>NC_135137.1:1657500-11657500 GCF_051014445.1 Colletes latitarsis
CCGGCGACGCACGGGCTTACGCACGGCCGCTTATGGGGGGAACCGCGCGACCCAACCGCCCGCCCGAACGGCCTGTTATAACTTAGAGCGAAAACCAACACCTGTAATTTCCTTAATAATTGAGCTAGGGCAAAAAAAAAAAACGCTATCTTGTAGGAAAAAAGCAGGGGAACACGATGCCGTCGTTAAAAATATAGATTGCCGTGCTCGTTTTCGAGAAAAAAATGAAAAAATGGTCAAAATCGTCGCAGGACAAAAACTCGACACGCTATCTTGTAGGCAAAAATTAGACGAATTCAAAACCGTAGTTAAAAATATCGGTCGTCGCGCTAGTTTTCGAGAAAAAAACAAAAACGTTCAAAAAATTCGAGATAAAAAAAAAAAAACCAGCCTACCAGATAGAAAAAATTACACTGAACAAATATCATATAGGTCAAAATATGTGTTAGCGTACTAGTTTTCGAGATATAGACGAAAAACCGTCGCCGCCGATCGGTACGTCGGTCGATGCGAAAGCACCGCGCGCCCGAGCGCCCGCCTAAAAGACCAGTTCGAACATACCGAAAAATCAAGAAACCGTAACTTCCTTAATAATTGAGCTAGGACAAAAAATCGACACGCTATCTTGCAGGAAAAAATCCGGGGAACACGATGGCGTCGTCAAAAGTGCAGGTCGTCGAGCTCGTTTTCGAGAAAAAAAAAAAAAAATTCTCAAAATTCGACAAAAAAATAAAACGATCACTGGACCGTGTAGAGAATATAAAACTGCATAAGAATCGTATAGACGAAAATTGGCGTTCACGTGCTCGTTTTTGAGAAAAAAGTTAAAAAAGCTCTCAAAATTCGAGATAAAAAAAAAACAAACCATCTGCCAGGTAGCCAACGGTAAACGGTACAAGTATCGTACGGGCGAAAACGAGCGTTACCGTGCTCGTTTTCGAGTTATTGACGAAAAACAGCCTGGAGCGATCGGTCCGGCGGTCGACGCGCGAAAGTTTCTAAGTCCGCTCTGCTCCGAATCATCGCTCCGGCGTCAAAAATCGTCGTAGGACAAAAAATCGCCACCCTATCTTGCAGGAAAAAATCCGGGGAACACGATGGCGTCGTCAAAAGTGCAGGTCGTCGAGCTCGTTTTCGAGAAAAAAAAAAAAAAATTCTCAAAATTCGACAAAAAAATAAAACGATCAGTGGACCGTGTAGAGAATATAAAACTGCATAAGAATCGTATAGACGAAAATTGGCGTTCACGTGCTCGTTTTTGTGGAAAAAATTAAAAAAGCTCTCAAACTTCGAGATAAAAAAAAAAAAAACCATCTACCAGGTAGCCAACGGTAAACGGTACAAGTATCGTACGGGCGAAAACGAGCGTTACCGTGCTCGTTTTCGAGTTATTGACGAAAAACAGCCTGGAGCGATCGGTCCGGCGGTCGACGCGCGAAAGTTTCTAAGTCCGCTCTGCTCCGAAACACCGCTCCGGCGTCAAAAATCGTCGTAGGACAAAAAATAGACACCCTATCTTGCAGGAAAAAATCCGGGGAACACGATGGCGTCGTCAAAAGTGCAGGTCGTCGAGCTCGTTTTCGAGAAAAAAAAAAAAAAATTCTCAAAATTCGACAAAAAAATAAAACGATCAGTGGACCGTGTAGAGAATCTAAAACTGCATAAGAATCGTATAGACGAAAATTGGCGTTCACGTGCTCGTTTTTGTGGAAAAAATTAAAAAAGCTCTCAAACTTCGAGATAAAAAAAAAAAAAACCGTCTACCAGGTAGCCAACGGTAAACGGTACAAGTATCGTACGGGCGAAAACGAGCGTTACCGTGCTCGTTTTCGAGTTATTGACGAAAAACAGCCTGGAGCGATCGGTCCGGCGGTCGACGCGCGAAAGTTTCTAAGTCCGCTCTGCTCCGAATCATCGCTCCGGCGTCAAAAATCGTCGTAGGACAAAAAATCGCCACCCTATCTTGCAGGAAAAAATCCGGGGAACACGATGGCGTCGTCAAAAGTGCAGGTCGTCGAGCTCGTTTTCGAGAAAAAAAAAAAAAATTCTCAAAATTCGACAAAAAAATAAAACGATCAGTGGACCGTGTAGAGAATCTAAAACTGCATAAGAATCGTATAGACGAAAATTGGCGTTCACGTGCTCGTTTTTGTGGAAAAAATTAAAAAAGCTCTCAAACTTCGAGATAAAAAAAAAAAAAACCATCTACCAGGTAGCCAACGGTAAACGGTACAAGTATCGTACGGGCGAAAACGAGCGTTACCGTGCTCGTTTTCGAGTTATTGACGAAAAACAGCCTGGAGCGATCGGTCCGGCGGTCGACGCGCGAAAGTTTCTAAGTCCGCTCTGCTCCGAATCATCGCTCCGGCGTCAAAAATCGTCGTAGGACAAAAAATAGACACGCTATCTTGCAGGAAAAAATCCGGGGAACACGATGGCGTCGTCAAAAGTGCAGGTCGTCGAGCTGGTTTTCGAGAAAAAAAAAAAAAAATTCTCAAAATTCGACAAAAAAATAAAACGATCGGTGGACCGTGTAGAGAATCTAAAACTGCATAAGAATCGTATAGACGAAAATTGGCGTTCACGTGCTCGTTTTTGTGGAAAAAATTAAAAAAGCTCTCAAACTTCGAGATAAAAAAAAAAAAAACCATCTACCAGGTAGCCAACGGTAAACGGTACAAGTATCGTACGGGCGAAAATGAGCGTTACCGTGCTCGTTTTCGAGTTATTGACGAAAAACAGCCTGGAGCGATCGCTCCGGCGGTCGACGCGCGAAAGTTTCTAAGTCCGCTCTGCTCCGAAACACCGCTCCGGCGTCAAAAATCGTCGTAGGACAAAAAATAGACACGCTATCTTGCAGGAAAAAATCCGGGGAACACGATGGCGTCGTCAAAAGTGCAGGTCGTCGAGCTCGTTTTCGAGAAAAAAAAAAAAAAATTCTCAAAATTCGACAAAAAAATAAAACGATCAGTGGACCGTGTAGAGAATCTAAAACTGCATAAGAATCGTATAGACGAAAATTGGCGTTCACGTGCTCGTTTTTGTGGAAAAAATTAAAAAAGCTCTCAAACTTCGAGATAAAAAAAAAAAAAACCGTCTACCAGGTAGCCAACGGTAAACGGTACAAGTATCGTACGGGCGAAAACGAGCGTTACCGTGCTCGTTTTCGAGTTATTGACGAAAAACAGCCTGGAGCGATCGGTCCGGCGGTCGACGCGCGAAAGTTTCTAAGTCCGCTCTGCTCCGAATCATCGCTCCGGCGTCAAAAATCGTCGTAGGACAAAAAATCGCCACCCTATCTTGCAGGAAAAAATCCGGGGAACACGATGGCGTCGTCAAAAGTGCAGGTCGTCGAGCTCGTTTTCGAGAAAAAAAAAAAAAAATTCTCAAAATTCGACAAAAAAATAAAACGATCAGTGGACCGTGTAGAGAATATAAAACTGCATAAGAATCGTATAGACGAAAATTGGCGTTCACGTGCTCGTTTTTGTGGAAAAAATTAAAAAAGCTCTCAAACTTCGAGATAAAAAAAAAAAAAACCATCTACCAGGTAGCCAACGGTAAACGGTACAAGTATCGTACGGGCGAAAATGAGCGTTACCGTGCTCGTTTTCGAGTTATTGACGAAAAACAGCCTGGAGCGATCGCTCCGGCGGTCGACGCGCGAAAGTTTCTAAGTCCGCTCTGCTCCGAATCATCGCTCCGGCGTCAAAAATCGTCGTAGGACAAAAAATAGACACGCTATCTTGCAGGAAAAAATCCGGGGAACACGATGGCGTCGTCAAAAGTGCAGGTCGTCGAGCTCGTTTTCGAGAAAAAAAAAAAAAAATTCTCAAAATTCGACAAAAAAATAAAACGATCAGTGGACCGTGTAGAGAATCTAAAACTGCATAAGAATCGTATAGACGAAAATTGGCGTTCACGTGCTCGTTTTTGTGGAAAAAATTAAAAAAGCTCTCAAACTTCGAGATAAAAAAAAAAAAAACCATCTACCAGGTAGCCAACGGTAAACGGTACAAGTATCGTACGGGCGAAAATGAGCGTTACCGTGCTCGTTTTCGAGTTATTGACGAAAAACAGCCTGGAGCGATCGGTCCGGCGGTCGACGCGCGAAAGTTTCTAAGTCCGCTCTGCTCCGAATCATCGCTCCGGCGTCAAAAATCGTCGTAGGACAAAAAGTCGCCACCCTATCTTGCAGGAAAAAATCCGGGGAACACGATGGCGTCGTCAAAAGTGCAGGTCGTCGAGCTCGTTTTCGAGAAAAAAAAAAAAAAATTCTCAAAATTCGACAAAAAAATAAAACGATCAGTGGACCGTGTAGAGAATATAAAACTGCATAAGAATCGTATAGACGAAAATTGGCGTTCACGTGCTCGTTTTTGTGGAAAAAATTAAAAAAGCTCTCAAACTTCGAGATAAAAAAAAAAAAAACCATCTACCAGGTAGCCAACGGTAAACGGTACAAGTATCGTACGGGCGAAAATGAGCGTTACCGTGCTCGTTTTCGAGTTATTGACGAAAAACAGCCTGGAGCGATCGGTCCGGCGGTCGACGCGCGAAAGTTTCTAAGTCCGCTCTGCTCCGAATCATCGCTCCGGCGTCAAAAATCGTCGTAGGACAAAAAATCGCCACCCTATCTTGCAGGAAAAAATCCGGGGAACACGATGGCGTCGTCAAAAGTGCAGGTCGTCGAGCTCGTTTTCGAGAAAAAAAAAAAAAAATTCTCAAAATTCGACAAAAAAATAAAACGATCAGTGGACCGTGTAGAGAATATAAAACTGCATAAGAATCGTATAGACGAAAATTGGCGTTCACGTGCTCGTTTTTGTGGAAAAAATTAAAAAAGCTCTCAAACTTCGAGATAAAAAAAAAAAAAACCATCTACCAGGTAGCCAACGGTAAACGGTACAAGTATCGTACGGGCGAAAATGAGCGTTACCGTGCTCGTTTTCGAGTTATTGACGAAAAACAGCCTGGAGCGATCGCTCCGGCGGTCGACGCGCGAAAGTTTCTAAGTCCGCTCTGCTCCGAATCATCGCTCCGGCGTCAAAAATCGTCGTAGGACAAAAAATAGACACGCTATCTTGCAGGAAAAAATCCGGGGAACACGATGGCGTCGTCAAAAGTGCAGGTCGTCGAGCTCGTTTTCGAGAAAAAAAAAAAAAAATTCTCAAAATTCGACAAAAAAATAAAACGATCAGTGGACCGTGTAGAGAATCTAAAACTGCATAAGAATCGTATAGACGAAAATTGGCGTTCACGTGCTCGTTTTTGTGGAAAAAATTAAAAAAGCTCTCAAACTTCGAGATAAAAAAAAAAAAAACCATCTACCAGGTAGCCAACGGTAAACGGTACAAGTATCGTACGGGCGAAAATGAGCGTTACCGTGCTCGTTTTCGAGTTATTGACGAAAAACAGCCTGGAGCGATCGGTCCGGCGGTCGACGCGCGAAAGTTTCTAAGTCCGCTCTGCTCCGAATCATCGCTCCGGCGTCAAAAATCGTCGTAGGACAAAAAGTCGCCACCCTATCTTGCAGGAAAAAATCCGGGGAACACGATGGCGTCGTCAAAAGTGCAGGTCGTCGAGCTCGTTTTCGAGAAAAAAAAAAAAAAATTCTCAAAATTCGACAAAAAAATAAAACGATCAGTGGACCGTGTAGAGAATATAAAACTGCATAAGAATCGTATAGACGAAAATTGGCGTTCACGTGCTCGTTTTTGTGGAAAAAATTAAAAAAGCTCTCAAACTTCGAGATAAAAAAAAAAAAAACCATCTACCAGGTAGCCAACGGTAAACGGTACAAGTATCGTACGGGCGAAAATGAGCGTTACCGTGCTCGTTTTCGAGTTATTGACGAAAAACAGCCTGGAGCGATCGCTCCGGCGGTCGACGCGCGAAAGTTTCTAAGTCCGCTCTGCCCCGAAACACCGCTCCGGCGTCAAAAATCGTCGTAGGACAAAAAATCGCCACCCTATCTTGCAGGAAAAAATCCGGGGAACACGATGGCGTCGTCAAAAGTGCAGGTCGTCGAGCTCGTTTTCGAGAAAAAAAAAAAAAAATTCTCAAAATTCGACAAAAAAATAAAACGATCAGTGGACCGTGTAGAGAATATAAAACTGCATAAGAATCGTATAGACGAAAATTGGCGTTCACGTGCTCGTTTTTGTGGAAAAAATTAAAAAAGCTCTCAAACTTCGAGATAAAAAAAAAAAAAACCATCTACCAGGTAGCCAACGGTAAACGGTACAAGTATCGTACGAGCGAAAACGAGCGTTACCGTGCTCGTTTTCGAGTTATTGACGAAAAACAGCCTGGAGCGATCGGTCCGGCGGTCGACGCGCGAAAGTTTCTAAGTCCGCTCTGCTCCGAATCATCGCTCCGGCGTCAAAAATCGTCGTAGGACAAAAAATCGCCACCCTATCTTGCAGGAAAAAATCCGGGGAACACGATGGCGTCGTCAAAAGTGCAGGTCGTCGAGCTCGTTTTCGAGAAAAAAAAAAAAAAATTCTCAAAATTCGACAAAAAAATAAAACGATCAGTGGACCGTGTAGAGAATCTAAAACTGCATAAGAATCGTATAGACGAAAATTGGCGTTCACGTGCTCGTTTTTGTGGAAAAAATTAAAAAAGCTCTCAAACTTCGAGATAAAAAAAAAAAAAACCATCTACCAGGTAGCCAACGGTAAACGGTACAAGTATCGTACGGGCGAAAATGAGCGTTACCGTGCTCGTTTTCGAGTTATTGACGAAAAACAGCCTGGAGCGATCGGTCCGGCGGTCGACGCGCGAAAGTTTCTAAGTCCGCTCTGCTCCGAATCATCGCTCCGGCGTCAAAAATCGTCGTAGGACAAAAAGTCGCCACCCTATCTTGCAGGAAAAATTCCGGGGAACACGATGGCGTCGTCAAAAGTGCAGGTCGTCGAGCTCGTTTTCGAGAAAAAAAAAAAAAAATTCTCAAAATTCGACAAAAAAATAAAACGATCAGTGGACCGTGTAGAGAATATAAAACTGCATAAGAATCGTATAGACGAAAATTGGCGTTCACGTGCTCGTTTTTGTGGAAAAAATTAAAAAAGCTCTCAAACTTCGAGATAAAAAAAAAAAAAACCATCTACCAGGTAGCCAACGGTAAACGGTACAAGTATCGTACGGGCGAAAATGAGCGTTACCGTGCTCGTTTTCGAGTTATTGACGAAAAACAGCCTGGAGCGATCGCTCCGGCGGTCGACGCGCGAAAGTTTCTAAGTCCGCTCTGCTCCGAAACACCGCTCCGGCGTCAAAAATCGTCGTAGGACAAAAAATCGCCACCCTATCTTGCAGGAAAAAATCCGGGGAACACGATGGCGTCGTCAAAAGTGCAGGTCGTCGAGCTCGTTTTCGAGAAAAAAAAAAAAAAATTCTCAAAATTCGACAAAAAAATAAAACGATCAGTGGACCGTGTAGAGAATATAAAACTGCATAAGAATCGTATAGACGAAAATTGGCGTTCACGTGCTCGTTTTTGTGGAAAAAATTAAAAAAGCTCTCAAACTTCGAGATAAAAAAAAAAAAAACCATCTACCAGGTAGCCAACGGTAAACGGTACAAGTATCGTACGAGCGAAAACGAGCGTTACCGTGCTCGTTTTCGAGTTATTGACGAAAAACAGCCTGGAGCGATCGGTCCGGCGGTCGACGCGCGAAAGTTTCTAAGTCCGCTCTGCTCCGAATCATCGCTCCGGCGTCAAAAATCGTCGTAGGACAAAAAATCGCCACCCTATCTTGCAGGAAAAAATCCGGGGAACACGATGGCGTCGTCAAAAGTGCAGGTCGTCGAGCTCGTTTTCGAGAAAAAAAAAAAAAAATTCTCAAAATTCGACAAAAAAATAAAACGATCAGTGGACCGTGTAGAGAATCTAAAACTGCATAAGAATCGTATAGACGAAAATTGGCGTTCACGTGCTCGTTTTTGTGGAAAAAATTAAAAAAGCTCTCAAACTTCGAGATAAAAAAAAAAAAAACCATCTACCAGGTAGCCAACGGTAAACGGTACAAGTATCGTACGGGCGAAAATGAGCGTTACCGTGCTCGTTTTCGAGTTATTGACGAAAAACAGCCTGGAGCGATCGGTCCGGCGGTCGACGCGCGAAAGTTTCTAAGTCCGCTCTGCTCCGAATCATCGCTCCGGCGTCAAAAATCGTCGTAGGACAAAAAATCGCCACCCTATCTTGCAGGAAAAAATCCGGGGAACACGATGGCGTCGTCAAAAGTGCAGGTCGTCGAGCTCGTTTTCGAGAAAAAAAAAAAAAAATTCTCAAAATTCGACAAAAAAATAAAACGATCAGTGGACCGTGTAGAGAATATAAAACTGCATAAGAATCGTATAGACGAAAATTGGCGTTCACGTGCTCGTTTTTGTGGAAAAAATTAAAAAAGCTCTCAAACTTCGAGATAAAAAAAAAAAAAACCATCTACCAGGTAGCCAACGGTAAACGGTACAAGTATCGTACGGGCGAAAATGAGCGTTACCGTGCTCGTTTTCGAGTTATTGACGAAAAACAGCCTGGAGCGATCGCTCCGGCGGTCGACGCGCGAAAGTTTCTAAGTCCGCTCTGCTCCGAAACACCGCTCCGGCGTCAAAAATCGTCGTAGGACAAAAAATCGCCACCCTATCATGCAGGAAAAAATCCGGGGAACACGATGGCGTCGTCAAAAGTGCAGGTCGTCGAGCTCGTTTTCGAGAAAAAAAAAAAAAAATTCTCAAAATTCGACAAAAAAATAAAACGATCAGTGGACCGTGTAGAGAATATAAAACTGCATAAGAATCGTACAGACGAAAATTGGCGTTCACGTGCTCGTTTTTGTGGAAAAAATTAAAAAAGCTCTCAAACTTCGAGATAAAAAAAAAAAAAACCATCTACCAGGTAGCCAACGGTAAACGGTACAAGTATCGTACGGGCGAAAACGAGCGTTACCGTGCTCGTTTTCGAGTTATTGACGAAAAACAGCCTGGAGCGATCGGTCCGGCGGTCGACGCGCGAAAGTTTCTAAGTCCGCTCTGCTCCGAATCATCGCTCCGGCGTCAAAAATCGTCGTAGGACAAAAAATCGCCACCCTATCTTGCAGGAAAAAATCCGGGGAAAACGATGGCGTCGTCAAAAGTGCAGGTCGTCGAGCTCGTTTTCGAGAAAAAAAAAAAAAAATTCTCAAAATTCGACAAAAAAATAAAACGATCAGTGGACCGTGTAGAGAATATAAAACTGCATAAGAATCGTATAGACGAAAATTGGCGTTCACGTGCTCGTTTTTGTGGAAAAAATTAAAAAAGCTCTCAAACTTCGAGATAAAAAAAAAAAAAACCATCTACCAGGTAGCCAACGGTAAACGGTACAAGTATCGTACGGGCGAAAATGAGCGTTACCGTGCTCGTTTTCGAGTTATTGGCGAAAAACAGCCTGGAGCGATCGCTCCGGCGGTCGACGCGCGAAAGTTTCTAAGTCCGCTCTGCTCCGAAACACCGCTCCGGCGTCAAAAATCGTCGTAGGACAAAAAATAGACACGCTATCTTGCAGGAAAAAATCCGGGGAACACGATGGCGTCGTCAAAAGTGCAGGTCGTCGAGCTCGTTTTCGAGAAAAAAAAAAAAAAATTCTCAAAATTCGACAAAAAAATAAAACGATCAGTGGACCGTGTAGAGAATATAAAACTGCATAAGAATCCTATAGACGAAAATTGGCGTTCACGTGCTCGTTTTTGTGGAAAAAATTAAAAAAGCTCTCAAACTTCGAGATAAAAAAAAAAAAAACCATCTACCAGGTAGCCAACGGTAAACGGTACAAGTATCGTACGGGCGAAAACGAGCGTTACCGTGCTCGTTTTCGAGTTATTGACGAAAAACAGCCTGGAGCGATCGGTCCGGCGGTCGACGCGCGAAAGTTTCTAAGTCCGCTCTGCTCCGAATCATCGCTCCGGCGTCAAAAATCGTCGTAGGACAAAAAATCGCCACCCTATCTTGCAGGAAAAAATCCGGGGAACACGATGGCGTCGTCAAAAGTGCAGGTCGTCGAGCTCGTTTTCGAGAAAAAAAAAAAAAAATTCTCAAAATTCGACAAAAAAATAAAACGATCAGTGGACCGTGTAGAGAATCTAAAACTGCATAAGAATCGTATAGACGAAAATTGGCGTTCACGTGCTCGTTTTTGTGGAAAAAATTAAAAAAGCTCTCAAACTTCGAGATAAAAAAAAAAAAAACCATCTACCAGGTAGCCAACGGTAAACGGTACAAGTATCGTACGGGCGAAAACGAGCGTTACCGTGCTCGTTTTCGAGTTATTGACGAAAAACAGCCTGGAGCGATCGGTCCGGCGGTCGACGCGCGAAAGTTTCTAAGTCCGCTCTGCTCCGAATCATCGCTCCGGCGTCAAAAATCGTCGTAGGACAAAAAATCGCCACCCTATCTTGCAGGAAAAAATCCGGGGAACACGATGGCGTCGTCAAAAGTGCAGGTCGTCGAGCTCGTTTTCGAGAAAAAAAAAAAAAAATTCTCAAAATTCGACAAAAAAATAAAACGATCAGTGGACCGTGTAGAGAATATAAAACTGCATAAGAATCGTATAGACGAAAATTGGCGTTCACGTGCTCGTTTTTGTGGAAAAAATTAAAAAAGCTCTCAAACTTCGAGATAAAAAAAAAAAAAACCATCTACCAGGTAGCCAACGGTAAACGGTACAAGTATCGTACGGGCGAAAATGAGCGTTACCGTGCTCGTTTTCGAGTTATTGACGAAAAACAGCCTGGAGCGATCGCTCCGGCGGTCGACGCGCGAAAGTTTCTAAGTCCGCTCTGCTCCGAAACACCGCTCCGGCGTCAAAAATCGTCGTAGGACAAAAAATAGACACGCTATCTTGCAGGAAAAAATCCGGGGAACACGATGGCGTCGTCAAAAGTGCAGGTCGTCGAGCTCGTTTTCGAGAAAAAAAAAAAAAAATTCTCAAAATTCGACAAAAAAATAAAACGATCAGTGGACCGTGTAGAGAATATAAAACTGCATAAGAATCGTATAGACGAAAATTGGCGTTCACGTGCTCGTTTTTGTGGAAAAAATTAAAAAAGCTCTCAAACTTCGAGATAAAAAAAAAAAAAACCATCTACCAGGTAGCCAACGGTAAACGGTACAAGTATCGTACGGGCGAAAACGAGCGTTACCGTGCTCGTTTTCGAGTTATTGACGAAAAACAGCCTGGAGCGATCGGTCCGGCGGTCGACGCGCGAAAGTTTCTAAGTCCGCTCTGCTCCGAATCATCGCTCCGGCGTCAAAAATCGTCGTAGGACAAAAAATCGCCACCCTATCTTGCAGGAAAAAATCCGGGGAAAACGATGGCGTCGTCAAAAGTGCAGGTCGTCGAGCTCGTTTTCGAGAAAAAAAAAAAAAAATTCTCAAAATTCGACAAAAAAATAAAACGATCAGTGGACCGTGTAGAGAATATAAAACTGCATAAGAATCGTATAGACGAAAATTGGCGTTCACGTGCTCGTTTTTGTGGAAAAAATTAAAAAAGCTCTCAAACTTCGAGATAAAAAAAAAACAAACCATCTGCCAGGTAGCCAACGGTAAACGGTACAAGTATCGTACGGGCGAAAACGAGCGTTACCGTGCTCGTTTTCGAGTTATTGACGAAAAACAGCCTGGAGCGATCGGTCCGGCGGTCGACGCGCGAAAGTTTCTAAGTCCGCTCTGCTCCGAATCATCGCTCCGGCGTCAAAAATCGTCGTAGGACAAAAAATCGACACGCTATCTTGCAGGAAAAAATCCGGGGACCACGATGGCGTCGTCAAAAGTGCAGGTCGTCGAGCTCGTTTTCGAGAGAAAAAAAAAAAAATTCTCAAAATTCGACAAAAAAATAAAACGATTATTGGATCGTGTAGAGAATGTAAAACTGCATCAGAATCGCATAGACGAAAATTGGCGTTCACGTGCTCGTTTTTGTGGAAAAAATTAAAAAAGCTCTCAAAGTTCGAGATAAAAAAAAAAAAAACCATCGACCAGGTAGCCAAAGGTAGACGGTACAAGTATCGTACGGGCGAAAACGAGCGTTACCGTGCTCGTTTTCGAGTTATTGACGAAAAACGGCCTGGAGCGATCGGTCCGGCGGTCGACGCGCGAAAGTTTCTAAGTCCGCTCTGCTCCGAATCATCGCTCCGGCGTCAAAAATCGTCGTAGGACAAAAAATCGACACGCTATCTTGCAGGAAAAAATCCGGGGAACACGATGGCGTCGTCAAAAGTGCAGGTCGTCGAGCTCGTTTTCGAGAGAAAAAAAAAAAAATTCTCAAAATTCGACAAAAAAATAAAACGATTATTGGATCGTGTAGAGAATGTGAAACTGCATAAGAATCGTATAGACGAAAATTGGCGTTCACGTGCTCGTTTTTGTGGAAAAAATTAAAAAAGCTCTCAAAGTTCGAGATAAAAAAAAAAAAAACCATCGACCAGGTAGCCAACGGTAGACGGTACAAGTATCGTATGGGCGAAAACGAGCGTTACCGTGCTGGTTTTCGAGTTATTGACGAAAAACGGCCTGGAGCGATCGGTCCGGCGGTCGACGCGCAAAAGTTTCTAAGTCCGCTCTGCTCCGAATCATCGCTCCGGCGTCAAAAATCGTCGTAGGACAAAAAATCGACACGCTATCTTGCAGGAAAAAATCCGGGGAACACGATGGCGTCGTCAAAAGTGCAGGTCGTCGAGCTCGTTTTCGAGAGAAAAAAAAAAAAATTCTCAAAATTCGACAAAAAAATAAAGCGATTATTGGATCGTGTAGAGAATGTGAAACTGCATAAGAATCGTGTAGACGAAAATTGGCGTTCACGTGCTCGTTTTTGTGGAAAAAATTAAAAAAGCTCTCAAAGTTCGAGATAAAAAAAGAAAAAACCATCCACCAGGTAGCCAACGGTAAACGGTACAAGTATCGTACGGGCGAAAACGAGCGTTACCGTGCTCGTTTTCGAGTTATTGACGAAAAACGGCCTGGAGCGATCGGTCCGGCGGTCGACGCGCGAAAGATTCTAAGTCCGCTCTGCTCCGAATCATCGCTCCGGCGTCAAAAATCGTCGTAGGACAAAAAATCGACACGCTACTTTGCAGGAAAAAATCCGGGGAACACGATGGCGTCGTCAAAAGTGCAGGTCGTCGAGCTCGTTTTCGAGAGAAAAAAAAAAAAATTCTCAAAATTCGACAAACAAATAAAACGATTGTTGGACCGTGTAGAGAATGTAAAACTGCATAAGAATCGTATAGACGAAAATTGGCGTTCACGTGCTCGTTTTTGTGGAAAAAATTAAAAAAGCTCTCAAAGTTCGAGATAAAAAAAAAAAACCATCGACCAGGTAGCCAACGGTAAACGATACAAGTATCGTACGGGCGAAAACGAGCGTTACCGTGCTCGTTTTCGAGTTATTGACGAAAAACGGGTTGGAGCGATCGGTCCGGCGGTCGACGCGCGAAAGTTTCTAAGTCCGCTCTGCTCCGAATCATCGCTCCGGCGTCAAAAATCGTCGTAGGACAAAAAATCGACACGCTATCTTGCAGGAAAAAATCCGGGGAACACGATGGCGTCGTCAAAAGTGCAGGTCGTCGAGCTCGTTTTCGAGAGAAAAAAAAAAAAATTCTCAAAATTCGACAAAAAAATAAAGCGATTATTGGATCGTATAGAGAATGTGAAACTGCATAAGAATCGTATAGACGAAAATTGGCGTTCACGTGCTCGTTTTTGTGGAAAAAATTAAAAAAGCTCTCAAAGTTCGAGATAAAAAAAAAAAAACCATCGACCAGGTAGCCAACGGTAAACGATACAAGTATCGTACGGGCGAAAACGAGCGTTACCGTGCTCGTTTTCGAGTTATTGACGAAAAACGGCCTGGAGCGATCGGTCCGGCGGTCGACGCGCGAAAGTTTCTAAGTCCGCTCTGCTCCGAATCATCGCTCCGGCGTCAAAAATCGTCGTAGGACAAAAAATCGGCACGCTATCTTGCAGGAAAAAATCCGGGGAACACGATGGCGTCGTCAAAAGTGCAGGTCGTCGAGCTCGTTTTCGAGAGAAAAAAAAAAAAATTCTCAAAATTCGACAAAAAAATAAAGCGATTATTGGATCGTATAGAGAATGTGAAACTGCATAAGAATCGTATAGACGAAAATTGGCGTTCACGTGCTCGTTTTTGTGGAAAAAATTAAAAAAGCTCTCAGAGTTCGAGATAAAAAAAGAAAAAACCATCGACCAGGTAGCCAACGGTAGACGGTACAAGTATCGTATGGGCGAAAACGAGCGTTACCGTGCTCGTTTTCGAGTTATTGACGAAAAACGGCCTGGAGCGATCGGTCCGGCGGTCGACGCGCGAAAGTTTCTAAGTCCGCTCTGCTCCGAATCATCGCTCCGGCGTCAAAAATCGTCGTAGGACAAAAACTCGACACGCTATCTTGCATGAAAAAATCCGGGGAACACGATGGCGTCGTCAAAAGTGCAGGTCGTCGAGCTCGTTTTCGAGAGAAAAAAAAAAAAATTCTCAAAATTCGACAAAAAAATAAAACGATTATTGGATTGTGTAGAGAATGTAAAACTGCATAAGAATCGCATAGACGAAAATGAGCGTTCACGTGCTCGTTTTTGTGGAAAAAATTAAAAAAGCTCTCAAAGTTCGAGATAAAAAAAGAAAAAACCATCGACCAGGTAGCCAACGGTAGACGGTACAAGTATCGTATGGGCGAAAACGAGCGTTACCGTGCTCGTTTTCGAGTTATTGACGAAAAACGGCCTGGAGCGATCGGTCCGGCGGTCGACGCGCGAAAGTTTCTAAGTCCGCTCTGCTCCGAATCATCGCTCCGGCGTCAAAAATCGTCGTAGGACAAAAACTCGACACGCTATCTTGCATGAAAAAATCCGGGGAACACGATGGCGTCGTCAAAAGTGCAGGTCGTCGAGCTCGTTTTCGAGAGAAAAAAAAAAAAATTCTCAAAATTCGACAAAAAAATAAAGCGATTATTGGATCGTGTAGAGAATGTGAAACTGCATAAGAATCATATAGACGAAAATTGGCGTTCACGTGCTCGTTTTTGTGGAAAAAATTAAAAAAGCTCTCAAAGTTCGAGATAAAAAAAGAAAAAACCATCGACCAGGTAGCCAACGGTAGACGGTACAAGTATCGTATGGGCGAAAACGAGCGTTACCGTGCTCGTTTTCGAGTTATTGACGAAAAACGGCCTGGAGCGATCGGTCCGGCGGTCGACGCGCGAAAGTTTCCAAGTCTGCTCTGCCCCGAATCATCGCTCCGGCGTCAAGAATCGTCGTAGGACCAAAAATCGACACGCTATCTTGCAGGAAAAAATCCGGGGACCACGATGGCGTCGTCAAAAGTGCAGGTCGTCGAGCTCGTTTTCGAGAGAAAAAAAAAAAAATTCTCAAAATTCGACAAAAAAATAAAACGATTATTGGATCGTGTAGAGAATGTAAAACTGCATCAGAATCGCATAGACGAAAATTGGCGTTCACGTGCTCGTTTTTGTGGAAAAAATTAAAAAAGCTCTCAAAGTTCGAGATAAAAAAAAAAAAACCATCGACCAGGTAGCCAACGGTAAACGATACAAGTATCGTACGGGCGAAAACGAGCGTTACCGTGCTCGTTTTCGAGTTATTGACGAAAAACGGCCTGGAGCGATCGGTCCGGCGGTCGACGCGCGAAAGTTTCTAAGTCCGCTCTGCTCCGAATCATCGCTCCGGCGTCAAAAATCGTCGTAGGACAAAAACTCGACACGCTATCTTGCATGAAAAAATCCGGGGAACACGATGGCGTCGTCAAAAGTGCAGGTCGTCGAGCTCGTTTTCGAGAGAAAAAAAAAAAAATTCTCAATATTCGACAAAAAAATAAAACGATTATTGGATTGTGTAGAGAATGTAAAACTGCATAAGAATCGCATAGACGAAAATTGGCGTTCACGTGCTCGTTTTTGTGGAAAAAATTAAAAAAGCTCTCAAAGTTCGAGATAAAAAAAGAAAAAACCATCGACCAGGTAGCCAACGGTAGACGGTACAAGTATCGTATGGGCGAAAACGAGCGTTACCGTGCTGGTTTTCGAGTTATTGACGAAAAACGGCCTGGAGCGATCGGTCCGGCGGTCGACGCGCAAAAGTTTCAAAGTCCGCTCTGCTCCGAATCATCGCTCCGGCGTCAAAAATCGTCGTAGGACAAAAAATCGACACGCTATCTTGCAGGAAAAAATCCGGGGAACACGATGGCGTCGTCAAAAGTGCAGGTCGTCGAGCTCGTTTTCGAGAGAAAAAAAAAAAAATTCTCAAAATTCGACAAAAAAATAAAGCGATTATTGGATCGTGTAGAGAATGTGAAACTGCATAAGAATCGTGTAGACGAAAATTGGCGTTCACGTGCTCGTTTTTGTGGAAAAAATTAAAAAAGCTCTCAAAGCTCGAGATAAAAAAAAAAAAAACCATCGACCAGGTAGCCAACGGTAGACGGTACAAGTATCGTATGGGCGAAAACGAGCGTTACCGTGCTCGTTTTCGAGTTATTGACGAAAAACGGCCTGGAGCGATCGGTCCGGCGGTCGACGCGCGAAAGTTTCTAAGTCCGCTCTGCTCCGAATCATCGCTCCGGCGTCAAAAATCGTCGTAGGACAAAAACTCGACACGCTATCTTGCATGAAAAAATCCGGGGAACACGATGGCGTCGTCAAAAGTGCAGGTCGTCGAGCTCGTTTTCGAGAGAAAAAAAAAAAAATTCTCAAAATTCGACAAAAAAATAAAACGATTATTGGATCGTGTAGAGAATGTAAAACTGCATAAGAATCGCATAGACGAAAATTAGCGTTCACGTGCTCGTTTTTGTGGAGAAAATTAAAAAAGCTCTCAAAGTTCGAGATAAAAAAAGAAAAAACCATCCACCAGGTAGCCAACGGTAAACGGTACAAGTATCGTACGGGCGAAAACGAGCGTTACCGTGCTCGTTTTCGAGTTATTGACGAAAAACGGCCTGGAGCGATCGGTCCGGCGGTCGACGCGCGAAAGATTCTAAGTCCGCTCTGCTCCGAATCATCGCTCCGGCGTCAAAAATCGTCGTAGGACAAAAAATCGACACGCTACTTTGCAGGAAAAAATCCGGGGAACACGATGGCGTCGTCAAAAGTGCAGGTCGTCGAGCTCGTTTTCGAGAGAAAAAAAAAAAAATTCTCAAAATTCGACAAACAAATAAAACGATTGTTGGACCGTGTAGAGAATGTAAAACTGCATAAGAATCGTATAGACGAAAATTGGCGTTCACGTGCTCGTTTTTGTGGAAAAAATTAAAAAAGCTCTCAAAGTTCGAGATAAAAAAAAAAAACCATCGACCAGGTAGCCAACGGTAAACGATACAAGTATCGTACGGGCGAAAACGAGCGTTACCGTGCTCGTTTTCGAGTTATTGACGAAAAACGGCCTGGAGCGATCGGTCCGGCGGTCGACGCGCGAAAGTTTCTAAGTCCGCTCTGCTCCGAATCATCGCTCCGGCGTCAAAAATCGTCGTAGGACAAAAAATCGACACGCTATCTTGCAGGAAAAAATCCGGGGAACACGATGGCGTCGTCAAAAGTGCAGGTCGTCGAGCTCGTTTTCGAGAGAAAAAAAAAAAAATTCTCAAAATTCGACAAAAAAATAAAGCGATTATTGGATCGTATAGAGAATGTGAAACTGCATAAGAATCGTATAGACGAAAATTGGCGTTCACGTGCTCGTTTTTGTGGAAAAAATTAAAAAAGCTCTCAAAGTTCGGGATAAAAAAAAAAAAACCATCGACCAGGTAGCCAACGGTAAACGATACAAGTATCGTACGGGCGAAAACGAGCGTTACCGTGCTCGTTTTCGAGTTATTGACGAAAAACGGCCTGGAGCGATCGGTCCGGCGGTCGACGCGCGAAAGTTTCCAAGTCTGCTCTGCCCCGAATCATCGCTCCGGCGTCAAGAATCGTCGTAGGACAAAAACTCGACACGCTATCTTGCATGAAAAAATCCGGGGAACACGATGGCGTCGTCAAAAGTGCAGGTCGTCGAGCTCGTTTTCGAGAGAAAAAAAAAAAAATTCTCAAAATTCGACAAAAAAATAAAACGATTATTGGATTGTGTAGAGAATGTAAAACTGCATAAGAATCGCATAGACGAAAATGAGCGTTCACGTGCTCGTTTTTGTGGAAAAAATTAAAAAAGCTCTCAAAGTTCGAGATAAAAAAAGAAAAAACCATCGACCAGGTAGCCAACGGTAGACGGTACAAGTATCGTATGGGCGAAAACGAGCGTTACCGTGCTCGTTTTCGAGTTATTGACGAAAAACGGCCTGGAGCGATCGGTCCGGCGGTCGACGCGCGAAAGTTTCTAAGTCCGCTCTGCTCCGAATCATCGCTCCGGCGTCAAAAATCGTCGTAGGACAAAAACTCGACACGCTATCTTGCATGAAAAAATCCGGGGAACACGATGGCGTCGTCAAAAGTGCAGGTCGTCGAGCTCGTTTTCGAGAGAAAAAAAAAAAAATTCTCAAAATTCGACAAAAAAATAAAGCGATTATTGGATCGTGTAGAGAATGTGAAACTGCATAAGAATCATATAGACGAAAATTGGCGTTCACGTGCTCGTTTTTGTGGAAAAAATTAAAAAAGCTCTCAAAGTTCGAGATAAAAAAAGAAAAAACCATCGACCAGGTAGCCAACGGTAGACGGTACAAGTATCGTATGGGCGAAAACGAGCGTTACCGTGCTCGTTTTCGAGTTATTGACGAAAAACGGCCTGGAGCGATCGGTCCGGCGGTCGACGCGCGAAAGTTTCCAAGTCTGCTCTGCCCCGAATCATCGCTCCGGCGTCAAGAATCGTCGTAGGACAAAAAATCGACACGCTATCTTGCAGGAAAAAATCCGGGGACCACGATGGCGTCGTCAAAAGTGCAGGTCGTCGAGCTCGTTTTCGAGAGAAAAAAAAAAAAATTCTCAAAATTCGACAAAAAAATAAAACGATTATTGGATCGTGTAGAGAATGTAAGACTGCATCAGAATCGCATAGACGAAAATTGGCGTTCACGTGCTCGTTTTTGTGGAAAAAATTAAAAAAGCTCTCAAAGTTCGAGATAAAAAAAAAAAAACCATCGACCAGGTAGCCAACGGTAAACGATACAAGTATCGTGCGGGCGAAAACGAGCGTTACCGTGCTCGTTTTCGAGTTATTGACGAAAAACGGCCTGGAGCGATCGGTCCGGCGGTCGACGCGCGAAAGTTTCTAAGTCCGCTCTGCTCCGAATCATCGCTCCGGCGTCAAAAATCGTCGTAGGACAAAAAATCGACACGCTATCTTGCAGGAAAAAATCCGGGGAACACGATGGCGTCGTCAAAAGTGCAGGTCGTCGAGCTCGTTTTCGAGAGAAAAAAAAAAAAATTCTCAAAATTCGACAAAAAAATAAAGCGATTATTGGATCGTATAGAGAATGTGAAACTGCATAAGAATCGTATAGACGAAAATTGGCGTTCACGTGCTCGTTTTTGTGGAAAAAATTAAAAAAGCTCTCAAAGTTCGAGATAAAAAAAAAAAAAACCATCGACCAGGTAGCCAACGGTAGACGGTACAAGTATCGTATGGGCGAAAACGAGCGTTACCGTGCTCGTTTTCGAGTTATTGACGAAAAACGGCCTGGAGCGATCGGTCCGGCGGTCGACGCGCGAAAGTTTCCAAGTCTGCTCTGCCCCGAATCATCGCTCCGGCGTCAAAAATCGTCGTAGGACAAAAAATCGACACGCTATCTTGCAGGAAAAAATCCGGGGAACACGATGGCGTCGTCAAAAGTGCAGGTCGTCGAGCTCGTTTTCGAGAGAAAAAAAAAAAAATTCTCAAAATTCGACAAAAAAATAAAACGATTATTGGATCGTGTAGAGAATGTAAAACTGCATAAGAATCGCATAGACGAAAATTAGCGTTCACGTGCTCGTTTTTGTGGAAAAAATTAAAAAAGCTCTCAAAGTTCGAGATAAAAAAAGAAAAAACCATCGACCAGGTAGCCAACGGTAGACGGTACAAGTATCGTATGGGCGAAAACGAGCGTTACCGTGCTCGTTTTCGAGTTATTGACGAAAAACGGCCTGGTGCGATCGGTCCGGCGGTCGACGCGCGAAAGTTTCTAAGTCCGCTCTGCTCCGAATCATCGCTCCGGCGTCAAAAATCGTCGTAGGACAAAAAATCGACACGCTATCTTGCAGGAAAAAATCCGGGGACCACGATGGCGTCGTCAAAAGTGCAGGTCGTCGAGCTCGTTTTCGAGAGAAAAAAAAAAAAATTCTCAAAATTCGACAAAAAAATAAAACGATTATTGGATCGTGTAGAGAATGTAAAACTGCATCAGAATC
The DNA here is from genome assembly GCF_051014445.1 of Colletes latitarsis. Lineage (NCBI taxonomy): Eukaryota > Metazoa > Arthropoda > Insecta > Hymenoptera > Colletidae > Colletes > Colletes latitarsis. The sequence continues at coordinate 1,677,894 of NC_135137.1, forward strand.
GCATAGACGAAAATTGGCGTTCACGTGCTCGTTTTTGTGGAAAAAATTAAAAAAGCTCTCAAAGTTCGAGATAAAAAAAAAAAAACCATCGACCAGGTAGCCAACGGTAAACGATACAAGTATCGTACGGGCGAAAACGAGCGTTACCGTGCTCGTTTTCGAGTTATTGACGAAAAACGGCCTGGAGCGATCGGTCCGGCGGTCGACGCGCGAAAGTTTCTAAGTCCGCTCTGCTCCGAATCATCGCTCCGGCGTCAAAAATCGTCGTAGGACAAAAACTCGACACGCTATCTTGCATGAAAAAATCCGGGGAACACGATGGCGTCGTCAAAAGTGCAGGTCGTCGAGCTCGTTTTCGAGAGAAAAAAAAAAAAATTCTCAATATTCGACAAAAAAATAAAACGATTATTGGATTGTGTAGAGAATGTAAAACTGCATAAGAATCGCATAGACGAAAATTGGCGTTCACGTGCTCGTTTTTGTGGAAAAAATTAAAAAAGCTCTCAAAGTTCGAGATAAAAAAAGAAAAAACCATCGACCAGGTAGCCAACGGTAGACGGTACAAGTATCGTATGGGCGAAAACGAGCGTTACCGTGCTCGTTTTCGAGTTATTGACGAAAAACGGCCTGGAGCGATCGGTCCGGCGGTCGACGCGCGAAAGTTTCTAAGTCCGCTCTGCTCCGAATCATCGCTCCGGCGTCAAAAATCGTCGTAGGACAAAAACTCGACACGCTATCTTGCATGAAAAAATCCGGGGAACACGATGGCGTCGTCAAAAGTGCAGGTCGTCGAGCTCGTTTTCGAGAGAAAAAAAAAAAAATTCTCAAAATTCGACAAAAAAATAAAACGATTATTGGATCGTGTAGAGAATGTAAAACTGCATCAGAAACGCATAGACGAAAATTGGCGTTCACGTGCTCGTTTTTGTGGAAAAAATTAAAAAAGCTCTCAAAGTTCGAGATAAAAAAAAAAAAACCATCGACCAGGTAGCCAACGGTAAACGATACAAGTATCGTACGGGCGAAAACGAGCGTTACCGTGCTCGTTTTCGAGTTATTGACGAAAAACGGCCTGGAGCGATCGGTCCGGCGGTCGACGCGCGAAAGTTTCTAAGTCCGCTCTGCTCCGAATCATCGCTCCGGCGTCAAAAATCGTCGTAGGACAAAAAATCGACACGCTATCTTGCAGGAAAAAATCCGGGGAACACGATGGCGTCGTCAAAAGTGCAGGTCGTCGAGCTCGTTTTCGAGAGAAAAAAAAAAAAATTCTCAAAATTCGACAAAAAAATAAAACGATTATTGGATCGTGTAGAGAATGTGAAACTGCATAAGAATCGTATAGACGAAAATTGGCGTTCACGTGCTCGTTTTTGTGGAAAAAATTAAAAAAGCTCTCAAAGTTCGAGATAAAAAAAAAAAAAACCATCGACCAGGTAGCCAACGGTAGACGGTACAAGTATCGTACGGGCGAAAACGAGCGTTACCGTGCTCGTTTTCGAGTTATTGACGAAAAACGGCCTGGAGCGATCGGTCCGGCGGTCGACGCGCGAAAGTTTCTAAGTCCGCTCTGCTCCGAATCATCGCTCCGGCGTCAAAAATCGTCGTAGGACAAAAAATCGACACGCTATCTTGCAGGAAAAAATCCGGGGAACACGATGGCGTCGTCAAAAGTGCAGGTCGTCGAGCTCGTTTTCGAGAGAAAAAAAAAAAAATTCTCAAAATTCGACAAAAAAATAAAACGATTATTGGATCGTGTAGAGAATGTAAAACTGCATAAGAATCGCATAGACGAAAATTAGCGTTCACGTGCTCGTTTTTGTGGAGAAAATTAAAAAAGCTCTCAAAGTTCGAGATAAAAAAAGAAAAAACCATCCACCAGGTAGCCAACGGTAAACGGTACAAGTATCGTACGGGCGAAAACGAGCGTTACCGTGCTCGTTTTCGAGTTATTGACGAAAAACGGCCTGGAGCGATCGGTCCGGCGGTCGACGCGCGAAAGTTTCTAAGTCCGCTCTGCCCCGAATCATCGCTCCGGCGTCAAAAATCGTCGTAGGACAAAAAATCGGCACGCTATCTTGCAGGAAAAAATCCGGGGAACACGATGGCGTCGTCAAAAGTGCAGGTCGTCGAGCTCGTTTTCGAGAGAAAAAAAAAAAAATTCTCAAAATTCGACAAAAAAATAAAACGATTATTGGATTGTGTAGAGAATGTAAAACTGCATAAGAATCGCATAGACGAAAATTGGCGTTCACGTGCTCGTTTTTGTGGAAAAAATTAAAAAAGCTCTCAAAGTTCGAGATAAAAAAAGAAAAAACCATCGACCAGGTAGCCAACGGTAGACGGTACAAGTATCGTATGGGCGAAAACGAGCGTTACCGTGCTCGTTTTCGAGTTATTGACGAAAAACGGCCTGGAGCGATCGGTCCGGCGGTCGACGCGCGAAAGTTTCTAAGTCCGCTCTGCTCCGAATCATCGCTCCGGCGTCAAAAATCGTCGTAGGACAAAAAATCGACACGCTACTTTGCAGGAAAAAATCCGGGGAACACGATGGCGTCGTCAAAAGTGCAGGTCGTCGAGCTCGTTTTCGAGAGAAAAAAAAAAAAATTCTCAAAATTCGACAAACAAATAAAACGATTGTTGGACCGTGTAGAGAATGTAAAACTGCATAAGAATCGTATAGACGAAAATTGGCGTTCACGTGCTCGTTTTTGTGGAAAAAATTAAAAAAGCTCTCAAAGTTCGAGATAAAAAAAAAAAACCATCGACCAGGTAGCCAACGGTAAACGATACAAGTATCGTACGGGCGAAAACGAGCGTTACCGTGCTCGTTTTCGAGTTATTGACGAAAAACGGCCTGGAGCGATCGGTCCGGCGGTCGACGCGCGAAAGTTTCTAAGTCCGCTCTGCTCCGAATCATCGCTCCGGCGTCAAAAATCGTCGTAGGACAAAAAATCGACACGCTATCTTGCAGGAAAAAATCCGGGGAACACGATGGCGTCGTCAAAAGTGCAGGTCGTCGAGCTCGTTTTCGAGAGAAAAAAAAAAAAATTCTCAAAATTCGACAAAAAAATAAAGCGATTATTGGATCGTATAGAGAATGTGAAACTGCATAAGAATCGTATAGACGAAAATTGGCGTTCACGTGCTCGTTTTTGTGGAAAAAATTAAAAAAGCTCTCAAAGTTCGAGATAAAAAAAAAAAAACCATCGACCAGGTAGCCAACGGTAAACGATACAAGTATCGTACGGGCGAAAACGAGCGTTACCGTGCTCGTTTTCGAGTTATTGACGAAAAACGGCCTGGAGCGATCGGTCCGGCGGTCGACGCGCGAAAGTTTCTAAGTCCGCTCTGCTCCGAATCATCGCTCCGGCGTCAAAAATCGTCGTAGGACAAAAAATCGGCACGCTATCTTGCAGGAAAAAATCCGGGGAACACGATGGCGTCGTCAAAAGTGCAGGTCGTCGAGCTCGTTTTCGAGAGAAAAAAAAAAAAATTCTCAAAATTCGACAAAAAAATAAAGCGATTATTGGATCGTATAGAGAATGTGAAACTGCATAAGAATCGTATAGACGAAAATTGGCGTTCACGTGCTCGTTTTTGTGGAAAAAATTAAAAAAGCTCTCAGAGTTCGAGATAAAAAAAGAAAAAACCATCGACCAGGTAGCCAACGGTAGACGGTACAAGTATCGTATGGGCGAAAACGAGCGTTACCGTGCTCGTTTTCGAGTTATTGACGAAAAACGGCCTGGAGCGATCGGTCCGGCGGTCGACGCGCGAAAGTTTCTAAGTCCGCTCTGCTCCGAATCATCGCTCCGGCGTCAAAAATCGTCGTAGGACAAAAACTCGACACGCTATCTTGCATGAAAAAATCCGGGGAACACGATGGCGTCGTCAAAAGTGCAGGTCGTCGAGCTCGTTTTCGAGAGAAAAAAAAAAAAATTCTCAAAATTCGACAAAAAAATAAAACGATTATTGGATTGTGTAGAGAATGTAAAACTGCATAAGAATCGCATAGACGAAAATGAGCGTTCACGTGCTCGTTTTTGTGGAAAAAATTAAAAAAGCTCTCAAAGTTCGAGATAAAAAAAGAAAAAACCATCGACCAGGTAGCCAACGGTAGACGGTACAAGTATCGTATGGGCGAAAACGAGCGTTACCGTGCTCGTTTTCGAGTTATTGACGAAAAACGGCCTGGAGCGATCGGTCCGGCGGTCGACGCGCGAAAGTTTCTAAGTCCGCTCTGCTCCGAATCATCGCTCCGGCGTCAAAAATCGTCGTAGGACAAAAAATCGACACGCTATCTTGCAGGAAAAAATCCGGGGAACACGATGGCGTCGTCAAAAGTGCAGGTCGTCGAGCTCGTTTTCGAGAGAAAAAAAAAAAAATTCTCAAAATTCGACAAAAAAATAAAGCGATTATTGGATCGTATAGAGAATGTGAAACTGCATAAGAATCGTATAGACGAAAATTGGCGTTCACGTGCTCGTTTTTGTGGAAAAAATTAAAAAAGCTCTCAAAGTTCGAGATAAAAAAAAAAAAAACCATCGACCAGGTAGCCAACGGTAGACGGTACAAGTATCGTATGGGCGAAAACGAGCGTTACCGTGCTCGTTTTCGAGTTATTGACGAAAAACGGCCTGGAGCGATCGGTCCGGCGGTCGACGCGCGAAAGTTTCCAAGTCTGCTCTGCCCCGAATCATCGCTCCGGCGTCAAAAATCGTCGTAGGACAAAAAATCGACACGCTATCTTGCAGGAAAAAATCCGGGGAACACGATGGCGTCGTCAAAAGTGCAGGTCGTCGAGCTCGTTTTCGAGAGAAAAAAAAAAAAATTCTCAAAATTCGACAAAAAAATAAAACGATTATTGGATCGTGTAGAGAATGTAAAACTGCATAAGAATCGCATAGACGAAAATTAGCGTTCACGTGCTCGTTTTTGTGGAAAAAATTAAAAAAGCTCTCAAAGTTCGAGATAAAAAAAGAAAAAACCATCGACCAGGTAGCCAACGGTAGACGGTACAAGTATCGTATGGGCGAAAACGAGCGTTACCGTGCTCGTTTTCGAGTTATTGACGAAAAACGGCCTGGTGCGATCGGTCCGGCGGTCGACGCGCGAAAGTTTCTAAGTCCGCTCTGCTCCGAATCATCGCTCCGGCGTCAAAAATCGTCGTAGGACAAAAAATCGACACGCTATCTTGCAGGAAAAAATCCGGGGACCACGATGGCGTCGTCAAAAGTGCAGGTCGTCGAGCTCGTTTTCGAGAGAAAAAAAAAAAAATTCTCAATATTCGACAAAAAAATAAAACGATTATTGGATTGTGTAGAGAATGTAAAACTGCATAAGAATCGCATAGACGAAAATTGGCGTTCACGTGCTCGTTTTTGTGGAAAAAATTAAAAAAGCTCTCAAAGTTCGAGATAAAAAAAGAAAAAACCATCGACCAGGTAGCCAACGGTAGACGGTACAAGTATCGTATGGGCGAAAACGAGCGTTACCGTGCTCGTTTTCGAGTTATTGACGAAAAACGGCCTGGACCGATCGGTCCGGCGGTCGACGCGCGAAAGTTTCTAAGTCCGCTCTGCTCCGAATCATCGCTCCGGCGTCAAAAATCGTCGTAGGACAAAAACTCGACACGCTATCTTGCATGAAAAAATCCGGGGAACACGATGGCGTCGTCAAAAGTGCAGGTCGTCGAGCTCGTTTTCGAGAGAAAAAAAAAAAATTCTCAAAATTCGACAAAAAAATAAAACGATTATTGGATCGTGTAGAGAATGTAAAACTGCATCAGAAACGCATAGACGAAAATTGGCGTTCACGTGCTCGTTTTTGTGGAAAAAATTAAAAAAGCTCTCAAAGTTCGAGATAAAAAAAAAAAAACCATCGACCAGGTAGCCAACGGTAAACGATACAAGTATCGTACGGGCGAAAACGAGCGTTACCGTGCTCGTTTTCGAGTTATTGACGAAAAACGGCCTGGAGCGATCGGTCCGGCGGTCGACGCGCGAAAGTTTCTAAGTCCGCTCTGCTCCGAATCATCGCTCCGGCGTCAAAAATCGTCGTAGGACAAAAAATCGACACGCTATCTTGCAGGAAAAAATCCGGGGAACACGATGGCGTCGTCAAAAGTGCAGGTCGTCGAGCTCGTTTTCGAGAGAAAAAAAAAAAAATTCTCAAAATTCGACAAAAAAATAAAACGATTATTGGATCGTGTAGAGAATGTGAAACTGCATAAGAATCGTATAGACGAAAATTGGCGTTCACGTGCTCGTTTTTGTGGAAAAAATTAAAAAAGCTCTCAAAGTTCGAGATAAAAAAAAAAAAAACCATCGACCAGGTAGCCAACGGTAGACGGTACAAGTATCGTACGGGCGAAAACGAGCGTTACCGTGCTCGTTTTCGAGTTATTGACGAAAAACGGCCTGGAGCGATCGGTCCGGCGGTCGACGCGCGAAAGTTTCTAAGTCCGCTCTGCTCCGAATCATCGCTCCGGCGTCAAAAATCGTCGTAGGACAAAAAATCGACACGCTATCTTGCAGGAAAAAATCCGGGGAACACGATGGCGTCGTCAAAAGTGCAGGTCGTCGAGCTCGTTTTCGAGAGAAAAAAAAAAAAATTCTCAAAATTCGACAAAAAAATAAAACGATTATTGGATCGTGTAGAGAATGTAAAACTGCATAAGAATCGCATAGACGAAAATTAGCGTTCACGTGCTCGTTTTTGTGGAGAAAATTAAAAAAGCTCTCAGAGTTCGAGATAAAAAAAGAAAAAACCATCGACCAGGTAGCCAACGGTAGACGGTACAAGTATCGTATGGGCGAAAACGAGCGTTACCGTGCTCGTTTTCGAGTTATTGACGAAAAACGGCCTGGAGCGATCGGTCCGGCGGTCGACGCGCGAAAGTTTCTAAGTCCGCTCTGCTCCGAATCATCGCTCCGGCGTCAAAAATCGTCGTAGGACAAAAACTCGACACGCTATCTTGCATGAAAAAATCCGGGGAACACGATGGCGTCGTCAAAAGTGCAGGTCGTCGAGCTCGTTTTCGAGAGAAAAAAAAAAAAATTCTCAAAATTCGACAAAAAAATAAAGCGATTATTGGATCGTGTAGAGAATGTGAAACTGCATAAGAATCATATAGACGAAAATTGGCGTTCACGTGCTCGTTTTTGTGGAAAAAATTAAAAAAGCTCTCAAAGTTCGAGATAAAAAAAGAAAAAACCATCGACCAGGTAGCCAACGGTAGACGGTACAAGTATCGTATGGGCGAAAACGAGCGTTACCGTGCTCGTTTTCGAGTTATTGACGAAAAACGGCCTGGAGCGATCGGTCCGGCGGTCGACGCGCGAAAGTTTCCAAGTCTGCTCTGCCCCGAATCATCGCTCCGGCGTCAAGAATCGTCGTAGGACAAAAAATCGACACGCTATCTTGCAGGAAAAAATCCGGGGACCACGATGGCGTCGTCAAAAGTGCAGGTCGTCGAGCTCGTTTTCGAGAGAAAAAAAAAAAAATTCTCAAAATTCGACAAAAAAATAAAACGATTATTGGATCGTGTAGAGAATGTAAAACTGCATCAGAATCGCATAGACGAAAATTGGCGTTCACGTGCTCGTTTTTGTGGAAAAAATTAAAAAAGCTCTCAAAGTTCGAGATAAAAAAAAAAAAACCATCGACCAGGTAGCCAACGGTAAACGATACAAGTATCGTGCGGGCGAAAACGAGCGTTACCGTGCTCGTTTTCGAGTTATTGACGAAAAACGGCCTGGAGCGATCGGTCCGGCGGTCGACGCGCGAAAGTTTCTAAGTCCGCTCTGCTCCGAATCATCGCTCCGGCGTCAAAAATCGTCGTAGGACAAAAACTCGACACGCTATCTTGCATGAAAAAATCCGGGGAACACGATGGCGTCGTCAAAAGTGCAGGTCGTCGAGCTCGTTTTCGAGAGAAAAAAAAAAAAATTCTCAAAATTCGACAAAAAAATAAAGCGATTATTGGATCGTGTAGAGAATGTGAAACTGCATAAGAATCATATAGACGAAAATTGGCGTTCACGTGCTCGTTTTTGTGGAAAAAATTAAAAAAGCTCTCAAAGTTCGAGATAAAAAAAGAAAAAACCATCGACCAGGTAGCCAACGGTAGACGGTACAAGTATCGTATGGGCGAAAACGAGCGTTACCGTGCTCGTTTTCGAGTTATTGACGAAAAACGGCCTGGAGCGATCGGTCCGGCGGTCGACGCGCGAAAGTTTCCAAGTCTGCTCTGCCCCGAATCATCGCTCCGGCGTCAAGAATCGTCGTAGGACAAAAAATCGACACGCTATCTTGCAGGAAAAAATCCGGGGACCACGATGGCGTTGTCAAAAGTGCAGGTCGTCGAGCTCGTTTTCGAGAGAAAAAAAAAAAAATTCTCAAAATTCGACAAAAAAATAAAACGATTATTGGATCGTGTAGAGAATGTAAAACTGCATAAGAATCGTATAGACGAAAATTGGCGTTCACGTGCTCGTTTTTGTGGAAAAAATTAAAAAAGCTCTCAAAGTTCGAGATAAAAAAAAAAAAAACCATCGACCAGGTAGCCAACGGTAGACGGTACAAGTATCGTATGGGCGAAAACGAGCGTTACCGTGCTCGTTTTCGAGTTATTGACGAAAAACGGCCTGGAGCGATCGGTCCGGCGGTCGACGCGCGAAAGTTTCCAAGTCTGCTCTGCCCCGAATCATCGCTCCGGCGTCAAAAATCGTCGTAGGACAAAAAATCGACACGCTATCTTGCAGGAAAAAATCCGGGGAACACGATGGCGTCGTCAAAAGTGCAGGTCGTCGAGCTCGTTTTCGAGAGAAAAAAAAAAAAATTCTCAAAATTCGACAAAAAAATAAAACGATTATTGGATCGTGTAGAGAATGTAAAACTGCATAAGAATTCCATAGACGAAAATTAGCGTTCACGTGCTCGTTTTTGTGGAGAAAATTAAAAAAGCTCTCAAAGTTCGAGATAAAAAAAGAAAAAACCATCGACCAGGTAGCCAACGGTAGACGGTACAAGTATCGTATGGGCGAAAACGAGCGTTACCGTGCTCGTTTTCGAGTTATTGACGAAAAACGGCCTGGTGCGATCGGTCCGGCGGTCGACGCGCGAAAGTTTCTAAGTCCGCTCTGCTCCGAATCATCGCTCCGGCGTCAAAAATCGTCGTAGGACAAAAAATCGACACGCTATCTTGCAGGAAAAAATCCGGGGACCACGATGGCGTCGTCAAAAGTGCAGGTCGTCGAGCTCGTTTTCGAGAGAAAAAAAAAAAAATTCTCAATATTCGACAAAAAAATAAAACGATTATTGGATTGTGTAGAGAATGTAAAACTGCATAAGAATCGCATAGACGAAAATTGGCGTTCACGTGCTCGTTTTTGTGGAAAAAATTAAAAAAGCTCTCAAAGTTCGAGATAAAAAAAGAAAAAACCATCGACCAGGTAGCCAACGGTAGACGGTACAAGTATCGTATGGGCGAAAACGAGCGTTACCGTGCTCGTTTTCGAGTTATTGACGAAAAACGGCCTGGACCGATCGGTCCGGCGGTCGACGCGCGAAAGTTTCTAAGTCCGCTCTGCTCCGAATCATCGCTCCGGCGTCAAAAATCGTCGTAGGACAAAAACTCGACACGCTATCTTGCATGAAAAAATCCGGGGAACACGATGGCGTCGTCAAAAGTGCAGGTCGTCGAGCTCGTTTTCGAGAGAAAAAAAAAAAATTCTCAAAATTCGACAAAAAAATAAAACGATTATTGGATCGTGTAGAGAATGTAAAACTGCATCAGAAACGCATAGACGAAAATTGGCGTTCACGTGCTCGTTTTTGTGGAAAAAATTAAAAAAGCTCTCAAAGTTCGAGATAAAAAAAAAAAAACCATCGACCAGGTAGCCAACGGTAAACGATACAAGTATCGTACGGGCGAAAACGAGCGTTACCGTGCTCGTTTTCGAGTTATTGACGAAAAACGGCCTGGAGCGATCGGTCCGGCGGTCGACGCGCGAAAGTTTCTAAGTCCGCTCTGCTCCGAATCATCGCTCCGGCGTCAAAAATCGTCGTAGGACAAAAAATCGACACGCTATCTTGCAGGAAAAAATCCGGGGAACACGATGGCGTCGTCAAAAGTGCAGGTCGTCGAGCTCGTTTTCGAGAGAAAAAAAAAAAAATTCTCAAAATTCGACAAAAAAATAAAACGATTATTGGATCGTGTAGAGAATGTGAAACTGCATAAGAATCGTATAGACGAAAATTGGCGTTCACGTGCTCGTTTTTGTGGAAAAAATTAAAAAAGCTCTCAAAGTTCGAGATAAAAAAAAAAAAAACCATCGACCAGGTAGCCAACGGTAGACGGTACAAGTATCGTACGGGCGAAAACGAGCGTTACCGTGCTCGTTTTCGAGTTATTGACGAAAAACGGCCTGGAGCGATCGGTCCGGCGGTCGACGCGCGAAAGTTTCTAAGTCCGCTCTGCTCCGAATCATCGCTCCGGCGTCAAAAATCGTCGTAGGACAAAAAATCGACACGCTATCTTGCAGGAAAAAATCCGGGGAACACGATGGCGTCGTCAAAAGTGCAGGTCGTCGAGCTCGTTTTCGAGAGAAAAAAAAAAAAATTCTCAAAATTCGACAAAAAAATAAAACGATTATTGGATCGTGTAGAGAATGTAAAACTGCATAAGAATCGCATAGACGAAAATTAGCGTTCACGTGCTCGTTTTTGTGGAGAAAATTAAAAAAGCTCTCAGAGTTCGAGATAAAAAAAGAAAAAACCATCGACCAGGTAGCCAACGGTAGACGGTACAAGTATCGTATGGGCGAAAACGAGCGTTACCGTGCTCGTTTTCGAGTTATTGACGAAAAACGGCCTGGAGCGATCGGTCCGGCGGTCGACGCGCGAAAGTTTCTAAGTCCGCTCTGCTCCGAATCATCGCTCCGGCGTCAAAAATCGTCGTAGGACAAAAACTCGACACGCTATCTTGCATGAAAAAATCCGGGGAACACGATGGCGTCGTCAAAAGTGCAGGTCGTCGAGCTCGTTTTCGAGAGAAAAAAAAAAAAATTCTCAAAATTCGACAAAAAAATAAAGCGATTATTGGATCGTGTAGAGAATGTGAAACTGCATAAGAATCATATAGACGAAAATTGGCGTTCACGTGCTCGTTTTTGTGGAAAAAATTAAAAAAGCTCTCAAAGTTCGAGATAAAAAAAGAAAAAACCATCGACCAGGTAGCCAACGGTAGACGGTACAAGTATCGTATGGGCGAAAACGAGCGTTACCGTGCTCGTTTTCGAGTTATTGACGAAAAACGGCCTGGAGCGATCGGTCCGGCGGTCGACGCGCGAAAGTTTCCAAGTCTGCTCTGCCCCGAATCATCGCTCCGGCGTCAAGAATCGTCGTAGGACAAAAAATCGACACGCTATCTTGCAGGAAAAAATCCGGGGACCACGATGGCGTCGTCAAAAGTGCAGGTCGTCGAGCTCGTTTTCGAGAGAAAAAAAAAAAAATTCTCAAAATTCGACAAAAAAATAAAACGATTATTGGATCGTGTAGAGAATGTAAAACTGCATCAGAATCGCATAGACGAAAATTGGCGTTCACGTGCTCGTTTTTGTGGAAAAAATTAAAAAAGCTCTCAAAGTTCGAGATAAAAAAAAAAAAACCATCGACCAGGTAGCCAACGGTAAACGATACAAGTATCGTGCGGGCGAAAACGAGCGTTACCGTGCTCGTTTTCGAGTTATTGACGAAAAACGGCCTGGAGCGATCGGTCCGGCGGTCGACGCGCGAAAGTTTCTAAGTCCGCTCTGCTCCGAATCATCGCTCCGGCGTCAAAAATCGTCGTAGGACAAAAACTCGACACGCTATCTTGCATGAAAAAATCCGGGGAACACGATGGCGTCGTCAAAAGTGCAGGTCGTCGAGCTCGTTTTCGAGAGAAAAAAAAAAAAATTCTCAAAATTCGACAAAAAAATAAAGCGATTATTGGATCGTGTAGAGAATGTGAAACTGCATAAGAATCATATAGACGAAAATTGGCGTTCACGTGCTCGTTTTTGTGGAAAAAATTAAAAAAGCTCTCAAAGTTCGAGATAAAAAAAGAAAAAACCATCGACCAGGTAGCCAACGGTAGACGGTACAAGTATCGTATGGGCGAAAACGAGCGTTACCGTGCTCGTTTTCGAGTTATTGACGAAAAACGGCCTGGAGCGATCGGTCCGGCGGTCGACGCGCGAAAGTTTCCAAGTCTGCTCTGCCCCGAATCATCGCTCCGGCGTCAAGAATCGTCGTAGGACAAAAAATCGACACGCTATCTTGCAGGAAAAAATCCGGGGACCACGATGGCGTCGTCAAAAGTGCAGGTCGTCGAGCTCGTTTTCGAGAGAAAAAAAAAAAAATTCTCAAAATTCGACAAAAAAATAAAACGATTATTGGATCGTGTAGAGAATGTAAAACTGCATAAGAATCGTATAGACGAAAATTGGCGTTCACGTGCTCGTTTTTGTGGAAAAAATTAAAAAAGCTCTCAAAGTTCGAGATAAAAAAAAAAAAAACCATCGACCAGGTAGCCAACGGTAGACGGTACAAGTATCGTATGGGCGAAAACGAGCGTTACCGTGCTCGTTTTCGAGTTATTGACGAAAAACGGCCTGGAGCGATCGGTCCGGCGGTCGACGCGCGAAAGTTTCCAAGTCTGCTCTGCCCCGAATCATCGCTCCGGCGTCAAAAATCGTCGTAGGACAAAAAATCGACACGCTATCTTGCAGGAAAAAATCCGGGGAACACGATGGCGTCGTCAAAAGTGCAGGTCGTCGAGCTCGTTTTCGAGAGAAAAAAAAAAAAATTCTCAAAATTCGACAAAAAAATAAAACGATTATTGGATCGTGTAGAGAATGTAAAACTGCATAAGAATTCCATAGACGAAAATTAGCGTTCACGTGCTCGTTTTTGTGGAGAAAATTAAAAAAGCTCTCAAAGTTCGAGATAAAAAAAGAAAAAACCATCCACCAGGTAGCCAACGGTAAACGGTACAAGTATCGTACGGGCGAAAACGAGCGTTACCGTGCTCGTTTTCGAGTTATTGACGAAAAACGGCCTGGAGCGATCGGTCCGGCGGTCGACGCGCGAAAGTTTCTAAGTCCGCTCTGCCCCGAATCATCGCTCCGGCGTCAAAAATCGTCGTAGGACAAAAAATCGGCACGCTATCTTGCAGGAAAAAATCCGGGGAACACGATGGCGTCGTCAAAAGTGCAGGTCGTCGAGCTCGTTTTCGAGAGAAAAAAAAAAAAATTCTCAAAATTCGACAAAAAAATAAAACGATTATTGGATTGTGTAGAGAATGTAAAACTGCATAAGAATCGCATAGACGAAAATTGGCGTTCACGTGCTCGTTTTTGTGGAAAAAATTAAAAAAGCTCTCAAAGTTCGAGATAAAAAAAGAAAAAACCATCGACCAGGTAGCCAACGGTAGACGGTACAAGTATCGTATGGGCGAAAACGAGCGTTACCGTGCTCGTTTTCGAGTTATTGACGAAAAACTGCCTGGAGCGATCGGTCCGGCGGTCGACGCGCGAAAGTTTCTAAGTCCGCTCTGCTCCGAATCATCGCTCCGGCGTCAAAAATCGTCGTAGGACAAAAACTCGACACGCTATCTTGCATGAAAAAATCCGGGGAACACGATGGCGTCGTCAAAAGTGCAGGTCGTCGAGCTCGTTTTCGAGAGAAAAAAAAAAAAATTCTCAAAATTCGACAAAAAAATAAAACGATTATTGGATTGTGTAGAGAATGTAAAACTGCATAAGAATCGCATAGACGAAAATGAGCGTTCACGTGCTCGTTTTTGTGGAAAAAATTAAAAAAGCTCTCAAAGTTCGAGATAAAAAAAGAAAAAACCATCCACCAGGTAGCCAACGGTAAACGGTACAAGTATCGTACGGGCGAAAACGAGCGTTACCGTGCTCGTTTTCGAGTTATTGACGAAAAACGGCCTGGAGCGATCGGTCCGGCGGTCGACGCGCGAAAGTTTCTAAGTCCGCTATGCTCCGAATCATCGCTCCGGCGTCAAAAATCGTCGTAGGACAAAAAATCGACACGCTATCTTGCAGGAAAAAATCCGGGGAACACGATGGCGTCGTCAAAAGTGCAGGTCGTCGAGCTCGTTTTCGAGAGAAAAAAAAAAAAATTCTCAAAATTCGACAAAAAAATAAAGCGATTATTGGATCGTATAGAGAATGTGAAACTGCATAAGAATCGTATAGACGAAAATTGGCGTTCACGTGCTCGTTTTTGTGGAAAAAATTAAAAAAGCTCTCAAAGTTCGAGATAAAAAAAAAAAAAACCATCGACCAGGTAGCCAACGGTAGACGGTACAAGTATCGTATGGGCGAAAACGAGCGTTACCGTGCTCGTTTTCGAGTTATTGACGAAAAACGGCCTGGAGCGATCGGTCCGGCGGTCGACGCGCAAAAGTTTCTAAGTCCGCTCTGCTCCGAATCATCGCTCCGGCGTCAAAAATCGTCGCAGGACAAAAAATCGACACGCTATCTTGCAGGAAAAAATCCGGGGAACACGATGGCGTCGTCAAAAGTGCAGGTCGTCGAGCTCGTTTTCGAGAGAAAAAGAAAAAAATTCTCAAAATTCGACAAAAAAATAAAGCGATTATTGGATCGTGTAGAGAATGTGAAACTGCATAAGAATCGTATAGACGAAAATTGGCGTTCACGTGCTCGTTTTTGTGGAAAAAATTAAAAAAGCTCTCAAAGTTCGAGATAAAAAAAGAAAAAACCATCGACCAGGTAGCCAACGGTAGACGGTACAAGTATCGTATGGGCGAAAACGAGCGTTACCGTGCTCGTTTTCGAGTTATTGACGAAAAACGGCCTGGAGCGATCGGTCCGGCGGTCGACGCGCGAAAGTTTCCAAGTCTGCTCTGCCCCGAATCATCGCTCCGGCGTCAAAAATCGTCGTAGGACAAAAAATCGACACGCTATCTTGCAGGAAAAAATCCGGGGACCACGATGGCGTCGTCAAAAGTGCAGGTCGTCGAGCTCGTTTTCGAGAGAAAAAAAAAAAAATTCTCAAAATTCGACAAAAAAATAAAACGATTATTGGATCGTGTAGAGAATGTAAAACTGCATCAGAATCGCATAGACGAAAATTGGCGTTCACGTGCTCGTTTTTGTGGAAAAAATTAAAAAAGCTCTCAAAGTTCGAGATAAAAAAAAAAAAACCATCGACCAGGTAGCCAACGGTAAACGATACAAGTATCGTGCGGGCGAAAACGAGCGTTACCGTGCTCGTTTTCGAGTTATTGACGAAAAACGGCCTGGAGCGATCGGTCCGGCGGTCGACGCGCGAAAGTTTCTAAGTCCGCTCTGCTCCGAATCATCGCTCCGGCGTCAAAAATCGTCGTAGGACAAAAAATCGACACGCTATCTTGCAGGAAAAAATCCGGGGAACACGATGGCGTCGTCAAAAGTGCAGGTCGTCGAGCTCGTTTTCGAGAGAAAAAAAAAAAAATTCTCAAAATTCGACAAAAAAATAAAGCGATTATTGGATCGTATAGAGAATGTGAAACTGCATAAGAATCGTATAGACGAAAATTGGCGTTCACGTGCTCGTTTTTGTGGAAAAAATTAAAAAAGCTCTCAAAGTTCGAGATAAAAAAAAAAAAAACCATCGACCAGGTAGCCAACGGTAGACGGTACAAGTATCGTATGGGCGAAAACGAGCGTTACCGTGCTCGTTTTCGAGTTATTGACGAAAAACGGCCTGGAGCGATCGGTCCGGCGGTCGACGCGCGAAAGTTTCCAAGTCTGCTCTGCCCCGAATCATCGCTCCGGCGTCAAAAATCGTCGTAGGACAAAAAATCGACACGCTATCTTGCAGGAAAAAATCCGGGGAACACGATGGCGTCGTCAAAAGTGCAGGTCGTCGAGCTCGTTTTCGAGAGAAAAAAAAAAAAATTCTCAAAATTCGACAAAAAAATAAAACGATTATTGGATCGTGTAGAGAATGTAAAACTGCATAAGAATCGTATAGACGAAAATTGGCGTTCACGTGCTCGTTTTTGTGGAAAAAATTAAAAAAGCTCTCAAAGTTCGAGATAAAAAAAAAAAAAACCATCGACCAGGTAGCCAACGGTAGACGGTACAAGTATCGTATGGGCGAAAACGAGCGTTACCGTGCTCGTTTTCGAGTTATTGACGAAAAACGGCCTGGAGCGATCGGTCCGGCGGTCGACGCGCGAAAGTTTCCAAGTCTGCTCTGCCCCGAATCATCGCTCCGGCGTCAAAAATCGTCGTAGGACAAAAAATCGACACGCTATCTTGCAGGAAAAAATCCGGGGAACACGATGGCGTCGTCAAAAGTGCAGGTCGTCGAGCTCGTTTTCGAGAGAAAAAAAAAAAAATTCTCAAAATTCGACAAAAAAATAAAACGATTATTGGATCGTGTAGAGAATGTAAAACTGCATAAGAATCGCATAGACGAAAATTGGCGTTCACGTGCTCGTTTTTGTGGAAAAAATTAAAAAAGCTCTCAAAGTTCGAGATAAAAAAAGAAAAAACCATCGACCAGGTAGCCAACGGTAGACGGTACAAGTATCGTATGGGCGAAAACGAGCGTTACCGTGCTCGTTTTCGAGTTATTGACGAAAAACGGCCTGGAGCGATCGGTCCGGCGGTCGACGCGCGAAAGTTTCTAAGTCCGCTCTGCTCCGAATCATCGCTCCGGCGTCAAAAATCGTCGTAGGACAAAAACTCGACACGCTATCTTGCATGAAAAAATCCGGGGAACACGATGGCGTCGTCAAAAGTGCAGGTCGTCGAGCTCGTTTTCGAGAGAAAAAAAAAAAAATTCTCAAAATTCGACAAAAAAATAAAACGATTATTGGATTGTGTAGAGAATGTAAAACTGCATAAGAATCGCATAGACGAAAATGAGCGTTCACGTGCTCGTTTTTGTGGAAAAAATTAAAAAAGCTCTCAAAGTTCGAGATAAAAAAAGAAAAAACCATCCACCAGGTAGCCAACGGTAAACGGTACAAGTATCGTACGGGCGAAAACGAGCGTTACCGTGCTCGTTTTCGAGTTATTGACGAAAAACAGCCTGGAGCGATCGGTCCGGCGGTCGACGCGCGAAAGTTTCTAAGTCCGCTCTGCTCCGAATCATCGCTCCGGCGTCAAAAATCGTCGTAGGACAAAAAATCGCCACCCTATCTTGCAGGAAAAAATCCGGGGAACACGATGGCGTCGTCAAAAGTGCAGGTCGTCGAGCTCGTTTTCGAGAAAAAAAAAAAAAAATTCTCAAAATTCGACAAAAAAATAAAACGATCAGTGGACCGTGTAGAGAATATAAAACTGCATAAGAATCGTATAGACGAAAATTGGCGTTCACGTGCTCGTTTTTGTGGAAAAAATTAAAAAAGCTCTCAAACTTCGAGATAAAAAAAAAAAAAACCATCTACCAGGTAGCCAACGGTAAACGGTACAAGTATCGTACGGGCGAAAATGAGCGTTACCGTGCTCGTTTTCGAGTTATTGACGAAAAACAGCCTGGAGCGATCGCTCCGGCGGTCGACGCGCGAAAGTTTCTAAGTCCGCTCTGCTCCGAAACACCGCTCCGGCGTCAAAAATCGTCGTAGGACAAAAAATAGACACGCTATCTTGCAGGAAAAAATCCGGGGAACACGATGGCGTCGTCAAAAGTGCAGGTCGTCGAGCTCGTTTTCGAGAAAAAAAAAAAAAAATTCTCAAAATTCGACAAAAAAATAAAACGATCAGTGGACCGTGTAGAGAATATAAAACTGCATAAGAATCGTATAGACGAAAATTGGCGTTCACGTGCTCGTTTTTGTGGAAAAAATTAAAAAAGCTCTCAAACTTCGAGATAAAAAAAAAAAAAACCATCTACCAGGTAGCCAACGGTAAACGGTACAAGTATCGTACGGGCGAAAACGAGCGTTACCGTGCTCGTTTTCGAGTTATTGACGAAAAACAGCCTGGAGCGATCGGTCCGGCGGTCGACGCGCGAAAGTTTCTAAGTCCGCTCTGCTCCGAATCATCGCTCCGGCGTCAAAAATCGTCGTAGGACAAAAAATCGCCACCCTATCTTGCAGGAAAAAATCCGGGGAAAACGATGGCGTCGTCAAAAGTGCAGGTCGTCGAGCTCGTTTTCGAGAAAAAAAAAAAAAAATTCTCAAAATTCGACAAAAAAATAAAACGATCAGTGGACCGTGTAGAGAATATAAAACTGCATAAGAATCGTATAGACGAAAATTGGCGTTCACGTGCTCGTTTTTGTGGAAAAAATTAAAAAAGCTCTCAAACTTCGAGATAAAAAAAAAACAAACCATCTGCCAGGTAGCCAACGGTAAACGGTACAAGTATCGTACGGGCGAAAACGAGCGTTACCGTGCTCGTTTTCGAGTTATTGACGAAAAACAGCCTGGAGCGATCGGTCCGGCGGTCGACGCGCGAAAGTTTCTAAGTCCGCTCTGCTCCGAATCATCGCTCCGGCGTCAAAAATCGTCGTAGGACAAAAAATCGACACGCTATCTTGCAGGAAAAAATCCGGGGACCACGATGGCGTCGTCAAAAGTGCAGGTCGTCGAGCTCGTTTTCGAGAGAAAAAAAAAAAAATTCTCAAAATTCGACAAAAAAATAAAACGATTATTGGATCGTGTAGAGAATGTAAAACTGCATCAGAATCGCATAGACGAAAATTGGCGTTCACGTGCTCGTTTTTGTGGAAAAAATTAAAAAAGCTCTCAAAGTTCGAGATAAAAAAAAAAAAAACCATCGACCAGGTAGCCAAAGGTAGACGGTACAAGTATCGTACGGGCGAAAACGAGCGTTACCGTGCTCGTTTTCGAGTTATTGACGAAAAACGGCCTGGAGCGATCGGTCCGGCGGTCGACGCGCGAAAGTTTCTAAGTCCGCTCTGCTCCGAATCATCGCTCCGGCGTCAAAAATCGTCGTAGGACAAAAAATCGACACGCTATCTTGCAGGAAAAAATCCGGGGAACACGATGGCGTCGTCAAAAGTGCAGGTCGTCGAGCTCGTTTTCGAGAGAAAAAAAAAAAAATTCTCAAAATTCGACAAAAAAATAAAACGATTATTGGATCGTGTAGAGAATGTGAAACTGCATAAGAATCGTATAGACGAAAATTGGCGTTCACGTGCTCGTTTTTGTGGAAAAAATTAAAAAAGCTCTCAAAGTTCGAGATAAAAAAAAAAAAAACCATCGACCAGGTAGCCAACGGTAGACGGTACAAGTATCGTATGGGCGAAAACGAGCGTTACCGTGCTGGTTTTCGAGTTATTGACGAAAAACGGCCTGGAGCGATCGGTCCGGCGGTCGACGCGCAAAAGTTTCTAAGTCCGCTCTGCTCCGAATCATCGCTCCGGCGTCAAAAATCGTCGTAGGACAAAAAATCGACACGCTATCTTGCAGGAAAAAATCCGGGGAACACGATGGCGTCGTCAAAAGTGCAGGTCGTCGAGCTCGTTTTCGAGAGAAAAAAAAAAAAATTCTCAAAATTCGACAAAAAAATAAAGCGATTATTGGATCGTGTAGAGAATGTGAAACTGCATAAGAATCGTGTAGACGAAAATTGGCGTTCACGTGCTCGTTTTTGTGGAAAAAATTAAAAAAGCTCTCAAAGTTCGAGATAAAAAAAGAAAAAACCATCCACCAGGTAGCCAACGGTAAACGGTACAAGTATCGTACGGGCGAAAACGAGCGTTACCGTGCTCGTTTTCGAGTTATTGACGAAAAACGGCCTGGAGCGATCGGTCCGGCGGTCGACGCGCGAAAGATTCTAAGTCCGCTCTGCTCCGAATCATCGCTCCGGCGTCAAAAATCGTCGTAGGACAAAAAATCGACACGCTACTTTGCAGGAAAAAATCCGGGGAACACGATGGCGTCGTCAAAAGTGCAGGTCGTCGAGCTCGTTTTCGAGAGAAAAAAAAAAAAATTCTCAAAATTCGACAAACAAATAAAACGATTGTTGGACCGTGTAGAGAATGTAAAACTGCATAAGAATCGTATAGACGAAAATTGGCGTTCACGTGCTCGTTTTTGTGGAAAAAATTAAAAAATCTCTCAAAGTTCGAGATAAAAAAAAAAAACCATCGACCAGGTAGCCAACGGTAAACGATACAAGTATCGTACGGGCGAAAACGAGCGTTACCGTGCTCGTTTTCGAGTTATTGACGAAAAACGGGTTGGAGCGATCGGTCCGGCGGTCGACGCGCGAAAGTTTCTAAGTCCGCTCTGCTCCGAATCATCGCTCCGGCGTCAAAAATCGTCGTAGGACAAAAAATCGACACGCTATCTTGCAGGAAAAAATCCGGGGAACACGATGGCGTCGTCAAAAGTGCAGGTCGTCGAGCTCGTTTTCGAGAGAAAAAAAAAAAAATTCTCAAAATTCGACAAAAAAATAAAGCGATTATTGGATCGTATAGAGAATGTGAAACTGCATAAGAATCGTATAGACGAAAATTGGCGTTCACGTGCTCGTTTTTGTGGAAAAAATTAAAAAAGCTCTCAAAGTTCGAGATAAAAAAAAAAAAACCATCGACCAGGTAGCCAACGGTAAACGATACAAGTATCGTACGGGCGAAAACGAGCGTTACCGTGCTCGTTTTCGAGTTATTGACGAAAAACGGCCTGGAGCGATCGGTCCGGCGGTCGACGCGCGAAAGTTTCTAAGTCCGCTCTGCTCCGAATCATCGCTCCGGCGTCAAAAATCGTCGTAGGACAAAAAATCGGCACGCTATCTTGCAGGAAAAAATCCGGGGAACACGATGGCGTCGTCAAAAGTGCAGGTCGTCGAGCTCGTTTTCGAGAGAAAAAAAAAAAAATTCTCAAAATTCGACAAAAAAATAAAGCGATTATTGGATCGTATAGAGAATGTGAAACTGCATAAGAATCGTATAGACGAAAATTGGCGTTCACGTGCTCGTTTTTGTGGAAAAAATTAAAAAAGCTCTCAGAGTTCGAGATAAAAAAAGAAAAAACCATCGACCAGGTAGCCAACGGTAGACGGTACAAGTATCGTATGGGCGAAAACGAGCGTTACCGTGCTCGTTTTCGAGTTATTGACGAAAAACGGCCTGGAGCGATCGGTCCGGCGGTCGACGCGCGAAAGTTTCTAAGTCCGCTCTGCTCCGAATCATCGCTCCGGCGTCAAAAATCGTCGTAGGACAAAAACTCGACACGCTATCTTGCATGAAAAAATCCGGGGAACACGATGGCGTCGTCAAAAGTGCAGGTCGTCGAGCTCGTTTTCGAGAGAAAAAAAAAAAAATTCTCAAAATTCGACAAAAAAATAAAACGATTATTGGATTGTGTAGAGAATGTAAAACTGCATAAGAATCGCATAGACGAAAATGAGCGTTCACGTGCTCGTTTTTGTGGAAAAAATTAAAAAAGCTCTCAAAGTTCGAGATAAAAAAAGAAAAAACCATCGACCAGGTAGCCAACGGTAGACGGTACAAGTATCGTATGGGCGAAAACGAGCGTTACCGTGCTCGTTTTCGAGTTATTGACGAAAAACGGCCTGGAGCGATCGGTCCGGCGGTCGACGCGCGAAAGTTTCTAAGTCCGCTCTGCTCCGAATCATCGCTCCGGCGTCAAAAATCGTCGTAGGACAAAAACTCGACACGCTATCTTGCATGAAAAAATCCGGGGAACACGATGGCGTCGTCAAAAGTGCAGGTCGTCGAGCTCGTTTTCGAGAGAAAAAAAAAAAAATTCTCAAAATTCGACAAAAAAATAAAGCGATTATTGGATCGTGTAGAGAATGTGAAACTGCATAAGAATCATATAGACGAAAATTGGCGTTCACGTGCTCGTTTTTGTGGAAAAAATTAAAAAAGCTCTCAAAGTTCGAGATAAAAAAAGAAAAAACCATCGACCAGGTAGCCAACGGTAGACGGTACAAGTATCGTATGGGCGAAAACGAGCGTTACCGTGCTCGTTTTCGAGTTATTGACGAAAAACGGCCTGGAGCGATCGGTCCGGCGGTCGACGCGCGAAAGTTTCCAAGTCTGCTCTGCCCCGAATCATCGCTCCGGCGTCAAGAATCGTCGTAGGACCAAAAATCGACACGCTATCTTGCAGGAAAAAATCCGGGGACCACGATGGCGTCGTCAAAAGTGCAGGTCGTCGAGCTCGTTTTCGAGAGAAAAAAAAAAAAATTCTCAAAATTCGACAAAAAAATAAAACGATTATTGGATCGTGTAGAGAATGTAAAACTGCATCAGAATCGCATAGACGAAAATTGGCGTTCACGTGCTCGTTTTTGTGGAAAAAATTAAAAAAGCTCTCAAAGTTCGAGATAAAAAAAAAAAAACCATCGACCAGGTAGCCAACGGTAAACGATACAAGTATCGTACGGGCGAAAACGAGCGTTACCGTGCTCGTTTTCGAGTTATTGACGAAAAACGGCCTGGAGCGATCGGTCCGGCGGTCGACGCGCGAAAGTTTCTAAGTCCGCTCTGCTCCGAATCATCGCTCCGGCGTCAAAAATCGTCGTAGGACAAAAACTCGACACGCTATCTTGCATGAAAAAATCCGGGGAACACGATGGCGTCGTCAAAAGTGCAGGTCGTCGAGCTCGTTTTCGAGAGAAAAAAAAAAAAATTCTCAATATTCGACAAAAAAATAAAACGATTATTGGATTGTGTAGAGAATGTAAAACTGCATAAGAATCGCATAGACGAAAATTGGCGTTCACGTGCTCGTTTTTGTGGAAAAAATTAAAAAAGCTCTCAAAGTTCGAGATAAAAAAAGAAAAAACCATCGACCAGGTAGCCAACGGTAGACGGTACAAGTATCGTATGGGCGAAAACGAGCGTTACCGTGCTGGTTTTCGAGTTATTGACGAAAAACGGCCTGGAGCGATCGGTCCGGCGGTCGACGCGCAAAAGTTTCAAAGTCCGCTCTGCTCCGAATCATCGCTCCGGCGTCAAAAATCGTCGTAGGACAAAAAATCGACACGCTATCTTGCAGGAAAAAATCCGGGGAACACGATGGCGTCGTCAAAAGTGCAGGTCGTCGAGCTCGTTTTCGAGAGAAAAAAAAAAAAATTCTCAAAATTCGACAAAAAAATAAAGCGATTATTGGATCGTGTAGAGAATGTGAAACTGCATAAGAATCGTGTAGACGAAAATTGGCGTTCACGTGCTCGTTTTTGTGGAAAAAATTAAAAAAGCTCTCAAAGCTCGAGATAAAAAAAAAAAAAACCATCGACCAGGTAGCCAACGGTAGACGGTACAAGTATCGTATGGGCGAAAACGAGCGTTACCGTGCTCGTTTTCGAGTTATTGACGAAAAACGGCCTGGAGCGATCGGTCCGGCGGTCGACGCGCGAAAGTTTCTAAGTCCGCTCTGCTCCGAATCATCGCTCCGGCGTCAAAAATCGTCGTAGGACAAAAACTCGACACGCTATCTTGCATGAAAAAATCCGGGGAACACGATGGCGTCGTCAAAAGTGCAGGTCGTCGAGCTCGTTTTCGAGAGAAAAAAAAAAAAATTCTCAAAATTCGACAAAAAAATAAAACGATTATTGGATCGTGTAGAGAATGTAAAACTGCATAAGAATCGCATAGACGAAAATTAGCGTTCACGTGCTCGTTTTTGTGGAGAAAATTAAAAAAGCTCTCAAAGTTCGAGATAAAAAAAGAAAAAACCATCCACCAGGTAGCCAACGGTAAACGGTACAAGTATCGTACGGGCGAAAACGAGCGTTACCGTGCTCGTTTTCGAGTTATTGACGAAAAACGGCCTGGAGCGATCGGTCCGGCGGTCGACGCGCGAAAGATTCTAAGTCCGCTCTGCTCCGAATCATCGCTCCGGCGTCAAAAATCGTCGTAGGACAAAAAATCGACACGCTACTTTGCAGGAAAAAATCCGGGGAACACGATGGCGTCGTCAAAAGTGCAGGTCGTCGAGCTCGTTTTCGAGAGAAAAAAAAAAAAATTCTCAAAATTCGACAAACAAATAAAACGATTGTTGGACCGTGTAGAGAATGTAAAACTGCATAAGAATCGTATAGACGAAAATTGGCGTTCACGTGCTCGTTTTTGTGGAAAAAATTAAAAAAGCTCTCAAAGTTCGAGATAAAAAAAAAAAACCATCGACCAGGTAGCCAACGGTAAACGATACAAGTATCGTACGGGCGAAAACGAGCGTTACCGTGCTCGTTTTCGAGTTATTGACGAAAAACGGCCTGGAGCGATCGGTCCGGCGGTCGACGCGCGAAAGTTTCTAAGTCCGCTCTGCTCCGAATCATCGCTCCGGCGTCAAAAATCGTCGTAGGACAAAAAATCGACACGCTATCTTGCAGGAAAAAATCCGGGGAACACGATGGCGTCGTCAAAAGTGCAGGTCGTCGAGCTCGTTTTCGAGAGAAAAAAAAAAAAATTCTCAAAATTCGACAAAAAAATAAAGCGATTATTGGATCGTATAGAGAATGTGAAACTGCATAAGAATCGTATAGACGAAAATTGGCGTTCACGTGCTCGTTTTTGTGGAAAAAATTAAAAAAGCTCTCAAAGTTCGGGATAAAAAAAAAAAAACCATCGACCAGGTAGCCAACGGTAAACGATACAAGTATCGTACGGGCGAAAACGAGCGTTACCGTGCTCGTTTTCGAGTTATTGACGAAAAACGGCCTGGAGCGATCGGTCCGGCGGTCGACGCGCGAAAGTTTCCAAGTCTGCTCTGCCCCGAATCATCGCTCCGGCGTCAAGAATCGTCGTAGGACAAAAACTCGACACGCTATCTTGCATGAAAAAATCCGGGGAACACGATGGCGTCGTCAAAAGTGCAGGTCGTCGAGCTCGTTTTCGAGAGAAAAAAAAAAAAATTCTCAAAATTCGACAAAAAAATAAAACGATTATTGGATTGTGTAGAGAATGTAAAACTGCATAAGAATCGCATAGACGAAAATGAGCGTTCACGTGCTCGTTTTTGTGGAAAAAATTAAAAAAGCTCTCAAAGTTCGAGATAAAAAAAGAAAAAACCATCGACCAGGTAGCCAACGGTAGACGGTACAAGTATCGTATGGGCGAAAACGAGCGTTACCGTGCTCGTTTTCGAGTTATTGACGAAAAACGGCCTGGAGCGATCGGTCCGGCGGTCGACGCGCGAAAGTTTCTAAGTCCGCTCTGCTCCGAATCATCGCTCCGGCGTCAAAAATCGTCGTAGGACAAAAACTCGACACGCTATCTTGCATGAAAAAATCCGGGGAACACGATGGCGTCGTCAAAAGTGCAGGTCGTCGAGCTCGTTTTCGAGAGAAAAAAAAAAAAATTCTCAAAATTCGACAAAAAAATAAAGCGATTATTGGATCGTGTAGAGAATGTGAAACTGCATAAGAATCATATAGACGAAAATTGGCGTTCACGTGCTCGTTTTTGTGGAAAAAATTAAAAAAGCTCTCAAAGTTCGAGATAAAAAAAGAAAAAACCATCGACCAGGTAGCCAACGGTAGACGGTACAAGTATCGTATGGGCGAAAACGAGCGTTACCGTGCTCGTTTTCGAGTTATTGACGAAAAACGGCCTGGAGCGATCGGTCCGGCGGTCGACGCGCGAAAGTTTCCAAGTCTGCTCTGCCCCGAATCATCGCTCCGGCGTCAAGAATCGTCGTAGGACAAAAAATCGACACGCTATCTTGCAGGAAAAAATCCGGGGACCACGATGGCGTCGTCAAAAGTGCAGGTCGTCGAGCTCGTTTTCGAGAGAAAAAAAAAAAAATTCTCAAAATTCGACAAAAAAATAAAACGATTATTGGATCGTGTAGAGAATGTAAGACTGCATCAGAATCGCATAGACGAAAATTGGCGTTCACGTGCTCGTTTTTGTGGAAAAAATTAAAAAAGCTCTCAAAGTTCGAGATAAAAAAAAAAAAACCATCGACCAGGTAGCCAACGGTAAACGATACAAGTATCGTGCGGGCGAAAACGAGCGTTACCGTGCTCGTTTTCGAGTTATTGACGAAAAACGGCCTGGAGCGATCGGTCCGGCGGTCGACGCGCGAAAGTTTCTAAGTCCGCTCTGCTCCGAATCATCGCTCCGGCGTCAAAAATCGTCGTAGGACAAAAAATCGACACGCTATCTTGCAGGAAAAAATCCGGGGAACACGATGGCGTCGTCAAAAGTGCAGGTCGTCGAGCTCGTTTTCGAGAGAAAAAAAAAAAAATTCTCAAAATTCGACAAAAAAATAAAGCGATTATTGGATCGTATAGAGAATGTGAAACTGCATAAGAATCGTATAGACGAAAATTGGCGTTCACGTGCTCGTTTTTGTGGAAAAAATTAAAAAAGCTCTCAAAGTTCGAGATAAAAAAAAAAAAAACCATCGACCAGGTAGCCAACGGTAGACGGTACAAGTATCGTATGGGCGAAAACGAGCGTTACCGTGCTCGTTTTCGAGTTATTGACGAAAAACGGCCTGGAGCGATCGGTCCGGCGGTCGACGCGCGAAAGTTTCCAAGTCTGCTCTGCCCCGAATCATCGCTCCGGCGTCAAAAATCGTCGTAGGACAAAAAATCGACACGCTATCTTGCAGGAAAAAATCCGGGGAACACGATGGCGTCGTCAAAAGTGCAGGTCGTCGAGCTCGTTTTCGAGAGAAAAAAAAAAAAATTCTCAAAATTCGACAAAAAAATAAAACGATTATTGGATCGTGTAGAGAATGTAAAACTGCATAAGAATCGCATAGACGAAA
This sequence comes from Colletes latitarsis, assembly GCF_051014445.1. Classification (NCBI taxonomy): domain Eukaryota; kingdom Metazoa; phylum Arthropoda; class Insecta; order Hymenoptera; family Colletidae; genus Colletes; species Colletes latitarsis. Next base: position 1,704,646 of record NC_135137.1, read on the forward strand.
ATTAGCGTTCACGTGCTCGTTTTTGTGGAAAAAATTAAAAAAGCTCTCAAAGTTCGAGATAAAAAAAGAAAAAACCATCGACCAGGTAGCCAACGGTAGACGGTACAAGTATCGTATGGGCGAAAACGAGCGTTACCGTGCTCGTTTTCGAGTTATTGACGAAAAACGGCCTGGTGCGATCGGTCCGGCGGTCGACGCGCGAAAGTTTCTAAGTCCGCTCTGCTCCGAATCATCGCTCCGGCGTCAAAAATCGTCGTAGGACAAAAAATCGACACGCTATCTTGCAGGAAAAAATCCGGGGACCACGATGGCGTCGTCAAAAGTGCAGGTCGTCGAGCTCGTTTTCGAGAGAAAAAAAAAAAAATTCTCAAAATTCGACAAAAAAATAAAACGATTATTGGATCGTGTAGAGAATGTAAAACTGCATCAGAATCGCATAGACGAAAATTGGCGTTCACGTGCTCGTTTTTGTGGAAAAAATTAAAAAAGCTCTCAAAGTTCGAGATAAAAAAAAAAAAACCATCGACCAGGTAGCCAACGGTAAACGATACAAGTATCGTACGGGCGAAAACGAGCGTTACCGTGCTCGTTTTCGAGTTATTGACGAAAAACGGCCTGGAGCGATCGGTCCGGCGGTCGACGCGCGAAAGTTTCTAAGTCCGCTCTGCTCCGAATCATCGCTCCGGCGTCAAAAATCGTCGTAGGACAAAAACTCGACACGCTATCTTGCATGAAAAAATCCGGGGAACACGATGGCGTCGTCAAAAGTGCAGGTCGTCGAGCTCGTTTTCGAGAGAAAAAAAAAAAAATTCTCAATATTCGACAAAAAAATAAAACGATTATTGGATTGTGTAGAGAATGTAAAACTGCATAAGAATCGCATAGACGAAAATTGGCGTTCACGTGCTCGTTTTTGTGGAAAAAATTAAAAAAGCTCTCAAAGTTCGAGATAAAAAAAGAAAAAACCATCGACCAGGTAGCCAACGGTAGACGGTACAAGTATCGTATGGGCGAAAACGAGCGTTACCGTGCTCGTTTTCGAGTTATTGACGAAAAACGGCCTGGAGCGATCGGTCCGGCGGTCGACGCGCGAAAGTTTCTAAGTCCGCTCTGCTCCGAATCATCGCTCCGGCGTCAAAAATCGTCGTAGGACAAAAACTCGACACGCTATCTTGCATGAAAAAATCCGGGGAACACGATGGCGTCGTCAAAAGTGCAGGTCGTCGAGCTCGTTTTCGAGAGAAAAAAAAAAAAATTCTCAAAATTCGACAAAAAAATAAAACGATTATTGGATCGTGTAGAGAATGTAAAACTGCATCAGAAACGCATAGACGAAAATTGGCGTTCACGTGCTCGTTTTTGTGGAAAAAATTAAAAAAGCTCTCAAAGTTCGAGATAAAAAAAAAAAAACCATCGACCAGGTAGCCAACGGTAAACGATACAAGTATCGTACGGGCGAAAACGAGCGTTACCGTGCTCGTTTTCGAGTTATTGACGAAAAACGGCCTGGAGCGATCGGTCCGGCGGTCGACGCGCGAAAGTTTCTAAGTCCGCTCTGCTCCGAATCATCGCTCCGGCGTCAAAAATCGTCGTAGGACAAAAAATCGACACGCTATCTTGCAGGAAAAAATCCGGGGAACACGATGGCGTCGTCAAAAGTGCAGGTCGTCGAGCTCGTTTTCGAGAGAAAAAAAAAAAAATTCTCAAAATTCGACAAAAAAATAAAACGATTATTGGATCGTGTAGAGAATGTGAAACTGCATAAGAATCGTATAGACGAAAATTGGCGTTCACGTGCTCGTTTTTGTGGAAAAAATTAAAAAAGCTCTCAAAGTTCGAGATAAAAAAAAAAAAAACCATCGACCAGGTAGCCAACGGTAGACGGTACAAGTATCGTACGGGCGAAAACGAGCGTTACCGTGCTCGTTTTCGAGTTATTGACGAAAAACGGCCTGGAGCGATCGGTCCGGCGGTCGACGCGCGAAAGTTTCTAAGTCCGCTCTGCTCCGAATCATCGCTCCGGCGTCAAAAATCGTCGTAGGACAAAAAATCGACACGCTATCTTGCAGGAAAAAATCCGGGGAACACGATGGCGTCGTCAAAAGTGCAGGTCGTCGAGCTCGTTTTCGAGAGAAAAAAAAAAAAATTCTCAAAATTCGACAAAAAAATAAAACGATTATTGGATCGTGTAGAGAATGTAAAACTGCATAAGAATCGCATAGACGAAAATTAGCGTTCACGTGCTCGTTTTTGTGGAGAAAATTAAAAAAGCTCTCAAAGTTCGAGATAAAAAAAGAAAAAACCATCCACCAGGTAGCCAACGGTAAACGGTACAAGTATCGTACGGGCGAAAACGAGCGTTACCGTGCTCGTTTTCGAGTTATTGACGAAAAACGGCCTGGAGCGATCGGTCCGGCGGTCGACGCGCGAAAGTTTCTAAGTCCGCTCTGCCCCGAATCATCGCTCCGGCGTCAAAAATCGTCGTAGGACAAAAAATCGGCACGCTATCTTGCAGGAAAAAATCCGGGGAACACGATGGCGTCGTCAAAAGTGCAGGTCGTCGAGCTCGTTTTCGAGAGAAAAAAAAAAAAATTCTCAAAATTCGACAAAAAAATAAAACGATTATTGGATTGTGTAGAGAATGTAAAACTGCATAAGAATCGCATAGACGAAAATTGGCGTTCACGTGCTCGTTTTTGTGGAAAAAATTAAAAAAGCTCTCAAAGTTCGAGATAAAAAAAGAAAAAACCATCGACCAGGTAGCCAACGGTAGACGGTACAAGTATCGTATGGGCGAAAACGAGCGTTACCGTGCTCGTTTTCGAGTTATTGACGAAAAACGGCCTGGAGCGATCGGTCCGGCGGTCGACGCGCGAAAGTTTCTAAGTCCGCTCTGCTCCGAATCATCGCTCCGGCGTCAAAAATCGTCGTAGGACAAAAAATCGACACGCTACTTTGCAGGAAAAAATCCGGGGAACACGATGGCGTCGTCAAAAGTGCAGGTCGTCGAGCTCGTTTTCGAGAGAAAAAAAAAAAAATTCTCAAAATTCGACAAACAAATAAAACGATTGTTGGACCGTGTAGAGAATGTAAAACTGCATAAGAATCGTATAGACGAAAATTGGCGTTCACGTGCTCGTTTTTGTGGAAAAAATTAAAAAAGCTCTCAAAGTTCGAGATAAAAAAAAAAAACCATCGACCAGGTAGCCAACGGTAAACGATACAAGTATCGTACGGGCGAAAACGAGCGTTACCGTGCTCGTTTTCGAGTTATTGACGAAAAACGGCCTGGAGCGATCGGTCCGGCGGTCGACGCGCGAAAGTTTCTAAGTCCGCTCTGCTCCGAATCATCGCTCCGGCGTCAAAAATCGTCGTAGGACAAAAAATCGACACGCTATCTTGCAGGAAAAAATCCGGGGAACACGATGGCGTCGTCAAAAGTGCAGGTCGTCGAGCTCGTTTTCGAGAGAAAAAAAAAAAAATTCTCAAAATTCGACAAAAAAATAAAGCGATTATTGGATCGTATAGAGAATGTGAAACTGCATAAGAATCGTATAGACGAAAATTGGCGTTCACGTGCTCGTTTTTGTGGAAAAAATTAAAAAAGCTCTCAAAGTTCGAGATAAAAAAAAAAAAACCATCGACCAGGTAGCCAACGGTAAACGATACAAGTATCGTACGGGCGAAAACGAGCGTTACCGTGCTCGTTTTCGAGTTATTGACGAAAAACGGCCTGGAGCGATCGGTCCGGCGGTCGACGCGCGAAAGTTTCTAAGTCCGCTCTGCTCCGAATCATCGCTCCGGCGTCAAAAATCGTCGTAGGACAAAAAATCGGCACGCTATCTTGCAGGAAAAAATCCGGGGAACACGATGGCGTCGTCAAAAGTGCAGGTCGTCGAGCTCGTTTTCGAGAGAAAAAAAAAAAAATTCTCAAAATTCGACAAAAAAATAAAGCGATTATTGGATCGTATAGAGAATGTGAAACTGCATAAGAATCGTATAGACGAAAATTGGCGTTCACGTGCTCGTTTTTGTGGAAAAAATTAAAAAAGCTCTCAGAGTTCGAGATAAAAAAAGAAAAAACCATCGACCAGGTAGCCAACGGTAGACGGTACAAGTATCGTATGGGCGAAAACGAGCGTTACCGTGCTCGTTTTCGAGTTATTGACGAAAAACGGCCTGGAGCGATCGGTCCGGCGGTCGACGCGCGAAAGTTTCTAAGTCCGCTCTGCTCCGAATCATCGCTCCGGCGTCAAAAATCGTCGTAGGACAAAAACTCGACACGCTATCTTGCATGAAAAAATCCGGGGAACACGATGGCGTCGTCAAAAGTGCAGGTCGTCGAGCTCGTTTTCGAGAGAAAAAAAAAAAAATTCTCAAAATTCGACAAAAAAATAAAACGATTATTGGATTGTGTAGAGAATGTAAAACTGCATAAGAATCGCATAGACGAAAATGAGCGTTCACGTGCTCGTTTTTGTGGAAAAAATTAAAAAAGCTCTCAAAGTTCGAGATAAAAAAAGAAAAAACCATCGACCAGGTAGCCAACGGTAGACGGTACAAGTATCGTATGGGCGAAAACGAGCGTTACCGTGCTCGTTTTCGAGTTATTGACGAAAAACGGCCTGGAGCGATCGGTCCGGCGGTCGACGCGCGAAAGTTTCTAAGTCCGCTCTGCTCCGAATCATCGCTCCGGCGTCAAAAATCGTCGTAGGACAAAAAATCGACACGCTATCTTGCAGGAAAAAATCCGGGGAACACGATGGCGTCGTCAAAAGTGCAGGTCGTCGAGCTCGTTTTCGAGAGAAAAAAAAAAAAATTCTCAAAATTCGACAAAAAAATAAAGCGATTATTGGATCGTATAGAGAATGTGAAACTGCATAAGAATCGTATAGACGAAAATTGGCGTTCACGTGCTCGTTTTTGTGGAAAAAATTAAAAAAGCTCTCAAAGTTCGAGATAAAAAAAAAAAAAACCATCGACCAGGTAGCCAACGGTAGACGGTACAAGTATCGTATGGGCGAAAACGAGCGTTACCGTGCTCGTTTTCGAGTTATTGACGAAAAACGGCCTGGAGCGATCGGTCCGGCGGTCGACGCGCGAAAGTTTCCAAGTCTGCTCTGCCCCGAATCATCGCTCCGGCGTCAAAAATCGTCGTAGGACAAAAAATCGACACGCTATCTTGCAGGAAAAAATCCGGGGAACACGATGGCGTCGTCAAAAGTGCAGGTCGTCGAGCTCGTTTTCGAGAGAAAAAAAAAAAAATTCTCAAAATTCGACAAAAAAATAAAACGATTATTGGATCGTGTAGAGAATGTAAAACTGCATAAGAATCGCATAGACGAAAATTAGCGTTCACGTGCTCGTTTTTGTGGAAAAAATTAAAAAAGCTCTCAAAGTTCGAGATAAAAAAAGAAAAAACCATCGACCAGGTAGCCAACGGTAGACGGTACAAGTATCGTATGGGCGAAAACGAGCGTTACCGTGCTCGTTTTCGAGTTATTGACGAAAAACGGCCTGGTGCGATCGGTCCGGCGGTCGACGCGCGAAAGTTTCTAAGTCCGCTCTGCTCCGAATCATCGCTCCGGCGTCAAAAATCGTCGTAGGACAAAAAATCGACACGCTATCTTGCAGGAAAAAATCCGGGGACCACGATGGCGTCGTCAAAAGTGCAGGTCGTCGAGCTCGTTTTCGAGAGAAAAAAAAAAAAATTCTCAATATTCGACAAAAAAATAAAACGATTATTGGATTGTGTAGAGAATGTAAAACTGCATAAGAATCGCATAGACGAAAATTGGCGTTCACGTGCTCGTTTTTGTGGAAAAAATTAAAAAAGCTCTCAAAGTTCGAGATAAAAAAAGAAAAAACCATCGACCAGGTAGCCAACGGTAGACGGTACAAGTATCGTATGGGCGAAAACGAGCGTTACCGTGCTCGTTTTCGAGTTATTGACGAAAAACGGCCTGGACCGATCGGTCCGGCGGTCGACGCGCGAAAGTTTCTAAGTCCGCTCTGCTCCGAATCATCGCTCCGGCGTCAAAAATCGTCGTAGGACAAAAACTCGACACGCTATCTTGCATGAAAAAATCCGGGGAACACGATGGCGTCGTCAAAAGTGCAGGTCGTCGAGCTCGTTTTCGAGAGAAAAAAAAAAAATTCTCAAAATTCGACAAAAAAATAAAACGATTATTGGATCGTGTAGAGAATGTAAAACTGCATCAGAAACGCATAGACGAAAATTGGCGTTCACGTGCTCGTTTTTGTGGAAAAAATTAAAAAAGCTCTCAAAGTTCGAGATAAAAAAAAAAAAACCATCGACCAGGTAGCCAACGGTAAACGATACAAGTATCGTACGGGCGAAAACGAGCGTTACCGTGCTCGTTTTCGAGTTATTGACGAAAAACGGCCTGGAGCGATCGGTCCGGCGGTCGACGCGCGAAAGTTTCTAAGTCCGCTCTGCTCCGAATCATCGCTCCGGCGTCAAAAATCGTCGTAGGACAAAAAATCGACACGCTATCTTGCAGGAAAAAATCCGGGGAACACGATGGCGTCGTCAAAAGTGCAGGTCGTCGAGCTCGTTTTCGAGAGAAAAAAAAAAAAATTCTCAAAATTCGACAAAAAAATAAAACGATTATTGGATCGTGTAGAGAATGTGAAACTGCATAAGAATCGTATAGACGAAAATTGGCGTTCACGTGCTCGTTTTTGTGGAAAAAATTAAAAAAGCTCTCAAAGTTCGAGATAAAAAAAAAAAAAACCATCGACCAGGTAGCCAACGGTAGACGGTACAAGTATCGTACGGGCGAAAACGAGCGTTACCGTGCTCGTTTTCGAGTTATTGACGAAAAACGGCCTGGAGCGATCGGTCCGGCGGTCGACGCGCGAAAGTTTCTAAGTCCGCTCTGCTCCGAATCATCGCTCCGGCGTCAAAAATCGTCGTAGGACAAAAAATCGACACGCTATCTTGCAGGAAAAAATCCGGGGAACACGATGGCGTCGTCAAAAGTGCAGGTCGTCGAGCTCGTTTTCGAGAGAAAAAAAAAAAAATTCTCAAAATTCGACAAAAAAATAAAACGATTATTGGATCGTGTAGAGAATGTAAAACTGCATAAGAATCGCATAGACGAAAATTAGCGTTCACGTGCTCGTTTTTGTGGAGAAAATTAAAAAAGCTCTCAGAGTTCGAGATAAAAAAAGAAAAAACCATCGACCAGGTAGCCAACGGTAGACGGTACAAGTATCGTATGGGCGAAAACGAGCGTTACCGTGCTCGTTTTCGAGTTATTGACGAAAAACGGCCTGGAGCGATCGGTCCGGCGGTCGACGCGCGAAAGTTTCTAAGTCCGCTCTGCTCCGAATCATCGCTCCGGCGTCAAAAATCGTCGTAGGACAAAAACTCGACACGCTATCTTGCATGAAAAAATCCGGGGAACACGATGGCGTCGTCAAAAGTGCAGGTCGTCGAGCTCGTTTTCGAGAGAAAAAAAAAAAAATTCTCAAAATTCGACAAAAAAATAAAGCGATTATTGGATCGTGTAGAGAATGTGAAACTGCATAAGAATCATATAGACGAAAATTGGCGTTCACGTGCTCGTTTTTGTGGAAAAAATTAAAAAAGCTCTCAAAGTTCGAGATAAAAAAAGAAAAAACCATCGACCAGGTAGCCAACGGTAGACGGTACAAGTATCGTATGGGCGAAAACGAGCGTTACCGTGCTCGTTTTCGAGTTATTGACGAAAAACGGCCTGGAGCGATCGGTCCGGCGGTCGACGCGCGAAAGTTTCCAAGTCTGCTCTGCCCCGAATCATCGCTCCGGCGTCAAGAATCGTCGTAGGACAAAAAATCGACACGCTATCTTGCAGGAAAAAATCCGGGGACCACGATGGCGTCGTCAAAAGTGCAGGTCGTCGAGCTCGTTTTCGAGAGAAAAAAAAAAAAATTCTCAAAATTCGACAAAAAAATAAAACGATTATTGGATCGTGTAGAGAATGTAAAACTGCATCAGAATCGCATAGACGAAAATTGGCGTTCACGTGCTCGTTTTTGTGGAAAAAATTAAAAAAGCTCTCAAAGTTCGAGATAAAAAAAAAAAAACCATCGACCAGGTAGCCAACGGTAAACGATACAAGTATCGTGCGGGCGAAAACGAGCGTTACCGTGCTCGTTTTCGAGTTATTGACGAAAAACGGCCTGGAGCGATCGGTCCGGCGGTCGACGCGCGAAAGTTTCTAAGTCCGCTCTGCTCCGAATCATCGCTCCGGCGTCAAAAATCGTCGTAGGACAAAAACTCGACACGCTATCTTGCATGAAAAAATCCGGGGAACACGATGGCGTCGTCAAAAGTGCAGGTCGTCGAGCTCGTTTTCGAGAGAAAAAAAAAAAAATTCTCAAAATTCGACAAAAAAATAAAGCGATTATTGGATCGTGTAGAGAATGTGAAACTGCATAAGAATCATATAGACGAAAATTGGCGTTCACGTGCTCGTTTTTGTGGAAAAAATTAAAAAAGCTCTCAAAGTTCGAGATAAAAAAAGAAAAAACCATCGACCAGGTAGCCAACGGTAGACGGTACAAGTATCGTATGGGCGAAAACGAGCGTTACCGTGCTCGTTTTCGAGTTATTGACGAAAAACGGCCTGGAGCGATCGGTCCGGCGGTCGACGCGCGAAAGTTTCCAAGTCTGCTCTGCCCCGAATCATCGCTCCGGCGTCAAGAATCGTCGTAGGACAAAAAATCGACACGCTATCTTGCAGGAAAAAATCCGGGGACCACGATGGCGTTGTCAAAAGTGCAGGTCGTCGAGCTCGTTTTCGAGAGAAAAAAAAAAAAATTCTCAAAATTCGACAAAAAAATAAAACGATTATTGGATCGTGTAGAGAATGTAAAACTGCATAAGAATCGTATAGACGAAAATTGGCGTTCACGTGCTCGTTTTTGTGGAAAAAATTAAAAAAGCTCTCAAAGTTCGAGATAAAAAAAAAAAAAACCATCGACCAGGTAGCCAACGGTAGACGGTACAAGTATCGTATGGGCGAAAACGAGCGTTACCGTGCTCGTTTTCGAGTTATTGACGAAAAACGGCCTGGAGCGATCGGTCCGGCGGTCGACGCGCGAAAGTTTCCAAGTCTGCTCTGCCCCGAATCATCGCTCCGGCGTCAAAAATCGTCGTAGGACAAAAAATCGACACGCTATCTTGCAGGAAAAAATCCGGGGAACACGATGGCGTCGTCAAAAGTGCAGGTCGTCGAGCTCGTTTTCGAGAGAAAAAAAAAAAAATTCTCAAAATTCGACAAAAAAATAAAACGATTATTGGATCGTGTAGAGAATGTAAAACTGCATAAGAATTCCATAGACGAAAATTAGCGTTCACGTGCTCGTTTTTGTGGAGAAAATTAAAAAAGCTCTCAAAGTTCGAGATAAAAAAAGAAAAAACCATCGACCAGGTAGCCAACGGTAGACGGTACAAGTATCGTATGGGCGAAAACGAGCGTTACCGTGCTCGTTTTCGAGTTATTGACGAAAAACGGCCTGGTGCGATCGGTCCGGCGGTCGACGCGCGAAAGTTTCTAAGTCCGCTCTGCTCCGAATCATCGCTCCGGCGTCAAAAATCGTCGTAGGACAAAAAATCGACACGCTATCTTGCAGGAAAAAATCCGGGGACCACGATGGCGTCGTCAAAAGTGCAGGTCGTCGAGCTCGTTTTCGAGAGAAAAAAAAAAAAATTCTCAATATTCGACAAAAAAATAAAACGATTATTGGATTGTGTAGAGAATGTAAAACTGCATAAGAATCGCATAGACGAAAATTGGCGTTCACGTGCTCGTTTTTGTGGAAAAAATTAAAAAAGCTCTCAAAGTTCGAGATAAAAAAAGAAAAAACCATCGACCAGGTAGCCAACGGTAGACGGTACAAGTATCGTATGGGCGAAAACGAGCGTTACCGTGCTCGTTTTCGAGTTATTGACGAAAAACGGCCTGGACCGATCGGTCCGGCGGTCGACGCGCGAAAGTTTCTAAGTCCGCTCTGCTCCGAATCATCGCTCCGGCGTCAAAAATCGTCGTAGGACAAAAACTCGACACGCTATCTTGCATGAAAAAATCCGGGGAACACGATGGCGTCGTCAAAAGTGCAGGTCGTCGAGCTCGTTTTCGAGAGAAAAAAAAAAAATTCTCAAAATTCGACAAAAAAATAAAACGATTATTGGATCGTGTAGAGAATGTAAAACTGCATCAGAAACGCATAGACGAAAATTGGCGTTCACGTGCTCGTTTTTGTGGAAAAAATTAAAAAAGCTCTCAAAGTTCGAGATAAAAAAAAAAAAACCATCGACCAGGTAGCCAACGGTAAACGATACAAGTATCGTACGGGCGAAAACGAGCGTTACCGTGCTCGTTTTCGAGTTATTGACGAAAAACGGCCTGGAGCGATCGGTCCGGCGGTCGACGCGCGAAAGTTTCTAAGTCCGCTCTGCTCCGAATCATCGCTCCGGCGTCAAAAATCGTCGTAGGACAAAAAATCGACACGCTATCTTGCAGGAAAAAATCCGGGGAACACGATGGCGTCGTCAAAAGTGCAGGTCGTCGAGCTCGTTTTCGAGAGAAAAAAAAAAAAATTCTCAAAATTCGACAAAAAAATAAAACGATTATTGGATCGTGTAGAGAATGTGAAACTGCATAAGAATCGTATAGACGAAAATTGGCGTTCACGTGCTCGTTTTTGTGGAAAAAATTAAAAAAGCTCTCAAAGTTCGAGATAAAAAAAAAAAAAACCATCGACCAGGTAGCCAACGGTAGACGGTACAAGTATCGTACGGGCGAAAACGAGCGTTACCGTGCTCGTTTTCGAGTTATTGACGAAAAACGGCCTGGAGCGATCGGTCCGGCGGTCGACGCGCGAAAGTTTCTAAGTCCGCTCTGCTCCGAATCATCGCTCCGGCGTCAAAAATCGTCGTAGGACAAAAAATCGACACGCTATCTTGCAGGAAAAAATCCGGGGAACACGATGGCGTCGTCAAAAGTGCAGGTCGTCGAGCTCGTTTTCGAGAGAAAAAAAAAAAAATTCTCAAAATTCGACAAAAAAATAAAACGATTATTGGATCGTGTAGAGAATGTAAAACTGCATAAGAATCGCATAGACGAAAATTAGCGTTCACGTGCTCGTTTTTGTGGAGAAAATTAAAAAAGCTCTCAGAGTTCGAGATAAAAAAAGAAAAAACCATCGACCAGGTAGCCAACGGTAGACGGTACAAGTATCGTATGGGCGAAAACGAGCGTTACCGTGCTCGTTTTCGAGTTATTGACGAAAAACGGCCTGGAGCGATCGGTCCGGCGGTCGACGCGCGAAAGTTTCTAAGTCCGCTCTGCTCCGAATCATCGCTCCGGCGTCAAAAATCGTCGTAGGACAAAAACTCGACACGCTATCTTGCATGAAAAAATCCGGGGAACACGATGGCGTCGTCAAAAGTGCAGGTCGTCGAGCTCGTTTTCGAGAGAAAAAAAAAAAAATTCTCAAAATTCGACAAAAAAATAAAGCGATTATTGGATCGTGTAGAGAATGTGAAACTGCATAAGAATCATATAGACGAAAATTGGCGTTCACGTGCTCGTTTTTGTGGAAAAAATTAAAAAAGCTCTCAAAGTTCGAGATAAAAAAAGAAAAAACCATCGACCAGGTAGCCAACGGTAGACGGTACAAGTATCGTATGGGCGAAAACGAGCGTTACCGTGCTCGTTTTCGAGTTATTGACGAAAAACGGCCTGGAGCGATCGGTCCGGCGGTCGACGCGCGAAAGTTTCCAAGTCTGCTCTGCCCCGAATCATCGCTCCGGCGTCAAGAATCGTCGTAGGACAAAAAATCGACACGCTATCTTGCAGGAAAAAATCCGGGGACCACGATGGCGTCGTCAAAAGTGCAGGTCGTCGAGCTCGTTTTCGAGAGAAAAAAAAAAAAATTCTCAAAATTCGACAAAAAAATAAAACGATTATTGGATCGTGTAGAGAATGTAAAACTGCATCAGAATCGCATAGACGAAAATTGGCGTTCACGTGCTCGTTTTTGTGGAAAAAATTAAAAAAGCTCTCAAAGTTCGAGATAAAAAAAAAAAAACCATCGACCAGGTAGCCAACGGTAAACGATACAAGTATCGTGCGGGCGAAAACGAGCGTTACCGTGCTCGTTTTCGAGTTATTGACGAAAAACGGCCTGGAGCGATCGGTCCGGCGGTCGACGCGCGAAAGTTTCTAAGTCCGCTCTGCTCCGAATCATCGCTCCGGCGTCAAAAATCGTCGTAGGACAAAAACTCGACACGCTATCTTGCATGAAAAAATCCGGGGAACACGATGGCGTCGTCAAAAGTGCAGGTCGTCGAGCTCGTTTTCGAGAGAAAAAAAAAAAAATTCTCAAAATTCGACAAAAAAATAAAGCGATTATTGGATCGTGTAGAGAATGTGAAACTGCATAAGAATCATATAGACGAAAATTGGCGTTCACGTGCTCGTTTTTGTGGAAAAAATTAAAAAAGCTCTCAAAGTTCGAGATAAAAAAAGAAAAAACCATCGACCAGGTAGCCAACGGTAGACGGTACAAGTATCGTATGGGCGAAAACGAGCGTTACCGTGCTCGTTTTCGAGTTATTGACGAAAAACGGCCTGGAGCGATCGGTCCGGCGGTCGACGCGCGAAAGTTTCCAAGTCTGCTCTGCCCCGAATCATCGCTCCGGCGTCAAGAATCGTCGTAGGACAAAAAATCGACACGCTATCTTGCAGGAAAAAATCCGGGGACCACGATGGCGTCGTCAAAAGTGCAGGTCGTCGAGCTCGTTTTCGAGAGAAAAAAAAAAAAATTCTCAAAATTCGACAAAAAAATAAAACGATTATTGGATCGTGTAGAGAATGTAAAACTGCATAAGAATCGTATAGACGAAAATTGGCGTTCACGTGCTCGTTTTTGTGGAAAAAATTAAAAAAGCTCTCAAAGTTCGAGATAAAAAAAAAAAAAACCATCGACCAGGTAGCCAACGGTAGACGGTACAAGTATCGTATGGGCGAAAACGAGCGTTACCGTGCTCGTTTTCGAGTTATTGACGAAAAACGGCCTGGAGCGATCGGTCCGGCGGTCGACGCGCGAAAGTTTCCAAGTCTGCTCTGCCCCGAATCATCGCTCCGGCGTCAAAAATCGTCGTAGGACAAAAAATCGACACGCTATCTTGCAGGAAAAAATCCGGGGAACACGATGGCGTCGTCAAAAGTGCAGGTCGTCGAGCTCGTTTTCGAGAGAAAAAAAAAAAAATTCTCAAAATTCGACAAAAAAATAAAACGATTATTGGATCGTGTAGAGAATGTAAAACTGCATAAGAATTCCATAGACGAAAATTAGCGTTCACGTGCTCGTTTTTGTGGAGAAAATTAAAAAAGCTCTCAAAGTTCGAGATAAAAAAAGAAAAAACCATCCACCAGGTAGCCAACGGTAAACGGTACAAGTATCGTACGGGCGAAAACGAGCGTTACCGTGCTCGTTTTCGAGTTATTGACGAAAAACGGCCTGGAGCGATCGGTCCGGCGGTCGACGCGCGAAAGTTTCTAAGTCCGCTCTGCCCCGAATCATCGCTCCGGCGTCAAAAATCGTCGTAGGACAAAAAATCGGCACGCTATCTTGCAGGAAAAAATCCGGGGAACACGATGGCGTCGTCAAAAGTGCAGGTCGTCGAGCTCGTTTTCGAGAGAAAAAAAAAAAAATTCTCAAAATTCGACAAAAAAATAAAACGATTATTGGATTGTGTAGAGAATGTAAAACTGCATAAGAATCGCATAGACGAAAATTGGCGTTCACGTGCTCGTTTTTGTGGAAAAAATTAAAAAAGCTCTCAAAGTTCGAGATAAAAAAAGAAAAAACCATCGACCAGGTAGCCAACGGTAGACGGTACAAGTATCGTATGGGCGAAAACGAGCGTTACCGTGCTCGTTTTCGAGTTATTGACGAAAAACTGCCTGGAGCGATCGGTCCGGCGGTCGACGCGCGAAAGTTTCTAAGTCCGCTCTGCTCCGAATCATCGCTCCGGCGTCAAAAATCGTCGTAGGACAAAAACTCGACACGCTATCTTGCATGAAAAAATCCGGGGAACACGATGGCGTCGTCAAAAGTGCAGGTCGTCGAGCTCGTTTTCGAGAGAAAAAAAAAAAAATTCTCAAAATTCGACAAAAAAATAAAACGATTATTGGATTGTGTAGAGAATGTAAAACTGCATAAGAATCGCATAGACGAAAATGAGCGTTCACGTGCTCGTTTTTGTGGAAAAAATTAAAAAAGCTCTCAAAGTTCGAGATAAAAAAAGAAAAAACCATCCACCAGGTAGCCAACGGTAAACGGTACAAGTATCGTACGGGCGAAAACGAGCGTTACCGTGCTCGTTTTCGAGTTATTGACGAAAAACGGCCTGGAGCGATCGGTCCGGCGGTCGACGCGCGAAAGTTTCTAAGTCCGCTATGCTCCGAATCATCGCTCCGGCGTCAAAAATCGTCGTAGGACAAAAAATCGACACGCTATCTTGCAGGAAAAAATCCGGGGAACACGATGGCGTCGTCAAAAGTGCAGGTCGTCGAGCTCGTTTTCGAGAGAAAAAAAAAAAAATTCTCAAAATTCGACAAAAAAATAAAGCGATTATTGGATCGTATAGAGAATGTGAAACTGCATAAGAATCGTATAGACGAAAATTGGCGTTCACGTGCTCGTTTTTGTGGAAAAAATTAAAAAAGCTCTCAAAGTTCGAGATAAAAAAAAAAAAAACCATCGACCAGGTAGCCAACGGTAGACGGTACAAGTATCGTATGGGCGAAAACGAGCGTTACCGTGCTCGTTTTCGAGTTATTGACGAAAAACGGCCTGGAGCGATCGGTCCGGCGGTCGACGCGCAAAAGTTTCTAAGTCCGCTCTGCTCCGAATCATCGCTCCGGCGTCAAAAATCGTCGCAGGACAAAAAATCGACACGCTATCTTGCAGGAAAAAATCCGGGGAACACGATGGCGTCGTCAAAAGTGCAGGTCGTCGAGCTCGTTTTCGAGAGAAAAAGAAAAAAATTCTCAAAATTCGACAAAAAAATAAAGCGATTATTGGATCGTGTAGAGAATGTGAAACTGCATAAGAATCGTATAGACGAAAATTGGCGTTCACGTGCTCGTTTTTGTGGAAAAAATTAAAAAAGCTCTCAAAGTTCGAGATAAAAAAAGAAAAAACCATCGACCAGGTAGCCAACGGTAGACGGTACAAGTATCGTATGGGCGAAAACGAGCGTTACCGTGCTCGTTTTCGAGTTATTGACGAAAAACGGCCTGGAGCGATCGGTCCGGCGGTCGACGCGCGAAAGTTTCCAAGTCTGCTCTGCCCCGAATCATCGCTCCGGCGTCAAAAATCGTCGTAGGACAAAAAATCGACACGCTATCTTGCAGGAAAAAATCCGGGGACCACGATGGCGTCGTCAAAAGTGCAGGTCGTCGAGCTCGTTTTCGAGAGAAAAAAAAAAAAATTCTCAAAATTCGACAAAAAAATAAAACGATTATTGGATCGTGTAGAGAATGTAAAACTGCATCAGAATCGCATAGACGAAAATTGGCGTTCACGTGCTCGTTTTTGTGGAAAAAATTAAAAAAGCTCTCAAAGTTCGAGATAAAAAAAAAAAAACCATCGACCAGGTAGCCAACGGTAAACGATACAAGTATCGTGCGGGCGAAAACGAGCGTTACCGTGCTCGTTTTCGAGTTATTGACGAAAAACGGCCTGGAGCGATCGGTCCGGCGGTCGACGCGCGAAAGTTTCTAAGTCCGCTCTGCTCCGAATCATCGCTCCGGCGTCAAAAATCGTCGTAGGACAAAAAATCGACACGCTATCTTGCAGGAAAAAATCCGGGGAACACGATGGCGTCGTCAAAAGTGCAGGTCGTCGAGCTCGTTTTCGAGAGAAAAAAAAAAAAATTCTCAAAATTCGACAAAAAAATAAAGCGATTATTGGATCGTATAGAGAATGTGAAACTGCATAAGAATCGTATAGACGAAAATTGGCGTTCACGTGCTCGTTTTTGTGGAAAAAATTAAAAAAGCTCTCAAAGTTCGAGATAAAAAAAAAAAAAACCATCGACCAGGTAGCCAACGGTAGACGGTACAAGTATCGTATGGGCGAAAACGAGCGTTACCGTGCTCGTTTTCGAGTTATTGACGAAAAACGGCCTGGAGCGATCGGTCCGGCGGTCGACGCGCGAAAGTTTCCAAGTCTGCTCTGCCCCGAATCATCGCTCCGGCGTCAAAAATCGTCGTAGGACAAAAAATCGACACGCTATCTTGCAGGAAAAAATCCGGGGAACACGATGGCGTCGTCAAAAGTGCAGGTCGTCGAGCTCGTTTTCGAGAGAAAAAAAAAAAAATTCTCAAAATTCGACAAAAAAATAAAACGATTATTGGATCGTGTAGAGAATGTAAAACTGCATAAGAATCGTATAGACGAAAATTGGCGTTCACGTGCTCGTTTTTGTGGAAAAAATTAAAAAAGCTCTCAAAGTTCGAGATAAAAAAAAAAAAAACCATCGACCAGGTAGCCAACGGTAGACGGTACAAGTATCGTATGGGCGAAAACGAGCGTTACCGTGCTCGTTTTCGAGTTATTGACGAAAAACGGCCTGGAGCGATCGGTCCGGCGGTCGACGCGCGAAAGTTTCCAAGTCTGCTCTGCCCCGAATCATCGCTCCGGCGTCAAAAATCGTCGTAGGACAAAAAATCGACACGCTATCTTGCAGGAAAAAATCCGGGGAACACGATGGCGTCGTCAAAAGTGCAGGTCGTCGAGCTCGTTTTCGAGAGAAAAAAAAAAAAATTCTCAAAATTCGACAAAAAAATAAAACGATTATTGGATCGTGTAGAGAATGTAAAACTGCATAAGAATCGCATAGACGAAAATTGGCGTTCACGTGCTCGTTTTTGTGGAAAAAATTAAAAAAGCTCTCAAAGTTCGAGATAAAAAAAGAAAAAACCATCGACCAGGTAGCCAACGGTAGACGGTACAAGTATCGTATGGGCGAAAACGAGCGTTACCGTGCTCGTTTTCGAGTTATTGACGAAAAACGGCCTGGAGCGATCGGTCCGGCGGTCGACGCGCGAAAGTTTCTAAGTCCGCTCTGCTCCGAATCATCGCTCCGGCGTCAAAAATCGTCGTAGGACAAAAACTCGACACGCTATCTTGCATGAAAAAATCCGGGGAACACGATGGCGTCGTCAAAAGTGCAGGTCGTCGAGCTCGTTTTCGAGAGAAAAAAAAAAAAATTCTCAAAATTCGACAAAAAAATAAAACGATTATTGGATTGTGTAGAGAATGTAAAACTGCATAAGAATCGCATAGACGAAAATGAGCGTTCACGTGCTCGTTTTTGTGGAAAAAATTAAAAAAGCTCTCAAAGTTCGAGATAAAAAAAGAAAAAACCATCCACCAGGTAGCCAACGGTAAACGGTACAAGTATCGTACGGGCGAAAACGAGCGTTACCGTGCTCGTTTTCGAGTTATTGACGAAAAACGGCCTGGAGCGATCGGTCCGGCGGTCGACGCGCGAAAGTTTCTAAGTCCGCTATGCTCCGAATCATCGCTCCGGCGTCAAAAATCGTCGTAGGACAAAAAATCGACACGCTATCTTGCAGGAAAAAATCCGGGGAACACGATGGCGTCGTCAAAAGTGCAGGTCGTCGAGCTCGTTTTCGAGAGAAAAAAAAAAAAATTCTCAAAATTCGACAAAAAAATAAAGCGATTATTGGATCGTATAGAGAATGTGAAACTGCATAAGAATCGTATAGACGAAAATTGGCGTTCACGTGCTCGTTTTTGTGGAAAAAATTAAAAAAGCTCTCAAAGTTCGAGATAAAAAAAAAAAAAACCATCGACCAGGTAGCCAACGGTAGACGGTACAAGTATCGTATGGGCGAAAACGAGCGTTACCGTGCTCGTTTTCGAGTTATTGACGAAAAACGGCCTGGAGCGATCGGTCCGGCGGTCGACGCGCAAAAGTTTCTAAGTCCGCTCTGCTCCGAATCATCGCTCCGGCGTCAAAAATCGTCGCAGGACAAAAAATCGACACGCTATCTTGCAGGAAAAAATCCGGGGAACACGATGGCGTCGTCAAAAGTGCAGGTCGTCGAGCTCGTTTTCGAGAGAAAAAGAAAAAAATTCTCAAAATTCGACAAAAAAATAAAGCGATTATTGGATCGTGTAGAGAATGTGAAACTGCATAAGAATCGTATAGACGAAAATTGGCGTTCACGTGCTCGTTTTTGTGGAAAAAATTAAAAAAGCTCTCAAAGTTCGAGATAAAAAAAGAAAAAACCATCGACCAGGTAGCCAACGGTAGACGGTACAAGTATCGTATGGGCGAAAACGAGCGTTACCGTGCTCGTTTTCGAGTTATTGACGAAAAACGGCCTGGAGCGATCGGTCCGGCGGTCGACGCGCGAAAGTTTCCAAGTCTGCTCTGCCCCGAATCATCGCTCCGGCGTCAAAAATCGTCGTAGGACAAAAAATCGACACGCTATCTTGCAGGAAAAAATCCGGGGACCACGATGGCGTCGTCAAAAGTGCAGGTCGTCGAGCTCGTTTTCGAGAGAAAAAAAAAAAAATTCTCAAAATTCGACAAAAAAATAAAACGATTATTGGATCGTGTAGAGAATGTAAAACTGCATCAGAATCGCATAGACGAAAATTGGCGTTCACGTGCTCGTTTTTGTGGAAAAAATTAAAAAAGCTCTCAAAGTTCGAGATAAAAAAAAAAAAACCATCGACCAGGTAGCCAACGGTAAACGATACAAGTATCGTGCGGGCGAAAACGAGCGTTACCGTGCTCGTTTTCGAGTTATTGACGAAAAACGGCCTGGAGCGATCGGTCCGGCGGTCGACGCGCGAAAGTTTCTAAGTCCGCTCTGCTCCGAATCATCGCTCCGGCGTCAAAAATCGTCGTAGGACAAAAAATCGACACGCTATCTTGCAGGAAAAAATCCGGGGAACACGATGGCGTCGTCAAAAGTGCAGGTCGTCGAGCTCGTTTTCGAGAGAAAAAAAAAAAAATTCTCAAAATTCGACAAAAAAATAAAGCGATTATTGGATCGTATAGAGAATGTGAAACTGCATAAGAATCGTATAGACGAAAATTGGCGTTCACGTGCTCGTTTTTGTGGAAAAAATTAAAAAAGCTCTCAAAGTTCGAGATAAAAAAAAAAAAAACCATCGACCAGGTAGCCAACGGTAGACGGTACAAGTATCGTATGGGCGAAAACGAGCGTTACCGTGCTCGTTTTCGAGTTATTGACGAAAAACGGCCTGGAGCGATCGGTCCGGCGGTCGACGCGCGAAAGTTTCCAAGTCTGCTCTGCCCCGAATCATCGCTCCGGCGTCAAAAATCGTCGTAGGACAAAAAATCGACACGCTATCTTGCAGGAAAAAATCCGGGGAACACGATGGCGTCGTCAAAAGTGCAGGTCGTCGAGCTCGTTTTCGAGAGAAAAAAAAAAAAATTCTCAAAATTCGACAAAAAAATAAAACGATTATTGGATCGTGTAGAGAATGTAAAACTGCATAAGAATCGCATAGACGAAAATTAGCGTTCACGTGCTCGTTTTTGTGGAAAAAATTAAAAAAGCTCTCAAAGTTCGAGATAAAAAAAGAAAAAACCATCGACCAGGTAGCCAACGGTAGACGGTACAAGTATCGTATGGGCGAAAACGAGCGTTACCGTGCTCGTTTTCGAGTTATTGACGAAAAACGGCCTGGAGCGATCGGTCCGGCGGTCGACGCGCGAAAGTTTCTAAGTCCGCTCTGCTCCGAATCATCGCTCCGACGTCAAAAATCGTCGTAGGACAAAAAATCGACACGCTATCTTGCAGGAAAAAATCCGGGGACCACGATGGCGTCGTCAAAAGTGCAGGTCGTCGAGCTCGTTTTCGAGAGAAAAAAAAAAAAATTCTCAAAATTCGACAAAAAAATAAAACGATTATTGGATCGTGTAGAGAATGTAAAACTGCATCAGAATCGCATAGACGAAAATTGGCGTTCACGTGCTCGTTTTTGTGGAAAAAATTAAAAAAGCTCTCAAAGTTCGAGATAAAAAAAAAAAAACCATCGACCAGGTAGCCAACGGTAAACGATACAAGTATCGTACGGGCGAAAACGAGCGTTACCGTGCTCGTTTTCGAGTTATTGACGAAAAACGGCCTGGAGCGATCGGTCCGGCGGTCGACGCGCAAAAGTTTCTAAGTCCGCTCTGCTCCGAATCATCGCTCCGGCGTCAAAAATCGTCGCAGGACAAAAAATCGACACGCTATCTTGCAGGAAAAAATCCGGGGAACACGATGGCGTCGTCAAAAGTGCAGGTCGTCGAGCTCGTTTTCGAGAGAAAAAGAAAAAAATTCTCAAAATTCGACAAAAAAATAAAGCGATTATTGGATCGTGTAGAGAATGTGAAACTGCATAAGAATCGTATAGACGAAAATTGGCGTTCACGTGCTCGTTTTTGTGGAAAAAATTAAAAAAGCTCTCAAAGTTCGAGATAAAAAAAGAAAAAACCATCGACCAGGTAGCCAACGGTAGACGGTACAAGTATCGTATGGGCGAAAACGAGCGTTACCGTGCTCGTTTTCGAGTTATTGACGAAAAACGGCCTGGAGCGATCGGTCCGGCGGTCGACGCGCGAAAGTTTCCAAGTCTGCTCTGCCCCCCCCTCAGGGGCTGCCAGCCTTTCAGCTGCAGTACGGGCTTAACGAACCCGGGGTACCCGAGTCATACACACACCGTAAGCCTCCTGTTGGTCGTCACAACGACCCATTCACAATTCCCTATTGGTTTTGTGAATGGTACGTGACGGCAGGAGGAACGGGGGTCTTGGCTTAACCGCCTGGGCCACGAGTATGGCGACTCTATAAAATCGCCCTCCAATCCTAAGCTATGGTGCGCGGCGATGGGATGCATGGTTGGGGGAGAAGGCCCAATCCCAAGCGACCACCTCCGGGGAACCTGCCGAACCCCCGGAGTATATAGGCTTACCCGGGTAAGGCGGCTCTGCCCGGGCGGACCTTTTCTTCCGACCTGCTCGTGGGAATATTATGGAACTCAATATTAAAACGGGGATGGGACGGGGTAAGTCAGAGGGGGAGGACGAAGGCGGTGTTGGGACTGGAGTGACGGCGCTCGCGCCGCCTCCAGCGCCTGGCCCGGCTTCGTGGAAGATGGAGGAGGACGACGAGACTGCGTCAGTCTCGTCCTTCTCCTCCACCAGGAGCCTCATAGGCTCTAAGAGGAAGAGGGCGGGGCAGGCCGTCGTCGAGGTGGGCGGGGCGATGAGCCCGTCGGTGAGGCTGAGTTGCCTCAGGGACGAGGTGACCGAGGAGATATCGGAGAGGATCTCCTCGTCCCTGAGGCGGGTGGAGAAAGTCGCCGCTGCCTGCTCCTTTAAGGGGCAGAAAAGCGGTGGCGCGGAGGCCCTGAAGGCCGCGGCGGAGGAAATGAGGGAGGCGGCGCGGGAGCTCAGAGGGCGGAACGCCCGTCTGCAGCTCCTGTTGGAGGAGGAGCGACAGGGGAGGAGGAGGGCAGAGGCGCTGTGGAACAGCGCGGCCCTCCCTCCCATCCTCCCTCCTCCTCCACCGCCGCGTCCCTCGGCGGAGGTAAATAAGCGGAGTGCGGCGGCAGTGGTGCGGGGCACCGCGGGCCCCTCCACCCGCACTCCGCCCGTGAAGAAGTCCCCGTCCTCCTCAGAAGACGATCTTCTGAGGAGGATTGGGGACATGATTGATGGCAAGCTGGCCGCCTTCCGGGAGGAGCTCCTCGCCGGAAGAGCGGTCAGCAGGAAGGCGGTGCCTCCCCGACCTGTTCCGGTACAGTCGGGGAAGGCAAAGAAGGGCGGAGTGAAGGCTCCGCCCAGCGTTGCGGCACCAGGGCCCCGGGTCGCGACCCCCAAGGGGGGTGGTGTACCCGTGGTCGCGGTGGTCGCGTCCTCCACGGCACCCTCCCAAGGGGGGGTGGCGTGGAGTGAGGTGGTGGGGCGGAAGGCGAAGCGGGCGGCGAGGAAGGCCTCGCAACCGCGGCCTCCGCCTCCGCCGCCGGCGGCCAAGGTAAAGGCCGCGAAGGTCGGGAAGGCACGACCAGGTCGTCCCCCAAAAACGGCAGCGGTGACGCTGACCGTTGCGCAGGGGGGCGACCTGACCCTCGCGGAGGCGATGCGGCTCGCCAGGGAGAATATCTCCCTGGAAGAGCTGGGCATCGCCTCCGTGAGGGCGAAGAGGGCCGTGACCGGGGGTCTCTTGCTGGAGATCCCCGGTGCAGAAGGCGGCGCGAAGGCGGATCGTCTCGCCCAGAGGCTCCGGGAGCAGCTGGGCGAGCGAGGTGTCCGGGTCGCTCGGCCCACGAAGCGCACGGAGATGCGCGTTTGTGGGCTAGACGACTCGGTCAGCGCACAGGATGTGTCCCGTGCCCTTGCGAGGGCGGGGGACTGTCTTGTGGAGGACCTGCGGATCGGAGAGATCCGCAGGTCGCCCTCCGGCCTCGGGTCGGTGTGGGCCCGGTGCCCCCTCTCCGCCGCCCGTAAGGTGGCGGAATCCGGGAGGGTGTTGGTGGGGTGGGTTTCGGCGCGAGTGGAAATCCTCGCGCCGCGCCCGCTCCAGTGTCACCGCTGCCTCGAATTGGGGCACGTGAGGCAGTGGTGCACCTCGCCGGTGGACCGCAGCGGTCAGTGTTACCGCTGCGGTGCCAAAGAGCACCGTGCGAGCCAGTGCTCGGCGGCCCCCCACTGCCCGCTGTGTGCGGACATGGGGAGGCCAGCCGATCACAGGGTGGGGAGCAAGAAGTGCTCCCCCCCCTCCCGGAAGGAGAGGAAGAGGCGGGCTGCACCGGCTCCGGTGCCGAGGGCGGTGGCATCGTCCTCCATGGAGGTGGACGGTGCTACGGGGACGGACGGCCGGGAGGAGGCTGGCGCGGCCATTAATTAATGCCGCCCCGCCTCCTCCTCCAGGCCAACCTCAACCACTGCCGCGCGGCACAGGACTTGATGTCCCAAGTCCTCGCGGAGTGGGGGGTTGGCCTGGCGGTCGCCGCCGAGCCGTACCGCGTCCCTGATCACCCTCATTGGGTGGGCGACGCGGACGGCTTGGTGGCGACGGTATGGGGAGGGGGCGACGGGTCCCCACCGTTCTCCTTGTTGGAGCGCGGTCGGGGATTCGTCGCCGTGGACTGGGGGGGAGTCGCTGTGGTGGGGTGCTACATTTCGCCCCGTAGCGGTCACGCTGCGTTCGAGCTGTACTTGGCCGAGGTCGCGGCATGCGTGCAGCGCTACGCGGCCCGGCCGGTGCTGGTCCTGGGGGATTTTAATGCCAAGTCGGTGGCTTGGGGATCCCCCAGGACCTCCGTTCGCGGCGGGATCCTGGGCGATTGGGCGGCGGGGCTCGACCTCCGGGTATTGAACCGGGGGTCGGAGCACACGTGCGTGCGGCGATATGGGGGGTCCATCGTGGATGTTGGATTCGCGACCCCCAACGCCGTGCGCATGGTGTCGGGTTGGCACGTGGTCGCGGGGGCAGAGACACTCTCCGATCACCGGTACATCCGGATGGAGGTCTCTGCCGCCGCGAGTGCATCCCGACACGGCCGCCTGCGTGGCACCCTACCACGCCGCTGGACGCTTCGGCGCCTGGACAAGGACGCCCTGATGGCAGCTGCCCTCGCTGCAACTTGGCCGCAGGGAGCGGCCGAGTTGCCGAGCATAGAGGAGGAGGTCGCCCGGCTCGGAGCATTGGTCGCGGGTATTTGCGACGCGGCGATGCCTCGGGTCGGGCGGGCTTCTCCTCGCCGGGCGGTGTACTGGTGGTCGGACGCGATCGCGGAGTTGCGAGTCGCGACTGTCCGCGCCCGACGCCAGTACACCCGCGCGCGCCGTCGTCAACGTACAGGCGACGGCGTGGCGCGAGCGAGGGCAGCTGATGACCTGTATGGAGCATACCGCGTGGCGCGGGTTGCTCTGCAGGTCGCCATCAAACGGGCCAAGACCCAGGCATGGAAGGAGCTCCTCCAGACCCTTGATGACGATCCATGGGGGCGCCCATATAAGGTGGTGCTGAATAAGCTCCGCCCGTGGGCGCCCCCCGTCACCGAGGGTCTTGACCCCCGGCTGCTGGAGGACGTGGTCAATACACTCTTCCCAATTGGGGAGAGGGGACCGCGTCCTCCGGCGGCGGCGGCTGTCCCAGTGGAGTGGACGGCCGAGCTGGGGGTCACGCAGGAGGAGCTGGCAGCGGCCATCAGACGGCTCGGGGTTCGTAACACGGCCCCGGGTCCGGATGGTGTGCCCGGCCGGGTTTGGGTCTTGACCCAGGGCGTCCTTGGGGCCGATCTCAGGCGGTTGTTCGACCGCTGCCTGAGGGACGGGCGATTCCCCCCCAGTTGGAAGGTGGCGAGGATGGTCCTCCTCCGGAAGGAGGGTCGGCCCGCGGAGTCTCCCTCCGCATACCGGCCCATTTGTCTCCTCGACGAGGTGGGCAAGCTCTTCGAGCGTGTGATTGCTGCCCGCCTCGTCGAGCACCTGTCGCGGGGTGATCCCGGTCTGGCCGACTGCCAGTTCGGTTTCCGGGGGGGCCGATCGACTATCGACGCGATAGGTCGTGTGAGGGCCCTCTCGGAGGCGGCCGTCTCCCGGGGAGGGGTGGCATTGGCAATATCCTTGGATATTGCCAATGCCTTTAACACCCTCCCCTGGGAAGAGATAAGGAGGGGACTCGAATATCATCGAGTCCCCCCTTGTCTCAGGGCGGTCGTCGGGGATTATCTCCGCGGCAGGTGGATCGAGTATCCGGGCCGGGATGGTGATATGCGGAGGGAGGTGTACTGCGGTGTTCCGCAGGGGTCGGTCCTCGGGCCACTCCTGTGGAACATCGCGTACGACTCGGTGTTGCGGGCCGGCCTCCCCGACGGCGTCAGCACGGTGTGTTATGCGGATGACACACTGGTGCTGGCCGTCGGGGCGCACTGGGAGAGGGCCATGCGTCGCGCGGAGGAGGGGTCGCAACGCGTCGTCGACCGGATCAGGGGGATGGGGATGACGGTGGCGGTCCATAAGACCGAGGTGATTGCGTTTCATTCACCTCGGCAGGATCCGCCACCCCCTCTGATCCGGGTGGGTGGGGCTGACATCGAGGTGAAGCCCCAGATCAGGTATCTGGGGCTGATCCTCGATAGCCACTGGCGTTTCGAGGAGCATTTCCGCTGCCTGGTCCCCCGGTTGGAAAGGATGGTTGCGGCTCTGGGCCGGATCCTGCCCAACCTGGGGGGCCCGGCGGGCCGAGTTCGTCGCCTCTATGTGGCAATGGTCCAGTCGGTGGCCTTATACGGGGCCCCCGTCTGGGCGGACGACCTGGCTGCCTCCCGGCGCAGCATGACTATGCTGCGTCGGGTGCAGAGGCGCATGGCGCTCAGGGTCGTCCGCGGGTATCGGACCATGTCACATGAGGCGGCGACGGTTCTAGCGGGGATGCCGCCCATGGACCTGCTCGCGCGGTCGCACGCGGTGATGTACCGGCACCGCGTCGACCGTCGCGCGGGGGTGGGGGCGGTCCCGGGCGGGCAGGAACCTGCTTGGGGCGATTTGAAGCGCCAGGCCCGGCAGTCCGTGTTGCTCGCGTGGCAGGAGCGGCTGGCTCTGCCAACCGCGGGGCACCGGACTGTCGGGGCGGTTCGGCCACTCCTGAAGGAGTGGCTGGACAGAGGCCATGGCAGCCTCACCTACCGGATGGCACAGGTATTTTCCGGGCATGGCAGCTTCGGAAGATACCTGTGCCGGATAGGGAAGGAGCCGACGGCGCGTTGCTGCCACTGCGACGCTGAGCAGGACACGGCGGATCATACCCTGGAGGTATGCCCCGCGTGGGAGGGGGAGCGCCGTGTCCTGGTCGGCGTCGTCGGGCGGGATGTCTCGCTGCCGGGCGTGGTGCGCGCCATGCTCGGCAGCGAGGAGAAGTGGAGGGCCGTGGCCTCCTTCTGCGAGAACGTAATGTTGCAAAAGGAGGCCGCGGGGAGGGAGCGCGAGCTTCAGCGCGCCGCTGAAGCTCGCGCTCGTGCGGTGGCCCGAGGTCGTCGCCCGGTCGCGAGGCGTCGCGGGCGGCCGCCTCGGCGTGGCGGATGACCTAGGCTGGGAGGGGGGTCCTGAGGGGACCCTCCTCCCGCCAGGTGGCGCCGGGTCGGACCGGTTGGGGGTAGGAGTGCCTCCCCCTACCGGTCCGACGCAAGGGGAGGCACCCTCGGCGGTCTGGTGCGGCCATGAACGCCCGGCCGCCGAGGGGTGGAAACGGGATCGCGGGCGGTTGCGAGTTGGGGCTCGCAGCCGCCACTAAACGCGGCCCCGGGACGGATAGCGGCGGGATGGAGTGGCCCCGTCCCGCCGCTATGAGGCAGTGTGTCTACTGGGGGGACCGATTGTCCCCCCGGGGGATGGGCGCGAAAGCGCGGGCACGGGGAGGATACCGGAAGAATGCTTCGAGCGATTCCCGGTATCCTCCCAAAGCGTGCCGAAGGGTCACCGTGGGGTTTTTAGTGGGTAGGTCCCGCGCCTGTCGTTGTACGGGCGCGGGGAATCCCACACACCCCTCCCACCTCTCCCCAAGGAGGTGGGAGGGAGTCTTTCGAAGATTTTCCCCACGACAAAAAAAAAAAAAAAAAAAAAAAGTCTGCTCTGCCCCGAATCATCGCTCCGGCGTCAAAAATCGTCGTAGGACAAAAAATCGACACGCTATCTTGCAGGAAAAAATCCGGGGACCACGATGGCGTCGTCAAAAGTGCAGGTCGTCGAGCTCGTTTTCGAGAGAAAAAAAAAAAAATTCTCAAAATTCGACAAAAAAATAAAACGATTATTGGATCGTGTAGAGAATGTAAAACTGCATCAGAATCGCATAGACGAAAATTGGCGTTCACGTGCTCGTTTTTGTGGAAAAAATTAAAAAAGCTCTCAAAGTTCGAGATAAAAAAAAAAAAACCATCGACCAGGTAGCCAACGGTAAACGATACAAGTATCGTGCGGGCGAAAACGAGCGTTACCGTGCTCGTTTTCGAGTTATTGACGAAAAACGGCCTGGAGCGATCGGTCCGGCGGTCGACGCGCGAAAGTTTCCAAGTCCGCTCTGCTCCGAATCATCGCTCCGGCGTCAAAAATCGTCGTAGGACAAAAACTCGACACGCTATCTTGCATGAAAAAATCCGGGGAACACGATGGCGTCGTCAAAAGTGCAGGTCGTCGAGCTCGTTTCCGAGAGAAAAAAAAAAAAATTCTCAAAATTCGACAAAAAAATAAAACGATTATTGGATTGTGTAGAGAATGTAAAACTGCATAAGAATCGCATAGACGAAAATTGGCGTTCACGTGCTCGTTTTTGTGGAAAAAATTAAAAAAGCTCTCAAAGTTCGAGATAAAAAAAGAAAAAACCATCGACCAGGTAGCCAACGGTAGACGGTACAAGTATCGTATGGGCGAAAACGAGCGTTACCGTGCTCGTTTTCGAGTTATTGACGAAAAACGGCCTGGAGCGATCGGTCCGGCGGTCGACGCGCGAAAGTTTCTAAGTCCGCTCTGCTCCGAATCATCGCTCCGGCGTCAAAAATCGTCGTAGGACAAAAACTCGACACGCTATCTTGCATGAAAAAATCCGGGGAACACGATGGCGTCGTCAAAAGTGCAGGTCGTCGAGCTCGTTTTCGAGAGAAAAAAAAAAAAATTCTCAAAATTCGACAAAAAAATAAAACGATTATTGGATCGTGTAGAGAATGTAAAACTGCATCAGAATCGCATAGACGAAAATTGGCGTTCACGTGCTCGTTTTTGTGGAAAAAATTAAAAAAGCTCTCAAAGTTCGAGATAAAAAAAAAAAAAACCATCGACCAGGTAGCCAACGGTAGACGGTACAAGTATCGTATGGGCGAAAACGAGCGTTACCGTGCTGGTTTTCGAGTTATTGACGAAAAACGGCCTGGAGCGATCGGTCCGGCGGTCGACGCGCAAAAGTTTCTAAGTCCGCTCTGCTCCGAATCATCGCTCCGGCGTCAAAAATCGTCGTAGGACAAAAAATCGACACGCTATCTTGCAGGAAAAAATCCGGGGACCACGATGGCGTCGTCAAAAGTGCAGGTCGTCGAGCTCGTTTTCGAGAGAAAAAAAAAAAAATTCTCAAAATTCGACAAAAAAATAAAACGATTATTGGATCGTGTAGAGAATGTAAAACTGCATCAGAATCGCATAGACGAAAATTGGCGTTCACGTGCTCGTTTTTGTGGAAAAAATTAAAAAAGCTCTCAAAGTTCGAGATAAAAAAAAAAAAAACCATCGACCAGGTAGCCAACGGTAGACAGTACAAGTATCGTATGGGCGAAAACGAGCGTTACCGTGCTCGTTTTCGAGTTATTGACGAAAAACGGCCTGGAGCGATCGGTCCGGCGGTCGACGCGTGAAAGTTTCCAAGTCTGCTCTGCCCCGAATCATCGCTCCGGCGTCAAAAATCGTCGTAGGACAAAAAATCGACACGCTATCTTGCAGGAAAAAATCCGGGGAACACGATGGCGTCGTCAAAAGTGCAGGTCGTCGAGCTCGTTTTCGAGAGAAAAAAAAAAAAATTCTCAAAATTCGACAAAAAAATAAAACGATTATTGGATCGTGTAGAGAATGTAAAACTGCATCAGAATCGCATAGACGAAAATTGGCGTTCACGTGCTCGTTTTTGTGGAAAAAATTAAAAAAGCTCTCAAAGTTCGAGATAAAAAAAGAAAAAACCATCGACCAGGTAGCCAACGGTAGACGGTACAAGTATCGTATGGGCGAAAACGAGCGTTATCGTGCTCGTTTTCGAGTTATTGACGAAAAACGGCCTGGTGCGATCGGTCCGGCGGTCGACGCGCGAAAGTTTCTAAGTCCGCTCTGCTCCGAATCATCGCTCCGGCGTCAAAAATCGTCGTAGGACAAAAAATCGACACGCTACTTTGCAGGAAAAAATCCGGGGAACACGATGGCGTCGTCAAAAGTGCAGGTCGTCGAGCTCGTTTTCGAGAGAAAAAAAAAAAAATTCTCAAAATTCGACAAAAAAATAAAACGATTATTGGATCGTGTAGAGAATGTGAAACTGCATAAGAATCGTATAGACGAAAATTGGCGTTCACGTGCTCGTTTTTGTGGAAAAAATTAAAAAAGCTCTCAAAGTTCGAGATAAAAAAAAAAAAAACCATCGACCAGGTAGCCAACGGTAGACGGTACAAGTATCGTACGGGCGAAAACGAGCGTTACCGTGCTCGTTTTCGAGTTATTGACGAAAAACGGCCTGGAGCGATCGGTCCGGCGGTCGACGCGCGAAAGTTTCTAAGTCCGCTCTGCTCCGAATCATCGCTCCGGCGTCAAAAATCGTCGTAGGACAAAAAATCGGCACGCTATCTTGCAGGAAAAAATCCGGGGAACACGATGGCGTCGTCAAAAGTGCAGGTCGTCGAGCTCGTTTTCGAGAGAAAAAAAAAAAAATTCTCAAAATTCGACAAAAAAATAAAGCGATCATTGGATCGTATAGAGAATGTGAAACTGCATAAGAATCGTATAGACGAAAATTGGCGTTCACGTGCTCGTTTTTGTGGAAAAAATTAAAAAAGCTCTCAAAGTTCGAGATAAAAAAAAAAAAACCATCGACCAGGTAGCCAACGGTAGACGGTACAAGTATCGTATGGGCGAAAACGAGCGTTACCGTGCTCGTTTTCGAGTTATTGACGAAAAACGGCCTGGAGCGATCGGTCCGGCGGTCGACGCGCGAAAGTTTCCAAGTCTGCTCTGCCCCGAATCATCGCTCCGGCGTCAAAAATCGTCGTAGGACAAAAAATCGACACGCTATCTTGCAGGAAAAAATCCGGGGACCACGATGGCGTCGTCAAAAGTGCAGGTCGTCGAGCTCGTTTTCCAGAGAAAAAAAAAAAAATTCTCAAAATTCGACAAAAAAATAAAACGATTATTGGATCGTGTAGAGAATGTAAAACTGCATCAGAATCGCATAGACGAAAATTGGCGTTCACGTGCTCGTTTTTGTGGAAAAAATTAAAAAAGCTCTCAAAGTTCGAGATAAAAAAAAAAAAACCATCGACCAGGTAGCCAACGGTAAACGATACAAGTATCGTGCGGGCGAAAACGAGCGTTACCGTGCTCGTTTTCGAGTTATTGACGAAAAACGGCCTGGAGCGATCGGTCCGGCGGTCGACGCGCGAAAGTTTCTAAGTCCGCTCTGCTCCGAATCATCGCTCCGGCGTCAAAAATCGTCGTAGGACAAAAAATCGACACGCTATCTTGCAGGAAAAAATCCGGGGAACACGATGGCGTCGTCAAAAGTGCAGGTCGTCGAGCTCGTTTTCGAGAGAAAAAAAAAAAAATTCTCAAAATTCGACAAAAAAATAAAGCGATTATTGGATCGTATAGAGAATGTGAAACTGCATAAGAATCGTATAGACGAAAATTGGCGTTCACGTGCTCGTTTTTGTGGAAAAAATTAAAAAAGCTCTCAAAGTTCGAGATAAAAAAAAAAAAAACCATCGACCAGGTAGCCAACGGTAGACGGTACAAGTATCGTATGGGCGAAAACGAGCGTTACCGTGCTCGTTTTCGAGTTATTGACGAAAAACGGCCTGGAGCGATCGGTCCGGCGGTCGACGCGCAAAAGTTTCTAAGTCCGCTCTGCTCCGAATCATCGCTCCGGCGTCAAAAATCGTCGCAGGACAAAAAATCGACACGCTATCTTGCAGGAAAAAATCCGGGGAACACGATGGCGTCGTCAAAAGTGCAGGTCGTCGAGCTCGTTTTCGAGAGAAAAAGAAAAAAATTCTCAAAATTCGACAAAAAAATAAAGCGATTATTGGATCGTGTAGAGAATGTGAAACTGCATAAGAATCGTATAGACGAAAATTGGCGTTCACGTGCTCGTTTTTGTGGAAAAAATTAAAAAAGCTCTCAAAGTTCGAGATAAAAAAAGAAAAAACCATCGACCAGGTAGCCAACGGTAGACGGTACAAGTATCGTATGGGCGAAAACGAGCGTTACCGTGCTCGTTTTCGAGTTATTGACGAAAAACGGCCTGGAGCGATCGGTCCGGCGGTCGACGCGCGAAAGTTTCCAAGTCTGCTCTGCCCCGAATCATCGCTCCGGCGTCAAAAATCGTCGTAGGACAAAAAATCGACACGCTATCTTGCAGGAAAAAATCCGGGGACCACGATGGCGTCGTCAAAAGTGCAGGTCGTCGAGCTCGTTTTCCAGAGAAAAAAAAAAAAATTCTCAAAATTCGACAAAAAAATAAAACGATTATTGGATCGTGTAGAGAATGTAAAACTGCATCAGAATCGCATAGACGAAAATTGGCGTTCACGTGCTCGTTTTTGTGGAAAAAATTAAAAAAGCTCTCAAAGTTCGAGATAAAAAAAAAAAAACCATCGACCAGGTAGCCAACGGTAAACGATACAAGTATCGTGCGGGCGAAAACGAGCGTTACCGTGCTCGTTTTCGAGTTATTGACGAAAAACGGCCTGGAGCGATCGGTCCGGCGGTCGACGCGCGAAAGTTTCTAAGTCCGCTCTGCTCCGAATCATCGCTCCGGCGTCAAAAATCGTCGTAGAACAAAAAATCGACACGCTATCTTGCAGGAAAAAATCCGGGGAACACGATGGCGTCGTCAAAAGTGCAGGTCGTCGAGCTCGTTTTCGAGAGAAAAAAAAAAAAATTCTCAAAATTCGACAAAAAAATAAAGCGATTATTGGATCGTATAGAGAATGTGAAACTGCATAAGAATCGTATAGACGAAAATTGGCGTTCACGTGCTCGTTTTTGTGGAAAAAATTAAAAAAGCTCTCAAAGTTCGAGATAAAAAAAAAAAAAACCATCGACCAGGTAGCCAACGGTAGACGGTACAAGTATCGTATGGGCGAAAACGAGCGTTACCGTGCTCGTTTTCGAGTTATTGACGAAAAACGGCCTGGAGCGATCGGTCCGGCGGTCGACGCGCGAAAGTTTCCAAGTCTGCTCTGCCCCGAATCATCGCTCCGGCGTCAAAAATCGTCGTAGGACAAAAAATCGACACGCTATCTTGCAGGAAAAAATCCGGGGAACACGATGGCGTCGTCAAAAGTGCAGGTCGTCGAGCTGGTTTTCGAGAGAAAAAAAAAAAAATTCTCAAAATTCGACAAAAAAATAAAACGATTATTGGATCGTGTAGAGAATGTAAAACTGCATAAGAATCGCATAGACGAAAATTAGCGTTCACGTGCTCGTTTTTGTGGAAAAAATTAAAAAAGCTCTCAAAGTTCGAGATAAAAAAAGAAAAAACCATCGACCAGGTAGCCAACGGTAGACGGTACAAGTATCGTATGGGCGAAAACGAGCGTTACCGTGCTCGTTTTCGAGTTATTGACGAAAAACGGCCTGGAGCGATCGGTCCGGCGGTCGACGCGCGAAAGTTTCTAAGTCCGCTCTGCTCCGAATCATCGCTCCGGCGTCAAAAATCGTCGTAGGACAAAAAATCGACACGCTATCTTGCAGGAAAAAATCCGGGGAACACGATGGCGTCGTCAAAAGTGCAGGTCGTCGAGCTCGTTTTCGAGAGAAAAAAAAAAAAATTCTCAAAATTCGACAAAAAAATAAAACGATTATTGGATCGTATAGAGAATGTGAAACTGCATAAGAATCGTATAGACGAAAATTGGCGTTCACGTGCTCGTTTTTGTGGAAAAAATTAAAAAAGCTCTCAAAGTTCGAGATAAAAAAAAAAAAAACCATCGACCAGGTAGCCAACGGTAGACGGTACAAGTATCGTATGGGCGAAAACGAGCGTTACCGTGCTGGTTTTCGAGTTATTGACGAAAAACGGCCTGGAGCGATCGGTCCGGCGGTCGACGCGCAAAAGTTTCTAAGTCCGCTCTGCTCCGAATCATCGCTCCGGCGTCAAAAATCGTCGTAGGACAAAAAATCGACACGCTATCTTGCAGGAAAAAATCCGGGGACCACGATGGCGTCGTCAAAAGTGCAGGTCGTCGAGCTCGTTTTCGAGAGAAAAAAAAAAAAATTCTCAAAATTCGACAAAAAAATAAAACGATTATTGGATCGTGTAGAGAATGTAAAACTGCATCAGAATCGCATAGACGAAAATTGGCGTTCACGTGCTCGTTTTTGTGGAAAAAATTAAAAAAGCTCTCAAAGTTCGAGATAAAAAAAAAAAAAACCATCGACCAGGTAGCCAACGGTAGACAGTACAAGTATCGTATGGGCGAAAACGAGCGTTACCGTGCTCGTTTTCGAGTTATTGACGAAAAACGGCCTGGAGCGATCGGTCCGGCGGTCGACGCGTGAAAGTTTCCAAGTCTGCTCTGCCCCGAATCATCGCTCCGGCGTCAAAAATCGTCGTAGGACAAAAAATCGACACGCTATCTTGCAGGAAAAAATCCGGGGAACACGATGGCGTCGTCAAAAGTGCAGGTCGTCGAGCTCGTTTTCGAGAGAAAAAAAAAAAAATTCTCAAAATTCGACAAAAAAATAAAACGATTATTGGATCGTGTAGAGAATGTAAAACTGCATCAGAATCGCATAGACGAAAATTGGCGTTCACGTGCTCGTTTTTGTGGAAAAAATTAAAAAAGCTCTCAAAGTTCGAGATAAAAAAAGAAAAAACCATCGACCAGGTAGCCAACGGTAGACGGTACAAGTATCGTATGGGCGAAAACGAGCGTTATCGTGCTCGTTTTCGAGTTATTGACGAAAAACGGCCTGGTGCGATCGGTCCGGCGGTCGACGCGCGAAAGTTTCTAAGTCCGCTCTGCTCCGAATCATCGCTCCGGCGTCAAAAATCGTCGTAGGACAAAAAATCGACACGCTACTTTGCAGGAAAAAATCCGGGGAACACGATGGCGTCGTCAAAAGTGCAGGTCGTCGAGCTCGTTTTCGAGAGAAAAAAAAAAAAATTCTCAAAATTCGACAAAAAAATAAAACGATTATTGGATCGTGTAGAGAATGTGAAACTGCATAAGAATCGTATAGACGAAAATTGGCGTTCACGTGCTCGTTTTTGTGGAAAAAATTAAAAAAGCTCTCAAAGTTCGAGATAAAAAAAAAAAAAACCATCGACCAGGTAGCCAACGGTAGACGGTACAAGTATCGTACGGGCGAAAACGAGCGTTACCGTGCTCGTTTTCGAGTTATTGACGAAAAACGGCCTGGAGCGATCGGTCCGGCGGTCGACGCGCGAAAGTTTCTAAGTCCGCTCTGCTCCGAATCATCGCTCCGGCGTCAAAAATCGTCGTAGGACAAAAAATCGGCACGCTATCTTGCAGGAAAAAATCCGGGGAACACGATGGCGTCGTCAAAAGTGCAGGTCGTCGAGCTCGTTTTCGAGAGAAAAAAAAAAAAATTCTCAAAATTCGACAAAAAAATAAAGCGATCATTGGATCGTATAGAGAATGTGAAACTGCATAAGAATCGTATAGACGAAAATTGGCGTTCACGTGCTCGTTTTTGTGGAAAAAATTAAAAAAGCTCTCAAAGTTCGAGATAAAAAAAAAAAAACCATCGACCAGGTAGCCAACGGTAGACGGTACAAGTATCGTATGGGCGAAAACGAGCGTTACCGTGCTCGTTTTCGAGTTATTGACGAAAAACGGCCTGGAGCGATCGGTCCGGCGGTCGACGCGCGAAAGTTTCCAAGTCTGCTCTGCCCCGAATCATCGCTCCGGCGTCAAAAATCGTCGTAGGACAAAAAATCGACACGCTATCTTGCAGGAAAAAATCCGGGGACCACGATGGCGTCGTCAAAAGTGCAGGTCGTCGAGCTCGTTTTCCAGAGAAAAAAAAAAAAATTCTCAAAATTCGACAAAAAAATAAAACGATTATTGGATCGTGTAGAGAATGTAAAACTGCATCAGAATCGCATAGACGAAAATTGGCGTTCACGTGCTCGTTTTTGTGGAAAAAATTAAAAAAGCTCTCAAAGTTCGAGATAAAAAAAAAAAAACCATCGACCAGGTAGCCAACGGTAAACGATACAAGTATCGTGCGGGCGAAAACGAGCGTTACCGTGCTCGTTTTCGAGTTATTGACGAAAAACGGCCTGGAGCGATCGGTCCGGCGGTCGACGCGCGAAAGTTTCTAAGTCCGCTCTGCTCCGAATCATCGCTCCGGCGTCAAAAATCGTCGTAGGACAAAAAATCGACACGCTATCTTGCAGGAAAAAATCCGGGGAACACGATGGCGTCGTCAAAAGTGCAGGTCGTCGAGCTCGTTTTCGAGAGAAAAAAAAAAAAATTCTCAAAATTCGACAAAAAAATAAAGCGATTATTGGATCGTATAGAGAATGTGAAACTGCATAAGAATCGTATAGACGAAAATTGGCGTTCACGTGCTCGTTTTTGTGGAAAAAATTAAAAAAGCTCTCAAAGTTCGAGATAAAAAAAAAAAAAACCATCGACCAGGTAGCCAACGGTAGACGGTACAAGTATCGTATGGGCGAAAACGAGCGTTACCGTGCTCGTTTTCGAGTTATTGACGAAAAACGGCCTGGAGCGATCGGTCCGGCGGTCGACGCGCAAAAGTTTCTAAGTCCGCTCTGCTCCGAATCATCGCTCCGGCGTCAAAAATCGTCGCAGGACAAAAAATCGACACGCTATCTTGCAGGAAAAAATCCGGGGAACACGATGGCGTCGTCAAAAGTGCAGGTCGTCGAGCTCGTTTTCGAGAGAAAAAGAAAAAAATTCTCAAAATTCGACAAAAAAATAAAGCGATTATTGGATCGTGTAGAGAATGTGAAACTGCATAAGAATCGTATAGACGAAAATTGGCGTTCACGTGCTCGTTTTTGTGGAAAAAATTAAAAAAGCTCTCAAAGTTCGAGATAAAAAAAGAAAAAACCATCGACCAGGTAGCCAACGGTAGACGGTACAAGTATCGTATGGGCGAAAACGAGCGTTACCGTGCTCGTTTTCGAGTTATTGACGAAAAACGGCCTGGAGCGATCGGTCCGGCGGTCGACGCGCGAAAGTTTCCAAGTCTGCTCTGCCCCGAATCATCGCTCCGGCGTCAAAAATCGTCGTAGGACAAAAAATCGACACGCTATCTTGCAGGAAAAAATCCGGGGACCACGATGGCGTCGTCAAAAGTGCAGGTCGTCGAGCT
Organism: Colletes latitarsis; assembly: GCF_051014445.1. Classification (NCBI taxonomy): domain Eukaryota; kingdom Metazoa; phylum Arthropoda; class Insecta; order Hymenoptera; family Colletidae; genus Colletes; species Colletes latitarsis. The sequence continues at coordinate 1,740,845 of NC_135137.1, forward strand.
CGTTTTCCAGAGAAAAAAAAAAAAATTCTCAAAATTCGACAAAAAAATAAAACGATTATTGGATCGTGTAGAGAATGTAAAACTGCATCAGAATCGCATAGACGAAAATTGGCGTTCACGTGCTCGTTTTTGTGGAAAAAATTAAAAAAGCTCTCAAAGTTCGAGATAAAAAAAAAAAAACCATCGACCAGGTAGCCAACGGTAAACGATACAAGTATCGTGCGGGCGAAAACGAGCGTTACCGTGCTCGTTTTCGAGTTATTGACGAAAAACGGCCTGGAGCGATCGGTCCGGCGGTCGACGCGCGAAAGTTTCTAAGTCCGCTCTGCTCCGAATCATCGCTCCGGCGTCAAAAATCGTCGTAGAACAAAAAATCGACACGCTATCTTGCAGGAAAAAATCCGGGGAACACGATGGCGTCGTCAAAAGTGCAGGTCGTCGAGCTCGTTTTCGAGAGAAAAAAAAAAAAATTCTCAAAATTCGACAAAAAAATAAAGCGATTATTGGATCGTATAGAGAATGTGAAACTGCATAAGAATCGTATAGACGAAAATTGGCGTTCACGTGCTCGTTTTTGTGGAAAAAATTAAAAAAGCTCTCAAAGTTCGAGATAAAAAAAAAAAAAACCATCGACCAGGTAGCCAACGGTAGACGGTACAAGTATCGTATGGGCGAAAACGAGCGTTACCGTGCTCGTTTTCGAGTTATTGACGAAAAACGGCCTGGAGCGATCGGTCCGGCGGTCGACGCGCGAAAGTTTCCAAGTCTGCTCTGCCCCGAATCATCGCTCCGGCGTCAAAAATCGTCGTAGGACAAAAAATCGACACGCTATCTTGCAGGAAAAAATCCGGGGAACACGATGGCGTCGTCAAAAGTGCAGGTCGTCGAGCTGGTTTTCGAGAGAAAAAAAAAAAAATTCTCAAAATTCGACAAAAAAATAAAACGATTATTGGATCGTGTAGAGAATGTAAAACTGCATAAGAATCGCATAGACGAAAATTAGCGTTCACGTGCTCGTTTTTGTGGAAAAAATTAAAAAAGCTCTCAAAGTTCGAGATAAAAAAAGAAAAAACCATCGACCAGGTAGCCAACGGTAGACGGTACAAGTATCGTATGGGCGAAAACGAGCGTTACCGTGCTCGTTTTCGAGTTATTGACGAAAAACGGCCTGGAGCGATCGGTCCGGCGGTCGACGCGCGAAAGTTTCTAAGTCCGCTCTGCTCCGAATCATCGCTCCGGCGTCAAAAATCGTCGTAGGACAAAAAATCGACACGCTATCTTGCAGGAAAAAATCCGGGGAACACGATGGCGTCGTCAAAAGTGCAGGTCGTCGAGCTCGTTTTCGAGAGAAAAAAAAAAAAATTCTCAAAATTCGACAAAAAAATAAAACGATTATTGGATCGTGTAGAGAATGTAAAACTGCATAAGAATCGCATAGACGAAAATTAGCGTTCACGTGCTCGTTTTTGTGGAAAAAATTAAAAAAGCTCTCAAAGTTCGAGATAAAAAAAGAAAAAACCATCGACCAGGTAGCCAACGGTAGACGGTACAAGTATCGTATGGGCGAAAACGAGCGTTACCGTGCTCGTTTTCGAGTTATTGACGAAAAACGGCCTGGAGCGATCGGTCCGGCGGTCGACGCGCGAAAGTTTCTAAGTCCGCTCTGCTCCGAATCATCGCTCCGGCGTCAAAAATCGTCGTAGGACAAAAAATCGACACGCTATCTTGCAGGAAAAAATCCGGGGACCACGATGGCGTCGTCAAAAGTGCAGGTCGTCGAGCTCGTTTTCGAGAGAAAAAAAAAAAAATTCTCAAAATTCGACAAAAAAATAAAACGATTATTGGATCGTGTAGAGAATGTAAAACTGCATCAGAATCGCATAGACGAAAATTGGCGTTCACGTGCTCGTTTTTGTGGAAAAAATTAAAAAAGCTCTCAAAGTTCGAGATAAAAAAAAAAAAACCATCGACCAGGTAGCCAACGGTAAACGATACAAGTATCGTGCGGGCGAAAACGAGCGTTACCGTGCTCGTTTTCGAGTTATTGACGAAAAACGGCCTGGAGCGATCGGTCCGGCGGTCGACGCGCGAAAGTTTCTAAGTCCGCTCTGCTCCGAATCATCGCTCCGGCGTCAAAAATCGTCGTAGAACAAAAAATCGACACGCTATCTTGCAGGAAAAAATCCGGGGAACACGATGGCGTCGTCAAAAGTGCAGGTCGTCGAGCTCGTTTTCGAGAGAAAAAAAAAAAAATTCTCAAAATTCGACAAAAAAATAAAGCGATTATTGGATCGTATAGAGAATGTGAAACTGCATAAGAATCGTATAGACGAAAATTGGCGTTCACGTGCTCGTTTTTGTGGAAAAAATTAAAAAAGCTCTCAAAGTTCGAGATAAAAAAAAAAAAAACCATCGACCAGGTAGCCAACGGTAGACGGTACAAGTATCGTATGGGCGAAAACGAGCGTTACCGTGCTCGTTTTCGAGTTATTGACGAAAAACGGCCTGGAGCGATCGGTCCGGCGGTCGACGCGCGAAAGTTTCCAAGTCTGCTCTGCCCCGAATCATCGCTCCGGCGTCAAAAATCGTCGTAGGACAAAAAATCGACACGCTATCTTGCAGGAAAAAATCCGGGGAACACGATGGCGTCGTCAAAAGTGCAGGTCGTCGAGCTGGTTTTCGAGAGAAAAAAAAAAAAATTCTCAAAATTCGACAAAAAAATAAAACGATTATTGGATCGTGTAGAGAATGTAAAACTGCATAAGAATCGCATAGACGAAAATTAGCGTTCACGTGCTCGTTTTTGTGGAAAAAATTAAAAAAGCTCTCAAAGTTCGAGATAAAAAAAGAAAAAACCATCGACCAGGTAGCCAACGGTAGACGGTACAAGTATCGTATGGGCGAAAACGAGCGTTACCGTGCTCGTTTTCGAGTTATTGACGAAAAACGGCCTGGAGCGATCGGTCCGGCGGTCGACGCGCGAAAGTTTCTAAGTCCGCTCTGCTCCGAATCATCGCTCCGGCGTCAAAAATCGTCGTAGGACAAAAAATCGACACGCTATCTTGCAGGAAAAAATCCGGGGAACACGATGGCGTCGTCAAAAGTGCAGGTCGTCGAGCTCGTTTTCGAGAGAAAAAAAAAAAAATTCTCAAAATTCGACAAAAAAATAAAACGATTATTGGATCGTGTAGAGAATGTAAAACTGCATAAGAATCGCATAGACGAAAATTAGCGTTCACGTGCTCGTTTTTGTGGAAAAAATTAAAAAAGCTCTCAAAGTTCGAGATAAAAAAAGAAAAAACCATCGACCAGGTAGCCAACGGTAGACGGTACAAGTATCGTATGGGCGAAAACGAGCGTTACCGTGCTCGTTTTCGAGTTATTGACGAAAAACGGCCTGGAGCGATCGGTCCGGCGGTCGACGCGCGAAAGTTTCTAAGTCCGCTCTGCTCCGAATCATCGCTCCGGCGTCAAAAATCGTCGTAGGACAAAAAATCGACACGCTATCTTGCAGGAAAAAATCCGGGGACCACGATGGCGTCGTCAAAAGTGCAGGTCGTCGAGCTCGTTTTCGAGAGAAAAAAAAAAAAATTCTCAAAATTCGACAAAAAAATAAAACGATTATTGGATCGTGTAGAGAATGTAAAACTGCATCAGAATCGCATAGACGAAAATTGGCGTTCACGTGCTCGTTTTTGTGGAAAAAATTAAAAAAGCTCTCAAAGTTCGAGATAAAAAAAAAAAAAACCATCGACCAGGTAGCCAAAGGTAGACGGTACAAGTATCGTACGGGCGAAAACGAGCGTTACCGTGCTCGTTTTCGAGTCATTGACGAAAAACGGCCTGGAGCGATCGGTCCGGCGGTCGACGCGCGAAAGTTTCTAAGTCCGCTCTGCTCCGAATCATCGCTCCGGCGTCAAAAATCGTCGTAGGACAAAAAATCGACACGCTATCTTGCAGGAAAAAATCCGGGGAACACGATGGCGTCGTCAAAAGTGCAGGTCGTCGAGCTCGTTTTCGAGAGAAAAAAAAAAAAATTCTCAAAATTCGACAAAAAAATAAAACGATTATTGGATCGTGTAGAGAATGTGAAACTGCATAAGAATCGTATAGACGAAAATTGGCGTTCACGTGCTCGTTTTTGTGGAAAAAATTAAAAAAGCTCTCAAAGTTCGAGATAAAAAAAAAAAAAACCATCGACCAGGTAGCCAACGGTAGACGGTACAAGTATCGTATGGGCGAAAACGAGCGTTACCGTGCTGGTTTTCGAGTTATTGACGAAAAACGGCCTGGAGCGATCGGTCCGGCGGTCGACGCGCAAAAGTTTCTAAGTCCGCTCTGCTCCGAATCATCGCTCCGGCGTCAAAAATCGTCGTAGGACAAAAAATCGACACGCTATCTTGCAGGAAAAAATCCGGGGACCACGATGGCGTCGTCAAAAGTGCAGGTCGTCGAGCTCGTTTTCGAGAGAAAAAAAAAAAAATTCTCAAAATTCGACAAAAAAATAAAACGATTATTGGATCGTGTAGAGAATGTAAAACTGCATCAGAATCGCATAGACGAAAATTGGCGTTCACGTGCTCGTTTTTGTGGAAAAAATTAAAAAAGCTCTCAAAGTTCGAGATAAAAAACAAAAAACCATCGACCAGGTAGCCAACGGTAAACGATACAAGTATCGTGCGGGCGAAAACGAGCGTTACCGTGCTCGTTTTCGAGTTATTGACGAAAAACGGCCTGGAGCGATCGGTCCGGCGGTCGACGCGCGAAAGTTTCTAAGTCCGCTCTGCTCCGAATCATCGCTCCGGCGTCAAAAATCGTCGTAGGACAAAAAATCGACACGCTATCTTGCAGGAAAAAATCCGGGGAACACGATGGCGTCGTCAAAAGTGCAGGTCGTTGAGCTCGTTTTCGAGAGAAAAAAAAAAAAATTCTCAAAATTCGACAAAAAAATAAAGCGATTATTGGATCGTATAGAGAATGTGAAACTGCATAAGAATCGTATAGACGAAAATTGGCGTTCACGTGCTCGTTTTTGTGGAAAAAATTAAAAAAGCTCTCAAAGTTCGAGATAAAAAAAAAAAAAACCATCGACCAGGTAGCCAACGGTAGACGGTACAAGTATCGTATGGGCGAAAACGAGCGTTACCGTGCTCGTTTTCGAGTTATTGACGAAAAACGGCCTGGAGCGATCGGTCCGGCGGTCGACGCGCGAAAGTTTCCAAGTCTGCTCTGCCCCGAATCATCGCTCCGGCGTCAAAAATCGTCGTAGGACAAAAAATCGACACGCTATCTTGCAGGAAAAAATCCGGGGAACACGATGGCGTCGTCAAAAGTGCAGGTCGTCGAGCTCGTTTTCGAGAGAAAAAAAAAAAAATTCTCAAAATTCGACAAAAAAATAAAACGATTATTGGATCGTGTAGAGAATGTAAAACTGCATCAGAATCGCATAGACGAAAATTGGCGTTCACGTGCTCGTTTTTGTGGAAAAAATTAAAAAAGCTCTCAAAGTTCGAGATAAAAAAAGAAAAAACCATCGACCAGGTAGCCAACGGTAGACGGTACAAGTATCGTATGGGCGAAAACGAGCGTTATCGTGCTCGTTTTCGAGTTATTGACGAAAAACGGCCTGGTGCGATCGGTCCGGCGGTCGACGCGCGAAAGTTTCTAAGTCCGCTCTGCTCCGAATCATCGCTCCGGCGTCAAAAATCGTCGTAGGACAAAAAATCGACACGCTATCTTGCAGGAAAAAATCCGGGGACCACGATGGCGTCGTCAAAAGTGCAGGTCGTCGAGCTCGTTTTCGAGAGAAAAAAAAAAAATTCTCAAAATTCGACAAAAAAATAAAACGATTATTGGATCGTGTAGAGAATGTGAAACTGCATAAGAATCGTATAGACGAAAATTGGCGTTCACGTGCTCGTTTTTGTGGAAAAAATTAAAAAAGCTCTCAAAGTTCGAGATAAAAAAAAAAAAAACCATCGACCAGGTAGCCAACGGTAGACGGTACAAGTATCGTACGGGCGAAAACGAGCGTTACCGTGCTCGTTTTCGAGTTATTGACGAAAAACGGCCTGGAGCGATCGGTCCGGCGGTCGACGCGCGAAAGTTTCTAAGTCCGCTCTGCTCCGAATCATCGCTCCGGCGTCAAAAATCGTCGTAGGACAAAAAATCGGCACGCTATCTTGCAGGAAAAAATCCGGGGAACACGATGGCGTCGTCAAAAGTGCAGGTCGTCGAGCTCGTTTTCGAGAGAAAAAAAAAAAAATTCTCAAAATTCGACAAAAAAATAAAGCGATCATTGGATCGTATAGAGAATGTGAAACTGCATAAGAATCGTATAGACGAAAATTGGCGTTCACGTGCTCGTTTTTGTGGAAAAAATTAAAAAAGCTCTCAAAGTTCGAGATAAAAAAAAAAAAACCATCGACCAGGTAGCCAACGGTAGACGGTACAAGTATCGTATGGGCGAAAACGAGCGTTACCGTGCTCGTTTTCGAGTTATTGACGAAAAACGGCCTGGAGCGATCGGTCCGGCGGTCGACGCGCGAAAGTTTCCAAGTCTGCTCTGCCCCGAATCATCGCTCCGGCGTCAAAAATCGTCGTAGGACAAAAAATCGACACGCTATCTTGCAGGAAAAAATCCGGGGACCACGATGGCGTCGTCAAAAGTGCAGGTCGTCGAGCTCGTTTTCCAGAGAAAAAAAAAAAAATTCTCAAAATTCGACAAAAAAATAAAACGATTATTGGATCGTGTAGAGAATGTAAAACTGCATCAGAATCGCATAGACGAAAATTGGCGTTCACGTGCTCGTTTTTGTGGAAAAAATTAAAAAAGCTCTCAAAGTTCGAGATAAAAAAAAAAAAACCATCGACCAGGTAGCCAACGGTAAACGATACAAGTATCGTGCGGGCGAAAACGAGCGTTACCGTGCTCGTTTTCGAGTTATTGACGAAAAACGGCCTGGAGCGATCGGTCCGGCGGTCGACGCGCGAAAGTTTCTAAGTCCGCTCTGCTCCGAATCATCGCTCCGGCGTCAAAAATCGTCGTAGGACAAAAAATCGACACGCTATCTTGCAGGAAAAAATCCGGGGAACACGATGGCGTCGTCAAAAGTGCAGGTCGTCGAGCTCGTTTTCGAGAGAAAAAAAAAAAAATTCTCAAAATTCGACAAAAAAATAAAGCGATTATTGGATCGTATAGAGAATGTGAAACTGCATAAGAATCGTATAGACGAAAATTGGCGTTCACGTGCTCGTTTTTGTGGAAAAAATTAAAAAAGCTCTCAAAGTTCGAGATAAAAAAAAAAAAAACCATCGACCAGGTAGCCAACGGTAGACGGTACAAGTATCGTATGGGCGAAAACGAGCGTTACCGTGCTCGTTTTCGAGTTATTGACGAAAAACGGCCTGGAGCGATCGGTCCGGCGGTCGACGCGCGAAAGTTTCCAAGTCTGCTCTGCCCCGAATCATCGCTCCGGCGTCAAAAATCGTCGTAGGACAAAAAATCGACACGCTATCTTGCAGGAAAAAATCCGGGGAACACGATGGCGTCGTCAAAAGTGCAGGTCGTCGAGCTCGTTTTCGAGAGAAAAAAAAAAAAATTCTCAAAATTCGACAAAAAAATAAAACGATTATTGGATCGTGTAGAGAATGTAAAACTGCATAAGAATCGCATAGACGAAAATTAGCGTTCACGTGCTCGTTTTTGTGGAAAAAATTAAAAAAGCTCTCAAAGTTCGAGATAAAAAAAGAAAAAACCATCGACCAGGTAGCCAACGGTAGACGGTACAAGTATCGTATGGGCGAAAACGAGCGTTACCGTGCTCGTTTTCGAGTTATTGACGAAAAACGGCCTGGAGCGATCGGTCCGGCGGTCGACGCGCGAAAGTTTCTAAGTCCGCTCTGCTCCGAATCATCGCTCCGGCGTCAAAAATCGTCGTAGGACAAAAAATCGACACGCTATCTTGCAGGAAAAAATCCGGGGAACACGATGGCGTCGTCAAAAGTGCAGGTCGTCGAGCTCGTTTTCGAGAGAAAAAAAAAAAAATTCTCAAAATTCGACAAAAAAATAAAACGATTATTGGATCGTGTAGAGAATGTAAAACTGCATAAGAATCGCATAGACGAAAATTATCGTTCACGTGCTCGTTTTTGTGGAAAAAATTAAAAAAGCTCTCAAAGTTCGAGATAAAAAAAGAAAAAACCATCGACCAGGTAGCCAACGGTAGACGGTACAAGTATCGTATGGGCGAAAACGAGCGTTACCGTGCTCGTTTTCGAGTTATTGACGAAAAACGGCCTGGAGCGATCGGTCCGGCGGTCGACGCGCGAAAGTTTCTAAGTCCGCTCTGCTCCGAATCATCGCTCCGGCGTCAAAAATCGTCGTAGGACAAAAAATCGACACGCTATCTTGCAGGAAAAAATCCGGGGACCACGATGGCGTCGTCAAAAGTGCAGGTCGTCGAGCTCGTTTTCGAGAGAAAAAAAAAAAAATTCTCAAAATTCGACAAAAAAATAAAACGATTATTGGATCGTGTAGAGAATGTAAAACTGCATCAGAATCGCATAGACGAAAATTGGCGTTCACGTGCTCGTTTTTGTGGAAAAAATTAAAAAAGCTCTCAAAGTTCGAGATAAAAAAAAAAAAAACCATCGACCAGGTAGCCAAAGGTAGACGGTACAAGTATCGTACGGGCGAAAACGAGCGTTACCGTGCTCGTTTTCGAGTTATTGACGAAAAACGGCCTGGAGCGATCGGTCCGGCGGTCGACGCGCGAAAGTTTCTAAGTCCGCTCTGCTCCGAATCATCGCTCCGGCGTCAAAAATCGTCGTAGGACAAAAAATCGACACGCTATCTTGCAGGAAAAAATCCGGGGAACACGATGGCGTCGTCAAAAGTGCAGGTCGTCGAGCTCGTTTTCGAGAGAAAAAAAAAAAAATTCTCAAAATTCGACAAAAAAATAAAACGATTATTGGATCGTGTAGAGAATGTAAAACTGCATCAGAATCGCATAGACGAAAATTGGCGTTCACGTGCTCGTTTTTGTGGAAAAAATTAAAAAAGCTCTCAAAGTTCGAGATAAAAAACAAAAAACCATCGACCAGGTAGCCAACGGTAAACGATACAAGTATCGTGCGGGCGAAAACGAGCGTTACCGTGCTCGTTTTCGAGTTATTGACGAAAAACGGCCTGGAGCGATCGGTCCGGCGGTCGACGCGCGAAAGTTTCTAAGTCCGCTCTGCTCCGAATCATCGCTCCGGCGTCAAAAATCGTCGTAGGACAAAAAATCGACACGCTATCTTGCAGGAAAAAATCCGGGGAACACGATGGCGTCGTCAAAAGTGCAGGTCGTTGAGCTCGTTTTCGAGAGAAAAAAAAAAAAATTCTCAAAATTCGACAAAAAAATAAAGCGATTATTGGATCGTATAGAGAATGTGAAACTGCATAAGAATCGTATAGACGAAAATTGGCGTTCACGTGCTCGTTTTTGTGGAAAAAATTAAAAAAGCTCTCAAAGTTCGAGATAAAAAAAAAAAAAACCATCGACCAGGTAGCCAACGGTAGACGGTACAAGTATCGTATGGGCGAAAACGAGCGTTACCGTGCTCGTTTTCGAGTTATTGACGAAAAACGGCCTGGAGCGATCGGTCCGGCGGTCGACGCGCGAAAGTTTCCAAGTCTGCTCTGCCCCGAATCATCGCTCCGGCGTCAAAAATCGTCGTAGGACAAAACATCGACACGCTATCTTGCAGGAAAAAATCCGGGGAACACGATGGCGTCGTCAAAAGTGCAGGTCGTCGAGCTCGTTTTCGAGAGAAAAAAAAAAAAATTCTCAAAATTCGACAAAAAAATAAAACGATTATTGGATCGTGTAGAGAATGTAAAACTGCGTCAGAATCGCATAGACGAAAATTGGCGTTCACGTGCTCGTTTTTGTGGAAAAAATTAAAAAAGCTCTCAAAGTTCGAGATAAAAAAAGAAAAAACCATCGACCAGGTAGCCAACGGTAGACGGTACAAGTATCGTATGGGCGAAAACGAGCGTTATCGTGCTCGTTTTCGAGTTATTGACGAAAAACGGCCTGGTGCGATCGGTCCGGCGGTCGACGCGCGAAAGTTTCTAAGTCCGCTCTGCTCCGAATCATCGCTCCGGCGTCAAAAATCGTCGTAGGACAAAAAATCGACACGCTATCTTGCAGGAAAAAATCCGGGGACCACGATGGCGTCGTCAAAAGTGCAGGTCGTCGAGCTCGTTTTCGAGAGAAAAAAAAAAAAATTCTCAAAATTCGACAAAAAAATAAAACGATTATTGGATCGTGTAGAGAATGTGAAACTGCATAAGAATCGTATAGACGAAAATTGGCGTTCACGTGCTCGTTTTTGTGGAAAAAATTAAAAAAGCTCTCAAAGATCGAGATAAAAAAAAAAAAAACCATCGACCAGGTAGCCAACGGTAGACGGTACAAGTATCGTACGGGCGAAAACGAGCGTTACCGTGCTCGTTTTCGAGTTATTGACGAAAAACGGCCTGGAGCGATCGGTCCGGCGGTCGACGCGCGAAAGTTTCTAAGTCCGCTCTGCTCCGAATCATCGCTCCGGCGTCAAAAATCGTCGTAGGACAAAAAATCGGCACGCTATCTTGCAGGAAAAAATCCGGGGAACACGATGGCGTCGTCAAAAGTGCAGGTCGTCGAGCTCGTTTTCGAGAGAAAAAAAAAAAAATTCTCAAAATTCGACAAAAAAATAAAGCGATCATTGGATCGTATAGAGAATGTGAAACTGCATAAGAATCGTATAGACGAAAATTGGCGTTCACGTGCTCGTTTTTGTGGAAAAAATTAAAAAAGCTCTCAAAGTTCGAGATAAAAAAAGAAAAAACCATCGACCAGGTAGCCAACGGTAGACGGTACAAGTATCGTATGGGCGAAAACGAGCGTTACCGTGCTCGTTTTCGAGTTATTGACGAAAAACGGCCTGGAGCGATCGGTCCGGCGGTCGACGCGCGAAAGTTTCCAAGTCTGCTCTGCCCCGAATCATCGCTCCGGCGTCAAAAATCGTCGTAGGACAAAACATCGACACGCTATCTTGCAGGAAAAAATCCGGGGAACACGATGGCGTCGTCAAAAGTGCAGGTCGTCGAGCTCGTTTTCGAGAGAAAAAAAAAAAAATTCTCAAAATTCGACAAAAAAATAAAACGATTATTGGATCGTGTAGAGAATGTAAAACTGCATCAGAATCGCATAGACGAAAATTGGCGTTCACGTGCTCGTTTTTGTGGAAAAAATTAAAAAAGCTCTCAAAGTTCGAGATAAAAAAAGAAAAAACCATCGACCAGGTAGCCAACGGTAGACGGTACAAGTATCGTATGGGCGAAAACGAGCGTTATCGTGCTCGTTTTCGAGTTATTGACGAAAAACGGCCTGGTGCGATCGGTCCGGCGGTCGACGCGCGAAAGTTTCTAAGTCCGCTCTGCTCCGAATCATCGCTCCGGCGTCAAAAATCGTCGTAGGACAAAAAATCGACACGCTATCTTGCAGGAAAAAATCCGGGGACCACGATGGCGTCGTCAAAAGTGCAGGTCGTCGAGCTCGTTTTCGAGAGAAAAAAAAAAAAATTCTCAAAATTCGACAAAAAAATAAAACGATTATTGGATCGTGTAGAGAATGTGAAACTGCATAAGAATCGTATAGACGAAAATTGGCGTTCACGTGCTCGTTTTTGTGGAAAAAATTAAAAAAGCTCTCAAAGATCGAGATAAAAAAAAAAAAAACCATCGACCAGGTAGCCAACGGTAGACGGTACAAGTATCGTACGGGCGAAAACGAGCGTTACCGTGCTTGTTTTCGAGTTATTGACGAAAAACGGCCTGGAGCGATCGGTCCGGCGGTCGACGCGCGAAAGTTTCTAAGTCCGCTCTGCTCCGAATCATCGCTCCGGCGTCAAAAATCGTCGTAGGACAAAAAATCGGCACGCTATCTTGCAGGAAAAAATCCGGGGAACACGATGGCGTCGTCAAAAGTGCAGGTCGTCGAGCTCGTTTTCGAGAGAAAAAAAAAAAAATTCTCAAAATTCGACAAAAAAATAAAGCGATCATTGGATCGTATAGAGAATGTGAAACTGCATAAGAATCGTATAGACGAAAATTGGCGTTCACGTGCTCGTTTTTGTGGAAAAAATTAAAAAAGCTCTCAAAGTTCGAGATAAAAAAAGAAAAAACCATCGACCAGGTAGCCAACGGTAGACGGTACAAGTATCGTATGGGCGAAAACGAGCGTTACCGTGCTCGTTTTCGAGTTATTGACGAAAAACGGCCTGGAGCGATCGGTCCGGCGGTCGACGCGCGAAAGTTTCTAAGTCCGCTCTGCTCCGAATCATCGCTCCGGCGTCAAAAATCGTCGTAGGACAAAAACTCGACACGCTATCTTGCATGAAAAAATCCGGGGAACACGATGGCGTCGTCAAAAGTGCAGTTCGTCGAGCTCGTTTTCGAGAGAAAAAAAAAAAAATTCTCAAAATTCGACAAAAAAATAAAACGATTATTGGATCGTGTAGAGAATGTAAAACTGCATCAGAATCGCATAGACGAAAATTGGCGTTCACGTGCTCGTTTTTGTGGAAAAAATTAAAAAAGCTCTCAAAGTTCGAGATAAAAAAAAAAAAACCATCGACCAGGTAGCCAACGGTAAACGATACAAGTATCGTGCGGGCGAAAACGAGCGTTACCGTGCTCGTTTTCGAGTTATTGACGAAAAACGGCCTGGAGCGATCGGTCCGGCGGTCGACGCGCGAAAGTTTCTAAGTCCGCTCTGCTCCGAATCATCGCTCCGGCGTCAAAAATCGTCGTAGGACAAAAAATCGACACGCTATCTTGCAGGAAAAAATCCGGGGAACACGATGGCGTCGTCAAAAGTGCAGGTCGTCGAGCTCGTTTTCGAGAGAAAAAAAAAAAAATTCTCAAAATTCGACAAAAAAATAAAGCGATTATTGGATCGTATAGAGAATGTGAAACTGCATAAGAATCGTATAGACGAAAATTGGCGTTCACGTGCTCGTTTTTGTGGAAAAAATTAAAAAAGCTCTCAAAGTTCGAGATAAAAAAAAAAAAAACCATCGACCAGGTAGCCAACGGTAGACGGTACAAGTATCGTATGGGCGAAAACGAGCGTTACCGTGCTCGTTTTCGAGTTATTGACGAAAAACGGCCTGGAGCGATCGGTCCGGCGGTCGACGCGCGAAAGTTTCCAAGTCTGCTCTGCCCCGAATCATCGCTCCGGCGTCAAAAATCGTCGTAGGACAAAAAATCGACACGCTATCTTGCAGGAAAAAATCCGGGGAACACGATGGCGTCGTCAAAAGTGCAGGTCGTCGAGCTCGTTTTCGAGAGAAAAAAAAAAAAATTCTCAAAATTCGACAAAAAAATAAAACGATTATTGGATCGTGTAGAGAATGTAAAACTGCATAAGAATCGCATAGACGAAAATTAGCGTTCACGTGCTCGTTTTTGTGGAAAAAATTAAAAAAGCTCTCAAAGTTCGAGATAAAAAAAAAAAAACCATCGACCAGGTAGCCAACGGTAAACGATACAAGTATCGTACGGGCGAAAACGAGCGTTACCGTGCTCGTTTTCGAGTTATTGACGAAAAACGGCCTGGAGCGATCGGTCCGGCGGTCGACGCGCAAAAGTTTCTAAGTCCGCTCTGCTCCGAATCATCGCTCCGGCGTCAAAAATCGTCGCAGGACAAAAAATCGACACGCTATCTTGCAGGAAAAAATCCGGGGAACACGATGGCGTCGTCAAAAGTGCAGGTCGTCGAGCTCGTTTTCGAGAGAAAAAGAAAAAAATTCTCAAAATTCGACAAAAAAATAAAGCGATTATTGGATCGTGTAGAGAATGTGAAACTGCATAAGAATCGTATAGACGAAAATTGGCGTTCACGTGCTCGTTTTTGTGGAAAAAATTAAAAAAGCTCTCAAAGTTCGAGATAAAAAAAGAAAAAACCATCGACCAGGTAGCCAACGGTAGACGGTACAAGTATCGTATGGGCGAAAACGAGCGTTACCGTGCTCGTTTTCGAGTTATTGACGAAAAACGGCCTGGAGCGATCGGTCCGGCGGTCGACGCGCGAAAGTTTCCAAGTCTGCTCTGCCCCGAATCATCGCTCCGGCGTCAAAAATCGTCGTAGGACAAAAAATCGACACGCTATCTTGCAGGAAAAAATCCGGGGACCACGATGGCGTCGTCAAAAGTGCAGGTCGTCGAGCTCGTTTTCCAGAGAAAAAAAAAAAAATTCTCAAAATTCGACAAAAAAATAAAACGATTATTGGATCGTGTAGAGAATGTAAAACTGCATCAGAATCGCATAGACGAAAATTGGCGTTCACGTGCTCGTTTTTGTGGAAAAAATTAAAAAAGCTCTCAAAGTTCGAGATAAAAAAAAAAAAACCATCGACCAGGTAGCCAACGGTAGACGGTACAAGTATCGTACGGGCGAAAACGAGCGTTACCGTGCTCGTTTTCGAGTTATTGACGAAAAACGGCCTGGAGCGATCGGTCCGGCGGTCGACGCGCGAAAGTTTCTAAGTCCGCTCTGCTCCGAATCATCGCTCCGGCGTCAAAAATCGTCGTAGGACAAAAAATCGGCACGCTATCTTGCAGGAAAAAATCCGGGGAACACGATGGCGTCGTCAAAAGTGCAGGTCGTCGAGCTCGTTTTCGAGAGAAAAAAAAAAAAATTCTCAAAATTCGACAAAAAAATAAAGCGATCATTGGATCGTATAGAGAATGTGAAACTGCATAAGAATCGTATAGACGAAAATTGGCGTTCACGTGCTCGTTTTTGTGGAAAAAATTAAAAAAGCTCTCAAAGTTCGAGATAAAAAAAGAAAAAACCATCGACCAGGTAGCCAACGGTAGACGGTACAAGTATCGTATGGGCGAAAACGAGCGTTACCGTGCTCGTTTTCGAGTTATTGACGAAAAACGGCCTGGAGCGATCGGTCCGGCGGTCGACGCGCGAAAGTTTCCAAGTCTGCTCTGCCCCGAATCATCGCTCCGGCGTCAAAAATCGTCGTAGGACAAAACATCGACACGCTATCTTGCAGGAAAAAATCCGGGGAACACGATGGCGTCGTCAAAAGTGCAGGTCGTCGAGCTCGTTTTCGAGAGAAAAAAAAAAAAATTCTCAAAATTCGACAAAAAAATAAAACGATTATTGGATCGTGTAGAGAATGTAAAACTGCATCAGAATCGCATAGACGAAAATTGGCGTTCACGTGCTCGTTTTTGTGGAAAAAATTAAAAAAGCTCTCAAAGTTCGAGATAAAAAAAGAAAAAACCATCGACCAGGTAGCCAACGGTAGACGGTACAAGTATCGTATGGGCGAAAACGAGCGTTATCGTGCTCGTTTTCGAGTTATTGACGAAAAACGGCCTGGTGCGATCGGTCCGGCGGTCGACGCGCGAAAGTTTCTAAGTCCGCTCTGCTCCGAATCATCGCTCCGGCGTCAAAAATCGTCGTAGGACAAAAAATCGACACGCTATCTTGCAGGAAAAAATCCGGGGACCACGATGGCGTCGTCAAAAGTGCAGGTCGTCGAGCTCGTTTTCGAGAGAAAAAAAAAAAAATTCTCAAAATTCGACAAAAAAATAAAACGATTATTGGATCGTGTAGAGAATGTGAAACTGCATAAGAATCGTATAGACGAAAATTGGCGTTCACGTGCTCGTTTTTGTGGAAAAAATTAAAAAAGCTCTCAAAGATCGAGATAAAAAAAAAAAAAACCATCGACCAGGTAGCCAACGGTAGACGGTACAAGTATCGTACGGGCGAAAACGAGCGTTACCGTGCTTGTTTTCGAGTTATTGACGAAAAACGGCCTGGAGCGATCGGTCCGGCGGTCGACGCGCGAAAGTTTCTAAGTCCGCTCTGCTCCGAATCATCGCTCCGGCGTCAAAAATCGTCGTAGGACAAAAAATCGGCACGCTATCTTGCAGGAAAAAATCCGGGGAACACGATGGCGTCGTCAAAAGTGCAGGTCGTCGAGCTCGTTTTCGAGAGAAAAAAAAAAAAATTCTCAAAATTCGACAAAAAAATAAAGCGATCATTGGATCGTATAGAGAATGTGAAACTGCATAAGAATCGTATAGACGAAAATTGGCGTTCACGTGCTCGTTTTTGTGGAAAAAATTAAAAAAGCTCTCAAAGTTCGAGATAAAAAAAGAAAAAACCATCGACCAGGTAGCCAACGGTAGACGGTACAAGTATCGTATGGGCGAAAACGAGCGTTACCGTGCTCGTTTTCGAGTTATTGACGAAAAACGGCCTGGAGCGATCGGTCCGGCGGTCGACGCGCGAAAGTTTCTAAGTCCGCTCTGCTCCGAATCATCGCTCCGGCGTCAAAAATCGTCGTAGGACAAAAACTCGACACGCTATCTTGCATGAAAAAATCCGGGGAACACGATGGCGTCGTCAAAAGTGCAGTTCGTCGAGCTCGTTTTCGAGAGAAAAAAAAAAAAATTCTCAAAATTCGACAAAAAAATAAAACGATTATTGGATCGTGTAGAGAATGTAAAACTGCATCAGAATCGCATAGACGAAAATTGGCGTTCACGTGCTCGTTTTTGTGGAAAAAATTAAAAAAGCTCTCAAAGTTCGAGATAAAAAAAAAAAAACCATCGACCAGGTAGCCAACGGTAAACGATACAAGTATCGTGCGGGCGAAAACGAGCGTTACCGTGCTCGTTTTCGAGTTATTGACGAAAAACGGCCTGGAGCGATCGGTCCGGCGGTCGACGCGCGAAAGTTTCTAAGTCCGCTCTGCTCCGAATCATCGCTCCGGCGTCAAAAATCGTCGTAGGACAAAAAATCGACACGCTATCTTGCAGGAAAAAATCCGGGGAACACGATGGCGTCGTCAAAAGTGCAGGTCGTCGAGCTCGTTTTCGAGAGAAAAAAAAAAAAATTCTCAAAATTCGACAAAAAAATAAAGCGATTATTGGATCGTATAGAGAATGTGAAACTGCATAAGAATCGTATAGACGAAAATTGGCGTTCACGTGCTCGTTTTTGTGGAAAAAATTAAAAAAGCTCTCAAAGTTCGAGATAAAAAAAAAAAAAACCATCGACCAGGTAGCCAACGGTAGACGGTACAAGTATCGTATGGGCGAAAACGAGCGTTACCGTGCTCGTTTTCGAGTTATTGACGAAAAACGGCCTGGAGCGATCGGTCCGGCGGTCGACGCGCGAAAGTTTCCAAGTCTGCTCTGCCCCGAATCATCGCTCCGGCGTCAAAAATCGTCGTAGGACAAAAAATCGACACGCTATCTTGCAGGAAAAAATCCGGGGAACACGATGGCGTCGTCAAAAGTGCAGGTCGTCGAGCTCGTTTTCGAGAGAAAAAAAAAAAAATTCTCAAAATTCGACAAAAAAATAAAACGATTATTGGATCGTGTAGAGAATGTAAAACTGCATAAGAATCGCATAGACGAAAATTAGCGTTCACGTGCTCGTTTTTGTGGAAAAAATTAAAAAAGCTCTCAAAGTTCGAGATAAAAAAAAAAAAACCATCGACCAGGTAGCCAACGGTAAACGATACAAGTATCGTACGGGCGAAAACGAGCGTTACCGTGCTCGTTTTCGAGTTATTGACGAAAAACGGCCTGGAGCGATCGGTCCGGCGGTCGACGCGCAAAAGTTTCTAAGTCCGCTCTGCTCCGAATCATCGCTCCGGCGTCAAAAATCGTCGCAGGACAAAAAATCGACACGCTATCTTGCAGGAAAAAATCCGGGGAACACGATGGCGTCGTCAAAAGTGCAGGTCGTCGAGCTCGTTTTCGAGAGAAAAAGAAAAAAATTCTCAAAATTCGACAAAAAAATAAAGCGATTATTGGATCGTGTAGAGAATGTGAAACTGCATAAGAATCGTATAGACGAAAATTGGCGTTCACGTGCTCGTTTTTGTGGAAAAAATTAAAAAAGCTCTCAAAGTTCGAGATAAAAAAAGAAAAAACCATCGACCAGGTAGCCAACGGTAGACGGTACAAGTATCGTATGGGCGAAAACGAGCGTTACCGTGCTCGTTTTCGAGTTATTGACGAAAAACGGCCTGGAGCGATCGGTCCGGCGGTCGACGCGCGAAAGTTTCCAAGTCTGCTCTGCCCCGAATCATCGCTCCGGCGTCAAAAATCGTCGTAGGACAAAAAATCGACACGCTATCTTGCAGGAAAAAATCCGGGGACCACGATGGCGTCGTCAAAAGTGCAGGTCGTCGAGCTCGTTTTCCAGAGAAAAAAAAAAAAATTCTCAAAATTCGACAAAAAAATAAAACGATTATTGGATCGTGTAGAGAATGTAAAACTGCATCAGAATCGCATAGACGAAAATTGGCGTTCACGTGCTCGTTTTTGTGGAAAAAATTAAAAAAGCTCTCAAAGTTCGAGATAAAAAAAAAAAAACCATCGACCAGGTAGCCAACGGTAAACGATACAAGTATCGTGCGGGCGAAAACGAGCGTTACCGTGCTCGTTTTCGAGTTATTGACGAAAAACGGCCTGGAGCGATCGGTCCGGCGGTCGACGCGCGAAAGTTTCTAAGTCCGCTCTGCTCCGAATCATCGCTCCGGCGTCAAAAATCGTCGTAGAACAAAAAATCGACACGCTATCTTGCAGGAAAAAATCCGGGGAACACGATGGCGTCGTCAAAAGTGCAGGTCGTCGAGCTCGTTTTCGAGAGAAAAAAAAAAAAATTCTCAAAATTCGACAAAAAAATAAAGCGATTATTGGATCGTATAGAGAATGTGAAACTGCATAAGAATCGTATAGACGAAAATTGGCGTTCACGTGCTCGTTTTTGTGGAAAAAATTAAAAAAGCTCTCAAAGTTCGAGATAAAAAAAAAAAAAACCATCGACCAGGTAGCCAACGGTAGACGGTACAAGTATCGTATGGGCGAAAACGAGCGTTACCGTGCTCGTTTTCGAGTTATTGACGAAAAACGGCCTGGAGCGATCGGTCCGGCGGTCGACGCGCGAAAGTTTCCAAGTCTGCTCTGCCCCGAATCATCGCTCCGGCGTCAAAAATCGTCGTAGGACAAAAAATCGACACGCTATCTTGCAGGAAAAAATCCGGGGAACACGATGGCGTCGTCAAAAGTGCAGGTCGTCGAGCTGGTTTTCGAGAGAAAAAAAAAAAAATTCTCAAAATTCGACAAAAAAATAAAACGATTATTGGATCGTGTAGAGAATGTAAAACTGCATAAGAATCGCATAGACGAAAATTAGCGTTCACGTGCTCGTTTTTGTGGAAAAAATTAAAAAAGCTCTCAAAGTTCGAGATAAAAAAAGAAAAAACCATCGACCAGGTAGCCAACGGTAGACGGTACAAGTATCGTATGGGCGAAAACGAGCGTTACCGTGCTCGTTTTCGAGTTATTGACGAAAAACGGCCTGGAGCGATCGGTCCGGCGGTCGACGCGCGAAAGTTTCTAAGTCCGCTCTGCTCCGAATCATCGCTCCGGCGTCAAAAATCGTCGTAGGACAAAAAATCGACACGCTATCTTGCAGGAAAAAATCCGGGGAACACGATGGCGTCGTCAAAAGTGCAGGTCGTCGAGCTCGTTTTCGAGAGAAAAAAAAAAAAATTCTCAAAATTCGACAAAAAAATAAAACGATTATTGGATCGTGTAGAGAATGTAAAACTGCATAAGAATCGCATAGACGAAAATTAGCGTTCACGTGCTCGTTTTTGTGGAAAAAATTAAAAAAGCTCTCAAAGTTCGAGATAAAAAAAGAAAAAACCATCGACCAGGTAGCCAACGGTAGACGGTACAAGTATCGTATGGGCGAAAACGAGCGTTACCGTGCTCGTTTTCGAGTTATTGACGAAAAACGGCCTGGAGCGATCGGTCCGGCGGTCGACGCGCGAAAGTTTCTAAGTCCGCTCTGCTCCGAATCATCGCTCCGGCGTCAAAAATCGTCGTAGGACAAAAAATCGACACGCTATCTTGCAGGAAAAAATCCGGGGACCACGATGGCGTCGTCAAAAGTGCAGGTCGTCGAGCTCGTTTTCGAGAGAAAAAAAAAAAAATTCTCAAAATTCGACAAAAAAATAAAACGATTATTGGATCGTGTAGAGAATGTAAAACTGCATCAGAATCGCATAGACGAAAATTGGCGTTCACGTGCTCGTTTTTGTGGAAAAAATTAAAAAAGCTCTCAAAGTTCGAGATAAAAAAAAAAAAAACCATCGACCAGGTAGCCAAAGGTAGACGGTACAAGTATCGTACGGGCGAAAACGAGCGTTACCGTGCTCGTTTTCGAGTCATTGACGAAAAACGGCCTGGAGCGATCGGTCCGGCGGTCGACGCGCGAAAGTTTCTAAGTCCGCTCTGCTCCGAATCATCGCTCCGGCGTCAAAAATCGTCGTAGGACAAAAAATCGACACGCTATCTTGCAGGAAAAAATCCGGGGAACACGATGGCGTCGTCAAAAGTGCAGGTCGTCGAGCTCGTTTTCGAGAGAAAAAAAAAAAAATTCTCAAAATTCGACAAAAAAATAAAACGATTATTGGATCGTGTAGAGAATGTGAAACTGCATAAGAATCGTATAGACGAAAATTGGCGTTCACGTGCTCGTTTTTGTGGAAAAAATTAAAAAAGCTCTCAAAGTTCGAGATAAAAAAAAAAAAAACCATCGACCAGGTAGCCAACGGTAGACGGTACAAGTATCGTATGGGCGAAAACGAGCGTTACCGTGCTGGTTTTCGAGTTATTGACGAAAAACGGCCTGGAGCGATCGGTCCGGCGGTCGACGCGCAAAAGTTTCTAAGTCCGCTCTGCTCCGAATCATCGCTCCGGCGTCAAAAATCGTCGTAGGACAAAAAATCGACACGCTATCTTGCAGGAAAAAATCCGGGGACCACGATGGCGTCGTCAAAAGTGCAGGTCGTCGAGCTCGTTTTCGAGAGAAAAAAAAAAAAATTCTCAAAATTCGACAAAAAAATAAAACGATTATTGGATCGTGTAGAGAATGTAAAACTGCATCAGAATCGCATAGACGAAAATTGGCGTTCACGTGCTCGTTTTTGTGGAAAAAATTAAAAAAGCTCTCAAAGTTCGAGATAAAAAACAAAAAACCATCGACCAGGTAGCCAACGGTAAACGATACAAGTATCGTGCGGGCGAAAACGAGCGTTACCGTGCTCGTTTTCGAGTTATTGACGAAAAACGGCCTGGAGCGATCGGTCCGGCGGTCGACGCGCGAAAGTTTCTAAGTCCGCTCTGCTCCGAATCATCGCTCCGGCGTCAAAAATCGTCGTAGGACAAAAAATCGACACGCTATCTTGCAGGAAAAAATCCGGGGAACACGATGGCGTCGTCAAAAGTGCAGGTCGTTGAGCTCGTTTTCGAGAGAAAAAAAAAAAAATTCTCAAAATTCGACAAAAAAATAAAGCGATTATTGGATCGTATAGAGAATGTGAAACTGCATAAGAATCGTATAGACGAAAATTGGCGTTCACGTGCTCGTTTTTGTGGAAAAAATTAAAAAAGCTCTCAAAGTTCGAGATAAAAAAAAAAAAAACCATCGACCAGGTAGCCAACGGTAGACGGTACAAGTATCGTATGGGCGAAAACGAGCGTTACCGTGCTCGTTTTCGAGTTATTGACGAAAAACGGCCTGGAGCGATCGGTCCGGCGGTCGACGCGCGAAAGTTTCCAAGTCTGCTCTGCCCCGAATCATCGCTCCGGCGTCAAAAATCGTCGTAGGACAAAAAATCGACACGCTATCTTGCAGGAAAAAATCCGGGGAACACGATGGCGTCGTCAAAAGTGCAGGTCGTCGAGCTCGTTTTCGAGAGAAAAAAAAAAAAATTCTCAAAATTCGACAAAAAAATAAAACGATTATTGGATCGTGTAGAGAATGTAAAACTGCATCAGAATCGCATAGACGAAAATTGGCGTTCACGTGCTCGTTTTTGTGGAAAAAATTAAAAAAGCTCTCAAAGTTCGAGATAAAAAAAGAAAAAACCATCGACCAGGTAGCCAACGGTAGACGGTACAAGTATCGTATGGGCGAAAACGAGCGTTATCGTGCTCGTTTTCGAGTTATTGACGAAAAACGGCCTGGTGCGATCGGTCCGGCGGTCGACGCGCGAAAGTTTCTAAGTCCGCTCTGCTCCGAATCATCGCTCCGGCGTCAAAAATCGTCGTAGGACAAAAAATCGACACGCTATCTTGCAGGAAAAAATCCGGGGACCACGATGGCGTCGTCAAAAGTGCAGGTCGTCGAGCTCGTTTTCGAGAGAAAAAAAAAAAATTCTCAAAATTCGACAAAAAAATAAAACGATTATTGGATCGTGTAGAGAATGTGAAACTGCATAAGAATCGTATAGACGAAAATTGGCGTTCACGTGCTCGTTTTTGTGGAAAAAATTAAAAAAGCTCTCAAAGTTCGAGATAAAAAAAAAAAAAACCATCGACCAGGTAGCCAACGGTAGACGGTACAAGTATCGTACGGGCGAAAACGAGCTTTACCGTGCTCGTTTTCGAGTTATTGACGAAAAACGGCCTGGAGCGATCGGTCCGGCGGTCGACGCGCGAAAGTTTCTAAGTCCGCTCTGCTCCGAATCATCGCTCCGGCGTCAAAAATCGTCGTAGGACAAAAAATCGGCACGCTATCTTGCAGGAAAAAATCCGGGGAACACGATGGCGTCGTCAAAAGTGCAGGTCGTCGAGCTCGTTTTCGAGAGAAAAAAAAAAAAATTCTCAAAATTCGACAAAAAAATAAAGCGATCATTGGATCGTATAGAGAATGTGAAACTGCATAAGAATCGTATAGACGAAAATTGGCGTTCACGTGCTCGTTTTTGTGGAAAAAATTAAAAAAGCTCTCAAAGTTCGAGATAAAAAAAAAAAAACCATCGACCAGGTAGCCAACGGTAGACGGTACAAGTATCGTATGGGCGAAAACGAGCGTTACCGTGCTCGTTTTCGAGTTATTGACGAAAAACGGCCTGGAGCGATCGGTCCGGCGGTCGACGCGCGAAAGTTTCCAAGTCTGCTCTGCCCCGAATCATCGCTCCGGCGTCAAAAATCGTCGTAGGACAAAAAATCGACACGCTATCTTGCAGGAAAAAATCCGGGGACCACGATGGCGTCGTCAAAAGTGCAGGTCGTCGAGCTCGTTTTCCAGAGAAAAAAAAAAAAATTCTCAAAATTCGACAAAAAAATAAAACGATTATTGGATCGTGTAGAGAATGTAAAACTGCATCAGAATCGCATAGACGAAAATTGGCGTTCACGTGCTCGTTTTTGTGGAAAAAATTAAAAAAGCTCTCAAAGTTCGAGATAAAAAAAAAAAAACCATCGACCAGGTAGCCAACGGTAAACGATACAAGTATCGTGCGGGCGAAAACGAGCGTTACCGTGCTCGTTTTCGAGTTATTGACGAAAAACGGCCTGGAGCGATCGGTCCGGCGGTCGACGCGCGAAAGTTTCTAAGTCCGCTCTGCTCCGAATCATCGCTCCGGCGTCAAAAATCGTCGTAGGACACAAAATCGACACGCTATCTTGCAGGAAAAAATCCGGGGAACACGATGGCGTCGTCAAAAGTGCAGGTCGTCGAGCTCGTTTTCGAGAGAAAAAAAAAAAAATTCTCAAAATTCGACAAAAAAATAAAGCGATTATTGGATCGTATAGAGAATGTGAAACTGCATAAGAATCGTATAGACGAAAATTGGCGTTCACGTGCTCGTTTTTGTGGAAAAAATTAAAAAAGCTCTCAAAGTTCGAGATAAAAAAAAAAAAAACCATCGACCAGGTAGCCAACGGTAGACGGTACAAGTATCGTATGGGCGAAAACGAGCGTTACCGTGCTCGTTTTCGAGTTATTGACGAAAAACGGCCTGGAGCGATCGGTCCGGCGGTCGACGCGCGAAAGTTTCCAAGTCTGCTCTGCCCCGAATCATCGCTCCGGCGTCAAAAATCGTCGTAGGACAAAAAATCGACACGCTATCTTGCAGGAAAAAATCCGGGGAACACGATGGCGTCGTCAAAAGTGCAGGTCGTCGAGCTCGTTTTCGAGAGAAAAAAAAAAAAATTCTCAAAATTCGACAAAAAAATAAAACGATTATTGGATCGTGTAGAGAATGTAAAACTGCATAAGAATCGCATAGACGAAAATTAGCGTTCACGTGCTCGTTTTTGTGGAAAAAATTAAAAAAGCTCTCAAAGTTCGAGATAAAAAAAGAAAAAACCATCGACCAGGTAGCCAACGGTAGACGGTACAAGTATCGTATGGGCGAAAACGAGCGTTACCGTGCTCGTTTTCGAGTTATTGACGAAAAACGGCCTGGAGCGATCGGTCCGGCGGTCGACGCGCGAAAGTTTCTAAGTCCGCTCTGCTCCCGGGGTACCCGAGTCATACACACACCGTAAGCCTCCTGTTGGTCGTCACAACGACCCATTCACAATTCCCTATTGGTTTTGTGAATGGTACGTGACGGCAGGAGGAACGGGGGTCTTGGCTTAACCGCCTGGGCCACGAGTATGGCGACTCTATAAAATCGCCCTCCAATCCTAA
This sequence comes from Colletes latitarsis, assembly GCF_051014445.1. Taxonomy (NCBI): domain Eukaryota; kingdom Metazoa; phylum Arthropoda; class Insecta; order Hymenoptera; family Colletidae; genus Colletes; species Colletes latitarsis. The sequence continues at coordinate 1,765,420 of NC_135137.1, forward strand.
GCTATGGTGCGCGGCGATGGGATGCATGGTTGGGGGAGAAGGCCCAATCCCAAGCGACCACCTCCGGGGAACCTGCCGAACCCCCGGAGTATTAGGCTTACCCGGGTAAGGCGGCTCTGCCCGGGTGGACCTTTATTTCCGACCATCTCGTGGGACTATTATGGACACAGAAAATAAAATGGGGATGGGGCGGGTTTTGTCGGTTGGGGAGGACGGAGACGGGGTTGGGGTTAGGGTGGCGGCGCTCGCGCCCCACTCAGCGCCAGGTCCGGCTTCGTGGAGGGTGGAGGAGGACGACGAGACGGCGTCGGTCTCGTCCTTCTCCTCCAGCACGAGCCACATAGGCTCTAAGAGGAAGAGGACGGGGCAGGCCGTCGTCGAGGTGGGCGGGGCGATGAGCCCGTCGGTGAGGCTGAGTTGCCTCAGGGACGAGGTGACCGAGGAGATATCGGAGAGGATCTCCTCGTCCCTGAGGCGGGTGGAGAAAGTCGCCGCTGCCTGCGCCTTTAAGGGGCAGAAAAGCGGTGGCGCGGAGGCCCTGAAGGCCGCGGCGGAGGAAATGAGGGAGGCGGCGCGGGAGCTCAGAGGGCGGAACGCCCGTCTGCAGCTCCTGTTGGAGGAGGAGCGACAGGGGAGGAGGAGGGCAGAGGCGCTGTGGAACAGCGCGGCCCTCCCTCCCATCCTCCCTCCTCCTCCACCGCCGCGTCCCTCGGCGGAGGTAAATAAACGGGGTGCGGCGGCAGTGGTGCGGGGCACCGCGGGCCCCTCCACCCGCACTCCGCCCGTGAAGAAGTCCCCGTCCTCCTCAGAAGACGATCTTCTGAGGAGGATTGGGGACATGATTGATGGCAAGCTGGCCGCCTTCCGGGAGGAGCTCCTCGCCGGAAGAGCGGTCAGCAGGAAGGCGGTGCCTCCCCGACCTGTTCCGGTACAGTCGGGGAAGGCAAAGAAGGGCGGAGTGAAGGCTCCGCCCAGCGTTGCGGCACCAGGGCCCCGGGTCGCGACCCCCAAGGGGGGTGGTGTACCCGTGGTCGCGGTGGTCGCGTCCTCCACAGCACCCTCCCAAGGGGGGGTGGCGTGGAGTGAGGTGGTGGGGCGGAAGGCGAAGCGGGCGGCGAGGAAGGCCTCGCAACCGCAGCCTCCGCCTCCGCCGCCGGCGGCCAAGGTAAAGGCCGCGAAGGTAGGGAAGGCACGACCAGGTCGTCCCCCAAAAACGGCAGCGGTGACGCTGACTGTTGCGCAGGGGGGCGACCTGACCCTCGCGGAGGCGATGCGGCTCGCGAGGGAGAATATCTCCCTGGAAGAGCTGGGCATCGCCTCCGTGAGGGCGAAGAGGGCCGTGACCGGGGGTCTCTTGCTGGAGATCCCCGGTGCAGAAGGCGGCGCGAAGGCGGATCGTCTCGCCCAGAGGCTCCGGGAGCAGCTGGGCGAGCGAGGTGTCCGGGTCGCCCGGCCCACGAAGCGCACGGAGATGCGCATTTGTGGACTGGACGACTCGGTCAGCGCACAGGATGTGTCCCGTGCCCTTGCGAGGGCGGGGGACTGTCCTGTGGAGGACCTGCGGATCGGAGAGATCCGCAGGTCGCCCTCCGGCCTCGGGTCGGTGTGGGCCCGGTGCCCCCTCTCCGCCGCCCGTAAGGTGGCGGAATCCGGGAGGGTGTTGGTGGGGTGGGTTTCGGCGCGAGTGGAAATCCTCGCGCCGCGCCCGCTCCAGTGTCACCGCTGCCTCGAATTGGGGCACGTGAGGCAGTGGTGCACCTCGCCGGTGGACCGCAGCGGTCAGTGTTACCGCTGCGGTGCCAAAGAGCACCGTGCGAGCCAGTGCTCGGCGGCCCCCCACTGCCCGCTGTGTGCGGACATGGGGAGGCCAGCCGATCACAGGGTGGGGAGCAAGAAGTGCTCCCCCCCCTCCCGGAAGGAGAGGAAGAGGCGGGCTGCACCGGCTCCGGTGCCGAGGGCGGTGGCATCGTCCTCCATGGAGGTGGACGGTGCTACGGGGACGGACGGCCGGGAGGAGGCTGGCGCGGCCATTAATTAATGCCGCCCCGCCTCCTCCTCCAGGCCAACCTCAACCACTGCCGCGCGGCACAGGACTTGATGTCCCAAGTCCTCGCGGAGTGGGGGGTTGGCCTGGCGGTCGCCGCCGAGCCGTACCGCGTCCCTGATCACCCTCATTGGGTGGGCGACGCGGACGGCTTGGTGGCGACGGTATGGGGAGGGGGCGACGGGTCCCCACCGTTCTCCTTGTTGGAGCGCGGCCGGGGATTCGTCGCCGTGGACTGGGGGGGAGTCGCTGTGGTGGGGTGCTACATTTCGCCCCGTAGCGGTCACGCTGCGTTCGAGCTGTACTTGGCCGAGGTCGCGGCATGCGTGCAGCGCTACGCGGCCCGGCCGGTGCTGGTCCTGGGGGATTTTAATGCCAAGTCGGTGGCTTGGGGATCCCCCAGGACCTCCGTTCGCGGCGGGATCCTGGGCGATTGGGCGGCGGGGCTCGACCTCCGGGTATTGAACCGGGGGTCGGAGAACACATGCGTGCGGCGATATGGGGGGTCCATCGTGGATGTTGGATTCGCGACCCCCAACGCCGTGCGCATGGTGTCGGGTTGGCACGTGGTCGCGGGGGCAGAGACACTCTCCGATCACCGGTACATCCGGATGGAGGTCTCTGCCGCCGCGAGTGCATCCCGACACGGCCGCCTGCGTGGCACCCCACCACGCCGCTGGGCGCTTCGGCGCCTGGACAAGGACGCCCTGGTGGCAGCTGCCCTCGCTGCAACTTGGCCGCAGGGAGCGGCCGAGTTGCCGAGCATAGAGGAGGAGGTCGCCCGGCTCGGAGCATTGGTCGCGGGTATTTGCGACGCGGCGATGCCTCGGGTCGGGCGGGCTTCTCCTCGCCGGGCGGTGTACTGGTGGTCGGACGCGATCGCGGAGTTGCGAGTCGCGACTGTCCGCGCCCGACGCCAGTACACCCGCGCGCGCCGTCGTCAACGTACAGGCGACGGCGTGGCGCGAGCGAGGGCAGCTGATGACCTGTATGGAGCATACCGCGTAGCGCGGGTTGCTCTGCAGGTCGCCATCAAACGGGCCAAGACCCAGGCATGGAAGGAGCTCCTCCAGACCCTTGATGACGATCCATGGGGGCGACCATATAAGGTGGTGCTGAATAAGCTCCGCCCGTGGGCGCCCCCCGTCACCGAGGGTCTTGACCCCCGGCTGCTGGAGGACGTGGTCAATACACTCTTCCCAATTGGGGAGAGGGGACCGCGTCCTCCGGCGGCGGCGGCTGTCCCAGTGGAGTGGACGGCCGAGCTGGGGGTCACGCAGGAGGAGCTGGCAGCGGCCATCAGACGGCTCGGGGTTCGTAACACGGCCCCGGGTCCGGATGGTGTGCCCGGCCGGGTTTGGGTCTTGACCCAGGGCGTCCTTGGGGCCGACCTCAGGCGGTTGTTCGACCGCTGCCTGAGGGACGGGCGATTCCCCCCCAGTTGGAAGGTGGCGAGGATGGTCCTCCTCCGGAAGGAGGGTCGGCCCGCGGAGTCTCCCTCCGCATACCGGCCCATTTGTCTCCTCGACGAGGTGGGCAAGCTCTTCGAGCGTGTGATTGCTGCCCGCCTCGTCGAGCACCTGTCGCGGGGTGATCCCGGTCTGGCCGACTGCCAGTTCGGTTTCCGGGGGGGCCGATCGACTATCGACGCGATAGGTCGTGTGAGGGCCCTCTCGGAGGCGGCCGTCTCCCGGGGAGGGGTGGCATTGGCAATATCCTTGGATATTGCCAATGCCTTTAACACCCTCCCCTGGGAAGAGATAAGGAGGGGACTCGAATATCATCGAGTCCCCCCTTGTCTCAGGGCGGTCGTCGGGGATTATCTCCGCGGCAGGTGGATCGAGTATCCGGGCCGGGATGGTGATATGCGGAGGGAGGTGTACTGCGGTGTTCCGCAGGGGTCGGTCCTCGGGCCACTCCTGTGGAACATCGCGTACGACTCGGTGTTGCGGGCCGGCCTCCCCGACGGCGTCAGCACGGTGTGTTATGCGGATGACACACTGGTGCTGGCCGTCGGGGCGCACTGGGGGAGGGCCATGCGTCGCGCGGAGGAGGGGTCGCAACGCGTCGTCGACCGGATCAGGGGGATGGGGATGACGGTGGCGGTCCATAAGACCGAGGTGATTGCGTTTCATTCACCTCGGCAGGATCCGCCACCCCCTCTGATTCGGGTGGGTGGGGCTGACATCGAGGTGAAGCCCCAGATCAGGTATCTAGGGCTGATCCTCGATAGCCACTGGCGTTTCGAGAAGCATTTCCGCTGCCTGGTCCCCCGGTTGGAAAGGATGGTTGCGGCTCTGGGCCGGATCCTGCCCAACCTGGGGGGCCCGGCGGGCCGAGTTCGTCGCCTCTATGTGGCAATGGTCCAGTCGGTGGCCCTATACGGGGCCCCCGTCTGGGCGGACGACCTGGCTGCCTCCCGGCGCAGCATGACTATGCTGCGTCGGGTGCAGAGGCGCATGGCGCTCAGGGTCGTCCGCGGGTATCGGACCATGTCACATGAGGCGGCGACGGTTCTAGCGGGGATGCCGCCCATGGACCTGCTCGCGCGGTCGCACGCGGTGATGTACCGGCACCGCGTCGACCGTCGCGCGGGGGTGGGGGCGGTCCCGGGCGGGCAGGAACCTGCTTGGGGCGATTTGAAGCGCCAGGCCCGGCAGTCCGTGTTGCTCGCGTGGCAGGAGCGGCTGGCTCTGCCAACCGCGGGGCACCGGACTGTCGGGGCTGTTCGGCCACTCCTGAAGGAGTGGCTGGACAGAGGCCATGGCAGCATCACCTACCGGCTGGCACAGGTATTTTCCGGGCATGGCAGCTTCGGAAGATACCTGTGCCGGATAGGGAAGGAGCCGACGGCGCGTTGCTGCCACTGCGACGCTGAGCAGGACACGGCGGATCATACCCTGGAGGTATGCCCCGCGTGGGAGGGGGAGCGCCGTGTCCTGGTCGGCGTCGTCGGGCGGGATGTCTCGCTGCCGGGCGTGGTGCGCGCCATGCTCGGCAGCGAGGAGAAGTGGAGGGCCGTGGCCTCCTTCTGCGAGAACGTAATGTTGCAGAAGGAGGCCGCGGGGAGGGAGCGCGAGCTTCAGCGGCGCGCTGAAGCTCGCGCTCGTGCGGTGGCCCGAGGTCCTCGCCCGGTCGCGAGGCGTCGCGGGCGGCCGCCTCGGCGTGGCGGATGACCTAGGCTGGGAGGGGGGTCCTGAGGGGATCCTCCTCCCGCCAGGCGGCGCCGGGTCGGACCGGTTGGGGGTAGGAGTGCCTCCCCCTACCGGTCCGACGCAAGGGGAGGCACCCTCGGCGGTCTGGTGCGGCCATGAACGCCCGGCCGCCGAGGGGTGGAAACGGGGTCGCGGGCGGTTGCGAGTTGGGGCTCGCAGCCGCCACTAAACGCGGCCCCGGGACGGATAGCGGCGGGATGGAGTGGCCCCGTCCCGCCGCTATGAGGCAGTGTGTCTACTGGGGGGACCGATTGTCCCCCCGGGGGATGGGCGCGAAAGCGCGGGCACGGGGAGGATACCGGAAGAATGCTTCGAGCGATTCCCGGTATCCTCCCAAAGCGTGCCGAAGGGTCACCGTGGGGTTTTTTAGTGGGTAGGTCCCGCGCCTGTCGTTGAACGGGCGCGGGGAATCCCACACACCCCTCCCACCTCTCCCCAAGGAGGTGGGAGGGAGTCTTTCGAAGATTTTCCCCACGACAAAAAAAAAAAAAAAAAAAGTCCGCTCTGCTCCGAATCATCGCTCCGGCGTCAAAAATCGTCGTAGGACAAAAAATCGACACGCTAACTTGCAGGAAAAAATCCGGGGAACACGATGGCGTCGTCAAAAGTGCAGGTCGTCGAGCTCGTTTTCGAGAGAAAAAAAAAAAAATTCTCAAAATTCGACAAAAAAATAAAACGATTATTGGATCGTGTAGAGAATGTAAAACTGCATAAGAATCGCATAGACGAAAATTATCGTTCACGTGCTCGTTTTTGTGGAAAAAATTAAAAAAGCTCTCAAAGTTCGAGATAAAAAAAGAAAAAACCATCGACCAGGTAGCCAACGGTAGACGGTACAAGTATCGTATGGGCGAAAACGAGCGTTACCGTGCTCGTTTTCGAGTTATTGACGAAAAACGGCCTGGAGCGATCGGTCCGGCGGTCGACGCGCGAAAGTTTCTAAGTCCGCTCTGCTCCGAATCATCGCTCCGGCGTCAAAAATCGTCGTAGGACAAAAAATCGACACGCTATCTTGCAGGAAAAAATCCGGGGACCACGATGGCGTCGTCAAAAGTGCAGGTCGTCGAGCTCGTTTTCGAGAGAAAAAAAAAAAAATTCTCAAAATTCGACAAAAAAATAAAACGATTATTGGATCGTGTAGAGAATGTAAAACTGCATCAGAATCGCATAGACGAAAATTGGCGTTCACGTGCTCGTTTTTGTGGAAAAAATTAAAAAAGCTCTCAAAGTTCGAGATAAAAAAAAAAAAAACCATCGACCAGGTAGCCAAAGGTAGACGGTACAAGTATCGTACGGGCGAAAACGAGTGTTACCGTGCTCGTTTTCGAGTTATTGACGAAAAACGGCCTGGAGCGATCGGTCCGGCGGTCGACGCGCGAAAGTTTCTAAGTCCGCTCTGCTCCGAATCATCGCTCCGGCGTCAAAAATCGTCGTAGGACAAAAAATCGACACGCTATCTTGCAGGAAAAAATCCGGGGAACACGATGGCGTCGTCAAAAGTGCAGGTCGTCGAGCTCGTTTTCGAGAGAAAAAAAAAAAAATTCTCAAAATTCGACAAAAAAATAAAACGATTATTGGATCGTGTAGAGAATGTGAAACTGCATAAGAATCGTATAGACGAAAATTGGCGTTCACGTGCTCGTTTTTGTGGAAAAAATTAAAAAAGCTCTCAAAGTTCGAGATAAAAAAAAAAAAAACCATCGACCAGGTAGCCAACGGTAGACGGTACAAGTATCGTATGGGCGAAAACGAGCGTTACCGTGCTGGTTTTCGAGTTATTGACGAAAAACGGCCTGGAGCGATCGGTCCGGCGGTCGACGCGCAAAAGTTTCTAAGTCCGCTCTGCTCCGAATCATCGCTCCGGCGTCAAAAATCGTCGTAGGACAAAAAATCGACACGCTATCTTGCAGGAAAAAATCCGGGGACCACGATGGCGTCGTCAAAAGTGCAGGTCGTCGAGCTCGTTTTCGAGAGAAAAAAAAAAAAATTCTCAAAATTCGACAAAAAAATAAAACGATTATTGGATCGTGTAGAGAATGTAAAACTGCATCAGAATCGCATAGACGAAAATTGGCGTTCACGTGCTCGTTTTTGTGGAAAAAATTAAAAAAGCTCTCAAAGTTCGAGATAAAAAACAAAAAACCATCGACCAGGTAGCCAACGGTAAACGATACAAGTATCGTGCGGGCGAAAACGAGCGTTACCGTGCTCGTTTTCGAGTTATTGACGAAAAACGGCCTGGAGCGATCGGTCCGGCGGTCGACGCGCGAAAGTTTCTAAGTCCGCTCTGCTCCGAATCATCGCTCCGGCGTCAAAAATCGTCGTAGGACAAAAAATCGACACGCTATCTTGCAGGAAAAAATCCGGGGAACACGATGGCGTCGTCAAAAGTGCAGGTCGTTGAGCTCGTTTTCGAGAGAAAAAAAAAAAAATTCTCAAAATTCGACAAAAAAATAAAGCGATTATTGGATCGTATAGAGAATGTGAAACTGCATAAGAATCGTATAGACGAAAATTGGCGTTCACGTGCTCGTTTTTGTGGAAAAAATTAAAAAAGCTCTCAAAGTTCGAGATAAAAAAAAAAAAAACCATCGACCAGGTAGCCAACGGTAGACGGTACAAGTATCGTATGGGCGAAAACGAGCGTTACCGTGCTCGTTTTCGAGTTATTGACGAAAAACGGCCTGGAGCGATCGGTCCGGCGGTCGACGCGCGAAAGTTTCCAAGTCTGCTCTGCCCCGAATCATCGCTCCGGCGTCAAAAATCGTCGTAGGACAAAACATCGACACGCTATCTTGCAGGAAAAAATCCGGGGAACACGATGGCGTCGTCAAAAGTGCAGGTCGTCGAGCTCGTTTTCGAGAGAAAAAAAAAAAAATTCTCAAAATTCGACAAAAAAATAAAACGATTATTGGATCGTGTAGAGAATGTAAAACTGCGTCAGAATCGCATAGACGAAAATTGGCGTTCACGTGCTCGTTTTTGTGGAAAAAATTAAAAAAGCTCTCAAAGTTCGAGATAAAAAAAGAAAAAACCATCGACCAGGTAGCCAACGGTAGACGGTACAAGTATCGTATGGGCGAAAACGAGCGTTATCGTGCTCGTTTTCGAGTTATTGACGAAAAACGGCCTGGTGCGATCGGTCCGGCGGTCGACGCGCGAAAGTTTCTAAGTCCGCTCTGCTCCGAATCATCGCTCCGGCGTCAAAAATCGTCGTAGGACAAAAAATCGACACGCTATCTTGCAGGAAAAAATCCGGGGACCACGATGGCGTCGTCAAAAGTGCAGGTCGTCGAGCTCGTTTTCGAGAGAAAAAAAAAAAAATTCTCAAAATTCGACAAAAAAATAAAACGATTATTGGATCGTGTAGAGAATGTGAAACTGCATAAGAATCGTATAGACGAAAATTGGCGTTCACGTGCTCGTTTTTGTGGAAAAAATTAAAAAAGCTCTCAAAGATCGAGATAAAAAAAAAAAAAACCATCGACCAGGTAGCCAACGGTAGACGGTACAAGTATCGTACGGGCGAAAACGAGCGTTACCGTGCTCGTTTTCGAGTTATTGACGAAAAACGGCCTGGAGCGATCGGTCCGGCGGTCGACGCGCGAAAGTTTCTAAGTCCGCTCTGCTCCGAATCATCGCTCCGGCGTCAAAAATCGTCGTAGGACAAAAAATCGGCACGCTATCTTGCAGGAAAAAATCCGGGGAACACGATGGCGTCGTCAAAAGTGCAGGTCGTCGAGCTCGTTTTCGAGAGAAAAAAAAAAAAATTCTCAAAATTCGACAAAAAAATAAAGCGATCATTGGATCGTATAGAGAATGTGAAACTGCATAAGAATCGTATAGACGAAAATTGGCGTTCACGTGCTCGTTTTTGTGGAAAAAATTAAAAAAGCTCTCAAAGTTCGAGATAAAAAAAGAAAAAACCATCGACCAGGTAGCCAACGGTAGACGGTACAAGTATCGTATGGGCGAAAACGAGCGTTACCGTGCTCGTTTTCGAGTTATTGACGAAAAACGGCCTGGAGCGATCGGTCCGGCGGTCGACGCGCGAAAGTTTCCAAGTCTGCTCTGCCCCGAATCATCGCTCCGGCGTCAAAAATCGTCGTAGGACAAAACATCGACACGCTATCTTGCAGGAAAAAATCCGGGGAACACGATGGCGTCGTCAAAAGTGCAGGTCGTCGAGCTCGTTTTCGAGAGAAAAAAAAAAAAATTCTCAAAATTCGACAAAAAAATAAAACGATTATTGGATCGTGTAGAGAATGTAAAACTGCATCAGAATCGCATAGACGAAAATTGGCGTTCACGTGCTCGTTTTTGTGGAAAAAATTAAAAAAGCTCTCAAAGTTCGAGATAAAAAAAGAAAAAACCATCGACCAGGTAGCCAACGGTAGACGGTACAAGTATCGTATGGGCGAAAACGAGCGTTATCGTGCTCGTTTTCGAGTTATTGACGAAAAACGGCCTGGTGCGATCGGTCCGGCGGTCGACGCGCGAAAGTTTCTAAGTCCGCTCTGCTCCGAATCATCGCTCCGGCGTCAAAAATCGTCGTAGGACAAAAAATCGACACGCTATCTTGCAGGAAAAAATCCGGGGACCACGATGGCGTCGTCAAAAGTGCAGGTCGTCGAGCTCGTTTTCGAGAGAAAAAAAAAAAAATTCTCAAAATTCGACAAAAAAATAAAACGATTATTGGATCGTGTAGAGAATGTGAAACTGCATAAGAATCGTATAGACGAAAATTGGCGTTCACGTGCTCGTTTTTGTGGAAAAAATTAAAAAAGCTCTCAAAGATCGAGATAAAAAAAAAAAAAACCATCGACCAGGTAGCCAACGGTAGACGGTACAAGTATCGTACGGGCGAAAACGAGCGTTACCGTGCTCGTTTTCGAGTTATTGACGAAAAACGGCCTGGAGCGATCGGTCCGGCGGTCGACGCGCGAAAGTTTCTAAGTCCGCTCTGCTCCGAATCATCGCTCCGGCGTCAAAAATCGTCGTAGGACAAAAAATCGGCACGCTATCTTGCAGGAAAAAATCCGGGGAACACGATGGCGTCGTCAAAAGTGCAGGTCGTCGAGCTCGTTTTCGAGAGAAAAAGAAAAAAATTCTCAAAATTCGACAAAAAAATAAAGCGATCATTGGATCGTATAGAGAATGTGAAACTGCATAAGAATCGTATAGACGAAAATTGGCGTTCACGTGCTCGTTTTTGTGGAAAAAATTAAAAAAGCTCTCAAAGTTCGAGATAAAAAAAGAAAAAACCATCGACCAGGTAGCCAACGGTAGACGGTACAAGTATCGTATGGGCGAAAACGAGCGTTACCGTGCTCGTTTTCGAGTTATTGACGAAAAACGGCCTGGAGCGATCGGTCCGGCGGTCGACGCGCGAAAGTTTCTAAGTCCGCTCTGCTCCGAATCATCGCTCCGGCGTCAAAAATCGTCGTAGGACAAAAACTCGACACGCTATCTTGCATGAAAAAATCCGGGGAACACGATGGCGTCGTCAAAAGTGCAGTTCGTCGAGCTCGTTTTCGAGAGAAAAAAAAAAAAATTCTCAAAATTCGACAAAAAAATAAAACGATTATTGGATCGTGTAGAGAATGTAAAACTGCATCAGAATCGCATAGACGAAAATTGGCGTTCACGTGCTCGTTTTTGTGGAAAAAATTAAAAAAGCTCTCAAAGTTCGAGATAAAAAACAAAAAACCATCGACCAGGTAGCCAACGGTAAACGATACAAGTATCGTGCGGGCGAAAACGAGCGTTACCGTGCTCGTTTTCGAGTTATTGACGAAAAACGGCCTGGAGCGATCGGTCCGGCGGTCGACGCGCGAAAGTTTCTAAGTCCGCTCTGCTCCGAATCATCGCTCCGGCGTCAAAAATCGTCGTAGGACAAAAAATCGACACGCTATCTTGCAGGAAAAAATCCGGGGAACACGATGGCGTCGTCAAAAGTGCAGGTCGTTGAGCTCGTTTTCGAGAGAAAAAAAAAAAAATTCTCAAAATTCGACAAAAAAATAAAGCGATTATTGGATCGTATAGAGAATGTGAAACTGCATAAGAATCGTATAGACGAAAATTGGCGTTCACGTGCTCGTTTTTGTGGAAAAAATTAAAAAAGCTCTCAAAGTTCGAGATAAAAAAAAAAAAAACCATCGACCAGGTAGCCAACGGTAGACGGTACAAGTATCGTATGGGCGAAAACGAGCGTTACCGTGCTCGTTTTCGAGTTATTGACGAAAAACGGCCTGGAGCGATCGGTCCGGCGGTCGACGCGCGAAAGTTTCCAAGTCTGCTCTGCCCCGAATCATCGCTCCGGCGTCAAAAATCGTCGTAGGACAAAACATCGACACGCTATCTTGCAGGAAAAAATCCGGGGAACACGATGGCGTCGTCAAAAGTGCAGGTCGTCGAGCTCGTTTTCGAGAGAAAAAAAAAAAAAATTCTCAAAATTCGACAAAAAAATAAAACGATTATTGGATCGTGTAGAGAATGTAAAACTGCATCAGAATCGCATAGACGAAAATTGGCGTTCACGTGCTCGTTTTTGTGGAAAAAATTAAAAAAGCTCTCAAAGTTCGAGATAAAAAAAGAAAAAACCATCGACCAGGTAGCCAACGGTAGACGGTACAAGTATCGTATGGGCGAGAACGAGCGTTATCGTGCCCGTTTTCGAGTTATTGACGAAAAACGGCCTGGTGCGATCGGTCCGGCGGTCGACGCGCGAAAGTTTCTAAGTCCGCTCTGCTCAACGGGGTCGCGGGCGGTTGCGAGTTGGGGCTCGCAGCCGCCACTAAACGCGGCCCCGGGACGGATAGCGGCGGGATGGAGTGGCCCCGTCCCGCCGCTATGAGGCAGTGTGTCTACTGGGGGGACCGATTGTCCCCCCGGGGGATGGGCGCGAAAGCGCGGGCACGGGGAGGATACCGGAAGAATGCTTCGAGCGATTCCCGGTATCCTCCCAAAGCGTGCCGAAGGGTCACCGTGGGGTTTTTAGTGGGTAGGTCCCGCGCCTGTCGTTGTACGGGCGCGGGGAATCCCACACACCCCTCCCACCACTCCCCAAGGAGGTGGGAGGGAGTCTTTCGAAGATTTTCCCCACGACAAAAAAAAAAAAAAAAAAAAAAAAAAAGTCCGCTCTGCTCCGAATCATCGCTCCGGCGTCAAAAATCGTCGTAGGACAAAAAATCGACACGCTATCTTGCAGGAAAAAATCCGGGGACCACGATGGCGTCGTCAAAAGTGCAGGTCGTCGAGCTCGTTTTCGAGAGAAAAAAAAAAAAATTCTCAATATTCGACAAAAAAATAAAACGATTATTGGATTGTGTAGAGAATGTAAAACTGCATAAGAATCGCATAGACGAAAATTGGCGTTCACGTGCTCGTTTTTGTGGAAAAAATTAAAAAAGCTCTCAAAGTTCGAGATAAAAAAAGAAAAAACCATCGACCAGGTAGCCAACGGTAGACGGTACAAGTATCGTATGGGCGAAAACGAGCGTTACCGTGCTCGTTTTCGAGTTATTGACGAAAAACGGCCTGGACCGATCGGTCCGGCGGTCGACGCGCGAAAGTTTCTAAGTCCGCTCTGCTCCGAATCATCGCTCCGGCGTCAAAAATCGTCGTAGGACAAAAACTCGACACGCTATCTTGCATGAAAAAATCCGGGGAACACGATGGCGTCGTCAAAAGTGCAGGTCGTCGAGCTCGTTTTCGAGAGAAAAAAAAAAAATTCTCAAAATTCGACAAAAAAATAAAACGATTATTGGATCGTGTAGAGAATGTAAAACTGCATCAGAAACGCATAGACGAAAATTGGCGTTCACGTGCTCGTTTTTGTGGAAAAAATTAAAAAAGCTCTCAAAGTTCGAGATAAAAAAAAAAAAACCATCGACCAGGTAGCCAACGGTAAACGATACAAGTATCGTACGGGCGAAAACGAGCGTTACCGTGCTCGTTTTCGAGTTATTGACGAAAAACGGCCTGGAGCGATCGGTCCGGCGGTCGACGCGCGAAAGTTTCTAAGTCCGCTCTGCTCCGAATCATCGCTCCGGCGTCAAAAATCGTCGTAGGACAAAAAATCGACACGCTATCTTGCAGGAAAAAATCCGGGGAACACGATGGCGTCGTCAAAAGTGCAGGTCGTCGAGCTCGTTTTCGAGAGAAAAAAAAAAAAATTCTCAAAATTCGACAAAAAAATAAAACGATTATTGGATCGTGTAGAGAATGTGAAACTGCATAAGAATCGTATAGACGAAAATTGGCGTTCACGTGCTCGTTTTTGTGGAAAAAATTAAAAAAGCTCTCAAAGTTCGAGATAAAAAAAAAAAAAACCATCGACCAGGTAGCCAACGGTAGACGGTACAAGTATCGTACGGGCGAAAACGAGCGTTACCGTGCTCGTTTTCGAGTTATTGACGAAAAACGGCCTGGAGCGATCGGTCCGGCGGTCGACGCGCGAAAGTTTCTAAGTCCGCTCTGCTCCGAATCATCGCTCCGGCGTCAAAAATCGTCGTAGGACAAAAAATCGACACGCTATCTTGCAGGAAAAAATCCGGGGAACACGATGGCGTCGTCAAAAGTGCAGGTCGTCGAGCTCGTTTTCGAGAGAAAAAAAAAAAAATTCTCAAAATTCGACAAAAAAATAAAACGATTATTGGATCGTGTAGAGAATGTAAAACTGCATAAGAATCGCATAGACGAAAATTAGCGTTCACGTGCTCGTTTTTGTGGAGAAAATTAAAAAAGCTCTCAGAGTTCGAGATAAAAAAAGAAAAAACCATCGACCAGGTAGCCAACGGTAGACGGTACAAGTATCGTATGGGCGAAAACGAGCGTTACCGTGCTCGTTTTCGAGTTATTGACGAAAAACGGCCTGGAGCGATCGGTCCGGCGGTCGACGCGCGAAAGTTTCTAAGTCCGCTCTGCTCCGAATCATCGCTCCGGCGTCAAAAATCGTCGTAGGACAAAAACTCGACACGCTATCTTGCATGAAAAAATCCGGGGAACACGATGGCGTCGTCAAAAGTGCAGGTCGTCGAGCTCGTTTTCGAGAGAAAAAAAAAAAAATTCTCAAAATTCGACAAAAAAATAAAGCGATTATTGGATCGTGTAGAGAATGTGAAACTGCATAAGAATCATATAGACGAAAATTGGCGTTCACGTGCTCGTTTTTGTGGAAAAAATTAAAAAAGCTCTCAAAGTTCGAGATAAAAAAAGAAAAAACCATCGACCAGGTAGCCAACGGTAGACGGTACAAGTATCGTATGGGCGAAAACGAGCGTTACCGTGCTCGTTTTCGAGTTATTGACGAAAAACGGCCTGGAGCGATCGGTCCGGCGGTCGACGCGCGAAAGTTTCCAAGTCTGCTCTGCCCCGAATCATCGCTCCGGCGTCAAGAATCGTCGTAGGACAAAAAATCGACACGCTATCTTGCAGGAAAAAATCCGGGGACCACGATGGCGTCGTCAAAAGTGCAGGTCGTCGAGCTCGTTTTCGAGAGAAAAAAAAAAAAATTCTCAAAATTCGACAAAAAAATAAAACGATTATTGGATCGTGTAGAGAATGTAAAACTGCATCAGAATCGCATAGACGAAAATTGGCGTTCACGTGCTCGTTTTTGTGGAAAAAATTAAAAAAGCTCTCAAAGTTCGAGATAAAAAAAAAAAAACCATCGACCAGGTAGCCAACGGTAAACGATACAAGTATCGTGCGGGCGAAAACGAGCGTTACCGTGCTCGTTTTCGAGTTATTGACGAAAAACGGCCTGGAGCGATCGGTCCGGCGGTCGACGCGCGAAAGTTTCTAAGTCCGCTCTGCTCCGAATCATCGCTCCGGCGTCAAAAATCGTCGTAGGACAAAAACTCGACACGCTATCTTGCATGAAAAAATCCGGGGAACACGATGGCGTCGTCAAAAGTGCAGGTCGTCGAGCTCGTTTTCGAGAGAAAAAAAAAAAAATTCTCAAAATTCGACAAAAAAATAAAGCGATTATTGGATCGTGTAGAGAATGTGAAACTGCATAAGAATCATATAGACGAAAATTGGCGTTCACGTGCTCGTTTTTGTGGAAAAAATTAAAAAAGCTCTCAAAGTTCGAGATAAAAAAAGAAAAAACCATCGACCAGGTAGCCAACGGTAGACGGTACAAGTATCGTATGGGCGAAAACGAGCGTTACCGTGCTCGTTTTCGAGTTATTGACGAAAAACGGCCTGGAGCGATCGGTCCGGCGGTCGACGCGCGAAAGTTTCCAAGTCTGCTCTGCCCCGAATCATCGCTCCGGCGTCAAGAATCGTCGTAGGACAAAAAATCGACACGCTATCTTGCAGGAAAAAATCCGGGGACCACGATGGCGTCGTCAAAAGTGCAGGTCGTCGAGCTCGTTTTCGAGAGAAAAAAAAAAAAATTCTCAAAATTCGACAAAAAAATAAAACGATTATTGGATCGTGTAGAGAATGTAAAACTGCATAAGAATCGTATAGACGAAAATTGGCGTTCACGTGCTCGTTTTTGTGGAAAAAATTAAAAAAGCTCTCAAAGTTCGAGATAAAAAAAAAAAAAACCATCGACCAGGTAGCCAACGGTAGACGGTACAAGTATCGTATGGGCGAAAACGAGCGTTACCGTGCTCGTTTTCGAGTTATTGACGAAAAACGGCCTGGAGCGATCGGTCCGGCGGTCGACGCGCGAAAGTTTCCAAGTCTGCTCTGCCCCGAATCATCGCTCCGGCGTCAAAAATCGTCGTAGGACAAAAAATCGACACGCTATCTTGCAGGAAAAAATCCGGGGAACACGATGGCGTCGTCAAAAGTGCAGGTCGTCGAGCTCGTTTTCGAGAGAAAAAAAAAAAAATTCTCAAAATTCGACAAAAAAATAAAACGATTATTGGATCGTGTAGAGAATGTAAAACTGCATAAGAATTCCATAGACGAAAATTAGCGTTCACGTGCTCGTTTTTGTGGAGAAAATTAAAAAAGCTCTCAAAGTTCGAGATAAAAAAAGAAAAAACCATCCACCAGGTAGCCAACGGTAAACGGTACAAGTATCGTACGGGCGAAAACGAGCGTTACCGTGCTCGTTTTCGAGTTATTGACGAAAAACGGCCTGGAGCGATCGGTCCGGCGGTCGACGCGCGAAAGTTTCTAAGTCCGCTCTGCCCCGAATCATCGCTCCGGCGTCAAAAATCGTCGTAGGACAAAAAATCGGCACGCTATCTTGCAGGAAAAAATCCGGGGAACACGATGGCGTCGTCAAAAGTGCAGGTCGTTGAGCTCGTTTTCGAGAGAAAAAAAAAAAAATTCTCAAAATTCGACAAAAAAATAAAGCGATTATTGGATCGTATAGAGAATGTGAAACTGCATAAGAATCGTATAGACGAAAATTGGCGTTCACGTGCTCGTTTTTGTGGAAAAAATTAAAAAAGCTCTCAAAGTTCGAGATAAAAAAAAAAAAAACCATCGACCAGGTAGCCAACGGTAGACGGTACAAGTATCGTATGGGCGAAAACGAGCGTTACCGTGCTCGTTTTCGAGTTATTGACGAAAAACGGCCTGGAGCGATCGGTCCGGCGGTCGACGCGCGAAAGTTTCCAAGTCTGCTCTGCCCCGAATCATCGCTCCGGCGTCAAAAATCGTCGTAGGACAAAACATCGACACGCTATCTTGCAGGAAAAAATCCGGGGAACACGATGGCGTCGTCAAAAGTGCAGGTCGTCGAGCTCGTTTTCGAGAGAAAAAAAAAAAAAATTCTCAAAATTCGACAAAAAAATAAAACGATTATTGGATCGTGTAGAGAATGTAAAACTGCATCAGAATCGCATAGACGAAAATTGGCGTTCACGTGCTCGTTTTTGTGGAAAAAATTAAAAAAGCTCTCAAAGTTCGAGATAAAAAAAGAAAAAACCATCGACCAGGTAGCCAACGGTAGACGGTACAAGTATCGTATGGGCGAGAACGAGCGTTATCGTGCCCGTTTTCGAGTTATTGACGAAAAACGGCCTGGTGCGATCGGTCCGGCGGTCGACGCGCGAAAGTTTCTAAGTCCGCTCTGCTCAACGGGGTCGCGGGCGGTTGCGAGTTGGGGCTCGCAGCCGCCACTAAACGCGGCCCCGGGACGGATAGCGGCGGGATGGAGTGGCCCCGTCCCGCCGCTATGAGGCAGTGTGTCTACTGGGGGGACCGATTGTCCCCCCGGGGGATGGGCGCGAAAGCGCGGGCACGGGGAGGATACCGGAAGAATGCTTCGAGCGATTCCCGGTATCCTCCCAAAGCGTGCCGAAGGGTCACCGTGGGGTTTTTAGTGGGTAGGTCCCGCGCCTGTCGTTGTACGGGCGCGGGGAATCCCACACACCCCTCCCACCACTCCCCAAGGAGGTGGGAGGGAGTCTTTCGAAGATTTTCCCCACGACAAAAAAAAAAAAAAAAAAAAAAAAAAAGTCCGCTCTGCTCCGAATCATCGCTCCGGCGTCAAAAATCGTCGTAGGACAAAAAATCGACACGCTATCTTGCAGGAAAAAATCCGGGGACCACGATGGCGTCGTCAAAAGTGCAGGTCGTCGAGCTCGTTTTCGAGAGAAAAAAAAAAAAATTCTCAAAATTCGACAAAAAAATAAAACGATTATTGGATCGTGTAGAGAATGTGAAACTGCATAAGAATCGTATAGACGAAAATTGGCGTTCACGTGCTCGTTTTTGTGGAAAAAATTAAAAAAGCTCTCAAAGTTCGAGATAAAAAAAAAAAAAACCATCGACCAGGTAGCCAACGGTAGACGGTACAAGTATCGTACGGGCGAAAACGAGCGTTACCGTGCTCGTTTTCGAGTTATTGACGAAAAACGGCCTGGAGCGATCGGTCCGGCGGTCGACGCGCGAAAGTTTCTAAGTCCGCTCTGCTCCGAATCATCGCTCCGGCGTCAAAAATCGTCGTAGGACAAAAAATCGGCACGCTATCTTGCAGGAAAAAATCCGGGGAACACGATGGCGTCGTCAAAAGTGCAGGTCGTCGAGCTCGTTTTCGAGAGAAAAAAAAAAAAATTCTCAAAATTCGACAAAAAAATAAAGCGATCATTGGATCGTATAGAGAATGTGAAACTGCATAAGAATCGTATAGACGAAAATTGGCGTTCACGTGCTCGTTTTTGTGGAAAAAATTAAAAAAGCTCTCAAAGTTCGAGATAAAAAAAGAAAAAACCATCGACCAGGTAGCCAACGGTAGACGGTACAAGTATCGTATGGGCGAAAACGAGCGTTACCGTGCTCGTTTTCGAGTTATTGACGAAAAACGGCCTGGAGCGATCGGTCCGGCGGTCGACGCGCGAAAGTTTCTAAGTCCGCTCTGCTCCGAATCATCGCTCCGGCGTCAAAAATCGTCGTAGGACAAAAACTCGACACGCTATCTTGCATGAAAAAATCCGGGGAACACGATGGCGTCGTCAAAAGTGCAGTTCGTCGAGCTCGTTTTCGAGAGAAAAAAAAAAAAATTCTCAAAATTCGACAAAAAAATAAAACGATTATTGGATTGTGTAGAGAATGTAAAACTGCATAAGAATCGCATAGACGAAAATGAGCGTTCACGTGCTCGTTTTTGTGGAAAAAATTAAAAAAGCTCTCAAAGTTCGAGATAAAAAAAGAAAAAACCATCGACCAGGTAGCCAACGGTAGACGGTACAAGTATCGTATGGGCGAAAACGAGCGTTACCGTGCTCGTTTTCGAGTTATTGACGAAAAACAGCCTGGAGCGATCGGTCCGGCGGTCGACGCGCGAAAGTTTCTAAGTCCGCTCTGCTCCGAATCATCGCTCCGGCGTCAAAAATCGTCGTAGGACAAAAAATCGCCACCCTATCTTGCAGGAAAAAATCCGGGGAACACGATGGCGTCGTCAAAAGTGCAGGTCGTCGAGCTCGTTTTCGAGAAAAAAAAAAAAAAATTCTCACAATTCGACAAAAAAATAAAACGATCAGTGGACCGTGTAGAGAATATAAAACTGCATAAGAATCGTATAGACGAAAATTGGCGTTCACGTGCTCGTTTTTGTGGAAAAAATTAAAAAAGCTCTCAAACTTCGAGATAAAAAAAAAAAAAACCATCTACCAGGTAGCCAACGGTAAACGGTACAAGTATCGTACGGGCGAAAATGAGCGTTACCGTGCTCGTTTTCGAGTTATTGACGAAAAACAGCCTGGAGCGATCGCTCCGGCGGTCGACGCGCGAAAGTTTCTAAGTCCGCTCTGCTCCGAAACACCGCTCCGGCGTCAAAAATCGTCGTAGGACAAAAAATCGCCACCCTATCTTGCAGGAAAAAATCCGGGGAACACGATGGCGTCGTCAAAAGTGCAGGTCGTCGAGCTCGTTTTCGAGAAAAAAAAAAAAAAATTCTCAAAATTCGACAAAAAAATAAAACGATCAGTGGACCGTGTAGAGAATATAAAACTGCATAAGAATCGTACAGACGAAAATTGGCGTTCACGTGCTCGTTTTTGTGGAAAAAATTAAAAAAGCTCTCAAACTTCGAGATAAAAAAAAAAAAAACCATCTACCAGGTAGCCAACGGTAAACGGTACAAGTATCGTACGGGCGAAAACGAGCGTTACCGTGCTCGTTTTCGAGTTATTGACGAAAAACGGCCTGGAGCGATCGGTCCGGCGGTCGACGCGCGAAAGTTTCCAAGTCTGCTCTGCCCCGAATCATCGCTCCGGCGTCAAAAATCGTCGTAGGACAAAACATCGACACGCTATCTTGCAGGAAAAAATCCGGGCAACACGATGGCGTCGTCAAAAGTGCAGGTCGTCGAGCTCGTTTTCGAGAGAAAAAAAAAAAAATTCTCAAAATTCGACAAAAAAATAAAACGATTATTGGATCGTGTAGAGAATGTAAAACTGCATCAGAATCGCATAGACGAAAATTGGCGTTCACGTGCTCGTTTTTGTGGAAAAAATTAAAAAAGCTCTCAAAGTTCGAGATAAAAAAAGAAAAAACCATCGACCAGGTAGCCAACGGTAGACGGTACAAGTATCGTATGGGCGAAAACGAGCGTTATCGTGCTCGTTTTCGAGTTATTGACGAAAAACGGCCTGGTGCGATCGGTCCGGCGGTCGACGCGCGAAAGTTTCTAAGTCCGCTCTGCTCCGAATCATCGCTCCGGCGTCAAAAATCGTCGTAGGACAAAAAATCGACACGCTATCTTGCAGGAAAAAATCCGGGGACCACGATGGCGTCGTCAAAAGTGCAGGTCGTCGAGCTCGTTTTCGAGAGAAAAAAAAAAAAATTCTCAAAATTCGACAAAAAAATAAAACGATTATTGGATCGTGTAGAGAATGTGAAACTGCATAAGAATCGTATAGACGAAAATTGGCGTTCACGTGCTCGTTTTTGTGGAAAAAATTAAAAAAGCTCTCAAAGATCGAGATAAAAAAAAAAAAAACCATCGACCAGGTAGCCAACGGTAGACGGTACAAGTATCGTACGGGCGAAAACGAGCGTTACCGTGCTCGTTTTCGAGTTATTGACGAAAAACGGCCTGGAGCGATCGGTCCGGCGGTCGACGCGCGAAAGTTTCCAAGTCCGCTCTGCTCCGAATCATCGCTCCGGCGTCAAAAATCGTCGTAGGACAAAAAATCGGCACGCTATCTTGCAGGAAAAAATCCGGGGAACACGATGGCGTCGTCAAAAGTGCAGGTCGTCGAGCTCGTTTTCGAGAGAAAAAAAAAAAAATTCTCAAAATTCGACAAAAAAATAAAGCGATCATTGGATCGTATAGAGAATGTGAAACTGCATAAGAATCGTATAGACGAAAATTGGCGTTCACGTGCTCGTTTTTGTGGAAAAAATTAAAAAAGCTCTCAAAGTTCGAGATAAAAAAAGAAAAAACCATCGACCAGGTAGCCAACGGTAGACGGTACAAGTATCGTATGGGCGAAAACGAGCGTTACCGTGCTCGTTTTCGAGTTATTGACGAAAAACGGCCTGGAGCGATCGGTCCGGCGGTCGACGCGCGAAAGTTTCTAAGTCCGCTCTGCTCCGAATCATCGCTCCGGCGTCAAAAATCGTCGTAGGACAAAAACTCGACACGCTATCTTGCATGAAAAAATCCGGGGAACACGATGGCGTCGTCAAAAGTGCAGTTCGTCGAGCTCGTTTTCGAGAGAAAAAAAAAAAAATTCTCAAAATTCGACAAAAAAATAAAACGATTATTGGATTGTGTAGAGAATGTAAAACTGCATAAGAATCGCATAGACGAAAATGAGCGTTCACGTGCTCGTTTTTGTGGAAAAAATTAAAAAAGCTCTCAAAGTTCGAGATAAAAAAAAAAAAAACCATCGACCAGGTAGCCAAAGGTAGACGGTACAAGTATCGTACGGGCGAAAACGAGCGTTACCGTGCTCGTTTTCGAGTTATTGACGAAAAACGGCCTGGAGCGATCGGTCCGGCGGTCGACGCGCGAAAGTTTCTAAGTCCGCTCTGCTCCGAATCATCGCTCCGGCGTCAAAAATCGTCGTAGGACAAAAAATCGACACGCTATCTTGCAGGAAAAAATCCGGGGAACACGATGGCGTCGTCAAAAGTGCAGGTCGTCGAGCTCGTTTTCGAGAGAAAAAAAAAAAAATTCTCAAAATTCGACAAAAAAATAAAACGATTATTGGATCGTGTAGAGAATGTAAAACTGCATCAGAATCGCATAGACGAAAATTGGCGTTCACGTGCTCGTTTTTGTGGAAAAAATTAAAAAAGCTCTCAAAGTTCGAGATAAAAAACAAAAAACCATCGACCAGGTAGCCAACGGTAAACGATACAAGTATCGTGCGGGCGAAAACGAGCGTTACCGTGCTCGTTTTCGAGTTATTGACGAAAAACGGCCTGGAGCGATCGGTCCGGCGGTCGACGCGCGAAAGTTTCTAAGTCCGCTCTGCTCCGAATCATCGCTCCGGCGTCAAAAATCGTCGTAGGACAAAAAATCGACACGCTATCTTGCAGGAAAAAATCCGGGGAACACGATGGCGTCGTCAAAAGTGCAGGTCGTTGAGCTCGTTTTCGAGAGAAAAAAAAAAAAATTCTCAAAATTCGACAAAAAAATAAAGCGATTATTGGATCGTATAGAGAATGTGAAACTGCATAAGAATCGTATAGACGAAAATTGGCGTTCACGTGCTCGTTTTTGTGGAAAAAATTAAAAAAGCTCTCAAAGTTCGAGATAAAAAAAAAAAAAACCATCGACCAGGTAGCCAACGGTAGACGGTACAAGTATCGTATGGGCGAAAACGAGCGTTACCGTGCTCGTTTTCGAGTTATTGACGAAAAACGGCCTGGAGCGATCGGTCCGGCGGTCGACGCGCGAAAGTTTCCAAGTCTGCTCTGCCCCGAATCATCGCTCCGGCGTCAAAAATCGTCGTAGGACAAAACATCGACACGCTATCTTGCAGGAAAAAATCCGGGGAACACGATGGCGTCGTCAAAAGTGCAGGTCGTCGAGCTCGTTTTCGAGAGAAAAAAAAAAAAAATTCTCAAAATTCGACAAAAAAATAAAACGATTATTGGATCGTGTAGAGAATGTAAAACTGCATCAGAATCGCATAGACGAAAATTGGCGTTCACGTGCTCGTTTTTGTGGAAAAAATTAAAAAAGCTCTCAAAGTTCGAGATAAAAAAAGAAAAAACCATCGACCAGGTAGCCAACGGTAGACGGTACAAGTATCGTATGGGCGAAAACGAGCGTTATCGTGCTCGTTTTCGAGTTATTGACGAAAAACGGCCTGGTGCGGTCGGTCCGGCGGTCGACGCGCGAAAGTTTCTAAGTCCGCTCTGCTCAACGGGGTCGCGGGCGGTTGCGAGTTGGGGCTCGCAGCCGCCACTAAACGCGGCCCCGGGACGGATAGCGGCGGGATGGAGTGGCCCCGTCCCGCCGCTATGAGGCAGTGTGTCTACTGGGGGGACCGATTGTCCCCCCGGGGGATGGGCGCGAAAGCGCGGGCACGGGGAGGATACCGGAAGAATGCTTCGAGCGATTCCCGGTATCCTCCCAAAGCGTGCCGAAGGGTCACCGTGGGGTTTTTAGTGGGTAGGTCCCGCGCCTGTCGTTGTACGGGCGCGGGGAATCCCACACACCCCTCCCACCACTCCCCAAGGAGGTGGGAGGGAGTCTTTCGAAGATTTTCCCCACGACAAAAAAAAAAAAAAAAAAAAAAAAAAAGTCCGCTCTGCTCCGAATCATCGCTCCGGCGTCAAAAATCGTCGTAGGACGAAAAATCGACACGCTATCTTGCAGGAAAAAATCCGGGGACCACGATGGCGTCGTCAAAAGTGCAGGTCGTCGAGCTCGTTTTCGAGAGAAAAAAAAAAAAATTCTCAAAATTCGACAAAAAAATAAAACGATTATTGGATCGTGTAGAGAATGTGAAACTGCATAAGAATCGTATAGACGAAAATTGGCGTTCACGTGCTCGTTTTTGTGGAAAAAATTAAAAAAGCTCTCAAAGTTCGAGATAAAAAAAAAAAAAACCATCGACCAGGTAGCCAACGGTAGACGGTACAAGTATCGTACGGGCGAAAACGAGCGTTACCGTGCTCGTTTTCGAGTTATTGACGAAAAACGGCCTGGAGCGATCGGTCCGGCGGTCGACGCGCGAAAGTTTCTAAGTCCGCTCTGCTCCGAATCATCGCTCCGGCGTCAAAAATCGTCGTAGGACAAAAAATCGGCACGCTATCTTGCAGGAAAAAATCCGGGGAACACGATGGCGTCGTCAAAAGTGCAGGTCGTCGAGCTCGTTTTCGAGAGAAAAAAAAAAAAATTCTCAAAATTCGACAAAAAAATAAAGCGATCATTGGATCGTATAGAGAATGTGAAACTGCATAAGAATCGTATAGACGAAAATTGGCGTTCACGTGCTCGTTTTTGTGGAAAAAATTAAAAAAGCTCTCAAAGTTCGAGATAAAAAAAGAAAAAACCATCGACCAGGTAGCCAACGGTAGACGGTACAAGTATCGTATGGGCGAAAACGAGCGTTACCGTGCTCGTTTTCGAGTTATTGACGAAAAACGGCCTGGAGCGATCGGTCCGGCGGTCGACGCGCGAAAGTTTCTAAGTCCGCTCTGCTCCGAATCATCGCTCCGGCGTCAAAAATCGTCGTAGGACAAAAACTCGACACGCTATCTTGCATGAAAAAATCCGGGGAACACGATGGCGTCGTCAAAAGTGCAGTTCGTCGAGCTCG
Organism: Colletes latitarsis; assembly: GCF_051014445.1. Classification (NCBI taxonomy): domain Eukaryota; kingdom Metazoa; phylum Arthropoda; class Insecta; order Hymenoptera; family Colletidae; genus Colletes; species Colletes latitarsis. The sequence continues at coordinate 1,789,881 of NC_135137.1, forward strand.
TTTTCGAGAGAAAAAAAAAAAAATTCTCAAAATTCGACAAAAAAATAAAACGATTATTGGATTGTGTAGAGAATGTAAAACTGCATAAGAATCGCATAGACGAAAATGAGCGTTCACGTGCTCGTTTTTGTGGAAAAAATTAAAAAAGCTCTCAAAGTTCGAGATAAAAAAAGAAAAAACCATCGACCAGGTAGCCAACGGTAGACGGTACAAGTATCGTATGGGCGAAAACGAGCGTTACCGTGCTCGTTTTCGAGTTATTGACGAAAAACAGCCTGGAGCGATCGGTCCGGCGGTCGACGCGCGAAAGTTTCTAAGTCCGCTCTGCTCCGAATCATCGCTCCGGCGTCAAAAATCGTCGTAGGACAAAAAATCGCCACCCTATCTTGCAGGAAAAAATCCGGGGAACACGATGGCGTCGTCAAAAGTGCAGGTCGTCGAGCTCGTTTTCGAGAAAAAAAAAAAAAAATTCTCAAAATTCGACAAAAAAATAAAACGATCAGTGGACCGTGTAGAGAATATAAAACTGCATAAGAATCGTATAGACGAAAATTGGCGTTCACGTGCTCGTTTTTGTGGAAAAAATTAAAAAAGCTCTCAAACTTCGAGATAAAAAAAAAAAAAACCATCTACCAGGTAGCCAACGGTAAACGGTACAAGTATCGTACGGGCGAAAATGAGCGTTACCGTGCTCGTTTTCGAGTTATTGACGAAAAACAGCCTGGAGCGATCGCTCCGGCGGTCGACGCGCGAAAGTTTCTAAGTCCGCTCTGCTCCGAAACACCGCTCCGGCGTCAAAAATCGTCGTAGGACAAAAAATCGCCACCCTATCTTGCAGGAAAAAATCCGGGGAACACGATGGCGTCGTCAAAAGTGCAGGTCGTCGAGCTCGTTTTCGAGAAAAAAAAAAAAAAATTCTCAAAATTCGACAAAAAAATAAAACGATCAGTGGACCGTGTAGAGAATATAAAACTGCATAAGAATCGTACAGACGAAAATTGGCGTTCACGTGCTCGTTTTTGTGGAAAAAATTAAAAAAGCTCTCAAACTTCGAGATAAAAAAAAAAAAAACCATCTACCAGGTAGCCAACGGTAAACGGTACAAGTATCGTACGGGCGAAAACGAGCGTTACCGTGCTCGTTTTCGAGTTATTGACGAAAAACAGCCTGGAGCGATCGGTCCGGCGGTCGACGCGCGAAAGTTTCTAAGTCCGCTCTGCTCCGAATCATCGCTCCGGCGTCAAAAATCGTCGTAGGACAAAAAATCGCCACCCTATCTTGCAGGAAAAAATCCGGGGAAAACGATGGCGTCGTCAAAAGTGCAGGTCGTCGAGCTCGTTTTCGAGAAAAAAAAAAAAAAATTCTCAAAATTCGACAAAAAAATAAAACGATCAGTGGACCGTGTAGAGAATCTAAAACTGCATAAGAATCGTATAGACGAAAATTGGCGTTCACGTGCTCGTTTTTGTGGAAAAAATTAAAAAAGCTCTCAAACTTCGAGATAAAAAAAAAAAAAACCATCTACCAGGTAGCCAACGGTAAACGGTACAAGTATCGTACGGGCGAAAACGAGCGTTACCGTGCTCGTTTTCGAGTTATTGACGAAAAACAGCCTGGAGCGATCGGTCCGGCGGTCGACGCGCGAAAGTTTCTAAGTCCGCTCTGCTCCGAATCATCGCTCCGGCGTCAAAAATCGTCGTAGGACAAAAAATCGCCACCCTATCTTGCAGGAAAAAATCCGGGGAACACGATGGCGTCGTCAAAAGTGCAGGTCGTCGAGCTCGTTTTCGAGAAAAAAAAAAAAAAATTCTCAAAATTCGACAAAAAAATAAAACGATCAGTGGACCGTGTAGAGAATATAAAACTGCATAAGAATCGTATAGACGAAAATTGGCGTTCACGTGCTCGTTTTTGTGGAAAAAATTAAAAAAGCTCTCAAAGTTCGAGATAAAAAAAGAAAAAACCATCGACCAGGTAGCCAACGGTAGACGGTACAAGTATCGTATGGGCGAAAACGAGCGTTATCGTGCTCGTTTTCGAGTTATTGACGAAAAACGGCCTGGTGCGATCGGTCCGGCGGTCGACGCGCGAAAGTTTCTAAGTCCGCTCTGCTCCGAATCATCGCTCCGGCGTCAAAAATCGTCGTAGGACAAAAAATCGACACGCTATCTTGCAGGAAAAAATCCGGGGACCACGATGGCGTCGTCAAAAGTGCAGGTCGTCGAGCTCGTTTTCGAGAGAAAAAAAAAAAAATTCTCAAAATTCGACAAAAAAATAAAACGATTATTGGATCGTGTAGAGAATGTGAAACTGCATAAGAATCGTATAGACGAAAATTGGCGTTCACGTGCTCGTTTTTGTGGAAAAAATTAAAAAAGCTCTCAAAGATCGAGATAAAAAAAAAAAAAACCATCGACCAGGTAGCCAACGGTAGACGGTACAAGTATCGTACGGGCGAAAACGAGCGTTACCGTGCTCGTTTTCGAGTTATTGACGAAAAACGGCCTGGAGCGATCGGTCCGGCGGTCGACGCGCGAAAGTTTCTAAGTCCGCTCTGCTCCGAATCATCGCTCCGGCGTCAAAAATCGTCGTAGGACAAAAAATCGGCACGCTATCTTGCAGGAAAAAATCCGGGGAACACGATGGCGTCGTCAAAAGTGCAGGTCGTCGAGCTCGTTTTCGAGAGAAAAAAAAAAAAATTCTCAAAATTCGACAAAAAAATAAAGCGATCATTGGATCGTATAGAGAATGTGAAACTGCATAAGAATCGTATAGACGAAAATTGGCGTTCACGTGCTCGTTTTTGTGGAAAAAATTAAAAAAGCTCTCAAAGTTCGAGATAAAAAAAGAAAAAACCATCGACCAGGTAGCCAACGGTAGACGGTACAAGTATCGTATGGGCGAAAACGAGCGTTACCGTGCTCGTTTTCGAGTTATTGACGAAAAACGGCCTGGAGCGATCGGTCCGGCGGTCGACGCGCGAAAGTTTCCAAGTCTGCTCTGCCCCGAATCATCGCTCCGGCGTCAAAAATCGTCGTAGGACAAAACATCGACACGCTATCTTGCAGGAAAAAATCCGGGGAACACGATGGCGTCGTCAAAAGTGCAGGTCGTCGAGCTCGTTTTCGAGAGAAAAAAAAAAAAATTCTCAAAATTCGACAAAAAAATAAAACGATTATTGGATCGTGTAGAGAATGTAAAACTGCATCAGAATCGCATAGACGAAAATTGGCGTTCACGTGCTCGTTTTTGTGGAAAAAATTAAAAAAGCTCTCAAAGTTCGAGATAAAAAAAGAAAAAACCATCGACCAGGTAGCCAACGGTAGACGGTACAAGTATCGTATGGGCGAAAACGAGCGTTATCGTGCTCGTTTTCGAGTTATTGACGAAAAACGGCCTGGTGCGATCGGTCCGGCGGTCGACGCGCGAAAGTTTCTAAGTCCGCTCTGCTCCGAATCATCGCTCCGGCGTCAAAAATCGTCGTAGGACAAAAAATCGACACGCTATCTTGCAGGAAAAAATCCGGGGACCACGATGGCGTCGTCAAAAGTGCAGGTCGTCGAGCTCGTTTTCGAGAGAAAAAAAAAAAAATTCTCAAAATTCGACAAAAAAATAAAACGATTATTGGATCGTGTAGAGAATGTGAAACTGCATAAGAATCGTATAGACGAAAATTGGCGTTCACGTGCTCGTTTTTGTGGAAAAAATTAAAAAAGCTCTCAAAGATCGAGATAAAAAAAAAAAAAACCATCGACCAGGTAGCCAACGGTAGACGGTACAAGTATCGTACGGGCGAAAACGAGCGTTACCGTGCTCGTTTTCGAGTTATTGACGAAAAACGGCCTGGAGCGATCGGTCCGGCGGTCGACGCGCGAAAGTTTCTAAGTCCGCTCTGCTCCGAATCATCGCTCCGGCGTCAAAAATCGTCGTAGGACAAAAAATCGGCACGCTATCTTGCAGGAAAAAATCCGGGGAACACGATGGCGTCGTCAAAAGTGCAGGTCGTCGAGCTCGTTTTCGAGAGAAAAAAAAAAAAATTCTCAAAATTCGACAAAAAAATAAAGCGATCATTGGATCGTATAGAGAATGTGAAACTGCATAAGAATCGTATAGACGAAAATTGGCGTTCACGTGCTCGTTTTTGTGGAAAAAATTAAAAAAGCTCTCAAAGTTCGAGATAAAAAAAGAAAAAACCATCGACCAGGTAGCCAACGGTAGACGGTACAAGTATCGTATGGGCGAAAACGAGCGTTACCGTGCTCGTTTTCGAGTTATTGACGAAAAACGGCCTGGAGCGATCGGTCCGGCGGTCGACGCGCGAAAGTTTCTAAGTCCGCTCTGCTCCGAATCATCGCTCCGGCGTCAAAAATCGTCGTAGGACAAAAACTCGACACGCTATCTTGCATGAAAAAATCCGGGGAACACGATGGCGTCGTCAAAAGTGCAGTTCGTCGAGCTCGTTTTCGAGAGAAAAAAAAAAAAATTCTCAAAATTCGACAAAAAAATAAAACGATTATTGGATTGTGTAGAGAATGTAAAACTGCATAAGAATCGCATAGACGAAAATGAGCGTTCACGTGCTCGTTTTTGTGGAAAAAATTAAAAAAGCTCTCAAAGTTCGAGATAAAAAAAAAAAAAACCATCGACCAGGTAGCCAACGGTAGACGGTACAAGTATCGTATGGGCGAAAACGAGCGTTACCGTGCTGGTTTTCGAGTTATTGACGAAAAACGGCCTGGAGCGATCGGTCCGGCGGTCGACGCGCAAAAGTTTCTAAGTCCGCTCTGCTCCGAATCATCGCTCCGGCGTCAAAAATCGTCGTAGGACAAAAAATCGACACGCTATCTTGCAGGAAAAAATCCGGGGACCACGATGGCGTCGTCAAAAGTGCAGGTCGTCGAGCTCGTTTTCGAGAGAAAAAAAAAAAAATTCTCAAAATTCGACAAAAAAATAAAACGATTATTGGATCGTGTAGAGAATGTAAAACTGCATCAGAATCGCATAGACGAAAATTGGCGTTCACGTGCTCGTTTTTGTGGAAAAAATTAAAAAAGCTCTCAAAGTTCGAGATAAAAAACAAAAAACCATCGACCAGGTAGCCAACGGTAAACGATACAAGTATCGTGCGGGCGAAAACGAGCGTTACCGTGCTGGTTTTCGAGTTATTGACGAAAAACGGCCTGGAGCGATCGGTCCGGCGGTCGACGCGCAAAAGTTTCTAAGTCCGCTCTGCTCCGAATCATCGCTCCGGCGTCAAAAATCGTCGTAGGACAAAAAATCGACACGCTATCTTGCAGGAAAAAATCCGGGGACCACGATGGCGTCGTCAAAAGTGCAGGTCGTCGAGCTCGTTTTCGAGAGAAAAAAAAAAAAATTCTCAAAATTCGACAAAAAAATAAAACGATTATTGGATCGTGTAGAGAATGTAAAACTGCATCAGAATCGCATAGACGAAAATTGGCGTTCACGTGCTCGTTTTTGTGGAAAAAATTAAAAAAGCTCTCAAAGTTCGAGATAAAAAAAGAAAAAACCATCGACCAGGTAGCCAACGGTAGACGGTACAAGTATCGTATGGGCGAGAACGAGCGTTATCGTGCCCGTTTTCGAGTTATTGACGAAAAACGGCCTGGTGCGATCGGTCCGGCGGTCGACGCGCGAAAGTTTCTAAGTCCGCTCTGCTCAACGGGGTCGCGGGCGGTTGCGAGTTGGGGCTCGCAGCCGCCACTAAACGCGGCCCCGGGACGGATAGCGGCGGGATGGAGTGGCCCCGTCCCGCCGCTATGAGGCAGTGTGTCTACTGGGGGGACCGATTGTCCCCCCGGGGGATGGGCGCGAAAGCGCGGGCACGGGGAGGATACCGGAAGAATGCTTCGAGCGATTCCCGGTATCCTCCCAAAGCGTGCCGAAGGGTCACCGTGGGGTTTTTAGTGGGTAGGTCCCGCGCCTGTCGTTGTACGGGCGCGGGGAATCCCACACACCCCTCCCACCACTCCCCAAGGAGGTGGGAGGGAGTCTTTCGAAGATTTTCCCCACGACAAAAAAAAAAAAAAAAAAAAAAAAAAAGTCCGCTCTGCTCCGAATCATCGCTCCGGCGTCAAAAATCGTCGTAGGACAAAAAATCGACACGCTATCTTGCAGGAAAAAATCCGGGGACCACGATGGCGTCGTCAAAAGTGCAGGTCGTCGAGCTCGTTTTCGAGAGAAAAAAAAAAAAATTCTCAAAATTCGACAAAAAAATAAAACGATTATTGGATCGTGTAGAGAATGTGAAACTGCATAAGAATCGTATAGACGAAAATTGGCGTTCACGTGCTCGTTTTTGTGGAAAAAATTAAAAAAGCTCTCAAAGTTCGAGATAAAAAAAAAAAAAACCATCGACCAGGTAGCCAACGGTAGACGGTACAAGTATCGTACGGGCGAAAACGAGCGTTACCGTGCTCGTTTTCGAGTTATTGACGAAAAACGGCCTGGAGCGATCGGTCCGGCGGTCGACGCGCGAAAGTTTCTAAGTCCGCTCTGCTCCGAATCATCGCTCCGGCGTCAAAAATCGTCGTAGGACAAAAAATCGGCACGCTATCTTGCAGGAAAAAATCCGGGGAACACGATGGCGTCGTCAAAAGTGCAGGTCGTCGAGCTCGTTTTCGAGAGAAAAAAAAAAAAATTCTCAAAATTCGACAAAAAAATAAAGCGATCATTGGATCGTATAGAGAATGTGAAACTGCATAAGAATCGTATAGACGAAAATTGGCGTTCACGTGCTCGTTTTTGTGGAAAAAATTAAAAAAGCTCTCAAAGTTCGAGATAAAAAAAGAAAAAACCATCGACCAGGTAGCCAACGGTAGACGGTACAAGTATCGTATGGGCGAAAACGAGCGTTACCGTGCTCGTTTTCGAGTTATTGACGAAAAACGGCCTGGAGCGATCGGTCCGGCGGTCGACGCGCGAAAGTTTCTAAGTCCGCTCTGCTCCGAATCATCGCTCCGGCGTCAAAAATCGTCGTAGGACAAAAACTCGACACGCTATCTTGCATGAAAAAATCCGGGGAACACGATGGCGTCGTCAAAAGTGCAGTTCGTCGAGCTCGTTTTCGAGAGAAAAAAAAAAAAATTCTCAAAATTCGACAAAAAAATAAAACGATTATTGGATTGTGTAGAGAATGTAAAACTGCATAAGAATCGCATAGACGAAAATGAGCGTTCACGTGCTCGTTTTTGTGGAAAAAATTAAAAAAGCTCTCAAAGTTCGAGATAAAAAAAGAAAAAACCATCGACCAGGTAGCCAACGGTAGACGGTACAAGTATCGTATGGGCGAAAACGAGCGTTACCGTGCTCGTTTTCGAGTTATTGACGAAAAACAGCCTGGAGCGATCGGTCCGGCGGTCGACGCGCGAAAGTTTCTAAGTCCGCTCTGCTCCGAATCATCGCTCCGGCGTCAAAAATCGTCGTAGGACAAAAAATCGCCACCCTATCTTGCAGGAAAAAATCCGGGGAACACGATGGCGTCGTCAAAAGTGCAGGTCGTCGAGCTCGTTTTCGAGAAAAAAAAAAAAAAATTCTCACAATTCGACAAAAAAATAAAACGATCAGTGGACCGTGTAGAGAATATAAAACTGCATAAGAATCGTATAGACGAAAATTGGCGTTCACGTGCTCGTTTTTGTGGAAAAAATTAAAAAAGCTCTCAAACTTCGAGATAAAAAAAAAAAAAACCATCTACCAGGTAGCCAACGGTAAACGGTACAAGTATCGTACGGGCGAAAATGAGCGTTACCGTGCTCGTTTTCGAGTTATTGACGAAAAACAGCCTGGAGCGATCGCTCCGGCGGTCGACGCGCGAAAGTTTCTAAGTCCGCTCTGCTCCGAAACACCGCTCCGGCGTCAAAAATCGTCGTAGGACAAAAAATCGCCACCCTATCTTGCAGGAAAAAATCCGGGGAACACGATGGCGTCGTCAAAAGTGCAGGTCGTCGAGCTCGTTTTCGAGAAAAAAAAAAAAAAATTCTCAAAATTCGACAAAAAAATAAAACGATCAGTGGACCGTGTAGAGAATATAAAACTGCATAAGAATCGTACAGACGAAAATTGGCGTTCACGTGCTCGTTTTTGTGGAAAAAATTAAAAAAGCTCTCAAACTTCGAGATAAAAAAAAAAAAAACCATCTACCAGGTAGCCAACGGTAAACGGTACAAGTATCGTACGGGCGAAAACGAGCGTTACCGTGCTCGTTTTCGAGTTATTGACGAAAAACGGCCTGGAGCGATCGGTCCGGCGGTCGACGCGCGAAAGTTTCCAAGTCTGCTCTGCCCCGAATCATCGCTCCGGCGTCAAAAATCGTCGTAGGACAAAACATCGACACGCTATCTTGCAGGAAAAAATCCGGGGAACACGATGGCGTCGTCAAAAGTGCAGGTCGTCGAGCTCGTTTTCGAGAGAAAAAAAAAAAAATTCTCAAAATTCGACAAAAAAATAAAACGATTATTGGATCGTGTAGAGAATGTAAAACTGCATCAGAATCGCATAGACGAAAATTGGCGTTCACGTGCTCGTTTTTGTGGAAAAAATTAAAAAAGCTCTCAAAGTTCGAGATAAAAAAAGAAAAAACCATCGACCAGGTAGCCAACGGTAGACGGTACAAGTATCGTATGGGCGAAAACGAGCGTTATCGTGCTCGTTTTCGAGTTATTGACGAAAAACGGCCTGGTGCGATCGGTCCGGCGGTCGACGCGCGAAAGTTTCTAAGTCCGCTCTGCTCCGAATCATCGCTCCGGCGTCAAAAATCGTCGTAGGACAAAAAATCGACACGCTATCTTGCAGGAAAAAATCCGGGGACCACGATGGCGTCGTCAAAAGTGCAGGTCGTCGAGCTCGTTTTCGAGAGAAAAAAAAAAAAATTCTCAAAATTCGACAAAAAAATAAAACGATTATTGGATCGTGTAGAGAATGTGAAACTGCATAAGAATCGTATAGACGAAAATTGGCGTTCACGTGCTCGTTTTTGTGGAAAAAATTAAAAAAGCTCTCAAAGATCGAGATAAAAAAAAAAAAAACCATCGACCAGGTAGCCAACGGTAGACGGTACAAGTATCGTACGGGCGAAAACGAGCGTTACCGTGCTCGTTTTCGAGTTATTGACGAAAAACGGCCTGGAGCGATCGGTCCGGCGGTCGACGCGCGAAAGTTTCCAAGTCCGCTCTGCTCCGAATCATCGCTCCGGCGTCAAAAATCGTCGTAGGACAAAAAATCGGCACGCTATCTTGCAGGAAAAAATCCGGGGAACACGATGGCGTCGTCAAAAGTGCAGGTCGTCGAGCTCGTTTTCGAGAGAAAAAAAAAAAAATTCTCAAAATTCGACAAAAAAATAAAGCGATCATTGGATCGTATAGAGAATGTGAAACTGCATAAGAATCGTATAGACGAAAATTGGCGTTCACGTGCTCGTTTTTGTGGAAAAAATTAAAAAAGCTCTCAAAGTTCGAGATAAAAAAAGAAAAAACCATCGACCAGGTAGCCAACGGTAGACGGTACAAGTATCGTATGGGCGAAAACGAGCGTTACCGTGCTCGTTTTCGAGTTATTGACGAAAAACGGCCTGGAGCGATCGGTCCGGCGGTCGACGCGCGAAAGTTTCTAAGTCCGCTCTGCTCCGAATCATCGCTCCGGCGTCAAAAATCGTCGTAGGACAAAAACTCGACACGCTATCTTGCATGAAAAAATCCGGGGAACACGATGGCGTCGTCAAAAGTGCAGTTCGTCGAGCTCGTTTTCGAGAGAAAAAAAAAAAAATTCTCAAAATTCGACAAAAAAATAAAACGATTATTGGATTGTGTAGAGAATGTAAAACTGCATAAGAATCGCATAGACGAAAATGAGCGTTCACGTGCTCGTTTTTGTGGAAAAAATTAAAAAAGCTCTCAAAGTTCGAGATAAAAAAAAAAAAAACCATCGACCAGGTAGCCAAAGGTAGACGGTACAAGTATCGTACGGGCGAAAACGAGCGTTACCGTGCTCGTTTTCGAGTTATTGACGAAAAACGGCCTGGAGCGATCGGTCCGGCGGTCGACGCGCGAAAGTTTCTAAGTCCGCTCTGCTCCGAATCATCGCTCCGGCGTCAAAAATCGTCGTAGGACAAAAAATCGACACGCTATCTTGCAGGAAAAAATCCGGGGAACACGATGGCGTCGTCAAAAGTGCAGGTCGTCGAGCTCGTTTTCGAGAGAAAAAAAAAAAAATTCTCAAAATTCGACAAAAAAATAAAACGATTATTGGATCGTGTAGAGAATGTAAAACTGCATCAGAATCGCATAGACGAAAATTGGCGTTCACGTGCTCGTTTTTGTGGAAAAAATTAAAAAAGCTCTCAAAGTTCGAGATAAAAAACAAAAAACCATCGACCAGGTAGCCAACGGTAAACGATACAAGTATCGTGCGGGCGAAAACGAGCGTTACCGTGCTCGTTTTCGAGTTATTGACGAAAAACGGCCTGGAGCGATCGGTCCGGCGGTCGACGCGCGAAAGTTTCTAAGTCCGCTCTGCTCCGAATCATCGCTCCGGCGTCAAAAATCGTCGTAGGACAAAAAATCGACACGCTATCTTGCAGGAAAAAATCCGGGGAACACGATGGCGTCGTCAAAAGTGCAGGTCGTTGAGCTCGTTTTCGAGAGAAAAAAAAAAAAATTCTCAAAATTCGACAAAAAAATAAAGCGATTATTGGATCGTATAGAGAATGTGAAACTGCATAAGAATCGTATAGACGAAAATTGGCGTTCACGTGCTCGTTTTTGTGGAAAAAATTAAAAAAGCTCTCAAAGTTCGAGATAAAAAAAAAAAAAACCATCGACCAGGTAGCCAACGGTAGACGGTACAAGTATCGTATGGGCGAAAACGAGCGTTACCGTGCTCGTTTTCGAGTTATTGACGAAAAACGGCCTGGAGCGATCGGTCCGGCGGTCGACGCGCGAAAGTTTCCAAGTCTGCTCTGCCCCGAATCATCGCTCCGGCGTCAAAAATCGTCGTAGGACAAAACATCGACACGCTATCTTGCAGGAAAAAATCCGGGGAACACGATGGCGTCGTCAAAAGTGCAGGTCGTCGAGCTCGTTTTCGAGAGAAAAAAAAAAAAAATTCTCAAAATTCGACAAAAAAATAAAACGATTATTGGATCGTGTAGAGAATGTAAAACTGCATCAGAATCGCATAGACGAAAATTGGCGTTCACGTGCTCGTTTTTGTGGAAAAAATTAAAAAAGCTCTCAAAGTTCGAGATAAAAAAAGAAAAAACCATCGACCAGGTAGCCAACGGTAGACGGTACAAGTATCGTATGGGCGAAAACGAGCGTTATCGTGCTCGTTTTCGAGTTATTGACGAAAAACGGCCTGGTGCGATCGGTCCGGCGGTCGACGCGCGAAAGTTTCTAAGTCCGCTCTGCTCAACGGGGTCGCGGGCGGTTGCGAGTTGGGGCTCGCAGCCGCCACTAAACGCGGCCCCGGGACGGATAGCGGCGGGATGGAGTGGCCCCGTCCCGCCGCTATGAGGCAGTGTGTCTACTGGGGGGACCGATTGTCCCCCCGGGGGATGGGCGCGAAAGCGCGGGCACGGGGAGGATACCGGAAGAATGCTTCGAGCGATTCCCGGTATCCTCCCAAAGCGTGCCGAAGGGTCACCGTGGGGTTTTTAGTGGGTAGGTCCCGCGCCTGTCGTTGTACGGGCGCGGGGAATCCCACACACCCCTCCCACCACTCCCCAAGGAGGTGGGAGGGAGTCTTTCGAAGATTTTCCCCACGACAAAAAAAAAAAAAAAAAAAAAAAAAAAGTCCGCTCTGCTCCGAATCATCGCTCCGGCGTCAAAAATCGTCGTAGGACAAAAAATCGACACGCTATCTTGCAGGAAAAAATCCGGGGACCACGATGGCGTCGTCAAAAGTGCAGGTCGTCGAGCTCGTTTTCGAGAGAAAAAAAAAAAAATTCTCAAAATTCGACAAAAAAATAAAACGATTATTGGATCGTGTAGAGAATGTGAAACTGCATAAGAATCGTATAGACGAAAATTGGCGTTCACGTGCTCGTTTTTGTGGAAAAAATTAAAAAAGCTCTCAAAGTTCGAGATAAAAAAAAAAAAAACCATCGACCAGGTAGCCAACGGTAGACGGTACAAGTATCGTACGGGCGAAAACGAGCGTTACCGTGCTCGTTTTCGAGTTATTGACGAAAAACGGCCTGGAGCGATCGGTCCGGCGGTCGACGCGCGAAAGTTTCTAAGTCCGCTCTGCTCCGAATCATCGCTCCGGCGTCAAAAATCGTCGTAGGACAAAAAATCGGCACGCTATCTTGCAGGAAAAAATCCGGGGAACACGATGGCGTCGTCAAAAGTGCAGGTCGTCGAGCTCGTTTTCGAGAGAAAAAAAAAAAAATTCTCAAAATTCGACAAAAAAATAAAGCGATCATTGGATCGTATAGAGAATGTGAAACTGCATAAGAATCGTATAGACGAAAATTGGCGTTCACGTGCTCGTTTTTGTGGAAAAAATTAAAAAAGCTCTCAAAGTTCGAGATAAAAAAAGAAAAAACCATCGACCAGGTAGCCAACGGTAGACGGTACAAGTATCGTATGGGCGAAAACGAGCGTTACCGTGCTCGTTTTCGAGTTATTGACGAAAAACGGCCTGGAGCGATCGGTCCGGCGGTCGACGCGCGAAAGTTTCTAAGTCCGCTCTGCTCCGAATCATCGCTCCGGCGTCAAAAATCGTCGTAGGACAAAAACTCGACACGCTATCTTGCATGAAAAAATCCGGGGAACACGATGGCGTCGTCAAAAGTGCAGTTCGTCGAGCTCGTTTTCGAGAGAAAAAAAAAAAAATTCTCAAAATTCGACAAAAAAATAAAACGATTATTGGATTGTGTAGAGAATGTAAAACTGCATAAGAATCGCATAGACGAAAATGAGCGTTCACGTGCTCGTTTTTGTGGAAAAAATTAAAAAAGCTCTCAAAGTTCGAGATAAAAAAAGAAAAAACCATCGACCAGGTAGCCAACGGTAGACGGTACAAGTATCGTATGGGCGAAAACGAGCGTTACCGTGCTCGTTTTCGAGTTATTGACGAAAAACAGCCTGGAGCGATCGGTCCGGCGGTCGACGCGCGAAAGTTTCTAAGTCCGCTCTGCTCCGAATCATCGCTCCGGCGTCAAAAATCGTCGTAGGACAAAAAATCGCCACCCTATCTTGCAGGAAAAAATCCGGGGAACACGATGGCGTCGTCAAAAGTGCAGGTCGTCGAGCTCGTTTTCGAGAAAAAAAAAAAAAAATTCTCAAAATTCGACAAAAAAATAAAACGATCAGTGGACCGTGTAGAGAATATAAAACTGCATAAGAATCGTACAGACGAAAATTGGCGTTCACGTGCTCGTTTTTGTGGAAAAAATTAAAAAAGCTCTCAAAGTTCGAGATAAAAAAAGAAAAAACCATCGACCAGGTAGCCAACGGTAGACGGTACAAGTATCGTATGGGCGAAAACGAGCGTTACCGTGCTCGTTTTCGAGTTATTGACGAAAAACAGCCTGGAGCGATCGGTCCGGCGGTCGACGCGCGAAAGTTTCTAAGTCCGCTCTGCTCCGAATCATCGCTCCGGCGTCAAAAATCGTCGTAGGACAAAAACTCGACACGCTATCTTGCATGAAAAAATCCGGGGAACACGATGGCGTCGTCAAAAGTGCAGTTCGTCGAGCTCGTTTTCGAGAGAAAAAAAAAAAAATTCTCAAAATTCGACAAAAAAATAAAACGATTATTGGATTGTGTAGAGAATGTAAAACTGCATAAGAATCGCATAGACGAAAATGAGCGTTCACGTGCTCGTTTTTGTGGAAAAAATTAAAAAAGCTCTCAAAGTTCGAGATAAAAAAAGAAAAAACCATCGACCAGGTAGCCAACGGTAGACGGTACAAGTATCGTATGGGCGAAAACGAGCGTTACCGTGCTCGTTTTCGAGTTATTGACGAAAAACAGCCTGGAGCGATCGGTCCGGCGGTCGACGCGCGAAAGTTTCTAAGTCCGCTCTGCTCCGAATCATCGCTCCGGCGTCAAAAATCGTCGTAGGACAAAAAATCGCCACCCTATCTTGCAGGAAAAAATCCGGGGAACACGATGGCGTCGTCAAAAGTGCAGGTCGTCGAGCTCGTTTTCGAGAAAAAAAAAAAAAAATTCTCACAATTCGACAAAAAAATAAAACGATCAGTGGACCGTGTAGAGAATATAAAACTGCATAAGAATCGTATAGACGAAAATTGGCGTTCACGTGCTCGTTTTTGTGGAAAAAATTAAAAAAGCTCTCAAACTTCGAGATAAAAAAAAAAAAAACCATCTACCAGGTAGCCAACGGTAAACGGTACAAGTATCGTACGGGCGAAAATGAGCGTTACCGTGCTCGTTTTCGAGTCATTGACGAAAAACAGCCTGGAGCGATCGCTCCGGCGGTCGACGCGCGAAAGTTTCTAAGTCCGCTCTGCTCCGAAACACCGCTCCGGCGTCAAAAATCGTCGTAGGACAAAAAATCGCCACCCTATCTTGCAGGAAAAAATCCGGGGAACACGATGGCGTCGTCAAAAGTGCAGGTCGTCGAGCTCGTTTTCGAGAAAAAAAAAAAAAAATTCTCAAAATTCGACAAAAAAATAAAACGATCAGTGGACCGTGTAGAGAATATAAAACTGCATAAGAATCGTACAGACGAAAATTGGCGTTCACGTGCTCGTTTTTGTGGAAAAAATTAAAAAAGCTCTCAAACTTCGAGATAAAAAAAAAAAAAACCATCTACCAGGTAGCCAACGGTAAACGGTACAAGTATCGTACGGGCGAAAACGAGCGTTACCGTGCTCGTTTTCGAGTTATTGACGAAAAACGGCCTGGAGCGATCGGTCCGGCGGTCGACGCGCGAAAGTTTCCAAGTCTGCTCTGCCCCGAATCATCGCTCCGGCGTCAAAAATCGTCGTAGGACAAAACATCGACACGCTATCTTGCAGGAAAAAATCCGGGGAACACGATGGCGTCGTCAAAAGTGCAGGTCGTCGAGCTCGTTTTCGAGAGAAAAAAAAAAAAATTCTCAAAATTCGACAAAAAAATAAAACGATTATTGGATCGTGTAGAGAATGTAAAACTGCATCAGAATCGCATAGACGAAAATTGGCGTTCACGTGCTCGTTTTTGTGGAAAAAATTAAAAAAGCTCTCAAAGTTCGAGATAAAAAAAGAAAAAACCATCGACCAGGTAGCCAACGGTAGACGGTACAAGTATCGTATGGGCGAAAACGAGCGTTATCGTGCTCGTTTTCGAGTTATTGACGAAAAACGGCCTGGTGCGATCGGTCCGGCGGTCGACGCGCGAAAGTTTCTAAGTCCGCTCTGCTCCGAATCATCGCTCCGGCGTCAAAAATCGTCGTAGGACAAAAAATCGACACGCTATCTTGCAGGAAAAAATCCGGGGACCACGATGGCGTCGTCAAAAGTGCAGGTCGTCGAGCTCGTTTTCGAGAGAAAAAAAAAAAAATTCTCAAAATTCGACAAAAAAATAAAACGATTATTGGATCGTGTAGAGAATGTGAAACTGCATAAGAATCGTATAGACGAAAATTGGCGTTCACGTGCTCGTTTTTGTGGAAAAAATTAAAAAAGCTCTCAAAGATCGAGATAAAAAAAAAAAAAACCATCGACCAGGTAGCCAACGGTAGACGGTACAAGTATCGTACGGGCGAAAACGAGCGTTACCGTGCTCGTTTTCGAGTTATTGACGAAAAACGGCCTGGAGCGATCGGTCCGGCGGTCGACGCGCGAAAGTTTCCAAGTCCGCTCTGCTCCGAATCATCGCTCCGGCGTCAAAAATCGTCGTAGGACAAAAAATCGGCACGCTATCTTGCAGGAAAAAATCCGGGGAACACGATGGCGTCGTCAAAAGTGCAGGTCGTCGAGCTCGTTTTCGAGAGAAAAAAAAAAAAATTCTCAAAATTCGACAAAAAAATAAAGCGATCATTGGATCGTATAGAGAATGTGAAACTGCATAAGAATCGTATAGACGAAAATTGGCGTTCACGTGCTCGTTTTTGTGGAAAAAATTAAAAAAGCTCTCAAAGTTCGAGATAAAAAAAGAAAAAACCATCGACCAGGTAGCCAACGGTAGACGGTACAAGTATCGTATGGGCGAAAACGAGCGTTACCGTGCTCGTTTTCGAGTTATTGACGAAAAACGGCCTGGAGCGATCGGTCCGGCGGTCGACGCGCGAAAGTTTCTAAGTCCGCTCTGCTCCGAATCATCGCTCCGGCGTCAAAAATCGTCGTAGGACAAAAACTCGACACGCTATCTTGCATGAAAAAATCCGGGGAACACGATGGCGTCGTCAAAAGTGCAGTTCGTCGAGCTCGTTTTCGAGAGAAAAAAAAAAAAATTCTCAAAATTCGACAAAAAAATAAAACGATTATTGGATTGTGTAGAGAATGTAAAACTGCATAAGAATCGCATAGACGAAAATGAGCGTTCACGTGCTCGTTTTTGTGGAAAAAATTAAAAAAGCTCTCAAAGTTCGAGATAAAAAAAAAAAAAACCATCGACCAGGTAGCCAAAGGTAGACGGTACAAGTATCGTACGGGCGAAAACGAGCGTTACCGTGCTCGTTTTCGAGTTATTGACGAAAAACGGCCTGGAGCGATCGGTCCGGCGGTCGACGCGCGAAAGTTTCTAAGTCCGCTCTGCTCCGAATCATCGCTCCGGCGTCAAAAATCGTCGTAGGACAAAAAATCGACACGCTATCTTGCAGGAAAAAATCCGGGGAACACGATGGCGTCGTCAAAAGTGCAGGTCGTCGAGCTCGTTTTCGAGAGAAAAAAAAAAAAATTCTCAAAATTCGACAAAAAAATAAAACGATTATTGGATCGTGTAGAGAATGTAAAACTGCATCAGAATCGCATAGACGAAAATTGGCGTTCACGTGCTCGTTTTTGTGGAAAAAATTAAAAAAGCTCTCAAAGTTCGAGATAAAAAACAAAAAACCATCGACCAGGTAGCCAACGGTAAACGATACAAGTATCGTGCGGGCGAAAACGAGCGTTACCGTGCTCGTTTTCGAGTTATTGACGAAAAACGGCCTGGAGCGATCGGTCCGGCGGTCGACGCGCGAAAGTTTCTAAGTCCGCTCTGCTCCGAATCATCGCTCCGGCGTCAAAAATCGTCGTAGGACAAAAAATCGACACGCTATCTTGCAGGAAAAAATCCGGGGAACACGATGGCGTCGTCAAAAGTGCAGGTCGTTGAGCTCGTTTTCGAGAGAAAAAAAAAAAAATTCTCAAAATTCGACAAAAAAATAAAGCGATTATTGGATCGTATAGAGAATGTGAAACTGCATAAGAATCGTATAGACGAAAATTGGCGTTCACGTGCTCGGTTTTGTGGAAAAAATTAAAAAAGCTCTCAAAGTTCGAGATAAAAAAAAAAAAAACCATCGACCAGGTAGCCAACGGTAGACGGTACAAGTATCGTATGGGCGAAAACGAGCGTTACCGTGCTCGTTTTCGAGTTATTGACGAAAAACGGCCTGGAGCGATCGGTCCGGCGGTCGACGCGCGAAAGTTTCCAAGTCTGCTCTGCCCCGAATCATCGCTCCGGCGTCAAAAATCGTCGTAGGACAAAACATCGACACGCTATCTTGCAGGAAAAAATCCGGGGAACACGATGGCGTCGTCAAAAGTGCAGGTCGTCGAGCTCGTTTTCGAGAGAAAAAAAAAAAAAATTCTCAAAATTCGACAAAAAAATAAAACGATTATTGGATCGTGTAGAGAATGTAAAACTGCATCAGAATCGCATAGACGAAAATTGGCGTTCACGTGCTCGTTTTTGTGGAAAAAATTAAAAAAGCTCTCAAAGTTCGAGATAAAAAAAGAAAAAACCATCGACCAGGTAGCCAACGGTAGACGGTACAAGTATCGTATGGGCGAAAACGAGCGTTATCGTGCTCGTTTTCGAGTTATTGACGAAAAACGGCCTGGTGCGATCGGTCCGGCGGTCGACGCGCGAAAGTTTCTAAGTCCGCTCTGCTCAACGGGGTCGCGGGCGGTTGCGAGTTGGGGCTCGCAGCCGCCACTAAACGCGGCCCCGGGACGGATAGCGGCGGGATGGAGTGGCCCCGTCCCGCCGCTATGAGGCAGTGTGTCTACTGGGGGGACCGATTGTCCCCCCGGGGGATGGGCGCGAAAGCGCGGGCACGGGGAGGATACCGGAAGAATGCTTCGAGCGATTCCCGGTATCCTCCCAAAGCGTGCCGAAGGGTCACCGTGGGGTTTTTAGTGGGTAGGTCCCGCGCCTGTCGTTGTACGGGCGCGGGGAATCCCACACACCCCTCCCACCACTCCCCAAGGAGGTGGGAGGGAGTCTTTCGAAGATTTTCCCCACGACAAAAAAAAAAAAAAAAAAAAAAAAAAAGTCCGCTCTGCTCCGAATCATCGCTCCGGCGTCAAAAATCGTCGTAGGACAAAAAATCGACACGCTATCTTGCAGGAAAAAATCCGGGGACCACGATGGCGTCGTCAAAAGTGCAGGTCGTCGAGCTCGTTTTCGAGAGAAAAAAAAAAAAATTCTCAAAATTCGACAAAAAAATAAAACGATTATTGGATCGTGTAGAGAATGTGAAACTGCATAAGAATCGTATAGACGAAAATTGGCGTTCACGTGCTCGTTTTTGTGGAAAAAATTAAAAAAGCTCTCAAAGTTCGAGATAAAAAAAAAAAAAACCATCGACCAGGTAGCCAACGGTAGACGGTACAAGTATCGTACGGGCGAAAACGAGCGTTACCGTGCTCGTTTTCGAGTTATTGACGAAAAACGGCCTGGAGCGATCGGTCCGGCGGTCGACGCGCGAAAGTTTCTAAGTCCGCTCTGCTCCGAATCATCGCTCCGGCGTCAAAAATCGTCGTAGGACAAAAAATCGGCACGCTATCTTGCAGGAAAAAATCCGGGGAACACGATGGCGTCGTCAAAAGTGCAGGTCGTCGAGCTCGTTTTCGAGAGAAAAAAAAAAAAATTCTCAAAATTCGACAAAAAAATAAAGCGATCATTGGATCGTATAGAGAATGTGAAACTGCATAAGAATCGTATAGACGAAAATTGGCGTTCACGTGCTCGTTTTTGTGGAAAAAATTAAAAAAGCTCTCAAAGTTCGAGATAAAAAAAGAAAAAACCATCGACCAGGTAGCCAACGGTAGACGGTACAAGTATCGTATGGGCGAAAACGAGCGTTACCGTGCTCGTTTTCGAGTTATTGACGAAAAACGGCCTGGAGCGATCGGTCCGGCGGTCGACGCGCGAAAGTTTCTAAGTCCGCTCTGCTCCGAATCATCGCTCCGGCGTCAAAAATCGTCGTAGGACAAAAACTCGACACGCTATCTTGCATGAAAAAATCCGGGGAACACGATGGCGTCGTCAAAAGTGCAGTTCGTCGAGCTCGTTTTCGAGAGAAAAAAAAAAAAATTCTCAAAATTCGACAAAAAAATAAAACGATTATTGGATTGTGTAGAGAATGTAAAACTGCATAAGAATCGCATAGACGAAAATGAGCGTTCACGTGCTCGTTTTTGTGGAAAAAATTAAAAAAGCTCTCAAAGTTCGAGATAAAAAAAGAAAAAACCATCGACCAGGTAGCCAACGGTAGACGGTACAAGTATCGTATGGGCGAAAACGAGCGTTACCGTGCTCGTTTTCGAGTTATTGACGAAAAACAGCCTGGAGCGATCGGTCCGGCGGTCGACGCGCGAAAGTTTCTAAGTCCGCTCTGCTCCGAATCATCGCTCCGGCGTCAAAAATCGTCGTAGGACAAAAAATCGCCACCCTATCTTGCAGGAAAAAATCCGGGGAACACGATGGCGTCGTCAAAAGTGCAGGTCGTCGAGCTCGTTTTCGAGAAAAAAAAAAAAAAATTCTCAAAATTCGACAAAAAAATAAAACGATCAGTGGACCGTGTAGAGAATATAAAACTGCATAAGAATCGTACAGACGAAAATTGGCGTTCACGTGCTCGTTTTTGTGGAAAAAATTAAAAAAGCTCTCAAACTTCGAGATAAAAAAAAAAAAAACCATCTACCAGGTAGCCAACGGTAAACGGTACAAGTATCGTACGGGCGAAAACGAGCGTTACCGTGCTCGTTTTCGAGTTATTGACGAAAAACAGCCTGGAGCGATCGGTCCGGCGGTCGACGCGCGAAAGTTTCTAAGTCCGCTCTGCTCCGAATCATCGCTCCGGCGTCAAAAATCGTCGTAGGACAAAAAATCGCCACCCTATCTTGCAGGAAAAAATCCGGGGAAAACGATGGCGTCGTCAAAAGTGCAGGTCGTCGAGCTCGTTTTCGAGAAAAAAAAAAAAAAATTCTCAAAATTCGACAAAAAAATAAAACGATCAGTGGACCGTGTAGAGAATCTAAAACTGCATAAGAATCGTATAGACGAAAATTGGCGTTCACGTGCTCGTTTTTGTGGAAAAAATTAAAAAAGCTCTCAAACTTCGAGATAAAAAAAAAAAAAACCATCTACCAGGTAGCCAACGGTAAACGGTACAAGTATCGTACGGGCGAAAACGAGCGTTACCGTGCTCGTTTTCGAGTTATTGACGAAAAACAGCCTGGAGCGATCGGTCCGGCGGTCGACGCGCGAAAGTTTCTAAGTCCGCTCTGCTCCGAATCATCGCTCCGGCGTCAAAAATCGTCGTAGGACAAAAAATCGCCACCCTATCTTGCAGGAAAAAATCCGGGGAACACGATGGCGTCGTCAAAAGTGCAGGTCGTCGAGCTCGTTTTCGAGAAAAAAAAAAAAAAATTCTCAAAATTCGACAAAAAAATAAAACGATCAGTGGACCGTGTAGAGAATATAAAACTGCATAAGAATCGTATAGACGAAAATTGGCGTTCACGTGCTCGTTTTTGTGGAAAAAATTAAAAAAGCTCTCAAACTTCGAGATAAAAAAAAAAAAAACCATCTACCAGGTAGCCAACGGTAAACGGTACAAGTATCGTACAGGCGAAAATGAGCGTTACCGTGCTCGTTTTCGAGTTATTGACGAAAAACAGCCTGGAGCGATCGCTCCGGCGGTCGACGCGCGAAAGTTTCTAAGTCCGCTCTGCTCCGAAACACCGCTCCGGCGTCAAAAATCGTCGTAGGACAAAAAATAGACACGCTATCTTGCAGGAAAAAATCCGGGGAACACGATGGCGTCGTCAAAAGTGCAGGTCGTCGAGCTCGTTTTCGAGAAAAAAAAAAAAAAATTCTCAAAATTCGACAAAAAAATAAAACGATCAGTGGACCGTGTAGGGAATATAAAACTGCATAAGAATCGTATAGACGAAAATTGGCGTTCACGTGCTCGTTTTTGTGGAAAAAATTAAAAAAGCTCTCAAACTTCGAGATAAAAAAAAAAAAAACCATCTACCAGGTAGCCAACGGTAAACGGTACAAGTATCGTACGGGCGAAAATGAGCGTTACCGTGCTCGTTTTCGAGTTATTGACGAAAAACAGCCTGGAGCGATCGCTCCGGCGGTCGACGCGCGAAAGTTTCTAAGTCCGCTCTGCTCCGAAACACCGCTCCGGCGTCAAAAATCGTCGTAGGACAAAAAATCGCCACCCTATCTTGCAGGAAAAAATCCGGGGAACACGATGGCGTCGTCAAAAGTGCAGGTCGTCGAGCTCGTTTTCGAGAAAAAAAAAAAAAAATTCTCAACATTCGACAAAAAAATAAAACGATCAGTGGACCGTGTAGAGAATATAAAACTGCATAAGAATCGTATAGACGAAAATTGGCGTTCACGTGCTCGTTTTTGTGGAAAAAATTAAAAAAGCTCTCAAACTTCGAGATAAAAAAAAAACAAACCATCTGCCAGGTAGCCAACGGTAAACGGTACAAGTATCGTACGGGCGAAAACGAGCGTTACCGTGCTCGTTTTCGAGTTATTGACGAAAAACAGCCTGGAGCGATCGGTCCGGCGGTTGACGCGCGAAAGTTTCTAAGTCCGCTCTGCTCCGAATCATCGCTCCGGCGTCAAAAATCGTCGTAGGACAAAAAATCGACACGCTATCTTGCAGGAAAAAATCCGGGGACCACGATGGCGTCGTCAAAAGTGCAGGTCGTCGAGCTCGTTTTCGAGAGAAAAAAAAAAAAATTCTCAAAATTCGACAAAAAAATAAAACGATTATTGGATCGTGTAGAGAATGTAAAACTGCATCAGAATCGCATAGACGAAAATTGGCGTTCACGTGCTCGTTTTTGTGGAAAAAATTAAAAAAGCTCTCAAAGTTCGAGATAAAAAAAAAAAAAACCATCGACCAGGTAGCCAAAGGTAGACGGTACAAGTATCGTACGGGCGAAAACGAGCGTTACCGTGCTCGTTTTCGAGTTATTGACGAAAAACGGCCTGGAGCGATCGGTCCGGCGGTCGACGCGCGAAAGTTTCTAAGTCCGCTCTGCTCCGAATCATCGCTCCGGCGTCAAAAATCGTCGTAGGACAAAAAATCGACACGCTATCTTGCAGGAAAAAATCCGGGGAACACGATGGCGTCGTCAAAAGTGCAGGTCGTCGAGCTCGTTTTCGAGAGAAAAAAAAAAAAATTCTCAAAATTCGACAAAAAAATAAAGCGATTATTGGATCGTGTAGAGAATGTGAAACTGCATAAGAATCGTGTAGACGAAAATTGGCGTTCACGTGCTCGTTTTTGTGGAAAAAATTAAAAAAGCTCTCAAAGTTCGAGATAAAAAAAGAAAAAACCATCCACCAGGTAGCCAACGGTAAACGGTACAAGTATCGTACGGGCGAAAACGAGCGTTACCGTGCTCGTTTTCGAGTTATTGACGAAAAACGGCCTGGAGCGATCGGTCCGGCGGTCGACGCGCGAAAGATTCTAAGTCCGCTCTGCTCCGAATCATCGCTCCGGCGTCAAAAATCGTCGTAGGACAAAAAATCGACACGCTACTTTGCAGGAAAAAATCCGGGGAACACGATGGCGTCGTCAAAAGTGCAGGTCGTCGAGCTCGTTTTCGAGAGAAAAAAAAAAAAATTCTCAAAATTCGACAAACAAATAAAACGATTGTTGGACCGTGTAGAGAATGTAAAACTGCATAAGAATCGTATAGACGAAAATTGGCGTTCACGTGCTCGTTTTTGTGGAAAAAATTAAAAAAGCTCTCAAAGTTCGAGATAAAAAAAAAAAACCATCGACCAGGTAGCCAACGGTAAACGATACAAGTATCGTACGGGCGAAAACGAGCGTTACCGTGCTCGTTTTCGAGTTATTGACGAAAAACGGCCTGGAGCGATCGGTCCGGCGGTCGACGCGCGAAAGTTTCTAAGTCCGCTCTGCTCCGAATCATCGCTCCGGCGTCAAAAATCGTCGTAGGACAAAAAATCGCCACCCTATCTTGCAGGAAAAAATCCGGGGAACACGATGGCGTCGTCAAAAGTGCAGGTCGTCGAGCTCGTTTTCGAGAAAAAAAAAAAAAAATTCTCAAAATTCGACAAAAAAATAAAACGATCAGTGGACCGTGTAGAGAATATAAAACTGCATAAGAATCGTATAGACGAAAATTGGCGTTCACGTGCTCGTTTTTGTGGAAAAAATTAAAAAAGCTCTCAAACTTCGAGATAAAAAAAAAAAAAACCATCTACCAGGTAGCCAACGGTAAACGGTACAAGTATCGTACAGGCGAAAATGAGCGTTACCGTGCTCGTTTTCGAGTTATTGACGAAAAACAGCCTGGAGCGATCGCTCCGGCGGTCGACGCGCGAAAGTTTCTAAGTCCGCTCTGCTCCGAAACACCGCTCCGGCGTCAAAAATCGTCGTAGGACAAAAAATAGACACGCTATCTTGCAGGAAAAAATCCGGGGAACACGATGGCGTCGTCAAAAGTGCAGGTCGTCGAGCTCGTTTTCGAGAAAAAAAAAAAAAAATTCTCAAAATTCGACAAAAAAATAAAACGATCAGTGGACCGTGTAGAGAATATAAAACTGCATAAGAATCGTATAGACGAAAATTGGCGTTCACGTGCTCGTTTTTGTGGAAAAAATTAAAAAAGCTCTCAAACTTCGAGATAAAAAAAAAAAAAACCATCTACCAGGTAGCCAACGGTAAACGGTACAAGTATCGTACGGGCGAAAATGAGCGTTACCGTGCTCGTTTTCGAGTTATTGACGAAAAACAGCCTGGAGCGATCGCTCCGGCGGTCGACGCGCGAAAGTTTCTAAGTCCGCTCTGCTCCGAAACACCGCTCCGGCGTCAAAAATCGTCGTAGGACAAAAAATCGCCACCCTATCTTGCAGGAAAAAATCCGGGGAACACGATGGCGTCGTCAAAAGTGCAGGTCGTCGAGCTCGTTTTCGAGAAAAAAAAAAAAAAATTCTCAACATTCGACAAAAAAATAAAACGATCAGTGGACCGTGTAGAGAATATAAAACTGCATAAGAATCGTATAGACGAAAATTGGCGTTCACGTGCTCGTTTTTGTGGAAAAAATTAAAAAAGCTCTCAAACTTCGAGATAAAAAAAAAACAAACCATCTGCCAGGTAGCCAACGGTAAACGGTACAAGTATCGTACGGGCGAAAACGAGCGTTACCGTGCTCGTTTTCGAGTTATTGACGAAAAACAGCCTGGAGCGATCGGTCCGGCGGTTGACGCGCGAAAGTTTCTAAGTCCGCTCTGCTCCGAATCATCGCTCCGGCGTCAAAAATCGTCGTAGGACAAAAAATCGACACGCTATCTTGCAGGAAAAAATCCGGGGACCACGATGGCGTCGTCAAAAGTGCAGGTCGTCGAGCTCGTTTTCGAGAGAAAAAAAAAAAAATTCTCAAAATTCGACAAAAAAATAAAACGATTATTGGATCGTGTAGAGAATGTAAAACTGCATAAGAATCGTGTAGACGAAAATTGGCGTTCACGTGCTCGTTTTTGTGGAAAAAATTAAAAAAGCTCTCAAAGTTCGAGATAAAAAAAGAAAAAACCATCCACCAGGTAGCCAACGGTAAACGGTACAAGTATCGTACGGGCGAAAACGAGCGTTACCGTGCTCGTTTTCGAGTTATTGACGAAAAACGGCCTGGAGCGATCGGTCCGGCGGTCGACGCGCGAAAGATTCTAAGTCCGCTCTGCTCCGAATCATCGCTCCGGCGTCAAAAATCGTCGTAGGACAAAAAATCGACACGCTACTTTGCAGGAAAAAATCCGGGGAACACGATGGCGTCGTCAAAAGTGCAGGTCGTCGAGCTCGTTTTCGAGAGAAAAAAAAAAAAATTCTCAAAATTCGACAAACAAATAAAACGATTGTTGGACCGTGTAGAGAATGTAAAACTGCATAAGAATCGTATAGACGAAAATTGGCGTTCACGTGCTCGTTTTTGTGGAAAAAATTAAAAAAGCTCTCAAAGTTCGAGATAAAAAAAAAAAACCATCGACCAGGTAGCCAACGGTAAACGATACAAGTATCGTACGGGCGAAAACGAGCGTTACCGTGCTCGTTTTCGAGTTATTGACGAAAAACGGCCTGGAGCGATCGGTCCGGCGGTCGACGCGCGAAAGTTTCTAAGTCCGCTCTGCTCCGAATCATCGCTCCGGCGTCAAAAATCGTCGTAGGACAAAAAATCGACACGCTATCTTGCAGGAAAAAATCCGGGGAACACGATGGCGTCGTCAAAAGTGCAGGTCGTCGAGCTCGTTTTCGAGAGAAAAAAAAAAAAATTCTCAAAATTCGACAAAAAAATAAAGCGATTATTGGATCGTATAGAGAATGTGAAACTGCATAAGAATCGTATAGACGAAAATTGGCGTTCACGTGCTCGTTTTTTGGAAAAAATTAAAAAAGCTCTCAAAGTTCGAGATAAAAAAAAAAAAACCATCGACCAGGTAGCCAACGGTAAACGATACAAGTATCGTACGGGCGAAAACGAGCGTTACCGTGCTCGTTTTCGAGTTATTGACGAAAAACGGCCTGGAGCGATCGGTCCGGCGGTCGACGCGCGAAAGTTTCTAAGTCCGCTCTGCTCCGAATCATCGCTCCGGCGTCAAAAATCGTCGTAGGACAAAAAATCGGCACGCTATCTTGCAGGAAAAAATCCGGGGAACACGATGGCGTCGTCAAAAGTGCAGGTCGTCGAGCTCGTTTTCGAGAGAAAAAAAAAAAAATTCTCAAAATTCGACAAAAAAATAAAGCGATTATTGGATCGTATAGAGAATGTGAAACTGCATAAGAATCGTATAGACGAAAATTGGCGTTCACGTGCTCGTTTTTGTGGAAAAAATTAAAAAAGCTCTCAGAGTTCGAGATAAAAAAAGAAAAAACCATCGACCAGGTAGCCAACGGTAGACGGTACAAGTATCGTATGGGCGAAAACGAGCGTTACCGTGCTCGTTTTCGAGTTATTGACGAAAAACGGCCTGGAGCGATCGGTCCGGCGGTCGACGCGCGAAAGTTTCTAAGTCCGCTCTGCTCCGAATCATCGCTCCGGCGTCAAAAATCGTCGTAGGACAAAAACTCGACACGCTATCTTGCATGAAAAAATCCGGGGAACACGATGGCGTCGTCAAAAGTGCAGGTCGTCGAGCTCGTTTTCGAGAGAAAAAAAAAAAAATTCTCAAAATTCGACAAAAAAATAAAACGATTATTGGATTGTGTAGAGAATGTAAAACTGCATAAGAATCGCATAGACGAAAATGAGCGTTCACGTGCTCGTTTTTGTGGAAAAAATTAAAAAAGCTCTCAAAGTTCGAGATAAAAAAAGAAAAAACCATCGACCAGGTAGCCAACGGTAGACGGTACAAGTATCGTATGGGCGAAAACGAGCGTTACCGTGCTCGTTTTCGAGTTATTGACGAAAAACGGCCTGGAGCGATCGGTCCGGCGGTCGACGCGCGAAAGTTTCTAAGTCCGCTCTGCTCCGAATCATCGCTCCGGCGTCAAAAATCGTCGTAGGACAAAAACTCGACACGCTATCTTGCATGAAAAAATCCGGGGAACACGATGGCGTCGTCAAAAGTGCAGGTCGTCGAGCTCGTTTTCGAGAGAAAAAAAAAAAAATTCTCAAAATTCGACAAAAAAATAAAGCGATTATTGGATCGTGTAGAGAATGTGAAACTGCATAAGAATCATATAGACGAAAATTGGCGTTCACGTGCTCGTTTTTGTGGAAAAAATTAAAAAAGCTCTCAAAGTTCGAGATAAAAAAAGAAAAAACCATCGACCAGGTAGCCAACGGTAGACGGTACAAGTATCGTATGGGCGAAAACGAGCGTTACCGTGCTCGTTTTCGAGTTATTGACGAAAAACGGCCTGGAGCGATCGGTCCGGCGGTCGACGCGCGAAAGTTTCCAAGTCTGCTCTGCCCGAATCATCGCTCCGGCGTCAAGAATCGTCGTAGGACAAAAAATCGACACGCTATCTTGCAGGAAAAAATCCGGGGACCACGATGGCGTCGTCAAAAGTGCAGGTCGTCGAGCTCGTTTTCGAGAGAAAAAAAAAAAAATTCTCAAAATTCGACAAAAAAATAAAACGATTATTGGATCGTGTAGAGAATGTAAAACTGCATCAGAATCGCATAGACGAAAATTGGCGTTCACGTGCTCGTTTTTGTGGAAAAAATTAAAAAAGCTCTCAAAGTTCGAGATAAAAAAAAAAAAACCATCGACCAGGTAGCCAACGGTAGACGGTACAAGTATCGTATGGGCGAAAACGAGCGTTACCGTGCTCGTTTTCGAGTTATTGACGAAAAACGGCCTGGAGCGATCGGTCCGGCGGTCGACGCGCGAAAGTTTCTAAGTCCGCTCTGCTCCGAATCATCGCTCCGGCGTCAAAAATCGTCGTAGGACAAAAACTCGACACGCTATCTTGCATGAAAAAATCCGGGGAACACGATGGCGTCGTCAAAAGTGCAGGTCGTCGAGCTCGTTTTCGAGAGAAAAAAAAAAAAATTCTCAAAATTCGACAAAAAAATAAAACGATTATTGGATTGTGTAGAGAATGTAAAACTGCATAAGAATCGCATAGACGAAAATGAGCGTTCACGTGCTCGTTTTTGTGGAAAAAATTAAAAAAGCTCTCAAAGTTCGAGATAAAAAAAGAAAAAACCATCGACCAGGTAGCCAACGGTAGACGGTACAAGTATCGTATGGGCGAAAACGAGCGTTACCGTGCTCGTTTTCGAGTTATTGACGAAAAACGGCCTGGAGCGATCGGTCCGGCGGTCGACGCGCGAAAGTTTCTAAGTCCGCTCTGCTCCGAATCATCGCTCCGGCGTCAAAAATCGTCGTAGGACAAAAACTCGACACGCTATCTTGCATGAAAAAATCCGGGGAACACGATGGCGTCGTCAAAAGTGCAGGTCGTCGAGCTCGTTTTCGAGAGAAAAAAAAAAAAATTCTCAAAATTCGACAAAAAAATAAAGCGATTATTGGATCGTGTAGAGAATGTGAAACTGCATAAGAATCATATAGACGAAAATTGGCGTTCACGTGCTCGTTTTTGTGGAAAAAATTAAAAAAGCTCTCAAAGTTCGAGATAAAAAAAGAAAAAACCATCGACCAGGTAGCCAACGGTAGACGGTACAAGTATCGTATGGGCGAAAACGAGCGTTACCGTGCTCGTTTTCGAGTTATTGACGAAAAACGGCCTGGAGCGATCGGTCCGGCGGTCGACGCGCGAAAGTTTCCAAGTCTGCTCTGCCCCGAATCATCGCTCCGGCGTCAAGAATCGTCGTAGGACAAAAAATCGACACGCTATCTTGCAGGAAAAAATCCGGGGACCACGATGGCGTCGTCAAAAGTGCAGGTCGTCGAGCTCGTTTTCGAGAGAAAAAAAAAAAAATTCTCAAAATTCGACAAAAAAATAAAACGATTATTGGATCGTGTAGAGAATGTAAAACTGCATCAGAATCGCATAGACGAAAATTGGCGTTCACGTGCTCGTTTTTGTGGAAAAAATTAAAAAAGCTCTCAAAGTTCGAGATAAAAAAAAAAAAACCATCGACCAGGTAGCCAACGGTAAACGATACAAGTATCGTGCGGGCGAAAACGAGCGTTACCGTGCTCGTTTTCGAGTTATTGACGAAAAACGGCCTGGAGCGATCGGTCCGGCGGTCGACGCGCGAAAGTTTCTAAGTCCGCTCTGCTCCGGCAGTCCGTGTTGCTCGCGTGGCAGGAGCGGCTGGCTCTGCCAACCGCGGGGCACCGGACTGTCGGGGCGGTTCGGCCACTCCTGAAGGAGTGGCTGGACAGAGGCCATGGCAGCCTCACCTACCGGATGGCACAGGTATTTTCCGGGCATGGCAGCTTCGGAAGATACCTGTGCCGGATAGGGAAGGAGCCGACGGCGCGTTGCTGCCACTGCGACGCTGAGCAGGACACGGCGGATCATACCCTGGAGGTATGCCCCGCGTGGGAGGGGGAGCGCCGTGTCCTGGTCGGCGTCGTCGGGCGGGATGTCTCGCTGCCGGGCGTGGTGCGCGCCATGCTCGGCAGCGAGGAGAAGTGGAGGGCCGTGGCCTCCTTCTGCGAGAACGTAATGTTGCAGAAGGAGGCCGCGGGGAGGGAGCGCGAGCTTCAGCGGCGCGCTGAAGCTCGCGCTCGTGCGGTGGCCCGAGGTCGTCGCCCGGTCGCGAGGCGTCGCGGGCGGCCGCCTCGGCGTGGCGGATGACCTAGGCTGGGAGGGGGGTCCTTAGGGGACCCTCCTCCCGCCAGGCGGCGCCGGGTCGGACCGGTTGGGGGTAGGAGTGCCTCCCCCTACCGGTCCGACGCAAGGGGAGGCACCCTCGGCGGTCTGGTGCGGCCATGAACGCCCGGCCGCCGAGGGGTGGAAACGGGGTCGCGGGCGGTTGCGAGTTGGGGCTCGCAGCCGCCACTAAACGCGGCCCCGGGACGGATAGCGGCGGGATGGAGTGGCCCCGTCCCGCCGCTATGAGGCAGTGTGTCTACTGGGGGGACCGATTGTCCCACCGGGGGATGGGCGCGAAAGCGCGGGCACGGGGAGGATACCGGAAGAATGCTTCGAGCGATTCCCGGTATCCTCCCAAAGCGTGCCGAAGGGTCACCGTGGGGTTTTTAGTGGGTAGGTCCCGCGCCTGTCGTTGTACGGGCGCGGGGAATCCCACACACCCCTCCCACCTCTCCCCAAGGAGGTGGGAGGGAGTCTTTCGAAGATTTTCCCCACGACAAAAAAAAAAAAAAAAAAAAAAAAAAAAAAAGTCCGCTCTGCTCCGAATCATCGCTCCGGCGTCAAAAATCGTCGTAGGACAAAAAATCGACACGCTATCTTGCAGGAAAAAATCCGGGGAACACGATGGCGTCGTCAAAAGTGCAGGTCGTCGAGCTCGTTTTCGAGAGAAAAAAAAAAAAATTCTCAAAATTCGACAAAAAAATAAAGCGATTATTGGATCGTATAGAGAATGTGAAACTGCATAAGAATCGTATAGACGAAAATTGGCGTTCACGTGCTCGTTTTTGTGGAAAAAATTAAAAAAGCTCTCAAAGTTCGAGATAAAAAAAAAAAAAACCATCGACCAGGTAGCCAACGGTAGACGGTACAAGTATCGTATGGGCGAAAACGAGCGTTACCGTGCTCGTTTTCGAGTTATTGACGAAAAACGGCCTGGAGCGATCGGTCCGGCGGTCGACGCGCGAAAGTTTCCAAGTCTGCTCTGCCCCGAATCATCGCTCCGGCGTCAAAAATCGTCGTAGGACAAAAAATCGACACGCTATCTTGCAGGAAAAAATCCGGGGAACACGATGGCGTCGTCAAAAGTGCAGGTCGTCGAGCTCGTTTTCGAGAGAAAAAAAAAAAAATTCTCAAAATTCGACAAAAAAATAAAACGATTATTGGATCGTGTAGAGAATGTAAAACTGCATAAGAATCGCATAGACGAAAATTAGCGTTCACGTGCTCGTTTTTGTGGAAAAAATTAAAAAAGCTCTCAAAGTTCGAGATAAAAAAAGAAAAAACCATCGACCAGGTAGCCAACGGTAGACGGTACAAGTATCGTATGGGCGAAAACGAGCGTTACCGTGCTCGTTTTCGAGTTATTGACGAAAAACGGCCTGGTGCGATCGGTCCGGCGGTCGACGCGCGAAAGTTTCTAAGTCCGCTCTGCTCCGAATCATCGCTCCGGCGTCAAAAATCGTCGTAGGACAAAAAATCGACACGCTATCTTGCAGGAAAAAATCCGGGGACCACGATGGCGTCGTCAAAAGTGCAGGTCGTCGAGCTCGTTTTCGAGAGAAAAAAAAAAAAATTCTCAAAATTCGACAAAAAAATAAAACGATTATTGGATCGTGTAGAGAATGTAAAACTGCATCAGAATCGCATAGACGAAAATTGGCGTTCACGTGCTCGTTTTTGTGGAAAAAATTAAAAAAGCTCTCAAAGTTCGAGATAAAAAAAGAAAAAACCATCGACCAGGTAGCCAACGGTAGACGGTACAAGTATCGTATGGGCGAAAACGAGCGTTATCGTGCTCGTTTTCGAGTTATTGACGAAAAACGGCCTGGTGCGATCGGTCCGGCGGTCGACGCGCGAAAGTTTCTAAGTCCGCTCTGCTCAACGGGGTCGCGGGCGGTTGCGAGTTGGGGCTCGCAGCCGCCACTAAACGCGGCCCCGGGACGGATAGCGGCGGGATGGAGTGGCCCCGTCCCGCCGCTATGAGGCAGTGTGTCTACTGGGGGGACCGATTGTCCCCCCGGGGGATGGGCGCGAAAGCGCGGGCACGGGGAGGATACCGGAAGAATGCTTCGAGCGATTCCCGGTATCCTCCCAAAGCGTGCCGAAGGGTCACCGTGGGGTTTTTAGTGGGTAGGTCCCGCGCCTGTCGTTGTACGGGCGCGGGGAATCCCACACACCCCTCCCACCACTCCCCAAGGAGGTGGGAGGGAGTCTTTCGAAGATTTTCCCCACGACAAAAAAAAAAAAAAAAAAAAAAAAAAAGTCCGCTCTGCTCCGAATCATCGCTCCGGCGTCAAAAATCGTCGTAGGACAAAAAATCGACACGCTATCTTGCAGGAAAAAATCCGGGGACCACGATGGCGTCGTCAAAAGTGCAGGTCGTCGAGCTCGTTTTCGAGAGAAAAAAAAAAAAATTCTCAAAATTCGACAAAAAAATAAAACGATTATTGGATCGTGTAGAGAATGTGAAACTGCATAAGAATCGTATAGACGAAAATTGGCGTTCACGTGCTCGTTTTTGTGGAAAAAATTAAAAAAGCTCTCAAAGTTCGAGATAAAAAAAAAAAAAACCATCGACCAGGTAGCCAACGGTAGACGGTACAAGTATCGTACGGGCGAAAACGAGCGTTACCGTGCTCGTTTTCGAGTTATTGACGAAAAACGGCCTGGAGCGATCGGTCCGGCGGTCGACGCGCGAAAGTTTCTAAGTCCGCTCTGCTCCGAATCATCGCTCCGGCGTCAAAAATCGTCGTAGGACAAAAAATCGGCACGCTATCTTGCAGGAAAAAATCCGGGGAACACGATGGCGTCGTCAAAAGTGCAGGTCGTCGAGCTCGTTTTCGAGAGAAAAAAAAAAAAATTCTCAAAATTCGACAAAAAAATAAAGCGATCATTGGATCGTATAGAGAATGTGAAACTGCATAAGAATCGTATAGACGAAAATTGGCGTTCACGTGCTCGTTTTTGTGGAAAAAATTAAAAAAGCTCTCAAAGTTCGAGATAAAAAAAGAAAAAACCATCGACCAGGTAGCCAACGGTAGACGGTACAAGTATCGTATGGGCGAAAACGAGCGTTACCGTGCTCGTTTTCGAGTTATTGACGAAAAACGGCCTGGAGCGATCGGTCCGGCGGTCGACGCGCGAAAGTTTCTAAGTCCGCTCTGCTCCGAATCATCGCTCCGGCGTCAAAAATCGTCGTAGGACAAAAACTCGACACGCTATCTTGCATGAAAAAATCCGGGGAACACGATGGCGTCGTCAAAAGTGCAGTTCGTCGAGCTCGTTTTCGAGAGAAAAAAAAAAAAATTCTCAAAATTCGACAAAAAAATAAAACGATTATTGGATTGTGTAGAGAATGTAAAACTGCATAAGAATCGCATAGACGAAAATGAGCGTTCACGTGCTCGTTTTTGTGGAAAAAATTAAAAAAGCTCTCAAAGTTCGAGATAAAAAAAGAAAAAACCATCGACCAGGTAGCCAACGGTAGACGGTACAAGTATCGTATGGGCGAAAACGAGCGTTACCGTGCTCGTTTTCGAGTTATTGACGAAAAACAGCCTGGAGCGATCGGTCCGGCGGTCGACGCGCGAAAGTTTCTAAGTCCGCTCTGCTCCGAATCATCGCTCCGGCGTCAAAAATCGTCGTAGGACAAAAAATCGCCACCCTATCTTGCAGGAAAAAATCCGGGGAACACGATGGCGTCGTCAAAAGTGCAGGTCGTCGAGCTCGTTTTCGAGAAAAAAAAAAAAAAATTCTCAAAATTCGACAAAAAAATAAAACGATCAGTGGACCGTGTAGAGAATATAAAACTGCATAAGAATCGTATAGACGAAAATTGGCGTTCACGTGCTCGTTTTTGTGGAAAAAATTAAAAAAGCTCTCAAACTTCGAGATAAAAAAAAAAAAAACCATCTACCAGGTAGCCAACGGTAAACGGTACAAGTATCGTACGGGCGAAAATGAGCGTTACCGTGCTCGTTTTCGAGTTATTGACGAAAAACAGCCTGGAGCGATCGCTCCGGCGGTCGACGCGCGAAAGTTTCTAAGTCCGCTCTGCTCCGAAACACCGCTCCGGCGTCAAAAATCGTCGTAGGACAAAAAATCGCCACCCTATCTTGCAGGAAAAAATCCGGGGAACACGATGGCGTCGTCAAAAGTGCAGGTCGTCGAGCTCGTTTTCGAGAAAAAAAAAAAAAAATTCTCAAAATTCGACAAAAAAATAAAACGATCAGTGGACCGTGTAGAGAATATAAAACTGCATAAGAATCGTACAGACGAAAATTGGCGTTCACGTGCTCGTTTTTGTGGAAAAAATTAAAAAAGCTCTCAAACTTCGAGATAAAAAAAAAAAAAACCATCTACCAGGTAGCCAACGGTAAACGGTACAAGTATCGTACGGGCGAAAACGAGCGTTACCGTGCTCGTTTTCGAGTTATTGACGAAAAACAGCCTGGAGCGATCGGTCCGGCGGTCGACGCGCGAAAGTTTCTAAGTCCGCTCTGCTCCGAATCATCGCTCCGGCGTCAAAAATCGTCGTAGGACAAAAAATCGCCACCCTATCTTGCAGGAAAAAATCCGGGGAAAACGATGGCGTCGTCAAAAGTGCAGGTCGTCGAGCTCGTTTTCGAGAAAAAAAAAAAAAAATTCTCAAAATTCGACAAAAAAATAAAACGATCAGTGGACCGTGTAGAGAATCTAAAACTGCATAAGAATCGTATAGACGAAAATTGGCGTTCACGTGCTCGTTTTTGTGGAAAAAATTAAAAAAGCTCTCAAACTTCGAGATAAAAAAAAAAAAAACCATCTACCAGGTAGCCAACGGTAAACGGTACAAGTATCGTACGGGCGAAAACGAGCGTTACCGTGCTCGTTTTCGAGTTATTGACGAAAAACAGCCTGGAGCGATCGGTCCGGCGGTCGACGCGCGAAAGTTTCTAAGTCCGCTCTGCTCCGAATCATCGCTCCGGCGTCAAAAATCGTCGTAGGACAAAAAATCGCCACCCTATCTTGCAGGAAAAAATCCGGGGAACACGATGGCGTCGTCAAAAGTGCAGGTCGTCGAGCTCGTTTTCGAGAAAAAAAAAAAAAAATTCTCAAAATTCGACAAAAAAATAAAACGATCAGTGGACCGTGTAGAGAATATAAAACTGCATAAGAATCGTATAGACGAAAATTGGCGTTCACGTGCTCGTTTTTGTGGAAAAAATTAAAAAAGCTCTCAAACTTCGAGATAAAAAAAAAAAAAACCATCTACCAGGTAGCCAACGGTAAACGGTACAAGTATCGTACAGGCGAAAATGAGCGTTACCGTGCTCGTTTTCGAGTTATTGACGAAAAACAGCCTGGAGCGATCGCTCCGGCGGTCGACGCGCGAAAGTTTCTAAGTCCGCTCTGCTCCGAAACACCGCTCCGGCGTCAAAAATCGTCGTAGGACAAAAAATAGACACGCTATCTTGCAGGAAAAAATCCGGGGAACACGATGGCGTCGTCAAAAGTGCAGGTCGTCGAGCTCGTTTTCGAGAAAAAAAAAAAAAAATTCTCAAAATTCGACAAAAAAATAAAACGATCAGTGGACCGTGTAGAGAATATAAAACTGCATAAGAATCGTATAGACGAAAATTGGCGTTCACGTGCTCGTTTTTGTGGAAAAAATTAAAAAAGCTCTCAAACTTCGAGATAAAAAAAAAAAAAACCATCTACCAGGTAGCCAACGGTAAACGGTACAAGTATCGTACGGGCGAAAATGAGCGTTACCGTGCTCGTTTTCGAGTTATTGACGAAAAACAGCCTGGAGCGATCGCTCCGGCGGTCGACGCGCGAAAGTTTCTAAGTCCGCTCTGCTCCGAAACACCGCTCCGGCGTCAAAAATCGTCGTAGGACAAAAAATCGCCACCCTATCTTGCAGGAAAAAATCCGGGGAACACGATGGCGTCGTCAAAAGTGCAGGTCGTCGAGCTCGTTTTCGAGAAAAAAAAAAAAAAATTCTCAACATTCGACAAAAAAATAAAACGATCAGTGGACCGTGTAGAGAATATAAAACTGCATAAGAATCGTATAGACGAAAATTGGCGTTCACGTGCTCGTTTTTGTGGAAAAAATTAAAAAAGCTCTCAAACTTCGAGATAAAAAAAAAACAAACCATCTGCCAGGTAGCCAACGGTAAACGGTACAAGTATCGTACGGGCGAAAACGAGCGTTACCGTGCTCGTTTTCGAGTTATTGACGAAAAACAGCCTGGAGCGATCGGTCCGGCGGTTGACGCGCGAAAGTTTCTAAGTCCGCTCTGCTCCGAATCATCGCTCCGGCGTCAAAAATCGTCGTAGGACAAAAAATCGACACGCTATCTTGCAGGAAAAAATCCGGGGACCACGATGGCGTCGTCAAAAGTGCAGGTCGTCGAGCTCGTTTTCGAGAGAAAAAAAAAAAAATTCTCAAAATTCGACAAAAAAATAAAACGATTATTGGATCGTGTAGAGAATGTAAAACTGCATCAGAATCGCATAGACGAAAATTGGCGTTCACGTGCTCGTTTTTGTGGAAAAAATTAAAAAAGCTCTCAAAGTTCGAGATAAAAAAAAAAAAAACCATCGACCAGGTAGCCAAAGGTAGACGGTACAAGTATCGTACGGGCGAAAACGAGCGTTACCGTGCTCGTTTTCGAGTTATTGACGAAAAACGGCCTGGAGCGATCGGTCCGGCGGTCGACGCGCGAAAGTTTCTAAGTCCGCTCTGCTCCGAATCATCGCTCCGGCGTCAAAAATCGTCGTAGGACAAAAAATCGACACGCTATCTTGCAGGAAAAAATCCGGGGAACACGATGGCGTCGTCAAAAGTGCAGGTCGTCGAGCTCGTTTTCGAGAGAAAAAAAAAAAAATTCTCAAAATTCGACAAAAAAATAAAGCGATTATTGGATCGTGTAGAGAATGTGAAACTGCATAAGAATCATATAGACGAAAATTGGCGTTCACGTGCTCGTTTTTGTGGAAAAAATTAAAAAAGCTCTCAAAGTTCGAGATAAAAAAAGAAAAAACCATCGACCAGGTAGCCAACGGTAGACGGTACAAGTATCGTATGGGCGAAAACGAGCGTTACCGTGCTCGTTTTCGAGTTATTGACGAAAAACGGCCTGGAGCGATCGGTCCGGCGGTCGACGCGCGAAAGATTCTAAGTCCGCTCTGCTCCGAATCATCGCTCCGGCGTCAAAAATCGTCGTAGGACAAAAAATCGACACGCTACTTTGCAGGAAAAAATCCGGGGAACACGATGGCGTCGTCAAAAGTGCAGGTCGTCGAGCTCGTTTTCGAGAGAAAAAAAAAAAAATTCTCAAAATTCGACAAACAAATAAAACGATTGTTGGACCGTGTAGAGAATGTAAAACTGCATAAGAATCGTATAGACGAAAATTGGCGTTCACGTGCTCGTTTTTGTGGAAAAAATTAAAAAAGCTCTCAAAGTTCGAGATAAAAAAAAAAAACCATCGACCAGGTAGCCAACGGTAAACGATACAAGTATCGTACGGGCGAAAACGAGCGTTACCGTGCTCGTTTTCGAGTTATTGACGAAAAACGGCCTGGAGCGATCGGTCCGGCGGTCGACGCGCGAAAGTTTCTAAGTCCGCTCTGCTCCGAATCATCGCTCCGGCGTCAAAAATCGTCGTAGGACAAAAAATCGCCACCCTATCTTGCAGGAAAAAATCCGGGGAACACGATGGCGTCGTCAAAAGTGCAGGTCGTCGAGCTCGTTTTCGAGAAAAAAAAAAAAAAATTCTCAAAATTCGACAAAAAAATAAAACGATCAGTGGACCGTGTAGAGAATATAAAACTGCATAAGAATCGTATAGACGAAAATTGGCGTTCACGTGCTCGTTTTTGTGGAAAAAATTAAAAAAGCTCTCAAACTTCGAGATAAAAAAAAAAAAAACCATCTACCAGGTAGCCAACGGTAAACGGTACAAGTATCGTACGGGCGAAAATGAGCGTTACCGTGCTCGTTTTCGAGTTATTGACGAAAAACAGCCTGGAGCGATCGCTCCGGCGGTCGACGCGCGAAAGTTTCTAAGTCCGCTCTGCTCCGAAACACCGCTCCGGCGTCAAAAATCGTCGTAGGACAAAAAATCGCCACCCTATCTTGCAGGAAAAAATCCGGGGAACACGATGGCGTCGTCAAAAGTGCAGGTCGTCGAGCTCGTTTTCGAGAAAAAAAAAAAAAAATTCTCAAAATTCGACAAAAAAATAAAACGATCAGTGGACCGTGTAGAGAATATAAAACTGCATAAGAATCGTACAGACGAAAATTGGCGTTCACGTGCTCGTTTTTGTGGAAAAAATTAAAAAAGCTCTCAAACTTCGAGATAAAAAAAAAAAAAACCATCTACCAGGTAGCCAACGGTAAACGGTACAAGTATCGTACGGGCGAAAACGAGCGTTACCGTGCTCGTTTTCGAGTTATTGACGAAAAACAGCCTGGAGCGATCGGTCCGGCGGTCGACGCGCGAAAGTTTCTAAGTCCGCTCTGCTCCGAATCATCGCTCCGGCGTCAAAAATCGTCGTAGGACAAAAAATCGCCACCCTATCTTGCAGGAAAAAATCCGGGGAAAACGATGGCGTCGTCAAAAGTGCAGGTCGTCGAGCTCGTTTTCGAGAAAAAAAAAAAAAAATTCTCAAAATTCGACAAAAAAATAAAACGATCAGTGGACCGTGTAGAGAATCTAAAACTGCATAAGAATCGTATAGACGAAAATTGGCGTTCACGTGCTCGTTTTTGTGGAAAAAATTAAAAAAGCTCTCAAACTTCGAGATAAAAAAAAAAAAAACCATCTACCAGGTAGCCAACGGTAAACGGTACAAGTATCGTACGGGCGAAAACGAGCGTTACCGTGCTCGTTTTCGAGTTATTGACGAAAAACAGCCTGGAGCGATCGGTCCGGCGGTCGACGCGCGAAAGTTTCTAAGTCCGCTCTGCTCCGAATCATCGCTCCGGCGTCAAAAATCGTCGTAGGACAAAAAATCGCCACCCTATCTTGCAGGAAAAAATCCGGGGAACACGATGGCGTCGTCAAAAGTGCAGGTCGTCGAGCTCGTTTTCGAGAAAAAAAAAAAAAAATTCTCAAAATTCGACAAAAAAATAAAACGATCAGTGGACCGTGTAGAGAATATAAAACTGCATAAGAATCGTATAGACGAAAATTGGCGTTCACGTGCTCGTTTTTGTGGAAAAA
Source organism: Colletes latitarsis (assembly GCF_051014445.1). Lineage (NCBI taxonomy): Eukaryota > Metazoa > Arthropoda > Insecta > Hymenoptera > Colletidae > Colletes > Colletes latitarsis. The sequence goes on from NC_135137.1 coordinate 1,828,795, forward strand.
ATTAAAAAAGCTCTCAAACTTCGAGATAAAAAAAAAAAAAACCATCTACCAGGTAGCCAACGGTAAACGGTACAAGTATCGTACGGGCGAAAATGAGCGTTACCGTGCTCGTTTTCGAGTTATTGACGAAAAACAGCCTGGAGCGATCGCTCCGGCGGTCGACGCGCGAAAGTTTCTAAGTCCGCTCTGCTCCGAAACACCGCTCCGGCGTCAAAAATCGTCGTAGGACAAAAAATCGCCACCCTATCTTGCAGGAAAAAATCCGGGGAACACGATGGCGTCGTCAAAAGTGCAGGTCGTCGAGCTCGTTTTCGAGAAAAAAAAAAAAAAATTCTCAACATTCGACAAAAAAATAAAACGATCAGTGGACCGTGTAGAGAATATAAAACTGCATAAGAATCGTATAGACGAAAATTGGCGTTCACGTGCTCGTTTTTGTGGAAAAAATTAAAAAAGCTCTCAAACTTCGAGATAAAAAAAAAACAAACCATCTGCCAGGTAGCCAACGGTAAACGGTACAAGTATCGTACGGGCGAAAACGAGCGTTACCGTGCTCGTTTTCGAGTTATTGACGAAAAACAGCCTGGAGCGATCGGTCCGGCGGTTGACGCGCGAAAGTTTCTAAGTCCGCTCTGCTCCGAATCATCGCTCCGGCGTCAAAAATCGTCGTAGGACAAAAAATCGACACGCTATCTTGCAGGAAAAAATCCGGGGACCACGATGGCGTCGTCAAAAGTGCAGGTCGTCGAGCTCGTTTTCGAGAGAAAAAAAAAAAAATTCTCAAAATTCGACAAAAAAATAAAACGATTATTGGATCGTGTAGAGAATGTAAAACTGCATCAGAATCGCATAGACGAAAATTGGCGTTCACGTGCTCGTTTTTGTGGAAAAAATTAAAAAAGCTCTCAAAGTTCGAGATAAAAAAAAAAAAAACCATCGACCAGGTAGCCAAAGGTAGACGGTACAAGTATCGTACGGGCGAAAACGAGCGTTACCGTGCTCGTTTTCGAGTTATTGACGAAAAACGGCCTGGAGCGATCGGTCCGGCGGTCGACGCGCGAAAGTTTCTAAGTCCGCTCTGCTCCGAATCATCGCTCCGGCGTCAAAAATCGTCGTAGGACAAAAAATCGACACGCTATCTTGCAGGAAAAAATCCGGGGAACACGATGGCGTCGTCAAAAGTGCAGGTCGTCGAGCTCGTTTTCGAGAGAAAAAAAAAAAAATTCTCAAAATTCGACAAAAAAATAAAGCGATTATTGGATCGTGTAGAGAATGTGAAACTGCATAAGAATCGTGTAGACGAAAATTGGCGTTCACGTGCTCGTTTTTGTGGAAAAAATTAAAAAAGCTCTCAAAGTTCGAGATAAAAAAAGAAAAAACCATCCACCAGGTAGCCAACGGTAAACGGTACAAGTATCGTACGGGCGAAAACGAGCGTTACCGTGCTCGTTTTCGAGTTATTGACGAAAAACGGCCTGGAGCGATCGGTCCGGCGGTCGACGCGCGAAAGATTCTAAGTCCGCTCTGCTCCGAATCATCGCTCCGGCGTCAAAAATCGTCGTAGGACAAAAAATCGACACGCTACTTTGCAGGAAAAAATCCGGGGAACACGATGGCGTCGTCAAAAGTGCAGGTCGTCGAGCTCGTTTTCGAGAGAAAAAAAAAAAAATTCTCAAAATTCGACAAACAAATAAAACGATTGTTGGACCGTGTAGAGAATGTAAAACTGCATAAGAATCGTATAGACGAAAATTGGCGTTCACGTGCTCGTTTTTGTGGAAAAAATTAAAAAAGCTCTCAAAGTTCGAGATAAAAAAAAAAAACCATCGACCAGGTAGCCAACGGTAAACGATACAAGTATCGTACGGGCGAAAACGAGCGTTACCGTGCTCGTTTTCGAGTTATTGACGAAAAACGGCCTGGAGCGATCGGTCCGGCGGTCGACGCGCGAAAGTTTCTAAGTCCGCTCTGCTCCGAATCATCGCTCCGGCGTCAAAAATCGTCGTAGGACAAAAAATCGACACGCTATCTTGCAGGAAAAAATCCGGGGAACACGATGGCGTCGTCAAAAGTGCAGGTCGTCGAGCTCGTTTTCGAGAGAAAAAAAAAAAAATTCTCAAAATTCGACAAAAAAATAAAGCGATTATTGGATCGTATAGAGAATGTGAAACTGCATAAGAATCGTATAGACGAAAATTGGCGTTCACGTGCTCGTTTTTTGGAAAAAATTAAAAAAGCTCTCAAAGTTCGAGATAAAAAAAAAAAAACCATCGACCAGGTAGCCAACGGTAAACGATACAAGTATCGTACGGGCGAAAACGAGCGTTACCGTGCTCGTTTTCGAGTTATTGACGAAAAACGGCCTGGAGCGATCGGTCCGGCGGTCGACGCGCGAAAGTTTCTAAGTCCGCTCTGCTCCGAATCATCGCTCCGGCGTCAAAAATCGTCGTAGGACAAAAAATCGGCACGCTATCTTGCAGGAAAAAATCCGGGGAACACGATGGCGTCGTCAAAAGTGCAGGTCGTCGAGCTCGTTTTCGAGAGAAAAAAAAAAAAATTCTCAAAATTCGACAAAAAAATAAAGCGATTATTGGATCGTATAGAGAATGTGAAACTGCATAAGAATCGTATAGACGAAAATTGGCGTTCACGTGCTCGTTTTTGTGGAAAAAATTAAAAAAGCTCTCAGAGTTCGAGATAAAAAAAGAAAAAACCATCGACCAGGTAGCCAACGGTAGACGGTACAAGTATCGTATGGGCGAAAACGAGCGTTACCGTGCTCGTTTTCGAGTTATTGACGAAAAACGGCCTGGAGCGATCGGTCCGGCGGTCGACGCGCGAAAGTTTCTAAGTCCGCTCTGCTCCGAATCATCGCTCCGGCGTCAAAAATCGTCGTAGGACAAAAACTCGACACGCTATCTTGCATGAAAAAATCCGGGGAACACGATGGCGTCGTCAAAAGTGCAGGTCGTCGAGCTCGTTTTCGAGAGAAAAAAAAAAAAATTCTCAAAATTCGACAAAAAAATAAAACGATTATTGGATTGTGTAGAGAATGTAAAACTGCATAAGAATCGCATAGACGAAAATGAGCGTTCACGTGCTCGTTTTTGTGGAAAAAATTAAAAAAGCTCTCAAAGTTCGAGATAAAAAAAGAAAAAACCATCGACCAGGTAGCCAACGGTAGACGGTACAAGTATCGTATGGGCGAAAACGAGCGTTACCGTGCTCGTTTTCGAGTTATTGACGAAAAACGGCCTGGAGCGATCGGTCCGGCGGTCGACGCGCGAAAGTTTCTAAGTCCGCTCTGCTCCGAATCATCGCTCCGGCGTCAAAAATCGTCGTAGGACAAAAACTCGACACGCTATCTTGCATGAAAAAATCCGGGGAACACGATGGCGTCGTCAAAAGTGCAGGTCGTCGAGCTCGTTTTCGAGAGAAAAAAAAAAAAATTCTCAAAATTCGACAAAAAAATAAAGCGATTATTGGATCGTGTAGAGAATGTGAAACTGCATAAGAATCATATAGACGAAAATTGGCGTTCACGTGCTCGTTTTTGTGGAAAAAATTAAAAAAGCTCTCAAAGTTCGAGATAAAAAAAGAAAAAACCATCGACCAGGTAGCCAACGGTAGACGGTACAAGTATCGTATGGGCGAAAACGAGCGTTACCGTGCTCGTTTTCGAGTTATTGACGAAAAACGGCCTGGAGCGATCGGTCCGGCGGTCGACGCGCGAAAGTTTCCAAGTCTGCTCTGCCCCGAATCATCGCTCCGGCGTCAAGAATCGTCGTAGGACAAAAAATCGACACGCTATCTTGCAGGAAAAAATCCGGGGACCACGATGGCGTCGTCAAAAGTGCAGGTCGTCGAGCTCGTTTTCGAGAGAAAAAAAAAAAAATTCTCAAAATTCGACAAAAAAATAAAACGATTATTGGATCGTGTAGAGAATGTAAAACTGCATCAGAATCGCATAGACGAAAATTGGCGTTCACGTGCTCGTTTTTGTGGAAAAAATTAAAAAAGCTCTCAAAGTTCGAGATAAAAAAAAAAAAACCATCGACCAGGTAGCCAACGGTAGACGGTACAAGTATCGTATGGGCGAAAACGAGCGTTACCGTGCTCGTTTTCGAGTTATTGACGAAAAACGGCCTGGAGCGATCGGTCCGGCGGTCGACGCGCGAAAGTTTCTAAGTCCGCTCTGCTCCGAATCATCGCTCCGGCGTCAAAAATCGTCGTAGGACAAAAACTCGACACGCTATCTTGCATGAAAAAATCCGGGGAACACGATGGCGTCGTCAAAAGTGCAGGTCGTCGAGCTCGTTTTCGAGAGAAAAAAAAAAAAATTCTCAAAATTCGACAAAAAAATAAAACGATTATTGGATTGTGTAGAGAATGTAAAACTGCATAAGAATCGCATAGACGAAAATGAGCGTTCACGTGCTCGTTTTTGTGGAAAAAATTAAAAAAGCTCTCAAAGTTCGAGATAAAAAAAGAAAAAACCATCGACCAGGTAGCCAACGGTAGACGGTACAAGTATCGTATGGGCGAAAACGAGCGTTACCGTGCTCGTTTTCGAGTTATTGACGAAAAACGGCCTGGAGCGATCGGTCCGGCGGTCGACGCGCGAAAGTTTCTAAGTCCGCTCTGCTCCGAATCATCGCTCCGGCGTCAAAAATCGTCGTAGGACAAAAACTCGACACGCTATCTTGCATGAAAAAATCCGGGGAACACGATGGCGTCGTCAAAAGTGCAGGTCGTCGAGCTCGTTTTCGAGAGAAAAAAAAAAAAATTCTCAAAATTCGACAAAAAAATAAAGCGATTATTGGATCGTGTAGAGAATGTGAAACTGCATAAGAATCATATAGACGAAAATTGGCGTTCACGTGCTCGTTTTTGTGGAAAAAATTAAAAAAGCTCTCAAAGTTCGAGATAAAAAAAGAAAAAACCATCGACCAGGTAGCCAACGGTAGACGGTACAAGTATCGTATGGGCGAAAACGAGCGTTACCGTGCTCGTTTTCGAGTTATTGACGAAAAACGGCCTGGAGCGATCGGTCCGGCGGTCGACGCGCGAAAGTTTCCAAGTCTGCTCTGCCCCGAATCATCGCTCCGGCGTCAAGAATCGTCGTAGGACAAAAAATCGACACGCTATCTTGCAGGAAAAAATCCGGGGACCACGATGGCGTCGTCAAAAGTGCAGGTCGTCGAGCTCGTTTTCGAGAGAAAAAAAAAAAAATTCTCAAAATTCGACAAAAAAATAAAACGATTATTGGATCGTGTAGAGAATGTAAAACTGCATCAGAATCGCATAGACGAAAATTGGCGTTCACGTGCTCGTTTTTGTGGAAAAAATTAAAAAAGCTCTCAAAGTTCGAGATAAAAAAAAAAAAACCATCGACCAGGTAGCCAACGGTAAACGATACAAGTATCGTGCGGGCGAAAACGAGCGTTACCGTGCTCGTTTTCGAGTTATTGACGAAAAACGGCCTGGAGCGATCGGTCCGGCGGTCGACGCGCGAAAGTTTCTAAGTCCGCTCTGCTCCGAATCATCGCTCCGGCGTCAAAAATCGTCGTAGGACAAAAAATCGACACGCTATCTTGCAGGAAAAAATCCGGGGAACACGATGGCGTCGTCAAAAGTGCAGGTCGTCGAGCTCGTTTTCGAGAGAAAAAAAAAAAAATTCTCAAAATTCGACAAAAAAATAAAGCGATTATTGGATCGTATAGAGAATGTGAAACTGCATAAGAATCGTATAGACGAAAATTGGCGTTCACGTGCTCGTTTTTGTGGAAAAAATTAAAAAAGCTCTCAAAGTTCGAGATAAAAAAAAAAAAAACCATCGACCAGGTAGCCAACGGTAGACGGTACAAGTATCGTATGGGCGAAAACGAGCGTTACCGTGCTCGTTTTCGAGTTATTGACGAAAAACGGCCTGGAGCGATCGGTCCGGCGGTCGACGCGCGAAAGTTTCCAAGTCTGCTCTGCCCCGAATCATCGCTCCGGCGTCAAAAATCGTCGTAGGACAAAAAATCGACACGCTATCTTGCAGGAAAAAATCCGGGGAACACGATGGCGTCGTCAAAAGTGCAGGTCGTCGAGCTCGTTTTCGAGAGAAAAAAAAAAAAATTCTCAAAATTCGACAAAAAAATAAAACGATTATTGGATCGTGTAGAGAATGTAAAACTGCATAAGAATCGCATAGACGAAAATTAGCGTTCACGTGCTCGTTTTTGTGGAAAAAATTAAAAAAGCTCTCAAAGTTCGAGATAAAAAAAGAAAAAACCATCGACCAGGTAGCCAACGGTAGACGGTACAAGTATCGTATGGGCGAAAACGAGCGTTACCGTGCTCGTTTTCGAGTTATTGACGAAAAACGGCCTGGTGCGATCGGTCCGGCGGTCGACGCGCGAAAGTTTCTAAGTCCGCTCTGCTCCGAATCATCGCTCCGGCGTCAAAAATCGTCGTAGGACAAAAAATCGACACGCTATCTTGCAGGAAAAAATCCGGGGACCACGATGGCGTCGTCAAAAGTGCAGGTCGTCGAGCTCGTTTTCGAGAGAAAAAAAAAAAAATTCTCAAAATTCGACAAAAAAATAAAACGATTATTGGATCGTGTAGAGAATGTAAAACTGCATCAGAATCGCATAGACGAAAATTGGCGTTCACGTGCTCGTTTTTGTGGAAAAAATTAAAAAAGCTCTCAAAGTTCGAGATAAAAAAAAAAAAACCATCGACCAGGTAGCCAACGGTAAACGATACAAGTATCGTACGGGCGAAAACGAGCGTTACCGTGCTCGTTTTCGAGTTATTGACGAAAAACGGCCTGGAGCGATCGGTCCGGCGGTCGACGCGCGAAAGTTTCTAAGTCCGCTCTGCTCCGAATCATCGCTCCGGCGTCAAAAATCGTCGTAGGACAAAAACTCGACACGCTATCTTGCATGAAAAAATCCGGGGAACACGATGGCGTCGTCAAAAGTGCAGGTCGTCGAGCTCGTTTTCGAGAGAAAAAAAAAAAAATTCTCAATATTCGACAAAAAAATAAAACGATTATTGGATTGTGTAGAGAATGTAAAACTGCATAAGAATCGCATAGACGAAAATTGGCGTTCACGTGCTCGTTTTTGTGGAAAAAATTAAAAAAGCTCTCAAAGTTCGAGATAAAAAAAGAAAAAACCATCGACCAGGTAGCCAACGGTAGACGGTACAAGTATCGTATGGGCGAAAACGAGCGTTACCGTGCTGGTTTTCGAGTTATTGACGAAAAACGGCCTGGAGCGATCGGTCCGGCGGTCGACGCGCAAAAGTTTCTAAGTCCGCTCTGCTCCGAATCATCGCTCCGGCGTCAAAAATCGTCGTAGGACAAAAAATCGACACGCTATCTTGCAGGAAAAAATCCGGGGAACACGATGGCGTCGTCAAAAGTGCAGGTCGTCGAGCTCGTTTTCGAGAGAAAAAAAAAAAAATTCTCAAAATTCGACAAAAAAATAAAGCGATTATTGGATCGTGTAGAGAATGTGAAACTGCATAAGAATCGTGTAGACGAAAATTGGCGTTCACGTGCTCGTTTTTGTGGAAAAAATTAAAAAAGCTCTCAAAGCTCGAGATAAAAAAAAAAAAAACCATCGACCAGGTAGCCAACGGTAGACGGTACAAGTATCGTATGGGCGAAAACGAGCGTTACCGTGCTCGTTTTCGAGTTATTGACGAAAAACGGCCTGGAGCGATCGGTCCGGCGGTCGACGCGCGAAAGTTTCTAAGTCCGCTCTGCTCACCTGCTTGGGGCGATTTGAAGCGCCAGGCCCGGCAGTCCGTGTTGCTCGCGTGGCAGGAGCGGCTGGCTCTGCCAACCGCGGGGCACCGGACTGTCGGGGCTGTTCGGCCACTCCTGAAGGAGTGGCTGGACAGAGGCCATGGCAGCCTCACCTACCGGCTGGCACAGGTATTTTCCGGGCATGGCAGCTTCGGAAGATACCTGTGCCGGATAGGGAAGGAGCCGACGGCGCGTTGCTGCCACTGCGACGCTGAGCAGGACACGGCGGATCATACCCTGGAGGTATGCCCCGCGTGGGAGGGGGAGCGCCGTGTCCTGGTCGGCGTCGTCGGGCGGGATGTCTCGCTGCCGGGCGTGGTGCGCGCCATGCTCGGCAGCGAGGAGAAGTGGAGGGCCGTGGCCTCCTTCTGCGAGAACGTAATGTTGCAGAAGGAGGCCGCGGGGAGGGAGCGCGAGCTTCAGCGGCGCGCTAAAGCTCGCGCTCGTGCGGTGGCCCGAGGTCGTCGCCCGGTCGCGAGGCGTCGCGGGCGGCCGCCTCGGCGTGGCGGATGACCTAGGCTGGGAGGGGGGTCCTGAGGGGACCCTCCTCCCGCCAGGCGGCGCCGGGTCGGACCGGTTGGGGGTAGGAGTGCCTCCCCCTACCGGTCCGACGCAAGGGGAGGCACCCTCGGCGGTCTGGTGCGGCCATGAACGCCCGGCCGCCGAGGGGTGGAAACGGGGTCGCGGGCGGTTGCGAGTTGGGGCTCGCAGCCGCCACTAAACGCGGCCCCGGGACGGATAGCGGCGGGATGGAGTGGCCCCGTCCCGCCGCTATGAGGCAGTGTGTCTACTGGGGGGACCGATTGTCCCCCCGGGGGATGGGCGCGAAAGCGCGGGCACGGGGAGGATACCGGAAGAATGCTTCGAGCGATTCCCGGTATCCTCCCAAAGCGTGCCGAAGGGTCACCGTGGGGTTTTTTAGTGGGTAGGTCCCGCGCCTGTCGTTGAACGGGCGCGGGGAATCCCACACACCCCTCCCACCTCTCCCCAAGGAGGTGGGAGGGAGTCTTTCGAAGATTTTCCCCACGACAAAAAAAAAAAAAAAAAAAAAAAAAAAAGTCCGCTCTGCTCCGAATCATCGCTCCGGCGTCAAAAATCGTCGTAGGACAAAAACTCGACACGCTATCTTGCATGAAAAAATCCGGGGAACACGATGGCGTCGTCAAAAGTGCAGGTCGTCGAGCTCGTTTTCGAGAGAAAAAAAAAAAAATTCTCAAAATTCGACAAAAAAATAAAACGATTATTGGATCGTGTAGAGAATGTAAAACTGCATAAGAATCGCATAGACGAAAATTAGCGTTCACGTGCTCGTTTTTGTGGAGAAAATTAAAAAAGCTCTCAAAGTTCGAGATAAAAAAAGAAAAAACCATCCACCAGGTAGCCAACGGTAAACGGTACAAGTATCGTACGGGCGAAAACGAGCGTTACCGTGCTCGTTTTCGAGTTATTGACGAAAAACGGCCTGGAGCGATCGGTCCGGCGGTCGACGCGCGAAAGATTCTAAGTCCGCTCTGCTCCGAATCATCGCTCCGGCGTCAAAAATCGTCGTAGGACAAAAAATCGACACGCTACTTTGCAGGAAAAAATCCGGGGAACACGATGGCGTCGTCAAAAGTGCAGGTCGTCGAGCTCGTTTTCGAGAGAAAAAAAAAAAAATTCTCAAAATTCGACAAACAAATAAAACGATTGTTGGACCGTGTAGAGAATGTAAAACTGCATAAGAATCGTATAGACGAAAATTGGCGTTCACGTGCTCGTTTTTGTGGAAAAAATTAAAAAAGCTCTCAAAGTTCGAGATAAAAAAAAAAAACCATCGACCAGGTAGCCAACGGTAAACGATACAAGTATCGTACGGGCGAAAACGAGCGTTACCGTGCTCGTTTTCGAGTTATTGACGAAAAACGGCCTGGAGCGATCGGTCCGGCGGTCGACGCGCGAAAGTTTCTAAGTCCGCTCTGCTCCGAATCATCGCTCCGGCGTCAAAAATCGTCGTAGGACAAAAAATCGACACGCTATCTTGCAGGAAAAAATCCGGGGAACACGATGGCGTCGTCAAAAGTGCAGGTCGTCGAGCTCGTTTTCGAGAGAAAAAAAAAAAAATTCTCAAAATTCGACAAAAAAATAAAGCGATTATTGGATCGTATAGAGAATGTGAAACTGCATAAGAATCGTATAGACGAAAATTGGCGTTCACGTGCTCGTTTTTGTGGAAAAAATTAAAAAAGCTCTCAAAGTTCGAGATAAAAAAAAAAAAACCATCGACCAGGTAGCCAACGGTAAACGATACAAGTATCGTACGGGCGAAAACGAGCGTTACCGTGCTCGTTTTCGAGTTATTGACGAAAAACGGCCTGGAGCGATCGGTCCGGCGGTCGACGCGCGAAAGTTTCTAAGTCCGCTCTGCTCCGAATCATCGCTCCGGCGTCAAAAATCGTCGTAGGACAAAAAATCGGCACGCTATCTTGCAGGAAAAAATCCGGGGAACACGATGGCGTCGTCAAAAGTGCAGGTCGTCGAGCTCGTTTTCGAGAGAAAAAAAAAAAAATTCTCAAAATTCGACAAAAAAATAAAGCGATTATTGGATCGTATAGAGAATGTGAAACTGCATAAGAATCGTATAGACGAAAATTGGCGTTCACGTGCTCGTTTTTGTGGAAAAAATTAAAAAAGCTCTCAGAGTTCGAGATAAAAAAAGAAAAAACCATCGACCAGGTAGCCAACGGTAGACGGTACAAGTATCGTATGGGCGAAAACGAGCGTTACCGTGCTCGTTTTCGAGTTATTGACGAAAAACGGCCTGGAGCGATCGGTCCGGCGGTCGACGCGCGAAAGTTTCTAAGTCCGCTCTGCTCCGAATCATCGCTCCGGCGTCAAAAATCGTCGTAGGACAAAAACTCGACACGCTATCTTGCATGAAAAAATCCGGGGAACACGATGGCGTCGTCAAAAGTGCAGGTCGTCGAGCTCGTTTTCGAGAGAAAAAAAAAAAAATTCTCAAAATTCGACAAAAAAATAAAACGATTATTGGATTGTGTAGAGAATGTAAAACTGCATAAGAATCGCATAGACGAAAATGAGCGTTCACGTGCTCGTTTTTGTGGAAAAAATTAAAAAAGCTCTCAAAGTTCGAGATAAAAAAAGAAAAAACCATCGACCAGGTAGCCAACGGTAGACGGTACAAGTATCGTATGGGCGAAAACGAGCGTTACCGTGCTCGTTTTCGAGTTATTGACGAAAAACGGCCTGGAGCGATCGGTCCGGCGGTCGACGCGCGAAAGTTTCTAAGTCCGCTCTGCTCCGAATCATCGCTCCGGCGTCAAAAATCGTCGTAGGACAAAAACTCGACACGCTATCTTGCATGAAAAAATCCGGGGAACACGATGGCGTCGTCAAAAGTGCAGGTCGTCGAGCTCGTTTTCGAGAGAAAAAAAAAAAAATTCTCAAAATTCGACAAAAAAATAAAGCGATTATTGGATCGTGTAGAGAATGTGAAACTGCATAAGAATCATATAGACGAAAATTGGCGTTCACGTGCTCGTTTTTGTGGAAAAAATTAAAAAAGCTCTCAAAGTTCGAGATAAAAAAAGAAAAAACCATCGACCAGGTAGCCAACGGTAGACGGTACAAGTATCGTATGGGCGAAAACGAGCGTTACCGTGCTCGTTTTCGAGTTATTGACGAAAAACGGCCTGGAGCGATCGGTCCGGCGGTCGACGCGCGAAAGTTTCCAAGTCTGCTCTGCCCCGAATCATCGCTCCGGCGTCAAGAATCGTCGTAGGACAAAAAATCGACACGCTATCTTGCAGGAAAAAATCCGGGGACCACGATGGCGTCGTCAAAAGTGCAGGTCGTCGAGCTCGTTTTCGAGAGAAAAAAAAAAAAATTCTCAAAATTCGACAAAAAAATAAAACGATTATTGGATCGTGTAGAGAATGTAAAACTGCATCAGAATCGCATAGACGAAAATTGGCGTTCACGTGCTCGTTTTTGTGGAAAAAATTAAAAAAGCTCTCAAAGTTCGAGATAAAAAAAAAAAAACCATCGACCAGGTAGCCAACGGTAAACGATACAAGTATCGTGCGGGCGAAAACGAGCGTTACCGTGCTCGTTTTCGAGTTATTGACGAAAAACGGCCTGGAGCGATCGGTCCGGCGGTCGACGCGCGAAAGTTTCTAAGTCCGCTCTGCTCCGAATCATCGCTCCGGCGTCAAAAATCGTCGTAGGACAAAAAATCGACACGCTATCTTGCAGGAAAAAATCCGGGGAACACGATGGCGTCGTCAAAAGTGCAGGTCGTCGAGCTCGTTTTCGAGAGAAAAAAAAAAAAATTCTCAAAATTCGACAAAAAAATAAAGCGATTATTGGATCGTATAGAGAATGTGAAACTGCATAAGAATCGTATAGACGAAAATTGGCGTTCACGTGCTCGTTTTTGTGGAAAAAATTAAAAAAGCTCTCAAAGTTCGAGATAAAAAAAAAAAAAACCATCGACCAGGTAGCCAACGGTAGACGGTACAAGTATCGTATGGGCGAAAACGAGCGTTACCGTGCTCGTTTTCGAGTTATTGACGAAAAACGGCCTGGAGCGATCGGTCCGGCGGTCGACGCGCGAAAGTTTCCAAGTCTGCTCTGCCCCGAATCATCGCTCCGGCGTCAAAAATCGTCGTAGGACAAAAAATCGACACGCTATCTTGCAGGAAAAAATCCGGGGAACACGATGGCGTCGTCAAAAGTGCAGGTCGTCGAGCTCGTTTTCGAGAGAAAAAAAAAAAAATTCTCAAAATTCGACAAAAAAATAAAACGATTATTGGATCGTGTAGAGAATGTAAAACTGCATAAGAATCGCATAGACGAAAATTAGCGTTCACGTGCTCGTTTTTGTGGAAAAAATTAAAAAAGCTCTCAAAGTTCGAGATAAAAAAAGAAAAAACCATCGACCAGGTAGCCAACGGTAGACGGTACAAGTATCGTATGGGCGAAAACGAGCGTTACCGTGCTCGTTTTCGAGTTATTGACGAAAAACGGCCTGGTGCGATCGGTCCGGCGGTCGACGCGCGAAAGTTTCTAAGTCCGCTCTGCTCCGAATCATCGCTCCGGCGTCAAAAATCGTCGTAGGACAAAAAATCGACACGCTATCTTGCAGGAAAAAATCCGGGGACCACGATGGCGTCGTCAAAAGTGCAGGTCGTCGAGCTCGTTTTCGAGAGAAAAAAAAAAAAATTCTCAAAATTCGACAAAAAAATAAAACGATTATTGGATCGTGTAGAGAATGTAAAACTGCATCAGAATCGCATAGACGAAAATTGGCGTTCACGTGCTCGTTTTTGTGGAAAAAATTAAAAAAGCTCTCAAAGTTCGAGATAAAAAAAAAAAAAACCATCGACCAGGTAGCCAACGGTAGACGGTACAAGTATCGTATGGGCGAAAACGAGCGTTACCGTGCTCGTTTTCGAGTTATTGACGAAAAACGGCCTGGAGCGATCGGTCCGGCGGTCGACGCGCAAAAGTTTCTAAGTCCGCTCTGCTCCGAATCATCGCTCCGGCGTCAAAAATCGTCGCAGGACAAAAAATCGACACGCTATCTTGCAGGAAAAAATCCGGGGAACACGATGGCGTCGTCAAAAGTGCAGGTCGTCGAGCTCGTTTTCGAGAGAAAAAGAAAAAAATTCTCAAAATTCGACAAAAAAATAAAGCGATTATTGGATCGTGTAGAGAATGTGAAACTGCATAAGAATCGTATAGACGAAAATTGGCGTTCACGTGCTCGTTTTTGTGGAAAAAATTAAAAAAGCTCTCAAAGTTCGAGATAAAAAAAGAAAAAACCATCGACCAGGTAGCCAACGGTAGACGGTACAAGTATCGTATGGGCGAAAACGAGCGTTACCGTGCTCGTTTTCGAGTTATTGACGAAAAACGGCCTGGAGCGATCGGTCCGGCGGTCGACGCGCGAAAGTTTCTAAGTCCGCTCTGCTCCCGGGCCGGGATGGTGATATGCGGAGGGAGGTGTACTGCGGTGTTCCGCAGGGGTCGGTCCTCGGGCCACTCCTGTGGAACATCGCGTACGACTCGGTGTTGCGGGCCGGCCTCCCCGACGGCGTCAGCACGGTGTGTTATGCGGATGACACACTGGTGCTGGCCGTCGGGGCGCACTGGGGGAGGGCCATGCGTCGCGCGGAGGAGGGGTCGCAACGCGTCGTCGACCGGATCAGGGGGATGGGGATGACGGTGGCGGTCCATAAGACCGAGGTGATTGCGTTTCATTCACCTCGGCGGGATCCGCCACCCCCTCTGATACGGGTGGGTGGGGCTGACATCGAGGTGAAGCCCCAGATCAGGTATCTGGGGCTGATCCTCGATAGCCACTGGCGCTTCGAGAAGCATTTCCGCTGCCTGGTCCCCCGGTTGGAAAGGATGGTTGCGGCTCTGGGCCGGATCCTGCCCAACCTGGGGGGCCCGGCGGGCCGAGTTCGTCGCCTCTATGTGGCAATGGTCCAGTCGGTGGCCCTATACGGGGCCCCCGTCTGGGCGGACGACCTGGCTGCCTCCCGGCGCAGCATGACTATGCTGCGTCGGGTGCAGAGGCGCATGGCGCTCAGGGTCGTCCGCGGGTATCGGACCATGTCACATGAGGCGGCGACGGTTCTAGCGGGGATGCCGCCCATGGACCTGCTCGCGCGGTCGCACGCGGTGATGTACCGGCACCGCGTCGACCGTCGCGCGGGGGTGGGGGCGGTCCCGGGCGGGCAGGAACCTGCTTGGGGCGATTTGAAGCGCCAGGCCCGGCAGTCCGTGTTGCTCGCGTGGCAGGAGCGGCTGGCTCTGCCAACCGCGGGGCACCGGACTGTCGGGGCTGTTCGGCCACTCCTGAAGGAGTGGCTGGACAGAGGCCATGGCAGCCTCACCTACCGGCTGGCACAGGTATTTTCCGGGCATGGCAGCTTCGGAAGATACCTGTGCCGGATAGGGAAGGAGCCGACGGCGCGTTGCTGCCACTGCGACGCTGAGCAGGACACGGCGGATCATACCCTGGAGGTATGCCCCGCGTGGGAGGGGGAGCGCCGTGTCCTGGTCGGCGTCGTCGGGCGGGATGTCTCGCTGCCGGGCGTGGTGCGCGCCATGCTCGACAGCGAGGAGAAGTGGAGGGCCGTGGCCTCCTTCTGCGAGAACGTAATGTTGCAGAAGGAGGCCGCGGGGAGGGAGCGCGAGCTTCAGCGGCGCGCTGAAGCTCGCGCTCGTGCGGTGGCCCGAGGTCGTCGCCCGGTCGCGAGGCGTCGCGGGCGGCCGCCTCGGCGTGGCGGATGACCTAGGCTGGGAGGGGGGTCCTGAGGGGACCCTCCTCCCGCCAGGCGGCGCCGGGTCGGACCGGTTGGGGGTAGGAGTGCCTCCCCCTACCGGTCCGACGCAAGGGGAGGCACCCTCGGCGGTCTGGTGCGGCCATGAACGCCCGGCCGCCGAGGGGTGGAAACGGGGTCGCGGGCGGTTGCGAGTTGGGGCTCGCAGCCGCCACTAAACGCGGCCCCGGGACGGATAGCGGCGGGATGGAGTGGCCCCGTCCCGCCGCTATGAGGCAGTGAGTCTACTGGGGGGACCGATTGTCCCCCCGGGGGATGGGCGCGAAAGCGCGGGCACGGGGAGGATACCGGAAGAATGCTTCGAGCGATTCCCGGTATCCTCCCAAAGCGTGCCGAAGGGTCACCGTGGGGTTTTTAGTGGGTAGGTCCCGCGCCTGTCGTTGTACGGGCGCGGGGAATCCCACACACCCCTCCCACCTCTCCCCAAGGAGGTGGGAGGGAGTCTTTCGAAGATTTTCCCCACGACAAAAAAAAAAAAAAAAAAAAAAAAAAAAAAAAAAAAAAAAAAAAAAAAGTCCGCTCTGCTCCGAATCATCGCTCCGGCGTCAAAAATCGTCGTAGGACAAAAAATCGACACGCTATCTTGCAGGAAAAAATCCGGGGAACACGATGGCGTCGTCAAAAGTGCAGGTCGTCGAGCTCGTTTTCGAGAGAAAAAAAAAAAAATTCTCAAAATTCGACAAAAAAATAAAACGATTATTGGATCGTGTAGAGAATGTAAAACTGCATAAGAATCGCATAGACGAAAATTAGCGTTCACGTGCTCGTTTTTGTGGAGAAAATTAAAAAAGCTCTCAAAGTTCGAGATAAAAAAAGAAAAAACCATCCACCAGGTAGCCAACGGTAAACGGTACAAGTATCGTACGGGCGAAAACGAGCGTTACCGTGCTCGTTTTCGAGTTATTGACGAAAAACGGCCTGGAGCGATCGGTCCGGCGGTCGACGCGCGAAAGTTTCTAAGTCCGCTCTGCCCCGAATCATCGCTCCGGCGTCAAAAATCGTCGTAGGACAAAAAATCGGCACGCTATCTTGCAGGAAAAAATCCGGGGAACACGATGGCGTCGTCAAAAGTGCAGGTCGTCGAGCTCGTTTTCGAGAGAAAAAAAAAAAAATTCTCAAAATTCGACAAAAAAATAAAACGATTATTGGATTGTGTAGAGAATGTAAAACTGCATAAGAATCGCATAGACGAAAATTGGCGTTCACGTGCTCGTTTTTGTGGAAAAAATTAAAAAAGCTCTCAAAGTTCGAGATAAAAAAAGAAAAAACCATCGACCAGGTAGCCAACGGTAGACGGTACAAGTATCGTATGGGCGAAAACGAGCGTTACCGTGCTCGTTTTCGAGTTATTGACGAAAAACGGCCTGGAGCGATCGGTCCGGCGGTCGACGCGCGAAAGTTTCTAAGTCCGCTCTGCTCCGAATCATCGCTCCGGCGTCAAAAATCGTCGTAGGACAAAAACTCGACACGCTATCTTGCATGAAAAAATCCGGGGAACACGATGGCGTCGTCAAAAGTGCAGGTCGTCGAGCTCGTTTTCGAGAGAAAAAAAAAAAAATTCTCAAAATTCGACAAAAAAATAAAACGATTGTTGGACCGTGTAGAGAATGTAAAACTGCATAAGAATCGTATAGACGAAAATTGGCGTTCACGTGCTCGTTTTTGTGGAAAAAATTAAAAAAGCTCTCAAAGTTCGAGATAAAAAAAAAAAAACCATCGACCAGGTAGCCAACGGTAAACGATACAAGTATCGTACGGGCGAAAACGAGCGTTACCGTGCTCGTTTTCGAGTTATTGACGAAAAACGGCCTGGAGCGATCGGTCCGGCGGTCGACGCGCGAAAGTTTCTAAGTCCGCTCTGCTCCGAATCATCGCTCCGGCGTCAAAAATCGTCGTAGGACAAAAAATGGACACGCTATCTTGCAGGAAAAAATCCGGGGAACACGATGGCGTCGTCAAAAGTGCAGGTCGTCGAGCTCGTTTTCGAGAGAAAAAAAAAAAAATTCTCAAAATTCGACAAAAAAATAAAACGATTGTTGGACCGTGTAGAGAATGTAAAACTGCATAAGAATCGTATAGACGAAAATTGGCGTTCACGTGCTCGTTTTTGTGGAAAAAATTAAAAAAGCTCTCAAAGTTCGAGATAAAAAAAAAAAAACCATCGACCAGGTAGCCAACGGTAAACGATACAAGTATCGTACGGGCGAAAACGAGCGTTACCGTGCTCGTTTTCGAGTTATTGACGAAAAACGGCCTGGAGCGATCGGTACGGCGGTCGACGCGCGAAAGTTTCTAAGTCCGCTCTGCTCCGAATCATCGCTCCGGCGTCAAAAATCGTCGTAGGACAAGAAATCGACACGCTACTTTGCAGGAAAAAATCCGGGGAACACGATGGCGTCGTCAAAAGTGCAGGTCGTCGAGCTCGTTTTCGAGAGAAAAAAAAAAAAATTCTCAAAATTCGACAAAAAAATAAAGCGATTATTGGATCGTATAGAGAATGTGAAACTGCATAAGAATCGTATAGACGAAAATTGGCGTTCACGTGCTCGTTTTTGTGGAAAAAATTAAAAAAGCTCTCAAAGTTCGAGATAAAAAAAAAAAAAACCATCGACCAGGTAGCCAACGGTAGACGGTACAAGTATCGTATGGGCGAAAACGAGCGTTACCGTGCTCGTTTTCGAGTTATTGACGAAAAACGGCCTGGAGCGATCGGTCCGGCGGTCGACGCGCGAAAGTTTCTAAGTCCGCTCTGCTCCGAATCATCGCTCCGGCGTCAAAAATCGTCGTAGGACAAAAACTCGACACGCTATCTTGCATGAAAAAATCCGGGGAACACGATGGCGTCGTCAAAAGTGCAGGTCGTCGAGCTCGTTTTCGAGAGAAAAAAAAAAAAATTCTCAAAATTCGACGAACAAATAAAACGATTGTTGGACCGTGTAGAGAATGTAAAACTGCATAAGAATCGTATAGACGAAAATTGGCGTTCACGTGCTCGTTTTTGTGGAAAAAATTAAAAAAGCTCTCAAAGTTCGAGATAAAAAAAAAAAAACCATCGACCAGGTAGCCAACGGTAAACGATACAAGTATCGTACGGGCGAAAACGAGCGTTACCGTGCTCGTTTTCGAGTTATTGACGAAAAACGGCCTGGAGCGATCGGTACGGCGGTCGACGCGCGAAAGTTTCTAAGTCCGCTCTGCTCCGAATCATCGCTCCGGCGTCAAAAATCGTCGTAGGACAAGAAATCGACACGCTACTTTGCAGGAAAAAATCCGGGGAACACGATGGCGTCGTCAAAAGTGCAGGTCGTCGAGCTCGTTTTCGAGAAAAAAAAAAAAAAATTCTCAAAATTCGACAAACAAATAAAACGATTGTTGGACCGTGTAGAGAATGTACAACTGCATAAGAATCGTATAGACGAAAATTGGCGTTCACGTGCTCGTTTTTGTGGAAAAAATTAAAAAAGCTCTCAAAGTTCGAGATAAAAAAAAAAAAACCATCGACCAGGTAGCCAACGGTAAACGATACAAGTATCGTACGGGCGAAAACGAGCGTTACCGTGCTCGTTTTCGAGTTATTGACGAAAAACGGCCTGGAGCGATCGGTCCGGCGGTCGACGCGCGAAAGTTTCTAAGTCCGCTCTGCTCCGAATCATCGCTCCGGCGTCAAAAATCGTCGTAGGACGAAAAATCGACACGCTACCTTGCAGGAAAAAATCCGGGGAACACGATGGCGTCGTCAAAAGTGCAGGTCGTCGAGCTCGTTTTCGAGAAAAAAAAAAAAAAATTCTCAAAATTCGACGAACAAATAAAACGATTGTTGGACCGTGTAGAGAATGTAAAACTGCATAAGAATCGTATAGACGAAAATTGGCGTTCACGTGCTCGTTTTTGTGGAAAAAATTAAAAAAGCTCTCAAAGTTCGAGATAAAAAAAAAAAAACCATCGACCAGGTAGCCAACGGTAAACGATACAAGTATCGTACGGGCGAAAACGAGCGTTACCGTGCTCGTTTTCGAGTTATTGACGAAAAACGGCCTGGAGCGATCGGTCCGGCGGTCGACGCGCGAAAGTTTCTAAGTCCGCTCTGCTCCGAATCATCGCTCCGGCGTCAAAAATCGTCGTAGGACAAAAAATGGACACGCTATCTTGCAGGAAAAAATCCGGGGAACACGATGGCGTCGTCAAAAGTGCAGGTCGTCGAGCTCGTTTTCGAGAGAAAAAAAAAAAAATTCTCAAAATTCGACAAAAAAATAAAACGATTGTTGGACCGTGTAGAGAATGTAAAACTGCATAAGAATCGTATAGACGAAAATTGGCGTTCACGTGCTCGTTTTTGTGGAAAAAATTAAAAAAGCTCTCAAAGTTCGAGATAAAAAAAAAAAAACCATCGACCAGGTAGCCAACGGTAAACGATACAAGTATCGTACGGGCGAAAACGAGCGTTACCGTGCTCGTTTTCGAGTTATTGACGAAAAACGGCCTGGAGCGATCGGTACGGCGGTCGACGCGCGAAAGTTTCTAAGTCCGCTCTGCTCCGAATCATCGCTCCGGCGTCAAAAATCGTCGTAGGACAAGAAATCGACACGCTACTTTGCAGGAAAAAATCCGGGGAACACGATGGCGTCGTCAAAAGTGCAGGTCGTCGAGCTCGTTTTCGAGAGAAAAAAAAAAAAATTCTCAAAATTCGACAAAAAAATAAAGCGATTATTGGATCGTATAGAGAATGTGAAACTGCATAAGAATCGTATAGACGAAAATTGGCGTTCACGTGCTCGTTTTTGTGGAAAAAATTAAAAAAGCTCTCAAAGTTCGAGATAAAAAAAAAAAAAACCATCGACCAGGTAGCCAACGGTAGACGGTACAAGTATCGTATGGGCGAAAACGAGCGTTACCGTGCTCGTTTTCGAGTTATTGACGAAAAACGGCCTGGAGCGATCGGTCCGGCGGTCGACGCGCGAAAGTTTCTAAGTCCGCTCTGCTCCGAATCATCGCTCCGGCGTCAAAAATCGTCGTAGGACAAAAACTCGACACGCTATCTTGCATGAAAAAATCCGGGGAACACGATGGCGTCGTCAAAAGTGCAGGTCGTCGAGCTCGTTTTCGAGAGAAAAAAAAAAAAATTCTCAAAATTCGACAAAAAAATAAAACGATTATTTGATTGTGTAGAGAATGTAAAACTGCATAAGAATCGCATAGACGAAAATGAGCGTTCACGTGCTCGTTTTTGTGGAAAAAATTAAAAAAGCTCTCAAAGTTCGAGATAAAAAAAGAAAAAACCATCCACCAGGTAGCCAACGGTAAACGGTACAAGTATCGTACGGGCGAAAACGAGCGTTACCGTGCTCGTTTTCGAGTTATTGACGAAAAACGGCCTGGAGCGATCGGTCCGGCGGTCGACGCGCGAAAGTTTCTAAGTCCGCTCTGCTCCGAATCATCGCTCCGGCGTCAAAAATCGTCGTAGGACAAGAAATCGACACGCTACTTTGCAGGAAAAAATCCGGGGAACACGATGGCGTCGTCAAAAGTGCAGGTCGTCGAGCTCGTTTTCGAGAAAAAAAAAAAAAAATTCTCAAAATTCGACAAACAAATAAAACGATTGTTGGACCGTGTAGAGAATGTACAACTGCATAAGAATCGTATAGACGAAAATTGGCGTTCACGTGCTCGTTTTTGTGGAAAAAATTAAAAAAGCTCTCAAAGTTCGAGATAAAAAAAAAAAAACCATCGACCAGGTAGCCAACGGTAAACGATACAAGTATCGTACGGGCGAAAACGAGCGTTACCGTGCTCGTTTTCGAGTTATTGACGAAAAACGGCCTGGAGCGATCGGTCCGGCGGTCGACGCGCGAAAGTTTCTAAGTCCGCTCTGCTCCGAATCATCGCTCCGGCGTCAAAAATCGTCGTAGGACGAAAAATCGACACGCTACCTTGCAGGAAAAAATCCGGGGAACACGATGGCGTCGTCAAAAGTGCAGGTCGTCGAGCTCGTTTTCGAGAAAAAAAAAAAAAAATTCTCAAAATTCGACGAACAAATAAAACGATTGTTGGACCGTGTAGAGAATGTAAAACTGCATAAGAATCGTATAGACGAAAATTGGCGTTCACGTGCTCGTTTTTGTGGAAAAAATTAAAAAAGCTCTCAAAGTTCGAGATAAAAAAAAAAAAACCATCGACCAGGTAGCCAACGGTAAACGATACAAGTATCGTACGGGCGAAAACGAGCGTTACCGTGCTCGTTTTCGAGTTATTGACGAAAAACGGCCTGGAGCGATCGGTCCGGCGGTCGACGCGCGAAAGTTTCTAAGTCCGCTCTGCTCCGAATCATCGCTCCGGCGTCAAAAATCGTCGTAGGACAAAAAATGGACACGCTATCTTGCAGGAAAAAATCCGGGGAACACGATGGCGTCGTCAAAAGTGCAGGTCGTCGAGCTCGTTTTCGAGAGAAAAAAAAAAAAATTCTCAAAATTCGACAAAAAAATAAAACGATTGTTGGACCGTGTAGAGAATGTAAAACTGCATAAGAATCGTATAGACGAAAATTGGCGTTCACGTGCTCGTTTTTGTGGAAAAAATTAAAAAAGCTCTCAAAGTTCGAGATAAAAAAAAAAAAACCATCGACCAGGTAGCCAACGGTAAACGATACAAGTATCGTACGGGCGAAAACGAGCGTTACCGTGCTCGTTTTCGAGTTATTGACGAAAAACGGCCTGGAGCGATCGGTACGGCGGTCGACGCGCGAAAGTTTCTAAGTCCGCTCTGCTCCGAATCATCGCTCCGGCGTCAAAAATCGTCGTAGGACAAGAAATCGACACGCTACTTTGCAGGAAAAAATCCGGGGAACACGATGGCGTCGTCAAAAGTGCAGGTCGTCGAGCTCGTTTTCGAGAAAAAAAAAAAAAAATTCTCAAAATTCGACAAACAAATAAAACGATTGTTGGACCGTGTAGAGAATGTACAACTGCATAAGAATCGTATAGACGAAAATTGGCGTTCACGTGCTCGTTTTTGTGGAAAAAATTAAAAAAGCTTTCAAAGTTCGAGATAAAAAAAAAAAAACCATCGACCAGGTAGCCAACGGTAAACGATACAAGTATCGTACGGGCGAAAACGAGCGTTACCGTGCTCGTTTTCGAGTTATTGACGAAAAACGGCCTGGAGCGATCGGTCCGGCGGTCGACGCGCGAAAGTTTCTAAGTCCGCTCTGCTCCGAATCATCGCTCCGGCGTCAAAAATCGTCGTAGGACGAAAAATCGACACGCTACCTTGCAGGAAAAAATCCGGGGAACACGATGGCGTCGTCAAAAGTGCAGGTCGTCGAGCTCGTTTTCGAGAAAAAAAAAAAAAAATTCTCAAAATTCGACGAACAAATAAAACGATTGTTGGACCGTGTAGAGAATGTAAAACTGCATAAGAATCGTATAGACGAAAATTGGCGTTCACGTGCTCGTTTTTGTGGAAAAAATTAAAAAAGCTCTCAAAGTTCGAGATAAAAAAAAAAAAACCATCGACCAGGTAGCCAACGGTAAACGATACAAGTATCGTACGGGCGAAAACGAGCGTTACCGTGCTCGTTTTCGAGTTATTGACGAAAAACGGCCTGGAGCGATCGGTCCGGCGGTCGACGCGCGAAAGTTTCTAAGTCCGCTCTGCTCCGAATCATCGCTCCGGCGTCAAAAATCGTCGTAGGACAAAAAATGGACACGCTATCTTGCAGGAAAAAATCCGGGGAACACGATGGCGTCGTCAAAAGTGCAGGTCGTCGAGCTCGTTTTCGAGAGAAAAAAAAAAAAATTCTCAAAATTCGACAAAAAAATAAAACGATTGTTGGACCGTGTAGAGAATGTAAAACTGCATAAGAATCGTATAGACGAAAATTGGCGTTCACGTGCTCGTTTTTGTGGAAAAAATTAAAAAAGCTCTCAAAGTTCGAGATAAAAAAAAAAAAACCATCGACCAGGTAGCCAACGGTAAACGATACAAGTATCGTACGGGCGAAAACGAGCGTTACCGTGCTCGTTTTCGAGTTATTGACGAAAAACGGCCTGGAGCGATCGGTACGGCGGTCGACGCGCGAAAGTTTCTAAGTCCGCTCTGCTCCGAATCATCGCTCCGGCGTCAAAAATCGTCGTAGGACAAAAAATGGACACGCTATCTTGCATGAAAAAATCCGGGGAACACGATGGCGTCGTCAAAAGTGCAGGTCGTCGAGCTCGTTTTCGAGAGAAAAAAAAAGAAATTCTCAAAATTCGACAAAAAAATAAAACGATTATTGGATCGTGTAGAGAATGTGAAACTGCATAAGAATCGTATAGACGAAAATTGGCGTTCACGTGCTCGTTTTTGTGGAAAAAATTAAAAAAGCTCTCAAAGCTCGAGATAAAAAAAAAAAAAACCATCGACCAGGTAGCCAACGGTAGACGGTACAAGTATCGTATGGGCGAAAACGAGCATTACCGTGCTCGTTTTCGAGTTATTGACGAAAAACGGCCTGGAGCGATCGGTCCGGCGGTCGACGCGCGAAAGTTTCTAAGTCCGCTCTGCTCCGAATCATCGCTCCGGCGTCAAAAATCGTCGTAGGACAAAAACTCGACACGCTATCTTGCATGAAAAAATCCGGGGAACACGATGGCGTCGTCAAAAGTGCAGGTCGTCGAGCTCGTTTTCGAGAGAAAAAAAAAAAAATTCTCAAAATTCGACAAAAAAATAAAACGATTATTGGATCGTGTAGAGAATGTAAAACTGCATAAGAATCGCATAGACGAAAATTGGCGTTCACGTGCTCGTTTTTGTGGAAAAAATTAAAAAAGCTCTCAAAGTTCGAGATAAAAAAAGAAAAAACCATCCACCAGGTAGCCAACGGTAAACGATACAAGTATCGTACGGGCGAAAACGAGCGTTACCGTGCTCGTTTTCGAGTTATTGACGAAAAACGGCCTGGAGCGATCGGTCCGGCGGTCGACGCGCGAAAGTTTCTAAGTCCGCTCTGCTCCGAATCATCGCTCCGGCGTCAAAAATCGTCGTAGGACAAAAAATCGACACGCTATCTTGCAGGAAAAAATCCGGGGAACACGATGGCGTCGTCAAAAGTGCAGGTCGTCGAGCTCGTTTTCGAGAGAAAAAAAAAAAAATTCTCAAAATTCGACAAAAAAATAAAGCGATTATTGGATCGTATAGAGAATGTGAAACTGCATAAGAATCGTATAGACGAAAATTGGCGTTCACGTGCTCGTTTTTGTGGAAAAAATTAAAAAAGCTCTCAAAGTTCGAGATAAAAAAAAAAAAAACCATCGACCAGGTAGCCAACGGTAGACGGTACAAGTATCGTATGGGCGAAAACGAGCGTTACCGTGCTCGTTTTCGAGTTATTGACGAAAAACGGCCTGGAGCGATCGGTCCGGCGGTCGACGCGCGAAAGTTTCTAAGTCCGCTCTGCTCCGAATCATCGCTCCGGCGTCAAAAATCGTCGTAGGACAAAAACTCGACACGCTATCTTGCATGAAAAAATCCGGGGAACACGATGGCGTCGTCAAAAGTGCAGGTCGTCGAGCTCGTTTTCGAGAGAAAAAAAAAAAAATTCTCAAAATTCGACAAAAAAATAAAACGATTATTTGATTGTGTAGAGAATGTAAAACTGCATAAGAATCGCATAGACGAAAATGAGCGTTCACGTGCTCGTTTTTGTGGAAAAAATTAAAAAAGCTCTCAAAGTTCGAGATAAAAAAAGAAAAAACCATCCACCAGGTAGCCAACGGTAAACGGTACAAGTATCGTACGGGCGAAAACGAGCGTTACCGTGCTCGTTTTCGAGTTATTGACGAAAAACGGCCTGGAGCGATCGGTCCGGCGGTCGACGCGCGAAAGTTTCTAAGTCAGCTATGCTCCGAATCATCGCTCCGGCGTCAAAAATCGTCGTAGGACAAAAAATCGACACGCTATCTTGCAGGAAAAAATCCGGGGAACACGATGGCGTCGTCAAAAGTGCAGGTCGTCGAGCTCGTTTTCGAGAGAAAAAAAAAAAAATTCTCAAAATTCGACAAAAAAATAAAGCGATTATTGGATCGTATAGAGAATGTGAAACTGCATAAGAATCGTATAGACGAAAATTGGCGTTCACGTGCTCGTTTTTGTGGAAAAAATTAAAAAAGCTCTCAAAGTTCGAGATAAAAAAAAAAAAAACCATCGACCAGGTAGCCAACGGTAGACGGTACAAGTATCGTATGGGCGAAAACGAGCGTTACCGTGCTCGTTTTCGAGTTATTGACGAAAAACGGCCTGGAGCGATCGGTCCGGCGGTCGACGCGCAAAAGTTTCTAAGTCCGCTCTGCTCCGAATCATCGCTCCGGCGTCAAAAATCGTCGCAGGACAAAAAATCGACACGCTATCTTGCAGGAAAAAATCCGGGGAACACGATGGCGTCGTCAAAAGTGCAGGTCGTCGAGCTCGTTTTCGAGAGAAAAAGAAAAAAATTCTCAAAATTCGACAAAAAAATAAAGCGATTATTGGATCGTGTAGAGAATGTGAAACTGCATAAGAATCGTATAGACGAAAATTGGCGTTCACGTGCTCGTTTTTGTGGAAAAAATTAAAAAAGCTCTCAAAGTTCGAGATAAAAAAAGAAAAAACCATCGACCAGGTAGCCAACGGTAGACGGTACAAGTATCGTATGGGCGAAAACGAGCGTTACCGTGCTCGTTTTCGAGTTATTGACGAAAAACGGCCTGGAGCGATCGGTCCGGCGGTCGACGCGCGAAAGTTTCCAAGTCTGCTCTGCCCCGAATCATCGCTCCGGCGTCAAAAATCGTCGTAGGACAAAAAATCGACACGCTATCTTGCAGGAAAAAATCCGGGGACCACGATGGCGTCGTCAAAAGTGCAGGTCGTCGAGCTCGTTTTCGAGAGAAAAAAAAAAAAATTCTCAAAATTCGACAAAAAAATAAAACGATTATTGGATCGTGTAGAGAATGTAAAACTGCATCAGAATCGCATAGACGAAAATTGGCGTTCACGTGCTCGTTTTTGCGGAAAAAATTAAAAAAGCTCTCAAAGTTCGAGATAAAAAAAAAAAAACCATCGACCAGGTAGCCAACGGTAAACGATACAAGTATCGTGCGGGCGAAAACGAGCGTTACCGTGCTCGTTTTCGAGTTATTGACGAAAAACGGCCTGGAGCGATCGGTCCGGCGGTCGACGCGCGAAAGTTTCTAAGTCCGCTCTGCTCCGAATCATCGCTCCGGCGTCAAAAATCGTCGTAGGACAAAAAATCGACACGCTATCTTGCAGGAAAAAATCCGGGGAACACGATGGCGTCGTCAAAAGTGCAGGTCGTCGAGCTCGTTTTCGAGAGAAAAAAAAAAAAATTCTCAAAATTCGACAAAAAAATAAAGCGATTATTGGATCGTATAGAGAATGTGAAACTGCATAAGAATCGTATAGACGAAAATTGGCGTTCACGTGCTCGTTTTTGTGGAAAAAATTAAAAAAGCTCTCAAAGTTCGAGATAAAAAAAAAAAAAACCATCGACCAGGTAGCCAACGGTAGACGGTACAAGTATCGTATGGGCGAAAACGAGCGTTACCGTGCTCGTTTTCGAGTTATTGACGAAAAACGGCCTGGAGCGATCGGTCCGGCGGTCGACGCGCGAAAGTTTCCAAGTCTGCTCTGCCCCGAATCATCGCTCCGGCGTCAAAAATCGTCGTAGGACAAAAAATCGACACGCTATCTTGCAGGAAAAAATCCGGGGAACACGATGGCGTCGTCAAAAGTGCAGGTCGTCGAGCTCGTTTTCGAGAGAAAAAAAAAAAAATTCTCAAAATTCGACAAAAAAATAAAACGATTATTGGATCGTGTAGAGAATGTAAAACTGCATAAGAATCGCATAGACGAAAATTAGCGTTCACGTGCTCGTTTTTGTGGAAAAAATTAAAAAAGCTCTCAAAGTTCGAGATAAAAAAAGAAAAAACCATCGACCAGGTAGCCAACGGTAGACGGTACAAGTATCGTATGGGCGAAAACGAGCGTTACCGTGCTCGTTTTCGAGTTATTGACGAAAAACGGCCTGGAGCGATCGGTCCGGCGGTCGACGCGCGAAAGTTTCTAAGTCCGCTCTGCTCCGAATCATCGCTCCGGCGTCAAAAATCGTCGTAGGACAAAAAATCGACACGCTATCTTGCAGGAAAAAATCCGGGGAACACGATGGCGTCGTCAAAAGTGCAGGTCGTCGAGCTCGTTTTCGAGAGAAAAAAAAAAAAATTCTCAAAATTCGACAAAAAAATAAAACGATTATTGGATCGTGTAGAGAATGTAAAACTGCATAAGAATCGCATAAACGAAAATTAGCGTTCACGTGCTCGTTTTTGTGGAAAAAATTAAAAAAGCTCTCAAAGTTCGAGATAAAAAAAGAAAAAACCATCGACCAGGTAGCCAACGGTAGACGGTACAAGTATCGTATGGGCGAAAACGAGCGTTACCGTGCTCGTTTTCGAGTTATTGACGAAAAACGGCCTGGAGCGATCGGTCCGGCGGTCGACGCGCGAAAGTTTCTAAGTCCGCTCTGCTCCGAATCATCGCTCCGGCGTCAAAAATCGTCGTAGGACAAAAAATCGACACGCTATCTTGCAGGAAAAAATCCGGGGACCACGATGGCGTCGTCAAAAGTGCAGGTCGTCGAGCTCGTTTTCGAGAGAAAAAAAAAAAAATTCTCAAAATTCGACAAAAAAATAAAACGATTATTGGATCGTGTAGAGAATGTAAAACTGCATCAGAATCGCATAGACGAAAATTGGCGTTCACGTGCTCGTTTTTGTGGAAAAAATTAAAAAAGCTCTCAAAGTTCGAGATAAAAAAAAAAAAAACCATCGACCAGGTAGCCAACGGTAGACGGTACAAGTATCGTATGGGCGAAAACGAGCGTTACCGTGCTGGTTTTCGAGTTATTGACGAAAAACGGCCTGGAGCGATCGGTCCGGCGGTCGACGCGCAAAAGTTTCTAAGTCCGCTCTGCTCCGAATCATCGCTCCGGCGTCAAAAATCGTCGTAGGACAAAAAATCGACACGCTATCTTGCAGGAAAAAATCCGGGGACCACGATGGCGTCGTCAAAAGTGCAGGTCGTCGAGCTCGTTTTCGAGAGAAAAAAAAAAAAATTCTCAAAATTCGACAAAAAAATAAAACGATTATTGGATCGTGTAGAGAATGTAAAACTGCATCAGAATCGCATAGACGAAAATTGGCGTTCACGTGCTCGTTTTTGTGGAAAAAATTAAAAAAGCTCTCAAAGTTCGAGATAAAAAACAAAAAACCATCGACCAGGTAGCCAACGGTAAACGATACAAGTATCGTGCGGGCGAAAACGAGCGTTACCGTGCTCGTTTTCGAGTTATTGACGAAAAACGGCCTGGAGCGATCGGTCCGGCGGTCGACGCGCGAAAGTTTCTAAGTCCGCTCTGCTCCGAATCATCGCTCCGGCGTCAAAAATCGTCGTAGGACAAAAAATCGACACGCTATCTTGCAGGAAAAAATCCGGGGAACACGATGGCGTCGTCAAAAGTGCAGGTCGTTGAGCTCGTTTTCGAGAGAAAAAAAAAAAAATTCTCAAAATTCGACAAAAAAATAAAGCGATTATTGGATCGTATAGAGAATGTGAAACTGCATAAGAATCGTATAGACGAAAATTGGCGTTCACGTGCTCGTTTTTGTGGAAAAAATTAAAAAACTCTCAAAGTTCGAGATAAAAAAAAAAAAAACCATCGACCAGGTAGCCAACGGTAGACGGTACAAGTATCGTATGGGCGAAAACGAGCGTTACCGTGCTCGTTTTCGAGTTATTGACGAAAAACGGCCTGGAGCGATCGGTCCGGCGGTCGACGCGCGAAAGTTTCTAAGTCCGCTCTGCTCCGAATCATCGCTCCGGCGTCAAAAATCGTCGTAGGACAAAAAATCGACACGCTATCTTGCAGGAAAAAATCCGGGGACCACGATGGCGTCGTCAAAAGTGCAGGTCGTCGAGCTCGTTTTCGAGAGAAAAAAAAAAAAATTCTCAAAATTCGACAAAAAAATAAAACGATTATTGGATCGTGTAGAGAATGTAAAACTGCATCAGAATCGCATAGACGAAAATTGGCGTTCACGTGCTCGTTTTTGTGGAAAAAATTAAAAAAGCTCTCAAAGTTCGAGATAAAAAAAAAAAAACCATCGACCAGGTAGCCAACGGTAAACGATACAAGTATCGTACGGGCGAAAACGAGCGTTACCGTGCTCGTTTTCGAGTTATTGACGAAAAACGGCCTGGAGCGATCGGTCCGGCGGTCGACGCGCAAAAGTTTCTAAGTCCGCTCTGCTCCGAATCATCGCTCCGGCGTCAAAAATCGTCGCAGGACAAAAAATCGACACGCTATCTTGCAGGAAAAAATCCGGGGAACACGATGGCGTCGTCAAAAGTGCAGGTCGTCGAGCTCGTTTTCGAGAGAAAAAGAAAAAAATTCTCAAAATTCGACAAAAAAATAAAGCGATTATTGGATCGTGTAGAGAATGTGAAACTGCATAAGAATCGTATAGACGAAAATTGGCGTTCACGTGCTCGTTTTTGTGGAAAAAATTAAAAAAGCTCTCAAAGTTCGAGATAAAAAAAGAAAAAACCATCGACCAGGTAGCCAACGGTAGACGGTACAAGTATCGTATGGGCGAAAACGAGCGTTACCGTGCTCGTTTTCGAGTTATTGACGAAAAACGGCCTGGAGCGATCGGTCCGGCGGTCGACGCGCGAAAGTTTCTAAGTCCGCTCTGCTCCGAATCATCGCTCCGGCGTCAAAAATCGTCGTAGGACAAAAAATCGACACGCTATCTTGCAGGAAAAAATCCGGGGAACACGATGGCGTCGTCAAAAGTGCAGGTCGTCGAGCTCGTTTTCGAGAGAAAAAAAAAAAAATTCTCAAAATTCGACAAAAAAATAAAGCGATTATTGGATCGTATAGAGAATGTGAAACTGCATAAGAATCGTATAGACGAAAATTGGCGTTCACGTGCTCGTTTTTGTGGAAAAAATTAAAAAAGCTCTCAAAGTTCGAGATAAAAAAAAAAAAAACCATCGACCAGGTAGCCAACGGTAGACGGTACAAGTATCGTATGGGCGAAAACGAGCGTTACCGTGCTCGTTTTCGAGTTATTGACGAAAAACGGCCTGGAGCGATCGGTCCGGCGGTCGACGCGCGAAAGTTTCCAAGTCTGCTCTGCCCCGAATCATCGCTCCGGCGTCAAAAATCGTCGTAGGACAAAAAATCGACACGCTATCTTGCAGGAAAAAATCCGGGGAACACGATGGCGTCGTCAAAAGTGCAGGTCGTCGAGCTCGTTTTCGAGAGAAAAAAAAAAAATTCTCAAAATTCGACAAAAAAATAAAACGATTATTGGATCGTGTAGAGAATGTAAAACTGCATAAGAATCGCATAGACGAAAATTAGCGTTCACGTGCTCGTTTTTGTGGAAAAAATTAAAAAAGCTCTCAAAGTTCGAGATAAAAAAAGAAAAAACCATCGACCAGGTAGCCAACGGTAGACGGTACAAGTATCGTATGGGCGAAAACGAGCGTTACCGTGCTCGTTTTCGAGTTATTGACGAAAAACGGCCTGGAGCGATCGGTCCGGCGGTCGACGCGCGAAAGTTTCTAAGTCCGCTCTGCTCCGAATCATCGCTCCGGCGTCAAAAATCGTCGTAGGACAAAAAATCGACACGCTATCTTGCAGGAAAAAATCCGGGGACCACGATGGCGTCGTCAAAAGTGCAGGTCGTCGAGCTCGTTTTCGAGAGAAAAAAAAAAAAATTCTCAAAATTCGACAAAAAAATAAAACGATTATTGGATCGTGTAGAGAATGTAAAACTGCATCAGAATCGCATAGACGAAAATTGGCGTTCACGTGCTCGTTTTTGTGGAAAAAATTAAAAAAGCTCTCAAAGTTCGAGATAAAAAACAAAAAACCATCGACCAGGTAGCCAACGGTAAACGATACAAGTATCGTGCGGGCGAAAACGAGCGTTACCGTGCTCGTTTTCGAGTTATTGACGAAAAACGGCCTGGAGCGATCGGTCCGGCGGTCGACGCGCGAAAGTTTCTAAGTCCGCTCTGCTCCGAATCATCGCTCCGGCATCAAAAATCGTCGTAGGACAAAAAATCGACACGCTATCTTGCAGGAAA
Organism: Colletes latitarsis; assembly: GCF_051014445.1. NCBI lineage: Eukaryota > Metazoa > Arthropoda > Insecta > Hymenoptera > Colletidae > Colletes > Colletes latitarsis. The sequence continues at coordinate 1,860,139 of NC_135137.1, forward strand.
AAATCCGGGGAACACGATGGCGTCGTCAAAAGTGCAGGTCGTTGAGCTCGTTTTCGAGAGAAAAAAAAAAAAATTCTCAAAATTCGACAAAAAAATAAAGCGATTATTGGATCGTATAGAGAATGTGAAACTGCATAAGAATCGTATAGACGAAAATTGGCGTTCACGTGCTCGTTTTTGTGGAAAAAATTAAAAAAGCTCTCAAAGTTCGAGATAAAAAAAAAAAAAACCATCGACCAGGTAGCCAACGGTAGACGGTACAAGTATCGTATGGGCGAAAACGAGCGTTACCGTGCTCGTTTTCGAGTTATTGACGAAAAACGGCCTGGAGCGATCGGTCCGGCGGTCGACGCGCGAAAGTTTCCAAGTCTGCTCTGCCCCGAATCATCGCTCCGGCGTCAAAAATCGTCGTAGGACAAAAAATCGACACGCTATCTTGCAGGAAAAAATCCGGGGAACACGATGGCGTCGTCAAAAGTGCAGGTCGTCGAGCTCGTTTTCGAGAGAAAAAAAAAAAAATTCTCAAAATTCGACAAAAAAATAAAACGATTATTGGATCGTGTAGAGAATGTAAAACTGCATCAGAATCGCATAGACGAAAATTGGCGTTCACGTGCTCGTTTTTGTGGAAAAAATTAAAAAAGCTCTCAAAGTTCGAGATAAAAAAAAAAAAAACCATCGACCAGGTAGCCAACGGTAGACGGTACAAGTATCGTACGGGCGAAAACGAGCGTTACCGTGCTCGTTTTCGAGTTATTGACGAAAAACGGCCTGGAGCGATCGGTCCGGCGGTCGACGCGCGAAAGTTTCTAAGTCCGCTCTGCTCCGAATCATCGCTCCGGCGTCAAAAATCGTCGTAGGACAAAAAATCGGCACGCTATCTTGCAGGAAAAAATCCGGGGAACACGACGGCGTCGTCAAAAGTGCAGGTCGTCGAGCTCGTTTTCGAGAGAAAAAAAAAAAAATTCTCAAAATTCGACAAAAAAATAAAGCGATCATTGGATCGTATAGAGAATGTGAAACTGCATAAGAATCGTATAGACGAAAATTGGCGTTCACGTGCTCGTCTTTGTGGAAAAAATTAAAAAAGCTCTCAAAGTTCGAGATAAAAAAAAAAAAACCATCGACCAGGTAGCCAACGGTAGACGGTACAAGTATCGTATGGGCGAAAACGAGCGTTACCGTGCTCGTTTTCGAGTTATTGACGAAAAACGGCCTGGAGCGATCGGTCCGGCAGTCGACGCGCGAAAGTTTCCAAGTCTGCTCTGCCCCGAATCATCGCTCCGGCGTCAAAAATCGTCGTAGGACAAAAAATCGACACGCTATCTTGCAGGAAAAAATCCGGGGACCACGATGGCGTCGTCAAAAGTGCAGGTCGTCGAGCTCGTTTTCCAGAGAAAAAAAAAAAAATTCTCAAAATTCGACAAAAAAATAAAACGATTATTGGATCGTGTAGAGAATGTAAAACTGCATCAGAATCGCATAGACGAAAATTGGCGTTCACGTGCTCGTTTTTGTGGAAAAAATTAAAAAAGCTCTCAAAGTTCGAGATAAAAAAAAAAAAACCATCGACCAGGTAGCCAACGGTAAACGATACAAGTATCGTGCGGGCGAAAACGAGCGTTACCGTGCTCGTTTTCGAGTTATTGACGAAAAACGGCCTGGAGCGATCGGTCCGGCGGTCGACGCGCGAAAGTTTCTAAGTCCGCTCTGCTCCGAATCATCGCTCCGGCGTCAAAAATCGTCGTAGGACAAAAAATCGACACGCTATCTTGCAGGAAAAAATCCGGGGAACACGATGGCGTCGTCAAAAGTGCAGGTCGTCGAGCTCGTTTTCGAGAGAAAAAAAAAAAAATTCTCAAAATTCGACAAAAAAATAAAGCGATTATTGGATCGTATAGAGAATGTGAAACTGCATAAGAATCGTATAGACGAAAATTGGCGTTCACGTGCTCGTTTTTGTGGAAAAAATTAAAAAAGCTCTCAAAGTTCGAGATAAAAAAAAAAAAAACCATCGACCAGGTAGCCAACGGTAGACGGTACAAGTATCGTATGGGCGAAAACGAGCGTTACCGTGCTCGTTTTCGAGTTATTGACGAAAAACGGCCTGGAGCGATCGGTCCGGCGGTCGACGCGCGAAAGTTTCCAAGTCTGCTCTGCCCCGAATCATCGCTCCGGCGTCAAAAATCGTCGTAGGACAAAAAATCGACACGCTATCTTGCAGGAAAAAATCCGGGGAACACGATGGCGTCGTCAAAAGTGCAGGTCGTCGAGCTCGTTTTCGAGAGAAAAAAAAAAAAATTCTCAAAATTCGACAAAAAAATAAAACGATTATTGGATCGTGTAGAGAATGTAAAACTGCATAAGAATCGCATAGACGAAAATTAGCGTTCACGTGCTCGTTTTTGTGGAAAAAATTGAAAAAGCTCTCAAAGTTCGAGATAAAAAAAGAAAAAACCATCGACCAGGTAGCCAACGGTAGACGGTACAAGTATCGTATGGGCGAAAACGAGCGTTACCGTGCTCGTTTTCGAGTTATTGACGAAAAACGGCCTGGAGCGATCGGTCCGGCGGTCGACGCGCGAAAGTTTCTAAGCCCGCTCTGCTCCGAATCATCGCTCCGGCGTCAAAAATCGTCGTAGGACAAAAAATCGACACGCTATCTTGCAGGAAAAAATCCGGGGAACACGATGGCGTCGTCAAAAGTGCAGGTCGTCGAGCTCGTTTTCGAGAGAAAAAAAAAAAAATTCTCAAAATTCGACAAAAAAATAAAACGATTATTGGATCGTGTAGAGAATGTAAAACTGCATCAGAATCGCATAGACGAAAATTGGCGTTCACGTGCTCGTTTTTGTGGAAAAAATTAAAAAAGCTCTCAAAGTTCGAGATAAAAAAAAAAAAAACCATCGACCAGGTAGCCAAAGGTAGACGGTACAAGTATCGTACGGGCGAAAACGAGCGTTACCGTGCGCGTTTTCGAGTTATTGACGAAAAACGGCCTGGAGCGATCGGTCCGGCGGTCGACGCGCGAAAGTTTCTAAGTCCGCTCTGCTCCGAATCATCGCTCCGGCGTCAAAAATCGTCGTAGGACAAAAAATCGACACGCTATCTTGCAGGAAAAAATCCGGGGAACACGATGGCGTCGTCAAAAGTGCAGGTCGTCGAGCTCGTTTTCGAGAGAAAAAAAAAAAAATTCTCAAAATTCGACAAAAAAATAAAACGATTATTGGATCGTGTAGAGAATGTAAAACTGCATAAGAATCGCATAGACGAAAATTAGCGTTCACGTGCTCGTTTTTGTGGAAAAAATTAAAAAAGCTCTCAAAGTTCGAGATAAAAAAAGAAAAAACCATCGACCAGGTAGCCAACGGTAGACGGTACAAGTATCGTATGGGCGAAAACGAGCGTTACCGTGCTCGTTTTCGAGTTATTGACGAAAAACGGCCTGGAGCGATCGGTCCGGCGGTCGACGCGCGAAAGTTTCTAAGTCCGCTCTGCTCCGAATCATCGCTCCGGCGTCAAAAATCGTCGTAGGACAAAAAATCGACACGCTATCTTGCAGGAAAAAATCCGGGGACCACGATGGCGTCGTCAAAAGTGCAGGTCGTCGAGCTCGTTTTCGAGAGAAAAAAAAAAAAATTCTCAAAATTCGACAAAAAAATAAAACGATTATTGGATCGTGTAGAGAATGTAAAACTGCATCAGAATCGCATAGACGAAAATTGGCGTTCACGTGCTCGTTTTTGTGGAAAAAATTAAAAAAGCTCTCAAAGTTCGAGATAAAAAAAAAAAAAACCATCGACCAGGTAGCCAACGGTAGACGGTACAAGTATCGTACGGGCGAAAACGAGCGTTACCGTGCTGGTTTTCGAGTTATTGACGAAAAACGGCCTGGAGCGATCGGTCCGGCGGTCGACGCGCAAAAGTTTCTAAGTCCGCTCTGCTCCGAATCATCGCTCCGGCGTCAAAAATCGTCGTAGGACAAAAACTCGACACGCTATCTTACATGAAAAAATCCGGGGAACACGATGGCGTCGTCAAAAGTGCAGGTCGTCGAGCTCGTTTTCGAGAGAAAAAAAAAAAAATTCTCAAAATTCGACAAAAAAATAAAACGATTATTGGATTGTGTAGAGAATGTAAAACTGCATAAGAATCGCATAGACGAAAATGAGCGTTCACGTGCTCGTTTTTGTGGAAAAAATTAAAAAAGCTCTCAAAGTTCGAGATAAAAAAAGAAAAAACCATCGACCAGGTAGCCAACGGTAGACGGTACAAGTATCGTATGGGCGAAAACGAGCGTTACCGTGCTCGTTTTCGAGTTATTGACGAAAAACGGCCTGGAGCGATCGGTCCGGCGGTCGACGCGCGAAAGTTTCTAAGTCCGCTCTGCTCCGAATCATCGCTCCGGCGTCAAAAATCGTCGTAGGACAAAAACTCGACACGCTATCTTGCATGAAAAAATCCGGGGAACACGATGGCGTCGTCAGAAGTGCAGGTCGTCGAGCTCGTTTTCGAGAGAAAAAAAAAAAAATTCTCAAAATTCGACAAAAAAATAAAACGATTATTGGATTGTGTAGAGAATGTAAAACTGCATAAGAATCGCATAGACGAAAATGAGCGTTCACGTGCTCGTTTTTGTGGAAAAAATTAAAAAAGCTCTCAAAGTTCGAGATAAAAAAAGAAAAAACCATCCGCCAGGTAGCCAACGGTAAACGGTACAAGTATCGTACGGGCGAAAACGAGCGTTACCGTGCTCGTTTTCGAGTTATTGACGAAAAACGGCCTGGAGCGATCGGTCCGGCGGTCGACGCGCGAAAGTTTCTAAGTCCGCTCTGCTCCGAATCATCGCTCCGGCGTCAAAAATCGTCGTAGGACAAAACATCGACACGCTATCTTGCAGGAAAAAATCCGGGGAACACGATGGCGTCGTCAAAAGTGCAGGTCGTCGAGCTCGTTTTCGAGAGAAAAAAAAAAAAATTCTCAAAATTCGACAAAAAAATAAAGCGATTATTGGATCGTATAGAGAATGTGAAACTGCATAAGAATCGTATAGACGAAAATTGGCGTTCACGTGCTCGTTTTTGTGGAAAAAATTAAAAAAGCTCTCAAAGTTCGAGATAAAAAAAAAAAAAACCATCGACCAGGTAGCCAACGGTAGACGGTACAAGTATCGTACGGGCGAAAACGAGCGTTACCGTGCTCGTTTTCGAGTTATTGGCGAAAAACGGCCTGGAGCGATCGGTCCGGCGGTCGACGCGCGAAAGTTTCCAAGTCTGCTCTGCCCCGAATCATCGCTCCGGCGTCAAAAATCGTCGTAGGACAAAAAATCGACACGCTATCTTGCAGGAAAAAATCCGGGGACCACGATGGCGTCGTCAAAAGTGCAGGTCGTCGAGCTCGTTTTCGAGAGAAAAAAAAAAAAATTCTCAAAATTCGACAAAAAAATAAAACGATTATTGGATCGTGTAGAGAATGTAAAACTGCATCAGAATCGCATAGACGAAAATTGGCGTTCACGTGCTCGTTTTTGTGGAAAAAATTAAAAAGCTCTCAAAGTTCGAGATAAAAAAAAAAAAACCATCGACCAGGTAGCCAACGGTAGACGGTACAAGTATCGTATGGGCGAAAACGAGCGTTACCGTGCTCGTTTTCGAGTTATTGACGAAAAACGGCCTGGAGCGATCGGTCCGGCGGTCGACGCGCAAAAGTTTCTAAGTCCGCTCTGCTCCGAATCATCGCTCCGGCGTCAAAAATCGTCGTAGGACAAAAACTCGACACGCTATCTTGCATGAAAAAATCCGGGGAACACGATGGCGTCGTCAAAAGTGCAGGTCGTCGAGCTCGTTTTCGAGAGAAAAAAAAAAAAATTCTCAAAATTCGACAAAAAAATAAAACGATTATTGGATTGTGTAGAGAATGTAAAACTGCATAAGAATCGCATAGACGAAAATGAGCGTTCACGTGCTCGTTTTTGTGGAAAAAATTAAAAAAGCTCTCAAAGTTCGAGATAAAAAAAGAAAAAACCATCGACCAGGTAGCCAACGGTAGACGGTACAAGTATCGTATGGGCGAAAACGAGCGTTACCGTGCTCGTTTTCGAGTTATTGACGAAAAACGGCCTGGAGCGATCGGTCCGGCGGTCGACGCGCGAAAGTTTCTAAGTCCGCTCTGCTCCGAATCATCGCTCCGGCGTCAAAAATCGTCGTAGGACAAAAACTCGACACGCTATCTTGCATGAAAAAATCCGGGGAACACGATGGCGTCGTCAAAAGTGCAGGTCGTCGAGCTCGTTTTCGAGAGAAAAAAAAAAAAATTCTCAAAATTCGACAAAAAAATAAAACGATTATTGGATTGTGTAGAGAATGTAAAACTGCATAAGAATCGCATAGACGAAAATGAGCGTTCACGTGCTCGTTTTTGTGGAAAAAATTAAAAAAGCTCTCAAAGTTCGAGATAAAAAAAAAAAAAACCATCGACCAGGTAGCCAACGGTAGACGGTACAAGTATCGTATGGGCGAAAACGAGCGTTACCGTGCTGGTTTTCGAGTTATTGACGAAAAACGGCCTGGAGCGATCGGTCCGGCGGTCGACGCGCAAAAGTTTCTAAGTCCGCTCTGCTCCGAATCATCGCTCCGGCGTCAAAAATCGTCGTAGGACAAAAAATCGACACGCTATCTTGCAGGAAAAAATCCGGGGAACACGACGGCGTCGTCAAAAGTGCAGGTCGTCGAGCTCGTTTTCGAGAGAAAAAAAAAAAAATTCTCAAAATTCGACAAAAAAATAAAGCGATTATTGGATCGTATAGAGAATGTGAAACTGCATAAGAATCGTATAGACGAAAATTGGCGTTCACGTGCTCGTTTTTGTGGAAAAAATTAAAAAAGCTCTCAAAGTTCGAGATAAAAAAAAAAAAAACCATCGACCAGGTAGCCAACGGTAGACGGTACAAGTATCGTATGGGCGAAAACGAGCGTTACCGTGCTCGTTTTCGAGTTATTGACGAAAAACGGCCTGGAGCGATCGGTCCGGCGGTCGACGCGCAAAAGTTTCTAAGTCCGCTCTGCTCCGAATCATCGCTCCGGCGTCAAAAATCGTCGTAGGACAAAAAATCGACACGCTATCTTGCAGGAAAAAATCCGGGGAACACGATGGCGTCGTCAAAAGTGCAGGTCGTCGAGCTCGTTTTCGAGAGAAAAAGAAAAAAATTCTCAAAATTCGACAAAAAAATAAAGCGATTATTGGATCGTGTAGAGAATGTGAAACTGCATAAGAATCGTATAGACGAAAATTGGCGTTCACGTGCTCGTTTTTGTGGAAAAAATTAAAAAAGCTCTCAAAGTTCGAGATAAAAAAAAAAAAAACCATCGACCAGGTAGCCAACGGTAGACGGTACAAGTATCGTACGGGCGAAAACGAGCGTTACCGTGCTCGTTTTCGAGTTATTGGCGAAAAACGGCCTGGAGCGATCGGTCCGGCGGTCGACGCGCGAAAGTTTCCAAGTCTGCTCTGCCCCGAATCATCGCTCCGGCGTCAAAAATCGTCGTAGGACAAAAAATCGACACGCTATCTTGCAGGAAAAAATCCGGGGACCACGATGGCGTCGTCAAAAGTGCAGGTCGTCGAGCTCGTTTTCGAGAGAAAAAAAAAAAAATTCTCAAAATTCGACAAAAAAATAAAACGATTATTGGATCGTGTAGAGAATGTAAAACTGCATCAGAATCGCATAGACGAAAATTGGCGTTCACGTGCTCGTTTTTGTGGAAAAAATTAAAAAAGCTCTCAAAGTTCGAGATAAAAAAAAAAAAACCATCGACCAGGTAGCCAACGGTAGACGGTACAAGTATCGTATGGGCGAAAACGAGCGTTACCGTGCTCGTTTTCGAGTTATTGACGAAAAACGGCCTGGAGCGATCGGTCCGGCGGTCGACGCGCAAAAGTTTCTAAGTCCGCTCTGCTCCGAATCATCGCTCCGGCGTCAAAAATCGTCGTAGGACAAAAACTCGACACGCTATCTTGCATGAAAAAATCCGGGGAACACGATGGCGTCGTCAAAAGTGCAGGTCGTCGAGCTCGTTTTCGAGAGAAAAAAAAAAAAATTCTCAAAATTCGACAAAAAAATAAAACGATTATTGGATTGTGTAGAGAATGTAAAACTGCATAAGAATCGCATAGACGAAAATGAGCGTTCACGTGCTCGTTTTTGTGGAAAAAATTAAAAAAGCTCTCAAAGTTCGAGATAAAAAAAGAAAAAACCATCGACCAGGTAGCCAACGGTAGACGGTACAAGTATCGTATGGGCGAAAACGAGCGTTACCGTGCTCGTTTTCGAGTTATTGACGAAAAACGGCCTGGAGCGATCGGTCCGGCGGTCGACGCGCGAAAGTTTCTAAGTCCGCTCTGCTCCGAATCATCGCTCCGGCGTCAAAAATCGTCGTAGGACAAAAACTCGACACGCTATCTTGCATGAAAAAATCCGGGGAACACGATGGCGTCGTCAAAAGTGCAGGTCGTCGAGCTCGTTTTCGAGAGAAAAAAAAAAAAATTCTCAAAATTCGACAAAAAAATAAAACGATTATTGGATTGTGTAGAGAATGTAAAACTGCATAAGAATCGCATAGACGAAAATGAGCGTTCACGTGCTCGTTTTTGTGGAAAAAATTAAAAAAGCTCTCAAAGTTCGAGATAAAAAAAAAAAAAACCATCGACCAGGTAGCCAACGGTAGACGGTACAAGTATCGTATGGGCGAAAACGAGCGTTACCGTGCTGGTTTTCGAGTTATTGACGAAAAACGGCCTGGAGCGATCGGTCCGGCGGTCGACGCGCAAAAGTTTCTAAGTCCGCTCTGCTCCGAATCATCGCTCCGGCGTCAAAAATCGTCGTAGGACAAAAAATCGACACGCTATCTTGCAGGAAAAAATCCGGGGAACACGACGGCGTCGTCAAAAGTGCAGGTCGTCGAGCTCGTTTTCGAGAGAAAAAAAAAAAAATTCTCAAAATTCGACAAAAAAATAAAGCGATTATTGGATCGTATAGAGAATGTGAAACTGCATAAGAATCGTATAGACGAAAATTGGCGTTCACGTGCTCGTTTTTGTGGAAAAAATTAAAAAAGCTCTCAAAGTTCGAGATAAAAAAAAAAAAAACCATCGACCAGGTAGCCAACGGTAGACGGTACAAGTATCGTATGGGCGAAAACGAGCGTTACCGTGCTCGTTTTCGAGTTATTGACGAAAAACGGCCTGGAGCGATCGGTCCGGCGGTCGACGCGCAAAAGTTTCTAAGTCCGCTCTGCTCCGAATCATCGCTCCGGCGTCAAAAATCGTCGTAGGACAAAAAATCGACACGCTATCTTGCAGGAAAAAATCCGGGGAACACGATGGCGTCGTCAAAAGTGCAGGTCGTCGAGCTCGTTTTCGAGAGAAAAAGAAAAAAATTCTCAAAATTCGACAAAAAAATAAAGCGATTATTGGATCGTGTAGAGAATGTGAAACTGCATAAGAATCATATAGACGAAAATTGGCGTTCACGTGCTCGTTTTTGTGGAAAAAATTAAAAAAGCTCTCAAAGTTCGAGATAAAAAAAGAAAAAACCATCGACCAGGTAGCCAACGGTAGACGGTACAAGTATCGTATGGGCGAAAACGAGCGTTACCGTGCTCGTTTTCGAGTTATTGACGAAAAACGGCCTGGAGCGATCGGTCCGGCGGTCGACGCGCGAAAGTTTCCAAGTCTGCTCTGCCCCGAATCATCGCTCCGGCGTCAAAAATCGTCGTAGGACAAAAAATCGACTCGCTATCTTGCAGGAAAAAATCCGGGGACCACGATGGCGTCGTCAAAAGTGCAGGTCGTCGAGCTCGTTTTCGAGAGAAAAAAAAAAAAATTCTCAAAATTCGACAAAAAAATAAAACGATTATTGGATCGTGTAGAGAATGTAAAACTGCATCAGAATCGCATAGACGAAAATTGGCGTTCACGTGCTCGTTTTTGTGGAAAAAATTAAAAAAGCTCTCAAAGTTCGAGATAAAAAAAAAAAAACCATCGACCAGGTAGCCAACGGTAAACGATACAAGTATCGTACGGGCGAAAACGAGCGTTACCGTGCTCGTTTTCGAGTTATTGACGAAAAACGGCCTGGAGCGATCGGTCCGGCGGTCGACGCGCGAAAGTTTCTAAGTCCGCTCTGCACCGAATCATCGCTCCGGCGTCAAAAATCGTCGTAGGACAAAAAATCGACACGCTATCTTGCAGGAAAAAATCCGGGGAACACGATGGCGTCGTCAAAAGTGCAGGTCGTCGAGCTCGTTTTCGAGAGAAAAAAAAAAAAATTCTCAAAATTCGACAAAAAAATAAAACGATTATTGGATCGTGTAGAGAATGTGAAACTGCATAAGAATCGTATAGACGAAAATTGGCGTTCACGTGCTCGTTTTTGTGGAAAAAATTAAAAAAGCTCTCAAAGTTCGAGATAAAAAAAAAAAAAACCATCGACCAGGTAGCCAACGGTAGACGGTACAAGTATCGTACGGGCGAAAACGAGCGTTACCGTGCTCGTTTTCGAGTTATTGGCGAAAAACGGCCTGGAGCGATCGGTCCGGCGGTCGACGCGCGAAAGTTTCCAAGTCTGCTCTGCCCCGAATCATCGCTCCGGCGTCAAAAATCGTCGTAGGACAAAAAATCGACACGCTATCTTGCAGGAAAAAATCCGGGGACCACGATGGCGTCGTCAAAAGTGCAGGTCGTCGAGCTCGTTTTCGAGAGAAAAAAAAAAAAATTCTCAAAATTCGACAAAAAAATAAAACGATTATTGGATCGTGTAGAGAATGTAAAACTGCATCAGAATCGCATAGACGAAAATTGGCGTTCACGTGCTCGTTTTTGTGGAAAAAATTAAAAAAGCTCTCAAAGTTCGAGATAAAAAAAAAAAAACCATCGACCAGGTAGCCAACGGTAGACGGTACAAGTATCGTATGGGCGAAAACGAGCGTTACCGTGCTCGTTTTCGAGTTATTGACGAAAAACGGCCTGGAGCGATCGGTCCGGCGGTCGACGCGCAAAAGTTTCTAAGTCCGCTCTGCTCCGAATCATCGCTCCGGCGTCAAAAATCGTCGTAGGACAAAAACTCGACACGCTATCTTACATGAAAAAATCCGGGGAACACGATGGCGTCGTCAAAAGTGCAGGTCGTCGAGCTCGTTTTCGAGAGAAAAAAAAAAAAATTCTCAAAATTCGACAAAAAAATAAAACGATTATTGGATTGTGTAGAGAATGTAAAACTGCATAAGAATCGCATAGACGAAAATGAGCGTTCACGTGCTCGTTTTTGTGGAAAAAATTAAAAAAGCTCTCAAAGTTCGAGATAAAAAAAGAAAAAACCATCGACCAGGTAGCCAACGGTAGACGGTACAAGTATCGTATGGGCGAAAACGAGCGTTACCGTGCTCGTTTTCGAGTTATTGACGAAAAACGGCCTGGAGCGATCGGTCCGGCGGTCGACGCGCGAAAGTTTCTAAGTCCGCTCTGCTCCGAATCATCGCTCCGGCGTCAAAAATCGTCGTAGGACAAAAACTCGACACGCTATCTTGCATGAAAAAATCCGGGGAACACGATGGCGTCGTCAAAAGTGCAGGTCGTCGAGCTCGTTTTCGAGAGAAAAAAAAAAAAATTCTCAAAATTCGACAAAAAAATAAAACGATTATTGGATTGTGTAGAGAATGTAAAACTGCATAAGAATCGCATAGACGAAAATGAGCGTTCACGTGCTCGTTTTTGTGGAAAAAATTAAAAAAGCTCTCAAAGTTCGAGATAAAAAAAGAAAAAACCATCCGCCAGGTAGCCAACGGTAAACGGTACAAGTATCGTACGGGCGAAAACGAGCGTTACCGTGCTCGTTTTCGAGTTATTGACGAAAAACGGCCTGGAGCGATCGGTCCGGCGGTCGACGCGCGAAAGTTTCTAAGTCCGCTCTGCTCCGAATCATCGCTCCGGCGTCAAAAATCGTCGTAGGACAAAACATCGACACGCTATCTTGCAGGAAAAAATCCGGGGAACACGATGGCGTCGTCAAAAGTGCAGGTCGTCGAGCTCGTTTTCGAGAGAAAAAAAAAAAAATTCTCAAAATTCGACAAAAAAATAAAGCGATTATTGGATCGTATAGAGAATGTGAAACTGCATAAGAATCGTATAGACGAAAATTGGCGTTCACGTGCTCGTTTTTGTGGAAAAAATTAAAAAAGCTCTCAAAGTTCGAGATAAAAAAAAAAAAAACCATCGACCAGGTAGCCAACGGTAGACGGTACAAGTATCGTACGGGCGAAAACGAGCGTTACCGTGCTCGTTTTCGAGTTATTGGCGAAAAACGGCCTGGAGCGATCGGTCCGGCGGTCGACGCGCGAAAGTTTCCAAGTCTGCTCTGCCCCGAATCATCGCTCCGGCGTCAAAAATCGTCGTAGGACAAAAAATCGACACGCTATCTTGCAGGAAAAAATCCGGGGACCACGATGGCGTCGTCAAAAGTGCAGGTCGTCGAGCTCGTTTTCGAGAGAAAAAAAAAAAAATTCTCAAAATTCGACAAAAAAATAAAACGATTATTGGATCGTGTAGAGAATGTAAAACTGCATCAGAATCGCATAGACGAAAATTGGCGTTCACGTGCTCGTTTTTGTGGAAAAAATTAAAAAAGCTCTCAAAGTTCGAGATAAAAAAAAAAAAACCATCGACCAGGTAGCCAACGGTAGACGGTACAAGTATCGTATGGGCGAAAACGAGCGTTACCGTGCTCGTTTTCGAGTTATTGACGAAAAACGGCCTGGAGCGATCGGTCCGGCGGTCGACGCGCAAAAGTTTCTAAGTCCGCTCTGCTCCGAATCATCGCTCCGGCGTCAAAAATCGTCGTAGGACAAAAACTCGACACGCTATCTTGCATGAAAAAATCCGGGGAACACGATGGCGTCGTCAAAAGTGCAGGTCGTCGAGCTCGTTTTCGAGAGAAAAAAAAAAAAATTCTCAAAATTCGACAAAAAAATAAAACGATTATTGGATTGTGTAGAGAATGTAAAACTGCATAAGAATCGCATAGACGAAAATGAGCGTTCACGTGCTCGTTTTTGTGGAAAAAATTAAAAAAGCTCTCAAAGTTCGAGATAAAAAAAGAAAAAACCATCGACCAGGTAGCCAACGGTAGACGGTACAAGTATCGTATGGGCGAAAACGAGCGTTACCGTGCTCGTTTTCGAGTTATTGACGAAAAACGGCCTGGAGCGATCGGTCCGGCGGTCGACGCGCGAAAGTTTCTAAGTCCGCTCTGCTCCGAATCATCGCTCCGGCGTCAAAAATCGTCGTAGGACAAAAACTCGACACGCTATCTTGCATGAAAAAATCCGGGGAACACGATGGCGTCGTCAAAAGTGCAGGTCGTCGAGCTCGTTTTCGAGAGAAAAAAAAAAAAATTCTCAAAATTCGACAAAAAAATAAAACGATTATTGGATTGTGTAGAGAATGTAAAACTGCATAAGAATCGCATAGACGAAAATGAGCGTTCACGTGCTCGTTTTTGTGGAAAAAATTAAAAAAGCTCTCAAAGTTCGAGATAAAAAAAAAAAAAACCATCGACCAGGTAGCCAACGGTAGACGGTAGAAGTATCGTATGGGCGAAAACGAGCGTTACCGTGCTGGTTTTCGAGTTATTGACGAAAAACGGCCTGGAGCGATCGGTCCGGCGGTCGACGCGCAAAAGTTTCTAAGTCCGCTCTGCTCCGAATCATCGCTCCGGCGTCAAAAATCGTCGTAGGACAAAAAATCGACACGCTATCTTGCAGGAAAAAATCCGGGGAACACGACGGCGTCGTCAAAAGTGCAGGTCGTCGAGCTCGTTTTCGAGAGAAAAAAAAAAAAATTCTCAAAATTCGACAAAAAAATAAAGCGATTATTGGATCGTATAGAGAATGTGAAACTGCATAAGAATCGTATAGACGAAAATTGGCGTTCACGTGCTCGTTTTTGTGGAAAAAATTAAAAAAGCTCTCAAAGTTCGAGATAAAAAAAAAAAAAACCATCGACCAGGTAGCCAACGGTAGACGGTACAAGTATCGTATGGGCGAAAACGAGCGTTACCGTGCTCGTTTTCGAGTTATTGACGAAAAACGGCCTGGAGCGATCGGTCCGGCGGTCGACGCGCAAAAGTTTCTAAGTCCGCTCTGCTCCGAATCATCGCTCCGGCGTCAAAAATCGTCGTAGGACAAAAAATCGACACGCTATCTTGCAGGAAAAAATCCGGGGAACACGATGGCGTCGTCAAAAGTGCAGGTCGTCGAGCTCGTTTTCGAGAGAAAAAGAAAAAAATTCTCAAAATTCGACAAAAAAATAAAGCGATTATTGGATCGTGTAGAGAATGTGAAACTGCATAAGAATCGTATAGACGAAAATTGGCGTTCACGTGCTCGTTTTTGTGGAAAAAATTAAAAAAGCTCTCAAAGTTCGAGATAAAAAAAAAAAAAACCATCGACCAGGTAGCCAACGGTAGACGGTACAAGTATCGTACGGGCGAAAACGAGCGTTACCGTGCTCGTTTTCGAGTTATTGGCGAAAAACGGCCTGGAGCGATCGGTCCGGCGGTCGACGCGCGAAAGTTTCCAAGTCTGCTCTGCCCCGAATCATCGCTCCGGCGTCAAAAATCGTCGTAGGACAAAAAATCGACACGCTATCTTGCAGGAAAAAATCCGGGGACCACGATGGCGTCGTCAAAAGTGCAGGTCGTCGAGCTCGTTTTCGAGAGAAAAAAAAAAAAATTCTCAAAATTCGACAAAAAAATAAAACGATTATTGGATCGTGTAGAGAATGTAAAACTGCATCAGAATCGCATAGACGAAAATTGGCGTTCACGTGCTCGTTTTTGTGGAAAAAATTAAAAAAGCTCTCAAAGTTCGAGATAAAAAAAAAAAAACCATCGACCAGGTAGCCAACGGTAGACGGTACAAGTATCGTATGGGCGAAAACGAGCGTTACCGTGCTCGTTTTCGAGTTATTGACGAAAAACGGCCTGGAGCGATCGGTCCGGCGGTCGACGCGCAAAAGTTTCTAAGTCCGCTCTGCTCCGAATCATCGCTCCGGCGTCAAAAATCGTCGTAGGACAAAAACTCGACACGCTATCTTGCATGAAAAAATCCGGGGAACACGATGGCGTCGTCAAAAGTGCAGGTCGTCGAGCTCGTTTTCGAGAGAAAAAAAAAAAAATTCTCAAAATTCGACAAAAAAATAAAACGATTATTGGATTGTGTAGAGAATGTAAAACTGCATAAGAATCGCATAGACGAAAATGAGCGTTCACGTGCTCGTTTTTGTGGAAAAAATTAAAAAAGCTCTCAAAGTTCGAGATAAAAAAAGAAAAAACCATCGACCAGGTAGCCAACGGTAGACGGTACAAGTATCGTATGGGCGAAAACGAGCGTTACCGTGCTCGTTTTCGAGTTATTGACGAAAAACGGCCTGGAGCGATCGGTCCGGCGGTCGACGCGCGAAAGTTTCTAAGTCCGCTCTGCTCCGAATCATCGCTCCGGCGTCAAAAATCGTCGTAGGACAAAAACTCGACACGCTATCTTGCATGAAAAAATCCGGGGAACACGATGGCGTCGTCAAAAGTGCAGGTCGTCGAGCTCGTTTTCGAGAGAAAAAAAAAAAAATTCTCAAAATTCGACAAAAAAATAAAACGATTATTGGATTGTGTAGAGAATGTAAAACTGCATAAGAATCGCATAGACGAAAATGAGCGTTCACGTGCTCGTTTTTGTGGAAAAAATTAAAAAAGCTCTCAAAGTTCGAGATAAAAAAAAAAAAAACCATCGACCAGGTAGCCAACGGTAGACGGTACAAGTATCGTATGGGCGAAAACGAGCGTTACCGTGCTGGTTTTCGAGTTATTGACGAAAAACGGCCTGGAGCGATCGGTCCGGCGGTCGACGCGCAAAAGTTTCTAAGTCCGCTCTGCTCCGAATCATCGCTCCGGCGTCAAAAATCGTCGTAGGACAAAAAATCGACACGCTATCTTGCAGGAAAAAATCCGGGGAACACGACGGCGTCGTCAAAAGTGCAGGTCGTCGAGCTCGTTTTCGAGAGAAAAAAAAAAAAATTCTCAAAATTCGACAAAAAAATAAAGCGATTATTGGATCGTATAGAGAATGTGAAACTGCATAAGAATCGTATAGACGAAAATTGGCGTTCACGTGCTCGTTTTTGTGGAAAAAATTAAAAAAGCTCTCAAAGTTCGAGATAAAAAAAAAAAAAACCATCGACCAGGTAGCCAACGGTAGACGGTACAAGTATCGTATGGGCGAAAACGAGCGTTACCGTGCTCGTTTTCGAGTTATTGACGAAAAACGGCCTGGAGCGATCGGTCCGGCGGTCGACGCGCAAAAGTTTCTAAGTCCGCTCTGCTCCGAATCATCGCTCCGGCGTCAAAAATCGTCGTAGGACAAAAAATCGACACGCTATCTTGCAGGAAAAAATCCGGGGAACACGATGGCGTCGTCAAAAGTGCAGGTCGTCGAGCTCGTTTTCGAGAGAAAAAGAAAAAAATTCTCAAAATTCGACAAAAAAATAAAGCGATTATTGGATCCTGTAGAGAATGTGAAACTGCATAAGAATCGTATAGACGAAAATTGGCGTTCACGTGCTCGTTTTTGTGGAAAAAATTAAAAAAGCTCTCAAAGTTCGAGATAAAAAAAGAAAAAACCATCGACCAGGTAGCCAACGGTAGACGGTACAAGTATCGTATGGGCGAAAACGAGCGTTACCGTGCTCGTTTTCGAGTTATTGACGAAAAACGGCCTGGAGCGATCGGTCCGGCGGTCGACGCGCGAAAGTTTCCAAGTCTGCTCTGCCCCGAATCATCGCTCCGGCGTCAAAAATCGTCGTAGGACAAAAAATCGACACGCTATCTTGCAGGAAAAAATCCGGGGACCACGATGGCGTCGTCAAAAGTGCAGGTCGTCGAGCTCGTTTTCGAGAGAAAAAAAAAAAAATTCTCAAAATTCGACAAAAAAATAAAACGATTATTGGATCGTGTAGAGAATGTAAAACTGCATCAGAATCGCATAGACGAAAATTGGCGTTCACGTGCTCGTTTTTGTGGAAAAAATTAAAAAAGCTCTCAAAGTTCGAGATAAAAAAAAAAAAACCATCGACCAGGTAGCCAACGGTAAACGATACAAGTATCGTACGGGCGAAAACGAGCGTTACCGTGCTCGTTTTCGAGTTATTGACGAAAAACGGCCTGGAGCGATCGGTCCGGCGGTCGACGCGCGAAAGTTTCTAAGTCCGCTCTGCTCCGAATCATCGCTCCGGCGTCAAAAATCGTCGTAGGACAAAAAATCGACACGCTATCTTGCAGGAAAAAATCCGGGGAACACGATGGCGTCGTCAAAAGTGCAGGTCGTCGAGCTCGTTTTCGAGAGAAAAAAAAAAAAATTCTCAAAATTCGACAAAAAAATAAAACGATTATTGGATCGTGTAGAGAATGTGAAACTGCATAAGAATCGTATAGACGAAAATTGGCGTTCACGTGCTCGTTTTTGTGGAAAAAATTAAAAAAGCTCTCAAAGTTCGAGATAAAAAAAAAAAAAACCATCGACCAGGTAGCCAACGGTAGACGGTACAAGTATCGTACGGGCGAAAACGAGCGTTACCGTGCTCGTTTTCGAGTTATTGGCGAAAAACGGCCTGGAGCGATCGGTCCGGCGGTCGACGCGCGAAAGTTTCCAAGTCTGCTCTGCCCCGAATCATCGCTCCGGCGTCAAAAATCGTCGTAGGACAAAAAATCGACACGCTATCTTGCAGGAAAAAATCCGGGGACCACGATGGCGTCGTCAAAAGTGCAGGTCGTCGAGCTCGTTTTCGAGAGAAAAAAAAAAAAATTCTCAAAATTCGACAAAAAAATAAAACGATTATTGGATCGTGTAGAGAATGTAAAACTGCATCAGAATCGCATAGACGAAAATTGGCGTTCACGTGCTCGTTTTTGTGGAAAAAATTAAAAAAGCTCTCAAAGTTCGAGATAAAAAAAAAAAAACCATCGACCAGGTAGCCAACGGTAGACGGTACAAGTATCGTATGGGCGAAAACGAGCGTTACCGTGCTCGTTTTCGAGTTATTGACGAAAAACGGCCTGGAGCGATCGGTCCGGCGGTCGACGCGCAAAAGTTTCTAAGTCCGCTCTGCTCCGAATCATCGCTCCGGCGTCAAAAATCGTCGTAGGACAAAAACTCGACACGCTATCTTGCATGAAAAAATCCGGGGAACACGATGGCGTCGTCAAAAGTGCAGGTCGTCGAGCTCGTTTTCGAGAGAAAAAAAAAAAAATTCTCAAAATTCGACAAAAAAATAAAACGATTATTGGATTGTGTAGAGAATGTAAAACTGCATAAGAATCGCATAGACGAAAATGAGCGTTCACGTGCTCGTTTTTGTGGAAAAAATTAAAAAAGCTCTCAAAGTTCGAGATAAAAAAAAAAAAAACCATCGACCAGGTAGCCAACGGTAGACGGTACAAGTATCGTATGGGCGAAAACGAGCGTTACCGTGCTGGTTTTCGAGTTATTGACGAAAAACGGCCTGGAGCGATCGGTCCGGCGGTCGACGCGCAAAAGTTTCTAAGTCCGCTCTGCTCCGAATCATCGCTCCGGCGTCAAAAATCGTCGTAGGACAAAAAATCGACACGCTATCTTGCAGGAAAAAATCCGGGGAACACGACGGCGTCGTCAAAAGTGCAGGTCGTCGAGCTCGTTTTCGAGAGAAAAAAAAAAAAATTCTCAAAATTCGACAAAAAAATAAAGCGATTATTGGATCGTATAGAGAATGTGAAACTGCATAAGAATCGTATAGACGAAAATTGGCGTTCACGTGCTCGTTTTTGTGGAAAAAATTAAAAAAGCTCTCAAAGTTCGAGATAAAAAAAAAAAAAACCATCGACCAGGTAGCCAACGGTAGAAGGTACAAGTATCGTATGGGCGAAAACGAGCGTTACCGTGCTCGTTTTCGAGTTATTGACGAAAAACGGCCTGGAGCGATCGGTCCGGCGGTCGACGCGCAAAAGTTTCTAAGTCCGCTCTGCTCCGAATCATCGCTCCGGCGTCAAAAATCGTCGTAGGACAAAAAATCGACACGCTATCTTGCAGGAAAAAATCCGGGGAACACGATGGCGTCGTCAAAAGTGCAGGTCGTCGAGCTCGTTTTCGAGAGAAAAAGAAAAAAATTCTCAAAATTCGACAAAAAAATAAAGCGATTATTGGATCGTGTAGAGAATGTGAAACTGCATAAGAATCATATAGACGAAAATTGGCGTTCACGTGCTCGTTTTTGTGGAAAAAATTAAAAAAGCTCTCAAAGTTCGAGATAAAAAAAGAAAAAACCATCGACCAGGTAGCCAACGGTAGACGGTACAAGTATCGTATGGGCGAAAACGAGCGTTACCGTGCTCGTTTTCGAGTTATTGACGAAAAACGGCCTGGAGCGATCGGTCCGGCGGTCGACGCGCGAAAGTTTCCAAGTCTGCTCTGCCCCGAATCATCGCTCCGGCGTCAAAAATCGTCGTAGGACAAAAAATCGACTCGCTATCTTGCAGGAAAAAATCCGGGGACCACGATGGCGTCGTCAAAAGTGCAGGTCGTCGAGCTCGTTTTCGAGAGAAAAAAAAAAAAATTCTCAAAATTCGACAAAAAAATAAAACGATTATTGGATCGTGTAGAGAATGTAAAACTGCATCAGAATCGCATAGACGAAAATTGGCGTTCACGTGCTCGTTTTTGTGGAAAAAATTAAAAAAGCTCTCAAAGTTCGAGATAAAAAAAAAAAAACCATCGACCAGGTAGCCAACGGTAAACGATACAAGTATCGTACGGGCGAAAACGAGCGTTACCGTGCTCGTTTTCGAGTTATTGACGAAAAACGGCCTGGAGCGATCGGTCCGGCGGTCGACGCGCGAAAGTTTCTAAGTCCGCTCTGCACCGAATCATCGCTCCGGCGTCAAAAATCGTCGTAGGACAAAAAATCGACACGCTATCTTGCAGGAAAAAATCCGGGGAACACGATGGCGTCGTCAAAAGTGCAGGTCGTCGAGCTCGTTTTCGAGAGAAAAAAAAAAAAATTCTCAAAATTCGACAAAAAAATAAAACGATTATTGGATCGTGTAGAGAATGTGAAACTGCATAAGAATCGTATAGACGAAAATTGGCGTTCACGTGCTCGTTTTTGTGGAAAAAATTAAAAAAGCTCTCAAAGTTCGAGATAAAAAAAAAAAAAACCATCGACCAGGTAGCCAACGGTAGACGGTACAAGTATCGTACGGGCGAAAACGAGCGTTACCGTGCTCGTTTTCGAGTTATTGGCGAAAAACGGCCTGGAGCGATCGGTCCGGCGGTCGACGCGCGAAAGTTTCCAAGTCTGCTCTGCCCCGAATCATCGCTCCGGCGTCAAAAATCGTCGTAGGACAAAAAATCGACACGCTATCTTGCAGGAAAAAATCCGGGGACCACGATGGCGTCGTCAAAAGTGCAGGTCGTCGAGCTCGTTTTCGAGAGAAAAAAAAAAAAATTCTCAAAATTCGACAAAAAAATAAAACGATTATTGGATCGTGTAGAGAATGTAAAACTGCATCAGAATCGCATAGACGAAAATTGGCGTTCACGTGCTCGTTTTTGTGGAAAAAATTAAAAAAGCTCTCAAAGTTCGAGATAAAAAAAAAAAAACCATCGACCAGGTAGCCAACGGTAGACGGTACAAGTATCGTATGGGCGAAAACGAGCGTTACCGTGCTCGTTTTCGAGTTATTGACGAAAAACGGCCTGGAGCGATCGGTCCGGCGGTCGACGCGCAAAAGTTTCTAAGTCCGCTCTGCTCCGAATCATCGCTCCGGCGTCAAAAATCGTCGTAGGACAAAAACTCGACACGCTATCTTGCATGAAAAAATCCGGGGAACACGATGGCGTCGTCAAAAGTGCAGGTCGTCGAGCTCGTTTTCGAGAGAAAAAAAAAAAAATTCTCAAAATTCGACAAAAAAATAAAACGATTATTGGATTGTGTAGAGAATGTAAAACTGCATAAGAATCGCATAGACGAAAATGAGCGTTCACGTGCTCGTTTTTGTGGAAAAAATTAAAAAAGCTCTCAAAGTTCGAGATAAAAAAAGAAAAAACCATCGACCAGGTAGCCAACGGTAGACGGTACAAGTATCGTATGGGCGAAAACGAGCGTTACCGTGCTCGTTTTCGAGTTATTGACGAAAAACGGCCTGGAGCGATCGGTCCGGCGGTCGACGCGCGAAAGTTTCTAAGTCCGCTCTGCTCCGAATCATCGCTCCGGCGTCAAAAATCGTCGTAGGACAAAAACTCGACACGCTATCTTGCATGAAAAAATCCGGGGAACACGATGGCGTCGTCAAAAGTGCAGGTCGTCGAGCTCGTTTTCGAGAGAAAAAAAAAAAAATTCTCAAAATTCGACAAAAAAATAAAACGATTATTGGATTGTGTAGAGAATGTAAAACTGCATAAGAATCGCATAGACGAAAATGAGCGTTCACGTGCTCGTTTTTGTGGAAAAAATTAAAAAAGCTCTCAAAGTTCGAGATAAAAAAAAAAAAAACCATCGACCAGGTAGCCAACGGTAGACGGTACAAGTATCGTATGGGCGAAAACGAGCGTTACCGTGCTGGTTTTCGAGTTATTGACGAAAAACGGCCTGGAGCGATCGGTCCGGCGGTCGACGCGCAAAAGTTTCTAAGTCCGCTCTGCTCCGAATCATCGCTCCGGCGTCAAAAATCGTCGTAGGACAAAAAATCGACACGCTATCTTGCAGGAAAAAATCCGGGGAACACGACGGCGTCGTCAAAAGTGCAGGTCGTCGAGCTCGTTTTCGAGAGAAAAAAAAAAAAATTCTCAAAATTCGACAAAAAAATAAAGCGATTATTGGATCGTATAGAGAATGTGAAACTGCATAAGAATCGTATAGACGAAAATTGGCGTTCACGTGCTCGTTTTTGTGGAAAAAATTAAAAAAGCTCTCAAAGTTCGAGATAAAAAAAAAAAAAACCATCGACCAGGTAGCCAACGGTAGACGGTACAAGTATCGTATGGGCGAAAACGAGCGTTACCGTGCTCGTTTTCGAGTTATTGACGAAAAACGGCCTGGAGCGATCGGTCCGGCGGTCGACGCGCAAAAGTTTCTAAGTCCGCTCTGCTCCGAATCATCGCTCCGGCGTCAAAAATCGTCGTAGGACAAAAAATCGACACGCTATCTTGCAGGAAAAAATCCGGGGAACACGATGGCGTCGTCAAAAGTGCAGGTCGTCGAGCTCGTTTTCGAGAGAAAAAGAAAAAAATTCTCAAAATTCGACAAAAAAATAAAGCGATTATTGGATCGTGTAGAGAATGTGAAACTGCATAAGAATCGTATAGACGAAAATTGGCGTTCACGTGCTCGTTTTTGTGGAAAAAATTAAAAAAGCTCTCAAAGTTCGAGATAAAAAAAGAAAAAACCATCGACCAGGTAGCCAACGGTAGACGGTACAAGTATCGTATGGGCGAAAACGAGCGTTACCGTGCTCGTTTTCGAGTTATTGACGAAAAACGGCCTGGAGCGATCGGTCCGGCGGTCGACGCGCGAAAGTTTCCAAGTCTGCTCTGCCCCGAATCATCGCTCCGGCGTCAAAAATCGTCGTAGGACAAAAAATCGACACGCTATCTTGCAGGAAAAAATCCGGGGACCACGATGGCGTCGTCAAAAGTGCAGGTCGTCGAGCTCGTTTTCGAGAGAAAAAAAAAAAAATTCTCAAAATTCGACAAAAAAATAAAACGATTATTGGATCGTGTAGAGAATGTAAAACTGCATCAGAATCGCATAGACGAAAATTGGCGTTCACGTGCTCGTTTTTGTGGAAAAAATTAAAAAAGCTCTCAAAGTTCGAGATAAAAAAAAAAAAACCATCGACCAGGTAGCCAACGGTAAACGATACAAGTATCGTACGGGCGAAAACGAGCGTTACCGTGCTCGTTTTCGAGTTATTGACGAAAAACGGCCTGGAGCGATCGGTCCGGCGGTCGACGCGCAAAAGTTTCTAAGTCCGCTCTGCTCCGAATCATCGCTCCGGCGTCAAAAATCGTCGTAGGACAAAAACTCGACACGCTATCTTGCATGAAAAAATCCGGGGAACACGATGGCGTCGTCAAAAGTGCAGGTCGTCGAGCTCGTTTTCGAGAGAAAAAAAAAAAAATTCTCAAAATTCGACAAAAAAATAAAACGATTATTGGATTGTGTAGAGAATGTAAAACTGCATAAGAATCGCATAGACGAAAATGAGCGTTCACGTGCTCGTTTTTGTGGAAAAAATTAAAAAAGCTCTCAAAGTTCGAGATAAAAAAAAAAAAAACCATCGACCAGGTAGCCAACGGTAGACGGTACAAGTATCGTATGGGCGAAAACGAGCGTTACCGTGCTGGTTTTCGAGTTATTGACGAAAAACGGCCTGGAGCGATCGGTCCGGCGGTCGACGCGCAAAAGTTTCTAAGTCCGCTCTGCTCCGAATCATCGCTCCGGCGTCAAAAATCGTCGTAGGACAAAAAATCGACACGCTATCTTGCAGGAAAAAATCCGGGGAACACGACGGCGTCGTCAAAAGTGCAGGTCGTCGAGCTCGTTTTCGAGAGAAAAAAAAAAAAATTCTCAAAATTCGACAAAAAAATAAAGCGATTATTGGATCGTATAGAGAATGTGAAACTGCATAAGAATCGTATAGACGAAAATTGGCGTTCACGTGCTCGTTTTTGTGGAAAAAATTAAAAAAGCTCTCAAAGTTCGAGATAAAAAAAAAAAAAACCATCGACCAGGTAGCCAACGGTAGAAGGTACAAGTATCGTATGGGCGAAAACGAGCGTTACCGTGCTCGTTTTCGAGTTATTGACGAAAAACGGCCTGGAGCGATCGGTCCGGCGGTCGACGCGCAAAAGTTTCTAAGTCCGCTCTGCTCCGAATCATCGCTCCGGCGTCAAAAATCGTCGTAGGACAAAAAATCGACACGCTATCTTGCAGGAAAAAATCCGGGGAACACGATGGCGTCGTCAAAAGTGCAGGTCGTCGAGCTCGTTTTCGAGAGAAAAAGAAAAAAATTCTCAAAATTCGACAAAAAAATAAAGCGATTATTGGATCGTGTAGAGAATGTGAAACTGCATAAGAATCATATAGACGAAAATTGGCGTTCACGTGCTCGTTTTTGTGGAAAAAATTAAAAAAGCTCTCAAAGTTCGAGATAAAAAAAGAAAAAACCATCGACCAGGTAGCCAACGGTAGACGGTACAAGTATCGTATGGGCGAAAACGAGCGTTACCGTGCTCGTTTTCGAGTTATTGACGAAAAACGGCCTGGAGCGATCGGTCCGGCGGTCGACGCGCGAAAGTTTCCAAGTCTGCTCTGCCCCGAATCATCGCTCCGGCGTCAAAAATCGTCGTAGGACAAAAAATCGACTCGCTATCTTGCAGGAAAAAATCCGGGGACCACGATGGCGTCGTCAAAAGTGCAGGTCGTCGAGCTCGTTTTCGAGAGAAAAAAAAAAAAATTCTCAAAATTCGACAAAAAAATAAAACGATTATTGGATCGTGTAGAGAATGTAAAACTGCATCAGAATCGCATAGACGAAAATTGGCGTTCACGTGCTCGTTTTTGTGGAAAAAATTAAAAAAGCTCTCAAAGTTCGAGATAAAAAAAAAAAAAACCATCGACCAGGTAGCCAACGGTAAACGATACAAGTATCGTACGGGCGAAAACGAGCGTTACCGTGCTCGTTTTCGAGTTATTGACGAAAAACGGCCTGGAGCGATCGGTCCGGCGGTCGACGCGCGAAAGTTTCTAAGTCCGCTCTGCACCGAATCATCGCTCCGGCGTCAAAAATCGTCGTAGGACAAAAAATCGACACGCTATCTTGCAGGAAAAAATCCGGGGAACACGATGGCGTCGTCAAAAGTGCAGGTCGTCGAGCTCGTTTTCGAGAGAAAAAAAAAAAAATTCTCAAAATTCGACAAAAAAATAAAACGATTATTGGATCGTGTAGAGAATGTGAAACTGCATAAGAATCGTATAGACGAAAATTGGCGTTCACGTGCTCGTTTTTGTGGAAAAAATTAAAAAAGCTCTCAAAGTTCGAGATAAAAAAAAAAAAAACCATCGACCAGGTAGCCAACGGTAGACGGTACAAGTATCGTACGGGCGAAAACGAGCGTTACCGTGCTCGTTTTCGAGTTATTGGCGAAAAACGGCCTGGAGCGATCGGTCCGGCGGTCGACGCGCGAAAGTTTCCAAGTCTGCTCTGCCCCGAATCATCGCTCCGGCGTCAAAAATCGTCGTAGGACAAAAAATCGACACGCTATCTTGCAGGAAAAAATCCGGGGACCACGATGGCGTCGTCAAAAGTGCAGGTCGTCGAGCTCGTTTTCGAGAGAAAAAAAAAAAAATTCTCAAAATTCGACAAAAAAATAAAACGATTATTGGATCGTGTAGAGAATGTAAAACTGCATCAGAATCGCATAGACGAAAATTGGCGTTCACGTGCTCGTTTTTGTGGAAAAAATTAAAAAAGCTCTCAAAGTTCGAGATAAAAAAAAAAAAACCATCGACCAGGTAGCCAACGGTAGACGGTACAAGTATCGTATGGGCGAAAACGAGCGTTACCGTGCTCGTTTTCGAGTTATTGACGAAAAACGGCCTGGAGCGATCGGTCCGGCGGTCGACGCGCAAAAGTTTCTAAGTCCGCTCTGCTCCGAATCATCGCTCCGGCGTCAAAAATCGTCGTAGGACAAAAACTCGACACGCTATCTTACATGAAAAAATCCGGGGAACACGATGGCGTCGTCAAAAGTGCAGGTCGTCGAGCTCGTTTTCGAGAGAAAAAAAAAAAAATTCTCAAAATTCGACAAAAAAATAAAACGATTATTGGATTGTGTAGAGAATGTAAAACTGCATAAGAATCGCATAGACGAAAATGAGCGTTCACGTGCTCGTTTTTGTGGAAAAAATTAAAAAAGCTCTCAAAGTTCGAGATAAAAAAAGAAAAAACCATCGACCAGGTAGCCAACGGTAGACGGTACAAGTATCGTATGGGCGAAAACGAGCGTTACCGTGCTCGTTTTCGAGTTATTGACGAAAAACGGCCTGGAGCGATCGGTCCGGCGGTCGACGCGCGAAAGTTTCTAAGTCCGCTCTGCTCCGAATCATCGCTCCGGCGTCAAAAATCGTCGTAGGACAAAAACTCGACACGCTATCTTGCATGAAAAAATCCGGGGAACACGATGGCGTCGTCAAAAGTGCAGGTCGTCGAGCTCGTTTTCGAGAGAAAAAAAAAAAAATTCTCAAAATTCGACAAAAAAATAAAACGATTATTGGATTGTGTAGAGAATGTAAAACTGCATAAGAATCGCATAGACGAAAATGAGCGTTCACGTGCTCGTTTTTGTGGAAAAAATTAAAAAAGCTCTCAAAGTTCGAGATAAAAAAAGAAAAAACCATCCGCCAGGTAGCCAACGGTAAACGGTACAAGTATCGTACGGGCGAAAACGAGCGTTACCGTGCTCGTTTTCGAGTTATTGACGAAAAACGGCCTGGAGCGATCGGTCCGGCGGTCGACGCGCGAAAGTTTCTAAGTCCGCTCTGCTCCGAATCATCGCTCCGGCGTCAAAAATCGTCGTAGGACAAAACATCGACACGCTATCTTGCAGGAAAAAATCCGGGGAACACGATGGCGTCGTCAAAAGTGCAGGTCGTCGAGCTCGTTTTCGAGAGAAAAAAAAAAAAATTCTCAAAATTCGACAAAAAAATAAAGCGATTATTGGATCGTATAGAGAATGTGAAACTGCATAAGAATCGTATAGACGAAAATTGGCGTTCACGTGCTCGTTTTTGTGGAAAA
This sequence comes from Colletes latitarsis, assembly GCF_051014445.1. Taxonomy (NCBI): domain Eukaryota; kingdom Metazoa; phylum Arthropoda; class Insecta; order Hymenoptera; family Colletidae; genus Colletes; species Colletes latitarsis. The sequence continues at coordinate 1,887,071 of NC_135137.1, forward strand.
AATTAAAAAAGCTCTCAAAGTTCGAGATAAAAAAAAAAAAAACCATCGACCAGGTAGCCAACGGTAGACGGTACAAGTATCGTACGGGCGAAAACGAGCGTTACCGTGCTCGTTTTCGAGTTATTGGCGAAAAACGGCCTGGAGCGATCGGTCCGGCGGTCGACGCGCGAAAGTTTCCAAGTCTGCTCTGCCCCGAATCATCGCTCCGGCGTCAAAAATCGTCGTAGGACAAAAAATCGACACGCTATCTTGCAGGAAAAAATCCGGGGACCACGATGGCGTCGTCAAAAGTGCAGGTCGTCGAGCTCGTTTTCGAGAGAAAAAAAAAAAAATTCTCAAAATTCGACAAAAAAATAAAACGATTATTGGATCGTGTAGAGAATGTAAAACTGCATCAGAATCGCATAGACGAAAATTGGCGTTCACGTGCTCGTTTTTGTGGAAAAAATTAAAAAAGCTCTCAAAGTTCGAGATAAAAAAAAAAAAACCATCGACCAGGTAGCCAACGGTAGACGGTACAAGTATCGTATGGGCGAAAACGAGCGTTACCGTGCTCGTTTTCGAGTTATTGACGAAAAACGGCCTGGAGCGATCGGTCCGGCGGTCGACGCGCAAAAGTTTCTAAGTCCGCTCTGCTCCGAATCATCGCTCCGGCGTCAAAAATCGTCGTAGGACAAAAACTCGACACGCTATCTTGCATGAAAAAATCCGGGGAACACGATGGCGTCGTCAAAAGTGCAGGTCGTCGAGCTCGTTTTCGAGAGAAAAAAAAAAAAATTCTCAAAATTCGACAAAAAAATAAAACGATTATTGGATTGTGTAGAGAATGTAAAACTGCATAAGAATCGCATAGACGAAAATGAGCGTTCACGTGCTCGTTTTTGTGGAAAAAATTAAAAAAGCTCTCAAAGTTCGAGATAAAAAAAGAAAAAACCATCGACCAGGTAGCCAACGGTAGACGGTACAAGTATCGTATGGGCGAAAACGAGCGTTACCGTGCTCGTTTTCGAGTTATTGACGAAAAACGGCCTGGAGCGATCGGTCCGGCGGTCGACGCGCGAAAGTTTCTAAGTCCGCTCTGCTCCGAATCATCGCTCCGGCGTCAAAAATCGTCGTAGGACAAAAACTCGACACGCTATCTTGCATGAAAAAATCCGGGGAACACGATGGCGTCGTCAAAAGTGCAGGTCGTCGAGCTCGTTTTCGAGAGAAAAAAAAAAAAATTCTCAAAATTCGACAAAAAAATAAAACGATTATTGGATTGTGTAGAGAATGTAAAACTGCATAAGAATCGCATAGACGAAAATGAGCGTTCACGTGCTCGTTTTTGTGGAAAAAATTAAAAAAGCTCTCAAAGTTCGAGATAAAAAAAAAAAAAACCATCGACCAGGTAGCCAACGGTAGACGGTACAAGTATCGTATGGGCGAAAACGAGCGTTACCGTGCTGGTTTTCGAGTTATTGACGAAAAACGGCCTGGAGCGATCGGTCCGGCGGTCGACGCGCAAAAGTTTCTAAGTCCGCTCTGCTCCGAATCATCGCTCCGGCGTCAAAAATCGTCGTAGGACAAAAAATCGACACGCTATCTTGCAGGAAAAAATCCGGGGAACACGACGGCGTCGTCAAAAGTGCAGGTCGTCGAGCTCGTTTTCGAGAGAAAAAAAAAAAAATTCTCAAAATTCGACAAAAAAATAAAGCGATTATTGGATCGTATAGAGAATGTGAAACTGCATAAGAATCGTATAGACGAAAATTGGCGTTCACGTGCTCGTTTTTGTGGAAAAAATTAAAAAAGCTCTCAAAGTTCGAGATAAAAAAAAAAAAAACCATCGACCAGGTAGCCAACGGTAGACGGTACAAGTATCGTATGGGCGAAAACGAGCGTTACCGTGCTCGTTTTCGAGTTATTGACGAAAAACGGCCTGGAGCGATCGGTCCGGCGGTCGACGCGCAAAAGTTTCTAAGTCCGCTCTGCTCCGAATCATCGCTCCGGCGTCAAAAATCGTCGTAGGACAAAAAATCGACACGCTATCTTGCAGGAAAAAATCCGGGGAACACGATGGCGTCGTCAAAAGTGCAGGTCGTCGAGCTCGTTTTCGAGAGAAAAAGAAAAAAATTCTCAAAATTCGACAAAAAAATAAAGCGATTATTGGATCGTGTAGAGAATGTGAAACTGCATAAGAATCGTATAGACGAAAATTGGCGTTCACGTGCTCGTTTTTGTGGAAAAAATTAAAAAAGCTCTCAAAGTTCGAGATAAAAAAAAAAAAAACCATCGACCAGGTAGCCAACGGTAGACGGTACAAGTATCGTACGGGCGAAAACGAGCGTTACCGTGCTCGTTTTCGAGTTATTGGCGAAAAACGGCCTGGAGCGATCGGTCCGGCGGTCGACGCGCGAAAGTTTCCAAGTCTGCTCTGCCCCGAATCATCGCTCCGGCGTCAAAAATCGTCGTAGGACAAAAAATCGACACGCTATCTTGCAGGAAAAAATCCGGGGACCACGATGGCGTCGTCAAAAGTGCAGGTCGTCGAGCTCGTTTTCGAGAGAAAAAAAAAAAAATTCTCAAAATTCGACAAAAAAATAAAACGATTATTGGATCGTGTAGAGAATGTAAAACTGCATCAGAATCGCATAGACGAAAATTGGCGTTCACGTGCTCGTTTTTGTGGAAAAAATTAAAAAAGCTCTCAAAGTTCGAGATAAAAAAAAAAAAACCATCGACCAGGTAGCCAACGGTAGACGGTACAAGTATCGTATGGGCGAAAACGAGCGTTACCGTGCTCGTTTTCGAGTTATTGACGAAAAACGGCCTGGAGCGATCGGTCCGGCGGTCGACGCGCAAAAGTTTCTAAGTCCGCTCTGCTCCGAATCATCGCTCCGGCGTCAAAAATCGTCGTAGGACAAAAACTCGACACGCTATCTTGCATGAAAAAATCCGGGGAACACGATGGCGTCGTCAAAAGTGCAGGTCGTCGAGCTCGTTTTCGAGAGAAAAAAAAAAAAATTCTCAAAATTCGACAAAAAAATAAAACGATTATTGGATTGTGTAGAGAATGTAAAACTGCATAAGAATCGCATAGACGAAAATGAGCGTTCACGTGCTCGTTTTTGTGGAAAAAATTAAAAAAGCTCTCAAAGTTCGAGATAAAAAAAGAAAAAACCATCGACCAGGTAGCCAACGGTAGACGGTACAAGTATCGTATGGGCGAAAACGAGCGTTACCGTGCTCGTTTTCGAGTTATTGACGAAAAACGGCCTGGAGCGATCGGTCCGGCGGTCGACGCGCGAAAGTTTCTAAGTCCGCTCTGCTCCGAATCATCGCTCCGGCGTCAAAAATCGTCGTAGGACAAAAACTCGACACGCTATCTTGCATGAAAAAATCCGGGGAACACGATGGCGTCGTCAAAAGTGCAGGTCGTCGAGCTCGTTTTCGAGAGAAAAAAAAAAAAATTCTCAAAATTCGACAAAAAAATAAAACGATTATTGGATTGTGTAGAGAATGTAAAACTGCATAAGAATCGCATAGACGAAAATGAGCGTTCACGTGCTCGTTTTTGTGGAAAAAATTAAAAAAGCTCTCAAAGTTCGAGATAAAAAAAAAAAAAACCATCGACCAGGTAGCCAACGGTAGACGGTACAAGTATCGTATGGGCGAAAACGAGCGTTACCGTGCTGGTTTTCGAGTTATTGACGAAAAACGGCCTGGAGCGATCGGTCCGGCGGTCGACGCGCAAAAGTTTCTAAGTCCGCTCTGCTCCGAATCATCGCTCCGGCGTCAAAAATCGTCGTAGGACAAAAAATCGACACGCTATCTTGCAGGAAAAAATCCGGGGAACACGACGGCGTCGTCAAAAGTGCAGGTCGTCGAGCTCGTTTTCGAGAGAAAAAAAAAAAAATTCTCAAAATTCGACAAAAAAATAAAGCGATTATTGGATCGTATAGAGAATGTGAAACTGCATAAGAATCGTATAGACGAAAATTGGCGTTCACGTGCTCGTTTTTGTGGAAAAAATTAAAAAAGCTCTCAAAGTTCGAGATAAAAAAAAAAAAAACCATCGACCAGGTAGCCAACGGTAGACGGTACAAGTATCGTATGGGCGAAAACGAGCGTTACCGTGCTCGTTTTCGAGTTATTGACGAAAAACGGCCTGGAGCGATCGGTCCGGCGGTCGACGCGCAAAAGTTTCTAAGTCCGCTCTGCTCCGAATCATCGCTCCGGCGTCAAAAATCGTCGTAGGACAAAAAATCGACACGCTATCTTGCAGGAAAAAATCCGGGGAACACGATGGCGTCGTCAAAAGTGCAGGTCGTCGAGCTCGTTTTCGAGAGAAAAAGAAAAAAATTCTCAAAATTCGACAAAAAAATAAAGCGATTATTGGATCCTGTAGAGAATGTGAAACTGCATAAGAATCGTATAGACGAAAATTGGCGTTCACGTGCTCGTTTTTGTGGAAAAAATTAAAAAAGCTCTCAAAGTTCGAGATAAAAAAAGAAAAAACCATCGACCAGGTAGCCAACGGTAGACGGTACAAGTATCGTATGGGCGAAAACGAGCGTTACCGTGCTCGTTTTCGAGTTATTGACGAAAAACGGCCTGGAGCGATCGGTCCGGCGGTCGACGCGCGAAAGTTTCCAAGTCTGCTCTGCCCCGAATCATCGCTCCGGCGTCAAAAATCGTCGTAGGACAAAAAATCGACACGCTATCTTGCAGGAAAAAATCCGGGGACCACGATGGCGTCGTCAAAAGTGCAGGTCGTCGAGCTCGTTTTCGAGAGAAAAAAAAAAAAATTCTCAAAATTCGACAAAAAAATAAAACGATTATTGGATCGTGTAGAGAATGTAAAACTGCATCAGAATCGCATAGACGAAAATTGGCGTTCACGTGCTCGTTTTTGTGGAAAAAATTAAAAAAGCTCTCAAAGTTCGAGATAAAAAAAAAAAAACCATCGACCAGGTAGCCAACGGTAAACGATACAAGTATCGTACGGGCGAAAACGAGCGTTACCGTGCTCGTTTTCGAGTTATTGACGAAAAACGGCCTGGAGCGATCGGTCCGGCGGTCGACGCGCGAAAGTTTCTAAGTCCGCTCTGCTCCGAATCATCGCTCCGGCGTCAAAAATCGTCGTAGGACAAAAAATCGACACGCTATCTTGCAGGAAAAAATCCGGGGAACACGATGGCGTCGTCAAAAGTGCAGGTCGTCGAGCTCGTTTTCGAGAGAAAAAAAAAAAAATTCTCAAAATTCGACAAAAAAATAAAACGATTATTGGATCGTGTAGAGAATGTGAAACTGCATAAGAATCGTATAGACGAAAATTGGCGTTCACGTGCTCGTTTTTGTGGAAAAAATTAAAAAAGCTCTCAAAGTTCGAGATAAAAAAAAAAAAAACCATCGACCAGGTAGCCAACGGTAGACGGTACAAGTATCGTACGGGCGAAAACGAGCGTTACCGTGCTCGTTTTCGAGTTATTGGCGAAAAACGGCCTGGAGCGATCGGTCCGGCGGTCGACGCGCGAAAGTTTCCAAGTCTGCTCTGCCCCGAATCATCGCTCCGGCGTCAAAAATCGTCGTAGGACAAAAAATCGACACGCTATCTTGCAGGAAAAAATCCGGGGACCACGATGGCGTCGTCAAAAGTGCAGGTCGTCGAGCTCGTTTTCGAGAGAAAAAAAAAAAAATTCTCAAAATTCGACAAAAAAATAAAACGATTATTGGATCGTGTAGAGAATGTAAAACTGCATCAGAATCGCATAGACGAAAATTGGCGTTCACGTGCTCGTTTTTGTGGAAAAAATTAAAAAAGCTCTCAAAGTTCGAGATAAAAAAAAAAAAACCATCGACCAGGTAGCCAACGGTAGACGGTACAAGTATCGTATGGGCGAAAACGAGCGTTACCGTGCTCGTTTTCGAGTTATTGACGAAAAACGGCCTGGAGCGATCGGTCCGGCGGTCGACGCGCAAAAGTTTCTAAGTCCGCTCTGCTCCGAATCATCGCTCCGGCGTCAAAAATCGTCGTAGGACAAAAACTCGACACGCTATCTTGCATGAAAAAATCCGGGGAACACGATGGCGTCGTCAAAAGTGCAGGTCGTCGAGCTCGTTTTCGAGAGAAAAAAAAAAAAATTCTCAAAATTCGACAAAAAAATAAAACGATTATTGGATTGTGTAGAGAATGTAAAACTGCATAAGAATCGCATAGACGAAAATGAGCGTTCACGTGCTCGTTTTTGTGGAAAAAATTAAAAAAGCTCTCAAAGTTCGAGATAAAAAAAAAAAAAACCATCGACCAGGTAGCCAACGGTAGACGGTACAAGTATCGTATGGGCGAAAACGAGCGTTACCGTGCTGGTTTTCGAGTTATTGACGAAAAACGGCCTGGAGCGATCGGTCCGGCGGTCGACGCGCAAAAGTTTCTAAGTCCGCTCTGCTCCGAATCATCGCTCCGGCGTCAAAAATCGTCGTAGGACAAAAAATCGACACGCTATCTTGCAGGAAAAAATCCGGGGAACACGACGGCGTCGTCAAAAGTGCAGGTCGTCGAGCTCGTTTTCGAGAGAAAAAAAAAAAAATTCTCAAAATTCGACAAAAAAATAAAGCGATTATTGGATCGTATAGAGAATGTGAAACTGCATAAGAATCGTATAGACGAAAATTGGCGTTCACGTGCTCGTTTTTGTGGAAAAAATTAAAAAAGCTCTCAAAGTTCGAGATAAAAAAAAAAAAAACCATCGACCAGGTAGCCAACGGTAGAAGGTACAAGTATCGTATGGGCGAAAACGAGCGTTACCGTGCTCGTTTTCGAGTTATTGACGAAAAACGGCCTGGAGCGATCGGTCCGGCGGTCGACGCGCAAAAGTTTCTAAGTCCGCTCTGCTCCGAATCATCGCTCCGGCGTCAAAAATCGTCGTAGGACAAAAAATCGACACGCTATCTTGCAGGAAAAAATCCGGGGAACACGATGGCGTCGTCAAAAGTGCAGGTCGTCGAGCTCGTTTTCGAGAGAAAAAGAAAAAAATTCTCAAAATTCGACAAAAAAATAAAGCGATTATTGGATCGTGTAGAGAATGTGAAACTGCATAAGAATCATATAGACGAAAATTGGCGTTCACGTGCTCGTTTTTGTGGAAAAAATTAAAAAAGCTCTCAAAGTTCGAGATAAAAAAAGAAAAAACCATCGACCAGGTAGCCAACGGTAGACGGTACAAGTATCGTATGGGCGAAAACGAGCGTTACCGTGCTCGTTTTCGAGTTATTGACGAAAAACGGCCTGGAGCGATCGGTCCGGCGGTCGACGCGCGAAAGTTTCCAAGTCTGCTCTGCCCCGAATCATCGCTCCGGCGTCAAAAATCGTCGTAGGACAAAAAATCGACTCGCTATCTTGCAGGAAAAAATCCGGGGACCACGATGGCGTCGTCAAAAGTGCAGGTCGTCGAGCTCGTTTTCGAGAGAAAAAAAAAAAAATTCTCAAAATTCGACAAAAAAATAAAACGATTATTGGATCGTGTAGAGAATGTAAAACTGCATCAGAATCGCATAGACGAAAATTGGCGTTCACGTGCTCGTTTTTGTGGAAAAAATTAAAAAAGCTCTCAAAGTTCGAGATAAAAAAAAAAAAACCATCGACCAGGTAGCCAACGGTAAACGATACAAGTATCGTACGGGCGAAAACGAGCGTTACCGTGCTCGTTTTCGAGTTATTGACGAAAAACGGCCTGGAGCGATCGGTCCGGCGGTCGACGCGCGAAAGTTTCTAAGTCCGCTCTGCACCGAATCATCGCTCCGGCGTCAAAAATCGTCGTAGGACAAAAAATCGACACGCTATCTTGCAGGAAAAAATCCGGGGAACACGATGGCGTCGTCAAAAGTGCAGGTCGTCGAGCTCGTTTTCGAGAGAAAAAAAAAAAAATTCTCAAAATTCGACAAAAAAATAAAACGATTATTGGATCGTGTAGAGAATGTGAAACTGCATAAGAATCGTATAGACGAAAATTGGCGTTCACGTGCTCGTTTTTGTGGAAAAAATTAAAAAAGCTCTCAAAGTTCGAGATAAAAAAAAAAAAAACCATCGACCAGGTAGCCAACGGTAGACGGTACAAGTATCGTACGGGCGAAAACGAGCGTTACCGTGCTCGTTTTCGAGTTATTGGCGAAAAACGGCCTGGAGCGATCGGTCCGGCGGTCGACGCGCGAAAGTTTCCAAGTCTGCTCTGCCCCGAATCATCGCTCCGGCGTCAAAAATCGTCGTAGGACAAAAAATCGACACGCTATCTTGCAGGAAAAAATCCGGGGACCACGATGGCGTCGTCAAAAGTGCAGGTCGTCGAGCTCGTTTTCGAGAGAAAAAAAAAAAAATTCTCAAAATTCGACAAAAAAATAAAACGATTATTGGATCGTGTAGAGAATGTAAAACTGCATCAGAATCGCATAGACGAAAATTGGCGTTCACGTGCTCGTTTTTGTGGAAAAAATTAAAAAAGCTCTCAAAGTTCGAGATAAAAAAAAAAAAACCATCGACCAGGTAGCCAACGGTAGACGGTACAAGTATCGTATGGGCGAAAACGAGCGTTACCGTGCTCGTTTTCGAGTTATTGACGAAAAACGGCCTGGAGCGATCGGTCCGGCGGTCGACGCGCAAAAGTTTCTAAGTCCGCTCTGCTCCGAATCATCGCTCCGGCGTCAAAAATCGTCGTAGGACAAAAACTCGACACGCTATCTTGCATGAAAAAATCCGGGGAACACGATGGCGTCGTCAAAAGTGCAGGTCGTCGAGCTCGTTTTCGAGAGAAAAAAAAAAAAATTCTCAAAATTCGACAAAAAAATAAAACGATTATTGGATTGTGTAGAGAATGTAAAACTGCATAAGAATCGCATAGACGAAAATGAGCGTTCACGTGCTCGTTTTTGTGGAAAAAATTAAAAAAGCTCTCAAAGTTCGAGATAAAAAAAGAAAAAACCATCGACCAGGTAGCCAACGGTAGACGGTACAAGTATCGTATGGGCGAAAACGAGCGTTACCGTGCTCGTTTTCGAGTTATTGACGAAAAACGGCCTGGAGCGATCGGTCCGGCGGTCGACGCGCGAAAGTTTCTAAGTCCGCTCTGCTCCGAATCATCGCTCCGGCGTCAAAAATCGTCGTAGGACAAAAACTCGACACGCTATCTTGCATGAAAAAATCCGGGGAACACGATGGCGTCGTCAAAAGTGCAGGTCGTCGAGCTCGTTTTCGAGAGAAAAAAAAAAAAATTCTCAAAATTCGACAAAAAAATAAAACGATTATTGGATTGTGTAGAGAATGTAAAACTGCATAAGAATCGCATAGACGAAAATGAGCGTTCACGTGCTCGTTTTTGTGGAAAAAATTAAAAAAGCTCTCAAAGTTCGAGATAAAAAAAAAAAAAACCATCGACCAGGTAGCCAACGGTAGACGGTACAAGTATCGTATGGGCGAAAACGAGCGTTACCGTGCTGGTTTTCGAGTTATTGACGAAAAACGGCCTGGAGCGATCGGTCCGGCGGTCGACGCGCAAAAGTTTCTAAGTCCGCTCTGCTCCGAATCATCGCTCCGGCGTCAAAAATCGTCGTAGGACAAAAAATCGACACGCTATCTTGCAGGAAAAAATCCGGGGAACACGACGGCGTCGTCAAAAGTGCAGGTCGTCGAGCTCGTTTTCGAGAGAAAAAAAAAAAAATTCTCAAAATTCGACAAAAAAATAAAGCGATTATTGGATCGTATAGAGAATGTGAAACTGCATAAGAATCGTATAGACGAAAATTGGCGTTCACGTGCTCGTTTTTGTGGAAAAAATTAAAAAAGCTCTCAAAGTTCGAGATAAAAAAAAAAAAAACCATCGACCAGGTAGCCAACGGTAGACGGTACAAGTATCGTATGGGCGAAAACGAGCGTTACCGTGCTCGTTTTCGAGTTATTGACGAAAAACGGCCTGGAGCGATCGGTCCGGCGGTCGACGCGCAAAAGTTTCTAAGTCCGCTCTGCTCCGAATCATCGCTCCGGCGTCAAAAATCGTCGTAGGACAAAAAATCGACACGCTATCTTGCAGGAAAAAATCCGGGGAACACGATGGCGTCGTCAAAAGTGCAGGTCGTCGAGCTCGTTTTCGAGAGAAAAAGAAAAAAATTCTCAAAATTCGACAAAAAAATAAAGCGATTATTGGATCGTGTAGAGAATGTGAAACTGCATAAGAATCGTATAGACGAAAATTGGCGTTCACGTGCTCGTTTTTGTGGAAAAAATTAAAAAAGCTCTCAAAGTTCGAGATAAAAAAAGAAAAAACCATCGACCAGGTAGCCAACGGTAGACGGTACAAGTATCGTATGGGCGAAAACGAGCGTTACCGTGCTCGTTTTCGAGTTATTGACGAAAAACGGCCTGGAGCGATCGGTCCGGCGGTCGACGCGCGAAAGTTTCCAAGTCTGCTCTGCCCCGAATCATCGCTCCGGCGTCAAAAATCGTCGTAGGACAAAAAATCGACACGCTATCTTGCAGGAAAAAATCCGGGGACCACGATGGCGTCGTCAAAAGTGCAGGTCGTCGAGCTCGTTTTCGAGAGAAAAAAAAAAAAATTCTCAAAATTCGACAAAAAAATAAAACGATTATTGGATCGTGTAGAGAATGTAAAACTGCATCAGAATCGCATAGACGAAAATTGGCGTTCACGTGCTCGTTTTTGTGGAAAAAATTAAAAAAGCTCTCAAAGTTCGAGATAAAAAAAAAAAAACCATCGACCAGGTAGCCAACGGTAAACGATACAAGTATCGTACGGGCGAAAACGAGCGTTACCGTGCTCGTTTTCGAGTTATTGACGAAAAACGGCCTGGAGCGATCGGTCCGGCGGTCGACGCGCGAAAGTTTCTAAGTCCGCTCTGCTCCGAATCATCGCTCCGGCGTCAAAAATCGTCGTAGGACAAAAAATCGACACGCTATCTTGCAGGAAAAAATCCGGGGAACACGATGGCGTCGTCAAAAGTGCAGGTCGTCGAGCTCGTTTTCGAGAGAAAAAAAAAAAAATTCTCAAAATTCGACAAAAAAATAAAACGATTATTGGATCGTGTAGAGAATGTGAAACTGCATAAGAATCGTATAGACGAAAATTGGCGTTCACGTGCTCGTTTTTGTGGAAAAAATTAAAAAAGCTCTCAAAGTTCGAGATAAAAAAAAAAAAAACCATCGACCAGGTAGCCAACGGTAGACGGTACAAGTATCGTACGGGCGAAAACGAGCGTTACCGTGCTCGTTTTCGAGTTATTGGCGAAAAACGGCCTGGAGCGATCGGTCCGGCGGTCGACGCGCGAAAGTTTCCAAGTCTGCTCTGCCCCGAATCATCGCTCCGGCGTCAAAAATCGTCGTAGGACAAAAAATCGACACGCTATCTTGCAGGAAAAAATCCGGGGACCACGATGGCGTCGTCAAAAGTGCAGGTCGTCGAGCTCGTTTTCGAGAGAAAAAAAAAAAAATTCTCAAAATTCGACAAAAAAATAAAACGATTATTGGATCGTGTAGAGAATGTAAAACTGCATCAGAATCGCATAGACGAAAATTGGCGTTCACGTGCTCGTTTTTGTGGAAAAAATTAAAAAAGCTCTCAAAGTTCGAGATAAAAAAAAAAAAACCATCGACCAGGTAGCCAACGGTAGACGGTACAAGTATCGTATGGGCGAAAACGAGCGTTACCGTGCTCGTTTTCGAGTTATTGACGAAAAACGGCCTGGAGCGATCGGTCCGGCGGTCGACGCGCAAAAGTTTCTAAGTCCGCTCTGCTCCGAATCATCGCTCCGGCGTCAAAAATCGTCGTAGGACAAAAACTCGACACGCTATCTTGCATGAAAAAATCCGGGGAACACGATGGCGTCGTCAAAAGTGCAGGTCGTCGAGCTCGTTTTCGAGAGAAAAAAAAAAAAATTCTCAAAATTCGACAAAAAAATAAAACGATTATTGGATTGTGTAGAGAATGTAAAACTGCATAAGAATCGCATAGACGAAAATGAGCGTTCACGTGCTCGTTTTTGTGGAAAAAATTAAAAAAGCTCTCAAAGTTCGAGATAAAAAAAAAAAAAACCATCGACCAGGTAGCCAACGGTAGACGGTACAAGTATCGTATGGGCGAAAACGAGCGTTACCGTGCTGGTTTTCGAGTTATTGACGAAAAACGGCCTGGAGCGATCGGTCCGGCGGTCGACGCGCGAAAGTTTCCAAGTCTGCTCTGCCCCGAATCATCGCTCCGGCGTCAAAAATCGTCGTAGGACAAAAAATCGACACGCTATCTTGCAGGAAAAAATCCGGGGACCACGATGGCGTCGTCAAAAGTGCAGGTCGTCGAGCTCGTTTTCGAGAGAAAAAAAAAAAAATTCTCAAAATTCGACAAAAAAATAAAACGATTATTGGATCGTGTAGAGAATGTAAAACTGCATCAGAATCGCATAGACGAAAATTGGCGTTCACGTGCTCGTTTTTGTGGAAAAAATTAAAAAAGCTCTCAAAGTTCGAGATAAAAAAAAAAAAACCATCGACCAGGTAGCCAACGGTAGACGGTACAAGTATCGTATGGGCGAAAACGAGCGTTACCGTGCTCGTTTTCGAGTTATTGACGAAAAACGGCCTGGAGCGATCGGTCCGGCGGTCGACGCGCAAAAGTTTCTAAGTCCGCTCTGCTCCGAATCATCGCTCCGGCGTCAAAAATCGTCGTAGGACAAAAACTCGACACGCTATCTTGCATGAAAAAATCCGGGGAACACGATGGCGTCGTCAAAAGTGCAGGTCGTCGAGCTCGTTTTCGAGAGAAAAAAAAAAAAATTCTCAAAATTCGACAAAAAAATAAAACGATTATTGGATTGTGTAGAGAATGTAAAACTGCATAAGAATCGCATAGACGAAAATGAGCGTTCACGTGCTCGTTTTTGTGGAAAAAATTAAAAAAGCTCTCAAAGTTCGAGATAAAAAAAGAAAAAACCATCGACCAGGTAGCCAACGGTAGACGGTACAAGTATCGTATGGGCGAAAACGAGCGTTACCGTGCTCGTTTTCGAGTTATTGACGAAAAACGGCCTGGAGCGATCGGTCCGGCGGTCGACGCGCGAAAGTTTCTAAGTCCGCTCTGCTCCGAATCATCGCTCCGGCGTCAAAAATCGTCGTAGGACAAAAACTCGACACGCTATCTTGCATGAAAAAATCCGGGGAACACGATGGCGTCGTCAAAAGTGCAGGTCGTCGAGCTCGTTTTCGAGAGAAAAAAAAAAAAATTCTCAAAATTCGACAAAAAAATAAAACGATTATTGGATTGTGTAGAGAATGTAAAACTGCATAAGAATCGCATAGACGAAAATGAGCGTTCACGTGCTCGTTTTTGTGGAAAAAATTAAAAAAGCTCTCAAAGTTCGAGATAAAAAAAAAAAAAACCATCGACCAGGTAGCCAACGGTAGACGGTACAAGTATCGTATGGGCGAAAACGAGCGTTACCGTGCTGGTTTTCGAGTTATTGACGAAAAACGGCCTGGAGCGATCGGTCCGGCGGTCGACGCGCAAAAGTTTCTAAGTCCGCTCTGCTCCGAATCATCGCTCCGGCGTCAAAAATCGTCGTAGGACAAAAAATCGACACGCTATCTTGCAGGAAAAAATCCGGGGAACACGACGGCGTCGTCAAAAGTGCAGGTCGTCGAGCTCGTTTTCGAGAGAAAAAAAAAAAAATTCTCAAAATTCGACAAAAAAATAAAGCGATTATTGGATCGTATAGAGAATGTGAAACTGCATAAGAATCGTATAGACGAAAATTGGCGTTCACGTGCTCGTTTTTGTGGAAAAAATTAAAAAAGCTCTCAAAGTTCGAGATAAAAAAAAAAAAAACCATCGACCAGGTAGCCAACGGTAGACGGTACAAGTATCGTATGGGCGAAAACGAGCGTTACCGTGCTCGTTTTCGAGTTATTGACGAAAAACGGCCTGGAGCGATCGGTCCGGCGGTCGACGCGCAAAAGTTTCTAAGTCCGCTCTGCTCCGAATCATCGCTCCGGCGTCAAAAATCGTCGTAGGACAAAAAATCGACACGCTATCTTGCAGGAAAAAATCCGGGGAACACGATGGCGTCGTCAAAAGTGCAGGTCGTCGAGCTCGTTTTCGAGAGAAAAAGAAAAAAATTCTCAAAATTCGACAAAAAAATAAAGCGATTATTGGATCGTGTAGAGAATGTGAAACTGCATAAGAATCGTATAGACGAAAATTGGCGTTCACGTGCTCGTTTTTGTGGAAAAAATTAAAAAAGCTCTCAAAGTTCGAGATAAAAAAAGAAAAAACCATCGACCAGGTAGCCAACGGTAGACGGTACAAGTATCGTATGGGCGAAAACGAGCGTTACCGTGCTCGTTTTCGAGTTATTGACGAAAAACGGCCTGGAGCGATCGGTCCGGCGGTCGACGCGCGAAAGTTTCCAAGTCTGCTCTGCCCCGAATCATCGCTCCGGCGTCAAAAATCGTCGTAGGACAAAAAATCGACACGCTATCTTGCAGGAAAAAATCCGGGGACCACGATGGCGTCGTCAAAAGTGCAGGTCGTCGAGCTCGTTTTCGAGAGAAAAAAAAAAAAATTCTCAAAATTCGACAAAAAAATAAAACGATTATTGGATCGTGTAGAGAATGTAAAACTGCATCAGAATCGCATAGACGAAAATTGGCGTTCACGTGCTCGTTTTTGTGGAAAAAATTAAAAAAGCTCTCAAAGTTCGAGATAAAAAAAAAAAAACCATCGACCAGGTAGCCAACGGTAAACGATACAAGTATCGTACGGGCGAAAACGAGCGTTACCGTGCTCGTTTTCGAGTTATTGACGAAAAACGGCCTGGAGCGATCGGTCCGGCGGTCGACGCGCGAAAGTTTCTAAGTCCGCTCTGCTCCGAATCATCGCTCCGGCGTCAAAAATCGTCGTAGGACAAAAAATCGACACGCTATCTTGCAGGAAAAAATCCGGGGAACACGATGGCGTCGTCAAAAGTGCAGGTCGTCGAGCTCGTTTTCGAGAGAAAAAAAAAAAAATTCTCAAAATTCGACAAAAAAATAAAACGATTATTGGATCGTGTAGAGAATGTGAAACTGCATAAGAATCGTATAGACGAAAATTGGCGTTCACGTGCTCGTTTTTGTGGAAAAAATTAAAAAAGCTCTCAAAGTTCGAGATAAAAAAAAAAAAACCATCGACCAGGTAGCCAACGGTAGACGGTACAAGTATCGTATGGGCGAAAACGAGCGTTACCGTGCTCGTTTTCGAGTTATTGACGAAAAACGGCCTGGAGCGATCGGTCCGGCGGTCGACGCGCAAAAGTTTCTAAGTCCGCTCTGCTCCGAATCATCGCTCCGGCGTCAAAAATCGTCGTAGGACAAAAACTCGACACGCTATCTTGCATGAAAAAATCCGGGGAACACGATGGCGTCGTCAAAAGTGCAGGTCGTCGAGCTCGTTTTCGAGAGAAAAAAAAAAAAATTCTCAAAATTCGACAAAAAAATAAAACGATTATTGGATTGTGTAGAGAATGTAAAACTGCATAAGAATCGCATAGACGAAAATGAGCGTTCACGTGCTCGTTTTTGTGGAAAAAATTAAAAAAGCTCTCAAAGTTCGAGATAAAAAAAAAAAAAACCATCGACCAGGTAGCCAACGGTAGACGGTACAAGTATCGTATGGGCGAAAACGAGCGTTACCGTGCTGGTTTTCGAGTTATTGACGAAAAACGGCCTGGAGCGATCGGTCCGGCGGTCGACGCGCAAAAGTTTCTAAGTCCGCTCTGCTCCGAATCATCGCTCCGGCGTCAAAAATCGTCGTAGGACAAAAAATCGACACGCTATCTTGCAGGAAAAAATCCGGGGAACACGACGGCGTCGTCAAAAGTGCAGGTCGTCGAGCTCGTTTTCGAGAGAAAAAAAAAAAAATTCTCAAAATTCGACAAAAAAATAAAGCGATTATTGGATCGTATAGAGAATGTGAAACTGCATAAGAATCGTATAGACGAAAATTGGCGTTCACGTGCTCGTTTTTGTGGAAAAAATTAAAAAAGCTCTCAAAGTTCGAGATAAAAAAAAAAAAAACCATCGACCAGGTAGCCAACGGTAGACGGTACAAGTATCGTATGGGCGAAAACGAGCGTTACCGTGCTCGTTTTCGAGTTATTGACGAAAAACGGCCTGGAGCGATCGGTCCGGCGGTCGACGCGCAAAAGTTTCTAAGTCCGCTCTGCTCCGAATCATCGCTCCGGCGTCAAAAATCGTCGTAGGACAAAAAATCGACACGCTATCTTGCAGGAAAAAATCCGGGGAACACGATGGCGTCGTCAAAAGTGCAGGTCGTCGAGCTCGTTTTCGAGAGAAAAAGAAAAAAATTCTCAAAATTCGACAAAAAAATAAAGCGATTATTGGATCGTGTAGAGAATGTGAAACTGCATAAGAATCGTATAGACGAAAATTGGCGTTCACGTGCTCGTTTTTGTGGAAAAAATTAAAAAAGCTCTCAAAGTTCGAGATAAAAAAAGAAAAAACCATCGACCAGGTAGCCAACGGTAGACGGTACAAGTATCGTATGGGCGAAAACGAGCGTTACCGTGCTCGTTTTCGAGTTATTGACGAAAAACGGCCTGGAGCGATCGGTCCGGCGGTCGACGCGCGAAAGTTTCCAAGTCTGCTCTGCCCCGAATCATCGCTCCGGCGTCAAAAATCGTCGTAGGACAAAAAATCGACACGCTATCTTGCAGGAAAAAATCCGGGGACCACGATGGCGTCGTCAAAAGTGCAGGTCGTCGAGCTCGTTTTCGAGAGAAAAAAAAAAAAATTCTCAAAATTCGACAAAAAAATAAAACGATTATTGGATCGTGTAGAGAATGTAAAACTGCATCAGAATCGCATAGACGAAAATTGGCGTTCACGTGCTCGTTTTTGTGGAAAAAATTAAAAAAGCTCTCAAAGTTCGAGATAAAAAAAAAAAAACCATCGACCAGGTAGCCAACGGTAAACGATACAAGTATCGTGCGGGCGAAAACGAGCGTTACCGTGCTCGTTTTCGAGTTATTGACGAAACACGGCCTGGAGCGATCGGTCCGGCGGTCGACGCGCGAAAGTTTCTAAGTCCGCTCTGCTCCGAATCAGCGCTCCGGCGTCAAAAATCGTCGTAGGACAAAAAATCGACACGCTATCTTGCAGGAAAAAATCCGGGGAACACGATGGCGTCGTCAAAAGTGCAGGTCGTCGAGCTCGTTTTCGAGAGAAAAAAAAAAAAATTCTCAAAATTCGACAAAAAAATAAAGCGATTATTGGATCGTATAGAGAATGTGAAACTGCATAAGAATCGTATAGACGAAAATTGGCGTTCACGTGCTCGTTTTTGTGGAAAAAATTAAAAACCTCTCAAAGTTCGAGATAAAAAAAAAAAAAACCATCGACCAGGTAGCCAACGGTAGACGGTACAAGTATCGTATGGGCGAAAACGAGCGTTACCGTGCTCGTTTTCGAGTTATTGACGAAAAACGGCCTGGAGCGATCGGTCCGGCGGTCG
Source organism: Colletes latitarsis (assembly GCF_051014445.1). Classification (NCBI taxonomy): domain Eukaryota; kingdom Metazoa; phylum Arthropoda; class Insecta; order Hymenoptera; family Colletidae; genus Colletes; species Colletes latitarsis. Next base: position 1,904,614 of record NC_135137.1, read on the forward strand.
ACGCGCGAAAGTTTCCAAGTCTGCTCTGCCCCGAATCATCGCTCCGGCGTCAAAAATCGTCGTAGGACAAAAAATCGACACGCTATCTTGCAGGAAAAAATCCGGGGACCACGATGGCGTCGTCAAAAGTGCAGGTCGTCGAGCTCGTTTTCGAGAGAAAAAAAAAAAAATTCTCAAAATTCGACAAAAAAATAAAACGATTATTGGATCGTGTAGAGAATGTGAAACTGCATAAGAATCGTATAGACGAAAATTGGCGTTCACGTGCTCGTTTTTGTGGAAAAAATTAAAAAAGCTCTCAAAGTTCGAGATAAAAAAAGAAAAAACCATCGACCAGGTAGCCAACGGTAGACGGTACAAGTATCGTATGGGCGAAAACGAGCGTTACCGTGCTCGTTTTCGAGTTATTGACGAAAAACGGCCTGGAGCGATCGGTCCGGCGGTCGACGCGCGAAAGTTTCTAAGTCCGCTCTGCTCCGAATCATCGCTCCGGCGTCAAAAATCGTCGTAGGACAAAAACTCGACACGCTATCTTGCATGAAAAAATCCGGGGAACACGATGGCGTCGTCAAAAGTGCAGGTCGTCGAGCTCGTTTTCGAGAGAAAAAAAAAAAAATTCTCAAAATTCGACAAAAAAATAAAACGATTATTGGATCGTGTAGAGAATGTAAAACTGCATAAGAATCGCATAGACGAAAATTAGCGTTCACGTGCTCGTTTTTGTGGAGAAAATTAAAAAAGCTCTCAAAGTTCGAGATAAAAAAAGAAAAAACCATCCACCAGGTAGCCAACGGTAAACGGTACAAGTATCGTACGGGCGAAAACGAGCGTTACCTTGCTCGTTTTCGAGTTATTGACGAAAAACGGCCTGGAGCGATCGGTCCGGCGGTCGACGCGCGAAAGTTTCCAAGTCCGCTCTGCTCCGAATCATCGCTCCGGCGTCAAAAATCGTCGTAGGACAAAAAATCGACACGCTACTTTGCAGGAAAAAATCCGGGGAACACGATGGCGTCGTCAAAAGTGCAGGTCGTCGAGCTCGTTTTCGAGAGAAAAAAAAAAAAATTCTCAAAATTCGACAAACAAATAAAACGATTGTTGGACCGTGTAGAGAATGTAAAACTACATAAGAATCGTATAGACGAAAATTGGCGTTCACGTGCTCGTTTTTGTGGAGAAAATTAAAAAAGCTCTCAAAGTTCGAGATAAAAAAAGAAAAAACCATCCACCAGGTAGCCAACGGTAAACGGTACAAGTATCGTACGGGCGAAAACGAGCGTTACCGTGCTCGTTTTCGAGTTATTGACGAAAAACGGCCTGGAGCGATCGGTCCGGCGGTCGACGCGCGAAAGATTCTAAGTCCGCTCTGCTCCGAATCATCGCTCCGGCGTCAAAAATCGTCGTAGGACAAAAAATCGACACGCTACTTTGCAGGAAAAAATCCGGGGAACACGATGGCGTCGTCAAAAGTGCAGGTCGTCGAGCTCGTTTTCGAGAGAAAAAAAAAAAAATTCTCAAAATTCGACAAACAAATAAAACGATTGTTGGACCGTGTAGAGAATGTAAAACTGCATAAGAATCGTATAGACGAAAATTGGCGTTCACGTGCTCGTTTTTGTGGAAAAAATTAAAAAAGCTCTCAAAGTTCGAGATAAAAAAAAAAAAACCATCGACCAGGTAGCCAACGGTAAACGATACAAGTATCGTACGGGCGAAAACGAGCGTTACCGTGCTCGTTTTCGAGTTATTGACGAAAAACGGCCTGGAGCGATCGGTCCGGCGGTCGACGCGCGAAAGTTTCTAAGTCCGCTCTGCTCCGAATCATCGCTCCGGCGTCAAAAATCGTCGTAGGACAAAAAATCGACACGCTATCTTGCAGGAAAAAATCCGGGGAACACGATGGCGTCGTCAAAAGTGCAGGTCGTCGAGCTCGTTTTCGAGAGAAAAAAAGAAAAATTCTCAAAATTCGACAAAAAAATAAAACGATTATTGGATCGTGTAGAGAATGTGAAACTGCATAAGAATCGTGTAGACGAAAATTGGCGTTCACGTGCTCGTTTTTGTGGAAAAAATTAAAAAAGCTCTCAAAGCTCGAGATAAAAAAAAAAAAAACCATCGACCAGGTAGCCAACGGTAGACGGTACAAGTATCGTATGGGCGAAAACGAGCGTTACCGTGCTCGTTTTCGAGTTATTGACGAAAAACGGCCTGGAGCGATCGGTCCGGCGGTCGACGCGCGAAAGTTTCTAAGTCCGCTCTGCCCCGAATCATCGCTCCGGCGTCAAAAATCGTCGTAGGACAAAAACTCGACACGCTATCTTGCATGAAAAAATCCGGGGAACACGATGGCGTCGTCAAAAGTGCAGGTCGTCGAGCTCGTTTTCGAGAGAAAAAAAAAAAAATTCTCAAAATTCGACAAAAAAATAAAACGATTATTGGATCGTGTAGAGAATGTAAAACTGCATAAGAATCGCATAGACGAAAATTAGCGTTCTCGTGCTCGTTTTTGTGGAAAAAATTAAAAAAGCTCTCAAAGTTCGAGATAAAAAAAGAAAAAACCATCCACCAGGTAGCCAACGGTAAACGGTACAAGTATCGTACGGGCGAAAACGAGCGTTACCGTGCTCGTTTTCGAGTTATTGACGAAAAACGGCCTGGAGCGATCGGTCCGGCGGTCGACGCGCGAAAGTTTCTAAGTCCGCTCTGCTCCGAATCATCGCTCCGGCGTCAAAAATCGTCGTAGGACAAAAAATCGACACGCTATCTTGCAGGAAAAAATCCGGGGAACACGATGGCGTCGTCAAAAGTGCAGGTCGTCGAGCTCGTTTTCGAGAGAAAAAAAGAAAAATTCTCAAAATTCGACAAAAAAATAAAACGATTATTGGATCGTGTAGAGAATGTGAAACTGCATAAGAATCGTGTAGACGAAAATTGGCGTTCACGTGCTCGTTTTTGTGGAAAAAATTAAAAAAGCTCTCAAAGCTCGAGATAAAAAAAAAAAAAACCATCGACCAGGTAGCCAACGGTAGACGGTACAAGTATCGTATGGGCGAAAACGAGCGTTACCGTGCTCGTTTTCGAGTTATTGACGAAAAACGGCCTGGAGCGATCGGTCCGGCGGTCGACGCGCGAAAGTTTCTAAGTCCGCTCTGCCCCGAATCATCGCTCCGGCGTCAAAAATCGTCGTAGGACAAAAACTCGACACGCTATCTTGCATGAAAAAATCCGGGGAACACGATGGCGTCGTCAAAAGTGCAGGTCGTCGAGCTCGTTTTCGAGAGAAAAAGAAAAAAATTCTCAAAATTCGACAAAAAAATAAAGCGATTATTGGATCGTGTAGAGAATGTGAAACTGCATAAGAATCGTATAGACGAAAATTGGCGTTCACGTGCTCGTTTTTGTGGAAAAAATTAAAAAAGCTCTCAAAGTTCGAGATAAAAAAAGAAAAAACCATCGACCAGGTAGCCAACGGTAGACGGTACAAGTATCGTATGGGCGAAAACGAGCGTTACCGTGCTCGTTTTCGAGTTATTGACGAAAAACGGCCTGGAGCGATCGGTCCGGCGGTCGACGCGCGAAAGTTTCCAAGTCTGCTCTGCCCCGAATCATCGCTCCGGCGTCAAAAATCGTCGTAGGACAAAAAATCGACACGCTATCTTGCAGGAAAAAATCCGGGGACCACGATGGCGTCGTCAAAAGTGCAGGTCGTCGAGCTCGTTTTCGAGAGAAAAAAAAAAAAATTCTCAAAATTCGACAAAAAAATAAAACGATTATTGGATCGTGTAGAGAATGTAAAACTGCATCAGAATCGCATAGACGAAAATTGGCGTTCACGTGCTCGTTTTTGTGGAAAAAATTAAAAAAGCTCTCAAAGTTCGAGATAAAAAAAAAAAAACCATCGACCAGGTAGCCAACGGTAAACGATACAAGTATCGTGCGGGCGAAAACGAGCGTTACCGTGCTCGTTTTCGAGTTATTGACGAAACACGGCCTGGAGCGATCGGTCCGGCGGTCGACGCGCGAAAGTTTCTAAGTCCGCTCTGCTCCGAATCAGCGCTCCGGCGTCAAAAATCGTCGTAGGACAAAAAATCGACACGCTATCTTGCAGGAAAAAATCCGGGGAACACGATGGCGTCGTCAAAAGTGCAGGTCGTCGAGCTCGTTTTCGAGAGAAAAAAAAAAAAATTCTCAAAATTCGACAAAAAAATAAAGCGATTATTGGATCGTATAGAGAATGTGAAACTGCATAAGAATCGTATAGACGAAAATTGGCGTTCACGTGCTCGTTTTTGTGGAAAAAATTAAAAACCTCTCAAAGTTCGAGATAAAAAAAAAAAAAACCATCGACCAGGTAGCCAACGGTAGACGGTACAAGTATCGTATGGGCGAAAACGAGCGTTACCGTGCTCGTTTTCGAGTTATTGACGAAAAACGGCCTGGAGCGATCGGTCCGGCGGTCGACGCGCGAAAGTTTCCAAGTCTGCTCTGCCCCGAATCATCGCTCCGGCGTCAAAAATCGTCGTAGGACAAAAAATCGACACGCTATCTTGCAGGAAAAAATCCGGGGACCACGATGGCGTCGTCAAAAGTGCAGGTCGTCGAGCTCGTTTTCGAGAGAAAAAAAAAAAAATTCTCAAAATTCGACAAAAAAATAAAACGATTATTGGATCGTGTAGAGAATGTGAAACTGCATAAGAATCGTATAGACGAAAATTGGCGTTCACGTGCTCGTTTTTGTGGAAAAAATTAAAAAAGCTCTCAAAGTTCGAGATAAAAAAAGAAAAAACCATCGACCAGGTAGCCAACGGTAGACGGTACAAGTATCGTATGGGCGAAAACGAGCGTTACCGTGCTCGTTTTCGAGTTATTGACGAAAAACGGCCTGGAGCGATCGGTCCGGCGGTCGACGCGCGAAAGTTTCTAAGTCCGCTCTGCTCCGAATCATCGCTCCGGCGTCAAAAATCGTCGTAGGACAAAAACTCGACACGCTATCTTGCATGAAAAAATCCGGGGAACACGATGGCGTCGTCAAAAGTGCAGGTCGTCGAGCTCGTTTTCGAGAGAAAAAAAAAAAAATTCTCAAAATTCGACAAAAAAATAAAACGATTATTGGATCGTGTAGAGAATGTAAAACTGCATAAGAATCGCATAGACGAAAATTAGCGTTCACGTGCTCGTTTTTGTGGAGAAAATTAAAAAAGCTCTCAAAGTTCGAGATAAAAAAAGAAAAAACCATCCACCAGGTAGCCAACGGTAAACGGTACAAGTATCGTACGGGCGAAAACGAGCGTTACCTTGCTCGTTTTCGAGTTATTGACGAAAAACGGCCTGGAGCGATCGGTCCGGCGGTCGACGCGCGAAAGTTTCCAAGTCCGCTCTGCTCCGAATCATCGCTCCGGCGTCAAAAATCGTCGTAGGACAAAAAATCGACACGCTACTTTGCAGGAAAAAATCCGGGGAACACGATGGCGTCGTCAAAAGTGCAGGTCGTCGAGCTCGTTTTCGAGAGAAAAAAAAAAAAATTCTCAAAATTCGACAAACAAATAAAACGATTGTTGGACCGTGTAGAGAATGTAAAACTACATAAGAATCGTATAGACGAAAATTGGCGTTCACGTGCTCGTTTTTGTGGAGAAAATTAAAAAAGCTCTCAAAGTTCGAGATAAAAAAAGAAAAAACCATCCACCAGGTAGCCAACGGTAAACGGTACAAGTATCGTACGGGCGAAAACGAGCGTTACCGTGCTCGTTTTCGAGTTATTGACGAAAAACGGCCTGGAGCGATCGGTCCGGCGGTCGACGCGCGAAAGATTCTAAGTCCGCTCTGCTCCGAATCATCGCTCCGGCGTCAAAAATCGTCGTAGGACAAAAAATCGACACGCTACTTTGCAGGAAAAAATCCGGGGAACACGATGGCGTCGTCAAAAGTGCAGGTCGTCGAGCTCGTTTTCGAGAGAAAAAAAAAAAAATTCTCAAAATTCGACAAACAAATAAAACGATTGTTGGACCGTGTAGAGAATGTAAAACTGCATAAGAATCGTATAGACGAAAATTGGCGTTCACGTGCTCGTTTTTGTGGAAAAAATTAAAAAAGCTCTCAAAGTTCGAGATAAAAAAAAAAAAACCATCGACCAGGTAGCCAACGGTAAACGATACAAGTATCGTACGGGCGAAAACGAGCGTTACCGTGCTCGTTTTCGAGTTATTGACGAAAAACGGCCTGGAGCGATCGGTCCGGCGGTCGACGCGCGAAAGTTTCTAAGTCCGCTCTGCTCCGAATCATCGCTCCGGCGTCAAAAATCGTCGTAGGACAAAAACTCGACACGCTATCTTGCATGAAAAAATCCGGGGAACACGATGGCGTCGTCAAAAGTGCAGGTCGTCGAGCTCGTTTTCGAGAGAAAAAAAAAAAAATTCTCAAAATTCGACAAAAAAATAAAACGATTATTGGATCGTGTAGAGAATGTAAAACTGCATAAGAATCGCATAGACGAAAATTGGCGTTCACGTGCTCGTTTTTGTGGAAAAAATTAAAAAAGCTCTCAAAGTTCGAGATAAAAAAAGAAAAAACCATCGACCAGGTAGCCAACGGTAGACGGTACAAGTATCGTATGGGCGAAAACGAGCGTTACCGTGCTCGTTTTCGAGTTATTGACGAAAAACGGCCTGGAGCGATCGGTCCGGCGGTCGACGCGCGAAAGTTTCTAAGTCCGCTCTGCTCCGAATCAGCGCTCCGGCGTCAAAAATCGTCGTAGGACAAAAAATCGACACGCTATCTTGCAGGAAAAAATCCGGGGAACACGATGGCGTCGTCAAAAGTGCAGGTCGTCGAGCTCGTTTTCGAGAGAAAAAAAAAAAAATTCTCAAAATTCGACAAAAAAATAAAGCGATTATTGGATCGTATAGAGAATGTGAAACTGCATAAGAATCGTATAGACGAAAATTGGCGTTCACGTGCTCGTTTTTGTGGAAAAAATTAAAAACCTCTCAAAGTTCGAGATAAAAAAAAAAAAAACCATCGACCAGGTAGCCAACGGTAGACGGTACAAGTATCGTATGGGCGAAAACGAGCGTTACCGTGCTCGTTTTCGAGTTATTGACGAAAAACGGCCTGGAGCGATCGGTCCGGCGGTCGACGCGCGAAAGTTTCCAAGTCTGCTCTGCCCCGAATCATCGCTCCGGCGTCAAAAATCGTCGTAGGACAAAAAATCGACACGCTATCTTGCAGGAAAAAATCCGGGGACCACGATGGCGTCGTCAAAAGTGCAGGTCGTCGAGCTCGTTTTCGAGAGAAAAAAAAAAAAATTCTCAAAATTCGACAAAAAAATAAAACGATTATTGGATCGTGTAGAGAATGTAAAACTGCATCAGAATCGCATAGACGAAAATTGGCGTTCACGTGCTCGTTTTTGTGGAAAAAATTAAAAAAGCTCTCAAAGTTCGAGATAAAAAAAAAAAAACCATCGACCAGGTAGCCAACGGTAAACGATACAAGTATCGTACGGGCGAAAACGAGCGTTACCGTGCTCGTTTTCGAGTTATTGACGAAAAACGGCCTGGAGCGATCGGTCCGGCGGTCGACGCGCGAAAGTTTCTAAGTCCGCTCTGCTCCGAATCATCGCTCCGGCGTCAAAAATCGTCGTAGGACAAAAAATCGACACGCTATCTTGCAGGAAAAAATCCGGGGAACACGATGGCGTCGTCAAAAGTGCAGGTCGTCGAGCTCGTTTTCGAGAGAAAAAAAAAAAAATTCTCAAAATTCGACAAAAAAATAAAACGATTATTGGATCGTGTAGAGAATGTGAAACTGCATAAGAATCGTATAGACGAAAATTGGCGTTCACGTGCTCGTTTTTGTGGAAAAAATTAAAAAAGCTCTCAAAGTTCGAGATAAAAAAAAAAAAAACCATCGACCAGGTAGCCAACGGTAGACGGTACAAGTATCGTACGGGCGAAAACGAGCGTTACCGTGCTCGTTTTCGAGTTATTGGCGAAAAACGGCCTGGAGCGATCGGTCCGGCGGTCGACGCGCGAAAGTTTCCAAGTCTGCTCTGCCCCGAATCATCGCTCCGGCGTCAAAAATCGTCGTAGGACAAAAAATCGACACGCTATCTTGCAGGAAAAAATCCGGGGACCACGATGGCGTCGTCAAAAGTGCAGGTCGTCGAGCTCGTTTTCGAGAGAAAAAAAAAAAAATTCTCAAAATTCGACAAAAAAATAAAACGATTATTGGATCGTGTAGAGAATGTAAAACTGCATCAGAATCGCATAGACGAAAATTGGCGTTCACGTGCTCGTTTTTGTGGAAAAAATTAAAAAAGCTCTCAAAGTTCGAGATAAAAAAAAAAAAACCATCGACCAGGTAGCCAACGGTAGACGGTACAAGTATCGTATGGGCGAAAACGAGCGTTACCGTGCTCGTTTTCGAGTTATTGACGAAAAACGGCCTGGAGCGATCGGTCCGGCGGTCGACGCGCAAAAGTTTCTAAGTCCGCTCTGCTCCGAATCATCGCTCCGGCGTCAAAAATCGTCGTAGGACAAAAACTCGACACGCTATCTTGCATGAAAAAATCCGGGGAACACGATGGCGTCGTCAAAAGTGCAGGTCGTCGAGCTCGTTTTCGAGAGAAAAAAAAAAAAATTCTCAAAATTCGACAAAAAAATAAAGCGATTATTGGATTGTGTAGAGAATGTAAAACTGCATAAGAATCGCATAGACGAAAATGAGCGTTCACGTGCTCGTTTTTGTGGAAAAAATTAAAAAAGCTCTCAAAGTTCGAGATAAAAAAAAAAAAAACCATCGACCAGGTAGCCAACGGTAGACGGTACAAGTATCGTATGGGCGAAAACGAGCGTTACCGTGCTGGTTTTCGAGTTATTGACGAAAAACGGCCTGGAGCGATCGGTCCGGCGGTCGACGCGCAAAAGTTTCTAAGTCCGCTCTGCTCCGAATCATCGCTCCGGCGTCAAAAATCGTCGTAGGACAAAAAATCGACACGCTATCTTGCAGGAAAAAATCCGGGGAACACGACGGCGTCGTCAAAAGTGCAGGTCGTCGAGCTCGTTTTCGAGAGAAAAAAAAAAAAATTCTCAAAATTCGACAAAAAAATAAAGCGATTATTGGATCGTATAGAGAATGTGAAACTGCATAAGAATCGTATAGACGAAAATTGGCGTTCACGTGCTCGTTTTTGTGGAAAAAATTAAAAAAGCTCTCAAAGTTCGAGATAAAAAAAAAAAAAACCATCGACCAGGTAGCCAACGGTAGAAGGTACAAGTATCGTATGGGCGAAAACGAGCGTTACCGTGCTCGTTTTCGAGTTATTGACGAAAAACGGCCTGGAGCGATCGGTCCGGCGGTCGACGCGCAAAAGTTTCTAAGTCCGCTCTGCTCCGAATCATCGCTCCGGCGTCAAAAATCGTCGTAGGACAAAAAATCGACACGCTATCTTGCAGGAAAAAATCCGGGGAACACGATGGCGTCGTCAAAAGTGCAGGTCGTCGAGCTCGTTTTCGAGAGAAAAAGAAAAAAATTCTCAAAATTCGACAAAAAAATAAAGCGATTATTGGATCGTGTAGAGAATGTGAAACTGCATAAGAATCGTATAGACGAAAATTGGCGTTCACGTGCTCGTTTTTGTGGAAAAAATTAAAAAAGCTCTCAAAGTTCGAGATAAAAAAAGAAAAAACCATCGACCAGGTAGCCAACGGTAGACGGTACAAGTATCGTATGGGCGAAAACGAGCGTTACCGTGCTCGTTTTCGAGTTATTGACGAAAAACGGCCTGGAGCGATCGGTCCGGCGGTCGACGCGCGAAAGTTTCCAAGTCTGCTCTGCCCCGAATCATCGCTCCGGCGTCAAAAATCGTCGTAGGACAAAAAATCGACTCGCTATCTTGCAGGAAAAAATCCGGGGACCACGATGGCGTCGTCAAAAGTGCAGGTCGTCGAGCTCGTTTTCGAGAGAAAAAAAAAAAAATTCTCAAAATTCGACAAAAAAATAAAACGATTATTGGATCGTGTAGAGAATGTAAAACTGCATCAGAATCGCATAGACGAAAATTGGCGTTCACGTGCTCGTTTTTGTGGAAAAAATTAAAAAAGCTCTCAAAGTTCGAGATAAAAAAAAAAAAACCATCGACCAGGTAGCCAACGGTAAACGATACAAGTATCGTACGGGCGAAAACGAGCGTTACCGTGCTCGTTTTCGAGTTATTGACGAAAAACGGCCTGGAGCGATCGGTCCGGCGGTCGACGCGCGAAAGTTTCTAAGTCCGCTCTGCACCGAATCATCGCTCCGGCGTCAAAAATCGTCGTAGGACAAAAAATCGACACGCTATCTTGCAGGAAAAAATCCGGGGAACACGATGGCGTCGTCAAAAGTGCAGGTCGTCGAGCTCGTTTTCGAGAGAAAAAAAAAAAAATTCTCAAAATTCGACAAAAAAATAAAACGATTATTGGATCGTGTAGAGAATGTGAAACTGCATAAGAATCGTATAGACGAAAATTGGCGTTCACGTGCTCGTTTTTGTGGAAAAAATTAAAAAAGCTCTCAAAGTTCGAGATAAAAAAAAAAAAAACCATCGACCAGGTAGCCAACGGTAGACGGTACAAGTATCGTACGGGCGAAAACGAGCGTTACCGTGCTCGTTTTCGAGTTATTGGCGAAAAACGGCCTGGAGCGATCGGTCCGGCGGTCGACGCGCGAAAGTTTCCAAGTCTGCTCTGCCCCGAATCATCGCTCCGGCGTCAAAAATCGTCGTAGGACAAAAACTCGACACGCTATCTTGCATGAAAAAATCCGGGGAACACGATGGCGTCGTCAAAAGTGCAGGTCGTCGAGCTCGTTTTCGAGAGAAAAAAAAAAAAATTCTCAAAATTCGACAAAAAAATAAAACGATTATTGGATCGTGTAGAGAATGTAAAACTGCATAAGAATCGCATAGACGAAAATTAGCGTTCTCGTGCTCGTTTTTGTGGAAAAAATTAAAAAAGCTCTCAAAGTTCGAGATAAAAAAAGAAAAAACCATCCACCAGGTAGCCAACGGTAAACGGTACAAGTATCGTACGGGCGAAAACGAGCGTTACCGTGCTCGTTTTCGAGTTATTGACGAAAAACGGCCTGGAGCGATCGGTCCGGCGGTCGACGCGCGAAAGTTTCTAAGTCCGCTCTGCTCCGAATCATCGCTCCGGCGTCAAAAATCGTCGTAGGACAAAAAATCGACACGCTATCTTGCAGGAAAAAATCCGGGGAACACGATGGCGTCGTCAAAAGTGCAGGTCGTCGAGCTCGTTTTCGAGAGAAAAAAAGAAAAATTCTCAAAATTCGACAAAAAAATAAAACGATTATTGGATCGTGTAGAGAATGTGAAACTGCATAAGAATCGTGTAGACGAAAATTGGCGTTCACGTGCTCGTTTTTGTGGAAAAAATTAAAAAAGCTCTCAAAGCTCGAGATAAAAAAAAAAAAAACCATCGACCAGGTAGCCAACGGTAGACGGTACAAGTATCGTATGGGCGAAAACGAGCGTTACCGTGCTCGTTTTCGAGTTATTGACGAAAAACGGCCTGGAGCGATCGGTCCGGCGGTCGACGCGCGAAAGTTTCTAAGTCCGCTCTGCCCCGAATCATCGCTCCGGCGTCAAAAATCGTCGTAGGACAAAAACTCGACACGCTATCTTGCATGAAAAAATCCGGGGAACACGATGGCGTCGTCAAAAGTGCAGGTCGTCGAGCTCGTTTTCGAGAGAAAAAGAAAAAAATTCTCAAAATTCGACAAAAAAATAAAGCGATTATTGGATCGTGTAGAGAATGTGAAACTGCATAAGAATCGTATAGACGAAAATTGGCGTTCACGTGCTCGTTTTTGTGGAAAAAATTAAAAAAGCTCTCAAAGTTCGAGATAAAAAAAGAAAAAACCATCGACCAGGTAGCCAACGGTAGACGGTACAAGTATCGTATGGGCGAAAACGAGCGTTACCGTGCTCGTTTTCGAGTTATTGACGAAAAACGGCCTGGAGCGATCGGTCCGGCGGTCGACGCGCGAAAGTTTCCAAGTCTGCTCTGCCCCGAATCATCGCTCCGGCGTCAAAAATCGTCGTAGGACAAAAAATCGACACGCTATCTTGCAGGAAAAAATCCGGGGACCACGATGGCGTCGTCAAAAGTGCAGGTCGTCGAGCTCGTTTTCGAGAGAAAAAAAAAAAAATTCTCAAAATTCGACAAAAAAATAAAACGATTATTGGATCGTGTAGAGAATGTAAAACTGCATCAGAATCGCATAGACGAAAATTGGCGTTCACGTGCTCGTTTTTGTGGAAAAAATTAAAAAAGCTCTCAAAGTTCGAGATAAAAAAAAAAAAACCATCGACCAGGTAGCCAACGGTAAACGATACAAGTATCGTGCGGGCGAAAACGAGCGTTACCGTGCTCGTTTTCGAGTTATTGACGAAACACGGCCTGGAGCGATCGGTCCGGCGGTCGACGCGCGAAAGTTTCTAAGTCCGCTCTGCTCCGAATCAGCGCTCCGGCGTCAAAAATCGTCGTAGGACAAAAAATCGACACGCTATCTTGCAGGAAAAAATCCGGGGAACACGATGGCGTCGTCAAAAGTGCAGGTCGTCGAGCTCGTTTTCGAGAGAAAAAAAAAAAAATTCTCAAAATTCGACAAAAAAATAAAGCGATTATTGGATCGTATAGAGAATGTGAAACTGCATAAGAATCGTATAGACGAAAATTGGCGTTCACGTGCTCGTTTTTGTGGAAAAAATTAAAAACCTCTCAAAGTTCGAGATAAAAAAAAAAAAAACCATCGACCAGGTAGCCAACGGTAGACGGTACAAGTATCGTATGGGCGAAAACGAGCGTTACCGTGCTCGTTTTCGAGTTATTGACGAAAAACGGCCTGGAGCGATCGGTCCGGCGGTCGACGCGCGAAAGTTTCCAAGTCTGCTCTGCCCCGAATCATCGCTCCGGCGTCAAAAATCGTCGTAGGACAAAAAATCGACACGCTATCTTGCAGGAAAAAATCCGGGGACCACGATGGCGTCGTCAAAAGTGCAGGTCGTCGAGCTCGTTTTCGAGAGAAAAAAAAAAAAATTCTCAAAATTCGACAAAAAAATAAAACGATTATTGGATCGTGTAGAGAATGTGAAACTGCATAAGAATCGTATAGACGAAAATTGGCGTTCACGTGCTCGTTTTTGTGGAAAAAATTAAAAAAGCTCTCAAAGTTCGAGATAAAAAAAGAAAAAACCATCGACCAGGTAGCCAACGGTAGACGGTACAAGTATCGTATGGGCGAAAACGAGCGTTACCGTGCTCGTTTTCGAGTTATTGACGAAAAACGGCCTGGAGCGATCGGTCCGGCGGTCGACGCGCGAAAGTTTCTAAGTCCGCTCTGCTCCGAATCATCGCTCCGGCGTCAAAAATCGTCGTAGGACAAAAACTCGACACGCTATCTTGCATGAAAAAATCCGGGGAACACGATGGCGTCGTCAAAAGTGCAGGTCGTCGAGCTCGTTTTCGAGAGAAAAAAAAAAAAATTCTCAAAATTCGACAAAAAAATAAAACGATTATTGGATCGTGTAGAGAATGTAAAACTGCATAAGAATCGCATAGACGAAAATTAGCGTTCACGTGCTCGTTTTTGTGGAGAAAATTAAAAAAGCTCTCAAAGTTCGAGATAAAAAAAGAAAAAACCATCCACCAGGTAGCCAACGGTAAACGGTACAAGTATCGTACGGGCGAAAACGAGCGTTACCTTGCTCGTTTTCGAGTTATTGACGAAAAACGGCCTGGAGCGATCGGTCCGGCGGTCGACGCGCGAAAGTTTCCAAGTCCGCTCTGCTCCGAATCATCGCTCCGGCGTCAAAAATCGTCGTAGGACAAAAAATCGACACGCTACTTTGCAGGAAAAAATCCGGGGAACACGATGGCGTCGTCAAAAGTGCAGGTCGTCGAGCTCGTTTTCGAGAGAAAAAAAAAAAAATTCTCAAAATTCGACAAACAAATAAAACGATTGTTGGACCGTGTAGAGAATGTAAAACTACATAAGAATCGTATAGACGAAAATTGGCGTTCACGTGCTCGTTTTTGTGGAGAAAATTAAAAAAGCTCTCAAAGTTCGAGATAAAAAAAGAAAAAACCATCCACCAGGTAGCCAACGGTAAACGGTACAAGTATCGTACGGGCGAAAACGAGCGTTACCGTGCTCGTTTTCGAGTTATTGACGAAAAACGGCCTGGAGCGATCGGTCCGGCGGTCGACGCGCGAAAGATTCTAAGTCCGCTCTGCTCCGAATCATCGCTCCGGCGTCAAAAATCGTCGTAGGACAAAAAATCGACACGCTACTTTGCAGGAAAAAATCCGGGGAACACGATGGCGTCGTCAAAAGTGCAGGTCGTCGAGCTCGTTTTCGAGAGAAAAAAAAAAAAATTCTCAAAATTCGACAAACAAATAAAACGATTGTTGGACCGTGTAGAGAATGTAAAACTGCATAAGAATCGTATAGACGAAAATTGGCGTTCACGTGCTCGTTTTTGTGGAAAAAATTAAAAAAGCTCTCAAAGTTCGAGATAAAAAAAAAAAAACCATCGACCAGGTAGCCAACGGTAAACGATACAAGTATCGTACGGGCGAAAACGAGCGTTACCGTGCTCGTTTTCGAGTTATTGACGAAAAACGGCCTGGAGCGATCGGTCCGGCGGTCGACGCGCGAAAGTTTCTAAGTCCGCTCTGCTCCGAATCATCGCTCCGGCGTCAAAAATCGTCGTAGGACAAAAACTCGACACGCTATCTTGCATGAAAAAATCCGGGGAACACGATGGCGTCGTCAAAAGTGCAGGTCGTCGAGCTCGTTTTCGAGAGAAAAAAAAAAAAATTCTCAAAATTCGACAAAAAAATAAAACGATTATTGGATCGTGTAGAGAATGTAAAACTGCATAAGAATCGCATAGACGAAAATTGGCGTTCACGTGCTCGTTTTTGTGGAAAAAATTAAAAAAGCTCTCAAAGTTCGAGATAAAAAAAGAAAAAACCATCGACCAGGTAGCCAACGGTAGACGGTACAAGTATCGTATGGGCGAAAACGAGCGTTACCGTGCTCGTTTTCGAGTTATTGACGAAAAACGGCCTGGAGCGATCGGTCCGGCGGTCGACGCGCGAAAGTTTCTAAGTCCGCTCTGCTCCGAATCAGCGCTCCGGCGTCAAAAATCGTCGTAGGACAAAAAATCGACACGCTATCTTGCAGGAAAAAATCCGGGGAACACGATGGCGTCGTCAAAAGTGCAGGTCGTCGAGCTCGTTTTCGAGAGAAAAAAAAAAAAATTCTCAAAATTCGACAAAAAAATAAAGCGATTATTGGATCGTATAGAGAATGTGAAACTGCATAAGAATCGTATAGACGAAAATTGGCGTTCACGTGCTCGTTTTTGTGGAAAAAATTAAAAACCTCTCAAAGTTCGAGATAAAAAAAAAAAAAACCATCGACCAGGTAGCCAACGGTAGACGGTACAAGTATCGTATGGGCGAAAACGAGCGTTACCGTGCTCGTTTTCGAGTTATTGACGAAAAACGGCCTGGAGCGATCGGTCCGGCGGTCGACGCGCGAAAGTTTCCAAGTCTGCTCTGCCCCGAATCATCGCTCCGGCGTCAAAAATCGTCGTAGGACAAAAAATCGACACGCTATCTTGCAGGAAAAAATCCGGGGACCACGATGGCGTCGTCAAAAGTGCAGGTCGTCGAGCTCGTTTTCGAGAGAAAAAAAAAAAAATTCTCAAAATTCGACAAAAAAATAAAACGATTATTGGATCGTGTAGAGAATGTAAAACTGCATCAGAATCGCATAGACGAAAATTGGCGTTCACGTGCTCGTTTTTGTGGAAAAAATTAAAAAAGCTCTCAAAGTTCGAGATAAAAAAAAAAAAACCATCGACCAGGTAGCCAACGGTAAACGATACAAGTATCGTACGGGCGAAAACGAGCGTTACCGTGCTCGTTTTCGAGTTATTGACGAAAAACGGCCTGGAGCGATCGGTCCGGCGGTCGACGCGCGAAAGTTTCTAAGTCCGCTCTGCTCCGAATCATCGCTCCGGCGTCAAAAATCGTCGTAGGACAAAAAATCGACACGCTATCTTGCAGGAAAAAATCCGGGGAACACGATGGCGTCGTCAAAAGTGCAGGTCGTCGAGCTCGTTTTCGAGAGAAAAAAAAAAAAATTCTCAAAATTCGACAAAAAAATAAAACGATTATTGGATCGTGTAGAGAATGTGAAACTGCATAAGAATCGTATAGACGAAAATTGGCGTTCACGTGCTCGTTTTTGTGGAAAAAATTAAAAAAGCTCTCAAAGTTCGAGATAAAAAAAAAAAAAACCATCGACCAGGTAGCCAACGGTAGACGGTACAAGTATCGTACGGGCGAAAACGAGCGTTACCGTGCTCGTTTTCGAGTTATTGGCGAAAAACGGCCTGGAGCGATCGGTCCGGCGGTCGACGCGCGAAAGTTTCCAAGTCTGCTCTGCCCCGAATCATCGCTCCGGCGTCAAAAATCGTCGTAGGACAAAAAATCGACACGCTATCTTGCAGGAAAAAATCCGGGGACCACGATGGCGTCGTCAAAAGTGCAGGTCGTCGAGCTCGTTTTCGAGAGAAAAAAAAAAAAATTCTCAAAATTCGACAAAAAAATAAAACGATTATTGGATCGTGTAGAGAATGTAAAACTGCATCAGAATCGCATAGACGAAAATTGGCGTTCACGTGCTCGTTTTTGTGGAAAAAATTAAAAAAGCTCTCAAAGTTCGAGATAAAAAAAAAAAAACCATCGACCAGGTAGCCAACGGTAGACGGTACAAGTATCGTATGGGCGAAAACGAGCGTTACCGTGCTCGTTTTCGAGTTATTGACGAAAAACGGCCTGGAGCGATCGGTCCGGCGGTCGACGCGCAAAAGTTTCTAAGTCCGCTCTGCTCCGAATCATCGCTCCGGCGTCAAAAATCGTCGTAGGACAAAAACTCGACACGCTATCTTGCATGAAAAAATCCGGGGAACACGATGGCGTCGTCAAAAGTGCAGGTCGTCGAGCTCGTTTTCGAGAGAAAAAAAAAAAAATTCTCAAAATTCGACAAAAAAATAAAGCGATTATTGGATTGTGTAGAGAATGTAAAACTGCATAAGAATCGCATAGACGAAAATGAGCGTTCACGTGCTCGTTTTTGTGGAAAAAATTAAAAAAGCTCTCAAAGTTCGAGATAAAAAAAAAAAAAACCATCGACCAGGTAGCCAACGGTAGACGGTACAAGTATCGTATGGGCGAAAACGAGCGTTACCGTGCTGGTTTTCGAGTTATTGACGAAAAACGGCCTGGAGCGATCGGTCCGGCGGTCGACGCGCAAAAGTTTCTAAGTCCGCTCTGCTCCGAATCATCGCTCCGGCGTCAAAAATCGTCGTAGGACAAAAAATCGACACGCTATCTTGCAGGAAAAAATCCGGGGAACACGACGGCGTCGTCAAAAGTGCAGGTCGTCGAGCTCGTTTTCGAGAGAAAAAAAAAAAAATTCTCAAAATTCGACAAAAAAATAAAGCGATTATTGGATCGTATAGAGAATGTGAAACTGCATAAGAATCGTATAGACGAAAATTGGCGTTCACGTGCTCGTTTTTGTGGAAAAAATTAAAAAAGCTCTCAAAGTTCGAGATAAAAAAAAAAAAAACCATCGACCAGGTAGCCAACGGTAGAAGGTACAAGTATCGTATGGGCGAAAACGAGCGTTACCGTGCTCGTTTTCGAGTTATTGACGAAAAACGGCCTGGAGCGATCGGTCCGGCGGTCGACGCGCAAAAGTTTCTAAGTCCGCTCTGCTCCGAATCATCGCTCCGGCGTCAAAAATCGTCGTAGGACAAAAAATCGACACGCTATCTTGCAGGAAAAAATCCGGGGAACACGATGGCGTCGTCAAAAGTGCAGGTCGTCGAGCTCGTTTTCGAGAGAAAAAGAAAAAAATTCTCAAAATTCGACAAAAAAATAAAGCGATTATTGGATCGTGTAGAGAATGTGAAACTGCATAAGAATCGTATAGACGAAAATTGGCGTTCACGTGCTCGTTTTTGTGGAAAAAATTAAAAAAGCTCTCAAAGTTCGAGATAAAAAAAGAAAAAACCATCGACCAGGTAGCCAACGGTAGACGGTACAAGTATCGTATGGGCGAAAACGAGCGTTACCGTGCTCGTTTTCGAGTTATTGACGAAAAACGGCCTGGAGCGATCGGTCCGGCGGTCGACGCGCGAAAGTTTCCAAGTCTGCTCTGCCCCGAATCATCGCTCCGGCGTCAAAAATCGTCGTAGGACAAAAAATCGACTCGCTATCTTGCAGGAAAAAATCCGGGGACCACGATGGCGTCGTCAAAAGTGCAGGTCGTCGAGCTCGTTTTCGAGAGAAAAAAAAAAAAATTCTCAAAATTCGACAAAAAAATAAAACGATTATTGGATCGTGTAGAGAATGTAAAACTGCATCAGAATCGCATAGACGAAAATTGGCGTTCACGTGCTCGTTTTTGTGGAAAAAATTAAAAAAGCTCTCAAAGTTCGAGATAAAAAAAAAAAAACCATCGACCAGGTAGCCAACGGTAAACGATACAAGTATCGTACGGGCGAAAACGAGCGTTACCGTGCTCGTTTTCGAGTTATTGACGAAAAACGGCCTGGAGCGATCGGTCCGGCGGTCGACGCGCGAAAGTTTCTAAGTCCGCTCTGCACCGAATCATCGCTCCGGCGTCAAAAATCGTCGTAGGACAAAAAATCGACACGCTATCTTGCAGGAAAAAATCCGGGGAACACGATGGCGTCGTCAAAAGTGCAGGTCGTCGAGCTCGTTTTCGAGAGAAAAAAAAAAAAATTCTCAAAATTCGACAAAAAAATAAAACGATTATTGGATCGTGTAGAGAATGTGAAACTGCATAAGAATCGTATAGACGAAAATTGGCGTTCACGTGCTCGTTTTTGTGGAAAAAATTAAAAAAGCTCTCAAAGTTCGAGATAAAAAAAAAAAAAACCATCGACCAGGTAGCCAACGGTAGACGGTACAAGTATCGTACGGGCGAAAACGAGCGTTACCGTGCTCGTTTTCGAGTTATTGGCGAAAAACGGCCTGGAGCGATCGGTCCGGCGGTCGACGCGCGAAAGTTTCCAAGTCTGCTCTGCCCCGAATCATCGCTCCGGCGTCAAAAATCGTCGTAGGACAAAAAATCGACACGCTATCTTGCAGGAAAAAATCCGGGGACCACGATGGCGTCGTCAAAAGTGCAGGTCGTCGAGCTCGTTTTCGAGAGAAAAAAAAAAAAATTCTCAAAATTCGACAAAAAAATAAAACGATTATTGGATCGTGTAGAGAATGTAAAACTGCATCAGAATCGCATAGACGAAAATTGGCGTTCACGTGCTCGTTTTTGTGGAAAAAATTAAAAAAGCTCTCAAAGTTCGAGATAAAAAAAAAAAAACCATCGACCAGGTAGCCAACGGTAGACGGTACAAGTATCGTATGGGCGAAAACGAGCGTTACCGTGCTCGTTTTCGAGTTATTGACGAAAAACGGCCTGGAGCGATCGGTCCGGCGGTCGACGCGCAAAAGTTTCTAAGTCCGCTCTGCTCCGAATCATCGCTCCGGCGTCAAAAATCGTCGTAGGACAAAAACTCGACACGCTATCTTGCATGAAAAAATCCGGGGAACACGATGGCGTCGTCAAAAGTGCAGGTCGTCGAGCTCGTTTTCGAGAGAAAAAAAAAAAAATTCTCAAAATTCGACAAAAAAATAAAACGATTATTGGATTGTGTAGAGAATGTAAAACTGCATAAGAATCGCATAGACGAAAATGAGCGTTCACGTGCTCGTTTTTGTGGAAAAAATTAAAAAAGCTCTCAAAGTTCGAGATAAAAAAAGAAAAAACCATCGACCAGGTAGCCAACGGTAGACGGTACAAGTATCGTATGGGCGAAAACGAGCGTTACCGTGCTCGTTTTCGAGTTATTGACGAAAAACGGCCTGGAGCGATCGGTCCGGCGGTCGACGCGCGAAAGTTTCTAAGTCCGCTCTGCTCCGAATCATCGCTCCGGCGTCAAAAATCGTCGTAGGACAAAAACTCGACACGCTATCTTGCATGAAAAAATCCGGGGAACACGATGGCGTCGTCAAAAGTGCAGGTCGTCGAGCTCGTTTTCGAGAGAAAAAAAAAAAAATTCTCAAAATTCGACAAAAAAATAAAACGATTATTGGATTGTGTAGAGAATGTAAAACTGCATAAGAATCGCATAGACGAAAATGAGCGTTCACGTGCTCGTTTTTGTGGAAAAAATTAAAAAAGCTCTCAAAGTTCGAGATAAAAAAAAAAAAAACCATCGACCAGGTAGCCAACGGTAGACGGTACAAGTATCGTATGGGCGAAAACGAGCGTTACCGTGCTGGTTTTCGAGTTATTGACGAAAAACGGCCTGGAGCGATCGGTCCGGCGGTCGACGCGCAAAAGTTTCTAAGTCCGCTCTGCTCCGAATCATCGCTCCGGCGTCAAAAATCGTCGTAGGACAAAAAATCGACACGCTATCTTGCAGGAAAAAATCCGGGGAACACGACGGCGTCGTCAAAAGTGCAGGTCGTCGAGCTCGTTTTCGAGAGAAAAAAAAAAAAATTCTCAAAATTCGACAAAAAAATAAAGCGATTATTGGATCGTATAGAGAATGTGAAACTGCATAAGAATCGTATAGACGAAAATTGGCGTTCACGTGCTCGTTTTTGTGGAAAAAATTAAAAAAGCTCTCAAAGTTCGAGATAAAAAAAAAAAAAACCATCGACCAGGTAGCCAACGGTAGACGGTACAAGTATCGTATGGGCGAAAACGAGCGTTACCGTGCTCGTTTTCGAGTTATTGACGAAAAACGGCCTGGAGCGATCGGTCCGGCGGTCGACGCGCAAAAGTTTCTAAGTCCGCTCTGCTCCGAATCATCGCTCCGGCGTCAAAAATCGTCGTAGGACAAAAAATCGACACGCTATCTTGCAGGAAAAAATCCGGGGAACACGATGGCGTCGTCAAAAGTGCAGGTCGTCGAGCTCGTTTTCGAGAGAAAAAGAAAAAAATTCTCAAAATTCGACAAAAAAATAAAGCGATTATTGGATCGTGTAGAGAATGTGAAACTGCATAAGAATCGTATAGACGAAAATTGGCGTTCACGTGCTCGTTTTTGTGGAAAAAATTAAAAAAGCTCTCAAAGTTCGAGATAAAAAAAGAAAAAACCATCGACCAGGTAGCCAACGGTAGACGGTACAAGTATCGTATGGGCGAAAACGAGCGTTACCGTGCTCGTTTTCGAGTTATTGACGAAAAACGGCCTGGAGCGATCGGTCCGGCGGTCGACGCGCGAAAGTTTCCAAGTCTGCTCTGCCCCGAATCATCGCTCCGGCGTCAAAAATCGTCGTAGGACAAAAAATCGACACGCTATCTTGCAGGAAAAAATCCGGGGACCACGATGGCGTCGTCAAAAGTGCAGGTCGTCGAGCTCGTTTTCGAGAGAAAAAAAAAAAAATTCTCAAAATTCGACAAAAAAATAAAACGATTATTGGATCGTGTAGAGAATGTAAAACTGCATCAGAATCGCATAGACGAAAATTGGCGTTCACGTGCTCGTTTTTGTGGAAAAAATTAAAAAAGCTCTCAAAGTTCGAGATAAAAAAAAAAAAACCATCGACCAGGTAGCCAACGGTAAACGATACAAGTATCGTACGGGCGAAAACGAGCGTTACCGTGCTCGTTTTCGAGTTATTGACGAAAAACGGCCTGGAGCGATCGGTCCGGCGGTCGACGCGCGAAAGTTTCTAAGTCCGCTCTGCTCCGAATCATCGCTCCGGCGTCAAAAATCGTCGTAGGACAAAAAATCGACACGCTATCTTGCAGGAAAAAATCCGGGGAACACGATGGCGTCGTCAAAAGTGCAGGTCGTCGAGCTCGTTTTCGAGAGAAAAAAAAAAAAATTCTCAAAATTCGACAAAAAAATAAAACGATTATTGGATCGTGTAGAGAATGTGAAACTGCATAAGAATCGTATAGACGAAAATTGGCGTTCACGTGCTCGTTTTTGTGGAAAAAATTAAAAAAGCTCTCAAAGTTCGAGATAAAAAAAAAAAAAACCATCGACCAGGTAGCCAACGGTAGACGGTACAAGTATCGTACGGGCGAAAACGAGCGTTACCGTGCTCGTTTTCGAGTTATTGGCGAAAAACGGCCTGGAGCGATCGGTCCGGCGGTCGACGCGCGAAAGTTTCCAAGTCTGCTCTGCCCCGAATCATCGCTCCGGCGTCAAAAATCGTCGTAGGACAAAAAATCGACACGCTATCTTGCAGGAAAAAATCCGGGGACCACGATGGCGTCGTCAAAAGTGCAGGTCGTCGAGCTCGTTTTCGAGAGAAAAAAAAAAAAATTCTCAAAATTCGACAAAAAAATAAAACGATTATTGGATCGTGTAGAGAATGTAAAACTGCATCAGAATCGCATAGACGAAAATTGGCGTTCACGTGCTCGTTTTTGTGGAAAAAATTAAAAAAGCTCTCAAAGTTCGAGATAAAAAAAAAAAAACCATCGACCAGGTAGCCAACGGTAGACGGTACAAGTATCGTATGGGCGAAAACGAGCGTTACCGTGCTCGTTTTCGAGTTATTGACGAAAAACGGCCTGGAGCGATCGGTCCGGCGGTCGACGCGCAAAAGTTTCTAAGTCCGCTCTGCTCCGAATCATCGCTCCGGCGTCAAAAATCGTCGTAGGACAAAAACTCGACACGCTATCTTGCATGAAAAAATCCGGGGAACACGATGGCGTCGTCAAAAGTGCAGGTCGTCGAGCTCGTTTTCGAGAGAAAAAAAAAAAAATTCTCAAAATTCGACAAAAAAATAAAACGATTATTGGATTGTGTAGAGAATGTAAAACTGCATAAGAATCGCATAGACGAAAATGAGCGTTCACGTGCTCGTTTTTGTGGAAAAAATTAAAAAAGCTCTCAAAGTTCGAGATAAAAAAAAAAAAAACCATCGACCAGGTAGCCAACGGTAGACGGTACAAGTATCGTATGGGCGAAAACGAGCGTTACCGTGCTGGTTTTCGAGTTATTGACGAAAAACGGCCTGGAGCGATCGGTCCGGCGGTCGACGCGCAAAAGTTTCTAAGTCCGCTCTGCTCCGAATCATCGCTCCGGCGTCAAAAATCGTCGTAGGACAAAAAATCGACACGCTATCTTGCAGGAAAAAATCCGGGGAACACGACGGCGTCGTCAAAAGTGCAGGTCGTCGAGCTCGTTTTCGAGAGAAAAAAAAAAAAATTCTCAAAATTCGACAAAAAAATAAAGCGATTATTGGATCGTATAGAGAATGTGAAACTGCATAAGAATCGTATAGACGAAAATTGGCGTTCACGTGCTCGTTTTTGTGGAAAAAATTAAAAAAGCTCTCAAAGTTCGAGATAAAAAAAAAAAAAACCATCGACCAGGTAGCCAACGGTAGACGGTACAAGTATCGTATGGGCGAAAACGAGCGTTACCGTGCTCGTTTTCGAGTTATTGACGAAAAACGGCCTGGAGCGATCGGTCCGGCGGTCGACGCGCAAAAGTTTCTAAGTCCGCTCTGCTCCGAATCATCGCTCCGGCGTCAAAAATCGTCGTAGGACAAAAAATCGACACGCTATCTTGCAGGAAAAAATCCGGGGAACACGATGGCGTCGTCAAAAGTGCAGGTCGTCGAGCTCGTTTTCGAGAGAAAAAGAAAAAAATTCTCAAAATTCGACAAAAAAATAAAGCGATTATTGGATCGTGTAGAGAATGTGAAACTGCATAAGAATCGTATAGACGAAAATTGGCGTTCACGTGCTCGTTTTTGTGGAAAAAATTAAAAAAGCTCTCAAAGTTCGAGATAAAAAAAGAAAAAACCATCGACCAGGTAGCCAACGGTAGACGGTACAAGTATCGTATGGGCGAAAACGAGCGTTACCGTGCTCGTTTTCGAGTTATTGACGAAAAACGGCCTGGAGCGATCGGTCCGGCGGTCGACGCGCGAAAGTTTCCAAGTCTGCTCTGCCCCGAATCATCGCTCCGGCGTCAAAAATCGTCGTAGGACAAAAAATCGACACGCTATCTTGCAGGAAAAAATCCGGGGACCACGATGGCGTCGTCAAAAGTGCAGGTCGTCGAGCTCGTTTTCGAGAGAAAAAAAAAAAAATTCTCAAAATTCGACAAAAAAATAAAACGATTATTGGATCGTGTAGAGAATGTAAAACTGCATCAGAATCGCATAGACGAAAATTGGCGTTCACGTGCTCGTTTTTGTGGAAAAAATTAAAAAAGCTCTCAAAGTTCGAGATAAAAAAAAAAAAACCATCGACCAGGTAGCCAACGGTAAACGATACAAGTATCGTGCGGGCGAAAACGAGCGTTACCGTGCTCGTTTTCGAGTTATTGACGAAACACGGCCTGGAGCGATCGGTCCGGCGGTCGACGCGCGAAAGTTTCTAAGTCCGCTCTGCTCCGAATCAGCGCTCCGGCGTCAAAAATCGTCGTAGGACAAAAAATCGACACGCTATCTTGCAGGAAAAAATCCGGGGAACACGATGGCGTCGTCAAAAGTGCAGGTCGTCGAGCTCGTTTTCGAGAGAAAAAAAAAAAAATTCTCAAAATTCGACAAAAAAATAAAGCGATTATTGGATCGTATAGAGAATGTGAAACTGCATAAGAATCGTATAGACGAAAATTGGCGTTCACGTGCTCGTTTTTGTGGAAAAAATTAAAAACCTCTCAAAGTTCGAGATAAAAAAAAAAAAAACCATCGACCAGGTAGCCAACGGTAGACGGTACAAGTATCGTATGGGCGAAAACGAGCGTTACCGTGCTCGTTTTCGAGTTATTGACGAAAAACGGCCTGGAGCGATCGGTCCGGCGGTCGACGCGCGAAAGTTTCCAAGTCTGCTCTGCCCCGAATCATCGCTCCGGCGTCAAAAATCGTCGTAGGACAAAAAATCGACACGCTATCTTGCAGGAAAAAATCCGGGGACCACGATGGCGTCGTCAAAAGTGCAGGTCGTCGAGCTCGTTTTCGAGAGAAAAAAAAAAAAATTCTCAAAATTCGACAAAAAAATAAAACGATTATTGGATCGTGTAGAGAATGTGAAACTGCATAAGAATCGTATAGACGAAAATTGGCGTTCACGTGCTCGTTTTTGTGGAAAAAATTAAAAAAGCTCTCAAAGTTCGAGATAAAAAAAGAAAAAACCATCGACCAGGTAGCCAACGGTAGACGGTACAAGTATCGTATGGGCGAAAACGAGCGTTACCGTGCTCGTTTTCGAGTTATTGACGAAAAACGGCCTGGAGCGATCGGTCCGGCGGTCGACGCGCGAAAGTTTCTAAGTCCGCTCTGCTCCGAATCATCGCTCCGGCGTCAAAAATCGTCGTAGGACAAAAACTCGACACGCTATCTTGCATGAAAAAATCCGGGGAACACGATGGCGTCGTCAAAAGTGCAGGTCGTCGAGCTCGTTTTCGAGAGAAAAAAAAAAAAATTCTCAAAATTCGACAAAAAAATAAAACGATTATTGGATCGTGTAGAGAATGTAAAACTGCATAAGAATCGCATAGACGAAAATTAGCGTTCACGTGCTCGTTTTTGTGGAGAAAATTAAAAAAGCTCTCAAAGTTCGAGATAAAAAAAGAAAAAACCATCCACCAGGTAGCCAACGGTAAACGGTACAAGTATCGTACGGGCGAAAACGAGCGTTACCTTGCTCGTTTTCGAGTTATTGACGAAAAACGGCCTGGAGCGATCGGTCCGGCGGTCGACGCGCGAAAGTTTCCAAGTCCGCTCTGCTCCGAATCATCGCTCCGGCGTCAAAAATCGTCGTAGGACAAAAAATCGACACGCTACTTTGCAGGAAAAAATCCGGGGAACACGATGGCGTCGTCAAAAGTGCAGGTCGTCGAGCTCGTTTTCGAGAGAAAAAAAAAAAAATTCTCAAAATTCGACAAACAAATAAAACGATTGTTGGACCGTGTAGAGAATGTAAAACTACATAAGAATCGTATAGACGAAAATTGGCGTTCACGTGCTCGTTTTTGTGGAGAAAATTAAAAAAGCTCTCAAAGTTCGAGATAAAAAAAGAAAAAACCATCCACCAGGTAGCCAACGGTAAACGGTACAAGTATCGTACGGGCGAAAACGAGCGTTACCGTGCTCGTTTTCGAGTTATTGACGAAAAACGGCCTGGAGCGATCGGTCCGGCGGTCGACGCGCGAAAGATTCTAAGTCCGCTCTGCTCCGAATCATCGCTCCGGCGTCAAAAATCGTCGTAGGACAAAAAATCGACACGCTACTTTGCAGGAAAAAATCCGGGGAACACGATGGCGTCGTCAAAAGTGCAGGTCGTCGAGCTCGTTTTCGAGAGAAAAAAAAAAAAATTCTCAAAATTCGACAAACAAATAAAACGATTGTTGGACCGTGTAGAGAATGTAAAACTGCATAAGAATCGTATAG
This sequence comes from Colletes latitarsis, assembly GCF_051014445.1. Classification (NCBI taxonomy): domain Eukaryota; kingdom Metazoa; phylum Arthropoda; class Insecta; order Hymenoptera; family Colletidae; genus Colletes; species Colletes latitarsis. The sequence goes on from NC_135137.1 coordinate 1,931,154, forward strand.
ACGAAAATTGGCGTTCACGTGCTCGTTTTTGTGGAAAAAATTAAAAAAGCTCTCAAAGTTCGAGATAAAAAAAAAAAAACCATCGACCAGGTAGCCAACGGTAAACGATACAAGTATCGTACGGGCGAAAACGAGCGTTACCGTGCTCGTTTTCGAGTTATTGACGAAAAACGGCCTGGAGCGATCGGTCCGGCGGTCGACGCGCGAAAGTTTCTAAGTCCGCTCTGCTCCGAATCATCGCTCCGGCGTCAAAAATCGTCGTAGGACAAAAAATCGACACGCTATCTTGCAGGAAAAAATCCGGGGAACACGATGGCGTCGTCAAAAGTGCAGGTCGTCGAGCTCGTTTTCGAGAGAAAAAAAGAAAAATTCTCAAAATTCGACAAAAAAATAAAACGATTATTGGATCGTGTAGAGAATGTGAAACTGCATAAGAATCGTGTAGACGAAAATTGGCGTTCACGTGCTCGTTTTTGTGGAAAAAATTAAAAAAGCTCTCAAAGCTCGAGATAAAAAAAAAAAAAACCATCGACCAGGTAGCCAACGGTAGACGGTACAAGTATCGTATGGGCGAAAACGAGCGTTACCGTGCTCGTTTTCGAGTTATTGACGAAAAACGGCCTGGAGCGATCGGTCCGGCGGTCGACGCGCGAAAGTTTCTAAGTCCGCTCTGCCCCGAATCATCGCTCCGGCGTCAAAAATCGTCGTAGGACAAAAACTCGACACGCTATCTTGCATGAAAAAATCCGGGGAACACGATGGCGTCGTCAAAAGTGCAGGTCGTCGAGCTCGTTTTCGAGAGAAAAAAAAAAAAATTCTCAAAATTCGACAAAAAAATAAAACGATTATTGGATCGTGTAGAGAATGTAAAACTGCATAAGAATCGCATAGACGAAAATTAGCGTTCTCGTGCTCGTTTTTGTGGAAAAAATTAAAAAAGCTCTCAAAGTTCGAGATAAAAAAAGAAAAAACCATCCACCAGGTAGCCAACGGTAAACGGTACAAGTATCGTACGGGCGAAAACGAGCGTTACCGTGCTCGTTTTCGAGTTATTGACGAAAAACGGCCTGGAGCGATCGGTCCGGCGGTCGACGCGCGAAAGTTTCTAAGTCCGCTCTGCTCCGAATCATCGCTCCGGCGTCAAAAATCGTCGTAGGACAAAAAATCGACACGCTATCTTGCAGGAAAAAATCCGGGGAACACGATGGCGTCGTCAAAAGTGCAGGTCGTCGAGCTCGTTTTCGAGAGAAAAAAAGAAAAATTCTCAAAATTCGACAAAAAAATAAAACGATTATTGGATCGTGTAGAGAATGTGAAACTGCATAAGAATCGTGTAGACGAAAATTGGCGTTCACGTGCTCGTTTTTGTGGAAAAAATTAAAAAAGCTCTCAAAGCTCGAGATAAAAAAAAAAAAAACCATCGACCAGGTAGCCAACGGTAGACGGTACAAGTATCGTATGGGCGAAAACGAGCGTTACCGTGCTCGTTTTCGAGTTATTGACGAAAAACGGCCTGGAGCGATCGGTCCGGCGGTCGACGCGCGAAAGTTTCTAAGTCCGCTCTGCCCCGAATCATCGCTCCGGCGTCAAAAATCGTCGTAGGACAAAAACTCGACACGCTATCTTGCATGAAAAAATCCGGGGAACACGATGGCGTCGTCAAAAGTGCAGGTCGTCGAGCTCGTTTTCGAGAGAAAAAAAAAAAAATTCTCAAAATTCGACAAAAAAATAAAACGATTATTGGATTGTGTAGAGAATGTAAAACTGCATAAGAATCGCATAGACGAAAATGAGCGTTCACGTGCTCGTTTTTGTGGAAAAAATTAAAAAAGCTCTCAAAGTTCGAGATAAAAAAAGAAAAAACCATCCACCAGGTAGCCAACGGTAAACGGTACAAGTATCGTACGGGCGAAAACGAGCGTTACCGTGCTCGTTTTCGAGTTATTGACGAAAAACGGCCTGGAGCGATCGGTCCGGCGGTCGACGCGCGAAAGTTTCTAAGTCCGCTCTGCTCCGAATCATCGCTCCGGCGTCAAAAATCGTCGTAGGACAAAAAATCGACACGCTATCTTGCAGGAAAAAATCCGGGGAACACGATGGCGTCGTCAAAAGTGCAGGTCGTCGAGCTCGTTTTCGAGAGAAAAAAAAAAAAATTCTCAAAATTCGACAAAAAAATAAAGCGATTATTGGATCGTATAGAGAATGTGAAACTGCATAAGAATCGTATAGACGAAAATTGGCGTTCACGTGCTCGTTTTTGTGGAAAAAATTAAAAAAGCTCTCAAAGTTCGAGATAAAAAAAAAAAAAACCATCGACCAGGTAGCCAACGGTAGACGGTACAAGTATCGTATGGGCGAAAACGAGCGTTACCGTGCTCGTTTTCGAGTTATTGACGAAAAACGGCCTGGAGCGATCGGTCCGGCGGTCGACGCGCAAAAGTTTCTAAGTCCGCTCTGCTCCGAATCATCGCTCCGGCGTCAAAAATCGTCGTAGGACAAAAAATCGACACGCTATCTTGCAGGAAAAAATCCGGGGAACACGATGGCGTCGTCAAAAGTGCAGGTCGTCGAGCTCGTTTTCGAGAGAAAAAGAAAAAAATTCTCAAAATTCGACAAAAAAATAAAGCGATTATTGGATCGTGTAGAGAATGTGAAACTGCATAAGAATCGTATAGACGAAAATTGGCGTTCACGTGCTCGTTTTTGTGGAAAAAATTAAAAAAGCTCTCAAAGTTCGAGATAAAAAAAGAAAAAACCATCGACCAGGTAGCCAACGGTAGACGGTACAAGTATCGTATGGGCGAAAACGAGCGTTACCGTGCTCGTTTTCGAGTTATTGACGAAAAACGGCCTGGAGCGATCGGTCCGGCGGTCGACGCGCGAAAGTTTCTAAGTCCGCTCTGCTCCGAATCATCGCTCCGGCGTCAAAAATCGTCGTAGGACAAAAACTCGACACGCTATCTTGCATGAAAAAATCCGGGGAACACGATGGCGTCGTCAAAAGTGCAGGTCGTCGAGCTCGTTTTCGAGAGAAAAAAAAAAAAATTCTCAAAATTCGACAAAAAAATAAAGCGATTATTGGATCGTGTAGAGAATGTAAAACTGCATAAGAATCGCATAGACGAAAATTAGCGTTCACGTGCTCGTTTTTGTGGAGAAAATTAAAAAAGCTCTCAAAGTTCGAGATAAAAAAAGAAAAAACCATCCACCAGGTAGCCAACGGTAAACGGTACAAGTATCGTACGGGCGAAAACGAGCGTTACCTTGCTCGTTTTCGAGTTATTGACGAAAAACGGCCTGGAGCGATCGGTCCGGCGGTCGACGCGCGAAAGTTTCCAAGTCCGCTCTGCTCCGAATCATCGCTCCGGCGTCAAAAATCGTCGTAGGACAAAAAATCGACACGCTACTTTGCAGGAAAAAATCCGGGGAACACGATGGCGTCGTCAAAAGTGCAGGTCGTCGAGCTCGTTTTCGAGAGAAAAAAAAAAAAATTCTCAAAATTCGACAAACAAATAAAACGATTGTTGGACCGTGTAGAGAATGTAAAACTACATAAGAATCGTATAGACGAAAATTGGCGTTCACGTGCTCGTTTTTGTGGAGAAAATTAAAAAAGCTCTCAAAGTTCGAGATAAAAAAAGAAAAAACCATCCACCAGGTAGCCAACGGTAAACGGTACAAGTATCGTACGGGCGAAAACGAGCGTTACCGTGCTCGTTTTCGAGTTATTGACGAAAAACGGCCTGGAGCGATCGGTCCGGCGGTCGACGCGCGAAAGATTCTAAGTCCGCTCTGCTCCGAATCATCGCTCCGGCGTCAAAAATCGTCGTAGGACAAAAAATCGACACGCTACTTTGCAGGAAAAAATCCGGGGAACACGATGGCGTCGTCAAAAGTGCAGGTCGTCGAGCTCGTTTTCGAGAGAAAAAAAAAAAAATTCTCAAAATTCGACAAACAAATAAAACGATTGTTGGACCGTGTAGAGAATGTAAAACTGCATAAGAATCGTATAGACGAAAATTGGCGTTCACGTGCTCGTTTTTGTGGAAAAAATTAAAAAAGCTCTCAAAGTTCGAGATAAAAAAAAAAAAACCATCGACCAGGTAGCCAACGGTAAACGATACAAGTATCGTACGGGCGAAAACGAGCGTTACCGTGCTCGTTTTCGAGTTATTGACGAAAAACGGCCTGGAGCGATCGGTCCGGCGGTCGACGCGCGAAAGATTCTAAGTCCGCTCTGCTCCGAATCATCGCTCCGGCGTCAAAAATCGTCGTAGGACAAAAAATCGACACGCTACTTTGCAGGAAAAAATCCGGGGAACACGATGGCGTCGTCAAAAGTGCAGGTCGTCGAGCTCGTTTTCGAGAGAAAAAAAAAAAAATTCTCAAAATTCGACAAACAAATAAAACGATTGTTGGACCGTGTAGAGAATGTAAAACTGCATAAGAATCGTATAGACGAAAATTGGCGTTCACGTGCTCGTTTTTGTGGAAAAAATTAAAAAAGCTCTCAAAGTTCGAGATAAAAAAAAAAAAACCATCGACCAGGTAGCCAACGGTAAACGATACAAGTATCGTACGGGCGAAAACGAGCGTTACCGTGCTCGTTTTCGAGTTATTGACGAAAAACGGCCTGGAGCGATCGGTCCGGCGGTCGACGCGCGAAAGTTTCTAAGTCCGCTCTGCTCCGAATCATCGCTCCGGCGTCAAAAATCGTCGTAGGACAAAAACTCGACACGCTATCTTGCATGAAAAAATCCGGGGAACACGATGGCGTCGTCAAAAGTGCAGGTCGTCGAGCTCGTTTTCGAGAGAAAAAAAAAAAAATTCTCAAAATTCGACAAAAAAATAAAACGATTATTGGATTGTGTAGAGAATGTAAAACTGCATAAGAATCGCATAGACGAAAATGAGCGTTCACGTGCTCGTTTTTGTGGAAAAAATTAAAAAAGCTCTCAAAGTTCGAGATAAAAAAAAAAAAAACCATCGACCAGGTAGCCAACGGTAGACGGTACAAGTATCGTATGGGCGAAAACGAGCGTTACCGTGATGGTTTTCGAGTTATTGACGAAAAACGGCCTGGAGCGATCGGTCCGGCGGTCGACGCGCAAAAGTTTCTAAGTCCGCTCTGCTCCGAATCATCGCTCCGGCGTCAAAAATCGTCGTAGGACAAAAAATCGACACGCTATCTTGCAGGAAAAAATCCGGGGAACACGACGGCGTCGTCAAAAGTGCAGGTCGTCGAGCTCGTTTTCGAGAGAAAAAAAAAAAAATTCTCAAAATTCGACAAAAAAATAAAGCGATTATTGGATCGTATAGAGAATGTGAAACTGCATAAGAATCGTATAGACGAAAATTGGCGTTCACGTGCTCGTTTTTGTGGAAAAAATTAAAAAAGCTCTCAAAGTTCGAGATAAAAAAAAAAAAAACCATCGACCAGGTAGCCAACGGTAGACGGTACAAGTATCGTATGGGCGAAAACGAGCGTTACCGTGCTCGTTTTCGAGTTATTGACGAAAAACGGCCTGGAGCGATCGGTCCGGCGGTCGACGCGCAAAAGTTTCTAAGTCCGCTCTGCTCCGAATCATCGCTCCGGCGTCAAAAATCGTCGTAGGACAAAAAATCGACACGCTATCTTGCAGGAAAAAATCCGGGGAACACGATGGCGTCGTCAAAAGTGCAGGTCGTCGAGCTCGTTTTCGAGCGAAAAAGAAAAAAATTCTCAAAATTCGACAAAAAAATAAAGCGATTATTGGATCGTGTAGAGAATGTGAAACTGCATAAGAATCGTATAGACGAAAATTGGCGTTCACGTGCTCGTTTTTGTGGAAAAAATTAAAAAAGCTCTCAAAGTTCGAGATAAAAAAAAAAAAAACCATCGACCAGGTAGCCAACGGTAGACGGTACAAGTATCGTACGGGCGAAAACGAGCGTTACCGTGCTCGTTTTCGAGTTATTGGCGAAAAACGGCCTGGAGCGATCGGTCCGGCGGTCGACGCGCGAAAGTTTCCAAGTCTGCTCTGCCCCGAATCATCGCTCCGGCGTCAAAAATCGTCGTAGGACAAAAAATCGACACGCTATCTTGCAGGAAAAAATCCGGGGACCACGATGGCGTCGTCAAAAGTGCAGGTCGTCGAGCTCGTTTTCGAGAGAAAAAAAAAAAAATTCTCAAAATTCGACAAAAAAATAAAACGATTATTGGATCGTGTAGAGAATGTAAAACTGCATCAGAATCGCATAGACGAAAATTGGCGTTCACGTGCTCGTTTTTGTGGAAAAAATTAAAAAAGCTCTCAAAGTTCGAGATAAAAAAAAAAAAACCATCGACCAGGTAGCCAACGGTAGACGGTACAAGTATCGTATAGGCGAAAACGAGCGTTACCGTGCTCGTTTTCGAGTTATTGACGAAAAACGGCCTGGAGCGATCGGTCCGGCGGTCGACGCGCAAAAGTTTCTAAGTCCGCTCTGCTCCGAATCATCGCTCCGGCGTCAAAAATCGTCGTAGGACAAAAAATCGACACGCTATCTTGCAGGAAAAAATCCGGGGAACACGACGGCGTCGTCAAAAGTGCAGGTCGTCGAGCTCGTTTTCGAGAGAAAAAAAAAAAAATTCTCAAAATTCGACAAAAAAATAAAGCGATTATTGGATCGTATAGAGAATGTGAAACTGCATAAGAATCGTATAGACGAAAATTGGCGTTCACGTGCTCGTTTTTGTGGAAAAAATTAAAAAAGCTCTCAAAGTTCGAGATAAAAAAAAAAAAAACCATCGACCAGGTAGCCAACGGTAGACGGTACAAGTATCGTATGGGCGAAAACGAGCGTTACCGTGCTCGTTTTCGAGTTATTGACGAAAAACGGCCTGGAGCGATCGGTCCGGCGGTCGACGCGCAAAAGTTTCTAAGTCCGCTCTGCTCCGAATCATCGCTCCGGCGTCAAAAATCGTCGTAGGACAAAAAATCGACACGCTATCTTGCAGGAAAAAATCCGGGGAACACGATGGCGTCGTCAAAAGTGCAGGTCGTCGAGCTCGTTTTCGAGAGAAAAAGAAAAAAATTCTCAAAATTCGACAAAAAAATAAAGCGATTATTGGATCGTGTAGAGAATGTGAAACTGCATAAGAATCGTATAGACGAAAATTGGCGTTCACGTGCTCGTTTTTGTGGAAAAAATTAAAAAAGCTCTCAAAGTTCGAGATAAAAAAAGAAAAAACCATCGACCAGGTAGCCAACGGTAGACGGTACAAGTATCGTATGGGCGAAAACGAGCGTTACCGTGCTCGTTTTCGAGTTATTGACGAAAAACGGCCTGGAGCGATCGGTCCGGCGGTCGACGCGCGAAAGTTTCCAAGTCTGCTCTGCCCCGAATCATCGCTCCGGCGTCAAAAATCGTCGTAGGACAAAAAATCGACACGCTATCTTGCAGGAAAAAATCCGGGGACCACGATGGCGTCGTCAAAAGTGCAGGTCGTCGAGCTCGTTTTCGAGAGAAAAAAAAAAAAATTCTCAAAATTCGACAAAAAAATAAAACGATTATTGGATCGTGTAGAGAATGTAAAACTGCATCAGAATCGCATAGACGAAAATTGGCGTTCACGTGCTCGTTTTTGTGGAAAAAATTAAAAAAGCTCTCAAAGTTCGAGATAAAAAAAAAAAAACCATCGACCAGGTAGCCAACGGTAAACGATACAAGTATCGTACGGGCGAAAACGAGCGTTACCGTGCTCGTTTTCGAGTTATTGACGAAAAACGGCCTGGAGCGATCGGTCCGGCGGTCGACGCGCGAAAGTTTCTAAGTCCGCTCTGCTCCGAATCATCGCTCCGGCGTCAAAAATCGTCGTAGGACAAAAAATCGACACGCTATCTTGCAGGAAAAAATCCGGGGAACACGATGGCGTCGTCAAAAGTGCAGGTCGTCGAGCTCGTTTTCGAGAGAAAAAAAAAAAAATTCTCAAAATTCGACAAAAAAATAAAACGATTATTGGATCGTGTAGAGAATGTGAAACTGCATAAGAATCGTATAGACGAAAATTGGCGTTCACGTGCTCGTTTTTGTGGAAAAAATTAAAAAAGCTCTCAAAGTTCGAGATAAAAAAAAAAAAAACCATCGACCAGGTAGCCAACGGTAGACGGTACAAGTATCGTACGGGCGAAAACGAGCGTTACCGTGCTCGTTTTCGAGTTATTGGCGAAAAACGGCCTGGAGCGATCGGTCCGGCGGTCGACGCGCGAAAGTTTCCAAGTCTGCTCTGCCCCGAATCATCGCTCCGGCGTCAAAAATCGTCGTAGGACAAAAAATCGACACGCTATCTTGCAGGAAAAAATCCGGGGACCACGATGGCGTCGTCAAAAGTGCAGGTCGTCGAGCTCGTTTTCGAGAGAAAAAAAAAAAAATTCTCAAAATTCGACAAAAAAATAAAACGATTATTGGATCGTGTAGAGAATGTAAAACTGCATCAGAATCGCATAGACGAAAATTGGCGTTCACGTGCTCGTTTTTGTGGAAAAAATTAAAAAAGCTCTCAAAGTTCGAGATAAAAAAAAAAAAACCATCGACCAGGTAGCCAACGGTAGACGGTACAAGTATCGTATGGGCGAAAACGAGCGTTACCGTGCTCGTTTTCGAGTTATTGACGAAAAACGGCCTGGAGCGATCGGTCCGGCGGTCGACGCGCAAAAGTTTCTAAGTCCGCTCTGCTCCGAATCATCGCTCCGGCGTCAAAAATCGTCGTAGGACAAAAACTCGACACGCTATCTTGCATGAAAAAATCCGGGGAACACGATGGCGTCGTCAAAAGTGCAGGTCGTCGAGCTCGTTTTCGAGAGAAAAAAAAAAAAATTCTCAAAATTCGACAAAAAAATAAAGCGATTATTGGATTGTGTAGAGAATGTAAAACTGCATAAGAATCGCATAGACGAAAATGAGCGTTCACGTGCTCGTTTTTGTGGAAAAAATTAAAAAAGCTCTCAAAGTTCGAGATAAAAAAAAAAAAAACCATCGACCAGGTAGCCAACGGTAGACGGTACAAGTATCGTATGGGCGAAAACGAGCGTTACCGTGCTGGTTTTCGAGTTATTGACGAAAAACGGCCTGGAGCGATCGGTCCGGCGGTCGACGCGCAAAAGTTTCTAAGTCCGCTCTGCTCCGAATCATCGCTCCGGCGTCAAAAATCGTCGTAGGACAAAAAATCGACACGCTATCTTGCAGGAAAAAATCCGGGGAACACGACGGCGTCGTCAAAAGTGCAGGTCGTCGAGCTCGTTTTCGAGAGAAAAAAAAAAAAATTCTCAAAATTCGACAAAAAAATAAAGCGATTATTGGATCGTATAGAGAATGTGAAACTGCATAAGAATCGTATAGACGAAAATTGGCGTTCACGTGCTCGTTTTTGTGGAAAAAATTAAAAAAGCTCTCAAAGTTCGAGATAAAAAAAAAAAAAACCATCGACCAGGTAGCCAACGGTAGAAGGTACAAGTATCGTATGGGCGAAAACGAGCGTTACCGTGCTCGTTTTCGAGTTATTGACGAAAAACGGCCTGGAGCGATCGGTCCGGCGGTCGACGCGCAAAAGTTTCTAAGTCCGCTCTGCTCCGAATCATCGCTCCGGCGTCAAAAATCGTCGTAGGACAAAAAATCGACACGCTATCTTGCAGGAAAAAATCCGGGGAACACGATGGCGTCGTCAAAAGTGCAGGTCGTCGAGCTCGTTTTCGAGAGAAAAAGAAAAAAATTCTCAAAATTCGACAAAAAAATAAAGCGATTATTGGATCGTGTAGAGAATGTGAAACTGCATAAGAATCGTATAGACGAAAATTGGCGTTCACGTGCTCGTTTTTGTGGAAAAAATTAAAAAAGCTCTCAAAGTTCGAGATAAAAAAAGAAAAAACCATCGACCAGGTAGCCAACGGTAGACGGTACAAGTATCGTATGGGCGAAAACGAGCGTTACCGTGCTCGTTTTCGAGTTATTGACGAAAAACGGCCTGGAGCGATCGGTCCGGCGGTCGACGCGCGAAAGTTTCCAAGTCTGCTCTGCCCCGAATCATCGCTCCGGCGTCAAAAATCGTCGTAGGACAAAAAATCGACTCGCTATCTTGCAGGAAAAAATCCGGGGACCACGATGGCGTCGTCAAAAGTGCAGGTCGTCGAGCTCGTTTTCGAGAGAAAAAAAAAAAAATTCTCAAAATTCGACAAAAAAATAAAACGATTATTGGATCGTGTAGAGAATGTAAAACTGCATCAGAATCGCATAGACGAAAATTGGCGTTCACGTGCTCGTTTTTGTGGAAAAAATTAAAAAAGCTCTCAAAGTTCGAGATAAAAAAAAAAAAACCATCGACCAGGTAGCCAACGGTAAACGATACAAGTATCGTACGGGCGAAAACGAGCGTTACCGTGCTCGTTTTCGAGTTATTGACGAAAAACGGCCTGGAGCGATCGGTCCGGCGGTCGACGCGCGAAAGTTTCTAAGTCCGCTCTGCACCGAATCATCGCTCCGGCGTCAAAAATCGTCGTAGGACAAAAAATCGACACGCTATCTTGCAGGAAAAAATCCGGGGAACACGATGGCGTCGTCAAAAGTGCAGGTCGTCGAGCTCGTTTTCGAGAGAAAAAAAAAAAAATTCTCAAAATTCGACAAAAAAATAAAACGATTATTGGATCGTGTAGAGAATGTGAAACTGCATAAGAATCGTATAGACGAAAATTGGCGTTCACGTGCTCGTTTTTGTGGAAAAAATTAAAAAAGCTCTCAAAGTTCGAGATAAAAAAAAAAAAAACCATCGACCAGGTAGCCAACGGTAGACGGTACAAGTATCGTACGGGCGAAAACGAGCGTTACCGTGCTCGTTTTCGAGTTATTGGCGAAAAACGGCCTGGAGCGATCGGTCCGGCGGTCGACGCGCGAAAGTTTCCAAGTCTGCTCTGCCCCGAATCATCGCTCCGGCGTCAAAAATCGTCGTAGGACAAAAAATCGACACGCTATCTTGCAGGAAAAAATCCGGGGACCACGATGGCGTCGTCAAAAGTGCAGGTCGTCGAGCTCGTTTTCGAGAGAAAAAAAAAAAAATTCTCAAAATTCGACAAAAAAATAAAACGATTATTGGATCGTGTAGAGAATGTAAAACTGCATCAGAATCGCATAGACGAAAATTGGCGTTCACGTGCTCGTTTTTGTGGAAAAAATTAAAAAAGCTCTCAAAGTTCGAGATAAAAAAAAAAAAACCATCGACCAGGTAGCCAACGGTAGACGGTACAAGTATCGTATGGGCGAAAACGAGCGTTACCGTGCTCGTTTTCGAGTTATTGACGAAAAACGGCCTGGAGCGATCGGTCCGGCGGTCGACGCGCAAAAGTTTCTAAGTCCGCTCTGCTCCGAATCATCGCTCCGGCGTCAAAAATCGTCGTAGGACAAAAACTCGACACGCTATCTTGCATGAAAAAATCCGGGGAACACGATGGCGTCGTCAAAAGTGCAGGTCGTCGAGCTCGTTTTCGAGAGAAAAAAAAAAAAATTCTCAAAATTCGACAAAAAAATAAAACGATTATTGGATTGTGTAGAGAATGTAAAACTGCATAAGAATCGCATAGACGAAAATGAGCGTTCACGTGCTCGTTTTTGTGGAAAAAATTAAAAAAGCTCTCAAAGTTCGAGATAAAAAAAGAAAAAACCATCGACCAGGTAGCCAACGGTAGACGGTACAAGTATCGTATGGGCGAAAACGAGCGTTACCGTGCTCGTTTTCGAGTTATTGACGAAAAACGGCCTGGAGCGATCGGTCCGGCGGTCGACGCGCGAAAGTTTCTAAGTCCGCTCTGCTCCGAATCATCGCTCCGGCGTCAAAAATCGTCGTAGGACAAAAACTCGACACGCTATCTTGCATGAAAAAATCCGGGGAACACGATGGCGTCGTCAAAAGTGCAGGTCGTCGAGCTCGTTTTCGAGAGAAAAAAAAAAAAATTCTCAAAATTCGACAAAAAAATAAAACGATTATTGGATTGTGTAGAGAATGTAAAACTGCATAAGAATCGCATAGACGAAAATGAGCGTTCACGTGCTCGTTTTTGTGGAAAAAATTAAAAAAGCTCTCAAAGTTCGAGATAAAAAAAAAAAAAACCATCGACCAGGTAGCCAACGGTAGACGGTACAAGTATCGTATGGGCGAAAACGAGCGTTACCGTGCTGGTTTTCGAGTTATTGACGAAAAACGGCCTGGAGCGATCGGTCCGGCGGTCGACGCGCAAAAGTTTCTAAGTCCGCTCTGCTCCGAATCATCGCTCCGGCGTCAAAAATCGTCGTAGGACAAAAAATCGACACGCTATCTTGCAGGAAAAAATCCGGGGAACACGACGGCGTCGTCAAAAGTGCAGGTCGTCGAGCTCGTTTTCGAGAGAAAAAAAAAAAAATTCTCAAAATTCGACAAAAAAATAAAGCGATTATTGGATCGTATAGAGAATGTGAAACTGCATAAGAATCGTATAGACGAAAATTGGCGTTCACGTGCTCGTTTTTGTGGAAAAAATTAAAAAAGCTCTCAAAGTTCGAGATAAAAAAAAAAAAAACCATCGACCAGGTAGCCAACGGTAGACGGTACAAGTATCGTATGGGCGAAAACGAGCGTTACCGTGCTCGTTTTCGAGTTATTGACGAAAAACGGCCTGGAGCGATCGGTCCGGCGGTCGACGCGCAAAAGTTTCTAAGTCCGCTCTGCTCCGAATCATCGCTCCGGCGTCAAAAATCGTCGTAGGACAAAAAATCGACACGCTATCTTGCAGGAAAAAATCCGGGGAACACGATGGCGTCGTCAAAAGTGCAGGTCGTCGAGCTCGTTTTCGAGAGAAAAAGAAAAAAATTCTCAAAATTCGACAAAAAAATAAAGCGATTATTGGATCGTGTAGAGAATGTGAAACTGCATAAGAATCGTATAGACGAAAATTGGCGTTCACGTGCTCGTTTTTGTGGAAAAAATTAAAAAAGCTCTCAAAGTTCGAGATAAAAAAAGAAAAAACCATCGACCAGGTAGCCAACGGTAGACGGTACAAGTATCGTATGGGCGAAAACGAGCGTTACCGTGCTCGTTTTCGAGTTATTGACGAAAAACGGCCTGGAGCGATCGGTCCGGCGGTCGACGCGCGAAAGTTTCCAAGTCTGCTCTGCCCCGAATCATCGCTCCGGCGTCAAAAATCGTCGTAGGACAAAAAATCGACACGCTATCTTGCAGGAAAAAATCCGGGGACCACGATGGCGTCGTCAAAAGTGCAGGTCGTCGAGCTCGTTTTCGAGAGAAAAAAAAAAAAATTCTCAAAATTCGACAAAAAAATAAAACGATTATTGGATCGTGTAGAGAATGTAAAACTGCATCAGAATCGCATAGACGAAAATTGGCGTTCACGTGCTCGTTTTTGTGGAAAAAATTAAAAAAGCTCTCAAAGTTCGAGATAAAAAAAAAAAAACCATCGACCAGGTAGCCAACGGTAAACGATACAAGTATCGTACGGGCGAAAACGAGCGTTACCGTGCTCGTTTTCGAGTTATTGACGAAAAACGGCCTGGAGCGATCGGTCCGGCGGTCGACGCGCGAAAGTTTCTAAGTCCGCTCTGCTCCGAATCATCGCTCCGGCGTCAAAAATCGTCGTAGGACAAAAAATCGACACGCTATCTTGCAGGAAAAAATCCGGGGAACACGATGGCGTCGTCAAAAGTGCAGGTCGTCGAGCTCGTTTTCGAGAGAAAAAAAAAAAAATTCTCAAAATTCGACAAAAAAATAAAACGATTATTGGATCGTGTAGAGAATGTGAAACTGCATAAGAATCGTATAGACGAAAATTGGCGTTCACGTGCTCGTTTTTGTGGAAAAAATTAAAAAAGCTCTCAAAGTTCGAGATAAAAAAAAAAAAAACCATCGACCAGGTAGCCAACGGTAGACGGTACAAGTATCGTACGGGCGAAAACGAGCGTTACCGTGCTCGTTTTCGAGTTATTGGCGAAAAACGGCCTGGAGCGATCGGTCCGGCGGTCGACGCGCGAAAGTTTCCAAGTCTGCTCTGCCCCGAATCATCGCTCCGGCGTCAAAAATCGTCGTAGGACAAAAAATCGACACGCTATCTTGCAGGAAAAAATCCGGGGACCACGATGGCGTCGTCAAAAGTGCAGGTCGTCGAGCTCGTTTTCGAGAGAAAAAAAAAAAAATTCTCAAAATTCGACAAAAAAATAAAACGATTATTGGATCGTGTAGAGAATGTAAAACTGCATCAGAATCGCATAGACGAAAATTGGCGTTCACGTGCTCGTTTTTGTGGAAAAAATTAAAAAAGCTCTCAAAGTTCGAGATAAAAAAAAAAAAACCATCGACCAGGTAGCCAACGGTAGACGGTACAAGTATCGTATGGGCGAAAACGAGCGTTACCGTGCTCGTTTTCGAGTTATTGACGAAAAACGGCCTGGAGCGATCGGTCCGGCGGTCGACGCGCAAAAGTTTCTAAGTCCGCTCTGCTCCGAATCATCGCTCCGGCGTCAAAAATCGTCGTAGGACAAAAACTCGACACGCTATCTTGCATGAAAAAATCCGGGGAACACGATGGCGTCGTCAAAAGTGCAGGTCGTCGAGCTCGTTTTCGAGAGAAAAAGAAAAAAATTCTCAAAATTCGACAAAAAAATAAAACGATTATTGGATTGTGTAGAGAATGTAAAACTGCATAAGAATCGCATAGACGAAAATGAGCGTTCACGTGCTCGTTTTTGTGGAAAAAATTAAAAAAGCTCTCAAAGTTCGAGATAAAAAAAAAAAAAACCATCGACCAGGTAGCCAACGGTAGACGGTACAAGTATCGTATGGGCGAAAACGAGCGTTACCGTGCTGGTTTTCGAGTTATTGACGAAAAACGGCCTGGAGCGATCGGTCCGGCGGTCGACGCGCAAAAGTTTCTAAGTCCGCTCTGCTCCGAATCATCGCTCCGGCGTCAAAAATCGTCGTAGGACAAAAAATCGACACGCTATCTTGCAGGAAAAAATCCGGGGAACACGACGGCGTCGTCAAAAGTGCAGGTCGTCGAGCTCGTTTTCGAGAGAAAAAAAAAAAAATTCTCAAAATTCGACAAAAAAATAAAGCGATTATTGGATCGTATAGAGAATGTGAAACTGCATAAGAATCGTATAGACGAAAATTGGCGTTCACGTGCTCGTTTTTGTGGAAAAAATTAAAAAAGCTCTCAAAGTTCGAGATAAAAAAAAAAAAAACCATCGACCAGGTAGCCAACGGTAGACGGTACAAGTATCGTATGGGCGAAAACGAGCGTTACCGTGCTCGTTTTCGAGTTATTGACGAAAAACGGCCTGGAGCGATCGGTCCGGCGGTCGACGCGCAAAAGTTTCTAAGTCCGCTCTGCTCCGAATCATCGCTCCGGCGTCAAAAATCGTCGTAGGACAAAAAATCGACACGCTATCTTGCAGGAAAAAATCCGGGGAACACGATGGCGTCGTCAAAAGTGCAGGTCGTCGAGCTCGTTTTCGAGAGAAAAAGAAAAAAATTCTCAAAATTCGACAAAAAAATAAAGCGATTATTGGATCGTGTAGAGAATGTGAAACTGCATAAGAATCGTATAGACGAAAATTGGCGTTCACGTGCTCGTTTTTGTGGAAAAAATTAAAAAAGCTCTCAAAGTTCGAGATAAAAAAAGAAAAAACCATCGACCAGGTAGCCAACGGTAGACGGTACAAGTATCGTATGGGCGAAAACGAGCGTTACCGTGCTCGTTTTCGAGTTATTGACGAAAAACGGCCTGGAGCGATCGGTCCGGCGGTCGACGCGCGAAAGTTTCCAAGTCTGCTCTGCCCCGAATCATCGCTCCGGCGTCAAAAATCGTCGTAGGACAAAAAATCGACACGCTATCTTGCAGGAAAAAATCCGGGGACCACGATGGCGTCGTCAAAAGTGCAGGTCGTCGAGCTCGTTTTCGAGAGAAAAAAAAAAAAATTCTCAAAATTCGACAAAAAAATAAAACGATTATTGGATCGTGTAGAGAATGTAAAACTGCATCAGAATCGCATAGACGAAAATTGGCGTTCACGTGCTCGTTTTTGTGGAAAAAATTAAAAAAGCTCTCAAAGTTCGAGATAAAAAAAAAAAAACCATCGACCAGGTAGCCAACGGTAAACGATACAAGTATCGTGCGGGCGAAAACGAGCGTTACCGTGCTCGTTTTCGAGTTATTGACGAAACACGGCCTGGAGCGATCGGTCCGGCGGTCGACGCGCGAAAGTTTCTAAGTCCGCTCTGCTCCGAATCAGCGCTCCGGCGTCAAAAATCGTCGTAGGACAAAAAATCGACACGCTATCTTGCAGGAAAAAATCCGGGGAACACGATGGCGTCGTCAAAAGTGCAGGTCGTCGAGCTCGTTTTCGAGAGAAAAAAAAAAAAATTCTCAAAATTCGACAAAAAAATAAAGCGATTATTGGATCGTATAGAGAATGTGAAACTGCATAAGAATCGTATAGACGAAAATTGGCGTTCACGTGCTCGTTTTTGTGGAAAAAATTAAAAACCTCTCAAAGTTCGAGATAAAAAAAAAAAAAACCATCGACCAGGTAGCCAACGGTAGACGGTACAAGTATCGTATGGGCGAAAACGAGCGTTACCGTGCTCGTTTTCGAGTTATTGACGAAAAACGGCCTGGAGCGATCGGTCCGGCGGTCGACGCGCGAAAGTTTCCAAGTCTGCTCTGCCCCGAATCATCGCTCCGGCGTCAAAAATCGTCGTAGGACAAAAAATCGACACGCTATCTTGCAGGAAAAAATCCGGGGACCACGATGGCGTCGTCAAAAGTGCAGGTCGTCGAGCTCGTTTTCGAGAGAAAAAAAAAAAAATTCTCAAAATTCGACAAAAAAATAAAACGATTATTGGATCGTGTAGAGAATGTGAAACTGCATAAGAATCGTATAGACGAAAATTGGCGTTCACGTGCTCGTTTTTGTGGAAAAAATTAAAAAAGCTCTCAAAGTTCGAGATAAAAAAAGAAAAAACCATCGACCAGGTAGCCAACGGTAGACGGTACAAGTATCGTATGGGCGAAAACGAGCGTTACCGTGCTCGTTTTCGAGTTATTGACGAAAAACGGCCTGGAGCGATCGGTCCGGCGGTCGACGCGCGAAAGTTTCTAAGTCCGCTCTGCTCCGAATCATCGCTCCGGCGTCAAAAATCGTCGTAGGACAAAAACTCGACACGCTATCTTGCATGAAAAAATCCGGGGAACACGATGGCGTCGTCAAAAGTGCAGGTCGTCGAGCTCGTTTTCGAGAGAAAAAAAAAAAAATTCTCAAAATTCGACAAAAAAATAAAACGATTATTGGATCGTGTAGAGAATGTAAAACTGCATAAGAATCGCATAGACGAAAATTAGCGTTCACGTGCTCGTTTTTGTGGAGAAAATTAAAAAAGCTCTCAAAGTTCGAGATAAAAAAAGAAAAAACCATCCACCAGGTAGCCAACGGTAAACGGTACAAGTATCGTACGGGCGAAAACGAGCGTTACCTTGCTCGTTTTCGAGTTATTGACGAAAAACGGCCTGGAGCGATCGGTCCGGCGGTCGACGCGCGAAAGTTTCCAAGTCCGCTCTGCTCTCCCTCAGGGGCTGCCAGCCTTTCAGCTGCAGTACGGGCTTAACGAACCCGGGGTACCCGAGTCATACACACACCGTAAGCCTCCTGTTGGTCGTCACAACGACCCATTCACAATTCCCTATTGGTTTTGTGAATGGTACGTGACGGCAGGAGGAACGGGGGTCTTGGCTTAACCGCCTGGGCCACGAGTATGGCGACTCTATAAAATCGCCCTCCAATCCTAAGCTATGGTGCGCGGCGATGGGATGCATGGTTGGGGGAGAAGGCCCAATCCCAAG
The DNA here is from genome assembly GCF_051014445.1 of Colletes latitarsis. Taxonomy (NCBI): domain Eukaryota; kingdom Metazoa; phylum Arthropoda; class Insecta; order Hymenoptera; family Colletidae; genus Colletes; species Colletes latitarsis. The sequence continues at coordinate 1,949,045 of NC_135137.1, forward strand.
CGACCACCTCCGGGGAACCTGCCGAACCCCCGGAGTATTAGGCTTACCCGGGTAAGGCGGCTCTGCCCGGGTGGACCTTTATTTCCGACCATCTCGTGGGACTATTATGGACACAGAAAATAAAATGGGGATGGGGCGGGTTTTGTCGGTTGGGGAGGACCGAGACGGGGTTGGGGTTAGGGTGGCGGCGCTCGCGCCCCACTCAGCGCCAGGTCCGGCTTCGTGGAGGGTGGAGGAGGACGACGAGACGGCGTCGGTCTCGTCCTTCTCCTCCAGCACGAGCCACATAGGCTCTAAGAGGAAGAGGACGGGGCAGGCCGTCGTCGAGGTGGGCGGGGCGATGAGCCCGTCGGTGAGGCTGAGTTGCCTCAGGGACGAGGTGACCGAGGAGATATCGGAGAGGATCTCCTCGTCCCTGAGGCGGGTGGAGAAAGTCGCCGCTGCCTGCGCCTTTAAGGGGCAGAAAAGCGGCGGCGCGGAGGCCCTGAAGGCCGCGGCGGAGGAAATGAGGGAGGCGGCGCGGGAGCTCAGAGGGCGGAACGCCCGTCTGCAGCTCCTGTTGGAGGAGGAGCGACAGGGGAGGAGGAGGGCAGAGGCGCTGTGGAACAGCGCGGCCCTCCCTCCCATCCTTCCTCCTCCTCCACCGCCGCGTCCCTCGGCGGAGGTAAATAAGCGGAGTGCGGCGGCAGTGGTGCGGGGCACCGCGGGCCCCTCCACCCGCACTCCGCCCGTGAAGAAGTCCCCGTCCTCCTCAGAAGACGATCTTCTGAGGAGGATTGGGGACATGATTGATGGCAAGCTGGCCGCCTTCCGGGAGGAGCTCCTCGCCGGAAGAGCGGTCAGCAGGAAGGCGGTGCCTCCCCGACCTGTTCCGGTACAGTCGGGGAAGGCAAAGAAGGGCGGAGTGAAGGCTCCGCCCAGCGTTGCGGCACCAGGGCCCCGGGTCGCGACCCCCAAGGGGGGTGGTGTACCCGTGGTCGCGGTGGTCGCGTCCTCCACGGCACCCTCCCAAGGGGGGGTGGCGTGGAGTGAGGTGGTGGGGCGGAAGGCGAAGCGGGCGGCGAGGAAGGCCTCGCAACCGCAGCCTCCGCCTCCGCCGCCGGCGGCCAAGGTAAAGGCCGCGAAGGTCGGGAAGGCACGACCAGGTCGTCCCCCAAAAACTGCAGCGGTGACGCTGACCGTTGCGCAGGGGGGCGACCTGACCCTCGCGGAGGCGATGCGGCTCGCCAGGGAGAATATCTCCCTGGAAGAGCTGGGCATCGCCTCCGTGAGGGCGAAGAGGGCCGTGACCGGGGGTCTCTTGCTGGAGATCCCCGGTGCAGAAGGCGGCGCGAAGGCGGATCGTCTCGCCCAGAGGCTCCGGGAGCAGCTGGGCGAGCGAGGTGTCCGGGTCGCCCGGCCCACGAAGCGCACGGAGATGCGCGTTTGTGGGCTGGACGACTCGGTCAGCGCACAGGATGTGTCCCGTGCCCTTGCGAGGGCGGGGGACTGTCCTGTGGAGGACCTGCGGATCGGAGAGATCCGCAGGTCGCCCTCCGGCCTCGGGTCGGTGTGGGCCCGGTGCCCCCTCTCCGCCGCCCGTAAGGTGGCGGAATCCGGGAGGGTGTTGGTGGGGTGGGTTTCGGCGCGAGTGGAAATCCTCGCGCCGCGCCCGCTCCAGTGTCACCGCTGCCTCGAATTGGGGCACGTGAGGCAGTGGTGCACCTCGCCGGTGGACCGCAGCGGTCAGTGTTACCGCTGCGGTGCCAAAGAGCACCGTGCGAGCCAGTGCTCGGCGGCCCCCCACTGCCCGCTGTGTGCGGACATGGGGAGGCCAGCCGATCACAGGGTGGGGAGCAAGAAGTGCTCCCCCCCCTCCCGGAAGGAGAGGAAGAGGCGGGCTGCACCGGCTCCGGTGCCGAGGGCGGTGGCATCGTCCACCATGGAGGTGGACGGTGCTACGGGGACGGACGGCCGGGAGGAGGCTGGCGCGGCCATTAATTAATGCCGCCCCGTCTCCTCCTCCAGGCCAACCTCAACCACTGCCGCGCGGCACAGGACTTGATGTCCCAAGTCCTCGCGGAGTGGGGGGTTGGCCTGGCGGTCGCCGCCGAGCCGTACCGCGTCCCTGATCACCCTCATTGGGTGGGCGACGCGGACGGCTTGGTGGCGACGGTATGGGGAGGGGGCGACGGGTCCCCACCGTTCTCCTTGTTGGAGCGCGGTCGGGGATTCGTCGCCGTGGACTGGGGGGGAGTCGCTGTGGTGGGGTGCTACATTTCGCCCCGTAGCGGTCACGCTGCGTTCGAGCTGTACTTGGCCGAGGTCGCGGCATGCGTGCAGCGCTACGCGGCCCGGCCGGTGCTGGTCCTGGGGGATTTTAATGCCAAGTCGGTGGCTTGGGGATCCCCCAGGACCTCCGTTCGCGGCGGGATCCTGGGCGATTGGGCGGCGGGGCTCGACCTCCGGGTATTGAACCGGGGGTCGGAGCACACATGCGTGCGGCGATATGGGGGGTCCATCGTGGATGTTGGATTCGCGACCCCCAACGCCGTGCGCATGGTGTCGGGTTGGCACGTGGTCGCGGGGGCAGAGACACTCTCCGATCACCGGTACATCCGGATGGAGGTCTCTGCCGCCGCGAGTGCATCCCGATACGGCCGCCTGCGTGGCACCCCACCACGCCGCTGGGCGCTTCGGCGCCTGGACAAGGACGCCCTGATGGCAGCTGCCCTCGCTGCAACTTGGCCGCAGGGAGCGGCCGAGTTGCCGAGCATAGAGGAGGAGGTCGCCCGGCTCGGAGCATTGGCCGCGGGTATTTGCGACGCGGCGATGCCTCGGGTCGGGCGGGCTTCTCCTCGCCGGGCGGTGTACTGGTGGTCGGACGCGATCGCGGAGTTGCGAGTCGCGACTGTCCGCGCCCGACGCCAGTACACCCGCGCGCGCCGTCGTCAACGTACAGGCGACGGCGTGGCGCGAGCGAGGGCAGCTGATGACCTGTATGGAGCATACTGCGTGGCGCGGGTTGCTCTGCAGGTCGCCATCAAACGGGCCAAGACCCAGGCATGGAAGGAGCTCCTCCAGACCCTTGATGACGATCCATGGGGGCGCCCATATAAGGTGGTGCTGAATAAGCTCCGCCCGTGGGCGCCCCCCGTCACCGAGGGTCTTGACCCCCGGCTGCTGGAGGACGTGGTCAATGCACTCTTCCCAATTGGGGAGAGGGGACCGCGTCCTCCGGCGGCGGCGGCTGTCCCAGTGGAGTGGACGGCCGAGCTGGGGGTCACGCAGGAGGAGCTGGCAGCGGCCATCAGGCGGCTCGGGGTTCGTAACACGGCCCCGGGTCCGGATGGTGTGCCCGGCCGGGTTTGGGTCTTGACCCAGGGCGTCCTTGGGGCCGACCTCAGGCGGTTGTTCGACCGCTGCCTGAGGGACGGGCGATTCCCCCCCAGTTGGAAGGTGGCGAGGATGGTCCTCCTCCGGAAGGAGGGTCGGCCCGCGGAGTCTCCCTCCGCATACCGGCCCATTTGTCTCCTCGACGAGGTGGGCAAGCTCTTCGAGCGTGTGATTGCTGCCCGCCTCGTCGAGCACCTGTCGCGGGGTGATCCCGGTCTGGCCGACTGCCAGTTCGGTTTCCGGGGGGGCCGATCGACTATCGACGCGATAGGTCGTGTGAGGGCCCTCTCGGAGGCGGCCGTCTCCCGGGGAGGGGTGGCATTGGCAATATCCTTGGATATTGCCAATGCCTTTAACACCCTCCCCTGGGAAGAGATAAGGAGGGGACTCGAATATCATCGAGTCCCCCCTTGTCTCAGGGCGGTCGTCGGGGATTATCTCCGCGGCAGGTGGATCGAGTATCCGGGCCGGGATGGTGATATGCGGAGGGAGGTGTACTGCGGTGTTCCGCAGGGGTCGGTCCTCGGGCCACTCCTGTGGAACATCGCGTACGACTCGGTGTTGCGGGCCGGCCTCCCCGACGGCGTCAGCACGGTGTGTTATGCGGATGACACACTGGTGCTGGCCGTCGGGGCGCACTGGGGGAGGGCCATGCGTCGCGCAGAGGAGGGGTCGCAACGCGTCGTCGACCGAATCAGGGGGATGGGGATGACGGTGGCGGTCCATAAGACCGAGGTGATTGCGTTTCATTCACCTCGGCAGGATCCGCCACCCCCTTTGATTCGGGTGGGTGGGGCTGACATCGAGGTGAAGCCCCAGATCAGGTATCTAGGGCTGATCCTCGATAGCCACTGGCGTTTCGAGAAGCATTTCCGCTGCCTGGTCCCCCGGTTGGAAAGGATGGTTGCGGCTCTGGGCCGGATCCTGCCCAACCTGGGGGGCCCGGCGGGCCGAGTTCGTCGCCTCTATGTGGCAATGGTCCAGTCGGTGGCCCTATACGGGGCCCCCGTCTGGGCGGACGACCTGGCTGCCTCCCGGCGCAGCGTGACTATGCTGCGTCGGGTGCAGAGGCGCATGGCGCTCAGGGTCGTCCGCGGGTATCGGACCATGTCACATGAGGCGGCGACGGTTCTAGCGGGGATGCCGCCCATGGACCTGCTCGCGCGGTCGCACGCGGTGATGTACCGGCACCGCGTCGACCGTCGCGCGGGGGTGGGGGCGGTCCCGGGCGGGCAGGAACCTGCTTGGGGCGATTTGAAGCGCCAGGCCCGGCAGTCCGTGTTGCTCGCGTGGCAGGAGCGGCTGGCTCTGCCAACCGCGGGGCACCGGACTGTCGGGGCTGTTCGGCCACTCCTGAAGGAGTGGCTGGACAGAGGCCATGGCAGCCTCACCTACCGGCTGGCACAGGTATTTTCCGGGCATGGCAGCTTCGGAAGATACCTGTGCCGGATAGGGAAGGAGCCGACGGCGCGTTGCTGCCACTGCGACGCTGAGCAGGACACGGCGGATCATACCCTGGAGGTATGCCCCGCGTGGGAGGGAGAGCGCCGAGTCCTGGTCGGCGTCGTCGGGCGGGATGTCTCGCTGCCGGGAGTGGTGCGCGCCATGCTCGGCAGCGAGGAGAAGTGGAGGGCCGTGGCCTCCTTCTGCGAGAACGTAATGTTGCAGAAGGAGGCCGCGGGGAGGGAGCGCGAGCTTCAGCGGCGCGCTGAAGCTCGCGCTCGTGCGGTGGCCCGAGGTCGTCGCCCGGTCGTGAGGCGTCGCGGGCGGCCGCCTCGGCGTGGCGGATGACCTAGGCTGGGAGGGGGGTCCTGAGGGGACCCTCCTCCCGCCAGGCGGCGCCGGGTCGGAACGGTTGGGGGTAGGAGTGCCTCCCCCAACCGGTCCGACGCAAGGGGAGGCACCCTCGGCGGTCTGGTGTGGCCATGAACGCCCGGCCGCCGAGGGGTGGAAACGGGGTCGCGGGCGGTTGTGAGTTGGGGCTCGCAGCCGCCACTAAACGCGGCCCCGGGACGGATAGCGGCGGGATGGAGTGGCCCCGTCCCGCCGCTATGAGGCAGTGTGTCTACTGGGGGGACCGATTGTCCCCCCGGGGGATGGGCGCGAAAGCGCGGGCACGGGGAGGATACCGGAAGAATGCTTCGAGCGATTCCCGGTATCCTCCCAAAGCGTGCCGAAGGGTCACCGTGGGGTTTTTAGTGGGTAGGTCCCGCGCCTGTCGTTGTACGGGCGCGGGGAATCCCACACACCCCTCCCACCTCTCCCCAAGGAGGTGGGAGGGAGTCTTTCGAAGATTTTCCCCACGACAAAAAAAAAAAAAAAAAAAAAAAAAAAAAAAAAAAAAAAAAAAAAAAAAAAAAAAAAAAAGTCCGCTCTGCTCCGAATCATCGCTCCGGCGTCAAAAATCGTCGTAGGACAAAAAATCGACACGCTACTTTGCAGGAAAAAATCCGGGGAACACGATGGCGTCGTCAAAAGTGCAGGTCGTCGAGCTCGTTTTCGAGAGAAAAAAAAAAAAATTCTCAAAATTCGACAAACAAATAAAACGATTGTTGGACCGTGTAGAGAATGTAAAACTACATAAGAATCGTATAGACGAAAATTGGCGTTCACGTGCTCGTTTTTGTGGAGAAAATTAAAAAAGCTCTCAAAGTTCGAGATAAAAAAAGAAAAAACCATCCACCAGGTAGCCAACGGTAAACGGTACAAGTATCGTACGGGCGAAAACGAGCGTTACCGTGCTCGTTTTCGAGTTATTGACGAAAAACGGCCTGGAGCAATCGGTCCGGCGGTCGACGCGCGAAAGATTCTAAGTCCGCTCTGCTCCGAATCATCGCTCCGGCGTCAAAAATCGTCGTAGGACAAAAAATCGACACGCTACTTTGCAGGAAAAAATCCGGGGAACACGATGGCGTCGTCAAAAGTGCAGGTCGTCGAGCTCGTTTTCGAGAGAAAAAAAAAAAAATTCTCAAAATTCGACAAACAAATAAAACGATTGTTGGACCGTGTAGAGAATGTAAAACTGCATAAGAATCGTATAGACGAAAATTGGCGTTCACGTGCTCGTTTTTGTGGAAAAAATTAAAAAAGCTCTCAAAGTTCGAGATAAAAAAAAAAAAACCATCGACCAGGTAGCCAACGGTAAACGATACAAGTATCGTACGGGCGAAAACGAGCGTTACCGTGCTCGTTTTCGAGTTATTGACGAAAAACGGCCTGGAGCGATCGGTCCGGCGGTCGACGCGCGAAAGTTTCTAAGTCCGCTCTGCTCCGAATCATCGCTCCGGCGTCAAAAATCGTCGTAGGACAAAAAATCGACACGCTATCTTGCAGGAAAAAATCCGGGGAACACGATGGCGTCGTCAAAAGTGCAGGTCGTCGAGCTCGTTTTCGAGAGAAAAAAAGAAAAATTCTCAAAATTCGACAAAAAAATAAAACGATTATTGGATCGTGTAGAGAATGTGAAACTGCATAAGAATCGTGTAGACGAAAATTGGCGTTCACGTGCTCGTTTTTGTGGAAAAAATTAAAAAAGCTCTCAAAGCTCGAGATAAAAAAAAAAAAAACCATCGACCAGGTAGCCAACGGTAGACGGTACAAGTATCGTATGGGCGAAAACGAGCGTTACCGTGCTCGTTTTCGAGTTATTGACGAAAAACGGCCTGGAGCGATCGGTCCGGCGGTCGACGCGCGAAAGTTTCTAAGTCCGCTCTGCCCCGAATCATCGCTCCGGCGTCAAAAATCGTCGTAGGACAAAAACTCGACACGCTATCTTGCATGAAAAAATCCGGGGAACACGATGGCGTCGTCAAAAGTGCAGGTCGTCGAGCTCGTTTTCGAGAGAAAAAAAAAAAAATTCTCAAAATTCGACAAAAAAATAAAACGATTATTGGATCGTGTAGAGAATGTAAAACTGCATAAGAATCGCATAGACGAAAATTAGCGTTCTCGTGCTCGTTTTTGTGGAAAAAATTAAAAAAGCTCTCAAAGTTCGAGATAAAAAAAGAAAAAACCATCCACCAGGTAGCCAACGGTAAACGGTACAAGTATCGTACGGGCGAAAACGAGCGTTACCGTGCTCGTTTTCGAGTTATTGACGAAAAACGGCCTGGAGCGATCGGTCCGGCGGTCGACGCGCGAAAGTTTCTAAGTCCGCTCTGCTCCGAATCATCGCTCCGGCGTCAAAAATCGTCGTAGGACAAAAAATCGACACGCTATCTTGCAGGAAAAAATCCGGAGAACACGATGGCGTCGTCAAAAGTGCAGGTCGTCGAGCTCGTTTTCGAGAGAAAAAAAGAAAAATTCTCAAAATTCGACAAAAAAATAAAACGATTATTGGATCGTGTAGAGAATGTGAAACTGCATAAGAATCGTGTAGACGAAAATTGGCGTTCACGTGCTCGTTTTTGTGGAAAAAATTAAAAAAGCTCTCAAAGCTCGAGATAAAAAAAAAAAAAACCATCGACCAGGTAGCCAACGGTAGACGGTACAAGTATCGTATGGGCGAAAACGAGCGTTACCGTGCTCGTTTTCGAGTTATTGACGAAAAACGGCCTGGAGCGATCGGTCCGGCGGTCGACGCGCGAAAGTTTCTAAGTCCGCTCTGCCCCGAATCATCGCTCCGGCGTCAAAAATCGTCGTAGGACAAAAACTCGACACGCTATCTTGCATGAAAAAATCCGGGGAACACGATGGCGTCGTCAAAAGTGCAGGTCGTCGAGCTCGTTTTCGAGAGAAAAAAAAAAAAATTCTCAAAATTCGACAAAAAAATAAAACGATTATTGGATTGTGTAGAGAATGTAAAACTGCATAAGAATCGCATAGACGAAAATGAGCGTTCACGTGCTCGTTTTTGTGGAAAAAATTAAAAAAGCTCTCAAAGTTCGAGATAAAAAAAGAAAAAACCATCCACCAGGTAGCCAACGGTAAACGGTACAAGTATCGTACGGGCGAAAACGAGCGTTACCGTGCTCGTTTTCGAGTTATTGACGAAAAACGGCCTGGAGCGATCGGTCCGGCGGTCGACGCGCGAAAGTTTCTAAGTCCGCTCTGCTCCGAATCATCGCTCCGGCGTCAAAAATCGTCGTAGGACAAAAAATCGACACGCTATCTTGCAGGAAAAAATCCGGGGAACACGATGGCGTCGTCAAAAGTGCAGGTCGTCGAGCTCGTTTTCGAGAGAAAAAAAAAAAAATTCTCAAAATTCGACAAAAAAATAAAGCGATTATTGGATCGTATAGAGAATGTGAAACTGCATAAGAATCGTATAGACGAAAATTGGCGTTCACGTGCTCGTTTTTGTGGAAAAAATTAAAAAAGCTCTCAAAGTTCGAGATAAAAAAAAAAAAAACCATCGACCAGGTAGCCAACGGTAGACGGTACAAGTATCGTATGGGCGAAAACGAGCGTTACCGTGCTCGTTTTCGAGTTATTGACGAAAAACGGCCTGGAGCGATCGGTCCGGCGGTCGACGCGCAAAAGTTTCTAAGTCCGCTCTGCTCCGAATCATCGCTCCGGCGTCAAAAATCGTCGTAGGACAAAAAATCGACACGCTATCTTGCAGGAAAAAATCCGGGGAACACGATGGCGTCGTCAAAAGTGCAGGTCGTCGAGCTCGTTTTCGAGAGAAAAAGAAAAAAATTCTCAAAATTCGACAAAAAAATAAAGCGATTATTGGATCGTGTAGAGAATGTGAAACTGCATAAGAATCGTATAGACGAAAATTGGCGTTCACGTGCTCGTTTTTGTGGAAAAAATTAAAAAAGCTCTCAAAGTTCGAGATAAAAAAAGAAAAAACCATCGACCAGGTAGCCAACGGTAGACGGTACAAGTATCGTATGGGCGAAAACGAGCGTTACCGTGCTCGTTTTCGAGTTATTGACGAAAAACGGCCTGGAGCGATCGGTCCGGCGGTCGACGCGCGAAAGTTTCTAAGTCCGCTCTGCTCCGAATCATCGCTCCGGCGTCAAAAATCGTCGTAGGACAAAAACTCGACACGCTATCTTGCATGAAAAAATCCGGGGAACACGATGGCGTCGTCAAAAGTGCAGGTCGTCGAGCTCGTTTTCGAGAGAAAAAAAAAAAAATTCTCAAAATTCGACAAAAAAATAAAACGATTATTGGATCGTGTAGAGAATGTAAAACTGCATAAGAATCGCATAGACGAAAATTAGCGTTCACGTGCTCGTTTTTGTGGAGAAAATTAAAAAAGCTCTCAAAGTTCGAGATAAAAAAAGAAAAAACCATCCACCAGGTAGCCAACGGTAAACGGTACAAGTATCGTACGGGCGAAAACGAGCGTTACCTTGCTCGTTTTCGAGTTATTGACGAAAAACGGCCTGGAGCGATCGGTCCGGCGGTCGACGCGCGAAAGTTTCCAAGTCCGCTCTGCTCCGAATCATCGCTCCGGCGTCAAAAATCGTCGTAGGACAAAAAATCGACACGCTACTTTGCAGGAAAAAATCCGGGGAACACGATGGCGTCGTCAAAAGTGCAGGTCGTCGAGCTCGTTTTCGAGAGAAAAAAAAAAAAATTCTCAAAATTCGACAAACAAATAAAACGATTGTTGGACCGTGTAGAGAATGTAAAACTACATAAGAATCGTATAGACGAAAATTGGCGTTCACGTGCTCGTTTTTGTGGAGAAAATTAAAAAAGCTCTCAAAGTTCGAGATAAAAAAAGAAAAAACCATCCACCAGGTAGCCAACGGTAAACGGTACAAGTATCGTACGGGCGAAAACGAGCGTTACCGTGCTCGTTTTCGAGTTATTGACGAAAAACGGCCTGGAGCGATCGGTCCGGCGGTCGACGCGCGAAAGATTCTAAGTCCGCTCTGCTCCGAATCATCGCTCCGGCGTCAAAAATCGTCGTAGGACAAAAAATCGACACGCTACTTTGCAGGAAAAAATCCGGGGAACACGATGGCGTCGTCAAAAGTGCAGGTCGTCGAGCTCGTTTTCGAGAGAAAAAAAAAAAAATTCTCAAAATTCGACAAACAAATAAAACGATTGTTGGACCGTGTAGAGAATGTAAAACTGCATAAGAATCGTATAGACGAAAATTGGCGTTCACGTGCTCGTTTTTGTGGAAAAAATTAAAAAAGCTCTCAAAGTTCGAGATAAAAAAAAAAAAACCATCGACCAGGTAGCCAACGGTAAACGATACAAGTATCGTACGGGCGAAAACGAGCGTTACCGTGCTCGTTTTCGAGTTATTGACGAAAAACGGCCTGGAGCGATCGGTCCGGCGGTCGACGCGCGAAAGTTTCTAAGTCCGCTCTGCTCCGAATCATCGCTCCGGCGTCAAAAATCGTCGTAGGACAAAAAATCGACACGCTATCTTGCAGGAAAAAATCCGGGGAACACGATGGCGTCGTCAAAAGTGCAGGTCGTCGAGCTCGTTTTCGAGAGAAAAAAAGAAAAATTCTCAAAATTCGACAAAAAAATAAAACGATTATTGGATCGTGTAGAGAATGTGAAACTGCATAAGAATCGTGTAGACGAAAATTGGCGTTCACGTGCTCGTTTTTGTGGAAAAAATTAAAAAAGCTCTCAAAGCTCGAGATAAAAAAAAAAAAAACCATCGACCAGGTAGCCAACGGTAGACGGTACAAGTATCGTATGGGCGAAAACGAGCGTTACCGTGCTCGTTTTCGAGTTATTGACGAAAAACGGCCTGGAGCGATCGGTCCGGCGGTCGACGCGCGAAAGTTTCTAAGTCCGCTCTGCCCCGAATCATCGCTCCGGCGTCAAAAATCGTCGTAGGACAAAAACTCGACACGCTATCTTGCATGAAAAAATCCGGGGAACACGATGGCGTCGTCAAAAGTGCAGGTCGTCGAGCTCGTTTTCGAGAGAAAAAAAAAAAAATTCTCAAAATTCGACAAAAAAATAAAACGATTATTGGATCGTGTAGAGAATGTAAAACTGCATAAGAATCGCATAGACGAAAATTAGCGTTCTCGTGCTCGTTTTTGTGGAAAAAATTAAAAAAGCTCTCAAAGTTCGAGATAAAAAAAGAAAAAACCATCCACCAGGTAGCCAACGGTAAACGGTACAAGTATCGTACGGGCGAAAACGAGCGTTACCGTGCTCGTTTTCGAGTTATTGACGAAAAACGGCCTGGAGCGATCGGTCCGGCGGTCGACGCGCGAAAGTTTCTAAGTCCGCTCTGCTCCGAATCATCGCTCCGGCGTCAAAAATCGTCGTAGGACAAAAAATCGACACGCTATCTTGCAGGAAAAAATCCGGGGAACACGATGGCGTCGTCAAAAGTGCAGGTCGTCGAGCTCGTTTTCGAGAGAAAAAAAGAAAAATTCTCAAAATTCGACAAAAAAATAAAACGATTATTGGATCGTGTAGAGAATGTGAAACTGCATAAGAATCGTGTAGACGAAAATTGGCGTTCACGTGCTCGTTTTTGTGGAAAAAATTAAAAAAGCTCTCAAAGCTCGAGATAAAAAAAAAAAAACCATCGACCAGGTAGCCAACGGTAGACGGTACAAGTATCGTATGGGCGAAAACGAGCGTTACCGTGCTCGTTTTCGAGTTATTGACGAAAAACGGCCTGGAGCGATCGGTCCGGCGGTCGACGCGCGAAAGTTTCTAAGTCCGCTCTGCCCCGAATCATCGCTCCGGCGTCAAAAATCGTCGTACGACAAAAACTCGACACGCTATCTTGCATGAAAAAATCCGGGGAACACGATGGCGTCGTCAAAAGTGCAGGTCGTCGAGCTCGTTTTCGAGAGAAAAAAAAAAAAATTCTCAAAATTCGACAAAAAAATAAAACGATGATTGGATCGTGTAGAGAATGTAAAACTGCATAAGAATCGCATAGACGAAAATTAGCGTTCTCGTGCTCGTTTTTGTGGAAAAAATTAAAAAAGCTCTCAAAGTTCGAGATAAAAAAAGAAAAAACCATCCACCAGGTAGCCAACGGTAAACGGTACAAGTATCGTACGGGCGAAAACGAGCGTTACCGTGCTCGTTTTCGAGTTATTGACGAAAAACGGCCTGGAGCGATCGGTCCGGCGGTCGACGCGCGAAAGTTTCTAAGTCCGCTCTGCTCCGAATCATCGCTCCGGCGTCAAAAATCGTCGTAGGACAAAAACTCGACACGCTATCTTGCATGAAAAAATCCGGGGAACACGATGGCGTCGTCAAAAGTGCAGGTCGTCGAGCTCGTTTTCGAGAGAAAAAAAAAAAAATTCTCAAAATTCGACAAAAAAATAAAACGATTATTGGATTGTGTAGAGAATGTAAAACTGCATAAGAATCGCATAGACGAAAATGAGCGTTCACGTCCTCGTTTTTGTGGAAAAAATTAAAAAAGCTCTCAAAGTTCGAGATAAAAAAAAAAAAAACCATCGACCAGGTAGCCAACGGTAGACGGTACAAGTATCGTATGGGCGAAAACGAGCGTTACCGTGCTGGTTTTCGAGTTATTGACGAAAAACGGCCTGGAGCGATCGGTCCGGCGGTCGACGCGCAAAAGTTTCTAAGTCCGCTCTGCTCCGAATCATCGCTCCGGCGTCAAAAATCGTCGTAGGACAAAAAATCGACACGCTATCTTGCAGGAAAAAATCCGGGGAACACGACGGCGTCGTCAAAAGTGCAGGTCGTCGAGCTCGTTTTCGAGAGAAAAAAAAAAAAATTCTCAAAATTCGACAAAAAAATAAAACGATTATTGGATTGTGTAGAGAATGTAAAACTGCATAAGAATCGCATAGACGAAAATGAGCGTTCACGTGCTCGTTTTTGTGGAAAAAATTAAAAAAGCTCTCAAAGTTCGAGATAAAAAAAGAAAAAACCATCCACCAGGTAGCCAACGGTAAACGGTACAAGTATCGTACGGGCGAAAACGAGCGTTACCGTGCTCGTTTTCGAGTTATTGACGAAAAACGGCCTGGAGCGATCGGTCCGGCGGTCGACGCGCGAAAGTTTCTAAGTCCGCTCTGCTCCGAATCATCGCTCCGGCGTCAAAAATCGTCGTAGGACAAAAAATCGACACGCTATCTTGCAGGAAAAAATCCGGGGAACACGATGGCGTCGTCAAAAGTGCAGGTCGTCGAGCTCGTTTTCGAGAGAAAAAAAAAAAAATTCTCAAAATTCGACAAAAAAATAAAACGATTATTGGATTGTGTAGAGAATGTAAAACTGCATAAGAATCGCATAGACGAAAATGAGCGTTCACGTCCTCGTTTTTGTGGAAAAAATTAAAAAAGCTCTCAAAGTTCGAGATAAAAAAAAAAAAAACCATCGACCAGGTAGCCAACGGTAGACGGTACAAGTATCGTATGGGCGAAAACGAGCGTTACCGTGCTGGTTTTCGAGTTATTGACGAAAAACGGCCTGGAGCGATCGGTCCGGCGGTCGACGCGCAAAAGTTTCTAAGTCCGCTCTGCTCCGAATCATCGCTCCGGCGTCAAAAATCGTCGTAGGACAAAAAATCGACACGCTATCTTGCAGGAAAAAATCCGGGGAACACGACGGCGTCGTCAAAAGTGCAGGTCGTCGAGCTCGTTTTCGAGAGAAAAAAAAAAAAATTCTCAAAATTCGACAAAAAAATAAAACGATTATTGGATTGTGTAGAGAATGTAAAACTGCATAAGAATCGCATAGACGAAAATGAGCGTTCACGTGCTCGTTTTTGTGGAAAAAATTAAAAAAGCTCTCAAAGTTCGAGATAAAAAAAGAAAAAACCATCCACCAGGTAGCCAACGGTAAACGGTACAAGTATCGTACGGGCGAAAACGAGCGTTACCGTGCTCGTTTTCGAGTTATTGACGAAAAACGGCCTGGAGCGATCGGTCCGGCGGTCGACGCGCGAAAGTTTCTAAGTCCGCTCTGCTCCGAATCATCGCTCCGGCGTCAAAAATCGTCGTAGGACAAAAAATCGACACGCTATCTTGCAGGAAAAAATCCGGGGAACACGATGGCGTCGTCAAAAGTGCAGGTCGTCGAGCTCGTTTTCGAGAGAAAAAAAAAAAAATTCTCAAAATTCGACAAAAAAATAAAGCGATTATTGGATCGTATAGAGAATGTGAAACTGCATAAGAATCGTATAGACGAAAATTGGCGTTCACGTGCTCGTTTTTGTGGAAAAAATTAAAAAAGCTCTCAAAGTTCGAGATAAAAAAAGAAAAAACCATCGACCAGGTAGCCAACGGTAGACGGTACAAGTATCGTATGGGCGAAAACGAGCGTTACCGTGCTCGTTTTCGAGTTATTGACGAAAAACGGCCTGGAGCGATCGGTCCGGCGGTCGACGCGCGAAAGTTTCCAAGTCTGCTCTGCCCCGAATCATCGCTCCGGCGTCAAAAATCGTCGTAGGACAAAAAATCGACACGCTATCTTGCAGGAAAAAATCCGGGGACCACGATGGCGTCGTCAAAAGTGCAGGTCGTCGAGCTCGTTTTCGAGAGAAAAAAAAAAAAATTCTCAAAATTCGACAAAAAAATAAAACGATTATTGGATCGTGTAGAGAATGTGAAACTGCATCAGAATCGCATAGACGAAAATTGGCGTTCACGTGCTCGTTTTTGTGGAGAAAATTAAAAAAGCTCTCAAAGTTCGAGATAAAAAAAGAAAAAACCATCCACCAGGTAGCCAACGGTAAACGGTACAAGTATCGTACGGGCGAAAACGAGCGTTACCGTGCTCGTTTTCGAGTTATTGACGAAAAACGGCCTGGAGCGATCGGTCCGGCGGTCGACGCGCGAAAGTTTCTAAGTCCGCTCTGCTCCGAATCATCGCTCCGGCGTCAAAAATCGTCGTAGGACAAAAAATCGACACGCTATCTTGCAGGAAAAAATCCGGGGAACACGATGGCGTCGTCAAAAGTGCAGGTCGTCGAGCTCGTTTTCGAGAGAAAAAAAGAAAAATTCTCAAAATTCGACAAAAAAATAAAACGATTATTGGATCGTGTAGAGAATGTGAAACTGCATAAGAATCGTGTAGACGAAAATTGGCGTTCACGTGCTCGTTTTTGTGGAAAAAATTAAAAAAGCTCTCAAAGCTCGAGATAAAAAAAAAAAAAACCATCGACCAGGTAGCCAACGGTAGACGGTACAAGTATCGTATGGGCGAAAACGAGCGTTACCGTGCTCGTTTTCGAGTTATTGACGAAAAACGGCCTGGAGCGATCGGTCCGGCGGTCGACGCGCGAAAGTTTCTAAGTCCGCTCTGCCCCGAATCATCGCTCCGGCGTCAAAAATCGTCGTAGGACAAAAACTCGACACGCTATCTTGCATGAAAAAATCCGGGGAACACGATGGCGTCGTCAAAAGTGCAGGTCGTCGAGCTCGTTTTCGAGAGAAAAAAAAAAAAATTCTCAAAATTCGACAAAAAAATAAAACGATTATTGGATCGTGTAGAGAATGTAAAACTGCATAAGAATCGCATAGACGAAAATTAGCGTTCTCGTGCTCGTTTTTGTGGAAAAAATTAAAAAAGCTCTCAAAGTTCGAGATAAAAAAAGAAAAAACCATCCACCAGGTAGCCAACGGTAAACGGTACAAGTATCGTACGGGCGAAAACGAGCGTTACCGTGCTCGTTTTCGAGTTATTGACGAAAAACGGCCTGGAGCGATCGGTCCGGCGGTCGACGCGCGAAAGTTTCTAAGTCCGCTCTGCTCCGAATCATCGCTCCGGCGTCAAAAATCGTCGTAGGACAAAAACTCGACACGCTATCTTGCATGAAAAAATCCGGGGAACACGATGGCGTCGTCAAAAGTGCAGGTCGTCGAGCTCGTTTTCGAGAGAAAAAAAAAAAAATTCTCAAAATTCGACAAAAAAATAAAACGATTATTGGATTGTGTAGAGAATGTAAAACTGCATAAGAATCGCATAGACGAAAATGAGCGTTCACGTGCTCGTTTTTGTGGAAAAAATTAAAAAAGCTCTCAAAGTTCGAGATAAAAAAAGAAAAAACCATCCACCAGGTAGCCAACGGTAAACGGTACAAGTATCGTACGGGCGAAAACGAGCGTTACCGTGCTCGTTTTCGAGTTATTGACGAAAAACGGCCTGGAGCGATCGGTCCGGCGGTCGACGCGCGAAAGTTTCTAAGTCCGCTCTGCTCCGAATCATCGCTCCGGCGTCAAAAATCGTCGTAGGACAAAAAATCGACACGCTATCTTGCAGGAAAAAATCCGGGGAACACGATGGCGTCGTCAAAAGTGCAGGTCGTCGAGCTCGTTTTCGAGAGAAAAAAAAAAAAATTCTCAAAATTCGACAAAAAAATAAAGCGATTATTGGATCGTATAGAGAATGTGAAACTGCATAAGAATCGTATAGACGAAAATTGGCGTTCACGTGCTCGTTTTTGTGGAAAAAATTAAAAAAGCTCTCAAAGTTCGAGATAAAAAAAGAAAAAACCATCGACCAGGTAGCCAACGGTAGACGGTACAAGTATCGTATGGGCGAAAACGAGCGTTACCGTGCTCGTTTTCGAGTTATTGACGAAAAACGGCCTGGAGCGATCGGTCCGGCGGTCGACGCGCGAAAGTTTCCAAGTCTGCTCTGCCCCGAATCATCGCTCCGGCGTCAAAAATCGTCGTAGGACAAAAAATCGACACGCTATCTTGCAGGAAAAAATCCGGGGACCACGATGGCGTCGTCAAAAGTGCAGGTCGTCGAGCTCGTTTTCGAGAGAAAAAAAAAAAAATTCTCAAAATTCGACAAAAAAATAAAACGATTATTGGATCGTGTAGAGAATGTAAAACTGCATCAGAATCGCATAGACGAAAATTGGCGTTCACGTGCTCGTTTTTGTGGAAAAAATTAAAAAAGCTCTCAAAGTTCGAGATAAAAAAAAAAAAACCATCGACCAGGTAGCCAACGGTAGACGGTACAAGTATCGTATGGGCGAAAACGAGCGTTACCGTGCTCGTTTTCGAGTTATTGACGAAAAACGGCCTGGAGCGATCGGTCCGGCGGTCGACGCGCGAAAGTTTCTAAGTCCGCTCTGCTCCGAATCATCGCTCCGGCGTCAAAAATCGTCGTAGGACAAAAACTCGACACGCTATCTTGCATGAAAAAATCCGGGGAACACGATGGCGTCGTCAAAAGTGCAGGTCGTCGAGCTCGTTTTCGAGAGAAAAAAAAAAAAATTCTCAAAATTCGACAAAAAAATAAAACGATTATTGGATTGTGTAGAGAATGTAAAACTGCATAAGAATCGCATAGACGAAAATGAGCGTTCACGTGCTCGTTTTTGTGGAAAAAATTAAAAAAGCTCTCAAAGTTCGAGATAAAAAAAAAAAAAACCATCGACCAGGTAGCCAACGGTAGACGGTACAAGTATCGTATGGGCGAAAACGAGCGTTACCGTGCTGGTTTTCGAGTTATTGACGAAAAACGGCCTGGAGCGATCGGTCCGGCGGTCGACCCGCAAAAGTTTCTAAGTCCGCTCTGCTCCGAATCATCGCTCCGGCGTCAAAAATCGTCGTAGGACAAAAAATCGACACGCTATCTTGCAGGAAAAAATCCGGGGAACACGACGGCGTCGTCAAAAGTGCAGGTCGTCGAGCTCGTTTTCGAGAGAAAAAAAAAAAAATTCTCAAAATTCGACAAAAAAATAAAACGATTATTGGATTGTGTAGAGAATGTAAAACTGCATAAGAATCGCATAGACGAAAATGAGCGTTCACGTGCTCGTTTTTGTGGAAAAAATTAAAAAAGCTCTCAAAGTTCGAGATAAAAAAAGAAAAAACCATCCACCAGGTAGCCAACGGTAAACGGTACAAGTATCGTACGGGCGAAAACGAGCGTTACCGTGCTCGTTTTCGAGTTATTGACGAAAAACGGCCTGGAGCGATCGGTCCGGCGGTCGACGCGCGAAAGTTTCTAAGTCCGCTCTGCTCCGAATCATCGCTCCGGCGTCAAAAATCGTCGTAGGACAAAAAATCGACACGCTATCTTGCAGGAAAAAATCCGGGGAACACGATGGCGTCGTCAAAAGTGCAGGTCGTCGAGCTCGTTTTCGAGAGAAAAAAAAAAAATTCTCAAAATTCGACAAAAAAATAAAGCGATTATTGGATCGTATAGAGAATGTGAAACTGCATAAGAATCGTATAGACGAAAATTGGCGTTCACGTGCTCGTTTTTGTGGAAAAAATTAAAAAAGCTCTCAAAGTTCGAGATAAAAAAAAAAAAAACCATCGACCAGGTAGCCAACGGTAGACGGTACAAGTATCGTATGGGCGAAAACGAGCGTTACCGTGCTCGTTTTCGAGTTATTGACGAAAAACGGCCTGGAGCGATCGGTCCGGCGGTCGACGCGCAAAAGTTTCTAAGTCCGCTCTGCACCGAATCATCGCTCCGGCGTCAAAAATCGTCGTAGGACAAAAAATCGACACGCTATCTTGCAGGAAAAAATCCGGGGAACACGATGGCGTCGTCAAAAGTGCAGGTCGTCGAGCTCGTTTTCGAGAGAAAAAGAAAAAAATTCTCAAAATTCGACAAAAAAATAAAGCGATTATTGGATCGTGTAGAGAATGTGAAACTGCATAAGAATCGTATAGACGAAAATTGGCGTTCACGTGCTCGTTTTTGTGGAAAAAATTAAAAAAGCTCTCAAAGTTCGAGATAAAAAAAGAAAAAACCATCGACCAGGTAGCCAACGGTAGACGGTACAAGTATCGTATGGGCGAAAACGAGCGTTACCGTGCTCGTTTTCGAGTTATTGACGAAAAACGGCCTGGAGCGATCGGTCCGGCGGTCGACGCGCGAAAGTTTCCAAGTCTGCTCTGCCCCGAATCATCGCTCCGGCGTCAAAAATCGTCGTAGGACAAAAAATCGACACGCTATCTTGCAGGAAAAAATCCGGGGACCACGATGGCGTCGTCAAAAGTGCAGGTCGTCGAGCTCGTTTTCGAGAGAAAAAAAAAAAAATTCTCAAAATTCGACAAAAAAATAAAACGATTATTGGATCGTGTAGAGAATGTAAAACTGCATCAGAATCGCATAGACGAAAATTGGCGTTCACGTGCTCGTTTTTGTGGAAAAAATTAAAAAAGCTCTCAAAGTTCGAGATAAAAAAAAAAAAACCATCGACCAGGTAGCCAACGGTAAACGATACAAGTATCGTGCGGGCGAAAACGAGCGTTACCGTGCTCGTTTTCGAGTTATTGACGAAAAACGGCCTGGAGCGATCGGTCCGGCGGTCGACGCGCGAAAGTTTCTAAGTCCGCTCTGCTCCGAATCATCGCTCCGGCGTCAAAAATCGTCGTAGGACAAAAAATCGACACGCTATCTTGCAGGAAAAAATCCGGGGAACACGATGGCGTCGTCAAAAGTGCAGGTCGTCGAGCTCGTTTTCGAGAGAAAAAAAAAAAAATTCTCAAAATTCGACAAAAAAATAAAGCGATTATTGGATCGTATAGAGAATGTGAAACTGCATAAGAATCGTATAGACGAAAATTGGCGTTCACGTGCTCGTTTTTGTGGAAAAAATTAAAAACCTCTCAAAGTTCGAGATAAAAAAAAAAAAAACCATCGACCAGGTAGCCAACGGTAGACGGTACAAGTATCGTATGGGCGAAAACGAGCGTTACCGTGCTCGTTTTCGAGTTATTGACGAAAAACGGCCTGGAGCGATCGGTCCGGCGGTCGACGCGCGAAAGTTTCCAAGTCTGCTCTGGCCCGAATCATCGCTCCGGCGTCAAAAATCGTCGTAGGACAAAAAATCGACACGCTATCTTGCAGGAAAAAATCCGGGGACCACGATGGCGTCGTCAAAAGTGCAGGTCGTCGAGCTCGTTTTCGAGAGAAAAAAAAAAAAATTCTCAAAATTCGACAAAAAAATAAAACGATTATTGGATCGTGTAGAGAATGTGAAACTGCATAAGAATCGTATAGACGAAAATTGGCGTTCACGTGCTCGTTTTTGTGGAAAAAATTAAAAAAGCTCTCAAAGTTCGAGATAAAAAAAAAAAAAACCATCGACCAGGTAGCCAACGGTAGACGGTACAAGTATCGTACGGGCGAAAACGAGCGTTACCGTGCTCGTTTTCGAGTTATTGACGAAAAACGGCCTGGAGCGATCGGTCCGGCGGTCGACGCGCGAAAGTTTCTAAGTCCGCTCTGCTCCGAATCATCGCTCCGGCGTCAAAAATCGTCGTAGGACAAAAAATCGACACGCTATCTTGCAGGAAAAAATCCGGGGAACACGATGGCGTCGTCAAAAGTGCAGGTCGTCGAGCTCGTTTTCGAGAGAAAAAAAAAAAAATTCTCAAAATTCGACAAAAAAATAAAACGATTATTGGATCGTGTAGAGAATGTGAAACTGCATAAGAATCGTATAGACGAAAATTGGCGTTCACGTGCTCGTTTTTGTGGAAAAAATTAAAAAAGCTCTCAAAGTTCGAGATAAAAAAAAAAAAAACCATCGACCAGGTAGCCAACGGTAGACGGTACAAGTATCGTATGGGCGAAAACGAGCGTTACCGTGCTGGTTTTCGAGTTATTGACGAAAAACGGCCTGGAGCGATCGGTCCGGCGGTCGACGCGCAAAAGTTTCTAAGTCCGCTCTGCTCCGAATCATCGCTCCGGCGTCAAAAATCGTCGTAGGACAAAAAATCGACACGCTATCTTGCAGGAAAAAATCCGGGGAACACGACGGCGTCGTCAAAAGTGCAGGTCGTCGAGCTCGTTTTCGAGAGAAAAAAAAAAAAATTCTCAAAATTCGACAAAAAAATAAAGCGATTATTGGATCGTGTAGAGAATGTGAAACTGCATAAGAATCGTGTAGACGAAAATTGGCGTTCACGTGCTCGTTTTTGTGGAAAAAATTAAAAAAGCTCTCAAAGCTCGAGATAAAAAAAAAAAAAACCATCGACCAGGTAGCCAACGGTAGACGGTACAAGTATCGTATGGGCGAAAACGAGCGTTACCGTGCTCGTTTTCGAGTTATTGACGAAAAACGGCCTGGAGCGATCGGTCCGGCGGTCGACGCGCGAAAGTTTCTAAGTCCGCTCTGCTCCGAATCATCGCTCCGGCGTCAAAAATCGTCGTAGGACAAAAACTCGACACGCTATCTTGCATGAAAAAATCCGGGGAACACGATGGCGTCGTCAAAAGTGCAGGTCGTCGAGCTCGTTTTCGAGAGAAAAAAAAAAAAATTCTCAAAATTCGACAAAAAAATAAAACGATTATTGGATCGTGTAGAGAATGTAAAACTGCATAAGAATCGCATAGACGAAAATTAGCGTTCACGTGCTCGTTTTTGTGGAGAAAATTAAAAAAGCTCTCAAAGTTCGAGATAAAAAAAGAAAAAACCATCCACCAGGTAGCCAACGGTAAACGGTACAAGTATCGTACGGGCGAAAACGAGCGTTACCGTGCTCGTTTTCGAGTTATTGACGAAAAACGGCCTGGAGCGATCGGTCCGGCGGTCGACGCGCGAAAGTTTCCAAGTCCGCTCTGCTCCGAATCATCGCTCCGGCGTCAAAAATCGTCGTAGGACAAAAAATCGACACGCTACTTTGCAGGAAAAAATCCGGGGAACACGATGGCGTCGTCAAAAGTGCAGGTCGTCGAGCTCGTTTTCGAGAGAAAAAAAAAAAAATTCTCAAAATTCGACAAACAAATAAAACGATTGTTGGACCGTGTAGAGAATGTAAAACTACATAAGAATCGTATAGACGAAAATTGGCGTTCACGTGCTCGTTTTTGTGGAGAAAATTAAAAAAGCTCTCAAAGTTCGAGATAAAAAAAGAAAAAACCATCCACCAGGTAGCCAACGGTAAACGGTACAAGTATCGTACGGGCGAAAACGAGCGTTACCGTGCTCGTTTTCGAGTTATTGACGAAAAACGGCCTGGAGCGATCGGTCCGGCGGTCGACGCGCGAAAGATTCTAAGTCCGCTCTGCTCCGAATCATCGCTCCGGCGTCAAAAATCGTCGTAGGACAAAAAATCGACACGCTACTTTGCAGGAAAAAATCCGGGGAACACGATGGCGTCGTCAAAAGTGCAGGTCGTCGAGCTCGTTTTCGAGAGAAAAAAAAAAAAATTCTCAAAATTCGACAAACAAATAAAACGATTGTTGGACCGTGTAGAGAATGTAAAACTGCATAAGAATCGTATAGACGAAAATTGGCGTTCACGTGCTCGTTTTTGTGGAGAAAATTAAAAAAGCTCTCAAAGTTCGAGATAAAAAAAGAAAAAACCATCCACCAGGTAGCCAACGGTAAACGGTACAAGTATCGTACGGGCGAAAACGAGCGTTACCGTGCTCGTTTTCGAGTTATTGACGAAAAACGGCCTGGAGCGATCGGTCCGGCGGTCGACGCGCGAAAGATTCTAAGACCGCTCTGCTCCGAATCATCGCTCCGGCGTCAAAAATCGTCGTAGGACAAAAAATCGACACGCTACTTTGCAGGAAAAAATCCGGGGAACACGATGGCGTCGTCAAAAGTGCAGGTCGTCGAGCTCGTTTTCGAGAGAAAAAAAAAAAAATTCTCAAAATTCGACAAACAAATAAAACGATTGTTGGACCGTGTAGAGAATGTAAAACTGCATAAGAATCGTATAGACGAAAATTGGCGTTCACGTGCTCGTTTTTGTGGAAAAAATTAAAAAAGCTCTCAAAGTTCGAGATAAAAAAAAAAAAACCATCGACCAGGTAGCCAACGGTAAACGATACAAGTATCGTACGGGCGAAAACGAGCGTTACCGTGCTCGTTTTCGAGTTATTGACGAAAAACGGCCTGGAGCGATCGGTCCGGCGGTCGACGCGCGAAAGTTTCTAAGTCCGCTCTGCTCCGAATCATCGCTCCGGCGTCAAAAATCGTCGTAGGACAAAAAATCGACACGCTATCTTGCAGGAAAAAATCCGGGGAACACGATGGCGTCGTCAAAAGTGCAGGTCGTCGAGCTCGTTTTCGAGAGAAAAAAAGAAAAATTCTCAAAATTCGACAAAAAAATAAAACTATTATTGGATCGTGTAGAGAATGTGAAACTGCATAAGAATCGTGTAGACGAAAATTGGCGTTCACGTGCTCGTTTTTGTGGAAAAAATTAAAAAAGCTCTCAAAGCTCGAGATAAAAAAAAAAAAAACCATCGACCAGGTAGCCAACGGTAGACGGTACAAGTATCGTATGGGCGAAAACGAGCGTTACCGTGCTCGTTTTCGAGTTATTGACGAAAAACGGCCTGGAGCGATCGGTCCGGCGGTCGACGCGCGAAAGTTTCTAAGTCCGCTCTGCTCCGAATCATCGCTCCGGCGTCAAAAATCGTCGTAGGACAAAAACTCGACACGCTATCTTGCATGAAAAAATCCGGGGAACACGATGGCGTCGTCAAAAGTGCAGGTCGTCGAGCTCGTTTTCGAGAGAAAAAAAAAAAAATTCTCAAAATTCGACAAAAAAATAAAACGATTATTGGATCGTGTAGAGAATGTAAAACTGCATAAGAATCGCATAGACGAAAATTAGCGTTCTCGTGCTCGTTTTTGTGGAAAAAATTAAAAAAGCTCTCAAAGTTCGAGATAAAAAAAGAAAAAACCATCCACCAGGTAGCCAACGGTAAACGGTACAAGTATCGTACGGGCGAAAACGAGCGTTACCGTGCTCGTTTTCGAGTTATTGACGAAAAACGGCCTGGAGCGATCGGTCCGGCGGTCGACGCGCGAAAGTTTCTAAGTCCGCTCTGCTCCGAATCATCGCTCCGGCGTCAAGAATCGTCGTAGGACAAAAAATCGACACGCTACTTTGCAGGAAAAAATCCGGGGAACACGATGGCGTCGTCAAAAGTGCAGGTCGTCGAGCTCGTTTTCGAGAAAAAAAAAAAAAAATTCTCAAAATTCGACAAACAAATAAAACGATTGTTGGACCGTGTAGAGAATGTACAACTGCATAAGAATCGTATAGACGAAAATTGGCGTTCACGTGCTCGTTTTTGTGGAAAAAATTAAAAAAGCTCTCAAAGTTCGAGATAAAAAAAAAAAAACCATCGACCAGGTAGCCAACGGTAAACGATACAAGTATCGTACGGGCGAAAACGAGCGTTACCGTGCTCGTTTTCGAGTTATTGACGAAAAACGGCCTGGAGCGATCGGTCCGGCGGTCGACGCGCGAAAGTTTCTAAGTCCGCTCTGCTCCGAATCATCGCTCCGGCGTCAAAAATCGTCGTAGGACAAAAAATCGACACGCTCTCTTGCAGGAAAAAATCCGGGGAACACGATGGCGTCGTCAAAAGTGCAGGTCGTCGAGCTCGTTTTCGAGAAAAAAAAAAAAAAATTCTCAAAATTCGACAAAAAAATAAAACGACTATTGGATCGTGTAGAGAATGTGAAACTGCATAAAAATCGTATAGACGAAAATTGGCGTTCACGTGCTCGTTTTTGTGGAAAAAATTAAAAAAGCTCTCAAAGTTCGAGATAAAAAAAAAAAAACCATCGACCAGGTAGCCAACGGTAAACGATACAAGTATCGTACGGGCGAAAACGAGCGTTACCGTGCTCGTTTTCGAGTTATTGACGAAAAACGGCCTGGAGCGATCGGTCCGGCGGTCGACGCGCGAAAGTTTCCAAGTCTGCTCTGCCCCGAATCATCGCTCCGGCGTCAAAAATCGTCGTAGGACAAAAAATCGACACGCTATCTTGCAGGAAAAAATCCGGGGACCACGATGGCGTCGTCAAAAGTGCAGGTCGTCGAGCTCGTTTTCGAGAGAAAAAAAAAAAAATTCTCAAAATTCGACAAAAAAATAAAACGATTATTGGATCGTGTAGAGAATGTAAAACTGCATCAGAATCGCATAGACGAAAATTGGCGTTCACGTGCTCGTTTTTGTGGAAAAAATTAAAAAAGCTCTCAAAGTTCGAGATAAAAAAAAAAAAACCATCGACCAGGTAGCCAACGGTAAACGATACAAGTATCGTGCGGGCGAAAACGAGCGTTACCGTGCTCGTTTTCGAGTTATTGACGAAAAACGGCCTGGAGCGATCGGTCCGGCGGTCGACGCGCGAAAGTTTCTAAGTCCGCTCTGCTCCGAATCATCGCTCCGGCGTCAAAAATCGTCGTAGGACAAAAAATCGACACGCTATCTTGCAGGAAAAAATCCGGGGAACACGATGGCGTCGTCAAAAGTGCAGGTCGTCGAGCTCGTTTTCGAGAGAAAAAAAAAAAAATTCTCAAAATTCGACAAAAAAATAAAGCGATTATTGGATCGTATAGAGAATGTGAAACTGCATAAGAATCGTATAGACGAAAATTGGCGTTCACGTGCTCGTTTTTGTGGAAAAAATTAAAAACCTCTCAAAGTTCGAGATAAAAAAAAAAAAAACCATCGACCAGGTAGCCAACGGTAGACGGTACAAGTATCGTATGGGCGAAAACGAGCGTTACCGTGCTCGTTTTCGAGTTATTGACGAAAAACGGCCTGGAGCGATCGGTCCGGCGGTCGACGCGCGAAAGTTTCCAAGTCTGCTCTGGCCCGAATCATCGCTCCGGCGTCAAAAATCGTCGTAGGACAAAAAATCGACACGCTATCTTGCAGGAAAAAATCCGGGGACCACGATGGCGTCGTCAAAAGTGCAGGTCGTCGAGCTCGTTTTCGAGAGAAAAAAAAAAAAATTCTCAAAATTCGACAAAAAAATAAAACGATTATTGGATCGTGTAGAGAATGTGAAACTGCATAAGAATCGTATAGACGAAAATTGGCGTTCACGTGCTCGTTTTTGTGGAAAAAATTAAAAAAGCTCTCAAAGTTCGAGATAAAAAAAAAAAAAACCATCGACCAGGTAGCCAACGGTAGACGGTACAAGTATCGTACGGGCGAAAACGAGCGTTACCGTGCTCGTTTTCGAGTTATTGACGAAAAACGGCCTGGAGCGATCGGTCCGGCGGTCGACGCGCGAAAGTTTCTAAGTCCGCTCTGCTCCGAATCATCGCTCCGGCGTCAAAAATCGTCGTAGGACAAAAAATCGACACGCTATCTTGCAGGAAAAAATCCGGGGAACACGATGGCGTCGTCAAAAGTGCAGGTCGTCGAGCTCGTTTTCGAGAGAAAAAAAAAAAAATTCTCAAAATTCGACAAAAAAATAAAACGATTATTGGATCGTGTAGAGAATGTGAAACTGCATAAGAATCGTATAGACGAAAATTGGCGTTCACGTGCTCGTTTTTGTGGAAAAAATTAAAAAAGCTCTCAAAGTTCGAGATAAAAAAAAAAAAAACCATCGACCAGGTAGCCAACGGTAGACGGTACAAGTATCGTATGGGCGAAAACGAGCGTTACCGTGCTGGTTTTCGAGTTATTGACGAAAAACGGCCTGGAGCGATCGGTCCGGCGGTCGACGCGCAAAAGTTTCTAAGTCCGCTCTGCTCCGAATCATCGCTCCGGCGTCAAAAATCGTCGTAGGACAAAAAATCGACACGCTATCTTGCAGGAAAAAATCCGGGGAACACGACGGCGTCGTCAAAAGTGCAGGTCGTCGAGCTCGTTTTCGAGAGAAAAAAAAAAAAATTCTCAAAATTCGACAAAAAAATAAAGCGATTATTGGATCGTGTAGAGAATGTGAAACTGCATAAGAATCGTGTAGACGAAAATTGGCGTTCACGTGCTCGTTTTTGTGGAAAAAATTAAAAAAGCTCTCAAAGCTCGAGATAAAAAAAAAAAAAACCATCGACCAGGTAGCCAACGGTAGACGGTACAAGTATCGTATGGGCGAAAACGAGCGTTACCGTGCTCGTTTTCGAGTTATTGACGAAAAACGGCCTGGAGCGATCGGTCCGGCGGTCGACGCGCGAAAGTTTCTAAGTCCGCTCTGCTCCGAATCATCGCTCCGGCGTCAAAAATCGTCGTAGGACAAAAACTCGACACGCTATCTTGCATGAAAAAATCCGGGGAACACGATGGCGTCGTCAAAAGTGCAGGTCGTCGAGCTCGTTTTCGAGAGAAAAAAAAAAAAATTCTCAAAATTCGACAAAAAAATAAAACGATTATTGGATCGTGTAGAGAATGTAAAACTGCATAAGAATCGCATAGACGAAAATTAGCGTTCACGTGCTCGTTTTTGTGGAGAAAATTAAAAAAGCTCTCAAAGTTCGAGATAAAAAAAGAAAAAACCATCCACCAGGTAGCCAACGGTAAACGGTACAAGTATCGTACGGGCGAAAACGAGCGTTACCGTGCTCGTTTTCGAGTTATTGACGAAAAACGGCCTGGAGCGATCGGTCCGGCGGTCGACGCGCGAAAGTTTCCAAGTCCGCTCTGCTCCGAATCATCGCTCCGGCGTCAAAAATCGTCGTAGGACAAAAAATCGACACGCTACTTTGCAGGAAAAAATCCGGGGAACACGATGGCGTCGTCAAAAGTGCAGGTCGTCGAGCTCGTTTTCGAGAGAAAAAAAAAAAAATTCTCAAAATTCGACAAACAAATAAAACGATTGTTGGACCGTGTAGAGAATGTAAAACTACATAAGAATCGTATAGACGAAAATTGGCGTTCACGTGCTCGTTTTTGTGGAGAAAATTAAAAAAGCTCTCAAAGTTCGAGATAAAAAAAGAAAAAACCATCCACCAGGTAGCCAACGGTAAACGGTACAAGTATCGTACGGGCGAAAACGAGCGTTACCGTGCTCGTTTTCGAGTTATTGACGAAAAACGGCCTGGAGCGATCGGTCCGGCGGTCGACGCGCGAAAGATTCTAAGTCCGCTCTGCTCCGAATCATCGCTCCGGCGTCAAAAATCGTCGTAGGACAAAAAATCGACACGCTACTTTGCAGGAAAAAATCCGGGGAACACGATGGCGTCGTCAAAAGTGCAGGTCGTCGAGCTCGTTTTCGAGAGAAAAAAAAAAAAATTCTCAAAATTCGACAAACAAATAAAACGATTGTTGGACCGTGTAGAGAATGTAAAACTGCATAAGAATCGTATAGACGAAAATTGGCGTTCACGTGCTCGTTTTTGTGGAGAAAATTAAAAAAGCTCTCAAAGTTCGAGATAAAAAAAGAAAAAACCATCCACCAGGTAGCCAACGGTAAACGGTACAAGTATCGTACGGGCGAAAACGAGCGTTACCGTGCTCGTTTTCGAGTTATTGACGAAAAACGGCCTGGAGCGATCGGTCCGGCGGTCGACGCGCGAAAGATTCTAAGTCCGCTCTGCTCCGAATCATCGCTCCGGCGTCAAAAATCGTCGTAGGACAAAAAATCGACACGCTACTTTGCAGGAAAAAATCCGGGGAACACGATGGCGTCGTCAAAAGTGCAGGTCGTCGAGCTCGTTTCCGAGAGAAAAAAAAAAAAATTCTCAAAATTCGACAAACAAATAAAACGATTGTTGGACCGTGTAGAGAATGTAAAACTGCATAAGAATCGTATAGACGAAAATTGGCGTTCACGTGCTCGTTTTTGTGGAAAAAATTAAAAAAGCTCTCAAAGTTCGAGATAAAAAAAAAAAAACCATCGACCAGGTAGCCAACGGTAAACGATACAAGTATCGTACGGGCGAAAACGAGCGTTACCGTGCTCGTTTTCGAGTTATTGACGAAAAACGGCCTGGAGCGATCGGTCCGGCGGTCGACGCGCGAAAGTTTCTAAGTCCGCTCTGCTCCGAATCATCGCTCCGGCGTCAAAAATCGTCGTAGGACAAAAACTCGACACGCTATCTTGCATGAAAAAATCCGGGGAACACGATGGCGTCGTCAAAAGTGCAGGTCGTCGAGCTCGTTTTCGAGAGAAAAAAAAAAAAATTCTCAAAATTCGACAAAAAAATAAAACGATTATTGGATCGTGTAGAGAATGTAAAACTGCATAAGAATCGCATAGACGAAAATTAGCGTTCTCGTGCTCGTTTTTGTGGAAAAAATTAAAAAAGCTCTCAAAGTTCGAGATAAAAAAAGAAAAAACCATCCACCAGGTAGCCAACGGTAAACGGTACAAGTATCGTACGGGCGAAAACGAGCGTTACCGTGCTCGTTTTCGAGTTATTGACGAAAAACGGCCTGGAGCGATCGGTCCGGCGGTCGACGCGCGAAAGTTTCTAAGTCCGCTCTGCTCCGAATCATCGCTCCGGCGTCAAGAATCGTCGTAGGACAAAAAATCGACACGCTACTTTGCAGGAAAAAATCCGGGGAACACGATGGCGTCGTCAAAAGTGCAGGTCGTCGAGCTCGTTTTCGAGAAAAAAAAAAAAAAATTCTCAAAATTCGACAAACAAATAAAACGATTGTTGGACCGTGTAGAGAATGTACAACTGCATAAGAATCGTATAGACGAAAATTGGCGTTCACGTGCTCGTTTTTGTGGAAAAAATTAAAAAAGCTCTCAAAGTTCGAGATAAAAAAAAAAAAACCATCGACCAGGTAGCCAACGGTAAACGATACAAGTATCGTACGGGCGAAAACGAGCGTTACCGTGCTCGTTTTCGAGTTATTGACGAAAAACGGCCTGGAGCGATCGGTCCGGCGGTCGACGCGCGAAAGTTTCTAAGTCCGCTCTGCTCCGAATCATCGCTCCGGCGTCAAAAATCGTCGTAGGACAAAAAATCGACACGCTCTCTTGCAGGAAAAAATCCGGGGAACACGATGGCGTCGTCAAAAGTGCAGGTCGTCGAGCTCGTTTTCGAGAAAAAAAAAAAAAAATTCTCAAAATTCGACAAAAAAATAAAACGACTATTGGATCGTGTAGAGAATGTGAAACTGCATAAAAATCGTATAGACGAAAATTGGCGTTCACGTGCTCGTTTTTGTGGAAAAAATTAAAAAAGCTGTCAAAGTTCGAGATAAAAAATAAAAAACCATCGACCAGGTAGCCAACGGTAAACGGTACAAGTATCGTACGGGCGAAAACGAGCGTTACCGTGCTCGTTTTCGAGTTATTGACGAAAAACGGCCTGGAGCGATCGGTCCGGCGGTCGACGCGCGAAAGTTTCTAAGTCCGCTCTGCTCCGAATCATCGCTCCGGCGTCAAAAATCGTCGTAGGACAAAAAATCGACACGCTATCTTGCAGGAAAAAATCCGGGGAACACGATGGCGTCGTCAAAAGTGCAGGTCGTCGAGCTCGTTTTCGAGAGAAAAAAAAAAAAATTCTCAAAATTCGACAAAAAAATAAAACGATTATTGGATCGTGTAGAGAATGTAAAACTGCATCAGAATCGCATAGACGAAAATTGGCGTTCACGTGCTCGTTTTTGTGGAAAAAATTAAAAAAGCTCTCAAAGTTCGAGATAAAAAAAAAAAAACCATCGACCAGGTAGCCAACGGTAAACGATACAAGTATCGTACGGGCGAAAACGAGCGTTACCGTGCTCGTTTTCGAGTTATTGACGAAAAACGGCCTGGAGCGATCGGTCCGGCGGTCGACGCGCGAAAGTTTCAAAGTCCGCTCTGCTCCGAATCATCGCTCCGGCGTCAAAAATCGTCGTAGGACAAAAAATCGACACGCTATCTTGCAGGAAAAAATCCGGGGAACACGATGGCGTCGTCAAAAGTGCAGGTCGTCGAGCTCGTTTTCGAGAGAAAAAAAAAAAAATTCTCAAAATTCGACAAAAAAATAAAACGATTATTGGATCGTGTAGAGAATGTGAAACTGCATAAGAATCGTATAGACGAAAATTGGCGTTCACGTGCTCGTTTTTTGTGGAAAAAATTAAAAAAGCTCTCAAAGTTCGAGATAAAAAAAAAAAAAACCATCGACCAGGTAGCCAACGGTAGACGGTACAAGTATCGTACGGGCGAAAACGAGCGTTACCGTGCTCGTTTTCGAGTTATTGACGAAAAACGGCCTGGAGCGATCGGTCCGGCGGTCGACGCGCGAAAGTTTCTAAGGCCGCTCTGCTCTCCCCGACGGCGTCAGCACGGTGTGTTATGCGGATGACACACTGGTGCTGGCCGTCGGGGCGCACTGGGGGAGGGCCATGCGTCGCGCGGAGGAGGGGTCGGAACGCGTCGTCGACCGGATCAGGGGGATGGGGATGACGGTGGCGGTCCATAAGACCGAGGTGATTGCGTTTCATTCACCTCGGCAGGATCCGCCACCCCCTCTGATTCGGGTGGGTGGGGCTGACATCGAGGTGAAGCCCCAGATCAGGTATCTGGGGCTGATCCTCGATAGCCACTGGCGTTTCGAGAAGCATTTCCGCTGCCTGGTCCCCCGGTTGGAAAGGATGGTTGCGGCTCTGGGCCGGATCCTGCCCAACCTGGGGGGCCCGGCGGGCCGAGTTCGTCGCCTCTATGTGGCAATGGTCCAGTCGGTGGCCCTATACGGGGCCCCCGTCTGGGCGGGCGACCTGGCTGCCTCCCGGCGCAGCATGACTATGCTGCGTCGGGTGCAGAGGCGCATGGCGCTCAGGGTCGTCCGCGGGTATCGGACCATGTCACATGAGGCGGCGACGGTTCTAGCGGGGATGCCGCCCATGGACCTGCTCGCGCGGTCGCACGCGGCGATGTACCGGCACCGCGTCGACCGTCGCGCGGGGGTGGGGGCGGTCCCGGGCGGGCAGGAACCTGCTTGGGGCGATTTGAAGCGCCAGGCCCGGCAGTCCGTGTTGCTCGCGTGGCAGGAGCGGCTGGCTCTGCCAACCGCGGGGCACCGGACTGTCGGGGCTGTTCGGCCACTCCTGAAGGAGTGGCTGGACAGAGGCCATGGCAGCCTCACCTACCGGCTGGCACAGGTATTTTCCGGGCATGGCAGCTTCGGAAGATACCTGTGCCGGATAGGGAAGGAGCCGACGGCGCGTTGCTGCCACTGCGACGCTGAGCAGGACACGGCGGATCATACCCTGGAGGTATGCCCCGCGTGGGAGGGGGAGCGCCGTGTCCTGGTCGGCGTCGTCGGGCGGGATGTCTCGCTGCCGGGCGTGGTGCGCGCCATGCTCGGCAGCGAGGAGAAGTGGAGGGCCGTGGCCTCCTTCTGCGAGAACGTAATGTTGCAGAAGGAGGCCGCGGGGAGGGAGCGCGAGCTTCAGCGGCGTGCTGAAGCGCGCGCTCGTGCGGTGGCCCGAGGTCGTCGCCCGGTCGCGAGGCGTCGCGGGCGGCCGCCTCGGCGTGGCGGATGACCTAGGCTGGGAGGGGGGTCCTGAGGGGACCCTCCTCCCGCCAGGCGGCGCCGGGTCGGACCGGTTGGGGGTAGGAGTGCCTCCCCCTACCGGTCCGACGCAAGGGGAGGCACCCTCGGCGGTCTGGTGCGGCCATGAACGCCCGGCCGCCGAGGGGTGGAAACGGGGTCGCGGGCGGTTGCGAGTTGGGGCTCGCAGCCGCCACTAAACGCGACCCCGGGACGGATAGCGGCGGGATGGAGTGGCCCCGTCCCGCCGCTATGAGGCAGTGTGTCTACTGGGGGGACCGGTCCCCCCGGGGGATGGGCGCGAAAGCGCGGGCACGGGGAGGATACCGGAAGAATGCTTCGAGCGATTCCCGGTATCCTCCCAAAGCGTGCCGAAGGGTCACCGTGGGGTTTTTAGTGGGTAGGTCCCGCGCCTGTCGTTGTACGGGCGCGGGGAATCCCACACACCCCTCCCACCTCTCCCCAAGGAGGTGGGAGGGAGTCTTTCGAAGATTTTCCCCACGACAAAAAAAAAAAAAAAAAAAAAAAAAAGTCCGCTCTGCTCCGAATCATCGCTCCGGCGTCAAAAATCGTCGTAGGACAAAAAATCGACACGCTATCTTGCAGGAAAAAATCCGGGGAACACGATGGCGTCGTCAAAAGTGCAGGTCGTCGAGCTCGTTTTCGAGAGAAAAAAAAAAAAATTCTCAAAATTCGACAAAAAAATAAAACGATTATTGGATCGTGTAGAGAATGTGAAACTGCATAAGAATCGTATAGACGAAAATTGGCGTTCACGTGCTCGTTTTTGTGGAAAAAATTAAAAAAGCTCTCAAAGTTCGAGATAAAAAAAAAAAAAACCATCGACCAGGTAGCCAACGGTAGACGGTACAAGTATCGTATGGGCGAAAACGAGCGTTACCGTGCTGGTTTTCGAGTTATTGACGAAAAACGGCCTGGAGCGATCGGTCCGGCGGTCGACGCGCAAAAGTTTCTAAGTCCGCTCTGCTCCGAATCATCGCTCCGGCGTCAAAAATCGTCGTAGGACAAAAAATCGACACGCTATCTTGCAGGAAAAAATCCGGGGAACACGACGGCGTCGTCAAAAGTGCAGGTCGTCGAGCTCGTTTTCGAGAGAAAAAAAAAAAAATTCTCAAAATTCGACAAAAAAATAAACCGATTATTGGATCGTGTAGAGAATGTGAAACTGCATAAGAATCGTGTAGACGAAAATTGGCGTTCACGTGCTCGTTTTTGTGGAAAAAATTAAAAAAGCTCTCAAAGCTCGAGATAAAAAAAAAAAAAACCATCGACCAGGTAGCCAACGGTAGACGGTACAAGTATCGTATGGGCGAAAACGAGCGTTACCGTGCTCGTTTTCGAGTTATTGACGAAAAACGGCCTGGAGCGATCGGTCCGGCGGTCGACGCGCGAAAGTTTCTAAGTCCGCTCTGCTCCGAATCATCGCTCCGGCGTCAAAAATCGTCGTAGGACAAAAACTCGACACGCTATCTTGCATGAAAAAATCCGGGGAACACGATGGCGTCGTCAAAAGTGCAGGTCGTCGAGCTCGTTTTCGAGAGAAAAAAAAAAAAATTCTCAAAATTCGACAAAAAAATAAAACGATTATTGGATCGTGTAGAGAATGTAAAACTGCATAAGAATCGCATAGACGAAAATTAGCGTTCACGTGCTCGTTTTTGTGGAGAAAATTAAAAAAGCTCTCAAAGTTCGAGATAAAAAAAGAAAAAACCATCCACCAGGTAGCAACCGGTAAACGGTACAAGTATCGTACGGGCGAAAACGAGCGTTACCGTGCTCGTTTTCGAGTTATTGACGAAAAACGGCCTGGAGCGATCGGTCCGGCGGTCGACGCGCGAAAGTTTCCAAGTCCGCTCTGCTCCGAATCATCGCTCCGGCGTCAAAAATCGTCGTAGGACAAAAAATCGACACGCTACTTTGCAGGAAAAAATCCGGGGAACACGATGGCGTCGTCAAAAGTGCAGGTCGTCGAGCTCGTTTTCGAGAGAAAAAAAAAAAAATTCTCAAAATTCGACAAACAAATAAAACGATTGTTGGACCGTGTAGAGAATGTAAAACTACATAAGAATCGTATAGACGAAAATTGGCGTTCACGTGCTCGTTTTTGTGGAGAAAATTAAAAAAGCTCTCAAAGTTCGAGATAAAAAAAGAAAAAACCATCCACCAGGTAGCCAACGGTAAACGGTACAAGTATCGTACGGGCGAAAACGAGCGTTACCGTGCTCGTTTTCGAGTTATTGACGAAAAACGGCCTGGAGCGATCGGTCCGGCGGTCGACGCGCGAAAGATTCCAAGTCCGCTCTGCTCCGAATCATCGCTCCGGCGTCAAAAATCGTCGTAGGACAAAAAATCGACACGCTACTTTGCAGGAAAAAATCCGGGGAACACGATGGCGTCGTCAAAAGTGCAGGTCGTCGAGCTCGTTTTCGAGAGAAAAAAAAAAAAATTCTCAAAATTCGACAAACAAATAAAACGATTGTTGGACCGTGTAGAGAATGTAAAACTGCATAAGAATCGTATAGACGAAAATTGGCGTTCACGTGCTCGTTTTTGTGGAAAAAATTAAAAAAGCTCTCAAAGTTCGAGATAAAAAAAAAAAAACCATCGACCAGGTAGCCAACGGTAAACGATACAAGTATCGTACGGGCGAAAACGAGCGTTACCGTGCTCGTTTTCGAGTTATTGACGAAAAACGGCCTGGAGCGATCGGTCCGGCGGTCGACGCGCGAAAGTTTCTAAGTCCGCTCTGCTCCGAATCATCGCTCCGGCGTCAAAAATCGTCGCAGGACAAAAAATCGACACGCTATCTTGCAGGAAAAAATCCGGGGAACACGATGGCGTCGTCAAAAGTGCAGGTCGTCGAGCTCGTTTTCGAGAGAAAAAAAGAAAAATTCTCAAAATTCGACAAAAAAATAAAACGATTATTGGATCGTGTAGAGAATGTGAAACTGCATAAGAATCGTGTAGACGAAAATTGGCGTTCACGTGCTCGTTTTTGTGGAGAAAATTAAAAAAGCTCTCAAAGTTCGAGATAAAAAAAGAAAAAACCATCCACCAGGTAGCCAACGGTAAACGGTACAAGTATCGTACGGGCGAAAACGAGCGTTACCGTGCTCGTTTTCGAGTTATTGACGAAAAACGGCCTGGAGCGATCGGTCCGGCGGTCGACGCGCGAAAGTTTCTAAGTCCGCTCTGCTCCGAATCATCGCTCCGGCGTCAAAAATCGTCGTAGGACAAAAAATCGACACGCTACTTTGCAGGAAAAAATCCGGGGAACACGATGGCGTCGTCAAAAGTGCAGGTCGTCGAGCTCGTTTTCGAGAGAAAAAAAAAAAAATTCTCAAAATTCGACAAACAAATAAAACGATTGTTGGACCGTGTAGAGAATGTAAAACTGCATAAGAATCGTATAGACGAAAATTGGCGTTCACGTGCTCGTTTTTGTGGAAAAAATTAAAAAAGCTCTCAAAGCTCGAGATAAAAAAAAAAAAAACCATCGACCAGGTAGCCAACGGTAGACGGTACAAGTATCGTATGGGCGAAAACGAGCGTTACCGTGCTCGTTTTCGAGTTATTGACGAAAAACGGCCTGGAGCGATCGGTCCGGCGGTCGACGCGCGAAAGTTTCTAAGTCCGCTCTGCCCCGAATCATCGCTCCGGCGTCAAAAATCGTCGTAGGACAAAAACTCGACACGCTATCTTGCATGAAAAAATCCGGGGAACACGATGGCGTCGTCAAAAGTGCAGGTCGTCGAGCTCGTTTTCGAGAGAAAAAAAAAAAAATTCTCAAAATTCGACAAAAAAATAAAACGATTATTGGATCGTGTAGAGAATGTAAAACTGCATAAGAATCGCATAGACGAAAATTAGCGTTCTCGTGCTCGTTTTTGTGGAAAAAATTAAAAAAGCTCTCAAAGTTCGAGATAAAAAAAGAAAAAACCATCCACCAGGTAGCCAACGGTAAACGGTACAAGTATCGTACGGGCGAAAACGAGCGTTACCGTGCTCGTTTTCGAGTTATTGACGAAAAACGGCCTGGAGCGATCGGTCCGGCGGTCGACGCGCGAAAGATTCTAAGTCCGCTCTGCTCCGAATCATCGCTCCGGCGTCAAAAATCGTCGTAGGACAAAAAATCGACACGCTACTTTGCAGGAAAAAATCCGGGGAACACGATGGCGTCGTCAAAAGTGCAGGTCGTCGAGCTCGTTTTCGAGAGAAAAAAAAAAAAATTCTCAAAATTCGACAAACAAATAAAACGATTGTTGGACCGTGTAGAGAATGTAAAACTGCATAAGAATCGTATAGACGAAAATTGGCGTTCACGTGCTCGTTTTTGTGGAAAAAATTAAAAAAGCTCTCAAAGTTCGAGATAAAAAAAAAAAAACCATCGACCAGGTAGCCAACGGTAAACGATACAAGTATCGTACGGGCGAAAACGAGCGTTACCGTGCTCGTTTTCGAGTTATTGACGAAAAACGGCCTGGAGCGATCGGTCCGGCGGTCGACGCGCGAAAGTTTCTAAGTCCGCTCTGCTCCGAATCATCGCTCCGGCGTCAAAAATCGTCGTAGGACAAAAAATCGACACGCTATCTTGCAGGAAAAAATCCGGGGAACACGATGGCGTCGTCAAAAGTGCAGGTCGTCGAGCTCGTTTTCGAGAGAAAAAAAGAAAAATTCTCAAAATTCGACAAAAAAATAAAACGATTATTGGATCGTGTAGAGAATGTGAAACTGCATAAGAATCGTGTAGACGAAAATTGGCGTTCACGTGCTCGTTTTTGTGGAAAAAATTAAAAAAGCTCTCAAAGCTCGAGATAAAAAAAAAAAAAACCATCGACCAGGTAGCCAACGGTAGACGGTACAAGTATCGTATGGGCGAAAACGAGCGTTACCGTGCTCGTTTTCGAGTTATTGACGAAAAACGGCCTGGAGCGATCGGTCCGGCGGTCGACGCGCGAAAGTTTCTAAGTCCGCTCTGCTCCGAATCATCGCTCCGGCGTCAAAAATCGTCGTAGGACAAAAACTCGACACGCTATCTTGCATGAAAAAATCCGGGGAACACGATGGCGTCGTCAAAAGTGCAGGTCGTCGAGCTCGTTTTCGAGAGAAAAAAAAAAAAATTCTCAAAATTCGACAAAAAAATAAAACGATTATTGGATCGTGTAGAGAATGTAAAACTGCATAAGAATCGCATAGACGAAAATTAGCGTTCACGTGCTCGTTTTTGTGGAGAAAATTAAAAAAGCTCTCAAAGTTCGAGATAAAAAAAGAAAAAACCATCCACCAGGTAGCCAACGGTAAACGGTACAAGTATCGTACGGGCGAAAACGAGCGTTACCGTGCTCGTTTTCGAGTTATTGACGAAAAACGGCCTGGAGCGATCGGTCCGGCGGTCGACGCGCGAAAGTTTCTAAGTCCGCTCTGCTCCGAATCATCGCTCCGGCGTCAAAAATCGTCGTAGGACAAAAAATCGACACGCTACTTTGCAGGAAAAAATCCGGGGAACACGATGGCGTCGTCAAAAGTGCAGGTCGTCGAGCTCGTTTTCGAGAGAAAAAAAAAAAAATTCTCAAAATTCGACAAACAAATAAAACGATTGTTGGACCGTGTAGAGAATGTAAAACTGCATAAGAATCGTATAGACGAAAATTGGCGTTCACGTGCTCGTTTTTGTGGAGAAAATTAAAAAAGCTCTCAAAGTTCGAGATAAAAAAAGAAAAAACCATCCACCAGGTAGCCAACGGTAAACGGTACAAGTATCGTACGGGCGAAAACGAGCGTTACCGTGCTCGTTTTCGAGTTATTGACGAAAAACGGCCTGGAGCGATCGGTCCGGCGGTCGACGCGCGAAAGATTCTAAGTCCGCTCTGCTCCGAATCATCGCTCCGGCGTCAAAAATCGTCGTAGGACAAAAAATCGACACGCTACTTTGCAGGAAAAAATCCGGGGAACACGATGGCGTCGTCAAAAGTGCAGGTCGTCGAGCTCGTTTTCGAGAGAAAAAAAAAAAAATTCTCAAAATTCGACAAACAAATAAAACGATTGTTGGACCGTGTAGAGAATGTAAAACTGCATAAGAATCGTATAGACGAAAATTGGCGTTCACGTGCTCGTTTTTGTGGAAAAAATTAAAAAAGCTCTCAAAGTTCGAGATAAAAAAAAAAAAACCATCGACCAGGTAGCCAACGGTAAACGATACAAGTATCGTACGGGCGAAAACGAGCGTTACCGTGCTCGTTTTCGAGTTATTGACGAAAAACGGCCTGGAGCGATCGGTCCGGCGGTCGACGCGCGAAAGTTTCTAAGTCCGCTCTGCTCCGAATCATCGCTCCGGCGTCAAAAATCGTCGTAGGACAAAAACTCGACACGCTATCTTGCATGAAAAAATCCGGGGAACACG
This sequence comes from Colletes latitarsis, assembly GCF_051014445.1. Lineage (NCBI taxonomy): Eukaryota > Metazoa > Arthropoda > Insecta > Hymenoptera > Colletidae > Colletes > Colletes latitarsis. The sequence goes on from NC_135137.1 coordinate 1,987,853, forward strand.
ATGGCGTCGTCAAAAGTGCAGGTCGTCGAGCTCGTTTTCGAGAGAAAAAAAAAAAAATTCTCAAAATTCGACAAAAAAATAAAACGATTATTGGATCGTGTAGAGAATGTAAAACTGCATAAGAATCGCATAGACGAAAATTAGCGTTCACGTGCTCGTTTTTGTGGAGAAAATTAAAAAAGCTCTCAAAGTTCGAGATAAAAAAAGAAAAAACCATCCACCAGGTAGCCAACGGTAAACGGTACAAGTATCGTACGGGCGAAAACGAGCGTTACCGTGCTCGTTTTCGAGTTATTGACGAAAAACGGCCTGGAGCGATCGGTCCGGCGGTCGACGCGCGAAAGTTTCCAAGTCCGCTCTGCTCCGAATCATCGCTCCGGCGTCAAAAATCGTCGTAGGACAAAAAATCGACACGCTACTTTGCAGGAAAAAATCCGGGGAACACGATGGCGTCGTCAAAAGTGCAGGTCGTCGAACTCGTTTTCGAGAGAAAAAAAAAAAAATTCTCAAAATTCGACAAACAAATAAAACGATTGTTGGACCGTGTAGAGAATGTAAAACTACATAAGAATCGTATAGACGAAAATTGGCGTTCACGTGCTCGTTTTTGTGGAGAAAATTAAAAAAGCTCTCAAAGTTCGAGATAAAAAAAGAAAAAACCATCCACCAGGTAGCCAACGGTAAACGGTACAAGTATCGTACGGGCGAAAACGAGCGTTACCGTGCTCGTTTTCGAGTTATTGACGAAAAACGGCCTGGAGCGATCGGTCCGGCGGTCGACGCGCGAAAGATTCTAAGTCCGCTCTGCTCCGAATCATCGCTCCGGCGTCAAAAATCGTCGTAGGACAAAAAATCGACACGCTACTTTGCAGGAAAAAATCCGGGGAACACGATGGCGTCGTCAAAAGTGCAGGTCGTCGAGCTCGTTTTCGAGAGAAAAAAAAAAAAATTCTCAAAATTCGACAAACAAATAAAACGATTGTTGGACCGTGTAGAGAATGTAAAACTGCATAAGAATCGTATAGACGAAAATTGGCGTTCACGTGCTCGTTTTTGTGGAGAAAATTAAAAAAGCTCTCAAAGTTCGAGATAAAAAAAGAAAAAACCATCGACCAGGTAGCCAACGGTAGACGGTACAAGTATCGTATGGGCGAAAACGAGCGTTACCGTGCTCGTTTTCGAGTTATTGACGAAAAACGGCCTGGAGCGATCGGTCCGGCGGTCGACGCGCGAAAGTTTCTAAGTCCGCTCTGCTCCGAATCATCGCTCCGGCGTCAAAAATCGTCGTAGGACAAAAACTCGACACGCTATCTTGCATGAAAAAATCCGGGGAACACGATGGCGTCGTCAAAAGTGCAGGTCGTCGAGCTCGTTTTCGAGAGAAAAAAAAAAAAATTCTCAAAATTCGACAAAAAAATAAAGCGATTATTGGATCGTGTAGAGAATGTGAAACTGCATAAGAATCGTATAGACGAAAATTGGCGTTCACGTGCTCGTTTTTGTGGAAAAAATTAAAAAAGCTCTCAAAGTTCGAGATAAAAAAAGAAAAAACCATCGACCAGGTAGCCAACGGTAGACGGTACAAGTATCGTATGGGCGAAAACGAGCGTTACCGTGCTCGTTTTCGAGTTATTGACGAAAAACGGCCTGGAGCGATCGGTCCGGCGGTCGACGCGCGAAAGTTTCCAAGTCTGCTCTGCCCCGAATCATCGCTCCGGCGTCAAAAATCGTCGTAGGACAAAAAATCGACACGCTATCTTGCAGGAAAAAATCCGGGGACCACGATGGCGTCGTCAAAAGTGCAGGTCGTCGAGCTCGTTTTCGAGAGAAAAAAAAAAAAATTCTCAAAATTCGACAAAAAAATAAAACGATTATTGGATCGTGTAGAGAATGTAAAACTGCATCAGAATCGCATAGACGAAAATTGGCGTTCACGTGCTCGTTTTTGTGGAAAAAATTAAAAAAGCTCTCCAAGTTCGAGATAAAAAAAGAAAAAACCATCGACCAGGTAGCCAACGGTAGACGGTACAAGTATCGTATGGGCGAAAACGAGCGTTACCGTGCTCGTTTTCGAGTTATTGACGAAAAACGGCCTGGAGCGATCGGTCCGGCGGTCGACGCGCAAAAGTTTCCAAGTCCGCTCTGCTCCGAATCATCGCTCCGGCGTCAAAAATCGTCGTAGGACAAAAACTCGACACGCTATCTTGCATGAAAAAATCCGGGGAACACGATGGCGTCGTCAAAAGTGCAGGTCGTCGAGCTCGTTTTCGAGAGAAAAAAAAAAAAATTCTCAAAATTCGACAAAAAAATAAAACGATTATTGGATTGTGTAGAGAATGTAAAACTGCATAAGAATCGCATAGACGAAAATGAGCGTTCACGTGCTCGTTTTTGTGGAAAAAATTAAAAAAGCTCTCAAAGTTCGAGATAAAAAAAGAAAAAACCATCGACCAGGTAGCCAACGGTAGACGGTACAAGTATCGTATGGGCGAAAACGAGCGTTACCGTGCTCGTTTTCGAGTTATTGACGAAAAACGGCCTGGAGCGATCGGTCCGGCGGTCGACGCGCGAAAGTTTCTAAGTCCGCTCTGCTCCGAATCATCGCTCCGGCGTCAAAAATCGTCGTAGGACAAAAACTCGACACGCTATCTTGCATGAAAAAATCCGGGGAACACGATGGCGTCGTCAAAAGTGCAGGTCGTCGAGCTCGTTTTCGAGAGAAAAAAAAAAAAATTCTCAAAATTCGACAAAAAAATAAAACGATTATTGGATTGTGTAGAGAATGTAAAACTGCATAAGAATCGCATAGACGAAAATGAGCGTTCACGTGCTCGTTTTTGTGGAAAAAATTAAAAAAGCTCTCAAAGTTCGAGATAAAAAAAAAAAAAACCATCGACCAGGTAGCCAACGGTAGACGGTACAAGTATCGTATGGGCGAAAACGAGCGTTACCGTGCTGGTTTTCGAGTTATTGACGAAAAACGGCCTGGAGCGATCGGTCCGGCGGTCGACGCGCAAAAGTTTCTAAGTCCGCTCTGCTCCGAATCATCGCTCCGGCGTCAAAAATCGTCGTAGGACAAAAAATCGACACGCTATCTTGCAGGAAAAAATCCGGGGAACACGACGGCGTCGTCAAAAGTGCAGGTCGTCGAGCTCGTTTTCGAGAGAAAAAAAAAAAAATTCTCAATATTCGACAAAAAAATAAAACGATTATTGGATTGTGTAGAGAATGTAAAACTGCATAAGAATCGCATAGACGAAAATGAGCGTTCACGTGCTCGTTTTTGTGGAAAAAATTAAAAAAGCTCTCAAAGTTCGAGACAAAAAAAGAAAAAACCATCCACCAGGTAGCCAACGGTAAACGGTACAAGTATCGTACGGGCGAAAACGAGCGTTACCGTGCTCGTTTTCGAGTTATTGACGAAAAACGGCCTGGAGCGATCGGTCCGGCGGTCGACGCGCGAAAGTTTCTAAGTCCGCTCTGCTCCGAATCATCGCTCCGGCGTCAAAAATCGTCGTAGGACAAAAAATCGACACGCTATCTTGCAGGAAAAAATCCGGGGAACACGATGGCGTCGTCAAAAGTGCAGGTCGTCGAGCTCGTTTTCGAGAGAAAAAAAAAAAAATTCTCAAAATTCGACAACAAAATAAAGCGATTATTGGATCGTATAGAGAATGTGAAACTTCATAAGAATCGTATAGACGAAAATTGGCGTTCACCTGCTCGTTTTTGTGGAAAAAATTAAAAAAGCTCTCAAAGTTCGAGATAAAAAAAGAAAAAACCATCGACCAGGTAGCCAACGGTAGACGGTACAAGTATCGTATGGGCGAAAACGAGCGTTACCGTGCTCGTTTTCGAGTTATTGACGAAAAACGGCCTGGAGCGATCGGTCCGGCGGTCGACGCGCGAAAGTTTCCAAGTCTGCTCTGCCCCGAATCATCGCTCCGGCGTCAAAAATCGTCGTAGGACAAAAAATCGACACGCTATCTTGCAGGAAAAAATCCGGGGAACACGACGGCGTCGTCAAAAGTGCAGGTCGTCGAGCTCGTTTTCGAGAGAAAAAAAAAAAAATTCTCAAAATTCGACAAAAAAATAAAGCGATTATTGGATCGTGTAGAGAATGTGAAACTGCATAAGAATCGTGTAGACGAAAATTGGCGTTCACGTGCTCGTTTTTGTGGAAAAAATTAAAAAAGCTCTCAAAGCTCGAGATAAAAAAAAAAAAAACCATCGACCAGGTAGCCAACGGTAAACGGTACAAGTATCGTACGGGCGAAAACGAGCGTTACCGTGCTCGTTTTCGAGTTATTGACGAAAAACGGCCTGGAGCGATCGGTCCGGCGGTCGACGCGCGAAAGATTCTAAGTCCGCTCTGCTCCGAATCATCGCTCCGGCGTCAAAAATCGTCGTAGGACAAAAAATCGACACGCTACTTTGCAGGAAAAAATCCGGGGAACACGATGGCGTCGTCAAAAGTGCAGGTCGTCGAGCTCGTTTTCGAGAGAAAAAAAAAAAAATTCTCAAAATTCGACAAACAAATAAAACGATTGTTGGACCGTGTAGAGAATGTAAAACTGCATAAGAATCGTATAGACGAAAATTGGCGTTCACGTGCTCGTTTTTGTGGAAAAAATTAAAAAAGCTCTCAAAGTTCGAGATAAAAAAAAAAAAACCATCGACCAGGTAGCCAACGGTAAACGATACAAGTATCGTACGGGCGAAAACGAGCGTTACCGTGCTCGTTTTCGAGTTATTGACGAAAAACGGCCTGGAGCGATCGGTCCGGCGGTCGACGCGCGAAAGTTTCTAAGTCCGCTCTGCTCCGAATCATCGCTCCGGCGTCAAAAATCGTCGTAGGACAAAAAATCGACACGCTATCTTGCAGGAAAAAATCCGGGGAACACGATGGCGTCGTCAAAAGTGCAGGTCGTCGAGCTCGTTTTCGAGAGAAAAAAAGAAAAATTCTCAAAATTCGACAAAAAAATAAAACGATTATTGGATCGTGTAGAGAATGTGAAACTGCATAAGAATCGTGTAGACGAAAATTGGCGTTCACGTGCTCGTTTTTGTGGAAAAAATTAAAAAAGCTCTCAAAGCTCGAGATAAAAAAAAAAAAAACCATCGACCAGGTAGCCAACGGTAAACGATACAAGTATCGTACGGGCGAAAACGAGCGTTACCGTGCTCGTTTTCGAGTTATTGACGAAAAACGGCCTGGAGCGATCGGTCCGGCGGTCGACGCGCGAAAGTTTCTAAGTCCGCTCTGCTCCGAATCATCGCTCCGGCGTCAAAAATCGTCGTAGGACAAAAACTCGACACGCTATCTTGCATGAAAAAATCCGGGGAACACGATGGCGTCGTCAAAAGTGCAGGTCGTCGAGCTCGTTTTCGAGAGAAAAAAAAAAAAATTCTCAAAATTCGACAAACAAATAAAACGATTGTTGGACCGTGTAGAGAATGTACAACTGCATAAGAATCGTATAGACGAAAATTGGCGTTCACGTGCTCGTTTTTGTGGAAAAAATTAAAAAAGCTCTCAAAGTTCGAGATAAAAAAAAAAAAACCATCGACCAGGTAGCCAACGGTAAACGATACAAGTATCGTACGGGCGAAAACGAGCGTTACCGTGCTCGTTTTCGAGTTATTGACGAAAAACGGCCTGGAGCGATCGGTCCGGCGGTCGACGCGCGAAAGTTTCTAAGTCCGCTCTGCTCCCGGGGAGGGGTGGCATTGGCAATATCCTTGGATATTGCCAATGCCTTTAACACCCTCCCCTGGGAAGAGATAAGGAGGGGACTCGAATATCATCGAGTCCCCCCTTGTCTCAGGGCGGTCGTCGGGGATTATCTCCGCGGCAGGTGGATCGAGTATCCGGGCCGGGATGGTGATATGCGGAGGGAGGTGTACTGCGGTGTTCCGCAGGGGTCGGTCCTCGGGCCACTCCTGTGGAACATCGCGTACGACTCGGTGTTGCGGGCCGGCCTCCCCGACGGCGTCAGCACGGTGTGTTATGCGGATGACACACTGGTGCTGGCCGTCGGGGCGCACTGGGGGAGGGTCATGCGTCGCGCGGAGGAGGGGTCGCAACGCGTCGTCGACCGGATCAGGGGGATGGGGATGACGGTGGCGGTCCATAAGACCGAGGTGATTGCGTTTCATTCACCTCGGCAGGATCCGCCACCCCCTCTGATTCGGGTGGGTGGGGCTGACATCGAGGTGAAGCCCCAGATCAGGTATCTAGGGCTGATCCTCGATAGCCACTGGCGTTTCGAGAAGCATTTCCGCTGCCTGGTCCCCCGGTTGGAAAGGATGGTTGCGGCTCTGGGCCGGATCCTGCCCAACCTGGGGGGCCCGGCGGGCCGAGTTCGCCGCCTCTATGTGGCAGTGGTCCAGTCGGTGGCCCTATACGGGGCCCCCGTCTGGGCGGACGACCTGGCTGCCTCCCGGCGCAGCATGACTATGCTGCGTCGGGTGCAGAGGCGCATGGCGCTCAGGGTCGTCCGCGGGTATCGGACCATGTCACATGAGGCGGCGACGGTTCTAGCGGGGATGCCGCCCATGGACCTGCTCGCGCGGTCGCACGCGGTGATGTACCGGCACCGCGTCGACCGTCGCGCGGGGGTGGGGGCGGTCCCGGGCGGGCAGGAACCTGCTTGGGGCGATTTGAAGCGCCAGGCCCGGCAGTCCGTGTTGCTCGCGTGGCAGGAGCGGCTGGCTCTGCCAACCGCGGGGCACCGGACAGTCGGGGCTGTTCGGCCACTCCTGAAGGAGTGGCTGGACAGAGGCCATGGCAGCCTCACCTACCGGCTGGCACAGGTATTTTCCGGGCATGGCAGCTTCGGAAGATACCTGTGCCGGATAGGGAAGGAGCCGACGGCGCGTTGCTGCCACTGCGACGCTGAGCAGGACACGGCGGATCATACCCTGGAGGTATGCCCCGCGTGGGAGGGGGAGCGCCGTGTCCTGGTCGGCGTCGTCGGGCGGGATGTCTCGCTGCCGGGCGTGGTGCGCGCCATGCTCGGCAGCGAGGAGAAGTGGAGGGCCGTGGCCTCCTTCTGCGAGAACGTAATGTTGCAGAAGGAGGCCGCGGGGAGGGAGCGCGAGCTTCAGCGGCGCGCTGAAGCTCGCGCTCGTGCGGTGGCCCGAGGTCGTCGCCCGGTCGCGAGGCGTCGCGGGCGGCCGCCTCGGCGTGGCGGATGACCTAGGCTGGGAGGGGGGTCCTGAGGGGACCCTCCTCCCGCCAGGCGGCGCCGGGTCGGACCGGTTGGGGGTAGGAGTGCCTCCCCCTACCGGTCCGACGCAAGGGGAGGCACCCTCGGCGGTCTGGTGCGGCCATGAACGCCCGGCCGCCGAGGGGTGGAAACGGGGTCGCGGGCGGTTGCGAGTTGGGGCTCGCAGCCGCCACTAAACGCGGCCCCGGGACGGATAGCGGCGGGATGGAGTGGCCCCGTCCCGCCGCTATGAGGCAGTGTGTCTACTGGGGGGACCGATTGTCCCCCCGGGGGATGGGCGCGAAAGCGCGGGCACGGGGAGGATACCGGAAGAATGCTTCGAGCGATTCCCGGTATCCTCCCAAAGCGTGCCGAAGGGTCACCGTGGGGTTTTTAGTGGGTAGGTCCCGCGCCTGTCGTTGTACGGGCACGGGGAATCCCACACACCCCTCCCACCTCTCCCCAAGGAGGTGGGAGGGAGTCTTTCGAAGATTTTCCCCACGACAAAAAAAAAAAAAAAAAAAAAAAAAAAAAAAGTCCGCTCTGCTCCGAATCATCGCTCCGGCGTCAAAAATCGTCGTAGGACAAAAAATCGACACGCTCTCTTGCAGGAAAAAATCCGGGGAACACGATGGCGTCGTCAAAAGTGCAGGTCGTCGAGCTCGTTTTCGAGAAAAAAAAAAAAAAATTCTCAAAATTCGACAAAAAAATAAAACGACTATTGGATCGTGTAGAGAATGTGAAACTGCATAAAAATCGTATAGACGAAAATTGGCGTTCACGTGCTCGTTTTTGTGGAAAAAATTAAAAAAGCTGTCAAAGTTCGAGATAAAAAATAAAAAACCATCGACCAGGTAGCCAACGGTAAACGGTACAAGTATCGTACGGGCGAAAACGAGCGTTACCGTGCTCGTTTTCGAGTTATTGACGAAAAACGGCCTGGAGCGATCGGTCCGGCGGTCGACGCGCGAAAGTTTCTAAGTCCGCTCTGCTCCGAATCATCGCTCCGGCGTCAAAAATCGTCGTAGGACAAAAAATCGACACGCTATCTTGCAGGAAAAAATCCGGGGAACACGATGGCGTCGTCAAAAGTGCAGGTCGTCGAGCTCGTTTTCGAGAGAAAAAAAAAAAAATTCTCAAAATTCGACAAAAAAATAAAACGATTATTGGATCGTGTAGAGAATGTAAAACTGCATCAGAATCGCATAGACGAAAATTGGCGTTCACGTGCTCGTTTTTGTGGAAAAAATTAAAAAAGCTCTCAAAGTTCGAGATAAAAAAAAAAAAACCATCGACCAGGTAGCCAACGGTAAACGATACAAGTATCGTACGGGCGAAAACGAGCGTTACCGTGCTCGTTTTCGAGTTATTGACGAAAAACGGCCTGGAGCGATCGGTCCGGCGGTCGACGCGCGAAAGTTTCTAAGTCCGCTCTGCTCCGAATCATCGCTCCGGCGTCAAAAATCGTCGTAGGACAAAAAATCGACACGCTATCTTGCAGGAAAAAATCCGGGGAACACGATGGCGTCGTCAAAAGTGCAGGTCGTCGAGCTCGTTTTCGAGAGAAAAAAAAAAAAATTCTCAAAATTCGACAAAAAAATAAAACGATTATTGGATCGTGTAGAGAATGTGAAACTGCATAAGAATCGTATAGACGAAAATTGGCGTTCACGTGCTCGTTTTTTGTGGAAAAAATTAAAAAAGCTCTCAAAGTTCGAGATAAAAAAAAAAAAAACCATCGACCAGGTAGCCAACGGTAGACGGTACAAGTATCGTACGGGCGAAAACGAGCGTTACCGTGCTCGTTTTCGAGTTATTGACGAAAAACGGCCTGGAGCGATCGGTCCGGCGGTCGACGCGCGAAAGTTTCTAAGTCCGCTCTGCTCTCCCCGACGGCGTCAGCACGGTGTGTTATGCGGATGACACACTGGTGCTGGCCGTCGGGGCGCACTGGGGGAGGGCCATGCGTCGCGCGGAGGAGGGGTCGGAACGCGTCGTCGACCGGATCAGGGGGATGGGGATGACGGTGGCGGTCCATAAGACCGAGGTGATTGCGTTTCATTCACCTCGGCAGGATCCGCCACCCCCTCTGATTCGGGTGGGTGGGGCTGACATCGAGGTGAAGCCCCAGATCAGGTATCTGGGGCTGATCCTCGATAGCCACTGGCGTTTCGAGAAGCATTTCCGCTGCCTGGTCCCCCGGTTGGAAAGGATGGTTGCGGCTCTGGGCCGGATCCTGCCCAACCTGGGGGGCCCGGCGGGCCGAGTTCGTCGCCTCTATGTGGCAATGGTCCAGTCGGTGGCCCTATACGGGGCCCCCGTCTGGGCGGGCGACCTGGCTGCCTCCCGGCGCAGCATGACTATGCTGCGTCGGGTGCAGAGGCGCATGGCGCTCAGGGTCGTCCGCGGGTATCGGACCATGTCACATGAGGCGGCGACGGTTCTAGCGGGGATGCCGCCCATGGACCTGCTCGCGCGGTCGCACGCGGCGATGTACCGGCACCGCGTCGACCGTCGCGCGGGGGTGGGGGCGGTCCCGGGCGGGCAGGAACCTGCTTGGGGCGATTTGAAGCGCCAGGCCCGGCAGTCCGTGTTGCTCGCGTGGCAGGAGCGGCTGGCTCTGCCAACCGCGGGGCACCGGACTGTCGGGGCTGTTCGGCCACTCCTGAAGGAGTGGCTGGACAGAGGCCATGGCAGCCTCACCTACCGGCTGGCACAGGTATTTTCCGGGCATGGCAGCTTCGGAAGATACCTGTGCCGGATAGGGAAGGAGCCGACGGCGCGTTGCTGCCACTGCGACGCTGAGCAGGACACGGCGGATCATACCCTGGAGGTATGCCCCGCGTGGGAGGGGGAGCGCCGTGTCCTGGTCGGCGTCGTCGGGCGGGATGTCTCGCTGCCGGGCGTGGTGCGCGCCATGCTCGGCAGCGAGGAGAAGTGGAGGGCCGTGGCCTCCTTCTGCGAGAACGTAATGTTGCAGAAGGAGGCCGCGGGGAGGGAGCGCGAGCTTCAGCGGCGTGCTGAAGCGCGCGCTCGTGCGGTGGCCCGAGGTCGTCGCCCGGTCGCGAGGCGTCGCGGGCGGCCGCCTCGGCGTGGCGGATGACCTAGGCTGGGAGGGGGGTCCTGAGGGGACCCTCCTCCCGCCAGGCGGCGCCGGGTCGGACCGGTTGGGGGTAGGAGTGCCTCCCCCTACCGGTCCGACGCAAGGGGAGGCACCCTCGGCGGTCTGGTGCGGCCATGAACGCCCGGCCGCCGAGGGGTGGAAACGGGGTCGCGGGCGGTTGCGAGTTGGGGCTCGCAGCCGCCACTAAACGCGACCCCGGGACGGATAGCGGCGGGATGGAGTGGCCCCGTCCCGCCGCTATGAGGCAGTGTGTCTACTGGGGGGACCGGTCCCCCCGGGGGATGGGCGCGAAAGCGCGGGCACGGGGAGGATACCGGAAGAATGCTTCGAGCGATTCCCGGTATCCTCCCAAAGCGTGCCGAAGGGTCACCGTGGGGTTTTTAGTGGGTAGGTCCCGCGCCTGTCGTTGTACGGGCGCGGGGAATCCCACACACCCCTCCCACCTCTCCCCAAGGAGGTGGGAGGGAGTCTTTCGAAGATTTTCCCCACGACAAAAAAAAAAAAAAAAAAAAAAAAAAGTCCGCTCTGCTCCGAATCATCGCTCCGGCGTCAAAAATCGTCGTAGGACAAAAAATCGACACGCTATCTTGCAGGAAAAAATCCGGGGAACACGATGGCGTCGTCAAAAGTGCAGGTCGTCGAGCTCGTTTTCGAGAGAAAAAAAAAAAAATTCTCAAAATTCGACAAAAAAATAAAACGATTATTGGATCGTGTAGAGAATGTGAAACTGCATAAGAATCGTATAGACGAAAATTGGCGTTCACGTGCTCGTTTTTGTGGAAAAAATTAAAAAAGCTCTCAAAGTTCGAGATAAAAAAAAAAAAACCATCGACCAGGTAGCCAACGGTAAACGATACAAGTATCGTACGGGCGAAAACGAGCGTTACCGTGCTCGTTTTCGAGTTATTGACGAAAAACGGCCTGGAGCGATCGGTCCGGCGGTCGACGCGCGAAAGTTTCTAAGTCCGCTCTGCTCCGAATCATCGCTCCGGCGTCAAAAATCGTCGCAGGACAAAAAATCGACACGCTATCTTGCAGGAAAAAATCCGGGGAACACGATGGCGTCGTCAAAAGTGCAGGTCGTCGAGCTCGTTTTCGAGAGAAAAAAAGAAAAATTCTCAAAATTCGACAAAAAAATAAAACGATTATTGGATCGTGTAGAGAATGTGAAACTGCATAAGAATCGTGTAGACGAAAATTGGCGTTCACGTGCTCGTTTTTGTGGAGAAAATTAAAAAAGCTCTCAAAGTTCGAGATAAAAAAAGAAAAAACCATCCACCAGGTAGCCAACGGTAAACGGTACAAGTATCGTACGGGCGAAAACGAGCGTTACCGTGCTCGTTTTCGAGTTATTGACGAAAAACGGCCTGGAGCGATCGGTCCGGCGGTCGACGCGCGAAAGTTTCTAAGTCCGCTCTGCTCCGAATCATCGCTCCGGCGTCAAAAATCGTCGTAGGACAAAAAATCGACACGCTACTTTGCAGGAAAAAATCCGGGGAACACGATGGCGTCGTCAAAAGTGCAGGTCGTCGAGCTCGTTTTCGAGAGAAAAAAAAAAAAATTCTCAAAATTCGACAAACAAATAAAACGATTGTTGGACCGTGTAGAGAATGTAAAACTGCATAAGAATCGTATAGACGAAAATTGGCGTTCACGTGCTCGTTTTTGTGGAGAAAATTAAAAAAGCTCTCAAAGTTCGAGATAAAAAAAGGAAAAACCATCCACCAGGTAGCCAACGGTAAACGGTACAAGTATCGTACGGGCGAAAACGAGCGTTACCGTGCTCGTTTTCGAGTTATTGACGAAAAACGGCCTGGAGCGATCGGTCCGGCGGTCGACGCGCGAAAGATTCTAAGTCCGCTCTGCTCCGAATCATCGCTCCGGCGTCAAAAATCGTCGTAGGACAAAAAATCGACACGCTACTTTGCAGGAAAAAATCCGGGGAACACGATGGCGTCGTCAAAAGTGCAGGTCGTCGAGCTCGTTTTCGAGAGAAAAAAAAAAAAATTCTCAAAATTCGACAAACAAATAAAACGATTGTTGGACCGTGTAGAGAATGTAAAACTGCATAAGAATCGTATAGACGAAAATTGGCGTTCACGTGCTCGTTTTTGTGGAAAAAATTAAAAAAGCTCTCAAAGTTCGAGATAAAAAAAAAAAAACCATCGACCAGGTAGCCAACGGTAAACGATACAAGTATCGTACGGGCGAAAACGAGCGTTACCGTGCTCGTTTTCGAGTTATTGACGAAAAACGGCCTGGAGCGATCGGTCCGGCGGTCGACGCGCGAAAGTTTCTAAGTCCGCTCTGCTCCGAATCATCGCTCCGGCGTCAAAAATCGTCGTAGGACAAAAAATCGACACGCTATCTTGCAGGAAAAAATCCGGGGAACACGATGGCGTCGTCAAAAGTGCAGGTCGTCGAGCTCGTTTTCGAGAGAAAAAAAGAAAAATTCTCAAAATTCGACAAAAAAATAAAACGATTATTGGATCGTGTAGAGAATGTGAAACTGCATAAGAATCGTGTAGACGAAAATTGGCGTTCACGTGCTCGTTTTTGTGGAAAAAATTAAAAAAGCTCTCAAAGCTCGAGATAAAAAAAAAAAAAACCATCGACCAGGTAGCCAACGGTAGACGGTACAAGTATCGTATGGGCGAAAACGAGCGTTACCGTGCTCGTTTTCGAGTTATTGACGAAAAACGGCCTGGAGCGATCGGTCCGGCGGTCGACGCGCGAAAGTTTCTAAGTCCGCTCTGCCCCGAATCATCGCTCCGGCGTCAAAAATCGTCGTAGGACAAAAACTCGACACGCTATCTTGCATGAAAAAATCCGGGGAACACGATGGCGTCGTCAAAAGTGCAGGTCGTCGAGCTCGTTTTCGAGAGAAAAAAAAAAAAATTCTCAAAATTCGACAAAAAAATAAAACGATTATTGGATCGTGTAGAGAATGTAAAACTGCATAAGAATCGCATAGACGAAAATTAGCGTTCTCGTGCTCGTTTTTGTGGAAAAAATTAAAAAAGCTCTCAAAGTTCGAGATAAAAAAAGAAAAAACCATCCACCAGGTAGCCAACGGTAAACGGTACAAGTATCGTACGGGCGAAAACGAGCGTTACCGTGCTCGTTTTCGAGTTATTGACGAAAAACTGCCTGGAGCGATCGGTCCGGCGGTCGACGCGCGAAAGTTTCTAAGTCCGCTCTGCTCCGAATCATCGCTCCGGCGTCAAAAATCGTCGTAGGACAAAAAATCGACACGCTACTTTGCAGGAAAAAATCCGGGGAACACGATGGCGTCGTCAAAAGTGCAGGTCGTCGAGCTCGTTTTCGAGAGAAAAAAAAAAAAATTCTCAAAATTCGACAAACAAATAAAACGATTGTTGGACCGTGTAGAGAATGTAAAACTGCATAAGAATCGTATAGACGAAAATTGGCGTTCACGTGCTCGTTTTTGTGGAGAAAATTAAAAAAGCTCTCAAAGTTCGAGATAAAAAAAGAAAAAACCATCCACCAGGTAGCCAACGGTAAACGGTACAAGTATCGTACGGGCGAAAACGAGCGTTACCGTGCTCGTTTTCGAGTTATTGACGAAAAACGGCCTGGAGCGATCGGTCCGGCGGTCGACGCGCGAAAGATTCTAAGTCCGCTCTGCTCCGAATCATCGCTCCGGCGTCAAAAATCGTCGTAGGACAAAAAATCGACACGCTACTTTGCAGGAAAAAATCCGGGGAACACGATGGCGTCGTCAAAAGTGCAGGTCGTCGAGCTCGTTTTCGAGAGAAAAAAAAAAAAATTCTCAAAATTCGACAAACAAATAAAACGATTGTTGGACCGTGTAGAGAATGTAAAACTGCATAAGAATCGTATAGACGAAAATTGGCGTTCACGTGCTCGTTTTTGTGGAAAAAATTAAAAAAGCTCTCAAAGTTCGAGATAAAAAAAAAAAAACCATCGACCAGGTAGCCAACGGTAAACGATACAAGTATCGTACGGGCGAAAACGAGCGTTACCGTGCTCGTTTTCGAGTTATTGACGAAAAACGGCCTGGAGCGATCGGTCCGGCGGTCGACGCGCGAAAGTTTCTAAGTCCGCTCTGCTCCGAATCATCGCTCCGGCGTCAAAAATCGTCGTAGGACAAAAAATCGACACGCTATCTTGCAGGAAAAAATCCGGGGAACACGATGGCGTCGTCAAAAGTGCAGGTCGTCGAGCTCGTTTTCGAGAGAAAAAAAGAAAAATTCTCAAAATTCGACAAAAAAATAAAACGATTATTGGATCGTGTAGAGAATGTGAAACTGCATAAGAATCGTGTAGACGAAAATTGGCGTTCACGTGCTCGTTTTTGTGGAAAAAATTAAAAAAGCTCTCAAAGCTCGAGATAAAAAAAAAAAAAACCATCGACCAGGTAGCCAACGGTAGACGGTACAAGTATCGTATGGGCGAAAACGAGCGTTACCGTGCTCGTTTTCGAGTTATTGACGAAAAACGGCCTGGAGCGATCGGTCCGGCGGTCGACGCGCGAAAGTTTCTAAGTCCGCTCTGCTCCGAATCATCGCTCCGGCGTCAAAAATCGTCGTAGGACAAAAACTCGACACGCTATCTTGCATGAAAAAATCCGGGGAACACGATGGCGTCGTCAAAAGTGCAGGTCGTCGAGCTCGTTTTCGAGAGAAAAAAAAAAAAATTCTCAAAATTCGACAAAAAAATAAAACGATTATTGGATCGTGTAGAGAATGTAAAACTGCATAAGAATCGCATAGACGAAAATTAGCGTTCACGTGCTCGTTTTTGTGGAGAAAATTAAAAAAGCTCTCAAAGTTCGAGATAAAAAAAGAAAAAACCATCCACCAGGTAGCCAACGGTAAACGGTACAAGTATCGTACGGGCGAAAACGAGCGTTACCGTGCTCGTTTTCGAGTTATTGACGAAAAACGGCCTGGAGCGATCGGTCCGGCGGTCGACGCGCGAAAGTTTCTAAGTCCGCTCTGCTCCGAATCATCGCTCCGGCGTCAAAAATCGTCGTAGGACAAAAAATCGACACGCTACTTTGCAGGAAAAAATCCGGGGAACACGATGGCGTCGTCAAAAGTGCAGGTCGTCGAGCTCGTTTTCGAGAGAAAAAAAAAAAAATTCTCAAAATTCGACAAACAAATAAAACGATTGTTGGACCGTGTAGAGAATGTAAAACTGCATAAGAATCGTATAGACGAAAATTGGCGTTCACGTGCTCGTTTTTGTGTAGAAAATTAAAAAAGCTCTCAAAGTTCGAGATAAAAAAAGAAAAAACCATCCACCAGGTAGCCAACGGTAAACGGTACAAGTATCGTACGGGCGAAAACGAGCGTTACCGTGCTCGTTTTCGAGTTATTGACGAAAAACGGCCTGGAGCGATCGGTCCGGCGGTCGACGCGCGAAAGATTCTAAGTCCGCTCTGCTCCGAATCATCGCTCCGGCGTCAAAAATCGTCGTAGGACAAAAAATCGACACGCTACTTTGCAGGAAAAAATCCGGGGAACACGATGGCGTCGTCAAAAGTGCAGGTCGTCGAGCTCGTTTTCGAGAGAAAAAAAAAAAAATTCTCAAAATTCGACAAACAAATAAAACGATTGTTGGACCGTGTAGAGAATGTAAAACTGCATAAGAATCGTATAGACGAAAATTGGCGTTCACGTGCTCGTTTTTGTGGAAAAAATTAAAAAAGCTCTCAAAGTTCGAGATAAAAAAAAAAAAACCATCGACCAGGTAGCCAACGGTAAACGATACAAGTATCGTACGGGCGAAAACGAGCGTTACCGTGCTCGTTTTCGAGTTATTGACGAAAAACGGCCTGGAGCGATCGGTCCGGCGGTCGACGCGCGAAAGTTTCTAAGTCCGCTCTGCTCCGAATCATCGCTCCGGCGTCAAAAATCGTCGTAGGACAAAAAATCGACACGCTATCTTGCAGGAAAAAATCCGGGGAACACGATGGCGTCGTCAAAAGTGCAGGTCGTCGAGCTCGTTTTCGAGAGAAAAAAAGAAAAATTCTCAAAATTCGACAAAAAAATAAAACGATTATTGGATCGTGTAGAGAATGTGAAACTGCATAAGAATCGTGTAGACGAAAATTGGCGTTCACGTGCTCGTTTTTGTGGAAAAAATTAAAAAAGCTCTCAAAGCTCGAGATAAAAAAAAAAAAAACCATCGACCAGGTAGCCAACGGTAGACGGTACAAGTATCGTATGGGCGAAAACGAGCGTTACCGTGCTCGTTTTCGAGTTATTGACGAAAAACGGCCTGGAGCGATCGGTCCGGCGGTCGACGCGCGAAAGTTTCTAAGTCCGCTCTGCTCCGAATCATCGCTCCGGCGTCAAAAATCGTCGTAGGACAAAAACTCGACACGCTATCTTGCATGAAAAAATCCGGGGAACACGATGGCGTCGTCAAAAGTGCAGGTCGTCGAGCTCGTTTTCGAGAGAAAAAAAAAAAAATTCTCAAAATTCGACAAAAAAATAAAACGATTATTGGATCGTGTAGAGAATGTAAAACTGCATAAGAATCGCATAGACGAAAATTAGCGTTCACGTGCTCGTTTTTGTGGAGAAAATTAAAAAAGCTCTCAAAGTTCGAGATAAAAAAAGAAAAAACCATCCACCAGGTAGCCAACGGTAAACGGTACAAGTATCGTACGGGCGAAAACGAGCGTTACCGTGCTCGTTTTCGAGTTATTGACGAAAAACGGCCTGGAGCGATCGGTCCGGCGGTCGACGCGCGAAAGTTTCCAAGTCCGCTCTGCTCCGAATCATCGCTCCGGCGTCAAAAATCGTCGTAGGACAAAAAATCGACACGCTACTTTGCAGGAAAAAATCCGGGGAACACGATGGCGTCGTCAAAAGTGCAGGTCGTCGAGCTCGTTTTCGAGAGAAAAAAAAAAAAATTCTCAAAATTCGACAAACAAATAAAACGATTGTTGGACCGTGTAGAGAATGTAAAACTACATAAGAATCGTATAGACGAAAATTGGCGTTCACGTGCTCGTTTTTGTGGAGAAAATTAAAAAAGCTCTCAAAGTTCGAGATAAAAAAAGAAAAAACCATCCACCAGGTAGCCAACGGTAAACGGTACAAGTATCGTACGGGCGAAAACGAGCGTTACCGTGCTCGTTTTCGAGTTATTGACGAAAAACGGCCTGGAGCGATCGGTCCGGCGGTCGACGCGCGAAAGATTCTAAGTCCGCTCTGCTCCGAATCATCGCTCCGGCGTCAAAAATCGTCGTAGGACAAAAAATCGACACGCTACTTTGCAGGAAAAAATCCGGGGAACACGATGGCGTCGTCAAAAGTGCAGGTCGTCGAGCTCGTTTTCGAGAGAAAAAAAAAAAAATTCTCAAAATTCGACAAACAAATAAAACGATTGTTGGACCGTGTAGAGAATGTAAAACTGCATAAGAATCGTATAGACGAAAATTGGCGTTCACGTGCTCGTTTTTGTGGAGAAAATTAAAAAAGCTCTCAAAGTTCGAGATAAAAAAAGAAAAAACCATCGACCAGGTAGCCAACGGTAGACGGTACAAGTATCGTATGGGCGAAAACGAGCGTTACCGTGCTCGTTTTCGAGTTATTGACGAAAAACGGCCTGGAGCGATCGGTCCGGCGGTCGACGCGCGAAAGTTTCTAAGTCCGCTCTGCTCCGAATCATCGCTCCGGCGTCAAAAATCGTCGTAGGACAAAAACTCGACACGCTATCTTGCATGAAAAAATCCGGGGAACACGATGGCGTCGTCAAAAGTGCAGGTCGTCGAGCTCGTTTTCGAGAGAAAAAAAAAAAAATTCTCAAAATTCGACAAAAAAATAAAGCGATTATTGGATCGTGTAGAGAATGTGAAACTGCATAAGAATCGTATAGACGAAAATTGGCGTTCACGTGCTCGTTTTTGTGGAAAAAATTAAAAAAGCTCTCAAAGTTCGAGATAAAAAAAGAAAAAACCATCGACCAGGTAGCCAACGGTAGACGGTACAAGTATCGTATGGGCGAAAACGAGCGTTACCGTGCTCGTTTTCGAGTTATTGACGAAAAACGGCCTGGAGCGATCGGTCCGGCGGTCGACGCGCGAAAGTTTCCAAGTCTGCTCTGCCCCGAATCATCGCTCCGGCGTCAAAAATCGTCGTAGGACAAAAAATCGACACGCTATCTTGCAGGAAAAAATCCGGGGACCACGATGGCGTCGTCAAAAGTGCAGGTCGTCGAGCTCGTTTTCGAGAGAAAAAAAAAAAAATTCTCAAAATTCGACAAAAAAATAAAACGATTATTGGATCGTGTAGAGAATGTAAAACTGCATCAGAATCGCATAGACGAAAATTGGCGTTCACGTGCTCGTTTTTGTGGAAAAAATTAAAAAAGCTCTCAAAGTTCGAGATAAAAAAAAAAAAACCATCGACCAGGTAGCCAACGGTAAACGATACAAGTATCGTGCGGGCGAAAACGAGCGTTACCGTGCTCGTTTTCGAGTTATTGACGAAAAACGGCCTGGAGCGATCGGTCCGGCGGTCGACGCGCGAAAGTTTCTAAGTCCGCTCTGCTCCGAATCATCGCTCCGGCGTCAAAAATCGTCGTAGGACAAAAAATCGACACGCTATCTTGCAGGAAAAAATCCGGGGAACACGATGGCGTCGTCAAAAGTGCAGGTCGTTGAGCTCGTTTTCGAGAGAAAAAAAAAAAAATTCTCAAAATTCGACAAAAAAATAAAGCGATTATTGGATCGTATAGAGAATGTGAAACTGCATAAGAATCGTATAGACGAAAATTGGCGTTCACGTGCTCGTTTTTGTGGAAAAAATTAAAAAAGCTCTCAAAGTTCGAGATAAAAAAAGAAAAAACCATCGACCAGGTAGCCAACGGTAGACGGTACAAGTATCGTATGGGCGAAAACGAGCGTTACCGTGCTCGTTTTCGAGTTATTGACGAAAAACGGCCTGGAGCGATCGGTCCGGCGGTCGACGCGCGAAAGTTTCTAAGTCCGCTCTGCTCCGAATCATCGCTCCGGCGTCAAAAATCGTCGTAGGACAAAAAATCGACACGCTATCTTGCAGGAAAAAATCCGGGGAACACGACGGCGTCGTCAAAAGTGCAGGTCGTCGAGCTCGTTTTCGAGAGAAAAAAAAAAAAATTCTCAAAATTCGACAAAAAAATAAAACGATTATTGGATTGTGTAGAGAATGTAAAACTGCATAAGAATCGCATAGACGAAAATGAGCGTTCACGTGCTCGTTTTTGTGGAAAAAATTAAAAAAGCTCTCAAAGTTCGAGATAAAAAAAGAAAAAACCATCCACCAGGTAGCCAACGGTAAACGGTACAAGTATCGTACGGGCGAAAACGAGCGTTACCGTGCTCGTTTTCGAGTTATTGACGAAAAACGGCCTGGAGCGATCGGTCCGGCGGTCGACGCGCGAAAGTTTCTAAGTCCGCTCTGCTCCGAATCATCGCTCCGGCGTCAAAAATCGTCGTAGGACAAAAAATCGACACGCTATCTTGCAGGAAAAAATCCGGGGAACACGATGGCGTCGTCAAAAGTGCAGGTCGTCGAGCTCGTTTTCGAGAGAAAAAAAAAAAAATTCTCAAAATTCGACAAAAAAATAAAGCGATTATTGGATCGTATAGAGAATGTGAAACTGCATAAGAATCGTATAGACGAAAATTGGCGTTCACGTGCTCGTTTTTGTGGAAAAAATTAAAAAAGCTCTCAAAGTTCGAGATAAAAAAAGAAAAAACCATCGACCAGGTAGCCAACGGTAGACGGTACAAGTATCGTATGGGCGAAAACGAGCGTTACCGTGCTCGTTTTCGAGTTATTGACGAAAAACGGCCTGGAGCGATCGGTCCGGCGGTCGACGCGCGAAAGTTTCCAAGTCTGCTCTGCCCGGGGTTCGTAACACGGCCCCGGGTCCGGATGGTGTGCCCGGCCGGGTTTGGGTCTTGATCCAGGGCGTCCTTGGGGCCGACCTCAGGCGGTTGTTCGACCGCTGCCTGAGGGACGGGCGATTCCCCCCCAGTTGGAAGGTGGCGAGGATGGTCCTCCTCCGGAAGGAGGGTCGGCCCGCGGAGTCTCCCTCCGCATACCGGCCCATTTGTCTCCTCGACGAGGTGGGCAAGCTCTTCGAGCGTGTGATTGCTGCCCGCCTCGTCGAGCACCTGTCGCGGGGTGATCCCGGTCTGGCCGACTGCCAGTTCGGTTTCCGGGGGGGCCGATCGACTATCGACGCGATAGGTCGTGTGAGGGCCCTCTCGGAGGCGGCCGTCTCCCGGGGAGGGGTGGCATTGGCAATATCCTTGGATATTGCCAATGCCTTTAACACCCTCCCCTGGGAAGAGATAAGGAGGGGACTCGAATATCATCGAGTCCCCCCTTGTCTCAGGGCGGTCGTCGGGGATTATCTCCGCGGCAGGTGGATCGAGTATCCGGGCCGGGATGGTGATATGCGGAGGGAGGTGTACTGCGGTGTTCCGCAGGGGTCGGTCCTCGGGCCACTCCTGTGGAACATCGCGTACGACTCGGTGTTGCGGGCCGGCCTCCCCGACGGCGTCAGCACGGTGTGTTATGCGGATGACACACTGGTGCTGGCCGTCGGGGCGCACTGGGGGAGGGCCATGCTTCGCGCGGAGGAGGGGTCGCAACGCGTCGTCGACCGGATCAGGGGGATGGGGATGACGGTGGCGGTCCATAAGACCGAGGTGATTGCGTTTCATTCACCTCGGCAGGATCCGCCACCCCCTCTGATTCGGGCGGGTGGGGCTGACATCGAGGTGAAGCCCCAGATCAGGTATCTGGGGCTGATCCTCGATAGCCACTGGCGTTTCGAGAAGCATTTCCGCTGCCTGGTCCCCCGGTTGGAAAGGATGGTTGCGGCTCTGGGCCGGATCCTGCCCAACCTGGGGGGCCCGGCGGGCCGAGTTCGTCGCCTCTATGTGGCAATGGTCCAGTCGGTGGCCCTATACGGGGCCCCCGTCTGGGCGGACGACCTGGCTGCCTCCCGGCGCAGCATGACTATGCTGCGTCGGGTGCAGAGGCGCATGGCGCTCAGGGTCGTCCGCGGGTATCGGACCATGTCACATGAGGCGGCGACGGTTCTAGCGGGGATGCCGCCCATGGACCTGCTCGCGCGGTCGCACGCGGTGATGTACCGGCACCGCGTCGACCGTCGCGCGGGGGTGGGGGCGGTCCCGGGCGGGCAGGAACCTGCTTGGGGCGATTTGAAGCGCCAGGCCCGGCAGTCCGTGTTGCTCGCGTGGCAGGAGCGGCTGGCTCTGCCAACCGCGGGGCACCGGACTGTCGGGGCGGTTCGGCCACTCCTGAAGGAGTGGCTGGACAGAGGCCATGGCAGCCTCACCTACCGGATGGCACAGGTATTTTCCGGGCATGGCAGCTTCGGAAGATACCTGTGCCGGATAGGGAAGGAGCCGACGGCGCGTTGCTGCCACTGCGACGCTGAGCAGGACACGGCGGATCATACCCTGGAGGTATGCCCCGCGTGGGAGGGGGAGCGCCGTGTCCTGGTCGGCGTCGTCGGGCGGGATGTCTCGCTGCCGGGCGTGGTGCGCGCCATGCTCGGCAGCGAGGAGAAGTGGAGGGCCGTGGCCTCCTTCTGCGAGAACGTAATGTTGCAGAAGGAGGCCGCGGGGAGGGAGCGCGAGCTTCAGCGGCGTGCTGAAGCGCGCGCTCGTGCGGTGGCCCGAGGTCGTCGCCCGGTCGCGAGGCGTCGCGGGCGGCCGCCTCGGCGTGGCGGATGACCTAGGCTGGGAGGGGGGTCCTGAGGGGACCCTCCTCCCGCCAGGCGGCGCCGGGTCGGACCGGTTGGGGGTAGGAGTGCCTTCCCCTACCGGTCCGACGCAAGGGGAGGCACCCTCGGCGGTCTGGTGCGGCCATGAACGCCCGGCCGCCGAGGGATGGAAACGGGGTCGCGGGCGGTTGCGAGTGGGGGTTCGCAGCCGCCACTAAACGCGGCCCCGGGACGGATAGCGGCGGGATGGAGTGGCCCCGTCCCGCCGCTATGAGGCAGTGTGTCTACTGGGGGGACCGATTGT
The DNA here is from genome assembly GCF_051014445.1 of Colletes latitarsis. NCBI lineage: Eukaryota > Metazoa > Arthropoda > Insecta > Hymenoptera > Colletidae > Colletes > Colletes latitarsis. The sequence goes on from NC_135137.1 coordinate 2,010,240, forward strand.
CCCCCCGGGGGATGGGCGCGAAAGCGCGGGCACGGGGAGGATACCGGAAGAATGCTTCGAGCGATTCCCGGTATCCTCCCAAAGCGTGCCTAAGGGTCACCGTGGGGTTTTTAGTGGGTAGGTCCCGCGCCTGTCGTTGTACGGGCGCGGGGAATCCCACACACGCCTCCCACCTCTCCCCAAGGAGGTGGGAGGGAGTCTTTCGAAGATTTTCCCCACGACAAAAAAAAAAAAAAAACAAAAAAAAAAAAAAAAAAAAAAAAAAAAAAAAAAAAGTCTGCTCTGCCCCGAATCATCGCTCCGGCGTCAAAAATCGTCGTAGGACAAAAAATCGACACGCTATCTTGCAGGAAAAAATCCGGGGACCACGATGGCGTCGTCAAAAGTGCAGGTCGTCGAGCTCGTTTTCGAGAGAAAAAAAAAAAAATTCTCAAAATTCGACAAAAAAATAAAACGATTATTGGATCGTGTAGAGAATGTAAAACTGCATCAGAATCGCATAGACGAAAATTGGCGTTCACGTGCTCGTTTTTGTGGAAAAAATTAAAAAAGCTCTCAAAGTTCGAGATAAAAAAAAAAAAACCATCGACCAGGTAGCCAACGGTAGACGGTACAAGTATCGTATGGGCGAAAACGAGCGTTACCGTGCTCGTTTTCGAGTTATTGACGAAAAACGGCCTGGAGCGATCGGTCCGGCGGTCGACGCGCAAAAGTTTCTAAGTCCGCTCTGCTCCGAATCATCGCTCCGGCGTCAAAAATCGTCGTAGGACAAAAACTCGACACGCTATCTTGCATGAAAAAATCCGGGGAACACGATGGCGTCGTCAAAAGTGCAGGTCGTCGAGCTCGTTTTCGAGAGAAAAAAAAAAAAATTCTCAAAATTCGACAAAAAAATAAAACGATTATTGGATTGTGTAGAGAATGTAAAACTGCATAAGAATCGCATAGACGAAAATGAGCGTTCACGTGCTCGTTTTTGTGGAAAAAATTAAAAAAGCTCTCAAAGTTCGAGATAAAAAAAGAAAAAACCATCGACCAGGTAGCCAACGGTAGACGGTACAAGTATCGTATGGGCGAAAACGAGCGTTACCGTGCTCGTTTTCGAGTTATTGACGAAAAACGGCCTGGAGCGATCGGTCCGGCGGTCGACGCGCGAAAGTTTCTAAGTCCGCTCTGCTCCGAATCATCGCTCCGGCGTCAAAAATCGTCGTAGGACAAAAACTCGACACGCTATCTTGCATGAAAAAATCCGGGGAACACGATGGCGTCGTCAAAAGTGCAGGTCGTCGAGCTCGTTTTCGAGAGAAAAAAAAAAAAATTCTCAAAATTCGACAAAAAAATAAAACGATTATTGGATTGTGTAGAGAATGTAAAACTGCATAAGAATCGCATAGACGAAAATGAGCGTTCACGTGCTCGTTTTTGTGGAAAAAATTAAAAAAGCTCTCAAAGTTCGAGATAAAAAAAAAAAAAACCATCGACCAGGTAGCCAACGGTAGACGGTACAAGTATCGTATGGGCGAAAACGAGCGTTACCGTGCTGGTTTTCGAGTTATTGACGAAAAACGGCCTGGAGCGATCGGTCCGGCGGTCGACGCGCAAAAGTTTCTAAGTCCGCTCTGCTCCGAATCATCGCTCCGGCGTCAAAAATCGTCGTAGGACAAAAAATCGACACGCTATCTTGCAGGAAAAAATCCGGGGAACACGATGGCGTCGTCAAAAGTGCAGGTCGTCGAGCTCGTTTTCGAGAGAAAAAAAAAAAAATTCTCAAAATTCGACAAAAAAATAAAGCGATTATTGGATCGTATAGAGAATGTGAAACTGCATAAGAATCGTATAGACGAAAATTGGCGTTCACGTGCTCGTTTTTGTGGAAAAAATTAAAAAAGCTCTCAAAGTTCGAGATAAAAAAAGAAAAAACCATCGACCAGGTAGCCAACGGTAGACGGTACAAGTATCGTATGGGCGAAAACGAGCGTTACCGTGCTCGTTTTCGAGTTATTGACGAAAAACGGCCTGGAGCGATCGGTCCGGCGGTCGACGCGCGAAAGTTTCCAAGTCTGCTCTGCCCCGAATCATCGCTCCGGCGTCAAAAATCGTCGTAGGACAAAAAATCGACACGCTATCTTGCAGGAAAAAATCCGGGGACCACGATGGCGTCGTCAAAAGTGCAGGTCGTCGAGCTCGTTTTCGAGAGAAAAAAAAAAAAATTCTCAAAATTCGACAAAAAAATAAAACGATTATTGGATCGTGTAGAGAATGTAAAACTGCATCAGAATCGCATAGACGAAAATTGGCGTTCACGTGCTCGTTTTTGTGGAAAAAATTAAAAAAGCTCTCAAAGTTCGAGATAAAAAAAAAAAAACCATCGACCAGGTAGCCAACGGTAGACGGTACAAGTATCGTATGGGCGAAAACGAGCGTTACCGTGCTCGTTTTCGAGTTATTGACGAAAAACGGCCTGGAGCGATCGGTCCGGCGGTCGACACGCAAAAGTTTCTAAGTCCGCTCTGCTCCGAATCATCGCTCCGGCGTCAAAAATCGTCGTAGGACAAAAACTCGACACGCTATCTTGCATGAAAAAATCCGGGGAACACGATGGCGTCGTCAAAAGTGCAGGTCGTCGAGCTCGTTTTCGAGAGAAAAAAAAAAAAATTCTCAAAATTCGACAAAAAAATAAAACGATTATTGGATTGTGTAGAGAATGTAAAACTGCATAAGAATCGCATAGACGAAAATGAGCGTTCACGTGCTCGTTTTTGTGGAAAAAATTAAAAAAGCTCTCAAAGTTCGAGATAAAAAAAGAAAAAACCATCGACCAGGTAGCCAACGGTAGACGGTACAAGTATCGTATGGGTGAAAACGAGCGTTACCGTGCTCGTTTTCGAGTTATTGACGAAAAACGGCCTGGAGCGATCGGTCCGGCGGTCGACGCGCGAAAGTTTCTAAGTCCGCTCTGCTCCGAATCATCGCTCCGGCGTCAAAAATCGTCGTAGGACAAAAACTCGACACGCTATCTTGCATGAAAAAATCCGGGGAACACGATGGCGTCGTCAAAAGTGCAGGTCGTCGAGCTCGTTTTCGAGAGAAAAAAAAAAAAATTCTCAAAATTCGACAAAAAAATAAAACGATTATTGGATTGTGTAGAGAATGTAAAACTGCATAAGAATCGCATAGACGAAAATGAGCGTTCACGTGCTCGTTTTTGTGGAAAAAATTAAAAAAGCTCTCAAAGTTCGAGATAAAAAAAAAAAAAACCATCGACCAGGTAGCCAACGGTAGACGGTACAAGTATCGTATGGGCGAAAACGAGCGTTACCGTGCTGGTTTTCGAGTTATTGACGAAAAACGGCCTGGAGCGATCGGTCCGGCGGTCGACGCGCAAAAGTTTCTAAGTCCGCTCTGCTCCGAATCATCGCTCCGGCGTCAAAAATCGTCGTAGGACAAAAAATCGACACGCTATCTTGCAGGAAAAAATCCGGGGAACACGATGGCGTCGTCAAAAGTGCAGGTCGTCGAGCTCGTTTTCGAGAGAAAAAAAAAAAAATTCTCAAAATTCGACAAAAAAATAAAGCGATTATTGGATCGTATAGAGAATGTGAAACTGCATAAGAATCGTATAGACGAAAATTGGCGTTCACGTGCTCGTTTTTGTGGAAAAAATTAAAAAAGCTCTCAAAGTTCGAGATAAAAAAAGAAAAAACCATCGACCAGGTAGCCAACGGTAGACGGTACAAGTATCGTATGGGCGAAAACGAGCGTTACCGTGCTCGTTTTCGAGTTATTGACGAAAAACGGCCTGGAGCGATCGGTCCGGCGGTCGACGCGCGAAAGTTTCCAAGTCTGCTCTGCCCCGAATCATCGCTCCGGCGTCAAAAATCGTCGTAGGACAAAAAATCGACACGCTATCTTGCAGGAAAAAATCCGGGGACCACGATGGCGTCGTCAAAAGTGCAGGTCGTCGAGCTCGTTTTCGAGAGAAAAAAAAAAAAATTCTCAAAATTCGACAAAAAAATAAAACGATTATTGGATCGTGTAGAGAATGTAAAACTGCATCAGAATCGCATAGACGAAAATTGGCGTTCACGTGCTCGTTTTTGTGGAAAAAATTAAAAAAGCTCTCAAAGTTCGAGATAAAAAAAAAAAAACCATCGACCAGGTAGCCAACGGTAGACGGTACAAGTATCGTATGGGCGAAAACGAGCGTTACCGTGCTCGTTTTCGAGTTATTGACGAAAAACGGCCTGGAGCGATCGGTCCGGCGGTCGACACGCAAAAGTTTCTAAGTCCGCTCTGCTCCGAATCATCGCTCCGGCGTCAAAAATCGTCGTAGGACAAAAACTCGACACGCTATCTTGCATGAAAAAATCCGGGGAACACGATGGCGTCGTCAAAAGTGCAGGTCGTCGAGCTCGTTTTCGAGAGAAAAAAAAAAAAATTCTCAAAATTCGACAAAAAAATAAAACGATTATTGGATTGTGTAGAGAATGTAAAACTGCATAAGAATCGCATAGACGAAAATGAGCGTTCACGTGCTCGTTTTTGTGGAAAAAATTAAAAAAGCTCTCAAAGTTCGAGATAAAAAAAGAAAAAACCATCGACCAGGTAGCCAACGGTAGACGGTACAAGTATCGTATGGGCGAAAACGAGCGTTACCGTGCTCGTTTTCGAGTTATTGACGAAAAACGGCCTGGAGCGATCGGTCCGGCGGTCGACGCGCGAAAGTTTCTAAGTCCGCTCTGCTCCGAATCATCGCTCCGGCGTCAAAAATCGTCGTAGGACAAAAACTCGACACGCTATCTTGCATGAAAAAATCCGGGGAACACGATGGCGTCGTCAAAAGTGCAGGTCGTCGAGCTCGTTTTCGAGAGAAAAAAAAAAAAATTCTCAAAATTCGACAAAAAAATAAAACGATTATTGGATTGTGTAGAGAATGTAAAACTGCATAAGAATCGCATAGACGAAAATGAGCGTTCACGTGCTCGTTTTTGTGGAAAAAATTAAAAAAGCTCTCAAAGTTCGAGATAAAAAAAAAAAAAACCATCGACCAGGTAGCCAACGGTAGACGGTACAAGTATCGTATGGGCGAAAACGAGCGTTACCGTGCTGGTTTTCGAGTTATTGACGAAAAACGGCCTGGAGCGATCGGTCCGGCGGTCGACGCGCAAAAGTTTCTAAGTCCGCTCTGCTCCGAATCATCGCTCCGGCGTCAAAAATCGTCGTAGGACAAAAAATCGACACGCTATCTTGCAGGAAAAAATCCGGGGAACACGACGGCGTCGTCAAAAGTGCAGGTCGTCGAGCTCGTTTTCGAGAGAAAAAAAAAAAAATTCTCAAAATTCGACAAAAAAATAAAACGATTATTGGATTGTGTAGAGAATGTAAAACTGCATAAGAATCGCATAGACGAAAATGAGCATTCACGTGCTCGTTTTTGTGGAAAAAATTAAAAAAGCTCTCAAAGTTCGAGATAAAAAAAGAAAAAACCATCCACCAGGTAGCCAACGGTAAACGGTACAAGTATCGTACGGGCGAAAACGAGCGTTACCGTGCTCGTTTTCGAGTTATTGACGAAAAACGGCCTGGAGCGATCGGTCCGGCGGTCGACGCGCGAAAGTTTCTAAGTCCGCTCTGCTCCGAATCATCGCTCCGGCGTCAAAAATCGTCGTAGGACAAAAAATCGACACGCTATCTTGCATGAAAAAATCCGGGGAACACGATGGCGTCGTCAAAAGTGCAGGTCGTCGAGCTCGTTTTCGAGAGAAAAAAAAAAAAATTCTCAAAATTCGACAAAAAAATAAAACGATTATTGGATTGTGTAGAGAATGTAAAACTGCATAAGAATCGCATAGACGAAAATGAGCGTTCACGTGCTCGTTTTTGTGGAAAAAATTAAAAAAGCTCTCAAAGTTCGAGATAAAAAAAAAAAAAACCATCGACCAGGTAGCCAACGGTAGACGGTACAAGTATCGTATGGGCGAAAACGAGCGTTACCGTGCTGGTTTTCGAGTTATTGACGAAAAACGGCCTGGAGCGATCGGTCCGGCGGTCGACGCGCAAAAGTTTCTAAGTCCGCTCTGCTCCGAATCATCGCTCCGGCGTCAAAAATCGTCGTAGGACAAAAAATCGACACGCTATCTTGCAGGAAAAAATCCGGGGAACACGACGGCGTCGTCAAAAGTGCAGGTCGTCGAGCTCGTTTTCGAGAGAAAAAAAAAAAAATTCTCAAAATTCGACAAAAAAATAAAGCGATTATTGTATCGTATAGAGAATGTGAAACTGCATAAGAATCGTATAGACGAAAATTGGCGTTCACGTGCTCGTTTTTGTGGAAAAAATTAAAAACCTCTCAAAGTTCGAGATAAAAAAAAAAAAAACCATCGACCAGGTAGCCAACGGTAGACGGTACAAGTATCGTATGGGCGAAAACGAGCGTTACCGTGCTCGTTTTCGAGTTATTGACGAAAAACGGCCTGGAGCGATCGGTCCGGCGGTCGACGCGCGAAAGTTTCCAAGTCTGCTCTGCCCCGAATCATCGCTCCGGCGTCAAAAATCGTCGTAGGACAAAAAATCGACACGCTATCTTGCAGGAAAAAATCCGGGGACCACGATGGCGTCGTCAAAAGTGCAGGTCGTCGAGCTCGTTTTCGAGAGAAAAAAAAAAAAATTCTCAAAATTCGACAAAAAAATAAAACGATTATTGGATCGTGTAGAGAATGTGAAACTGCATAAGAATCGTATAGACGAAAATTGGCGTTCACGTGCTCGTTTTTGTGGAAAAAATTAAAAAAGCTCTCAAAGTTCGAGATAAAAAAAAAAAAAACCATCGACCAGGTAGCCAACGGTAGACGGTACAAGTATCGTACGGGCGAAAACGAGCGTTACCGTGCTCGTTTTCGAGTTATTGACGAAAAACGGCCTGGAGCGATCGGTCCGGCGGTCGACGCGCGAAAGTTTCTAAGTCCGCTCTGCTCCGAATCATCGCTCCGGCGTCAAAAATCGTCGTAGGACAAAAAATCGACACGCTATCTTGCAGGAAAAAATCCGGGGAACACGATGGCGTCGTCAAAAGTGCAGGTCGTCGAGCTCGTTTTCGAGAGAAAAAAAAAAATTCTCAAAATTCGACAAAAAAATAAAGCGATTATTGGATCGTGTAGAGAATGTGAAACTGCATAAGAATCGTATAGACGAAAATTGGCGTTCACGTGCTCGTTTTTGTGGAAAAAATTAAAAAAGCTCTCAAAGTTCGAGATAAAAAAAAAAAAAACCATCGACCAGGTAGCCAACGGTAGACGGTACAAGTATCGTATGGGCGAAAACGAGCGTTACCGTGCTGGTTTTCGAGTTATTGACGAAAAACGGCCTGGAGCGATCGGTCCGGCGGTCGACGCGCAAAAGTTTCTAAGGCCGCTCTGCTCCGAATCATCGCTCCGGCGTCAAAAATCGTCGTAGGACAAAAAATCGACACGCTATCTTGCAGGAAAAAATCCGGGGAACACGACGGCGTCGTCAAAAGTGCAGGTCGTCGAGCTCGTTTTCGAGAGAAAAAAAAAAAAATTCTCAAAATTCGACAAAAAAATAAAGCGATTATTGGATCGTGTAGAGAATGTGAAACTGCATAAGAATCGTGTAGACGAAAATTGGCGTTCACGTGCTCGTTTTTGTGGAAAAAATTAAAAAAGCTCTCAAAGCTCGAGATAAAAAAAAAAAAAACCATCGACCAGGTAGCCAACGGTAGACGGTACAAGTATCGTATGGGCGAAAACGAGCGTTACCGTGCTCGTTTTCGAGTTATTGACGAAAAACGGCCTGGAGCGATCGGTCCGGCGGTCGACGCGCGAAAGTTTCTAAGTCCGCTCTGCTCCGAATCATCGCTCCGGCGTCAAAAATCGTCGTAGGACAAAAACTCGACACGCTATCTTGCATGAAAAAATCCGGGGAACACGATGGCGTCGTCAAAAGTGCAGGTCGTCGAGCTCGTTTTCGAGAGAAAAAAAAAAAAATTCTCAAAATTCGACAAAAAAATAAAACGATTATTGGATCGTGTAGAGAATGTAAAACTGCATAAGAATCGCATAGACGAAAATTAGCGTTCACGTGCTCGTTTTTGTGGAGAAAATTAAAAAAGCTCTCAAAGTTCGAGATAAAAAAAGAAAAAACCATCCACCAGGTAGCAACCGGTAAACGGTACAAGTATCGTACGGGCGAAAACGAGCGTTACCGTGCTCGTTTTCGAGTTATTGACGAAAAACGGCCTGGAGCGATCGGTCCGGCGGTCGACGCGCGAAAGTTTCCAAGTCCGCTCTGCTCCGAATCATCGCTCCGGCGTCAAAAATCGTCGTAGGACAAAAAATCGACACGCTACTTTGCAGGAAAAAATCCGGGGAACACGATGGCGTCGTCAAAAGTGCAGGTCGTCGAGCTCGTTTTCGAGAGAAAAAAAAAAAAATTCTCAAAATTCGACAAACAAATAAAACGATTGTTGGACCGTGTAGAGAATGTAAAACTACATAAGAATCGTATAGACGAAAATTGGCGTTCACGTGCTCGTTTTTGTGGAGAAAATTAAAAAAGCTCTCAAAGTTCGAGATAAAAAAAGAAAAAACCATCCACCAGGTAGCCAACGGTAAACGGTACAAGTATCGTACGGGCGAAAACGAGCGTTACCGTGCTCGTTTTCGAGTTATTGACGAAAAACGGCCTGGAGCGATCGGTCCGGCGGTCGACGCGCGAAAGATTCCAAGTCCGCTCTGCTCCGAATCATCGCTCCGGCGTCAAAAATCGTCGTAGGACAAAAAATCGACACGCTACTTTGCAGGAAAAAATCCGGGGAACACGATGGCGTCGTCAAAAGTGCAGGTCGTCGAGCTCGTTTTCGAGAGAAAAAAAAAAAAATTCTCAAAATTCGACAAACAAATAAAACGATTGTTGGACCGTGTAGAGAATGTAAAACTGCATAAGAATCGTATAGACGAAAATTGGCGTTCACGTGCTCGTTTTTGTGGAAAAAATTAAAAAAGCTCTCAAAGTTCGAGATAAAAAAAAAAAAACCATCGACCAGGTAGCCAACGGTAAACGATACAAGTATCGTACGGGCGAAAACGAGCGTTACCGTGCTCGTTTTCGAGTTATTGACGAAAAACGGCCTGGAGCGATCGGTCCGGCGGTCGACGCGCGAAAGTTTCTAAGTCCGCTCTGCTCCGAATCATCGCTCCGGCGTCAAAAATCGTCGCAGGACAAAAAATCGACACGCTATCTTGCAGGAAAAAATCCGGGGAACACGATGGCGTCGTCAAAAGTGCAGGTCGTCGAGCTCGTTTTCGAGAGAAAAAAAGAAAAATTCTCAAAATTCGACAAAAAAATAAAACGATTATTGGATCGTGTAGAGAATGTGAAACTGCATAAGAATCGTGTAGACGAAAATTGGCGTTCACGTGCTCGTTTTTGTGGAGAAAATTAAAAAAGCTCTCAAAGTTCGAGATAAAAAAAGAAAAAACCATCCACCAGGTAGCCAACGGTAAACGGTACAAGTATCGTACGGGCGAAAACGAGCGTTACCGTGCTCGTTTTCGAGTTATTGACGAAAAACGGCCTGGAGCGATCGGTCCGGCGGTCGACGCGCGAAAGTTTCTAAGTCCGCTCTGCTCCGAATCATCGCTCCGGCGTCAAAAATCGTCGTAGGACAAAAAATCGACACGCTACTTTGCAGGAAAAAATCCGGGGAACACGATGGCGTCGTCAAAAGTGCAGGTCGTCGAGCTCGTTTTCGAGAGAAAAAAAAAAAAATTCTCAAAATTCGACAAACAAATAAAACGATTGTTGGACCGTGTAGAGAATGTAAAACTGCATAAGAATCGTATAGACGAAAATTGGCGTTCACGTGCTCGTTTTTGTGGAAAAAATTAAAAAAGCTCTCAAAGCTCGAGATAAAAAAAAAAAAAACCATCGACCAGGTAGCCAACGGTAGACGGTACAAGTATCGTATGGGCGAAAACGAGCGTTACCGTGCTCGTTTTCGAGTTATTGACGAAAAACGGCCTGGAGCGATCGGTCCGGCGGTCGACGCGCGAAAGTTTCTAAGTCCGCTCTGCCCCGAATCATCGCTCCGGCGTCAAAAATCGTCGTAGGACAAAAACTCGACACGCTATCTTGCATGAAAAAATCCGGGGAACACGATGGCGTCGTCAAAAGTGCAGGTCGTCGAGCTCGTTTTCGAGAGAAAAAAAAAAAAATTCTCAAAATTCGACAAAAAAATAAAACGATTATTGGATCGTGTAGAGAATGTAAAACTGCATAAGAATCGCATAGACGAAAATTAGCGTTCTCGTGCTCGTTTTTGTGGAAAAAATTAAAAAAGCTCTCAAAGTTCGAGATAAAAAAAGAAAAAACCATCCACCAGGTAGCCAACGGTAAACGGTACAAGTATCGTACGGGCGAAAACGAGCGTTACCGTGCTCGTTTTCGAGTTATTGACGAAAAACGGCCTGGAGCGATCGGTCCGGCGGTCGACGCGCGAAAGATTCTAAGTCCGCTCTGCTCCGAATCATCGCTCCGGCGTCAAAAATCGTCGTAGGACAAAAAATCGACACGCTACTTTGCAGGAAAAAATCCGGGGAACACGATGGCGTCGTCAAAAGTGCAGGTCGTCGAGCTCGTTTTCGAGAGAAAAAAAAAAAAATTCTCAAAATTCGACAAAAAAATAAAGCGATTATTGGATCGTGTAGAGAATGTGAAACTGCATAAGAATCGTGTAGACGAAAATTGGCGTTCACGTGCTCGTTTTTGTGGAAAAAATTAAAAAAGCTCTCAAAGCTCGAGATAAAAAAAAAAAAAACCATCGACCAGGTAGCCAACGGTAGACGGTACAAGTATCGTATGGGCGAAAACGAGCGTTACCGTGCTCGTTTTCGAGTTATTGACGAAAAACGGCCTGGAGCGATCGGTCCGGCGGTCGACGCGCGAAAGTTTCTAAGTCCGCTCTGCTCCGAATCATCGCTCCGGCGTCAAAAATCGTCGTAGGACAAAAACTCGACACGCTATCTTGCATGAAAAAATCCGGGGAACACGATGGCGTCGTCAAAAGTGCAGGTCGTCGAGCTCGTTTTCGAGAGAAAAAAAAAAAAATTCTCAAAATTCGACAAAAAAATAAAACGATTATTGGATCGTGTAGAGAATGTAAAACTGCATAAGAATCGCATAGACGAAAATTAGCGTTCACGTGCTCGTTTTTGTGGAGAAAATTAAAAAAGCTCTCAAAGTTCGAGATAAAAAAAGAAAAAACCATCCACCAGGTAGCAACCGGTAAACGGTACAAGTATCGTACGGGCGAAAACGAGCGTTACCGTGCTCGTTTTCGAGTTATTGACGAAAAACGGCCTGGAGCGATCGGTCCGGCGGTCGACGCGCGAAAGTTTCCAAGTCCGCTCTGCTCCGAATCATCGCTCCGGCGTCAAAAATCGTCGTAGGACAAAAAATCGACACGCTACTTTGCAGGAAAAAATCCGGGGAACACGATGGCGTCGTCAAAAGTGCAGGTCGTCGAGCTCGTTTTCGAGAGAAAAAAAAAAAAATTCTCAAAATTCGACAAACAAATAAAACGATTGTTGGACCGTGTAGAGAATGTAAAACTACATAAGAATCGTATAGACGAAAATTGGCGTTCACGTGCTCGTTTTTGTGGAGAAAATTAAAAAAGCTCTCAAAGTTCGAGATAAAAAAAGAAAAAACCATCCACCAGGTAGCCAACGGTAAACGGTACAAGTATCGTACGGGCGAAAACGAGCGTTACCGTGCTCGTTTTCGAGTTATTGACGAAAAACGGCCTGGAGCGATCGGTCCGGCGGTCGACGCGCGAAAGATTCCAAGTCCGCTCTGCTCCGAATCATCGCTCCGGCGTCAAAAATCGTCGTAGGACAAAAAATCGACACGCTACTTTGCAGGAAAAAATCCGGGGAACACGATGGCGTCGTCAAAAGTGCAGGTCGTCGAGCTCGTTTTCGAGAGAAAAAAAAAAAAATTCTCAAAATTCGACAAACAAATAAAACGATTGTTGGACCGTGTAGAGAATGTAAAACTGCATAAGAATCGTATAGACGAAAATTGGCGTTCACGTGCTCGTTTTTGTGGAAAAAATTAAAAAAGCTCTCAAAGTTCGAGATAAAAAAAAAAAAACCATCGACCAGGTAGCCAACGGTAAACGATACAAGTATCGTACGGGCGAAAACGAGCGTTACCGTGCTCGTTTTCGAGTTATTGACGAAAAACGGCCTGGAGCGATCGGTCCGGCGGTCGACGCGCGAAAGTTTCTAAGTCCGCTCTGCTCCGAATCATCGCTCCGGCGTCAAAAATCGTCGCAGGACAAAAAATCGACACGCTATCTTGCAGGAAAAAATCCGGGGAACACGATGGCGTCGTCAAAAGTGCAGGTCGTCGAGCTCGTTTTCGAGAGAAAAAAAGAAAAATTCTCAAAATTCGACAAAAAAATAAAACGATTATTGGATCGTGTAGAGAATGTGAAACTGCATAAGAATCGTGTAGACGAAAATTGGCGTTCACGTGCTCGTTTTTGTGGAGAAAATTAAAAAAGCTCTCAAAGTTCGAGATAAAAAAAGAAAAAACCATCCACCAGGTAGCCAACGGTAAACGGTACAAGTATCGTACGGGCGAAAACGAGCGTTACCGTGCTCGTTTTCGAGTTATTGACGAAAAACGGCCTGGAGCGATCGGTCCGGCGGTCGACGCGCGAAAGTTTCTAAGTCCGCTCTGCTCCGAATCATCGCTCCGGCGTCAAAAATCGTCGTAGGACAAAAAATCGACACGCTACTTTGCAGGAAAAAATCCGGGGAACACGATGGCGTCGTCAAAAGTGCAGGTCGTCGAGCTCGTTTTCGAGAGAAAAAAAAAAAAATTCTCAAAATTCGACAAAAAAATAAAGCGATTATTGGATCGTGTAGAGAATGTGAAACTGCATAAGAATCGTGTAGACGAAAATTGGCGTTCACGTGCTCGTTTTTGTGGAAAAAATTAAAAAAGCTCTCAAAGCTCGAGATAAAAAAAAAAAAAACCATCGACCAGGTAGCCAACGGTAGACGGTACAAGTATCGTATGGGCGAAAACGAGCGTTACCGTGCTCGTTTTCGAGTTATTGACGAAAAACGGCCTGGAGCGATCGGTCCGGCGGTCGACGCGCGAAAGTTTCTAAGTCCGCTCTGCTCCGAATCATCGCTCCGGCGTCAAAAATCGTCGTAGGACAAAAACTCGACACGCTATCTTGCATGAAAAAATCCGGGGAACACGATGGCGTCGTCAAAAGTGCAGGTCGTCGAGCTCGTTTTCGAGAGAAAAAAAAAAAAATTCTCAAAATTCGACAAAAAAATAAAACGATTATTGGATCGTGTAGAGAATGTAAAACTGCATAAGAATCGCATAGACGAAAATTAGCGTTCACGTGCTCGTTTTTGTGGAGAAAATTAAAAAAGCTCTCAAAGTTCGAGATAAAAAAAGAAAAAACCATCCACCAGGTAGCAACCGGTAAACGGTACAAGTATCGTACGGGCGAAAACGAGCGTTACCGTGCTCGTTTTCGAGTTATTGACGAAAAACGGCCTGGAGCGATCGGTCCGGCGGTCGACGCGCGAAAGTTTCCAAGTCCGCTCTGCTCCGAATCATCGCTCCGGCGTCAAAAATCGTCGTAGGACAAAAAATCGACACGCTACTTTGCAGGAAAAAATCCGGGGAACACGATGGCGTCGTCAAAAGTGCAGGTCGTCGAGCTCGTTTTCGAGAGAAAAAAAAAAAAATTCTCAAAATTCGACAAACAAATAAAACGATTGTTGGACCGTGTAGAGAATGTAAAACTACATAAGAATCGTATAGACGAAAATTGGCGTTCACGTGCTCGTTTTTGTGGAGAAAATTAAAAAAGCTCTCAAAGTTCGAGATAAAAAAAGAAAAAACCATCCACCAGGTAGCCAACGGTAAACGGTACAAGTATCGTACGGGCGAAAACGAGCGTTACCGTGCTCGTTTTCGAGTTATTGACGAAAAACGGCCTGGAGCGATCGGTCCGGCGGTCGACGCGCGAAAGATTCCAAGTCCGCTCTGCTCCGAATCATCGCTCCGGCGTCAAAAATCGTCGTAGGACAAAAAATCGACACGCTACTTTGCAGGAAAAAATCCGGGGAACACGATGGCGTCGTCAAAAGTGCAGGTCGTCGAGCTCGTTTTCGAGAGAAAAAAAAAAAAATTCTCAAAATTCGACAAACAAATAAAACGATTGTTGGACCGTGTAGAGAATGTAAAACTGCATAAGAATCGTATAGACGAAAATTGGCGTTCACGTGCTCGTTTTTGTGGAAAAAATTAAAAAAGCTCTCAAAGTTCGAGATAAAAAAAAAAAAACCATCGACCAGGTAGCCAACGGTAAACGATACAAGTATCGTACGGGCGAAAACGAGCGTTACCGTGCTCGTTTTCGAGTTATTGACGAAAAACGGCCTGGAGCGATCGGTCCGGCGGTCGACGCGCGAAAGTTTCTAAGTCCGCTCTGCTCCGAATCATCGCTCCGGCGTCAAAAATCGTCGCAGGACAAAAAATCGACACGCTATCTTGCAGGAAAAAATCCGGGGAACACGATGGCGTCGTCAAAAGTGCAGGTCGTCGAGCTCGTTTTCGAGAGAAAAAAAGAAAAATTCTCAAAATTCGACAAAAAAATAAAACGATTATTGGATCGTGTAGAGAATGTGAAACTGCATAAGAATCGTGTAGACGAAAATTGGCGTTCACGTGCTCGTTTTTGTGGAGAAAATTAAAAAAGCTCTCAAAGTTCGAGATAAAAAAAGAAAAAACCATCCACCAGGTAGCCAACGGTAAACGGTACAAGTATCGTACGGGCGAAAACGAGCGTTACCGTGCTCGTTTTCGAGTTATTGACGAAAAACGGCCTGGAGCGATCGGTCCGGCGGTCGACGCGCGAAAGTTTCTAAGTCCGCTCTGCTCCGAATCATCGCTCCGGCGTCAAAAATCGTCGTAGGACAAAAAATCGACACGCTACTTTGCAGGAAAAAATCCGGGGAACACGATGGCGTCGTCAAAAGTGCAGGTCGTCGAGCTCGTTTTCGAGAGAAAAAAAAAAAAATTCTCAAAATTCGACAAACAAATAAAACGATTGTTGGACCGTGTAGAGAATGTAAAACTGCATAAGAATCGTATAGACGAAAATTGGCGTTCACGTGCTCGTTTTTGTGGAAAAAATTAAAAAAGCTCTCAAAGCTCGAGATAAAAAAAAAAAAAACCATCGACCAGGTAGCCAACGGTAGACGGTACAAGTATCGTATGGGCGAAAACGAGCGTTACCGTGCTCGTTTTCGAGTTATTGACGAAAAACGGCCTGGAGCGATCGGTCCGGCGGTCGACGCGCGAAAGTTTCTAAGTCCGCTCTGCCCCGAATCATCGCTCCGGCGTCAAAAATCGTCGTAGGACAAAAACTCGACACGCTATCTTGCATGAAAAAATCCGGGGAACACGATGGCGTCGTCAAAAGTGCAGGTCGTCGAGCTCGTTTTCGAGAGAAAAAAAAAAAAATTCTCAAAATTCGACAAAAAAATAAAACGATTATTGGATCGTGTAGAGAATGTAAAACTGCATAAGAATCGCATAGACGAAAATTAGCGTTCTCGTGCTCGTTTTTGTGGAAAAAATTAAAAAAGCTCTCAAAGTTCGAGATAAAAAAAGAAAAAACCATCCACCAGGTAGCCAACGGTAAACGGTACAAGTATCGTACGGGCGAAAACGAGCGTTACCGTGCTCGTTTTCGAGTTATTGACGAAAATCGGCCTGGAGCGATCGGTCCGGCGGTCGACGCGCGAAAGATTCTAAGTCCGCTCTGCTCCGAATCATCGCTCCGGCGTCAAAAATCGTCGTAGGACAAAAAATCGACACGCTACTTTGCAGGAAAAAATCCGGGGAACACGATGGCGTCGTCAAAAGTGCAGGTCGTCGAGCTCGTTTTCGAGAGAAAAAAAAAAAAATTCTCAAAATTCGACAAACAAATAAAACGATTGTTGGACCGTGTAGAGAATGTAAAACTGCATAAGAATCGTATAGACGAAAATTGGCGTTCACGTGCTCGTTTTTGTGGAAAAAATTAAAAAAGCTCTCAAAGTTCGAGATAAAAAAAAAAAAACCATCGACCAGGTAGCCAACGGTAAACGATACAAGTATCGTACGGGCGAAAACGAGCGTTACCGTGCTCGTTTTCGAGTTATTGACGAAAAACGGCCTGGAGCGATCGGTCCGGCGGTCGACGCGCGAAAGTTTCTAAGTCCGCTCTGCTCCGAATCATCGCTCCGGCGTCAAAAATCGTCGTAGGACAAAAAATCGACACGCTATCTTGCAGGAAAAAATCCGGGGAACACGATGGCGTCGTCAAAAGTGCAGGTCGTCGAGCTCGTTTTCGAGAGAAAAAAAGAAAAATTCTCAAAATTCGACAAAAAAATAAAACGATTATTGGATCGTGTAGAGAATGTGAAACTGCATAAGAATCGTGTAGACGAAAATTGGCGTTCACGTGCTCGTTTTTGTGGAAAAAATTAAAAAAGCTCTCAAAGCTCGAGATAAAAAAAAAAAAAACCATCGACCAGGTAGCCAACGGTAGACGGTACAAGTATCGTATGGGCGAAAACGAGCGTTACCGTGCTCGTTTTCGAGTTATTGACGAAAAACGGCCTGGAGCGATCGGTCCGGCGGTCGACGCGCGAAAGTTTCTAAGTCCGCTCTGCTCCGAATCATCGCTCCGGCGTCAAAAATCGTCGTAGGACAAAAACTCGACACGCTATCTTGCATGAAAAAATCCGGGGAACACGATGGCGTCGTCAAAAGTGCAGGTCGTCGAGCTCGTTTTCGAGAGAAAAAAAAAAAAATTCTCAAAATTCGACAAAAAAATAAAACGATTATTGGATCGTGTAGAGAATGTAAAACTGCATAAGAATCGCATAGACGAAAATTAGCGTTCACGTGCTCGTTTTTGTGGAGAAAATTAAAAAAGCTCTCAAAGTTCGAGATAAAAAAAGAAAAAACCATCCACCAGGTAGCCAACGGTAAACGGTACAAGTATCGTACGGGCGAAAACGAGCGTTACCGTGCTCGTTTTCGAGTTATTGACGAAAAACGGCCTGGAGCGATCGGTCCGGCGGTCGACGCGCGAAAGTTTCTAAGTCCGCTCTGCTCCGAATCATCGCTCCGGCGTCAAAAATCGTCGTAGGACAAAAAATCGACACGCTACTTTGCAGGAAAAAATCCGGGGAACACGATGGCGTCGTCAAAAGTGCAGGTCGTCGAGCTCGTTTTCGAGAGAAAAAAAAAAAAATTCTCAAAATTCGACAAACAAATAAAACGATTGTTGGACCGTGTAGAGAATGTAAAACTGCATAAGAATCGTATAGACGAAAATTGGCGTTCACGTGCTCGTTTTTGTGGAGAAAATTAAAAAAGCTCTCAAAGTTCGAGATAAAAAAAGAAAAAACCATCCACCAGGTAGCCAACGGTAAACGGTACAAGTATCGTACGGGCGAAAACGAGCGTTACCGTGCTCGTTTTCGAGTTATTGACGAAAAACGGCCTGGAGCGATCGGTCCGGCGGTCGACGCGCGAAAGATTCTAAGTCCGCTCTGCTCCGAATCATCGCTCCGGCGTCAAAAATCGTCGTAGGACAAAAAATCGACACGCTACTTTGCAGGAAAAAATCCGGGGAACACGATGGCGTCGTCAAAAGTGCAGGTCGTCGAGCTCGTTTTCGAGAGAAAAAAAAAAAAATTCTCAAAATTCGACAAACAAATAAAACGATTGTTGGACCGTGTAGAGAATGTAAAACTGCATAAGAATCGTATAGACGAAAATTGGCGTTCACGTGCTCGTTTTTGTGGAAAAAATTAAAAAAGCTCTCAAAGTTCGAGATAAAAAAAAAAAAACCATCGACCAGGTAGCCAACGGTAAACGATACAAGTATCGTACGGGCGAAAACGAGCGTTACCGTGCTCGTTTTCGAGTTATTGACGAAAAACGGCCTGGAGCGATCGGTCCGGCGGTCGACGCGCGAAAGTTTCTAAGTCCGCTCTGCTCCGAATCATCGCTCCGGCGTCAAAAATCGTCGTAGGACAAAAAATCGACACGCTATCTTGCAGGAAAAAATCCGGGGAACACGATGGCGTCGTCAAAAGTGCAGGTCGTCGAGCTCGTTTTCGAGAGAAAAAAAGAAAAATTCTCAAAATTCGACAAAAAAATAAAACGATTATTGGATCGTGTAGAGAATGTGAAACTGCATAAGAATCGTGTAGACGAAAATTGGCGTTCACGTGCTCGTTTTTGTGGAAAAAATTAAAAAAGCTCTCAAAGCTCGAGATAAAAAAAAAAAAAACCATCGACCAGGTAGCCAACGGTAGACGGTACAAGTATCGTATGGGCGAAAACGAGCGTTACCGTGCTCGTTTTCGAGTTATTGACGAAAAACGGCCTGGAGCGATCGGTCCGGCGGTCGACGCGCGAAAGTTTCTAAGTCCGCTCTGCTCCGAATCATCGCTCCGGCGTCAAAAATCGTCGTAGGACAAAAACTCGACACGCTATCTTGCATGAAAAAATCCGGGGAACACGATGGCGTCGTCAAAAGTGCAGGTCGTCGAGCTCGTTTTCGAGAGAAAAAAAAAAAAATTCTCAAAATTCGACAAAAAAATAAAACGATTATTGGATCGTGTAGAGAATGTAAAACTGCATAAGAATCGCATAGACGAAAATTAGCGTTCACGTGCTCGTTTTTGTGGAGAAAATTAAAAAAGCTCTCAAAGTTCGAGATAAAAAAAGAAAAAACCATCCACCAGGTAGCCAACGGTAAACGGTACAAGTATCGTACGGGCGAAAACGAGCGTTACCGTGCTCGTTTTCGAGTTATTGACGAAAAACGGCCTGGAGCGATCGGTCCGGCGGTCGACGCGCGAAAGATTCTAAGTCCGCTCTGCTCCGAATCATCGCTCCGGCGTCAAAAATCGTCGTAGGACAAAAAATCGACACGCTACTTTGCAGGAAAAAATCCGGGGAACACGATGGCGTCGTCAAAAGTGCAGGTCGTCGAGCTCGTTTTCGAGAGAAAAAAAAAAAAATTCTCAAAATTCGACAAACAAATAAAACGATTGTTGGACCGTGTAGAGAATGTAAAACTGCATAAGAATCGTATAGACGAAAATTGGCGTTCACGTGCTCGTTTTTGTGGAAAAAATTAAAAAAGCTCTCAAAGTTCGAGATAAAAAAAAAAAAACCATCGACCAGGTAGCCAACGGTAAACGATACAAGTATCGTACGGGCGAAAACGAGCGTTACCGTGCTCGTTTTCGAGTTATTGACGAAAAACGGCCTGGAGCGATCGGTCCGGCGGTCGACGCGCGAAAGTTTCTAAGTCCGCTCTGCTCCGAATCATCGCTCCGGCGTCAAAAATCGTCGTAGGACAAAAAATCGACACGCTATCTTGCAGGAAAAAATCCGGGGAACACGATGGCGTCGTCAAAAGTGCAGGTCGTCGAGCTCGTTTTCGAGAGAAAAAAAGAAAAATTCTCAAAATTCGACAAAAAAATAAAACGATTATTGGATCGTGTAGAGAATGTGAAACTGCATAAGAATCGTGTAGACGAAAATTGGCGTTCACGTGCTCGTTTTTGTGGAAAAAATTAAAAAAGCTCTCAAAGCTCGAGATAAAAAAAAAAAAAACCATCGACCAGGTAGCCAACGGTAGACGGTACAAGTATCGTATGGGCGAAAACGAGCGTTACCGTGCTCGTTTTCGAGTTATTGACGAAAAACGGCCTGGAGCGATCGGTCCGGCGGTCGACGCGCGAAAGTTTCTAAGTCCGCTCTGCTCCGAATCATCGCTCCGGCGTCAAAAATCGTCGTAGGACAAAAACTCGACACGCTATCTTGCATGAAAAAATCCGGGGAACACGATGGCGTCGTCAAAAGTGCAGGTCGTCGAGCTCGTTTTCGAGAGAAAAAAAAAAAAATTCTCAAAATTCGACAAAAAAATAAAACGATTATTGGATCGTGTAGAGAATGTAAAACTGCATAAGAATCGCATAGACGAAAATTAGCGTTCACGTGCTCGTTTTTGTGGAGAAAATTAAAAAAGCTCTCAAAGTTCGAGATAAAAAAAGAAAAAACCATCCACCAGGTAGCCAACGGTAAACGGTACAAGTATCGTACGGGCGAAAACGAGCGTTACCGTGCTCGTTTTCGAGTTATTGACGAAAAACGGCCTGGAGCGATCGGTCCGGCGGTCGACGCGCGAAAGATTCTAAGTCCGCTCTGCTCCGAATCATCGCTCCGGCGTCAAAAATCGTCGTAGGACAAAAAATCGACACGCTACTTTGCAGGAAAAAATCCGGGGAACACGATGGCGTCGTCAAAAGTGCAGGTCGTCGAGCTCGTTTTCGAGAGAAAAAAAAAAAAATTCTCAAAATTCGACAAACAAATAAAACGATTGTTGGACCGTGTAGAGAATGTAAAACTGCATAAGAATCGTATAGACGAAAATTGGCGTTCACGTGCTCGTTTTTGTGGAAAAAATTAAAAAAGCTCTCAAAGTTCGAGATAAAAAAAAAAAAACCATCGACCAGGTAGCCAACGGTAAACGATACAAGTATCGTACGGGCGAAAACGAGCGTTACCGTGCTCGTTTTCGAGTTATTGACGAAAAACGGCCTGGAGCGATCGGTCCGGCGGTCGACGCGCGAAAGTTTCTAAGTCCGCTCTGCTCCGAATCATCGCTCCGGCGTCAAAAATCGTCGTAGGACAAAAAATCGACACGCTATCTTGCAGGAAAAAATCCGGGGAACACGATGGCGTCGTCAAAAGTGCAGGTCGTCGAGCTCGTTTTCGAGAGAAAAAAAGAAAAATTCTCAAAATTCGACAAAAAAATAAAACGATTATTGGATCGTGTAGAGAATGTGAAACTGCATAAGAATCGTGTAGACGAAAATTGGCGTTCACGTGCTCGTTTTTGTGGAAAAAATTAAAAAAGCTCTCAAAGCTCGAGATAAAAAAAAAAAAAACCATCGACCAGGTAGCCAACGGTAGACGGTACAAGTATCGTATGGGCGAAAACGAGCGTTACCGTGCTCGTTTTCGAGTTATTGACGAAAAACGGCCTGGAGCGATCGGTCCGGCGGTCGACGCGCGAAAGTTTCTAAGTCCGCTCTGCTCCGAATCATCGCTCCGGCGTCAAAAATCGTCGTAGGACAAAAACTCGACACGCTATCTTGCATGAAAAAATCCGGGGAACACGATGGCGTCGTCAAAAGTGCAGGTCGTCGAGCTCGTTTTCGAGAGAAAAAAAAAAAAATTCTCAAAATTCGACAAAAAAATAAAACGATTATTGGATCGTGTAGAGAATGTAAAACTGCATAAGAATCGCATAGACGAAAATTAGCGTTCACGTGCTCGTTTTTGTGGAGAAAATTAAAAAAGCTCTCAAAGTTCGAGATAAAAAAAGAAAAAACCATCCACCAGGTAGCCAACGGTAAACGGTACAAGTATCGTACGGGCGAAAACGAGCGTTACCGTGCTCGTTTTCGAGTTATTGACGAAAAACGGCCTGGAGCGATCGGTCCGGCGGTCGACGCGCGAAAGTTTCCAAGTCCGCTCTGCTCCGAATCATCGCTCCGGCGTCAAAAATCGTCGTAGGACAAAAAATCGACACGCTACTTTGCAGGAAAAAATCCGGGGAACACGATGGCGTCGTCAAAAGTGCAGGTCGTCGAACTCGTTTTCGAGAGAAAAAAAAAAAAATTCTCAAAATTCGACAAACAAATAAAACGATTGTTGGACCGTGTAGAGAATGTAAAACTACATAAGAATCGTATAGACGAAAATTGGCGTTCACGTGCTCGTTTTTGTGGAGAAAATTAAAAAAGCTCTCAAAGTTCGAGATAAAAAAAGAAAAAACCATCCACCAGGTAGCCAACGGTAAACGGTACAAGTATCGTACGGGCGAAAACGAGCGTTACCGTGCTCGTTTTCGAGTTATTGACGAAAAACGGCCTGGAGCGATCGGTCCGGCGGTCGACGCGCGAAAGATTCTAAGTCCGCTCTGCTCCGAATCATCGCTCCGGCGTCAAAAATCGTCGTAGGACAAAAAATCGACACGCTACTTTGCAGGAAAAAATCCGGGGAACACGATGGCGTCGTCAAAAGTGCAGGTCGTCGAGCTCGTTTTCGAGAGAAAAAAAAAAAAATTCTCAAAATTCGACAAACAAATAAAACGATTGTTGGACCGTGTAGAGAATGTAAAACTGCATAAGAATCGTATAGACGAAAATTGGCGTTCACGTGCTCGTTTTTGTGGAGAAAATTAAAAAAGCTCTCAAAGTTCGAGATAAAAAAAGAAAAAACCATCGACCAGGTAGCCAACGGTAGACGGTACAAGTATCGTATGGGCGAAAACGAGCGTTACCGTGCTCGTTTTCGAGTTATTGACGAAAAACGGCCTGGAGCGATCGGTCCGGCGGTCGACGCGCGAAAGTTTCTAAGTCCGCTCTGCTCCGAATCATCGCTCCGGCGTCAAAAATCGTCGTAGGACAAAAACTCGACACGCTATCTTGCATGAAAAAATCCGGGGAACACGATGGCGTCGTCAAAAGTGCAGGTCGTCGAGCTCGTTTTCGAGAGAAAAAAAAAAAAATTCTCAAAATTCGACAAAAAAATAAAGCGATTATTGGATCGTGTAGAGAATGTGAAACTGCATAAGAATCGTATAGACGAAAATTGGCGTTCACGTGCTCGTTTTTGTGGAAAAAATTAAAAAAGCTCTCAAAGTTCGAGATAAAAAAAGAAAAAACCATCGACCAGGTAGCCAACGGTAGACGGTACAAGTATCGTATGGGCGAAAACGAGCGTTACCGTGCTCGTTTTCGAGTTATTGACGAAAAACGGCCTGGAGCGATCGGTCCGGCGGTCGACGCGCGAAAGTTTCCAAGTCTGCTCTGCCCCGAATCATCGCTCCGGCGTCAAAAATCGTCGTAGGACAAAAAATCGACACGCTATCTTGCAGGAAAAAATCCGGGGACCACGATGGCGTCGTCAAAAGTGCAGGTCGTCGAGCTCGTTTTCGAGAGAAAAAAAAAAAAATTCTCAAAATTCGACAAAAAAATAAAACGATTATTGGATCGTGTAGAGAATGTAAAACTGCATCAGAATCGCATAGACGAAAATTGGCGTTCACGTGCTCGTTTTTGTGGAAAAAATTAAAAAAGCTCTCAAAGTTCGAGATAAAAAAAGAAAAAACCATCGACCAGGTAGCCAACGGTAGACGGTACAAGTATCGTATGGGCGAAAACGAGCGTTACCGTGCTCGTTTTCGAGTTATTGACGAAAAACGGCCTGGAGCGATCGGTCCGGCGGTCGACGCGCAAAAGTTTCTAAGTCCGCTCTGCTCCGAATCATCGCTCCGGCGTCAAAAATCGTCGTAGGACAAAAACTCGACACGCTATCTTGCATGAAAAAATCCGGGGAACACGATGGCGTCGTCAAAAGTGCAGGTCGTCGAGCTCGTTTTCGAGAGAAAAAAAAAAAAATTCTCAAAATTCGACAAAAAAATAAAACGATTATTGGATTGTGTAGAGAATGTAAAACTGCATAAGAATCGCATAGACGAAAATGAGCGTTCACGTGCTCGTTTTTGTGGAAAAAATTAAAAAAGCTCTCAAAGTTCGAGATAAAAAAAGAAAAAACCATCGACCAGGTAGCCAACGGTAGACGGTACAAGTATCGTATGGGCGAAAACGAGCGTTACCGTGCTCGTTTTCGAGTTATTGACGAAAAACGGCCTGGAGCGATCGGTCCGGCGGTCGACGCGCGAAAGTTTCTAAGTCCGCTCTGCTCCGAATCATCGCTCCGGCGTCAAAAATCGTCGTAGGACAAAAACTCGACACGCTATCTTGCATGAAAAAATCCGGGGAACACGATGGCGTCGTCAAAAGTGCAGGTCGTCGAGCTCGTTTTCGAGAGAAAAAAAAAAAAATTCTCAAAATTCGACAAAAAAATAAAACGATTATTGGATTGTGTAGAGAATGTAAAACTGCATAAGAATCGCATAGACGAAAATGAGCGTTCACGTGCTCGTTTTTGTGGAAAAAATTAAAAAAGCTCTCAAAGTTCGAGATAAAAAAAAAAAAAACCATCGACCAGGTAGCCAACGGTAGACGGTACAAGTATCGTATGGGCGAAAACGAGCGTTACCGTGCTGGTTTTCGAGTTATTGACGAAAAACGGCCTGGAGCGATCGGTCCGGCGGTCGACGCGCAAAAGTTTCTAAGTCCGCTCTGCTCCGAATCATCGCTCCGGCGTCAAAAATCGTCGTAGGACAAAAAATCGACACGCTATCTTGCAGGAAAAAATCCGGGGAACACGACGGCGTCGTCAAAAGTGCAGGTCGTCGAGCTCGTTTTCGAGAGAAAAAAAAAAAAATTCTCAATATTCGACAAAAAAATAAAACGATTATTGGATTGTGTAGAGAATGTAAAACTGCATAAGAATCGCATAGACGAAAATGAGCGTTCACGTGCTCGTTTTTGTGGAAAAAATTAAAAAAGCTCTCAAAGTTCGAGATAAAAAAAGAAAAAACCATCCACCAGGTAGCCAACGGTAAACGGTACAAGTATCGTACGGGCGAAAACGAGCGTTACCGTGCTCGTTTTCGAGTTATTGACGAAAAACGGCCTGGAGCGATCGGTCCGGCGGTCGACGCGCGAAAGTTTCTAAGTCCGCTCTGCTCCGAATCATCGCTCCGGCGTCAAAAATCGTCGTAGGACAAAAAATCGACACGCTATCTTGCAGGAAAAAATCCGGGGAACACGATGGCGTCGTCAAAAGTGCAGGTCGTCGAGCTCGTTTTCGAGAGAAAAAAAAAAAAATTCTCAAAATTCGACAACAAAATAAAGCGATTATTGGATCGTATAGAGAATGTGAAACTGCATAAGAATCGTATAGACGAAAATTGGCGTTCACGTGCTCGTTTTTGTGGAAAAAATTAAAAAAGCTCTCAAAGTTCGAGATAAAAAAAGAAAAAACCATCGACCAGGTAGCCAACGGTAGACGGTACAAGTATCGTATGGGCGAAAACGAGCGTTACCGTGCTCGTTTTCGAGTTATTGACGAAAAACGGCCTGGAGCGATCGGTCCGGCGGTCGACGCGCGAAAGTTTCCAAGTCTGCTCTGCCCCGAATCATCGCTCCGGCGTCAAAAATCGTCGTAGGACAAAAAATCGACACGCTATCTTGCAGGAAAAAATCCGGGGACCACGATGGCGTCGTCAAAAGTGCAGGTCGTCGAGCTCGTTTTCGAGAGAAAAAAAAAAAAATTCTCAAAATTCGACAAAAAAATAAAACGATTATTGGATCGTGTAGAGAATGTAAAACTGCATCAGAATCGCATAGACGAAAATTGGCGTTCACGTGCTCGTTTTTGTGGAAAAAATTAAAAAAGCTCTCAAAGTTCGAGATAAAAAAAGAAAAAACCATCGACCAGGTAGCCAACGGTAGACGGTACAAGTATCGTATGGGCGAAAACGAGCGTTACCGTGCTCGTTTTCGAGTTATTGACGAAAAACGGCCTGGAGCGATCGGTCCGGCGGTCGACGCGCAAAAGTTTCTAAGTCCGCTCTGCTCCGAATCATCGCTCCGGCGTCAAAAATCGTCGTAGGACAAAAAATCGACACGCTATCTTGCAGGAAAAAATCCGGGGAACACGACGGCGTCGTCAAAAGTGCAGGTCGTCGAGCTCGTTTTCGAGAGAAAAAAAAAAAAATTCTCAAAATTCGACAAAAAAATAAAGCGATTATTGGATCGTGTAGAGAATGTGAAACTGCATAAGAATCGTGTAGACGAAAATTGGCGTTCACGTGCTCGTTTTTGTGGAAAAAATTAAAAAAGCTCTCAAAGCTCGAGATAAAAAAAAAAAAAACCATCGACCAGGTAGCCAACGGTAAACGGTACAAGTATCGTACGGGCGAAAACGAGCGTTACCGTGCTCGTTTTCGAGTTATTGACGAAAAACGGCCTGGAGCGATCGGTCCGGCGGTCGACGCGCGAAAGATTCTAAGTCCGCTCTGCTCCGAATCATCGCTCCGGCGTCAAAAATCGTCGTAGGACAAAAAATCGACACGCTACTTTGCAGGAAAAAATCCGGGGAACACGATGGCGTCGTCAAAAGTGCAGGTCGTCGAGCTCGTTTTCGAGAGAAAAAAAAAAAAATTCTCAAAATTCGACAAACAAATAAAACGATTGTTGGACCGTGTAGAGAATGTAAAACTGCATAAGAATCGTATAGACGAAAATTGGCGTTCACGTGCTCGTTTTTGTGGAAAAAATTAAAAAAGCTCTCAAAGTTCGAGATAAAAAAAAAAAAACCATCGACCAGGTAGCCAACGGTAAACGATACAAGTATCGTACGGGCGAAAACGAGCGTTACCGTGCTCGTTTTCGAGTTATTGACGAAAAACGGCCTGGAGCGATCGGTCCGGCGGTCGACGCGCGAAAGTTTCTAAGTCCGCTCTGCTCCGAATCATCGCTCCGGCGTCAAAAATCGTCGTAGGACAAAAAATCGACACGCTATCTTGCAGGAAAAAATCCGGGGAACACGATGGCGTCGTCAAAAGTGCAGGTCGTCGAGCTCGTTTTCGAGAGAAAAAAAGAAAAATTCTCAAAATTCGACAAAAAAATAAAACGATTATTGGATCGTGTAGAGAATGTGAAACTGCATAAGAATCGTGTAGACGAAAATTGGCGTTCACGTGCTCGTTTTTGTGGAAAAAATTAAAAAAGCTCTCAAAGTTCGAGATAAAAAAAAAAAAACCATCGACCAGGTAGCCAACGGTAAACGATACAAGTATCGTACGGGCGAAAACGAGCGTTACCGTGCTCGTTTTCGAGTTATTGACGAAAAACGGCCTGGAGCGATCGGTCCGGCGGTCGACGCGCGAAAGTTTCTAAGTCCGCTCTGCTCCGAATCATCGCTCCGGCGTCAAAAATCGTCGTAGGACAAAAAATCGACACGCTATCTTGCAGGAAAAAATCCGGGGAACACGATGGCGTCGTCAAAAGTGCAGGTCGTCGAGCTCGTTTTCGAGAGAAAAAAAGAAAAATTCTCAAAATTCGACAAAAAAATAAAACGATTATTGGATCGTGTAGAGAATGTGAAACTGCATAAGAATCGTGTAGACGAAAATTGGCGTTCACGTGCTCGTTTTTGTGGAAAAAATTAAAAAAGCTCTCAAAGCTCGAGATAAAAAAAAAAAAAACCATCGACCAGGTAGCCAACGGTAGACGGTACAAGTATCGTATGGGCGAAAACGAGCGTTACCGTGCTCGTTTTCGAGTTATTGACGAAAAACGGCCTGGAGCGATCGGTCCGGCGGTCGACGCGCGAAAGTTTCTAAGTCCGCTCTGCTCCGAATCATCGCTCCGGCGTCAAAAATCGTCGTAGGACAAAAACTCGACACGCTATCTTGCATGAAAAAATCCGGGGAACACGATGGCGTCGTCAAAAGTGCAGGTCGTCGAGCTCGTTTTCGAGAGAAAAAAAAAAAAATTCTCAAAATTCGACAAACAAATAAAACGATTGTTGGACCGTGTAGAGAATGTACAACTGCATAAGAATCGTATAGACGAAAATTGGCGTTCACGTGCTCGTTTTTGTGGAAAAAATTAAAAAAGCTCTCAAAGTTCGAGATAAAAAAAAAAAAACCATCGACCAGGTAGCCAACGGTAAACGATACAAGTATCGTACGGGCGAAAACGAGCGTTACCGTGCTCGTTTTCGAGTTATTGACGAAAAACGGCCTGGAGCGATCGGTCCGGCGGTCGACGCGCGAAAGTTTCTAAGTCCGCTCTGCTCCCGGGGAGGGGTGGCATTGGCAATATCCTTGGATATTGCCAATGCCTTTAACACCCTCCCCTGGGAAGAGATAAGGAGGGGACTCGAATATCATCGAGTCCCCCCTTGTCTCAGGGCGGTCGTCGGGGATTATCTCCGCGGCAGGTGGATCGAGTATCCGGGCCGGGATGGTGATATGCGGAGGGAGGTGTACTGCGGTGTTCCGCAGGGGTCGGTCCTCGGGCCACTCCTGTGGAACATCGCGTACGACTCGGTGTTGCGGGCCGGCCTCCCCGACGGCGTCAGCACGGTGTGTTATGCGGATGACACACTGGTGCTGGCCGTCGGGGCGCACTGGGGGAGGGTCATGCGTCGCGCGGAGGAGGGGTCGCAACGCGTCGTCGACCGGATCAGGGGGATGGGGATGACGGTGGCGGTCCATAAGACCGAGGTGATTGCGTTTCATTCACCTCGGCAGGATCCGCCACCCCCTCTGATTCGGGTGGGTGGGGCTGACATCGAGGTGAAGCCCCAGATCAGGTATCTAGGGCTGATCCTCGATAGCCACTGGCGTTTCGAGAAGCATTTCCGCTGCCTGGTCCCCCGGTTGGAAAGGATGGTTGCGGCTCTGGGCCGGATCCTGCCCAACCTGGGGGGCCCGGCGGGCCGAGTTCGCCGCCTCTATGTGGCAGTGGTCCAGTCGGTGGCCCTATACGGGGCCCCCGTCTGGGCGGACGACCTGGCTGCCTCCCGGCGCAGCATGACTATGCTGCGTCGGGTGCAGAGGCGCATGGCGCTCAGGGTCGTCCGCGGGTATCGGACCATGTCACATGAGGCGGCGACGGTTCTAGCGGGGATGCCGCCCATGGACCTGCTCGCGCGGTCGCACGCGGTGATGTACCGGCACCGCGTCGACCGTCGCGCGGGGGTGGGGGCGGTCCCGGGCGGGCAGGAACCTGCTTGGGGCGATTTGAAGCGCCAGGCCCGGCAGTCCGTGTTGCTCGCGTGGCAGGAGCGGCTGGCTCTGCCAACCGCGGGGCACCGGACAGTCGGGGCTGTTCGGCCACTCCTGAAGGAGTGGCTGGACAGAGGCCATGGCAGCCTCACCTACCGGCTGGCACAGGTATTTTCCGGGCATGGCAGCTTCGGAAGATACCTGTGCCGGATAGGGAAGGAGCCGACGGCGCGTTGCTGCCACTGCGACGCTGAGCAGGACACGGCGGATCATACCCTGGAGGTATGCCCCGCGTGGGAGGGGGAGCGCCGTGTCCTGGTCGGCGTCGTCGGGCGGGATGTCTCGCTGCCGGGCGTGGTGCGCGCCATGCTCGGCAGCGAGGAGAAGTGGAGGGCCGTGGCCTCCTTCTGCGAGAACGTAATGTTGCAGAAGGAGGCCGCGGGGAGGGAGCGCGAGCTTCAGCGGCGCGCTGAAGCTCGCGCTCGTGCGGTGGCCCGAGGTCGTCGCCCGGTCGCGAGGCGTCGCGGGCGGCCGCCTCGGCGTGGCGGATGACCTAGGCTGGGAGGGGGGTCCTGAGGGGACCCTCCTCCCGCCAGGCGGCGCCGGGTCGGACCGGTTGGGGGTAGGAGTGCCTCCCCCTACCGGTCCGACGCAAGGGGAGGCACCCTCGGCGGTCTGGTGCGGCCATGAACGCCCGGCCGCCGAGGGGTGGAAACGGGGTCGCGGGCGGTTGCGAGTTGGGGCTCGCAGCCGCCACTAAACGCGGCCCCGGGACGGATAGCGGCGGGATGGAGTGGCCCCGTCCCGCCGCTATGAGGCAGTGTGTCTACTGGGGGGACCGATTGTCCCCCCGGGGGATGGGCGCGAAAGCGCGGGCACGGGGAGGATACCGGAAGAATGCTTCGAGCGATTCCCGGTATCCTCCCAAAGCGTGCCGAAGGGTCACCGTGGGGTTTTTAGTGGGTAGGTCCCGCGCCTGTCGTTGTACGGGCACGGGGAATCCCACACACCCCTCCCACCTCTCCCCAAGGAGGTGGGAGGGAGTCTTTCGAAGATTTTCCCCACGACAAAAAAAAAAAAAAAAAAAAAAAAAAAAAAAGTCCGCTCTGCTCCGAATCATCGCTCCGGCGTCAAAAATCGTCGTAGGACAAAAAATCGACACGCTCTCTTGCAGGAAAAAATCCGGGGAACACGATGGCGTCGTCAAAAGTGCAGGTCGTCGAGCTCGTTTTCGAGAAAAAAAAAAAAAAATTCTCAAAATTCGACAAAAAAATAAAACGACTATTGGATCGTGTAGAGAATGTGAAACTGCATAAAAATCGTATAGACGAAAATTGGCGTTCACGTGCTCGTTTTTGTGGAAAAAATTAAAAAAGCTGTCAAAGTTCGAGATAAAAAATAAAAAACCATCGACCAGGTAGCCAACGGTAAACGGTACAAGTATCGTACGGGCGAAAACGAGCGTTACCGTGCTCGTTTTCGAGTTATTGACGAAAAACGGCCTGGAGCGATCGGTCCGGCGGTCGACGCGCGAAAGTTTCTAAGTCCGCTCTGCTCCGAATCATCGCTCCGGCGTCAAAAATCGTCGTAGGACAAAAAATCGACACGCTATCTTGCAGGAAAAAATCCGGGGAACACGATGGCGTCGTCAAAAGTGCAGGTCGTCGAGCTCGTTTTCGAGAGAAAAAAAAAAAAATTCTCAAAATTCGACAAAAAAATAAAACGATTATTGGATCGTGTAGAGAATGTAAAACTGCATCAGAATCGCATAGACGAAAATTGGCGTTCACGTGCTCGTTTTTGTGGAAAAAATTAAAAAAGCTCTCAAAGTTCGAGATAAAAAAAAAAAAACCATCGACCAGGTAGCCAACGGTAAACGATACAAGTATCGTACGGGCGAAAACGAGCGTTACCGTGCTCGTTTTCGAGTTATTGACGAAAAACGGCCTGGAGCGATCGGTCCGGCGGTCGACGCGCGAAAGTTTCTAAGTCCGCTCTGCTCCGAATCATCGCTCCGGCGTCAAAAATCGTCGTAGGACAAAAAATCGACACGCTATCTTGCAGGAAAAAATCCGGGGAACACGATGGCGTCGTCAAAAGTGCAGGTCGTCGAGCTCGTTTTCGAGAGAAAAAAAAAAAAATTCTCAAAATTCGACAAAAAAATAAAACGATTATTGGATCGTGTAGAGAATGTGAAACTGCATAAGAATCGTATAGACGAAAATTGGCGTTCACGTGCTCGTTTTTTGTGGAAAAAATTAAAAAAGCTCTCAAAGTTCGAGATAAAAAAAAAAAAAACCATCGACCAGGTAGCCAACGGTAGACGGTACAAGTATCGTACGGGCGAAAACGAGCGTTACCGTGCTCGTTTTCGAGTTATTGACGAAAAACGGCCTGGAGCGATCGGTCCGGCGGTCGACGCGCGAAAGTTTCTAAGTCCGCTCTGCTCTCCCCGACGGCGTCAGCACGGTGTGTTATGCGGATGACACACTGGTGCTGGCCGTCGGGGCGCACTGGGGGAGGGCCATGCGTCGCGCGGAGGAGGGGTCGGAACGCGTCGTCGACCGGATCAGGGGGATGGGGATGACGGTGGCGGTCCATAAGACCGAGGTGATTGCGTTTCATTCACCTCGGCAGGATCCGCCACCCCCTCTGATTCGGGTGGGTGGGGCTGACATCGAGGTGAAGCCCCAGATCAGGTATCTGGGGCTGATCCTCGATAGCCACTGGCGTTTCGAGAAGCATTTCCGCTGCCTGGTCCCCCGGTTGGAAAGGATGGTTGCGGCTCTGGGCCGGATCCTGCCCAACCTGGGGGGCCCGGCGGGCCGAGTTCGTCGCCTCTATGTGGCAATGGTCCAGTCGGTGGCCCTATACGGGGCCCCCGTCTGGGCGGGCGACCTGGCTGCCTCCCGGCGCAGCATGACTATGCTGCGTCGGGTGCAGAGGCGCATGGCGCTCAGGGTCGTCCGCGGGTATCGGACCATGTCACATGAGGCGGCGACGGTTCTAGCGGGGATGCCGCCCATGGACCTGCTCGCGCGGTCGCACGCGGCGATGTACCGGCACCGCGTCGACCGTCGCGCGGGGGTGGGGGCGGTCCCGGGCGGGCAGGAACCTGCTTGGGGCGATTTGAAGCGCCAGGCCCGGCAGTCCGTGTTGCTCGCGTGGCAGGAGCGGCTGGCTCTGCCAACCGCGGGGCACCGGACTGTCGGGGCTGTTCGGCCACTCCTGAAGGAGTGGCTGGACAGAGGCCATGGCAGCCTCACCTACCGGCTGGCACAGGTATTTTCCGGGCATGGCAGCTTCGGAAGATACCTGTGCCGGATAGGGAAGGAGCCGACGGCGCGTTGCTGCCACTGCGACGCTGAGCAGGACACGGCGGATCATACCCTGGAGGTATGCCCCGCGTGGGAGGGGGAGCGCCGTGTCCTGGTCGGCGTCGTCGGGCGGGATGTCTCGCTGCCGGGCGTGGTGCGCGCCATGCTCGGCAGCGAGGAGAAGTGGAGGGCCGTGGCCTCCTTCTGCGAGAACGTAATGTTGCAGAAGGAGGCCGCGGGGAGGGAGCGCGAGCTTCAGCGGCGTGCTGAAGCGCGCGCTCGTGCGGTGGCCCGAGGTCGTCGCCCGGTCGCGAGGCGTCGCGGGCGGCCGCCTCGGCGTGGCGGATGACCTAGGCTGGGAGGGGGGTCCTGAGGGGACCCTCCTCCCGCCAGGCGGCGCCGGGTCGGACCGGTTGGGGGTAGGAGTGCCTCCCCCTACCGGTCCGACGCAAGGGGAGGCACCCTCGGCGGTCTGGTGCGGCCATGAACGCCCGGCCGCCGAGGGGTGGAAACGGGGTCGCGGGCGGTTGCGAGTTGGGGCTCGCAGCCGCCACTAAACGCGACCCCGGGACGGATAGCGGCGGGATGGAGTGGCCCCGTCCCGCCGCTATGAGGCAGTGTGTCTACTGGGGGGACCGGTCCCCCCGGGGGATGGGCGCGAAAGCGCGGGCACGGGGAGGATACCGGAAGAATGCTTCGAGCGATTCCCGGTATCCTCCCAAAGCGTGCCGAAGGGTCACCGTGGGGTTTTTAGTGGGTAGGTCCCGCGCCTGTCGTTGTACGGGCGCGGGGAATCCCACACACCCCTCCCACCTCTCCCCAAGGAGGTGGGAGGGAGTCTTTCGAAGATTTTCCCCACGACAAAAAAAAAAAAAAAAAAAAAAAAAAGTCCGCTCTGCTCCGAATCATCGCTCCGGCGTCAAAAATCGTCGTAGGACAAAAAATCGACACGCTATCTTGCAGGAAAAAATCCGGGGAACACGATGGCGTCGTCAAAAGTGCAGGTCGTCGAGCTCGTTTTCGAGAGAAAAAAAAAAAAATTCTCAAAATTCGACAAAAAAATAAAACGATTATTGGATCGTGTAGAGAATGTGAAACTGCATAAGAATCGTATAGACGAAAATTGGCGTTCACGTGCTCGTTTTTGTGGAAAAAATTAAAAAAGCTCTCAAAGTTCGAGATAAAAAAAAAAAAAACCATCGACCAGGTAGCCAACGGTAGACGGTACAAGTATCGTATGGGCGAAAACGAGCGTTACCGTGCTGGTTTTCGAGTTATTGACGAAAAACGGCCTGGAGCGATCGGTCCGGCGGTCGACGCGCAAAAGTTTCTAAGTCCGCTCTGCTCCGAATCATCGCTCCGGCGTCAAAAATCGTCGTAGGACAAAAAATCGACACGCTATCTTGCAGGAAAAAATCCGGGGAACACGACGGCGTCGTCAAAAGTGCAGGTCGTCGAGCTCGTTTTCGAGAGAAAAAAAAAAAAATTCTCAAAATTCGACAAAAAAATAAACCGATTATTGGATCGTGTAGAGAATGTGAAACTGCATAAGAATCGTGTAGACGAAAATTGGCGTTCACGTGCTCGTTTTTGTGGAAAAAATTAAAAAAGCTCTCAAAGCTCGAGATAAAAAAAAAAAAAACCATCGACCAGGTAGCCAACGGTAGACGGTACAAGTATCGTATGGGCGAAAACGAGCGTTACCGTGCTCGTTTTCGAGTTATTGACGAAAAACGGCCTGGAGCGATCGGTCCGGCGGTCGACGCGCGAAAGTTTCTAAGTCCGCTCTGCTCCGAATCATCGCTCCGGCGTCAAAAATCGTCGTAGGACAAAAACTCGACACGCTATCTTGCATGAAAAAATCCGGGGAACACGATGGCGTCGTCAAAAGTGCAGGTCGTCGAGCTCGTTTTCGAGAGAAAAAAAAAAAAATTCTCAAA
Organism: Colletes latitarsis; assembly: GCF_051014445.1. Lineage (NCBI taxonomy): Eukaryota > Metazoa > Arthropoda > Insecta > Hymenoptera > Colletidae > Colletes > Colletes latitarsis. Next base: position 2,044,355 of record NC_135137.1, read on the forward strand.
ATTCGACAAAAAAATAAAACGATTATTGGATCGTGTAGAGAATGTAAAACTGCATAAGAATCGCATAGACGAAAATTAGCGTTCACGTGCTCGTTTTTGTGGAGAAAATTAAAAAAGCTCTCAAAGTTCGAGATAAAAAAAGAAAAAACCATCCACCAGGTAGCCAACGGTAAACGGTACAAGTATCGTACGGGCGAAAACGAGCGTTACCGTGCTCGTTTTCGAGTTATTGACGAAAAACGGCCTGGAGCGATCGGTCCGGCGGTCGACGCGCGAAAGTTTCCAAGTCCGCTCTGCTCCGAATCATCGCTCCGGCGTCAAAAATCGTCGTAGGACAAAAAATCGACACGCTACTTTGCAGGAAAAAATCCGGGGAACACGATGGCGTCGTCAAAAGTGCAGGTCGTCGAGCTCGTTTTCGAGAGAAAAAAAAAAAAATTCTCAAAATTCGACAAACAAATAAAACGATTGTTGGACCGTGTAGAGAATGTAAAACTGCATAAGAATCGTATAGACGAAAATTGGCGTTCACGTGCTCGTTTTTGTGGAGAAAATTAAAAAAGCTCTCAAAGTTCGAGATAAAAAAAGGAAAAACCATCCACCAGGTAGCCAACGGTAAACGGTACAAGTATCGTACGGGCGAAAACGAGCGTTACCGTGCTCGTTTTCGAGTTATTGACGAAAAACGGCCTGGAGCGATCGGTCCGGCGGTCGACGCGCGAAAGATTCTAAGTCCGCTCTGCTCCGAATCATCGCTCCGGCGTCAAAAATCGTCGTAGGACAAAAAATCGACACGCTACTTTGCAGGAAAAAATCCGGGGAACACGATGGCGTCGTCAAAAGTGCAGGTCGTCGAGCTCGTTTTCGAGAGAAAAAAAAAAAAATTCTCAAAATTCGACAAACAAATAAAACGATTGTTGGACCGTGTAGAGAATGTAAAACTGCATAAGAATCGTATAGACGAAAATTGGCGTTCACGTGCTCGTTTTTGTGGAAAAAATTAAAAAAGCTCTCAAAGTTCGAGATAAAAAAAAAAAAACCATCGACCAGGTAGCCAACGGTAAACGATACAAGTATCGTACGGGCGAAAACGAGCGTTACCGTGCTCGTTTTCGAGTTATTGACGAAAAACGGCCTGGAGCGATCGGTCCGGCGGTCGACGCGCGAAAGTTTCTAAGTCCGCTCTGCTCCGAATCATCGCTCCGGCGTCAAAAATCGTCGTAGGACAAAAAATCGACACGCTATCTTGCAGGAAAAAATCCGGGGAACACGATGGCGTCGTCAAAAGTGCAGGTCGTCGAGCTCGTTTTCGAGAGAAAAAAAGAAAAATTCTCAAAATTCGACAAAAAAATAAAACGATTATTGGATCGTGTAGAGAATGTGAAACTGCATAAGAATCGTGTAGACGAAAATTGGCGTTCACGTGCTCGTTTTTGTGGAAAAAATTAAAAAAGCTCTCAAAGCTCGAGATAAAAAAAAAAAAAACCATCGACCAGGTAGCCAACGGTAGACGGTACAAGTATCGTATGGGCGAAAACGAGCGTTACCGTGCTCGTTTTCGAGTTATTGACGAAAAACGGCCTGGAGCGATCGGTCCGGCGGTCGACGCGCGAAAGTTTCTAAGTCCGCTCTGCCCCGAATCATCGCTCCGGCGTCAAAAATCGTCGTAGGACAAAAACTCGACACGCTATCTTGCATGAAAAAATCCGGGGAACACGATGGCGTCGTCAAAAGTGCAGGTCGTCGAGCTCGTTTTCGAGAGAAAAAAAAAAAAATTCTCAAAATTCGACAAAAAAATAAAACGATTATTGGATCGTGTAGAGAATGTAAAACTGCATAAGAATCGCATAGACGAAAATTAGCGTTCTCGTGCTCGTTTTTGTGGAAAAAATTAAAAAAGCTCTCAAAGTTCGAGATAAAAAAAGAAAAAACCATCCACCAGGTAGCCAACGGTAAACGGTACAAGTATCGTACGGGCGAAAACGAGCGTTACCGTGCTCGTTTTCGAGTTATTGACGAAAAACTGCCTGGAGCGATCGGTCCGGCGGTCGACGCGCGAAAGTTTCTAAGTCCGCTCTGCTCCGAATCATCGCTCCGGCGTCAAAAATCGTCGTAGGACAAAAAATCGACACGCTACTTTGCAGGAAAAAATCCGGGGAACACGATGGCGTCGTCAAAAGTGCAGGTCGTCGAGCTCGTTTTCGAGAGAAAAAAAAAAAAATTCTCAAAATTCGACAAACAAATAAAACGATTGTTGGACCGTGTAGAGAATGTAAAACTGCATAAGAATCGTATAGACGAAAATTGGCGTTCACGTGCTCGTTTTTGTGGAGAAAATTAAAAAAGCTCTCAAAGTTCGAGATAAAAAAAGAAAAAACCATCCACCAGGTAGCCAACGGTAAACGGTACAAGTATCGTACGGGCGAAAACGAGCGTTACCGTGCTCGTTTTCGAGTTATTGACGAAAAACGGCCTGGAGCGATCGGTCCGGCGGTCGACGCGCGAAAGATTCTAAGTCCGCTCTGCTCCGAATCATCGCTCCGGCGTCAAAAATCGTCGTAGGACAAAAAATCGACACGCTACTTTGCAGGAAAAAATCCGGGGAACACGATGGCGTCGTCAAAAGTGCAGGTCGTCGAGCTCGTTTTCGAGAGAAAAAAAAAAAAATTCTCAAAATTCGACAAACAAATAAAACGATTGTTGGACCGTGTAGAGAATGTAAAACTGCATAAGAATCGTATAGACGAAAATTGGCGTTCACGTGCTCGTTTTTGTGGAAAAAATTAAAAAAGCTCTCAAAGTTCGAGATAAAAAAAAAAAAACCATCGACCAGGTAGCCAACGGTAAACGATACAAGTATCGTACGGGCGAAAACGAGCGTTACCGTGCTCGTTTTCGAGTTATTGACGAAAAACGGCCTGGAGCGATCGGTCCGGCGGTCGACGCGCGAAAGTTTCTAAGTCCGCTCTGCTCCGAATCATCGCTCCGGCGTCAAAAATCGTCGTAGGACAAAAAATCGACACGCTATCTTGCAGGAAAAAATCCGGGGAACACGATGGCGTCGTCAAAAGTGCAGGTCGTCGAGCTCGTTTTCGAGAGAAAAAAAGAAAAATTCTCAAAATTCGACAAAAAAATAAAACGATTATTGGATCGTGTAGAGAATGTGAAACTGCATAAGAATCGTGTAGACGAAAATTGGCGTTCACGTGCTCGTTTTTGTGGAAAAAATTAAAAAAGCTCTCAAAGCTCGAGATAAAAAAAAAAAAACCATCGACCAGGTAGCCAACGGTAGACGGTACAAGTATCGTATGGGCGAAAACGAGCGTTACCGTGCTCGTTTTCGAGTTATTGACGAAAAACGGCCTGGAGCGATCGGTCCGGCGGTCGACGCGCGAAAGTTTCTAAGTCCGCTCTGCTCCGAATCATCGCTCCGGCGTCAAAAATCGTCGTAGGACAAAAACTCGACACGCTATCTTGCATGAAAAAATCCGGGGAACACGATGGCGTCGTCAAAAGTGCAGGTCGTCGAGCTCGTTTTCGAGAGAAAAAAAAAAAAATTCTCAAAATTCGACAAAAAAATAAAACGATTATTGGATCGTGTAGAGAATGTAAAACTGCATAAGAATCGCATAGACGAAAATTAGCGTTCACGTGCTCGTTTTTGTGGAGAAAATTAAAAAAGCTCTCAAAGTTCGAGATAAAAAAAGAAAAAACCATCCACCAGGTAGCCAACGGTAAACGGTACAAGTATCGTACGGGCGAAAACGAGCGTTACCGTGCTCGTTTTCGAGTTATTGACGAAAAACGGCCTGGAGCGATCGGTCCGGCGGTCGACGCGCGAAAGTTTCTAAGTCCGCTCTGCTCCGAATCATCGCTCCGGCGTCAAAAATCGTCGTAGGACAAAAAATCGACACGCTACTTTGCAGGAAAAAATCCGGGGAACACGATGGCGTCGTCAAAAGTGCAGGTCGTCGAGCTCGTTTTCGAGAGAAAAAAAAAAAAATTCTCAAAATTCGACAAACAAATAAAACGATTGTTGGACCGTGTAGAGAATGTAAAACTGCATAAGAATCGTATAGACGAAAATTGGCGTTCACGTGCTCGTTTTTGTGTAGAAAATTAAAAAAGCTCTCAAAGTTCGAGATAAAAAAAGAAAAAACCATCCACCAGGTAGCCAACGGTAAACGGTACAAGTATCGTACGGGCGAAAACGAGCGTTACCGTGCTCGTTTTCGAGTTATTGACGAAAAACGGCCTGGAGCGATCGGTCCGGCGGTCGACGCGCGAAAGATTCTAAGTCCGCTCTGCTCCGAATCATCGCTCCGGCGTCAAAAATCGTCGTAGGACAAAAAATCGACACGCTACTTTGCAGGAAAAAATCCGGGGAACACGATGGCGTCGTCAAAAGTGCAGGTCGTCGAGCTCGTTTTCGAGAGAAAAAAAAAAAAATTCTCAAAATTCGACAAACAAATAAAACGATTGTTGGACCGTGTAGAGAATGTAAAACTGCATAAGAATCGTATAGACGAAAATTGGCGTTCACGTGCTCGTTTTTGTGGAAAAAATTAAAAAAGCTCTCAAAGTTCGAGATAAAAAAAAAAAAACCATCGACCAGGTAGCCAACGGTAAACGATACAAGTATCGTACGGGCGAAAACGAGCGTTACCGTGCTCGTTTTCGAGTTATTGACGAAAAACGGCCTGGAGCGATCGGTCCGGCGGTCGACGCGCGAAAGTTTCTAAGTCCGCTCTGCTCCGAATCATCGCTCCGGCGTCAAAAATCGTCGTAGGACAAAAAATCGACACGCTATCTTGCAGGAAAAAATCCGGGGAACACGATGGCGTCGTCAAAAGTGCAGGTCGTCGAGCTCGTTTTCGAGAGAAAAAAAGAAAAATTCTCAAAATTCGACAAAAAAATAAAACGATTATTGGATCGTGTAGAGAATGTGAAACTGCATAAGAATCGTGTAGACGAAAATTGGCGTTCACGTGCTCGTTTTTGTGGAAAAAATTAAAAAAGCTCTCAAAGCTCGAGATAAAAAAAAAAAAAACCATCGACCAGGTAGCCAACGGTAGACGGTACAAGTATCGTATGGGCGAAAACGAGCGTTACCGTGCTCGTTTTCGAGTTATTGACGAAAAACGGCCTGGAGCGATCGGTCCGGCGGTCGACGCGCGAAAGTTTCTAAGTCCGCTCTGCTCCGAATCATCGCTCCGGCGTCAAAAATCGTCGTAGGACAAAAACTCGACACGCTATCTTGCATGAAAAAATCCGGGGAACACGATGGCGTCGTCAAAAGTGCAGGTCGTCGAGCTCGTTTTCGAGAGAAAAAAAAAAAAATTCTCAAAATTCGACAAAAAAATAAAACGATTATTGGATCGTGTAGAGAATGTAAAACTGCATAAGAATCGCATAGACGAAAATTAGCGTTCACGTGCTCGTTTTTGTGGAGAAAATTAAAAAAGCTCTCAAAGTTCGAGATAAAAAAAGAAAAAACCATCCACCAGGTAGCCAACGGTAAACGGTACAAGTATCGTACGGGCGAAAACGAGCGTTACCGTGCTCGTTTTCGAGTTATTGACGAAAAACGGCCTGGAGCGATCGGTCCGGCGGTCGACGCGCGAAAGTTTCCAAGTCCGCTCTGCTCCGAATCATCGCTCCGGCGTCAAAAATCGTCGTAGGACAAAAAATCGACACGCTACTTTGCAGGAAAAAATCCGGGGAACACGATGGCGTCGTCAAAAGTGCAGGTCGTCGAGCTCGTTTTCGAGAGAAAAAAAAAAAAATTCTCAAAATTCGACAAACAAATAAAACGATTGTTGGACCGTGTAGAGAATGTAAAACTACATAAGAATCGTATAGACGAAAATTGGCGTTCACGTGCTCGTTTTTGTGGAGAAAATTAAAAAAGCTCTCAAAGTTCGAGATAAAAAAAGAAAAAACCATCCACCAGGTAGCCAACGGTAAACGGTACAAGTATCGTACGGGCGAAAACGAGCGTTACCGTGCTCGTTTTCGAGTTATTGACGAAAAACGGCCTGGAGCGATCGGTCCGGCGGTCGACGCGCGAAAGATTCTAAGTCCGCTCTGCTCCGAATCATCGCTCCGGCGTCAAAAATCGTCGTAGGACAAAAAATCGACACGCTACTTTGCAGGAAAAAATCCGGGGAACACGATGGCGTCGTCAAAAGTGCAGGTCGTCGAGCTCGTTTTCGAGAGAAAAAAAAAAAAATTCTCAAAATTCGACAAACAAATAAAACGATTGTTGGACCGTGTAGAGAATGTAAAACTGCATAAGAATCGTATAGACGAAAATTGGCGTTCACGTGCTCGTTTTTGTGGAGAAAATTAAAAAAGCTCTCAAAGTTCGAGATAAAAAAAGAAAAAACCATCGACCAGGTAGCCAACGGTAGACGGTACAAGTATCGTATGGGCGAAAACGAGCGTTACCGTGCTCGTTTTCGAGTTATTGACGAAAAACGGCCTGGAGCGATCGGTCCGGCGGTCGACGCGCGAAAGTTTCTAAGTCCGCTCTGCTCCGAATCATCGCTCCGGCGTCAAAAATCGTCGTAGGACAAAAACTCGACACGCTATCTTGCATGAAAAAATCCGGGGAACACGATGGCGTCGTCAAAAGTGCAGGTCGTCGAGCTCGTTTTCGAGAGAAAAAAAAAAAAATTCTCAAAATTCGACAAAAAAATAAAGCGATTATTGGATCGTGTAGAGAATGTGAAACTGCATAAGAATCGTATAGACGAAAATTGGCGTTCACGTGCTCGTTTTTGTGGAAAAAATTAAAAAAGCTCTCAAAGTTCGAGATAAAAAAAGAAAAAACCATCGACCAGGTAGCCAACGGTAGACGGTACAAGTATCGTATGGGCGAAAACGAGCGTTACCGTGCTCGTTTTCGAGTTATTGACGAAAAACGGCCTGGAGCGATCGGTCCGGCGGTCGACGCGCGAAAGTTTCCAAGTCTGCTCTGCCCCGAATCATCGCTCCGGCGTCAAAAATCGTCGTAGGACAAAAAATCGACACGCTACTTTGCAGGAAAAAATCCGGGGAACACGATGGCGTCGTCAAAAGTGCAGGTCGTCGAGCTCGTTTTCGAGAGAAAAAAAAAAAAATTCTCAAAATTCGACAAACAAATAAAACGATTGTTGGACCGTGTAGAGAATGTAAAACTACATAAGAATCGTATAGACGAAAATTGGCGTTCACGTGCTCGTTTTTGTGGAGAAAATTAAAAAAGCTCTCAAAGTTCGAGATAAAAAAAGAAAAAACCATCCACCAGGTAGCCAACGGTAAACGGTACAAGTATCGTACGGGCGAAAACGAGCGTTACCGTGCTCGTTTTCGAGTTATTGACGAAAAACGGCCTGGAGCGATCGGTCCGGCGGTCGACGCGCGAAAGATTCTAAGTCCGCTCTGCTCCGAATCATCGCTCCGGCGTCAAAAATCGTCGTAGGACAAAAAATCGACACGCTACTTTGCAGGAAAAAATCCGGGGAACACGATGGCGTCGTCAAAAGTGCAGGTCGTCGAGCTCGTTTTCGAGAGAAAAAAAAAAAAATTCTCAAAATTCGACAAACAAATAAAACGATTGTTGGACCGTGTAGAGAATGTAAAACTGCATAAGAATCGTATAGACGAAAATTGGCGTTCACGTGCTCGTTTTTGTGGAGAAAATTAAAAAAGCTCTCAAAGTTCGAGATAAAAAAAGAAAAAACCATCGACCAGGTAGCCAACGGTAGACGGTACAAGTATCGTATGGGCGAAAACGAGCGTTACCGTGCTCGTTTTCGAGTTATTGACGAAAAACGGCCTGGAGCGATCGGTCCGGCGGTCGACGCGCGAAAGTTTCCAAGTCCGCTCTGCTCCGAATCATCGCTCCGGCGTCAAAAATCGTCGTAGGACAAAAACTCGACACGCTATCTTGCATGAAAAAATCCGGGGAACACGATGGCGTCGTCAAAAGTGCAGGTCGTCGAGCTCGTTTTCGAGAGAAAAAAAAAAAAATTCTCAAAATTCGACAAAAAAATAAAGCGATTATTGGATCGTGTAGAGAATGTGAAACTGCATAAGAATCGTATAGACGAAAATTGGCGTTCACGTGCTCGTTTTTGTGGAAAAAATTAAAAAAGCTCTCAAAGTTCGAGATAAAAAAAGAAAAAACCATCGACCAGGTAGCCAACGGTAGACGGTACAAGTATCGTATGGGCGAAAACGAGCGTTACCGTGCTCGTTTTCGAGTTATTGACGAAAAACGGCCTGGAGCGATCGGTCCGGCGGTCGACGCGCGAAAGTTTCCAAGTCTGCTCTGCCCCGAATCATCGCTCCGGCGTCAAAAATCGTCGTAGGACAAAAAATCGACACGCTATCTTGCAGGAAAAAATCCGGGGACCACGATGGCGTCGTCAAAAGTGCAGGTCGTCGAGCTCGTTTTCGAGAGAAAAAAAAAAAAATTCTCAAAATTCGACAAAAAAATAAAACGATTATTGGATCGTGTAGAGAATGTAAAACTGCATCAGAATCGCATAGACGAAAATTGGCGTTCACGTGCTCGTTTTTGTGGAAAAAATTAAAAAAGCTCTCAAAGTTCGAGATAAAAAAAAAAAAACCATCGACCAGGTAGCCAACGGTAAACGATACAAGTATCGTGCGGGCGAAAACGAGCGTTACCGTGCTCGTTTTCGAGTTATTGACGAAAAACGGCCTGGAGCGATCGGTCCGGCGGTCGACGCGCGAAAGTTTCTAAGTCCGCTCTGCTCCGAATCATCGCTCCGGCGTCAAAAATCGTCGTAGGACAAAAAATCGACACGCTATCTTGCAGGAAAAAATCCGGGGAACACGATGGCGTCGTCAAAAGTGCAGGTCGTTGAGCTCGTTTTCGAGAGAAAAAAAAAAAAATTCTCAAAATTCGACAAAAAAATAAAGCGATTATTGGATCGTATAGAGAATGTGAAACTGCATAAGAATCGTATAGACGAAAATTGGCGTTCACGTGCTCGTTTTTGTGGAAAAAATTAAAAAAGCTCTCAAAGTTCGAGATAAAAAAAGAAAAAACCATCGACCAGGTAGCCAACGGTAGACGGTACAAGTATCGTATGGGCGAAAACGAGCGTTACCGTGCTCGTTTTCGAGTTATTGACGAAAAACGGCCTGGAGCGATCGGTCCGGCGGTCGACGCGCAAAAGTTTCTAAGTCCGCTCTGCTCCGAATCATCGCTCCGGCGTCAAAAATCGTCGTAGGACAAAAACTCGACACGCTATCTTGCATGAAAAAATCCGGGGAACACGATGGCGTCGTCAAAAGTGCAGGTCGTCGAGCTCGTTTTCGAGAGAAAAAAAAAAAAATTCTCAAAATTCGACAAAAAAATAAAACGATTATTGGATTGTGTAGAGAATGTAAAACTGCATAAGAATCGCATAGACGAAAATGAGCGTTCACGTGCTCGTTTTTGTGGAAAAAATTAAAAAAGCTCTCAAAGTTCGAGATAAAAAAAAAAAAAACCATCGACCAGGTAGCCAACGGTAGACGGTACAAGTATCGTATGGGCGAAAACGAGCGTTACCGTGCTGGTTTTCGAGTTATTGACGAAAAACGGCCTGGAGCGATCGGTCCGGCGGTCGACGCGCAAAAGTTTCTAAGTCCGCTCTGCTCCGAATCATCGCTCCGGCGTCAAAAATCGTCGTAGGACAAAAAATCGACACGCTATCTTGCAGGAAAAAATCCGGGGAACACGACGGCGTCGTCAAAAGTGCAGGTCGTCGAGCTCGTTTTCGAGAGAAAAAAAAAAAAATTCTCAAAATTCGACAAAAAAATAAAACGATTATTGGATTGTGTAGAGAATGTAAAACTGCATAAGAATCGCATAGACGAAAATGAGCGTTCACGTGCTCGTTTTTGTGGAAAAAATTAAAAAAGCTCTCAAAGTTCGAGATAAAAAAAGAAAAAACCATCCACCAGGTAGCCAACGGTAAACGGTACAAGTATCGTACGGGCGAAAACGAGCGTTACCGTGCTCGTTTTCGAGTTATTGACGAAAAACGGCCTGGAGCGATCGGTCCGGCGGTCGACGCGCGAAAGTTTCTAAGTCCGCTCTGCTCCGAATCATCGCTCCGGCGTCAAAAATCGTCGTAGGACAAAAAATCGACACGCTATCTTGCAGGAAAAAATCCGGGGAACACGATGGCGTCGTCAAAAGTGCAGGTCGTCGAGCTCGTTTTCGAGAGAAAAAAAAAAAAATTCTCAAAATTCGACAAAAAAATAAAGCGATTATTGGATCGTATAGAGAATGTGAAACTGCATAAGAATCGTATAGACGAAAATTGGCGTTCACGTGCTCGTTTTTGTGGAAAAAATTAAAAAAGCTCTCAAAGTTCGAGATAAAAAAAGAAAAAACCATCGACCAGGTAGCCAACGGTAGACGGTACAAGTATCGTATGGGCGAAAACGAGCGTTACCGTGCTCGTTTTCGAGTTATTGACGAAAAACGGCCTGGAGCGATCGGTCCGGCGGTCGACGCGCGAAAGTTTCCAAGTCCGCTCTGCTCCGAATCATCGCTCCGGCGTCAAAAATCGTCGTAGGACAAAAAATCGACACGCTACTTTGCAGGAAAAAATCCGGGGAACACGATGGCGTCGTCAAAAGTGCAGGTCGTCGAGCTCGTTTTCGAGAGAAAAAAAAAAAAATTCTCAAAATTCGACAAACAAATAAAACGATTGTTGGACCGTGTAGAGAATGTAAAACTGCATAAGAATCGTATAGACGAAAATTGGCGTTCACGTGCTCGTTTTTGTGGAAAAAATTAAAAAAGCTCTCAAAGTTCGAGATAAAAAAAAAAAAACCATCGACCAGGTAGCCAACGGTAAACGATACAAGTATCGTACGGGCGAAAACGAGCGTTACCGTGCTCGTTTTCGAGTTATTGACGAAAAACGGCCTGGAGCGATCGGTCCGGCGGTCGACGCGCGAAAGTTTCTAAGTCCGCTCTGCTCCGAATCATCGCTCCGGCGTCAAAAATCGTCGTAGGACAAAAAATCGACACGCTATCTTGCAGGAAAAAATCCGGGGAACACGATGGCGTCGTCAAAAGTGCAGGTCGTCGAGCTCGTTTTCGAGAGAAAAAAAGAAAAATTCTCAAAATTCGACAAAAAAATAAAACGATTATTGGATCGTGTAGAGAATGTGAAACTGCATAAGAATCGTGTAGACGAAAATTGGCGTTCACGTGCTCGTTTTTGTGGAAAAAATTAAAAAAGCTCTCAAAGCTCGAGATAAAAAAAAAAAAAACCATCGACCAGGTAGCCAACGGTAGACGGTACAAGTATCGTATGGGCGAAAACGAGCGTTACCGTGCTCGTTTTCGAGTTATTGACGAAAAACGGCCTGGAGCGATCGGTCCGGCGGTCGACGCGCGAAAGTTTCTAAGTCCGCTCTGCTCCGAATCATCGCTCCGGCGTCAAAAATCGTCGTAGGACAAAAACTCGACACGCTATCTTGCATGAAAAAATCCGGGGAACACGATGGCGTCGTCAAAAGTGCAGGTCGTCGAGCTCGTTTTCGAGAGAAAAAAAAAAAAATTCTCAAAATTCGACAAAAAAATAAAACGATTATTGGATCGTGTAGAGAATGTAAAACTGCATAAGAATCGCATAGACGAAAATTAGCGTTCACGTGCTCGTTTTTGTGGAGAAAATTAAAAAAGCTCTCAAAGTTCGAGATAAAAAAAGAAAAAACCATCCACCAGGTAGCCAACGGTAAACGGTACAAGTATCGTACGGGCGAAAACGAGCGTTACCGTGCTCGTTTTCGAGTTATTGACGAAAAACGGCCTGGAGCGATCGGTCCGGCGGTCGACGCGCGAAAGTTTCCAAGTCCGCTCTGCTCCGAATCATCGCTCCGGCGTCAAAAATCGTCGTAGGACAAAAAATCGACACGCTACTTTGCAGGAAAAAATCCGGGGAACACGATGGCGTCGTCAAAAGTGCAGGTCGTCGAGCTCGTTTTCGAGAGAAAAAAAAAAAAATTCTCAAAATTCGACAAACAAATAAAACGATTGTTGGACCGTGTAGAGAATGTAAAACTACATAAGAATCGTATAGACGAAAATTGGCGTTCACGTGCTCGTTTTTGTGGAGAAAATTAAAAAAGCTCTCAAAGTTCGAGATAAAAAAAGAAAAAACCATCCACCAGGTAGCCAACGGTAAACGGTACAAGTATCGTACGGGCGAAAACGAGCGTTACCGTGCTCGTTTTCGAGTTATTGACGAAAAACGGCCTGGAGCGATCGGTCCGGCGGTCGACGCGCGAAAGATTCTAAGTCCGCTCTGCTCCGAATCATCGCTCCGGCGTCAAAAATCGTCGTAGGACAAAAAATCGACACGCTACTTTGCAGGAAAAAATCCGGGGAACACGATGGCGTCGTCAAAAGTGCAGGTCGTCGAGCTCGTTTTCGAGAGAAAAAAAAAAAAATTCTCAAAATTCGACAAACAAATAAAACGATTGTTGGACCGTGTAGAGAATGTAAAACTGCATAAGAATCGTATAGACGAAAATTGGCGTTCACGTGCTCGTTTTTGTGGAGAAAATTAAAAAAGCTCTCAAAGTTCGAGATAAAAAAAGAAAAAACCATCGACCAGGTAGCCAACGGTAGACGGTACAAGTATCGTATGGGCGAAAACGAGCGTTACCGTGCTCGTTTTCGAGTTATTGACGAAAAACGGCCTGGAGCGATCGGTCCGGCGGTCGACGCGCGAAAGTTTCTAAGTCCGCTCTGCTCCGAATCATCGCTCCGGCGTCAAAAATCGTCGTAGGACAAAAACTCGACACGCTATCTTGCATGAAAAAATCCGGGGAACACGATGGCGTCGTCAAAAGTGCAGGTCGTCGAGCTCGTTTTCGAGAGAAAAAAAAAAAAATTCTCAAAATTCGACAAAAAAATAAAGCGATTATTGGATCGTGTAGAGAATGTGAAACTGCATAAGAATCGTATAGACGAAAATTGGCGTTCACGTGCTCGTTTTTGTGGAAAAAATTAAAAAAGCTCTCAAAGTTCGAGATAAAAAAAGAAAAAACCATCGACCAGGTAGCCAACGGTAGACGGTACAAGTATCGTATGGGCGAAAACGAGCGTTACCGTGCTCGTTTTCGAGTTATTGACGAAAAACGGCCTGGAGCGATCGGTCCGGCGGTCGACGCGCGAAAGTTTCCAAGTCTGCTCTGCCCCGAATCATCGCTCCGGCGTCAAAAATCGTCGTAGGACAAAAAATCGACACGCTACTTTGCAGGAAAAAATCCGGGGAACACGATGGCGTCGTCAAAAGTGCAGGTCGTCGAGCTCGTTTTCGAGAGAAAAAAAAAAAAATTCTCAAAATTCGACAAACAAATAAAACGATTGTTGGACCGTGTAGAGAATGTAAAACTACATAAGAATCGTATAGACGAAAATTGGCGTTCACGTGCTCGTTTTTGTGGAGAAAATTAAAAAAGCTCTCAAAGTTCGAGATAAAAAAAGAAAAAACCATCCACCAGGTAGCCAACGGTAAACGGTACAAGTATCGTACGGGCGAAAACGAGCGTTACCGTGCTCGTTTTCGAGTTATTGACGAAAAACGGCCTGGAGCGATCGGTCCGGCGGTCGACGCGCGAAAGATTCTAAGTCCGCTCTGCTCCGAATCATCGCTCCGGCGTCAAAAATCGTCGTAGGACAAAAAATCGACACGCTACTTTGCAGGAAAAAATCCGGGGAACACGATGGCGTCGTCAAAAGTGCAGGTCGTCGAGCTCGTTTTCGAGAGAAAAAAAAAAAAATTCTCAAAATTCGACAAACAAATAAAACGATTGTTGGACCGTGTAGAGAATGTAAAACTGCATAAGAATCGTATAGACGAAAATTGGCGTTCACGTGCTCGTTTTTGTGGAGAAAATTAAAAAAGCTCTCAAAGTTCGAGATAAAAAAAGAAAAAACCATCGACCAGGTAGCCAACGGTAGACGGTACAAGTATCGTATGGGCGAAAACGAGCGTTACCGTGCTCGTTTTCGAGTTATTGACGAAAAACGGCCTGGAGCGATCGGTCCGGCGGTCGACGCGCGAAAGTTTCCAAGTCCGCTCTGCTCCGAATCATCGCTCCGGCGTCAAAAATCGTCGTAGGACAAAAACTCGACACGCTATCTTGCATGAAAAAATCCGGGGAACACGATGGCGTCGTCAAAAGTGCAGGTCGTCGAGCTCGTTTTCGAGAGAAAAAAAAAAAAATTCTCAAAATTCGACAAAAAAATAAAGCGATTATTGGATCGTGTAGAGAATGTGAAACTGCATAAGAATCGTATAGACGAAAATTGGCGTTCACGTGCTCGTTTTTGTGGAAAAAATTAAAAAAGCTCTCAAAGTTCGAGATAAAAAAAGAAAAAACCATCGACCAGGTAGCCAACGGTAGACGGTACAAGTATCGTATGGGCGAAAACGAGCGTTACCGTGCTCGTTTTCGAGTTATTGACGAAAAACGGCCTGGAGCGATCGGTCCGGCGGTCGACGCGCGAAAGTTTCCAAGTCTGCTCTGCCCCGAATCATCGCTCCGGCGTCAAAAATCGTCGTAGGACAAAAAATCGACACGCTATCTTGCAGGAAAAAATCCGGGGACCACGATGGCGTCGTCAAAAGTGCAGGTCGTCGAGCTCGTTTTCGAGAGAAAAAAAAAAAAATTCTCAAAATTCGACAAAAAAATAAAACGATTATTGGATCGTGTAGAGAATGTAAAACTGCATCAGAATCGCATAGACGAAAATTGGCGTTCACGTGCTCGTTTTTGTGGAAAAAATTAAAAAAGCTCTCAAAGTTCGAGATAAAAAAAAAAAAACCATCGACCAGGTAGCCAACGGTAAACGATACAAGTATCGTGCGGGCGAAAACGAGCGTTACCGTGCTCGTTTTCGAGTTATTGACGAAAAACGGCCTGGAGCGATCGGTCCGGCGGTCGACGCGCGAAAGTTTCTAAGTCCGCTCTGCTCCGAATCATCGCTCCGGCGTCAAAAATCGTCGTAGGACAAAAAATCGACACGCTATCTTGCAGGAAAAAATCCGGGGAACACGATGGCGTCGTCAAAAGTGCAGGTCGTTGAGCTCGTTTTCGAGAGAAAAAAAAAAAAATTCTCAAAATTCGACAAAAAAATAAAGCGATTATTGGATCGTATAGAGAATGTGAAACTGCATAAGAATCGTATAGACGAAAATTGGCGTTCACGTGCTCGTTTTTGTGGAAAAAATTAAAAAAGCTCTCAAAGTTCGAGATAAAAAAAGAAAAAACCATCGACCAGGTAGCCAACGGTAGACGGTACAAGTATCGTATGGGCGAAAACGAGCGTTACCGTGCTCGTTTTCGAGTTATTGACGAAAAACGGCCTGGAGCGATCGGTCCGGCGGTCGACGCGCAAAAGTTTCTAAGTCCGCTCTGCTCCGAATCATCGCTCCGGCGTCAAAAATCGTCGTAGGACAAAAACTCGACACGCTATCTTGCATGAAAAAATCCGGGGAACACGATGGCGTCGTCAAAAGTGCAGGTCGTCGAGCTCGTTTTCGAGAGAAAAAAAAAAAAATTCTCAAAATTCGACAAAAAAATAAAACGATTATTGGATTGTGTAGAGAATGTAAAACTGCATAAGAATCGCATAGACGAAAATGAGCGTTCACGTGCTCGTTTTTGTGGAAAAAATTAAAAAAGCTCTCAAAGTTCGAGATAAAAAAAAAAAAAACCATCGACCAGGTAGCCAACGGTAGACGGTACAAGTATCGTATGGGCGAAAACGAGCGTTACCGTGCTGGTTTTCGAGTTATTGACGAAAAACGGCCTGGAGCGATCGGTCCGGCGGTCGACGCGCAAAAGTTTCTAAGTCCGCTCTGCTCCGAATCATCGCTCCGGCGTCAAAAATCGTCGTAGGACAAAAAATCGACACGCTATCTTGCAGGAAAAAATCCGGGGAACACGACGGCGTCGTCAAAAGTGCAGGTCGTCGAGCTCGTTTTCGAGAGAAAAAAAAAAAAATTCTCAAAATTCGACAAAAAAATAAAACGATTATTGGATTGTGTAGAGAATGTAAAACTGCATAAGAATCGCATAGACGAAAATGAGCGTTCACGTGCTCGTTTTTGTGGAAAAAATTAAAAAAGCTCTCAAAGTTCGAGATAAAAAAAGAAAAAACCATCCACCAGGTAGCCAACGGTAAACGGTACAAGTATCGTACGGGCGAAAACGAGCGTTACCGTGCTCGTTTTCGAGTTATTGACGAAAAACGGCCTGGAGCGATCGGTCCGGCGGTCGACGCGCGAAAGTTTCTAAGTCCGCTCTGCTCCGAATCATCGCTCCGGCGTCAAAAATCGTCGTAGGACAAAAAATCGACACGCTATCTTGCAGGAAAAAATCCGGGGAACACGATGGCGTCGTCAAAAGTGCAGGTCGTCGAGCTCGTTTTCGAGAGAAAAAAAAAAAAATTCTCAAAATTCGACAAAAAAATAAAGCGATTATTGGATCGTATAGAGAATGTGAAACTGCATAAGAATCGTATAGACGAAAATTGGCGTTCACGTGCTCGTTTTTGTGGAAAAAATTAAAAAAGCTCTCAAAGTTCGAGATAAAAAAAGAAAAAACCATCGACCAGGTAGCCAACGGTAGACGGTACAAGTATCGTATGGGCGAAAACGAGCGTTACCGTGCTCGTTTTCGAGTTATTGACGAAAAACGGCCTGGAGCGATCGGTCCGGCGGTCGACGCGCGAAAGTTTCCAAGTCCGCTCTGCTCCGAATCATCGCTCCGGCGTCAAAAATCGTCGTAGGACAAAAAATCGACACGCTACTTTGCAGGAAAAAATCCGGGGAACACGATGGCGTCGTCAAAAGTGCAGGTCGTCGAGCTCGTTTTCGAGAGAAAAAAAAAAAAATTCTCAAAATTCGACAAACAAATAAAACGATTGTTGGACCGTGTAGAGAATGTAAAACTACATAAGAATCGTATAGACGAAAATTGGCGTTCACGTGCTCGTTTTTGTGGAGAAAATTAAAAAAGCTCTCAAAGTTCGAGATAAAAAAAGAAAAAACCATCCACCAGGTAGCCAACGGTAAACGGTACAAGTATCGTACGGGCGAAAACGAGCGTTACCGTGCTCGTTTTCGAGTTATTGACGAAAAACGGCCTGGAGCGATCGGTCCGGCGGTCGACGCGCGAAAGATTCTAAGTCCGCTCTGCTCCGAATCATCGCTCCGGCGTCAAAAATCGTCGTAGGACAAAAAATCGACACGCTACTTTGCAGGAAAAAATCCGGGGAACACGATGGCGTCGTCAAAAGTGCAGGTCGTCGAGCTCGTTTTCGAGAGAAAAAAAAAAAAATTCTCAAAATTCGACAAAAAAATAAAACGATTATTGGATTGTGTAGAGAATGTAAAACTGCATAAGAATCGCATAGACGAAAATGAGCGTTCACGTGCTCGTTTTTGTGGAAAAAATTAAAAAAGCTCTCAAAGTTCGAGATAAAAAAAGAAAAAACCATCGACCAGGTAGCCAACGGTAGACGGTACAAGTATCGTATGGGCGAAAACGAGCGTTACCGTGCTCGTTTTCGAGTTATTGACGAAAAACGGCCTGGAGCGATCGGTCCGGCGGTCGACGCGCGAAAGTTTCTAAGTCCGCTCTGCTCCGAATCATCGCTCCGGCGTCAAAAATCGTCGTAGGACAAAAACTCGACACGCTATCTTGCATGAAAAAATCCGGGGAACACGATGGCGTCGTCAAAAGTGCAGGTCGTCGAGCTCGTTTTCGAGAGAAAAAAAAAAAAATTCTCAAAATTCGACAAAAAAATAAAACGATTATTGGATTGTGTAGAGAATGTAAAACTGCATAAGAATCGCATAGACGAAAATGAGCGTTCACGTGCTCGTTTTTGTGGAAAAAATTAAAAAAGCTCTCAAAGTTCGAGATAAAAAAAAAAAAAACCATCGACCAGGTAGCCAACGGTAGACGGTACAAGTATCGTATGGGCGAAAACGAGCGTTACCGTGCTGGTTTTCGAGTTATTGACGAAAAACGGCCTGGAGCGATCGGTCCGGCGGTCGACGCGCAAAAGTTTCTAAGTCCGCTCTGCTCCGAATCATCGCTCCGGCGTCAAAAATCGTCGTAGGACAAAAAATCGACACGCTATCTTGCAGGAAAAAATCCGGGGAACACGACGGCGTCGTCAAAAGTGCAGGTCGTCGAGCTCGTTTTCGAGAGAAAAAAAAAAAAATTCTCAAAATTCGACAAAAAAATAAAACGATTATTGGATTGTGTAGAGAATGTAAAACTGCATAAGAATCGCATAGACGAAAATGAGCGTTCACGTGCTCGTTTTTGTGGAAAAAATTAAAAAAGCTCTCAAAGTTCGAGATAAAAAAAGAAAAAACCATCCACCAGGTAGCCAACGGTAAACGGTACAAGTATCGTACGGGCGAAAACGAGCGTTACCGTGCTCGTTTTCGAGTTATTGACGAAAAACGGCCTGGAGCGATCGGTCCGGCGGTCGACGCGCGAAAGTTTCTAAGTCCGCTCTGCTCCGAATCATCGCTCCGGCGTCAAAAATCGTCGTAGGACAAAAAATCGACACGCTATCTTGCATGAAAAAATCCGGGGAACACGATGGCGTCGTCAAAAGTGCAGGTCGTCGAGCTCGTTTTCGAGAGAAAAAAAAAAAAATTCTCAAAATTCGACAAAAAAATAAAACGATTATTGGATTGTGTAGAGAATGTAAAACTGCATAAGAATCGCATAGACGAAAATGAGCGTTCACGTGCTCGTTTTTGTGGAAAAAATTAAAAAAGCTCTCAAAGTTCGAGATAAAAAAAAAAAAAACCATCGACCAGGTAGCCAACGGTAGACGGTACAAGTATCGTATGGGCGAAAACGAGCGTTACCGTGCTGGTTTTCGAGTTATTGACGAAAAACGGCCTGGAGCGATCGGTCCGGCGGTCGACGCGCAAAAGTTTCTAAGTCCGCTCTGCTCCGAATCATCGCTCCGGCGTCAAAAATCGTCGTAGGACAAAAAATCGACACGCTATCTTGCAGGAAAAAATCCGGGGAACACGACGGCGTCGTCAAAAGTGCAGGTCGTCGAGCTCGTTTTCGAGAGAAAAAAAAAAAAATTCTCAAAATTCGACAGAAAAATAAAGCGATTATTGTATCGTATAGAGAATGTGAAACTGCATAAGAATCGTATAGACGAAAATTGGCGTTCACGTGCTCGTTTTTGTGGAAAAAATTAAAAACCTCTCAAAGTTCGAGATAAAAAAAAAAAAAACCATCGACCAGGTAGCCAACGGTAGACGGTACAAGTATCGTATGGGCGAAAACGAGCGTTACCGTGCTCGTTTTCGAGTTATTGACGAAAAACGGCCTGGAGCGATCGGTCCGGCGGTCGACGCGCGAAAGTTTCCAAGTCTGCTCTGCCCCGAATCATCGCTCCGGCGTCAAAAATCGTCGTAGGACAAAAAATCGACACGCTATCTTGCAGGAAAAAATCCGGGGACCACGATGGCGTCGTCAAAAGTGCAGGTCGTCGAGCTCGTTTTCGAGAGAAAAAAAAAAAAATTCTCAAAATTCGACAAAAAAATAAAACGATTATTGGATCGTGTAGAGAATGTGAAACTGCATAAGAATCGTATAGACGAAAATTGGCGTTCACGTGCTCGTTTTTGTGGAAAAAATTAAAAAAGCTCTCAAAGTTCGAGATAAAAAAAAAAAAAACCATCGACCAGGTAGCCAACGGTAGACGGTACAAGTATCGTACGGGCGAAAACGAGCGTTACCGTGCTCGTTTTCGAGTTATTGACGAAAAACGGCCTGGAGCGATCGGTCCGGCGGTCGACGCGCGAAAGTTTCTAAGTCCGCTCTGCTCCGAATCATCGCTCCGGCGTCAAAAATCGTCGTAGGACAAAAAATCGACACGCTATCTTGCAGGAAAAAATCCGGGGAACACGATGGCGTCGTCAAAAGTGCAGGTCGTCGAGCTCGTTTTCGAGAGAAAAAAAAAAATTCTCAAAATTCGACAAAAAAATAAAGCGATTATTGGATCGTGTAGAGAATGTGAAACTGCATAAGAATCGTATAGACGAAAATTGGCGTTCACGTGCTCGTTTTTGTGGAAAAAATTAAAAAAGCTCTCAAAGTTCGAGATAAAAAAAAAAAAAACCATCGACCAGGTAGCCAACGGTAGACGGTACAAGTATCGTATGGGCGAAAACGAGCGTTACCGTGCTGGTTTTCGAGTTATTGACGAAAAACGGCCTGGAGCGATCGGTCCGGCGGTCGACGCGCAAAAGTTTCTAAGGCCGCTCTGCTCCGAATCATCGCTCCGGCGTCAAAAATCGTCGTAGGACAAAAAATCGACACGCTATCTTGCAGGAAAAAATCCGGGGAACACGACGGCGTCGTCAAAAGTGCAGGTCGTCGAGCTCGTTTTCGAGAGAAAAAAAAAAAAATTCTCAAAATTCGACAAAAAAATAAAGCGATTATTGGATCGTGTAGAGAATGTGAAACTGCATAAGAATCGTGTAGACGAAAATTGGCGTTCACGTGCTCGTTTTTGTGGAAAAAATTAAAAAAGCTCTCAAAGCTCGAGATAAAAAAAAAAAAAACCATCGACCAGGTAGCCAACGGTAGACGGTACAAGTATCGTATGGGCGAAAACGAGCGTTACCGTGCTCGTTTTCGAGTTATTGACGAAAAACGGCCTGGAGCGATCGGTCCGGCGGTCGACGCGCGAAAGTTTCCAAGTCCGCTCTGCTCCGAATCATCGCTCCGGCGTCAAAAATCGTCGTAGGACAAAAAATCGACACGCTACTTTGCAGGAAAAAATCCGGGGAACACGATGGCGTCGTCAAAAGTGCAGGTCGTCGAGCTCGTTTTCGAGAGAAAAAAAAAAAAATTCTCAAAATTCGACAAACAAATAAAACGATTGTTGGACCGTGTAGAGAATGTAAAACTACATAAGAATCGTATAGACGAAAATTGGCGTTCACGTGCTCGTTTTTGTGGAGAAAATTAAAAAAGCTCTCAAAGTTCGAGATAAAAAAAGAAAAAACCATCCACCAGGTAGCCAACGGTAAACGGTACAAGTATCGTACGGGCGAAAACGAGCGTTACCGTGCTCGTTTTCGAGTTATTGACGAAAAACGGCCTGGAGCGATCGGTCCGGCGGTCGACGCGCGAAAGATTCTAAGTCCGCTCTGCTCCGAATCATCGCTCCGGCGTCAAAAATCGTCGTAGGACAAAAAATCGACACGCTACTTTGCAGGAAAAAATCCGGGGAACACGATGGCGTCGTCAAAAGTGCAGGTCGTCGAGCTCGTTTTCGAGAGAAAAAAAAAAAAATTCTCAAAATTCGACAAACAAATAAAACGATTGTTGGACCGTGTAGAGAATGTAAAACTGCATAAGAATCGTATAGACGAAAATTGGCGTTCACGTGCTCGTTTTTGTGGAGAAAATTAAAAAAGCTCTCAAAGTTCGAGATAAAAAAAGAAAAAACCATCCACCAGGTAGCCAACGGTAAACGGTACAAGTATCGTACGGGCGAAAACGAGCGTTACCGTGCTCGTTTTCGAGTTATTGACGAAAAACGGCCTGGAGCGATCGGTCCGGCGGTCGACGCGCGAAAGATTCAAAGTCCGCTCTGCTCCGAATCATCGCTCCGGCGTCAAAAATCGTCGTAGGACAAAAAATCGACACGCTACTTTGCAGGAAAAAATCCGGGGAACACGATGGCGTCGTCAAAAGTGCAGGTCGTCGAGCTCGTTTTCGAGAGAAAAAAAAAAAAATTCTCAAAATTCGACAAACAAATAAAACGATTGTTGGACCGTGTAGAGAATGTAAAACTGCATAAGAATCGTATAGACGAAAATTGGCGTTCACGTGCTCGTTTTTGTGGAAAAAATTAAAAAAGCTCTCAAAGTTCGAGATAAAAAAAAAAAAACCATCGACCAGGTAGCCAACGGTAAACGATACAAGTATCGTACGGGCGAAAACGAGCGTTACCGTGCTCGTTTTCGAGTTATTGACGAAAAACGGCCTGGAGCGATCGGTCCGGCGGTCGACGCGCGAAAGTTTCTAAGTCCGCTCTGCTCCGAATCATCGCTCCGGCGTCAAAAATCGTCGTAGGACAAAAACTCGACACGCTATCTTGCATGAAAAAATCCGGGGAACACGATGGCGTCGTCAAAAGTGCAGGTCGTCGAGCTCGTTTTCGAGAGAAAAAAAAAAAAATTCTCAAAATTCGACAAAAAAATAAAACGATTATTGGATCGTGTAGAGAATGTAAAACTGCATAAGAATCGCATAGACGAAAATTAGCGTTCACGTGCTCGTTTTTGTGGAGAAAATTAAAAAAGCTCTCAAAGTTCGAGATAAAAAAAGAAAAAACCATCCACCAGGTAGCCAACGGTAAACGGTACAAGTATCGTACGGGCGAAAACGAGCGTTACCGTGCTCGTTTTCGAGTTATTGACGAAAAACGGCCTGGAGCGATCGGTCCGGCGGTCGACGCGCGAAAGTTTCCAAGTCCGCTCTGCTCCGAATCATCGCTCCGGCGTCAAAAATCGTCGTAGGACAAAAAATCGACACGCTACTTTGCAGGAAAAAATCCGGGGAACACGATGGCGTCGTCAAAAGTGCAGGTCGTCGAGCTCGTTTTCGAGAGAAAAAAAAAAAAATTCTCAAAATTCGACAAACAAATAAAACGATTGTTGGACCGTGTAGAGAATGTAAAACTACATAAGAATCGTATAGACGAAAATTGGCGTTCACGTGCTCGTTTTTGTGGAGAAAATTAAAAAAGCTCTCAAAGTTCGAGATAAAAAAAGAAAAAACCATCCACCAGGTAGCCAACGGTAAACGGTACAAGTATCGTACGGGCGAAAACGAGCGTTACCGTGCTCGTTTTCGAGTTATTGACGAAAAACGGCCTGGAGCGATCGGTCCGGCGGTCGACGCGCGAAAGATTCTAAGTCCGCTCTGCTCCGAATCATCGCTCCGGCGTCAAAAATCGTCGTAGGACAAAAAATCGACACGCTACTTTGCAGGAAAAAATCCGGGGAACACGATGGCGTCGTCAAAAGTGCAGGTCGTCGAGCTCGTTTTCGAGAGAAAAAAAAAAAAATTCTCAAAATTCGACAAACAAATAAAACGATTGTTGGACCGTGTAGAGAATGTAAAACTGCATAAGAATCGTATAGACGAAAATTGGCGTTCACGTGCTCGTTTTTGTGGAGAAAATTAAAAAAGCTCTCAAAGTTCGAGATAAAAAAAGAAAAAACCATCCACCAGGTAGCCAACGGTAAACGGTACAAGTATCGTACGAGCGAAAACGAGCGTTACCGTGCTCGTTTTCGAGTTATTGACGAAAAACGGCCTGGAGCGATCGGTCCGGCGGTCGACGCGCGAAAGTTTCTAAGTCCGCTCTGCTCCGAATCATCGCTCCGGCGTCAAAAATCGTCGTAGGACAAAAACTCGACACGCTATCTTGCATGAAAAAATCCGGGGAACACGATGGCGTCGTCAAAAGTGCAGGTCGTCGAGCTCGTTTTCGAGAGAAAAAAAAAAAAATTCTCAAAATTCGACAAAAAAATAAAGCGATTATTGGATCGTGTAGAGAATGTGAAACTGCATAAGAATCGTATAGACGAAAATTGGCGTTCACGTGCTCGGTTTTGTGGAAAAAATTAAAAAAGCTCTCAAAGTTCGAGATAAAAAAAGAAAAAACCATCGACCAGGTAGCCAACGGTAGACGGTACAAGTATCGTATGGGCGAAAACGAGCGTTACCGTGCTCGTTTTCGAGTTATTGACGAAAAACGGCCTGGAGCGATCGGTCCGGCGGTCGACGCGCGAAAGTTTCCAAGTCTGCTCTGCCCCGAATCATCGCTCCGGCGTCAAAAATCGTCGTAGGACAAAAAATCGACACGCTATCTTGCAGGAAAAAATCCGGGGACCACGATGGCGTCGTCAAAAGTGCAGGTCGTCGAGCTCGTTTTCGAGAGAAAAAAAAAAAAATTCTCAAAATTCGACAAAAAAATAAAACGATTATTGGATCGTGTAGAGAATGTAAAACTGCATCAGAATCGCATAGACGAAAATTGGCGTTCACGTGCTCGTTTTTGTGGAAAAAATTAAAAAAGCTCTCAAAGTTCGAGATAAAAAAAAAAAAACCATCGACCAGGTAGCCAACGGTAAACGATACAAGCATCGTGCGGGCGAAAACGAGCGTTACCGTGCTCGTTTTCGAGTTATTGACGAAAAACGGCCTGGAGCGATCGGTCCGGCGGTCGACGCGCGAAAGTTTCTAAGTCCGCTCTGCTCCGAATCATCGCTCCGGCGTCAAAAATCGTCGTAGGACAAAAACTCGACACGCTACTTTGCAGGAAAAAATCCGGGGAACACGATGGCGTCGTCAAAAGTGCAGGTCGTCGAGCTCGTTTTCGAGAGAAAAAAAAAAAAATTCTCAAAATTCGACAAAAAAATAAAGCGATTATTGGATCGTGTAGAGAATGTGAAACTGCATAAGAATCGTATAGACGAAAATTGGCGTTCACGTGCTCGGTTTTGTGGAAAAAATTAAAAAAGCTCTCAAAGTTCGAGATAAAAAAAGAAAAAACCATCGACCAGGTAGCCAACGGTAGACGGTACAAGTATCGTATGGGCGAAAACGAGCGTTACCGTGCTCGTTTTCGAGTTATTGACGAAAAACGGCCTGGAGCGATCGGTCCGGCGGTCGACGCGCGAAAGTTTCCAAGTCTGCTCTGCCCCGAATCATCGCTCCGGCGTCAAAAATCGTCGTAGGACAAAAAATCGACACGCTATCTTGCAGGAAAAAATCCGGGGACCACGATGGCGTCGTCAAAAGTGCAGGTCGTCGAGCTCGTTTTCGAGAGAAAAAAAAAAAAATTCTCAAAATTCGACAAAAAAATAAAACGATTATTGGATCGTGTAGAGAATGTAAAACTGCATCAGAATCGCATAGACGAAAATTGGCGTTCACGTGCTCGTTTTTGTGGAAAAAATTAAAAAAGCTCTCAAAGTTCGAGATAAAAAAAAAAAAACCATCGACCAGGTAGCCAACGGTAAACGATACAAGCATCGTGCGGGCGAAAACGAGCGTTACCGTGCTCGTTTTCGAGTTATTGACGAAAAACGGCCTGGAGCGATCGGTCCGGCGGTCGACGCGCGAAAGTTTCTAAGTCCGCTCTGCTCCGAATCATCGCTCCGGCGTCAAAAATCGTCGTAGGACAAAAAATCGACACGCTATCTTGCAGGAAAAAATCCGGGGAACACGATGGCGTCGTCAAAAGTGCAGGTCGTTGAGCTCGTTTTCGAGAGAAAAAAAAAAAAATTCTCAAAATTCGACAAAAAAATAAAGCGATTATTGGATCGTATAGAGAATGTGAAACTGCATAAGAATCGTATAGACGAAAATTGGCGTTCACGTGCTCGTTTTTGTGGAAAAAATTAAAAAAGCTCTCAAAGTTCGAGATAAAAAAAGAAAAAACCATCGACCAGGTAGCCAACGGTAGACGGTACAAGTATCGTATGGGCGAAAACGAGCGTTACCGTGCTCGTTTTCGAGTTATTGACGAAAAACGGCCTGGAGCGATCGGTCCGGCGGTCGACGCGCAAAAGTTTCTAAGTCCGCTCTGCTCCGAATCATCGCTCCGGCGTCAAAAATCGTCGTAGGACAAAAACTCGACACGCTATCTTGCATAAAAAAATCCGGGGAACACGATGGCGTCGTCAAAAGTGCAGGTCGTCGAGCTCGTTTTCGAGAGAAAAAAAAAAAAATTCTCAAAATTCGACAAAAAAATAAAACGATTATTGGATTGTGTAGAGAATGTAAAACTGCATAAGAATCGCATAGACGAAAATGAGCGTTCACGTGCTCGTTTTTGTGGAAAAAATTAAAAAAGCTCTCAAAGTTCGAGATAAAAAAAAAAAAACCATCGACCAGGTAGCCAACGGTAGACGGTACAAGTATCGTATGGGCGAAAACGAGCGTTACCGTGCTGGTTTTCGAGTTATTGACGAAAAACGGCCTGGAGCGATCGGTCCGGCGGTCGACGCGCAAAAGTTTCTAAGTCCGCTCTGCTCCGAATCATCGCTCCGGCGTCAAAAATCGTCGTAGGACAAAAAATCGACACGCTATCTTGCAGGAAAAAATCCGGGGAACACGACGGCGTCGTCAAAAGTGCAGGTCGTCGAGCTCGTTTTCGAGAGAAAAAAAAAAAAATTCTCAAAATTCGACAAAAAAATAAAACGATTATTGGATTGTGTAGAGAATGTAAAACTGCATAAGAATCGCATAGACGAAAATGAGCGTTCACGTGCTCGTTTTTGTGGAAAAAATTAAAAAAGCTCTCAAAGTTCGAGATAAAAAAAGAAAAAACCATCCACCAGGTAGCCAACGGTAAACGGTACAAGTATCGTACGGGCGAAAACGAGCGTTACCGTGCTCGTTTTCGAGTTATTGACGAAAAACGGCCTGGAGCGATCGGTCCGGCGGTCGACGCGCGAAAGTTTCTAAGTCCGCTCTGCTCCGAATCATCGCTCCGGCGTCAAAAATCGTCGTAGGACAAAAAATCGACACGCTATCTTGCAGGAAAAAATCCGGGGAACACGATGGCGTCGTCAAAAGTGCAGGTCGTCGAGCTCGTTTTCGAGAGAAAAAAAAAAAAATTCTCAAAATTCGACAAAAAAATAAAGCGATTATTGGATCGTATAGAGAATGTGAAACTGCATAAGAATCGTATAGACGAAAATTGGCGTTCACGTGCTCGTTTTTGTGGAAAAAATTAAAAAAGCTCTCAAAGTTCGAGATAAAAAAAGAAAAAACCATCGACCAGGTAGCCAACGGTAGACGGTACAAGTATCGTATGGGCGAAAACGAGCGTTACCGTGCTCGTTTTCGAGTTATTGACGAAAAACGGCCTGGAGCGATCGGTCCGGCGGTCGACGCGCGAAAGTTTCCAAGTCTGCTCTGCCCCGAATCATCGCTCCGGCGTCAAAAATCGTCGTAGGACAAAAAATCGACACGCTATCTTGCAGGAAAAAATCCGGGGACCACGATGGCGTCGTCAAAAGTGCAGGTCGTCGAGCTCGTTTTCGAGAGAAAAAAAAAAAAATTCTCAAAATTCGACAAAAAAATAAAACGATTATTGGATCGTGTAGAGAATGTAAAACTGCATCAGAATCGCATAGACGAAAATTGGCGTTCACGTGCTCGTTTTTGTGGAAAAAATTAAAAAAGCTCTCAAAGTTCGAGATAAAAAAAAAAAAACCATCGACCAGGTAGCCAACGGTAGACGGTACAAGTATCGTATGGGCGAAAACGAGCGTTACCGTGCTCGTTTTCGAGTTATTGACGAAAAACGGCCTGGAGCGATCGGTCCGGCGGTCGACGCGCAAAAGTTTCTAAGTCCGCTCTGCTCCGAATCATCGCTCCGGCGTCAAAAATCGTCGTAGGACAAAAATTCGACACGCTATCTTGCATGAAAAAATCCGGGGAACACGATGGCGTCGTCAAAAGTGCAGGTCGTCGAGCTCGTTTTCGAGAGAAAAAAAAAAAAATTCTCAAAATTCGACAAAAAAATAAAACGATTATTGGATTATGTAGAGAATGTAAAACTGCATAAGAATCGCATAGACGAAAATGAGCGTTCACGTGCTCGTTTTTGTGGAAAAAATTAAAAAAGCTCTCAAAGTTCGAGATAAAAAAAGAAAAAACCATCGACCAGGTAGCCAACGGTAGACGGTACAAGTATCGTATGGGCGAAAACGAGCGTTACCGTGCTCGTTTTCGAGTTATTGACGAAAAACGGCCTGGAGCGATCGGTCCGGCGGTCGACGCGCGAAAGTTTCTAAGTCCGCTCTGCTCCGAATCATCGCTCCGGCGTCAAAAATCGTCGTAGGACAAAAACTCGACACGCTATCTTGCAGGAAAAAATCCGGGGAACACGATGGCGTCGTCAAAAGTGCAGGTCGTCGAGCTCGTTTTCGAGAGAAAAAAAAAAAAATTCTCAAAATTCGACAAAAAAATAAAACGATTATTGGATTGTGTAGAGAATGTAAAACTGCATAAGAATCGCATAGACGAAAATGAGCGTTCACGTGCTCGTTTTTGTGGAAAAAATTAAAAAAGCTCTCAAAGTTCGAGATAAAAAAAAAAAAAACCATCGACCAGGTAGCCAACGGTAGACGGTACAAGTATCGTATGGGCGAAAACGAGCGTTACCGTGCTGGTTTTCGAGTTATTGACGAAAAACGGCCTGGAGCGATCGGTCCGGCGGTCGACGCGCAAAAGTTTCTAAGTCCGCTCTGCTCCGAATCATCGCTCCGGCGTCAAAAATCGTCGTAGGACAAAAAATCGACACGCTATCTTGCAGGAAAAAATCCGGGGAACACGACGGCGTCGTCAAAAGTGCAGGTCGTCGAGCTCGTTTTCGAGAGAAAAAAAAAAAAATTCTCAAAATTCGACAAAAAAATAAAACGATTATTGGATTGTGTAGAGAATGTAAAACTGCATAAGAATCGCATAGACGAAAATGAGCGTTCACGTGCTCGTTTTTGTGGAAAAAATTAAAAAAGCTCTCAAAGTTCGAGATAAAAAAAGAAAAAACCATCCACCAGGTAGCCAACGGTAAACGGTACAAGTATCGTACGGGCGAAAACGAGCGTTAGCGTGCTCGTTTTCGAGTTATTGACGAAAAACGGCCTGGAGCGATCGGTCCGGCGGTCGACGCGCGAAAGTTTCTAAGTCCGCTCTGCTCCGAATCATCGCTCCGGCGTCAAAAATCGTCGTAGGACAAAAAATCGACACGCTATCTTGCAGGAAAAAATCCGGGGAACACGATGGCGTCGTCAAAAGTGCAGGTCGTCGAGCTCGTTTTCGAGAGAAAAAAAAAAAAATTCTCAAAATTCGACAAAAAAATAAAGCGATTATTGGATCGTATAGAGAATGTGAAACTGCATAAGAATCGTATAGACGAAAATTGGCGTTCACGTGCTCGTTTTTGTGGAAAAAATTAAAAACCTCTCAAAGTTCGAGATAAAAAAAAAAAAAACCATCGACCAGGTAGCCAACGGTAGACGGTACAAGTATCGTATGGGCGAAAACGAGCGTTACCGTGCTCGTTTTCGAGTTATTGACGAAAAACGGCCTGGAGCGATCGGTCCGGCGGTCGACGCGCGAAAGTTTCCAAGTCTGCTCTGCCCCGAATCATCGCTCCGGCGTCAAAAATCGTCGTAGGACAAAAAATCGACACGCTATCTTGCAGGAAAAAATCCGGGGACCACGATGGCGTCGTCAAAAGTGCAGGTCGTCGAGCTCGTTTTCGAGAGAAAAAAAAAAAAATTCTCAAAATTCGACAAAAAAATAAAACGATTATTGGATCGTGTAGAGAATGTAAAACTGCATCAGAATCGCATAGACGAAAATTGGCGTTCACGTGCTCGTTTTTGTGGAAAAAATTAAAAAAGCTCTCAAAGTTCGAGATAAAAAAAAAAAAACCATCGACCAGGTAGCCAACGGTAAACGATACAAGTATCGTACGGGCGAAAACGAGCGTTACCGTGCTCGTTTTCGAGTTATTGACGAAAAACGGCCTGGAGCGATCGGTCCGGCGGTCGACGCGCGAAAGTTTCTAAGTCCGCTCTGCTCCGAATCATCGCTCCGGCGTCAAAAATCGTCGTAGGACAAAAAATCGACACGCTATCTTGCAGGAAAAAATCCGGGGAACACGATGGCGTCGTCAAAAGTGCAGGTCGTCGAGCTCGTTTTCGAGAGAAAAAAAAAAAAATTCTCAAAATTCGACAAAAAAATAAAACGATTATTGGATCGTGTAGAGAATGTGAAACTGCATAAGAATCGTATAGACGAAAATTGGCGTTCACGTGCTCGTTTTTGTGGAAAAAATTAAAAAAGCTCTCAAAGTTCGAGATAAAAAAAAAAAAAACCATCGACCAGGTAGCCAACGGTAGACGGTACAAGTATCGTACGGGCGAAAACGAGCGTTACCGTGCTCGTTTTCGAGTTATTGACGAAAAACGGCCTGGAGCGATCGGTCCGGCGGTCGACGCGCGAAAGTTTCTAAGTCCGCTCTGCTCCGAATCATCGCTCCGGCGTCAAAAATCGTCGTAGGACAAAAAATCGACACGCTATCTTGCAGGAAAAAATCCGGGGAACACGATGGCGTCGTCAAAAGTGCAGGTCGTCGAGCTCGTTTTCGAGAGAAAAAAAAAAAAATTCTCAAAATTCGACAAAAAAATAAAACGATTATTGGATCGTGTAGAGAATGTGAAACTGCATAAGAATCGTATAGACGAAAATTGGCGTTCACGTGCTCGT
Source organism: Colletes latitarsis (assembly GCF_051014445.1). NCBI lineage: Eukaryota > Metazoa > Arthropoda > Insecta > Hymenoptera > Colletidae > Colletes > Colletes latitarsis. Next base: position 2,074,760 of record NC_135137.1, read on the forward strand.
TTTTGTGGAAAAAATTAGAAAAGCTCTCAAAGTTCGAGATAAAAAAAAAAAAAACCATCGACCAGGTAGCCAACGGTAGACGGTACAAGTATCGTATGGGCGAAAACGAGCGTTACCGTGCTGGTTTTCGAGTTATTGACGAAAAACGGCCTGGAGCGATCGGTCCGGCGGTCGACGCGCAAAAGTTTCTAAGTCCGCTCTGCTCCGAATCATCGCTCCGGCGTCAAAAATCGTCGTAGGACAAAAAATCGACACGCTATCTTGCAGGAAAAAATCCGGGGAACACGACGGCGTCGTCAAAAGTGCAGGTCGTCGAGCTCGTTTTCGAGAGAAAAAAAAAAAAATTCTCAAAATTCGACAAAAAAATAAAGCGATTATTGGATCGTGTAGAGAATGTGAAACTGCATAAGAATCGTGTAGACGAAAATTGGCGTTCACGTGCTCGTTTTTGTGGAAAAAATTAAAAAAGCTCTCAAAGCTCGAGATAAAAAAAAAAAAAACCATCGACCAGGTAGCCAACGGTAGACGGTACAAGTATCGTATGGGCGAAAACGAGCGTTACCGTGCTCGTTTTCGAGTTATTGACGAAAAACGGCCTGGAGCGATCGGTCCGGCGGTCGACGCGCGAAAGTTTCTAAGTCCGCTCTGCTCCGAATCATCGCTCCGGCGTCAAAAATCGTCGTAGGACAAAAACTCGACACGCTATCTTGCATGAAAAAATCCGGGGAACACGATGGCGTCGTCAAAAGTGCAGGTCGTCGAGCTCGTTTTCGAGAGAAAAAAAAAAAAATTCTCAAAATTCGACAAAAAAATAAAACGATTATTGGATCGTGTAGAGAATGTAAAACTGCATAAGAATCGCATAGACGAAAATTAGCGTTCACGTGCTCGTTTTTGTGGAAAAAATTAAAAAAGCTCTCAAAGTTCGAGATAAAAAAAGAAAAAACCATCCACCAGGTAGCCAACGGTAAACGGTACAAGTATCGTACGGGCGAAAACGAGCGTTACCGTGCTCGTTTTCGAGTTATTGACGAAAAACGGCCTGGAGCGATCGGTCCGGCGGTCGACGCGCGAAAGTTTCCAAGTCCGCTCTGCTCTTGCGGGCCGGCCTCCCCGACGGCGTCAGCACGGTGTGTTATGCGGATGACACACTGGTGCTGGCCGTCGGGGCGCACTGGGGGAGGGCCATGCGTCGCGCGGAGGAGGGGTCGGAACGCGTCGTCGACCGGATCAGGGGGATGGGGATGACGGTGGCGGTCCATAAGACCGAGGTGATTGCGTTTCATTCACCTCGGCAGGATCCGCCACCCCCTCTGATTCGGGTGGGTGGGGCTGACATCGAGGTGAAGCCCCAGATCAGGTATCTGGGGCTGATCCTCGATAGCCACTGGCGTTTCGAGAAGCATTTCCGCTGCCTGGTCCCCCGGTTGGAAAGGATGGTTGCGGCTCTGGGCCGGATCCTGCCCAACCTGGGGGGCCCGGCGGGCCGAGTTCGTCGCCTCTATGTGGCAATGGTCCAGTCGGTGGCCCTATACGGGGCCCCCGTCTGGGCGGACGACCTGGCTGCCTCCCGGCGCAGCATGACTATGCTGCGTCGGGTGCAGAGGCGCATGGCGCTCAGGGTCGTCCGCGGGTATCGGACCATGTCACATGAGGCGGCGACGGTTCTAGCGGGGATGCCGCCCATGGACCTGCTCGCGCGGTCGCACGCGGTGATGTACCGGCACCGCGTCGACCGTCGCGCGGGGGTGGGGGCGGTCCCGGGCGGGCAGGAACCTGCTTGGGGCGATTTGAAGCGCCAGGCCCGGCAGTCCGTGTTGCTCGCGTGGCAGGAGCGGCTGGCTCTGCCAACCGCGGGGCACCGGACTGTCGGGGCGGTTCGGCCACTCCTGAAGGAGTGGCTGGACAGAGGCCATGGCAGCCTCACCTACCGGATGGCACAGGTATTTTCCGGGCATGGCAGCTTCGGAAGATACCTGTGCCGGATAGGGAAGGAGCCGACGGCGCGTTGCTGCCACTGCGACGCTGAGCAGGACACGGCGGATCATACCCTGGAGGTATGCCCCGCGTGGGAGGGGGAGCGCCGTGTCCTGGTCGGCGTCGTCGGGCGGGATGTCTCGCTGCCGGGCGTGGTGCGCGCCATGCTCGGCAGCGAGGAGAAGTGGAGGGCCGTGGCCTCCTTCTGCGAGAACGTAATGTTGCAGAAGGAGGCCGCGGGGAGGGAGCGCGAGCTTGAGCGGCGTGCTGAAGCTCGCGCTCGTGCGGTGGCCCGAGGTCGTCGCCCGGTCGCGAGGCGTCGCGGGCGGCCGCCTCGGCGTGGCGGATGACCTAGGCTGGGAGGGGGGTCCTGAGGGGACCCTCCTCCCGCCAGGCGGCGCCGGGTCGGACCGGTTGGGGGTAGGAGTGCCTCCCCCTACCGGTCCGACGCAAGGGGAGGCACCCTCGGCGGTCTGGTGCGGCCATGAACGCCCGGCCGCCGAGGGGTGGAAAGGGGGTCGCGGGCGGTTGCGAGTTGGGGCTCGCAGCCGCCACTAAACGCGGCCCCGGGACGGATAGCGGCGGGATGGAGTGGCCCCGTCCCGCCGCTATGAGGCAGTGTGTCTACTGGGGGGACCGATTGTCCCGCCGGGGGATGGGCGCGAAAGCGCGGGCACGGGGAGGATACCGGAAGAATGCTTCGAGCGATTCCCGGTATCCTCCCAAAGCGTGCCGAAGGGTCACCGTGGGGTTTTTAGTGGGTAGGTCCCGCGCCTGTCGTTGTACGGGCGCGGGGAATCCCACACACCCCTCCCACCTCTCCCCAAGGAGGTGGGAGGGAGTCTTTCGAAGATTTTCCCCACGACAAAAAAAAAAAAAAAAAAAAAAAAAGTCCGCTCTGCTCCGAATCATCGCTCCGGCGTCAAGAATCGTCGTAGGACAAAAAATCGACACGCTACTTCGCAGGAAAAAATCCGGGGAACACGATGGCGTCGTCAAAAGTGCAGGTCGTCGAGCTCGTTTTCGAGAAAAAAAAAAAAAAATTCTCAAAATTCGACAAACAAATAAAACGATTGTTGGACCGTGTAGAGAATGTACAACTGCATAAGAATCGTATAGACGAAAATTGGCGTTCACGTGCTCGTTTTTGTGGAAAAAATTAAAAAAGCTCTCAAAGTTCGAGATAAAAAAAAAAAAACCATCGACCAGGTAGCCAACGGTAAACGATACAAGTATCGTACGGGCGAAAACGAGCGTTACCGTGCTCGTTTTCGAGTTATTGACGAAAAACGGCCTGGAGCGATCGGTCCGGCGGTCGACGCGCGAAAGTTTCTAAGTCCGCTCTGCTCCGAATCATCGCTCCGGCGTCAAAAATCGTCGTAGGACAAAAAATCGACACGCTCTCTTGCAGGAAAAAATCCGGGGAACACGATGGCGTCGTCAAAAGTGCAGGTCGTCGAGCTCGTTTTCGAGAAAAAAAAAAAAAAATTCTCAAAATTCGACAAAAAAATAAAACGACTATTGGATCGTGTAGAGAATGTGAAACTGCATAAAAATCGTATAGACGAAAATTGGCGTTCACGTGCTCGTTTTTGTGGAAAAAATTAAAAAAGCTGTCAAAGTTCGAGATAAAAAATAAAAAACCATCGACCAGGTAGCCAACGGTAAACGGTACAAGTATCGTACGGGCGAAAACGAGCGTTACCGTGCTCGTTTTCGAGTTATTGACGAAAAACGGCCTGGAGCGATCGGTCCGGCGGTCGACGCGCGAAAGTTTCTAAGTCCGCTCTGCTCCGAATCATCGCTCCGGCGTCAAAAATCGTCGTAGGACAAAAAATCGACACGCTATCTTGCAGGAAAAAATCCGGGGAACACGATGGCGTCGTCAAAAGTGCAGGTCGTCGAGCTCGTTTTCGAGAGAAAAAAAAAAAAATTCTCAAAATTCGACAAAAAAATAAAACGATTATTGGATCGTGTAGAGAATGTAAAACTGCATCAGAATCGCATAGACGAAAATTGGCGTTCACGTGCTCGTTTTTGTGGAAAAAATTAAAAAAGCTCTCAAAGTTCGAGATAAAAAAAAAAAAACCATCGACCAGGTAGCCAACGGTAAACGATACAAGTATCGTACGGGCGAAAACGAGCGTTACCGTGCTCGTTTTCGAGTTATTGACGAAAAACGGCCTGGAGCGATCGGTCCGGCGGTCGACGCGCGAAAGTTTCTAAGTCCGCTCTGCTCCGAATCATCGCTCCGGCGTCAAAAATCGTCGTAGGACAAAAAATCGACACGCTATCTTGCAGGAAAAAATCCGGGGAACACGATGGCGTCGTCAAAAGTGCAGGTCGTCGAGCTCGTTTTCGAGAGAAAAAAAAAAAAATTCTCAAAATTCGACAAAAAAATAAAACGATTATTGGATCGTGTAGAGAATGTGAAACTGCATAAGAATCGTATAGACGAAAATTGGCGTTCACGTGCTCGTTTTTTGTGGAAAAAATTAAAAAAGCTCTCAAAGTTCGAGATAAAAAAAAAAAAAACCATCGACCAGGTAGCCAACGGTAGACGGTACAAGTATCGTACGGGCGAAAACGAGCGTTACCGTGCTCGTTTTCGAGTTATTGACGAAAAACGGCCTGGAGCGATCGGTCCGGCGGTCGACGCGCGAAAGTTTCTAAGTCCGCTCTGCTCCGAATCATCGCTCCGGCGTCAAAAATCGTCGTAGGACAAAAACTCGACACGCTATCTTGCATGAAAAAATCCGGGGAACACGATGGCGTCGTCAAAAGTGCAGGTCGTCGAGCTCGTTTTCGAGAGAAAAAAAAAAAAATTCTCAAAATTCGACAAAAAAATAAAACGATTATTGGATCGTGTAGAGAATGTAAAACTGCATAAGAATCGCATAGACGAAAATTAGCGTTCACGTGCTCGTTTTTGTGGAAAAAATTAAAAAAGCTCTCAAAGTTCGAGATAAAAAAAGAAAAAACCATCCACCAGGTAGCCAACGGTAAACGGTACAAGTATCGTACGGGCGAAAACGAGCGTTACCGTGCTCGTTTTCGAGTTATTGACGAAAAACGGCCTGGAGCGATCGGTCCGGCGGTCGACGCGCGAAAGTTTCCAAGTCCGCTCTGCTCTTGCGGGCCGGCCTCCCCGACGGCGTCAGCACGGTGTGTTATGCGGATGACACACTGGTGCTGGCCGTCGGGGCGCACTGGGGGAGGGCCATGCGTCGCGCGGAGGAGGGGTCGGAACGCGTCGTCGACCGGATCAGGGGGATGGGGATGACGGTGGCGGTCCATAAGACCGAGGTGATTGCGTTTCATTCACCTCGGCAGGATCCGCCACCCCCTCTGATTCGGGTGGGTGGGGCTGACATCGAGGTGAAGCCCCAGATCAGGTATCTGGGGCTGATCCTCGATAGCCACTGGCGTTTCGAGAAGCATTTCCGCTGCCTGGTCCCCCGGTTGGAAAGGATGGTTGCGGCTCTGGGCCGGATCCTGCCCAACCTGGGGGGCCCGGCGGGCCGAGTTCGTCGCCTCTATGTGGCAATGGTCCAGTCGGTGGCCCTATACGGGGCCCCCGTCTGGGCGGACGACCTGGCTGCCTCCCGGCGCAGCATGACTATGCTGCGTCGGGTGCAGAGGCGCATGGCGCTCAGGGTCGTCCGCGGGTATCGGACCATGTCACATGAGGCGGCGACGGTTCTAGCGGGGATGCCGCCCATGGACCTGCTCGCGCGGTCGCACGCGGTGATGTACCGGCACCGCGTCGACCGTCGCGCGGGGGTGGGGGCGGTCCCGGGCGGGCAGGAACCTGCTTGGGGCGATTTGAAGCGCCAGGCCCGGCAGTCCGTGTTGCTCGCGTGGCAGGAGCGGCTGGCTCTGCCAACCGCGGGGCACCGGACTGTCGGGGCGGTTCGGCCACTCCTGAAGGAGTGGCTGGACAGAGGCCATGGCAGCCTCACCTACCGGATGGCACAGGTATTTTCCGGGCATGGCAGCTTCGGAAGATACCTGTGCCGGATAGGGAAGGAGCCGACGGCGCGTTGCTGCCACTGCGACGCTGAGCAGGACACGGCGGATCATACCCTGGAGGTATGCCCCGCGTGGGAGGGGGAGCGCCGTGTCCTGGTCGGCGTCGTCGGGCGGGATGTCTCGCTGCCGGGCGTGGTGCGCGCCATGCTCGGCAGCGAGGAGAAGTGGAGGGCCGTGGCCTCCTTCTGCGAGAACGTAATGTTGCAGAAGGAGGCCGCGGGGAGGGAGCGCGAGCTTGAGCGGCGTGCTGAAGCTCGCGCTCGTGCGGTGGCCCGAGGTCGTCGCCCGGTCGCGAGGCGTCGCGGGCGGCCGCCTCGGCGTGGCGGATGACCTAGGCTGGGAGGGGGGTCCTGAGGGGACCCTCCTCCCGCCAGGCGGCGCCGGGTCGGACCGGTTGGGGGTAGGAGTGCCTCCCCCTACCGGTCCGACGCAAGGGGAGGCACCCTCGGCGGTCTGGTGCGGCCATGAACGCCCGGCCGCCGAGGGGTGGAAAGGGGGTCGCGGGCGGTTGCGAGTTGGGGCTCGCAGCCGCCACTAAACGCGGCCCCGGGACGGATAGCGGCGGGATGGAGTGGCCCCGTCCCGCCGCTATGAGGCAGTGTGTCTACTGGGGGGACCGATTGTCCCGCCGGGGGATGGGCGCGAAAGCGCGGGCACGGGGAGGATACCGGAAGAATGCTTCGAGCGATTCCCGGTATCCTCCCAAAGCGTGCCGAAGGGTCACCGTGGGGTTTTTAGTGGGTAGGTCCCGCGCCTGTCGTTGTACGGGCGCGGGGAATCCCACACACCCCTCCCACCTCTCCCCAAGGAGGTGGGAGGGAGTCTTTCGAAGATTTTCCCCACGACAAAAAAAAAAAAAAAAAAAAAAAAAGTCCGCTCTGCTCCGAATCATCGCTCCGGCGTCAAGAATCGTCGTAGGACAAAAAATCGACACGCTACTTCGCAGGAAAAAATCCGGGGAACACGATGGCGTCGTCAAAAGTGCAGGTCGTCGAGCTCGTTTTCGAGAAAAAAAAAAAAAAATTCTCAAAATTCGACAAACAAATAAAACGATTGTTGGACCGTGTAGAGAATGTACAACTGCATAAGAATCGTATAGACGAAAATTGGCGTTCACGTGCTCGTTTTTGTGGAAAAAATTAAAAAAGCTCTCAAAGTTCGAGATAAAAAAAAAAAAACCATCGACCAGGTAGCCAACGGTAAACGATACAAGTATCGTACGGGCGAAAACGAGCGTTACCGTGCTCGTTTTCGAGTTATTGACGAAAAACGGCCTGGAGCGATCGGTCCGGCGGTCGACGCGCGAAAGTTTCTAAGTCCGCTCTGCTCCGAATCATCGCTCCGGCGTCAAAAATCGTCGTAGGACAAAAAATCGACACGCTCTCTTGCAGGAAAAAATCCGGGGAACACGATGGCGTCGTCAAAAGTGCAGGTCGTCGAGCTCGTTTTCGAGAAAAAAAAAAAAAAATTCTCAAAATTCGACAAAAAAATAAAACGACTATTGGATCGTGTAGAGAATGTGAAACTGCATAAAAATCGTATAGACGAAAATTGGCGTTCACGTGCTCGTTTTTGTGGAAAAAATTAAAAAAGCTGTCAAAGTTCGAGATAAAAAATAAAAAACCATCGACCAGGTAGCCAACGGTAAACGGTACAAGTATCGTACGGGCGAAAACGAGCGTTACCGTGCTCGTTTTCGAGTTATTGACGAAAAACGGCCTGGAGCGATCGGTCCGGCGGTCGACGCGCGAAAGTTTCTAAGTCCGCTCTGCTCCGAATCATCGCTCCGGCGTCAAAAATCGTCGTAGGACAAAAAATCGACACGCTATCTTGCAGGAAAAAATCCGGGGAACACGATGGCGTCGTCAAAAGTGCAGGTCGTCGAGCTCGTTTTCGAGAGAAAAAAAAAAAAATTCTCAAAATTCGACAAAAAAATAAAACGATTATTGGATCGTGTAGAGAATGTAAAACTGCATCAGAATCGCATAGACGAAAATTGGCGTTCACGTGCTCGTTTTTGTGGAAAAAATTAAAAAAGCTCTCAAAGTTCGAGATAAAAAAAAAAAAACCATCGACCAGGTAGCCAACGGTAAACGATACAAGTATCGTACGGGCGAAAACGAGCGTTACCGTGCTCGTTTTCGAGTTATTGACGAAAAACGGCCTGGAGCGATCGGTCCGGCGGTCGACGCGCGAAAGTTTCTAAGTCCGCTCTGCTCCGAATCATCGCTCCGGCGTCAAAAATCGTCGTAGGACAAAAAATCGACACGCTATCTTGCAGGAAAAAATCCGGGGAACACGATGGCGTCGTCAAAAGTGCAGGTCGTCGAGCTCGTTTTCGAGAGAAAAAAAAAAAAATTCTCAAAATTCGACAAAAAAATAAAACGATTATTGGATCGTGTAGAGAATGTGAAACTGCATAAGAATCGTATAGACGAAAATTGGCGTTCACGTGCTCGTTTTTTGTGGAAAAAATTAAAAAAGCTCTCAAAGTTCGAGATAAAAAAAAAAAAAACCATCGACCAGGTAGCCAACGGTAGACGGTACAAGTATCGTACGGGCGAAAACGAGCGTTACCGTGCTCGTTTTCGAGTTATTGACGAAAAACGGCCTGGAGCGATCGGTCCGGCGGTCGACGCGCGAAAGTTTCTAAGTCCGCTCTGCTCTCCCCGACGGCGTCAGCACGGTGTGTTATGCGGATGACACACTGGTGCTGGCCGTCGGGGCGCACTGGGGGAGGGCCATGCGTCGCGCGGAGGAGGGGTCGGAACGCGTCGTCGACCGGATCAGGGGGATGGGGATGACGGTGGCGGTCCATAAGACCGAGGTGATTGCGTTTCATTCACCTCGGCAGGATCCGCCACCCCCTCTGATTCGGGTGGGTGGGGCTGACATCGAGGTGAAGCCCCAGATCAGGTATCTGGGGCTGATCCTCGATAGCCACTGGCGTTTCGAGAAGCATTTCCGCTGCCTGGTCCCCCGGTTGGAAAGGATGGTTGCGGCTCTGGGCCGGATCCTGCCCAACCTGGGGGGCCCGGCGGGCCGAGTTCGTCGCCTCTATGTGGCAATGGTCCAGTCGGTGGCCCTATACGGGGCCCCCGTCTGGGCGGGCGACCTGGCTGCCTCCCGGCGCAGCATGACTATGCTGCGTCGGGTGCAGAGGCGCATGGCGCTCAGGGTCGTCCGCGGGTATCGGACCATGTCACATGAGGCGGCGACGGTTCTAGCGGGGATGCCGCCCATGGACCTGCTCGCGCGGTCGCACGCGGCGATGTACCGGCACCGCGTCGACCGTCGCGCGGGGGTGGGGGCGGTCCCGGGCGGGCAGGAACCTGCTTGGGGCGATTTGAAGCGCCAGGCCCGGCAGTCCGTGTTGCTCGCGTGGCAGGAGCGGCTGGCTCTGCCAACCGCGGGGCACCGGACTGTCGGGGCTGTTCGGCCACTCCTGAAGGAGTGGCTGGACAGAGGCCATGGCAGCCTCACCTACCGGCTGGCACAGGTATTTTCCGGGCATGGCAGCTTCGGAAGATACCTGTGCCGGATAGGGAAGGAGCCGACGGCGCGTTGCTGCCACTGCGACGCTGAGCAGGACACGGCGGATCATACCCTGGAGGTATGCCCCGCGTGGGAGGGGGAGCGCCGTGTCCTGGTCGGCGTCGTCGGGCGGGATGTCTCGCTGCCGGGCGTGGTGCGCGCCATGCTCGGCAGCGAGGAGAAGTGGAGGGCCGTGGCCTCCTTCTGCGAGAACGTAATGTTGCAGAAGGAGGCCGCGGGGAGGGAGCGCGAGCTTCAGCGGCGTGCTGAAGCGCGCGCTCGTGCGGTGGCCCGAGGTCGTCGCCCGGTCGCGAGGCGTCGCGGGCGGCCGCCTCGGCGTGGCGGATGACCTAGGCTGGGAGGGGGGTCCTGAGGGGACCCTCCTCCCGCCAGGCGGCGCCGGGTCGGACCGGTTGGGGGTAGGAGTGCCTCCCCCTACCGGTCCGACGCAAGGGGAGGCACCCTCGGCGGTCTGGTGCGGCCATGAACGCCCGGCCGCCGAGGGGTGGAAACGGGGTCGCGGGCGGTTGCGAGTTGGGGCTCGCAGCCGCCACTAAACGCGACCCCGGGACGGATAGCGGCGGGATGGAGTGGCCCCGTCCCGCCGCTATGAGGCAGTGTGTCTACTGGGGGGACCGGTCCCCCCGGGGGATGGGCGCGAAAGCGCGGGCACGGGGAGGATACCGGAAGAATGCTTCGAGCGATTCCCGGTATCCTCCCAAAGCGTGCCGAAGGGTCACCGTGGGGTTTTTAGTGGGTAGGTCCCGCGCCTGTCGTTGTACGGGCGCGGGGAATCCCACACACCCCTCCCACCTCTCCCCAAGGAGGTGGGAGGGAGTCTTTCGAAGATTTTCCCCACGACAAAAAAAAAAAAAAAAAAAAAAAAAAGTCCGCTCTGCTCCGAATCATCGCTCCGGCGTCAAAAATCGTCGTAGGACAAAAAATCGACACGCTATCTTGCAGGAAAAAATCCGGGGAACACGATGGCGTCGTCAAAAGTGCAGGTCGTCGAGCTCGTTTTCGAGAGAAAAAAAAAAAAATTCTCAAAATTCGACAAAAAAATAAAACGATTATTGGATCGTGTAGAGAATGTGAAACTGCATAAGAATCGTATAGACGAAAATTGGCGTTCACGTGCTCGTTTTTGTGGAAAAAATTAAAAAAGCTCTCAAAGTTCGAGATAAAAAAAAAAAAAACCATCGACCAGGTAGCCAACGGTAGACGGTACAAGTATCGTATGGGCGAAAACGAGCGTTACCGTGCTGGTTTTCGAGTTATTGACGAAAAACGGCCTGGAGCGATCGGTCCGGCGGTCGACGCGCAAAAGTTTCTAAGTCCGCTCTGCTCCGAATCATCGCTCCGGCGTCAAAAATCGTCGTAGGACAAAAAATCGACACGCTATCTTGCAGGAAAAAATCCGGGGAACACGACGGCGTCGTCAAAAGTGCAGGTCGTCGAGCTCGTTTTCGAGAGAAAAAAAAAAAAATTCTCAAAATTCGACAAAAAAATAAACCGATTATTGGATCGTGTAGAGAATGTGAAACTGCATAAGAATCGTGTAGACGAAAATTGGCGTTCACGTGCTCGTTTTTGTGGAAAAAATTAAAAAAGCTCTCAAAGCTCGAGATAAAAAAAAAAAAAACCATCGACCAGGTAGCCAACGGTAGACGGTACAAGTATCGTATGGGCGAAAACGAGCGTTACCGTGCTCGTTTTCGAGTTATTGACGAAAAACGGCCTGGAGCGATCGGTCCGGCGGTCGACGCGCGAAAGTTTCTAAGTCCGCTCTGCTCCGAATCATCGCTCCGGCGTCAAAAATCGTCGTAGGACAAAAACTCGACACGCTATCTTGCATGAAAAAATCCGGGGAACACGATGGCGTCGTCAAAAGTGCAGGTCGTCGAGCTCGTTTTCGAGAGAAAAAAAAAAAAATTCTCAAAATTCGACAAAAAAATAAAACGATTATTGGATCGTGTAGAGAATGTAAAACTGCATAAGAATCGCATAGACGAAAATTAGCGTTCACGTGCTCGTTTTTGTGGAGAAAATTAAAAAAGCTCTCAAAGTTCGAGATAAAAAAAGAAAAAACCATCCACCAGGTAGCCAACGGTAAACGGTACAAGTATCGTACGGGCGAAAACGAGCGTTACCGTGCTCGTTTTCGAGTTATTGACGAAAAACGGCCTGGAGCGATCGGTCCGGCGGTCGACGCGCGAAAGTTTCCAAGTCCGCTCTGCTCCGAATCATCGCTCCGGCGTCAAAAATCGTCGTAGGACAAAAAATCGACACGCTACTTTGCAGGAAAAAATCCGGGGAACACGATGGCGTCGTCAAAAGTGCAGGTCGTCGAGCTCGTTTTCGAGAGAAAAAAAAAAAAATTCTCAAAATTCGACAAACAAATAAAACGATTGTTGGACCGTGTAGAGAATGTAAAACTACATAAGAATCGTATAGACGAAAATTGGCGTTCACGTGCTCGTTTTTGTGGAGAAAATTAAAAAAGCTCTCAAAGTTCGAGATAAAAAAAGAAAAAACCATCCACCAGGTAGCCAACGGTAAACGGTACAAGTATCGTACGGGCGAAAACGAGCGTTACCGTGCTCGTTTTCGAGTTATTGACGAAAAACGGCCTGGAGCGATCGGTCCGGCGGTCGACGCGCGAAAGATTCTAAGTCCGCTCTGCTCCGAATCATCGCTCCGGCGTCAAAAATCGTCGTAGGACAAAAAATCGACACGCTACTTTGCAGGAAAAAATCCGGGGAACACGATGGCGTCGTCAAAAGTGCAGGTCGTCGAGCTCGTTTTCGAGAGAAAAAAAAAAAAATTCTCAAAATTCGACAAACAAATAAAACGATTGTTGGACCGTGTAGAGAATGTAAAACTGCATAAGAATCGTATAGACGAAAATTGGCGTTCACGTGCTCGTTTTTGTGGAAAAAATTAAAAAAGCTCTCAAAGTTCGAGATAAAAAAAAAAAAACCATCGACCAGGTAGCCAACGGTAAACGATACAAGTATCGTACGGGCGAAAACGAGCGTTACCGTGCTCGTTTTCGAGTTATTGACGAAAAACGGCCTGGAGCGATCGGTCCGGCGGTCGACGCGCGAAAGTTTCTAAGTCCGCTCTGCTCCGAATCATCGCTCCGGCGTCAAAAATCGTCGCAGGACAAAAAATCGACACGCTATCTTGCAGGAAAAAATCCGGGGAACACGATGGCGTCGTCAAAAGTGCAGGTCGTCGAGCTCGTTTTCGAGAGAAAAAAAGAAAAATTCTCAAAATTCGACAAAAAAATAAAACGATTATTGGATCGTGTAGAGAATGTGAAACTGCATAAGAATCGTGTAGACGAAAATTGGCGTTCACGTGCTCGTTTTTGTGGAGAAAATTAAAAAAGCTCTCAAAGTTCGAGATAAAAAAAGAAAAAACCATCCACCAGGTAGCCAACGGTAAACGGTACAAGTATCGTACGGGCGAAAACGAGCGTTACCGTGCTCGTTTTCGAGTTATTGACGAAAAACGGCCTGGAGCGATCGGTCCGGCGGTCGACGCGCGAAAGTTTCTAAGTCCGCTCTGCTCCGAATCATCGCTCCGGCGTCAAAAATCGTCGTAGGACAAAAAATCGACACGCTATCTTGCAGGAAAAAATCCGGGGAACACGATGGCGTCGTCAAAAGTGCAGGTCGTCGAGCTCGTTTTCGAGAGAAAAAAAGAAAAATTCTCAAAATTCGACAAAAAAATAAAACGATTATTGGATTGTGTAGAGAATGTAAAACTGCATAAGAATCGCATAGACGAAAATGAGCGTTCACGTGCTCGTTTTTGTGGAAAAAATTAAAAAAGCTCTCAAAGTTCGAGATAAAAAAAAAAAAAACCATCGACCAGGTAGCCAACGGTAGACGGTACAAGTATCGTATGGGCGAAAACGAGCGTTACCGTGCTGGTTTTCGAGTTATTGACGAAAAACGGCCTAGAGCGATCGGTCCGGCGGTCGACGCGCAAAAGTTTCTAAGTCCGCTCTGCTCCGAATCATCGCTCCGGCGTCAAAAATCGTCGTAGGACAAAAAATCGACACGCTATCTTGCAGGAAAAAATCCGGGGAACACGACGGCGTCGTCAAAAGTGCAGGTCGTCGAGCTCGTTTTCGAGAGAAAAAAAAAAAAATTCTCAAAATTCGACAAAAAAATAAAACGATTATTGGATTGTGTAGAGAATGTAAAACTGCATAAGAATCGCATAGACGAAAATGAGCGTTCACGTGCTCGTTTTTGTGGAAAAAATTAAAAAAGCTCTCAAAGTTCGAGATAAAAAAAGAAAAAACCATCCACCAGGTAGCCAACGGTAAACGGTACAAGTATCGTACGGGCGAAAACGAGCGTTACCGTGCTCGTTTTCGAGTTATTGACGAAAAACGGCCTGGAGCGATCGGTCCGGCGGTCGACGCGCGAAAGTTTCTAAGTCCGCTCTGCTCCGAATCATCGCTCCGGCGTCAAAAATCGTCGTAGGACAAAAAATCGACACGCTATCTTGCAGGAAAAAATCCGGGGAACACGATGGCGTCGTCAAAAGTGCAGGTCGTCGAGCTCGTTTTCGAGAGAAAAAAAAAAAAATTCTCAAAATTCGACAAAAAAATAAAGCGATTATTGGATCGTATAGAGAATGTGAAACTGCATAAGAATCGTATAGACGAAAATTGGCGTTCACGTGCTCGTTTTTGTGGAAAAAATTAAAAAAGCTATCAAAGTTCGAGATAAAAAAAGAAAAAACCATCGACCAGGTAGCCAACGGTAGACGGTACAAGTATCGTATGGGCGAAAACGAGCGTTACCGTGCTCGTTTTCGAGTTATTGACGAAAAACGGCCTGGAGCGATCGGTCCGGCGGTCGACGCGCGAAAGTTTCCAAGTCTGCTCTGCCCCGAATCATCGCTCCGGCGTCAAAAATCGTCGTAGGACAAAAAATCGACACGCTATCTTGCAGGAAAAAATCCGGGGACCACGATGGCGTCGTCAAAAGTGCAGGTCGTCGAGCTCGTTTTCGAGAGAAAAAAAAAAAAATTCTCAAAATTCGACAAAAAAATAAAACGATTATTGGATCGTGTAGAGAATGTAAAACTGCATCAGAATCGCATAGACGAAAATTGGCGTTCACGTGCTCGTTTTTGTGGAAAAAATTAAAAAAGCTCTCAAAGTTCGAGATAAAAAAAAAAAAACCATCGACCAGGTAGCCAACGGTAGACGGTACAAGTATCGTATGGGCGAAAACGAGCGTTACCGTGCTCGTTTTCGAGTTATTGACGAAAAACGGCCTGGAGCGATCGGTCCGGCGGTCGACGCGCAAAAGTTTCTAAGTCCGCTCTGCTCCGAATCATCGCTCCGGCGTCAAAAATCGTCGTAGGACAAAAACTCGACACGCTATCTTGCATGAAAAAATCCGGGGAACACGATGGCGTCGTCAAAAGTGCAGGTCGTCGAGCTCGTTTTCGAGAGAAAAAAAAAAAAATTCTCAAAATTCGACAAAAAAATAAAACGATTATTGGATTGTGTAGAGAATGTAAAACTGCATAAGAATCGCATAGACGAAAATGAGCGTTCACGTGCTCGTTTTTGTGGAAAAAATTAAAAAAGCTCTCAAAGTTCGAGATAAAAAAAGAAAAAACCATCGACCAGGTAGCCAACGGTAGACGGTACAAGTATCGTATGGGCGAAAACGAGCGTTACCGTGCTCGTTTTCGAGTTATTGACGAAAAACGGCCTGGAGCGATCGGTCCGGCGCTCGACGCGCGAAAGTTTCTAAGTCCGCTCTGCTCCGAATCATCGCTCCGGCGTCAAAAATCGTCGTAGGACAAAAACTCGACACGCTATCTTGCATGAAAAAATCCGGGGAACACGATGGCGTCGTCAAAAGTGCAGGTCGTCGAGCTCGTTTTCGAGAGAAAAAAAAAAAAATTCTCAAAATTCGACAAAAAAATAAAACGATTATTGGATTGTGTAGAGAATGTAAAACTGCATAAGAATCGCATAGACGAAAATGAGCGTTCACGTGCTCGTTTTTGTGGAAAAAATTAAAAAAGCTCTCAAAGTTCGAGATAAAAAAAAAAAAAACCATCGACCAGGTAGCCAACGGTAGACGGTACAAGTATCGTATGGGCGAAAACGAGCGTTACCGTGCTGGTTTTCGAGTTATTGACGAAAAACGGCCTGGAGCGATCGGTCCGGCGGTCGACGCGCAAAAGTTTCTAAGTCCGCTCTGCTCCGAATCATCGCTCCGGCGTCAAAAATCGTCGTAGGACAAAAAATCGACACGCTATCTTGCAGGAAAAAATCCGGGGAACACGACGGCGTCGTCAAAAGTGCAGGTCGTCGAGCTCGTTTTCGAGAGAAAAAAAAAAAAATTCTCAAAATTCGACAAAAAAATAAAACGATTATTGGATTGTGTAGAGAATGTAAAACTGCATAAGAATCGCATAGACGAAAATGAGCGTTCACGTGCTCGTTTTTGTGGAAAAAATTAAAAAAGCTCTCAAAGTTCGAGATAAAAAAAGAAAAAACCATCCACCAGGTAGCCAACGGTAAACGGTACAAGTATCGTACGGGCGAAAACGAGCGTTACCGTGCTCGTTTTCGAGTTATTGACGAAAAACGGCCTGGAGCGATCGGTCCGGCGGTCGACGCGCGAAAGTTTCTAAGTCCGCTCTGCTCCGAATCATCGCTCCGGCGTCAAAAATCGTCGTAGGACAAAAAATCGACACGCTATCTTGCAGGAAAAAATCCGGGGAACACGATGGCGTCGTCAAAAGTGCAGGTCGTCGAGCTCGTTTTCGAGAGAAAAAAAAAAAAATTCTCAAAATTCGACAAAAAAATAAAGCGATTATTGGATCGTATAGAGAATGTGAAACTGCATAAGAATCGTATAGACGAAAATTGGCGTTCACGTGCTCGTTTTTGTGGAAAAAATTAAAAAAGCTCTCAAAGTTCGAGATAAAAAAAAAAAAAACCATCGACCAGGTAGCCAACGGTAGACGGTACAAGTATCGTATGGGCGAAAACGAGCGTTACCGTGCTCGTTTTCGAGTTATTGACGAAAAACGGCCTGGAGCGATCGGTCCGGCGGTCGACGCGCAAAAGTTTCTAAGTCCGCTCTGCTCCGAATCATCGCTCCGGCGTCAAAAATCGTCGTAGGACAAAAAATCGACACGCTATCTTGCAGGAAAAAATCCGGGGAACACGATGGCGTCGTCAAAAGTGCAGGTCGTCGAGCTCGTTTTCGAGAGAAAAAGAAAAAAATTCTCAAAATTCGACAAAAAAATAAAGCGATTATTGGATCGTGTAGAGAATGTGAAACTGCATAAGAATCGTATAGACGAAAATTGGCGTTCACGTGCTCGTTTTTGTGGAAAAAATTAAAAAAGCTCTCAAAGTTCGAGATAAAAAAAGAAAAAACCATCGACCAGGTAGCCAACGGTAGACGGTACAAGTATCGTATGGGCGAAAACGAGCGTTACCGTGCTCGTTTTCGAGTTATTGACGAAAAACGGCCTGGAGCGATCGGTCCGGCGGTCGACGCGCGAAAGTTTCCAAGTCTGCTCTGCCCCGAATCATCGCTCCGGCGTCAAAAATCGTCGTAGGACAAAAAATCGACACGCTATCTTGCAGGAAAAAATCCGGGGACCACGATGGCGTCGTCAAAAGTGCAGGTCGTCGAGCTCGTTTTCGAGAGAAAAAAAAAAAAATTCTCAAAATTCGACAAAAAAATAAAACGATTATTGGATCGTGTAGAGAATGTAAAACTGCATCAGAATCGCATAGACGAAAATTGGCGTTCACGTGCTCGTTTTTGTGGAAAAAATTAAAAAAGCTCTCAAAGTTCGAGATAAAAAAAAAAAAACCATCGACCAGGTAGCCAACGGTAAACGATACAAGTATCGTGCGGGCGAAAACGAGCGTTACCGTGCTCGTTTTCGAGTTATTGACGAAAAACGGCCTGGAGCGATCGGTCCGGCGGTCGACGCGCGAAAGTTTCTAAGTCCGCTCTGCTCCGAATCATCGCTCCGGCGTCAAAAATCGTCGTAGGACAAAAAATCGACACGCTATCTTGCAGGAAAAAATCCGGGGAACACGATGGCGTCGTCAAAAGTGCAGGTCGTCGAGCTCGTTTTCGAGAGAAAAAAAAAAAAATTCTCAAAATTCGACAAAAAAATAAAGCGATTATTGGATCGTATAGAGAATGTGAAACTGCATAAGAATCGTATAGACGAAAATTGGCGTTCACGTGCTCGTTTTTGTGGAAAAAATTAAAAAAGCTCTCAAAGTTCGAGATAAAAAAAAAAAAAACCATCGACCAGGTAGCCAACGGTAGACGGTACAAGTATCGTATGGGCGAAAACGAGCGTTACCGTGCTGGTTTTCGAGTTATTGACGAAAAACGGCCTGGAGCGATCGGTCCGGCGGTCGACGCGCAAAAGTTTCTAAGTCCGCTCTGCTCCGAATCATCGCTCCGGCGTCAAAAATCGTCGTAGGACAAAAAATCGACACGCTATCTTGCAGGAAAAAATCCGGGGAACACGACGGCGTCGTCAAAAGTGCAGGTCGTCGAGCTCGTTTTCGAGAGAAAAAAAAAAAAATTCTCAAAATTCGACAAAAAAATAAAACGATTATTGGATTGTGTAGAGAATGTAAAACTGCATAAGAATCGCATAGACGAAAATGAGCGTTCACGTGCTCGTTTTTGTGGAAAAAATTAAAAAAGCTCTCAAAGTTCGAGATAAAAAAAGAAAAAACCATCCACCAGGTAGCCAACGGTAAACGGTACAAGTATCGTACGGGCGAAAACGAGCGTTACCGTGCTCGTTTTCGAGTTATTGACGAAAAACGGCCTGGAGCGATCGGTCCGGCGGTCGACGCGCGAAAGTTTCTAAGTCCGCTCTGCTCCGAATCATCGCTCCGGCGTCAAAAATCGTCGTAGGACAAAAAATCGACACGCTATCTTGCAGGAAAAAATCCGGGGAACACGATGGCGTCGTCAAAAGTGCAGGTCGTCGAGCTCGTTTTCGAGAGAAAAAAAAAAAAATTCTCAAAATTCGACAAAAAAATAAAGCGATTATTGGATCGTATAGAGAATGTGAAACTGCATAAGAATCGTATAGACGAAAATTGGCGTTCACGTGCTCGTTTTTGTGGAAAAAATTAAAAAAGCTCTCAAAGTTCGAGATAAAAAAAAAAAAAACCATCGACCAGGTAGCCAACGGTAGACGGTACAAGTATCGTATGGGCGAAAACGAGCGTTACCGTGCTCGTTTTCGAGTTATTGACGAAAAACGGCCTGGAGCGATCGGTCCGGCGGTCGACGCGCAAAAGTTTCTAAGTCCGCTCTGCTCCGAATCATCGCTCCGGCGTCAAAAATCGTCGCAGGACAAAAAATCGACACGCTATCTTGCAGGAAAAAATCCGGGGAACACGATGGCGTCGTCAAAAGTGCAGGTCGTCGAGCTCGTTTTCGAGAGAAAAAAAGAAAAATTCTCAAAATTCGACAAAAAAATAAAACGATTATTGGATCGTGTAGAGAATGTGAAACTGCATAAGAATCGTGTAGACGAAAATTGGCGTTCACGTGCTCGTTTTTGTGGAGAAAATTAAAAAAGCTCTCAAAGTTCGAGATAAAAAAAGAAAAAACCATCCACCAGGTAGCCAACGGTAAACGGTACAAGTATCGTACGGGCGAAAACGAGCGTTACCGTGCTCGTTTTCGAGTTATTGACGAAAAACGGCCTGGAGCGATCGGTCCGGCGGTCGACGCGCGAAAGTTTCTAAGTCCGCTCTGCTCCGAATCATCGCTCCGGCGTCAAAAATCGTCGTAGGACAAAAAATCGACACGCTATCTTGCAGGAAAAAATCCGGGGAACACGATGGCGTCGTCAAAAGTGCAGGTCGTCGAGCTCGTTTTCGAGAGAAAAAAAGAAAAATTCTCAAAATTCGACAAAAAAATAAAACGATTATTGGATTGTGTAGAGAATGTAAAACTGCATAAGAATCGCATAGACGAAAATGAGCGTTCACGTGCTCGTTTTTGTGGAAAAAATTAAAAAAGCTCTCAAAGTTCGAGATAAAAAAAAAAAAAACCATCGACCAGGTAGCCAGCGGTAGACGGTACAAGTATCGTATGGGCGAAAACGAGCGTTACCGTGCTGGTTTTCGAGTTATTGACGAAAAACGGCCTAGAGCGATCGGTCCGGCGGTCGACGCGCAAAAGTTTCTAAGTCCGCTCTGCTCCGAATCATCGCTCCGGCGTCAAAAATCGTCGTAGGACAAAAAATCGACACGCTATCTTGCAGGAAAAAATCCGGGGAACACGACGGCGTCGTCAAAAGTGCAGGTCGTCGAGCTCGTTTTCGAGAGAAAAAAAAAAAAATTCTCAAAATTCGACAAAAAAATAAAACGATTATTGGATTGTGTAGAGAATGTAAAACTGCATAAGAATCGCATAGACGAAAATGAGCGTTCACGTGCTCGTTTTTGTGGAAAAAATTAAAAAAGCTCTCAAAGTTCGAGATAAAAAAAGAAAAAACCATCCACCAGGTAGCCAACGGTAAACGGTACAAGTATCGTACGGGCGAAAACGAGCGTTACCGTGCTCGTTTTCGAGTTATTGACGAAAAACGGCCTGGAGCGATCGGTCCGGCGGTCGACGCGCGAAAGTTTCTAAGTCCGCTCTGCTCCGAATCATCGCTCCGGCGTCAAAAATCGTCGTAGGACAAAAAATCGACACGCTATCTTGCAGGAAAAAATCCGGGGAACACGATGGCGTCGTCAAAAGTGCAGGTCGTCGAGCTCGTTTTCGAGAGAAAAAAAAAAAAATTCTCAAAATTCGACAAAAAAATAAAGCGATTATTGGATCGTATAGAGAATGTGAAACTGCATAAGAATCGTATAGACGAAAATTGGCGTTCACGTGCTCGTTTTTGTGGAAAAAATTAAAAAAGCTATCAAAGTTCGAGATAAAAAAAGAAAAAACCATCGACCAGGTAGCCAACGGTAGACGGTACAAGTATCGTATGGGCGAAAACGAGCGTTACCGTGCTCGTTTTCGAGTTATTGACGAAAAACGGCCTGGAGCGATCGGTCCGGCGGTCGACGCGCGAAAGTTTCCAAGTCTGCTCTGCCCCGAATCATCGCTCCGGCGTCAAAAATCGTCGTAGGACAAAAAATCGACACGCTATCTTGCAGGAAAAAATCCGGGGACCACGATGGCGTCGTCAAAAGTGCAGGTCGTCGAGCTCGTTTTCGAGAGAAAAAAAAAAAAATTCTCAAAATTCGACAAAAAAATAAAACGATTATTGGATCGTGTAGAGAATGTAAAACTGCATCAGAATCGCATAGACGAAAATTGGCGTTCACGTGCTCGTTTTTGTGGAAAAAATTAAAAAAGCTCTCAAAGTTCGAGATAAAAAAAAAAAAACCATCGACCAGGTAGCCAACGGTAGACGGTACAAGTATCGTATGGGCGAAAACGAGCGTTACCGTGCTCGTTTTCGAGTTATTGACGAAAAACGGCCTGGAGCGATCGGTCCGGCGGTCGACGCGCAAAAGTTTCTAAGTCCGCTCTGCTCCGAATCATCGCTCCGGCGTCAAAAATCGTCGTAGGACAAAAACTCGACACGCTATCTTGCATGAAAAAATCCGGGGAACACGATGGCGTCGTCAAAAGTGCAGGTCGTCGAGCTCGTTTTCGAGAGAAAAAAAAAAAAATTCTCAAAATTCGACAAAAAAATAAAACGATTATTGGATTGTGTAGAGAATGTAAAACTGCATAAGAATCGCATAGACGAAAATGAGCGTTCACGTGCTCGTTTTTGTGGAAAAAATTAAAAAAGCTCTCAAAGTTCGAGATAAAAAAAGAAAAAACCATCGACCAGGTAGCCAACGGTAGACGGTACAAGTATCGTATGGGCGAAAACGAGCGTTACCGTGCTCGTTTTCGAGTTATTGACGAAAAACGGCCTGGAGCGATCGGTCCGGCGCTCGACGCGCGAAAGTTTCTAAGTCCGCTCTGCTCCGAATCATCGCTCCGGCGTCAAAAATCGTCGTAGGACAAAAACTCGACACGCTATCTTGCATGAAAAAATCCGGGGAACACGATGGCGTCGTCAAAAGTGCAGGTCGTCGAGCTCGTTTTCGAGAGAAAAAAAAAAAAATTCTCAAAATTCGACAAAAAAATAAAACGATTATTGGATTGTGTAGAGAATGTAAAACTGCATAAGAATCGCATAGACGAAAATGAGCGTTCACGTGCTCGTTTTTGTGGAAAAAATTAAAAAAGCTCTCAAAGTTCGAGATAAAAAAAAAAAAAACCATCGACCAGGTAGCCAACGGTAGACGGTACAAGTATCGTATGGGCGAAAACGAGCGTTACCGTGCTGGTTTTCGAGTTATTGACGAAAAACGGCCTGGAGCGATCGGTCCGGCGGTCGACGCGCAAAAGTTTCTAAGTCCGCTCTGCTCCGAATCATCGCTCCGGCGTCAAAAATCGTCGTAGGACAAAAAATCGACACGCTATCTTGCAGGAAAAAATCCGGGGAACACGACGGCGTCGTCAAAAGTGCAGGTCGTCGAGCTCGTTTTCGAGAGAAAAAAAAAAAAATTCTCAAAATTCGACAAAAAAATAAAACGATTATTGGATTGTGTAGAGAATGTAAAACTGCATAAGAATCGCATAGACGAAAATGAGCGTTCACGTGCTCGTTTTTGTGGAAAAAATTAAAAAAGCTCTCAAAGTTCGAGATAAAAAAAGAAAAAACCATCCACCAGGTAGCCAACGGTAAACGGTACAAGTATCGTACGGGCGAAAACGAGCGTTACCGTGCTCGTTTTCGAGTTATTGACGAAAAACGGCCTGGAGCGATCGGTCCGGCGGTCGACGCGCGAAAGTTTCTAAGTCCGCTCTGCTCCGAATCATCGCTCCGGCGTCAAAAATCGTCGTAGGACAAAAAATCGACACGCTATCTTGCAGGAAAAAATCCGGGGAACACGATGGCGTCGTCAAAAGTGCAGGTCGTCGAGCTCGTTTTCGAGAGAAAAAAAAAAAAATTCTCAAAATTCGACAAAAAAATAAAGCGATTATTGGATCGTATAGAGAATGTGAAACTGCATAAGAATCGTATAGACGAAAATTGGCGTTCACGTGCTCGTTTTTGTGGAAAAAATTAAAAAAGCTCTCAAAGTTCGAGATAAAAAAAAAAAAAACCATCGACCAGGTAGCCAACGGTAGACGGTACAAGTATCGTATGGGCGAAAACGAGCGTTACCGTGCTCGTTTTCGAGTTATTGACGAAAAACGGCCTGGAGCGATCGGTCCGGCGGTCGACGCGCAAAAGTTTCTAAGTCCGCTCTGCTCCGAATCATCGCTCCGGCGTCAAAAATCGTCGTAGGACAAAAAATCGACACGCTATCTTGCAGGAAAAAATCCGGGGAACACGATGGCGTCGTCAAAAGTGCAGGTCGTCGAGCTCGTTTTCGAGAGAAAAAGAAAAAAATTCTCAAAATTCGACAAAAAAATAAAGCGATTATTGGATCGTGTAGAGAATGTGAAACTGCATAAGAATCGTATAGACGAAAATTGGCGTTCACGTGCTCGTTTTTGTGGAAAAAATTAAAAAAGCTCTCAAAGTTCGAGATAAAAAAAGAAAAAACCATCGACCAGGTAGCCAACGGTAGACGGTACAAGTATCGTATGGGCGAAAACGAGCGTTACCGTGCTCGTTTTCGAGTTATTGACGAAAAACGGCCTGGAGCGATCGGTCCGGCGGTCGACGCGCGAAAGTTTCCAAGTCTGCTCTGCCCCGAATCATCGCTCCGGCGTCAAAAATCGTCGTAGGACAAAAAATCGACACGCTATCTTGCAGGAAAAAATCCGGGGACCACGATGGCGTCGTCAAAAGTGCAGGTCGTCGAGCTCGTTTTCGAGAGAAAAAAAAAAAAATTCTCAAAATTCGACAAAAAAATAAAACGATTATTGGATCGTGTAGAGAATGTAAAACTGCATCAGAATCGCATAGACGAAAATTGGCGTTCACGTGCTCGTTTTTGTGGAAAAAATTAAAAAAGCTCTCAAAGTTCGAGATAAAAAAAAAAAAACCATCGACCAGGTAGCCAACGGTAAACGATACAAGTATCGTGCGGGCGAAAACGAGCGTTACCGTGCTCGTTTTCGAGTTATTGACGAAAAACGGCCTGGAGCGATCGGTCCGGCGGTCGACGCGCGAAAGTTTCTAAGTCCGCTCTGCTCCGAATCATCGCTCCGGCGTCAAAAATCGTCGTAGGACAAAAAATCGACACGCTATCTTGCAGGAAAAAATCCGGGGAACACGATGGCGTCGTCAAAAGTGCAGGTCGTCGAGCTCGTTTTCGAGAGAAAAAAAAAAAAATTCTCAAAATTCGACAAAAAAATAAAGCGATTATTGGATCGTATAGAGAATGTGAAACTGCATAAGAATCGTATAGACGAAAATTGGCGTTCACGTGCTCGTTTTTGTGGAAAAAATTAAAAACCTCTCAAAGTTCGAGATAAAAAAAAAAAAAACCATCGACCAGGTAGCCAACGGTAGACGGTACAAGTATCGTATGGGCGAAAACGAGCGTTACCGTGCTCGTTTTCGAGTTATTGACGAAAAACGGCCTGGAGCGATCGGTCCGGCGGTCGACGCGCGAAAGTTTCCAAGTCTGCTCTGCCCCGAATCATCGCTCCGGCGTCAAAAATCGTCGTAGGACAAAAAATCGACACGCTATCTTGCAGGAAAAAATCCGGGGACCACGATGGCGTCGTCAAAAGTGCAGGTCGTCGAGCTCGTTTTCGAGAGAAAAAAAAAAAAATTCTCAAAATTCGACAAAAAAATAAAACGATTATTGGATCGTGTAGAGAATGTGAAACTGCATAAGAATCGTATAGACGAAAATTGGCGTTCACGTGCTCGTTTTTGTGGAAAAAATTAAAAAAGCTCTCAAAGTTCGAGATAAAAAAAAAAAAAACCATCGACCAGGTAGCCAACGGTAGACGGTACAAGTATCGTATGGGCGAAAACGAGCGTTACCGTGCTCGTTTTCGAGTTATTGACGAAAAACGGCCTGGAGCGATCGGTCCGGCGGTCGACGCGCGAAAGTTTCTAAGTCCGCTCTGCTCCGAATCATCGCTCCGGCGTCAAAAATCGTCGTAGGACAAAAAATCGACACGCTATCTTGCAGGAAAAAATCCGGGGAACACGATGGCGTCGTCAAAAGTGCAGGTCGTCGAGCTCGTTTTCGAGAGAAAAAAAAAAAATTCTCAAAATTCGACAAAAAAATAAAGCGATTATTGGATCGTGTAGAGAATGTGAAACTGCATAAGAATCGTATAGACGAAAATTGGCGTTCACGTGCTCGTTTTTGTGGAAAAAATTAAAAAAGCTCTCAAAGTTCGAGATAAAAAAAAAAAAAACCATCGACCAGGTAGCCAACGGTAGACGGTACAAGTATCGTATGGGCGAAAACGAGCGTTACCGTGCTGGTTTTCGAGTTATTGACGAAAAACGGCCTGGAGCGATCGGTCCGGCGGTCGACGCGCAAAAGTTTCTAAGTCCGCTCTGCTCCGAATCATCGCTCCGGCGTCAAAAATCGTCGTAGGACAAAAAATCGACACGCTATCTTGCAGGAAAAAATCCGGGGAACACGACGGCGTCGTCAAAAGTGCAGGTCGTCGAGCTCGTTTTCGAGAGAAAAAAAAAAAAATTCTCAAAATTCGACAAAAAAATAAAGCGATTATTGGATCGTGTAGAGAATGTGAAACTGCATAAGAATCGTGTAGACGAAAATTGGCGTTCACGTGCTCGTTTTTGTGGAAAAAATTAAAAAAGCTCTCAAAGCTCGAGATAAAAAAAAAAAAAACCATCGACCAGGTAGCCAACGGTAGACGGTACAAGTATCGTATGGGCGAAAACGAGCGTTACCGTGCTCGTTTTCGAGTTATTGACGAAAAACGGCCTGGAGCGATCGGTCCGGCGGTCGACGCGCGAAAGTTTCTAAGTCCGCTCTGCTCCGAATCATCGCTCCGGCGTCAAAAATCGTCGTAGGACAAAAACTCGACACGCTATCTTGCATGAAAAAATCCGGGGAACACGATGGCGTCGTCAAAAGTGCAGGTCGTCGAGCTCGTTTTCGAGAGAAAAAAAAAAAAATTCTCAAAATTCGACAAAAAAATAAAACGATTATTGGATCGTGTAGAGAATGTAAAACTGCATAAGAATCGCATAGACGAAAATTAGCGTTCACGTGCTCGTTTTTGTGGAGAAAATTAAAAAAGCTCTCAAAGTTCGAGATAAAAAAAGAAAAAACCATCCACCAGGTAGCCAACGGTAAACGGTACAAGTATCGTACGGGCGAAAACAAGCGTTACCGTGCTCGTTTTCGAGTTATTGACGAAAAACGGCCTGGAGCGATCGGTCCGGCGGTCGACGCGCGAAAGTTTCCAAGTCCGCTCTGCTCCGAATCATCGCTCCGGCGTCAAAAATCGTCGTAGGACAAAAAATCGACACGCTACTTTGCAGGAAAAAATCCGGGGAACACGATGGCGTCGTCAAAAGTGCAGGTCGTCGAGCTCGTTTTCGAGAGAAAAAAAAAAAAATTCTCAAAATTCGACAAACAAATAAAACGATTGTTGGACCGTGTAGAGAATGTAAAACTACATAAGAATCGTATAGACGAAAATTGGCGTTCACGTGCTCGTTTTTGTGGAGAAAATTAAAAAAGCTCTCAAAGTTCGAGATAAAAAAAGAAAAAACCATCCACCAGGTAGCCAACGGTAAACGGTACAAGTATCGTACGGGCGAAAACGAGCGTTACCGTGCTCGTTTTCGAGTTATTGACGAAAAACGGCCTGGAGCGATCGGTCCGGCGGTCGACGCGCGAAAGATTCTAAGTCCGCTCTGCTCCGAATCATCGCTCCGGCGTCAAAAATCGTCGTAGGACAAAAAATCGACACGCTACTTTGCAGGAAAAAATCCGGGGAACACGATGGCGTCGTCAAAAGTGCAGGTCGTCGAGCTCGTTTTCGAGAGAAAAAAAAAAAAATTCTCAAAATTCGACAAACAAATAAAACGATTGTTGGACCGTGTAGAGAATGTAAAACTGCATAAGAATCGTATAGACGAAAATTGGCGTTCACGTGCTCGTTTTTGTGGAGAAAATTAAAAAAGCTCTCAAAGTTCGAGATAAAAAAAGAAAAAACCATCCACCAGGTAGCCAACGGTAAACGGTACAAGTATCGTACGGGCGAAAACGAGCGTTACCGTGCTCGTTTTCGAGTTATTGACGAAAAACGGCCTGGAGCGATCGGTCCGGCGGTCGACGCGCGAAAGATTCAAAGTCCGCTCTGCTCCGAATCATCGCTCCGGCGTCAAAAATCGTCGTAGGACAAAAAATCGACACGCTACTTTGCAGGAAAAAATCCGGGGAACACGATGGCGTCGTCAAAAGTGCAGGTCGTCGAGCTCGTTTTCGAGAGAAAAAAAAAAAAATTCTCAAAATTCGACAAACAAATAAAACGATTGTTGGACCGTGTAGAGAATGTAAAACTGCATAAGAATCGTATAGACGAAAATTGGCGTTCACGTGCTCGTTTTTGTGGAAAAAATTAAAAAAGCTCTCAAAGTTCGAGATAAAAAAAAAAAAACCATCGACCAGGTAGCCAACGGTAAACGATACAAGTATCGTACGGGCGAAAACGAGCGTTACCGTGCTCGTTTTCGAGTTATTGACGAAAAACGGCCTGGAGCGATCGGTCCGGCGGTCGACGCGCGAAAGTTTCTAAGTCCGCTCTGCTCCGAATCATCGCTCCGGCGTCAAAAATCGTCGTAGGACAAAAACTCGACACGCTATCTTGCATGAAAAAATCCGGGGAACACGATGGCGTCGTCAAAAGTGCAGGTCGTCGAGCTCGTTTTCGAGAGAAAAAAAAAAAAAATTCTCAAAATTCGACAAAAAAAAATAAAACGATTATTGGATCGTGTAGAGAATGTAAAACTGCATAAGAATCGCATAGACGAAAATTAGCGTTCACGTGCTCGTTTTTGTGGAGAAAATTAAAAAAGCTCTCAAAGTTCGAGATAAAAAAAGAAAAAACCATCCACCAGGTAGCCAACGGTAAACGGTACAAGTACCGTACGGGCGAAAACGAGCGTTACCGTGCTCGTTTTCGAGTTATTGACGAAAAACGGCCTGGAGCGATCGGTCCGGCGGTCGACGCGCGAAAGTTTCCAAGTCCGCTCTGCTCCGAATCATCGCTCCGGCGTCAAAAATCGTCGTAGGACAAAAAATCGACACGCTACTTTGCAGGAAAAAATCCGGGGAACACGATGGCGTCGTCAAAAGTGCAGGTCGTCGAGCTCGTTTTCGAGAGAAAAAAAAAAAAATTCTCAAAATTCGACAAACAAATAAAACGATTGTTGGACCGTGTAGAGAATGTAAAACTACATAAGAATCGTATAGACGAAAATTGGCGTTCACGTGCTCGTTTTTGTGGAGAAAATTAAAAAAGCTCTCAAAGTTCGAGATAAAAAAAGAAAAAACCATCCACCAGGTAGCCAACGGTAAACGGTACAAGTATCGTACGGGCGAAAACGAGCGTTACCGTGCTCGTTTTCGAGTTATTGACGAAAAACGGCCTGGAGCGATCGGTCCGGCGGTCGACGCGCGAAAGATTCTAAGTCCGCTCTGCTCGGCCGCCTCGGCGTGGCGGATGACCTAGGCTGGGAGGGGGGTCCTGAGGGGACCCTCCTCCCGCCAGGCGGCGCCGGGTCGGACCGGTTGGGGGTAGGAGTGCCTCCCCCTACCGGCCCGACGCAAGGGGAGGCACCCTCGGCGGTCTGGTGCGGCCATGAACGCCCGGCCGCCGAGGGGTGGAAACGGGGTCGCGGGCGGTTGCGAGTTGGGGCTCGCAGCCGCCACTAAACGCGGCCCCGGGACGGATAGCGGCGGGATGGAGTGGCCCCGTCCCGCCGCTATGAGGCAGTGTGTCTACTGGGGGGACCGATTGTCCCCCCGGGGGATGGGCGCGAAAGCGCGGGCACGGGGTGGATACCGGAAGAATGCTTCGAGCGATTCCCGGTATCCTCCCAAAGCGTGCCGAAGGGTCACCGTGGGGTTTTTAGTGGGTAGGTCCCGCGCCTGTCGTTGTACGGGCGCGGGGAATCCCACACACCCCTCCCACCTCGCCCCAAGGAGGTGGGAGGGAGTCTTTCGAAGATTTTCCCCACGACAAAAAAAAAAAAAAAAAAAAAAAAAAAAGTCCGCTCTGCTCCGAATCATCGCTCCGGCGTCAAAAATCGTCGTAGGACAAAAAATCGACACGCTACTTTGCAGGAAAAAATCCGGGGAACACGATGGCGTCGTCAAAAGTGCAGGTCGTCGAGCTCGTTTTCGAGAGAAAAAAAAAAAAATTCTCAAAATTCGACAAACAAATAAAACGATTGTTGGACCGTGTAGAGAATGTAAAACTGCATAAGAATCGTATAGACGAAAATTGGCGTTCACGTGCTCGTTTTTGTGGAGAAAATTAAAAAAGCTCTCAAAGTTCGAGATAAAAAAAGAAAAAACCATCCACCAGGTAGCCAACGGTAAACGGTACAAGTATCGTACGGGCGAAAACGAGCGTTACCGTGCTCGTTTTCGAGTTATTGACGAAAAACGGCCTGGAGCGATCGGTCCGGCGGTCGACGCGCGAAAGATTCTAAGTCCGCTCTGCTCCGAATCATCGCTCCGGCGTCAAAAATCGTCGTAGGACAAAAAATCGACACGCTACTTTGCAGGAAAAAATCCGGGGAACACGATGGCGTCGTCAAAAGTGCAGGTCGTCGAGCTCGTTTTCGAGAGAAAAAAAAAAAAATTCTCAAAATTCGACAAACAAATAAAACGATTGTTGGACCGTGTAGAGAATGTAAAACTGCATAAGAATCGTATAGACGAAAATTGGCGTTCACGTGCTCGTTTTTGTGGAAAAAATTAAAAAAGCTCTCAAAGTTCGAGATAA
Source organism: Colletes latitarsis (assembly GCF_051014445.1). Classification (NCBI taxonomy): domain Eukaryota; kingdom Metazoa; phylum Arthropoda; class Insecta; order Hymenoptera; family Colletidae; genus Colletes; species Colletes latitarsis. Next base: position 2,104,348 of record NC_135137.1, read on the forward strand.
AAAAAAAAAAACCATCGACCAGGTAGCCAACGGTAAACGATACAAGTATCGTACGGGCGAAAACGAGCGTTACCGTGCTCGTTTTCGAGTTATTGACGAAAAACGGCCTGGAGCGATCGGTCCGGCGGTCGACGCGCGAAAGTTTCTAAGTCCGCTCTGCTCCGAATCATCGCTCCGGCGTCAAAAATCGTCGTAGGACAAAAAATCGACACGCTATCTTGCAGGAAAAAATCCGGGGAACACGATGGCGTCGTCAAAAGTGCAGGTCGTCGAGCTCGTTTTCGAGAGAAAAAAAGAAAAATTCTCAAAATTCGACAAAAAAATAAAACGATTATTGGATCGTGTAGAGAATGTGAAACTGCATAAGAATCGTGTAGACGAAAATTGGCGTTCACGTGCTCGTTTTTGTGGAAAAAATTAAAAAAGCTCTCAAAGCTCGAGATAAAAAAAAAAAAAACCATCGACCAGGTAGCCAACGGTAGACGGTACAAGTATCGTACGGGCGAAAACGAGCGTTACCGTGCTCGTTTTCGAGTTATTGACGAAAAACGGCCTGGAGCGATCGGTCCGGCGGTCGACGCGCGAAAGTTTCTAAGTCCGCTCTGCTCCGAATCATCGCTCCGGCGTCAAAAATCGTCGTAGGACAAAAAATCGACACGCTATCTTGCAGGAAAAAATCCGGGGAACACGATGGCGTCGTCAAAAGTGCAGGTCGTCGAGCTCGTTTTCGAGAGAAAAAAAAAAAAATTCTCAAAATTCGACAAAAAAATAAAACGATTATTGGATCGTGTAGAGAATGTAAAACTGCATAAGAATCGCATAGACGAAAATTAGCGTTCTCGTGCTCGTTTTTGTGGAAAAAATTAAAAAAGCTCTCAAAGTTCGAGATAAAAAAAGAAAAAACCATCCACCAGGTAGCCAACGGTAAACGGTACAAGTATCGTACGGGCGAAAACGAGCGTTACCGTGCTCGTTTTCGAGTTATTGACGAAAAACGGCCTGGAGCGATCGGTCCGGCGGTCGACGCGCGAAAGTTTCTAAGTCCGCTCTGCTCCGAATCATCGCTCCGGCGTCAAGAATCGTCGTAGGACAAAAAATCGACACGCTGCTTTGCAGGAAAAAATCCGGGGAACACGATGGCGTCGTCAAAAGTGCAGGTCGTCGAGCTCGTTTTCGAGAAAAAAAAAAAAAAATTCTCAAAATTCGACAAACAAATAAAACGATTGTTGGACCGTGTAGAGAATGTACAACTGCATAAGAATCGTATAGACGAAAATTGGCGTTCACGTGCTCGTTTTTGTGGAAAAAATTAAAAAAGCTCTCAAAGTTCGAGATAAAAAAAAAAAAACCATCGACCAGGTAGCCAACGGTAAACGATACAAGTATCGTACGGGCGAAAACGAGCGTTACCGTGCTCGTTTTCGAGTTATTGACGAAAAACGGCCTGGAGCGATCGGTCCGGCGGTCGACGCGCGAAAGTTTCTAAGTCCGCTCTGCTCCGAATCATCGCTCCGGCGTCAAAAATCGTCGTAGGACAAAAAATCGACACGCTCTCTTGCAGGAAAAAATCCGGGGAACACGATGGCGTCGTCAAAAGTGCAGGTCGTCGAGCTCGTTTTCGAGAAAAAAAAAAAAAAATTCTCAAAATTCGACAAAAAAATAAAACGACTATTGGATCGTGTAGAGAATGTGAAACTGCATAAAAATCGTATAGACGAAAATTGGCGTTCACGTGCTCGTTTTTGTGGAAAAAATTAAAAAAGCTCTCAAAGTTCGAGATAAAAAAAAAAAAAACCATCGACCAGGTAGCCAACGGTAGACGGTACAAGTATCGTACGGGCGAAAACGAGCGTTACCGTGCTCGTTTTCGAGTTATTGACGAAAAACGGCCTGGAGCGATCGGTCCGGCGGTCGACGCGCGAAAGTTTCTAAGTCCGCTCTGCTCTCCCCGACGGCGTCAGCACGGTGTGTTATGCGGATGACACACTGGTGCTGGCCGTCGGGGCGCACTGGGGGAGGGCCATGCGTCGCGCGGAGGAGGGGTCGGAACGCGTCGTCGACCGGATCAGGGGGATGGGGATGACGGTGGCGGTCCATAAGACCGAGGTGATTGCGTTTCATTCACCTCGGCAGGATCCGCCACCCCCTCTGATTCGGGTGGGTGGGGCTGACATCGAGGTGAAGCCCCAGATCAGGTATCTGGGGCTGATCCTCGATAGCCACTGGCGTTTCGAGAAGCATTTCCGCTGCCTGGTCCCCCGGTTGGAAAGGATGGTTGCGGCTCTGGGCCGGATCCTGCCCAACCTGGGGGGCCCGGCGGGCCGAGTTCGTCGCCTCTATGTGGCAATGGTCCAGTCGGTGGCCCTATACGGGGCCCCCGTCTGGGCGGGCGACCTGGCTGCCTCCCGGCGCAGCATGACTATGCTGCGTCGGGTGCAGAGGCGCATGGCGCTCAGGGTCGTCCGCGGGTATCGGACCATGTCACATGAGGCGGCGACGGTTCTAGCGGGGATGCCGCCCATGGACCTGCTCGCGCGGTCGCACGCGGCGATGTACCGGCACCGCGTCGACCGTCGCGCGGGGGTGGGGGCGGTCCCGGGCGGGCAGGAACCTGCTTGGGGCGATTTGAAGCGCCAGGCCCGGCAGTCCGTGTTGCTCGCGTGGCAGGAGCGGCTGGCTCTGCCAACCGCGGGGCACCGGACTGTCGGGGCTGTTCGGCCACTCCTGAAGGAGTGGCTGGACAGAGGCCATGGCAGCCTCACCTACCGGCTGGCACAGGTATTTTCCGGGCATGGCAGCTTCGGAAGATACCTGTGCCGGATAGGGAAGGAGCCGACGGCGCGTTGCTGCCACTGCGACGCTGAGCAGGACACGGCGGATCATACCCTGGAGGTATGCCCCGCGTGGGAGGGGGAGCGCCGTGTCCTGGTCGGCGTCGTCGGGCGGGATGTCTCGCTGCCGGGCGTGGTGCGCGCCATGCTCGGCAGCGAGGAGAAGTGGAGGGCCGTGGCCTCCTTCTGCGAGAACGTAATGTTGCAGAAGGAGGCCGCGGGGAGGGAGCGCGAGCTTCAGCGGCGTGCTGAAGCGCGCGCTCGTGCGGTGGCCCGAGGTCGTCGCCCGGTCGCGAGGCGTCGCGGGCGGCCGCCTCGGCGTGGCGGATGACCTAGGCTGGGAGGGGGGTCCTGAGGGGACCCTCCTCCCGCCAGGCGGCGCCGGGTCGGACCGGTTGGGGGTAGGAGTGCCTCCCCCTACCGGTCCGACGCAAGGGGAGGCACCCTCGGCGGTCTGGTGCGGCCATGAACGCCCGGCCGCCGAGGGGTGGAAACGGGGTCGCGGGCGGTTGCGAGTTGGGGCTCGCAGCCGCCACTAAACGCGACCCCGGGACAGATAGCGGCGGGATGGAGTGGCCCCGTCCCGCCGCTATGAGGCAGTGTGTCTACTGGGGGGACCGGTCCCCCCGGGGGATGGGCGCGAAAGCGCGGGCACGGGGAGGATACCGGAAGAATGCTTCGAGCGATTCCCGGTATCCTCCCAAAGCGTGCCGAAGGGTCACCGTGGGGTTTTTAGTGGGTAGGTCCCGCGCCTGTCGTTGTACGGGCGCGGGGAATCCCACACACCCCTCCCACCTCTCCCCAAGGAGGTGGGAGGGAGTCTTTCGAAGATTTTCCCCACGACAAAAAAAAAAAAAAAAAAAAAAAAAAGTCCGCTCTGCTCCGAATCATCGCTCCGGCGTCAAAAATCGTCGTAGGACAAAAAATCGACACGCTATCTTGCAGGAAAAAATCCGGGGAACACGATGGCGTCGTCAAAAGTGCAGGTCGTCGAGCTCGTTTTCGAGAGAAAAAAAAAAAAATTCTCAAAATTCGACAAAAAAATAAAACGATTATTGGATCGTGTAGAGAATGTGAAACTGCATAAGAATCGTATAGACGAAAATTGGCGTTCACGTGCTCGTTTTTGTGGAAAAAATTAAAAAAGCTCTCAAAGTTCGAGATAAAAAAAAAAAAAACCATCGACCAGGTAGCCAACGGTAGACGGTACAAGTATCGTATGGGCGAAAACGAGCGTTACCGTGCTGGTTTTCGAGTTATTGACGAAAAACGGCCTGGAGCGATCGGTCCGGCGGTCGACGCGCAAAAGTTTCTAAGTCCGCTCTGCTCCGAATCATCGCTCCGGCGTCAAAAATCGTCGTAGGACAAAAAATCGACACGCTATCTTGCAGGAAAAAATCCGGGGAACACGACGGCGTCGTCAAAAGTGCAGGTCGTCGAGCTCGTTTTCGAGAGAAAAAAAAAAAAATTCTCAAAATTCGACAAAAAAATAAACCGATTATTGGATCGTGTAGAGAATGTGAAACTGCATAAGAATCGTGTAGACGAAAATTGGCGTTCACGTGCTCGTTTTTGTGGAAAAAATTAAAAAAGCTCTCAAAGCTCGAGATAAAAAAAAAAAAAACCATCGACCAGGTAGCCAACGGTAGACGGTACAAGTATCGTAGGGGCGAAAACGAGCGTTACCGTGCTCGTTTTCGAGTTATTGACGAAAAACGGCCTGGAGCGATCGGTCCGGCGGTCGACGCGCGAAAGTTTCTAAGTCCGCTCTGCTCCGAATCATCGCTCCGGCGTCAAAAATCGTCGTAGGACAAAAACTCGACACGCTATCTTGCATGAAAAAATCCGGGGAACACGATGGCGTCGTCAAAAGTGCAGGTCGTCGAGCTCGTTTTCGAGAGAAAAAAAAAAAAATTCTCAAAATTCGACAAAAAAATAAAACGATTATTGGATCGTGTAGAGAATGTAAAACTGCATAAGAATCGCATAGACGAAAATTAGCGTTCACGTGCTCGTTTTTGTGGAGAAAATTAAAAAAGCTCTCAAAGTTCGAGATAAAAAAAGAAAAAACCATCCACCAGGTAGCCAACGGTAAACGGTACAAGTATCGTACGGGCGAAAACGAGCGTTACCGTGCTCGTTTTCGAGTTATTGACGAAAAACGGCCTGGAGCGATCGGTCCGGCGGTCGACGCGCGAAAGTTTCCAAGTCCGCTCTGCTCCGAATCATCGCTCCGGCGTCAAAAATCGTCGTAGGACAAAAAATCGACACGCTACTTTGCAGGAAAAAATCCGGGGAACACGATGGCGTCGTCAAAAGTGCAGGTCGTCGAGCTCGTTTTCGAGAGAAAAAAAAAAAAATTCTCAAAATTCGACAAACAAATAAAACGATTGTTGGACCGTGTAGAGAATGTAAAACTACATAAGAATCGTATAGACGAAAATTGGCGTTCACGTGCTCGTTTTTGTGGAGAAAATTAAAAAAGCTCTCAAAGTTCGAGATAAAAAAAGAAAAAACCATCCACCAGGTAGCCAACGGTAAACGGTACAAGTATCGTACGGGCGAAAACGAGCGTTACCGTGCTCGTTTTCGAGTTATTGACGAAAAACGGCCTGGAGCGATCGGTCCGGCGGTCGACGCGCGAAAGATTCTAAGTCCGCTCTGCTCCGAATCATCGCTCCGGCGTCAAAAATCGTCGTAGGACAAAAAATCGACACGCTACTTTGCAGGAAAAAATCCGGGGAACACGATGGCGTCGTCAAAAGTGCAGGTCGTCGAGCTCGTTTTCGAGAGAAAAAAAAAAAAATTCTCAAAATTCGACAAACAAATAAAACGATTGTTGGACCGTGTAGAGAATGTAAAACTGCATAAGAATCGTATAGACGAAAATTGGCGTTCACGTGCTCGTTTTTGTGGAAAAAATTAAAAAAGCTCTCAAAGTTCGAGATAAAAAAAAAAAAACCATCGACCAGGTAGCCAACGGTAAACGATACAAGTATGGTACGGGCGAAAACGAGCGTTACCGTGCTCGTTTTCGAGTTATTGACGAAAAACGGCCTGGAGCGATCGGTCCGGCGGTCGACGCGCGAAAGATTCTAAGTCCGCTCTGCTCCGAATCATCGCTCCGGCGTCAAAAATCGTCGTAGGACAAAAAATCGACACGCTATCTTGCAGGAAAAAATCCGGGGAACACGACGGCGTCGTCAAAAGTGCAGGTCGTCGAGCTCGTTTTCGAGAGAAAAAAAAAAAAATTCTCAAAATTCGACAAAAAAATAAAACGATTATTGGATCGTGTAGAGAATGTAAAACTGCATAAGAATCGCATAGACGAAAATTAGCGTTCACGTGCTCGTTTTTGTGGAGAAAATTAAAAAAGCTCTCAAAGTTCGAGATAAAAAAAGAAAAAACCATCCACCAGGTAGCCAACGGTAAACGGTACAAGTATCGTACGGGCGAAAACGAGCGTTACCGTGCTCGTTTTCGAGTTATTGACGAAAAACGGCCTGGAGCGATCGGTCCGGCGGTCGACGCGCGAAAGTTTCTAAGTCCGCTCTGCCCCGAATCATCGCTCCGGCGTCAAAAATCGTCGTAGGACAAAAACTCGACACGCTATCTTGCATGAAAAAATCCGGGGAACACGATGGCGTCGTCAAAAGTGCAGGTCGTCGAGCTCGTTTTCGAGAGAAAAAAAAAAAAATTCTCAAAATTCGACAAAAAAATAAAACGATTATTGGATCGTGTAGAGAATGTAAAACTGCATAAGAATCGCATAGACGAAAATTAGCGTTCACGTGCTCGTTTTTGTGGAGAAAATTAAAAAAGCTCTCAAAGTTCGAGATAAAAAAAGAAAAAACCATCCACCAGGTAGCCAACGGTAAACGGTACAAGTATCGTACGGGCGAAAACGAGCGTTACCGTGCTCGTTTTCGAGTTATTGACGAAAAACGGCCTGGAGCGATCGGTCCGGCGGTCGACGCGCGAAAGTTTCCAAGTCCGCTCTGCTCCGAATCATCGCTCCGGCGTCAAAAATCGTCGTAGGACAAAAAATCGACACGCTACTTTGCAGGAAAAAATCCGGGGAACACGATGGCGTCGTCAAAAGTGCAGGTCGTCGAGCTCGTTTTCGAGAGAAAAAAAAAAAAATTCTCAAAATTCGACAAACAAATAAAACGATTGTTGGACCGTGTAGAGAATGTAAAACTACATAAGAATCGTATAGACGAAAATTGGCGTTCACGTGCTCGTTTTTGTGGAGAAAATTAAAAAAGCTCTCAAAGTTCGAGATAAAAAAAGAAAAAACCATCCACCAGGTAGCCAACGGTAAACGGTACAAGTATCGTACGGGCGAAAACGAGCGTTACCGTGCTCGTTTTCGAGTTATTGACGAAAAACGGCCTGGAGCGATCGGTCCGGCGGTCGACGCGCGAAAGATTCTAAGTCCGCTCTGCTCCGAATCATCGCTCCGGCGTCAAAAATCGTCGTAGGACAAAAAATCGACACGCTATCTTGCAGGAAAAAATCCGGGGAACACGACGGCGTCGTCAAAAGTGCAGGTCGTCGAGCTCGTTTTCGAGAGAAAAAAAAAAAAATTCTCAAAATTCGACAAAAAAATAAACCGATTATTGGATCGTGTAGAGAATGTAAAACTGCATAAGAATCGCATAGACGAAAATTAGCGTTCACGTGCTCGTTTTTGTGGAGAAAATTAAAAAAGCTCTCAAAGTTCGAGATAAAAAAAGAAAAAACCATCCACCAGGTAGCCAACGGTAAACGGTACAAGTATCGTACGGGCGAAAACGAGCGTTACCGTGCTCGTTTTCGAGTTATTGACGAAAAACGGCCTGGAGCGATCGGTCCGGCGGTCGACGCGCGAAAGTTTCCAAGTCCGCTCTGCTCCGAATCATCGCTCCGGCGTCAAAAATCGTCGTAGGACAAAAAATCGACACGCTACTTTGCAGGAAAAAATCCGGGGAACACGATGGCGTCGTCAAAAGTGCAGGTCGTCGAGCTCGTTTTCGAGAGAAAAAAAAAAAAATTCTCAAAATTCGACAAACAAATAAAACGATTGTTGGACCGTGTAGAGAATGTAAAACTACATAAGAATCGTATAGACGAAAATTGGCGTTCACGTGCTCGTTTTTGTGGAGAAAATTAAAAAAGCTCTCAAAGTTCGAGATAAAAAAAGAAAAAACCATCCACCAGGTAGCCAACGGTAAACGGTACAAGTATCGTACGGGCGAAAACGAGCGTTACCGTGCTCGTTTTCGAGTTATTGACGAAAAACGGCCTGGAGCGATCGGTCCGGCGGTCGACGCGCGAAAGTTTCTAAGTCCGCTCTGCTCCGAATCATCGCTCCGGCGTCAAAAATCGTCGTAGGACAAAAAATCGACACGCTACTTTGCAGGAAAAAATCCGGGGAACACGATGGCGTCGTCAAAAGTGCAGGTCGTCGAGCTCGTTTTCGAGAGAAAAAAAAAAAAATTCTCAAAATTCGACAAACAAATAAAACGATTGTTGGACCGTGTAGAGAATGTAAAACTGCATAAGAATCGTATAGACGAAAATTGGCGTTCACGTGCTCGTTTTTGTGGAGAAAATTAAAAAAGCTCTCAAAGTTCGAGATAAAAAAAGAAAAAACCATCCACCAGGTAGCCAACGGTAAACGGTACAAGTATCGTACGGGCGAAAACGAGCGTTACCGTGCTCGTTTTCGAGTTATTGACGAAAAACGGCCTGGAGCGATCGGTCCGGCGGTCGACGCGCGAAAGATTCTAAGTCCGCTCTGCTCCGGCGACGGTTCTAGCGGGGATGCCGCCCATGGACCTGCTCGCGCGGTCGCACGCGGTGATGTACCGGCACCGCGTCGACCGTCGCGCGGGGGTGGGGGCGGTCCCGGGCGGGCAGGAACCTGCTTGGGGCGATTTGAAGCGCCAGGCCCGGCAGTCCGTGTTGCTCGCGTGGCAGGAGCGGCTGGCTCTGCCAACCGCGGGGCACCGGACTGTCGGGGCTGTTCGGCCACTCCTGAAGGAGTGGCTGGACAGAGGCCATGGCAGCCTCACCTACCGGCTGGCACAGGTATTTTCCGGGCATGGCAGCTTCGGAAGATACCTGTGCCGGATAGGGAAGGAGCCGACGGCGCGTTGCTGCCACTGCGACGCTGAGCAGGACACGGCGGATCATACCCTGGAGGTATGCCCCGCGTGGGAGGGGGAGCGCCGTGTCCTGGTCGGCGTCGTGGGGCGGGATGTCTCGCTGCCGGGCGTGGTGCGCGCCATGCTCGGCAGCGAGGAGAAGTGGAGGGCCGTGGCCTCCTTCTGCGAGAACGTAATGTTGCAGAAGGAGGCCGCGGGGAGGGAGCGCGAGCTTCAGCGGCGTGCTGAAGCGCGCGCTCGTGCGGTGGCCCGAGGTCGTCGCCCGGTCGCGAGGCGTCGCGGGCGGCCGCCTCGGCGTGGCGGATGACCTAGGCTGGGAGGGGGGTCCTGAGGGGAACCTCCTCCCGCCAGGCGGCGCCGGGTCGGACCGGTTGGGGGTAGGAGTGCCTCCCCCTACCGGTCCGACGCAAGGGGAGGCACCCTCGGCGGTCTGGTGCGGCCATGAACGCCCGGCCGCCGAGGGGTGGAAACGGGGTCGCGGTCGGTTGCGAGTTGGGGCTCGCAGCCGCCACTAAACGCGACCCCGGGACGGATAGCGGCGGGATGGAGTGGCCCCGTCCCGCCGCTATGAGGCAGTGTGTCTACTGGCGGGACCGGTCCCCCCGGGGGATGGGCGCGAAAGCGCGGGCACGGGGAGGATACCGGAAGAATGCTTCGAGCGATTCCCGGTATCCTCCCAAAGCGTGCCGAAGGGTCACCGTGGGGTTTTTAGTGGGTAGGTCCCGCGCCTGTCGTTGTACGGGCGCGGGGAATCCCACACACCCCTCCCACCTCTCCCCAAGGAGGTGGGAGGGAGTCTTTCGAAGATTTTCCCCACGACAAAAAAAAAAAAAAAAAAAAAAAAAAAAAAGTCCGCTCTGCTCCGAATCATCGCTCCGGCGTCAAAAATCGTCGTAGGACAAAAAATCGACACGCTACTTTGCAGGAAAAAATCCGGGGAACACGATGGCGTCGTCAAAAGTGCAGGTCGTCGAGCTCGTTTTCGAGAGAAAAAAAAAAAAATTCTCAAAATTCGACAAACAAATAAAACGATTGTTGGACCGTGTAGAGAATGTAAAACTGCATAAGAATCGTATAGACGAAAATTGGCGTTCACGTGCTCGTTTTTGTGGAAAAAATTAAAAAAGCTCTCAAAGTTCGAGATAAAAAAAAAAAAACCATCGACCAGGTAGCCAACGGTAAACGATACAAGTATCGTACGGGCGAAAACGAGCGTTACCGTGCTCGTTTTCGAGTTATTGACGAAAAACGGCCTGGAGCGATCGGTCCGGCGGTCGACGCGCGAAAGTTTCTAAGTCCGCTCTGCTCCGAATCATCGCTCCGGCGTCAAAAATCGTCGTAGGACAAAAAATCGACACGCTATCTTGCAGGAAAAAATCCGGGGAACACGATGGCGTCGTCAAAAGTGCAGGTCGTCGAGCTCGTTTTCGAGAGAAAAAAAGAAAAATTCTCAAAATTCGACAAAAAAATAAAACGATTATTGGATCGTGTAGAGAATGTGAAACTGCATAAGAATCGTGTAGACGAAAATTGGCGTTCACGTGCTCGTTTTTGTGGAAAAAATTAAAAAAGCTCTCAAAGCTCGAGATAAAAAAAAAAAAAACCATCGACCAGGTAGCCAACGGTAGACGGTACAAGTATCGTATGGGCGAAAACGAGCGTTACCGTGCTCGTTTTCGAGTTATTGACGAAAAACGGCCTGGAGCGATCGGTCCGGCGGTCGACGCGCGAAAGTTTCTAAGTCCGCTCTGCCCCGAATCATCGCTCCGGCGTCAAAAATCGTCGTAGGACAAAAACTCGACACGCTATCTTGCATGAAAAAATCCGGGGAACACGATGGCGTCGTCAAAAGTGCAGGTCGTCGAGCTCGTTTTCGAGAGAAAAAAAAAAAAATTCTCAAAATTCGACAAAAAAATAAAACGATTATTGGATCGTGTAGAGAATGTAAAACTGCATAAGAATCGCATAGACGAAAATTAGCGTTCTCGTGCTCGTTTTTGTGGAAAAAATTAAAAAAGCTCTCAAAGTTCGAGATAAAAAACGAAAAAACCATCCACCAGGTAGCCAACGGTAAACGGTACAAGTATCGTACGGGCGAAAACGAGCGTTACCGTGCTCGTTTTCGAGTTATTGACGAAAAACTGCCTGGAGCGATCGGTCCGGCGGTCGACGCGCGAAAGTTTCTAAGTCCGCTCTGCTCCGAATCATCGCTCCGGCGTCAAAAATCGTCGTAGGACAAAAAATCGACACGCTACTTTGCAGGAAAAAATCCGGGGAACACGATGGCGTCGTCAAAAGTGCAGGTCGTCGAGCTCGTTTTCGAGAGAAAAAAAAAAAAATTCTCAAAATTCGACAAACAAATAAAACGATTGTTGGACCGTGTAGAGAATGTAAAACTGCATAAGAATCGTATAGACGAAAATTGGCGTTCACGTGCTCGTTTTTGTGGAGAAAATTAAAAAAGCTCTCAAAGTTCGAGATAAAAAAAGAAAAAACCATCCACCAGGTAGCCAACGGTAAACGGTACAAGTATCGTACGGGCGAAAACGAGCGTTACCGTGCTCGTTTTCGAGTTATTGACGAAAAACGGCCTGGAGCGATCGGTCCGGCGGTCGACGCGCGAAAGTTTCTAAGTCCGCTCTGCTCCGAATCATCGCTCCGGCGTCAAAAATCGTCGTAGGACAAAAAATCGACACGCTATCTTGCAGGAAAAAATCCGGGGAACACGATGGCGTCGTCAAAAGTGCAGGTCGTCGAGCTCGTTTTCGAGAGAAAAAAAGAAAAATTCTCAAAATTCGACAAAAAAATAAAACGATTATTGGATCGTGTAGAGAATGTGAAACTGCATAAGAATCGTGTAGACGAAAATTGGCGTTCACGTGCTCGTTTTTGTGGAAAAAATTAAAAAAGCTCTCAAAGCTCGAGATAAAAAAAAAAAAACCATCGACCAGGTAGCCAACGGTAGACGGTACAAGTATCGTATGGGCGAAAACGAGCGTTACCGTGCTCGTTTTCGAGTTATTGACGAAAAACGGCCTGGAGCGATCGGTCCGGCGGTCGACGCGCGAAAGTTTCTAAGTCCGCTCTGCTCCGAATCATCGCTCCGGCGTCAAAAATCGTCGTAGGACAAAAACTCGACACGCTATCTTGCATGAAAAAATCCGGGGAACACGATGGCGTCGTCAAAAGTGCAGGTCGTCGAGCTCGTTTTCGAGAGAAAAAAAAAAAAATTCTCAAAATTCGACAAAAAAATAAAACGATTATTGGATCGTGTAGAGAATGTAAAACTGCATAAGAATCGCATAGACGAAAATTAGCGTTCACGTGCTCGTTTTTGTGGAGAAAATTAAAAAAGCTCTCAAAGTTCGAGATAAAAAAAGAAAAAACCATCCACCAGGTAGCCAACGGTAAACGGTACAAGTATCGTACGGGCGAAAACGAGCGTTACCGTGCTCGTTTTCGAGTTATTGACGAAAAACGGCCTGGAGCGATCGGTCCGGCGGTCGACGCGCGAAAGTTTCTAAGTCCGCTCTGCTCCGAATCATCGCTCCGGCGTCAAAAATCGTCGTAGGACAAAAAATCGACACGCTACTTTGCAGGAAAAAATCCGGGGAACACGATGGCGTCGTCAAAAGTGCAGGTCGTCGAGCTCGTTTTCGAGAGAAAAAAAAAAAAATTCTCAAAATTCGACAAACAAATAAAACGATTGTTGGACCGTGTAGAGAATGTAAAACTGCATAAGAATCGTATAGACGAAAATTGGCGTTCACGTGCTCGTTTTTGTGGAGAAAATTAAAAAAGCTCTCAAAGTTCGAGATAAAAAAAGAAAAAACCATCCACCAGGTAGCCAACGGTAAACGGTACAAGTATCGTACGGGCGAAAACGAGCGTTACCGTGCTCGTTTTCGAGTTATTGACGAAAAACGGCCTGGAGCGATCGGTCCGGCGGTCGACGCGCGAAAGATTCTAAGTCCGCTCTGCTCCGAATCATCGCTCCGGCGTCAAAAATCGTCGTAGGACAAAAAATCGACACGCTACTTTGCAGGAAAAAATCCGGGGAACACGATGGCGTCGTCAAAAGTGCAGGTCGTCGAGCTCGTTTTCGAGAGAAAAAAAAAAAAATTCTCAAAATTCGACAAACAAATAAAACGATTGTTGGACCGTGTAGAGAATGTAAAACTGCATAAGAATCGTATAGACGAAAATTGGCGTTCACGTGCTCGTTTTTGTGGAAAAAATTAAAAAAGCTCTCAAAGTTCGAGATAAAAAAAAAAAAACCATCGACCAGGTAGCCAACGGTAAACGATACAAGTATCGTACGGGCGAAAACGAGCGTTACCGTGCTCGTTTTCGAGTTATTGACGAAAAACGGCCTGGAGCGATCGGTCCGGCGGTCGACGCGCGAAAGTTTCTAAGTCCGCTCTGCTCCGAATCATCGCTCCGGCGTCAAAAATCGTCGTAGGACAAAAAATCGACACGCTATCTTGCAGGAAAAAATCCGGGGAACACGATGGCGTCGTCAAAAGTGCAGGTCGTCGAGCTCGTTTTCGAGAGAAAAAAAGAAAAATTCTCAAAATTCGACAAAAAAATAAAACGATTATTGGATCGTGTAGAGAATGTGAAACTGCATAAGAATCGTGTAGACGAAAATTGGCGTTCACGTGCTCGTTTTTGTGGAAAAAATTAAAAAAGCTCTCAAAGCTCGAGATAAAAAAAAAAAAAACCATCGACCAGGTAGCCAACGGTAGACGGTACAAGTATCGTATGGGCGAAAACGAGCGTTACCGTGCTCGTTTTCGAGTTATTGACGAAAAACGGCCTGGAGCGATCGGTCCGGCGGTCGACGCGCGAAAGATTCTAAGTCCGCTCTGCTCCGAATCATCGCTCCGGCGTCAAAAATCGTCGTAGGACAAAAAATCGACACGCTACTTTGCAGGAAAAAATCCGGGGAACACGATGGCGTCGTCAAAAGTGCAGGTCGTCGAGCTCGTTTTCGAGAGAAAAAAAAAAAAATTCTCAAAATTCGACAAACAAATAAAACGATTGTTGGACCGTGTAGAGAATGTAAAACTGCATAAGAATCGTATAGACGAAAATTGGCGTTCACGTGCTCGTTTTTGTGGAGAAAATTAAAAAAGCTCTCAAAGTTCGAGATAAAAAAAGAAAAAACCATCCACCAGGTAGCCAACGGTAAACGGTACAAGTATCGTACGGGCGAAAACGAGCGTTACCGTGCTCGTTTTCGAGTTATTGACGAAAAACGGCCTGGAGCGATCGGTCCGGCGGTCGACGCGCGAAAGATTCTAAGTCCGCTCTGCTCCGAATCATCGCTCCGGCGTCAAAAATCGTCGTAGGACAAAAAATCGACACGCTACTTTGCAGGAAAAAATCCGGGGAACACGATGGCGTCGTCAAAAGTGCAGGTCGTCGAGCTCGTTTTCGAGAGAAAAAAAAAAAAATTCTCAAAATTCGACAAACAAATAAAACGATTGTTGGACCGTGTAGAGAATGTAAAACTGCATAAGAATCGTATAGACGAAAATTGGCGTTCACGTGCTCGTTTTTGTGGAAAAAATTAAAAAAGCTCTCAAAGTTCGAGATAAAAAAAAAAAAACCATCGACCAGGTAGCCAACGGTAAACGATACAAGTATCGTACGGGCGAAAACGAGCGTTACCGTGCTCGTTTTCGAGTTATTGACGAAAAACGGCCTGGAGCGATCGGTCCGGCGGTCGACGCGCGAAAGTTTCTAAGTCCGCTCTGCTCCGAATCATCGCTCCGGCGTCAAAAATCGTCGTAGGACAAAAAATCGACACGCTATCTTGCAGGAAAAAATCCGGGGAACACGATGGCGTCGTCAAAAGTGCAGGTCGTCGAGCTCGTTTTCGAGAGAAAAAAAGAAAAATTCTCAAAATTCGACAAAAAAATAAAACGATTATTGGATCGTGTAGAGAATGTGAAACTGCATAAGAATCGTGTAGACGAAAATTGGCGTTCACGTGCTCGTTTTTGTGGAAAAAATTAAAAAAGCTCTCAAAGCTCGAGATAAAAAAAAAAAAACCATCGACCAGGTAGCCAACGGTAGACGGTACAAGTATCGTATGGGCGAAAACGAGCGTTACCGTGCTCGTTTTCGAGTTATTGACGAAAAACGGCCTGGAGCGATCGGTCCGGCGGTCGACGCGCGAAAGTTTCTAAGTCCGCTCTGCTCCGAATCATCGCTCCGGCGTCAAAAATCGTCGTAGGACAAAAACTCGACACGCTATCTTGCATGAAAAAATCCGGGGAACACGATGGCGTCGTCAAAAGTGCAGGTCGTCGAGCTCGTTTTCGAGAGAAAAAAAAAAAAATTCTCAAAATTCGACAAAAAAATAAAACGATTATTGGATCGTGTAGAGAATGTAAAACTGCATAAGAATCGCATAGACGAAAATTAGCGTTCACGTGCTCGTTTTTGTGGAGAAAATTAAAAAAGCTCTCAAAGTTCGAGATAAAAAAAGAAAAAACCATCCACCAGGTAGCCAACGGTAAACGGTACAAGTATCGTACGGGCGAAAACGAGCGTTACCGTGCTCGTTTTCGAGTTATTGACGAAAAACGGCCTGGAGCGATCGGTCCGGCGGTCGACGCGCGAAAGTTTCTAAGTCCGCTCTGCTCCGAATCATCGCTCCGGCGTCAAAAATCGTCGTAGGACAAAAAATCGACACGCTACTTTGCAGGAAAAAATCCGGGGAACACGATGGCGTCGTCAAAAGTGCAGGTCGTCGAGCTCGTTTTCGAGAGAAAAAAAAAAAAATTCTCAAAATTCGACAAACAAATAAAACGATTGTTGGACCGTGTAGAGAATGTAAAACTGCATAAGAATCGTATAGACGAAAATTGGCGTTCACGTGCTCGTTTTTGTGGAGAAAATTAAAAAAGCTCTCAAAGTTCGAGATAAAAAAAGAAAAAACCATCCACCAGGTAGCCAACGGTAAACGGTACAAGTATCGTACGGGCGAAAACGAGCGTTACCGTGCTCGTTTTCGAGTTATTGACGAAAAACGGCCTGGAGCGATCGGTCCGGCGGTCGACGCGCGAAAGATTCTAAGTCCGCTCTGCTCCGAATCATCGCTCCGGCGTCAAAAATCGTCGTAGGACAAAAAATCGACACGCTACTTTGCAGGAAAAAATCCGGGGAACACGATGGCGTCGTCAAAAGTGCAGGTCGTCGAGCTCGTTTTCGAGAGAAAAAAAAAAAAATTCTCAAAATTCGACAAACAAATAAAACGATTGTTGGACCGTGTAGAGAATGTAAAACTGCATAAGAATCGTATAGACGAAAATTGGCGTTCACGTGCTCGTTTTTGTGGAAAAAATTAAAAAAGCTCTCAAAGTTCGAGATAAAAAAAAAAAAACCATCGACCAGGTAGCCAACGGTAAACGATACAAGTATCGTACGGGCGAAAACGAGCGTTACCGTGCTCGTTTTCGAGTTATTGACGAAAAACGGCCTGGAGCGATCGGTCCGGCGGTCGACGCGCGAAAGTTTCTAAGTCCGCTCTGCTCCGAATCATCGCTCCGGCGTCAAAAATCGTCGTAGGACAAAAAATCGACACGCTATCTTGCAGGAAAAAATCCGGGGAACACGATGGCGTCGTCAAAAGTGCAGGTCGTCGAGCTCGTTTTCGAGAGAAAAAAAGAAAAATTCTCAAAATTCGACAAAAAAATAAAACGATTATTGGATCGTGTAGAGAATGTGAAACTGCATAAGAATCGTGTAGACGAAAATTGGCGTTCACGTGCTCGTTTTTGTGGAAAAAATTAAAAAAGCTCTCAAAGCTCGAGATAAAAAAAAAAAAAACCATCGACCAGGTAGCCAACGGTAGACGGTACAAGTATCGTATGGGCGAAAACGAGCGTTACCGTGCTCGTTTTCGAGTTATTGACGAAAAACGGCCTGGAGCGATCGGTCCGGCGGTCGACGCGCGAAAGTTTCTAAGTCCGCTCTGCTCCGAATCATCGCTCCGGCGTCAAAAATCGTCGTAGGACAAAAACTCGACACGCTATCTTGCATGAAAAAATCCGGGGAACACGATGGCGTCGTCAAAAGTGCAGGTCGTCGAGCTCGTTTTCGAGAGAAAAAAAAAAAAATTCTCAAAATTCGACAAAAAAATAAAACGATTATTGGATCGTGTAGAGAATGTAAAACTGCATAAGAATCGCATAGACGAAAATTAGCGTTCACGTGCTCGTTTTTGTGGAGAAAATTAAAAAAGCTCTCAAAGTTCGAGATAAAAAAAGAAAAAACCATCCACCAGGTAGCCAACGGTAAACGGTACAAGTATTGTACGGGCGAAAACGAGCGTTACCGTGCTCGTTTTCGAGTTATTGACGAAAAACGGCCTGGAGCGATCGGTCCGGCGGTCGACGCGCGAAAGTTTCTAAGTCCGCTCTGCTCCGAATCATCGCTCCGGCGTCAAAAATCGTCGTAGGACAAAAAATCGACACGCTACTTTGCAGGAAAAAATCCGGGGAACACGATGGCGTCGTCAAAAGTGCAGGTCGTCGAGCTCGTTTTCGAGAGAAAAAAAAAAAAATTCTCAAAATTCGACAAACAAATAAAACGATTGTTGGACCGTGTAGAGAATGTAACACTGCATAAGAATCGTATAGACGAAAATTGGCGTTCACGTGCTCGTTTTTGTGGAGAAAATTAAAAAAGCTCTCAAAGTTCGAGATAAAAAAAGAAAAAACCATCCACCAGGTAGCCAACGGTAAACGGTACAAGTATCGTACGGGCGAAAACGAGCGTTACCGTGCTCGTTTTCGAGTTATTGACGAAAAACGGCCTGGAGCGATCGGTCCGGCGGTCGACGCGCGAAAGATTCTAAGTCCGCTCTGCTCCGAATCATCGCTCCGGCGTCAAAAATCGTCGTAGGACAAAAAATCGACACGCTACTTTGCAGGAAAAAATCCGGGGAACACGATGGCGTCGTCAAAAGTGCAGGTCGTCGAGCTCGTTTTCGAGAGAAAAAAAAAAAAATTCTCAAAATTCGACAAAAAAATAAAACGATTATTGGATCGTGTAGAGAATGTAAAACTGCATAAGAATCGCATAGACGAAAATTAGCGTTCTCGTGCTCGTTTTTGTGGAAAAAATTAAAAAAGCTCTCAAAGTTCGAGATAAAAAAAGAAAAAACCATCCACCAGGTAGCCAACGGTAAACGGTACAAGTATCGTACGAGCGAAAACGAGCGTTACCGTGCTCGTTTTCGAGTTATTGACGAAAAACGGCCTGGAGCGATCGGTCCGGCGGTCGACGCGCGAAAGTTTCTAAGTCCGCTCTGCTCCGAATCATCGCTCCGGCGTCAAAAATCGTCGTAGGACAAAAAATCGACACGCTACTTTGCAGGAAAAAATCCGGGGAACACGATGGCGTCGTCAAATGTGCAGGTCGTCGAGCTCGTTTTCGAGAAAAAAAAAAAAAAATTCTCAAAATTCGACAAACAAATAAAACGATTGTTGGACCGTGTAGAGAATGTACAACTGCATAAGAATCGTATAGACGAAAATTGGCGTTCACGTGCTCGTTTTTGTGGAGAAAATTAAAAAAGCTCTCAAAGTTCGAGATAAAAAAAGAAAAAACCATCCACCAGGTAGCCAACGGTAAACGGTACAAGTATCGTACGGGCGAAAACGAGCGTTACCGTGCTCGTTTTCGAGTTATTGACGAAAAACGGCCTGGAGCGATCGGTCCGGCGGTCGACGCGCGAAAGATTCTAAGTCCGCTCTGCTCCGAATCATCGCTCCGGCGTCAAAAATCGTCGTAGGACAAAAAATCGACACGCTACTTTGCAGGAAAAAATCCGGGGAACACGATGGCGTCGTCAAAAGTGCAGGTCGTCGAGCTCGTTTTCGAGAGAAAAAAAAAAAAATTCTCAAAATTCGACAAACAAATAAAACGATTGTTGGACCGTGTAGAGAATGTAAAACTGCATAAGAATCGTATAGACGAAAATTGGCGTTCACGTGCTCGTTTTTGTGGAAAAAATTAAAAAAGCTCTCAAAGTTCGAGATAAAAAAAAAAAAACCATCGACCAGGTAGCCAACGGTAAACGATACAAGTATCGTACGGGCGAAAACGAGCGTTACCGTGCTCGTTTTCGAGTTATTGACGAAAAACGGCCTGGAGCGATCGGTCCGGCGGTCGACGCGCGAAAGTTTCTAAGTCCGCTCTGCTCCGAATCATCGCTCCGGCGTCAAAAATCGTCGTAGGACAAAAAATCGACACGCTATCTTGCAGGAAAAAATCCGGGGAACACGATGGCGTCGTCAAAAGTGCAGGTCGTCGAGCTCGTTTTCGAGAGAAAAAAAGAAAAATTCTCAAAATTCGACAAAAAAATAAAACGATTATTGGATCGTGTAGAGAATGTGAAACTGCATAAGAATCGTGTAGACGAAAATTGGCGTTCACGTGCTCGTTTTTGTGGAAAAAATTAAAAAAGCTCTCAAAGCTCGAGATAAAAAAAAAAAAAACCATCGACCAGGTAGCCAACGGTAGACGGTACAAGTATCGTATGGGCGAAAACGAGCGTTACCGTGCTCGTTTTCGAGTTATTGACGAAAAACGGCCTGGAGCGATCGGTCCGGCGGTCGACGCGCGAAAGTTTCTAAGTCCGCTCTGCTCCGAATCATCGCTCCGGCGTCAAAAATCGTCGTAGGACAAAAACTCGACACGCTATCTTGCATGAAAAAATCCGGGGAACACGATGGCGTCGTCAAAAGTGCAGGTCGTCGAGCTCGTTTTCGAGAGAAAAAAAAAAAAATTCTCAAAATTCGACAAAAAAATAAAACGATTATTGGATCGTGTAGAGAATGTAAAACTGCATAAGAATCGCATAGACGAAAATTAGCATTCACGTGCTCGTTTTTGTGGAGAAAATTAAAAAAGCTCTCAAAGTTCGAGATAAAAAAAGAAAAAACCATCCACCAGGTAGCCAACGGTAAACGGTACAAGTATTGTACGGGCGAAAACGAGCGTTACCGTGCTCGTTTTCGAGTTATTGACGAAAAACGGCCTGGAGCGATCGGTCCGGCGGTCGACGCGCGAAAGTTTCTAAGTCCGCTCTGCTCCGAATCATCGCTCCGGCGTCAAAAATCGTCGTAGGACAAAAAATCGACACGCTACTTTGCAGGAAAAAATCCGGGGAACACGATGGCGTCGTCAAAAGTGCAGGTCGTCGAGCTCGTTTTCGAGAGAAAAAAAAAAAAATTCTCAAAATTCGACAAACAAATAAAACGATTGTTGGACCGTGTAGAGAATGTAACACTGCATAAGAATCGTATAGACGAAAATTGGCGTTCACGTGCTCGTTTTTGTGGAGAAAATTAAAAAAGCTCTCAAAGTTCGAGATAAAAAAAGAAAAAACCATCCACCAGGTAGCCAACGGTAAACGGTACAAGTATCGTACGGGCGAAAACGAGCGTTACCGTGCTCGTTTTCGAGTTATTGACGAAAAACGGCCTGGAGCGATCGGTCCGGCGGTCGACGCGCGAAAGATTCTAAGTCCGCTCTGCTCCGAATCATCGCTCCGGCGTCAAAAATCGTCGTAGGACAAAAAATCGACACGCTACTTTGCAGGAAAAAATCCGGGGAACACGATGGCGTCGTCAAAAGTGCAGGTCGTCGAGCTCGTTTTCGAGAGAAAAAAAAAAAAATTCTCAAAATTCGACAAACAAATAAAACGATTGTTGGACCGTGTAGAGAATGTAAAACTGCATAAGAATCGTATAGACGAAAATTGGCGTTCACGTGCTCGTTTTTGTGGAAAAAATTAAAAAAGCTCTCAAAGCTCGAGATAAAAAAAAAAAAAACCATCGACCAGGTAGCCAACGGTAGACGGTACAAGTATCGTATGGGCGAAAACGAGCGTTACCGTGCTCGTTTTCGAGTTATTGACGAAAAACGGCCTGGAGCGATCGGTCCGGCGGTCGACGCGCGAAAGTTTCTAAGTCCGCTCTGCTCCGAATCATCGCTCCGGCGTCAAAAATCGTCGTAGGACAAAAACTCGACACGCTATCTTGCATGAAAAAATCCGGGGAACACGATGGCGTCGTCAAAAGTGCAGGTCGTCGAGCTCGTTTTCGAGAGAAAAAAAAAAAAATTCTCAAAATTCGACAAAAAAATAAAACGATTATTGGATCGTGTAGAGAATGTAAAACTGCATAAGAATCGCATAGACGAAAATTAGCGTTCTCGTGCTCGTTTTTGTGGAAAAAATTAAAAAAGCTCTCAAAGTTCGAGATAAAAAAAGAAAAAACCATCCACCAGGTAGCCAACGGTAAACGGTACAAGTATCGTACGAGCGAAAACGAGCGTTACCGTGCTCGTTTTCGAGTTATTGACGAAAAACGGCCTGGAGCGATCGGTCCGGCGGTCGACGCGCGAAAGTTTCTAAGTCCGCTCTGCTCCGAATCATCGCTCCGGCGTCAAAAATCGTCGTAGGACAAAAAATCGACACGCTACTTTGCAGGAAAAAATCCGGGGAACACGATGGCGTCGTCAAATGTGCAGGTCGTCGAGCTCGTTTTCGAGAAAAAAAAAAAAAAATTCTCAAAATTCGACAAACAAATAAAACGATTGTTGGACCGTGTAGAGAATGTACAACTGCATAAGAATCGTATAGACGAAAATTGGCGTTCACGTGCTCGTTTTTGTGGAGAAAATTAAAAAAGCTCTCAAAGTTCGAGATAAAAAAAGAAAAAACCATCCACCAGGTAGCCAACGGTAAACGGTACAAGTATCGTACGGGCGAAAACGAGCGTTACCGTGCTCGTTTTCGAGTTATTGACGAAAAACGGCCTGGAGCGATCGGTCCGGCGGTCGACGCGCGAAAGATTCTAAGTCCGCTCTGCTCCGAATCATCGCTCCGGCGTCAAAAATCGTCGTAGGACAAAAAATCGACACGCTACTTTGCAGGAAAAAATCCGGGGAACACGATGGCGTCGTCAAAAGTGCAGGTCGTCGAGCTCGTTTTCGAGAGAAAAAAAAAAAAATTCTCAAAATTCGACAAACAAATAAAACGATTGTTGGACCGTGTAGAGAATGTAAAACTGCATAAGAATCGTATAGACGAAAATTGGCGTTCACGTGCTCGTTTTTGTGGAAAAAATTAAAAAAGCTCTCAAAGTTCGAGATAAAAAAAAAAAAACCATCGACCAGGTAGCCAACGGTAAACGATACAAGTATCGTACGGGCGAAAACGAGCGTTACCGTGCTCGTTTTCGAGTTATTGACGAAAAACGGCCTGGAGCGATCGGTCCGGCGGTCGACGCGCGAAAGTTTCTAAGTCCGCTCTGCTCCGAATCATCGCTCCGGCGTCAAAAATCGTCGTAGGACAAAAAATCGACACGCTATCTTGCAGAAAAAAATCCGGGGAACACGATGGCGTCGTCAAAAGTGCAGGTCGTCGAGCTCGTTTTCGAGAGAAAAAAAGAAAAATTCTCAAAATTCGACAAAAAAATAAAACGATTATTGGATCGTGTAGAGAATGTGAAACTGCATAAGAATCGTGTAGACGAAAATTGGCGTTCACGTGCTCGTTTTTGTGGAAAAAATTAAAAAAGCTCTCAAAGCTCGAGATAAAAAAAAAAAAAACCATCGACCAGGTAGCCAACGGTAGACGGTACAAGTATCGTATGGGCGAAAACGAGCGTTACCGTGCTCGTTTTCGAGTTATTGACGAAAAACGGCCTGGAGCGATCGGTCCGGCGGTCGACGCGCGAAAGTTTCTAAGTCCGCTCTGCTCCGAATCATCGCTCCGGCGTCAAAAATCGTCGTAGGACAAAAACTCGACACGCTATCTTGCATGAAAAAATCCGGGGAACACGATGGCGTCGTCAAAAGTGCAGGTCGTCGAGCTCGTTTTCGAGAGAAAAAAAAAAAAATTCTCAAAATTCGACAAAAAAATAAAACGATTATTGGATCGTGTAGAGAATGTAAAACTGCATAAGAATCGCATAGACGAAAATTAGCGTTCACGTGCTCGTTTTTGTGGAGAAAATTAAAAAAGCTCTCAAAGTTCGAGATAAAAAAAGAAAAAACCATCCACCAGGTAGCCAACGGTAAACGGTACAAGTATCGTACGGGCGAAAACGAGCGTTACCGTGCTCGTTTTCGAGTTATTGACGAAAAACGGCCTGGAGCGATCGGTCCGGCGGTCGACGCGCGAAAGATTCTAAGTCCGCTCTGCTCCGAATCATCGCTCCGGCGTCAAAAATCGTCGTAGGACAAAAAATCGACACGCTACTTTGCAGGAAAAAATCCGGGGAACACGATGGCGTCGTCAAAAGTGCAGGTCGTCGAGCTCGTTTTCGAGAGAAAAAAAAAAAAATTCTCAAAATTCGACAAACAAATAAAACGATTGTTGGACCGTGTAGAGAATGTAAAACTGCATAAGAATCGTATAGACGAAAATTGGCGTTCACGTGCTCGTTTTTGTGGAAAAAATTAAAAAAGCTCTCAAAGCTCGAGATAAAAAAAAAAAAAACCATCGACCAGGTAGCCAACGGTAGACGGTACAATTATCGTATGGGCGAAAACGAGCGTTACCGTGCTCGTTTTCGAGTTATTGACGAAAAACGGCCTGGAGCGATCGGTCCGGCGGTCGACGCGCGAAAGTTTCTAAGTCCGCTCTGCTCTGGAGGGCCGTGGCCTCCTTCTGCGAGAACGTAATGTTGCAGAAGGAGGCCGCGGGGAGGGAGCGCGAGCTTCAGCGACGCGCTGAAGCTCGCGCTCGTGCGGTGGCCCGAGGTCGTCGCCCGGTCGCGAGGCGTCGCGGGCGGCCGCCTCGGCGTGGCGGATGACCTAGGCTGGGAGGGGGGTCCTGAGGGGACCCTCCTCCCGCCAGGCGGTGCCGGGTCGGACCGGTTGGGGGTAGGAGTGCCTCCCCCTACCGGTCCGACGCAAGGGGAGGCACCCTCGGCGGTCTGGTGCGGCCATGAACGCCCGACCGCCGAGGGGTGGAAACGGGGTCGCGGGCGGTTGCGAGTTGGGGCTCGCAGCCGCCACTAAGCGCGGCCCCGGGACGGATAGCGGCGGGATGGAGTGGCCCCGTCCCGCCGCTATGAGGCAGTGTGTCTACTGGGGGGACCGATTGTCCCCCCGGGGGATGGGCGCGAAAGCGCGGGCACGGGGAGGATACCGGAAGAATGCTTCGAGCGATTCCCGGTATCCTCCCAAAGCGTGCCGAAGGGTCACCGTGGGGTTTTTAGTGGGTAGGTCCCGCGCCTGTCGTTGTACGGGCGCGGGGAATCCCACACACCCCTCCCACCTCTCCCCAAGGAGGTGGGAGGGAGTCTTTCGAAGATTTTCCCCACGACAAAAAAAAAAAAAAAAAAAAAAAAAAAAAAAAAGTCCGCTCTGCTCCGAATCATCGCTCCGGCGTCAAAAATCGTCGTAGGACAAAAACTCGACACGCTATCTTGCATGAAAAAATCCGGGGAACACGATGGCGTCGTCAAAAGTGCAGGTCGTCGAGCTCGTTTTCGAGAGAAAAAAAAAAAAATTCTCAAAATTCGACAAAAAAATAAAACGATTATTGGATCGTGTAGAGAATGTAAAACTGCATAAGAATCGCATAGACGAAAATTAGCGTTCACGTGCTCGTTTTTGTGGAGAAAATTAAAAAAGCTCTCAAAGTTCGAGATAAAAAAAGAAAAAACCATCCACCAGGTAGCCAACGGTAAACGGTACAAGTATCGTACGGGCGAAAACGAGCGTTACCGTGCTCGTTTTCGAGTTATTGACGAAAAACGGCCTGGAGCGATCGGTCCGGCGGTCGACGCGCGAAAGATTCTAAGTCCGCTCTGCTCCGAATCATCGCTCCGGCGTCAAAAATCGTCGTAGGACAAAAAATCGACACGCTACTTTGCAGGAAAAAATCCGGGGAACACGATGGCGTCGTCAAAAGTGCAGGTCGTCGAGCTCGTTTTCGAGAGAAAAAAAAAAAAATTCTCAAAATTCGACAAACAAATAAAGCGATTGTTGGACCGTGTAGAGAATGTAAAACTGCATAAGAATCGTATAGACGAAAATTGGCGTTCACGTGCTCGTTTTTGTGGAAAAAATTAAAAAAGCTCTCAAAGCTCGAGATAAAAAAAAAAAAAACCATCGACCAGGTAGCCAACGGTAGACGGTACAATTATCGTATGGGCGAAAACGAGCGTTACCGTGCTCGTTTTCGAGTTATTGACGAAAAACGGCCTGGAGCGATCGGTCCGGCGGTCGACGCGCGAAAGTTTCTAAGTCCGCTCTGCTCTGGAGGGCCGTGGCCTCCTTCTGCGAGAACGTAATGTTGCAGAAGGAGGCCGCGGGGAGGGAGCGCGAGCTTCAGCGACGCGCTGAAGCTCGCGCTCGTGCGGTGGCCCGAGGTCGTCGCCCGGTCGCGAGGCGTCGCGGGCGGCCGCCTCGGCGTGGCGGATGACCTAGGCTGGGAGGGGGGTCCTGAGGGGACCCTCCTCCCGCCAGGCGGTGCCGGGTCGGACCGGTTGGGGGTAGGAGTGCCTCCCCCTACCGGTCCGACGCAAGGGGAGGCACCCTCGGCGGTCTGGTGCGGCCATGAACGCCCGACCGCCGAGGGGTGGAAACGGGGTCGCGGGCGGTTGCGAGTTGGGGCTCGCAGCCGCCACTAAGCGCGGCCCCGGGACGGATAGCGGCGGGATGGAGTGGCCCCGTCCCGCCGCTATGAGGCAGTGTGTCTACTGGGGGGACCGATTGTCCCCCCGGGGGATGGGCGCGAAAGCGCGGGCACGGGGAGGATACCGGAAGAATGCTTCGAGCGATTCCCGGTATCCTCCCAAAGCGTGCCGAAGGGTCACCGTGGGGTTTTTAGTGGGTAGGTCCCGCGCCTGTCGTTGTACGGGCGCGGGGAATCCCACACACCCCTCCCACCTCTCCCCAAGGAGGTGGGAGGGAGTCTTTCGAAGATTTTCCCCACGACAAAAAAAAAAAAAAAAAAAAAAAAAAAAAAAAAGTCCGCTCTGCTCCGAATCATCGCTCCGGCGTCAAAAATCGTCGTAGGACAAAAACTCGACACGCTATCTTGCATGAAAAAATCCGGGGAACACGATGGCGTCGTCAAAAGTGCAGGTCGTCGAGCTCGTTTTCGAGAGAAAAAAAAAAAAATTCTCAAAATTCGACAAAAAAATAAAACGATTATTGGATCGTGTAGAGAATGTAAAACTGCATAAGAATCGCATAGACGAAAATTAGCGTTCTCGTGCTCGTTTTTGTGGAAAAAATTAAAAAAGCTCTCAAAGTTCGAGATAAAAAAAGAAAAAACCATCCACCAGGTAGCCAACGGTAAACGGTACAAGTATCGTACGAGCGAAAACGAGCGTTACCGTGCTCGTTTTCGAGTTATTGACGAAAAACGGCCTGGAGCGATCGGTCCGGCGGTCGACGCGCGAAAGTTTCTAAGTCCGCTCTGCTTGCACACATGCGTGCGGCGATATGGGGGGTCCATCGTGGATGTTGGATTCGCGACCCCCAACGCCGTGCGCATGGTGTCGGGTTGGCACGTGGTCGCGGGGGCAGAGACACTCTCCGATCACCGGTACATCCGGATGGAGGTCTCTGCCGCCGCGAGTGCATCCCGACACGGCCGCCTGCGTGGCGCCCCACCACGCCGCTGGGCGCTTCGGCGCCTGGACAAGGACGCCCTGATGGCAGCTGCCCTCGCTGCAACTTGGCCGCAGGGAGCGGCCGAGTTGCCGAGCATAGAGGAGGAGGTCGCCCGGCTCGGAGCATTGGTCGCGGGTATTTGCGACGCGGCGATGCCTCGGGTCGGGCGGGCTTCTCCTCGCCGGGCGGTGTACTGGTGGTCGGACGCGATCGCGGAGTTGCGAGTCGCGACTGTCCGCGCCCGACGCCAGTACACTCGCGCGCGCCGTCGTCAACGTACAGGCGACGGCGTGGGGCGAGCGAGGGCAGCTGATGACCTGTATGGAGCATACCGCGTGGCGCGGGTTGCTCTGCAGGTCGCCATCAAACGGGCCAAGACCCAGGCATGGAAGGAGCTCCTCCAGACCCTTGATGATGATCCATGGGGGCGCCCATATAAGGTGGTGCTGAATAAGCTCCGCCCGTGGGCGCCCCCCGTCACCGAGGGTCTTGACCCCCGGCTGCTGGAGGACGTGGTCAATACACTCTTCCCAATTGGGGAGAGGGGACCGCGTCCTCCGGCGGCGGCGGCTGTCCCAGTGGAGTGGACGGCCGAGCTGGGGGTCACGCAGGAGGAGCTGGCAGCGGCCATCAGACGGCTCGGGGTTCGTAACACGGCCCCGGGTCCGGATGGTGTGCCCGGCCGGGTTTGGGTCTTGACCCAGGGCGTCCTTGGGGCCGACCTCAGGCGGTTGTTCGACCGCTGCCTGAGGGACGGGCGATTCCCCCCCAGTTGGAAGGTGGCGAGGATGGTCCTCCTCCGGAAGGAGGGTCGGCCCGCGGAGTCTCCCTCCGCATACCGGCCCATTTGTCTCCTCGACGAGGTGGGCAAGCTCTTCGAGCGGGTGATTGCTGCCCGCCTCGTCGAGCACCTGTCGCGGGGTGATCCCGGTCTGGCCGACTGCCAGTTCGGTTTCCGGGGGGGCCGATCGACTATCGACGCGATAGGTCGTGTGAGGGCCCTCTCGGAGGCGGCCGTCTCCCGGGGAGGGGTGGCATTGGCAATATCCTTGGATATTGCCAATGCCTTTAACACCCTCCCCTGGGAAGAGATAAGGAGGGGACTCGAATATCATCGAGTCCCCCCTTGTCTCAGGGCGGTCGTCGGGGATTATCTCCGCGGCAGGTGGATCGAGTATCCGGGCCGGGATGGTGATATGCGGAGAGAGGTGTACTGCGGTGTTCCGCAGGGGTCGGTCCTCGGGCCACTCCTGTGGAACATCGCGTACGACTCGGTGTTGCGGGCCGGCCTCCCCGACGGCGTCAGCACGGTGTGTTATGCGGATGACACACTGGTGCTGGCCGTCGGGGCGCACTGGGGGACGGCCATGCGTCGCGCGGAGGAGGGGTCGCAACGCGTCGTCGACCGGATCAGGGGGATGGGGATGACGGTGGCGGTCCATAAGACCGAGGTGATTGCGTTTCATTCACCTCGGCAGGATCCGCCACCCCCTCTGATCCGGGTGGGTGGGGCTGACATCGAGGTGAAGCCCCAGATCAGGTATCTGGGGCTGATCCTCGATAGCCACTGGCGTTTCGAGAAGCATTTCCGCTGCCTGGTCCCCCGGTTGGAAAGGATGGTTGCGGCTCTGGGCCGGATCCTGCCCAACCTGGGGGGCCCGGCGGGCCGAGTTCGTCGCCTCTATGTGGCAATGGTCCAGTCGGTGGCCCTATACGGGGCCCCCGTCTGGGCGGACGACCTGGCTGCCTCCCGGCGCAGCATGACTATGCTGCGTCGGGTGCAGAGGCGCATGGCGCTCAGGGTCGTCCGCGGGTATCGGACCATGTCACATGAGGCGGCGACGGTTCTAGCGGGGATGCCGCCCATGGACCTGCTCGCGCGGTCGCACGCGGTGATGTACCGGCACCGCGTCGACCGTCGCGCGGGGGTGGGGGCGGTCCCGGGCGGGCAGGAACCTGCTTGGGGCGATTTGAAGCGCCAGGCCCGGCAGTCCGTGTTGCTCGCGTGGCAGGAGCGGCTGGCTCTGCCAACCGCGGGGCACCGGACTGTCGGGGCTGTTCGGCCACTCCTGAAGGAGTGGCTGGACAGAGGCCATGGCAGCCTCACCTACCGGCTGGCACAGGTATTTTCCGGGCATGGCAGCTTCGGAAGATACCTGTGCCGGATAGGGAAGGAGCCGACGGCGCGTTGCTGCCACTGCGACGCTGAGCAGGACACGGCGGATCATACCCTGGAGGTATGCCCCGCGTGGGAGGGGGAGCGCCGTGTCCTGGTCGGCGTCGTCGGGCGGGATGTCTCGCTGCCGGGCGTGGTGCGCGCCATGCTCGGCAGCGAAGAGAAGTGGAGGGCCGTGGCCTCCTTCTGCGAGAACGTAATGTTGCAGAAGGAGGCCGCGGGGAGGGAGCGCGAACTTCAGCGCGCCGCTGAAGTTCGCGCTCGTGCGGTGGCCCGAGGTCGTCGCCCGGTCGCGAGGCGTCGCGGGCGGCCGCCTCGGCGTGGCGGATGACCTAGGCTGGGAGGGGGGTCCTGAGAGGACCCTCCTCCCGCCAGGCGGCGCCGGGTCTGACCGGTTGGGGGTAGGAGTGCCTCCCCCTACCGGTCCGACGCAAGGGGAGGCACCCTCGGCGGTCTGGTGCGGCCATGAACGCCCGGCCGCCGAGGGGTGGAAACGGGGTCGCGGGCGGTTGCGAGTTGGGGCTCGCAGCCGCCACTAAACGCGGCCCCGGGACGGATAGCGGCGGGATGGAGTGGCCCCGTCCCGCCGCTATGAGGTAGTGTGTCTACTGGGGGGACCGATTGTCCCCCCGGGGGATGGGCGCGAAAGCGCGGGCACGGGGAGGATACCGGAAGAATGCTTCGAGCGATTCCCGGTATCCTCCCAAAGCGTGCCGAAGGGTCCCCGTGGGGTTTTTAGTGGGTAGGTCCCGCGCCTGTCGTTGTACGGGCGCGGGGAATCCCACACACCCCTCCCACCTCTCCCCAAGGAGGTGGGAGGGAGTCTTTCGAAGATTTTCCCCACGACAAAAAAAAAAAAAAAAAAAAAAGTCCGCTCTGCTCCGAATCATCGCTCCGGCGTCAAAAATCGTCGTAGGACAAAAAATCGACACGCTACTTTGCAGGAAAAAATCCGGGGAACACGATGGCGTCGTCAAATGTGCAGGTCGTCGAGCTCGTTTTCGAGAAAAAAAAAAAAAAATTCTCAAAATTCGACAAACAAATAAAACGATTGTTGGACCGTGTAGAGAATGTACAACTGCATAAGAATCGTATAGACGAAAATTGGCGTTCACGTGCTCGTTTTTGTGGAGAAAATTAAAAAAGCTCTCAAAGTTCGAGATAAAAAAAGAAAAAACCATCCACCAGGTAGCCAACGGTAAACGGTACAAGTATCGTACGGGCGAAAACGAGCGTTACCGTGCTCGTTTTCGAGTTATTGACGAAAAACGGCCTGGAGCGATCGGTCCGGCGGTCGACGCGCGAAAGATTCTAAGTCCGCTCTGCTCCGAATCATCGCTCCGGCGTCAAAAATCGTCGTAGGACAAAAAATCGACACGCTACTTTGCAGGAAAAAATCCGGGGAACACGATGGCGTCGTCAAAAGTGCAGGTCGTCGAGCTCGTTTTCGAGAGAAAAAAAAAAAAATTCTCAAAATTCGACAAACAAATAAAACGATTGTTGGACCGTGTAGAGAATGTAAAACTGCATAAGAATCGTATAGACGAAAATTGGCGTTCACGTGCTCGTTTTTGTGGAAAAAATTAAAAAAGCTCTCAAAGTTCGAGATAAAAAAAAAAAAACCATCGACCAGGTAGCCAACGGTAAACGATACAAGTATCGTACGGGCGAAAACGAGCGTTACCGTGCTCGTTTTCGAGTTATTGACGAAAAACGGCCTGGAGCGATCGGTCCGGCGGTCGACGCGCGAAAGTTTCTAAGTCCGCTCTGCTCCGAATCATCGCTCCGGCGTCAAAAATCGTCGTAGGACAAAAACTCGACACGCTATCTTGCATGAAAAAATCCGGGGAACACGATGGCGTCGTCAAAAGTGCAGGTCGTCGAGCTCGTTTTCGAGAGAAAAAAAAAAAAATTCTCAAAATTCGACAAAAAAATAAAGCGATTATTGGATCGTGTAGAGAATGTAAAACTGCATAAGAATCGCATAGACGAAAATTAGCGTTCACGTGCTCGTTTTTGTGGAGAAAATTAAAAAAGCTCTCAAAGTTCGAGATAAAAAAAGAAAAAACCATCCACCAGGTAGCCAACGGTAAACGGTACAAGTATCGTACGGGCGAAAACGAGCGTTACCGTGCTCGTTTTCGAGTTATTGACGAAAAACGGCCTGGAGCGATCGGTCCGGCGGTCGACGCGCGAAAGTTTCTAAGTCCGCTCTGCTCCGAATCATCGCTCCGGCGTCAAAAATCGTCGTAGGACAAAAAATCGACACGCTACTTTGCAGGAAAAAATCCGGGGAACACGATGGCGTCGTCAAAAGTGCAGGTCGTCGAGCTCGTTTTCGAGAGAAAAAAAAAAAAATTCTCAAAATTCGACAAAAAAATAAAGCGATTATTGGATCGTATAGAGAATGTGAAACTGCATAAGAATCGTATAGGCGAAAATTGGCGTTCACGTGCTCGTTTTTGTGGAAAAAATTAAAAAAGCTCTCAAAGTTCGAGATAAAAAAAAAAAAAACCATCGACCAGGTAGCCAACGGTAGACGGTACAAGTATCGTATGGGCGAAAACGAGCGTTACCGTGCTCGTTTTCGAGTTATTGACGAAAAACGGCCTGGAGCGATCGGTCCGGCGGTCGACGCGCAAAAGTTTCTAAGTCCGCTCTGCTCCGAATCATCGCTCCGGCGTCAAAAATCGTCGTAGGACAAAAAATCGACACGCTATCTTGCAGGAAAAAATCCGGGGAACACGATGGCGTCGTCAAAAGTGCAGGTCGTCGAGCTCGTTTTCGAGAGAAAAAGAAAAAAATTCTCAAAATTCGACAAAAAAATAAAGCGATTATTGGATCGTGTAGAGAATGTGAAACTGCATAAGAATCGTATAGACGAAAATTGGCGTTCACGTGCTCGTTTTTGTGGAAAAAATTAAAAAAGCTCTCAAAGTTCGAGATAAAAAAAGAAAAAACCATCGACCAGGTAGCCAACGGTAGACGGTACAAGTATCGTATGGGCGAAAACGAGCGTTACCGTGCTCGTTTTCGAGTTATTGACGAAAAACGGCCTGGAGCGATCGGTCCGGCGGTCGACGCGCGAAAGTTTCCAAGTCTGCTCTGCCCCGAATCATCGCTCCGGCGTCAAAAATCGTCGTAGGACAAAAAATCGACACGCTATCTTGCAGGAAAAAATCCGGGGACCACGATGGCGTCGTCAAAAGTGCAGGTCGTCGAGCTCGTTTTCGAGAGAAAAAAAAAAAAATTCTCAAAATTCGACAAAAAAATAAAACGATTATTGGATCGTGTAGAGAATGTAAAACTGCATCAGAATCGCATAGACGAAAATTGGCGTTCACGTGCTCGTTTTTGTGGAAAAAATTAAAAAAGCTCTCAAAGTTCGAGATAAAAAAAAAAAAACCATCGACCAGGTAGCCAACGGTAAACGATACAAGTATCGTGCGGGCGAAAACGAGCGTTACCGTGCTCGTTTTCGAGTTATTGACGAAAAACGGCCTGGAGCGATCGGTCCGGCGGTCGACGCGCGAAAGTTTCTAAGTCCGCTCTGCTCCGAATCATCGCTCCGGCGTCAAAAATCGTCGTAGGACAAAAAATCGACACGCTATCTTGCAGGAAAAAATCCGGGGAACACGATGGCGTCGTCAAAAGTGCAGGTCATCGAGCTCGTTTTCGAGAGAAAAAAAA
This sequence comes from Colletes latitarsis, assembly GCF_051014445.1. Taxonomy (NCBI): domain Eukaryota; kingdom Metazoa; phylum Arthropoda; class Insecta; order Hymenoptera; family Colletidae; genus Colletes; species Colletes latitarsis. The sequence goes on from NC_135137.1 coordinate 2,136,861, forward strand.
AAAAATTCTCAAAATTCGACAAAAAAATAAAGCGATTATTGGATCGTATAGAGAATGTGAAACTGCATAAGAATCGTATAGACGAAAATTGGCGTTCACGTGCTCGTTTTTGTGGAAAAAATTAAAAAAGCTCTCAAAGTTCGAGATAAAAAAAAAAAAAACCATCGACCAGGTAGCCAACGGTAGACGGTACAAGTATCGTATGGGCGAAAACGAGCGTTACCGTGCTCGTTTTCGAGTTATTGACGAAAAACGGCCTGGAGCGATCGGTCCGGCGGTCGACGCGCGAAAGTTTCCAAGTCTGCTCTGCCCCGAATCATCGCTCCGGCGTCAAAAATCGTCGTAGGACAAAAAATCGACACGCTATCTTGCAGGAAAAAATCCGGGGAACACGATGGCGTCGTCAAAAGTGCAGGTCGTCGAGCTCGTTTTCGAGAGAAAAAAAAAAAAATTCTCAAAATTCGACAAAAAAATAAAACGATTATTGGATCGTGTAGAGAATGTAAAACTGCATAAGAATCGCATAGACGAAAATTAGCGTTCACGTGCTCGTTTTTGTGGAAAAAATTAAAAAAGCTCTCAAAGTTCGAGATAAAAAAAGAAAAAACCATCGACCAGGTAGCCAACGGTAGACGGTACAAGTATCGTATGGGCGAAAACGAGCGTTACCGTGCTCGTTTTCGAGTTATTGACGAAAAACGGCCTGGAGCGATCGGTCCGGCGGTCGACGCGCGAAAGTTTCTAAGTCCGCTCTGCTCCGAATCATCGCTCCGGCGTCAAAAATCGTCGTAGGACAAAAAATCGACACGCTATCTTGCAGGAAAAAATCCGGGGACCACGATGGCGTCGTCAAAAGTGCAGGTCGTCGAGCTCGTTTTCGAGAGAAAAAAAAAAAAATTCTCAAAATTCGACAAAAAAATAAAACGATTATTGGATCGTGTAGAGAATGTAAAACTGCATCAGAATCGCATAGACGAAAATTGGCGTTCACGTGCTCGTTTTTGTGGAAAAAATTAAAAAAGCTCTCAAAGTTCGAGATAAAAAAAAAAAAACCATCGACCAGGTAGCCAACGGTAAACGATACAAGTATCGTACGGGCGAAAACGAGCGTTACCGTGCTCGTTTTCGAGTTATTGACGAAAAACGGCCTGGAGCGATCGGTCCGGCGGTCGACGCGCGAAAGATTCTAAGTCCGCTCTGCTCCGAATCATCGCTCCGGCGTCAAAAATCGTCGTAGGACAAAAAATCGACACGCTATCTTGCAGGAAAAAATCCGGGGAACACGATGGCGTCGTCAAAAGTGCAGGTCGTCGAGCTCGTTTTCGAGAGAAAAAAAAAAAAATTCTCAAAATTCGACAAAAAAATAAAGCGATTATTGGATCGTATAGAGAATGTGAAACTGCATAAGAATCGTATAGACGAAAATTGGCGTTCACGTGCTCGTTTTTGTGGAAAAAATTAAAAAAGCTCTCAAAGTTCGAGATAAAAAAAAAAAAAACCATCGACCAGGTAGCCAACGGTAGACGGTACAAGTATCGTATGGGCGAAAACGAGCGTTACCGTGCTCGTTTTCGAGTTATTGACGAAAAACGGCCTGGAGCGATCGGTCCGGCGGTCGACGCGCAAAAGTTTCTAAGTCCGCTCTGCTCCGAATCATCGCTCCGGCGTCAAAAATCGTCGTAGGACAAAAAATCGACACGCTATCTTGCAGGAAAAAATCCGGGGAACACGATGGCGTCGTCAAAAGTGCAGGTCGTCGAGCTCGTTTTCGAGAGAAAAAGAAAAAAATTCTCAAAATTCGACAAAAAAATAAAGCGATTATTGGATCGTGTAGAGAATGTGAAACTGCATAAGAATCGTATAGACGAAAATTGGCGTTCACGTGCTCGTTTTTGTGGAAAAAATTAAAAAAGCTCTCAAAGTTCGAGATAAAAAAAGAAAAAACCATCGACCAGGTAGCCAACGGTAGACGGTACAAGTATCGTATGGGCGAAAACGAGCGTTACCGTGCTCGTTTTCGAGTTATTGACGAAAAACGGCCTGGAGCGATCGGTCCGGCGGTCGACGCGCGAAAGTTTCCAAGTCTGCTCTGCCCCGAATCATCGCTCCGGCGTCAAAAATCGTCGTAGGACAAAAAATCGACACGCTATCTTGCAGGAAAAAATCCGGGGACCACGATGGCGTCGTCAAAAGTGCAGGTCGTCGAGCTCGTTTTCGAGAGAAAAAAAAAAAAATTCTCAAAATTCGACAAAAAAATAAAACGATTATTGGATCGTGTAGAGAATGTAAAACTGCATCAGAATCGCATAGACGAAAATTGGCGTTCACGTGCTCGTTTTTGTGGAAAAAATTAAAAAAGCTCTCAAAGTTCGAGATAAAAAAAAAAAAACCATCGACCAGGTAGCCAACGGTAAACGATACAAGTATCGTGCGGGCGAAAACGAGCGTTACCGTGCTCGTTTTCGAGTTATTGACGAAAAACGGCCTGGAGCGATCGGTCCGGCGGTCGACGCGCGAAAGTTTCTAAGTCCGCTCTGCTCCGAATCATCGCTCCGGCGTCAAAAATCGTCGTAGGACAAAAAATCGACACGCTATCTTGCAGGAAAAAATCCGGGGAACACGATGGCGTCGTCAAAAGTGCAGGTCGTCGAGCTCGTTTTCGAGAGAAAAAAAAAAAAATTCTCAAAATTCGACAAAAAAATAAAACGATTATTGGATCGTGTAGAGAATGTAAAACTGCATAAGAATCGCATAGACGAAAATTAGCGTTCACGTGCTCGTTTTTGTGGAAAAAATTAAAAAAGCTCTCAAAGTTCGAGATAAAAAAAGAAAAAACCATCGACCAGGTAGCCAACGGTAGACGGTACAAGTATCGTATGGGCGAAAACGAGCGTTACCGTGCTCGTTTTCGAGTTATTGACGAAAAACGGCCTGGAGCGATCGGTCCGGCGGTCGACGCGCGAAAGTTTCTAAGTCCGCTCTGCTCCGAATCATCGCTCCGGCGTCAAAAATCGTCGTAGGACAAAAAATCGACACGCTATCTTGCAGGAAAAAATCCGGGGACCACGATGGCGTCGTCAAAAGTGCAGGTCGTCGAGCTCGTTTTCGAGAGAAAAAAAAAAAAATTCTCAAAATTCGACAAAAAAATAAAACGATTATTGGATCGTGTAGAGAATGTAAAACTGCATCAGAATCGCATAGACGAAAATTGGCGTTCACGTGCTCGTTTTTGTGGAAAAAATTAAAAAAGCTCTCAAAGTTCGAGATAAAAAAAAAAAAACCATCGACCAGGTAGCCAACGGTAAACGATACAAGTATCGTACGGGCGAAAACGAGCGTTACCGTGCTCGTTTTCGAGTTATTGACGAAAAACGGCCTGGAGCGATCGGTCCGGCGGTCGACGCGCGAAAGATTCTAAGTCCGCTCTGCTCCGAATCATCGCTCCGGCGTCAAAAATCGTCGTAGGACAAAAAATCGACACGCTATCTTGCAGGAAAAAATCCGGGGAACACGATGGCGTCGTCAAAAGTGCAGGTCGTCGAGCTCGTTTTCGAGAGAAAAAAAAAAAAATTCTCAAAATTCGACAAAAAAATAAAGCGATTATTGGATCGTATAGAGAATGTGAAACTGCATAAGAATCGTATAGACGAAAATTGGCGTTCACGTGCTCGTTTTTGTGGAAAAAATTAAAAAAGCTCTCAAAGTTCGAGATAAAAAAAAAAAAAACCATCGACCAGGTAGCCAACGGTAGACGGTACAAGTATCGTATGGGCGAAAACGAGCGTTACCGTGCTCGTTTTCGAGTTATTGACGAAAAACGGCCTGGAGCGATCGGTCCGGCGGTCGACGCGCAAAAGTTTCTAAGTCCGCTCTGCTCCGAATCATCGCTCCGGCGTCAAAAATCGTCGTAGGACAAAAAATCGACACGCTATCTTGCAGGAAAAAATCCGGGGAACACGATGGCGTCGTCAAAAGTGCAGGTCGTCGAGCTCGTTTTCGAGAGAAAAAGAAAAAAATTCTCAAAATTCGACAAAAAAATAAAGCGATTATTGGATCGTGTAGAGAATGTGAAACTGCATAAGAATCGTATAGACGAAAATTGGCGTTCACGTGCTCGTTTTTGTGGAAAAAATTAAAAAAGCTCTCAAAGTTCGAGATAAAAAAAAAAAAACCATCGACCAGGTAGCCAACGGTAAACGATACAAGTATCGTGCGGGCGAAAACGAGCGTTACCGTGCTCGTTTTCGAGTTATTGACGAAAAACGGCCTGGAGCGATCGGTCCGGCGGTCGACGCGCGAAAGTTTCTAAGTCCGCTCTGCTCCGAATCATCGCTCCGGCGTCAAAAATCGTCGTAGGACAAAAAATCGACACGCTATCTTGCAGGAAAAAATCCGGGGAACACGATGGCGTCGTCAAAAGTGCAGGTCGTCGAGCTCGTTTTCGAGAGAAAAAAAAAAAAATTCTCAAAATTCGACAAAAAAATAAAACGATTATTGGATCGTGTAGAGAATGTAAAACTGCATAAGAATCGCATAGACGAAAATTAGCGTTCTCGTGCTCGTTTTTGTGGAAAAAATTAAAAAAGCTCTCAAAGTTCGAGATAAAAAAAGAAAAAACCATCCACCAGGTAGCCAACGGTAGACGGTACAAGTATCGTATGGGCGAAAACGAGCGTTACCGTGCTCGTTTTCGAGTTATTGACGAAAAACGGCCTGGAGCGATCGGTCCGGCGGTCGACGCGCGAAAGTTTCCAAGTCTGCTCTGCCCCGAATCATCGCTCCGGCGTCAAAAATCGTCGTAGGACAAAAAATCGACACGCTATCTTGCAGGAAAAAATCCGGGGACCACGATGGCGTCGTCAAAAGTGCAGGTCGTCGAGCTCGTTTTCGAGAGAAAAAAAAAAAAATTCTCAAAATTCGACAAAAAAATAAAACGATTATTGGATCGTGTAGAGAATGTAAAACTGCATCAGAATCGCATAGACGAAAATTGGCGTTCACGTGCTCGTTTTTGTGGAAAAAATTAAAAAAGCTCTCAAAGTTCGAGATAAAAAAAAAAAAACCATCGACCAGGTAGCCAACGGTAAACGATACAAGTATCGTGCGGGCGAAAACGAGCGTTACCGTGCTCGTTTTCGAGTTATTGACGAAAAACGGCCTGGAGCGATCGGTCCGGCGGTCGACGCGCGAAAGTTTCTAAGTCCGCTCTGCTCCGAATCATCGCTCCGGCGTCAAAAATCGTCGTAGGACAAAAAATCGACACGCTATCTTGCAGGAAAAAATCCGGGGAACACGATGGCGTCGTCAAAAGTGCAGGTCGTCGAGCTCGTTTTCGAGAGAAAAAAAAAAAAATTCTCAAAATTCGACAAAAAAATAAAACGATTATTGGATCGTGTAGAGAATGTAAAACTGCATAAGAATCGCATAGACGAAAATTAGCGTTCACGTGCTCGTTTTTGTGGAAAAAATTAAAAAAGCTCTCAAAGTTCGAGATAAAAAAAGAAAAAACCATCGACCAGGTAGCCAACGGTAGACGGTACAAGTATCGTATGGGCGAAAACGAGCGTTACCGTGCTCGTTTTCGAGTTATTGACGAAAAACGGCCTGGAGCGATCGGTCCGGCGGTCGACGCGCGAAAGTTTCTAAGTCCGCTCTGCTCCGAATCATCGCTCCGGCGTCAAAAATCGTCGTAGGACAAAAAATCGACACGCTATCTTGCAGGAAAAAATCCGGGGACCACGATGGCGTCGTCAAAAGTGCAGGTCGTCGAGCTCGTTTTCGAGAGAAAAAAAAAAAAATTCTCAAAATTCGACAAAAAAATAAAACGATTATTGGATCGTGTAGAGAATGTAAAACTGCATCAGAATCGCATAGACGAAAATTGGCGTTCACGTGCTCGTTTTTGTGGAAAAAATTAAAAAAGCTCTCAAAGTTCGAGATAAAAAAAAAAAAACCATCGACCAGGTAGCCAACGGTAAACGATACAAGTATCGTACGGGCGAAAACGAGCGTTACCGTGCTCGTTTTCGAGTTATTGACGAAAAACGGCCTGGAGCGATCGGTCCGGCGGTCGACGCGCGAAAGATTCTAAGTCCGCTCTGCTCCGAATCATCGCTCCGGCGTCAAAAATCGTCGTAGGACAAAAAATCGACACGCTATCTTGCAGGAAAAAATCCGGGGAACACGATGGCGTCGTCAAAAGTGCAGGTCGTCGAGCTCGTTTTCGAGAGAAAAAAAAAAAAATTCTCAAAATTCGACAAAAAAATAAAGCGATTATTGGATCGTATAGAGAATGTGAAACTGCATAAGAATCGTATAGACGAAAATTGGCGTTCACGTGCTCGTTTTTGTGGAAAAAATTAAAAAAGCTCTCAAAGTTCGAGATAAAAAAAAAAAAAACCATCGACCAGGTAGCCAACGGTAGACGGTACAAGTATCGTATGGGCGAAAACGAGCGTTACCGTGCTCGTTTTCGAGTTATTGACGAAAAACGGCCTGGAGCGATCGGTCCGGCGGTCGACGCGCAAAAGTTTCTAAGTCCGCTCTGCTCCGAATCATCGCTCCGGCGTCAAAAATCGTCGTAGGACAAAAAATCGACACGCTATCTTGCAGGAAAAAATCCGGGGAACACGATGGCGTCGTCAAAAGTGCAGGTCGTCGAGCTCGTTTTCGAGAGAAAAAGAAAAAAATTCTCAAAATTCGACAAAAAAATAAAGCGATTATTGGATCGTGTAGAGAATGTGAAACTGCATAAGAATCGTATAGACGAAAATTGGCGTTCACGTGCTCGTTTTTGTGGAAAAAATTAAAAAAGCTCTCAAAGTTCGAGATAAAAAAAAAAAAACCATCGACCAGGTAGCCAACGGTAAACGATACAAGTATCGTGCGGGCGAAAACGAGCGTTACCGTGCTCGTTTTCGAGTTATTGACGAAAAACGGCCTGGAGCGATCGGTCCGGCGGTCGACGCGCGAAAGTTTCTAAGTCCGCTCTGCTCCGAATCATCGCTCCGGCGTCAAAAATCGTCGTAGGACAAAAAATCGACACGCTATCTTGCAGGAAAAAATCCGGGGAACACGATGGCGTCGTCAAAAGTGCAGGTCGTCGAGCTCGTTTTCGAGAGAAAAAAAAAAAAATTCTCAAAATTCGACAAAAAAATAAAACGATTATTGGATCGTGTAGAGAATGTAAAACTGCATAAGAATCGCATAGACGAAAATTAGCGTTCTCGTGCTCGTTTTTGTGGAAAAAATTAAAAAAGCTCTCAAAGTTCGAGATAAAAAAAGAAAAAACCATCCACCAGGTAGCCAACGGTAAACGGTACAAGTATCGTACGAGCGAAAACGAGCGTTACCGTGCTCGTTTTCGAGTTATTGACGAAAAACGGCCAGGAGCGATCGGTCCGGCGGTCGACGCGCGAAAGTTTCTAAGTCCGCTCTGCTCCGAATCATCGCTCCGGCGTCAAAAATCGTCGTAGGACAAAAACTCGACACGCTATCTTGCATGAAAAAATCCGGGGAACACGATGGCGTCGTCAAAAGTGCAGGTCGTCGAGCTCGTTTTCGAGAGAAAAAAAAAAAAATTCTCAAAATTCGACAAAAAAATAAAACGATTATTGGATCGTGTAGAGAATGTAAAACTGCATAAGAATCGCATAGACGAAAATTAGCGTTCTCGTGCTCGTTTTTGTGGAAAAAATTAAAAAAGCTCTCAAAGTTCGAGATAAAAAAAGAAAAAACCATCCACCAGGTAGCCAACGGTAAACGGTACAAGTATCGTACGAGCGAAAACGAGCGTTACCGTGCTCGTTTTCGAGTTATTGACGAAAAACGGCCTGGAGCGATCGGTCCGGCGGTCGACGCGCGAAAGTTTCTAAGTCCGCTCTGCTCCGAATCATCGCTCCGGCGTCAAAAATCGTCGTAGGACAAAAAATCGACACGCTACTTTGCAGGAAAAAATCCGGGGAACACGATGGCGTCGTCAAATGTGCAGGTCGTCGAGCTCGTTTTCGAGAAAAAAAAAAAAAAATTCTCAAAATTCGACAAACAAATAAAACGATTGTTGGACCGTGTAGAGAATGTACAACTGCATAAGAATCGTATAGACGAAAATTGGCGTTCACGTGCTCGTTTTTGTGGAGAAAATTAAAAAAGCTCTCAAAGTTCGAGATAAAAAAAGAAAAAACCATCCACCAGGTAGCCAACGGTAAACGGTACAAGTATCGTACGGGCGAAAACGAGCGTTACCGTGCTCGTTTTCGAGTTATTGACGAAAAACGGCCTGGAGCGATCGGTCCGGCGGTCGACGCGCGAAAGATTCTAAGTCCGCTCTGCTCCGAATCATCGCTCCGGCGTCAAAAATCGTCGTAGGACAAAAAATCGACACGCTACTTTGCAGGAAAAAATCCGGGGAACACGATGGCGTCGTCAAAAGTGCAGGTCGTCGAGCTCGTTTTCGAGAGAAAAAAAAAAAAATTCTCAAAATTCGACAAACAAATAAAACGATTGTTGGACCGTGTAGAGAATGTAAAACTGCATAAGAATCGTATAGACGAAAATTGGCGTTCACGTGCTCGTTTTTGTGGAAAAAATTAAAAAAGCTCTCAAAGTTCGAGATAAAAAAAAAAAAACCATCGACCAGGTAGCCAACGGTAAACGATACAAGTATCGTACGGGCGAAAACGAGCGTTACCGTGCTCGTTTTCGAGTTATTGACGAAAAACGGCCTGGAGCGATCGGTCCGGCGGTCGACGCGCGAAAGTTTCTAAGTCCGCTCTGCTCCGAATCATCGCTCCGGCGTCAAAAATCGTCGTAGGACAAAAACTCGACACGCTATCTTGCATGAAAAAATCCGGGGAACACGATGGCGTCGTCAAAAGTGCAGGTCGTCGAGCTCGTTTTCGAGAGAAAAAAAAAAAAATTCTCAAAATTCGACAAAAAAATAAAACGATTATTGGATCGTGTAGAGAATGTAAAACTGCATAAGAATCGCATAGACGAAAATTAGCGTTCACGTGCTCGTTTTTGTGGAGAAAATTAAAAAAGCTCTCAAAGTTCGAGATAAAAAAAGAAAAAACCATCCACCAGGTAGCCAACGGTAAACGGTACAAGTATCGTACGGGCGAAAACGAGCGTTACCGTGCTCGTTTTCGAGTTATTGACGAAAAACGGCCTGGAGCGATCGGTCCGGCGGTCGACGCGCGAAAGTTTCTAAGTCCGCTCTGCTCCGAATCATCGCTCCGGCGTCAAAAATCGTCGTAGGACAAAAAATCGACACGCTACTTTGCAGGAAAAAATCCGGGGAACACGATGGCGTCGTCAAAAGTGCAGGTCGTCGAGCTCGTTTTCGAGAGAAAAAAAAAAAAATTCTCAAAATTCGACAAACAAATAAAACGATTGTTGGACCGTGTAGAGAATGTAAAACTGCATAAGAATCGTATAGACGAAAATTGGCGTTCACGTGCTCGTTTTTGTGGAGAAAATTAAAAAAGCTCTCAAAGTTCGAGATAAAAAAAGAAAAAACCATCCACCAGGTAGCCAACGGTAAACGGTACAAGTATCGTACGGGCGAAAACGAGCGTTACCGTGCTCGTTTTCGAGTTATTGACGAAAAACGGCCTGGAGCGATCGGTCCGGCGGTCGACGCGCGAAAGATTCTAAGTCCGCTCTGCTCCGAATCATCGCTCCGGCGTCAAAAATCGTCGTAGGACAAAAAATCGACACGCTATCTTGCAGGAAAAAATCCGGGGAACACGATGGCGTCGTCAAAAGTGCAGGTCGTCGAGCTCGTTTTCGAGAGAAAAAAAAAAAAATTCTCAAAATTCGACAAAAAAATAAAGCGATTATTGGATCGTATAGAGAATGTGAAACTGCATAAGAATCGTATAGGCGAAAATTGGCGTTCACGTGCTCGTTTTTGTGGAAAAAATTAAAAAAGCTCTCAAAGTTCGAGATAAAAAAAAAAAAAACCATCGACCAGGTAGCCAACGGTAGACGGTACAAGTATCGTATGGGCGAAAACGAGCGTTACCGTGCTCGTTTTCGAGTTATTGACGAAAAACGGCCTGGAGCGATCGGTCCGGCGGTCGACGCGCAAAAGTTTCTAAGTCCGCTCTGCTCCGAATCATCGCTCCGGCGTCAAAAATCGTCGTAGGACAAAAAATCGACACGCTATCTTGCAGGAAAAAATCCGGGGAACACGATGGCGTCGTCAAAAGTGCAGGTCGTCGAGCTCGTTTTCGAGAGAAAAAGAAAAAAATTCTCAAAATTCGACAAAAAAATAAAGCGATTATTGGATCGTGTAGAGAATGTGAAACTGCATAAGAATCGTATAGACGAAAATTGGCGTTCACGTGCTCGTTTTTGTGGAAAAAATTAAAAAAGCTCTCAAAGTTCGAGATAAAAAAAGAAAAAACCATCGACCAGGTAGCCAACGGTAGACGGTACAAGTATCGTATGGGCGAAAACGAGCGTTACCGTGCTCGTTTTCGAGTTATTGACGAAAAACGGCCTGGAGCGATCGGTCCGGCGGTCGACGCGCGAAAGTTTCCAAGTCTGCTCTGCCCCGAATCATCGCTCCGGCGTCAAAAATCGTCGTAGGACAAAAAATCGACACGCTATCTTGCAGGAAAAAATCCGGGGACCACGATGGCGTCGTCAAAAGTGCAGGTCGTCGAGCTCGTTTTCGAGAGAAAAAAAAAAAAATTCTCAAAATTCGACAAAAAAATAAAACGATTATTGGATCGTGTAGAGAATGTAAAACTGCATCAGAATCGCATAGACGAAAATTGGCGTTCACGTGCTCGTTTTTGTGGAAAAAATTAAAAAAGCTCTCAAAGTTCGAGATAAAAAAAAAAAAACCATCGACCAGGTAGCCAACGGTAAACGATACAAGTATCGTGCGGGCGAAAACGAGCGTTACCGTGCTCGTTTTCGAGTTATTGACGAAAAACGGCCTGGAGCGATCGGTCCGGCGGTCGACGCGCGAAAGTTTCTAAGTCCGCTCTGCTCCGAATCATCGCTCCGGCGTCAAAAATCGTCGTAGGACAAAAAATCGACACGCTATCTTGCAGGAAAAAATCCGGGGAACACGATGGCGTCGTCAAAAGTGCAGGTCGTCGAGCTCGTTTTCGAGAGAAAAAAAAAAAAATTCTCAAAATTCGACAAAAAAATAAAGCGATTATTGGATCGTATAGAGAATGTGAAACTGCATAAGAATCGTATAGACGAAAATTGGCGTTCACGTGCTCGTTTTTGTGGAAAAAATTAAAAAAGCTCTCAAAGTTCGAGATAAAAAAAAAAAAAACCATCGACCAGGTAGCCAACGGTAGACGGTACAAGTATCGTATGGGCGAAAACGAGCGTTACCGTGCTCGTTTTCGAGTTATTGACGAAAAACGGCCTGGAGCGATCGGTCCGGCGGTCGACGCGCAAAAGTTTCTAAGTCCGCTCTGCTCCGAATCATCGCTCCGGCGTCAAAAATCGTCGTAGGACAAAAAATCGACACGCTATCTTGCAGGAAAAAATCCGGGGAACACGATGGCGTCGTCAAAAGTGCAGGTCGTCGAGCTCGTTTTCGAGAGAAAAAGAAAAAAATTCTCAAAATTCGACAAAAAAATAAAGCGATTATTGGATCGTGTAGAGAATGTGAAACTGCATAAGAATCGTATAGACGAAAATTGGCGTTCACGTGCTCGTTTTTGTGGAAAAAATTAAAAAAGCTCTCAAAGTTCGAGATAAAAAAAGAAAAAACCATCGACCAGGTAGCCAACGGTAGACGGTACAAGTATCGTATGGGCGAAAACGAGCGTTACCGTGCTCGTTTTCGAGTTATTGACGAAAAACGGCCTGGAGCGATCGGTCCGGCGGTCGACGCGCGAAAGTTTCCAAGTCTGCTCTGCCCCGAATCATCGCTCCGGCGTCAAAAATCGTCGTAGGACAAAAAATCGACACGCTATCTTGCAGGAAAAAATCCGGGGACCACGATGGCGTCGTCAAAAGTGCAGGTCGTCGAGCTCGTTTTCGAGAGAAAAAAAAAAAAATTCTCAAAATTCGACAAAAAAATAAAACGATTATTGGATCGTGTAGAGAATGTAAAACTGCATCAGAATCGCATAGACGAAAATTGGCGTTCACGTGCTCGTTTTTGTGGAAAAAATTAAAAAAGCTCTCAAAGTTCGAGATAAAAAAAAAAAAACCATCGACCAGGTAGCCAACGGTAAACGATACAAGTATCGTGCGGGCGAAAACGAGCGTTACCGTGCTCGTTTTCGAGTTATTGACGAAAAACGGCCTGGAGCGATCGGTCCGGCGGTCGACGCGCGAAAGTTTCTAAGTCCGCTCTGCTCCGAATCATCGCTCCGGCGTCAAAAATCGTCGTAGGACAAAAAATCGACACGCTATCTTGCAGGAAAAAATCCGGGGAACACGATGGCGTCGTCAAAAGTGCAGGTCGTCGAGCTCGTTTTCGAGAGAAAAAAAAAAAAATTCTCAAAATTCGACAAAAAAATAAAACGATTATTGGATCGTGTAGAGAATGTAAAACTGCATAAGAATCGCATAGACGAAAATTAGCGTTCTCGTGCTCGTTTTTGTGGAAAAAATTAAAAAAGCTCTCAAAGTTCGAGATAAAAAAAGAAAAAACCATCCACCAGGTAGCCAACGGTAAACGGTACAAGTATCGTACGAGCGAAAACGAGCGTTACCGTGCTCGTTTTCGAGTTATTGACGAAAAACGGCCAGGAGCGATCGGTCCGGCGGTCGACGCGCGAAAGTTTCTAAGTCCGCTCTGCTCCGAATCATCGCTCCGGCGTCAAAAATCGTCGTAGGACAAAAACTCGACACGCTATCTTGCATGAAAAAATCCGGGGAACACGATGGCGTCGTCAAAAGTGCAGGTCGTCGAGCTCGTTTTCGAGAGAAAAAAAAAAAAATTCTCAAAATTCGACAAAAAAATAAAACGATTATTGGATCGTGTAGAGAATGTAAAACTGCATAAGAATCGCATAGACGAAAATTAGCGTTCTCGTGCTCGTTTTTGTGGAAAAAATTAAAAAAGCTCTCAAAGTTCGAGATAAAAAAAGAAAAAACCATCCACCAGGTAGCCAACGGTAAACGGTACAAGTATCGTACGAGCGAAAACGAGCGTTACCGTGCTCGTTTTCGAGTTATTGACGAAAAACGGCCTGGAGCGATCGGTCCGGCGGTCGACGCGCGAAAGTTTCTAAGTCCGCTCTGCTCCGAATCATCGCTCCGGCGTCAAAAATCGTCGTAGGACAAAAAATCGACACGCTACTTTGCAGGAAAAAATCCGGGGAACACGATGGCGTCGTCAAATGTGCAGGTCGTCGAGCTCGTTTTCGAGAAAAAAAAAAAAAAATTCTCAAAATTCGACAAACAAATAAAACGATTGTTGGACCGTGTAGAGAATGTACAACTGCATAAGAATCGTATAGACGAAAATTGGCGTTCACGTGCTCGTTTTTGTGGAGAAAATTAAAAAAGCTCTCAAAGTTCGAGATAAAAAAAGAAAAAACCATCCACCAGGTAGCCAACGGTAAACGGTACAAGTATCGTACGGGCGAAAACGAGCGTTACCGTGCTCGTTTTCGAGTTATTGACGAAAAACGGCCTGGAGCGATCGGTCCGGCGGTCGACGCGCGAAAGATTCTAAGTCCGCTCTGCTCCGAATCATCGCTCCGGCGTCAAAAATCGTCGTAGGACAAAAAATCGACACGCTACTTTGCAGGAAAAAATCCGGGGAACACGATGGCGTCGTCAAAAGTGCAGGTCGTCGAGCTCGTTTTCGAGAGAAAAAAAAAAAAATTCTCAAAATTCGACAAACAAATAAAACGATTGTTGGACCGTGTAGAGAATGTAAAACTGCATAAGAATCGTATAGACGAAAATTGGCGTTCACGTGCTCGTTTTTGTGGAAAAAATTAAAAAAGCTCTCAAAGTTCGAGATAAAAAAAAAAAAACCATCGACCAGGTAGCCAACGGTAAACGATACAAGTATCGTACGGGCGAAAACGAGCGTTACCGTGCTCGTTTTCGAGTTATTGACGAAAAACGGCCTGGAGCGATCGGTCCGGCGGTCGACGCGCGAAAGTTTCTAAGTCCGCTCTGCTCCGAATCATCGCTCCGGCGTCAAAAATCGTCGTAGGACAAAAACTCGACACGCTATCTTGCATGAAAAAATCCGGGGAACACGATGGCGTCGTCAAAAGTGCAGGTCGTCGAGCTCGTTTTCGAGAGAAAAAAAAAAAAATTCTCAAAATTCGACAAAAAAATAAAACGATTATTGGATCGTGTAGAGAATGTAAAACTGCATAAGAATCGCATAGACGAAAATTAGCGTTCACGTGCTCGTTTTTGTGGAGAAAATTAAAAAAGCTCTCAAAGTTCGAGATAAAAAAAGAAAAAACCATCCACCAGGTAGCCAACGGTAAACGGTACAAGTATCGTACGGGCGAAAACGAGCGTTACCGTGCTCGTTTTCGAGTTATTGACGAAAAACGGCCTGGAGCGATCGGTCCGGCGGTCGACGCGCGAAAGTTTCTAAGTCCGCTCTGCTCCGAATCATCGCTCCGGCGTCAAAAATCGTCGTAGGACAAAAAATCGACACGCTACTTTGCAGGAAAAAATCCGGGGAACACGATGGCGTCGTCAAAAGTGCAGGTCGTCGAGCTCGTTTTCGAGAGAAAAAAAAAAAAATTCTCAAAATTCGACAAACAAATAAAACGATTGTTGGACCGTGTAGAGAATGTAAAACTGCATAAGAATCGTATAGACGAAAATTGGCGTTCACGTGCTCGTTTTTGTGGAGAAAATTAAAAAAGCTCTCAAAGTTCGAGATAAAAAAAGAAAAAACCATCCACCAGGTAGCCAACGGTAAACGGTACAAGTATCGTACGGGCGAAAACGAGCGTTACCGTGCTCGTTTTCGAGTTATTGACGAAAAACGGCCTGGAGCGATCGGTCCGGCGGTCGACGCGCGAAAGATTCTAAGTCCGCTCTGCTCCGAATCATCGCTCCGGCGTCAAAAATCGTCGTAGGACAAAAAATCGACACGCTATCTTGCAGGAAAAAATCCGGGGAACACGATGGCGTCGTCAAAAGTGCAGGTCGTCGAGCTCGTTTTCGAGAGAAAAAAAAAAAAATTCTCAAAATTCGACAAAAAAATAAAGCGATTATTGGATCGTATAGAGAATGTGAAACTGCATAAGAATCGTATAGGCGAAAATTGGCGTTCACGTGCTCGTTTTTGTGGAAAAAATTAAAAAAGCTCTCAAAGTTCGAGATAAAAAAAAAAAAAACCATCGACCAGGTAGCCAACGGTAGACGGTACAAGTATCGTATGGGCGAAAACGAGCGTTACCGTGCTCGTTTTCGAGTTATTGACGAAAAACGGCCTGGAGCGATCGGTCCGGCGGTCGACGCGCAAAAGTTTCTAAGTCCGCTCTGCTCCGAATCATCGCTCCGGCGTCAAAAATCGTCGTAGGACAAAAAATCGACACGCTATCTTGCAGGAAAAAATCCGGGGAACACGATGGCGTCGTCAAAAGTGCAGGTCGTCGAGCTCGTTTTCGAGAGAAAAAGAAAAAAATTCTCAAAATTCGACAAAAAAATAAAGCGATTATTGGATCGTGTAGAGAATGTGAAACTGCATAAGAATCGTATAGACGAAAATTGGCGTTCACGTGCTCGTTTTTGTGGAAAAAATTAAAAAAGCTCTCAAAGTTCGAGATAAAAAAAGAAAAAACCATCGACCAGGTAGCCAACGGTAGACGGTACAAGTATCGTATGGGCGAAAACGAGCGTTACCGTGCTCGTTTTCGAGTTATTGACGAAAAACGGCCTGGAGCGATCGGTCCGGCGGTCGACGCGCGAAAGTTTCCAAGTCTGCTCTGCCCCGAATCATCGCTCCGGCGTCAAAAATCGTCGTAGGACAAAAAATCGACACGCTATCTTGCAGGAAAAAATCCGGGGACCACGATGGCGTCGTCAAAAGTGCAGGTCGTCGAGCTCGTTTTCGAGAGAAAAAAAAAAAAATTCTCAAAATTCGACAAAAAAATAAAACGATTATTGGATCGTGTAGAGAATGTAAAACTGCATCAGAATCGCATAGACGAAAATTGGCGTTCACGTGCTCGTTTTTGTGGAAAAAATTAAAAAAGCTCTCAAAGTTCGAGATAAAAAAAAAAAAACCATCGACCAGGTAGCCAACGGTAAACGATACAAGTATCGTGCGGGCGAAAACGAGCGTTACCGTGCTCGTTTTCGAGTTATTGACGAAAAACGGCCTGGAGCGATCGGTCCGGCGGTCGACGCGCGAAAGTTTCTAAGTCCGCTCTGCTCCGAATCATCGCTCCGGCGTCAAAAATCGTCGTAGGACAAAAAATCGACACGCTATCTTGCAGGAAAAAATCCGGGGAACACGATGGCGTCGTCAAAAGTGCAGGTCATCGAGCTCGTTTTCGAGAGAAAAAAAAAAAAATTCTCAAAATTCGACAAAAAAATAAAGCGATTATTGGATCGTATAGAGAATGTGAAACTGCATAAGAATCGTATAGACGAAAATTGGCGTTCACGTGCTCGTTTTTGTGGAAAAAATTAAAAAAGCTCTCAAAGTTCGAGATAAAAAAAAAAAAAACCATCGACCAGGTAGCCAACGGTAGACGGTACAAGTATCGTATGGGCGAAAACGAGCGTTACCGTGCTCGTTTTCGAGTTATTGACGAAAAACGGCCTGGAGCGATCGGTCCGGCGGTCGACGCGCGAAAGTTTCCAAGTCTGCTCTGCCCCGAATCATCGCTCCGGCGTCAAAAATCGTCGTAGGACAAAAAATCGACACGCTATCTTGCAGGAAAAAATCCGGGGAACACGATGGCGTCGTCAAAAGTGCAGGTCGTCGAGCTCGTTTTCGAGAGAAAAAAAAAAAAATTCTCAAAATTCGACAAAAAAATAAAACGATTATTGGATCGTGTAGAGAATGTAAAACTGCATCAGAATCGCATAGACGAAAATTGGCGTTCACGTGCTCGTTTTTGTGGAAAAAATTAAAAAAGCTCTCAAAGTTCGAGATAAAAAAAAAAAAACCATCGACCAGGTAGCCAACGGTAAACGATACAAGTATCGTACGGGCGAAAACGAGCGTTACCGTGCTCGTTTTCGAGTTATTGACGAAAAACGGCCTGGAGCGATCGGTCCGGCGGTCGACGCGCGAAAGATTCTAAGTCCGCTCTGCTCCGAATCATCGCTCCGGCGTCAAAAATCGTCGTAGGACAAAAAATCGACACGCTATCTTGCAGGAAAAAATCCGGGGAACACGATGGCGTCGTCAAAAGTGCAGGTCGTCGAGCTCGTTTTCGAGAGAAAAAAAAAAAAATTCTCAAAATTCGACAAAAAAATAAAGCGATTATTGGATCGTATAGAGAATGTGAAACTGCATAAGAATCGTATAGACGAAAATTGGCGTTCACGTGCTCGTTTTTGTGGAAAAAATTAAAAAAGCTCTCAAAGTTCGAGATAAAAAAAAAAAAAACCATCGACCAGGTAGCCAACGGTAGACGGTACAAGTATCGTATGGGCGAAAACGAGCGTTACCGTGCTCGTTTTCGAGTTATTGACGAAAAACGGCCTGGAGCGATCGGTCCGGCGGTCGACGCGCGAAAGATTCTAAGTCCGCTCTGCTCCGAATCATCGCTCCGGCGTCAAAAATCGTCGTAGGACAAAAAATCGACACGCTACTTTGCAGGAAAAAATCCGGGGAACACGATGGCGTCGTCAAAAGTGCAGGTCGTCGAGCTCGTTTT
Organism: Colletes latitarsis; assembly: GCF_051014445.1. Taxonomy (NCBI): domain Eukaryota; kingdom Metazoa; phylum Arthropoda; class Insecta; order Hymenoptera; family Colletidae; genus Colletes; species Colletes latitarsis. Next base: position 2,154,674 of record NC_135137.1, read on the forward strand.
CGAGAGAAAAAAAAAAAAATTCTCAAAATTCGACAAACAAATAAAACGATTATTGGACCGTGTAGAGAATGTAAAACTGCATAAGAATCGTATAGACGAAAATTGGCGTTCACGTGCTCGTTTTTGTGGAAAAAATTAAAAAAGCTCTCAAAGTTCGAGATAAAAAAAAAAAAACCATCGACCAGGTAGCCAACGGTAAACGATACAAGTATCGTACGGGCGAAAACGAGCGTTACCGTGCTCGTTTTCGAGTTATTGACGAAAAACGGCCTGGAGCGATCGGTCCGGCGGTCGACGCGCGAAAGTTTCCAAGTCTGCTCTGCCCCGAATCATCGCTCCGGCGTCAAAAATCGTCGTAGGACAAAAAATCGACACGCTATCTTGCAGGAAAAAATCCGGGGACCACGATGGCGTCGTCAAAAGTGCAGGTCGTCGAGCTCGTTTTCGAGAGAAAAAAAAAAAAATTCTCAAAATTCGACAAAAAAATAAACCGATTATTGGATCGTGTAGAGAATGTAAAACTGCATCAGAATCGCATAGACGAAAATTGGCGTTCACGTGCTCGTTTTTGTGGAAAAAATTAAAAAAGCTCTCAAAGTTCGAGATAAAAAAAAAAAAACCATCGACCAGGTAGCCAACGGTAAACGATACAAGTATCGTGCGGGCGAAAACGAGCGTTACCGTGCTCGTTTTCGAGTTATTGACGAAAAACGGCCTGGAGCGATCGGTCCGGCGGTCGACGCGCGAAAGTTTCTAAGTCCGCTCTGCTCCGAATCATCGCTCCGGCGTCAAAAATCGTCGTAGGACAAAAAATCGACACGCTATCTTGCAGGAAAAAATCCGGGGAACACGATGGCGTCGTCAAAAGTGCAGGTCGTCGAGCTCGTTTTCGAGAGAAAAAAAAAAAAATTCTCAAAATTCGACAAAAAAATAAAACGATTATTGGATCGTGTAGAGAATGTAAAACTGCATAAGAATCGCATAGACGAAAATTAGCGTTCTCGTGCTCGTTTTTGTGGAAAAAATTAAAAAAGCTCTCAAAGTTCGAGATAAAAAAAGAAAAAACCATCCACCAGGTAGCCAACGGTAAACGGTACAAGTATCGTACGGGCGAAAACGAGCGTTACCGTGCTCGTTTTCGAGTTATTGACGAAAAACGGCCTGGAGCGATCGGTCCGGCGGTCGACGCGCGAAAGATTCTAAGTCCGCTCTGCTCCGAATCATCGCTCCGGCGTCAAAAATCGTCGTAGGACAAAAAATCGACACGCTACTTTGCAGGAAAAAATCCGGGGAACACGATGGCGTCGTCAAAAGTGCAGGTCGTCGAGCTCGTTTTCGAGAGAAAAAAAAAAAAATTCTCAAAATTCGACAAACAAATAAAACGATTGTTGGACCGTGTAGAGAATGTAAAACTGCATAAGAATCGTATAGACGAAAATTGGCGTTCACGTGCTCGTTTTTGTGGAAAAAATTAAAAAAGCTCTCAAAGCTCGAGATAAAAAAAAAAAAAACCATCGACCAGGTAGCCAACGGTAGACGGTACAATTATCGTATGGGCGAAAACGAGCGTTACCGTGCTCGTTTTCGAGTTATTGACGAAAAACGGCCTGGAGCGATCGGTCCGGCGGTCGACGCGCGAAAGTTTCTAAGTCCGCTCTGCTCTGGAGGGCCGTGGCCTCCTTCTGCGAGAACGTAATGTTGCAGAAGGAGGCCGCGGGGAGGGAGCGCGAGCTTCAGCGACGCGCTGAAGCTCGCGCTCGTGCGGTGGCCCGAGGTCGTCGCCCGGTCGCGAGGCGTCGCGGGCGGCCGCCTCGGCGTGGCGGATGACCTAGGCTGGGAGGGGGGTCCTGAGGGGACCCTCCTCCCGCCAGGCGGTGCCGGGTCGGACCGGTTGGGGGTAGGAGTGCCTCCCCCTACCGGTCCGACGCAAGGGGAGGCACCCTCGGCGGTCTGGTGCGGCCATGAACGCCCGACCGCCGAGGGGTGGAAACGGGGTCGCGGGCGGTTGCGAGTTGGGGCTCGCAGCCGCCACTAAGCGCGGCCCCGGGACGGATAGCGGCGGGATGGAGTGGCCCCGTCCCACCGCTATGAGGCAGTGTGTCTACTGGGGGGACCGATTGTCCCCCCGGGGGATGGGCGCGAAAGCGCGGGCACGGGGAGGATACCGGAAGAATGCTTCGAGCGATTCCCGGTATCCTCCCAAAGCGTGCCGAAGGGTCACCGTGGGGTTTTTAGTGGGTAGGTCCCGCGCCTGTCGTTGTACGGGCGCGGGGAATCCCACACACCCCTCCCACCTCTCCCCAAGGAGGTGGGAGGGAGTCTTTCGAAGATTTTCCCCACGACAAAAAAAAAAAAAAAAAAAAAAAAAAAAAAAAAGTCCGCTCTGCTCCGAATCATCGCTCCGGCGTCAAAAATCGTCGTAGGACAAAAACTCGACACGCTATCTTGCATGAAAAAATCCGGGGAACACGATGGCGTCGTCAAAAGTGCAGGTCGTCGAGCTCGTTTTCGAGAGAAAAAAAAAAAAATTCTCAAAATTCGACAAAAAAATAAAACGATTATTGGATCGTGTAGAGAATGTAAAACTGCATAAGAATCGCATAGACGAAAATTAGCGTTCTCGTGCTCGTTTTTGTGGAAAAAATTAAAAAAGCTCTCAAAGTTCGAGATAAAAAAAGAAAAAACCATCCACCAGGTAGCCAACGGTAAACGGTACAAGTATCGTACGAGCGAAAACGAGCGTTACCGTGCTCGTTTTCGAGTTATTGACGAAAAACGGCCTGGAGCGATCGGTCCGGCGGTCGACGCGCGAAAGTTTCTAAGTCCGCTCTGCTCCGAATCATCGCTCCGGCGTCAAAAATCGTCGTAGGACAAAAAATCGACACGCTACTTTGCAGGAAAAAATCCGGGGAACACGATGGCGTCGTCAAATGTGCAGGTCGTCGAGCTCGTTTTCGAGAAAAAAAAAAAAAAATTCTCAAAATTCGACAAACAAATAAAACGATTGTTGGACCGTGTAGAGAATGTACAACTGCATAAGAATCGTATAGACGAAAATTGGCGTTCACGTGCTCGTTTTTGTGGAGAAAATTAAAAAAGCTCTCAAAGTTCGAGATAAAAAAAGAAAAAACCATCCACCAGGTAGCCAACGGTAAACGGTACAAGTATCGTACGGGCGAAAACGAGCGTTACCGTGCTCGTTTTCGAGTTATTGACGAAAAACGGCCTGGAGCGATCGGTCCGGCGGTCGACGCGCGAAAGATTCTAAGTCCGCTCTGCTCCGAATCATCGCTCCGGCGTCAAAAATCGTCGTAGGACAAAAAATCGACACGCTACTTTGCAGGAAAAAATCCGGGGAACACGATGGCGTCGTCAAAAGTGCAGGTCGTCGAGCTCGTTTTCGAGAGAAAAAAAAAAAAATTCTCAAAATTCGACAAAAAAATAAAGCGATTATTGGATCGTGTAGAGAATGTGAAACTGCATAAGAATCGTATAGACGAAAATTGGCGTTCACGTGCTCGTTTTTGTGGAAAAAATTAAAAAAGCTCTCAAAGTTCGAGATAAAAAAAGAAAAAACCATCGACCAGGTAGCCAACGGTAGACGGTACAAGTATCGTATGGGCGAAAACGAGCGTTACCGTGCTCGTTTTCGAGTTATTGACGAAAAACGGCCTGGAGCGATCGGTCCGGCGGTCGACGCGCGAAAGTTTCCAAGTCTGCTCTGCCCGGGACGGACGGCCGGGAGGAGGCTGGCGCGGCCATTAATTAATGCCGCCCCGCCTCCTCCTCCAGGCCAACCTCAACCACTGCCGCGCGGCACAGGACTTGATGTCCCAAGTCCTCGCGGAGTGGGGGGTTGGCCTGGCGGTCGCCGCCGAGCCGTACTGCGTCCCTGATCACCCTCATTGGGTGGGCGACGCGGACGGCTTGGTGGCGACGGTATGGGGAGGGGGCGACGGGTCCCCACCGTTCTCCTTGTTGGAGCGCGGTCGGGGATTCGTCGCCGTGGACTGGGGGGGAGTCGCTGTGGTGGGGTGCTACATTTCGCCCCGTAGCGGTCACGCTGCGTTCGAGCTGTACTTGGCCGAGGTCGCGGCATGCGTGCAGCGCTACGCGGCCCGGCCGGTGCTTGTCCTGGGGGATTTTAATGCCAAGTCGGTGGCTTGGGGATCCCCCAGGACCTCCGTTCGCGGCGGGATCCTGGGCGATTGGGCGGCGGGGCTCGACCTCCGGGTATTGAACCGGGGGTCGGAGCACACATGCGTGCGGCGATATGGGGGGTCCATCGTGGATGTTGGATTCGCGACCCCCAACGCCGTGCGCATGGTGTCGGGTTGGCACGTGGTCGCGGGGGCAGAGACACTCTCCGATCACCGGTACATCCGGATGGAGGTCTCTGCCGCCGCGAGTGCATCCCGACACGGCCGCCTGCGTGGCACCCCACCACGCCGCTGGGCGCTTCGGCGCCTGGACAAGGACGCCCTGATGGCAGCTGCCCTCGCTGCAACTTGGCCGCAGGGAGCGGCCGAGTTGCCGAGCATAGAGGAGGAGGTCGCCCGGCTCGGAGCATTGGTCGCGGGTATTTGCGACGCGGCGATGCCTCGGGTCGGGCGGGCTTCTCCTCGCCGGGCGGTGTACTGGTGGTCGGACGCGATCGCGGAGTTGCGAGTCGCGACTGTGCGCGCCCGACGCCAGTACACCCGCGCGCGCCGTCGTCAACGTACAGGCGACGGCGTGGCGCGAGCGAGGGCAGCTGATAACCTGTATGGAGCATACCGCGTGGCGCGGGTTGCTCTGCAGGTCGCCATCAAACGGGCCAAGACCCAGGCATGGAAGGAGCTCCTCCAGACCCTTGATGACGATCCATGGGGGCGCCCATATAAGGTGGTGCTGAATAAGCTCCGCCCGTGGGCGCCCCCCGTCACCGAGGGTCTTGACCCCCGGCTGCTGGAGGACGTGGTCAATACACTCTTCCCAATTGGGGAGAGGGGACCGCGTCCTCCGGCGGCGGCGGCTGTCCCAGTGGAGTGGACGGCCGAGCTGGGGGTCACACAGGAGGAGCTGGCAGCGGCCATCAGACGGCTCGGGGTTCGTAACACGGCCCCGGGTCCGGATGGTGTGCCCGGCCGGGTTTGGGTCTTGACCCAGGGCGTCCTTGGGGCCGACCTCAGGCGGTTGTTCGACCGCTGCCTGAGGGACGGGCGATTCCCCCCCAGTTGGAAGGTGGCGAGGATGGTCCTCCTCCGGAAGGAGGGTCGGCCCGCGGAGTCTCCCTCCGCATACCGGCCCATTTGTCTCCTCGACGAGGTGGGCAAGCTCTTCGAGCGTGTGATTGCTGCCCGCCTCGTCGAGCACCTGTCGCGGGGTGATCCCGGTCTGGCCGACTGCCAGTTCGGTTTCCGGGGGGGCCGATCGACTATCGACGCGATAGGTCGTGTGAGGGCCCTCTCGGAGGCGGCCGTCTCCCGGGGAGGGGTGGCATTGGCAATATCCTTGGATATTGCCAATGCCTTTAACACCCTCCCCTGGGAAGAGATAAGGAGGGGACTCGAATATCATCGAGTCCCCCCTTGTCTCAGGGCGGTCGTCGGGGATTATCTCCGCGGCAGGTGGATCGAGTATCCGAGCCGGGATGGTGATATGCGGAGGGAGGTGTACTGCGGTGTTCCGCAGGGGTCGGTCCTCGGGCCACTCCTGTGGAACATCGCGTACGACGCGGTGTTGCGGGCCGGCCTCCCCGACGGCGTTAGCACGGTGTGTTATGCGGATGACACACTGGTGCTGGCCGTCGGGGCGCACTGGGGGAGGGCCATGCGTCGCGCGGAGGAGGGGTCGCAACGCGTCGTCGACCGGATCAGGGGGATGGGGATGACGGTGGCGGTCCATAAGACCGAGGTGATTGCGTTTCATTCACCTCGGCAGGATCCGCCACCCCCTCTGATTCGGGTGGGTGGGGCTGACATCGAGGTGAAGCCCCAGATCAGGTATCTAGGGCTGATCCTTGATAGCCACTGGCGTTTCGAGAAGCATTTCCGCAACCTGGTCCCCCGGTTGGAAAGGATGGTTGCGGCTCTGGGCCGGATCCTGCCCAACCTGGGGGGCCCGGCGGGCCGAGTTCGTCGCCTCTATGTGGCAATGGTCCAGTCGGTGGCCCTATACGGGGCCCCCGTCTGGGCGGACGACCTGGCTGCCTCCCGGCGCAGCATGACTATGCTGCGTCGGGTGCAGAGGCGCATGGCGCTCAGGGTCGTCCGCGGGTATCGGACCATGTCACATGGGGCGGCGACGGTTCTAGCGGGGATGCCGCCTATGGACCTGCTCGCGCGGTCGCACGCGGTGATGTACCGGCACCGCGTCGACCGTCGCGCGGGGGTGGGGGCGGTCCCGGGCGGGCAGGAACCTGCTTGGGGCGATTTGAAGCGCCAGGCCCGGCAGTCCGTGTTGCTCGCGTGGCAGGAGCGGCTGGCTCTGCCAACCGCGGGGCACCGGACTGTCGGGGCTGTTCGGCCACTCCTGAAGGAGTGGCTGGACAGAGGCCATGGCAGCCTCACCTACCGGCTGGCACAGGTATTTTCCGGGCATGGCAGCTTCGGAAGATACCTGTGCCGGATAGGGAAGGAGCCGACGGCGCGTTGCTGCCACTGCGACGCTGAGCAGGACACGGCGGATCATACCCTGGAGGTATGCCCCGCGTGGGAGGGGGAGCGCCGTGTCCTGGTCGGCGTCGTCGGGCGGGATGTCTCGCTGCCGGGCGTGGTGCGCGCCATGCTCGGCAGCGAGGAGAAGTGGAGGGCCGTGGCCTCCTTCTGCGAGAACGTAATGTTGCAGAAGGAGGCCGCGGGGAGGGAGCGCGAGCTTCAGCGGCGCGCTGAAGCTCGCGCTCGTGCGGTGGCCCGAGGTCGTCGCCCGGTCGCGAGGCGTCGCGGGCGGCCGCCTCGGCGTGGCGGATGACCTAGGCTGGGAGGGGGGTCCTGAGGGGACCCTCCTCCCGCCAGGCGGCGCCGGGTCGGACCGGTTGGGGGTAGGAGTGCCTCCCCCTACCGGTCCGACGCAAGGGGAGGCACCCTCGGCGGTCTGGTGCGGCCATGAACGCCCGGCCTCCGAGGGGTGGAAACGGGGTCGCGGGCGGTTGCGAGTTGGGGCTCGCAGCCGCCACTAAACGCGGCCCCGGGACGGATAGCGGCGGGATGGAGTGGCCCCGTCCCGCCGCTATGAGGCAGTGTGTCTACTGGGGGGACCGATTGTCCCCCCGGGGGATGGGCGCGAAAGCGCGGGCACGGGGAGGATACCGGAAGAATGCTTCGAGCGATTCCCGGTATCCTCCCAAAGCGTGCCGAAGGGTCACCGTGGGGTTTTTAGTGGGTAGGTCCCGCGCCTGTCGTTGTACGGGCGCGGGGAATCCCACACACCCCTCCCACCTCTCCCCAAGGAGGTGGGAGGGAGTCTTTCGAAGATTTTCCCCACGACAAAAAAAAAAAAAAAAAAAAAAAAAAAAGTCTGCTCTGCCCCGAATCATCGCTCCGGCGTCAAAAATCGTCGTAGGACAAAAAATCGACACGCTATCTTGCAGGAAAAAATCCGGGGACCACGATGGCGTCGTCAAAAGTGCAGGTCGTCGAGCTCGTTTTCGAGAGAAAAAAAAAAAAATTCTCAAAATTCGACAAAAAAATAAAACGATTATTGGATCGTGTAGAGAATGTAAAACTGCATCAGAATCGCATAGACGAAAATTGGCGTTCACGTGCTCGTTTTTGTGGAAAAAATTAAAAAAGCTCTCAAAGTTCGAGATAAAAAAAAAAAAACCATCGACCAGGTAGCCAACGGTAAACGATACAAGTATCGTGCGGGCGAAAACGAGCGTTACCGTGCTCGTTTTCGAGTTATTGACGAAAAACGGCCTGGAGCGATCGGTCCGGCGGTCGACGCGCGAAAGTTTCTAAGTCCGCTCTGCTCCGAATCATCGCTCCGGCGTCAAAAATCGTCGTAGGACAAAAATCGACACGCTATCTTGCAGGAAAAAATCCGGGGAACACGATGGCGTCGTCAAAAGTGCAGGTCGTCGAGCTCGTTTTCGAGAGAAAAAAAAAAAAATTCTCAAAATTCGACAAAAAAATAAAGCGATTATTGGATCGTATAGAGAATGTGAAACTGCATAAGAATCGTATAGACGAAAATTGGCGTTCACGTGCTCGTTTTTGTGGAAAAAATTAAAAAAGCTCTCAAAGTTCGAGATAAAAAAAAAAAAAACCATCGACCAGGTAGCCAACGGTAGACGGTACAAGTATCGTATGGGCGAAAACGAGCGTTACCGTGCTCGTTTTCGAGTTATTGACGAAAAACGGCCTGGAGCGATCGGTCCGGCGGTCGACGCGCAAAAGTTTCTAAGTCCGCTCTGCTCCGAATCATCGCTCCGGCGTCAAAAATCGTCGTAGGACAAAAAATCGACACGCTATCTTGCAGGAAAAAATCCGGGGAACACGATGGCGTCGTCAAAAGTGCAGGTCGTCGAGCTCGTTTTCGAGAGAAAAAGAAAAAAATTCTCAAAATTCGACAAAAAAATAAAGCGATTATTGGATCGTGTAGAGAATGTGAAACTGCATAAGAATCGTATAGACGAAAATTGGCGTTCACGTGCTCGTTTTTGTGGAAAAAATTAAAAAAGCTCTCAAAGTTCGAGATAAAAAAAGAAAAAACCATCGACCAGGTAGCCAACGGTAGACGGTACAAGTATCGTATGGGCGAAAACGAGCGTTACCGTGCTCGTTTTCGAGTTATTGACGAAAAACGGCCTGGAGCGATCGGTCCGGCGGTCGACGCGCGAAAGTTTCCAAGTCTGCTCTGCCCCGAATCATCGCTCCGGCGTCAAAAATCGTCGTAGGACAAAAAATCGACACGCTATCTTGCAGGAAAAAATCCGGGGACCACGATGGCGTCGTCAAAAGTGCAGGTCGTCGAGCTCGTTTTCGAGAGAAAAAAAAAAAAATTCTCAAAATTCGACAAAAAAATAAAACGATTATTGGATCGTGTAGAGAATGTAAAACTGCATCAGAATCGCATAGACGAAAATTGGCGTTCACGTGCTCGTTTTTGTGGAAAAAATTAAAAAAGCTCTCAAAGTTCGAGATAAAAAAAAAAAAACCATCGACCAGGTAGCCAACGGTAAACGATACAAGTATCGTGCGGGCGAAAACGAGCGTTACCGTGCTCGTTTTCGAGTTATTGACGAAAAACGGCCTGGAGCGATCGGTCCGGCGGTCGACGCGCGAAAGTTTCTAAGTCCGCTCTGCTCCGAATCATCGCTCCGGCGTCAAAAATCGTCGTAGGACAAAAAATCGACACGCTATCTTGCAGGAAAAAATCCGGGGAACACGATGGCGTCGTCAAAAGTGCAGGTCGTCGAGCTCGTTTTCGAGAGAAAAAAAAAAAAATTCTCAAAATTCGACAAAAAAATAAAACGATTATTGGATCGTGTAGAGAATGTAAAACTGCATAAGAATCGCATAGACGAAAATTAGCGTTCTCGTGCTCGTTTTTGTGGAAAAAATTAAAAAAGCTCTCAAAGTTCGAGATAAAAAAAGAAAAAACCATCCACCAGGTAGCCAACGGTAAACGGTACAAGTATCGTACGAGCGAAAACGAGCGTTACCGTGCTCGTTTTCGAGTTATTGACGAAAAACGGCCAGGAGCGATCGGTCCGGCGGTCGACGCGCGAAAGTTTCTAAGTCCGCTCTGCTCCGAATCATCGCTCCGGCGTCAAAAATCGTCGTAGGACAAAAACTCGACACGCTATCTTGCATGAAAAAATCCGGGGAACACGATGGCGTCGTCAAAAGTGCAGGTCGTCGAGCTCGTTTTCGAGAGAAAAAAAAAAAAATTCTCAAAATTCGACAAAAAAATAAAACGATTATTGGATCGTGTAGAGAATGTAAAACTGCATAAGAATCGCATAGACGAAAATTAGCGTTCTCGTGCTCGTTTTTGTGGAAAAAATTAAAAAAGCTCTCAAAGTTCGAGATAAAAAAAGAAAAAACCATCCACCAGGTAGCCAACGGTAAACGGTACAAGTATCGTACGAGCGAAAACGAGCGTTACCGTGCTCGTTTTCGAGTTATTGACGAAAAACGGCCTGGAGCGATCGGTCCGGCGGTCGACGCGCGAAAGTTTCTAAGTCCGCTCTGCTCCGAATCATCGCTCCGGCGTCAAAAATCGTCGTAGGACAAAAAATCGACACGCTACTTTGCAGGAAAAAATCCGGGGAACACGATGGCGTCGTCAAATGTGCAGGTCGTCGAGCTCGTTTTCGAGAAAAAAAAAAAAAAATTCTCAAAATTCGACAAACAAATAAAACGATTGTTGGACCGTGTAGAGAATGTACAACTGCATAAGAATCGTATAGACGAAAATTGGCGTTCACGTGCTCGTTTTTGTGGAGAAAATTAAAAAAGCTCTCAAAGTTCGAGATAAAAAAAGAAAAAACCATCCACCAGGTAGCCAACGGTAAACGGTACAAGTATCGTACGGGCGAAAACGAGCGTTACCGTGCTCGTTTTCGAGTTATTGACGAAAAACGGCCTGGAGCGATCGGTCCGGCGGTCGACGCGCGAAAGATTCTAAGTCCGCTCTGCTCCGAATCATCGCTCCGGCGTCAAAAATCGTCGTAGGACAAAAAATCGACACGCTACTTTGCAGGAAAAAATCCGGGGAACACGATGGCGTCGTCAAAAGTGCAGGTCGTCGAGCTCGTTTTCGAGAGAAAAAAAAAAAAATTCTCAAAATTCGACAAACAAATAAAACGATTGTTGGACCGTGTAGAGAATGTAAAACTGCATAAGAATCGTATAGACGAAAATTGGCGTTCACGTGCTCGTATTTGTGGAAAAAATTAAAAAAGCTCTCAAAGTTCGAGATAAAAAAAAAAAAACCATCGACCAGGTAGCCAACGGTAAACGATACAAGTATCGTACGGGCGAAAACGAGCGTTACCGTGCTCGTTTTCGAGTTATTGACGAAAAACGGCCTGGAGCGATCGGTCCGGCGGTCGACGCGCGAAAGTTTCTAAGTCCGCTCTGCTCCGAATCATCGCTCCGGCGTCAAAAATCGTCGTAGGACAAAAACTCGACACGCTATCTTGCATGAAAAAATCCGGGGAACACGATGGCGTCGTCAAAAGTGCAGGTCGTCGAGCTCGTTTTCGAGAGAAAAAAAAAAAAATTCTCAAAATTCGACAAAAAAATAAAACGATTATTGGATCGTGTAGAGAATGTAAAACTGCATAAGAATCGCATAGACGAAAATTAGCGTTCACGTGCTCGTTTTTGTGGAGAAAATTAAAAAAGCTCTCAAAGTTCGAGATAAAAAAAGAAAAAACCATCCACCAGGTAGCCAACGGTAAACGGTACAAGTATCGTACGGGCGAAAACGAGCGTTACCGTGCTCGTTTTCGAGTTATTGACGAAAAACGGCCTGGAGCGATCGGTCCGGCGGTCGACGCGCGAAAGTTTCTAAGTCCGCTCTGCTCCGAATCATCGCTCCGGCGTCAAAAATCGTCGTAGGACAAAAAATCGACACGCTACTTTGCAGGAAAAAATCCGGGGAACACGATGGCGTCGTCAAAAGTGCAGGTCGTCGAGCTCGTTTTCGAGAGAAAAAAAAAAAAATTCTCAAAATTCGACAAACAAATAAAACGATTGTTGGACCGTGTAGAGAATGTAAAACTGCATAAGAATCGTATAGACGAAAATTGGCGTTCACGTGCTCGTTTTTGTGGAGAAAATTAAAAAAGCTCTCAAAGTTCGAGATAAAAAAAGAAAAAACCATCCACCAGGTAGCCAACGGTAAACGGTACAAGTATCGTACGGGCGAAAACGAGCGTTACCGTGCTCGTTTTCGAGTTATTGACGAAAAACGGCCTGGAGCGATCGGTCCGGCGGTCGACGCGCGAAAGATTCTAAGTCCGCTCTGCTCCGAATCATCGCTCCGGCGTCAAAAATCGTCGTAGGACAAAAAATCGACACGCTATCTTGCAGGAAAAAATCCGGGGAACACGATGGCGTCGTCAAAAGTGCAGGTCGTCGAGCTCGTTTTCGAGAGAAAAAAAAAAAAATTCTCAAAATTCGACAAAAAAATAAAGCGATTATTGGATCGTATAGAGAATGTGAAACTGCATAAGAATCGTATAGGCGAAAATTGGCGTTCACGTGCTCGTTTTTGTGGAAAAAATTAAAAAAGCTCTCAAAGTTCGAGATAAAAAAAAAAAAAACCATCGACCAGGTAGCCAACGGTAGACGGTACAAGTATCGTATGGGCGAAAACGAGCGTTACCGTGCTCGTTTTCGAGTTATTGACGAAAAACGGCCTGGAGCGATCGGTCCGGCGGTCGACGCGCAAAAGTTTCTAAGTCCGCTCTGCTCCGAATCATCGCTCCGGCGTCAAAAATCGTCGTAGGACAAAAAATCGACACGCTATCTTGCAGGAAAAAATCCGGGGAACACGATGGCGTCGTCAAAAGTGCAGGTCGTCGAGCTCGTTTTCGAGAGAAAAAGAAAAAAATTCTCAAAATTCGACAAAAAAATAAAGCGATTATTGGATCGTGTAGAGAATGTGAAACTGCATAAGAATCGTATAGACGAAAATTGGCGTTCACGTGCTCGTTTTTGTGGAAAAAATTAAAAAAGCTCTCAAAGTTCGAGATAAAAAAAGAAAAAACCATCGACCAGGTAGCCAACGGTAGACGGTACAAGTATCGTATGGGCGAAAACGAGCGTTACCGTGCTCGTTTTCGAGTTATTGACGAAAAACGGCCTGGAGCGATCGGTCCGGCGGTCGACGCGCGAAAGTTTCCAAGTCTGCTCTGCCCCGAATCATCGCTCCGGCGTCAAAAATCGTCGTAGGACAAAAAATCGACACGCTATCTTGCAGGAAAAAATCCGGGGACCACGATGGCGTCGTCAAAAGTGCAGGTCGTCGAGCTCGTTTTCGAGAGAAAAAAAAAAAAATTCTCAAAATTCGACAAAAAAATAAAACGATTATTGGATCGTGTAGAGAATGTAAAACTGCATCAGAATCGCATAGACGAAAATTGGCGTTCACGTGCTCGTTTTTGTGGAAAAAATTAAAAAAGCTCTCAAAGTTCGAGATAAAAAAAAAAAAACCATCGACCAGGTAGCCAACGGTAAACGATACAAGTATCGTGCGGGCGAAAACGAGCGTTACCGTGCTCGTTTTCGAGTTATTGACGAAAAACGGCCTGGAGCGATCGGTCCGGCGGTCGACGCGCGAAAGTTTCTAAGTCCGCTCTGCTCCGAATCATCGCTCCGGCGTCAAAAATCGTCGTAGGACAAAAAATCGACACGCTATCTTGCAGGAAAAAATCCGGGGAACACGATGGCGTCGTCAAAAGTGCAGGTCATCGAGCTCGTTTTCGAGAGAAAAAAAAAAAAATTCTCAAAATTCGACAAAAAAATAAAGCGATTATTGGATCGTATACAGAATGTGAAACTGCATAAGAATCGTATAGACGAAAATTGGCGTTCACGTGCTCGTTTTTGTGGAAAAAATTAAAAAAGCTCTCAAAGTTCGAGATAAAAAAAAAAAAAACCATCGACCAGGTAGCCAACGGTAGACGGTACAAGTATCGTATGGGCGAAAACGAGCGTTACCGTGCTCGTTTTCGAGTTATTGACGAAAAACGGCCTGGAGCGATCGGTCCGGCGGTCGACGCGCGAAAGTTTCCAAGTCTGCTCTGCCCCGAATCATCGCTCCGGCGTCAAAAATCGTCGTAGGACAAAAAATCGACACGCTATCTTGCAGGAAAAAATCCGGGGAACACGATGGCGTCGTCAAAAGTGCAGGTCGTCGAGCTCGTTTTCGAGAGAAAAAAAAAAAAATTCTCAAAATTCGACAAAAAAATAAAACGATTATTGGATCGTGTAGAGAATGTAAAACTGCATAAGAATCGCATAGACGAAAATTAGCGTTCACGTGCTCGTTTTTGTGGAAAAAATTAAAAAAGCTCTCAAAGTTCGAGATAAAAAAAGAAAAAACCATCGACCAGGTAGCCAACGGTAGACGGTACAAGTATCGTATGGGCGAAAACGAGCGTTACCGTGCTCGTTTTCGAGTTATTGACGAAAAACGGCCTGGAGCGATCAGTCCGGCGGTCGACGCGCGAAAGTTTCTAAGTCCGCTCTGCTCCGAATCATCGCTCCGGCGTCAAAAATCGTCGTAGGACAAAAAATCGACACGCTATCTTGCAGGAAAAAATCCGGGGACCACGATGGCGTCGTCAAAAGTGCAGGTCGTCGAGCTCGTTTTCGAGAGAAAAAAAAAAAAATTCTCAAAATTCGACAAAAAAATAAAACGATTATTGGATCGTGTAGAGAATGTAAAACTGCATCAGAATCGCATAGACGAAAATTGGCGTTCACGTGCTCGTTTTTGTGGAAAAAATTAAAAAAGCTCTCAAAGTTCGAGATAAAAAAAAAAAAACCATCGACCAGGTAGCCAACGGTAAACGATACAAGTATCGTACGGGCGAAAACGAGCGTTACCGTGCTCGTTTTCGAGTTATTGACGAAAAACGGCCTGGAGCGATCGGTCCGGCGGTCGACGCGCGAAAGATTCTAAGTCCGCTCTGCTCCGAATCATCGCTCCGGCGTCAAAAATCGTCGTAGGACAAAAAATCGACACGCTATCTTGCAGGAAAAAATCCGGGGAACACGATGGCGTCGTCAAAAGTGCAGGTCGTCGAGCTCGTTTTCGAGAGAAAAAAAAAAAAATTCTCAAAATTCGACAAAAAAATAAAGCGATTATTGGATCGTATAGAGAATGTGAAACTGCATAAGAATCGTATAGACGAAAATTGGCGTTCACGTGCTCGTTTTTGTGGAAAAAATTAAAAAAGCTCTCAAAGTTCGAGATAAAAAAAAAAAAAACCATCGACCAGGTAGCCAACGGTAGACGGTACAAGTATCGTATGGGCGAAAACGAGCGTTACCGTGCTCGTTTTCGAGTTATTGACGAAAAACGGCCTGGAGCGATCGGTCCGGCGGTCGACGCGCAAAAGTTTCTAAGTCCGCTCTGCTCCGAATCATCGCTCCGGCGTCAAAAATCGTCGTAGGACAAAAAATCGACACGCTATCTTGCAGGAAAAAATCCGGGGAACACGATGGCGTCGTCAAAAGTGCAGGTCGTCGAGCTCGTTTTCGAGAGAAAAAGAAAAAAATTCTCAAAATTCGACAAAAAAATAAAGCGATTATTGGATCGTGTAGAGAATGTGAAACTGCATAAGAATCGTATAGACGAAAATTGGCGTTCACGTGCTCGTTTTTGTGGAAAAAATTAAAAAAGCTCTCAAAGTTCGAGATAAAAAAAGAAAAAACCATCGACCAGGTAGCCAACGGTAGACGGTACAAGTATCGTATGGGCGAAAACGAGCGTTACCGTGCTCGTTTTCGAGTTATTGACGAAAAACGGCCTGGAGCGATCGGTCCGGCGGTCGACGCGCGAAAGTTTCCAAGTCTGCTCTGCCCCGAATCATCGCTCCGGCGTCAAAAATCGTCGTAGGACAAAAAATCGACACGCTATCTTGCAGGAAAAAATCCGGGGACCACGATGGCGTCGTCAAAAGTGCAGGTCGTCGAGCTCGTTTTCGAGAGAAAAAAAAAAAAATTCTCAAAATTCGACAAAAAAATAAAACGATTATTGGATCGTGTAGAGAATGTAAAACTGCATCAGAATCGCATAGACGAAAATTGGCGTTCACGTGCTCGTTTTTGTGGAAAAAATTAAAAAAGCTCTCAAAGTTCGAGATAAAAAAAAAAAAACCATCGACCAGGTAGCCAACGGTAAACGATACAAGTATCGTGCGGGCGAAAACGAGCGTTACCGTGCTCGTTTTCGAGTTATTGACGAAAAACGGCCTGGAGCGATCGGTCCGGCGGTCGACGCGCGAAAGTTTCTAAGTCCGCTCTGCTCCGAATCATCGCTCCGGCGTCAAAAATCGTCGTAGGACAAAAAATCGACACGCTATCTTGCAGGAAAAAATCCGGGGAACACGATGGCGTCGTCAAAAGTGCAGGTCATCGAGCTCGTTTTCGAGAGAAAAAAAAAAAAATTCTCAAAATTCGACAAAAAAATAAAGCGATTATTGGGTCGTATAGAGAATGTGAAACTGCATAAGAATCGTATAGACGAAAATTGGCGTTCACGTGCTCGTTTTTGTGGAAAAAATTAAAAAAGCTCTCAAAGTTCGAGATAAAAAAAAAAAAAACCATCGACCAGGTAGCCAACGGTAGACGGTACAAGTATCGTATGGGCGAAAACGAGCGTTACCGTGCTCGTTTTCGAGTTATTGACGAAAAACGGCCTGGAGCGATCGGTCCGGCGGTCGACGCGCGAAAGTTTCCAAGTCTGCTCTGCCCCGAATCATCGCTCCGGCGTCAAAAATCGTCGTAGGACAAAAAATCGACACGCTATCTTGCAGGAAAAAATCCGGGGAACACGATGGCGTCGTCAAAAGTGCAGGTCGTCGAGCTCGTTTTCGAGAGAAAAAAAAAAAAATTCTCAAAATTCGACAAAAAAATAAAACGATTATTGGATCGTGTAGAGAATGTAAAACTGCATAAGAATCGCATAGACGAAAATTAGCGTTCACGTGCTCGTTTTTGTGGAAAAAATTAAAAAAGC
Organism: Colletes latitarsis; assembly: GCF_051014445.1. Lineage (NCBI taxonomy): Eukaryota > Metazoa > Arthropoda > Insecta > Hymenoptera > Colletidae > Colletes > Colletes latitarsis. The sequence goes on from NC_135137.1 coordinate 2,171,360, forward strand.
TCTCAAAGTTCGAGATAAAAAAAGAAAAAACCATCGACCAGGTAGCCAACGGTAGACGGTACAAGTATCGTATGGGCGAAGACGAGCGTTACCGTGCTCGTTTTCGAGTTATTGACGAAAAACGGCCTGGAGCGATCGGTCCGGCGGTCGACGCGCGAAAGTTTCTAAGTCCGCTCTGCTCCGAATCATCGCTCCGGCGTCAAAAATCGTCGTAGGACAAAAAATCGACACGCTATCTTGCAGGAAAAAATCCGGGGACCACGATGGCGTCGTCAAAAGTGCAGGTCGTCGAGCTCGTTTTCGAGAGAAAAAGAAAAAAATTCTCAAAATTCGACAAAAAAATAAAGCGATTATTGGATCGTGTAGAGAATGTGAAACTGCATAAGAATCGTATAGACGAAAATTGGCGTTCACGTGCTCGTTTTTGTGGAAAAAATTAAAAAAGCTCTCAAAGTTCGAGATAAAAAAAGAAAAAACCATCGACCAGGTAGCCAACGGTAGACGGTACAAGTATCGTATGGGCGAAAACGAGCGTTACCGTGCTCGTTTTCGAGTTATTGACGAAAAACGGCCTGGAGCGATCGGTCCGGCGGTCGACGCGCGAAAGTTTCCAAGTCTGCTCTGCCCCGAATCATCGCTCCGGCGTCAAAAATCGTCGTAGGACAAAAAATCGACACGCTATCTTGCAGGAAAAAATCCGGGGACCACGATGGCGTCGTCAAAAGTGCAGGTCGTCGAGCTCGTTTTCGAGAGAAAAAAAAAAAAATTCTCAAAATTCGACAAAAAAATAAAACGATTATTGGATCGTGTAGAGAATGTAAAACTGCATCAGAATCGCATAGACGAAAATTGGCGTTCACGTGCTCGTTTTTGTGGAAAAAATTAAAAAAGCTCTCAAAGTTCGAGATAAAAAAAAAAAAACCATCGACCAGGTAGCCAACGGTAAACGATACAAGTATCGTGCGGGCGAAAACGAGCGTTACCGTGCTCGTTTTCGAGTTATTGACGAAAAACGGCCTGGAGCGATCGGTCCGGCGGTCGACGCGCGAAAGTTTCTAAGTCCGCTCTGCTCCGAATCATCGCTCCGGCGTCAAAAATCGTCGTAGGACAAAAAATCGACACGCTATCTTGCAGGAAAAAATCCGGGGAACACGATGGCGTCGTCAAAAGTGCAGGTCATCGAGCTCGTTTTCGAGAGAAAAAAAAAAAAATTCTCAAAATTCGACAAAAAAATAAAGCGATTATTGGATCGTATACAGAATGTGAAACTGCATAAGAATCGTATAGACGAAAATTGGCGTTCACGTGCTCGTTTTTGTGGAAAAAATTAAAAAAGCTCTCAAAGTTCGAGATAAAAAAAAAAAAAACCATCGACCAGGTAGCCAACGGTAGACGGTACAAGTATCGTATGGGCGAAAACGAGCGTTACCGTGCTCGTTTTCGAGTTATTGACGAAAAACGGCCTGGAGCGATCGGTCCGGCGGTCGACGCGCGAAAGTTTCCAAGTCTGCTCTGCCGGTCCCCCGGTTGGAAAGGATGGTTGCGGCTCTGGGCCGGATCCTGCCCAACCTGGGGGGCCCGGCGGGCCGAGTTCGTCGCCTCTATGTGGCCATGGTCCAGTCGGTGGCCCTATACGGGGCCCCCGTCTGGGCGGACGACCTGGCTGCCTCCCGGCGCGGCATGACTATGCTGCGTCGGGTGCAGAGGCGCATGGCGCTCAGGGTCGTCCGCGGGTATCGGACCATGTCACATGAGGCGGCGACGGTTCTAGCGGGGATGCCGCCCATGGACCTGCTCGCGCGGTCGCACGCGGTGATGTACCGGCATCGCGTCGACCGTCGCGCGGGGGTGGGGGCGGTCCCGGGCGGGCAGGAACCTGCTTGGGGCGATTTGAAGCGCCAGGCCCGGCAGTCCGTGTTGCTCGCGTGGCAGGAGCGGCTGGCTCTGCCAACCGCGGGGCACCGGACTGTCGGGGCGGTTCGGCCACTCCTGAAGGAGTGGCTGGACAGAGGCCATGGCAGCCTCACCTACCGGATGGCACAGGTATTTTCCGGGCATGGCAGCTTCGGAAGATACCTGTGCCGGATAGGGAAGGAGCCGACGGCGCGTTGCTGCCACTGCGACGCTGAGCAGGACACGGCGGATCATACCCTGGAGGTATGCCCCGCGTGGGAGGGGGAGCGCCGTGTCCTGGTCGGCGTCGTCGGGCGGGATGTCTCGCTGCCGGGCGTGGTGCGCGCCATGCTCGGCAGCGAGGAGAAGTGGAGGGCCGTGGCCTCCTTCTGCGAGAACGTAATGTTGCAGAAGGAGGCCGCGGGGAGGGAGCGCGAGCTTCAGCGGCGGGCTGAAGCTCGCGCTCGTGCGGTGGCCCGAGGTCGTCGCCCGGTCGCGAGGCGTCGCGGGCGGCCGCCTCGGCGTGGCGGATGACCTAGGCTGGGAGGGGGGTCCTGAGGGGACCCTCCTCCCGCCAGGCGGCGCCGGGTCGGACCGGTTGGGGGTAGGAGTGCCTCCCCCTACCGGTCCGACGCAAGGGGAGGCACCCTCGGCGGTCTGGTGCGGCCATGAACGCCCGGCCGCCGAGGGGTGGAGACGGGGTCGCGGGCGGTTGCGAGTTGGGGCACGCAGCCGCCACTAAACGCGGCCCCGGGACGGATAGCGGCGGGATGGAGTGGCCCCGTCCCGCCGCTATGAGGCAGTGTGTCTACTGGGGGGACCGATTGTCCCCCCGGGGGATGGGCGCGAAAGCGCGGGCACGGGGAGGATACCGGAAGAATGCTTCGAGCGATTCCCGGTATCCTCCCAAAGCGTGCCGAAGGGTCACCGTGGGGTTTTTAGTGGGTAGGTCCCGCGCCTGTCGTTGTACGGGCGCGGGGAATCCCACACACCCCTCCCACCTCTCCCCAAGGAGGTGGGAGGGAGTCTTTCGAAGATTTTCCCCACGACAAAAAAAAAAAAAAAAAAAAAAAAAAAAAGTCTGCTCTGCCCCGAATCATCGCTCCGGCGTCAAAAATCGTCGTAGGACAAAAAATCGACACGCTATCTTGCAGGAAAAAATCCGGGGAACACGATGGCGTCGTCAAAAGTGCAGGTCGTCGAGCTCGTTTTCGAGAGAAAAAAAAAAAAATTCTCAAAATTCGACAAAAAAATAAAACGATTATTGGATCGTGTAGAGAATGTAAAACTGCATAAGAATCGCATAGACGAAAATTAGCGTTCACGTGCTCGTTTTTGTGGAAAAAATTAAAAAAGCTCTCAAAGTTCGAGATAAAAAAAGAAAAAACCATCGACCAGGTAGCCAACGGTAGACGGTACAAGTATCGTATGGGCGAAAACGAGCGTTACCGTGCTCGTTTTCGAGTTATTGACGAAAAACGGCCTGGAGCGATCAGTCCGGCGGTCGACGCGCGAAAGTTTCTAAGTCCGCTCTGCTCCGAATCATCGCTCCGGCGTCAAAAATCGTCGTAGGACAAAAAATCGACACGCTATCTTGCAGGAAAAAATCCGGGGACCACGATGGCGTCGTCAAAAGTGCAGGTCGTCGAGCTCGTTTTCGAGAGAAAAAAAAAAAAATTCTCAAAATTCGACAAAAAAATAAAACGATTATTGGATCGTGTAGAGAATGTAAAACTGCATCAGAATCGCATAGACGAAAATTGGCGTTCACGTGCTCGTTTTTGTGGAAAAAATTAAAAAAGCTCTCAAAGTTCGAGATAAAAAAAAAAAAACCATCGACCAGGTAGCCAACGGTAAACGATACAAGTATCGTACGGGCGAAAACGAGCGTTACCGTGCTCGTTTTCGAGTTATTGACGAAAAACGGCCTGGAGCGATCGGTCCGGCGGTCGACGCGCGAAAGATTCTAAGTCCGCTCTGCTCCGAATCATCGCTCCGGCGTCAAAAATCGTCGTAGGACAAAAAATCGACACGCTATCTTGCAGGAAAAAATCCGGGGAACACGATGGCGTCGTCAAAAGTGCAGGTCGTCGAGCTCGTTTTCGAGAGAAAAAAAAAAAAATTCTCAAAATTCGACAAAAAAATAAAGCGATTATTGGATCGTATAGAGAATGTGAAACTGCATAAGAATCGTATAGACGAAAATTGGCGTTCACGTGCTCGTTTTTGTGGAAAAAATTAAAAAAGCTCTCAAAGTTCGAGATAAAAAAAAAAAAAACCATCGACCAGGTAGCCAACGGTAGACGGTACAAGTATCGTATGGGCGAAAACGAGCGTTACCGTGCTCGTTTTCGAGTTATTGACGAAAAACGGCCTGGAGCGATCGGTCCGGCGGTCGACGCGCGAAAGTTTCTAAGTCCGCTCTGCTCCGAATCATCGCTCCGGCGTCAAAAATCGTCGTAGGACAAAAACTCGACACGCTATCTTGCATGAAAAAATCCGGGGAACACGATGGCGTCGTCAAAAGTGCAGGTCGTCGAGCTCGTTTTCGAGAGAAAAAAAAAAAAATTCTCAAAATTCGACAAAAAAATAAAACGATTATTGGATCGTGTAGAGAATGTAAAACTGCATAAGAATCGCATAGACGAAAATTAGCGTTCTCGTGCTCGTTTTTGTGGAAAAAATTAAAAAAGCTCTCAAAGTTCGAGATAAAAAAAGAAAAAACCATCCACCAGGTAGCCAACGGTAAACGGTACAAGTATCGTACGAGCGAAAACGAGCGTTACCGTGCTCGTTTTCGAGTTATTGACGAAAAACGGCCTGGAGCGATCGGTCCGGCGGTCGACGCGCGAAAGTTTCTAAGTCCGCTCTGCTCCGAATCATCGCTCCGGCGTCAAAAATCGTCGTAGGACAAAAAATCGACACGCTACTTTGCAGGAAAAAATCCGGGGAACACGATGGCGTCGTCAAATGTGCAGGTCGTCGAGCTCGTTTTCGAGAAAAAAAAAAAAAAATTCTCAAAATTCGACAAACAAATAAAACGATTGTTGGACCGTGTAGAGAATGTACAACTGCATAAGAATCGTATAGACGAAAATTGGCGTTCACGTGCTCGTTTTTGTGGAGAAAATTAAAAAAGCTCTCAAAGTTCGAGATAAAAAAAGAAAAAACCATCCACCAGGTAGCCAACGGTAAACGGTACAAGTATCGTACGGGCGAAAACGAGCGTTACCGTGCTCGTTTTCGAGTTATTGACGAAAAACGGCCTGGAGCGATCGGTCCGGCGGTCGACGCGCGAAAGATTCTAAGTCCGCTCTGCTCCGAATCATCGCTCCGGCGTCAAAAATCGTCGTAGGACAAAAAATCGACACGCTACTTTGCAGGAAAAAATCCGGGGAACACGATGGCGTCGTCAAAAGTGCAGGTCGTCGAGCTCGTTTTCGAGAGAAAAAAAAAAAAATTCTCAAAATTCGACAAACAAATAAAACGATTGTTGGACCGTGTAGAGAATGTAAAACTGCATAAGAATCGTATAGACGAAAATTGGCGTTCACGTGCTCGTATTTGTGGAAAAAATTAAAAAAGCTCTCAAAGTTCGAGATAAAAAAAAAAAAACCATCGACCAGGTAGCCAACGGTAAACGATACAAGTATCGTACGGGCGAAAACGAGCGTTACCGTGCTCGTTTTCGAGTTATTGACGAAAAACGGCCTGGAGCGATCGGTCCGGCGGTCGACGCGCGAAAGTTTCTAAGTCCGCTCTGCTCCGAATCATCGCTCCGGCGTCAAAAATCGTCGTAGGACAAAAACTCGACACGCTATCTTGCATGAAAAAATCCGGGGAACACGATGGCGTCGTCAAAAGTGCAGGTCGTCGAGCTCGTTTTCGAGAGAAAAAAAAAAAAATTCTCAAAATTCGACAAAAAAATAAAACGATTATTGGATCGTGTAGAGAATGTAAAACTGCATAAGAATCGCATAGACGAAAATTAGCGTTCACGTGCTCGTTTTTGTGGAGAAAATTAAAAAAGCTCTCAAAGTTCGAGATAAAAAAAGAAAAAACCATCCACCAGGTAGCCAACGGTAAACGGTACAAGTATCGTACGGGCGAAAACGAGCGTTACCGTGCTCGTTTTCGAGTTATTGACGAAAAACGGCCTGGAGCGATCGGTCCGGCGGTCGACGCGCGAAAGTTTCTAAGTCCGCTCTGCTCCGAATCATCGCTCCGGCGTCAAAAATCGTCGTAGGACAAAAAATCGACACGCTACTTTGCAGGAAAAAATCCGGGGAACACGATGGCGTCGTCAAAAGTGCAGGTCGTCGAGCTCGTTTTCGAGAGAAAAAAAAAAAAATTCTCAAAATTCGACAAACAAATAAAACGATTGTTGGACCGTGTAGAGAATGTAAAACTGCATAAGAATCGTATAGACGAAAATTGGCGTTCACGTGCTCGTTTTTGTGGAGAAAATTAAAAAAGCTCTCAAAGTTCGAGATAAAAAAAGAAAAAACCATCCACCAGGTAGCCAACGGTAAACGGTACAAGTATCGTACGGGCGAAAACGAGCGTTACCGTGCTCGTTTTCGAGTTATTGACGAAAAACGGCCTGGAGCGATCGGTCCGGCGGTCGACGCGCGAAAGATTCTAAGTCCGCTCTGCTCCGAATCATCGCTCCGGCGTCAAAAATCGTCGTAGGACAAAAAATCGACACGCTATCTTGCAGGAAAAAATCCGGGGAACACGATGGCGTCGTCAAAAGTGCAGGTCGTCGAGCTCGTTTTCGAGAGAAAAAAAAAAAAATTCTCAAAATTCGACAAAAAAATAAAGCGATTATTGGATCGTATAGAGAATGTGAAACTGCATAAGAATCGTATAGGCGAAAATTGGCGTTCACGTGCTCGTTTTTGTGGAAAAAATTAAAAAAGCTCTCAAAGTTCGAGATAAAAAAAAAAAAAACCATCGACCAGGTAGCCAACGGTAGACGGTACAAGTATCGTATGGGCGAAAACGAGCGTTACCGTGCTCGTTTTCGAGTTATTGACGAAAAACGGCCTGGAGCGATCGGTCCGGCGGTCGACGCGCAAAAGTTTCTAAGTCCGCTCTGCTCCGAATCATCGCTCCGGCGTCAAAAATCGTCGTAGGACAAAAAATCGACACGCTATCTTGCAGGAAAAAATCCGGGGAACACGATGGCGTCGTCAAAAGTGCAGGTCGTCGAGCTCGTTTTCGAGAGAAAAAGAAAAAAATTCTCAAAATTCGACAAAAAAATAAAGCGATTATTGGATCGTGTAGAGAATGTGAAACTGCATAAGAATCGTATAGACGAAAATTGGCGTTCACGTGCTCGTTTTTGTGGAAAAAATTAAAAAAGCTCTCAAAGTTCGAGATAAAAAAAGAAAAAACCATCGACCAGGTAGCCAACGGTAGACGGTACAAGTATCGTATGGGCGAAAACGAGCGTTACCGTGCTCGTTTTCGAGTTATTGACGAAAAACGGCCTGGAGCGATCGGTCCGGCGGTCGACGCGCGAAAGTTTCCAAGTCTGCTCTGCCCCGAATCATCGCTCCGGCGTCAAAAATCGTCGTAGGACAAAAAATCGACACGCTATCTTGCAGGAAAAAATCCGGGGACCACGATGGCGTCGTCAAAAGTGCAGGTCGTCGAGCTCGTTTTCGAGAGAAAAAAAAAAAAATTCTCAAAATTCGACAAAAAAATAAAACGATTATTGGATCGTGTAGAGAATGTAAAACTGCATCAGAATCGCATAGACGAAAATTGGCGTTCACGTGCTCGTTTTTGTGGAAAAAATTAAAAAAGCTCTCAAAGTTCGAGATAAAAAAAAAAAAACCATCGACCAGGTAGCCAACGGTAAACGATACAAGTATCGTGCGGGCGAAAACGAGCGTTACCGTGCTCGTTTTCGAGTTATTGACGAAAAACGGCCTGGAGCGATCGGTCCGGCGGTCGACGCGCGAAAGTTTCTAAGTCCGCTCTGCTCCGAATCATCGCTCCGGCGTCAAAAATCGTCGTAGGACAAAAAATCGACACGCTATCTTGCAGGAAAAAATCCGGGGAACACGATGGCGTCGTCAAAAGTGCAGGTCATCGAGCTCGTTTTCGAGAGAAAAAAAAAAAAATTCTCAAAATTCGACAAAAAAATAAAGCGATTATTGGATCGTATACAGAATGTGAAACTGCATAAGAATCGTATAGACGAAAATTGGCGTTCACGTGCTCGTTTTTGTGGAAAAAATTAAAAAAGCTCTCAAAGTTCGAGATAAAAAAAAAAAAAACCATCGACCAGGTAGCCAACGGTAGACGGTACAAGTATCGTATGGGCGAAAACGAGCGTTACCGTGCTCGTTTTCGAGTTATTGACGAAAAACGGCCTGGAGCGATCGGTCCGGCGGTCGACGCGCGAAAGTTTCCAAGTCTGCTCTGCCCCGAATCATCGCTCCGGCGTCAAAAATCGTCGTAGGACAAAAAATCGACACGCTATCTTGCAGGAAAAAATCCGGGGAACACGATGGCGTCGTCAAAAGTGCAGGTCGTCGAGCTCGTTTTCGAGAGAAAAAAAAAAAAATTCTCAAAATTCGACAAAAAAATAAAACGATTATTGGATCGTGTAGAGAATGTAAAACTGCATAAGAATCGCATAGACGAAAATTAGCGTTCACGTGCTCGTTTTTGTGGAAAAAATTAAAAAAGCTCTCAAAGTTCGAGATAAAAAAAGAAAAAACCATCGACCAGGTAGCCAACGGTAGACGGTACAAGTATCGTATGGGCGAAAACGAGCGTTACCGTGCTCGTTTTCGAGTTATTGACGAAAAACGGCCTGGAGCGATCAGTCCGGCGGTCGACGCGCGAAAGTTTCTAAGTCCGCTCTGCTCCGAATCATCGCTCCGGCGTCAAAAATCGTCGTAGGACAAAAAATCGACACGCTATCTTGCAGGAAAAAATCCGGGGACCACGATGGCGTCGTCAAAAGTGCAGGTCGTCGAGCTCGTTTTCGAGAGAAAAAAAAAAAAATTCTCAAAATTCGACAAAAAAATAAAACGATTATTGGATCGTGTAGAGAATGTAAAACTGCATCAGAATCGCATAGACGAAAATTGGCGTTCACGTGCTCGTTTTTGTGGAAAAAATTAAAAAAGCTCTCAAAGTTCGAGATAAAAAAAAAAAAACCATCGACCAGGTAGCCAACGGTAAACGATACAAGTATCGTACGGGCGAAAACGAGCGTTACCGTGCTCGTTTTCGAGTTATTGACGAAAAACGGCCTGGAGCGATCGGTCCGGCGGTCGACGCGCGAAAGATTCTAAGTCCGCTCTGCTCCGAATCATCGCTCCGGCGTCAAAAATCGTCGTAGGACAAAAAATCGACACGCTATCTTGCAGGAAAAAATCCGGGGAACACGATGGCGTCGTCAAAAGTGCAGGTCGTCGAGCTCGTTTTCGAGAGAAAAAAAAAAAAATTCTCAAAATTCGACAAAAAAATAAAGCGATTATTGGATCGTATAGAGAATGTGAAACTGCATAAGAATCGTATAGACGAAAATTGGCGTTCACGTGCTCGTTTTTGTGGAAAAAATTAAAAAAGCTCTCAAAGTTCGAGATAAAAAAAAAAAAAACCATCGACCAGGTAGCCAACGGTAGACGGTACAAGTATCGTATGGGCGAAAACGAGCGTTACCGTGCTCGTTTTCGAGTTATTGACGAAAAACGGCCTGGAGCGATCGGTCCGGCGGTCGACGCGCAAAAGTTTCTAAGTCCGCTCTGCTCCGAATCATCGCTCCGGCGTCAAAAATCGTCGTAGGACAAAAAATCGACACGCTATCTTGCAGGAAAAAATCCGGGGAACACGATGGCGTCGTCAAAAGTGCAGGTCGTCGAGCTCGTTTTCGAGAGAAAAAGAAAAAAATTCTCAAAATTCGACAAAAAAATAAAGCGATTATTGGATCGTGTAGAGAATGTGAAACTGCATAAGAATCGTATAGACGAAAATTGGCGTTCACGTGCTCGTTTTTGTGGAAAAAATTAAAAAAGCTCTCAAAGTTCGAGATAAAAAAAGAAAAAACCATCGACCAGGTAGCCAACGGTAGACGGTACAAGTATCGTATGGGCGAAAACGAGCGTTACCGTGCTCGTTTTCGAGTTATTGACGAAAAACGGCCTGGAGCGATCGGTCCGGCGGTCGACGCGCGAAAGTTTCCAAGTCTGCTCTGCCCCGAATCATCGCTCCGGCGTCAAAAATCGTCGTAGGACAAAAAATCGACACGCTATCTTGCAGGAAAAAATCCGGGGACCACGATGGCGTCGTCAAAAGTGCAGGTCGTCGAGCTCGTTTTCGAGAGAAAAAAAAAAAAATTCTCAAAATTCGACAAAAAAATAAAACGATTATTGGATCGTGTAGAGAATGTAAAACTGCATCAGAATCGCATAGACGAAAATTGGCGTTCACGTGCTCGTTTTTGTGGAAAAAATTAAAAAAGCTCTCAAAGTTCGAGATAAAAAAAAAAAAACCATCGACCAGGTAGCCAACGGTAAACGATACAAGTATCGTGCGGGCGAAAACGAGCGTTACCGTGCTCGTTTTCGAGTTATTGACGAAAAACGGCCTGGAGCGATCGGTCCGGCGGTCGACGCGCGAAAGTTTCTAAGTCCGCTCTGCTCCGAATCATCGCTCCGGCGTCAAAAATCGTCGTAGGACAAAAAATCGACACGCTATCTTGCAGGAAAAAATCCGGGGAACACGATGGCGTCGTCAAAAGTGCAGGTCATCGAGCTCGTTTTCGAGAGAAAAAAAAAAAAATTCTCAAAATTCGACAAAAAAATAAAGCGATTATTGGGTCGTATAGAGAATGTGAAACTGCATAAGAATCGTATAGACGAAAATTGGCGTTCACGTGCTCGTTTTTGTGGAAAAAATTAAAAAAGCTCTCAAAGTTCGAGATAAAAAAAAAAAAAACCATCGACCAGGTAGCCAACGGTAGACGGTACAAGTATCGTATGGGCGAAAACGAGCGTTACCGTGCTCGTTTTCGAGTTATTGACGAAAAACGGCCTGGAGCGATCGGTCCGGCGGTCGACGCGCGAAAGTTTCCAAGTCTGCTCTGCCCCGAATCATCGCTCCGGCGTCAAAAATCGTCGTAGGACAAAAAATCGACACGCTATCTTGCAGGAAAAAATCCGGGGAACACGATGGCGTCGTCAAAAGTGCAGGTCGTCGAGCTCGTTTTCGAGAGAAAAAAAAAAAAATTCTCAAAATTCGACAAAAAAATAAAACGATTATTGGATCGTGTAGAGAATGTAAAACTGCATAAGAATCGCATAGACGAAAATTAGCGTTCACGTGCTCGTTTTTGTGGAAAAAATTAAAAAAGCTCTCAAAGTTCGAGATAAAAAAAGAAAAAACCATCGACCAGGTAGCCAACGGTAGACGGTACAAGTATCGTATGGGCGAAGACGAGCGTTACCGTGCTCGTTTTCGAGTTATTGACGAAAAACGGCCTGGAGCGATCGGTCCGGCGGTCGACGCGCGAAAGTTTCTAAGTCCGCTCTGCTCCGAATCATCGCTCCGGCGTCAAAAATCGTCGTAGGACAAAAAATCGACACGCTATCTTGCAGGAAAAAATCCGGGGACCACGATGGCGTCGTCAAAAGTGCAGGTCGTCGAGCTCGTTTTCGAGAGAAAAAGAAAAAAATTCTCAAAATTCGACAAAAAAATAAAGCGATTATTGGATCGTGTAGAGAATGTGAAACTGCATAAGAATCGTATAGACGAAAATTGGCGTTCACGTGCTCGTTTTTGTGGAAAAAATTAAAAAAGCTCTCAAAGTTCGAGATAAAAAAAGAAAAAACCATCGACCAGGTAGCCAACGGTAGACGGTACAAGTATCGTATGGGCGAAAACGAGCGTTACCGTGCTCGTTTTCGAGTTATTGACGAAAAACGGCCTGGAGCGATCGGTCCGGCGGTCGACGCGCGAAAGTTTCCAAGTCTGCTCTGCCCCGAATCATCGCTCCGGCGTCAAAAATCGTCGTAGGACAAAAAATCGACACGCTATCTTGCAGGAAAAAATCCGGGGACCACGATGGCGTCGTCAAAAGTGCAGGTCGTCGAGCTCGTTTTCGAGAGAAAAAAAAAAAAATTCTCAAAATTCGACAAAAAAATAAAACGATTATTGGATCGTGTAGAGAATGTAAAACTGCATCAGAATCGCATAGACGAAAATTGGCGTTCACGTGCTCGTTTTTGTGGAAAAAATTAAAAAAGCTCTCAAAGTTCGAGATAAAAAAAAAAAAACCATCGACCAGGTAGCCAACGGTAAACGATACAAGTATCGTGCGGGCGAAAACGAGCGTTACCGTGCTCGTTTTCGAGTTATTGACGAAAAACGGCCTGGAGCGATCGGTCCGGCGGTCGACGCGCGAAAGTTTCTAAGTCCGCTCTGCTCCGAATCATCGCTCCGGCGTCAAAAATCGTCGTAGGACAAAAAATCGACACGCTATCTTGCAGGAAAAAATCCGGGGAACACGATGGCGTCGTCAAAAGTGCAGGTCATCGAGCTCGTTTTCGAGAGAAAAAAAAAAAAATTCTCAAAATTCGACAAAAAAATAAAGCGATTATTGGATCGTATACAGAATGTGAAACTGCATAAGAATCGTATAGACGAAAATTGGCGTTCACGTGCTCGTTTTTGTGGAAAAAATTAAAAAAGCTCTCAAAGTTCGAGATAAAAAAAAAAAAAACCATCGACCAGGTAGCCAACGGTAGACGGTACAAGTATCGTATGGGCGAAAACGAGCGTTACCGTGCTCGTTTTCGAGTTATTGACGAAAAACGGCCTGGAGCGATCGGTCCGGCGGTCGACGCGCGAAAGTTTCCAAGTCTGCTCTGCCCCGAATCATCGCTCCGGCGTCAAAAATCGTCGTAGGACAAAAAATCGACACGCTATCTTGCAGGAAAAAATCCGGGGAACACGATGGCGTCGTCAAAAGTGCAGGTCGTCGAGCTCGTTTTCGAGAGAAAAAAAAAAAAATTCTCAAAATTCGACAAAAAAATAAAACGATTATTGGATCGTGTAGAGAATGTAAAACTGCATAAGAATCGCATAGACGAAAATTAGCGTTCACGTGCTCGTTTTTGTGGAAAAAATTAAAAAAGCTCTCAAAGTTCGAGATAAAAAAAGAAAAAACCATCGACCAGGTAGCCAACGGTAGACGGTACAAGTATCGTATGGGCGAAAACGAGCGTTACCGTGCTCGTTTTCGAGTTATTGACGAAAAACGGCCTGGAGCGATCAGTCCGGCGGTCGACGCGCGAAAGTTTCTAAGTCCGCTCTGCTCCGAATCATCGCTCCGGCGTCAAAAATCGTCGTAGGACAAAAAATCGACACGCTATCTTGCAGGAAAAAATCCGGGGACCACGATGGCGTCGTCAAAAGTGCAGGTCGTCGAGCTCGTTTTCGAGAGAAAAAAAAAAAAATTCTCAAAATTCGACAAAAAAATAAAACGATTATTGGATCGTGTAGAGAATGTAAAACTGCATCAGAATCGCATAGACGAAAATTGGCGTTCACGTGCTCGTTTTTGTGGAAAAAATTAAAAAAGCTCTCAAAGTTCGAGATAAAAAAAAAAAAACCATCGACCAGGTAGCCAACGGTAAACGATACAAGTATCGTACGGGCGAAAACGAGCGTTACCGTGCTCGTTTTCGAGTTATTGACGAAAAACGGCCTGGAGCGATCGGTCCGGCGGTCGACGCGCGAAAGATTCTAAGTCCGCTCTGCTCCGAATCATCGCTCCGGCGTCAAAAATCGTCGTAGGACAAAAAATCGACACGCTATCTTGCAGGAAAAAATCCGGGGAACACGATGGCGTCGTCAAAAGTGCAGGTCGTCGAGCTCGTTTTCGAGAGAAAAAAAAAAAAATTCTCAAAATTCGACAAAAAAATAAAGCGATTATTGGATCGTATAGAGAATGTGAAACTGCATAAGAATCGTATAGACGAAAATTGGCGTTCACGTGCTCGTTTTTGTGGAAAAAATTAAAAAAGCTCTCAAAGTTCGAGATAAAAAAAAAAAAAACCATCGACCAGGTAGCCAACGGTAGACGGTACAAGTATCGTATGGGCGAAAACGAGCGTTACCGTGCTCGTTTTCGAGTTATTGACGAAAAACGGCCTGGAGCGATCGGTCCGGCGGTCGACGCGCAAAAGTTTCTAAGTCCGCTCTGCTCCGAATCATCGCTCCGGCGTCAAAAATCGTCGTAGGACAAAAAATCGACACGCTATCTTGCAGGAAAAAATCCGGGGAACACGATGGCGTCGTCAAAAGTGCAGGTCGTCGAGCTCGTTTTCGAGAGAAAAAGAAAAAAATTCTCAAAATTCGACAAAAAAATAAAGCGATTATTGGATCGTGTAGAGAATGTGAAACTGCATAAGAATCGTATAGACGAAAATTGGCGTTCACGTGCTCGTTTTTGTGGAAAAAATTAAAAAAGCTCTCAAAGTTCGAGATAAAAAAAGAAAAAACCATCGACCAGGTAGCCAACGGTAGACGGTACAAGTATCGTATGGGCGAAAACGAGCGTTACCGTGCTCGTTTTCGAGTTATTGACGAAAAACGGCCTGGAGCGATCGGTCCGGCGGTCGACGCGCGAAAGTTTCCAAGTCTGCTCTGCCCCGAATCATCGCTCCGGCGTCAAAAATCGTCGTAGGACAAAAAATCGACACGCTATCTTGCAGGAAAAAATCCGGGGACCACGATGGCGTCGTCAAAAGTGCAGGTCGTCGAGCTCGTTTTCGAGAGAAAAAAAAAAAAATTCTCAAAATTCGACAAAAAAATAAAACGATTATTGGATCGTGTAGAGAATGTAAAACTGCATCAGAATCGCATAGACGAAAATTGGCGTTCACGTGCTCGTTTTTGTGGAAAAAATTAAAAAAGCTCTCAAAGTTCGAGATAAAAAAAAAAAAACCATCGACCAGGTAGCCAACGGTAAACGATACAAGTATCGTGCGGGCGAAAACGAGCGTTACCGTGCTCGTTTTCGAGTTATTGACGAAAAACGGCCTGGAGCGATCGGTCCGGCGGTCGACGCGCGAAAGTTTCTAAGTCCGCTCTGCTCCGAATCATCGCTCCGGCGTCAAAAATCGTCGTAGGACAAAAAATCGACACGCTATCTTGCAGGAAAAAATCCGGGGAACACGATGGCGTCGTCAAAAGTGCAGGTCATCGAGCTCGTTTTCGAGAGAAAAAAAAAAAAATTCTCAAAATTCGACAAAAAAATAAAGCGATTATTGGGTCGTATAGAGAATGTGAAACTGCATAAGAATCGTATAGACGAAAATTGGCGTTCACGTGCTCGTTTTTGTGGAAAAAATTAAAAAAGCTCTCAAAGTTCGAGATAAAAAAAAAAAAAACCATCGACCAGGTAGCCAACGGTAGACGGTACAAGTATCGTATGGGCGAAAACGAGCGTTACCGTGCTCGTTTTCGAGTTATTGACGAAAAACGGCCTGGAGCGATCGGTCCGGCGGTCGACGCGCGAAAGTTTCCAAGTCTGCTCTGCCCCGAATCATCGCTCCGGCGTCAAAAATCGTCGTAGGACAAAAAATCGACACGCTATCTTGCAGGAAAAAATCCGGGGAACACGATGGCGTCGTCAAAAGTGCAGGTCGTCGAGCTCGTTTTCGAGAGAAAAAAAAAAAAATTCTCAAAATTCGACAAAAAAATAAAACGATTATTGGATCGTGTAGAGAATGTAAAACTGCATAAGAATCGCATAGACGAAAATTAGCGTTCACGTGCTCGTTTTTGTGGAAAAAATTAAAAAAGCTCTCAAAGTTCGAGATAAAAAAAGAAAAAACCATCGACCAGGTAGCCAACGGTAGACGGTACAAGTATCGTATGGGCGAAGACGAGCGTTACCGTGCTCGTTTTCGAGTTATTGACGAAAAACGGCCTGGAGCGATCGGTCCGGCGGTCGACGCGCGAAAGTTTCTAAGTCCGCTCTGCTCCGAATCATCGCTCCGGCGTCAAAAATCGTCGTAGGACAAAAAATCGACACGCTATCTTGCAGGAAAAAATCCGGGGACCACGATGGCGTCGTCAAAAGTGCAGGTCGTCGAGCTCGTTTTCGAGAGAAAAAAAAAAAAATTCTCAAAATTCGACAAAAAAATAAAACGATTATTGGATCGTGTAGAGAATGTAAAACTGCATCAGAATCGCATAGACGAAAATTGGCGTTCACGTGCTCGTTTTTGTGGAAAAAATTAAAAAAGCTCTCAAAGTTCGAGATAAAAAAAAAAAAACCATCGACCAGGTAGCCAACGGTAAACGATACAAGTATCGTACGGGCGAAAACGAGCGTTACCGTGCTCGTTTTCGAGTTATTGACGAAAAACGGCCTGGAGCGATCGGTCCGGCGGTCGACGCGCGAAAGTTTCTAAGTCCGCTCTGCTCCGAATCATCGCTCCGGCGTCAAAAATCGTCGTAGGACAAAAAATCGACACGCTATCTTGCAGGAAAAAATCCGGGGAACACGATGGCGTCGTCAAAAGTGCAGGTCGTCGAGCTCGTTTTCGAGAGAAAAAAAAAAAAATTCTCAAAATTCGACAAAAAAATAAAACGATTATTGGATCGTGTAGAGAATGTGAAACTGCATAAGAATCGTATAGACGAAAATTGGCGTTCACGTGCTCGTTTTTGTGGAAAAAATTAAAAAAGCTCTCAAAGTTCGAGATAAAAAAAAAAAAAACCATCGACCAGGTAGCCAACGGTAGACGGTACAAGTATCGTATGGGCGAAAACGAGCGTTACCGTGCTGGTTTTCGAGTTATTGACGAAAAACGGCCTGGAGCGATCGGTCCGGCGGTCGACGCGCAAAAGTTTCTAAGTCCGCTCTGCTCCGAATCATCGCTCCGGCGTCAAAAATCGTCGTAGGACAAAAAATCGACACGCTACTTTGCAGGAAAAAATCCGGGGAACACGAAGGCGTCGTCAAAAGTGCAGGTCGTCGAGCTCGTTTTCGAGAGAAAAAAAAAAAAATTCTCAAAATTCGACAAACAAATAAAACGATTGTTGGACCGTGTAGAGAATGTAAAACTGCATAAGAATCGTATAGACGAAAATTGGCGTTCACGTGCTCGTTTTTGTGGAGAAAATTAAAAAAGCTCTCAAAGTTCGAGATAAAAAAAGAAAAAACCATCCACCAGGTAGCCAACGGTAAACGGTACAAGTATCGTACGGGCGAAAACGAGCGTTACCGTGCTCGTTTTCGAGTTATTGACGAAAAACGGCCTGGAGCGATCGGTCCGGCGGTCGACGCGCGAAAGTTTCTAAGTCCGCTCTGCTCCGAATCATCGCTCCGGCGTCAAAAATCGTCGTAGGACAAAAAATCGACACGCTATCTTGCAGGAAAAAATCCGGGGAACACGATGGCGTCGTCAAAAGTGCAGGTCGTCGAGCTCGTTTTCGAGAGAAAAAAAAAAAAATTCTCAAAATTCGACAAAAAAATAAAGCGATTATTGGATCGTATAGAGAATGTGAAACTGCATAAGAATCGTATAGACGAAAATTGGCGTTCACGTGCTCGTTTTTGTGGAAAAAATTAAAAAAGCTCTCAAAGTTCGAGATAAAAAAAAAAAAAACCATCGACCAGGTAGCCAACGGTAGACGGTACAAGTATCGTATGGGCGAAAACGAGCGTTACCGTGCTCGTTTTCGAGTTATTGACGAAAAACGGCCTGGAGCGATCGGTCCGGCGGTCGACGCGCAAAAGTTTCTAAGTCCGCTCTGCTCCGAATCATCGCTCCGGCGTCAAAAATCGTCGTAGGACAAAAAATCGACACGCTATCTTGCAGGAAAAAATCCGGGGAACACGATGGCGTCGTCAAAAGTGCAGGTCGTCGAGCTCGTTTTCGAGAGAAAAAGAAAAAAATTCTCAAAATTCGACAAAACAATAAAGCGATTATTGGATCGTGTAGAGAATGTGAAACTGCATAAGAATCGTATAGACGAAAATTGGCGTTCACGTGCTCGTTTTTGTGG
This sequence comes from Colletes latitarsis, assembly GCF_051014445.1. Classification (NCBI taxonomy): domain Eukaryota; kingdom Metazoa; phylum Arthropoda; class Insecta; order Hymenoptera; family Colletidae; genus Colletes; species Colletes latitarsis. Next base: position 2,189,303 of record NC_135137.1, read on the forward strand.
AAAAAATTAAAAAAGCTCTCAAAGTTCGAGATAAAAAAAGAAAAAACCATCGACCAGGTAGCCAACGGTAGACGGTACAAGTATCGTATGGGCGAAAACGAGCGTTACCGTGCTCGTTTTCGAGTTATTGACGAAAAACGGCCTGGAGCGATCGGTCCGGCGGTCGACGCGCGAAAGTTTCCAAGTCTGCTCTGCCCCGAATCATCGCTCCGGCGTCAAAAATCGTCGTAGGACAAAAAATCGACACGCTATCTTGCAGGAAAAAATCCGGGGACCACGATGGCGTCGTCAAAAGTGCAGGTCGTCGAGCTCGTTTTCGAGAGAAAAAAAAAAAAATTCTCAAAATTCGACAAAAAAATAAAACGATTATTGGATTGTGTAGAGAATGTAAAACTGCATCAGAATCGCATAGACGAAAATTGGCGTTCACGTGCTCGTTTTTGTGGAAAAAATTAAAAAAGCTCTCAAAGTTCGAGATAAAAAAAAAAAAACCATCGACCAGGTAGCCAACGGTAAACGATACAAGTATCGTGCGGGCGAAAACGAGCGTTACCGTGCTCGTTTTCGAGTTATTGACGAAAAACGGCCTGGAGCGATCGGTCCGGCGGTCGACGCGCGAAAGTTTCTAAGTCCGCTCTGCTCCGAATCATCGCTCCGGCGTCAAAAATCGTCGTAGGACAAAAAATCGACACGCTATCTTGCAGGAAAAAATCCGGGGAACACGATGGCGTCGTCAAAAGTGCAGGTCGTCGAGCTCGTTTTCGAGAGAAAAAAAAAAAAATTCTCAAAATTCGACAAAAAAATAAAGCGATTATTGGATCGTATAGAGAATGTGAAACTGCATAAGAATCGTATAGACGAAAATTGGCGTTCACGTGCTCGTTTTTGTGGAAAAAATTAAAAAAGCTCTCAAAGTTCGAGATAAAAAAAAAAAAACCATCGACCAGGTAGCCAACGGTAGACGGTACAAGTATCGTATGGGCGAAAACGAGCGTTACCGTGCTCGTTTTCGAGTTATTGACGAAAAACGGCCTGGAGCGATCGGTCCGGCGGTCGACGCGCGAAAGTTTCCAAGTCTGCTCTGCCCCGAATCATCGCTCCGGCGTCAAAAATCGTCGTAGGACAAAAAATCGACACGCTATCTTGCAGGAAAAAATCCGGGGAACACGATGGCGTCGTCAAAAGTGCAGGTCGTCGAGCTCGTTTTCGAGAGAAAAAAAAAAAAATTCTCAAAATTCGACAAAAAAATAAAACGATTATTGGATCGTGTAGAGAATGTAAAACTGCATAAGAATCGCATAGACGAAAATTAGCGTTCACGTGCTCGTTTTTGTGGAAAAAATTAAAAAAGCTCTCAAAGTTCGAGATAAAAAAAGAAAAAACCATCGACCAGGTAGCCAACGGTAGACGGTACAAGTATCGTATGGGCGAAAACGAGCGTTACCGTGCTCGTTTTCGAGTTATTGACGAAAAACGGCCTGGAGCGATCAGTCCGGCGGTCGACGCGCGAAAGTTTCTAAGTCCGCTCTGCTCCGAATCATCGCTCCGGCGTCAAAAATCGTCGTAGGACAAAAAATCGACACGCTATCTTGCAGGAAAAAATCCGGGGACCACGATGGCGTCGTCAAAAGTGCAGGTCGTCGAGCTCGTTTTCGAGAGAAAAAAAAAAAAATTCTCAAAATTCGACAAAAAAATAAAACGATTATTGGATCGTGTAGAGAATGTAAAACTGCATCAGAATCGCATAGACGAAAATTGGCGTTCACGTGCTCGTTTTTGTGGAAAAAATTAAAAAAGCTCTCAAAGTTCGAGATAAAAAAAAAAAAACCATCGACCAGGTAGCCAACGGTAAACGATACAAGTATCGTACGGGCGAAAACGAGCGTTACCGTGCTCGTTTTCGAGTTATTGACGAAAAACGGCCTGGAGCGATCGGTCCGGCGGTCGACGCGCGAAAGATTCTAAGTCCGCTCTGCTCCGAATCATCGCTCCGGCGTCAAAAATCGTCGTAGGACAAAAAATCGACACGCTATCTTGCAGGAAAAAATCCGGGGAACACGATGGCGTCGTCAAAAGTGCAGGTCGTCGAGCTCGTTTTCGAGAGAAAAAAAAAAAAATTCTCAAAATTCGACAAAAAAATAAAGCGATTATTGGATCGTATAGAGAATGTGAAACTGCATAAGAATCGTATAGACGAAAATTGGCGTTCACGTGCTCGTTTTTGTGGAAAAAATTAAAAAAGCTCTCAAAGTTCGAGATAAAAAAAAAAAAAACCATCGACCAGGTAGCCAACGGTAGACGGTACAAGTATCGTATGGGCGAAAACGAGCGTTACCGTGCTCGTTTTCGAGTTATTGACGAAAAACGGCCTGGAGCGATCGGTCCGGCGGTCGACGCGCAAAAGTTTCTAAGTCCGCTCTGCTCCGAATCATCGCTCCGGCGTCAAAAATCGTCGTAGGACAAAAAATCGACACGCTATCTTGCAGGAAAAAATCCGGGGAACACGATGGCGTCGTCAAAAGTGCAGGTCGTCGAGCTCGTTTTCGAGAGAAAAAGAAAAAAATTCTCAAAATTCGACAAAAAAATAAAGCGATTATTGGATCGTGTAGAGAATGTGAAACTGCATAAGAATCGTATAGACGAAAATTGGCGTTCACGTGCTCGTTTTTGTGGAAAAAATTAAAAAAGCTCTCAAAGTTCGAGATAAAAAAAGAAAAAACCATCGACCAGGTAGCCAACGGTAGACGGTACAAGTATCGTATGGGCGAAAACGAGCGTTACCGTGCTCGTTTTCGAGTTATTGACGAAAAACGGCCTGGAGCGATCGGTCCGGCGGTCGACGCGCGAAAGTTTCCAAGTCTGCTCTGCCCCGAATCATCGCTCCGGCGTCAAAAATCGTCGTAGGACAAAAAATCGACACGCTATCTTGCAGGAAAAAATCCGGGGACCACGATGGCGTCGTCAAAAGTGCAGGTCGTCGAGCTCGTTTTCGAGAGAAAAAAAAAAAAATTCTCAAAATTCGACAAAAAAATAAAACGATTATTGGATCGTGTAGAGAATGTAAAACTGCATCAGAATCGCATAGACGAAAATTGGCGTTCACGTGCTCGTTTTTGTGGAAAAAATTAAAAAAGCTCTCAAAGTTCGAGATAAAAAAAAAAAAACCATCGACCAGGTAGCCAACGGTAAACGATACAAGTATCGTGCGGGCGAAAACGAGCGTTACCGTGCTCGTTTTCGAGTTATTGACGAAAAACGGCCTGGAGCGATCGGTCCGGCGGTCGACGCGCGAAAGTTTCTAAGTCCGCTCTGCTCCGAATCATCGCTCCGGCGTCAAAAATCGTCGTAGGACAAAAAATCGACACGCTATCTTGCAGGAAAAAATCCGGGGAACACGATGGCGTCGTCAAAAGTGCAGGTCATCGAGCTCGTTTTCGAGAGAAAAAAAAAAAAATTCTCAAAATTCGACAAAAAAATAAAGCGATTATTGGGTCGTATAGAGAATGTGAAACTGCATAAGAATCGTATAGACGAAAATTGGCGTTCACGTGCTCGTTTTTGTGGAAAAAATTAAAAAAGCTCTCAAAGTTCGAGATAAAAAAAAAAAAAACCATCGACCAGGTAGCCAACGGTAGACGGTACAAGTATCGTATGGGCGAAAACGAGCGTTACCGTGCTCGTTTTCGAGTTATTGACGAAAAACGGCCTGGAGCGATCGGTCCGGCGGTCGACGCGCGAAAGTTTCCAAGTCTGCTCTGCCCCGAATCATCGCTCCGGCGTCAAAAATCGTCGTAGGACAAAAAATCGACACGCTATCTTGCAGGAAAAAATCCGGGGAACACGATGGCGTCGTCAAAAGTGCAGGTCGTCGAGCTCGTTTTCGAGAGAAAAAAAAAAAAATTCTCAAAATTCGACAAAAAAATAAAACGATTATTGGATCGTGTAGAGAATGTAAAACTGCATAAGAATCGCATAGACGAAAATTAGCGTTCACGTGCTCGTTTTTGTGGAAAAAATTAAAAAAGCTCTCAAAGTTCGAGATAAAAAAAGAAAAAACCATCGACCAGGTAGCCAACGGTAGACGGTACAAGTATCGTATGGGCGAAGACGAGCGTTACCGTGCTCGTTTTCGAGTTATTGACGAAAAACGGCCTGGAGCGATCGGTCCGGCGGTCGACGCGCGAAAGTTTCTAAGTCCGCTCTGCTCCGAATCATCGCTCCGGCGTCAAAAATCGTCGTAGGACAAAAAATCGACACGCTATCTTGCAGGAAAAAATCCGGGGACCACGATGGCGTCGTCAAAAGTGCAGGTCGTCGAGCTCGTTTTCGAGAGAAAAAGAAAAAAATTCTCAAAATTCGACAAAAAAATAAAGCGATTATTGGATCGTGTAGAGAATGTGAAACTGCATAAGAATCGTATAGACGAAAATTGGCGTTCACGTGCTCGTTTTTGTGGAAAAAATTAAAAAAGCTCTCAAAGTTCGAGATAAAAAAAGAAAAAACCATCGACCAGGTAGCCAACGGTAGACGGTACAAGTATCGTATGGGCGAAAACGAGCGTTACCGTGCTCGTTTTCGAGTTATTGACGAAAAACGGCCTGGAGCGATCGGTCCGGCGGTCGACGCGCGAAAGTTTCCAAGTCTGCTCTGCCCCGAATCATCGCTCCGGCGTCAAAAATCGTCGTAGGACAAAAAATCGACACGCTATCTTGCAGGAAAAAATCCGGGGACCACGATGGCGTCGTCAAAAGTGCAGGTCGTCGAGCTCGTTTTCGAGAGAAAAAAAAAAAAATTCTCAAAATTCGACAAAAAAATAAAACGATTATTGGATCGTGTAGAGAATGTAAAACTGCATCAGAATCGCATAGACGAAAATTGGCGTTCACGTGCTCGTTTTTGTGGAAAAAATTAAAAAAGCTCTCAAAGTTCGAGATAAAAAAAAAAAAACCATCGACCAGGTAGCCAACGGTAAACGATACAAGTATCGTGCGGGCGAAAACGAGCGTTACCGTGCTCGTTTTCGAGTTATTGACGAAAAACGGCCTGGAGCGATCGGTCCGGCGGTCGACGCGCGAAAGTTTCTAAGTCCGCTCTGCTCCGAATCATCGCTCCGGCGTCAAAAATCGTCGTAGGACAAAAAATCGACACGCTATCTTGCAGGAAAAAATCCGGGGACCACGATGGCGTCGTCAAAAGTGCAGGTCGTCGAGCTCGTTTTCGAGAGAAAAAAAAAAAAATTCTCAAAATTCGACAAAAAAATAAAACGATTATTGGATCGTGTAGAGAATGTAAAACTGCATCAGAATCGCATAGACGAAAATTGGCGTTCACGTGCTCGTTTTTGTGGAAAAAATTAAAAAAGCTCTCAAAGTTCGAGATAAAAAAAAAAAAACCATCGACCAGGTAGCCAACGGTAAACGATACAAGTATCGTACGGGCGAAAACGAGCGTTACCGTGCTCGTTTTCGAGTTATTGACGAAAAACGGCCTGGAGCGATCGGTCCGGCGGTCGACGCGCGAAAGTTTCTAAGTCCGCTCTGCTCCGAATCATCGCTCCGGCGTCAAAAATCGTCGTAGGACAAAAAATCGACACGCTATCTTGCAGGAAAAAATCCGGGGAACACGATGGCGTCGTCAAAAGTGCAGGTCGTCGAGCTCGTTTTCGAGAGAAAAAAAAAAAAATTCTCAAAATTCGACAAAAAAATAAAACGATTATTGGATCGTGTAGAGAATGTGAAACTGCATAAGAATCGTATAGACGAAAATTGGCGTTCACGTGCTCGTTTTTGTGGAAAAAATTAAAAAAGCTCTCAAAGTTCGAGATAAAAAAAAAAAAAACCATCGACCAGGTAGCCAACGGTAGACGGTACAAGTATCGTATGGGCGAAAACGAGCGTTACCGTGCTGGTTTTCGAGTTATTGACGAAAAACGGCCTGGAGCGATCGGTCCGGCGGTCGACGCGCAAAAGTTTCTAAGTCCGCTCTGCTCCGAATCATCGCTCCGGCGTCAAAAATCGTCGTAGGACAAAAAATCGACACGCTACTTTGCAGGAAAAAATCCGGGGAACACGAAGGCGTCGTCAAAAGTGCAGGTCGTCGAGCTCGTTTTCGAGAGAAAAAAAAAAAAATTCTCAAAATTCGACAAACAAATAAAACGATTGTTGGACCGTGTAGAGAATGTAAAACTGCATAAGAATCGTATAGACGAAAATTGGCGTTCACGTGCTCGTTTTTGTGGAGAAAATTAAAAAAGCTCTCAAAGTTCGAGATAAAAAAAGAAAAAACCATCCACCAGGTAGCCAACGGTAAACGGTACAAGTATCGTACGGGCGAAAACGAGCGTTACCGTGCTCGTTTTCGAGTTATTGACGAAAAACGGCCTGGAGCGATCGGTCCGGCGGTCGACGCGCGAAAGTTTCTAAGTCCGCTCTGCTCCGAATCATCGCTCCGGCGTCAAAAATCGTCGTAGGACAAAAAATCGACACGCTATCTTGCAGGAAAAAATCCGGGGAACACGATGGCGTCGTCAAAAGTGCAGGTCGTCGAGCTCGTTTTCGAGAGAAAAAAAAAAAAATTCTCAAAATTCGACAAAAAAATAAAGCGATTATTGGATCGTATAGAGAATGTGAAACTGCATAAGAATCGTATAGACGAAAATTGGCGTTCACGTGCTCGTTTTTGTGGAAAAAATTAAAAAAGCTCTCAAAGTTCGAGATAAAAAAAAAAAAAACCATCGACCAGGTAGCCAACGGTAGACGGTACAAGTATCGTATGGGCGAAAACGAGCGTTACCGTGCTCGTTTTCGAGTTATTGACGAAAAACGGCCTGGAGCGATCGGTCCGGCGGTCGACGCGCAAAAGTTTCTAAGTCCGCTCTGCTCCGAATCATCGCTCCGGCGTCAAAAATCGTCGTAGGACAAAAAATCGACACGCTATCTTGCAGGAAAAAATCCGGGGAACACGATGGCGTCGTCAAAAGTGCAGGTCGTCGAGCTCGTTTTCGAGAGAAAAAGAAAAAAATTCTCAAAATTCGACAAAACAATAAAGCGATTATTGGATCGTGTAGAGAATGTGAAACTGCATAAGAATCGTATAGACGAAAATTGGCGTTCACGTGCTCGTTTTTGTGGAAAAAATTAAAAAAGCTCTCAAAGTTCGAGATAAAAAAAGAAAAAACCATCGACCAGGTAGCCAACGGTAGACGGTACAAGTATCGTATGGGCGAAAACGAGCGTTACCGTGCTCGTTTTCGAGTTATTGACGAAAAACGGCCTGGAGCGATCGGTCCGGCGGTCGACGCGCGAAAGTTTCCAAGTCTGCTCTGCCCCGAATCATCGCTCCGGCGTCAAAAATCGTCGTAGGACAAAAAATCGACACGCTATCTTGCAGGAAAAAATCCGGGGACCACGATGGCGTCGTCAAAAGTGCAGGTCGTCGAGCTCGTTTTCGAGAGAAAAAAAAAAAAATTCTCAAAATTCGACAAAAAAATAAAACGATTATTCGATTGTGTAGAGAATGTAAAACTGCATCAGAATCGCATAGACGAAAATTGGCGTTCACGTGCTCGTTTTTGTGGAAAAAATTAAAAAAGCTCTCAAAGTTCGAGATAAAAAAAAAAAAACCATCGACCAGGTAGCCAACGGTAAACGATACAAGTATCGTGCGGGCGAAAACGAGCGTTACCGTGCTCGTTTTCGAGTTATTGACGAAAAACGGCCTGGAGCGATCGGTCCGGCGGTCGACGCGCGAAAGTTTCTAAGTCCGCTCTGCTCCGAATCATCGCTCCGGCGTCAAAAATCGTCGTAGGACAAAAAATCGACACGCTATCTTGCAGGAAAAAATCCGGGGAACACGATGGCGTCGTCAAAAGTGCAGGTCGTCGAGCTCGTTTTCGAGAGAAAAAAAAAAAAATTCTCAAAATTCGACAAAAAAATAAAGCGATTATTGGATCGTATAGAGAATGTGAAACTGCATAAGAATCGTATAGACGAAAATTGGCGTTCACGTGCTCGTTTTTGTGGAAAAAATTAAAAAAGCTCTCAAAGTTCGAGATAAAAAAAAAAAAACCATCGACCAGGTAGCCAACGGTAGACGGTACAAGTATCGTATGGGCGAAAACGAGCGTTACCGTGCTCGTTTTCGAGTTATTGACGAAAAACGGCCTGGAGCGATCGGTCCGGCGGTCGACGCGCGAAAGTTTCCAAGTCTGCTCTGCCCCGAATCATCGCTCCGGCGTCAAAAATCGTCGTAGGACAAAAAATCGACACGCTATCTTGCAGGAAAAAATCCGGGGAACACGATGGCGTCGTCAAAAGTGCAGGTCGTCGAGCTCGTTTTCGAGAGAAAAAAAAAAAAATTCTCAAAATTCGACAAAAAAATAAAACGATTATTGGATCGTGTAGAGAATGTAAAACTGCATAAGAATCGCATAGACGAAAATTAGCGTTCACGTGCTCGTTTTTGTGGAAAAAATTAAAAAAGCTCTCAAAGTTCGAGATAAAAAAAGAAAAAACCATCGACCAGGTAGCCAACGGTAGACGGTACAAGTATCGTATGGGCGAAAACGAGCGTTACCGTGCTCGTTTTCGAGTTATTGACGAAAAACGGCCTGGAGCGATCGGTCCGGCGGTCGACGCGCGAAAGTTTCTAAGTCCGCTCTGCTCCGAATCATCGCTCCGGCGTCAAAAATCGTCGTAGGACAAAAAATCGACACGCTATCTTGCAGGAAAAAATCCGGGGACCACGATGGCGTCGTCAAAAGTGCAGGTCGTCGAGCTCGTTTTCGAGAGAAAAAAAAAAAAATTCTCAAAATTCGACAAACAAATAAAACGATTGTTGGACCGTGTAGAGAATGTAAAACTGCATAAGAATCGTATAGACGAAAATTGGCGTTCACGTGCTCGTTTTTGTGGAAAAAATTAAAAAAGCTCTCAAAGTTCGAGATAAAAAAAAAAAAACCATCGACCAGGTAGCCAACGGTAAACGATACAAGTATCGTACGGGCGAAAACGAGCGTTACCGTGCTCGTTTTCGAGTTATTGACGAAAAACGGCCTGGAGCGATCGGTCCGGCGGTCGACGCGCGAAAGTTTCTAAGTCCGCTCTGCTCCGAATCATCGCTCCGGCGTCAAAAATCGTCGTAGGACAAAAACTCGACACGCTATCTTGCATGAAAAAATCCGGGGAACACGATGGCGTCGTCAAAAGTGCAGGTCGTCGAGCTCGTTTTCGAGAGAAAAAAAAAAAAATTCTCAAAATTCGACAAAAAAATAAAACGATTATTGGATCGTGTAGAGAATGTAAAACTGCATAAGAATCGCATAGACGAAAATTGGCGTTCACGTGCTCGTTTTTGTGGAAAAAATTAAAAAAGCTCTCAAAGTTCGAGATAAAAAAAGAAAAAACCATCCACCAGGTAGCCAACGGTAAACGGTACAAGTATCGTACGGGCGAAAACGAGCGTTACCGTGCTCGTTTTCGAGTTATTGACGAAAAACGGCCTGGAGCGATCGGACCGGCGGTCGACGCGCGAAAGTTTCTAAGTCCGCTCTGCTCCGAATCATCGCTCCGGCGTCAAAAATCGTCGTAGGACAAAAAATCGACACGCTCTCTTGCAGGAAAAAATCCGGGGAACACGATGGCGTCGTCAAAAGTGCAGGTCGTCGAGCTCGTTTTCGAGAAAAAAAAAAAAAAATTCTCAAAATTCGACAAAAAAATAAAACGACTATTGGATCGTGTAGAGAATGTGAAACTGCATAAAAATCGTATAGACGAAAATTGGCGTTCACGTGCTCGTTTTTGTGGAAAAAATTAAAAAAGCTGTCAAAGTTCGAGATAAAAAAAAAAAAACCATCGACCAGGTAGCCAACGGTAAACGGTACAACTATCGTACGGGCGAAAACGAGCGTTACCGTGCTCGTTTTCGAGTTATTGACGAAAAACGGCCTGGAGCGATCGGTCCGGCGGTCGACGCGCGAAAGTTTCTAAGTCCGCTCTGCTCCGAATCATCGCTCCGGCGTCAAAAATCGTCGTAGGACAAAAAATCGACACGCTATCTTGCAGGAAAAAATCCGGGGAACACGATGGCGTCGTCAAAAGTGCAGGTCGTCGAGCTCGTTTTCGAGAGAAAAAAAAAAAAATTCTCAAAATTCGACAAACAAATAAAACGATTGTTGGACCGTGTAGAGAATGTAAAACTACATAAGAATCGTATAGACGAAAATTGGCGTTCACGTGCTCGTTTTTGTGGAGAAAATTAAAAAAGCTCTCAAAGTTCGAGATAAAAAAAGAAAAAACCATCCACCAGGTAGCCAACGGTAAACGGTACAAGTATCGTACGGGCGAAAACGAGCGTTACCGTGCTCGTTTTCGAGTTATTGACGAAAAACGGCCTGGAGCGATCGGTCCGGCGGTCGACGCGCGAAAGATTCTAAGTCCGCTCTGCTCCGAATCATCGCTCCGGCGTCAAAAATCGTCGTAGGACAAAAAATCGACACGCTATCTTGCAGGAAAAAATCCGGGGAACACGATGGCGTCGTCAAAAGTGCAGGTCGTCGAGCTCGTTTTCGAGAGAAAAAAAAAAAAATTCTCAAAATTCGACAAAAAAATAAAGCGATTATTGGATCGTATAGAGAATGTGAAACTGCATAAGAATCGTATAGACGAAAATTGGCGTTCACGTGCTCGTTTTTGTGGAAAAAATTAAAAAAGCTCTCAAAGTTCGAGATAAAAAAAAAAAAAACCATCGACCAGGTAGCCAACGGTAGACGGTACAAGTATCGTATGGGCGAAAACGAGCGTTACCGTGCTCGTTTTCGAGTTATTGACGAAAAACGGCCTGGAGCGATCGGTCCGGCGGTCGACGCGCGAAAGTTTCCAAGTCTGCTCTGCCCCGAATCATCGCTCCGGCGTCAAAAATCGTCGTAGGACAAAAAATCGACACGCTATCTTGCAGGAAAAAATCCGGGGAACACGATGGCGTCGTCAAAAGTGCAGGTCGTCGAGCTCGTTTTCGAGAGAAAAAAAAAAAAATTCTCAAAATTCGACAAAAAAATAAAACGATTATTGGATCGTGTAGAGAATGTAAAACTGCATAAGAATCGCATAGACGAAAATTAGCGTTCACGTGCTCGTTTTTGTGGAAAAAATTAAAAAAGCTCTCAAAGTTCGAGATAAAAAAAGAAAAAACCATCGACCAGGTAGCCAACGGTAGACGGTACAAGTATCGTATGGGCGAAAACGAGCGTTACCGTGCTCGTTTTCGAGTTATTGACGAAAAACGGCCTGGAGCGATCGGTCCGGCGGTCGACGCGCGAAAGTTTCTAAGTCCGCTCTGCTCCGAATCATCGCTCCGGCGTCAAAAATCGTCGTAGGACAAAAAATCGACACGCTATCTTGCAGGAAAAAATCCGGGGACCACGATGGCGTCGTCAAAAGTGCAGGTCGTCGAGCTCGTTTTCGAGAGAAAAAAAAAAAAATTCTCAAAATTCGACAAACAAATAAAACGATTGTTGGACCGTGTAGAGAATGTAAAACTGCATAAGAATCGTATAGACGAAAATTGGCGTTCACGTGCTCGTTTTTGTGGAAAAAATTAAAAAAGCTCTCAAAGTTCGAGATAAAAAAAAAAAAACCATCGACCAGGTAGCCAACGGTAAACGATACAAGTATCGTACGGGCGAAAACGAGCGTTACCGTGCTCGTTTTCGAGTTATTGACGAAAAACGGCCTGGAGCGATCGGTCCGGCGGTCGACGCGCGAAAGTTTCTAAGTCCGCTCTGCTCCGAATCATCGCTCCGGCGTCAAAAATCGTCGTAGGACAAAAACTCGACACGCTATCTTGCATGAAAAAATCCGGGGAACACGATGGCGTCGTCAAAAGTGCAGGTCGTCGAGCTCGTTGTCGAGAGAAAAAAAAAAAAATTCTCAAAATTCGACAAAAAAATAAAACGATTATTGGATCGTGTAGAGAATGTAAAACTGCATAAGAATCGCATAGACGAAAATTAGTGTTCTCGTGCTCGTTTTTGTGAAAAAATTAAAAAAGCTCTCAAAGTTCGAGATAAAAAAAGAAAAAACCATCCACCAGGTAGCCAACGGTAAACGGTACAAGTATCGTACGGGCGAAAACGAGCGTTACCGTGCTCGTTTTCGAGTTATTGACGAAAAACGGCCTGGAGCGATCGGTCCGGCGGTCGACGCGCGAAAGTTTCTAAGTCCGCTCTGCTCCGAATCATCGCTCCGGCGTCAAAAATCGTCGTAGGACAAAGAATCGACACGCTACTTTGCAGGAAAAAATCCGGGGAACACGATGGCGTCGTCAAAAGTGCAGGTCGTCGAGCTCGTTTTCGAGAAAAAAAAAAAAAAATTCTCAAAATTCGACAAACAAATAAAACGATTGTTGGACCGTGTAGAGAATGTACAACTGCATAAGAATCGTATAGACGAAAATTGGCGTTCACGTGCTCGTTTTTGTGGAAAAAATTAAAAAAGCTCTCAAAGTTCGAGATAAAAAAAAAAAAACCATCGACCAGGTAGCCAACGGTAAACGATACAAGTATCGTACGGGCGAAAACGAGCGTTACCGTGCTCGTTTTCGAGTTATTGACGAAAAACGGCCTGGAGCGATCGGACCGGCGGTCGACGCGCGAAAGTTTCTAAGTCCGCTCTGCTCCGAATCATCGCTCCGGCGTCAAAAATCGTCGTAGGACAAAAAATCGACACGCTCTCTTGCAGGAAAAAATCCGGGGAACACGATGGCGTCGTCAAAAGTGCAGGTCGTCGAGCTCGTTTTCGAGAAAAAAAAAAAAAAATTCTCAAAATTCGACAAAAAAATAAAACGACTATTGGATCGTGTAGAGAATGTGAAACTGCATAAAAATCGTATAGACGAAAATTGGCGTTCACGTGCTCGTTTTTGTGGAAAAAATTAAAAAAGCTGTCAAAGTTCGAGATAAAAAAAAAAAAACCATCGACCAGGTAGCCAACGGTAAACGGTACAACTATCGTACGGGCGAAAACGAGCGTTACCGTGCTCGTTTTCGAGTTATTGACGAAAAACGGCCTGGAGCGATCGGTCCGGCGGTCGACGCGCGAAAGTTTCTAAGTCCGCTCTGCTCCGAATCATCGCTCCGGCGTCAAAAATCGTCGTAGGACAAAAAATCGACACGCTATCTTGCAGGAAAAAATCCGGGGAACACGATGGCGTCGTCAAAAGTGCAGGTCGTCGAGCTCGTTTTCGAGAGAAAAAAAAAAAAATTCTCAAAATTCGACAAACAAATAAAACGATTGTTGGACCGTGTAGAGAATGTAAAACTACATAAGAATCGTATAGACGAAAATTGGCGTTCACGTGCTCGTTTTTGTGGAGAAAATTAAAAAAGCTCTCAAAGTTCGAGATAAAAAAAGAAAAAACCATCCACCAGGTAGCCAACGGTAAACGGTACAAGTATCGTACGGGCGAAAACGAGCGTTACCGTGCTCGTTTTCGAGTTATTGACGAAAAACGGCCTGGAGCGATCGGTCCGGCGGTCGACGCGCGAAAGATTCTAAGTCCGCTCTGCTCCGAATCATCGCTCCGGCGTCAAAAATCGTCGTAGGACAAAAAATCGACACGCTACTTTGCAGGAAAAAATCCGGGGAACACGATGGCGTCGTCAAAAGTGCAGGTCGTCGAGCTCGTTTTCGAGAGAAAAAAAAAAAAATTCTCAAAATTCGACAAACAAATAAAACGATTGTTGGACCGTGTAGAGAATGTAAAACTGCATAAGAATCGTATAGACGAAAATTGGCGTTCACGTGCTCGTTTTTGTGGAAAAAATTAAAAAAGCTCTCAAAGTTCGAGATAAAAAAAAAAAAACCATCGACCAGGTAGCCAACGGTTAACGATACAAGTATCGTACGGGCGAAAACGAGCGTTACCGTGCTCGTTTTCGAGTTATTGACGAAAAACGGCCTGGAGCGATCGGTCCGGCGGTCGACGCGCGAAAGTTTCTAAGTCCGCTCTGCTCCGAATCATCGCTCCGGCGTCAAAAATCGTCGCAGGACAAAAAATCGACACGCTATCTTGCAGGAAAAAATCCGGGGAACACGATGGCGTCGTCAAAAGTGCAGGTCGTCGAGCTCGTTTTCGAGAGAAAAAAAGAAAAATTCTCAAAATTCGACAAAAAAATAAAACGATTATTGGATCGTGTAGAGAATGTGAAACTGCATAAGAATCGTGTAGACGAAAATTGGCGTTCACGTGCTCGTTTTTGTGGAAAAAATTAAAAAAGCTCTCAAAGCTCGAGATAAAAAAAAAAAAAACCATCGACCAGGTAGCCAACGGTAGACGGTACAAGTATCGTATGGGCGAAAACGAGCGTTACCGTGCTCGTTTTCGAGTTATTGACGAAAAACGGCCTGGAGCGATCGGTCCGGCGGTCGACGCGCGAAAGTTTCTAAGTCCGCTCTGCTCCGAATCATCGCTCCGGCGTCAAAAATCGTCGTAGGACAAAAACTCGACACGCTATCTTGCATGAAAAAATCCGGGGAACACGATGGCGTCGTCAAAAGTGCAGGTCGTCGAGCTCGTTTTCGAGAAAAAAAAAAAAAAATTCTCAAAATTCGACAAACAAATAAAACGATTGTTGGACCGTGTAGAGAATGTACAACTGCATAAGAATCGTATAGACGAAAATTGGCGTTCACGTGCTCGTTTTTGTGGAAAAAATTAAAAAAGCTCTCAAAGTTCGAGATAAAAAAAAAAAAACCATCGACCAGGTAGCCAACGGTAAACGATACAAGTATCGTACGGGCGAAAACGAGCGTTACCGTGCTCGTTTTCGAGTTATTGACGAAAAACGGCCTGGAGCGATCGGACCGGCGGTCGACGCGCGAAAGTTTCTAAGTCCGCTCTGCTCCGAATCATCGCTCCGGCGTCAAAAATCGTCGTAGGACAAAAAATCGACACGCTCTCTTGCAGGAAAAAATCCGGGGAACACGATGGCGTCGTCAAAAGTGCAGGTCGTCGAGCTCGTTTTCGAGAAAAAAAAAAAAAAATTCTCAAAATTCGACAAAAAAATAAAACGACTATTGGATCGTGTAGAGAATGTGAAACTGCATAAAAATCGTATAGACGAAAATTGGCGTTCACGTGCTCGTTTTTGTGGAAAAAATTAAAAAAGCTGTCAAAGTTCGAGATAAAAAAAAAAAAACCATCGAC
The DNA here is from genome assembly GCF_051014445.1 of Colletes latitarsis. Lineage (NCBI taxonomy): Eukaryota > Metazoa > Arthropoda > Insecta > Hymenoptera > Colletidae > Colletes > Colletes latitarsis. The sequence continues at coordinate 2,204,504 of NC_135137.1, forward strand.
CAGGTAGCCAACGGTAAACGGTACAACTATCGTACGGGCGAAAACGAGCGTTACCGTGCTCGTTTTCGAGTTATTGACGAAAAACGGCCTGGAGCGATCGGTCCGGCGGTCGACGCGCGAAAGTTTCTAAGTCCGCTCTGCTCCGAATCATCGCTCCGGCGTCAAAAATCGTCGTAGGACAAAAAATCGACACGCTATCTTGCAGGAAAAAATCCGGGGAACACGATGGCGTCGTCAAAAGTGCAGGTCGTCGAGCTCGTTTTCGAGAGAAAAAAAAAAAAATTCTCAAAATTCGACAAACAAATAAAACGATTGTTGGACCGTGTAGAGAATGTAAAACTACATAAGAATCGTATAGACGAAAATTGGCGTTCACGTGCTCGTTTTTGTGGAGAAAATTAAAAAAGCTCTCAAAGTTCGAGATAAAAAAAGAAAAAACCATCCACCAGGTAGCCAACGGTAAACGGTACAAGTATCGTACGGGCGAAAACGAGCGTTACCGTGCTCGTTTTCGAGTTATTGACGAAAAACGGCCTGGAGCGATCGGTCCGGCGGTCGACGCGCGAAAGATTCTAAGTCCGCTCTGCTCCGAATCATCGCTCCGGCGTCAAAAATCGTCGTAGGACAAAAAATCGACACGCTACTTTGCAGGAAAAAATCCGGGGAACACGATGGCGTCGTCAAAAGTGCAGGTCGTCGAGCTCGTTTTCGAGAGAAAAAAAAAAAAATTCTCAAAATTCGACAAACAAATAAAACGATTGTTGGACCGTGTAGAGAATGTAAAACTGCATAAGAATCGTATAGACGAAAATTGGCGTTCACGTGCTCGTTTTTGTGGAAAAAATTAAAAAAGCTCTCAAAGTTCGAGATAAAAAAAAAAAAACCATCGACCAGGTAGCCAACGGTTAACGATACAAGTATCGTACGGGCGAAAACGAGCGTTACCGTGCTCGTTTTCGAGTTATTGACGAAAAACGGCCTGGAGCGATCGGTCCGGCGGTCGACGCGCGAAAGTTTCTAAGTCCGCTCTGCTCCGAATCATCGCTCCGGCGTCAAAAATCGTCGCAGGACAAAAAATCGACACGCTATCTTGCAGGAAAAAATCCGGGGAACACGATGGCGTCGTCAAAAGTGCAGGTCGTCGAGCTCGTTTTCGAGAGAAAAAAAGAAAAATTCTCAAAATTCGACAAAAAAATAAAACGATTATTGGATCGTGTAGAGAATGTGAAACTGCATAAGAATCGTGTAGACGAAAATTGGCGTTCACGTGCTCGTTTTTGTGGAAAAAATTAAAAAAGCTCTCAAAGCTCGAGATAAAAAAAAAAAAAACCATCGACCAGGTAGCCAACGGTAGACGGTACAAGTATCGTATGGGCGAAAACGAGCGTTACCGTGCTCGTTTTCGAGTTATTGACGAAAAACGGCCTGGAGCGATCGGTCCGGCGGTCGACGCGCGAAAGTTTCTAAGTCCGCTCTGCTCCGAATCATCGCTCCGGCGTCAAAAATCGTCGTAGGACAAAAACTCGACACGCTATCTTGCATGAAAAAATCCGGGGAACACGATGGCGTCGTCAAAAGTGCAGGTCGTCGAGCTCGTTTTCGAGAGAAAAAAAAAAAAATTCTCAAAATTCGACAAACAAATAAAACGATTGTTGGACCGTGTAGAGAATGTAAAACTGCATAAGAATCGTATAGACGAAAATTGGCGTTCACGTGCTCGTTTTTGTGGAGAAAATTAAAAAAGCTCTCAAAGTTCGAGATAAAAAAAGAAAAAACCATCCACCAGGTAGCCAACGGTAAACGGTACAAGTATCGTACGGGCGAAAACGAGCGTTACCGTGCTCGTTTTCGAGTTATTGACGAAAAACGGCCTGGAGCGATCGGTCCGGCGGTCGACGCGCGAAAGATTCTAAGTCCGCTCTGCTCCGAATCATCGCTCCGGCGTCAAAAATCGTCGTAGGACAAAAAATCGACACGCTACTTTGCAGGAAAAAATCCGGGGAACACGATGGCGTCGTCAAAAGTGCAGGTCGTCGAGCTCGTTTTCGAGAGAAAAAAAAAAAAATTCTCAAAATTCGACAAACAAATAAAACGATTGTTGGACCGTGTAGAGAATGTAAAACTGCATAAGAATCGTATAGACGAAAATTGGCGTTCACGTGCTCGTTTTTGTGGAAAAAATTAAAAAAGCTCTCAAAGTTCGAGATAAAAAAAAAAAAACCATCGACCAGGTAGCCAACGGTAAACGATACAAGTATCGTACGGGCGAAAACGAGCGTTACCGTGCTCGTTTTCGAGTTATTGACGAAAAACGGCCTGGAGCGATCGGTCCGGCGGTCGACGCGCGAAAGTTTCTAAGTCCGCTCTGCTCCGAATCATCGCTCCGGCGTCAAAAATCGTCGTAGGACAAAAAATCGACACGCTATCTTGCAGGAAAAAATCCGGGGAACACGATGGCGTCGTCAAAAGTGCAGGTCGTCGAGCTCGTTTTCGAGAAAAAAAAAAAAAAATTCTCAAAATTCGACAAAAAAATAAAACGACTATTGGATCGTGTAGAGAATGTGAAACTGCATAAAAATCGTATAGACGAAAATTGGCGTTCACGTGCTCGTTTTTGTGGAAAAAATTAAAAAAGCTGTCAAAGTTCGAGATAAAAAAAAAAAAACCATCGACCAGGTAGCCAACGGTAAACGGTACAAGTATCGTACGGGCGAAAACGAGCGTTACCGTGCTCGTTTTCGAGTTATTGACGAAAAACGGCCTGGAGCGATCGGTCCGGCGGTCGACGCGCGAAAGTTTCTAAGTCCGCTCTGCTCCGAATCATCGCTCCGGCGTCAAAAATCGTCGTAGGACAAAAAATCGACACGCTATCTTGCAGGAAAAAATCCGGGGAACACGATGGCGTCGTCAAAAGTGCAGGTCGTCGAGCTCGTTTTCGAGAGAAAAAAAAAAAAATTCTCAAAATTCGACAAACAAATAAAACGATTGTTGGACCGTGTAGAGAATGTAAAACTACATAAGAATCGTATAGACGAAAATTGGCGTTCACGTGCTCGTTTTTGTGGAGAAAATTAAAAAAGCTCTCAAAGTTCGAGATAAAAAAAGAAAAAACCATCCACCAGGTAGCCAACGGTAAACGGTACAAGTATCGTACGGGCGAAAACGAGCGTTACCGTGCTCGTTTTCGAGTTATTGACGAAAAACGGCCTGGAGCGATCGGTCCGGCGGTCGACGCGCGAAAGATTCTAAGTCCGCTCTGCTCCGAATCATCGCTCCGGCGTCAAAAATCGTCGTAGGACAAAAAATCGACACGCTACTTTGCAGGAAAAAATCCGGGGAACACGATGGCGTCGTCAAAAGTGCAGGTCGTCGAGCTCGTTTTCGAGAGAAAAAAAAAAAAATTCTCAAAATTCGACAAACAAATAAAACGATTGTTGGACCGTGTAGAGAATGTAAAACTGCATAAGAATCGTATAGACGAAAATTGGCGTTCACGTGCTCGTTTTTGTGGAAAAAATTAAAAAAGCTCTCAAAGTTCGAGATAAAAAAAAAAAAACCATCGACCAGGTAGCCAACGGTTAACGATACAAGTATCGTACGGGCGAAAACGAGCGTTACCGTGCTCGTTTTCGAGTTATTGACGAAAAACGGCCTGGAGCGATCGGTCCGGCGGTCGACGCGCGAAAGTTTCTAAGTCCGCTCTGCTCCGAATCATCGCTCCGGCGTCAAAAATCGTCGCAGGACAAAAAATCGACACGCTATCTTGCAGGAAAAAATCCGGGGAACACGATGGCGTCGTCAAAAGTGCAGGTCGTCGAGCTCGTTTTCGAGAGAAAAAAAGAAAAATTCTCAAAATTCGACAAAAAAATAAAACGATTATTGGATCGTGTAGAGAATGTGAAACTGCATAAGAATCGTGTAGACGAAAATTGGCGTTCACGTGCTCGTTTTTGTGGAAAAAATTAAAAAAGCTCTCAAAGCTCGAGATAAAAAAAAAAAAAACCATCGACCAGGTAGCCAACGGTAGACGGTACAAGTATCGTATGGGCGAAAACGAGCGTTACCGTGCTCGTTTTCGAGTTATTGACGAAAAACGGCCTGGAGCGATCGGTCCGGCGGTCGACGCGCGAAAGTTTCTAAGTCCGCTCTGCTCCGAATCATCGCTCCGGCGTCAAAAATCGTCGTAGGACAAAAACTCGACACGCTATCTTGCATGAAAAAATCCGGGGAACACGATGGCGTCGTCAAAAGTGCAGGTCGTCGAGCTCGTTTTCGAGAGAAAAAAAAAAAAATTCTCAAAATTCGACAAAAAAATAAAACGATTATTGGATCGTGTAGAGAATGTAAAACTGCATAAGAATCGCATAGACGAAAATTAGCGTTCTCGTGCTCGTTTTTGTGGAAAAAATTAAAAAAGCTCTCAAAGTTCGAGATAAAAAAAGAAAAAACCATCCACCAGGTAGCCAACGGTAAACGGTACAAGTATCGTACGGGCGAAAACGAGCGTTACCGTGCTCGTTTTCGAGTTATTGACGAAAAACGGCCTGGAGCGATCGGTCCGGCGGTCGACGCGCGAAAGTTTCTAAGTCCGCTCTGCTCCGAATCATCGCTCCGGCGTCAAAAATCGTCGTAGGACAAAAAATCGACACGCTACTTTGCAGGAAAAAATCCGGGGAACACGATGGCGTCGTCAAAAGTGCAGGTCGTCGAGCTCGTTTTCGAGAAAAAAAAAAAAAAATTCTCAAAATTCGACAAACAAATAAAACGATTGTTGGACCGTGTAGAGAATGTACAACTGCATAAGAATCGTATAGACGAAAATTGGCGTTCACGTGCTCGTTTTTGTGGAAAAAATTAAAAAAGCTCTCAAAGTACGAGATAAAAAAAAAAAAACCATCGACCAGGTAGCCAACGGTAAACGATACAAGTATCGTACGGGCGAAAACGAGCGTTACCGTGCTCGTTTTCGAGTTATTGACGAAAAACGGCCTGGAGCGATCGGTCCGGCGGTCGACGCGCGAAAGTTTCTAAGTCCGCTCTGCTCCGAATCATCGCTCCGGCGTCAAAAATCGTCGTAGGACAAAAAATCGACACGCTCTCTTGCAGGAAAAAATCCGGGGAACACGATGGCGTCGTCAAAAGTGCAGGTCGTCGAGCTCGTTTTCGAGAAAAAAAAAAAAAAATTCTCAAAATTCGACAAAAAAATAAAACGACTATTGGATCGTGTAGAGAATGTGAAACTGCATAAAAATCGTATAGACGAAAATTGGCGTTCACGTGCTCGTTTTTGTGGAAAAAATTAAAAAAGCTGTCAAAGTTCGAGATAAAAAAAAAAAAACCATCGACCAGGTAGCCAACGGTAAACGGTACAAGTATCGTACGGGCGAAAACGAGCGTTACCGTGCTCGTTTTCGAGTTATTGACGAAAAACGGCCTGGAGCGATCGGTCCGGCGGTCGACGCGCGAAAGTTTCTAAGTCCGCTCTGCTCCGAATCATCGCTCCGGCGTCAAAAATCGTCGTAGGACAAAAAATCGACACGCTACTTTGCAGGAAAAAATCCGGGGAACACGATGGCGTCGTCAAAAGTGCAGGTCGACGAGCTCGTTTTCGAGAGAAAAAAAAAAAAATTCTCAAAATTCGACAAACAAATAAAACGATTGTTGGACCGTGTAGAGAATGTAAAACTACATAAGAATCGTATAGACGAAAATTGGCGTTCACGTGCTCGTTTTTGTGGAGAAAATTAAAAAAGCTCTCAAAGTTCGAGATAAAAAAAGAAAAAACCATCCACCAGGTAGCCAACGGTAAACGGTACAAGTATCGTACGGGCGAAAACGAGCGTTACCGTGCTCGTTTTCGAGTTATTGACGAAAAACGGCCTGGAGCGATCGGTCCGGCGGTCGACGCGCGAAAGATTCTAAGTCCGCTCTGCTCCGAATCATCGCTCCGGCGTCAAAAATCGTCGTAGGACAAAAAATCGACACGCTACTTTGCAGGAAAAAATCCGGGGAACACGATGGCGTCGTCAAAAGTGCAGGTCGTCGAGCTCGTTTTCGAGAGAAAAAAAAAAAAATTCTCAAAATTCGACAAACAAATAAAACGATTGTTGGACCGTGTAGAGAATGTAAAACTGCATAAGAATCGTATAGACGAAAATTGGCGTTCACGTGCTCGTTTTTGTGGAAAAAATTAAAAAAGCTCTCAAAGTTCGAGATAAAAAAAAAAAAACCATCGACCAGGTAGCCAACGGTTAACGATACAAGTATCGTACGGGCGAAAACGAGCGTTACCGTGCTCGTTTTCGAGTTATTGACGAAAAACGGCCTGGAGCGATCGGTCCGGCGGTCGACGCGCGAAAGTTTCTAAGTCCGCTCTGCTCCGAATCATCGCTCCGGCGTCAAAAATCGTCGCAGGACAAAAAATCGACACGCTATCTTGCAGGAAAAAATCCGGGGAACACGATGGCGTCGTCAAAAGTGCAGGTCGTCGAGCTCGTTTTCGAGAGAAAAAAAGAAAAATTCTCAAAATTCGACAAAAAAATAAAACGATTATTGGATCGTGTAGAGAATGTGAAACTGCATAAGAATCGTGTAGACGAAAATTGGCGTTCACGTGCTCGTTTTTGTGGAAAAAATTAAAAAAGCTCTCAAAGCTCGAGATAAAAAAAAAAAAAACCATCGACCAGGTAGCCAACGGTAGACGGTACAAGTATCGTATGGGCGAAAACGAGCGTTACCGTGCTCGTTTTCGAGTTATTGACGAAAAACGGCCTGGAGCGATCGGTCCGGCGGTCGACGCGCGAAAGTTTCTAAGTCCGCTCTGCTCCGAATCATCGCTCCGGCGTCAAAAATCGTCGTAGGACAAAAACTCGACACGCTATCTTGCATGAAAAAATCCGGGGAACACGATGGCGTCGTCAAAAGTGCAGGTCGTCGAGCTCGTTTTCGAGAGAAAAAAAAAAAAATTCTCAAAATTCGACAAACAAATAAAACGATTGTTGGACCGTGTAGAGAATGTAAAACTGCATAAGAATCGTATAGACGAAAATTGGCGTTCACGTGCTCGTTTTTGTGGAGAAAATTAAAAAAGCTCTCAAAGTTCGAGATAAAAAAAGAAAAAACCATCCACCAGGTAGCCAACGGTAAACGGTACAAGTATCGTACGGGCGAAAACGAGCGTTACCGTGCTCGTTTTCGAGTTATTGACGAAAAACGGCCTGGAGCGATCGGTCCGGCGGTCGACGCGCGAAAGATTCTAAGTCCGCTCTGCTCCGAATCATCGCTCCGGCGTCAAAAATCGTCGTAGGACAAAAAATCGACACGCTACTTTGCAGGAAAAAATCCGGGGAACACGATGGCGTCGTCAAAAGTGCAGGTCGTCGAGCTCGTTTTCGAGAGAAAAAAAAAAAAATTCTCAAAATTCGACAAACAAATAAAACGATTGTTGGACCGTGTAGAGAATGTAAAACTGCATAAGAATCGTATAGACGAAAATTGGCGTTCACGTGCTCGTTTTTGTGGAAAAAATTAAAAAAGCTCTCAAAGTTCGAGATAAAAAAAAAAAAACCATCGACCAGGTAGCCAACGGTAAACGATACAAGTATCGTACGGGCGAAAACGAGCGTTACCGTGCTCGTTTTCGAGTTATTGACGAAAAACGGCCTGGAGCGATCGGTCCGGCGGTCGACGCGCGAAAGTTTCTAAGTCCGCTCTGCTCCGAATCATCGCTCCGGCGTCAAAAATCGTCGTAGGACAAAAAATCGACACGCTATCTTGCAGGAAAAAATCCGGGGAACACGATGGCGTCGTCAAAAGTGCAGGTCGTCGAGCTCGTTTTCGAGAGAAAAAAAGAAAAATTCTCAAAATTCGACAACAAAATAAAACGATTATTGGATCGTGTAGAGAATGTGAAACTGCATAAGAATCGTGTAGACGAAAATTGGCGTTCACGTGCTCGTTTTTGTGGAAAAAATTAAAAAAGCTCTCAAAGCTCGAGATAAAAAAAAAAAAAACCATCGACCAGGTAGCCAACGGTAGACGGTACAAGTATCGTATGGGCGAAAACGAGCGTTACCGTGCTCGTTTTCGAGTTATTGACGAAAAACGGCCTGGAGCGATCGGTCCGGCGGTCGACGCGCGAAAGTTTCTAAGTCCGCTCTGCTCCGAATCATCGCTCCGGCGTCAAAAATCGTCGTAGGACAAAAACTCGACACGCTATCTTGCATGAAAAAATCCGGGGAACACGATGGCGTCGTCAAAAGTGCAGGTCGTCGAGCTCGTTTTCGAGAGAAAAAAAAAAAAATTCTCAAAATTCGACAAAAAAATAAAACGATTATTGGATCGTGTAGAGAATGTAAAACTGCATAAGAATCGCATAGACGAAAATTAGCGTTCTCGTGCTCGTTTTTGTGGAAAAAATTAAAAAAGCTCTCAAAGTTCGAGATAAAAAAAGAAAAAACCATCCACCAGGTAGCCAACGGTAAACGGTACAAGTATCGTACGGGCGAAAACGAGCGTTACCGTGCTCGTTTTCGAGTTATTGACGAAAAACGGCCTGGAGCGATCGGTCCGGCGGTCGACGCGCGAAAGTTTCTAAGTCCGCTCTGCTCCGAATCATCGCTCCGGCGTCAAAAATCGTCGTAGGACAAAAAATCGACACGCTACTTTGCAGGAAAAAATCCGGGGAACACGATGGCGTCGTCAAAAGTGCAGGTCGTCGAGCTCGTTTTCGAGAAAAAAAAAAAAAAATTCTCAAAATTCGACGAACAAATAAAACGATTGTTGGACCGTGTAGAGAATGTACAACTGCATAAGAATCGTATAGACGAAAATTGGCGTTCACGTGCTCGTTTTTGTGGAAAAAATTAAAAAAGCTCTCAAAGTACGAGATAAAAAAAAAAAAACCATCGACCAGGTAGCCAACGGTAAACGATACAAGTATCGTACGGGCGAAAACGAGCGTTACCGTGCTCGTTTTCGAGTTATTGACGAAAAACGGCCTGGAGCGATCGGTCCGGCGGTCGACGCGCGAAAGTTTCTAAGTCCGCTCTGCTCACCCTCAGGGGCTGCCAGCCTTTCAGCTGCAGTACGGGCTTAACGAACCCGGGGTACCCGAGTCATACACACACCGTAAGCCTCCTGTTGGTCGTCACAACGACCCATTCACAATTCCCTATTGGTTTTGTGAATGGTACGTGACGGCAGGAGGAACGGGGGTCTTGGCTTAACCGCCTGGGCCACGAGTATGGCGACTCTATAAAATCGCCCTCCAATCCTAAGCTATGGTGCGCGGCGATGGGATGCATGGTTGGGGGAGAAGGCCCAATCCCAAGCGACCACCTCCGGGGAACCTGCCGAACCCCCGGAGTATTAGGCTTACCCGGGTAAGGCGGCTCTGCCCGGGTGGACCTTTATTTCCGACCATCTCGTGGGACTATTATGGACACAGAAAATAAAATGGGGATGGGGCGGGTTTTGTCGGTTGGGGAGGACGGAGACGGGGTTGGGGTTAGGGTGGCGGCGCTCGCGCCCCACTCAGCGCCAGGTCCGGCTTCGTGGAGGGTGGAGGAGGACGACGAGACGGCGTCGGTCTCGTCCTTCTCCTCCAGCACGAGCCACATAGGCTCTAAGAGGAAGAGGACGGGGCAGGCCGTCGTCGAGGTGGGCGGGGCTATGAGCCCGTCGGTGAGGCTGAGTTGCCTCAGGGACGAGGTGACCGAGGAGATATCGGAGAGGATCGCCTCGTCCCTGAGGCGGGTGGAGAAAGTCGCCGCTGCCTGCGCCTTTAAGGGGCAGAAAAGCGGTGGCGCGGAGGCCCTGAAGGCCGCGGCGGAGGAAATGAGGGAGGCGGCGCGGGAGCTCAGAGGGCGGAACGCCCGTCTGCAGCTCCTGTTGGAGGAGGAGCGACAGGGGCGGAGGAGGGCAGAGGCGCTGTGGAACAGCGCGGCCCTCCCTCCCATCCTCCCTCCTCCTCCACCGCCGCGTCCCTCGGCGGAGGTAAATAAGCGGAGTGCGGCGGCAGTGGTGCGGGGCACCGCGGGCCCCTCCACCCGCACTCCGCCCGTGAAGAAGTCCCCGTCCTCCTCAGAAGACGATCTTCTGAGGAGGATTGGGGACATGATTGATGGCAAGCTGGCCGCCTTCCGGGAGGAGCTCCTCGCCGGAAGAGCGGTCAGCAGGAAGGCGGTGCCTCCCCGACCTGTTCCGGTACAGTCGGCGAAGGCAAAGAAGGGCGGAGTGAAGGCTCCGCCCAGCGTTGCGGCACCAGGGCCCCGGGTCGCGACCCCCAAGGGGGGTGGTGTACCCGTGGTCGCGGTGGTCGCGTCCTCCACGGCACCCTCCCAAGGGGGGGTGGCGTGGAGTGAGGTGGTGGGGCGGAAGGCGAAGCGGGCGGCGAGGAAGGCCTCGCAACCGCAGCCTCCGCCTCCGCCGCCGGCGGCCAAGGTAAAGGCCGCGAAGGTCGGGAAGGCACGACCAGGTCGTCCCCCAAAAACGGCAGCGGTGACGCTGACCGTTGCGCAGGGGGGCGACCTGACCCTCGCGGAGGCGATGCGGCTCGCCAGGGAGAATATCTCCCTGGAAGAGCTGGGCATCGCCTCCGTGAGGGCGAAGAGGGCCGTGACCGGGGGTCTCTTGCTGGAGATCCCCGGTGCAGAAGGCGGCGCGAAGGCGGATCGTCTCGCCCAGAGGCTCCGGGAGCAGCTGGGCGAGCGAGGTGTCCGTGTCGCCCGGCCCACGAAGCGCACGGAGATGCGCGTTTGTGGGCTGGACGACTCGGTCAGCGCACAGGATGTGTCCCGTGCCCTTGCGAGGGCGGGGGACTGTCCTGTGGAGGACCTGCGGATCGGAGAGATCCGCAGGTCGCCCTCCGGCCTCGGGTCGGTGTGGGCCCGGTGCCCCCTCTCCGCCGCCCGTAAGGTGGCGGAATCCGGGAGGGTGTTGGTGGGGTGGGTTTCGGCGCGAGTGGAAATCCTCGCGCCGCGCCCGCTCCAGTGTCACCGCTGCCTCGAATTGGGCCACGTGAGGCAGTGGTGCACCTCGCCGGTGGACCGCAGCGGTCAGTGTTACCGCTGCGGTGCCAAAGAGCACCGTGCGAGCCAGTGCTCGGCGGCCCCCCACTGCCCGCTGTGTGCGGACATGGGGAGGCCAGCCGATCACAGGGTGGGGAGCAAGAAGTGCTCCCCCCCCTCCCGGAAGGAGAGGAAGAGGCGGGCTGCACCGGCTCCGGTGCCGAGGGCGGTGGCATCGTCCTCCATGGAGGTGGACGGTGCTACGGGGACGGACGGCCGGGAGGAGGCTGGCGCGGCCATTAATTAATGCCGCCCCGCCTCCTCCTCCAGGCCAACCTCAACCACTGCCGCGCGGCACAGGACTTGATGTCCCAAGTCCTCGCGGAGTGGGGGGTTGGCCTGGCGGTCGCCGCCGAGCCGTACCGCGTCCCTGATCACCCTCATTGGGTGGGCGACGCGGACGGCTTGGTGGCGACGGTATGGGGAGGGGGCGACGGGTCCCCACCGTTCTCCTTGTTGGAGCGCGGTCGGGGATTCGTCGCCGTGGACTGGGGGGGAGTCGCTGTGGTGGGGTGCTACATTTCGCCCCGTAGCGGTCACGCTGCGTTCGAGCTGTACTTGGCCGAGGTCGCGGCATGCGTGCAGCGCTACGCGGCCCGGCCGGTGCTGGTCCTGGGGGATTTTAATGCCAAGTCGGTGGCTTGGGGATCCCCCAGGACCTCCGTTCGCGGCGGGATCCTGGGCGATTGGGCGGCGGGGCTCGACCTCCGGGTATTGAACCGGGGGTCGGAGCACACATGCGTGCGGCGATATGGGGGGTCCATCGTGGATGTTGGATTCGCGACCCCCAACGCCGTGCGCATGGTGTCGGGTTGGCACGTGGTCGCGGGGGCAGAGACACTCTCCGATCACCGGTACATCCGGATGGAGGTCTCTGCCGCCGCGAGTGCATCCCGACACGGCCGCCTGCGTGGCACCCCACCACGCCGCTGGGCGCTTCGGCGCCTGGACAAGGACGCCCTGATGGCAGCTGCCCTCGCTGCAACTTGGCCGCAGGGAGCGGCCGAGTTGCCGAGCATAGAGGGGGAGGTCGCCCGGCTCGGTGCATTGGTCGCGGGTATTTGCGACGCGGCGATGCCTCGGGTCGGGCGGGCTTCTCCTCGCCGGGCGGTGTACTGGTGGTCGGATGCGATCGCGGAGTTGCGAGTCGCGACTGTCCGCGCCCGACGCCAGTACACCCGCGCGCGCCGTCGTCAACGTACAGGCGACGGCGTGGCGCGAGCGAGGGCAGCTGATGACCTGTATGGAGCATACCGCGTGGCGCGGGTTGCTCTGCAGGTCGCCATCAAACGGGCCAAGACCCAGGCATGGAAGGAGCTCCTCCAGACCCTTGATGACGATCCATGGGGGCGCCCATATAAGGTGGTGCTGAATAAGCTCCGCCCGTGGGCGCCCCCCGTCACCGAGGGTCTTGACCCCCGGCTGCTGGAGGACGTGGTCAATACACTCTTCCCAATTGGGGAGAGGGGACCGCGTCCTCCGGCGGCGGCGGCTGTCCCAGTGGAGTGGACGGCCGAGCTGGGGGTCACGCAGGAGGAGCTGGCAGCGGCCATCAGACGGCTCGGGGTTCGTAATACGGCCCCGGGTCCGGATGGTGTGCCCGGCCGGGTTTGGGTCTTGACCCAGGGCGTCCTTGGGGCCGACCTCAGGCGGTTGTTCGACCGCTGCCTGAGGGACGGGCGATTCCCCCCCAGTTGGAAGGTGGCGAGGATGGTCCTCCTCCGGAAGGAGGGTCGGCCCGCGGAGTCTCCCTCCGCATACCGGCCCATTTGTCTCCTCGACGAGGTGGGCAAGCTCTTCGAGCGTGTGATTGCTGCCCGCCTCGTCGAGCACCTGTCGCGGGGTGATCCCGGTCTGGCCGACTGCCAGTTCGGTTTCCGGGGGGGCCGATCGACTATCGACGCGATAGGTCGTGTGAGGGCCCTCTCGGAGGCGGCCGTCTCTCGGGGAGGGGTGGCATTGGCAGTATCCTTGGATATTGCCAATGCCTTTAACACCCTCCCCTGGGAAGAGATAAGGAGGGGACTCGAATATCATCGAGTCCCCCCTTGTCTCAGGGCGGTCGTCGGGGATTATCTCCGCGGCAGGTGGATCGAGTATCCGGGCCGGGATGGTGATATGCGGAGGGAGGTGTACTGCGGTGTTCCGCAGGGGTCGGTCCTCGGGCCACTCCTGTGGAACATCGCGTACGACTCGGTGTTGCGGGCCGGCCTCCCCGACGGCGTCAGCACGGTGTGTTATGCGGATGACACACTGGTGCTGGCCGTCGGGGCGCACTGGGGGACGGCCATGCGTCGCGCGGAGGAGGGCTCGCAACGCGTCGTCGACCGGATCAGGGGGATGGGGATGACGGTGGCGGTCCATAAGACCGAGGTGATTGCGTTTCATTCACCTCGGCAGGATCCGCCACCCCCTCTGATTCGGGTGGGTGGGGCTGACATCGAGGTGAAGCCCCAGATCAGGTATCTAGGGCTGATCCTCGATAGCCACTGGCGTTTCGAGAAGCATTTCCGCTGCCTGGTCCCCCGGTTGGAAAGGATGGTTGCGGCTCTGGGCCGGATCCTGCCCAACCTGGGGGGCCCGGCGGGCCGAGTTCGTCGCCTCTATGTGGCAATGGTCCAGTCGGTGGCCCTATACGGGGCCCCCGTCTGGGCGGACGACCTGGCTGCCTCCCGGCGCAGCATGACTATGCTGCGTCGGGTGCAGAGGCGCATGGCGCTCAGGGTCGTCCGCGGGTATCGGACCATGTCACATGAGGCGGCGACGGTTCTAGCGGGGATGCCGCCCATGGACCTGCTCGCGCGGTCGCACGCGGTGATGTATCGGCACCGCGTCGACCGTCGCGCGGGGGTGGGGGCGGTCCCGGGCGGGCAGGAACCTGCTTGGGGCGATTTGAAGCGCCAGGCCCGGCAGTCCGTGTTCCTCGCGTGGCAGGAGCGGCTGGCTCTGCCAACAGCGGGGCACCGGACTGTCGGGGCTGTTCGGCCACTCCTGAAGGAGTGGCTGGACAGAGGCCATGGCAGCCTCACCTACCGGCTGGCACAGGTATTTTCCGGGCATGGCAGCTTCGGAAGATACCTGTGCCGGATAGGGAAGGAGCCGACGGCGCGTTGCTGCCACTGCGACGCTGAGCAGGACACGGCGGATCATACCCTGGAGGTATGCCCCGCGTGGGAGGGGGAGCGCCGTGTCCTGGTCGGCGTCGTCGGGCGGGATGTCTCGCTGCCGGGCGTGGTGCGCGCCATGCTCGGCAGCGAGGAGAAGTGGAGGGCCGTGGCCTCCTTCTGCGAGAACGTAATGTTGCAGAAGGAGGCCGCGGGGAGGGAGCGCGAGCTTCAGCGGCGTGCTGAAGCGCGCGCTCGTGCGGTGGCCCGAGGTCGTCGCCCGGTCGCGAGGCGTCGCGGGCGGCCGCCTCGGCGTGGCGGATGACCTAGGCTGGGAGGGGGGTCCTGAGGGGACCCTCCTCCCGCCAGGCGGCGCCGGGTCGGACCGGTTGGGGGTAGGAGTGCCTTCCCCTACCGGTCCGACGCAAGGGGAGGCACCCTCGGCGGTCTGGTGCGGCCATGAACGCCCGGCCGCCGAGGGGTGGAAACGGGGTCGCGGGCGGTTGCGAGTTGGGGCTCGCAGCCGCCACTAAACGCGGCCCCGGGACGGATAGCGGCGGGATGGAGTGGCCCCGTCCCGCCGCTATGAGGCAGTGTGTCTACTGGGGGGACCGATTGTCCCCCCGGGGGATGGGCGCGAAAGCGCGGGCACGGGGAGGATACCGGAAGAATGCTTCGAGCGATTCCCGGTATCCTCCCAAAGCGTGCCGAAGGGTCACCGTGGGGTTTTTAGTGGGTAGGTCCCGCGCCTGTCGTTGTACGGGCGCGGGGAATCCCACACACCCCTCCCACCTCTCCCCAAGGAGGTGGGAGGGAGTCTTTCGAAGATTTTCCCCACGACAAAAAAAAAAAAAAAAAAAAAAAAAAAAGTCCGCTCTGCTCCGAATCATCGCTCCGGCGTCAAAAATCGTCGTAGGACAAAAAATCGACACGCTCTCTTGCAGGAAAAAATCCGGGGAACACGATGGCGTCGTCAAAAGTGCAGGTCGTCGAGCTCGTTTTCGAGAAAAAAAAAAAAAAATTCTCAAAATTCGACAAAAAAATAAAACGACTATTGGATCGTGTAGAGAATGTGAAACTGCATAAAAATCGTATAGACGAAAATTGGCGTTCACGTGCTCGTTTTTGTGGAAAAAATTAAAAAAGCTGTCAAAGTTCGAGATAAAAAAAAAAAAACCATCGACCAGGTAGCCAACGGTAAACGGTACAAGTATCGTACGGGCGAAAACGAGCGTTACCGTGCTCGTTTTCGAGTTATTGACGAAAAACGGCCTGGAGCGATCGGTCCGGCGGTCGACGCGCGAAAGTTTCTAAGTCCGCTCTGCTCCGAATCATCGCTCCGGCGTCAAAAATCGTCGTAGGACAAAAAATCGACACGCTATCTTGCAGGAAAAAATCCGGGGAACACGATGGCGTCGTCAAAAGTGCAGGTCGTCGAGCTCGTTTTCGAGAGAAAAAAAAAAAAATTCTCAAAATTCGACAAAAAAATAAAACGATTATTGGATCGTGTAGAGAATGTAAAACTGCATATGAATCGCATAGACGAAAATTAGCGTTCTCGTGCTCGTTTTTGTGGAAAAAATTAAAAAAGCTCTCAAAGTTCGAGATAAAAAAAGAAAAAACCATCCACCAGGTAGCCAACGGTAAGCGGTACAAGTATCGTACGAGCGAAAACGAGCGTTACCGTGCTCGTTTTCGAGTTATTGACGAAAAACGGCCTGGAGCGATCGGTCCGGCGGTCGACGCGCGAAAGTTTCTAAGTCCGCTCTGCTCCGAATCATCGCTCCGGCGTCAAAAATCGTCGTAGGACAAAAAATCGACACGCTACTTTGCAGGAAAAAATCCGGGGAACACGATGGCGTCGTCAAAAGTGCAGGTCGTCGAGCTCGTTTTCGAGAAAAAAAAAAAAAAATTCTCAAAATTCGACAAACAAATAAAACGATTGTTGGACCGTGTAGAGAATGTACAACTGCATAAGAATCGTATAGACGAAAATTGGCGTTCACGTGCTCGTTTTTGTGGAAAAAATTAAAAAAGCTCTCAAAGTACGAGATAAAAAAAAAAAAACCATCGACCAGGTAGCCAACGGTAAACGATACAAGTATCGTACGGGCGAAAACGAGCGTTACCGTGCTCGTTTTCGAGTTATTGACGAAAAACGGCCTGGAGCGATCGGTCCGGCGGTCGACGCGCGAAAGTTTCTAAGTCCGCTCTGCTCCGAATCATCGCTCCGGCGTCAAAAATCGTCGTAGGACAAAAAATCGACACGCTCTCTTGCAGGAAAAAATCCGGGGAACACGATGGCGTCGTCAAAAGTGCAGGTCGTCGAGCTCGTTTTCGAGAAAAAAAAAAAAAATTCTCAAAATTCGACAAAAAAATAAAACGACTATTGGATCGTGTAGAGAATGTGAAACTGCATAAAAATCGTATAGACGAAAATTGGCGTTCACGTGCTCGTTTTTGTGGAAAAAATTAAAAAAGCTGTCAAAGTTCGAGATAAAAAAAAAAAAACCATCGACCAGGTAGCCAACGGTAAACGGTACAAGTATCGTACGGGCGAAAACGAGCGTTACCGTGCTCGTTTTCGAGTTATTGACGAAAAACGGCCTGGAGCGATCGGTCCGGCGGTCGACGCGCGAAAGTTTCTAAGTCCGCTCTGCTCCGAATCATCGCTCCGGCGTCAAAAATCGTCGTAGGACAAAAAATCGACACGCTATCTTGCAGGAAAAAATCCGGGGAACACGATGGCGTCGTCAAAAGTGCAGGTCGTCGAGCTCGTTTTCGAGAGAAAAAAAAAAAAATTCTCAAAATTCGACAAAAAAATAAAACGATTATTGGATCGTGTAGAGAATGTAAAACTGCATATGAATCGCATAGACGAAAATTAGCGTTCTCGTGCTCGTTTTTGTGGAAAAAATTAAAAAAGCTCTCAAAGTTCGAGATAAAAAAAGAAAAAACCATCCACCAGGTAGCCAACGGTAAACGGTACAAGTATCGTACGAGCGAAAACGAGCGTTACCGTGCTCGTTTTCGAGTTATTGACGAAAAACGGCCTGGAGCGATCGGTCCGGCGGTCGACGCGCGAAAGTTTCTAAGTCCGCTCTGCTCCGAATCATCGCTCCGGCGTCAAAAATCGCCGTAGGACAAAAAATCGACACGCAACTATGCAGGAAAAAATCCGGGGAACACGATGGCGTCGTCAAATGTGCAGGTCGTCGAGCTCGTTTTCGAGAAAAAAAAAAAAAAATTCTCAAAATTCGACAAACAAATAAAACGATTGTTGGACCGTGTAGAGAATGTACAACTGCATAAGAATCGTATAGACGAAAATTGGCGTTCACGTGCTCGTTTTTGTGGAGAAAATTAAAAAAGCTCTCAAAGTTCGAGATAAAAAAAGAAAAAACCATCCACCAGGTAGCCAACGGTAAACGGTACAAGTATCGTACGGGCGAAAACGAGCGTTACCGTGCTCGTTTTCGAGTTATTGACGAAAAACGGCCTGGAGCGATCGGTCCGGCGGTCGACGCGCGAAAGATTCTAAGTCCGCTCTGCTCCGAATCATCGCTCCGGCGTCAAAAATCGTCGTAGGACAAAAAATCGACACGCTACTTTGCAGGAAAAAATCCGGGGAACACGATGGCGTCGTCAAAAGTGCAGGTCGTCGAGCTCGTTTTCGAGAGAAAAAAAAAAAAATTCTCAAAATTCGACAAACAAATAAAACGATTGTTGGACCGTGTAGAGAATGTAAAACTGCATAAGAATCGTATAGACGAAAATTGGCGTTCACGTGCTCGTTTTTGTGGAAAAAATTAAAAAAGCTCTCAAAGTTCGAGATAAAAAAAAAAAAACCATCGACCAGGTAGCCAACGGTAAACGATACAAGTATCGTACGGGCGAAAACGAGCGTTACCGTGCTCGTTTTCGAGTTATTGACGAAAAACGGCCTGGAGCGATCGGTCCGGCGGTCGACGCGCGAAAGTTTCTAAGTCCGCTCTGCTCCGAATCATCGCTCCGGCGTCAAAAATCGTCGTAGGACAAAAAATCGACACGCTATCTTGCAGGAAAAAATCCGGGGAACACGATGGCGTCGTCAAAAGTGCAGGTCGTCGAGCTCGTTTTCGAGAGAAAAAAAGAAAAATTCTCAAAATTCGACAAAAAAATAAAACGATTATTGGATCGTGTAGAGAATGTGAAACTGCATAAGAATCGTGTAGACGAAAATTGGCGTTCACGTGCTCGTTTTTGTGGAAAAAATTAAAAAAGCTCTCAAAGCTCGAGATAAAAAAAAAAAAAACCATCGACCAGGTAGCCAACGGTAGACGGTACAAGTATCGTATGGGCGAAAACGAGCGTTACCGTGCTCGTTTTCGAGTTATTGACGAAAAACGGCCTGGAGCGATCGGTCCGGCGGTCGACGCGCGAAAGTTTCTAAGTCCGCTCTGCTCCGAATCATCGCTCCGGCGTCAAAAATCGTCGTAGGACAAAAACTCGACACGCTATCTTGCATGAAAAAATCCGGGGAACACGATGGCGTCGTCAAAAGTGCAGGTCGTCGAGCTCGTTTTCGAGAGAAAAAAAAAAAAATTCTCAAAATTCGACAAAAAAATAAAACGATTATTGGATCGTGTAGAGAATGTAAAACTGCATAAGAATCGCATAGACGAAAATTAGCGTTCACGTGCTCGTTTTTGTGGAGAAAATTAAAAAAGCTCTCAAAGTTCGAGATAAAAAAAGAAAAAACCATCCACCAGGTAGCCAACGGTAAACGGTACAAGTATTGTACGGGCGAAAACGAGCGTTACCGTGCTCGTTTTCGAGTTATTGACGAAAAACGGCCTGGAGCGATCGGTCCGGCGGTCGACGCGCGAAAGTTTCTAAGTCCGCTCTGCTCCGAATCATCGCTCCGGCGTCAAAAATCGTCGTAGGACAAAAAATCGACACGCTACTTTGCAGGAAAAAATCCGGGGAACACGATGGCGTCGTCAAAAGTGCAGGTCGTCGAGCTCGTTTTCGAGAGAAAAAAAAAAAAATTCTCAAAATTCGACAAACAAATAAAACGATTGTTGGACCGTGTAGAGAATGTAAAACTGCATAAGAATCGTATAGACGAAAATTGGCGTTCACGTGCTCGTTTTTGTGGAGAAAATTAAAAAAGCTCTCAAAGTTCGAGATAAAAAAAGAAAAAACCATCCACCAGGTAGCCAACGGTAAACGGTACAAGTATCGTACGGGCGAAAACGAGCGTTACCGTGCTCGTTTTCGAGTTATTGACGAAAAACGGCCTGGAGCGATCGGTCCGGCGGTCGACGCGCGAAAGATTCTAAGTCCGCTCTGCTCCGAATCATCGCTCCGGCGTCAAAAATCGTCGTAGGACAAAAAATCGACACGCTACTTTGCAGGAAAAAATCCGGGGAACACGATGGCGTCGTCAAAAGTGCAGGTCGTCGAGCTCGTTTTCGAGAGAAAAAAAAAAAAATTCTCAAAATTCGACAAACAAATAAAACGATTGTTGGACCGTGTAGAGAATGTAAAACTGCATAAGAATCGTATAGACGAAAATTGGCGTTCACGTGCTCGTTTTTGTGGAAAAAATTAAAAAAGCTCTCAAAGCTCGAGATAAAAAAAAAAAAACCATCGACCAGGTAGCCAACGGTAGACGGTACAAGTATCGTATGGGCGAAAACGAGCGTTACCGTGCTCGTTTTCGAGTTATTAACGAAAAACGGCCTGGAGCGATCGGTCCGGCGGTCGACGCGCGAAAGTTTCTAAGTCCGCTCTGCTCCGAATCATCGCTCCGGCGTCAAAAATCGTCGTAGGACAAAAACTCGACACGCTATCTTGCATGAAAAAATCCGGGGAACACGATGGCGTCGTCAAAAGTGCAGGTCGTCGAGCTCGTTTTCGAGAGAAAAAAAAAAAAATTCTCAAAATTCGACAAAAAAATAAAACGATTATTGGATCGTGTAGAGAATGTAAAACTGCATAAGAATCGCATAGACGAAAATTAGCGTTCTCGTGCTCGTTTTTGTGCAAAAAATTAAAAAAGCTCTCAAAGTTCGAGATAAAAAAAGAAAAAACCATCCACCAGGTAGCCAACGGTAAACGGTACAAGTATCGTACGAGCGAAAACGAGCGTTACCGTGCTCGTTTTCGAGTTATTGACGAAAAACGGCCTGGAGCGATCGGTCCGGCGGTCGACGCGCGAAAGTTTCTAAGTCCGCTCTGCTCCGAATCATCGCTCCGGCGTCAAAAATCGTCGTAGGACAAAAAATCGACACGCTATCTTGCAGGAAAAAATCCGGGGAACACGATGGCGTCGTCAAAAGTGCAGGTCGTCGAGCTCGTTTTCGAGAGAAAAAAAGAAAAATTCTCAAAATTCGACAAAAAAATAAAACGATTATTGGATCGTGTAGAGAATGTGAAACTGCATAAGAATCGTGTAGACGAAAATTGGCGTTCACGTGCTCGTTTTTGTGGAAAAAATTAAAAAAGCTCTCAAAGCTCGAGATAAAAAAAAAAAAAACCATCGACCAGGTAGCCAACGGTAGACGGTACAAGTATCGTATGGGCGAAAACGAGCGTTACCGTGCTCGTTTTCGAGTTATTGACGAAAAACGGCCTGGAGCGATCGGTCCGGCGGTCGACGCGCGAAAGTTTCTAAGTCCGCTCTGCTCCAGGCGGTTGTTCGACCGCTGCCTGAGGGACGGGCGATTCCCCCCCAGTTGGAAGGTGGCGAGGATGGTCCTCCTCCGGAAGGAGGGTCGGCCCGCGGAGTCTCCCTCCGCATACCGGCCCATTTGTCTTCTCGACGAGGTGGGCAAGCTCTTCGAGCGTGTGATTGCTGCCCGCCTCGTCGAGCACCTGTCGCGGGGTGATCCCGGTCTGGCCGACTGCCAGTTCGGTTTCCGGGGGGGCCGATCGACTATCGACGCGATAGGTCGTGTGAGGGCCCTCTCGGAGGCGGCCGTCTCCCGGGGAGGGGTGGCATTGGCAATATCCTTGGATATTGCCAATGCCTTTAACACCCTCCCCTGGGAAGAGATAAGGAGGGGACTCGAATATCATCGAGTCCCCCCTTGTCTCAGGGCGGTCGTCGGGGATTATCTCCGCGGCAGGTGGATCGAGTATCCGGGCCGAGATGGTGATATGCGGAGGGAGGTGTACTGCGGTGTTCCGCAGGGGTCGGTCCTCGGGCCACTCCTGTGGAACATCGCGTACGACTCGGTGTTGCGGGCCGGCCTCCCCGACGGCGTCAGCACGGTGTGTTATGCGGATGACACACTGGTGCTGGCCGTCGGGGCGCACTGGGGGAGGGCCATGCGTCGCGCGGAGGAGGGGTCGCAACGCGTCGTCGACCGGATCAGGGGGATGGGGATGACGGTGGCGGTCCATAAGACCGAGGTGATTGCGTTTCATTCACCTCGGCAGGATCCGCCACCCCCTCTGATCCGGGTGGGTGGGGCTGACATCGAGGTGAAGCCCCAGATCAGGTATCTGGGGCTGATCCTCGATGGCCACTGGCGTTTCGAGGAGCATTTCCGCTGCCTGGTCCCCCGGTTGGAAAGGATGGTTGCGGCTCTGGGCCGGATCCTGCCCAACCTGGGGGGCCCGGCGGGCCGAGTTCGTCGCCTCTATGTGGCAATGGTCCAGTCGGTGGCCCTATACGGGGCCCCCGTCTGGGCGGACGACCTGGCTGCCTCCCGGCGCAGCATGACTATGCTGCGTCGGGTGCAGAGGCGCATGGCGCTCAGGGTCGTCCGCGGGTATCGGACCATGTCACATGAGGCGGCGACGGTTCTAGCGGGGATGCCGCCCATGGACCTGCTCGCGCGGTCGCACGCGGTGATGTACCGGCACCGCGTCGACCGTCGCGCGGAGGTGTGGGCGGTCCCGGGCGGGCAGGTACCTGCTTGGGGCGATTTGAAGCGCCAGGCCCGGCAGTCCGTGTTGCTCGCGTGGCAGGAGCGGCTGGCTCTGCCAACCGCGGGGCACCGGACTGTCGGGGCGGTTCGGCCACTCCTGAAGGAGTGGCTGAACAGAGGCCATGGCAGCCTCACCTACCGGATGGCACAGGTATTTTCCGGGCATGGCAGCTTCGGAAGATACCTGTGCCGGATAGGGAAGGAGCCGACGGCGCGTTGCTGCCACTGCGACGCTGAGCAGGACACGGCGGATCATACCCTGGAGGTATGCCCCGCGTGGGAGGGGGAGCGCCGTGTCCTGGTCGGCGTCGTCGGGCGGGATGTCTCGCTGCCGGGCGTGGTGCGCGCCATGCTCGGCAGCGAGGAGAAGTGGAGGGCCGTGGCCTTCTTCTGCGAGAACGTAATGTTGCAGAAGGAGGCCGCGGGGAGGGAGCGCGAGCTTCAGCGGCGCGCAGAAGCTCGCGCTCGTGCGGTGGCCCGAGGTCGTCGCCCGGTCGCGAGGCGTCGCGGGCGGCCGCCTCGGCGTGGCGGATGACCTAGGCTGGGAGGGGGGTCCTGAGGGGACCCTCCTCCCGCCAGGCGGCGCCGGGTCGGCCCGGTTGGGGGTAGGAGTGCCTCCCCCTACCGGTCCGACGCAAGGGGAGGCACCCTCGGCGGTCTGGTGCGGCCATGAACGCCCGGCCGCCGAGGGGTGGAAACGGGGTCGCGGGCGGTTGCGAGTTGGGGCTCGCAGCCGTCACTAAACGCGGCCCCGGGACGGATAGCGGCGGGATGGAGTGGCCCCGTCCCGCCGCTATGAGGCAGTGTGTCTACTGGGGGGACCGATTGTCCCCCCGGGGGATGGGCGCGATAGCGCGGGCACGGGGAGGATACCGGAAGAATGCTTCGAGCGATTCCCGGTATCCTCCCAAAGCGTGCCGAAGGGTCACCGTGGGGTTTTTAGTGGGTAGGTCCCGCGCCTGTCGTTGTACGGGCGCGGGGAATCCCACACACCCCTCCCACCTCTCCCCAAGGAGGTGGGAGGGAGTCTTTCGAAGATTTTCCCCACGACAAAAAAAAAAAAAAAAAAAAAAAAAGTCCGCTCTGCTCCGAATCATCGCTCCGGCGTCAAAAATCGTCGTAGGACAAAAACTCGACACGCTATCTTGCATGAAAAAATCCGGGGAACACGATGGCGTCGTCAAAAGTGCAGGTCGTCGAGCTCGTTTTCGAGAGAAAAAAAAAAAAATTCTCAAAATTCGACAAAAAAATAAAACGATTATTGGATCGTGTAGAGAATGTAAAACTGCATAAGAATCGCATAGACGAAAATTAGCGTTCACGTGCTCGTTTTTGTGGAGAAAATTAAAAAAGCTCTCAAAGTTCGAGATAAAAAAAGAAAAAACCATCCACCAGGTAGCCAACGGTAAACGGTACAAGTATCGTACGGGCGAAAACGAGCGTTACCGTGCTCGTTTTCGAGTTATTGACGAAAAACGGCCTGGAGCGATCGGTCCGGCGGTCGACGCGCGAAAGTTTCTAAGTCCGCTCTGCTCCCGCCTCGTCGAGCACCTGTCGCGGGGTGATCCCGGTCTGGCCGACTGCCAGTTCGGTTTCCGGGGGGGCCGATCGACTATCGACGCGATAGGTCGTGTGAGGGCCCTCTCGGAGGCGGCCGTCTCCCGGGGAGGAGTGGCATTGGCAATATCCTTGGATATTGCCAATGCCTTTAACACCCTCCCCTGGGAAGAGATAAGGAGGGGGCTCGAATAGCATCGAGTCCCCCCTTGTCTCAGGGCGGTCGTCGGGGATTATCTCCGCGGCAGGTGGATCGAGTATCCGGGCCGGGATGGTGATATGCGGAGGGAGGTGTACTGCGGTGTTCCGCAGGGGTCGGTCCTCGGGCCACTCCTGTGGAACATCGCGTACGACTCGGTGTTGCGGGCCGGCCTCCCCGACGGCGTCAGCACGGTGTGTTATGCGGATGACACACTGGTGCTGGCCGTCGGGGCGCACTGGGGGAGGGCCATGCGTCGCGCGGAGGAGGGGTCGCAACGCGTCGCCGACCGGATCAGGGGGATGGGGATGACGGTGGCGGTCCATAAGACCGAGGTGATTGCGTTTCATTCACCTCGGCAGGATCCGCCACCCCCTCTGATTCGGGTGGGTGGGGCTGACATCGAGGTGAAGCCCCAGATCAGGTATCTGGGGCTGATCCTCGATAGCCACTGGCGTTTCGAGAAGCATTTCCGCTGCCTGGTCCCCCGGTTGGAAAGGATGGTTGCGGCTCTGGGCCGGATCCTGCCCAACCTGGGGGGCCCGGCGGGCCGAGTTCGTCGCCTCTATGTGGCAATGGTCCAGTCGGTGGCCCTATACGGGGCCCCCGTCTGGGCGGACGACCTGGCTGCCTCCCGGCGCAGCATGACTATGCTGCGTCGGGTGCAGAGGCGCATGGCGCTCAGGGTCGTCCGCGGGTATCGGACCATGTCACATGAGGCGGCGACGGTTCTAGCGGGGATGCCGCCCATGGACCTGCTCGCGCGGTCGCACGCGGTGATGTACCGGCACCGCGTCGACCGTCGCGCGGGGGTGGGGGCGGTCCCGGGCGGGCAGGAACCTGCTTGGGGCGATTTGAAGCGCCAGGCCCGGCAGTCCGTGTTGCTCGCGTGGCAGGAGCGGCTGGCTCTGCCAACCGCGGGGCACCGGACTGTCGGGGCGGTTCGGCCACTCCTGAAGGATTGGCTGGACAGAGGCCATGGCAGCCTCACCTACCGGATGGCACAGGTGTTTTCCGGGCATGGCAGCTTCGGAAGATACCTGTGCCGGATAGGGAAGGAGCCGACGGCGCGTTGCTGCCACTGCGACGCTGAGCAGGACACGGCGGATCATACCCTGGAGGTATGCCCCGCGTGGGAGGGGGAGCGCCGTGTCCTGGTCGGCGTCGTCGGGCGGGATGTCTCGCTGCCGGGCGTGGTGCGCGCCATGCTCGGCAGCGAGGAGAAGTGGAGGGCCGTGGCCTCCTTCTGTGAGAACGTAATGTTGCAGAAGGAGGCCGCGGGGAGGGAGCGCGAGCTTCAGCGGCGCACTGAAGCTCGCGCTCGTGCGGTGGCCCGAGGTCGTCGCCCGGTCGCGAGGCGTCGCGGGCGGCCGCCTCGGCGTGGCGGATGACCTAGGCTGGGAGGGGGGTCCTGAGGGGACCCTCCTCCCGCCAGGCGGCGCCGGGTCGGACCGGTTGGGGGTAGGAGTGCCTCCCCCTACCGGTCCGACGCAAGGGCAGGCACCCTCGGCGGTCTGGTGCGGCCATGAACGCCCGGCCGCCGAGGGGTGGAAACGGGGTCGCGGGCGGTTGCGAGTTGGGGCTCGCAGCCGCCACTAAACGCGGCCCCGGGACGGATAGCGGCGGGATGGAGTGGCCCCGTCCCGCCGCTATGAGGCAGTGTGTCTACTGGGGGGACCGATTGTCCCCCCGGGGGATGGGCGCGAAAGCGCGGGCACGGGGAGGATACCGGAAGAATGCTTCGAGCGATTCCCGGTATCCTCCCAAAGCGTGCCGAAGGGTCACCGTGGGGTTTTTAGTGGGTAGGTCCCGCGCCTGTCGTTGTACGGGCGCGGGGAATCCCACACACCCCTCCCACCTCTCCCCAAGGAGGTGGGAGGGAGTCTTTCGAAGATTTTTCCCACGACAAAAAAAAAAAAAAAAAAAAAAAAAAAGTCCGCTCTGCTCCGAATCATCGCTC
This sequence comes from Colletes latitarsis, assembly GCF_051014445.1. Lineage (NCBI taxonomy): Eukaryota > Metazoa > Arthropoda > Insecta > Hymenoptera > Colletidae > Colletes > Colletes latitarsis. The sequence goes on from NC_135137.1 coordinate 2,230,315, forward strand.
CGGCGTCAAAAATCGTCGTAGGACAAAAAATCGACACGCTATCTTGCAGGAAAAAATCCGGGGAACACGATGGCGTCGTCAAAAGTGCAGGTCGTCGAGCTCGTTTTCGAGAGAAAAAAAAAAAAATTCTCAAAATTCGACAAAAAAATAAAACGATTATTGGATCGTGTAGAGAATGTGAAACTGCATAAGAATCGTATAGACGAAAATTGGCGTTCACGTGCTCGTTTTTGTGGAAAAAATTAAAAAAGCTCTCAAAGTTCGAGATAAAAAAAAAAAAAACCATCGACCAGGTAGCCAACGGTAGACGGTACAAGTATCGTACGGGCGAAAACGAGCGTTACCGTGCTCGTTTTCGAGTTATTGACGAAAAACGGCCTGGAGCGATCGGTCCGGCGGTCGACGCGCGAAAGTTTCTAAGTCCGCTCTGCTCCGAATCATCGCTCCGGCGTCAAAAATCGTCGTAGGACAAAAAATCGACACGCTATCTTGCAGGAAAAAATCCGGGGAACACGATGGCGTCGTCAAAAGTGCAGGTCGTCGAGCTCGTTTTCGAGAGAAAAAAAAAAAAATTCTCAAAATTCGACAAAAAAATAAAACGATTATTGGATCGTGTAGAGAATGTAAAACTGCATATGAATCGCATAGACGAAAATTAGCGTTCTCGTGCTCGTTTTTGTGGAAAAAATTAAAAAAGCTCTCAAAGTTCGAGATAAAAAAAGAAAAAACCATCCACCAGGTAGCCAACGGTAAACGGTACAAGTATCGTACGAGCGAAAACGAGCGTTACCGTGCTCGTTTTCGAGTTATTGACGAAAAACGGCCTGGAGCGATCGGTCCGGCGGTCGACGCGCGAAAGTTTCTAAGTCCGCTCTGCTCCGAATCATCGCTCCGGCGTCAAAAATCGTCGTAGGACAAAAAATCGACACGCTACTTTGCAGGAAAAAATCCGGGGAACACGATGGCGTCGTCAAATGTGCAGGTCGTCGAGCTCGTTTTCGAGAAAAAAAAAAAAAAATTCTCAAAATTCGACAAACAAATAAAACGATTGTTGGACCGTGTAGAGAATGTACAACTGCATAAGAATCGTATAGACGAAAATTGGCGTTCACGTGCTCGTTTTTGTGGAGAAAATTAAAAAAGCTCTCAAAGTTCGAGATAAAAAAAGAAAAAACCATCCACCAGGTAGCCAACGGTAAACGGTACAAGTATCGTACGGGCGAAAACGAGCGTTACCGTGCTCGTTTTCGAGTTATTGACGAAAAACGGCCTGGAGCGATCGGTCCGGCGGTCGACGCGCGAAAGATTCTAAGTCCGCTCTGCTCCGAATCATCGCTCCGGCGTCAAAAATCGTCGTAGGACAAAAAATCGACACGCTACTTTGCAGGAAAAAATCCGGGGAACACGATGGCGTCGTCAAAAGTGCAGGTCGTCGAGCTCGTTTTCGAGAGAAAAAAAAAAAAATTCTCAAAATTCGACAAACAAATAAAACGATTGTTGGACCGTGTAGAGAATGTAAAACTGCATAAGAATCGTATAGACGAAAATTGGCGTTCACGTGCTCGTTTTTGTGGAAAAAATTAAAAAAGCTCTCAAAGTTCGAGATAAAAAAAAAAAAACCATCGACCAGGTAGCCAACGGTAAACGATACAAGTATCGTACGGGCGAAAACGAGCGTTACCGTGCTCGTTTTCGAGTTATTGACGAAAAACGGCCTGGAGCGATCGGTCCGGCGGTCGACGCGCGAAAGTTTCTAAGTCCGCTCTGCTCCGAATCATCGCTCCGGCGTCAAAAATCGTCGTAGGACAAAAAATCGACACGCTATCTTGCAGGAAAAAATCCGGGGAACACGATGGCGTCGTCAAAAGTGCAGGTCGTCGAGCTCGTTTTCGAGAGAAAAAAAGAAAAATTCTCAAAATTCGACAAAAAAATAAAACGATTATTGGATCGTGTAGAGAATGTGAAACTGCATAAGAATCGTGTAGACGAAAATTGGCGTTCACGTGCTCGTTTTTGTGGAAAAAATTAAAAAAGCTCTCAAAGCTCGAGATAAAAAAAAAAAAAACCATCGACCAGGTAGCCAACGGTAGACGGTACAAGTATCGTATGGGCGAAAACGAGCGTTACCGTGCTCGTTTTCGAGTTATTGACGAAAAACGGCCTGGAGCGATCGGTCCGGCGGTCGACGCGCGAAAGTTTCTAAGTCCGCTCTGCTCCGAATCATCGCTCCGGCGTCAAAAATCGTCGTAGGACAAAAACTCGACACGCTATCTTGCATGAAAAAATCCGGGGAACACGATGGCGTCGTCAAAAGTGCAGGTCGTCGAGCTCGTTTTCGAGAGAAAAAAAAAAAAATTCTCAAAATTCGACAAAAAAATAAAACGATTATTGGATCGTGTAGAGAATGTAAAACTGCATAAGAATCGCATAGACGAAAATTAGCGTTCACGTGCTCGTTTTTGTGGAGAAAATTAAAAAAGCTCTCAAAGTTCGAGATAAAAAAAGAAAAAACCATCCACCAGGTAGCCAACGGTAAACGGTACAAGTATTGTACGGGCGAAAACGAGCGTTACCGTGCTCGTTTTCGAGTTATTGACGAAAAACGGCCTGGAGCGATCGGTCCGGCGGTCGACGCGCGAAAGTTTCTAAGTCCGCTCTGCTCCGAATCATCGCTCCGGCGTCAAAAATCGTCGTAGGACAAAAAATCGACACGCTACTTTGCAGGAAAAAATCCGGGGAACACGATGGCGTCGTCAAAAGTGCAGGTCGTCGAGCTCGTTTTCGAGAGAAAAAAAAAAAAATTCTCAAAATTCGACAAACAAATAAAACGATTGTTGGACCGTGTAGAGAATGTAAAACTGCATAAGAATCGTATAGACGAAAATTGGCGTTCACGTGCTCGTTTTTGTGGAGAAAATTAAAAAAGCTCTCAAAGTTCGAGATAAAAAAAGAAAAAACCATCCACCAGGTAGCCAACGGTAAACGGTACAAGTATCGTACGGGCGAAAACGAGCGTTACCGTGCTCGTTTTCGAGTTATTGACGAAAAACGGCCTGGAGCGATCGGTCCGGCGGTCGACGCGCGAAAGATTCTAAGTCCGCTCTGCTCCGAATCATCGCTCCGGCGTCAAAAATCGTCGTAGGACAAAAAATCGACACGCTACTTTGCAGGAAAAAATCCGGGGAACACGATGGCGTCGTCAAAAGTGCAGGTCGTCGAGCTCGTTTTCGAGAGAAAAAAAAAAAAATTCTCAAAATTCGACAAACAAATAAAACGATTGTTGGACCGTGTAGAGAATGTAAAACTGCATAAGAATCGTATAGACGAAAATTGGCGTTCACGTGCTCGTTTTTGTGGAAAAAATTAAAAAAGCTCTCAAAGCTCGAGATAAAAAAAAAAAAAACCATCGACCAGGTAGCCAACGGTAGACGGTACAAGTATCGTATGGGCGAAAACGAGCGTTACCGTGCTCGTTTTCGAGTTATTGACGAAAAACGGCCTGGAGCGATCGGTCCGGCGGTCGACGCGCGAAAGTTTCTAAGTCCGCTCTGCTCCGAATCATCGCTCCGGCGTCAAAAATCGTCGTAGGACAAAAACTCGACACGCTATCTTGCATGAAAAAATCCGGGGAACACGATGGCGTCGTCAAAAGTGCAGGTCGTCGAGCTCGTTTTCGAGAGAAAAAAAAAAAAATTCTCAAAATTCGACAAAAAAATAAAACGATTATTGGATCGTGTAGAGAATGTAAAACTGCATAAGAATCGCATAGACGAAAATTAGCGTTCTCGTGCTCGTTTTTGTGGAAAAAATTAAAAAAGCTCTCAAAGTTCGAGATAAAAAAAGAAAAAACCATCCACCAGGTAGCCAACGGTAAACGGTACAAGTATCGTACGGGCGAAAACGAGCGTTACCGTGCTCGTTTTCGAGTTATTGACGAAAAACGGCCTGGAGCGATCGGTCCGGCGGTCGACGCGCGAAAGTTTCTAAGTCCGCTCTGCTCCGAATCATCGCTCCGGCGTCAAAAATCGTCGTAGGACAAAAAATCGACACGCTATCTTGCAGGAAAAAATCCGGGGAACACGATGGCGTCGTCAAAAGTGCAGGTCGTCGAGCTCGTTTTCGAGAGAAAAAAAAAAAAATTCTCAAAATTCGACAAAAAAATAAAGCGATTATTGGATCGTATAGAGAATGTGAAACTGCATAAGAATCGTATAGACGAAAATTGGCGTTCACGTGCTCGTTTTTGTGGAAAAAATTAAAAAAGCTCTCAAAGTTCGAGATAAAAAAAAAAAAAACCATCGACCAGGTAGCCAACGGTAAACGATACAAGTATCGTGCGGGCGAAAACGAGCGTTACCGTGCTCGTTTTCGAGTTATTGACGAAAAACGGCCTGGAGCGATCGGTCCGGCGGTCGACGCGCGAAAGTTTCTAAGTCCGCTCTGCTCCGAATCATCGCTCCGGCGTCAAAAATCGTCGTAGGACAAAAAATCGACACGCTATCTTGCAGGAAAAAATCCGGGGAACACGATGGCGTCGTCAAAAGTGCAGGTCGTCGAGCTCGTTTTCGAGAGAAAAAAAAAAAAATTCTCAAAATTCGACAAAAAAATAAAGCGATTATTGGATCGTATAGAGAATGTGAAACTGCATAAGAATCGTATAGACGAAAATTGGCGTTCACGTGCTCGTTTTTGTGGAAAAAATTAAAAAAGCTCTCAAAGTTCGAGATAAAAAAAAAAAAAACCATCGACCAGGTAGCCAACGGTAGACGGTACAAGTATCGTATGGGCGAAAACGAGCGTTACCGTGCTCGTTTTCGAGTTATTGACGAAAAACGGCCTGGAGCGATCGGTCCGGCGGTCGACGCGCGAAAGTTTCCAAGTCTGCTCTGCCCCGAATCATCGCTCCGGCGTCAAAAATCGTCGTAGGACAAAAAATCGACACGCTATCTTGCAGGAAAAAATCCGGGGAACACGATGGCGTCGTCAAAAGTGCAGGTCGTCGAGCTCGTTTTCGAGAGAAAAAAAAAAAAATTCTCAAAATTCGACAAAAAAATAAAACGATTATTGGATCGTGTAGAGAATGTAAAACTGCATAAGAATCGCATAGACGAAAATTAGCGTTCACGTGCTCGTTTTTGTGGAAAAAATTAAAAAAACTCTCAAAGTTCGAGATAAAAAAAGAAAAAACCATCGACCAGGTAGCCAACGGTAGACGGTACAAGTATCGTATGGGCGAAAACGAGCGTTACCGTGCTCGTTTTCGAGTTATTGACGAAAAACGGCCTGGAGCGATCGGTCCGGCGGTCGACGCGCGAAAGTTTCTAAGTCCGCTCTGCTCCGAATCATCGCTCCGGCGTCAAAAATCGTCGTAGGACAAAAAATCGACACGCTATCTTGCAGGAAAAAATCCGGGGACCACGATGGCGTCGTCAAAAGTGCAGGTCGTCGAGCTCGTTTTCGAGAGAAAAAAAAAAAAATTCTCAAAATTCGACAAAAAAATAAAACGATTATTGGATCGTGTAGAGAATGTAAAACTGCATCAGAATCGCATAGACGAAAATTGGCGTTCACGTGCTCGTTTTTGTGGAAAAAATTAAAAAAGCTCTCAAAGTTCGAGATAAAAAAAAAAAAACCATCGACCAGGTAGCCAACGGTAAACGATACAAGTATCGTACGGGCGAAAACGAGCGTTACCGTGCTCGTTTTCGAGTTATTGACGAAAAACGGCCTGGAGCGATCGGTCCGGCGGTCGACGCGCGAAAGTTTCTAAGTCCGCTCTGCTCCGAATCATCGCTCCGGCGTCAAAAATCGTCGTAGGACAAAAAATCGACACGCTATCTTGCAGGAAAAAATCCGGGGAACACGATGGCGTCGTCAAAAGTGCAGGTCGTCGAGCTCGTTTTCGAGAGAAAAAAAAAAAAATTCTCAAAATTCGACAAAAAAATAAAACGATTATTGGATCGTGTAGAGAATGTGAAACTGCATAAGAATCGTATAGACGAAAATTGGCGTTCACGTGCTCGTTTTTGTGGAAAAAATTAAAAAAGCTCTCAAAGTTCGAGATAAAAAAAAAAAAAACCATCGACCAGGTAGCCAACGGTAGACGGTACAAGTATCGTACGGGCGAAAACGAGCGTTACCGTGCTCGTTTTCGAGTTATTGACGAAAAACGGCCTGGAGCGATCGGTCCGGCGGTCGACGCGCGAAAGTTTCTAAGTCCGCTCTGCTCCGAATCATCGCTCCGGCGTCAAAAATCGTCGTAGGACAAAAAATCGACACGCTATCTTGCAGGAAAAAATCCGGGGAACACGATGGCGTCGTCAAAAGTGCAGGTCGTCGAGCTCGTTTTCGAGAGAAAAAAAAAAAAATTCTCAAAATTCGACAAAAAAATAAAACGATTATTGGATCGTGTAGAGAATGTGAAACTGCATAAGAATCGTATAGACGAAAATTGGCGTTCACGTGCTCGTTTTTGTGGAAAAAATTAAAAAAGCTCTCAAAGTTCGAGATAAAAAAAAAAAAAACCATCGACCAGGTAGCCAACGGTAGACGGTACAAGTATCGTATGGGCGAAAACGAGCGTTACCGTGCTGGTTTTCGAGTTATTGACGAAAAACGGCCTGGAGCGATCGGTCCGGCGGTCGACGCGCAAAAGTTTCTAAGTCCGCTCTGTTCCGAATCATCGCTCCGGTGTCAAAAATCGTCGTAGGACAAAAAATCGACACGCTATCTTGCAGGAAAAAATCCGGGGAACACGATGGCGTCGTCAAAAGTGCAGGTCGTCGAGCTCGTTTTCGAGAGAAAAAAAAAAAAATTCTCAAAATTCGACAAAAAAATAAAGCGATTATTGGATCGTGTAGAGAATGTGAAACTGCATAAGAATCGTGTAGACGAAAATTGGCGTTCACGTGCTCGTTTTTGTGGAGAAAATTAAAAAAGCTCTCAAAGTTCGAGATAAAAAAAGAAAAAACCATCGTCCAGGTAGCCAACGGTAAACGGTACAAGTATCGTACGGGCGAAAACGAGCGTTACCGTGCTCGTTTTCGAGTTATTGACGAAAAACGGCCTGGAGCGATCGGTCCGGCGGTCGACGCGCGAAAGTTTCTAAGTCCGCTCTGCTCCGAATCATCGCTCCGGCGTCAAAAATCGTCGTAGGACAAAAAATCGACACGCTACTTTGCAGGAAAAAATCCGGGGAACACGATGGCGTCGTCAAAAGTGCAGGTCGTCGAGCTCGTTTTCGAGAGAAAAAAAAAAAAATTCTCAAAATTCGACAAACAAATAAAACGATTGTTGGACCGTGTAGAGAATGTAAAACTGCATAAGAATCGTATAGACGAAAATTGGCGTTCACGTGCTCGTTTTTGTGGAGAAAATTAAAAAAGCTCTCAAAGTTCGAGATAAAAAAAGAAAAAACCATCCACCAGGTAGCCAACGGTAAACGGTACAAGTATCGTACGGGCGAAAACGAGCGTTACCGTGCTCGTTTTCGAGTTATTGACGAAAAACGGCCTGGAGCGATCGGTCCGGCGGTCGACGCGCGAAAGATTCTAAGTCCGCTCTGCTCCGAATCATCGCTCCGGCGTCAAAAATCGTCGTAGGACAAAAAATCGACACGCTACTTTGCAGGAAAAAATCCGGGGAACACGATGGCGTCGTCAAAAGTGCAGGTCGTCGAGCTCGTTTTCGAGAGAAAAAAAAAAAAATTCTCAAAATTCGACAAAAAAATAAAACGATTATTGGATCGTGTAGAGAATGTAAAACTGCATAAGAATCGCATAGACGAAAATGAGCGTTCACGTGCTCGTTTTTGTGGAAAAAATTAAAAAAGCTCTCAAAGTTCGAGATAAAAAAAAAAAAACCATCGACCAGGTAGCCAACGGTAAACGATACAAGTATCGTACGGGCGAAAACGAGCGTTACCGTGCTCGTTTTCGAGTTATTGACGAAAAACGGCCTGGAGCGATCGGTCCGGCGGTCGACGCGCGAAAGTTTCTAAGTCCGCTCTGCTCCGAATCATCGCTCCGGCGTCAAAAATCGTCGTAGGACAAAAACTCGACACGCTATCTTGCATGAAAAAATCCGGGGAACACGATGGCGTCGTCAAAAGTGCAGGTCGTCGAGCTCGTTTTCGAGAGAAAAAAAAAAAAATTCTCAAAATTCGACAAAAAAATAAAACGATTATTGGATTGTGTAGAGAATGTAAAACTGCATAAGAATCGCATAGACGAAAATGAGCGTTCACGTGCTCGTTTTTGTGGAAAAAATTAAAAAAGCTCTCAAAGTTCGAGATAAAAAAAGAAAAAACCATCGACCAGGTAGCCAACGGTAGACGGTACAAGTATCGTACGGGCGAAAACGAGCGTTACCGTGCTCGTTTTCGAGTTATTGACGAAAAACGGCCTGGAGCGATCGGTCCGGCGGTCGACGCGCGAAAGTTTCTAAGTCCGCTCTGCTCCGAATCATCGCTCCGGCGTCAAAAATCGTCGTAGGACAAAAAATCGACACGCTATCTTGCAGGAAAAAATCCGGGGAACACGATGGCGTCGTCAAAAGTGCAGGTCGTCGAGCTCGTTTTCGAGAGAAAAAAAAAAAAATTCTCAAAATTCGACAAAAAAATAAAACGATTATTGGATCGTGTAGAGAATGTGAAACTGCATAAGAATCGTATAGACGAAAATTGGCGTTCACGTGCTCGTTTTTGTGGAAAAAATTAAAAAAGCTCTCAAAGTTCGAGATAAAAAAAAAAAAAACCATCGACCAGGTAGCCAACGGTAGACGGTACAAGTATCGTATGGGCGAAAACGAGCGTTACCGTGCTGGTTTTCGAGTTATTGACGAAAAACGGCCTGGAGCGATCGGTCCGGCGGTCGACGCGCAAAAGTTTCTAAGTCCGCTCTGCTCCGAATCATCGCTCCGGTGTCAAAAATCGTCGTAGGACAAAAAATCGACACGCTATCTTGCAGGAAAAAATCCGGGGAACACGATGGCGTCGTCAAAAGTGCAGGTCGTCGAGCTCGTTTTCGAGAGAAAAAAAAAAAAATTCTCAAAATTCGACAAAAAAATAAAGCGATTATTGGGTCGTGTAGAGAATGTGAAACTGCATAAGAATCGTGTAGACGAAAATTGGCGTTCACGTGCTCGTTTTTGTGGAGAAAATTAAAAAAGCTCTCAAAGTTCGAGATAAAAAAAGAAAAAACCATCGTCCAGGTAGCCAACGGTAAACGGTACAAGTATCGTACGGGCGAAAACGAGCGTTACCGTGCTCGTTTTCGAGTTATTGACGAAAAACGGCCTGGAGCGATCGGTCCGGCGGTCGACGCGCGAAAGTTTCTAAGTCCGCTCTGCTCCGAATCATCGCTCCGGCGTCAAAAATCGTCGTAGGACAAAAAATCGACACGCTACTTTGCAGGAAAAAATCCGGGGAACACGATGGCGTCGTCAAAAGTGCAGGTCGTCGAGCTCGTTTTCGAGAGAAAAAAAAAAAAATTCTCAAAATTCGACAAACAAATAAAGCGATTGTTGGATTGTGTAGAGAATGTGAAACTGCATAAGAATCGCATAGACGAAAATGAGCGTTCACGTGCTCGTTTTTGTGGAAAAAATTAAAAAAGCTCTCAAAGTTCGAGATAAAAAAAAAAAAAACCATCGACCAGGTAGCCAACGGTAGACGGTACAAGTATCGTATGGGCGAAAACGAGCGTTACCGTGCTCGTTTTCGAGTTATTGACGAAAAACGGCCTGGAGCGATCGGTCCGGCGGTCGACGCGCGAAAGTTTCCAAGTCTGCTCTGCCCCGAATCATCGCTCCGGCGTCAAAAATCGTCGTAGGACAAAAAATCGACACGCTATCTTGCAGGAAAAAATCCGGGGAACACGATGGCGTCGTCAAAAGTGCAGGTCGTCGAGCTCGTTTTCGAGAGAAAAAAAAAAAAATTCTCAAAATTCGACAAAAAAATAAAACGATTATTGGATCGTGTAGAGAATGTAAAACTGCATAAGAATCGCATAGACGAAAATGAGCGTTCACGTGCTCGTTTTTGTGGAAAAAATTAAAAAAGCTCTCAAAGTTCGAGATAAAAAAAAAAAAACCATCGACCAGGTAGCCAACGGTAAACGATACAAGTATCGTACGGGCGAAAACGAGCGTTACCGTGCTCGTTTTCGAGTTATTGACGAAAAACGGCCTGGAGCGATCGGTCCGGCGGTCGACGCGCGAAAGTTTCTAAGTCCGCTCTGCTCCGAATCATCGCTCCGGCGTCAAAAATCGTCGTAGGACAAAAACTCGACACGCTATCTTGCATGAAAAAATCCGGGGAACACGATGGCGTCGTCAAAAGTGCAGGTCGTCGAGCTCGTTTTCGAGAGAAAAAAAAAAAAATTCTCAAAATTCGACAAAAAAATAAAACGATTATTGGATTGTGTAGAGAATGTAAAACTGCATAAGAATCGCATAGACGAAAATGAGCGTTCACGTGCTCGTTTTTGTGGAAAAAATTAAAAAAGCTCTCAAAGTTCGAGATAAAAAAAGAAAAAACCATCCACCAGGTAGCCAACGGTAAACGGTACAAGTATCGTACGGGCGAAAACGAGCGTTACCGTGCTCGTTTTCGAGTTATTGACGAAAAACGGCCTGGAGCGATCGGTCCGGCGGTCGACGCGCGAAAGTTTCTAAGTCCGCTCTGCTCCGAATCATCGCTCCGGCGTCAAAAATCGTCGTAGGACAAAAAATCGACACGCTACTTTGCAGGAAAAAATCCGGGGAACACGATGGCGTCGTCAAAAGTGCAGGTCGTCGAGCTCGTTTTCGAGAGAAAAAAAAAAAAATTCTCAAAATTCGACAAACAAATAAAACGATTGTTGGACCGTGTAGAGAATGTAAAACTGCATAAGAATCGTATAGACGAAAATTGGCGTTCACGTGCTCGTTTTTGTGGAGAAAATTAAAAAAGCTCTCAAAGTTCGAGATAAAAAAAGAAAAAACCATCCACCAGGTAGCCAACGGTAAACGGTACAAGTATCGTACGGGCGAAAACGAGCGTTACCGTGCTCGTTTTCGAGTTATTGACGAAAAACGGCCTGGAGCGATCGGTCCGGCGGTCGACGCGCGAAAGTTTCCAAGTCTGCTCTGCCCCGAATCATCGTTCCGGCGTCAAAAATCGTCGTAGGACAAAAAATCGACACGCTATCTTGCAGGAAAAAATCCGGGGAACACGATGGCGTCGTCAAAAGTGCAGGTCGTCGAGCTCGTTTTCGAGAGAAAAAAAAAAAAATTCTCAAAATTCGACAAAAAAATAAAACGATTATTGGATCGTGTAGAGAATGTAAAACTGCATAAGAATCGCATAGACGAAAATGAGCGTTCACGTGCTCGTTTTTGTGGAAAAAATTAAAAAAGCTCTCAAAGTTCGAGATAAAAAAAAAAAAACCATCGACCAGGTAGCCAACGGTAAACGGTACAAGTATCGTACGGGCGAAAACGAGCGTTACCGTGCTCGTTTTCGAGTTATTGACGAAAAACGGCCTGGAGCGATCGGTCCGGCGGTCGACGCGCGAAAGATTCTAAGTCCGCTCTGCTCCGAATCATCGCTCCGGCGTCAAAAATCGTCGTAGGACAAAAAATCGACACGCTACTTTGCAGGAAAAAATCCGGGGAACACGATGGCGTCGTCAAAAGTGCAGGTCGTCGAGCTCGTTTTCGAGAGAAAAAAAAAGAAATTCTCAAAATTCGACAAAAAAATAAAACGATTATTGGATTGTGTAGAGAATGTGAAACTGCATAAGAATCGCATAGACGAAAATGAGCGTTCACGTGCTCGTTTTTGTGGAAAAAATTAAAAAAGCTCTCAAAGTTCGAGATAAAAAAAAAAAAAACCATCGACCAGGTAGCCAACGGTAGACGGTACAAGTATCGTATGGGCGAAAACGAGCGTTACCGTGCTCGTTTTCGAGTTATTGACGAAAAACGGCCTGGAGCGATCGGTCCGGCGGTCGACGCGCGAAAGTTTCCAAGTCTGCTCTGCCCCGAATCATCGCTCCGGCGTCAAAAATCGTCGTAGGACAAAAAATCGACACGCTATCTTGCAGGAAAAAATCCGGGGAACACGATGGCGTCGTCAAAAGTGCAGGTCGTCGAGCTCGTTTTCGAGAGAAAAAAAAAAAAATTCTCAAAATTCGACAAAAAAATAAAACGATTATTGGATCGTGTAGAGAATGTAAAACTGCATAAGAATCGCATAGACGAAAATGAGCGTTCACGTGCTCGTTTTTGTGGAAAAAATTAAAAAAGCTCTCAAAGTTCGAGATAAAAAAAAAAAAACCATCGACCAGGTAGCCAACGGTAAACGATACAAGTATCGTACGGGCGAAAACGAGCGTTACCGTGCTCGTTTTCGAGTTATTGACGAAAAACGGCCTGGAGCGATCGGTCCGGCGGTCGACGCGCGAAAGTTTCTAAGTCCGCTCTGCTCCGAATCATCGCTCCGGCGTCAAAAATCGTCGTAGGACAAAAACTCGACACGCTATCTTGCATGAAAAAATCCGGGGAACACGATGGCGTCGTCAAAAGTGCAGGTCGTCGAGCTCGTTTTCGAGAGAAAAAAAAAAAAATTCTCAAAATTCGACAAAAAAATAAAACGATTATTGGATTGTGTAGAGAATGTAAAACTGCATAAGAATCGCATAGACGAAAATGAGCGTTCACGTGCTCGTTTTTGTGGAAAAAATTAAAAAAGCTCTCAAAGTTCGAGATAAAAAAAGAAAAAACCATCCACCAGGTAGCCAACGGTAAACGGTACAAGTATCGTACGGGCGAAAACGAGCGTTACCGTGCTCGTTTTCGAGTTATTGACGAAAAACGGCCTGGAGCGATCGGTCCGGCGGTCGACGCGCGAAAGTTTCTAAGTCCGCTCTGCTCCGAATCATCGCTCCGGCGTCAAAAATCGTCGTAGGACAAAAAATCGACACGCTACTTTGCAGGAAAAAATCCGGGGAACACGATGGCGTCGTCAAAAGTGCAGGTCGTCGAGCTCGTTTTCGAGAGAAAAAAAAAAAAATTCTCAAAATTCGACAAACAAATAAAACGATTGTTGGACCGTGTAGAGAATGTAAAACTGCATAAGAATCGTATAGACGAAAATTGGCGTTCACGTGCTCGTTTTTGTGGAGAAAATTAAAAAAGCTCTCAAAGTTCGAGATAAAAAAAGAAAAAACCATCCACCAGGTAGCCAACGGTAAACGGTACAAGTATCGTACGGGCGAAAACGAGCGTTACCGTGCTCGTTTTCGAGTTATTGACGAAAAACGGCCTGGAGCGATCGGTCCGGCGGTCGACGCGCGAAAGTTTCCAAGTCTGCTCTGCCCCGAATCATCGTTCCGGCGTCAAAAATCGTCGTAGGACAAAAAATCGACACGCTATCTTGCAGGAAAAAATCCGGGGAACACGATGGCGTCGTCAAAAGTGCAGGTCGTCGAGCTCGTTTTCGAGAGAAAAAAAAAAAAATTCTCAAAATTCGACAAAAAAATAAAACGATTATTGGATCGTGTAGAGAATGTAAAACTGCATAAGAATCGCATAGACGAAAATGAGCGTTCACGTGCTCGTTTTTGTGGAAAAAATTAAAAAAGCTCTCAAAGTTCGAGATAAAAAAAAAAAAACCATCGACCAGGTAGCCAACGGTAAACGATACAAGTATCGTACGGGCGAAAACGAGCGTTACCGTGCTCGTTTTCGAGTTATTGACGAAAAACGGCCTGGAGCGATCGGTCCGGCGGTCGACGCGCGAAAGTTTCTAAGTCCGCTCTGCTCCGAATCATCGCTCCGGCGTCAAAAATCGTCGTAGGACAAAAACTCGACACGCTATCTTGCATGAAAAAATCCGGGGAACACGATGGCGTCGTCAAAAGTGCAGGTCGTCGAGCTCGTTTTCGAGAGAAAAAAAAAAAAATTCTCAAAATTCGACAAAAAAATAAAACGATTATTGGATTGTGTAGAGAATGTAAAACTGCATAAGAATCGCATAGACGAAAATGAGCGTTCACGTGCTCGTTTTTGTGGAAAAAATTAAAAAAGCTCTCAAAGTTCGAGATAAAAAAAGAAAAAACCATCCACCAGGTAGCCAACGGTAAACGGTACAAGTATCGTACGGGCGAAAACGAGCGTTACCGTGCTCGTTTTCGAGTTATTGACGAAAAACGGCCTGGAGCGATCGGTCCGGCGGTCGACGCGCGAAAGTTTCTAAGTCCGCTCTGCTCCGAATCATCGCTCCGGCGTCAAAAATCGTCGTAGGACAAAAAATCGACACGCTACTTTGCAGGAAAAAATCCGGGGAACACGATGGCGTCGTCAAAAGTGCAGGTCGTCGAGCTCGTTTTCGAGAGAAAAAAAAAAAAATTCTCAAAATTCGACAAACAAATAAAACGATTGTTGGACCGTGTAGAGAATGTAAAACTGCATAAGAATCGTATAGACGAAAATTGGCGTTCACGTGCTCGTTTTTGTGGAGAAAATTAAAAAAGCTCTCAAAGTTCGAGATAAAAAAAGAAAAAACCATCCACCAGGTAGCCAACGGTAAACGGTACAAGTATCGTACGGGCGAAAACGAGCGTTACCGTGCTCGTTTTCGAGTTATTGACGAAAAACGGCCTGGAGCGATCGGTCCGGCGGTCGACGCGCGAAAGATTCTAAGTCCGCTCTGCTCCGAATCATCGCTCCGGCGTCAAAAATCGTCGTAGGACAAAAAATCGACACGCTACTTTGCAGGAAAAAATCCGGGGAACACGATGGCGTCGTCAAAAGTGCAGGTCGTCGAGCTCGTTTTCGAGAGAAAAAAAAAAAAATTCTCAAAATTCGACAAAAAAATAAAACGATTATTGGATTGTGTAGAGAATGTAAAACTGCATAAGAATTGCATAGACGAAAATGAGCGTTCACGTGCTCGTTTTTGTGGAAAAAATTAAAAAAGCTCTCAAAGTTCGAGATAAAAAAAAAAAAACCATCGACCAGGTAGCCAACGGTAAACGATACAAGTATCGTACGGGCGAAAACGAGCGTTACCGTGCTCGTTTTCGAGTTATTGACGAAAAACGGCCTGGAGCGATCGGTCCGGCGGTCGACGCGCGAAAGTTTCTAAGTCCGCTCTGCTCCGAATCATCGCTCCGGCGTCAAAAATCGTCGTAGGACAAAAACTCGACACGCTATCTTGCATGAAAAAATCCGGGGAACACGATGGCGTCGTCAAAAGTGCAGGTCGTCGAGCTCGTTTTCGAGAGAAAAAAAAAAAAAAATTCTCAAAATTCGACAAAAAAAATAAAACGATTATTGGATTGTGTAGAGAATGTAAAACTGCATAAGAATCGCATAGACGAAAATGAGCGTTCACGTGCTCGTTTTTGTGGAAAAAATTAAAAAAGCTCTCAAAGTTCGAGATAAAAAAAGAAAAAACCATCCACCAGGTAGCCAACGGTAAACGGTACAAGTATCGTACGGGCGAAAACGAGCGTTACCGTGCTCGTTTTCGAGTTATTGACGAAAAACGGCCTGGAGCGATCGGTCCGGCGGTCGACGCGCGAAAGTTTCTAAGTCCGCTCTGCTGAGGAGGGGTCGCAACGCGTCGTCGACCGGATCAGGGGGATGGGGATGACGGTGGCGGTCCATAAGACCGAGGTGATTGCGTTTCATTCACCTCGGCAGGATCCGCCACCCCCTCTGATCCGGGTGGGTGGGGCTGACATCGAGGTGAAGCCCCAGATCAGGTATCTGGGGCTGATCCTCGATAGCCACTGGCGTTTCGAGGAGCATTTCCGCTGCCTGGTCCCCCGGTTGGAAAGGATGGTTGCGGCTCTGGGCCGGATCCTGCCCAACCTGGGTGGCCCGGCGGGCCGAGTTCGTCGCCTCTATGTGGCAATGGTCCAGTCGGTGGCCCTATACGGGGCCCCCGTCTGGGCGGACGACCTGGCTGCCTCCCGGCGCAGCATGACTATGCTGCGTCGGGTGCAGAGGCGCATGGCGCTCAGGGTCGTCCGCGGGTATCGGACCATGTCACATGAGGCGGCGACGGTTCTAGCGGGGATGCCGCCCATGGACCTGCTCGCGCGGTCGCACGCGGTGATGTACCGGCACCGCGTCGACCGTCGCGCGGGGGTGGGGGCGGTCCCGGGCGGGCAGGAACCTGCTTGGGGCGATTTGAAGCGCCAGGCCCGGCAGTCCGTGTTGCTCGCGTGGCAGGAGCGGCTGGCTCTGCCAACAGCGGGGCACCGGACTGTAGGGGCGGTTCGGCCACTCCTGAAGGAGTGGCTGGACAGAGGCCATGGCAGCCTCACCTACCGGATGGCACAGGTATTTTCCGGGCATGGCAGCTTCGGAAGATACCTGTGCCGGATAGGGAAGGAGCCGACGGCGCGTTGCTGCCACTGCGACGCTGAGCAGGACACGGCGGATCATACCCTGGAGGTATGCCCCGCGTGGGAGGGGGAGCGCCGTGTCCTGGTCGGCGTCGTCGGGCGGGATGTCTCGCTGCCGGGCGTGGTGCGCGCCATGCTCGGCAGCGAGGAGAAGTGGAGGGCCGTGGCCTCCTTCTGCGAGAACGTAATGTTGCAGAAGGAGGCCGCGGGGAGGGAGCGCGAGCTGCAGCGGCGCGCTGAAGCTCGCGCTCGTGCGGTGGCCCGAGGTCGTCGCCCGGTCGCGAGGCGTCGCGGGCGGCCGCCTCGGCGTGGCGGATGACCTAGGCTGGGAGGGGGGTCCTGAGGGGACCCTCCTCCCGCCAGGCGGCGCCGGGTCGGACCGGTTGGGGGTAGGAGTGCCTCCCCCTACCGGTCCGACGCAAGGGGAGGCACCCTCGGCGGTCTGGTGCGGCCATGAACGCCCGGCCGCCGAGGGGTGGAAACGGGGTCGCGGGCGGTTGCGAGTTGGGGCTCGCAGCCGCCACTAAACGCGGCCCCGGGACGGATAGCGGCGGGATGGAGTGGCCCCGTCCCGCCGCTATGAGGCAGTGTGTCTACTGGGGGGACCGATTGTCCCCCCGGGGGATGGGCGCGAAAGCGCGGGCACGGGGAGGATACCGGAAGAATGCTTCGAGCGATTCCCGGTATCCTCCCAAAGCGTGCCGAAGGGTCACCGTGGGGTTTTTAGTGGGTAGGTCCCGCGCCTGTCGTTGTACGGGCGCGGGGAATCCCACACACCCCTCCCACCTCTCCCCAAGGAGGTGGGAGGGAGTCTTTCGAAGATTTTCCCCACGACAAAAAAAAAAAAAAAAAAAAAAAAAAAAAAAAAAGTCCGCTCTGCTCCGAATCATCGCTCCGGCGTCAAAAATCGTCGTAGGACAAAAAATCGACACGCTATCTTGCAGGAAAAAATCCGGGGAACACGATGGCGTCGTCAAAAGTGCAGGTCGTCGAGCTCGTTTTCGAGAGAAAAAAAAAAAAATTCTCAAAATTCGACAAAAAAATAAAGCGATTATTGGATCGTATAGAGAATGTGAAACTGCATAAGAATCGTATAGACGAAAATTGGCGTTCACGTGCTCGTTTTTGTGGAAAAAATTAAAAAAGCTCTCAAAGTTCGAGATAAAAAAAACAAAAACCATCGACCAGGTAGCCAACGGTAAACGATACAAGTATCGTGCGGGCGAAAACGAGCGTTACCGTGCTCGTTTTCGAGTTATTGACGAAAAACGGCCTGGAGCGATCGGTCCGGCGGTCGACGCGCGAAAGTTTCTAAGTCCGCTCTGCTCCGAATCATCGCTCCGGCGTCAAAAATCGTCGTAGGACAAAAAATCGACACGCTATCTTGCAGGAAAAAATCCGGGGAACACGATGGCGTCGTCAAAAGTGCAGGTCGTCGAGCTCGTTTTCGAGAGAAAAAAAAAAAAATTCTCAAAATTCGACAAAAAAATAAAGCGATTATTGGATCGTATAGAGAATGTGAAACTGCATAAGAATCGTATAGACGAAAATTGGCGTTCACGTGCTCGTTTTTGTGGAAAAAATTAAAAAAGCTCTCAAAGTTCGAGATAAAAAAAAAAAAAACCATCGACCAGGTAGCCAACGGTAGACGGTACAAGTATCGTATGGGCGAAAACGAGCGTTACCGTGCTCGTTTTCGAGTTATTGACGAAAAACGGCCTGGAGCGATCGGTCCGGCGGTCGACGCGCGAAAGTTTCCAAGTCTGCTCTGCCCCGAATCATCGCTCCGGCGTCAAAAATCGTCGTAGGACAAAAAATCGACACGCTATCTTGCAGGAAAAAATCCGGGGAACACGATGGCGTCGTCAAAAGTGCAGGTCGTCGAGCTCGTTTTCGAGAGAAAAAAAAAAAAATTCTCAAAATTCGACAAAAAAATAAAACGATTATTGGATCGTGTAGAGAATGTAAAACTGCATAAGAATCGCATAGACGAAAATTAGCGTTCACGTGCTCGTTTTTGTGGAAAAAATTAAAAAAGCTCTCAAAGTTCGAGATAAAAAAAGAAAAAACCATCGACCAGGTAGCCAACGGTAGACGGTACAAGTATCGTATGGGCGAAAACGAGCGTTACCGTGCTCGTTTTCGAGTTATTGACGAAAAACGGCCTGGAGCGATCGGTCCGGCGGTCGACGCGCGAAAGTTTCTAAGTCCGCTCTGCTCCGAATCATCGCTCCGGCGTCAAAAATCGTCGTAGGACAAAAAATCGACACGCTATCTTGCAGGAAAAAATCCGGGGACCACGATGGCGTCGTCAAAAGTGCAGGTCGTCGAGCTCGTTTTCGAGAGAAAAAAAAAAAAATTCTCAAAATTCGACAAAAAAATAAAACGATTATTGGATCGTGTAGAGAATGTAAAACTGCATCAGAATCGCATAGACGAAAATTGGCGTTCACGTGCTCGTTTTTGTGGAAAAAATTAAAAAAGCTCTCAAAGTTCGAGATAAAAAAAAAAAAACCATCGACCAGGTAGCCAACGGTAAACGATACAAGTATCGTACGGGCGAAAACGAGCGTTACCGTGCTCGTTTTCGAGTTATTGACGAAAAACGGCCTGGAGCGATCGGTCCGGCGGTCGACGCGCGAAAGTTTCTAAGTCCGCTCTGCTCCGAATCATCGCTCCGGCGTCAAAAATCGTCGTAGGACAAAAAATCGACACGCTATCTTGCAGGAAAAAATCCGGGGAACACGATGGCGTCGTCAAAAGTGCAGGTCGTCGAGCTCGTTTTCGAGAGAAAAAAAAAAAAATTCTCAAAATTCGACAAAAAAATAAAACGATTATTGGATCGTGTAGAGAATGTGAAACTGCATAAGAATCGTATAGACGAAAATTGGCGTTCACGTGCTCGTTTTTGTGGAAAAAATTAAAAAAGCTCTCAAAGTTCGAGATAAAAAAAAAAAAAACCATCGACCAGGTAGCCAACGGTAGACGGTACAAGTATCGTACGGGCGAAAACGAGCGTTACCGTGCTCGTTTTCGAGTTATTGACGAAAAACGGCCTGGAGCGATCGGTCCGGCGGTCGACGCGCGAAAGTTTCTAAGTCCGCTCTGCTCTCCCTCAGGGGCTGCCAGCCTTTCAGCTGCAGTACGGGCTTAACGAACCCGGGGTACCCGAGTCATACACACACCGTAAGCCTCCTGTTGGTCGTCACAACGACCCATTCACAATTCCGTATTGGTTTTGTGAATGGTACGTGACGGCAGGAGGAACGGGGGTCTTGGCTTAACCGCCTGGGCCACGAGTATGGCGACTCTATAAAATCGCCCTCCAATCCTAAGCTATGGTGCGCGGCGATGGGATGCATGGTTGGGGGAGAAGGCCCAATCCCAAGCGACCACCTCCGGAGAACCTGCCGAACCCCCGGAGTATTAGGCTTACCCGGGTAAGGCGGCTCTGCCCGGGTGGACCTTTATTTCCGACCATCTCGTGGGACTATTATGGACACAGAAAATAAAATGGGGATGGGGCGGGTTTTGTCGGTTGGGGAGGACGGAGACGGGGTTGGGGTTAGGGTGGCGGCGCTCGCGCCCCACTCAGCGCCAGGTCCGGCTTCGTGGAGGGTGGAGGAGGACGACGAGACGGCGTCGGTCTCGTCCTTCTCCTCCAGCACGAGCCACATAGGCTCTAAGAGGAAGAGGACGGGGCAGGCCGTCGTCGAGGTGGGCGGGGCGATGAGCCCGTCGGTGAGGCTGAGTTGCCTCAGGGACGAGGTGACCGAGGAGATATCGGAGAGGATCTCCTCGTCCCTGAGGCGGGTGGAGAAAGTCGCCGCTGCCTGCGCCTTTAAGGGGCAGAAAAGCGGTGGCGCGGAGGCCCTGAAGGCCGCGGCGGAGGAAATGAGGGAGGCGGCGCGGGAGCTCAGAGGGCGGAACGCCCGTCTGCAGCTCCTGTTGGAGGAGGAGCGACAGGGGAGGAGGAGGGCAGAGGCGCTGTGGAACAGCGCGGCCCTCCCTCCCATCCTCCCTCCTCCTCCACCGCCGCGTCCCTCGGCGGAGGTAAATAAACGGGGTGCGGCGGCAGTGGTGCGGGGCACCGCGGGCCCCTCCACCCGCACTCCGCCCGTGAAGAAGTCCCCGTCCTCCTCAGAAGACGATCTTCTGAGGAGGATTGGGGACATGATTGATGGCAAGCTGGCCGCCTTCCGGGAGGAGCTCCTCGCCGGAAGAGCGGTCAGCAGGAAGGCGGTGCCTCCCCGACCTGTTCCGGTACAGTCGGGGAAGGCAAAGAAGGGCGGAGTGAAGGCTCCGCCCAGCGTTGCGGCACCAGGGCCCCGGGTCGCGACCCCCAAGGGGGGTGGTGTACCCGTGGTCGCGGTGGTCGCGTCCTCCACAGCACCCTCCCAAGGGGGGGTGGCGTGGAGTGAGGTGGTGGGGCGGAAGGCGAAGCGGGCGGCGAGGAAGGCCTCGCAACCGCAGCCTCCGCCTCCGCCGCCGGCGGCCAAGGTAAAGGCCGCGAAGGTCGGGAAGGCACGACCAGGTCGTCCCCCAAAAACGGCAGCGGTGACGCTGACCGTTGCGCAGGGGGGCGACCTGACCCTCGCGGAGGCGATGCGGCTCGCCAGGGAGAATATCTCCCTGGAAGAGCTGGGCATCGCCTCCGTGAGGGCGAAGAGGGCCGTGACCGGGGGTCTCTTGCTGGAGATCCCCGGTGCAGAAGGCGGCGCGAAGGCGGATCGTCTCGCCCAGAGGCTCCGGGAGCAGCTGGGCGAGCGAGGTGTCCGGGTCGCCCGGCCCACGAAGCGCACGGAGATGCGCATTTGTGGGCTGGACGACTCGGTCAGCGCACAGGATGTGTCCCGTGCCCTTGCGAGGGCGGGGGACTGTCCTGTGGAGGACCTGCGGATCGGAGAGATCCGCAGGTCGCCCTCCGGCCTCGGGTCGGTGTGGGCCCGGTGCCCCCTCTCCGCCGCCCGTAAGGTGGCGGAATCCGGGAGGGTGTTGGTGGGGTGGGTTTCGGCGCGAGTGGAAATCCTCGCGCCGCGCCCGCTCCAGTGTCACCGCTGCCTCGAATTGGGGCACGTGAGGCAGTGGTGCACCTCGCCGGTGGACCGCAGCGGTCAGTGTTACCGCTGCGGTGCCAAAGAGCACCGTGCGAGCCAGTGCTCGGCGGCCCCCCACTGCCCGCTGTGTGCGGACATGGGGAGGCCAGCCGATCACAGGGTGGGGAGCAAGAAGTGCTCCCCCCCCTCCCGGAAGGAGAGGAAGAGGCGGGCTGCACCGGCTCCGGTGCCGAGGGCGGTGGCATCGTCCTTCATGGAGGTGGACGGTGCTACGGGGACGGACGGCCGGGAGGAGGCTGGCGCGGCCATTAATTAATGCCGCCCCGCCTCCTCCTCCAGGCCAACCTCAACCACTGCCGCGCGGCACAGGACTTGATGTCCCAAGTCCTCGCGGAGTGGGGGGTTGGCCTGGCGGTCGCCGCCGAGCCGTACCGCGTCCCTGATCACCCTCATTGGGTGGGCGACGCGGACGGCTTGGTGGCGACGGTATGGGGAGGGGGCGACGGGTCCCCACCGTTCTCCTTGTTGGAGCGCGGTCGGGGATTCGTCGCCGTGGACTGGGGGGGAGTCGCTGTGGTGGGGTGCTACATTTCGCCCCGTAGCGGTCACGCTGCGTTCGAGCTGTACTTGGCCGAGGTCGCGGCATGCGTGCAGCGCTACGCGGCCCGGCCGGTGCTGGTCCTGGGGGATTTTAATGCCAAGTCGGTGGCTTGGGGATCCCCCAGGACCTCCGTTCGCGGCGGGATCCTGGGCGATTGGGCGGCGGGGCTCGACCTCCGGGTATTGAACCGGGGGTCGGAGAACACATGCGTGCGGCGATATGGGGGGTCCATCGTGGATGTTGGATTCGCGACCCCCAACGCCGTGCGCATGGTGTCGGGTTGGCACGTGGTCGCGGGGGCAGAGACACTCTCCGATCACCGGTACATCCGGATGGAGGTCTCTGCCGCCGCGAGTGCATCCCGACACGGCCGCCTGCGTGGCACCCCACCACGCCGCTGGGCGCTTCGGCGCCTGGACAAGGACGCCCTGATGGCAGCTGCCCTCGCTGCAACTTGGCCGCAGGGAGCGGCCGAGTTGCCGAGCATAGAGGGGGAGGTCGCCCGGCTCGGAGCATTGGTCGCGGGTATTTGCGACGCGGCGATGCCTCGGGTCGGGCGGGCTTCTCCTCGCCGGGCGGTGTACTGGTGGTCGGACGCGATCGCGGAGTTGCGAGTCGCGACTGTCCGCGCCCGACGCCAGTACACCCGCGCGCGCCGTCGTCAACGTACAGACGACGGCGTGGCGCGAGCGAGGGCAGCTGATGACCTGTATGGAGCATACCGCGTGGCGCGGGTTGCTCTGCAGGTCGCCATCAAACGGGCCAAGACCCAGGCATGGAAGGAGCTCCTCCAGACCCTTGATGACGATCCATGGGGGCGCCCATATAAGGTGGTGCTGAATAAGCTCCGCCCGTGGGCGCCCCCCGTCACCGAGGGTCTTGACCCCCGGCTGCTGGAGGACGTGGTCAATACACTCTTCCCAATTGGGGAGAGGGGACCGCGTCCTCCGGCGGCGGCGGCTGTCCCAATGGAGTGGACGGCCGAGCTGGGGGTCACGCAGGAGGAGCTGGCAGCGGCCATCAGACGGCTCGGGGTTCGTAACACGGCCCCGGGTCCGGATGGTGTGCCCGGCCGGGTTTGGGTCTTGACCCAGGGCGTCCTTGGGGCCGACCTCAGGCGGTTGTTCGACCGCTGCCTGAGGGACGGGCGATTCCCCCCCAGTTGGAAGGTGGCGAGGATGGTCCTCCTCCGGAAGGAGGGTCGGCCCGCGGAGTCTCCCTCCGCATACCGGCCCATTTGTCTCCTCGACGAGGTGGGCAAGCTCTTCGAGCGTGTGATTGCTGCCCGCCTCGTCGAGCACCTGTCGCGGGGTGATCCCGGTCTGGCCGACTGCCAGTTCGGTTTCCGGGGGGGCCGATCGACTATCGACGCGATAGGTCGTGTGAGGGCCCTCTCGGAGGCGGCCGTCTCCCGGGGAGGGGTGGCATTGGCAATATCCTTGGATATTGCCAATGCCTTTAACACCCTCCCCTGGGAAGAGATAAGGAGGGGACTCGAATATCATCGAGTCCCCCCTTGTCTCAGGGCGGTCGTCGGGGATTATCTCCGCGGCAGGTGGATCGAGTATCCGGGCCGGGATGGTGATATGCGGAGGGAGGTGTACTGCGGTGTTCCGCAGGGGTCGGTCCTCGGGCCACTCCTGTGGAACATCGCGTACGACTCGGTGTTGCGGGCCGGCCTCCCCGACGGCGTCAGCACGGTGTGTTATGCGGATGACACACTGGTGCTGGCCGTCGGGGCGCACTGGGGGAGGGCCATGCGTCGCGCGGAGGAGGGGTCGCAACGCGTCGTCGACCGGATCAGGGGGATGGGGATGACGGTGGCGGTCCATAAGACCGAGGTGATTGCGTTTCATTCACCTCGGCAGGATCCGCCACCCCCTCTGATTCGGGTGGGCGGGGCTGACATCGAGGTGAAGCCCCAGATCAGGTATCTAGGGCTGATCCTCGATAGCCACTGGCGTTTCGAGAAGCATTTCCGCTGCCTGGTCCCCCGGTTGGAAAGGATGGTTGCGGCTCTGGGCCGGATCCTGCCCAACCTGGGGGGCCCGGCGGGCCGAGTTCGTCGCCTCTATGTGGCAATGGTCCAGTCGGTGGCCCTATACGGGGCCCCCGTCTGGGCGGACGACCTGGCTGCCTCCCGGCGCAGCATGACTATGCTGCGTCGGGTGCAGAGGCGCATGGCGCTCAGGGTCGTCCGCGGGTATCGGACCATGTCACATGAGGCGGCGACGGTTCTAGCGGGGATGCCGCCCATGGACCTGCTCGCGCGGTCGCACGCGGTGATGTACCGGCACCGCGTCGACCGTCGCGCGGGGGTGGGGGCGGTCCCGGGCGGGCAGGAACCTGCTTGGGGCGATTTGAAGCGCCAGGCCCGGCAGTCCGTGTTGCTCGCGTGGCAGGAGCGGCTGGCTCTGCCAACCGCGGGGCACCGGACTGTCGGGGCTGTTCGGCCACTCCTGAAGGAGTGGCTGGACAGAGGCCATGGCAGCCTCACCTACCGGATGGCACAGGTATTTTCCGGGCATGGCAGCTTCGGAAGATACCTGTGCCGGATAGGGAAGGAGCCGACGGCGCGTTGCTGCCACTGCGACGCTGAGCAGGACACGGCGGATCATACCCTGGAGGTATGCCCCGCGTGGGAGGGGGAGCGCCGTGTCCTGGTCGGCGTCGTCGGGCGGGATGTCTCGCTGCCGGGCGTGGTGCGCGCCATGCTCGGCAGCGAGGAGAAGTGGAGGGCCGTGGCCTCCTTCTGCGAGAACGTAATGTTGCAGAAGGAGGCCGCGGGGAGGGAGCGCGAGCTTCAGCGGCGTGCTGAAGCGCGCGCTCGTGCGGTGGCCCGAGGTCGTCGCCCGGTCGCGAGGCGTCGCGGGCGGCCGCCTCGGCGTGGCGGATGACCTAGGCTGGGAGGGGGGTCCTGAGGGGACCCTCCTCCCGCCAGGCGGCGCCGGGTCGGACCGGTTGGGGGTAGGAGTGCCTTCCCCTACCGGTCCGACGCAAGGGGAGGCACCCTCGGCGGTCTGGTGCGGCCATGAACGCCCGGCCGCCGAGGGATGGAAACGGGGTCGCGGGCGGTTGCGAGTTGGGGCTCGCAGCCGCCACTAAACGCGGCCCCGGGACGGATAGCGGCGGGATGGAGTGGCCCCGTCCCGCCGCTATGAGGCAGTGTGTCTACTGGGGGGACCGATTGTCCCCCCGGGGGATGGGCGCGAAAGCGCGGGCACGGGGAGGATACCGGAAGAATGCTTCGAGCGATTCCCGGTATCCTCCCAAAGCGTGCCGAAGGGTCACCGTGGGGTTTTTAGTGGGTAGGTCCCGCGCCTGTCGTTGTACGGGCGCGGGGAATCCCACACACGCCTCCCACCTCTCCCCAAGGAGGTGGGAGGGAGTCTTTCGAAGATTTTCCCCACGAAAAAAAAAAAAAAAAAAAAAAAAAAAAAAAAAAAAAAAAAAAAAAAAAAAAAAAAAAAAAAAAAAAAAAAGTCCGCTCTGCTCCGAATCATCGCTCCGGCGTCAAAAATCGTCGTAGGACAAAAAATCGACACGCTATCTTGCAGGAAAAAATCCGGGGAACACGATGGCGTCGTCAAAAGTGCAGGTCGTCGAGCTCGTTTTCGAGAGAAAAAAAAAAAAATTCTCAAAATTCGACAAAAAAATAAAACGATTATTGGATCGTGTAGAGAATGTGAAACTGCATAAGAATCGTATAGACGAAAATTGGCGTTCACGTGCTCGTTTTTGTGGAAAAAATTAAAAAAGCTCTCAAAGTTCGAGATAAAAAAAAAAAAAACCATCGACCAGGTAGCCAACGGTAGACGGTACAAGTATCGTATGGGCGAAAACGAGCGTTACCGTGCTGGTTTTCGAGTTATTGACGAAAAACGGCCTGGAGCGATCGGTCCGGCGGTCGACGCGCAAAAGTTTCTAAGTCCGCTCTGCTCCGAATCATCGCTCCGGCGTCAAAAATCGTCGTAGGACAAAAAATCGACACGCTATCTTGCAGGAAAAAATCCGGGGAACACGATGGCGTCGTCAAAAGTGCAGGTCGTCGAGCTCGTTTTCGAGAGAAAAAAAAAAAAATTCTCAAAATTCGACAAAAAAATAAAGCGATTATTGGATCGTGTAGAGAATGTGAAACTGCATAAGAATCGTGTAGACGAAAATTGGCGTTCACGTGCTCGTTTTTGTGGAGAAAATTAAAAAAGCTCTCAAAGTTCGAGATAAAAAAAGAAAAAACCATCCACCAGGTAGCCAACGGTAAACGGTACAAGTATCGTACGGGCGAAAACGAGCGTTACCGTGCTCGTTTTCGAGTTATTGACGAAAAACGGCCTGGAGCGATCGGTCCGGCGGTCGACGCGCGAAAGTTTCTAAGTCCGCTCTGCTCCGAATCATCGCTCCGGCGTCAAAAATCGTCGTAGGACAAAAAATCGACACGCTACTTTGCAGGAAAAAATCCGGGGAACACGATGGCGTCGTCAAAAGTGCAGGTCGTCGAGCTCGTTTTCGAGAGAAAAAAAAAAAAATTCTCAAAATTCGACAAACAAATAAAACGATTGTTGGACCGTGTAGAGAATGTAAAACTGCATAAGAATCGTATAGACGAAAATTGGCGTTCACGTGCTCGTTTTTGTGGAAAAAATTAAAAAAGCTCTCAAAGTTCGAGATAAAAAAAAAAAAACCATCGACCAGGTAGCCAACGGTAAACGATACAAGTATCGTACGGGCGAAAACGAGCGTTACCGTGCTCGTTTTCGAGTTATTGACGAAAAACGGCCTGGAGCGATCGGTCCGGCGGTCGACGCGCGAAAGTTTCTAAGTCCGCTCTGCTCCGAATCATCGCTCCGGCGTCAAAAATCGTCGTAGGACAAAAACTCGACACGCTATCTTGCATGAAAAAATCCGGGGAACACGATGGCGTCGTCAAAAGTGCAGGTCGTCGAGCTCGTTTTCGAGAGAAAAAAAAAAAAATTCTCAAAATTCGACAAAAAAATAAAACGATTATTGGATTGTGTAGAGAATGTAAAACTGCATAAGAATCGCATAGACGAAAATGAGCGTTCACGTGCTCGCTTTTGTGGAAAAAATTAAAAAAGCTCTCAAAGTTCGAGATAAAAAAAGAAAAAACCATCCACCAGGTAGCCAACGGTAAACGGTACAAGTATCGTACGGGCGAAAACGAGCGTTACCGTGCTCGTTTTCGAGTTATTGACGAAAAACGGCCTGGAGCGATCGGTCCGGCGGTCGACGCGCGAAAGTTTCTAAGTCCGCTCTGCTCCGCATCATCGCTCCGGCGTCAAAAATCGTCGTAGGACAAAAAATCGACACGCTATCTTGCAGGAAAAAATCCGGGGAACACGATGGCGTCGTCAAAAGTGCAGGTCGTCGAGCTCGTTTTCGAGAGAAAAAAAAAAAAATTCTCAAAATTCGACAAAAAAATAAAGCGATTATTGGATCGTATAGAGAATGTGAAACTGCATAAGAATCGTATAGACGAAAATTGGCGTTCACGTGCTCGTTTTTGTGGAAAAAATTAAAAAAGCTCTCAAAGTTCGAGATAAAAAAAAAAAAAACCATCGACCAGGTAGCCAACGGTAGACGGTACAAGTATCGTATGGGCGAAAACGAGCGTTACCGTGCTCGTTTTCGAGTTATTGACGAAAAACGGCCTGGAGCGATCGGTCCGGCGGTCGACGCGCAAAAGTTTCTAAGTCCGCTCTGCTCCGAATCATCGCTCCGGCGTCAAAAATCGTCGTAGGACAAAAAATCGACACGCTATCTTGCAGGAAAAAATCCGGGGAACACGATGGCGTCGTCAAAAGTGCAGGTCGTCGAGCTCGTTTTCGAGAGAAAAAAAAAAAAATTCTCAAAATTCGACAAAAAAATAAAGCGATTATTGGATCGTGTAGAGAATGTGAAACTGCATAAGAATCGTGTAGACGAAAATTGGCGTTCACGTGCTCGTTTTTGTGGAGAAAATTAAAAAAGCTCTCAAAGTTCGAGATAAAAAAAGAAAAAACCATCCACCAGGTAGCCAACGGTAAACGGTACAAGTATCGTACGGGCGAAAACGAGCGTTACCGTGCTCGTTTTCGAGTTATTGACGAAAAACGGCCTGGAGCGATCGGTCCGGCGGTCGACGCGCGAAAGTTTCTAAGTCCGCTCTGCTCCGAATCATCGCTCCGGCGTCAAAAATCGTCGTAGGACAAAAAATCGACACGCTACTTTGCAGGAAAAAATCCGGGGAACACGATGGCGTCGTCAAAAGTGCAGGTCGTCGAGCTCGTTTTCGAGAGAAAAAAAAAAAAATTCTCAAAATTCGACAAACAAATAAAACGATTGTTGGACCGTGTAGAGAATGTAAAACTGCATAAGAATCGTATAGACGAAAATTGGCGTTCACGTGCTCGTTTTTGTGGAAAAAATTAAAAAAGCTCTCAAAGTTCGAGATAAAAAAAAAAAAACCATCGACCAGGTAGCCAACGGTAAACGATACAAGTATCGTACGGGCGAAAACGAGCGTTACCGTGCTCGTTTTCGAGTTATTGACGAAAAACGGCCTGGAGCGATCGGTCCGGCGGTCGACGCGCGAAAGTTTCTAAGTCCGCTCTGCTCCGAATCATCGCTCCGGCGTCAAAAATCGTCGTAGGACAAAAACTCGACACGCTATCTTGCATGAAAAAATCCGGGGAACACGATGGCGTCGTCAAAAGTGCAGGTCGTCGAGCTCGTTTTCGAGAGAAAAAAAAAAAAATTCTCAAAATTCGACAAAAAAATAAAACGATTATTGGATTGTGTAGAGAATGTAAAACTGCATAAGAATCGCATAGACGAAAATGAGCGTTCACGTGCTCGCTTTTGTGGAAAAAATTAAAAAAGCTCTCAAAGTTCGAGATAAAAAAAGAAAAAACCATCCACCAGGTAGCCAACGGTAAACGGTACAAGTATCGTACGGGCGAAAACGAGCGTTACCGTGCTCGTTTTCGAGTTATTGACGAAAAACGGCCTGGAGCGATCGGTCCGGCGGTCGACGCGCGAAAGTTTCTAAGTCCGCTCTGCTCCGCATCATCGCTCCGGCGTCAAAAATCGTCGTAGGACAAAAAATCGACACGCTATCTTGCAGGAAAAAATCCGGGGAACACGATGGCGTCGTCAAAAGTGCAGGTCGTCGAGCTCGTTTTCGAGAGAAAAAAAAAAAAATTCTCAAAATTCGACAAAAAAATAAAGCGATTATTGGATCGTATAGAGAATGTGAAACTGCATAAGAATCGTATAGACGAAAATTGGCGTTCACGTGCTCGTTTTTGTGGAAAAAATTAAAAAAGCTCTCAAAGTTCGAGATAAAAAAAAAAAAAACCATCGACCAGGTAGCCAACGGTAGACGGTACAAGTATCGTATGGGCGAAAACGAGCGTTACCGTGCTCGTTTTCGAGTTATTGACGAAAAACGGCCTGGAGCGATCGGTCCGGCGGTCGACGCGCAAAAGTTTCTAAGTCCGCTCTGCTCCGAATCATCGCTCCGGCGTCAAAAATCGTCGTAGGACAAAAACTCGACACGCTATCTTGCATGAAAAAATCCGGGGAACACGATGGCGTCGTCAAAAGTGCAGGTCGTCGAGCTCGTTTTCGAGAGAAAAAAAAAAAAATTCTCAAAATTCGACAAAAAAATAAAACGATTATTGGATTGTGTAGAGAATGTAAAACTGCATAAGAATCGCATAGACGAAAATGAGCGTTCACGTGCTCGTTTTTGTGGAAAAAATTAAAAAAGCTCACAAAGTTCGAGATAAAAAAAGAAAAAACCATCCACCAGGTAGCCAACGGTAAACGGTACAAGTATCGTACGGGCGAAAACGAGCGTTACCGTGCTCGTTTTCGAGTTATTGACGAAAAACGGCCTGGAGCGATCGGTCCGGCGGTCGACGCGCGAAAGTTTCTAAGTCCGCTCTGCTCCGAATCATCGCTCCGGCGTCAAAAATCGTCGTAGGACAAAAAATCGACACGCTATCTTGCAGGAAAAAATCCGGGGAACACGATGGCGTCGTCAAAAGTGCAGGTCGTCGAGCTCGTTTTCGAGAGAAAAAGAAAAAAATTCTCAAAATTCGACAAAAAAATAAAGCGAATATTGGATCGTGTAGAGAATGTGAAACTGCATCAGAATCGTATAGACGAAAATTGGCGTTCACGTGCTCGTTTTTGTGGAAAAAATTAAAAAAGCTCTCAAAGTTCGAGATAAAAAAAGAAAAAACCATCGACCAGGTAGCCAACGGTAGACGGTACAAGTATCGTATGGGCGAAAACGAGCGTTACCGTGCTCGTTTTCGAGTTATTGACGAAAAACGGCCTGGAGCGATCGGTCCGGCGGTCGACGCGCGAAAGTTTCCAAGTCTGCTCTGCCCCGAATCATCGCTCCGGCGTCAAAAATCGTCGTAGGACAAAAAATCGACACGCTATCTTGCAGGAAAAAATCCGGGGACCACGATGGCGTCGTCAAAAGTGCAGGTCGTCGAGCTCGTTTTCGAGAGAAAAAAAAAAAAATTCTCAAAATTCGACAAAAAAATAAAGCGATTATTGGATCGTATAGAGAATGTGAAACTGCATAAGAATCGTATAGACGAAAATTGGCGTTCACGTGCTCGTTTTTGTGGAAAAAATTAAAAAAGCTCTCAAAGTTCGAGATAAAAAAAGAAAAAACCATCGACCAGGTAGCCAACGGTAAACGATACAAGTATCGTACGGGCGAAAACGAGCGTTACCGTGCTCGTTTTCGAGTTATTGACGAAAAACGGCCTGGAGCGATCGGTCCGGCGGTCGACGCGCGAAAGTTTCTAAGTCCGCTCTGCTCCGAATCATCGCTCCGGCGTCAAAAATCGTCGTAGGACAAAAACTCGACACGCTATCTTGCATGAAAAAATCCGGGGAACACGATGGCGTCGTCAAAAGTGCAGGTCGTCGAGCTCGTTTTCGAGAGAAAAAAAAAAAAATTCTCAAAATTCGACAAAAAAATAAAACGATTATTGGATTGTGTAGAGAATGTAAAACTGCATAAGAATCGCATAGACGAAAATGAGCGTTCACGTGCTCGTTTTTGTAGAAAAAATTAAAAAAGCTCTCAAAGTTCGAGATAAAAAAAGAAAAAACCATCCACCAGGTAGCCAACGGTAAACGGTACAAGTATCGTACGGGCGAAAACGAGCGTTACCGTGCTCGTTTTCGAGTTATTGACGAAAAACGGCCTGGAGCGATCGGTCCGGCGGTCGACGCGCGAAAGTTTCTAAGTCCGCTCTGCTCCGAATCATCGCTCCGGCGTCAAAAATCGTCGTAGGACAAAAAATCGACACGCTATCTTGCAGGAAAAAATCCGGGGACCACGATGGCGTCGTCAAAAGTGCAGGTCGTCGAGCTCGTTTTCGAGAGAAAAAAAAAAAAATTCTCAAAATTCGACAAAAAAATAAAACGATTATTGGATCGTGTAGAGAATGTAAAACTGCATCAGAATCGCATAGACGAAAATTGGCGTTCACGTGCTCGTTTTTGTGGAAAAAATTAAAAAAGCTCTCAAAGTTCGAGATAAAAAAAAAAAAACCATCGACCAGGTAGCCAACGGTAAACGATACAAGTATCGTACGGGCGAAAACGAGCGTTACCGTGCTCGTTTTCGAGTTATTGACGAAAAACGGCCTGGAGCGATCGGTCCGGCGGTCGACGCGCGAAAGTTTCTAAGTCTGCTCTGCTCCGAATCATCGCTCCGGCGTCAAAAATCGTCGTAGGACAAAAAATCGACACGCTATCTTGCAGGAAAAAATCCGGGGAACACGATGGCGTCGTCAAAAGTGCAGGTCGTCGAGCTCGTTTTCGAGAGAAAAAAAAAAAAATTCTCAAAATTCGACAAAAAAATAAAACGATTATTGGATCGTGTAGAGAATGTGAAACTGCATAAGAATCGTATAGACGAAAATTGGCGTTCACGTGCTCGTTTTTGTGGAAAAAATTAAAAAAGCTCTCAAAGTTCGAGATAAAAAAAAAAAAAACCATCGACCAGGTAGCCAACGGTAGACGGTACAAGTATCGTACGGGCGAAAACGAGCGTTACCGTGCTCGTTTTCGAGTTATTGACGAAAAACGGCCTGGAGCGATCGGTCCGGCGGTCGACGCGCGAAAGTTTCTAAGTCCGCTCTGCTCCGAATCATCGCTCCGGCGTCAAAAATCGTCGTAGGACAAAAAATCGACACGCTATCTTGCAGGAAAAAATCCGGGGAACACGATGGCGTCGTCAAAAGTGCAGGTCGTCGAGCTCGTTTTCGAGAGAAAAAAAAAAAAATTCTCAAAATTCGACAAAAAAATAAAACGATTATTGGATCGTGTAGAGAATGTGAAACTGCATAAGAATCGTATAGACGAAAATTGGCGTTCACGTGTTCGTTTTTGTGGAAAAAATTAAAAAAGCTCTCAAAGTTCGAGATAAAAAAAAAAAAACCATCGACCAGGTAGCCAACGGTAAACGATACAAGTATCGTACGGGCGAAAACGAGCGTTACCGTGCTCGTTTTCGAGTTATTGACGAAAAACGGCCTGGAGCGATCGGTCCGGCGGTCGACGCGCGAAAGTTTCTAAGTCCGCTCTGCTCCGAATCATCGCTCCGGCGTCAAAAATCGTCGTAGGACAAAAACTCGACACGCTATCTTGCATGAAAAAATCCGGGGAACACGATGGCGTCGTCAAAAGTGCAGGTCGTCGAGCTCGTTTTCGAGAGAAAAAAAAAAAAATTCTCAAAATTCGACAAAAAAATAAAACGATTATTGGATTGTGTAGAGAATGTAAAACTGCATAAGAATCGCATAGACGAAAATGAGCGTTCACGTGCTCGTTTTTGTGGAAAAAATTAAAAAAGCTCTCAAAGTTCGAGATAAAAAAAGAAAAAACCATCCACCAGGTAGCCAACGGTAAACGGTACAAGTATCGTACGGGCGAAAACGAGCGTTACCGTGCTCGTTTTCGAGTTATTGACGAAAAACGGCCTGGAGCGATCGGTCCGGCGGTCGACGCGCGAAAGTTTCTAAGTCCGCTCTGCTCCGAATCATCGCTCCGGCGTCAAAAATCGTCGTAGGACAAAAAATCGACACGCTATCTTGCAGGAAAAAATCCGGGGAACACGATGGCGTCGTCAAAAGTGCAGGTCGTCGAGCTCGTTTTCGAGAGAAAAAAAAAAAAATTCTCAAAATTCGACAAAAAAATAAAGCGATTATTGGATCGTATAGAGAATGTGAAACTGCATAAGAATCGTATAGACGAAAATTGGCGTTCACGTGCTCGTTTTTGTGGAAAAAATTAAAAAAGCTCTCAAAGTTCGAGATAAAAAAAAAAAAAACCATCGACCAGGTAGCCAACGGTAGACGGTACAAGTATCGTATGGGCGAAAACGAGCGTTACCGTGCTCGTTTTCGAGTTATTGACGAAAAACGGCCTGGAGCGATCGGTCCGGCGGTCGACGCGCAAAAGTTTCTAAGTCCGCTCTGCTCCGAATCATCGCTCCGGCGTCAAAAATCGTCGTAGGACAAAAACTCGACACGCTATCTTGCATGAAAAAATCCGGGGAACACGATGGCGTCGTCAAAAGTGCAGGTCGTCGAGCTCGTTTTCGAGAGAAAAAAAAAAAAATTCTCAAAATTCGACAAAAAAATAAAACGATTATTGGATTGTGTAGAGAATGTAAAACTGCATAAGAATCGCATAGACGAAAATGAGCGTTCACGTGCTCGTTTTTGTGGAAAAAATTAAAAAAGCTCTCAAAGTTCGAGATAAAAAAAGAAAAAACCATCCACCAGGTAGCCAACGGTAAACGGTACAAGTATCGTACGGGCGAAAACGAGCGTTACCGTGCTCGTTTTCGAGTTATTGACGAAAAACGGCCTGGAGCGATCGGTCCGGCGGTCGACGCGCGAAAGTTTCCAAGTCTGCTCTGCCCCGAATCATCGCTCCGGCGTCAAAAATCGTCGTAGGACAAAAAATTGACACGCTATCTTGCAGGAAAAAATCCGGGGACCACGATGGCGTCGTCAAAAGTGCAGGTCGTCGAGCTCGTTTTCGAGAGAAAAAAAAAAAAATTCTCAAAATTCGACAAAAAAATAAAACGATTATTGGATTGTGTAGAGAATGTAAAACTGCATCAGAATCGCATAGACGAAAATTGGCGTTCACGTGCTCGTTTTTGTGGAAAAAATTAAAAAAGCTCTCAAAGTTCGAGATAAAAAAAAAAAAACCATCGACCAGGTAGCCAACGGTAAACGATACAAGTATCGTGCGGGCGAAAACGAGCGTTACCGTGCTCGTTTTCGAGTTATTGACGAAAAACGGCCTGGAGCGATCGGTCCGGCGGTCGACGCGCGAAAGTTTCTAAGTCCGCTCTGCTCCGAATCATCGCTCCGGCGTCAAAAATCGTCGTAGGACAAAAAATCGACACGCTATCTTGCAGGAAAAAATCCGGGGAACACGATGGCGTCGTCAAAAGTGCAGGTCGTCGAGCTCGTTTTCGAGAGAAAAAGAAAAAAATTCTCAAAATTCGACAAAAAAATAAAGCGATTATTGGATCGTGTAGAGAATGTGAAACTGCATAAGAATCGTATAGACGAAAATTGGCGTTCACGTGCTCGTTTTTGTGGAAAAAATTAAAAAAGCTCTCAAAGTTCGAGATAAAAAAAGAAAAAACCATCGACCAGGTAGCCAACGGTAGACGGTACAAGTATCGTATGGGCGAAAACGAGCGTTACCGTGCTCGTTTTCGAGTTATTGACGAAAAACGGCCTGGAGCGATCGGTCCGGCGGTCGACGCGCGAAAGTTTCCAAGTCTGCTCTGCCCCCCCTCAGGGGCTGCCAGCCTTTCAGCTGCAGTACGGGCTTAACGAACCCGGGGTACCCGAGTCATACACACACCGTAAGCCTCCTGTTGGTCGTCACAACGACCCATTCACAATTCCCTATTGGTTTTGTGAATGGTACGTGACGGCAGGAGGAACGGGGGTCTTGGCTTAACCGCCTGGGCCACGAGTATGGCGACTCTATAAAATCGCCCTCCAATCCTAAGCTATGGTGCGCGGCGATGGGATGCATGGTTGGGGGAGAAGGCCCAATCCCAAGCGACCACCTCCGGGGAACCTGCCGAACCCCCGGAGTATTAGGCTTACCCGGGTAAGGCGGCTCTGCCCGGGTGGACCATTATTTCCGACCATCTCGTGGGATTCTTATGGACACAGAAAATAAAATGAGGATGGGGCGGGTTTTGTCGGTTGGGGAGGACGGAGACGGGGTTGGGGTTAGGGTGGCGGCGCTCGCGCCCCACTCAGCGCCAGGTCCGGCTTCGTGGAGGGTGGAGGAGGACGACGAGACGGCGTCGGTCTCGTCCTTCTCCTCCAGCACGAGCCACATAGGCTCTAAGAGGAAGAGGACGGGGCAGGCCGTCGTCGAGGTGGGCGGGGCGATGAGCCCGTCGGTGAGGCTGAGTTGCCTCAGGGACGAGGTGACCGAGGAGATATCGGAGAGGATCTCCTCGTCCCTGAGGCGGGTGGAGAAAGTCGCCGCTGCCTGCGCCTTTAAGGGGCAGAAAAGCGGTGGCGCGGAGGCCCTGAAGGCCGCGGCGGAGGAAATGAGGGAGGCGGCGCGGGAGCTCAGAGGGCGGAACGCCCGTCTGCAGCTCCTGTTGGAGGAGGAGCGACAGGGGAGGAGGAGGGCAGAGGCGCTGTGGAACAGCGCGGCCCTCCCTCCCATCCTCCCTCCTCCTCCACCGCCGCGTCCCTCGGCGGAGGTAAATAAGCGGAGTGCGGCGGCAGTGGTGCGGGGCACCGCGGGCCCCTCCACCCGCACTCCGCCCGTGAAGAAGTCCCCGTCCTCCTCAGAAGACGATCTTCTGAGGAGGATTGGGGACATGATTGATGGCAAGCTGGCCGCCTTCCGGGAGGAGCTCCTCGCCGGAAGAGCGGTCAGCAGGAAGGCGGTGCCTCCCCGACCTGTTCCGGTACAGTCGGGGAAGGCAAAGAAGGGCGGAGTGAAGGCTCCGCCCAGCGTTGCGGCACCAGGGCCCCGGGTCGCGACCCCCAAGGGGGGTGGTGTACCCGTGGTCGCGGTGGTCGCGTCCTCCACAGCACCCTCCCAAGGGGGGGTGGCGTGGAGTGAGGTGGTGGGGCGGAAGGCGAAGCGGGCGGCGAGGAAGGCCTCGCAACCGCAGCCTCCGCCTCCGCCGCCGGCGGCCAAGGTAAAGGCCGCGAAGGTCGGGAAGGCACGACCAGGTCGTCCCCCAAAAACGGCAGCGGTGACGCTGACCGTTGCGCAGGGGGGCGACCTGACCCTCGCGGAGGCGATGCGGCTCGCCAGGGAGAATATCTCCCTGGAAGAGCTGGGCATCGCCTCCGTGAGGGCGAAGAGGGCCGTGACCGGGGGTCTCTTGCTGGAGATCCCCGGTGCAGAAGGCGGCGCGAAGGCGGATCGTCTCGCCCAGAGGCTCCGGGAGCAGCTGGGCGAGCGAGGTGTCCGGGTCGCCCGGCCCACGAAGCGCACGGAGATGCGCGTTTGTGGACTGGACGACTCGGTCACCGCACAGGATGTGTCCCGTGCCCTTGCGAGGGCGGGGGACTGTCCTCTGGAGGACCTGCGGATCGGAGAGATCCGCAGGTCGCCCTCCGGCCTCGGGTCGGTGTGGGCCCGGTGCCCCCTCTCCGCCGCCCGTAAGGTGGCGGAATCCGGGAGGGTGTTGGTGGGGTGGGTTTCGGCGCGAGTGGAAATCCTCGCGCCGCGCCCGCTCCAGTGTCACCGCTGCCTCGAATTGGGGCACGTGAGGCAGTGGTGCACCTCGCCGGTGGACCGCAGCGGTCAGTGTTACCGCTGCGGTGCCAAAGAGCACCGTGCGAGCCAGTGCTCGGCGGCCCCCCACTGCCCGCTGTGTGCGGACATGGGGAGGCCAGCCGATCACAGGGTGGGGAGCAAGAAGTGCTCCCCCCCCACCCGGAAGGAGAGGAAGAGGCGGGCTGCACCGGCTCCGGTGCCGAGGGCGGTGGCATCGTCCTCCATGGAGGTGGACGGTGCTACGGGGACGGACGGCCGGGAGGAGGCTGGCGCGGCCATTAATTAATGCCGCCCCGCCTCCTCCTCCAGGCCAACCTCAACCACTGCCGCGCGGCACAGGACTTGATGTCCCAAGTCCTCGCGGAGTGGGGGGTTGGCCTGGCGGTCGCCGCCGAGCCGTACCGCGTCCCTGATCACCCTCATTGGGTGGGCGACGTGGACGGCTTGGTGGCGACGGTATGGGGAGGGGGCGACGGGTCCCCACCGTTCTCCTTGTTGGAGCGCGGTCGGGGATTCGTCGCCGTGGACTGGGGGGGAGTAGCTGTGGTGGGGTGCTACATTTCGCCCCGTAGCGGTCACGCTGCGTTCGAGCTGTACTTGGCCGAGGTCGCGGCATGCGTGCAGCGCTACGCGGCCCGGCCGGTGCTGGTCCTGGGGGATTTTAATGCCAAGTCGGTGGCTTGGGGATCCCCCAGGACCTCCGTTCGCGGCGGGATCCTGGGCGATTGGGCGGCGGGGCTCGACCTCCGGGTATTGAACCGGGGGTCGGAGCACACATGCGTGCGGCGATATGGGGGGTCCATCGTGGATGTTGGATTCGCGACCCCCAACGCCGTGCGCATGGTGTCGGGTTGGCACGTGGTCGCGGGGGCAGAGACACTCTCCGATCACCGGTACATCCGGATGGAGGTCTCTGCCGCCGCGAGTGCATCCCGACAGGGCCGCCTGCGTGGCGCCCCACCACGCCGCTGGGCGCTTCGGCGCCTGGACAAGGACGCCCTGATGGCAGCTGCCCTCGCTGCAACTTGGCCGCAGGGAGCGGCCGAGTTGCCGAGCATAGAGGAGGAGGTCGCCCGGCTCGGAGCATTGGTCGCGGGTATTTGCGACGCGGCGATGCCTCGGGTCGGGCGGGCTTCTCCTCGCCGGGCGGTGTACTGGTGGTCGGACGCGATCGCGGAGTTGCGAGTCGCGACTGTCCGCGCCCGACGCCAGTACACCCGCGCGCGCCGTCGTCAACGTACAGGCGACGGCGTGGCGCGAGCGAGGGCAGCTGATGACCTGTATGGAGCATACCGCGTGGCGCGGGTTGCTCTGCAGGTCGCCATCAAACGGGCCAAGACCCAGGCATGGAAGGAGCTCCTCCAGACCCTTGATGACGATCCATGGGGGCGCCCATATAAGGTGGTGCTGAATAAGCTCCGCCCGTGGGTGCCCCCCGTCACCGAGGGTCTTGACCCCCGGCTGCTGGAGGACGTGGTCAATACACTCTTCCCAATTGGGGAGAGGGGACCGCGTCCTCCGGCGGCGGCGGCTGTCCCAGTGGAGTGGACGGCCGAGCTGGGGGTCACGCAGGAGGAGCTGGCAGCGGCCATCAGACGGCTCGGGGTTCGTAACACGGCCCCGGGTCCGGATGGTGTGCCCGGCCGGGTTTGGGTCTTGACCCAGGGCGTCCTTGGGGCCGACCTCAGGCGGTTGTTCGACCGCTGCCTGAGGAACGGGCGATTCCCCCCCAGTTGGAAGGTGGCGAGGATGGTCCTCCTCCGGAAGGAGGGTCGGCCCGCGGAGTCTCCCTCCGCATACCGGCCCATTTGTCTCCTCGACGAGGTGGGCAAGCTCTTCGAGCGTGTGATTGCTGCCCGCCTCGTCGAGCACCTGTCGCGGGGTGATCCCGGTCTGGCCGACTGCCAGTTCGGTTTCCGGGGGGGCCGATCGACTATCGACGCGATAGGTCGTGTGAGGGCCCTCTCGGGGGCGGCCGTTTCCCGGGGAGGGGTGGCATTGGCAATATCCTTGGATATTGCCAATGCCTTTAACACCCTCCCCTGGGAAGAGATAAGGAGGGGACTCGAATATCATCGAGTCCCCCCTTGTCTCAGGGCGGTCGTCGGGGATTATCTCCGCGGCAGGTGGATCGAGTGTTCGGGCCGGGATGGTGATATGCGGAGGGAGGTGTACTGCGGTGTTCCGCAGGGGTCGGTCCTCGGGCCACTCCTGTGGAACATCGCGTACGACTCGGTGTTGCGGGCCGGCCTCCCCGATGGCGTCAGCACGGTGTGTTATGCGGATGACACACTGGTGCTGGCCGTCGGGGCGCACTGGGGGAGGGCCATGCGTCGCGCGGAGGAGGGGTCGCAACGCGTCGTCGACCGGATCAGGGGGATGGGGATGACGGTGGCGGTCCATAAGACCGAGGTGATTGCGTTTCATTCACCTCGGCAGGATCCGCCACCCCCTCTGATCCGGGTGGGTGGGGCTGACATCGAGGTGAAGCCCCAGATCAGGTATCTGGGGCTGATCCTCGATAGCCACTGGCGTTTCGAGAAGCATTTCCGCTGCCTGGTCCCCCGGTTGGAAAGGATGGTTGCGGCTCTGGGCCGGATCCTGCCCAACCTGGGGGGCCCGGCGGGCCGAGTTCGTCGCCTCTATGTGGCAATGGTCCAGTCGGTGGCCCTATACGGGGCCCCCGTCTGGGCGGACGACCTGGCTGCCTCCCGGCGCAGCATGACTATGCTGCGTCGGGTGCAGAGGCGCATGGCGCTCAGGGTCGTCCGCGGGTATCGGACCATGTCACATGAGGCGGCGACGGTTCTAGCGGGGATGCCGCCCATGGACCTGCTCGCGCGGTCGCACGCGGTGATGTACCGGCACCGCGTCGACCGTCGCGCGGGGGTGGGGGCGGTCCCGGGCGGGCAGGAACCTGCTTGGGGCGATTTGAAGCGCCAGGCCCGGCAGTCCGTGTTGCTCGCGTGGCAGGAGCGGCTGGCTCTGCCAACCGCGGGGCACCGGACTGTCGGGGCTGTTCGGCCACTCCTGAAGGAGTGGCTGGACAGAGGCCATGGCAGCCTCACCTACCGGCTGGCACAGGTATTTTCCGGGCATGGCAGCTTCGGAAGATACCTGTGCCGGATAGGGAAGGAGCCGACGGCGCGTTGCTGCCACTGCGACGCTGAGCAGGACACGGCGGATCATACCCTGGAGGCATGCCCCGCGTGGGAGGGGGAGCGCCGTGTCCTGGTCGGCGTCGTCGGGCGGGATGTCTCGCTGCCGGGCGTGGTGCGCGCCATGCTCGGCAGCGAGGAGAAGTGGAGGGCCGTGGCCTCCTTCTGCGAGAACGTAATGTTGCAGAAGGAGGCCGCGGGGAGGGAGCGCGAGCTTCAGCGGCGCGCTGAAGCTCGCGCTCGTGCGGTGGCCCGAGGTCGTCGCCCGGTCGCGAGGCGTCGCGGGCGGCCGCCTCGGCGTGGCGGATGACCTAGGCTGGGAGGGGGGTCCTGAGGGGACCCTCCTCCCGCCAGGCGGCGCCGGGTCGGACCGGTTGGGGGTAGGAGTGCCTTCCCCTACCGGTCCGACGCAAGGGGAGGCACCCTCGGCGGTCTGGTGCGGCCATGAACGCCCGGCCGCCGAGGGGTGGAAACGGGGTCGCGGGCGGTTGCGAGTTGGGGCTCGCAGCCGCCACTAAACGCGGCCCCGGGACGGATAGCGGCGGGATGGAGTGGCCCCGTCCCGCCGCTATGAGGCAGTGTGTCTACTGGGGGGACCGATTGTCCCCCCGGGGGATGGGCGCGAAAGCGCGGGCACGGGGAGGATACC
Organism: Colletes latitarsis; assembly: GCF_051014445.1. Classification (NCBI taxonomy): domain Eukaryota; kingdom Metazoa; phylum Arthropoda; class Insecta; order Hymenoptera; family Colletidae; genus Colletes; species Colletes latitarsis. The sequence continues at coordinate 2,271,012 of NC_135137.1, forward strand.
GGAAGAATGCTTCGAGCGATTCCCGGTATCCTCCCAAAGCGTGCCGAAGGGTCACCGTGGGGTTTTTAGTGGGTAGGTCCCGCGCCTGTCGTTGTACGGGCGCGGGGAATCCCACACACCCCTCCCACTTCTCCCCAAGGAGGTGGGAGGGAGTCTTTCGAAGATTTTCCCCACGACAAAAAAAAAAAAAAAAAAAAAAAAAAAAAAAAGTCTGCTCTGCCCCGAATCATCGCTCCGGCGTCAAAAATCGTCGTAGGACAAAAAATCGACACGCTATCTTGCAGGAAAAAATCCGGGGACCACGATGGCGTCGTCAAAAGTGCAGGTCGTCGAGCTCGTTTTCGAGAGAAAAAAAAAAAAATTCTCAAAATTCGACAAAAAAATAAAACGATTATTGGATTGTGTAGAGAATGTAAAACTGCATCAGAATCGCATAGACGAAAATTGGCGTTCACGTGCTCGTTTTTGTGGAAAAAATTAAAAAAGCTCTCAAAGTTCGAGATAAAAAAAAAAAAACCATCGACCAGGTAGCCAACGGTAAACGATACAAGTATCGTGCGGGCGAAAACGAGCGTTACCGTGCTCGTTTTCGAGTTATTGACGAAAAACGGCCTGGAGCGATCGGTCCGGCGGTCGACGCGCGAAAGTTTCCAAGTCTGCTCTGCCCCGAATCATCGCTCCGGCGTCAAAAATCGTCGTAGGACAAAAAATCGACACGCTATCTTGCAGGAAAAAATCCGGGGAACACGATGGCGTCGTCAAAAGTGCAGGTCGTCGAGCTCGTTTTCGAGAGAAAAAAAAAAAAATTCTCAAAATTCGACAAAAAAATAAAACGATTATTGGATCGTGTAGAGAATGTAAAACTGCATAAGAATCGCATAGACGAAAATTAGCGTTCACGTGCTCGTTTTTGTGGAAAAAATTAAAAAAGCTCTCAAAGTTCGAGATAAAAAAAGAAAAAACCATCGACCAGGTAGCCAACGGTAAACGATACAAGTATCGTACGGGCGAAAACGAGCGTTACCGTGCTCGTTTTCGAGTTATTGACGAAAAACGGCCTGGAGCGATCGGTCCGGCGGTCGACGCGCGAAAGTTTCTAAGTCCGCTCTGCTCCGAATCATCGCTCCGGCGTCAAAAATCGTCGTAGGACAAAAACTCGACACGCTATCTTGCATGAAAAAATCCGGGGAACACGATGGCGTCGTCAAAAGTGCAGGTCGTCGAGCTCGTTTTCGAGAGAAAAAAAAAAAAATTCTCAAAATTCGACAAAAAAATAAAACGATTATTGGATTGTGTAGAGAATGTAAAACTGCATAAGAATCGCATAGACGAAAATGAGCGTTCACGTGCTCGTTTTTGTGGAAAAAATTAAAAAAGCTCTCAAAGTTCGAGATAAAAAAAGAAAAAACCATCCACCAGGTAGCCAACGGTAAACGGTACAAGTATCGTACGGGCGAAAACGAGCGTTACCGTGCTCGTTTTCGAGTTATTGACGAAAAACGGCCTGGAGCGATCGGTCCGGCGGTCGACGCGCGAAAGTTTCTAAGTCCGCTCTGCTCCGAATCATCGCTCCGGCGTCAAAAATCGTCGTAGGACAAAAAATCGACACGCTATCTTGCAGGAAAAAATCCGGGGACCACGATGGCGTCGTCAAAAGTGCAGGTCGTCGAGCTCGTTTTCGAGAGAAAAAAAAAAAAATTCTCAAAATTCGACAAAAAAATAAAACGATTATTGGATCGTGTAGAGAATGTAAAACTGCATCAGAATCGCATAGACGAAAATTGGCGTTCACGTGCTCGTTTTTGTGGAAAAAATTAAAAAAGCTCTCAAAGTTCGAGATAAAAAAAAAAAAACCATCGACCAGGTAGCCAACGGTAAACGATACAAGTATCGTACGGGCGAAAACGAGCGTTACCGTGCTCGTTTTCGAGTTATTGACGAAAAACGGCCTGGAGCGATCGGTCCGGCGGTCGACGCGCGAAAGTTTCTAAGTCCGCTCTGCTCCGAATCATCGCTCCGGCGTCAAAAATCGTCGTAGGACAAAAAATCGACACGCTATCTTGCAGGAAAAAATCCGGGGAACACGATGGCGTCGTCAAAAGTGCAGGTCGTCGAGCTCGTTTTCGAGAGAAAAAAAAAAAAATTCTCAAAATTCGACAAAAAAATAAAACGATTATTGGATCGTGTAGAGAATGTGAAACTGCATAAGAATCGTATAGACGAAAATTGGCGTTCACGTGCTCGTTTTTGTGGAAAAAATTAAAAAAGCTCTCAAAGTTCGAGATAAAAAAAAAAAAAACCATCGACCAGGTAGCCAACGGTAGACGGTACAAGTATCGTACGGGCGAAAACGAGCGTTACCGTGCTCGTTTTCGAGTTATTGACGAAAAACGGCCTGGAGCGATCGGTCCGGCGGTCGACGCGCGAAAGTTTCTAAGTCCGCTCTGCTCCGAATCATCGCTCCGGCGTCAAAAATCGTCGTAGGACAAAAAATCGACACGCTATCTTGCAGGAAAAAATCCGGGGAACACGATGGCGTCGTCAAAAGTGCAGGTCGTCGAGCTCGTTTTCGAGAGAAAAAAAAAAAAATTCTCAAAATTCGACAAAAAAATAAAACGATTATTGGATCGTGTAGAGAATGTGAAACTGCATAAGAATCGTGTAGACGAAAATTGGCGTTCACGTGCTCGTTTTTGTGGAGAAAATTAAAAAAGCTCTCAAAGTTCGAGATAAAAAAAGAAAAAACCATCCACCAGGTAGCCAACGGTAAACGGTACAAGTATCGTACGGGCGAAAACGAGCGTTACCGTGCTCGTTTTCGAGTTATTGACGAAAAACGGCCTGGAGCGATCGGTCCGGCGGTCGACGCGCGAAAGTTTCTAAGTCCGCTCTGCTCCGAATCATCGCTCCGGCGTCAAAAATCGTCGTAGGACAAAAAATCGACACGCTACTTTGCAGGAAAAAATCCGGGGAACACGATGGCGTCGTCAAAAGTGCAGGTCGTCGAGCTCGTTTTCGAGAGAAAAAAAAAAAAATTCTCAAAATTCGACAAACAAATAAAACGATTGTTGGACCGTGTAGAGAATGTAAAACTGCATAAGAATCGTATAGACGAAAATTGGCGTTCACGTGCTCGTTTTTGTGGAGAAAATTAAAAAAGCTCTCAAAGTTCGAGATAAAAAAAGAAAAAACCATCCACCAGGTAGCCAACGGTAAACGGTACAAGTATCGTACGGGCGAAAACGAGCGTTACCGTGCTCGTTTTCGAGTTATTGACGAAAAACGGCCTGGAGCGATCGGTCCGGCGGTCGACGCGCGAAAGATTCTAAGTCCGCTCTGCTCCGAATCATCGCTCCGGCGTCAAAAATCGTCGTAGGACAAAAAATCGACACGCTACTTTGCAGGAAAAAATCCGGGGAACACGATGGCGTCGTCAAAAGTGCAGGTCGTCGAGCTCGTTTTCGAGAGAAAAAAAAAAAAATTCTCAAAATTCGACAAAAAAATAAAACGATTATTGGATTGTGTAGAGAATGTAAAACTGCATAAGAATCGCATAGACGAAAATGAGCGTTCACGTGCTCGTTTTTGTGGAAAAAATTAAAAAAGCTCTCAAAGTTCGAGATAAAAAAAAAAAAACCATCGACCAGGTAGCCAACGGTAAACGATACAAGTATCGTACGGGCGAAAACGAGCGTTACCGTGCTCGTTTTCGAGTTATTGACGAAAAACGGCCTGGAGCGATCGGTCCGGCGGTCGACGCGCGAAAGTTTCCAAGTCTGCTCTGCTCCGAATCATCGCTCCGGCGTCAAAAATCGTCGTAGGACAAAAACTCGACACGCTATCTTGCATGAAAAAATCCGGGGACCACGATGGCGTCGTCAAAAGTGCAGGTCGTCGAGCTCGTTTTCGAGAGAAAAAAAAAAAAATTCTCAAAATTCGACAAAAAAATAAAACGATTATTGGATCGTGTAATGAATGTAAAACTGCATCAGAATCGCATAGACGAAAATTGGCGTTCACGTGCTCGTTTTTGTGGAAAAAATTAAAAAAGCTCTCAAAGTTCGAGATAAAAAAAAAAAAACCATCGACCAGGTAGCCAACGGTAAACGATACAAGTATCGTACGGGCGAAAACGAGCGTTACCGTGCTCGTTTTCGAGTTATTGACGAAAAACGGCCTGGAGCGATCGGTCCGGCGGTCGACGCGCGAAAGTTTCTAAGTCCGCTCTGCTCCGAATCATCGCTCCGGCGTCAAAAATCGTCGTAGGACAAAAAATCGACACGCTATCTTGCAGGAAAAAATCCGGGGAACACGATGGCGTCGTCAAAAGTGCAGGTCGTCGAGCTCGTTTTCGAGAGAAAAAAAAAAAAATTCTCAAAATTCGACAAAAAAATAAAACGATTATTGGATCGTGTAGAGAATGTGAAACTGCATAAGAATCGTATAGACGAAAATTGGCGTTCACGTGCTCGTTTTTGTGGAAAAAATTAAAAAAGCTCTCAAAGTTCGAGATAAAAAAAAAAAAAACCATCGACCAGGTAGCCAACGGTAGACGGTACAAGTATCGTACGGGCGAAAACGAGCGTTACCGTGCTCGTTTTCGAGTTATTGACGAAAAACGGCCTGGAGCGATCGGTCCGGCGGTCGACGCGCGAAAGTTTCTAAGTCCGCTCTGCTCCGAATCATCGCTCCGGCGTCAAAAATCGTCGTAGGACAAAAAATCGACACGCTATCTTGCAGGAAAAAATCCGGGGAACACGATGGCGTCGTCAAAAGTGCAGGTCGTCGAGCTCGTTTTCGAGAGAAAAAAAAAAAAATTCTCAAAATTCGACAAAAAAATAAAACGATTATTGGATCGTGTAGAGAATGTGAAACTGCATAAGAATCGTATAGACGAAAATTGGCGTTCACGTGCTCGTTTTTGTGGAAAAAATTAAAAAAGCTCTCAAAGTTCGAGATAAAAAAAAAAAAAACCATCGACCAGGTAGCCAACGGTAGACGGTACAAGTATCGTATGGGCGAAAACGAGCGTTACCGTGCTGGTTTTCGAGTTATTGACGAAAAACGGCCTGGAGCGATCGGTCCGGCGGTCGACGCGCAAAAGTTTCTAAGTCCGCTCTGCTCCGAATCATCGCTCCGGCGTCAAAAATCGTCGTAGGACAAAAAATCGACACGCTATCTTGCAGGAAAAAATCCGGGGAACACGATGGCGTCGTCAAAAGTGCAGGTCGTCGAGCTCGTTTTCGAGAGAAAAAAAAAAAAATTCTCAAAATTCGACAAAAAAATAAAGCGATTATTGGATCGTGTAGAGAATGTGAAACTGCATAAGAATCGTGTAGACGAAAATTGGCGTTCACGTGCTCGTTTTTGTGGAGAAAATTAAAAAAGCTCTCAAAGTTCGAGATAAAAAAAGAAAAAACCATCCACCAGGTAGCCAACGGTAAACGGTACAAGTATCGTACGGGCGAAAACGAGCGTTACCGTGCTCGTTTTCGAGTTATTGACGAAAAACGGCCTGGAGCGATCGGTCCGGCGGTCGACGCGCGAAAGTTTCTAAGTCCGCTCTGCTCCGAATCATCGCTCCGGCGTCAAAAATCGTCGTAGGACAAAAAATCGACACGCTACTTTGCAGGAAAAAATCCGGGGAACACGATGGCGTCGTCAAAAGTGCAGGTCGTCGAGCTCGTTTTCGAGAGAAAAAAAAAAAATTCTCAAAATTCGACAAACAAATAAAACGATTGTTGGACCGTGTAGAGAATGTAAAACTGCATAAGAATCGTATAGACGAAAATTGGCGTTCACGTGCTCGTTTTTGTGGAGAAAATTAAAAAAGCTCTCAAAGTTCGAGATAAAAAAAGAAAAAACCATCCACCAGGTAGCCAACGGTAAACGGTACAAGTATCGTACGGGCGAAAACGAGCGTTACCGTGCTCGTTTTCGAGTTATTGACGAAAAACGGCCTGGAGCGATCGGTCCGGCGGTCGACGCGCGAAAGATTCTAAGTCCGCTCTGCTCCGAATCATCGCTCCGGCGTCAAAAATCGTCGTAGGACAAAAAATCGACACGCTACTTTGCAGGAAAAAATCCGGGGAACACGATGGCGTCGTCAAAAGTGCAGGTCGTCGAGCTCGTTTTCGAGAGAAAAAAAAAAAAATTCTCAAAATTCGACAAAAAAATAAAACGATTATTGGATTGTGTAGAGAATGTAAAACTGCATAAGAATCGCATAGACGAAAATGAGCGTTCACGTGCTCGTTTTTGTGGAAAAAATTAAAAAAGCTCTCAAAGTTCGAGATAAAAAAAAAAAAACCATCGACCAGGTAGCCAACGGTAAACGATACAAGTATCGTACGGGCGAAAACGAGCGTTACCGTGCTCGTTTTCGAGTTATTGACGAAAAACGGCCTGGAGCGATCGGTCCGGCGGTCGACGCGCGAAAGTTTCTAAGTCCGCTCTGCTCCGAATCATCGCTCCGGCGTCAAAAATCGTCGTAGGACAAAAACTCGACACGCTATCTTGCATGAAAAAATCCGGGGAACACGATGGCGTCGTCAAAAGTGCAGGTCGTCGAGCTCGTTTTCGAGAGAAAAAAAAAAAAATTCTCAAAATTCGACAAAAAAATAAAACGATTATTGGATTGTGTAGAGAATGTAAAACTGCATAAGAATCGCATAGACGAAAATGAGCGTTCACGTGCTCGTTTTTGTGGAAAAAATTAAAAAAGCTCTCAAAGTTCGAGATAAAAAAAGAAAAAACCATCCACCAGGTAGCCAACGGTAAACGGTACAAGTATCGTACGGGCGAAAACGAGCGTTACCGTGCTCGTTTTCGAGTTATTGACGAAAAACGGCCTGGAGCGATCGGTCCGGCGGTCGACGCGCGAAAGTTTCTAAGTCCGCTCTGCTCCGAATCATCGCTCCGGCGTCAAAAATCGTCGTAGGACAAAAAATCGACACGCTATCTTGCAGGAAAAAATCCGGGGAACACGATGGCGTCGTCAAAAGTGCAGGTCGTCGAGCTCGTTTTCGAGAGAAAAAAAAAAAAATTCTCAAAATTCGACAAAAAAATAAAGCGATTATTGGATCGTATAGAGAATGTGAAACTGCATAAGAATCGTATAGACGAAAATTGGCGTTCACGTGCTCGTTTTTGTGGAAAAAATTAAAAAAGCTCTCAAAGTTCGAGATAAAAAAAAAAAAAACCATCGACCAGGTAGCCAACGGTAGACGGTACAAGTATCGTATGGGCGAAAACGAGCGTTACCGTGCTCGTTTTCGAGTTATTGACGAAAAACGGCCTGGAGCGATCGGTCCGGCGGTCGACGCGCAAAAGTTTCTAAGTCCGCTCTGCTCCGAATCATCGCTCCGGCGTCAAAAATCGTCGTAGGACAAAAACTCGACACGCTATCTTGCATGAAAAAATCCGGGGAACACGATGGCGTCGTCAAAAGTGCAGGTCGTCGAGCTCGTTTTCGAGAGAAAAAAAAAAAAATTCTCAAAATTCGACAAAAAAATAAAACGATTATTGGATTGTGTAGAGAATGTAAAACTGCATAAGAATCGCATAGACGAAAATGAGCGTTCACGTGCTCGTTTTTGTGGAAAAAATTAAAAAAGCTCTCAAAGTTCGAGATAAAAAAAGAAAAAACCATCGACCAGGTAGCCAACGGTAGACGGTACAAGTATCGTATGGGCGAAAACGAGCGTTACCGTGCTCGTTTTCGAGTTATTGACGAAAAACGGCCTGGAGCGATCGGTCCGGCGGTCGACGCGCGAAAGTTTCCAAGTCTGCTCTGCCCCCTCCCCGACGGCGTCAGCACGGTGTGTTATGCGGATGACACACTGGTGCTGGCCGTCGGGGCGCACTGGGGGAGGGCCATGCGTCGCGCGGAGGAGGGGTCGCAACGCGTCGTCGACCGGATCAGGGGGATGGGGATGACGGTGGCAGTCCATAAGACCGAGGTGATTGCGTTTCATTCACCTCGGCAGGATCCGCCACCCCCTCTGATTCGGGTGGGTGGGGCTGACATCGAGGTGAAGCCCCAGATCAGGTATCTGGGGCTGATCCTCGATAGCCACTGGCGTTTCGAGAAGCATTTCCGCTACCTGGTCCCCCGGTTGGAAAGGATGGTTGCGGCTCTGGGCCGGATCCTGCCCAACTTGGGGGGCCCGGCGGGCCGAGTTCGTCGCCTCTATGTGGCAATGGTCCAGTCGGTGGCCCTATACGGGGCCCCCGTCTGGGCGGACGACCTGGCTGCCTCCCGGCGCAGCATGACTAAGCTGCGTCGGGTGCAGAGGCGCATGGCGCTCAGGGTCGTCCGCGGGTATCGGACCATGTCACATGAGGCGGCGACGGTTCTAGCGGGGATGCCGCCCATGGACCTGCTCGCGCGGTCGCACGCGGTGATGTACCGGCACCGCGTCGACCGTCGCGCGGTGGTGGGGGCGGTCCCGGGCGGGCAGGAACCTGCTTGGGGCGATTTGAAGCGCCAGGCCCGGCAGTCCGTGTTGCTCGCGTGGCAGGAGCGGCTGGCTCTGCCAACCGCGGGGCACCGGACTGTCGGGGCTGTTCGGCCACTCCTGAAGGAGTGGCTGGACAGAGGCCATGGCAGCCTCACCTACCGGCTGGCACAGGTATTTTCCGGGCATGGCAGCTTCGGAAGATACCTGTGCCGGATAGGGAAGGAGCCGACGGCGCGTTGCTGCCACTGCGACGCTGAGCAGGACACGGCGGATCATACCCTGGAGGTATGCCCCGCGTGGGAGGGGGAGCGCCGTGTCCTGGTCGGCGTCGTCGGGCGGGATGTCTCGCTGCCGGGCGTGGTGCGCGCCATGCTCGGCAGCGAGGAGAAGTGGAGGGCCGTGGCCTCCTTCTGCGAGAACGTAATGTTGCAGAAGGAGGCCGCGGGGAGGGAGCGTGAGCTTCAGCGGCGCGCTGAAGCTCGCGCTCGTGCGGTGGCCCGAGGTCGTCGCCCGGTCGCGAGGCGTCGCGGGCGGCCGCCTCGGCGTGGCGGATGACCTAGGCTGGGAGGGGGGTCCTGAGGGGACCCTCCTCCCGCCAGGCGGCGCCGGGTCGGACCGGTTGGGGGTAGGAGTGCCTCCCCCTACCGGTCCGACGCAAGGGGAGGCACCCTCGGCGGTCTGGTGCGGCCATGAACGCCCGGCCGCCGAGGGGAGGAAACGGGGTCGCGGGCGGTTGCGAGTTGGGGCTCGCAGCCGCCACTAAACGCGGCCCCGGGACGGATAGCGGCGGGATGGAGTGGCCCCGTCCCGCCGCTATGAGGCAGTGTGTCTACTGGGGGGACCGATTGTCCCCCCGGGGGATGGGCGCGAAAGCGCGGGCACGGGGAGGATACCGGAAGAATGCTTCGAGCGATTCCCGGTATCCTCCCAAAGCGTGCCGAAGGGTCACCGTGGGGTTTTTAGTGGGTAGGTCCCGCGCCTGTCGTTGTACGGGCGCGGGGAATCCCACACACCCCTCCCACCTCTCCCCAAGGAGGTGGGAGGGAGTCTTTCGAAGATTTTCCCCACGACAAAAAAAAAAAAAAAAAAAAAAAAAAAAAAAAAAAAGTCTGCTCTGCCCCGAATCATCGCTCCGGCGTCAAAAATCGTCGTAGGACAAAAAATCGACACGCTATCTTGCAGGAAAAAATCCGGGGACCACGATGGCGTCGTCAAAAGTGCAGGTCGTCGAGCTCGTTTTCGAGAGAAAAAAAAAAAAATTCTCAAAATTCGACAAAAAAATAAAACGATTATTGGATTGTGTAGAGAATGTAAAACTGCATCAGAATCGCATAGACGAAAATTGGCGTTCACGTGCTCGTTTTTGTGGAAAAAATTAAAAAAGCTCTCAAAGTTCGAGATAAAAAAAAAAAAACCATCGACCAGGTAGCCAACGGTAAACGATACAAGTATCGTGCGGGCGAAAACGAGCGTTACCGTGCTCGTTTTCGAGTTATTGACGAAAAACGGCCTGGAGCGATCGGTCCGGCGGTCGACGCGCGAAAGTTTCCAAGTCTGCTCTGCCCCGAATCATCGCTCCGGCGTCAAAAATCGTCGTAGGACAAAAAATCGACACGCTATCTTGCAGGAAAAAATCCGGGGAACACGATGGCGTCGTCAAAAGTGCAGGTCGTCGAGCTCGTTTTCGAGAGAAAAAAAAAAAAATTCTCAAAATTCGACAAAAAAATAAAACGATTATTGGATCGTGTAGAGAATGTAAAACTGCATAAGAATCGCATAGACGAAAATTAGCGTTCACGTGCTCGTTTTTGTGGAAAAAATTAAAAAAGCTCTCAAAGTTCGAGATAAAAAAAGAAAAAACCATCGACCAGGTAGCCAACGGTAAACGATACAAGTATCGTACGGGCGAAAACGAGCGTTACCGTGCTCGTTTTCGAGTTATTGACGAAAAACGGCCTGGAGCGATCGGTCCGGCGGTCGACGCGCGAAAGTTTCTAAGTCCGCTCTGCTCCGAATCATCGCTCCGGCGTCAAAAATCGTCGTAGGACAAAAACTCGACACGCTATCTTGCATGAAAAAATCCGGGGAACACGATGGCGTCGTCAAAAGTGCAGGTCGTCGAGCTCGTTTTCGAGAGAAAAAAAAAAAAATTCTCAAAATTCGACAAAAAAATAAAACGATTATTGGATTGTGTAGAGAATGTAAAACTGCATAAGAATCGCATAGACGAAAATGAGCGTTCACGTGCTCGTTTTTGTAGAAAAAATTAAAAAAGCTCTCAAAGTTCGAGATAAAAAAAGAAAAAACCATCCACCAGGTAGCCAACGGTAAACGGTACAAGTATCGTACGGGCGAAAACGAGCGTTACCGTGCTCGTTTTCGAGTTATTGACGAAAAACGGCCTGGAGCGATCGGTCCGGCGGTCGACGCGCGAAAGTTTCTAAGTCCGCTCTGCTCCGAATCATCGCTCCGGCGTCAAAAATCGTCGTAGGACAAAAAATCGACACGCTATCTTGCAGGAAAAAATCCGGGGACCACGATGGCGTCGTCAAAAGTGCAGGTCGTCGAGCTCGTTTTCGAGAGAAAAAAAAAAAAATTCTCAAAATTCGACAAAAAAATAAAACGATTATTGGATCGTGTAGAGAATGTAAAACTGCATCAGAATCGCATAGACGAAAATTGGCGTTCACGTGCTCGTTTTTGTGGAAAAAATTAAAAAAGCTCTCAAAGTTCGAGATAAAAAAAAAAAAACCATCGACCAGGTAGCCAACGGTAAACGGTACAAGTATCGTACGGGCGAAAACGAGCGTTACCGTGCTCGTTTTCGAGTTATTGACGAAAAACGGCCTGGAGCGATCGGTCCGGCGGTCGACGCGCGAAAGTTTCTAAGTCCGCTCTGCTCCGAATCATCGCTCCGGCGTCAAAAATCGTCGTAGGACAAAAAATCGACACGCTATCTTGCAGGAAAAAATCCGGGGAACACGATGGCGTCGTCAAAAGTGCAGGTCGTCGAGCTCGTTTTCGAGAGAAAAAAAAAAAAATTCTCAAAATTCGACAAAAAAATAAAACGATTATTGGATCGTGTAGAGAATGTGAAACTGCATAAGAATCGTATAGACGAAAATTGGCGTTCACGTGCTCGTTTTTGTGGAAAAAATTAAAAAAGCTCTCAAAGTTCGAGATAAAAAAAAAAAAAACCATCGACCAGGTAGCCAACGGTAGACGGTACAAGTATCGTACGGGCGAAAACGAGCGTTACCGTGCTCGTTTTCGAGTTATTGACGAAAAACGGCCTGGAGCGATCGGTCCGGCGGTCGACGCGCGAAAGTTTCTAAGTCCGCTCTGCTCCGAATCATCGCTCCGGCGTCAAAAATCGTCGTAGGACAAAAAATCGACACGCTATCTTGCAGGAAAAAATCCGGGGAACACGATGGCGTCGTCAAAAGTGCAGGTCGTCGAGCTCGTTTTCGAGAGAAAAAAAAAAAAATTCTCAAAATTCGACAAAAAAATAAAACGATTATTGGATCGTGTAGAGAATGTGAAACTGCATAAGAATCGTATAGACGAAAATTGGCGTTCACGTGCTCGTTTTTGTGGAAAAAATTAAAAAAGCTCTCAAAGTTCGAGATAAAAAAAAAAAAACCATCGACCAGGTAGCCAACGGTAAACGATACAAGTATCGTACGGGCGAAAACGAGCGTTACCGTGCTCGTTTTCGAGTTATTGACGAAAAACGGCCTGGAGCGATCGGTCCGGCGGTCGACGCGCGAAAGTTTCTAAGTCCGCTCTGCTCCGAATCATCGCTCCGGCGTCAAAAATCGTCGTAGGACAAAAACTCGACACGCTATCTTGCATGAAAAAATCCGGGGAACACGATGGCGTCGTCAAAAGTGCAGGTCGTCGAGCTCGTTTTCGAGAGAAAAAAAAAAAAATTCTCAAAATTCGACAAAAAAATAAAACGATTATTGGATTGTGTAGAGAATGTAAAACTGCATAAGAATCGCATAGACGAAAATGAGCGTTCACGTGCTCGTTTTTGTGGAAAAAATTAAAAAAGCTCTCAAAGTTCGAGATAAAAAAAGAAAAAACCATCCACCAGGTAGCCAACGGTAAACGGTACAAGTATCGTACGGGCGAAAACGAGCGTTACCGTGCTCGTTTTCGAGTTATTGACGAAAAACGGCCTGGAGCGATCGGTCCGGCGGTCGACGCGCGAAAGTTTCTAAGTCCGCTCTGCTCCGAATCATCGCTCCGGCGTCAAAAATCGTCGTAGGACAAAAACTCGACACGCTATCTTGCAGGAAAAAATCCGGGGAACACGATGGCGTCGTCAAAAGTGCAGGTCGTCGAGCTCGTTTTCGAGAGAAAAAAAAAAAAATTCTCAAAATTCGACAAAAAAATAAAGCGATTATTGGATCGTATAGAGAATGTGAAACTGCATAAGAATCGTATAGACGAAAATTGGCGTTCACGTGCTCGTTTTTGTGGAAAAAATTAAAAAAGCTCTCAAAGTTCGAGATAAAAAAAAAAAAAACCATCGACCAGGTAGCCAACGGTAGACGGTACAAGTATCGTATGGGCGAAAACGAGCGTTACCGTGCTCGTTTTCGAGTTATTGACGAAAAACGGCCTGGAGCGATCGGTCCGGCGGTCGACGCGCAAAAGTTTCTAAGTCCGCTCTGCTCCGAATCATCGCTCCGGCGTCAAAAATCGTCGTAGGACAAAAACTCGACACGCTATCTTGCATGAAAAAATCCGGGGAACACGATGGCGTCGTCAAAAGTGCAGGTCGTCGAGCTCGTTTTCGAGAGAAAAAAAAAAAAATTCTCAAAATTCGACAAAAAAATAAAACGATTATTGGATTGTGTAGAGAATGTAAAACTGCATAAGAATCGCATAGACGAAAATGAGCGTTCACGTGCTCGTTTTTGTGGAAAAAATTAAAAAAGCTCTCAAAGTTCGAGATAAAAAAAGAAAAAACCATCCACCAGGTAGCCAACGGTAAACGGTACAAGTATCGTACGGGCGAAAACGAGCGTTACCGTGCTCGTTTTCGAGTTATTGACGAAAAACGGCCTGGAGCGATCGGTCCGGCGGTCGACGCGCGAAAGTTTCTAAGTCCGCTCTGCTCCGAATCATCGCTCCGGCGTCAAAAATCGTCGTAGGACAAAAAATCGACACGCTATCTTGCAGGAAAAAATCCGGGGAACACGATGGCGTCGTCAAAAGTGCAGGTCGTCGAGCTCGTTTTCGAGAGAAAAAGAAAAAAATTCTCAAAATTCGACAAAAAAATAAAGCGATTATTGGATCGTGTAGAGAATGTGAAACTGCATAAGAATCGTATAGACGAAAATTGGCGTTCACGTGCTCGTTTTTGTGGAAAAAATTAAAAAAGCTCTCAAAGTTCGAGATAAAAAAAGAAAAAACCATCGACCAGGTAGCCAACGGTAGACGGTACAAGTATCGTATGGGCGAAAACGAGCGTTACCGTGCTCGTTTTCGAGTTATTGACGAAAAACGGCCTGGAGCGATCGGTCCGGCGGTCGACGCGCGAAAGTTTCCAAGTCTGCTCTGCCCCGAATCATCGCTCCGGCGTCAAAAATCGTCGTAGGACAAAAAATTGACACGCTATCTTGCAGGAAAAAATCCGGGGACCACGATGGCGTCGTCAAAAGTGCAGGTCGTCGAGCTCGTTTTCGAGAGAAAAAAAAAAAAATTCTCAAAATTCGACAAAAAAATAAAACGATTATTGGATTGTGTAGAGAATGTAAAACTGCATCAGAATCGCATAGACGAAAATTGGCGTTCACGTGCTCGTTTTTGTGGAAAAAATTAAAAAAGCTCTCAAAGTTCGAGATAAAAAAAAAAAAACCATCGACCAGGTAGCCAACGGTAAACGATACAAGTATCGTGCGGGCGAAAACGAGCGTTACCGTGCTCGTTTTCGAGTTATTGACGAAAAACGGCCTGGAGCGATCGGTCCGGCGGTCGACGCGCGAAAGTTTCTAAGTCCGCTCTGCTCCGAATCATCGCTCCGGCGTCAAAAATCGTCGTAGGACAAAAAATCGACACGCTATCTTGCAGGAAAAAATCCGGGGAACACGATGGCGTCGTCAAAAGTGCAGGTCGTCGAGCTCGTTTTCGAGAGAAAAAGAAAAAAATTCTCAAAATTCGACAAAAAAATAAAGCGATTATTGGATCGTGTAGAGAATGTGAAACTGCATAAGAATCTTATAGACGAAAATTGGCGTTCACGTGCTCGTTTTTGTGGAAAAAATTAAAAAAGCTCTCAAAGTTCGAGATAAAAAAAGAAAAAACCATCGACCAGGTAGCCAACGGTAGACGGTACAAGTATCGTATGGGCGAAAACGAGCGTTACCGTGCTCGTTTTCGAGTTATTGACGAAAAACGGCCTGGAGCGATCGGTCCGGCGGTCGACGCGCGAAAGTTTCCAAGTCTGCTCTGCCCCCCCTCAGGGGCTGCCAGCCTTTCAGCTGCAGTACGGGCTTAACGAACCCGGGGTACCCGAGTCATACACACACCGTAAGCCTCCTGTTGGTCGTCACAACGACCCATTCACAATTCCCTATTGGTTTTGTGAATGGTACGTGACGGCAGGAGGAACGGGGGTCTTGGCTTAACCGCCTGGGCCACGAGTATGGCGACTCTATAAAATCGCCCTCCAATCCTAAGCTATGGTGCGCGGCGATGGGATGCATGGTTGGGGGAGAAGGCCCAATCCCAAGCGACCACCTCCGGGGAACCTGCCGAACCCCCGGAGTATTAGGCTTACCCGGGTAAGGCGGCTCTGCCCGGGTGGACCATTATTTCCGACCATCTCGTGGGATTCTTATGGACACAGAAAATAAAATGAGGATGGGGCGGGTTTTGTCGGTTGGGGAGGACGGAGACGGGGTTGGGGTTAGGGTGGCGGCGCTCGCGCCCCACTCAGCGCCAGGTCCGGCTTCGTGGAGGGTGGAGGAGGACGACGAGACGGCGTCGGTCTCGTCCTTCTCCTCCAGCACGAGCCACATAGGCTCTAAGAGGAAGAGGACGGGG
This sequence comes from Colletes latitarsis, assembly GCF_051014445.1. NCBI lineage: Eukaryota > Metazoa > Arthropoda > Insecta > Hymenoptera > Colletidae > Colletes > Colletes latitarsis. The sequence continues at coordinate 2,286,533 of NC_135137.1, forward strand.
CAGGCCGTCGTCGAGGTGGGCGGGGCGATGAGCCCGTCGGTGAGGCTGAGTTGCCTCAGGGACGAGGTGACCGAGGAGATATCGGAGAGGATCTCCTCGTCCCTGAGGCGGGTGGAGAAAGTCGCCGCTGCCTGCGCCTTTAAGGGGCAGAAAAGCGGTGGCGCGGAGGCCCTGAAGGCCGCGGCGGAGGAAATGAGGGAGGCGGCGCGGGAGCTCAGAGGGCGGAACGCCCGTCTGCAGCTCCTGTTGGAGGAGGAGCGACAGGGGAGGAGGAGGGCAGAGGCGCTGTGGAACAGCGCGGCCCTCCCTCCCATCCTCCCTCCTCCTCCACCGCCGCGTCCCTCGGCGGAGGTAAATAAGCGGAGTGCGGCGGCAGTGGTGCGGGGCACCGCGGGCCCCTCCACCCGCACTCCGCCCGTGAAGAAGTCCCCGTCCTCCTCAGAAGACGATCTTCTGAGGAGGATTGGGGACATGATTGATGGCAAGCTGGCCGCCTTCCGGGAGGAGCTCCTCGCCGGAAGAGCGGTCAGCAGGAAGGCGGTGCCTCCCCGACCTGTTCCGGTACAGTCGGGGAAGGCAAAGAAGGGCGGAGTGAAGGCTCCGCCCAGCGTTGCGGCACCAGGGCCACGGGTCGCGACCCCCAAGGGGGGTGGTGTACCCGTGGTCGCGGTGGTCGCGTCCTCCACAGCACCCTCCCAAGGGGGGGTGGCGTGGAGTGAGGTGGTGGGGCGGAAGGCGAAGCGGGCGGCGAGGAAGGCCTCGCAACCGCAGCCTCCGCCTCCGCCGCCGGCGGCCAAGGTAAAGGCCGCGAAGGTCGGGAAGGCACGACCAGGTCGTCCCCCAAAAACGGCAGCGGTGACGCTGACCGTTGCGCAGGGGGGCGACCTGACCCTCGCGGAGGCGATGCGGCTCGCCAGGGAGAATATCTCCCTGGAAGAGCTGGGCATCGCCTCCGTGAGGGCGAAGAGGGCCGTGACCGGGGGTCTCTTGCTGGAGATCCCCGGTGCAGAAGGCGGCGCGAAGGCGGATCGTCTCGCCCAGAGGCTCCGGGAGCAGCTGGGCGAGCGAGGTGTCCGGGTCGCCCGGCCCACGAAGCGCACGGAGATGCGCGTTTGTGGACTGGACGACTCGGTCACCGCACAGGATGTGTCCCGTGCCCTTGCGAGGGCGGGGGACTGTCCTCTGGAGGACCTGCGGATCGGAGAGATCCGCAGGTCGCCCTCCGGCCTCGGGTCGGTGTGGGCCCGGTGCCCCCTCTCCGCCGCCCGTAAGGTGGCGGAATCCGGGAGGGTGTTGGTGGGGTGGGTTTCGGCGCGAGTGGAAATCCTCGCGCCGCGCCCGCTCCAGTGTCACCGCTGCCTCGAATTGGGGCACGTGAGGCAGTGGTGCACCTCGCCGGTGGACCGCAGCGGTCAGTGTTACCGCTGCGGTGCCAAAGAGCACCGTGCGAGCCAGTGCTCGGCGGCCCCCCACTGCCCGCTGTGTGCGGACATGGGGAGGCCAGCCGATCACAGGGTGGGGAGCAAGAAGTGCTCCCCCCCCACCCGGAAGGAGAGGAAGAGGCGGGCTGCACCGGCTCCGGTGCCGAGGGCGGTGGCATCGTCCTCCATGGAGGTGGACGGTGCTACGGGGACGGACGGCCGGGAGGAGGCTGGCGCGGCCATTAATTAATGCCGCCCCGCCTCCTCCTCCAGGCCAACCTCAACCACTGCCGCGCGGCACAGGACTTGATGTCCCAAGTCCTCGCGGAGTGGGGGGTTGGCCTGGCGGTCGCCGCCGAGCCGTACCGCGTCCCTGATCACCCTCATTGGGTGGGCGACGTGGACGGCTTGGTGGCGACGGTATGGGGAGGGGGCGACGGGTCCCCACCGTTCTCCTTGTTGGAGCGCGGTCGGGGATTCGTCGCCGTGGACTGGGGGGGAGTAGCTGTGGTGGGGTGCTACATTTCGCCCCGTAGCGGTCACGCTGCGTTCGAGCTGTACTTGGCCGAGGTCGCGGCATGCGTGCAGCGCTACGCGGCCCGGCCGGTGCTGGTCCTGGGGGATTTTAATGCCAAGTCGGTGGCTTGGGGATCCCCCAGGACCTCCGTTCGCGGCGGGATCCTGGGCGATTGGGCGGCGGGGCTCGACCTCCGGGTATTGAACCGGGGGTCGGAGCACACATGCGTGCGGCGATATGGGGGGTCCATCGTGGATGTTGGATTCGCGACCCCCAACGCCGTGCGCATGGTGTCGGGTTGGCACGTGGTCGCGGGGGCAGAGACACTCTCCGATCACCGGTACATCCGGATGGAGGTCTCTGCCGCCGCGAGTGCATCCCGACAGGGCCGCCTGCGTGGCGCCCCACCACGCCGCTGGGCGCTTCGGCGCCTGGACAAGGACGCCCTGATGGCAGCTGCCCTCGCTGCAACTTGGCCGCAGGGAGCGGCCGAGTTGCCGAGCATAGAGGAGGAGGTCGCCCGGCTCGGAGCATTGGTCGCGGGTATTTGCGACGCGGCGATGCCTCGGGTCGGGCGGGCTTCTCCTCGCCGGGCGGTGTACTGGTGGTCGGACGCGATCGCGGAGTTGCGAGTCGCGACTGTCCGCGCCCGACGCCAGTACACCCGCGCGCGCCGTCGTCAACGTACAGGCGACGGCGTGGCGCGAGCGAGGGCAGCTGATGACCTGTATGGAGCATACCGCGTGGCGCGGGTTGCTCTGCAGGTCGCCATCAAACGGGCCAAGACCCAGGCATGGAAGGAGCTCCTCCAGACCCTTGATGACGATCCATGGGGGCGCCCATATAAGGTGGTGCTGAATAAGCTCCGCCCGTGGGCGCCCCCCGTCACCGAGGGTCTTGACCCCCGGCTGCTGGAGGACGTGGTCAATACACTCTTCCCAATTGGGGAGAGGGGACCGCGTCCTCCGGCGGCGGCGGCTGTCCCAGTGGAGTGGACGGCCGAGCTGGGGGTCACGCAGGAGGAGCTGGCAGCGGCCATCAGACGGCTCGGGGTTCGTAACACGGCCCCGGGTCCGGATGGTGTGCCCGGCCGGGTTTGGGTCTTGACCCAGGGCGTCCTTGGGGCCGACCTCAGGCGGTTGTTCGACCGCTGCCTGAGGAACGGGCGATTCCCCCCCAGTTGGAAGGTGGCGAGGATGGTCCTCCTCCGGAAGGAGGGTCGGCCCGCGGAGTCTCCCTCCGCATACCGGCCCATTTGTCTCCTCGACGAGGTGGGCAAGCTCTTCGAGCGTGTGATTGCTGCCCGCCTCGTCGAGCACCTGTCGCGGGGTGATCCCGGTCTGGCCGACTGCCAGTTCGGTTTCCGGGGGGGCCGATCGACTATCGACGCGATAGGTCGTGTGAGGGCCCTCTCGGGGGCGGCCGTTTCCCGGGGAGGGGTGGCATTGGCAATATCCTTGGATATTGCCAATGCCTTTAACACCCTCCCCTGGGAAGAGATAAGGAGGGGACTCGAATATCATCGAGTCCCCCCTTGTCTCAGGGCGGTCGTCGGGGATTATCTCCGCGGCAGGTGGATCGAGTGTTCGGGCCGGGATGGTGATATGCGGAGGGAGGTGTACTGCGGTGTTCCGCAGGGGTCGGTCCTCGGGCCACTCCTGTGGAACATCGCGTACGACTCGGTGTTGCGGGCCGGCCTCCCCGATGGCGTCAGCACGGTGTGTTATGCGGATGACACACTGGTGCTGGCCGTCGGGGCGCACTGGGGGAGGGCCATGCGTCGCGCGGAGGAGGGGTCGCAACGCGTCGTCGACCGGATCAGGGGGATGGGGATGACGGTGGCGGTCCATAAGACCGAGGTGATTGCGTTTCATTCACCTCGGCAGGATCCGCCACCCCCTCTGATCCGGGTGGGTGGGGCTGACATCGAGGTGAAGCCCCAGATCAGGTATCTGGGGCTGATCCTCGATAGCCACTGGCGTTTCGAGAAGCATTTCCGCTGCCTGGTCCCCCGGTTGGAAAGGATGGTTGCGGCTCTGGGCCGGATCCTGCCCAACCTGGGGGGCCCGGCGGGCCGAGTTCGTCGCCTCTATGTGGCAATGGTCCAGTCGGTGGCCCTATACGGGGCCCCCGTCTGGGCGGACGACCTGGCTGCCTCCCGGCGCAGCATGACTATGCTGCGTCGGGTGCAGAGGCGCATGGCGCTCAGGGTCGTCCGCGGGTATCGGACCATGTCACATGAGGCGGCGACGGTTCTAGCGGGGATGCCGCCCATGGACCTGCTCGCGCGGTCGCACGCGGTGATGTACCGGCACCGCGTCGACCGTCGCGCGGGGGTGGGGGCGGTCCCGGGCGGGCAGGAACCTGCTTGGGGCGATTTGAAGCGCCAGGCCCGGCAGTCCGTGTTGCTCGCGTGGCAGGAGCGGCTGGCTCTGCCAACCGCGGGGCACCGGACTGTCGGGGCTGTTCGGCCACTCCTGAAGGAGTGGCTGGACAGAGGCCATGGCAGCCTCACCTACCGGCTGGCACAGGTATTTTCCGGGCATGGCAGCTTCGGAAGATACCTGTGCCGGATAGGGAAGGAGCCGACGGCGCGTTGCTGCCACTGCGACGCTGAGCAGGACACGGCGGATCATACCCTGGAGGCATGCCCCGCGTGGGAGGGGGAGCGCCGTGTCCTGGTCGGCGTCGTCGGGCGGGATGTCTCGCTGCCGGGCGTGGTGCGCGCCATGCTCGGCAGCGAGGAGAAGTGGAGGGCCGTGGCCTCCTTCTGCGAGAACGTAATGTTGCAGAAGGAGGCCGCGGGGAGGGAGCGCGAGCTTCAGCGGCGCGCTGAAGCTCGCGCTCGTGCGGTGGCCCGAGGTCGTCGCCCGGTCGCGAGGCGTCGCGGGCGGCCGCCTCGGCGTGGCGGATGACCTAGGCTGGGAGGGGGGTCCTGAGGGGACCCTCCTCCCGCCAGGCGGCGCCGGGTCGGACCGGTTGGGGGTAGGAGTGCCTTCCCCTACCGGTCCGACGCAAGGGGAGGCACCCTCGGCGGTCTGGTGCGGCCATGAACGCCCGGCCGCCGAGGGGTGGAAACGGGGTCGCGGGCGGTTGCGAGTTGGGGCTCGCAGCCGCCACTAAACGCGGCCCCGGGACGGATAGCGGCGGGATGGAGTGGCCCCGTCCCGCCGCTATGAGGCAGTGTGTCTACTGGGGGGACCGATTGTCCCCCCGGGGGATGGGCGCGAAAGCGCGGGCACGGGGAGGATACCGGAAGAATGCTTCGAGCGATTCCCGGTATCCTCCCAAAGCGTGCCGAAGGGTCACCGTGGGGTTTTTAGTGGGTAGGTCCCGCGCCTGTCGTTGTACGGGCGCGGGGAATCCCACACACCCCTCCCACTTCTCCCCAAGGAGGTGGGAGGGAGTCTTTCGAAGATTTTCCCCACGACAAAAAAAAAAAAAAAAAAAAAAAAAAAAAAAAGTCTGCTCTGCCCCGAATCATCGCTCCGGCGTCAAAAATCGTCGTAGGACAAAAAATCGACACGCTATCTTGCAGGAAAAAATCCGGGGACCACGATGGCGTCGTCAAAAGTGCAGGTCGTCGAGCTCGTTTTCGAGAGAAAAAAAAAAAAATTCTCAAAATTCGACAAAAAAATAAAACGATTATTGGATTGTGTAGAGAATGTAAAACTGCATCAGAATCGCATAGACGAAAATTGGCGTTCACGTGCTCGTTTTTGTGGAAAAAATTAAAAAAGCTCTCAAAGTTCGAGATAAAAAAAAAAAAACCATCGACCAGGTAGCCAACGGTAAACGATACAAGTATCGTGCGGGCGAAAACGAGCGTTACCGTGCTCGTTTTCGAGTTATTGACGAAAAACGGCCTGGAGCGATCGGTCCGGCGGTCGACGCGCGAAAGTTTCTAAGTCCGCTCTGCTCCGAATCATCGCTCCGGCGTCAAAAATCGTCGTAGGACAAAAAATCGACACGCTATCTTGCAGGAAAAAATCCGGGGAACACGATGGCGTCGTTAAAAGTGCAGGTCGTCGAGCTCGTTTTCGAGAGAAAAAAAAAAAAATTCTCAAAATTCGACAAAAAAATAAAGCGATTATTGGATCGTATAGAGAATGTGAAACTGCATAAGAATCGTATAGACGAAAATTGGCGTTCACGTGCTCGTTTTTGTGGAAAAAATTAAAAAAGCTCTCAAAGTTCGAGATAAAAAAAAAAAAAACCATCGACCAGGTAGCCAACGGTAGACGGTACAAGTATCGTATGGGCGAAAACGAGCGTTACCGTGCTCGTTTTCGAGTTATTGACGAAAAACGGCCTGGAGCGATCGGTCCGGCGGTCGACGCGCGAAAGTTTCCAAGTCTGCTCTGCCCCGAATCATCGCTCCGGCGTCAAAAATCGTCGTAGGACAAAAAATCGACACGCTATCTTGCAGGAAAAAATCCGGGGAACACGATGGCGTCGTCAAAAGTGCAGGTCGTCGAGCTCGTTTTCGAGAGAAAAAAAAAAAAATTCTCAAAATTCGACAAAAAAATAAAACGATTATTGGATCGTGTAGAGAATGTAAAACTGCATAAGAATCGCATAGACGAAAATTAGCGTTCACGTGCTCGTTTTTGTGGAAAAAATTAAAAAAGCTCTCAAAGTTCGAGATAAAAAAAGAAAAAACCATCGACCAGGTAGCCAACGGTAAACGATACAAGTATCGTACGGGCGAAAACGAGCGTTACCGTGCTCGTTTTCGAGTTATTGACGAAAAACGGCCTGGAGCGATCGGTCCGGCGGTCGACGCGCGAAAGTTTCTAAGTCCGCTCTGCTCCGAATCATCGCTCCGGCGTCAAAAATCGTCGTAGGACAAAAACTCGACACGCTATCTTGCATGAAAAAATCCGGGGAACACGATGGCGTCGTCAAAAGTGCAGGTCGTCGAGCTCGTTTTCGAGAGAAAAAAAAAAAAATTCTCAAAATTCGACAAAAAAATAAAACGATTATTGGATTGTGTAGAGAATGTAAAACTGCATAAGAATCGCATAGACGAAAATGAGCGTTCACGTGCTCGTTTTTGTGGAAAAAATTAAAAAAGCTCTCAAAGTTCGAGATAAAAAAAGAAAAAACCATCCACCAGGTAGCCAACGGTAAACGGTACAAGTATCGTACGGGCGAAAACGAGCGTTACCGTGCTCGTTTTCGAGTTATTGACGAAAAACGGCCTGGAGCGATCGGTCCGGCGGTCGACGCGCGAAAGTTTCTAAGTCCGCTCTGCTCCGAATCATCGCTCCGGCGTCAAAAATCGTCGTAGGACAAAAAATCGACACGCTATCTTGCAGGAAAAAATCCGGGGACCACGATGGCGTCGTCAAAAGTGCAGGTCGTCGAGCTCGTTTTCGAGAGAAAAAAAAAAAAATTCTCAAAATTCGACAAAAAAATAAAACGATTATTGGATCGTGTAGAGAATGTAAAACTGCATCAGAATCGCATAGACGAAAATTGGCGTTCACGTGCTCGTTTTTGTGGAAAAAATTAAAAAAGCTCTCAAAGTTCGAGATAAAAAAAAAAAAACCATCGACCAGGTAGCCAACGGTAAACGATACAAGTATCGTACGGGCGAAAACGAGCGTTACCGTGCTCGTTTTCGAGTTATTGACGAAAAACGGCCTGGAGCGATCGGTCCGGCGGTCGACGCGCGAAAGTTTCTAAGTCCGCTCTGCTCCGAATCATCGCTCCGGCGTCAAAAATCGTCGTAGGACAAAAAATCGACACGCTATCTTGCAGGAAAAAATCCGGGGAACACGATGGCGTCGTCAAAAGTGCAGGTCGTCGAGCTCGTTTTCGAGAGAAAAAAAAAAAAATTCTCAAAATTCGACAAAAAAATAAAACGATTATTGGATCGTGTAGAGAATGTGAAACTGCATAAGAATCGTATAGACGAAAATTGGCGTTCACGTGCTCGTTTTTGTGGAAAAAATTAAAAAAGCTCTCAAAGTTCGAGATAAAAAAAAAAAAAACCATCGACCAGGTAGCCAACGGTAGACGGTACAAGTATCGTACGGGCGAAAACGAGCGTTACCGTGCTCGTTTTCGAGTTATTGACGAAAAACGGCCTGGAGCGATCGGTCCGGCGGTCGACGCGCGAAAGTTTCTAAGTCCGCTCTGCTCCGAATCATCGCTCCGGCGTCAAAAATCGTCGTAGGACAAAAAATCGACACGCTATCTTGCAGGAAAAAATCCGGGGACCACGATGGCGTCGTCAAAAGTGCAGGTCGTCGAGCTCGTTTTCGAGAGAAAAAAAAAAAAATTCTCAAAATTCGACAAAAAAATAAAACGATTATTGGATCGTGTAGAGAATGTAAAACTGCATCAGAATCGCATAGACGAAAATTGGCGTTCACGTGCTCGTTTTTGTGGAAAAAAGTTAAAAAAGCTCTCAAAATTCGAGATAAAAAAAAAAAAAACCATCTACCAGGTAGCCAACGGTAAACGGTACAAGTATCGTACGGGCGAAAACGAGCGTTACCGTGCTCGTTTTCGAGTTATTGACGAAAAACAGCCTGGAGCGATCGGTCCGGCGGTCGACGCGCGAAAGTTTCTAAGTCCGCTCTGCTCCGAAACACCGCTCCGGCGTCAAAAATCGTCGTAGGACAAAAAATAGACACGCTATCTTGCAGGAAAAAATCCGGGGAACACGATGGCGTCGTCAAAAGTGCAGGTCGTCGAGCTCGTTTTCGAGAAAAAAAAAAAAAAATTCTCAAAATTCGACAAAAAAATAAAACGATCAGTGGACCGTGTAGAGAATATAAAACTGCATAAGAATCGTATAGACGAAAATTGGCGTTCACGTGCTCGTTTTTGTGGAAAAAATTAAAAAAGCTCTCAAAGTTCGAGATAAAAAAAAAAAAAACCATCGACCAGGTAGCCAACGGTAGACGGTACAAGTATCGTACGGGCGAAAACGAGCGTTACCGTGCTCGTTTTCGAGTTATTGACGAAAAACGGCCTGGAGCGATCGGTCCGGCGGTCGACGCGCGAAAGTTTCTAAGTCCGCTCTGCTCCGAATCATCGCTCCGGCGTCAAAAATCGTCGTAGGACAAAAAATCGACACGCTATCTTGCAGGAAAAAATCCGGGGAACACGATGGCGTCGTCAAAAGTGCAGGTCGTCGAGCTCGTTTTCGAGAGAAAAAAAAAAAAATTCTCAAAATTCGACAAAAAAATAAAACGATTATTGGATCGTGTAGAGAATGTGAAACTGCATAAGAATCGTGTAGACGAAAATTGGCGTTCACGTGCTCGTTTTTGTGGAGAAAATTAAAAAAGCTCTCAAAGTTCGAGATAAAAAAAGAAAAAACCATCCACCAGGTAGCCAACGGTAAACGGTACAAGTATCGTACGGGCGAAAACGAGCGTTACCGTGCTCGTTTTCGAGTTATTGACGAAAAACGGCCTGGAGCGATCGGTCCGGCGGTCGACGCGCGAAAGTTTCTAAGTCCGCTCTGCTCCGAATCATCGCTCCGGCGTCAAAAATCGTCGTAGGACAAAAAATCGACACGCTACTTTGCAGGAAAAAATCCGGGGAACACGATGGCGTCGTCAAAAGTGCAGGTCGTCGAGCTCGTTTTCGAGAGAAAAAAAAAAAAATTCTCAAAATTCGACAAACAAATAACACGATTGTTGGACCGTGTAGAGAATGTAAAACTGCATAAGAATCGTATAGACGAAAATTGGCGTTCACGTGCTCGTTTTTGTGGAGAAAATTAAAAAAGCTCTCAAAGTTCGAGATAAAAAAAGAAAAAACCATCCACCAGGTAGCCAACGGTAAACGGTACAAGTATCGTACGGGCGAAAACGAGCGTTACCGTGCTCGTTTTCGAGTTATTGACGAAAAACGGCCTGGAGCGATCGGTCCGGCGGTCGACGCGCGAAAGATTCTAAGTCCGCTCTGCCCCGAATCATCGCTCCGGCGTCAAAAATCGTCGTAGGACAAAAAATCGACACGCTACTTTGCAGGAAAAAATCCGGGGAACACGATGGCGTCGTCAAAAGTGCAGGTCGTCGAGCTCGTTTTCGAGAGAAAAAAAAAAAAATTCTCAAAATTCGACAAAAAAATAAAACGATTATTGGATTGTGTAGAGAATGTAAAACTGCATAAGAATCGCATAGACGAAAATGAGCGTTCACGTGCTCGTTTTTGTGGAAAAAATTAAAAAAGCTCTCAAAGTTCGAGATAAAAAAAAAAAAACCATCGACCAGGTAGCCAACGGTAAACGATACAAGTATCGTACGGGCGAAAACGAGCGTTACCGTGCTCGTTTTCGAGTTATTGACGAAAAACGGCCTGGAGCGATCGGTCCGGCGGTCGACGCGCGAAAGTTTCCAAGTCTGCTCTGCTCCGAATCATCGCTCCGGCGTCAAAAATCGTCGTAGGACAAAAACTCGACACGCTATCTTGCATGAAAAAATCCGGGGACCACGATGGCGTCGTCAAAAGTGCAGGTCGTCGAGCTCGTTTTCGAGAGAAAAAAAAAAAAATTCTCAAAATTCGACAAAAAAATAAAACGATTATTGGATCGTGTAGAGAATGTAAAACTGCATCAGAATCGCATAGACGAAAATTGGCGTTCACGTGCTCGTTTTTGTGGAAAAAATTAAAAAAGCTCTCAAAGTTCGAGATAAAAAAAAAAAACCATCGACCAGGTAGCCAACGGTAAACGATACAAGTATCGTACGGGCGAAAACGAGCGTTACCGTGCTCGTTTTCGAGTTATTGACGAAAAACGGCCTGGAGCGATCGGTCCGGCGGTCGACGCGCGAAAGTTTCTAAGTCCGCTCTGCTCCGAATCATCGCTCCGGCGTCAAAAATCGTCGTAGGACAAAAAATCGACACGCTATCTTGCAGGAAAAAATCCGGGGAACACGATGGCGTCGTCAAAAGTGCAGGTCGTCGAGCTCGTTTTCGAGAGAAAAAAAAAAAAATTCTCAAAATTCGACAAAAAAATAAAACGATTATTGGATCGTGTAGAGAATGTGAAACTGCATAAGAATCGTATAGACGAAAATTGGCGTTCACGTGCTCGTTTTTGTGGAAAAAATTAAAAAAGCTCTCAAAGTTCGAGATAAAAAAAAAAAAAACCATCGACCAGGTAGCCAACGGTAGACGGTACAAGTATCGTACGGGCGAAAACGAGCGTTACCGTGCTCGTTTTCGAGTTATTGACGAAAAACGGCCTGGAGCGATCGGTCCGGCGGTCGACGCGCGAAAGTTTCTAAGTCCGCTCTGCTCCGAATCATCGCTCCGGCGTCAAAAATCGTCGTAGGACAAAAAATCGACACGCTATCTTGCAGGAAAAAATCCGGGGAACACGATGGCGTCGTCAAAAGTGCAGGTCGTCGAGCTCGTTTTCGAGAGAAAAAAAAAAAAATTCTCAAAATTCGACAAAAAAATAAAACGATTATTGGATCGTGTAGAGAATGTGAAACTGCATAAGAATCGTATAGACGAAAATTGGCGTTCACGTGCTCGTTTTTGTGGAAAAAATTAAAAAAGCTCTCAAAGTTCGAGATAAAAAAAAAAAAAACCATCGACCAGGTAGCCAACGGTAGACGGTACAAGTATCGTACGGGCGAAAACGAGCGTTACCGTGCTCGTTTTCGAGTTATTGACGAAAAACGGCCTGGAGCGATCGGTCCGGCGGTCGACGCGCGAAAGTTTCTAAGTCCGCTCTGCTCCGAATCATCGCTCCGGCGTCAAAAATCGTCGTAGGACAAAAAATCGACACGCTATCTTGCAGGAAAAAATCCGGGGAACACGATGGCGTCGTCAAAAGTGCAGGTCGTCGAGCTCGTTTTCGAGAGAAAAAAAAAAAAATTCTCAAAATTCGACAAAAAAATAAAACGATTATTGGATCGTGTAGAGAATGTGAAACTGCATAAGAATCGTGTAGACGAAAATTGGCGTTCACGTGCTCGTTTTTGTGGAGAAAATTAAAAAAGCTCTCAAAGTTCGAGATAAAAAAAGAAAAAACCATCCACCAGGTAGCCAACGGTAAACGGTACAAGTATCGTACGGGCGAAAACGAGCGTTACCGTGCTCGTTTTCGAGTTATTGACGAAAAACGGCCTGGAGCGATCGGTCCGGCGGTCGACGCGCGAAAGTTTCTAAGTCCGCTCTGCTCCGAATCATCGCTCCGGCGTCAAAAATCGTCGTAGGACAAAAAATCGACACGCTACTTTGCAGGAAAAAATCCGGGGAACACGATGGCGTCGTCAAAAGTGCAGGTCGTCGAGCTCGTTTTCGAGAGAAAAAAAAAAAAATTCTCAAAATTCGACAAACAAATAAAACGATTGTTGGACCGTGTAGAGAATGTAAAACTGCATAAGAATCGTATAGACGAAAATTGGCGTTCACGTGCTCGTTTTTGTGGAGAAAATTAAAAAAGCTCTCAAAGTTCGAGATAAAAAAAGAAAAAACCATCCACCAGGTAGCCAACGGTAAACGGTACAAGTATCGTACGGGCGAAAACGAGCGTTACCGTGCTCGTTTTCGAGTTATTGACGAAAAACGGCCTGGAGCGATCGGTCCGGCGGTCGACGCGCGAAAGATTCTAAGTCCGCTCTGCTCCGAATCATCGCTCCGGCGTCAAAAATCGTCGTAGGACAAAAAATCGACACGCTACTTTGCAGGAAAAAATCCGGGGAACACGATGGCGTCGTCAAAAGTGCAGGTCGTCGAGCTCGTTTTCGAGAGAAAAAAAAAAAAATTCTCAAAATTCGACAAAAAAATAAAACGATTATTGGATTGTGTAGAGAATGTAAAACTGCATAAGAATCGCATAGACGAAAATGAGCGTTCACGTGCTCGTTTTTGTGGAAAAAATTAAAAAAGCTCTCAAAGTTCGAGATAAAAAAAAAAAAACCATCGACCAGGTAGCCAACGGTAAACGATACAAGTATCGTACGGGCGAAAACGAGCGTTACCGTGCTCGTTTTCGAGTTATTGACGAAAAACGGCCTGGAGCGATCGGTCCGGCGGTCGACGCGCGAAAGTTTCCAAGTCTGCTCTGCTCCGAATCATCGCTCCGGCGTCAAAAATCGTCGTAGGACAAAAACTCGACACGCTATCTTGCATGAAAAAATCCGGGGACCACGATGGCGTCGTCAAAAGTGCAGGTCGTCGAGCTCGTTTTCGAGAGAAAAAAAAAAAAATTCTCAAAATTCGACAAAAAAATAAAACGATTATTGGATCGTGTAGAGAATGTAAAACTGCATCAGAATCGCATAGACGAAAATTGGCGTTCACGTGCTCGTTTTTGTGGAAAAAATTAAAAAAGCTCTCAAAGTTCGAGATAAAAAAAAAAAAACCATCGACCAGGTAGCCAACGGTAAACGATACAAGTATCGTACGGGCGAAAACGAGCGTTACCGTGCTCGTTTTCGAGTTATTGACGAAAAACGGCCTGGAGCGATCGGTCCGGCGGTCGACGCGCGAAAGTTTCTAAGTCCGCTCTGCTCCGAATCATCGCTCCGGCGTCAAAAATCGTCGTAGGACAAAAAATCGACACGCTATCTTGCAGGAAAAAATCCGGGGAACACGATGGCGTCGTCAAAAGTGCAGGTCGTCGAGCTCGTTTTCGAGAGAAAAAAAAAAAAATTCTCAAAATTCGACAAAAAAATAAAACGATTATTGGATCGTGTAGAGAATGTGAAACTGCATAAGAATCGTATAGACGAAAATTGGCGTTCACGTGCTCGTTTTTGTGGAAAAAATTAAAAAAGCTCTCAAAGTTCGAGATAAAAAAAAAAAAAACCATCGACCAGGTAGCCAACGGTAGACGGTACAAGTATCGTACGGGCGAAAACGAGCGTTACCGTGCTCGTTTTCGAGTTATTGACGAAAAACGGCCTGGAGCGATCGGTCCGGCGGTCGACGCGCGAAAGTTTCTAAGTCCGCTCTGCTCCGAATCATCGCTCCGGCGTCAAAAATCGTCGTAGGACAAAAAATCGACACGCTATCTTGCAGGAAAAAATCCGGGGAACACGATGGCGTCGTCAAAAGTGCAGGTCGTCGAGCTCGTTTTCGAGAGAAAAAAAAAAAAATTCTCAAAATTCGACAAAAAAATAAAACGATTATTGGATCGTGTAGAGAATGTGAAACTGCATAAGAATCGTATAGACGAAAATTGGCGTTCACGTGCTCGTTTTTGTGGAAAAAATTAAAAAAGCTCTCAAAGTTCGAGATAAAAAAAAAAAAAACCATCGACCAGGTAGCCAACGGTAGACGGTACAAGTATCGTATGGGCGAAAACGAGCGTTACCGTGCTGGTTTTCGAGTTATTGACGAAAAACGGCCTGGAGCGATCGGTCCGGCGGTCGACGCGCAAAAGTTTCTAAGTCCGCTCTGCTCCGAATCATCGCTCCGGCGTCAAAAATCGTCGTAGGACAAAAAATCGACACGCTATCTTGCAGGAAAAAATCCGGGGAACACGATGGCGTCGTCAAAAGTGCAGGTCGTCGAGCTCGTTTTCGAGAGAAAAAAAAAAAAATTCTCAAAATTCGACAAAAAAATAAAGCGATTATTGGATCGTGTAGAGAATGTGAAACTGCATAAGAATCGTGTAGACGAAAATTGGCGTTCACGTGCTCGTTTTTGTGGAGAAAATTAAAAAAGCTCTCAAAGTTCGAGATAAAAAAAGAAAAAACCATCCACCAGGTAGCCAACGGTAAACGGTACAAGTATCGTACGGGCGAAAACGAGCGTTACCGTGCTCGTTTTCGAGTTATTGACGAAAAACGGCCTGGAGCGATCGGTCCGGCGGTCGACGCGCGAAAGTTTCTAAGTCCGCTCTGCTCCGAATCATCGCTCCGGCGTCAAAAATCGTCGTAGGACAAAAAATCGACACGCTACTTTGCAGGAAAAAATCCGGGGAACACGATGGCGTCGTCAAAAGTGCAGGTCGTCGAGCTCGTTTTCGAGAGAAAAAAAAAAAATTCTCAAAATTCGACAAACAAATAAAACGATTGTTGGACCGTGTAGAGAATGTAAAACTGCATAAGAATCGTATAGACGAAAATTGGCGTTCACGTGCTCGTTTTTGTGGAGAAAATTAAAAAAGCTCTCAAAGTTCGAGATAAAAAAAGAAAAAACCATCCACCAGGTAGCCAACGGTAAACGGTACAAGTATCGTACGGGCGAAAACGAGCGTTACCGTGCTCGTTTTCGAGTTATTGACGAAAAACGGCCTGGAGCGATCGGTCCGGCGGTCGACGCGCGAAAGATTCTAAGTCCGCTCTGCTCCGAATCATCGCTCCGGCGTCAAAAATCGTCGTAGGACAAAAAATCGACACGCTACTTTGCAGGAAAAAATCCGGGGAACACGATGGCGTCGTCAAAAGTGCAGGTCGTCGAGCTCGTTTTCGAGAGAAAAAAAAAAAAATTCTCAAAATTCGACAAAAAAATAAAACGATTATTGGATTGTGTAGAGAATGTAAAACTGCATAAGAATCGCATAGACGAAAATGAGCGTTCACGTGCTCGTTTTTGTGGAAAAAATTAAAAAAGCTCTCAAAGTTCGAGATAAAAAAAGAAAAAACCATCCACCAGGTAGCCAACGGTAAACGGTACAAGTATCGTACGGGCGAAAACGAGCGTTACCGTGCTCGTTTTCGAGTTATTGACGAAAAACGGCCTGGAGCGATCGGTCCGGCGGTCGACGCGCGAAAGTTTCTAAGTCCGCTCTGCTCCGAATCATCGCTCCGGCGTCAAAAATCGTCGTAGGACAAAAAATCGACACGCTATCTTGCAGGAAAAAATCCGGGGAACACGATGGCGTCGTCAAAAGTGCAGGTCGTCGAGCTCGTTTTCGAGAGAAAAAAAAAAAAATTCTCAAAATTCGACAAAAAAATAAAGCGATTATTGGATCGTATAGAGAATGTGAAACTGCATAAGAATCGTATAGACGAAAATTGGCGTTCACGTGCTCGTTTTTGTGGAAAAAATTAAAAAAGCTCTCAAAGTTCGAGATAAAAAAAAAAAAAACCATCGACCAGGTAGCCAACGGTAGACGGTACAAGTATCGTATGGGCGAAAACGAGCGTTACCGTGCTCGTTTTCGAGTTATTGACGAAAAACGGCCTGGAGCGATCGGTCCGGCGGTCGACGCGCAAAAGTTTCTAAGTCCGCTCTGCTCCGAATCATCGCTCCGGCGTCAAAAATCGTCGTAGGACAAAAACTCGACACGCTATCTTGCATGAAAAAATCCGGGGAACACGATGGCGTCGTCAAAAGTGCAGGTCGTCGAGCTCGTTTTCGAGAGAAAAAAAAAAAAATTCTCAAAATTCGACAAAAAAATAAAACGATTATTGGATTGTGTAGAGAATGTAAAACTGCATAAGAATCGCATAGACGAAAATGAGCGTTCACGTGCTCGTTTTTGTGGAAAAAATTAAAAAAGCTCTCAAAGTTCGAGATAAAAAAAGAAAAAACCATCGACCAGGTAGCCAACGGTAGACGGTACAAGTATCGTATGGGCGAAAACGAGCGTTACCGTGCTCGTTTTCGAGTTATTGACGAAAAACGGCCTGGAGCGATCGGTCCGGCGGTCGACGCGCGAAAGTTTCCAAGTCTGCTCTGCCCCCTCCCCGACGGCGTCAGCACGGTGTGTTATGCGGATGACACACTGGTGCTGGCCGTCGGGGCGCACTGGGGGAGGGCCATGCGTCGCGCGGAGGAGGGGTCGCAACGCGTCGTCGACCGGATCAGGGGGATGGGGATGACGGTGGCAGTCCATAAGACCGAGGTGATTGCGTTTCATTCACCTCGGCAGGATCCGCCACCCCCTCTGATTCGGGTGGGTGGGGCTGACATCGAGGTGAAGCCCCAGATCAGGTATCTGGGGCTGATCCTCGATAGCCACTGGCGTTTCGAGAAGCATTTCCGCTACCTGGTCCCCCGGTTGGAAAGGATGGTTGCGGCTCTGGGCCGGATCCTGCCCAACTTGGGGGGCCCGGCGGGCCGAGTTCGTCGCCTCTATGTGGCAATGGTCCAGTCGGTGGCCCTATACGGGGCCCCCGTCTGGGCGGACGACCTGGCTGCCTCCCGGCGCAGCATGACTAAGCTGCGTCGGGTGCAGAGGCGCATGGCGCTCAGGGTCGTCCGCGGGTATCGGACCATGTCACATGAGGCGGCGACGGTTCTAGCGGGGATGCCGCCCATGGACCTGCTCGCGCGGTCGCACGCGGTGATGTACCGGCACCGCGTCGACCGTCGCGCGGTGGTGGGGGCGGTCCCGGGCGGGCAGGAACCTGCTTGGGGCGATTTGAAGCGCCAGGCCCGGCAGTCCGTGTTGCTCGCGTGGCAGGAGCGGCTGGCTCTGCCAACCGCGGGGCACCGGACTGTCGGGGCTGTTCGGCCACTCCTGAAGGAGTGGCTGGACAGAGGCCATGGCAGCCTCACCTACCGGCTGGCACAGGTATTTTCCGGGCATGGCAGCTTCGGAAGATACCTGTGCCGGATAGGGAAGGAGCCGACGGCGCGTTGCTGCCACTGCGACGCTGAGCAGGACACGGCGGATCATACCCTGGAGGTATGCCCCGCGTGGGAGGGGGAGCGCCGTGTCCTGGTCGGCGTCGTCGGGCGGGATGTCTCGCTGCCGGGCGTGGTGCGCGCCATGCTCGGCAGCGAGGAGAAGTGGAGGGCCGTGGCCTCCTTCTGCGAGAACGTAATGTTGCAGAAGGAGGCCGCGGGGAGGGAGCGTGAGCTTCAGCGGCGCGCTGAAGCTCGCGCTCGTGCGGTGGCCCGAGGTCGTCGCCCGGTCGCGAGGCGTCGCGGGCGGCCGCCTCGGCGTGGCGGATGACCTAGGCTGGGAGGGGGGTCCTGAGGGGACCCTCCTCCCGCCAGGCGGCGCCGGGTCGGACCGGTTGGGGGTAGGAGTGCCTCCCCCTACCGGTCCGACGCAAGGGGAGGCACCCTCGGCGGTCTGGTGCGGCCATGAACGCCCGGCCGCCGAGGGGAGGAAACGGGGTCGCGGGCGGTTGCGAGTTGGGGCTCGCAGCCGCCACTAAACGCGGCCCCGGGACGGATAGCGGCGGGATGGAGTGGCCCCGTCCCGCCGCTATGAGGCAGTGTGTCTACTGGGGGGACCGATTGTCCCCCCGGGGGATGGGCGCGAAAGCGCGGGCACGGGGAGGATACCGGAAGAATGCTTCGAGCGATTCCCGGTATCCTCCCAAAGCGTGCCGAAGGGTCACCGTGGGGTTTTTAGTGGGTAGGTCCCGCGCCTGTCGTTGTACGGGCGCGGGGAATCCCACACACCCCTCCCACCTCTCCCCAAGGAGGTGGGAGGGAGTCTTTCGAAGATTTTCCCCACGACAAAAAAAAAAAAAAAAAAAAAAAAAAAAAAAAAAAAAAAGTCTGCTCTGCCCCGAATCATCGCTCCGGCGTCAAAAATCGTCGTAGGACAAAAAATCGACACGCTATCTTGCAGGAAAAAATCCGGGGACCACGATGGCGTCGTCAAAAGTGCAGGTCGTCGAGCTCGTTTTCGAGAGAAAAAAAAAAAAATTCTCAAAATTCGACAAAAAAATAAAACGATTATTGGATTGTGTAGAGAATGTAAAACTGCATCAGAATCGCATAGACGAAAATTGGCGTTCACGTGCTCGTTTTTGTGGAAAAAATTAAAAAAGCTCTCAAAGTTCGAGATAAAAAAAAAAAAACCATCGACCAGGTAGCCAACGGTAAACGATACAAGTATCGTGCGGGCGAAAACGAGCGTTACCGTGCTCGTTTTCGAGTTATTGACGAAAAACGGCCTGGAGCGATCGGTCCGGCGGTCGACGCGCGAAAGTTTCTAAGTCCGCTCTGCTCCGAATCATCGCTCCGGCGTCAAAAATCGTCGTAGGACAAAAAATCGACACGCTATCTTGCAGGAAAAAATCCGGGGAACACGATGGCGTCGTTAAAAGTGCAGGTCGTCGAGCTCGTTTTCGAGAGAAAAAAAAAAAAATTCTCAAAATTCGACAAAAAAATAAAGCGATTATTGGATCGTATAGAGAATGTGAAACTGCATAAGAATCGTATAGACGAAAATTGGCGTTCACGTGCTCGTTTTTGTGGAAAAAATTAAAAAAGCTCTCAAAGTTCGAGATAAAAAAAAAAAAAACCATCGACCAGGTAGCCAACGGTAGACGGTACAAGTATCGTATGGGCGAAAACGAGCGTTACCGTGCTCGTTTTCGAGTTATTGACGAAAAACGGCCTGGAGCGATCGGTCCGGCGGTCGACGCGCGAAAGTTTCCAAGTCTGCTCTGCCCTCCCCCAGGGGCTGCCAGCCTTTCAGCTGCAGTACGGGCTTAACGAACCCGGGGTACCCGAGTCATACACACACCGTAAGCCTCCTGTTGGTCGTCACAACGACCCATTCACAATTCCCTATTGGTTTTGTGAATGGTACGTGACGGCAGGAGGAACGGGGGTCTTGGCTTAACCGCCTGGGCCACGAGTATGGCGACTCTATAAAATCGCCCTCCAATCCTAAGCTATGGTGCGCGGCGATGGGATGCATGGTTGGGGGAGAAGGCCCAATCCCAAGCGACCACCTCCGGGGAACCTGCCGAACCCCCGGAGTACTAGGCTTACCCGGGTAAGGCGGCTCTGCCCGGGTGGACCTTTATTTCCGACCATCTCGTGGGACTATTATGGACACAGAAAATAAAATGGGGATGGGGCGGGTTTTGTCGGTTGGGGAGGACGGAGACGGGGTTGGGGTTAGGGTGGCGGCGCTCGCGCCCCACTCAGCGCCAGGTCCGGCTTCGTGGAGGGTGGAGGAGGACGACGAGACGGCGTCGGTCTCGTCCTTCTCCTCCAGCACGAGCCACATAGGCTCTAAGAGGAAGAGGACGGGGCAGGCCGTCGTCGAGGTGGGCGGGGCGATGAGCCCGTCGGTGAGGCTGAGTTGCCTCAGGGACGAGGTGACCGAGGAGATATCGGAGAGGATCTCCTCGTCCCTGAGGCGGGTGGAGAAAGTCGCCGCTGCCTGCGCCTTTAAGGGGCAGAAAAGCGGGGGCGCGGAGGCCCTGAAGGCCGCGGCGGAGGAAATGAGGGAGGCGGCGCGGGAGCTCAGAGGGCGGAACGCCCGTCTGCAGCTCCTGTTGGAGGAGGAGCGACAGGGGAGGAGGAGGGCAGAGGCGCTGTGGAACAGCGCGGCCCTCCCTCCCATCCTCCCTCCTCCTCCACCGCCGCGTCCCTCGGCGGAGGTAAATAAGCGGAGTGCGGCGGCAGTGGTGCGGGGCACCGCGGGCCCCTCCACCCGCACTCCGCCCGTGAAGAAGTCCCCGTCCTCCTCAGAAGACGATCTTCTGAGGAGGATTGGGGACATGATTGATGGCAAGCTGGCCGCCTTCCGGGAGGAGCTCCTCGCCGGAAGAGCGGTCAGCAGGAAGGCGGTGCCCCCCCGACCTGTTCCGGTACAGTCGGGGAAGGCAAAGAAGGGCGGAGTGAAGGCTCCGCCCAGCGTTGCGGCACCAGGGCCCCGGGTCGCGACCCCCAAGGGGGGTGGTGTACCCGTGGTCGCGGTGGTCGCGTCCTCCACAGCACCCTCCCAAGGGGGGGTGGCGTGGAGTGAGGTGGTGGGGCGGAAGGCGAAGCGGGCGGCGAGGAAGGCCTCGCAACCGCAGCCTCCGCCTCCGCCGCCGGCGGCCAAGGTAAAGGCCGCGAAGGTCGGGAAGGCACGACCAGGTCGTCCCCCAAAAACGGCAGCGGTGACGCTGACCGTTGCGCAGGGGGGCGACCTGACCCTCGCGGAGGCGATGCGGCTCGCCAGGGAGAATATCTCCCTGGAAGAACTGGGCATCGCCTCCGTGAGGGCGAAGAGGGCCGTGACCGGGGGTCTCTTGCTGGAGATCCCCGGTGCAGAAGGCGGCGCGAAGGCGGATCGTCTCGCCCAGAGGCTCCGGGAGCAGCTGGGCGAGCGAGGTGTCCGGGTCGCCCGGCCCACGAAGCGCACGGAGATGCGCGTTTGTGGGCTGGACGACTCGGTCAGCGCACAGGATGTGTCCCGTGCCCTTGCGAGGGCGGGGGACTGTCCTCTGGAGGACCTGCGGATCGGAGAGATCCGCAGGTCGCCCTCCGGCCTCGGGTCGGTGTGGGCCCGGTGCCCCCTCACCGCCGCCCGTAAGGTGGCGGAATCCGGGAGGGTGTTGGTGGGGTGGGTTTCGGCGCGAGTGGAAATCCTCGCGCCGCGCCCGCTCCAGTGTCACCGCTGCCTCGAATTGGGGCACGTGAGGCAGTGGTGCACCTCGCCGGTGGACCGCAGCGGTCAGTGTTACCGCTGCGGTGCCAAAGAGCACCGTGCGAGCCAGTGCTCGGCGGCCCCCCACTGCCCGCTGTGTGCGGACATGGGGAGGCCAGCCGATCACAGGGTGGGGAGCAAGAAGTGCTCCCCCCCCTCCCGGAAGGAGAGGAAGAGGCGGGCTGCACCGGCTCCGGTGCCGAGGGCGGTGGCATCGTCCTCCATGGAGGTGGACGGTGCTACGGGGACGGACGGCCGGGAGGAGGCTGGCGCGGCCATTAATTAATGCCGCCCCGCCTCCTCCTCCAGGCCAACCTCAACCACTGCCGCGCGGCACAGGACTTGATGTCCCAAGTCCTCGCGGAGTGGGGGGTTGGCCTGGCGGTCGCCGCCGAGCCGTACTGCGTCCCTGATCACCCTCATTGGGTGGGCGACGCGGACGGCTTGGTGGCGACGGTATGGGGAGGGGGCGACGGGTCCCCACCGTTCTCCTTGTTGGAGCGCGGTCGGGGATTCGTCGCCGTGGACTGGGGGGGAGTCGCTGTGGTGGGGTGCTACATTTCGCCCCGTAGCGGTCACGCTGCGTTCGAGCTGTACTTGGCCGAGGTCGCGGCATGCGTGCAGCGCTACGCGGCCCGGCCGGTGCTGGTCCTGGGGGATTTTAATGCCAAGTCGGTGGCTTGGGGATCCCCCAGGACCTCCGTTCGCGGCGGGATCCTGGGCGATTGGGCGGCGGGGCTCGACCTCCGGCTATTGAACCGGGGGTCGGAGCACACATGCGTGCGGCGATATGGGGGGTCCATCGTGGATGTTGGATTCGCGACCCCCAACGCCGTGCGCATGGTGTCGGGTTGGCACGTGGTCGCGGGGGCAGAGACACTCTCCGATCACCGATACATCCGGATGGAGGTCTCTGCCGCCGCGAGTGCATCCCGACACGGCCGCCTGCGTGGCACCCCACCACGCCGCTGGGCGCTTCGGCGCCTGGACAAGGACGCCCTGATGGCAGCTGCCCTCGCTGCAACTTGGCCGCAGGGAGCGGCCGAGTTGCCGAGCATAGAGGAGGAGGTCGCCCGGCTCGGAGCATTGGTCGCGGGTATTTGCGACGCGGCGATGCCTCGGGTCGGGCGGGCTTCTCCTCGCCGGGCGGTGTACTGGTGGTCGGACGCGATCGCGGAGTTGCGTGTCGCGACTGTCCGCGCCCGACGCCAGTACACCCGCGCGCGCCGTCGTCAACGTACAGGCGACGGCGTGGCGCGAGCGAGGGCAGCTGATGACCTGTATGGAGCATACCGCGTGGCGCGGGTTGCTCTGCAGGTCGCCATCAAACGGGCCAAGACCCAGGCATGGAAGGAGCTCCTCCAGACCCTTGATGACGATCCATGGGGGCGCCCATATAAGGTGGTGCTGAATAAGCTCCGCCCGTGGGCGCCCCCCGTCACCGAGGGTCTTGACCCCCGGCTGCTGGAGGACGTGGTCAATACACTCTTCCCAATTGGGGAGAGGGGACCGCGTCCTCCGGCGGCGGCGGCTGTCCCAGTGGAGTGGACGGCCGAGCTGGGGGTCACGCAGGAGGAGCTGGCAGCGGCCATCAGACGGCTCGGGGTTCGTAACACGGCCCCGGGTCCGGATGGTGTGCCCGGCCGGGTTTGGGTCTTGACCCAGGGCGTCCTTGGGGCCGACCTCAGGCGGTTGTTCGACCGCTGCCTGAGGGACGGGCGATTCCCCCCCAGTTGGAAGGTGGCGAGGATGGTCCTCCTCCGGAAGGAGGGTCGGCCCGCGGAGTCTCCCTCCGCATACCGGCCCATTTGTCTCCTCGACGAGGTGGGCAAGCTCTTCGAGCGTGTGATTGCTGCCCGCCTCGTCGAGCACCTGTCGCGGGGTGATCCCGGTCTGGCCGACTGCCAGTTCGGTTTCCGGGGGGGCCGATCGACTATCGACGCGATAGGTCGTGTGAGGGCCCTCTCGGAGGCGGCCGTCTCCCGGGGAGGGGTGGCATTGGCAATATCCTTGGATATTGCCAATGCCTTTAACACCCTCCCCTGGGAAGAGATAAGGAGGGGGCTCGAATATCATCGAGTCCCCCCTTGTCTCAGGGCGGTCGTCGGGGATTATCTCCGCGGCAGGTGGATCGAGTATCCGGGCCGGGATGGTGATATGCGGAGGGAGGTGTACTGCGGTGTTCCGCAGGGGTCGGTCCTCGGGCCACTCCTGTGGAACATCGCGTACGACTCGGTGTTGCGGGCCGGCCTCCCCGACGGCGTCAGCACGGTGTGTTATGCGGATGACACACTGGTGCTGGCCGTCGGGGCGCACTGGGGGAGGGCCATGCGTCGCGCGGAGGAGGGGTCGCAACGCGTCGTCGACCGGATCAGGGGGATGGGGATGACGGTGGCGGTCCATAAGACCGAGGTGATTGCGTTTCATTCACCTCGGCAGGATCCGCCACCCCCTCTGATTCGGGTGGGTGGGGCTGACATCGAGGTGAAGCCCCAGATCAGGTATCTGGGGCTGATCCTCGATAGCCACTGGCGTTTCGAGAAGCATTTCCGCTGCCTGGTCCCCCGGTTGGAAAGGATGGTTGCGGCTCTGGGCCGGATCCTGCCCAACCTGGGGGGCCCGGCGGGCCGAGTTCGTCGCCTCTATGTGGCAATGGTCCAGTCGGTGGCCCTATACGGGGCCCCCGTCTGGGCGGACGACCTGGCTGCCTCCCGGCGCAGCATGACTATGCTGCGTCGGGTGCAGAGGCGCATGGCGCTCAGGGTCGTCCGCGGGTATCGGACCATGTCACATGAGGCGGCGACGGTTCTAGCGGGGATGCCGCCCATGGACCTGCTCGCGCGGTCGCACGCGGTGATGTACCGGCACCGCGTCGACCGTCGCGCGGGGGTGGGGGCGGTCCCGGGCGGGCAGGAACCTGCTTGGGGCGATTTGAAGCGCCAGGCCCGGCAGTCCGTGTTGCTCGCGTGGCAGGAGCGGCTGGCTCTGCCAACCGCGGGGCACCGGACTGTCGGGGCTGTTCGGCCGCTCCTGAAGGAGTGGCTGGACAGAGGCCATGGCAGCCTCACCTACCGGCTGGCACAGGTATTTTCCGGGCATGGCAGCTTCGGAAGATACCTGTGCCGGATAGGGAAGGAGCCGACGGCGCGTTGCTGCCACTGCGACGCTGAGCAGGACACGGCGGATCATACCCTGGAGGTATGCCCCGCGTGGGAGGGGGAGCGCCGTGTCCTGGTCGGCGTTGTCGGGCGGGATGTCTCGCTGCCGGGCGTGGTGCGCGCCATGCTCGGCAGCGAGGAGAAGTGGAGGGCCGTGGCCTCCTTCTGCGAGAACGTAATGTTGCAGAAGGAGGCCGCGGGGAGGGAGCGCGAGCTTCAGCGGCGCGCTGAAGCTCGCGCTCGTGCGGTGGCCCGAGGTCGTCGCCCGGTCGCGAGGCGTCGCGGGCGGCCGCCTCGGCGTGGCGGATGACCTAGGCTGGGAGGGGGGTCCTGAGGGGACCCTCCTCCCGCCAGGCGGCGCCGGGTCGGACCGGTTGGGGGTAGGAGTGCCTCCCCCTACCGGTCCAACGCAAGGGGAGGCACCCTCGGCGGTCTGGTGCGGCCATGAACGCCCGGCCGCCGAGGGGTGGAAACGGGGTCGCGGGCGGTTGCGAGTTGGGGCTCGCAGCCGCCACTACACGCGGCCCCGGGACGGATAGCGGCGGGATGGAGTGGCCCCGTCCCGCCGCTATGAGGCTGTGTGTCTACTGGGGGGACCGATTGTCCCCCCGGGGGATGGGCGCGAATGCGCGGGCACGGGGAGGATACCGGAAGAATGCTTCGAGCGATTCCCGGTATCCTCCCAAAGCGTGCCGAAGGGTCACCGTGGGGTTTTTAGTGGGTAGGTCCCGCGCCTGTCGTTGTACGGGCGCGGGGAATCCCACACACCCCTCCCACCTCTCCCCAAGGAGGTGGGAGGGAGTCTTTCGAAGATTTTCCCCACGACAAAAAAAAAAAAAAAAAAAAAAAAAAAAAAAAAAAAAAAAAAAAAGTCTGCTCTGCCCCGAATCATCGCTCCGGCGTCAAAAATCGTCGTAGGACAAAAAATCGACACGCTATCTTGCAGGAAAAAATCCGGGGAACACGATGGCGTCGTCAAAAGTGCAGGTCGTCGAGCTCGTTTTCGAGAGAAAAAAAAAAAAATTCTCAAAATTCGACAAAAAAATAAAACGATTATTGGATCGTGTAGAGAATGTAAAACTGCATAAGAATCGCATAGACGAAAATTAGCGTTCACGTGCTCGTTTTTGTGGAAAAAATTAAAAAAGCTCTCAAAGTTCGAGATAAAAAAAGAAAAAACCATCGACCAGGTAGCCAACGGTAGACGGTACAAGTATCGTATGGGCGAAAACGAGCGTTACCGTGCTCGTTTTCGAGTTATTGACGAAAAACGGCCTGGAGCGATCGGTCCGGCGGTCGACGCGCGAAAGTTTCTAAGTCCGCTCTGCTCCGAATCATCGCTCCGGCGTCAAAAATCGTCGTAGGACAAAAAATCGACACGCTATCTTGCAGGAAAAAATCCGGGGACCACGATGGCGTCGTCAAAAGTGCAGGTCGTCGAGCTCGTTTTCGAGAGAAAAAAAAAAAAATTCTCAAAATTCGACAAAAAAATAAAACGATTATTGGATCGTGTAGAGAATGTAAAACTGCATCAGAATCGTATAGACGAAAATTGGCGTTCACGTGCTCGTTTTTGTGGAAAAAATTAAAAAAGCTCTCAAAGTTCGAGATAAAAAAAAGAAAACCATCGACCAGGTAGCCAACGGTAAACGATACAAGTATCGTACGGGCGAAAACGAGCGTTACCGTGCTCGTTTTCGAGTTATTGACGAAAAACGGCCTGGAGCGATCGGTCCGGCGGTCGACGCGCGAAAGTTTCTAAGTCCGCTCTGCTCCGAATCATCGCTCCGGCGTCAAAAATCGTCGTAGGACAAAAAATCGACACGCTATCTTGCAGGAAAAAATCCGGGGAACACGATGGCGTCGTCAAAAGTGCAGGTCGTCGAGCTCGTTTTCGAGAGAAAAAAAAAAAAATTCTCAAAATTCGACAAAAAAATAAAACGATTATTGGATCGTGTAGAGAATGTGAAACTGCATAAGAATCGTATAGACGAAAATTGGCGTTCACGTGCTCGTTTTTGTGGAAAAAATTAAAAAAGCTCTCAAAGTTCGAGATAAAAAAAAAAAAAACCATCGACCAGGTAGCCAACGGTAGACGGTACAAGTATCGTACGGGCGAAAACGAGCGTTACCGTGCTCGTTTTCGAGTTATTGACGAAAAACTGCCTGGAGCGATCGGTCCGGCGGTCGACGCGCGAAAGTTTCTAAGTCCGCTCTGCTCCGAATCATCGCTCCGGCGTCAAAAATCGTCGTAGGACAAAAAATCGACACGCTATCTTGCAGGAAAAAATCCGGGGAACACGATGGCGTCGTCAAAAGTGCAGGTCGTCGAGCTCGTTTTCGAGAGAAAAAAAAAAAAATTCTCAAAATTCGACAAAAAAATAAAACGATTATTGGACCGTGTAGAGAATGTGAAACTGCATAAGAATCGTATAGACGAAAATTGGCGTTCACGTGCTCGTTTTTGTGGAAAAAATTAAAAAAGCTCTCAAAGTTCGAGATAAAAAAAAAAAAAACCATCGACCAGGTAGCCAACGGTAGACGGTACAAGTATCGTATGGGCGAAAACGAGCGTTACCGTGCTGGTTTTCGAGTTATTGACGAAAAACGGCCTGGAGCGATCGGTCCGGCGGTCGACGCGCAAAAGTTTCTAAGTCCGCTCTGCTCCGAATCATCGCTCCGGCGTCAAAAATCGTCGTAGGACAAAAAATCGACACGCTATCTTGCAGGAAAAAATCCGGGGAACACGATGGCGTCGTCAAAAGTGCAGGTCGTCGAGCTCGTTTTCGAGAGAAAAAAAAAAAAATTCTCAAAATTCGACAAAAAAATAAAGCGATTATTGGATCGTGTAGAGAATGTGAAACTGCATAAGAATCGTGTAGACGAAAATTGGCGTTCACGTGCTCGTTTTTGTGGAGAAAATTAAAAAAGCTCTCAAAGTTCGAGATAAAAAAAGAAAAAACCATCCACCAGGTAGCCAACGGTAAACGGTACAAGTATCGTACGGGCGAAAACGAGCGTTACCGTGCTCGTTTTCGAGTTATTGACGAAAAACGGCCTGGAGCGATCGGTCCGGCGGTCGACGCGCGAAAGTTTCTAAGTCCGCTCTGCTCCGAATCATCGCTCCGGCGTCAAAAATCGTCGTAGGACAAAAAATCGACACGCTACTTTGCAGGAAAAAATCCGGGGAACACGATGGCGTCGTCAAAAGTGCAGGTCGTCGAGCTCGTTTTCGAGAGAAAAAAAAAAAAATTCTCAAAATTCGACAAACAAATAAAACGATTGTTGGACCGTGTAGAGAATGTAAAACTGCATAAGAATCGTATAGACGAAAATTGGCGTTCACGTGCTCGTTTTTGTGGAGAAAATTAAAAAAGCTCTCAAAGTTCGAGATAAAAAAAGAAAAAACCATCCACCAGGTAGCCAACGGTAAACGGTACAAGTATCGTACGGGCGAAAACGAGCGTTACCGTGCTCGTTTTCGAGTTATTGACGAAAAACGGCCTGGAGCGATCGGTCCGGCGGTCGACGCGCGAAAGATTCTAAGTCCGCTCTGCTCCGAATCATCGCTACGGCGTCAAAAATCGTCGTAGGACAAAAAATCGACACGCTACTTTGCAGGAAAAAATCCGGGGAACACGATGGCGTCGTCAAAAGTGCAGGTCGTCGAGCTCGTTTTCGAGAGAAAAAAAAAAAAATTCTCAAAATTCGACAAACAAATAAAACGATTGTTGGACCGTGTAGAGAATGTAAGACTGCATAAGAATCGTATAGACGAAAATTGGCGTTCACGTGCTCGTTTTTGTGGAAAAAATTAAAAAAGCTCTCAAAGTTCGAGATAAAAAAAAAAAAACCATCGACCAGGTAGCCAACGGTAAACGATACAAGTATCGTACGGGCGAAAACGAGCGTTAGCGTGCTCGTTTTCGAGTTATTGACGAAAAACGGCCTGGAGCGATCGGTCCGGCGGTCGACGCGCGAAAGTTTCTAAGTCCGCTCTGCTCCGAATCATCGCTCCGGCGTCAAAAATCGTCGTAGGACAAAAAATCGACACGCTATCTTGCAGGAAAAAATCCGGGGAACACGATGGCGTCGTCAAAAGTGCAGGTCGTCGAGCTCGTTTTCGAGAGAAAAAAAAAAAAATTCTCAAAATTCGACAAAAAAATAAAACGATTATTGGATCGTGTAGAGAATGTGAAACTGCATAAGAATCGTATAGACGAAAATTGGCGTTCACGTGCTCGTTTTTGTGGAAAAAATTAAAAAAGCTCTCAAAGTTCGAGATAAAAAAAAAAAAAACCATCGACCAGGTAGCCAACGGTAGACGGTACAAGTATCGTATGGGCGAAAACGAGCGTTACCGTGCTGGTTTTCGAGTTATTGACGAAAAACGGCCTGGAGCGATCGGTCCGGCGGTCGACGCGCAAAAGTTTCTAAGTCCGCTCTGCTCCGAATCATCGCTCCGGCGTCAAAAATCGTCGTAGGACAAAAAATCGACACGCTATCTTGCAGGAAAAAATCCGGGGAACACGATGGCGTCGTCAAAAGTGCAGGTCGTCGAGCTCGTTTTCGAGAGAGAAAAAAAAAAATTCTCAAAATTCGACAAAAAAATAAAGCGATTATTGGATCGTGTAGAGAATGTGAAACTGCATAAGAATCGTGTAGACGAAAATTGGCGTTCACGTGCTCGTTTTTGTGGAGAAAATTAAAAAAGCTCTCAAAGTTCGAGATAAAAAAAGAAAAAACCATCCACCAGGTAGCCAACGGTAAACGGTACAAGTATCGTACGGGCGAAAACGAGCGTTACCGTGCTCGTTTTCGAGTTATTGACGAAAAACGGCCTGGAGCGATCGGTCCGGCGGTCGACGCGCGAAAGTTTCTAAGTCCGCTCTGCTCCCTCTATGTGGCAATGGTCCAGTCGGTGGCCCTATACGGGGCCCCCGTCTGGGCGGACGACCTGGCTGCCTCCCGGCGCAGCATGACTATGCTGCGTCGGGTGCAGAGGCGCATGGCGCTCAGGGTCGTCCGCGGGTATCGGACCATGTCACATGAGGCGGCGACGGTTCTAGCGGGGATGCCGCCCATGGACCTGCTCGCGCGGTCGCACGCGGTGATGTACCGGCACCGCGTCGACCGTCGCGCGGGGGTGGGGGCGGTCCCGGGCGAGCAGGTACCTGCTTGGGGCGATTTGAAGCGCCAGGCCCGGCAGTCCGTGTTGCTCGCGTGGCAGGAGCGGCTGGCTCTGCCAACCGCGGGGCACCGGACTGTCGGGGCGGTTCGGCCACTCCTGAAGGAGTGGCTGGACAGAGGCCATGGCAGCCTCACCTACCGGATGGCACAGGTATTTTCCGGGCATGGCAGCTTCGGAAGATACCTGTGCCGGATAGGGAAGGAGCCGACGGCGCGTTGCTGCCACTGCGACGCTGAGCAGGACACGGCGGATCATACCCTGGAGGTATGCCCCGCGTGGGAGGGGGAGCGCCGTGTCCTGGTCGGCGTCGTCGGGCGGGATGTCTCGCTGCCGGGCGTGGTGCGCGCCATGCTCGGCAGCGAGGAGAAGTGGAGGGCCGTGGCCTCCTTCTGCGAGAACGTAATGTTGCAGAAGGAGGCCGCGGGGAGGGAGCGCGAGCTTCAGCGGCGCGCTGAGGCTCGCGCTCGTGCCGTGGCCCGAGGTCGTCGCCCGGTCGCGAGGCGTCGCGGGCGGCCGCCTCGGCGTGGCGGATGACCTAGGCTGGGAGGGGGGTCCTGACGGGACCCTCCTCCCGCCAGGCGGCGCCGGGTCGGACCGGTTGGGGGTAGGAGTGCCTCCCCCTACCGGTCCGACGCAAGGGGAGGCACCCTCGGCGGTCTGGTGCGGCCATGAACGCCCGGCCGCCGAGGGGTGGAAACGGGGTCGCGGGCGGTTGCGAGTTGGGGCTCGCAGCCGCCACTAAACGCGGCCCCGGGACGGATAGCGGCGGGATGGAGTGGCCCCGTCCCGCCGCTATGAGGCAGTGTGTCTACTGGGGGGACCGATTGTCCCCCCGGGGGATGGGCGCGAAAGCGCGGGCACGGGGAGGATACCGGAAGAATGCTTCGAGCGATTCCCGGTATCCTCCCAAAGCGTGCCGAAGGGTCACCGTGGGGTTTTTAGTGGGTAGGTCCCGCGCCTGTCGTTGTACGGGCGCGGGGAATCCCACACACCCCTCCCACCTCTCCCCAAGGAGGTGGGAGGGAGTCTTTCGAAGATTTTCCCCACGACAAAAAAAAAAAAAAAAAAAAAAAGTCCGCTCTGCTCCGAATCATCGCTCCGGCGTCAAAAATCGTCGTAGGACAAAAAATCGACACGCTATCTTGCAGGAAAAAATCCGGGGAACACGATGGCGTCGTCAAAAGTGCAGGTCGTCGAGCTCGTTTTCGAGAGAAAAAAAGAAAAATTCTCAAAATTCGACAAAAAAATAAAACGATTATTGGATCGTGTAGAGAATGTGAAACTGCATAAGAATCGTGTAGACGAAAATTGGCGTTCACGTGCTCGTTTTTGTGGAAAAAATTAAAAAAGCTCTCAAAGCTCGAGATAAAAAAAAAAAAAACCATCGACCAGGTAGCCAACGGTAGACGGTACAAGTATCGTATGGGCGAAAACGAGCGTTACCGTGCTCGTTTTCGAGTTATTGACGAAAAACGGCCTGGAGCGATCGGTCCGGCGGTCGACGCGCGAAAGTTTCTAAGTCCGCTCTGCTTTCCCCGACGGCGTCAGCACGGTGTGTTATGCGGATGACACACTGGTGCTGGCCGTCGGGGCGCACTGGGGGAGGGCCATGCATCGCGCGGAGGAGGGGTCGCAACGCGTCGTCGACCGGATCAGGGGGATGGGGATGACGGTGGCGGTCCATAAGACCGAGGTGATTGCGTTTCATTCACCTCGGCAGGATCCGCCACCCCCTCTGATTCGGGTGGGTGGGGCTGACATTGAGGTGAAGCCCCAGATCAGGTATCTGGGGCTGATCCTCGATAGCCACTGGCGTTTCGAGAAGCATTTCCGCTGCCTGGTCCCCCGGTTGGAAAGGATGGTTGCGGCTCTGGGCCGGATCCTGCCCAACCTGGGGGGCCCGGCGGGCCGAGTTCGTCGCCTCTATGTGGCAATGGTCCAGTCGGTGGCCCTATACGGGGCCCCCGTCTGGGCGGACGACCTGGCTGCCTCCCGGCGCAGCATGACTATGCTGCGTCGGGTGCAGAGGCGCATGGCGCTCAGGGTCGTCCGCGGGTATCGGACCGTGTCACATGAGGCGGCGACGGTTCTAGCGGGGATGCCGCCCATGGACCTGCTCGCGCGGTCGCACGCGGTGATGTACCGGCACCGCGTCGAACGTCGCGCGGGGGTGGGGGCGGTCCCGGGCGGGCGGGAGCCTGCTTGGGGCGATTTGAAGCGCCGGGCCCGGCGGTCCGTGTTGCTCGCGTGGCAGGAGCGGCTGGCTCTGCCAACCGCGGGGCACCGGACTGTCGGGGCTGTTCGGCCACTCCTGAAGGAGTGGCTGGACAGAGGCCATGGCAGCCTCACCTACCGGCTGGCACAGGTATTTTCCGGGCATGGCAGCTTCGGAAGATACCTGTGCCGGATAGGGAAGGAGCCGACGGCGCGTTGCTGCCACTGCGACGCTGAGCAGGACACGGCGGATCATACCCTGGAGGTATGCCCCGCGTGGGAGGGGGAGCGCCGTGTCCTGGTCGGCGTCGTCGGGCGGGATGTCTCGCTGCCGGGCGTGGTGCGCGCCATGCTCGGCAGCGAGGAGAAGTGGAGGGCCGTGGCCTCCTTCTGCGAGAACGTAATGTTGCAGAAGGAGGCCGCGGGGAGGGAGCGCGAGCTTCAGCGGCGTGCTGAAGCGCGCGCTCGTGCGGTGGCCCGAGGTCGTCGCCCGGTCGCGAGGCGTCGCGGGCGGCCGCCTCGGCGTGGCGGATGACCTAGGCTGGGAGGGGGGTCCTGAGGGGACCCTCCTCCCGCCAGGCGGCGCCGGGTCGGACCGGTTGGGGGTAGGAGTGCCTTCCCCTACCGGTCCGACGCAAGGGGAGGCACCCTCGGCGGTCTGGTGCGGCCATGAACGCCCGGCCGCCGAGGGATGGAAACGGGGTCGCGGGCGGTTGCGAGTTGGGGTTCGCAGCCGCCACTAAACGCGGCCCCGGGACGGATAGCGGCGGGATGGAGTGGCCCCGTCCCGCCGCTATGAGGCAGTGTGTCTACTGGGGGGACCGATTGTCCCCCCGGGGGATGGGCGCGAAAGCGCGGGCACGGGGAGGATACCGGAAGAATGCTTCGAGCGATTCCCGGTATCCTCCCAAAGCGTGCCGAAGGGTCACCGTGGGGTTTTTAGTGGGTAGGTCCCGCGCCTGTCGTTGTACGGGCGCGGGGAATCCCACACACGCCTCCCACCTCTCCCCAAGGAGGTGGGAGGGAGTCTTTCGAAGATTTTCCCCACGACAAAAAAAAAAAAAAAAAAAAAAAAAAAAAAGTCCGCTCTGCTCCGAATCATCGCTCCGGCGTCAAAAATCGTCGTAGGACAAAAAATCGACACGCTATCTTGCAGGAAAAAATCCGGGGAACACGATGGCGTCGTCAAAAGTGCAGGTCGTCGAGCTCGTTTTCGAGAGAAAAAAAGAAAAATTCTCAAAATTCGACAAAA
The DNA here is from genome assembly GCF_051014445.1 of Colletes latitarsis. NCBI lineage: Eukaryota > Metazoa > Arthropoda > Insecta > Hymenoptera > Colletidae > Colletes > Colletes latitarsis. Next base: position 2,319,559 of record NC_135137.1, read on the forward strand.
AAATAAAACGATTATTGGATCGTGTAGAGAATGTGAAACTGCATAAGAATCGTGTAGACGAAAATTGGCGTTCACGTGCTCGTTTTTGTGGAAAAAATTAAAAAAGCTCTCAAAGCTCGAGATAAAAAAAAAAAAAACCATCGACCAGGTAGCCAACGGTAGACGGTACAAGTATCGTATGGGCGAAAACGAGCGTTACCGTGCTCGTTTTCGAGTTATTGACGAAAAACGGCCTGGAGCGATCGGTCCGGCGGTCGACGCGCGAAAGTTTCTAAGTCCGCTCTGCTCCGAATCATCGCTCCGGCGTCAAAAATCGTCGTAGGACAAAAACTCGACACGCTATCTTGCATGAAAAAATCCGGGGAACACGATGGCGTCGTCAAAAGTGCAGGTCGTCGAGCTCGTTTTCGAGAGAAAAAAAAAAAAATTCTCAAAATTCGACAAAAAAATAAAACGATTATTGGATCGTGTAGAGAATGTAAAACTGCATAAGAATCGCATAGACGAAAATTAGCGTTCACGTGCTCGTTTTTGTGGAGAAAATTAAAAAAGCTCTCAAAGTTCGAGATAAAAAAAGAAAAAACCATCCACCAGGTAGCCAACGGTAAACGGTACAAGTATCGTACGGGCGAAAACGAGCGTTACCGTGCTCGTTTTCGAGTTATTGACGAAAAACGGCCTGGAGCGATCGGTCCGGCGGTCGACGCGCGAAAGTTTCTAAGTCCGCTCTGCTCCGAATCATCGCTCCGGCGTCAAAAATCGTCGTAGGACAAAAAATCGACACGCTACTTTGCAGGAAAAAATCCGGGGAACACGATGGCGTCGTCAAAAGTGCAGGTCGTCGAGCTCGTTTTCGAGAGAAAAAAAAAAAAATTCTCAAAATTCGACAAACAAATAAAACGATTGTTGGACCGTGTAGAGAATGTAAAACTGCATAAGAATCGTATAGACGAAAATTGGCGTTCACGTGCTCGTTTTTGTGGAGAAAATTAAAAAAGCTCTCAAAGTTCGAGATAAAAAAAGAAAAAACCATCCACCAGGTAGCCAACGGTAAACGGTACAAGTATCGTACGGGCGAAAACGAGCGTTACCGTGCTCGTTTTCGAGTTATTGACGAAAAACGGCCTGGAGCGATCGGTCCGGCGGTCGACGCGCGAAAGATTCTAAGTCCGCTCTGCTCCGAATCATCGCTCCGGCGTCAAAAATCGTCGTAGGACAAAAAATCGACACGCTACTTTGCAGGAAAAAATCCGGGGAACACGATGGCGTCGTCAAAAGTGCAGGTCGTCGAGCTCGTTTTCGAGAGAAAAAAAAAAAAATTCTCAAAATTCGACAAACAAATAAAACGATTATTGGATCGTGTAGAGAATGTAAAACTGCATAAGAATCGCATAGACGAAAATTAGCGTTCTCGTGCTCGTTTTTGTGGAAAAAATTAAAAAAGCTCTCAAAGTTCGAGATAAAAAAAGAAAAAACCATCCACCAGGTAGCCAACGGTAAACGGTACAAGTATCGTACGGGCGAAAACGAGCGTTACCGTGCTCGTTTTCGAGTTATTGACGAAAAACGGCCTGGAGCGATCGGTCCGGCGGTCGACGCGCGAAAGTTTCTAAGTCCGCTCTGCTCCGAATCATCGCTCCGGCGTCAAAAATCGTCGTAGGACAAAAAATCGACACGCTACTTTGCAGGAAAAAATCCGGGGAACACGATGGCGTCGTCAAAAGTGCAGGTCGTCGAGCTCGTTTTCGAGAAAAAAAAAAAAAAATTCTCAAAATTCGACAAACAAATAAAACGATTGTTGGACCGTGTAGAGAATGTACAACTGCATAAGAATCGTATAGACGAAAATTGGCGTTCACGTGCTCGTTTTTGTGGAAAAAATTAAAAAAGCTCTCAAAGTTCGAGATAAAAAAAAAAAAACCATCGACCAGGTAGCCAACGGTAAACGATACAAGTATCGTACGGGCGAAAACGAGCGTTACCGTGCTCGTTTTCGAGTTATTGACGAAAAACGGCCTGGAGCGATCGGTCCGGCGGTCGACGCGCGAAAGTTTCTAAGTCCGCTCTGCTCCGAATCATCGCTCCGGCGTCAAAAATCGTCGTAGGACAAAAAATCGACACGCTCTCTTGCAGGAAAAAATCCGGGGAACACGATGGCGTCGTCAAAAGTGCAGGTCGTCGAGCTCGTTTTCGAGAAAAAAAAAAAAAAATTCTCAAAATTCGACAAAAAAATAAAACGACTATTGGATCGTGTAGAGAATGTGAAACTGCATAAAAATCGTATAGACGAAAATTGGCGTTCACGTGCTCGTTTTTGTGGAAAAAATTAAAAAAGCTGTCAAAGTTCGAGATAAAAAAAAAAAAACCATCGACCAGGTAGCCAACGGTAAACGGTACAAGTATCGTACGGGCGAAAACGAGCGTTACCGTGCTCGTTTTCGAGTTATTGACGAAAAACGGCCTGGAGCGATCGGTCCGGCGGTCGACGCGCGAAAGTTTCTAAGTCCGCTCTGCTCCGAATCATCGCTCCGGCGTCAAAAATCGTCGTAGGACAAAAAATCGACACGCTATCTTGCAGGAAAAAATCCGGGGAACACGATGGCGTCGTCAAAAGTGCAGGTCGTCGAGCTCGTTTTCGAGAGAAAAAAAGAAAAATTCTCAAAATTCGACAAAAAAATAAAACGATTATTGGATCGTGTAGAGAATGTGAAACTGCATAAGAATCGTGTAGACGAAAATTGGCGTTCACGTGCTCGTTTTTGTGGAAAAAATTAAAAAAGCTCTCAAAGCTCGAGATAAAAAAAAAAAAAACCATCGACCAGGTAGCCAACGGTAGACGGTACAAGTATCGTATGGGCGAAAACGAGCGTTACCGTGCTCGTTTTCGAGTTATTGACGAAAAACGGCCTGGAGCGATCGGTCCGGCGGTCGACGCGCGAAAGTTTCTAAGTCCGCTCTGCTCCGAATCATCGCTCCGGCGTCAAAAATCGTCGTAGGACAAAAACTCGACACGCTATCTTGCATGAAAAAATCCGGGGAACACGATGGCGTCGTCAAAAGTGCAGGTCGTCGAGCTCGTTTTCGAGAGAAAAAAAAAAAAATTCTCAAAATTCGACAAAAAAATAAAACGATTATTGGATCGTGTAGAGAATGTAAAACTGCATAAGAATCGCATAGACGAAAATTAGCGTTCTCGTGCTCGTTTTTGTGGAAAAAATTAAAAAAGCTCTCAAAGTTCGAGATAAAAAAAGAAAAAACCATCCACCAGGTAGCCAACGGTAAACGGTACAAGTATCGTACGGGCGAAAACGAGCGTTACCGTGCTCGTTTTCGAGTTATTGACGAAAAACGGCCTGGAGCGATCGGTCCGGCGGTCGACGCGCGAAAGTTTCTAAGTCCGCTCTGCTCCGAATCATCGCTCCGGCGTCAAAAATCGTCGTAGGACAAAAAATCGACACGCTACTTTGCAGGAAAAAATCCGGGGAACACGATGGCGTCGTCAAATGTGCAGGTCGTCGAGCTCGTTTTCGAGAAAAAAAAAAAAAAATTCTCAAAATTCGACAAACAAATAAAACGATTGTTGGACCGTGTAGAGAATGTACAACTGCATAAGAATCGTATAGACGAAAATTGGCGTTCACGTGCTCGTTTTTGTGGAGAAAATTAAAAAAGCTCTCAAAGTTCGAGATAAAAAAAGAAAAAACCATCCACCAGGTAGCCAACGGTAAACGGTACAAGTATCGTACGGGCGAAAACGAGCGTTACCGTGCTCGTTTTCGAGTTATTGACGAAAAACGGCCTGGAGCGATCGGTCCGGCGGTCGACGCGCGAAAGATTCTAAGTCCGCTCTGCTCCGAATCATCGCTCCGGCGTCAAAAATCGTCGTAGGACAAAAAATCGACACGCTACTTTGCAGGAAAAAATCCGGGGAACACGATGGCGTCGTCAAAAGTGCAGGTCGTCGAGCTCGTTTTCGAGAGAAAAAAAAAAAAATTCTCAAAATTCGACAAACAAATAAAACGATTGTTGGACCGTGTAGAGAATGTAAAACTGCATAAGAATCGTATAGACGAAAATTGGCGTTCACGTGCTCGTTTTTGTGGAAAAAATTAAAAAAGCTCTCAAAGTTCGAGATAAAAAAAAAAAACCATCGACCAGGTAGCCAACGGTAAACGATACAAGTATCGTACGGGCGAAAACGAGCGTTACCGTGCTCGTTTTCGAGTTATTGACGAAAAACGGCCTGGAGCGATCGGTCCGGCGGTCGACGCGCGAAAGTTTCTAAGTCCGCTCTGCTCCGAATCATCGCTCCGGCGTCAAAAATCGTCGTAGGACAAAAAATCGACACGCTATCTTGCAGGAAAAAATCCGGGGAACACGATGGCGTCGTCAAAAGTGCAGGTCGTCGAGCTCGTTTTCGAGAGAAAAAAAGAAAAATTCTCAAAATTCGACAAAAAAATAAAACGATTATTGGATCGTGTAGAGAATGTGAAACTGCATAAGAATCGTGTAGACGAAAATTGGCGTTCACGTGCTCGTTTTTGTGGAAAAAATTAAAAAAGCTCTCAAAGCTCGAGATAAAAAAAAAAAAAACCATCGACCAGGTAGCCAACGGTAGACGGTACAAGTATCGTATGGGCGAAAACGAGCGTTACCGTGCTCGTTTTCGAGTTATTGACGAAAAACGGCCTGGAGCGATCGGTCCGGCGGTCGACGCGCGAAAGTTTCTAAGTCCGCTCTGCTCCGAATCATCGCTCCGGCGTCAAAAATCGTCGTAGGACAAAAACTCGACACGCTATCTTGCATGAAAAAATCCGGGGAACACGATGGCGTCGTCAAAAGTGCAGGTCGTCGAGCTCGTTTTCGAGAGAAAAAAAAAAAAATTCTCAATATTCGACAAAAAAATAAAACGATTATTGGATCGTGTAGAGAATGTAAAACTGCATAAGAATCGCATAGACGAAAATTAGCGTTCACGTGCTCGTTTTTGTGGAGAAAATTAAAAAAGCTCTCAAAGTTCGAGATAAAAAAAGAAAAAACCATCCACCAGGTAGCCAACGGTAAACGGTACAAGTATCGTACGGGCGAAAACGAGCGTTACCGTGCTCGTTTTCGAGTTATTGACGAAAAACGGCCTGGAGCGATCGGTCCGGCGGTCGACGCGCGAAAGTTTCTAAGTCCGCTCTGCTCCGAATCATCGCTCCGGCGTCAAAAATCGTCGTAGGACAAAAAATCGACACGCTACTTTGCAGGAAAAAATCCGGGGAACACGATGGCGTCGTCAAAAGTGCAGGTCGTCGAGCTCGTTTTCGAGAGAAAAAAAAAAAAATTCTCAAAATTCGACAAACAAATAAAACGATTGTTGGACCGTGTAGAGAATGTAAAACTGCATAAGAATCGTATAGACGAAAATTGGCGTTCACGTGCTCGTTTTTGTGGAGAAAATTAAAAAAGCTCTCAAAGTTCGAGATAAAAAAAGAAAAAACCATCCACCAGGTAGCCAACGGTAAACGGTACAAGTATCGTACGGGCGAAAACGAGCGTTACCGTGCTCGTTTTCGAGTTATTGACGAAAAACGGCCTGGAGCGATCGGTCCGGCGGTCGACGCGCGAAAGATTCTAAGTCCGCTCTGCTCCGAATCATCGCTCCGGCGTCAAAAATCGTCGTAGGACAAAAAATCGACACGCTACTTTGCAGGAAAAAATCCGGGGAACACGATGGCGTCGTCAAAAGTGCAGGTCGTCGAGCTCGTTTTCGAGAGAAAAAAAAAAAATTCTCAAAATTCGACAAACAAATAAAACGATTGTTGGACCGTGTAGAGAATGTAAAACTGCATAAGAATCGTATAGACGAAAATTGGCGTTCACGTGCTCGTTTTTGTGGAAAAAATTAAAAAAGCTCTCAAAGTTCGAGATAAAAAAAAAAAAACCATCGACCAGGTAGCCAACGGTAAACGATACAAGTATCGTACGGGCGAAAACGAGCGTTACCGTGCTCGTTTTCGAGTTATTGACGAAAAACGGCCTGGAGCAATCGGTCCGGCGGTCGACGCGCGAAAGTTTCTAAGTCCGCTCTGCTCCGAATCATCGCTCCGGCGTCAAAAATCGTCGTAGGACAAAAAATCGACACGCTATCTTGCAGGAAAAAATCCGGGGAACACGATGGCGTCGTCAAAAGTGCAGGTCGTCGAGCTCGTTTTCGAGAGAAAAAAAGAAAAATTCTCAAAATTCGACAAAAAAATAAAACGATTATTGGATCGTGTAGAGAATGTGAAACTGCATAAGAATCGTGTAGACGAAAATTGGCGTTCACGTGCTCGTTTTTGTGGAAAAAATTAAAAAAGCTCTCAAAGCTCGAGATAAAAAAAAAAAAAACCATCGACCAGGTAGCCAACGGTAGACGGTACAAGTATCGTATGGGCGAAAACGAGCGTTACCGTGCTCGTTTTCGAGTTATTGACGAAAAACGGCCTGGAGCGATCGGTCCGGCGGTCGACGCGCGAAAGTTTCTAAGTCCGCTCTGCTTTCCCCGACGGCGTCAGCACGGTGTGTTATGCGGATGACACACTGGTGCTGGCCGTCGGGGCGCACTGGGGGAGGGCCATGCATCGCGCGGAGGAGGGGTCGCAACGCGTCGTCGACCGGATCAGGGGGATGGGGATGACGGTGGCGGTCCATAAGACCGAGGTGATTGCGTTTCATTCACCTCGGCAGGATCCGCCACCCCCTCTGATTCGGGTGGGTGGGGCTGACATTGAGGTGAAGCCCCAGATCAGGTATCTGGGGCTGATCCTCGATAGCCACTGGCGTTTCGAGAAGCATTTCCGCTGCCTGGTCCCCCGGTTGGAAAGGATGGTTGCGGCTCTGGGCCGGATCCTGCCCAACCTGGGGGGCCCGGCGGGCCGAGTTCGTCGCCTCTATGTGGCAATGGTCCAGTCGGTGGCCCTATACGGGGCCCCCGTCTGGGCGGACGACCTGGCTGCCTCCCGGCGCAGCATGACTATGCTGCGTCGGGTGCAGAGGCGCATGGCGCTCAGGGTCGTCCGCGGGTATCGGACCGTGTCACATGAGGCGGCGACGGTTCTAGCGGGGATGCCGCCCATGGACCTGCTCGCGCGGTCGCACGCGGTGATGTACCGGCACCGCGTCGAACGTCGCGCGGGGGTGGGGGCGGTCCCGGGCGGGCGGGAGCCTGCTTGGGGCGATTTGAAGCGCCGGGCCCGGCGGTCCGTGTTGCTCGCGTGGCAGGAGCGGCTGGCTCTGCCAACCGCGGGGCACCGGACTGTCGGGGCTGTTCGGCCACTCCTGAAGGAGTGGCTGGACAGAGGCCATGGCAGCCTCACCTACCGGCTGGCACAGGTATTTTCCGGGCATGGCAGCTTCGGAAGATACCTGTGCCGGATAGGGAAGGAGCCGACGGCGCGTTGCTGCCACTGCGACGCTGAGCAGGACACGGCGGATCATACCCTGGAGGTATGCCCCGCGTGGGAGGGGGAGCGCCGTGTCCTGGTCGGCGTCGTCGGGCGGGATGTCTCGCTGCCGGGCGTGGTGCGCGCCATGCTCGGCAGCGAGGAGAAGTGGAGGGCCGTGGCCTCCTTCTGCGAGAACGTAATGTTGCAGAAGGAGGCCGCGGGGAGGGAGCGCGAGCTTCAGCGGCGTGCTGAAGCGCGCGCTCGTGCGGTGGCCCGAGGTCGTCGCCCGGTCGCGAGGCGTCGCGGGCGGCCGCCTCGGCGTGGCGGATGACCTAGGCTGGGAGGGGGGTCCTGAGGGGACCCTCCTCCCGCCAGGCGGCGCCGGGTCGGACCGGTTGGGGGTAGGAGTGCCTTCCCCTACCGGTCCGACGCAAGGGGAGGCACCCTCGGCGGTCTGGTGCGGCCATGAACGCCCGGCCGCCGAGGGATGGAAACGGGGTCGCGGGCGGTTGCGAGTTGGGGTTCGCAGCCGCCACTAAACGCGGCCCCGGGACGGATAGCGGCGGGATGGAGTGGCCCCGTCCCGCCGCTATGAGGCAGTGTGTCTACTGGGGGGACCGATTGTCCCCCCGGGGGATGGGCGCGAAAGCGCGGGCACGGGGAGGATACCGGAAGAATGCTTCGAGCGATTCCCGGTATCCTCCCAAAGCGTGCCGAAGGGTCACCGTGGGGTTTTTAGTGGGTAGGTCCCGCGCCTGTCGTTGTACGGGCGCGGGGAATCCCACACACGCCTCCCACCTCTCCCCAAGGAGGTGGGAGGGAGTCTTTCGAAGATTTTCCCCACGACAAAAAAAAAAAAAAAAAAAAAAAAAAAAAAGTCCGCTCTGCTCCGAATCATCGCTCCGGCGTCAAAAATCGTCGTAGGACAAAAAATCGACACGCTACTTTGCAGGAAAAAATCCGGGGAACACGATGGCGTCGTCAAATGTGCAGGTCGTCGAGCTCGTTTTCGAGAAAAAAAAAAAAAAATTCTCAAAATTCGACAAACAAATAAAACGATTGTTGGACCGTGTAGAGAATGTACAACTGCATAAGAATCGTATAGACGAAAATTGGCGTTCACGTGCTCGTTTTTGTGGAGAAAATTAAAAAAGCTCTCAAAGTTCGAGATAAAAAAAGAAAAAACCATCCACCAGGTAGCCAACGGTAAACGGTACAAGTATCGTACGGGCGAAAACGAGCGTTACCGTGCTCGTTTTCGAGTTATTGACGAAAAACGGCCTGGAGCGATCGGTCCGGCGGTCGACGCGCGAAAGATTCTAAGTCCGCTCTGCTCCGAATCATCGCTCCGGCGTCAAAAATCGTCGTAGGACAAAAAATCGACACGCTACTTTGCAGGAAAAAATCCGGGGAACACGATGGCGTCGTCAAAAGTGCAGGTCGTCGAGCTCGTTTTCGAGAGAAAAAAAAAAAAATTCTCAAAATTCGACAAACAAATAAAACGATTGTTGGACCGTGTAGAGAATGTAAAACTGCATAAGAATCGTATAGACGAAAATTGGCGTTCACGTGCTCGTTTTTGTGGAAAAAATTAAAAAAGCTCTCAAAGTTCGAGATAAAAAAAAAAAAACCATCGACCAGGTAGCCAACGGTAAACGATACAAGTATCGTACGGGCGAAAACGAGCGTTACCGTGCTCGTTTTCGAGTTATTGACGAAAAACGGCCTGGAGCGATCGGTCCGGCGGTCGACGCGCGAAAGTTTCTAAGTCCGCTCTGCTCCGAATCATCGCTCCGGCGTCAAAAATCGTCGTAGGACAAAAAATCGACACGCTATCTTGCAGGAAAAAATCCGGGGAACACGATGGCGTCGTCAAAAGTGCAGGTCGTCGAGCTCGTTTTCGAGAGAAAAAAAGAAAAATTCTCAAAATTCGACAAAAAAATAAAACGATTATTGGATCGTGTAGAGAATGTGAAACTGCATAAGAATCGTGTAGACGAAAATTGGCGTTCACGTGCTCGTTTTTGTGGAAAAAATTAAAAAAGCTCTCAAAGCTCGAGATAAAAAAAAAAAAAACCATCGACCAGGTAGCCAACGGTAGACGGTACAAGTATCGTATGGGCGAAAACGAGCGTTACCGTGCTCGTTTTCGAGTTATTGACGAAAAACGGCCTGGAGCGATCGGTCCGGCGGTCGACGCGCGAAAGTTTCTAAGTCCGCTCTGCTCCGAATCATCGCTCCGGCGTCAAAAATCGTCGTAGGACAAAAACTCGACACGCTATCTTGCATGAAAAAATCCGGGGAACACGATGGCGTCGTCAAATGTGCAGGTCGTCGAGCTCGTTTTCGAGAAAAAAAAAAAAAAATTCTCAAAATTCGACAAACAAATAAAACGATTGTTGGACCGTGTAGAGAATGTACAACTGCATAAGAATCGTATAGACGAAAATTGGCGTTCACGTGCTCGTTTTTGTGGAGAAAATTAAAAAAGCTCTCAAAGTTCGAGATAAAAAAAGAAAAAACCATCCACCAGGTAGCCAACGGTAAACGGTACAAGTATCGTACGGGCGAAAACGAGCGTTACCGTGCTCGTTTTCGAGTTATTGACGTAAAACGGCCTGGAGCGATCGGTCCGGCGGTCGACGCGCGAAAGATTCTAAGTCCGCTCTGCTCCGAATCATCGCTCCGGCGTCAAAAATCGTCGTAGGACAAAAAATCGACACGCTACTTTGCAGGAAAAAATCCGGGGAACACGATGGCGTCGTCAAAAGTGCAGGTCGTCGAGCTCGTTTTCGAGAGAAAAAAAAAAAAATTCTCAAAATTCGACAAACAAATAAAACGATTGTTGGACCGTGTAGAGAATGTAAAACTGCATAAGAATCGTATAGACGAAAATTGGCGTTCACGTGCTCGTTTTTGTGGAAAAAATTAAAAAAGCTCTCAAAGTTCGAGATAAAAAAAAAAAAACCATCGACCAGGTAGCCAACGGTAAACGATACAAGTATCGTACGGGCGAAAACGAGCGTTACCGTGCTCGTTTTCGAGTTATTGACGAAAAACGGCCTGGAGCGATCGGTCCGGCGGTCGACGCGCGAAAGTTTCTAAGTCCGCTCTGCTCCGAATCATCGCTCCGGCGTCAAAAATCGTCGTAGGACAAAAAATCGACACGCTCTCTTGCAGGAAAAAATCCGGGGAACACGATGGCGTCGTCAAAAGTGCAGGTCGTCGAGCTCGTTTTCGAGAAAAAAAAAAAAAAATTCTCAAAATTCGACAAAAAAATAAAACGACTATTGGATCGTGTAGAGAATGTGAAACTGCATAAAAATCGTATAGACGAAAATTGGCGTTCACGTGCTCGTTTTTGTGGAAAAAATTAAAAAAGCTGTCAAAGTTCGAGATAAAAAAAAAAAAACCATCGACCAGGTAGCCAACGGTAAACGGTACAAGTATCGTACGGGCGAAAACGAGCGTTACCGTGCTCGTTTTCGAGTTATTGACGAAAAACGGCCTGGAGCGATCGGTCCGGCGGTCGACGCGCGAAAGTTTCTAAGTCCGCTCTGCTCCGAATCATCGCTCCGGCGTCAAAAATCGTCGTAGGACAAAAAATCGACACGCTATCTTGCAGGAAAAAATCCGGGGAACACGATGGCGTCGTCAAAAGTGCAGGTCGTCGAGCTCGTTTTCGAGAGAAAAAAAGAAAAATTCTCAAAATTCGACAAAAAAATAAAACGATTATTGGATCGTGTAGAGAATGTGAAACTGCATAAGAATCGTGTAGACGAAAATTGGCGTTCACGTGCTCGTTTTTGTGGAAAAAATTAAAAAAGCTCTCAAAGCTCGAGATAAAAAAAAAAAAAACCATCGACCAGGTAGCCAACGGTAAACGATACAAGTATCGTACGGGCGAAAACGAGCGTTACCGTGCTCGTTTTCGAGTTATTGACGAAAAACGGCCTGGAGCGATCGGTCCGGCGGTCGACGCGCGAAAGTTTCTAAGTCCGCTCTGCTCCGAATCATCGCTCCGGCGTCAAAAATCGTCGTAGGACAAAAAATCGACACGCTATCTTGCAGGAAAAAATCCGGGGAACACGATGGCGTCGTCAAAAGTGCAGGTCGTCGAGCTCGTTTTCGAGAGAAAAAAAGAAAAATTCTCAAAATTCGACAAAAAAATAAAACGATTATTGGATCGTGTAGAGAATGTGAAACTGCATAAGAATCGTGTAGACGAAAATTGGCGTTCACGTGCTCGTTTTTGTGGAAAAAATTAAAAAAGCTCTCAAAGCTCGAGATAAAAAAAAAAAAAACCATCGACCAGGTAGCCAACGGTAAACGATACAAGTATCGTACGGGCGAAAACGAGCGTTACCGTGCTCGTTTTCGAGTTATTGACGAAAAACGGCCTGGAGCGATCGGTCCGGCGGTCGACGCGCGAAAGTTTCTAAGTCCGCTCTGCTCCGAATCATCGCTCCGGCGTCAAAAATCGTCGTAGGACAAAAAATCGACACGCTATCTTGCAGGAAAAAATCCGGGGAACACGATGGCGTCGTCAAAAGTGCAGGTCGTCGAGCTCGTTTTCGAGAGAAAAAAAGAAAAATTCTCAAAATTCGACAAAAAAATAAAACGATTATTGGATCGTGTAGAGAATGTGAAACTGCATAAGAATCGTGTAGACGAAAATTGGCGTTCACGTGCTCGTTTTTGTGGAAAAAATTAAAAAAGCTCTCAAAGCTCGAGATAAAAAAAAAAAAAACCATCGACCAGGTAGCCAACGGTAGACGGTACAAGTATCGTATGGGCGAAAACGAGCGTTACCGTGCTCGTTTTCGAGTTATTGACGAAAAACTGCCTGGAGCGATCGGTCCGGCGGTCGACGCGCGAAAGTTTCTAAGTCCGCTCTGCTCCGAATCATCGCTCCGGCGTCAAAAATCGTCGTAGGACAAAAACTCGACACGCTATCTTGCATGATAAAATCCGGGGAACACGATGGCGTCGTCAAAAGTGCAGGTCGTCGAGCTCGTTTTCGAGAGAAAAAAAAAAAAATTCTCAAAATTCGACAAAAAAATAAAACGATTATTGGATCGTGTAGAGAATGTAAAACTGCATAAGAATCGCATAGACGAAAATTAGCGTTCACGTGCTCGTTTTTGTGGAGAAAATTAAAAAAGCTCTCAAAGTTCGAGATAAAAAAAGAAAAAACCATCCACCAGGTAGCCAACGGTAAACGGTACAAGTATCGTACGGGCGAAAACGAGCGTTACCGTGCTCGTTTTCGAGTTATTGACGAAAAACGCCCTGGAGCGATCGGTCCGGCGGTCGACGCGCGAAAGTTTCTAAGTCCGCTCTGCTCCGAATCATCGCTCCGGCGTCAAAAATCGTCGTAGGACAAAAAATCGACACGCTACTTTGCAGGAAAAAATCCGGGGAACACGATGGCGTCGTCAAAAGTGCAGGTCGTCGAGCTCGTTTTCGAGAGAAAAAAAAAAAAATTCTCAAAATTCGACAAACAAATAAAACGATTGTTGGACCGTGTAGAGAATGTAAAACTGCATAAGAATCGTATAGACGAAAATTGGCGTTCACGTGCTCGTTTTTGTGGAGAAAATTAAAAAAGCTCTCAAAGTTCGAGATAAAAAAAGAAAAAACCATCCACCAGGTAGCCAACGGTAAACGGTACAAGTATCGTACGGGCGAAAACGAGCGTTACCGTGCTCGTTTTCGAGTTATTGACGAAAAACGGCCTGGAGCGATCGGTCCGGCGGTCGACGCGCGAAAGATTCTAAGTCCGCTCTGCTCCGAATCATCGCTCCGGCGTCAAAAATCGTCGTAGGACAAAAAATCGACACGCTACTTTGCAGGAAAAAATCCGGGGAACACGATGGCGTCGTCAAAAGTGCAGGTCGTCGAGCTCGTTTTCGAGAGAAAAAAAAAAAAATTCTCAAAATTCGACAAACAAATAAAACGATTGTTGGACCGTGTAGAGAATGTAAAACTGCATAAGAATCGTATAGACGAAAATTGGCGTTCACGTGCTCGTTTTTGTGGAAAAAATTAAAAAAGCTCTCAAAGTTCGAGATAAAAAAAAAAAAACCATCGACCAGGTAGCCAACGGTAAACGATACAAGTATCGTACGGGCGAAAACGAGCGTTACCGTGCTCGTTTTCGAGTTATTGACGAAAAACGGCCTGGAGCGATCGGTCCGGCGGTCGACGCGCGAAAGTTTCTAAGTCCGCTCTGCTCCGAATCATCGCTCCGGCGTCAAAAATCGTCGTAGGACAAAAAATCGACACGCTATCTTGCAGGAAAAAATCCGGGGAACACGATGGCGTCGTCAAAAGTGCAGGTCGTCGAGCTCGTTTTCGAGAGAAAAAAAGAAAAATTCTCAAAATTCGACAAAAAAATAAAACGATTATTGGATCGTGTAGAGAATGTGAAACTGCATAAGAATCGTGTAGACGAAAATTGGCGTTCACGTGCTCGTTTTTGTGGAAAAAATTAAAAAAGCTCTCAAAGCTCGAGATAAAAAAAAAAAAAACCATCGACCAGGTAGCCAACGGTAGACGGTACAAGTATCGTATGGGCGAAAACGAGCGTTACCGTGCTCGTTTTCGAGTTATTGACGAAAAACGGCCTGGAGCGATCGGTCCGGCGGTCGACGCGCGAAAGTTTCTAAGTCCGCTCTGCTCCGAATCATCGCTCCGGCGTCAAAAATCGTCGTAGGACAAAAACTCGACACGCTATCTTGCATGAAAAAATCCGGGGAACACGATGGCGTCGTCAAAAGTGCAGGTCGTCGAGCTCGTTTTCGAGAGAAAAAAAAAAAAATTCTCAAAATTCGACAAAAAAATAAAACGATTATTGGATCGTGTAGAGAATGTAAAACTGCATAAGAATCGCATAGACGAAAATTAGCGTTCTCGTGCTCGTTTTTGTGGAAAAAATTAAAAAAGCTCTCAAAGTTCGAGATAAAAAAAGAAAAAACCATCCACCAGGTAGCCAACGGTAAACGGTACAAGTATCGTACGGGCGAAAACGAGCGTTACCGTGCTCGTTTTCGAGTTATTGACGAAAAACGGCCTGGAGCGATCGGTCCGGCGGTCGACGCGCGAAAGTTTCTAAGTCCGCTCTGCTCCGAATCATCGCTCCGGCGTCAAAAATCGTCGTAGGACAAAAACTCGACACGCTATCTTGCATGAAAAAATCCGGGGAACACGATGGCGTCGTCAAATGTGCAGGTCGTCGAGCTCGTTTTCGAGAAAAAAAAAAAAAAATTCTCAAAATTCGACAAACAAATAAAACGATTGTTGGACCGTGTAGAGAATGTACAACTGCATAAGAATCGTATAGACGAAAATTGGCGTTCACGTGCTCGTTTTTGTGGAGAAAATTAAAAAAGCTCTCAAAGTTCGAGATAAAAAAAGAAAAAACCATCCACCAGGTAGCCAACGGTAAACGGTACAAGTATCGCACGGGCGAAAACGAGCGTTACCGTGCTCGTTTTCGAGTTATTGACGAAAAACGGCCTGGAGCGATCGGTCCGGCGGTCGACGCGCGAAAGATTCTAAGTCCGCTCTGCTCCGAATCATCGCTCCGGCGTCAAAAATCGTCGTAGGACAAAAAATCGACACGCTACTTTGCAGGAAAAAATCCGGGGAACACGATGGCGTCGTCAAAAGTGCAGGTCGTCGAGCTCGTTTTCGAGAGAAAAAAAAAAAAATTCTCAAAATTCGACAAACAAATAAAACGATTGTTGGACCGTGTAGAGAATGTAAAACTGCATAAGAATCGTATAGACGAAAATTGGCGTTCACGTGCTCGTTTTTGTGGAAAAAATTAAAAAAGCTCTCAAAGTTCGAGATAAAAAAAAAAAAACCATCGACCAGGTAGCCAACGGTAAACGATACAAGTATCGTACGGGCGAAAACGAGCGTTACCGTGCTCGTTTTCGAGTTATTGACGAAAAACGGCCTGGAGCGATCGGTCCGGCGGTCGACGCGCGAAAGTTTCTAAGTCCGCTCTGCTCCGAATCATCGCTCCGGCGTCAAAAATCGTCGTAGGACAAAAAATCGACACGCTACTTTGCAGGAAAAAATCCGGGGAACACGATGGCGTCGTCAAAAGTGCAGGTCGTCGAGCTCGTTTTCGAGAGAAAAAAAAAAAAATTCTCAAAATTCGACAAAAAAATAAAACGATTATTGGATCGTGTAGAGAATGTAAAACTGCATAAGAATCGCATAGACGAAAATTAGCGTTCTCGTGCTCGTTTTTGTGGAAAAAATTAAAAAAGCTCTCAAAGTTCGAGATAAAAAAAGAAAAAACCATCCACCAGGTAGCCAACGGTAAACGGTACAAGTATCGTACGGGCGAAAACGAGCGTTACCGTGCTCGTTTTCGAGTTATTGACGAAAAACGGCCTGGAGCGATCGGTCCGGCGGTCGACGCGCGAAAGTTTCTAAGTCCGCTCTGCTCCGAATCATCGCTCCGGCGTCAAAAATCGTCGTAGGACAAAAAATCGACACGCTACTTTGCAGGAAAAAATCCGGGGAACACGATGGCGTCGTCAAATGTGCAGGTCGTCGAGCTCGTTTTCGAGAAAAAAAAAAAAAAATTCTCAAAATTCGACAAACAAATAAAACGATTGTTGGACCGTGTAGAGAATGTACAACTGCATAAGAATCGTATAGACGAAAATTGGCGTTCACGTGCTCGTTTTTGTGGAGAAAATTAAAAAAGCTCTCAAAGTTCGAGATAAAAAAAGAAAAAACCATCCACCAGGTAGCCAACGGTAAACGGTACAAGTATCGTACGGGCGAAAACGAGCGTTACCGTGCTCGTTTTCGAGTTATTGACGAAAAACGGCCTGGAGCGATCGGTCCGGCGGTCGACGCGCGAAAGATTCTAAGTCCGCTCTGCTCCGAATCATCGCTCCGGCGTCAAAAATCGTCGTAGGACAAAAAATCGACACGCTACTTTGCAGGAAAAAATCCGGGGAACACGATGGCGTCGTCAAAAGTGCAGGTCGTCGAGCTCGTTTTCGAGAGAAAAAAAAAAAAATTCTCAAAATTCGACAAACAAATAAAACGATTGTTGGACCGTGTAGAGAATGTAAAACTGCATAAGAATCGTATAGACGAAAATTGGCGTTCACGTGCTCGTTTTTGTGGAAAAAATTAAAAAAGCTCTCAAAGTTCGAGATAAAAAAAAAAAAACCATCGACCAGGTAGCCAACGGTAAACGATACAAGTATCGTACGGGCGAAAACGAGCGTTACCGTGCTCGTTTTCGAGTTATTGACGAAAAACGGCCTGGAGCGATCGGTCCGGCGGTCGACGCGCGAAAGTTTCTAAGTCCGCTCTGCTCCGAATCATCGCTCCGGCGTCAAAAATCGTCGTAGGACAAAAAATCGACACGCTACTTTGCAGGAAAAAATCCGGGGAACACGATGGCGTCGTCAAAAGTGCAGGTCGTCGAGCTCGTTTTCGAGAGAAAAAAAAAAAAATTCTCAAAATTCGACAAAAAAATAAAACGATTATTGGATCGTGTAGAGAATGTAAAACTGCATAAGAATCGCATAGACGAAAATTAGCGTTCTCGTGCTCGTTTTTGTGGAAAAAATTAAAAAAGCTCTCAAAGTTCGAGATAAAAAAAGAAAAAACCATCCACCAGGTAGCCAACGGTAAACGGTACAAGTATCGTACGGGCGAAAACGAGCGTTACCGTGCTCGTTTTCGAGTTATTGACGAAAAACGGCCTGGAGCGATCGGTCCGGCGGTCGACGCGCGAAAGTTTCTAAGTCCGCTCTGCTCCGAATCATCGCTCCGGCGTCAAAAATCGTCGTAGGACAAAAAATCGACACGCTACTTTGCAGGAAAAAATCCGGGGAACACGATGGCGTCGTCAAATGTGCAGGTCGTCGAGCTCGTTTTCGAGAAAAAAAAAAAAAAATTCTCAAAATTCGACAAACAAATAAAACGATTGTTGGACCGTGTAGAGAATGTACAACTGCATAAGAATCGTATAGACGAAAATTGGCGTTCACGTGCTCGTTTTTGTGGAGAAAATTAAAAAAGCTCTCAAAGTTCGAGATAAAAAAAGAAAAAACCATCCACCAGGTAGCCAACGGTAAACGGTACAAGTATCGTACGGGCGAAAACGAGCGTTACCGTGCTCGTTTTCGAGTTATTGACGAAAAACGGCCTGGAGCGATCGGTCCGGCGGTCGACGCGCGAAAGATTCTAAGTCCGCTCTGCTCCGAATCATCGCTCCGGCGTCAAAAATCGTCGTAGGACAAAAAATCGACACGCTACTTTGCAGGAAAAAATCCGGGGAACACGATGGCGTCGTCAAAAGTGCAGGTCGTCGAGCTCGTTTTCGAGAGAAAAAAAAAAAAATTCTCAAAATTCGACAAACAAATAAAACGATTGTTGGACCGTGTAGAGAATGTAAAACTGCATAAGAATCGTATAGACGAAAATTGGCGTTCACGTGCTCGTTTTTGTGGAAAAAATTAAAAAAGCTCTCAAAGTTCGAGATAAAAAAAAAAAAACCATCGACCAGGTAGCCAACGGTAAACGATACAAGTATCGTACGGGCGAAAACGAGCGTTACCGTGCTCGTTTTCGAGTTATTGACGAAAAACGGCCTGGAGCGATCGGTCCGGCGGTCGACGCGCGAAAGTTTCTAAGTCCGCTCTGCTCCGAATCATCGCTCCGGCGTCAAAAATCGTCGTAGGACAAAAAATCGACACGCTCTCTTGCAGGAAAAAATCCGGGGAACACGATGGCGTCGTCAAAAGTGCAGGTCGTCGAGCTCGTTTTCGAGAAAAAAAAAAAAAAATTCTCAAAATTCGACAAAAAAATAAAACGACTATTGGATCGTGTAGAGAATGTGAAACTGCATAAAAATCGTATAGACGAAAATTGGCGTTCACGTGCTCGTTTTTGTGGAAAAAATTAAAAAAGCTGTCAAAGTTCGAGATAAAAAAAAAAAAACCATCGACCAGGTAGCCAACGGTAAACGGTACAAGTATCGTACGGGCGAAAACGAGCGTTACCGTGCTCGTTTTCGAGTTATTGACGAAAAACGGCCTGGAGCGATCGGTCCGGCGGTCGACGCGCGAAAGTTTCTAAGTCCGCTCTGCTCCGAATCATCGCTCCGGCGTCAAAAATCGTCGTAGGACAAAAAATCGACACGCTATCTTGCAGGAAAAAATCCGGGGAACACGATGGCGTCGTCAAAAGTGCAGGTCGTCGAGCTCGTTTTCGAGAGAAAAAAAGAAAAATTCTCAAAATTCGACAAAAAAATAAAACGATTATTGGATCGTGTAGAGAATGTGAAACTGCATAAGAATCGTGTAGACGAAAATTGGCGTTCACGTGCTCGTTTTTGTGGAAAAAATTAAAAAAGCTCTCAAAGCTCGAGATAAAGAAAAAAAAAACCATCGACCAGGTAGCCAACGGTAGACGGTACAAGTATCGTATGGGCGAAAACGAGCGTTACCGTGCTCGTTTTCGAGTTATTGACGAAAAACGGCCTGGAGCGATCGGTCCGGCGGTCGACGCGCGAAAGTTTCTAAGTCCGCTCTGCTCCGAATCATCGCTCCGGCGTCAAAAATCGTCGTAGGACAAAAACTCGACACGCTATCTTGCATGAAAAAATCCGGGGAACACGATGGCGTCGTCAAAAGTGCAGGTCGTCGAGCTCGTTTTCGAGAGAAAAAAAAAAAAATTCTCAAAATTCGACAAAAAAATAAAACGATTATTGGATCGTGTAGAGAATGTAAAACTGCATAAGAATCGCATAGACGAAAATTAGCGTTCTCGTGCTCGTTTTTGTGGAAAAAATTAAAAAAGCTCTCAAAGTTCGAGATAAAAAAAGAAAAAACCATCCACCAGGTAGCCAACGGTAAACGGTACAAGTATCGTACGGGCGAAAACGAGCGTTACCGTGCTCGTTTTCGAGTTATTGACGAAAAACGGCCTGGAGCGATCGGTCCGGCGGTCGACGCGCGAAAGTTTCTAAGTCCGCTCTGCTCCGAATCATCGCTCCGGCGTCAAAAATCGTCGTAGGACAAAAAATCGACACGCTACTTTGCAGGAAAAAATCCGGGGAACACGATGGCGTCGTCAAATGTGCAGGTCGTCGAGCTCGTTTTCGAGAAAAAAAAAAAAAAATTCTCAAAATTCGACAAACAAATAAAACGATTGTTGGACCGTGTAGAGAATGTACAACTGCATAAGAATCGTATAGACGAAAATTGGCGTTCACGTGCTCGTTTTTGTGGAGAAAATTAAAAAAGCTCTCAAAGTTCGAGATAAAAAAAGAAAAAACCATCCACCAGGTAGCCAACGGTAAACGGTACAAGTATCGTACGGGCGAAAACGAGCGTTACCGTGCTCGTTTTCGAGTTATTGACGAAAAACGGCCTGGAGCGATCGGTCCGGCGGTCGACGCGCGAAAGATTCTAAGTCCGCTCTGCTCCGAATCATCGCTCCGGCGTCAAAAATCGTCGTAGGACAAAAAATCGACACGCTACTTTGCAGGAAAAAATCCGGGGAACACGATGGCGTCGTCAAAAGTGCAGGTCGTCGAGCTCGTTTTCGAGAGAAAAAAAAAAAAATTCTCAAAATTCGACAAACAAATAAAACGATTGTTGGACCGTGTAGAGAATGTAAAACTGCATAAGAATCGTATAGACGAAAATTGGCGTTCACGTGCTCGTTTTTGTGGAAAAAATTAAAAAAGCTCTCAAAGTTCGAGATAAAAAAAAAAAAACCATCGACCAGGTAGCCAACGGTAAACGATACAAGTATCGTACGGGCGAAAACGAGCGTTACCGTGCTCGTTTTCGAGTTATTGACGAAAAACGGCCTGGAGCGATCGGTCCGGCGGTCGACGCGCGAAAGTTTCTAAGTCCGCTCTGCTCCGAATCATCGCTCCGGCGTCAAAAATCGTCGTAGGACAAAAAATCGACACGCTACTTTGCAGGAAAAAATCCGGGGAACACGATGGCGTCGTCAAAAGTGCAGGTCGTCGAGCTCGTTTTCGAGAGAAAAAAAAAAAAATTCTCAAAATTCGACAAACAAATAAAACGATTGTTGG
The DNA here is from genome assembly GCF_051014445.1 of Colletes latitarsis. Lineage (NCBI taxonomy): Eukaryota > Metazoa > Arthropoda > Insecta > Hymenoptera > Colletidae > Colletes > Colletes latitarsis. The sequence continues at coordinate 2,340,070 of NC_135137.1, forward strand.
ACCGTGTAGAGAATGTAAAACTGCATAAGAATCGTATAGACGAAAATTGGCGTTCACGTGCTCGTTTTTGTGGAAAAAATTAAAAAAGCTCTCAAAGTTCGAGATAAAAAAAAAAAAACCATCGACCAGGTAGCCAACGGTAAACGATACAAGTATCGTACGGGCGAAAACGAGCGTTACCGTGCTCGTTTTCGAGTTATTGACGAAAAACGGCCTGGAGCGATCGGTCCGGCGGTCGACGCGCGAAAGTTTCTAAGTCCGCTCTGCTCCGAATCATCGCTCCGGCGTCAAAAATCGTCGTAGGACAAAAAATCGACACGCTATCTTGCAGGAAAAAATCCGGGGAACACGATGGCGTCGTCAAAAGTGCAGGTCGTCGAGCTCGTTTTCGAGAGAAAAAAAGAAAAATTCTCAAAATTCGACAAAAAAATAAAACGATTATTGGATCGTGTAGAGAATGTGAAACTGCATAAGAATCGTGTAGACGAAAATTGGCGTTCACGTGCTCGTTTTTGTGGAAAAAATTAAAAAAGCTCTCAAAGCTCGAGATAAAAAAAAAAAAAACCATCGACCAGGTAGCCAACGGTAGACGGTACAAGTATCGTATGGGCGAAAACGAGCGTTACCGTGCTCGTTTTCGAGTTATTGACGAAAAACGGCCTGGAGCGATCGGTCCGGCGGTCGACGCGCGAAAGTTTCTAAGTCCGCTCTGCTCCGAATCATCACTCCGGCGTCAAAAATCGTCGTAGGACAAAAACTCGACACGCTATCTTGCATGAAAAAATCCGGGGAACACGATGGCGTCGTCAAAAGTGCAGGTCGTCGAGCTCGTTTTCGAGAGAAAAAAAAAAAAATTCTCAAAATTCGACAAACAAATAAAACGATTGTTGGACCGTGTAGAGAATGTAAAACTGCATAAGAATCGTATAGACGAAAATTGGCGTTCACGTGCTCGTTTTTGTGGAAAAAATTAAAAAAGCTCTCAAAGTTCGAGATAAAAAAAAAAAAACCATCGACCAGGTAGCCAACGGTAAACGATACAAGTATCGTACGGGCGAAAACGAGCGTTACCGTGCTCGTTTTCGAGTTATTGACGAAAAACGGCCTGGAGCGATCGGTCCGGCGGTCGACGCGCGAAAGTTTCTAAGTCCGCTCTGCTCCGAATCATCGCTCCGGCGTCAAAAATCGTCGTAGGACAAAAAATCGACACGCTACTTTGCAGGAAAAAATCCGGGGAACACGATGGCGTCGTCAAAAGTGCAGGTCGTCGAGCTCGTTTTCGAGAGAAAAAAAAAAAAATTCTCAAAATTCGACAAACAAATAAAACGATTATTGGATCGTGTAGAGAATGTGAAACTGCATAAGAATCGTGTAGACGAAAATTGGCGTTCACGTGCTCGTTTTTGTGGAAAAAATTAAAAAAGCTCTCAAAGTTCGAGATAAAAAAAAAAAAACCATCGACCAGGTAGCCAACGGTAAACGATACAAGTATCGTACGGGCGAAAACGAGCGTTACCGTGCTCGTTTTCGAGTTATTGACGAAAAACGGCCTGGAGCGATCGGTCCGGCGGTCGACGCGCGAAAGTTTCTAAGTCCGCTCTGCTCCGAATCATCGCTCCGGCGTCAAAAATCGTCGTAGGACAAAAAATCGACACGCTATCTTGCAGGAAAAAATCCGGGGAACACGATGGCGTCGTCAAAAGTGCAGGTCGTCGAGCTCGTTTTCGAGAGAAAAAAAGAAAAATTCTCAAAATTCGACAAAAAAATAAAACGATTATTGGATCGTGTAGAGAATGTGAAACTGCATAAGAATCGTGTAGACGAAAATTGGCGTTCACGTGCTCGTTTTTGTGGAAAAAATTAAAAAAGCTCTCAAAGCTCGAGATAAAAAAAAAAAAAACCATCGACCAGGTAGCCAACGGTAGACGGTACAAGTATCGTATGGGCGAAAACGAGCGTTACCGTGCTCGTTTTCGAGTTATTGACGAAAAACGGCCTGGAGCGATCGGTCCGGCGGTCGACGCGCGAAAGTTTCTAAGTCCGCTCTGCTCCGAATCATCACTCCGGCGTCAAAAATCGTCGTAGGACAAAAACTCGACACGCTATCTTGCATGAAAAAATCCGGGGAACACGATGGCGTCGTCAAAAGTGCAGGTCGTCGAGCTCGTTTTCGAGAGAAAAAAAAAAAAATTCTCAAAATTCGACAAACAAATAAAACGATTGTTGGACCGTGTAGAGAATGTAAAACTGCATAAGAATCGTATAGACGAAAATTGGCGTTCACGTGCTCGTTTTTGTGGAAAAAATTAAAAAAGCTCTCAAAGTTCGAGATAAAAAAAAAAAAACCATCGACCAGGTAGCCAACGGTAAACGATACAAGTATCGTACGGGCGAAAACGAGCGTTACCGTGCTCGTTTTCGAGTTATTGACGAAAAACGGCCTGGAGCGATCGGTCCGGCGGTCGACGCGCGAAAGTTTCTAAGTCCGCTCTGCTCCGAATCATCGCTCCGGCGTCAAAAATCGTCGTAGGACAAAAAATCGACACGCTACTTTGCAGGAAAAAATCCGGGGAACACGATGGCGTCGTCAAAAGTGCAGGTCGTCGAGCTCGTTTTCGAGAGAAAAAAAAAAAAATTCTCAAAATTCGACAAACAAATAAAACGATTATTGGATCGTGTAGAGAATGTGAAACTGCATAAGAATCGTGTAGACGAAAATTGGCGTTCACGTGCTCGTTTTTGTGGAAAAAATTAAAAAAGCTCTCAAAGCTCGAGATAAAAAAAAAAAAAACCATCGACCAGGTAGCCAACGGTAGACGGTACAAGTATCGTATGGGCGAAAACGAGCGTTACCGTGCTCGTTTTCGAGTTATTGACGAAAAACGGCCTGGAGCGATCGGTCCGGCGGTCGACGCGCGAAAGTTTCTAAGTCCGCTCTGCTCCGAATCATCGCTCCGGCGTCAAAAATCGTCGTAGGACAAAAACTCGACACGCTATCTTGCATGAAAAAATCCGGGGAACACGATGGCGTCGTCAAAAGTGCAGGTCGTCGAGCTCGTTTTCGAGAGAAAAAAAAAAAAATTCTCAAAATTCGACAAAAAAATAAAACGATTATTGGATCGTGTAGAGAATGTAAAACTGCATAAGAATCGCATAGACGAAAATTAGCGTTCTCGTGCTCGTTTTTGTGGAAAAAATTAAAAAAGCTCTCAAAGTTCGAGATAAAAAAAGAAAAAACCATCCACCAGGTAGCCAACGGTAAACGGTACAAGTATCGTACGGGCGAAAACGAGCGTTACCGTGCTCGTTTTCGAGTTATTGACGAAAAACGGCCTGGAGCGATCGGTCCGGCGGTCGACGCGCGAAAGTTTCTAAGTCCGCTCTGCTCCGAATCATCGCTCCGGCGTCAAAAATCGTCGTAGGACAAAAAATCGACACGCTACTTTGCAGGAAAAAATCCGGGGAACACGATGGCGTCGTCAAATGTGCAGGTCGTCGAGCTCGTTTTCGAGAAAAAAAAAAAAAAATTCTCAAAATTCGACAAACAAATAAAACGATTGTTGGACCGTGTAGAGAATGTACAACTGCATAAGAATCGTATAGACGAAAATTGGCGTTCACGTGCTCGTTTTTGTGGAGAAAATTAAAAAAGCTCTCAAAGTTCGAGATAAAAAAAGAAAAAACCATCCACCAGGTAGCCAACGGTAAACGGTACAAGTATCGTACGGGCGAAAACGAGCGTTACCGTGCTCGTTTTCGAGTTATTGACGAAAAACGGCCTGGAGCGATCGGTCCGGCGGTCGACGCGCGAAAGATTCTAAGTCCGCTCTGCTCCGAATCATCGCTCCGGCGTCAAAAATCGTCGTAGGACAAAAAATCGACACGCTACTTTTTAGGAAAAAATCCGGGGAACACGATGGCGTCGTCAAAAGTGCAGGTCGTCGAGCTCGTTTTCGAGAGAAAAAAAAAAAAATTCTCAAAATTCGACAAACAAATAAAACGATTGTTGGACCGTGTAGAGAATGTAAAACTGCATAAGAATCGTATAGACGAAAATTGGCGTTCACGTGCTCGTTTTTGTGGAAAAAATTAAAAAAGCTCTCAAAGTTCGAGATAAAAAAAAAAAAACCATCGACCAGGTAGCCAACGGTAAACGATACAAGTATCGTACGGGCGAAAACGAGCGTTACCGTGCTCGTTTTCGAGTTATTGACGAAAAACGGCCTGGAGCGATCGGTCCGGCGGTCGACGCGCGAAAGTTTCTAAGTCCGCTCTGCTCCGAATCATCGCTCCGGCGTCAAAAATCGTCGTAGGACAAAAAATCGACACGCTATCTTGCAGGAAAAAATCCGGGGAACACGATGGCGTCGTCAAAAGTGCAGGTCGTCGAGCTCGTTTTCGAGAGAAAAAAAGAAAAATTCTCAAAATTCGACAAAAAAATAAAACGATTATTGGATCGTGTAGAGAATGTAAAACTGCATAAGAATCGCATAGACGAAAATTAGCGTTCTCGTGCTCGTTTTTGTGGAAAAAATTAAAAAAGCTCTCAAAGTTCGAGATAAAAAAAGAAAAAACCATCCACCAGGTAGCCAACGGTAAACGGTACAAGTATCGTACGGGCGAAAACGAGCGTTACCGTGCTCGTTTTCGAGTTATTGACGAAAAACGGCCTGGAGCGATCGGTCCGGCGGTCGACGCGCGAAAGTTTCTAAGTCCGCTCTGCTCCGAATCATCGCTCCGGCGTCAAAAATCGTCGTAGGACAAAAAATCGACACGCTACTTTGCAGGAAAAAATCCGGGGAACACGATGGCGTCGTCAAATGTGCAGGTCGTCGAGCTCGTTTTCGAGAAAAAAAAAAAAAAATTCTCAAAATTCGACAAACAAATAAAACGATTGTTGGACCGTGTAGAGAATGTACAACTGCATAAGAATCGTATAGACGAAAATTGGCGTTCACGTGCTCGTTTTTGTGGAGAAAATTAAAAAAGCTCTCAAAGTTCGAGATAAAAAAAGAAAAAACCATCCACCAGGTAGCCAACGGTAAACGGTACAAGTATCGTACGGGCGAAAACGAGCGTTACCGTGCTCGTTTTCGAGTTATTGACGAAAAACGGCCTGGAGCGATCGGTCCGGCGGTCGACGCGCGAAAGATTCTAAGTCCGCTCTGCTCCGAATCATCGCTCCGGCGTCAAAAATCGTCGTAGGACAAAAAATCGACACGCTACTTTGCAGGAAAAAATCCGGGGAACACGATGGCGTCGTCAAAAGTGCAGGTCGTCGAGCTCGTTTTCGAGAGAAAAAAAAAAAAATTCTCAAAATTCGACAAACAAATAAAACGATTGTTGGACCGTGTAGAGAATGTAAAACTGCATAAGAATCGTATAGACGAAAATTGGCGTTCACGTGCTCGTTTTTGTGGAAAAAATTAAAAAAGCTCTCAAAGTTCGAGATAAAAAAAAAAAAACCATCGACCAGGTAGCCAACGGTAAACGATACAAGTATCGTACGGGCGAAAACGAGCGTTACCGTGCTCGTTTTCGAGTTATTGACGAAAAACGGCCTGGAGCGATCGGTCCGGCGGTCGACGCGCGAAAGTTTCTAAGTCCGCTCTGCTCCGAATCATCGCTCCGGCGTCAAAAATCGTCGTAGGACAAAAAATCGACACGCTACTTTGCAGGAAAAAATCCGGGGAACACGATGGCGTCGTCAAAAGTGCAGGTCGTCGAGCTCGTTTTCGAGAGAAAAAAAAAAAAATTCTCAAAATTCGACAAACAAATAAAACGATTGTTGGACCGTGTAGAGAATGTAAAACTGCATAAGAATCGTATAGACGAAAATTGGCGTTCACGTGCTCGTTTTTGTGGAAAAAATTAAAAAAGCTCTCAAAGTTCGAGATAAAAAAAAAAAAACCATCGACCAGGTAGCCAACGGTAAACGATACAAGTATCGTACGGGCGAAAACGAGCGTTACCGTGCTCGTTTTCGAGTTATTGACGAAAAACGGCCTGGAGCGATCGGTCCGGCGGTCGACGCGCGAAAGTTTCTAAGTCCGCTCTGCTCCGAATCATCGCTCCGGCGTCAAAAATCGTCGTAGGACAAAAAATCGACACGCTATCTTGCAGGAAAAAATCCGGGGAACACGATGGCGTCGTCAAAAGTGCAGGTCGTCGAGCTCGTTTTCGAGAGAAAAAAAGAAAAATTCTCAAAATTCGACAAAAAAATAAAACGATTATTGGATCGTGTAGAGAATGTAAAACTGCATAAGAATCGCATAGACGAAAATTAGCGTTCTCGTGCTCGTTTTTGTGGAAAAAATTAAAAAAGCTCTCAAAGTTCGAGATAAAAAAAGAAAAAACCATCCACCAGGTAGCCAACGGTAAACGGTACAAGTATCGTACGGGCGAAAACGAGCGTTACCGTGCTCGTTTTCGAGTTATTGACGAAAAACGGCCTGGAGCGATCGGTCCGGCGGTCGACGCGCGAAAGTTTCTAAGTCCGCTCTGCTCCGAATCATCGCTCCGGCGTCAAAAATCGTCGTAGGACAAAAAATCGACACGCTACTTTGCAGGAAAAAATCCGGGGAACACGATGGCGTCGTCAAATGTGCAGGTCGTCGAGCTCGTTTTCGAGAAAAAAAAAAAAAAATTCTCAAAATTCGACAAACAAATAAAACGATTGTTGGACCGTGTAGAGAATGTACAACTGCATAAGAATCGTATAGACGAAAATTGGCGTTCACGTGCTCGTTTTTGTGGAGAAAATTAAAAAAGCTCTCAAAGTTCGAGATAAAAAAAGAAAAAACCATCCACCAGGTAGCCAACGGTAAACGGTACAAGTATCGTACGGGCGAAAACGAGCGTTACCGTGCTCGTTTTCGAGTTATTGACGAAAAACGGCCTGGAGCGATCGGTCCGGCGGTCGACGCGCGAAAGATTCTAAGTCCGCTCTGCTCCGAATCATCGCTCCGGCGTCAAAAATCGTCGTAGGACAAAAAATCGACACGCTACTTTGCAGGAAAAAATCCGGGGAACACGATGGCGTCGTCAAAAGTGCAGGTCGTCGAGCTCGTTTTCGAGAGAAAAAAAGAAAAATTCTCAAAATTCGACAAACAAATAAAACGATTGTTGGACCGTGTAGAGAATGTAAAACTGCATAAGAATCGTATAGACGAAAATTGGCGTTCACGTGCTCGTTTTTGTGGAAAAAATTAAAAAAGCTCTCAAAGTTCGAGATAAAAAAAAAAAAACCATCGACCAGGTAGCCAACGGTAAACGATACAAGTATCGTACGGGCGAAAACGAGCGTTACCGTGCTCGTTTTCGAGTTATTGACGAAAAACGGCCTGGAGCGATCGGTCCGGCGGTCGACGCGCGAAAGTTTCTAAGTCCGCTCTGCTCCGAATCATCGCTCCGGCGTCAAAAATCGTCGTAGGACAAAAAATCGACACGCTACTTTGCAGGAAAAAATCCGGGGAACACGATGGCGTCGTCAAAAGTGCAGGTCGTCGAGCTCGTTTTCGAGAGAAAAAAAAAAAAATTCTCAAAATTCGACAAACAAATAAAACGATTGTTGGACCGTGTAGAGAATGTAAAACTGCATAAGAATCGTATAGACGAAAATTGGCGTTCACGTGCTCGTTTTTGTGGAAAAAATTAAAAAAGCTCTCAAAGTTCGAGATAAAAAAAAAAAAACCATCGACCAGGTAGCCAACGGTAAACGATACAAGTATCGTACGGGCGAAAACGAGCGTTACCGTGCTCGTTTTCGAGTTATTGACGAAAAACGGCCTGGAGCGATCGGTCCGGCGGTCGACGCGCGAAAGTTTCTAAGTCCGCTCTGCTCCGAATCATCGCTCCGGCGTCAAAAATCGTCGTAGGACAAAAAATCGACACGCTATCTTGCAGGAAAAAATCCGGGGAACACGATGGCGTCGTCAAAAGTGCAGGTCGTCGAGCTCGTTTTCGAGAGAAAAAAAGAAAAATTCTCAAAATTCGACAAAAAAATAAAACGATTATTGGATCGTGTAGAGAATGTGAAACTGCATAAGAATCGTGTAGACGAAAATTGGCGTTCACGTGCTCGTTTTTGTGGAAAAAATTAAAAAAGCTCTCAAAGCTCGAGATAAAAAAAAAAAAAACCATCGACCAGGTAGCCAACGGTAGACGGTACAAGTATCGTATGGGCGAAAACGAGCGTTACCGTGCTCGTTTTCGAGTTATTGACGAAAAACGGCCTGGAGCGATCGGTCCGGCGGTCGACGCGCGAAAGTTTCTAAGTCCGCTCTGCTCCGAATCATCGCTCCGGCGTCAAAAATCGTCGTAGGACAAAAACTCGACACGCTATCTTGCATGAAAAAATCCGGGGAACACGATGGCGTCGTCAAAAGTGCAGGTCGTCGAGCTCGTTTTCGAGAGAAAAAAAAAAAAATTCTCAAAATTCGACAAAAAAATAAAACGATTATTGGATCGTGTAGAGAATGTAAAACTGCATAAGAATCGCATAGACGAAAATTAGCGTTCTCGTGCTCGTTTTTGTGGAAAAAATTAAAAAAGCTCTCAAAGTTCGAGATAAAAAAAGAAAAAACCATCCACCAGGTAGCCAACGGTAAACGGTACAAGTATCGTACGGGCGAAAACGAGCGTTACCGTGCTCGTTTTCGAGTTATTGACGAAAAACGGCCTGGAGCGATCGGTCCGGCGGTCGACGCGCGAAAGATTCTAAGTCCGCTCTGCTCCGAATCATCGCTCCGGCGTCAAAAATCGTCGTAGGACAAAAAATCGACACGCTACTTTGCAGGAAAAAATCCGGGGAACACGATGGCGTCGTCAAAAGTGCAGGTCGTCGAGCTCGTTTTCGAGAGAAAAAAAAAAAAATTCTCAAAATTCGACAAACAAATAAAACGATTGTTGGACCGTGTAGAGAATGTAAAACTGCATAAGAATCGTATAGACGAAAATTGGCGTTCACGTGCTCGTTTTTGTGGAAAAAATTAAAAAAGCTCTCAAAGTTCGAGATAAAAAAAAAAAAACCATCGACCAGGTAGCCAACGGTAAACGATACAAGTATCGTACGGGCGAAAACGAGCGTTACCGTGCTCGTTTTCGAGTTATTGACGAAAAACGGCCTGGAGCGATCGGTCCGGCGGTCGACGCGCGAAAGTTTCTAAGTCCGCTCTGCTCCGAATCATCGCTCCGGCGTCAAAAATCGTCGTAGGACAAAAAATCGACACGCTATCTTGCAGGAAAAAATCCGGGGAACACGATGGCGTCGTCAAAAGTGCAGGTCGTCGAGCTCGTTTTCGAGAGAAAAAAAGAAAAATTCTCAAAATTCGACAAAAAAATAAAACGATTATTGGATCGTGTAGAGAATGTGAAACTGCATAAGAATCGTGTAGACGAAAATTGGCGTTCACGTGCTCGTTTTTGTGGAAAAAATTAAAAAAGCTCTCAAAGCTCGAGATAAAAAAAAAAAAAACCATCGACCAGGTAGCCAACGGTAGACGGTACAAGTATCGTATGGGCGAAAACGAGCGTTACCGTGCTCGTTTTCGAGTTATTGACGAAAAACGGCCTGGAGCGATCGGTCCGGCGGTCGACGCGCGAAAGTTTCTAAGTCCGCTCTGCTCCGAATCATCGCTCCGGCGTCAAAAATCGTCGTAGGACAAAAACTCGACACGCTATCTTGCTTGAAAAAATCCGGGGAACACGATGGCGTCGTCAAAAGTGCAGGTCGTCGAGCTCGTTTTCGAGAGAAAAAAAAAAAAATTCTCAAAATTCGACAAAAAAATAAAACGATTATTGGATCGTGTAGAGAATGTAAAACTGCATAAGAATCGCATAGACGAAAATTAGCGTTCACGTGCTCGTTTTTGTGGAGAAAATTAAAAAAGCTCTCAAAGTTCGAGATAAAAAAAGAAAAAACCATCCACCAGGTAGCCAACGGTAAACGGTACAAGTATCGTACGGGCGAAAACGAGCGTTACCGTGCTCGTTTTCGAGTTATTGACGAAAAACGGCCTGGAGCGATCGGTCCGGCGGTCGACGCGCGAAAGTTTCTAAGTCCGCTCTGCTCCGAATCATCGCTCCGGCGTCAAAAATCGTCGTAGGACAAAAAATCGACACGCTACTTTGCAGGAAAAAATCCGGGGAACACGATGGCGTCGTCAAAAGTGCAGGTCGTCGAGCTCGTTTTCGAGAGAAAAAAAAAAAAATTCTCAAAATTCGACAAACAAATAAAACGATTGTTGGACCGTGTAGAGAATGTACAACTGCATAAGAATCGTATAGACGAAAATTGGCGTTCACGTGCTCGTTTTTGTGGAAAAAATTAAAAAAGCTCTCAAAGTTCGAGATAAAAAAAAAAAAACCATCGACCAGGTAGCCAACGGTAAACGATACAAGTATCGTACGGGCGAAAACGAGCGTTACCGTGCTCGTTTTCGAGTTATTGACGAAAAACGGCCTGGAGCGATCGGTCCGGCGGTCGACGCGCGAAAGTTTCTAAGTCCGCTCTGCTCCGAATCATCGCTCCGGCGTCAAAAATCGTCGTAGGACAAAAAATCGACACGCTACTTTGCAGGAAAAAATCCGGGGAACACGATGGCGTCGTCAAAAGTGCAGGTCGTCGAGCTCGTTTTCGAGAAAAAAAAAAAAAAATTCTCAAAATTCGACGAACAAATAAAACGATTGTTGGACCGTGTAGAGAATGTAAAACTGCATAAGAATCGTATAGACGAAAATTGGCGTTCACGTGCTCGTTTTTGTGGAAAAAATTAAAAAAGCTCTCAAAGTTCGAGATAAAAAAAAAAAAACCATCGACCAGGTAGCCAACGGTAAACGATACAAGTATCGTACGGGCGAAAACGAGCGTTACCGTGCTCGTTTTCGAGTTATTGACGAAAAACGGCCTGGAGCGATCGGTCCGGCGGTCGACGCGCGAAAGTTTCTAAGTCCGCTCTGCTCCGAATCATCGCTCCGGCGTCAAAAATCGTCGTAGGACAAAAAATGGACACGCTATCTTGCATGAAAAAATCCGGGGAACACGATGGCGTCGTCAAAAGTGCAGGTCGTCGAGTTCGTTTTCGAGGGAAAAAAAAAAAAATTCTCAAAATTCGACAAAAAAATAAAACGATTATTGGGTCGTGTAGAGAATGTGAAACTGCATAAGAATCGTATAGAAGAAAATTGGCGTTCACGTGCTCGTTTTTGTAGAAAAAATTAAAAAAGCTCTCAAAGCTCGAGATAAAAAAAAAAAAAACCATCGACCAGGTAGCCAACGGTAGACGGTACAAGTATCGTACGGGCGAAAACGAGCGTTACCGTGCTCGTTTTCGAGTTATTGACGAAAAACGGCCTGGAGCGATCGGTCCGGCGGTCGACGCGCGAAAGTTTCTAAGTCCGCTCTGCTCCGAATCATCGCTCCGGCGTCAAAAATCGTCGTAGGACAAAAAATCGACACGCTACTTTGCAGGAAAAAATCCGGGGAACACGATGGCGTCGTCAAAAGTGCAGGTCGTCGAGCTCGTTTTCGAGAAAAAAAAAAAAAAATTCTCAAAATTCGACGAACAAATAAAACGATTGTTGGACCGTGTAGAGAATGTAAAACTGCATAAGAATCGTATAGACGAAAATTGGCGTTCACGTGCTCGTTTTTGTGGAAAAAATTAAAAAAGCTCTCAAAGTTCGAGATAAAAAAAAAAAAACCATCGACCAGGTAGCCAACGGTAAACGATACAAGTATCGTACGGGCGAAAACGAGCGTTACCGTGCTCGTTTTCGAGTTATTGACGAAAAACGGCCTGGAGCGATCGGTCCGGCGGTCGACGCGCGAAAGTTTCTAAGTCCGCTCTGCTCCGAATCATCGCTCCGGCGTCAAAAATCGTCGTAGGACAAAAAATGGACACGCTATCTTGCATGAAAAAATCCGGGGAACACGATGGCGTCGTCAAAAGTGCAGGTCGTCGAGTTCGTTTTCGAGAGAAAAAAAAAAAAATTCTCAAAATTCGACAAAAAAATAAAACGATTATTGGGTCGTGTAGAGAATGTGAAACTGCATAAGAATCGTATAGAAGAAAATTGGCGTTCACGTGCTCGTTTTTGTAGAAAAAATTAAAAAAGCTCTCAAAGCTCGAGATAAAAAAAAAAAAAACCATCGACCAGGTAGCCAACGGTAGACGGTACAAGTATCGTACGGGCGAAAACGAGCGTTACCGTGCTCGTTTTCGAGTTATTGACGAAAAACGGCCTGGAGCGATCGGTCCGGCGGTCGACGCGCGAAAGTTTCTAAGTCCGCTCTGCTCTCCCCGACGGCGTCAGCACGGTGTGTTATGCGGATGACACACTGGTGCTGGCCGTCGGGGCGCACTGGGGGAGGGCCATGCGTCGCGCGGAGGAGGGGTCGGAACGCGTCGTCGACCGGATCAGGGGGATGGGGATGACGGTGGCGGTCCATAAGACCGAGGTGATTGCGTTTCATTCACCTCGGCAGGATCCGCCACCCCCTCTGATTCGGGTGGGTGGGGCTGACATCGAGGTGAAGCCCCAGATCAGGTATCTGGGGCTGATCCTCGATAGCCACTGGCGTTTCGAGAAGCATTTCCGCTGCCTGGTCCCCCGGTTGGAAAGGATGGTTGCGGCTCTGGGCCGGATCCTGCCCAACCTGGGGGGCCCGGCGGGCCGAGTTCGTCGCCTCTATGTGGCAATGGTCCAGTCGGTGGCCCTATACGGGGCCCCCGTCTGGGCGGGCGACCTGGCTGCCTCCCGGCGCAGCATGACTATGCTGCGTCGGGTGCAGAGGCGCATGGCGCTCAGGGTCGTCCGCGGGTATCGGACCATGTCACATGAGGCGGCGACGGTTCTAGCGGGGATGCCGCCCATGGACCTGCTCGCGCGGTCGCACGCGGCGATGTACCGGCACCGCGTCGACCGTCGCGCGGGGGTGGGGGCGGTCCCGGGCGGGCAGGAACCTGCTTGGGGCGATTTGAAGCGCCAGGCCCGGCAGTCCGTGTTGCTCGCGTGGCAGGAGCGGCTGGCTCTGCCAACCGCGGGGCACCGGACTGTCGGGGCTGTTCGGCCACTCCTGAAGGAGTGGCTGGACAGAGGCCATGGCAGCCTCACCTACCGGCTGGCACAGGTATTTTCCGGGCATGGCAGCTTCGGAAGATACCTGTGCCGGATAGGGAAGGAGCCGACGGCGCGTTGCTGCCACTGCGACGCTGAGCAGGACACGGCGGATCATACCCTGGAGGTATGCCCCGCGTGGGAGGGGGAGCGCCGTGTCCTGGTCGGCGTCGTCGGGCGGGATGTCTCGCTGCCGGGCGTGGTGCGCGCCATGCTCGGCAGCGAGGAGAAGTGGAGGGCCGTGGCCTCCTTCTGCGAGAACGTAATGTTGCAGAAGGAGGCCGCGGGGAGGGAGCGCGAGCTTCAGCGGCGTGCTGAAGCGCGCGCTCGTGCGGTGGCCCGAGGTCGTCGCCCGGTCGCGAGGCGTCGCGGGCGGCCGCCTCGGCGTGGCGGATGACCTAGGCTGGGAGGGGGGTCCTGAGGGGACCCTCCTCCCGCCAGGCGGCGCCGGGTCGGACCGGTTGGGGGTAGGAGTGCCTCCCCCTACCGGTCCGACGCAAGGGGAGGCACCCTCGGCGGTCTGGTGCGGCCATGAACGCCCGGCCGCCGAGGGGTGGAAACGGGGTCGCGGGCGGTTGCGAGTTGGGGCTCGCAGCCGCCACTAAACGCGACCCCGGGACGGATAGCGGCGGGATGGAGTGGCCCCGTCCCGCCGCTATGAGGCAGTGTGTCTACTGGGGGGACCGGTCCCCCCGGGGGATGGGCGCGAAAGCGCGGGCACGGGGAGGATACCGGAAGAATGCTTCGAGCGATTCCCGGTATCCTCCCAAAGCGTGCCGAAGGGTCACCGTGGGGTTTTTAGTGGGTAGGTCCCGCGCCTGTCGTTGTACGGGCGCGGGGAATCCCACACACCCCTCCCACCTCTCCCCAAGGAGGTGGGAGGGAGTCTTTCGAAGATTTTCCCCACGACAAAAAAAAAAAAAAAAAAAAAAAAAAGTCCGCTCTGCTCCGAATCATCGCTCCGGCGTCAAAAATCGTCGTAGGACAAAAAATCGACACGCTATCTTGCAGGAAAAAATCCGGGGAACACGATGGCGTCGTCAAAAGTGCAGGTCGTCGAGCTCGTTTTCGAGAGAAAAAAAAAAAAATTCTCAAAATTCGACAAAAAAATAAAACGATTATTGGATCGTGTAGAGAATGTGAAACTGCATAAGAATCGTATAGACGAAAATTGGCGTTCACGTGCTCGTTTTTGTGGAAAAAATTAAAAAAGCTCTCAAAGTTCGAGATAAAAAAAAAAAAAACCATCGACCAGGTAGCCAACGGTAGACGGTACAAGTATCGTATGGGCGAAAACGAGCGTTACCGTGCTGGTTTTCGAGTTATTGACGAAAAACGGCCTGGAGCGATCGGTCCGGCGGTCGACGCGCAAAAGTTTCTAAGTCCGCTCTGCTCCGAATCATCGCTCCGGCGTCAAAAATCGTCGTAGGACAAAAAATCGACACGCTATCTTGCAGGAAAAAATCCGGGGAACACGACGGCGTCGTCAAAAGTGCAGGTCGTCGAGCTCGTTTTCGAGAGAAAAAAAAAAAAATTCTCAAAATTCGACAAAAAAATAAACCGATTATTGGATCGTGTAGAGAATGTGAAACTGCATAAGAATCGTGTAGACGAAAATTGGCGTTCACGTGCTCGTTTTTGTGGAAAAAATTAAAAAAGCTCTCAAAGTTCGAGATAAAAAAAAAAAAACCATCGACCAGGTAGCCAACGGTAAACGATACAAGTATCGTACGGGCGAAAACGAGCGTTACCGTGCTCGTTTTCGAGTTATTGACGAAAAACGGCCTGGAGCGATCGGTCCGGCGGTCGACGCGCGAAAGTTTCTAAGTCCGCTCTGCTCCGAATCATCGCTCCGGCGTCAAAAATCGTCGTAGGACAAAAAATCGACACGCTATCTTGCAGGAAAAAATCCGGGGAACACGATGGCGTCGTCAAAAGTGCAGGTCGTCGAGCTCGTTTTCGAGAGAAAAAAAGAAAAATTCTCAAAATTCGACAAAAAAATAAAACGATTATTGGATCGTGTAGAGAATGTGAAACTGCATAAGAATCGTGTAGACGAAAATTGGCGTTCACGTGCTCGTTTTTGTGGAAAAAATTAAAAAAGCTCTCAAAGTTCGAGATAAAAAAAGAAAAAACCATCCACCAGGTAGCCAACGGTAAACGGTACAAGTATCGTACGGGCGAAAACGAGCGTTACCGTGCTCGTTTTCGAGTTATTGACGAAAAACGGCCTGGAGCGATCGGTCCGGCGGTCGACGCGCGAAAGTTTCTAAGTCCGCTCTGCTCCGAATCATCGCTCCGGCGTCAAAAATCGTCGTAGGACAAAAAATCGACACGCTATCTTGCAGGAAAAAATCCGGGGAACACGACGGCGTCGTCAAAAGTGCAGGTCGTCGAGCTCGTTTTCGAGAGAAAAAAAGAAAAATTCTCAAAATTCGACAAAAAAATAAAACGATTATTGGATCGTGTAGAGAATGTAAAACTGCATAAGAATCGCATAGACGAAAATTAGCGTTCACGTGCTCGTTTTTGTGGAAAAAATTAAAAAAGCTCTCAAAGTTCGAGATAAAAAAAGAAAAAACCATCCACCAGGTAGCCAACGGTAAACGGTACAAGTATCGTACGGGCGAAAACGAGCGTTACCGTGCTCGTTTTCGAGTTATTGACGAAAAACGGCCTGGAGCGATCGGTCCGGCGGTCGACGCGCGAAAGTTTCTAAGTCCGCTCTGCTCCGAATCATCGCTCCGGCGTCAAAAATCGTCGTAGGACAAAAAATCGACACGCTACTTTGCAGGAAAAAATCCGGGGAACACGATGGCGCCGTCAAATGTGCAGGTCGTCGAGCTCGTTTTCGAGAAAAAAAAAAAAAAATTCTCAAAATTCGACAAACAAATAAAACGATTGTTGGACCGTGTAGAGAATGTACAACTGCATAAGAATCGTATAGACGAAAATTGGCGTTCACGTGCTCGTTTTTGTGGAGAAAATTAAAAAAGCTCTCAAAGTTCGAGATAAAAAAAGAAAAAACCATCCACCAGGTAGCCAACGGTAAACGGTACAAGTATCGTACGGGCGAAAACGAGCGTTACCGTGCTCGTTTTCGAGTTATTGACGAAAAACGGCCTGGAGCGATCGGTCCGGCGGTCGACGCGCGAAAGATTCTAAGTCCGCTCTGCTCCGAATCATCGCTCCGGCGTCAAAAATCGTCGTAGGACAAAAAATCGACACGCTACTTTGCAGGAAAAAATCCGGGGAACACGATGGCGTCGTCAAAAGTGCAGGTCGTCGAGCTCGTTTTCGAGAGAAAAAAAAAAAAATTCTCAAAATTCGACAAACAAATAAAACGATTGTTGGACCGTGTAGAGAATGTAAAACTGCATAAGAATCGTATAGACGAAAATTGGCGTTCACGTGCTCGTTTTTGTGGAAAAAATTAAAAAAGCTCTCAAAGTTCGAGATAAAAAAAAAAAAACCATCGACCAGGTAGCCAACGGTAAACGATACAAGTATCGTACGGGCGAAAACGAGCGTTACCGTGCTCGTTTTCGAGTTATTGACGAAAAACGGCCTGGAGCGATCGGTCCGGCGGTCGACGCGCGAAAGTTTCTAAGTCCGCTCTGCTCCGAATCATCGCTCCGGCGTCAAAAATCGTCGTAGGACAAAAAATCGACACGCTACTTTGCAGGAAAAAATCCGGGGAACACGATGGCGTCGTCAAAAGTGCAGGTCGTCGAGCTCGTTTTCGAGAGAAAAAAAAAAAAATTCTCAAAATTCGACAAACAAATAAAACGATTGTTGGACCGTGTAGAGAATGTAAAACTGCATAAGAATCGTATAGACGAAAATTGGCGTTCACGTGCTCGTTTTTGTGGAAAAAATTAAAAAAGCTCTCAAAGTTCGAGATAAAAAAAAAAAAACCATCGACCAGGTAGCCAACGGTAAACGATACAAGTATCGTACGGGCGAAAACGAGCGTTACCGTGCTCGTTTTCGAGTTATTGACGAAAAACGGCCTGGAGCGATCGGTCCGGCGGTCGACGCGCGAAAGTTTCTAAGTCCGCTCTGCTCCGAATCATCGCTCCGGCGTCAAAAATCGTCGTAGGACAAAAAATCGACACGCTATCTTGCAGGAAAAAATCCGGGGAACACGATGGCGTCGTCAAAAGTGCAGGTCGTCGAGCTCGTTTTCGAGAGAAAAAAAGAAAAATTCTCAAAATTCGACAAAAAAATAAAACGATTATTGGATCGTGTAGAGAATGTGAAACTGCATAAGAATCGTGTAGACGAAAATTGGCGTTCACGTGCTCGTTTTTGTGGAAAAAATTAAAAAAGCTCTCAAAGCTCGAGATAAAAAAAAAAAAAACCATCGACCAGGTAGCCAACGGTAGACGGTACAAGTATCGTATGGGCGAAAACGAGCGTTACCGTGCTCGTTTTCGAGTTATTGACGAAAAACGGCCTGGAGCGATCGGTCCGGCGGTCGACGCGCGAAAGTTTCTAAGTCCGCTCTGCTCCGAATCATCGCTCCGGCGTCAAAAGTCGTCGTAGGACAAAAACTCGACACGCTATCTTGCATGAAAAAATCCGGGGAACACGATGGCGTCGTCAAAAGTGCAGGTCGTCGAGCTCGTTTTCGAGAGAAAAAAAAAAAAATTCTCAAAATTCGACAAAAAAATAAAACGATTATTGGATCGTGTAGAGAATGTAAAACTGCATAAGAATCGCATAGACGAAAATTAGCGTTCTCGTGCTCGTTTTTGTGGAAAAAATTAAAAAAGCTCTCAAAGTTCGAGATAAAAAAAGAAAAAACCATCCACCAGGTAGCCAACGGTAAACGGTACAAGTATCGTACGGGCGAAAACGAGCGTTACCGTGCTCGTTTTCGAGTTATTGACGAAAAACGGCCTGGAGCGATCGGTCCGGCGGTCGACGCGCGAAAGATTCTAAGTCCGCTCTGCTCCGAATCATCGCTCCGGCGTCAAAAATCGTCGTAGGACAAAAAATCGACACGCTACTTTGCAGGAAAAAATCCGGGGAACACGATGGCGTCGTCAAAAGTGCAGGTCGTCGAGCTCGTTTTCGAGAGAAAAAAAAAAAAATTCTCAAAATTCGACAAACAAATAAAACGATTGTTGGACCGTGTAGAGAATGTAAAACTGCATAAGAATCGTATAGACGAAAATTGGCGTTCACGTGCTCGTTTTTGTGGAAAAAATTAAAAAAGCTCTCAAAGTTCGAGATAAAAAAAAAAAAACCATCGACCAGGTAGCCAACGGTAAACGATACAAGTATCGTACGGGCGAAAACGAGCGTTACCGTGCTCGTTTTCGAGTTATTGACGAAAAACGGCCTGGAGCGATCGGTCCGGCGGTCGACGCGCGAAAGTTTCTAAGTCCGCTCTGCTCCGAATCATCGCTCCGGCGTCAAAAATCGTCGTAGGACAAAAAATCGACACGCTATCTTGCAGGAAAAAATCCGGGGAACACGATGGCGTCGTCAAAAGTGCAGGTCGTCGAGCTCGTTTTCGAGAGAAAAAAAGAAAAATTCTCAAAATTCGACAAAAAAATAAAACGATTATTGGATCGTGTAGAGAATGTGAAACTGCATAAGAATCGTGTAGACGAAAATTGGCGTTCACGTGCTCGTTTTTGTGGAAAAAATTAAAAAAGCTCTCAAAGCTCGAGATAAAAAAAAAAAAAACCATCGACCAGGTAGCCAACGGTAGACGGTACAAGTATCGTATGGGCGAAAACGAGCGTTACCGTGCTCGTTTTCGAGTTATTGACGAAAAACGGCCTGGAGCGATCGGTCCGGCGGTCGACGCGCGAAAGTTTCTAAGTCCGCTCTGCTCCGAATCATCGCTCCGGCGTCAAAAATCGTCGTAGGACAAAAACTCGACACGCTATCTTGCTTGAAAAAATCCGGGGAACACGATGGCGTCGTCAAAAGTGCAGGTCGTCGAGCTCGTTTTCGAGAGAAAAAAAAAAAAATTCTCAAAATTCGACAAAAAAATAAAACGATTATTGGATCGTGTAGAGAATGTAAAACTGCATAAGAATCGCATAGACGAAAATTAGCGTTCACGTGCTCGTTTTTGTGGAGAAAATTAAAAAAGCTCTCAAAGTTCGAGATAAAAAAAGAAAAAACCATCCACCAGGTAGCCAACGGTAAACGGTACAAGTATCGTACGGGCGAAAACGAGCGTTACCGTGCTCGTTTTCGAGTTATTGACGAAAAACGGCCTGGAGCGATCGGTCCGGCGGTCGACGCGCGAAAGTTTCTAAGTCCGCTCTGCTCCGAATCATCGCTCCGGCGTCAAAAATCGTCGTAGGACAAAAAATCGACACGCTACTTTGCAGGAAAAAATCCGGGGAACACGATGGCGTCGTCAAAAGTGCAGGTCGTCGAGCTCGTTTTCGAGAGAAAAAAAAAAAAATTCTCAAAATTCGACAAACAAATAAAACGATTGTTGGACCGTGTAGAGAATGTAAAACTGCATAAGAATCGTATAGACGAAAATTGGCGTTCACGTGCTCGTTTTTGTGGAAAAAATTAAAAAAGCTCTCAAAGTTCGAGATAAAAAAAAAAAAACCATCGACCAGGTAGCCAACGGTAAACGATACAAGTATCGTACGGGCGAAAACGAGCGTTACCGTGCTCGTTTTCGAGTTATTGACGAAAAACGGCCTGGAGCGATCGGTCCGGCGGTCGACGCGCGAAAGTTTCTAAGTCCGCTCTGCTCCGAATCATCGCTCCGGCGTCAAAAATCGTCGTAGGACAAAAAATGGACACGCTATCTTGCATGAAAAAATCCGGGGAACACGATGGCGTCGTCAAAAGTGCAGGTCGTCGAGTTCGTTTTCGAGGGAAAAAAAAAAAAATTCTCAAAATTCGACAAAAAAATAAAACGATTATTGGGTCGTGTAGAGAATGTGAAACTGCATAAGAATCGTATAGAAGAAAATTGGCGTTCACGTGCTCGTTTTTGTAGAAAAAATTAAAAAAGCTCTCAAAGCTCGAGATAAAAAAAAAAAAAACCATCGACCAGGTAGCCAACGGTAGACGGTACAAGTATCGTACGGGCGAAAACGAGCGTTACCGTGCTCGTTTTCGAGTTATTGACGAAAAACGGCCTGGAGCGATCGGTCCGGCGGTCGACGCGCGAAAGTTTCTAAGTCCGCTCTGCTCCGAATCATCGCTCCGGCGTCAAAAATCGTCGTAGGACAAAAAATCGACACGCTACTTTGCAGGAAAAAATCCGGGGAACACGATGGCGTCGTCAAAAGTGCAGGTCGTCGAGCTCGTTTTCGAGAAAAAAAAAAAAAAATTCTCAAAATTCGACGAACAAATAAAACGATTGTTGGACCGTGTAGAGAATGTAAAACTGCATAAGAATCGTATAGACGAAAATTGGCGTTCACGTGCTCGTTTTTGTGGAAAAAATTAAAAAAGCTCTCAAAGTTCGAGATAAAAAAAAAAAAACCATCGACCAGGTAGCCAACGGTAAACGATACAAGTATCGTACGGGCGAAAACGAGCGTTACCGTGCTCGTTTTCGAGTTATTGACGAAAAACGGCCTGGAGCGATCGGTCCGGCGGTCGACGCGCGAAAGTTTCTAAGTCCGCTCTGCTCCGAATCATCGCTCCGGCGTCAAAAATCGTCGTAGGACAAAAAATGGACACGCTATCTTGCATGAAAAAATCCGGGGAACACGATGGCGTCGTCAAAAGTGCAGGTCGTCGAGTTCGTTTTCGAGAGAAAAAAAAAAAAATTCTCAAAATTCGACAAAAAAATAAAACGATTATTGGGTCGTGTAGAGAATGTGAAACTGCATAAGAATCGTATAGAAGAAAATTGGCGTTCACGTGCTCGTTTTTGTAGAAAAAATTAAAAAAGCTCTCAAAGCTCGAGATAAAAAAAAAAAAAACCATCGACCAGGTAGCCAACGGTAGACGGTACAAGTATCGTACGGGCGAAAACGAGCGTTACCGTGCTCGTTTTCGAGTTATTGACGAAAAACGGCCTGGAGCGATCGGTCCGGCGGTCGACGCGCGAAAGTTTCTAAGTCCGCTCTGCTCTCCCCGACGGCGTCAGCACGGTGTGTTATGCGGATGACACACTGGTGCTGGCCGTCGGGGCGCACTGGGGGAGGGCCATGCGTCGCGCGGAGGAGGGGTCGGAACGCGTCGTCGACCGGATCAGGGGGATGGGGATGACGGTGGCGGTCCATAAGACCGAGGTGATTGCGTTTCATTCACCTCGGCAGGATCCGCCACCCCCTCTGATTCGGGTGGGTGGGGCTGACATCGAGGTGAAGCCCCAGATCAGGTATCTGGGGCTGATCCTCGATAGCCACTGGCGTTTCGAGAAGCATTTCCGCTGCCTGGTCCCCCGGTTGGAAAGGATGGTTGCGGCTCTGGGCCGGATCCTGCCCAACCTGGGGGGCCCGGCGGGCCGAGTTCGTCGCCTCTATGTGGCAATGGTCCAGTCGGTGGCCCTATACGGGGCCCCCGTCTGGGCGGGCGACCTGGCTGCCTCCCGGCGCAGCATGACTATGCTGCGTCGGGTGCAGAGGCGCATGGCGCTCAGGGTCGTCCGCGGGTATCGGACCATGTCACATGAGGCGGCGACGGTTCTAGCGGGGATGCCGCCCATGGACCTGCTCGCGCGGTCGCACGCGGCGATGTACCGGCACCGCGTCGACCGTCGCGCGGGGGTGGGGGCGGTCCCGGGCGGGCAGGAACCTGCTTGGGGCGATTTGAAGCGCCAGGCCCGGCAGTCCGTGTTGCTCGCGTGGCAGGAGCGGCTGGCTCTGCCAACCGCGGGGCACCGGACTGTCGGGGCTGTTCGGCCACTCCTGAAGGAGTGGCTGGACAGAGGCCATGGCAGCCTCACCTACCGGCTGGCACAGGTATTTTCCGGGCATGGCAGCTTCGGAAGATACCTGTGCCGGATAGGGAAGGAGCCGACGGCGCGTTGCTGCCACTGCGACGCTGAGCAGGACACGGCGGATCATACCCTGGAGGTATGCCCCGCGTGGGAGGGGGAGCGCCGTGTCCTGGTCGGCGTCGTCGGGCGGGATGTCTCGCTGCCGGGCGTGGTGCGCGCCATGCTCGGCAGCGAGGAGAAGTGGAGGGCCGTGGCCTCCTTCTGCGAGAACGTAATGTTGCAGAAGGAGGCCGCGGGGAGGGAGCGCGAGCTTCAGCGGCGTGCTGAAGCGCGCGCTCGTGCGGTGGCCCGAGGTCGTCGCCCGGTCGCGAGGCGTCGCGGGCGGCCGCCTCGGCGTGGCGGATGACCTAGGCTGGGAGGGGGGTCCTGAGGGGACCCTCCTCCCGCCAGGCGGCGCCGGGTCGGACCGGTTGGGGGTAGGAGTGCCTCCCCCTACCGGTCCGACGCAAGGGGAGGCACCCTCGGCGGTCTGGTGCGGCCATGAACGCCCGGCCGCCGAGGGGTGGAAACGGGGTCGCGGGCGGTTGCGAGTTGGGGCTCGCAGCCGCCACTAAACGCGACCCCGGGACGGATAGCGGCGGGATGGAGTGGCCCCGTCCCGCCGCTATGAGGCAGTGTGTCTACTGGGGGGACCGGTCCCCCCGGGGGATGGGCGCGAAAGCGCGGGCACGGGGAGGATACCGGAAGAATGCTTCGAGCGATTCCCGGTATCCTCCCAAAGCGTGCCGAAGGGTCACCGTGGGGTTTTTAGTGGGTAGGTCCCGCGCCTGTCGTTGTACGGGCGCGGGGAATCCCACACACCCCTCCCACCTCTCCCCAAGGAGGTGGGAGGGAGTCTTTCGAAGATTTTCCCCACGACAAAAAAAAAAAAAAAAAAAAAAAAAAGTCCGCTCTGCTCCGAATCATCGCTCCGGCGTCAAAAATCGTCGTAGGACAAAAAATCGACACGCTATCTTGCAGGAAAAAATCCGGGGAACACGATGGCGTCGTCAAAAGTGCAGGTCGTCGAGCTCGTTTTCGAGAGAAAAAAAAAAAAATTCTCAAAATTCGACAAAAAAATAAAACGATTATTGGATCGTGTAGAGAATGTGAAACTGCATAAGAATCGTATAGACGAAAATTGGCGTTCACGTGCTCGTTTTTGTGGAAAAAATTAAAAAAGCTCTCAAAGTTCGAGATAAAAAAAAAAAAAACCATCGACCAGGTAGCCAACGGTAGACGGTACAAGTATCGTATGGGCGAAAACGAGCGTTACCGTGCTGGTTTTCGAGTTATTGACGAAAAACGGCCTGGAGCGATCGGTCCGGCGGTCGACGCGCAAAAGTTTCTAAGTCCGCTCTGCTCCGAATCATCGCTCCGGCGTCAAAAATCGTCGTAGGACAAAAAATCGACACGCTATCTTGCAGGAAAAAATCCGGGGAACACGACGGCGTCGTCAAAAGTGCAGGTCGTCGAGCTCGTTTTCGAGAGAAAAAAAAAAAAATTCTCAAAATTCGACAAAAAAATAAACCGATTATTGGATCGTGTAGAGAATGTGAAACTGCATAAGAATCGTGTAGACGAAAATTGGCGTTCACGTGCTCGTTTTTGTGGAAAAAATTAAAAAAGCTCTCAAAGCTCGAGATAAAAAAAAAAAAAACCATCGACCAGGTAGCCAACGGTAGACGGTACAAGTATCGTATGGGCGAAAACGAGCGTTACCGTGCTCGTTTTCGAGTTATTGACGAAAAACGGCCTGGAGCGATCGGTCCGGCGGTCGACGCGCGAAAGTTTCTAAGTCCGCTCTGCTCCGAATCATCGCTCCGGCGTCAAAAATCGTCGTAGGACAAAAACTCGACACGCTATCTTGCATGAAAAAATCCGGGGAACACGATGGCGTCGTCAAAAGTGCAGGTCGTCGAGCTCGTTTTCGAGAGAAAAAAAAAAAAATTCTCAAAATTCGACAAAAAAATAAAACGATTATTGGATCGTGTAGAGAATGTAAAACTGCATAAGAATCGCATAGACGAAAATTAGCGTTCACGTGCTCGTTTTTGTGGAAAAAATTAAAAAGCTCTCAAAGTTCGAGATAAAAAAAGAAAAAACCATCCACCAGGTAGCCAACGGTAAACGGTACAAGTATCGTACGGGCGAAAACGAGCGTTACCGTGCTCGTTTTCGAGTTATTGACGAAAAACGGCCTGGAGCGATCGGTCCGGCGGTCGACGCGCGAAAGTTTCTAAGTCCGCACTGCTCCGAATCATCGCTCCGGCGTCAAAAATCGTCGTAGGACAAAAAATCGACACGCTACTTTGCAGGAAAAAATCCGGGGAACACGATGGCGTCGTCAAAAGTGCAGGTCGTCGAGCTCGTTTTCGAGAGAAAAAAAAAAAAATTCTCAAAATTCGACAAACAAATAAAACGATTGTTGGACCGTGTAGAGAATGTAAAACTGCATAAGAATCGTATAGACGAAAATTGGCGTTCACGTGCTCGTTTTTGTGGAAAAAATTAAAAAAGCTCTCAAAGTTCGAGATAAAAAAAAAAAAACCATCGACCAGGTAGCCAACGGTAAACGATACAAGTATCGTACGGGCGAAAACGAGCGTTACCGTGCTCGTTTTCGAGTTATTGACGAAAAACGGCCTGGAGCGATCGGTCCGGCGGTCGACGCGCGAAAGTTTCTAAGTCCGCTCTGCTCCGAATCATCGCTCCGGCGTCAAAAATCGTCGTAGGACAAAAAATCGACACGCTATCTTGCAGGAAAAAATCCGGGGAACACGATGGCGTCGTCAAAAGTGCAGGTCGTCGAGCTCGTTTTCGAGAGAAAAAAAGAAAAATTCTCAAAATTCGACAAAAAAATAAAACGATTATTGGATCGTGTAGAGAATGTAAAACTGCATAAGAATCGCATAGACGAAAATTAGCGTTCACGTGCTCGTTTTTGTGGAAAAAATTAAAAAAGCTCTCAAAGTTCGAGATAAAAAAAGAAAAAACCATCCACCAGGTAGCCAACGGTAAACGGTACAAGTATCGTACGGGCGAAAACGAGCGTTACCGTGCTCGTTTTCGAGTTATTGACGAAAAACGGCCTGGAGCGATCGGTCCGGCGGTCGACGCGCGAAAGTTTCTAAGTCCGCTCTGCTCCGAATCATCGCTCCGGCGTCAAAAATCGTCGTAGGACAAAAAATCGACACGCTACTTTGCAGGAAAAAATCCGGGGAACACGATGGCGTCGTCAAAAGTGCAGGTCGTCGAGCTCGTTTTCGAGAGAAAAAAAAAAAAATTCTCAAAATTCGACAAACAAATAAAACGATTGTTGGACCGTGTAGAGAATGTAAAACTGCATAAGAATCGTATAGACGAAAATTGGCGTTCACGTGCTCGTTTTTGTGGAAAAAATTAAAAAAGCTCTCAAAGTTCGAGATAAAAAAAAAAAAACCATCGACCAGGTAGCCAACGGTAAACGATACAAGTATCGTACGGGCGAAAACGAGCGTTACCGTGCTCGTTTTCGAGTTATTGACGAAAAACGGCCTGGAGCGATCGGTCCGGCGGTCGACGCGCGAAAGTTTCTAAGTCCGCTCTGCTCCGAATCATCGCTCCGGCGTCAAAAATCGTCGTAGGACAAAAAATCGACACGCTATCTTGCAGGAAAAAATCCGGGGAACACGATGGCGTCGTCAAAAGTGCAGGTCGTCGAGCTCGTTTTCGAGAGAAAAAAAGAAAAATTCTCAAAATTCGACAAAAAAATAAAACGATTATTGGATCGTGTAGAGAATGTGAAACTGCATAAGAATCGTGTAGACGAAAATTGGCGTTCACGTGCTCGTTTTTGTGGAAAAAATTAAAAAAGCTCTCAAAGTTCGAGATAAAAAAAGAAAAAACCATCCACCAGGTAGCCAACGGTAAACGGTACAAGTATCGTACGGGCGAAAACGAGCGTTACCGTGCTCGTTTTCGAGTTATTGACGAAAAACGGCCTGGAGCGGTCGGTCCGGCGGTCGACGCGCGAAAGTTTCTAAGTCCGCTCTGCTCACCCGCGCGCGCCGTCGTCAACGTACAGGCGACGGCGTGGCGCGAGCGAGGGCAGCTGATGACCTGTATGGAGCATACCGCGTGGCGCGGGTTGCTCTGCAGGTCGCCATCAAACGGGCCAAGACCCAGGCATGGAAGGAGCTCCTCCAGACCCTTGATGACGATCCATGGGGGCGCCCATATAAGGTGGTGCTGAATAAGCTCCGCCCGTGGGCGCCCCCCGTCACCGAGGGTCTTGACCCCCGGCTGCTGGAGGACGTGGTCAATACACTCTTCCCAATTGGGGAGAGGGGACCGCGTCCTCCGGCGGCGGCGGCTGTCCCAGTGGAGTGGACGGCCGAGCTGGGGGTCACGCAGGAGGAGCTGGCAGCGGCCATCAGACGGCTCGGGGTTCGTAACACGGCCCCGGGTCCGGATGGTGTGCCCGGCCGGGTTTGGGTCTTGACCCAGGGCGTCCTTGGGGCCGACCTCAGGCGGTTGTTCGACCGCTGCCTGAGGGACGGGCGATTCCCCCCCAGTTGGAAGGTGGCGAGGATGGTCCTCCTCCGGAAGGAGGGTCGGCCCGCGGAGTCTCCCTCCGCATACCGGCCCATTTGTCTCCTCGACGAGGTGGGCAAGCTCTTCGAGCGTGTGATTGCTGCCCGCCTCGTCGAGCACCTGTCGCGGGGTGATCCCGGTCTGGCCGACTGCCAGTTCGGTTTCCGGGGGGGCCGATCGACTATCGACGCGATAGGTCGTGTGAGGGCCCTCTCGGAGGCGGCCGTCTCCCGGGGAGGGGTGGCATTGGCAATATCCTTGGATATTGCCAATGCCTTTAACACCCTCCCCTGGGAAGAAATAAGGAGGGGGCTCGAATATCATCGAGTCCCCCCTTGTCTCAGGGCGGTCGTCGGGGATTATCTCCGCGGCAGGTGGATCGAGTATCCGGGCCGGGATGGTGATATGCGGAGGGAGGTGTACTGCGGTGTTCCGCAGGGGTCGGTCCTCGGGCCACTCCTGTGGAACATCGCGTACGACTCGGTGTTGCGGGCCGGCCTCCCCGACGGCGTCAGCACGGTGTGTTATGCGGATGACACACTGGTGCTGGCCGTCGGGGCGCACTGGGGGAGGGCCATGCGTCGCGCGGAGGAGGGGTCGCAACGCGTCGTCGACCGGATCAGGGGGATGGGGATGACGGTGGCGGTCCATAAGACCGAGGTGATTGCGTTTCATTCACCTCGGCAGGATCCGCCACCCCCTCTGATTCGGGTGGGTGGGGCTGACATCGAGGTGAAGCCCCAGATCAGGTATCTGGGGCTGATCCTCGATAGCCACTGGCGTTTCGAGAAGCATTTCCGCTGCCTGGTCCCCCGGTTGGAAAGGATGGTTGCGGCTCTGGGCCGGATCCTGCCCAACCTGGGGGGCCCGGCGGGCCGAGTTCGTCGCCTCTATGTGGCAATGGTCCAGTCGGTGGCCCTATACGGGGCCCCCGTCTGGGCGGACGACCTGGCTGCCTCCCGGCGCAGCATGACTATGCTGCGTCGGGTGCAGAGGCGCATGGCGCTCAGGGTCGTCCGCGGGTATCGGACCATGTCACATGAGGCGGCGACGGTTCTAGCGGGGATGCCGCCCATGGACCTGCTCGCGCGGTCGCACGCGGTGATGTACCGGCACCGCGTCGACCGTCGCGCGGGGGTGGGGGCGGTCCCGGGCGGGCAGGAACCTGCTTGGGGCGATTTGAAGCGCCAGGCCCGGCAGTCCGTGTTGCTCGCGTGGCAGGAGCGGCTGGCTCTGCCAACCGCGGGGCACCGGACTGTCGGGGCTGTTCGGCCGCTCCTGAAGGAGTGGCTGGACAGAGGCCATGGCAGCCTCACCTACCGGCTGGCACAGGTATTTTCCGGGCATGGCAGCTTCGGAAGATATCTGTGCCGGATAGGGAAGGAGCCGACGGCGCGTTGCTGCCACTGCGACGCTGAGCAGGACACGGCGGATCATACCCTGGAGGTATGCCCCGCGTGGGAGGGGGAGCGCCGTGTCCTGGTCGGCGTTGTCGGGCGGGATGTCTCGCTGCCGGGCGTGGTGCGCGCCATGCTCGGCAGCGAGGAGAAGTGGAGGGCCGTGGCCTCCTTCTGCGAGAACGTAATGTTGCAGAAGGAGGCTGCGGGGAGGGAGCGCGAGCTTCAGCGGCGCGCTGAAGCTCGCGCTCGTGCGGTGGCCCGAGGTCGTCGCCCGGTCGCGAGGCGTCGCGGGCGGCCGCCTCGGCGTGGCGGATGACCTAGGCTGGGAGGGGGGTCCTGAGGGGACCCTCCTCCCGCCAGGCGGCGCCGGGTCGGACCGGTTGGGGGTAGGAGTGCCTCCCCCTACCGGTCCAACGCAAGGGGAGGCACCCTCGGCGGTCTGGTGCGGCCATGAACGCCCGGCCGCCGAGGGGTGGAAACGGGGTCGCGGGCGGTTGCGAGATGGGGCTCGCAGCCGCCACTAAACGCGGCCCCGGGACGGATAGCGGCGGGATGGAGTGGCCCCGTCCCGCCGCTATGAGGCAGTGTGTCTACTGGGGGGACCGATTGTCCCCCCGGGGGATGGGCGCGAAAGCGCGGGCACGGGGAGGATACCGGAAGAATGCTTCGAGCGATTCCCGGTATCCTCCCAAAGCGTGCCGAAGGGTCACCGTGGGGTTTTTAGTGGGTAGGTCCCGCGCCTGTCGTTGTACGGGCGCGGGGAATCCCACACACCCCTCCCACCTCTCCCCAAGGAGGTGGGAGGGAGTCTTTCGAAGATTTTCCCCACGACAAAAAAAAAAAAAAAAAAAAAAAAAAAAAAAAGTCCGCTCTGCTCCGAATCATCGCTCCGGCGTCAAAAATCGTCGTAGGACAAAAAATGGACACGCTATCTTGCATGAAAAAATCCGGGGAACACGATGGCGTCGTCAAAAGTGCAGGTCGTCGAGCTCGTTTTCGAGAGAAAAAAAAAAAAATTCTCAAAATTCGACAAAAAAATAAAACGATTATTGGATCGTGTAGAGAATGTGAAACTGCATAAGAATCGTATAGACGAAAATTGGCGTTCACGTGCTCGTTTTTGTAGAAAAAATTAAAAAAGCTCTCAAAGCTCGAGATAAAAAAAAAAAAAACCATCGACCAGGTAGCCAACGGTAGACGGTACAAGTATCGTACGGGCGAAAACGAGCGTTACCGTGCTCGTTTTCGAGTTATTGACGAAAAACGGCCTGGAGCGATCGGTCCGGCGGTCGACGCGCGAAAGTTTCTAAGTCCGCTCTGCTCCGAATCATCGCTCCGGCGTCAAAAATCGTCGTAGGACAAAAACTCGACACGCTATCTTGCAGGAAAAAATCCGGGGAACACGATGGCGTCGTCAAAAGTGCAGGTCGTCGAGCTCGTTTTCGAGAGAAAAAAAAAAAAATTCTCAAAATTCGACAAAAAAATAAAACGATTCTTGGACCGTGTAGAGAATGTAAAACTGCATAAGAATCGTATAGACGAAAATTGGCGATCACGTGCTCGTTTTTGTGGAAAAAATTAATAAAGCTCTCAAAGTTCGAGATAAAAAAAAAAAAACCATCGACCAGGTAGCCAACGGTAAACGATACAAGTATCGTACGGGCGAAAACGAGCGTTACCGTGCTCGTTTTCGAGTTATTGACGAAAAACAGCCTGGAGCGATCGGTCCGGCGGTCGACGCGCGAAAGTTTCTAAGTCCGCTCTGCTCCCCCTCAGGGGCTGCCAGCCTTTCAGCTGCAGTACGGGCTTAACGAACCCGGGGTACCCGAGTCATACACACACCGTAAGCCTCCTGTTGGTCGTCACAACGACCCATTCACAATTCCCTATTGGTTTTGTGAATGGTACGTGACGGCAGGAGGAACGGGGGTCTTGGCTTAACCGCCTGGGCCACGAGTATGGCGACTCTATAAAATCGCCCTCCAATCCTAAGCTATGGTGCGCGGCGATGGGATGCATGGTTGGGGGAGAAGGCCCAATCCCAAGCGACCACCTCCGGGGAACCTGCCGAACCCCCGGAGTATTAGGCTTACCCGGGTAAGGCGGCTCTGCCCGGGTGGACCTTTATTTCCGACCATCTCGTGGGACTATTATGGACACAGAAAATAAAATGGGGATGGGGCGGGTTTTGTCGGTTGGGGAGGACGGAGACGGGGTTGGGGTTAGGGTGGCGGCGCTCGCGCCCCACTCAGCGCCAGGTCCGGCTTCGTGGAGGGTGGAGGAGGACGACGAGACGGCGTCGGTCTCGTCCTTCTCCTCCAGCACGAGCCACATAGGCTCTAAGAGGAAGAGGACGGGGCAGGCCGTCGTCGAGGTGGGCGGGGCGATGAGCCCGTCGGTGAGGCTGAGTTGCCTCAGGGACGAGGTGACCGAGGAGATATCGGAGAGGATCTCCTCGTCCCTGAGGCGGGTGGAGAAAGTCGCCGCTGCCTGCGCCTTTAAGGGGCAGAAAAGCGGTGGCGCGGAGGCCCTGAAGGCCGCGGCGGAGGAAATGAGGGAGGCGGCGCGGGAGCTCAGAGGGCGGAACGCCCGTCTGCAGCTCCTGTTGGAGGAGGAGCGACAGGGGAGGAGGAGGGCAGAGGCGCTGTGGAACAGCGCGGCCCTCCCTCCCATCCTCCCTCCTCCTCCACCGCCGCGTCCCTCGGCGGAGGTAAATAAAAGGGGTGCGGCGGCAGTGGTGCGGGGCACCGCGGGCCCCTCCACCCGCACTCCGCCCGTGA
Source organism: Colletes latitarsis (assembly GCF_051014445.1). NCBI lineage: Eukaryota > Metazoa > Arthropoda > Insecta > Hymenoptera > Colletidae > Colletes > Colletes latitarsis. Next base: position 2,370,873 of record NC_135137.1, read on the forward strand.
AGAAGTCCCCGTCCTCCTCAGAAGACGATCTTCTGAGGAGGATTGGGGACATGATTGATGGCAAGCTGGCCGCCTTCCGGGAGGAGCTCCTCGCCGGAAGAGCGGTCAGCAGGAAGGCGGTGCCTCCCCGACCTGTTCCGGTACAATCGGGGAAGGCAAAGAAGGGCGGAGTGAAGGCTCCGCCCAGCGTTGCGGCACCAGGGCCCCGGGTCGCGACCCCCAAGGGGGGTGGTGTACCCGTGGTCGCGGTGGTCGCGTCCTCCACAGCACCCTCCCAAGGGGGGGTGGCGTGGAGTGAGGTGGTGGGGCGGAAGGCGAAGCGGGCGGCGAGGAAGGCCTCGCAACCGCAGCCTCCGCCTCCGCCGCCGGCGGCCAAGGTAAAGGCCGCGAAGGTCGGGAAGGCACGACCAGGTCGTCCCCCAAAAACGGCAGCGGTGACGCTGACTGTTGCGCAGGGGGGCGACCTGACCCTCGCGGAGGCGATGCGGCTCGCCAGGGAGAATATCTCCCTGGAAGAGCTGGGCATCGCCTCCGTGAGGGCGAAGAGGGCCGTGACCGGGGGTCTCTTGCTGGAGATCCCCGGTGCAGAAGGCGGCGCGAAGGCGGATCGTCTCGCCCAGAGGCTCCGGGAGCAGCTGGGCGAGCGAGGTGTCCGGGTCGCCCGGCCCACGAAGCGCACGGAGATGCGCATTTGTGGACTGGACGACTCGGTCAGCGCACAGGATGTGTCCCGTGCCCTTGCGAGGGCGGGGGACTGTCCTGTGGAGGACCTGCGGATCGGAGAGATCCGCAGGTCGCCCTCCGGCCTCGGGTCGGTGTGGGCCCGGTGCCCCCTCTCCGCCGCCCGTAAGGTGGCGGAATCCGGGAGGGTGTTGGTGGGGTGGGTTTCGGCGCGAGTGGAAATCCTTGCGCCGCGCCCGCTCCAGTGTCACCGCTGCCTCGAATTGGGGCACGTGAGGCAGTGGTGCACCTCGCCGGTGGACCGCAGCGGTCAGTGTTACCGCTGCGGTGCCAAAGAGCACCGTGCGAGCCAGTGCTCGGCGGCCCCCCACTGCCCGCTGTGTGCGGACATGGGGAGGCCAGCCGATCACAGGGTGGGGAGCAAGAAGTGCTCCCCCCCCTCCCGGAAGGAGAGGAAGAGGCGGGCTGCACCGGCTCCGGTGCCGAGGGCGGTGGCATCGTCCTTCATGGAGGTGGACGGTGCTACGGGGACGGACGGCCGGGAGGAGGCTGGCGCGGCCATTAATTAATGCCGCCCCGCCTCCTCCTCCAGGCCAACCTCAACCACTGCCGCGCGGCACAGGACTTGATGTCCCAAGTCCTCGCGGAGTGGGGGGTTGGCCTGGCGGTCGCCGCCGAGCCGTACCGCGTCCCTGATCACCCTCATTGGGTGGGCGACGCGGACGGCTTGGTGGCGACGGTATGGGGAGGGGGCGACGGGTCCCCACCGTTCTCCTTGTTGGAGCGCGGTCGGGGATTCGTCGCCGTGGACTGGGGGGGAGTCGCTGTGGTGGGGTGCTACATTTCGCCCCGTAGCGGTCACGCTGCGTTCGAGCTGTACTTGGCCGAGGTCGCGGCATGCGTGCAGCGCTACGCGGCCCGGCCGGTGCTGGTCCTGGGGGATTTTAATGCCAAGTCGGTGGCTTGGGGATCCCCCAGGACCTCCGTTCGCGGCGGGATCCTGGGCGATTGGGCGGCGGGGCTCGACCTCCGGGTATTGAACCGGGGGTCGGAGAACACATGCGTGCGGCGATATGGGGGGTCCATCGTGGATGTTGGATTCGCGACCCCCAACGCCGTGCGCATGGTGTCGGGTTGGCACGTGGTCGCGGGGGCAGAGACACTCTCCGATCACCGGTACATCCGGATGGAGGTCTCTGCCGCCGCGAGTGCATCCCGACACGGCCGCCTGCGTGGCACCCCACCACGCCGCTGGGCGCTTCGGCGCCTGGACAAGGACGCCCTGATGGCAGCTGCCCTCGCTGCAACTTGGCCACAGGGAGCGGCCGAGTTGCCGAGCATAGAGGAGGAGGTCGCCCGGCTCGGAGCATTGGTCGCGGGTATTTGCGACGCGGCGATGCCTCGGGTCGGGCGGGCTTCTCCTCGCCGGGCGGTGTACTGGTGGTCGGACGCGATCGCGGAGTTGCGAGTCGCGACTGTCCGCGCCCGACGCCAGTACACCCGCGCGCGCCGTCGTCAACGTACAGGCGACGGCGTGGCGCGAGCGAGGGCAGCTGATGACCTGTATGGAGCATACCGCGTGGCGCGGGTTGCTCTGCAGGTCGCCATCAAACGGGCCAAGACCCAGGCATGGAAGGAGCTCCTCCAGACCCTTGATGACGATCCATGGGGGCGACCATATAAGGTGGTGCTGAATAAGCTCCGCCCGTGGGCGCCCCCCGTCACCGAGGGTCTTGACCCCCGGCTGCTGGAGGACGTGGTCAATACACTCTTCCCAATTGGGGAGAGGGGACCGCGTCCTCCGGCGGCGGCGGCTGTCCCAGTGGAGTGGACGGCCGAGCTGGGGGTCACGCAGGAGGAGCTGGCAGCGGCCATCAGACGGCTCGGGGTTCGTAACACGGCCCCGGGTCCGGATGGTGTGCCCGGCCGGGTTTGGGTCTTGACCCAGGGCGTCCTTGGGGCCGACCTCAGGCGGTTGTTCGACCGCTGCCTGAGGGACGGGCGATTCCCCCCCAGTTGGAAGGTGGCGAGGATGGTCCTCCTCCGGAAGGAGGGTCGGCCCGCGGAGTCTCCCTCCGCATACCGGCCCATTTGTCTCCTCGACGAGGTGGGCAAGCTCTTCGAGCGTGTGATTGCTGCCCGCCTCGTCGAGCACCTGTCGCGGGGTGATCCCGGTCTGGCCGACTGCCAGTTCGGTTTCCGGGGGGGCCGATCGACTATCGACGCGATAGGTCGTGTGAGGGCCCTCTCGGAGGCGGCCGTCTCCCGGGGAGGGGTGGCATTGGCAATATCCTTGGATATTGCCAATGCCTTTAACACCCTCCCCTGGGAAGAGATAAGGAGGGGACTCGAATATCATCGAGTCCCCCCTTGTCTCAGGGCGGTCGTCGGGGATTATCTCCGCGGCAGGTGGATCGAGTATCCGGGCCGGGATGGTGATATGCGGAGGGAGGTGTACTGCGGTGTTCCGCAGGGGTCGGTCCTCGGGCCACTCCTGTGGAACATCGCGTACGACTCGGTGTTGCGGGCCGGCCTCCCCGACGGCGTCAGCACGGTGTGTTATGCGGATGACACACTGGTGCTGGCCGTCGGGGCGCACTGGGGGAGGGCCATGCGTCGCGCGGAGGAGGGGTCGCAACGCGTCGTCGACCGGATCAGGGGGATGGGGATGACGGTGGCGGTCCATAAGACCGAGGTGATTGCGTTTCATTCACCTCGGCAGGATCCGCCACCCCCTCTGATTCGGGTGGGTGGGGCTGACATCGACGTGAAGCCCCAGATCAGGTATCTAGGGCTGATCCTCGATAGCCACTGGCGTTTCGAGAAGCATTTCCGCTGCCTGGTCCCCCGGTTGGAAAGGATGGTTGCGGCTCTGGGCCGGATCCTGCCCAACCTGGGGGGCCCGGCGGGCCGAGTTCGTCGCCTCTATGTGGCAATGGTCCAGTCGGTGGCCCTATACGGGGCCCCCGTCTGGGCGGACGACCTGGCTGCCTCCCGGCGCAGCATGACTATGCTGCGTCGGGTGCAGAGGCGCATGGCGCTCAGGGTCGTCCGCGGGTATCGGACCATGTCACATGAGGCGGCGACGGTTCTAGCGGGGATGCCGCCCATGGACCTGCTCGCGCGGTCGCACGCGGTGATGTACCGGCACCGCGTCGACCGTCGCGCGGGGGTGGGGGCGGTCCCGGGCGGGCAGGAACCTGCTTGGGGCGATTTGAAGCGCCAGGCCCGGCAGTCCGTGTTGCTCGCGTGGCAGGAGCGGCTGGCTCTGCCAACCGCGGGGCACCGGACTGTCGGGGCTGTTCGGCCACTCCTGAAGGAGTGGCTGGACAGAGGCCATGGCAGCCTCACCTACCGGCTGGCACAGGTATTTTCCGGGCATGGCAGCTTCGGAAGATACCTGTGCCGGATAGGGAAGGAGCCGACGGCGCGTTGCTGCCACTGCGACGCTGAGCAGGACACGGCGGATCATACCCTGGAGGTATGCCCCGCGTGGGAGGGGGAGCGCCGTGTCCTGGTCGGCGTCGTCGGGCGGGATGTCTCGCTGCCGGGCGTGGTGCGCGCCATGCTCGGCAGCGAGGAGAAGTGGAGGGCCGTGGCCTCCTTCTGCGAGAACGTAATGTTGCAGAAGGAGGCCGCGGGGAGGGAGCGCGAGCTTCAGCGGCGCGCTGAAGCTCGCGCTCGTGCGGTGGCCCGAGGTCGTCGCCCGGTCGCGAGGCGTCGCGGGCGGCCGCCTCGGCGTGGCGGATGACCTAGGCTGGGAGGGGGGTCCTGAGGGGACCCTCCTCCCGCCAGGCGGCGCCGGGTCGGACCGGTTGGGGGTAGGAGTGCCTCCCCCTACCGGTCCGACGCAAGGGGAGGCACCCTCGGCGGTCTGGTGCGGCCATGAACGCCCGGCCGCCGAGGGGTGGAAACGGGGTCGCGGGCGGTTGCGAGTTGGGGCTCGCAGCCGCCACTAAACGCGGCCCCGGGACGGATAGCGGCGGGATGGAGTGGCCCCGTCCCGCCGCTATGAGGCAGTGTGTCTACTGGGGGGACCGATTGTCCCCCCGGGGGATGGGCGCGAAAGCGCGGGCACGGGGAGGATACCGGAAGAATGCTTCGAGCGATTCCCGGTATCCTCCCAAAGCGTGCCGAAGGGTCACCGTGGGGTTTTTAGTGGGTAGGTCCAGCGCCTGTCGTTGTACGGGCGCGGGGAATCCCACACACCCCTCCCACCTCTCCCCAAGGAGGTGGGAGGGAGTCTTTCGAAGATTTTCCCCACGACAAAAAAAAAAAAAAAAAAAAAAAAAAAAAAAAAAAAAAAAAAAAAAAAAAAAAAAGTCCGCTCTGCTCCGAATCATCGCTCCGGCGTCAAAAATCGTCGTAGGACAAAAAATCGACACGCTATCTTGCAGGAAAAAATCCGGGGAACACGATGGCGTCGTCAAAAGTGCAGGTCGTCGAGCTCGTTTTCGAGAGAAAAAAAGAAAAATTCTCAAAATTCGACAAAAAAATAAAACGTTTATTGGATCGTGTAGAGAATGTAAAACTGCATAAGAATCGCATAGACGAAAATTAGCGTTCACGTGCTCGTTTTTGTGGAAAAAATTAAAAAGCTCTCAAAGTTCGAGATAAAAAAAGAAAAAACCATCCACCAGGTAGCCAACGGTAAACGGTACAAGTATCGTACGGGCGAAAACGAGCGTTACCGTGCTCGTTTTCGAGTTATTGACGAAAAACGGCCTGGAGCGATCGGTCCGGCGGTCGACGCGCGAAAGTTTCTAAGTCCGCACTGCTCCGAATCATCGCTCCGGCGTCAAAAATCGTCGTAGGACAAAAAATCGACACGCTACTTTGCAGGAAAAAATCCGGGGAACACGATGGCGTCGTCAAAAGTGCAGGTCGTCGAGCTCGTTTTCGAGAGAAAAAAAAAAAAATTCTCAAAATTCGACAAACAAATAAAACGATTGTTGGACCGTGTAGAGAATGTAAAACTGCATAAGAATCGTATAGACGAAAATTGGCGTTCACGTGCTCGTTTTTGTGGAAAAAATTAAAAAAGCTCTCAAAGTTCGAGATAAAAAAAAAAAAACCATCGACCAGGTAGCCAACGGTAAACGATACAAGTATCGTACGGGCGAAAACGAGCGTTACCGTGCTCGTTTTCGAGTTATTGACGAAAAACGGCCTGGAGCGATCGGTCCGGCGGTCGACGCGCGAAAGTTTCTAAGTCCGCTCTGCTCCGAATCATCGCTCCGGCGTCAAAAATCGTCGTAGGACAAAAAATCGACACGCTATCTTGCAGGAAAAAATCCGGGGAACACGATGGCGTCGTCAAAAGTGCAGGTCGTCGAGCTCGTTTTCGAGAGAAAAAAAGAAAAATTCTCAAAATTCGACAAAAAAATAAAACGATTATTGGATCGTGTAGAGAATGTGAAACTGCATAAGAATCGTGTAGACGAAAATTGGCGTTCACGTGCTCGTTTTTGTGGAAAAAATTAAAAAAGCTCTCAAAGTTCGAGATAAAAAAAGAAAAAACCATCCTCCAGGTAGCCAACGGTAAACGGTACAAGTATCGTACGGGCGAAAACGAGCGTTACCGTGCTCGTTTTCGAGTTATTGACGAAAAACGGCCTGGAGCGATCGGTCCGGCGGTCGACGCGCGAAAGTTTCTAAGTCCGCTCTGCTCCGAATCATCGCTCCGGCGTCAAAAATCGTCGTAGGACAAAAAATCGACACGCTACTTTGCAGGAAAAAATCCGGGGAACACGATGGCGTCGTCAAAAGTGCAGGTCGTCGAGCTCGTTTTCGAGAGAAAAAAAAAAAAATTCTCAAAATTCGACAAACAAATAAAACGATTGTTGGACCGTGTAGAGAATGTAAAACTGCATAAGAATCGTATAGACGAAAATTGGCGTTCACGTGCTCGTTTTTGTGGAAAAAATTAAAAAAGCTCTCAATGTTCGAGATAAAAAAAAAAAAACCATCGACCAGGTAGCCAACGGTAAACGATACAAGTATCGTACGGGCGAAAACGAGCGTTACCGTGCTCGTTTTCGAGTTATTGACGAAAAACGGCCTGGAGCGATCGGTCCGGCGGTCGACGCGCGAAAGTTTCTAAGTCCGCTCTGCTCCGAATCATCGCTCCGGCGTCAAAAATCGTCGTAGGAGAAAAAATCGACACGCTATCTTGCAGGAAAAAATCCGGGGAACACGATGGCGTCGTCAAAAGTGCAGGTCGTCGAGCTCGTTTTCGAGAGAAAAAAAGAAAAATTCTCAAAATTCGACAAAAAAATAAAACGATTATTGGATCGTGTAGAGAATGTGAAACTGCATAAGAATCGTGTAGACGAAAATTGGCGTTCACGTGCTCGTTTTTGTGGAAAAAATTAAAAAAGCTCTCAAAGTTCGAGATAAAAAAAGAAAAAACCATCCACCAGGTAGCCAACGGTAAACGGTACAAGTATCGTACGGGCGAAAACGAGCGTTACCGTGCTCGTTTTCGAGTTATTGACGAAAAACGGCCTGGAGCGATCGGTCCGGCGGTCGACGCGCGAAAGTTTCTAAGTCCGCTCTGCTCCGAATCATCGCTCCGGCGTCAAAAATCGTCGTAGGACAAAAAATCGACACGCTACTTTGCAGGAAAAAATCCGGGGAACAAGATGGCGTCGTCAAAAGTGCAGGTCGTCGAGCTCGTTTTCGAGAAAAAAAAAAAAAAATTCTCAAAATTCGACAAACAAATAAAACGATTGTTGGACCGTGTAGAGAATGTACAACTGCATAAGAATCGTATAGACGAAAATTGGCGTTCACGTGCTCGTTTTTGTGGAAAAAATTAAAAAAGCTCTCAAAGTTCGAGATAAAAAAAAAAAAACCATCGACCAGGTAGCCAACGGTAAACGATACAAGTATCGTACGGGCGAAAACGAGCGTTACCGTGCTCGTTTTCGAGTTATTGACGAAAAACGGCCTGGAGCGATCGGTCCGGCGGTCGACGCGCGAAAGTTTCTAAGTCCGCTCTGCTCCGAATCATCGCTCCGGCGTCAAAAATCGTCGTAGGACAAAAAATCGACACGCTACTTTGCAGGAAAAAATCCGGGGAACACGATGGCGTCGTCAAAAGTGCAGGTCGTCGAGCTCGTTTTCGAGAGAAAAAAAAAAAAATTCTCAAAATTCGACAAACAAATAAAACGATTGTTGGACCGTGTAGAGAATGTAAAACTGCATAAGAATCGTATAGACGAAAATTGGCGTTCACGTGCTCGTTTTTGTGGAAAAAATTAAAAAAGCTCTCAAAGTTCGAGATAAAAAAAAAAAAACCATCGACCAGGTAGCCAACGGTAAACGATACAAGTATCGTACGGGCGAAAACGAGCGTTACCGTGCTCGTTTTCGAGTTATTGACGAAAAACGGCCTGGAGCGATCGGTCCGGCGGTCGACGCGCGAAAGTTTCTAAGTCCGCTCTGCTCCGAATCATCGCTCCGGCGTCAAAAATCGTCGTAGGACAAAAAATCGACACGCTATCTTGCAGGAAAAAATCCGGGGAACACGATGGCGTCGTCAAAAGTGCAGGTCGTCGAGCTCGTTTTCGAGAGAAAAAAAGAAAAATTCTCAAAATTCGACAAAAAAATAAAACGATTATTGGATCGTGTAGAGAATGTGAAACTGCATAAGAATCGTGTAGACGAAAATTGGCGTTCACGTGCTCGTTTTTGTGGAAAAAATTAAAAAAGCTCTCAAAGTTCGAGATAAAAAAAGAAAAAACCATCCACCAGGTAGCCAACGGTAAACGGTACAAGTATCGTACGGGCGAAAACGAGCGTTACCGTGCTCGTTTTCGAGTTATTGACGAAAAACGGCCTGGAGCGATCGGTCCGGCGGTCGACGCGCGAAAGTTTCTAAGTCCGCTCTGCTCCGAATCATCGCTCCGGCGTCAAAAATCGTCGTAGGACAAAAAATCGGCACGCTACTTTGCAGGAAAAAATCCGGGGAACACGATGGCGTCGTCAAAAGTGCAGGTCGTCGAGCTCGTTTTCGAGAGAAAAAAAAAAAAATTCTCAAAATTCGACAAACAAATAAAACGATTGTTGGACCGTGTAGAGAATGTAAAACTGCATAAGAATCGTATAGACGAAAATTGGCGTTCACGTGCTCGTTTTTGTGGAAAAAATTAAAAAAGCTCTCAATGTTCGAGATAAAAAAAAAAAAACCATCGACCAGGTAGCCAACGGTAAACGATACAAGTATCGTACGGGCGAAAACGAGCGTTACCGTGCTCGTTTTCGAGTTATTGACGAAAAACGGCCTGGAGCGATCGGTCCGGCGGTCGACGCGCGAAAGTTTCTAAGTCCGCTCTGCTCCGAATCATCGCTCCGGCGTCAAAAATCGTCGTAGGAGAAAAAATCGACACGCTATCTTGCAGGAAAAAATCCGGGGAACACGATGGCGTCGTCAAAAGTGCAGGTCGTCGAGCTCGTTTTCGAGAGAAAAAAAGAAAAATTCTCAAAATTCGACAAAAAAATAAAACGATTATTGGATCGTGTAGAGAATGTGAAACTGCATAAGAATCGTGTAGACGAAAATTGGCGTTCACGTGCTCGTTTTTGTGGAAAAAATTAAAAAAGCTCTCAAAGTTCGAGATAAAAAAAGAAAAAACCATCCACCAGGTAGCCAACGGTAAACGGTACAAGTATCGTACGGGCGAAAACGAGCGTTACCGTGCTCGTTTTCGAGTTATTGACGAAAAACGGCCTGGAGCGATCGGTCCGGCGGTCGACGCGCGAAAGTTTCTAAGTCCGCTCTGCTCCGAATCATCGCTCCGGCGTCAAAAATCGTCGTAGGACAAAAAATCGACACGCTACTTTGCAGGAAAAAATCCGGGGAACAAGATGGCGTCGTCAAAAGTGCAGGTCGTCGAGCTCGTTTTCGAGAAAAAAAAAAAAAAATTCTCAAAATTCGACAAACAAATAAAACGATTGTTGGACCGTGTAGAGAATGTACAACTGCATAAGAATCGTATAGACGAAAATTGGCGTTCACGTGCTCGTTTTTGTGGAAAAAATTAAAAAAGCTCTCAAAGTTCGAGATAAAAAAAAAAAAACCATCGACCAGGTAGCCAACGGTAAACGATACAAGTATCGTACGGGCGAAAACGAGCGTTACCGTGCTCGTTTTCGAGTTATTGACGAAAAACGGCCTGGAGCGATCGGTCCGGCGGTCGACGCGCGAAAGTTTCTAAGTCCGCTCTGCTCCGAATCATCGCTCCGGCGTCAAAAATCGTCGTAGGACAAAAAATCGACACGCTACTTTGCAGGAAAAAATCCGGGGAACACGATGGCGTCGTCAAAAGTGCAGGTCGTCGAGCTCGTTTTCGAGAGAAAAAAAAAAAAATTCTCAAAATTCGACAAACAAATAAAACGATTGTTGGACCGTGTAGAGAATGTAAAACTGCATAAGAATCGTATAGACGAAAATTGGCGTTCACGTGCTCGTTTTTGTGGAAAAAATTAAAAAAGCTCTCAAAGTTCGAGATAAAAAAAAAAAAACCATCGACCAGGTAGCCAACGGTAAACGATACAAGTATCGTACGGGCGAAAACGAGCGTTACCGTGCTCGTTTTCGAGTTATTGACGAAAAACGGCCTGGAGCGATCGGTCCGGCGGTCGACGCGCGAAAGTTTCTAAGTCCGCTCTGCTCCGAATCATCGCTCCGGCGTCAAAAATCGTCGTAGGACAAAAAATCGACACGCTATCTTGCAGGAAAAAATCCGGGGAACACGATGGCGTCGTCAAAAGTGCAGGTCGTCGAGCTCGTTTTCGAGAGAAAAAAAGAAAAATTCTCAAAATTCGACAAAAAAATAAAACGATTATTGGATCGTGTAGAGAATGTGAAACTGCATAAGAATCGTGTAGACGAAAATTGGCGTTCACGTGCTCGTTTTTGTGGAAAAAATTAAAAAAGCTCTCAAAGTTCGAGATAAAAAAAGAAAAAACCATCCACCAGGTAGCCAACGGTAAACGGTACAAGTATCGTACGGGCGAAAACGAGCGTTACCGTGCTCGTTTTCGAGTTATTGACGAAAAACGGCCTGGAGCGATCGGTCCGGCGGTCGACGCGCGAAAGTTTCTAAGTCCGCTCTGCTCCGAATCATCGCTCCGGCGTCAAAAATCGTCGTAGGACAAAAAATCGACACGCTATCTTGCAGGAAAAAATCCGGGGAACACGATGGCGTCGTCAAAAGTGCAGGTCGTCGAGCTCGTTTTCGAGAGAAAAAAAGAAAAATTCTCAAAATTCGACAAAAAAATAAAACGATTATTGGATCGTGTAGAGAATGTGAAACTGCATAAGAATCGTGTAGACGAAAATTGGCGTTCACGTGCTCGTTTTTGTGGAAAAAATTAAAAAAGCTCTCAAAGTTCGAGATAAAAAAAGAAAAAACCATCCACCAGGTAGCCAACGGTAAACGGTACAAGTATCGTACGGGCGAAAACGAGCGTTACCGTGCTCGTTTTCGAGTTATTGACGAAAAACGGCCTGGAGCGATCGGTCCGGCGGTCGACGCGCGAAAGTTTCTAAGTCCGCTCTGCTCCGAATCATCGCTCCGGCGTCAAAAATCGTCGTAGGACAAAAAATCGACAAGCTACTTTGCAGGAAAAAATCCGGGGAACACGATGGCGTCGTCAAAAGTGCAGGTCGTCGAGCTCGTTTTCGAGAGAAAAAAAAAAAAATTCTCAAAATTCGACAAACAAATAAAACGATTGTTGGACCGTGTAGAGAATGTAAAACTGCATAAGAATCGTATAGACGAAAATTGGCGTTCACGTGCTCGTTTTTGTGGAAAAAATTAAAAAAGCTCTCAATGTTCGAGATAAAAAAAAAAAAACCATCGACCAGGTAGCCAACGGTAAACGATACAAGTATCGTACGGGCGAAAACGAGCGTTACCGTGCTTGTTTTCGAGTTATTGACGAAAAACGGCCTGGAGCGATCGGTCCGGCGGTCGACGCGCGAAAGTTTCTAAGTCCGCTCTGCTCCGAATCATCGCTCCGGCGTCAAAAATCGTCGTAGGACAAAAAATCGACACGCTATCTTGCAGGAAAAAATCCGGGGAACACGATGGCGTCGTCAAAACTGCAGGTCGTCGAGCTCGTTTTCGAGAGAAAAAAAGAAAAATTCTCAAAATTCGACAAAAAAATAAAACGATTATTGGATCGTGTAGAGAATGTGAAACTGCATAAGAATCGTGTAGACGAAAATTGGCGTTCACGTGCTCGTTTTTGTGGAAAAAATTAAAAAAGCTCTCAAAGCTCGAGATAAAAAAAAAAAAAACCATCGACCAGGTAGCCAACGGTAGACGGTACAAGTATCGTATGGGCGAAAACGAGCGTTACCGTGCTCGTTTTCGAGTTATTGACGAAAAACGGCCTGGAGCGATCGGTCCGGCGGTCGACGCGCGAAAGTTTCCAAGTCCGCTCTGCTCCGAATCATCGCTCCGGCGTCAAAAATCGTCGTAGGACAAACACTCGACACGCTATGTTGCATGAAAAAATCCGGGGAACACGATGGCGTCGTCAAAAGTGCAGGTCGTCGAGCTCGTTTTCGAGAGAAAAAAAAAAAAATTCTCAAAATTCGACAAAAAAATAAAACGATTATTGGATCGTGTAGAGAATGTAAAACTGCATAAGAATCGCATAGACGAAAATTAGCGTTCACGTGCTCGTTTTTGTGGAAAAAATTAAAAAAGCTCTCAAAGTTCGAGATAAAAAAAGAAAAAACCATCCACCAGGTAGCCAACGGTAAACGGTACAAGTATCGTACGGGCGAAAACGAGCGTTACCGTGCTCGTTTTCGAGTTATTGACGAAAAACGGCCTGGAGCGATCGGTCCGGCGGTCGACGCGCGAAAGTTTCTAAGTCCGCTCTGCTCCGAATCATCGCTCCGGCGTCAAAAATCGTCGTAGGACAAAAAATCGACACGCTACTTTGCAGGAAAAAATCCGGGGAACACGATGGCGTCGTCAAAAGTGCAGGTCGTCGAGCTCGTTTTCGAGAAAAAAAAAAAAAAATTCTCAAAATTCGACGAACAAATAAAACGATTGTTGGACCGTGTAGAGAATGTAAAACTGCATAAGAATCGTATAGACGAAAATTGGCGTTCACGTGCTCGTTTTTGTGGAAAAAATTAAAAAAGCTCTCAAAGTTCGAGATAAAAAAAAAAAAACCATCGACCAGGTAGCCAACGGTAAACGATACAAGTATCGTACGGGCGAAAACGAGCGTTACCGTGCTCGTTTTCGAGTTATTGACGAAAAACGGCCTGGAGCGATCGGTCCGGCGGTCGACGCGCGAAAGTTTCTAAGTCCGCTCTGCTCCGAATCATCGCTCCGGCGTCAAAAATCGTCGTAGGACAAAAAATGGACACGCTATCTTGCATGAAAAAATCCGGGGAACACGATGGCGTCGTCAAAAGTGCAGGTCGTCGAGTTCGTTTTCGAGGGAAAAAAAAAAAAATTCTCAAAATTCGACAAAAAAATAAAACGATTATTGGGTCGTGTAGAGAATGTGAAACTGCATAAGAATCGTATAGAAGAAAATTGGCGTTCACGTGCTCGTTTTTGTAGAAAAAATTAAAAAAGCTCTCAAAGCTCGAGATAAAAAAAAAAAAAACCATCGACCAGGTAGCCAACGGTAGACGGTACAAGTATCGTACGGGCGAAAACGAGCGTTACCGTGCTCGTTTTCGAGTTATTGACGAAAAACGGCCTGGAGCGATCGGTCCGGCGGTCGACGCGCGAAAGTTTCTAAGTCCGCTCTGCTCCGAATCATCGCTCCGGCGTCAAAAATCGTCGTAGGACAAAAAATCGACACGCTACTTTGCAGGAAAAAATCCGGGGAACACGATGGCGTCGTCAAAAGTGCAGGTCGTCGAGCTGGTTTTCGAGAGAAAAAAAAAAAAATTCTCAAAATTCGACAAACAAATAAAACGATTGTTGGACCGTGTAGAGAATGTAAAACTGCATAAGAATCGTATAGACGAAAATTGGCGTTCACGTGCTCGTTTTTGTGGAAAAAATTAAAAAAGCTCTCAAAGTTCGAGATAAAAAAAAAAAAACCATCGACCAGGTAGCCAACGGTAAACGATACAAGTATCGTACGGGCGAAAACGAGCGTTACCGTGCTCGTTTTCGAGTTATTGACGAAAAACGGCCTGGAGCGATCGGTCCGGCGGTCGACGCGCGAAAGTTTCTAAGTCCGCTCTGCTCCGAATCATCGCTCCGGCGTCAAAAATCGTCGTAGGACAAAAAATCGACACGCTATCTTGCAGGAAAAAATCCGGGGAACACGATGGCGTCGTCAAAAGTGCAGGTCGTCGAGCTCGTTTTCGAGAGAAAAAAAGAAAAATTCTCAAAATTCGACAAAAAAATAAAACGATTATTGGATCGTGTAGAGAATGTGAAACTGCATAAGAATCGTGTAGACGAAAATTGGCGTTCACGTGCTCGTTTTTGTGGAAAAAATTAAAAAAGCTCTCAAAGCTCGAGATAAAAAAAAAAAAAACCATCGACCAGGTAGCCAACGGTAGACGGTACAAGTATCGTATGGGCGAAAACGAGCGTTACCGTGCTCGTTTTCGAGTTATTGACGAAAAACGGCCTGGAGCGATCGGTCCGGCGGTCGACGCGCGAAAGTTTCCAAGTCCGCTCTGCTCCGAATCATCGCTCCGGCGTCAAAAATCGTCGTAGGACAAACACTCGACACGCTATGTTGCATGAAAAAATCCGGGGAACACGATGGCGTCGTCAAAAGTGCAGGTCGTCGAGCTCGTTTCCGAGAGAAAAAAAAAAAAATTCTCAAAATTCGAAAAAAAATAAAACGACTATTGGATCGTGTAGAGAATGTAAAACTGCATAAGAATCGCATAGACGAAAATTAGCGTTCACGTGCTCGTTTTTGTGGAAAAAATTAAAAAAGCTCTCAAAGTTCGAGATAAAAAAAGAAAAAACCATCCACCAGGTAGCCAACGGTAAACGGTACAAGTATCGTACGGGCGAAAACGAGCGTTACCGTGCTCGTTTTCGAGTTATTGACGAAAAACGGCCTGGAGCGATCGGTCCGGCGGTCGACGCGCGAAAGTTTCTAAGTCCGCTCTGCTCCGAATCATCGCTCCGGCGTCAAAAATCGTCGTAGGACAAAAAATCGACACGCTACTTTGCAGGAAAAAATCCGGGGAACACGATGGCGTCGTCAAAAGTGCAGGTCGTCGAGCTCGTTTTCGAGAGAAAAAAAAAAAAATTCTCAAAATTCGACAAACAAATAAAACGATTGTTGGACCGTGTAGAGAATGTACAACTGCATAAGAATCGTATAGACGAAAATTGGCGTTCACGTGCTCGTTTTTGTGGAAAAAATTAAAAAAGCTCTCAAAGTTCGAGATAAAAAAAAAAAAACCATCGACCAGGTAGCCAACGGTAAACGATACAAGTATCGTACGGGCGAAAACGAGCGTTACCGTGCTCGTTTTCGAGTTATTGACGAAAAACGGCCTGGAGCGATCGGTCCGGCGGTCGACGCGCGAAAGTTTCTAAGTCCGCTCTGCTCCGAATCATCGCTCCGGCGTCAAAAATCGTCGTAGGACAAAAAATCGACACGCTATCTTGCAGGAAAAAATCCGGGGAACACGATGGCGTCGTCAAAACTGCAGGTCGTCGAGCTCGTTTTCGAGAGAAAAAAAGAAAAATTCTCAAAATTCGACAAAAAAATAAAACGATTATTGGATCGTGTAGAGAATGTGAAACTGCATAAGAATCGTGTAGACGAAAATTGGCGTTCACGTGCTCGTTTTTGTGGAAAAAATTAAAAAAGCTCTCAAAGCTCGAGATAAAAAAAAAAAAAACCATCGACCAGGTAGCCAACGGTAGACGGTACAAGTATCGTATGGGCGAAAACGAGCGTTACCGTGCTCGTTTTCGAGTTATTGACGAAAAACGGCCTGGAGCGATCGGTCCGGCGGTCGACGCGCGAAAGTTTCCAAGTCCGCTCTGCTCCGAATCATCGCTCCGGCGTCAAAAATCGTCGTAGGACAAACACTCGACACGCTATGTTGCATGAAAAAATCCGGGGAACACGATGGCGTCGTCAAAAGTGCAGGTCGTCGAGCTCGTTTTCGAGAGAAAAAAAAAAAAATTCTCAAAATTCGACAAAAAAATAAAACGATTATTGGATCGTGTAGAGAATGTAAAACTGCATAAGAATCGCATAGACGAAAATTAGCGTTCACGTGCTCGTTTTTGTGGAAAAAATTAAAAAAGCTCTCAAAGTTCGAGATAAAAAAAGAAAAAACCATCCACCAGGTAGCCAACGGTAAACGGTACAAGTATCGTACGGGCGAAAACGAGCGTTACCGTGCTCGTTTTCGAGTTATTGACGAAAAACGGCCTGGAGCGATCGGTCCGGCGGTCGACGCGCGAAAGTTTCTAAGTCCGCTCTGCTCCGAATCATCGCTCCGGCGTCAAAAATCGTCGTAGGACAAAAAATCGACACGCTACTTTGCAGGAAAAAATCCGGGGAACACGATGGCGTCGTCAAAAGTGCAGGTCGTCGAGCTCGTTTTCGAGAAAAAAAAAAAAAAATTCTCAAAATTCGACAAACAAATAAAACGATTGTTGGACCGTGTAGAGAATGTACAACTGCATAAGAATCGTATAGACGAAAATTGGCGTTCACGTGCTCGTTTTTGTGGAAAAAATTAAAAAAGCTCTCAAAGTTCGAGATAAAAAAAAAAAAACCATCGACCAGGTAGCCAACGGTAAACGATACAAGTATCGTACGGGCGAAAACGAGCGTTACCGTGCTCGTTTTCGAGTTATTGACGAAAAACGGCCTGGAGCGATCGGTCCGGCGGTCGACGCGCGAAAGTTTCTAAGTCCGCTCTGCTCCGAATCATCGCTCCGGCGTCAAAAATCGTCGTAGGACAAAAAATCGACACGCTACTTTGCAGGAAAAAATCCGGGGAACACGATGGCGTCGTCAAAAGTGCAGGTCGTCGAGCTCGTTTTCGAGAAAAAAAAAAAAAAATTCTCAAAATTCGACGAACAAATAAAACGATTGTTGGACCGTGTAGAGAATGTAAAACTGCATAAGAATCGTATAGACGAAAATTGGCGTTCACGTGCTCGTTTTTGTGGAAAAAATTAAAAAAGCTCTCAAAGTTCGAGATAAAAAAAAAAAAACCATCGACCAGGTAGCCAACGGTAAACGATACAAGTATCGTACGGGCGAAAACGAGCGTTACCGTGCTCGTTTTCGAGTTATTGACGAAAAACGGCCTGGAGCGATCGGTCCGGCGGTCGACGCGCGAAAGTTTCTAAGTCCGCTCTGCTCCGAATCATCGCTCCGGCGTCAAAAATCGTCGTAGGACAAAAAATGGACACGCTATCTTGCATGAAAAAATCCGGGGAACACGATGGCGTCGTCAAAAGTGCAGGTCGTCGAGCTCGTTTTCGAGAGAAAAAAAAAAAAATTCTCAAAATTCGACAAAAAAATAAAACGATTATTGGATCGTGTAGAGAATGTGAAACTGCATAAGAATCGTATAGACGAAAATTGGCGTTCACGTGCTCGTTTTTGTGGAAAAAATTAAAAAAGCTCTCAAAGTTCGAGATAAAAAAAAAAAAAACCATCGACCAGGTAGCCAACGGTAGACGGTACAAGTATCGTATGGGCGAAAACGAACGTTACCGTGCTCGTTTTCGAGTTATTGACGAAAAACAGCCTGGAGCGATCGGTCCGGCGGTCGACGCGCGAAAGTTTCTAAGTCCGCTCTGCTCCGAATCATCGCTCCGGCGTCAAAAATCGTCGTAGGACAAAAAATCGACACGCTACTTTGCAGGAAAAAATCCGGGGAACACGATGGCGTCGTCAAAAGTGCAGGTCGTGGAGCTCGTTTTCGAGAAAAAAAAAAAAAAAAAATTCTCAAAATTCGACAAACAAATAAAACGATTGTTGGACCGTGTAGAGAATGTAAAACTGCATAAGAATCGTATAGACGAAAATTGGCGTTCACGTGCTCGTTTTTGTGGAAAAAATTAAAAAAGCTCTCAAAGCTCGAGATAAAAAAAAAAAAAAAAAACCATCGACCAGGTAGCCAACGGTAGACGGTACAAGTATCGTATGGGCGAAAACGAGCATTACCGTGCTCGTTTTCGAGTTATTGACGAAAAACGGCCTGGAGCGATCGGTCCGGCGGTCGACGCGCGAAAGTTTCTAAGTCCGCTCTGCTTCGGAGAGGATCTCCTCGTCCCTGAGGCGGGTGGAGAAAGTCGCCGCTGCCTGCACCTTTAAGGGGCAGAAAAGCGGTGGCGCGGAGGCCCTGAAGGCCGCGGCGGCGGAAATGAGGGAGGCGGCGCGGGAGCTCAGAGGGCGGAACGCCCGTCTGCAGCTCCTGTTGGAGGAGGAGGGACAGGGGAGGAGGAGGGCAGAGGCGCTGTGGAACAGCGCGGCTCTCCCTCCCATCCTCCCTCCTCCTCCACCGCCGCGTCCCTCGGCGGAGGTAAATAAGCGGAGTGCGGCGGCAGAGGTGCGGGGCACCGCGGGCCCCTCCACCCGCACTCCGCCCGTGAAGAAGTCCCCGTCCTCCTCAGAAGACGATCTTCTGAGGAGGATTGGGGACATGATTGATGGCAAGCTGGCCGCCTTCCGGGCGGAGCTCCTCGCCGGAAGAGCGGTCAGCAGGAAGGCGGTGCCTCCCCGACCTGTTCCGGTACAGTCGGGGAAGGCAAAGAAGGGCGGAGTGAAGGCTCCGCCCAGCGTTGCGGCACCAGGGCCCCGGGTCGCGACCCCCAAGGGGGGTGGTGTACCCGTGGTCGCGGTGGTCGCGTTCTCCACGGCACCCTCCCAAGGGGGGGTGGCGTGGAGTGAGGTGGTGGGGCGGAAGGCGAAGCGGGCGGCGAGGAAGGCCTCGCAACCGCAGCCTCCGCCTCCGCCGCCGGCGGCCAAGGTAAAGGCCGCGAAGGTCGGGAAGGCACGACCAGGTCGTCCCCCAAAAACGGCAGCGGTGACGCTGACCGTTGCGCAGGGGGGCGACCTGACCCTCGCGGAGGCGATGCGGCTCGCCAGGGAGAATATCTCCCTGGAAGAGCTGGGCATCGCCTCCGTGAGGGCGAAGAGGGCCGTGACCGGGGGTCTCTTGCTGGAGATCCCCGGTGCAGAAGGCGGCGCGAAGGCGGATCGTCTCGCCCAGAGGCTCCGGGAGCAGCTGGGCGAGCGAGGTGTCCGGGTCGCCCGGCCCACGAAGCGCACGGAGATGCGCGTTTGTGGGCTGGACGACTCGGTCAGCGCACAGGATGTGTCCCGTGCCCTTGCGAGGGCGGGGGACTGTCCTGTGGAGGACCTGCGGATCGGAGAGATCCGCAGGTCGCCCTCCGGCCTCGGGTCGGTGTGGGCCCGGTGCCCCCTCTCCGCCGCCCGTAAGGTGGCGGAATCCGGGAGGGTGTTGGTGGGGTGGGTTTCGGCGCGAGTGGAAATCCTCGCGCCGCGCCCGCTCCAGTGTCACCGCTGCCTCGAATTGGGGCACGTGAGGCAGTGGTGCACCTCGCCGGTGGACCGCAGCGGTCAGTGTTACCGCTGCGGTGCCAAAGAGCACCGTGCGAGCCAGTGCTCGGCGGCCCCCCACTGCCCGCTGTGTGCGGACATGGGGAGGCCAGCCGATCACAGGGTGGGGAGCAAGAAGTGCTCCCCCCCCTCCCGGAAGGAGAGGAAGAGGCGGGCTGCACCGGCTCCGGTGCCGAGTGCGGTGGCATCGTCCTCCATGGAGGTGGACGGTGCTACGGGGACGGACGGCCGGGAGGAGGCTGGCGCGGCCATTAATTAATGCCGCCCCGCCTCCTCCTCCAGGCCAACCTCAACCACTGCCGCGCGGCACAGGACTTGATGTCCCAAGTCCTCGCGGAGTGGGGGGTTGGCCTGGCGGTCGCCGCCGAGCCGTACCGCGTCCCTGATCACCCTCATTGGGTGGGCGACGCGGACGGTTTGGTGGCGACGGTATGGGGAGGGGGCGACGGGTCCCCACCGTTCTCCTTGTTGGAGCGCGGTCGGGGATTCGTCGCCGTGGACTGGGGGGGAGTCGCTGTGGTGGGGTGCTACATTTCGCCCCGTAGCGGTCACGCTGCGTTCGAGCTGTACTTGGCCGAGGTCGCGGCATGCGTGCAGCGCTACGCGGCCCGGCCGGTGCTGGTCCTGGGGGATTTTAATGCCAAGTCGGTGGCTTGGGGATCCCCCAGGACCTCCGTTCGCGGCGGGATCCTGGGCGATTGGGCGGCGGGGCTCGACCTCCGGGTATTGAACCGGGGGTCGGAGCACACATGCGTGCGGCGATATGGGGGGTCCATCGTGGATGTTGGATTCGCGACCCCCAACGCCGTGCGCATGGTGTCGGGTTGGCACGTGGTCGCGGGGGCAGAGACACTCTCCGATCACCGGTACATCCGGATGGAGGTCTCTGCCGCCGCGAGTGCATCCCGACACGGCCGCCTGCGTGGCACCCCACCACGCCGCTGGGCGCTTCGGCGCCTGGACAAGGACGCCCTGATGGCAGCTGCCCTCGCTGCAACTTGGCCGCAGGGAGCGGCCGAGTTGCCGAGCATAGAGGAGGAGGTCGCCCGGCTCGGGGCATTGGTCGCGGGTATTTGCGACGCGGCGATGCCTCGGGTCGGGCGGGCTTCTCCTCGCCGGGCGGTGTACTGGTGGTCGGACGCGATCGCGGAGTTGCGAGTCGCGACTGTCCGCGCCCGACGCCAGTACACCCGCGCGCGCCGTCGTCAACGTACAGGCGACGGCGTGGCGCGAGCGAGGGCAGCTGATGACCTGTATGGAGCATACCGCGTGGCGCGGGTTGCTCTGCAGGTCGCCATCAAACGGGCCAAGACCCAGGCATGGAAGGAGCTCCTCCAGACCCTTGATGACGATCCATGGGGGCGCCCATATAAGGTGGTGCTGAATAAGCTCCGCCCGTGGGCGCCCCCCGTCACCGAGGGTCTTGACCCCCGGCTGCTGGAGGACGTGGTCAATACACTCTTCCCAATTGGGGAGAGGGGACCGCGTCTTCCGGCGGCGGCGGCTGTCCCAGTGGAGTGGACGGCCGAGCTGGGGGTCACGCAGGAGGAGCTGGCAGCGGCCATCAGACGGCTCGGGGTTCGTAACACGGCCCCGGGTCCGGATGGTGTGCCCGGCCGGGTTTGGGTCTTGATCCAGGGCGTCCTTGGGGCCGACCTCAGGCGGTTGTTCGACCGCTGCCTGAGGGACGGGCGATTCCCCCCCAGTTGGAAGGTGGCGAGGATGGTCCTCCTCCGGAAGGAGGGTCGGCCCGCGGAGTCTCCCTCCGCATACCGGCCCATTTGTCTCCTCGACGAGGTGGGCAAGCTCTTCGAGCGTGTGATTGCTGCCCGCCTCGTCGAGCACCTGTCGCGGGATGATCCCGGTCTGGCCGACTGCCAGTTCGGTTTCCGGGGGGGCCGATCGACTATCGACGCGATAGGTCGTGTGAGGGCCCTCTCGGAGGCGGCCGTCTCCCGGGGAGGGTTGGCATTGGCAATATCCTTGGATATTGCCAATGCCTTTAACACCCTCCCCTGGGAAGAGATAAGGAGGGGGCTCGAATATCATCGAGTCCCCCCTTGTCTCAGGGCGGTCGTCGGGGATTATCTTCGCGGCAGGTGGATCGAGTATCCGGGCCGGGATGGTGATATGCGGAGGGAGGTGTACTGCGGTGTTCCGCAGGGGTCGGTCCTCGGGCCACTCCTGTGGAACATCGCGTACGACTCGGTGTTGCGGGCCGGCCTCCCCGACGGCGTCAGCACGGTGTGTTATGCGGATGACACACTGGTGCTGGCCGTCGGGGCGCACTGGGGGAGGGCCATGCGTCGCGCGGAGGAGGGGTCGCAACGCGTCGTCGACCGGATCAGGGGGATGGGGATGACGGTGGCGGTCCATAAGACCGAGGTGATTGCGTTTCATTCACCTCGGCAGGATCCGCCACCCCCTCTGATTCGGGTGGGTGGGGCTGACATCGAGGTGAAGCCCCAGATCAAGTATCTGGGGCTGATCCTCGATAGCCACTGGCGTTTCGAGAAGCATTTCCGCTGCCTGGTCCCCCGGTTGGAAAGGATGGTTGCGGCTCTGGGCCGGATCCTGCCCAACCTGGGGGGCCCGGCGGGCCGAGTTCGTCGCCTCTATGTGGCAATGGTCCAGTCGGTGGCCCTATACGGGGCCCCCGTCTGGGCGGACGACCTGGCTGCCTCCCGGCGCAGCATGACTATGCTGCGTCGGGTGCAGAGGCGCATGGCGCTCAGGGTCGTCCGCGGGTATCGGACCATGTCACATGAGGCGGCGACGGTTCTAGCGGGGATGCCGCCCATGGACCTGCTCGCGCGGTCGCACGCGGTGATGTACCGGCACCGCGTCGACCGTCGCGCGGGGGTGGGGGCGGTCCCGGGCGGGCAGGAACCTGCTTGGGGCGATTTGAAGCGCCAGGCCCGGCAGTCCGTGTTGCTCGCGTGGCAGGAGCGGCTGGCTCTGCCAACCGCGGGGCACCGGACTGTCGGGGCGGTTCGGCCACTCCTGAAGGAGTGGCTGGACAGAGGCCATGGCAGCCTCACCTACCGGATGGCACAGGTATTTTCCGGGCATGGCAGCTTCGGAAGATACCTGTGCCGGATAGGGAAGGAGCCGACGGCGCGTTGCTGCCACTGCGACGCTGAGCAGGACACGGCGGATCATACCCTGGAGGTATGCCCCGCGTGGGAGGGGGAGCGCCGTGTCCTGGTCGGCGTCGTCGGGCGGGATGTCTCGCTGCCGGGCGTGGTGCGCGCCATGCTCGGCAGCGAGGAGAAGTGGAGGGCCGTGGCCTCCTTCTGCGAGAACGTAATGTTGCAGAAGGAGGCCGCGGGGAGGGAGCGCGAGCTTCAGCGGCGCGCTGAAGCTCGCGCTCGTGCGGTGGCCCGAGGTCGTCGCCCGGTCGCGAGGCGTCGCGGGCGGCCGCCTCGGCGTGGCGGATGACCTAGGCTGGGAGGGGGGTCCTGAGGGGACCCTCCTCCCGCCAGGCGGCGCCGGGTCGGACCGGTTGGGGGTAGGAGTGCCTCCCCCTACCGGTCCGACGCAAGGGGAGGCACCCTCGGCGGTCTGGTGCGGCCATGAACGCCCGGCCGCCGAGGGGTGGAAAGGGGGTCGCGGGCGGTTGCGAGTTGGGGCTCGCAGCCGCCACTAAACGCGGCCCCGGGACGGATAGCGGCGGGATGGAGTGGCCCCGTCCCGCCGCTATGAGGCAGTGTGTCTACTGGGGGGACCGATTGTCCCGCCGGGGGATGGGCGCGAAATCGCGGGCACGGGGAGGATACCGGAAGAATGCTTCGAGCGATTCCCGGTATCCTCCCAAAGCGTGCCTGTCGTTGTACGGGCGCGGGGAATCCCACACACCCCTCCCACCTCTCCCCAAGGAGGTGGGAGGGAGTCTTTCGAAGATTTTCCCCACGACAAAAAAAAAAAAAAAAAAGTCCGCTCTGCTCCGAATCATCGCTCCGGCGTCAAAAATCGTCGTAGGACAAAAACTCGACACGCTATCTTGCATGAAAAAATCCGGGGAACACGATGGCGTCGTCAAAAGTGCAGGTCGTCGAGCTCGTTTTCGAGAGAAAAAAAAAAAAATTCTCAAAATTCGACAAAAAAATAAAACGATTATTGGATCGTGTAGAGAATGTGAAACTGCATAAGAATCGTGTAGACGAAAATTGGCGTTCACGTGCTCGTTTTTGTGGAAAAAATTAAAAAAGCTCTCAAAGCTCGAGATAAAAAAAAAAAAAACCATCGACCAGGTAGCCAACGGTAGACGGTACAAGTATCGTATGGGCGAAAACGAGCGTTACCGTGCTCGTTTTCGAGTTATTGACGAAAAACGGCCTGGAGCGATCGGTCCGGCGGTCGACGCGCGAAAGTTTCTAAGTCCGCTCTGCTCTCCCTCAGGGGCTGCCAGCCTTTCAGCTGCAGTACGGGCTTAACGAACCCGGGGTACCCGAGTCATACACACACCGTAAGCCTCCTGTTGGTCGTCACAACGACCCATTCACAATTCCCTATTGGTTTTGTGAATGGTACGTGACGGCAGGAGGAACGGGGGTCTTGGCTTAACCGCCTGGGCCACGAGTATGGCGACTCTATAAAATCGCCCTCCAATCCTAAGCTATGGTGCGCGGCGATGGGATGCATGGTTGGGGGAGAAGGCCCAATCCCAAGCGACCACCTCCGGGGAACCTGCCGAACCCCCGGAGTATTAGGCTTACCCGGGTAAGGCGGCTCTGCCCGGGTGGACCTTTATTTCCGACCATCTCGTGGGATTTTTATGGAGACAGAAAATAAAATGGGGATGGGGCGGGTTTTGTCGGTTGGGGAGGACGGAGACGGGGTTGGGGTTAGGGTGGCGGCGCTCGCGCCCCACTCAGCGCCAGGTCCGGCTTCGTGGAGGGTGGAGGAGGACGACGAGACGGCGTCGGTCTCGTCCTTCTCCTCCAGCACGAGCCACATAGGCTCTAAGAGGAAGAGGACGGGGCAGGCCGTCGTCGAGGTGGGCGGGGCGATGAGCCCGTCGGTGAGGCTGAGTTGCCTCAGGGACGAGGTGACCGAGGAGATATCGGAGAGGATCTCCTCGTCCCTGAGGCGGGTGGAGAAAGTCGCCGCTGCCTGCGCCTTTAAGGGGCAGAAAAGCGGTGGCGCGGAGGCCCTGAAGGCCGCGGCGGAGGAAATGAGGGAGGCGGCGCGGGAGCTCAGAGGGCGGAACGCCCGTCTGCAGCTCCTGTTGGAGGAGGAGCGACAGGGGAGGAGGAGGGCAGAGGCGCTGTGGAACAGCGCGGCCCTCCCTCCCATCCTCCCTCCTCCTCCACCGCCGCGTCCCTCGGCGGCGGTAAATAAGCGGAGTGCGTCGGCAGTGGTGCGGGGCACCGCGGGCCCCTCCACCCGCACTCCGCCCGTGAAGAAGTCCCCGTCCTCCTCAGAAGACGATCTTCTGAGGAGGATTGGGGACATGATTGATGGCAAGCTGGCCGCCTTCCGGGAGGAGCTCCTCGCCGGAAGAGCGGTCAGCAGGAAGGCGGTGCCTCCCCGACCTGTTCCGGTACAGTCGGGGAAGGCAAAGAAGGGCGGAGTGAAGGCTCCGCCCAGCGTTGCAGCACCAGGGCCCCGGGTCGTGACCCCCAAGGGGGGTGGTGTACCCGTGGTCGCGGTGGCCGCGTCCTCCACAGCACCCTCCCAAGGGGGGGTGGCGTGGAGTGAGGTGGTGGGGCGGAAGGCGAAGCGGGCGGCGAGGAAGGCCTCGCAACCGCAGCCTCCGCCTCCGCCGCCGGCGGCCAAGGTAAAGGCCGCGAAGGTCGGGAAGGCACGACCAAGTCGTCCCCCAAAAACGGCAGCGGTGACGCTGACCGTTGCGCAGGGGGGCGACCTGACCCTCGCGGAGGCGATGCGGCTCGCCAGGGAGAATATCTCCCTGGAAGAGCTGGGCATCGCCTCCGTGAGGGCGAAGAGGGCCGTGACCGGGGGTCTCTTGCTGGAGATCCCCGGTGCAGAAGGCGGCGCGAAGGCGGATCGTCTCGCCCAGAGGCTCCGGGAGCAGCTGGGCGAGCGAGGTGTCCGGGTCGCCCGGCCCACGAAGCGCACGGAGATGCGCGTTTGTGGGCTGGACGACTCGGTCAGCGCACAGGATGTGTCCCGTGCCCTTGCGAGGGCGGGGGACTGTCCTGTGGAGGACCTGCGGATCGGAGAGATCCGCAGGTCGCCCTCCGGCCTCGGGTCGGTGTGGGCCCGGTGCCCCCTCTCCGCCGCCCGTAAGGTGGCGGAATCCGGGAGGGTGTTGGTGGGGTGGGTTTCGGCGCGAGTGGAAATCCTCGCGCCGCGCCCGCTCCAGTGTCACCGCTGCCTCGAATTGGGGCACGTGAGGCAGTGGTGCACCTCGCCGGTGGACCGCAGCGGTCAGTGTTACCGCTGCGGTGCCAAAGAGCACCGTGCGAGCCAGTGCTCGGCGGCCCCCCACTGCCCGCTGTGTGCGGACATGGGGAGGCCAGCCGATCACAGGGTGGGGAGCAAGAAGTGCTCCCCCCCCTCCCGGAAGGAGAGGAAGAGGCGGGCTGCACCGGCTCCGGTGCCGAGGGCGGTGGCATCGTCCTCCATGGAGGTGGACGGTGCTACGGGGACGGACGGCCGGGAGGAGGCTGGCGCGGCCATTAATTAATGCCGCCCCGCCTCCTCCTCCAGGCCAACCTCAACCACTGCCGCGCGGCACAGGACTTGATGTCCCAAGTCCTCGCGGAGTGGGGGGTTGGCCTGGCGGTCGCCGCCGAGCCGTACCGCGTCCCTGATCACCCTCATTGGGTGGGCGACGCGGACGGCTTGGTGGCGACGGTATGGGGAGGGGGCGACGGGTCCCCACCGTTCTCCTTGTTGGAGCGCGGTCGGGGATACGTCGCCGTGGACTGGGGGGGAGTCGCTGTGGTGGGGTGCTACATTTCGCCCCGTAGCGGTCACGCTGCGTTCGAGCTGTACTTGGCCGAGGTCGCGGCATGCGTGCAGCGCTACGCGGCCCGGCCGGTGCTGGTCCTGGGGGATTTTAATGCCAAGTCGGTGGCTTGGGGATCCCCCAGGACCTCCGTTCGCGGCGGGATCCTGGGCGATTGGGCGGCGGGGCTCGACCTCCGGGTATTGAACCGGGGGTCGGAGCACACATGCGTGCGGCGATATGGGGGGTCCATCGTGGATGTTGGATTCGCGACCCCCAACGCCGTGCGCATGGTGTCGGGTTGGCACGTGGTCGCGGGGGCAGAGACACTCTCCGATCACCGGTACATCCGGATGGAGGTCTCTGCCGCCGCGAGTGCATCCCGACACGGCCGCCTGCGTGGCACCCCACCACGCCGCTGGGCGCTTCGGCGCCTGGACAAGGACGCCCTGATGGCAGCTGCCCTCGCTGCAACTTGGCCGCAGGGAGCGGCCGAGTTGCCGAGCATCGAGGAGGAGGTCGCCCGGCTCGGAGCATTGGTCGCGGGTATTTGCGACGCGGCGATGCCTCGGGTCGGGCGGGCTTCTCCTCGCCGGGCGGTGTACTGGTGGTCGGACGCGATCGCGGAGTTGCGAGTCGCGACTGTCCGCGCCCGACGCCAGTACACCCGCGCGCGCCGTCGTCAACGTACAGGCGACGGCGTGGCGCGAGCGAGGGCAGCTGATGACCTGTATGGAGCATACCGCGTGGCGCGGGTTGCTCTGCAGGTCGCCATCAAACGGGCCAAGACCCAGGCATGGAAGGAGCTCCTCCAGACCCTTGATGACGATCCATGGGGGCGCCCATATAAGGTGGTGCTGAATAAGCTCCGCCCGTGGGCGCCCCCCGTCACCGAGGGTCTTGACCCCCGGCTGCTGGAGGACGTGGTCAATACACTCTTCCCAAATGGGGAGAGGGGACCGCGTCCTCCGGCGGCGGCGGCTGTCCCAGTGGAGTGGACGGCCGAGCTGGGGGTCACGCAGGAGGAGCTGGCAGCGGCCATCAGACGGCTCGGGGTTCGTAACACGGCCCCGGGTCCGGATGGTGTGCCCGGCCGGGTTTGGGTCTTGACCCAGGGCGTCCTTGGGGCCGACCTCAGGCGGTTGTTCGACCGCTGCCTGAGGGACGGGCGATTCCCCCCCAGTTGGAAGGTGGCGAGGATGGTCCTCCTCCGGAAGGAGGGTCGGCCTGCGGAGTCTCCCTCCGCATACCGGCCCATTTGTCTCCTCGACGAGGTGGGCAAGCTCTTCGAGCGTGTGATTGCTGCCCGCCTCGTCGAGCACCTGTCGCGGGGTGATCCCGGTCTGGCCGACTGCCAGTTCGGTTTCCGGGGGGGCCGATCGACTATCGACGCGATAGGTCGTGTGAGGGCCCTCTCGGAGGCGGCCGTCTCCCGGGGAGGGGTGGCATTGGCAATATCCTTGGATATTGCCAATGCCTTTAACACCCTCCCCTGGGAAGAGATAAGGAGGGGACTCGAATATCATCGAGTCCCCCCTTGTCTCAGGGCGGTCGTCGGGGATTATCTCCGCGGCAGGTGGATCGAGTATCCGGGCCGGGATGGTGATATGCGGAGGGAGGTGTACTGCGGTGTTCCGCAGGGGTCGGTCCTCGGGCCACTCCTGTGGAACATCGCGTACGACTCGGTGTTGCGGGCCGGCCTCCCCGACGGCGTCAGCACGGTGAGTTATGCGGATGACACACTGGTGCTGGCCGTCGGGGCGCACTGGGGGAGGGCCATGCGTCGCGCGGAGGAGGGGTCGCAACGCGTCGTCGACCGGATCAAGGGGATGGGGATGACGGTGGCGGTCCATAAGACCGAGGTGATTGCGTTTCATTCACCTCGGCAGGATCCGCCACCCCCTCTGATTCGGGTGGGTGGGGCTGACATCGAGGTGAAGCCCCAGATCAGGTATCTAGGGCTGATCCTCGATAGCCACTGGCGTTTCGAGAAGCATTTCCGCTGCCTGGTCCCCCGGTTGGAAAGGATGGTTGCGGCTCTGGGCCGGATCCTGCCCAACCTGGGGGGCCCGGCGGGCCGAGTTCGTCGCCTCTATGTGGCAATGGTCCAGTCGGTGGCCCTATACGGGGCCCCCGTCTGGGCGGACGACCTGGCTGCCTCCCGGCGCAGCATGACTATGCTGCGTCGGGTGCAGAGGCGCATGGCGCTCAGGGTCGTCCGCGGGTATCGGACCATGTCACATGAGGCGGCGACGGTTCTAGCGGGGATGCCGCCCATGGACCTGCTCGCGCGGTCGCACGCGGTGATGTACCGGCACCGCGTCGACCGTCGCGCGGGGGTGGGTGCGGTCCCGGGCGGGCAGGATCCTGCTTGGGGCGATTTGAAGCGCCAGGCCCGGCAGTCCGTGTTGCTCGCGTGGCAGGAGCGGCTGGCTCTGCCAACCGCGGGGCACCGGACTGTCGGGGCTGTTCGGCCACTCCTGAAGGAGTGGCTGGACAGAGGCCATGGCAGCCTCACCTACCGGCTGGCACAGGTATTTTCCGGGCATGGCAGCTTCGGAAGATACCTGTGCCGGATAGGGAAGGAGCCGACGGCGCGTTGCTGCCACTGCGACGCTGAGCAGGACACGGCGGATCATACCCTGGAGGTATGCCCCGCGTGGGAGGGGGAGCGCCGTGTCCTGGTCGGCGTCGTCGGGCGGGATGTCTCGCTGCCAGGCGTGGTACGCGCCATGCTCGGCAGCGAGGAGAAGTGGAGGGCCGTGGCCTCCTTCTGCGAGAACGTAATGTTGCAGAAGGAGGCCGCGGGGAGGGAGCGCGAGCTTCAGCGGCGCGCTGAAGCTCGCGCTCGTGCGGTGGCCCGAGGTCGTCGCCCGGTCGCGAGGCGTCGCGGGCGGCCGCCTCGGCGTGGCGGATGACCTAGGCTGGGAGGGGGGTCCTGAGGGGACCCTCCTCCCGCCAGGCGGCGCCGGGTCGGACCGGTTGGGGGTAGGAGTGCCTCCCCCTACCGGTCCGACGCAAGGGGAGGCACCCTCGGCGGTCTGGTAAGCCATGAACGCCCGGCCGCCGAGGGGTGGAAACGGGGTCGCGGGCGGTTGCGAGTTGGGGCTCGCAGCCGCCACTAAACGCGGCCCCGGGACGGATAGCGGCGGGATGGAGTGGCCCCGTCCCGCCGCTATGAGGCAGTGTGTCTACTGGGGGGACCGAATGTCCCCCCGGGGGATGGGCGCGAAAGCGCAGGCACGGGGAGGATACCGGAAGAATGCTTCGAGCGATTCCCGGTATCCTCCCAAAGCGTGCCGAAGGGTCACCGTGGGGTTTTTAGTGGGTAGGTCCCGCGCCTGTCGTTGAACGGGCGCGGGGAATCCCACACACCCCTCCCACCTCTCCACAAGGAGGTGGGAGGGAGTCTTTCGAAGATTTTCCCCACGACAAAAAAAAAAAAAAAAAAAAAAAAAAAAAAAAAAAAAAAAAAAAAGTCCGCTCTGCTCCGAATCATCGCTCCGGCGTCAAAAATCGTCGTAGGACAAAAACTCGACACGCTATCTTGCATGAAAAAATCCGGGGAACACGATGGCGTCGTCAAAAGTGCAGGTCGTCGAGCTCGTTTTCGAGAGAAAAAAAAAAAAATTCTCAAAATTCAACAAAAAAATAAAACGATTATTGGATCGTGTAGAGAATGTAAAACTGCATAAGAATCGCATAGACGAAAATTGGCGTTCACGTGCTCGTTTTTGTGGAAAAAATTAAAAAAGCTCTCAAAGTTCGAGATAAAAAAAGAAAAAACCATCCACCAGGTAGCCAACGGTAAACGATACAAGTATCGTACGGGCGAAAACGAGCGTTACCGTGCTCGTTTTCGAGTTATTGACGAAAAACGGCCTGGAGCGATCGGTCCGGCGGTCGACGCGCGAAAGTTTCTAAGTCCGCTCTGCTCCGAATCATCGCTCCGGCGTCAAAAATCGTCGTAGGACAAAAAATCGACACGCTACTTTGCAGGAAAAAATCCGGGGAACACGATGGCGTCGTCAAAAGTGCAGGTCGTCGAGCTCGTTTTCGAGAAAAAAAAAAAAAAATTCTCAAAATTCGACGAACAAATAAAACGATTGTTGGACCGTGTAGAGAATGTAAAACTGCATAAGAATCGTATAGACGAAAATTGGCGTTCACGTGCTCGTTTTTGTGGAAAAAATTAAAAAAGCTCTCAAAGTTCGAGATAAAAAAAAAAACACCATCGACCAGGTAGCCAACGGTAAACGATACAAGTATCGTACGGGCGAAAACGAGCGTTACCGTGCTCGTTTTCGAGTTATTGACGAAAAACGGCCTGGAGCGATCGGTACGGCGGTCGACGCGCGAAAGTTTCTAAGTCCGCTCTGCTCCGAATCATCGCTCCGGCGTCAAAAATCGTCGTAGGACAAAAAATGGACACGCTATCTTGCATGAAAAAATCCGGGGAACACGATGGCGTCGTCAAAAGTGCAGGTCGTCGAGCTCGTTTTCGAGAGAAAAAAAAAGAAATTCTCAAAATTCAACAAAAAAATAAAACGATTATTGGATCGTGTAGAGAATGTAAAACTGCATAAGAATCGCATAGACGAAAATTGGCGTTCACGTGCTCGTTTTTGTGGAAAAAATTAAAAAAGCTCTCAAAGTTCGAGATAAAAAAAGAAAAAACCATCCACCAGGTAGCCAACGGTAAACGATACAAGTATCGTACGGGCGAAAACGAGCGTTACCGTGCTCGTTTTCGAGTTATTGACGAAAAACGGCCTGGAGCGATCGGTCCGGCGGTCGACGCGCGAAAGTTTCTAAGTCCGCTCTGCTCCGAATCATCGCTCCGGCGTCAAAAATCGTCGTAGGACAAAAAATCGACACGCTACTTTGCAGGAAAAAATCCGGGGAACACGATGGCGTCGTCAAAAGTGCAGGTCGTCGAGCTCGTTTTCGAGAAAAAAAAAAAAAAATTCTCAAAATTCGACGAACAAATAAAACGATTGTTGGACCGTGTAGAGAATGTAAAACTGCATAAGAATCGTATAGACGAAAATTGGCGTTCACGTGCTCGTTTTTGTGGAAAAAATTAAAAAAGCTCTCAAAGTTCGAGATAAAAAAAAAAACACCATCGACCAGGTAGCCAACGGTAAACGATACAAGTATCGTACGGGCGAAAACGAGCGTTACCGTGCTCGTTTTCGAGTTATTGACGAAAAACGGCCTGGAGCGATCGGTACGGCGGTCGACGCGCGAAAGTTTCTAAGTCCGCTCTGCTCCGAATCATCGCTCCGGCGTCAAAAATCGTCGTAGGACAAAAAATGGACACGCTATCTTGCATGAAAAAATCCGGGGAACACGATGGCGTCGTCAAAAGTGCAGGTCGTCGAGCTCGTTTTCGAGAGAAAAAAAAAGAAATTCTCAAAATTCGACAAAAAAATAAAACGATTATTGGATCGTGTAGAGAATGTGAAACTGCATAAGAATCGTATAGACGAAAATTGGCGTTCACGTGCTCGTTTTTGTAGAAAAAATTAAAAAAGCTCTCAAAGCTCGAGATAAAAAAAAAAAAAACCATCGACCAGGTAGCCAACGGTAGACGGTACAAGTATCGTACGGGCGAAAACGAGCGTTACCGTGCTCGTTTTCGAGTTATTGACGAAAAACGGCCTGGAGCGATCGGTCCGGCGGTCGACGCGCGAAAGTTTCTAAGTCCGCTCTGCTCTCCCTCAGGGGCTGCCAGCCTTTCAGCTGCAGTACGGGCTTAACGAACCCGGGGTACCCGAGTCATACACACACCGTAAGCCTCCTGTTGGTCGTCACAACGACCCATTCACAATTCCCTATTGGTTTTGTGAATGGTACGTGACGGCAGGAGGAACGGGGGTCTTGGCTTAACCGCCTGGGCCACGAGTATGGCGACTCTATAAAATCGCCCTCCAATCCTAAGCTATGGTGCGCGGCGATGGGATGCATGGTTGGGGGAGAAGGCCCAATCCCAAGCGACCACCTCCGGGGAACCTGCCGAACCCCCGGAGTATTAGGCTTACCCGGGTAAGGCGGCTCTGCCCGGGTGGACCTTTATTTCCGACCATCTCGTGGGATTTTTATGGACACAGAAAATAAAATGGGGATGGGGCGGGTTTTGTCGGTTGGGGAGGACGGTGACGGGGCTGGGGTTAGGGTGGCGGCGCTCGCGCCCCACTCAGCGCCAGGTCCGGCTTCGTGGAGGGTGGAGGAGGACGACGAGACGGCGTCGGTCTCGTCCTTCTCCTCCAGCACGAGCCACATAGGCTCTAAGAGGAAGAGGACGGGGCAGGCCGTCGTCGAGGTGGGCGGGGCGATGAGCCCGTCGGTGAGGCTGAGTTGCCTCAGGGACGAGGTGACCGAGGAGATATCGGAGAGGATCTCCTCGTCCCTGAGGCGGGTGGAGAAAGTCGCCGCTGCCTGCGCCTTTAAGGGGCAGAAAAGCGGTGGCGCGGAGGCCCTGAAGGCCGCGGCGGAGGAGATGAGGGAGGCGGCGCGGGAGCTCAGAGGGCGGAACGCCCGTCTGCAGCTCCTGTTGGAGGAGGAGCGACAGGGGAGGAGGAGGGCAGAGGCGCTGTGGAACAGCGCGGCCCTCCCTCCCATCCTCCCTCCTCCTCCACCGCCGCGTCCCTCAGCGGAGGTAAATAAGCGGAGTGCGGCGGCAGTGGTGCGGGGCACCGCGGGCCCCTCCACCCGCACTCCGCCCGTGAAGAAGTCCCCGTCCTCCTCAGAAGACGATCTTCTGAGGAGGATTGGGGACATGATTGATGGCAAGCTGGCCGCCTTCCGGGAGGAGCTCCTCGCCGGAAGAGCGGTCAGCAGGAAGGCGGTGCCTCCCCGACCTGTTCCGGTACAGTCGGGGAAGGCAAAGAAGGGCGGAGTGAAGGCTCCGCCCAGCGTTGCGGCACCAGGGCCCCGGGTTGCGACCCCCAAGGGGGGTGGTGTACCCGTGGTCGCGGTGGTCGCGTCCTCCACGGCACCCTCCCAAGGGGGGGTGGCGTGGAGTGAGGTGGTGGGGCGGAAGGCGAAGCGGGCGGCGAGGAAGGCCTCGCAACCGCAGCCTCCGCCTCCGCCGCCGGCGGCCAAGGTAAAGGCCGCGAAGGTCGGGAAGGCACGACCAGGTCGTCCCCCAAAAACGGCAGCGGTGACGCTGACCGTTGCGCAGGGGGGCGACCTGACCCTCGCGGAGGCGATGCGGCTCGCCAGGGAGAATATCTCCCTGGAAGAGCTGGGCATCGCCTCCGTGAGGGCGAAGAGGGCCGTGACCGGGGGTCTCTTGTTGGAGATCCCCGGTGCAGAGAGCGGCGCGAAGGCGGATCGTCTCGCCCAGAGGCTCCGGGAGCAGCTGGGCGAGCGAGGTGTCCGGGTCGCCCGGCCCACGAAGCGCACGGAGATGCGCGTTTGTGGGCTGGACGACTCGGTCAGCGCACAGGATGTGTCCCGTGCCCTTGCGAGGGCGGGGGACTGTCCTGTGGAGGACCTGCGGATCGGAGAGATCCGCAGTTCGCCCTCCGGCCTCGGGTCGGTGTGGGCCCGGTGCCCCCTCTCCGCCGCCCGTAAGGTGGCGGAATCCGGGAGGGTGTTGGTGGGGTGGGTTTCGGCGCGAGTGGAAATCCTCGCGCCGCGCCCGCTCCAGTGTCACCGCTGCCTCGAATTGGGGCACGTGAGGCAGTGGTGCACCTCGCCGGTGGACCGCAGCGGTCAGTGTTACCGCTGCGGTGCCAAAGAGCACCGTGCGAGCCAGTGCTCGGCGGCCCCCCACTGCCCGCTGTGTGCGGACATGGGGAGGCCAGCCGATCATAGGGTGGGGAGCAAGAAGTGCTCCCCCCCCTCCCGGAAGGAGGAGAGGAAGAGGCGGGCTGCACCGGCTCCGGTGCCGAGGGCGGTGGCATCGTCCTCCATGGAGGTGGACGGTGCTACGGGGACGGACGGCCGGGAGGAGGCTGGCGCGGCCATTAATTAATGCCGCCCCGCCTCCTCCTCCAGGCCAACCTCAACCACTGCCGCGCGGCACAGGACTTGATGTCCCAAGTCCTCGCGGAGTGGGGGGTTGGCCTGGCGGTCGCCGCCGAGCCGTACCGCGTCCCTGATCACCCTCATTGGGTGGGCGACGCGGACGGCTTGGTGGCGACGGTATGGGGAGGGGGCGACGGGTCCCCACCGTTCTCCTTGTTGGAGCGCGGTCGGGGATTCGTCGCCGTGGACTGGGGGGGAGTCGCTGTGGTGGGGTGCTACATTTCGCCCCGTAGCGGTCACGCTGCGTTCGAGCTGTACTTGGCCGAGGTCGCGGCATGCGTGCAGCGCTACGCGGCCCGGCCGGTGCTGGTCCTGGGGGATTTTAATGCCAAGTCGGTGGCTTGGGGATCCCCCAGGACCTCCGTTCGCGGCGGGATCCTGGGCGATTGGGCGGCGGGGCTCGACCTCCGGGTATTGAACCGGGGGTCGGAGCACACATGCGTGCGGCGATATGGGGGGTCCATCGTGGATGTTGGATTCGCGACCCCCAACGCCGTGCGCATGGTGTCGGGTTGGCACGTGGTCGCGGGGGCAGAGACACTCTCCGATCACCGGTACATCCGGATGGAGGTCTCTGCCGCCGCGAGTGCATCCCGACACGGCCGCCTGCGTGGCACCCCACCACGCCGCTGGGCGCTTCGGCGCCTGGACAAGGACGCCCTGATGGCAGCTGCCCTCGCTGCAACTTGGCCGCAGGGAGCGGCCGAGTTGCCGAGCATAGAGGAGGAGGTCGCCCGGCTCGGGGCATTGGTCGCGGGTATTTGCGACGCGGCGATGCCTCGGGTCGGGCGGGCTTCTCCTCGCCGGGCGGTGTACTGGTGGTCGGACGCGATCGCGGAGTTGCGAGTCGCGACTGTCCGCGCCCGACGCCAGTACACCCGCGCGCGCCGTCGTCAACGTACAGGCGACGGCGTGGCGCGAGCGAGGGCAGCTGATGACCTGTATGGAGCATACCGCGTGGCGCGGGTTGCTCTGCAGGTTGCCATCAAACGGGCCAAGACCCAGGCATGGAAGGAGCTCCTCCAGACCCTTGATGACGATCCATGGGGGCGCCCATATAAGGTGGTGCTGAATAAGCTCCGCCCGTGGGCGCCCCCCGTCACCGAGGGTCTTGACCCCCGGCTGCTGGAGGACGTGGTCAATACACTCTTCCCAATTGGGGAGAGGGGACCGCGTCCTCCGGCGGCGGCGGCTGTCCCAGTGGAGTGGACGGCCGAGATGGGGGTCACGCAGGAGGAGCTGGCAGCGGCCATCAGACGGCTCGGGGTTCGTAACACGGCCCCGGGTCCGGATGGGGTGCCCGGCCGGGTTTGGGTCTTGACCCAGGGCGTCCTTGGGGCCGACCTCAGGCGGTTGTTCAACCGCTGCCTGAGGGACGGGCGATTCCCCCCCAGTTGGAAGGTGGCGAGGATGGTCCTCCTCCGGAAGGAGGGTCGGCCCGCGGAGTCTCCCTCCGCATACCGGCCCATTTGTCTCCTCGACGAGGTGGGCAAGCTCTTCGAGCGTGTGATTGCTGCCCGCCTCGTCGAGCACCTGTCGCGGGGTGATCCCGGTCTGGCCGACTGCCAGTTCGGTTTCCGGGGGGGCCGATCGACTATCGACGCGATAGGTCGTGTGAGGGCCCTCTCGGAGGCGGCCGTCTCCCG
Organism: Colletes latitarsis; assembly: GCF_051014445.1. NCBI lineage: Eukaryota > Metazoa > Arthropoda > Insecta > Hymenoptera > Colletidae > Colletes > Colletes latitarsis. Next base: position 2,406,747 of record NC_135137.1, read on the forward strand.
GGGAGGGGTGGCATTGGCAATATCCTTGGATATTGCCAATGCCTTTAACACCCTCCCCTGGGAAGAGATAAGGAGGGGACTCGAATATCATCGAGTCCCCCCTTGTCTCAGGGCGGTCGTCGGGGATTATCTCCGCGGCAGGTGGATCGAGTATCCGGGCCGGGATGGTGATATGCGGAGGGAGGTGTACTGCGGTGTTCCGCAGGGGTCGGTCCTCGGGCCACTCCTGTGGAACATCGCGTACGACTCGGTGTTGCGGGCCGGCCTCCCCGACGGCGTCAGCACGGTGTGTTATGCGGATGACACACTGGTGCTGGCCGTCGGGGCGCACTGGGGGAGGGCCATGCGTCGCGCGGAGGAGGGGTCGCAACGCGTCGTCGACCGGATCAGGGGAATGGGGATGACGGTGGCGGTCCATAAGACCGAGGTGATTGCGTTTCATTCACCTCGGCAGGATCCGCCACCCCCTCTGATCCGGGTGGGTGGGGCTGACATCGAGGTGAAGCCCCAGATCAGGTATCTGGGGCTGATCCTCGATAGCCACTGGCGTTTCGTGGAGCATTTCCGCTGCCTGGTCCCCCGGTTGGAAAGGATGGTTGCGGCTCTGGGCCGGATCCTGCCCAACCTGGGGGGCCCGGCGGGCCGAGTTCGTCGCCTCTATGTGGCAATGGTCCAGTCGGTGGCCCTATACGGGGCCCCCGTCTGGGCGGACGACCTGGCTGCCTCCCGGCGCAGCATGACTATGCTGCGTCGGGTGCAGAGGCGCATGGCGCTCAGGGTCGTCCGCGGGTATCGGACCATGTCACATGAGGCGGCGACGGTTCTAGCGGGGATGCCGCCCATGGACCTGCTCGCGCGGTCGCACGCGGTGATGTACCGGCACCGCGTCGACCGTCGCGCGGGGGTGGGGGCGGTCCCGGGCGGGCAGGAACCTGCTTGGGGCGATTTGAAGCGCCAGGCCCGGCAGTCCGTGTTGCTCGCGTGGCAGGAGCGGCTGGCTCTGCCAACCGCGGGGCACCGGACTGTCGGGGCGGTTCGGCCACTCCTGAAGGAGTGGCTGGACAGAGGCCATGGCGGCCTCACCTACCGGATGGCACAGGTATTTTCCGGCCATGGCAGCTTCGGAAGATACCTGTGCCGGATAGGGAAGGAGCCGACGGCGCGTTGCTGCCACTGCGACGCTGAGCAGGACACGGCGGATCATACCCTGGAGGTATGCCCCGCGTGGGAGGGGGAGCGCCGTGTCCTGGTCGGCGTCGTCGGGCGGGATGTCTCGCTGCCGGGCGTGGTGCGCGCCATGCTCGGCAGCGACGAGAAGTGGAGGGCCGTGGCCTCCTTCTGCGAGAACGTAATGCTGCAGAAGGAGGCCGCGGGGAGGGAACGCGAGCTTCAGCGGCGCGCTGAAGCTCGCGCTCGTGCGGTGGCCCGAGGTCGTCGCCCGGTCGCGAGGCGTCGCGGGCGGCCGCCACGGCGTGGCGGATGACCTAGGCTGGGAGGGGGGTCCTGAGGGGACCCTCCTCCCGCCAGGCGGCGCCGGGTCGGACCGGTTGGGGGTAGGAGTGCCTCCCCCTACCGGTCCGACGCAAGGGGAGGCACCTTCGGCGGTCTGGTGCGGCCGTGAACGCCCGGCCGCCGAGGGGTGGAAACGGGGTCGCGGGCGGTTGCGAGTTGGGGCTCGCAGCCGCCACTAAACGCGGCCCCGGGACGGATAGCGGCGGGATGGAGTGGCTCCGTCCCGCCGCTATGAGGCAGTGTGTCTACTGGGGGGACCGATTGTCCCCCCGGGGGATGGGCGCGAAAGCGCGGGCACGGGGAGGATACCGGAAGAATGCTTCGAGCGATTCCCGGTATCCTCCCAAAGCGTGCCGAAGGGTCACCGTGGGGTTTTTAGTGGGTAGGTCCCGCGCCTGTCGTTGTACGGGCGCGGGGAATCCCACACACCCCTCCCACCTCTCCCCAAGGAGGTGGGAGGGAGTCTTTCGAAGATTTTCCCCACGACAAAAAAAAAAAAAAAAAAAAAAAAAAAAAAAAAAAGTCCGCTCTGCTGCGAATCATCGCTCCGGCGTCAAAAATCGTCGTAGGACAAAAACTCGACACGCTATCTTGCAGGAAAAAATCCGGGGAACACGATGGCGTCGTCAAAAGTGCAGGTCGTCGAGCTCGTTTTCGAGAGAAAAAAAAAAAAATTCTCAAAATTCGACAAAAAAAAAAAAAATAAAACGATTGTTGGACCGTGTAGAGAATGTAAAACTGCATAAGAATCGTATAGACGAAAATTGGCGTTCACGTGCTCGTTTTTGTGGAAAAAATTAAAAAAGCTCTCAAAGTTCGAGATAAAAAAAAAAAAACCATCAACCAGGTAGCCAACGGTAAACGATACAAGTATCGTACGGGCGAAAACGAGCGTTCCCGTGCTCGTTTTCGAGTTATTGACGAAAAACAGCCTGGAGCGATCGGTCCGGCGGTCGACGCGTGAAAGTTTCTAAGTCCGCTCTGCTTCACCCTCGGCGGTCTGGTGCGGCCATGAACGCCCGGCCGCCGAGGGGTGGAAACGGGGTCGCGGGCGGTTGCGAGTTGGGGCTCGCAGCCGCCACTAAACGCGACCCCGGGACGGATAGCGGCGGGATGGAGTGGCCCCGTCCCGCCGCTATGAGGCAGTGTGACTACTGGGGGGACCGGTCCCCCCGGGGGATGGGCGCGAAAGCGCGGGCACGGGGAGGATACCGGAAGAATGCTTCGAGCGATTCCCGGTATCCTCCCAAAGCGTGCCGAAGGGTCACCGTGGGGTTTTTAGTGGGTAGGTCCCGCGCCTGTCGTTGTACGGGCGCGGGGAATCCCACACACCCCTCCCACCTCTCCCCAAGGAGGTGGGAGGGAGTCTTTCGAAGATTTTCCCCACGACAAAAAAAAAAAAAAAAAAAAAGTCCGCTCTGCTCCGAATCATCGCTCCGGCGTCAAAAATCGTCGTAGGACAAAAAATCGACACGCTATCTTGCAGGAAAAAATCCGGGGAACACGATGGCGTCGTCAAAAGTGCAGGTCGTCGAGCTCGTTTTCGAGAGAAAAAAAGAAAAATTCTCAAAATTCGACAAAAAAATAAAGCGATTATTGGATCGTGTAGAGACTGTGAAACTGCATAAGAATCGTGTAGACGAAAATTGGCGTTCACGTGCTCGTTTTTGTGGAAAAAATTAAAAAAGCTCTCAAAGCTCGAGATAAAAAAAAAAAAACCATCGACCAGGTAGCCAACGGTAGACGGTACAAGTATCGTATGGGCGAAAACGAGCGTTACCGTGCTCGTTTTCGAGTTATTGACGAAAAACGGCCTGGAGCGATCGGTCCGGCGGTCGACGCGCGAAAGTTTCTAAGTCCGCTCTGCTCCGAATCATCGCTCCGGCGTCAAAAATCGTCGTAGGACAAAAAATCGACACGCTACTTTGCAGGAAAAAATCCGGGGAACACGATGGCGTCGTCAAAAGTGCAGGTCGTGGAGCTCGTTTTCGAGAAAAAAAAAAAAAAATTCTCAAAATTCGACAAACAAATAAAACGATTGTTGGACCGTGTAGAGAATGTAAAACTGCATAAGAATCGTATAGACGAAAATTGGCGTTCACGTGCTCGTTTTTGTGGAAAAAATTAAAAAAGCTCTCAAAGCTCGAGATAAAAAAAAAAAAAACCATCGACCAGGTAGCCAACGGTAGACGGTACAAGTATCGTATGGGCGAAAACGAGCATTACCGTGCTCGTTTTCGAGTTATTGACGAAAAACGGCCTGGAGCGATCGGTCCGGCGGTCGACGCGCGAAAGTTTCTAAGTCCGCTCTGCTCCGAATCATCGCTCCGGCGTCAAAAATCGTCGTAGGACAAAATCTCGACACGCTATCTTGCATGAAAAAATCCGGGGAACACGATGGCGTCGTCAAAAGTGCAGGTCGTCGAGCTCGTTTTCGAGAGAAAAAAAAAAAAATTCTCAAAATTCGACAAAAAAATAAAACGATTATTGGATCGTGTAGAGAATGTAAAACTGCATAAGAATCGCATAGACGAAAATTAGCGTTCACGTGCTCGTTTTTGTGGAAAAAATTAAAAAAGCTCTCAAAGTTCGAGATAAAAAAAGAAAAAACCATCCACCAGGTAGCCAACGGTAAACGGTACAAGTATCGTACGGGCGAAAACGAGCGTTACCGTGCTCGTTTTCGAGTTATTGACGAAAAACGGCCTGGAGCGATCGGTCCGGCGGTCGACGCGCGAAAGTTTCTAAGTCCGCTCTGCTCCGAATCATCGCTCCGGCGTCAAAAATCGTCGTAGGACAAAAACTCGACACGCTATCTTGCAGGAAAAAATCCGGGGAACACGATGGCGTCGTCAAAAGTGCAGGTCGTCGAGCTCGTTTTCGAGAGAAAAAAAAAAAAATTCTCAAAATTCGACAAAAAAATAAAACGATTGTTGGACCGTGTAGAGAATGTAAAACTGCATAAGAATCGTATAGACGAAAATTGGCGTTCACGTGCTCGTTTTTGTGGAAAAAATTAAAAAAGCTCTCAAAGTTCGAGATAAAAAAAAAAAAACCATCAACCAGGTAGCCAACGGTAAACGATACAAGTATCGTACGGGCGAAAACGAGCGTTCCCGTGCTCGTTTTCGAGTTATTGACGAAAAACAGCCTGGAGCGATCGGTCCGGCGGTCGACGCGTGAAAGTTTCTAAGTCCGCTCTGCTCCGAATCATCGCTCCGGCGTCAAAAATCGTCGTAGGACAAAAAATCGACACGCTATCTTGCAGGAAAAAATCCGGGGAACACGATGGCGTCGTCAAAAGTGCAGGTCGTCGAGCTCGTTTTCGAGAGAAAAAAAGAAAAATTCTCAAAATTCGACAAAAAAATAAAGCGATTATTGGATCGTGTAGAGACTGTGAAACTGCATAAGAATCGTGTAGACGAAAATTGGCGTTCACGTGCTCGTTTTTGTGGAAAAAATTAAAAAAGCTCTCAAAGCTCGAGATAAAAAAAAAAAAAACCATCGACCAGGTAGCCAACGGTAGACGGTACAAGTATCGTATGGGCGAAAACGAGCATTACCGTGCTCGTTTTCGAGTTATTGACGAAAAACGGCCTGGAGCGATCGGTCCGGCGGTCGACGCGCGAAAGTTTCTAAGTCCGCTCTGCTCCGAATCATCGCTCCGGCGTCAAAAATCGTCGTAGGACAAAAACTCGACACGCTATCTTGCATGAAAAAATCCGGGGAACACGATGGCGTCGTCAAAAGTGCAGGTCGTCGAGCTCGTTTTCGAGAGAAAAAAAAAAAAATTCTCAAAATTCGACAAAAAAAATAAAACGATTATTGGATCGTGTAGAGAATGTAAAACTGCATAAGAATCGTATAGACGAAAATTGGCGTTCACGTGCTCGTTTTTGTGGAAAAAATTAAAAAAGCTCTCAAAGTTCGAGATAAAAAGAAAAAAAAACCATCGACCAGGTAGCCAACGGTAAACGATACAAGTATCGTACGGGCGAAAACGAGCGTTACCGTGCTCGTTTTCGAGTTATTGACGAAAAACGGCCTGGAGCGATCGGTCCGGCGGTCGACGCGCGAAAGTTTCTAAGTCCGCTCTGCTCACCCTCAGGGGCTGCCAGCCTTTCAGCTGCAGTACGGGCTTAACGAACCCGGGGTACCCGAGTCATACACACACCGTAAGCCTCCTGTTGGTCGTCACAACGACCCATTCACAATTCCCTATTGGTTTTGTGAATGGTACGTGACGGCAGGAGGAACGGGGGTCTTGGCTTAACCGCCTGGGCCACGAGTATGGCGACTCTATAAAATCGCCCTCCAATCCTAAGCTATGGTGCGCGGCGATGGGATGCATGGTTGGGGGAGAAGGCCCAATCCCAAGCGACCACCTCCGGGGAACCTGCCGAACCCCCGGAGTATTAGGCTTACCCGGGTAAGGCGGCTCTGCCCGGGTGGACCTTTATTTCCGACCATCTCGTGGGATTCTTATGGACTCAGAAAATAAAATGGGGATGGGGCGGGTTTTGTCGGTTGGGGAGGACGGAGACGGGGTTGGGGTTAGGGTGGCGGCGCTCGCGCCCCACTCAGCGCCAGGTCCGGCTTCGTGGAGGGTGGAGGAGGACGACGAGACGGCGTCGGTCTCGTCCTTCTCCTCCAGCACGAGCCACATAGGCTCTAAGAGGAAGAGGACGGGGCAGGCCGTCGTCGAGGTGGGCGGGGCGATGAGCCCGTCGGTGAGGCTGAGTTGCCTCAGGGACGAGGTGACCGAGGAGATATCGGAGAGGATCTCCTCGTCCCTGAGGCGGGTGGAGAAAGTCGCCGCTGCCTGCGCCTTTAAGGGGCAGAAAAGCGGTGGCGCGGAGGCCCTGAAGGCCGCGGCGGCGGAAATGAGGGAGGCGGCGCGGGAGCTCAGAGGGCGGAACGCCCGTCTGCAGCTCCTGTTGGAGGAGGAGCGACAGGGGAGGAGGAGGGCAGAGGCGCTGTGGAACAGCGCGGCTCTCCCTCCCATCCTCCCTCCTCCTCCACCGCCGCGTCCCTCGGCGGAGGTAAATAAGCGGAGTGCGGCGGCAGTGGTGCGGGGCACCGCGGGCCCCTCCACCCGCACTCCGCCCGTGAAGAAGTCCCCGTCCTCCTCAGAAGACGATCTTCTGAGGAGGATTGGGGACATGATTGATGGCAAGCTGGCCGCCTTCCGGGAGGAGCTCCTCGCCGGAAGAGCGGTCAGCAGGAAGGCGGTGCCTCCCCGACCTGTTCCGGTACAGTCGGGGAAGGCAAAGAAGGGCGGAGTGAAGGCTCCGCCCAGCGTTGCGGCACCAGGGCCCCGGGTCGCGACCCCCAAGGGGGGTGGTGTACCCGTGGTCGCGGTGGTCGCGTCCTCCACGGCACCCTCCCAAGGGGGGGTGGCGTGGAGTGAGGTGGTGGGGCGGAAGGCGAAGCGGGCGGCGAGGAAGGCCTCGCAACCGCAGCCTGCGCCTCCGCCGCCGGCGGCCAAGGTAAAGGCCGCGAAGGTCGGGAAGGCACGACCAGGTCGTCCCCCAAAAACGGCAGCGGTGACGCTGACCGTTGCGCAGGGGGGCGACCTGACCCTCGCGGAGGCGATGCGGCTCGCCAGGGAGAATATCTCCCTGGAAGAGCTAGGCATCGCCTCCGTGAGGGCGAAGAGGGCCGTGACCGGGGGTCTCTTGCTGGAGATCCCCGGTGCAGAAGGCGGCGCGAAGGCGGATCTTCTCGCCCAGAGGCTCCGGGAGCAGCTGGGCGAGCGAGGTGTCCGGGTCGCCCGGCCCACGAAGCGCACGGAGATGCGCGTTTGTGGGCTGGACGACTCGGTCAGCGCACAGGATGTGTCCCGTGCCCTTGCGAGGGCGGGGGACTGTCCTGTGGAGGACCTGCGGATCGGAGAGATCCGCAGGTCGCCCTCCGGCCTCGGGTCGGTGTGGGCCCGGTGCCCCCTCTCCGCCGCCCGTAAGGTGGCGGAATCCGGGAGGGTGTTGGTGGGGTGGGTTTCGGCGCGAGTGGAAATCCTCGCGCCGCGCCCGCTCCAGTGTCACCGCTGCCTCGAATTGGGGCACGTGAGGCAGTGGTGCACCTCGCCGGTGGACCGCAGCGGTCAGTGTTACCGCTGCGGTGCCAAAGAGCACCGTGCGAGCCAGTGCTCGGCGGCCCCCCACTGCCCGCTGTGTGCGGACATGGGGAGGCCAGCCGATCACAGGGTGGGGAGCAAGAAGTGCTCCCCCCCCTCCCGGAAGGAGAGGAAGAGGCGGGCTGCACCGGCTCCGGTGCCGAGGGCGGTGGCATCGTCCTCCATGGAGGTGGACGGTGCTACGGGGACGGACGGCCGGGAGGAGGCTGGCGCGGCCATTAATTAATGCCGCCCCGCCTCCTCCTCCAGGCCAACCTCAACCACTGCCGCGCGGCACAGGACTTGATGTCCCAAGTCCTCGCGGAGTGGGGGGTTGGCCTGGCGGTCGCCGCCGAGCCGTACCGCGTCCCTGATCACCCTCATTGGGTGGGCGACGCGGACGGCTTGGTGGCGACGGTATGGGGAGGGGGCGACGGGTCCCCACCGTTCTCCTTGTTGGAGCGCGGTCGGGGATTCGTCGCCGTGGACTGGGGGGGAGTCGCTGTGGTGGGGTGCTACATTTCGCCCCGTAGCGGTCACGCTGCGTTCGAGCTGTACTTGGCCGAGGTCGCGGCATGCGTGCAGCGCTACGCGGCCCGGCCGGTGCTGGTCCTGGGGGATTTTAATGCCAAGTCGGTGGCTTGGGGATCCCCCAGGACCTCCGTTCGCGGCGGGATCCTGGGCGATTGGGCGGCGGGGCTCGACCTCCGGGTATTGAACCGGGGGTCGGAGCACACATGCGTGCGGCGATATGGGGGGTCCATCGTGGATGTTGGATTCGCGACCCCCAACGCCGTGCGCATGGTGTCGGGTTGGCACGTGGTCGCGGGGGCAGAGACACTCTCCGATCACCGGTACATCCGGATGGAGGTCTCTGCCGCCGCGAGTGCATCCCGACACGGCCGCCTGCGTGGCACCCCACCACGCCGCTGGGCGCTTCGGCGCCTGGACAAGGACGCCCTGATGGCAGCTGCCCTCGCTGCAACTTGGCCGCAGGGAGCGGCCGAGTTGCCGAGCATAGAGGAGGAGGTCGCCCGGCTCGGAGCATTGGTCGCGGGTATTTGCGACGCGGCGATGCCTCGGGTCGGGCGGGCTTCTCCTCGCCGGGCGGTGTACTGGTGGTCGGACGCGATCGCGGAGTTGCGAGTCGCGACTGTCCGCGCCCGACGCCAGTACACCCGCGCGCGCCGTCGTCAACGTACAGGCGACGGCGTGGCGCGAGCGAGGGCAGCTGATGACCTGTATGGAGCATACCGCGTGGCGCGGGTTGCTCTGCAGGTCGCCATCAAACGGGCCAAGACCCAGGCATGGAAGGAGCTCCTCCAGACCCTTGATGACGATCCATGGGGGCGCCCATATAAGGTGGTGCTGAATAAGCTCCGCCCGTGGGCGCCCCCCGTCACCGAGGGTCTTGACCCCCGGCTGCTGGAGGACGTGGTCAATACACTCTTCCCAATTGGGGAGAGGGGACCGCGTCCTCCGGCGGCGGCGGCTGTCCCAGTGGAGTGGACGGCCGAGCTGGGGGTCACGCAGGAGGAGCTGGCAGCGGCCATCAGACGGCTCGGGGTTCGTAACACGGCCCCGGGTCCGGATAGTGTGCCCGGCCGGGTTTGGGTCTTGACCCAGGGCGTCCTTGGGGCCGACCTCAGGCGGTTGTTCGACCGCTGCCTGAGGGACGGGCGATTCCCCCCCAGTTGGAAGGTGGCGAGGATGGTCCTCCTCCGGAAGGAGGGTCGGCCCGCGGAGTCTCCCTCCGCATACCGGCCCATTTGTCTCCTCGACGAGGTGGGCAAGCTCTTCGAGCGTGTGATTGCTGCCCGCCTCGTCGAGCACCTGTCGCGGGGTGATCCCGGTCTGGCCGACTGCCAGTTCGGTTTCCGGGGGGGCCGATCGACTATCGACGCGATAGGTCGTGTGAGGGCCCTCTCGGAGGCGGCCGTCTCCCGGGGAGGGGTGGCATTGGCAATATCCTTGGATATTGCCAATGCCTTTAACACCCTCCCCTGGGAAGAGATAAGGAGGGGGCTCGAATATCATCGAGTCCCCCCTTGTCTCAGGGCGGTCGTCGGGGATTATCTCCGCGGCAGGTGGATCGAGTATCCGGGCCGGGATGGTGATATGCGGAGGGAGGTGTACTGCGGTGTTCCGCAGGGGTCGGTCCTCGGGCCACTCCTGTGGAACATCGCGTACGACTCGGTGTTGCGGGCCGGCCTCCCCGACGGCGTCAGCACGGTGTGTTATGCGGATGACACACTGGTGCTGGCCGTCGGGGCGCACTGGGGGAGGGCCATGCGTCGCGCGGAGGAGGGGTCGCAACGCGTCGTCGACCGGATCAGGGGGATGGGGATGACGGTGGCGGTCCATAAGACCGAGGTGATTGCGTTTCATTCACCTCGGCAGGATCCGCCACCCCCTCTGATTCGGGTGGGTGGGGCTGACATCGAGGTGAAGCCCCAGATCAGGTATCTGGGGCTGATCCTCGATAGCCACTGGCGTTTCGAGAAGCATTTCCGCTGCCTGGTCCCCCGGTTGGAAAGGATGGTTGCGGCTCTGGGCCGGATCCTGCCCAACCTGGGAGGCCCGGCGGGCCGAGTTCGTCGCCTCTATGTGGCAATGGTCCAGTCGGTGGCCCTATACGGGGCCCCCGTCTGGGCGGACGACCTGGCTGCCTCCCGGCGCAGCATGACTATGCTGCGTCGGGTGCAGAGGCGCATGGCGCTCAGGGTCGTCCGCGGGTATCGGACCATGTCACATGAGGCGGCGACGGTTCTAGCGGGGATGCCGCCCATGGACCTGCTCGCGCGGTCGCACGCGGTGATGTACCGGCACCGCGTCGACCGTCGCGCGGGGGTGGGGGCGGTCCCGGGCGGGCAGGAACCTGCTTGGGGCGATTTGAAGCGCCAGGCCCGGCAGTCCGTGTTGCTCGCGTGGCAGGAGCGGCTGGCTCTGCCAACCGCGGGGCACCGGACTGTCGGGGCTGTTCGGCCGCTCCTGAAGGAGTGGCTGGACAGAGGCCATGGCAGCCTCACCTACCGGCTGGCACAGGTATTTTCCGGGCATGGCAGCTTCGGAAGATACCTGTGCCGGATAGGGAAGGAGCCGACGGCGCGTTGCTGCCACTGCGACGCTGAGCAGGACACGGCGGATCATACCCTGGAGGTATGCCCCGCGTGGGAGGGGGAGCGCCGTGTCCTGGTCGGCGTTGTCGGGCGGGATGTCTCGCTGCCGGGCGTGGTGCGCGCCATGCTCGGCAGCGAGGAGAAGTGGAGGGCCGTGGCCTCCTTCTGCGAGAACGTAATGTTGCAGAAGGAGGCCGCGGGGAGGGAGCGCGAGCTTCAGCGGCGCGCTGAAGCTCGCGCTCGTGCGGTGGCCCGAGGTCGTCGCCCGGTCGCGAGGCGTCGCGGGCGGCCGCCTCGGCGTGGCGGATGACCTAGGCTGGGAGGGGGGTCCTGAGGGGACCCTCCTCCCGCCAGGCGGCGCCGGGTCGGACCGGTTGGGGGTAGGAGTGCCTCCCCCTACCGGTCCAACGCAAGGGGAGGCACCCTCGGCGGTCTGGTGCGGCGATGAACGCCCGGCCGCCGAGGGGTGGAAACGGGGTCGCGGGCGGTTGCGAGTTGGGGCTCGCAGCCGCCACTAAACGCGGCCCCGGGACGGATAGCGGCGGGATGGAGTGGCCCCGTCCCGCCGCTATGAGGCTGTGTGTCTACTGGGGGGACCGATTGTCCCCCCGGGGGATGGGCGCGAAAGCGCGGGCACGGGGAGGATACCGGAAGAATGCTTCGAGCGATTCCCGGTATCCTCCCAAAGCGTGCCGATGGGTCACCGTGGGGTTTTTAGTGGGTAGGTCCCGCGCCTGTCGTTGTACGGGCGCGGGGAATCCCACACACCCCTCCCACCTCTCCCCAAGGAGGTGGGAGGGAGTCTTTCGAAGATTTTCCCCACGACAAAAAAAAAAAAAAAAAAAAAAAAAGTCTGCTCTGCCCCGAATCATCGCTCCGGCGTCAAAAATCGTCGTAGGACAAAAACTCGACACGCTATCTTGCATGAAAAAATCCGGGGAACACGATGGCGTCGTCAAAAGTGCAGGTCGTCGAGCTCGTTTTCGAGAGAAAAAAAAAAAAATTCTCAAAATTCGACAAAAAAATAAAACGATTATTGGATCGTGTAGAGAATGTGAAACTGCATAAGAATCGTGTAGACGAAAATTGGCGTTCACGTGCTCGTTTTTGTGGAAAAAATTAAAAAAGCTCTCAAAGCTCGAGATAAAAAAAAAAAAAACCATCGACCAGGTAGCCAACGGTAGACGGTACAAGTATCGTATGGGCGAAAACGAGCGTTACCGTGCTCGTTTTCGAGTTATTGACGAAAAACGGCCTGGAGCGATCGGTCCGGCGGTCGACGCGCGAAAGTTTCTAAGTCCGCTCTGCTCCGAATCATCGCTCCGGCGTCAAAAATCGTCGTAGGACAAAAAATCGACACGCTACTTTGCAGGAAAAAATCCGGGGAACACGATGGCGTCGTCAAAAGTGCAGGTCGTCGAGCTCGTTTTCGAGAAAAAAAAAAAAAAATTCTCAAAATTCGACAAACAAATAAAACGATTGTTGGACCGAGAAAGAGAATGTACAACTGCATAAGAATCGTATAGACGAAAATTGGCGTTCACGTGCTCGTTTTTGTGGAAAAAATTAAAAAAGCTCTCAAAGTTCGAGATAAAAAAAAAAAAACCATCGACCAGGTAGCCAACGGTAAACGATACAAGTATCGTACGGGCGAAAACGAGCGTTACCGTGCTCGTTTTCGAGTTATTGACGAAAAACGGCCTGGAGCGATCGGTCCGGCGGTCGACGCGCGAAAGTTTCTAAGTCCGCTCTGCTCCGAATCATCGCTCCGGCGTCAAAAATCGTCGTAGGACAAAAAATCGACACGCTACTTTGCAGGAAAAAATCCGGGGAACACGATGGCGTCGTCAAAAGTGCAGGTCGTCGAGCTCGTTTTCGAGAAAAAAAAAAAAAAATTCTCAAAATTCGACGAACAAATAAAACGATTGTTGGACCGTGTAGAGAATGTAAAACTGCATAAGAATCGTATAGACGAAAATTGGCGTTCACGTGCTCGTTTTTGTGGAAAAAATTAAAAAAGCTCTCAAATTTCGAGATAAAAAAAAAAAAACCATCGACCAGGTAGCCAACGGTAAACGATACAAGTATCGTACGGGCGAAAACGAGCGTTACCGTGCTCGTTTTCGAGTTATTGACGAAAAACGGCCTGGAGCGATCGGTACGGCGGTCGACGCGCGAAAGTTTCTAAGTCCGCTCTGCTCCGAATCATCGCTCCGGCGTCAAAAATCGTCGTAGGACAAAAAATGGACACGCTATCTTGCATGAAAAAATCCGGGGAACACGATGGCGTCGTCAAAAGTGCAGGTCGTCGAGCTCGTTTTCGAGAGAAAAAAAAAGAAATTCTCAAAATTCGACAAAAAAATAAAACGATTATTGGATCGTGTAGAGAATGTGAAACTGCATAAGAATCGTATAGACGAAAATTGGCGTTCACGTGCTCGTTTTTGTAGAAAAAATTAAAAAAGCTCTCAAAGCTCGAGATAAAAAAAAAAAAAACCATCGACCAGGTAGCCAACGGTAGACGGTACAAGTATCGTACGGGCGAAAACGAGCGTTACCGTGCTCGTTTTCGAGTTATTGACGAAAAACGGCCTGGAGCGATCGGTCCGGCGGTCGACGCGCGAAAGTTTCTAAGTCCGCTCTGCTCCGAATCATCGCTCCGGCGTCAAAAATCGTCGTAGGACAAAAACTCGACACGCTATCTTGCAGGAAAAAATCCGGGGAACACGATGGCGTCGTCAAAAGTGCAGGTCGTCGAGCTCGTTTTCGAGAGAAAAAAAAAAAAATTCTCAAAATTCGACAAAAAAATAAAACGATTGTTGGACCGTGTAGAGAATGTAAAACTGCATAAGAATCGTATAGACGAAAATTGGCGTTCACGTGCTCGTTTTTGTGGAAAAAATTAAAAAAGCTCTCAAAGTTCGAGATAAAAAAAAAAAAACCATCAACCAGGTAGCCAACGGTAAACGATACAAGTATCGTACGGGCGAAAACGAGCGTTACCGTGCTCGTTTTCGAGTTATTGACGAAAAACAGCCTGGAGCGATCGGTCCGGCGGTCGACGCGCGAAAGTTTCTAAGTCCGCTCTGCTCCGAATCATCGCTCCGGCGTCAAAAATCGTCGTAGGACAAAAACTCGACACGCTATCTTGCATGAAAAAATCCGGGGAACACGATGGCGTCGTCAAAAGTGCAGGTCGTCGAGCTCGTTTTCGAGAGAAAAAAAAAAAAATTCTCAAAATTCGACAAAAAAATAAAACGATTATTGGATCGTGTAGAGAATGTAAAACTGCATAAGAATCGCATAGACGAAAATTAGCGTTCACGTGCTCGTTTTTGTGGAAAAAATTAAAAAAGCTCTCAAAGTTCGAGATAAAAAAAGAAAAAACCATCCACCAGGTAGCCAACGGTAAACGGTACAAGTATCGTACGGGCGAAAACGAGCGTTACCGTGCTCGTTTTCGAGTTATTGACGAAAAACGGCCTGGAGCGATCGGTCCGGCGGTCGACGCGCGAAAGTTTCTAAGTCCGCTCTGCTCCGAATCATCGCTCCGGCGTCAAAAATCGTCGTAGGACAAAAAATCGACACGCTACTTTGCAGGAAAAAATCCGGGGAACACGATGGCGTCGTCAAAAGTGCAGGTCGTCGAGCTCGTTTTCGAGAGAAAAAAAAAAAAATTCTCAAAATTCGACAAACAAATAAAACGATTGTTGGACCGTGTAGAGAATGTAAAACTGCATAAGAATCGTATAGACGAAAATTGGCGTTCACGTGCTCGTTTTTGTGGAAAAAATTAAAAAAGCTCTCAAAGCTCGAGATAAAAAAAAAAAAAACCATCGACCAGGTAGCCAACGGTAGACGGTACAAGTATCGTATGGGCGAAAACGAGCATTACCGTGCTCGTTTTCGAGTTATTGACGAAAAACGGCCTGGAGCGATCGGTCCGGCGGTCGACGCGCGAAAGTTTCTAAGTCCGCTCTGCTCCGAATCATCGCTCCGGCGTCAAAAATCGTCGTAGGACAAAAACTCGACACGCTATCTTGCATGAAAAAATCCGGGGAACACGATGGCGTCGTCAAAAGTGCAGGTCGTCGAGCTCGTTTTCGAGAAAAAAAAAAAAAATTCTCAAAATTCGACAAACAAATAAAACGATTGTTGGACCGTGTAGAGAATGTACAACTGCATAAGAATCGTATAGACGAAAATTGGCGTTCACGTGCTCGTTTTTGTGGAAAAAATTAAAAAAGCTCTCAAAGTTCGAGATAAAAAAAAAAAAACCATCGACCAGGTAGCCAACGGTAAACGATACAAGTATCGTACGGGCGAAAACGAGCGTTACCGTGCTCGTTTTCGAGTTATTGACGAAAAACGGCCTGGAGCGATCGGTCCGGCGGTCGACGCGCGAAAGTTTCTAAGTCCGCTCTGCTCCGAATCATCGCTCCGGCGTCAAAAATCGTCGTAGGACGAAAAATCGACACGCTACCTTGCAGGAAAAAATCCGGGGAACACGATGGCGTCGTCAAAAGTGCAGGTCGTCGAGCTCGTTTTCGAGAAAAAAAAAAAAAAATTCTCAAAATTCGACGAACAAATAAAACGATTGTTGGACCGTGTAGAGAATGTAAAACTGCATAAGAATCGTATAGACGAAAATTGGCGTTCACGTGCTCGTTTTTGTGGAAAAAATTAAAAAAGCTCTCAAAGTTCGAGATAAAAAAAAAAAAACCATCGACCAGGTAGCCAACGGTAAACGATACAAGTATCGTACGGGCGAAAACGAGCGTTACCGTGCTCGTTTTCGAGTTATTGACGAAAAACGGCCTGGAGCGATCGGTCCGGCGGTCGACGCGCGAAAGTTTCTAAGTCCGCTCTGCTCCGAATCATCGCTCCGGCGTCAAAAATCGTCGTAGGACGAAAAATCGACACGCTACCTTGCAGGAAAAAATCCGGGGAACACGATGGCGTCGTCAAAAGTGCAGGTCGTCGAGCTCGTTTTCGAGAAAAAAAAAAAAAAATTCTCAAAATTCGACGAACAAATAAAACGATTGTTGGACCGTGTAGAGAATGTAAAACTGCATAAGAATCGTATAGACGAAAATTGGCGTTCACGTGCTCGTTTTTGTGGAAAAAATTAAAAAAGCTCTCAAAGTTCGAGATAAAAAAAAAAAAACCATCGACCAGGTAGCCAACGGTAAACGATACAAGTATCGTACGGGCGAAAACGAGCGTTACCGTGCTCGTTTTCGAGTTATTGACGAAAAACGGCCTGGAGCGATCGGTCCGGCGGTCGACGCGCGAAAGTTTCTAAGTCCGCTCTGCTCCGAATCATCGCTCCGGCGTCAAAAATCGTCGTAGGACAAAAAATGGACACGCTATCTTGCAGGAAAAAATCCGGGGAACACGATGGCGTCGTCAAAAGTGCAGGTCGTCGAGCTCGTTTTCGAGAGAAAAAAAAAAAAATTCTCAAAATTCGACAAAAAAATAAAACGATTGTTGGACCGTGTAGAGAATGTAAAACTGCATAAGAATCGTATAGACGAAAATTGGCGTTCACGTGCTCGTTTTTGTGGAAAAAATTAAAAAAGCTCTCAAAGTTCGAGATAAAAAAAAAAAAACCATCGACCAGGTAGCCAACGGTAAACGATACAAGTATCGTACGGGCGAAAACGAGCGTTACCGTGCTCGTTTTCGAGTTATTGACGAAAAACGGCCTGGAGCGATCGGTACGGCGGTCGACGCGCGAAAGTTTCTAAGTCCGCTCTGCTCCGAATCATCGCTCCGGCGTCAAAAATCGTCGTAGGACAAAAAATGGACACGCTATCTTGCATGAAAAAATCCGGGGAACACGATGGCGTCGTCAAAAGTGCAGGTCGTCGAGCTCGTTTTCGAGAGAAAAAAAAAGAAATTCTCAAAATTCGACAAAAAAATAAAACGATTATTGGATCGTGTAGAGAATGTGAAACTGCATAAGAATCGTATAGACGAAAATTGGCGTTCACGTGCTCGTTTTTGTAGAAAAAATTAAAAAAGCTCTCAAAGCTCGAGATAAAAAAAAAAAAAACCATCGACCAGGTAGCCAACGGTAGACGGTACAAGTATCGTACGGGCGAAAACGAGCGTTACCGTGCTCGTTTTCGAGTTATTGACGAAAAACGGCCTGGAGCGATCGGTACGGCGGTCGACGCGCGAAAGTTTCTAAGTCCGCTCTGCTCCGAATCATCGCTCCGGCGTCAAAAATCGTCGTAGGACAAAAACTCGACACGCTATCTTGCAGGAAAAAATCCGGGGAACACGATGGCGTCGTCAAAAGTGCAGGTCGTCGAGCTCGTTTTCGAGAGAAAAAAAAAAAAATTCTCAAAATTCGACAAAAAAATAAAACGATTGTTGGACCGTGTAGAGAATGTAAAACTGCATAAGAATCGTATAGACGAAAATTGGCGTTCACGTGCTCGTTTTTGTGGAAAAAATTAAAAAAGCTCTCAAAGTTCGAGATAAAAAAAAAAAAACCATCAACCAGGTAGCCAACGGTAAACGATACAAGTATCGTACGGGCGAAAACGAGCGTTACCGTGCTCGTTTTCGAGTTATTGACGAAAAACAGCCTGGAGCGATCGGTCCGGCGGTCGACGCTCGAAAGTTTCTAAGTCCGCTCTGCTCCGAATCATCGCTCCGGCGTCAAAAATCGTCGTAGGACAAAAAATCGACACGCTATCTTGCAGGAAAAAATCCGGGGAACACGATGGCGACGTCAAAAGTGCAGGTCGTCGAGCTCGTTTTCGAGAGAAAAAAAGAAAAATTCTCAAAATTCGACAAAAAAATAAAGCGATTATTGGATCGTGTAGAGAATGTGAAACTGCATAAGAATCGTGTAGACGAAAATTGGCGATCACGTGCTCGTTTTTGTGGAAAAAATTAAAAAAGCTCTCAAAGCTCGAGATAAAAAAAAAAAAAACCATCGACCAGGTAGCCAACGGTAGACGGTACAAGTATCGTATGGGCGAAAACGAGCGTTACCGTGCTCGTTTTCGAGTTATTGACGAAAAACGGCCTGGAGCGATCGGTCCGGCGGTCGACGCGCGAAAGTTTCTAAGTCCGCTCTGCTCCGAATCATCGCTCCGGCGTCAAAAATCGTCGTAGGACAAAAACTCGACACGCTATCTTGCATGAAAAAATCCGGGGAACACGATGGCGTCGTCAAAAGTGCAGGTCGTCGAGCTCGTTTTCGAGAGAAAAAAAAAAAAATTCTCAAAATTCGACAAAAAAATAAAACGATTATTGGATCGTGTAGAGAATGTAAAACTGCATAAGAATCGCATAGACGAAAATTAGCGTTCACGTGCTCGTTTTTGTGGAAAAAATTAAAAAAGCTCTCAAAGTTCGAGATAAAAATAGAAAAAACCATCCACCAGGTAGCCAACGGTAAACGGTACAAGTATCGTACGGGCGAAAACGAGCGTTACCGTGCTCGTTTTCGAGTTATTGACGAAAAACGGCCTGGAGCGATCGGTCCGGCGGTCGACGCGCGAAAGTTTCTAAGTCCGCTCTGCTCCGAATCATCGCTCCGGCGTCAAAAATCGTCGTAGGACAAAAAATCGACACGCTACTTTGCAGGAAAAAATCCGGGGAACACGATGGCGTCGTCAAAAGTGCAGGTCGTGGAGCTCGTTTTCGAGAAAAAAAAAAAAAAATTCCCAAAATTCGACAAACAAATAAAACGATTGTTGGACCGTGTAGAGAATGTAAAACTGCATAAGAATCGTATAGACGAAAATTGGCGTTCACGTGCTCGTTTTTGTGGAAAAAATTAAAAAAGCTCTCAAAGTTCGAGATAAAAAAAAAAAAACCATCAACCAGGTAGCCAACGGTAAACGATACAAGTATCGTACGGGCGAAAACGAGCGTTACCGTGCTCGTTTTCGAGTTATTGACGAAAAACAGCCTGGAGCGATCGGTCCGGCGGTCGACGCGCGAAAGTTTCTAAGTCCGCTCTGCTCCGAATCATCGCTCCGGCGTCAAAAATCGTCGTAGGACAAAAACTCGACACGCTATCTTGCATGAAAAAATCCGGGGAACACGATGGCGTCGTCAAAAGTGCAGGTCGTCGAGCTCGTTTTCGAGAGAAAAAAAAAAAAATTCTCAAAATTCGACAAAAAAATAAAACGATTATTGGATCGTGTAGAGAATGTAAAACTGCATAAGAATCGCATAGACGAAAATTAGCGTTCACGTGCTCGTTTTTGTGGAAAAAATTAAAAAAGCTCTCAAAGTTCGAGATAAAAAAAGAAAAAACCATCCACCAGGTAGCCAACGGTAAACGGTACAAGTATCGTATGGGCGATAACGAGCGTTACCGTGCTCGTTTTCGAGTTATTGACGAAAAACGGCCTGGAGCGATCGGTCCGGCGGTCGACGCGCGAAAGTTTCTAAGTCCGCTCTGCTCCGAATCATCGCTCCGGCGTCAAAAATCGTCGTAGGACAAAAAATCGACACGCTACTTTGCAGGAAAAAATCCGGGGAACACGATGGCGTCGTCAAAAGTGCAGGTCGTGGAGCTCGTTTTCGAGAAAAAAAAAAAAAAATTCTCAAAATTCGACAAACAAATAAAACGATTGTTGGACCGTGTAGAGAATGTAAAACTGCATAAGAATCGTATAGACGAAAATTGGCGTTCACGTGCTCGTTTTTGTGGAAAAAATTAAAAAAGCTCTCAAAGCTCGAGATAAAAAAAAAAAAAACCATCGACCAGGTAGCCAACGGTAGACGGTACAAGTATCGTATGGGCGAAAACGAGCATTACCGTGCTCGTTTTCGAGTTATTGACGAAAAACGGCCTGGAGCGATCGGTCCGGCGGTCGACGCGCGAAAGTTTCTAAGTCCGCTCTGCTCCGAATCATCGCTCCGGCGTCAAAAATCGTCGTAGGACAAAAACTCGACACGCTATCTTGCATGAAAAAATCCGGGGAACACGATGGCGTCGTCAAAAGTGCAGGTCGTCGAGCTCGTTTTCGAGAGAAAAAAAAAAAAATTCTCAAAATTCGACAAAAAAATAAAACGATTATTGGATCGTGTAGAGAATGTAAAACTGCATAAGAATCGCATAGACGAAAATTGGCGTTCACGTGCTCGTTTTTGTGGAAAAAATTAAAAAAGCTCTCAAAGTTCGAGATAAAAAAAGAAAAAACCATCCACCAGGTAGCCAACGGTAAACGATACAAGTATCGTACGGGCGAAAACGAGCGTTACCGTGCTCGTTTTCGAGTTATTGACGAAAAACGGCCTGGAGCGATCGGTCCGGCGGTCGACGCGCGAAAGTTTCTAAGTCCGCTCTGCTCCGAATCATCGCTCCGGCGTCAAAAATCGTCGTAGGACAAAAAATCGACACGCTACTTTGCAGGAAAAAATCCGGGGAACACGATGGCGTCGTCAAAAGTGCAGGTCGTCGAGCTCGTTTTCGAGAAAAAAAAAAAAAAATTCTCAAAATTCGACAAACAAATAAAACGATTGTTGGACCGTGTAGAGAATGTACAACTGCATAAGAATCGTATAGACGAAAATTGGCGTTCACGTGCTCGTTTTTGTGGAAAAAATTAAAAAAGCTCTCAAAGTTCGAGATAAAAAAAAAAAAACCATCGACCAGGTAGCCAACGGTAAACGATACAAGTATCGTACGGGCGAAAACGAGCGTTACCGTGCTCGTTTTCGAGTTATTGACGAAAAACGGCCTGGAGCGATCGGTACGGCGGTCGACGCGCGAAAGTTTCTAAGTCCGCTCTGCTCCGAATCATCGCTCCGGCGTCAAAAATCGTCGTAGGACAAAAACTCGACACGCTATCTTGCAGGAAAAAATCCGGGGAACACGATGGCGTCGTCAAAAGTGCAGGTCGTCGAGCTCGTTTTCGAGAGAAAAAAAAAAAAATTCTCAAAATTCGACAAAAAAATAAAACGATTGTTGGACCGTGTAGAGAATGTAAAACTGCATAAGAATCGTATAGACGAAAATTGGCGTTCACGTGCTCGTTTTTGTGGAAAAAATTAAAAAAGCTCTCAAAGTTCGAGATAAAAAAAAAAAAACCATCAACCAGGTAGCCAACGGTAAACGATACAAGTATCGTACGGGCGAAAACGAGCGTTACCGTGCTCGTTTTCGAGTTATTGACGAAAAACAGCCTGGAGCGATCGGTCCGGCGGTCGACGCGCGAAAGTTTCTAAGTCCGCTCTGCTCCGAATCATCGCTCCGGCGTCAAAAATCGTCGTAGGACAAAAAATCGACACGCTATCTTGCAGGAAAAAATCCGGGGAACACGATGGCGTCGTCAAAAGTGCAGGTCGTCGAGCTCGTTTTCGAGAGAAAAAAAGAAAAATTCTCAAAATTCGACAAAAAAATAAAGCGATTATTGGATCGTGTAGAGAATGTGAAACTGCATAAGAATCGTGTAGACGAAAATTGGCGATCACGTGCTCGTTTTTGTGGAAAAAATTAAAAAAGCTCTCAAAGCTCGAGATAAAAAAAAAAAAAACCATCGACCAGGTAGCCAACGGTAGACGGTACAAGTATCGTATGGGCGAAAACGAGCGTTACCGTGCTCGTTTTCGAGTTATTGACGAAAAACGGCCTGGAGCGATCGGTCCGGCGGTCGACGCGCGAAAGTTTCTAAGTCCGCTCTGCTCCGAATCATCGCTCCGGCGTCAAAAATCGTCGTAGTACAAAAACTCGACACGCTATCTTGCATGAAAAAATCCGGGGAACACGATGGCGTCGTCAAAAGTGCAGGTCGTCGAGCTCGTTTTCGAGAGAAAAAAAAAAAAATTCTCAAAATTCGACAAAAAAATAAAACGATTATTGGATCGTGTAGAGAATGTAAAACTGCATAAGAATCGCATAGACGAAAATTAGCGTTCACGTGCTCGTTTTTGTGGAAAAAATTAAAAAAGCTCTCAAAGTTCGAGATAAAAAAAGAAAAAACCATCCACCAGGTAGCCAACGGTAAACGGTACAAGTATCGTACGGGCGAAAACGAGCGTTACCGTGCTCGTTTTCGAGTTATTGACGAAAAACGGCCTGGAGCGATCGGTCCGGCGGTCGACGCGCGAAAGTTTCTAAGTCCGCTCTGCTCCGAATCATCGCTCCGGCGTCAAAAATCGTCGTAGGACAAAAAATCGACACGCTACTTTGCAGGAAAAAATCCGGGGAACACGATGGCGTCGTCAAAAGTGCAGGTCGTGGAGCTCGTTTTCGAGAAAAAAAAAAAAAAATTCTCAAAATTCGACAAACAAATAAAACGATTGTTGGACCGTGTAGAGAATGTAAAACTGCATAAGAATCGTATAGACGAAAATTGGCGTTCACGTGCTCGTTTTTGTGGAAAAAATTAAAAAAGCTCTCAAAGCTCGAGATAAAAAAAAAAAAAACCATCGACCAGGTAGCCAACGGTAGACGGTACAAGTATCGTATGGGCGAAAACGAGCATTACCGTGCTCGTTTTCGAGTTATTGACGAAAAACGGCCTGGAGCGATCGGTCCGGCGGTCGACGCGCGAAAGTTTCTAAGTCCGCTCTGCTCCGAATCATCGCTCCGGCGTCAAAAATCGTCGTAGGACAAAAACTCGACACGCTATCTTGCATGAAAAAATCCGGGGAACACGATGGCGTCGTCAAAAGTGCAGGTCGTCGAGCTCGTTTTCGAGAGAAAAAAAAAAAAATTCTCAAAATTCGACAAAAAAATAAAACGATTATTGGATCGTGTAGAGAATGTAAAACTGCATAAGAATCGCATAGACGAAAATTGGCGTTCACGTGCTCGTTTTTGTGGAAAAAATTAAAAAAGCTCTCAAAGTTCGAGATAAAAAAAGAAAAAACCATCCACCAGGTAGCCAACGGTAAACGATACAAGTATCGTACGGGCGAAAACGAGCGTTACCGTGCTCGTTTTCGAGTTATTGACGAAAAACGGCCTGGAGCGATCGGTCCGGCGGTCGACGCGCGAAAGTTTCTAAGTCCGCTCTGCTCCGAATCATCGCTCCGGCGTCAAAAATCGTCGTAGGACAAAAAATCGACACGCTACTTTGCAGGAAAAAATCCGGGGAACACGATGGCGTCGTCAAAAGTGCAGGTCGTCGAGCTCGTTTTCGAGAAAAAAAAAAAAAAATTCTCAAAATTCGACAAACAAATAAAACGATTGTTGGACCGTGTAGAGAATGTACAACTGCATAAGAATCGTATAGACGAAAATTGGCGTTCACGTGCTCGTTTTTGTGGAAAAAATTAAAAAAGCTCTCAAAGTTCGAGATAAAAAAAAAAAAACCATCGACCAGGTAGCCAACGGTAAACGATACAAGTATCGTACGGGCGAAAACGAGCGTTACCGTGCTCGTTTTCGAGTTATTGACGAAAAACGGCCTGGAGCGATCGGTCCGGCGGTCGACGCGCGAAAGTTTCTAAGTCCGCTCTGCTCCGAATCATCGCTCCGGCGTCAAAAATCGTCGTAGGACGAAAAATCGACACGCTACCTTGCAGGAAAAAATCCGGGGAACACGATGGCGTCGTCAAAAGTGCAGGTCGTCGAGCTCGTTTTCGAGAAAAAAAAAAAAAAATTCTCAAAATTCGACGAACAAATAAAACGATTGTTGGACCGTGTAGAGAATGTAAAACTGCATAAGAATCGTATAGACGAAAATTGGCGTTCACGTGCTCGTTTTTGTGGAAAAAATTAAAAAAGCTCTCAAAGTTCGAGATAAAAAAAAAAAAACCATCGACCAGGTAGCCAACGGTAAACGATACAAGTATCGTACGGGCGAAAACGAGCGTTACCGTGCTCGTTTTCGAGTTATTGACGAAAAACGGCCTGGAGCGATCGGTCCGGCGGTCGACGCGCGAAAGTTTCTAAGTCCGCTCTGCTCCGAATCATCGCTCCGGCGTCAAAAATCGTCGTAGGACAAAAAATGGACACGCTATCTTGCAGGAAAAAATCCGGGGAACACGATGGCGTCGTCAAAAGTGCAGGTCGTCGAGCTCGTTTTCGAGAGAAAAAAAAAAAAATTCTCAAAATTCGACAAAAAAATAAAACGATTGTTGGACCGTGTAGAGAATGTAAAACTGCATAAGAATCGTATAGACGAAAATTGGCGTTCACGTGCTCGTTTTTGTGGAAAAAATTAAAAAAGCTCTCAAAGTTCGAGATAAAAAAAAAAAAACCATCGACCAGGTAGCCAACGGTAAACGATACAAGTATCGTACGGGCGAAAACGAGCGTTACCGTGCTCGTTTTCGAGTTATTGACGAAAAACGGCCTGGAGCGATCGGTACGGCGGTCGACGCGCGAAAGTTTCTAAGTCCGCTCTGCTCCGAATCATCGCTCCGGCGTCAAAAATCGTCGTAGGACAAAAACTCGACACGCTATCTTGCAGGAAAAAATCCGGGGAACACGATGGCGTCGTCAAAAGTGCAGGTCGTCGAGCTCGTTTTCGAGAGAAAAAAAAAAAAATTCTCAAAATTCGACAAAAAAATAAAACGATTGTTGGACCGTGTAGAGAATGTAAAACTGCATAAGAATCGTATAGACGAAAATTGGCGTTCACGTGCTCGTTTTTGTGGAAAAAATTAAAAAAGCTCTCAAAGTTCGAGATAAAAAAAAAAAAACCATCAACCAGGTAGCCAACGGTAAACGATACAAGTATCGTACGGGCGAAAACGAGCGTTACCGTGCTCGTTTTCGAGTTATTGACGAAAAACAGCCTGGAGCGATCGGTCCGGCGGTCGACGCGCGAAAGTTTCTAAGTCCGCTCTGCTCCGAATCATCGCTCCGGCGTCAAAAATCGTCGTAGGACAAAAACTCGACACGCTATCTTGCATGAAAAAATCCGGGGAACACGATGGCGTCGTCAAAAGTGCAGGTCGTCGAGCTCGTTTTCGAGAGAAAAAAAAAAAAATTCTCAAAATTCGACAAAAAAATAAAACGATTATTGGATCGTGTAGAGAATGTAAAACTGCATAAGAATCGCATAGACGAAAATTAGCGTTCACGTGCTCGTTTTTGTGGAAAAAATTAAAAAAGCTCTCAAAGTTCGAGATAAAAAAAGAAAAAACCATCCACCAGGTAGCCAACGGTAAACGGTACAAGTATCGTACGGGCGAAAACGAGCGTTACCGTGCTCGTTTTCGAGTTATTGACGAAAAACGGCCTGGAGCGATCGGTCCGGCGGTCGACGCGCGAAAGTTTCTAAGTCCGCTCTGCTCCGAATCATCGCTCCGGCGTCAAAAATCGTCGTAGGACAAAAAATCGACACGCTACTTTGCAGGAAAAAATCCGGGGAACACGATGGCGTCGTCAAAAGTGCAGGTCGTGGAGCTCGTTTTCGAGAAAAAAAAAAAAAAATTCTCAAAATTCGACAAACAAATAAAACGATTGTTGGACCGTGTAGAGAATGTAAAACTGCATAAGAATCGTATAGACGAAAATTGGCGTTCACGTGCTCGTTTTTGTGGAAAAAATTAAAAAAGCTCTCAAAGCTCGAGATAAAAAAAAAAAAAACCATCGACCAGGTAGCCAACGGTAGACGGTACAAGTATCGTATGGGCGAAAACGAGCATTACCGTGCTCGTTTTCGAGTTATTGACGAAAAACGGCCTGGAGCGATCGGTCCGGCGGTCGACGCGCGAAAGTTTCTAAGTCCGCTCTGCTCCGAATCATCGCTCCGGCGGCAAAAATCGTCGTAGGACAAAAACTCGACACGCTATCTTGCATGAAAAAATCCGGGGAACACGATGGCGTCGTCAAAAGTGCAGGTCGTCGAGCTCGTTTTCGAGAGAAAAAAAAAAAAATTCTCAAAATTCGACAAAAAAATAAAACGATTATTGGATCGTGTAGAGAATGTAAAACTGCATAAGAATCGCATAGACGAAAATTGGCGTTCACGTGCTCGTTTTTGTGGAAAAAATTAAAAAAGCTCTCAAAGTTCGAGATAAAAAAAGAAAAAACCATCCACCAGGTAGCCAACGGTAAACGATACAAGTATCGTACGGGCGAAAACGAGCGTTACCGTGCTCGTTTTCGAGTTATTGACGAAAAACGGCCTGGAGCGATCGGTCCGGCGGTCGACGCGCGAAAGTTTCTAAGTCCGCTCTGCTCCGAATCATCGCTCCGGCGTCAAAAATCGTCGTAGGACAAAAAATCGACACGCTACTTTGCAGGAAAAAATCCGGGGAACACGATGGCGTCGTCAAAAGTGCAGGTCGTCGAGCTCGTTTTCGAGAAAAAAAAAAAAAAATTCTCAAAATTCGACAAACAAATAAAACGATTGTTGGACCGTGTAGAGAATGTACAACTGCATAAGAATCGTATAGACGAAAATTGGCGTTCACGTGCTCGTTTTTGTGGAAAAAATTAAAAAAGCTCTCAAAGTTCGAGATAAAAAAAAAAAAACCATCGACCAGGTAGCCAACGGTAAACGATACAAGTATCGTACGGGCGAAAACGAGCGTTACCGTGCTCGTGTTCGAGTTATTGACGAAAAACGGCCTGGAGCGATCGGTCCGGCGGTCGACGCGCGAAAGTTTCTAAGTCCGCTCTGCTCCGAATCATCGCTCCGGCGTCAAAAATCGTCGTAGGACGAAAAATCGACACGCTACCTTGCAGGAAAAAATCCGGGGAACACGATGGCGTCGTCAAAAGTGCAGGTCGTCGAGCTCGTTTTCGAGAAAAAAAAAAAAAAATTCTCAAAATTCGACGAACAAATAAAACGATTGTTGGACCGTGTAGAGAATGTAAAACTGCATAAGAATCGTATAGACGAAAATTGGCGTTCACGTGCTCGTTTTTGTGGAAAAAATTAAAAAAGCTCTCAAAGTTCGAGATAAAAAAAAAAAAACCATCGACCAGGTAGCCAACGGTAAACGATACAAGTATCGTACGGGCGAAAACGAGCGTTACCGTGCTCGTGTTCGAGTTATTGACGAAAAACGGCCTGGAGCGATCGGTCCGGCGGTCGACGCGCGAAAGTTTCTAAGTCCGCTCTGCTCCGAATCATCGCTCCGGCGTCAAAAATCGTCGTAGGACGAAAAATCGACACGCTACCTTGCAGGAAAAAATCCGGGGAACACGATGGCGTCGTCAAAAGTGCAGGTCGTCGAGCTCGTTTTCGAGAAAAAAAAAAAAAAATTCTCAAAATTCGACGAACAAATAAAACGATTGTTGGACCGTGTAGAGAATGTAAAACTGCATAAGAATCGTATAGACGAAAATTGGCGTTCACGTGCTCGTTTTTGTGGAAAAAATTAAAAAAGCTCTCAAAGTTCGAGATAAAAAAAAAAAAACCATCGACCAGGTAGCCAACGGTAAACGATACAAGTATCGTACGGGCGAAAACGAGCGTTACCGTGCTCGTTTTCGAGTTATTGACGAAAAACGGCCTGGAGCGATCGGTCCGGCGGTCGACGCGCGAAAGTTTCTAAGTCCGCTCTGCTCCGAATCATCGCTCCGGCGTCAAAAATCGTCGTAGGACAAAAAATGGACACGCTATCTTGCAGGAAAAAATCCGGGGAACACGATGGCGTCGTCAAAAGTGCAGGTCGTCGAGCTCGTTTTCGAGAGAAAAAAAAAAAAATTCTCAAAATTCGACAAAAAAATAAAACGATTCTTGGACCGTGTAGAGAATGTAAAACTGCATAAGAATCGTATAGACGAAAATTGGCGTTCACGTGCTCGTTTTTGTGGAAAAAATTAAAAAAGCTCTCAAAGTTCGAGATAAAAAAAAAAAAACCATCGACCAGGTAGCCAACGGTAAACGATACAAGTATCGTACGGGCGAAAACGAGCGTTACCGTGCTCGTTTTCGAGTTATTGACGAAAAACGGCCTGGAGCGATCGGTACGGCGGTCGACGCGCGAAAGTTTCTAAGTCCGCTCTGCTCCGAATCATCGCTCCGGCGTCAAAAATCGTCGTAGGACAAAAACTCGACACGCTATCTTGCAGGAAAAAATCCGGGGAACACGATGGCGTCGTCAAAAGTGCAGGTCGTCGAGCTCGTTTTCGAGAGAAAAAAAAAAAAATTCTCAAAATTCGACAAAAAAATAAAACGATTGTTGGGCCGTGTAGAGAATGTAAAACTGCATAAGAATCGTATAGACGAAAATTGGCGTTCACGTGCTCGTTTTTGTGGAAAAAATTAAAAAAGCTCTCAAAGTTCGAGATAAAAAAAAAAAAACCATCAACCAGGTAGCCAACGGTAAACGATACAAGTATCGTACGGGCGAAAACGAGCGTTACCGTGCTCGTTTTCGAGTTATTGACGAAAAACAGCCTGGAGCGATCGGTCCGGCGGTCGACGCGCGAAAGTTTCTAAGTCCGCTCTGCTCCGAATCATCGCTCCGGCGTCAAAAATCGTCGTAGGACAAAAACTCGACACGCTATCTTGCATGAAAAAATCCGGGGAACACGATGGCGTCGTCAAAAGTGCAGGTCGTCGAGCTCGTTTTCGAGAGAAAAAAAAAAAAATTCTCAAAATTCGACAAAAAAATAAAACGATTATTGGATCGTGTAGAGAATGTAAAACTGCATAAGAATCGCATAGACGAAAATTAGCGTTCACGTGCTCGTTTTTGTGGAAAAAATTAAAAAAGCTCTCAAAGTTCGAGATAAAAAAAGAAAAAACCATCCACCGGGTAGCCAACGGTAAACGGTACAAGTATCGTACGGGCGAAAACGAGCGTTACCGTGCTCGTTTTCGAGTTATTGACGAAAAACGGCCTGGAGCGATCGGTCCGGCGGTCGACGCGCGAAAGTTTCTAAGTCCGCTCTGCTCCGAATCATCGCTCCGGCGTCAAAAATCGTCGTAGGACAAAAAATCGACACGCTACTTTGCAGGAAAAAATCCGGGGAACACGATGGCGTCGTCAAAAGTGCAGGTCGTGGAGCTCGTTTTCGAGAAAAAAAAAAAAAAATTCTCAAAATTCGACAAACAAATAAAACGATTGTTGGACCGTGTAGAGAATGTAAAACTGCATAAGAATCGTATAGACGAAAATTGGCGTTCACGTGCTCGTTTTTGTGGAAAAAATTAAAAAAGCTCTCAAAGCTCGAGATAAAAAAAAAAAAAACCATCGACCAGGTAGCCAACGGTAGACGGTACAAGTATCGTATGGGCGAAAACGAGCATTACCGTGCTCGTTTTCGAGTTATTGACGAAAAACGGCCTGGAGCGATCGGTCCGGCGGTCGACGCGCGAAAGTTTCTAAGTCCGCTCTGCTCCGAATCATCGCTCCGGCGTCAAAAATCGTCGTAGGACAAAAACTCGACACGCTATCTTGCATGAAAAAATCCGGGGAACACGATGGCGTCGTCAAAAGTGCAGGTCGTCGAGCTCGTTTTCGAGAGAAAAAAAAAAAAATTCTCAAAATTCGACAAAAAAATAAAACGATTATTGGATCGTGTAGAGAATGTAAAACTGCATAAGAATCGCATAGACGAAAATTGGCGTTCACGTGCTCGTTTTTGTGGAAAAAATTAAAAAAGCTCTCAAAGTTCGAGATAAAAAAAGAAAAAACCATCCACCAGGTAGCCAACGGTAAACGATACAAGTATCGTACGGGCGAAAACGAGCGTTACCGTGCTCGTTTTCGAGTTATTGACGAAAAACGGCCTGGAGCGATCGGTCCGGCGGTCGACGCGCGAAAGTTTCTAAGTCCGCTCTGCTCCGAATCATCGCTCCGGCGTCAAAAATCGTCGTAGGACAAAAAATCGACACGCTACTTTGCAGGAAAAAATCCGGGGAACACGATGGCGTCGTCAAAAGTGCAGGTCGTCGAGCTCGTTTTCGAGAAAAAAAAAAAAAAATTCTCAAAATTCGACAAACAAATAAAACGATTGTTGGACCGTGTAGAGAATGTACAACTGCATAAGAATCGTATAGACGAAAATTGGCGTTCACGTGCTCGTTTTTGTGGAAAAAATTAAAAAAGCTCTCAAAGTTCGAGATAAAAAAAAAAAAACCATCGACCAGGTAGCCAACGGTAAACGATACAAGTATCGTACGGGCGAAAACGAGCGTTACCGTGCTCGTTTTCGAGTTATTGACGAAAAACGGCCTGGAGCGATCGGTCCGGCGGTCGACGCGCGAAAGTTTCTAAGTCCGCTCTGCTCCGAATCATCGCTCCGGCGTCAAAAATCGTCGTAGGACAAAAAATGGACACGCTATCTTGCAGGAAAAAATCCGGGGAACACGATGGCGTCGTCAAAAGTGCAGGTCGTCGTGCTCGTTTTCGAGAGAAAAAAAAAAAAATTCTCAAAATTCGACAAAAAAATAAAACGATTGTTGGACCGTGTAGAGAATGTAAAACTGCATAAGAATCGTATAGACGAAAATTGGCGTTCACGTGCTCGTTTTTGTGGAAAAAATTAAAAAAGCTCTCAAAGTTCGAGATAAAAAAAAAAAAACCATCGACCAGGTAGCCAACGGTAAACGATACAAGTATCGTACGGGCGAAAACGAGCGTTACCGTGCTCGTTTTCGAGTTATTGACGAAAAACGGCCTGGAGCGGTCGGTACGGCGGTCGACGCGCGAAAGTTTCTAAGTCCGCTCTGCTCCGAATCATCGCTCCGGCGTCAAAAATCGTCGTAGGACAAAAAATGGACACGCTATCTTGCATGAAAAAATCCGGGGAACACGATGGCGTCGTCAAAAGTGCAGGTCGTCGAGCTCGTTTTCGAGAGAAAAAAAAAGAAATTCTCAAAATTCGACAAAAAAATAAAACGATTATTGGATCGTGTAGAGAATGTGAAACTGCATAAGAATCGTATAGACGAAAATTGGCGTTCACGTGCTCGTTTTTGTGGAAAAAATTAAACAAGCTCTCAAAGCTCGAGATAAAAAAAAAAAAAACCATCGACCAGGTAGCCAACGGTAGACGGTACAAGTATCGTATGGGCGAAAACGAGCATTACCGTGCTCGTTTTCGAGTTATTGACGAAAAACGGCCTGGAGCGATCGGTCCGGCGGTCGACGCGCGAAAGTTTCTAAGTCCGCTCTGCTCCGAATCATCGCTCCGGCGTCAAAAATCGTCGTAGGACAAAAACTCGACACGCTATCTTGCATGAAAAAATCCGGGGAACACGATGGCGTCGTCAAAAGTGCAGGTCGTCGAGCTCGTTTTCGAGAGAAAAAAAA
The DNA here is from genome assembly GCF_051014445.1 of Colletes latitarsis. Lineage (NCBI taxonomy): Eukaryota > Metazoa > Arthropoda > Insecta > Hymenoptera > Colletidae > Colletes > Colletes latitarsis. The sequence goes on from NC_135137.1 coordinate 2,437,647, forward strand.
AAAAATTCTCAAAATTCGACAAAAAAATAAAACGATTATTGGATCGTGTAGAGAATGTAAAACTGCATAAGAATCGCATAGACGAAAATTGGCGTTCACGTGCTCGTTTTTGTGGAAAAAATTAAAAAAGCTCTCAAAGTTCGAGATAAAAAAAGAAAAAACCATCCACCAGGTAGCCAACGGTAAACGATACAAGTATCGTACGGGCGAAAACGAGCGTTACCGTGCTCGTTTTCGAGTTATTGACGAAAAACGGCCTGGAGCGATCGGTCCGGCGGTCGACGCGCGAAAGTTTCTAAGTCCGCTCTGCTCCGAATCATCGCTCCGGCGTCAAAAATCGTCGTAGGACAAAAAATCGACACGCTACTTTGCAGGAAAAAATCCGGGGAACACGATGGCGTCGTCAAAAGTGCAGGTCGTCGAGCTCGTTTTCGAGAAAAAAAAAAAAAAATTCTCAAAATTCGACAAACAAATAAAACGATTGTTGGACCGTGTAGAGAATGTACAACTGCATAAGAATCGTATAGACGAAAATTGGCGTTCACGTGCTCGTTTTTGTGGAAAAAATTAAAAAAGCTCTCAAAGTTCGAGATAAAAAAAAAAAAACCATCGACCAGGTAGCCAACGGTAAACGATACAAGTATCGTACGGGCGAAAACGAGCGTTACCGTGCTCGTTTTCGAGTTATTGACGAAAAACGGCCTGGAGCGATCGGTCCGGCGGTCGACGCGCGAAAGTTTCTAAGTCCGCTCTGCTCCGAATCATCGCTCCGGCGTCAAAAATCGTCGTAGGACAAAAAATGGACACGCTATCTTGCAGGAAAAAATCCGGGGAACACGATGGCGTCGTCAAAAGTGCAGGTCGTCGAGCTCGTTTTCGAGAGAAAAAAAAAAAAATTCTCAAAATTCGACAAAAAAATAAAACGATTGTTGGACCGTGTAGAGAATGTAAAACTGCATAAGAATCGTATAGACGAAAATTGGCGTTCACGTGCTCGTTTTTGTGGAAAAAATTAAAAAAGCTCTCAAAGTTCGAGATAAAAAAAAAAAAACCATCGACCAGGTAGCCAACGGTAAACGATACAAGTATCGTACGGGCGAAAACGAGCGTTACCGTGCTCGTTTTCGAGTTATTGACGAAAAACGGCCTGGAGCGATCGGTCCGGCGGTCGACGCGCGAAAGTTTCTAAGTCCGCTCTGCTCCGAATCATCGCTCCGGCGTCAAAAATCGTCGTAGGACAAAAAATGGACACGCTATCTTGCAGGAAAAAATCCGGGGAACACGATGGCGTCGTCAAAAGTGCAGGTCGTCGAGCTCGTTTTCGAGAGAAAAAAAAAAAAATTCTCAAAATTCGACAAAAAAATAAAACGATTATTGGATCGTGTAGAGAATGTAAAACTGCATAAGAATCGTATAGACGAAAATTGGCGTTCACGTGCTCGTTTTTGTGGAAAAAATTAAAAAAGCTCTCAAAGTTCGAGATAAAAAAAAAAAAACCATCGACCAGGTAGCCAACGGTAAACGATACAAGTATCGTACGGGCGAAAACGAGCGTTACCGTGCTCGTTTTCGAGTTATTGACGAAAAACGGCCTGGAGCGATCGGTACGGCGGTCGACGCGCGAAAGTTTCTAAGTCCGCTCTGCTCCGAATCATCGCTCCGGCGTCAAAAATCGTCGTAGGACAAAAAATGGACACGCTATCTTGCATGAAAAAATCCGGGGAACACGATGGCGTCGTCAAAAGTGCAGGTCGTCGAGCTCGTTTTCGAGAGAAAAAAAAAGAAATTCTCAAAATTCGACAAAAAAATAAAACGATTATTGGATCGTGTAGAGAATGTGAAACTGCATAAGAATCGTATAGACGAAAATTGGCGTTCACGTGCTCGTTTTTGTAGAAAAAATTAAAAAAGCTCTCAAAGCTCGAGATAAAAAAAAAAAAAACCATCGACCAGGTAGCCAACGGTAGACGGTACAAGTATCGTACGGGCGAAAACGAGCGTTACCGTGCTCGTTTTCGAGTTATTGACGAAAAACGGCCTGGAGCGATCGGTCCGGCGGTCGACGCGCGAAAGTTTCTAAGTCCGCTCTGCTCCGAATCATCGCTCCGGCGTCAAAAATCGTCGTAGGACGAAAAATCGACACGCTACCTTGCAGGAAAAAATCCGGGGAACACGATGGCGTCGTCAAAAGTGCAGGTCGTCGAGCTCGTTTTCGAGAAAAAAAAAAAAAATTCTCAAAATTCGACGAACAAATAAAACGATTGTTGGACCGTGTAGAGAATGTAAAACTGCATAAGAATCGTATAGACGAAAATTGGCGTTCACGTGCTCGTTTTTGTGGAAAAAATTAAAAAAGCTCTCAAAGTTCGAGATAAAAAAAAAAAAACCATCGACCAGGTAGCCAACGGTAAACGATACAAGTATCGTACGGGCGAAAACGAGCGTTACCGTGCTCGTTTTCGAGTTATTGACGAAAAACGGCCTGGAGCGATCGGTCCGGCGGTCGACGCGCGAAAGTTTCTAAGTCCGCTCTGCTCCGAATCATCGCTCCGGCGTCAAAAATCGTCGTAGGACAAAAAATGGACACGCTATCTTGCAGGAAAAAATCCGGGGAACACGATGGCGTCGTCAAAAGTGCAGGTCGTCGAGCTCGTTTTCGAGAGAAAAAAAAAAAAATTCTCAAAATTCGACAAAAAAATAAAACGATTGTTGGACCGTGTAGAGAATGTAAAACTGCATAAGAATCGTATAGACGAAAATTGGCGTTCACGTGCTCGTTTTTGTGGAAAAAATTAAAAAAGCTCTCAAAGTTCGAGATAAAAAAAAAAAAACCATCGACCAGGTAGCCAACGGTAAACGATACAAGTATCGTACGGGCGAAAACGAGCGTTACCGTGCTCGTTTTCGAGTTATTGACGAAAAACGGCCTGGAGCGGTCGGTACGGCGGTCGACGCGCGAAAGTTTCTAAGTCCGCTCTGCTCCGAATCATCGCTCCGGCGTCAAAAATCGTCGTAGGACAAAAAATGGACACGCTATCTTGCATGAAAAAATCCGGGGAACACGATGGCGTCGTCAAAAGTGCAGGTCGTCGAGCTCGTTTTCGAGAGAAAAAAAAAGAAATTCTCAAAATTCGACAAAAAAATAAAACGATTATTGGATCGTGTAGAGAATGTGAAACTGCATAAGAATCGTATAGACGAAAATTGGCGTTCACGTGCTCGTTTTTGTGGAAAAAATTAAACAAGCTCTCAAAGCTCGAGATAAAAAAAAAAAAAACCATCGACCAGGTAGCCAACGGTAGACGGTACAAGTATCGTATGGGCGAAAACGAGCATTACCGTGCTCGTTTTCGAGTTATTGACGAAAAACGGCCTGGAGCGATCGGTCCGGCGGTCGACGCGCGAAAGTTTCTAAGTCCGCTCTGCTCCGAATCATCGCTCCGGCGTCAAAAATCGTCGTAGGACAAAAACTCGACACGCTATCTTGCATGAAAAAATCCGGGGAACACGATGGCGTCGTCAAAAGTGCAGGTCGTCGAGCTCGTTTTCGAGAGAAAAAAAAAAAAATTCTCAAAATTCGACAAAAAAATAAAACGATTATTGGATCGTGTAGAGAATGTAAAACTGCATAAGAATCGCATAGACGAAAATTGGCGTTCACGTGCTCGTTTTTGTGGAAAAAATTAAAAAAGCTCTCAAAGTTCGAGATAAAAAAAGAAAAAACCATCCACCAGGTAGCCAACGGTAAACGATACAAGTATCGTACGGGCGAAAACGAGCGTTACCGTGCTCGTTTTCGAGTTATTGACGAAAAACGGCCTGGAGCGATCGGTCCGGCGGTCGACGCGCGAAAGTTTCTAAGTCCGCTCTGCTCCGAATCATCGCTCCGGCGTCAAAAATCGTCGTAGGACAAAAAATCGACACGCTACTTTGCAGGAAAAAATCCGGGGAACACGATGGCGTCGTCAAAAGTGCAGGTCGTCGAGCTCGTTTTCGAGAAAAAAAAAAAAAAATTCTCAAAATTCGACAAACAAATAAAACGATTGTTGGACCGTGTAGAGAATGTACAACTGCATAAGAATCGTATAGACGAAAATTGGCGTTCACGTGCTCGTTTTTGTGGAAAAAATTAAAAAAGCTCTCAAAGTTCGAGATAAAAAAAAAAAAACCATCGACCAGGTAGCCAACGGTAAACGATACAAGTATCGTACGGGCGAAAACGAGCGTTACCGTGCTCGTTTTCGAGTTATTGACGAAAAACGGCCTGGAGCGATCGGTCCGGCGGTCGACGCGCGAAAGTTTCTAAGTCCGCTCTGCTCCGAATCATCGCTCCGGCGTCAAAAATCGTCGTAGGACAAAAAATGGACACGCTATCTTGCAGGAAAAAATCCGGGGAACACGATGGCGTCGTCAAAAGTGCAGGTCGTCGAGCTCGTTTTCGAGAGAAAAAAAAAAAAATTCTCAAAATTCGACAAAAAAATAAAACGATTGTTGGACCGTGTAGAGAATGTAAAACTGCATAAGAATCGTATAGACGAAAATTGGCGTTCACGTGCTCGTTTTTGTGGAAAAAATTAAAAAAGCTCTCAAAGTTCGAGATAAAAAAAAAAAAACCATCGACCAGGTAGCCAACGGTAAACGATACAAGTATCGTACGGGCGAAAACGAGCGTTACCGTGCTCGTTTTCGAGTTATTGACGAAAAACGGCCTGGAGCGATCGGTCCGGCGGTCGACGCGCGAAAGTTTCTAAGTCCGCTCTGCTCCGAATCATCGCTCCGGCGTCAAAAATCGTCGTAGGACAAAAAATGGACACGCTATCTTGCAGGAAAAAATCCGGGGAACACGATGGCGTCGTCAAAAGTGCAGGTCGTCGAGCTCGTTTTCGAGAGAAAAAAAAAAAAATTCTCAAAATTCGACAAAAAAATAAAACGATTATTGGATCGTGTAGAGAATGTAAAACTGCATAAGAATCGTATAGACGAAAATTGGCGTTCACGTGCTCGTTTTTGTGGAAAAAATTAAAAAAGCTCTCAAAGTTCGAGATAAAAAAAAAAAAACCATCGACCAGGTAGCCAACGGTAAACGATACAAGTATCGTACGGGCGAAAACGAGCGTTACCGTGCTCGTTTTCGAGTTATTGACGAAAAACGGCCTGGAGCGATCGGTACGGCGGTCGACGCGCGAAAGTTTCTAAGTCCGCTCTGCTCCGAATCATCGCTCCGGCGTCAAAAATCGTCGTAGGACAAAAAATGGACACGCTATCTTGCATGAAAAAATCCGGGGAACACGATGGCGTCGTCAAAAGTGCAGGTCGTCGAGCTCGTTTTCGAGAGAAAAAAAAAGAAATTCTCAAAATTCGACAAAAAAATAAAACGATTATTGGATCGTGTAGAGAATGTGAAACTGCATAAGAATCGTATAGACGAAAATTGGCGTTCACGTGCTCGTTTTTGTAGAAAAAATTAAAAAAGCTCTCAAAGCTCGAGATAAAAAAAAAAAAAACCATCGACCAGGTAGCCAACGGTAGACGGTACAAGTATCGTACGGGCGAAAACGAGCGTTACCGTGCTCGTTTTCGAGTTATTGACGAAAAACGGCCTGGAGCGATCGGTCCGGCGGTCGACGCGCGAAAGTTTCTAAGTCCGCTCTGCTCCGAATCATCGCTCCGGCGTCAAAAATCGTCGTAGGACGAAAAATCGACACGCTACCTTGCAGGAAAAAATCCGGGGAACACGATGGCGTCGTCAAAAGTGCAGGTCGTCGAGCTCGTTTTCGAGAAAAAAAAAAAAAATTCTCAAAATTCGACGAACAAATAAAACGATTGTTGGACCGTGTAGAGAATGTAAAACTGCATAAGAATCGTATAGACGAAAATTGGCGTTCACGTGCTCGTTTTTGTGGAAAAAATTAAAAAAGCTCTCAAAGTTCGAGATAAAAAAAAAAAAACCATCGACCAGGTAGCCAACGGTAAACGATACAAGTATCGTACGGGCGAAAACGAGCGTTACCGTGCTCGTTTTCGAGTTATTGACGAAAAACGGCCTGGAGCGATCGGTCCGGCGGTCGACGCGCGAAAGTTTCTAAGTCCGCTCTGCTCCGAATCATCGCTCCGGCGTCAAAAATCGTCGTAGGACAAAAAATCGACACGCTACTTTGCAGGAAAAAATCCGGGGAACACGATGGCGTCGTCAAAAGTGCAGGTCGTCGAGCTCGTTTTCGAGAAAAAAAAAAAAAAATTCTCAAAATTCGACAAACAAATAAAACGATTGTTGGACCGTGTAGAGAATGTAAAACTGCATAAGAATCGTATAGACGAAAATTGGCGTTCACGTGCTCGTTTTTGTGGAAAAAATTAAAAAAGCTCTCAAAGTTCGAGATAAAAAAAAAAAAACCATCGACCAGGTAGCCAACGACAAACGATACAAGTATCGTACGGGCGAAAACGAGCGTTACCGTGCTCGTTTTCGAGTTATTGACGAAAAACGGCCTGGAGCGATCGGTCCGGCGGTCGACGCGCGAAAGTTTCTAAGTCCGCTCTGCTCCGAATCATCGCTCCGGCGTCAAAAATCGTCGTAGGACAAAAAATCGACACGCTATCTTGCAGGAAAAAATCCGGGGAACACGATGGCGTCGTCAAAAGTGCAGGTCGTCGAGCTCGTTTTCGAGAAAAAAAAAAAAAAATTCTCAAAATTCGACAAAAAAATAAAACGATTATTGGATCGTGTAGAGAATGTGAAACTGCATAAGAATCGTATAGACGAAAATTGGCGTTCACGTGCTCGTTTTTGTGGAAAAAATTAAAAAAGCTCTCAAAGCTCGAGATAAAAAAAAAAAAAACCATCCACCAGGTAGCCAAAGGTAAACGGTACAAGTACCGTACGGGCGAAAACGAGCGTTACCGTGCTCGTTTTCGAGTTATTGAGGAAAAACGGCCTGGAGCGATCGGTCCGGCGGTCGACGCGCGAAAGTTTCTAAGTCCGCTCTGCTCCGAATCATCGCTCCGGCGTCAAAAATCGACGTAGGACAAAAAATCGACACGCTATTTTGCAGGAAAAAATCCGGGGAACACGATGGCAACGTCAAAAGTGCAGGTCGTCGTGCTCGTTTTCGAGAAAAAAAAAAAAAAATTCTCAAAATTCGACAAAAAAATAAAACGATTGTTGGACCGTGTAGAGAATGTAAAACTGCATAAGAATCGTATAGACGAAAATTGGCGTTCACGTGCTCGTTTTTGTGGAAAAAATTAAAAAAGCTCTCAAAGCTCGAGATAAAAAAAAAAAAAACCATCCACCAGGTAGCCAACGGTAAACGGTACAAGTACCGTACGGGCGAAAACGAGCGTTACCGTGCTCGTTTTCGAGTTATTGAGGAAAAACGGCCTGGAGCGATCGGTCCGGCGGTCGACGCGCGAAAGTTTCTAAGTCCGCTCTGCTCCGAATCATCGCTCCGGCGTCAAAAATCGTCGTAGGACAAAAAATCGACACGCTATTTTGCAGGAAAAAATCCGGGGAACACGATGGCAACGTCAAAAGTGCAGGTCGTCGAGCTCGTTTTCGAGAAAAAAAAAAAAAAATTCTCAAAATTCGACAAAAAAATAAAACGATTGTTGGACCGTGTAGAGAATGTAAAACTGCATAAGAATCGTATAGACGAAAATTGGCGTTCACGTGCTCGTTTTTGTGGAAAAAATTAAAAAAGCTCTCAAAGTTCGAGATAAAAAAAAAAAAACCATCGACCAGGTAGCCAACGGTAAACGATACAAGTATCGTACGGGCGAAAACGAGCGTTACCGTGCTCGTTTTCGAGTTATTGACGAAAAACGGCCTGGAGCGATCGGTACGGCGGTCGACGCGCGAAAGTTTCTAAGTCCGCTCTGCTCCGAATCATCGCTCCGGCGTCAAAAATCGTCGTAGGACAAAAAATGGACACGCTATCTTGCATGAAAAAATCCGGGGAACACGATGGCGTCGTCAAAAGTGCAGGTCGTCGAGCTCGTTTTCGAGAGAAAAAAAAAGAAATTCTCAAAATTCGACAAAAAAATAAAACGATTATTGGATCGTGTAGAGAATGTGAAACTGCATAAGAATCGTATAGACGAAAATTGGCGTTCACGTGCTCGTTTTTGTAGAAAAAATTAAAAAAGCTCTCAAAGCTCGAGATAAAAAAAAAAAAAACCATCGACCAGGTAGCCAACGGTAGACGGTACAAGTATCGTACGGGCGAAAACGAGCGTTACCGTGCTCGTTTTCGAGTTATTGACGAAAAACGGCCTGGAGCGATCGGTCCGGCGGTCGACGCGCGAAAGTTTCTAAGTCCGCTCTGCTCCGAATCATCGCTCCGGCGTCAAAAATCGTCGTAGGACGAAAAATCGACACGCTACCTTGCAGGAAAAAATCCGGGGAACACGATGGCGTCGTCAAAAGTGCAGGTCGTCGAGCTCGTTTTCGAGAAAAAAAAAAAAAAATTCTCAAAATTCGACGAACAAATAAAACGATTGTTGGACCGTGTAGAGAATGTAAAACTGCATAAGAATCGTATAGACGAAAATTGGCGTTCACGTGCTCGTTTTTGTGGAAAAAATTAAAAAAGCTCTCAAAGTTCGAGATAAAAAAAAAAAAACCATCGACCAGGTAGCCAACGGTAAACGATACAAGTATCGTACGGGCGAAAACGAGCGTTACCGTGCTCGTTTTCGAGTTATTGACGAAAAACGGCCTGGAGCGATCGGTCCGGCGGTCGACGCGCGAAAGTTTCTAAGTCCGCTCTGCTCCGAATCATCGCTCCGGCGTCAAAAATCGTCGTAGGACAAAAAATCGACACGCTACTTTGCAGGAAAAAATCCGGGGAACACGATGGCGTCGTCAAAAGTGCAGGTCGTCGAGCTCGTTTTCGAGAAAAAAAAAAAAAAATTCTCAAAATTCGACAAACAAATAAAACGATTGTTGGACCGTGTAGAGAATGTACAACTGCATAAGAATCGTATAGATGAAAATTGGCGTTCACGTGCTCGTTTTTGTGGAAAAAATTAAAAAAGCTCTCAAAGTTCGAGATAAAAAAAAAAAAACCATCGACCAGGTAGCCAACGGTAAACGATACAAGTATCGTACGGGCGAAAACGAGCGTTACCGTGCTCGTTTTCGAGTTATTGACGAAAGACAGCCTGGAGCGATCGGTCCGGCGGTCGACGCGCGAAAGTTTCTAAGTCCGCCCTGCTCCGAATCATCGCTCCGGCGTCAAAAATCGTCGTAGGACAAAAAATCGACACGGTGTCTTGCAGGAAAAAATCCGGGGAACACGATGGCGTCGTCAAAAGTGCAGGTCGTCGAGCTCGTTTTCGAGAAAAAAAAAAAAAAATTCTCAAAATTCGACAAAAAAATAAAACGATTGTTGGACCGTGTAGAGAATGTAAAACTGCATAAGAATCGTATAGACGAAAATTGGCGTTCACGTGCTCGTTTTTGTGGAAAAAATTAAAAAAGCTCTCAAAGTTCGAGATAAAAAAAAAAAAACCATCGACCAGGTAGCCAACGACAAACGATACAAGTATCGTACGGGCGAAAACGAGCGTTACCGTGCTCGTTTTCGAGTTATTGACGAAAAACGGCCTGGAGCGATCGGTCCGGCGGTCGACGCGCGAAAGTTTCTAAGTCCGCTCTGCTCCGAATCATCGCTCCGGCGTCAAAAATCGTCGTAGGACAAAAAATCGACACGCTATCTTGCAGGAAAAAATCCGGGGAACACGATGGCGTCGTCAAAAGTGCAGGTCGTCGAGCTCGTTTTCGAGAAAAAAAAAAAAAAATTCTCAAAATTCGACAAAAAAATAAAACGATTATTGGATCGTGTAGAGAATGTGAAACTGCATAAGAATCGTATAGACGAAAATTGGCGTTCACGTGCTCGTTTTTGTGGAAAAAATTAAAAAAGCTCTCAAAGCTCGAGATAAAAAAAAAAAAAACCATCCACCAGGTAGCCAACGGTAAACGGTACAAGTACCGTACGGGCGAAAACGAGCGTTACCGTGCTCGTTTTCGAGTTATTGAGGAAAAACGGCCTGGAGCGATCGGTCCGGCGGTCGACGCGCGAAAGTTTCTAAGTCCGCTCTGCTCCGAATCATCGCTCCGGCGTCAAAAATCGACGTAGGACAAAAAATCGACACGCTATTTTGCAGGAAAAAATCCGGGGAACACGATGGCAACGTCAAAAGTGCAGGTCGTCGTGCTCGTTTTCGAGAAAAAAAAAAAAAAATTCTCAAAATTCGACAAAAAAATAAAACGATTGTTGGACCGTGTAGAGAATGTAAAACTGCATAAGAATCGTATAGACGAAAATTGGCGTTCACGTGCTCGTTTTTGTGGAAAAAATTAAAAAAGCTCTCAAAGCTCGAGATAAAAAAAAAAAAAACCATCCACCAGGTAGCCAACGGTAAACGGTACAAGTACCGTACGGGCGAAAACGAGCGTTACCGTGCTCGTTTTCGAGTTATTGAGGAAAAACGGCCTGGAGCGATCGGTCCGGCGGTCGACGCGCGAAAGTTTCTAAGTCCGCTCTGCTCCGAATCATCGCTCCGGCGTCAAAAATCGTCGTAGGACAAAAAATCGACACGCTATTTTGCAGGAAAAAATCCGGGGAACACGATGGCAACGTCAAAAGTGCAGGTCGTCGAGCTCGTTTTCGAGAAAAAAAAAAAAAAATTCTCAAAATTCGACAAAAAAATAAAACGATTGTTGGACCGTGTAGAGAATGTAAAACTGCATAAGAATCGTATAGACGAAAATTGGCGTTCACGTGCTCGTTTTTGTGGAAAAAATTAAAAAAGCTCTCAAAGTTCGAGATAAAAAAAAAAAAACCATCGACCAGGTAGCCAACGGTAAACGATACAAGTATCGTACGGGCGAAAACGAGCGTTACCGTGCTCGTTTTCGAGTTATTGACGAAAAACAGCCTGGAGCGATCGGTCCGGCGGTCGACGCGCGAAAGTTTCTAAGTCCGCTCTGCTCCGAATCATCGCTCCGGCGTCAAAAATCGTCGTAGGACAAAAAATCGACACGCTATCTTGCAGGAAAAAATCCGGGGACCACGATGGCGTCGTCAAAAGTGCAGGTCGTCGAGCTCGTTTTCGAGAAAAAAAAAAAAAAATTCTCAAAATTCGACAAAAAAATAAAACGATTATTGGATCGTGTAGAGAATGTGAAACTGCATAAGAATCGTATAGACGAAAATTGGCGTTCACGTGCTCGTTTTTGTGGAAAAAATTAAAAAAGCTCTCAAAGCTCGAGATAAAAAAAAAAAAAACCATCCAACAGGTAGCCAACGGTAAACGGTACAAGTACCGTACGGGCGAAAACGAGCGTTACCGTGCTCGTTTTCGAGTTATTGAGGAAAAACGGCCTGGAGCGATCGGTCCGGCGGTCGACGCGCGAAAGTTTCTAAGTCCGCTCTGCTCCGAATCATCGCTCCGGCGTCAAAAATCGTCGTAGGACAAAAAATCGACACGCTATTTTGCAGGAAAAAATCCGGGGAACACGATGGCGTCGTCAAAAGTGCAGGTCGTCGAGCTCGTTTTCGGGGGAAAATAAAAAATTCTCAAAATTCGACAAAAAAATAAAACGATTATTGGATCGTGTAGAGAATGTAAAACTGCATAAGAATCGCATAGACGAAAATTGGCGTTCACGTGCTCGTTTTTGTGGAAAAAATTAAAAAAGCTCTCAAAGCTCGAGATAAAAAAAAAAAAAACCATCCACCAGGTAGCCAACGGTAAACGGTACAAGTATCGTACGGGCGAAAACGAGCGTTACCGTGCTCGTTTTCGAGTTATTGAGGAAAAACGGCCTGGAGCGATCGGTCCGGCGGTCGACGCGCGAAAGTTTCTAAGTCCGCTCTGCTCCGAATCATCGCTCCGGCGTCAAAAATCGTCGTAGGACAAAAAATCGACACGCTATTGTGCAGGAAAAAATCCGGGGAATACGATGGCGTCGTCAAAAGTCCAGGTCGTCGAGCTCGTTTTCGAGAAAAAAAAAAAAAAATTCTCAAAATTCGACAAAAAAATAAAACGATTGTTGGATCGTATAGAGAATGTGAAACTGCATAAGAATCGTATAGACGAAAATTGGCGTTCACGTGCTCGTTTTTGTGGAAAAAATTAAAAAAGCTCTCAAAGCTCGAAATAAAAAAAAAAAAAACCATCCACCAGGTAGCCAACGGTAAACGGTACAAGTACCGTACGGGCGAAAACGAGCGTTACCGTGCTCGTTATCGAGTTATTGAGGAAAAACGGCCTGCAGCGATCGGTCCGGCGGTCGACGCGCGAAAGTTTCTAAGTCCGCCCTGCTCCGAATCATCGCTCCGGCGTCAAAAATCGTCGTAGGACAAAAAATCGACACGGTGTCTTGCAGGAAAAAATCCGGGGAACACGATGGCGTCGTCAAAAGTGCAGGTCGTCGAGCTCGTTTTCGAGAAAAAAAAAAAAAAATTCTCAAAATTCGACAAAAAAATAAAACGATTGTTGGACCGTGTAGAGAATGTAAAACTGCATAAGAATCGTATAGACGAAAATTGGCGTTCACGTGCTCGTTTTTGTGGAAAAAATTAAAAAAGCTCTCAAAGTTCGAGATAAAAAAAAAAAAACCATCGACCAGGTAGCCAACGACAAACGATACAAGTATCGTACGGGCGAAAACGAGCGTTACCGTGCTCGTTTTCGAGTTATTGACGAAAAACGGCCTGGAGCGATCGGTCCGGCGGTCGACGCGCGAAAGTTTCTAAGTCCGCTCTGCTCCGAATCATCGCTCCGGCGTCAAAAATCGTCGTAGGACAAAAAATCGACACGCTATCTTGCAGGAAAAAATCCGGGGAACACGATGGCGTCGTCAAAAGTGCAGGTCGTCGAGCTCGTTTTCGAGAAAAAAAAAAAAAAATTCTCAAAATTCGACAAAAAAATAAAACGATTATTGGATCGTGTAGAGAATGTGAAACTGCATAAGAATCGTATAGACGAAAATTGGCGTTCACGTGCTCGTTTTTGTGGAAAAAATTAAAAAAGCTCTCAAAGCTCGAGATAAAAAAAAAAAAAACCATCCACCAGGTAGCCAACGGTAAACGGTACAAGTACCGTACGGGCGAAAACGAGCGTTACCGTGCTCGTTTTCGAGTTATTGAGGAAAAACGGCCTGGAGCGATCGGTCCGGCGGTCGACGCGCGAAAGTTTCTAAGTCCGCTCTGCTCCGAATCATCGCTCCGGCGTCAAAAATCGACGTAGGACAAAAAATCGACACGCTATTTTGCAGGAAAAAATCCGGGGAACACGATGGCAACGTCAAAAGTGCAGGTCGTCGTGCTCGTTTTCGAGAAAAAAAAAAAAAAATTCTCAAAATTCGACAAAAAAATAAAACGATTGTTGGACCGTGTAGAGAATGTAAAACTGCATAAGAATCGTATAGACGAAAATTGGCGTTCACGTGCTCGTTTTTGTGGAAAAAATTAAAAAAGCTCTCAAAGCTCGAGATAAAAAAAAAAAAAACCATCCACCAGGTAGCCAACGGTAAACGGTACAAGTACCGTACGGGCGAAAACGAGCGTTACCGTGCTCGTTTTCGAGTTATTGAGGAAAAACGGCCTGGAGCGATCGGTCCGGCGGTCGACGCGCGAAAGTTTCTAAGTCCGCTCTGCTCCGAATCATCGCTCCGGCGTCAAAAATCGTCGTAGGACAAAAAATCGACACGCTATTTTGCAGGAAAAAATCCGGGGAACACGATGGCAACGTCAAAAGTGCAGGTCGTCGAGCTCGTTTTCGAGAAAAAAAAAAAAAAATTCTCAAAATTCGACAAAAAAATAAAACGATTGTTGGACCGTGTAGAGAATGTAAAACTGCATAAGAATCGTATAGACGAAAATTGGCGTTCACGTGCTCGTTTTTGTGGAAAAAATTAAAAAAGCTCTCAAAGTTCGAGATAAAAAAAAAAAAACCATCGACCAGGTAGCCAACGGTAAACGATACAAGTATCGTACGGGCGAAAACGAGCGTTACCGTGCTCGTTTTCGAGTTATTGACGAAAAACAGCCTGGAGCGATCGGTCCGGCGGTCGACGCGCGAAAGTTTCTAAGTCCGCTCTGCTCCGAATCATCGCTCCGGCGTCAAAAATCGTCGTAGGACAAAAAATCGACACGCTATCTTGCAGGAAAAAATCCGGGGACCACGATGGCGTCGTCAAAAGTGCAGGTCGTCGAGCTCGTTTTCGAGAAAAAAAAAAAAAAATTCTCAAAATTCGACAAAAAAATAAAACGATTATTGGATCGTGTAGAGAATGTGAAACTGCATAAGAATCGTATAGACGAAAATTGGCGTTCACGTGCTCGTTTTTGTGGAAAAAATTAAAAAAGCTCTCAAAGCTCGAGATAAAAAAAAAAAAAACCATCCAACAGGTAGCCAACGGTAAACGGTACAAGTACCGTACGGGCGAAAACGAGCGTTACCGTGCTCGTTTTCGAGTTATTGAGGAAAAACGGCCTGGAGCGATCGGTCCGGCGGTCGACGCGCGAAAGTTTCTAAGTCCGCTCTGCTCCGAATCATCGCTCCGGCGTCAAAAATCGTCGTAGGACAAAAAATCGACACGCTATTTTGCAGGAAAAAATCCGGGGAACACGATGGCGTCGTCAAAAGTGCAGGTCGTCGAGCTCGTTTTCGGGGGAAAATAAAAAATTCTCAAAATTCGACAAAAAAATAAAACGATTATTGGATCGTGTAGAGAATGTAAAACTGCATAAGAATCGCATAGACGAAAATTGGCGTTCACGTGCTCGTTTTTGTGGAAAAAATTAAAAAAGCTCTCAAAGCTCGAGATAAAAAAAAAAAAAACCATCCACCAGGTAGCCAACGGTAAACGGTACAAGTATCGTACGGGCGAAAACGAGCGTTACCGTGCTCGTTTTCGAGTTATTGAGGAAAAACGGCCTGGAGCGATCGGTCCGGCGGTCGACGCGCGAAAGTTTCTAAGTCCGCTCTGCTCCGAATCATCGCTCCGGCGTCAAAAATCGTCGTAGGACAAAAAATCGACACGCTATTGTGCAGGAAAAAATCCGGGGAATACGATGGCGTCGTCAAAAGTCCAGGTCGTCGAGCTCGTTTTCGAGAAAAAAAAAAAAAAATTCTCAAAATTCGACAAAAAAATAAAACGATTGTTGGATCGTATAGAGAATGTGAAACTGCATAAGAATCGTATAGACGAAAATTGGCGTTCACGTGCTCGTTTTTGTGGAAAAAATTAAAAAAGCTCTCAAAGCTCGAAATAAAAAAAAAAAAAACCATCCACCAGGTAGCCAACGGTAAACGGTACAAGTACCGTACGGGCGAAAACGAGCGTTACCGTGCTCGTTATCGAGTTATTGAGGAAAAACGGCCTGCAGCGATCGGTCCGGCGGTCGACGCGCGAAAGTTTCTAAGTCCGCTCTGCTCCGAATCATCGCTCCGGCGTCAAAAATCGTCGTAGGACAAAAACTCGACACGCTATCTTGCAGGAAAAAATCCGGGGAACACGATGGCGTCGTCAAAAGTGCAGGTCGTCGAGCTCGTTTTCGAGAGAAAAAAAAAAAAATTCTCAAAATTCGACAAAAAAATAAAACGATTATTGGATCGTGTAGAGAATGTAAAACTGCATAAGAATCGCATAGACGAAAATTGGCGTTCACGTGCTCGTTTTTGTGGAAAAAATTAAAAAAGCTCTCAAAGCTCGAGATAAAAAAAAAAAAAACCATCCACCTGGTAGCCAACGGTAAACGGTACAAGTATCGTACGGGCGAAAACGAGCGTTACCGTGCTCGTTTTCGAGTTATTGACGAAAAACGGCCTGGAGCGATCGGTCCGGCGGTCGACGCGCGAAAGTTTCTAAGTCCGCTCTGCTTCGGGGAGGATACCGGAAGAATGCTTCGAGCGATTCCCGGTATCCTCCCAAAGCGTGCCGAAGGGTCACCGTGGGGTTTTTAGTGGGTAGGTCCCGCGCCTGTCGTTGTACGGGGGTGGGGAATCCCACACACCCCTCCCACCTCTCCCCAAGGAGGTGGGAGGGAGTCTTTCGAAGATTTTCCCCACGACAAAAAAAAAAAAAAAAAAAAAAAAGTCCGCTCTGCTCCGAATCATCGCTCCGGCGTCAAAAATCGTCGTAGGACAAAAAATCGACACGCTATTTTGCAGGAAAAAATCCGGGGAACACGATGGCGTCGTCAAAAGCGCAGGTCGTCGAGCTCGTTTTCGAGAAAAAAAAAAAAAAATTCTCAAAATTCGACAAAAAAATAAAACGATTGTTGGACCGTGTAGAGAATGTAAAACTGCATAAGAATCGTATAGACGAAAATTGGCGTTCACGTGCTCGTTTTTGTGGAAAAAATTAAAAAAGCTCTCAAAGTTCGAGATAAAAAAAAAAAAACCATCGACCAGGTAGCCAACGGTAAACGATACAAGTATCGTACGGGCGAAAACGAGCGTTACCGTGCTCGTTTTCGAGTTATTGACGAAAAACAGCCTGGAGCGATCGGTCCGGCGGTCGACGCGCGAAAGTTTCTAAGTCCGCTCTGCTCCGAATCATCGCTCCGGCGTCAAAAATCGTCGTAGGACAAAAAATCGACACGCTATCTTGCAGGAAAAAATCCGGGGACCACGATGGCGTCGTCAAAAGTGCAGGTCGTCGAGCTCGTTTTCGAGAAAAAAAAAAAAAAATTCTCAAAATTCGACAAAAAAATAAAACGATTGTTGGACCGTGTAGAGAATGTAAAACTGCATAAGAATCGTATAGACGAAAATTGGCGTTCACGTGCTCGTTTTTGTGGAAAAAATTAAAAAAGCTCTCAAAGTTCGAGATAAAAAAAAAAAAACCATCGACCAGGTAGCCAACGGTAAACGATACAAGTATCGTACGGGCGAAAACGAGCGTTACCGTGCTCGTTTTCGAGTTATTGAGGAAAAACGGCCTGGAGCGATCGGTCCGGCGGTCGACGCGCGAAAGTTTCTAAGTCCGCTCTGCTCCGAATCATCGCTCCGGCGTCAAAAATCGTCGTAGGACAAAAAATCGACACGCTATTTTGCAGGAAAAAATCCGGGGAACACGATGGCGTCGTCAAAAGTGCAGGTCGTCGAGCACGTCTTCGAGAAAAAAAAAAAAAAATTCTCAAAATTCGACAAAAAAATAAAACGATTGTTGGACCGTGTAGAGAATGTAAAACTGCATAAGAATCGTATAGACGAAAATTGGCGTTCACGTGCTCGTTTTTGTGGAAAAAATTAAAAAAGCTCTCAAAGTTCGAGATAAAAAAAAAAAAACCATCGACCAGGTAGCCAACGGTAAACGATACAAGTATCGTACGGGCGAAAACGAGCGTTACCGTGTTCGTTTTCGAGTTATTGACGAAAAACAGCCTGGAGCGATCGGTCCGGCGGTCGACGCGCGAAAGTTTCTAAGTCCGCTCTGCTCCGAATCATCGCTCCGGCGTCAAAAATCGTCGTAGGACAAAAAATCGACACGCTATCTTGCAGGAAAAAATCCGGGGAACACGATGGCGTCGTCAAAAGTGCAGGTCGTCGAGCTCGTTTTCGAGAAAAAAGAAAAAAATTCTCAAAATTCGACAAAAAAATAAAACGATTGTTGGACCGTGTAGAGAATGTAAAACTGCATAAGAATCGTATAGACGAAAATTGGCGTTCACGTGCTCGTTTTTGTGGAAAAAATTAAAAATCTCTCAAAGTTCGAGATAAAAAAAAAAAAACCATCGACCAGGTAGCCAACGGTAAACGATACAAGTATCGTACGGGCGAAAACGAGCGTTACCGTGCTCGTTTTCGAGTTATTGACGAAAGACAGCCTGGAGCGATCGGTCCGGCGGTCGACGCGCGAAAGTTTCTAAGTCCGCCCTGCTCCGAATCATCGCTCCGGCGTCAAAAATCGTCGTAGGACAAAAAATCGACACGCTACTTTGCAGGAAAAAATCCGGGGAACACGATGGCGTCGTCAAAAGTGCAGGTCGTGGAGCTCGTTTTCGAGAAAAAAAAAAAAAAATTCTCAAAATTCGACAAACAAATAAAACGATTGTTGGACCGTGTAGAGAATGTAAAACTGCATAAGAATCGTATAGACGAAAATTGGCGTTCACGTGCTCGTTTTTGTGGAAAAAATTAAAAAAGCTCTCAAAGTTCGAGATAAAAAAAAAAAAACCATCGACCAGGTAGCCAACGGTAAACGATACAAGTATCGTACGGGCGAAAACGAGCGTTACCGTGCTCGTTTTCGAGTTATTGACGAAAAACGGCCTGGAGCGATCGGTCCGGCGGTCGACGCGCGAAAGTTTCTAAGTCCGCTCTGCTCCGAATCATCGCTCCGGCGTCAAAAATCGTCGTAGGACAAAAAATGGACACGCTATCTTGCAGGAAAAAATCCGGGGAACACGATGGCGTCGTCAAAAGTGCAGGTCGTCGAGCTCGTTTTCGAGAGAAAAAAAAAGAAATTCTCAAAATTCGACAAAAAAATAAAACGATTATTGGATCGTGTAGAGAATGTGAAACTGCATAAGAATCGTATAGACGAAAATTGGCGTTCACGTGCTCGTTTTTGTGGAAAAAATTAAAAAAGCTCTCAAAGCTCGAGATAAAAAAAAAAAAAACCATCGGCCAGGTAGCCAACGGTAGACGGTACAAGTATCGTATGGGCGAAAACGAGCATTACCGTGCTCGTTTTCGAGTTATTGACGAAAAACGGCCTGGAGCGATCGGTCCGGCGGTCGACGCGCGAAAGTTTCTAAGTCCGCTCTGCTCCGAATCATCGCTCCGGCGTCAAAAATCGTCGTAGGACAAAAACTCGACACGCTATCTTGCATGAAAAAATCCGGGGAACACGATGGCGTCGTCAAAAGTGCAGGTCGTCGAGCTCGTTTTCGAGAGAAAAAAAAAAAAATTCTCAAAATTCGACAAAAAAATAAAACGATTATTGGATCGTGTAGAGAATGTAAAACTGCATAAGAATCGCATAGACGAAAATTGGCGTTCACGTGCTCGTTTTTGTGGAAAAAATTAAAAAAGCTCTCAAAGTTCGAGATAAAAAAAGAAAAAACCATCCACCAGGTAGCCAACGGTAAACGATACAAGTATCGTACGGGCGAAAACGAGCGTTACCGTGCTCGTTTTCGAGTTATTGACGAAAAACGGCCTGGAGCGATCGGTCCGGCGGTCGACGCGCGAAAGTTTCTAAGTCCGCTCTGCTCCGAATCATCGCTCCGGCGTCAAAAATCGTCGTAGGACAAAAAATCGACACGCTACTTTGCAGGAAAAAATCCGGGGAACACGATGGCGTCGTCAAAAGTGCAGGTCGTCGAGCTCGTTTTCGAGAAAAAAAAAAAAAAATTCTCAAAATTCGACAAACAAATAAAACGATTGTTGGACCGTGTAGAGAATGTACAACTGCATAAGAATCGTATAGACGAAAATTGGCGTTCACGTGCTCGTTTTTGTGGAAAAAATTAAAAAAGCTCTCAAAGTTCGAGATAAAAAAAAAAAAACCATCGACCAGGTAGCCAACGGTAAACGATACAAGTATCGTACGGGCGAAAACGAGCGTTACCGTGCTCGTTTTCGAGTTATTGACGAAAAACGGCCTGGAGCGATCGGTCCGGCGGTCGACGCGCGAAAGTTTCTAAGTCCGCTCTGCTCCGAATCATCGCTCCGGCGTCAAAAATCGTCGTAGGACGAAAAATCGACACGCTACCTTGCAGGAAAAAATCCGGGGAACACGATGGCGTCGTCAAAAGTGCAGGTCGTCGAGCTCGTTTTCGAGAAAAAAAAAAAAAAATTCTCAAAATTCGACGAACAAATAAAACGATTGTTGGACCGTGTAGAGAATGTAAAACTGCATAAGAATCGTATAGACGAAAATTGGCGTTCACGTGCTCGTTTTTGTGGAAAAAATTAAAAAAGCTCTCAAAGTTCGAGATAAAAAAAAAAAAACCATCGACCAGGTAGCCAACGGTAAACGATACAAGTATCGTACGGGCGAAAACGAGCGTTACCGTGCTCGTTTTCGAGTTATTGACGAAAAACGGCCTGGAGCGATCGGTCCGGCGGTCGACGCGCGAAAGTTTCTAAGTCCGCTCTGCTCCGAATCATCGCTCCGGCGTCAAAAATCGTCGTAGGACAAAAAATGGACACGCTATCTTGCAGGAAAAAATCCGGGGAACACGATGGCGTCGTCAAAAGTGCAGGTCGTCGAGCTCGTTTTCGAGAGAAAAAAAAAAAAATTCTCAAAATTCGACAAAAAAATAAAACGATTATTGGATCGTGTAGAGAATGTAAAACTGCATAAGAATCGTATAGACGAAAATTGGCGTTCACGTGCTCGTTTTTGTGGAAAAAATTAAAAAAGCTCTCAAAGTTCGAGATAAAAAAAAAAAAACCATCGACCAGGTAGCCAACGGTAAACGATACAAGTATCGTACGGGCGAAAACGAGCGTTACCGTGCTCGTTTTCGAGTTATTGACGAAAAACGGCCTGGAGCGATCGGTACGGCGGTCGACGCGCGAAAGTTTCTAAGTCCGCTCTGCTCCGAATCATCGCTCCGGCGTCAAAAATCGTCGTAGGACAAAAAATGGACACGCTATCTTGCATGAAAAAATCCGGGGAACACGATGGCGTCGTCAAAAGTGCAGGTCGTCGAGCTCGTTTTCGAGAGAAAAAAAAAGAAATTCTCAAAATTCGACAAAAAAATAAAACGATTATTGGATCGTGTAGAGAATGTGAAACTGCATAAGAATCGTATAGACGAAACTTGGCGTTCACGTGCTCGTTTTTGTAGAAAAAATTAAAAAAGCTCTCAAAGCTCGAGATAAAAAAAAAAAAAACCATCGACCAGGTAGCCAACGGTAGACGGTACAAGTATCGTACGGGCGAAAACGAGCGTTACCGTGCTCGTTTTCGAGTTATTGACGAAAAACGGCCTGGAGCGATCGGTCCGGCGGTCGACGCGCGAAAGTTTCTAAGTCCGCTCTGCTCCGAATCATCGCTCCGGCGTCAAAAATCGTCGTAGGACAAAAAATCGACACGCTATTGTGCAGGAAAAAATCCGGGGAATACGATGGCGTCGTCAAAAGTCCAGGTCGTCGAGCTCGTTTTCGAGAAAAAAAAAAAAAAATTCTCAAAATTCGACAAAAAAATAAAACGATTGTTGGATCGTATAGAGAATGTGAAACTGCATAAGAATCGTATAGACGAAAATTGGCGTTCACGTGCTCGTTTTTGTGGAAAAAATTAAAAAAGCTCTCAAAGCTCGAAATAAAAAAAAAAAAAACCATCCACCAGGTAGCCAACGGTAAACGGTACAAGTACCGTACGGGCGAAAACGAGCGTTACCGTGCTCGTTATCGAGTTATTGAGGAAAAACGGCCTGCAGCGATCGGTCCGGCGGTCGACGCGCGAAAGTTTCTAAGTCCGCTCTGCTCCGAATCATCGCTCCGGCGTCAAAAATCGTCGTAGGACAAAAACTCGACACGCTATCTTGCAGGAAAAAATCCGGGGAACACGATGGCGTCGTCAAAAGTGCAGGTCGTCGAGCTCGTTTTCGAGAGAAAAAAAAAAAAATTCTCAAAATTCGACAAAAAAATAAAACGATTATTGGATCGTGTAGAGAATGTAAAACTGCATAAGAATCGCATAGACGAAAATTGGCGTTCACGTGCTCGTTTTTGTGGAAAAAATTAAAAAAGCTCTCAAAGCTCGAGATAAAAAAAAAAAAAACCATCCACCTGGTAGCCAACGGTAAACGGTACAAGTATCGTACGGGCGAAAACGAGCGTTACCGTGCTCGTTTTCGAGTTATTGACGAAAAACGGCCTGGAGCGATCGGTCCGGCGGTCGACGCGCGAAAGTTTCTAAGTCCGCTCTGCTTCGGGGAGGATACCGGAAGAATGCTTCGAGCGATTCCCGGTATCCTCCCAAAGCGTGCCGAAGGGTCACCGTGGGGTTTTTAGTGGGTAGGTCCCGCGCCTGTCGTTGTACGGGGGTGGGGAATCCCACACACCCCTCCCACCTCTCCCCAAGGAGGTGGGAGGGAGTCTTTCGAAGATTTTCCCCACGACAAAAAAAAAAAAAAAAAAAAAAAAGTCCGCTCTGCTCCGAATCATCGCTCCGGCGTCAAAAATCGTCGTAGGACAAAAAATCGACACGCTATTTTGCAGGAAAAAATCCGGGGAACACGATGGCGTCGTCAAAAGCGCAGGTCGTCGAGCTCGTTTTCGAGAAAAAAAAAAAAAAATTCTCAAAATTCGACAAAAAAATAAAACGATTGTTGGACCGTGTAGAGAATGTAAAACTGCATAAGAATCGTATAGACGAAAATTGGCGTTCACGTGCTCGTTTTTGTGGAAAAAATTAAAAAAGCTCTCAAAGTTCGAGATAAAAAAAAAAAAACCATCGACCAGGTAGCCAACGGTAAACGATACAAGTATCGTACGGGCGAAAACGAGCGTTACCGTGCTCGTTTTCGAGTTATTGACGAAAAACAGCCTGGAGCGATCGGTCCGGCGGTCGACGCGCGAAAGTTTCTAAGTCCGCTCTGCTCCGAATCATCGCTCCGGCGTCAAAAATCGTCGTAGGACAAAAAATCGACACGCTATCTTGCAGGAAAAAATCCGGGGACCACGATGGCGTCGTCAAAAGTGCAGGTCGTCGAGCTCGTTTTCGAGAAAAAAAAAAAAAAATTCTCAAAATTCGACAAAAAAATAAAACGATTGTTGGACCGTGTAGAGAATGTAAAACTGCATAAGAATCGTATAGACGAAAATTGGCGTTCACGTGCTCGTTTTTGTGGAAAAAATTAAAAAAGCTCTCAAAGTTCGAGATAAAAAAAAAAAAACCATCGACCAGGTAGCCAACGGTAAACGATACAAGTATCGTACGGGCGAAAACGAGCGTTACCGTGCTCGTTTTCGAGTTATTGAGGAAAAACGGCCTGGAGCGATCGGTCCGGCGGTCGACGCGCGAAAGTTTCTAAGTCCGCTCTGCTCCGAATCATCGCTCCGGCGTCAAAAATCGTCGTAGGACAAAAAATCGACACGCTATTTTGCAGGAAAAAATCCGGGGAACACGATGGCGTCGTCAAAAGTGCAGGTCGTCGAGCACGTTTTCGAGAAAAAAAAAAAAAAATTCTCAAAATTCGACAAAAAAATAAAACGATTGTTGGACCGTGTAGAGAATGTAAAACTGCATAAGAATCGTATAGACGAAAATTGGCGTTCACGTGCTCGTTTTTGTGGAAAAAATTAAAAAAGCTCTCAAAGTTCGAGATAAAAAAAAAAAAACCATCGACCAGGTAGCCAACGGTAAACGATACAAGTATCGTACGGGCGAAAACGAGCGTTACCGTGTTCGTTTTCGAGTTATTGACGAAAAACAGCCTGGAGCGATCGGTCCGGCGGTCGACGCGCGAAAGTTTCTAAGTCCGCTCTGCTCCGAATCATCGCTCCGGCGTCAAAAATCGTCGTAGGACAAAAAATCGACACGCTATCTTGCAGGAAAAAATCCGGGGAACACGATGGCGTCGTCAAAAGTGCAGGTCGTCGAGCTCGTTTTCGAGAAAAAAGAAAAAAATTCTCAAAATTCGACAAAAAAATAAAACGATTGTTGGACCGTGTAGAGAATGTAAAACTGCATAAGAATCGTATAGACGAAAATTGGCGTTCACGTGCTCGTTTTTGTGGAAAAAATTAAAAATCTCTCAAAGTTCGAGATAAAAAAAAAAAAACCATCGACCAGGTAGCCAACGGTAAACGATACAAGTATCGTACGGGCGAAAACGAGCGTTACCGTGCTCGTTTTCGAGTTATTGACGAAAGACAGCCTGGAGCGATCGGTCCGGCGGTCGACGCGCGAAAGTTTCTAAGTCCGCCCTGCTCCGAATCATCGCTCCGGCGTCAAAAATCGTCGTAGGACAAAAAATCGACACGCTACTTTGCAGGAAAAAATCCGGGGAACACGATGGCGTCGTCAAAAGTGCAGGTCGTGGAGCTCGTTTTCGAGAAAAAAAAAAAAAAATTCTCAAAATTCGACAAACAAATAAAACGATTGTTGGACCGTGTAGAGAATGTAAAACTGCATAAGAATCGTATAGACGAAAATTGGCGTTCACGTGCTCGTTTTTGTGGAAAAAATTAAAAAAGCTCTCAAAGTTCGAGATAAAAAAAAAAAAACCATCGACCAGGTAGCCAACGGTAAACGATACAAGTATCGTACGGGCGAAAACGAGCGTTACCGTGCTCGTTTTCGAGTTATTGACGAAAAACGGCCTGGAGCGATCGGTCCGGCGGTCGACGCGCGAAAGTTTCTAAGTCCGCTCTGCTCCGAATCATCGCTCCGGCGTCAAAAATCGTCGTAGGACAAAAAATGGACACGCTATCTTGCAGGAAAAAATCCGGGGAACACGATGGCGTCGTCAAAAGTGCAGGTCGTCGAGCTCGTTTTCGAGAGAAAAAAAAAGAAATTCTCAAAATTCGACAAAAAAATAAAACGATTATTGGATCGTGTAGAGAATGTGAAACTGCATAAGAATCGTATAGACGAAAATTGGCGTTCACGTGCTCGTTTTTGTGGAAAAAATTAAAAAAGCTCTCAAAGCTCGAGATAAAAAAAAAAAAAACCATCGGCCAGGTAGCCAACGGTAGACGGTACAAGTATCGTATGGGCGAAAACGAGCATTACCGTGCTCGTTTTCGAGTTATTGACGAAAAACGGCCTGGAGCGATCGGTCCGGCGGTCGACGCGCGAAAGTTTCTAAGTCCGCTCTGCTCCGAATCATCGCTCCGGCGTCAAAAATCGTCGTAGGACAAAAACTCGACACGCTATCTTGCATGAAAAAATCCGGGGAACACGATGGCGTCGTCAAAAGTGCAGGTCGTCGAGCTCGTTTTCGAGAGAAAAAAAAAAAAATTCTCAAAATTCGACAAAAAAATAAAACGATTATTGGATCGTGTAGAGAATGTAAAACTGCATAAGAATCGCATAGACGAAAATTGGCGTTCACGTGCTCGTTTTTGTGGAAAAAATTAAAAAAGCTCTCAAAGTTCGAGATAAAAAAAGAAAAAACCATCCACCAGGTAGCCAACGGTAAACGATACAAGTATCGTACGGGCGAAAACGAGCGTTACCGTGCTCGTTTTCGAGTTATTGACGAAAAACGGCCTGGAGCGATCGGTCCGGCGGTCGACGCGCGAAAGTTTCTAAGTCCGCTCTGCTCCGAATCATCGCTCCGGCGTCAAAAATCGTCGTAGGACAAAAAATCGACACGCTACTTTGCAGGAAAAAATCCGGGGAACACGATGGCGTCGTCAAAAGTGCAGGTCGTCGAGCTCGTTTTCGAGAAAAAAAAAAAAAAATTCTCAAAATTCGACAAACAAATAAAACGATTGTTGGACCGTGTAGAGAATGTACAACTGCATAAGAATCGTATAGACGAAAATTGGCGTTCACGTGCTCGTTTTTGTGGAAAAAATTAAAAAAGCTCTCAAAGTTCGAGATAAAAAAAAAAAAACCATCGACCAGGTAGCCAACGGTAAACGATACAAGTATCGTACGGGCGAAAACGAGCGTTACCGTGCTCGTTTTCGAGTTATTGACGAAAAACGGCCTGGAGCGATCGGTCCGGCGGTCGACGCGCGAAAGTTTCTAAGTCCGCTCTGCTCCGAATCATCGCTCCGGCGTCAAAAATCGTCGTAGGACGAAAAATCGACACGCTACCTTGCAGGAAAAAATCCGGGGAACACGATGGCGTCGTCAAAAGTGCAGGTCGTCGAGCTCGTTTTCGAGAAAAAAAAAAAAAAATTCTCAAAATTCGACGAACAAATAAAACGATTGTTGGACCGTGTAGAGAATGTAAAACTGCATAAGAATCGTATAGACGAAAATTGGCGTTCACGTGCTCGTTTTTGTGGAAAAAATTAAAAAAGCTCTCAAAGTTCGAGATAAAAAAAAAAAAACCATCGACCAGGTAGCCAACGGTAAACGATACAAGTATCGTACGGGCGAAAACGAGCGTTACCGTGCTCGTTTTCGAGTTATTGACGAAAAACGGCCTGGAGCGATCGGTCCGGCGGTCGACGCGCGAAAGTTTCTAAGTCCGCTCTGCTCCGAATCATCGCTCCGGCGTCAAAAATCGTCGTAGGACAAAAAATGGACACGCTATCTTGCAGGAAAAAATCCGGGGAACACGATGGCGTCGTCAAAAGTGCAGGTCGTCGAGCTCGTTTTCGAGAGAAAAAAAAAAAAATTCTCAAAATTCGACAAAAAAATAAAACGATTATTGGATCGTGTAGAGAATGTAAAACTGCATAAGAATCGTATAGACGAAAATTGGCGTTCACGTGCTCGTTTTTGTGGAAAAAATTAAAAAAGCTCTCAAAGTTCGAGATAAAAAAAAAAAAACCATCGACCAGGTAGCCAACGGTAAACGATACAAGTATCGTACGGGCGAAAACGAGCGTTACCGTGCTCGTTTTCGAGTTATTGACGAAAAACGGCCTGGAGCGATCGGTACGGCGGTCGACGCGCGAAAGTTTCTAAGTCCGCTCTGCTCCGAATCATCGCTCCGGCGTCAAAAATCGTCGTAGGACAAAAAATGGACACGCTATCTTGCATGAAAAAATCCGGGGAACACGATGGCGTCGTCAAAAGTGCAGGTCGTCGAGCTCGTTTTCGAGAGAAAAAAAAAGAAATTCTCAAAATTCGACAAAAAAATAAAACGATTATTGGATCGTGTAGAGAATGTGAAACTGCATAAGAATCGTATAGACGAAACTTGGCGTTCACGTGCTCGTTTTTGTAGAAAAAATTAAAAAAGCTCTCAAAGCTCGAGATAAAAAAAAAAAAAACCATCGACCAGGTAGCCAACGGTAGACGGTACAAGTATCGTACGGGCGAAAACGAGCGTTACCGTGCTCGTTTTCGAGTTATTGACGAAAAACGGCCTGGAGCGATCGGTCCGGCGGTCGACGCGCGAAAGTTTCTAAGTCCGCTCTGCTCCGAATCATCGCTCCGGCGTCAAAAATCGTCGTAGGACGAAAAATCGACACGCTACCTTGCAGGAAAAAATCCGGGGAACACGATGGCGTCGTCAAAAGTGCAGGTCGTCGAGCTCGTTTTCGAGAAAAAAAAAAAAAAATTCTCAAAATTCGACGAACAAATAAAACGATTGTTGGACCGTGTAGAGAATGTAAAACTGCATAAGAATCGTATAGACGAAAATTGGCGTTCACGTGCTCGTTTTTGTGGAAAAAATTAAAAAAGCTCTCAAAGTTCGAGATAAAAAAAAAAAAACCATCGACCAGGTAGCCAACGGTAAACGATACAAGTATCGTACGGGCGAAAACGAGCGTTACCGTGCTCGTTTTCGAGTTATTGACGAAAAACGGCCTGGAGCGATCGGTCCGGCGGTCGACGCGCGAAAGTTTCTAAGTCCGCTCTGCTCCGAATCATCGCTCCGGCGTCAAAAATCGTCGTAGGACAAAAAATCGACACGCTACTTTGCAGGAAAAAATCCGGGGAACACGATGGCGTCGTCAAAAGTGCAGGTCGTCGAGCTCGTTTTCGAGAAAAAAAAAAAAAAATTCTCAAAATTCGACAAACAAATAAAACGATTGTTGGACCGTGTAGAGAATGTACAACTGCATAAGAATCGTATAGACGAAAATTGGCGTTCACGTGCTCGTTTTTGTGGAAAAAATTAAAAAAGCTCTCAAAGTTCGAGATAAAAAAAAAAAAACCATCGACCAGGTAGCCAACGGTAAACGATACAAGTATCGTACGGGCGAAAACGAGCGTTACCGTGCTCGTTTTCGAGTTATTGACGAAAAACGGCCTGGAGCGATCGGTCCGGCGGTCGACGCGCGAAAGTTTCTAAGTCCGCTCTGCTCCGAATCATCGCTCCGGCGTCAAAAATCGTCGTAGGACGAAAAATCGACACGCTACCTTGCAGGAAAAAATCCGGGGAACACGATGGCGTCGTCAAAAGTGCAGGTCGTCGAGCTCGTTTTCGAGAAAAAAAAAAAAAAATTCTCAAAATTCGACGAACAAATAAAACGATTGTTGGACCGTGTAGAGAATGTAAAACTGCATAAGAATCGTATAGACGAAAATTGGCGTTCACGTGCTCGTTTTTGTGGAAAAAATTAAAAAAGCTCTCAAAGTTCGAGATAAAAAAAAAAAAACCATCGACCAGGTAGCCAACGGTAAACGATACAAGTATCGTACGGGCGAAAACGAGCGTTACCGTGCTCGTTTTCGAGTTATTGACGAAAAACAGCCTGGAGCGATCGGTCCGGCGGTCGACGCGCGAAAGTTTCTAAGTCCGCTCTGCTCCGAATCATCGCTCCGGCGTCAAAAATCGTCGTAGGACAAAAAATCGACACGCTATCTTGCAGGAAAAAATCCGGGGAACACGATGGCGTCGTCAAAAGTGCAGGTCGTCGAGCTCGTTTTCGAGAAAAAAAAAAAAAAATTCTCAAAATTCGACAAAAAAATAAAACGATTGTTGGACCGTGTAGAGAATGTAAAACTGCATAAGAATCGTATAGACGAAAATTGGCGTTCACGTGCTCGTTTTTGTGGAAAAAATTAAAAAAGCTCTCAAAGCTCGAGATAAAAAAAAAAAAAACCATCGACCAGGTAGCCAACGGTAGACGGTACAAGTATCGTACGGGCGAAAACGAGCGTTACCGTGCTCGTTTTCGAGTTATTGACGAAAAACGGCCTGGAGCGATCGGTACGGCGGTCGACGCGCGAAAGTTTCTAAGTCCGCTCTGCTCCGAATCATCGCTCCGGCGTCAAAAATCGTCGTAGGACAAAAAATGGACACGCTATCTTGCATGAAAAAATCCGGGGAACACGATGGCGTCGTCAAAAGTGCAGGTCGTCGAGCTCGTTTTCGAGAGAAAAAAAAAGAAATTCTCAAAATTCGACAAAAAAATAAAACGATTATTGGATCGTGTAGAGAATGTGAAACTGCATAAGAATCGTATAGACGAAAATTGGCGTTCACGTGCTCGTTTTTGTGGAAAAAATTAAAAAAGCTCTCAAAGCTCGAGATAAAAAAAAAAAAAACCATCGACCAGGTAGCCAACGGTAGACGGTACAAGTATCGTATGGGCGAAAACGAGCATTACCGTGCTCGTTTTCGAGTTATTGACGAAAAACGGCCTGGAGCGATCGGTCCGGCGGTCGACGCGCGAAAGTTTCTAAGTCCGCTCTGCTCCGAATCATCGCTCCGGCGTCAAAAATCGTCGTAGGACAAAAACTCGACACGCTATCTTGCATGAAAAAATCCGGGGAACACGATGGCGTCGTCAAAAGTGCAGGTCGTCGAGCTCGTTTTCGAGAGAAAAAAAAAAAAATTCTCAAAATTCGACAAAAAAATAAAACGATTATTGGATCGTGTAGAGAATGTAAAACTGCATAAGAATCGCATAGACGAAAATTGGCGTTCACGTGCTCGTTTTTGTGGAAAAAATTAAAAAAGCTCTCAAAGTTCGAGATAAAAAAAGAAAAAACCATCCACCAGGTAGCCAACGGTAAACGATACAAGTATCGTACGGGCGAAAACGAGCGTTACCGTGCTCGTTTTCGAGTTATTGACGAAAAACGGCCTGGAGCGATCGGTCCGGCGGTCGACGCGCGAAAGTTTCTAAGTCCGCTCTGCTCCGAATCATCGCTCCGGCGTCAAAAATCGTCGTAGGACAAAAAATCGACACGCTACTTTGCAGGAAAAAATCCGGGGAACACGATGGCGTCGTCAAAAGTGCAGGTCGTCGAGCTCGTTTTCGAGAAAAAAAAAAAAAAATTCTCAAAATTCGACAAACAAATAAAACGATTGTTGGACCGTGTAGAGAATGTACAACTGCATAAGAATCGTATAGACGAAAATTGGCGTTCACGTGCTCGTTTTTGTGGAAAAAATTAAAAAAGCTCTCAAAGTTCGAGATAAAAAAAAAAAAACCATCGACCAGGTAGCCAACGGTAAACGATACAAGTATCGTACGGGCGAAAACGAGCGTTACCGTGCTCGTTTTCGAGTTATTGACGAAAAACGGCCTGGAGCGATCGGTCCGGCGGTCGACGCGCGAAAGTTTCCAAGTCTGCTCTGCCCGGTCCCGCCGCTATGAGGCAGTGTGTCTACTGGGGGGACCGATTGTCCCCCCGGGGGATGGGCGCGAAAGCGCGGGCACGGGGAGGATACCGGAAGAATGCTTCGAGCGATTCCCGGTATCCTCCCAAAGCGTGCCGAAGGGTCACCGTGGGGTTTTTAGTGGGTAGGTCCCGCGCCTGTCGTTGTACGGGCGCGGGGAATCCCACACACCCCTCCCACCTCTCCCCAAGGAGGTGGGAGGGAGTCTTTCGAAGATTTTCCCCACGACAAAAAAAAAAAAAAAAAAAAAAAAAAAAAGTCTGCTCTGCCCCGAATCATCGCTCCGGCGTCAAAAATCGTCGTAGGACAAAAACTCGACACGCTATCTTGCAGGAAAAAATCCGGGGAACACGATGGCGTCGTCAAAAGTGCAGGTCGTCGAGCTCGTTTTCGAGAGAAAAAAAAAAAAATTCTCAAAATTCGACAAAAAAATAAAACGATTGTTGGACCGTGTAGAGAATGTAAAACTGCATAAGAATCGTATAGACGAAAATTGGCGTTCACGTGCTCGTTTTTGTGGAAAAAATTAAAAAAGCTCTCAAAGTTCGAGATAAAAAAAAAAAAACCATCAACCAGGTAGCCAACGGTAAACGATACAAGTATCGTACGGGCGAAAACGAGCGTTACCGTGCTCGTTTTCGAGTTATTGACGAAAAACAGCCTGGAGCGATCGGTCCGGCGGTCGACGCGCGAAAGTTTCTAAGTCCGCTCTGCTCCGAATCATCGCTCCGGCGTCAAAAATCGTCGTAGGACAAAAAATCGACACGCTATCTTGCAGGAAAAAATCCGGGGAACACGATGGCGTCGTCAAAAGTGCAGGTCGTCGAGCTCGTTTTCGAGAGAAAAAAAGAAAAATTCTCAAAATTCGACAAAAAAATAAAGCGATTATTGGATCGTGTAGAGACTGTGAAACTGCATAAGAATCGTGTAGACGAAAATTGGCGTTCACGTGCTCGTTTTTGTGGAAAAAATTAAAAAAGCTCTCAAAGCTCGAGATAAAAAAAAAAAAACCATCGACCAGGTAGCCAACGGTAGACGGTACAAGTATCGTATGGGCGAAAACGAGCGTTACCGTGCTCGTTTTCGAGTTATTGACGAAAAACGGCCTGGAGCGATCGGTCCGGCGGTCGACGCGCGAAAGTTTCTAAGTCCGCTCTGCTCCGAATCATCGCTCCGGCGTCAAAAATCGTCGTAGGACAAAAAATCGACACGCTACTTTGCAGGAAAAAATCCGGGGAACACGATGGCGTCGTCAAAAGTGCAGGTCGTGGAGCTCGTTTTCGAGAAAAAAAAAAAAAAATTCTCAAAATTCGACAAACAAATAAAACGATTGTTGGACCGTGTAGAGAATGTAAAACTGCATAAGAATCGTATAGACGAAAATTGGCGTTCACGTGCTCGTTTTTGTGGAAAAAATTAAAAAAGCTCTCAAAGCTCGAGATAAAAAAAAAAAAAACCATCGACCAGGTAGCCAACGGTAGACGGTACAAGTATCGTATGGGCGAAAACGAGCATTACCGTGCTCGTTTTCGAGTTATTGACGAAAAACGGCCTGGAGCGATCGGTCCGGCGGTCGACGCGCGAAAGTTTCTAAGTCCGCTCTGCTCCGAATCATCGCTCCGGCGTCAAAAATCGTCGTAGGACAAAAACTCGACACGCTATCTTGCATGAAAAAATCCGGGGAACACGATGGCGTCGTCAAAAGTGCAGGTCGTCGAGCTCGTTTTCGAGAGAAAAAAAAAAAAATTCTCAAAATTCGACAAAAAAATAAAACGATTATTGGATCGTGTAGAGAATGTAAAACTGCATAAGAATCGCATAGACGAAAATTAGCGTTCACGTGCTCGTTTTTGTGGAAAAAATTAAAAAAGCTCTCAAAGTTCGAGATAAAAAAAGAAAAAACCATCCACCAGGTAGCCAACGGTAAACGGTACAAGTATCGTACGGGCGAAAACGAGCGTTACCGTGCTCGTTTTCGAGTTATTGACGAAAAACGGCCTGGAGCGATCGGTCCGGCGGTCGACGCGCGAAAGTTTCTAAGTCCGCTCTGCTCCGAATCATCGCTCCGGCGTCAAAAATCGTCGTAGGACAAAAAATCGACACGCTACTTTGCAGGAAAAAATCCGGGGAACACGATGGCGTCGTCAAAAGTGCAGGTCGTCGAGCTCGTTTTCGAGAAAAAAAAAAAAAAATTCTCAAAATTCGACAAACAAATAAAACGATTGTTGGACCGTGTAAAGAATGTACAACTGCATAAGAATCGTATAGACGAAAATTGGCGTTCACGTGCTCGTTTTTGTGGAAAAAATTAAAAAAGCTCTCAAAGTTCGAGATAAAAAAAAAAAAACCATCGACCAGGTAGCCAACGGTAAACGATACAAGTATCGTACGGGCGAAAACGAGCGTTACCGTGCTCGTTTTCGAGTTATTGACGAAAAACGGCCTGGAGCGATCGGTCCGGCGGTCGACGCGCGAAAGTTTCCAAGTCTGCTCTGCCCGGTCCCGCCGCTATGAGGCAGTGTGTCTACTGGGGGGACCGATTGTCCCCCCGGGGGATGGGCGCGAAAGCGCGGGCACGGGGAGGATACCGGAAGAATGCTTCGAGCGATTCCCGGTATCCTCCCAAAGCGTGCCGAAGGGTCACCGTGGGGTTTTTAGTGGGTAGGTCCCGCGCCTGTCGTTGTACGGGCGCGGGGAATCCCACACACCCCTCCCACCTCTCCCCAAGGAGGTGGGAGGGAGTCTTTCGAAGATTTTCCCCACGACAAAAAAAAAAAAAAAAAAAAAAAAAAAAAGTCTGCTCTGCCCCGAATCATCGCTCCGGCGTCAAAAATCGTCGTAGGACAAAAACTCGACACGCTATCTTGCAGGAAAAAATCCGGGGAACACGATGGCGTGGTCAAAAGTGCAGGTCGTCGAGCTCGTTTTCGAGAGAAAAAAAAAAAAATTCTCACAATTCGACAAAAAAATAAAACGATTATTGGATCGTGTAGAGAATGTGAAACTGCATAAGAATCGTATAGACGAAAATTGGCGTTCACGTGCTCGTTTTTGTGGAAAAAATTAAAAAAGCTCTCAAAGTTCGAGATAAAAAAAAAAAAAACCATCGACCAGGTAGCCAACGGTAGACGGTACAAGTATCGTATGGGCGAAAACGAGCGTTACCGTGCTCGTTTTCGAGTTATTGGCGAAAAACAGCCTGGAGCGATCGGTCCGGCGGTCGACGCGCGAAACTTTCTAAGTCCGCTCTGCTCCGAATCATCGCTCCGGCGTCAAAAATCGTCATAGGACAAAAAATCGCCACCCTATCTTGCAGGAAAAAATCCGGGGAACACGATGGCGTCGTCAAAAGTGCAGGTCGTCGAGCTCGTTTTCGAGAAAAAAAAAAAAATTCTCAAAATTCGACAAAAAAATAAAACGATCAGTGGACCGTGTAGAGAATCTAAAACTGCATAAGAATCGTATAGACGAAAATTGGCGTTCACGTGCTCGTTTTTGAGAAAAAAGTTAAAAAAGCTCTCAAAATTCGAGATAAAAAAAAAAAAATCATCTACCAGGTAGCCAACGGTAAACGGTACAAGTATCGTACGGGCGAAAACGAGCGTTACCGTGCTCGTTTTCGAGTTATTGACGAAAAACGGCCTGGAGCGATCGGTCCGGCGGTCGACGCGCGAAAGTTTCTAAGTCCGCTCTGCTCCGAATCATCGCTCCGGCGTCAAAAATCGTCGTAGGACAAAAAATCGACACGCTATCTTGCAGGAAAAAAACCGGGGAACACGATGGCGTCGTCAAAAGTGCAGGTCGTCGAGCTCGTTTTCGAGAGAAAAAAAAAAAAATTCTCAAAATTCGACAAAAAAATAAAACGATTATTGGATCGTGTAGAGAATGTGAAACTGCATAAGAATCGTATGGACGAAAATTGGCGTTCACGTGCTCGTTTTTGTGGAAAAAATTAAAAAAGCTCTCAATGCTCGAGATAAAAAAAAAAAAAACCATCCACCAGGTAGCCAACGGTAAACGGTACAAGTATCGTACGGGCGAAAACGAGCGTTACCGTGCTCGTTTTCGAGTTATTGACGAAAAACGGCCTGGAGCGATCGGTCCGGCGGTCGACGCGCGAAAGTTTCTAAGTCCGCTCTGCTCCGAATCATCGCTCCGGCGTCAAAAATCGTCGTAGGACAAAAAATCGACACGCTACTTTGCAGGAAAAAATCCGGGGAACACGATGGCGTCGTCAAAAGTGCAGGTCGTCGAGCTCGTTTTCGAGAAAAAAAAAAAAAAATTCTCAAAATTCGACAAACAAATAAAACGATTGTTGGACCGTGTAGAGAATGTACAACTGCATAAGAATCGTATAGACGAAAATTGGCGTTCACGTGCTCGTTTTTGTGGAAAAAATTAAAAAAGCTCTCAAAGTTCGAGATAAAAAAAAAAAAACCATCGACCAGGTAGCCAACGGTAAACGATACAAGTATCGTACGGGCGAAAACGAGCGTTACCGTGCTCGTTTTCGAGTTATTGACGAAAAACGGCCTGGAGCGATCGGTCCGGCGGTCGACGCGCGAAAGTTTCCAAGTCTGCTCTGCCCGGTCCCGCCGCTATGAGGCAGTGTGTCTACTGGGGGGACCGATTGTCCCCCCGGGGGATGGGCGCGAAAGCGCGGGCACGGGGAGGATACCGGAAGAATGCTTCGAGCGATTCCCGGTATCCTCCCAAAGCGTGCCGAAGGGTCACCGTGGGGTTTTTAGTGGGTAGGTCCCGCGCCTGTCGTTGTACGGGCGCGGGGAATCCCACACACCCCTCCCACCTCTCCCCAAGGAGGTGGGAGGGAGTCTTTCGAAGATTTTCCCCACGACAAAAAAAAAAAAAAAAAAAAAAAAAAAAAGTCTGCTCTGCCCCGAATCATCGCTCCGGCGTCAAAAATCGTTGTAGGACAAAAAATCGACACGCTATCTTGCAGGAAAAAAACCGGGGAACACGATGGCGTCGTCAAAAGTGCAGGTCGTCGAGCTCGTTTTCGAGAGAAAAAAAAAAAAATTCTCAAAATTCGACAAAAAAATAAAACGATTATTGGATCGTGTAGAGAATGTGAAACTGCATAAGAATCGTATGGACGAAAATTGGCGTTCACGTGCTCGTTTTTGTGGAAAAAATTAAAAAAGCTCTCAATGCTCGAGATAAAAAAAAAAAAAACCATCCACCAGGTAGCCAACGGTAAACGGTACAAGTATCGTACGGGCGAAAACGAGCGTTACCGTGCTCGTTTTCGAGTTATTGACGAAAAACGGCCTGGAGCGATCGGTCCGGCGGTCGACGCGCGAAAGTTTCTAAGTCCGCTCTGCTCCGAATCATCGCTCCGGCGTCAAAAATCGTCGTAGGACAAAAAATCGACACGCTATCTTGCAGGAAAAAAACCGGGGAACACGATGGCGTCGTCAAAAGTGCAGGTCGTCGAGCTCGTTTTCGAGAGAAAAAAAAAAAAATTCTCAAAATTCGACAAAAAAATAAAACGATTATTGGATCGTGTAGAGAATGTAAAACTGCATAAGAATCGTATAGACGAAAATTGGCGTTCACGTGCTCGTTTTTGTGGAAAAAATTAAAAAAGCTCTCAATGCTCGAGATAAAAAAAAAAAAAACCATCCACCAGGTAGCCAACGGTAAACGGTACAAGTATCGTACGGGCGAAAACGAGCGTTACCGTGCTCGTTTTCGAGTTATTGACGAAAAACGGCCTGGAGCGATCGGTCCGGCGGTCGACGCGCGAAAGTTTCTAAGTCCGCTCTGCTCCGAAACATCGCTCCGGCGTCAAAAATCGTCGTAGTACAAAAAATCGACACGCTGTCTTGCAGGAAAAAATCCGGGGAACACGATGGCGTCGTCAAAAGTGCAGGTCGTCGAGCTCGTTTTCGAGAAAAAAAAAAAAAAATTCTCAAAATTCGACAAAAAAATAAAACGATTATTGGATCGTGTAGAGAATGTGAAACTGCATAAGAATCGTATAGACGAAAATTGGCGTTCACGTGCTCGTTTTTGTGGAAAAAATTAAAAAAGCTCTCAAAGCTCGAGATAAAAAAAAAAAAAACCATCCACCAGGTAGCCAACGGTAAACGGTACAAGTATCGTACGGGCGAAAACTAGCGTTACCGCGCTCGTTTTCGAGTTATTGACGAAAAACCGCCTGGAGCGATCGGTCCGGCGGTCGACGCGCGAAAGTTTCTAAGTCCGCTCTGCTCCGAATCATCGCCCCGGCGTCAAAAATCGTCGTAGGACAAAAAATCGACACGCTATCTTGCAGGAAAAAAACCGGGGAACACGATGGCGTCGTCAAAAGTGCAGGTCGTCGAGCTCGTTTTCGAGAGAAAAAAAAAAAAATTCTCAAAATTCGACAAAAAAATAAAACGATTATTGGATCGTGTAGAGAATGTAAGACTGCATAAGAATCGTATAGACGAAAATTGGCGTTCACGTGCTCGTTTTTGTGGAAAAAATTAAAAAAGCTCTCAATGCTGGAGATAAAAAAAAAAAAAACCATCCACCAGGTAGCCAACGGTAAACGGTACAAGTATCGTACGGGCGAAAACGAGCGTTACCGTGCTCGTTTTCGAGTTATTGACGAAAAACGGCCTGGAGCGATCGGTCCGGCGGTCGACGCGCGAAAGTTTCTAAGTCCGCTCTGCTCCGAATCATCGCTCCGGCGTCAAAAATCGTCGTAGGACAAAAAATCGACACGCTATCTTGCAGGAAAAAATCCGGGGACCACGATGGCGTCGTCAAAAGTGCAGGTCGTCGAGCTCGTTTTCGAGAGAAAAAAAAAAAAATTCTCAAAATTCGACAAAAAAATAAAGCGATTGTTGGACCGTGTAGAGAATGTAAAACTGCATAAGAATCGTATAGACGAAAATTGGCGTTCACGTGCTCGTTTTTGTGGAAAAAATTAAAAAAGCTCTCAATGCTCGAGATAAAAAAAAAAAAAACCATCCACCAGGTAGCCAACGGTAAACGGTACAAGTATCGTACGGGCGAAAACGAGCGTTACCGTGCTCGTTTTCGAGTTATTGACGAAAAACGGCCTGGAGCGATCGGTCCGGCGGTCGACGCGCGAAAGTTTCTAAGTCCGCTCTGCTCCGAATCATCGCTCCGGCGTCAAAAATCGTCGTAGGACAAAAAATCGACACGCTATCTTGCAGGAAAAAAACCGGGGAACACGATGGCGTCGTCAAAAGTGCAGGTCGTCGAGCTCGTTTTCGAGAGAAAAAAAAAAAAATTCTCAAAATTCGACAAAAAAATAAAACGATTATTGGATCGTGTAGAGAATGTAAAACTGCATAAGAATCGTATAGACGAAAATTGGCGTTCACGTGCTCGTTTTTGTGGAAAAAATTAAAAAAGCTCTCAAAGCTCGAGATAAAAAAAAAAAAAACCATCCACCAGGTAGCCAACGGTAAACGGTACAAGTATCGTACGGGCGAAAACGAGCGTTACCGTGCTCGTTTTCGAGTTATT
Organism: Colletes latitarsis; assembly: GCF_051014445.1. Classification (NCBI taxonomy): domain Eukaryota; kingdom Metazoa; phylum Arthropoda; class Insecta; order Hymenoptera; family Colletidae; genus Colletes; species Colletes latitarsis. The sequence continues at coordinate 2,475,347 of NC_135137.1, forward strand.
GAGGAAAAACGGCCTGGAGCGATCGGTCCGGCGGTCGACGCGCGAAAGTTTCTAAGTCCGCTCTGCTCCGAATCATCGCCCCGGCGTCAAAAATCGTCGTAGGACAAAAAATCGACACGCTATCTTGCAGGAAAAAAACCGGGGAACACGATGGCGTCGTCAAAAGTGCAGGTCGTCGAGCTCGTTTTCGAGAGAAAAAAAAAAAAATTCTCAAAATTCGACAAAAAAATAAAACGATTATTGGATCGTGTAGAGAATGTAAAACTGCATAAGAATCGTATAGACGAAAATTGGCGTTCACGTGCTCGTTTTTGTGGAAAAAATTAAAAAAGCTCTCAATGCTCGAGATAAAAAAAAAAAAAACCATCCACCAGGTAGCCAACGGTAAACGGTACAAGTATCGTACGGGCGAAAACGAGCGTTACCGTGCTCGTTTTCGAGTTATTGACGAAAAACGGCCTGGAGCGATCGGTCCGGCGGTCGACGCGCAAAAGTTTCCAAGTCCGCTCTGCTCCGAATCATCGCTCCGGCGTCAAAAATCGTCGTAGGACAAAAAATCGACACGCTATCTTGCAGGAAAAAAACCGGGGAACACGATGGCGTCGTCAAAAGTGCAGGTCGTCGAGCTCGTTTTCGAGAGAAAAAAAAAAAAATTCTCAAAATTCGACAAAAAAATAAAACGATTATTGGATCGTGTAGAGAATGTAAAACTGCATAAGAATCGTATAGACGAAAATTGGCGTTCACGTGCTCGTTTTTGTGGAAAAAATTAAAAAAGCTCTCAATGCTCGAGATAAAAAAAAAAAAAACCATCCACCAGGTAGCCAACGGTAAACGGTACAAGTATCGTACGGGCGAAAACGAGCGTTACCGTGCTCGTTTTCGAGTTATTGACGAAAAACGGCCTGGAGCGATCGGTCCGGCGGTCGACGCGCGAAAGTTTCTAAGTCCGCTCTGCTCCGAAACATCGCTCCGGCGTCAAAAATCGTCGTAGTACAAAAAATCGACACGCTGTCTTGCAGGAAAAAATCCGGGGAACACGATGGCGTCGTCAAAAGTGCAGGTCGTCGAGCTCGTTTTCGAGAAAAAAAAAAAAAAATTCTCAAAATTCGACAAAAAAATAAAACGATTATTGGATCGTGTAGAGAATGTGAAACTGCATAAGAATCGTATAGACGAAAATTGGCGTTCACGTGCTCGTTTTTGTGGAAAAAATTAAAAAAGCTCTCAAAGCTCGAGATAAAAAAAAAAAAAACCATCCACCAGGTAGCCAACGGTAAACGGTACAAGTATCGTACGGGCGAAAACTAGCGTTACCGCGCTCGTTTTCGAGTTATTGACGAAAAACCGCCTGGAGCGATCGGTCCGGCGGTCGACGCGCGAAAGTTTCTAAGTCCGCTCTGCTCCGAATCATCGCCCCGGCGTCAAAAATCGTCGTAGGACAAAAAATCGACACGCTATCTTGCAGGAAAAAAACCGGGGAACACGATGGCGTCGTCAAAAGTGCAGGTCGTCGAGCTCGTTTTCGAGAGAAAAAAAAAAAAATTCTCAAAATTCGACAAAAAAATAAAACGATTATTGGATCGTGTAGAGAATGTAAAACTGCATAAGAATCGTATAGACGAAAATTGGCGTTCACGTGCTCGTTTTTGTGGAAAAAATTAAAAAAGCTCTCAATGCTGGAGATAAAAAAAAAAAAAACCATCCACCAGGTAGCCAACGGTAAACGGTACAAGTATCGTACGGGCGAAAACGAGCGTTACCGTGCTCGTTTTCGAGTTATTGACGAAAAACGGCCTGGAGCGATCGGTCCGGCGGTCGACGCGCGAAAGTTTCTAAGTCCGCTCTGCTCCGAATCATCGCTCCGGCGTCAAAAATCGTCGTAGGACAAAAAATCGACACGCTATCTTGCAGGAAAAAATCCGGGGACCACGATGGCGTCGTCAAAAGTGCAGGTCGTCGAGCTCGTTTTCGAGAGAAAAAAAAAAAAATTCTCAAAATTCGACAAAAAAATAAAGCGATTGTTGGACCGTGTAGAGAATGTAAAACTGCATAAGAATCGTATAGACGAAAATTGGCGTTCACGTGCTCGTTTTTGTGGAAAAAATTAAAAAAGCTCTCAATGCTCGAGATAAAAAAAAAAAAAACCATCCACCAGGTAGCCAACGGTAAACGGTACAAGTATCGTACGGGCGAAAACTAGCGTTACCGCGCTCGTTTTCGAGTTATTGACGAAAAACCGCCTGGAGCGATCGGTCCGGCGGTCGACGCGCGAAAGTTTCTAAGTCCGCTCTGCTCCGAATCATCGCCCCGGCGTCAAAAATCGTCGTAGGACAAAAAATCGACACGCTATCTTGCAGGAAAAAAACCGGGGAACACGATGGCGTCGTCAAAAGTGCAGGTCGTCGAGCTCGTTTTCGAGAGAAAAAAAAAAAAATTCTCAAAATTCGACAAAAAAATAAAACGATTATTGGATCGTGTAGAGAATGTAAAACTGCATAAGAATCGTATAGACGAAAATTGGCGTTCACGTGCTCGTTTTTGTGGAAAAAATTAAAAAAGCTCTCAATGCTGGAGATAAAAAAAAAAAAAACCATCCACCAGGTAGCCAACGGTAAACGGTACAAGTATCGTACGGGCGAAAACGAGCGTTACCGTGCTCGTTTTCGAGTTATTGACGAAAAACGGCCTGGAGCGATCGGTCCGGCGGTCGACGCGCGAAAGTTTCTAAGTCCGCTCTGCTCCGAATCATCGCTCCGGCGTCAAAAATCGTCGTAGGACAAAAAATCGACACGCTATCTTGCAGGAAAAAATCCGGGGACCACGATGGCGTCGTCAAAAGTGCAGGTCGTCGAGCTCGTTTTCGAGAGAAAAAAAAAAAAATTCTCAAAATTCGACAAAAAAATAAAGCGATTGTTGGACCGTGTAGAGAATGTAAAACTGCATAAGAATCGTATAGACGAAAATTGGCGTTCACGTGCTCGTTTTTGTGGAAAAAATTAAAAAAGCTCTCAATGCTCGAGATAAAAAAAAAAAAAACCATCCACCAGGTAGCCAACGGTAAACGGTACAAGTATCGTACGGGCGAAAACTAGCGTTACCGCGCTCGTTTTCGAGTTATTGACGAAAAACCGCCTGGAGCGATCGGTCCGGCGGTCGACGCGCGAAAGTTTCTAAGTCCGCTCTGCTCCGAATCATCGCCCCGGCGTCAAAAATCGTCGTAGGACAAAAAATCGACACGCTATCTTGCAGGAAAAAAACCGGGGAACACGATGGCGTCGTCAAAAGTGCAGGTCGTCGAGCTCGTTTTCGAGAGAAAAAAAAAAAAATTCTCAAAATTCGACAAAAAAATAAAACGATTATTGGATCGTGTAGAGAATGTAAAACTGCATAAGAATCGTATAGACGAAAATTGGCGTTCACGTGCTCGTTTTTGTGGAAAAAATTAAAAAAGCTCTCAATGCTGGAGATAAAAAAAAAAAAAACCATCCACCAGGTAGCCAACGGTAAACGGTACAAGTATCGTACGGGCGAAAACGAGCGTTACCGTGCTCGTTTTCGAGTTATTGACGAAAAACGGCCTGGAGCGATCGGTCCGGCGGTCGACGCGCGAAAGTTTCTAAGTCCGCTCTGCTCCGAATCATCGCTCCGGCGTCAAAAATCGTCGTAGGACAAAAAATCGACACGCTATCTTGCAGGAAAAAAACCGGGGAACACGATGGCGTCGTCAAAAGTGCAGGTCGTCGAGCTCGTTTTCGAGAGAAAAAAAAAAAAATTCTCAAAATTCGACAAAAAAATAAAACGATTATTGGATCGTGTAGAGAATGTAAAACTGCATAAGAATCGTATAGACGAAAATTGGCGTTCACGTGCTCGTTTTTGTGGAAAAAATTAAAAAAGCTCTCAAAGCTCGAGATAAAAAAAAAAAAAACCATCCACCAGGTAGCCAACGGTAAACGGTACAAGTATCGTACGGGCGAAAACGAGCGTTACCGTGCTCGTTTTCGAGTTATTGAGGAAAAACGGCCTGGAGCGATCGGTCCGGCGGTCGACGCGCGAAAGTTTCTAAGTCCGCTCTGCTCCGAATCATCGCCCCGGCGTCAAAAATCGTCGTAGGACAAAAAATCGACACGCTATCTTGCAGGAAAAAAACCGGGGAACACGATGGCGTCGTCAAAAGTGCAGGTCGTCGAGCTCGTTTTCGAGAGAAAAAAAAAAAAATTCTCAAAATTCGACAAAAAAATAAAACGATTATTGGATCGTGTAGAGAATGTAAAACTGCATAAGAATCGTATAGACGAAAATTGGCGTTCACGTGCTCGTTTTTGTGGAAAAAATTAAAAAAGCTCTCAATGCTCGAGATAAAAAAAAAAAAAACCATCCACCAGGTAGCCAACGGTAAACGGTACAAGTATCGTACGGGCGAAAACGAGCGTTACCGTGCTCGTTTTCGAGTTATTGACGAAAAACGGCCTGGAGCGATCGGTCCGGCGGTCGACGCGCAAAAGTTTCCAAGTCCGCTCTGCTCCGAATCATCGCTCCGGCGTCAAAAATCGTCGTAGGACAAAAAATCGACACGCTATCTTGCAGGAAAAAAACCGGGGAACACGATGGCGTCGTCAAAAGTGCAGGTCGTCGAGCTCGTTTTCGAGAGAAAAAAAAAAAAATTCTCAAAATTCGACAAAAAAATAAAACGATTATTGGATCGTGTAGAGAATGTAAAACTGCATAAGAATCGTATAGACGAAAATTGGCGTTCACGTGCTCGTTTTTGTGGAAAAAATTAAAAAAGCTCTCAATGCTCGAGATAAAAAAAAAAAAAACCATCCACCAGGTAGCCAACGGTAAACGGTACAAGTATCGTACGGGCGAAAACGAGCGTTACCGTGCTCGTTTTCGAGTTATTGACGAAAAACGGCCTGGAGCGATCGGTCCGGCGGTCGACGCGCGAAAGTTTCTAAGTCCGCTCTGCTCCGAAACATCGCTCCGGCGTCAAAAATCGTCGTAGTACAAAAAATCGACACGCTGTCTTGCAGGAAAAAATCCGGGGAACACGATGGCGTCGTCAAAAGTGCAGGTCGTCGAGCTCGTTTTCGAGAAAAAAAAAAAAAAATTCTCAAAATTCGACAAAAAAATAAAACGATTATTGGATCGTGTAGAGAATGTGAAACTGCATAAGAATCGTATAGACGAAAATTGGCGTTCACGTGCTCGTTTTTGTGGAAAAAATTAAAAAAGCTCTCAAAGCTCGAGATAAAAAAAAAAAAAACCATCCACCAGGTAGCCAACGGTAAACGGTACAAGTATCGTACGGGCGAAAACTAGCGTTACCGCGCTCGTTTTCGAGTTATTGACGAAAAACCGCCTGGAGCGATCGGTCCGGCGGTCGACGCGCGAAAGTTTCTAAGTCCGCTCTGCTCCGAATCATCGCCCCGGCGTCAAAAATCGTCGTAGGACAAAAAATCGACACGCTATCTTGCAGGAAAAAAACCGGGGAACACGATGGCGTCGTCAAAAGTGCAGGTCGTCGAGCTCGTTTTCGAGAGAAAAAAAAAAAAATTCTCAAAATTCGACAAAAAAATAAAACGATTATTGGATCGTGTAGAGAATGTAAGACTGCATAAGAATCGTATAGACGAAAATTGGCGTTCACGTGCTCGTTTTTGTGGAAAAAATTAAAAAAGCTCTCAATGCTGGAGATAAAAAAAAAAAAAACCATCCACCAGGTAGCCAACGGTAAACGGTACAAGTATCGTACGGGCGAAAACGAGCGTTACCGTGCTCGTTTTCGAGTTATTGACGAAAAACGGCCTGGAGCGATCGGTCCGGCGGTCGACGCGCGAAAGTTTCTAAGTCCGCTCTGCTCCGAATCATCGCTCCGGCGTCAAAAATCGTCGTAGGACAAAAAATCGACACGCTATCTTGCAGGAAAAAATCCGGGGACCACGATGGCGTCGTCAAAAGTGCAGGTCGTCGAGCTCGTTTTCGAGAGAAAAAAAAAAAAATTCTCAAAATTCGACAAAAAAATAAAGCGATTGTTGGACCGTGTAGAGAATGTAAAACTGCATAAGAATCGTATAGACGAAAATTGGCGTTCACGTGCTCGTTTTTGTGGAAAAAATTAAAAAAGCTCTCAATGCTCGAGATAAAAAAAAAAAAAACCATCCACCAGGTAGCCAACGGTAAACGGTACAAGTATCGTACGGGCGAAAACGAGCGTTACCGTGCTCGTTTTCGAGTTATTGACGAAAAACGGCCTGGAGCGATCGGTCCGGCGGTCGACGCGCGAAAGTTTCTAAGTCCGCTCTGCTCCGAATCATCGCTCCGGCGTCAAAAATCGTCGTAGGACAAAAAATCGACACGCTATCTTGCAGGAAAAAAACCGGGGAACACGATGGCGTCGTCAAAAGTGCAGGTCGTCGAGCTCGTTTTCGAGAGAAAAAAAAAAAAATTCTCAAAATTCGACAAAAAAATAAAACGATTATTGGATCGTGTAGAGAATGTAAAACTGCATAAGAATCGTATAGACGAAAATTGGCGTTCACGTGCTCGTTTTTGTGGAAAAAATTAAAAAAGCTCTCAAAGCTCGAGATAAAAAAAAAAAAAACCATCCACCAGGTAGCCAACGGTAAACGGTACAAGTATCGTACGGGCGAAAACGAGCGTTACCGTGCTCGTTTTCGAGTTATTGAGGAAAAACGGCCTGGAGCGATCGGTCCGGCGGTCGACGCGCGAAAGTTTCTAAGTCCGCTCTGCTCCGAATCATCGCCCCGGCGTCAAAAATCGTCGTAGGACAAAAAATCGACACGCTATCTTGCAGGAAAAAAACCGGGGAACACGATGGCGTCGTCAAAAGTGCAGGTCGTCGAGCTCGTTTTCGAGAGAAAAAAAAAAAAATTCTCAAAATTCGACAAAAAAATAAAACGATTATTGGATCGTGTAGAGAATGTAAAACTGCATAAGAATCGTATAGACGAAAATTGGCGTTCACGTGCTCGTTTTTGTGGAAAAAATTAAAAAAGCTCTCAATGCTCGAGATAAAAAAAAAAAAAACCATCCACCAGGTAGCCAACGGTAAACGGTACAAGTATCGTACGGGCGAAAACGAGCGTTACCGTGCTCGTTTTCGAGTTATTGACGAAAAACGGCCTGGAGCGATCGGTCCGGCGGTCGACGCGCAAAAGTTTCCAAGTCCGCTCTGCTCCGAATCATCGCTCCGGCGTCAAAAATCGTCGTAGGACAAAAAATCGACACGCTATCTTGCAGGAAAAAAACCGGGGAACACGATGGCGTCGTCAAAAGTGCAGGTCGTCGAGCTCGTTTTCGAGAGAAAAAAAAAAAAATTCTCAAAATTCGACAAAAAAATAAAACGATTATTGGATCGTGTAGAGAATGTAAAACTGCATAAGAATCGTATAGACGAAAATTGGCGTTCACGTGCTCGTTTTTGTGGAAAAAATTAAAAAAGCTCTCAATGCTCGAGATAAAAAAAAAAAAAACCATCCACCAGGTAGCCAACGGTAAACGGTACAAGTATCGTACGGGCGAAAACGAGCGTTACCGTGCTCGTTTTCGAGTTATTGACGAAAAACGGCCTGGAGCGATCGGTCCGGCGGTCGACGCGCGAAAGTTTCTAAGTCCGCTCTGCTCCGAAACATCGCTCCGGCGTCAAAAATCGTCGTAGTACAAAAAATCGACACGCTGTCTTGCAGGAAAAAATCCGGGGAACACGATGGCGTCGTCAAAAGTGCAGGTCGTCGAGCTCGTATTCGAGAAAAAAAAAAAAAAATTCTCAAAATTCGACAAAAAAATAAAACGATTATTGGATCGTGTAGAGAATGTGAAACTGCATAAGAATCGTATAGACGAAAATTGGCGTTCACGTGCTCGTTTTTGTGGAAAAAATTAAAAAAGCTCTCAAAGCTCGAGATAAAAAAAAAAAAAACCATCCACCAGGTAGCCAACGGTAAACGGTACAAGTATCGTACGGGCGAAAACTAGCGTTACCGCGCTCGTTTTCGAGTTATTGACGAAAAACCGCCTGGAGCGATCGGTCCGGCGGTCGACGCGCGAAAGTTTCTAAGTCCGCTCTGCTCCGAATCATCGCCCCGGCGTCAAAAATCGTCGTAGGACAAAAAATCGACACGCTATCTTGCAGGAAAAAAACCGGGGAACACGATGGCGTCGTCAAAAGTGCAGGTCGTCGAGCTCGTTTTCGAGAGAAAAAAAAAAAAATTCTCAAAATTCGACAAAAAAATAAAACGATTATTGGATCGTGTAGAGAATGTAAAACTGCATAAGAATCGTATAGACGAAAATTGGCGTTCACGTGCTCGTTTTTGTGGAAAAAATTAAAAAAGCTCTCAATGCTGGAGATAAAAAAAAAAAAAACCATCCACCAGGTAGCCAACGGTAAACGGTACAAGTATCGTACGGGCGAAAACGAGCGTTACCGTGCTCGTTTTCGAGTTATTGACGAAAAACGGCCTGGAGCGATCGGTCCGGCGGTCGACGCGCGAAAGTTTCTAAGTCCGCTCTGCTCCGAATCATCGCTCCGGCGTCAAAAATCGTCGTAGGACAAAAAATCGACACGCTATCTTGCAGGAAAAAATCCGGGGACCACGATGGCGTCGTCAAAAGTGCAGGTCGTCGAGCTCGTTTTCGAGAGAAAAAAAAAAAAATTCTCAAAATTCGACAAAAAAATAAAGCGATTGTTGGACCGTGTAGAGAATGTAAAACTGCATAAGAATCGTATAGACGAAAATTGGCGTTCACGTGCTCGTTTTTGTGGAAAAAATTAAAAAAGCTCTCAATGCTCGAGATAAAAAAAAAAAAAACCATCCACCAGGTAGCCAACGGTAAACGGTACAAGTATCGTACGGGCGAAAACTAGCGTTACCGCGCTCGTTTTCGAGTTATTGACGAAAAACCGCCTGGAGCGATCGGTCCGGCGGTCGACGCGCGAAAGTTTCTAAGTCCGCTCTGCTCCGAATCATCGCCCCGGCGTCAAAAATCGTCGTAGGACAAAAAATCGACACGCTATCTTGCAGGAAAAAAACCGGGGAACACGATGGCGTCGTCAAAAGTGCAGGTCGTCGAGCTCGTTTTCGAGAGAAAAAAAAAAAAATTCTCAAAATTCGACAAAAAAAAAAAAAAAAATAAAACGATTATTGGATCGTGTAGAGAATGTAAAACTGCATAAGAATCGTATAGACGAAAATTGGCGTTCACGTGCTCGTTTTTGTGGAAAAAATTAAAAAAGCTCTCAATGCTGGAGATAAAAAAAAAAAAAACCATCCACCAGGTAGCCAACGGTAAACGGTACAAGTATCGTACGGGCGAAAACGAGCGTTACCGTGCTCGTTTTCGAGTTATTGACGAAAAACGGCCTGGAGCGATCGGTCCGGCGGTCGACGCGCGAAAGTTTCTAAGTCCGCTCTGCTCTCCCCGACGGCGTCAGCACGGTGTGTTATGCGGATGACACACTGGTGCTGGCCGTCGGGGCGCACTGGGGGAGGGCCATGCGTCGCGCGGAGGAGGGGTCGCAACGCGTCGTCGACCGGATCAGGGGGATGGGGATGACGGTGGCGGTCCATAAGACCGAGGTGATTGCGTTTCATTCACCTCGGCAGGATCCGCCACCCCCTCTGATCCGGGTGGGTGGGGCTGACATCGAGGTGAAGCCCCAGATCAGGTATCTAGGGCTGATCCTCGATAGCCACTGGCGTTTCGAGGAGCATTTCCGCTGCCTGGTCCCCCGGTTGGAAAGGATGGTTGCGGCTCTGGGCCGGATCCTGCCCAACCTGGGGGGCCCGGCGGGCCGAGTTCGTCGCCTCTATGTGGCAATGGTCCAGTCGGTGGCCCTATACGGGGCCCCCGTCTGGGCGGACGACCTGGCTGCCTCCCGGCGCGGCATGACTATGCTGCGTCGGGTGCAGAGGCGCATGGCGCTCAGGGTCGTCCGCGGGTATCGGACCATGTCACATGAGGCGGCGACGGTTCTAGCGGGGATGCCGCCCATGGACCTGCTCGCGCGGTCGCACGCGGTGATGTACCGGCACCGCGTCGACCGTCGCGCGGGGGTGGGGGCGGTCCCGGGCGGGCAGGAACCTGCTTGGGGCGATTTGAAGCGCCAGGCCCGGCAGTCCGTGTTGCTCGCGTGGCAGGAGCGGCTGGCTCTGCCAACCGCGGGGCACCGGACTGTCGGGGCGGTTCGGCCACTCCTGAAGGAGTGGCTGGACAGAGGCCATGGCAGCCTCACCTACCGGATGGCACAGGTATTTTCCGGGCATGGCAGCTTCGGAAGATACCTGTGCCGGATAGGGAAGGAGCCGACGGCGCGTTGCTGCCACTGCGACGCTGAGCAGGACACGGCGGATCATACCCTGGAGGTATGCTCCGCGTGGGAGGGGGAGCGCCGTGTCCTGGTCGGCGTCGTCGGGCGGGATGTCTCGCTGCCGGGCGTGCTGCGCGCCATGCTCGGCAGCGAGGAGAAGTGGAGGGCCGTGGCCTCCTTCTGCGAGAACGTAATGTTGCAGAAGGAGGCCGCGGGGAGGGAGCGCGAGCTTCAGCGGCGGGCTGAAGCTCGCGCTCGTGCGGTGGCCCGAGGTCGTCGCCCGGTCGCGAGGCGTCGCGGGCGGCCGCCTCGGCGTGGCGGATGACCTAGGCTGGGAGGGGGGTCCTGAGGGGACCCTCCTCCCGCCAGGCGGCGCCGGGTCGGACCGGTTGGGGGTAGGAGTGCCTCCCCCTACCGGTCCGACGCAAGGGGAGGCACCCTCGGCGGTCTGGTGCGGCCATGAACGCCCGGCCGCCGAGGGGTGGAAACGGGGTCGCGGGCGGTTGCGAGTTGGGGCTCGCAGCCGCCACTAAACGCGGCCCCGGGACGGATAGCGGCGGGATGGAGTGGCCCCGTCCCGCCGCTATGAGGCAGTGTGTTTACTGGGGGGACCGATTGTCCCCCCGGGGGATGGGCGCGAAAGCGCGGGCACGGGGAGGATACCGGAAGAATGCTTCGAGTGATTCCCGGTATCCTCCCAAAGCGTGCCGAAGGGTCACCGTGGGGTTTTTAGTGGGTAGGTCCCGCGCCTGTCGTTGTACGGGCGCGGGGAATCCCACACACCCCTCCCACCTCTCCCCAAGGAGGTGGGAGGGAGTCTTTCGAAGATTTTCCCCACGACAAAAAAAAAAAAAAAAAAAAAAAAAAAAAAAAAAAAAGTCCGCTCTGCTCCGAATCATCGCTCCGGCGTCAAAAATCGTCGTAGGACAAAAAATCGACACGCTATCTTGCAGGAAAAAATCCGGGGACCACGATGGCGTCGTCAAAAGTGCAGGTCGTCGAGCTCGTTTTCGAGAGAAAAAAAAAAAAATTCTCAAAATTCGACAAAAAAATAAAGCGATTGTTGGACCGTGTAGAGAATGTAAAACTGCATAAGAATCGTATAGACGAAAATTGGCGTTCACGTGCTCGTTTTTGTGGAAAAAATTAAAAAAGCTCTCAATGCTCGAGATAAAAAAAAAAAAAACCATCCACCAGGTAGCCAACGGTAAACGGTACAAGTATCGTACGGGCGAAAACTAGCGTTACCGCGCTCGTTTTCGAGTTATTGACGAAAAACCGCCTGGAGCGATCGGTCCGGCGGTCGACGCGCGAAAGTTTCTAAGTCCGCTCTGCTCCGAATCATCGCCCCGGCGTCAAAAATCGTCGTAGGACAAAAAATCGACACGCTATCTTGCAGGAAAAAAACCGGGGAACACGATGGCGTCGTCAAAAGTGCAGGTCGTCGAGCTCGTTTTCGAGAGAAAAAAAAAAAAATTCTCAAAATTCGACAAAAAAATAAAACGATTATTGGATCGTGTAGAGAATGTAAAACTGCATAAGAATCGTATAGACGAAAATTGGCGTTCACGTGCTCGTTTTTGTGGAAAAAATTAAAAAAGCTCTCAATGCTGGAGATAAAAAAAAAAAAAACCATCCACCAGGTAGCCAACGGTAAACGGTACAAGTATCGTACGGGCGAAAACGAGCGTTACCGTGCTCGTTTTCGAGTTATTGACGAAAAACGGCCTGGAGCGATCGGTCCGGCGGTCGACGCGCGAAAGTTTCTAAGTCCGCTCTGCTCCGAATCATCGCTCCGGCGTCAAAAATCGTCGTAGGACAAAAAATCGACACGCTATCTTGCAGGAAAAAATCCGGGGACCACGATGGCGTCGTCAAAAGTGCAGGTCGTCGAGCTCGTTTTCGAGAGAAAAAAAAAAAAATTCTCAAAATTCGACAAAAAAATAAAGCGATTGTTGGACCGTGTAGAGAATGTAAAACTGCATAAGAATCGTATAGACGAAAATTGGCGTTCACGTGCTCGTTTTTGTGGAAAAAATTAAAAAAGCTCTCAATGCTCGAGATAAAAAAAAAAAAAACCATCCACCAGGTAGCCAACGGTAAACGGTACAAGTATCGTACGGGCGAAAACTAGCGTTACCGCGCTCGTTTTCGAGTTATTGACGAAAAACCGCCTGGAGCGATCGGTCCGGCGGTCGACGCGCGAAAGTTTCTAAGTCCGCTCTGCTCCGAATCATCGCCCCGGCGTCAAAAATCGTCGTAGGACAAAAAATCGACACGCTATCTTGCAGGAAAAAAACCGGGGAACACGATGGCGTCGTCAAAAGTGCAGGTCGTCGAGCTCGTTTTCGAGAGAAAAAAAAAAAAATTCTCAAAATTCGACAAAAAAATAAAACGATTATTGGATCGTGTAGAGAATGTAAAACTGCATAAGAATCGTATAGACGAAAATTGGCGTTCACGTGCTCGTTTTTGTGGAAAAAATTAAAAAAGCTCTCAATGCTGGAGATAAAAAAAAAAAAAACCATCCACCAGGTAGCCAACGGTAAACGGTACAAGTATCGTACGGGCGAAAACGAGCGTTACCGTGCTCGTTTTCGAGTTATTGACGAAAAACGGCCTGGAGCGATCGGTCCGGCGGTCGACGCGCGAAAGTTTCTAAGTCCGCTCTGCTCCGAATCATCGCTCCGGCGTCAAAAATCGTCGTAGGACAAAAAATCGACACGCTATCTTGCAGGAAAAAAACCGGGGAACACGATGGCGTCGTCAAAAGTGCAGGTCGTCGAGCTCGTTTTCGAGAGAAAAAAAAAAAAATTCTCAAAATTCGACAAAAAAATAAAACTATTATTGGATCGTGTAGAGAATGTAAAACTGCATAAGAATCGTATAGACGAAAATTGGCGTTCACGTGCTCGTTTTTGTGGAAAAAATTAAAAAAGCTCTCAATGCTCGAGATAAAAAAAAAAAAAACCATCCACCAGGTAGCCAACGGTAAACGGTACAAGTATCGTACGGGCGAAAACGAGCGTTACCGTGCTCGTTTTCGAGTTATTGACGAAAAACGGCCTGGAGCGATCGGTCCGGCGGTCGACGCGCAAAAGTTTCCAAGTCCGCTCTGCTCCGAATCATCGCTCCGGCGTCAAAAATCGTCGTAGGACAAAAAATCGACACGCTATCTTGCAGGAAAAAAACCGGGGAACACGATGGCGTCGTCAAAAGTGCAGGTCGTCGAGCTCGTTTTCGAGAGAAAAAAAAAAAAATTCTCAAAATTCGACAAAAAAATAAAACGATTATTGGATCGTGTAGAGAATGTAAAACTGCATAAGAATCGTATAGACGAAAATTGGCGTTCACGTGCTCGTTTTTGTGGAAAAAATTAAAAAAGCTCTCAATGCTCGAGATAAAAAAAAAAAAAACCATCCACCAGGTAGCCAACGGTAAACGGTACAAGTATCGTACGGGCGAAAACGAGCGTTACCGTGCTCGTTTTCGAGTTATTGACGAAAAACGGCCTGGAGCGATCGGTCCGGCGGTCGACGCGCGAAAGTTTCTAAGTCCGCTCTGCTCCGAAACATCGCTCCGGCGTCAAAAATCGTCGTAGTACAAAAAATCGACACGCTGTCTTGCAGGAAAAAATCCGGGGAACACGATGGCGTCGTCAAAAGTGCAGGTCGTCGAGCTCGTTTTCGAGAAAAAAAAAAAAAAATTCTCAAAATTCGACAAAAAAATAAAACGATTATTGGATCGTGTAGAGAATGTGAAACTGCATAAGAATCGTATAGACGAAAATTGGCGTTCACGTGCTCGTTTTTGTGGAAAAAATTAAAAAAGCTCTCAAAGCTCGAGATAAAAAAAAAAAAAACCATCCACCAGGTAGCCAACGGTAAACGGTACAAGTATCGTACGGGCGAAAACTAGCGTTACCGCGCTCGTTTTCGAGTTATTGACGAAAAACCGCCTGGAGCGATCGGTCCGGCGGTCGACGCGCGAAAGTTTCTAAGTCCGCTCTGCTCCGAATCATCGCCCCGGCGTCAAAAATCGTCGTAGGACAAAAAATCGACACGCTATCTTGCAGGAAAAAAACCGGGGAACACGATGGCGTCGTCAAAAGTGCAGGTCGTCGAGCTCGTTTTCGAGAGAAAAAAAAAAAAATTCTCAAAATTCGACAAAAAAATAAAACGATTATTGGATCGTGTAGAGAATGTAAGACTGCATAAGAATCGTATAGACGAAAATTGGCGTTCACGTGCTCGTTTTTGTGGAAAAAATTAAAAAAGCTCTCAATGCTGGAGATAAAAAAAAAAAAAACCATCCACCAGGTAGCCAACGGTAAACGGTACAAGTATCGTACGGGCGAAAACGAGCGTTACCGTGCTCGTTTTCGAGTTATTGACGAAAAACGGCCTGGAGCGATCGGTCCGGCGGTCGACGCGCGAAAGTTTCTAAGTCCGCTCTGCTCCGAATCATCGCTCCGGCGTCAAAAATCGTCGTAGGACAAAAAATCGACACGCTATCTTGCAGGAAAAAATCCGGGGACCACGATGGCGTCGTCAAAAGTGCAGGTCGTCGAGCTCGTTTTCGAGAGAAAAAAAAAAAAATTCTCAAAATTCGACAAAAAAATAAAGCGATTGTTGGACCGTGTAGAGAATGTAAAACTGCATAAGAATCGTATAGACGAAAATTGGCGTTCACGTGCTCGTTTTTGTGGAAAAAATTAAAAAAGCTCTCAATGCTCGAGATAAAAAAAAAAAAAACCATCCACCAGGTAGCCAACGGTAAACGGTACAAGTATCGTACGGGCGAAAACGAGCGTTACCGTGCTCGTTTTCGAGTTATTGACGAAAAACGGCCTGGAGCGATCGGTCCGGCGGTCGACGCGCGAAAGTTTCTAAGTCCGCTCTGCTCCGAATCATCGCTCCGGCGTCAAAAATCGTCGTAGGACAAAAAATCGACACGCTATCTTGCAGGAAAAAAACCGGGGAACACGATGGCGTCGTCAAAAGTGCAGGTCGTCGAGCTCGTTTTCGAGAGAAAAAAAAAAAAATTCTCAAAATTCGACAAAAAAATAAAACGATTATTGGATCGTGTAGAGAATGTAAAACTGCATAAGAATCGTATAGACGAAAATTGGCGTTCACGTGCTCGTTTTTGTGGAAAAAATTAAAAAAGCTCTCAAAGCTCGAGATAAAAAAAAAAAAAACCATCCACCAGGTAGCCAACGGTAAACGGTACAAGTATCGTACGGGCGAAAACGAGCGTTACCGTGCTCGTTTTCGAGTTATTGAGGAAAAACGGCCTGGAGCGATCGGTCCGGCGGTCGACGCGCGAAAGTTTCTAAGTCCGCTCTGCTCCGAATCATCGCCCCGGCGTCAAAAATCGTCGTAGGACAAAAAATCGACACGCTATCTTGCAGGAAAAAAACCGGGGAACACGATGGCGTCGTCAAAAGTGCAGGTCGTCGAGCTCGTTTTCGAGAGAAAAAAAAAAAAATTCTCAAAATTCGACAAAAAAATAAAACGATTATTGGATCGTGTAGAGAATGTAAAACTGCATAAGAATCGTATAGACGAAAATTGGCGTTCACGTGCTCGTTTTTGTGGAAAAAATTAAAAAAGCTCTCAATGCTCGAGATAAAAAAAAAAAAAACCATCCACCAGGTAGCCAACGGTAAACGGTACAAGTATCGTACGGGCGAAAACGAGCGTTACCGTGCTCGTTTTCGAGTTATTGACGAAAAACGGCCTGGAGCGATCGGTCCGGCGGTCGACGCGCAAAAGTTTCCAAGTCCGCTCTGCTCCGAATCATCGCTCCGGCGTCAAAAATCGTCGTAGGACAAAAAATCGACACGCTATCTTGCAGGAAAAAAACCGGGGAACACGATGGCGTCGTCAAAAGTGCAGGTCGTCGAGCTCGTTTTCGAGAGAAAAAAAAAAAAATTCTCAAAATTCGACAAAAAAATAAAACGATTATTGGATCGTGTAGAGAATGTAAAACTGCATAAGAATCGTATAGACGAAAATTGGCGTTCACGTGCTCGTTTTTGTGGAAAAAATTAAAAAAGCTCTCAATGCTCGAGATAAAAAAAAAAAAAACCATCCACCAGGTAGCCAACGGTAAACGGTACAAGTATCGTACGGGCGAAAACGAGCGTTACCGTGCTCGTTTTCGAGTTATTGACGAAAAACGGCCTGGAGCGATCGGTCCGGCGGTCGACGCGCGAAAGTTTCTAAGTCCGCTCTGCTCCGAAACATCGCTCCGGCGTCAAAAATCGTCGTAGTACAAAAAATCGACACGCTGTCTTGCAGGAAAAAATCCGGGGAACACGATGGCGTCGTCAAAAGTGCAGGTCGTCGAGCTCGTTTTCGAGAAAAAAAAAAAAAAATTCTCAAAATTCGACAAAAAAATAAAACGATTATTGGATCGTGTAGAGAATGTGAAACTGCATAAGAATCGTATAGACGAAAATTGGCGTTCACGTGCTCGTTTTTGTGGAAAAAATTAAAAAAGCTCTCAAAGCTCGAGATAAAAAAAAAAAAAACCATCCACCAGGTAGCCAACGGTAAACGGTACAAGTATCGTACGGGCGAAAACTAGCGTTACCGCGCTCGTTTTCGAGTTATTGACGAAAAACCGCCTGGAGCGATCGGTCCGGCGGTCGACGCGCGAAAGTTTCTAAGTCCGCTCTGCTCCGAATCATCGCCCCGGCGTCAAAAATCGTCGTAGGACAAAAAATCGACACGCTATCTTGCAGGAAAAAAACCGGGGAACACGATGGCGTCGTCAAAAGTGCAGGTCGTCGAGCTCGTTTTCGAGAGAAAAAAAAAAAAATTCTCAAAATTCGACAAAAAAATAAAACGATTATTGGATCGTGTAGAGAATGTAAAACTGCATAAGAATCGTATAGACGAAAATTGGCGTTCACGTGCTCGTTTTTGTGGAAAAAATTAAAAAAGCTCTCAATGCTGGAGATAAAAAAAAAAAAAACCATCCACCAGGTAGCCAACGGTAAACGGTACAAGTATCGTACGGGCGAAAACGAGCGTTACCGTGCTCGTTTTCGAGTTATTGACGAAAAACGGCCTGGAGCGATCGGTCCGGCGGTCGACGCGCGAAAGTTTCTAAGTCCGCTCTGCTCCGAATCATCGCTCCGGCGTCAAAAATCGTCGTAGGACAAAAAATCGACACGCTATCTTGCAGGAAAAAATCCGGGGACCACGATGGCGTCGTCAAAAGTGCAGGTCGTCGAGCTCGTTTTCGAGAGAAAAAAAAAAAAATTCTCAAAATTCGACAAAAAAATAAAGCGATTGTTGGACCGTGTAGAGAATGTAAAACTGCATAAGAATCGTATAGACGAAAATTGGCGTTCACGTGCTCGTTTTTGTGGAAAAAATTAAAAAAGCTCTCAATGCTCGAGATAAAAAAAAAAAAAACCATCCACCAGGTAGCCAACGGTAAACGGTACAAGTATCGTACGGGCGAAAACTAGCGTTACCGCGCTCGTTTTCGAGTTATTGACGAAAAACCGCCTGGAGCGATCGGTCCGGCGGTCGACGCGCGAAAGTTTCTAAGTCCGCTCTGCTCCGAATCATCGCCCCGGCGTCAAAAATCGTCGTAGGACAAAAAATCGACACGCTATCTTGCAGGAAAAAAACCGGGGAACACGATGGCGTCGTCAAAAGTGCAGGTCGTCGAGCTCGTTTTCGAGAGAAAAAAAAAAAAATTCTCAAAATTCGACAAAAAAATAAAACGATTATTGGATCGTGTAGAGAATGTAAAACTGCATAAGAATCGTATAGACGAAAATTGGCGTTCACGTGCTCGTTTTTGTGGAAAAAATTAAAAAAGCTCTCAATGCTGGAGATAAAAAAAAAAAAAACCATCCACCAGGTAGCCAACGGTAAACGGTACAAGTATCGTACGGGCGAAAACGAGCGTTACCGTGCTCGTTTTCGAGTTATTGACGAAAAACGGCCTGGAGCGATCGGTCCGGCGGTCGACGCGCGAAAGTTTCTAAGTCCGCTCTGCTCCGAATCATCGCTCCGGCGTCAAAAATCGTCGTAGGACAAAAAATCGACACGCTATCTTGCAGGAAAAAATCCGGGGACCACGATGGCGTCGTCAAAAGTGCAGGTCGTCGAGCTCGTTTTCGAGAGAAAAAAAAAAAAATTCTCAAAATTCGACAAAAAAATAAAGCGATTGTTGGACCGTGTAGAGAATGTAAAACTGCATAAGAATCGTATAGACGAAAATTGGCGTTCACGTGCTCGTTTTTGTGGAAAAAATTAAAAAAGCTCTCAATGCTCGAGATAAAAAAAAAAAAAACCATCCACCAGGTAGCCAACGGTAAACGGTACAAGTATCGTACGGGCGAAAACTAGCGTTACCGCGCTCGTTTTCGAGTTATTGACGAAAAACCGCCTGGAGCGATCGGTCCGGCGGTCGACGCGCGAAAGTTTCTAAGTCCGCTCTGCTCCGAATCATCGCCCCGGCGTCAAAAATCGTCGTAGGACAAAAAATCGACACGCTATCTTGCAGGAAAAAAACCGGGGAACACGATGGCGTCGTCAAAAGTGCAGGTCGTCGAGCTCGTTTTCGAGAGAAAAAAAAAAAAATTCTCAAAATTCGACAAAAAAATAAAACGATTATTGGATCGTGTAGAGAATGTAAAACTGCATAAGAATCGTATAGACGAAAATTGGCGTTCACGTGCTCGTTTTTGTGGAAAAAATTAAAAAAGCTCTCAATGCTGGAGATAAAAAAAAAAAAAACCATCCACCAGGTAGCCAACGGTAAACGGTACAAGTATCGTACGGGCGAAAACGAGCGTTACCGTGCTCGTTTTCGAGTTATTGACGAAAAACGGCCTGGAGCGATCGGTCCGGCGGTCGACGCGCGAAAGTTTCTAAGTCCGCTCTGCTCCGAATCATCGCTCCGGCGTCAAAAATCGTCGTAGGACAAAAAATCGACACGCTATCTTGCAGGAAAAAAACCGGGGAACACGATGGCGTCGTCAAAAGTGCAGGTCGTCGAGCTCGTTTTCGAGAGAAAAAAAAAAAAATTCTCAAAATTCGACAAAAAAATAAAACGATTATTGGATCGTGTAGAGAATGTAAAACTGCATAAGAATCGTATAGACGAAAATTGGCGTTCACGTGCTCGTTTTTGTGGAAAAAATTAAAAAAGCTCTCAAAGCTCGAGATAAAAAAAAAAAAAACCATCCACCAGGTAGCCAACGGTAAACGGTACAAGTATCGTACGGGCGAAAACGAGCGTTACCGTGCTCGTTTTCGAGTTATTGAGGAAAAACGGCCTGGAGCGATCGGTCCGGCGGTCGACGCGCGAAAGTTTCTAAGTCCGCTCTGCTCCGAATCATCGCCCCGGCGTCAAAAATCGTCGTAGGACAAAAAATCGACACGCTATCTTGCAGGAAAAAAACCGGGGAACACGATGGCGTCGTCAAAAGTGCAGGTCGTCGAGCTCGTTTTCGAGAGAAAAAAAAAAAAATTCTCAAAATTCGACAAAAAAATAAAACGATTATTGGATCGTGTAGAGAATGTAAAACTGCATAAGAATCGTATAGACGAAAATTGGCGTTCACGTGCTCGTTTTTGTGGAAAAAATTAAAAAAGCTCTCAATGCTCGAGATAAAAAAAAAAAAAACCATCCACCAGGTAGCCAACGGTAAACGGTACAAGTATCGTACGGGCGAAAACGAGCGTTACCGTGCTCGTTTTCGAGTTATTGACGAAAAACGGCCTGGAGCGATCGGTCCGGCGGTCGACGCGCGAAAGTTTCTAAGTCCGCTCTGCTCCGAATCATCGCTCCGGCGTCAAAAATCGTCGTAGGACAAAAA
The DNA here is from genome assembly GCF_051014445.1 of Colletes latitarsis. NCBI lineage: Eukaryota > Metazoa > Arthropoda > Insecta > Hymenoptera > Colletidae > Colletes > Colletes latitarsis. The sequence continues at coordinate 2,495,536 of NC_135137.1, forward strand.
ATCGACACGCTATCTTGCAGGAAAAAAACCGGGGAACACGATGGCGTCGTCAAAAGTGCAGGTCGTCGAGCTCGTTTTCGAGAGAAAAAAAAAAAAATTCTCAAAATTCGACAAAAAAATAAAACGATTATTGGATCGTGTAGAGAATGTAAAACTGCATAAGAATCGTATAGACGAAAATTGGCGTTCACGTGCTCGTTTTTGTGGAAAAAATTAAAAAAGCTCTCAAAGCTCGAGATAAAAAAAAAAAAAACCATCCACCAGGTAGCCAACGGTAAACGGTACAAGTATCGTACGGGCGAAAACGAGCGTTACCGTGCTCGTTTTCGAGTTATTGAGGAAAAACGGCCTGGAGCGATCGGTCCGGCGGTCGACGCGCGAAAGTTTCTAAGTCCGCTCTGCTCCGAATCATCGCCCCGGCGTCAAAAATCGTCGTAGGACAAAAAATCGACACGCTGTCTTGCAGGAAAAAATCCGGGGAACACGATGGCGTCGTCAAAAGTGCAGGTCGTCGAGCTCGTTTTCGAGAAAAAAAAAAAAAAATTCTCAAAATTCGACAAAAAAATAAAACGATTATTGGATCGTGTAGAGAATGTGAAACTGCATAAGAATCGTATAGACGAAAATTGGCGTTCACGTGCTCGTTTTTGTGGAAAAAATTAAAAAAGCTCTCAAAGCTCGAGATAAAAAAAAAAAAAACCATCCACCAGGTAGCCAACGGTAAACGGTACAAGTATCGTACGGGCGAAAACTAGCGTTACCGCGCTCGTTTTCGAGTTATTGACGAAAAACCGCCTGGAGCGATCGGTCCGGCGGTCGACGCGCGAAAGTTTCTAAGTCCGCTCTGCTCCGAATCATCGCCCCGGCGTCAAAAATCGTCGTAGGACAAAAAATCGACACGCTATCTTGCAGGAAAAAAACCGGGGAACACGATGGCGTCGTCAAAAGTGCAGGTCGTCGAGCTCGTTTTCGAGAGAAAAAAAAAAAAATTCTCAAAATTCGACAAAAAAATAAAACGATTATTGGATCGTGTAGAGAATGTAAAACTGCATAAGAATCGTATAGACGAAAATTGGCGTTCACGTGCTCGTTTTTGTGGAAAAAATTAAAAAAGCTCTCAATGCTGGAGATAAAAAAAAAAAAAACCATCCACCAGGTAGCCAACGGTAAACGGTACAAGTATCGTACGGGCGAAAACGAGCGTTACCGTGCTCGTTTTCGAGTTATTGACGAAAAACGGCCTGGAGCGATCGGTCCGGCGGTCGACGCGCGAAAGTTTCTAAGTCCGCTCTGCTCCGAATCATCGCTCCGGCGTCAAAAATCGTCGTAGGACAAAAAATCGACACGCTATCTTGCAGGAAAAAATCCGGGGACCACGATGGCGTCGTCAAAAGTGCAGGTCGTCGAGCTCGTTTTCGAGAGAAAAAAAAAAAAATTCTCAAAATTCGACAAAAAAATAAAGCGATTGTTGGACCGTGTAGAGAATGTAAAACTGCATAAGAATCGTATAGACGAAAATTGGCGTTCACGTGCTCGTTTTTGTGGAAAAAATTAAAAAAGCTCTCAATGCTCGAGATAAAAAAAAAAAAAACCATCCACCAGGTAGCCAACGGTAAACGGTACAAGTATCGTACGGGCGAAAACTAGCGTTACCGCGCTCGTTTTCGAGTTATTGACGAAAAACCGCCTGGAGCGATCGGTCCGGCGGTCGACGCGCGAAAGTTTCTAAGTCCGCTCTGCTCCGAATCATCGCCCCGGCGTCAAAAATCGTCGTAGGACAAAAAATCGACACGCTATCTTGCAGGAAAAAAACCGGGGAACACGATGGCGTCGTCAAAAGTGCAGGTCGTCGAGCTCGTTTTCGAGAGAAAAAAAAAAAAATTCTCAAAATTCGACAAAAAAATAAAACGATTATTGGATCGTGTAGAGAATGTAAAACTGCATAAGAATCGTATAGACGAAAATTGGCGTTCACGTGCTCGTTTTTGTGGAAAAAATTAAAAAAGCTCTCAATGCTGGAGATAAAAAAAAAAAAAACCATCCACCAGGTAGCCAACGGTAAACGGTACAAGTATCGTACGGGCGAAAACGAGCGTTACCGTGCTCGTTTTCGAGTTATTGACGAAAAACGGCCTGGAGCGATCGGTCCGGCGGTCGACGCGCGAAAGTTTCTAAGTCCGCTCTGCTCCGAATCATCGCTCCGGCGTCAAAAATCGTCGTAGGACAAAAAATCGACACGCTATCTTGCAGGAAAAAATCCGGGGACCACGATGGCGTCGTCAAAAGTGCAGGTCGTCGAGCTCGTTTTCGAGAGAAAAAAAAAAAAATTCTCAAAATTCGACAAAAAAATAAAGCGATTGTTGGACCGTGTAGAGAATGTAAAACTGCATAAGAATCGTATAGACGAAAATTGGCGTTCACGTGCTCGTTTTTGTGGAAAAAATTAAAAAAGCTCTCAATGCTCGAGATAAAAAAAAAAAAAACCATCCACCAGGTAGCCAACGGTAAACGGTACAAGTATCGTACGGGCGAAAACTAGCGTTACCGCGCTCGTTTTCGAGTTATTGACGAAAAACCGCCTGGAGCGATCGGTCCGGCGGTCGACGCGCGAAAGTTTCTAAGTCCGCTCTGCTCCGAATCATCGCCCCGGCGTCAAAAATCGTCGTAGGACAAAAAATCGACACGCTATCTTGCAGGAAAAAAACCGGGGAACACGATGGCGTCGTCAAAAGTGCAGGTCGTCGAGCTCGTTTTCGAGAGAAAAAAAAAAAAATTCTCAAAATTCGACAAAAAAATAAAACGATTATTGGATCGTGTAGAGAATGTAAAACTGCATAAGAATCGTATAGACGAAAATTGGCGTTCACGTGCTCGTTTTTGTGGAAAAAATTAAAAAAGCTCTCAATGCTGGAGATAAAAAAAAAAAAAACCATCCACCAGGTAGCCAACGGTAAACGGTACAAGTATCGTACGGGCGAAAACGAGCGTTACCGTGCTCGTTTTCGAGTTATTGACGAAAAACGGCCTGGAGCGATCGGTCCGGCGGTCGACGCGCGAAAGTTTCTAAGTCCGCTCTGCTCCGAATCATCGCTCCGGCGTCAAAAATCGTCGTAGGACAAAAAATCGACACGCTATCTTGCAGGAAAAAAACCGGGGAACACGATGGCGTCGTCAAAAGTGCAGGTCGTCGAGCTCGTTTTCGAGAGAAAAAAAAAAAAATTCTCAAAATTCGACAAAAAAATAAAACGATTATTGGATCGTGTAGAGAATGTAAAACTGCATAAGAATCGTATAGACGAAAATTGGCGTTCACGTGCTCGTTTTTGTGGAAAAAATTAAAAAAGCTCTCAAAGCTCGAGATAAAAAAAAAAAAAACCATCCACCAGGTAGCCAACGGTAAACGGTACAAGTATCGTACGGGCGAAAACGAGCGTTACCGTGCTCGTTTTCGAGTTATTGAGGAAAAACGGCCTGGAGCGATCGGTCCGGCGGTCGACGCGCGAAAGTTTCTAAGTCCGCTCTGCTCCGAATCATCGCCCCGGCGTCAAAAATCGTCGTAGGACAAAAAATCGACACGCTATCTTGCAGGAAAAAAACCGGGGAACACGATGGCGTCGTCAAAAGTGCAGGTCGTCGAGCTCGTTTTCGAGAGAAAAAAAAAAAAATTCTCAAAATTCGACAAAAAAATAAAACGATTATTGGATCGTGTAGAGAATGTAAAACTGCATAAGAATCGTATAGACGAAAATTGGCGTTCACGTGCTCGTTTTTGTGGAAAAAATTAAAAAAGCTCTCAATGCTCGAGATAAAAAAAAAAAAAACCATCCACCAGGTAGCCAACGGTAAACGGTACAAGTATCGTACGGGCGAAAACGAGCGTTACCGTGCTCGTTTTCGAGTTATTGACGAAAAACGGCCTGGAGCGATCGGTCCGGCGGTCGACGCGCAAAAGTTTCCAAGTCCGCTCTGCTCCGAATCATCGCTCCGGCGTCAAAAATCGTCGTAGGACAAAAAATCGACACGCTATCTTGCAGGAAAAAAACCGGGGAACACGATGGCGTCGTCAAAAGTGCAGGTCGTCGAGCTCGTTTTCGAGAGAAAAAAAAAAAAATTCTCAAAATTCGACAAAAAAATAAAACGATTATTGGATCGTGTAGAGAATGTAAAACTGCATAAGAATCGTATAGACGAAAATTGGCGTTCACGTGCTCGTTTTTGTGGAAAAAATTAAAAAAGCTCTCAATGCTCGAGATAAAAAAAAAAAAAACCATCCACCAGGTAGCCAACGGTAAACGGTACAAGTATCGTACGGGCGAAAACGAGCGTTACCGTGCTCGTTTTCGAGTTATTGACGAAAAACGGCCTGGAGCGATCGGTCCGGCGGTCGACGCGCGAAAGTTTCTAAGTCCGCTCTGCTCCGAAACATCGCTCCGGCGTCAAAAATCGTCGTAGTACAAAAAATCGACACGCTGTCTTGCAGGAAAAAATCCGGGGAACACGATGGCGTCGTCAAAAGTGCAGGTCGTCGAGCTCGTTTTCGAGAAAAAAAAAAAAAAATTCTCAAAATTCGACAAAAAAATAAAACGATTATTGGATCGTGTAGAGAATGTGAAACTGCATAAGAATCGTATAGACGAAAATTGGCGTTCACGTGCTCGTTTTTGTGGAAAAAATTAAAAAAGCTCTCAAAGCTCGAGATAAAAAAAAAAAAAACCATCCACCAGGTAGCCAACGGTAAACGGTACAAGTATCGTACGGGCGAAAACTAGCGTTACCGCGCTCGTTTTCGAGTTATTGACGAAAAACCGCCTGGAGCGATCGGTCCGGCGGTCGACGCGCGAAAGTTTCTAAGTCCGCTCTGCTCCGAATCATCGCCCCGGCGTCAAAAATCGTCGTAGGACAAAAAATCGACACGCTATCTTGCAGGAAAAAAACCGGGGAACACGATGGCGTCGTCAAAAGTGCAGGTCGTCGAGCTCGTTTTCGAGAGAAAAAAAAAAAAATTCTCAAAATTCGACAAAAAAATAAAACGATTATTGGATCGTGTAGAGAATGTAAAACTGCATAAGAATCGTATAGACGAAAATTGGCGTTCACGTGCTCGTTTTTGTGGAAAAAATTAAAAAAGCTCTCAATGCTGGAGATAAAAAAAAAAAAAACCATCCACCAGGTAGCCAACGGTAAACGGTACAAGTATCGTACGGGCGAAAACGAGCGTTACCGTGCTCGTTTTCGAGTTATTGACGAAAAACGGCCTGGAGCGATCGGTCCGGCGGTCGACGCGCGAAAGTTTCTAAGTCCGCTCTGCTCCGAATCATCGCTCCGGCGTCAAAAATCGTCGTAGGACAAAAAATCGACACGCTATCTTGCAGGAAAAAATCCGGGGACCACGATGGCGTCGTCAAAAGTGCAGGTCGTCGAGCTCGTTTTCGAGAGAAAAAAAAAAAAATTCTCAAAATTCGACAAAAAAATAAAGCGATTGTTGGACCGTGTAGAGAATGTAAAACTGCATAAGAATCGTATAGACGAAAATTGGCGTTCACGTGCTCGTTTTTGTGGAAAAAATTAAAAAAGCTCTCAATGCTCGAGATAAAAAAAAAAAAAACCATCCACCAGGTAGCCAACGGTAAACGGTACAAGTATCGTACGGGCGAAAACGAGCGTTACCGTGCTCGTTTTCGAGTTATTGACGAAAAACGGCCTGGAGCGATCGGTCCGGCGGTCGACGCGCGAAAGTTTCTAAGTCCGCTCTGCTCCGAATCATCGCTCCGGCGTCAAAAATCGTCGTAGGACAAAAAATCGACACGCTATCTTGCAGGAAAAAAACCGGGGAACACGATGGCGTCGTCAAAAGTGCAGGTCGTCGAGCTCGTTTTCGAGAGAAAAAAAAAAAAATTCTCAAAATTCGACAAAAAAATAAAACGATTATTGGATCGTGTAGAGAATGTAAAACTGCATAAGAATCGTATAGACGAAAATTGGCGTTCACGTGCTCGTTTTTGTGGAAAAAATTAAAAAAGCTCTCAAAGCTCGAGATAAAAAAAAAAAAAACCATCCACCAGGTAGCCAACGGTAAACGGTACAAGTATCGTACGGGCGAAAACGAGCGTTACCGTGCTCGTTTTCGAGTTATTGAGGAAAAACGGCCTGGAGCGATCGGTCCGGCGGTCGACGCGCGAAAGTTTCTAAGTCCGCTCTGCTCCGAATCATCGCCCCGGCGTCAAAAATCGTCGTAGGACAAAAAATCGACACGCTATCTTGCAGGAAAAAAACCGGGGAACACGATGGCGTCGTCAAAAGTGCAGGTCGTCGAGCTCGTTTTCGAGAGAAAAAAAAAAAAATTCTCAAAATTCGACGAACAAATAAAACGATTGTTGGACCGTGTAGAGAATGTAAAACTGCATAAGAATCGTATAGACGAAAATTGGCGTTCACGTGCTCGTTTTTGTGGAAAAAATTAAAAAAGCTCTCAAAGCTCGAGATAAAAAAAAAAAAAACCATCCACCAGGTAGCCAACGGTAAACGGTACAAGTATCGTACGGGCGAAAACGAGCGTTACCGTGCTCGTTTTCGAGTTATTGAGGAAAAACGGCCTGGAGCGATCGGTCCGGCGGTCGACGCGCGAAAGTTTCTAAGTCCGCTCTGCTCCGAATCATCGCCCCGGCGTCAAAAATCGTCGTAGGACAAAAAATCGACACGCTATCTTGCAGGAAAAAAACCGGGGAACACGATGGCGTCGTCAAAAGTGCAGGTCGTCGAGCTCGTTTTCGAGAGAAAAAAAAAAAAATTCTCAAAATTCGACGAACAAATAAAACGATTGTTGGACCGTGTAGAGAATGTAAAACTGCATAAGAATCGTATAGACGAAAATTGGCGTTCACGTGCTCGTTTTTGTGGAAAAAATTAAAAAAGCTCTCAAAGCTCGAGATAAAAAAAAAAAAAACCATCCACCAGGTAGCCAACGGTAAACGGTACAAGTATCGTACGGTCGAAAACGAGCGTTACCGTGCTCGTTTTCGAGTTATTGAGGAAAAACGGCCTGGAGCGATCGGTCCGGCGGTCGACGCGCGAAAGTTTCTAAGTCCGCTCTGCTCCGAATCATCGCCCCGGCGTCAAAAATCGTCGTAGGACAAAAAATCGACACGCTATCTTGCAGGAAAAAAACCGGGGAACACGATGGCGTCGTCAAAAGTGCAGGTCGTCGAGCTCGTTTTCGAGAGAAAAAAAAAAAAATTCTCAAAATTCGACAAAAAAATAAAACGATTATTGGATCGTGTAGAGAATGTAAAACTGCATAAGAATCGTATAGACGAAAATTGGCGTTCACGTGCTCGTTTTTGTGGAAAAAATTAAAAAAGCTCTCAATGCTCGAGATAAAAAAAAAAAAAACCATCCACCAGGTAGCCAACGGTAAACGGTACAAGTATCGTACGGGCGAAAACGAGCGTTACCGTGCTCGTTTTCGAGTTATTGACGAAAAACGGCCTGGAGCGATCGGTCCGGCGGTCGACGCGCGAAAGTTTCTAAGTCCGCTCTGCTCCGAATCATCGCTCCGGCGTCAAAAATCGTCGTAGGACAAAAAATCGACACGCTATCTTGCAGGAAAAAATCCGGGGACCACGATGGCATCGTCAAAAGTGCAGGTCGTCGAGCTCGTTTTCGAGAAAAAAAAAAAAAAATTCTCAAAATTCGACGAACAAATAAAACGATTGTTGGACCGTGTAGAGAATGTAAAACTGCATAAGAATCGTATAGACGAAAATTGGCGTTCACGTGCTCGTTTTTGTGGAAAAAATTAAAAAAGCTCTCAAAGTTCGAGATAAAAAAAAAAAAACCATCGACCAGGTAGCCAACGGTAAACGATACAAGTATCGTACGGGCGAAAACGAGCGTTACCGTGCTCGTTTTCGAGTTATTGACGAAAAACGGCCTGGAGCGATCGGTCCGGCGGTCGACGCGCGAAAGTTTCTAAGTCCGCTCTGCTCCGAATCATCGCTCCGGCGTCAAAAATCGTCGTAGGACAAAAAATGGACACGCTATCTTGCAGGAAAAAATCCGGGGAACACGATGGCGTCGTCAAAAGTGCAGGTCGTCGAGCTCGTTTTCGAGAGAAAAAAAAAAAAATTCTCAAAATTCGACAAAAAAATAAAACGATTATTGGATCGTGTAGAGAATGTAAAACTGCATAAGAATCGTATAGACGAAAATTGGCGTTCACGTGCTCGTTTTTGTGGAAAAAATTAAAAAAGCTCTCAAAGTTCGAGATAAAAAAAAAAAAACCATCGACCAGGTAGCCAACGGTAAACGATACAAGTATCGTACGGGCGAAAACGAGCGTTACCGTGCTCGTTTTCGAGTTATTGACGAAAAACGGCCTGGAGCGATCGGTACGGCGGTCGACGCGCGAAAGTTTCTAAGTCCGCTCTGCTCCGAATCATCGCTCCGGCGTCAAAAATCGTCGTAGGACAAAAAATGGACACGCTATCTTGCATGAAAAAATCCGGGGAACACGATGGCGTCGTCAAAAGTGCAGGTCGTCGAGCTCGTTTTCGAGAGAAAAAAAAAGAAATTCTCAAAATTCGACAAAAAAATAAAACGATTATTGGACCGTGTAGAGAATGTAAAACTGCATAAGAATCGTATAGACGAAAATTGGCGTTCACGTGCTCGTTTTTGTGGAAAAAATTAAAAAAGCTCTCAAAGTTCGAGATAAAAAAAAAAAACCATCGACCAGGTAGCCAACGGTAAACGATACAAGTATCGTACGGGCGAAAACGAGCGTTACCGTGCTCGTTTTCGAGTTATTGACGAAAAACGGCCTGGAGCGATCGGTCCGGCGGTCGACGCGCGAAAGTTTCTAAGTCCGCTCTGCTCCGAATCATCGCTCCGGCGTCAAAAATCGTCGTAGGACAAAAAATGGACACGCTATCTTGCAGGAAAAAATCCGGGGAACACGATGGCGTCGTCAAAAGTGCAGGTCGTCGAGCTCGTTTTCGAGAGAAAAAAAAAAAAATTCTCAAAATTCGACAAAAAAATAAAACGATTGTTGGACCGTGTAGAGAATGTAAAACTGCATAAGAATCGTATAGACGAAAATTGGCGTTCACGTGCTCGTTTTTGTGGAAAAAATTAAAAAAGCTCTCAAAGTTCGAGATAAAAAAAAAAAAACCATCGACCAGGTAGCCAACGGTAAACGATACAAGTATCGTACGGGCGAAAACGAGCGTTACCGTGCTCGTTTTCGAGTTATTGACGAAAAACGGCCTGGAGCGATCGGTACGGCGGTCGACGCGCGAAAGTTTCTAAGTCCGCTCTGCTCCGAATCATCGCTCCGGCGTCAAAAATCGTCGTAGGACAAAAAATGGACACGCTATCTTGCATGAAAAAATCCGGGGAACACGATGGCGTCGTCAAAAGTGCAGGTCGTCGAGCTCGTTTTCGAGAGAAAAAAAAAGAAATTCTCAAAATTCGACAAAAAAATAAAACGATTATTGGATCGTGTAGAGAATGTGAAACTGCATAAGAATCGTATAGACGAAAATTGGCGTTCACGTGCTCGTTTTTGTGGAAAAAATTAAAAAAGCTCTCAAAGCTCGAGATAAAAAAAAAAAAAACCATCGACCAGGTAGCCAACGGTAGACGGTACAAGTATCGTATGGGCGAAAACGAGCATTACCGTGCTCGTTTTCGAGTTATTGACGAAAAACGGCCTGGAGCGATCGGTCCGGCGGTCGACGCGCGAAAGTTTCTAAGTCCGCTCTGCTCCGAATCATCGCTCCGGCGTCAAAAATCGTCGTAGGACAAAAACTCGACACGCTATCTTGCATGAAAAAATCCGGGGAACACGATGGCGTCGTCAAAAGTGCAGGTCGTCGAGCTCGTTTTCGAGAGAAAAAAAAAAAAATTCTCAAAATTCGACAAAAAAATAAAACGATTATTGGATCGTGTAGAGAATGTAAAACTGCATAAGAATCGCATAGACGAAAATTGGCGTTCACGTGCTCGTTTTTGTGGAAAAAATTAAAAAAGCTCTCAAAGTTCGAGATAAAAAAAGAAAAAACCATCCACCAGGTAGCCAACGGTAAACGATACAAGTATCGTACGGGCGAAAACGAGCGTTACCGTGCTCGTTTTCGAGTTATTGACGAAAAACGGCCTGGAGCGATCGGTCCGGCGGTCGTCGCGCGAAAGTTTCTAAGTCCGCTCTGCTCCGAATCATCGCTCCGGCGTCAAAAATCGTCGTAGGACAAGAAATCGACACGCTACTTTGCAGGAAAAAATCCGGGGAACACGATGGCGTCGTCAAAAGTGCAGGTCGTCGAGCTCGTTTTCGAGAAAAAAAAAAAAAAATTCTCAAAATTCGACAAACAAATAAAACGATTGTTGGACCGTGTAGAGAATGTACAACTGCATAAGAATCGTATAGACGAAAATTGGCGTTCACGTGCTCGTTTTTGTGGAAAAAATTAAAAAAGCTCTCAAAGTTCGAGATAAAAAAAAAAAAACCATCGACCAGGTAGCCAACGGTAAACGATACAAGTATCGTACGGGCGAAAACGAGCGTTACCGTGCTCGTTTTCGAGTTATTGACGAAAAACGGCCTGGAGCGATCGGTCCGGCGGTCGACGCGCGAAAGTTTCTAAGTCCGCTCTGCTCCGAATCATCGCTCCGGCGTCAAAAATCGTCGTAGGACGAAAAATCGACACGCTACCTTGCAGGAAAAAATCCGGGGAACACGATGGCGTCGTCAAAAGTGCAGGTCGTCGAGCTCGTTTTCGAGAAAAAAAAAAAAAAATTCTCAAAATTCGACGAACAAATAAAACGATTGTTGGACCGTGTAGAGAATGTAAAACTGCATAAGAATCGTATAGACGAAAATTGGCGTTCACGTGCTCGTTTTTGTGGAAAAAATTAAAAAAGCTCTCAAAGTTCGAGATAAAAAAAAAAAAACCATCGACCAGGTAGCCAACGGTAAACGATACAAGTATCGTACGGGCGAAAACGAGCGTTACCGTGCTCGTTTTCGAGTTATTGACGAAAAACGGCCTGGAGCGATCGGTCCGGCGGTCGACGCGCGAAAGTTTCTAAGTCCGCTCTGCTCCGAATCATCGCTCCGGCGTCAAAAATCGTCGTAGGACAAAAAATGGACACGCTATCTTGCAGGAAAAAATCCGGGGAACACGATGGCGTCGTCAAAAGTGCAGGTCGTCGAGCTCGTTTTCGAGAGAAAAAAAAAAAAATTCTCAAAATTCGACAAAAAAATAAAACGATTATTGGATCGTGTAGAGAATGTAAAACTGCATAAGAATCGTATAGACGAAAATTGGCGTTCACGTGCTCGTTTTTGTGGAAAAAATTAAAAAAGCTCTCAAAGTTCGAGATAAAAAAAAAAAAACCATCGACCAGGTAGCCAACGGTAAACGATACAAGTATCGTACGGGCGAAAACGAGCGTTACCGTGCTCGTTTTCGAGTTATTGACGAAAAACGGCCTGGAGCGATCGGTACGGCGGTCGACGCGCGAAAGTTTCTAAGTCCGCTCTGCTCCGAATCATCGCTCCGGCGTCAAAAATCGTCGTAGGACGAAAAATCGACACGCTACCTTGCAGGAAAAAATCCGGGGAACACGATGGCGTCGTCAAAAGTGCAGGTCGTCGAGCTCGTTTTCGAGAAAAAAAAAAAAAAATTCTCAAAATTCGACGAACAAATAAAACGATTGTTGGACCGTGTAGAGAATGTAAAACTGCATAAGAATCGTATAGACGAAAATTGGCGTTCACGTGCTCGTTTTTGTGGAAAAAATTAAAAAAGCTCTCAAAGTTCGAGATAAAAAAAAAAAAACCATCGACCAGGTAGCCAACGGTAAACGATACAAGTATCGTACGGGCGAAAACGAGCGTTACCGTGCTCGTTTTCGAGTTATTGACGAAAAACGGCCTGGAGCGATCGGTCCGGCGGTCGACGCGCGAAAGTTTCTAAGTCCGCTCTGCTCCGAATCATCGCTCCGGCGTCAAAAATCGTCGTAGGACAAAAAATGGACACGCTATCTTGCAGGAAAAAATCCGGGGAACACGATGGCGTCGTCAAAAGTGCAGGTCGTCGAGCTCGTTTTCGAGAGAAAAAAAAAAAAATTCTCAAAATTCGACAAAAAAATAAAACGATTGTTGGACCGTGTAGAGAATGTAAAACTGCATAAGAATCGTATAGACGAAAATTGGCGTTCACGTGCTCGTTTTTGTGGAAAAAATTAAAAAAGCTCTCAAAGTTCGAGATAAAAAAAAAAAAACCATCGACCAGGTAGCCAACGGTAAACGATACAAGTATCGTACGGGCGAAAACGAGCGTTACCGTGCTCGTTTTCGAGTTATTGACGAAAAACGGCCTGGAGCGATCGGTACGGCGGTCGACGCGCGAAAGTTTCTAAGTCCGCTCTGCTCCGAATCATCGCTCCGGCGTCAAAAATCGTCGTAGGACAAAAAATGGACACGCTATCTTGCATGAAAAAATCCGGGGAACACGATGGCGTCGTCAAAAGTGCAGGTCGTCGAGCTCGTTTTCGAGAGAAAAAAAAAGAAATTCTCAAAATTCGACAAAAAAATAAAACGATTATTGGATCGTGTAGAGAATGTGAAACTGCATAAGAATCGTATAGACGAAAATTGGCGTTCACGTGCTCGTTTTTGTGGAAAAAATTAAAAAAGCTCTCAAAGCTCGAGATAAAAAAAAAAAAAACCATCGACCAGGTAGCCAACGGTAGACGGTACAAGTATCGTATGGGCGAAAACGAGCATTACCGTGCTCGTTTTCGAGTTATTGACGAAAAACGGCCTGGAGCGATCGGTCCGGCGGTCGACGCGCGAAAGTTTCTAAGTCCGCTCTGCTCCGAATCATCGCTCCGGCGTCAAAAATCGTCGTAGGACAAAAACTCGACACGCTATCTTGCATGAAAAAATCCGGGGAACACGATGGCGTCGTCAAAAGTGCAGGTCGTCGAGCTCGTTTTCGAGAGAAAAAAAAAAAAATTCTCAAAATTCGACAAAAAAATAAAACGATTATTGGATCGTGTAGAGAATGTAAAACTGCATAAGAATCGCATAGACGAAAATTGGCGTTCACGTGCTCGTTTTTGTGGAAAAAATTAAAAAAGCTCTCAAAGTTCGAGATAAAAAAAGAAAAAACCATCCACCAGGTAGCCAACGGTAAACGATACAAGTATCGTACGGGCGAAAACGAGCGTTACCGTGCTCGTTTTCGAGTTATTGACGAAAAACGGCCTGGAGCGATCGGTCCGGCGGTCGACGCGCGAAAGTTTCTAAGTCCGCTCTGCTCGTCAATACACTCTTCCCAATTGGGGAGAGGGGACCGCGTCCTCCGGCGGCGGCGGCTGTCCCAGTGGAGTGGACGGCCGAGCTGGGGGTCACGCAGGAGGAGCTGGCAGCGGCCATCAGACGGCTCGGGGTTCGTAACACGGCCCCGGGTCCGGATGGTGTGCCCGGCCGGGTTTGGGTCTTGACCCAGGGCGTCCTTGGGGCCGACCTCAGGCGGTTGTTCGACCGCTGCCTGAGGGACGGGCGATTCCCCCCCAGTTGGAAGGTGGCCAGGATGGTCCTCCTCCGGAAGGAGGGTCGGCCCGCGGAGTCTCCCTCCGCATACCGGCCCATTTGTCTCCTCGACGAGGTGGGCAAGCTCTTCGAGCGTGTGATTGCTGCCCGCCTCGTCGAGCACCTGTCGCGGGGTGATCCCGGTCTGGCCGACTGCCAGTTCGGTTTCCGGGGGGGCCGATCGACTATCGACGCGATAGGTCGTGTGAGGGCCCTCTCGGAGGCGGCCGTCACCCGGGGAGGGGTGGCATTGGCAATATCCTTGGATATTGCCAATGCTTTTAACACCCTCCCCTGGGAAGAGATAAGGAGGGGACTCGAATATCATCGAGTCCCCCCTTGTCTCAGGGCGGTCGTCGGGGATTATCTCCGCGGCAGGTGGATCGAGTATCCGGGCCGGGATGGTGATATGCGGAGGGAGGTGTACTGCGGTGTTCCGCAGGGGTCGGTCCTCGGGCCACTCCTGTGGAACATCGCGTACGACTCGGTGTTGCGGGCCGGCCTCCCCGACGGCGTCAGCACGGTGTGTTATGCGGATGACACACTGGTGCTGGCCGTCGGGGCGCACTGGGGGAGGGCCATGCGTCGCGCGGAGGAGGGGTCGCAACGCGTCGTCGACCGGATCAGGGGGATGGGGATGACGGTGGCGGTCCATAAGACCGAGGTGATTGCGTTTCATTCACCTCGGCAGGATCCGCCACCCCCTCTGATTCGGGTGGGTGGGGCTGACATCGAGGTGAAGCCCCAGATCAGGTATCTGGGGCTGATCCTCGATAGCCACTGGCGTTTCGAGAAGCATTTCCGCTGCCTGGTCCCCCGGTTGGAAAGGATGGTTGCGGCTCTGGGCCGGATCCTGCCCAACCTGGGGGGCCCGGCGGGCCGAGTTCGTCGCCTCTATGTGGCAATGGTCCAGTCGGTGGCCCTATACGGGGCCCCCGTCTGGGCGGACGACCTGGCTGCCTCCCGGCGCAGCATGACTATGCTGCGTCGGGTGCAGAGGCGCATGGCGCTCAGGGTCGTCCGCGGGTATCGGACCATGTCACATGAGGCGGCGACGGTTCTAGCGGGGATGCCGCCCATGGACCTGCTCGCGCGGTCGCACGCGGTGATGTACCGGCACCGCGTCGACCGTCGCGCGGGGGTGGGGGCGGTCCCGGGCGGGCAGGAACCTGCTTGGGGCGATTTGAAGCGCCAGGCCCGGCAGTCCGTGTTGCTCGCGTGGCAGGAGCGGCTGGCTCTGCCAACCGCGGGGCACCGGACTGTCGGGGCTGTTCGGCCACTCCTGAAGGAGTGGCTGGACAGAGGCCATGGCAGCCTCACCTACCGGCTGGCACAGGTATTTTCCGGGCATGGCAGCTTCGGAAGATACCTGTGCCGGATAGGGAAGGAGCCGACGGCGCGTTGCTGCCACTGCGACGCTGAGCAGGACACGGCGGATCATACCCTGGAGGTATGCCCCGCGTGGGAGGGGGAGCGCCGTGTCCTGGTCGGCGTCGTCGGGCGGGATGTCTCGCTGCCGGGCGTGGTGCGCGCCATGCTCGGCAGCGAGGAGAAGTGGAGGGCCGTGGCCTCCTTCTGCGAGAACGTAATGTTGCAGAAGGAGGCCGCGGGGAGGGAGCGCGAGCTTCAGCGGCGTGCTGAAGCGCGCGCTCGTGCGGTGGCCCGAGGTCGTCGCCCGGTCGCGAGGCGTCGCGGGCGGCCGCCTCGGCGTGGCGGATGACCTAGGCTGGGAGGGGGGTCCTGAGGGGACCCTCCTCCCGCCAGGCGGCGCCGGGTCGGACCGGTTGGGGGTAGGAGTGCCTCCCCCTACCGGTCCGACGCAAGGGGAGGCACCCTCGGCGGTCTGGTGCGGCCATGAACGCCCGGCCGCCGAGGGGTGGAAACGGGGTCGCGGGCGGTTGCGAGTTGGGGCTCGCAGCCGCCACTAAACGCGACCCCGGGACGGATAGCGGCGGGATGGAGTGGCCCCGTCCCGCCGCTATGAGGCAGTGTGTCTACTGGGGGGACCGGTCCCCCCGGGGGATGGGCGCGAAAGCGCGGGCACGGGGAGGATACCGGAAGAATGCTTCGAGCGATTCCCGGTATCCTCCCAAAGCGTGCCGAAGGGTCACCGTGGGGTTTTTAGTGGGTAGGTCCCGCGCCTGTCGTTGTACGGGCGCGGGGAATCCCACACACCCCTCCCACCTCTCCCCAAGGAGGTGGGAGGGAGTCTTTCGAAGATTTTCCCCACGACAAAAAAAAAAAAAAAAAAAAAAAAAAAAGTCCGCTCTGCTCCGAATCATCGCTCCGGCGTCAAAAATCGTCGTAGGACAAAAAATCGACACGCTACTTTGCAGGAAAAAATCCGGGGAACACGATGGCGTCGTCAAAAGTGCAGGTCGTCGAGCTCGTTTTCGAGAAAAAAAAAAAAAAATTCTCAAAATTCGACAAACAAATAAAACGATTGTTGGACCGTGTAGAGAATGTACAACTGCATAAGAATCGTATAGACGAAAATTGGCGTTCACGTGCTCGTTTTTGTGGAAAAAATTAAAAAAGCTCTCAAAGTTCGAGATAAAAAAAAAAAAACCATCGACCAGGTAGCCAACGGTAAACGATACAAGTATCGTACGGGCGAAAACGAGCGTTACCGTGCTCGTTTTCGAGTTATTGACGAAAAACGGCCTGGAGCGATCGGTCCGGCGGTCGACGCGCGAAAGTTTCTAAGTCCGCTCTGCTCCGAATCATCGCTCCGGCGTCAAAAATCGTCGTAGGACGAAAAATCGACACGCTACCTTGCAGGAAAAAATCCGGGGAACACGATGGCGTCGTCAAAAGTGCAGGTCGTCGAGCTCGTTTTCGAGAAAAAAAAAAAAAAATTCTCAAAATTCGACGAACAAATAAAACGATTGTTGGACCGTGTAGAGAATGTAAAACTGCATAAGAATCGTATAGACGAAAATTGGCGTTCACGTGCTCGTTTTTGTGGAAAAAATTAAAAAAGCTCTCAAAGTTCGAGATAAAAAAAAAAAAACCATCGACCAGGTAGCCAACGGTAAACGATACAAGTATCGTACGGGCGAAAACGAGCGTTACCGTGCTCGTTTTCGAGTTATTGACGAAAAACGGCCTGGAGCGATCGGTCCGGCGGTCGACGCGCGAAAGTTTCTAAGTCCGCTCTGCTCCGAATCATCGCTCCGGCGTCAAAAATCGTCGTAGGACAAAAAATCGACACGCTACTTTGCAGGAAAAAATCCGGGGAACACGATGGCGTCGTCAAAAGTGCAGGTCGTCGAGCTCGTTTTCGAGAAAAAAAAAAAAAAATTCTCAAAATTCGACAAACAAATAAAACGATTGTTGGACCGTGTAGAGAATGTACAACTGCATAAGAATCGTATAGACGAAAATTGGCGTTCACGTGCTCGTTTTTGTGGAAAAAATTAAAAAAGCTCTCAAAGTTCGAGATAAAAAAAAAAAAACCATCGACCAGGTAGCCAACGGTAAACGATACAAGTATCGTACGGGCGAAAACGAGCGTTACCGTGCTCGTTTTCGAGTTATTGACGAAAAACGGCCTGGAGCGATCGGTCCGGCGGTCGACGCGCGAAAGTTTCTAAGTCCGCTCTGCTCCGAATCATCGCTCCGGCGTCAAAAATCGTCGTAGGACGAAAAATCGACACGCTACCTTGCAGGAAAAAATCCGGGGAACACGATGGCGTCGTCAAAAGTGCAGGTCGTCGAGCTCGTTTTCGAGAAAAAAAAAAAAAAATTCTCAAAATTCGACGAACAAATAAAACGATTGTTGGACCGTGTAGAGAATGTAAAACTGCATAAGAATCGTATAGACGAAAATTGGCGTTCACGTGCTCGTTTTTGTGGAAAAAATTAAAAAAGCTCTCAAAGTTCGAGATAAAAAAAAAAAAACCATCGACCAGGTAGCCAACGGTAAACGATACAAGTATCGTACGGGCGAAAACGAGCGTTACCGTGCTCGTTTTCGAGTTATTGACGAAAAACGGCCTGGAGCGATCGGTCCGGCGGTCGACGCGCGAAAGTTTCTAAGTCCGCTCTGCTCCGAATCATCGCTCCGGCGTCAAAAATCGTCGTAGGACAAAAAATGGACACGCTATCTTGCAGGAAAAAATCCGGGGAACACGATGGCGTCGTCAAAAGTGCAGGTCGTCGAGCTCGTTTTCGAGAGAAAAAAAAAAAAATTCTCAAAATTCGACAAAAAAATAAAACGATTATTGGATCGTGTAGAGAATGTAAAACTGCATAAGAATCGTATAGACGAAAATTGGCGTTCACGTGCTCGTTTTTGTGGAAAAAATTAAAAAAGCTCTCAAAGTTCGAGATAAAAAAAAAAAAACCATCGACCAGGTAGCCAACGGTAAACGATACAAGTATCGTACGGGCGAAAACGAGCGTTACCGTGCTCGTTTTCGAGTTATTGACGAAAAACGGCCTGGAGCGATCGGTACGGCGGTCGACGCGCGAAAGTTTCTAAGTCCGCTCTGCTCCGAATCATCGCTCCGGCGTCAAAAATCGTCGTAGGACAAAAAATGGACACGCTATCTTGCATGAAAAAATCCGGGGAACACGATGGCGTCGTCAAAAGTGCAGGTCGTCGAGCTCGTTTTCGAGAGAAAAAAAAAGAAATTCTCAAAATTCGACAAAAAAATAAAACGATTATTGGATCGTGTAGAGAATGTGAAACTGCATAAGAATCGTATAGACGAAAATTGGCGTTCACGTGCTCGTTTTTGTAGAAAAAATTAAAAAAGCTCTCAAAGCTCGAGATAAAAAAAAAAAAAACCATCGACCAGGTAGCCAACGGTAGACGGTACAAGTATCGTACGGGCGAAAACGAGCGTTACCGTGCTCGTTTTCGAGTTATTGACGAAAAACGGCCTGGAGCGATCGGTCCGGCGGTCGACGCGCGAAAGTTTCTAAGTCCGCTCTGCTCCGAATCATCGCTCCGGCGTCAAAAATCGTCGTAGGACAAAAACTCGACACGCTATCTTGCAGGAAAAAATCCGGGGAACACGATGGCGTCGTCAAAAGTGCAGGTCGTCGAGCTCGTTTTCGAGAAAAAAAAAAAAAAATTCTCAAAATTCGACGAACAAATAAAACGATTGTTGGACCGTGTAGAGAATGTAAAACTGCATAAGAATCGTATAGACGAAAATTGGCGTTCACGTGCTCGTTTTTGTGGAAAAAATTAAAAAAGCTCTCAAAGTTCGAGATAAAAAAAAAAAAACCATCGACCAGGTAGCCAACGGTAAACGATACAAGTATCGTACGGGCGAAAACGAGCGTTACCGTGCTCGTTTTCGAGTTATTGACGAAAAACGGCCTGGAGCGATCGGTCCGGCGGTCGACGCGCGAAAGTTTCTAAGTCCGCTCTGCTCCGAATCATCGCTCCGGCGTCAAAAATCGTCGTAGGACAAAAAATCGACACGCTACTTTGCAGGAAAAAATCCGGGGAACACGATGGCGTCGTCAAAAGTGCAGGTCGTCGAGCTCGTTTTCGAGAAAAAAAAAAAAAAATTCTCAAAATTCGACAAACAAATAAAACGATTGTTGGACCGTGTAGAGAATGTACAACTGCATAAGAATCGTATAGACGAAAATTGGCGTTCACGTGCTCGTTTTTGTGGAAAAAATTAAAAAAGCTCTCAAAGTTCGAGATAAAAAAAAAAAAACCATCGACCAGGTAGCCAACGGTAAACGATACAAGTATCGTACGGGCGAAAACGAGCGTTACCGTGCTCGTTTTCGAGTTATTGACGAAAAACGGCCTGGAGCGATCGGTCCGGCGGTCGACGCGCGAAAGTTTCTAAGTCCGCTCTGCTCCGAATCATCGCTCCGGCGTCAAAAATCGTCGTAGGACGAAAAATCGACACGCTACCTTGCAGGAAAAAATCCGGGGAACACGATGGCGTCGTCAAAAGTGCAGGTCGTCGAGCTCGTTTTCGAGAAAAAAAAAAAAAAATTCTCAAAATTCGACGAACAAATAAAACGATTGTTGGACCGTGTAGAGAATGTAAAACTGCATAAGAATCGTATAGACGAAAATTGGCGTTCACGTGCTCGTTTTTGTGGAAAAAATTAAAAAAGCTCTCAAAGTTCGAGATAAAAAAAAAAAAACCATCGACCAGGTAGCCAACGGTAAACGATACAAGTATCGTACGGGCGAAAACGAGCGTTACCGTGCTCGTTTTCGAGTTATTGACGAAAAACGGCCTGGAGCGATCGGTCCGGCGGTCGACGCGCGAAAGTTTCTAAGTCCGCTCTGCTCCGAATCATCGCTCCGGCGTCAAAAATCGTCGTAGGACAAAAAATGGACACGCTATCTTGCAGGAAAAAATCCGGGGAACACGATGGCGTCGTCAAAAGTGCAGGTCGTCGAGCTCGTTTTCGAGAGAAAAAAAAAAAAATTCTCAAAATTCGACAAAAAAATAAAACGATTATTGGATCGTGTAGAGAATGTAAAACTGCATAAGAATCGTATAGACGAAAATTGGCGTTCACGTGCTCGTTTTTGTGGAAAAAATTAAAAAAGCTCTCAAAGTTCGAGATAAAAAAAAAAAAACCATCGACCAGGTAGCCAACGGTAAACGATACAAGTATCGTACGGGCGAAAACGAGCGTTACCGTGCTCGTTTTCGAGTTATTGACGAAAAACGGCCTGGAGCGATCGGTACGGCGGTCGACGCGCGAAAGTTTCTAAGTCCGCTCTGCTCCGAATCATCGCTCCGGCGTCAAAAATCGTCGTAGGACAAAAAATGGACACGCTATCTTGCATGAAAAAATCCGGGGAACACGATGGCGTCGTCAAAAGTGCAGGTCGTCGAGCTCGTTTTCGAGAGAAAAAAAAAGAAATTCTCAAAATTCGACAAAAAAATAAAACGATTATTGGATCGTGTAGAGAATGTGAAACTGCATAAGAATCGTATAGACGAAAATTGGCGTTCACGTGCTCGTTTTTGTAGAAAAAATTAAAAAAGCTCTCAAAGCTCGAGATAAAAAAAAAAAAAACCATCGACCAGGTAGCCAACGGTAGACGGTACAAGTATCGTACGGGCGAAAACGAGCGTTACCGTGCTCGTTTTCGAGTTATTGACGAAAAACGGCCTGGAGCGATCGGTCCGGCGGTCGACGCGCGAAAGTTTCTAAGTCCGCTCTGCTCCGAATCATCGCTCCGGCGTCAAAAATCGTCGTAGGACAAAAACTCGACACGCTATCTTGCAGGAAAAAATCCGGGGAACACGATGGCGTCGTCAAAAGTGCAGGTCGTCGAGCTCGTTTTCGAGAGAAAAAAAAAAAAATTCTCAAAATTCGACAAAAAAATAAAACGATTGTTGTACCGTGTAGAGAATGTAAAACTGCATAAGAATCGTATAGACGAAAATTGGCGTTCACGTGCTCGTTTTTGTGGAAAAAATTAAAAAAGCTCTCAAAGTTCGAGATAAAAAAAAAAAAACCATCAACCAGGTAGCCAACGGTAAACGATACAAGTATCGTACGGGCGAAAACGAGCGTTACCGTGCTCGTTTTCGAGTTATTGACGAAAAACAGCCTGGAGCGATCGGTCCGGCGGTCGACGCGCGAAAGTTTCTAAGTCCGCTCTGCTCCGAATCATCGCTCCGGCGTCAAAAATCGTCGTAGGACAAAAAATCGACACGCTATCTTGCAGGAAAAAATCCGGGGAACACGATGGCGTCGTCAAAAGTGCAGGTCGTCGAGCTCGTTTTCGAGAGAAAAAAAGAAAAATTCTCAAAATTCGACAAAAAAATAAAGCGATTATTGGATCGTGTAGAGAATGTGAAACTGCATAAGAATCGTGTAGACGAAAATTGGCGATCACGTGCTCGTTTTTGTGGAAAAAATTAAAAAAGCTCTCAAAGCTCGAGATAAAAAAAAAAAAAACCATCGACCAGGTAGCCAACGGTAGACGGTACAAGTATCGTATGGGCGAAAACGAGCGTTACCGTGCTCGTTTTCGAGTTATTGACGAAAAACGGCCTGGAGCGATCGGTCCGGCGGTCGACGCGCGAAAGTTTCTAAGTCCGCTCTGCTCCGAATCATCGCTCCGGCGTCAAAAATCGTCGTAGGACAAAAACTCGACACGCTATCTTGCATGAAAAAATCCGGGGAACACGATGGCGTCGTCAAAAGTGCAGGTCGTCGAGCTCGTTTTCGAGAGAAAAAAAAAAAAATTCTCAAAATTCGACAAAAAAATAAAACGATTATCGGATCGTGTAGAGAATGTAAAACTGCATAAGAATCGCATAGACGAAAATTAGCGTTCACGTGCTCGTTTTTGTGGAAAAAATTAAAAAAGCTCTCAAAGTTCGAGATAAAAAAAGAAAAAACCATCCACCAGGTAGCCAACGGTAAACGGTACAAGTATCGTACGGGCGAAAACGAGCGTTACCGTGCTCGTTTTCGAGTTATTGACGAAAAACGGCCTGGAGCGATCGGTCCGGCGGTCGACGCGCGAAAGTTTCTAAGTCCGCTCTGCTCCGAATCATCGCTCCGGCGTCAAAAATCGTCGTAGGACAAAAAATCGACACGCTACTTTGCAGGAAAAAATCCGGGGAACACGATGGCGTCGTCAAAAGTGCAGGTCGTGGAGCTCGTTTTCGAGAAAAAAAAAAAAAAATTCTCAAAATTCGACAAACAAATAAAACGATTGTTGGACCGTGTAGAGAATGTAAAACTGCATAAGAATCGTATAGACGAAAATTGGCGTTCACGTGCTCGTTTTTGTGGAAAAAATTAAAAAAGCTCTCAAAGTTCGAGATAAAAAAAAAAAAACCATCGACCAGGTAGCCAACGGTAAACGATACAAGTATCGTACGGGCGAAAACGAGCGTTACCGTGCTCGTTTTCGAGTTATTGACGAAAAACGGCCTGGAGCGATCGGTCCGGCGGTCGACGCGCGAAAGTTTCTAAGTCCGCTCTGCTCGCACAGGTGTTTTCCGGGCATGGCAGTTTCGGAAGATACCTGTGCCGAATAGGGAAGGAGCCGACGGCGCGTTGCTGCCACTGCGACGCTGAGCAGGACACGGCGGATCATACCCTGGAGGTATGCCCCGCGTGGGAGGGGGAGCGCCGTGTCCTGGTCGGCGTCGTCGGGCGGGATGTCTCGCTGCCGGGCGTGGTGCGCGCCATGCTCGGCAGCGAGGAAAAGTGGAGGGCCGTGGCCTCCTTCTGCGAGAACGTAATGTTGCAGAAGGAGGCCGCGGGGAGGGAGCGCGAGCTTCAGCGGCGTGCTGAAGCGCGCGCTCGTGCGGTGGCCCGAGGTCGTCGCCCGGTCGCGAGGCGTCGCGGGCGGCCGCCTCGGCGTGGCGGATGACCTAGGCTGGGAGGGGGGTCCTGAGGGGACCCTCCTCCCGCCAGGCGGCGCCGGGTCGGACCGGTTGGGGGTAGGAGTGCCTCCCCCTACCGGTCCGACGCAAGGGGAGGCACCCTCGGCGGTCTGGTGCGGCCATGAACGCCCGGCCGCCGAGGGGTGGAAACGGGGTCGCGGGCGGTTGCGAGTTGGGGCTCGCAGCCGCCACTAAACGCGGCCCCGGGACGGATAGCGGCGGGATGGAGTGGCCCCGTCCCGCCGCTATGAGGCAGTGTGTCTACTGGGGGGACCGATTGTCCCCCCGGGGGATGGGCGTGAAAGCGCGGGCACGGGGAGGATACCGGAAGAATGCTTCGAGCGATTCCCGGTATCCTCCCAAAGCGTGCCGAAGGGTCACCGTGGGGTTTTTAGTGGGTAGGTCCCGCGCCTGTCGTTGTACGGGCGCGGGGAATCCCACACACCCCTCCCACCTCTCCCCAAGGAGGTGGGAGGGAGTCTTTCGAAGATTTTCCCCACGACAAAAAAAAAAAAAAAAAAAAAAAAAAAAAAAAAAAAAAAAAAAAAAAAAAAAAAAAAAAAAAAAGTCCGCTCTGCTCCGAATCATCGCTCCGGCGTCAAAAATCGTCGTAGGACAAAAAATCGACACGCTATCTTGCAGGAAAAAATCCGGGGAACACGATGGCGTCGTCAAAAGTGCAGGTCGTCGAGCTCGTTTTCGAGAGAAAAAAAGAAAAATTCTCAAAATTCGACAAAAAAATAAAGCGATTATTGGATCGTGTAGAGACTGTGAAACTGCATAAGAATCGTGTAGACGAAAATTGGCGTTCACGTGCTCGTTTTTGTGGAAAAAATTAAAAAAGCTCTCAAAGCTCGAGATAAAAAAAAAAAAACCATCGACCAGGTAGCCAACGGTAGACGGTACAAGTATCGTATGGGCGAAAACGAGCATTACCGTGCTCGTTTTCGAGTTATTGACGAGAAACGGCCTGGAGCGATCGGTCCGGCGGTCGACGCGCGAAAGTTTCTAAGTCCGCTCTGCTCCGAATCATCGCTCCGGCGTCAAAAATCGTCGTAGGACAAAAAATCGACACGCTATCTTGCAGGAAAAAATCCGGGGAACACGATGGCGTCGTCAAAAGTGCAGGTCGTCGAGCTCGTTTTCGAGAGAAAAAAAGAAAAATTCTCAAAATTCGACAAAAAAATAAAGCGATTATTGGATCGTGTAGAGAATGTGAAACTGCATAAGAATCGTGTAGACGAAAATTGGCGATCACGTGCTCGTTTTTGTGGAAAAAATTAAAAAAGCTCTCAAAGCTCGAGATAAAAAAAAAAAAAACCATCGACCAGGTAGCCAACGGTAGACGGTACAAGTATCGTATGGGCGAAAACGAGCGTTACCGTGCTCGTTTTCGAGTTATTGACGAAAAACGGCCTGGAGCGATCGGTCCGGCGGTCGACGCGCGAAAGTTTCTAAGTCCGCTCTGCTCCGAATCATCGCTCCGGCGTCAAAAATCGTCGTAGGACAAAAACTCGACACGCTATCTTGCATGAAAAAATCCGGGGAACACGATGGCGTCGTCAAAAGTGCAGGTCGTCGAGCTCGTTTTCGAGAGAAAAAAAAAAAAATTCTCAAAATTCGACAAAAAAATAAAACGATTATTGGATCGTGTAGAGAATGTAAAACTGCATAAGAATCGCATAGACGAAAATTAGCGTTCACGTGCTCGTTTTTGTGGAAAAAATTAAAAAAGCTCTCAAAGTTCGAGATAAAAAAAGAAAAAACCATCCACCAGGTAGCCAACGGTAAACGGTACAAGTATCGTACGGGCGAAAACGAGCGTTACCGTGCTCGTTTTCGAGTTATTGACGAAAAACGGCCTGGAGCGATCGGTCCGGCGGTCGACGCGCGAAAGTTTCTAAGTCCGCTCTGCTCCGAATCATCGCTCCGGCGTCAAAAATCGTCGTAGGACAAAAAATCGACACGCTACTTTGCAGGAAAAAATCCGGGGAACACGATGGCGTCGTCAAAAGTGCAGGTCGTGGAGCTCGTTTTCGAGAAAAAAAAAAAAAAATTCTCAAAATTCGACAAACAAATAAAACGATTGTTGGACCGTGTAGAGAATGTAAAACTGCATAAGAATCGTATAGACGAAAATTGGCGTTCACGTGCTCGTTTTTGTGGAAAAAATTAAAAAAGCTCTCAAAGCTCGAGATAAAAAAAAAAAAAACCATCGACCAGGTAGCCAACGGTAGACGGTACAAGTATCGTATGGGCGAAAACGAGCGTTACCGTGCTCGTTTTCGAGTTATTGACGAAAAACGGCCTGGAGCGATCGGTCCGGCGGTCGACGCGCGAAAGTTTCTGAGTCCGCTCTGCTCCGAATCATCGCTCCGGCGTCAAAAATCGTCGTAGGACAAAAACTCGACACGCTATCTTGCATGAAAAAATCCGGGGAACACGATGGCGTCGTCAAAAGTGCAGGTCGTCGAGCTCGTTTTCGAGAGAAAAAAAAAAAAATTCTCAAAATTCGACAAAAAAATAAAACGATTATTGGATCGTGTAGAGAATGTAAAACTGCATAAGAATCGCATAGACGAAAATTGGCGTTCACGTGCTCGTTTTTGTGGAAAAAATTAAAAAAGCTCTCAAAGTTCGAGATAAAAAAAGAAAAAACCATCCACCAGGTAGCCAACGGTAAACGATACAAGTATCGTACGGGCGAAAACGAGCGTTACCGTGCTCGTTTTCGAGTTATTGACGAAAAACGGCCTGGAGCGATCGGTCCGGCGGTCGACGCGCGAAAGTTTCTAAGTCCGCTCTGCTCGTCAATACACTCTTCCCAATTGGGGAGAGGGGACCGCGTCCTCCGGCGGCGGCGGCTGTCCCAGTGGAGTGGACGGCCGAGCTGGGGGTCACGCAGGAGGAGCTGGCAGCGGCCATCAGACGGCTCGGGGTTCGTAACACGGCCCCGGGTCCGGATGGTGTGCCCGGCCGGGTTTGGGTCTTGACCCAGGGCGTCCTTGGGGCCGACCTCAGGCGGTTGTTCGACCGCTGCCTGAGGGACGGGCGATTCCCCCCCAGTTGGAAGGTGGCCAGGATGGTCCTCCTCCGGAAGGAGGGTCGGCCCGCGGAGTCTCCCTCCGCATACCGGCCCATTTGTCTCCTCGACGAGGTGGGCAAGCTCTTCGAGCGTGTGATTGCTGCCCGCCTCGTCGAGCACCTGTCGCGGGGTGATCCCGGTCTGGCCGACTGCCAGTTCGGTTTCCGGGGGGGCCGATCGACTATCGACGCGATAGGTCGTGTGAGGGCCCTCTCGGAGGCGGCCGTCACCCGGGGAGGGGTGGCATTGGCAATATCCTTGGATATTGCCAATGCTTTTAACACCCTCCCCTGGGAAGAGATAAGGAGGGGACTCGAATATCATCGAGTCCCCCCTTGTCTCAGGGCGGTCGTCGGGGATTATCTCCGCGGCAGGTGGATCGAGTATCCGGGCCGGGATGGTGATATGCGGAGGGAGGTGTACTGCGGTGTTCCGCAGGGGTCGGTCCTCGGGCCACTCCTGTGGAACATCGCGTACGACTCGGTGTTGCGGGCCGGCCTCCCCGACGGCGTCAGCACGGTGTGTTATGCGGATGACACACTGGTGCTGGCCGTCGGGGCGCACTGGGGGAGGGCCATGCGTCGCGCGGAGGAGGGGTCGCAACGCGTCGTCGACCGGATCAGGGGGATGGGGATGACGGTGGCGGTCCATAAGACCGAGGTGATTGCGTTTCATTCACCTCGGCAGGATCCGCCACCCCCTCTGATTCGGGTGGGTGGGGCTGACATCGAGGTGAAGCCCCAGATCAGGTATCTGGGGCTGATCCTCGATAGCCACTGGCGTTTCGAGAAGCATTTCCGCTGCCTGGTCCCCCGGTTGGAAAGGATGGTTGCGGCTCTGGGCCGGATCCTGCCCAACCTGGGGGGCCCGGCGGGCCGAGTTCGTCGCCTCTATGTGGCAATGGTCCAGTCGGTGGCCCTATACGGGGCCCCCGTCTGGGCGGACGACCTGGCTGCCTCCCGGCGCAGCATGACTATGCTGCGTCGGGTGCAGAGGCGCATGGCGCTCAGGGTCGTCCGCGGGTATCGGACCATGTCACATGAGGCGGCGACGGTTCTAGCGGGGATGCCGCCCATGGACCTGCTCGCGCGGTCGCACGCGGTGATGTACCGGCACCGCGTCGACCGTCGCGCGGGGGTGGGGGCGGTCCCGGGCGGGCAGGAACCTGCTTGGGGCGATTTGAAGCGCCAGGCCCGGCAGTCCGTGTTGCTCGCGTGGCAGGAGCGGCTGGCTCTGCCAACCGCGGGGCACCGGACTGTCGGGGCTGTTCGGCCACTCCTGAAGGAGTGGCTGGACAGAGGCCATGGCAGCCTCACCTACCGGCTGGCACAGGTATTTTCCGGGCATGGCAGCTTCGGAAGATACCTGTGCCGGATAGGGAAGGAGCCGACGGCGCGTTGCTGCCACTGCGACGCTGAGCAGGACACGGCGGATCATACCCTGGAGGTATGCCCCGCGTGGGAGGGGGAGCGCCGTGTCCTGGTCGGCGTCGTCGGGCGGGATGTCTCGCTGCCGGGCGTGGTGCGCGCCATGCTCGGCAGCGAGGAGAAGTGGAGGGCCGTGGCCTCCTTCTGCGAGAACGTAATGTTGCAGAAGGAGGCCGCGGGGAGGGAGCGCGAGCTTCAGCGGCGTGCTGAAGCGCGCGCTCGTGCGGTGGCCCGAGGTCGTCGCCCGGTCGCGAGGCGTCGCGGGCGGCCGCCTCGGCGTGGCGGATGACCTAGGCTGGGAGGGGGGTCCTGAGGGGACCCTCCTCCCGCCAGGCGGCGCCGGGTCGGACCGGTTGGGGGTAGGAGTGCCTCCCCCTACCGGTCCGACGCAAGGGGAGGCACCCTCGGCGGTCTGGTGCGGCCATGAACGCCCGGCCGCCGAGGGGTGGAAACGGGGTCGCGGGCGGTTGCGAGTTGGGGCTCGCAGCCGCCACTAAACGCGACCCCGGGACGGATAGCGGCGGGATGGAGTGGCCCCGTCCCGCCGCTATGAGGCAGTGTGTCTACTGGGGGGACCGGTCCCCCCGGGGGATGGGCGCGAAAGCGCGGGCACGGGGAGGATACCGGAAGAATGCTTCGAGCGATTCCCGGTATCCTCCCAAAGCGTGCCGAAGGGTCACCGTGGGGTTTTTAGTGGGTAGGTCCCGCGCCTGTCGTTGTACGGGCGCGGGGAATCCCACACACCCCTCCCACCTCTCCCCAAGGAGGTGGGAGGGAGTCTTTCGAAGATTTTCCCCACGACAAAAAAAAAAAAAAAAAAAAAAAAAAAAAGTCCGCTCTGCTCCGAATCATCGCTCCGGCGTCAAAAATCGTCGTAGGACAAAAAATCGACACGCTACTTTGCAGGAAAAAATCCGGGGAACACGATGGCGTCGTCAAAAGTGCAGGTCGTCGAGCTCGTTTTCGAGAAAAAAAAAAAAAAATTCTCAAAATTCGACAAACAAATAAAACGATTGTTGGACCGTGTAGAGAATGTACAACTGCATAAGAATCGTATAGACGAAAATTGGCGTTCACGTGCTCGTTTTTGTGGAAAAAATTAAAAAAGCTCTCAAAGTTCGAGATAAAAAAAAAAAAACCATCGACCAGGTAGCCAACGGTAAACGATACAAGTATCGTACGGGCGAAAACGAGCGTTACCGTGCTCGTTTTCGAGTTATTGACGAAAAACGGCCTGGAGCGATCGGTCCGGCGGTCGACGCGCGAAAGTTTCTAAGTCCGCTCTGCTCCGAATCATCGCTCCGGCGTCAAAAATCGTCGTAGGACGAAAAATCGACACGCTACCTTGCAGGAAAAAATCCGGGGAACACGATGGCGTCGTCAAAAGTGCAGGTCGTCGAGCTCGTTTTCGAGAAAAAAAAAAAAAAATTCTCAAAATTCGACGAACAAATAAAACGATTGTTGGACCGTGTAGAGAATGTAAAACTGCATAAGAATCGTATAGACGAAAATTGGCGTTCACGTGCTCGTTTTTGTGGAAAAAATTAAAAAAGCTCTCAAAGTTCGAGATAAAAAAAAAAAAACCATCGACCAGGTAGCCAACGGTAAACGATACAAGTATCGTACGGGCGAAAACGAGCGTTACCGTGCTCGTTTTCGAGTTATTGACGAAAAACGGCCTGGAGCGATCGGTCCGGCGGTCGACGCGCGAAAGTTTCTAAGTCCGCTCTGCTCCGAATCATCGCTCCGGCGTCAAAAATCGTCGTAGGACGAAAAATCGACACGCTACCTTGCAGGAAAAAATCCGGGGAACACGATGGCGTCGTCAAAAGTGCAGGTCGTCGAGCTCGTTTTCGAGAAAAAAAAAAAAAAATTCTCAAAATTCGACGAACAAATAAAACGATTGTTGGACCGTGTAGAGAATGTAAAACTGCATAAGAATCGTATAGACGAAAATTGGCGTTCACGTGCTCGTTTTTGTGGAAAAAATTAAAAAAGCTCTCAAAGTTCGAGATAAAAAAAAAAAAACCATCGACCAGGTAGCCAACGGTAAACGATACAAGTATCGTACGGGCGAAAACGAGCGTTACCGTGCTCGTTTTCGAGTTATTGACGAAAAACGGCCTGGAGCGATCGGTCCGGCGGTCGACGCGCGAAAGTTTCTAAGTCCGCTCTGCTCCGAATCATCGCTCCGGCGTCAAAAATCGTCGTAGGACAAAAAATGGACACGCTATCTTGCAGGAAAAAATCCGGGGAACACGATGGCGTCGTCAAAAGTGCAGGTCGTCGAGCTCGTTTTCGAGAGAAAAAAAAAAAAATTCTCAAAATTCGACAAAAAAATAAAACGATTATTGGATCGTGTAGAGAATGTAAAACTGCATAAGAATCGTATAGACGAAAATTGGCGTTCACGTGCTCGTTTTTGTGGAAAAAATTAAAAAAGCTCTCAAAGTTCGAGATAAAAAAAAAAAAACCATCGACCAGGTAGCCAACGGTAAACGATACAAGTATCGTACGGGCGAAAACGAGCGTTACCGTGCTCGTTTTCGAGTTATTGACGAAAAACGGCCTGGAGCGATCGGTACGGCGGTCGACGCGCGAAAGTTTCTAAGTCCGCTCTGCTCCGAATCATCGCTCCGGCGTCAAAAATCGTCGTAGGACAAAAAATGGACACGCTATCTTGCATGAAAAAATCCGGGGAACACGATGGCGTCGTCAAAAGTGCAGGTCGTCGAGCTCGTTTTCGAGAGAAAAAAAAAGAAATTCTCAAAATTCGACAAAAAAATAAAACGATTATTGGATCGTGTAGAGAATGTGAAACTGCATAAGAATCGTATAGACGAAAATTGGCGTTCACGTGCTCGTTTTTGTAGAAAAAATTAAAAAAGCTCTCAAAGCTCGAGATAAAAAAAAAAAAAACCATCGACCAGGTAGCCAACGGTAGACGGTACAAGTATCGTACGGGCGAAAACGAGCGTTACCGTGCTCGTTTTCGAGTTATTGACGAAAAACGGCCTGGAGCGATCGGTCCGGCGGTCGACGCGCGAAAGTTTCTAAGTCCGCTCTGCTCCGAATCATCGCTCCGGCGTCAAAAATCGTCGTAGGACAAAAACTCGACACGCTATCTTGCAGGAAAAAATCCGGGGAACACGATGGCGTCGTCAAAAGTGCAGGTCGTCGAGCTCGTTTTCGAGAGAAAAAAAAAAAAATTCTCAAAATTCGACAAAAAAATAAAACGATTGTTGTACCGTGTAGAGAATGTAAAACTGCATAAGAATCGTATAGACGAAAATTGGCGTTCACGTGCTCGTTTTTGTGGAAAAAATTAAAAAAGCTCTCAAAGTTCGAGATAAAAAAAAAAAAACCATCAACCAGGTAGCCAACGGTAAACGATACAAGTATCGTACGGGCGAAAACGAGCGTTACCGTGCTCGTTTTCGAGTTATTGACGAAAAACAGCCTGGAGCGATCGGTCCGGCGGTCGACGCGCGAAAGTTTCTAAGTCCGCTCTGCTCCGAATCATCGCTCCGGCGTCAAAAATCGTCGTAGGACAAAAAATCGACACGCTATCTTGCAGGAAAAAATCCGGGGAACACGATGGCGTCGTCAAAAGTGCAGGTCGTCGAGCTCGTTTTCGAGAGAAAAAAAGAAAAATTCTCAAAATTCGACAAAAAAATAAAGCGATTATTGGATCGTGTAGAGAATGTGAAACTGCATAAGAATCGTGTAGACGAAAATTGGCGATCACGTGCTCGTTTTTGTGGAAAAAATTAAAAAAGCTCTCAAAGCTCGAGATAAAAAAAAAAAAAACCATCGACCAGGTAGCCAACGGTAGACGGTACAAGTATCGTATGGGCGAAAACGAGCGTTACCGTGCTCGTTTTCGAGTTATTGACGAAAAACGGCCTGGAGCGATCGGTCCGGCGGTCGACGCGCGAAAGTTTCTAAGTCCGCTCTGCTCCGAATCATCGCTCCGGCGTCAAAAATCGTCGTAGGACAAAAACTCGACACGCTATCTTGCATGAAAAAATCCGGGGAACACGATGGCGTCGTCAAAAGTGCAGGTCGTCGAGCTCGTTTTCGAGAGAAAAAAAAAAAAATTCTCAAAATTCGACAAAAAAATAAAACGATTATCGGATCGTGTAGAGAATGTAAAACTGCATAAGAATCGCATAGACGAAAATTAGCGTTCACGTGCTCGTTTTTGTGGAAAAAATTAAAAAAGCTCTCAAAGTTCGAGATAAAAAAAGAAAAAACCATCCACCAGGTAGCCAACGGTAAACGGTACAAGTATCGTACGGGCGAAAACGAGCGTTACCGTGCTCGTTTTCGAGTTATTGACGAAAAACGGCCTGGAGCGATCGGTCCGGCGGTCGACGCGCGAAAGTTTCTAAGTCCGCTCTGCTCCGAATCATCGCTCCGGCGTCAAAAATCGTCGTAGGACAAAAAATCGACACGCTACTTTGCAGGAAAAAATCCGGGGAACACGATGGCGTCGTCAAAAGTGCAGGTCGTGGAGCTCGTTTTCGAGAAAAAAAAAAAAAAATTCTCAAAATTCGACAAACAAATAAAACGATTGTTGGACCGTGTAGAGAATGTAAAACTGCATAAGAATCGTATAGACGAAAATTGGCGTTCACGTGCTCGTTTTTGTGGAAAAAATTAAAAAAGCTCTCAAAGCTCGAGATAAAAAAAAAAAAAACCATCGACCAGGTAGCCAACGGTAGACGGTACAAGTATCGTATGGGCGAAAACGAGCATTACCGTGCTCGTTTTCGAGTTATTGACGAGAAACGGCCTGGAGCGATCGGTCCGGCGGTCGACGCGCGAAAGTTTCTAAGTCCGCTCTGCTCCGAATCATCGCTCCGGCGTCAAAAATCGTCGTAGGACAAAAACTCGACACGCTATCTTGCATGAAAAAATCCGGGGAACACGATGGCGTCGTCAAAAGTGCAGGTCGTCGAGCTCGTTTTCGAGAGAAAAAAAAAAAAATTCTCAAAATTCGACAAAAAAATAAAACGATTATTGGATCGTGTAGAGAATGTGAAACTGCATAAGAATCGTGTAGACGAAAATTGGCGTTCACGTGCTCGTTTTTGTGGAAAAAATTAAAAAAGCTCTCAAAGCTCGAGATAAAAAAAAAAAAAACCATCGACCAGGTAGCCAACGGTAGACGGTACAAGTATCGTATGGGCGAAAACGAGCGTTACCGTGCTCGTTTTCGAGTTATTGACGAAAAACGGCCTGGAGCGATCGGTCCGGCGGTCGACGCGCGAAAGTTTCTAAGTCCGCTCTGCTCCGAATCATCGCTCCGGCGTCAAAAATCGTCGTAGGACAAAAAATCGACACGCTACTTTGCAGGAAAAAATCCGGGGAACACGATGGCGTCGTCAAAAGTGCAGGTCGTCGAGCTCGTTTTCGAGAAAAAAAAAAAAAAATTCTCAAAATTCGACGAACAAATAAAACGATTGTTGGACCGTGTAGAGAATGTAAAACTGCATAAGAATCGTATAGACGAAAATTGGCGTTCACGTGCTCGTTTTTGTGGAAAAAATTAAAAAAGCTCTCAAAGTTCGAGATAAAAAAAAAAAAACCATCGACCAGGTAGCCAACGGTAAACGATACAAGTATCGTACGGGCGAAAACGAGCGTTACCGTGCTCGTTTTCGAGTTATTGACGAAAAACGGCCTGGAGCGATCGGTCCGGCGGTCGACGCGCGAAAGTTTCTAAGTCCGCTCTGCTCCGAATCATCGCTCCGGCGTCAAAAATCGTCGTAGGACAAAAAATCGACACGCTACTTTGCAGGAAAAAATCCGGGGAACACGATGGCGTCGTCAAAAGTGCAGGTCGTGGAGCTCGTTTTCGAGAAAAAAAAAAAAAAATTCTCAAAATTCGACAAACAAATAAAACGATTGTTGGACCGTGTAGAGAATGTAAAACTGCATAAGAATCGTATAGACGAAAATTGGCGTTCACGTGCTCGTTTTTGTGGAAAAAATTAAAAAAGCTCTCAAAGCTCGAGATAAAAAAAAAAAAAACCATCGACCAGGTAGCCAACGGTAGACGGTACAAGTATCGTATGGGCGAAAACGAGCGTTACCGTGCTCGTTTTCGAGTTATTGACGAAAAACGGCCTGGAGCGATCGGTCCGGCGGTCGACGCGCGAAAGTTTCTGAGTCCGCTCTGCTCCGAATCATCGCTCCGGCGTCAAAAATCGTCGTAGGACAAAAACTCGACACGCTATCTTGCATGAAAAAATCCGGGGAACACGATGGCGTCGTCAAAAGTGCAGGTCGTCGAGCTCGTTTTCGAGAAAAAAAAAAAAAAATTCTCAAAATTCGACAAACAAATAAAACGATTGTTGGACCGTGTAGAGAATGTACAACTGCATAAGAATCGTATAGACGAAAATTGGCGTTCACGTGCTCGTTTTTGTGGAAAAAATTAAAAAAGCTCTCAAAGTTCGAGATAAAAAAAAAAAAACCATCGACCAGGTAGCCAACGGTAAACGATACAAGTATCGTACGGGCGAAAACGAGCGTTACCGTGCTCGTTTTCGAGTTATTGACGAAAAACGGCCTGGAGCGATCGGTCCGGCGGTCGACGCGCGAAAGTTTCTAAGTCCGCTCTGCTCCGAATCATCGCTCCGGCGTCAAAAATCGTCGTAGGACAAAAAATCGACACGCTACTTTGCAGGAAAAAATCCGGGGAACACGATGGCGTCGTCAAAAGTGCAGGTCGTCGAGCTCGTTTTCGAGAAAAAAAAAAAAAAATTCTCAAAATTCGACGAACAAATAAAACGATTGTTGGACCGTGTAGAGAATGTAAAACTGCATAAGAATCGTATAGACGAAAATTGGCGTTCACGTGCTCGTTTTTGTGGAAAAAATTAAAAAAGCTCTCAAAGTTCGAGATAAAAAAAAAAAAACCATCGACCAGGTAGCCAACGGTAAACGATACAAGTATCGTACGGGCGAAAACGAGCGTTACCGTGCTCGTTTTCGAGTTATTGACGAAAAACGGCCTGGAGCGATCGGTCCGGCGGTCGACGCGCGAAAGTTTCTAAGTCCGCTCTGCTCCGAATCATCGCTCCGGCGTCAAAAATCGTCGTAGGACAAAAAATCGACACGCTACTTTGCAGGAAAAAATCCGGGGAACACGATGGCGTCGTCAAAAGTGCAGGTCGTCGAGCTCGTTTTCGAGAAAAAAAAAAAAAAATTCTCAAAATTCGACGAACAAATAAAACGATTGTTGGACCGTGTAGAGAATGTAAAACTGCATAAGAATCGTATAGACGAAAATTGGCGTTCACGTGCTCGTTTTTGTGGAAAAAATTAAAAAAGCTCTCAAAGTTCGAGATAAAAAAAAAAAAACCATCGACCAGGTAGCCAACGGTAAACGATACAAGTATCGTACGGGCGAAAACGAGCGTTACCGTGCTCGTTTTCGAGTTATTGACGAAAAACGGCCTGGAGCGATCGGTCCGGCGGTCGACGCGCGAAAGTTTCTAAGTCCGCTCTGCTCCGAATCATCGCTCCGGCGTCAAAAATCGTCGTAGGACAAAAAATCGACACGCTATCTTGCAGGAAAAAATCCGGGGAACACGATGGCGTCGTCAAAAGTGCAGGTCGTCGAGCTCGTTTTCGAGAGAAAAAAAGAAAAATTCTCAAAATTCGACAAAAAAATAAAGCGATTATTGGATCGTGTAGAGACTGTGAAACTGCATAAGAATCGTGTAGACGAAAATTGGCGTTCACGTGCTCGTTTTTGTGGAAAAAATTAAAAAAGCTCTCAAAGCTCGAGATAAAAAAAAAAAAACCATCGACCAGGCAGCCAACGGTAGACGGTACAAGTATCGTATGGGCGAAAACGAGCGTTACCGTGCTCGTTTTCGAGTTATTGACGAAAAACGGCCTGGAGCGATCGGTCCGGCGGTCGACGCGCGAAAGTTTCTAAGTCCGCTCTGCTCCGAATCATCGCTCCGGCGTCAAAAATCGTCGTAGGACAAAATCTCGACACGCTATCTTGCATGAAAAAATCCGGGGAACACGATGGCGTCGTCAAAAGTGCAGGTCGTCGAGCTCGTTTTCGAGAGAAAAAAAAAAAAATTCTCAAAATTCGACAAAAAAATAAAACGATTATTGGATCGTGTAGAGAATGTAAAACTGCATAAGAATCGCATAGACGAAAATTAGCGTTCACGTGCTCGTTTTTGTGGAAAAAATTAAAAAAGCTCTCAAAGTTCGAGATAAAAAAAGAAAAAACCATCCACCAGGTAGCCAACGGTAAACGGTACAAGTATCGTACGGGCGAAAACGAGCGTTACCGTGCTCGTTTTCGAGTTATTGACGAAAAACGGCCTGGAGCGATCGGTCCGGCGGTCGACGCGCGAAAGTTTCTAAGTCCGCTCTGCTCCGAATCATCGCTCCGGCGTCAAAAATCGTCGTAGGACAAAAAATCGACACGCTACTTTGCAGGAAAAAATCCGGGGAACACGATGGCGTCGTCAAAAGTGCAGGTCGTGGAGCTCGTTTTCGAGAAAAAAAAAAAAAAATTCTCAAAATTCGACAAACAAATAAAACGATTGTTGGACCGTGTAGAGAATGTAAAACTGCATAAGAATCGGATAGACGAAAATTGGCGTTCACGTGCTCGTTTTTGTGGAAAAAATTAAAAAAGCTCTCAAAGCTCGAGATAAAAAAAAAAAAAACCATCGACCAGGTAGCCAACGGTAGACGGTACAAGTATCGTATGGGCGAAAACGAGCGTTACCGTGCTCGTTTTCGAGTTATTGACGAAAAACGGCCTGGAGCGATCGGTCCGGCGGTCGACGCGCGAAAGTTTCTAAGTCCGCTCTGCTCCGAATCATCGCTCCGGCGTCAAAAATCGTCGTAGGACAAAAAATCGCCACGCTACTTTGCAGGAAAAAATCCGGGGAACACGATGGCGTCGTCAAAAGTGCAGGTCGTCGAGCTCGTTTTCGAGAAAAAAAAAAAAAAATTCTCAAAATTCGACAAACAAATAAAACGATTGTTGGACCGTGTAGAGAATGTACAACTGCATAAGAATCGTATAGACGAAAATTGGCGTTCACGTGCTCGTTTTTGTGGAAAAAATTAAAAAAGCTCTCAAAGTTCGAGATAAAAAAAAAAAAACCATCGACCAGGTAGCCAACGGTAAACGATACAAGTATCGTACGGGCGAAAACGAGCGTTACCGTGCTCGTTTTCGAGTTATTGACGAAAAACGGCCTGGAGCGATCGGTCCGGCGGTCGACGCGCGAAAGTTTCCAAGTCTGCTCTGCCCGGTCCCGCCGCTATGAGGCAGTGTGTCTACTGGGGGGACCGATTGTCCCCCCGGGGGATGGGCGCGAAAGCGCGGGCACGGGGAGGATACCGGAAGAATGCTTCGAGCGATTCCCGGTATCCTCCCAAAGCGTGCCGAAGGGTCACCGTGGGGTTTTTAGTGGGTAGGTCCCGCGCCTGTCGTTGTACGGGCGCGGGGAATCCCACACACCCCTCCCACCTCTCCCCAAGGAGGT
Source organism: Colletes latitarsis (assembly GCF_051014445.1). Lineage (NCBI taxonomy): Eukaryota > Metazoa > Arthropoda > Insecta > Hymenoptera > Colletidae > Colletes > Colletes latitarsis. The sequence continues at coordinate 2,532,546 of NC_135137.1, forward strand.
GGGAGGGAGTCTTTCGAAGATTTTCCCCACGACAAAAAAAAAAAAAAAAAAAAAAAAAAAAAGTCTGCTCTGCCCCGAATCATCGCTCCGGCGTCAAAAATCGTCGTAGGACAAAAACTCGACACGCTATCTTGCAGGAAAAAATCCGGGGAACACGATGGCGTGGTCAAAAGTGCAGGTCGTCGAGCTCGTTTTCGAGAGAAAAAAAAAAAAATTCTCACAATTCGACAAAAAAATAAAACGATTATTGGATCGTGTAGAGAATGTGAAACTGCATAAGAATCGTATAGACGAAAATTGGCGTTCACGTGCTCGTTTTTGTGGAAAAAATTAAAAAAGCTCTCAAAGTTCGAGATAAAAAAAAAAAAAACCATCGACCAGGTAGCCAACGGTAGACGGTACAAGTATCGTATGGGCGAAAACGAGCGTTACCGTGCTCGTTTTCGAGTTATTGGCGAAAAACGGCCTGGAGCGATCGGTCCGGCGGTCGACGCGCGAAAGTTTCTAAGTCCGCTCTGCTCCGAATCATCGCTCCGGCGTCAAAAATCGTCGTAGGACAAAAACTCGACACGCTATCTTGCAGGAAAAAATCCGGGGAACACGATGGCGTCGTCAAAAGTGCAGGTCGTCGAGCTCGTTTTCGAGAGAAAAAAAGAAAAATTCTCAAAATTCGACAAAAAAATAAAGCGATTATTGGATCGTGTAGAGACTGTGAAACTGCATAAGAATCGTGTAGACGAAAATTGGCGTTCACGTGCTCGTTTTTGTGGAAAAAATTAAAAAAGCTCTCAAAGCTCGAGATAAAAAAAAAAAAACCATCGACCAGGTAGCCAACGGTAGACGGTACAAGTATCGTATGGGCGAAAACGAGCGTTACCGTGCTCGTTTTCGAGTTATTGACGAAAAACGGCCTGGAGCGATCGGTCCGGCGGTCGACGCGCGAAAGTTTCTAAGTCCGCTCTGCTCCGAATCATCGCTCCGGCGTCAAAAATCGTCGTAGGACAAAAAATCGACACGCTACTTTGCAGGAAAAAATCCGGGGAACACGATGGCGTCGTCAAAAGTGCAGGTCGTGGAGCTCGTTTTCGAGAAAAAAAAAAAAAAATTCTCAAAATTCGACAAACAAATAAAACGATTGTTGGACCGTGTAGAGAATGTAAAACTGCATAAGAATCGTATAGACGAAAATTGGCGTTCACGTGCTCGTTTTTGTGGAAAAAATTAAAAAAGCTCTCAAAGCTCGAGATAAAAAAAAAAAAAACCATCGACCAGGTAGCCAACGGTAGACGGTACAAGTATCGTATGGGCGAAAACGAGCATTACCGTGCTCGTTTTCGAGTTATTGACGAAAAACGGCCTGGAGCGATCGGTCCGGCGGTCGACGCGCGAAAGTTTCTAAGTCCGCTCTGCTCCGAATCATCGCTCCGGCGTCAAAAATCGTCGTAGGACAAAAACTCGACACGCTATCTTGCATGAAAAAATCCGGGGAACACGATGGCGTCGCCAAAGTGCAGGTCGTCGAGCTCGTTTTCGAGAGAAAAAAAAAAAAATTCTCAAAATTCGACAAAAAAATAAAACGATTATTGGATCGTGTAGAGAATGTAAAACTGCATAAGAATCGCATAGACGAAAATTAGCGTTCACGTGCTCGTTTTTGTGGAAAAAATTAAAAAAGCTCTCAAAGTTCGAGATAAAAAAAGAAAAAACCATCCACCAGGTAGCCAACGGTAAACGGTACAAGTATCGTACGGGCGAAAACGAGCGTTACCGTGCTCGTTTTCGAGTTATTGACGAAAAACGGCCTGGAGCGATCGGTCCGGCGGTCGACGCGCGAAAGTTTCTAAGTCCGCTCTGCTCCGAATCATCGCTCCGGCGTCAAAAATCGTCGTAGGACAAAAAATCGACACGCTACTTTGCAGGAAAAAATCCGGGGAACACGATGGCGTCGTCAAAAGTGCAGGTCGTCGAGCTCGTTTTCGAGAAAAAAAAAAAAAAATTCTCAAAATTCGACAAACAAATAAAACGATTGTTGGACCGTGTAGAGAATGTACAACTGCATAAGAATCGTATAGACGAAAATTGGCGTTCACGTGCTCGTTTTTGTGGAAAAAATTAAAAAAGCTCTCAAAGTTCGAGATAAAAAAAAAAAAACCATCGACCAGGTAGCCAACGGTAAACGATACAAGTATCGTACGGGCGAAAACGAGCGTTACCGTGCTCGTTTTCGAGTTATTGACGAAAAACGGCCTGGAGCGATCGGTCCGGCGGTCGACGCGCGAAAGTTTCCAAGTCTGCTCTGCCCGGTCCCGCCGCTATGAGGCAGTGTGTCTACTGGGGGGACCGATTGTCCCCCCGGGGGATGGGCGCGAAAGCGCGGGCACGGGGAGGATACCGGAAGAATGCTTCGAGCGATTCCCGGTATCCTCCCAAAGCGTGCCGAAGGGTCACCGTGGGGTTTTTAGTGGGTAGGTCCCGCGCCTGTCGTTGTACGGGCGCGGGGAATCCCACACACCCCTCCCACCTCTCCCCAAGGAGGTGGGAGGGAGTCTTTCGAAGATTTTCCCCACGACAAAAAAAAAAAAAAAAAAAAAAAAAAAAAGTCTGCTCTGCCCCGAATCATCGCTCCGGCGTCAAAAATCGTCGTAGGACAAAAACTCGACACGCTATCTTGCAGGAAAAAATCCGGGGAACACGATGGCGTGGTCAAAAGTGCAGGTCGTCGAGCTCGTTTTCGAGAGAAAAAAAAAAAAATTCTCACAATTCGACAAAAAAATAAAACGATTATTGGATCGTGTAGAGAATGTGAAACTGCATAAGAATCGTATAGACGAAAATTGGCGTTCACGTGCTCGTTTTTGTGGAAAAAATTAAAAAAGCTCTCAAAGTTCGAGATAAAAAAAAAAAAAACCATCGACCAGGTAGCCAACGGTAGACGGTACAAGTATCGTATGGGCGAAAACGAGCATTACCGTGCTCGTTTTCGAGTTATTGACGAGAAACGGCCTGGAGCGATCGGTCCGGCGGTCGACGCGCGAAAGTTTCTAAGTCCGCTCTGCTCCGAATCGTCGCTCCGGCGTCAAAAATCGTCGTAGGACAAAAACTCGACACGCTATCTTGCATGAAAAAATCCGGGGAACACGATGGCGTCGTCAAAAGTGCAGGTCGTCGAGCTCGTTTTCGAGAGAAAAAAAAAAAAATTCTCAAAATTCGACAAAAAAATAAAACGATTATTGGATCGTGTAGAGAATGTGAAACTGCATAAGAATCGTGTAGACGAAAATTGGCGTTCACGTGCTCGTTTTTGTGGAAAAAATTAAAAAAGCTCTCAAAGCTCGAGATAAAAAAAAAAAAAACCATCGACCAGGTAGCCAACGGTAGACGGTACAAGTATCGTATGGGCGAAAACGAGCGTTACCGTGCTCGTTTTCGAGTTATTGACGAAAAACGGCCTGGAGCGATCGGTCCGGCGGTCGACGCGCGAAAGTTTCTAAGTCCGCTCTGCTCCGAATCATCGCTCCGGCGTCAAAAATCGTCGTAGGACAAAAAATCGACACGCTACTTTGCAGGAAAAAATCCGGGGAACACGATGGCGTCGTCAAAAGTGCAGGTCGTCGAGCTCGTTTTCGAGAAAAAAAAAAAAAAATTCTCAAAATTCGACGAACAAATAAAACGATTGTTGGACCGTGTAGAGAATGTAAAACTGCATAAGAATCGTATAGACGAAAATTGGCGTTCACGTGCTCGTTTTTGTGGAAAAAATTAAAAAAGCTCTCAAAGTTCGAGATAAAAAAAAAAAAACCATCGACCAGGTAGCCAACGGTAAACGATACAAGTATCGTACGGGCGAAAACGAGCGTTACCGTGCTCGTTTTCGAGTTATTGACGAAAAACGGCCTGGAGCGATCGGTCCGGCGGTCGACGCGCGAAAGTTTCTAAGTCCGCTCTGCTCCGAATCATCGCTCCGGCGTCAAAAATCGTCGTAGGACAAAAAATCGACACGCTATCTTGCAGGAAAAAATCCGGGGAACACGATGGCGTCGTCAAAAGTGCAGGTCGTCGAGCTCGTTTTCGAGAGAAAAAAAGAAAAATTCTCAAAATTCGACAAAAAAATAAAGCGATTATTGGATCGTGTAGAGACTGTGAAACTGCATAAGAATCGTGTAGACGAAAATTGGCGTTCACGTGCTCGTTTTTGTGGAAAAAATTAAAAAAGCTCTCAAAGCTCGAGATAAAAAAAAAAAAACCATCGACCAGGTAGCCAACGGTAGACGGTACAAGTATCGTATGGGCGAAAACGAGCATTACCGTGCTCGTTTTCGAGTTATTGACGAGAAACGGCCTGGAGCGATCGGTCCGGCGGTCGACGCGCGAAAGTTTCTAAGTCCGCTCTGCTCCGAATCATCGCTCCGGCGTCAAAAATCGTCGTAGGACAAAAAATCGACACGCTATCTTGCAGGAAAAAATCCGGGGAACACGATGGCGTCGTCAAAAGTGCAGGTCGTCGAGCTCGTTTTCGAGAGAAAAAAAGAAAAATTCTCAAAATTCGACAAAAAAATAAAGCGATTATTGGATCGTGTAGAGAATGTGAAACTGCATAAGAATCGTGTAGACGAAAATTGGCGATCACGTGCTCGTTTTTGTGGAAAAAATTAAAAAAGCTCTCAAAGCTCGAGATAAAAAAAAAAAAAACCATCGACCAGGTAGCCAACGGTAGACGGTACAAGTATCGTATGGGCGAAAACGAGCGTTACCGTGCTCGTTTTCGAGTTATTGACGAAAAACGGCCTGGAGCGATCGGTCCGGCGGTCGACGCGCGAAAGTTTCTAAGTCCGCTCTGCTCCGAATCATCGCTCCGGCGTCAAAAATCGTCGTAGGACAAAAACTCGACACGCTATCTTGCATGAAAAAATCCGGGGAACACGATGGCGTCGTCAAAAGTGCAGGTCGTCGAGCTCGTTTTCGAGAGAAAAAAAAAAAAATTCTCAAAATTCGACAAAAAAATAAAACGATTATTGGATCGTGTAGAGAATGTAAAACTGCATAAGAATCGCATAGACGAAAATTAGCGTTCACGTGCTCGTTTTTGTGGAAAAAATTAAAAAAGCTCTCAAAGTTCGAGATAAAAAAAGAAAAAACCATCCACCAGGTAGCCAACGGTAAACGGTACAAGTATCGTACGGGCGAAAACGAGCGTTACCGTGCTCGTTTTCGAGTTATTGACGAAAAACGGCCTGGAGCGATCGGTCCGGCGGTCGACGCGCGAAAGTTTCTAAGTCCGCTCTGCTCCGAATCATCGCTCCGGCGTCAAAAATCGTCGTAGGACAAAAAATCGACACGCTACTTTGCAGGAAAAAATCCGGGGAACACGATGGCGTCGTCAAAAGTGCAGGTCGTGGAGCTCGTTTTCGAGAAAAAAAAAAAAAAATTCTCAAAATTCGACAAACAAATAAAACGATTGTTGGACCGTGTAGAGAATGTAAAACTGCATAAGAATCGTATAGACGAAAATTGGCGTTCACGTGCTCGTTTTTGTGGAAAAAATTAAAAAAGCTCTCAAAGCTCGAGATAAAAAAAAAAAAAACCATCGACCAGGTAGCCAACGGTAGACGGTACAAGTATCGTATGGGCGAAAACGAGCGTTACCGTGCTCGTTTTCGAGTTATTGACGAAAAACGGCCTGGAGCGATCGGTCCGGCGGTCGACGCGCGAAAGTTTCTGAGTCCGCTCTGCTCCGAATCATCGCTCCGGCGTCAAAAATCGTCGTAGGACAAAAACTCGACACGCTATCTTGCATGAAAAAATCCGGGGAACACGATGGCGTCGTCAAAAGTGCAGGTCGTCGAGCTCGTTTTCGAGAAAAAAAAAAAAAAATTCTCAAAATTCGACAAACAAATAAAACGATTGTTGGACCGTGTAGAGAATGTACAACTGCATAAGAATCGTATAGACGAAAATTGGCGTTCACGTGCTCGTTTTTGTGGAAAAAATTAAAAAAGCTCTCAAAGTTCGAGATAAAAAAAAAAAAACCATCGACCAGGTAGCCAACGGTAAACGATACAAGTATCGTACGGGCGAAAACGAGCGTTACCGTGCTCGTTTTCGAGTTATTGACGAAAAACGGCCTGGAGCGATCGGTCCGGCGGTCGACGCGCGAAAGTTTCTAAGTCCGCTCTGCTCCGAATCATCGCTCCGGCGTCAAAAATCGTCGTAGGACAAAAAATCGACACGCTACTTTGCAGGAAAAAATCCGGGGAACACGATGGCGTCGTCAAAAGTGCAGGTCGTCGAGCTCGTTTTCGAGAAAAAAAAAAAAAAATTCTCAAAATTCGACGAACAAATAAAACGATTGTTGGACCGTGTAGAGAATGTAAAACTGCATAAGAATCGTATAGACGAAAATTGGCGTTCACGTGCTCGTTTTTGTGGAAAAAATTAAAAAAGCTCTCAAAGTTCGAGATAAAAAAAAAAAAACCATCGACCAGGTAGCCAACGGTAAACGATACAAGTATCGTACGGGCGAAAACGAGCGTTACCGTGCTCGTTTTCGAGTTATTGACGAAAAACGGCCTGGAGCGATCGGTCCGGCGGTCGACGCGCGAAAGTTTCTAAGTCCGCTCTGCTCCGAATCATCGCTCCGGCGTCAAAAATCGTCGTAGGACAAAAAATGGACACGCTATCTTGCATGAAAAAATCCGGGGAACACGATGGCGTCGTCAAAAGTGCAGGTCGTCGAGCTCGTTTTCGAGAGAAAAAAAAAAAAATTCTCAAAATTCGACAAAAAAATAAAACGATTGTTGGACCGTGTAGAGAATGTAAAACTGCATAAGAATCGTATAGACGAAAATTGGCGTTCACGTGCTCGTTTTTGTGGAAAAAATTAAAAAAGCTCTCAAAGTTCGAGATAAAAAAAAAAAAACCATCAACCAGGTAGCCAACGGTAAACGATACAAGTATCGTACGGGCGAAAACGAGCGTTACCGTGCTCGTTTTCGAGTTATTGACGAAAAACAGCCTGGAGCGATCGGTCCGGCGGTCGACGCGCGAAAGTTTCTAAGTCCGCTCTGCTCCGAATCATCGCTCCGGCGTCAAAAATCGTCGTAGGACAAAAAATCGACACGCTATCTTGCAGGAAAAAATCCGGGGAACACGATGGCGTCGTCAAAAGTGCAGGTCGTCGAGCTCGTTTTCGAGAGAAAAAAAGAAAAATTCTCAAAATTCGACAAAAAAATAAAGCGATTATTGGATCGTGTAGAGACTGTGAAACTGCATAAGAATCGTGTAGACGAAAATTGGCGTTCACGTGCTCGTTTTTGTGGAAAAAATTAAAAAAGCTCTCAAAGCTCGAGATAAAAAAAAAAAAACCATCGACCAGGTAGCCAACGGTAGACGGTACAAGTATCGTATGGGCGAAAACGAGCGTTACCGTGCTCGTTTTCGAGTTATTGACGAAAAACGGCCTGGAGCGATCGGTCCGGCGGTCGACGCGCGAAAGTTTCTAAGTCCGCTCTGCTCCGAATCATCGCTCCGGCGTCAAAAATCGTCGTAGGACAAAATCTCGACACGCTATCTTGCATGAAAAAATCCGGGGAACACGATGGCGTCGTCAAAAGTGCAGGTCGTCGAGCTCGTTTTCGAGAGAAAAAAAAAAAAATTCTCAAAATTCGACAAAAAAATAAAACGATTATTGGATCGTGTAGAGAATGTAAAACTGCATAAGAATCGCATAGACGAAAATTAGCGTTCACGTGCTCGTTTTTGTGGAAAAAATTAAAAAAGCTCTCAAAGTTCGAGATAAAAAAAGAAAAAACCATCCACCAGGTAGCCAACGGTAAACGGTACAAGTATCGTACGGGCGAAAACGAGCGTTACCGTGCTCGTTTTCGAGTTATTGACGAAAAACGGCCTGGAGCGATCGGTCCGGCGGTCGACGCGCGAAAGTTTCTAAGTCCGCTCTGCTCCGAATCATCGCTCCGGCGTCAAAAATCGTCGTAGGACAAAAAATCGACACGCTACTTTGCAGGAAAAAATCCGGGGAACACGATGGCGTCGTCAAAAGTGCAGGTCGTGGAGCTCGTTTTCGAGAAAAAAAAAAAAAAATTCTCAAAATTCGACAAACAAATAAAACGATTGTTGGACCGTGTAGAGAATGTAAAACTGCATAAGAATCGGATAGACGAAAATTGGCGTTCACGTGCTCGTTTTTGTGGAAAAAATTAAAAAAGCTCTCAAAGCTCGAGATAAAAAAAAAAAAAACCATCGACCAGGTAGCCAACGGTAGACGGTACAAGTATCGTATGGGCGAAAACGAGCGTTACCGTGCTCGTTTTCGAGTTATTGACGAAAAACGGCCTGGAGCGATCGGTCCGGCGGTCGACGCGCGAAAGTTTCTAAGTCCGCTCTGCTCCGAATCATCGCTCCGGCGTCAAAAATCGTCGTAGGACAAAAAATCGCCACGCTACTTTGCAGGAAAAAATCCGGGGAACACGATGGCGTCGTCAAAAGTGCAGGTCGTCGAGCTCGTTTTCGAGAAAAAAAAAAAAAAATTCTCAAAATTCGACAAACAAATAAAACGATTGTTGGACCGTGTAGAGAATGTACAACTGCATAAGAATCGTATAGACGAAAATTGGCGTTCACGTGCTCGTTTTTGTGGAAAAAATTAAAAAAGCTCTCAAAGTTCGAGATAAAAAAAAAAAAACCATCGACCAGGTAGCCAACGGTAAACGATACAAGTATCGTACGGGCGAAAACGAGCGTTACCGTGCTCGTTTTCGAGTTATTGACGAAAAACGGCCTGGAGCGATCGGTCCGGCGGTCGACGCGCGAAAGTTTCCAAGTCTGCTCTGCCCGGTCCCGCCGCTATGAGGCAGTGTGTCTACTGGGGGGACCGATTGTCCCCCCGGGGGATGGGCGCGAAAGCGCGGGCACGGGGAGGATACCGGAAGAATGCTTCGAGCGATTCCCGGTATCCTCCCAAAGCGTGCCGAAGGGTCACCGTGGGGTTTTTAGTGGGTAGGTCCCGCGCCTGTCGTTGTACGGGCGCGGGGAATCCCACACACCCCTCCCACCTCTCCCCAAGGAGGTGGGAGGGAGTCTTTCGAAGATTTTCCCCACGACAAAAAAAAAAAAAAAAAAAAAAAAAAAAAGTCTGCTCTGCCCCGAATCATCGCTCCGGCGTCAAAAATCGTCGTAGGACAAAAAATCGACACGCTACTTTGCAGGAAAAAATCCGGGGAACACGATGGCGTCGTCAAAAGTGCAGGTCGTCGAGCTCGTTTTCGAGAAAAAAAAAAAAAAATTCTCAAAATTCGACGAACAAATAAAACGATTGTTGGACCGTGTAGAGAATGTAAAACTGCATAAGAATCGTATAGACGAAAATTGGCGTTCACGTGCTCGTTTTTGTGGAAAAAATTAAAAAAGCTCTCAAAGTTCGAGATAAAAAAAAAAAAACCATCGACCAGGTAGCCAACGGTAAACGATACAAGTATCGTACGGGCGAAAACGAGCGTTACCGTGCTCGTTTTCGAGTTATTGACGAAAAACGGCCTGGAGCGATCGGTCCGGCGGTCGACGCGCGAAAGTTTCTAAGTCCGCTCTGCTCCGAATCATCGCTCCGGCGTCAAAAATCGTCGTAGGACAAAAAATGGACACGCTATCTTGCATGAAAAAATCCGGGGAACACGATGGCGTCGTCAAAAGTGCAGGTCGTCGAGCTCGTTTTCGAGAGAAAAAAAAAAAAATTCTCAAAATTCGACAAAAAAATAAAACGATTGTTGGACCGTGTAGAGAATGTAAAACTGCATAAGAATCGTATAGACGAAAATTGGCGTTCACGTGCTCGTTTTTGTGGAACAAATTAAAAAAGCTCTCAAAGTTCGAGATAAAAAAAAAAAAACCATCAACCAGGTAGCCAACGGTAAACGATACAAGTATCGTACGGGCGAAAACGAGCGTTACCGTGCTCGTTTTCGAGTTATTGACGAAAAACAGCCTGGAGCGATCGGTCCGGCGGTCGACGCGCGAAAGTTTCTAAGTCCGCTCTGCTCCGAATCATCGCTCCGGCGTCAAAAATCGTCGTAGGACAAAAAATCGACACGCTATCTTGCAGGAAAAAATCCGGGGAACACGATGGCGTCGTCAAAAGTGCAGGTCGTCGAGCTCGTTTTCGAGAGAAAAAAAGAAAAATTCTCAAAATTCGACAAAAAAATAAAGCGATTATTGGATCGTGTAGAGACTGTGAAACTGCATAAGAATCGTGTAGACGAAAATTGGCGTTCACGTGCTCGTTTTTGTGGAAAAAATTAAAAAAGCTCTCAAAGCTCGAGATAAAAAAAAAAAAACCATCGACCAGGTAGCCAACGGTAGACGGTACAAGTATCGTATGGGCGAAAACGAGCGTTACCGTGCTCGTTTTCGAGTTATTGACGAAAAACGGCCTGGAGCGATCGGTCCGGCGGTCGACGCGCGAAAGTTTCTAAGTCCGCTCTGCTCCGAATCATCGCTCCGGCGTCAAAAATCGTCGTAGGACAAAATCTCGACACGCTATCTTGCATGAAAAAATCCGGGGAACACGATGGCGTCGTCAAAAGTGCAGGTCGTCGAGCTCGTTTTCGAGAGAAAAAAAAAAAAATTCTCAAAATTCGACAAAAAAATAAAACGATTATTGGATCGTGTAGAGAATGTAAAACTGCATAAGAATCGCATAGACGAAAATTAGCGTTCACGTGCTCGTTTTTGTGGAAAAAATTAAAAAAGCTCTCAAAGTTCGAGATAAAAAAAGAAAAAACCATCCACCAGGTAGCCAACGGTAAACGGTACAAGTATCGTACGGGCGAAAACGAGCGTTACCGTGCTCGTTTTCGAGTTATTGACGAAAAACGGCCTGGAGCGATCGGTCCGGCGGTCGACGCGCGAAAGTTTCTAAGTCCGCTCTGCTCCGAATCATCGCTCCGGCGTCAAAAATCGTCGTAGGACAAAAAATCGACACGCTACTTTGCAGGAAAAAATCCGGGGAACACGATGGCGTCGTCAAAAGTGCAGGTCGTGGAGCTCGTTTTCGAGAAAAAAAAAAAAAAATTCTCAAAATTCGACAAACAAATAAAACGATTGTTGGACCGTGTAGAGAATGTAAAACTGCATAAGAATCGGATAGACGAAAATTGGCGTTCACGTGCTCGTTTTTGTGGAAAAAATTAAAAAAGCTCTCAAAGCTCGAGATAAAAAAAAAAAAAACCATCGACCAGGTAGCCAACGGTAGACGGTACAAGTATCGTATGGGCGAAAACGAGCGTTACCGTGCTCGTTTTCGAGTTATTGACGAAAAACGGCCTGGAGCGATCGGTCCGGCGGTCGACGCGCGAAAGTTTCTAAGTCCGCTCTGCTCCGAATCATCGCTCCGGCGTCAAAAATCGTCGTAGGACAAAAAATCGCCACGCTACTTTGCAGGAAAAAATCCGGGGAACACGATGGCGTCGTCAAAAGTGCAGGTCGTCGAGCTCGTTTTCGAGAAAAAAAAAAAAAAATTCTCAAAATTCGACAAACAAATAAAACGATTGTTGGACCGTGTAGAGAATGTACAACTGCATAAGAATCGTATAGACGAAAATTGGCGTTCACGTGCTCGTTTTTGTGGAAAAAATTAAAAAAGCTCTCAAAGTTCGAGATAAAAAAAAAAAAACCATCGACCAGGTAGCCAACGGTAAACGATACAAGTATCGTACGGGCGAAAACGAGCGTTACCGTGCTCGTTTTCGAGTTATTGACGAAAAACGGCCTGGAGCGATCGGTCCGGCGGTCGACGCGCGAAAGTTTCCAAGTCTGCTCTGCCCGGTCCCGCCGCTATGAGGCAGTGTGTCTACTGGGGGGACCGATTGTCCCCCCGGGGGATGGGCGCGAAAGCGCGGGCACGGGGAGGATACCGGAAGAATGCTTCGAGCGATTCCCGGTATCCTCCCAAAGCGTGCCGAAGGGTCACCGTGGGGTTTTTAGTGGGTAGGTCCCGCGCCTGTCGTTGTACGGGCGCGGGGAATCCCACACACCCCTCCCACCTCTCCCCAAGGAGGTGGGAGGGAGTCTTTCGAAGATTTTCCCCACGACAAAAAAAAAAAAAAAAAAAAAAAAAAAAAGTCTGCTCTGCCCCGAATCATCGCTCCGGCGTCAAAAATCGTCGTAGGACAAAAAATCGACACGCTACTTTGCAGGAAAAAATCCGGGGAACACGATGGCGTCGTCAAAAGTGCAGGTCGTCGAGCTCGTTTTCGAGAAAAAAAAAAAAAAATTCTCAAAATTCGACGAACAAATAAAACGATTGTTGGACCGTGTAGAGAATGTAAAACTGCATAAGAATCGTATAGACGAAAATTGGCGTTCACGTGCTCGTTTTTGTGGAAAAAATTAAAAAAGCTCTCAAAGTTCGAGATAAAAAAAAAAAAACCATCGACCAGGTAGCCAACGGTAAACGATACAAGTATCGTACGGGCGAAAACGAGCGTTACCGTGCTCGTTTTCGAGTTATTGACGAAAAACGGCCTGGAGCGATCGGTCCGGCGGTCGACGCGCGAAAGTTTCTAAGTCCGCTCTGCTCCGAATCATCGCTCCGGCGTCAAAAATCGTCGTAGGACAAAAAATGGACACGCTATCTTGCATGAAAAAATCCGGGGAACACGATGGCGTCGTCAAAAGTGCAGGTCGTCGAGCTCGTTTTCGAGAGAAAAAAAAAAAAATTCTCAAAATTCGACAAAAAAATAAAACGATTGTTGGACCGTGTAGAGAATGTAAAACTGCATAAGAATCGTATAGACGAAAATTGGCGTTCACGTGCTCGTTTTTGTGGAACAAATTAAAAAAGCTCTCAAAGTTCGAGATAAAAAAAAAAAAACCATCAACCAGGTAGCCAACGGTAAACGATACAAGTATCGTACGGGCGAAAACGAGCGTTACCGTGCTCGTTTTCGAGTTATTGACGAAAAACAGCCTGGAGCGATCGGTCCGGCGGTCGACGCGCGAAAGTTTCTAAGTCCGCTCTGCTCCGAATCATCGCTCCGGCGTCAAAAATCGTCGTAGGACAAAAAATCGACACGCTATCTTGCAGGAAAAAATCCGGGGAACACGATGGCGTCGTCAAAAGTGCAGGTCGTCGAGCTCGTTTTCGAGAGAAAAATAGAAAAATTCTCAAAATTCGACAAAAAAATAAAGCGATTATTGGATCGTGTAGAGACTGTGAAACTGCATAAGAATCGTGTAGACGAAAATTGGCGTTCACGTGCTCGTTTTTGTGGAAAAAATTAAAAAAGCTCTCAAAGCTCGAGATAAAAAAAAAAAAACCATCGACCAGGTAGCCAACGGTAGACGGTACAAGTATCGTATGGGCGAAAACGAGCGTTACCGTGCTCGTTTTCGAGTTATTGACGAAAAACGGCCTGGAGCGATCGGTCCGGCGGTCGACGCGCGAAAGTTTCTAAGTCCGCTCTGCTCCGAATCATCGCTCCGGCGTCAAAAATCGTCGTAGGACAAAATCTCGACACGCTATCTTGCATGAAAAAATCCGGGGAACACGATGGCGTCGTCAAAAGTGCAGGTCGTCGAGCTCGTTTTCGAGAGAAAAAAAAAAAAATTCTCAAAATTCGACAAAAAAATAAAACGATTATTGGATCGTGTAGAGAATGTAAAACTGCATAAGAATCGCATAGACGAAAATTAGCGTTCACGTGCTCGTTTTTGTGGAAAAAATTAAAAAAGCTCTCAAAGTTCGAGATAAAAAAAGAAAAAACCATCCACCAGGTAGCCAACGGTAAACGGTACAAGTATCGTACGGGCGAAAACGAGCGTTACCGTGCTCGTTTTCGAGTTATTGACGAAAAACGGCCTGGAGCGATCGGTCCGGCGGTCGACGCGCGAAAGTTTCTAAGTCCGCTCTGCTCCGAATCATCGCTCCGGCGTCAAAAATCGTCGTAGGACAAAAAATCGACACGCTACTTTGCAGGAAAAAATCCGGGGAACACGATGGCGTCGTCAAAAGTGCAGGTCGTGGAGCTCGTTTTCGAGAAAAAAAAAAAAAAATTCTCAAAATTCGACAAACAAATAAAACGATTGTTGGACCGTGTAGAGAATGTAAAACTGCATAAGAATCGGATAGACGAAAATTGGCGTTCACGTGCTCGTTTTTGTGGAAAAAATTAAAAAAGCTCTCAAAGCTCGAGATAAAAAAAAAAAAAACCATCGACCAGGTAGCCAACGGTAGACGGTACAAGTATCGTATGGGCGAAAACGAGCGTTACCGTGCTCGTTTTCGAGTTATTGACGAAAAACGGCCTGGAGCGATCGGTCCGGCGGTCGACGCGCGAAAGTTTCTAAGTCCGCTCTGCTCCGAATCATCGCTCCGGCGTCAAAAATCGTCGTAGGACAAAAAATCGCCACGCTACTTTGCAGGAAAAAATCCGGGGAACACGATGGCGTCGTCAAAAGTGCAGGTCGTCGAGCTCGTTTTCGAGAAAAAAAAAAAAAAATTCTCAAAATTCGACAAACAAATAAAACGATTGTTGGACCGTGTAGAGAATGTACAACTGCATAAGAATCGTATAGACGAAAATTGGCGTTCACGTGCTCGTTTTTGTGGAAAAAATTAAAAAAGCTCTCAAAGTTCGAGATAAAAAAAAAAAAACCATCGACCAGGTAGCCAACGGTAAACGATACAAGTATCGTACGGGCGAAAACGAGCGTTACCGTGCTCGTTTTCGAGTTATTGACGAAAAACGGCCTGGAGCGATCGGTCCGGCGGTCGACGCGCGAAAGTTTCCAAGTCTGCTCTGCCCGGTCCCGCCGCTATGAGGCAGTGTGTCTACTGGGGGGACCGATTGTCCCCCCGGGGGATGGGCGCGAAAGCGCGGGCACGGGGAGGATACCGGAAGAATGCTTCGAGCGATTCCCGGTATCCTCCCAAAGCGTGCCGAAGGGTCACCGTGGGGTTTTTAGTGGGTAGGTCCCGCGCCTGTCGTTGTACGGGCGCGGGGAATCCCACACACCCCTCCCACCTCTCCCCAAGGAGGTGGGAGGGAGTCTTTCGAAGATTTTCCCCACGACAAAAAAAAAAAAAAAAAAAAAAAAAAAAAGTCTACTCTGCCCCGAATCATCGCTCCGGCGTCAAAAATCGTCGTAGGACAAAAACTCGACACGCTATCTTGCAGGAAAAAATCCGGGGAACACGATGGCGTGGTCAAAAGTGCAGGTCGTCGAGCTCGTTTTCGAGAGAAAAAAAAAAAAATTCTCACAATTCGACAAAAAAATAAAACGATTATTGGATCGTGTAGAGAATGTGAAACTGCATAAGAATCGTATAGACGAAAATTGGCGTTCACGTGCTCGTTTTTGTGGAAAAAATTAAAAAAGCTCTCAAAGTTCGAGATAAAAAAAAAAAAAACCATCGACCAGGTAGCCAACGGTAGACGGTACAAGTATCGTATGGGCGAAAACGAGCGTTACCGTGCTCGTTTTCGAGTTATTGGCGAAAAACGGCCTGGAGCGATCGGTCCGGCGGTCGACGCGCGAAAGTTTCTAAGTCCGCTCTGCTCCGAATCATCGCTCCGGCGTCAAAAATCGTCGTAGGACAAAAACTCGACACGCTATCTTGCAGGAAAAAATCCGGGGAACACGATGGCGTCGTCAAAAGTGCAGGTCGTCGAGCTCGTTTTCGAGAGAAAAAAAGAAAAATTCTCAAAATTCGACAAAAAAATAAAGCGATTATTGGATCGTGTAGAGACTGTGAAACTGCATAAGAATCGTGTAGACGAAAATTGGCGTTCACGTGCTCGTTTTTGTGGAAAAAATTAAAAAAGCTCTCAAAGCTCGAGATAAAAAAAAAAAAACCATCGACCAGGTAGCCAACGGTAGACGGTACAAGTATCGTATGGGCGAAAACGAGCGTTACCGTGCTCGTTTTCGAGTTATTGACGAAAAACGGCCTGGAGCGATCGGTCCGGCGGTCGACGCGCGAAAGTTTCCAAGTCTGCTCTGCCCGGTCCCGCCGCTATGAGGCAGTGTGTCTACTGGGGGGACCGATTGTCCCCCCGGGGGATGGGCGCGAAAGCGCGGGCACGGGGAGGATACCGGAAGAATGCTTCGAGCGATTCCCGGTATCCTCCCAAAGCGTGCCGAAGGGTCACCGTGGGGTTTTTAGTGGGTAGGTCCCGCGCCTGTCGTTGTACGGGCGCGGGGAATCCCACACACCCCTCCCACCTCTCCCCAAGGAGGTGGGAGGGAGTCTTTCGAAGATTTTCCCCACGACAAAAAAAAAAAAAAAAAAAAAAAAAAAAGTCTACTCTGCCCCGAATCATCGCTCCGGCGTCAAAAATCGTCGTAGGACAAAAACTCGACACGCTATCTTGCAGGAAAAAATCCGGGGAACACGATGGCGTGGTCAAAAGTGCAGGTCGTCGAGCTCGTTTTCGAGAGAAAAAAAAAAAAATTCTCACAATTCGACAAAAAAATAAAACGATTATTGGATCGTGTAGAGAATGTGAAACTGCATAAGAATCGTATAGACGAAAATTGGCGTTCACGTGCTCGTTTTTGTGGAAAAAATTAAAAAAGCTCTCAAAGTTCGAGATAAAAAAAAAAAAAACCATCGACCAGGTAGCCAACGGTAGACGGTACAAGTATCGTATGGGCGAAAACGAGCGTTACCGTGCTCGTTTTCGAGTTATTGGCGAAAAACGGCCTGGAGCGATCGGTCCGGCGGTCGACGCGCGAAAGTTTCTAAGTCCGCTCTGCTCCGAATCATCGCTCCGGCGTCAAAAATCGTCGTAGGACAAAAACTCGACACGCTATCTTGCAGGAAAAAATCCGGGGAACACGATGGCGTCGTCAAAAGTGCAGGTCGTCGAGCTCGTTTTCGAGAGAAAAAAAGAAAAATTCTCAAAATTCGACAAAAAAATAAAGCGATTATTGGATCGTGTAGAGACTGTGAAACTGCATAAGAATCGTGTAGACGAAAATTGGCGTTCACGTGCTCGTTTTTGTGGAAAAAATTAAAAAAGCTCTCAAAGCTCGAGATAAAAAAAAAAAAACCATCGACCAGGTAGCCAACGGTAGACGGTACAAGTATCGTATGGGCGAAAACGAGCGTTACCGTGCTCGTTTTCGAGTTATTGACGAAAAACGGCCTGGAGCGATCGGTCCGGCGGTCGACGCGCGAAAGTTTCTAAGTCCGCTCTGCTCCGAATCATCGCTCCGGCGTCAAAAATCGTCGTAGGACAAAAAATCGACACGCTACTTTGCAGGAAAAAATCCGGGGAACACGATGGCGTCGTCAAAAGTGCAGGTCGTGGAGCTCGTTTTCGAGAAAAAAAAAAAAAAATTCTCAAAATTCGACAAACAAATAAAACGATTGTTGGACCGTGTAGAGAATGTAAAACTGCATAAGAATCGTATAGACGAAAATTGGCGTTCACGTGCTCGTTTTTGTGGAAAAAATTAAAAAAGCTCTCAAAGCTCGAGATAAAAAAAAAAAAAACCATCGACCAGGTAGCCAACGGTAGACGGTACAAGTATCGTATGGGCGAAAACGAGCATTACCGTGCTCGTTTTCGAGTTATTGACGAAAAACGGCCTGGAGCGATCGGTCCGGCGGTCGACGCGCGAAAGTTTCTAAGTCCGCTCTGCTCCGAATCATCGCTCCGGCGTCAAAAATCGTCGTAGGACAAAAACTCGACACGCTATCTTGCATGAAAAAATCCGGGGAACACGATGGCGTCGTCAAAAGTGCAGGTCGTCGAGCTCGTTTTCGAGAGAAAAAAAAAAAAATTCTCAAAATTCGACAAAAAAATAAAACGATTATTGGATCGTGTAGAGAATGTAAAACTGCATAAGAATCGCATAGACGAAAATTAGCGTTCACGTGCTCGTTTTTGTGGAAAAAATTAAAAAAGCTCTCAAAGTTCGAGATAAAAAAAGAAAAAACCATCCACCAGGTAGCCAACGGTAAACGGTACAAGTATCGTACGGGCGAAAACGAGCGTTACCGTGCTCGTTTTCGAGTTATTGACGAAAAACGGCCTGGAGCGATCGGTCCGGCGGTCGACGCGCGAAAGTTTCTAAGTCCGCTCTGCTCCGAATCATCGCTCCGGCGTCAAAAATCGTCGTAGGACAAAAAATCGACACGCTACTTTGCAGGAAAAAATCCGGGGAACACGATGGCGTCGTCAAAAGTGCAGGTCGTCGAGCTCGTTTTCGAGAAAAAAAAAAAAAAATTCTCAAAATTCGACAAACAAATAAAACGATTGTTGGACCGTGTAGAGAATGTACAACTGCATAAGAATCGTATAGACGAAAATTGGCGTTCACGTGCTCGTTTTTGTGGAAAAAATTAAAAAAGCTCTCAAAGTTCGAGATAAAAAAAAAAAAACCATCGACCAGGTAGCCAACGGTAAACGATACAAGTATCGTACGGGCGAAAACGAGCGTTACCGTGCTCGTTTTCGAGTTATTGACGAAAAACGGCCTGGAGCGATCGGTCCGGCGGTCGACGCGCGAAAGTTTCCAAGTCTGCTCTGCCCGGTCCCGCCGCTATGAGGCAGTGTGTCTACTGGGGGGACCGATTGTCCCCCCGGGGGATGGGCGCGAAAGCGCGGGCACGGGGAGGATACCGGAAGAATGCTTCGAGCGATTCCCGGTATCCTCCCAAAGCGTGCCGAAGGGTCACCGTGGGGTTTTTAGTGGGTAGGTCCCGCGCCTGTCGTTGTACGGGCGCGGGGAATCCCACACACCCCTCCCACCTCTCCCCAAGGAGGTGGGAGGGAGTCTTTCGAAGATTTTCCCCACGACAAAAAAAAAAAAAAAAAAAAAAAAAAAAAGTCTGCTCTGCCCCGAATCATCGCTCCGGCGTCAAAAATCGTCGTAGGACAAAAACTCGACACGCTATCTTGCAGGAAAAAATCCGGGGAACACGATGGCGTGGTCAAAAGTGCAGGTCGTCGAGCTCGTTTTCGAGAGAAAAAAAAAAAAATTCTCACAATTCGACAAAAAAATAAAACGATTATTGGATCGTGTAGAGAATGTGAAACTGCATAAGAATCGTATAGACGAAAATTGGCGTTCACGTGCTCGTTTTTGTGGAAAAAATTAAAAAAGCTCTCAAAGTTCGAGATAAAAAAAAAAAAAACCATCGACCAGGTAGCCAACGGTAGACGGTACAAGTATCGTATGGGCGAAAACGAGCGTTACCGTGCTCGTTTTCGAGTTATTGGCGAAAAACAGCCTGGAGCGATCGGTCCGGCGGTCGACGCGCGAAACTTTCTAAGTCCGCTCTGCTCCGAATCATCGCTCCGGCGTCAAAAATCGTCATAGGACAAAAAATCGCCACCCTATCTTGCAGGAAAAAATCCGGGGAACACGATGGCGTCGTCAAAAGTGCAGGTCGTCGAGCTCGTTTTCGAGAAAAAAAAAAAAAATTCTCAAAATTCGACAAAAAAATAAAACGATCAGTGGACCGTGTAGAGAATCTAAAACTGCATAAGAATCGTATAGACGAAAATTGGCGTTCACGTGCTCGTTTTTGAGAAAAAAGTTAAAAAAGCTCTCAAAATTCGAGATAAAAAAAAAAAAATCATCTACCAGGTAGCCAACGGTAAACGGTACAAGTATCGTACGGGCGAAAACGAGCGTTACCGTGCTCGTTTTCGAGTTATTGACGAAAAACGGCCTGGAGCGATCGGTCCGGCGGTCGACGCGCGAAAGTTTCTAAGTCCGCTCTGCTCCGAATCATCGCTCCGGCGTCAAAAATCGTCGTAGGACAAAAAATCGACACGCTACTTTGCAGGAAAAAATCCGGGGAACACGATGGCGTCGTCAAAAGTGCAGGTCGTCGAGCTCGTTTTCGAGAAAAAAAAAAAAAAATTCTCAAAATTCGACAAACAAATAAAACGATTGTTGGACCGTGTAGAGAATGTACAACTGCATAAGAATCGTATAGACGAAAATTGGCGTTCACGTGCTCGTTTTTGAGAAAAAAGTTAAAAAAGCTCTCAAAATTCGAGATAAAAAAAAAAAAATCATCTACCAGGTAGCCAACGGTAAACGGTACAAGTATCGTACGGGCGAAAACGAGCGTTACCGTGCTCGTTTTCGAGTTATTGACGAAAAACGGCCTGGAGCGATCGGTCCGGCGGTCGACGCGCGAAAGTTTCCAAGTCTGCTCTGCCCGGTCCCGCCGCTATGAGGCAGTGTGTCTACTGGGGGGACCGATTGTCCCCCCGGGGGATGGGCGCGAAAGCGCGGGCACGGGGAGGATACCGGAAGAATGCTTCGAGCGATTCCCGGTATCCTCCCAAAGCGTGCCGAAGGGTCACCGTGGGGTTTTTAGTGGGTAGGTCCCGCGCCTGTCGTTGTACGGGCGCGGGGAATCCCACACACCCCTCCCACCTCTCCCCAAGGAGGTGGGAGGGAGTCTTTCGAAGATTTTCCCCACGACAAAAAAAAAAAAAAAAAAAAAAAAAAAAAGTCTGCTCTGCCCCGAATCATCGCTCCGGCGTCAAAAATCGTCGTAGGACAAAAACTCGACACGCTATCTTGCAGGAAAAAATCCGGGGAACACGATGGCGTGGTCAAAAGTGCAGGTCGTCGAGCTCGTTTTCGAGAGAAAAAAAAAAAAATTCTCACAATTCGACAAAAAAATAAAACGATTATTGGATCGTGTAGAGAATGTGAAACTGCATAAGAATCGTATAGACGAAAATTGGCGTTCACGTGCTCGTTTTTGTGGAAAAAATTAAAAAAGCTCTCAAAGTTCGAGATAAAAAAAAAAAAAACCATCGACCAGGTAGCCAACGGTAGACGGTACAAGTATCGTATGGGCGAAAACGAGCGTTACCGTGCTCGTTTTCGAGTTATTGACGAAAAACAGCCTGGAGCGATCGGTCCGGCGGTCGACGCGCGAAAGTTTCTAAGTCCGCTCTGCTCCGAATCATCGCTCCGGCGTCAAAAATCGTCGTAGGACAAAAAATCGACACGCTATCTTGCAGGAAAAAATCCGGGGAACACGATGGCGTCGTCAAAAGTGCAGGTCGTCGAGCTCGTTTTCGAGAGAAAAAAAGAAAAATTCTCAAAATTCGACAAAAAAATAAAGCGATTATTGGATCGTGTAGAGACTGTGAAACTGCATAAGAATCGTGTAGACGAAAATTGGCGTTCACGTGCTCGTTTTTGTGGAAAAAATTAAAAAAGCTCTCAAAGCTCGAGATAAAAAAAAAAAAACCATCGACCAGGTAGCCAACGGTAGACGGTACAAGTATCGTATGGGCGAAAACGAGCGTTACCGTGCTCGTTTTCGAGTTATTGACGAAAAACGGCCTGGAGCGATCGGTCCGGCGGTCGACGCGCGAAAGTTTCTAAGTCCGCTCTGCTCCGAATCATCGCTCCGGCGTCAAAAATCGTCGTAGGACAAAAAATCGACACGCTACTTTGCAGGAAAAAATCCGGGGAACACGATGGCGTCGTCAAAAGTGCAGGTCGTGGAGCTCGTTTTCGAGAAAAAAAAAAAAAAATTCTCAAAATTCGACAAACAAATAAAACGATTGTTGGACCGTGTAGAGAATGTAAAACTGCATAAGAATCGTATAGACGAAAATTGGCGTTCACGTGCTCGTTTTTGTGGAAAAAATTAAAAAAGCTCTCAAAGCTCGAGATAAAAAAAAAAAAAACCATCGACCAGGTAGCCAACGGTAGACGGTACAAGTATCGTATGGGCGAAAACGAGCATTACCGTGCTCGTTTTCGAGTTATTGACGAAAAACGGCCTGGAGCGATCGGTCCGGCGGTCGACGCGCGAAAGTTTCTAAGTCCGCTCTGCTCCGAATCATCGCTCCGGCGTCAAAAATCGTCGTAGGACAAAAACTCGACACGCTATCTTGCATGAAAAAATCCGGGGAACACGATGGCGTCGTCAAAAGTGCAGGTCGTCGAGCTCGTTTTCGAGAGAAAAAAAAAAAAATTCTCAAAATTCGACAAAAAAATAAAACGATTATTGGATCGTGTAGAGAATGTAAAACTGCATCAGAATCGCATAGACGAAAATTGGCGTTCACGTGCTCGTTTTTGTGGAAAAAATTAAAAAAGCTCTCAAAGCTCGAGATAAAAAAAAAAAAAACCATCCTCCAGGTAGCCAACGGTAAACGGTACAAGTATCGTACGGGCGAAAACGAGCGTTACCGTGCTCGTTTTCGAGTTATTGACGAAAAACGGCCTGGAGCGATCGGTCCGGCGGTCGACGCGCGAAAGTTTCTAAGTCCGCTCTGCTCCGAATCATCGCTCCGGCGTCAAAAATCGTCGTAGGACAAAAAATCGACACGCTATCTTGCAGGAAAAAATCCGGGGACCACGATGGCGTCGTCAAAAGTGCAGGTCGTCGAGCTCGTTTTCGAGAAAAAAAAAAAAAAATTCTCAAAATTCGACAAAAAAATAAAACGATTATTGGATCGTGTAGAGAATGTGAAACTGCATAAGAATCGTATAGACGAAAATTGGCGTTCACGTGCTCGTTTTTGTGGAAAAAATTAAAAAAGCGCTCAAAGCTCGAGATAAAAAAAAAAAAACCATCGACCAGGTAGCCAACGGTAAACGATACAAGTATCGTACGGGCGAAAACGAGCGTTACCGTGCTCGTTTTCGAGTTATTGACGAAAAACAGCCTGGAGCGATCGGTCCGGCGGTCGACGCGCGAAAGTTTCTAAGTCCGCTCTGCTCCGAATCATCGCTCCGGCGTCAAAAATCGTCGTAGGACAAAAAATCGACACGCTATCTTGCAGGAAAAAATCCGGGAAACACGATGGCGTCGTCAAAAGTGAAGTCGTCGAGCTCGTTTTCGAGAGAAAAAAAAAAAAATTCTCAAAATTCGACAAAAAAATAAAACGATTATTGGATCGTGTAGAGAATGTAAAACTGCATAAGAATCGTATAGACGAAAATTGGCGTTCACGTGCTCGTTTTTGTGGAAAAAATTAAAAAAGCTCTCAAAGCTCGAGATAAAAAAAAAAAAAACCATCCACCAGGTAGCCAACGGTAAACGGTACAAGTATCGTACGGGCGAAAACGAGCGTTACCGTGCTCGTTTTCGAGTTATTGACGAAAAACGGCCTGGAGCGATCGGTCCGGCGGTCGACGCGCGAAAGTTTCTAAGTCCGCTCTGCCTCGGGTCGGTGTGGGCCCGGTGCCCCCTCTCCGCCGCCCGTAAGGTGGCGGAATCCGGGAGGGTGTTGGTGGGGTGGGTTTCGGCGCGAGTGGAAATCCTCGCGCCGCGCCCGCTCCAGTGTCACCGCTGCCTCGAATTGGGGCACGTGAGGCAGTGGTGCACCTCGCCGGTGGACCGCAGCGGTCAGTGTTACCGCTGCGGTGCCAAAGAGCACCGTGCGAGCCAGTGCTCGGCGGCCCCCCACTGCCCGCTGTGTGTGGACATGGGGAGGCCAGCCGATCACAGGGTGGGGAGCAAGAAGTGCTCCCCCCCCTCCCGGAAGGAGAGGAAGAGGCGGGCTGCACCGGCTCCGGTGCCGAGCGCGGTGGCATCGTCCTCCATGGAGGTGGACGGTGCTACGGGGACGGACGGCCGGGAGGAGGCTGGCGCGGCCATTAATTAATGCCGCCCCGCCTCCTCCTCCAGGCCAACCTCAACCACTGCCGCGCGGCACAGGACTTGATGTCCCAAGTCCTCGCGGAGTGGGGCGTTGGCCTGGCGGTCGCCGCTGAGCCGTACCGCGTCCCTGATCACCCTCATTGGGTGGGCGACGCGGACGGCTTGGTGGCGACGGTATGGGGAGGGGGCGACGGGTCCCCACCGTTCTCCTTGTTGGAGCGCGGTCGGGGATTCGTCGCCGTGGACTGGGGGGGAGTCGCTGTGGTGGGGTGCTACATTTCGCCCCGTAGCGGTCACGCTGCGTTCGAGCTGTACTTGGCCGAGGTCGCGGCATGCGTGCAGCGTTACGCGGCCCGGCCGGTGCTGGTCCTGGGGGATTTTAATGCCAAGTCGGTGGCTTGGGGATCCCCCAGGACCTCCGTTCGCGGCGGGATCCTGGGCGATTGGGCGGCGGGGCTCGACCTCCGGGTATTGAACCGGGGGTCGGAGCACACATGCGTGCGGCGATATGGGGGGTCCATCGTGGATGTTGGATTCGCGACCCCCAACGCCGTGCGCATGGTGTCGGGTTGGCACGTGGTCGCGGGGGCAGAGACACTCTCCGATCACCGGTACATCCGGATGGAGGTCTCTGCCGCCGCGAGTGCATCCCGACACGGCCGCCTGCGTGGCACCCCACCACGCCGCTGGGCGCTTCGGCGCCTGGACAAGGACGCCCTGATGGCAGCTGCCCTCGCTGCAACTTGGCCGCAGGGAGCGGCCGAGTTGCCGAGCATAGAGGAGGAGGTCGCCCGGCTCGGAGCATTGGTCGCGGGTATTTGCGACGCGGCGATGCCTCGGGTCGGGCGGGCTTCTCCTCGCCGGGCGGTGTACTGGTGGTCGGACGCGATCGCGGAGTTGCGAGTCGCGACTGTCCGCGCCCGACGCCAGTACACCCGCGCGCGCCGTCGTCAACGTACAGGCGACGGCGTGGCGCGAGCGAGGGCAGCTGATGACCTGTATGGAGCATACCGCGTGGCGCGGGTTGCTCTGCAGGTCGCCATCAAACGGGCCAAGACCCAGGCATGGAAGGAGCTCCTTCAGACCCTTGATGACGATCCATGGGGGCGCCCATATAAGGTGGTGCTGAATAAGCTCCGCCCGTGGGCGCCCCCCGTCACCGAGGGTCTTGACCCCCGGCTGCTGGAGGACGTGGTCAATACACTCTTCCCAATTGGGGAGAGGGGACCGCGTCCTCCGGCGGCGGCGGCTGTCCCAGTGGAGTGGACGGCCGAGCTGGGGGTCACGCAGGAGGAGCTGGCAGCGGCCATCAGACGGCTCGGGGTTCGTAACACGGCCCCGGGTCCGGATGGTGTGCCCGGCCGGGTTTGGGTCTTGACCCAGGGCGTCCTTGGGGCCGACCTCAGGCGGTTGTTCGACCGCTGCCTGAGGGACGGGCGATTCCCCCCCAGTTGGAAGGTGGCGAGGATGGTCCTCCTCCGGAAGGAGGGTCGGCCCGCGGAGTCTCCCTCCGCATTCCGGCCCATTTGTCTCCTCGACGAGGTGGGTAAGCTCTTCGAGCGTGTGATTGCTGCCCGCCTCGTCGAGCACCTGTCGCGGGGTGATCCCGGTCTGGCCGACTGCCAGTTCGGTTTCCGGGGGGGCCGATCGACTATCGACGCGATACGTCGTGTGAGGGCCCTCTCGGAGGCGGCCGTCTCCCGGGGAGGGGTGGCATTGGCAATATCCTTGGATATTGCCAATGCCTTTAACACCCTCCCCTGGGAAGAGATAAGGAGGGGACTCGAATATCATCGAGTCCCCCCTTGTCTCAGGGCGGTCGTCGGGGATTATCTCCGCGGCAGGTGGATCGAGTATCCGGGCCGGGATGGTGATATGCGGAGGGAGGTGTACTGCGGTGTTCCGCAGGGGTCGGTCCTCGGGCCACTCCTGTGGAACATCGCGTACGACACGGTGTTGCGGGCCGGCCTCCCCGACGGCGTCAGCACGGTGTGTTATGCGGATGACACACTGGTGCTGGCCGTCGGGACGCACTGGGGGAGGGCCATGCGTCGCGCGGAGGAGGGGTCGCAACGCGTCGTCGACCGGATCAGGGGGATGGGGATGACGGTGGCGGTCCATAAGACCGAGGTGATTGCGTTTCATTCACGTCGGCAGGATCCGCCACCCCCTCTGATCCGGGTGGGTGGGGCTGACATCGAGGTGAAGCCCCAGATCAGGTATCTAGGGCTGATCCTCGATAGCCACTGGCGTTTCGAGGAGCATTTCCGCTGCCTGGTCCCCCGGTTGGAAAGGATGGTTGCGGCTCTGGGCCGGATCCTGCCCAACCTGGGGGGCCCGGCGGGCCGAGTTCGTCGCCTCTATGTGGCAATGGTCCAGTCGGTGGCCCTATACGGGGCCCCCGTCTGGGCGGACGACCTGGCTGCCTCCCGGCGCAGCATGACTATGCTGCGTCGGGTGCAGAGGCGCATGGCGCTCAGGGTCGTCCGCGGGTATCGCACCATGTCACATGAGGCGGCGACGGTTCTAGCGGGGATGCCGCCCATGGACCTGCTCGCGCGGTCGCATGCGGTGATGTACCGGCACCGCGTCGACCGTCGCGCGGGGGTGGGGGCGGTCCCGGGCGGGCAGGAACCTGCTTGGGGCGATTTGAAGCGCCAGGCCCGGCAGTCCGTGTTGCTCGCGTGGCAGGAGCGGCTGGCTCTGCCAACCGCGGGGCACCGGACTGTCGGGGCTGTTCGGCCACTCCTGAAGGAGTGGCTGGACAGAGGCCATGGCAGCCTCACCTACCGGCTGGCACAGGTAT
This sequence comes from Colletes latitarsis, assembly GCF_051014445.1. Classification (NCBI taxonomy): domain Eukaryota; kingdom Metazoa; phylum Arthropoda; class Insecta; order Hymenoptera; family Colletidae; genus Colletes; species Colletes latitarsis. Next base: position 2,558,969 of record NC_135137.1, read on the forward strand.
TTTCCGGGCATGGCAGCTTCGGAAGATACCTGTGCCGGATAGGGAAGGAGCCGACGGCGCGTTGCTGCCACTGCGACGCTGAGCAGGACACGGCGGATCATACCCTGGAGGTATGCCCCGCGTGGGAGGGGGAGCGCCGTGTCCTGGTCGGCGTCGTCGGGCGGGATGTCTCGCTGCCGGGCGTGGTGCGCGCCATGCTCGGCAGCGAGGAGAAGTGGAGGGCCGTGGCCTCCTTCTGCGAGAACGTAATGTTGCAGAAGGAGGCCGCGGGGAGGGAGCGCGAGCTTCAGCGGCGCGCTGAAGCTCGCGCTCGTGCGGTGGCCCGAGGTCGTCGCCCGGTCGCGAGGCGTCGCGGGCGGCCGCCTCGGCGTGGCGGATGACCTAGGCTGGGAGGGGGGTCCTGAGGGGACCCTCCTCCCGCCAGGCGGCGCCGGGTCGGACCGGTTGGGGGTAGGAGTGCCTCCCCCTACCGGTCCGACGCAAGGGGAGGCACCCTCGGCGGTCTGGTGCGGCCATGAACGCCCGGCCGCCGAGGGGTGGAAACGGGGTCGCGAGCGGTTGCGAGTTGGGGCTCGCAGCCGCCACTAAACGCGGCCCCGGGACGGATAGCGGCGGGATGGAGTGGCCCCGTCTCGCCGCTATGAGGCAGTGTGTCTACTGGGGGGACCGATTGTCCCCCCGGGGGATGGGCGCGAAAGCGCGGGCACGGGGAGGATACCGGAAGAATGCTTCGAGCGATTCCCGGTATCCTCCCAAAGCTTGCCGAAGGGTCACCGTGGGGTTTTTAGTGGGTAGGTCCCGCGCCTGTCGTTGTACGGGCGCGGGGAATCCCACACACCCCTCCCATCTCTCCCCAAGGAGGTGGGAGGGAGTCTTTCGAAGATTTTCCCCACGACAAAAAAAAAAAAAAAAAAAAAAAAAAAAAAGTCCGCTCTGCCCCGAATCATCGCTCCGGCGTCAAAAATCGTCGTAGGACAAAAAATCGACACGCTATCTTGCAGGAAAAAATCCGGGGACCACGATGGCGTCGTCAAAAGTGCAGGTCGTCGAGCTCGTTTTCGAGAGAAAAAAAAAAAAATTCTCAAAATTCGACAAAAAAATAAAACGATTATTGGATCGTGTAGAGAATGTAAAACTGCATCAGAATCGCATAGACGAAAATTGGCGTTCACGTGCTCGTTTTTGTGGAAAAAATTAAAAAAGCTCTCAAAGCTCGAGATAAAAAAAAAAAAAACCATCCACCAGGTAGCCAACGGTAAACGGTACAAGTATCGTACGGGCGAAAACGAGCGTTACCGTGCTCGTTTTCGAGTTATTGAGGAAAAACGGCCTGGAGCGATCGGTCCGGCGGTCGACGCGCGAAAGTTTCTAAGTCCGCTCTGCACCGAATCATCGCTCCGGCGTCAAAAATCGTCGTAGGACAAAAAATCGACACGCTATTGTGCAGGAAAAAATCCGGGGAACACGATGGCGTCGTCAAAAGTGCAGGTCGTCGAGCTCGTTTTCGAGAAAAAAAAAAAAAAATTCTCAAAATTCGACAAAAAAATAAAACGATTGTTGGATCGTGTAGAGAATGTAAAACTGCATAAGAATCGTATAGACGAAAATTGGCGTTCACGTGCTCGTTTTTGTGGAAAAAATTAAAAAAGCTCTCAAAGCTCGAGATAAAAAAAAAAAAAACCATCCACCAGGTAGCCAACGGTAAACGGTACAAGTATCGTACGGGCGAAAACGAGCGTTACCGTGCTCGTTTTCGAGTTATTGAGGAAAAACGGCCTGGAGCGATCGGTCCGGCGGTCGACGCGCGAAAGTTTCTAAGTCCGCTCTGCCCCGAATCATCGCTCCGGCGTCAAAAATCGTCGTAGGACAAAAAATCGACACGCTATCTTGCAGGAAAAAATCCGGGGACCACGATGGCGTCGTCAAAAGTGCAGGTCGTCGAGCTCGTTTTCGAGAGAAAAAAAAAAAAATTCTCAAAATTCGACAAAAAAATAAAACGATTATTGGATCGTGTAGAGAATGTAAAACTGCATCAGAATCGCATAGACGAAAATTGGCGTTCACGTGCTCGTTTTTGTGGAAAAAATTAAAAAAGCTCTCAAAGCTCGAGATAAAAAAAAAAAAAACCATCCACCAGGTAGCCAACGGTAAACGGTACAAGTATCGTACGGGCGAAAACGAGCGTTACCGTGCTCGTTTTCGAGTTATTGACGAAAAACGGCCTGGAGCGATCGGTCCGGCGGTCGACGCGCGAAAGTTTCTAAGTCCGCTCTGCTCCGAATCATCGCTCCGGCGTCAAAAATCGTCGTAGGACAAAAAATCGACACGCTATTTTGCAGGAAAAAATCCGGGGAACACGATGGCGTCGTCAAAAGTGCAGGTCGTCGAGCTCGTTTTCGAGAAAAAAAAAAAAAAATTCTCAAAATTCGACAAAAAAATAAAACGATTGTTGGACCGTGTAGAGAATGTAAAACTGCATAAGAATCGTATAGACGAAAATTGGCGTTCACGTGCTCGTTTTTGTGGAAAAAATTAAAAAAGCTCTCAAAGTTCGAGATAAAAAAAAAAAAACCATCGACCAGGTAGCCAACGGTAAACGATACAAGTATCATACGGGCGAAAACGAGCGTTACCGTGCTCGTTTTCGAGTTATTGACGAAAAACAGCCTGGAGCGATCGGTCCGGCGGTCGACGCGCGAAAGTTTCTAAGTCCGCTCTGCTCCGAATCATCGCTCCGGCGTCAAAAATCGTCATAGGACAAAAAATCGACACGCCATCTTGCAGGAAAAAATCCGGGGAACACGATGGCGTCGTCAAAAGTGCAGGTCGTCGAGCTCGTTTTCGAGAAAAAAAAAAAAAAATTCTCAAAATTCGACAAAAAAATAAAACGATTGTTGGACCGTGTAGAGAATGTAAAACTGCATAAGAATCGTATAGACGAAAATTGGCGTTCACGTGCTCGTTTTTGTGGAAAAAATTAAAAAAGCTCTCAAAGCTCGAGATAAAAAAAAAAAAAACCATCCACCAGGTAGCCAACGGTAAACGGTACAAGTATCGTACGGGCGAAAACGAGCGTTACCGTGCTCGTTTTCGAGTTATTGACGAAAAACGGCCTGGAGCGATCGGTCCGGCGGTCGACGCGCGAAAGTTTCTAAGTCCGCTCTGCTCCGAATCATCGCTCCGGCGTCAAAAATCGTCGTAGGACAAAAAATCGACACGCTATCTTGCAGGAAAAAATCCGGGAAACACGATGGCGTCGTCAAAAGTGCAGGTCGTCGAGCTCGTTTTCGAGAAAAAAAAAAAAAAATTCTCAAAATTTGACAAAAAAATAAAACGATTATTGGATCGTGTAGAGAATGTGAAACTGCATAAGAATCGTATAGACGAAAATTGGCGTTCACGTGCTCGTTTTTGTGGAAAAAATTAAAAAAGCTCTCAAAGCTCGAGATAAAAAAAAAAAAAACCATCCACCAGGTAGCCAACGGTAAACGGTACAAGTATCGTACGGGCGAAAACGAGCGTTACCGTGCTCGTTTTCGAGTTATTGAGGAAAAACGGCCTGGAGCGATCGGTCCGGCGGTCGACGCGCGAAAGTTTCTAAGTCCGCTCTGCTCCGAATCATCGCTCCGGCATCAAAAATCGTCGTAGGACAAAAAATCGACACGCTATCTTGCAGGAAAAAATCCGGGGACCACGATGGCGTCGTCAAAAGTGCAGGTCGTCGAGCTCGTTTTCGAGAGAAAAAAAAAAAAATTCTCAAAATTCGACAAAAAAATAAAACGATTATTGGATCGTGTAGAGAATGTAAAACTGCATCAGAATCGCATAGACGAAAATTGGCGTTCACGTGCTCGTTTTTGTGGAAAAAATTAAAAAAGCTCTCAAAGCTCGAGATAAAAAAAAAAAAAACAATCCACCAGGTAGCCAACGGTAAACGGTACAAGTATCGTACGGGCGAAAACGAGCGTTACCGTGCTCGTTTTCGAGTTATTGACGAAAAACGACCTGGAGCGATCGGTCCGGCGGTCGACGCGCGAAAGTTTCTAAGTCCGCTCTGCTCCGAATCATCGCTCCGGCGTCAAAAATCGTCGTAGGACAAAAAATCGACACGCTATCTTGCAGGAAAAAATCCGGGGACCACGATGGCGTCGTCAAAAGTGCAGGTCGTCGAGCTCGTTTTCGAGAAAAAAAAAAAAAAATTCTCAAAATTCGACAAAAAAATAAAACGATTATTGGATCGTGTAGAGAATGTGAAACTGCATAAGAATCGTATAGACGAAAATTGGCGTTCACGTGCTCGTTTTTGTGGAAAAAATTAAAAAAGCTCTCAAAGCTCGAGATAAAAAAAAAAAAACCATCGACCAGGTAGCCAACGGTAAACGATACAAGTATCGTACGGGCGAAAACGAGCGTTACCGTGCTCGTTTTCGAGTTATTGAGGAAAAACGGCCTGGAGCGATCGGTCCGGCGGTCGACGCGCGAAAGTTTCTAAGTCCGCTCTGCTCCGAATCATCGCTCCGGCGTCAAAAATCGTCGTAGGACAAAAAATCGACACGCTATTGTGCAGGAAAAAATCCGGGGAACACGATGGCGTCGTCAAAAGTGCAGGTCGTCGAGCTCGTTTTCGAGAAAAAAAAAAAAAAATTCTCAAAATTCGACAAAAAAATAAAACGATTGTTGGATCGTATAGAGAATGTGAAACTGCATAAGAATCGTATAGACGAAAATTGGCGTTCACGTGCTCGTTTTTGTGGAAAAAATTAAAAAAGCTCTCAAAGTTCGAGATAAAAAAAAAAAAACCATCGACCAGGTAGCCAACGGTAAACGATACAAGTATCGTACGGGCGAAAACGAGCGTTACCGTGCTCGTTTTCGAGTTATTGAGGAAAAACGGCCTGGAGCGATCGGTCCGGCGGTCGACGCGCGAAAGTTTCTAAGTCCGCTCTGCTCCGAATCATCGCTCCGGCGTCAAAAATCGTCGTAGGACAAAAAATCGACACGCTATTTTGCAGGAAAAAATCCGGGGAACACGATGGCGTCGTCAAAAGTGCAGGTCGTCGAGCTCGTTTTCGAGAGAAAAAAAAAAAAAAAATTCTCAAAATTCGACAAAAAAATAAAACGATTATTGGATCGTGTAGAGAATGTAAAACTGCATAAGAATCGCATAGACGGAAATTGGCGTTCACGTGCTCGTTTTTGTGGAAAAAATTAAAAAAGCTCTCAAAGCTCGAGATAAAAAAAAAAAAAACCATCCACCAGGTAGCCAACGGTAAACGGTACAAGTATCGTACGGGCGAAAACGAGCGTTACCGTGCTCGTTTTCGAGTTATTGAGGAAAAACGGCGTGGAGCGATCGGTCCGGCGGTCGACGCGCGAAAGTTTCTAAGTCCGCTCTGCTCCGAATCATCGCTCCGGCGTCAAAAATCGTCGTAGGACAAAAAATCGACACGCTATTGTGCAGGAAAAAATCCGGGGAACACGATGGCGTCGTCAAAAGTGCAGGTCGTCGAGCTCGTTTTCGAGAAAAAAAAAAAAAAATTCTCAAAATTCGACAAAAAAATAAAACGATTGTTGGATCGTATAGAGAATGTGAAACTGCATAAGAATCGTATAGACGAAAATTGGCGTTCACGTGCTCGTTTTTGTGGAAAAAATTAAAAAAGCTCTCAAAGCTCGAGATAAAAAAAAAAAAAACCATCCACCAGGTAGCCAACGGTAAACGGTACAAGTACCGTACGGGCGAAAACGAGCGTTACCGTGCTCGTTTTCGAGTTATTGAGGAAAAACGGCCTGGAGCGATCGGTCCGGCGGTCGACGCGCGAAAGTTTCTAAGTCCGCTCTGCTCCGAATCATCGCTCCGGCGTCAAAAATCGTCGTAGGACAAAAACTCGACACGCTATCTTGCAGGAAAAAATCCGGGGAACACGATGGCGTCGTCAAAAGTGCAGGTCGTCGAGCTCGTTTTCGAGAAAAAAAAAAAAAAATTCTCAAAATTCGACAAAAAAATAAAACGATTATTGGGTCGTGTAGAGAATGTAAAACTGCATAAGAATCGCATAGACGAAAATTGGCGTTCACGTGCTCGTTTTTGTGGAAAAAATTAAAAAAGCTCTCAAAGCTCGAGATAAAAAAAAAAAAAACCATCCACCAGGTAGCCAACGGTAAACGGTACAAGTACCGTACGGGCGAAAACGAGCGTTACCGTGCTCGTTTTCGAGTTATTGAGGAAAAACGGCCTGGAGCGATCGGTCCGGCGGTCGACGCGCGAAAGTTTCTAAGTCCGCTCTGCTCCGAATCATCGCTCCGGCGTCAAAAATCGTCGTAGGACAAAAACTCGACACGCTATCTTGCAGGAAAAAATCCGGGGAACACGATGGCGTCGTCAAAAGTGCAGGTCGTCGAGCTCGTTTTCGAGAGAAAAAAAAAAAAATTCTCAAAATTCGACAAAAAAATAAAACGATTATTGGATCGTGTAGAGAATGTAAAACTGCATAAGAATCGCATAGACGAAAATTGGCGTTCACGTGCTCGTTTTTGTGGAAAAAATTAAAAAAGCTCTCAAAGCTCGAGATAAAAAAAAAAAAAACCATCCACCAGGTAGCCAACGGTAAACGGTACAAGTATCGTACGGGCGAAAACGAGCGTTACCGTGCTCGTTTTCGAGTTATTGACGAAAAACGGCCTGGAGCGATCGGTCCGGCGGTCGACGCGCGAAAGTTTCTAAGTCCGCTCTGCTTCGGGGAGGATACCGGAAGAATGCTTCGAGCGATTCCCGGTATCCTCCCAAAGCGTGCCGAAGGGTCACCGTGGGGTTTTTAGTGGGTAGGTCCCGCGCCTGTCGTTGTACGGGGGTGGGGAATCCCACACACCCCTCCCACCTCTCCCCAAGGAGGTGGGAGGGAGTCTTTCGAAGATTTTCCCCACGACAAAAAAAAAAAAAAAAAAAAAAAAAAAGTCCGCTCTGCTCCGAATCATCGCTCCGGCGTCAAAAATCGTCGTAGGACAAAAAATCGACACGCTATCTTGCATGAAAAAATCCGGGGAACACGATGGCGTCGTCAAAAGTGCAGGTCGTCGAGCTCGTTTTCGAGAGAAAAAAAAAGGAATTCTCAAAATTCGACAAAAAAATAAAACGATTATTGGATCGTGTAGAGAATGTGAAACTGCATAAGAATCGTATAGACGAAAATTGGCGTTCACGTGCTCGTTTTTGTGGAAAAAATTAAAAAAGCTCTCAAAGCTCGAGATAAAAAAAAAAAAAACCATCGACCAGGTAGCCAACGGTAGACGGTACAAGTATCGTATGGGCGAAAACGAGCATTACCGTGCTCGTTTTCGAGTTATTGACGAAAAACGGCCTGGAGCGATCGGTCCGGCGGTCGACGCGCGAAAGTTTCTAAGTCCGCTCTGCTCCGAATCATCGCTCCGGCGTCAAAAATCGTCGTAGGACAAAAACTCGACACGCTATCTTGCATGAAAAAATCCGGGGAACACGATGGCGTCGTCAAAAGTGCAGGTCGTCGAGCTCGTTTTCGAGAGAAAAAAAAAAAAATTCTCAAAATTCGACAAAAAAATAAAACGATTATTGGATCGTGTAGAGAATGTAAAACTGCATAAGAATCGCATAGACGAAAATTGGCGTTCACGTGCTCGTTTTTGTGGAAAAAATTAAAAAAGCTCTCAAAGTTCGAGATAAAAAAAGAAAAAACCATCCACCAGGTAGCCAACGGTAAACGATACAAGTATCGTACGGGCGAAAACGAGCGTTACCGTGCTCGTTTTCGAGTTATTGACGAAAAACGGCCTGGAGCGATCGGTCCGGCGGTCGACGCGCGAAGGTTTCTAAGTCCGCTCTGCTCCGAATCATCGCTCCGGCGTCAAAAATCGTCGTAGGACAAAAAATCGACACGCTACTTTGCAGGAAAAAATCCGGGGAACACGATGGCGTCGTCAAAAGTGCAGGTCGTCGAGCTCGTTTTCGAGAAAAAAAAAAAAAAATTCTCAAAATTCGACAAACAAATAAAACGATTGTTGGACCGTGTAGAGAATGTACAACTGCATAAGAATCGTATAGACGAAAATTGGCGTTCACGTGCTCGTTTTTGTGGAAAAAATTAAAAAAGCTCTCAAAGCTCGAGATAAAAAAAAAAAAAACCATCGACCAGGTAGCCAACGGTAGACGGTACAAGTATCGTATGGGCGAAAACGAGCATTACCGTGCTCGTTTTCGAGTTATTGACGAGAAACGGCCTGGAGCGATCGGTCCGGCGGTCGACGCGCGAAAGTTTCTAAGTCCGCTCTGCTCCGAATCATCGCTCCGGCGTCAAAAATCGTCGTAGGACAAAAACTCGACACGCTATCTTGCATGAAAAAATCCGGGGAACACGATGGCGTCGTCAAAAGTGCAGGTCGTCGAGCTCGTTTTCGAGAGAAAAAAAAAAAAATTCTCAAAATTCGACAAAAAAATAAATCGATTATTGGATCGTGTAGAGAATGTAAAACTGCATAAGAATCGCATAGACGGAAATTGGCGTTCACGTGCTCGTTTTTGTGGAAAAAATTAAAAAAGCTCTCAAAGCTCAAGATAAAAAAAAAAAAAACCATCCACCAGGTAGCCAACGGTAAACGGTACAAGTATCGTACGGGCGAAAACGAGCGTTACCGTGCTCGTTTTCGAGTTATTGAGGAAAAACGGCCTGGAGCGATCGGTCCGGCGGTCGACGCGCGAAAGTTTCTAAGTCCGCTCTGCTCCGAATCATCGCTCCGGCGTCAAAAATCGTCGTAGGACAAAAAATCGACACGCTATTGTGCAGGAAAAAATCCGGGGAACACGATGGCGTCGTCAAAAGTGCAGGTCGTCGAGCTCGTTTTCGAGAAAAAAAAAAAAAAATTCTCAAAATTCGACAAAAAAATAAAACGATTGTTGGATCGTATAGAGAATGTGAAACTGCATAAGAATCGTATAGACGAAAATTGGCGTTCACGTGCTCGTTTTTGTGGAAAAAATTAAAAAAGCTCTCAAAGCTCGAGATAAAAAAAAAAAAAACCATCCACCAGGTAGCCAACGGTAAACGGTACAAGTACCGTACGGGCGAAAACGAGCGTTACCGTGCTCGTTTTCGAGTTATTGAGGAAAAACGGCCTGGAGCGATCGGTCCGGCGGTCGACGCGCGAAAGTTTCTAAGTCCGCTCTGCTCCGAATCATCGCTCCGGCGTCAAAAATCGTCGTAGGACAAAAACTCGACACGCTATCTTGCAGGAAAAAATCCGGGGAACACGATGGCGTCGTCAAAAGTGCAGGTCGTCGAGCTCGTTTTCGAGAAAAAAAAAAAAAAATTCTCAAAATTCGACAAAAAAATAAAACGATTATTGGGTCGTGTAGAGAATGTAAAACTGCATAAGAATCGCATAGACGAAAATTGGCGTTCACGTGCTCGTTTTTGTGGAAAAAATTAAAAAAGCTCTCAAAGCTCGAGATAAAAAAAAAAAAAACCATCCACCAGGTAGCCAACGGTAAACGGTACAAGTACCGTACGGGCGAAAACGAGCGTTACCGTGCTCGTTTTCGAGTTATTGAGGAAAAACGGCCTGGAGCGATCGGTCCGGCGGTCGACGCGCGAAAGTTTCTAAGTCCGCTCTGCTCCGAATCATCGCTCCGGCGTCAAAAATCGTCGTAGGACAAAAACTCGACACGCTATCTTGCAGGAAAAAATCCGGGGAACACGATGGCGTCGTCAAAAGTGCAGGTCGTCGAGCTCGTTTTCGAGAGAAAAAAAAAAAAATTCTCAAAATTCGACAAAAAAATAAAACGATTATTGGATCGTGTAGAGAATGTAAAACTGCATAAGAATCGCATAGACGAAAATTGGCGTTCACGTGCTCGTTTTTGTGGAAAAAATTAAAAAAGCTCTCAAAGCTCGAGATAAAAAAAAAAAAAACCATCCACCAGGTAGCCAACGGTAAACGGTACAAGTATCGTACGGGCGAAAACGAGCGTTACCGTGCTCGTTTTCGAGTTATTGACGAAAAACGGCCTGGAGCGATCGGTCCGGCGGTCGACGCGCGAAAGTTTCTAAGTCCGCTCTGCTTCGGGGAGGATACCGGAAGAATGCTTCGAGCGATTCCCGGTATCCTCCCAAAGCGTGCCGAAGGGTCACCGTGGGGTTTTTAGTGGGTAGGTCCCGCGCCTGTCGTTGTACGGGGGTGGGGAATCCCACACACCCCTCCCACCTCTCCCCAAGGAGGTGGGAGGGAGTCTTTCGAAGATTTTCCCCACGACAAAAAAAAAAAAAAAAAAAAAAAAGAGTCCGCTCTGCTCCGAATCATCGCTCCGGCGTCAAAAATCGTCGTAGGACAAAAAATCGACACGCTATCTTGCATGAAAAAATCCGGGGAACACGATGGCGTCGTCAAAAGTGCAGGTCGTCGAGCTCGTTTTCGAGAGAAAAAAAAAGAAATTCTCAAAATTCGACAAAAAAATAAAACGATTATTGGATCGTGTAGAGAATGTGAAACTGCATAAGAATCGTATAGACGAAAATTGGCGTTCACGTGCTCGTTTTTGTGGAAAAAATTAAAAAAGCTCTCAAAGCTCGAGATAAAAAAAAAAAAAACCATCGACCAGGTAGCCAACGGTAGACGGTACAAGTATCGTATGGGCGAAAACGAGCATTACCGTGCTCGTTTTCGAGTTATTGACGAAAAACGGCCTGGAGCGATCGGTCCGGCGGTCGACGCGCGAAAGTTTCTAAGTCCGCTCTGCTCCGAATCATCGCTCCGGCGTCAAAAATCGTCGTAGGACAAAAACTCGACACGCTATCTTGCATGAAAAAATCCGGGGAACACGATGGCGTCGTCAAAAGTGCAGGTCGTCGAGCTCGTTTTCGAGAGAAAAAAAAAAAAATTCTCAAAATTCGACAAAAAAATAAAACGATTATTGGATCGTGTAGAGAATGTAAAACTGCATAAGAATCGCATAGACGAAAATTGGCGTTCACGTGCTCGTTTTTGTGGAAAAAATTAAAAAAGCTCTCAAAGTTCGAGATAAAAAAAGAAAAAACCATCCACCAGGTAGCCAACGGTAAACGATACAAGTATCGTACGGGCGAAAACGAGCGTTACCGTGCTCGTTTTCGAGTTATTGACGAAAAACGGCCTGGAGCGATCGGTCCGGCGGTCGACGCGCGAAAGTTTCTAAGTCCGCTCTGCTCCGAATCATCGCTCCGGCGTCAAAAATCGTCGTAGGACAAAAAATCGACACGCTACTTTGCAGGAAAAAATCCGGGGAACACGATGGCGTCGTCAAAAGTGCAGGTCGTCGAGCTCGTTTTCGAGAAAAAAAAAAAAAAATTCTCAAAATTCGACAAACAAATAAAACGATTGTTGGACCGTGTAGAGAATGTACAACTGCATAAGAATCGTATAGACGAAAATTGGCGTTCACGTGCTCGTTTTTGTGGAAAAAATTAAAAAAGCTCTCAAAGCTCGAGATAAAAAAAAAAAAAACCATCGACCAGGTAGCCAACGGTAGACGGTACAAGTATCGTATGGGCGAAAACGAGCATTACCGTGCTCGTTTTCGAGTTATTGACGAGAAACGGCCTGGAGCGATCGGTCCGGCGGTCGACGCGCGAAAGTTTCTAAGTCCGCTCTGCTCCGAATCATCGCTCCGGCGTCAAAAATCGTCGTAGGACAAAAACTCGACACGCTATCTTGCATGAAAAAATCCGGGGAACACGATGGCGTCGTCAAAAGTGCAGGTCGTCGAGCTCGTTTTCGAGAGAAAAAAAAAAAAATTCTCAAAATTCGACAAAAAAATAAATCGATTATTGGATCGTGTAGAGAATGTGAAACTGCATAAGAATCGTGTAGACGAAAATTGGCGTTCACGTGCTCGTTTTTGTGGAAAAAATTAAAAAAGCTCTCAAAGCTCGAGATAAAAAAAAAAAAAACCATCGACCAGGTAGCCAACGGTAGACGGTACAAGTATCGTATGGGCGAAAACGAGCATTACCGTGCTCGTTTTCGAGTTATTGACGAGAAACGGCCTGGAGCGATCGGTCCGGCGGTCGACGCGCGAAAGTTTCTAAGTCCGCTCTGCTCCGAATCATCGCTCCGGCGTCAAAAATCGTCGTAGGACAAAAACTCGACACGCTATCTTGCATGAAAAAATCCGGGGAACACGATGGCGTCGTCAAAAGTGCAGGTCGTCGAGCTCGTTTTCGAGAGAAAAAAAAAAAAATTCTCAAAATTCGACAAAAAAATAAATCGATTATTGGATCGTGTAGAGAATGTAAAACTGCATAAGAATCGCATAGACGGAAATTGGCGTTCACGTGCTCGTTTTTGTGGAAAAAATTAAAAAAGCTCTCAAAGCTCAAGATAAAAAAAAAAAAAACCATCCACCAGGTAGCCAACGGTAAACGGTACAAGTATCGTACGGGCGAAAACGAGCGTTACCGTGCTCGTTTTCGAGTTATTGAGGAAAAACGGCCTGGAGCGATCGGTCCGGCGGTCGACGCGCGAAAGTTTCTAAGTCCGCTCTGCTCCGAATCATCGCTCCGGCGTCAAAAATCGTCGTAGGACAAAAAATCGACACGCTATTGTGCAGGAAAAAATCCGGGGAACACGATGGCGTCGTCAAAAGTGCAGGTCGTCGAGCTCGTTTTCGAGAAAAAAAAAAAAAAATTCTCAAAATTCGACAAAAAAATAAAACGATTGTTGGATCGTATAGAGAATGTGAAACTGCATAAGAATCGTATAGACGAAAATTGGCGTTCACGTGCTCGTTTTTGTGGAAAAAATTAAAAAAGCTCTCAAAGCTCGAGATAAAAAAAAAAAAAACCATCCACCAGGTAGCCAACGGTAAACGGTACAAGTACCGTACGGGCGAAAACGAGCGTTACCGTGCTCGTTTTCGAGTTATTGAGGAAAAACGGCCTGGAGCGATCGGTCCGGCGGTCGACGCGCGAAAGTTTCTAAGTCCGCTCTGCTCCGAATCATCGCTCCGGCGTCAAAAATCGTCGTAGGACAAAAACTCGACACGCTATCTTGCAGGAAAAAATCCGGGGAACACGATGGCGTCGTCAAAAGTGCAGGTCGTCGAGCTCGTTTTCGAGAAAAAAAAAAAAAAATTCTCAAAATTCGACAAAAAAATAAAACGATTATTGGGTCGTGTAGAGAATGTAAAACTGCATAAGAATCGCATAGACGAAAATTGGCGTTCACGTGCTCGTTTTTGTGGAAAAAATTAAAAAAGCTCTCAAAGCTCGAGATAAAAAAAAAAAAAACCATCCACCAGGTAGCCAACGGTAAACGGTACAAGTACCGTACGGGCGAAAACGAGCGTTACCGTGCTCGTTTTCGAGTTATTGAGGAAAAACGGCCTGGAGCGATCGGTCCGGCGGTCGACGCGCGAAAGTTTCTAAGTCCGCTCTGCTCCGAATCATCGCTCCGGCGTCAAAAATCGTCGTAGGACAAAAACTCGACACACTATCTTGCTGGAAAAAATCCGGGGAACACGATGGCGTCGTCAAAAGTGCAGGTCGTCGAGCTCGTTTTCGAGAGAAAAAAAAAAAAATTCTCAAAATTCGACAAAAAAATAAAACGATTATTGGATCGTGTAGAGAATGTAAAACTGCATAAGAATCGCATAGACGAAAATTGGCGTTCACGTGCTCGTTTTTGTGGAAAAAATTAAAAAAGCTCTCAAAGCTCGAGATAAAAAAAAAAAAAACCATCCACCAGGTAGCCAACGGTAAACGGTACAAGTATCGTACGGGCGAAAACGAGCGTTACCGTGCTCGTTTTCGAGTTATTGACGAAAAACGGCCTGGAGCGATCGGTCCGGCGGTCGACGCGCGAAAGTTTCTAAGTCCGCTCTGCTTCGGGGAGGATACCGGAAGAATGCTTCGAGCGATTCCCGGTATCCTCCCAAAGCGTGCCGAAGGGTCACCGTGGGGTTTTTAGTGGGTAGGTCCCGCGCCTGTCGTTGTACGGGGGTGGGGAATCCCACACACCCCTCCCACCTCTCCCCAAGGAGGTGGGAGGGAGTCTTTCGAAGATTTTCCCCACGACAAAAAAAAAAAAAAAAAAAAAAAAAAGTCCGCTCTGCTCCGAATCATCGCTCCGGCGTCAAAAATCGTCGTAGGACAAAAAATCGACACGCTATCTTGCATGAAAAAATCCGGGGAACACGATGGCGTCGTCAAAAGTGCAGGTCGTCGAGCTCGTTTTCGAGAGAAAAAAAAAGAAATTCTCAAAATTCGACAAAAAAATAAAACGATTATTGGATCGTGTAGAGAATGTGAAACTGCATAAGAATCGTATAGACGAAAATTGGCGTTCACGTGCTCGTTTTTGTGGAAAAAATTAAAAAAGCTCTCAAAGCTCGAGATAAAAAAAAAAAAAACCATCGACCAGGTAGCCAACGGTAGACGGTACAAGTATCGTATGGGCGAAAACGAGCATTACCGTGCTCGTTTTCGAGTTATTGACGAAAAACGGCCTGGAGCGATCGGTCCGGCGGTCGACGCGCGAAAGTTTCTAAGTCCGCTCTGCTCCGAATCATCGCTCCGGCGTCAAAAATCGTCGTAGGACAAAAACTCGACACGCTATCTTGCATGAAAAAATCCGGGGAACACGATGGCGTCGTCAAAAGTGCAGGTCGTCGAGCTCGTTTTCGAGAGAAAAAAAAAAAAATTCTCAAAATTCGACAAAAAAATAAAACGATTATTGGATCGTGTATGGAATGTAAAACTGCATAAGAATCGCGTAGACGAAAATTGGCGTTCACGTGCTCGTTTTTGTGGAAAAAATTAAAAAAGCTCTCAAAGTTCGAGATAAAAAAAGAAAAAACCATCCACCAGGTAGCCAACGGTAAACGATACAAGTATCGTACGGGCGAAAACGAGCGTTACCGTGCTCGTTTTCGAGTTATTGACGAAAAACGGCCTGGAGCGATCGGTCCGGCGGTCGACGCGCGAAAGTTTCTAAGTCCGCTCTGCTCCGAATCATCGCTCCGGCGTCAAAAATCGTCGTAGGACAAAAAATCGACACGCTACTTTGCAGGAAAAAATCCGGGGAACACGATGGCGTCGTCAAAAGTGCAGGTCGTCGAGCTCGTTTTCGAGAAAAAAAAAAAAAAATTCTCAAAATTCGACAAACAAATAAAACGATTGTTGGACCGTGTAGAGAATGTACAACTGCATAAGAATCGTATAGACGAAAATTGGCGTTCACGTGCTCGTTTTTGTGGAAAAAATTAAAAAAGCTCTCAAAGCTCGAGATAAAAAAAAAAAAAACCATCGACCAGGTAGCCAACGGTAGACGGTACAAGTATCGTATGGGCGAAAACGAGCATTACCGTGCTCGTTTTCGAGTTATTGACGAGAAACGGCCTGGAGCGATCGGTCCGGCGGTCGACGCGCGAAAGTTTCTAAGTCCGCTCTGCTCCGAATCATCGCTCCGGCGTCAAAAATCGTCGTAGGACAAAAACTCGACACGCTATCTTGCATGAAAAAATCCGGGGAACACGATGGCGTCGTCAAAAGTGCAGGTCGTCGAGCTCGTTTTCGAGAGAAAAAAAAAAAAATTCTCAAAATTCGACAAAAAAATAAAACGATTATTGGATCGTGTAGAGAATGTGAAACTGCATAAGAATCGTATAGACGAAAATTGGCGTTCACGTGCTCGTTTTTGTGGAAAAAATTAAAAAAGCTCTCAAAGTTCGAGATAAAAAAAAAAAAAACCATCGACCAGGTAGCCAACGGTAGACGGTACAAGTATCGTATGGGCGAAAACGAGCGTTACCGTGCTGGTTTTCGAGTTATTGACGAAAAACGGCCTGGAGCGATCGGTCCGGCGGTCGACGCGCAAAAGTTTCTAAGTCCGCTCTGCTCCGAATCATCGCTCCGGCGTCAAAAATCGTCGTAGGACAAAAAATCGACACGCTATCTTGCAGGAAAAAATCCGGGGACCACGATGGCGTCGTCAAAAGTGCAGGTCGTCGAGCTCGTTTTCGAGAGAAAAAAAAAAAAATTCTCAAAATTCGACAAAAAAATAAAACGATTATTGGATCGTGTAGAGAATGTAAAACTGCATCAGAATCGCATAGACGAAAATTGGCGTTCACGTGCTCGTTTTTGTGGAAAAAATTAAAAAAGCTCTCAAAGTTCGAGATAAAAAACAAAAAACCATCGACCAGGTAGCCAACGGTAAACGATACAAGTATCGTGCGGGCGAAAACGAGCGTTACCGTGCTCGTTTTCGAGTTATTGACGAAAAACGGCCTGGAGCGATCGGTCCGGCGGTCGACGCGCGAAAGTTTCTAAGTCCGCTCTGCTCCGAATCATCGCTCCGGCGTCAAAAATCGTCGTAGGACAAAAAATCGACACGCTATCTTGCAGGAAAAAATCCGGGGAACACGATGGCGTCGTCAAAAGTGCAGGTCGTTGAGCTCGTTTTCGAGAGAAAAAAAAAAAAATTCTCAAAATTCGACAAAAAAATAAAGCGATTATTGGATCGTATAGAGAATGTGAAACTGCATAAGAATCGTATAGACGAAAATTGGCGTTCACGTGCTCGTTTTTGTGGAAAAAATTAAAAAAGCTCTCAAAGTTCGAGATAAAAAAAAAAAAAACCATCGACCAGGTAGCCAACGGTAGACGGTACAAGTATCGTATGGGCGAAAACGAGCGTTACCGTGCTCGTTTTCGAGTTATTGACGAAAAACGGCCTGGAGCGATCGGTCCGGCGGTCGACGCGCGAAAGTTTCCAAGTCTGCTCTGCCCCGAATCATCGGTCCGGCGTCAAAAATCGTCGTAGGACAAAAAATCGACACGCTATCTTGCAGGAAAAAATCCGGGGAACACGATGGCGTCGTCAAAAGTGCAGGTCGTCGAGCTCGTTTTCGAGAGAAAAAAAAAAAAATTCTCAAAATTCGACAAAAAAATAAAACGATTATTGGATCGTGTAGAGAATGTAAAACTGCATCAGAATCGCATAGACGAAAATTGGCGTTCACGTGCTCGTTTTTGTGGAAAAAATTAAAAAAGCTCTCAAAGTTCGAGATAAAAAAAGAAAAAACCATCGACCAGGTAGCCAACGGTAGACGGTACAAGTATCGTATGGGCGAAAACGAGCGTTATCGTGCTCGTTTTCGAGTTATTGACGAAAAACGGCCTGGTGCGATCGGTCCGGCGGTCGACGCGCGAAAGTTTCTAAGTCCGCTCTGCTCCGAATCATCGCTCCGGCGTCAAAAATCGTCGTAGGACAAAAAATCGACACGCTATCTTGCAGGAAAAAATCCGGGGACCACGATGGCGTCGTCAAAAGTGCAGGTCGTCGAGCTCGTTTTCGAGAGAAAAAAAAAAAAATTCTCAAAATTCGACAAAAAAATAAAACGATTATTGGATCGTGTAGAGAATGTGAAACTGCATAAGAATCGTATAGACGAAAATTGGCGTTCACGTGCTCGTTTTTGTGGAAAAAATTAAAAAAGCTCTCAAAGTTCGAGATAAAAAAAAAAAAAACCATCGACCAGGTAGCCAACGGTAGACGGTACAAGTATCGTACGGGCGAAAACGAGCGTTACCGTGCTCGTTTTCGAGTTATTGACGAAAAACGGCCTGGAGCGATCGGTCCGGCGGTCGACGCGCGAAAGTTTCTAAGTCCGCTCTGCTCCGAATCATCGCTCCGGCGTCAAAAATCGTCGTAGGACAAAAAATCGGCACGCTATCTTGCAGGAAAAAATCCGGGGAACACGATGGCGTCGTCAAAAGTGCAGGTCGTCGAGCTCGTTTTCGAGAGAAAAAAAAAAAAATTCTCAAAATTCGACAAAAAAATAAAGCGATCATTGGATCGTATAGAGAATGTGAAACTGCATAAGAATCGTATAGACGAAAATTGGCGTTCACGTGCTCGTTTTTGTGGAAAAAATTAAAAAAGCTCTCAAAGTTCGAGATAAAAAAAAAAAAACCATCGACCAGGTAGCCAACGGTAGACGGTACAAGTATCGTATGGGCGAAAACGAGCGTTACCGTGCTCGTTTTCGAGTTATTGACGAAAAACGGCCTGGAGCGATCGGTCCGGCGGTCGACGCGCGAAAGTTTCCAAGTCTGCTCTGCCCCGAATCATCGCTCCGGCGTCAAAAATCGTCGTAGGACAAAAAATCGACACGCTATCTTGCAGGAAAAAATCCGGGGAACACGATGGCGTCGTCAAAAGTGCAGGTCGTCGAGCTCGTTTTCGAGAGAAAAAAAAAAAAATTCTCAAAATTCGACAAAAAAATAAAACGATTATTGGATCGTGTAGAGAATGTAAAACTGCATAAGAATCGCATAGACGAAAATTAGCGTTCACGTGCTCGTTTTTGTGGAAAAAATTAAAAAAGCTCTCAAAGTTCGAGATAAAAAAAGAAAAAACCATCGACCAGGTAGCCAACGGTAGACGGTACAAGTATCGTATGGGCGAAAACGAGCGTTACCGTGCTCGTTTTCGAGTTATTGACGAAAAACGGCCTGGAGCGATCGGTCCGGCGGTCGACGCGCGAAAGTTTCTAAGTCCGCTCTGCTCCGAATCATCGCTCCGGCGTCAAAAATCGTCGTAGGACAAAAAATCGACACGCTATCTTGCAGGAAAAAATCCGGGGAACACGATGGCGTCGTCAAAAGTGCAGGTCGTCGAGCTCGTTTTCGAGAGAAAAAAAAAAAAATTCTCAAAATTCGACAAAAAAATAAAACGATTATTGGATCGTGTAGAGAATGTAAAACTGCATAAGAATCGCATAGACGAAAATTAGCGTTCACGTGCTCGTTTTTGTGGAAAAAATTAAAAAAGCTCTCAAAGTTCGAGATAAAAAAAGAAAAAACCATCGACCAGGTAGCCAACGGTAGACGGTACAAGTATCGTATGGGCGAAAACGAGCGTTACCGTGCTCGTTTTCGAGTTATTGACGAAAAACGGCCTGGAGCGATCGGTCCGGCGGTCGACGCGCGAAAGTTTCTAAGTCCGCTCTGCTCCGAATCATCGCTCCGGCGTCAAAAATCGTCGTAGGACAAAAAATCGACACGCTATCTTGCAGGAAAAAATCCGGGGACCACGATGGCGTCGTCAAAAGTGCAGGTCGTCGAGCTCGTTTTCGAGAGAAAAAAAAAAAAATTCTCAAAATTCGACAAAAAAATAAAACGATTATTGGATCGTGTAGAGAATGTAAAACTGCATCAGAATCGCATAGACGAAAATTGGCGTTCACGTGCTCGTTTTTGTGGAAAAAATTAAAAAAGCTCTCAAAGTTCGAGATAAAAAAAAAAAAAACCATCGACCAGGTAGCCAAAGGTAGACGGTACAAGTATCGTACGGGCGAAAACGAGCGTTACCGTGCTCGTTTTCGAGTTATTGACGAAAAACGGCCTGGAGCGATCGGTCCGGCGGTCGACGCGCGAAAGTTTCTAAGTCCGCTCTGCTCCGAATCATCGCTCCGGCGTCAAAAATCGTCGTAGGACAAAAAATCGACACGCTATCTTGCAGGAAAAAATCCGGGGAACACGATGGCGTCGTCAAAAGTGCAGGTCGTCGAGCTCGTTTTCGAGAGAAAAAAAAAAAAATTCTCAAAATTCGACAAAAAAATAAAACGATTATTGGATCGTGTAGAGAATGTGAAACTGCATAAGAATCGTATAGACGAAAATTGGCGTTCACGTGCTCGTTTTTGTGGAAAAAATTAAAAAAGCTCTCAAAGTTCGAGATAAAAAAAAAAAAAACCATCGACCAGGTAGCCAACGGTAGACGGTACAAGTATCGTATGGGCGAAAACGAGCGTTACCGTGCTGGTTTTCGAGTTATTGACGAAAAACGGCCTGGAGCGATCGGTCCGGCGGTCGACGCGCAAAAGTTTCTAAGTCCGCTCTGCTCCGAATCATCGCTCCGGCGTCAAAAATCGTCGTAGGACAAAAAATCGACACGCTATCTTGCAGGAAAAAATCCGGGGACCACGATGGCGTCGTCAAAAGTGCAGGTCGTCGAGCTCGTTTTCGAGAGAAAAAAAAAAAAATTCTCAAAATTCGACAAAAAAATAAAACGATTATTGGATCGTGTAGAGAATGTAAAACTGCATCAGAATCGCATAGACGAAAATTGGCGTTCACGTGCTCGTTTTTGTGGAAAAAATTAAAAAAGCTCTCAAAGTTCGAGATAAAAAACAAAAAACCATCGACCAGGTAGCCAACGGTAAACGATACAAGTATCGTGCGGGCGAAAACGAGCGTTACCGTGCTCGTTTTCGAGTTATTGACGAAAAACGGCCTGGAGCGATCGGTCCGGCGGTCGACGCGCGAAAGTTTCTAAGTCCGCTCTGCTCCGAATCATCGCTCCGGCGTCAAAAATCGTCGTAGGACAAAAAATCGACACGCTATCTTGCAGGAAAAAATCCGGGGAACACGATGGCGTCGTCAAAAGTGCAGGTCGTTGAGCTCGTTTTCGAGAGAAAAAAAAAAAAATTCTCAAAATTCGACAAAAAAATAAAGCGATTATTGGATCGTATAGAGAATGTGAAACTGCATAAGAATCGTATAGACGAAAATTGGCGTTCACGTGCTCGTTTTTGTGGAAAAAATTAAAAAAGCTCTCAAAGTTCGAGATAAAAAAAAAAAAAACCATCGACCAGGTAGCCAACGGTAGACGGTACAAGTATCGTATGGGCGAAAACGAGCGTTACCGTGCTCGTTTTCGAGTTATTGACGAAAAACGGCCTGGAGCGATCGGTCCGGCGGTCGACGCGCGAAAGTTTCTAAGTCTGCTCTGCCCCGAATCATCGCTCCCGCGTCAAAAATCGTCGTAGGACAAAACATCGACACGCTATCTTGCAGGAAAAAATCCGGGGAACACGATGGCGTCGTCAAAAGTGCAGGTCGTCGAGCTCGTTTTCGAGAGAAAAAAAAAAAAATTCTCAAAATTCGACAAAAAAATAAAACGATTATTGGATCGTGTAGAGAATGTAAAACTGCATCAGAATCGCATAGACGAAAATTGGCGTTCACGTGCTCGTTTTTGTGGAAAAAATTAAAAAAGCTCTCAAAGTTCGAGATAAAAAAAGAAAAAACCATCGACCAGGTAGCCAACGGTAGACGGTACAAGTATCGTATGGGCGAAAACGAGCGTTATCGTGCTCGTTTTCGAGTTATTGACGAAAAACGGCCTGGTGCGATCGGTCCGGCGGTCGACGCGCGAAAGTTTCTAAGTCCGCTCTGCTCCGAATCATCGCTCCGGCGTCAAAAATCGTCGTAGGACAAAAAATCGACACGCTATCTTGCAGGAAAAAATCCGGGGACCACGATGGCGTCGTCAAAAGTGCAGGTCGTCGAGCTCGTTTTCGAGAGAAAAAAAAAAAAATTCTCAAAATTCGACAAAAAAATAAAACGATTATTGGATCGTGTAGAGAATGTGAAACTGCATAAGAATCGTATAGACGAAAATTGGCGTTCACGTGCTCGTTTTTGTGGAAAAAATTAAAAAAGCTCTCAAAGTTCGAGATAAAAAAAAAAAAAACCATCGACCAGGTAGCCAACGGTAGACGGTACAAGTATCGTACGGGCGAAAACGAGCGTTACCGTGCTCGTTTTCGAGTTATTGACGAAAAACGGCCTGGAGCGATCGGTCCGGCGGTCGACGCGCGAAAGTTTCTAAGTCCGCTCTGCTCCGAATCATCGCTCCGGCGTCAAAAATCGTCGTAGGACAAAAAATCGGCACGCTATCTTGCAGGAAAAAATCCGGGGAACACGATGGCGTCGTCAAAAGTGCAGGTCGTCGAGCTCGTTTTCGAGAGAAAAAAAAAAAAATTCTCAAAATTCGACAAAAAAATAAAGCGATCATTGGATCGTATAGAGAATGTGAAACTGCATAAGAATCGTATAGACGAAAATTGGCGTTCACGTGCTCGTTTTTGTGGAAAAAATTAAAAAAGCTCTCAAAGTTCGAGATAAAAAAAAAAAAACCATCGACCAGGTAGCCAACGGTAGACGGTACAAGTATCGTATGGGCGAAAACGAGCGTTACCGTGCTCGTTTTCGAGTTATTGACGAAAAACGGCCTGGAGCGATCGGTCCGGCGGTCGACGCGCGAAAGTTTCCAAGTCTGCTCTGCCCCGAATCATCGCTCCGGCGTCAAAAATCGTCGTAGGACAAAAAATCGACACGCTATCTTGCAGGAAAAAATCCGGGGAACACGATGGCGTCGTCAAAAGTGCAGGTCGTCGAGCTCGTTTTCGAGAGAAAAAAAAAAAAATTCTCAAAATTCGACAAAAAAATAAAACGATTATTGGATCGTGTAGAGAATGTAAAACTGCATAAGAATCGCATAGACGAAAATTAGCGTTCACGTGCTCGTTTTTGTGGAAAAAATTAAAAAAGCTCTCAAAGTTCGAGATAAAAAAAGAAAAAACCATCGACCAGGTAGCCAACGGTAGACGGTACAAGTATCGTATGGGCGAAAACGAGCGTTACCGTGCTCGTTTTCGAGTTATTGACGAAAAACGGCCTGGAGCGATCGGTCCGGCGGTCGACGCGCGAAAGTTTCTAAGTCCGCTCTGCTCCGAATCATCGCTCCGGCGTCAAAAATCGTCGTAGGACAAAAAATCGACACGCTATCTTGCAGGAAAAAATCCGGGGAACACGATGGCGTCGTCAAAAGTGCAGGTCGTCGAGCTCGTTTTCGAGAGAAAAAAAAAAAAATTCTCAAAATTCGACAAAAAAATAAAACGATTATTGGATCGTGTAGAGAATGTAAAACTGCATAAGAATCGCATAGACGAAAATTAGCGTTCACGTGCTCGTTTTTGTGGAAAAAATTAAAAAAGCTCTCAAAGTTCGAGATAAAAAAAGAAAAAACCATCGACCAGGTAGCCAACGGTAGACGGTACAAGTATCGTATGGGCGAAAACGAGCGTTACCGTGCTCGTTTTCGAGTTATTGACGAAAAACGGCCTGGAGCGATCGGTCCGGCGGTCGACGCGCGAAAGTTTCTAAGTCCGCTCTGCTCCGAATCATCGCTCCGGCGTCAAAAATCGTCGTAGGACAAAAAATCGACACGCTATCTTGCAGGAAAAAATCCGGGGACCACGATGGCGTCGTCAAAAGTGCAGGTCGTCGAGCTCGTTTTCGAGAGAAAAAAAAAAAAATTCTCAAAATTCGACAAAAAAATAAAACGATTATTGGATCGTGTAGAGAATGTAAAACTGCATCAGAATCGCATAGACGAAAATTGGCGTTCACGTGCTCGTTTTTGTGGAAAAAATTAAAAAAGCTCTCAAAGTTCGAGATAAAAAAAAAAAAAACCATCGACCAGGTAGCCAAAGGTAGACGGTACAAGTATCGTACGGGCGAAAACGAGCGTTACCGTGCTCGTTTTCGAGTTATTGAGGAAAAACGGCCTGGAGCGATCGGTCCGGCGGTCGACGCGCGAAAGTTTCTAAGTCCGCTCTGCCCCGAATCATCGCTCCGGCGTCAAAAATCGTCGTAGGACAAAAAATCGACACGCTATCTTGCAGGAAAAAATCCGGGGACCACGATGGCGTCGTCAAAAGTGCAGGTCGTCGAGCTCGTTTTCGAGAGAAAAAAAAAAAAATTCTCAAAATTCGACAAAAAAATAAAACGATTATTGGATCGTGTAGAGAATGTAAAACTGCATCAGAATCGCATAGACGAAAATTGGCGTTCACGTGCTCGTTTTTGTGGAAAAAATTAAAAAAGCTCTCAAAGCTCGAGATAAAAAAAAAAAAAACCATCCACCAGGTAGCCAACGGTAAACGGTACAAGTATCGTATGGGCGAAAACGAGCATTACCGTGCTCGTTTTCGAGTTATTGACGAGAAACGGCCTGGAGCGATCGGTCCGGCGGTCGACGCGCGAAAGTTTCTAAGTCCGCTCTGCTCCGAATCATCGCTCCGGCGTCAAAAATCGTCGTAGGACAAAAACTCGACACGCTATCTTGCATGAAAAAATCCGGGGAACACGATGGCGTCGTCAAAAGTGCAGGTCGTCGAGCTCGTTTTCGAGAGAAAAAAAAAAAAATTCTCAAAATTCGACAAAAAAATAAATCGATTATTGGATCGTGTAGAGAATGTAAAACTGCATAAGAATCGCATAGACGGAAATTGGCGTTCACGTGCTCGTTTTTGTGGAAAAAATTAAAAAAGCTCTCAAAGCTCAAGATAAAAAAAAAAAAAACCATCCACCAGGTAGCCAACGGTAAACGGTACAAGTATCGTACGGGCGAAAACGAGCGTTACCGTGCTCGTTTTCGAGTTATTGAGGAAAAACGGCCTGGAGCGATCGGTCCGGCGGTCGACGCGCGAAAGTTTCTAAGTCCGCTCTGCTCCGAATCATCGCTCCGGCGTCAAAAATCGTCGTAGGACAAAAAATCGACACGCTATTGTGCAGGAAAAAATCCGGGGAACACGATGGCGTCGTCAAAAGTGCAGGTCGTCGAGCTCGTTTTCGAGAAAAAAAAAAAAAAATTCTCAAAATTCGACAAAAAAATAAAACGATTGTTGGATCGTATAGAGAATGTGAAACTGCATAAGAATCGTATAGACGAAAATTGGCGTTCACGTGCTCGTTTTTGTGGAAAAAATTAAAAAAGCTCTCAAAGCTCGAGATAAAAAAAAAAAAAACCATCCACCAGGTAGCCAACGGTAAACGGTACAAGTACCGTACGGGCGAAAACGAGCGTTACCGTGCTCGTTTTCGAGTTATTGAGGAAAAACGGCCTGGAGCGATCGGTCCGGCGGTCGACGCGCGAAAGTTTCTAAGTCCGCTCTGCTCCGAATCATCGCTCCGGCGTCAAAAATCGTCGTAGGACAAAAACTCGACACGCTATCTTGCAGGAAAAAATCCGGGGAACACGATGGCGTCGTCAAAAGTGCAGGTCGTCGAGCTCGTTTTCGAGAAAAAAAAAAAAAAATTCTCAAAATTCGACAAAAAAATAAAACGATTATTGGGTCGTGTAGAGAATGTAAAACTGCATAAGAATCGCATAGACGAAAATTGGCGTTCACGTGCTCGTTTTTGTGGAAAAAATTAAAAAAGCTCTCAAAGCTCGAGATAAAAAAAAAAAAAACCATCCACCAGGTAGCCAACGGTAAACGGTACAAGTACCGTACGGGCGAAAACGAGCGTTACCGTGCTCGTTTTCGAGTTATTGAGGAAAAACGGCCTGGAGCGATCGGTCCGGCGGTCGACGCGCGAAAGTTTCTAAGTCCGCTCTGCTCCGAATCATCGCTCCGGCGTCAAAAATCGTCGTAGGACAAAAACTCGACACGCTATCTTGCTGGAAAAAATCCGGGGAACACGATGGCGTCGTCAAAAGTGCAGGTCGTCGAGCTCGTTTTCGAGAGAAAAAAAAAAAAATTCTCAAAATTCGACAAAAAAATAAAACGATTATTGGATCGTGTAGAGAATGTAAAACTGCATAAGAATCGCATAGACGAAAATTGGCGTTCACGTGCTCGTTTTTGTGGAAAAAATTAAAAAAGCTCTCAAAGCTCGAGATAAAAAAAAAAAAAACCATCCACCAGGTAGCCAACGGTAAACGGTACAAGTATCGTACGGGCGAAAACGAGCGTTACCGTGCTCGTTTTCGAGTTATTGACGAAAAACGGCCTGGAGCGATCGGTCCGGCGGTCGACGCGCGAAAGTTTCTAAGTCCGCTCTGCTTCGGGGAGGATACCGGAAGAATGCTTCGAGCGATTCCCGGTATCCTCCCAAAGCGTGCCGAAGGGTCACCGTGGGGTTTTTAGTGGGTAGGTCCCGCGCCTGTCGTTGTACGGGGGTGGGGAATCCCACACACCCCTCCCACCTCTCCCCAAGGAGGTGGGAGGGAGTCTTTCGAAGATTTTCCCCACGACAAAAAAAAAAAAAAAAAAAAAAAAAAGTCCGCTCTGCTCCGAATCATCGCTCCGGCGTCAAAAATCGTCGTAGGACAAAAAATCGACACGCTATCTTGCATGAAAAAATCCGGGGAACACGATGGCGTCGTCAAAAGTGCAGGTCGTCGAGCTCGTTTTCGAGAGAAAAAAAAAGAAATTCTCAAAATTCGACAAAAAAATAAAACGATTATTGGATCGTGTAGAGAATGTGAAACTGCATAAGAATCGTATAGACGAAAATTGGCGTTCACGTGCTCGTTTTTGTGGAAAAAATTAAAAAAGCTCTCAAAGCTCGAGATAAAAAAAAAAAAAACCATCGACCAGGTAGCCAACGGTAGACGGTACAAGTATCGTATGGGCGAAAACGAGCATTACCGTGCTCGTTTTCGAGTTATTGAGGAAAAACGGCCTGGAGCGATCGGTCCGGCGGTCGACGCGCGAAAGTTTCTAAGTCCGCTCTGCTCCGAATCATCGCTCCGGCGTCAAAAATCGTCGTAGGACAAAAACTCGACACGCTATCTTGCATGAAAAAATCCGGGGAACACGATGGCGTCGTCAAAAGTGCAGGTCGTCGAGCTCGTTTTCGAGAGAAAAAAAAAAAAATTCTCAAAATTCGACAAAAAAATAAAACGATTATTGGATCGTGTAGAGAATGTAAAACTGCATAAGAATCGCGTAGACGAAAATTGGCGTTCACGTGCTCGTTTTTGTGGAAAAAATTAAAAAAGCTCTCAAAGTTCGAGATAAAAAAAGAAAAAACCATCCACCAGGTAGCCAACGGTAAACGATACAAGTATCGTACGGGCGAAAACGAGCGTTACCGTGCTCGTTTTCGAGTTATTGACGAAAAACGGCCTGGAGCGATCGGTCCGGCGGTCGACGCGCGAAAGTTTCTAAGTCCGCTCTGCTCCGAATCATCGCTCCGGCGTCAAAAATCGTCGTAGGACAAAAAATCGACACGCTACTTTGCAGGAAAAAATCCGGGGAACACGATGGCGTCGTCAAAAGTGCAGGTCGTCGAGCTCGTTTTCGAGAAAAAAAAAAAAAAATTCTCAAAATTCGACAAACAAATAAAACGATTGTTGGACCGTGTAGAGAATGTACAACTGCATAAGAATCGTATAGACGAAAATTGGCGTTCACGTGCTCGTTTTTGTGGAAAAAATTAAAAAAGCTCTCAAAGCTCGAGATAAAAAAAAAAAAAACCATCGACCAGGTAGCCAACGGTAGACGGTACAAGTATCGTATGGGCGAAAACGAGCATTACCGTGCTCGTTTTCGAGTTATTGACGAGAAACGGCCTGGAGCGATCGGTCCGGCGGTCGACGCGCGAAAGTTTCTAAGTCCGCTCTGCTCCGAATCATCGCTCCGGCGTCAAAAATCGTCGTAGGACAAAAACTCGACACGCTATCTTGCATGAAAAAATCCGGGGAACACGATGGCGTCGTCAAAAGTGCAGGTCGTCGAGCTCGTTTTCGAGAGAAAAAAAAAAAAATTCTCAAAATTCGACAAAAAAATAAATCGATTATTGGATCGTGTAGAGAATGTGAAACTGCATAAGAATCGTGTAGACGAAAATTGGCGTTCACGTGCTCGTTTTTGTGGAAAAAATTAAAAAAGCTCTCAAAGCTCGAGATAAAAAAAAAAAAAACCATCGACCAGGTAGCCAACGGTAGACGGTACAAGTATCGTATGGCCGAAAACGAGCGTTACCGTGCTCGTTTTCGAGTTATTGACGAAAAACGGCCTGGAGCGATCGGTCCGGCGGTCGACGCGCGAAAGTTTCTGAGTCCGCTCTGCTCCGAATCATCGCTCCGGCGTCAAAAATCGTCGTAGGACAAAAAATCGACACGCTATCTTGCAGGAAAAAAACCGGGGAACACGATGGCGTCGTCAAAAGAGCAGGTCGTCGAGCTCGTTTTCGAGAGAAAAAAAAAAAAATTCTCAAAATTCGACAAAAAAATAAAACGATTATTGGATCGTGTAGAGAATGTAAAACTGCATAAGAATCGTATAGACGAAAATTGGCGTTCACGTGCTCGTTTTTGTGGAAAAAATTAAAAAAGCTCTCAAAGCTCGAGATAAAAAAAAAAAAAACCATCCACCAGGTAGCCAACGGTAAACGGTACAAGTATCGTACGGGCGAAAACGAGCGTTACCGTGCTCGTTTTCGAGTTATTGAGGAAAAACGGCCTGGAGCGATCGGTCCGGCGGTCGACGCGCGAAAGTTTCTAAGTCCGCTCTGCTCCGAATCATCGCTCCGGCATCAAAAATCGTCGTAGGACAAAAAATCGACACGCTATCTTGCAGGAAAAAATCCGGGGACCACGATGGCGTCGTCAAAAGTGCAGGTCGTCGAGCTCGTTTTCGAGAGAAAAAAAAAAAAATTCTCAAAATTCGACAAAAAAATAAAACGATTATTGGATCGTGTAGAGAATGTAAAACTGCATCAGAATCGCATAGACGAAAATTGGCGTTCACGTGCTCGTTTTTGTGGAAAAAATTAAAAAAGCTCTCAAAGCTCGAGATAAAAAAAAAAAAAACCATCCTCCAGGTAGCCAACGGTAAACGGTACAAGTATCGTACGGGCGAAAACGAGCGTTACCGTGCTCGTTTTCGAGTTATTGACGAAAAACGGCCTGGAGCGATCGGTCCGGCGGTCGACGCGCGAAAGTTTCTAAGTCCGCTCTGCTCCGAATCATCGCTCCGGCGTCAAAAATCGTCGTAGGACAAAAAATCGACACGCTATCTTGCAGGAAAAAATCCGGGGACCACGATGGCGTCGTCAAAAGTGCAGGTCGTCGAGCTCGTTTTCGAGAAAAAAAAAAAAAAATTCTCAAAATTCGACAAAAAAATAAAACGATTATTGGATCGTGTAGAGAATGTGAAACTGCATAAGAATCGTATAGACGAAAATTGGCGTTCACGTGCTCGTTTTTGTGGAAAAAATTAAAAAAGCGCTCAAAGCTCGAGATAAAAAAAAAAAAACCATCGACCAGGTAGCCAACGGTAAACGATACAAGTATCGTACGGGCGAAAACGAGCGTTACCGTGCTCGTTTTCGAGTTATTGACGAAAAACAGCCTGGAGCGATCGGTCCGGCGGTCGACGCGCGAAAGTTTCTAAGTCCGCTCTGCTCCGAATCATCGCTCCGGCGTCAAAAATCGTCGTAGGACAAAAAATCGACACGCTATCTTGCAGGAAAAAATCCGGGAAACACGATGGCGTCGTCAAAAGTGAAGTCGTCGAGCTCGTTTTCGAGAGAAAAAAAAAAAAATTCTCAAAATTCGACAAAAAAATAAAACGATTATTGGATCGTGTAGAGAATGTAAAACTGCATAAGAATCGTATAGACGAAAATTGGCGTTCACGTGCTCGTTTTTGTGGAAAAAATTAAAAAAGCTCTCAAAGCTCGAGATAAAAAAAAAAAAAACCATCCACCAGGTAGCCAACGGTAAACGGTACAAGTATCGTACGGGCGAAAACGAGCGTTACCGTGCTCGTTTTCGAGTTATTGACGAAAAACGGCCTGGAGCGATCGGTCCGGCGGTCGACGCGCGAAAGTTTCTAAGTCCGCTCTGCCCCGAATCATCGCTCCGGCGTCAAAAATCGTCGTAGGACAAAAAATCGACACGCTATCTTGCAGGAAAAAATCCGGGGACCACGATGGCGTCGTCAAAAGTGCAGGTCGTCGAGCTCGTTTTCGAGAGAAAAAAAAAAAAATTCTCAAAATTCGACAAAAAAATAAAACGATTATTGGATCGTGTAGAGAATGTAAAACTGCATCAGAATCGCATAGACGAAAATTGGCGTTCACGTGCTCGTTTTTGTGGAAAAAATTAAAAAAGCTCTCAAAGCTCGAGATAAAAAAAAAAAAAACCATCCACCAGGTAGCCAACGGTAAACGGTACAAGTATCGTACGGGCGAAAACGAGCGTTACCGTGCTCGTTTTCGAGTTATTGAGGAAAAACGGCCTGGAGCGATCGGTCCGGCGGTCGACGCGCGAAAGTTTCTAAGTCCGCTCTGCACCGAATCATCGCTCCGGCGTCAAAAATCGTCGTAGGACAAAAAATCGACACGCTATTGTGCAGGAAAAAATCCGGGGAACACGATGGCGTCGTCAAAAGTGCAGGTCGTCGAGCTCGTTTTCGAGAAAAAAAAAAAAAAATTCTCAAAATTCGACAAAAAAATAAAACGATTGTTGGATCGTATAGAGAATGTGAAACTGCATAAGAATCGTATAGACGAAAATTGGCGTTCACGTGCTCGTTTTTGTGGAAAAAATTAAAAAAGCTCTCAAAGCTCGAGATAAAAAAAAAAAAACCATCCACCAGGTAGCCAACGGTAAACGGTACAAGTACCGTACGGGCGAAAACGAGCGTTACCGTGCTCGTTTTCGAGTTATTGAGGAAAAACGGCCTGGAGCGATCGGTCCGGCGGTCGACGCGCGAAAGTTTCTAAGTCCGCTCTGCTCCGAATCATCGCTCCGGCGTCAAAAATCGTCGTAGGACAAAAAATCGACACGCTATCTTGCAGGAAAAAAACCGGGGAACACGATGGCGTCGTCAAAAGTGCAGGTCGTCGAGCTCGTTTTCGAGAGAAAAAAAAAAAAATTCTCAAAATTCGACAAAAAAATAAAACGATTATTGGATCGTGTAGAGAATGTAAAACTGCATAAGAATCGTATAGACGAAAATTGGCGTTCACGTGCTCGTTTTTGTGGAAAAAATTAAAAAAGCTCTCAAAGCTCGAGATAAAAAAAAAAAAAACCATCCACCAGGTAGCCAACGGTAAACGGTACAAGTATCGTACGGGCGAAAACGAGCGTTACCGTGCTCGTTTTCGAGTTATTGAGGAAAAACGGCCTGGAGCGATCGGTCCGGCGGTCGACGCGCGAAAGTTTCTAAGTCCGCTCTGCCCCGAATCATCGCTCCGGCGTCAAAAATCGTCGTAGGACAAAAAATCGACACGCTATCTTGCAGGAAAAAATCCGGGGACCACGATGGCGTCGTCAAAAGTGCAGGTCGTCGAGCTCGTTTTCGAGAGAAAAAAAAAAAAATTCTCAAAATTCGACAAAAAAATAAAACGATTATTGGATCGTGTAGAGAATGTAAAACTGCATCAGAATCGCATAGACGAAAATTGGCGTTCACGTGCTCGTTTTTGTGGAAAAAATTAAAAAAGCTCTCAAAGCTCGAGATAAAAAAAAAAAAAACCATCCACCAGGTAGCCAACGGTAAACGGTACAAGTATCGTACGGGCGAAAACGAGCGTTACCGTGCTCGTTTTCGAGTTATTGACGAAAAACGGCCTGGAGCGATCGGTCCGGCGGTCGACGCGCGAAAGTTTCTAAGTCCGCTCTGCTCCGAATCATCGCTCCGGCGTCAAAAATCGTCGTAGGACAAAAAATCGACACGCTATTTTGCAGGAAAAAATCCGGGGAACACGATGGCGTCGTCAAAAGTGCAGGTCGTCGAGCTCGTTTTCGAGAAAAAAAAAAAAAAATTCTCAAAATTCGACAAAAAAATAAAACGATTGTTGGACCGTGTAGAGAATGTAAAACTGCATAAGAATCGTATAGACGAAAATTGGCGTTCACGTGCTCGTTTTTGTGGAAAAAATTAAAAAAGCTCTCAAAGTTCGAGATAAAAAAAAAAAAACCATCGACCAGGTAGCCAACGGTAAACGATACAAGTATCGTACGGGCGAAAACGAGCGTTACCGTGCTCGTTTTCGAGTTATTGACGAAAAACAGCCTGGAGCGATCGGTCCGGCGGTCGACGCGCGAAAGTTTCTAAGTCCGCTCTGCTCCGAATCATCGCTCCGGCGTCAAAAATCGTCATAGGACAAAAAATCGACACGCCATCTTGCAGGAAAAAATCCGGGGAACACGATGGCGTCGTCAAAAGTGCAGGTCGTCGAGCTCGTTTTCGAGAAAAAAAAAAAAAAATTCTCAAAATTCGACAAAAAAATAAAACGATTGTTGGACCGTGTAGAGAATGTAAAACTGCATAAGAATCGTATAGACGAAAATTGGCGTTCACGTGCTCGTTTTTGTGGAAAAAATTAAAAAAGCTCTCAAAGCTCGAGATAAAAAAAAAAAAAACCATCCACCAGGTAGCCAACGGTAAACGGTACAAGTATCGTACGGGCGAAAACGAGCGTTACCGTGCTCGTTTTCGAGTTATTGACGAAAAACGGCCTGGAGCGATCGGTCCGGCGGTCGACGCGCGAAAGTTTCTAAGTCCGCTCTGCTCCGAATCATCGCTCCGGCGTCAAAAATCGTCGTAGGACAAAAAATCGACACGCTATCTTGCAGGAAAAAATCCGGGAAACACGATGGCGTCGTCAAAAGTGCAGGTCGTCGAGCTCGTTTTCGAGAAAAAAAAAAAAAAATTCTCAAAATTTGACAAAAAAATAAAACGATTATTGGATCGTGTAGAGAATGTGAAACTGCATAAGAATCGTATAGACGAAAATTGGCGTTCACGTGCTCGTTTTTGTGGAAAAAATTAAAAAAGCTCTCAAAGCTCGAGATAAAAAAAAAAAAAACCATCCACCAGGTAGCCAACGGTAAACGGTACAAGTATCGTACGGGCGAAAACGAGCGTTACCGTGCTCGTTTTCGAGTTATTGACGAAAAACGGCCTGGAGCGATCGGTCCGGCGGTCGACGCGCGAAAGTTTCCAAGTCCGCTCTGCTCCGAATCATCGCTCCGGCGTCAAAAATCGTCGTAGGACAAAAAATCGACACGCTATTTTGCAGGAAAAAATCCGGGGAACACGATGGCGTCGTCAAAAGTGCAGGTCGTCGAGCTCGTTTTCGAGAAAAAAAAAAAAAAATTCTCAAAATTCGACAAAAAAATAAAACGATTGTTGGACCGTGTAGAGAATGTAAAACTGCATAAGAATCGTATAGACGAAAATTGGCGTTCACGTGCTCGTTTTTGTGGAAAAAATTAAAAAAGCTCTCAAAGTTCGAGATAAAAAAAAAAAAACCATCGACCAGGTAGCCAACGGTAAACGATACAAGTATCGTACGGGCGAAAACGAGCGTTACCGTGCTCGTTTTCGAGTTATTGACGAAAAACAGCCTGGAGCGATCGGTCCGGCGGTCGACGCGCGAAAGTTTCTAAGTCCGCTCTGCTCCGAATCATCGCTCCGGCGTCAAAAATCGTCATAGGACAAAAAATCGACACGCCATCTTGCAGGAAAAAATCCGGGGAACACGATGGCGTCGTCAAAAGTGCAGGTCGTCGAGCTCGTTTTCGAGAAAAAAAAAAAAAAATTCTCAAAATTCGACAAAAAAATAAAACGATTGTTGGACCGTGTAGAGAATGTAAAACTGCATAAGAATCGTATAGACGAAAATTGGCGTTCACGTGCTCGTTTTTGTGGAAAAAATTAAAAAAGCTCTCAAAGCTCGAGATAAAAAAAAAAAAAACCATCCACCAGGTAGCCAACGGTAAACGGTACAAGTATCGTACGGGCGAAAACGAGCGTTACCGTGCTCGTTTTCGAGTTATTGAGGAAAAACGGCCTGGAGCGATCGGTCCGGCGGTCGACGCGCGAAAGTTTCTAAGTCCGCTCTGCCCCGAATCATCGCTCCGGCGTCAAAAATCGTCGTAGGACAAAAAATCGACACGCTATCTTGCAGGAAAAAATCCGGGGACCACGTTGGCGTCGTCAAAAGTGCAGGTCGTCGAGCTCGTTTTCGAGAGAAAAAAAAAAAAATTCTCAAAATTCGACAAAAAAATAAAACGATTATTGGATCGTGTAGAGAATGTAAAACTGCATCAGAATCGCATAGACGAAAATTGGCGTTCACGTGCTCGTTTTTGTGGAAAAAATTAAAAAAGCTCTCAAAGCTCGAGATAAAAAAAAAAAAAACCATCCACCAGGTAGCCAACGGTAAACGGTACAAGTATCGTACGGGCGAAAACGAGCGTTACCGTGCTCGTTTTCGAGTTATTGACGAAAAACGGCCTGGAGCGATCGGTCCGGCGGTCGACGCGCGAAAGTTTCTAAGTCCGCTCTGCTCCGAATCATCGCTCCGGCGTCAAAAATCGTCGTAGGACAAAAAATCGACACGCTATTTTGCAGGAAAAAATCCGGGGAACACGATGGCGTCGTCAAAAGTGCAGGTCGTCGAGCTCGTTTTCGAGAAAAAAAAAAAAAAATTCTCAAAATTCGACAAAAAAATAAAACGATTGTTGGACCGTGTAGAGAATGTAAAACTGCATAAGAATCGTATAGACGAAAATTGGCGTTCACGTGCTCGTTTTTGTGGAAAAAATTAAAAAAGCTCTCAAAGTTCGAGATAAAAAAAAAAAAACCATCGACCAGGTAGCCAACGGTAAACGATACAAGTATCGTACGGGCGAAAACGAGCGTTACCGTGCTCGTTTTCGAGTTATTGACGAAAAACAGCCTGGAGCGATCGGTCCGGCGGTCGACGCGCGAAAGTTTCTAAGTCCGCTCTGCTCCGAATCATCGCTCCGGCGTCAAAAATCGTCATAGGACAAAAAATCGACACGCCATCTTGCAGGAAAAAATCCGGGGAACACGATGGCGTCGTCAAAAGTGCAGGTCGTCGAGCTCGTTTTCGAGAAAAAAAAAAAAAAATTCTCAAAATTCGACAAAAAAATAAAACGATTGTTGGACCGTGTAGAGAATGTAAAACTGCATAAGAATCGTATAGACGAAAATTGGCGTTCACGTGCTCGTTTTTGTGGAAAAAATTAAAAAAGCTCTCAAAGCTCGAGATAAAAAAAAAAAAAACCATCCACCAGGTAGCCAACGGTAAACGGTACAAGTATCGTACGGGCGAAAACGAGCGTTACCGTGCTCGTTTTCGAGTTATTGACGAAAAACGGCCTGGAGCGATCGGTCCGGCGGTCGACGCGCGAAAGTTTCTAAGTCCGCTCTGCTCCGAATCATCGCTCCGGCGTCAAAAATCGTCGTAGGACAAAAAATCGACACGCTATCTTGCAGGAAAAAATCCGGGAAACACGATGGCGTCGTCAAAAGTGCAGGTCGTCGAGCTCGTTTTCGAGAAAAAAAAAAAAAAATTCTCAAAATTTGACAAAAAAATAAAACGATTATTGGATCGTGTAGAGAATGTGAAACTGCATAAGAATCGTATAGACGAAAATTGGCGTTCACGTGCTCGTTTTTGTGGAAAAAATTAAAAAAGCTCTCAAAGCTCGAGATAAAAAAAAAAAAAACCATCCACCAGGTAGCCAACGGTAAACGGTACAAGTATCGTACGGGCGAAAACGAGCGTTACCGTGCTCGTTTTCGAGTTATTGACGAAAAACGGCCTGGAGCGATCGGTCCGGCGGTCGACGCGCGAAAGTTTCTAAGTCCGCTCTGCTCCGAATCATCGCTCCGGCGTCAAAAATCGTCGTAGGACAAAAAATCGACACGCTATTTTGCAGGAAAAAATCCGGGGAACACGATGGCGTCGTCAAAAGTGCAGGTCGTCGAGCTCGTTTTCGAGAAAAAAAAAAAAAAATTCTCAAAATTCGACAAAAAAATAAAACGATTGTTGGACCGTGTAGAGAATGTAAAACTGCATAAGAATCGTATAGACGAAAATTGGCGTTCACGTGCTCGTTTTTGTGGAAAAAATTAAAAAAGCTCTCAAAGTTCGAGATAAAAAAAAAAAAACCATCGACCAGGTAGCCAACGGTAAACGATACAAGTATCGTACGGGCGAAAACGAGCGTTACCGTGCTCGTTTTCGAGTTATTGACGAAAAACAGCCTGGAGCGATCGGTCCGGCGGTCGACGCGCGAAAGTTTCTAAGTCCGCTCTGCTCCGAATCATCGCTCCGGCGTCAAAAATCGTCATAGGACAAAAAATCGACACGCCATCTTGCAGGAAAAAATCCGGGGAACACGATGGCGTCGTCAAAAGTGCAGGTCGTCGAGCTCGTTTTCGAGAAAAAAAAAAAAAAATTCTCAAAATTCGACAAAAAAATAAAACGATTGTTGGACCGTGTAGAGAATGTAAAACTGCATAAGAATCGTATAGACGAAAATTGGCGTTCACGTGCTCGTTTTTGTGGAAAAAATTAAAAAAGCTCTCAAAGCTCGAGATAAAAAAAAAAAAAACCATCCACCAGGTAGCCAACGGTAAACGGTACAAGTATCGTACGGGCGAAAACGAGCGTTACCGTGCTCGTTTTCGAGTTATTGACGAAAAACGGCCTGGAGCGATCGGTCCGGCGGTCGACGCGCGAAAGTTTCTAAGTCCGCTCTGCTCCGAATCATCGCTCCGGCGTCAAAAATCGTCGTAGGACAAAAAATCGACACGCTATCTTGCAGGAAAAAATCCGGGAAACACGATGGCGTCGTCAAAAGTGCAGGTCGTCGAGCTCGTTTTCGAGAAAAAAAAAAAAAAATTCTCAAAATTTGACAAAAAAATAAAACGATTATTGGATCGTGTAGAGAATGTGAAACTGCATAAGAATCGTATAGACGAAAATTGGCGTTCACGTGCTCGTTTTTGTGGAAAAAATTAAAAAAGCTCTCAAAGCTCGAGATAAAAAAAAAAAAAACCATCCACCAGGTAGCCAACGGTAAACGGTACAAGTACCGTACGGGCGAAAACGAGCGTTACCGTGCTCGTTTTCGAGTTATTGAGGAAAAACGGCCTGGAGCGATCGGTCCGGCGGTCGACGCGCGAAAGTTTCTAAGTCCGCTCTGCTCCGAATCATCGCTCCGGCGTCAAAAATCGTCGTAGGACAAAAACTCGACACGCTATCTTGCAGGAAAAAATCCGGGGAACACGATGGCGTCGTCAAAAGTGCAGGTTGTCGAGCTCGTTTTCGAGAGAAAAAAAAAAAAATTCTCAAAATTCGACAAAAAAATAAAACGATTATTGGATCGTGTAGAGAATGTAAAACTGCATAAGAATCGCATAGACGAAAATTGGCGTTCACGTGCTCGTTTTTGTGGAAAAAATTAAAAAAGCTCTCAAAGCTCGAGATAAAAAAAAAAAAAACCATCCACCAGGTAGCCAACGGTAAACGGTACAAGTATCGTACGGGCGAAAACGAGCGTTACCGTGCTCGTTTTCGAGTTATTGACGAAAAACGGCCTGGAGCGATCGGTCCGGCGGTCGACGCGCGAAAGTTTCTAAGTCCGCTCTGCTTCGGGGAGGATACCGGAAGAATGCTTCGAGCGATTCCCGGTATCCTCCCAAAGCGTGCCGAAGGGTCACCGTGGGGTTTTTAGTGGGTAGGTCCCGCGCCTGTCGTTGTACGGGGGTGGGGAATCCCACACACCCCTCCCACCTCTCCCCAAGGAGGTGGGAGGGAGTCTTTCGAAGATTTTCCCCACGACAAAAAAAAAAAAAAAAAAAAAAAAAAAGTCCGCTCTGCTCCGAATCATCGCTCCGGCGTCAAAAATCGTCGTAGGACAAAAAATCGACACGCTATCTTGCATGAAAAAATCCGGGGAACACGATGGCGTCGTCAAAAGTGCAGGTCGTCGAGCTCGTTTTCGAGAGAAAAAAAAAGAAATTCTCAAAATTCGACAAAAAAATAAAACGATTATTGGATCGTGTAGAGAATGTGAAACTGCATAAGAATCGTATAGACGAAAATTGGCGTTCACGTGCTCGTTTTTGTGGAAAAAATTAAAAAAGCTCTCAAAGCTCGAGATAAAAAAAAAAAAAACCATCGACCAGGTAGCCAACGGTAGACGGTACAAGTATCGTATGGGCGAAAACGAGCATTACCGTGCTCGTTTTCGAGTTATTGACGAAAAACGGCCTGGAGCGATCGGTCCGGCGGTCGACGCGCGAAAGTTTCTAAGTCCGCTCTGCTCCGAATCATCGCTCCGGCGTCAAAAATCGTCGTAGGACAAAAACTCGACACGCTATCTTGCATGAAAAAATCCGGGGAACACGATGGCGTCGTCAAAAGTGCAGGTCGTCGAGCTCGTTTTCGAGAGAAAAAAAAAAAAATTCTCAAAATTCGACAAAAAAATAAAACGATTGTTGGACCGTGTAGAGAATGTAAAACTGCATAAGAATCGTATAGACGAAAATTGGCGTTCACGTGCTCGTTTTTGTGGAAAAAATTAAAAAAGCTCTCAAAGTTCGAGATAAAAAAAAAAAAACCATCGACCAGGTAGCCAACGGTAAACGATACAAGTATCGTACGGGCGAAAACGAGCGTTACCGTGCTCGTTTTCGAGTTATTGACGAAAAACAGCCTGGAGCGATCGGTCCGGCGGTCGACGCGCGAAAGTTTCTAAGTCCGCTCTGCTCCGAATCATCGCTCCGGCGTCAAAAATCGTCATAGGACAAAAAATCGACACGCCATCTTGCAGGAAAAAATCCGGGGAACACGATGGCGTCGTCAAAAGTGCAGGTCGTCGAGCTCGTTTTCGAGAAAAAAAAAAAAAAATTCTCAAAATTCGACAAAAAAATAAAACGATTGTTGGACCGTGTAGAGAATGTAAAACTGCATAAGAATCGTATAGACGAAAATTGGCGTTCACGTGCTCGTTTTTGTGGAAAAAATTAAAAAAGCTCTCAAAGCTCGAGATAAAAAAAAAAAAAACCATCCACCAGGTAGCCAACGGTAAACGGTACAAGTATCGTACGGGCGAAAACGAGCGTTACCGTGCTCGTTTTCGAGTTATTGACGAAAAACGGCCTGGAGCGATCGGTCCGGCGGTCGACGCGCGAAAGTTTCTAAGTCCGCTCTGCTCCGAATCATCGCTCCGGCGTCAAAAATCGTCGTAGGACAAAAAATCGACACGCTATCTTGCAGGAAAAAATCCGGGAAACACGATGGCGTCGTCAAAAGTGCAGGTCGTCGAGCTCGTTTTCGAGAAAAAAAAAAAAAAATTCTCAAAATTTGACAAAAAAATAAAACGATTATTGGATCGTGTAGAGAATGTGAAACTGCATAAGAATCGTATAGACGAAAATTGGCGTTCACGTGCTCGTTTTTGTGGAAAAAATTAAAAAAGCTCTCAAAGCTCGAGATAAAAAAAAAAAAAACCATCCACCAGGTAGCCAACGGTAAACGGTACAAGTATCGTACGGGCGAAAACGAGCGTTACCGTGCTCGTTTTCGAGTTATTGACGAAAAACGGCCTGGAGCGATCGGTCCGGCGGTCGACGCGCGAAAGTTTCTAAGTCCGCTCTGCTCCGAATCATCGCTCCGGCGTCAAAAATCGTCGTAGGACAAAAAATCGACACGCTATTTTGCAGGAAAAAATCCGGGGAACACGATGGCGTCGTCAAAAGTGCAGGTCGTCGAGCTCGTTTTCGAGAAAAAAAAAAAAAAATTCTCAAAATTCGACAAAAAAATAAAACGATTGTTGGACCGTGTAGAGAATGTAAAACTGCATAAGAATCGTATAGACGAAAATTGGCGTTCACGTGCTCGTTTTTGTGGAAAAAATTAAAAAAGCTCTCAAAGCTCGAGATAAAAAAAAAAAAAACCATCCACCAGGTAGCCAACGGTAAACG
The DNA here is from genome assembly GCF_051014445.1 of Colletes latitarsis. Taxonomy (NCBI): domain Eukaryota; kingdom Metazoa; phylum Arthropoda; class Insecta; order Hymenoptera; family Colletidae; genus Colletes; species Colletes latitarsis. Next base: position 2,598,384 of record NC_135137.1, read on the forward strand.
GTACAAGTATCGTACGGGCGAAAACGAGCGTTACCGTGCTCGTTTTCGAGTTATTGACGAAAAACGGCCTGGAGCGATCGGTCCGGCGGTCGACGCGCGAAAGTTTCTAAGTCCGCTCTGCTTCGGGGAGGATACCGGAAGAATGCTTCGAGCGATTCCCGGTATCCTCCCAAAGCGTGCCGAAGGGTCACCGTGGGGTTTTTAGTGGGTAGGTCCCGCGCCTGTCGTTGTACGGGGGTGGGGAATCCCACACACCCCTCCCACCTCTCCCCAAGGAGGTGGGAGGGAGTCTTTCGAAGATATCCCCACGACAAAAAAAAAAAAAAAAAAAAAAAAAAGTCCGCTCTGCTCCGAATCATCGCTCCGGCGTCAAAAATCGTCGTAGGACAAAAAATCGACACGCTATCTTGCATGAAAAAATCCGGGGAACACGATGGCGTCGTCAAAAGTGCAGGTCGTCGAGCTCGTTTTCGAGAGAAAAAAAAAGAAATTCTCAAAATTCGACAAAAAAATAAAACGATTATTGGGTCGTGTAGAGAATGTGAAACTGCATAAGAATCGTATAGACGAAAATTGGCGTTCACGTGCTCGTTTTTGTGGAAAAAATTAAAAAAGCTCTCAAAGCTCGAGATAAAAAAAAAAAAAACCATCGACCAGGTAGCCAACGGTAGACGGTACAAGTATCGTGCGGGCGAAAACGAGCGTTACCGTGCTCGTTTTCGAGTTATTGACGAAAAACGGCCTGGAGCGATCGGTCCGGCGGTCGACGCGCGAAAGTTTCTAAGTCCGCTCTGCTCCGAATCATCGCTCCGGCGTCAAAAATCGTCGTAGGACAAAAAATCGACACGCTATCTTGCAGGAAAAAATCCGGGAAACACGATGGCGTCGTCAAAAGTGCAGGTCGTCGAGCTCGTTTTCGAGAAAAAAAAAAAAAAATTCTCAAAATTTGACAAAAAAATAAAACGATTATTGGATCGTGTAGAGAATGTGAAACTGCATAAGAATCGTATAGACGAAAATTGGCGTTCACGTGCTCGTTTTTGTGGAAAAAATTAAAAAAGCTCTCAAAGCTCGAGATAAAAAAAAAAAAAACCATCCACCAGGTAGCCAACGGTAAACGGTACAAGTACCGTACGGGCGAAAACGAGCGTTACCGTGCTCGTTTTCGAGTTATTGAGGAAAAACGGCCTGGAGCGATCGGTCCGGCGGTCGACGCGCGAAAGTTTCTAAGTCCGCTCTGCTCCGAATCATCGCTCCGGCGTCAAAAATCGTCGTAGGACAAAAACTCGACACGCTATCTTGCAGGAAAAAATCCGGGGAACACGATGGCGTCGTCAAAAGTGCAGGTCGTCGAGCTCGTTTTCGAGAGAAAAAAAAAAAAATTCTCAAAATTCGACAAAAAAATAAAACGATTATTGGATCGTGTAGAGAATGTAAAACTGCATAAGAATCGCATAGACGAAAATTGGCGTTCACGTGCTCGTTTTTGTGGAAAAAATTAAAAAAGCTCTCAAAGCTCGAGATAAAAAAAAAAAAAACCATCCACCAGGTAGCCAACGGTAAACGGTACAAGTATCGTACGGGCGAAAACGAGCGTTACCGTGCTCGTTTTCGAGTTATTGACGAAAAACGGCCTGGAGCGATCGGTCCGGCGGTCGACGCGCGAAAGTTTCTAAGTCCGCTCTGCTTCGGGGAGGATACCGGAAGAATGCTTCGAGCGATTCCCGGTATCCTCCCAAAGCGTGCCGAAGGGTCACCGTGGGGTTTTTAGTGGGTAGGTCCCGCGCCTGTCGTTGTACGGGGGTGGGGAATCCCACACACCCCTCCCACCTCTCCCCAAGGAGGTGGGAGGGAGTCTTTCGAAGATTTTCCCCACGACAAAAAAAAAAAAAAAAAAAAAAAAAAGTCCGCTCTGCTCCGAATCATCGCTCCGGCGTCAAAAATCGTCGTAGGACAAAAAATCGACACGCTATCTTGCATGAAAAAATCCGGGGAACACGATGGCGTCGTCAAAAGTGCAGGTCGTCGAGCTCGTTTTCGAGAGAAAAAAAAAGAAATTCTCAAAATTCGACAAAAAAATAAAACGATTATTGGATCGTGTAGAGAATGTGAAACTGCATAAGAATCGTATAGACGAAAATTGGCGTTCACGTGCTCGTTTTTGTGGAAAAAATTAAAAAAGCTCTCAAAGCTCGAGATAAAAAAAAAAAAAACCATCGACCAGGTAGCCAACGGTAGACGGTACAAGTATCGTATGGGCGAAAACGAGCATTACCGTGCTCGTTTTCGAGTTATTGACGAAAAACGGCCTGGAGCGATCGGTCCGGCGGTCGACGCGCGAAAGTTTCTAAGTCCGCTCTGCTCCGAATCATCGCTCCGGCGTCAAAAATCGTCGTAGGACAAAAACTCGACACGCTATCTTGCATGAAAAAATCCGGGGAACACGATGGCGTCGTCAAAAGTGCAGGTCGTCGAGCTCGTTTTCGAGAGAAAAAAAAAAAAATTCTCAAAATTCGACAAAAAAATAAAACGATTATTGGATCGTGTAGAGAATGTAAAACTGCATAAGAATCGCATAGACGAAAATTGGCGTTCACGTGCTCGTTTTTGTGGAAAAAATTAAAAAAGCTCTCAAAGTTCGAGATAAAAAAAAGAAAAAACCATCCACCAGGTAGCCAACGGTAAACGATACAAGTATCGTACGGGCGAAAACGAGCGTTACCGTGCTCGTTTTCGAGTTATTGACGAAAAACGGCCTGGAGCGATCGGTCCGGCGGTCGACGCGCGAAAGTTTCTAAGTCCGCTCTGCTTGCCGCCTCGGCGTGGCGGATGACCTAGGCTGGGAGGGGGGTCCTGAGGGGACCCTCCTCCCGCCAGGCGGCGCCGGGTCGGACCGGTTGGGGGTAGGAGTGCCTCCCCCTACCGGTCCGATGCAAGGGCAGGCACCCTCGGCGGTCTGGTGCGGCCATGAACGCCCGGCCGCCGAGGGGTGGAAACGGGGTCGCGGGCGGTTGCGAGTTGGGGCTCGCAGCCGCCACTAAACGCGGCCCCGGGACGGATAGCGGCGGGATGGAGTGGCCCCGTCCCGCCGCTATGAGGCAGTGTGTCTACTGGGGGGACCGATTGTCCCGCCGGGGGATGGGCGCGAAAGCGCGGGCACGGGGAGGATACCGGAAGAATGCTTCGAGCGATTCCCGGTATCCTCCCAAAGCGTGCCGAAGGGTCACCGTGGGGTTTTTAGTGGGTAGGTTCCGCGCCTGTCGTTGTACGAGCGCGGGGAATCCCACACACCCCTCCCACCTCTCCCCAAGGAGGTGGGAGGGAGTCTTTCGAAGATTTTCCCCACGACAAAAAAAAAAAAAAAAAAAAAAAAAAAGTCCGCTCTGCTCCGAATCATCGCTCCGGCGTCAAAAATCGTCGTAGGACAAAAAATCGACACGCTACTTTGCAGGAAAAAATCCGGGGAACACGATGGCGTCGTCAAAAGTGCAGGTCGTCGAGCTCGTTTTCGAGAAAAAAAAAAAAAAATTCTCAAAATTCGACAAACAAATAAAACGATTGTTGGACCGTGTAGAGAATGTACAACTGCATAAGAATCGTATAGACGAAAATTGGCGTTCACGTGCTCGTTTTTGTGGAAAAAATTAAAAAAGCTCTCAAAGTTCGAGATAAAAAAAAAAAAACCATCGACCAGGTAGCCAACGGTAAACGATACAAGTATCGTACGGGCGAAAACGAGCGTTACCGTGCTCGTTTTCGAGTTATTGACGAAAAACGGCCTGGAGCGATCGGTCCGGCGGTCGACGCGCGAAAGTTTCTAAGTCCGCTCTGCTCCGAATCATCGCTCCGGCGTCAAAAATCGTCGTAGGACGAAAAATCGACACGCTACCTTGCAGGAAAAAATCCGGGGAACACGATGGCGTCGTCAAAAGTGCAGGTCGTCGAGCTCGTTTTCGAGAAAAAAAAAAAAAAATTCTCAAAATTCGACGAACAAATAAAACGATTGTTGGACCGTGTAGAGAATGTAAAACTGCATAAGAATCGTATAGACGAAAATTGGCGTTCACGTGCTCGTTTTTGTGGAAAAAATTAAAAAAGCTCTCAAAGTTCGAGATAAAAAAAAAAAAACCATCGACCAGGTAGCCAACGGTAAACGATACAAGTATCGTACGGGCGAAAACGAGCGTTACCGTGCTCGTTTTCGAGTTATTGACGAAAAACGGCCTGGAGCGATCGGTCCGGCGGTCGACGCGCGAAAGTTTCTAAGTCCGCTCTGCTCCGAATCATCGCTCCGGCGTCAAAAATCGTCGTAGGACAAAAAATGGACACGCTATCTTGCAGGAAAAAATCCGGGGAACACGATGGCGTCGTCAAAAGTGCAGGTCGTCGAGCTCGTTTTCGAGAGAAAAAAAAAAAATTCTCAAAATTCGACAAAAAAATAAAACGATTGTTGCACCGTGTAGAGAATGTAAAACTGCATAAGAATCGTATAGACGAAAATTGGCGTTCACGTGCTCGTTTTTGTGGAAAAAATTAAAAAAGCTCTCAAAGTTCGAGATAAAAAAAAAAAAACCATCGACCAGGTAGCCAACGGTAAACGATACAAGTATCGTACGGGCGAAAACGAGCGTTACCGTGCTCGTTTTCGAGTTATTGACGAAAAACGGCCTGGAGCGATCGGTACGGCGGTCGACGCGCGAAAGTTTCTAAGTCCGCTCTGCTCCGAATCATCGCTCCGGCGTCAAAAATCGTCGTAGGACAAAAAATGGACACGCTATCTTGCATGAAAAAATCCGGGGAACACGATGGCGTCGTCAAAAGTGCAGGTCGTCGAGCTCGTTTTCGAGAGAAAAAAAAAGAAATTCTCAAAATTCGACAAAAAAATAAAACGATTATTGGATCGTGTAGAGAATGTGAAACTGCATAAGAATCGTATAGACGAAAATTGGCGTTCACGTGCTCGTTTTTGTAGAAAAAATTAAAAAAGCTCTCAAAGCTCGAGATAAAAAAAAAAAAAACCATCGACCAGGTAGCCAACGGTAGACGGTACAAGTATCGTACGGGCGAAAACGAGCGTTACCGTGCTCGTTTTCGAGTTATTGACGAAAAACGGCCTGGAGCGATCGGTCCGGCGGTCGACGCGCGAAAGTTTCTAAGTCCGCTCTGCTCCGAATCATCGCTCCGGCGTCAAAAATCGTCGTAGGACAAAAACTCGACACGCTATCTTGCAGGAAAAAATCCGGGGAACACGATGGCGTCGTCAAAAGTGCAGGTCGTCGAGCTCGTTTTCGAGAGAAAAAAAAAAAAATTCTCAAAATTCGACAAAAAAATAAAACGATTGTTGGACCGTGTAGAGAATGTAAAACTGCATAAGAATCGTATAGACGAAAATTGGCGTTCACGTGCTCGTTTTTGTGGAAAAAATTAAAAAAGCTCTCAAAGTTCGAGATAAAAAAAAAAAAACCATCAACCAGGTAGCCAACGGTAAACGATACAAGTATCGTACGGGCGAAAACGAGCGTTACCGTGCTCGTTTTCGAGTTATTGACGAAAAACAGCCTGGAGCGATCGGTCCGGCGGTCGACGCGCGAAAGTTTCTAAGTCCGCTCTGCTCCGAATCATCGCTCCGGCGTCAAAAATCGTCGTAGGACAAAAAATCGACACGCTATCTTGCAGGAAAAAATCCGGGGAACACGATGGCGTCGTCAAAAGTGCAGGTCGTCGAGCTCGTTTTCGAGAGAAAAAAAGAAAAATTCTCAAAATTCGACAAAAAAATAAAGCGATTATTGGATCGTGTAGAGAATGTGAAACTGCATAAGAATCGTGTAGACGAAAATTGGCGATCACGTGCTCGTTTTTGTGGAAAAAATTAAAAAAGCTCTCAAAGCTCGAGATAAAAAAAAAAAAAACCATCGACCAGGTAGCCAACGGTAGACGGTACAAGTATCGTATGGGCGAAAACGAGCGTTACCGTGCTCGTTTTCGAGTTATTGACGAAAAACGGCCTGGAGCGACCGGTCCGGCGGTCGACGCGCGAAAGTTTCTAAGTCCGCTCTGCTCCGAATCATCGCTCCGGCGTCAAAAATCGTCGTAGGACAAAAACTCGACACGCTATCTTGCATGAAAAAATCCGGGGAACACGATGGCGTCGTCAAAAGTGCAGGTCGTCGAGCTCGTTTTCGAGAGAAAAAAAAAAAAATTCTCAAAATTCGACAAAAAAATAAAACGATTATTGGATCGTGTAGAGAATGTAAAACTGCATAAGAATCGCATAGACGAAAATTAGCGTTCACGTGCTCGTTTTTGTGGAAAAAATTAAAAAAGCTCTCAAAGTTCGAGATAAAAAAAGAAAAAACCATCCACCAGGTAGCCAACGGTAAACGGTACAAGTATCGTACGGGCGAAAACGAGCGTTACCGTGCTCGTTTTCGAGTTATTGACGAAAAACGGCCTGGAGCGATCGGTCCGGCGGTCGACGCGCGAAAGTTTCTAAGTCCGCTCTGCTCCGAATCATCGCTCCGGCGTCAAAAATCGTCGTAGGACAAAAAATCGACACGCTACTTTGCAGGAAAAAATCCGGGGAACACGATGGCGTCGTCAAAAGTGCAGGTCGTGGAGCTCGTTTTCGAGAAAAAAAAAAAAAAATTCTCAAAATTCGACAAACAAATAAAACGATTGTTGGACCGTGTAGAGAATGTAAAACTGCATAAGAATCGTATAGACGAAAATTGGCGTTCACGTGCTCGTTTTTGTGGAAAAAATTAAAAAAGCTCTCAAAGCTCGAGATAAAAAAAAAAAAAACCATCGACCAGGTAGCCAACGGTAGACGGTACAAGTATCGTATGGGCGAAAACGAGCATTACCGTGCTCGTTTTCGAGTTATTGACGAGAAACGGCCTGGAGCGATCGGTCCGGCGGTCGACGCGCGAAAGTTTCTAAGTCCGCTCTGCTCCGAATCATCGCTCCGGCGTCAAAAATCGTCGTAGGACAAAAACTCGACACGCTATCTTGCATGAAAAAATCCGGGCAACACGATGGCGTCGTCAAAAGTGCAGGTCGTCGAGCTCGTTTTCGAGAGAAAAAAAAAAAAATTCTCAAAATTCGACAAAAAAATAAATCGATTATTGGATCGTGTAGAGAATGTGAAACTGCATAAGAACCGTGTAGACGAAAATTGGCGTTCACGTGCTCGTTTTTGTGGAAAAAATTAAAAAAGCTCTCAAAGCTCGAGATAAAAAAAAAAAAAACCATCGACCAGGTAGCCAACGGTAGACGGTACAAGTATCGTATGGGCGAAAACGAGCGTTACCGTGCTCGTTTTCGAGTTATTGACGAAAAACGGCCTGGAGCGATCGGTCCGGCGGTCGACGCGCGAAAGTTTCTGAGTCCGCTCTGCTCCGAATCATCGCTCCGGCGTCAAAAATCGTCGTAGGACAAAAACTCGACACGCTATCTTGCATGAAAAAATCCGGGGAACACGATGGCGTCGTCAAAAGTGCAGGTCGTCGAGCTCGTTTTCGAGAAAAAAAAAAAAAATTCTCAAAATTCGACAAACAAATAAAACGATTGTTGGACCGTGTAGAGAATGTACAACTGCATAAGAATCGTATAGACGAAAATTGGCGTTCACGTGCTCGTTTTTGTGGAAAAAATTAAAAAAGCTCTCAAAGTTCGAGATAAAAAAAAAAAAACCATCGACCAGGTAGCCAACGGTAAACGATACAAGTATCGTACGGGCGAAAACGAGCGTTACCGTGCTCGTTTTCGAGTTATTGACGAAAAACGGCCTGGAGCGATCGGTCCGGCGGTCGACGCGCGAAAGTTTCTAAGTCCGCTCTGCTCCGAATCATCGCTCCGGCGTCAAAAATCGTCGTAGGACAAAAAATCGACACGCTACTTTGCAGGAAAAAATCCGGGGAACACGATGGCGTCGTCAAAAGTGCAGGTCGTCGAGCTCGTTTTCGAGAAAAAAAAAAAAAAATTCTCAAAATTCGACAAAAAAATAAAGCGATTATTGGATCGTGTAGAGACTGTGAAACTGCATAAGAATCGTGTAGACGAAAATTGGCGTTCACGTGCTCGTTTTTGTGGAAAAAATTAAAAAAGCTCTCAAAGCTCGAGATAAAAAAAAAAAAACCATCGACCAGGTAGCCAACGGTAGACGGTACAAGTATCGTATGGGCGAAAACGAGCGTTACCGTGCTCGTTTTCGAGTTATTGACGAAAAACGGCCTGGAGCGATCGGTCCGGCGGTCGACGCGCGAAAGTTTCTAAGTCCACTCTGCTCCGAATCATCGCTCCGGCGTCAAAAATCGTCGTAGGACAAAATCTCGACACGCTATCTTGCATGAAAAAATCCGGGGAACACGATGGCGTCGTCAAAAGTGCAGGTCGTCGAGCTCGTTTTCGAGAGAAAAAAAAAAAAATTCTCAAAATTCGACAAAAAAATAAAACGATTATTGGATCGTGTAGAGAATGTAAAACTGCATAAGAATCGCATAGACGAAAATTGGCGTTCACGTGCTCGTTTTTGTGGAAAAAATTAAAAAAGCTCTCAAAGCTCGAGATAAAAAAAAAAAAAACCATCGACCAGGTAGCCAACGGTAGACGGTACAAGTATCGTATGGGCGAAAACGAGCATTACCGTGCTCGTTTTCGAGTTATTGACGAAAAACGGCCTGGAGCGATCGGTCCGGCGGTCGACGCGCGAAAGTTTCTAAGTCCGCTCTGCTCCGAATCATCGCTCCGGCGTCAAAAATCGTCGTAGGACAAAAACTCGACACGCTATCTTGCATGAAAAAATCCGGGGAACACGATGGCGTCGTCAAAAGTGCAGGTCGTCGAGCTCGTTTTCGAGAGAAAAAAAAAAAAATTCTCAAAATTCGACAAAAAAATAAAACGATTATTGGATCGTGTAGAGAATGTAAAACTGCATAAGAATCGCATAGACGAAAATTAGCGTTCACGTGCTCGTTTTTGTGGAAAAAATTAAAAAAGCTCTCAAAGTTCGAGATAAAAAAAGAAAAAACCATCCACCAGGTAGCCAACGGTAAACGGTACAAGTATCGTACGGGCGAAAACGAGCGTTACCGTGCTCGTTTTCGAGTTATTGACGAAAAACGGCCTGGAGCGATCGGTCCGGCGGTCGACGCGCGAAAGTTTCTAAGTCCGCTCTGCTCCGAATCATCGCTCCGGCGTCAAAAATCGTCGTAGGACAAAAAATCGACACGCTACTTTGCAGGAAAAAATCCGGGGAACACGATGGCGTCGTCAAAAGTGCAGGTCGTCGAGCTCGTTTTCGAGAAAAAAAAAAAAAAATTCTCAAAATTCGACAAACAAATAAAACGATTGTTGGACCGTGTAGAGAATGTACAACTGCATAAGAATCGTATAGACGAAAATTGGCGTTCACGTGCTCGTTTTTGTGGAAAAAATTAAAAAAGCTCTCAAAGTTCGAAATAAAAAAAAAAAAAACCATCGACCAGGTAGCCAACGGTAAACGATACAAGTATCGTACGGGCGAAAACGAGCGTTACCGTGCTCGTTTTCGAGTTATTGACGAAAAACGGCCTGGAGCGATCGGTCCGGCGGTCGACGCGCGAAAGTTTCCAAGTCTGCTCTGCCCGGTCCCGCCGCTATGAGGCAGTGTGTCTACTGGGGGGACCGATTGTCCCCCCGGGGGATGGGCGCGAAAGCGCGGGCACGGGGAGGATACCGGAAGAATGCTTCGAGCGATTCCCGGTATCCTCCCAAAGCGTGCCGAAGGGTCACCGTGGGGTTTTTAGTGGGTAGGTCCCGCGCCTGTCGTTGTACGGGCGCGGGGAATCCCACACACCCCTCCCACCTCTCCCCAAGGAGGTGGGAGGGAGTCTTTCGAAGATTTTCCCCACGACAAAAAAAAAAAAAAAAAAAAAAAAAAAAAGTCTGCTCTGCCCCGAATCATCGCTCCGGCGTCAAAAATCGTCGTAGGACAAAAACTCGACACGCTATCTTGCAGGAAAAAATCCGGGGAACACGATGGCGTGGTCAAAAGTGCAGGTCGTCGAGCTCGTTTTCGAGAGAAAAAAAAAAAAATTCTCACAATTCGACAAAAAAATAAAACGATTATTGGATCGTGTAGAGAATGTGAAACTGCATAAGAATCGTATAGACGAAAATTGGCGTTCACGTGCTCGTTTTTGTGGAAAAAATTAAAAAAGCTCTCAAAGTTCGAGATAAAAAAAAAAAAACCATCGACCAGGTAGCCAACGGTAGACGGTACAAGTATCGTATGGGCGAAAACGAGCGTTACCGTGCTCGTTTTCGAGTTATTGGCGAAAAACAGCCTGGAGCGATCGGTCCGGCGGTCGACGCGCGAAACTTTCTAAGTCCGCTCTGCTCCGAATCATCGCTCCGGCGTCAAAAATCGTCGTAGGACAAAAAATCGACACGCTATCTTGCAGGAAAAAAACCGGGGAACACGATGGCGTCGTCAAAAGTGCAGGTCGTCGAGCTCGTTTTCGAGAGAAAAAAAAAGAAATTCTCAAAATTCGACAAAAAAATAAAACGATTATTGGATCGTGTAGAGAATGTGAAACTGCATAAGAATCGTATAGACGAAAATTGGCGTTCACGTGCTCGTTTTTGTAGAAAAAATTAAAAAAGCTCTCAAAGCTCGAGATAAAAAAAAAAAAAACCATCGACCAGGTAGCCAACGGTAGACGGTACAAGTATCGTACGGGCGAAAACGAGCGTTACCGTGCTCGTTTTCGAGTTATTGACGAAAAACGGCCTGGAGCGATCGGTCCGGCGGTCGACGCGCGAAAGTTTCTAAGTCCGCTCTGCTCCGAATCATCGCTCCGGCGTCAAAAATCGTCGTAGGACAAAAACTCGACACGCTATCTTGCAGGAAAAAATCCGGGGAACACGATGGCGTCGTCAAAAGTGCAGGTCGTCGAGCTCGTTTTCGAGAGAAAAAAAAAAAAATTCTCAAAATTCGACAAAAAAATAAAACGATTGTTGGACCGTGTAGAGAATGTAAAACTGCATAAGAATCGTATAGACGAAAATTGGCGTTCACGTGCTCGTTTTTGTGGAAAAAATTAAAAAAGCTCTCAAAGTTCGAGATAAAAAAAAAAAAACCATCAACCAGGTAGCCAACGGTAAACGATACAAGTATCGTACGGGCGAAAACGAGCGTTACCGTGCTCGTTTTCGAGTTATTGACGAAAAACAGCCTGGAGCGATCGGTCCGGCGGTCGACGCGCGAAAGTTTCTAAGTCCGCTCTGCTCCGAATCATCGCTCCGGCGTCAAAAATCGTCGTAGGACAAAAAATCGACACGCTATCTTGCAGGAAAAAATCCGGGGAACACGATGGCGTCGTCAAAAGTGCAGGTCGTCGAGCTCGTTTTCGAGAGAAAAAAAGAAAAATTCTCAAAATTCGACAAAAAAATAAAGCGATTATTGGATCGTGTAGAGACTGTGAAACTGCATAAGAATCGTGTAGACGAAAATTGGCGTTCACGTGCTCGTTTTTGTGGAAAAAATTAAAAAAGCTCTCAAAGCTCGAGATAAAAAAAAAAAAACCATCGACCAGGTAGCCAACGGTAGACGGTACAAGTATCGTATGGGCGAAAACGAGCGTTACCGTGCTCGTTTTCGAGTTATTGACGAAAAACGGCCTGGAGCGATCGGTCCGGCGGTCGACGCGCGAAAGTTTCTAAGTCCGCTCTGCTCCGAATCATCGCTCCGGCGTCAAAAATCGTCGTAGGACAAAAAATCGACACGCTACTTTGCAGGAAAAAATCCGGGGAACACGATGGCGTCGTCAAAAGTGCAGGTCGTGGAGCTCGTTTTCGAGAAAAAAAAAAAAAAATTCTCAAAATTCGACAAACAAATAAAACGATTGTTGGACCGTGTAGAGAATGTAAAACTGCATAAGAATCGTATAGACGAAAATTGGCGTTCACGTGCTCGTTTTTGTGGAAAAAATTAAAAAAGCTCTCAATGCTCGAGATAAAAAAAAAAAAACCATCCACCAGGTAGCCAACGGTAAACGGTACAAGTATCGTACGGGCGAAAACGAGCGTTACCGTGCTCGTTTTCGAGTTATTGACGAAAAACGGCCTGGAGCGATCGGTCCGGCGGTCGACGCGCGAAAGTTTCTAAGTCCGCTCTGCTCGGGTAGGAGTGCCTCCCCCTACCGGTCCGACGCAAGGGGAGGCACCCTCGGCGGTCTGGAGCGGCCATGAACGCCCGGCCGCCGAGGGGTGGAAACGGGGTCGCGGGCGGTTGCGAGTTGGGGCTCGCAGCCGCCACTAAACGCGGCCCCGGGACGGATAACGGCGGGATGGAGTGGCCCCGTCCCGCCGCTATGAGGCAGTGTGTCTACTGGGGGGACCGATTGTCCCCCCGGGGGATGGGCGCGAAAGCGCGGACACGGGGAGGATACCGGAAGAATGCTTCGAGCGATTCCCGGTATCCTCCCAAAGCGTGCCGAAGGGTCACCGTGTGGTTTTTAGTGGGTAGGTCCCGCGCCTGTCGTTGTACGGGCGCGGGGAATCCCACACACCCCTCCCACCTCTCCCCAAGGAGGTGGGAGGGAGTCTTTCGAAGATTTTCCCCACGACAAAAAAAAAAAAAAAAAAAAAAAAGTCCGCTCTGCTCCGAAACATCGCTCCGGCGTCAAAAATCGTCGTAGTACAAAAAATCGACACGCTGTCTTGCAGGAAAAAATCCGGGGAACACGATGGCGTCGTCAAAAGTGCAGGTCGTCGAGCTCGTTTTCGAGAAAAAAAAAAAAAAATTCTCAAAATTCGACAAAAAAATAAAACGATTATTGGATCGTGTAGAGAATGTGAAACTGCATAAGAATCGTATAGACGAAAATTGGCGTTCACGTGCTCGTTTTTGTGGAAAAAATTAAAAAAGCTCTCAAAGCTCGAGATAAAAAAAAAAAAAACCATCCACCAGGTAGCCAACGGTAAACGGTACAAGTATCGTACGGGCGAAAACTAGCGTTACCGCGCTCGTTTTCGAGTTATTGACGAAAAACCGCCTGGAGCGATCGGTCCGGCGGTCGACGCGCGAAAGTTTCTAAGTCCGCTCTGCTCCGAATCATCGCCCCGGCGTCAAAAATCGTCGTAGGACAAAAAATCGACACGCTATCTTGCAGGAAAAAAACCGGGGAACACGATGGCGTCGTCAAAAGTGCAGGTCGTCGAGCTCGTTTTCGAGAGAAAAAAAAAAAAATTCTCAAAATTCGACAAAAAAATAAAACGATTATTGGATCGTGTAGAGAATGTAAAACTGCATAAGAATCGTATAGACGAAAATTGGCGTTCACGTGCTCGTTTTTGTGGAAAAAATTAAAAAAGCTCTCAATGCTCGAGATAAAAAAAAAAAAAACCATCCACCAGGTAGCCAACGGTAAACGGTACAAGTATCGTACGGGCGAAAACGAGCGTTACCGTGCTCGTTTTCGAGTTATTGACGAAAAACGGCCTGGAGCGATCGGTCCGGCGGTCGACGCGCGAAAGTTTCTAAGTCCGCTCTGCTCCGAATCATCGCTCCGGCGTCAAAAATCGTCGTAGGACAAAAAATCGACACGCTATCTTGCAGGAAAAAATCCGGGGACCACGATGGCGTCGTCAAAAGTGCAGGTCGTCGAGCTCGTTTTCGAGAGAAAAAAAAAAAAATTCTCAAAATTCGACAAAAAAATAAAGCGATTGTTGGACCGTGTAGAGAATGTAAAACTGCATAAGAATCGTATAGACGAAAATTGGCGTTCACGTGCTCGTTTTTGTGGAAAAAATTAAAAAAGCTCTCAATGCTCGAGATAAAAAAAAAAAAAACCATCCACCAGGTAGCCAACGGTAAACGGTACAAGTATCGTACGGGCGAAAACGAGCGTTACCGTGCTCGTTTTCGAGTTATTGACGAAAAACGGCCTGGAGCGATCGGTCCGGCGGTCGACGCGCGAAAGTTTCTAAGTCCGCTCTGCTCCGAATCATCGCTCCGGCGTCAAAAATCGTCGTAGGACAAAAAATCGACACGCTATCTTGCAGGAAAAAATCCGGGGAACACGATGGCGTCGTCAAAAGTGCAGGTCGTCGAGCTCGTTTTCGAGAGAAAAAAAGAAAAATTCTCAAAATTCGACAAAAAAATAAAGCGATTATTGGATCGTGTAGAGACTGTGAAACTGCATATGAATCGTGTAGACGAAAATTGGCGTTCACGTGCTCGTTTTTGTGGAAAAAATTAAAAAAGCTCTCAAAGCTCGAGATAAAAAAAAAAAAACCATCGACCAGGTAGCCAACGGTAGACGGTACAAGTATCGTATGGGCGAAAACGAGCGTTACCGTGCTCGTTTTCGAGTTATTGACGAAAAACGGCCTGGAGCGATCGGTCCGGCGGTCGACGCGCGAAAGTTTCTAAGTCCGCTCTGCTCCGAATCATCGCTCCGGCGTCAAAAATCGTCGTAGGACAAAAAATCGACACGCTACTTTGCAGGAAAAAATCCGGGGAACACGATGGCGTCGTCAAAAGTGCAGGTCGTGGAGCTCGTTTTCGAGAAAAAAAAAAAAAAATTCTCAAAATTCGACAAACAAATAAAACGATTGTTGGACCGTGTAGAGAATGTAAAACTGCATAAGAATCGTATAGACGAAAATTGGCGTTCACGTGCTCGTTTTTGTGGAAAAAATTAAAAAAGCTCTCAATGCTCGAGATAAAAAAAAAAAAAACCATCCACCAGGTAGCCAACGGTAAACGGTACAAGTATCGTACGGGCGAAAACGAGCGTTACCGTGCTCGTTTTCGAGTTATTGACGAAAAACGGCCTGGAGCGATCGGTCCGGCGGTCGACGCGCGAAAGTTTCTAAGTCCGCTCTGCTCGGGTAGGAGTGCCTCCCCCTACCGGTCCGACGCAAGGGGAGGCACCCTCGGCGGTCTGGAGCGGCCATGAACGCCCGGCCGCCGAGGGGTGGAAACGGGGTCGCGGGCGGTTGCGAGTTGGGGCTCGCAGCCGCCACTAAACGCGGCCCCGGGACGGATAACGGCGGGATGGAGTGGCCCCGTCCCGCCGCTATGAGGCAGTGTGTCTACTGGGGGGACCGATTGTCCCCCCGGGGGATGGGCGCGAAAGCGCGGACACGGGGAGGATACCGGAAGAATGCTTCGAGCGATTCCCGGTATCCTCCCAAAGCGTGCCGAAGGGTCACCGTGGGGTTTTTAGTGGGTAGGTCCCGCGCCTGTCGTTGTACGGGCGCGGGGAATCCCACACACCCCTCCCACCTCTCCCCAAGGAGGTGGGAGGGAGTCTTTCGAAGATTTTCCCCACGACAAAAAAAAAAAAAAAAAAAAAAAAGTCCGCTCTGCTCCGAAACATCGCTCCGGCGTCAAAAATCGTCGTAGTACAAAAAATCGACACGCTGTCTTGCAGGAAAAAATCCGGAGAACACGATGGCGTCGTCAAAAGTGCAGGTCGTCGAGCTCGTTTTCGAGAAAAAAAAAAAAAAATTCTCAAAATTCGACAAAAAAATAAAACGATTATTGGATCGTGTAGAGAATGTGAAACTGCATAAGAATCGTATAGACGAAAATTGGCGTTCACGTGCTCGTTTTTGTGGAAAAAATTAAAAAAGCTCTCAAAGCTCGAGATAAAAAAAAAAAAAACCATCCACCAGGTAGCCAACGGTAAACGGTACAAGTATCGTACGGGCGAAAACTAGCGTTACCGCGCTCGTTTTCGAGTTATTGACGAAAAACCGCCTGGAGCGATCGGTCCGGCGGTCGACGCGCGAAAGTTTCTAAGTCCGCTCTGCTCCGAATCATCGCCCCGGCGTCAAAAATCGTCGTAGGACAAAAAATCGACACGCTATCTTGCAGGAAAAAAACCGGGGAACACGATGGCGTCGTCAAAAGTGCAGGTCGTCGAGCTCGTTTTCGAGAGAAAAAAAAAAAAATTCTCAAAATTCGACAAAAAAATAAAACGATTATTGGATCGTGTAGAGAATGTAAAACTGCATAAGAATCGTATAGACGAAAATTGGCGTTCACGTGCTCGTTTTTGTGGAAAAAATTAAAAAAGCTCTCAATGCTCGAGATAAAAAAAAAAAAAACCATCCACCAGGTAGCCAACGGTAAACGGTACAAGTATCGTACGGGCGAAAACGAGCGTTACCGTGCTCGTTTTCGAGTTATTGAGGAAAAACGGCCTGGAGCGATCGGTCCGGCGGTCGACGCGCGAAAGTTTCTAAGTCCGCTCTGCTCCGAATCATCGCTCCGGCGTCAAAAATCGTCGTAGGACAAAAAATCGACACGCTATCTTGCAGGACAAAATCCGGGGACCACGATGGCGTCGTCAAAAGTGCAGGTCGTCGAGCTCGTTTTCGAGAGAAAAAAAAAAAAATTCTCAAAATTCGACAAAAAAATAAAGCGATTGTTGGACCGTGTAGAGAATGTAAAACTGCATAAGAATCGTATAGACGAAAATTGGCGTTCACGTGCTCGTTTTTGTGGAAAAAATTAAAAAAGCTCTCAATGCTCGAGATAAAAAAAAAAAAAACCATCCACCAGGTAGCCAACGGTAAACGGTACAAGTATCGTACGGGCGAAAACGAGCGTTACCGTGCTCGTTTTCGAGTTATTGACGAAAAACGGCCTGGAGCGATCGGCCCGGCGGTCGACGCGCGAAAGTTTCTAAGTCCGCTCTGCTCCGAATCATCGCTCCGGCGTCAAAAATCGTCGTAGGACAAAAACTCGACACGCTATCTTGCATGAAAAAATCCGGGGAACACGATGGCGTCGTCAAAAGTGCAGGTCGTCGAGCTCGTTTTCGAGAGAAAAAAAAAAAAATTCTCAAAATTCGACAAAAAAATAAAACGATTATTGGATCGTGTAGAGAATGTAAAACTGCATAAGAATCGCATAGACGAAAATTAGCGTTCACGTGCTCGTTTTTGTGGAAAAAATTAAAAAAGCTCTCAAAGTTCGAGATAAAAAAAGAAAAAACCATCCACCAGGTAGCCAACGGTAAACGGTACAAGTATCGTACGGGCGAAAACGAGCGTTACCGTGCTCGTTTTCGAGTTATTGACGAAAAACGGCCTGGAGCGATCGGTCCGGCGGTCGACGCGCGAAAGTTTCTAAGTCCGCTCTGCTCCGAATCATCGCTCCGGCGTCAAAAATCGTCGTAGGACAAAAAATCGACACGCTACTTTGCAGGAAAAAATCCGGGGAACACGATGGCGTCGTCAAAAGTGCAGGTCGTCGAGCTCGTTTTCGAGAAAAAAAAAAAAAAATTCTCAAAATTCGACAAACAAATAAAACGATTGTTGGACCGTGTAGAGAATGTACAACTGCATAAGAATCGTATAGACGAAAATTGGCGTTCACGTGCTCGTTTTTGTGGAAAAAATTAAAAAAGCTCTCAAAGTTCGAGATAAAAAAAAAAAAACCATCGACCAGGTAGCCAACGGTAAACGATACAAGTATCGTACGGGCGAAAACGAGCGTTACCGTGCTCGTTTTCGAGTTATTGACGAAAAACGGCCTGGAGCGATCGGTCCGGCGGTCGACGCGCGAAAGTTTCCAAGTCTGCTCTGCCCGGTCCCGCCGCTATGAGGCAGTGTGACTACTGGGGGGACCGATTGTCCCCCCGGGGGATGGGCGCGAAAGCGCGGGCACGGGGAGGATACCGGAAGAATGCTTCGAGCGATTCCCGGTATCCTCCCAAAGCGTGCCGAAGGGTCACCGTGGGGTTTTTAGTGGGTAGGTCCCGCGCCTGTCGTTGTACGGGCGCGGGGAATCCCACACACCCCTCCCACCTCTCCCCAAGGAGGTGGGTGGGAGTCTTTCGAAGATTTTCCCCACGACAAAAAAAAAAAAAAAAAAAAAAAAAAAAAAGTCTGCTCTGCCCCGAATCATCGCTCCGGCGTCAAAAATCGTCGTAGGACAAAAACTCGACACGCTATCTTGCAGGAAAAAATCCGGGGAACACGATGGCGTCGTCAAAAGTGCAGGTCGTCGAGCTCGTTTTCGAGAAAAAAAAAAAAAATTCTCAAAATTCGACAAAAAAATAAAACGATCAGTGGACCGTGTAGAGAATCTAAAACTGCATAAGAATCGTATAGACGAAAATTGGCGTTCACGTGCTCGTTTTTGAGAAAAAAGTTAAAAAAGCTCTCAAAATTCGAGATAAAAAAAAAAAAATCATCTACCAGGTAGCCAACGGTAAACGGTACAAGTATCGTACGGGCGAAAACGAGCGTTACCGTGCTCGTTTTCGAGTTATTGACGAAAAACGGCCTGGAGCGATCGGTCCGGCGGTCGACGCGCGAAAGTTTCTAAGTCCGCTCTGCTCCGAAACATCGCTCCGGCGTCAAAAATCGTCGTAGTACAAAAAATCGACACGCTATCTTGCAGGAAAAAAACCGGGGAACACGATGGCGTCGTCAAAAGTGCAGGTCGTCGAGCTCGTTTTCGAGAGAAAAAAAAAAAAATTCTCAAAATTCGACAAAAAAATAAAACGATTATTGGATCGTGTAGAGAATGTGAAACTGCATAAGAATCGTATGGACGAAAATTGGCGTTCACGTGCTCGTTTTTGTGGAAAAAATTAAAAAAGCTCTCAATGCTCGAGATAAAAAAAAAAAAAACCATCCACCAGGTAGCCAACGGTAAACGGTACAAGTATCGTACGGGCGAAAACGAGCGTTACCGTGCTCGTTTTCGAGTTATTGACGAAAAACGGCCTGGAGCGATCGGTCCGGCGGTCGACGCGCGAAAGTTTCTAAGTCCGCTCTGCTCCGAATCATCGCTCCGGCGTCAAAAATCGTCGTAGGACAAAAAATCGACACGCTATCTTGCAGGAAAAAAACCGGGGAACACGATGGCGTCGTCAAAAGTGCAGGTCGTCGAGCTCGTTTTCGAGAGAAAAAAAAAAAAATTCTCAAAATTCGACAAAAAAATAAAACGATTATTGGATCGTGTAGAGAATGTAAAACTGCATAAGAATCGTATAGACGAAAATTGGCGTTCACGTGCTCGTTTTTGTGGAAAAAATTAAAAAAGCTCTCAATGCTCGAGATAAAAAAAAAAAAAACCATCCACCAGGTAGCCAACGGTAAACGGTACAAGTATCGTACGGGCGAAAACGAGCGTTACCGTGCTCGTTTTCGAGTTATTGACGAAAAACGGCCTGGAGCGATCGGTCCGGCGGTCGACGCGCGAAAGTTTCTAAGTCCGCTCTGCTCCGAAACATCGCTCCGGCGTCAAAAATCGTCGTAGTACAAAAAATCGACACGCTGTCTTGCAGGAAAAAATCCGGGGAACACGATGGCGTCGTCAAAAGTGCAGGTCGTCGAGCTCGTTTTCGAGAAAAAAAAAAAAAATTCTCAAAATTCGACAAAAAAATAAAACGATTATTGGATCGTGTAGAGAATGTGAAACTGCATAAGAATCGTATAGACGAAAATTGGCGTTCACGTGCTCGTTTTTGTGGAAAAAATTAAAAAAGCTCTCAATGCTCGAGATAAAAAAAAAAAAAACCATCCACCAGGTAGCCAACGGTAAACGGTACAAGTATCGTACGGGCGAAAACGAGCGTTACCGTGCTCGTTTTCGAGTTATTGACGAAAAACGGCCTGGAGCGATCGGTCCGGCGGTCGACGCGCGAAAGTTTCTAAGTCCGCTCTGCTCCGAATCATCGCTCCGGCGTCAAAAATCGTCGTAGGACAAAAAATCGACACGCTATCTTGCAGGAAAAAATCCGGGGACCACGATGGCGTCGTCAAAAGTGCAGGTCGTCGAGCTCGTTTTCGAGAGAAAAAAAAAAAAATTCTCAAAATTCGACAAAAAAATAAAGCGATTGTTGGACCGTGTAGAGAATGTAAAACTGCATAAGAATCGTATAGACGAAAATTGGCGTTCACGTGCTCGTTTTTGTGGAAAAAATTAAAAAAGCTCTCAAAGCTCGAGATAAAAAAAAAAAAACCATCGACCAGGTAGCCAACGGTAGACGGTACAAGTATCGTATGGGCGAAAACGAGCGTTACCGTGCTCGTTTTCGAGTTATTGACGAAAAACGGCCTGGAGCGATCGGTCCGGCGGTCGACGCGCGAAAGTTTCTAAGTCCGCTCTGCTCCGAATCATCGCTCCGGCGTCAAAAATCGTCGTAGGACAAAAAATCGACACGCTACTTTGCAGGAAAAAATCCGGGGAACACGATGGCGTCGTCAAAAGTGCAGGTCGTGGAGCTCGTTTTCGAGAAAAAAAAAAAAAAATTCTCAAAATTCGACAAACAAATAAAACGATTGTTGGACCGTGTAGAGAATGTAAAACTGCATAAGAATCGTATAGACGAAAATTGGCGTTCACGTGCTCGTTTTTGTGGAAAAAATTAAAAAAGCTCTCAATGCTCGAGATAAAAAAAAAAAAAACCATCCACCAGGTAGCCAACGGTAAACGGTACAAGTATCGTACGGGCGAAAACGAGCGTTACCGTGCTCGTTTTCGAGTTATTGACGAAAAACGGCCTGGAGCGATCGGTCCGGCGGTCGACGCGCGAAAGTTTCTAAGTCCGCTCTGCTCGGGTAGGAGTGCCTCCCCCTACCGGTCCGACGCAAGGGGAGGCACCCTCGGCGGTCTGGAGCGGCCATGAACGCCCGGCCGCCGAGGGGTGGAAACGGGGTCGCGGGCGGTTGCGAGTTGGGGCTCGCAGCCGCCACTAAACGCGGCCCCGGGACGGATAACGGCGGGATGGAGTGGCCCCGTCCCGCCGCTATGAGGCAGTGTGTCTACTGGGGGGACCGATTGTCCCCCCGGGGGATGGGCGCGAAAGCGCGGACACGGGGAGGATACCGGAAGAATGCTTCGAGCGATTCCCGGTATCCTCCCAAAGCGTGCCGAAGGGTCACCGTGGGGTTTTTAGTGGGTAGGTCCCGCGCCTGTCGTTGTACGGGCGCGGGGAATCCCACACACCCCTCCCACCTCTCCCCAAGGAGGTGGGAGGGAGTCTTTCGAAGATTTTCCCCACGACAAAAAAAAAAAAAAAAAAAAAAAAGTCCGCTCTGCTCCGAAACATCGCTCCGGCGTCAAAAATCGTCGTAGTACAAAAAATCGACACGCTGTCTTGCAGGAAAAAATCCGGAGAACACGATGGCGTCGTCAAAAGTGCAGGTCGTCGAGCTCGTTTTCGAGAAAAAAAAAAAAAAATTCTCAAAATTCGACAAAAAAATAAAACGATTATTGGATCGTGTAGAGAATGTGAAACTGCATAAGAATCGTATAGACGAAAATTGGCGTTCACGTGCTCGTTTTTGTGGAAAAAATTAAAAAAGCTCTCAAAGCTCGAGATAAAAAAAAAAAAAACCATCCACCAGGTAGCCAACGGTAAACGGTACAAGTATCGTACGGGCGAAAACTAGCGTTACCGCGCTCGTTTTCGAGTTATTGACGAAAAACCGCCTGGAGCGATCGGTCCGGCGGTCGACGCGCGAAAGTTTCTAAGTCCGCTCTGCTCCGAATCATCGCCCCGGCGTCAAAAATCGTCGTAGGACAAAAAATCGACACGCTATCTTGCAGGAAAAAAACCGGGGAACACGATGGCGTCGTCAAAAGTGCAGGTCGTCGAGCTCGTTTTCGAGAGAAAAAAAAAAAAATTCTCAAAATTCGACAAAAAAATAAAACGATTATTGGATCGTGTAGAGAATGTAAAACTGCATAAGAATCGTATAGACGAAAATTGGCGTTCACGTGCTCGTTTTTGTGGAAAAAATTAAAAAAGCTCTCAATGCTCGAGATAAAAAAAAAAAAAACCATCCACCAGGTAGCCAACGGTAAACGGTACAAGTATCGTACGGGCGAAAACGAGCGTTACCGTGCTCGTTTTCGAGTTATTGAGGAAAAACGGCCTGGAGCGATCGGTCCGGCGGTCGACGCGCGAAAGTTTCTAAGTCCGCTCTGCTCCGAATCATCGCTCCGGCGTCAAAAATCGTCGTAGGACAAAAAATCGACACGCTATCTTGCAGGACAAAATCCGGGGACCACGATGGCGTCGTCAAAAGTGCAGGTCGTCGAGCTCGTTTTCGAGAGAAAAAAAAAAAAATTCTCAAAATTCGACAAAAAAATAAAGCGATTGTTGGACCGTGTAGAGAATGTAAAACTGCATAAGAATCGTATAGACGAAAATTGGCGTTCACGTGCTCGTTTTTGTGGAAAAAATTAAAAAAGCTCTCAATGCTCGAGATAAAAAAAAAAAAAACCATCCACCAGGTAGCCAACGGTAAACGGTACAAGTATCGTACGGGCGAAAACGAGCGTTACCGTGCTCGTTTTCGAGTTATTGACGAAAAACGGCCTGGAGCGATCGGCCCGGCGGTCGACGCGCGAAAGTTTCTAAGTCCGCTCTGCTCCGAATCATCGCTCCGGCGTCAAAAATCGTCGTAGGACAAAAACTCGACACGCTATCTTGCATGAAAAAATCCGGGGAACACGATGGCGTCGTCAAAAGTGCAGGTCGTCGAGCTCGTTTTCGAGAGAAAAAAAAAAAAATTCTCAAAATTCGACAAAAAAATAAAACGATTATTGGATCGTGTAGAGAATGTAAAACTGCATAAGAATCGCATAGACGAAAATTAGCGTTCACGTGCTCGTTTTTGTGGAAAAAATTAAAAAAGCTCTCAAAGTTCGAGATAAAAAAAGAAAAAACCATCCACCAGGTAGCCAACGGTAAACGGTACAAGTATCGTACGGGCGAAAACGAGCGTTACCGTGCTCGTTTTCGAGTTATTGACGAAAAACGGCCTGGAGCGATCGGTCCGGCGGTCGACGCGCGAAAGTTTCTAAGTCCGCTCTGCTCCGAATCATCGCTCCGGCGTCAAAAATCGTCGTAGGACAAAAAATCGACACGCTACTTTGCAGGAAAAAATCCGGGGAACACGATGGCGTCGTCAAAAGTGCAGGTCGTCGAGCTCGTTTTCGAGAAAAAAAAAAAAAAATTCTCAAAATTCGACAAACAAATAAAACGATTGTTGGACCGTGTAGAGAATGTACAACTGCATAAGAATCGTATAGACGAAAATTGGCGTTCACGTGCTCGTTTTTGTGGAAAAAATTAAAAAAGCTCTCAAAGTTCGAGATAAAAAAAAAAAAACCATCGACCAGGTAGCCAACGGTAAACGATACAAGTATCGTACGGGCGAAAACGAGCGTTACCGTGCTCGTTTTCGAGTTATTGACGAAAAACGGCCTGGAGCGATCGGTCCGGCGGTCGACGCGCGAAAGTTTCCAAGTCTGCTCTGCCCGGTCCCGCCGCTATGAGGCAGTGTGTCTACTGGGGGGACCGATTGTCCCCCCGGGGGATGGGCGCGAAAGCGCGGGCACGGGGAGGATACCGGAAGAATGCTTCGAGCGATTCCCGGTATCCTCCCAAAGCGTGCCGAAGGGTCACCGTGGGGTTTTTAGTGGGTAGGTCCCGCGCCTGTCGTTGTACGGGCGCGGGGAATCCCACACACCCCTCCCACCTCTCCCCAAGGAGGTGGGTGGGAGTCTTTCGAAGATTTTCCCCACGACAAAAAAAAAAAAAAAAAAAAAAAAAAAAAAGTCTGCTCTGCCCCGAATCATCGCTCCGGCGTCAAAAATCGTCGTAGGACAAAAACTCGACACGCTATCTTGCAGGAAAAAATCCGGGGAACACGATGGCGTCGTCAAAAGTGCAGGTCGTCGAGCTCGTTTTCGAGAAAAAAAAAAAAAATTCTCAAAATTCGACAAAAAAATAAAACGATCAGTGGACCGTGTAGAGAATCTAAAACTGCATAAGAATCGTATAGACGAAAATTGGCGTTCACGTGCTCGTTTTTGAGAAAAAAGTTAAAAAAGCTCTCAAAATTCGAGATAAAAAAAAAAAAATCATCTACCAGGTAGCCAACGGTAAACGGTACAAGTATCGTACGGGCGAAAACGAGCGTTACCGTGCTCGTTTTCGAGTTATTGACGAAAAACGGCCTGGAGCGATCGGTCCGGCGGTCGACGCGCGAAAGTTTCTAAGTCCGCTCTGCTCCGAAACATCGCTCCGGCGTCAAAAATCGTCGTAGTACAAAAAATCGACACGCTATCTTGCAGGAAAAAAACCGGGGAACACGATGGCGTCGTCAAAAGTGCAGGTCGTCGAGCTCGTTTTCGAGAGAAAAAAAAAAAAATTCTCAAAATTCGACAAAAAAATAAAACGATTATTGGATCGTGTAGAGAATGTGAAACTGCATAAGAATCGTATGGACGAAAATTGGCGTTCACGTGCTCGTTTTTGTGGAAAAAATTAAAAAAGCTCTCAATGCTCGAGATAAAAAAAAAAAAAACCATCCACCAGGTAGCCAACGGTAAACGGTACAAGTATCGTACGGGCGAAAACGAGCGTTACCGTGCTCGTTTTCGAGTTATTGACGAAAAACGGCCTGGAGCGATCGGTCCGGCGGTCGACGCGCGAAAGTTTCTAAGTCCGCTCTGCTCCGAATCATCGCTCCGGCGTCAAAAATCGTCGTAGGACAAAAAATCGACACGCTATCTTGCAGGAAAAAAACCGGGGAACACGATGGCGTCGTCAAAAGTGCAGGTCGTCGAGCTCGTTTTCGAGAGAAAAAAAAAAAAATTCTCAAAATTCGACAAAAAAATAAAACGATTATTGGATCGTGTAGAGAATGTAAAACTGCATAAGAATCGTATAGACGAAAATTGGCGTTCACGTGCTCGTTTTTGTGGAAAAAATTAAAAAAGCTCTCAATGCTCGAGATAAAAAAAAAAAAAACCATCCACCAGGTAGCCAACGGTAAACGGTACAAGTATCGTACGGGCGAAAACGAGCGTTACCGTGCTCGTTTTCGAGTTATTGACGAAAAACGGCCTGGAGCGATCGGTCCGGCGGTCGACGCGCGAAAGTTTCTAAGTCCGCTCTGCTCCGAAACATCGCTCCGGCGTCAAAAATCGTCGTAGTACAAAAAATCGACACGCTGTCTTGCAGGAAAAAATCCGGGGAACACGATGGCGTCGTCAAAAGTGCAGGTCGTCGAGCTCGTTTTCGAGAAAAAAAAAAAAAATTCTCAAAATTCGACAAAAAAATAAAACGATTATTGGATCGTGTAGAGAATGTGAAACTGCATAAGAATCGTATAGACGAAAATTGGCGTTCACGTGCTCGTTTTTGTGGAAAAAATTAAAAAAGCTCTCAATGCTCGAGATAAAAAAAAAAAAAACCATCCACCAGGTAGCCAACGGTAAACGGTACAAGTATCGTACGGGCGAAAACGAGCGTTACCGTGCTCGTTTTCGAGTTATTGACGAAAAACGGCCTGGAGCGATCGGTCCGGCGGTCGACGCGCGAAAGTTTCTAAGTCCGCTCTGCTCCGAATCATCGCTCCGGCGTCAAAAATCGTCGTAGGACAAAAAATCGACACGCTATCTTGCAGGAAAAAATCCGGGGACCACGATGGCGTCGTCAAAAGTGCAGGTCGTCGAGCTCGTTTTCGAGAGAAAAAAAAAAAAATTCTCAAAATTCGACAAAAAAATAAAGCGATTGTTGGACCGTGTAGAGAATGTAAAACTGCATAAGAATCGTATAGACGAAAATTGGCGTTCACGTGCTCGTTTTTGTGGAAAAAATTAAAAAAGCTCTCAATGCTCGAGATAAAAAAAAAAAAAACCATCCACCAGGTAGCCAACGGTAAACGGTACAAGTATCGTACGGGCGAAAACGAGCGTTACCGTGCTCGTTTTCGAGTTATTGACGAAAAACGGCCTGGAGCGATCGGTCCGGCGGTCGACGCGCGAAAGTTTCTAAGTCCGCTCTGCTCCGAATCATCGCTCCGGCGTCAAAAATCGTCGTAGGACAAAAAATCGACACGCTATCTTGCAGGAAAAAAACCGGGGAACACGATGGCGTCGTCAAAAGTGCAGGTCGTCGAGCTCGTTTTCGAGAGAAAAAAAAAAAAATTCTCAAAATTCGACAAAAAAATAAAACGATTATTGGATCGTGTAGAGAATGTAAAACTGCATAAGAATCGTATAGACGAAAATTGGCGTTCACGTGCTCGTTTTTGTGGAAAAAATTAAAAAAGCTCTCAAAGCTCGAGATAAAAAAAAAAAAAACCATCCACCAGGTAGCCAACGGTAAACGGTACAAGTATCGTACGGGC
The DNA here is from genome assembly GCF_051014445.1 of Colletes latitarsis. Taxonomy (NCBI): domain Eukaryota; kingdom Metazoa; phylum Arthropoda; class Insecta; order Hymenoptera; family Colletidae; genus Colletes; species Colletes latitarsis. The sequence goes on from NC_135137.1 coordinate 2,624,550, forward strand.
GAAAACGAGCGTTACCGTGCTCGTTTTCGAGTTATTGAGGAAAAACGGCCTGGAGCGATCGGTCCGGCGGTCGACGCGCGAAAGTTTCTAAGTCCGCTCTGCTCCGAATCATCGCTCCGGCATCAAAAATCGTCGTAGGACAAAAAATCGACACGCTATCTTGCAGGAAAAAATCCGGGGACCACGATGGCGTCGTCAAAAGTGCAGGTCGTCGAGCTCGTTTTCGAGAGAAAAAAAAAAAAATTCTCAAAATTCGACAAAAAAATAAAACGATTATTGGATCGTGTAGAGAATGTAAAACTGCATCAGAATCGCATAGACGAAAATTGGCGTTCACGTGCTCGTTTTTGTGGAAAAAATTAAAAAAGCTCTCAAAGCTCGAGATAAAAAAAAAAAAAACCATCCTCCAGGTAGCCAACGGTAAACGGTACAAGTATCGTACGGGCGAAAACGAGCGTTACCGTGCTCGTTTTCGAGTTATTGACGAAAAACGGCCTGGAGCGATCGGTCCGGCGGTCGACGCGCGAAAGTTTCTAAGTCCGCTCTGCTCCGAATCATCGCTGCGGCGTCAAAAATCGTCGTAGGACAAAAAATCGACACGCTATCTTGCAGGAAAAAATCCGGGGACCACGATGGCGTCGTCAAAAGTGCAGGTCGTCGAGCTCGTTTTCGAGAAAAAAAAAAAAAAATTCTCAAAATTCGACAAAAAAATAAAACGATTATTGGATCGTGTAGAGAATGTGAAACTGCATAAGAATCGTATAGACGAAAATTGGCGTTCACGTGCTCGTTTTTGTGGAAAAAATTAAAAAAGCGCTCAAAGCTCGAGATAAAAAAAAAAAAACCATCGACCAGGTAGCCAACGGTAAACGATACAAGTATCGTACGGGCGAAAACGAGCGTTACCGTGCTCGTTTTCGAGTTATTGACGAAAAACAGCCTGGAGCGATCGGTCCGGCGGTCGACGCGCGAAAGTTTCTAAGTCCGCTCTGCTCCGAATCATCGCTCCGGCGTCAAAAATCGTCGTAGGACAAAAAATCGACACGCTATCTTGCAGGAAAAAATCCGGGAAACACGATGGCGTCGTCAAAAGTGAAGTCGTCGAGCTCGTTTTCGAGAGAAAAAAAAAAAAATTCTCAAAATTCGACAAAAAAATAAAACGATTATTGGATCGTGTAGAGAATGTAAAACTGCATAAGAATCGTATAGACGAAAATTGGCGTTCACGTGCTCGTTTTTGTGGAAAAAATTAAAAAAGCTCTCAAAGCTCGAGATAAAAAAAAAAAAAACCATCCACCAGGTAGCCAACGGTAAACGGTACAAGTATCGTACGGGCGAAAACGAGCGTTACCGTGCTCGTTTTCGAGTTATTGACGAAAAACGGCCTGGAGCGATCGGTCCGGCGGTCGACGCGCGAAAGTTTCTAAGTCCGCTCTGCCCCGAATCATCGCTCCGGCGTCAAAAATCGTCGTAGGACAAAAAATCGACACGCTATCTTGCAGGAAAAAATCCGGGGACCACGATGGCGTCGTCAAAAGTGCAGGTCGTCGAGCTCGTTTTCGAGAGAAAAAAAAAAAAATTCTCAAAATTCGACAAAAAAATAAAACGATTATTGGATCGTGTAGAGAATGTAAAACTGCATAAGAATCGTATAGACGAAAATTGGCGTTCACGTGCTCGTTTTTGTGGAAAAAATTAAAAAAGCTCTCAAAGCTCGAGATAAAAAAAAAAAAACCATCCACCAGGTAGCCAACGGTAAACGGTACAAGTACCGTACGGGCGAAAACGAGCGTTACCGTGCTCGTTTTCGAGTTATTGAGGAAAAACGGCCTGGAGCGATCGGTCCGGCGGTCGACGCGCGAAAGTTTCTAAGTCCGCTCTGCTCCGAATCATCGCTCCGGCGTCAAAAATCGTCATAGGACAAAAAATCGACACGCCATCTTGCAGGAAAAAATCCGGGGAACACGATGGCGTCGTCAAAAGTGCAGGTCGTCGAGCTCGTTTTCGAGAAAAAAAAAAAAAAATTCTCAAAATTCGACAAAAAAATAAAACGATTGTTGGACCGTGTAGAGAATGTAAAACTGCATAAGAATCGTATAGACGAAAATTGGCGTTCACGTGCTCGTTTTTGTGGAAAAAATTAAAACAGCTCTCAAAGCTCGAGATAAAAAAAAAAAAAACCATCCTCCAGGTAGCCAACGGTAAACGGTACAAGTATCGTACGGGCGAAAACGAGCGTTACCGTGCTCGTTTTCGAGTTATTGACGAAAAACGGCCTGGAGCGATCGGTCCGGCGGTCGACGCGCGAAAGTTTCTAAGTCCGCTCTGCTCCGAATCATCGCTCCGGCGTCAAAAATCGTCGTAGGACAAAAAATCGACACGCTATCTTGCAGGAAAAAATCCGGGAAACACGATGGCGTCGTCAAAAGTGCAGGTCGTCGAGCTTGTTTTCGAGAAAAAAAAAAAAAAATTCTCAAAATTTGACAAAAAAATAAAACGATTATTGGATCGTGTAGAGAATGTGAAACTGCATAAGAATCGTATAGACGAAAATTGGCGTTCACGTGCTCGTTTTTGTGGAAAAAATTAAAAAAGCTCTCAAAGCTCGAGATAAAAAAAAAAAAAACCATCCACCAGGTAGCCAACGGTAAACGGTACAAGTATCGTACGGGCGAAAACGAGCGTTACCGTGCTCGTTTTCGAGTTATTGAGGAAAAACGGCCTGGAGCGATCGGTCCGGCGGTCGACGCGCGAAAGTTTCTAAGTCCGCTCTGCTCCGAATCATCGCTCCGGCATCAAAAATCGTCGTAGGACAAAAAATCGACACGCTATCTTGCAGGAAAAAATCCGGGGACCACGATGGCGTCGTCAAAAGTGCAGGTCGTCGAGCTCGTTTTCGAGAGAAAAAAAAAAAAATTCTCAAAATTCGACAAAAAAATAAAACGATTATTGGATCGTGTAGAGAATGTAAAACTGCATCAGAATCGCATAGACGAAAATTGGCGTTCACGTGCTCGTTTTTGTGGAAAAAATTAAAAAAGCTCTCAAAGCTCGAGATAAAAAAAAAAAAAACCATCCACCAGGTAGCCAACGGTAAACGGTACAAGTATCGTACGGGCGAAAACGAGCGTTACCGTGCTCGTTTTCGAGTTATTGACGAAAAACGGCCTGGAGCGATCGGTCCGGCGGTCGACGCGCGAAAGTTTCTAAGTCCGCTCTGCTCCGAATCATTGCTCCGGCGTCAAAAATCGTCGTAGGACAAAAAATCGACACGCTATCTTGCAGGAAAAAATCCGGGGACCACGATGGCGTCGTCAAAAGTGCAGGTCGTCGAGCTCGTTTTCGAGAAAAAAAAAAAAAATTCTCAAAATTCGACAAAAAAATAAAACGATTATTGGATCGTGTAGAGAATGTGAAACTGCATAAGAATCGTATAGACGAAAATTGGCGTTCACGTGCTCGTTTTTGTGGAAAAAATTAAAAAAGCTCTCAAAGCTCGAGATAAAAAAAAAAAAACCATCGACCAGGTAGCCAACGGTAAACGATACAAGTATCGTACGGGCGAAAACGAGCGTTACCGTGCTCGTTTTCGAGTTATTGAGGAAAAACGGCCTGGAGCGATCGGTCCGGCGGTCGACGCGCGAAAGTTTCTAAGTCCGCTCTGCTCCGAATCATCGCTCCGGCGTCAAAAATCGTCGTAGGACAAAAAATCGACACGCTATTGTGCAGGAAAAAATCCGGGGAACACGATGGCGTCGTCAAAAGTGCAGGTCGTCGAGCTCGTTTTCGAGAAAAAAAAAAAAAAATTCTCAAAATTCGACAAAAAAATAAAACGATTGTTGGATCGTATAGAGAATGTGAAACTGCATAAGAATCGTATAGACGAAAATTGGCGTTCACGTGCTCGTTTTTGTGGAAAAAATTAAAAAAGCTCTCAAAGTTCGAGATAAAAAAAAAAAAACCATCGACCAGGTAGCCAACGGTAAACGATACAAGTATCGTACGGGCGAAAACGAGCGTTACCGTGCTCGTTTTCGAGTTATTGAGGAAAAACGGCCTGGAGCGATCGGTCCGGCGGTCGACGCGCGAAAGTTTCTAAGTCCGCTCTGCTCCGAATCATCGCTCCGGCGTCAAAAATCGTCGTAGGACAAAAAATCGACACGCTATTTTGCAGGAAAAAATCCGGGGAACACGATGGCGTCGTCAAAAGTGCAGGTCGTCGAGCTCGTTTTCGAGAGAAAAAAAAACAAATTCTCAAAATTCGACAAAAAAATAAAACGATTATTGGATCGTGTAGAGAATGTAAAACTGCATAAGAATCGCATAGACGGAAATTGGCGTTCACGTGCTCGTTTTTGTGGAAAAAATTAAAAAAGCTCTCAAAGCTCGAGATAAAAAAAAAAAAAACCATCCACCAGGTAGCCAACGGTAAACGGTACAAGTATCGTACGGGCGAAAACGAGCGTTACCGTGCTCGTTTTCGAGTTATTGAGGAAAAACGGCCTGGAGCGATCGGTCCGGCGGTCGACGCGCGAAAGTTTCTAAGTCCGCTCTGCTCCGAATCATCGCTCCGGCGTCAAAAATCGTCGTAGGACAAAAAATCGACACGCTATTGTGCAGGAAAAAATCCGGGGAACACGATGGCGTCGTCAAAAGTGCAGGTCGTCGAGCTCGTTTTCGAGAAAAAAAAAAAAAAATTCTCAAAATTCGACAAAAAAATAAAACGATTGTTGGATCGTATAGAGAATGTGAAACTGCATAAGAATCGTATAGACGAAAATTGGCGTTCACGTGCTCGTTTTTGTGGAAAAAATTAAAAAAGCTCTCAAAGCTCGAGATAAAAAAAAAAAAAACCATCCACCAGGTAGCCAACGGTAAACGGTACAAGTACCGTACGGGCGAAAACGAGCGTTACCGTGCTCGTTTTCGAGTTATTGAGGAAAAACGGCCTGGAGCGATCGGTCCGGCGGTCGACGCGCGAAAGTTTCTAAGTCCGCTCTGCTTCGGGGAGGATACCGGAAGAATGCTTCGAGCGATTCCCGGTATCCTCCCAAAGCGTGCCGAAGGGTCACCGTGGGGTTTTTAGTGGGTAGGTCCCGCGCCTGTCGTTGTACGGGGGTGGGGAATCCCACACACCCCTCCCACCTCTCCCCAAGGAGGTGGGAGGGAGTCTTTCGAAGATTTTCCCCACGACAAAAAAAAAAAAAAAAAAAAAAAAAAAGTCCGCTCTGCTCCGAATCATCGCTCCGGCGTCAAAAATCGTCGTAGGACAAAAAATCGACACGCTATCTTGCAGGAAAAAATCCGGGGACCACGATGGCGTCGTCAAAAGTGCAGGTCGTCGAGCTCGTTTTCGAGAGAAAAAAAAAAAAATTCTCAAAATTCGACAAAAAAATAAAACGATTATTGGATCGTGTAGAGAATGTAAAACTGCATCAGAATCGCATAGACGAAATTGGTGTTCACGTGCTCGTTTTTGTGGAAAAAATTAAAAAAGCTCTCAAAGCTCGAGATAAAAAAAAAAAAAACCATCCACCAGGTAGCCAACGGTAAACGGTACAAGTATCGTACGGGCGAAAACGAGCGTTACCGTGCTCGTTTTCGAGTTATTGAGGAAAAACGGCCTGGAGCGATCGGTCCGGCGGTCGACGCGCGAAAGTTTCTAAGTCCGCTCTGCTCCGAATCATCGCTCCGGCGTCAAAAATCGTCATAGGACAAAAAATCGACACGCCATCTTGCAGGAAAAAATCCGGGGAACACGATGGCGTCGTCAAAAGTGCAGGTCGTCGAGCTCGTTTTCGAGAGAAAAAAAAAAAAATTCTCAAAATTCGACAAAAAAATAAAACGATTATTGGATCGTGTAGAGAATGTAAAACTGCATAAGAATCGCATAGACGAAAATTGGCGTTCACGTGCTCGTTTTTGTGGAAAAAATTAAAAAAGCTCTCAAAGCTCGAGATAAAAAAAAAAAAAACCATCCACCAGGTAGCCAACGGTAAACGGTACAAGTACCGTACGGGCGAAAACGAGCGTTACCGTGCTCGTTTTCGAGTTATTGAGGAAAAACGGCCTGGAGCGATCGGTCCGGCGGTCGACGCGCGAAAGTTTCTAAGTCCGCTCTGCTCCGAATCATCGCTCCGGCGTCAAAAATCGTCGTAGGACAAAAAATCGACACGCTATTTTGCAGGAAAAAATCCGGGGAACACGATGGCGTCGTCAAAAGTGCAGGTCGTCGAGCTCGTTTTCGAGAAAAAAAAAAAAAAATTCTCAAAATTCGACAAAAAAATAAAACGATTGTTGGATCGTATAGAGAATGTGAAACTGCATAAGAATCGTATAGACGAAAATTGGCGTTCACGTGCTCGTTTTTGTGGAAAAAATTAAAAAAGCTCTCAAAGTTCGAGATAAAAAAAAAAAAACCTTCGACCAGGTAGCCAACGGTAAACGATACAAGTATCGTACGGGCGAAAACGAGCGTTACCGTGCTCGTTTTCGAGTTATTGACGAAAAACAGCCTGGAGCGATCGGTCCGGCGGTCGACGCGCGAAAGTTTCTAAGTCCGCTCTGCTCCGAATCATCGCTCCGGCGTCAAAAATCGTCGTAGGACAAAAAATCGACACGCTATCTTGCAGGAAAAAATCCGGGGAACACGATGGCGTCGTCAAAAGTGCAGGTCGTCGAGCTCGTTTTCGAGAAAAAAAAAAAAAAATTGTCAAAATTCGACAAAAAAATAAAACGATTGTTGGACCGTGTAGAGAATGTAAAACTGCATAAGAATCGCATAGACGAAAATTGGCGTTCACGTGCTCGTTTTTGTGGAAAAAATTAAAAAAGCTCTCAAAGCTCGAGATAAAAAAAAAAAAAACCATCCACCAGGTAGCCAACGGTAAACGGTACAAGTATCGTACGGGCGAAAACGAGCGTTACCGTGCTCGTTTTCGAGTTATTGAGGAAAAACGGCCTGGAGCGATCGGTCCGGCGGTCGACGCGCGAAAGTTTCTAAGTCCGCTCTGCTCCGAATCATCGCTCCGGCGTCAAAAATCGTCGTAGGACAAAAAATCGACACGCTATTGTGCAGGAAAAAATCCGGGGAACACGATGGCGTCGTCAAAAGTGCAGGTCGTCGAGCTCGTTTTCGAGAAAAAAAAAAAAAAATTCTCAAAATTCGACAAAAAAATAAAACGATTGTTGGATCGTATAGAGAATGTGAAACTGCATAAGAATCGTATAGACGAAAATTGGCGTTCACGTGCTCGTTTTTGTGGAAAAAATTAAAAAAGCTCTCAAAGCTCGAGATAAAAAAAAAAAAAACCATCCACCAGGTAGCCAACGGTAAACGGTACAAGTACCGTACGGGCGAAAACGAGCGTTACCGTGCTCGTTTTCGAGTTATTGACGAAAAACGGCCTGGAGCGATCGGTCCGGCGGTCGACGCGCGAAAGTTTCTAAGTCCGCTCTGCTTCGGGGAGGATACCGGAAGAATGCTTCGAGCGATTCCCGGTATCCTCCCAAAGCGTGCCGAAGGGTCACCGTGGGGTTTTTAGTGGGTAGGTCCCGCGCCTGTCGTTGTACGGGGGTGGGGAATCCCACACACCCCTCCCACCTCTCCCCAAGGAGGTGGGAGGGAGTCTTTCGAAGATTTTCCCCACGACAAAAAAAAAAAAAAAAAAAAAAAAAAAGTCCGCTCTGCTCCGAATCATCGCTCCGGCGTCAAAAATCGTCGTAGGACAAAAAATCGACACGCTATTTTGCAGGAAAAAATCCGGGGAACACGATGGCGTCGTCAAAAGTGCAGGTCGTCGAGCTCGTTTTCGAGAGAAAAAAAAACAAATTCTCAAAATTCGACAAAAAAATAAAACGATTATTGGATCGTGTAGAGAATGTAAAACTGCATAAGAATCGCATAGACGAAAATTGGCGTTCACGTGCTCGTTTTTGTGGAAAAAATTAAAAAAGCTCTCAAAGCTCGAGATAAAAAAAAAAAAACCATCCACCAGGTAGCCAACGGTAAACGGTACAAGTATCGTACGGGCGAAAACGAGCGTTACCGTGCTCGTTTTCGAGTTATTGAGGAAAAACGGCCTGGAGCGATCGGTCCGGCGGTCGACGCGCGAAAGTTTCTAAGTCCGCTCTGCTCCGAATCATCGCTCCGGCGTCAAAAATCGTCGTAGGACAAAAAATCGACACGCTATTGTGCAGGAAAAAATCCGGGGAACACGATGGCGTCGTCAAAAGTGCAGGTCGTCGAGCTCGTTTTCGAGAAAAAAAAAAAAAAATTCTCAAAATTCGACAAAAAAATAAAACGATTGTTGGATCGTATAGAGAATGTGAAACTGCATAAGAATCGTATAGACGAAAATTGGCGTTCACGTGCTCGTTTTTGTGGAAAAAATTAAAAAAGCTCTCAAAGTTCGAGATAAAAAAAAAAAAACCTTCGACCAGGTAGCCAACGGTAAACGATACAAGTATCGTACGGGCGAAAACGAGCGTTACCGTGCTCGTTTTCGAGTTATTGACGAAAAACAGCCTGGAGCGATCGGTCCGGCGGTCGACGCGCGAAAGTTTCTAAGTCCGCTCTGCTCCGAATCATCGCTCCGGCGTCAAAAATCGTCGTAGGACAAAAAATCGACACGCTATCTTGCAGGAAAAAATCCGGGGAACACGATGGCGTCGTCAAAAGTGCAGGTCGTCGAGCTCGTTTTCGAGAAAAAAAAAAAAAAATTGTCAAAATTCGACAAAAAAATAAAACGATTGTTGGACCGTGTAGAGAATGTAAAACTGCATAAGAATCGTATAGACGAAAATTGGCGTTCACGTGCTCGTTTTTGTGGAAAAAATTAAAAAAGCTCTCAAAGCTCGAGATAAAAAAAAAAAAAACCATCCACCAGGTAGCCAACGGTAAACGGTACAAGTACCGTACGGGCGAAAACGAGCGTTACCGTGCTCGTTTTCGAGTTATTGAGGAAAAACGGCCTGGAGCGATCGGTCCGGCGGTCGACGCGCGAAAGTTTCTAAGTCCGCTCTGCTCCGAATCATCGCTCCGGCGTCAAAAATCGTCGTAGGACAAAAAATCGACACGCTATTTTGCAGGAAAAAATCCGGGGAACACGATGGCGTCGTCAAAAGTGCAGGTCGTCGAGCTCGTTTTCGAGAGAAAAAAAAACAAATTCTCAAAATTCGACAAAAAAATAAAACGATTATTGGATCGTGTAGAGAATGTAAAACTGCATAAGAATCGCATAGACAAAAATTGGCGTTCACGTGCTCGTTTTTGTGGAAAAAATTAAAAAAGCTCTCAAAGCTCGAGATAAAAAAAAAAAAAACCATCCACCAGGTAGCCAACGGTAAACGGTACAAGTATCGTACGGGCGAAAACGAGCGTTACCGTGCTCGTTTTCGAGTTATTGAGGAAAAACGGCCTGGAGCGATCGGTCCGGCGGTCGACGCGCGAAAGTTTCTAAGTCCGCTCTGCTCCGAATCATCGCTCCGGCGTCAAAAATCGTCGTAGGACAAAAAATCGACACGCTATTGTGCAGGAAAAAATCCGGGGAACACGATGGCGTCGTCAAAAGTGCAGGTCGTCGAGCTCGTTTTCGAGAAAAAAAAAAAAAAATTCTCAAAATTCGACAAAAAAATAAAACGATTGTTGGATCGTATAGAGAATGTGAAACTGCATAAGAATCGTATAGACGAAAATTGGCGTTCACGTGCTCGTTTTTGTGGAAAAAATTAAAAAAGCTCTCAAAGCTCGAGATAAAAAAAAAAAAAACCATCCACCAGGTAGCCAACGGTAAACGGTACAAGTACCGTACGGGCGAAAACGAGCGTTACCGTGCTCGTTTTCGAGTTATTGACGAAAAACGGCCTGGAGCGATCGGTCCGGCGGTCGACGCGCGAAAGTTTCTAAGTCCGCTCTGCTTCGGGGAGGATACCGGAAGAATGCTTCGAGCGATTCCCGGTATCCTCCCAAAGCGTGCCGAAGGGTCACCGTGGGGTTTTTAGTGGGTAGGTCCCGCGCCTGTCGTTGTACGGGGGTGGGGAATCCCACACACCCCTCCCACCTCTCCCCAAGGAGGTGGGAGGGAGTCTTTCGAAGATTTTCCCCACGACAAAAAAAAAAAAAAAAAAAAAAAAAAAGTCCGCTCTGCTCCGAATCATCGCTCCGGCGTCAAAAATCGTCGTAGGACAAAAAATCGACACGCTATTTTGCAGGAAAAAATCCGGGGAACACGATGGCGTCGTCAAAAGTGCAGGTCGTCGAGCTCGTTTTCGAGAGAAAAAAAAACAAATTCTCAAAATTCGACAAAAAAATAAAACGATTATTGGATCGTGTAGAGAATGTAAAACTGCATAAGAATCGCATAGACGAAAATTGGCGTTCACGTGCTCGTTTTTGTGGAAAAAATTAAAAAAGCTCTCAAAGCTCGAGATAAAAAAAAAAAAAACCATCCACCAGGTAGCCAACGGTAAACGGTACAAGTATCGTACGGGCGAAAACGAGCGTTACCGTGCTCGTTTTCGAGTTATTGAGGAAAAACGGCCTGGAGCGATCGGTCCGGCGGTCGACGCGCGAAAGTTTCTAAGTCCGCTCTGCTCCGAATCATCGCTCCGGCGTCAAAAATCGTCGTAGGACAAAAAATCGACACGCTATTGTGCAGGAAAAAATCCGGGGAACACGATGGCGTCGTCAAAAGTGCAGGTCGTCGAGCTCGTTTTCGAGAAAAAAAAAAAAAAATTCTCAAAATTCGACAAAAAAATAAAACGATTGTTGGATCGTATAGAGAATGTGAAACTGCATAAGAATCGTATAGACGAAAATTGGCGTTCACGTGCTCGTTTTTGTGGAAAAAATTAAAAAAGCTCTCAAAGTTCGAGATAAAAAAAAAAAAACCTTCGACCAGGTAGCCAACGGTAAACGATACAAGTATCGTACGGGCGAAAACGAGCGTTACCGTGCTCGTTTTCGAGTTATTGACGAAAAACAGCCTGGAGCGATCGGTCCGGCGGTCGACGCGCGAAAGTTTCTAAGTCCGCTCTGCTTCGGGGAGGATACCGGAAGAATGCTTCGAGCGATTCCCGGTATCCTCCCAAAGCGTGCCGAAGGGTCACCGTGGGGTTTTTAGTGGGTAGGTCCCGCGCCTGTCGTTGTACGGGGGTGGGGAATCCCACACACCCCTCCCACCTCTCCCCAAGGAGGTGGGAGGGAGTCTTTCGAAGATTTTCCCCACGACAAAAAAAAAAAAAAAAAAAAAAAAAAAGTCCGCTCTGCTCCGAATCATCGCTCCGGCGTCAAAAATCGTCGTAGGACAAAAAATCGACACGCTATTTTGCAGGAAAAAATCCGGGGAACACGATGGCGTCGTCAAAAGTGCAGGTCGTCGAGCTCGTTTTCGAGAGAAAAAAAAACAAATTCTCAAAATTCGACAAAAAAATAAAACGATTATTGGATCGTGTAGAGAATGTAAAACTGCATAAGAATCGCATAGACGAAAATTGGCGTTCACGTGCTCGTTTTTGTGGAAAAAATTAAAAAAGCTCTCAAAGCTCGAGATAAAAAAAAAAAAAACCATCCACCAGGTAGCCAACGGTAAACGGTACAAGTATCGTACGGGCGAAAACGAGCGTTACCGTGCTCGTTTTCGAGTTATTGAGGAAAAACGGCCTGGAGCGATCGGTCCGGCGGTCGACGCGCGAAAGTTTCTAAGTCCGCTCTGCTCCGAATCATCGCTCCGGCGTCAAAAATCGTCGTAGGACAAAAAATCGACACGCTATTGTGCAGGAAAAAATCCGGGGAACACGATGGCGTCGTCAAAAGTGCAGGTCGTCGAGCTCGTTTTCGAGAAAAAAAAAAAAAAATTCTCAAAATTCGACAAAAAAATAAAACGATTGTTGGATCGTATAGAGAATGTGAAACTGCATAAGAATCGTATAGACGAAAATTGGCGTTCACGTGCTCGTTTTTGTGGAAAAAATTAAAAAAGCTCTCAAAGTTCGAGATAAAAAAAAAAAAACCTTCGACCAGGTAGCCAACGGTAAACGATACAAGTATCGTACGGGCGAAAACGAGCGTTACCGTGCTCGTTTTCGAGTTATTGACGAAAAACAGCCTGGAGCGATCGGTCCGGCGGTCGACGCGCGAAAGTTTCTAAGTCCGCTCTGCTCCGAATCATCGCTCCGGCGTCAAAAATCGTCGTAGGACAAAAAATCGACACGCTATCTTGCAGGAAAAAATCCGGGGAACACGATGGCGTCGTCAAAAGTGCAGGTCGTCGAGCTCGTTTTCGAGAAAAAAAAAAAAAAATTGTCAAAATTCGACAAAAAAATAAAACGATTGTTGGACCGTGTAGAGAATGTAAAACTGCATAAGAATCGTATAGACGAAAATTGGCGTTCACGTGCTCGTTTTTGTGGAAAAAATTAAAACAGCTCTCAAAGCTCGAGATAAAAAAAAAAAAAACCATCCACCAGGTAGCCAACGGTAAACGGTACAAGTACCGTACGGGCGAAAACGAGCGTTACCGTGCTCGTTTTCGAGTTATTGAGGAAAAACGGCCTGGAGCGATCGGTCCGGCGGTCGACGCGCGAAAGTTTCTAAGTCCGCTCTGCTCCGAATCATCGCTCCGGCGTCAAAAATCGTCGTAGGACAAAAAATCGACACGCTATTGTGCAGGAAAAAATCCGGGGAACACGATGGCGTCGTCAAAAGTGCAGGTCGTCGAGCTCGTTTTCGAGAAAAAAAAAAAAAAATTCTCAACATTCGACAAAAAAATAAAACGATTGTTGGATCGTATAGAGAATGTGAAACTGCATAAGAATCGTATAGACGAAAATTGGCGTTCACGTGCTCGTTTTTGTGGAAAAAATTAAAAAAGCTCTCAAAGCTCGAGATAAAAAAAAAAAAAACCATCCACCAGGTAGCCAACGGTAAACGGTACAAGTACCGTACGGGCGAAAACGAGCGTTACCGTGCTCGTTTTCGAGTTATTGACGAAAAACGGCCTGGAGCGATCGGTCCGGCGGTCGACGCGCGAAAGTTTCTAAGTCCGCTCTGCTTCGGGGAGGATACCGGAAGAATGCTTCGAGCGATTCCCGGTATCCTCCCAAAGCGTGCCGAAGGGTCACCGTGGGGTTTTTAGTGGGTAGGTCCCGCGCCTGTCGTTGTACGGGGGTGGGGAATCCCACACACCCCTCCCACCTCTCCCCAAGGAGGTGGGAGGGAGTCTTTCGAAGATTTTCCTCACGACAAAAAAAAAAAAAAAAAAAAAAAAAAAGTCCGCTCTGCTCCGAATCATCGCTCCGGCGTCAAAAATCGTCGTAGGACAAAAAATCGACACGCTATCTTGCAGGAAAAAATCCGGGGAACACGATGGCGTCGTCAAAAGTGCAGGTCGTCGAGCTCGTTTTCGAGAGAAAAAAAAAAAAATTCTCAAAATTCGACAAAAAAATAAAACGATTATTGGATCGTGTAGAGAATGTACAACTGCATAAGAATCGCATAGACGAAAATTGGCGTTCACGTGCTCGTTTTTGTGGAAAAAATTAAAAAAGCTCTCAAAGCTCGAGATAAAAAAAAAAAAAACCATCCACCAGGTAGCCAACGGTAAACGGTACAAGTATCGTATGGGCGAAAACGAGCGTTACCGTGCTCGTTTTCGAGTTATTGAGGAAAAACGGCCTGGAGCGATCGGTCCGGCGGTCGACGCGCGAAAGTTTCTAAGTCCGCTCTGCTCCGAATCATCGCTCCGGCGTCAAAAATCGTCGTAGGACAAAAAATCGACACGCTATTGTGCAGGAAAAAATCCGGGGAACACGATGGCGTCGTCAAAAGTGCAGGTCGTCGAGCTCGTTTTCGAGAAAAAAAAAAAAAATTCTCAAAATTCGACAAAAAAATAAAACGATTGTTGGATCGTATAGAGAATGTAAAACTGCATCAGAATCGCATAGACGAAATTGGCGTTCACGTGCTCGTTTTTGTGGAAAAAATTAAAAAAGCTCTCAAAGCTCGAGATAAAAAAAAAAAAAACCATCCACCAGGTAGCCAACGGTAAACGGTACAAGTATCGTACGGGCGAAAACGAGCGTTACCGTGCTCGTTTTCGAGTTATTGACGAAAAACGGCCTGGAGCGATCGGTCCGGCGGTCGACGCGCGAAAGTTTCTAAGTCCGCTCTGCTCCGAATCATCGCTCCGGCGTCAAAAATCGTCGTAGGACAAAAAATCGACACGCTATCTTGCAGGAAAAAATCCGGGGAACACGATGGCGTCGTCAAAAGTGCAGGTCGTCGAGCTCGTTTTCGAGAGAAAAAAAAAAAAATTCTCAAAATTCGACAAAAAAATAAAACGATTATTGGATCGTGTAGAGAATGTACAACTGCATAAGAATCGCATAGACGAAAATTGGCGTTCACGTGCTCGTTTTTGTGGAAAAAATTAAAAAAGCTCTCAAAGCTCGAGATAAAAAAAAAAAAAACCATCCACCAGGTAGCCAACGGTAAACGGTACAAGTATCGTATGGGCGAAAACGAGCGTTACCGTGCTCGTTTTCGAGTTATTGAGGAAAAACGGCCTGGAGCGATCGGTCCGGCGGTCGACGCGCGAAAGTTTCTAAGTCCGCTCTGCTCCGAATCATCGCTCCGGCGTCAAAAATCGTCGTAGGACAAAAAATCGACACGCTATTGTGCAGGAAAAAATCCGGGGAACACGATGGCGTCGTCAAAAGTGCAGGTCGTCGAGCTCGTTTTCGAGAAAAAAAAAAAAAATTCTCAAAATTCGACAAAAAAATAAAACGATTGTTGGATCGTATAGAGAATGTGAAACTGCATAAGAATCGTATAGACGAAAATTGGCGTTCACGTGCTCGTTTTTGTGGAAAAAATTAAAAAAGCTCTCAAAGTTCGAGATAAAAAAAAAAAAAAACCTTCGACCAGGTAGCCAACGGTAAACGATACAAGTATCGTACGGGCGAAAACGAGCGTTACCGTGCTCGTTTTCGAGTTATTGACGAAAAACAGCCTGGAGCGATCGGTCCGGCGGTCGACGCGCGAAAGTTTCCAAGTCCGCTCTGCTCGGCTGGGAGGGGGGTCCTGAGGGGACCCTCCTCCCGCCAGGCGGCGCCGGGTCGGACCGGTTGGGGGTAGGAGTGCCTCCCCCTACCGGTCCGACGCAAGAGGAGGCACTCTCGGCGGTCTGGTGCGGCCATGAACGCCCGGCCGCCGAGGGGTGGAAACGGGGTCGCGGGCGGTTGCGAGTTGGGGCTCGCAGCCGCCACTAAACGCAGCCCCGGGACGGATAGCGGCGGGATGGAGTGGCCCCGTCCCGCCGCTATGAGGCAGTGTGTCTACTGGGGGGACCGATTGTCCCCCCGGGGGATGGACGCGAAAGCGCGGGCACGGGGAGGATACCGGAAGAATGCTTCGAGCGATTCCCGGTATCCTCCCAAAGCGTGCCGAAGGGTCACCGTGGGGTTTTTAATGGGTAGGTCCCGCGCCTGTCGTTGTACGGGCGCGGGGAATCCCACACACCCCTCGCACCTCTCCCCAAGGAGGTGGGAGGGAGTCTTTCGAAGATTTTCCCCACGACAAAAAAAAAAAAAAAAAAAAAAAAAAAGTCCGCTCTGCTCCGAATCAGCGCTCCGGCGTCAAAAATCGTCGTAGGACAAAAAATCGACACGCTATCTTGCAGGAAAAAATCCGGGGAACACGATGGCGTCGTCAAAAGTGCAGGTCGTCGAGCTCGTTTTCGAGAGAAAAAAAAACAAATTCTCAAAATTCGACAAAAAAATAAAACGATTATTGGATCGTGTAGAGAATGTAAAACTGCATAAGAATCGCATAGACGAAAATTGGCGTTCACGTGCTCGTTTTTGTGGAAAAAATTAAAAAAGCTCTCAAAGCTCGAGATAAAAAAAAAAAAAACCATCCACCAGGTAGCCAACGGTAAACGGTACAAGTACCGTACGGGCGAAAACGAGCGTTACCGTGCTCGTTTTCGAGTTATTGAGGAAAAACGGCCTGGAGCGATCGGTCCGGCGGTCGACGCGCGAAAGTTTCTAAGTCCGCTCTGCTCCGAATCATCGCTCCGGCGTCAAAAATCGTCGTAGGACAAAAAATCGACACGCTATTTTGCAGGAAAAAATCCGGGGAACACGATGGCGTCGTCAAAAGTGCAGGTCGTCGAGCTCGTTTTCGAGGGAAAAAAAAACAAATTCTCAAAATTCGACAAAAAAATAAAACGATTATTGGATCGTGTAGAGAATGTAAAACTGCATAAGAATCGCATAGACGAAAATTGGCGTTCACGTGCTCGTTTTTGTGGAAAAAATTAAAAAAGCTCTCAAAGCTCGAGATAAAAAAAAAAAAAACCATCCACCAGGTAGCCAACGGTAAACGGTACAAGTATCGTACGGGCGAAAGCGAGCGTTACCGTGCTCGTTTTCGAGTTATTGAGGAAAAACGGCCTGGAGCGATCGGTCCGGCGGTCGACGCGCGAAAGTTTCTAAGTCCGCTCTGCTCCGAATCATCGCTCCGGCGTCAAAAATCGTCGTAGGACAAAAAATCGACACGCTATTGTGCAGGAAAAAATCCGGGGAACACGATGGCGTCGTCAAAAGTGCAGGTCGTCGAGCTCGTTTTCGAGAAAAAAAAAAAAAAATTCTCAAAATTCGACAAAAAAATAAAACGATTGTTGGATCGTATAGAGAATGTGAAACTGCATAAGAATCGTATAGACGAAAATTGGCGTTCACGTGCTCGTTTTTGTGGAAAAAATTAAAAAAGCTCTCAAAGCTCGAGATAAAAAAAAAAAAAACCATCCACCAGGTAGCCAACGGTAAACGGTACAAGTACCGTACGGGCGAAAACGAGCGTTACCGTGCTCGTTTTCGAGTTATTGACGAAAAACGGCCTGGAGCGATCGGTCCGGCGGTCGACGCGCGAAAGTTTCTAAGTCCGCTCTGCTTCGGGGAGGATACCGGAAGAATGCTTCGAGCGATTCCCGGTATCCTCCCAAAGCGTGCCGAAGGGTCACCGTGGGGTTTTTAGTGGGTAGGTCCCGCGCCTGTCGTTGTACGGGGGTGGGGAATCCCACACACCCCTCCCACCTCTCCCCAAGGAGGTGGGAGGGAGTCTTTCGAAGATTTTCCCCACGACAAAAAAAAAAAAAAAAAAAAAAAAAAAGTCCGCTCTGCTCCGAATCATCGCTCCGGCGTCAAAAATCGTCGTAGGACAAAAACTCGACACGCTATCTTGCAGGAAAAAATCCGGGGAACACGATGGCGTCGTCAAAAGTGCAGGTCGTCGAGCTCGTTTTCGAGAGAAAAAAAAAAAAATTCTCAAAATTCGACAAAAAAATAAAACGATTATTGGATCGTGTAGAGAATGTAAAACTGCATAAGAATCGCATAGACGAAAATTGGCGTTCACGTGCTCGTTTTTGTGGAAAAAATTAAAAAAGCTCTCAAAGCTCGAGATAAAAAAAAAAAAAACCATCCACCAGGTAGCCAACGGTAAACGGTACAAGTATCGTACGGGCGAAAACGAGCGTTACCGTGCTCGTTTTCGAGTTATTGACGAAAAACGGCCTGGAGCGATCGGTCCGGCGGTCGACGCGCGAAAGTTTCTAAGTCCGCTCTGCTTCGGGGAGGATACCGGAAGAATGCTTCGAGCGATTCCCGGTATCCTCCCAAAGCGTGCCGAAGGGTCACCGTGGGGTTTTTAGTGGGTAGGTCCCGCGCCTGTCGTTGTACGGGGGTGGGGAATCCCACACACCCCTCCCACCTCTCCCCAAGGAGGTGGGAGGGAGTCTTTCGAAGATTTTCCCCACGACAAAAAAAAAAAAAAAAAAAAAAAAAAAGTCCGCTCTGCTCCGAATCATCGCTCCGGCGTCAAAAATCGTCGTAGGACAAAAAATCGACACGCTATCTTGCAGGAAAAAATCCGGGGACCACGATGGCGTCGTCAAAAGTGCAGGTCGTCGAGCTCGTTTTCGAGAGAAAAAAAAAAAAATTCTCAAAATTCGACAAAAAAATAAAACGATTATTGGATCGTGTAGAGAATGTAAAACTGCATCAGAATCGCATAGACGAAATTGGCGTTCACGTGCTCGTTTTTGTGGAAAAAATTAAAAAAGCTCTCAAAGCTCGAGATAAAAAAAAAAAAAACCATCCACCAGGTAGCCAACGGTAAACGGTACAAGTATCGTACGGGCGAAAACGAGCGTTACCGTGCTCGTTTTCGAGTTATTGACGAAAAACGGCCTGGAGCGATCGGTCCGGCGGTCGACGCGCGAAAGTTTCTAAGTCCGCTCTGCTTCGGGGAGGATACCGGAAGAATGCTTCGAGCGATTCCCGGTATCCTCCCAAAGCGTGCCGAAGGGTCACCGTGGGGTTTTTAGTGGGTAGGTCCCGCGCCTGTCGTTGTACGGGCGCGGGGAATCCCACACACCCCTCCCACCTCTCCCCAAGGAGGTGGGAGGGAGTCTTTCGAAGATTTTCCCCACGACAAAAAAAAAAAAAAAAAAAAAAAAAAAAAAAAAAAAAAAAAAAAAAAAAAATAAAAGTCCGCTCTGCCCCGAATCATCGCTCCGGCGTCAAAAATCGTCGTAGGACAAAAAATCGACACGCTATCTTGCAGGAAAAAAACCGAGGAACACGATGGCGTCGTCAAAAGTGCAGGTCGTCGAGCTCGTTTTCGAGAGAAAAAAAAAAAATTCTCAAAATTCGACAAAAAAATAAAACGATTATTGGATCGTGTAGAGAATGTAAAACTGCATCAGAATCGCATAGACGAAAATTGGCGTTCACGTGCTCGTTTTTGTGGAAAAAATTAAAAGAGCTCTCAAAGCTCGAGATAAAAAAAAAAAAACCATCCACCAGGTAGCCAACGGTAAACGGTACAAGTATCGTACGGGCGAAAACGAGCGTTACCGTGCTCGTTTTCGAGTTATTGACGAAAAACGGCCTGGAGCGATCGGTCCGGCGGTCGACGCGCGAAAGTTTCTAAGTCCGCTCTGCTCCGAATCATCGCTCCGGCGTCAAAAATCGTCGTAGGACAAAAAATCGACACGCTATCTTGCAGGAAAAAATCCGGGGACCACGATGGCGTCGTCAAAAGTGCAGGTCGTCGAGCTCGTTTTCGAGAGAAAAAAAAAAAAATTCTCAAAATTCGACAAAAAAATAAAACGATTATTGGATCGTGTAGAGAATGTAAAACTGCATCAGAATCGCATAGACGAAAATTGGCGTTCACGTGCTCGTTTTTGTGGAAAAAATTAAAAAAGCTCTCAAAGCTCGAGATAAAAAAAAAAAAAACCATCCACCAGGTAGCCAACGGTAAACGGTACAAGTATCGTACGGGCGAAAACGAGCGTTACCGTGCTCGTTTTCGAGTTATTGGCGAATAACGGCCTGGAGCGATCGGTCCGGCGGTCGACGCGCGAAAGTTTCTAAGTCCGCTCTGCTCCGAATCATCGCTCCGGCGTCAAAAATCGTCGTAGGACAAAAAATCGACACGCTATCTTGCAGGAAAAAAGCCGGGGAACACGATGGCGTCGTCAAAAGTGCAGGTCGTCGAGCTCGTCTTCGAGAAAAAAAAAAAAAAATTCTCAAAATTCGACAAAAAAATAAAACGATTATTGGATCGTATAGAGAATGTGAAACTGCATAAGAATCGTATAGACGAAAATTGGCGTTCACGTGCTCGTTTTTGTGGAAAAAATTAAAAAAGCTCTCAAAGCTCGAGATAAAAAAAAAAAAAACCATCCACCAGGTAGCCAACGGTAAACGGTACAAGTACCGTACGGGCGAAAACGAGCGTTACCGTGCTCGTTTTCGAGTTATTGAGGAAAAACGGCCTGGAGCGATCGGTCCGGCGGTCGACGCGCGAAAGTTTCTAAGTCCGCTCTGCTCCGAATCATCGCTCCGGCATCAAAAATCGTCGTAGGACAAAAAATCGACACGCTATCTTGCAGGAAAAAATCCGGGGACCACGATGGCGTCGTCAAAAGTGCAGGTCGTCGAGCTCGTTTTCGAGAGAAAAAAAAAAAAATTCTCAAAATTCGACAAAAAAATAAAACGATTATTGGATCGTGTAGAGAATGTAAAACTGCATCAGAATCGCATAGACGAAAATTGGCGTTCACGTGCTCGTTTTTGTGGAAAAAATTAAAAAAGCTCTCAAAGCTCGAGATAAAAAAAAAAAAAACCATCCACCAGGTAGCCAACGGTAAACGGTACAAGTATCGTACGGGCGAAAACGAGCGTTACCGTGCTCGTTTTCGAGTTACTGACGAAAAACGGCCTGGAGCGATCGGTCCGGCGGTCGACGCGCGAAAGTTTCTAAGTCCGCTCTGCTCCGAATCATCGCTCCGGCGTCAAAAATCGTCGTAGGACAAAAAATCGACACGCTATTTTGCAGGAAAAAATCCGGGGAACACGATGGCGTCGTCAAAAGTGCAGGTCGTCGAGCTCGTTTTCGAGAAAAAAAAAAAAAAATTCTCAAAATTCGACAAAAAAATAAAACGATTGTTGGACCGTGTAGAGAATGTAAAACTGCATAAGAATCGTATAGACGAAAATTGGCGTTCACGTGCTCGTTTTTGTGGAAAAAATTAAAAAAGCTCTCAAAGTTCGAGATAAAAAAAAAAAATACCATCCACCAGGTAGCCAACGGTAAACGGTACAAGTATCGTACGGGCGAAAACGAGCGTTACCGTGCTCGTTTTCGAGTTATTGAGGAAAAACGGCCTGGAGCGATCGGTCCGGCGGTCGACGCGCGAAAGTTTCTAAGTCCGCTCTGCTCCGAATCATCGCTCCGGCGTCAAAAATCGTCGTAGGACAAAAAATCGACACGCTATCTTGCAGGAAAAAATCCGGGGAACACGATGGCGTCGTCAAAAGTGCAGGTCGTCGAGCTCGTTTTCGAGAAAAAAAAAAAAAAATTCTCAAAATTCGACAAAAAAATAAAACGATTATTGGATCGTATAGAGAATGTGAAACTGCATAAGAATCGTATAGACGAAAATTGGCGTTCACGTGCTCGTTTTTGTGGAAAAAATTAAAAAAGCTCTCAAAGCTCGAGATAAAAAAAAAAAAAACCATCCACCAGGTAGCCAACGGTAAACGGTACAAGTACCGTAGGGGCGAAAACGAGCGTTACCGTGCTCGTTTTCGAGTTATTGAGGAAAAACGGCCTGGAGCGATCGGTCCGGCGGTCGACGCGCGAAAGTTTCTAAGTCCGCTCTGCTCCGAATCATCGCTCCGGCATCAAAAATCGTCGTAGGACAAAAAATCGACACGCTATCTTGCAGGAAAAAATCCGGGGACCACGATGGCGTCGTCAAAAGTGCAGGTCGTCGAGCTCGTTTTCGAGAAAAAAAAAAAAAAATTCTCAAAATTCGACAAAAAAATAAAACGATTGTTGGACCGTGTAGAGAATGTAAAACTGCATAAGAATCGTATAGACGAAAATTGGCGTTCACGTGCTCGTTTTTGTGGAAAAAATTAAAAAAGCTCTCAAAGTTCGAGATAAAAAAAAAAAAACCATCGACCAGGTAGCCAACGGTAAACGATACAAGTATCGTACGGGCGAAAACGAGCGTTACCGTGCTCGTTTTCGAGTTATTGACGAAAAACAGCCTGGAGCGATCGGTCCGGCGGTCGACGCGCGATAGTTTCTAAGTCCGCTCTGCTCCGAATCATCGCTCCGGCGTCAAAAATCGTCGTAGGACAAAAAATCGACACGCTATTTTGCAGGAAAAAATCCGGGGAACACGATGGCGTCGTCAAAAGTGCAGGTCGTCGAGCTCGTTTTCGAGAAAAAAAAAAAAAAATTCTCAAAATTCGACAAAAAAATAAAACGATTGTTGGACCGTGTAGAGAATGTAAAACTGCATAAGAATCGTATAGACGAAAATTGGCGTTCACGTGCTCGTTTTTGTGGAAAAAATTAAAAAAGCTCTCAAAGTTCGAGATAAAAAAAAAAAATACCATCCACCAGGTAGCCAACGGTAAACGGTACAAGTATCGTACGGGCGAAAACGAGCGTTACCGTGCTCGTTTTCGAGTTATTGAGGAAAAACGGCCTGGAGCGATCGGTCCGGCGGTCGACGCGCGAAAGTTTCTAAGTCCGCTCTGCTCCGAATCATCGCTCCGGCGTCAAAAATCGTCGTAGGACAAAAAATCGACACGCTATCTTGCAGGAAAAAATCCGGGGAACACGATGGCGTCGTCAAAAGTGCAGGTCGTCGAGCTCGTTTTCGAGAAAAAAAAAAAAAAATTCTCAAAATTCGACAAAAAAATAAAACGATTATTGGATCGTGTAGAGAATGTAAAACTGCATAAGAATCGCATAGACGAAAATTGGCGTTCACGTGCTCGTTTTTGTGGAAAAAATTAAAAAAGCTCTCAAAGCTCGAGATAAAAAAAAAAAAAACCATCCACCAGGTAGCCAACGGTAAACGGTACAAGTATCGTACGGGCGAAAACGAGCGTTACCGTGCTCGTTTTCGAGTTATTGAGGAAAAACGGCCTGGAGCGATCGGTCCGGCGGTCGACGCGCGAAAGTTTCTAAGTCCGCTCTGCTCCGAATCATCGCTCCGGCGTCAAAAATCGTCGTAGGACAAAAAATCGACACGCTATCTTGCAGGAAAAAATCCGGGGAACACGATGGCGTCGTCAAAAGTGCAGGTCGTCGAGCTCGTTTTCGAGAAAAAAAAAAAAAAATTCTCAAAATTCGACAAAAAAATAAAACGATTATTGGATCGTGTAGAGAATGTAAAACTGCATAAGAATCGCATAGACGAAAATTGGCGTTCACGTGCTCGTTTTTGTGGAAAAAATTAAAAAAGCTCTCAAAGCTCGAGATAAAAAAAAAAAAAACCATCCACCAGGTAGCCAACGGTAAACGGTACAAGTATCGTACGGGCGAAAACGAGCGTTACCGTGCTCGTTTTCGAGTTATTGAGGAAAAACGGCCTGGAGCGATCGGTCCGGCGGTCGACGCGCGAAAGTTTCTAAGTCCGCTCTGCTCCGAATCATCGCTCCGGCGTCAAAAATCGTCGTAGGACAAAAAATCGACACGCTATCTTGCAGGAAAAAATCCGGGGAACACGATGGCGTCGTCAAAAGTGCAGGTCGTCGAGCTCGTTTTCGAGAAAAAAAAAAAAAAATTCTCAAAATTCGACAAAAAAATAAAACGATTATTGGATCGTGTAGAGAATGTAAAACTGCATCAGAATCGCATAGACCAAAATTGGCGTTCACGTGCTCGTTTTTGTGGAAAAGATTAAAAAAGCTCTCAAAGCTCGAGATAAAAAAAAAAAAAACCATCCACCAGGTAGCCAACGGTAAACGGTACAAGTATCGTACGGGCGAAAACGAGCGTTACCGTGCTCGTTTTCGAGTTATTGACGAAAAACGGCCTGGAGCGATCGGTCCGGCGGTCGACGCGCGAAAGTTTCTAAGTCCGCTCTGCTCCGAATCATCGCTCCGGCTTCAAAAATCGTCGTAGGACAAAAAATCGACACGCTATCTTGCAGGAAAAAATCCGGGGAACACGATGGCGTCGTCAAAAGTGCAGGTCGTCGAGCTCGTTTTCGAGAAAAAAAAAAAAAATTCTCAAAATTCGACAAAAAAATAAAACGATTATTGGATCGTATAGAGAATGTGAAACTGCATAAGAATCGTATAGACGAAAATTGGCGTTCACGTGCTCGTTTTTGTGGAAAAAATTAAAAAAGCTCTCAAAGCTCGAGATAAAAAAAAAAAAAACCATCCACCAGGTAGCCAACGGTAAACGGTACAAGTATCGTACGGGCGAAAACGAGCGTTACCGTGCTCGTTTTCGAGTTATTGACGAAAAACGGCCTGGAGCGATCGGTCCGGCGGTCGACGCGCGAAAGTTTCTAAGTCCGCTCTGCACCGAATCATCGCTCCGGCGTCAAAAATCGTCGTAGGACAAAAAATCGACACGCTATTTTGCAGGAAAAAATCCGGGGAACACGATGGCGTCGTCAAAAGTGCAGGTCGTCGAGCTCGTTTTCGAGAAAAAAAAAAAAAAATTCTCAAAATTCGACAAAAAAATAAAACGATTGTTGGACCGTGTAGAGAATGTAAAACTGCATAAGAATCGTATAGACGAAAATTGGCGTTCACGTGCTCGTTTTTGTGGAAAAAATTAAAAAAGCTCTCAAAGTTCGAGATAAAAAAAAAAAAAACCATCCACCAGGTAGCCAACGGTAAACGGTACAAGTATCGTACGGGCGAAAACGAGCGTTACCGTGCTCGTTTTCGAGTTATTGACGAAAAACGGCCTGGAGCGATCGGTCCGGCGGTCGACGCGCGAAAGTTTCTAAGTCCGCTCTGCTCCGAATCATCGCTCCGGCGTCAAAAATCGTCGTAGGACAAAAAATCGACACGCTATCTTGCAGGAAAAAATCCGGGGAACACGATGGCGTCGTCAAAAGTGCAGGTCGTCGAGCTCGTTTTCGAGAAAAAAAAAAAAAAATTCTCAAAATTCGACAAAAAAATAAAACGATTATTGGATCGTATAGAGAATGTGAAACTGCATAAGAATCGTATAGACGAAAATTGGCGTTCACGTGCTCGTTTTTGTGGAAAAAATTAAAAAAGCTCTCAAAGCTCGAGATAAAAAAAAAAAAAACCATCCACCAGGTAGCCAACGGTAAACGGTACAAGTACCGTACGGGCGAAAACGAGCGTTACCGTGCTCGTTTTCGAGTTATTGAGGAAAAACGGCCTGGAGCGATCGGTCCGGCGGTCGACGCGCGAAAGTTTCTAAGTCCGCTCTGCTCCGAATCATCGCTCCGGCGTCAAAAATCGTCGTAGGACAAAAAATCGACACGCTATTTTGCAGGAAAAAATCCGGGGAACACGATGGCGTCGTCAAAAGTGCAGGTCGTCGAGCTCGTTTTCGAGAAAAAAAAAAAAAAATTCTCAAAATTCGACAAAAAAATAAAACGATTGTTGGACCGTGTAGAGAATGTAAAACTGCATAAGAATCGTATAGACGAAAATTGGCGTTCACGTGCTCGTTTTTGTGGAAAAAATTAAAAAAGCTCTCAAAGTTCGAGATAAAAAAAAAAAAAACCATCCACCAGGTAGCCAACGGTAAACGGTACAAGTATCGTACGGGCGAAAACGAGCGTTACCGTGCTCGTTTTCGAGTTATTGACGAAAAACGGCCTGGAGCGATCGGTCCGGCGGTCGACGCGCGAAAGTTTCTAAGTCCGCTCTGCTCCGAATCATCGCTCCGGCGTCAAAAATCGTCGTAGGACAAAAAATCGACACGCTATCTTGCAGGAAAAAATCCGGGGAACACGATGGCGTCGTCAAAAGTGCAGGTCGTCGAGCTCGTTTTCGAGAAAAAAAAAAAAAAATTCTCAAAATTCGACAAAAAAATAAAACGATTATTGGATCGTATAGAGAATGTGAAACTGCATAAGAATCGTATAGACGAAAATTGGCGTTCACGTGCTCGTTTTTGTGGAAAAAATTAAAAAAGCTCTCAAAGCTCGAGATAAAAAAAAAAAAAACCATCCACCAGGTAGCCAACGGTAAACGGTACAAGTACCGTACGGGCGAAAACGAGCGTTACCGTGCTCGTTTTCGAGTTATTGAGGAAAAACGGCCTGGAGCGATCGGTCCGGCGGTCGACGCGCGAAAGTTTCTAAGTCCGCTCTGCTCCGAATCATCGCTCCGGCGTCAAAAATCGTCGTAGGACAAAAAATCGACACGCTATTTTGCAGGAAAAAATCCGGGGAACACGATGGCGTCGTCAAAAGTGCAGGTCGTCGAGCTCGTTTTCGAGAGAAAAAAAAACAAATTCTCAAAATTCGACAAAAAAATAAAACGATTATTGGATCGTGTAGAGAATGTAAAACTGCATAAGAATCGCATAGACGAAAATTGGCGTTCACGTGCTCGTTTTTGTGGAAAAAATTAAAAAAGCTCTCAAAGCTCGAGATAAAAAAAAAAAAAACCATCCACCAGGTAGCCAACGGTAAACGGTACAAGTATCGTACGGGCGAAAACGAGCGTTACCGTGCTCGTTTTCGAGTTATTGAGGAAAAACGGCCTGGAGCGATCGGTCCGGCGGTCGACGCGCGAAAGTTTCTAAGTCCGCTCTGCTCCGAATCATCGCTCCGGCGTCAAAAATCGTCGTAGGACAAAAAATCGACACGCTATTGTGCAGGAAAAAATCCGGGGAACACGATGGCGTCGTCAAAAGTGCAGGTCGTCGAGCTCGTTTTCGAGAAAAAAAAAAAAAAATTCTCAAAATTCGACAAAAAAATAAAACGATTGTTGGATCGTATAGAGAATGTGAAACTGCATAAGAATCGTATAGACGAAAATTGGCGTTCACGTGCTCGTTTTTGTGGGAAAAATTAAAAAAGCTCTCAAAGCTCGAGATAAAAAAAAAAAAAACCATCCACCAGGTAGCCAACGGTAAACGGTACAAGTACCGTACGGGCGAAAACGAGCGTTACCGTGCTCGTTTTCGAGTTATTGACGAAAAACGGCCTGGAGCGATCGGTCCGGCGGTCGACGCGCGAAAGTTTCTAAGTCCGCTCTGCTTCGGGGAGGATACCGGAAGAATGCTTCGAGCGATTCCCGGTATCCTCCCAAAGCGTGCCGAAGGGTCACCGTGGGGTTTTTAGTGGGTAGGTCCCGCGCCTGTCGTTGTACGGGGGTGGGGAATCCCACACACCCCTCCCACCTCTCCCCAAGGAGGTGGGAGGGAGTCTTTCGAAGATTTTCCCCACGACAAAAAAAAAAAAAAAAAAAAAAAAAAAGTCCGCTCTGCTCCGAATCATCGCTCCGGCGTCAAAAATCGTCGTAGGACAAAAACTCGACACGCTATCTTGCAGGAAAAAATCCGGGGAACACGATGGCGTCGTCAAAAGTGCAGGTCGTCGAGCTCGTTTTCGAGAGAAAAAAAAAAAAATTCTCAAAATTCGACAAAAAAATAAAACGATTATTGGATCGTGTAGAGAATGTAAAACTGCATAAGAATCGCATAGACGAAAATTGGCGTTTACGTGCTCGTTTTTGTGGAAAAAATTAAAAAAGCTCTCAAAGCTCGAGATAAAAAAAAAAAAAACCATCCACCAGGTAGCCAACGGTAAACGGTACAAGTATCGTACGGGCGAAAACGAGCGTTACCGTGCTCGTTTTCGAGTTATTGACGAAAAACGGCCTGGAGCGATCGGTCCGGCGGTCGACGCGCGAAAGTTTCTAAGTCCGCTCTGCTTCGGGGAGGATACCGGAAGAATGCTTCGAGCGATTCCCGGTATCCTCCCAAAGCGTGCCGAAGGGTCACCGTGGGGTTTTTAGTGGGTAGGTCCCGCGCCTGTCGTTGTACGGGGGTGGGGAATCCCACACACCCCTCCCACCTCTCCCCAAGGAGGTGGGAGGGAGTCTTTCGAAGATTTTCCCCACGACAAAAAAAAAAAAAAAAAAAAAAAAAAAGTCCGCTCTGCTCCGAATCATCGCTCCGGCGTCAAAAATCGTCGTAGGACAAAAAATCGACACGCTATCTTGCAGGAAAAAATCCGGGGACCACGATGGCGTCGTCAAAAGTGCAGGTCGTCGAGCTCGTTTTCGAGAGAAAAAAAAAAAAATTCTCAAAATTCGACAAAAAAATAAAACGATTATTGGATCGTGTAGAGAATGTAAAACTGCATCAGAATCGCATAGACGAAATTGGCGTTCACGTGCTCGTTTTTGTGGAAAAAATTAAAAAAGCTCTCAAAGCTCGAGATAAAAAAAAAAAAAACCATCCACCAGGTAGCCAACGGTAAACGGTACAAGTATCGTACGGGCGAAAACGAGCGTTACCGTGCTCGTTTTCGAGTTATTGACGAAAAACGGCCTGGAGCGATCGGTCCGGCGGTCGACGCGCGAAAGTTTCTAAGTCCGCTCTGCTTCGGGGAGGATACCGGAAGAATGCTTCGAGCGATTCCCGGTATCCTCCCAAAGCGTGCCGAAGGGTCACCGTGGGGTTTTTAGTGGGTAGGTCCCGCGCCTGTCGTTGTACGGGCGCGGGGAATCCCACACACCCCTCCCACCTCTCCCCAAGGAGGTGGGAGGGAGTCTTTCGAAGATTTTCCCCACGACAAAAAAAAAAAAAAAAAAAAAAAAAAAAAAAAAAAAAAAAAAAAAATAAAAGTCCGCTCTGCCCCGAATCATCGCTCCGGCGTCAAAAATCGTCGTAGGACAAAAAATCGACACGCTATCTTGCAGGAAAAAAACCGGGGAACACGATGGCGTCGTCAAAAGTGCAGGTCGTCGAGCTCGTTTTCGAGAGAAAAAAAAAAAATTCTCAAAATTCGACAAAAAAATAAAACGATTATTGGATCGTGTAGAGAATGTAAAACTGCATCAGAATCGCATAGACGAAAATTGGCGTTCACGTGCTCGTTTTTGTGGAAAAAATTAAAAAAGCTCTCAAAGCTCGAGATAAAAAAAAAAAAACCATCCACCAGGTAGCCAACGGTAAACGGTACAAGTATCGTACGGGCGAAAACGAGCGTTACCGTGCTCGTTTTCGAGTTATTGACGAAAAACGGCCTGGAGCGATCGGTCCGGCGGTCGACGCGCGAAAGTTTCTAAGTCCGCTCTGCTCCGAATCATCGCTCCGGCGTCAAAAATCGTCGTAGGACAAAAAATCGACACGCTATCTTGCAGGAAAAAATCCGGGGACCACGATGGCGTCGTCAAAAGTGCAGGTCGTCGAGCTCGTTTTCGAGAGAAAAAAAAAAAAATTCTCAAAATTCGACAAAAAAATAAAACGATTATTGGATCGTGTAGAGAATGTAAAACTGCATCAGAATCGCATAGACGAAAATTGGCGTTCACGTGCTCGTTTTTGTGGAAAAAATTAAAAAAGCTCTCAAAGCTCGAGATAAAAAAAAAAAAAACCATCCACCAGGTAGCCAACGGTAAACGGTACAAGTATCGTACGGGCGAAAACGAGCGTTACCGTGCTCGTTTTCGAGTTATTGACGAATAACGGCCTGGAGCGATCGGTCCGGCGGTCGACGCGCGAAAGTTTCTAAGTCCGCTCTGCTCCGAATCATCGCTCCGGCGTCAAAAATCGTCGTAGGACAAAAAATCGACACGCTATCTTGCAGGAAAAAATCCGGGGAACACGATGGCGTCGTCAAAAGTGCAGGTCGTCGAGCTCGTCTTCGAGAAAAAAAAAAAAAAATTCTCAAAATTCGACAAAAAAATAAAACGATTATTGGATCGTATAGAGAATGTGAAACTGCATAAGAATCGTATAGACGAAAATTGGCGTTCACGTGCTCGTTTTTGTGGAAAAAATTAAAAAAGCTCTCAAAGCTCGAGATAAAAAAAAAAAAAACCATCCACCAGGTAGCCAACGGTAAACGGTACAAGTACCGTACGGGCGAAAACGAGCGTTACCGTGCTCGTTTTCGAGTTATTGACGAAAAACGGCCTGGAGCGATCGGTCCGGCGGTCGACGCGCGAAAGTTTCTAAGTCCGCTCTGCACCGAATCATCGCTCCGGCGTCAAAAATCGTCGTAGGACAAAAAATCGACACGCTATTTTGCAGGAAAAAATCCGGGGAACACGATGGCGTCGTCAAAAGTGCAGGTCGTCGAGCTCGTTTTCGAGAGAAAAAAAAAAAAATTCTCAAAATTCGACAAAAAAATAAAACGATTATTGGATCGTATAGAGAATGTGAAACTGCATAAGAATCGTATAGACGAAAATTGGCGTTCACGTGCTCGTTTTTGTGGAAAAAATTAAAAAAGCTCTCAAAGCTCGAGATAAAAAAAAAAAAAACCATCCACCAGGTAGCCAACGGTAAACGGTACAAGTACCGTACGGGCGAAAACGAGCGTTACCGTGCTCGTTTTCGAGTTATTGAGGAAAAACGGCCTGGAGCGATCGGTCCGGCGGTCGACGCGCGAAAGTTTCTAAGTCCGCTCTGCTCCGAATCATCGCTCCGGCGTCAAAAATCGTCGTAGGACAAAAAATCGACACGCTATTTTGCAGGAAAAAATCCGGGGAACACGATGGCGTCGTCAAAAGTGCAGGTCGTCGAGCTCGTTTTCGAGAGAAAAAAAAACAAATTCTCAAAATTCGACAAAAAAATAAAACGATTATTGGATCGTGTAGAGAATGTAAAACTGCATAAGAATCGCATAGACGAAAATTGGCGTTCACGTGCTCGTTTTTGTGGAAAAAATTAAAAAAGCTCTCAAAGCTCGAGATAAAAAAAAAAAAAACCATCCACCAGGTAGCCAACGGTAAACGGTACAAGTATCGTACGGGCGAAAACGAGCGTTACCGTGCTCGTTTTCGAGTTATTGAGGAAAAACGGCCTGGAGCGATCGGTCCGGCGGTCGACGCGCGAAAGTTTCTAAGTCCGCTCTGCTCCGAATCATCGCTCCGGCGTCAAAAATCGTCGTAGGACAAAAAATCGACACGCTATCTTGCAGGAAAAAATCCGGGGAACACGATGGCGTCGTCAAAAGTGCAGGTCGTCGAGCTCGTTTTCGAGAAAAAAAAAAAAAAATTCTCAAAATTCGACAAAAAAATAAAACGATTATTGGATCGTGTAGAGAATGTAAAACTGCATCAGAATCGCATAGACCAAAATTGGCGTTCACGTGCTCGTTTTTGTGGAAAAAATTAAAAAAGCTCTCAAAGCTCGAGATAAAAAAAAAAAAAACCATCCACCAGGTAGCCAACGGTAAACGGTACAAGTATCGTACGGGCGAAAACGAGCGTTACCGTGCTCGTTTTCGAGTTATTGACGAAAAACGGCCTGGAGCGATCGGTCCGGCGGTCGACGCGCGAAAGTTTCTAAGTCCGCTCTGCTCCGAATCATCGCTCCGGCTTCAAAAATCGTCGTAGGACAAAAAATCGACACGCTATCTTGCAGGAAAAAATCCGGGGAACACGATGGCGTCGTCAAAAGTGCAAGTCGTCGAGCTCGTTTTCGAGAAAAAAAAAAAAAATTCTCAAAATTCGACAAAAAAATAAAACGATTATTGGATCGTATAGAGAATGTGAAACTGCATAAGAATCGTATAGACGAAAATTGGCGTTCACGTGCTCGTTTTTGTGGAAAAAATTAAAAAAGCTCTCAAAGCTCGAGATAAAAAAAAAAAAAACCATCCACCAGGTAGCCAACGGTAAACGGTACAAGTATCGTACGGGCGAAAACGAGCGTTACCGTGCTCGTTTTCGAGTTATTGACGAAAAACGGCCTGGAGCGATCGGTCCGGCGGTCGACGCGCGAAAGTTTCTAAGTCCGCTCTGCACCGAATCATCGCTCCGGCGTCAAAAATCGTCGTAGGACAAAAAATCGACACGCTATTTTGCAGGAAAAAATCCGGGGAACACGATGGCGTCGTCAAAAGTGCAGGTCGTCGAGCTCGTTTTCGAGAAAAAAAAAAAAAAATTCTCAAAATTCGACAAAAAAATAAAACGATTGTTGGACCGTGTAGAGAATGTAAAACTGCATAAGAATCGTATAGACGAAAATTGGCGTTCACGTGCTCGTTTTTGTGGAAAAAATTAAAAAAGCTCTCAAAGTTCGAGATAAAAAAAAAAAAACCATCGACCAGGTAGCCAACGGTAAACGATACAAGTATCGTACGGGCGAAAACGAGCGTTACCGTGCTCGTTTTCGAGTTATTGACGAAAAACGGCCTGGAGCGATCGGTCCGGCGGTCGACGCGCGAAAGTTTCTAAGTCCGCTCTGCTCCGAATCATCGCTCCGGCGTCAAAAATCGTCGTAGGACAAAAAATCGACACGCTATCTTGCAGGAAAAAATCCGGGGACCACGATGGCGTCGTCAAAAGTGCAGGTCGTCGAGCTCGTTTTCGAGAGAAAAAAAAAAAAATTCTCAAAATTCGACAAAAAAATAAAACGATTATTGGATCGTGTAGAGAATGTAAAACTGCATCAGAATCGCATAGACGAAATTGGCGTTCACGTGCTCGTTTTTGTGGAAAAAATTAAAAAAGCTCTCAAAGCTCGAGATAAAAAAAAAAAAAACCATCCACCAGGTAGCCAACGGTAAACGGTACAAGTACCGTACGGGCGAAAACGAGCGTTACCGTGCTCGTTTTCGAGTTATTGAGGAAAAACGGCCTGGAGCGATCGGTCCGGCGGTCGACGCGCGAAAGTTTCTAAGTCCGCTCTGCTCCGAATCATCGCTCCGGCGTCAAAAATCGTCGTAGGACAAAAAATCGACACGCTATTTTGCAGGAAAAAATCCGGGGAACACGATGGCGTCGTCAAAAGTGCAGGTCGTCGAGCTCGTTTTCGAGAGAAAAAAAAAAAAATTCTCAAAATTCGACAAAAAAATAAAACGATTATTGGATCGTGTAGAGAATGTAAAACTGCATAAGAATCGCATAGACGAAAATTGGCGTTCACGTGCTCGTTTTTGTGGAAAAAATTAAAAAAGCTCTCAAAGCTCGAGATAAAAAAAAAAAAAACCATCCACCAGGTAGCCAACGGTAAACGGTACAAGTATCGTACGGGCGAAAACGAGCGTTACCGTGCTCGTTTTCGAGTTATTGACGAAAAACGGCCTGGAGCGATCGGTCCGGCGGTCGACGCGCGAAAGTTTCTAAGTCCGCTCTGCACCGAATCATCGCTCCGGCGTCAAAAATCGTCGTAGGACAAAAAATCGACACGCTATTTTGCAGGAAAAAATCCGGGGAACACGATGGCGTCGTCAAAAGTGCAGGTCGTCGAGCTCGTTTTCGAGAAAAAAAAAAAAAAATTCTCAAAATTCGACAAAAAAATAAAACGATTGTTGGACCGTGTAGAGAATGTAAAACTGCATAAGAATCGTATAGACGAAAATTGGCGTTCACGTGCTCGTTTTTGTGGAAAAAATTAAAAAAGCTCTCAAAGTTCGAGATAAAAAAAAAAAAAACCATCCACCAGGTAGCCAACGGTAAACGGTACAAGTATCGTACGGGCGAAAACGAGCGTTACCGTGCTCGTTTTCGAGTTATTGACGAAAAACGGCCTGGAGCGATCGGTCCGGCGGTCGACGCGCGAAAGTTTCTAAGTCCGCTCTGCTCCGAATCATCGCTCCGGCGTCAAAAATCGTCGTAGGACAAAAAATCGACACGCTATCTTGCAGGAAAAAATCCGGGGAACACGATGGCGTCGTCAAAAGTGCAGGTCGTCGAGCTCGTTTTCGAGAAAAAAAAAAAAAAATTCTCAAAATTCGACAAAAAAATAAAACGATTATTGGATCGTATAGAGAATGTGAAACTGCATAAGAATCGTATAGACGAAAATTGGCGTTCACGTGCTCGTTTTTGTGGAAAAAATTAAAAAAGCTCTCAAAGCTCGAGATAAAAAAAAAAAAAACCATCCACCAGGTAGCCAACGGTAAACGGTACAAGTACCGTACGGGCGAAAACGAGCGTTACCGTGCTCGTTTTCGAGTTATTGAGGAAAAACGGCCTGGAGCGATCGGTCCGGCGGTCGACGCGCGAAAGTTTCTAAGTCCGCTCTGCTCCGAATCATCGCTCCGGCGTCAAAAATCGTCGTAGGACAAAAAATCGACACGCTATTTTGCAGGAAAAAATCCGGGGAACACGATGGCGTCGTCAAAAGTGCAGGTCGTCGAGCTCGTTTTCGAGAAAAAAAAAAAAAAATTCTCAAAATTCGACAAAAAAATAAAACGATTGTTGGACCGTGTAGAGAATGTAAAACTGCATAAGAATCGTATAGACGAAAATTGGCGTTCACGTGCTCGTTTTTGTGGAAAAAATTAAAAAAGCTCTCAAAGTTCGAGATAAAAAAAAAAAAAACCATCCACCAGGTAGCCAACGGTAAACGGTACAAGTATCGTACGGGCGAAAACGAGCGTTACCGTGCTCGTTTTCGAGTTATTGACGAAAAACGGCCTGGAGCGATCGGTCCGGCGGTCGACGCGCGAAAGTTTCTAAGTCCGCTCTGCTCCGAATCATCGCTCCGGCGTCAAAAATCGTCGTAGGACAAAAAATCGACACGCTATCTTGCAGGAAAAAATCCGGGGAACACGATGGCGTCGTCAAAAGTGCAGGTCGTCGAGCTCGTTTTCGAGAAAAAAAAAAAAAAATTCTCAAAATTCGACAAAAAAATAAAACGATTATTGGATCGTATAGAGAATGTGAAACTGCATAAGAATCGTATAGACGAAAATTGGCGTTCACGTGCTCGTTTTTGTGGAAAAAATTAAAAAAGCTCTCAAAGCTCGAGATAAAAAAAAAAAAAACCATCCACCAGGTAGCCAACGGTAAACGGTACAAGTACCGTACGGGCGAAAACGAGCGTTACCGTGCTCGTTTTCGAGTTATTGAGGAAAAACGGCCTGGAGCGATCGGTCCGGCGGTCGACGCGCGAAAGTTTCTAAGTCCGCTCTGCTCCGAATCATCGCTCCGGCGTCAAAAATCGTCGTAGGACAAAAAATCGACACGCTATTTTGCAGGAAAAAATCCGGGGAACACGATGGCGTCGTCAAAAGTGCAGGTCGTCGAGCTCGTTTTCGAGAGAAAAAAAAACAAATTCTCAAAATTCGACAAAAAAATAAAACGATTATTGGATCGTGTAGAGAATGTAAAACTGCATAAGAATCGCATAGACGAAAATTGGCGTTCACGTGCTCGTTTTTGTGGAAAAAATTAAAAAAGCTCTCAAAGCTCGAGATAAAAAAAAAAAAAACCATCCACCAGGTAGCCAACGGTAAACGGTACAAGTATCGTACGGGCGAAAACGAGCGTTACCGTGCTCGTTTTCGAGTTATTGAGGAAAAACGGCCTGGAGCGATCGGTCCGGCGGTCGACGCGCGAAAGTTTCTAAGTCCGCTCTGCTCCGAATCATCGCTCCGGCGTCAAAAATCGTCGTAGGACAAAAAATCGACACGCTATTGTGCAGGAAAAAATCCGGGGAACACGATGGCGTCGTCAAAAGTGCAGGTCGTCGAGCTCGTTTTCGAGAAAAAAAAAAAAAAATTCTCAAAATTCGACAAAAAAATAAAACGATTATTGGATCGTGTAGAGAATGTAAAACTGCATAAGAATCGCATAGACGAAAATTGGCGTTCACGTGCTCGTTTTTGTGGAAAAAATTAAAAAAGCTCTCAAAGCTCGAGATAAAAAAAAAAAAAACCATCCACCAGGTAGCCAACGGTAAACGGTACAAGTATCGTACGGGCGAAAACGAGCGTTACCGTGCTCGTTTTCGAGTTATTGACGAAAAACGGCCTGGAGCGATCGGTCCGGCGGTCGACGCGCGAAAGTTTCTAAGTCCGCTCTGCTTCGGGGAGGATACCGGAAGAATGCTTCGAGCGATTCCCGGTATCCTCCCAAAGCGTGCCGAAGGGTCACCGTGGGGTTTTTAGTGGGTAGGTCCCGCGCCTGTCGTTGTACGGGCGCGGGGAATCCCACACACCCCTCCCACCTCTCCCCAAGGAGGTGGGAGGGAGTCTTTCGAAGATTTTCCCCACGACAAAAAAAAAAAAAAAAAAAAAAAAAAAAAAAAAAAAAAAAAAAATAAAAGTCCGCTCTGCCCCGAATCATCGCTCCGGCGTCAAAAATCGTCGTAGGACAAAAAATCGACACGCTATCTTGCAGGAAAAAAACCGGGGAACACGATGGCGTCGTCAAAAGTGCAGGTCGTCGAGCTCGTTTTCGAGAGAAATAAAAAAAATTCTCAAAATTCGACAAAAAAATAAAACGATTATTGGATCGTGTAGAGAATGTAAAACTGCATCAGAATCGCATAGACGAAAATTGGCGTTCACGTGCTCGTTTTTGTGGAAAAAATTAAAAAAGCTCTCAAAGCTCGAGATAAAAAAAAAAAAACCATCCACCAGGTAGCCAACGGTAAACGGTACAAGTATCGTACGGGCGAAAACGAGCGTTACCGTGCTCGTTTTCGAGTTATTGACGAAAAACGGCCTGGAGCGATCGGTCCGGCGGTCGACGCGCGAAAGTTTCTAAGTCCGCTCTGCTCCGAATCATCGCTCCGGCGTCAAAAATCGTCGTAGGACAAAAAATCGACACGCTATCTTGCAGGAAAAAATCCGGGGACCACGATGGCGTCGTCAAAAGTGCAGGTCGTCGAGCTCGTTTTCGAGAGAAAAAAAAAAAAATTCTCAAAATTCGACAAAAAAATAAAACGATTATTGGATCGTGTAGAGAATGTAAAACTGCATCAGAATCGCATAGACGAAAATTGGCGTTCACGTGCTCGTTTTTGTGGAAAAAATTAAAAAAGCTCTCAAAGCTCGAGATAAAAAAAAAAAAAACCATCCACCAGGTAGCCAACGGTAAACGGTACAAGTATCGTACGGGCGAAAACGAGCGTTACCGTGCTCGTTTTCGAGTTATTGACGAATAACGGCCTGGAGCGATCGGTCCGGCGGTCGACGCGCGAAAGTTTCTAAGTCCGCTCTGCT
Organism: Colletes latitarsis; assembly: GCF_051014445.1. Taxonomy (NCBI): domain Eukaryota; kingdom Metazoa; phylum Arthropoda; class Insecta; order Hymenoptera; family Colletidae; genus Colletes; species Colletes latitarsis. The sequence goes on from NC_135137.1 coordinate 2,661,017, forward strand.
CCGAATCATCGCTCCGGCGTCAAAAATCGTCGTAGGACAAAAAATCGACACGCTATCTTGCAGGAAAAAATCCGGGGAACACGATGGCGTCGTCAAAAGTGCAGGTCGTCGAGCTCGTCTTCGAGAAAAAAAAAAAAAAATTCTCAAAATTCGACAAAAAAATAAAACGATTATTGGATCGTATAGAGAATGTGAAACTGCATAAGAATCGTATAGACGAAAATTGGCGTTCACGTGCTCGTTTTTGTGGAAAAAATTAAAAAAGCTCTCAAAGCTCGAGATAAAAAAAAAAAAAACCATCCACCAGGTAGCCAACGGTAAACGGTACAAGTACCGTACGGGCGAAAACGAGCGTTACCGTGCTCGTTTTCGAGTTATTGACGAAAAACGGCCTGGAGCGATCGGTCCGGCGGTCGACGCGCGAAAGTTTCTAAGTCCGCTCTGCACCGAATCATCGCTCCGGCGTCAAAAATCGTCGTAGGACAAAAAATCGACACGCTATTTTGCAGGAAAAAATCCGGGGAACACGATGGCGTCGTCAAAAGTGCAGGTCGTCGAGCTCGTTTTCGAGAGAAAAAAAAAAAAATTCTCAAAATTCGACAAAAAAATAAAACGATTATTGGATCGTATAGAGAATGTGAAACTGCATAAGAATCGTATAGACGAAAATTGGCGTTCACGTGCTCGTTTTTGTGGAAAAAATTAAAAAAGCTCTCAAAGCTCGAGATAAAAAAAAAAAAAACCATCCACCAGGTAGCCAACGGTAAACGGTACAAGTACCGTACGGGCGAAAACGAGCGTTACCGTGCTCGTTTTCGAGTTATTGAGGAAAAACGGCCTGGAGCGATCGGTCCGGCGGTCGACGCGCGAAAGTTTCTAAGTCCGCTCTGCTCCGAATCATCGCTCCGGCGTCAAAAATCGTCGTAGGACAAAAAATCGACACGCTATTTTGCAGGAAAAAATCCGGGGAACACGATGGCGTCGTCAAAAGTGCAGGTCGTCGAGCTCGTTTTCGAGAGAAAAAAAAACAAATTCTCAAAATTCGACAAAAAAATAAAACGATTATTGGATCGTGTAGAGAATGTAAAACTGCATAAGAATCGCATAGACGAAAATTGGCGTTCACGTGCTCGTTTTTGTGGAAAAAATTAAAAAAGCTCTCAAAGCTCGAGATAAAAAAAAAAAAAACCATCCACCAGGTAGCCAACGGTAAACGGTACAAGTATCGTACGGGCGAAAACGAGCGTTACCGTGCTCGTTTTCGAGTTATTGAGGAAAAACGGCCTGGAGCGATCGGTCCGGCGGTCGACGCGCGAAAGTTTCTAAGTCCGCTCTGCTCCGAATCATCGCTCCGGCGTCAAAAATCGTCGTAGGACAAAAAATCGACACGCTATTGTGCAGGAAAAAATCCGGGGAACACGATGGCGTCGTCAAAAGTGCAGGTCGTCGAGCTCGTTTTCGAGAAAAAAAAAAAAAAATTCTCAAAATTCGACAAAAAAATAAAACGATTGTTGGATCGTATAGAGAATGTGAAACTGCATAAGAATCGTATAGACGAAAATTGGCGTTCACGTGCTCGTTTTTGTGGAAAAAATTAAAAAAGCTCTCAAAGCTCGAGATAAAAAAAAAAAAAACCATCCACCAGGTAGCCAACGGTAAACGGTACAAGTACCGTACGGGCGAAAACGAGCGTTACCGTGCTCGTTTTCGAGTTATTGAGGAAAAACGGCCTGGAGCGATCGGTCCGGCGGTCGACGCGCGAAAGTTTCTAAGTCCGCTCTGCTCCGAATCATCGCTCCGGCGTCAAAAATCGTCGTAGGACAAAAAATCGACACGCTATTTTGCAGGAAAAAATCCGGGGAACACGATGGCGTCGTCAAAAGTGCAGGTCGTCGAGCTCGTTTTCGAGAAAAAAAAAAAAAAATTCTCAAAATTCGACAAAAAAATAAAACGATTGTTGGACCGTGTAGAGAATGTAAAACTGCATAAGAATCGTATAGACGAAAATTGGCGTTCACGTGCTCGTTTTTGTGGAAAAAATTAAAAAAGCTCTCAAAGTTCGAGATAAAAAAAAAAAAAACCATCCACCAGGTAGCCAACGGTAAACGGTACAAGTATCGTACGGGCGAAAACGAGCGTTACCGTGCTCGTTTTCGAGTTATTGACGAAAAACGGCCTGGAGCGATCGGTCCGGCGGTCGACGCGCGAAAGTTTCTAAGTCCGCTCTGCTCCGAATCATCGCTCCGGCGTCAAAAATCGTCGTAGGACAAAAAATCGACACGCTATCTTGCAGGAAAAAATCCGGGGAACACGATGGCGTCGTCAAAAGTGCAGGTCGTCGAGCTCGTTTTCGAGAAAAAAAAAAAAAAATTCTCAAAATTCGACAAAAAAATAAAACGATTATTGGATCGTATAGAGAATGTGAAACTGCATAAGAATCGTATAGACGAAAATTGGCGTTCACGTGCTCGTTTTTGTGGAAAAAATTAAAAAAGCTCTCAAAGCTCGAGATAAAAAAAAAAAAAACCATCCACCAGGTAGCCAACGGTAAACGGTACAAGTACCGTACGGGCGAAAACGAGCGTTACCGTGCTCGTTTTCGAGTTATTGAGGAAAAACGGCCTGGAGCGATCGGTCCGGCGGTCGACGCGCGAAAGTTTCTAAGTCCGCTCTGCTCCGAATCATCGCTCCGGCGTCAAAAATCGTCGTAGGACAAAAAATCGACACGCTATTTTGCAGGAAAAAATCCGGGGAACACGATGGCGTCGTCAAAAGTGCAGGTCGTCGAGCTCGTTTTCGAGAGAAAAAAAAACAAATTCTCAAAATTCGACAAAAAAATAAAACGATTATTGGATCGTGTAGAGAATGTAAAACTGCATAAGAATCGCATAGACGAAAATTGGCGTTCACGTGCTCGTTTTTGTGGAAAAAATTAAAAAAGCTCTCAAAGCTCGAGATAAAAAAAAAAAAAACCATCCACCAGGTAGCCAACGGTAAACGGTACAAGTATCGTACGGGCGAAAACGAGCGTTACCGTGCTCGTTTTCGAGTTATTGAGGAAAAACGGCCTGGAGCGATCGGTCCGGCGGTCGACGCGCGAAAGTTTCTAAGTCCGCTCTGCTCCGAATCATCGCTCCGGCGTCAAAAATCGTCGTAGGACAAAAAATCGACACGCTATTGTGCAGGAAAAAATCCGGGGAACACGATGGCGTCGTCAAAAGTGCAGGTCGTCGAGCTCGTTTTCGAGAAAAAAAAAAAAAAATTCTCAAAATTCGACAAAAAAATAAAACGATTGTTGGATCGTATAGAGAATGTGAAACTGCATAAGAATCGTATAGACGAAAATTGGCGTTCACGTGCTCGTTTTTGTGGAAAAAATTAAAAAAGCTCTCAAAGCTCGAGATAAAAAAAAAAAAAACCATCCACCAGGTAGCCAACGGTAAACGGTACAAGTACCGTACGGGCGAAAACGAGCGTTACCGTGCTCGTTTTCGAGTTATTGACGAAAAACGGCCTGGAGCGATCGGTCCGGCGGTCGACGCGCGAAAGTTTCTAAGTCCGCTCTGCTTCGGGGAGGATACCGGAAGAATGCTTCGAGCGATTCCCGGTATCCTCCCAAAGCGTGCCGAAGGGTCACCGTGGGGTTTTTAGTGGGTAGGTCCCGCGCCTGTCGTTGTACGGGGGTGGGGAATCCCACACACCCCTCCCACCTCTCCCCAAGGAGGTGGGAGGGAGTCTTTCGAAGATTTTCCCCACGACAAAAAAAAAAAAAAAAAAAAAAAAAAAGTCCGCTCTGCTCCGAATCATCGCTCCGGCGTCAAAAATCGTCGTAGGACAAAAAATCGACACGCTATCTTGCAGGAAAAAATCCGGGGACCACGATGGCGTCGTCAAAAGTGCAGGTCGTCGAGCTCGTTTTCGAGAGAAAAAAAAAAAAATTCTCAAAATTCGACAAAAAAATAAAACGATTATTGGATCGTGTAGAGAATGTAAAACTGCATCAGAATCGCATAGACGAAATTGGCGTTCACGTGCTCGTTTTTGTGGAAAAAATTAAAAAAGCTCTCAAAGCTCGAGATAAAAAAAAAAAAACCATCCACCAGGTAGCCAACGGTAAACGGTACAAGTATCGTACGGGCGAAAACGAGCGTTACCGTGCTCGTTTTCGAGTTATTGACGAAAAACGGCCTGGAGCGATCGGTCCGGCGGTCGACGCGCGAAAGTTTCTAAGTCCGCTCTGCTTCGGGGAGGATACCGGAAGAATGCTTCGAGCGATTCCCGGTATCCTCCCAAAGCGTGCCGAAGGGTCACCGTGGGGTTTTTAGTGGGTAGGTCCCGCGCCTGTCGTTGTACGGGCGCGGGGAATCCCACACACCCCTCCCACCTCTCCCCAAGGAGGTGGGAGGGAGTCTTTCGAAGATTTTCCCCACGACAAAAAAAAAAAAAAAAAAAAAAAAAAAAAAAAAAAAAAAAAAAATAAAAGTCCGCTCTGCCCCGAATCATCGCTCCGGCGTCAAAAATCGTCGTAGGACAAAAAATCGACACGCTATCTTGCAGGAAAAAAACCGGGGAACACGATGGCGTCGTCAAAAGTGCAGGTCGTCGAGCTCGTTTTCGAGAGAAAAAAAAAAAATTCTCAAAATTCGACAAAAAAATAAAACGATTATTGGATCGTGTAGAGAATGTAAAACTGCATCAGAATCGCATAGACGAAAATTGGCGTTCACGTGCTCGTTTTTGTGGAAAAAATTAAAAAAGCTCTCAAAGCTCGAGATAAAAAAAAAAAAAACCATCCACCAGGTAGCCAACGGTAAACGGTACAAGTATCGTACGGGCGAAAACGAGCGTTACCGTGCTCGTTTTCGAGTTATTGACGAATAACGGCCTGGAGCGATCGGTCCGGCGGTCGACGCGCGAAAGTTTCTAAGTCCGCTCTGCTCCGAATCATCGCTCCGGCGTCAAAAATCGTCGTAGGACAAAAAATCGACACGCTATCTTGCAGGAAAAAATCCGGGGAACACGATGGCGTCGTCAAAAGTGCAGGTCGTCGAGCTCGTTTTCGAGAGAAAAAAAAAAAAATTCTCAAAATTCGACAAAAAAATAAAACGATTATTGGATCGTATAGAGAATGTGAAACTGCATAAGAATCGTATAGACGAAAATTGGCGTTCACGTGCTCGTTTTTGTGGAAAAAATTAAAAAAGCTCTCAAAGCTCGAGATAAAAAAAAAAAAAACCATCCACCAGGTAGCCAACGGTAAACGGTACAAGTACCGTACGGGCGAAAACGAGCGTTACCGTGCTCGTTTTCGAGTTATTGAGGAAAAACGGCCTGGAGCGATCGGTCCGGCGGTCGACGCGCGAAAGTTTCTAAGTCCGCTCTGCTCCGAATCATCGCTCCGGCGTCAAAAATCGTCGTAGGACAAAAAATCGACACGCTATTTTGCAGGAAAAAATCCGGGGAACACGATGGCGTCGTCAAAAGTGCAGGTCGTCGAGCTCGTTTTCGAGAGAAAAAAAAACAAATTCTCAAAATTCGACAAAAAAATAAAACGATTATTGGATCGTGTAGAGAATGTAAAACTGCATAAGAATCGCATAGACGAAAATTGGCGTTCACGTGCTCGTTTTTGTGGAAAAAATTAAAAAAGCTCTCAAAGCTCGAGATAAAAAAAAAAAAAACCATCCACCAGGTAGCCAACGGTAAACGGTACAAGTATCGTACGGGCGAAAACGAGCGTTACCGTGCTCGTTTTCGAGTTATTGAGGAAAAACGGCCTGGAGCGATCGGTCCGGCGGTCGACGCGCGAAAGTTTCTAAGTCCGCTCTGCTCCGAATCATCGCTCCGGCGTCAAAAATCGTCGTAGGACAAAAAATCGACACGCTATTGTGCAGGAAAAAATCCGGGGAACACGATGGCGTCGTCAAAAGTGCAGGTCGTCGAGCTCGTTTTCGAGAAAAAAAAAAAAAAATTCTCAAAATTCGACAAAAAAATAAAACGATTGTTGGATCGTATAGAGAATGTGAAACTGCATAAGAATCGTATAGACGAAAATTGGCGTTCACGTGCTCGTTTTTGTGGAAAAAATTAAAAAAGCTCTCAAAGCTCGAGATAAAAAAAAAAAAAACCATCCACCAGGTAGCCAACGGTAAACGGTACAAGTACCGTACGGGCGAAAACGAGCGTTACCGTGCTCGTTTTCGAGTTATTGACGAAAAACGGCCTGGAGCGATCGGTCCGGCGGTCGACGCGCGAAAGTTTCTAAGTCCGCTCTGCTTCGGGGAGGATACCGGAAGAATGCTTCGAGCGATTCCCGGTATCCTCCCAAAGCGTGCCGAAGGGTCACCGTGGGGTTTTTAGTGGGTAGGTCCCGCGCCTGTCGTTGTACGGGGGTGGGGAATCCCACACACCCCTCCCACCTCTCCCCAAGGAGGTGGGAGGGAGTCTTTCGAAGATTTTCCCCACGACAAAAAAAAAAAAAAAAAAAAAAAAAAAGTCCGCTCTGCTCCGAATCATCGCTCCGGCGTCAAAAATCGTCGTAGGACAAAAACTCGACACGCTATCTTGCAGGAAAAAATCCGGGGAACACGATGGCGTCGTCAAAAGTGCAGGTCGTCGAGCTCGTTTTCGAGAGAAAAAAAAAAAAATTCTCAAAATTCGACAAAAAAATAAAACGATTATTGGATCGTGTAGAGAATGTAAAACTGCATAAGAATCGCATAGACGAAAATTGGCGTTCACGTGCTCGTTTTTGTGGAAAAAATTAAAAAAGCTCTCAAAGCTCGAGATAAAAAAAAAAAAAACCATCCACCAGGTAGCCAACGGTAAACGGTACAAGTATCGTACGGGCGAAAACGAGCGTTACCGTGCTCGTTTTCGAGTTATTGACGAAAAACGGCCTGGAGCGATCGGTCCGGCGGTCGACGCGCGAAAGTTTCTAAGTCCGCTCTGCTTCGGGGAGGATACCGGAAGAATGCTTCGAGCGATTCCCGGTATCCTCCCAAAGCGTGCCGAAGGGTCACCGTGGGGTTTTTAGTGGGTAGGTCCCGCGCCTGTCGTTGTACGGGGGTGGGGAATCCCACACACCCCTCCCACCTCTCCCCAAGGAGGTGGGAGGGAGTCTTTCGAAGATTTTCCCCACGACAAAAAAAAAAAAAAAAAAAAAAAAAAAGTCCGCTCTGCTCCGAATCATCGCTCCGGCGTCAAAAATCGTCGTAGGACAAAAAATCGACACGCTATCTTGCAGGAAAAAATCCGGGGACCACGATGGCGTCGTCAAAAGTGCAGGTCGTCGAGCTCGTTTTCGAGAGAAAAAAAAAAAAATTCTCAAAATTCGACAAAAAAATAAAACGATTATTGGATCGTGTAGAGAATGTAAAACTGCATCAGAATCGCATAGACGAAATTGGCGTTCACGTGCTCGTTTTTGTGGAAAAAATTAAAAAAGCTCTCAAAGCTCGAGATAAAAAAAAAAAAAACCATCCACCAGGTAGCCAACGGTAAACGGTACAAGTATCGTACGGGCGAAAACGAGCGTTACCGTGCTCGTTTTCGAGTTATTGACGAAAAACGGCCTGGAGCGATCGGTCCGGCGGTCGACGCGCGAAAGTTTCTAAGTCCGCTCTGCTTCGGGGAGGATACCGGAAGAATGCTTCGAGCGATTCCCGGTATCCTCCCAAAGCGTGCCGAAGGGTCACCGTGGGGTTTTTAGTGGGTAGGTCCCGCGCCTGTCGTTGTACGGGCGCGGGGAATCCCACACACCCCTCCCACCTCTCCCCAAGGAGGTGGGAGGGAGTCTTTCGAAGATTTTCCCCACGACAAAAAAAAAAAAAAAAAAAAAAAAAAAAAAAATAAAAGTCCGCTCTGCCCCGAATCATCGCTCCGGCGTCAAAAATCGTCGTAGGACAAAAAATCGACACGCTATCTTGCAGGAAAAAAACCGGGGAACACGATGGCGTCGTCAAAAGTGCAGGTCGTCGAGCTCGTTTTCGAGAGAAAAAAAAAAAATTCTCAAAATTCGACAAAAAAATAAAACGATTATTGGATCGTGTAGAGAATGTAAAACTGCATCAGAATCGCATAGACGAAAATTGGCGTTCACGTGCTCGTTTTTGTGGAAAAAATTAAAAAAGCTCTCAAAGCTCGAGATAAAAAAAAAAAAACCATCCACCAGGTAGCCAACGGTAAACGGTACAAGTATCGTACGGGCGAAAACGAGCGTTACCGTGCTCGTTTTCGAGTTATTGACGAAAAACGGCCTGGAGCGATCGGTCCGGCGGTCGACGCGCGAAAGTTTCTAAGTCCGCTCTGCTCCGAATCATCGCTCCGGCGTCAAAAATCGTCGTAGGACAAAAAATCGACACGCTATCTTGCAGGAAAAAATCCGGGGAACACGATGGCGTCGTCAAAAGTGCAGGTCGTCGAGCTCGTCTTCGAGAAAAAAAAAAAAAAATTCTCAAAATTCGACAAAAAAATAAAACGATTATTGGATCGTATAGAGAATGTGAAACTGCATAAGAATCGTATAGACGAAAATTGGCGTTCACGTGCTCGTTTTTGTGGAAAAAATTAAAAAAGCTCTCAAAGCTCGAGATAAAAAAAAAAAAAACCATCCACCAGGTAGCCAACGGTAAACGGTACAAGTACCGTACGGGCGAAAACGAGCGTTACCGTGCTCGTTTTCGAGTTATTGAGGAAAAACGGCCTGGAGCGATCGGTCCGGCGGTCGACGCGCGAAAGTTTCTAAGTCCGCTCTGCTCCGAATCATCGCTCCGGCATCAAAAATCGTCGTAGGACAAAAAATCGACACGCTATCTTGCAGGAAAAAATCCGGGGACCACGATGGCGTCGTCAAAAGTGCAGGTCGTCGAGCTCGTTTTCGAGAGAAAAAAAAAAAAATTCTCAAAATTCGACAAAAAAATAAAACGATTATTGGATCGTGTAGAGAATGTAAAACTGCATCAGAATCGCATAGACGAAATTGGCGTTCACGTGCTCGTTTTTGTGGAAAAAATTAAAAAAGCTCTCAAAGCTCGAGATAAAAAAAAAAAAAACCATCCACCAGGTAGCCAACGGTAAACGGTACAAGTATCGTACGGGCGAAAACGAGCGTTACCGTGCTCGTTTTCGAGTTATTGACGAAAAACGGCCTGGAGCGATCGGTCCGGCGGTCGACGCGCGAAAGTTTCTAAGTCCGCTCTGCTTCGGGGAGGATACCGGAAGAATGCTTCGAGCGATTCCCGGTATCCTCCCAAAGCGTGCCGAAGGGTCACCGTGGGGTTTTTAGTGGGTAGGTCCCGCGCCTGTCGTTGTACGGGCGCGGGGAATCCCACACACCCCTCCCACCTCTCCCCAAGGAGGTGGGAGGGAGTCTTTCGAAGATTTTCCCCACGACAAAAAAAAAAAAAAAAAAAAAAAAAAAAAAAAATAAAAGTCCGCTCTGCCCCGAATCATCGCTCCGGCGTCAAAAATCGTCGTAGGACAAAAAATCGACACGCTATCTTGCAGGAAAAAAACCGGGGAACACGATGGCGTCGTCAAAAGTGCAGGTCGTCGAGCTCGTTTTCGAGAGAAAAAAAAAAAATTCTCAAAATTCGACAAAAAAATAAAACGATTATTGGATCGTGTAGAGAATGTAAAACTGCATCAGAATCGCATAGACGAAAATTGGCGTTCACGTGCTCGTTTTTGTGGAAAAAATTAAAAAAGCTCTCAAAGCTCGAGATAAAAAAAAAAAAACCATCCACCAGGTAGCCAACGGTAAACGGTACAAGTATCGTACGGGCGAAAACGAGCGTTACCGTGCTCGTTTTCGAGTTATTGACGAAAAACGGCCTGGAGCGATCGGTCCGGCGGTCGACGCGCGAAAGTTTCTAAGTCCGCTCTGCTCCGAATCATCGCTCCGGCGTCAAAAATCGTCGTAGGACAAAAAATCGACACGCTATTTTGCAGGAAAAAATCCGGGGAACACGATGGCGTCGTCAAAAGTGCAGGTCGTCGAGCTCGTTTTCGAGAAAAAAAAAAAAAAATTCTCAAAATTCGACAAAAAAATAAAACGATTGTTGGACCGTGTAGAGAATGTAAAACTGCATAAGAATCGTATAGACGAAAATTGGCGTTCACGTGCTCGTTTTTGTGGAAAAAATTAAAAAAGCTCTCAAAGTTCGAGATAAAAAAAAAAAATACCATCCACCAGGTAGCCAACGGTAAACGGTACAAGTATCGTACGGGCGAAAACGAGCGTTACCGTGCTCGTTTTCGAGTTATTGACGAAAAACGGCCTGGAGCGATCGGTCCGGCGGTCGACGCGCGAAAGTTTCTAAGTCCGCTCTGCTCCGAATCATCGCTCCGGCGTCAAAAATCGTCGTAGGACAAAAAATCGACACGCTATCTTGCAGGAAAAAATCCGGGGAACACGATGGCGTCGTCAAAAGTGCAGGTCGTCGAGCTCGTTTTCGAGAAAAAAAAAAAAAAATTCTCAAAATTCGACAAAAAAATAAAACGATTATTGGATCGTATAGAGAATGTGAAACTGCATAAGAATCGTATAGACGAAAATTGGCGTTCACGTGCTCGTTTTTGTGGAAAAAATTAAAAAAGCTCTCAAAGCTCGAGATAAAAAAAAAAAAAACCATCCACCAGGTAGCCAACGGTAAACGGTACAAGTACCGTAGGGGCGAAAACGAGCGTTACCGTGCTCGTTTTCGAGTTATTGAGGAAAAACGGCCTGGAGCGATCGGTCCGGCGGTCGACGCGCGAAAGTTTCTAAGTCCGCTCTGCTCCGAATCATCGCTCCGGCATCAAAAATCGTCGTAGGACAAAAAATCGACACGCTATCTTGCAGGAAAAAATCCGGGGACCACGATGGCGTCGTCAAAAGTGCAGGTCGTCGAGCTCGTTTTCGAGAAAAAAAAAAAAAAATTCTCAAAATTCGACAAAAAAATAAAACGATTGTTGGACCGTGTAGAGAATGTAAAACTGCATAAGAATCGTATAGACGAAAATTGGCGTTCACGTGCTCGTTTTTGTGGAAAAAATTAAAAAAGCTCTCAAAGTTCGAGATAAAAAAAAAAAAACCATCGACCAGGTAGCCAACGGTAAACGATACAAGTATCGTACGGGCGAAAACGAGCGTTACCGTGCTCGTTTTCGAGTTATTGACGAAAAACAGCCTGGAGCGATCGGTCCGGCGGTCGACGCGCGAAAGTTTCTAAGTCCGCTCTGCTCCGAATCATCGCTCCGGCGTCAACAATCGTCGTAGGACAAAAAATCGACACGCTATCTTGCAGGAAAAAATCCGGGGAACACGATGGCGTCGTCAAAAGTGCAGGTCGTCGAGCTCGTTTTCGAGAAAAAAAAAAAAAAATTCTCAAAATTCGACAAAAAAATAAAACGATTGTTGGACCGTGTAGAGAATGTAAAACTGCATAAGAATCGTATAGACGAAAATTGGCGTTCACGTGCTCGTTTTTGTGGAAAAAATTAAAAAAGCTCTCAAAGTTCGAGATAAAAAAAAAAAAACCATCGACCAGGTAGCCAACGGTAAACGATACAAGTATCGTACGGGCGAAAACGAGCGTTACCGTGCTCGTTTTCGAGTTATTGACGAAAAACGGCCTGGAGCGATCGGTCCGGCGGTCGACGCGCGAAAGTTTCTAAGTCCGCTCTGCTCCGAATCATCGCTCCGGCGTCAAAAATCGTCGTAGGACAAAAAATCGACACGCTATCTTGCAGGAAAAAATCCGGGGACCACGATGGCGTCGTCAAAAGTGCAGGTCGTCGAGCTCGTTTTCGAGAGAAAAAAAAAAAAATTCTCAAAATTCGACAAAAAAATAAAACGATTATTGGATCGTGTAGAGAATGTAAAACTGCATCAGAATCGCATAGACGAAATTGGCGTTCACGTGCTCGTTTTTGTGGAAAAAATTAAAAAAGCTCTCAAAGCTCGAGATAAAAAAAAAAAAAACCATCCACCAGGTAGCCAACGGTAAACGGTACAAGTACCGTACGGGCGAAAACGAGCGTTACCGTGCTCGTTTTCGAGTTATTGAGGAAAAACGGCCTGGAGCGATCGGTCCGGCGGTCGACGCGCGAAAGTTTCTAAGTCCGCTCTGCTCCGAATCATCGCTCCGGCGTCAAAAATCGTCGTAGGACAAAAAATCGACACGCTATTTTGCAGGAAAAAATCCGGGGAACACGATGGCGTCGTCAAAAGTGCAGGTCGTCGAGCTCGTTTTCGAGAGAAAAAAAAAAAAATTCTCAAAATTCGACAAAAAAATAAAACGATTATTGGATCGTGTAGAGAATGTAAAACTGCATAAGAATCGCATAGACGAAAATTGGCGTTCACGTGCTCGTTTTTGTGGAAAAAATTAAAAAAGCTCTCAAAGCTCGAGATAAAAAAAAAAAAAACCATCCACCAGGTAGCCAACGGTAAACGGTACAAGTATCGTACGGGCGAAAACGAGCGTTACCGTGCTCGTTTTCGAGTTATTGAGGAAAAACGGCCTGGAGCGATCGGTCCGGCGGTCGACGCGCGAAAGTTTCTAAGTCCGCTCTGCTCCGAATCATCGCTTCGGCGTCAAAAATCGTCGTAGGACAAAAAATCGACACGCTATCTTGCAGGAAAAAATCCGGGGAACACGATGGCGTCGTCAAAAGTGCAGGTCGTCGAGCTCGTTTTCGAGAAAAAAAAAAAAAAATTCTCAAAATTCGACAAAAAAATAAAACGATTATTGGATCGTGTAGAGAATGTAAAACTGCATCAGAATCGCATAGACCAAAATTGGCGTTCACGTGCTCGTTTTTGTGGAAAAAATTAAAAAAGCTCTCAAAGCTCGAGATAAAAAAAAAAAAAACCATCCACCAGGTAGCCAACGGTAAACGGTACAAGTATCGTACGGGCGAAAACGAGCGTTACCGTGCTCGTTTTCGAGTTATTGACGAAAAACGGCCTGGAGCGATCGGTCCGGCGGTCGACGCGCGAAAGTTTCTAAGTCCGCTCTGCTCCGAATCATCGCTCCGGCGTCAAAAATCGTCGTAGGACAAAAAATCGACACGCTATCTTGCAGGAAAAAATCCGGGGAACACGATGGCGTCGTCAAAAGTGCAGGTCGTCGAGCTCGTTTTCGAGAAAAAAAAAAAAAATTCTCAAAATTCGACAAAAAAATAAAACGATTATTGGATCGTATAGAGAATGTGAAACTGCATAAGAATCGTATAGACGAAAATTGGCGTTCACGTGCTCGTTTTTGTGGAAAAAATTAAAAAAGCTCTCAAAGCTCGAGATAAAAAAAAAAAAAACCATCCACCAGGTAGCCAACGGTAAACGGTACAAGTATCGTACGGGCGAAAACGAGCGTTACCGTGCTCGTTTTCGAGTTATTGACGAAAAACGGCCTGGAGCGATCGGTCCGGCGGTCGACGCGCGAAAGTTTCTAAGTCCGCTCTGCTCCGAATCATCGCTCCGGCGTCAAAAATCGTCGTAGGACAAAAAATCGACACGCTATTTTGCAGGAAAAAATCCGGGGAACACGATGGCGTCGTCAAAAGTGCAGGTCGTCGAGCTCGTTTTCTAGAAAAAAAAAAAAAAATTCTCAAAATTCGACAAAAAAATAAAACGATTGTTGGACCGTGTAGAGAATGTAAAACTGCATAAGAATCGTATAGACGAAAATTGGCGTTCACGTGCTCGTTTTTGTGGAAAAAATTAAAAAAGCTCTCAAAGTTCGAGATAAAAAAAAAAAAAACCATCCACCAGGTAGCCAACGGTAAACGGTACAAGTATCGTACGGGCGAAAACGAGCATTACCGTGCTCGTTTTCGAGTTATTGACGAAAAACGGCCTGGAGCGATCGGTCCGGCGGTCGACGCGCGAAAGTTTCTAAGTCCGCTCTGCTCCGAATCATCGCTCCGGCGTCAAAAATCGTCGTAGGACAAAAAATCGACACGCTATCTTGCAGGAAAAAATCCGGGGAACACGATGGCGTCGTCAAAAGTGCAGGTCGTCGAGCTCGTTTTCGAGAAAAAAAAAAAAAAATTCTCAAAATTCGACAAAAAAATAAAACGATTATTGGATCGTATAGAGAATGTGAAACTGCATAAGAATCGTATAGACGAAAATTGGCGTTCACGTGCTCGTTTTTGTGGAAAAAATTAAAAAAGCTCTCAAAGTTCGAGATAAAAAAAAAAAAAACGATCCACCAGGTAGCCAACGGTAAACGGTACAAGTATCGTACGGGCGAAAACGAGCGTTACCGTGCTCGTTTTCGAGTTATTGACGAAAAACGGCCTGGAGCGATCGGTCCGGCGGTCGACGCGCGAAAGTTTCTAAGTCCGCTCTGCTCCGAATCATCGCTCCGGCGTCAAAAATCGTCGTAGGACAAAAAATCGACACGCTATCTTGCAGGAAAAAATCCGGGGAACACGATGGCGTCGTCAAAAGTGCAGGTCGTCGAGCTCGTTTTCGAGAAAAAAAAAAAAAAATTCTCAAAATTCGACAAAAAAATAAAACGATTATTGGATCGTATAGAGAATGTGAAACTGCATAAGAATCGTATAGACGAAAATTGGCGTTCACGTGCTCGTTTTTGTGGAAAAAATTAAAAAAGCTCTCAAAGCTCGAGATAAAAAAAAAAAAAACCATCCACCAGGTAGCCAACGGTAAACGGTACAAGTACCGTACGGGCGAAAACGAGCGTTACCGTGCTCGTTTTCGAGTTATTGAGGAAAAACGGCCTGGAGCGATCGGTCCGGCGGTCGACGCGCGAAAGTTTCTAAGTCCGCTCTGCTCCGAATCATCGCTCCGGCATCAAAAATCGTCGTAGGACAAAAAATCGACACGCTATCTTGCAGGAAAAAATCCGGGGACCACGATGGCGTCGTCAAAAGTGCAGGTCGTCGAGCTCGTTTTCGAGAGAAAAAAAAAAAAATTCTCAAAATTCGACAAAAAAATAAAACGATTATTGGATCGTGTAGAGAATGTAAAACTGCATCAGAATCGCATAGACGAAATTGGCGTTCACGTGCTCGTTTTTGTGGAAAAAATTAAAAAAGCTCTCAAAGCTCGAGATAAAAAAAAAAAAAACCATCCACCAGGTAGCCAACGGTAAACGGTACAAGTACCGTACGGGCGAAAACGAGCGTTACCGTGCTCGTTTTCGAGTTATTGAGGAAAAACGGCCTGGAGCGATCGGTCCGGCGGTCGACGCGCGAAAGTTTCTAAGTCCGCTCTGCTCCGAATCATCGCTCCGGCGTCAAAAATCGTCGTAGGACAAAAAATCGACACGCTATTTTGCAGGAAAAAATCCGGGGAACACGATGGCGTCGTCAAAAGTGCAGGTCGTCGAGCTCGTTTTCGAGAAAAAAAAAAAAAAATTCTCAAAATTCGACAAAAAAATAAAACGATTGTTGGACCGTGTAGAGAATGTAAAACTGCATAAGAATCGTATAGACGAAAATTGGCGTTCACGTGCTCGTTTTTGTGGAAAAAATTAAAAAAGCTCTCAAAGTTCGAGATAAAAAAAAAAAAACCATCGACCAGGTAGCCAACGGTAAACGATACAAGTATCGTACGGGCGAAAACGAGCGTTACCGTGCTCGTTTTCGAGTTATTGACGAAAAACGGCCTGGAGCGATCGGTCCGGCGGTCGACGCGCGAAAGTTTCTAAGTCCGCTCTGCTCCGAATCATCGCTCCGGCGTCAAAAATCGTCGTAGGACAAAAAATCGACACGCTATCTTGCAGGAAAAAATCCGGGGACCACGATGGCGTCGTCAAAAGTGCAGGTCGTCGAGCTCGTTTTCGAGAGAAAAAAAAAAAAATTCTCAAAATTCGACAAAAAAATAAAACGATTATTGGATCGTGTAGAGAATGTAAAACTGCATCAGAATCGCATAGACGAAATTGGCGTTCACGTGCTCGTTTTTGTGGAAAAAATTAAAAAAGCTCTCAAAGCTCGAGATAAAAAAAAAAAAAACCATCCACCAGGTAGCCAACGGTAAACGGTACAAGTACCGTACGGGCGAAAACGAGCGTTACCGTGCTCGTTTTCGAGTTATTGAGGAAAAACGGCCTGGAGCGATCGGTCCGGCGGTCGACGCGCGAAAGTTTCTAAGTCCGCTCTGCTCCGAATCATCGCTCCGGCGTCAAAAATCGTCGTAGGACAAAAAATCGACACGCTATTTTGCAGGAAAAAATCCGGGGAACACGATGGCGTCGTCAAAAGTGCAGGTCGTCGAGCTCGTTTTCGAGAGAAAAAAAAAAAAATTCTCAAAATTCGACAAAAAAATAAAACGATTATTGGATCGTGTAGAGAATGTAAAACTGCATCAGAATCGCATAGACCAAAATTGGCGTTCACGTGCTCGTTTTTGTGGAAAAAATTAAAAAAGCTCTCAAAGCTCGAGATAAAAAAAAAAAAAACCATCCACCAGGTAGCCAACGGTAAACGGTACAAGTATCGTACGGGCGAAAACGAGCGTTACCGTGCTCGTTTTCGAGTTATTGACGAAAAACGGCCTGGAGCGATCGGTCCGGCGGTCGACGCGCGAAAGTTTCTAAGTCCGCTCTGCTCCGAATCATCGCTCCGGCTTCAAAAATCGTCGTAGGACAAAAAATCGACACGCTATCTTGCAGGAAAAAATCCGGGGAACACGATGGCGTCGTCAAAAGTGCAGGTCGTCGAGCTCGTTTTCGAGAAAAAAAAAAAAAATTCTCAAAATTCGACAAAAAAATAAAACGATTATTGGATCGTATAGAGAATGTGAAACTGCATAAGAATCGTATAGACGAAAATTGGCGTTCACGTGCTCGTTTTTGTGGAAAAAATTAAAAAAGCTCTCAAAGCTCGAGATAAAAAAAAAAAAAACCATCCACCAGGTAGCCAACGGTAAACGGTACAAGTATCGTACGGGCGAAAACGAGCGTTACCGTGCTCGTTTTCGAGTTATTGACGAAAAACGGCCTGGAGCGATCGGTCCGGCGGTCGACGCGCGAAAGTTTCTAAGTCCGCTCTGCTCCGAATCATCGCTCCGGCGTCAAAAATCGTCGTAGGACAAAAAATCGACACGCTATTTTGCAGGAAAAAATCCGGGGAACACGATGGCGTCGTCAAAAGTGCAGGTCGTCGAGCTCGTTTTCTAGAAAAAAAAAAAAAAATTCTCAAAATTCGACAAAAAAATAAAACGATTGTTGGACCGTGTAGAGAATGTAAAACTGCATAAGAATCGTATAGACGAAAATTGGCGTTCACGTGCTCGTTTTTGTGGAAAAAATTAAAAAAGCTCTCAAAGTTCGAGATAAAAAAAAAAAAAACCATCCACCAGGTAGCCAACGGTAAACGGTACAAGTATCGTACGGGCGAAAACGAGCGTTACCGTGCTCGTTTTCGAGTTATTGACGAAAAACGGCCTGGAGCGATCGGTCCGGCGGTCGACGCGCGAAAGTTTCTAAGTCCGCTCTGCTCCGAATCATCGCTCCGGCGTCAAAAATCGTCGTAGGACAAAAAATCGACACGCTATCTTGCAGGAAAAAATCCGGGGAACACGATGGCGTCGTCAAAAGTGCAGGTCGTCGAGCTCGTTTTCGAGAAAAAAAAAAAAAAATTCTCAAAATTCGACAAAAAAATAAAACGATTATTGGATCGTATAGAGAATGTGAAACTGCATAAGAATCGTATAGACGAAAATTGGCGTTCACGTGCTCGTTTTTGTGGAAAAAATTAAAAAAGCTCTCAAAGTTCGAGATAAAAAAAAAAAAAACCATCCACCAGGTAGCCAACGGTAAACGGTACAAGTATCGTACGGGCGAAAACGAGCGTTACCGTGCTCGTTTTCGAGTTATTGACGAAAAACGGCCTGGAGCGATCGGTCCGGCGGTCGACGCGCGAAAGTTTCTAAGTCCGCTCTGCTCCGAATCATCGCTCCGGCGTCAAAAATCGTCGTAGGACAAAAAATCGACACGCTATCTTGCAGGAAAAAATCCGGGGAACACGATGGCGTCGTCAAAAGTGCAGGTCGTCGAGCTCGTTTTCGAGAGAAAAAAAAAAAAATTCTCAAAATTCGACAAAAAAATAAAACGATTATTGGATCGTGTAGAGAATGTAAAACTGCATCAGAATCGCATAGACGAAATTGGCGTTCACGTGCTCGTTTTTGTGGAAAAAATTAAAAAAGCTCTCAAAGCTCGAGATAAAAAAAAAAAAAACCATCCACCAGGTAGCCAACGGTAAACGGTACAAGTACCGTACGGGCGAAAACGAGCGTTACCGTGCTCGTTTTCGAGTTATTGAGGAAAAACGGCCTGGAGCGATCGGTCCGGCGGTCGACGCGCGAAAGTTTCCAAGTCCGCTCTGCTCCGAATCATCGCTCCGGCGTCAAAAATCGTCGTAGGACAAAAAATCGACACGCTATTTTGCAGGAAAAAATCCGGGGAACACGATGGCGTCGTCAAAAGTGCAGGTCGTCGAGCTCGTTTTCGAGAGAAAAAAAAAAAAATTCTCAAAATTCGACAAAAAAATAAAACGATTATTGGATCGTGTAGAGAATGTAAAACTGCATAAGAATCGCATAGACGAAAATTGGCGTTCACGTGCTCGTTTTTGTGGAAAAAATTAAAAAAGCTCTCAAAGCTCGAGATAAAAAAAAAAAAAACCATCCACCAGGTAGCCAACGGTAAACGGTACAAGTATCGTACGGGCGAAAACGACCGTTACCGTGCTCGTTTTCGAGTTATTGAGGAAAAACGGCCTGGAGCGATCGGTCCGGCGGTCGACGCGCGAAAGTTTCCAAGTCCGCTCTGCTCCGAATCATCGCTCCGGCGTCAAAAATCGTCGTAGGACAAAAAATCGACACGCTATCTTGCAGGAAAAAATCCGGGGAACACGATGGCGTCGTCAAAAGTGCAGGTCGTCGAGCTCGTTTTCGAGAAAAAAAAAAAAAAATTCTCAAAATTCGACAAAAAAATAAAACGATTATTGGATCGTGTAGAGAATGTAAAACTGCATCAGAATCGCATAGACCAAAATTGGCGTTCACGTGCTCGTTTTTGTGGAAAAAATTAAAAAAGCTCTCAAAGCTCGAGATAAAAAAAAAAAAAACCATCCACCAGGTAGCCAACGGTAAACGGTACAAGTATCGTACGGGCGAAAACGAGCGTTACCGTGCTCGTTTTCGAGTTATTGACGAAAAACGGCCTGGAGCGATCGGTCCGGCGGTCGACGCGCGAAAGTTTCTAAGTCCGCTCTGCTCCGAATCATCGCTCCGGCTTCAAAAATCGTCGTAGGACAAAAAATCGACACGCTATCTTGCAGGAAAAAATCCGGGGAACACGATGGCGTCGTCAAAAGTGCAGGTCGTCGAGCTCGTTTTCGAGAAAAAAAAAAAAAATTCTCAAAATTCGACAAAAAAATAAAACGATTATTGGATCGTATAGAGAATGTGAAACTGCATAAGAATCGTATAGACGAAAATTGGCGTTCACGTGCTCGTTTTTGTGGAAAAAATTAAAAAAGCTCTCAAAGCTCGAGATAAAAAAAAAAAAAACCATCCACCAGGTAGCCAACGGTAAACGGTACAAGTATCGTACGGGCGAAAACGAGCGTTACCGTGCTCGTTTTCGAGTTATTGACGAAAAACGGCCTGGAGCGATCGGTCCGGCGGTCGACGCGCGAAAGTTTCTAAGTCCGCTCTGCTTCGGGGAGGATACCGGAAGAATGCTTCGAGCGATTCCCGGTATCCTCCCAAAGCGTGCCGAAGGGTCACCGTGGGGTTTTTAGTGGGTAGGTCCCGCGCCTGTCGTTGTACGGGCGCGGGGAATCCCACACACCCCTCCCACCTCTCCCCAAGGAGGTGGGTGGGAGTCTTTCGAAGATTTTCCCCACGACAAAAAAAAAAAAAAAAAAAAAAAAAAAAAAAAAAAAAAAAATAAAAGTCCGCTCTGCCCCGAATCATCGCTCCGGCGTCAAAAATCGTCGTAGGACAAAAAATCGACACGCTATCTTGCAGGAAAAAAACCGGGGAACACGATGGCGTCGTCAAAAGTGCAGGTCGTCGAGCTCGTTTTCGAGAGAAAAAAAAAAAATTCTCAAAATTCGACAAAAAAATAAAACGATTATTGGATCGTGTAGAGAATGTAAAACTGCATCAGAATCGCATAGACGAAAATTGGCGTTCACGTGCTCGTTTTTGTGGAAAAAATTAAAAAAGCTCTCAAAGTTCGAGATAAAAAAAAAAAAAACGATCCACCAGGTAGCCAACGGTAAACGGTACAAGTATCGTACGGGCGAAAACGAGCGTTACCGTGCTCGTTTTCGAGTTATTGACGAAAAACGGCCTGGAGCGATCGGTCCGGCGGTCGACGCGCGAAAGTTTCTAAGTCCGCTCTGCTCCGAATCATCGCTCCGGCGTCAAAAATCGTCGTAGGACAAAAAATCGACACGCTATTTTGCAGGAAAAAATCCGGGGAACACGATGGCGTCGTCAAAAGTGCAGGTCGTCGAGCTCGTTTTCTAGAAAAAAAAAAAAAAATTCTCAAAATTCGACAAAAAAATAAAACGATTGTTGGACCGTGTAGAGAATGTAAAACTGCATAAGAATCGTATAGACGAAAATTGGCGTTCACGTGCTCGTTTTTGTGGAAAAAATTAAAAAAGCTCTCAAAGTTCGAGATAAAAAAAAAAAAAACCATCCACCAGGTAGCCAACGGTAAACGGTACAAGTATCGTACGGGCGAAAACGAGCGTTACCGTGCTCGTTTTCGAGTTATTGACGAAAAACGGCCTGGAGCGATCGGTCCGGCGGTCGACGCGCGAAAGTTTCTAAGTCCGCTCTGCTCCGAATCATCGCTCCGGCGTCAAAAATCGTCGTAGGACAAAAAATCGACACGCTATCTTGCAGGAAAAAATCCGGGGAACACGATGGCGTCGTCAAAAGTGCAGGTCGTCGAGCTCGTTTTCGAGAGAAAAAAAAAAAAATTCTCAAAATTCGACAAAAAAATAAAACGATTATTGGATCGTGTAGAGAATGTAAAACTGCATCAGAATCGCATAGACGAAATTGGCGTTCACGTGCTCGTTTTTGTGGAAAAAATTAAAAAAGCTCTCAAAGCTCGAGATAAAAAAAAAAAAAACCATCCACCAGGTAGCCAACGGTAAACGGTACAAGTATCGTACGGGCGAAAACGAGCGTTACCGTGCTCGTTTTCGAGTTATTGACGAAAAACGGCCTGGAGCGATCGGTCCGGCGGTCGACGCGCGAAAGTTTCTAAGTCCGCTCTGCTTCGGGGAGGATACCGGAAGAATGCTTCGAGCGATTCCCGGTATCCTCCCAAAGCGTGCCGAAGGGTCACCGTGGGGTTTTTAGTGGGTAGGTCCCGCGCCTGTCGTTGTACGGGCGCGGGGAATCCCACACACCCCTCCCACCTCTCCCCAAGGAGGTGGGAGGGAGTCTTTCGAAGATTTTCCCCACGACAAAAAAAAAAAAAAAAAAAAAAAAAAAAAAAAAAAAAAAATAAAAGTCCGCTCTGCCCCGAATCATCGCTCCGGCGTCAAAAATCGTCGTAGGACAAAAAATCGACACGCTATCTTGCAGGAAAAAAACCGGGGAACACGATGGCGTCGTCAAAAGTGCAGGTCGTCGAGCTCGTTTTCGAGAGAAAAAAAAAAAATTCTCAAAATTCGACAAAAAAATAAAACGATTATTGGATCGTGTAGAGAATGTAAAACTGCATCAGAATCGCATAGACGAAAATTGGCGTTCACGTGCTCGTTTTTGTGGAAAAAATTAAAAAAGCTCTCAAAGTTCTAGATAAAAAAAAAAAAAACGATCCACCAGGTAGCCAACGGTAAACGGTACAAGTATCGTACGGGCGAAAACGAGCGTTACCGTGCTCGTTTTCGAGTTATTGACGAAAAATGGCC
This sequence comes from Colletes latitarsis, assembly GCF_051014445.1. Lineage (NCBI taxonomy): Eukaryota > Metazoa > Arthropoda > Insecta > Hymenoptera > Colletidae > Colletes > Colletes latitarsis. The sequence continues at coordinate 2,682,932 of NC_135137.1, forward strand.
TGGAGCGATCGGTCCGGCGGTCGACGCGCGAAAGTTTCTAAGTCCGCTCTGCTCCGAATCATCGCTCCGGCGTCAAAAATCGTCGTAGGACAAAAAATCGACACGCTATCTTGCAGGAAAAAATCCGGGGAACACGATGGCGTCGTCAAAAGTGCAGGTCGTCGAGCTCGTTTTCGAGAAAAAAAAAAAAAAATTCTCAAAATTCGACAAAAAAATAAAACGATTATTGGATCGTATAGAGAATGTGAAACTGCATAAGAATCGTATAGACGAAAATTGGCGTTCACGTGCTCGTTTTTGTGGAAAAAATTAAAAAAGCTCTCAAAGCTCGAGATAAAAAAAAAAAAAACCATCCACCAGGTAGCCAACGGTAAACGGTACAAGTACCGTACGGGCGAAAACGAGCGTTACCGTGCTCGTTTTCGAGTTATTGAGGAAAAACGGCCTGGAGCGATCGGTCCGGCGGTCGACGCGCGAAAGTTTCTAAGTCCGCTCTGCTCCGAATCATCGCTCCGGCATCAAAAATCGTCGTAGGACAAAAAATCGACACGCTATCTTGCAGGAAAAAATCCGGGGACCACGATGGCGTCGTCAAAAGTGCAGGTCGTCGAGCTCGTTTTCGAGAGAAAAAAAAAAAAATTCTCAAAATTCGACAAAAAAATAAAACGATTATTGGATCGTGTAGAGAATGTAAAACTGCATCAGAATCGCATAGACGAAATTGGCGTTCACGTGCTCGTTTTTGTGGAAAAAATTAAAAAAGCTCTCAAAGCTCGAGATAAAAAAAAAAAAAACCATCCACCAGGTAGCCAACGGTAAACGGTACAAGTACCGTACGGGCGAAAACGAGCGTTACCGTGCTCGTTTTCGAGTTATTGAGGAAAAACGGCCTGGAGCGATCGGTCCGGCGGTCGACGCGCGAAAGTTTCTAAGTCCGCTCTGCTCCGAATCATCGCTCCGGCGTCAAAAATCGTCGTAGGACAAAAAATCGACACGCTATTTTGCAGGAAAAAATCCGGGGAACACGATGGCGTCGTCAAAAGTGCAGGTCGTCGAGCTCGTTTTCGAGAGAAAAAAAAAAAAATTCTCAAAATTCGACAAAAAAATAAAACGATTATTGGATCGTGTAGAGAATGTAAAACTGCATCAGAATCGCATAGACGAAATTGGCGTTCACGTGCTCGTTTTTGTGGAAAAAATTAAAAAAGCTCTCAAAGCTCGAGATAAAAAAAAAAAAAACCATCCACCAGGTAGCCAACGGTAAACGGTACAAGTACCGTACGGGCGAAAACGAGCGTTACCGTGCTCGTTTTCGAGTTATTGAGGAAAAACGGCCTGGAGCGATCGGTCCGGCGGTCGACGCGCGAAAGTTTCTAAGTCCGCTCTGCTCCGAATCATCGCTCCGGCGTCAAAAATCGTCGTAGGACAAAAAATCGACACGCTATTTTGCAGGAAAAAATCCGGGGAACACGATGGCGTCGTCAAAAGTGCAGGTCGTCGAGCTCGTTTTCGAGAGAAAAAAAAAAAAATTCTCAAAATTCGACAAAAAAATAAAACGATTATTGGATCGTGTAGAGAATGTAAAACTGCATAAGAATCGCATAGACGAAAATTGGCGTTCACGTGCTCGTTTTTGTGGAAAAAATTAAAAAAGCTCTCAAAGCTCGAGATAAAAAAAAAAAAAACCATCCACCAGGTAGCCAACGGTAAACGGTACAAGTATCGTACGGGCGAAAACGAGCGTTACCGTGCTCGTTTTCGAGTTATTGAGGAAAAACGGCCTGGAGCGATCGGTCCGGCGGTCGACGCGCGAAAGTTTCTAAGTCCGCTCTGCTCCGAATCATCGCTCCGGCATCAAAAATCGTCGTAGGACAAAAAATCGACACGCTATCTTGCAGGAAAAAATCCGGGGACCACGATGGCGTCGTCAAAAGTGCAGGTCGTCGAGCTCGTTTTCGAGAGAAAAAAAAAAAAATTCTCAAAATTCGACAAAAAAATAAAACGATTATTGGATCGTGTAGAGAATGTAAAACTGCATCAGAATCGCATAGACGAAATTGGCGTTCACGTGCTCGTTTTTGTGGAAAAAATTAAAAAAGCTCTCAAAGCTCGAGATAAAAAAAAAAAAAACCATCCACCAGGTAGCCAACGGTAAACGGTACAAGTACCGTACGGGCGAAAACGAGCGTTACCGTGCTCGTTTTCGAGTTATTGAGGAAAAACGGCCTGGAGCGATCGGTCCGGCGGTCGACGCGCGAAAGTTTCTAAGTCCGCTCTGCTCCGAATCATCGCTCCGGCGTCAAAAATCGTCGTAGGACAAAAAATCGACACGCTATTTTGCAGGAAAAAATCCGGGGAACACGATGGCGTCGTCAAAAGTGCAGGTCGTCGAGCTCGTTTTCGAGAGAAAAAAAAAAAAATTCTCAAAATTCGACAAAAAAATAAAACGATTATTGGATCGTGTAGAGAATGTAAAACTGCATAAGAATCGCATAGACGAAAATTGGCGTTCACGTGCTCGTTTTTGTGGAAAAAATTAAAAAAGCTCTCAAAGCTCGAGATAAAAAAAAAAAAAACCATCCACCAGGTAGCCAACGGTAAACGGTACAAGTATCGTACGGGCGAAAACGACCGTTACCGTGCTCGTTTTCGAGTTATTGAGGAAAAACGGCCTGGAGCGATCGGTCCGGCGGTCGACGCGCGAAAGTTTCCAAGTCCGCTCTGCTCCGAATCATCGCTCCGGCGTCAAAAATCGTCGTAGGACAAAAAATCGACACGCTATCTTGCAGGAAAAAATCCGGGGAACACGATGGCGTCGTCAAAAGTGCAGGTCGTCGAGCTCGTTTTCGAGAAAAAAAAAAAAAATTCTCAAAATTCGACAAAAAAATAAAACGATTATTGGATCGTATAGAGAATGTGAAACTGCATAAGAATCGTATAGACGAAAATTGGCGTTCACGTGCTCGTTTTTGTGGAAAAAATTAAAAAAGCTCTCAAAGCTCGAGATAAAAAAAAAAAAAACCATCCACCAGGTAGCCAACGGTAAACGGTACAAGTATCGTACGGGCGAAAACGAGCGTTACCGTGCTCGTTTTCGAGTTATTGACGAAAAACGGCCTGGAGCGATCGGTCCGGCGGTCGACGCGCGAAAGTTTCTAAGTCCGCTCTGCTCCGAATCATCGCTCCGGCGTCAAAAATCGTCGTAGGACAAAAAATCGACACGCTATTTTGCAGGAAAAAATCCGGGGAACACGATGGCGTCGTCAAAAGTGCAGGTCGTCGAGCTCGTTTTCTAGAAAAAAAAAAAAAAATTCTCAAAATTCGACAAAAAAATAAAACGATTGTTGGACCGTGTAGAGAATGTAAAACTGCATAAGAATCGTATAGACGAAAATTGGCGTTCACGTGCTCGTTTTTGTGGAAAAAATTAAAAAAGCTCTCAAAGTTCGAGATAAAAAAAAAAAAAACCATCCACCAGGTAGCCAACGGTAAACGGTACAAGTATCGTACGGGCGAAAACGAGCGTTACCGTGCTCGTTTTCGAGTTATTGACGAAAAACGGCCTGGAGCGATCGGTCCGGCGGTCGACGCGCGAAAGTTTCTAAGTCCGCTCTGCTCCGAATCATCGCTCCGGCGTCAAAAATCGTCGTAGGACAAAAAATCGACACGCTATCTTGCAGGAAAAAATCCGGGGAACACGATGGCGTCGTCAAAAGTGCAGGTCGTCGAGCTCGTTTTCGAGAGAAAAAAAAAAAAATTCTCAAAATTCGACAAAAAAATAAAACGATTATTGGATCGTGTAGAGAATGTAAAACTGCATCAGAATCGCATAGACGAAATTGGCGTTCACGTGCTCGTTTTTGTGGAAAAAATTAAAAAAGCTCTCAAAGCTCGAGATAAAAAAAAAAAAAACCATCCACCAGGTAGCCAACGGTAAACCGTACAAGTATCGTACGGGCGAAAACGAGCGTTACCGTGCTCGTTTTCGAGTTATTGACGAAAAACGGCCTGGAGCGATCGGTCCGGCGGTCGACGCGCGAAAGTTTCTAAGTCCGCTCTGCTTCGGGGAGGATACCGGAAGAATGCTTCGAGCGATTCCCGGTATCCTCCCAAAGCGTGCCGAAGGGTCACCGTGGGGTTTTTAGTGGGTAGGTCCCGCGCCTGTCGTTGTACGGGCGCGGGGAATCCCACACACCCCTCCCACCTCTCCCCAAGGAGGTGGGAGGGAGTCTTTCGAAGATTTTCCCCACGACAAAAAAAAAAAAAAAAAAAAAAAAAAAAAAAAAAAAAAAATAAAAGTCCGCTCTGCCCCGAATCATCGCTCCGGCGTCAAAAATCGTCGTAGGACAAAAAATCGACACGCTATCTTGCAGGAAAAAAACCGGGGAACACGATGGCGTCGTCAAAAGTGCAGGTCGTCGAGCTCGTTTTCGAGAGAAAAAAAAAAAATTCTCAAAATTCGACAAAAAAATAAAACGATTATTGGATCGTGTAGAGAATGTAAAACTGCATCAGAATCGCATAGACGAAAATTGGCGTTCACGTGCTCGTTTTTGTGGAAAAAATTAAAAAAGCTCTCAAAGTTCTAGATAAAAAAAAAAAAAACGATCCACCAGGTAGCCAACGGTAAACGGTACAAGTATCGTACGGGCGAAAACGAGCGTTACCGTGCTCGTTTTCGAGTTATTGACGAAAAACGGCCTGGAGCGATCGGTCCGGCGGTCGACGCGCGAAAGTTTCTAAGTCCGCTCTGCTCCGAATCATCGCTCCGGCGTCAAAAATCGTCGTAGGACAAAAAATCGACACGCTATCTTGCAGGAAAAAATCCGGGGAACACGATGGCGTCGTCAAAAGTGCAGGTCGTCGAGCTCGTTTTCGAGAAAAAAAAAAAAAAATTCTCAAAATTCGACAAAAAAATAAAACGATTATTGGATCGTATAGAGAATGTGAAACTGCATAAGAATCGTATAGACGAAAATTGGCGTTCACGTGCTCGTTTTTGTGGAAAAAATTAAAAAAGCTCTCAAAGCTCGAGATAAAAAAAAAAAAAACCATCCACCAGGTAGCCAACGGTATACGGTACAAGTACCGTACGGGCGAAAACGAGCGTTACCGTGCTCGTTTTCGAGTTATTGAGGAAAAACGGCCTGGAGCGATCGGTCCGGCGGTCGACGCGCGAAAGTTTCTAAGTCCGCTCTGCTCCGAATCATCGCTCCGGCATCAAAAATCGTCGTAGGACAAAAAATCGACACGCTATCTTGCAGGAAAAAATCCGGGGACCACGATGGCGTCGTCAAAAGTGCAGGTCGTCGAGCTCGTTTTCGAGAGAAAAAAAAAAAAATTCTCAAAATTCGACAAAAAAATAAAACGATTATTGGATCGTGTAGAGAATGTAAAACTGCATCAGAATCGCATAGACGAAATTGGCGTTCACGTGCTCGTTTTTGTGGAAAAAATTAAAAAAGCTCTCAAAGCTCGAGATAAAAAAAAAAAAAACCATCCACCAGGTAGCCAACGGTAAACGGTACAAGTACCGTACGGGCGAAAACGAGCGTTACCGTGCTCGTTTTCGAGTTATTGAGGAAAAACGGCCTGGAGCGATCGGTCCGGCGGTCGACGCGCGAAAGTTTCTAAGTCCGCTCTGCTCCGAATCATCGCTCCGGCGTCAAAAATCGTCGTAGGACAAAAAATCGACACGCTATTTTGCAGGAAAAAATCCGGGGAACACGATGGCGTCGTCAAAAGTGCAGGTCGTCGAGCTCGTTTTCGAGAAAAAAAAAAAAAAATTCTCAAAATTCGACAAAAAAATAAAACGATTGTTGGACCGTGTAGAGAATGTAAAACTGCATAAGAATCGTATAGACGAAAATTGGCGTTCACGTGCTCGTTTTTGTGGAAAAAATTAAAAAAGCTCTCAAAGTTCGAGATAAAAAAAAAAAAACCATCGACCAGGTAGCCAACGGTAAACGATACAAGTATCGTACGGGCGAAAACGAGCGTTACCGTGCTCGTTTTCGAGTTATTGACGAAAAACGGCCTGGAGCGATCGGTCCGGCGGTCGACGCGCGAAAGTTTCTAAGTCCGCTCTGCTCCGAATCATCGCTCCGGCGTCAAAAATCGTCGTAGGACAAAAAATCGACACGCTATCTTGCAGGAAAAAATCCGGGGACCACGATGGCGTCGTCAAAAGTGCAGGTCGTCGAGCTCGTTTTCGAGAGAAAAAAAAAAAAATTCTCAAAATTCGACAAAAAAATAAAACGATTATTGGATCGTGTAGAGAATGTAAAACTGCATCAGAATCGCATAGACGAAATTGGCGTTCACGTGCTCGTTTTTGTGGAAAAAATTAAAAAAGCTCTCAAAGCTCGAGATAAAAAAAAAAAAAACCATCCACCAGGTAGCCAACGGTAAACGGTACAAGTACCGTACGGGCGAAAACGAGCGTTACCGTGCTCGTTTTCGAGTTATTGAGGAAAAACGGCCTGGAGCGATCGGTCCGGCGGTCGACGCGCGAAAGTTTCTAAGTCCGCTCTGCTCCGAATCATCGCTCCGGCGTCAAAAATCGTCGTAGGACAAAAAATCGACACGCTATTTTGCAGGAAAAAATCCGGGGAACACGATGGCGTCGTCAAAAGTGCAGGTCGTCGAGCTCGTTTTCGAGAGAAAAAAAAAAAAATTCTCAAAATTCGACAAAAAAATAAAACGATTATTGGATCGTGTAGAGAATGTAAAACTGCATAAGAATCGCATAGACGAAAATTGGCGTTCACGTGCTCGTTTTTGTGGAAAAAATTAAAAAAGCTCTCAAAGCTCGAGATAAAAAAAAAAAAAACCATCCACCAGGTAGCCAACGGTAAACGGTACAAGTATCGTACGGGCGAAAACGAGCGTTACCGTGCTCGTTTTCGAGTTATTGAGGAAAAACGGCCTGGAGCGATCGGTCCGGCGGTCGACGCGCGAAAGTTTCTAAGTCCGCTCTGCTCCGAATCATCGCTCCGGCGTCAAAAATCGTCGTAGGACAAAAAATCGACACGCTATCTTGCAGGAAAAAATCCGGGGAACACGATGGCGTCGTCAAAAGTGCAGGTCGTCGAGCTCGTTTTCGAGAAAAAAAAAAAAAAATTCTCAAAATTCGACAAAAAAATAAAACGATTATTGGATCGTGTAGAGAATGTAAAACTGCATCAGAATCGCATAGACCAAAATTGGCGTTCACGTGCTCGTTTTTGTGGAAAAAATTAAAAAAGCTCTCAAAGCTCGAGATAAAAAAAAAAAAAACCATCCACCAGGTAGCCAACGGTAAACGGTACAAGTATCGTACGGGCGAAAACGAGCGTTACCGTGCTCGTTTTCGAGTTATTGACGAAAAACGGCCTGGAGCGATCGGTCCGGCGGTCGACGCGCGAAAGTTTCTAAGTCCGCTCTGCTCCGAATCATCGCTCCGGCTTCAAAAATCGTCGTAGGACAAAAAATCGACACGCTATCTTGCAGGAAAAAATCCGGGGAACACGATGGCGTCGTCAAAAGTGCAGGTCGTCGAGCTCGTTTTCGAGAAAAAAAAAAAAAATTCTCAAAATTCGACAAAAAAATAAAACGATTATTGGATCGTATAGAGAATGTGAAACTGCATAAGAATCGTATAGACGAAAATTGGCGTTCACGTGCTCGTTTTTGTGGAAAAAATTAAAAAAGCTCTCAAAGCTCGAGATAAAAAAAAAAAAAACCATCCACCAGGTAGCCAACGGTAAACGGTACAAGTATCGTACGGGCGAAAACGAGCGTTACCGTGCTCGTTTTCGAGTTATTGACGAAAAACGGCCTGGAGCGATCGGTCCGGCGGTCGACGCGCGAAAGTTTCTAAGTCCGCTCTGCTCCGAATCATCGCTCCGGCGTCAAAAATCGTCGTAGGACAAAAAATCGACACGCTATTTTGCAGGAAAAAATCCGGGGAACACGATGGCGTCGTCAAAAGTGCAGGTCGTCGAGCTCGTTTTCTAGAAAAAAAAAAAAAAATTCTCAAAATTCGACAAAAAAATAAAACGATTGTTGGACCGTGTAGAGAATGTAAAACTGCATAAGAATCGTATAGACGAAAATTGGCGTTCACGTGCTCGTTTTTGTGGAAAAAATTAAAAAAGCTCTCAAAGTTCGAGATAAAAAAAAAAAAAACCATCCACCAGGTAGCCAACGGTAAACGGTACAAGTATCGTACGGGCGAAAACGAGCGTTACCGTGCTCGTTTTCGAGTTATTGACGAAAAACGGCCTGGAGCGATCGGTCCGGCGGTCGACGCGCGAAAGTTTCTAAGTCCGCTCTGCTCCGAATCATCGCTCCGGCGTCAAAAATCGTCGTAGGACAAAAAATCGACACGCTATCTTGCAGGAAAAAATCCGGGGAACACGATGGCGTCGTCAAAAGTGCAGGTCGTCGAGCTCGTTTTCGAGAAAAAAAAAAAAAAATTCTCAAAATTCGACAAAAAAATAAAACGATTATTGGATCGTATAGAGAATGTGAAACTGCATAAGAATCGTATAGACGAAAATTGGCGTTCACGTGCTCGTTTTTGTGGAAAAAATTAAAAAAGCTCTCAAAGTTCGAGATAAAAAAAAAAAAAACCATCCACCAGGTAGCCAACGGTAAACGGTACAAGTATCGTACGGGCGAAAACGAGCGTTACCGTGCTCGTTTTCGAGTTATTGACGAAAAACGGCCTGGAGCGATCGGTCCGGCGGTCGACGCGCGAAAGTTTCTAAGTCCGCTCTGCTCCGAATCATCGCTCCGGCGTCAAAAATCGTCGTAGGACAAAAAATCGACACGCTATCTTGCAGGAAAAAATCCGGGGAACACGATGGCGTCGTCAAAAGTGCAGGTCGTCGAGCTCGTTTTCGAGAAAAAAAAAAAAAAATTCTCAAAATTCGACAAAAAAATAAAACGATTATTGGATCGTATAGAGAATGTGAAACTGCATAAGAATCGTATAGACGAAAATTGGCGTTCACGTGCTCGTTTTTGTGGAAAAAATTAAAAAAGCTCTCAAAGTTCGAGATAAAAAAAAAAAAAACCATCCACCAGGTAGCCAACGGTAAACGGTACAAGTATCGTACGGGCGAAAACGAGCGTTACCGTGCTCGTTTTCGAGTTATTGACGAAAAACGGCCTGGAGCGATCGGTCCGGCGGTCGACGCGCGAAAGTTTCTAAGTCCGCTCTGCTCCGAATCATCGCTCCGGCGTCAAAAATCGTCGTAGGACAAAAAATCGACACGCTATCTTGCAGGAAAAAATCCGGGGAACACGATGGCGTCGTCAAAAGTGCAGGTCGTCGAGCTCGTTTTCGAGAAAAAAAAAAAAAAATTCTCAAAATTCGACAAAAAAATAAAACGATTATTGGATCGTATAGAGAATGTGAAACTGCATAAGAATCGTATAGACGAAAATTGGCGTTCACGTGCTCGTTTTTGTGGAAAAAATTAAAAAAGCTCTCAAAGCTCGAGATAAAAAAAAAAAAAACCATCCACCAGGTAGCCAACGGTAAACGGTACAAGTACCGTACGGGCGAAAACGAGCGTTACCGTGCTCGTTTTCGAGTTATTGAGGAAAAACGGCCTGGAGCGATCGGTCCGGCGGTCGACGCGCGAAAGTTTCTAAGTCCGCTCTGCTCCGAATCATCGCTCCGGCATCAAAAATCGTCGTAGGACAAAAAATCGACACGCTATCTTGCAGGAAAAAATCCGGGGACCACGATGGCGTCGTCAAAAGTGCAGGTCGTCGAGCTCGTTTTCGAGAGAAAAAAAAAAAAATTCTCAAAATTCGACAAAAAAATAAAACGATTATTGGATCGTGTAGAGAATGTAAAACTGCATCAGAATCGCATAGACGAAATTGGCGTTCACGTGCTCGTTTTTGTGGAAAAAATTAAAAAAGCTCTCAAAGCTCGAGATAAAAAAAAAAAAAACCATCCACCAGGTAGCCAACGGTAAACGGTACAAGTACCGTACGGGCGAAAACGAGCGTTACCGTGCTCGTTTTCGAGTTATTGAGGAAAAACGGCCTGGAGCGATCGGTCCGGCGGTCGACGCGCGAAAGTTTCTAAGTCCGCTCTGCTCCGAATCATCGCTCCGGCGTCAAAAATCGTCGTAGGACAAAAAATCGACACGCTATTTTGCAGGAAAAAATCCGGGGAACACGATGGCGTCGTCAAAAGTGCAGGTCGTCGAGCTCGTTTTCGAGAGAAAAAAAAAAAAATTCTCAAAATTCGACAAAAAAATAAAACGATTATTGGATCGTGTAGAGAATGTAAAACTGCATAAGAATCGCATAGACGAAAATTGGCGTTCACGTCCTCGTTTTTGTGGAAAAAATTAAAAAAGCTCTCAAAGCTCGAGATAAAAAAAAAAAAAACCATCCACCAGGTAGCCAACGGTAAACGGTACAAGTATCGTACGGGCGAAAACGAGCGTTACCGTGCTCGTTTTCGAGTTATTGAGGAAAAACGGCCTGGAGCGATCGGTCCGGCGGTCGACGCGCGAAAGTTTCCAAGTCCGCTCTGCTCCGAATCATCGCTCCGGCGTCAAAAATCGTCGTAGGACAAAAAATCGACACGCTATCTTGCAGGAAAAAATCCGGGGAACACGATGGCGTCGTCAAAAGTGCAGGTCGTCGAGCTCGTTTTCGAGAAAAAAAAAAAAAAATTCTCAAAATTCGACAAAAAAATAAAACGATTATTGGATCGTGTAGAGAATGTAAAACTGCATCAGAATCGCATAGACCAAAATTGGCGTTCACGTGCTCGTTTTTGTGGAAAAAATTAAAAAAGCTCTCAAAGCTCGAGATAAAAAAAAAAAAAACCATCCACCAGGTAGCCAACGGTAAACGGTACAAGTATCGTACGGGCGAAAACGAGCGTTACCGTGCTCGTTTTCGAGTTATTGACGAAAAACGGCCTGGAGCGATCGGTCCGGCGGTCGACGCGCGAAAGTTTCTAAGTCCGCTCTGCTCCGAATCATCGCTCCGGCTTCAAAAATCGTCGTAGGACAAAAAATCGACACGCTATCTTGCAGGAAAAAATCCGGGGAACACGATGGCGTCGTCAAAAGTGCAGGTCGTCGAGCTCGTTTTCGAGAAAAAAAAAAAAAATTCTCAAAATTCGACAAAAAAATAAAACGATTATTGGATCGTATAGAGAATGTGAAACTGCATAAGAATCGTATAGACGAAAATTGGCGTTCACGTGCTCGTTTTTGTGGAAAAAATTAAAAAAGCTCTCAAAGCTCGAGATAAAAAAAAAAAAAACCATCCACCAGGTAGCCAACGGTAAACGGTACAAGTATCGTACGGGCGAAAACGAGCGTTACCGTGCTCGTTTTCGAGTTATTGACGAAAAACGGCCTGGAGCGATCGGTCCGGCGGTCGACGCGCGAAAGTTTCTAAGTCCGCTCTGCTCCGAATCATCGCTCCGGCGTCAAAAATCGTCGTAGGACAAAAAATCGACACGCTATTTTGCAGGAAAAAATCCGGGGAACACGATGGCGTCGTCAAAAGTGCAGGTCGTCGAGCTCGTTTTCTAGAAAAAAAAAAAAAAATTCTCAAAATTCGACAAAAAAATAAAACGATTGTTGGACCGTGTAGAGAATGTAAAACTGCATAAGAATCGTATAGACGAAAATTGGCGTTCACGTGCTCGTTTTTGTGGAAAAAATTAAAAAAGCTCTCAAAGTTCGAGATAAAAAAAAAAAAAACCATCCACCAGGTAGCCAACGGTAAACGGTACAAGTATCGTACGGGCGAAAACGAGCGTTACCGTGCTCGTTTTCGAGTTATTGACGAAAAACGGCCTGGAGCGATCGGTCCGGCGGTCGACGCGCGAAAGTTTCTAAGTCCGCTCTGCTCCGAATCATCGCTCCGGCGTCAAAAATCGTCGTAGGACAAAAAATCGACACGCTATCTTGCAGGAAAAAATCCGGGGAACACGATGGCGTCGTCAAAAGTGCAGGTCGTCGAGCTCGTTTTCGAGAGAAAAAAAAAAAAATTCTCAAAATTCGACAAAAAAATAAAACGATTATTGGATCGTGTAGAGAATGTAAAACTGCATCAGAATCGCATAGACGAAATTGGCGTTCACGTGCTCGTTTTTGTGGAAAAAATTAAAAAAGCTCTCAAAGCTCGAGATAAAAAAAAAAAAAACCATCCACCAGGTAGCCAACGGTAAACGGTACAAGTATCGTACGGGCGAAAACGAGCGTTACCGTGCTCGTTTTCGAGTTATTGACGAAAAACGGCCTGGAGCGATCGGTCCGGCGGTCGACGCGCGAAAGTTTCTAAGTCCGCTCTGCTCCGAATCATCGCTCCGGCTTCAAAAATCGTCGTAGGACAAAAAATCGACACGCTATCTTGCAGGAAAAAATCCGGGGAACACGATGGCGTCGTCAAAAGTGCAGGTCGTCGAGCTCGTTTTCGAGAAAAAAAAAAAAAATTCTCAAAATTCGACAAAAAAATAAAACGATTATTGGATCGTATAGAGAATGTGAAACTGCATAAGAATCGTATAGACGAAAATTGGCGTTCACGTGCTCGTTTTTGTGGAAAAAATTAAAAAAGCTCTCAAAGCTCGAGATAAAAAAAAAAAAAACCATCCACCAGGTAGCCAACGGTAAACGGTACAAGTATCGTACGGGCGAAAACGAGCGTTACCGTGCTCGTTTTCGAGTTATTGACGAAAAACGGCCTGGAGCGATCGGTCCGGCGGTCGACGCGCGAAAGTTTCTAAGTCCGCTCTGCTCCGAATCATCGCTCCGGCGTCAAAAATCGTCGTAGGACAAAAAATCGACACGCTATTTTGCAGGAAAAAATCCGGGGAACACGATGGCGTCGTCAAAAGTGCAGGTCGTCGAGCTCGTTTTCTAGAAAAAAAAAAAAAAATTCTCAAAATTCGACAAAAAAATAAAACGATTGTTGGACCGTGTAGAGAATGTAAAACTGCATAAGAATCGTATAGACGAAAATTGGCGTTCACGTGCTCGTTTTTGTGGAAAAAATTAAAAAAGCTCTCAAAGTTCGAGATAAAAAAAAAAAAAACCATCCACCAGGTAGCCAACGGTAAACGGTACAAGTATCGTACGGGCGAAAACGAGCGTTACCGTGCTCGTTTTCGAGTTATTGACGAAAAACGGCCTGGAGCGATCGGTCCGGCGGTCGACGCGCGAAAGTTTCTAAGTCCGCTCTGCTCCGAATCATCGCTCCGGCGTCAAAAATCGTCGTAGGACAAAAAATCGACACGCTATCTTGCAGGAAAAAATCCGGGGAACACGATGGCGTCGTCAAAAGTGCAGGTCGTCGAGCTCGTTTTCGAGAGAAAAAAAAAAAAATTCTCAAAATTCGACAAAAAAATAAAACGATTATTGGATCGTGTAGAGAATGTAAAACTGCATCAGAATCGCATAGACGAAATTGGCGTTCACGTGCTCGTTTTTGTGGAAAAAATTAAAAAAGCTCTCAAAGCTCGAGATAAAAAAAAAAAAAACCATCCACCAGGTAGCCAACGGTAAACGGTACAAGTATCGTACGGGCGAAAACGAGCGTTACCGTGCTCGTTTTCGAGTTATTGACGAAAAACGGCCTGGAGCGATCGGTCCGGCGGTCGACGCGCGAAAGTTTCTAAGTCCGCTCTGCTTCGGGGAGGATACCGGAAGAATGCTTCGAGCGATTCCCGGTATCCTCCCAAAGCGTGCCGAAGGGTCACCGTGGGGTTTTTAGTGGGTAGGTCCCGCGCCTGTCGTTGTACGGGCGCGGGGAATCCCACACACCCCTCCCACCTCTCCCCAAGGAGGTGGGAGGGAGTCTTTCGAAGATTTTCCCCACGACAAAAAAAAAAAAAAAAAAAAAAAAAAAAAAAGTCCGCCCTGCTCCGAATCATCGCTCCGGCGTCAAAAATCGTCGTAGGACAAAAAATCGACACGGTGTCTTGCAGGAAAAAATCCGGGGAACACGATGGCGTCGTCAAAAGTGCAGGTCGTCGAGCTCGTTTTCCAGAAAAAAAAAAAAAAATTCTCAAAATTCGACAAAAAAATAAAACGATTGTTGGACCGTGTAGAGAATGTAAAACTGCATAAGAATCGTATAGACGAAAATTGGCGTTCACGTGCTCGTTTTTGTGGAAAAAATTAAAAAAGCTCTCAAAGTTCGAGATAAAAAAAAAAAAACCATCGACCAGGTAGCCAACGACAAACGATACAAGTATCGTACGGGCGAAAACGAGCGTTACCGTGCTCGTTTTCGAGTTATTGACGAAAAACGGCCTGGAGCGATCGGTCCGGCGGTCGACGCGCGAAAGTTTCTAAGTCCGCTCTGCTCCGAATCATCGCTCCGGCGTCAAAAATCGTCGTAGGACAAAAAATCGACACGCTATCTTGCAGGAAAAAATCCGGGGAACACGATGGCGTCGTCAAAAGTGCAGGTCGTCGAGCACGTTTTCGAGAAAAAAAAAAAAAATTCTCAAAATTCGACAAAAAAATAAAACGATTGTTGGACCGTGTAGAGAATGTGAAACTGCATAAGAATCGTATAGACGAAAATTGGCGTTCACGTGCTCGTTTTTGTGGAAAAAATTAAAAAAGCTCTCAAAGCTCGAGATAAAAAAAAAAAAAACCATCCACCAGGTAGCCAACGGTAAACGGTACAAGTACCGTACGGGCGAAAACGAGCGTTACCGTGCTCGTTTTCGAGTTATTGAGGAAAAACGGCCTGGAGCGATCGGTCCGGCGGTCGACGCGCGAAAGTTTCTAAGTCCGCTCTGCTCCGAATCATCGCTCCGGCGTCAAAAATCGACGTAGGACAAAAAATCGACACGCTATTTTGCAGGAAAAAATCCGGGGAACACGATGGCAACGTCAAAAGTGCAGGTCGTCGTGCTCGTTTTCGAGAAAAAAAAAAAAAAATTCTCAAAATTCGACAAAAAAATAAAACGATTGTTGGACCGTGTAGAGAATGTAAAACTGCATAAGAATCGTATAGACGAAAATTGGCGTTCACGTGCTCGTTTTTGTGGAAAAAATTAAAAAAGCTCTCAAAGCTCGAGATAAAAAAAAAAAAAACCATCCACCAGGTAGCCAACGGTAAACGGTACAAGTACCGTACGGGCGAAAACGAGCGTTACCGTGCTCGTTTTCGAGTTATTGAGGAAAAACGGCCTGGAGCGATCGGTCCGGCGGTCGCCGCGCGAAAGTTTCTAAGTCCGCTCTGCTCCGAATCATCGCTCCGGCGTCAAAAATCGTCGTAGGACAAAAAATCGACACGCTATCTTGCAGGAAAAAATCCGGGGACCACGATGGCGTCGTCAAAAGTGCAGGTCGTCGAGCTCGTTTTCGAGAGAAAAAAAAAAAAATTCTCAAAATTCGACAAAAAAATAAAACGATTATTGGATCGTGTAGAGAATGTAAAACTGCATCAGAATCGCATAGACGAAAATTGGCGTTCACGTGCTCGTTTTTGTGGAAAAAATTAAAAAAGCTCTCAAAGCTCGAGATAAAAAAAAAAAAAACCATCCACCAGGTAGCCAACGGTAAACGGTACAAGTATCGTACGGGCGAAAACGAGCGTTACCGTGCTCGTTTTCGAGTTATTGACGAAAAACGGCCTGGAGCGATCGGTCCGGCGGTCGACGCGCGAAAGTTTCTAAGTCCGCTCTGCTCCGAATCATCGCTCCGGCGTCAAAAATCGTCGTAGGACAAAAAATCGACACGCTATTTTGCAGGAAAAAATCCGGGGAACACGATGGCGTCGTCAAAAGTGCAGGTCGTCGAGCTCGTTTTCGAGAAAAAAAAAAAAAAATTCTCAAAATTCGACAAAAAAATAAAACGATTGTTGGACCGTGTAGAGAATGTAAAACTGCATAAGAATCGTATAGACGAAAATTGGCGTTCACGTGCTCGTTTTTGTGGAAAAAATTAAAAAAGCTCTCAAAGTTCGAGATAAAAAAAAAAAATACCATCCACCAGGTAGCCAACGGTAAACGGTACAAGTATCGTACGGGCGAAAACGAGCGTTACCGTGCTCGTTTTCGAGTTATTGACGAAAAACGGCCTGGAGCGATCGGTCCGGCGGTCGACGCGCGAAAGTTTCTAAGTCCGCTCTGCTCCGAATCATCGCTCCGGCGTCAAAAATCGTCGTAGGACAAAAAATCGACACGCTATCTTGCAGGAAAAAATCCGGGGAACACGATGGCGTCGTCAAAAGTGCAGGTCGTCGAGCTCGTTTTCGAGAAAAAAAAAAAAAAATTCTCAAAATTCGACAAAAAAATAAAACGATTATTGGATCGTATAGAGAATGTGAAACTGCATAAGAATCGTATAGACGAAAATTGGCGTTCACGTGCTCGTTTTTGTGGAAAAAATTAAAAAAGCTCTCAAAGCTCGAGATAAAAAAAAAAAAAACGATCCACCAGGTAGCCAACGGTAAACGGTACAAGTACCGTAGGGGCGAAAACGAGCGTTACCGTGCTCGTTTTCGAGTTATTGAGGAAAAACGGCCTGGAGCGATCGGTCCGGCGGTCGACGCGCGAAAGTTTCTAAGTCCGCTCTGCTCCGAATCATCGCTCCGGCATCAAAAATCGTCGTAGGACAAAAAATCGACACGCTATCTTGCAGGAAAAAATCCGGGGACCACGATGGCGTCGTCAAAAGTGCAGGTCGTCGAGCTCGTTTTCGAGAAAAAAAAAAAAAAATTCTCAAAATTCGACAAAAAAATAAAACGATTGTTGGACCGTGTAGAGAATGTAAAACTGCATAAGAATCGTATAGACGAAAATTGGCGTTCACGTGCTCGTTTTTGTGGAAAAAATTAAAAAAGCTCTCAAAGTTCGAGATAAAAAAAAAAAAACCATCGACCAGGTAGCCAACGGTAAACGATACAAGTATCGTACGGGCGAAAACGAGCGTTACCGTGCTCGTTTTCGAGTTATTGACGAAAAACAGCCTGGAGCGATCGGTCCGGCGGTCGACGCGCGAAAGTTTCTAAGTCCGCTCTGCTCCGAATCATCGCTCCGGCGTCAACAATCGTCGTAGGACAAAAAATCGACACGCTATCTTGCAGGAAAAAATCCGGGGAACACGATGGCGTCGTCAAAAGTGCAGGTCGTCGAGCTCGTTTTCGAGAAAAAAAAAAAAAAATTCTCAAAATTCGACAAAAAAATAAAACGATTATTGGATCGTGTAGAGAATGTAAAACTGCATAAGAATCGCATAGACGAAAATTGGCGTTCACGTGCTCGTTTTTGTGGAAAAAATTAAAAAAGCTCTCAAAGCTCGAGATAAAAAAAAAAAAAACCATCCACCAGGTAGCCAACGGTAAACGGTACAAGTATCGTACGGGCGAAAACGAGCGTTACCGTGCTCGTTTTCGAGTTATTGAGGAAAAACGGCCTGGAGCGATCGGTCCGGCGGTCGACGCGCGAAAGTTTCTAAGTCCGCTCTGCTCCGAATCATCGCTCCGGCGTCAAAAATCGTCGTAGGACAAAAAATCGACACGCTATCTTGCAGGAAAAAATCCGGGGAACACGATGGCGTCGTCAAAAGTGCAGGTCGTCGAGCTCGTTTTCGAGAAAAAAAAAAAAAAATTCTCAAAATTCGACAAAAAAATAAAACGATTATTGGATCGTGTAGAGAATGTAAAACTGCATCAGAATCGCATAGACCAAAATTGGCGTTCACGTGCTCGTTTTTGTGGAAAAAATTAAAAAAGCTCTCAAAGCTCGAGATAAAAAAAAAAAAAACCATCCACCAGGTAGCCAACGGTAAACGGTACAAGTATCGTACGGGCGAAAACGAGCGTTACCGTGCTCGTTTTCGAGTTATTGACGAAAAACGGCCTGGAGCGATCGGTCCGGCGGTCGACGCGCGAAAGTTTCTAAGTCCGCTCTGCTCCGAATCATCGCTCCGGCTTCAAAAATCGTCGTAGGACAAAAAATCGACACGCTATCTTGCAGGAAAAAATCCGGGGAACACGATGGCGTCGTCAAAAGTGCAGGTCGTCGAGCTCGTTTTCGAGAAAAAAAAAAAAAATTCTCAAAATTCGACAAAAAAATAAAACGATTATTGGATCGTATAGAGAATGTGAAACTGCATAAGAATCGTATAGACGAAAATTGGCGTTCACGTGCTCGTTTTTGTGGAAAAAATTAAAAAAGCTCTCAAAGCTCGAGATAAAAAAAAAAAAAACCATCCACCAGGTAGCCAACGGTAAACGGTACAAGTATCGTACGGGCGAAAACGAGCGTTACCGTGCTCGTTTTCGAGTTATTGACGAAAAACGGCCTGGAGCGATCGGTCCGGCGGTCGACGCGCGAAAGTTTCTAAGTCCGCTCTGCTCCGAATCATCGCTCCGGCGTCAAAAATCGTCGTAGGACAAAAAATCGACACGCTATTTTGCAGGAAAAAATCCGGGGAACACGATGGCGTCGTCAAAAGTGCAGGTCGTCGAGCTCGTTTTCTAGAAAAAAAAAAAAAAATTCTCAAAATTCGACAAAAAAATAAAACGATTGTTGGACCGTGTAGAGAATGTAAAACTGCATAAGAATCGTATAGACGAAAATTGGCGTTCACGTGCTCGTTTTTGTGGAAAAAATTAAAAAAGCTCTCAAAGTTCGAGATAAAAAAAAAAAAAACCATCCACCAGGTAGCCAACGGTAAACGGTACAAGTATCGTACGGGCGAAAACGAGCGTTACCGTGCTCGTTTTCGAGTTATTGACGAAAAACGGCCTGGAGCGATCGGTCCGGCGGTCGACGCGCGAAAGTTTCTAAGTCCGCTCTGCTCCGAATCATCGCTCCGGCGTCAAAAATCGTCGTAGGACAAAAAATCGACACGCTATCTTGCAGGAAAAAATCCGGGGAACACGATGGCGTCGTCAAAAGTGCAGGTCGTCGAGCTCGTTTTCGAGAGAAAAAAAAAAAAATTCTCAAAATTCGACAAAAAAATAAAACGATTATTGGATCGTGTAGAGAATGTAAAACTGCATCAGAATCGCATAGACGAAATTGGCGTTCACGTGCTCGTTTTTGTGGAAAAAATTAAAAAAGCTCTCAAAGCTCGAGATAAAAAAAAAAAAAACCATCCACCAGGTAGCCAACGGTAAACGGTACAAGTATCGTACGGGCGAAAACGAGCGTTACCGTGCTCGTTTTCGAGTTATTGACGAAAAACGGCCTGGAGCGATCGGTCCGGCGGTCGACGCGCGAAAGTTTCTAAGTCCGCTCTGCTTCGGGGAGGATACCGGAAGAATGCTTCGAGCGATTCCCGGTATCCTCCCAAAGCGTGCCGAAGGGTCACCGTGGGGTTTTTAGTGGGTAGGTCCCGCGCCTGTCGTTGTACGGGCGCGGGGAATCCCACACACCCCTCCCACCTCTCCCCAAGGAGGTGGGAGGGAGTCTTTCGAAGATTTTCCCCACGACAAAAAAAAAAAAAAAAAAAAAAAAAAAAAAAAAAAAAAAAATAAAAGTCCGCTCTGCCCCGAATCATCGCTCCGGCGTCAAAAATCGTCGTAGGACAAAAAATCGACACGCTATCTTGCAGGAAAAAAACCGGGGAACACGATGGCGTCGTCAAAAGTGCAGGTCGTCGAGCTCGTTTTCGAGAGAAAAAAAAAAAATTCTCAAAATTCGACAAAAAAATAAAACGATTATTGGATCGTGTAGAGAATGTAAAACTGCATCAGAATCGCATAGACGAAAATTGGCGTTCACGTGCTCGTTTTTGTGGAAAAAATTAAAAAAGCTCTCAAAGCTCGAGATAAAAAAAAAAAAACCATCCACCAGGTAGCCAACGGTAAACGGTACAAGTATCGTACGGGCGAAAACGAGCGTTACCGTGCTCGTTTTCGAGTTATTGACGAAAAACGGCCTGGAGCGATCGGTCCGGCGGTCGACGCGCGAAAGTTTCTAAGTCCGCTCTGCTCCGAATCATCGCTCCGGCGTCAAAAATCGTCGTAGGACAAAAAATCGACACGCTATCTTGCAGGAAAAAATCCGGGGACCACGATGGCGTCGTCAAAAGTGCAGGTCGTCGAGCTCGTTTTCGAGAGAAAAAAAAAAAATTCTCAAAATTCGACAAAAAAATAAAACGATTATTGGATCGTGTAGAGAATGTAAAACTGCATCAGAATCGCATAGACGAAAATTGGCGTTCACGTGCTCGTTTTTGTGGAAAAAATTAAAAAAGCTCTCAAAGCTCGAGATAAAAAAAAAAAAAACCATCCACCAGGTAGCCAACGGTAAACGGTACAAGTATCGTACGGGCGAAAACGAGCGTTACCGTGCTCGTTTTCGAGTTATTGACGAATAACGGCCTGGAGCGATCGGTCCGGCGGTCGACGCGCGAAAGTTTCTAAGTCCGCTCTGCTCCGAATCATCGCTCCGGCGTCAAAAATCGTCGTAGGACAAAAAATCGACACGCTATCTTGCAGGAAAAAATCCGGGGAACACGATGGCGTCGTCAAAAGTGCAGGTCGTCGAGCTCGTCTTCGAGAAAAAAAAAAAAAAATTCTCAAAATTCGACAAAAAAATAAAACGATTATTGGATCGTATAGAGAATGTGAAACTGCATAAGAATCGTATAGACGAAAATTGGCGTTCACGTGCTCGTTTTTGTGGAAAAAATTAAAAAAGCTCTCAAAGCTCGAGATAAAAAAAAAAAAAACCATCCACCAGGTAGCCAACGGTAAACGGTACAAGTACCGTACGGGCGAAAACGAGCGTTACCGTGCTCGTTTTCGAGTTATTGAGGAAAAACGGCCTGGAGCGATCGGTCCGGCGGTCGACGCGCGAAAGTTTCTAAGTCCGCTCTGCTCCGAATCATCGCTCCGGCATCAAAAATCGTCGTAGGACAAAAAATCGACACGCTATCTTGCAGGAAAAAATCCGGGGACCACGATGGCGTCGTCAAAAGTGCAGGTCGTCGAGCTCGTTTTCGAGAGAAAAAAAAAAAAATTCTCAAAATTCGACAAAAAAATAAAACGATTATTGGATCGTGTAGAGAATGTAAAACTGCATCAGAATCGCATAGACGAAAATTGGCGTTCACGTGCTCGTTTTTGTGGAAAAAATTAAAAAAGCTCTCAAAGCTCGAGATAAAAAAAAAAAAAACCATCCACCAGGTAGCCAACGGTAAACGGTACAAGTATCGTACGGGCGAAAACGAGCGTTACCGTGCTCGTTTTCGAGTTATTGACGAAAAACGGCCTGGAGCGATCGGTCCGGCGGTCGACGCGCGAAAGTTTCTAAGTCCGCTCTGCTCCGAATCATCGCTCCGGCGTCAAAAATCGTCGTAGGACAAAAAATCGACACGCTATCTTGCAGGAAAAAATCCGGGGACCACGATGGCGTCGTCAAAAGTGCAGGTCGTCGAGCTCGTTTTCGAGAAAAAAAAAAAAAAATTCTCAAAATTCGACAAAAAAATAAAACGATTGTTGGACCGTGTAGAGAATGTAAAACTGCATAAGAATCGTATAGACGAAAATTGGCGTTCACGTGCTCGTTTTTGTGGAAAAAATTAAAAAAGCTCTCAAAGTTCGAGATAAAAAAAAAAAAACCATCGACCAGGTAGCCAACGGTAAACGATACAAGTATCGTACGGGCGAAAACGAGCGTTACCGTGCTCGTTTTCGAGTTATTGACGAAAAACAGCCTGGAGCGATCGGTCCGGCGGTCGACGCGCGAAAGTTTCTAAGTCCGCTCTGCTCCGAATCATCGCTCCGGCGTCAACAATCGTCGTAGGACAAAAAATCGACACGCTATCTTGCAGGAAAAAATCCGGGGAACACGATGGCGTCGTCAAAAGTGCAGGTCGTCGAGCTCGTTTTCGAGAAAAAAAAAAAAAAATTCTCAAAATTCGACAAAAAAATAAAACGATTATTGGATCGTGTAGAGAATGTAAAACTGCATAAGAATCGCATAGACGAAAATTGGCGTTCACGTGCTCGTTTTTGTGGAAAAAATTAAAAAAGCTCTCAAAGCTCGAGATAAAAAAAAAAAAAACCATCCACCAGGTAGCCAACGGTAAACGGTACAAGTATCGTACGGGCGAAAACGAGCGTTACCGTGCTCGTTTTCGAGTTATTGACGAAAAACGGCCTGGAGCGATCGGTCCGGCGGTCGACGCGCGAAAGTTTCTAAGTCCGCTCTGCTCCGAATCATCGCTCCGGCTTCAAAAATCGTCGTAGGACAAAAAATCGACACGCTATCTTGCAGGAAAAAATCCGGGGAACACGATGGCGTCGTCAAAAGTGCAGGTCGTCGAGCTCGTTTTCGAGAAAAAAAAAAAAAATTCTCAAAATTCGACAAAAAAATAAAACGATTATTGGATCGTATAGAGAATGTGAAACTGCATAAGAATCGTATAGACGAAAATTGGCGTTCACGTGCTCGTTTTTGTGGAAAAAATTAAAAAAGCTCTCAAAGCTCGAGATAAAAAAAAAAAAAACCATCCACCAGGTAGCCAACGGTAAACGGTACAAGTATCGTACGGGCGAAAACGAGCGTTACCGTGCTCGTTTTCGAGTTATTGACGAAAAACGGCCTGGAGCGATCGGTCCGGCGGTCGACGCGCGAAAGTTTCTAAGTCCGCTCTGCTCCGAATCATCGCTCCGGCGTCAAAAATCGTCGTAGGACAAAAAATCGACACGCTATTTTGCAGGAAAAAATCCGGGGAACACGATGGCGTCGTCAAAAGTGCAGGTCGTCGAGCTCGTTTTCTAGAAAAAAAAAAAAAAATTCTCAAAATTCGACAAAAAAATAAAACGATTGTTGGACCGTGTAGAGAATGTAAAACTGCATAAGAATCGTATAGACGAAAATTGGCGTTCACGTGCTCGTTTTTGTGGAAAAAATTAAAAAAGCTCTCAAAGTTCGAGATAAAAAAAAAAAAAACCATCCACCAGGTAGCCAACGGTAAACGGTACAAGTATCGTACGGGCGAAAACGAGCGTTACCGTGCTCGTTTTCGAGTTATTGACGAAAAACGGCCTGGAGCGATCGGTCCGGCGGTCGACGCGCGAAAGTTTCTAAGTCCGCTCTGCTCCGAATCATCGCTCCGGCGTCAAAAATCGTCGTAGGACAAAAAATCGACACGCTATCTTGCAGGAAAAAATCCGGGGAACACGATGGCGTCGTCAAAAGTGCAGGTCGTCGAGCTCGTTTTCGAGAAAAAAAAAAAAAAATTCTCAAAATTCGACAAAAAAATAAAACGATTATTGGATCGTATAGAGAATGTGAAACTGCATAAGAATCGTATAGACGAAAATTGGCGTTCACGTGCTCGTTTTTGTGGAAAAAATTAAAAAAGCTCTCAAAGCTCGAGATAAAAAAAAAAAAAACCATCCACCAGGTAGCCAACGGTAAACGGTACAAGTACCGTACGGGCGAAAACGAGCGTTACCGTGCTCGTTTTCGAGTTATTGAGGAAAAACGGCCTGGAGCGATCGGTCCGGCGGTCGACGCGCGAAAGTTTCTAAGTCCGCTCTGCTCCGAATCATCGCTCCGGCATCAAAAATCGTCGTAGGACAAAAAATCGACACGCTATCTTGCAGGAAAAAATCCGGGGACCACGATGGCGTCGTCAAAAGTGCAGGTCGTCGAGCTCGTTTTCGAGAGAAAAAAAAAAAAATTCTCAAAATTCGACAAAAAAATAAAACGATTATTGGATCGTGTAGAGAATGTAAAACTGCATCAGAATCGCATAGACCAAAATTGGCGTTCACGTGCTCGTTTTTGTGGAAAAAATTAAAAAAGCTCTCAAAGCTCGAGATAAAAAAAAAAAAAACCATCCACCAGGTAGCCAACGGTAAACGGTACAAGTATCGTACGGGCGAAAACGAGCGTTACCGTGCTCGTTTTCGAGTTATTGACGAAAAACGGCCTGGAGCGATCGGTCCGGCGGTCGACGCGCGAAAGTTTCTAAGTCCGCTCTGCTCCGAATCATCGCTCCGGCTTCAAAAATCGTCGTAGGACAAAAAATCGACACGCTATCTTGCAGGAAAAAATCCGGGGAACACGATGGCGTCGTCAAAAGTGCAGGTCGTCGAGCTCGTTTTCGAGAAAAAAAAAAAAAATTCTCAAAATTCGACAAAAAAATAAAACGATTATTGGATCGTATAGAGAATGTGAAACTGCATAAGAATCGTATAGACGAAAATTGGCGTTCACGTGCTCGTTTTTGTGGAAAAAATTAAAAAAGCTCTCAAAGCTCGAGATAAAAAAAAAAAAAACCATCCACCAGGTAGCCAACGGTAAACGGTACAAGTATCGTACGGGCGAAAACGAGCGTTACCGTGCTCGTTTTCGAGTTATTGACGAAAAACGGCCTGGAGCGATCGGTCCGGCGGTCGACGCGCGAAAGTTTCTAAGTCCGCTCTGCTCCGAATCATCGCTCCGGCGTCAAAAATCGTCGTAGGACAAAAAATCGACACGCTATTTTGCAGGAAAAAATCCGGGGAACACGATGGCGTCGTCAAAAGTGCAGGTCGTCGAGCTCGTTTTCTAGAAAAAAAAAAAAAAATTCTCAAAATTCGACAAAAAAATAAAACGATTGTTGGACCGTGTAGAGAATGTAAAACTGCATAAGAATCGTATAGACGAAAATTGGCGTTCACGTGCTCGTTTTTGTGGAAAAAATTAAAAAAGCTCTCAAAGTTCGAGATAAAAAAAAAAAAAACCATCCACCAGGTAGCCAACGGTAAACGGTACAAGTATCGTACGGGCGAAAACGAGCGTTACCGTGCTCGTTTTCGAGTTATTGACGAAAAACGGCCTGGAGCGATCGGTCCGGCGGTCGACGCGCGAAAGTTTCTAAGTCCGCTCTGCTCCGAATCATCGCTCCGGCGTCAAAAATCGTCGTAGGACAAAAAATCGACACGCTATTTTGCAGGAAAAAATCCGGGGAACACGATGGCGTCGTCAAAAGTGCAGGTCGTCGAGCTCGTTTTCGAGAGAAAAAAAAAAAAATTCTCAAAATTCGACAAAAAAATAAAACGATTGTTGGACCGTGTAGAGAATGTAAAACTGCATAAGAATCGTATAGACGAAAATTGGCGTTCACGTGCTCGTTTTTGTGGAAAAAATTAAAAAAGCTCTCAAAGTTCGAGATAAAAAAAAAAAAAACCATCCACCAGGTAGCCAACGGTAAACGGTACAAGTATCGTACGGGCGAAAACGAGCGTTACCGTGCTCGTTTTCGAGTTATTGACGAAAAACGGCCTGGAGCGATCGGTCCGGCGGTCGACGCGCGAAAGTTTCTAAGTCCGCTCTGCTCCGAATCATCGCTCCGGCGTCAAAAATCGTCGTAGGACAAAAAATCGACACGCTATTGTGCAGGAAAAAATCCGGGGAACACGATGGCGTCGTCAAAAGTGCAGGTCGTCGAGCTCGTTTTCGAGAGAAAAAAAAAAAAATTCTCAAAATTCGACAAAAAAATAAAACGATTATTGGATCGTGTAGAGAATGTAAAACTGCATCAGAATCGCATAGACGAAAATTGGCGTTCACGTGCTGGTTTTTGTGGAAAAAATTAAAAAAGCTCTCAAAGCTCGAGATAAAAAAAAAAAAAACCATCCACCAGGTAGCCAACGGTAAACGGTACAAGTATCGTACGGGCGAAAACGAGCGTTACCGTGCTCGTTTTCGAGTTATTGACGAAAAACGGCCTGGAGCGATCGGTCCGGCGGTCGACGCGCGAAAGTTTCTAAGTCCGCTCTGCCCCGAATCATCGCTCCGGCGTCAAAAATCGTCGTAGGACAAAAAATCGACACGCTATCTTGCAGGAAAAAATCCGGGGAACACGATGGCGTCGTCAAAAGTGCAGGTCGTCGAGCTCGTTTTCGAGAAAAAAAAGAAAAAATTCTCAAAATTCGACAAAAAAATAAAACGATTGTTGGACCGTGTAGAGAATGTAAAACTGCATAAGAATCGTATAGACGAAAATTGGCGTTCACGTGCTCGTTTTTGTGGAAAAAATTAAAAAAGCTCTCAAAGTTCGAGATAAAAAAAAAAAAACCATCGACCAGGTAGCCAACGGTAAACGATACAAGTATCGTACGGGCGAAAACGAGCGTTACCGTGCTCGTTTTCGAGTTATTGACGAAAAACGGCCTGGAGCGATCGGTCCGGCGGTCGACGCGCGAAAGTTTCTAAGTCCGCTCTGCTCCGAATCATCGCTCCGGCGTCAAAAATCGTCGTAGGACAAAAAATCGACACGCTATCTTGCAGGAAAAAATCCGGGGAACACGATGGCGTCGTCAAAAGTGCAGGTCGTCGAGCTCGTTTTCGAGAAAAAAAAAAAAAATTCTCAAAATTCGACAAAAAAATAAAACGATTATTGGATCGTGTAGAGAATGTGAAACTGCATAAGAATCGTATAGACGAAAATTGGCGTTCACGTGCTCGTTTTTGTGGAAAAAATTAAAAAAGCTCTCAAAGCTCGAGATAAAAAAAAAAAAAACCATCCACCAGGTAGCCAACGGTAAACGGTACAAGTACCGTACGGGCGAAAACGAGCGTTACCGTGCTCGTTTTCGAGTTATTGAGGAAAAACGGCCTGGAGCGATCGGTCCGGCGGTCGACGCGCGAAAGTTTCTAAGTCCGCTCTGCTTCGGGGAGGATACCGGAAGAATGCTTCGAGCGATTCCCGGTATCCTCCCAAAGCGTGCCGAAGGGTCACCGTGGGGTTTTTAGTGGGTAGGTCCCGCGCCTGTCGTTGTACGGGGGTGGGGAATCCCACACACCCCTCCCACCTCTCCCCAAGGAGGTGGGAGGGAGTCTTTCGAAGATTTTCCCCACGACAAAAAAAAAAAAAAAAAAAAAAAAAAAAAAGTCCGCTATGCTCCGAATCATCGCTCCGGCGTCAAAAATCGTCGTAGGACAAAAAATCGACACGCTATCTTGCAGGAAAAAATCCGGGGACCACGATGGCGTCGTCAAAAGTGCAGGTCGTCGAGCTCGTTTTCGAGAGAAAAAAAAAAAAATTCTCAAAATTCGACAAAAAAATAAAACGATTATTGGATCGTGTAGAGAATGTAAAACTGCATCAGAATCGCATAGACGAAAATTGGCGTTCACGTGCTCGGTTTTGTGGAAAAAATTAAAAAAGCTCTCAAAGCTCGAGATAAAAAAAAAAAAAACCATCCAACAGGTAGCCAACGGTAAACGGTACAAGTATCGTACGGGCGAAAACGAGCGTTACCGTGCTCGTTTTCGAGTTATTGACGAAAAACGGCCTGGAGCGATCGGTCCGGCGGTCGACGCGCGAAAGTTTCTAAGTCCGCTCTGCTCCGAATCATCGCTCCGGCGTCAAAAATCGTCGTAGGACAAAAAATCGACACGCTATCTTGCAGGAAAAAATCCGGGGAACACGATGGCGTCGTCAAAAGTGCAGGTCGTCGAGCTCGTTTTCGAGAAAAAAAAAAAAAAATTCTCAAAATTCGACAAAAAAATAAAACGATTATTGGATCGTATAGAGAATGTGAAACTGCATAAGAATCGTATAGACGAAAATTGGCGTTCACGTGCTCGTTTTTGTGGAAAAAATTAAAAAAGCTCTCAAAGCTCGAGATAAAAAAAAAAAAAACCATCCACCAGGTAGCCAACGGTAAACGGTACAAGTACCGTAGGGGCGAAAACGAGCGTTACCGTGCTCGTTTTCGAGTTATTGAGGAAAAACGGCCTGGAGCGATCGGTCCGGCGGTCGACGCGCGAAAGTTTCTAAGTCCGCTCTGCTCCGAATCATCGCTCCGGCATCAAAAATCGTCGTAGGACAAAAAATCGACACGCTATCTTGCAGGAAAAAATCCGGGGGCCACGATGGCGTCGTCAAAAGTGCAGGTCGTCGAGCTCGTTTTCGAGAAAAAAAAAAAAAAATTCTCAAAATTCGACAAAAAAATAAAACGATTGTTGGACCGTGTAGAGAATGTAAAACTGCATAAGAATCGTATAGACGAAAATTGGCGTTCACGTGCTCGTTTTTGTGGAAAAAATTAAAAAAGCTCTCAAAGTTCGAGATAAAAAAAAAAAAACCATCGACCAGGTAGCCAACGGTAAACGATACAAGTATCGTACGGGCGAAAACGAGCGTTACCGTGCTCGTTTTCGAGTTATTGACGAAAAACAGCCTGGAGCGATCGGTCCGGCGGTCGACGCGCGAAAGTTTCTAAGTCCGCTCTGCTCCGAATCATCGCTCCGGCGTCAACAATCGTCGTAGGACAAAAAATCGACACGCTATCTTGCAGGAAAAAATCCGGGGAACACGATGGCGTCGTCAAAAGTGCAGGTCGTCGAGCTCGTTTTCGAGAAAAAAAAAAAAAAATTCTCAAAATTCGACAAAAAAATAAAACGATTGTTGGACCGTGTAGAGAATGTAAAACTGCATAAGAATCGTATAGACGAAAATTGGCGTTCACGTGCTCGTTTTTGTGGAAAAAATTAAAAAAGCTCTCAAAGTTCGAGATAAAAAAAAAAAAACCATCGACCAGGTAGCCAACGGTAAACGATACAAGTATCGTACGGGCGAAAACGAGCGTTACCGTGCTCGTTTTCGAGTTATTGACGAAAAACGGCCTGGAGCGATCGGTCCGGCGGTCGACGCGCGAAAGTTTCTAAGTCCGCTCTGCTCCGAATCATCGCTCCGGCGTCAAAAATCGTCGTAGGACAAAAAATCGACACGCTATCTTGCAGGAAAAAATCCGGGGACCACGATGGCGTCGTCAAAAGTGCAGGTCGTCGAGCTCGTTTTCGAGAGAAAAAAAAAAAAATTCTCAAAATTCGACAAAAAAATAAAACGATTATTGGATCGTGTAGAGAATGTAAAACTGCATCAGAATCGCATAGACGAAATTGGCGTTCACGTGCTCGTTTTTGTGGAAAAAATTAAAAAAGCTCTCAAAGCTCGAGATAAAAAAAAAAAAAACCATCCACCAGGTAGCCAACGGTAAACGGTACAAGTACCGTACGGGCGAAAACGAGCGTTACCGTGCTCGTTTTCGAGTTATTGAGGAAAAACGGCCTGGAGCGATCGGTCCGGCGGTCGACGCGCGAAAGTTTCTAAGTCCGCTCTGCTCCGAATCATCGCTCCGGCGTCAAAAATCGTCGTAGGACAAAAAATCGACACGCTATTTTGCAGGAAAAAATCCGGGGAACACGATGGCGTCGTCAAAAGTGCAGGTCGTCGAGCTCGTTTTCGAGAGAAAAAAAAAAAAATTCTCAAAATTCGACAAAAAAATAAAACGATTATTGGATCGTGTAGAGAATGTAAAACTGCATCAGAATCGCATAGACCAAAATTGGCGTTCACGTGCTCGTTTTTGTGGAAAAAATTAAAAAAGCTCTCAAAGCTCGAGATAAAAAAAAAAAAAACCATCCACCAGGTAGCCAACGGTAAACGGTACAAGTATCGTACGGGCGAAAACGAGCGTTACCGTGCTCGTTTTCGAGTTATTGACGAAAAACGGCCTGGAGCGATCGGTCCGGCGGTCGACGCGCGAAAGTTTCTAAGTCCGCTCTGCTCCGAATCATCGCTCCGGCTTCAAAAATCGTCGTAGGACAAAAAATCGACACGCTATCTTGCAGGAAAAAATCCGGGGAACACGATGGCGTCGTCAAAAGTGCAGGTCGTCGAGCTCGTTTTCGAGAAAAAAAAAAAAAATTCTCAAAATTCGACAAAAAAATAAAACGATTATTGGATCGTATAGAGAATGTGAAACTGCATAAGAATCGTATAGACGAAAATTGGCGTTCACGTGCTCGTTTTTGTGGAAAAAATTAAAAAAGCTCTCAAAGCTCGAGATAAAAAAAAAAAAAACCATCCACCAGGTAGCCAACGGTAAACGGTACAAGTATCGTACGGGCGAAAACGAGCGTTACCGTGCTCGTTTTCGAGTTATTGAGGAAAAACGGCCTGGAGCGATCGGTCCGGCGGTCGACGCGCGAAAGTTTCTAAGTCCGCTCTGCTCCGAATCATCGCT
Source organism: Colletes latitarsis (assembly GCF_051014445.1). NCBI lineage: Eukaryota > Metazoa > Arthropoda > Insecta > Hymenoptera > Colletidae > Colletes > Colletes latitarsis. Next base: position 2,712,920 of record NC_135137.1, read on the forward strand.
CCGGCGTCAAAAATCGTCGTAGGACAAAAAATCGACACGCTATTTTGCAGGAAAAAATCCGGGGAACACGATGGCGTCGTCAAAAGTGCAGGTCGTCGAGCTCGTTTTCGAGAGAAAAAAAAAAAAATTCTCAAAATTCGACAAAAAAATAAAACGATTATTGGATCGTGTAGAGAATGTAAAACTGCATAAGAATCGCATAGACGAAAATTGGCGTTCACGTGCTCGTTTTTGTGGAAAAAATTAAAAAAGCTCTCAAAGCTCGAGATAAAAAAAAAAAAAACCATCCACCAGGTAGCCAACGGTAAACGGTACAAGTATCGTACGGGCGAAAACGAGCGTTACCGTGCTCGTTTTCGAGTTATTGAGGAAAAACGGCCTGGAGCGATCGGTCCGGCGGTCGACGCGCGAAAGTTTCTAAGTCCGCTCTGCTCCGAATCATCGCTCCGGCGTCAAAAATCGTCGTAGGACAAAAAATCGACACGCTATCTTGCAGGAAAAAATCCGGGGAACACGATGGCGTCGTCAAAAGTGCAGGTCGTCGAGCTCGTTTTCGAGAAAAAAAAAAAAAAATTCTCAAAATTCGACAAAAAAATAAAACGATTATTGGATCGTGTAGAGAATGTAAAACTGCATCAGAATCGCATAGACCAAAATTGGCGTTCACGTGCTCGTTTTTGTGGAAAAAATTAAAAAAGCTCTCAAAGCTCGAGATAAAAAAAAAAAAAACCATCCACCAGGTAGCCAACGGTAAACGGTACAAGTATCGTACGGGCGAAAACGAGCGTTACCGTGCTCGTTTTCGAGTTATTGACGAAAAACGGCCTGGAGCGATCGGTCCGGCGGTCGACGCGCGAAAGTTTCTAAGTCCGCTCTGCTCCGAATCATCGCTCCGGCTTCAAAAATCGTCGTAGGACAAAAAATCGACACGCTATCTTGCAGGAAAAAATCCGGGGAACACGATGGCGTCGTCAAAAGTGCAGGTCGTCGAGCTCGTTTTCGAGAAAAAAAAAAAAAATTCTCAAAATTCGACAAAAAAATAAAACGATTATTGGATCGTATAGAGAATGTGAAACTGCATAAGAATCGTATAGACGAAAATTGGCGTTCACGTGCTCGTTTTTGTGGAAAAAATTAAAAAAGCTCTCAAAGCTCGAGATAAAAAAAAAAAAAACCATCCACCAGGTAGCCAACGGTAAACGGTACAAGTATCGTACGGGCGAAAACGAGCGTTACCGTGCTCGTTTTCGAGTTATTGAGGAAAAACGGCCTGGAGCGATCGGTCCGGCGGTCGACGCGCGAAAGTTTCTAAGTCCGCTCTGCTCCGAATCATCGCTCCGGCGTCAAAAATCGTCGTAGGACAAAAAATCGACACGCTATTTTGCAGGAAAAAATCCGGGGAACACGATGGCGTCGTCAAAAGTGCAGGTCGTCGAGCTCGTTTTCGAGAGAAAAAAAAAAAAATTCTCAAAATTCGACAAAAAAATAAAACGATTATTGGATCGTGTAGAGAATGTAAAACTGCATAAGAATCGCATAGACGAAAATTGGCGTTCACGTGCTCGTTTTTGTGGAAAAAATTAAAAAAGCTCTCAAAGCTCGAGATAAAAAAAAAAAAAACCATCCACCAGGTAGCCAACGGTAAACGGTACAAGTATCGTACGGGCGAAAACGAGCGTTACCGTGCTCGTTTTCGAGTTATTGAGGAAAAACGGCCTGGAGCGATCGGTCCGGCGGTCGACGCGCGAAAGTTTCTAAGTCCGCTCTGCTCCGAATCATCGCTCCGGCGTCAAAAATCGTCGTAGGACAAAAAATCGACACGCTATCTTGCAGGAAAAAATCCGGGGAACACGATGGCGTCGTCAAAAGTGCAGGTCGTCGAGCTCGTTTTCGAGAAAAAAAAAAAAAATTCTCAAAATTCGACAAAAAAATAAAACGATTATTGGATCGTATAGAGAATGTGAAACTGCATAAGAATCGTATAGACGAAAATTGGCGTTCACGTGCTCGTTTTTGTGGAAAAAATTAAAAAAGCTCTCAAAGCTCGAGATAAAAAAAAAAAAAACCATCCACCAGGTAGCCAACGGTAAACGGTACAAGTATCGTACGGGCGAAAACGAGCGTTACCGTGCTCGTTTTCGAGTTATTGACGAAAAACGGCCTGGAGCGATCGGTCCGGCGGTCGACGCGCGAAAGTTTCTAAGTCCGCTCTGCTCCGAATCATCGCTCCGGCGTCAAAAATCGTCGTAGGACAAAAAATCGACACGCTATTTTGCAGGAAAAAATCCGGGGAACACGATGGCGTCGTCAAAAGTGCAGGTCGTCGAGCTCGTTTTCTAGAAAAAAAAAAAAAAATTCTCAAAATTCGACAAAAAAATAAAACGATTGTTGGACCGTGTAGAGAATGTAAAACTGCATAAGAATCGTATAGACGAAAATTGGCGTTCACGTGCTCGTTTTTGTGGAAAAAATTAAAAAAGCTCTCAAAGTTCGAGATAAAAAAAAAAAAAACCATCCACCAGGTAGCCAACGGTAAACGGTACAAGTATCGTACGGGCGAAAACGAGCGTTACCGTGCTCGTTTTCGAGTTATTGACGAAAAACGGCCTGGAGCGATCGGTCCGGCGGTCGACGCGCGAAAGTTTCTAAGTCCGCTCTGCTCCGAATCATCGCTCCGGCGTCAAAAATCGTCGTAGGACAAAAAATCGACACGCTATCTTGCAGGAAAAAATCCGGGGAACACGATGGCGTCGTCAAAAGTGCAGGTCGTCGAGCTCGTTTTCGAGAAAAAAAAAAAAAAATTCTCAAAATTCGACAAAAAAATAAAACGATTATTGGATCGTATAGAGAATGTGAAACTGCATAAGAATCGTATAGACGAAAATTGGCGTTCACGTGCTCGTTTTTGTGGAAAAAATTAAAAAAGCTCTCAAAGTTCGAGATAAAAAAAAAAAAAACCATCCACCAGGTAGCCAACGGTAAACGGTACAAGTATCGTACGGGCGAAAACGAGCGTTACCGTGCTCGTTTTCGAGTTATTGACGAAAAACGGCCTGGAGCGATCGGTCCGGCGGTCGACGCGCGAAAGTTTCTAAGTCCGCTCTGCTCCGAATCATCGCTCCGGCGTCAAAAATCGTCGTAGGACAAAAAATCGACACGCTATCTTGCAGGAAAAAATCCGGGGAACACGATGGCGTCGTCAAAAGTGCAGGTCGTCGAGCTCGTTTTCGAGAAAAAAAAAAAAAAATTCTCAAAATTCGACAAAAAAATAAAACGATTATTGGATCGTATAGAGAATGTGAAACTGCATAAGAATCGTATAGACGAAAATTGGCGTTCACGTGCTCGTTTTTGTGGAAAAAATTAAAAAAGCTCTCAAAGCTCGAGATAAAAAAAAAAAAAGCCATCCACCAGGTAGCCAACGGTAAACGGTACAAGTACCGTACGGGCGAAAACGAGCGTTACCGTGCTCGTTTTCGAGTTATTGAGGAAAAACGGCCTGGAGCGATCGGTCCGGCGGTCGACGCGCGAAAGTTTCTAAGTCCGCTCTGCTCCGAATCATCGCTCCGGCATCAAAAATCGTCGTAGGACAAAAAATCGACACGCTATCTTGCAGGAAAAAATCCGGGGACCACGATGGCGTCGTCAAAAGTGCAGGTCGTCGAGCTCGTTTTCGAGAGAAAAAAAAAAAAATTCTCAAAATTCGACAAAAAAATAAAACGATTATTGGATCGTGTAGAGAATGTAAAACTGCATCAGAATCGCATAGACGAAATTGGCGTTCACGTGCTCGTTTTTGTGGAAAAAATTAAAAAAGCTCTCAAAGCTCGAGATAAAAAAAAAAAAAACCATCCACCAGGTAGCCAACGGTAAACGGTACAAGTACCGTACGGGCGAAAACGAGCGTTACCGTGCTCGTTTTCGAGTTATTGAGGAAAAACGGCCTGGAGCGATCGGTCCGGCGGTCGACGCGCGAAAGTTTCTAAGTCCGCTCTGCTCCGAATCATCGCTCCGGCGTCAAAAATCGTCGTAGGACAAAAAATCGACACGCTATTTTGCAGGAAAAAATCCGGGGAACACGATGGCGTCGTCAAAAGTGCAGGTCGTCGAGCTCGTTTTCGAGAGAAAAAAAAAAAAATTCTCAAAATTCGACAAAAAAATAAAACGATTATTGGATCGTGTAGAGAATGTAAAACTGCATAAGAATCGCATAGACGAAAATTGGCGTTCACGTCCTCGTTTTTGTGGAAAAAATTAAAAAAGCTCTCAAAGCTCGAGATAAAAAAAAAAAAAACCATCCACCAGGTAGCCAACGGTAAACGGTACAAGTATCGTACGGGCGAAAACGAGCGTTACCGTGCTCGTTTTCGAGTTATTGAGGAAAAACGGCCTGGAGCGATCGGTCCGGCGGTCGACGCGCGAAAGTTTCCAAGTCCGCTCTGCTCCGAATCATCGCTCCGGCGTCAAAAATCGTCGTAGGACAAAAAATCGACACGCTATCTTGCAGGAAAAAATCCGGGGAACACGATGGCGTCGTCAAAAGTGCAGGTCGTCGAGCTCGTTTTCGAGAAAAAAAAAAAAAAATTCTCAAAATTCGACAAAAAAATAAAACGATTATTGGATCGTGTAGAGAATGTAAAACTGCATCAGAATCGCATAGACCAAAATTGGCGTTCACGTGCTCGTTTTTGTGGAAAAAATTAAAAAAGCTCTCAAAGCTCGAGATAAAAAAAAAAAAAACCATCCACCAGGTAGCCAACGGTAAACGGTACAAGTATCGTACGGGCGAAAACGAGCGTTACCGTGCTCGTTTTCGAGTTATTGACGAAAAACGGCCTGGAGCGATCGGTCCGGCGGTCGACGCGCGAAAGTTTCTAAGTCCGCTCTGCTCCGAATCATCGCTCCGGCTTCAAAAATCGTCGTAGGACAAAAAATCGACACGCTATCTTGCAGGAAAAAATCCGGGGAACACGATGGCGTCGTCAAAAGTGCAGGTCGTCGAGCTCGTTTTCGAGAAAAAAAAAAAAAATTCTCAAAATTCGACAAAAAAATAAAACGATTATTGGATCGTATAGAGAATGTGAAACTGCATAAGAATCGTATAGACGAAAATTGGCGTTCACGTGCTCGTTTTTGTGGAAAAAATTAAAAAAGCTCTCAAAGCTCGAGATAAAAAAAAAAAAAACCATCCACCAGGTAGCCAACGGTAAACGGTACAAGTATCGTACGGGCGAAAACGAGCGTTACCGTGCTCGTTTTCGAGTTATTGACGAAAAACGGCCTGGAGCGATCGGTCCGGCGGTCGACGCGCGAAAGTTTCTAAGTCCGCTCTGCTCCGAATCATCGCTCCGGCGTCAAAAATCGTCGTAGGACAAAAAATCGACACGCTATTTTGCAGGAAAAAATCCGGGGAACACGATGGCGTCGTCAAAAGTGCAGGTCGTCGAGCTCGTTTTCTAGAAAAAAAAAAAAAAATTCTCAAAATTCGACAAAAAAATAAAACGATTGTTGGACCGTGTAGAGAATGTAAAACTGCATAAGAATCGTATAGACGAAAATTGGCGTTCACGTGCTCGTTTTTGTGGAAAAAATTAAAAAAGCTCTCAAAGTTCGAGATAAAAAAAAAAAAAACCATCCACCAGGTAGCCAACGGTAAACGGTACAAGTATCGTACGGGCGAAAACGAGCGTTACCGTGCTCGTTTTCGAGTTATTGACGAAAAACGGCCTGGAGCGATCGGTCCGGCGGTCGACGCGCGAAAGTTTCTAAGTCCGCTCTGCTCCGAATCATCGCTCCGGCGTCAAAAATCGTCGTAGGACAAAAAATCGACACGCTATCTTGCAGGAAAAAATCCGGGGAACACGATGGCGTCGTCAAAAGTGCAGGTCGTCGAGCTCGTTTTCGAGAGAAAAAAAAAAAAATTCTCAAAATTCGACAAAAAAATAAAACGATTATTGGATCGTGTAGAGAATGTAAAACTGCATCAGAATCGCATAGACGAAATTGGCGTTCACGTGCTCGTTTTTGTGGAAAAAATTAAAAAAGCTCTCAAAGCTCGAGATAAAAAAAAAAAAAACCATCCACCAGGTAGCCAACGGTAAACGGTACAAGTATCGTACGGGCGAAAACGAGCGTTACCGTGCTCGTTTTCGAGTTATTGACGAAAAACGGCCTGGAGCGATCGGTCCGGCGGTCGACGCGCGAAAGTTTCTAAGTCCGCTCTGCTTCGGGGAGGATACCGGAAGAATGCTTCGAGCGATTCCCGGTATCCTCCCAAAGCGTGCCGAAGGGTCACCGTGGGGTTTTTAGTGGGTAGGTCCCGCGCCTGTCGTTGTACGGGCGCGGGGAATCCCACACACCCCTCCCACCTCTCCCCAAGGAGGTGGGAGGGAGTCTTTCGAAGATTTTCCCCACGACAAAAAAAAAAAAAAAAAAAAAAAAAAAAAAAGTCCGCCCTGCTCCGAATCATCGCTCCGGCGTCAAAAATCGTCGTAGGACAAAAAATCGACACGGTGTCTTGCAGGAAAAAATCCGGGGAACACGATGGCGTCGTCAAAAGTGCAGGTCGTCGAGCTCGTTTTCCAGAAAAAAAAAAAAAAATTCTCAAAATTCGACAAAAAAATAAAACGATTGTTGGACCGTGTAGAGAATGTAAAACTGCATAAGAATCGTATAGACGAAAATTGGCGTTCACGTGCTCGTTTTTGTGGAAAAAATTAAAAAAGCTCTCAAAGTTCGAGATAAAAAAAAAAAAACCATCGACCAGGTAGCCAACGACAAACGATACAAGTATCGTACGGGCGAAAACGAGCGTTACCGTGCTCGTTTTCGAGTTATTGACGAAAAACGGCCTGGAGCGATCGGTCCGGCGGTCGACGCGCGAAAGTTTCTAAGTCCGCTCTGCTCCGAATCATCGCTCCGGCGTCAAAAATCGTCGTAGGACAAAAAATCGACACGCTATCTTGCAGGAAAAAATCCGGGGAACACGATGGCGTCGTCAAAAGTGCAGGTCGTCGAGCTCGTTTTCGAGAAAAAAAAAAAAAAATTCTCAAAATTCGACAAAAAAATAAAACGATTATTGGATCGTATAGAGAATGTGAAACTGCATAAGAATCGTATAGACGAAAATTGGCGTTCACGTGCTCGTTTTTGTGGAAAAAATTAAAAAAGCTCTCAAAGCTCGAGATAAAAAAAAAAAAAACCATCCACCAGGTAGCCAACGGTAAACGGTACAAGTACCGTACGGGCGAAAACGAGCGTTACCGTGCTCGTTTTCGAGTTATTGAGGAAAAACGGCCTGGAGCGATCGGTCCGGCGGTCGACGCGCGAAAGTTTCTAAGTCCGCTCTGCTCCGAATCATCGCTCCGGCATCAAAAATCGTCGTAGGACAAAAAATCGACACGCTATCTTGCAGGAAAAAATCCGGGGACCACGATGGCGTCGTCAAAAGTGCAGGTCGTCGAGCTCGTTTTCGAGAGAAAAAAAAAAAAATTCTCAAAATTCGACAAAAAAATAAAACGATTATTGGATCGTGTAGAGAATGTAAAACTGCATCAGAATCGCATAGACGAAATTGGCGTTCACGTGCTCGTTTTTGTGGAAAAAATTAAAAAAGCTCTCAAAGCTCGAGATAAAAAAAAAAAAAACCATCCACCAGGTAGCCAACGGTAAACGGTACAAGTACCGTACGGGCGAAAACGAGCGTTACCGTGCTCGTTTTCGAGTTATTGAGGAAAAACGGCCTGGAGCGATCGGTCCGGCGGTCGACGCGCGAAAGTTTCTAAGTCCGCTCTGCTCCGAATCATCGCTCCGGCGTCAAAAATCGTCGTAGGACAAAAAATCGACACGCTATTTTGCAGGAAAAAATCCGGGGAACACGATGGCGTCGTCAAAAGTGCAGGTCGTCGAGCTCGTTTTCGAGAGAAAAAAAAAAAAATTCTCAAAATTCGACAAAAAAATAAAACGATTATTGGATCGTGTAGAGAATGTAAAACTGCATAAGAATCGCATAGACGAAAATTGGCGTTCACGTCCTCGTTTTTGTGGAAAAAATTAAAAAAGCTCTCAAAGCTCGAGATAAAAAAAAAAAAAACCATCCACCAGGTAGCCAACGGTAAACGGTACAAGTATCGTACGGGCGAAAACGAGCGTTACCGTGCTCGTTTTCGAGTTATTGAGGAAAAACGGCCTGGAGCGATCGGTCCGGCGGTCGACGCGCGAAAGTTTCCAAGTCCGCTCTGCTCCGAATCATCGCTCCGGCGTCAAAAATCGTCGTAGGACAAAAAATCGACACGCTATCTTGCAGGAAAAAATCCGGGGAACACGATGGCGTCGTCAAAAGTGCAGGTCGTCGAGCTCGTTTTCGAGAAAAAAAAAAAAAAATTCTCAAAATTCGACAAAAAAATAAAACGATTATTGGATCGTGTAGAGAATGTAAAACTGCATCAGAATCGCATAGACCAAAATTGGCGTTCACGTGCTCGTTTTTGTGGAAAAAATTAAAAAAGCTCTCAAAGCTCGAGATAAAAAAAAAAAAAACCATCCACCAGGTAGCCAACGGTAAACGGTACAAGTATCGTACGGGCGAAAACGAGCGTTACCGTGCTCGTTTTCGAGTTATTGACGAAAAACGGCCTGGAGCGATCGGTCCGGCGGTCGACGCGCGAAAGTTTCTAAGTCCGCTCTGCTCCGAATCATCGCTCCGGCTTCAAAAATCGTCGTAGGACAAAAAATCGACACGCTATCTTGCAGGAAAAAATCCGGGGAACACGATGGCGTCGTCAAAAGTGCAGGTCGTCGAGCTCGTTTTCGAGAAAAAAAAAAAAAATTCTCAAAATTCGACAAAAAAATAAAACGATTATTGGATCGTATAGAGAATGTGAAACTGCATAAGAATCGTATAGACGAAAATTGGCGTTCACGTGCTCGTTTTTGTGGAAAAAATTAAAAAAGCTCTCAAAGCTCGAGATAAAAAAAAAAAAAACCATCCACCAGGTAGCCAACGGTAAACGGTACAAGTATCGTACGGGCGAAAACGAGCGTTACCGTGCTCGTTTTCGAGTTATTGACGAAAAACGGCCTGGAGCGATCGGTCCGGCGGTCGACGCGCGAAAGTTTCTAAGTCCGCTCTGCTCCGAATCATCGCTCCGGCGTCAAAAATCGTCGTAGGACAAAAAATCGACACGCTATTTTGCAGGAAAAAATCCGGGGAACACGATGGCGTCGTCAAAAGTGCAGGTCGTCGAGCTCGTTTTCTAGAAAAAAAAAAAAAAATTCTCAAAATTCGACAAAAAAATAAAACGATTGTTGGACCGTGTAGAGAATGTAAAACTGCATAAGAATCGTATAGACGAAAATTGGCGTTCACGTGCTCGTTTTTGTGGAAAAAATTAAAAAAGCTCTCAAAGTTCGAGATAAAAAAAAAAAAAACCATCCACCAGGTAGCCAACGGTAAACGGTACAAGTATCGTACGGGCGAAAACGAGCGTTACCGTGCTCGTTTTCGAGTTATTGACGAAAAACGGCCTGGAGCGATCGGTCCGGCGGTCGACGCGCGAAAGTTTCTAAGTCCGCTCTGCTCCGAATCATCGCTCCGGCGTCAAAAATCGTCGTAGGACAAAAAATCGACACGCTATCTTGCAGGAAAAAATCCGGGGAACACGATGGCGTCGTCAAAAGTGCAGGTCGTCGAGCTCGTTTTCGAGAGAAAAAAAAAAAAATTCTCAAAATTCGACAAAAAAATAAAACGATTATTGGATCGTGTAGAGAATGTAAAACTGCATCAGAATCGCATAGACGAAATTGGCGTTCACGTGCTCGTTTTTGTGGAAAAAATTAAAAAAGCTCTCAAAGCTCGAGATAAAAAAAAAAAAAACCATCCACCAGGTAGCCAACGGTAAACGGTACAAGTATCGTACGGGCGAAAACGAGCGTTACCGTGCTCGTTTTCGAGTTATTGACGAAAAACGGCCTGGAGCGATCGGTCCGGCGGTCGACGCGCGAAAGTTTCTAAGTCCGCTCTGCTTCGGGGAGGATACCGGAAGAATGCTTCGAGCGATTCCCGGTATCCTCCCAAAGCGTGCCGAAGGGTCACCGTGGGGTTTTTAGTGGGTAGGTCCCGCGCCTGTCGTTGTACGGGCGCGGGGAATCCCACACACCCCTCCCACCTCTCCCCAAGGAGGTGGGAGGGAGTCTTTCGAAGATTTTCCCCACGACAAAAAAAAAAAAAAAAAAAAAAAAAAAAAAAGTCCGCCCTGCTCCGAATCATCGCTCCGGCGTCAAAAATCGTCGTAGGACAAAAAATCGACACGGTGTCTTGCAGGAAAAAATCCGGGGAACACGATGGCGTCGTCAAAAGTGCAGGTCGTCGAGCTCGTTTTCCAGAAAAAAAAAAAAAAATTCTCAAAATTCGACAAAAAAATAAAACGATTGTTGGACCGTGTAGAGAATGTAAAACTGCATAAGAATCGTATAGACGAAAATTGGCGTTCACGTGCTCGTTTTTGTGGAAAAAATTAAAAAAGCTCTCAAAGTTCGAGATAAAAAAAAAAAAACCATCGACCAGGTAGCCAACGACAAACGATACAAGTATCGTACGGGCGAAAACGAGCGTTACCGTGCTCGTTTTCGAGTTATTGACGAAAAACGGCCTGGAGCGATCGGTCCGGCGGTCGACGCGCGAAAGTTTCTAAGTCCGCTCTGCTCCGAATCATCGCTCCGGCGTCAAAAATCGTCGTAGGACAAAAAATCGACACGCTATCTTGCAGGAAAAAATCCGGGGAACACGATGGCGTCGTCAAAAGTGCAGGTCGTCGAGCACGTTTTCGAGAAAAAAAAAAAAAATTCTCAAAATTCGACAAAAAAATAAAACGATTGTTGGACCGTGTAGAGAATGTGAAACTGCATAAGAATCGTATAGACGAAAATTGGCGTTCACGTGCTCGTTTTTGTGGAAAAAATTAAAAAAGCTCTCAAAGCTCGAGATAAAAAAAAAAAAAACCATCCACCAGGTAGCCAACGGTAAACGGTACAAGTACCGTACGGGCGAAAACGAGCGTTACCGTGCTCGTTTTCGAGTTATTGAGGAAAAACGGCCTGGAGCGATCGGTCCGGCGGTCGACGCGCGAAAGTTTCTAAGTCCGCTCTGCTCCGAATCATCGCTCCGGCGTCAAAAATCGACGTAGGACAAAAAATCGACACGCTATTTTGCAGGAAAAAATCCGGGGAACACGATGGCAACGTCAAAAGTGCAGGTCGTCGTGCTCGTTTTCGAGAAAAAAAAAAAAAAATTCTCAAAATTCGACAAAAAAATAAAACGATTGTTGGACCGTGTAGAGAATGTAAAACTGCATAAGAATCGTATAGACGAAAATTGGCGTTCACGTGCTCGTTTTTGTGGAAAAAATTAAAAAAGCTCTCAAAGCTCGAGATAAAAAAAAAAAAAACCATCCACCAGGTAGCCAACGGTAAACGGTACAAGTACCGTACGGGCGAAAACGAGCGTTACCGTGCTCGTTTTCGAGTTATTGAGGAAAAACGGCCTGGAGCGATCGGTCCGGCGGTCGACGCGCGAAAGTTTCTAAGTCCGCTCTGCTCCGAATCATCGCTCCGGCGTCAAAAATCGTCGTAGGACAAAAAATCGACACGCTATCTTGCAGGAAAAAATCCGGGGACCACGATGGCGTCGTCAAAAGTGCAGGTCGTCGAGCTCGTTTTCGAGAGAAAAAAAAAAAAATTCTCAAAATTCGACAAAAAAATAAAACGATTATTGGATCGTGTAGAGAATGTAAAACTGCATCAGAATCGCATAGACGAAAATTGGCGTTCACGTGCTCGTTTTTGTGGAAAAAATTAAAAAAGCTCTCAAAGCTCGAGATAAAAAAAAAAAAAACCATCCACCAGGTAGCCAACGGTAAACGGTACAAGTATCGTACGGGCGAAAACGAGCGTTACCGTGCTCGTTTTCGAGTTATTGACGAAAAACGGCCTGGAGCGATCGGTCCGGCGGTCGACGCGCGAAAGTTTCTAAGTCCGCTCTGCTCCGAATCATCGCTCCGGCGTCAAAAATCGTCGTAGGACAAAAAATCGACACGCTATTTTGCAGGAAAAAATCCGGGGAACACGATGGCGTCGTCAAAAGTGCAGGTCGTCGAGCTCGTTTTCGAGAAAAAAAAAAAAAAATTCTCAAAATTCGACAAAAAAATAAAACGATTGTTGGACCGTGTAGAGAATGTAAAACTGCATAAGAATCGTATAGACGAAAATTGGCGTTCACGTGCTCGTTTTTGTGGAAAAAATTAAAAAAGCTCTCAAAGTTCGAGATAAAAAAAAAAAATACCATCCACCAGGTAGCCAACGGTAAACGGTACAAGTATCGTACGGGCGAAAACGAGCGTTACCGTGCTCGTTTTCGAGTTATTGACGAAAAACGGCCTGGAGCGATCGGTCCGGCGGTCGACGCGCGAAAGTTTCTAAGTCCGCTCTGCTCCGAATCATCGCTCCGGCGTCAAAAATCGTCGTAGGACAAAAAATCGACACGCTATCTTGCAGGAAAAAATCCGGGGAACACGATGGCGTCGTCAAAAGTGCAGGTCGTCGAGCTCGTTTTCGAGAAAAAAAAAAAAAAATTCTCAAAATTCGACAAAAAAATAAAACGATTATTGGATCGTATAGAGAATGTGAAACTGCATAAGAATCGTATAGACGAAAATTGGCGTTCACGTGCTCGTTTTTGTGGAAAAAATTAAAAAAGCTCTCAAAGCTCGAGATAAAAAAAAAAAAAACGATCCACCAGGTAGCCAACGGTAAACGGTACAAGTACCGTAGGGGCGAAAACGAGCGTTACCGTGCTCGTTTTCGAGTTATTGAGGAAAAACGGCCTGGAGCGATCGGTCCGGCGGTCGACGCGCGAAAGTTTCTAAGTCCGCTCTGCTCCGAATCATCGCTCCGGCATCAAAAATCGTCGTAGGACAAAAAATCGACACGCTATCTTGCAGGAAAAAATCCGGGGACCACGATGGCGTCGTCAAAAGTGCAGGTCGTCGAGCTCGTTTTCGAGAAAAAAAAAAAAAAATTCTCAAAATTCGACAAAAAAATAAAACGATTGTTGGACCGTGTAGAGAATGTAAAACTGCATAAGAATCGTATAGACGAAAATTGGCGTTCACGTGCTCGTTTTTGTGGAAAAAATTAAAAAAGCTCTCAAAGTTCGAGATAAAAAAAAAAAAACCATCGACCAGGTAGCCAACGGTAAACGATACAAGTATCGTACGGGCGAAAACGAGCGTTACCGTGCTCGTTTTCGAGTTATTGACGAAAAACAGCCTGGAGCGATCGGTCCGGCGGTCGACGCGCGAAAGTTTCTAAGTCCGCTCTGCTCCGAATCATCGCTCCGGCGTCAACAATCGTCGTAGGACAAAAAATCGACACGCTATCTTGCAGGAAAAAAACCGGGGAACACGATGGCGTCGTCAAAAGTGCAGGTCGTCGAGCTCGTTTTCGAGAGAAAAAAAAAAAATTCTCAAAATTCGACAAAAAAATAAAACGATTATTGGATCGTGTAGAGAATGTAAAACTGCATCAGAATCGCATAGACGAAAATTGGCGTTCACGTGCTCGTTTTTGTGGAAAAAATTAAAAAAGCTCTCAAAGCTCGAGATAAAAAAAAAAAAACCATCCACCAGGTAGCCAACGGTAAACGGTACAAGTATCGTACGGGCGAAAACGAGCGTTACCGTGCTCGTTTTCGAGTTATTGACGAAAAACGGCCTGGAGCGATCGGTCCGGCGGTCGACGCGCGAAAGTTTCTAAGTCCGCTCTGCTCCGAATCATCGCTCCGGCGTCAAAAATCGTCGTAGGACAAAAAATCGACACGCTATCTTGCAGGAAAAAATCCGGGGACCACGATGGCGTCGTCAAAAGTGCAGGTCGTCGAGCTCGTTTTCGAGAGAAAAAAAAAAAAATTCTCAAAATTCGACAAAAAAATAAAACGATTATTGGATCGTGTAGAGAATGTAAAACTGCATCAGAATCGCATAGACGAAAATTGGCGTTCACGTGCTCGTTTTTGTGGAAAAAATTAAAAAAGCTCTCAAAGCTCGAGATAAAAAAAAAAAAAACCATCCACCAGGTAGCCAACGGTAAACGGTACAAGTATCGTACGGGCGAAAACGAGCGTTACCGTGCTCGTTTTCGAGTTATTGACGAATAACGGCCTGGAGCGATCGGTCCGGCGGTCGACGCGCGAAAGTTTCTAAGTCCGCTCTGCTCCGAATCATCGCTCCGGCGTCAAAAATCGTCGTAGGACAAAAAATCGACACGCTATCTTGCAGGAAAAAATCCGGGGAACACGATGGCGTCGTCAAAAGTGCAGGTCGTCGAGCTCGTCTTCGAGAAAAAAAAAAAAAAATTCTCAAAATTCGACAAAAAAATAAAACGATTATTGGATCGTATAGAGAATGTGAAACTGCATAAGAATCGTATAGACGAAAATTGGCGTTCACGTGCTCGTTTTTGTGGAAAAAATTAAAAAAGCTCTCAAAGCTCGAGATAAAAAAAAAAAAAACCATCCACCAGGTAGCCAACGGTAAACGGTACAAGTACCGTACGGGCGAAAACGAGCGTTACCGTGCTCGTTTTCGAGTTATTGAGGAAAAACGGCCTGGAGCGATCGGTCCGGCGGTCGACGCGCGAAAGTTTCTAAGTCCGCTCTGCTCCGAATCATCGCTCCGGCATCAAAAATCGTCGTAGGACAAAAAATCGACACGCTATCTTGCAGGAAAAAATCCGGGGACCACGATGGCGTCGTCAAAAGTGCAGGTCGTCGAGCTCGTTTTCGAGAGAAAAAAAAAAAAATTCTCAAAATTCGACAAAAAAATAAAACGATTATTGGATCGTGTAGAGAATGTAAAACTGCATCAGAATCGCATAGACGAAAATTGGCGTTCACGTGCTCGTTTTTGTGGAAAAAATTAAAAAAGCTCTCAAAGCTCGAGATAAAAAAAAAAAAAACCATCCACCAGGTAGCCAACGGTAAACGGTACAAGTATCGTACGGGCGAAAACGAGCGTTACCGTGCTCGTTTTCGAGTTATTGACGAAAAACGGCCTGGAGCGATCGGTCCGGCGGTCGACGCGCGAAAGTTTCTAAGTCCGCTCTGCTCCGAATCATCGCTCCGGCGTCAAAAATCGTCGTAGGACAAAAAATCGACACGCTATTTTGCAGGAAAAAATCCGGGGAACACGATGGCGTCGTCAAAAGTGCAGGTCGTCGAGCTCGTTTTCGAGAAAAAAAAAAAAAAATTCTCAAAATTCGACAAAAAAATAAAACGATTGTTGGACCGTGTAGAGAATGTAAAACTGCATAAGAATCGTATAGACGAAAATTGGCGTTCACGTGCTCGTTTTTGTGGAAAAAATTAAAAAAGCTCTCAAAGTTCGAGATAAAAAAAAAAAATACCATCCACCAGGTAGCCAACGGTAAACGGTACAAGTATCGTACGGGCGAAAACGAGCGTTACCGTGCTCGTTTTCGAGTTATTGACGAAAAACGGCCTGGAGCGATCGGTCCGGCGGTCGACGCGCGAAAGTTTCTAAGTCCGCTCTGCTCCGAATCATCGCTCCGGCGTCAAAAATCGTCGTAGGACAAAAAATCGACACGCTATCTTGCAGGAAAAAATCCGGGGAACACGATGGCGTCGTCAAAAGTGCAGGTCGTCGAGCTCGTTTTCGAGAAAAAAAAAAAAAAATTCTCAAAATTCGACAAAAAAATAAAACGATTATTGGATCGTATAGAGAATGTGAAACTGCATAAGAATCGTATAGACGAAAATTGGCGTTCACGTGCTCGTTTTTGTGGAAAAAATTAAAAAAGCTCTCAAAGCTCGAGATAAAAAAAAAAAAAACCATCCACCAGGTAGCCAACGGTAAACGGTACAAGTACCGTAGGGGCGAAAACGAGCGTTACCGTGCTCGTTTTCGAGTTATTGAGGAAAAACGGCCTGGAGCGATCGGTCCGGCGGTCGACGCGCGAAAGTTTCTAAGTCCGCTCTGCTCCGAATCATCGCTCCGGCATCAAAAATCGTCGTAGGACAAAAAATCGACACGCTATCTTGCAGGAAAAAATCCGGGGACCACGATGGCGTCGTCAAAAGTGCAGGTCGTCGAGCTCGTTTTCGAGAAAAAAAAAAAAAAATTCTCAAAATTCGACAAAAAAATAAAACGATTGTTGGACCGTGTAGAGAATGTAAAACTGCATAAGAATCGTATAGACGAAAATTGGCGTTCACGTGCTCGTTTTTGTGGAAAAAATTAAAAAAGCTCTCAAAGTTCGAGATAAAAAAAAAAAAACCATCGACCAGGTAGCCAACGGTAAACGATACAAGTATCGTACGGGCGAAAACGAGCGTTACCGTGCTCGTTTTCGAGTTATTGACGAAAAACAGCCTGGAGCGATCGGTCCGGCGGTCGACGCGCGAAAGTTTCTAAGTCCGCTCTGCTCCGAATCATCGCTCCGGCGTCAACAATCGTCGTAGGACAAAAAATCGACACGCTATCTTGCAGGAAAAAATCCGGGGAACACGATGGCGTCGTCAAAAGTGCAGGTCGTCGAGCTCGTTTTCGAGAAAAAAAAAAAAAAATTCTCAAAATTCGACAAAAAAATAAAACGATTATTGGATCGTGTAGAGAATGTAAAACTGCATAAGAATCGCATAGACGAAAATTGGCGTTCACGTGCTCGTTTTTGTGGAAAAAATTAAAAAAGCTCTCAAAGCTCGAGATAAAAAAAAAAAAAACCATCCACCAGGTAGCCAACGGTAAACGGTACAAGTATCGTACGGGCGAAAACGAGCGTTACCGTGCTCGTTTTCGAGTTATTGACGAAAAACGGCCTGGAGCGATCGGTCCGGCGGTCGACGCGCGAAAGTTTCTAAGTCCGCTCTGCTCCGAATCATCGCTCCGGCTTCAAAAATCGTCGTAGGACAAAAAATCGACACGCTATCTTGCAGGAAAAAATCCGGGGAACACGATGGCGTCGTCAAAAGTGCAGGTCGTCGAGCTCGTTTTCGAGAAAAAAAAAAAAAATTCTCAAAATTCGACAAAAAAATAAAACGATTATTGGATCGTATAGAGAATGTGAAACTGCATAAGAATCGTATAGACGAAAATTGGCGTTCACGTGCTCGTTTTTGTGGAAAAAATTAAAAAAGCTCTCAAAGCTCGAGATAAAAAAAAAAAAAACCATCCACCAGGTAGCCAACGGTAAACGGTACAAGTATCGTACGGGCGAAAACGAGCGTTACCGTGCTCGTTTTCGAGTTATTGACGAAAAACGGCCTGGAGCGATCGGTCCGGCGGTCGACGCGCGAAAGTTTCTAAGTCCGCTCTGCTCCGAATCATCGCTCCGGCGTCAAAAATCGTCGTAGGACAAAAAATCGACACGCTATTTTGCAGGAAAAAATCCGGGGAACACGATGGCGTCGTCAAAAGTGCAGGTCGTCGAGCTCGTTTTCTAGAAAAAAAAAAAAAAATTCTCAAAATTCGACAAAAAAATAAAACGATTGTTGGACCGTGTAGAGAATGTAAAACTGCATAAGAATCGTATAGACGAAAATTGGCGTTCACGTGCTCGTTTTTGTGGAAAAAATTAAAAAAGCTCTCAAAGTTCGAGATAAAAAAAAAAAAAACCATCCACCAGGTAGCCAACGGTAAACGGTACAAGTATCGTACGGGCGAAAACGAGCGTTACCGTGCTCGTTTTCGAGTTATTGACGAAAAACGGCCTGGAGCGATCGGTCCGGCGGTCGACGCGCGAAAGTTTCTAAGTCCGCTCTGCTCCGAATCATCGCTCCGGCGTCAAAAATCGTCGTAGGACAAAAAATCGACACGCTATCTTGCAGGAAAAAATCCGGGGAACACGATGGCGTCGTCAAAAGTGCAGGTCGTCGAGCTCGTTTTCGAGAGAAAAAAAAAAAAATTCTCAAAATTCGACAAAAAAATAAAACGATTATTGGATCGTGTAGAGAATGTAAAACTGCATCAGAATCGCATAGACGAAATTGGCGTTCACGTGCTCGTTTTTGTGGAAAAAATTAAAAAAGCTCTCAAAGCTCGAGATAAAAAAAAAAAAAACCATCCACCAGGTAGCCAACGGTAAACGGTACAAGTACCGTACGGGCGAAAACGAGCGTTACCGTGCTCGTTTTCGAGTTATTGAGGAAAAACGGCCTGGAGCGATCGGTCCGGCGGTCGACGCGCGAAAGTTTCTAAGTCCGCTCTGCTCCGAATCATCGCTCCGGCGTCAAAAATCGTCGTAGGACAAAAAATCGACACGCTATTTTGCAGGAAAAAATCCGGGGAACACGATGGCGTCGTCAAAAGTGCAGGTCGTCGAGCTCGTTTTCGAGAGAAAAAAAAAAAAATTCTCAAAATTCGACAAAAAAATAAAACGATTATTGGATCGTGTAGAGAATGTAAAACTGCATAAGAATCGCATAGACGAAAATTGGCGTTCACGTGCTCGTTTTTGTGGAAAAAATTAAAAAAGCTCTCAAAGCTCGAGATAAAAAAAAAAAAAACCATCCACCAGGTAGCCAACGGTAAACGGTACAAGTATCGTACGGGCGAAAACGAGCGTTACCGTGCTCGTTTTCGAGTTATTGAGGAAAAACGGCCTGGAGCGATCGGTCCGGCGGTCGACGCGCGAAAGTTTCTAAGTCCGCTCTGCTCCGAATCATCGCTCCGGCGTCAAAAATCGTCGTAGGACAAAAAATCGACACGCTATCTTGCAGGAAAAAATCCGGGGAACACGATGGCGTCGTCAAAAGTGCAGGTCGTCGAGCTCGTTTTCGAGAAAAAAAAAAAAAAATTCTCAAAATTCGACAAAAAAATAAAACGATTATTGGATCGTGTAGAGAATGTAAAACTGCATCAGAATCGCATAGACCAAAATTGGCGTTCACGTGCTCGTTTTTGTGGAAAAAATTAAAAAAGCTCTCAAAGCTCGAGATAAAAAAAAAAAAAACCATCCACCAGGTAGCCAACGGTAAACGGTACAAGTATCGTACGGGCGAAAACGAGCGTTACCGTGCTCGTTTTCGAGTTATTGACGAAAAACGGCCTGGAGCGATCGGTCCGGCGGTCGACGCGCGAAAGTTTCTAAGTCCGCTCTGCTCCGAATCATCGCTCCGGCTTCAAAAATCGTCGTAGGACAAAAAATCGACACGCTATCTTGCAGGAAAAAATCCGGGGAACACGATGGCGTCGTCAAAAGTGCAGGTCGTCGAGCTCGTTTTCGAGAAAAAAAAAAAAAATTCTCAAAATTCGACAAAAAAATAAAACGATTATTGGATCGTATAGAGAATGTGAAACTGCATAAGAATCGTATAGACGAAAATTGGCGTTCACGTGCTCGTTTTTGTGGAAAAAATTAAAAAAGCTCTCAAAGCTCGAGATAAAAAAAAAAAAAACCATCCACCAGGTAGCCAACGGTAAACGGTACAAGTATCGTACGGGCGAAAACGAGCGTTACCGTGCTCGTTTTCGAGTTATTGACGAAAAACGGCCTGGAGCGATCGGTCCGGCGGTCGACGCGCGAAAGTTTCTAAGTCCGCTCTGCTCCGAATCATCGCTCCGGCGTCAAAAATCGTCGTAGGACAAAAAATCGACACGCTATTTTGCAGGAAAAAATCCGGGGAACACGATGGCGTCGTCAAAAGTGCAGGTCGTCGAGCTCGTTTTCTAGAAAAAAAAAAAAAAATTCTCAAAATTCGACAAAAAAATAAAACGATTGTTGGACCGTGTAGAGAATGTAAAACTGCATAAGAATCGTATAGACGAAAATTGGCGTTCACGTGCTCGTTTTTGTGGAAAAAATTAAAAAAGCTCTCAAAGTTCGAGATAAAAAAAAAAAAAACCATCCACCAGGTAGCCAACGGTAAACGGTACAAGTATCGTACGGGCGAAAACGAGCGTTACCGTGCTCGTTTTCGAGTTATTGACGAAAAACGGCCTGGAGCGATCGGTCCGGCGGTCGACGCGCGAAAGTTTCTAAGTCCGCTCTGCTCCGAATCATCGCTCCGGCGTCAAAAATCGTCGTAGGACAAAAAATCGACACGCTATTTTGCAGGAAAAAATCCGGGGAACACGATGGCGTCGTCAAAAGTGCAGGTCGTCGAGCTCGTTTTCGAGAAAAAAAAAAAAAAATTCTCAAAATTCGACAAAAAAATAAAACGATTGTTGGACCGTGTAGAGAATGTAAAACTGCATAAGAATCGTATAGACGAAAATTGGCGTTCACGTGCTCGTTTTTGTGGAAAAAATTAAAAAAGCTCTCAAAGTTCGAGATAAAAAAAAAAAAAACCATCCACCAGGTAGCCAACGGTAAACGGTACAAGTACCGTAGGGGCGAAAACGAGCGTTACCGTGCTCGTTTTCGAGTTATTGAGGAAAAACGGCCTGGAGCGATCGGTCCGGCGGTCGACGCGCGAAAGTTTCTAAGTCCGCTCTGCTCCGAATCATCGCTCCGGCATCAAAAATCGTCGTAGGACAAAAAATCGACACGCTATCTTGCAGGAAAAAATCCGGGGACCACGATGGCGTCGTCAAAAGTGCAGGTCGTCGAGCTCGTTTTCGAGAAAAAAAAAAAAAAATTCTCAAAATTCGACAAAAAAATAAAACGATTGTTGGACCGTGTAGAGAATGTAAAACTGCATAAGAATCGTATAGACGAAAATTGGCGTTCACGTGCTCGTTTTTGTGGAAAAAATTAAAAAAGCTCTCAAAGTTCGAGATAAAAAAAAAAAAACCATCGACCAGGTAGCCAACGGTAAACGATACAAGTATCGTACGGGCGAAAACGAGCGTTACCGTGCTCGTTTTCGAGTTATTGACGAAAAACAGCCTGGAGCGATCGGTCCGGCGGTCGACGCGCGAAAGTTTCTAAGTCCGCTCTGCTCCGAATCATCGCTCCGGCGTCAACAATCGTCGTAGGACAAAAAATCGACACGCTATCTTGCAGGAAAAAATCCGGGGAACACGATGGCGTCGTCAAAAGTGCAGGTCGTCGAGCTCGTTTTCGAGAAAAAAAAAAAAAAATTCTCAAAATTCGACAAAAAAATAAAACGATTATTGGATCGTGTAGAGAATGTAAAACTGCATAAGAATCGCATAGACGAAAATTGGCGTTCACGTGCTCGTTTTTGTGGAAAAAATTAAAAAAGCTCTCAAAGCTCGAGATAAAAAAAAAAAAAACCATCCACCAGGTAGCCAACGGTAAACGGTACAAGTATCGTACGGGCGAAAACGAGCGTTACCGTGCTCGTTTTCGAGTTATTGACGAAAAACGGCCTGGAGCGATCGGTCCGGCGGTCGACGCGCGAAAGTTTCTAAGTCCGCTCTGCTCCGAATCATCGCTCCGGCTTCAAAAATCGTCGTAGGACAAAAAATCGACACGCTATCTTGCAGGAAAAAATCCGGGGAACACGATGGCGTCGTCAAAAGTGCAGGTCGTCGAGCTCGTTTTCGAGAAAAAAAAAAAAAATTCTCAAAATTCGACAAAAAAATAAAACGATTATTGGATCGTATAGAGAATGTGAAACTGCATAAGAATCGTATAGACGAAAATTGGCGTTCACGTGCTCGTTTTTGTGGAAAAAATTAAAAAAGCTCTCAAAGCTCGAGATAA
This sequence comes from Colletes latitarsis, assembly GCF_051014445.1. Lineage (NCBI taxonomy): Eukaryota > Metazoa > Arthropoda > Insecta > Hymenoptera > Colletidae > Colletes > Colletes latitarsis. The sequence continues at coordinate 2,734,601 of NC_135137.1, forward strand.
AAAAAAAAAAAACCATCCACCAGGTAGCCAACGGTAAACGGTACAAGTATCGTACGGGCGAAAACGAGCGTTACCGTGCTCGTTTTCGAGTTATTGACGAAAAACGGCCTGGAGCGATCGGTCCGGCGGTCGACGCGCGAAAGTTTCTAAGTCCGCTCTGCTCCGAATCATCGCTCCGGCGTCAAAAATCGTCGTAGGACAAAAAATCGACACGCTATTTTGCAGGAAAAAATCCGGGGAACACGATGGCGTCGTCAAAAGTGCAGGTCGTCGAGCTCGTTTTCTAGAAAAAAAAAAAAAAATTCTCAAAATTCGACAAAAAAATAAAACGATTGTTGGACCGTGTAGAGAATGTAAAACTGCATAAGAATCGTATAGACGAAAATTGGCGTTCACGTGCTCGTTTTTGTGGAAAAAATTAAAAAAGCTCTCAAAGTTCGAGATAAAAAAAAAAAAAACCATCCACCAGGTAGCCAACGGTAAACGGTACAAGTATCGTACGGGCGAAAACGAGCGTTACCGTGCTCGTTTTCGAGTTATTGACGAAAAACGGCCTGGAGCGATCGGTCCGGCGGTCGACGCGCGAAAGTTTCTAAGTCCGCTCTGCTCCGAATCATCGCTCCGGCGTCAAAAATCGTCGTAGGACAAAAAATCGACACGCTATCTTGCAGGAAAAAATCCGGGGAACACGATGGCGTCGTCAAAAGTGCAGGTCGTCGAGCTCGTTTTCGAGAGAAAAAAAAAAAAATTCTCAAAATTCGACAAAAAAATAAAACGATTATTGGATCGTGTAGAGAATGTAAAACTGCATCAGAATCGCATAGACGAAATTGGCGTTCACGTGCTCGTTTTTGTGGAAAAAATTAAAAAAGCTCTCAAAGCTCGAGATAAAAAAAAAAAAAACCATCCACCAGGTAGCCAACGGTAAACGGTACAAGTACCGTACGGGCGAAAACGAGCGTTACCGTGCTCGTTTTCGAGTTATTGAGGAAAAACGGCCTGGAGCGATCGGTCCGGCGGTCGACGCGCGAAAGTTTCTAAGTCCGCTCTGCTCCGAATCATCGCTCCGGCGTCAAAAATCGTCGTAGGACAAAAAATCGACACGCTATTTTGCAGGAAAAAATCCGGGGAACACGATGGCGTCGTCAAAAGTGCAGGTCGTCGAGCTCGTTTTCGAGAGAAAAAAAAAAAAATTCTCAAAATTCGACAAAAAAATAAAACGATTATTGGATCGTGTAGAGAATGTAAAACTGCATAAGAATCGCATAGACGAAAATTGGCGTTCACGTGCTCGTTTTTGTGGAAAAAATTAAAAAAGCTCTCAAAGCTCGAGATAAAAAAAAAAAAAACCATCCACCAGGTAGCCAACGGTAAACGGTACAAGTATCGTACGGGCGAAAACGAGCGTTACCGTGCTCGTTTTCGAGTTATTGAGGAAAAACGGCCTGGAGCGATCGGTCCGGCGGTCGACGCGCGAAAGTTTCTAAGTCCGCTCTGCTCCGAATCATCGCTCCGGCGTCAAAAATCGTCGTAGGACAAAAAATCGACACGCTATCTTGCAGGAAAAAATCCGGGGAACACGATGGCGTCGTCAAAAGTGCAGGTCGTCGAGCTCGTTTTCGAGAAAAAAAAAAAAAAATTCTCAAAATTCGACAAAAAAATAAAACGATTATTGGATCGTGTAGAGAATGTAAAACTGCATCAGAATCGCATAGACCAAAATTGGCGTTCACGTGCTCGTTTTTGTGGAAAAAATTAAAAAAGCTCTCAAAGCTCGAGATAAAAAAAAAAAAAACCATCCACCAGGTAGCCAACGGTAAACGGTACAAGTATCGTACGGGCGAAAACGAGCGTTACCGTGCTCGTTTTCGAGTTATTGACGAAAAACGGCCTGGAGCGATCGGTCCGGCGGTCGACGCGCGAAAGTTTCTAAGTCCGCTCTGCTCCGAATCATCGCTCCGGCTTCAAAAATCGTCGTAGGACAAAAAATCGACACGCTATCTTGCAGGAAAAAATCCGGGGAACACGATGGCGTCGTCAAAAGTGCAGGTCGTCGAGCTCGTTTTCGAGAAAAAAAAAAAAAATTCTCAAAATTCGACAAAAAAATAAAACGATTATTGGATCGTATAGAGAATGTGAAACTGCATAAGAATCGTATAGACGAAAATTGGCGTTCACGTGCTCGTTTTTGTGGAAAAAATTAAAAAAGCTCTCAAAGCTCGAGATAAAAAAAAAAAAAACCATCCACCAGGTAGCCAACGGTAAACGGTACAAGTATCGTACGGGCGAAAACGAGCGTTACCGTGCTCGTTTTCGAGTTATTGACGAAAAACGGCCTGGAGCGATCGGTCCGGCGGTCGACGCGCGAAAGTTTCTAAGTCCGCTCTGCTCCGAATCATCGCTCCGGCGTCAAAAATCGTCGTAGGACAAAAAATCGACACGCTATTTTGCAGGAAAAAATCCGGGGAACACGATGGCGTCGTCAAAAGTGCAGGTCGTCGAGCTCGTTTTCTAGAAAAAAAAAAAAAAATTCTCAAAATTCGACAAAAAAATAAAACGATTGTTGGACCGTGTAGAGAATGTAAGACTGCATAAGAATCGTATAGACGAAAATTGGCGTTCACGTGCTCGTTTTTGTGGAAAAAATTAAAAAAGCTCTCAAAGTTCGAGATAAAAAAAAAAAAAACCATCCACCAGGTAGCCAACGGTAAACGGTACAAGTATCGTACGGGCGAAAACGAGCGTTACCGTGCTCGTTTTCGAGTTATTGACGAAAAACGGCCTGGAGCGATCGGTCCGGCGGTCGACGCGCGAAAGTTTCTAAGTCCGCTCTGCTCCGAATCATCGCTCCGGCGTCAAAAATCGTCGTAGGACAAAAAATCGACACGCTATTTTGCAGGAAAAAATCCGGGGAACACGATGGCGTCGTCAAAAGTGCAGGTCGTCGAGCTCGTTTTCGAGAAAAAAAAAAAAAAATTCTCAAAATTCGACAAAAAAATAAAACGATTGTTGGACCGTGTAGAGAATGTAAAACTGCATAAGAATCGTATAGACGAAAATTGGCGTTCACGTGCTCGTTTTTGTGGAAAAAATTAAAAAAGCTCTCAAAGTTCGAGATAAAAAAAAAAAAAACCATCCACCAGGTAGCCAACGGTAAACGGTACAAGTATCGTACGGGCGAAAACGAGCGTTACCGTGCTCGTTTTCGAGTTATTGACGAAAAACGGCCTGGAGCGATCGGTCCGGCGGTCGACGCGCGAAAGTTTCTAAGTCCGCTCTGCTCCGAATCATCGCTCCGGCGTCAAAAATCGTCGTAGGACAAAAAATCGACACGCTATTGTGCAGGAAAAAATCCGGGGAACACGATGGCGTCGTCAAAAGTGCAGGTCGTCGAGCTCGTTTTCGAGAGAAAAAAAAAAAAATTCTCAAAATTCGACAAAAAAATAAAACGATTATTGGATCGTGTAGAGAATGTAAAACTGCATCAGAATCGCATAGACGAAAATTGGCGTTCACGTGCTGGTTTTTGTGGAAAAAATTAAAAAAGCTCTCAAAGCTCGAGATAAAAAAAAAAAAAACCATCCACCAGGTAGCCAACGGTAAACGGTACAAGTATCGTACGGGCGAAAACGAGCGTTACCGTGCTCGTTTTCGAGTTATTGACGAAAAACGGCCTGGAGCGATCGGTCCGGCGGTCGACGCGCGAAAGTTTCTAAGTCCGCTCTGCTCCGAATCATCGCTCCGGCGTCAAAAATCGTCGTAGGACAAAAAATCGACACGCTATCTTGCAGGAAAAAATCCGGGGAACACGATGGCGTCGTCAAAAGTGCAGGTCGTCGAGCTCGTTTTCGAGAAAAAAAAGAAAAAATTCTCAAAATTCGACAAAAAAATAAAACGATTGTTGGACCGTGTAGAGAATGTAAAACTGCATAAGAATCGTATAGACGAAAATTGGCGTTCACGTGCTCGTTTTTGTGGAAAAAATTAAAAAAGCTCTCAAAGTTCGAGATAAAAAAAAAAAAACCATCGACCGGGTAGCCAACGGTAAACGATACAAGTATCGTACGGGCGAAAACGAGCGTTACCGTGCTCGTTTTCGAGTTATTGACGAAAAACGGCCTGGAGCGATCGGTCCGGCGGTCGACGCGCGAAAGTTTCTAAGTCCGCTCTGCTCCGAATCATCGCTCCGGCGTCAAAAATCGTCGTAGGACAAAAAATCGACACGCTATCTTGCAGGAAAAAATCCGGGGAACACGATGGCGTCGTCAAAAGTGCAGGTCGTCGAGCTCGTTTTCGAGAAAAAAAAAAAAAATTCTCAAAATTCGACAAAAAAATAAAACGATTATTGGATCGTGTAGAGAATGTGAAACTGCATAAGAATCGTATAGACGAAAATTGGCGTTCACGTGCTCGTTTTTGTGGAAAAAATTAAAAAAGCTCTCAAAGCTCGAGATAAAAAAAAAAAAAACCATCCACCAGGTAGCCAACGGTAAACGGTACAAGTACCGTACGGGCGAAAACGAGCGTTACCGTGCTCGTTTTCGAGTTATTGAGGAAAAACGGCCTGGAGCGATCGGTCCGGCGGTCGACGCGCGAAAGTTTCTAAGTCCGCTCTGCTTCGGGGAGGATACCGGAAGAATGCTTCGAGCGATTCCCGGTATCCTCCCAAAGCGTGCCGAAGGGTCACCGTGGGGTTTTTAGTGGGTAGGTCCCGCGCCTGTCGTTGTACGGGGGTGGGGAATCCCACACACCCCTCCCACCTCTCCCCAAGGAGGTGGGAGGGAGTCTTTCGAAGATTTTCCCCACGACAAAAAAAAAAAAAAAAAAAAAAAAAAAAAAGTCCGCTATGCTCCGAATCATCGCTCCGGCGTCAAAAATCGTCGTAGGACAAAAAATCGACACGCTATCTTGCAGGAAAAAATCCGGGGACCACGATGGCGTCGTCAAAAGTGCAGGTCGTCGAGCTCGTTTTCGAGAGAAAAAAAAAAAAATTCTCAAAATTCGACAAAAAAATAAAACGATTATTGGATCGTGTAGAGAATGTAAAACTGCATCAGAATCGCATAGACGAAAATTGGCGTTCACGTGCTCGGTTTTGTGGAAAAAATTAAAAAAGCTCTCAAAGCTCGAGATAAAAAAAAAAAAAACCATCCAACAGGTAGCCAACGGTAAACGGTACAAGTATCGTACGGGCGAAAACGAGCGTTACCGTGCTCGTTTTCGAGTTATTGACGAAAAACGGCCTGGAGCGATCGGTCCGGCGGTCGACGCGCGAAAGTTTCTAAGTCCGCTCTGCTCCGAATCATCGCTCCGGCGTCAAAAATCGTCGTAGGACAAAAAATCGACACGCTATCTTGCAGGAAAAAATCCGGGGAACACGATGGCGTCGTCAAAAGTGCAGGTCGTCGAGCTTGTTTTCGAGAAAAAAAAAAAAAAATTCTCAAAATTCGACAAAAAAATAAAACGATTATTGGATCGTATAGAGAATGTGAAACTGCATAAGAATCGTATAGACGAAAATTGGCGTTCACGTGCTCGTTTTTGTGGAAAAAATTAAAAAAGCTCTCAAAGCTCGAGATAAAAAAAAAAAAAACCATCCACCAGGTAGCCAACGGTAAACGGTACAAGTACCGTAGGGGCGAAAACGAGCGTTACCGTGCTCGTTTTCGAGTTATTGAGGAAAAACGGCCTGGAGCGATCGGTCCGGCGGTCGACGCGCGAAAGTTTCTAAGTCCGCTCTGCTCCGAATCATCGCTCCGGCGTCAACAATCGTCGTAGGACAAAAAATCGACACGCTATCTTGCAGGAAAAAATCCGGGGAACACGATGGCGTCGTCAAAAGTGCAGGTCGTCGAGCTCGTTTTCGAGAAAAAAAAAAAAAAATTCTCAAAATTCGACAAAAAAATAAAACGATTATTGGATCGTGTAGAGAATGTAAAACTGCATAAGAGTCGCATAGACGAAAAGTGGCGTTCACGTGCTCGTTTTTGTGGAAAAAATTAAAAAAGCTCTCAAAGCTCGAGATAAAAAAAAAAAAAACCATCCACCAGGTAGCCAACGGTAAACGGTACAAGTATCGTACGGGCGAAAACGAGCGTTACCGTGCTCGTTTTCGAGTTATTGACGAAAAACGGCCTGGAGCGATCGGTCCGGCGGTCGACGCGCGAAAGTTTCTAAGTCCGCTCTGCTCCGAATCATCGCTCCGGCTTCAAAAATCGTCGTAGGACAAAAAATCGACACGCTATCTTGCAGGAAAAAATCCGGGGAACACGATGGCGTCGTCAAAAGTGCAGGTCGTCGAGCTCGTTTTCGAGAAAAAAAAAAAAAATTCTCAAAATTCGACAAAAAAATAAAACGATTATTGGATCGTATAGAGAATGTGAAACTGCATAAGAATCGTATAGACGAAAATTGGCGTTCACGTGCTCGTTTTTGTGGAAAAAATTAAAAAAGCTCTCAAAGTTCGAGATAAAAAAAAAAAAACCATCGACCAGGTAGCCAACGGTAAACGATACAAGTATCGTACGGGCGAAAACGAGCGTTACCGTGCTCGTTTTCGAGTTATTGACGAAAAACGGCCTGGAGCGATCGGTCCGGCGGTCGACGCGCGAAAGTTTCTAAGTCCGCTCTGCTCCGAATCATCGCTCCGGCGTCAAAAATCGTCGTAGGACAAAAAATCGACACGCTATCTTGCAGGAAAAAATCCGGGGACCACGATGGCGTCGTCAAAAGTGCAGGTCGTCGAGCTCGTTTTCGAGAGAAAAAAAAAAAAATTCTCAAAATTCGACAAAAAAATAAAACGATTATTGGATCGTGTAGAGAATGTAAAACTGCATCAGAATCGCATAGACGAAATTGGCGTTCACGTGCTCGTTTTTGTGGAAAAAATTAAAAAAGCTCTCAAAGCTCGAGATAAAAAAAAAAAAAACCATCCACCAGGTAGCCAACGGTAAACGGTACAAGTACCGTACGGGCGAAAACGAGCGTTACCGTGCTCGTTTTCGAGTTATTGAGGAAAAACGGCCTGGAGCGATCGGTCCGGCGGTCGACGCGCGAAAGTTTCCAAGTCCGCTCTGCTCCGAATCATCGCTCCGGCGTCAAAAATCGTCGTAGGACAAAAAATCGACACGCTATTTTGCAGGAAAAAATCCGGGGAACACGATGGCGTCGTCAAAAGTGCAGGTCGTCGAGCTCGTTTTCGAGAGAAAAAAAAAAAAATTCTCAAAATTCGACAAAAAAATAAAACGATTATTGGATCGTGTAGAGAATGTAAAACTGCATCAGAATCGCATAGACCAAAATTGGCGTTCACGTGCTCGTTTTTGTGGAAAAAATTAAAAAAGCTCTCAAAGCTCGAGATAAAAAAAAAAAAAACCATCCACCAGGTAGCCAACGGTAAACGGTACAAGTATCGTACGGGCGAAAACGAGCGTTACCGTGCTCGTTTTCGAGTTATTGACGAAAAACGGCCTGGAGCGATCGGTCCGGCGGTCGACGCGCGAAAGTTTCTAAGTCCGCTCTGCTCCGAATCATCGCTCCGGCTTCAAAAATCGTCGTAGGACAAAAAATCGACACGCTATCTTGCAGGAAAAAATCCGGGGAACACGATGGCGTCGTCAAAAGTGCAGGTCGTCGAGCTCGTTTTCGAGAAAAAAAAAAAAAATTCTCAAAATTCGACAAAAAAATAAAACGATTATTGGATCGTATAGAGAATGTGAAACTGCATAAGAATCGTATAGACGAAAATTGGCGTTCACGTGCTCGTTTTTGTGGAAAAAATTAAAAAAGCTCTCAAAGCTCGAGATAAAAAAAAAAAAAACCATCCACCAGGTAGCCAACGGTAAACGGTACAAGTATCGTACGGGCGAAAACGAGCGTTACCGTGCTCGTTTTCGAGTTATTGACGAAAAACGGCCTGGAGCGATCGGTCCGGCGGTCGACGCGCGAAAGTTTCTAAGTCCGCTCTGCTCCGAATCATCGCTCCGGCGTCAAAAATCGTCGTAGGACAAAAAATCGACACGCTATTTTGCAGGAAAAAATCCGGGGAACACGATGGCGTCGTCAAAAGTGCAGGTCGTCGAGCTCGTTTTCTAGAAAAAAAAAAAAAAATTCTCAAAATTCGACAAAAAAATAAAACGATTGTTGGACCGTGTAGAGAATGTAAAACTGCATAAGAATCGTATAGACGAAAATTGGCGTTCACGTGCTCGTTTTTGTGGAAAAAATTAAAAAAGCTCTCAAAGTTCGAGATAAAAAAAAAAAAAACCATCCACCAGGTAGCCAACGGTAAACGGTACAAGTATCGTACGGGCGAAAACGAGCGTTACCGTGCTCGTTTTCGAGTTATTGACGAAAAACGGCCTGGAGCGATCGGTCCGGCGGTCGACGCGCGAAAGTTTCTAAGTCCGCTCTGCTCCGAATCATCGCTCCGGCGTCAAAAATCGTCGTAGGACAAAAAATCGACACGCTATTTTGCAGGAAAAAATCCGGGGAACACGATGGCGTCGTCAAAAGTGCAGGTCGTCGAGCTCGTTTTCGAGAAAAAAAAAAAAAAATTCTCAAAATTCGACAAAAAAATAAAACGATTGTTGGACCGTGTAGAGAATGTAAAACTGCATAAGAATCGTATAGACGAAAATTGGCGTTCACGTGCTCGTTTTTGTGGAAAAAATTAAAAAAGCTCTCAAAGTTCGAGATAAAAAAAAAAAAAACCATCCACCAGGTAGCCAACGGTAAACGGTACAAGTATCGTACGGGCGAAAACGAGCGTTACCGTGCTCGTTTTCGAGTTATTGACGAAAAACGGCCTGGAGCGATCGGTCCGGCGGTCGACGCGCGAAAGTTTCTAAGTCCGCTCTGCTCCGAATCATCGCTCCGGCGTCAAAAATCGTCGTAGGACAAAAAATCGACACGCTATCTTGCAGGAAAAAATCCGGGGAACACGATGGCGTCGTCAAAAGTGCAGGTCGTCGAGCTCGTTTTCGAGAGAAAAAAAAAAAAATTCTCAAAATTCGACAAAAAAATAAAACGATTATTGGATCGTGTAGAGAATGTAAAACTGCATCAGAATCGCATAGACGAAAATTGGCGTTCACGTGCTCGTTTTTGTGGAAAAAATTAAAAAAGCTCTCAAAGCTCGAGATAAAAAAAAAAAAAACCATCCACCAGGTAGCCAACGGTAAACGATACAAGTATCGTACGGGCGAAAACGAGCGTTACCGCGCTCGTTTTCGAGTTATTGACGAAAAACAGCCTGGAGCGATCGGTCCGGCGGTCGACGCGCGAAAGTTTCTAAGTCCGCTCTGCTCCGAATCATCGCTCCGGCGTCAAAAATCGTCGTAGGACAAAAAATCGACACGCTATTGTGCAGGAAAAAATCCGGGGAACACGATGGCGTCGTCAAAAGTGCAGGTCGTCGAGCTCGTTTTCGAGAGAAAAAAAAAAAAATTCTCAAAATTCGACAAAAAAATAAAACGATTATTGGATCGTGTAGAGAATGTAAAACTGCATCAGAATCGCATAGACGAAAATTGGCGTTCACGTGCTGGTTTTTGTGGAAAAAATTAAAAAAGCTCTCAAAGCTCGAGATAAAAAAAAAAAAAACCATCCACCAGGTAGCCAACGGTAAACGGTACAAGTATCGTACGGGCGAAAACGAGCGTTACCGTGCTCGTTTTCGAGTTATTGACGAAAAACGGCCTGGAGCGATCGGTCCGGCGGTCGACGCGCGAAAGTTTCTAAGTCCGCTCTGCTCCGAATCATCGCTCCGGCGTCAAAAATCGTCGTAGGACAAAAAATCGACACGCTATCTTGCAGGAAAAAATCCGGGGAACACGATGGCGTCGTCAAAAGTGCAGGTCGTCGAGCTCGTTTTCGAGAAAAAAAAGAAAAAATTCTCAAAATTCGACAAAAAAATAAAACGATTGTTGGACCGTGTAGAGAATGTAAAACTGCATAAGAATCGTATAGACGAAAATTGGCGTTCACGTGCTCGTTTTTGTGGAAAAAATTAAAAAAGCTCTCAAAGTTCGAGATAAAAAAAAAAAAACCATCGACCAGGTAGCCAACGGTAAACGATACAAGTATCGTACGGGCGAAAACGAGCGTTACCGTGCTCGTTTTCGAGTTATTGACGAAAAACGGCCTGGAGCGATCGGTCCGGCGGTCGACGCGCGAAAGTTTCTAAGTCCGCTCTGCTCCGAATCATCGCTCCGGCGTCAAAAATCGTCGTAGGACAAAAAATCGACACGCTATCTTGCAGGAAAAAATCCGGGGAACACGATGGCGTCGTCAAAAGTGCAGGTCGTCGAGCTCGTTTTCGAGAAAAAAAAAAAAAATTCTCAAAATTCGACAAAAAAATAAAACGATTATTGGATCGTGTAGAGAATGTGAAACTGCATAAGAATCGTATAGACGAAAATTGGCGTTCACGTGCTCGTTTTTGTGGAAAAAATTAAAAAAGCTCTCAAAGCTCGAGATAAAAAAAAAAAAAACCATCCACCAGGTAGCCAACGGTAAACGGTACAAGTACCGTACGGGCGAAAACGAGCGTTACCGTGCTCGTTTTCGAGTTATTGAGGAAAAACGGCCTGGAGCGATCGGTCCGGCGGTCGACGCGCGAAAGTTTCTAAGTCCGCTCTGCTTCGGGGAGGATACCGGAAGAATGCTTCGAGCGATTCCCGGTATCCTCCCAAAGCGTGCCGAAGGGTCACCGTGGGGTTTTTAGTGGGTAGGTCCCGCGCCTGTCGTTGTACGGGGGTGGGGAATCCCACACACCCCTCCCACCTCTCCCCAAGGAGGTGGGAGGGAGTCTTTCGAAGATTTTCCCCACGACAAAAAAAAAAAAAAAAAAAAAAAAAAAAAAGTCCGCTATGCTCCGAATCATCGCTCCGGCGTCAAAAATCGTCGTAGGACAAAAAATCGACACGCTATCTTGCAGGAAAAAATCCGGGGACCACGATGGCGTCGTCAAAAGTGCAGGTCGTCGAGCTCGTTTTCGAGAGAAAAAAAAAAAAATTCTCAAAATTCGACAAAAAAATAAAACGATTATTGGATCGTGTAGAGAATGTAAAACTGCATCAGAATCGCATAGACGAAAATTGGCGTTCACGTGCTCGGTTTTGTGGAAAAAATTAAAAAAGCTCTCAAAGCTCGAGATAAAAAAAAAAAAAACCATCCACCAGGTAGCCAACGGTAAACGGTACAAGTACCGTACGGGCGAAAACGAGCGTTACCGTGCTCGTTTTCGAGTTATTGAGGAAAAACGGCCTGGAGCGATCGGTCCGGCGGTCGACGCGCGAAAGTTTCTAAGTCCGCTCTGCTTCGGGGAGGATACCGGAAGAATGCTTCGAGCGATTCCCGGTATCCTCCCAAAGCGTGCCGAAGGGTCACCGTGGGGTTTTTAGTGGGTAGGTCCCGCGCCTGTCGTTGTACGGGGGTGGGGAATCCCACACACCCCTCCCACCTCTCCCCAAGGAGGTGGGAGGGAGTCTTTCGAAGATTTTCCCCACGACAAAAAAAAAAAAAAAAAAAAAAAAAAAAAAGTCCGCTATGCTCCGAATCATCGCTCCGGCGTCAAAAATCGTCGTAGGACAAAAAATCGACACGCTATCTTGCAGGAAAAAATCCGGGGACCACGATGGCGTCGTCAAAAGTGCAGGTCGTCGAGCTCGTTTTCGAGAGAAAAAAAAAAAAATTCTCAAAATTCGACAAAAAAATAAAACGATTATTGGATCGTGTAGAGAATGTAAAACTGCATCAGAATCGCATAGACGAAAATTGGCGTTCACGTGCTCGGTTTTGTGGAAAAAATTAAAAAAGCTCTCAAAGCTCGAGATAAAAAAAAAAAAAACCATCCACCAGGTAGCCAACGGTAAACGGTACAAGTACCGTACGGGCGAAAACGAGCGTTACCGTGCTCGTTTTCGAGTTATTGAGGAAAAACGGCCTGGAGCGATCGGTCCGGCGGTCGACGCGCGAAAGTTTCTAAGTCCGCTCTGCTCCGAATCATCGCTCCGGCGTCAAAAATCGTCGTAGGACAAAAAATCGACACGCTATCTTGCAGGAAAAAATCCGGGGAACACGATGGCGTCGTCAAAAGTGCAGGTCGTCGAGCTCGTTTTCGAGAGAAAAAAAAAAAAATTCTCAAAATTCGACAAAAAAATAAAACGATTATTGGATCGTGTAGAGAATGTAAAACTGCATCAGAATCGCATAGACGAAAATTGGCGTTCACGTGCTCGTTTTTGTGGAAAAAATTAAAAAAGCTCTCAAAGCTCGAGATAAAAAAAAAAAAAACCATCCACCAGGTAGCCAACGGTAAACGATACAAGTATCGTACGGGCGAAAACGAGCGTTACCGCGCTCGTTTTCGAGTTATTGACGAAAAACAGCCTGGAGCGATCGGTCCGGCGGTCGACGCGCGAAAGTTTCTAAGTCCGCTCTGCTCCGAATCATCGCTCCGGCGTCAAAAATCGTCGTAGGACAAAAAATCGACACGCTATTGTGCAGGAAAAAATCCGGGGAACACGATGGCGTCGTCAAAAGTGCAGGTCGTCGAGCTCGTTTTCGAGAGAAAAAAAAAAAAATTCTCAAAATTCGACAAAAAAATAAAACGATTATTGGATCGTGTAGAGAATGTAAAACTGCATCAGAATCGCATAGACGAAAATTGGCGTTCACGTGCTGGTTTTTGTGGAAAAAATTAAAAAAGCTCTCAAAGCTCGAGATAAAAAAAAAAAAAACCATCCACCAGGTAGCCAACGGTAAACGGTACAAGTATCGTACGGGCGAAAACGAGCGTTACCGTGCTCGTTTTCGAGTTATTGACGAAAAACGGCCTGGAGCGATCGGTCCGGCGGTCGACGCGCGAAAGTTTCTAAGTCCGCTCTGCTCCGAATCATCGCTCCGGCGTCAAAAATCGTCGTAGGACAAAAAATCGACACGCTATCTTGCAGGAAAAAATCCGGGGAACACGATGGCGTCGTCAAAAGTGCAGGTCGTCGAGCTCGTTTTCGAGAAAAAAAAGAAAAAATTCTCAAAATTCGACAAAAAAATAAAACGATTGTTGGACCGTGTAGAGAATGTAAAACTGCATAAGAATCGTATAGACGAAAATTGGCGTTCACGTGCTCGTTTTTGTGGAAAAAATTAAAAAAGCTCTCAAAGTTCGAGATAAAAAAAAAAAAACCATCGACCAGGTAGCCAACGGTAAACGATACAAGTATCGTACGGGCGAAAACGAGCGTTACCGTGCTCGTTTTCGAGTTATTGACGAAAAACGGCCTGGAGCGATCGGTCCGGCGGTCGACGCGCGAAAGTTTCTAAGTCCGCTCTGCTCCGAATCATCGCTCCGGCGTCAAAAATCGTCGTAGGACAAAAAATCGACACGCTATCTTGCAGGAAAAAATCCGGGGAACACGATGGCGTCGTCAAAAGTGCAGGTCGTCGAGCTCGTTTTCGAGAAAAAAAAAAAAAATTCTCAAAATTCGACAAAAAAATAAAACGATTATTGGATCGTGTAGAGAATGTGAAACTGCATAAGAATCGTATAGACGAAAATTGGCGTTCACGTGCTCGTTTTTGTGGAAAAAATTAAAAAAGCTCTCAAAGCTCGAGATAAAAAAAAAAAAAACCATCCACCAGGTAGCCAACGGTAAACGGTACAAGTACCGTACGGGCGAAAACGAGCGTTACCGTGCTCGTTTTCGAGTTATTGAGGAAAAACGGCCTGGAGCGATCGGTCCGGCGGTCGACGCGCGAAAGTTTCTAAGTCCGCTCTGCTTCGGGGAGGATACCGGAAGAATGCTTCGAGCGATTCCCGGTATCCTCCCAAAGCGTGCCGAAGGGTCACCGTGGGGTTTTTAGTGGGTAGGTCCCGCGCCTGTCGTTGTACGGGGGTGGGGAATCCCACACACCCCTCCCACCTCTCCCCAAGGAGGTGGGAGGGAGTCTTTCGAAGATTTTCCCCACGACAAAAAAAAAAAAAAAAAAAAAAAAAAAAAAGTCCGCTATGCTCCGAATCATCGCTCCGGCGTCAAAAATCGTCGTAGGACAAAAAATCGACACGCTATCTTGCAGGAAAAAATCCGGGGACCACGATGGCGTCGTCAAAAGTGCAGGTCGTCGAGCTCGTTTTCGAGAGAAAAAAAAAAAAATTCTCAAAATTCGACAAAAAAATAAAACGATTATTGGATCGTGTAGAGAATGTAAAACTGCATCAGAATCGCATAGACGAAAATTGGCGTTCACGTGCTCGGTTTTGTGGAAAAAATTAAAAAAGCTCTCAAAGCTCGAGATAAAAAAAAAAAAAACCATCCAACAGGTAGCCAACGGTAAACGGTACAAGTATCGTACGGGCGAAAACGAGCGTTACCGTGCTCGTTTTCGAGTTATTGACGAAAAACGGCCTGGAGCGATCGGTCCGGCGGTCGACGCGCGAAAGTTTCTAAGTCCGCTCTGCTCCGAATCATCGCTCCGGCGTCAAAAATCGTCGTAGGACAAAAAATCGACACGCTATCTTGCAGGAAAAAATCCGGGGAACACGATGGCGTCGTCAAAAGTGCAGGTCGTCGAGCTCGTTTTCGAGAAAAAAAAAAAAAATTCTCAAAATTCGACAAAAAAATAAAACGATTGTTGGACCGTGTAGAGAATGTAAAACTGCATAAGAATCGTATAGACGAAAATTGGCGTTCACGTGCTCGTTTTTGTGGAAAAAATTAAAAAAGCTCTCAAAGTTCGAGATAAAAAAAAAAAAACCATCGACCAGGTAGCCAACGGTAAACGATACAAGTATCGTACGGGCGAAAACGAGCGTTACCGTGCTCGTTTTCGAGTTATTGACGAAAAACGGCCTGGAGCGATCGGTCCGGCGGTCGACGCGCGAAAGTTTCTAAGTCCGCTCTGCTCCGAATCATCGCTCCGGCGTCAAAAATCGTCGTAGGACAAAAAATCGACACGCTATCTTGCAGGAAAAAATCCGGGGAACACGATGGCGTCGTCAAAAGTGCAGGTCGTCGAGCTCGTTTTCGAGAAAAAAAAAAAAAATTCTCAAAATTCGACAAAAAAATAAAACGATTATTGGATCGTGTAGAGAATGTGAAACTGCATAAGAATCGTATAGACGAAAATTGGCGTTCACGTGCTCGTTTTTGTGGAAAAAATTAAAAAAGCTCTCAAAGCTCGAGATAAAAAAAAAAAAAACCATCCACCAGGTAGCCAACGGTAAACGGTACAAGTACCGTACGGGCGAAAACGAGCGTTACCGTGCTCGTTTTCGAGTTATTGAGGAAAAACGGCCTGGAGCGATCGGTCCGGCGGTCGACGCGCGAAAGTTTCTAAGTCCGCTCTGCTTCGGGGAGGATACCGGAAGAATGCTTCGAGCGATTCCCGGTATCCTCCCAAAGCGTGCCGAAGGGTCACCGTGGGGTTTTTAGTGGGTAGGTCCCGCGCCTGTCGTTGTACGGGGGTGGGGAATCCCACACACCCCTCCCACCTCTCCCCAAGGAGGTGGGAGGGAGTCTTTCGAAGATTTTCCCCACGACAAAAAAAAAAAAAAAAAAAAAAAAAAAAAAGTCCGCTATGCTCCGAATCATCGCTCCGGCGTCAAAAATCGTCGTAGGACAAAAAATCGACACGCTATCTTGCAGGAAAAAATCCGGGGACCACGATGGCGTCGTCAAAAGTGCAGGTCGTCGAGCTCGTTTTCGAGAGAAAAAAAAAAAAATTCTCAAAATTCGACAAAAAAATAAAACGATTATTGGATCGTGTAGAGAATGTAAAACTGCATCAGAATCGCATAGACGAAAATTGGCGTTCACGTGCTCGGTTTTGTGGAAAAAATTAAAAAAGCTCTCAAAGCTCGAGATAAAAAAAAAAAAAACCATCCAACAGGTAGCCAACGGTAAACGGTACAAGTATCGTACGGGCGAAAACGAGCGTTACCGTGCTCGTTTTCGAGTTATTGACGAAAAACGGCCTGGAGCGATCGGTCCGGCGGTCGACGCGCGAAAGTTTCTAAGTCCGCTCTGCTCCGAATCATCGCTCCGGCGTCAAAAATCGTCGTAGGACAAAAAATCGACACGCTATCTTGCAGGAAAAAATCCGGGGAACACGATGGCGTCGTCAAAAGTGCAGGTCGTCGAGCTCGTTTTCGAGAAAAAAAAAAAAAAATTCTCAAAATTCGACAAAAAAATAAAACGATTATTGGATCGTATAGAGAATGTGAAACTGCATAAGAATCGTATAGACGAAAATTGGCGTTCACGTGCTCGTTTTTGTGGAAAAAATTAAAAAAGCTCTCAAAGCTCGAGATAAAAAAAAAAAAAACCATCCACCAGGTAGCCAACGGTAAACGGTACAAGTATCGTACGGGCGAAAACGAGCGTTACCGTGCTCGTTTTCGAGTTATTGACGAAAAACGGCCTGGAGCGATCGGTCCGGCGGTCGACGCGCGAAAGTTTCTAAGTCCGCTCTGCTCCGAATCATCGCTCCGGCATCAAAAATCGTCGTAGGACAAAAAATCGACACGCTATCTTGCAGGAAAAAATCCGGGGACCACGATGGCGTCGTCAAAAGTGCAGGTCGTCGAGCTCGTTTTCGAGAAAAAAAAAAAAAAATTCTCAAAATTCGACAAAAAAATAAAACGATTGTTGGACCGTGTAGAGAATGTAAAACTGCATAAGAATCGTATAGACGAAAATTGGCGTTCACGTGCTCGTTTTTGTGGAAAAAATTAAAAAAGCTCTCAAAGTTCGAGATAAAAAAAAAAAAACCATCGACCAGGTAGCCAACGGTAAACGATACAAGTATCGTACGGGCGAAAACGAGCGTTACCGTGCTCGTTTTCGAGTTATTGACGAAAAACAGCCTGGAGCGATCGGTCCGGCGGTCGACGCGCGAAAGTTTCTAAGTCCGCTCTGCTCCGAATCATCGCTCCGGCGTCAACAATCGTCGTAGGACAAAAAATCGACACGCTATCTTGCAGGAAAAAATCCGGGGAACACGATGGCGTCGTCAAAAGTGCAGGTCGTCGAGCTCGTTTTCGAGAAAAAAAAAAAAAAATTCTCAAAATTCGACAAAAAAATAAAACGATTGTTGGACCGTGTAGAGAATGTAAAACTGCATAAGAATCGTATAGACGAAAATTGGCGTTCACGTGCTCGTTTTTGTGGAAAAAATTAAAAAAGCTCTCAAAGTTCGAGATAAAAAAAAAAAAACCATCGACCAGGTAGCCAACGGTAAACGATACAAGTATCGTACGGGCGAAAACGAGCGTTACCGTGCTCGTTTTCGAGTTATTGACGAAAAACGGCCTGGAGCGATCGGTCCGGCGGTCGACGCGCGAAAGTTTCTAAGTCCGCTCTGCTCCGAATCATCGCTCCGGCGTCAAAAATCGTCGTAGGACAAAAAATCGACACGCTATCTTGCAGGAAAAAATCCGGGGACCACGATGGCGTCGTCAAAAGTGCAGGTCGTCGAGCTCGTTTTCGAGAGAAAAAAAAAAAAATTCTCAAAATTCGACAAAAAAATAAAACGATTATTGGATCGTGTAGAGAATGTAAAACTGCATCAGAATCGCATAGACGAAATTGGCGTTCACGTGCTCGTTTTTGTGGAAAAAATTAAAAAAGCTCTCAAAGCTCGAGATAAAAAAAAAAAAAACCATCCACCAGGTAGCCAACGGTAAACGGTACAAGTATCGTACGGGCGAAAACGAGCGTTACCGTGCTCGTTTTCGAGTTATTGAGGAAAAACGGCCTGGAGCGATCGGTCCGGCGGTCGACGCGCGAAAGTTTCTAAGTCCGCTCTGCTCCGAATCATCGCTCCGGCGTCAAAAATCGTCGTAGGACAAAAAATCGACACGCTATCTTGCAGGAAAAAATCCGGGGAACACGATGGCGTCGTCAAAAGTGCAGGTCGTCGAGCTCGTTTTCGAGAAAAAAAAAAAAAAATTCTCAAAATTCGACAAAAAAATAAAACGATTATTGGATCGTGTAGAGAATGTAAAACTGCATCAGAATCGCATAGACCAAAATTGGCGTTCACGTGCTCGTTTTTGTGGAAAAAATTAAAAAAGCTCTCAAAGCTCGAGATAAAAAAAAAAAAAATCATCCACCAGGTAGCCAACGGTAAACGGTACAAGTATCGTACGGGCGAAAACGAGCGTTACCGTGCTCGTTTTCGAGTTATTGACGAAAAACGGCCTGGAGCGATCGGTCCGGCGGTCGACGCGCGAAAGTTTCTAAGTCCGCTCTGCTCCGAATCATCGCTCCGGCTTCAAAAATCGTCGTAGGACAAAAAATCGACACGCTATCTTGCAGGAAAAAATCCGGGGAACACGATGGCGTCGTCAAAAGTGCAGGTCGTCGAGCTCGTTTTCGAGAAAAAAAAAAAAAATTCTCAAAATTCGACAAAAAAATAAAACGATTATTGGATCGTATAGAGAATGTGAAACTGCATAAGAATCGTATAGACGAAAATTGGCGTTCACGTGCTCGTTTTTGTGGAAAAAATTAAAAAAGCTCTCAAAGCTCGAGATAAAAAAAAAAAAAACCATCCACCAGGTAGCCAACGGTAAACGGTACAAGTATCGTACGGGCGAAAACGAGCGTTACCGTGCTCGTTTTCGAGTTATTGACGAAAAACGGCCTGGAGCGATCGGTCCGGCGGTCGACGCGCGAAAGTTTCTAAGTCCGCTCTGCTCCGAATCATCGCTCCGGCGTCAAAAATCGTCGTAGGACAAAAAATCGACACGCTATCTTGCAGGAAAAAATCCGGGGAACACGATGGCGTCGTCAAAAGTGCAGGTCGTCGAGCTCGTTTTCGAGAAAAAAAAAAAAAAATTCTCAAAATTCGACAAAAAAATAAAACGATTATTGGATCGTATAGAGAATGTGAAACTGCATAAGAATCGTATAGACGAAAATTGGCGTTCACGTGCTCGTTTTTGTGGAAAAAATTAAAAAAGCTCTCAAAGTTCGAGATAAAAAAAAAAAAAACCATCCACCAGGTAGCCAACGGTAAACGGTACAAGTATCGTACGGGCGAAAACGAGCGTTACCGTGCTCGTTTTCGAGTTATTGACGAAAAACGGCCTGGAGCGATCGGTCCGGCGGTCGACGCGCGAAAGTTTCTAAGTCCGCTCTGCTCCGAATCATCGCTCCGGCGTCAAAAATCGTCGTAGGACAAAAAATCGACACGCTATCTTGCAGGAAAAAATCCGGGGAACACGATGGCGTCGTCAAAAGTGCAGGTCGTCGAGCTCGTTTTCGAGAAAAAAAAAAAAAAATTCTCAAAATTCGACAAAAAAATAAAACGATTATTGGATCGTATAGAGAATGTGAAACTGCATAAGAATCGTATAGACGAAAATTGGCGTTCACGTGCTCGTTTTTGTGGAAAAAATTAAAAAAGCTCTCAAAGCTCGAGATAAAAAAAAAAAAAACCATCCACCAGGTAGCCAACGGTAAACGGTACAAGTACCGTACGGGCGAAAACGAGCGTTACCGTGCTCGTTTTCGAGTTATTGAGGAAAAACGGCCTGGAGCGATCGGTCCGGCGGTCGACGCGCGAAAGTTTCTAAGTCCGCTCTGCTCCGAATCATCGCTCCGGCATCAAAAATCGTCGTAGGACAAAAAATCGACACGCTATCTTGCAGGAAAAAATCCGGGGACCACGATGGCGTCGTCAAAAGTGCAGGTCGTCGAGCTCGTTTTCGAGAGAAAAAAAAAAAAATTCTCAAAATTCGACAAAAAAATAAAACGATTATTGGATCGTGTAGAGAATGTAAAACTGCATCAGAATCGCATAGACGAAATTGGCGTTCACGTGCTCGTTTTTGTGGAAAAAATTAAAAAAGCTCTCAAAGCTCGAGATAAAAAAAAAAAAAACCATCCACCAGGTAGCCAACGGTAAACGGTACAAGTACCGTACGGGCGAAAACGAGCGTTACCGTGCTCGTTTTCGAGTTATTGAGGAAAAACGGCCTGGAGCGATCGGTCCGGCGGTCGACGCGCGAAAGTTTCTAAGTCCGCTCTGCTCCGAATCATCGCTCCGGCGTCAAAAATCGTCGTAGGACAAAAAATCGACACGCTATTTTGCAGGAAAAAATCCGGGGAACACGATGGCGTCGTCAAAAGTGCAGGTCGTCGAGCTCGTTTTCGAGAAAAAAAAAAAAAAATTCTCAAAATTCGACAAAAAAATAAAACGATTATTGGATCGTATAGAGAATGTGAAACTGCATAAGAATCGTATAGACGAAAATTGGCGTTCACGTGCTCGTTTTTGTGGAAAAAATTAAAAAAGCTCTCAAAGCTCGAGATAAAAAAAAAAAAAACCATCCACCAGGTAGCCAACGGTAAACGGTACAAGTACCGTACGGGCGAAAACGAGCGTTACCGTGCTCGTTTTCGAGTTATTGAGGAAAAACGGCCTGGAGCGATCGGTCCGGCGGTCGACGCGCGAAAGTTTCTAAGTCCGCTCTGCTCCGAATCATCGCTCCGGCATCAAAAATCGTCGTAGGACAAAAAATCGACACGCTATCTTGCAGGAAAAAATCCGGGGACCACGATGGCGTCGTCAAAAGTGCAGGTCGTCGAGCTCGTTTTCGAGAGAAAAAAAAAAAAATTCTCAAAATTCGACAAAAAAATAAAACGATTATTGGATCGTGTAGAGAATGTAAAACTGCATCAGAATCGCATAGACGAAATTGGCGTTCACGTGCTCGTTTTTGTGGAAAAAATTAAAAAAGCTCTCAAAGCTCGAGATAAAAAAAAAAAAAACCATCCACCAGGTAGCCAACGGTAAACGGTACAAGTACCGTACGGGCGAAAACGAGCGTTACCGTGCTCGTTTTCGAGTTATTGAGGAAAAACGGCCTGGAGCGATCGGTCCGGCGGTCGACGCGCGAAAGTTTCTAAGTCCGCTCTGCTCCGAATCATCGCTCCGGCGTCAAAAATCGTCGTAGGACAAAAAATCGACACGCTATTTTGCAGGAAAAAATCCGGGGAACACGATGGCGTCGTCAAAAGTGCAGGTCGTCGAGCTCGTTTTCGAGAGAAAAAAAAAAAAATTCTCAAAATTCGACAAAAAAATAAAACGATTATTGGATCGTGTAGAGAATGTAAAACTGCATAAGAATCGCATAGACGAAAATTGGCGTTCACGTGCTCGTTTTTGTGGAAAAAATTAAAAAAGCTCTCAAAGCTCGAGATAAAAAAAAAAAAAACCATCCACCAGGTAGCCAACGGTAAACGGTACAAGTATCGTACGGGCGAAAACGAGCGTTACCGTGCTCGTTTTCGAGTTATTGAGGAAAAACGGCCTGGAGCGATCGGTCCGGCGGTCGACGCGCGAAAGTTTCTAAGTCCGCTCTGCTCCGAATCATCGCTCCGGCGTCAAAAATCGTCGTAGGACAAAAAATCGACACGCTATCTTGCAGGAAAAAATCCGGGGAACACGATGGCGTCGTCAAAAGTGCAGGTCGTCGAGCTCGTTTTCGAGACAAAAAAAAAAAAATTCTCAAAATTCGACAAAAAAATAAAACGATTATTGGATCGTGTAGAGAATGTAAAACTGCATCAGAATCGCATAGACCAAAATTGGCGTTCACGTGCTCGTTTTTGTGGAAAAAATTAAAAAAGCTCTCAAAGCTCGAGATAAAAAAAAAAAAAACCATCCACCAGGTAGCCAACGGTAAACGGTACAAGTACCGTACGGGCGAAAACGAGCGTTACCGTGCTCGTTTTCGAGTTATTGAGGAAAAACGGCCTGGAGCGATCGGTCCGGCGGTCGACGCGCGAAAGTTTCTAAGTCCGCTCTGCTCCGAATCATCGCTCCGGCGTCAAAAATCGTCGTAGGACAAAAAATCGACACGCTATTTTGCAGGAAAAAATCCGGGGAACACGATGGCGTCGTCAAAAGTGCAGGTCGTCGAGCTCGTTTTCTAGAAAAAAAAAAAAAAATTCTCAAAATTCGACAAAAAAATAAAACGATTGTTGGACCGTGTAGAGAATGTAAAACTGCATAAGAATCGTATAGACGAAAATTGGCGTTCACGTGCTCGTTTTTGTGGAAAAAATTAAAAAAGCTCTCAAAGTTCGAGATAAAAAAAAAAAAAACCATCCACCAGGTAGCCAACGGTAAACGGTACAAGTATCGTACGGGCGAAAACGAGCGTTACCGTGCTCGTTTTCGAGTTATTGACGAAAAACGGCCTGGAGCGATCGGTCCGGCGGTCGACGCGCGAAAGTTTCTAAGTCCGCTCTGCTCCGAATCATCGCTCCGGCGTCAAAAATCGTCGTAGGACAAAAAATCGACACGCTATCTTGCAGGAAAAAATCCGGGGAACACGATGGCGTCGTCAAAAGTGCAGGTCGTCGAGCTCGTTTTCGAGAGAAAAAAAAAAAAATTCTCAAAATTCGACAAAAAAATAAAACGATTATTGGATCGTGTAGAGAATGTAAAACTGCATCAGAATCGCATAGACGAAATTGGCGTTCACGTGCTCGTTTTTGTGGAAAAAATTAAAAAAGCTCTCAAAGCTCGAGATAAAAAAAAAAAAAACCATCCACCAGGTAGCCAACGGTAAACGGTACAAGTATCGTACGGGCGAAAACGAGCGTTACCGTGCTCGTTTTCGAGTTATTGACGAAAAACGGCCTGGAGCGATCGGTCCGGCGGTCGACGCGCGAAAGTTTCTAAGTCCGCTCTGCTTCGGGGAGGATACCGGAAGAATGCTTCGAGCGATTCCCGGTATCCTCCCAAAGCGTGCCGAAGGGTCACCGTGGGGTTTTTAGTGGGTAGGTCCCGCGCCTGTCGTTGTACGGGCGCGGGGAATCCCACACACCCCTCCCACCTCTCCCCAAGGAGGTGGGAGGGAGTCTTTCGAAGATTTTCCCCACGACAAAAAAAAAAAAAAAAAAAAAAAAAAAAAAAAAAAAAAAAATAAAAGTCCGCTCTGCCCCGAATCATCGCTCCGGCGTCAAAAATCGTCGTAGGACAAAAAATCGACACGCTATCTTGCAGGAAAAAAACCGGGGAACACGATGGCGTCGTCAAAAGTGCAGGTCGTCGAGCTCGTTTTCGAGAGAAAAAAAAAAAATTCTCAAAATTCGACAAAAAAATAAAACGATTATTGGATCGTGTAGAGAATGTAAAACTGCATCAGAATCGCATAGACGAAAATTGGCGTTCACGTGCTCGTTTTTGTGGAAAAAATTAAAAAAGCTCTCAAAGCTCGAGATAAAAAAAAAAAAACCATCCACCAGGTAGCCAACGGTAAACGGTACAAGTATCGTACGGGCGAAAACGAGCGTTACCGTGCTCGTTTTCGAGTTATTGACGAAAAACGGCCTGGAGCGATCGGTCCGGCGGTCGACGC
Source organism: Colletes latitarsis (assembly GCF_051014445.1). Taxonomy (NCBI): domain Eukaryota; kingdom Metazoa; phylum Arthropoda; class Insecta; order Hymenoptera; family Colletidae; genus Colletes; species Colletes latitarsis. Next base: position 2,757,981 of record NC_135137.1, read on the forward strand.
GCGAAAGTTTCTAAGTCCGCTCTGCTCCGAATCATCGCTCCGGCGTCAAAAATCGTCGTAGGACAAAAAATCGACACGCTATCTTGCAGGAAAAAATCCGGGGACCACGATGGCGTCGTCAAAAGTGCAGGTCGTCGAGCTCGTTTTCGAGAGAAAAAAAAAAAAATTCTCAAAATTCGACAAAAAAATAAAACGATTATTGGATCGTGTAGAGAATGTAAAACTGCATCAGAATCGCATAGACGAAAATTGGCGTTCACGTGCTCGTTTTTGTGGAAAAAATTAAAAAAGCTCTCAAAGCTCGAGATAAAAAAAAAAAAAACCATCCACCAGGTAGCCAACGGTAAACGGTACAAGTATCGTACGGGCGAAAACGAGCGTTACCGTGCTCGTTTTCGAGTTATTGACGAATAACGGCCTGGAGCGATCGGTCCGGCGGTCGACGCGCGAAAGTTTCTAAGTCCGCTCTGCTCCGAATCATCGCTCCGGCGTCAAAAATCGTCGTAGGACAAAAAATCGACACGCTATCTTGCAGGAAAAAATCCGGGGAACACGATGGCGTCGTCAAAAGTGCAGGTCGTCGAGCTCGTCTTCGAGAAAAAAAAAAAAAAATTCTCAAAATTCGACAAAAAAATAAAACGATTATTGGATCGTATAGAGAATGTGAAACTGCATAAGAATCGTATAGACGAAAATTGGCGTTCACGTGCTCGTTTTTGTGGAAAAAATTAAAAAAGCTCTCAAAGCTCGAGATAAAAAAAAAAAAAACCATCCACCAGGTAGCCAACGGTAAACGGTACAAGTACCGTACGGGCGAAAACGAGCGTTACCGTGCTCGTTTTCGAGTTATTGAGGAAAAACGGCCTGGAGCGATCGGTCCGGCGGTCGACGCGCGAAAGTTTCTAAGTCCGCTCTGCTCCGAATCATCGCTCCGGCATCAAAAATCGTCGTAGGACAAAAAATCGACACGCTATCTTGCAGGAAAAAATCCGGGGACCACGATGGCGTCGTCAAAAGTGCAGGTTGTCGAGCTCGTTTTCGAGAGAAAAAAAAAAAAATTCTCAAAATTCGACAAAAAAATAAAACGATTATTGGATCGTGTAGAGAATGTAAAACTGCATCAGAATCGCATAGACGAAAATTGGCGTTCACGTGCTCGTTTTTGTGGAAAAAATTAAAAAAGCTCTCAAAGCTCGAGATAAAAAAAAAAAAAACCATCCACCAGGTAGCCAACGGTAAACGGTACAAGTACCGTACGGCCGAAAACGAGCGTTACCGTGCTCGTTTTCGAGTTATTGACGAAAAACGGCCTGGAGCGATCGGTCCGGCGGTCGACGCGCGAAAGTTTCTAAGTCCGCTCTGCTCCGAATCATCGCTCCGGCGTCAAAAATCGTCGTAGGACAAAAAATCGACACGCTATCTTGCAGGAAAAAATCCGGGGAACACGATGGCGTCGTCAAAAGTGCAGGTCGTCGAGCTCGTTTTCGAGAAAAAAAAAAAAAAATTCTCAAAATTCGACAAAAAAATAAAACGATTATTGGATCGTATAGAGAATGTGAAACTGCATAAGAATCGTATAGACGAAAATTGGCGTTCACGTGCTCGTTTTTGTGGAAAAAATTAAAAAAGCTCTCAAAGCTCGAGATAAAAAAAAAAAAAACCATCCACCAGGTAGCCAACGGTAAACGGTACAAGTACCGTAGGGGCGAAAACGAGCGTTACCGTGCTCGTTTTCGAGTTATTGAGGAAAAACGGCCTGGAGCGATCGGTCCGGCGGTCGACGCGCGAAAGTTTCTAAGTCCGCTCTGCTCCGAATCATCGCTCCGGCATCAAAAATCGTCGTAGGACAAAAAATCGACACGCTATCTTGCAGGAAAAAATCCGGGGACCACGATGGCGTCGTCAAAAGTGCAGGTCGTCGAGCTCGTTTTCGAGAAAAAAAAAAAAAAATTCTCAAAATTCGACAAAAAAATAAAACGATTGTTGGACCGTGTAGAGAATGTAAAACTGCATAAGAATCGTATAGACGAAAATTGGCGTTCACGTGCTCGTTTTTGTGGAAAAAATTAAAAAAGCTCTCAAAGTTCGAGATAAAAAAAAAAAAACCATCGACCAGGTAGCCAACGGTAAACGATACAAGTATCGTACGGGCGAAAACGAGCGTTACCGTGCTCGTTTTCGAGTTATTGACGAAAAACAGCCTGGAGCGATCGGTCCGGCGGTCGACGCGCGAAAGTTTCTAAGTCCGCTCTGCTCCGAATCATCGCTCCGGCGTCAACAATCGTCGTAGGACAAAAAATCGACACGCTATCTTGCAGGAAAAAATCCGGGGAACACGATGGCGTCGTCAAAAGTGCAGGTCGTCGAGCTCGTTTTCGAGAAAAAAAAAAAAAAATTCTCAAAATTCGACAAAAAAATAAAACGATTATTGGATCGTGTAGAGAATGTAAAACTGCATAAGAATCGCATAGACGAAAATTGGCGTTCACGTGCTCGTTTTTGTGGAAAAAATTAAAAAAGCTCTCAAAGCTCGAGATAAAAAAAAAAAAAACCATCCACCAGGTAGCCAACGGTAAACGGTACAAGTACCGTACGGGCGAAAACGAGCGTTACCGTGCTCGTTTTCGAGTTATTGAGGAAAAACGGCCTGGAGCGATCGGTCCGGCGGTCGACGCGCGAAAGTTTCTAAGTCCGCTCTGCTCCGAATCATCGCTCCGGCGTCAAAAATCGTCGTAGGACAAAAAATCGACACGCTATTTTGCAGGAAAAAATCCGGGGAACACGATGGCGTCGTCAAAAGTGCAGGTCGTCGAGCTCGTTTTCGAGAGAAAAAAAAAAAAATTCTCAAAATTCGACAAAAAAATAAAACGATTATTGGATCGTGTAGAGAATGTAAAACTGCATAAGAATCGCATAGACGAAAATTGGCGTTCACGTGCTCGTTTTTGTGGAAAAAATTAAAAAAGCTCTCAAAGTTCGAGATAAAAAAAAAAAAACCATCGACCAGGTAGCCAACGGTAAACGATACAAGTATCGTACGGGCGAAAACGAGCGTTACCGTGCTCGTTTTCGAGTTATTGACGAAAAACAGCCTGGAGCGATCGGTCCGGCGGTCGACGCGCGAAAGTTTCTAAGTCCGCTCTGCTCCGAATCATCGCTCCGGCGTCAAAAATCGTCGTAGGACAAAAAATCGACACGCTATCTTGCAGGCAAAAATCCGGGGAACACGATGGCGTCGTCAAAAGTGCAGGTCGTCGAGCTCGTTTTCGAGAAAAAAAAAAAAAATTCTCAAAATTCGACAAAAAAATAAAACGATTGTTGGACCGTGTAGAGAATGTAAAACTGCATAAGAATCGTATAGACGAAAATTGGCGTTCACGTGCTCGTTATTGTGGAAAAAATTAAAAAAGCTCTCAAAGTTCGAGATAAAAAAAAAAAAACCATCGACCAGGTAGCCAACGGTAAACGATACAAGTATCGTACGGGCGAAAACGAGCGTTACCGTGCTCGTTTTCGAGTTATTGAGGAAAAACGGCCTGGAGCGATCGGTCCGGCGGTCGACGCGCGAAAGTTTCTAAGTCCGCTCTGCTCCGAATCATCGCTCCGGCGTCAAAAATCGTCGTAGGACAAAAAATCGACACGCTATCTTGCAGGAAAAAATCCGGGGACCACGATGGCGTCGTCAAAAGTGCAGGTCGTCGAGCTCGTTTTCGAGAGAAAAAAAAAAAAATTCTCAAAATTCGACAAAAAAATAAAACGATTATTGGATCGTGTAGAGAATGTAAAACTGCATCAGAATCGCATAGACGAAAATTGGCGTTCACGTGCTCGTTTTTGTGGAAAAAATTAAAAAAGCTCTCAAAGCTCGAGATAAAAAAAAAAAAAACCATCCACCAGGTAGCCAACGGTAAACGGTACAAGTATCGTACGGGCGAAAACGAGCGTTACCGTGCTCGTTTTCGAGTTATTGACGAAAAACGGCCTGGAGCGATCGGTCCGGCGGTCGACGCGCGAAAGTTTCTAAGTCCGCTCTGCTCCGAATCATCGCTCCGGCTTCAAAAATCGTCGTAGGACAAAAAATCGACACGCTATCTTGCAGGAAAAAATCCGGGGAACACGATGGCGTCGTCAAAAGTGCAGGTCGTCGAGCTCGTTTTCGAGAAAAAAAAAAAAAATTCTCAAAATTCGACAAAAAAATAAAACGATTATTGGATCGTATAGAGAATGTGAAACTGCATAAGAATCGTATAGACGAAAATTGGCGTTCACGTGCTCGTTTTTGTGGAAAAAATTAAAAAAGCTCTCAAAGCTCCAGATAAAAAAAAAAAAAACCATCCACCAGGTAGCCAACGGTAAACGGTACAAGTATCGTACGGGCGAAAACGAGCGTTACCGTGCTCGTTTTCGAGTTATTGACGAAAAACGGCCTGGAGCGATCGGTCCGGCGGTCGACGCGCGAAAGTTTCTAAGTCCGCTCTGCTCCGAATCATCGCTCCGGCGTCAAAAATCGTCGTAGGACAAAAAATCGACACGCTATTTTGCAGGAAAAAATCCGGGGAACACGATGGCGTCGTCAAAAGTGCAGGTCGTCGAGCTCGTTTTCTAGAAAAAAAAAAAAAAATTCTCAAAATTCGACAAAAAAATAAAACGATTGTTGGACCGTGTAGAGAATGTAAAACTGCATAAGAATCGTATAGACGAAAATTGGCGTTCACGTGCTCGTTTTTGTGGAAAAAATTAAAAAAGCTCTCAAAGTTCGAGATAAAAAAAAAAAAAACCATCCACCAGGTAGCCAACGGTAAACGGTACAAGTATCGTACGGGCGAAAACGAGCGTTACCGTGCTCGTTTTCGAGTTATTGACGAAAAACGGCCTGGAGCGATCGGTCCGGCGGTCGACGCGCGAAAGTTTCTAAGTCCGCTCTGCTCCGAATCATCGCTCCGGCGTCAAAAATCGTCGTAGGACAAAAAATCGACACGCTATCTTGCAGGAAAAAATCCGGGGAACACGATGGCGTCGTCAAAAGTGCAGGTCGTCGAGCTCGTTTTCGAGAAAAAAAAAAAAAAATTCTCAAAATTCGACAAAAAAATAAAACGATTATTGGATCGTATAGAGAATGTGAAACTGCATAAGAATCGTATAGACGAAAATTGGCGTTCACGTGCTCGTTTTTGTGGAAAAAATTAAAAAAGCTCTCAAAGCTCGAGATAAAAAAAAAAAAAACCATCCACCAGGTAGCCAACGGTAAACGGTACAAGTATCGTACGGGCGAAAACGAGCGTTACCGTGCTCGTTTTCGAGTTATTGACGAAAAACGGCCTGGAGCGATCGGTCCGGCGGTCGACGCGCGAAAGTTTCTAAGTCCGCTCTGCTCCGAATCATCGCTCCGGCGTCAAAAATCGTCGTAGGACAAAAAATCGACACGCTATCTTGCAGGAAAAAATCCGGGGAACACGATGGCGTCGTCAAAAGTGCAGGTCGTCGAGCTCGTTTTCGAGAGAAAAAAAAAAAAATTCTCAAAATTCGACAGAAAAATAAAACGATTATTGGATCGTGTAGAGAATGTAAAACTGCATCAGAATCGCATAGACGAAAATTGGCGTTCACGTGCTCGTTTTTGTGGAAAAAATTAAAAAAGCTCTCAAAGCTCGAGATAAAAAAAAAAAAAACCATCCACCAGGTAGCCAACGGTAAACGATACAAGTATCGTACGGGCGAAAACGAGCGTTACCGTGCTCGTTTTCGAGTTATTGACGAAAAACAGCCTGGAGCGATCGGTCCGGCGGTCGACGCGCGAAAGTTTCTAAGTCCGCTCTGCTCCGAATCATCGCTCCGGCGTCAAAAATCGTCGTAGGACAAAAAATCGACACGCTATTGTGCAGGAAAAAATCCGGGGAACACGATGGCGTCGTCAAAAGTGCAGGTCGTCGAGCTCGTTTTCGAGAGAAAAAAAAAAAAATTCTCAAAATTCGACAAAAAAATAAAACGATTATTGGATCGTGTAGAGAATGTAAAACTGCATCAGAATCGCATAGACGAAAATTGGCGTTCACGTGCTCGTTTTTGTGGAAAAAATTAAAAAAGCTCTCAAAGTTCGAGATAAAAAAAAAAAAACCATCGACCAGGTAGCCAACGGTAAACGATACAAGTATCGTACGGGCGAAAACGAGCGTTACCGTGCTCGTTTTCGAGTTATTGACGAAAAACGGCCTGGAGCGATCGGTCCGGCGGTCGACGCGCGAAAGTTTCTAAGTCCGCTCTGCTCCGAATCATCGCTCCGGCGTCAAAAATCGTCGTAGGACAAAAAATCGACACGCTATCTTGCAGGAAAAAATCCGGGGAACACGATGGCGTCGTCAAAAGTGCAGGTCGTCGAGCTCGTTTTCGAGAAAAAAAAAAAAAATTCTCAAAATTCGACAAAAAAATAAAACGATTATTGGATCGTGTAGAGAATGTGAAACTGCATAAGAATCGTATAGACGAAAATTGGCGTTCACGTGCTCGTTTTTGTGGAAAAAATTAAAAAAGCTCTCAAAGCTCGAGATAAAAAAAAAAAAAACCATCCACCAGGTAGCCAACGGTAAACGGTACAAGTACCGTACGGGCGAAAACGAGCGTTACCGTGCTCGTTTTCGAGTTATTGAGGAAAAACGGCCTGGAGCGATCGGTCCGGCGGTCGACGCGCGAAAGTTTCTAAGTCCGCTCTGCTCCGAATCATCGCTCCGGCGTCAAAAATCGTCGTAGGACAAAAACTCGACACGCTATCTTGCAGGAAAAAATCCGGGGAACACGATGGCGTCGTCAAAAGTGCAGGTCGTCGAGCTCGTTTTCGAGAAAAAAAAAAAAAAATTCTCAAAATTCGACAAAAAAATAAAACGATTATTGGATCGTGTAGAGAATGTGAAACTGCATAAGAATCGTATAGAAGAAAATTGGCGTTCACGTGCTCGTTTTTGTGGAAAAAATTAAAAAAGCTCTCACAGCTCGAGATAAAAAAAAAAAAAACCATCCACCAGGTAGCCAACGGTAAACGGTACAAGTATCGTACGGGCGAAAACGAGCGTTACCGTGCTCGTTTTCGAGTTATTGAGGAAAAACGGCCTGGAGCGATCGGTCCGGCGGTCGACGCGCGAAAGTTTCTAAGTCCGCTCTGCTCCGAATCATCGCTCCGGCGTCAAAAATCGTCGTAGGACAAAAACTCGACACGCTATCTTGCAGGAAAAAATCCGGGGAACACGATGGCGTCGTCAAAAGTGCAGGTCGTCGAGCTCGTTTTCGAGAAAAAAAAAAAAAAATTCTCAAAATTCGACAAAAAAATAAAACGATTGTTGGATCGTATAGAGAATGTGAAACTGCATAAGAATCGTATAGACGAAAATTGGCGTTCACGTGCTCGTTTTTGTGGAAAAAATTAAAAAAGCTCTCAAAGCTCGAGATAAAAAAAAAAAAAACCATCCACCAGGTAGCCAACGGTAAACGGTACAAGTACCGTACGGCCGAAAACGAGCGTTACCGTGCTCGTTTTCGAGTTATTGAGGAAAAACGGCCTGGAGCGATCGGTCCGGCGGTCGACGCGCGAAAGTTTCTAAGTCCGCTCTGCTTCGGGGAGGATACCGGAAGAATGCTTCGAGCGATTCCCGGTATCCTCCCAAAGCGTGCCGAAGGGTCACCGTGGGGTTTTTAGTGGGTAGGTCCCGCGCCTGTCGTTGTACGGGGGTGGGGAATCCCACACACCCCTCCCACCTCTCCCCAAGGAGGTGGGAGGGAGTCTTTCGAAGATTTTCCCCACGACAAAAAAAAAAAAAAAAAAAAAAAAAAAAAAGTCCGCTATGCTCCGAATCATCGCTCCGGCGTCAAAAATCGTCGTAGGACAAAAAATCGACACGCTATCTTGCAGGAAAAAATCCGGGGACCACGATGGCGTCGTCAAAAGTGCAGGTCGTCGAGCTCGTTTTCGAGAGAAAAAAAAAAAAATTCTCAAAATTCGACAAAAAAATAAAACGATTATTGGATCGTGTAGAGAATGTAAAACTGCATCAGAATCGCATAGACGAAAATTGGCGTTCACGTGCTCGTTTTTGTGGAAAAAATTAAAAAAGCTCTCAAAGCTCGAGATAAAAAAAAAAAAAACCATCCAACAGGTAGCCAACGGTAAACGGTACAAGTATCGTACGGGCGAAAACGAGCGTTACCGTGCTCGTTTTCGAGTTATTGACGAAAAACGGCCTGGAGCGATCGGTCCGGCGGTCGACGCGCGAAAGTTTCCAAGTCTGCTCTGCCCCGAATCATCGCTCCGGCGTCAAAAATCGTCGTAGGACAAAAAATCGACACGCTATCTTGCAGGAAAAAATCCGGGGAACACGATGGCGTCGTCAAAAGTGCAGGTCGTCGAGCTCGTTTTCGAGAGAAAAAAAAAAAAATTCTCAAAATTCGACAAAAAAATAAAACGATTATTGGATCGTGTAGAGAATGTAAAACTGCATAAGAATCGTATAGACGAAAATTGGCGTTCACGTGCTCGTTTTTGTGGAAAAAATTAAAAAAGCTCTCACAGCTCGAGATAAAAAAAAAAAAAACCATCCACCAGGTAGCCAACGGTAAACGGTACAAGTATCGTACGGGCGAAAACGAGCGTTACCGTGCTCGTTTTCGAGTTATTGAGGAAAAACGGCCTGGAGCGATCGGTCCGGCGGTCGACGCGCGAAAGTTTCTAAGTCCGCTCTGCTCCGAATCATCGCTCCGGCGTCAAAAATCGTCGTAGGACAAAAAATCGACACGCTATCTTGCAGGAAAAAATCCGGGGACCACGATGGCGTCGTCAAAAGTGCAGGTCGTCGAGCTCGTTTTCGAGAGAAAAAAAAAAAAATTCTCAAAATTCGACAAAAAAATAAAACGATTATTGGATCGTGTAGAGAATGTAAAACTGCATAAGAATCGTATAGACGAAAATTGGTGTTCACGTGCTCGTTTTTGTGGAAAAAATTAAAAAAGCTCTCAAAGCTCGAGATAAAAAAAAAAAAAACCATCCACCAGGTAGCCAACGGTAAACGGTACAAGTATCGTACGGGCGAAAACGAGCGTTACCGTGCTCGTTTTCGAGTTATTGACGAAAAACAGCCTGGAGCGATCGGTCCGGCGGTCGACGCGCGAAAGTTTCTAAGTCCGCTCTGCTCCGAATCATCGCTCCGGCGTCAAAAATCGTCGTAGGACAAAAAATCGACACGCTATCTTGCAGGAAAAAATCCGGGGAACTCGATGGCGTCGTCAAAAGTGCAGGTCGTCGAGCTCGTTTTCGAGAAAAAAAAAAAAAAATTCTCAAAATTCGACAAAAAAATAAAACGATTATTGGATCGTATAGAGAATGTGAAACTGCATAAGAATCGTATAGACGAAAATTGGCGTTCACGTGCTCGTTTTTGTGGAAAAAATTAAAAAAGCTCTCAAAGTTCGAGATAAAAAAAGAAAAACCATCGACCAGGTAGCCAACGGTAAACGATACAAGTATCGTACGGGCGAAAACGAGCGTTACCGTGCTCGTTTTCGAGTTATTGACGAAAAACAGCCTGGAGCGATCGGTCCGGCGGTCGACGCGCGAAAGTTTCTAAGTCCGCTCTGCTCCGAATCATCGCTCCGGCGTCAAAAATCGTCGTAGGACAAAAAATCGACACGGTGTCTTGCAGGAAAAAATCCGGGGAACACGATGGCGTCGTCAAAAGTGCAGGTCGTCGAGCTCGTTTTCGAGAGAAAAAAAAAAAAATTCTCAAAATTCGACAAAAAAATAAAACGATTATTGGATCGTGTAGAGAATGTAAAACTGCATAAGAATCGCATAGACGAAAATTGGCGTTCACGTGCTCGTTTTTGTGGAAAAAATTAAAAAAGCTCTCAAAGTTCGAGATAAAAAAAGAAAAACCATCGACCAGGTAGCCAACGGTAAACGATACAAGTATCGTACGGGCGAAAACGAGCGTTACCGTGCTCGTTTTCGAGTTATTGACGAAAAACAGCCTGGAGCGATCGGTCCGGCGGTCGACGCGCGAAAGTTTCTAAGTCCGCTCTGCTCCGAATCATCGCTCCGGCGTCAAAAATCGTCGTAGGACAAAAAATCGACACGCTATCTTGCAGGCAAAAATCCGGGGAACACGATGGCGTCGTCAAAAGTGCAGGTCGTCGAGCTCGTTTTCGACAAAAAAAAAAAAAAATTCTCAAAATTCGACAAAAAAATAAAACGATTATTGGATCGTGTAGAGAATGTAAAACTGCATAAGAATCGTATAGACGAAAATTGGTGTTCACGTGCTCGTTTTTGTGGAAAAAATTAAAAAAGCTCTCAAAGCTCGAGATAAAAAAAAAAAAAACCATCCACCAGGTAGCCAACGGTAAACGGTACAAGTACCGTACGGGCGAAAACGAGCGTTACCGTGCTCGTTTTCGAGTTATTGACGAAAAACGGCCTGGAGCGATCGGTCCGGCGGTCGACGCGCGAAAGTTTCTAAGTCCGCTCTGCTCCGAATCATCGCTCCGGCGTCAAAAATCGTCGTAGGACAAAAAATCGACACGGTGTCTTGCAGGAAAAAATCCGGGGAACACGATGGCGTCGTCAAAAGTGCAGGTCGTCGAGCTCGTTTTCGAGAGAAAAAAAAAAAAATTCTCAAAATTCGACAAAAAAATAAAACGATTATTGGATCGTGTAGAGAATGTAAAACTGCATAAGAATCGCATAGACGAAAATTGGCGTTCACGTGCTCGTTTTTGTGGAAAAAATTAAAAAAGCTCTCAAAGTTCGAGATAAAAAAAAAAAAACCATCGACCAGGTAGCCAACGGTAAACGATACAAGTATCGTACGGGCGAAAACGAGCGTTACCGTGCTCGTTTTCGAGTTATTGACGAAAAACAGCCTGGAGCGATCGGTCCGGCGGTCGACGCGCGAAAGTTTCTAAGTCCGCTCTGCTCCGAATCATCGCTCCGGCGTCAAAAATCGTCGTAGGACAAAAAATCGACACGCTATCTTGCAGGCAAAAATCCGGGGAACACGATGGCGTCGTCAAAAGTGCAGGTCGTCGAGCTCGTTTTCGAGAAAAAAAAAAAAAAATTCTCAAAATTCGACAAAAAAATAAAACGATTGTTGGACCGTGTAGAGAATGTAAAACTGCATAAGAATCGTATAGACGAAAATTGGCGTTCACGTGCTCGTTATTGTGGAAAAAATTAAAAAAGCTCTCAAAGTTCGAGATAAAAAAAAAAAAACCATCGACCAGGTAGCCAACGGTAAACGATACAAGTATCGTACGGGCGAAAACGAGCGTTACCGTGCTCGTTTTCGAGTTATTGAGGAAAAACGGCCTGGAGCGATCGGTCCGGCGGTCGACGCGCGAAAGTTTCTAAGTCCGCTCTGCTCCGAATCATCGCTCCGGCGTCAAAAATCGTCGTAGGACAAAAAATCGACACGCTATCTTGCAGGAAAAAATCCGGGGACCACGATGGCGTCGTCAAAAGTGCAGGTCGTCGAGCTCGTTTTCGAGAGAAAAAAAAAAAAATTCTCAAAATTCGACAAAAAAATAAAACGATTATTGGATCGTGTAGAGAATGTAAAACTGCATAAGAATCGTATAGACGAAAATTGGTGTTCACGTGCTCGTTTTTGTGGAAAAAATTAAAAAAGCTCTCAAAGCTCGAGATAAAAAAAAAAAAAACCATCCACCAGGTAGCCAACGGTAAACGGTACAAGTATCGTACGGGCGAAAACGAGCGTTACCGTGCTCGTTTTCGAGTTATTGACGAAAAACAGCCTGGAGCGATCGGTCCGGCGGTCGACGCGCGAAAGTTTCTAAGTCCGCTCTGCTCCGAATCATCGCTCCGGCGTCAAAAATCGTCGTAGGACAAAAAATCGACACGCTATCTTGCAGGAAAAAATCCGGGGAACTCGATGGCGTCGTCAAAAGTGCAGGTCGTCGAGCTCGTTTTCGAGAAAAAAAAAAAAAAATTCTCAAAATTCGACAAAAAAATAAAACGATTATTGGATCGTATAGAGAATGTGAAACTGCATAAGAATCGTATAGACGAAAATTGGCGTTCACGTGCTCGTTTTTGTGGAAAAAATTAAAAAAGCTCTCAAAGTTCGAGATAAAAAAAGAAAAACCATCGACCAGGTAGCCAACGGTAAACGATACAAGTATCGTACGGGCGAAAACGAGCGTTACCGTGCTCGTTTTCGAGTTATTGACGAAAAACAGCCTGGAGCGATCGGTCCGGCGGTCGACGCGCGAAAGTTTCTAAGTCCGCTCTGCTCCGAATCATCGCTCCGGCGTCAAAAATCGTCGTAGGACAAAAAATCGACACGGTGTCTTGCAGGAAAAAATCCGGGGAACACGATGGCGTCGTCAAAAGTGCAGGTCGTCGAGCTCGTTTTCGAGAGAAAAAAAAAAAAATTCTCAAAATTCGACAAAAAAATAAAACGATTATTGGATCGTGTAGAGAATGTAAAACTGCATAAGAATCGCATAGACGAAAATTGGCGTTCACGTGCTCGTTTTTGTGGAAAAAATTAAAAAAGCTCTCAAAGTTCGAGATAAAAAAAGAAAAACCATCGACCAGGTAGCCAACGGTAAACGATACAAGTATCGTACGGGCGAAAACGAGCGTTACCGTGCTCGTTTTCGAGTTATTGACGAAAAACAGCCTGGAGCGATCGGTCCGGCGGTCGACGCGCGAAAGTTTCTAAGTCCGCTCTGCTCCGAATCATCGCTCCGGCGTCAAAAATCGTCGTAGGACAAAAAATCGACACGCTATCTTGCAGGCAAAAATCCGGGGAACACGATGGCGTCGTCAAAAGTGCAGGTCGTCGAGCTCGTTTTCGACAAAAAAAAAAAAAAATTCTCAAAATTCGACAAAAAAATAAAACGATTATTGGATCGTGTAGAGAATGTAAAACTGCATAAGAATCGTATAGACGAAAATTGGTGTTCACGTGCTCGTTTTTGTGGAAAAAATTAAAAAAGCTCTCAAAGCTCGAGATAAAAAAAAAAAAAACCATCCACCAGGTAGCCAACGGTAAACGGTACAAGTACCGTACGGGCGAAAACGAGCGTTACCGTGCTCGTTTTCGAGTTATTGACGAAAAACGGCCTGGAGCGATCGGTCCGGCGGTCGACGCGCGAAAGTTTCTAAGTCCGCTCTGCTCCGAATCATCGCTCCGGCGTCAAAAATCGTCGTAGGACAAAAAATCGACACGGTGTCTTGCAGGAAAAAATCCGGGGAACACGATGGCGTCGTCAAAAGTGCAGGTCGTCGAGCTCGTTTTCGAGAGAAAAAAAAAAAAATTCTCAAAATTCGACAAAAAAATAAAACGATTATTGGATCGTGTAGAGAATGTAAAACTGCATAAGAATCGCATAGACGAAAATTGGCGTTCACGTGCTCGTTTTTGTGGAAAAAATTAAAAAAGCTCTCAAAGTTCGAGATAAAAAAAAAAAAACCATCGACCAGGTAGCCAACGGTAAACGATACAAGTATCGTACGGGCGAAAACGAGCGTTACCGTGCTCGTTTTCGAGTTATTGACGAAAAACAGCCTGGAGCGATCGGTCCGGCGGTCGACGCGCGAAAGTTTCTAAGTCCGCTCTGCTCCGAATCATCGCTCCGGCGTCAAAAATCGTCGTAGGACAAAAAATCGACACGCTATCTTGCAGGCAAAAATCCGGGGAACACGATGGCGTCGTCAAAAGTGCAGGTCGTCGAGCTCGTTTTCGAGAAAAAAAAAAAAAAATTCTCAAAATTCGACAAAAAAATAAAACGATTGTTGGACCGTGTAGAGAATGTAAAACTGCATAAGAATCGTATAGACGAAAATTGGCGTTCACGTGCTCGTTATTGTGGAAAAAATTAAAAAAGCTCTCAAAGTTCGAGATAAAAAAAAAAAAACCATCGACCAGGTAGCCAACGGTAAACGATACAAGTATCGTACGGGCGAAAACGAGCGTTACCGTGCTCGTTTTCGAGTTATTGAGGAAAAACGGCCTGGAGCGATCGGTCCGGCGGTCGACGCGCGAAAGTTTCTAAGTCCGCTCTGCTCCGAATCATCGCTCCGGCGTCAAAAATCGTCGTAGGACAAAAAATCGACACGCTATCTTGCAGGAAAAAATCCGGGGACCACGATGGCGTCGTCAAAAGTGCAGGTCGTCGAGCTCGTTTTCGAGAGAAAAAAAAAAAAATTCTCAAAATTCGACAAAAAAATAAAACGATTATTGGATCGTGTAGAGAATGTAAAACTGCATCAGAATCGCATAGACGAAAATTGGCGTTCACGTGCTCGTTTTTGTGGAAAAAATTAAAAAAGCTCTCAAAGCTCGAGATAAAAAAAAAAAAACCATCCACCAGGTAGCCAACGGTAAACGGTACAAGTATCGTACGGGCGAAAACGAGCGTTACCGTGCTCGTTTTCGAGTTATTGACGAAAAACGGCCTGGAGCGATCGGTCCGGCGGTCGACGCGCGAAAGTTTCTAAGTCCGCTCTGCTCCGAATCATCGCTCCGGCGTCAAAAATCGTCGTAGGACAAAAAATCGACACGCTATCTTGCAGGAAAAAATCCGGGGACCACGATGGCGTCGTCAAAAGTGCAGGTCGTCGAGCTCGTTTTCGAGAGAAAAAAAAAAAAATTCTCAAAATTCGACAAAAAAATAAAACGATTATTGGATCGTGTAGAGAATGTAAAACTGCATAAGAATCGTATAGACGAAAATTGGTGTTCACGTGCTCGTTTTTGTGGAAAAAATTAAAAAAGCTCTCAAAACTCGAGATAAAAAAAAAAAAAACCATCCACCAGGTAGCCAACGGTAAACGGTACAAGTACCGTACGGGCGAAAACGAGCGTTACCGTGCTCGTTTTCGAGTTATTGACGAAAAACGGCCTGGAGCGATCGGTCCGGCGGTCGAGGCGCGAAAGTTTCTAAGTCCGCTCTGCTCTCCTCCGGAAGGAGGGTCGGCCCGCGGAGTCTCCCTCCGCATACCGGCCCATTTGTCTCCTCGACGAGGTGGGCAAGCTCTTCGAGCGTGTGATTGCTGCCCGCCTCGTCGAGCACCTGTCGCGGGGTGATCCCGGTCTGGCCGACTGCCAGTTCGGTTTCCGGGGGGGCCGATCGACTATCGACGCGATAGGTCGTGTGAGGGCCCTCTCGGAGGCGGCAGTCTCCCGGGGAGGGGTGGCATTGGCAATATCCTTGGATATTGCCAATGCCTTTAACACCCTCCCCTGGGAAGAGATAAGGAGGGGACTCGAATATCATCGAGTCCCCCCTTGTCTCAGGGCGGTCGTCGGGGATTATCTCCGCGGCAGGTGGATCGAGTATCCGGGCCGGGATGGTGATATGCGGAGGGAGGTGTACTGCGGTGTTCCGCAGGGGTCGGTCCTCGGGCCACTCCTGTGGAACATCGCGTACGACTCGGTGTTGCGGGCCGGCCTCCCCGACGGCGTCAGCACGGTGTGTTATGCGGATGACACACTGGTGCTGGCCGTCGGGGCGCACTGGGGGAGGGCCATGCGTCGCGCGGAGGAGGGGTCGCAACGCGTCGTCGACCGGATCAGGGGGATGGGGATGACGGTGGCGGTCCATAAGACCGAGGTGATTGCGTTTCATTCACCTCGGCAGGATCCGCCACCCCCTCTGATTCGGGTGGGTGGGGCTGACATCGAGGTGAAGCCCCAGATCAGGTATCTAGGGCTGATCCTCGATAGCCACTGGCGTTTCGAGAAGCATTTCCGCTGCCTGGTCCCCCGGTTGGAAAGGATGGTTGCGGCTCTGGGCCGGATCCTGCCCAACCTGGGGGGCCCGGCGGGCCGAGTTCGTCGCCTCTATGTGGCAGTGGTCCAGTCGGTGGCCCTATACGGGGCCCCCGTCTGGGCGGACGACCTGGCTGCCTCCCGGCGCAGCATGACTATGCTGCGTCGGGTGCAGAGGCGCATGGCGCTCAGGGTCGTCCGCGGGTATCGGACCATGTCACATGAGGCGGCGACGGTTCTAGCGGGGATGCCGCCCATGGACCTGCTCGCGCGGTCGCACGCGGTGATGTACCGGCACCGCGTCGACCGTCGCGCGGGGGTGGGGGCGGTCCCGGGCGGGCAGGAACCTGCTTGGGGCGATTTGAAGCGCCAGGCCCGGCAGTCCGTGTTGCTCGCATGGCAGGAGCGGCTGGCTCTGCCAACCGCGGGGCACCGGACTGTCGGGGCTGTTCGGCCACTCCTGAAGGAGTGGCTGGACAGAGGCCATGGCAGCCTCACCTACCGGATGGCACAGGTATTTTCCGGGCATGGCAGCTTCGGAAGATACCTGTGCCGCATAGGGAAGGAGCCGACGGCGCGTTGCTGCCACTGCGACGCTGAGCAGGACACGGCGGATCATACCCTGGAGGTATGCCCCGCGTGGGAGGGGGAGCGCCGTGTCCTGGTCGGCGTCGTCGGGCGGGATGTCTCGCTGCCGGGCGTGGTGCGCGCCATGCTCGGCAGCGAGGAGAAGTGGAGGGCCGTGGCCTCCTTCTGCGAGAACGTAATGTTGCAGAAGGAGGCCGCGGGGAGGGAGCGCGAGCTTCAGCGGCGCGCTGAAGCTCGCGCTCGTGCGGTGGCCCGAGGTCGTCGCCCGGTCGCGAGGCGTCGCGGGCGGCCGCCTCGGCGTGGCGGATGACCTAGGCTGGGAGGGGGGTCCTGAGGGGACCCTCCTCCCGCCAGGCGGCGCCGGGTCGGACCGGTTGGGGGTAGGAGTGCCTCCCCCTACCGGTCCGACGCAAGGGGAGGCACCCTCGGCGGTCTGGTGCGGCCATGAACGCCCGGCCGCCGAGGGGTGGAAACGGGGTCGCGGGCGGTTGCGAATTGGGGCTCGCAGCCGCCACTAAACGCGGCCCCGGGACGGATAGCGGCGGGATGGAGTGGCCCCGTCCCGCCGCTATGAGGCAGTGTGTCTACTGGGGGGACCGATTGTCCCCCCGGGGGATGGGCGCGAAAGCGCGGGCACGGGGAGGATACCGGAAGAATGCTTCGAGCGATTCCCGGTATCCTCCCAAAGCGTGCCGAAGGGTCACCGTGGGGTTTTTAGTGGGTAGGTCCCGCGCCTGTCGTTGTACGGGCGCGGGGAATCCCACACACCCCTCCCACCTCTCCCCAAGGAGATGGGAGGGAGTCTTTCGAAGATTTTCCCCACGACAAAAAAAAAAAAAAAAAAAAAAAAAAAAAAATGTCCGCTCTGCTCCGAATCATCGCTCCGGCGTCAAAAATCGTCGTAGGACAAAAACTCGACACGCTATCTTGCAGGAAAAAATCCGGGGAACACGATGGCGTCGTCAAAAGTGCAGGTCGTCGAGCTCGTTTTCGAGAAAAAAAAAAAAAAATTCTCAAAATTCGACAAAAAAATAAAACGATTGTTGGACCGTGTAGAGAATGTAAAACTGCATAAGAATCGTATAGACGAAAATTGGCGTTCACGTGCTCGCTTTTGTGGAAAAAATTAAAAAAGCTCTCAAAGCTCGAGATAAAAAAAAAAAAAACCATCCACCAGGTAGCCAACGGTAAACGGTACAAGTACCGTACGGGCGAAAACGAGCGTTACCGTGCTCGTTTTCGAGTTATTGAGGAAAAACGGCCTGGAGCGATCGGTCCGGCGGTCGACGCGCGAAAGTTTCTAAGTCCGCACTGCTCCGAATCATCGCTCCGGCGTCAAAAATCGTCGTAGGACAAAAAATCGACACGCTATTGTGCAGGAAAAAATCCGGGGAACACGATGGCGTCGTCAAAAGTGCAGGTCGTCGAGCTCGTTTTCGAGAGAAAAAAAAAAAAATTCTCAAAATTCGACAAAAAAATAAAACGATTATTGGATCGTGTAGA
Source organism: Colletes latitarsis (assembly GCF_051014445.1). Taxonomy (NCBI): domain Eukaryota; kingdom Metazoa; phylum Arthropoda; class Insecta; order Hymenoptera; family Colletidae; genus Colletes; species Colletes latitarsis. Next base: position 2,775,848 of record NC_135137.1, read on the forward strand.
GAATGTAAAACTGCATAAGAATCGCATAGACGAAAATTGGCGTTCACGTGCTCGTTTTTGTGGAAAAAATTAAAAAAGCTCTCAAAGTTCGAGATAAAAAAAGAAAAACCATCGACCAGGTAGCCAACGGTAAACGATACAAGTATCGTACGGGCGAAAACGAGCGTTACCGTGCTCGTTTTCGAGTTATTGACGAAAAACAGCCTGGAGCGATCGGTCCGGCGGTCGACGCGCGAAAGTTTCTAAGTCCGCTCTGCTCCGAATCATCGCTCCGGCGTCAAAAATCGTCGTAGGACAAAAAATCGACACGGTGTCTTGCAGGAAAAAATCCGGGGAACACGATGGCGTCGTCAAAAGTGCAGGTCGTCGAGCTCGTTTTCGAGAGAAAAAAAAAAAAATTCTCAAAATTCGACAAAAAAATAAAACGATTATTGGATCGTGTAGAGAATGTAAAACTGCATAAGAATCGCATAGACGAAAATTGGCGTTCACGTGCTCGTTTTTGTGGAAAAAATTAAAAAAGCTCTCAAAGTTCGAGATAAAAAAAGAAAAACCATCGACCAGGTAGCCAACGGTAAACGATACAAGTATCGTACGGGCGAAAACGAGCGTTACCGTGCTCGTTTTCGAGTTATTGACGAAAAACAGCCTGGAGCGATCGGTCCGGCGGTCGACGCGCGAAAGTTTCTAAGTCCGCTCTGCTCCGAATCATCGCTCCGGCGTCAAAAATCGTCGTAGGACAAAAAATCGACACGCTATCTTGCAGGCAAAAATCCGGGGAACACGATGGCGTCGTCAAAAGTGCAGGTCGTCGAGCTCGTTTTCGACAAAAAAAAAAAAAAATTCTCAAAATTCGACAAAAAAATAAAACGATTATTGGATCGTGTAGAGAATGTAAAACTGCATAAGAATCGTATAGACGAAAATTGGTGTTCACGTGCTCGTTTTTGTGGAAAAAATTAAAAAAGCTCTCAAAGCTCGAGATAAAAAAAAAAAAAACCATCCACCAGGTAGCCAACGGTAAACGGTACAAGTACCGTACGGGCGAAAACGAGCGTTACCGTGCTCGTTTTCGAGTTATTGACGAAAAACGGCCTGGAGCGATCGGTCCGGCGGTCGACGCGCGAAAGTTTCTAAGTCCGCTCTGCTCCGAATCATCGCTCCGGCGTCAAAAATCGTCGTAGGACAAAAAATCGACACGGTGTCTTGCAGGAAAAAATCCGGGGAACACGATGGCGTCGTCAAAAGTGCAGGTCGTCGAGCTCGTTTTCGAGAGAAAAAAAAAAAAATTCTCAAAATTCGACAAAAAAATAAAACGATTATTGGATCGTGTAGAGAATGTAAAACTGCATAAGAATCGCATAGACGAAAATTGGCGTTCACGTGCTCGTTTTTGTGGAAAAAATTAAAAAAGCTCTCAAAGTTCGAGATAAAAAAAAAAAAACCATCGACCAGGTAGCCAACGGTAAACGATACAAGTATCGTACGGGCGAAAACGAGCGTTACCGTGCTCGTTTTCGAGTTATTGACGAAAAACAGCCTGGAGCGATCGGTCCGGCGGTCGACGCGCGAAAGTTTCTAAGTCCGCTCTGCTCCGAATCATCGCTCCGGCGTCAAAAATCGTCGTAGGACAAAAAATCGACACGCTATCTTGCAGGCAAAAATCCGGGGAACACGATGGCGTCGTCAAAAGTGCAGGTCGTCGAGCTCGTTTTCGAGAAAAAAAAAAAAAAATTCTCAAAATTCGACAAAAAAATAAAACGATTGTTGGACCGTGTAGAGAATGTAAAACTGCATAAGAATCGTATAGACGAAAATTGGCGTTCACGTGCTCGTTATTGTGGAAAAAATTAAAAAAGCTCTCAAAGTTCGAGATAAAAAAAAAAAAACCATCGACCAGGTAGCCAACGGTAAACGATACAAGTATCGTACGGGCGAAAACGAGCGTTACCGTGCTCGTTTTCGAGTTATTGAGGAAAAACGGCCTGGAGCGATCGGTCCGGCGGTCGACGCGCGAAAGTTTCTAAGTCCGCTCTGCTCCGAATCATCGCTCCGGCGTCAAAAATCGTCGTAGGACAAAAAATCGACACGCTATCTTGCAGGAAAAAATCCGGGGACCACGATGGCGTCGTCAAAAGTGCAGGTCGTCGAGCTCGTTTTCGAGAGAAAAAAAAAAAAATTCTCAAAATTCGACAAAAAAATAAAACGATTATTGGATCGTGTAGAGAATGTAAAACTGCATCAGAATCGCATAGACGAAAATTGGCGTTCACGTGCTCGTTTTTGTGGAAAAAATTAAAAAAGCTCTCAAAGCTCGAGATAAAAAAAAAAAAACCATCCACCAGGTAGCCAACGGTAAACGGTACAAGTATCGTACGGGCGAAAACGAGCGTTACCGTGCTCGTTTTCGAGTTATTGACGAAAAACGGCCTGGAGCGATCGGTCCGGCGGTCGACGCGCGAAAGTTTCTAAGTCCGCTCTGCTCCGAATCATCGCTCCGGCGTCAAAAATCGTCGTAGGACAAAAAATCGACACGCTATCTTGCAGGAAAAAATCCGGGGACCACGATGGCGTCGTCAAAAGTGCAGGTCGTCGAGCTCGTTTTCGAGAGAAAAAAAAAAAAATTCTCAAAATTCGACAAAAAAATAAAACGATTATTGGATCGTGTAGAGAATGTAAAACTGCATAAGAATCGTATAGACGAAAATTGGTGTTCACGTGCTCGTTTTTGTGGAAAAAATTAAAAAAGCTCTCAAAACTCGAGATAAAAAAAAAAAAAACCATCCACCAGGTAGCCAACGGTAAACGGTACAAGTACCGTACGGGCGAAAACGAGCGTTACCGTGCTCGTTTTCGAGTTATTGACGAAAAACGGCCTGGAGCGATCGGTCCGGCGGTCGAGGCGCGAAAGTTTCTAAGTCCGCTCTGCTCTCCTCCGGAAGGAGGGTCGGCCCGCGGAGTCTCCCTCCGCATACCGGCCCATTTGTCTCCTCGACGAGGTGGGCAAGCTCTTCGAGCGTGTGATTGCTGCCCGCCTCGTCGAGCACCTGTCGCGGGGTGATCCCGGTCTGGCCGACTGCCAGTTCGGTTTCCGGGGGGGCCGATCGACTATCGACGCGATAGGTCGTGTGAGGGCCCTCTCGGAGGCGGCAGTCTCCCGGGGAGGGGTGGCATTGGCAATATCCTTGGATATTGCCAATGCCTTTAACACCCTCCCCTGGGAAGAGATAAGGAGGGGACTCGAATATCATCGAGTCCCCCCTTGTCTCAGGGCGGTCGTCGGGGATTATCTCCGCGGCAGGTGGATCGAGTATCCGGGCCGGGATGGTGATATGCGGAGGGAGGTGTACTGCGGTGTTCCGCAGGGGTCGGTCCTCGGGCCACTCCTGTGGAACATCGCGTACGACTCGGTGTTGCGGGCCGGCCTCCCCGACGGCGTCAGCACGGTGTGTTATGCGGATGACACACTGGTGCTGGCCGTCGGGGCGCACTGGGGGAGGGCCATGCGTCGCGCGGAGGAGGGGTCGCAACGCGTCGTCGACCGGATCAGGGGGATGGGGATGACGGTGGCGGTCCATAAGACCGAGGTGATTGCGTTTCATTCACCTCGGCAGGATCCGCCACCCCCTCTGATTCGGGTGGGTGGGGCTGACATCGAGGTGAAGCCCCAGATCAGGTATCTAGGGCTGATCCTCGATAGCCACTGGCGTTTCGAGAAGCATTTCCGCTGCCTGGTCCCCCGGTTGGAAAGGATGGTTGCGGCTCTGGGCCGGATCCTGCCCAACCTGGGGGGCCCGGCGGGCCGAGTTCGTCGCCTCTATGTGGCAGTGGTCCAGTCGGTGGCCCTATACGGGGCCCCCGTCTGGGCGGACGACCTGGCTGCCTCCCGGCGCAGCATGACTATGCTGCGTCGGGTGCAGAGGCGCATGGCGCTCAGGGTCGTCCGCGGGTATCGGACCATGTCACATGAGGCGGCGACGGTTCTAGCGGGGATGCCGCCCATGGACCTGCTCGCGCGGTCGCACGCGGTGATGTACCGGCACCGCGTCGACCGTCGCGCGGGGGTGGGGGCGGTCCCGGGCGGGCAGGAACCTGCTTGGGGCGATTTGAAGCGCCAGGCCCGGCAGTCCGTGTTGCTCGCATGGCAGGAGCGGCTGGCTCTGCCAACCGCGGGGCACCGGACTGTCGGGGCTGTTCGGCCACTCCTGAAGGAGTGGCTGGACAGAGGCCATGGCAGCCTCACCTACCGGATGGCACAGGTATTTTCCGGGCATGGCAGCTTCGGAAGATACCTGTGCCGCATAGGGAAGGAGCCGACGGCGCGTTGCTGCCACTGCGACGCTGAGCAGGACACGGCGGATCATACCCTGGAGGTATGCCCCGCGTGGGAGGGGGAGCGCCGTGTCCTGGTCGGCGTCGTCGGGCGGGATGTCTCGCTGCCGGGCGTGGTGCGCGCCATGCTCGGCAGCGAGGAGAAGTGGAGGGCCGTGGCCTCCTTCTGCGAGAACGTAATGTTGCAGAAGGAGGCCGCGGGGAGGGAGCGCGAGCTTCAGCGGCGCGCTGAAGCTCGCGCTCGTGCGGTGGCCCGAGGTCGTCGCCCGGTCGCGAGGCGTCGCGGGCGGCCGCCTCGGCGTGGCGGATGACCTAGGCTGGGAGGGGGGTCCTGAGGGGACCCTCCTCCCGCCAGGCGGCGCCGGGTCGGACCGGTTGGGGGTAGGAGTGCCTCCCCCTACCGGTCCGACGCAAGGGGAGGCACCCTCGGCGGTCTGGTGCGGCCATGAACGCCCGGCCGCCGAGGGGTGGAAACGGGGTCGCGGGCGGTTGCGAATTGGGGCTCGCAGCCGCCACTAAACGCGGCCCCGGGACGGATAGCGGCGGGATGGAGTGGCCCCGTCCCGCCGCTATGAGGCAGTGTGTCTACTGGGGGGACCGATTGTCCCCCCGGGGGATGGGCGCGAAAGCGCGGGCACGGGGAGGATACCGGAAGAATGCTTCGAGCGATTCCCGGTATCCTCCCAAAGCGTGCCGAAGGGTCACCGTGGGGTTTTTAGTGGGTAGGTCCCGCGCCTGTCGTTGTACGGGCGCGGGGAATCCCACACACCCCTCCCACCTCTCCCCAAGGAGATGGGAGGGAGTCTTTCGAAGATTTTCCCCACGACAAAAAAAAAAAAAAAAAAAAAAAAAAAAAAATGTCCGCTCTGCTCCGAATCATCGCTCCGGCGTCAAAAATCGTCGTAGGACAAAAACTCGACACGCTATCTTGCAGGAAAAAATCCGGGGAACACGATGGCGTCGTCAAAAGTGCAGGTCGTCGAGCTCGTTTTCGAGAAAAAAAAAAAAAAATTCTCAAAATTCGACAAAAAAATAAAACGATTGTTGGACCGTGTAGAGAATGTAAAACTGCATAAGAATCGTATAGACGAAAATTGGCGTTCACGTGCTCGCTTTTGTGGAAAAAATTAAAAAAGCTCTCAAAGCTCGAGATAAAAAAAAAAAAAACCATCCACCAGGTAGCCAACGGTAAACGGTACAAGTACCGTACGGGCGAAAACGAGCGTTACCGTGCTCGTTTTCGAGTTATTGAGGAAAAACGGCCTGGAGCGATCGGTCCGGCGGTCGACGCGCGAAAGTTTCTAAGTCCGCACTGCTCCGAATCATCGCTCCGGCGTCAAAAATCGTCGTAGGACAAAAAATCGACACGCTATTGTGCAGGAAAAAATCCGGGGAACACGATGGCGTCGTCAAAAGTGCAGGTCGTCGAGCTCGTTTTCGAGAGAAAAAAAAAAAAATTCTCAAAATTCGACAAAAAAATAAAACGATTATTGGATCGTGTAGAGAATGTAAAACTGCATAAGAATCGCATAGACGAAAATTGGCGTTCACGTGCTCGTTTTTGTGGAAAAAATTAAAAAAGCTCTCAAAGTTCGAGATAAAAAAAAAAAAACCATCGACCAGGTAGTCAACGGTAAACGATACAAGTATCGTACGGGCGAAAACGAGCGTTACCGTGCTCGTTTTCGAGTTATTGACGAAAAACGGCCTGGAGCGATCGGTCCGGTGGTCGACGCGCGAAAGTTTCTAAGTCCGCTCTGCTCCGAATCATCGCTCCGGCGTCAAAAATCGTCGTAGGACAAAAAATCGACACGCTATCTTGCAGGAAAAAATCCGGGGAACACGATGGCGTCGTCAAAAGTGCAGGTCGTCGAGCTCGTTTTCGAGAAAAAAAAAAAAAAATTCTCAAAATTCGACAAAAAAATAAAACGATTATTGGATCGTGTAGAGAATGTAAAACTGCATCAGAATCGCATAGACGAAAATTGGCGTTCACGTGCTCGTTTTTGTGGAAAAAATTAAAAAAGCTCTCAAAGCTCGAGATAAAAAAAAAAAAAACCATCCACCAGGTAGCCAACGGTAAACGGTACAAGTATCGTACGGGCGAAAACGAGCGTTACCGTGCTCGTTTTCGAGTTATTGACGAAAAACGGCCTGGAGCGATCGGTCCGGCGGTCGACGCGCGAAAGTTTCTAAGTCCGCTCTGCTCCGAATCATCGCTCCGGCGTCAAAAATCGTCGTAGGACAAAAAATCGACACGCTATCTTGCAGGAAAAAATCCGGGGACCACGATGGCGTCGTCAAAAGTGCAGGTCGTCGAGCTCGTTTTCGAGAAAAAAAAAAAAAATTCTCAAAATTCGACAAAAAAATAAAACGATTATTGGATCGTGTAGAGAATGTGAAACTGCATAAGAATCGTATAGACGAAAATTGGCGTTCACGTGCTCGTTTTTGTGGAAAAAATTAAAAAAGCTCTCAAAGCTCGAGATAAAAAAAAAAAAAACCATCCACCAGGTAGCCAACGGTAAACGGTACAAGTATCGTACGGGCGAAAACGAGCGTTACCGTGCTCGTTTTCGAGTTATTGAGGAAGAACGGCCTGGAGCGATCGGTCCGGCGGTCGACGCGCGAAAGTTTCTAAGTCCGCTCTGCTCCAAATCATCGCTCCGGCGTCAAAAATCGTCGTAGGACAAAAAATCGACACGCTATTTTGCAGGAAAAAATCCGGGGAACACGATGGCGTCGTCAAAAGTGCAGGTCGTCGAGCTCGTTTTCGAGAAAAAAAAAAAAAAATTCTCAAAATTCGACAAAAAAATAAAACGATTATTGGACCGTGTAGAGAATGTAAAACTGCATAAGAATCGTATAGACGAAAATTGGCGTTCACGTGCTCGTTTTTGTGGAAAAAATTAAAAAAGCTCTCAGAGTTCGAGATAAAAAAAAAAAAACCATCGACCAGGTAGCCAACGGTAAACGATACAAGTATCGTACGGGCGAAAACGAGCGTTACCGTGCTCGTTTTCGAGTTATTGACGAAAAACAGCCTGGAGCGATCGGTCCGGCGGTCGACGCGCGAAAGTTTCTAAGTCCGCTCTGCTCGGACCGGTTGGGGGTAGGAGTGCCTCCCCCTACCGGTCCGACGCAAGGGGAGGCACCCTCGGCGGTCTGGTGCGGCCATGAACGCCCGGCCGCCGAGGGGTGGAAACGGGGTCGCGGGCGGTTGCGAGTTGGGGCTCGCAGCCGCCACTAAACGCGGCCCCGGGACGGATAGCGGCGGGATGGAGTGGCCCCGTCCCGCCGCTATGAGGCAGTGTGTCTACTGGGGGGACCGATTGTCCCCCCGGGGGATGGGCGCGAAAGCGCGGGCACGGGGAGGATACCGGAAGAATGCTTCGAGCGATTCCCGGTATCCTCCCAAAGCGTGCCGAAGGGTCACCGTGGGGTTTTTAGTGGGTAGGTCCCGCGCCTGTCGTTGTACGGGCGCGGGGAATCCCACACACCCCTCCCACCTCTCCCCAAGGAGATGGGAGGGAGTCTTTCGAAGATTTTCCCCACGACAAAAAAAAAAAAAAAAAAAAAAAAAAAAAAAGTCCGCTCTGCTCCGAATCATCGCTCCGGCGTCAAAAATCGTCGTAGGACAAAAAATCGACACGCTATCTTGCAGGAAAAAATCCGGGGAACACGATGGCGTCGTCAAAAGTGCAGGTCGTCGAGCTCGTTTTCGAGAAAAAAAAAAAAAAATTCTCAAAATTCGACAAAAAAATAAAACGATTGTTGGATCGTATAGAGAATGTGAAACTGCATAAGAATCGTATAGACGAAAATTGGCGTTCACGTGCTCGTTTTTGTGGAAAAAATTAAAAAAGCTCTCAAAGCTCGAGATAAAAAAAAAAAAAACCATCCACCAGGTAGCCAACGGTAAACGGTACAAGTACCGTACGGCCGAAAACGAGCGTTACCGTGCTCGTTTTCGAGTTATTGAGGAAAAACGGCCTGGAGCGATCGGTCCGGCGGTCGACGCGCGAAAGTTTCTAAGTCCGCACTGCTCCGAATCATCGCTCCGGCGTCAAAAATCGTCGTAGGACAAAAAATCGACACGCTATTGTGCAGGAAAAAATCCGGGGAACACGATGGCGTCGTCAAAAGTGCAGGTCGTCGAGCTCGTTTTCGAGAAAAAAAAAAAAAAATTCTCAAAATTCGACAAAAAAATAAAACGATTGTTGGATCGTATAGAGAATGTGAAACTGCATAAGAATCGTATAGACGAAAATTGGCGTTCACGTGCTCGTTTTTGTGGAAAAAATTAAAAAAGCTCTCAAAGCTCGAGATAAAAAAAAAAAAAACCATCCACCAGGTAGCCAACGGTAAACGGTACAAGTACCGTACGGCCGAAAACGAGCGTTACCGTGCTCGTTTTCGAGTTATTGAGGAAAAACGGCCTGGAGCGATCGGTCCGGCGGTCGACGCGCGAAAGTTTCTAAGTCCGCTCTGCTTCGGGGAGGATACCGGAAGAATGCTTCGAGCGATTCCCGGTATCCTCCCAAAGCGTGCCGAAGGGTCACCGTGGGGTTTTTAGTGGGTAGGTCCCGCGCCTGTCGTTGTACGGGGGTGGGGAATCCCACACACCCCTCCCACCTCTCCCCAAGGAGGTGGGAGGGAGTCTTTCGAAGATTTTCCCCACGACAAAAAAAAAAAAAAAAAAAAAAAAAAAGTCCGCTCTGCTCCGAATCATCGCTCCGGCGTCAAAAATCGTCGTAGGACAAAAAATCGACACGCTATTGTGCAGGAAAAAATCCGGGGAACACGATGGCGTCGTCAAAAGTGCAGGTCGTCGAGCTCGTTTTCGAGAGAAAAAAAAAAAAATTCTCAAAATTCGACAAAAAAATAAAACGATTATTGGATCGTGTAGAGAATGTAAAACTGCATCAGAATCGCATAGACGAAAATTGGCGTTCACGTGCTCGTTTTTGTGGAAAAAATTAAAAAAGCTCTCAAAGCTCGAGATAAAAAAAAAAAAACCATCCACCAGGTAGCCAACGGTAAACGGTACAAGTATCGTACGGGCGAAAACGAGCGTTACCGTGCTCGTTTTCGAGTTATTGACGAAAAACGGCCTGGAGCGATCGGTCCGGCGGTCGACGCGCGAAAGTTTCTAAGTCCGCTCTGCTCCGAATCATCGCTCCGGCGTCAAAAATCGTCGTAGGACAAAAAATCGACACGCTATCTTGCAGGAAAAAATCCGGGGAACACGATGGCGTCGTCAAAAGTGCAGGTCGTCGAGCTCGTTTTCGAGAAAAAAAAGAAAAAATTCTCAAAATTCGACAAAAAAATAAAACGATTGTTGGACCGTGTAGAGAATGTAAAACTGCATAAGAATCGTATAGACGAAAATTGGCGTTCACGTGCTCGTTTTTGTGGAAAAAATTAAAAAAGCTCTCAAAGTTCGAGATAAAAAAAAAAAAACCATCGACCAGGTAGCCAACGGTAAACGATACAAGTATCGTACGGGCGAAAACGAGCGTTACCGTGCTCGTTTTCGAGTTATTGACGAAAAACGGCCTGGAGCGATCGGTCCGGTGGTCGACGCGCGAAAGTTTCTAAGTCCGCTCTGCTCCGAATCATCGCTCCGGCGTCAAAAATCGTCGTAGGACAAAAAATCGACACGCTATCTTGCAGGAAAAAATCCGGGGAACACGATGGCGTCGTCAAAAGTGCAGGTCGTCGAGCTCGTTTTCGAGAGAAAAAAAAAAAAATTCTCAAAATTCGACAAAAAAATAAAACGATTATTGGATCGTGTAGAGAATGTAAAACTGCATAAGAATCGCATAGACGAAAATTGGCGTTCACGTGCTCGTTTTTGTGGAAAAAATTAAAAAAGCTCTCAAAGTTCGAGATAAAAAAAAAAAAACCATCGACCAGGTAGCCAACGGTAAACGATACAAGTATCGTACGGGCGAAAACGAGCGTTACCGTGCTCGTTTTCGAGTTATTGACGAAAAACAGCCTGCAGCGATCGGTCCGGCGGTCGACGCGCGAAAGTTTCTAAGTCCGCTCTGCTCCGAATCATCGCTCCGGCGTCAAAAATCGTCGTAGGACAAAAAATCGACACGCTATCTTGCAGGAAAAAATCCGGGGAACACGATGGCGTCGTCAAAAGTGCAGGTCGTCGAGCTCGTTTTCGAGAAAAAAAAAAAAAATTCTCAAAATTCGACAAAAAAATAAAACGATTATTGGATCGTGTAGAGAATGTGAAACTGCATAAGAATCGTATAGACGAAAATTGGCGTTCACGTGCTCGTTTTTGTGGAAAAAATTAAAAAAGCTCTCAAAGCTCGAGATAAAAAAAAAAAAAACCATCCACCAGGTAGCCAACGGTAAACGGTACAAGTATCGTACGGGCGAAAACGAGCGTTACCGTGCTCGTTTTCGAGTTATTGAGGAAGAACGGCCTGGAGCGATCGGTCCGGCGGTCGACGCGCGAAAGTTTCTAAGTCCGCTCTGCTCCAAATCATCGCTCCGGCGTCAAAAATCGTCGTAGGACAAAAAATCGACACGCCATTTTGCAGGAAAAAATCCGGGGAACACGATGGCGTCGTCAAAAGTGCAGGTCGTCGAGCTCGTTTTCGAGAAAAAAAAAAAAAAATTCTCAAAATTCGACAAAAAAATAAAACGATTATTGGACCGTGTAGAGAATGTAAAACTGCATAAGAATCGTATAGACGAAAATTGGCGTTCACGTGCTCGTTTTTGTGGAAAAAATTAAAAAAGCTCTCAAAGTTCGAGATAAAAAAAAAAAAACCATCGTCCAGGTAGCCAACGGTAAACGATACAAGTATCGTACGGGCGAAAACGAGCGTTACCGTGCTCGTTTTCGAGTTATTGACGAAAAACAGCCTGGAGCGATCGGTCCGGCGGTCGACGCGCGAAAGTTTCTAAGTCCGCTCTGCTCGGACCGGTTGGGGGTAGGAGTGCCTCCCCCTACCGGTCCGACGCAAGGGGAGGCACCCTCGGCGGTCTGGTGCGGCCATGAACGCCCGGCCGCCGAGGGGTGGAAACGGGGTCGCGGGCGGTTGCGAGTTGGGGCTCGCAGCCGCCACTAAACGCGGCCCCGGGACGGATAGCGGCGGGATGGAGTGGCCCCGTCCCGCCGCTATGAGGCAGTGTGTCTACTGGGGGGACCGATTGTCCCCCCGGGGGATGGGCGCGAAAGCGCGGGCACGGGGAGGATACCGGAAGAATGCTTCGAGCGATTCCCGGTATCCTCCCAAAGCGTGCCGAAGGGTCACCGTGGGGTTTTTAGTGGGTAGGTCCCGCGCCTGTCGTTGTACGGGCGCGGGGAATCCCACACACCCCTCCCACCTCTCCCCAAGGAGATGGGAGGGAGTCTTTCGAAGATTTTCCCCACGACAAAAAAAAAAAAAAAAAAAAAAAAAAAAAAAGTCCGCTCTGCTCCGAATCATCGCTCCGGCGTCAAAAATCGTCGTAGGACAAAAAATCGACACGCTATCTTGCAGGAAAAAATCCGGGGAACACGATGGCGTCGTCAAAAGTGCAGGTCGTCGAGCTCGTTTTCGAGAAAAAAAAAAAAAAATTCTCAAAATTCGACAAAAAAATAAAACGATTGTTGGACCGTGTAGAGAATGTAAAACTGCATAAGAATCGTATAGACGAAAATTGGCGTTCACGTGCTCGCTTTTGTGGAAAAAATTAAAAAAGCTCTCAAAGCTCGAGATAAAAAAAAAAAAAACCATCCACCAGGTAGCCAACGGTAAACGGTACAAGTACCGTACGGGCGAAAACGAGCGTTACCGTGCTCGTTTTCGAGTTATTGATGAAAAACGGCCTGGAGCGATCGGTCCGGCGGTCGACGCGCGAAAGTTTCTAAGTCCGCACTGCTCCGAATCATCGCTCCGGCGTCAAAAATCGTCGTAGGACAAAAAATCGACACGCTATTGTGCAGGAAAAAATCCGGGGAACACGATGGCGTCGTCAAAAGTGCAGGTCGTCGAGCTCGTTTTCGAGAAAAAAAAAAAAAAATTCTCAAAATTCGACAAAAAAATAAAACGATTGTTGGATCGTATAGAGAATGTGAAACTGCATAAGAATCGTATAGACGAAAATTGGCGTTCACGTGCTCGTTTTTGTGGAAAAAATTAAAAAAGCTCTCAAAGCTCGAGATAAAAAAAAAAAAAACCATCCACCAGGTAGCCAACGGTAAACGGTACAAGTACCGTACGGCCGAAAACGAGCGTTACCGTGCTCGTTTTCGAGTTATTGAGGAAAAACGGCCTGGAGCGATCGGTCCGGCGGTCGACGCGCGAAAGTTTCTAAGTCCGCTCTGCTTCGGGGAGGATACCGGAAGAATGCTTCGAGCGATTCCCGGTATCCTCCCAAAGCGTGCCGAAGGGTCACCGTGGGGTTTTTAGTGGGTAGGTCCCGCGCCTGTCGTTGTACGGGGGTGGGGAATCCCACACACCCCTCCCACCTCTCCCCAAGGAGGTGGGAGGGAGTCTTTCGAAGATTTTCCCCACGACAAAAAAAAAAAAAAAAAAAAAAAAAAAGTCCGCTCTGCTCCGAATCATCGCTCCGGCGTCAAAAATCGTCGTAGGACAAAAAATCGACACGCTATCTTGCAGGAAAAAATCCGGGGAACACGATGGCGTCGTCAAAAGTGCAGGTCGTCGAGCTCGTTTTCGAGAAAAAAAAGAAAAAATTCTCAAAATTCGACAAAAAAATAAAACGATTGTTGGACCGTGTAGAGAATGTAAAACTGCATAAGAATCGTATAGACGAAAATTGGCGTTCACGTGCTCGTTTTTGTGGAAAAAATTAAAAAAGCTCTCAAAGTTCGAGATAAAAAAAAAAAAACCATCGACCAGGTAGCCAACGGTAAACGATACAAGTATCGTACGGGCGAAAACGAGCGTTACCGTGCTCGTTTTCGAGTTATTGACGAAAAACGGCCTGGAGCGATCGGTCCGGTGGTCGACGCGCGAAAGTTTCTAAGTCCGCTCTGCTCCGAATCATCGCTCCGGCGTCAAAAATCGTCGTAGGACAAAAAATCGACACGCTATCTTGCAGGAAAAAATCCGGGGAACACGATGGCGTCGTCAAAAGTGCAGGTCGTCGAGCTCGTTTTCGAGAGAAAAAAAAAAAAATTCTCAAAATTCGACAAAAAAATAAAACGATTATTGGATCGTGTAGAGAATGTAAAACTGCATAAGAATCGCATAGACGAAAATTGGCGTTCACGTGCTCGTTTTTGTGGAAAAAATTAAAAAAGCTCTCAAAGTTCGAGATAAAAAAAAAAAAACCATCGACCAGGTAGCCAACGGTAAACGATACAAGTATCGTACGGGCGAAAACGAGCGTTACCGTGCTCGTTTTCGAGTTATTGACGAAAAACAGCCTGGAGCGATCGGTCCGGCGGTCGACGCGCGAAAGTTTCTAAGTCCGCTCTGCTCCGAATCATCGCTCCGGCGTCAAAAATCGTCGTAGGACAAAAAATCGACACGCTATCTTGCAGGAAAAAATCCGGGGAACACGATGGCGTCGTCAAAAGTGCAGGTCGTCGAGCTCGTTTTCGAGAAAAAAAAAAAAAATTCTCAAAATTCGACAAAAAAATAAAACGATTATTGGATCGTGTAGAGAATGTGAAACTGCATAAGAATCGTATAGACGAAAATTGGCGTTCACGTGCTCGTTTTTGTGGAAAAAATTAAAAAAGCTCTCAAAGCTCGAGATAAAAAAAAAAAAAACCATCCACCAGGTAGCCAACGGTAAACGGTACAAGTATCGTACGGGCGAAAACGAGCGTTACCGTGCTCGTTTTCGAGTTATTGAGGAAGAACGGCCTGGAGCGATCGGTCCGGCGGTCGACGCGCGAAAGTTTCTAAGTCCGCTCTGCTCCAAATCATCGCTCCGGCGTCAAAAATCGTCGTAGGACAAAAAATCGACACGCTATTTTGCAGGAAAAAATCCGGGGAACACGATGGCGTCGTCAAAAGTGCAGGTCGTCGAGCTCGTTTTCGAGAAAAAAAAAAAAAAATTCTCAAAATTCGACAAAAAAATAAAACGATTATTGGACCGTGTAGAGAATGTAAAACTGCATAAGAATCGTATAGACGAAAATTGGCGTTCACGTGCTCGTTTTTGTGGAAAAAATTAAAAAAGCTCTCAAAGTTCGAGATAAAAAAAAAAAAACCATCGTCCAGGTAGCCAACGGTAAACGATACAAGTATCGTACGGGCGAAAACGAGCGTTACCGTGCTCGTTTTCGAGTTATTGACGAAAAACAGCCTGGAGCGATCGGTCCGGCGGTCGACGCGCGAAAGTTTCTAAGTCCGCTCTGCTCGGACCGGTTGGGGGTAGGAGTGCCTCCCCCTACCGGTCCGACGCAAGGGGAGGCACCCTCGGCGGTCTGGTGCGGCCATGAACGCCCGGCCGCCGAGGGGTGGAAACGGGGTCGCGGGCGGTTGCGAGTTGGGGCTCGCAGCCGCCACTAAACGCGGCCCCGGGACGGATAGCGGCGGGATGGAGTGGCCCCGTCCCGCCGCTATGAGGCAGTGTGTCTACTGGGGGGACCGATTGTCCCCCCGGGGGATGGGCGCGAAAGCGCGGGCACGGGGAGGATACCGGAAGAATGCTTCGAGCGATTCCCGGTATCCTCCCAAAGCGTGCCGAAGGGTCACCGTGGGGTTTTTAGTGGGTAGGTCCCGCGCCTGTCGTTGTACGGGCGCGGGGAATCCCACACACCCCTCCCACCTCTCCCCAAGGAGATGGGAGGGAGTCTTTCGAAGATTTTCCCCACGACAAAAAAAAAAAAAAAAAAAAAAAAAAAAAAAGTCCGCTCTGCTCCGAATCATCGCTCCGGCGTCAAAAATCGTCGTAGGACAAAAAATCGACACGCTATCTTGCAGGAAAAAATCCGGGGAACACGATGGCGTCGTCAAAAGTGCAGGTCGTCGAGCTCGTTTTCGAGAAAAAAAAAAAAAAATTCTCAAAATTCGACAAAAAAATAAAACGATTGTTGGACCGTGTAGAGAATGTAAAACTGCATAAGAATCGTATAGACGAAAATTGGCGTTCACGTGCTCGCTTTTGTGGAAAAAATTAAAAAAGCTCTCAAAGCTCGAGATAAAAAAAAAAAAAACCATCCACCAGGTAGCCAACGGTAAACGGTACAAGTACCGTACGGGCGAAAACGAGCGTTACCGTGCTCGTTTTCGAGTTATTGAGGAAAAACGGCCTGGAGCGATCGGTCCGGCGGTCGACGCGCGAAAGTTTCTAAGTCCGCACTGCTCCGAATCATCGCTCCGGCGTCAAAAATCGTCGTAGGACAAAAAATCGACACGCTATTGTGCAGGAAAAAATCCGGGGAACACGATGGCGTCGTCAAAAGTGCAGGTCGTCGAGCTCGTTTTCGAGAAAAAAAAAAAAAAATTCTCAAAATTCGACAAAAAAATAAAACGATTGTTGGATCGTATAGAGAATGTGAAACTGCATAAGAATCGTATAGACGAAAATTGGCGTTCACGTGCTCGTTTTTGTGGAAAAAATTAAAAAAGCTCTCAAAGCTCGAGATAAAAAAAAAAAAAACCATCCACCAGGTAGCCAACGGTAAACGGTACAAGTACCGTACGGCCGAAAACGAGCGTTACCGTGCTCGTTTTCGAGTTATTGAGGAAAAACGGCCTGGAGCGATCGGTCCGGCGGTCGACGCGCGAAAGTTTCTAAGTCCGCTCTGCTTCGGGGAGGATACCGGAAGAATGCTTCGAGCGATTCCCGGTATCCTCCCAAAGCGTGCCGAAGGGTCACCGTGGGGTTTTTAGTGGGTAGGTCCCGCGCCTGTCGTTGTACGGGGGTGGGGAATCCCACACACCCCTCCCACCTCTCCCCAAGGAGGTGGGAGGGAGTCTTTCGAAGATTTTCCCCACGACAAAAAAAAAAAAAAAAAAAAAAAAAAAGTCCGCTCTGCTCCGAATCATCGCTCCGGCGTCAAAAATCGTCGTAGGACAAAAAATCGACACGCTATTGTGCAGGAAAAAATCCGGGGAACACGATGGCGTCGTCAAAAGTGCAGGTCGTCGAGCTCGTTTTCGAGAGAAAAAAAAAAAAATTCTCAAAATTCGACAAAAAAATAAAACGATTATTGGATCGTGTAGAGAATGTAAAACTGCATCAGAATCGCATAGACGAAAATTGGCGTTCACGTGCTCGTTTTTGTGGAAAAAATTAAAAAAGCTCTCAAAGCTCGAGATAAAAAAAAAAAACCATCCACCAGGTAGCCAACGGTAAACGGTACAAGTATCGTACGGGCGAAAACGAGCGTTACCGTGCTCGTTTTCGAGTTAGTGACGAAAAACGGCCTGGAGCGATCGGTCCGGCGGTCGACGCGCGAAAGTTTCTAAGTCCGCTCTGCTCCGAATCATCGCTCCGGCGTCAAAAATCGTCGTAGGACAAAAAATCGACACGCTATCTTGCAGGAAAAAATCCGGGGAACACGATGGCGTCGTCAAAAGTGCAGGTCGTCGAGCTCGTTTTCGAGAAAAAAAAAAAAAATTCTCAAAATTCGACAAAAAAATAAAACGATTATTGGATCGTGTAGAGAATGTGAAACTGCATAAGAATCGTATAGACGAAAATTGGCGTTCACGTGCTCGTTTTTGTGGAAAAAATTAAAAAAGCTCTCAAAGCTCGAGATAAAAAAAAAAAAAACCATCCACCAGGTAGCCAACGGTAAACGGTACAAGTATCGTACGGGCGAAAACGAGCGTTACCGTGCTCGTTTTCGAGTTATTGAGGAAGAACGGCCTGGAGCGATCGGTCCGGCGGTCGACGCGCGAAAGTTTCTAAGTCCGCTCTGCTCCAAATCATCGCTCCGGCGTCAAAAATCGTCGTAGGACAAAAAATCGACACGCTATTTTGCAGGAAAAAATCCGGGGAACACGATGGCGTCGTCAAAAGTGCAGGTCGTCGAGCTCGTTTTCGAGAAAAAAAAAAAAAAATTCTCAAAATTCGACAAAAAAATAAAACGATTATTGGACCGTGTAGAGAATGTAAAACTGCATAAGAATCGTATAGACGAAAATTGGCGTTCACGTGCTCGTTTTTGTGGAAAAAATTAAAAAAGCTCTCAAAGTTCGAGATAAAAAAAAAAAAACCATCGTCCAGGTAGCCAACGGTAAACGATACAAGTATCGTACGGGCGAAAACGAGCGTTACCGTGCTCGTTTTCGAGTTATTGACGAAAAACAGCCTGGAGCGATCGGTCCGGCGGTCGACGCGCGAAAGTTTCTAAGTCCGCTCTGCTCGGACCGGTTGGGGGTAGGAGTGCCTCCCCCTACCGGTCCGACGCAAGGGGAGGCACCCTCGGCGGTCTGGTGCGGCCATGAACGCCCGGCCGCCGAGGGGTGGAAACGGGGTCGCGGGCGGTTGCGAGTTGGGGCTCGCAGCCGCCACTAAACGCGGCCCCGGGACGGATAGCGGCGGGATGGAGTGGCCCCGTCCCGCCGCTATGAGGCAGTGTGTCTACTGGGGGGACCGATTGTCCCCCCGGGGGATGGGCGCGAAAGCGCGGGCACGGGGAGGATACCGGAAGAATGCTTCGAGCGATTCCCGGTATCCTCCCAAAGCGTGCCGAAGGGTCACCGTGGGGTTTTTAGTGGGTAGGTCCCGCGCCTGTCGTTGTACGGGCGCGGGGAATCCCACACACCCCTCCCACCTCTCCCCAAGGAGATGGGAGGGAGTCTTTCGAAGATTTTCCCCACGACAAAAAAAAAAAAAAAAAAAAAAAAAAAAAAAAGTCCGCTCTGCTCCGAATCATCGCTCCGGCGTCAAAAATCGTCGTAGGACAAAAAATCGACACGCTATCTTGCAGGAAAAAATCCGGGGAACACGATGGCGTCGTCAAAAGTGCAGGTCGTCGAGCTCGTTTTCGAGAAAAAAAAAAAAAAATTCTCAAAATTCGACAAAAAAATAAAACGATTGTTGGACCGTGTAGAGAATGTAAAACTGCATAAGAATCGTATAGACGAAAATTGGCGTTCACGTGCTCGCTTTTGTGGAAAAAATTAAAAAAGCTCTCAAAGCTCGAGATAAAAAAAAAAAAAACCATCCACCAGGTAGCCAACGGTAAACGGTACAAGTACCGTACGGGCGAAAACGAGCGTTACCGTGCTCGTTTTCGAGTTATTGAGGAAAAACGGCCTGGAGCGATCGGTCCGGCGGTCGACGCGCGAAAGTTTCTAAGTCCGCACTGCTCCGAATCATCGCTCCGGCGTCAAAAATCGTCGTAGGACAAAAAATCGACACGCTATTGTGCAGGAAAAAATCCGGGGAACACGATGGCGTCGTCAAAAGTGCAGGTCGTCGAGCTCGTTTTCGAGAAAAAAAAAAAAAAATTCTCAAAATTCGACAAAAAAATAAAACGATTGTTGGATCGTATAGAGAATGTGAAACTGCATAAGAATCGTATAGACGAAAATTGGCGTTCACGTGCTCGTTTTTGTGGAAAAAATTAAAAAAGCTCTCAAAGCTCGAGATAAAAAAAAAAAAAACCATCCACCAGGTAGCCAACGGTAAACGGTACAAGTACCGTACGGCCGAAAACGAGCGTTACCGTGCTCGTTTTCGAGTTATTGAGGAAAAACGGCCTGGAGCGATCGGTCCGGCGGTCGACGCGCGAAAGTTTCTAAGTCCGCTCTGCTTCGGGGAGGATACCGGAAGAATGCTTCGAGCGATTCCCGGTATCCTCCCAAAGCGTGCCGAAGGGTCACCGTGGGGTTTTTAGTGGGTAGGTCCCGCGCCTGTCGTTGTACGGGGGTGGGGAATCCCACACACCCCTCCCACCTCTCCCCAAGGAGGTGGGAGGGAGTCTTTCGAAGATTTTCCCCACGACAAAAAAAAAAAAAAAAAAAAAAAAAAAGTCCGCTCTGCTCCGAATCATCGCTCCGGCGTCAAAAATCGTCGTAGGACAAAAAATCGACACGCTATTGTGCAGGAAAAAATCCGGGGAACACGATGGCGTCGTCAAAAGTGCAGGTCGTCGAGCTCGTTTTCGAGAGAAAAAAAAAAAAATTCTCAAAATTCGACAAAAAAATAAAACGATTATTGGATCGTGTAGAGAATGTAAAACTGCATCAGAATCGCATAGACGAAAATTGGCGTTCACGTGCTCGTTTTTGTGGAAAAAATTAAAAAAGCTCTCAAAGCTCGAGATAAAAAAAAAAAAACCATCCACCAGGTAGCCAACGGTAAACGGTACAAGTATCGTACGGGCGAAAACGAGCGTTACCGTGCTCGTTTTCGAGTTATTGACGAAAAACGGCCTGGAGCGATCGGTCCGGCGGTCGACGCGCGAAAGTTTCTAAGTCCGCTCTGCTCCGAATCATCGCTCCGGCGTCAAAAATCGTCGTAGGACAAAAAATCGACACGCTATCTTGCAGGAAAAAATCCGGGGAACACGATGGCGTCGTCAAAAGTGCAGGTCGTCGAGCTCGTTTTCGAGAAAAAAAAGAAAAAATTCTCAAAATTCGACAAAAAAATAAAACGATTGTTGGACCGTGTAGAGAACGTAAAACTGCATAAGAATCGTATAGACGAAAATTGGCGTTCACGTGCTCGTTTTTGTGGAAAAAATTAAAAAAGCTCTCAAAGTTCGAGATAAAAAAAAAAAAACCATCGACCAGGTAGCCAACGGTAAACGATACAAGTATCGTACGGGCGAAAACGAGCGTTACCGTGCTCGTTTTCGAGTTATTGACGAAAAACGGCCTGGAGCGATCGGTCCGGTGGTCGACGCGCGAAAGTTTCTAAGTCCGCTCTGCTCCGAATCATCGCTCCGGCGTCAAAAATCGTCGTAGGACAAAAAATCGACACGCTATCTTGCAGGAAAAAATCCGGGGAACACGATGGCGTCGTCAAAAGTGCAGGTCGTCGAGCTCGTTTTCGAGAGAAAAAAAAAAAAATTCTCAAAATTCGACAAAAAAATAAAACGATTATTGGATCGTGTAGAGAATGTAAAACTGCATAAGAATCGCATAGACGAAAATTGGCGTTCACGTGCTCGTTTTTGTGGAAAAAATTAAAAAAGCTCTCAAAGTTCGAGATAAAAAAAAAAAAACCATCGACCAGGTAGCCAACGGTAAACGATACAAGTATCGTACGGGCGAAAACGAGCGTTACCGTGCTCGTTTTCGAGTTATTGACGAAAAACAGCCTGGAGCGATCGGTCCGGCGGTCGACGCGCGAAAGTTTCTAAGTCCGCTCTGCTCCGAATCATCGCTCCGGCGTCAAAAATCGTCGTAGGACAAAAAATCGACACGCTATCTTGCAGGCAAAAATCCGGGGAACACGATGGCGTCGTCAAAAGTGCAGGTCGTCGAGCTCGTTTTCGAGAAAAAAAAAAAAAAATTCTCAAAATTCGACAAAAAAATAAAACGATTGTTGGACCGTGTAGAGAATGTAAAACTGCATAAGAATCGTATAGACGAAAATTGGCGTTCACGTGCTCGTTATTGTGGAAAAAATTAAAAAAGCTCTCAAAGTTCGAGATAAAAAAAAAAAAACCATCGACCAGGTAGCCAACGGTAAACGATACAAGTATCGTACGGGCGAAAACGAGCGTTACCGTGCTCGTTTTCGAGTTATTGAGGAAAAACGGCCTGGAGCGATCGGTCCGGCGGTCGACGCGCGAAAGTTTCTAAGTCCGCTCTGCTCCGAATCATCGCTCCGGCGTCAAAAATCGTCGTAGGACAAAAAATCGACACGCTATCTTGCAGGAAAAAATCCGGGGACCACGATGGCGTCGTCAAAAGTGCAGGTCGTCGAGCTCGTTTTCGAGAGAAAAAAAAAAAAATTCTCAAAATTCGACAAAAAAATAAAACGATTATTGGATCGTGTAGAGAATGTAAAACTGCATCAGAATCGCATAGACGAAAATTGGCGTTCACGTGCTCGTTTTTGTGGAAAAAATTAAAAAAGCTCTCAAAGCTCGAGATAAAAAAAAAAAAACCATCCACCAGGTAGCCAACGGTAAACGGTACAAGTATCGTACGGGCGAAAACGAGCGTTACCGTGCTCGTTTTCGAGTTATTGAGGAAAAACGGCCTGGAGCGATCGGTCCGGCGGTCGACGCGCGAAAGTTTCTAAGTCCGCTCTGCTCCGAATCATCGCTCCGGCGTCAAAAATCGTCGTAGGACAAAAAATCGACACGCTATTGTGCAGGAAAAAATCCGGGGAACACGATGGCGTCGTCAAAAGTGCAGGTCGTCGAGCTCGTTTTCGAGAGAAAAAAAAAAAAATTCTCAAAATTCGACAAAAAAATAAAACGATTATTGGATCGTGTAGAGAATGTAAAACTGCATCAGAATCGCATAGACGAAAATTGGCGTTCACGTGCTCGTTTTTGTGGAAAAAATTAAAAAAGCTCTCAAAGCTCGAGATAAAAAAAAAAAAAACCATCCACCAGGTAGCCAACGGTAAACGGTACAAGTATCGTACGGGCGAAAACGAGCGTTACCGTACTCGTTTTCGAGTTATTGAGGAAAAACGGCCTGGAGCGATCGGTCCGGCGGTCGACGCGCGAAAGTTTCTAAGTCCGCTCTGCTCCGAATCATCGCTCCGGCGTCAAAAATCGTCGTAGGACAAAAAATCGACACGCTATTGTGCAGGAAAAAATCCGGGGAACACGATGGCGTCGTCAAAAGTGCAGGTCGTCGAGCTCGTTTTCGAGAAAAAAAAAAAAAAATTCTCAAAATTCGACAAAAAAATAAAATGATTGTTGGATCGTATAGAGAATGTGAAACTGCATAAGAATCGTATAGACGAAAATTGGCGTTCACGTGCTCGTTTTTGTGGAAAAAATTAAAAAAGCTCTCAAAGCTCGAGATAAAAAAAAAAAAAACCATCCACCAGGTAGCCAACGGTAAACGGTACAAGTACCGTACGGGCGAAAACGAGCGTTACCGTGCTCGTTTTCGAGTTATTGAGGAGAAACGGCCTGGAGCGATCGGTCCGGCGGTCGACGCGCGAAAGTTTCTAAGTCCGCTCTGCTCCGAATCATCGCTCCGGCGTCAAAAATCGTCGTAGGACAAAAAATCGACACGCTATTTTGCAGGAAAAAATCCGGGGAACACGATGGCGTCGTCAAAAGTGCAGGTCGTCGAGCTCGTTTTCGAGAGAAAAAAAAAAAAATTCTCAAAATTCGACAAAAAAATAAAACGATTATTGGATCGTGTAGAGAATGTAAAACTGCATAAGAATCGCATAGACGAAAATTGGCGTTCACGTGCTCGTTTTTGTGGAAAAAATTAAAAAAGCTCTCAAAGCTCGAGATAAAAAAAAAAAAAACCATCCACCAGGTAGCCAACGGTAAACGGTACAAGTATCGTACGGGCGAAAACGAGCGTTACCGTACTCGTTTTCGAGTTATTGAGGAAAAACGGCCTGGAGCTATCGGTCCGGCGGTCGACGCGCGAAAGATTCTAAGTCCGCTCTGCTCCGAATCATCGCTCCGGCGTCAAAAATCGTCGTAGGACAAAAAATCGACACGCTATTGTGCAGGAAAAAATCCGGGGAACACGATGGCGTCGTCAAAAGTGCAGGTCGTCGAGCTCGTTTTCGAGAAAAAAAAAAAAAAATTCTCAAAATTCGACAAAAAAATAAAACGATTGTTGGACCGTGTAGAGAATGTAAAACTGCATAAGAATCGTATAGACGAAAATTGGCGTTCACGTGCTCGTTTTTGTGGAAAAAATTAAAAAAGCTCTCAAAGTTCGAGATAAAAAAAAAAAAACCATCGACCAGGTAGCCAACGGTAAACGATACAAGTATCGTACGGGCGAAAACGAGCGTTACCGTGCTCGTTTTCGAGTTATTGACGAAAAACAGCCTGGAGCGATCGGTCCGGCGGTCGACGCGCGAAAGTTTCTAAGTCCGCTCTGCTCCGAATCATCGCTCCGGCGTCAAAAATCGTCGTAGGACAAAAAATCGACACGCTATCTTGCAGGAAAAAATCCGGGGAACACGATGGCGTCGTCAAAAGTGCAGGTCGTCGAGCTCGTTTTCGAGAAAAAAAAAAAAAAATTCTCAAAATTCGACAAAAAAATAAAACGATTGTTGGACCGTGTAGAGAATGTAAAACTGCATAAGAATCGTATAGACGAAAATTGGCGTTCACGTGCTCGTTTTTGTGGAAAAAATTAAAAAAGCTCTCAAAGTTCGAGATAAAAAAAAAAAAACCATCGACCAGGTAGCCAACGGTAAACGATACAAGTATCGTACGGGCGAAAACGAGCGTTACCGTGCTCGTTTTCGAGTTATTGACGAAAAACGGCCTGGAGCGATCGGTCCGGCGGTCGACGCGCGAAAGTTTCTAAGTCCGCTCTGCTCCGAATCATCGCTCCGGCGTCAAAAATCGTCGTAGGACAAAAAATCGACACGCTATCTTGCAGGAAAAAATCCGGGGAACACGATGGCGTCGTCAAAAGTGCAGGTCGTCGAGCTCGTTTTCGAGAAAAAAAAAAAAAAATTCTCAAAATTCGACAAAAAAATAAAACGATTATTGGATCGTGTAGAGAATGTGAAACTGCATAAGAATCGTATAGACGAAAATTGGCGTTCACGTGCTCGTTTTTGTGGAAAAAATTAAAAAAGCTCTCAAAGCTCGAGATAAAAAAAAAAAAAACCTTCCACCAGGTAGCCAACGGTAAACGGTACAAGTACCGTACGGGCGAAAACGAGCGTTACCGTGCTCGTTTTCGAGTTATTGAGGAAAAACGGCCTGGAGCGATCGGTCCGGCGGTCGACGCGCGAAAGTTTCTAAGTCCGCTCTGCTCCCCTCAGGGGCTGCCAGCCTTTCAGCTGCAGTACGGGCTTAACGAACCCGGGGTACCCGAGTCATACACACACCGTAAGCCTCCTGTTGGTCGTCACAACGACCCATTCACAATTCCCTATTGGTTTTGTGAATGGTACGTGACGGCAGGAGGAACGGGGGTCTTGGCTTAACCGCCTGGGCCACGAGTATGGCGACTCTATAAAATCGCCCTCCAATCCTAAGCTATGGTGCGCGGCGATGGGATGCATGGTTGGGGGAGAAGGCCCAATCCCAAGCGACCACCTCCGGGGAACCTGCCGAACCCCCGGAGTATTAGGCTTACCCGGGTAAGGCGGCTCTGCCCGGGTGGACCTTTATTCCGACCATCTCGTGGGATTCTTATGGACACAGAAAATAAAATGGGGATGGGGCGGGTTTTGTCGGTTGGGGAGGACGGAGACGGGGTTGGGGTTAGGGTGGCGGCGCTCGCGCCCCACTCAGCGCCAGGTCCGGCTTCGTGGAGGGTGGAGGAGGACGACGAGACGGCGTCGGTCTCGTCCTTCTCCTCCAGCACGAGCCACATAGGCTCTAAGAGGAAGAGGACGGGGCAGGCCGTCGTCGAGGTGGGCGGGGCGATGAGCCCGTCGGTGAGGCTGAGTTGCCTCAGGGACGAGGTGACCGAGGAGATATCGGAGAGGATCTTCTCGTCCCTGAGGCGGGTGGAGAAAGTCGCCGCTGCCTGCGCCTTTAAGGGGCAGAAAAGCGGTGGCGCGGAGGCCCTGAAGGCCGCGGCGGAGGAAATGAGGGAGGCGGCGCGGGAGCTCAGAGGGCGGAACGCCCGTCTGCAGCTCCTGTTGGAGGAGGAGCGACAAGGGAGGAGGAGGGCAGAGGCGCTGTGGAACAGCGCGGCCCTCCCTCCCATCCTCCCTCCTCCTCCACCGCCGCGTCCCTCGGCGGAGGTAAATAAGCGGAGTGCGGCGGCAGTGGTGCGGGGC
Organism: Colletes latitarsis; assembly: GCF_051014445.1. Taxonomy (NCBI): domain Eukaryota; kingdom Metazoa; phylum Arthropoda; class Insecta; order Hymenoptera; family Colletidae; genus Colletes; species Colletes latitarsis. The sequence continues at coordinate 2,800,994 of NC_135137.1, forward strand.
ACCGCGGGCCCCTCCACCCGCACTCCGCCCGTGAAGAAGTCCCCGTCCTCCTCAGAAGACGATCTTCTGAGGAGGATTGGGGACATGATTGATGGCAAGCTGGCCGCCTTCCGGGAGGAGCTCCTCGCCGGAAGAGCGGTCAGCAGGAAGGCGGTGCCTCCCCGACCTGTTCCGGTACAGTCGGGGAAGGCAAAGAAGGGCGGAGTGAAGGCTCCGCCCAGCGTTGCGGCACCAGGGCCCCGGGTCGCGACCCCCAAGGGGGGTGGTGTACCCGTGGTCGCGGTGGTCGCGTCCTCCACAGCACCCTCCCAAGGGGGGGTGGCGTGGAGTGAGGTGGTGGGGCGGAAGGCGAAGCGGGCGGCGAGGAAGGCCTCGCAACCGCGGCCTCCGCCTCCGCCGCCGGCGGCCAAGGTAAAGGCCGCGAAGGTCGGGAAGGCACGACCAGGTCGTCCCCCAAAAACGGCAGCGGTGACGCTGACTGTTGCGCAGGGGGGCGACCTGACCCTCGCGGAGGCGATGCGGCTCGCCAGGGAGAATATCTCCCTGGAAGAGCTGGGCATCGCCTCCGTGAGGGCGAAGAGGGCCGTGACCGGGGGTCTCTTGCTGGAGATCCCCGGGGCAGAAGGCGGCGCGAAGGCGGATCGTCTCGCCCAGAGGCTCCGGGAGCAGCTGGGCGAGCGAGGTGTCCGGGTCGCCCGGCCCACGAAGCGCACGGAGATGCGCGTTTGTGGGCTGGACGACTCGGTCAGCGTACAGGATGTGTCCCGTGCCCTTGCGAGGGCGGGGGACTGTCCTGTGGAGGACCTGCGGATCGGAGAGATCCGCAGGTCGCCCTCCGGCCTCGGGTCGGTGTGGGCCCGGTGCCCCCTCTCCGCCGCCCGTAAGGTGGCGGAATCCGGGAGGGTGTTGGTGGGGTGGGTTTCGGCGCGAGTGGAAATCCTCGCGCCGCGCCCGCTCCAGTGTCACCGCTGCCTCGAATTGGGGCACGTGAGGCAGTGGTGCACCTCGCCGGTGGACCGCAGCGGTCAGTGTTACCGCTGCGGTGCCAAAGAGCACCGTGCGAGCCAGTGCTCGGCGGCCCCCCACTGCCCGCTGTGTGCGGACATGGGGAGGCCAGCCGATCACAGGGTGGGGAGCAAGAAGTGCTCCCCCCCCTCCCGGAAGGAGAGGAAGAGGCGGGCTGCACCGGCTCCGGTGCCGAGGGCGGTGGCATCGTCCTCCATGGAGGTGGACGGTGCTACGGGGACGGACGGCCGGGAGGAGGCTGGCGCGGCCATTAATTAATGCCGCCCCGCCTCCTCCTCCAGGCCAACCTCAACCACTGCCGCGCGGCACAGGACTTGATGTCCCAAGTCCTCGCGGAGTGGGGGGTTGGCCTGGCGGTCGCCGCCGAGCCGTACCGCGTCCCTGATCACCCTCATTGGGTGGGCGACGCGGACGGCTTGGTGGCGACGGTATGGGGAGGGGGCGACGGGTCCCCACCGTTCTCCTTGTTGGAGCGCGGTCGGGGATTCGTCGCCGTGGACTGGGGGGGAGTCGCTGTGGTGGGGTGCTACATTTCGCCCCGTAGCGGTCACGCTGCGTTCGAGCTGTACTTGGCCGAGGTCGCGGCATGCGTGCAGCGCTACGCGGCCCGGCCGGTGCTGGTCCTGGGGGATTTTAATGCCAAGTCGGTGGCTTGGGGATCCCCCAGGACCTCCGTTCGCGGCGGGATCCTGGGCGATTGGGCGGCGGGGCTCGACCTCCGGGTATTGAACCGGGGGTCGGAGCACACATGCGTGCGGCGATATGGGGGGTCCATCGTGGATGTTGGATTCGCGACCCCCAACGCCGTGCGCATGGTGTCGGGTTGGCACGTGGTCGCGGGGGCAGAGACACTCTCCGATCACCGGTACATCCGGATGGAGGTCTCTGCCGCCGCGAGTGCATCCCGACACGGCCGTCTGCGTGGCACCCCACCACGCCGCTGGGCGCTTCGGCGCCTGGACAAGGACGCCCTGATGGCAGCTGCCCTCGCTGCAACTTGGCCGCAGGGAGCGGCCGAGTTGCCGAGCATAGAGGGGGAGGTCGTCCGGCTCGGAGCATTGGTCGCGGGTATTTGCGACGCGGCGATGCCTCGGGTCGGGCGGGCTTCTCCTCGCCGGGCGGTGTACTGGTGGTCGGACGCGATCGCGGAGTTGCGAGTCGCGACTGTCCGCGCCCGACGCCAGTACACCCGCGCGCGCCGTCGTCAACGTACAGGCGACGGCGTGGCGCGAGCGAGGGCAGCTGATGACCTGTATGGAGCATACCGCGTGGCGCGGGTTGCTCTGCAGGTCGCCATCAAACGGGCCAAGACCCAGGCATGGAAGGAGCTCCTCCAGACCCTTGATGACGATCCATGGGGGCGCCCATATAAGGTGGTGCTGAATAAGCTCCGCCCGTGGGCGCCCCCCGTCACCGAGGGTCTTGACCCCCGGCTGCTGGAGGACGTGGTCAATACACTCTTCCCAATTGGGGAGAGGGGACCGCGTCCTCCGGCGGCGGCGGCTGTCCCAGTGGAGTGGACGGCCGAGCTGGGGGTCACGCAGGAGGAGCTGGCAGCGGCCATCAGACGGCTCGGGGTTCGTAACACGGCCCCGGGTCCGGATGGTGTGCCCGGCCGGGTTTGGGTCTTGACCCAGGGCGTCCTTGGGGCCGACCTCAGGCGGTTGTTCGACCGCTGCCTGAGGGACGGGCGATTCCCCCCCAGTTGGAAGGTGGCGAGGATGGTCCTCCTCCGGAAGGAGGGTCGGCCCGCGGAGTCTCCCTCCGCATACCGGCCCATTTGTCTCCTCGACGAGGTGGGCAAGCTCTTCGAGCGTGTGATTGCTGCCCGCCTCGTCGAGCACCTGTCGCGGGGTGATCCCGGTCTGGCCGACTGCCAGTTCGGTTTCCGGGGGGGCCGATCGACTATCGACGCGATAGGTCGTGTGAGGGCCCTCTCGGAGGCGGCCGTCTCCCGGGGAGGGGTGGCATTGGCAATATCCTTGGATATTGCCAATGCCTTTAACACCCTCCCCTGGGAAGAGATAAGGAGGGGGCTCGAATATCATCGAGTCCCCCCTTGTCTCAGGGCGGTCGTCGGGGATTATCTCCGCGGCAGGTGGATCGAGTATCCGGGCCGGGATGGTGATATGCGGAGGGAGGTGTACTGCGGTGTTCCGCAGGGGTCGGTCCTCGGGCCACTCCTGTGGAACATCGCGTACGACTCGGTGTTGCGGGCCGGCCTCCCCGACGGCGTCAGCACGGTGTGTTATGCGGATGACACACTGGTGCTGGCCGTCGGGGCGCACTGGGGGAGGGCCATGCGTCGCGCGGAGGAGGGGTCGCAACGCGTCGTCGACCGGATCAGGGGGATGGGGATGACGGTGGCGGTCCATAAGACCGAGGTGATTGCGTTTCATTCACCTCGGCAGGATCCGCCACCCCCTCTGATTCGGGTGGGTGGGGCTGACATCGAGGTGAAGCCCCAGATCAGGTATCTGGGGCTGATCCTCGATAGCCACTGGCGTTTCGAGAAGCATTTCCGCTGCCTGGTCCCCCGGTTGGAAAGGATGGTTGCGGCTCTGGGTCGGATCCTGCCCAACCTGGGGGGCCCGGCGGGCCGAGTTCGTCGCCTCTATGTGGCAATGGTCCAGTCGGTGGCCCTATACGGGGCCCCCGTCTGGGCGGACGACCTGGCTGCCTCCCGCCGCAGCATGACTATGCTGCGTCGGGTGCAGAGGCGCATGGCGCTCAGGGTCGTCCGCGGGTATCGGACCATGTCACATGAGGCGGCGACGGTTCTAGCGGGGATGCCGCCCATGGACCTGCTCGCGCGGTCGCACGCGGTGATGTACCGGCACCGCGTCGACCGTCGCGCGGGGGTGGGGGCGGTCCCGGGCGGGCAGGAACCTGCTTGGGGCGATTTGAAGCGCCAGGCCCGGCAGTCCGTGTTGCTCGCGTGGCAGGAGCGGCTGGCTCTGCCAACCGCGGGGCACCGGACTGTCGGGGCTGTTCGGCCACTCCTGAAGGAGTGGCTGGACAGAGGCCATGGCAGCCTCACCTACCGGCTGGCACAGGTATTTTCCGGGCATGGCAGCTTCGGAAGATACCTGTGCCGGATAGGGAAGGAGCCGACGGCGCGTTGCTGCCACTGCGACGCTGAGCAGGACACGGCGGATCATACCCTGGAGGTATGCCCCGCGTGGGAGGGGGAGCGCCGTGTCCTGGTCGGCGTCGTCGGGCGGGATGTCTCGCTGCCGGGCGTGGTGCGCGCCATGCTCGGCAGCGAGGAGAAGTGGAGGGCCGTGGCCTCCTTCTGCGAGAACGTAATGTTGCAGAAGGAGGCCGCGGGGAGGGAGCGCGAGCTTCAGCGGCGCGCTAAAGCTCGCGCTCGTGCGGTGGCCCGAGGTCGTCGCCCGGTCGCGAGGCGTCGCGGGCGGCCGCCTCGGCGTGGCGGATGACCTAGGCTGGGAGGGGGGTCCTGAGGGGACCCTCCTCCCGCCAGGCGGCGCCGGGTCGGACCGGTTGGGGGTAGGAGTGCCTCCCCCTACCGGTCCGACGCAAGGGGAGGCACCCTCGGCGGTCTGGTGCGGCCATGAACGCCCGGCCGCCGAGGGGTGGAAACGGGGTCGCGGGCGGTTGCGAGTTGGGGCTCGCAGCCGCCACTAAACGCGGCCCCGGGACGGATAGCGGCGGGATGGAGTGGCCCCGTCCCGCCGCTATGAGGCAGTGTGTCTACTGGGGGGACCGATTGTCCCCCCGGGGGATGGGCGCGAAAGCGCGGGCACGGGGAGGATACCGGAAGAATGCTTCGAGCGATTCCCGGTATCCTCCCAAAGCGTGCCGAAGGGTCACCGTGGGGTTTTTAGTGGGTAGGTCCCGCGCCTGTCGTTGTACGGGCGCGGGGAATCCCACACACCCCTCCCACCTCTCCCCAAGGAGATGGGAGGGAGTCTTTCGAAGATTTTCCCCACGACAAAAAAAAAAAAAAAAAAAAAAAAAAAAAAAGTCCGCTCTGCTCCGAATCATCGCTCCGGCGTCAAAAATCGTCGTAGGACAAAAAATCGACACGCTATCTTGCAGGAAAAAATCCGGGGAACACGATGGCGTCGTCAAAAGTGCAGGTCGTCGAGCTCGTTTTCGAGAAAAAAAAAAAAAAATTCTCAAAATTCGACAAAAAAATAAAACGATTGTTGGACCGTGTAGAGAATGTAAAACTGCATAAGAATCGTATAGACGAAAATTGGCGTTCACGTGCTCGCTTTTGTGGAAAAAATTAAAAAAGCTCTCAAAGCTCGAGATAAAAAAAAAAAAAACCATCCACCAGGTAGCCAACGGTAAACGGTACAAGTACCGTACGGGCGAAAACGAGCGTTACCGTGCTCGTTTTCGAGTTATTGAGGAAAAACGGCCTGGAGCGATCGGTCCGGCGGTCGACGCGCGAAAGTTTCTAAGTCCGCACTGCTCCGAATCATCGCTCCGGCGTCAAAAATCGTCGTAGGACAAAAAATCGACACGCTATTGTGCAGGAAAAAATCCGGGGAACACGATGGCGTCGTCAAAAGTGCAGGTCGTCGAGCTCGTTTTCGAGAAAAAAAAAAAAAAATTCTCAAAATTCGACAAAAAAATAAAACGATTTTTGGATCGTATAGAGAATGTGAAACTGCATAAGAATCGTATAGACGAAAATTGGCGTTCACGTGCTCGTTTTTGTGGAAAAAATTAAAAAAGCTCTCAAAGCTCGAGATAAAAAAAAAAAAAACCATCCACCAGGTAGCCAACGGTAAACGGTACAAGTACCGTACGGCCGAAAACGAGCGTTACCGTGCTCGTTTTCGAGTTATTGAGGAAAAACGGCCTGGAGCGATCGGTCCGGCGGTCGACGCGCGAAAGTTTCTAAGTCCGCTCTGCTTCGGGGAGGATACCGGAAGAATGCTTCGAGCGATTCCCGGTATCCTCCCAAAGCGTGCCGAAGGGTCACCGTGGGGTTTTTAGTGGGTAGGTCCCGCGCCTGTCGTTGTACGGGGGTGGGGAATCCCACACACCCCTCCCACCTCTCCCCAAGGAGGTGGGAGGGAGTCTTTCGAAGATTTTCCCCACGACAAAAAAAAAAAAAAAAAAAAAAAAAAAGTCCGCTCTGCTCCGAATCATCGCTCCGGCGTCAAAAATCGTCGTAGGACAAAAAATCGACACGCTATTGTGCAGGAAAAAATCCGGGGAACACGATGGCGTCGTCAAAAGTGCAGGTCGTCGAGCTCGTTTTCGAGAGAAAAAAAAAAAAATTCTCAAAATTCGACAAAAAAATAAAACGATTATTGGATCGTGTAGAGAATGTAAAACTGCATCAGAATCGCATAGACGAAAATTGGCGTTCACGTGCTCGTTTTTGTGGAAAAAATTAAAAAAGCTCTCAAAGCTCGAGATAAAAAAAAAAAAACCATCCACCAGGTAGCCAACGGTAAACGGTACAAGTATCGTACGGGCGAAAACGAGCGTTACCGTGCTCGTTTTCGAGTTATTGACGAAAAACGGCCTGGAGCGATCGGTCCGGCGGTCGACGCGCGAAAGTTTCTAAGTCCGCTCTGCTCCGAATCATCGCTCCGGCGTCAAAAATCGTCGTAGGACAAAAAATCGACACGCTATCTTGCAGGAAAAAATCCGGGGAACACGATGGCGTCGTCAAAAGTGCAGGTCGTCGAGCTCGTTTTCGAGAAAAAAAAGAAAAAATTCTCAAAATTCGACAAAAAAATAAAACGATTGTTGGACCGTGTAGAGAATGTAAAACTGCATAAGAATCGTATAGACGAAAATTGGCGTTCACGTGCTCGTTTTTGTGGAAAAAATTAAAAAAGCTCTCAAAGTTCGAGATAAAAAAAAAAAAACCATCGACCAGGTAGCCAACGGTAAACGATACAAGTATCGTACGGGCGAAAACGAGCGTTACCGTGCTCGTTTTCGAGTTATTGACGAAAAACGGCCTGGAGCGATCGGTCCGGTGGTCGACGCGCGAAAGTTTCTAAGTCCGCTCTGCTCCGAATCATCGCTCCGGCGTCAAAAATCGTCGTAGGACAAAAAATCGACACGCTATCTTGCAGGAAAAAATCCGGGGAACACGATGGCGTCGTCAAAAGTGCAGGTCGTCGAGCTCGTTTTCGAGAGAAAAAAAAAAAAATTCTCAAAATTCGACAAAAAAATAAAACGATTATTGGATCGTGTAGAGAATGTAAAACTGCATAAGAATCGCATAGACGAAAATTGGCGTTCACGTGCTCGTTTTTGTGGAAAAAATTAAAAAAGCTCTCAAAGTTCGAGATAAAAAAAAAAAAACCATCGACCAGGTAGCCAACGGTAAACGATACAAGTATCGTACGGGCGAAAACGAGCGTTACCGTGCACGTTTTCGAGTTATTGACGAAAAACAGCCTGGAGCGATCGGTCCGGCGGTCGACGCGCGAAAGTTTCTAAGTCCGCTCTGCTCCGAATCATCGCTCCGGCGTCAAAAATCGTCGTAGGACAAAAAATCGACACGCTATCTTGCAGGCAAAAATCCGGGGAACACGATGGCGTCGTCAAAAGTGCAGGTCGTCGAGCTCGTTTTCGAGAAAAAAAAAAAAAAATTCTCAAAATTCGACAAAAAAATAAAACGATTGTTGGACCGTGTAGAGAATGTAAAACTGCATAAGAATCGTATAGACGAAAATTGGCGTTCACGTGCTCGTTATTGTGGAAAAAATTAAAAAAGCTCTCAAAGTTCGAGATAAAAAAAAAAAAACCATCGACCAGGTAGCCAACGGTAAACGATACAAGTATCGTACGGGCGAAAACGAGCGTTACCGTGCTCGTTTTCGAGTTATTGAGGAAAAACGGCCTGGAGCGATCGGTCCGGCGGTCGACGCGCGAAAGTTTCTAAGTCCGCTCTGCTCCGAATCATCGCTCCGGCGTCAAAAATCGTCGTAGGACAAAAAATCGACACGCTATCTTGCAGGAAAAAATCCGGGGACCACGATGGCGTCGTCAAAAGTGCAGGTCGTCGAGCTCGTTTTCGAGAGAAAAAAAAAAAAATTCTCAAAATTCGACAAAAAAATAAAACGATTATTGGATCGTGTAGAGAATGTAAAACTGCATCAGAATCGCATAGACGAAAATTGGCGTTCACGTGCTCGTTTTTGTGGAAAAAATTAAAAAAGCTCTCAAAGCTCGAGATAAAAAAAAAAAAACCATCTACCAGGTAGCCAACGGTAAACGGTACAAGTATCGTACGGGCGAAAACGAGCGTTACCGTGCTCGTTTTCGAGTTATTGAGGAAAAACGGCCTGGAGCGATCGGTCCGGCGGTCGACGCGCGAAAGTTTCTAAGTCCGCTCTGCTCCGAATCATCGCTCCGGCGTCAAAAATCGTCGTAGGACAAAAAATCGACACGCTATTGTGCAGGAAAAAATCCGGGGAACACGATGGCGTCGTCAAAAGTGCAGGTCGTCGAGCTCGTTTTCGAGAAAAAAAAAAAAAAATTCTCAAAATTCGACAAAAAAATAAAACGATTGTTGGACCGTGTAGAGAATGTAAAACTGCATAAGAATCGTATAGACGAAAATTGGCGTTCACGTGCTCGCTTTTGTGGAAAAAATTAAAAAAGCTCTCAAAGCTCGAGATAAAAAAAAAAAAAACCATCCACCAGGTAGCCAACGGTAAACGGTACAAGTACCGTACGGGCGAAAACGAGCGTTACCGTGCTCGTTTTCGAGTTATTGAGGAAAAACGGCCTGGAGCGATCGGTCCGGCGGTCGACGCGCGAAAGTTTCTAAGTCCGCACTGCTCCGAATCATCGCTCCGGCGTCAAAAATCGTCGTAGGACAAAAAATCGACACGCTATTGTGCAGGAAAAAATCCGGGGAACACGATGGCGTCGTCAAAAGTGCAGGTCGTCGAGCTCGTTTTCGAGAAAAAAAAAAAAAAATTCTCAAAATTCGACAAAAAAATAAAACGATTGTTGGATCGTATAGAGAATGTGAAACTGCATAAGAATCGTATAGACGAAAATTGGCGTTCACGTGCTCGTTTTTGTGGAAAAAATTAAAAAAGCTCTCAAAGCTCGAGATAAAAAAAAAAAAAACCATCCACCAGGTAGCCAACGGTAAACGGTACAAGTACCGTACGGCCGAAAACGAGCGTTACCGTGCTCGTTTTCGAGTTATTGAGGAAAAACGGCCTGGAGCGATCGGTCCGGCGGTCGACGCGCGAAAGTTTCTAAGTCCGCTCTGCTTCGGGGAGGATACCGGAAGAATGCTTCGAGCGATTCCCGGTATCCTCCCAAAGCGTGCCGAAGGGTCACCGTGGGGTTTTTAGTGGGTAGGTCCCGCGCCTGTCGTTGTACGGGGGTGGGGAATCCCACACACCCCTCCCACCTCTCCCCAAGGAGGTGGGAGGGAGTCTTTCGAAGATTTTCCCCACGACAAAAAAAAAAAAAAAAAAAAAAAAAAAGTCCGCTCTGCTCCGAATCATCGCTCCGGCGTCAAAAATCGTCGTAGGACAAAAAATCGACACGCTATTGTGCAGGAAAAAATCCGGGGAACACGATGGCGTCGTCAAAAGTGCAGGTCGTCGAGCTCGTTTTCGAGAGAAAAAAAAAAAAATTCTCAAAATTCGACAAAAAAATAAAACGATTATTGGATCGTGTAGAGAATGTAAAACTGCATCAGAATCGCATAGACGAAAATTGGCGTTCACGTGCTCGTTTTTGTGGAAAAAATTAAAAAAGCTCTCAAAGCTCGAGATAAAAAAAAAAAAACCATCCACCAGGTAGCCAACGGTAAACGGTACAAGTATCGTACGGGCGAAAACGAGCGTTACCGTGCTCGTTTTCGAGTTATTGACGAAAAACGGCCTGGAGCGATCGGTCCGGCGGTCGACGCGCGAAAGTTTCTAAGTCCGCTCTGCTCCGAATCATCGCTCCGGCGTCAAAAATCGTCGTAGGACAAAAAATCGACACGCTATCTTGCAGGAAAAAATCCGGGGAACACGATGGCGTCGTCAAAAGTGCAGGTCGTCGAGCTCGTTTTCGAGAGAAAAAAAAAAAAATTCTCAAAATTCGACAAAAAAATAAAACGATTATTGGATCGTGTAGAGAATGTAAAACTGCATAAGAATCGCATAGACGAAAATTGGCGTTCACGTGCTCGTTTTTGTGGAAAAAATTAAAAAAGCTCTCAAAGTTCGAGATAAAAAAAAAAAAACCATCGACCAGGTAGCCAACGGTAAACGATACAAGTATCGTACGGGCGAAAACGAGCGTTACCGTGCTCGTTTTCGAGTTATTGACGAAAAACAGCCTGGAGCGATCGGTCCGGCGGTCGACGCGCGAAAGTTTCTAAGTCCGCTCTGCTCCGAATCATCGCTCCGGCGTCAAAAATCGTCGTAGGACAAAAAATCGACACGCTATCTTGCAGGCAAAAATCCGGGGAACACGATGGCGTCGTCAAAAGTGCAGGTCGTCGAGCTCGTTTTCGAGAAAAAAAAAAAAAAATTCTCAAAATTCGACAAAAAGATAAAACGATTGTTGGACCGTGTAGAGAATGTAAAACTGCATAAGAATCGTATAGACGAAAATTGGCGTTCACGTGCTCGTTATTGTGGAAAAAATTAAAAAAGCTCTCAAAGTTCGAGATAAAAAAAAAAAAACCATCGACCAGGTAGCCAACGGTAAACGATACAAGTATCGTACGGGCGAAAACGAGCGTTACCGTGCTCGTTTTCGAGTTATTGAGGAAAAACGGCCTGGAGCGATCGGTCCGGCGGTCGACGCGCGAAAGTTTCTAAGTCCGCTCTGCTCCGAATCATCGCTCCGGCGTCAAAAATCGTCGTAGGACAAAAAATCGACACGCTATCTTGCAGGAAAAAATCCGGGGACCACGATGGCGTCGTCAAAAGTGCAGGTCGTCGAGCTCGTTTTCGAGAGAAAAAAAAAAAAATTCTCAAAATTCGACAAAAAAATAAAACGATTATTGGATCGTGTAGAGAATGTAAAACTGCATCAGAATCGCATAGACGAAAATTGGCGTTCACGTGCTCGTTTTTGTGGAAAAAATTAAAAAAGCTCTCAAAGCTCGAGATAAAAAAAAAAAAACCATCCACCAGGTAGCCAACGGTAAACGGTACAAGTATCGTACGGGCGAAAACGAGCGTTACCGTGCTCGTTTTCGAGTTATTGAGGAAAAACGGCCTGGAGCGATCGGTCCGGCGGTCGACGCGCGAAAGTTTCTAAGTCCGCTCTGCTCCGAATCATCGCTCCGGCGTCAAAAATCGTCGTAGGACAAAAAATCGACACGCTATTGTGCAGGAAAAAATCCGGGGAACACGATGGCGTCGTCAAAAGTGCAGGTCGTCGAGCTCGTTTTCGAGAGAAAAAAAAAAAAATTCTCAAAATTCGACAAAAAAATAAAACGATTATTGGATCGTGTAGAGAATGTAAAACTGCATCAGAATCGCATAGACGAAAATTGGCGTTCACGTGCTCGTTTTTGTGGAAAAAATTAAAAAAGCTCTCAAAGCTCGAGATAAAAAAAAAAAAAACCATCCACCAGGTAGCCAACGGTAAACGGTACAAGTATCGTACGGGCGAAAACGAGCGTTACCGTACTCGTTTTCGAGTTATTGAGGAAAAACGGCCTGGAGCGATCGGTCCGGCGGTCGACGCGCGAAAGTTTCTAAGTCCGCTCTGCTCCGAATCATCGCTCCGGCGTCAAAAATCGTCGTAGGACAAAAAATCGACACGCTATTGTGCAGGAAAAAATCCGGGGAACACGATGGCGTCGTCAAAAGTGCAGGTCGTCGAGCTCGTTTTCGAGAAAAAAAAAAAAAAATTCTCAAAATTCGACAAAAAAATAAAACGATTGTTGGATCGTATAGAGAATGTGAAACTGCATAAGAATCGTATAGACGAAAATTGGCGTTCACGTGCTCGTTTTTGTGGAAAAAATTAAAAAAGCTCTCAAAGCTCGAGATAAAAAAAAAAAAAACCATCCACCAGGTAGCCAACGGTAAACGGTACAAGTACCGTACGGGCGAAAACGAGCGTTACCGTGCTCGTTTTCGAGTTATTGAGGAGAAACGGCCTGGAGCGATCGGTCCGGCGGTCGACGCGCGAAAGTTTCTAAGTCCGCTCTGCTCCGAATCATCGCTCCGGCGTCAAAAATCGTCGTAGGACAAAAAATCGACACGCTATTTTGCAGGAAAAAATCCGGGGAACACGATGGCGTCGTCAAAAGTGCAGGTCGTCGAGCTCGTTTTCGAGAGAAAAAAAAAAAAATTCTCAAAATTCGACAAAAAAATAAAACGATTATTGGATCGTGTAGAGAATGTAAAACTGCATAAGAATCGCATAGACGAAAATTGGCGTTCACGTGCTCGTTTTTGTGGAAAAAATTAAAAAAGCTCTCAAAGCTCGAGATAAAAAAAAAAAAAACCATCCACCAGGTAGCCAACGGTAAACGGTACAAGTATCGTACGGGCGAAAACGAGCGTTACCGTACTCGTTTTCGAGTTATTGAGGAAAAACGGCCTGGAGCTATCGGTCCGGCGGTCGACGCGCGAAAGATTCTAAGTCCGCTCTGCTCCGAATCATCGCTCCGGCGTCAAAAATCGTCGTAGGACAAAAAATCGACACGCTATTGTGCAGGAAAAAATCCGGGGAACACGATGGCGTCGTCAAAAGTGCAGGTCGTCGAGCTCGTTTTCGAGAAAAAAAAAAAAAAATTCTCAAAATTCGACAAAAAAATAAAACGATTGTTGGACCGTGTAGAGAATGTAAAACTGCATAAGAATCGTATAGACGAAAATTGGCGTTCACGTGCTCGTTTTTGTGGAAAAAATTAAAAAAGCTCTCAAAGTTCGAGATAAAAAAAAAAAAACCATCGACCAGGTAGCCAACGGTAAACGATACAAGTATCGTACGGGCGAAAACGAGCGTTACCGTGCTCGTTTTCGAGTTATTGACGAAAAACAGCCTGGAGCGATCGGTCCGGCGGTCGACGCGCGAAAGTTTCTAAGTCCGCTCTGCTCCGAATCATCGCTCCGGCGTCAAAAATCGTCGTAGGACAAAAAATCGACACGCTATCTTGCAGGAAAAAATCCGGGGAACACGATGGCGTCGTCAAAAGTGCAGGTCGTCGAGCTCGTTTTCGAGAAAAAAAAAAAAAATTCTCAAAATTCGACAAAAAAATAAAACGATTGTTGGACCGTGTAGAGAATGTAAAACTGCATAAGAATCGTATAGACGAAAATTGGCGTTCACGTGCTCGTTTTTGTGGAAAAAATTAAAAAAGCTCTCAAAGTTCGAGATAAAAAAAAAAAAACCATCGACCAGGTAGCCAACGGTAAACGATACAAGTATCGTACGGGCGAAAACGAGCGTTACCGTGCTCGTTTTCGAGTTATTGACGAAAAACGGCCTGGAGCGATCGGTCCGGCGGTCGACGCGCGAAAGTTTCTAAGTCCGCTCTGCTCCGAATCATCGCTCCGGCGTCAAAAATCGTCGTAGGACAAAAAATCGACACGCTATCTTGCAGGAAAAAATCCGGGGAACACGATGGCGTCGTCAAAAGTGCAGGTCGTCGAGCTCGTTTTCGAGAAAAAAAAAAAAAAATTCTCAAAATTCGACAAAAAAATAAAACGATTATTGGATCGTGTAGAGAATGTGAAACTGCATAAGAATCGTATAGACGAAAATTGGCGTTCACGTGCTCGTTTTTGTGGAAAAAATTAAAAAAGCTCTCAAAGCTCGAGATAAAAAAAAAAAAAACCATCCACCAGGTAGCCAACGGTAAACGGTACAAGTACCGTACGGGCGAAAACGAGCGTTACCGTGCTCGTTTTCGAGTTATTGAGGAGAAACGGCCTGGAGCGATCGGTCCGGCGGTCGACGCGCGAAAGTTTCTAAGTCCGCTCTGCTCCGAATCATCGCTCCGGCGTCAAAAATCGTCGTAGGACAAAAAATCGACACGCTATTTTGCAGGAAAAAATCCGGGGAACACGATGGCGTCGTCAAAAGTGCAGGTCGTCGAGCTCGTTTTCGAGAGAAAAAAAAAAAATTCTCAAAATTCGACAAAAAAATAAAACGATTATTGGATCGTGTAGAGAATGTAAAACTGCATAAGAATCGCATAGACGAAAATTGGCGTTCACGTGCTCGTTTTTGTGGAAAAAATTAAAAAAGCTCTCAAAGCTCGAGATAAAAAAAAAAAAAACCATCCACCAGGTAGCCAACGGTAAACGGTACAAGTATCGTACGGGCGAAAACGAGCGTTACCGTACTCGTTTTCGAGTTATTGAGGAAAAACGGCCTGGAGCTATCGGTCCGGCGGTCGACGCGCGAAAGATTCTAAGTCCGCTCTGCTCCGAATCATCGCTCCGGCGTCAAAAATCGTCGTAGGACAAAAAATCGACACGCTATTGTGCAGGAAAAAATCCGGGGAACACGATGGCGTCGTCAAAAGTGCAGGTCGTCGAGCTCGTTTTCGAGAAAAAAAAAAAAAAATTCTCAAAATTCGACAAAAAAATAAAACGATTGTTGGACCGTGTAGAGAATGTAAAACTGCATAAGAATCGTATAGACGAAAATTGGCGTTCACGTGCTCGTTTTTGTGGAAAAAATTAAAAAAGCTCTCAAAGTTCGAGATAAAAAAAAAAAAACCATCGACCAGGTAGCCAACGGTAAACGATACAAGTATCGTACGGGCGAAAACGAGCGTTACCGTGCTCGTTTTCGAGTTATTGACGAAAAACAGCCTGGAGCGATCGGTCCGGCGGTCGACGCGCGAAAGTTTCTAAGTCCGCTCTGCTCCGAATCATCGCTCCGGCGTCAAAAATCGTCGTAGGACAAAAAATCGACACGCTATCTTGCAGGAAAAAATCCGGGGAACACGATGGCGTCGTCAAAAGTGCAGGTCGTCGAGCTCGTTTTCGAGAAAAAAAAAAAAAATTCTCAAAATTCGACAAAAAAATAAAACGATTGTTGGACCGTGTAGAGAATGTAAAACTGCATAAGAATCGTATAGACGAAAATTGGCGTTCACGTGCTCGTTTTTGTGGAAAAAATTAAAAAAGCTCTCAAAGTTCGAGATAAAAAAAAAAAAACCATCGACCAGGTAGCCAACGGTAAACGATACAAGTATCGTACGGGCGAAAACGAGCGTTACCGTGCTCGTTTTCGAGTTATTGACGAAAAACGGCCTGGAGCGATCGGTCCGGCGGTCGACGCGCGAAAGTTTCTAAGTCCGCTCTGCTCCGAATCATCGCTCCGGCGTCAAAAATCGTCGTAGGACAAAAAATCGACACGCTATCTTGCAGGAAAAAATCCGGGGAACACGATGGCGTCGTCAAAAGTGCAGGTCGTCGAGCTCGTTTTCGAGAAAAAAAAAAAAAAATTCTCAAAATTCGACAAAAAAATAAAACGATTATTGGATCGTGTAGAGAATGTGAAACTGCATAAGAATCGTATAGACGAAAATTGGCGTTCACGTGCTCGTTTTTGTGGAAAAAATTAAAAAAGCTCTCAAAGCTCGAGATAAAAAAAAAAAAAACCATCCACCAGGTAGCCAACGGTAAACGGTACAAGTACCGTACGGGCGAAAACGAGCGTTACCGTGCTCGTTTTCGAGTTATTGAGGAAAAACGGCCTGGAGCGATCGGTCCGGCGGTCGACGCGCGAAAGTTTCTAAGTCCGCTCTGCTCCCCTCAGGGGCTGCCAGCCTTTCAGCTGCAGTACGGGCTTAACGAACCCGGGGTACCCGAGTCATACACACACCGTAAGCCTCCTGTTGGTCGTCACAACGACCCATTCACAATTCCCTATTGGTTTTGTGAATGGTACGTGACGGCAGGAGGAACGGGGGTCTTGGCTTAACCGCCTGGGCCACGAGTATGGCGACTCTATAAAATCGCCCTCCAATCCTAAGCTATGGTGCGCGGCGATGGGATGCATGGTTGGGGGAGAAGGCCCAATCCCAAGCGACCACCTCCGGGGAACCTGCCGAACCCCCGGAGTATTAGGCTTACCCGGGTAAGGCGGCTCTGCCCGGGTGGACCTTTATTCCGACCATCTCGTGGGATTCTTATGGACACAGAAAATAAAATGGGGATGGGGCGGGTTTTGTCGGTTGGGGAGGACGGAGACGGGGTTGGGGTTAGGGTGGCGGCGCTCGCGCCCCACTCAGCGCCAGGTCCGGCTTCGTGGAGGGTGGAGGAGGACGACGAGACGGCGTCGGTCTCGTCCTTCTCCTCCAGCACGAGCCACATAGGCTCTAAGAGGAAGAGGACGGGGCAGGCCGTCGTCGAGGTGGGCGGGGCGATGAGCCCGTCGGTGAGGCTGAGTTGCCTCAGGGACGAGGTGACCGAGGAGATATCGGAGAGGATCTCCTCGTCCCTGAGGCGGGTGGAGAAAGTCGCCGCTGCCTGCGCCTTTAAGGGGCAGAAAAGCGGTGGCGCGGAGGCCCTGAAGGCCGCGGCGGAGGAAATGAGGGAGGCGGCGCGGGAGCTCAGAGGGCGGAACGCCCGTCTGCAGCTCCTGTTGGAGGAGGAGCGACAAGGGAGGAGGAGGGCAGAGGCGCTGTGGAACAGCGCGGCCCTCCCTCCCATCCTCCCTCCTCCTCCACCGCCGCGTCCCTCGGCGGAGGTAAATAAGCGGAGTGCGGCGGCAGTGGTGCGGGGCACCGCGGGCCCCTCCACCCGCACTCCGCCCGTGAAGAAGTCCCCGTCCTCCTCAGAAGACGATCTTCTGAGGAGGATTGGGGACATGATTGATGGCAAGCTGGCCGCCTTCCGGGAGGAGCTCCTCGCCGGAAGAGCGGTCAGCAGGAAGGCGGTGCCTCCCCGACCTGTTCCGGTACAGTCGGGGAAGGCAAAGAAGGGCGGAGTGAAGGCTCCGCCCAGCGTTGCGGCACCAGGGCCCCGGGTCGCGACCCCCAAGGGGGGTGGTGTACCCGTGGTCGCGGTGGTCGCGTCCTCCACAGCACCCTCCCAAGGGGGGGTGGCGTGGAGTGAGGTGGTGGGGCGGAAGGCGAAGCGGGCGGCGAGGAAGGCCTCGCAACCGCGGCCTCCGCCTCCGCCGCCGGCGGCCAAGGTAAAGGCCGCGAAGGTCGGGAAGGCACGACCAGGTCGTCCCCCAAAAACGGCAGCGGTGACGCTGACTGTTGCGCAGGGGGGCGACCTGACCCTCGCGGAGGCGATGCGGCTCGCCAGGGAGAATATCTCCCTGGAAGAGCTGGGCATCGCCTCCGTGAGGGCGAAGAGGGCCGTGACCGGGGGTCTCTTGCTGGAGATCCCCGGGGCAGAAGGCGGCGCGAAGGCGGATCGTCTCGCCCAGAGGCTCCGGGAGCAGCTGGGCGAGCGAGGTGTCCGGGTCGCCCGGCCCACGAAGCGCACGGAGATGCGCGTTTGTGGGCTGGACGACTCGGTCAGCGCACAGGATGTGTCCCGTGCCCTTGCGAGGGCGGGGGACTGTCCTGTGGAGGACCTGCGGATCGGAGAGATCCGCAGGTCGCCCTCCGGCCTCGGGTCGGTGTGGGCCCGGTGCCCCCTCTCCGCCGCCCGTAAGGTGGCGGAATCCGGGAGGGTGTTGGTGGGGTGGGTTTCGGCGCGAGTGGAAATCCTCGCGCCGCGCCCGCTCCAGTGTCACCGCTGCCTCGAATTGGGGCACGTGAGGCAGTGGTGCACCTCGCCGGTGGACCGCAGCGGTCAGTGTTACCGCTGCGGTGCCAAAGAGCACCGTGCGAGCCAGTGCTCGGCGGCCCCCCACTGCCCGCTGTGTGCGGACATGGGGAGGCCAGCCGATCACAGGGTGGGGAGCAAGAAGTGCTCCCCCCCCTCCCGGAAGGAGAGGAAGAGGCGGGCTGCACCGGCTCCGGTGCCGAGGGCGGTGGCATCGTCCTCCATGGAGGTGGACGGTGCTACGGGGACGGACGGCCGGGAGGAGGCTGGCGCGGCCATTAATTAATGCCGCCCCGCCTCCTCCTCCAGGCCAACCTCAACCACTGCCGCGCGGCACAGGACTTGATGTCCCAAGTCCTCGCGGAGTGGGGGGTTGGCCTGGCGGTCGCCGCCGAGCCGTACCGCGTCCCTGATCACCCTCATTGGGTGGGCGACGCGGACGGCTTGGTGGCGACGGTATGGGGAGGGGGCGACGGGTCCCCACCGTTCTCCTTGTTGGAGCGCGGTCGGGGATTCGTCGCCGTGGACTGGGGGGGAGTCGCTGTGGTGGGGTGCTACATTTCGCCCCGTAGCGGTCACGCTGCGTTCGAGCTGTACTTGGCCGAGGTCGCGGCATGCGTGCAGCGCTACGCGGCCCGGCCGGTGCTGGTCCTGGGGGATTTTAATGCCAAGTCGGTGGCTTGGGGATCCCCCAGGACCTCCGTTCGCGGCGGGATCCTGGGCGATTGGGCGGCGGGGCTCGACCTCCGGGTATTGAACCGGGGGTCGGAGCACACATGCGTGCGGCGATATGGGGGGTCCATCGTGGATGTTGGATTCGCGACCCCCAACGCCGTGCGCATGGTGTCGGGTTGGCACGTGGTCGCGGGGGCAGAGACACTCTCCGATCACCGGTACATCCGGATGGAGGTCTCTGCCGCCGCGAGTGCATCCCGACACGGCCGTCTGCGTGGCACCCCACCACGCCGCTGGGCGCTTCGGCGCCTGGACAAGGACGCCCTGATGGCAGCTGCCCTCGCTGCAACTTGGCCGCAGGGAGCGGCCGAGTTGCCGAGCATAGAGGGGGAGGTCGTCCGGCTCGGAGCATTGGTCGCGGGTATTTGCGACGCGGCGATGCCTCGGGTCGGGCGGGCTTCTCCTCGCCGGGCGGTGTACTGGTGGTCGGACGCGATCGCGGAGTTGCGAGTCGCGACTGTCCGCGCCCGACGCCAGTACACCCGCGCGCGCCGTCGTCAACGTACAGGCGACGGCGTGGCGCGAGCGAGGGCAGCTGATGACCTGTATGGAGCATACCGCGTGGCGCGGGTTGCTCTGCAGGTCGCCATCAAACGGGCCAAGACCCAGGCATGGAAGGAGCTCCTCCAGACCCTTGATGACGATCCATGGGGGCGCCCATATAAGGTGGTGCTGAATAAGCTCCGCCCGTGGGCGCCCCCCGTCACCGAGGGTCTTGACCCCCGGCTGCTGGAGGACGTGGTCAATACACTCTTCCCAATTGGGGAGAGGGGACCGCGTCCTCCGGCGGCGGCGGCTGTCCCAGTGGAGTGGACGGCCGAGCTGGGGGTCACGCAGGAGGAGCTGGCAGCGGCCATCAGACGGCTCGGGGTTCGTAACACGGCCCCGGGTCCGGATGGTGTGCCCGGCCGGGTTTGGGTCTTGACCCAGGGCGTCCTTGGGGCCGACCTCAGGCGGTTGTTCGACCGCTGCCTGAGGGACGGGCGATTCCCCCCCAGTTGGAAGGTGGCGAGGATGGTCCTCCTCCGGAAGGAGGGTCGGCCCGCGGAGTCTCCCTCCGCATACCGGCCCATTTGTCTCCTCGACGAGGTGGGCAAGCTCTTCGAGCGTGTGATTGCTGCCCGCCTCGTCGAGCACCTGTCGCGGGGTGATCCCGGTCTGGCCGACTGCCAGTTCGGTTTCCGAGGGGGCCGATCGACTATCGACGCGATAGGTCGTGTGAGGGCCCTCTCGGAGGCGGCCGTCTCCCGGGGAGGGGTGGCATTGGCAATATCCTTGGATATTGCCAATGCCTTTAACACCCTCCCCTGGGAAGAGATAAGGAGGGGGCTCGAATATCATCGAGTCCCCCCTTGTCTCAGGGCGGTCGTCGGGGATTATCTCCGCGGCAGGTGGATCGAGTATCCGGGCCGGGATGGTGATATGCGGAGGGAGGTGTACTGCGGTGTTCCGCAGGGGTCGGTCCTCGGGCCACTCCTGTGGAACATCGCGTACGACTCGGTGTTGCGGGCCGGCCTCCCCGACGGCGTCAGCACGGTGTGTTATGCGGATGACACACTGGTGCTGGCCGTCGGGGCGCACTGGGGGAGGGCCATGCGTCGCGCGGAGGAGGGGTCGCAACGCGTCGTCGACCGGATCAGGGGGATGGGGATGACGGTGGCGGTCCATAAGACCGAGGTGATTGCGTTTCATTCACCTCGGCAGGATCCGCCACCCCCTCTGATTCGGGTGGGTGGGGCTGACATCGAGGTGAAGCCCCAGATCAGGTATCTAGGGCTGATCCTCGATAGCCACTGGCGTTTCGAGAAGCATTTCCGCTGCCTGGTCCCCCGGTTGGAAAGGATGGTTGCGGCTCTGGGCCGGATCCTGCCCAACCTGGGGGGCCCGGCGGGCCGAGTTCGTCGCCTCTATGTGGCAGTGGTCCAGTCGGTGGCCCTATACGGGGCCCCCGTCTGGGCGGACGACCTGGCTGCCTCCCGGCGCAGCATGACTATGCTGCGTCGGGTGCAGAGGCGCATGGCGCTCAGGGTCGTCCGCGGGTATCGGACCATGTCACATGAGGCGGCGACGGTTCTAGCGGGGATGCCGCCCATGGACCTGCTCGCGCGGTCGCACGCGGTGATGTACCGGCACCGCGTCGACCGTCGCGTGGGGGTGGCGGCGGTCCCGGGCGGGCAGGAACCTGCTTGGGGCGATTTGAAGCGCCAGGCCCGGCAGTCCGTGTTGCTCGCGTGGCAGGAGCGGCTGGCTCTGCCAACCGCGGGGCACCGGACTGTCGGGGCTGTTCGGCCACTCCTGAAGGAGTGGCTGGACAGAGGCCATGGCAGCCTCACCTACCGGCTGGCACAGGTATTTTCCGGGCATGGCAGCTTCGGAAGATACCTGTGCCGGATAGGGAAAGAGCCGACGGCGCGTTGCTGCCACTGCGACGCTGAGCAGGACACGGCGGATCATACCCTGGAGGTATGCCCCGCGTGGGAGGGGGAGCGCCGTGTCCTGGTCGGCGTCGTCGGGCGGGATGTCTCGCTGCCGGGCGTGGTGCGCGCCATGCTCGGCAGCGAGGAGAAGTGGAGGGCCGTGGCCTCCTTCTGCGAGAACGTAATGTTGCAGAAGGAGGCCGCGGGGAGGGAGCGCGAGCTTCAGCGGCGCGCTAAAGCTCGCGCTCGTGCGGTGGCCCGAGGTCGTCGCCCGGTCGCGAGGCGTCGCGGGCGGCCGCCTCGGCGTGGCGGATGACCTAGGCTGGGAGGGGGGTCCTGAGGGGACCCTCCTCCCGCCAGGCGGCGCCGGGTCGGACCGGTTGGGGGTAGGAGTGCCTCCCCCACCGGTCCGACGCAAGGGGAGGCACCCTCGGCGGTCTGGTGCGGCCATGAACGCCCGGCCGCCGAGGGGTGGAAACGGGGTCGCGGGCGGTTGCGAGTTGGGGCTCGCAGCCGCCACTAAACGCGGCCCCGGGACGGATAGCGGCGGGATGGAGTGGCCCCGTCCCGCCGC
Organism: Colletes latitarsis; assembly: GCF_051014445.1. NCBI lineage: Eukaryota > Metazoa > Arthropoda > Insecta > Hymenoptera > Colletidae > Colletes > Colletes latitarsis. The sequence goes on from NC_135137.1 coordinate 2,822,422, forward strand.
TATGAGGCAGTGTGTCTACTGGGGGGACCGATTGCCCCCCGGGGGATGGGCGCGAAAGCGCGGGCACGGGGAGGATACCGGAAGAATGCTTCGAGCGATTCCCGGTATCCTCCCAAAGCGTGCCGAAGGGTCACCGTGGGGTTTTTAGTGGGTAGGTCCCGCGCCTGTCGTTGTACGGGCGCGGGGAATCCCACACACCCCTCCCACCTCTCCCCAAGGAGGTGGGAGGGAGTCTTTCGAAGATTTTCCCCACGACAAAAAAAAAAAAAAAAAAAAAAAAGTCCGCTCTGCTCCGAATCATCGCTCCGGCGTCAAAAATCGTCGTAGGACAAAAAATCGACACGCTATCTTGCAGGAAAAAATCCGGGGAACACGATGGCGTCGTCAAAAGTGCAGGTCGTCGAGCTCGTTTTCGAGAAAAAAAAAAAAAAATTCTCAAAATTCGACAAAAAAATAAAACGATTATTGGATCGTGTAGAGAATGTGAAACTGCATAAGAATCGTATAGACGAAAATTGGCGTTCACGTGCTCGTTTTTGTGGAAAAAATTAAAAAAGCTCTCAAAGCTCGAGGTAAAAAAAAAAAAAACCATCCACCAGGTAGCCAACGGTAAACGGTACAAGTATCGTACGGGCGAAAACGAGCGTTACCGTGCTCGTTTTCGAGTTATTGAGGAAAAACTGCCTGGAGCGATCGGTCCGGCGGTCGACGCGCGAAAGTTTCTAAGTCCACTCTGCTCCGAATCATCGCTCCGGCGTCAAAAATCGTCGTAGGACAAAAAATCGGCACGCTATTGTGCAGGAAAAAATCCGGGGAACACGATGGCGTCGTCAAAAGTGCAGGTCGTCGAGCTCGTTTTCGAGAAAAAAAAAAAAAAATTCTCAAAATTCGACAAAAAAATAAAACGATTGTTGGATCGTATAGAGAATGTGAAACTGCATAAGAATCGTATAGACGAAAATTGGCGTTCACGTGCTCGTTTTTGTGGAAAAAATTAAAAAAGCTCTCAAAGCTCGAGATAAAAAAAAAGAAAACCATCCACCAGGTAGCCAACGGTAAACGGTACAAGTACCGTACGGGCGAAAACGAGCGTTACCGTGCTCGTTTTCGAGTTATTGACGAAAAACGGCCTGGAGCGATCGGTCCGGCGGTCGACGCGCGTAAGTTTCTAAGTCCGCTCTGCTCCGAATCATCGCTCCGGCGTCAAAAATCGTCGTAGGACAAAAAATCGACACGCTATCTTGCAGGAAAAAATCCGGGGAACACGATGGCGTCGTCAAAAGTGCAGGTCGTCGAGCTCGTTTTCGAGAAAAAAAAAAAAAAATTCTCAAAATTCGACAAAAAAATAAAACGATTATTGGATCGTATAGAGAATGTGAAACTGCATAAGAATCGTATAGACGAAAATTGGCGTTCACGTGCTCGTTTTTGTGGAAAAAATTAAAAAAGCTCTCAAAGCTCGAGATAAAAAAAAAAAAACCATCGACCAGGTAGCCAACGGTAAACGATACAAGTATCGTACGGGCGAAAACGAGCGTTACCGTGCTCGTTTTCGAGTTATTGACGAAAAACAGCCTGGAGCGATCGGTCCGGCGGTCGACGCGCGAAAGTGTCCAAGTCCGCTCTGCTCCGAATCATCGCTCCGGCGTCAAAAATCGTCGTAGGACAAAAACTCGACACGCTATCTTGCAGGAAAAAATCCGGGGTACACGATGGCGTCGTCAAAAGTGCAGGTCGTCGAGCTCGTCTTCGAGAGAAAAAAAAAAAAATTCTCAAAATTCGACAAAAAAATAAAACGATTATTGGATCGTGTAGAGAATGTAAAACTGCATCAGAATCGCATAGACGAAAATTGGCGTTCACGTGCTCGTTTTTGTGGAAAAAATTAAAAAAGCTCTCAAAGCTCGAGATAAAAAAAAAAAAAACCATCCACCAGGTAGCCAACGGTAAACGGTACAAGTACCGTACGGGCGAAAACGAGCGTTACCGTGCTCGTTTTCGAGTTATTGAGGAAAAACGGCCTGGAGCGATCGGTCCGGCGGTCCACGCGCGAAAGTTTCTAAGTCCGCTCTGCTCCGAATCATCGCTCCGGCGTCAAAAATCGTCGTAGGACAAAAACTCGACACGCTATCTTGCAGGAAAAAATCCGGGGAACACGATGGCGTCGTCAAAAGTGCAGGTCGTCGAGCTCGTTTTCTAGAGAAAAAAAAAAAAATTCTCAAAATTCGACAAAAAAATAAAACGATTATTGGATCGTGTAGAGAATGTAAAACTGCATAAGAATCGCATAGACGAAAATTGGCGTTCACGTGCTCGTTTTTGTGGAAAAAATTAAAAAAGCTCTCAAAGCTCGAGATAAAAAAAAAAAAAACCATCCACCAGGTAGCCAACGGTAAACGGTACAAGTATCGTACGGGCGAAAACGAGCGTTACCGTGCTCGTTTTCGAGTTATTGACGAAAAACGGCCTGGAGCGATCGGTCCGGCGGTCGACGCGCGAAAGTTTCTAAGTCCGCTCTGCTTCGGGGAGGATACCGGAAGAATGCTTCGAGCGATTCCCGGTATCCTCCCAAAGCGTGCCGAAGGGTCACCGTGGGGTTTTTAGTGGGTAGGTCCCGCGCCTGTCGTTGTACGGGGGTGGGGAATCCCACACACCCCTCCCACCTCTCCCCAAGGAGGTGGGAGGGAGTCTTTCGAAGATTTTCCCCACGACAAAAAAAAAAAAAAAAAAAAAAAAAAGTCCGCTCTGCTCCGAATCATCGCTCCGGCGTCAAAAATCGTCGTAGAACAAAAAATCGACACGCTATCTTGCAGGAAAAAATCCGGGGACCACGATGGCGTCGTCAAAAGTGCAGGTCGTCGAGCTCGTTTTCGAGAGAAAAAAAAAAAAATTCTCAAAGTTCGACAAAAAAATAAAACGATTATTGGATCGTGTAGAGAATGTAAAACTGCATCAGAATCGCATAGACGAAAATTGGCGTTCACGTGCTCGTTTTTGTGGAAAAAATTAAAAAAGCTCTCAAAGCTCGAGATAAAAAAAAAAAAAACCATCCACCAGGTAGCCAACGGTAAACGGTACAAGTATCGTACGGGCGAAAACGAGCGTTACCGTGCTCGTTTTCGAGTTATTGACGAAAAACGGCCTGGAGCGATCGGTCCGGCGGTCGACGCGCGAAAGTTTCTAAGTCCGCTCTGCTCCGAATCATCGCTCCGGCGTCAAAAATCGTCGTAGGACAAAAAATCGACACGCTATCTTGCAGGAAAAAATCCGGGGAACACGATGGCGTCGTCAAAAGTGCAGGTCGTCGAGCTCGTTTTCGAGAAAAAAAAAAAAAAATTCTCAAAATTCGACAAAAAAATAAAACGATTATTGGATCGTATAGAGAATGTGAAACTGCATAAGAATCGTATAGACGAAAATTGGCGTTCACGTGCTCGTTTTTGTGGAAAAAATTAAAAAAGCTCTCAAAGCTCGAGATAAAAAAAAAAAAACCATCGACCAGGTAGCCAACGGTAAACGATACAAGTATCGTACGGGCGAAAACGAGCGTTACCGTGCTCGTTTTCGAGTTATTGACGAAAAACAGCCTGGAGCGATCGGTCCGGCGGTCGACGCGCGAAAGTGTCCAAGTCCGCTCTGCTCCGAATCATCGCTCCGGCGTCAAAAATCGTCGTAGGACAAAAACTCGACACGCTATCTTGCAGGAAAAAATCCGGGGTACACGATGGCGTCGTCAAAAGTGCAGGTCGTCGAGCTCGTCTTCGAGAGAAAAAAAAAAAAATTCTCAAAATTCGACAAAAAAATAAAACGATTATTGGATCGTGTAGAGAATGTAAAACTGCATCAGAATCGCATAGACGAAAATTGGCGTTCACGTGCTCGTTTTTGTGGAAAAAATTAAAAAAGCTCTCAAAGCTCGAGATAAAAAAAAAAAAAACCATCCACCAGGTAGCCAACGGTAAACGGTACAAGTATCGTACGGGCGAAAACGAGCGTTACCGTGCTCGTTTTCGAGTTATTGACGAAAAACGGCCTGGAGCGATCGGTCCGGCGGTCGACGCGCGAAAGTTTCTAAGTCCGCTCTGCTCCGAATCATCGCTCCGGCGTCAAAAATCGTCGTAGGACAAAAAATCGACACGCTATCTTGCAGGAAAAAATCCGGGGACCACGATGGCGTCGTCAAAAGTGCAGGTCGTCGAGCTCGTTTTCGAGAGAAAAAAAAAAAAATTCTCAAAATTCGACAAAAAAATAAAACGATTATTGGATCGTGTAGAGAATGTAAAACTGCATCAGAATCGCATAGACGAAAATTGGCGTTCACGTGCTCGTTTTTGTGGAAAAAATTAAAAAAGCTCTCAAAGCTCGAGATAAAAAAAAAAAGAACCATCCACCAGGTAGCCAACGGTAAACGGTACAAGTATCGTACGGGCGAAAACGAGCGTTACCGTGCTCATTTTCGAGTTATTGACGAAAAACGGCCTGGAGCGATCGGTCCGGCGGTCGACGCGCGAAAGTTTCTGAGTCCGCTCTGCTCCGAATCATCGCTCCGGCGTCAAAAATCGTCGTAGGACAAAAACTCGACACGCTATCTTGCATGAAAAAATCCGGGGAACACGATGGCGTCGTCAAAAGTGCAGGTCGTCGAGCTCGTTTTCGAGAGAAAAAAAAAAAAATTCTCAAAATTCGACAAAAAAATAAAACGATTATTGGATCGTGTAGAGAATGTAAAACTGCATCAGAATCGCATAGACGAAAATTGGCGTTCACGTGCTCGTTTTTGTGGAAAAAATTAAAAAAGCTCTCAAAGCTCGAGATAAAAAAAAAAAAAACCATCCACCAGGTAGCCAACGGTAAACGGTACAAGTATCGTACGGACGAAAACGAGCGTTACCGTGCTCGTTTTCGAGTTATTGACGAAAAACGGCCTGGAGCGATCGGTCCGGCGGTCGACGCGCGAAAGTTTCTAAGTCCGCTCTGCTCCGAATCATCGCTCCGGCGTCAAAAATCGTCGTAGGACAAAAAATCGACACGCTATCTTGCAGGAAAAAATCCGGGGAACACGATGGCGTCGTCAAAAGTGCAGGTCGTCGAGCTCGTTTTCGAGAAAAAAAAAAAAAAATTCTCAAAATTCGACAAAAAAATAAAACGATTGTTGGACCGTGTAGAGAATGTAAAACTGCATAAGAATCGAATAGACGAAAATTGGCGTTCACGTGCTCGTTTTTGTGGAAAAAATTAAAAAAGCTCTCAAAGTTCGAGATAAAAAAAAAAAAAACCATCCTCCAGGTAGCCAACGGTAAACGGTACAAGTACCGTACGGGCGAAAACGAGCGTTACCGTGCTCGTTTTCGAGTTATTGAGGAAAAACGGCCTGGAGCGATCGGTCCGGCGGTCGACGCGCGAAAGTTTCTAAGTCCGCTCTGCTCCGAATCATCGCTCCGGCGTCAAAAATCGTCGTAGGACAAAAAATCGACACACTATTGCGCAGGAAAAAATCCGGGGAACACGATGGCGTCGTCAAAAGTGCAGGTCGTCGAGCTCGTTTTCGAGAAAAAAAAAAAAAAATTCTCAAAATTCGACAAAAAAATAAAACGATTATTGGATCGTATAGAGAATGTGAAACTGCATAAGAATCGTATAGACGAAAATTGGCGTTCACGTGCTCGTTTTTGTGGAAAAAATTAAAAAAGCTCTCAAAGCTCGAGATAAAAAAAAAAAAACCATCGACCAGGTAGCCAACGGTAAACGATACAAGTATCGTACGGGCGAAAACGAGCGTTACCGTGCTCGTTTTCGAGTTATTGACGAAAAACAGCCTGGAGCGATCGGTCCGGCGGTCGACGCGCGAAAGTGTCCAAGTCCGCTCTGCTCCGAATCATCGCTCCGGCGTCAAAAATCGTCGTAGGACAAAAAATCGACACGCTATCTTGCAGGAAAAAATCCGGGGAACACGATGGCGTCGTCAAAAGTGCAGGTCGTCGAGCTCGTTTTCGAGAAAAAAAAAAAAAAATTCTCAAAATTCGACAAAAAAATAAAACGATTGTTGGATCGTGTAGAGAATGTGAAACTGCATAAGAATCGTATAGACGAAAATTGGCGTTCACGTGCTCGTTTTTGTGGAAAAAATTAAAAAAGCTCTCAAAGCTCGAGATAAAAAAAAAAAAAACCATCCACCAGGTAGCCAACGGTAAACGGTACAAGTACCGTACGGGCGAAAACGAGCGTTACCGTGCTCGTTTTCGAGTTATTGAGGAAAAACGGCCTGGAGCGATCGGTCCGGCGGTCGACGCGCGAAAGTTTCTAAGTCCGCTCTGCTCCGAATCATCGCTCCGGCGTCAAAAATCGTCGTAGGACAAAAAATCGACACGCTATTTTGCAGGAAAAAATCCGGGGAACACGATGGCGTCGTCAAAAGTGCAGGTCGTCGAGCTCGTTTTCGAGAGAAAAGAAAAAAAATTCTCAAAATTCGACAAAAAAATAAAACGATTATTGGATCGTGTAGAGAATGTAAAACTGCATAAGAATCGCATAGACGAAAATTGGCGTTCACGTGCTCGTTTTTGTGGAAAAAATTAAAAAAGCTCTCAAAGCTCGAGATAAAAAAAAAAAAAACCATCCACCAGGTAGCCAACGGTAAACGGTACAAGTATCGTACGGGCGAAAACGAGCGTTACCGTGCTCGTTTTCGAGTTATTGACGAAAAACGGCCTGGAGCGATCGGTCCGGCGGTCGACGCGCGAAAGTTTCTAAGTCCGCTCTGCTTCGGGGAGGATACCGGAAGAATGCTTCGAGCGATTCCCGGTATCCTCCCAAAGCGTGCCGAAGGGTCACCGTGGGGTTTTTAGTGGGTAGGTCCCGCGCCTGTCGTTGTACGGGGGTGGGGAATCCCACACACCCCTCCCACCTCTCCCCAAGGAGGTGGGAGGGAGTCTTTCGAAGATTTTCCCCACGACAAAAAAAAAAAAAAAAAAAAAAAAAAAGTCCGCTCTGCTCCGAATCATCGCTCCGGCGTCAAAAATCGTCGTAGAACAAAAAATCGACACGCTATCTTGCAGGAAAAAATCCGGGGACCACGATGGCGTCGTCAAAAGTGCAGGTCGTCGAGCTCGTTTTCGAGAGAAAAAAAAAAAAATTCTCAAAGTTCGACAAAAAAATAAAACGATTATTGGATCGTGTAGAGAATGTAAAACTGCATCAGAATCGCATAGACGAAAATTGGCGATCACGTGCTCGTTTTTGTGGAAAAAATTAAAAAAGCTCTCAAAGCTCGAGATAAAAAAAAAAAAAACCATCCACCAGGTAGCCAACGGTAAACGGTACAAGTATCGTACGGGCGAAAACGAGCGTTACCGTGCTCGTTTTCGAGTTATTGACGAAAAACGGCCTGGAGCGATCGGTCCGGCGGTCGACGCGCGAAAGTTTCTAAGTCCGCTCTGCTCCGAATCATCGCTCCGGCGTCAAAAATCGTCGTAGGACAAAAAATCGACACGCTATCTTGCAGGAAAAAATCCGGGGAACACGATGGCGTCGTCAAAAGTGCAGGTCGTCGAGCTCGTTTTCGAGAAAAAAAAAAAAAAATTCTCAAAATTCGACAAAAAAATAAAACGATTATTGGATCGTATAGAGAATGTGAAACTGCATAAGAATCGTATAGACGAAAATTGGCGTTCACGTGCTCGTTTTTGTGGAAAAAATTAAAAAAGCTCTCAAAGCTCGAGATAAAAAAAAAAAAACCATCGACCAGGTAGCCAACGGTAAACGATACAAGTATCGTACGGGCGAAAACGAGCGTTACCGTGCTCGTTTTCGAGTTATTGACGAAAAACAGCCTGGAGCGATCGGTCCGGCGGTCGACGCGCGAAAGTGTCCAAGTCCGCTCTGCTCCGAATCATCGCTCCGGCGTCAAAAATCGTCGTAGGACAAAAACTCGACACGCTATCTTGCAGGAAAAAATCCGGGGTACACGATGGCGTCGTCAAAAGTGCAGGTCGTCGAGCTCGTCTTCGAGAGAAAAAAAAAAAAATTCTCAAAATTCGACAAAAAAATAAAACGATTATTGGATCGTGTAGAGAATGTAAAACTGCATCAGAATCGCATAGACGAAAATTGGCGTTCACGTGCTCGTTTTTGTGGAAAAAATTAAAAAAGCTCTCAAAGCTCGAGATAAAAAAAAAAAAAACCATCCACCAGGTAGCCAACGGTAAACGGTACAAGTATCGTACGGGCGAAAACGAGCGTTACCGTGCTCGTTTTCGAGTTATTGACGAAAAACGGCCTGGAGCGATCGGTCCGGCGGTCGACGCGCGAAAGTTTCTAAGTCCGCTCTGCTCCGAATCATCGCTCCGGCGTCAAAAATCGTCGTAGGACAAAAAATCGACACGCTATCTTGCAGGAAAAAATCCGGGGAACACGATGGCGTCGTCAAAAGTGCAGGTCGTCGAGCTCGTTTTCGAGAAAAAAAAAAAAAAATTCTCAAAATTCGACAAAAAAATAAAACGATTGTTGGACCGTGTAGAGAATGTAAAACTGCATAAGAATCGAATAGACGAAAATTGGCGTTCACGTGCTCGTTTTTGTGGAAAAAATTAAAAAAGCTCTCAAAGTTCGAGATAAAAAAAAAAAAAACCATCCTCCAGGTAGCCAACGGTAAACGGTACAAGTACCGTACGGGCGAAAACGAGCGTTACCGTGCTCGTTTTCGAGTTATTGAGGAAAAACGGCCTGGAGCGATCGGTCCGGCGGTCGACGCGCGAAAGTTTCTAAGTCCGCTCTGCTCCGAATCATCGCTCCGGCGTCAAAAATCGTCGTAGGACAAAAAATCGACACACTATTGCGCAGGAAAAAATCCGGGGAACACGATGGCGTCGTCAAAAGTGCAGGTCGTCGAGCTCGTTTTCGAGAAAAAAAAAAAAAAATTCTCAAAATTCGACAAAAAAATAAAACGATTATTGGATCGTATAGAGAATGTGAAACTGCATAAGAATCGTATAGACGAAAATTGGCGTTCACGTGCTCGTTTTTGTGGAAAAAATTAAAAAAGCTCTCAAAGCTCGAGATAAAAAAAAAAAAACCATCGACCAGGTAGCCAACGGTAAACGATACAAGTATCGTACGGGCGAAAACGAGCGTTACCGTGCTCGTTTTCGAGTTATTGACGAAAAACAGCCTGGAGCGATCGGTCCGGCGGTCGACGCGCGAAAGTGTCCAAGTCCGCTCTGCTCCGAATCATCGCTCCGGCGTCAAAAATCGTCGTAGGACAAAAAATCGACACGCTATCTTGCAGGAAAAAATCCGGGGAACACGATGGCGTCGTCAAAAGTGCAGGTCGTCGAGCTCGTTTTCGAGAAAAAAAAAAAAAAATTCTCAAAATTCGACAAAAAAATAAAACGATTGTTGGATCGTGTAGAGAATGTGAAACTGCATAAGAATCGTATAGACGAAAATTGGCGTTCACGTGCTCGTTTTTGTGGAAAAAATTAAAAAAGCTCTCAAAGCTCGAGATAAAAAAAAAAAAAACCATCCACCAGGTAGCCAACGGTAAACGGTACAAGTACCGTACGGGCGAAAACGAGCGTTACCGTGCTCGTTTTCGAGTTATTGAGGAAAAACGGCCTGGAGCGATCGGTCCGGCGGTCGACGCGCGAAAGTTTCTAAGTCCGCTCTGCTCCGAATCATCGCTCCGGCGTCAAAAATCGTCGTAGGACAAAAAATCGACACGCTATTTTGCAGGAAAAAATCCGGGGAACACGATGGCGTCGTCAAAAGTGCAGGTCGTCGAGCTCGTTTTCGAGAGAAAAGAAAAAAAATTCTCAAAATTCGACAAAAAAATAAAACGATTATTGGATCGTGTAGAGAATGTAAAACTGCATAAGAATCGCATAGACGAAAATTGGCGTTCACGTGCTCGTTTTTGTGGAAAAAATTAAAAAAGCTCTCAAAGCTCGAGATAAAAAAAAAAAAAACCATCCACCAGGTAGCCAACGGTAAACGGTACAAGTATCGTACGGGCGAAAACGAGCGTTACCGTACTCGTTTTCGAGTTATTGAGGAAAAACGGCCTGGAGCGATCGGTCCGGCGGTCGACGCGCGAAAGTTTCTAAGTCCGCTCTGCTCCGAATCATCGCTCCGGCGTCAAAAATCGTCGTAGGACAAAAAATCGACACGCTATCTTGCAGGAAAAAATCCGGGGAACACGATGGCGTCGTCAAAAGTGCAGGTCGTCGAGCTCGTTTTCGAGAAAAAAAAAAAAAAATTCTCAAAATTCGACAAAAAAATAAAACGATTATTGGATCGTATAGAGAATGTGAAACTGCATAAGAATCGTATAGACGAAAATTGGCGTTCACGTGCTCGTTTTTGTGGAAAAAATTAAAAAAGCTCTCAAAGTTCGAGATAAAAAAAAAAAAAACCATCCACCAGGTAGCCAACGGTAAACGGTACAAGTACCGTACGGGCGAAAACGAGCGTTACCGTGCTCGTTTTCGAGTTATTGAGGAAAAACGGCCTGGAGCGATCGGTCCGGCGGTCGACGCGCGAAAGTTTCTAAGTCCGCTCTGCTCCGAATCATCGCTCCGGCGTCAAAAATCGTCGTAGGACAAAAAATCGACACGCTATCTTGCAGGAAAAAATCCGGGGAACACGATGGCGTCGTCAAAAGTGCAGGTCGTCGAGCTCGTTTTCGAGAGAAAAAAAGAAAAATTCTCAAAATTCGACAAAAAAATAAAACGATTATTGGATCGTGTAGAGAATGTGAAACTGCATAAGAATCGTGTAGACGAAAATTGGCGTTCACGTGCTCGTTTTTGTGGAAAAAATTAAAAAAGCTCTCAAAGCTCGAGATAAAAAAAAAAAAAACCATCGACCAGGTAGCCAACGGTAAACGATACAAGTATCGTACGGGCGAAAACGAGCGTTACCGTGCTCGTTTTCGAGTTATTGACGAAAAACGGCCTGGAGCGATCGGTCCGGCGGTCGACGCGCGAAAGTTTCTAAGTCCGCTCTGCTCCGAATCATCGCTCCGGCGTCAAAAATCGTCGTAGGACAAAAAATCGACACGCTATCTTGCAGGAAAAAATCCGGGGAACACGATGGCGTCGTCAAAAGTGCAGGTCGTCGAGCTCGTTTTCGAGAGAAAAAAAGAAAAATTCTCAAAATTCGACAAAAAAATAAAACGATTATTGGATCGTGTAGAGAATGTGAAACTGCATAAGAATCGTGTAGACGAAAATTGGCGTTCACGTGCTCGTTTTTGTGGAAAAAATTAAAAAAGCTCTCAAAGCTCGAGATAAAAAAAAAAAAAACCATCGACCAGGTAGCCAACGGTAGACGGTACAAGTATCGTATGGGCGAAAACGAGCGTTACCGTGCTCGTTTTCGAGTTATTGACGAAAAACTGCCTGGAGCGATCGGTCCGGCGGTCGACGCGCGAAAGTTTCTAAGTCCGCTCTGCTCCGAATCATCGCTCCGGCGTCAAAAATCGTCGTAGGACAAAAACTCGACACGCTATCTTGCATGATAAAATCCGGGGAACACGATGGCGTCGTCAAAAGTGCAGGTCGTCGAGCTCGTTTTCGAGAGAAAAAAAAAAAAATTCTCAAAATTCGACAAAAAAATAAAACGATTATTGGATCGTGTAGAGAATGTAAAACTGCATAAGAATCGCATAGACGAAAATTAGCGTTCACGTGCTCGTTTTTGTGGAGAAAATTAAAAAAGCTCTCAAAGTTCGAGATAAAAAAAGAAAAAACCATCCACCAGGTAGCCAACGGTAAACGGTACAAGTATCGTACGGGCGAAAACGAGCGTTACCGTGCTCGTTTTCGAGTTATTGACGAAAAACGCCCTGGAGCGATCGGTCCGGCGGTCGACGCGCGAAAGTTTCTAAGTCCGCTCTGCTCCGAATCATCGCTCCGGCGTCAAAAATCGTCGTAGGACAAAAAATCGACACGCTACTTTGCAGGAAAAAATCCGGGGAACACGATGGCGTCGTCAAAAGTGCAGGTCGTCGAGCTCGTTTTCGAGAGAAAAAAAAAAAAATTCTCAAAATTCGACAAACAAATAAAACGATTGTTGGACCGTGTAGAGAATGTAAAACTGCATAAGAATCGTATAGACGAAAATTGGCGTTCACGTGCTCGTTTTTGTGGAGAAAATTAAAAAAGCTCTCAAAGTTCGAGATAAAAAAAGAAAAAACCATCCACCAGGTAGCCAACGGTAAACGGTACAAGTATCGTACGGGCGAAAACGAGCGTTACCGTGCTCGTTTTCGAGTTATTGACGAAAAACGGCCTGGAGCGATCGGTCCGGCGGTCGACGCGCGAAAGATTCTAAGTCCGCTCTGCTCCGAATCATCGCTCCGGCGTCAAAAATCGTCGTAGGACAAAAAATCGACACGCTACTTTGCAGGAAAAAATCCGGGGAACACGATGGCGTCGTCAAAAGTGCAGGTCGTCGAGCTCGTTTTCGAGAGAAAAAAAAAAAAATTCTCAAAATTCGACAAACAAATAAAACGATTGTTGGACCGTGTAGAGAATGTAAAACTGCATAAGAATCGTATAGACGAAAATTGGCGTTCACGTGCTCGTTTTTGTGGAAAAAATTAAAAAAGCTCTCAAAGTTCGAGATAAAAAAAAAAAAACCATCGACCAGGTAGCCAACGGTAAACGATACAAGTATCGTACGGGCGAAAACGAGCGTTACCGTGCTCGTTTTCGAGTTATTGACGAAAAACGGCCTGGAGCGATCGGTCCGGCGGTCGACGCGCGAAAGTTTCTAAGTCCGCTCTGCTCCGAATCATCGCTCCGGCGTCAAAAATCGTCGTAGGACAAAAAATCGACACGCTATCTTGCAGGAAAAAATCCGGGGAACACGATGGCGTCGTCAAAAGTGCAGGTCGTCGAGCTCGTTTTCGAGAGAAAAAAAGAAAAATTCTCAAAATTCGACAAAAAAATAAAACGATTATTGGATCGTGTAGAGAATGTGAAACTGCATAAGAATCGTGTAGACGAAAATTGGCGTTCACGTGCTCGTTTTTGTGGAAAAAATTAAAAAAGCTCTCAAAGCTCGAGATAAAAAAAAAAAAAACCATCGACCAGGTAGCCAACGGTAGACGGTACAAGTATCGTATGGGCGAAAACGAGCGTTACCGTGCTCGTTTTCGAGTTATTGACGAAAAACGGCCTGGAGCGATCGGTCCGGCGGTCGACGCGCGAAAGTTTCTAAGTCCGCTCTGCTCCGAATCATCGCTCCGGCGTCAAAAATCGTCGTAGGACAAAAACTCGACACGCTATCTTGCATGAAAAAATCCGGGGAACACGATGGCGTCGTCAAAAGTGCAGGTCGTCGAGCTCGTTTTCGAGAGAAAAAAAAAAAAATTCTCAAAATTCGACAAAAAAATAAAACGATTATTGGATCGTGTAGAGAATGTAAAACTGCATAAGAATCGCATAGACGAAAATTAGCGTTCTCGTGCTCGTTTTTGTGGAAAAAATTAAAAAAGCTCTCAAAGTTCGAGATAAAAAAAGAAAAAACCATCCACCAGGTAGCCAACGGTAAACGGTACAAGTATCGTACGGGCGAAAACGAGCGTTACCGTGCTCGTTTTCGAGTTATTGACGAAAAACGGCCTGGAGCGATCGGTCCGGCGGTCGACGCGCGAAAGTTTCTAAGTCCGCTCTGCTCCGAATCATCGCTCCGGCGTCAAAAATCGTCGTAGGACAAAAAATCGACACGCTACTTTGCAGGAAAAAATCCGGGGAACACGATGGCGTCGTCAAATGTGCAGGTCGTCGAGCTCGTTTTCGAGAAAAAAAAAAAAAAATTCTCAAAATTCGACAAACAAATAAAACGATTGTTGGACCGTGTAGAGAATGTACAACTGCATAAGAATCGTATAGACGAAAATTGGCGTTCACGTGCTCGTTTTTGTGGAGAAAATTAAAAAAGCTCTCAAAGTTCGAGATAAAAAAAGAAAAAACCATCCACCAGGTAGCCAACGGTAAACGGTACAAGTATCGCACGGGCGAAAACGAGCGTTACCGTGCTCGTTTTCGAGTTATTGACGAAAAACGGCCTGGAGCGATCGGTCCGGCGGTCGACGCGCGAAAGATTCTAAGTCCGCTCTGCTCCGAATCATCGCTCCGGCGTCAAAAATCGTCGTAGGACAAAAAATCGACACGCTACTTTGCAGGAAAAAATCCGGGGAACACGATGGCGTCGTCAAAAGTGCAGGTCGTCGAGCTCGTTTTCGAGAGAAAAAAAAAAAAATTCTCAAAATTCGACAAACAAATAAAACGATTGTTGGACCGTGTAGAGAATGTAAAACTGCATAAGAATCGTATAGACGAAAATTGGCGTTCACGTGCTCGTTTTTGTGGAAAAAATTAAAAAAGCTCTCAAAGTTCGAGATAAAAAAAAAAAAACCATCGACCAGGTAGCCAACGGTAAACGATACAAGTATCGTACGGGCGAAAACGAGCGTTACCGTGCTCGTTTTCGAGTTATTGACGAAAAACGGCCTGGAGCGATCGGTCCGGCGGTCGACGCGCGAAAGTTTCTAAGTCCGCTCTGCTCCGAATCATCGCTCCGGCGTCAAAAATCGTCGTAGGACAAAAAATCGACACGCTACTTTGCAGGAAAAAATCCGGGGAACACGATGGCGTCGTCAAAAGTGCAGGTCGTCGAGCTCGTTTTCGAGAGAAAAAAAAAAAAATTCTCAAAATTCGACAAAAAAATAAAACGATTATTGGATCGTGTAGAGAATGTAAAACTGCATAAGAATCGCATAGACGAAAATTAGCGTTCTCGTGCTCGTTTTTGTGGAAAAAATTAAAAAAGCTCTCAAAGTTCGAGATAAAAAAAGAAAAAACCATCCACCAGGTAGCCAACGGTAAACGGTACAAGTATCGTACGGGCGAAAACGAGCGTTACCGTGCTCGTTTTCGAGTTATTGACGAAAAACGGCCTGGAGCGATCGGTCCGGCGGTCGACGCGCGAAAGTTTCTAAGTCCGCTCTGCTCCGAATCATCGCTCCGGCGTCAAAAATCGTCGTAGGACAAAAAATCGACACGCTACTTTGCAGGAAAAAATCCGGGGAACACGATGGCGTCGTCAAATGTGCAGGTCGTCGAGCTCGTTTTCGAGAAAAAAAAAAAAAAATTCTCAAAATTCGACAAACAAATAAAACGATTGTTGGACCGTGTAGAGAATGTACAACTGCATAAGAATCGTATAGACGAAAATTGGCGTTCACGTGCTCGTTTTTGTGGAGAAAATTAAAAAAGCTCTCAAAGTTCGAGATAAAAAAAGAAAAAACCATCCACCAGGTAGCCAACGGTAAACGGTACAAGTATCGTACGGGCGAAAACGAGCGTTACCGTGCTCGTTTTCGAGTTATTGACGAAAAACGGCCTGGAGCGATCGGTCCGGCGGTCGACGCGCGAAAGATTCTAAGTCCGCTCTGCTCCGAATCATCGCTCCGGCGTCAAAAATCGTCGTAGGACAAAAAATCGACACGCTACTTTGCAGGAAAAAATCCGGGGAACACGATGGCGTCGTCAAAAGTGCAGGTCGTCGAGCTCGTTTTCGAGAGAAAAAAAAAAAAATTCTCAAAATTCGACAAACAAATAAAACGATTGTTGGACCGTGTAGAGAATGTAAAACTGCATAAGAATCGTATAGACGAAAATTGGCGTTCACGTGCTCGTTTTTGTGGAAAAAATTAAAAAAGCTCTCAAAGTTCGAGATAAAAAAAAAAAAACCATCGACCAGGTAGCCAACGGTAAACGATACAAGTATCGTACGGGCGAAAACGAGCGTTACCGTGCTCGTTTTCGAGTTATTGACGAAAAACGGCCTGGAGCGATCGGTCCGGCGGTCGACGCGCGAAAGTTTCTAAGTCCGCTCTGCTCCGAATCATCGCTCCGGCGTCAAAAATCGTCGTAGGACAAAAAATCGACACGCTCTCTTGCAGGAAAAAATCCGGGGAACACGATGGCGTCGTCAAAAGTGCAGGTCGTCGAGCTCGTTTTCGAGAAAAAAAAAAAAAAATTCTCAAAATTCGACAAAAAAATAAAACGACTATTGGATCGTGTAGAGAATGTGAAACTGCATAAAAATCGTATAGACGAAAATTGGCGTTCACGTGCTCGTTTTTGTGGAAAAAATTAAAAAAGCTGTCAAAGTTCGAGATAAAAAAAAAAAAACCATCGACCAGGTAGCCAACGGTAAACGGTACAAGTATCGTACGGGCGAAAACGAGCGTTACCGTGCTCGTTTTCGAGTTATTGACGAAAAACGGCCTGGAGCGATCGGTCCGGCGGTCGACGCGCGAAAGTTTCTAAGTCCGCTCTGCTCCGAATCATCGCTCCGGCGTCAAAAATCGTCGTAGGACAAAAAATCGACACGCTATCTTGCAGGAAAAAATCCGGGGAACACGATGGCGTCGTCAAAAGTGCAGGTCGTCGAGCTCGTTTTCGAGAGAAAAAAAGAAAAATTCTCAAAATTCGACAAAAAAATAAAACGATTATTGGATCGTGTAGAGAATGTGAAACTGCATAAGAATCGTGTAGACGAAAATTGGCGTTCACGTGCTCGTTTTTGTGGAAAAAATTAAAAAAGCTCTCAAAGCTCGAGATAAAGAAAAAAAAAACCATCGACCAGGTAGCCAACGGTAGACGGTACAAGTATCGTATGGGCGAAAACGAGCGTTACCGTGCTCGTTTTCGAGTTATTGACGAAAAACGGCCTGGAGCGATCGGTCCGGCGGTCGACGCGCGAAAGTTTCTAAGTCCGCTCTGCTCCGAATCATCGCTCCGGCGTCAAAAATCGTCGTAGGACAAAAACTCGACACGCTATCTTGCATGAAAAAATCCGGGGAACACGATGGCGTCGTCAAAAGTGCAGGTCGTCGAGCTCGTTTTCGAGAGAAAAAAAAAAAAATTCTCAAAATTCGACAAAAAAATAAAACGATTATTGGATCGTGTAGAGAATGTAAAACTGCATAAGAATCGCATAGACGAAAATTAGCGTTCTCGTGCTCGTTTTTGTGGAAAAAATTAAAAAAGCTCTCAAAGTTCGAGATAAAAAAAGAAAAAACCATCCACCAGGTAGCCAACGGTAAACGGTACAAGTATCGTACGGGCGAAAACGAGCGTTACCGTGCTCGTTTTCGAGTTATTGACGAAAAACGGCCTGGAGCGATCGGTCCGGCGGTCGACGCGCGAAAGTTTCTAAGTCCGCTCTGCTCCGAATCATCGCTCCGGCGTCAAAAATCGTCGTAGGACAAAAAATCGACACGCTACTTTGCAGGAAAAAATCCGGGGAACACGATGGCGTCGTCAAATGTGCAGGTCGTCGAGCTCGTTTTCGAGAAAAAAAAAAAAAAATTCTCAAAATTCGACAAAAAAATAAAACGATTATTGGATCGTGTAGAGAATGTGAAACTGCATAAGAATCGTGTAGACGAAAATTGGCGTTCACGTGCTCGTTTTTGTGGAAAAAATTAAAAAAGCTCTCAAAGCTCGAGATAAAAAAAAAAAAAACCATCGACCAGGTAGCCAACGGTAGACGGTACAAGTATCGTATGGGCGAAAACGAGCGTTACCGTGCTCGTTTTCGAGTTATTGACGAAAAACGGCCTGGAGCGATCGGTCCGGCGGTCGACGCGCGAAAGTTTCTAAGTCCGCTCTGCTCCGAATCATCGCTCCGGCGTCAAAAATCGTCGTAGGACAAAAACTCGACACGCTATCTTGCATGAAAAAATCCGGGGAACACGATGGCGTCGTCAAAAGTGCAGGTCGTCGAGCTCGTTTTCGAGAGAAAAAAAAAAAAATTCTCAAAATTCGACAAAAAAATAAAACGATTATTGGATCGTGTAGAGAATGTAAAACTGCATAAGAATCGCATAGACGAAAATTAGCGTTCTCGTGCTCGTTTTTGTGGAAAAAATTAAAAAAGCTCTCAAAGTTCGAGATAAAAAAAGAAAAAACCATCCACCAGGTAGCCAACGGTAAACGGTACAAGTATCGTACGGGCGAAAACGAGCGTTACCGTGCTCGTTTTCGAGTTATTGACGAAAAACGGCCTGGAGCGATCGGTCCGGCGGTCGACGCGCGAAAGTTTCTAAGTCCGCTCTGCTCCGAATCATCGCTCCGGCGTCAAAAATCGTCGTAGGACAAAAAATCGACACGCTACTTTGCAGGAAAAAATCCGGGGAACACGATGGCGTCGTCAAATGTGCAGGTCGTCGAGCTCGTTTTCGAGAAAAAAAAAAAAAAATTCTCAAAATTCGACAAACAAATAAAACGATTGTTGGACCGTGTAGAGAATGTACAACTGCATAAGAATCGTATAGACGAAAATTGGCGTTCACGTGCTCGTTTTTGTGGAGAAAATTAAAAAAGCTCTCAAAGTTCGAGATAAAAAAAGAAAAAACCATCCACCAGGTAGCCAACGGTAAACGGTACAAGTATCGCACGGGCGAAAACGAGCGTTACCGTGCTCGTTTTCGAGTTATTGACGAAAAACGGCCTGGAGCGATCGGTCCGGCGGTCGACGCGCGAAAGATTCTAAGTCCGCTCTGCTCCGAATCATCGCTCCGGCGTCAAAAATCGTCGTAGGACAAAAAATCGACACGCTACTTTGCAGGAAAAAATCCGGGGAACACGATGGCGTCGTCAAAAGTGCAGGTCGTCGAGCTCGTTTTCGAGAGAAAAAAAAAAAAATTCTCAAAATTCGACAAACAAATAAAACGATTGTTGGACCGTGTAGAGAATGTAAAACTGCATAAGAATCGTATAGACGAAAATTGGCGTTCACGTGCTCGTTTTTGTGGAAAAAATTAAAAAAGCTCTCAAAGTTCGAGATAAAAAAAAAAAAACCATCGACCAGGTAGCCAACGGTAAACGATACAAGTATCGTACGGGCGAAAACGAGCGTTACCGTGCTCGTTTTCGAGTTATTGACGAAAAACGGCCTGGAGCGATCGGTCCGGCGGTCGACGCGCGAAAGTTTCTAAGTCCGCTCTGCTCCGAATCATCGCTCCGGCGTCAAAAATCGTCGTAGGACAAAAAATCGACACGCTACTTTGCAGGAAAAAATCCGGGGAACACGATGGCGTCGTCAAAAGTGCAGGTCGTCGAGCTCGTTTTCGAGAGAAAAAAAAAAAAATTCTCAAAATTCGACAAAAAAATAAAACGATTATTGGATCGTGTAGAGAATGTAAAACTGCATAAGAATCGCATAGACGAAAATTAGCGTTCTCGTGCTCGTTTTTGTGGAAAAAATTAAAAAAGCTCTCAAAGTTCGAGATAAAAAAAGAAAAAACCATCCACCAGGTAGCCAACGGTAAACGGTACAAGTATCGTACGGGCGAAAACGAGCGTTACCGTGCTCGTTTTCGAGTTATTGACGAAAAACGGCCTGGAGCGATCGGTCCGGCGGTCGACGCGCGAAAGTTTCTAAGTCCGCTCTGCTCCGAATCATCGCTCCGGCGTCAAAAATCGTCGTAGGACAAAAAATCGACACGCTACTTTGCAGGAAAAAATCCGGGGAACACGATGGCGTCGTCAAATGTGCAGGTCGTCGAGCTCGTTTTCGAGAAAAAAAAAAAAAAATTCTCAAAATTCGACAAACAAATAAAACGATTGTTGGACCGTGTAGAGAATGTACAACTGCATAAGAATCGTATAGACGAAAATTGGCGTTCACGTGCTCGTTTTTGTGGAGAAAATTAAAAAAGCTCTCAAAGTTCGAGATAAAAAAAGAAAAAACCATCCACCAGGTAGCCAACGGTAAACGGTACAAGTATCGTACGGGCGAAAACGAGCGTTACCGTGCTCGTTTTCGAGTTATTGACGAAAAACGGCCTGGAGCGATCGGTCCGGCGGTCGACGCGCGAAAGATTCTAAGTCCGCTCTGCTCCGAATCATCGCTCCGGCGTCAAAAATCGTCGTAGGACAAAAAATCGACACGCTACTTTGCAGGAAAAAATCCGGGGAACACGATGGCGTCGTCAAAAGTGCAGGTCGTCGAGCTCGTTTTCGAGAGAAAAAAAAAAAAATTCTCAAAATTCGACAAACAAATAAAACGATTGTTGGACCGTGTAGAGAATGTAAAACTGCATAAGAATCGTATAGACGAAAATTGGCGTTCACGTGCTCGTTTTTGTGGAAAAAATTAAAAAAGCTCTCAAAGTTCGAGATAAAAAAAAAAAAACCATCGACCAGGTAGCCAACGGTAAACGATACAAGTATCGTACGGGCGAAAACGAGCGTTACCGTGCTCGTTTTCGAGTTATTGACGAAAAACGGCCTGGAGCGATCGGTCCGGCGGTCGACGCGCGAAAGTTTCTAAGTCCGCTCTGCTCCGAATCATCGCTCCGGCGTCAAAAATCGTCGTAGGACAAAAAATCGACACGCTCTCTTGCAGGAAAAAATCCGGGGAACACGATGGCGTCGTCAAAAGTGCAGGTCGTCGAGCTCGTTTTCGAGAAAAAAAAAAAAAAATTCTCAAAATTCGACAAAAAAATAAAACGACTATTGGATCGTGTAGAGAATGTGAAACTGCATAAAAATCGTATAGACGAAAATTGGCGTTCACGTGCTCGTTTTTGTGGAAAAAATTAAAAAAGCTGTCAAAGTTCGAGATAAAAAAAAAAAAACCATCGACCAGGTAGCCAACGGTAAACGGTACAAGTATCGTACGGGCGAAAACGAGCGTTACCGTGCTCGTTTTCGAGTTATTGACGAAAAACGGCCTGGAGCGA
The DNA here is from genome assembly GCF_051014445.1 of Colletes latitarsis. Classification (NCBI taxonomy): domain Eukaryota; kingdom Metazoa; phylum Arthropoda; class Insecta; order Hymenoptera; family Colletidae; genus Colletes; species Colletes latitarsis. Next base: position 2,843,186 of record NC_135137.1, read on the forward strand.
TCGGTCCGGCGGTCGACGCGCGAAAGTTTCTAAGTCCGCTCTGCTCCGAATCATCGCTCCGGCGTCAAAAATCGTCGTAGGACAAAAAATCGACACGCTATCTTGCAGGAAAAAATCCGGGGAACACGATGGCGTCGTCAAAAGTGCAGGTCGTCGAGCTCGTTTTCGAGAGAAAAAAAGAAAAATTCTCAAAATTCGACAAAAAAATAAAACGATTATTGGATCGTGTAGAGAATGTGAAACTGCATAAGAATCGTGTAGACGAAAATTGGCGTTCACGTGCTCGTTTTTGTGGAAAAAATTAAAAAAGCTCTCAAAGCTCGAGATAAAGAAAAAAAAAACCATCGACCAGGTAGCCAACGGTAGACGGTACAAGTATCGTATGGGCGAAAACGAGCGTTACCGTGCTCGTTTTCGAGTTATTGACGAAAAACGGCCTGGAGCGATCGGTCCGGCGGTCGACGCGCGAAAGTTTCTAAGTCCGCTCTGCTCCGAATCATCGCTCCGGCGTCAAAAATCGTCGTAGGACAAAAACTCGACACGCTATCTTGCATGAAAAAATCCGGGGAACACGATGGCGTCGTCAAAAGTGCAGGTCGTCGAGCTCGTTTTCGAGAGAAAAAAAAAAAAATTCTCAAAATTCGACAAAAAAATAAAACGATTATTGGATCGTGTAGAGAATGTAAAACTGCATAAGAATCGCATAGACGAAAATTAGCGTTCTCGTGCTCGTTTTTGTGGAAAAAATTAAAAAAGCTCTCAAAGTTCGAGATAAAAAAAGAAAAAACCATCCACCAGGTAGCCAACGGTAAACGGTACAAGTATCGTACGGGCGAAAACGAGCGTTACCGTGCTCGTTTTCGAGTTATTGACGAAAAACGGCCTGGAGCGATCGGTCCGGCGGTCGACGCGCGAAAGTTTCTAAGTCCGCTCTGCTCCGAATCATCGCTCCGGCGTCAAAAATCGTCGTAGGACAAAAAATCGACACGCTACTTTGCAGGAAAAAATCCGGGGAACACGATGGCGTCGTCGAGCTCGTTTTCGAGAAAAAAAAAAAAAAATTCTCAAAATTCGACAAACAAATAAAACGATTGTTGGACCGTGTAGAGAATGTACAACTGCATAAGAATCGTATAGACGAAAATTGGCGTTCACGTGCTCGTTTTTGTGGAGAAAATTAAAAAAGCTCTCAAAGTTCGAGATAAAAAAAGAAAAAACCATCCACCAGGTAGCCAACGGTAAACGGTACAAGTATCGTACGGGCGAAAACGAGCGTTACCGTGCTCGTTTTCGAGTTATTGACGAAAAACGGCCTGGAGCGATCGGTCCGGCGGTCGACGCGCGAAAGATTCTAAGTCCGCTCTGCTCCGAATCATCGCTCCGGCGTCAAAAATCGTCGTAGGACAAAAAATCGACACGCTACTTTGCAGGAAAAAATCCGGGGAACACGATGGCGTCGTCAAAAGTGCAGGTCGTCGAGCTCGTTTTCGAGAGAAAAAAAAAAAAATTCTCAAAATTCGACAAACAAATAAAACGATTGTTGGACCGTGTAGAGAATGTAAAACTGCATAAGAATCGTATAGACGAAAATTGGCGTTCACGTGCTCGTTTTTGTGGAAAAAATTAAAAAAGCTCTCAAAGTTCGAGATAAAAAAAAAAAAACCATCGACCAGGTAGCCAACGGTAAACGATACAAGTATCGTACGGGCGAAAACGAGCGTTACCGTGCTCGTTTTCGAGTTATTGACGAAAAACGGCCTGGAGCGATCGGTCCGGCGGTCGACGCGCGAAAGTTTCTAAGTCCGCTCTGCTCCGAATCATCGCTCCGGCGTCAAAAATCGTCGTAGGACAAAAAATCGACACGCTATCTTGCAGGAAAAAATCCGGGGAACACGATGGCGTCGTCAAAAGTGCAGGTCGTCGAGCTCGTTTTCGAGAGAAAAAAAGAAAAATTCTCAAAATTCGACAAAAAAATAAAACGATTATTGGATCGTGTAGAGAATGTGAAACTGCATAAGAATCGTGTAGACGAAAATTGGCGTTCACGTGCTCGTTTTTGTGGAAAAAATTAAAAAAGCTCTCAAAGCTCGAGATAAAAAAAAAAAAAACCATCGACCAGGTAGCCAACGGTAGACGGTACAAGTATCGTATGGGCGAAAACGAGCGTTACCGTGCTCGTTTTCGAGTTATTGACGAAAAACGGCCTGGAGCGATCGGTCCGGCGGTCGACGCGCGAAAGTTTCTAAGTCCGCTCTGCTCCGAATCATCACTCCGGCGTCAAAAATCGTCGTAGGACAAAAACTCGACACGCTATCTTGCATGAAAAAATCCGGGGAACACGATGGCGTCGTCAAAAGTGCAGGTCGTCGAGCTCGTTTTCGAGAGAAAAAAAAAAAAATTCTCAAAATTCGACAAACAAATAAAACGATTGTTGGACCGTGTAGAGAATGTAAAACTGCATAAGAATCGTATAGACGAAAATTGGCGTTCACGTGCTCGTTTTTGTGGAAAAAATTAAAAAAGCTCTCAAAGTTCGAGATAAAAAAAAAAAAACCATCGACCAGGTAGCCAACGGTAAACGATACAAGTATCGTACGGGCGAAAACGAGCGTTACCGTGCTCGTTTTCGAGTTATTGACGAAAAACGGCCTGGAGCGATCGGTCCGGCGGTCGACGCGCGAAAGTTTCTAAGTCCGCTCTGCTCCGAATCATCGCTCCGGCGTCAAAAATCGTCGTAGGACAAAAAATCGACACGCTACTTTGCAGGAAAAAATCCGGGGAACACGATGGCGTCGTCAAAAGTGCAGGTCGTCGAGCTCGTTTTCGAGAGAAAAAAAAAAAAATTCTCAAAATTCGACAAACAAATAAAACGATTATTGGATCGTGTAGAGAATGTGAAACTGCATAAGAATCGTGTAGACGAAAATTGGCGTTCACGTGCTCGTTTTTGTGGAAAAAATTAAAAAAGCTCTCAAAGCTCGAGATAAAAAAAAAAAAAACCATCGACCAGGTAGCCAACGGTAGACGGTACAAGTATCGTATGGGCGAAAACGAGCGTTACCGTGCTCGTTTTCGAGTTATTGACGAAAAACGGCCTGGAGCGATCGGTCCGGCGGTCGACGCGCGAAAGTTTCTAAGTCCGCTCTGCTCCGAATCATCGCTCCGGCGTCAAAAATCGTCGTAGGACAAAAACTCGACACGCTATCTTGCATGAAAAAATCCGGGGAACACGATGGCGTCGTCAAAAGTGCAGGTCGTCGAGCTCGTTTTCGAGAGAAAAAAAAAAAAATTCTCAAAATTCGACAAAAAAATAAAACGATTATTGGATCGTGTAGAGAATGTAAAACTGCATAAGAATCGCATAGACGAAAATTAGCGTTCTCGTGCTCGTTTTTGTGGAAAAAATTAAAAAAGCTCTCAAAGTTCGAGATAAAAAAAGAAAAAACCATCCACCAGGTAGCCAACGGTAAACGGTACAAGTATCGTACGGGCGAAAACGAGCGTTACCGTGCTCGTTTTCGAGTTATTGACGAAAAACGGCCTGGAGCGATCGGTCCGGCGGTCGACGCGCGAAAGTTTCTAAGTCCGCTCTGCTCCGAATCATCGCTCCGGCGTCAAAAATCGTCGTAGGACAAAAAATCGACACGCTACTTTGCAGGAAAAAATCCGGGGAACACGATGGCGTCGTCAAATGTGCAGGTCGTCGAGCTCGTTTTCGAGAAAAAAAAAAAAAAATTCTCAAAATTCGACAAACAAATAAAACGATTGTTGGACCGTGTAGAGAATGTACAACTGCATAAGAATCGTATAGACGAAAATTGGCGTTCACGTGCTCGTTTTTGTGGAGAAAATTAAAAAAGCTCTCAAAGTTCGAGATAAAAAAAGAAAAAACCATCCACCAGGTAGCCAACGGTAAACGGTACAAGTATCGTACGGGCGAAAACGAGCGTTACCGTGCTCGTTTTCGAGTTATTGACGAAAAACGGCCTGGAGCGATCGGTCCGGCGGTCGACGCGCGAAAGATTCTAAGTCCGCTCTGCTCCGAATCATCGCTCCGGCGTCAAAAATCGTCGTAGGACAAAAAATCGACACGCTACTTTGCAGGAAAAAATCCGGGGAACACGATGGCGTCGTCAAAAGTGCAGGTCGTCGAGCTCGTTTTCGAGAGAAAAAAAAAAAAATTCTCAAAATTCGACAAACAAATAAAACGATTGTTGGACCGTGTAGAGAATGTAAAACTGCATAAGAATCGTATAGACGAAAATTGGCGTTCACGTGCTCGTTTTTGTGGAAAAAATTAAAAAAGCTCTCAAAGTTCGAGATAAAAAAAAAAAAACCATCGACCAGGTAGCCAACGGTAAACGATACAAGTATCGTACGGGCGAAAACGAGCGTTACCGTGCTCGTTTTCGAGTTATTGACGAAAAACGGCCTGGAGCGATCGGTCCGGCGGTCGACGCGCGAAAGTTTCTAAGTCCGCTCTGCTCCGAATCATCGCTCCGGCGTCAAAAATCGTCGTAGGACAAAAAATCGACACGCTCTCTTGCAGGAAAAAATCCGGGGAACACGATGGCGTCGTCAAAAGTGCAGGTCGTCGAGCTCGTTTTCGAGAAAAAAAAAAAAAAATTCTCAAAATTCGACAAAAAAATAAAACGACTATTGGATCGTGTAGAGAATGTGAAACTGCATAAAAATCGTATAGACGAAAATTGGCGTTCACGTGCTCGTTTTTGTGGAAAAAATTAAAAAAGCTGTCAAAGTTCGAGATAAAAAAAAAAAAACCATCGACCAGGTAGCCAACGGTAAACGGTACAAGTATCGTACGGGCGAAAACGAGCGTTACCGTGCTCGTTTTCGAGTTATTGACGAAAAACGGCCTGGAGCGATCGGTCCGGCGGTCGACGCGCGATAGTTTCTAAGTCCGCTCTGCTCCGAATCATCGCTCCGGCGTCAAAAATCGTCGTAGGACAAAAAATCGACACGCTATCTTGCAGGAAAAAATCCGGGGAACACGATGGCGTCGTCAAAAGTGCAGGTCGTCGAGCTCGTTTTCGAGAGAAAAAAAGAAAAATTCTCAAAATTCGACAAAAAAATAAAACGATTATTGGATCGTGTAGAGAATGTGAAACTGCATAAGAATCGTGTAGACGAAAATTGGCGTTCACGTGCTCGTTTTTGTGGAAAAAATTAAAAAAGCTCTCAAAGCTCGAGATAAAGAAAAAAAAAACCATCGACCAGGTAGCCAACGGTAGACGGTACAAGTATCGTATGGGCGAAAACGAGCGTTACCGTGCTCGTTTTCGAGTTATTGACGAAAAACGGCCTGGAGCGATCGGTCCGGCGGTCGACGCGCGAAAGTTTCTAAGTCCGCTCTGCTCCGAATCATCGCTCCGGCGTCAAAAATCGTCGTAGGACAAAAACTCGACACGCTATCTTGCATGAAAAAATCCGGGGAACACGATGGCGTCGTCAAAAGTGCAGGTCGTCGAGCTCGTTTTCGAGAGAAAAAAAAAAAAATTCTCAAAATTCGACAAAAAAATAAAACGATTATTGGATCGTGTAGAGAATGTAAAACTGCATAAGAATCGCATAGACGAAAATTAGCGTTCTCGTGCTCGTTTTTGTGGAAAAAATTAAAAAAGCTCTCAAAGTTCGAGATAAAAAAAGAAAAAACCATCCACCAGGTAGCCAACGGTAAACGGTACAAGTATCGTACGGGCGAAAACGAGCGTTACCGTGCTCGTTTTCGAGTTATTGACGAAAAACGGCCTGGAGCGATCGGTCCGGCGGTCGACGCGCGAAAGTTTCTAAGTCCGCTCTGCTCCGAATCATCGCTCCGGCGTCAAAAATCGTCGTAGGACAAAAAATCGACACGCTACTTTGCAGGAAAAAATCCGGGGAACACGATGGCGTCGTCAAATGTGCAGGTCGTCGAGCTCGTTTTCGAGAAAAAAAAAAAAAAATTCTCAAAATTCGACAAACAAATAAAACGATTGTTGGACCGTGTAGAGAATGTACAACTGCATAAGAATCGTATAGACGAAAATTGGCGTTCACGTGCTCGTTTTTGTGGAGAAAATTAAAAAAGCTCTCAAAGTTCGAGATAAAAAAAGAAAAAACCATCCACCAGGTAGCCAACGGTAAACGGTACAAGTATCGTACGGGCGAAAACGAGCGTTACCGTGCTCGTTTTCGAGTTATTGACGAAAAACGGCCTGGAGCGATCGGTCCGGCGGTCGACGCGCGAAAGATTCTAAGTCCGCTCTGCTCCGAATCATCGCTCCGGCGTCAAAAATCGTCGTAGGACAAAAAATCGACACGCTACTTTGCAGGAAAAAATCCGGGGAACACGATGGCGTCGTCAAAAGTGCAGGTCGTCGAGCTCGTTTTCGAGAGAAAAAAAAAAAAATTCTCAAAATTCGACAAACAAATAAAACGATTGTTGGACCGTGTAGAGAATGTAAAACTGCATAAGAATCGTATAGACGAAAATTGGCGTTCACGTGCTCGTTTTTGTGGAAAAAATTAAAAAAGCTCTCAAAGTTCGAGATAAAAAAAAAAAAACCATCGACCAGGTAGCCAACGGTAAACGATACAAGTATCGTACGGGCGAAAACGAGCGTTACCGTGCTCGTTTTCGAGTTATTGACGAAAAACGGCCTGGAGCGATCGGTCCGGCGGTCGACGCGCGAAAGTTTCTAAGTCCGCTCTGCTCCGAATCATCGCTCCGGCGTCAAAAATCGTCGTAGGACAAAAAATCGACACGCTACTTTGCAGGAAAAAATCCGGGGAACACGATGGCGTCGTCAAAAGTGCAGGTCGTCGAGCTCGTTTTCGAGAGAAAAAAAAAAAAATTCTCAAAATTCGACAAACAAATAAAACGATTGTTGGACCGTGTAGAGAATGTAAAACTGCATAAGAATCGTATAGACGAAAATTGGCGTTCACGTGCTCGTTTTTGTGGAAAAAATTAAAAAAGCTCTCAAAGTTCGAGATAAAAAAAAAAAAACCATCGACCAGGTAGCCAACGGTAAACGATACAAGTATCGTACGGGCGAAAACGAGCGTTACCGTGCTCGTTTTCGAGTTATTGACGAAAAACGGCCTGGAGCGATCGGTCCGGCGGTCGACGCGCGAAAGTTTCTAAGTCCGCTCTGCTCCGAATCATCGCTCCGGCGTCAAAAATCGTCGTAGGACAAAAAATCGACACGCTATCTTGCAGGAAAAAATCCGGGGAACACGATGGCGTCGTCAAAAGTGCAGGTCGTCGAGCTCGTTTTCGAGAGAAAAAAAGAAAAATTCTCAAAATTCGACAAAAAAATAAAACGATTATTGGATCGTGTAGAGAATGTGAAACTGCATAAGAATCGTGTAGACGAAAATTGGCGTTCACGTGCTCGTTTTTGTGGAAAAAATTAAAAAAGCTCTCAAAGCTCGAGATAAAAAAAAAAAAAACCATCGACCAGGTAGCCAACGGTAGACGGTACAAGTATCGTATGGGCGAAAACGAGCGTTACCGTGCTCGTTTTCGAGTTATTGACGAAAAACGGCCTGGAGCGATCGGTCCGGCGGTCGACGCGCGAAAGTTTCTAAGTCCGCTCTGCTCCGAATCATCACTCCGGCGTCAAAAATCGTCGTAGGACAAAAACTCGACACGCTATCTTGCATGAAAAAATCCGGGGAACACGATGGCGTCGTCAAAAGTGCAGGTCGTCGAGCTCGTTTTCGAGAGAAAAAAAAAAAAATTCTCAAAATTCGACAAACAAATAAAACGATTGTTGGACCGTGTAGAGAATGTAAAACTGCATAAGAATCGTATAGACGAAAATTGGCGTTCACGTGCTCGTTTTTGTGGAAAAAATTAAAAAAGCTCTCAAAGTTCGAGATAAAAAAAAAAAAACCATCGACCAGGTAGCCAACGGTAAACGATACAAGTATCGTACGGGCGAAAACGAGCGTTACCGTGCTCGTTTTCGAGTTATTGACGAAAAACGGCCTGGAGCGATCGGTCCGGCGGTCGACGCGCGAAAGTTTCTAAGTCCGCTCTGCTCCGAATCATCGCTCCGGCGTCAAAAATCGTCGTAGGACAAAAAATCGACACGCTACTTTGCAGGAAAAAATCCGGGGAACACGATGGCGTCGTCAAAAGTGCAGGTCGTCGAGCTCGTTTTCGAGAGAAAAAAAAAAAAATTCTCAAAATTCGACAAACAAATAAAACGATTATTGGATCGTGTAGAGAATGTGAAACTGCATAAGAATCGTGTAGACGAAAATTGGCGTTCACGTGCTCGTTTTTGTGGAAAAAATTAAAAAAGCTCTCAAAGCTCGAGATAAAAAAAAAAAAAACCATCGACCAGGTAGCCAACGGTAGACGGTACAAGTATCGTATGGGCGAAAACGAGCGTTACCGTGCTCGTTTTCGAGTTATTGACGAAAAACGGCCTGGAGCGATCGGTCCGGCGGTCGACGCGCGAAAGTTTCTAAGTCCGCTCTGCTCCGAATCATCGCTCCGGCGTCAAAAATCGTCGTAGGACAAAAACTCGACACGCTATCTTGCATGAAAAAATCCGGGGAACACGATGGCGTCGTCAAAAGTGCAGGTCGTCGAGCTCGTTTTCGAGAGAAAAAAAAAAAAATTCTCAAAATTCGACAAAAAAATAAAACGATTATTGGATCGTGTAGAGAATGTAAAACTGCATAAGAATCGCATAGACGAAAATTAGCGTTCTCGTGCTCGTTTTTGTGGAAAAAATTAAAAAAGCTCTCAAAGTTCGAGATAAAAAAAGAAAAAACCATCCACCAGGTAGCCAACGGTAAACGGTACAAGTATCGTACGGGCGAAAACGAGCGTTACCGTGCTCGTTTTCGAGTTATTGACGAAAAACGGCCTGGAGCGATCGGTCCGGCGGTCGACGCGCGAAAGTTTCTAAGTCCGCTCTGCTCCGAATCATCGCTCCGGCGTCAAAAATCGTCGTAGGACAAAAAATCGACACGCTACTTTGCAGGAAAAAATCCGGGGAACACGATGGCGTCGTCAAATGTGCAGGTCGTCGAGCTCGTTTTCGAGAAAAAAAAAAAAAAATTCTCAAAATTCGACAAACAAATAAAACGATTGTTGGACCGTGTAGAGAATGTACAACTGCATAAGAATCGTATAGACGAAAATTGGCGTTCACGTGCTCGTTTTTGTGGAGAAAATTAAAAAAGCTCTCAAAGTTCGAGATAAAAAAAGAAAAAACCATCCACCAGGTAGCCAACGGTAAACGGTACAAGTATCGTACGGGCGAAAACGAGCGTTACCGTGCTCGTTTTCGAGTTATTGACGAAAAACGGCCTGGAGCGATCGGTCCGGCGGTCGACGCGCGAAAGATTCTAAGTCCGCTCTGCTCCGAATCATCGCTCCGGCGTCAAAAATCGTCGTAGGACAAAAAATCGACACGCTACTTTTTAGGAAAAAATCCGGGGAACACGATGGCGTCGTCAAAAGTGCAGGTCGTCGAGCTCGTTTTCGAGAGAAAAAAAAAAAAATTCTCAAAATTCGACAAACAAATAAAACGATTGTTGGACCGTGTAGAGAATGTAAAACTGCATAAGAATCGTATAGACGAAAATTGGCGTTCACGTGCTCGTTTTTGTGGAAAAAATTAAAAAAGCTCTCAAAGTTCGAGATAAAAAAAAAAAAACCATCGACCAGGTAGCCAACGGTAAACGATACAAGTATCGTACGGGCGAAAACGAGCGTTACCGTGCTCGTTTTCGAGTTATTGACGAAAAACGGCCTGGAGCGATCGGTCCGGCGGTCGACGCGCGAAAGTTTCTAAGTCCGCTCTGCTCCGAATCATCGCTCCGGCGTCAAAAATCGTCGTAGGACAAAAAATCGACACGCTACTTTGCAGGAAAAAATCCGGGGAACACGATGGCGTCGTCAAAAGTGCAGGTCGTCGAGCTCGTTTTCGAGAGAAAAAAAAAAAAATTCTCAAAATTCGACAAACAAATAAAACGATTATTGGATCGTGTAGAGAATGTGAAACTGCATAAGAATCGTGTAGACGAAAATTGGCGTTCACGTGCTCGTTTTTGTGGAAAAAATTAAAAAAGCTCTCAAAGCTCGAGATAAAAAAAAAAAAAACCATCGACCAGGTAGCCAACGGTAGACGGTACAAGTATCGTATGGGCGAAAACGAGCGTTACCGTGCTCGTTTTCGAGTTATTGACGAAAAACGGCCTGGAGCGATCGGTCCGGCGGTCGACGCGCGAAAGTTTCTAAGTCCGCTCTGCTCCGAATCATCGCTCCGGCGTCAAAAATCGTCGTAGGACAAAAACTCGACACGCTATCTTGCATGAAAAAATCCGGGGAACACGATGGCGTCGTCAAAAGTGCAGGTCGTCGAGCTCGTTTTCGAGAGAAAAAAAAAAAAATTCTCAAAATTCGACAAAAAAATAAAACGATTATTGGATCGTGTAGAGAATGTAAAACTGCATAAGAATCGCATAGACGAAAATTAGCGTTCTCGTGCTCGTTTTTGTGGAAAAAATTAAAAAAGCTCTCAAAGTTCGAGATAAAAAAAGAAAAAACCATCCACCAGGTAGCCAACGGTAAACGGTACAAGTATCGTACGGGCGAAAACGAGCGTTACCGTGCTCGTTTTCGAGTTATTGACGAAAAACGGCCTGGAGCGATCGGTCCGGCGGTCGACGCGCGAAAGTTTCTAAGTCCGCTCTGCTCCGAATCATCGCTCCGGCGTCAAAAATCGTCGTAGGACAAAAAATCGACACGCTACTTTGCAGGAAAAAATCCGGGGAACACGATGGCGTCGTCAAATGTGCAGGTCGTCGAGCTCGTTTTCGAGAAAAAAAAAAAAAAATTCTCAAAATTCGACAAACAAATAAAACGATTGTTGGACCGTGTAGAGAATGTACAACTGCATAAGAATCGTATAGACGAAAATTGGCGTTCACGTGCTCGTTTTTGTGGAGAAAATTAAAAAAGCTCTCAAAGTTCGAGATAAAAAAAGAAAAAACCATCCACCAGGTAGCCAACGGTAAACGGTACAAGTATCGTACGGGCGAAAACGAGCGTTACCGTGCTCGTTTTCGAGTTATTGACGAAAAACGGCCTGGAGCGATCGGTCCGGCGGTCGACGCGCGAAAGATTCTAAGTCCGCTCTGCTCCGAATCATCGCTCCGGCGTCAAAAATCGTCGTAGGACAAAAAATCGACACGCTACTTTGCAGGAAAAAATCCGGGGAACACGATGGCGTCGTCAAAAGTGCAGGTCGTCGAGCTCGTTTTCGAGAGAAAAAAAAAAAAATTCTCAAAATTCGACAAACAAATAAAACGATTGTTGGACCGTGTAGAGAATGTAAAACTGCATAAGAATCGTATAGACGAAAATTGGCGTTCACGTGCTCGTTTTTGTGGAAAAAATTAAAAAAGCTCTCAAAGTTCGAGATAAAAAAAAAAAAACCATCGACCAGGTAGCCAACGGTAAACGATACAAGTATCGTACGGGCGAAAACGAGCGTTACCGTGCTCGTTTTCGAGTTATTGACGAAAAACGGCCTGGAGCGATCGGTCCGGCGGTCGACGCGCGAAAGTTTCTAAGTCCGCTCTGCTCCGAATCATCGCTCCGGCGTCAAAAATCGTCGTAGGACAAAAAATCGACACGCTCTCTTGCAGGAAAAAATCCGGGGAACACGATGGCGTCGTCAAAAGTGCAGGTCGTCGAGCTCGTTTTCGAGAAAAAAAAAAAAAAATTCTCAAAATTCGACAAAAAAATAAAACGACTATTGGATCGTGTAGAGAATGTGAAACTGCATAAAAATCGTATAGACGAAAATTGGCGTTCACGTGCTCGTTTTTGTGGAAAAAATTAAAAAAGCTGTCAAAGTTCGAGATAAAAAAAAAAAAACCATCGACCAGGTAGCCAACGGTAAACGGTACAAGTATCGTACGGGCGAAAACGAGCGTTACCGTGCTCGTTTTCGAGTTATTGACGAAAAACGGCCTGGAGCGATCGGTCCGGCGGTCGACGCGCGATAGTTTCTAAGTCCGCTCTGCTCCGAATCATCGCTCCGGCGTCAAAAATCGTCGTAGGACAAAAAATCGACACGCTATCTTGCAGGAAAAAATCCGGGGAACACGATGGCGTCGTCAAAAGTGCAGGTCGTCGAGCTCGTTTTCGAGAGAAAAAAAGAAAAATTCTCAAAATTCGACAAAAAAATAAAACGATTATTGGATCGTGTAGAGAATGTGAAACTGCATAAGAATCGTGTAGACGAAAATTGGCGTTCACGTGCTCGTTTTTGTGGAAAAAATTAAAAAAGCTCTCAAAGCTCGAGATAAAGAAAAAAAAAACCATCGACCAGGTAGCCAACGGTAGACGGTACAAGTATCGTATGGGCGAAAACGAGCGTTACCGTGCTCGTTTTCGAGTTATTGACGAAAAACGGCCTGGAGCGATCGGTCCGGCGGTCGACGCGCGAAAGTTTCTAAGTCCGCTCTGCTCCGAATCATCGCTCCGGCGTCAAAAATCGTCGTAGGACAAAAACTCGACACGCTATCTTGCATGAAAAAATCCGGGGAACACGATGGCGTCGTCAAAAGTGCAGGTCGTCGAGCTCGTTTTCGAGAGAAAAAAAAAAAAATTCTCAAAATTCGACAAAAAAATAAAACGATTATTGGATCGTGTAGAGAATGTAAAACTGCATAAGAATCGCATAGACGAAAATTAGCGTTCTCGTGCTCGTTTTTGTGGAAAAAATTAAAAAAGCTCTCAAAGTTCGAGATAAAAAAAGAAAAAACCATCCACCAGGTAGCCAACGGTAAACGGTACAAGTATCGTACGGGCGAAAACGAGCGTTACCGTGCTCGTTTTCGAGTTATTGACGAAAAACGGCCTGGAGCGATCGGTCCGGCGGTCGACGCGCGAAAGTTTCTAAGTCCGCTCTGCTCCGAATCATCGCTCCGGCGTCAAAAATCGTCGTAGGACAAAAAATCGACACGCTACTTTGCAGGAAAAAATCCGGGGAACACGATGGCGTCGTCAAATGTGCAGGTCGTCGAGCTCGTTTTCGAGAAAAAAAAAAAAAAATTCTCAAAATTCGACAAACAAATAAAACGATTGTTGGACCGTGTAGAGAATGTACAACTGCATAAGAATCGTATAGACGAAAATTGGCGTTCACGTGCTCGTTTTTGTGGAGAAAATTAAAAAAGCTCTCAAAGTTCGAGATAAAAAAAGAAAAAACCATCCACCAGGTAGCCAACGGTAAACGGTACAAGTATCGTACGGGCGAAAACGAGCGTTACCGTGCTCGTTTTCGAGTTATTGACGAAAAACGGCCTGGAGCGATCGGTCCGGCGGTCGACGCGCGAAAGATTCTAAGTCCGCTCTGCTCCGAATCATCGCTCCGGCGTCAAAAATCGTCGTAGGACAAAAAATCGACACGCTACTTTGCAGGAAAAAATCCGGGGAACACGATGGCGTCGTCAAAAGTGCAGGTCGTCGAGCTCGTTTTCGAGAGAAAAAAAAAAAAATTCTCAAAATTCGACAAACAAATAAAACGATTGTTGGACCGTGTAGAGAATGTAAAACTGCATAAGAATCGTATAGACGAAAATTGGCGTTCACGTGCTCGTTTTTGTGGAAAAAATTAAAAAAGCTCTCAAAGTTCGAGATAAAAAAAAAAAAACCATCGACCAGGTAGCCAACGGTAAACGATACAAGTATCGTACGGGCGAAAACGAGCGTTACCGTGCTCGTTTTCGAGTTATTGACGAAAAACGGCCTGGAGCGATCGGTCCGGCGGTCGACGCGCGAAAGTTTCTAAGTCCGCTCTGCTCCGAATCATCGCTCCGGCGTCAAAAATCGTCGTAGGACAAAAAATCGACACGCTACTTTGCAGGAAAAAATCCGGGGAACACGATGGCGTCGTCAAAAGTGCAGGTCGTCGAGCTCGTTTTCGAGAGAAAAAAAAAAAAATTCTCAAAATTCGACAAACAAATAAAACGATTGTTGGACCGTGTAGAGAATGTAAAACTGCATAAGAATCGTATAGACGAAAATTGGCGTTCACGTGCTCGTTTTTGTGGAAAAAATTAAAAAAGCTCTCAAAGTTCGAGATAAAAAAAAAAAAACCATCGACCAGGTAGCCAACGGTAAACGATACAAGTATCGTACGGGCGAAAACGAGCGTTACCGTGCTCGTTTTCGAGTTATTGACGAAAAACGGCCTGGAGCGATCGGTCCGGCGGTCGACGCGCGAAAGTTTCTAAGTCCGCTCTGCTCCGAATCATCGCTCCGGCGTCAAAAATCGTCGTAGGACAAAAAATCGACACGCTATCTTGCAGGAAAAAATCCGGGGAACACGATGGCGTCGTCAAAAGTGCAGGTCGTCGAGCTCGTTTTCGAGAGAAAAAAAGAAAAATTCTCAAAATTCGACAAAAAAATAAAACGATTATTGGATCGTGTAGAGAATGTGAAACTGCATAAGAATCGTGTAGACGAAAATTGGCGTTCACGTGCTCGTTTTTGTGGAAAAAATTAAAAAAGCTCTCAAAGCTCGAGATAAAAAAAAAAAAAACCATCGACCAGGTAGCCAACGGTAGACGGTACAAGTATCGTATGGGCGAAAACGAGCGTTACCGTGCTCGTTTTCGAGTTATTGACGAAAAACGGCCTGGAGCGATCGGTCCGGCGGTCGACGCGCGAAAGTTTCTAAGTCCGCTCTGCTCCGAATCATCACTCCGGCGTCAAAAATCGTCGTAGGACAAAAACTCGACACGCTATCTTGCATGAAAAAATCCGGGGAACACGATGGCGTCGTCAAAAGTGCAGGTCGTCGAGCTCGTTTTCGAGAGAAAAAAAAAAAAATTCTCAAAATTCGACAAACAAATAAAACGATTGTTGGACCGTGTAGAGAATGTAAAACTGCATAAGAATCGTATAGACGAAAATTGGCGTTCACGTGCTCGTTTTTGTGGAAAAAATTAAAAAAGCTCTCAAAGTTCGAGATAAAAAAAAAAAAACCATCGACCAGGTAGCCAACGGTAAACGATACAAGTATCGTACGGGCGAAAACGAGCGTTACCGTGCTCGTTTTCGAGTTATTGACGAAAAACGGCCTGGAGCGATCGGTCCGGCGGTCGACGCGCGAAAGTTTCTAAGTCCGCTCTGCTCCGAATCATCGCTCCGGCGTCAAAAATCGTCGTAGGACAAAAAATCGACACGCTACTTTGCAGGAAAAAATCCGGGGAACACGATGGCGTCGTCAAAAGTGCAGGTCGTCGAGCTCGTTTTCGAGAGAAAAAAAAAAAAATTCTCAAAATTCGACAAACAAATAAAACGATTATTGGATCGTGTAGAGAATGTGAAACTGCATAAGAATCGTGTAGACGAAAATTGGCGTTCACGTGCTCGTTTTTGTGGAAAAAATTAAAAAAGCTCTCAAAGCTCGAGATAAAAAAAAAAAAAACCATCGACCAGGTAGCCAACGGTAGACGGTACAAGTATCGTATGGGCGAAAACGAGCGTTACCGTGCTCGTTTTCGAGTTATTGACGAAAAACGGCCTGGAGCGATCGGTCCGGCGGTCGACGCGCGAAAGTTTCTAAGTCCGCTCTGCTCCGAATCATCGCTCCGGCGTCAAAAATCGTCGTAGGACAAAAACTCGACACGCTATCTTGCATGAAAAAATCCGGGGAACACGATGGCGTCGTCAAAAGTGCAGGTCGTCGAGCTCGTTTTCGAGAGAAAAAAAAAAAAATTCTCAAAATTCGACAAAAAAATAAAACGATTATTGGATCGTGTAGAGAATGTAAAACTGCATAAGAATCGCATAGACGAAAATTAGCGTTCTCGTGCTCGTTTTTGTGGAAAAAATTAAAAAAGCTCTCAAAGTTCGAGATAAAAAAAGAAAAAACCATCCACCAGGTAGCCAACGGTAAACGGTACAAGTATCGTACGGGCGAAAACGAGCGTTACCGTGCTCGTTTTCGAGTTATTGACGAAAAACGGCCTGGAGCGATCGGTCCGGCGGTCGACGCGCGAAAGTTTCTAAGTCCGCTCTGCTCCGAATCATCGCTCCGGCGTCAAAAATCGTCGTAGGACAAAAAATCGACACGCTACTTTGCAGGAAAAAATCCGGGGAACACGATGGCGTCGTCAAATGTGCAGGTCGTCGAGCTCGTTTTCGAGAAAAAAAAAAAAAAATTCTCAAAATTCGACAAACAAATAAAACGATTGTTGGACCGTGTAGAGAATGTACAACTGCATAAGAATCGTATAGACGAAAATTGGCGTTCACGTGCTCGTTTTTGTGGAGAAAATTAAAAAAGCTCTCAAAGTTCGAGATAAAAAAAGAAAAAACCATCCACCAGGTAGCCAACGGTAAACGGTACAAGTATCGTACGGGCGAAAACGAGCGTTACCGTGCTCGTTTTCGAGTTATTGACGAAAAACGGCCTGGAGCGATCGGTCCGGCGGTCGACGCGCGAAAGATTCTAAGTCCGCTCTGCTCCGAATCATCGCTCCGGCGTCAAAAATCGTCGTAGGACAAAAAATCGACACGCTACTTTTTAGGAAAAAATCCGGGGAACACGATGGCGTCGTCAAAAGTGCAGGTCGTCGAGCTCGTTTTCGAGAGAAAAAAAAAAAAATTCTCAAAATTCGACAAACAAATAAAACGATTGTTGGACCGTGTAGAGAATGTAAAACTGCATAAGAATCGTATAGACGAAAATTGGCGTTCACGTGCTCGTTTTTGTGGAAAAAATTAAAAAAGCTCTCAAAGTTCGAGATAAAAAAAAAAAAACCATCGACCAGGTAGCCAACGGTAAACGATACAAGTATCGTACGGGCGAAAACGAGCGTTACCGTGCTCGTTTTCGAGTTATTGACGAAAAACGGCCTGGAGCGATCGGTCCGGCGGTCGACGCGCGAAAGTTTCTAAGTCCGCTCTGCTCCGAATCATCGCTCCGGCGTCAAAAATCGTCGTAGGACAAAAAATCGACACGCTACTTTGCAGGAAAAAATCCGGGGAACACGATGGCGTCGTCAAAAGTGCAGGTCGTCGAGCTCGTTTTCGAGAGAAAAAAAAAAAAATTCTCAAAATTCGACAAACAAATAAAACGATTATTGGATCGTGTAGAGAATGTGAAACTGCATAAGAATCGTGTAGACGAAAATTGGCGTTCACGTGCTCGTTTTTGTGGAAAAAATTAAAAAAGCTCTCAAAGCTCGAGATAAAAAAAAAAAAAACCATCGACCAGGTAGCCAACGGTAGACGGTACAAGTATCGTATGGGCGAAAACGAGCGTTACCGTGCTCGTTTTCGAGTTATTGACGAAAAACGGCCTGGAGCGATCGGTCCGGCGGTCGACGCGCGAAAGTTTCTAAGTCCGCTCTGCTCCGAATCATCGCTCCGGCGTCAAAAATCGTCGTAGGACAAAAACTCGACACGCTATCTTGCATGAAAAAATCCGGGGAACACGATGGCGTCGTCAAAAGTGCAGGTCGTCGAGCTCGTTTTCGAGAGAAAAAAAAAAAAATTCTCAAAATTCGACAAAAAAATAAAACGATTATTGGATCGTGTAGAGAATGTAAAACTGCATAAGAATCGCATAGACGAAAATTAGCGTTCTCGTGCTCGTTTTTGTGGAAAAAATTAAAAAAGCTCTCAAAGTTCGAGATAAAAAAAGAAAAAACCATCCACCAGGTAGCCAACGGTAAACGGTACAAGTATCGTACGGGCGAAAACGAGCGTTACCGTGCTCGTTTTCGAGTTATTGACGAAAAACGGCCTGGAGCGATCGGTCCGGCGGTCGACGCGCGAAAGTTTCTAAGTCCGCTCTGCTCCGAATCATCGCTCCGGCGTCAAAAATCGTCGTAGGACAAAAAATCGACACGCTACTTTGCAGGAAAAAATCCGGGGAACACGATGGCGTCGTCAAATGTGCAGGTCGTCGAGCTCGTTTTCGAGAAAAAAAAAAAAAAATTCTCAAAATTCGACAAACAAATAAAACGATTGTTGGACCGTGTAGAGAATGTACAACTGCATAAGAATCGTATAGACGAAAATTGGCGTTCACGTGCTCGTTTTTGTGGAGAAAATTAAAAAAGCTCTCAAAGTTCGAGATAAAAAAAGAAAAAACCATCCACCAGGTAGCCAACGGTAAACGGTACAAGTATCGTACGGGCGAAAACGAGCGTTACCGTGCTCGTTTTCGAGTTATTGACGAAAAACGGCCTGGAGCGATCGGTCCGGCGGTCGACGCGCGAAAGATTCTAAGTCCGCTCTGCTCCGAATCATCGCTCCGGCGTCAAAAATCGTCGTAGGACAAAAAATCGACACGCTACTTTTTAGGAAAAAATCCGGGGAACACGATGGCGTCGTCAAAAGTGCAGGTCGTCGAGCTCGTTTTCGAGAGAAAAAAAAAAAAATTCTCAAAATTCGACAAACAAATAAAACGATTGTTGGACCGTGTAGAGAATGTAAAACTGCATAAGAATCGTATAGACGAAAATTGGCGTTCACGTGCTCGTTTTTGTGGAAAAAATTAAAAAAGCTCTCAAAGTTCGAGATAAAAAAAAAAAAACCATCGACCAGGTAGCCAACGGTAAACGATACAAGTATCGTACGGGCGAAAACGAGCGTTACCGTGCTCGTTTTCGAGTTATTGACGAAAAACGGCCTGGAGCGATCGGTCCGGCGGTCGACGCGCGAAAGTTTCTAAGTCCGCTCTGCTCCGAATCATCGCTCCGGCGTCAAAAATCGTCGTAGGACAAAAAATCGACACGCTATCTTGCAGGAAAAAATCCGGGGAACACGATGGCGTCGTCAAAAGTGCAGGTCGTCGAGCTCGTTTTCGAGAGAAAAAAAGAAAAATTCTCAAAATTCGACAAAAAAATAAAACGATTATTGGATCGTGTAGAGAATGTAAAACTGCATAAGAATCGCATAGACGAAAATTAGCGTTCTCGTGCTCGTTTTTGTGGAAAAAATTAAAAAAGCTCTCAAAGTTCGAGATAAAAAAAGAAAAAACCATCCACCAGGTAGCCAACGGTAAACGGTACAAGTATCGTACGGGCGAAAACGAGCGTTACCGTGCTCGTTTTCGAGTTATTGACGAAAAACGGCCTGGAGCGATCGGTCCGGCGGTCGACGCGCGAAAGTTTCTAAGTCCGCTCTGCTCCGAATCATCGCTCCGGCGTCAAAAATCGTCGTAGGACAAAAAATCGACACGCTACTTTGCAGGAAAAAATCCGGGGAACACGATGGCGTCGTCAAATGTGCAGGTCGTCGAGCTCGTTTTCGAGAAAAAAAAAAAAAAATTCTCAAAATTCGACAAACAAATAAAACGATTGTTGGACCGTGTAGAGAATGTACAACTGCATAAGAATCGTATAGACGAAAATTGGCGTTCACGTGCTCGTTTTTGTGGAGAAAATTAAAAAAGCTCTCAAAGTTCGAGATAAAAAAAGAAAAAACCATCCACCAGGTAGCCAACGGTAAACGGTACAAGTATCGTACGGGCGAAAACGAGCGTTACCGTGCTCGTTTTCGAGTTATTGACGAAAAACGGCCTGGAGCGATCGGTCCGGCGGTCGACGCGCGAAAGATTCTAAGTCCGCTCTGCTCCGAATCATCGCTCCGGCGTCAAAAATCGTCGTAGGACAAAAAATCGACACGCTACTTTGCAGGAAAAAATCCGGGGAACACGATGGCGTCGTCAAAAGTGCAGGTCGTCGAGCTCGTTTTCGAGAGAAAAAAAAAAAAATTCTCAAAATTCGACAAACAAATAAAACGATTGTTGGACCGTGTAGAGAATGTAAAACTGCATAAGAATCGTATAGACGAAAATTGGCGTTCACGTGCTCGTTTTTGTGGAAAAAATTAAAAAAGCTCTCAAAGTTCGAGATAAAAAAAAAAAAACCATCGACCAGGTAGCCAACGGTAAACGATACAAGTATCGTACGGGCGAAAACGAGCGTTACCGTGCTCGTTTTCGAGTTATTGACGAAAAACGGCCTGGAGCGATCGGTCCGGCGGTCGACGCGCGAAAGTTTCTAAGTCCGCTCTGCTCCGAATCATCGCTCCGGCGTCAAAAATCGTCGTAGGACAAAAAATCGACACGCTACTTTGCAGGAAAAAATCCGGGGAACACGATGGCGTCGTCAAAAGTGCAGGTCGTCGAGCTCGTTTTCGAGAGAAAAAAAAAAAAATTCTCAAAATTCGACAAACAAATAAAACGATTGTTGGACCGTGTAGAGAATGTAAAACTGCATAAGAATCGTATAGACGAAAATTGGCGTTCACGTGCTCGTTTTTGTGGAAAAAATTAAAAAAGCTCTCAAAGTTCGAGATAAAAAAAAAAAAACCATCGACCAGGTAGCCAACGGTAAACGATACAAGTATCGTACGGGCGAAAACGAGCGTTACCGTGCTCGTTTTCGAGTTATTGACGAAAAACGGCCTGGAGCGATCGGTCCGGCGGTCGACGCGCGAAAGTTTCTAAGTCCGCTCTGCTCCGAATCATCGCTCCGGCGTCAAAAATCGTCGTAGGACAAAAAATCGACACGCTATCTTGCAGGAAAAAATCCGGGGAACACGATGGCGTCGTCAAAAGTGCAGGTCGTCGAGCTCGTTTTCGAGAGAAAAAAAGAAAAATTCTCAAAATTCGACAAAAAAATAAAACGATTATTGGATCGTGTAGAGAATGTGAAACTGCATAAGAATCGTGTAGACGAAAATTGGCGTTCACGTGCTCGTTTTTGTGGAAAAAATTAAAAAAGCTCTCAAAGCTCGAGATAAAAAAAAAAAAAACCATCGACCAGGTAGCCAACGGTAGACGGTACAAGTATCGTATGGGCGAAAACGAGCGTTACCGTGCTCGTTTTCGAGTTATTGACGAAAAACGGCCTGGAGCGATCGGTCCGGCGGTCGACGCGCGAAAGTTTCTAAGTCCGCTCTGCTCCGAATCATCGCTCCGGCGTCAAAAATCGTCGTAGGACAAAAACTCGACACGCTATCTTGCATGAAAAAATCCGGGGAACACGATGGCGTCGTCAAAAGTGCAGGTCGTCGAGCTCGTTTTCGAGAGAAAAAAAAAAAAATTCTCAAAATTCGACAAAAAAATAAAACGATTATTGGATCGTGTAGAGAATGTAAAACTGCATAAGAATCGCATAGACGAAAATTAGCGTTCTCGTGCTCGTTTTTGTGGAAAAAATTAAAAAAGCTCTCAAAGTTCGAGATAAAAAAAGAAAAAACCATCCACCAGGTAGCCAACGGTAAACGGTACAAGTATCGTACGGGCGAAAACGAGCGTTACCGTGCTCGTTTTCGAGTTATTGACGAAAAACGGCCTGGAGCGATCGGTCCGGCGGTCGACGCGCGAAAGTTTCTAAGTCCGCTCTGCTCCGAATCATCGCTCCGGCGTCAAAAATCGTCGTAGGACAAAAAATCGACACGCTATCTTGCAGGAAAAAATCCGGGGAACACGATGGCGTCGTCAAAAGTGCAGGTC
Organism: Colletes latitarsis; assembly: GCF_051014445.1. Classification (NCBI taxonomy): domain Eukaryota; kingdom Metazoa; phylum Arthropoda; class Insecta; order Hymenoptera; family Colletidae; genus Colletes; species Colletes latitarsis. Next base: position 2,864,713 of record NC_135137.1, read on the forward strand.
GTCGAGCTCGTTTTCGAGAGAAAAAAAGAAAAATTCTCAAAATTCGACAAAAAAATAAAACGATTATTGGATCGTGTAGAGAATGTGAAACTGCATAAGAATCGTGTAGACGAAAATTGGCGTTCACGTGCTCGTTTTTGTGGAAAAAATTAAAAAAGCTCTCAAAGCTCGAGATAAAAAAAAAAAAAACCATCGACCAGGTAGCCAACGGTAGACGGTACAAGTATCGTATGGGCGAAAACGAGCGTTACCGTGCTCGTTTTCGAGTTATTGACGAAAAACGGCCTGGAGCGATCGGTCCGGCGGTCGACGCGCGAAAGTTTCTAAGTCCGCTCTGCTCCGAATCATCGCTCCGGCGTCAAAAATCGTCGTAGGACAAAAACTCGACACGCTATCTTGCATGAAAAAATCCGGGGAACACGATGGCGTCGTCAAAAGTGCAGGTCGTCGAGCTCGTTTTCGAGAAAAAAAAAAAAAAATTCTCAAAATTCGACAAACAAATAAAACGATTGTTGGACCGTGTAGAGAATGTACAACTGCATAAGAATCGTATAGACGAAAATTGGCGTTCACGTGCTCGTTTTTGTGGAAAAAATTAAAAAAGCTCTCAAAGTTCGAGATAAAAAAAAAAAAACCATCGACCAGGTAGCCAACGGTAAACGATACAAGTATCGTACGGGCGAAAACGAGCGTTACCGTGCTCGTTTTCGAGTTATTGACGAAAAACGGCCTGGAGCGATCGGTCCGGCGGTCGACGCGCGAAAGTTTCTAAGTCCGCTCTGCTCCGAATCATCGCTCCGGCGTCAAAAATCGTCGTAGGACAAAAAATCGACACGCTATCTTGCAGGAAAAAATCCGGGGAACACGATGGCGTCGTCAAAAGTGCAGGTCGTCGAGCTCGTTTTCGAGAGAAAAAAAGAAAAATTCTCAAAATTCGACAAAAAAATAAAACGATTATTGGATCGTGTAGAGAATGTGAAACTGCATAAGAATCGTGTAGACGAAAATTGGCGTTCACGTGCTCGTTTTTGTGGAAAAAATTAAAAAAGCTCTCAAAGCTCGAGATAAAAAAAAAAAAAACCATCGACCAGGTAGCCAACGGTAGACGGTACAAGTATCGTATGGGCGAAAACGAGCGTTACCGTGCTCGTTTTCGAGTTATTGACGAAAAACGGCCTGGAGCGATCGGTCCGGCGGTCGACGCGCGAAAGTTTCTAAGTCCGCTCTGCTCCGAATCATCGCTCCGGCGTCAAAAATCGTCGTAGGACAAAAACTCGACACGCTATCTTGCATGAAAAAATCCGGGGAACACGATGGCGTCGTCAAAAGTGCAGGTCGTCGAGCTCGTTTTCGAGAGAAAAAAAAAAAAATTCTCAAAATTCGACAAAAAAATAAAACGATTATTGGATCGTGTAGAGAATGTAAAACTGCATAAGAATCGCATAGACGAAAATTAGCGTTCTCGTGCTCGTTTTTGTGGAAAAAATTAAAAAAGCTCTCAAAGTTCGAGATAAAAAAAGAAAAAACCATCCACCAGGTAGCCAACGGTAAACGGTACAAGTATCGTACGGGCGAAAACGAGCGTTACCGTGCTCGTTTTCGAGTTATTGACGAAAAACGGCCTGGAGCGATCGGTCCGGCGGTCGACGCGCGAAAGATTCTAAGTCCGCTCTGCTCCGAATCATCGCTCCGGCGTCAAAAATCGTCGTAGGACAAAAAATCGACACGCTACTTTGCAGGAAAAAATCCGGGGAACACGATGGCGTCGTCAAAAGTGCAGGTCGTCGAGCTCGTTTTCGAGAGAAAAAAAAAAAAATTCTCAAAATTCGACAAACAAATAAAACGATTGTTGGACCGTGTAGAGAATGTAAAACTGCATAAGAATCGTATAGACGAAAATTGGCGTTCACGTGCTCGTTTTTGTGGAAAAAATTAAAAAAGCTCTCAAAGTTCGAGATAAAAAAAAAAAAACCATCGACCAGGTAGCCAACGGTAAACGATACAAGTATCGTACGGGCGAAAACGAGCGTTACCGTGCTCGTTTTCGAGTTATTGACGAAAAACGGCCTGGAGCGATCGGTCCGGCGGTCGACGCGCGAAAGTTTCTAAGTCCGCTCTGCTCCGAATCATCGCTCCGGCGTCAAAAATCGTCGTAGGACAAAAAATCGACACGCTACTTTGCAGGAAAAAATCCGGGGAACACGATGGCGTCGTCAAATGTGCAGGTCGTCGAGCTCGTTTTCGAGAAAAAAAAAAAAAAATTCTCAAAATTCGACAAACAAATAAAACGATTGTTGGACCGTGTAGAGAATGTACAACTGCATAAGAATCGTATAGACGAAAATTGGCGTTCACGTGCTCGTTTTTGTGGAGAAAATTAAAAAAGCTCTCAAAGTTCGAGATAAAAAAAGAAAAAACCATCCACCAGGTAGCCAACGGTAAACGGTACAAGTATCGCACGGGCGAAAACGAGCGTTACCGTGCTCGTTTTCGAGTTATTGACGAAAAACGGCCTGGAGCGATCGGTCCGGCGGTCGACGCGCGAAAGATTCTAAGTCCGCTCTGCTCCGAATCATCGCTCCGGCGTCAAAAATCGTCGTAGGACAAAAAATCGACACGCTACTTTGCAGGAAAAAATCCGGGGAACACGATGGCGTCGTCAAAAGTGCAGGTCGTCGAGCTCGTTTTCGAGAGAAAAAAAAAAAAATTCTCAAAATTCGACAAACAAATAAAACGATTGTTGGACCGTGTAGAGAATGTAAAACTGCATAAGAATCGTATAGACGAAAATTGGCGTTCACGTGCTCGTTTTTGTGGAAAAAATTAAAAAAGCTCTCAAAGTTCGAGATAAAAAAAAAAAAACCATCGACCAGGTAGCCAACGGTAAACGATACAAGTATCGTACGGGCGAAAACGAGCGTTACCGTGCTCGTTTTCGAGTTATTGACGAAAAACGGCCTGGAGCGATCGGTCCGGCGGTCGACGCGCGAAAGTTTCTAAGTCCGCTCTGCTCCGAATCATCGCTCCGGCGTCAAAAATCGTCGTAGGACAAAAAATCGACACGCTACTTTGCAGGAAAAAATCCGGGGAACACGATGGCGTCGTCAAAAGTGCAGGTCGTCGAGCTCGTTTTCGAGAGAAAAAAAAAAAAATTCTCAAAATTCGACAAAAAAATAAAACGATTATTGGATCGTGTAGAGAATGTAAAACTGCATAAGAATCGCATAGACGAAAATTAGCGTTCTCGTGCTCGTTTTTGTGGAAAAAATTAAAAAAGCTCTCAAAGTTCGAGATAAAAAAAGAAAAAACCATCCACCAGGTAGCCAACGGTAAACGGTACAAGTATCGTACGGGCGAAAACGAGCGTTACCGTGCTCGTTTTCGAGTTATTGACGAAAAACGGCCTGGAGCGATCGGTCCGGCGGTCGACGCGCGAAAGTTTCTAAGTCCGCTCTGCTCCGAATCATCGCTCCGGCGTCAAAAATCGTCGTAGGACAAAAAATCGACACGCTACTTTGCAGGAAAAAATCCGGGGAACACGATGGCGTCGTCAAATGTGCAGGTCGTCGAGCTCGTTTTCGAGAAAAAAAAAAAAAAATTCTCAAAATTCGACAAACAAATAAAACGATTGTTGGACCGTGTAGAGAATGTACAACTGCATAAGAATCGTATAGACGAAAATTGGCGTTCACGTGCTCGTTTTTGTGGAGAAAATTAAAAAAGCTCTCAAAGTTCGAGATAAAAAAAGAAAAAACCATCCACCAGGTAGCCAACGGTAAACGGTACAAGTATCGTACGGGCGAAAACGAGCGTTACCGTGCTCGTTTTCGAGTTATTGACGAAAAACGGCCTGGAGCGATCGGTCCGGCGGTCGACGCGCGAAAGATTCTAAGTCCGCTCTGCTCCGAATCATCGCTCCGGCGTCAAAAATCGTCGTAGGACAAAAAATCGACACGCTACTTTGCAGGAAAAAATCCGGGGAACACGATGGCGTCGTCAAAAGTGCAGGTCGTCGAGCTCGTTTTCGAGAGAAAAAAAAAAAAATTCTCAAAATTCGACAAACAAATAAAACGATTGTTGGACCGTGTAGAGAATGTAAAACTGCATAAGAATCGTATAGACGAAAATTGGCGTTCACGTGCTCGTTTTTGTGGAAAAAATTAAAAAAGCTCTCAAAGTTCGAGATAAAAAAAAAAAAACCATCGACCAGGTAGCCAACGGTAAACGATACAAGTATCGTACGGGCGAAAACGAGCGTTACCGTGCTCGTTTTCGAGTTATTGACGAAAAACGGCCTGGAGCGATCGGTCCGGCGGTCGACGCGCGAAAGTTTCTAAGTCCGCTCTGCTCCGAATCATCGCTCCGGCGTCAAAAATCGTCGTAGGACAAAAAATCGACACGCTCTCTTGCAGGAAAAAATCCGGGGAACACGATGGCGTCGTCAAAAGTGCAGGTCGTCGAGCTCGTTTTCGAGAAAAAAAAAAAAAAATTCTCAAAATTCGACAAAAAAATAAAACGACTATTGGATCGTGTAGAGAATGTGAAACTGCATAAAAATCGTATAGACGAAAATTGGCGTTCACGTGCTCGTTTTTGTGGAAAAAATTAAAAAAGCTGTCAAAGTTCGAGATAAAAAAAAAAAAACCATCGACCAGGTAGCCAACGGTAAACGGTACAAGTATCGTACGGGCGAAAACGAGCGTTACCGTGCTCGTTTTCGAGTTATTGACGAAAAACGGCCTGGAGCGATCGGTCCGGCGGTCGACGCGCGAAAGTTTCTAAGTCCGCTCTGCTCCGAATCATCGCTCCGGCGTCAAAAATCGTCGTAGGACAAAAAATCGACACGCTATCTTGCAGGAAAAAATCCGGGGAACACGATGGCGTCGTCAAAAGTGCAGGTCGTCGAGCTCGTTTTCGAGAGAAAAAAAGAAAAATTCTCAAAATTCGACAAAAAAATAAAACGATTATTGGATCGTGTAGAGAATGTGAAACTGCATAAGAATCGTGTAGACGAAAATTGGCGTTCACGTGCTCGTTTTTGTGGAGAAAATTAAAAAAGCTCTCAAAGTTCGAGATAAAAAAAGAAAAAACCATCCACCAGGTAGCCAACGGTAAACGGTACAAGTATCGTACGGGCGAAAACGAGCGTTACCGTGCTCGTTTTCGAGTTATTGACGAAAAACGGCCTGGAGCGATCGGTCCGGCGGTCGACGCGCGAAAGATTCTAAGTCCGCTCTGCTCCGAATCATCGCTCCGGCGTCAAAAATCGTCGTAGGACAAAAAATCGACACGCTACTTTGCAGGAAAAAATCCGGGGAACACGATGGCGTCGTCAAAAGTGCAGGTCGTCGAGCTCGTTTTCGAGAGAAAAAAAAAAAAATTCTCAAAATTCGACAAACAAATAAAACGATTGTTGGACCGTGTAGAGAATGTAAAACTGCATAAGAATCGTATAGACGAAAATTGGCGTTCACGTGCTCGTTTTTGTGGAAAAAATTAAAAAAGCTCTCAAAGTTCGAGATAAAAAAAAAAAAACCATCGACCAGGTAGCCAACGGTAAACGATACAAGTATCGTACGGGCGAAAACGAGCGTTACCGTGCTCGTTTTCGAGTTATTGACGAAAAACGGCCTGGAGCGATCGGTCCGGCGGTCGACGCGCGAAAGTTTCTAAGTCCGCTCTGCTCCGAATCATCGCTCCGGCGTCAAAAATCGTCGTAGGACAAAAAATCGACACGCTACTTTGCAGGAAAAAATCCGGGGAACACGATGGCGTCGTCAAAAGTGCAGGTCGTCGAGCTCGTTTTCGAGAGAAAAAAAGAAAAATTCTCAAAATTCGACAAAAAAATAAAACGATTATTGGATCGTGTAGAGAATGTGAAACTGCATAAGAATCGTGTAGACGAAAATTGGCGTTCACGTGCTCGTTTTTGTGGAAAAAATTAAAAAAGCTCTCAAAGCTCGAGATAAAAAAAAAAAAAACCATCGACCAGGTAGCCAACGGTAGACGGTACAAGTATCGTATGGGCGAAAACGAGCGTTACCGTGCTCGTTTTCGAGTTATTGACGAAAAACGGCCTGGAGCGATCGGTCCGGCGGTCGACGCGCGAAAGTTTCTAAGTCCGCTCTGCTCCGAATCATCACTCCGGCGTCAAAAATCGTCGTAGGACAAAAACTCGACACGCTATCTTGCATGAAAAAATCCGGGGAACACGATGGCGTCGTCAAAAGTGCAGGTCGTCGAGCTCGTTTTCGAGAGAAAAAAAAAAAAATTCTCAAAATTCGACAAACAAATAAAACGATTGTTGGACCGTGTAGAGAATGTAAAACTGCATAAGAATCGTATAGACGAAAATTGGCGTTCACGTGCTCGTTTTTGTGGAAAAAATTAAAAAAGCTCTCAAAGTTCGAGATAAAAAAAAAAAAACCATCGACCAGGTAGCCAACGGTAAACGATACAAGTATCGTACGGGCGAAAACGAGCGTTACCGTGCTCGTTTTCGAGTTATTGACGAAAAACGGCCTGGAGCGATCGGTCCGGCGGTCGACGCGCGAAAGTTTCTAAGTCCGCTCTGCTCCGAATCATCGCTCCGGCGTCAAAAATCGTCGTAGGACAAAAAATCGACACGCTACTTTGCAGGAAAAAATCCGGGGAACACGATGGCGTCGTCAAAAGTGCAGGTCGTCGAGCTCGTTTTCGAGAGAAAAAAAAAAAAATTCTCAAAATTCGACAAACAAATAAAACGATTATTGGATCGTGTAGAGAATGTGAAACTGCATAAGAATCGTGTAGACGAAAATTGGCGTTCACGTGCTCGTTTTTGTGGAAAAAATTAAAAAAGCTCTCAAAGCTCGAGATAAAAAAAAAAAAAACCATCGACCAGGTAGCCAACGGTAGACGGTACAAGTATCGTATGGGCGAAAACGAGCGTTACCGTGCTCGTTTTCGAGTTATTGACGAAAAACGGCCTGGAGCGATCGGTCCGGCGGTCGACGCGCGAAAGTTTCTAAGTCCGCTCTGCTCCGAATCATCGCTCCGGCGTCAAAAATCGTCGTAGGACAAAAACTCGACACGCTATCTTGCATGAAAAAATCCGGGGAACACGATGGCGTCGTCAAAAGTGCAGGTCGTCGAGCTCGTTTTCGAGAGAAAAAAAAAAAAATTCTCAAAATTCGACAAAAAAATAAAACGATTATTGGATCGTGTAGAGAATGTAAAACTGCATAAGAATCGCATAGACGAAAATTAGCGTTCTCGTGCTCGTTTTTGTGGAAAAAATTAAAAAAGCTCTCAAAGTTCGAGATAAAAAAAGAAAAAACCATCCACCAGGTAGCCAACGGTAAACGGTACAAGTATCGTACGGGCGAAAACGAGCGTTACCGTGCTCGTTTTCGAGTTATTGACGAAAAACGGCCTGGAGCGATCGGTCCGGCGGTCGACGCGCGAAAGTTTCTAAGTCCGCTCTGCTCCGAATCATCGCTCCGGCGTCAAAAATCGTCGTAGGACAAAAAATCGACACGCTACTTTGCAGGAAAAAATCCGGGGAACACGATGGCGTCGTCAAATGTGCAGGTCGTCGAGCTCGTTTTCGAGAAAAAAAAAAAAAAATTCTCAAAATTCGACAAACAAATAAAACGATTGTTGGACCGTGTAGAGAATGTACAACTGCATAAGAATCGTATAGACGAAAATTGGCGTTCACGTGCTCGTTTTTGTGGAGAAAATTAAAAAAGCTCTCAAAGTTCGAGATAAAAAAAGAAAAAACCATCCACCAGGTAGCCAACGGTAAACGGTACAAGTATCGTACGGGCGAAAACGAGCGTTACCGTGCTCGTTTTCGAGTTATTGACGAAAAACGGCCTGGAGCGATCGGTCCGGCGGTCGACGCGCGAAAGATTCTAAGTCCGCTCTGCTCCGAATCATCGCTCCGGCGTCAAAAATCGTCGTAGGACAAAAAATCGACACGCTACTTTGCAGGAAAAAATCCGGGGAACACGATGGCGTCGTCAAAAGTGCAGGTCGTCGAGCTCGTTTTCGAGAGAAAAAAAAAAAAATTCTCAAAATTCGACAAACAAATAAAACGATTGTTGGACCGTGTAGAGAATGTAAAACTGCATAAGAATCGTATAGACGAAAATTGGCGTTCACGTGCTCGTTTTTGTGGAAAAAATTAAAAAAGCTCTCAAAGTTCGAGATAAAAAAAAAAAAACCATCGACCAGGTAGCCAACGGTAAACGATACAAGTATCGTACGGGCGAAAACGAGCGTTACCGTGCTCGTTTTCGAGTTATTGACGAAAAACGGCCTGGAGCGATCGGTCCGGCGGTCGACGCGCGAAAGTTTCTAAGTCCGCTCTGCTCCGAATCATCGCTCCGGCGTCAAAAATCGTCGTAGGACAAAAAATCGACACGCTATCTTGCAGGAAAAAATCCGGGGAACACGATGGCGTCGTCAAAAGTGCAGGTCGTCGAGCTCGTTTTCGAGAGAAAAAAAGAAAAATTCTCAAAATTCGACAAAAAAATAAAACGATTATTGGATCGTGTAGAGAATGTGAAACTGCATAAGAATCGTGTAGACGAAAATTGGCGTTCACGTGCTCGTTTTTGTGGAAAAAATTAAAAAAGCTCTCAAAGCTCGAGATAAAGAAAAAAAAAACCATCGACCAGGTAGCCAACGGTAGACGGTACAAGTATCGTATGGGCGAAAACGAGCGTTACCGTGCTCGTTTTCGAGTTATTGACGAAAAACGGCCTGGAGCGATCGGTCCGGCGGTCGACGCGCGAAAGTTTCTAAGTCCGCTCTGCTCCGAATCATCGCTCCGGCGTCAAAAATCGTCGTAGGACAAAAACTCGACACGCTATCTTGCATGAAAAAATCCGGGGAACACGATGGCGTCGTCAAAAGTGCAGGTCGTCGAGCTCGTTTTCGAGAGAAAAAAAAAAAAATTCTCAAAATTCGACAAAAAAATAAAACGATTATTGGATCGTGTAGAGAATGTAAAACTGCATAAGAATCGCATAGACGAAAATTAGCGTTCTCGTGCTCGTTTTTGTGGAAAAAATTAAAAAAGCTCTCAAAGTTCGAGATAAAAAAAGAAAAAACCATCCACCAGGTAGCCAACGGTAAACGGTACAAGTATCGTACGGGCGAAAACGAGCGTTACCGTGCTCGTTTTCGAGTTATTGACGAAAAACGGCCTGGAGCGATCGGTCCGGCGGTCGACGCGCGAAAGTTTCTAAGTCCGCTCTGCTCCGAATCATCGCTCCGGCGTCAAAAATCGTCGTAGGACAAAAAATCGACACGCTACTTTGCAGGAAAAAATCCGGGGAACACGATGGCGTCGTCAAATGTGCAGGTCGTCGAGCTCGTTTTCGAGAAAAAAAAAAAAAAATTCTCAAAATTCGACAAACAAATAAAACGATTGTTGGACCGTGTAGAGAATGTACAACTGCATAAGAATCGTATAGACGAAAATTGGCGTTCACGTGCTCGTTTTTGTGGAGAAAATTAAAAAAGCTCTCAAAGTTCGAGATAAAAAAAGAAAAAACCATCCACCAGGTAGCCAACGGTAAACGGTACAAGTATCGTACGGGCGAAAACGAGCGTTACCGTGCTCGTTTTCGAGTTATTGACGAAAAACGGCCTGGAGCGATCGGTCCGGCGGTCGACGCGCGAAAGATTCTAAGTCCGCTCTGCTCCGAATCATCGCTCCGGCGTCAAAAATCGTCGTAGGACAAAAAATCGACACGCTACTTTGCAGGAAAAAATCCGGGGAACACGATGGCGTCGTCAAAAGTGCAGGTCGTCGAGCTCGTTTTCGAGAGAAAAAAAAAAAAATTCTCAAAATTCGACAAACAAATAAAACGATTGTTGGACCGTGTAGAGAATGTAAAACTGCATAAGAATCGTATAGACGAAAATTGGCGTTCACGTGCTCGTTTTTGTGGAAAAAATTAAAAAAGCTCTCAAAGTTCGAGATAAAAAAAAAAAAACCATCGACCAGGTAGCCAACGGTAAACGATACAAGTATCGTACGGGCGAAAACGAGCGTTACCGTGCTCGTTTTCGAGTTATTGACGAAAAACGGCCTGGAGCGATCGGTCCGGCGGTCGACGCGCGAAAGTTTCTAAGTCCGCTCTGCTCCGAATCATCGCTCCGGCGTCAAAAATCGTCGTAGGACAAAAAATCGACACGCTACTTTGCAGGAAAAAATCCGGGGAACACGATGGCGTCGTCAAAAGTGCAGGTCGTCGAGCTCGTTTTCGAGAGAAAAAAAAAAAAATTCTCAAAATTCGACAAACAAATAAAACGATTGTTGGACCGTGTAGAGAATGTAAAACTGCATAAGAATCGTATAGACGAAAATTGGCGTTCACGTGCTCGTTTTTGTGGAAAAAATTAAAAAAGCTCTCAAAGTTCGAGATAAAAAAAAAAAAACCATCGACCAGGTAGCCAACGGTAAACGATACAAGTATCGTACGGGCGAAAACGAGCGTTACCGTGCTCGTTTTCGAGTTATTGACGAAAAACGGCCTGGAGCGATCGGTCCGGCGGTCGACGCGCGAAAGTTTCTAAGTCCGCTCTGCTCCGAATCATCGCTCCGGCGTCAAAAATCGTCGTAGGACAAAAAATCGACACGCTATCTTGCAGGAAAAAATCCGGGGAACACGATGGCGTCGTCAAAAGTGCAGGTCGTCGAGCTCGTTTTCGAGAGAAAAAAAGAAAAATTCTCAAAATTCGACAAAAAAATAAAACGATTATTGGATCGTGTAGAGAATGTGAAACTGCATAAGAATCGTGTAGACGAAAATTGGCGTTCACGTGCTCGTTTTTGTGGAAAAAATTAAAAAAGCTCTCAAAGCTCGAGATAAAAAAAAAAAAAACCATCGACCAGGTAGCCAACGGTAGACGGTACAAGTATCGTATGGGCGAAAACGAGCGTTACCGTGCTCGTTTTCGAGTTATTGACGAAAAACGGCCTGGAGCGATCGGTCCGGCGGTCGACGCGCGAAAGTTTCTAAGTCCGCTCTGCTCCGAATCATCACTCCGGCGTCAAAAATCGTCGTAGGACAAAAACTCGACACGCTATCTTGCATGAAAAAATCCGGGGAACACGATGGCGTCGTCAAAAGTGCAGGTCGTCGAGCTCGTTTTCGAGAGAAAAAAAAAAAAATTCTCAAAATTCGACAAACAAATAAAACGATTGTTGGACCGTGTAGAGAATGTAAAACTGCATAAGAATCGTATAGACGAAAATTGGCGTTCACGTGCTCGTTTTTGTGGAAAAAATTAAAAAAGCTCTCAAAGTTCGAGATAAAAAAAAAAAAACCATCGACCAGGTAGCCAACGGTAAACGATACAAGTATCGTACGGGCGAAAACGAGCGTTACCGTGCTCGTTTTCGAGTTATTGACGAAAAACGGCCTGGAGCGATCGGTCCGGCGGTCGACGCGCGAAAGTTTCTAAGTCCGCTCTGCTCCGAATCATCGCTCCGGCGTCAAAAATCGTCGTAGGACAAAAAATCGACACGCTACTTTGCAGGAAAAAATCCGGGGAACACGATGGCGTCGTCAAAAGTGCAGGTCGTCGAGCTCGTTTTCGAGAGAAAAAAAAAAAAATTCTCAAAATTCGACAAACAAATAAAACGATTATTGGATCGTGTAGAGAATGTGAAACTGCATAAGAATCGTGTAGACGAAAATTGGCGTTCACGTGCTCGTTTTTGTGGAAAAAATTAAAAAAGCTCTCAAAGCTCGAGATAAAAAAAAAAAAAACCATCGACCAGGTAGCCAACGGTAGACGGTACAAGTATCGTATGGGCGAAAACGAGCGTTACCGTGCTCGTTTTCGAGTTATTGACGAAAAACGGCCTGGAGCGATCGGTCCGGCGGTCGACGCGCGAAAGTTTCTAAGTCCGCTCTGCTCCGAATCATCGCTCCGGCGTCAAAAATCGTCGTAGGACAAAAACTCGACACGCTATCTTGCATGAAAAAATCCGGGGAACACGATGGCGTCGTCAAAAGTGCAGGTCGTCGAGCTCGTTTTCGAGAGAAAAAAAAAAAAATTCTCAAAATTCGACAAAAAAATAAAACGATTATTGGATCGTGTAGAGAATGTAAAACTGCATAAGAATCGCATAGACGAAAATTAGCGTTCTCGTGCTCGTTTTTGTGGAAAAAATTAAAAAAGCTCTCAAAGTTCGAGATAAAAAAAGAAAAAACCATCCACCAGGTAGCCAACGGTAAACGGTACAAGTATCGTACGGGCGAAAACGAGCGTTACCGTGCTCGTTTTCGAGTTATTGACGAAAAACGGCCTGGAGCGATCGGTCCGGCGGTCGACGCGCGAAAGTTTCTAAGTCCGCTCTGCTCCGAATCATCGCTCCGGCGTCAAAAATCGTCGTAGGACAAAAAATCGACACGCTACTTTGCAGGAAAAAATCCGGGGAACACGATGGCGTCGTCAAATGTGCAGGTCGTCGAGCTCGTTTTCGAGAAAAAAAAAAAAAAATTCTCAAAATTCGACAAACAAATAAAACGATTGTTGGACCGTGTAGAGAATGTACAACTGCATAAGAATCGTATAGACGAAAATTGGCGTTCACGTGCTCGTTTTTGTGGAGAAAATTAAAAAAGCTCTCAAAGTTCGAGATAAAAAAAGAAAAAACCATCCACCAGGTAGCCAACGGTAAACGGTACAAGTATCGTACGGGCGAAAACGAGCGTTACCGTGCTCGTTTTCGAGTTATTGACGAAAAACGGCCTGGAGCGATCGGTCCGGCGGTCGACGCGCGAAAGATTCTAAGTCCGCTCTGCTCCGAATCATCGCTCCGGCGTCAAAAATCGTCGTAGGACAAAAAATCGACACGCTACTTTTTAGGAAAAAATCCGGGGAACACGATGGCGTCGTCAAAAGTGCAGGTCGTCGAGCTCGTTTACGAGAGAAAAAAAAAAAAATTCTCAAAATTCGACAAACAAATAAAACGATTGTTGGACCGTGTAGAGAATGTAAAACTGCATAAGAATCGTATAGACGAAAATTGGCGTTCACGTGCTCGTTTTTGTGGAAAAAATTAAAAAAGCTCTCAAAGTTCGAGATAAAAAAAAAAAAACCATCCACCAGGTAGCCAACGGTAAACGGTACAAGTATCGTACGGGCGAAAACGAGCGTTACCGTGCTCGTTTTCGAGTTATTGACGAAAAACGGCCTGGAGCGATCGGTCCGGCGGTCGACGCGCGAAAGTTTCTAAGTCCGCTCTGCTCCGAATCATCGCTCCGGCGTCAAAAATCGTCGTAGGACAAAAAATCGACACGCTACTTTGCAGGAAAAAATCCGGGGAACACGATGGCGTCGTCAAATGTGCAGGTCGTCGAGCTCGTTTTCGAGAAAAAAAAAAAAAAATTCTCAAAATTCGACAAACAAATAAAACGATTGTTGGACCGTGTAGAGAATGTACAACTGCATAAGAATCGTATAGACGAAAATTGGCGTTCACGTGCTCGTTTTTGTGGAGAAAATTAAAAAAGCTCTCAAAGTTCGAGATAAAAAAAGAAAAAACCATCCACCAGGTAGCCAACGGTAAACGGTACAAGTATCGTACGGGCGAAAACGAGCGTTACCGTGCTCGTTTTCGAGTTATTGACGAAAAACGGCCTGGAGCGATCGGTCCGGCGGTCGACGCGCGAAAGATTCTAAGTCCGCTCTGCTCCGAATCATCGCTCCGGCGTCAAAAATCGTCGTAGGACAAAAAATCGACACGCTACTTTGCAGGAAAAAATCCGGGGAACACGATGGCGTCGTCAAAAGTGCAGGTCGTCGAGCTCGTTTTCGAGAGAAAAAAAAAAAAATTCTCAAAATTCGACAAACAAATAAAACGATTGTTGGACCGTGTAGAGAATGTAAAACTGCATAAGAATCGTATAGACGAAAATTGGCGTTCACGTGCTCGTTTTTGTGGAAAAAATTAAAAAAGCTCTCAAAGTTCGAGATAAAAAAAAAAAAACCATCGACCAGGTAGCCAACGGTAAACGATACAAGTATCGTACGGGCGAAAACGAGCGTTACCGTGCTCGTTTTCGAGTTATTGACGAAAAACGGCCTGGAGCGATCGGTCCGGCGGTCGACGCGCGAAAGTTTCTAAGTCCGCTCTGCTCCGAATCATCGCTCCGGCGTCAAAAATCGTCGTAGGACAAAAAATCGACACGCTACTTTGCAGGAAAAAATCCGGGGAACACGATGGCGTCGTCAAAAGTGCAGGTCGTCGAGCTCGTTTTCGAGAGAAAAAAAAAAAAATTCTCAAAATTCGACAAACAAATAAAACGATTGTTGGACCGTGTAGAGAATGTAAAACTGCATAAGAATCGTATAGACGAAAATTGGCGTTCACGTGCTCGTTTTTGTGGAAAAAATTAAAAAAGCTCTCAAAGTTCGAGATAAAAAAAAAAAAACCATCGACCAGGTAGCCAACGGTAAACGATACAAGTATCGTACGGGCGAAAACGAGCGTTACCGTGCTCGTTTTCGAGTTATTGACGAAAAACGGCCTGGAGCGATCGGTCCGGCGGTCGACGCGCGAAAGTTTCTAAGTCCGCTCTGCTCCGAATCATCGCTCCGGCGTCAAAAATCGTCGTAGGACAAAAAATCGACACGCTATCTTGCAGGAAAAAATCCGGGGAACACGATGGCGTCGTCAAAAGTGCAGGTCGTCGAGCTCGTTTTCGAGAGAAAAAAAGAAAAATTCTCAAAATTCGACAAAAAAATAAAACGATTATTGGATCGTGTAGAGAATGTGAAACTGCATAAGAATCGTGTAGACGAAAATTGGCGTTCACGTGCTCGTTTTTGTGGAAAAAATTAAAAAAGCTCTCAAAGCTCGAGATAAAAAAAAAAAAAACCATCGACCAGGTAGCCAACGGTAGACGGTACAAGTATCGTATGGGCGAAAACGAGCGTTACCGTGCTCGTTTTCGAGTTATTGACGAAAAACGGCCTGGAGCGATCGGTCCGGCGGTCGACGCGCGAAAGTTTCTAAGTCCGCTCTGCTCCGAATCATCGCTCCGGCGTCAAAAATCGTCGTAGGACAAAAACTCGACACGCTATCTTGCATGAAAAAATCCGGGGAACACGATGGCGTCGTCAAAAGTGCAGGTCGTCGAGCTCGTTTTCGAGAGAAAAAAAAAAAAATTCTCAAAATTCGACAAAAAAATAAAACGATTATTGGATCGTGTAGAGAATGTAAAACTGCATAAGAATCGCATAGACGAAAATTAGCGTTCTCGTGCTCGTTTTTGTGGAAAAAATTAAAAAAGCTCTCAAAGTTCGAGATAAAAAAAGAAAAAACCATCCACCAGGTAGCCAACGGTAAACGGTACAAGTATCGTACGGGCGAAAACGAGCGTTACCGTGCTCGTTTTCGAGTTATTGACGAAAAACGGCCTGGAGCGATCGGTCCGGCGGTCGACGCGCGAAAGTTTCTAAGTCCGCTCTGCTCCGAATCATCGCTCCGGCGTCAAAAATCGTCGTAGGACAAAAAATCGACACGCTATCTTGCAGGAAAAAATCCGGGGAACACGATGGCGTCGTCAAAAGTGCAGGTCGTCGAGCTCGTTTTCGAGAGAAAAAAAGAAAAATTCTCAAAATTCGACAAAAAAATAAAACGATTATTGGATCGTGTAGAGAATGTGAAACTGCATAAGAATCGTGTAGACGAAAATTGGCGTTCACGTGCTCGTTTTTGTGGAAAAAATTAAAAAAGCTCTCAAAGCTCGAGATAAAAAAAAAAAAAACCATCGACCAGGTAGCCAACGGTAGACGGTACAAGTATCGTATGGGCGAAAACGAGCGTTACCGTGCTCGTTTTCGAGTTATTGACGAAAAACGGCCTGGAGCGATCGGTCCGGCGGTCGACGCGCGAAAGTTTCTAAGTCCGCTCTGCTCCGAATCATCGCTCCGGCGTCAAAAATCGTCGTAGGACAAAAACTCGACACGCTATCTTGCATGAAAAAATCCGGGGAACACGATGGCGTCGTCAAAAGTGCAGGTCGTCGAGCTCGTTTTCGAGAAAAAAAAAAAAAAATTCTCAAAATTCGACAAACAAATAAAACGATTGTTGGACCGTGTAGAGAATGTACAACTGCATAAGAATCGTATAGACGAAAATTGGCGTTCACGTGCTCGTTTTTGTGGAAAAAATTAAAAAAGCTCTCAAAGTTCGAGATAAAAAAAAAAAAACCATCGACCAGGTAGCCAACGGTAAACGATACAAGTATCGTACGGGCGAAAACGAGCGTTACCGTGCTCGTTTTCGAGTTATTGACGAAAAACGGCCTGGAGCGATCGGTCCGGCGGTCGACGCGCGAAAGTTTCTAAGTCCGCTCTGCTCCGAATCATCGCTCCGGCGTCAAAAATCGTCGTAGGACAAAAAATCGACACGCTCTCTTGCAGGAAAAAATCCGGGGAACACGATGGCGTCGTCAAAAGTGCAGGTCGTCGAGCTCGTTTTCGAGAAAAAAAAAAAAAAATTCTCAAAATTCGACAAAAAAATAAAACGACTATTGGATCGTGTAGAGAATGTGAAACTGCATAAAAATCGTATAGACGAAAATTGGCGTTCACGTGCTCGTTTTTGTGGAAAAAATTATAAAAGCTCTCAAAGTTCGAGATAAAAAAAAAAAAACCATCGACCAGGTAGCCAACGGTAAACGATACAAGTATCGTACGGGCGAAAACGAGCGTTACCGTGCTCGTTTTCGAGTTATTGACGAAAAACGGCCTGGAGCGATCGGTCCGGCGGTCGACGCGCGAATGTTTCTAAGTCCGCTCTGCTCCGAATCATCGCTCCGGCGTCAAAAATCGTCGTAGGACAAAAAATCGACACGCTATCTTGCAGGAAAAAATCCGGGGAACACGATGGCGTCGTCAAAAGTGCAGGTCGTCGAGCTCGTTTTCGAGAGAAAAAAAGAAAAATTCTCAAAATTCGACAAAAAAATAAAACGATTATTGGATCGTGTAGAGAATGTGAAACTGCATAAGAATCGTGTAGACGAAAATTGGCGTTCACGTGCTCGTTTTTGTGGAAAAAATTAAAAAAGCTCTCAAAGCTCGAGATAAAAAAAAAAAAAACCATCGACCAGGTAGCCAACGGTAGACGGTACAAGTATCGTATGGGCGAAAACGAGCGTTACCGTGCTCGTTTTCGAGTTATTGACGAAAAACGGCCTGGAGCGATCGGTCCGGCGGTCGACGCGCGAAAGTTTCTAAGTCCGCTCTGCTCCGAATCATCGCTCCGGCGTCAAAAATCGTCGTAGGACAAAAACTCGACACGCTATCTTGCATGAAAAAATCCGGGGAACACGATGGCGTCGTCAAAAGTGCAGGTCGTCGAGCTCGTTTTCGAGAGAAAAAAAAAAAAATTCTCAAAATTCGACAAAAAAATAAAACGATTATTGGATCGTGTAGAGAATGTAAAACTGCATAAGAATCGCATAGACGAAAATTAGCGTTCTCGTGCTCGTTTTTGTGGAAAAAATTAAAAAAGCTCTCAAAGTTCGAGATAAAAAAAGAAAAAACCATCCACCAGGTAGCCAACGGTAAACGGTACAAGTATCGTACGGGCGAAAACGAGCGTTACCGTGCTCGTTTTCGAGTTATTGACGAAAAACGGCCTGGAGCGATCGGTCCGGCGGTCGACGCGCGAAAGATTCTAAGTCCGCTCTGCTCCGAATCATCGCTCCGGCGTCAAAAATCGTCGTAGGACAAAAAATCGACACGCTACTTTGCAGGAAAAAATCCGGGGAACACGATGGCGTCGTCAAAAGTGCAGGTCGTCGAGCTCGTTTTCGAGAGAAAAAAAAAAAAATTCTCAAAATTCGACAAACAAATAAAACGATTGTTGGACCGTGTAGAGAATGTAAAACTGCATAAGAATCGTATAGACGAAAATTGGCGTTCACGTGCTCGTTTTTGTGGAAAAAATTAAAAAAGCTCTCAAAGTTCGAGATAAAAAAAAAAAAACCATCGACCAGGTAGCCAACGGTAAACGATACAAGTATCGTACGGGCGAAAACGAGCGTTACCGTGCTCGTTTTCGAGTTATTGACGAAAAACGGCCTGGAGCGATCGGTCCGGCGGTCGACGCGCGAAAGTTTCTAAGTCCGCTCTGCTCCGAATCATCGCTCCGGCGTCAAAAATCGTCGTAGGACAAAAAATCGACACGCTACTTTGCAGGAAAAAATCCGGGGAACACGATGGCGTCGTCAAAAGTGCAGGTCGTCGAGCTCGTTTTCGAGAGAAAAAAAAAAAAATTCTCAAAATTCGACAAACAAATAAAACGATTGTTGGACCGTGTAGAGAATGTAAAACTGCATAAGAATCGTATAGACGAAAATTGGCGTTCACGTGCTCGTTTTTGTGGAAAAAATTAAAAAAGCTCTCAAAGTTCGAGATAAAAAAAAAAAAACCATCGACCAGGTAGCCAACGGTAAACGATACAAGTATCGTACGGGCGAAAACGAGCGTTACCGTGCTCGTTTTCGAGTTATTGACGAAAAACGGCCTGGAGCGATCGGTCCGGCGGTCGACGCGCGAAAGTTTCTAAGTCCGCTCTGCTCCGAATCATCGCTCCGGCGTCAAAAATCGTCGTAGGACAAAAAATCGACACGCTATCTTGCAGGAAAAAATCCGGGGAACACGATGGCGTCGTCAAAAGTGCAGGTCGTCGAGCTCGTTTTCGAGAGAAAAAAAGAAAAATTCTCAAAATTCGACAAAAAAATAAAAAAAAATTATTGGATCGTGTAGAGAATGTGAAACTGCATAAGAATCGTGTAGACGAAAATTGGCGTTCACGTGCTCGTTTTTGTGGAAAAAATTAAAAAAGCTCTCAAAGCTCGAGATAAAAAAAAAAAAAACCATCGACCAGGTAGCCAACGGTAGACGGTACAAGTATCGTATGGGCGAAAACGAGCGTTACCGTGCTCGTTTTCGAGTTATTGACGAAAAACGGCCTGGAGCGATCGGTCCGGCGGTCGACGCGCGAAAGTTTCTAAGTCCGCTCTGCTCCGAATCATCGCTCCGGCGTCAAAAATCGTCGTAGGACAAAAACTCGACACGCTATCTTGCATGAAAAAATCCGGGGAACACGATGGCGTCGTCAAAAGTGCAGGTCGTCGAGCTCGTTTTCGAGAGAAAAAAAAAAAAATTCTCAAAATTCGACAAAAAAATAAAACGATTATTGGATCGTGTAGAGAATGTAAAACTGCATAAGAATCGCATAGACGAAAATTAGCGTTCTCGTGCTCGTTTTTGTGGAAAAAATTAAAAAAGCTCTCAAAGTTCGAGATAAAAAAAGAAAAAACCATCCACCAGGTAGCCAACGGTAAACGGTACAAGTATCGTACGGGCGAAAACGAGCGTTACCGTGCTCGTTTTCGAGTTATTGACGAAAAACGGCCTGGAGCGATCGGTCCGGCGGTCGACGCGCGAAAGTTTCTAAGTCCGCTCTGCTCCGAATCATCGCTCCGGCGTCAAAAATCGTCGTAGGACAAAAAATCGACACGCTATCTTGCAGGAAAAAATCCGGGGAACACGATGGCGTCGTCAAAAGTGCAGGTCGTCGAGCTCGTTTTCGAGAGAAAAAAAGAAAAATTCTCAAAATTCGACAAAAAAATAAAACGATTATTGGATCGTGTAGAGAATGTGAAACTGCATAAGAATCGTGTAGACGAAAATTGGCGTTCACGTGCTCGTTTTTGTGGAAAAAATTAAAAAAGCTCTCAAAGCTCGAGATAAAAAAAAAAAAAACCATCGACCAGGTAGCCAACGGTAGACGGTACAAGTATCGTATGGGCGAAAACGAGCGTTACCGTGCTCGTTTTCGAGTTATTGACGAAAAACGGCCTGGAGCGATCGGTCCGGCGGTCGACGCGCGAAAGTTTCTAAGTCCGCTCTGCTCCGAATCATCGCTCCGGCGTCAAAAATCGTCGTAGGACAAAAACTCGACACGCTATCTTGCATGAAAAAATCCGGGGAACACGATGGCGTCGTCAAAAGTGCAGGTCGTCGAGCTCGTTTTCGAGAAAAAAAAAAAAAAATTCTCAAAATTCGACAAACAAATAAAACGATTGTTGGACCGTGTAGAGAATGTACAACTGCATAAGAATCGTATAGACGAAAATTGGCGTTCACGTGCTCGTTTTTGTGGAAAAAATTAAAAAAGCTCTCAAAGTTCGAGATAAAAAAAAAAAAACCATCGACCAGGTAGCCAACGGTAAACGATACAAGTATCGTACGGGCGAAAACGAGCGTTACCGTGCTCGTTTTCGAGTTATTGACGAAAAACGGCCTGGAGCGATCGGTCCGGCGGTCGACGCGCGAAAGTTTCTAAGTCCGCTCTGCTCCGAATCATCGCTCCGGCGTCAAAAATCGTCGTAGGACAAAAAATCGACACGCTCTCTTGCAGGAAAAAATCCGGGGAACACGATGGCGTCGTCAAAAGTGCAGGTCGTCGAGCTCGTTTTCGAGAAAAAAAAAAAAAAATTCTCAAAATTCGACAAAAAAATAAAACGACTATTGGATCGTGTAGAGAATGTGAAACTGCATAAAAATCGTATAGACGAAAATTGGCGTTCACGTGCTCGTTTTTGTGGAAAAAATTATAAAAGCTCTCAAAGTTCGAGATAAAAAAAAAAAAACCATCGACCAGGTAGCCAACGGTAAACGATACAAGTATCGTACGGGCGAAAACGAGCGTTACCGTGCTCGTTTTCGAGTTATTGACGAAAAACGGCCTGGAGCGATCGGTCCGGCGGTCGACGCGCGAAAGTTTCTAAGTCCGCTCTGCTCCGAATCATCGCTCCGGCGTCAAAAATCGTCGTAGGACAAAAAATCGACACGCTATCTTGCAGGAAAAAATCCGGGGAACATGATGGCGTCGTCAAAAGTGCAGGTCGTCGAGCTCGTTTTCGAGAGAAAAAAAGAAAAATTCTCAAAATTCGACAAAAAAATAAAACGATTATTGGATCGTGTAGAGAATGTGAAACTGCATAAGAATCGTGTAGACGAAAATTGGCGTTCACGTGCTCGTTTTTGTGGAAAAAATTAAAAAAGCTCTCAAAGCTCGAGATAAAAAAAAAAAAAACCATCGACCAGGTAGCCAACGGTAGACGGTACAAGTATCGTATGGGCGAAAACGAGCGTTACCGTGCTCGTTTTCGAGTTATTGACGAAAAACGGCCTGGAGCGATCGGTCCGGCGGTCGACGCGCGAAAGTTTCTAAGTCCGCTCTGCTCCGAATCATCGCTCCGGCGTCAAAAATCGTCGTAGGACAAAAACTCGACACGCTATCTTGCATGAAAAAATCCGGGGAACACGATGGCGTCGTCAAAAGTGCAGGTCGTCGAGCTCGTTTTCGAGAGAAAAAAAAAAAAATTCTCAAAATTCGACAAAAAAATAAAACGATTATTGGATCGTGTAGAGAATGTAAAACTGCATAAGAATCGCATAGACGAAAATTAGCGTTCTCGTGCTCGTTTTTGTGGAAAAAATTAAAAAAGCTCTCAAAGTTCGAGATAAAAAAAGAAAAAACCATCCACCAGGTAGCCAACGGTAAACGGTACAAGTATCGTACGGGCGAAAACGAGCGTTACCGTGCTCGTTTTCGAGTTATTGACGAAAAACGGCCTGGAGCGATCGGTCCGGCGGTCGACGCGCGAAAGATTCTAAGTCCGCTCTGCTCCGAATCATCGCTCCGGCGTCAAAAATCGTCGTAGGACAAAAAATCGACACGCTACTTTGCAGGAAAAAATCCGGGGAACACGATGGCGTCGTCAAAAGTGCAGGTCGTCGAGCTCGTTTTCGAGAGAAAAAAAAAAAAATTCTCAAAATTCGACAAACAAATAAAACGATTGTTGGACCGTGTAGAGAATGTAAAACTGCATAAGAATCGTATAGACGAAAATTGGCGTTCACGTGCTCGTTTTTGTGGAAAAAATTAAAAAAGCTCTCAAAGTTCGAGATAAAAAAAAAAAAACCATCGACCAGGTAGCCAACGGTAAACGATACAAGTATCGTACGGGCGAAAACGAGCGTTACCGTGCTCGTTTTCGAGTTATTGACGAAAAACGGCCTGGAGCGATCGGTCCGGCGGTCGACGCGCGAAAGTTTCTAAGTCCGCTCTGCTCCGAATCATCGCTCCGGCGTCAAAAATCGTCGTAGGACAAAAAATCGACACGCTATCTTGCAGGAAAAAATCCGGGGAACACGATGGCGTCGTCAAAAGTGCAGGTCGTCGAGCTCGTTTTCGAGAGAAAAAAAGAAAAATTCTCAAAATTCGACAAAAAAATAAAACGATTATTGGATCGTGTAGAGAATGTGAAACTGCATAAGAATCGTGTAGACGAAAATTGGCGTTCACGTGCTCGTTTTTGTGGAAAAAATTAAAAAAGCTCTCAAAGCTCGAGATAAAAAAAAAAAAAACCATCGACCAGGTAGCCAACGGTAGACGGTACAAGTATCGTATGGGCGAAAACGAGCGTTACCGTGCTCGTTTTCGAGTTATTGACGAAAAACGGCCTGGAGCGATCGGTCCGGCGGTCGACGCGCGAAAGTTTCTAAGTCCGCTCTGCTCCGAATCATCGCTCCGGCGTCAAAAATCGTCGTAGGACAAAAACTCGACACGCTATCTTGCTTGAAAAAATCCGGGGAACACGATGGCGTCGTCAAAAGTGCAGGTCGTCGAGCTCGTTTTCGAGAGAAAAAAAAAAAAATTCTCAAAATTCGACAAAAAAATAAAACGATTATTGGATCGTGTAGAGAATGTAAAACTGCATAAGAATCGCATAGACGAAAATTAGCGTTCACGTGCTCGTTTTTGTGGAGAAAATTAAAAAAGCTCTCAAAGTTCGAGATAAAAAAAGAAAAAACCATCCACCAGGTAGCCAACGGTAAACGGTACAAGTATCGTACGGGCGAAAACGAGCGTTACCGTGCTCGTTTTCGAGTTATTGACGAAAAACGGCCTGGAGCGATCGGTCCGGCGGTCGACGCGCGAAAGTTTCTAAGTCCGCTCTGCTCCGAATCATCGCTCCGGCGTCAAAAATCGTCGTAGGACAAAAAATCGACACGCTACTTTGCAGGAAAAAATCCGGGGAACACGATGGCGTCGTCAAAAGTGCAGGTCGTCGAGCTCGTTTTCGAGAGAAAAAAAAAAAAATTCTCAAAATTCGACAAACAAATAAAACGATTGTTGGACCGTGTAGAGAATGTACAACTGCATAAGAATCGTATAGACGAAAATTGGCGTTCACGTGCTCGTTTTTGTGGAAAAAATTAAAAAAGCTCTCAAAGTTCGAGATAAAAAAAAAAAAACCATCGACCAGGTAGCCAACGGTAAACGATACAAGTATCGTACGGGCGAAAACGAGCGTTACCGTGCTCGTTTTCGAGTTATTGACGAAAAACGGCCTGGAGCGATCGGTCCGGCGGTCGACGCGCGAAAGTTTCTAAGTCCGCTCTGCTCCGAATCATCGCTCCGGCGTCAAAAATCGTCGTAGGACAAAAAATCGACACGCTACTTTGCAGGAAAAAATCCGGGGAACACGATGGCGTCGTCAAAAGTGCAGGTCGTCGAGCTCGTTTTCGAGAAAAAAAAAAAAAAATTCTCAAAATTCGACGAACAAATAAAACGATTGTTGGACCGTGTAGAGAATGTAAAACTGCATAAGAATCGTATAGACGAAAATTGGCGTTCACGTGCTCGTTTTTGTGGAAAAAATTAAAAAAGCTCTCAAAGTTCGAGATAAAAAAAAAAAAACCATCGACCAGGTAGCCAACGGTAAACGATACAAGTATCGTACGGGCGAAAACGAGCGTTACCGTGCTCGTTTTCGAGTTATTGACGAAAAACGGCCTGGAGCGATCGGTCCGGCGGTCGACGCGCGAAAGTTTCTAAGTCCGCTCTGCTCCGAATCATCGCTCCGGCGTCAAAAATCGTCGTAGGACAAAAAATGGACACGCTATCTTGCATGAAAAAATCCGGGGAACACGATGGCGTCGTCAAAAGTGCAGGTCGTCGAGTTCGTTTTCGAGGGAAAAAAAAAAAAATTCTCAAAATTCGACAAAAAAATAAAACGATTATTGGGTCGTGTAGAGAATGTGAAACTGCATAAGAATCGTATAGAAGAAAATTGGCGTTCACGTGCTCGTTTTTGTAGAAAAAATTAAAAAAGCTCTCAAAGCTCGAGATAAAAAAAAAAAAAACCATCGACCAGGTAGCCAACGGTAGACGGTACAAGTATCGTACGGGCGAAAACGAGCGTTACCGTGCTCGTTTTCGAGTTATTGACGAAAAACGGCCTGGAGCGATCGGTCCGGCGGTCGACGCGCGAAAGTTTCTAAGTCCGCTCTGCTCCGAATCATCGCTCCGGCGTCAAAAATCGTCGTAGGACAAAAAATCGACACGCTACTTTGCAGGAAAAAATCCGGGGAACACGATGGCGTCGTCAAAAGTGCAGGTCGTCGAGCTCGTTTTCGAGAAAAAAAAAAAAAAATTCTCAAAATTCGACGAACAAATAAAACGATTGTTGGACCGTGTAGAGAATGTAAAACTGCATAAGAATCGTATAGACGAAAATTGGCGTTCACGTGCTCGTTTTTGTGGAAAAAATTAAAAAAGCTCTCAAAGTTCGAGATAAAAAAAAAAAAACCATCGACCAGGTAGCCAACGGTAAACGATACAAGTATCGTACGGGCGAAAACGAGCGTTACCGTGCTCGTTTTCGAGTTATTGACGAAAAACGGCCTGGAGCGATCGGTCCGGCGGTCGACGCGCGAAAGTTTCTAAGTCCGCTCTGCTCCGAATCATCGCTCCGGCGTCAAAAATCGTCGTAGGACAAAAAATGGACACGCTATCTTGCATGAAAAAATCCGGGGAACACGATGGCGTCGTCAAAAGTGCAGGTCGTCGAGTTCGTTTTCGAGAGAAAAAAAAAAAAATTCTCAAAATTCGACAAAAAAATAAAACGATTATTGGGTCGTGTAGAGAATGTGAAACTGCATAAGAATCGTATAGAAGAAAATTGGCGTTCACGTGCTCGTTTTTGTAGAAAAAATTAAAAAAGCTCTCAAAGCTCGAGATAAAAAAAAAAAAAACCATCGACCAGGTAGCCAACGGTAGACGGTACAAGTATCGTACGGGCGAAAACGAGCGTTACCGTGCTCGTTTTCGAGTTATTGACGAAAAACGGCCTGGAGCGATCGGTCCGGCGGTCGACGCGCGAAAGTTTCTAAGTCCGCTCTGCTCTCCCCGACGGCGTCAGCACGGTGTGTTATGCGGATGACACACTGGTGCTGGCCGTCGGGGCGCACTGGGGGAGGGCCATGCGTCGCGCGGAGGAGGGGTCGGAACGCGTCGTCGACCGGATCAGGGGGATGGGGATGACGGTGGCGGTCCATAAGACCGAGGTGATTGCGTTTCATTCACCTCGGCAGGATCCGCCACCCCCTCTGATTCGGGTGGGTGGGGCTGACATCGAGGTGAAGCCCCAGATCAGGTATCTGGGGCTGATCCTCGATAGCCACTGGCGTTTCGAGAAGCATTTCCGCTGCCTGGTCCCCCGGTTGGAAAGGATGGTTGCGGCTCTGGGCCGGATCCTGCCCAACCTGGGGGGCCCGGCGGGCCGAGTTCGTCGCCTCTATGTGGCAATGGTCCAGTCGGTGGCCCTATACGGGGCCCCCGTCTGGGCGGGCGACCTGGCTGCCTCCCGGCGCAGCATGACTATGCTGCGTCGGGTGCAGAGGCGCATGGCGCTCAGGGTCGTCCGCGGGTATCGGACCATGTCACATGAGGCGGCGACGGTTCTAGCGGGGATGCCGCCCATGGACCTGCTCGCGCGGTCGCACGCGGCGATGTACCGGCACCGCGTCGACCGTCGCGCGGGGGTGGGGGCGGTCCCGGGCGGGCAGGAACCTGCTTGGGGCGATTTGAAGCGCCAGGCCCGGCAGTCCGTGTTGCTCGCGTGGCAGGAGCGGCTGGCTCTGCCAACCGCGGGGCACCGGACTGTCGGGGCTGTTCGGCCACTCCTGAAGGAGTGGCTGGACAGAGGCCATGGCAGCCTCACCTACCGGCTGGCACAGGTATTTTCCGGGCATGGCAGCTTCGGAAGATACCTGTGCCGGATAGGGAAGGAGCCGACGGCGCGTTGCTGCCACTGCGACGCTGAGCAGGACACGGCGGATCATACCCTGGAGGTATGCCCCGCGTGGGAGGGGGAGCGCCGTGTCCTGGTCGGCGTCGTCGGGCGGGATGTCTCGCTGCCGGGCGTGGTGCGCGCCATGCTCGGCAGCGAGGAGAAGTGGAGGGCCGTGGCCTCCTTCTGCGAGAACGTAATGTTGCAGAAGGAGGCCGCGGGGAGGGAGCGCGAGCTTCAGCGGCGTGCTGAAGCGCGCGCTCGTGCGGTGGCCCGAGGTCGTCGCCCGGTCGCGAGGCGTCGCGGGCGGCCGCCTCGGCGTGGCGGATGACCTAGGCTGGGAGGGGGGTCCTGAGGGGACCCTCCTCCCGCCAGGCGGCGCCGGGTCGGACCGGTTGGGGGTAGGAGTGCCTCCCCCTACCGGTCCGACGCAAGGGGAGGCACCCTCGGCGGTCTGGTGCGGCCATGAACGCCCGGCCGCCGAGGGGTGGAAACGGGGTCGCGGGCGGTTGCGAGTTGGGGCTCGCAGCCGCCACTAAACGCGACCCCGGGACGGATAGCGGCGGGATGGAGTGGCCCCGTCCCGCCGCTATGAGGCAGTGTGTCTACTGGGGGGACCGGTCCCCCCGGGGGATGGGCGCGAAAGCGCGGGCACGGGGAGGATACCGGAAGAATGCTTCGAGCGATTCCCGGTATCCTCCCAAAGCGTGCCGAAGGGTCACCGTGGGGTTTTTAGTGGGTAGGTCCCGCGCCTGTCGTTGTACGGGCGCGGGGAATCCCACACACCCCTCCCACCTCTCCCCAAGGAGGTGGGAGGGAGTCTTTCGAAGATTTTCCCCACGACAAAAAAAAAAAAAAAAAAAAAAAAAAGTCCGCTCTGCTCCGAATCATCGCTCCGGCGTCAAAAATCGTCGTAGGACAAAAAATCGACACGCTATCTTGCAGGAAAAAATCCGGGGAACACGATGGCGTCGTCAAAAGTGCAGGTCGTCGAGCTCGTTTTCGAGAGAAAAAAAAAAAAATTCTCAAAATTCGACAAAAAAATAAAACGATTATTGGATCGTGTAGAGAATGTGAAACTGCATAAGAATCGTATAGACGAAAATTGGCGTTCACGTGCTCGTTTTTGTGGAAAAAATTAAAAAAGCTCTCAAAGTTCGAGATAAAAAAAAAAAAAACCATCGACCAGGTAGCCAACGGTAGACGGTACAAGTATCGTATGGGCGAAAACGAGCGTTACCGTGCTGGTTTTCGAGTTATTGACGAAAAACGGCCTGGAGCGATCGGTCCGGCGGTCGACGCGCAAAAGTTTCTAAGTCCGCTCTGCTCCGAATCATCGCTCCGGCGTCAAAAATCGTCGTAGGACAAAAAATCGACACGCTATCTTGCAGGAAAAAATCCGGGGAACACGACGGCGTCGTCAAAAGTGCAGGTCGTCGAGCTCGTTTTCGAGAGAAAAAAAAAAAAATTCTCAAAATTCGACAAAAAAATAAACCGATTATTGGATCGTGTAGAGAATGTGAAACTGCATAAGAATCGTGTAGACGAAAATTGGCGTTCACGTGCTCGTTTTTGTGGAAAAAATTAAAAAAGCTCTCAAAGCTCGAGATAAAAAAAAAAAAAACCATCGACCAGGTAGCCAACGGTAGACGGTACAAGTATCGTATGGGCGAAAACGAGCGTTACCGTGCTCGTTTTCGAGTTATTGACGAAAAACGGCCTGGAGCGATCGGTCCGGCGGTCGACGCGCGAAAGTTTCTAAGTCCGCTCTGCTCCGAATCATCGCTCCGGCGTCAAAAATCGTCGTAGGACAAAAACTCGACACGCTATCTTGCATGAAAAAATCCGGGGAACACGATGGCGTCGTCAAAAGTGCAGGTCGTCGAGCTCGTTTTCGAGAGAAAAAAAAAAAAATTCTCAAAATTCGACAAAAAAATAAAACGATTATTGGATCGTGTAGAGAATGTAAAACTGCATAAGAATCGCATAGACGAAAATTAGCGTTCACGTGCTCGTTTTTGTGGAAAAAATTAAAAAGCTCTCAAAGTTCGAGATAAAAAAAGAAAAAACCATCCACCAGGTAGCCAACGGTAAACGGTACAAGTATCGTACGGGCGAAAACGAGCGTTACCGTGCTCGTTTTCGAGTTATTGACGAAAAACGGCCTGGAGCGATCGGTCCGGCGGTCGACGCGCGAAAGTTTCTAAGTCCGCACTGCTCCGAATCATCGCTCCGGCGTCAAAAATCGTCGTAGGACAAAAAATCGACACGCTACTTTGCAGGAAAAAATCCGGGGAACACGATGGCGTCGTCAAAAGTGCAGGTCGTCGAGCTCGTTTTCGAGAGAAAAAAAAAAAAAATTCTCAAAATTCGACAAACAAATAAAACGATTGTTGGACCGTGTAGAGAATGTAAAACTGCATAAGAATCGTATAGACGAAAATTGGCGTTCACGTGCTCGTTTTTGTGGAAAAAATTAAAAAAGCTCTCAAAGTTCGAGATAAAAAAAAAAAAACCATCGACCAGGTAGCCAACGGTAAACGATACAAGTATCGTACGGGCGAAAACGAGCGTTACCGTGCTCGTTTTCGAGTTATTGACGAAAAACGGCCTGGAGCGATCGGTCCGGCGGTCGACGCGCGAAAGTTTCTAAGTCCGCTCTGCTCCGAATCATCGCTCCGGCGTCAAAAATCGTCGTAGGACAAAAAATCGACACGCTATCTTGCAGGAAAAAATCCGGGGAACACGATGGCGTCGTCAAAAGTGCAGGTCGTCGAGCTCGTTTTCGAGAGAAAAAAAGAAAAATTCTCAAAATTCGACAAAAAAATAAAACGATTATTGGATCGTGTAGAGAATGTGAAACTGCATAAGAATCGTGTAGACGAAAATTGGCGTTCACGTGCTCGTTTTTGTGGAAAAAATTAAAAAAGCTCTCAAAGTTCGAGATAAAAAAAGAAAAAACCATCCACCAGGTAGCCAACGGTAAACGGTACAAGTATCGTACGGGCGAAAACGAGCGTTACCGTGCTCGTTTTCGAGTTATTGACGAAAAACGGCCTGGAGCGATCGGTCCGGCGGTCGACGCGCGAAAGTTTCTAAGTCCGCTCTGCTCCGAATCATCGCTCCGGCGTCAAAAATCGTCGTAGGACAAAAAATCGACACGCTATCTTGCAGGAAAAAATCCGGGGAACACGACGGCGTCGTCAAAAGTGCAGGTCGTCGAGCTCGTTTTCGAGAGAAAAAAAGAAAAATTCTCAAAATTCGACAAAAAAATAAAACGATTATTGGATCGTGTAGAGAATGTAAAACTGCATAAGAATCGCATAGACGAAAATTAGCGTTCACGTGCTCGTTTTTGTGGAAAAAATTAAAAAAGCTCTCAAAGTTCGAGATAAAAAAAGAAAAAACCATCCACCAGGTAGCCAACGGTAAACGGTACAAGTATCGTACGGGCGAAAACGAGCGTTACCGTGCTCGTTTTCGAGTTATTGACGAAAAACGGCCTGGAGCGATCGGTCCGGCGGTCGACGCGCGAAAGTTTCTAAGTCCGCTCTGCTCCGAATCATCGCTCCGGCGTCAAAAATCGTCGTAGGACAAAAAATCGACACGCTACTTTGCAGGAAAAAATCCGGGGAACACGATGGCGTCGTCAAAAGTGCAGGTCGTCGAGCTCGTTTTCGAGAGAAAAAAAAAAAAATTCTCAAAATTCGACAAACAAATAAAACGATTGTTGGACCGTGTAGAGAATGTAAAACTGCATAAGAATCGTATAGACGAAAATTGGCGTTCACGTGCTCGTTTTTGTGGAAAAAATTAAAAAAGCTCTCAAAGTTCGAGATAAAAAAAAAAAAACCATCGACCAGGTAGCCAACGGTAAACGATACAAGTATCGTACGGGCGAAAACGAGCGTTACCGTGCTCGTTTTCGAGTTATTGACGAAAAACGGCCTGGAGCGATCGGTCCGGCGGTCGACGCGCGAAAGTTTCTAAGTCCGCTCTGCTCCGAATCATCGCTCCGGCGTCAAAAATCGTCGTAGGACAAAAAATCGACACGCTATCTTGCAGGAAAAAATCCGGGGAACACGATGGCGTCGTCAAAAGTGCAGGTCGTCGAGCTCGTTTTCGAGAGAAAAAAAGAAAAATTCTCAAAATTCGACAAAAAAATAAAACGATTATTGGATCGTGTAGAGAATGTGAAACTGCATAAGAATCGTGTAGACGAAAATTGGCGTTCACGTGCTCGTTTTTGTGGAAAAAATTAAAAAAGCTCTCAAAGTTCGAGATAAAAAAAGAAAAAACCATCCACCAGGTAGCCAACGGTAAACGGTACAAGTATCGTACGGGCGAAAACGAGCGTTACCGTGCTCGTTTTCGAGTTATTGACGAAAAACGGCCTGGAGCGGTCGGTCCGGCGGTCGACGCGCGAAAGTTTCTAAGTCCGCTCTGCTCACCCGCGCGCGCCGTCGTCAACGTACAGGCGACGGCGTGGCGCGAGCGAGGGCAGCTGATGACCTGTATGGAGCATACCGCGTGGCGCGGGTTGCTCTGCAGGTCGCCATCAAACGGGCCAAGACCCAGGCATGGAAGGAGCTCCTCCAGACCCTTGATGACGATCCATGGGGGCGCCCATATAAGGTGGTGCTGAATAAGCTCCGCCCGTGGGCGCCCCCCGTCACCGAGGGTCTTGACCCCCGGCTGCTGGAGGACGTGGTCAATACACTCTTCCCAATTGGGGAGAGGGGACCGCGTCCTCCGGCGGCGGCGGCTGTCCCAGTGGAGTGGACGGCCGAGCTGGGGGTCACGCAGGAGGAGCTGGCAGCGGCCATCAGACGGCTCGGGGTTCGTAACACGGCCCCGGGTCCGGATGGTGTGCCCGGCCGGGTTTGGGTCTTGACCCAGGGCGTCCTTGGGGCCGACCTCAGGCGGTTGTTCGACCGCTGCCTGAGGGACGGGCGATTCCCCCCCAGTTGGAAGGTGGCGAGGATGGTCCTCCTCCGGAAGGAGGGTCGGCCCGCGGAGTCTCCCTCCGCATACCGGCCCATTTGTCTCCTCGACGAGGTGGGCAAGCTCTTCGAGCGTGTGATTGCTGCCCGCCTCGTCGAGCACCTGTCGCGGGGTGATCCCGGTCTGGCCGACTGCCAGTTCGGTTTCCGGGGGGGCCGATCGACTATCGACGCGATAGGTCGTGTGAGGGCCCTCTCGGAGGCGGCCGTCTCCCGGGGAGGGGTGGCATTGGCAATATCCTTGGATATTGCCAATGCCTTTAACACCCTCCCCTGGGAAGAAATAAGGAGGGGGCTCGAATATCATCGAGTCCCCCCTTGTCTCAGGGCGGTCGTCGGGGATTATCTCCGCGGCAGGTGGATCGAGTATCCGGGCCGGGATGGTGATATGCGGAGGGAGGTGTACTGCGGTGTTCCGCAGGGGTCGGTCCTCGGGCCACTCCTGTGGAACATCGCGTACGACTCGGTGTTGCGGGCCGGCCTCCCCGACGGCGTCAGCACGGTGTGTTATGCGGATGACACACTGGTGCTGGCCGTCGGGGCGCACTGGGGGAGGGCCATGCGTCGCGCGGAGGAGGGGTCGCAACGCGTCGTCGACCGGATCAGGGGGATGGGGATGACGGTGGCGGTCCATAAGACCGAGGTGATTGCGTTTCATTCACCTCGGCAGGATCCGCCACCCCCTCTGATTCGGGTGGGTGGGGCTGACATCGAGGTGAAGCCCCAGATCAGGTATCTGGGGCTGATCCTCGATAGCCACTGGCGTTTCGAGAAGCATTTCCGCTGCCTGGTCCCCCGGTTGGAAAGGATGGTTGCGGCTCTGGGCCGGATCCTGCCCAACCTGGGGGGCCCGGCGGGCCGAGTTCGTCGCCTCTATGTGGCAATGGTCCAGTCGGTGGCCCTATACGGGGCCCCCGTCTGGGCGGACGACCTGGCTGCCTCCCGGCGCAGCATGACTATGCTGCGTCGGGTGCAGAGGCGCATGGCGCTCAGGGTCGTCCGCGGGTATCGGACCATGTCACATGAGGCGGCGACGGTTCTAGCGGGGATGCCGCCCATGGACCTGCTCGCGCGGTCGCACGCGGTGATGTACCGGCACCGCGTCGACCGTCGCGCGGGGGTGGGGGCGGTCCCGGGCGGGCAGGAACCTGCTTGGGGCGATTTGAAGCGCCAGGCCCGGCAGTCCGTGTTGCTCGCGTGGCAGGAGCGGCTGGCTCTGCCAACCGCGGGGCACCGGACTGTCGGGGCTGTTCGGCCGCTCCTGAAGGAGTGGCTGGACAGAGGCCATGGCAGCCTCACCTACCGGCTGGCACAGGTATTTTCCGGGCATGGCAGCTTCGGAAGATATCTGTGCCGGATAGGGAAGGAGCCGACGGCGCGTTGCTGCCACTGCGACGCTGAGCAGGACACGGCGGATCATACCCTGGAGGTATGCCCCGCGTGGGAGGGGGAGCGCCGTGTCCTGGTCGGCGTTGTCGGGCGGGATGTCTCGCTGCCGGGCGTGGTGCGCGCCATGCTCGGCAGCGAGGAGAAGTGGAGGGCCGTGGCCTCCTTCTGCGAGAACGTAATGTTGCAGAAGGAGGCTGCGGGGAGGGAGCGCGAGCTTCAGCGGCGCGCTGAAGCTCGCGCTCGTGCGGTGGCCCGAGGTCGTCGCCCGGTCGCGAGGCGTCGCGGGCGGCCGCCTCGGCGTGGCGGATGACCTAGGCTGGGAGGGGGGTCCTGAGGGGACCCTCCTCCCGCCAGGCGGCGCCGGGTCGGACCGGTTGGGGGTAGGAGTGCCTCCCCCTACCGGTCCAACGCAAGGGGAGGCACCCTCGGCGGTCTGGTGCGGCCATGAACGCCCGGCCGCCGAGGGGTGGAAACGGGGTCGCGGGCGGTTGCGAGATGGGGCTCGCAGCCGCCACTAAACGCGGCCCCGGGACGGATAGCGGCGGGATGGAGTGGCCCCGTCCCGCCGCTATGAGGCAGTGTGTCTACTGGGGGGACCGATTGTCCCCCCGGGGGATGGGCGCGAAAGCGCGGGCACGGGGAGGATACCGGAAGAATGCTTCGAGCGATTCCCGGTATCCTCCCAAAGCGTGCCGAAGGGTCACCGTGGGGTTTTTAGTGGGTAGGTCCCGCGCCTGTCGTTGTACGGGCGCGGGGAATCCCACACACCCCTCCCACCTCTCCCCAAGGAGGTGGGAGGGAGTCTTTCGAAGATTTTCCCCACGACAAAAAAAAAAAAAAAAAAAAAAAAAAAAAAAAGTCCGCTCTGCTCCGAATCATCGCTCCGGCGTCAAAAATCGTCGTAGGACAAAAAATGGACACGCTATCTTGCATGAAAAAATCCGGGGAACACGATGGCGTCGTCAAAAGTGCAGGTCGTCGAGCTCGTTTTCGAGAGAAAAAAAAAAAAATTCTCAAAATTCGACAAAAAAATAAAACGATTATTGGATCGTGTAGAGAATGTGAAACTGCATAAGAATCGTATAGACGAAAATTGGCGTTCACGTGCTCGTTTTTGTAGAAAAAATTAAAAAAGCTCTCAAAGCTCGAGATAAAAAAAAAAAAAACCATCGACCAGGTAGCCAACGGTAGACGGTACAAGTATCGTACGGGCGAAAACGAGCGTTACCGTGCTCGTTTTCGAGTTATTGACGAAAAACGGCCTGGAGCGATCGGTCCGGCGGTCGACGCGCGAAAGTTTCTAAGTCCGCTCTGCTCCGAATCATCGCTCCGGCGTCAAAAATCGTCGTAGGACAAAAACTCGACACGCTATCTTGCAGGAAAAAATCCGGGGAACACGATGGCGTCGTCAAAAGTGCAGGTCGTCGAGCTCGTTTTCGAGAGAAAAAAAAAAAAATTCTCAAAATTCGACAAAAAAATAAAACGATTCTTGGACCGTGTAGAGAATGTAAAACTGCATAAGAATCGTATAGACGAAAATTGGCGATCACGTGCTCGTTTTTGTGGAAAAAATTAATAAAGCTCTCAAAGTTCGAGATAAAAAAAAAAAAACCATCGACCAGGTAGCCAACGGTAAACGATACAAGTATCGTACGGGCGAAAACGAGCGTTACCGTGCTCGTTTTCGAGTTATTGACGAAAAACAGCCTGGAGCGATCGGTCCGGCGGTCGACGCGCGAAAGTTTCTAAGTCCGCTCTGCTCCGAATCATCGCTCCGGCGTCAAAAATCGTCGTAGTACAAAAAATCGACACGCTATCTTGCAGGAAAAAATCCGGGGAACACGATGGCGTCGTCAAAAGTGCAGGTCGTCGAGCTCGTTTTCGAGAGAAAAAAAGAAAAATTCTCAAAATTCGACAAAAAAATAAAACGATTATTGGATCGTGTAGAGAATGTAAAACTGCATAAGAATCGCATAGACGAAAATTAGCGTTCACGTGCTCGTTTTTGTGGAAAAAATTAAAAAGCTCTCAAAGTTCGAGATAAAAAAAGAAAAAACCATCCACCAGGTAGCCAACGGTAAACGGTACAAGTATCGTACGGGCGAAAACGAGCGTTACCGTGCTCGTTTTCGAGTTATTGACGAAAAACGGCCTGGAGCGATCGGTCCGGCGGTCGACGCGCGAAAGTTTCTAAGTCCGCACTGCTCCGAATCATCGCTCCGGCGTCAAAAATCGTCGTAGGACAAAAAATCGACACGCTACTTTGCAGGAAAAAATCCGGGGAACACGATGGCGTCGTCAAAAGTGCAGGTCGTCGAGCTCGTTTTCGAGAGAAAAAAAAAAAAATTCTCAAAATTCGACAAACAAATAAAACGATTGTTGGACCGTGTAGAGAATGTAAAACTGCATAAGAATCGTATAGACGAAAATTGGCGTTCACGTGCTCGTTTTTGTGGAAAAAATTAAAAAAGCTCTCAAAGTTCGAGATAAAAAAAAAAAAACCATCGACCAGGTAGCCAACGGTAAACGATACAAGTATCGTACGGGCGAAAACGAGCGTTACCGTGCTCGTTTTCGAGTTATTGACGAAAAACGGCCTGGAGCGATCGGTCCGGCGGTCGACGCGCGAAAGTTTCTAAGTCCGCTCTGCTCCGAATCATCGCTCCGGCGTCAAAAATCGTCGTAGGACAAAAAATCGACACGCTATCTTGCAGGAAAAAATCCGGGGAACACGATGGCGTCGTCAAAAGTGCAGGTCGTCGAGCTCGTTTTCGAGAGAAAAAAAGAAAAATTCTCAAAATTCGACAAAAAAATAAAACGATTATTGGATCGTGTAGAGAATGTGAAACTGCATAAGAATCGTGTAGACGAAAATTGGCGTTCACGTGCTCGTTTTTGTGGAAAAAATTAAAAAAGCTCTCAAAGTTCGAGATAAAAAAAGAAAAAACCATCCACCAGGTAGCCAACGGTAAACGGTACAAGTATCGTACGGGCGAAAACGAGCGTTACCGTGCTCGTTTTCGAGTTATTGACGAAAAACGGCCTGGAGCGATCGGTCCGGCGGTCGACGCGCGAAAGTTTCTAAGTCCGCTCTGCTCCGAATCATCGCTCCGGCGTCAAAAATCGTCGTAGGACAAAAAATCGACACGCTACTTTGCAGGAAAAAATCCGGGGAACACGATGGCGTCGTCAAAAGTGCAGGTCGTCGAGCTCGTTTTCGAGAGAAAAAAAAAAAAATTCTCAAAATTCGACAAACAAATAAAACGATTGTTGGACCGTGTAGAGAATGTAAAACTGCATAAGAATCGTATAGACGAAAATTGGCGTTCACGTGCTCGTTTTTGTGGAAAAAATTAAAAAAGCTCTCAATGTTCGAGATAAAAAAAAAAAACCATCGACCAGGTAGCCAACGGTAAACGATACAAGTATCGTACGGGCGAAAACGAGCGTTACCGTGCTCGTTTTCGAGTTATTGACGAAAAACGGCCTGGAGCGATCGGTCCGGCGGTCGACGCGCGAAAGTTTCTAAGTCCGCTCTGCTCCGAATCATCGCTCCGGCGTCAAAAATCGTCGTAGGAGAAAAAATCGACACGCTATCTTGCAGGAAAAAATCCGGGGAACACGATGGCGTCGTCAAAAGTGCAGGTCGTCGAGCTCGTTTTCGAGAGAAAAAAAGAAAAATTCTCAAAATTCGACAAAAAAATAAAACGATTATTGGATCGTGTAGAGAATGTGAAACTGCATAAGAATCGTGTAGACGAAAATTGGCGTTCACGTGCTCGTTTTTGTGGAAAAAATTAAAAAAGCTCTCAAAGTTCGAGATAAAAAAAGAAAAAACCATCCACCAGGTAGCCAACGGTAAACGGTACAAGTATCGTACGGGCGAAAACGAGCGTTACCGTGCTCGTTTTCGAGTTATTGACGAAAAACGGCCTGGAGCGATCGGTCCGGCGGTCGACGCGCGAAAGTTTCTAAGTCCGCTCTGCTCCGAATCATCGCTCCGGCGTCAAAAATCGTCGTAGGACAAAAAATCGACACGCTACTTTGCAGGAAAAAATCCGGGGAACAAGATGGCGTCGTCAAAAGTGCAGGTCGTCGAGCTCGTTTTCGAGAAAAAAAAAAAAAAATTCTCAAAATTCGACAAACAAATAAAACGATTGTTGGACCGTGTAGAGAATGTACAACTGCATAAGAATCGTATAGACGAAAATTGGCGTTCACGTGCTCGTTTTTGTGGAAAAAATTAAAAAAGCTCTCAAAGTTCGAGATAAAAAAAAAAAAACCATCGACCAGGTAGCCAACGGTAAACGATACAAGTATCGTACGGGCGAAAACGAGCGTTACCGTGCTCGTTTTCGAGTTATTGACGAAAAACGGCCTGGAGCGATCGGTCCGGCGGTCGACGCGCGAAAGTTTCTAAGTCCGCTCTGCTCCGAATCATCGCTCCGGCGTCAAAAATCGTCGTAGGACAAAAAATCGACACGCTACTTTGCAGGAAAAAATCCGGGGAACACGATGGCGTCGTCAAAAGTGCAGGTCGTCGAGCTCGTTTTCGAGAGAAAAAAAAAAAAATTCTCAAAATTCGACAAACAAATAAAACGATTGTTGGACCGTGTAGAGAATGTAAAACTGCATAAGAATCGTATAGACGAAAATTGGCGTTCACGTGCTCGTTTTTGTGGAAAAAATTAAAAAAGCTCTCAAAGTTCGAGATAAAAAAAAAAAAACCATCGACCAGGTAGCCAACGGTAAACGATACAAGTATCGTACGGGCGAAAACGAGCGTTACCGTGCTCGTTTTCGAGTTATTGACGAAAAACGGCCTGGAGCGATCGGTCCGGCGGTCGACGCGCGAAAGTTTCTAAGTCCGCTCTGCTCCGAATCATCGCTCCGGCGTCAAAAATCGTCGTAGGACAAAAAATCGACACGCTATCTTGCAGGAAAAAATCCGGGGAACACGATGGCGTCGTCAAAAGTGCAGGTCGTCGAGCTCGTTTTCGAGAGAAAAAAAGAAAAATTCTCAAAATTCGACAAAAAAATAAAACGATTATTGGATCGTGTAGAGAATGTGAAACTGCATAAGAATCGTGTAGACGAAAATTGGCGTTCACGTGCTCGTTTTTGTGGAAAAAATTAAAAAAGCTCTCAAAGTTCGAGATAAAAAAAGAAAAAACCATCCACCAGGTAGCCAACGGTAAACGGTACAAGTATCGTACGGGCGAAAACGAGCGT
The DNA here is from genome assembly GCF_051014445.1 of Colletes latitarsis. Lineage (NCBI taxonomy): Eukaryota > Metazoa > Arthropoda > Insecta > Hymenoptera > Colletidae > Colletes > Colletes latitarsis. Next base: position 2,902,517 of record NC_135137.1, read on the forward strand.
TACCGTGCTCGTTTTCGAGTTATTGACGAAAAACGGCCTGGAGCGATCGGTCCGGCGGTCGACGCGCGAAAGTTTCTAAGTCCGCTCTGCTCCGAATCATCGCTCCGGCGTCAAAAATCGTCGTAGGACAAAAAATCGGCACGCTACTTTGCAGGAAAAAATCCGGGGAACACGATGGCGTCGTCAAAAGTGCAGGTCGTCGAGCTCGTTTTCGAGAGAAAAAAAAAAAAATTCTCAAAATTCGACAAACAAATAAAACGATTGTTGGACCGTGTAGAGAATGTAAAACTGCATAAGAATCGTATAGACGAAAATTGGCGTTCACGTGCTCGTTTTTGTGGAAAAAATTAAAAAAGCTCTCAATGTTCGAGATAAAAAAAAAAAAACCATCGACCAGGTAGCCAACGGTAAACGATACAAGTATCGTACGGGCGAAAACGAGCGTTACCGTGCTCGTTTTCGAGTTATTGACGAAAAACGGCCTGGAGCGATCGGTCCGGCGGTCGACGCGCGAAAGTTTCTAAGTCCGCTCTGCTCCGAATCATCGCTCCGGCGTCAAAAATCGTCGTAGGAGAAAAAATCGACACGCTATCTTGCAGGAAAAAATCCGGGGAACACGATGGCGTCGTCAAAAGTGCAGGTCGTCGAGCTCGTTTTCGAGAGAAAAAAAGAAAAATTCTCAAAATTCGACAAAAAAATAAAACGATTATTGGATCGTGTAGAGAATGTGAAACTGCATAAGAATCGTGTAGACGAAAATTGGCGTTCACGTGCTCGTTTTTGTGGAAAAAATTAAAAAAGCTCTCAAAGTTCGAGATAAAAAAAGAAAAAACCATCCACCAGGTAGCCAACGGTAAACGGTACAAGTATCGTACGGGCGAAAACGAGCGTTACCGTGCTCGTTTTCGAGTTATTGACGAAAAACGGCCTGGAGCGATCGGTCCGGCGGTCGACGCGCGAAAGTTTCTAAGTCCGCTCTGCTCCGAATCATCGCTCCGGCGTCAAAAATCGTCGTAGGACAAAAAATCGACACGCTACTTTGCAGGAAAAAATCCGGGGAACAAGATGGCGTCGTCAAAAGTGCAGGTCGTCGAGCTCGTTTTCGAGAAAAAAAAAAAAAAATTCTCAAAATTCGACAAACAAATAAAACGATTGTTGGACCGTGTAGAGAATGTACAACTGCATAAGAATCGTATAGACGAAAATTGGCGTTCACGTGCTCGTTTTTGTGGAAAAAATTAAAAAAGCTCTCAAAGTTCGAGATAAAAAAAAAAAAACCATCGACCAGGTAGCCAACGGTAAACGATACAAGTATCGTACGGGCGAAAACGAGCGTTACCGTGCTCGTTTTCGAGTTATTGACGAAAAACGGCCTGGAGCGATCGGTCCGGCGGTCGACGCGCGAAAGTTTCTAAGTCCGCTCTGCTCCGAATCATCGCTCCGGCGTCAAAAATCGTCGTAGGACAAAAAATCGACACGCTACTTTGCAGGAAAAAATCCGGGGAACACGATGGCGTCGTCAAAAGTGCAGGTCGTCGAGCTCGTTTTCGAGAGAAAAAAAAAAAAATTCTCAAAATTCGACAAACAAATAAAACGATTGTTGGACCGTGTAGAGAATGTAAAACTGCATAAGAATCGTATAGACGAAAATTGGCGTTCACGTGCTCGTTTTTGTGGAAAAAATTAAAAAAGCTCTCAAAGTTCGAGATAAAAAAAAAAAAACCATCGACCAGGTAGCCAACGGTAAACGATACAAGTATCGTACGGGCGAAAACGAGCGTTACCGTGCTCGTTTTCGAGTTATTGACGAAAAACGGCCTGGAGCGATCGGTCCGGCGGTCGACGCGCGAAAGTTTCTAAGTCCGCTCTGCTCCGAATCATCGCTCCGGCGTCAAAAATCGTCGTAGGACAAAAAATCGACACGCTATCTTGCAGGAAAAAATCCGGGGAACACGATGGCGTCGTCAAAAGTGCAGGTCGTCGAGCTCGTTTTCGAGAGAAAAAAAGAAAAATTCTCAAAATTCGACAAAAAAATAAAACGATTATTGGATCGTGTAGAGAATGTGAAACTGCATAAGAATCGTGTAGACGAAAATTGGCGTTCACGTGCTCGTTTTTGTGGAAAAAATTAAAAAAGCTCTCAAAGTTCGAGATAAAAAAAGAAAAAACCATCCACCAGGTAGCCAACGGTAAACGGTACAAGTATCGTACGGGCGAAAACGAGCGTTACCGTGCTCGTTTTCGAGTTATTGACGAAAAACGGCCTGGAGCGATCGGTCCGGCGGTCGACGCGCGAAAGTTTCTAAGTCCGCTCTGCTCCGAATCATCGCTCCGGCGTCAAAAATCGTCGTAGGACAAAAAATCGACACGCTACTTTGCAGGAAAAAATCCGGGGAACACGATGGCGTCGTCAAAAGTGCAGGTCGTCGAGCTCGTTTTCGAGAGAAAAAAAAAAAAATTCTCAAAATTCGACAAACAAATAAAACGATTGTTGGACCGTGTAGAGAATGTAAAACTGCATAAGAATCGTATAGACGAAAATTGGCGTTCACGTGCTCGTTTTTGTGGAAAAAATTAAAAAAGCTCTCAATGTTCGAGATAAAAAAAAAAAAACCATCGACCAGGTAGCCAACGGTAAACGATACAAGTATCGTACGGGCGAAAACGAGCGTTACCGTGCTTGTTTTCGAGTTATTGACGAAAAACGGCCTGGAGCGATCGGTCCGGCGGTCGACGCGCGAAAGTTTCTAAGTCCGCTCTGCTCCGAATCATCGCTCCGGCGTCAAAAATCGTCGTAGGACAAAAAATCGACACGCTATCTTGCAGGAAAAAATCCGGGGAACACGATGGCGTCGTCAAAAGTGCAGGTCGTCGAGCTCGTTTTCGAGAGAAAAAAAGAAAAATTCTCAAAATTCGACAAAAAAATAAAACGATTATTGGATCGTGTAGAGAATGTGAAACTGCATAAGAATCGTGTAGACGAAAATTGGCGTTCACGTGCTCGTTTTTGTGGAAAAAATTAAAAAAGCTCTCAAAGTTCGAGATAAAAAAAGAAAAAACCATCCACCAGGTAGCCAACGGTAAACGGTACAAGTATCGTACGGGCGAAAACGAGCGTTACCGTGCTCGTTTTCGAGTTATTGACGAAAAACGGCCTGGAGCGATCGGTCCGGCGGTCGACGCGCGAAAGTTTCTAAGTCCGCTCTGCTCCGAATCATCGCTCCGGCGTCAAAAATCGTCGTAGGACAAAAAATCGACACGCTACTTTGCAGGAAAAAATCCGGGGAACACGATGGCGTCGTCAAAAGTGCAGGTCGTCGAGCTCGTTTTCGAGAAAAAAAAAAAAAAATTCTCAAAATTCGACAAACAAATAAAACGATTGTTGGACCGTGTAGAGAATGTACAACTGCATAAGAATCGTATAGACGAAAATTGGCGTTCACGTGCTCGTTTTTGTGGAAAAAATTAAAAAAGCTCTCAAAGTTCGAGATAAAAAAAAAAAAACCATCGACCAGGTAGCCAACGGTAAACGATACAAGTATCGTACGGGCGAAAACGAGCGTTACCGTGCTCGTTTTCGAGTTATTGACGAAAAACGGCCTGGAGCGATCGGTCCGGCGGTCGACGCGCGAAAGTTTCTAAGTCCGCTCTGCTCCGAATCATCGCTCCGGCGTCAAAAATCGTCGTAGGACAAAAAATGGACACGCTATCTTGCATGAAAAAATCCGGGGAACACGATGGCGTCGTCAAAAGTGCAGGTCGTCGAGTTCGTTTTCGAGGGAAAAAAAAAAAAATTCTCAAAATTCGACAAAAAAATAAAACGATTATTGGGTCGTGTAGAGAATGTGAAACTGCATAAGAATCGTATAGAAGAAAATTGGCGTTCACGTGCTCGTTTTTGTAGAAAAAATTAAAAAAGCTCTCAAAGCTCGAGATAAAAAAAAAAAAAACCATCGACCAGGTAGCCAACGGTAGACGGTACAAGTATCGTACGGGCGAAAACGAGCGTTACCGTGCTCGTTTTCGAGTTATTGACGAAAAACGGCCTGGAGCGATCGGTCCGGCGGTCGACGCGCGAAAGTTTCTAAGTCCGCTCTGCTCCGAATCATCGCTCCGGCGTCAAAAATCGTCGTAGGACAAAAAATCGACACGCTACTTTGCAGGAAAAAATCCGGGGAACACGATGGCGTCGTCAAAAGTGCAGGTCGTCGAGCTGGTTTTCGAGAGAAAAAAAAAAAAATTCTCAAAATTCGACAAACAAATAAAACGATTGTTGGACCGTGTAGAGAATGTAAAACTGCATAAGAATCGTATAGACGAAAATTGGCGTTCACGTGCTCGTTTTTGTGGAAAAAATTAAAAAAGCTCTCAAAGTTCGAGATAAAAAAAAAAAAACCATCGACCAGGTAGCCAACGGTAAACGATACAAGTATCGTACGGGCGAAAACGAGCGTTACCGTGCTCGTTTTCGAGTTATTGACGAAAAACGGCCTGGAGCGATCGGTCCGGCGGTCGACGCGCGAAAGTTTCTAAGTCCGCTCTGCTCCGAATCATCGCTCCGGCGTCAAAAATCGTCGTAGGACAAAAAATCGACACGCTATCTTGCAGGAAAAAATCCGGGGAACACGATGGCGTCGTCAAAACTGCAGGTCGTCGAGCTCGTTTTCGAGAGAAAAAAAGAAAAATTCTCAAAATTCGACAAAAAAATAAAACGATTATTGGATCGTGTAGAGAATGTGAAACTGCATAAGAATCGTGTAGACGAAAATTGGCGTTCACGTGCTCGTTTTTGTGGAAAAAATTAAAAAAGCTCTCAAAGCTCGAGATAAAAAAAAAAAAAACCATCGACCAGGTAGCCAACGGTAGACGGTACAAGTATCGTATGGGCGAAAACGAGCGTTACCGTGCTCGTTTTCGAGTTATTGACGAAAAACGGCCTGGAGCGATCGGTCCGGCGGTCGACGCGCGAAAGTTTCCAAGTCCGCTCTGCTCCGAATCATCGCTCCGGCGTCAAAAATCGTCGTAGGACAAACACTCGACACGCTATGTTGCATGAAAAAATCCGGGGAACACGATGGCGTCGTCAAAAGTGCAGGTCGTCGAGCTCGTTTCCGAGAGAAAAAAAAAAAAATTCTCAAAATTCGAAAAAAAATAAAACGACTATTGGATCGTGTAGAGAATGTAAAACTGCATAAGAATCGCATAGACGAAAATTAGCGTTCACGTGCTCGTTTTTGTGGAAAAAATTAAAAAAGCTCTCAAAGTTCGAGATAAAAAAAGAAAAAACCATCCACCAGGTAGCCAACGGTAAACGGTACAAGTATCGTACGGGCGAAAACGAGCGTTACCGTGCTCGTTTTCGAGTTATTGACGAAAAACGGCCTGGAGCGATCGGTCCGGCGGTCGACGCGCGAAAGTTTCCAAGTCCGCTCTGCTCCGAATCATCGCTCCGGCGTCAAAAATCGTCGTAGGACAAACACTCGACACGCTATGTTGCATGAAAAAATCCGGGGAACACGATGGCGTCGTCAAAAGTGCAGGTCGTCGAGCTCGTTTTCGAGAGAAAAAAAAAAAAATTCTCAAAATTCGACAAAAAAATAAAACGATTATTGGATCGTGTAGAGAATGTAAAACTGCATAAGAATCGCATAGACGAAAATTAGCGTTCACGTGCTCGTTTTTGTGGAAAAAATTAAAAAAGCTCTCAAAGTTCGAGATAAAAAAAGAAAAAACCATCCACCAGGTAGCCAACGGTAAACGGTACAAGTATCGTACGGGCGAAAACGAGCGTTACCGTGCTCGTTTTCGAGTTATTGACGAAAAACGGCCTGGAGCGATCGGTCCGGCGGTCGACGCGCGAAAGTTTCTAAGTCCGCTCTGCTCACCCTTGATGACGATCCATGGGGGCGCCCATATAAGGTGGTGCTGAATAAGCTCCGCCCGTGGGCGCCCCCCGTCACCGAGGGTCTTGACCCCCGGCTGCTGGAGGACGTGGTCAATACACTCTTCCCAATTGGGGAGAGGGGACCGCGTCCTCCGGCGGCGGCGGCTGTCCCAGTGGAGTGGACGGCCGAGCTGGGGGTCACGCAGGAGGAGCTGGCAGCGGCCATCAGACGGCTCGGGGTTCGTAACACGGCCCCGGGTCCGGATGGTGTGCCCGGCCGGGTTTGGGTCTTGACCCAGGGCGTCCTTGGGGCCGACCTCAGGCGGTTGTTTGACCGCTGCCTGAGGGACGGGCGATTCCCCCCCAGTTGGAAGGTGGCGAGGATGGTCCTCCTCCGGAAGGAGGGTCGGCCCGCGGAGTCTCCCTCCGCATACCGGCCCATTTGTCTCCTCGACGAGGTGGGCAAGCTCTTCGAGCGTGTGATTGCTGCCCGCCTCGTCGGGCACCTGTCGCGGGGTGATCCCGGTCTGGCCGACTGCCAGTTCGGTTTCCGGGGGGGCCGATCGACTATCGACGCGATAGGTCGTGTGAGGGCCCTCTCGGAGGCGGCCGTCTCCCGGGGAGGGGTGGCATTGGCAATATCCTTGGATATTGCCAATGCCTTTAACACCCTCCCCTGGGAAGAGATAAGGAGGGGACTCGAATATCATCGAGTCCCCCCTTGTCTCAGGGCGGTCGTCGGGGATTATCTCCGCGGCAGGTGGATCGAGTATCCGGGCCGGGATGGTGATATGCGGAGGGAGGTGTACTGCGGTGTTCCGCAGGGGTCGGTCCTCGGGCCACTCCTGTGGAACATCGCGTACGACTCGGTGTTGCGGGCCGGCCTCCCCGACGGCGTCAGCACGGTGTGTTATGCGGATGACACACTGGTGCTGGCCGTCGGGGCGCACTGGGGGAGCGCCATGCGTCGCGCGGAGGAGGGGTCGCAACGCGTCGTCGACCGGATCAGGGGGATGGGGATGACGGTGGCGGTCCATAAGACCGAGGTGATTGCGTTTCATTCACCTCGGCAGGATCCGCCACCCCCTCTGATTCGGGTGGGTGGGGCTGACATCGAGGTGAAGCCCCAGATCAGGTATCTAGGGCTGATCCTCGATAGCCACTGGCGTTTCGAGAAGCATTTCCGCTGCCTTGTCCCCCGGTTGGAAAGGATGGTTGCGGCTCTGGGCCGGATCCTGCCCAACCTGGGGGGCCCGGCGGGCCGAGTTCGTCGCCTCTATGTGGCAATGGTCCAGTCGGTGGCCCTATACGGGGCCCCCGTCTGGGCGGACGACCTGGCTGCCTCCCGGCGCAGCATGACTATGCTGCGTCGGGTGCAGAGGCGCATGGCGCTCAGGGTCGTCCGCGGGTATCGGACCGTGTCACATGAGGCGGCGACGGTTCTAGCGGGGATGCCGCCCATGGACCTGCTCGCGCGGTCGCACGCGGTGATGTACCGGCACCGCGTCGACCGTCGCGCGGGGGTGGGGGCGGTCCCGGGCGGGCAGGGACCTGCTTGGGGCGATTTGAAGCGCCAGGCCCGGCAGTCCGTGTTGCTCGCGTGGCAGGAGCGGCTGGCTCTGCCAACCGCGGGGCACCGGACTGTCGGGGCGGTTCGGCCACTCCTGAAGGAGTGGCTGGACAGAGGCCATGGCAGCCTCACCTACCGGCTGGCACAGGTATTTTCCGGGCATGGCAGCTTCGGAAGATACCTGTGCCGGATAGGGAAGGAGCCCACGGCGCGTTGCTGCCACTGCGACGCTGAGCAGGACACGGCGGATCATACCCTGGAGGTATGCCCCGCGTGGGAGGGGGAGCGCCGTGTCCTGGTCGGCGTCGTCGGGCGGGATGTCTCGCTGCCGGGCGTGGTGCGCGCCATGCTCGGCAGCGAGGAGAAGTGGAGGGCCGTGGCCTCCTTCTGCGAGAACGTAATGTTGCAGAAGGAGGCCGCGGGGAGGGAGCGCGAGCTTCAGCGGCATGCTGAAGCTCGCGCTCGTGCGGTGGCCCGAGGTCGTCGCCCGGTCGCGAGGCGTCGCGGGCGGCCGCCTCGGCGTGGCGGATGACCTAGGCTGGGAGGGGGGTCCTGAGGGGACCCTCCTCCCGCCAGGCGGCGCCGGGTCGGACCGGTTGGGGGGTAGGAGTGCCTCTCCCTACCGGTCCGACGCAAGGGGAGGCACCCTCGGCGGTCTGGTGCGGCCATGAACGCCCGGCCGCCGAGGGGTGGAAACGGGGTCGCGGGCGGTTGCGAGTTGGGGCTCGCAGCCGCCACAAAACGCGGCCCCGGGACGGATAGCGGCGGGATGGAGTGGCCCCGTCCCGCCGCTATGAGGCAGTGTGTCTACTGGGGGGACCGATTGTCCCCCCGGGGGATGGGCGCGAAAGCGCGGGCACGGGGAGGATACCGGAAGAATGCTTCAAGCGATTCCCGGTATCCTCCCAAAGCGTGCCGAAGGGTCACCGTGGGGTTTTTAGTGGGTAGGTCCCGCGCCTGTCGTTGTACGGGCGCGGGGAATCCCACACACCCCTCCCACCTCTCCCCAAGGAGGTGGGAGGGAGTCTTTCGAAGATTTTCCCCACGACAAAAAAAAAAAAAAAAAAAAAAAAAAAAAAAAAAAAAGTCCGCTCTGCTCCGAATCATCGCTCCGGCGTCAAAAATCGTCGTAGGACAAAAAATCGACACGCTACTTTGCAGGAAAAAATCCGGGGAACACGATGGCGTCGTCAAAAGTGCAGGTCGTCGAGCTCGTTTTCGAGAAAAAAAAAAAAAAATTCTCAAAATTCGACAAACAAATAAAACGATTGTTGGACCGTGTAGAGAATGTACAACTGCATAAGAATCGTATAGACGAAAATTGGCGTTCACGTGCTCGTTTTTGTGGAAAAAATTAAAAAAGCTCTCAAAGTTCGAGATAAAAAAAAAAAAACCATCGACCAGGTAGCCAACGGTAAACGATACAAGTATCGTACGGGCGAAAACGAGCGTTACCGTGCTCGTTTTCGAGTTATTGACGAAAAACGGCCTGGAGCGATCGGTCCGGCGGTCGACGCGCGAAAGTTTCTAAGTCCGCTCTGCTCCGAATCATCGCTCCGGCGTCAAAAATCGTCGTAGGACAAAAAATCGACACGCTACTTTGCAGGAAAAAATCCGGGGAACACGATGGCGTCGTCAAAAGTGCAGGTCGTCGAGCTCGTTTTCGAGAAAAAAAAAAAAAAATTCTCAAAATTCGACGAACAAATAAAACGATTGTTGGACCGTGTAGAGAATGTAAAACTGCATAAGAATCGTATAGACGAAAATTGGCGTTCACGTGCTCGTTTTTGTGGAAAAAATTAAAAAAGCTCTCAAAGTTCGAGATAAAAAAAAAAAAACCATCGACCAGGTAGCCAACGGTAAACGATACAAGTATCGTACGGGCGAAAACGAGCGTTACCGTGCTCGTTTTCGAGTTATTGACGAAAAACGGCCTGGAGCGATCGGTCCGGCGGTCGACGCGCGAAAGTTTCTAAGTCCGCTCTGCTCCGAATCATCGCTCCGGCGTCAAAAATCGTCGTAGGACAAAAAATGGACACGCTATCTTGCATGAAAAAATCCGGGGAACACGATGGCGTCGTCAAAAGTGCAGGTCGTCGAGCTCGTTTTCGAGAGAAAAAAAAAAAAATTCTCAAAATTCGACAAAAAAATAAAACGATTATTGGATCGTGTAGAGAATGTGAAACTGCATAAGAATCGTATAGACGAAAATTGGCGTTCACGTGCTCGTTTTTGTGGAAAAAATTAAAAAAGCTCTCAAAGTTCGAGATAAAAAAAAAAAAAACCATCGACCAGGTAGCCAACGGTAGACGGTACAAGTATCGTATGGGCGAAAACGAACGTTACCGTGCTCGTTTTCGAGTTATTGACGAAAAACAGCCTGGAGCGATCGGTCCGGCGGTCGACGCGCGAAAGTTTCTAAGTCCGCTCTGCTCCGAATCATCGCTCCGGCGTCAAAAATCGTCGTAGGACAAAAAATCGACACGCTACTTTGCAGGAAAAAATCCGGGGAACACGATGGCGTCGTCAAAAGTGCAGGTCGTGGAGCTCGTTTTCGAGAAAAAAAAAAAAAAAAAATTCTCAAAATTCGACAAACAAATAAAACGATTGTTGGACCGTGTAGAGAATGTAAAACTGCATAAGAATCGTATAGACGAAAATTGGCGTTCACGTGCTCGTTTTTGTGGAAAAAATTAAAAAAGCTCTCAAAGCTCGAGATAAAAAAAAAAAAAAAAAACCATCGACCAGGTAGCCAACGGTAGACGGTACAAGTATCGTATGGGCGAAAACGAGCATTACCGTGCTCGTTTTCGAGTTATTGACGAAAAACGGCCTGGAGCGATCGGTCCGGCGGTCGACGCGCGAAAGTTTCTAAGTCCGCTCTGCTTCGGAGAGGATCTCCTCGTCCCTGAGGCGGGTGGAGAAAGTCGCCGCTGCCTGCACCTTTAAGGGGCAGAAAAGCGGTGGCGCGGAGGCCCTGAAGGCCGCGGCGGCGGAAATGAGGGAGGCGGCGCGGGAGCTCAGAGGGCGGAACGCCCGTCTGCAGCTCCTGTTGGAGGAGGAGGGACAGGGGAGGAGGAGGGCAGAGGCGCTGTGGAACAGCGCGGCTCTCCCTCCCATCCTCCCTCCTCCTCCACCGCCGCGTCCCTCGGCGGAGGTAAATAAGCGGAGTGCGGCGGCAGAGGTGCGGGGCACCGCGGGCCCCTCCACCCGCACTCCGCCCGTGAAGAAGTCCCCGTCCTCCTCAGAAGACGATCTTCTGAGGAGGATTGGGGACATGATTGATGGCAAGCTGGCCGCCTTCCGGGCGGAGCTCCTCGCCGGAAGAGCGGTCAGCAGGAAGGCGGTGCCTCCCCGACCTGTTCCGGTACAGTCGGGGAAGGCAAAGAAGGGCGGAGTGAAGGCTCCGCCCAGCGTTGCGGCACCAGGGCCCCGGGTCGCGACCCCCAAGGGGGGTGGTGTACCCGTGGTCGCGGTGGTCGCGTTCTCCACGGCACCCTCCCAAGGGGGGGTGGCGTGGAGTGAGGTGGTGGGGCGGAAGGCGAAGCGGGCGGCGAGGAAGGCCTCGCAACCGCAGCCTCCGCCTCCGCCGCCGGCGGCCAAGGTAAAGGCCGCGAAGGTCGGGAAGGCACGACCAGGTCGTCCCCCAAAAACGGCAGCGGTGACGCTGACCGTTGCGCAGGGGGGCGACCTGACCCTCGCGGAGGCGATGCGGCTCGCCAGGGAGAATATCTCCCTGGAAGAGCTGGGCATCGCCTCCGTGAGGGCGAAGAGGGCCGTGACCGGGGGTCTCTTGCTGGAGATCCCCGGTGCAGAAGGCGGCGCGAAGGCGGATCGTCTCGCCCAGAGGCTCCGGGAGCAGCTGGGCGAGCGAGGTGTCCGGGTCGCCCGGCCCACGAAGCGCACGGAGATGCGCGTTTGTGGGCTGGACGACTCGGTCAGCGCACAGGATGTGTCCCGTGCCCTTGCGAGGGCGGGGGACTGTCCTGTGGAGGACCTGCGGATCGGAGAGATCCGCAGGTCGCCCTCCGGCCTCGGGTCGGTGTGGGCCCGGTGCCCCCTCTCCGCCGCCCGTAAGGTGGCGGAATCCGGGAGGGTGTTGGTGGGGTGGGTTTCGGCGCGAGTGGAAATCCTCGCGCCGCGCCCGCTCCAGTGTCACCGCTGCCTCGAATTGGGGCACGTGAGGCAGTGGTGCACCTCGCCGGTGGACCGCAGCGGTCAGTGTTACCGCTGCGGTGCCAAAGAGCACCGTGCGAGCCAGTGCTCGGCGGCCCCCCACTGCCCGCTGTGTGCGGACATGGGGAGGCCAGCCGATCACAGGGTGGGGAGCAAGAAGTGCTCCCCCCCCTCCCGGAAGGTGAGGAAGAGGCGGGCTGCACCGGCTCCGGTGCCGAGTGCGGTGGCATCGTCCTCCATGGAGGTGGACGGTGCTACGGGGACGGACGGCCGGGAGGAGGCTGGCGCGGCCATTAATTAATGCCGCCCCGCCTCCTCCTCCAGGCCAACCTCAACCACTGCCGCGCGGCACAGGACTTGATGTCCCAAGTCCTCGCGGAGTGGGGGGTTGGCCTGGCGGTCGCCGCCGAGCCGTACCGCGTCCCTGATCACCCTCATTGGGTGGGCGACGCGGACGGTTTGGTGGCGACGGTATGGGGAGGGGGCGACGGGTCCCCACCGTTCTCCTTGTTGGAGCGCGGTCGGGGATTCGTCGCCGTGGACTGGGGGGGAGTCGCTGTGGTGGGGTGCTACATTTCGCCCCGTAGCGGTCACGCTGCGTTCGAGCTGTACTTGGCCGAGGTCGCGGCATGCGTGCAGCGCTACGCGGCCCGGCCGGTGCTGGTCCTGGGGGATTTTAATGCCAAGTCGGTGGCTTGGGGATCCCCCAGGACCTCCGTTCGCGGCGGGATCCTGGGCGATTGGGCGGCGGGGCTCGACCTCCGGGTATTGAACCGGGGGTCGGAGCACACATGCGTGCGGCGATATGGGGGGTCCATCGTGGATGTTGGATTCGCGACCCCCAACGCCGTGCGCATGGTGTCGGGTTGGCACGTGGTCGCGGGGGCAGAGACACTCTCCGATCACCGGTACATCCGGATGGAGGTCTCTGCCGCCGCGAGTGCATCCCGACACGGCCGCCTGCGTGGCACCCCACCACGCCGCTGGGCGCTTCGGCGCCTGGACAAGGACGCCCTGATGGCAGCTGCCCTCGCTGCAACTTGGCCGCAGGGAGCGGCCGAGTTGCCGAGCATAGAGGAGGAGGTCGCCCGGCTCGGGGCATTGGTCGCGGGTATTTGCGACGCGGCGATGCCTCGGGTCGGGCGGGCTTCTCCTCGCCGGGCGGTGTACTGGTGGTCGGACGCGATCGCGGAGTTGCGAGTCGCGACTGTCCGCGCCCGACGCCAGTACACCCGCGCGCGCCGTCGTCAACGTACAGGCGACGGCGTGGCGCGAGCGAGGGCAGCTGATGACCTGTATGGAGCATACCGCGTGGCGCGGGTTGCTCTGCAGGTCGCCATCAAACGGGCCAAGACCCAGGCATGGAAGGAGCTCCTCCAGACCCTTGATGACGATCCATGGGGGCGCCCATATAAGGTGGTGCTGAATAAGCTCCGCCCGTGGGCGCCCCCCGTCACCGAGGGTCTTGACCCCCGGCTGCTGGAGGACGTGGTCAATACACTCTTCCCAATTGGGGAGAGGGGACCGCGTCTTCCGGCGGCGGCGGCTGTCCCAGTGGAGTGGACGGCCGAGCTGGGGGTCACGCAGGAGGAGCTGGCAGCGGCCATCAGACGGCTCGGGGTTCGTAACACGGCCCCGGGTCCGGATGGTGTGCCCGGCCGGGTTTGGGTCTTGATCCAGGGCGTCCTTGGGGCCGACCTCAGGCGGTTGTTCGACCGCTGCCTGAGGGACGGGCGATTCCCCCCCAGTTGGAAGGTGGCGAGGATGGTCCTCCTCCGGAAGGAGGGTCGGCCCGCGGAGTCTCCCTCCGCATACCGGCCCATTTGTCTCCTCGACGAGGTGGGCAAGCTCTTCGAGCGTGTGATTGCTGCCCGCCTCGTCGAGCACCTGTCGCGGGATGATCCCGGTCTGGCCGACTGCCAGTTCGGTTTCCGGGGGGGCCGATCGACTATCGACGCGATAGGTCGTGTGAGGGCCCTCTCGGAGGCGGCCGTCTCCCGGGGAGGGTTGGCATTGGCAATATCCTTGGATATTGCCAATGCCTTTAACACCCTCCCCTGGGAAGAGATAAGGAGGGGGCTCGAATATCATCGAGTCCCCCCTTGTCTCAGGGCGGTCGTCGGGGATTATCTTCGCGGCAGGTGGATCGAGTATCCGGGCCGGGATGGTGATATGCGGAGGGAGGTGTACTGCGGTGTTCCGCAGGGGTCGGTCCTCGGGCCACTCCTGTGGAACATCGCGTACGACTCGGTGTTGCGGGCCGGCCTCCCCGACGGCGTCAGCACGGTGTGTTATGCGGATGACACACTGGTGCTGGCCGTCGGGGCGCACTGGGGGAGGGCCATGCGTCGCGCGGAGGAGGGGTCGCAACGCGTCGTCGACCGGATCAGGGGGATGGGGATGACGGTGGCGGTCCATAAGACCGAGGTGATTGCGTTTCATTCACCTCGGCAGGATCCGCCACCCCCTCTGATTCGGGTGGGTGGGGCTGACATCGAGGTGAAGCCCCAGATCAAGTATCTGGGGCTGATCCTCGATAGCCACTGGCGTTTCGAGAAGCATTTCCGCTGCCTGGTCCCCCGGTTGGAAAGGATGGTTGCGGCTCTGGGCCGGATCCTGCCCAACCTGGGGGGCCCGGCGGGCCGAGTTCGTCGCCTCTATGTGGCAATGGTCCAGTCGGTGGCCCTATACGGGGCCCCCGTCTGGGCGGACGACCTGGCTGCCTCCCGGCGCAGCATGACTATGCTGCGTCGGGTGCAGAGGCGCATGGCGCTCAGGGTCGTCCGCGGGTATCGGACCATGTCACATGAGGCGGCGACGGTTCTAGCGGGGATGCCGCCCATGGACCTGCTCGCGCGGTCGCACGCGGTGATGTACCGGCACCGCGTCGACCGTCGCGCGGGGGTGGGGGCGGTCCCGGGCGGGCAGGAACCTGCTTGGGGCGATTTGAAGCGCCAGGCCCGGCAGTCCGTGTTGCTCGCGTGGCAGGAGCGGCTGGCTCTGCCAACCGCGGGGCACCGGACTGTCGGGGCGGTTCGGCCACTCCTGAAGGAGTGGCTGGACAGAGGCCATGGCAGCCTCACCTACCGGATGGCACAGGTATTTTCCGGGCATGGCAGCTTCGGAAGATACCTGTGCCGGATAGGGAAGGAGCCGACGGCGCGTTGCTGCCACTGCGACGCTGAGCAGGACACGGCGGATCATACCCTGGAGGTATGCCCCGCGTGGGAGGGGGAGCGCCGTGTCCTGGTCGGCGTCGTCGGGCGGGATGTCTCGCTGCCGGGCGTGGTGCGCGCCATGCTCGGCAGCGAGGAGAAGTGGAGGGCCGTGGCCTCCTTCTGCGAGAACGTAATGTTGCAGAAGGAGGCCGCGGGGAGGGAGCGCGAGCTTCAGCGGCGCGCTGAAGCTCGCGCTCGTGCGGTGGCCCGAGGTCGTCGCCCGGTCGCGAGGCGTCGCGGGCGGCCGCCTCGGCGTGGCGGATGACCTAGGCTGGGAGGGGGGTCCTGAGGGGACCCTCCTCCCGCCAGGCGGCGCCGGGTCGGACCGGTTGGGGGTAGGAGTGCCTCCCCCTACCGGTCCGACGCAAGGGGAGGCACCCTCGGCGGTCTGGTGCGGCCATGAACGCCCGGCCGCCGAGGGGTGGAAAGGGGGTCGCGGGCGGTTGCGAGTTGGGGCTCGCAGCCGCCACTAAACGCGGCCCCGGGACGGATAGCGGCGGGATGGAGTGGCCCCGTCCCGCCGCTATGAGGCAGTGTGTCTACTGGGGGGACCGATTGTCCCGCCGGGGGATGGGCGCGAAATCGCGGGCACGGGGAGGATACCGGAAGAATGCTTCGAGCGATTCCCGGTATCCTCCCAAAGCGTGCCTGTCGTTGTACGGGCGCGGGGAATCCCACACACCCCTCCCACCTCTCCCCAAGGAGGTGGGAGGGAGTCTTTCGAAGATTTTCCCCACGACAAAAAAAAAAAAAAAAAAGTCCGCTCTGCTCCGAATCATCGCTCCGGCGTCAAAAATCGTCGTAGGACAAAAACTCGACACGCTATCTTGCATGAAAAAATCCGGGGAACACGATGGCGTCGTCAAAAGTGCAGGTCGTCGAGCTCGTTTTCGAGAGAAAAAAAAAAAAATTCTCAAAATTCGACAAAAAAATAAAACGATTATTGGATCGTGTAGAGAATGTGAAACTGCATAAGAATCGTGTAGACGAAAATTGGCGTTCACGTGCTCGTTTTTGTGGAAAAAATTAAAAAAGCTCTCAAAGCTCGAGATAAAAAAAAAAAAAACCATCGACCAGGTAGCCAACGGTAGACGGTACAAGTATCGTATGGGCGAAAACGAGCGTTACCGTGCTCGTTTTCGAGTTATTGACGAAAAACGGCCTGGAGCGATCGGTCCGGCGGTCGACGCGCGAAAGTTTCTAAGTCCGCTCTGCTCTCCCTCAGGGGCTGCCAGCCTTTCAGCTGCAGTACGGGCTTAACGAACCCGGGGTACCCGAGTCATACACACACCGTAAGCCTCCTGTTGGTCGTCACAACGACCCATTCACAATTCCCTATTGGTTTTGTGAATGGTACGTGACGGCAGGAGGAACGGGGGTCTTGGCTTAACCGCCTGGGCCACGAGTATGGCGACTCTATAAAATCGCCCTCCAATCCTAAGCTATGGTGCGCGGCGATGGGATGCATGGTTGGGGGAGAAGGCCCAATCCCAAGCGACCACCTCCGGGGAACCTGCCGAACCCCCGGAGTATTAGGCTTACCCGGGTAAGGCGGCTCTGCCCGGGTGGACCTTTATTTCCGACCATCTCGTGGGATTTTTATGGAGACAGAAAATAAAATGGGGATGGGGCGGGTTTTGTCGGTTGGGGAGGACGGAGACGGGGTTGGGGTTAGGGTGGCGGCGCTCGCGCCCCACTCAGCGCCAGGTCCGGCTTCGTGGAGGGTGGAGGAGGACGACGAGACGGCGTCGGTCTCGTCCTTCTCCTCCAGCACGAGCCACATAGGCTCTAAGAGGAAGAGGACGGGGCAGGCCGTCGTCGAGGTGGGCGGGGCGATGAGCCCGTCGGTGAGGCTGAGTTGCCTCAGGGACGAGGTGACCGAGGAGATATCGGAGAGGATCTCCTCGTCCCTGAGGCGGGTGGAGAAAGTCGCCGCTGCCTGCGCCTTTAAGGGGCAGAAAAGCGGTGGCGCGGAGGCCCTGAAGGCCGCGGCGGAGGAAATGAGGGAGGCGGCGCGGGAGCTCAGAGGGCGGAACGCCCGTCTGCAGCTCCTGTTGGAGGAGGAGCGACAGGGGAGGAGGAGGGCAGAGGCGCTGTGGAACAGCGCGGCCCTCCCTCCCATCCTCCCTCCTCCTCCACCGCCGCGTCCCTCGGCGGCGGTAAATAAGCGGAGTGCGTCGGCAGTGGTGCGGGGCACCGCGGGCCCCTCCACCCGCACTCCGCCCGTGAAGAAGTCCCCGTCCTCCTCAGAAGACGATCTTCTGAGGAGGATTGGGGACATGATTGATGGCAAGCTGGCCGCCTTCCGGGAGGAGCTCCTCGCCGGAAGAGCGGTCAGCAGGAAGGCGGTGCCTCCCCGACCTGTTCCGGTACAGTCGGGGAAGGCAAAGAAGGGCGGAGTGAAGGCTCCGCCCAGCGTTGCAGCACCAGGGCCCCGGGTCGTGACCCCCAAGGGGGGTGGTGTACCCGTGGTCGCGGTGGCCGCGTCCTCCACAGCACCCTCCCAAGGGGGGGTGGCGTGGAGTGAGGTGGTGGGGCGGAAGGCGAAGCGGGCGGCGAGGAAGGCCTCGCAACCGCAGCCTCCGCCTCCGCCGCCGGCGGCCAAGGTAAAGGCCGCGAAGGTCGGGAAGGCACGACCAAGTCGTCCCCCAAAAACGGCAGCGGTGACGCTGACCGTTGCGCAGGGGGGCGACCTGACCCTCGCGGAGGCGATGCGGCTCGCCAGGGAGAATATCTCCCTGGAAGAGCTGGGCATCGCCTCCGTGAGGGCGAAGAGGGCCGTGACCGGGGGTCTCTTGCTGGAGATCCCCGGTGCAGAAGGCGGCGCGAAGGCGGATCGTCTCGCCCAGAGGCTCCGGGAGCAGCTGGGCGAGCGAGGTGTCCGGGTCGCCCGGCCCACGAAGCGCACGGAGATGCGCGTTTGTGGGCTGGACGACTCGGTCAGCGCACAGGATGTGTCCCGTGCCCTTGCGAGGGCGGGGGACTGTCCTGTGGAGGACCTGCGGATCGGAGAGATCCGCAGGTCGCCCTCCGGCCTCGGGTCGGTGTGGGCCCGGTGCCCCCTCTCCGCCGCCCGTAAGGTGGCGGAATCCGGGAGGGTGTTGGTGGGGTGGGTTTCGGCGCGAGTGGAAATCCTCGCGCCGCGCCCGCTCCAGTGTCACCGCTGCCTCGAATTGGGGCACGTGAGGCAGTGGTGCACCTCGCCGGTGGACCGCAGCGGTCAGTGTTACCGCTGCGGTGCCAAAGAGCACCGTGCGAGCCAGTGCTCGGCGGCCCCCCACTGCCCGCTGTGTGCGGACATGGGGAGGCCAGCCGATCACAGGGTGGGGAGCAAGAAGTGCTCCCCCCCCTCCCGGAAGGAGAGGAAGAGGCGGGCTGCACCGGCTCCGGTGCCGAGGGCGGTGGCATCGTCCTCCATGGAGGTGGACGGTGCTACGGGGACGGACGGCCGGGAGGAGGCTGGCGCGGCCATTAATTAATGCCGCCCCGCCTCCTCCTCCAGGCCAACCTCAACCACTGCCGCGCGGCACAGGACTTGATGTCCCAAGTCCTCGCGGAGTGGGGGGTTGGCCTGGCGGTCGCCGCCGAGCCGTACCGCGTCCCTGATCACCCTCATTGGGTGGGCGACGCGGACGGCTTGGTGGCGACGGTATGGGGAGGGGGCGACGGGTCCCCACCGTTCTCCTTGTTGGAGCGCGGTCGGGGATACGTCGCCGTGGACTGGGGGGGAGTCGCTGTGGTGGGGTGCTACATTTCGCCCCGTAGCGGTCACGCTGCGTTCGAGCTGTACTTGGCCGAGGTCGCGGCATGCGTGCAGCGCTACGCGGCCCGGCCGGTGCTGGTCCTGGGGGATTTTAATGCCAAGTCGGTGGCTTGGGGATCCCCCAGGACCTCCGTTCGCGGCGGGATCCTGGGCGATTGGGCGGCGGGGCTCGACCTCCGGGTATTGAACCGGGGGTCGGAGCACACATGCGTGCGGCGATATGGGGGGTCCATCGTGGATGTTGGATTCGCGACCCCCAACGCCGTGCGCATGGTGTCGGGTTGGCACGTGGTCGCGGGGGCAGAGACACTCTCCGATCACCGGTACATCCGGATGGAGGTCTCTGCCGCCGCGAGTGCATCCCGACACGGCCGCCTGCGTGGCACCCCACCACGCCGCTGGGCGCTTCGGCGCCTGGACAAGGACGCCCTGATGGCAGCTGCCCTCGCTGCAACTTGGCCGCAGGGAGCGGCCGAGTTGCCGAGCATCGAGGAGGAGGTCGCCCGGCTCGGAGCATTGGTCGCGGGTATTTGCGACGCGGCGATGCCTCGGGTCGGGCGGGCTTCTCCTCGCCGGGCGGTGTACTGGTGGTCGGACGCGATCGCGGAGTTGCGAGTCGCGACTGTCCGCGCCCGACGCCAGTACACCCGCGCGCGCCGTCGTCAACGTACAGGCGACGGCGTGGCGCGAGCGAGGGCAGCTGATGACCTGTATGGAGCATACCGCGTGGCGCGGGTTGCTCTGCAGGTCGCCATCAAACGGGCCAAGACCCAGGCATGGAAGGAGCTCCTCCAGACCCTTGATGACGATCCATGGGGGCGCCCATATAAGGTGGTGCTGAATAAGCTCCGCCCGTGGGCGCCCCCCGTCACCGAGGGTCTTGACCCCCGGCTGCTGGAGGACGTGGTCAATACACTCTTCCCAAATGGGGAGAGGGGACCGCGTCCTCCGGCGGCGGCGGCTGTCCCAGTGGAGTGGACGGCCGAGCTGGGGGTCACGCAGGAGGAGCTGGCAGCGGCCATCAGACGGCTCGGGGTTCGTAACACGGCCCCGGGTCCGGATGGTGTGCCCGGCCGGGTTTGGGTCTTGACCCAGGGCGTCCTTGGGGCCGACCTCAGGCGGTTGTTCGACCGCTGCCTGAGGGACGGGCGATTCCCCCCCAGTTGGAAGGTGGCGAGGATGGTCCTCCTCCGGAAGGAGGGTCGGCCCGCGGAGTCTCCCTCCGCATACCGGCCCATTTGTCTCCTCGACGAGGTGGGCAAGCTCTTCGAGCGTGTGATTGCTGCCCGCCTCGTCGAGCACCTGTCGCGGGGTGATCCCGGTCTGGCCGACTGCCAGTTCGGTTTCCGGGGGGGCCGATCGACTATCGACGCGATAGGTCGTGTGAGGGCCCTCTCGGAGGCGGCCGTCTCCCGGGGAGGGGTGGCATTGGCAATATCCTTGGATATTGCCAATGCCTTTAACACCCTCCCCTGGGAAGAGATAAGGAGGGGACTCGAATATCATCGAGTCCCCCCTTGTCTCAGGGCGGTCGTCGGGGATTATCTCCGCGGCAGGTGGATCGAGTATCCGGGCCGGGATGGTGATATGCGGAGGGAGGTGTACTGCGGTGTTCCGCAGGGGTCGGTCCTCGGGCCACTCCTGTGGAACATCGCGTACGACTCGGTGTTGCGGGCCGGCCTCCCCGACGGCGTCAGCACGGTGTGTTATGCGGATGACACACTGGTGCTGGCCGTCGGGGCGCACTGGGGGAGGGCCATGCGTCGCGCGGAGGAGGGGTCGCAACGCGTCGTCGACCGGATCAGGGGAATGGGGATGACGGTGGCGGTCCATAAGACCGAGGTGATTGCGTTTCATTCACCTCGGCAGGATCCGCCACCCCCTCTGATCCGGGTGGGTGGGGCTGACATCGAGGTGAAGCCCCAGATCAGGTATCTGGGGCTGATCCTCGATAGCCACTGGCGTTTCGTGGAGCATTTCCGCTGCCTGGTCCCCCGGTTGGAAAGGATGGTTGCGGCTCTGGGCCGGATCCTGCCCAACCTGGGGGGCCCGGCGGGCCGAGTTCGTCGCCTCTATGTGGCAATGGTCCAGTCGGTGGCCCTATACGGGGCCCCCGTCTGGGCGGACGACCTGGCTGCCTCCCGGCGCAGCATGACTATGCTGCGTCGGGTGCAGAGGCGCATGGCGCTCAGGGTCGTCCGCGGGTATCGGACCATGTCACATGAGGCGGCGACGGTTCTAGCGGGGATGCCGCCCATGGACCTGCTCGCGCGGTCGCACGCGGTGATGTACCGGCACCGCGTCGACCGTCGCGCGGGGGTGGGGGCGGTCCCGGGCGGGCAGGAACCTGCTTGGGGCGATTTGAAGCGCCAGGCCCGGCAGTCCGTGTTGCTCGCGTGGCAGGAGCGGCTGGCTCTGCCAACCGCGGGGCACCGGACTGTCGGGGCGGTTCGGCCACTCCTGAAGGAGTGGCTGGACAGAGGCCATGGCGGCCTCACCTACCGGATGGCACAGGTATTTTCCGGCCATGGCAGCTTCGGAAGATACCTGTGCCGGATAGGGAAGGAGCCGACGGCGCGTTGCTGCCACTGCGACGCTGAGCAGGACACGGCGGATCATACCCTGGAGGTATGCCCCGCGTGGGAGGGGGAGCGCCGTGTCCTGGTCGGCGTCGTCGGGCGGGATGTCTCGCTGCCGGGCGTGGTGCGCGCCATGCTCGGCAGCGACGAGAAGTGGAGGGCCGTGGCCTCCTTCTGCGAGAACGTAATGCTGCAGAAGGAGGCCGCGGGGAGGGAACGCGAGCTTCAGCGGCGCGCTGAAGCTCGCGCTCGTGCGGTGGCCCGAGGTCGTCGCCCGGTCGCGAGGCGTCGCGGGCGGCCGCCACGGCGTGGCGGATGACCTAGGCTGGGAGGGGGGTCCTGAGGGGACCCTCCTCCCGCCAGGCGGCGCCGGGTCGGACCGGTTGGGGGTAGGAGTGCCTCCCCCTACCGGTCCGACGCAAGGGGAGGCACCTTCGGCGGTCTGGTGCGGCCGTGAACGCCCGGCCGCCGAGGGGTGGAAACGGGGTCGCGGGCGGTTGCGAGTTGGGGCTCGCAGCCGCCACTAAACGCGGCCCCGGGACGGATAGCGGCGGGATGGAGTGGCTCCGTCCCGCCGCTATGAGGCAGTGTGTCTACTGGGGGGACCGATTGTCCCCCCGGGGGATGGGCGCGAAAGCGCGGGCACGGGGAGGATACCGGAAGAATGCTTCGAGCGATTCCCGGTATCCTCCCAAAGCGTGCCGAAGGGTCACCGTGGGGTTTTTAGTGGGTAGGTCCCGCGCCTGTCGTTGTACGGGCGCGGGGAATCCCACACACCCCTCCCACCTCTCCCCAAGGAGGTGGGAGGGAGTCTTTCGAAGATTTTCCCCACGACAAAAAAAAAAAAAAAAAAAAAAAAAGTCTGCTCTGCCCCGAATCATCGCTCCGGCGTCAAAAATCGTCGTAGGACAAAAACTCGACACGCTATCTTGCATGAAAAAATCCGGGGAACACGATGGCGTCGTCAAAAGTGCAGGTCGTCGAGCTCGTTTTCGAGAGAAAAAAAAAAAAATTCTCAAAATTCGACAAAAAAATAAAACGATTATTGGATCGTGTAGAGAATGTGAAACTGCATAAGAATCGTGTAGACGAAAATTGGCGTTCACGTGCTCGTTTTTGTGGAAAAAATTAAAAAAGCTCTCAAAGCTCGAGATAAAAAAAAAAAAAACCATCGACCAGGTAGCCAACGGTAGACGGTACAAGTATCGTATGGGCGAAAACGAGCGTTACCGTGCTCGTTTTCGAGTTATTGACGAAAAACGGCCTGGAGCGATCGGTCCGGCGGTCGACGCGCGAAAGTTTCTAAGTCCGCTCTGCTCCGAATCATCGCTCCGGCGTCAAAAATCGTCGTAGGACAAAAAATCGACACGCTACTTTGCAGGAAAAAATCCGGGGAACACGATGGCGTCGTCAAAAGTGCAGGTCGTCGAGCTCGTTTTCGAGAAAAAAAAAAAAAAATTCTCAAAATTCGACAAACAAATAAAACGATTGTTGGACCGAGAAAGAGAATGTACAACTGCATAAGAATCGTATAGACGAAAATTGGCGTTCACGTGCTCGTTTTTGTGGAAAAAATTAAAAAAGCTCTCAAAGTTCGAGATAAAAAAAAAAAAACCATCGACCAGGTAGCCAACGGTAAACGATACAAGTATCGTACGGGCGAAAACGAGCGTTACCGTGCTCGTTTTCGAGTTATTGACGAAAAACGGCCTGGAGCGATCGGTCCGGCGGTCGACGCGCGAAAGTTTCTAAGTCCGCTCTGCTCCGAATCATCGCTCCGGCGTCAAAAATCGTCGTAGGACAAAAAATCGACACGCTACTTTGCAGGAAAAAATCCGGGGAACACGATGGCGTCGTCAAAAGTGCAGGTCGTCGAGCTCGTTTTCGAGAAAAAAAAAAAAAAATTCTCAAAATTCGACGAACAAATAAAACGATTGTTGGACCGTGTAGAGAATGTAAAACTGCATAAGAATCGTATAGACGAAAATTGGCGTTCACGTGCTCGTTTTTGTGGAAAAAATTAAAAAAGCTCTCAAATTTCGAGATAAAAAAAAAAAAACCATCGACCAGGTAGCCAACGGTAAACGATACAAGTATCGTACGGGCGAAAACGAGCGTTACCGTGCTCGTTTTCGAGTTATTGACGAAAAACGGCCTGGAGCGATCGGTACGGCGGTCGACGCGCGAAAGTTTCTAAGTCCGCTCTGCTCCGAATCATCGCTCCGGCGTCAAAAATCGTCGTAGGACAAAAAATGGACACGCTATCTTGCATGAAAAAATCCGGGGAACACGATGGCGTCGTCAAAAGTGCAGGTCGTCGAGCTCGTTTTCGAGAGAAAAAAAAAGAAATTCTCAAAATTCGACAAAAAAATAAAACGATTATTGGATCGTGTAGAGAATGTGAAACTGCATAAGAATCGTATAGACGAAAATTGGCGTTCACGTGCTCGTTTTTGTAGAAAAAATTAAAAAAGCTCTCAAAGCTCGAGATAAAAAAAAAAAAAACCATCGACCAGGTAGCCAACGGTAGACGGTACAAGTATCGTACGGGCGAAAACGAGCGTTACCGTGCTCGTTTTCGAGTTATTGACGAAAAACGGCCTGGAGCGATCGGTCCGGCGGTCGACGCGCGAAAGTTTCTAAGTCCGCTCTGCTCCGAATCATCGCTCCGGCGTCAAAAATCGTCGTAGGACAAAAACTCGACACGCTATCTTGCAGGAAAAAATCCGGGGAACACGATGGCGTCGTCAAAAGTGCAGGTCGTCGAGCTCGTTTTCGAGAGAAAAAAAAAAAAATTCTCAAAATTCGACAAAAAAATAAAACGATTGTTGGACCGTGTAGAGAATGTAAAACTGCATAAGAATCGTATAGACGAAAATTGGCGTTCACGTGCTCGTTTTTGTGGAAAAAATTAAAAAAGCTCTCAAAGTTCGAGATAAAAAAAAAAAAACCATCAACCAGGTAGCCAACGGTAAACGATACAAGTATCGTACGGGCGAAAACGAGCGTTACCGTGCTCGTTTTCGAGTTATTGACGAAAAACAGCCTGGAGCGATCGGTCCGGCGGTCGACGCGCGAAAGTTTCTAAGTCCGCTCTGCTCCGAATCATCGCTCCGGCGTCAAAAATCGTCGTAGGACAAAAACTCGACACGCTATCTTGCATGAAAAAATCCGGGGAACACGATGGCGTCGTCAAAAGTGCAGGTCGTCGAGCTCGTTTTCGAGAGAAAAAAAAAAAAATTCTCAAAATTCGACAAAAAAATAAAACGATTATTGGATCGTGTAGAGAATGTAAAACTGCATAAGAATCGCATAGACGAAAATTAGCGTTCACGTGCTCGTTTTTGTGGAAAAAATTAAAAAAGCTCTCAAAGTTCGAGATAAAAAAAGAAAAAACCATCCACCAGGTAGCCAACGGTAAACGGTACAAGTATCGTACGGGCGAAAACGAGCGTTACCGTGCTCGTTTTCGAGTTATTGACGAAAAACGGCCTGGAGCGATCGGTCCGGCGGTCGACGCGCGAAAGTTTCTAAGTCCGCTCTGCTCCGAATCATCGCTCCGGCGTCAAAAATCGTCGTAGGACAAAAAATCGACACGCTACTTTGCAGGAAAAAATCCGGGGAACACGATGGCGTCGTCAAAAGTGCAGGTCGTCGAGCTCGTTTTCGAGAGAAAAAAAAAAAAATTCTCAAAATTCGACAAACAAATAAAACGATTGTTGGACCGTGTAGAGAATGTAAAACTGCATAAGAATCGTATAGACGAAAATTGGCGTTCACGTGCTCGTTTTTGTGGAAAAAATTAAAAAAGCTCTCAAAGCTCGAGATAAAAAAAAAAAAAACCATCGACCAGGTAGCCAACGGTAGACGGTACAAGTATCGTATGGGCGAAAACGAGCATTACCGTGCTCGTTTTCGAGTTATTGACGAAAAACGGCCTGGAGCGATCGGTCCGGCGGTCGACGCGCGAAAGTTTCTAAGTCCGCTCTGCTCCGAATCATCGCTCCGGCGTCAAAAATCGTCGTAGGACAAAAACTCGACACGCTATCTTGCATGAAAAAATCCGGGGAACACGATGGCGTCGTCAAAAGTGCAGGTCGTCGAGCTCGTTTTCGAGAAAAAAAAAAAAAATTCTCAAAATTCGACAAACAAATAAAACGCTTGTTGGACCGTGTAGAGAATGTACAACTGCATAAGAATCGTATAGACGAAAATTGGCGTTCACGTGCTCGTTTTTGTGGAAAAAATTAAAAAAGCTCTCAAAGTTCGAGATAAAAAAAAAAAAACCATCGACCAGGTAGCCAACGGTAAACGATACAAGTATCGTACGGGCGAAAACGAGCGTTACCGTGCTCGTTTTCGAGTTATTGACGAAAAACGGCCTGGAGCGATCGGTCCGGCGGTCGACGCGCGAAAGTTTCTAAGTCCGCTCTGCTCCGAATCATCGCTCCGGCGTCAAAAATCGTCGTAGGACGAAAAATCGACACGCTACCTTGCAGGAAAAAATCCGGGGAACACGATGGCGTCGTCAAAAGTGCAGGTCGTCGAGCTCGTTTTCGAGAAAAAAAAAAAAAAATTCTCAAAATTCGACGAACAAATAAAACGATTGTTGGACCGTGTAGAGAATGTAAAACTGCATAAGAATCGTATAGACGAAAATTGGCGTTCACGTGCTCGTTTTTGTGGAAAAAATTAAAAAAGCTCTCAAAGTTCGAGATAAAAAAAAAAAAACCATCGACCAGGTAGCCAACGGTAAACGATACAAGTATCGTACGGGCGAAAACGAGCGTTACCGTGCTCGTTTTCGAGTTATTGACGAAAAACGGCCTGGAGCGATCGGTCCGGCGGTCGACGCGCGAAAGTTTCTAAGTCCGCTCTGCTCCGAATCATCGCTCCGGCGTCAAAAATCGTCGTAGGACGAAAAATCGACACGCTACCTTGCAGGAAAAAATCCGGGGAACACGATGGCGTCGTCAAAAGTGCAGGTCGTCGAGCTCGTTTTCGAGAAAAAAAAAAAAAAATTCTCAAAATTCGACGAACAAATAAAACGATTGTTGGACCGTGTAGAGAATGTAAAACTGCATAAGAATCGTATAGACGAAAATTGGCGTTCACGTGCTCGTTTTTGTGGAAAAAATTAAAAAAGCTCTCAAAGTTCGAGATAAAAAAAAAAAAACCATCGACCAGGTAGCCAACGGTAAACGATACAAGTATCGTACGGGCGAAAACGAGCGTTACCGTGCTCGTTTTCGAGTTATTGACGAAAAACGGCCTGGAGCGATCGGTCCGGCGGTCGACGCGCGAAAGTTTCTAAGTCCGCTCTGCTCCGAATCATCGCTCCGGCGTCAAAAATCGTCGTAGGACAAAAAATGGACACGCTATCTTGCAGGAAAAAATCCGGGGAACACGATGGCGTCGTCAAAAGTGCAGGTCGTCGAGCTCGTTTTCGAGAGAAAAAAAAAAAAATTCTCAAAATTCGACAAAAAAATAAAACGATTGTTGGACCGTGTAGAGAATGTAAAACTGCATAAGAATCGTATAGACGAAAATTGGCGTTCACGTGCTCGTTTTTGTGGAAAAAATTAAAAAAGCTCTCAAAGTTCGAGATAAAAAAAAAAAAACCATCGACCAGGTAGCCAACGGTAAACGATACAAGTATCGTACGGGCGAAAACGAGCGTTACCGTGCTCGTTTTCGAGTTATTGACGAAAAACGGCCTGGAGCGATCGGTACGGCGGTCGACGCGCGAAAGTTTCTAAGTCCGCTCTGCTCCGAATCATCGCTCCGGCGTCAAAAATCGTCGTAGGACAAAAACTCGACACGCTATCTTGCAGGAAAAAATCCGGGGAACACGATGGCGTCGTCAAAAGTGCAGGTCGTCGAGCTCGTTTTCGAGAGAAAAAAAAAAAAATTCTCAAAATTCGACAAAAAAATAAAACGATTGTTGGACCGTGTAGAGAATGTAAAACTGCATAAGAATCGTATAGACGAAAATTGGCGTTCACGTGCTCGTTTTTGTGGAAAAAATTAAAAAAGCTCTCAAAGTTCGAGATAAAAAAAAAAAAACCATCAACCAGGTAGCCAACGGTAAACGATACAAGTATCGTACGGGCGAAAACGAGCGTTACCGTGCTCGTTTTCGAGTTATTGACGAAAAACAGCCTGGAGCGATCGGTCCGGCGGTCGACGCTCGAAAGTTTCTAAGTCCGCTCTGCTCCGAATCATCGCTCCGGCGTCAAAAATCGTCGTAGGACAAAAAATCGACACGCTATCTTGCAGGAAAAAATCCGGGGAACACGATGGCGACGTCAAAAGTGCAGGTCGTCGAGCTCGTTTTCGAGAGAAAAAAAGAAAAATTCTCAAAATTCGACAAAAAAATAAAGCGATTATTGGATCGTGTAGAGAATGTGAAACTGCATAAGAATCGTGTAGACGAAAATTGGCGATCACGTGCTCGTTTTTGTGGAAAAAATTAAAAAAGCTCTCAAAGCTCGAGATAAAAAAAAAAAAAACCATCGACCAGGTAGCCAACGGTAGACGGTACAAGTATCGTATGGGCGAAAACGAGCGTTACCGTGCTCGTTTTCGAGTTATTGACGAAAAACGGCCTGGAGCGATCGGTCCGGCGGTCGACGCGCGAAAGTTTCTAAGTCCGCTCTGCTCCGAATCATCGCTCCGGCGTCAAAAATCGTCGTAGGACAAAAACTCGACACGCTATCTTGCATGAAAAAATCCGGGGAACACGATGGCGTCGTCAAAAGTGCAGGTCGTCGAGCTCGTTTTCGAGAGAAAAAAAAAAAAATTCTCAAAATTCGACAAAAAAATAAAACGATTATTGGATCGTGTAGAGAATGTAAAACTGCATAAGAATCGCATAGACGAAAATTAGCGTTCACGTGCTCGTTTTTGTGGAAAAAATTAAAAAAGCTCTCAAAGTTCGAGATAAAAATAGAAAAAACCATCCACCAGGTAGCCAACGGTAAACGGTACAAGTATCGTACGGGCGAAAACGAGCGTTACCGTGCTCGTTTTCGAGTTATTGACGAAAAACGGCCTGGAGCGATCGGTCCGGCGGTCGACGCGCGAAAGTTTCTAAGTCCGCTCTGCTCCGAATCATCGCTCCGGCGTCAAAAATCGTCGTAGGACAAAAAATCGACACGCTACTTTGCAGGAAAAAATCCGGGGAACACGATGGCGTCGTCAAAAGTGCAGGTCGTGGAGCTCGTTTTCGAGAAAAAAAAAAAAAAATTCCCAAAATTCGACAAACAAATAAAACGATTGTTGGACCGTGTAGAGAATGTAAAACTGCATAAGAATCGTATAGACGAAAATTGGCGTTCACGTGCTCGTTTTTGTGGAAAAAATTAAAAAAGCTCTCAAAGTTCGAGATAAAAAAAAAAAAACCATCAACCAGGTAGCCAACGGTAAACGATACAAGTATCGTACGGGCGAAAACGAGCGTTACCGTGCTCGTTTTCGAGTTATTGACGAAAAACAGCCTGGAGCGATCGGTCCGGCGGTCGACGCGCGAAAGTTTCTAAGTCCGCTCTGCTCCGAATCATCGCTCCGGCGTCAAAAATCGTCGTAGGACAAAAACTCGACACGCTATCTTGCATGAAAAAATCCGGGGAACACGATGGCGTCGTCAAAAGTGCAGGTCGTCGAGCTCGTTTTCGAGAGAAAAAAAAAAAAATTCTCAAAATTCGACAAAAAAATAAAACGATTATTGGATCGTGTAGAGAATGTAAAACTGCATAAGAATCGCATAGACGAAAATTAGCGTTCACGTGCTCGTTTTTGTGGAAAAAATTAAAAAAGCTCTCAAAGTTCGAGATAAAAAAAGAAAAAACCATCCACCAGGTAGCCAACGGTAAACGGTACAAGTATCGTATGGGCGATAACGAGCGTTACCGTGCTCGTTTTCGAGTTATTGACGAAAAACGGCCTGGAGCGATCGGTCCGGCGGTCGACGCGCGAAAGTTTCTAAGTCCGCTATGCTCCGAATCATCGCTCCGGCGTCAAAAATCGTCGTAGGACAAAAAATCGACACGCTACTTTGCAGGAAAAAATCCGGGGAACACGATGGCGTCGTCAAAAGTGCAGGTCGTGGAGCTCGTTTTCGAGAAAAAAAAAAAAAAATTCTCAAAATTCGACAAACAAATAAAACGATTGTTGGACCGTGTAGAGAATGTAAAACTGCATAAGAATCGTATAGACGAAAATTGGCGTTCACGTGCTCGTTTTTGTGGAAAAAATTAAAAAAGCTCTCAAAGCTCGAGATAAAAAAAAAAAAAACCATCGACCAGGTAGCCAACGGTAGACGGTACAAGTATCGTATGGGCGAAAACGAGCATTACCGTGCTCGTTTTCGAGTTATTGACGAAAAACGGCCTGGAGCGATCGGTCCGGCGGTCGACGCGCGAAAGTTTCTAAGTCCGCTCTGCTCCGAATCATCGCTCCGGCGTCAAAAATCGTCGTAGGACAAAAACTCGACACGCTATCTTGCATGAAAAAATCCGGGGAACACGATGGCGTCGTCAAAAGTGCAGGTCGTCGAGCTCGTTTTCGAGAGAAAAAAAAAAAAATTCTCAAAATTCGACAAAAAAATAAAACGATTATTGGATCGTGTAGAGAATGTAAAACTGCATAAGAATCGCATAGACGAAAATTGGCGTTCACGTGCTCGTTTTTGTGGAAAAAATTAAAAAAGCTCTCAAAGTTCGAGATAAAAAAAGAAAAAACCATCCACCAGGTAGCCAACGGTAAACGATACAAGTATCGTACGGGCGAAAACGAGCGTTACCGTGCTCGTTTTCGAGTTATTGACGAAAAACGGCCTGGAGCGATCGGTCCGGCGGTCGACGCGCGAAAGTTTCTAAGTCCGCTCTGCTCCGAATCATCGCTCCGGCGTCAAAAATCGTCGTAGGACAAAAAATCGACACGCTACTTTGCAGGAAAAAATCCGGGGAACACGATGGCGTCGTCAAAAGTGCAGGTCGTCGAGCTCGTTTTCGAGAAAAAAAAAAAAAAATTCTCAAAATTCGACAAACAAATAAAACGATTGTTGGACCGTGTAGAGAATGTACAACTGCATAAGAATCGTATAGACGAAAATTGGCGTTCACGTGCTCGTTTTTGTGGAAAAAATTAAAAAAGCTCTCAAAGTTCGAGATAAAAAAAAAAAAACCATCGACCAGGTAGCCAACGGTAAACGATACAAGTATCGTACGGGCGAAAACGAGCGTTACCGTGCTCGTTTTCGAGTTATTGACGAAAAACGGCCTGGAGCGATCGGTACGGCGGTCGACGCGCGAAAGTTTCTAAGTCCGCTCTGCTCCGAATCATCGCTCCGGCGTCAAAAATCGTCGTAGGACAAAAACTCGACACGCTATCTTGCAGGAAAAAATCCGGGGAACACGATGGCGTCGTCAAAAGTGCAGGTCGTCGAGCTCGTTTTCGAGAGAAAAAAAAAAAAATTCTCAAAATTCGACAAAAAAATAAAACGATTGTTGGACCGTGTAGAGAATGTAAAACTGCATAAGAATCGTATAGACGAAAATTGGCGTTCACGTGCTCGTTTTTGTGGAAAAAATTAAAAAAGCTCTCAAAGTTCGAGATAAAAAAAAAAAAACCATCAACCAGGTAGCCAACGGTAAACGATACAAGTATCGTACGGGCGAAAACGAGCGTTACCGTGCTCGTTTTCGAGTTATTGACGAAAAACAGCCTGGAGCGATCGGTCCGGCGGTCGACGCGCGAAAGTTTCTAAGTCCGCTCTGCTCCGAATCATCGCTCCGGCGTCAAAAATCGTCGTAGGACAAAAAATCGACACGCTATCTTGCAGGAAAAAATCCGGGGAACACGATGGCGTCGTCAAAAGTGCAGGTCGTCGAGCTCGTTTTCGAGAGAAAAAAAGAAAAATTCTCAAAATTCGACAAAAAAATAAAGCGATTATTGGATCGTGTAGAGAATGTGAAACTGCATAAGAATCGTGTAGACGAAAATTGGCGATCACGTGCTCGTTTTTGTGGAAAAAATTAAAAAAGCTCTCAAAGCTCGAGATAAAAAAAAAAAAAACCATCGACCAGGTAGCCAACGGTAGACGGTACAAGTATCGTATGGGCGAAAACGAGCGTTACCGTGCTCGTTTTCGAGTTATTGACGAAAAACGGCCTGGAGCGATCGGTCCGGCGGTCGACGCGCGAAAGTTTCTAAGTCCGCTCTGCTCCGAATCATCGCTCCGGCGTCAAAAATCGTCGTAGGACAAAAACTCGACACGCTATCTTGCATGAAAAAATCCGGGGAACACGATGGCGTCGTCAAAAGTGCAGGTCGTCGAGCTCGTTTTCGAGAGAAAAAAAAAAAAATTCTCAAAATTCGACAAAAAAATAAAACGATTATTGGATCGTGTAGAGAATGTAAAACTGCATAAGAATCGCATAGACGAAAATTAGCGTTCACGTGCTCGTTTTTGTGGAAAAAATTAAAAAAGCTCTCAAAGTTCGAGATAAAAAAAGAAAAAACCATCCACCAGGTAGCCAACGGTAAACGGTACAAGTATCGTACGGGCGAAAACGAGCGTTACCGTGCTCGTTTTCGAGTTATTGACGAAAAACGGCCTGGAGCGATCGGTCCGGCGGTCGACGCGCGAAAGTTTCTAAGTCCGCTCTGCTCCGAATCATCGCTCCGGCGTCAAAAATCGTCGTAGGACAAAAAATCGACACGCTACTTTGCAGGAAAAAATCCGGGGAACACGATGGCGTCGTCAAAAGTGCAGGTCGTGGAGCTCGTTTTCGAGAAAAAAAAAAAAAAATTCTCAAAATTCGACAAACAAATAAAACGATTGTTGGACCGTGTAGAGAATGTAAAACTGCATAAGAATCGTATAGACGAAAATTGGCGTTCACGTGCTCGTTTTTGTGGAAAAAATTAAAAAAGCTTTCAAAGCTCGAGATAAAAAAAAAAAAAACCATCGACCAGGTAGCCAACGGTAGACGGTACAAGTATCGTATGGGCGAAAACGAGCATTACCGTGCTCGTTTTCGAGTTATTGACGAAAAACGGCCTGGAGCGATCGGTCCGGCGGTCGACGCGCGAAAGTTTCTAAGTCCGCTCTGCTCCGAATCATCGCTCCGGCGTCAAAAATCGTCGTAGGACAAAAACTCGACACGCTATCTTGCATGAAAAAATCCGGGGAACACGATGGCGTCGTCAAAAGTGCAGGTCGTCGAGCTCGTTTTCGAGAGAAAAAAAAAAAAATTCTCAAAATTCGACAAAAAAATAAAACGATTATTGGATCGTGTAGAGAATGTAAAACTGCATAAGAATCGCATAGACGAAAATTGGCGTTCACGTGCTCGTTTTTGTGGAAAAAATTAAAAAAGCTCTCAAAGTTCGAGATAAAAAAAGAAAAAACCATCCACCAGGTAGCCAACGGTAAACGATACAAGTATCGTACGGGCGAAAACGAGCGTTACCGTGCTCGTTTTCGAGTTATTGACGAAAAACGGCCTGGAGCGATCGGTCCGGCGGTCGACGCGCGAAAGTTTCTAAGTCCGCTCTGCTCCGAATCATCGCTCCGGCGTCAAAAATCGTCGTAGGACAAAAAATCGACACGCTACTTTGCAGGAAAAAATCCGGGGAACACGATGGCGTCGTCAAAAGTGCAGGTCGTCGAGCTCGTTTTCGAGAAAAAAAAAAAAAAATTCTCAAAATTCGACAAACAAATAAAACGATTGTTGGACCGTGTAGAGAATGTACAACTGCATAAGAATCGTATAGACGAAAATTGGCGTTCACGTGCTCGTTTTTGTGGAAAAAATTAAAAAAGCTCTCAAAGTTCGAGATAAAAAAAAAAAAACCATCGACCAGGTAGCCAACGGTAAACGATACAAGTATCGTACGGGCGAAAACGAGCGTTACCGTGCTCGTTTTCGAGTTATTGACGAAAAACGGCCTGGAGCGATCGGTCCGGCGGTCGACGCGCGAAAGTTTCTAAGTCCGCTCTGCTCCGAATCATCGCTCCGGCGTCAAAAATCGTCGTAGGACGAAAAATCGACACGCTACCTTGCAGGAAAAAATCCGGGGAACACGATGGCGTCGTCAAAAGTGCAGGTCGTCGAGCTCGTTTTCGAGAAAAAAAAAAAAAAATTCTCAAAATTCGACGAACAAATAAAACGATTGTTGGACCGTGTAGAGAATGTAAAACTGCATAAGAATCGTATAGACGAAAATTGGCGTTCACGTGCTCGTTTTTGTGGAAAAAATTAAAAAAGCTCTCAAAGTTCGAGATAAAAAAAAAAAAACCATCAACCAGGTAGCCAACGGTAAACGATACAAGTATCGTACGGGCGAAAACGAGCGTTACCGTGCTCGTTTTCGAGTTATTGACGAAAAACAGCCTGGAGCGATCGGTCCGGCGGTCGACGCGCGAAAGTTTCTAAGTCCGCTCTGCTCCGAATCATCGCTCCGGCGTCAAAAATCGTCGTAGGACAAAAACTCGACACGCTATCTTGCATGAAAAAATCCGGGGAACACGATGGCGTCGTCAAAAGTGCAGGTCGTCGAGCTCGTTTTCGAGAGAAAAAAAAAAAAATTCTCAAAATTCGACAAAAAAATAAAACGATTATTGGATCGTGTAGAGAATGTAAAACTGCATAAGAATCGCATAGACGAAAATTAGCGTTCACGTGCTCGTTTTTGTGGAAAAAATTAAAAAAGCTCTCAAAGTTCGAGATAAAAAAAGAAAAAACCATCCACCAGGTAGCCAACGGTAAACGGTACAAGTATCGTACGGGCGAAAACGAGCGTTACCGTGCTCGTTTTCGAGTTATTGACGAAAAACGGCCTGGAGCGATCGGTCCGGCGGTCGACGCGCGAAAGTTTCTAAGTCCGCTCTGCTCCGAATCATCGCTCCGGCGTCAAAAATCGTCGTAGGACAAAAAATCGACACGCTACTTTGCAGGAAAAAATCCGGGGAACACGATGGCGTCGTCAAAAGTGCAGGTCGTGGAGCTCGTTTTCGAGAAAAAAAAAAAAAAATTCTCAAAATTCGACAAACAAATAAAACGATTGTTGGACCGTGTAGAGAATGTAAAACTGCATAAGAATCGTATAGACGAAAATTGGCGTTCACGTGCTCGTTTTTGTGGAAAAAATTAAAAAAGCTCTCAAAGCTCGAGATAAAAAAAAAAAAAACCATCGACCAGGTAGCCAACGGTAGACGGTACAAGTATCGTATGGGCGAAAACGAGCATTACCGTGCTCGTTTTCGAGTTATTGACGAAAAACGGCCTGGAGCGATCGGTCCGGCGGTCGACGCGCGAAAGTTTCTAAGT
Organism: Colletes latitarsis; assembly: GCF_051014445.1. Taxonomy (NCBI): domain Eukaryota; kingdom Metazoa; phylum Arthropoda; class Insecta; order Hymenoptera; family Colletidae; genus Colletes; species Colletes latitarsis. The sequence goes on from NC_135137.1 coordinate 2,937,044, forward strand.
CCGCTCTGCTCCGAATCATCGCTCCGGCGGCAAAAATCGTCGTAGGACAAAAACTCGACACGCTATCTTGCATGAAAAAATCCGGGGAACACGATGGCGTCGTCAAAAGTGCAGGTCGTCGAGCTCGTTTTCGAGAGAAAAAAAAAAAAATTCTCAAAATTCGACAAAAAAATAAAACGATTATTGGATCGTGTAGAGAATGTAAAACTGCATAAGAATCGCATAGACGAAAATTGGCGTTCACGTGCTCGTTTTTGTGGAAAAAATTAAAAAAGCTCTCAAAGTTCGAGATAAAAAAAGAAAAAACCATCCACCAGGTAGCCAACGGTAAACGATACAAGTATCGTACGGGCGAAAACGAGCGTTACCGTGCTCGTTTTCGAGTTATTGACGAAAAACGGCCTGGAGCGATCGGTCCGGCGGTCGACGCGCGAAAGTTTCTAAGTCCGCTCTGCTCCGAATCATCGCTCCGGCGTCAAAAATCGTCGTAGGACAAAAAATCGACACGCTACTTTGCAGGAAAAAATCCGGGGAACACGATGGCGTCGTCAAAAGTGCAGGTCGTCGAGCTCGTTTTCGAGAAAAAAAAAAAAAAATTCTCAAAATTCGACAAACAAATAAAACGATTGTTGGACCGTGTAGAGAATGTACAACTGCATAAGAATCGTATAGACGAAAATTGGCGTTCACGTGCTCGTTTTTGTGGAAAAAATTAAAAAAGCTCTCAAAGTTCGAGATAAAAAAAAAAAAACCATCGACCAGGTAGCCAACGGTAAACGATACAAGTATCGTACGGGCGAAAACGAGCGTTACCGTGCTCGTGTTCGAGTTATTGACGAAAAACGGCCTGGAGCGATCGGTCCGGCGGTCGACGCGCGAAAGTTTCTAAGTCCGCTCTGCTCCGAATCATCGCTCCGGCGTCAAAAATCGTCGTAGGACGAAAAATCGACACGCTACCTTGCAGGAAAAAATCCGGGGAACACGATGGCGTCGTCAAAAGTGCAGGTCGTCGAGCTCGTTTTCGAGAAAAAAAAAAAAAAATTCTCAAAATTCGACGAACAAATAAAACGATTGTTGGACCGTGTAGAGAATGTAAAACTGCATAAGAATCGTATAGACGAAAATTGGCGTTCACGTGCTCGTTTTTGTGGAAAAAATTAAAAAAGCTCTCAAAGTTCGAGATAAAAAAAAAAAAACCATCGACCAGGTAGCCAACGGTAAACGATACAAGTATCGTACGGGCGAAAACGAGCGTTACCGTGCTCGTTTTCGAGTTATTGACGAAAAACGGCCTGGAGCGATCGGTCCGGCGGTCGACGCGCGAAAGTTTCTAAGTCCGCTCTGCTCCGAATCATCGCTCCGGCGTCAAAAATCGTCGTAGGACAAAAACTCGACACGCTATCTTGCATGAAAAAATCCGGGGAACACGATGGCGTCGTCAAAAGCGCAGGTCGTCGAGCTCGTTTTCGAGAGAAAAAAAAAAAAATTCTCAAAATTCGACAAAAAAATAAAACGATTATTGGATCGTGTAGAGAATGTAAAACTGCATAAGAATCGCATAGACGAAAATTAGCGTTCACGTGCTCGTTTTTGTGGAAAAAATTAAAAAAGCTCTCAAAGTTCGAGATAAAAAAAGAAAAAACCATCCACCAGGTAGCCAACGGTAAACGGTACAAGTATCGTACGGGCGAAAACGAGCGTTACCGTGCTCGTTTTCGAGTTATTGACGAAAAACGGCCTGGAGCGATCGGTCCGGCGGTCGACGCGCGAAAGTTTCTAAGTCCGCTCTGCTCCGAATCATCGCTCCGGCGTCAAAAATCGTCGTAGGACAAAAAATCGACACGCTACTTTGCAGGAAAAAATCCGGGGAACACGATGGCGTCGTCAAAAGTGCAGGTCGTGGAGCTCGTTTTCGAGAAAAAAAAAAAAAAATTCTCAAAATTCGACAAACAAATAAAACGATTGTTGGACCGTGTAGAGAATGTAAAACTGCATAAGAATCGTATAGACGAAAATTGGCGTTCACGTGCTCGTTTTTGTGGAAAAAATTAAAAAAGCTCTCAAAGCTCGAGATAAAAAAAAAAAAAACCATCGACCAGGTAGCCAACGGTAGACGGTACAAGTATCGTATGGGCGAAAACGAGCATTACCGTGCTCGTTTTCGAGTTATTGACGAAAAACGGCCTGGAGCGATCGGTCCGGCGGTCGACGCGCGAAAGTTTCTAAGTCCGCTCTGCTCCGAATCATCGCTCCGGCGTCAAAAATCGTCGTAGGACAAAAACTCGACACGCTATCTTGCATGAAAAAATCCGGGGAACACGATGGCGTCGTCAAAAGTGCAGGTCGTCGAGCTCGTTTTCGAGAGAAAAAAAAAAAAATTCTCAAAATTCGACAAAAAAATAAAACGATTATTGGATCGTGTAGAGAATGTAAAACTGCATAAGAATCGCATAGACGAAAATTGGCGTTCACGTGCTCGTTTTTGTGGAAAAAATTAAAAAAGCTCTCAAAGTTCGAGATAAAAAAAGAAAAAACCATCCACCAGGTAGCCAACGGTAAACGATACAAGTATCGTACGGGCGAAAACGAGCGTTACCGTGCTCGTTTTCGAGTTATTGACGAAAAACGGCCTGGAGCGATCGGTCCGGCGGTCGACGCGCGAAAGTTTCTAAGTCCGCTCTGCTCCGAATCATCGCTCCGGCGTCAAAAATCGTCGTAGGACAAAAAATCGACACGCTACTTTGCAGGAAAAAATCCGGGGAACACGATGGCGTCGTCAAAAGTGCAGGTCGTCGAGCTCGTTTTCGAGAAAAAAAAAAAAAAATTCTCAAAATTCGACAAACAAATAAAACGATTGTTGGACCGTGTAGAGAATGTACAACTGCATAAGAATCGTATAGACGAAAATTGGCGTTCACGTGCTCGTTTTTGTGGAAAAAATTAAAAAAGCTCTCAAAGTTCGAGATAAAAAAAAAAAAACCATCGACCAGGTAGCCAACGGTAAACGATACAAGTATCGTACGGGCGAAAACGAGCGTTACCGTGCTCGTTTTCGAGTTATTGACGAAAAACGGCCTGGAGCGATCGGTCCGGCGGTCGACGCGCGAAAGTTTCTAAGTCCGCTCTGCTCCGAATCATCGCTCCGGCGTCAAAAATCGTCGTAGGACAAAAAATGGACACGCTATCTTGCAGGAAAAAATCCGGGGAACACGATGGCGTCGTCAAAAGTGCAGGTCGTCGAGCTCGTTTTCGAGAGAAAAAAAAAAAAATTCTCAAAATTCGACAAAAAAATAAAACGATTGTTGGACCGTGTAGAGAATGTAAAACTGCATAAGAATCGTATAGACGAAAATTGGCGTTCACGTGCTCGTTTTTGTGGAAAAAATTAAAAAAGCTCTCAAAGTTCGAGATAAAAAAAAAAAAACCATCGACCAGGTAGCCAACGGTAAACGATACAAGTATCGTACGGGCGAAAACGAGCGTTACCGTGCTCGTTTTCGAGTTATTGACGAAAAACGGCCTGGAGCGGTCGGTACGGCGGTCGACGCGCGAAAGTTTCTAAGTCCGCTCTGCTCCGAATCATCGCTCCGGCGTTAAAAATCGTCGTAGGACAAAAAATGGACACGCTATCTTGCATGAAAAAATCCGGGGAACACGATGGCGTCGTCAAAAGTGCAGGTCGTCGAGCTCGTTTTCGAGAGAAAAAAAAAGAAATTCTCAAAATTCGACAAAAAAATAAAACGATTATTGGATCGTGTAGAGAATGTGAAACTGCATAAGAATCGTATAGACGAAAATTGGCGTTCACGTGCTCGTTTTTGTGGAAAAAATTAAACAAGCTCTCAAAGCTCGAGATAAAAAAAAAAAAAACCATCGACCAGGTAGCCAACGGTAGACGGTACAAGTATCGTATGGGCGAAAACGAGCATTACCGTGCTCGTTTTCGAGTTATTGACGAAAAACGGCCTGGAGCGATCGGTCCGGCGGTCGACGCGCGAAAGTTTCTAAGTCCGCTCTGCTCCGAATCATCGCTCCGGCGTCAAAAATCGTCGTAGGACAAAAACTCGACACGCTATCTTGCATGAAAAAATCCGGGGAACACGATGGCGTCGTCAAAAGTGCAGGTCGTCGAGCTCGTTTTCGAGAGAAAAAAAAAAAAATTCTCAAAATTCGACAAAAAAATAAAACGATTATTGGATCGTGTAGAGAATGTAAAACTGCATAAGAATCGCATAGACGAAAATTGGCGTTCACGTGCTCGTTTTTGTGGAAAAAATTAAAAAAGCTCTCAAAGTTCGAGATAAAAAAAGAAAAAACCATCCACCAGGTAGCCAACGGTAAACGATACAAGTATCGTACGGGCGAAAACGAGCGTTACCGTGCTCGTTTTCGAGTTATTGACGAAAAACGGCCTGGAGCGATCGGTCCGGCGGTCGACGCGCGAAAGTTTCTAAGTCCGCTCTGCTCCGAATCATCGCTCCGGCGTCAAAAATCGTCGTAGGACAAAAAATCGACACGCTACTTTGCAGGAAAAAATCCGGGGAACACGATGGCGTCGTCAAAAGTGCAGGTCGTCGAGCTCGTTTTCGAGAAAAAAAAAAAAAAATTCTCAAAATTCGACAAACAAATAAAACGATTGTTGGACCGTGTAGAGAATGTACAACTGCATAAGAATCGTATAGACGAAAATTGGCGTTCACGTGCTCGTTTTTGTGGAAAAAATTAAAAAAGCTCTCAAAGTTCGAGATAAAAAAAAAAAAACCATCGACCAGGTAGCCAACGGTAAACGATACAAGTATCGTACGGGCGAAAACGAGCGTTACCGTGCTCGTTTTCGAGTTATTGACGAAAAACGGCCTGGAGCGATCGGTCCGGCGGTCGACGCGCGAAAGTTTCTAAGTCCGCTCTGCTCCGAATCATCGCTCCGGCGTCAAAAATCGTCGTAGGACAAAAAATGGACACGCTATCTTGCAGGAAAAAATCCGGGGAACACGATGGCGTCGTCAAAAGTGCAGGTCGTCGAGCTCGTTTTCGAGAGAAAAAAAAAAAAATTCTCAAAATTCGACAAAAAAATAAAACGATTGTTGGACCGTGTAGAGAATGTAAAACTGCATAAGAATCGTATAGACGAAAATTGGCGTTCACGTGCTCGTTTTTGTGGAAAAAATTAAAAAAGCTCTCAAAGTTCGAGATAAAAAAAAAAAAACCATCGACCAGGTAGCCAACGGTAAACGATACAAGTATCGTACGGGCGAAAACGAGCGTTACCGTGCTCGTTTTCGAGTTATTGACGAAAAACGGCCTGGAGCGATCGGTCCGGCGGTCGACGCGCGAAAGTTTCTAAGTCCGCTCTGCTCCGAATCATCGCTCCGGCGTCAAAAATCGTCGTAGGACAAAAAATGGACACGCTATCTTGCAGGAAAAAATCCGGGGAACACGATGGCGTCGTCAAAAGTGCAGGTCGTCGAGCTCGTTTTCGAGAGAAAAAAAAAAAAATTCTCAAAATTCGACAAAAAAATAAAACGATTATTGGATCGTGTAGAGAATGTAAAACTGCATAAGAATCGTATAGACGAAAATTGGCGTTCACGTGCTCGTTTTTGTGGAAAAAATTAAAAAAGCTCTCAAAGTTCGAGATAAAAAAAAAAAAACCATCGACCAGGTAGCCAACGGTAAACGATACAAGTATCGTACGGGCGAAAACGAGCGTTACCGTGCTCGTTTTCGAGTTATTGACGAAAAACGGCCTGGAGCGATCGGTACGGCGGTCGACGCGCGAAAGTTTCTAAGTCCGCTCTGCTCCGAATCATCGCTCCGGCGTCAAAAATCGTCGTAGGACAAAAAATGGACACGCTATCTTGCATGAAAAAATCCGGGGAACACGATGGCGTCGTCAAAAGTGCAGGTCGTCGAGCTCGTTTTCGAGAGAAAAAAAAAGAAATTCTCAAAATTCGACAAAAAAATAAAACGATTATTGGATCGTGTAGAGAATGTGAAACTGCATAAGAATCGTATAGACGAAAATTGGCGTTCACGTGCTCGTTTTTGTAGAAAAAATTAAAAAAGCTCTCAAAGCTCGAGATAAAAAAAAAAAAAACCATCGACCAGGTAGCCAACGGTAGACGGTACAAGTATCGTACGGGCGAAAACGAGCGTTACCGTGCTCGTTTTCGAGTTATTGACGAAAAACGGCCTGGAGCGATCGGTCCGGCGGTCGACGCGCGAAAGTTTCTAAGTCCGCTCTGCTCCGAATCATCGCTCCGGCGTCAAAAATCGTCGTAGGACGAAAAATCGACACGCTACCTTGCAGGAAAAAATCCGGGGAACACGATGGCGTCGTCAAAAGTGCAGGTCGTCGAGCTCGTTTTCGAGAAAAAAAAAAAAAAATTCTCAAAATTCGACGAACAAATAAAACGATTGTTGGACCGTGTAGAGAATGTAAAACTGCATAAGAATCGTATAGACGAAAATTGGCGTTCACGTGCTCGTTTTTGTGGAAAAAATTAAAAAAGCTCTCAAAGTTCGAGATAAAAAAAAAAAAACCATCGACCAGGTAGCCAACGGTAAACGATACAAGTATCGTACGGGCGAAAACGAGCGTTACCGTGCTCGTTTTCGAGTTATTGACGAAAAACGGCCTGGAGCGATCGGTCCGGCGGTCGACGCGCGAAAGTTTCTAAGTCCGCTCTGCTCCGAATCATCGCTCCGGCGTCAAAAATCGTCGTAGGACAAAAAATCGACACGCTACTTTGCAGGAAAAAATCCGGGGAACACGATGGCGTCGTCAAAAGTGCAGGTCGTCGAGCTCGTTTTCGAGAAAAAAAAAAAAAAATTCTCAAAATTCGACAAACAAATAAAACGATTGTTGGACCGTGTAGAGAATGTACAACTGCATAAGAATCGTATAGACGAAAATTGGCGTTCACGTGCTCGTTTTTGTGGAAAAATTTAAAAAAGCTCTCAAAGTTCGAGATAAAAAAAAAAAAACCATCGACCAGGTAGCCAACGGTAAACGATACAAGTATCGTACGGGCGAAAACGAGCGTTACCGTGCTCGTTTTCGAGTTATTGACGAAAAACGGCCTGGAGCGATCGGTCCGGCGGTCGACGCGCGAAAGTTTCTAAGTCCGCTCTGCTCCGAATCATCGCTCCGGCGTCAAAAATCGTCGTAGGACGAAAAATCGACACGCTACCTTGCAGGAAAAAATCCGGGGAACACGATGGCGTCGTCAAAAGTGCAGGTCGTCGAGCTCGTTTTCGAGAAAAAAAAAAAAAAATTCTCAAAATTCGACGAACAAATAAAACGATTGTTGGACCGTGTAGAGAATGTAAAACTGCATAAGAATCGTATAGACGAAAATTGGCGTTCACGTGCTCGTTTTTGTGGAAAAAATTAAAAAAGCTCTCAAAGTTCGAGATAAAAAAAAAAAAACCATCGACCAGGTAGCCAACGGTAAACGATACAAGTATCGTACGGGCGAAAACGAGCGTTACCGTGCTCGTTTTCGAGTTATTGACGAAAAACGGCCTGGAGCGATCGGTCCGGCGGTCGACGCGCGAAAGTTTCTAAGTCCGCTCTGCTCCGAATCATCGCTCCGGCGTCAAAAATCGTCGTAGGACAAAAAATGGACACGCTATCTTGCAGGAAAAAATCCGGGGAACACGATGGCGTCGTCAAAAGTGCAGGTCGTCGAGCTCGTTTTCGAGAGAAAAAAAAAAAAATTCTCAAAATTCGACAAAAAAATAAAACGATTATTGGATCGTGTAGAGAATGTAAAACTGCATAAGAATCGTATAGACGAAAATTGGCGTTCACGTGCTCGTTTTTGTGGAAAAAATTAAAAAAGCTCTCAAAGTTCGAGATAAAAAAAAAAAAACCATCGACCAGGTAGCCAACGGTAAACGATACAAGTATCGTACGGGCGAAAACGAGCGTTACCGTGCTCGTTTTCGAGTTATTGACGAAAAACGGCCTGGAGCGATCGGTACGGCGGTCGACGCGCGAAAGTTTCTAAGTCCGCTCTGCTCCGAATCATCGCTCCGGCGTCAAAAATCGTCGTAGGACAAAAAATGGACACGCTATCTTGCATGAAAAAATCCGGGGAACACGATGGCGTCGTCAAAAGTGCAGGTCGTCGAGCTCGTTTTCGAGAGAAAAAAAAAGAAATTCTCAAAATTCGACAAAAAAATAAAACGATTATTGGATCGTGTAGAGAATGTGAAACTGCATAAGAATCGTATAGACGAAAATTGGCGTTCACGTGCTCGTTTTTGTAGAAAAAATTAAAAAAGCTCTCAAAGCTCGAGATAAAAAAAAAAAAAACCATCGACCAGGTAGCCAACGGTAGACGGTACAAGTATCGTACGGGCGAAAACGAGCGTTACCGTGCTCGTTTTCGAGTTATTGACGAAAAACGGCCTGGAGCGATCGGTCCGGCGGTCGACGCGCGAAAGTTTCTAAGTCCGCTCTGCTCCGAATCATCGCTCCGGCGTCAAAAATCGTCGTAGGACGAAAAATCGACACGCTACCTTGCAGGAAAAAATCCGGGGAACACGATGGCGTCGTCAAAAGTGCAGGTCGTCGAGCTCGTTTTCGAGAAAAAAAAAAAAAAATTCTCAAAATTCGACGAACAAATAAAACGATTGTTGGACCGTGTAGAGAATGTAAAACTGCATAAGAATCGCATAGACGAAAATTGGCGTTCACGTGCTCGTTTTTGTGGAAAAAATTAAAAAAGCTCTCAAAGTTCGAGATAAAAAAAAAAAAACCATCGACCAGGTAGCCAACGGTAAACGATACAAGTATCGTACGGGCGAAAACGAGCGTTACCGTGCTCGTTTTCGAGTTATTGACGAAAAACGGCCTGGAGCGATCGGTCCGGCGGTCGACGCGCGAAAGTTTCTAAGTCCGCTCTGCTCCGAATCATCGCTCCGGCGTCAAAAATCGTCGTAGGACAAAAAATCGACACGCTACTTTGCAGGAAAAAATCCGGGGAACACGATGGCGTCGTCAAAAGTGCAGGTCGTCGAGCTCGTTTTCGAGAAAAAAAAAAAAAAATTCTCAAAATTCGACAAACAAATAAAACGATTGTTGGACCGTGTAGAGAATGTACAACTGCATAAGAATCGTATAGACGAAAATTGGCGTTCACGTGCTCGTTTTTGTGGAAAAAATTAAAAAAGCTCTCAAAGTTCGAGATAAAAAAAAAAAAACCATCGACCAGGTAGCCAACGGTAAACGATACAAGTATCGTACGGGCGAAAACGAGCGTTACCGTGCTCGTTTTCGAGTTATTGACGAAAAACAGCCTGGAGCGATCGGTCCGGCGGTCGACGCGCGAAAGTTTCTAAGTCCGCTCTGCTCCGAATCATCGCTCCGGCGTCAAAAATCGTCGTAGGACAAAAAATCGACACGCTATCTTGCAGGAAAAAATCCGGGGAACACGATGGCGTCGTCAAAAGTGCAGGTCGTCGAGCTCGTTTTCGAGAAAAAAAAAAAAAAATTCTCAAAATTCGACAAAAAAATAAAACGATTGTTGGACCGTGTAGAGAATGTAAAACTGCATAAGAATCGTATAGACGAAAATTGGCGTTCACGTGCTCGTTCTTGTGGAAAAAATTAAAAAAGCTCTCAAAGTTCGAGATAAAAAAAAAAAACCATCGACCAGGTAGCCAACGGTAAACGATACAAGTATCGTACGGGCGAAAACGAGCGTTACCGTGCTCGTTTTCGAGTTATTGACGAAAAACGGCCTGGAGCGATCGGTCCGGCGGTCGACGCGCGAAAGTTTCTAAGTCCGCTCTGCTCCGAATCATCGCTCCGGCGTCAAAAATCGTCGTAGGACAAAAAATCGACACGCTATCTTGCAGGAAAAAATCCGGGGAACACGATGGCGTCGTCAAAAGTGCAGGTCGTCGAGCTCGTTTTCGAGAAAAAAAAAAAAAAATTCTCAAAATTCGACAAAAAAATAAAACGATTGTTGGACCGTGTAGAGAATGTAAAACTGCATAAGAATCGTATAGACGAAAATTGGCGTTCACGTGCTCGTTTTTGTGGAAAAAATTAAAAAAGCTCTCAAAGCTCGAGATAAAAAAAAAAAAAACCATCCACCAGGTAGCCAACGGTAAACGGTACAAGTACCGTACGGGCGAAAACGAGCGTTACCGTGCTCGTTTTCGAGTTATTGAGGAAAAACGGCCTGGAGCGATCGGTCCGGCGGTCGACGCGCGAAAGTTTCTAAGTCCGCTCTGCTCCGAATCATCGCTCCGGCGTCAAAAATCGACGTAGGACAAAAAATCGACACGCTATTTTGCAGGAAAAAATCCGGGGAACACGATGGCAACGTCAAAAGTGCAGGTCGTCGTGCTCGTTTTCGAGAAAAAAAAAAAAAAATTCTCAAAATTCGACAAAAAAATAAAACGATTGTTGGACCGTGTAGAGAATGTAAAACTGCATAAGAATCGTATAGACGAAAATTGGCGTTCACGTGCTCGTTTTTGTGGAAAAAATTAAAAAAGCTCTCAAAGCTCGAGATAAAAAAAAAAAAAACCATCCACCAGGTAGCCAACGGTAAACGGTACAAGTACCGTACGGGCGAAAACGAGCGTTACCGTGCTCGTTTTCGAGTTATTGAGGAAAAACGGCCTGGAGCGATCGGTCCGGCGGTCGACGCGCGAAAGTTTCTAAGTCCGCTCTGCTCCGAATCATCGCTCCGGCGTCAAAAATCGTCGTAGGACAAAAAATCGACACGCTATTTTGCAGGAAAAAATCCGGGGAACACGATGGCAACGTCAAAAGTGCAGGTCGTCGAGCTCGTTTTCGAGAAAAAAAAAAAAAAATTCTCAAAATTCGACAAAAAAATAAAACGATTGTTGGACCGTGTAGAGAATGTAAAACTGCATAAGAATCGTATAGACGAAAATTGGCGTTCACGTGCTCGTTTTTGTGGAAAAAATTAAAAAAGCTCTCAAAGTTCGAGATAAAAAAAAAAAAACCATCGACCAGGTAGCCAACGGTAAACGATACAAGTATCGTACGGGCGAAAACGAGCGTTACCGTGCTCGTTTTCGAGTTATTGACGAAAAACGGCCTGGAGCGATCGGTACGGCGGTCGACGCGCGAAAGTTTCTAAGTCCGCTCTGCTCCGAATCATCGCTCCGGCGTCAAAAATCGTCGTAGGACAAAAAATGGACACGCTATCTTGCATGAAAAAATCCGGGGAACACGGTGGCGTCGTCAAAAGTGCAGGTCGTCGAGCTCGTTTTCGAGAGAAAAAAAAAGAAATTCTCAAAATTCGACAAAAAAATAAAACGATTATTGGATCGTGTAGAGAATGTGAAACTGCATAAGAATCGTATAGACGAAAATTGGCGTTCACGTGCTCGTTTTTGTAGAAAAAATTAAAAAAGCTCTCAAAGCTCGAGATAAAAAAAAAAAAAACCATCGACCAGGTAGCCAACGGTAGACGGTACAAGTATCGTACGGGCGAAAACGAGCGTTACCGTGCTCGTTTTCGAGTTATTGACGAAAAACGGCCTGGAGCGATCGGTCCGGCGGTCGACGCGCGAAAGTTTCTAAGTCCGCTCTGCTCCGAATCATCGCTCCGGCGTCAAAAATCGTCGTAGGACGAAAAATCGACACGCTACCTTGCAGGAAAAAATCCGGGGAACACGATGGCGTCGTCAAAAGTGCAGGTCGTCGAGCTCGTTTTCGAGAAAAAAAAAAAAAAATTCTCAAAATTCGACGAACAAATAAAACGATTGTTGGACCGTGTAGAGAATGTAAAACTGCATAAGAATCGTATAGACGAAAATTGGCGTTCACGTGCTCGTTTTTGTGGAAAAAATTAAAAAAGCTCTCAAAGTTCGAGATAAAAAAAAAAAAACCATCGACCAGGTAGCCAACGGTAAACGATACAAGTATCGTACGGGCGAAAACGAGCGTTACCGTGCTCGTTTTCGAGTTATTGACGAAAAACGGCCTGGAGCGATCGGTCCGGCGGTCGACGCGCGAAAGTTTCTAAGTCCGCTCTGCTCCGAATCATCGCTCCGGCGTCAAAAATCGTCGTAGGACAAAAAATCGACACGCTACTTTGCAGGAAAAAATCCGGGGAACACGATGGCGTCGTCAAAAGTGCAGGTCGTCGAGCTCGTTTTCGAGAAAAAAAAAAAAAAATTCTCAAAATTCGACAAACAAATAAAACGATTGTTGGACCGTGTAGAGAATGTACAACTGCATAAGAATCGTATAGACGAAAATTGGCGTTCACGTGCTCGTTTTTGTGGAAAAAATTAAAAAAGCTCTCAAAGTTCGAGATAAAAAAAAAAAAACCATCGACCAGGTAGCCAACGGTAAACGATACAAGTATCGTACGGGCGAAAACGAGCGTTACCGTGCTCGTTTTCGAGTTATTGACGAAAAACAGCCTGGAGCGATCGGTCCGGCGGTCGACGCGCGAAAGTTTCTAAGTCCGCTCTGCTCCGAATCATCGCTCCGGCGTCAAAAATCGTCGTAGGACAAAAAATCGACACGCTATCTTGCAGGAAAAAATCCGGGGAACACGATGGCGTCGTCAAAAGTGCAGGTCGTCGAGCTCGTTTTCGAGAAAAAAAAAAAAAAATTCTCAAAATTCGACAAAAAAATAAAACGATTGTTGGACCGTGTAGAGAATGTAAAACTGCATAAGAATCGTATAGACGAAAATTGGCGTTCACGTGCTCGTTTTTGTGGAAAAAATTAAAAAAGCTCTCAAAGTTCGAGATAAAAAAAAAAAACCATCGACCAGGTAGCCAACGGTAAACGATACAAGTATCGTACGGGCGAAAACGAGCGTTACCGTGCTCGTTTTCGAGTTATTGACGAAAAACGGCCTGGAGCGATCGGTCCGGCGGTCGACGCGCGAAAGTTTCTAAGTCCGCTCTGCTCCGAATCATCGCTCCGGCGTCAAAAATCGTCGTAGGACAAAAAATCGACACGCTATCTTGCAGGAAAAAATCCGGGGAACACGATGGCGTCGTCAAAAGTGCAGGTCGTCGAGCTCGTTTTCGAGAAAAAAAAAAAAAAATTCTCAAAATTCGACAAAAAAATAAAACGATTGTTGGACCGTGTAGAGAATGTAAAACTGCATAAGAATCGTATAGACGAAAATTGGCGTTCACGTGCTCGTTTTTGTGGAAAAAATTAAAAAAGCTCTCAAAGTTCGAGATAAAAAAAAAAAAACCATCGACCAGGTAGCCAACGGTAAACGATACAAGTATCGTACGGGCGAAAACGAGCGTTACCGTGCTCGTTTTCGAGTTATTGACGAAAGACAGCCTGGAGCGATCGGTCCGGCGGTCGACGCGCGAAAGTTTCTAAGTCCGCCCTGCTCCGAATCATCGCTCCGGCGTCAAAAATCGTCGTAGGACAAAAAATCGACACGGTGTCTTGCAGGAAAAAATCCGGGGAACACGATGGCGTCGTCAAAAGTGCAGGTCGTCGAGCTCGTTTTCGAGAAAAAAAAAAAAAAATTCTCAAAATTCGACAAAAAAATAAAACGATTGTTGGACCGTGTAGAGAATGTAAAACTGCATAAGAATCGTATAGACGAAAATTGGCGTTCACGTGCTCGTTTTTGTGGAAAAAATTAAAAAAGCTCTCAAAGTTCGAGATAAAAAAAAAAAAACCATCGACCAGGTAGCCAACGACAAACGATACAAGTATCGTACGGGCGAAAACGAGCGTTACCGTGCTCGTTTTCGAGTTATTGACGAAAAACGGCCTGGAGCGATCGGTCCGGCGGTCGACGCGCGAAAGTTTCTAAGTCCGCTCTGCTCCGAATCATCGCTCCGGCGTCAAAAATCGTCGTAGGACAAAAAATCGACACGCTATCTTGCAGGAAAAAATCCGGGGAACACGATGGCGTCGTCAAAAGTGCAGGTCGTCGAGCTCGTTTTCGAGAAAAAAAAAAAAAAATTCTCAAAATTCGACAAAAAAATAAAACGATTATTGGATCGTGTAGAGAATGTGAAACTGCATAAGAATCGTATAGACGAAAATTGGCGTTCACGTGCTCGTTTTTGTGGAAAAAATTAAAAAAGCTCTCAAAGCTCGAGATAAAAAAAAAAAAAACCATCCACCAGGTAGCCAACGGTAAACGGTACAAGTACCGTACGGGCGAAAACGAGCGTTACCGTGCTCGTTTTCGAGTTATTGAGGAAAAACGGCCTGGAGCGATCGGTCCGGCGGTCGACGCGCGAAAGTTTCTAAGTCCGCTCTGCTCCGAATCATCGCTCCGGCGTCAAAAATCGACGTAGGACAAAAAATCGACACGCTATTTTGCAGGAAAAAATCCGGGGAACACGATGGCAACGTCAAAAGTGCAGGTCGTCGTGCTCGTTTTCGAGAAAAAAAAAAAAAAATTCTCAAAATTCGACAAAAAAATAAAACGATTGTTGGACCGTGTAGAGAATGTAAAACTGCATAAGAATCGTATAGACGAAAATTGGCGTTCACGTGCTCGTTTTTGTGGAAAAAATTAAAAAAGCTCTCAAAGCTCGAGATAAAAAAAAAAAAAACCATCCACCAGGTAGCCAACGGTAAACGGTACAAGTACCGTACGGGCGAAAACGAGCGTTACCGTGCTCGTTTTCGAGTTATTGAGGAAAAACGGCCTGGAGCGATCGGTCCGGCGGTCGACGCGCGAAAGTTTCTAAGTCCGCTCTGCTCCGAATCATCGCTCCGGCGTCAAAAATCGTCGTAGGACAAAAAATCGACACGCTATTTTGCAGGAAAAAATCCGGGGAACACGATGGCAACGTCAAAAGTGCAGGTCGTCGAGCTCGTTTTCGAGAAAAAAAAAAAAAAATTCTCAAAATTCGACAAAAAAATAAAACGATTGTTGGACCGTGTAGAGAATGTAAAACTGCATAAGAATCGTATAGACGAAAATTGGCGTTCACGTGCTCGTTTTTGTGGAAAAAATTAAAAAAGCTCTCAAAGTTCGAGATAAAAAAAAAAAAACCATCGACCAGGTAGCCAACGGTAAACGATACAAGTATCGTACGGGCGAAAACGAGCGTTACCGTGCTCGTTTTCGAGTTATTGACGAAAAACAGCCTGGAGCGATCGGTCCGGCGGTCGACGCGCGAAAGTTTCTAAGTCCGCTCTGCTCCGAATCATCGCTCCGGCGTCAAAAATCGTCGTAGGACAAAAAATCGACACGCTATCTTGCAGGAAAAAATCCGGGGACCACGATGGCGTCGTCAAAAGTGCAGGTCGTCGAGCTCGTTTTCGAGAAAAAAAAAAAAAAATTCTCAAAATTCGACAAAAAAATAAAACGATTATTGGATCGTGTAGAGAATGTGAAACTGCATAAGAATCGTATAGACGAAAATTGGCGTTCACGTGCTCGTTTTTGTGGAAAAAATTAAAAAAGCTCTCAAAGCTCGAGATAAAAAAAAAAAAAACCATCCAACAGGTAGCCAACGGTAAACGGTACAAGTACCGTACGGGCGAAAACGAGCGTTACCGTGCTCGTTTTCGAGTTATTGAGGAAAAACGGCCTGGAGCGATCGGTCCGGCGGTCGACGCGCGAAAGTTTCTAAGTCCGCTCTGCTCCGAATCATCGCTCCGGCGTCAAAAATCGTCGTAGGACAAAAAATCGACACGCTATTTTGCAGGAAAAAATCCGGGGAACACGATGGCGTCGTCAAAAGTGCAGGTCGTCGAGCTCGTTTTCGGGGGAAAATAAAAAATTCTCAAAATTCGACAAAAAAATAAAACGATTATTGGATCGTGTAGAGAATGTAAAACTGCATAAGAATCGCATAGACGAAAATTGGCGTTCACGTGCTCGTTTTTGTGGAAAAAATTAAAAAAGCTCTCAAAGCTCGAGATAAAAAAAAAAAAAACCATCCACCAGGTAGCCAACGGTAAACGGTACAAGTATCGTACGGGCGAAAACGAGCGTTACCGTGCTCGTTTTCGAGTTATTGAGGAAAAACGGCCTGGAGCGATCGGTCCGGCGGTCGACGCGCGAAAGTTTCTAAGTCCGCTCTGCTCCGAATCATCGCTCCGGCGTCAAAAATCGTCGTAGGACAAAAAATCGACACGCTATTGTGCAGGAAAAAATCCGGGGAATACGATGGCGTCGTCAAAAGTCCAGGTCGTCGAGCTCGTTTTCGAGAAAAAAAAAAAAAAATTCTCAAAATTCGACAAAAAAATAAAACGATTGTTGGATCGTATAGAGAATGTGAAACTGCATAAGAATCGTATAGACGAAAATTGGCGTTCACGTGCTCGTTTTTGTGGAAAAAATTAAAAAAGCTCTCAAAGCTCGAAATAAAAAAAAAAAAAACCATCCACCAGGTAGCCAACGGTAAACGGTACAAGTACCGTACGGGCGAAAACGAGCGTTACCGTGCTCGTTATCGAGTTATTGAGGAAAAACGGCCTGCAGCGATCGGTCCGGCGGTCGACGCGCGAAAGTTTCTAAGTCCGCTCTGCTCCGAATCATCGCTCCGGCGTCAAAAATCGTCGTAGGACAAAAACTCGACACGCTATCTTGCAGGAAAAAATCCGGGGAACACGATGGCGTCGTCAAAAGTGCAGGTCGTCGAGCTCGTTTTCGAGAGAAAAAAAAAAAAATTCTCAAAATTCGACAAAAAAATAAAACGATTATTGGATCGTGTAGAGAATGTAAAACTGCATAAGAATCGCATAGACGAAAATTGGCGTTCACGTGCTCGTTTTTGTGGAAAAAATTAAAAAAGCTCTCAAAGCTCGAGATAAAAAAAAAAAAAACCATCCACCTGGTAGCCAACGGTAAACGGTACAAGTATCGTACGGGCGAAAACGAGCGTTACCGTGCTCGTTTTCGAGTTATTGACGAAAAACGGCCTGGAGCGATCGGTCCGGCGGTCGACGCGCGAAAGTTTCTAAGTCCGCTCTGCTTCGGGGAGGATACCGGAAGAATGCTTCGAGCGATTCCCGGTATCCTCCCAAAGCGTGCCGAAGGGTCACCGTGGGGTTTTTAGTGGGTAGGTCCCGCGCCTGTCGTTGTACGGGGGTGGGGAATCCCACACACCCCTCCCACCTCTCCCCAAGGAGGTGGGAGGGAGTCTTTCGAAGATTTTCCCCACGACAAAAAAAAAAAAAAAAAAAAAAAAGTCCGCTCTGCTCCGAATCATCGCTCCGGCGTCAAAAATCGTCGTAGGACAAAAAATCGACACGCTATTTTGCAGGAAAAAATCCGGGGAACACGATGGCGTCGTCAAAAGCGCAGGTCGTCGAGCTCGTTTTCGAGAAAAAAAAAAAAAAATTCTCAAAATTCGACAAAAAAATAAAACGATTGTTGGACCGTGTAGAGAATGTAAAACTGCATAAGAATTGTATAGACGAAAATTGGCGTTCACGTGCTCGTTTTTGTGGAAAAAATTAAAAAAGCTCTCAAAGTTCGAGATAAAAAAAAAAAAACCATCGACCAGGTAGCCAACGGTAAACGATACAAGTATCGTACGGGCGAAAACGAGCGTTACCGTGCTCGTTTTCGAGTTATTGACGAAAAACAGCCTGGAGCGATCGGTCCGGCGGTCGACGCGCGAAAGTTTCTAAGTCCGCTCTGCTCCGAATCATCGCTCCGGCGTCAAAAATCGTCGTAGGACAAAAAATCGACACGCTATCTTGCAGGAAAAAATCCGGGGACCACGATGGCGTCGTCAAAAGTGCAGGTCGTCGAGCTCGTTTTCGAGAAAAAAAAAAAAAAATTCTCAAAATTCGACAAAAAAATAAAACGATTGTTGGACCGTGTAGAGAATGTAAAACTGCATAAGAATCGTATAGACGAAAATTGGCGTTCACGTGCTCGTTTTTGTGGAAAAAATTAAAAAAGCTCTCAAAGTTCGAGATAAAAAAAAAAAAACCATCGACCAGGTAGCCAACGGTAAACGATACAAGTATCGTACGGGCGAAAACGAGCGTTACCGTGCTCGTTTTCGAGTTATTGAGGAAAAACGGCCTGGAGCGATCGGTCCGGCGGTCGACGCGCGAAAGTTTCTAAGTCCGCTCTGCTCCGAATCATCGCTCCGGCGTCAAAAATCGTCGTAGGACAAAAAATCGACACGCTATTTTGCAGGAAAAAATCCGGGGAACACGATGGCGTCGTCAAAAGTGCAGGTCGTCGAGCACGTTTTCGAGAAAAAAAAAAAAAAATTCTCAAAATTCGACAAAAAAATAAAACGATTGTTGGACCGTGTAGAGAATGTAAAACTGCATAAGAATCGTATAGACGAAAATTGGCGTTCACGTGCTCGTTTTTGTGGAAAAAATTAAAAAAGCTCTCAAAGTTCGAGATAAAAAAAAAAAAACCATCGACCAGGTAGCCAACGGTAAACGATACAAGTATCGTACGGGCGAAAACGAGCGTTACCGTGTTCGTTTTCGAGTTATTGACGAAAAACAGCCTGGAGCGATCGGTCCGGCGGTCGACGCGCGAAAGTTTCTAAGTCCGCTCTGCTCCGAATCATCGCTCCGGCGTCAAAAATCGTCGTAGGACAAAAAATCGACACGCTATCTTGCAGGAAAAAATCCGGGGAACACGATGGCGTCGTCAAAAGTGCAGGTCGTCGAGCTCGTTTTCGAGAAAAAAAAAAAAAAATTCTCAAAATTCGACAAAAAAATAAAACGATTATTGGATCGTATAGAGAATGTGAAACTGCATCAGAATCGCATAGACGAAAATTGGCGTTCACGTGCTCGTTTTTGTGGAAAAAATTAAAAAAGCTCTCAAAGCTCGAGATAAAAAAAAAAAAACCATCGACCAGGTAGCCAACGGTAAACGATACAAGTATCGTACGGGCGAAAACGAGCGTTACCGTGCTCGTTTTCGAGTTATTGACGAAAAACGGCCTGGAGCGATCGGTCCGGCGGTCGACGCGCGAAAGTTTCTAAGTCCGCTCTGCTCCGAATCATCGCTCCGGCGTCAAAAATCGTCGTAGGACAAAAAATCGACACGCTATCTTGCAGGAAAAAATCCGGGGAACACGATGGCGTCGTCAAAAGTGCAGGTCGTCGAGCTCGTTTTCGAGAAAAAAGAAAAAAATTCTCAAAATTCGACAAAAAAATAAAACGATTGTTGGACCGTGTAGAGAATGTAAAACTGCATAAGAATCGTATAGACGAAAATTGGCGTTCACGTGCTCGTTTTTGTGGAAAAAATTAAAAATCTCTCAAAGTTCGAGATAAAAAAAAAAAAACCATCGACCAGGTAGCCAACGGTAAACGATACAAGTATCGTACGGGCGAAAACGAGCGTTACCGTGCTCGTTTTCGAGTTATTGACGAAAGACAGCCTGGAGCGATCGGTCCGGCGGTCGACGCGCGAAAGTTTCTAAGTCCGCCCTGCTCCGAATCATCGCTCCGGCGTCAAAAATCGTCGTAGGACAAAAAATCGACACGCTACTTTGCAGGAAAAAATCCGGGGAACACGATGGCGTCGTCAAAAGTGCAGGTCGTGGAGCTCGTTTTCGAGAAAAAAAAAAAAAAATTCTCAAAATTCGACAAACAAATAAAACGATTGTTGGACCGTGTAGAGAATGTAAAACTGCATAAGAATCGTATAGACGAAAATTGGCGTTCACGTGCTCGTTTTTGTGGAAAAAATTAAAAAAGCTCTCAAAGTTCGAGATAAAAAAAAAAAAACCATCGACCAGGTAGCCAACGGTAAACGATACAAGTATCGTACGGGCGAAAACGAGCGTTACCGTGCTCGTTTTCGAGTTATTGACGAAAAACGGCCTGGAGCGATCGGTCCGGCGGTCGACGCGCGAAAGTTTCTAAGTCCGCTCTGCTCCGAATCATCGCTCCGGCGTCAAAAATCGTCGTAGGACAAAAAATGGACACGCTATCTTGCAGGAAAAAATCCGGGGAACACGATGGCGTCGTCAAAAGTGCAGGTCGTCGAGCTCGTTTTCGAGAGAAAAAAAAAGAAATTCTCAAAATTCGACAAAAAAATAAAACGATTATTGGATCGTGTAGAGAATGTGAAACTGCATAAGAATCGTATAGACGAAAATTGGCGTTCACGTGCTCGTTTTTGTGGAAAAAATTAAAAAAGCTCTCAAAGCTCGAGATAAAAAAAAAAAAAACCATCGACCAGGTAGCCAACGGTAGACGGTACAAGTATCGTATGGGCGAAAACGAGCATTACCGTGCTCGTTTTCGAGTTATTGACGAAAAACGGCCTGGAGCGATCGGTCCGGCGGTCGACGCGCGAAAGTTTCTAAGTCCGCTCTGCTCCGAATCATCGCTCCGGCGTCAAAAATCGTCGTAGGACAAAAACTCGACACGCTATCTTGCATGAAAAAATCCGGGGAACACGATGGCGTCGTCAAAAGTGCAGGTCGTCGAGCTCGTTTTCGAGAGAAAAAAAAAAAAATTCTCAAAATTCGACAAAAAAATAAAACGATTATTGGATCGTGTAGAGAATGTAAAACTGCATAAGAATCGCATAGACGAAAATTGGCGTTCACGTGCTCGTTTTTGTGGAAAAAATTAAAAAAGCTCTCAAAGTTCGAGATAAAAAAAGAAAAAACCATCCACCAGGTAGCCAACGGTAAACGATACAAGTATCGTACGGGCGAAAACGAGCGTTACCGTGCTCGTTTTCGAGTTATTGACGAAAAACGGCCTGGAGCGATCGGTCCGGCGGTCGACGCGCGAAAGTTTCTAAGTCCGCTCTGCTCCGAATCATCGCTCCGGCGTCAAAAATCGTCGTAGGACAAAAAATCGACACGCTACTTTGCAGGAAAAAATCCGGGGAACACGATGGCGTCGTCAAAAGTGCAGGTCGTCGAGCTCGTTTTCGAGAAAAAAAAAAAAAAATTCTCAAAATTCGACAAACAAATAAAACGATTGTTGGACCGTGTAGAGAATGTACAACTGCATAAGAATCGTATAGACGAAAATTGGCGTTCACGTGCTCGTTTTTGTGGAAAAAATTAAAAAAGCTCTCAAAGTTCGAGATAAAAAAAAAAAAACCATCGACCAGGTAGCCAACGGTAAACGATACAAGTATCGTACGGGCGAAAACGAGCGTTACCGTGCTCGTTTTCGAGTTATTGACGAAAAACGGCCTGGAGCGATCGGTCCGGCGGTCGACGCGCGAAAGTTTCTAAGTCCGCTCTGCTCCGAATCATCGCTCCGGCGTCAAAAATCGTCGTAGGACGAAAAATCGACACGCTACCTTGCAGGAAAAAATCCGGGGAACACGATGGCGTCGTCAAAAGTGCAGGTCGTCGAGCTCGTTTTCGAGAAAAAAAAAAAAAAATTCTCAAAATTCGACGAACAAATAAAACGATTGTTGGACCGTGTAGAGAATGTAAAACTGCATAAGAATCGTATAGACGAAAATTGGCGTTCACGTGCTCGTTTTTGTGGAAAAAATTAAAAAAGCTCTCAAAGTTCGAGATAAAAAAAAAAAAACCATCGACCAGGTAGCCAACGGTAAACGATACAAGTATCGTACGGGCGAAAACGAGCGTTACCGTGCTCGTTTTCGAGTTATTGACGAAAAACGGCCTGGAGCGATCGGTCCGGCGGTCGACGCGCGAAAGTTTCTAAGTCCGCTCTGCTCCGAATCATCGCTCCGGCGTCAAAAATCGTCGTAGGACAAAAAATGGACACGCTATCTTGCAGGAAAAAATCCGGGGAACACGATGGCGTCGTCAAAAGTGCAGGTCGTCGAGCTCGTTTTCGAGAGAAAAAAAAAAAAATTCTCAAAATTCGACAAAAAAATAAAACGATTATTGGATCGTGTAGAGAATGTAAAACTGCATAAGAATCGTATAGACGAAAATTGGCGTTCACGTGCTCGTTTTTGTGGAAAAAATTAAAAAAGCTCTCAAAGTTCGAGATAAAAAAAAAAAAACCATCGACCAGGTAGCCAACGGTAAACGATACAAGTATCGTACGGGCGAAAACGAGCGTTACCGTGCTCGTTTTCGAGTTATTGACGAAAAACGGCCTGGAGCGATCGGTACGGCGGTCGACGCGCGAAAGTTTCTAAGTCCGCTCTGCTCCGAATCATCGCTCCGGCGTCAAAAATCGTCGTAGGACAAAAAATGGACACGCTATCTTGCATGAAAAAATCCGGGGAACACGATGGCGTCGTCAAAAGTGCAGGTCGTCGAGCTCGTTTTCGAGAGAAAAAAAAAGAAATTCTCAAAATTCGACAAAAAAATAAAACGATTATTGGATCGTGTAGAGAATGTGAAACTGCATAAGAATCGTATAGACGAAACTTGGCGTTCACGTGCTCGTTTTTGTAGAAAAAATTAAAAAAGCTCTCAAAGCTCGAGATAAAAAAAAAAAAAACCATCGACCAGGTAGCCAACGGTAGACGGTACAAGTATCGTACGGGCGAAAACGAGCGTTACCGTGCTCGTTTTCGAGTTATTGACGAAAAACGGCCTGGAGCGATCGGTCCGGCGGTCGACGCGCGAAAGTTTCTAAGTCCGCTCTGCTCCGAATCATCGCTCCGGCGTCAAAAATCGTCGTAGGACGAAAAATCGACACGCTACCTTGCAGGAAAAAATCCGGGGAACACGATGGCGTCGTCAAAAGTGCAGGTCGTCGAGCTCGTTTTCGAGAAAAAAAAAAAAAAATTCTCAAAATTCGACGAACAAATAAAACGATTGTTGGACCGTGTAGAGAATGTAAAACTGCATAAGAATCGTATAGACGAAAATTGGCGTTCACGTGCTCGTTTTTGTGGAAAAAATTAAAAAAGCTCTCAAAGTTCGAGATAAAAAAAAAAAAACCATCGACCAGGTAGCCAACGGTAAACGATACAAGTATCGTACGGGCGAAAACGAGCGTTACCGTGCTCGTTTTCGAGTTATTGACGAAAAACGGCCTGGAGCGATCGGTCCGGCGGTCGACGCGCGAAAGTTTCTAAGTCCGCTCTGCTCCGAATCATCGCTCCGGCGTCAAAAATCGTCGTAGGACAAAAAATCGACACGCTACTTTGCAGGAAAAAATCCGGGGAACACGATGGCGTCGTCAAAAGTGCAGGTCGTCGAGCTCGTTTTCGAGAAAAAAAAAAAAAAATTCTCAAAATTCGACAAACAAATAAAACGATTGTTGGACCGTGTAGAGAATGTACAACTGCATAAGAATCGTATAGACGAAAATTGGCGTTCACGTGCTCGTTTTTGTGGAAAAAATTAAAAAAGCTCTCAAAGTTCGAGATAAAAAAAAAAAAACCATCGACCAGGTAGCCAACGGTAAACGATACAAGTATCGTACGGGCGAAAACGAGCGTTACCGTGCTCGTTTTCGAGTTATTGACGAAAAACGGCCTGGAGCGATCGGTCCGGCGGTCGACGCGCGAAAGTTTCTAAGTCCGCTCTGCTCCGAATCATCGCTCCGGCGTCAAAAATCGTCGTAGGACGAAAAATCGACACGCTACCTTGCAGGAAAAAATCCGGGGAACACGATGGCGTCGTCAAAAGTGCAGGTCGTCGAGCTCGTTTTCGAGAAAAAAAAAAAAAAATTCTCAAAATTCGACGAACAAATAAAACGATTGTTGGACCGTGTAGAGAATGTAAAACTGCATAAGAATCGTATAGACGAAAATTGGCGTTCACGTGCTCGTTTTTGTGGAAAAAATTAAAAAAGCTCTCAAAGTTCGAGATAAAAAAAAAAAAACCATCGACCAGGTAGCCAACGGTAAACGATACAAGTATCGTACGGGCGAAAACGAGCGTTACCGTGCTCGTTTTCGAGTTATTGACGAAAAACAGCCTGGAGCGATCGGTCCGGCGGTCGACGCGCGAAAGTTTCTAAGTCCGCTCTGCTCCGAATCATCGCTCCGGCGTCAAAAATCGTCGTAGGACAAAAAATCGACACGCTATCTTGCAGGAAAAAATCCGGGGAACACGATGGCGTCGTCAAAAGTGCAGGTCGTCGAGCTCGTTTTCGAGAAAAAAAAAAAAAAATTCTCAAAATTCGACAAAAAAATAAAACGATTGTTGGACCGTGTAGAGAATGTAAAACTGCATAAGAATCGTATAGACGAAAATTGGCGTTCACGTGCTCGTTTTTGTGGAAAAAATTAAAAAAGCTCTCAAAGCTCGAGATAAAAAAAAAAAAAACCATCGACCAGGTAGCCAACGGTAGACGGTACAAGTATCGTACGGGCGAAAACGAGCGTTACCGTGCTCGTTTTCGAGTTATTGACGAAAAACGGCCTGGAGCGATCGGTACGGCGGTCGACGCGCGAAAGTTTCTAAGTCCGCTCTGCTCCGAATCATCGCTCCGGCGTCAAAAATCGTCGTAGGACAAAAAATGGACACGCTATCTTGCATGAAAAAATCCGGGGAACACGATGGCGTCGTCAAAAGTGCAGGTCGTCGAGCTCGTTTTCGAGAGAAAAAAAAAGAAATTCTCAAAATTCGACAAAAAAATAAAACGATTATTGGATCGTGTAGAGAATGTGAAACTGCATAAGAATCGTATAGACGAAAATTGGCGTTCACGTGCTCGTTTTTGTGGAAAAAATTAAAAAAGCTCTCAAAGCTCGAGATAAAAAAAAAAAAAACCATCGACCAGGTAGCCAACGGTAGACGGTACAAGTATCGTATGGGCGAAAACGAGCATTACCGTGCTCGTTTTCGAGTTATTGACGAAAAACGGCCTGGAGCGATCGGTCCGGCGGTCGACGCGCGAAAGTTTCTAAGTCCGCTCTGCTCCGAATCATCGCTCCGGCGTCAAAAATCGTCGTAGGACAAAAACTCGACACGCTATCTTGCATGAAAAAATCCGGGGAACACGATGGCGTCGTCAAAAGTGCAGGTCGTCGAGCTCGTTTTCGAGAGAAAAAAAAAAAAATTCTCAAAATTCGACAAAAAAATAAAACGATTATTGGATCGTGTAGAGAATGTAAAACTGCATAAGAATCGCATAGACGAAAATTGGCGTTCACGTGCTCGTTTTTGTGGAAAAAATTAAAAAAGCTCTCAAAGTTCGAGATAAAAAAAGAAAAAACCATCCACCAGGTAGCCAACGGTAAACGATACAAGTATCGTACGGGCGAAAACGAGCGTTACCGTGCTCGTTTTCGAGTTATTGACGAAAAACGGCCTGGAGCGATCGGTCCGGCGGTCGACGCGCGAAAGTTTCTAAGTCCGCTCTGCTCCGAATCATCGCTCCGGCGTCAAAAATCGTCGTAGGACAAAAAATCGACACGCTACTTTGCAGGAAAAAATCCGGGGAACACGATGGCGTCGTCAAAAGTGCAGGTCGTCGAGCTCGTTTTCGAGAAAAAAAAAAAAAAATTCTCAAAATTCGACAAACAAATAAAACGATTGTTGGACCGTGTAGAGAATGTACAACTGCATAAGAATCGTATAGACGAAAATTGGCGTTCACGTGCTCGTTTTTGTGGAAAAAATTAAAAAAGCTCTCAAAGTTCGAGATAAAAAAAAAAAAACCATCGACCAGGTAGCCAACGGTAAACGATACAAGTATCGTACGGGCGAAAACGAGCGTTACCGTGCTCGTTTTCGAGTTATTGACGAAAAACGGCCTGGAGCGATCGGTCCGGCGGTCGACGCGCGAAAGTTTCCAAGTCTGCTCTGCCCGGTCCCGCCGCTATGAGGCAGTGTGTCTACTGGGGGGACCGATTGTCCCCCCGGGGGATGGGCGCGAAAGCGCGGGCACGGGGAGGATACCGGAAGAATGCTTCGAGCGATTCCCGGTATCCTCCCAAAGCGTGCCGAAGGGTCACCGTGGGGTTTTTAGTGGGTAGGTCCCGCGCCTGTCGTTGTACGGGCGCGGGGAATCCCACACACCCCTCCCACCTCTCCCCAAGGAGGTGGGAGGGAGTCTTTCGAAGATTTTCCCCACGACAAAAAAAAAAAAAAAAAAAAAAAAAAAAAGTCTGCTCTGCCCCGAATCATCGCTCCGGCGTCAAAAATCGTCGTAGGACAAAAACTCGACACGCTATCTTGCAGGAAAAAATCCGGGGAACACGATGGCGTCGTCAAAAGTGCAGGTCGTCGAGCTCGTTTTCGAGAGAAAAAAAAAAAAATTCTCAAAATTCGACAAAAAAATAAAACGATTGTTGGACCGTGTAGAGAATGTAAAACTGCATAAGAATCGTATAGACGAAAATTGGCGTTCACGTGCTCGTTTTTGTGGAAAAAATTAAAAAAGCTCTCAAAGTTCGAGATAAAAAAAAAAAAACCATCAACCAGGTAGCCAACGGTAAACGATACAAGTATCGTACGGGCGAAAACGAGCGTTACCGTGCTCGTTTTCGAGTTATTGACGAAAAACAGCCTGGAGCGATCGGTCCGGCGGTCGACGCGCGAAAGTTTCTAAGTCCGCTCTGCTCCGAATCATCGCTCCGGCGTCAAAAATCGTCGTAGGACAAAAAATCGACACGCTATCTTGCAGGAAAAAATCCGGGGAACACGATGGCGTCGTCAAAAGTGCAGGTCGTCGAGCTCGTTTTCGAGAGAAAAAAAGAAAAATTCTCAAAATTCGACAAAAAAATAAAGCGATTATTGGATCGTGTAGAGACTGTGAAACTGCATAAGAATCGTGTAGACGAAAATTGGCGTTCACGTGCTCGTTTTTGTGGAAAAAATTAAAAAAGCTCTCAAAGCTCGAGATAAAAAAAAAAAAACCATCGACCAGGTAGCCAACGGTAGACGGTACAAGTATCGTATGGGCGAAAACGAGCGTTACCGTGCTCGTTTTCGAGTTATTGACGAAAAACGGCCTGGAGCGATCGGTCCGGCGGTCGACGCGCGAAAGTTTCTAAGTCCGCTCTGCTCCGAATCATCGCTCCGGCGTCAAAAATCGTCGTAGGACAAAAAATCGACACGCTACTTTGCAGGAAAAAATCCGGGGAACACGATGGCGTCGTCAAAAGTGCAGGTCGTGGAGCTCGTTTTCGAGAAAAAAAAAAAAAAATTCTCAAAATTCGACAAACAAATAAAACGATTGTTGGACCGTGTAGAGAATGTAAAACTGCATAAGAATCGTATAGACGAAAATTGGCGTTCACGTGCTCGTTTTTGTGGAAAAAATTAAAAAAGCTCTCAAAGCTCGAGATAAAAAAAAAAAAAACCATCGACCAGGTAGCCAACGGTAGACGGTACAAGTATCGTATGGGCGAAAACGAGCATTACCGTGCTCGTTTTCGAGTTATTGACGAAAAACGGCCTGGAGCGATCGGTCCGGCGGTCGACGCGCGAAAGTTTCTAAGTCCGCTCTGCTCCGAATCATCGCTCCGGCGTCAAAAATCGTCGTAGGACAAAAACTCGACACGCTATCTTGCATGAAAAAATCCGGGGAACACGATGGCGTCGTCAAAAGTGCAGGTCGTCGAGCTCGTTTTCGAGAGAAAAAAAAAAAAATTCTCAAAATTCGACAAAAAAATAAAACGATTATTGGATCGTGTAGAGAATGTAAAACTGCATAAGAATCGCATAGACGAAAATTAGCGTTCACGTGCTCGTTTTTGTGGAAAAAATTAAAAAAGCTCTCAAAGTTCGAGATAAAAAAAGAAAAAACCATCCACCAGGTAGCCAACGGTAAACGGTACAAGTATCGTACGGGCGAAAACGAGCGTTACCGTGCTCGTTTTCGAGTTATTGACGAAAAACGGCCTGGAGCGATCGGTCCGGCGGTCGACGCGCGAAAGTTTCTAAGTCCGCTCTGCTCCGAATCATCGCTCCGGCGTCAAAAATCGTCGTAGGACAAAAAATCGACACGCTACTTTGCAGGAAAAAATCCGGGGAACACGATGGCGTCGTCAAAAGTGCAGGTCGTCGAGCTCGTTTTCGAGAAAAAAAAAAAAAAATTCTCAAAATTCGACAAACAAATAAAACGATTGTTGGACCGTGTAGAGAATGTACAACTGCATAAGAATCGTATAGACGAAAATTGGCGTTCACGTGCTCGTTTTTGTGGAAAAAATTAAAAAAGCTCTCAAAGTTCGAGATAAAAAAAAAAAAACCATCGACCAGGTAGCCAACGGTAAACGATACAAGTATCGTACGGGCGAAAACGAGCGTTACCGTGCTCGTTTTCGAGTTATTGACGAAAAACGGCCTGGAGCGATCGGTCCGGCGGTCGACGCGCGAAAGTTTCCAAGTCTGCTCTGCCCGGTCCCGCCGCTATGAGGCAGTGTGTCTACTGGGGGGACCGATTGTCCCCCCGGGGGATGGGCGCGAAAGCGCGGGCACGGGGAGGATACCGGAAGAATGCTTCGAGCGATTCCCGGTATCCTCCCAAAGCGTGCCGAAGGGTCACCGTGGGGTTTTTAGTGGGTAGGTCCCGCGCCTGTCGTTGTACGGGCGCGGGGAATCCCACACACCCCTCCCACCTCTCCCCAAGGAGGTGGGAGGGAGTCTTTCGAAGATTTTCCCCACGACAAAAAAAAAAAAAAAAAAAAAAAAAAAAAGTCTGCTCTGCCCCGAATCATCGCTCCGGCGTCAAAAATCGTCGTAGGACAAAAACTCGACACGCTATCTTGCAGGAAAAAATCCGGGGAACACGATGGCGTGGTCAAAAGTGCAGGTCGTCGAGCTCGTTTTCGAGAGAAAAAAAAAAAAATTCTCACAATTCGACAAAAAAATAAAACGATTATTGGATCGTGTAGAGAATGTGAAACTGCATAAGAATCGTATAGACGAAAATTGGCGTTCACGTGCTCGTTTTTGTGGAAAAAATTAAAAAAGCTCTCAAAGTTCGAGATAAAAAAAAAAAAAACCATCGACCAGGTAGCCAACGGTAGACGGTACAAGTATCGTATGGGCGAAAACGAGCGTTACCGTGCTCGTTTTCGAGTTATTGGCGAAAAACAGCCTGGAGCGATCGGTCCGGCGGTCGACGCGCGAAACTTTCTAAGTCCGCTCTGCTCCGAATCATCGCTCCGGCGTCAAAAATCGTCATAGGACAAAAAATCGCCACCCTATCTTGCAGGAAAAAATCCGGGGAACACGATGGCGTCGTCAAAAGTGCAGGTCGTCGAGCTCGTTTTCGAGAAAAAAAAAAAAAATTCTCAAAATTCGACAAAAAAATAAAACGATCAGTGGACCGTGTAGAGAATCTAAAACTGCATAAGAATCGTATAGACGAAAATTGGCGTTCACGTGCTCGTTTTTGAGAAAAAAGTTAAAAAAGCTCTCAAAATTCGAGATAAAAAAAAAAAAATCATCTACCAGGTAGCCAACGGTAAACGGTACAAGTATCGTACGGGCGAAAACGAGCGTTACCGTGCTCGTTTTCGAGTTATTGACGAAAAACGGCCTGGAGCGATCGGTCCGGCGGTCGACGCGCGAAAGTTTCTAAGTCCGCTCTGCTCCGAATCATCGCTCCGGCGTCAAAAATCGTCGTAGGACAAAAAATCGACACGCTATCTTGCAGGAAAAAAACCGGGGAACACGATGGCGTCGTCAAAAGTGCAGGTCGTCGAGCTCGTTTTCGAGAGAAAAAAAAAAAAATTCTCAAAATTCGACAAAAAAATAAAACGATTATTGGATCGTGTAGAGAATGTGAAACTGCATAAGAATCGTATGGACGAAAATTGGCGTTCACGTGCTCGTTTTTGTGGAAAAAATTAAAAAAGCTCTCAATGCTCGAGATAAAAAAAAAAAAAACCATCCACCAGGTAGCCAACGGTAAACGGTACAAGTATCGTACGGGCGAAAACGAGCGTTACCGTGCTCGTTTTCGAGTTATTGACGAAAAACGGCCTGGAGCGATCGGTCCGGCGGTCGACGCGCGAAAGTTTCTAAGTCCGCTCTGCTCCGAATCATCGCTCCGGCGTCAAAAATCGTCGTAGGACAAAAAATCGACACGCTACTTTGCAGGAAAAAATCCGGGGAACACGATGGCGTCGTCAAAAGTGCAGGTCGTCGAGCTCGTTTTCGAGAAAAAAAAAAAAAAATTCTCAAAATTCGACAAACAAATAAAACGATTGTTGGACCGTGTAGAGAATGTACAACTGCATAAGAATCGTATAGACGAAAATTGGCGTTCACGTGCTCGTTTTTGTGGAAAAAATTAAAAAAGCTCTCAAAGTTCGAGATAAAAAAAAAAAAACCATCGACCAGGTAGCCAACGGTAAACGATACAAGTATCGTACGGGCGAAAACGAGCGTTACCGTGCTCGTTTTCGAGTTATTGACGAAAAACGGCCTGGAGCGATCGGTCCGGCGGTCGACGCGCGAAAGTTTCCAAGTCTGCTCTGCCCGGTCCCGCCGCTATGAGGCAGTGTGTCTACTGGGGGGACCGATTGTCCCCCCGGGGGATGGGCGCGAAAGCGCGGGCACGGGGAGGATACCGGAAGAATGCTTCGAGCGATTCCCGGTATCCTCCCAAAGCGTGCCGAAGGGTCACCGTGGGGTTTTTAGTGGGTAGGTCCCGCGCCTGTCGTTGTACGGGCGCGGGGAATCCCACACACCCCTCCCACCTCTCCCCAAGGAGGTGGGAGGGAGTCTTTCGAAGATTTTCCCCACGACAAAAAAAAAAAAAAAAAAAAAAAAAAAAAGTCTGCTCTGCCCCGAATCATCGCTCCGGCGTCAAAAATCGTTGTAGGACAAAAAATCGACACGCTATCTTGCAGGAAAAAAACCGGGGAACACGATGGCGTCGTCAAAAGTGCAGGTCGTCGAGCTCGTTTTCGAGAGAAAAAAAAAAAAATTCTCAAAATTCGACAGAAAAATAAAACGATTATTGGATCGTGTAGAGAATGTGAAACTGCATAAGAATCGTATGGACGAAAATTGGCGTTCACGTGCTCGTTTTTGTGGAAAAAATTAAAAAAGCTCTCAATGCTCGAGATAAAAAAAAAAAAAACCATCCACCAGGTAGCCAACGGTAAACGGTACAAGTATCGTACGGGCGAAAACGAGCGTTACCGTGCTCGTTTTCGAGTTATTGACGAAAAACGGCCTGGAGCGATCGGTCCGGCGGTCGACGCGCGAAAGTTTCTAAGTCCGCTCTGCTCCGAATCATCGCTCCGGCGTCAAAAATCGTCGTAGGACAAAAAATCGACACGCTATCTTGCAGGAAAAAAACCGGGGAACACGATGGCGTCGTCAAAAGTGCAGGTCGTCGAGCTCGTTTTCGAGAGAAAAAAAAAAAAATTCTCAAAATTCGACAAAAAAATAAAACGATTATTGGATCGTGTAGAGAATGTAAAACTGCATAAGAATCGTATAGACGAAAATTGGCGTTCACGTGCTCGTTTTTGTGGAAAAAATTAAAAAAGCTCTCAATGCTCGAGATAAAAAAAAAAAAAACCATCCACCAGGTAGCCAACGGTAAACGGTACAAGTATCGTACGGGCGAAAACGAGCGTTACCGTGCTCGTTTTCGAGTTATTGACGAAAAACGGCCTGGAGCGATCGGTCCGGCGGTCGACGCGCGAAAGTTTCTAAGTCCGCTCTGCTCCGAAACATCGCTCCGGCGTCAAAAATCGTCGTAGTACAAAAAATCGACACGCTGTCTTGCAGGAAAAAATCCGGGGAACACGATGGCGTCGTCAAAAGTGCAGGTCGTCGAGCTCGTTTTCGAGAAAAAAAAAAAAAAATTCTCAAAATTCGACAAAAAAATAAAACGATTATTGGATCGTGTAGAGAATGTGAAACTGCATAAGAATCGTATAGACGAAAATTGGCGTTCACGTGCTCGTTTTTGTGGAAAAAATTAAAAAAGCTCTCAAAGCTCGAGATAAAAAAAAAAAAAACCATCCACCAGGTAGCCAACGGTAAACGGTACAAGTATCGTACGGGCGAAAACTAGCGTTACCGCGCTCGTTTTCGAGTTATTGACGAAAAACCGCCTGGAGCGATCGGTCCGGCGGTCGACGCGCGAAAGTTTCTAAGTCCGCTCTGCTCCGAATCATCGCCCCGGCGTCAAAAATCGTCGTAGGACAAAAAATCGACACGCTATCTTGCAGGAAAAAAACCGGGGAACACGATGGCGTCGTCAAAAGTGCAGGTCGTCGAGCTCGTTTTCGAGAGAAAAAAAAAAAAATTCTCAAAATTCGACAAAAAAATAAAACGATTATTGGATCGTGTAGAGAATGTAAGACTGCATAAGAATCGTATAGACGAAAATTGGCGTTCACGTGCTCGTTTTTGTGGAAAAAATTAAAAAAGCTCTCAATGCTGGAGATAAAAAAAAAAAAAACCATCCACCAGGTAGCCAACGGTAAACGGTACAAGTATCGTACGGGCGAAAACGAGCGTTACCGTGCTCGTTTTCGAGTTATTGACGAAAAACGGCCTGGAGCGATCGGTCCGGCGGTCGACGCGCGAAAGTTTCTAAGTCCGCTCTGCTCCGAATCATCGCTCCGGCGTCAAAAATCGTCGTAGGACAAAAAATCGACACGCTATCTTGCAGGAAAAAATCCGGGGACCACGATGGCGTCGTCAAAAGTGCAGGTCGTCGAGCTCGTTTTCGAGAGAAAAAAAAAAAAATTCTCAAAATTCGACAAAAAAATAAAGCGATTGTTGGACCGTGTAGAGAATGTAAAACTGCATAAGAATCGTATAGACGAAAATTGGCGTTCACGTGCTCGTTTTTGTGGAAAAAATTAAAAAAGCTCTCAATGCTCGAGATAAAAAAAAAAAAAACCATCCACCAGGTAGCCAACGGTAAACGGTACAAGTATCGTACGGGCGAAAACGAGCGTTACCGTGCTCGTTTTCGAGTTATTGACGAAAAACGGCCTGGAGCGATCGGTCCGGCGGTCGACGCGCGAAAGTTTCTAAGTCCGCTCTGCTCCGAATCATCGCTCCGGCGTCAAAAATCGTCGTAGGACAAAAAATCGACACGCTATCTTGCAGGAAAAAAACCGGGGAACACGATGGCGTCGTCAAAAGTGCAGGTCGTCGAGCTCGTTTTCGAGAGAAAAAAAAAAAAATTCTCAAAATTCGACAAAAAAATAAAACGATTATTGGATCGTGTAGAGAATGTAAAACTGCATAAGAATCGTATAGACGAAAATTGGCGTTCACGTGCTCGTTTTTGTGGAAAAAATTAAAAAAGCTCTCAAAGCTCGAGATAAAAAAAAAAAAAACCATCCACCAGGTAGCCAACGGTAAACGGTACAAGTATCGTACGGGCGAAAACGAGCGTTACCGTGCTCGTTTTCGAGTTATTGAGGAAAAACGGCCTGGAGCGATCGGTCCGGCGGTCGACGCGCGAAAGTTTCTAAGTCCGCTCTGCTCCGAATCATCGCCCCGGCGTCAAAAATCGTCGTAGGACAAAAAATCGACACGCTATCTTGCAGGAAAAAAACCGGGGAACACGATGGCGTCGTCAAAAGTGCAGGTCGTCGAGCTCGTTTTCGAGAGAAAAAAAAAAAAATTCTCAAAATTCGACAAAAAAATAAAACGATTATTGGATCGTGTAGAGAATGTAAAACTGCATAAGAATCGTATAGACGAAAATTGGCGTTCACGTGCTCGTTTTTGTGGAAAAAATTAAAAAAGCTCTCAATGCTCGAGATAAAAAAAAAAAAAACCATCCACCAGGTAGCCAACGGTAAACGGTACAAGTATCGTACGGGCGAAAACGAGCGTTACCGTGCTCGTTTTCGAGTTATTGACGAAAAACGGCCTGGAGCGATCGGTCCGGCGGTCGACGCGCAAAAGTTTCCAAGTCCGCTCTGCTCCGAATCATCGCTCCGGCGTCAAAAATCGTCGTAGGACAAAAAATCGACACGCTATCTTGCAGGAAAAAAACCGGGGAACACGATGGCGTCGTCAAAAGTGCAGGTCGTCGAGCTCGTTTTCGAGAGAAAAAAAAAAAAATTCTCAAAATTCGACAAAAAAATAAAACGATTATTGGATCGTGTAGAGAATGTAAAACTGCATAAGAATCGTATAGACGAAAATTGGCGTTCACGTGCTCGTTTTTGTGGAAAAAATTAAAAAAGCTCTCAATGCTCGAGATAAAAAAAAAAAAAACCATCCACCAGGTAGCCAACGGTAAACGGTACAAGTATCGTACGGGCGAAAACGAGCGTTACCGTGCTCGTTTTCGAGTTATTGACGAAAAACGGCCTGGAGCGATCGGTCCGGCGGTCGACGCGCGAAAGTTTCTAAGTCCGCTCTGCTCCGAAACATCGCTCCGGCGTCAAAAATCGTCGTAGTACAAAAAATCGACACGCTGTCTTGCAGGAAAAAATCCGGGGAACACGATGGCGTCGTCAAAAGTGCAGGTCGTCGAGCTCGTTTTCGAGAAAAAAAAAAAAAAATTCTCAAAATTCGACAAAAAAATAAAACGATTATTGGATCGTGTAGAGAATGTGAAACTGCATAAGAATCGTATAGACGAAAATTGGCGTTCACGTGCTCGTTTTTGTGGAAAAAATTAAAAAAGCTCTCAAAGCTCGAGATAAAAAAAAAAAAAACCATCCACCAGGTAGCCAACGGTAAACGGTACAAGTATCGTACGGGCGAAAACTAGCGTTACCGCGCTCGTTTTCAAGTTATTGACGAAAAACCGCCTGGAGCGATCGGTCCGGCGGTCGACGCGCGAAAGTTTCTAAGTCCGCTCTGCTCCGAATCATCGCCCCGGCGTCAAAAATCGTCGTAGGACAAAAAATCGACACGCTATCTTGCAGGAAAAAAACCGGGGAACACGATGGCGTCGTCAAAAGTGCAGGTCGTCGAGCTCGTTTTCGAGAGAAAAAAAAAAAAATTCTCAAAATTCGACAAAAAAATAAAACGATTATTGGATCGTGTAGAGAATGTAAAACTGCATAAGAATCGTATAGACGAAAATTGGCGTTCACGTGCTCGTTTTTGTGGAAAAAATTAAAAAAGCTCTCAATGCTGGAGATAAAAAAAAAAAAAACCATCCACCAGGTAGCCAACGGTAAACGGTACAAGTATCGTACGGGCGAAAACGAGCGTTACCGTGCTCGTTTTCGAGTTATTGACGAAAAACGGCCTGGAGCGATCGGTCCGGCGGTCGACGCGCGAAAGTTTCTAAGTCCGCTCTGCTCCGAATCATCGCTCCGGCGTCAAAAATCGTCGTAGGACAAAAAATCGACACGCTATCTTGCAGGAAAAAATCCGGGGACCACGATGGCGTCGTCAAAAGTGCAGGTCGTCGAGCTCGTTTTCGAGAGAAAAAAAAAAAAATTCTCAAAATTCGACAAAAAAATAAAGCGATTGTTGGACCGTGTAGAGAATGTAAAACTGCATAAGAATCGTATAGACGAAAATTGGCGTTCACGTGCTCGTTTTTGTGGAAAAAATTAAAAAAGCTCTCAATGCTCGAGATAAAAAAAAAAAAAACCATCCACCAGGTAGCCAACGGTAAACGGTACAAGTATCGTACGGGCGAAAACGAGCGTTACCGTGCTCGTTTTCGAGTTATTGACGAAAAACGGCCTGGAGCGATCGGTCCGGCGGTCGACGCGCGAAAGTTTCTAAGTCCGCTCTGCTCCGAATCATCGCTCCGGCGTCAAAAATCGTCGTAGGACAAAAAATCGACACGCTATCTTGCAGGAAAAAAACCGGGGAACACGATGGCGTCGTCAAAAGTGCAGGTCGTCGAGCTCGTTTTCGAGAGAAAAAAAAAAAAATTCTCAAAATTCGACAAAAAAATAAAACGATTATTGGATCGTGTAGAGAATGTAAAACTGCATAAGAATCGTATAGACGAAAATTGGCGTTCACGTGCTCGTTTTTGTGGAAAAAATTAAAAAAGCTCTCAAAGCTCGAGATAAAAAAAAAAAAAACCATCCACCAGGTAGCCAACGGTAAACGGTACAAGTATCGTACGGGCGAAAACGAGCGTTACCGTGCTCGTTTTCGAGTTATTGAGGAAAAACGGCCTGGAGCGATCGGTCCGGCGGTCGACGCGCGAAAGTTTCTAAGTCCGCTCTGCTCCGAATCATCGCCCCGGCGTCAAAAATCGTCGTAGGACAAAAAATCGACACGCTATCTTGCAGGAAAAAAACCGGGGAACACGATGGCGTCGTCAAAAGTGCAGGTCGTCGAGCTCGTTTTCGAGAGAAAAAAAAAAAAATTCTCAAAATTCGACAAAAAAATAAAACGATTATTGGATCGTGTAGAGAATGTAAAACTGCATAAGAATCGTATAGACGAAAATTGGCGTTCACGTGCTCGTTTTTGTGGAAAAAATTAAAAAAGCTCTCAATGCTCGAGATAAAAAAAAAAAAAACCATCCACCAGGTAGCCAACGGTAAACGGTACAAGTATCGTACGGGCGAAAACGAGCGTTACCGTGCTCGTTTTCGAGTTATTGACGAAAAACGGCCTGGAGCGATCGGTCCGGCGGTCGACGCGCAAAAGTTTCCAAGTCCGCTCTGCTCCGAATCATCGCTCCGGCGTCAAAAATCGTCGTAGGACAAAAAATCGACACGCTATCTTGCAGGAAAAAAACCGGGGAACACGATGGCGTCGTCAAAAGTGCAGGTCGTCGAGCTCGTTTTCGAGAGAAAAAAAAAAAAATTCTCAAAATTCGACAAAAAAATAAAACGATTATTGGATCGTGTAGAGAATGTAAAACTGCATAAGAATCGTATAGACGAAAATTGGCGTTCACGTGCTCGTTTTTGTGGAAAAAATTAAAAAAGCTCTCAATGCTCGAGATAAAAAAAAAAAAAACCATCCACCAGGTAGCCAACGGTAAACGGTACAAGTATCGTACGGGCGAAAACGAGCGTTACCGTGCTCGTTTTCGAGTTATTGACGAAAAACGGCCTGGAGCGATCGGTCCGGCGGTCGACGCGCGAAAGTTTCTAAGTCCGCTCTGCTCCGAAACATCGCTCCGGCGTCAAAAATCGTCGTAGTACAAAAAATCGACACGCTGTCTTGCAGGAAAAAATCCGGGGAACACGATGGCGTCGTCAAAAGTGCAGGTCGTCGAGCTCGTTTTCGAGAAAAAAAAAAAAAAATTCTCAAAATTCGACAAAAAAATAAAACGATTATTGGATCGTGTAGAGAATGTGAAACTGCATAAGAATCGTATAGACGAAAATTGGCGTTCACGTGCTCGTTTTTGTGGAAAAAATTAAAAAAGCTCTCAAAGCTCGAGATAAAAAAAAAAAAAACCATCCACCAGGTAGCCAACGGTAAACGGTACAAGTATCGTACGGGCGAAAACTAGCGTTACCGCGCTCGTTTTCGAGTTATTGACGAAAAACCGCCTGGAGCGATCGGTCCGGCGGTCGACGCGCGAAAGTTTCTAAGTCCGCTCTGCTCCGAATCATCGCCCCGGCGTCAAAAATCGTCGTAGGACAAAAAATCGACACGCTATCTTGCAGGAAAAAAACCGGGGAACACGATGGCGTCGTCAAAAGTGCAGGTCGTCGAGCTCGTTTTCGAGAGAAAAAAAAAAAAATTCTCAAAATTCGACAAAAAAATAAAACGATTATTGGATCGTGTAGAGAATGTAAAACTGCATAAGAATCGTATAGACGAAAATTGGCGTTCACGTGCTCGTTTTTGTGGAAAAAATTAAAAAAGCTCTCAATGCTCGAGATAAAAAAAAAAAAAACCATCCACCAGGTAGCCAACGGTAAACGGTACAAGTATCGTACGGGCGAAAACGAGCGTTACCGTGCTCGTTTTCGAGTTATTGACGAAAAACGGCCTGGAGCGATCGGTCCGGCGGTCGACGCGCGAAAGTTTCTAAGTCCGCTCTGCTCCGAAACATCGCTCCGGCGTCAAAAATCGTCGTAGTACAAAAAATCGACACGCTGTCTTGCAGGAAAAAATCCGGGGAACACGATGGCGTCGTCAAAAGTGCAGGTCGTCGAGCTCGTTTTCGAGAAAAAAAAAAAAAAATTCTCAAAATTCGACAAAAAAATAAAACGATTATTGGATCGTGTAGAGAATGTGAAACTGCATAAGAATCGTATAGACGAAAATTGGCGTTCACGTGCTCGTTTTTGTGGAAAAAATTAAAAAAGCTCTCAAAGCTCGAGATAAAAAAAAAAAAAACCATCCACCAGGTAGCCAACGGTAAACGGTACAAGTATCGTACGGGCGAAAACTAGCGTTACCGCGCTCGTTTTCGAGTTATTGACGAAAAACCGCCTGGAGCGATCGGTCCGGCGGTCGACGCGCGAAAGTTTCTAAGTCCGCTCTGCTCCGAATCATCGCCCCGGCGTCAAAAATCGTCGTAGGACAAAAAATCGACACGCTATCTTGCAGGAAAAAAACCGGGGAACACGATGGCGTCGTCAAAAGTGCAGGTCGTCGAGCTCGTTTTCGAGAGAAAAAAAAAAAAATTCTCAAAATTCGACAAAAAAATAAAACGATTATTGGATCGTGTAGAGAATGTAAAACTGCATAAGAATCGTATAGACGAAAATTGGCGTTCACGTGCTCGTTTTTGTGGAAAAAATTAAAAAAGCTCTCAATGCTGGAGATAAAAAAAAAAAAAACCATCCACCAGGTAGCCAACGGTAAACGGTACAAGTATCGTACGGGCGAAAACGAGCGTTACCGTGCTCGTTTTCGAGTTATTGACGAAAAACGGCCTGGAGCGATCGGTCCGGCGGTCGACGCGCGAAAGTTTCTAAGTCCGCTCTGCTCCGAATCATCGCTCCGGCGTCAAAAATCGTCGTAGGACAAAAAATCGACACGCTATCTTGCAGGAAAAAAACCGGGGAACACGATGGCGTCGTCAAAAGTGCAGGTCGTCGAGCTCGTTTTCGAGAGAAAAAAAAAAAAATTCTCAAAATTCGACAAAAAAATAAAACGATTATTGGATCGTGTAGAGAATGTAAAACTGCATAAGAATCGTATAGACGAAAATTGGCGTTCACGTGCTCGTTTTTGTGGAAAAAATTAAAAAAGCTCTCAAAGCTCGAGATAAAAAAAAAAAAAACCATCCACCAGGTAGCCAACGGTAAACGGTACAAGTATCGTACGGGCGAAAACGAGCGTTACCGTGCTCGTTTTCGAGTTATTGAGGAAAAACGGCCTGGAGCGATCGGTCCGGCGGTCGACGCGCGAAAGTTTCTAAGTCCGCTCTGCTCCGAATCATCGCCCCGGCGTCAAAAATCGTCGTAGGACAAAAAATCGACACGCTATCTTGCAGGAAAAAAACCGGGGAACACGATGGCGTCGTCAAAAGTGCAGGTCGTCGAGCTCGTTTTCGAGAGAAAAAAAAAAAAATTCTCAAAATTCGACAAAA
This sequence comes from Colletes latitarsis, assembly GCF_051014445.1. Taxonomy (NCBI): domain Eukaryota; kingdom Metazoa; phylum Arthropoda; class Insecta; order Hymenoptera; family Colletidae; genus Colletes; species Colletes latitarsis. Next base: position 2,976,234 of record NC_135137.1, read on the forward strand.
AAATAAAACGATTATTGGATCGTGTAGAGAATGTAAAACTGCATAAGAATCGTATAGACGAAAATTGGCGTTCACGTGCTCGTTTTTGTGGAAAAAATTAAAAAAGCTCTCAATGCTCGAGATAAAAAAAAAAAAAACCATCCACCAGGTAGCCAACGGTAAACGGTACAAGTATCGTACGGGCGAAAACGAGCGTTACCGTGCTCGTTTTCGAGTTATTGACGAAAAACGGCCTGGAGCGATCGGTCCGGCGGTCGACGCGCAAAAGTTTCCAAGTCCGCTCTGCTCCGAATCATCGCTCCGGCGTCAAAAATCGTCGTAGGACAAAAAATCGACACGCTATCTTGCAGGAAAAAAACCGGGGAACACGATGGCGTCGTCAAAAGTGCAGGTCGTCGAGCTCGTTTTCGAGAGAAAAAAAAAAAAATTCTCAAAATTCGACAAAAAAATAAAACGATTATTGGATCGTGTAGAGAATGTAAAACTGCATAAGAATCGTATAGACGAAAATTGGCGTTCACGTGCTCGTTTTTGTGGAAAAAATTAAAAAAGCTCTCAATGCTCGAGATAAAAAAAAAAAAAACCATCCACCAGGTAGCCAACGGTAAACGGTACAAGTATCGTACGGGCGAAAACGAGCGTTACCGTGCTCGTTTTCGAGTTATTGACGAAAAACGGCCTGGAGCGATCGGTCCGGCGGTCGACGCGCGAAAGTTTCTAAGTCCGCTCTGCTCCGAAACATCGCTCCGGCGTCAAAAATCGTCGTAGTACAAAAAATCGACACGCTGTCTTGCAGGAAAAAATCCGGGGAACACGATGGCGTCGTCAAAAGTGCAGGTCGTCGAGCTCGTTTTCGAGAAAAAAAAAAAAAAATTCTCAAAATTCGACAAAAAAATAAAACGATTATTGGATCGTGTAGAGAATGTGAAACTGCATAAGAATCGTATAGACGAAAATTGGCGTTCACGTGCTCGTTTTTGTGGAAAAAATTAAAAAAGCTCTCAAAGCTCGAGATAAAAAAAAAAAAAACCATCCACCAGGTAGCCAACGGTAAACGGTACAAGTATCGTACGGGCGAAAACTAGCGTTACCGCGCTCGTTTTCGAGTTATTGACGAAAAACCGCCTGGAGCGATCGGTCCGGCGGTCGACGCGCGAAAGTTTCTAAGTCCGCTCTGCTCCGAATCATCGCCCCGGCGTCAAAAATCGTCGTAGGACAAAAAATCGACACGCTATCTTGCAGGAAAAAAACCGGGGAACACGATGGCGTCGTCAAAAGTGCAGGTCGTCGAGCTCGTTTTCGAGAGAAAAAAAAAAAAATTCTCAAAATTCGACAAAAAAATAAAACGATTATTGGATCGTGTAGAGAATGTAAAACTGCATAAGAATCGTATAGACGAAAATTGGCGTTCACGTGCTCGTTTTTGTGGAAAAAATTAAAAAAGCTCTCAATGCTGGAGATAAAAAAAAAAAAAACCATCCACCAGGTAGCCAACGGTAAACGGTACAAGTATCGTACGGGCGAAAACGAGCGTTACCGTGCTCGTTTTCGAGTTATTGACGAAAAACGGCCTGGAGCGATCGGTCCGGCGGTCGACGCGCGAAAGTTTCTAAGTCCGCTCTGCTCCGAATCATCGCTCCGGCGTCAAAAATCGTCGTAGGACAAAAAATCGACACGCTATCTTGCAGGAAAAAAACCGGGGAACACGATGGCGTCGTCAAAAGTGCAGGTCGTCGAGCTCGTTTTCGAGAGAAAAAAAAAAAAATTCTCAAAATTCGACAAAAAAATAAAACGATTATTGGATCGTGTAGAGAATGTAAAACTGCATAAGAATCGTATAGACGAAAATTGGCGTTCACGTGCTCGTTTTTGTGGAAAAAATTAAAAAAGCTCTCAAAGCTCGAGATAAAAAAAAAAAAAACCATCCACCAGGTAGCCAACGGTAAACGGTACAAGTATCGTACGGGCGAAAACGAGCGTTACCGTGCTCGTTTTCGAGTTATTGAGGAAAAACGGCCTGGAGCGATCGGTCCGGCGGTCGACGCGCGAAAGTTTCTAAGTCCGCTCTGCTCCGAATCATCGCCCCGGCGTCAAAAATCGTCGTAGGACAAAAAATCGACACGCTATCTTGCAGGAAAAAAACCGGGGAACACGATGGCGTCGTCAAAAGTGCAGGTCGTCGAGCTCGTTTTCGAGAGAAAAAAAAAAAAATTCTCAAAATTCGACAAAAAAATAAAACGATTATTGGATCGTGTAGAGAATGTAAAACTGCATAAGAATCGTATAGACGAAAATTGGCGTTCACGTGCTCGTTTTTGTGGAAAAAATTAAAAAAGCTCTCAATGCTCGAGATAAAAAAAAAAAAAACCATCCACCAGGTAGCCAACGGTAAACGGTACAAGTATCGTACGGGCGAAAACGAGCGTTACCGTGCTCGTTTTCGAGTTATTGACGAAAAACGGCCTGGAGCGATCGGTCCGGCGGTCGACGCGCAAAAGTTTCCAAGTCCGCTCTGCTCCGAATCATCGCTCCGGCGTCAAAAATCGTCGTAGGACAAAAAATCGACACGCTATCTTGCAGGAAAAAAACCGGGGAACACGATGGCGTCGTCAAAAGTGCAGGTCGTCGAGCTCGTTTTCGAGAGAAAAAAAAAAAAATTCTCAAAATTCGACAAAAAAATAAAACGATTATTGGATCGTGTAGAGAATGTAAAACTGCATAAGAATCGTATAGACGAAAATTGGCGTTCACGTGCTCGTTTTTGTGGAAAAAATTAAAAAAGCTCTCAATGCTCGAGATAAAAAAAAAAAAAACCATCCACCAGGTAGCCAACGGTAAACGGTACAAGTATCGTACGGGCGAAAACGAGCGTTACCGTGCTCGTTTTCGAGTTATTGACGAAAAACGGCCTGGAGCGATCGGTCCGGCGGTCGACGCGCGAAAGTTTCTAAGTCCGCTCTGCTCCGAAACATCGCTCCGGCGTCAAAAATCGTCGTAGTACAAAAAATCGACACGCTGTCTTGCAGGAAAAAATCCGGGGAACACGATGGCGTCGTCAAAAGTGCAGGTCGTCGAGCTCGTTTTCGAGAAAAAAAAAAAAAAATTCTCAAAATTCGACAAAAAAATAAAACGATTATTGGATCGTGTAGAGAATGTGAAACTGCATAAGAATCGTATAGACGAAAATTGGCGTTCACGTGCTCGTTTTTGTGGAAAAAATTAAAAAAGCTCTCAAAGCTCGAGATAAAAAAAAAAAAAACCATCCACCAGGTAGCCAACGGTAAACGGTACAAGTATCGTACGGGCGAAAACTAGCGTTACCGCGCTCGTTTTCGAGTTATTGACGAAAAACCGCCTGGAGCGATCGGTCCGGCGGTCGACGCGCGAAAGTTTCTAAGTCCGCTCTGCTCCGAATCATCGCCCCGGCGTCAAAAATCGTCGTAGGACAAAAAATCGACACGCTATCTTGCAGGAAAAAAACCGGGGAACACGATGGCGTCGTCAAAAGTGCAGGTCGTCGAGCTCGTTTTCGAGAGAAAAAAAAAAAAATTCTCAAAATTCGACAAAAAAATAAAACGATTATTGGATCGTGTAGAGAATGTAAAACTGCATAAGAATCGTATAGACGAAAATTGGCGTTCACGTGCTCGTTTTTGTGGAAAAAATTAAAAAAGCTCTCAATGCTGGAGATAAAAAAAAAAAAAACCATCCACCAGGTAGCCAACGGTAAACGGTACAAGTATCGTACGGGCGAAAACGAGCGTTACCGTGCTCGTTTTCGAGTTATTGACGAAAAACGGCCTGGAGCGATCGGTCCGGCGGTCGACGCGCGAAAGTTTCTAAGTCCGCTCTGCTCCGAATCATCGCTCCGGCGTCAAAAATCGTCGTAGGACAAAAAATCGACACGCTATCTTGCAGGAAAAAATCCGGGGACCACGATGGCGTCGTCAAAAGTGCAGGTCGTCGAGCTCGTTTTCGAGAGAAGAAAAAAAAAATTCTCAAAATTCGACAAAAAAATAAAGCGATTGTTGGACCGTGTAGAGAATGTAAAACTGCATAAGAATCGTATAGACGAAAATTGGCGTTCACGTGCTCGTTTTTGTGGAAAAAATTAAAAAAGCTCTCAATGCTCGAGATAAAAAAAAAAAAACCATCCACCAGGTAGCCAACGGTAAACGGTACAAGTATCGTACGGGCGAAAACGAGCGTTACCGTGCTCGTTTTCGAGTTATTGACGAAAAACGGCCTGGAGCGATCGGTCCGGCGGTCGACGCGCGAAAGTTTCTAAGTCCGCTCTGCTCCGAATCATCGCTCCGGCGTCAAAAATCGTCGTAGGACAAAAAATCGACACGCTATCTTGCAGGAAAAAAACCGGGGAACACGATGGCGTCGTCAAAAGTGCAGGTCGTCGAGCTCGTTTTCGAGAGAAAAAAAAAAAAATTCTCAAAATTCGACAAAAAAATAAAACGATTATTGGATCGTGTAGAGAATGTAAAACTGCATAAGAATCGTATAGACGAAAATTGGCGTTCACGTGCTCGTTTTTGTGGAAAAAATTAAAAAAGCTCTCAAAGCTCGAGATAAAAAAAAAAAAAACCATCCACCAGGTAGCCAACGGTAAACGGTACAAGTATCGTACGGGCGAAAACGAGCGTTACCGTGCTCGTTTTCGAGTTATTGAGGAAAAACGGCCTGGAGCGATCGGTCCGGCGGTCGACGCGCGAAAGTTTCTAAGTCCGCTCTGCTCCGAATCATCGCCCCGGCGTCAAAAATCGTCGTAGGACAAAAAATCGACACGCTATCTTGCAGGAAAAAAACCGGGGAACACGATGGCGTCGTCAAAAGTGCAGGTCGTCGAGCTCGTTTTCGAGAGAAAAAAAAAAAAATTCTCAAAATTCGACAAAAAAATAAAACGATTATTGGATCGTGTAGAGAATGTAAAACTGCATAAGAATCGTATAGACGAAAATTGGCGTTCACGTGCTCGTTTTTGTGGAAAAAATTAAAAAAGCTCTCAATGCTCGAGATAAAAAAAAAAAAAACCATCCACCAGGTAGCCAACGGTAAACGGTACAAGTATCGTACGGGCGAAAACGAGCGTTACCGTGCTCGTTTTCGAGTTATTGACGAAAAACGGCCTGGAGCGATCGGTCCGGCGGTCGACGCGCAAAAGTTTCCAAGTCCGCTCTGCTCCGAATCATCGCTCCGGCGTCAAAAATCGTCGTAGGACAAAAAATCGACACGCTATCTTGCAGGAAAAAAACCGGGGAACACGATGGCGTCGTCAAAAGTGCAGGTCGTCGAGCTCGTTTTCGAGAGAAAAAAAAAAAAATTCTCAAAATTCGACAAAAAAATAAAACGATTATTGGATCGTGTAGAGAATGTAAAACTGCATAAGAATCGTATAGACGAAAATTGGCGTTCACGTGCTCGTTTTTGTGGAAAAAATTAAAAAAGCTCTCAATGCTCGAGATAAAAAAAAAAAAAACCATCCACCAGGTAGCCAACGGTAAACGGTACAAGTATCGTACGGGCGAAAACGAGCGTTACCGTGCTCGTTTTCGAGTTATTGACGAAAAACGGCCTGGAGCGATCGGTCCGGCGGTCGACGCGCGAAAGTTTCTAAGTCCGCTCTGCTCCGAAACATCGCTCCGGCGTCAAAAATCGTCGTAGTACAAAAAATCGACACGCTGTCTTGCAGGAAAAAATCCGGGGAACACGATGGCGTCGTCAAAAGTGCAGGTCGTCGAGCTCGTTTTCGAGAAAAAAAAAAAAAAATTCTCAAAATTCGACAAAAAAATAAAACGATTATTGGATCGTGTAGAGAATGTGAAACTGCATAAGAATCGTATAGACGAAAATTGGCGTTCACGTGCTCGTTTTTGTGGAAAAAATTAAAAAAGCTCTCAAAGCTCGAGATAAAAAAAAAAAAAACCATCCACCAGGTAGCCAACGGTAAACGGTACAAGTATCGTACGGGCGAAAACTAGCGTTACCGCGCTCGTTTTCGAGTTATTGACGAAAAACCGCCTGGAGCGATCGGTCCGGCGGTCGACGCGCGAAAGTTTCTAAGTCCGCTCTGCTCCGAATCATCGCCCCGGCGTCAAAAATCGTCGTAGGACAAAAAATCGACACGCTATCTTGCAGGAAAAAAACCGGGGAACACGATGGCGTCGTCAAAAGTGCAGGTCGTCGAGCTCGTTTTCGAGAGAAAAAAAAAAAAATTCTCAAAATTCGACAAAAAAATAAAACGATTATTGGATCGTGTAGAGAATGTAAAACTGCATAAGAATCGTATAGACGAAAATTGGCGTTCACGTGCTCGTTTTTGTGGAAAAAATTAAAAAAGCTCTCAATGCTGGAGATAAAAAAAAAAAAAACCATCCACCAGGTAGCCAACGGTAAACGGTACAAGTATCGTACGGGCGAAAACGAGCGTTACCGTGCTCGTTTTCGAGTTATTGACGAAAAACGGCCTGGAGCGATCGGTCCGGCGGTCGACGCGCGAAAGTTTCTAAGTCCGCTCTGCTCCGAATCATCGCTCCGGCGTCAAAAATCGTCGTAGGACAAAAAATCGACACGCTATCTTGCAGGAAAAAATCCGGGGACCACGATGGCGTCGTCAAAAGTGCAGGTCGTCGAGCTCGTTTTCGAGAGAAAAAAAAAAAAATTCTCAAAATTCGACAAAAAAATAAAGCGATTGTTGGACCGTGTAGAGAATGTAAAACTGCATAAGAATCGTATAGACGAAAATTGGCGTTCACGTGCTCGTTTTTGTGGAAAAAATTAAAAAAGCTCTCAATGCTCGAGATAAAAAAAAAAAAAACCATCCACCAGGTAGCCAACGGTAAACGGTACAAGTATCGTACGGGCGAAAACGAGCGTTACCGTGCTCGTTTTCGAGTTATTGACGAAAAACGGCCTGGAGCGATCGGTCCGGCGGTCGACGCGCGAAAGTTTCTAAGTCCGCTCTGCTCCGAATCATCGCTCCGGCGTCAAAAATCGTCGTAGGACAAAAAATCGACACGCTATCTTGCAGGAAAAAAACCGGGGAACACGATGGCGTCGTCAAAAGTGCAGGTCGTCGAGCTCGTTTTCGAGAGAAAAAAAAAAAAATTCTCAAAATTCGACAAAAAAATAAAACGATTATTGGATCGTGTAGAGAATGTAAAACTGCATAAGAATCGTATAGACGAAAATTGGCGTTCACGTGCTCGTTTTTGTGGAAAAAATTAAAAAAGCTCTCAAAGCTCGAGATAAAAAAAAAAAAAACCATCCACCAGGTAGCCAACGGTAAACGGTACAAGTATCGTACGGGCGAAAACGAGCGTTACCGTGCTCGTTTTCGAGTTATTGAGGAAAAACGGCCTGGAGCGATCGGTCCGGCGGTCGACGCGCGAAAGTTTCTAAGTCCGCTCTGCTCCGAATCATCGCCCCGGCGTCAAAAATCGTCGTAGGACAAAAAATCGACACGCTATCTTGCAGGAAAAAAACCGGGGAACACGATGGCGTCGTCAAAAGTGCAGGTCGTCGAGCTCGTTTTCGAGAGAAAAAAAAAAAAATTCTCAAAATTCGACAAAAAAATAAAACGATTATTGGATCGTGTAGAGAATGTAAAACTGCATAAGAATCGTATAGACGAAAATTGGCGTTCACGTGCTCGTTTTTGTGGAAAAAATTAAAAAAGCTCTCAATGCTCGAGATAAAAAAAAAAAAAACCATCCACCAGGTAGCCAACGGTAAACGGTACAAGTATCGTACGGGCGAAAACGAGCGTTACCGTGCTCGTTTTCGAGTTATTGACGAAAAACGGCCTGGAGCGATCGGTCCGGCGGTCGACGCGCGAAAGTTTCTAAGTCCGCTCTGCTCCGAATCATCGCTCCGGCGTCAAAAATCGTCGTAGGACAAAAAATCGACACGCTATCTTGCAGGAAAAAATCCGGGGACCACGATGGCGTCGTCAAAAGTGCAGGTCGTCGAGCTCGTTTTCGAGAGAAAAAAAAAAAAATTCTCAAAATTCGACAAAAAAATAAAGCGATTGTTGGACCGTGTAGAGAATGTAAAACTGCATAAGAATCGTATAGACGAAAATTGGCGTTCACGTGCTCGTTTTTGTGGAAAAAATTAAAAAAGCTCTCAATGCTCGAGATAAAAAAAAAAAAAACCATCCACCAGGTAGCCAACGGTAAACGGTACAAGTATCGTACGGGCGAAAACGAGCGTTACCGTGCTCGTTTTCGAGTTATTGACGAAAAACGGCCTGGAGCGATCGGTCCGGCGGTCGACGCGCGAAAGTTTCTAAGTCCGCTCTGCTCCGAATCATCGCTCCGGCGTCAAAAATCGTCGTAGGACAAAAAATCGACACGCTATCTTGCAGGAAAAAAACCGGGGAACACGATGGCGTCGTCAAAAGTGCAGGTCGTCGAGCTCGTTTTCGAGAGAAAAAAAAAAAAATTCTCAAAATTCGACAAAAAAATAAAACGATTATTGGATCGTGTAGAGAATGTAAAACTGCATAAGAATCGTATAGACGAAAATTGGCGTTCACGTGCTCGTTTTTGTGGAAAAAATTAAAAAAGCTCTCAAAGCTCGAGATAAAAAAAAAAAAAACCATCCACCAGGTAGCCAACGGTAAACGGTACAAGTATCGTACGGTCGAAAACGAGCGTTACCGTGCTCGTTTTCGAGTTATTGAGGAAAAACGGCCTGGAGCGATCGGTCCGGCGGTCGACGCGCGAAAGTTTCTAAGTCCGCTCTGCTCCGAATCATCGCCCCGGCGTCAAAAATCGTCGTAGGACAAAAAATCGACACGCTATCTTGCAGGAAAAAAACCGGGGAACACGATGGCGTCGTCAAAAGTGCAGGTCGTCGAGCTCGTTTTCGAGAGAAAAAAAAAAAAATTCTCAAAATTCGACAAAAAAATAAAACGATTATTGGATCGTGTAGAGAATGTAAAACTGCATAAGAATCGTATAGACGAAAATTGGCGTTCACGTGCTCGTTTTTGTGGAAAAAATTAAAAAAGCTCTCAATGCTCGAGATAAAAAAAAAAAAAACCATCCACCAGGTAGCCAACGGTAAACGGTTCAAGTATCGTACGGGCGAAAACGAGCGTTACCGTGCTCGTTTTCGAGTTATTGACGAAAAACGGCCTGGAGCGATCGGTCCGGCGGTCGACGCGCGAAAGTTTCTAAGTCCGCTCTGCTCCGAATCATCGCTCCGGCGTCAAAAATCGTCGTAGGACAAAAAATCGACACGCTATCTTGCAGGAAAAAATCCGGGGACCACGATGGCATCGTCAAAAGTGCAGGTCGTCGAGCTCGTTTTCGAGAAAAAAAAAAAAAAATTCTCAAAATTCGACGAACAAATAAAACGATTGTTGGACCGTGTAGAGAATGTAAAACTGCATAAGAATCGTATAGACGAAAATTGGCGTTCACGTGCTCGTTTTTGTGGAAAAAATTAAAAAAGCTCTCAAAGTTCGAGATAAAAAAAAAAAAACCATCGACCAGGTAGCCAACGGTAAACGATACAAGTATCGTACGGGCGAAAACGAGCGTTACCGTGCTCGTTTTCGAGTTATTGACGAAAAACGGCCTGGAGCGATCGGTCCGGCGGTCGACGCGCGAAAGTTTCTAAGTCCGCTCTGCTCCGAATCATCGCTCCGGCGTCAAAAATCGTCGTAGGACAAAAAATGGACACGCTATCTTGCAGGAAAAAATCCGGGGAACACGATGGCGTCGTCAAAAGTGCAGGTCGTCGAGCTCGTTTTCGAGAGAAAAAAAAAAAAATTCTCAAAATTCGACAAAAAAATAAAACGATTATTGGATCGTGTAGAGAATGTAAAACTGCATAAGAATCGTATAGACGAAAATTGGCGTTCACGTGCTCGTTTTTGTGGAAAAAATTAAAAAAGCTCTCAAAGTTCGAGATAAAAAAAAAAAAACCATCGACCAGGTAGCCAACGGTAAACGATACAAGTATCGTACGGGCGAAAACGAGCGTTACCGTGCTCGTTTTCGAGTTATTGACGAAAAACGGCCTGGAGCGATCGGTACGGCGGTCGACGCGCGAAAGTTTCTAAGTCCGCTCTGCTCCGAATCATCGCTCCGGCGTCAAAAATCGTCGTAGGACAAAAAATGGACACGCTATCTTGCATGAAAAAATCCGGGGAACACGATGGCGTCGTCAAAAGTGCAGGTCGTCGAGCTCGTTTTCGAGAGAAAAAAAAAGAAATTCTCAAAATTCGACAAAAAAATAAAACGATTATTGGACCGTGTAGAGAATGTAAAACTGCATAAGAATCGTATAGACGAAAATTGGCGTTCACGTGCTCGTTTTTGTGGAAAAAATTAAAAAAGCTCTCAAAGTTCGAGATAAAAAAAAAAAACCATCGACCAGGTAGCCAACGGTAAACGATACAAGTATCGTACGGGCGAAAACGAGCGTTACCGTGCTCGTTTTCGAGTTATTGACGAAAAACGGCCTGGAGCGATCGGTCCGGCGGTCGACGCGCGAAAGTTTCTAAGTCCGCTCTGCTCCGAATCATCGCTCCGGCGTCAAAAATCGTCGTAGGACAAAAAATGGACACGCTATCTTGCAGGAAAAAATCCGGGGAACACGATGGCGTCGTCAAAAGTGCAGGTCGTCGAGCTCGTTTTCGAGAGAAAAAAAAAAAAATTCTCAAAATTCGACAAAAAAATAAAACGATTGTTGGACCGTGTAGAGAATGTAAAACTGCATAAGAATCGTATAGACGAAAATTGGCGTTCACGTGCTCGTTTTTGTGGAAAAAATTAAAAAAGCTCTCAAAGTTCGAGATAAAAAAAAAAAAACCATCGACCAGGTAGCCAACGGTAAACGATACAAGTATCGTACGGGCGAAAACGAGCGTTACCGTGCTCGTTTTCGAGTTATTGACGAAAAACGGCCTGGAGCGATCGGTACGGCGGTCGACGCGCGAAAGTTTCTAAGTCCGCTCTGCTCCGAATCATCGCTCCGGCGTCAAAAATCGTCGTAGGACAAAAAATGGACACGCTATCTTGCATGAAAAAATCCGGGGAACACGATGGCGTCGTCAAAAGTGCAGGTCGTCGAGCTCGTTTTCGAGAGAAAAAAAAAGAAATTCTCAAAATTCGACAAAAAAATAAAACGATTATTGGATCGTGTAGAGAATGTGAAACTGCATAAGAATCGTATAGACGAAAATTGGCGTTCACGTGCTCGTTTTTGTGGAAAAAATTAAAAAAGCTCTCAAAGCTCGAGATAAAAAAAAAAAAAACCATCGACCAGGTAGCCAACGGTAGACGGTACAAGTATCGTATGGGCGAAAACGAGCATTACCGTGCTCGTTTTCGAGTTATTGACGAAAAACGGCCTGGAGCGATCGGTCCGGCGGTCGACGCGCGAAAGTTTCTAAGTCCGCTCTGCTCCGAATCATCGCTCCGGCGTCAAAAATCGTCGTAGGACAAAAACTCGACACGCTATCTTGCATGAAAAAATCCGGGGAACACGATGGCGTCGTCAAAAGTGCAGGTCGTCGAGCTCGTTTTCGAGAGAAAAAAAAAAAAATTCTCAAAATTCGACAAAAAAATAAAACGATTATTGGATCGTGTAGAGAATGTAAAACTGCATAAGAATCGCATAGACGAAAATTGGCGTTCACGTGCTCGTTTTTGTGGAAAAAATTAAAAAAGCTCTCAAAGTTCGAGATAAAAAAAGAAAAAACCATCCACCAGGTAGCCAACGGTAAACGATACAAGTATCGTACGGGCGAAAACGAGCGTTACCGTGCTCGTTTTCGAGTTATTGACGAAAAACGGCCTGGAGCGATCGGTCCGGCGGTCGTCGCGCGAAAGTTTCTAAGTCCGCTCTGCTCCGAATCATCGCTCCGGCGTCAAAAATCGTCGTAGGACAAGAAATCGACACGCTACTTTGCAGGAAAAAATCCGGGGAACACGATGGCGTCGTCAAAAGTGCAGGTCGTCGAGCTCGTTTTCGAGAAAAAAAAAAAAAAATTCTCAAAATTCGACAAACAAATAAAACGATTGTTGGACCGTGTAGAGAATGTACAACTGCATAAGAATCGTATAGACGAAAATTGGCGTTCACGTGCTCGTTTTTGTGGAAAAAATTAAAAAAGCTCTCAAAGTTCGAGATAAAAAAAAAAAAACCATCGACCAGGTAGCCAACGGTAAACGATACAAGTATCGTACGGGCGAAAACGAGCGTTACCGTGCTCGTTTTCGAGTTATTGACGAAAAACGGCCTGGAGCGATCGGTCCGGCGGTCGACGCGCGAAAGTTTCTAAGTCCGCTCTGCTCCGAATCATCGCTCCGGCGTCAAAAATCGTCGTAGGACGAAAAATCGACACGCTACCTTGCAGGAAAAAATCCGGGGAACACGATGGCGTCGTCAAAAGTGCAGGTCGTCGAGCTCGTTTTCGAGAAAAAAAAAAAAAAATTCTCAAAATTCGACGAACAAATAAAACGATTGTTGGACCGTGTAGAGAATGTAAAACTGCATAAGAATCGTATAGACGAAAATTGGCGTTCACGTGCTCGTTTTTGTGGAAAAAATTAAAAAAGCTCTCAAAGTTCGAGATAAAAAAAAAAAAACCATCGACCAGGTAGCCAACGGTAAACGATACAAGTATCGTACGGGCGAAAACGAGCGTTACCGTGCTCGTTTTCGAGTTATTGACGAAAAACGGCCTGGAGCGATCGGTCCGGCGGTCGACGCGCGAAAGTTTCTAAGTCCGCTCTGCTCCGAATCATCGCTCCGGCGTCAAAAATCGTCGTAGGACAAAAAATGGACACGCTATCTTGCAGGAAAAAATCCGGGGAACACGATGGCGTCGTCAAAAGTGCAGGTCGTCGAGCTCGTTTTCGAGAGAAAAAAAAAAAAATTCTCAAAATTCGACAAAAAAATAAAACGATTATTGGATCGTGTAGAGAATGTAAAACTGCATAAGAATCGTATAGACGAAAATTGGCGTTCACGTGCTCGTTTTTGTGGAAAAAATTAAAAAAGCTCTCAAAGTTCGAGATAAAAAAAAAAAACCATCGACCAGGTAGCCAACGGTAAACGATACAAGTATCGTACGGGCGAAAACGAGCGTTACCGTGCTCGTTTTCGAGTTATTGACGAAAAACGGCCTGGAGCGATCGGTACGGCGGTCGACGCGCGAAAGTTTCTAAGTCCGCTCTGCTCCGAATCATCGCTCCGGCGTCAAAAATCGTCGTAGGACGAAAAATCGACACGCTACCTTGCAGGAAAAAATCCGGGGAACACGATGGCGTCGTCAAAAGTGCAGGTCGTCGAGCTCGTTTTCGAGAAAAAAAAAAAAAAATTCTCAAAATTCGACGAACAAATAAAACGATTGTTGGACCGTGTAGAGAATGTAAAACTGCATAAGAATCGTATAGACGAAAATTGGCGTTCACGTGCTCGTTTTTGTGGAAAAAATTAAAAAAGCTCTCAAAGTTCGAGATAAAAAAAAAAAAACCATCGACCAGGTAGCCAACGGTAAACGATACAAGTATCGTACGGGCGAAAACGAGCGTTACCGTGCTCGTTTTCGAGTTATTGACGAAAAACGGCCTGGAGCGATCGGTCCGGCGGTCGACGCGCGAAAGTTTCTAAGTCCGCTCTGCTCCGAATCATCGCTCCGGCGTCAAAAATCGTCGTAGGACAAAAAATGGACACGCTATCTTGCAGGAAAAAATCCGGGGAACACGATGGCGTCGTCAAAAGTGCAGGTCGTCGAGCTCGTTTTCGAGAGAAAAAAAAAAAAATTCTCAAAATTCGACAAAAAAATAAAACGATTGTTGGACCGTGTAGAGAATGTAAAACTGCATAAGAATCGTATAGACGAAAATTGGCGTTCACGTGCTCGTTTTTGTGGAAAAAATTAAAAAAGCTCTCAAAGTTCGAGATAAAAAAAAAAAAACCATCGACCAGGTAGCCAACGGTAAACGATACAAGTATCGTACGGGCGAAAACGAGCGTTACCGTGCTCGTTTTCGAGTTATTGACGAAAAACGGCCTGGAGCGATCGGTCCGGCGGTCGACGCGCGAAAGTTTCTAAGTCCGCTCTGCTCCGAATCATCGCTCCGGCGTCAAAAATCGTCGTAGGACAAAAAATGGACACGCTATCTTGCATGAAAAAATCCGGGGAACACGATGGCGTCGTCAAAAGTGCAGGTCGTCGAGCTCGTTTTCGAGAGAAAAAAAAAGAAATTCTCAAAATTCGACAAAAAAATAAAACGATTATTGGATCGTGTAGAGAATGTGAAACTGCATAAGAATCGTATAGACGAAAATTGGCGTTCACGTGCTCGTTTTTGTGGAAAAAATTAAAAAAGCTCTCAAAGCTCGAGATAAAAAAAAAAAAAACCATCGACCAGGTAGCCAACGGTAGACGGTACAAGTATCGTATGGGCGAAAACGAGCATTACCGTGCTCGTTTTCGAGTTATTGACGAAAAACGGCCTGGAGCGATCGGTCCGGCGGTCGACGCGCGAAAGTTTCTAAGTCCGCTCTGCTCCGAATCATCGCTCCGGCGTCAAAAATCGTCGTAGGACAAAAACTCGACACGCTATCTTGCATGAAAAAATCCGGGGAACACGATGGCGTCGTCAAAAGTGCAGGTCGTCGAGCTCGTTTTCGAGAGAAAAAAAAAAAAATTCTCAAAATTCGACAAAAAAATAAAACGATTATTGGATCGTGTAGAGAATGTAAAACTGCATAAGAATCGCATAGACGAAAATTGGCGTTCACGTGCTCGTTTTTGTGGAAAAAATTAAAAAAGCTCTCAAAGTTCGAGATAAAAAAAGAAAAAACCATCCACCAGGTAGCCAACGGTAAACGATACAAGTATCGTACGGGCGAAAACGAGCGTTACCGTGCTCGTTTTCGAGTTATTGACGAAAAACGGCCTGGAGCGATCGGTCCGGCGGTCGACGCGCGAAAGTTTCTAAGTCCGCTCTGCTCGTCAATACACTCTTCCCAATTGGGGAGAGGGGACCGCGTCCTCCGGCGGCGGCGGCTGTCCCAGTGGAGTGGACGGCCGAGCTGGGGGTCACGCAGGAGGAGCTGGCAGCGGCCATCAGACGGCTCGGGGTTCGTAACACGGCCCCGGGTCCGGATGGTGTGCCCGGCCGGGTTTGGGTCTTGACCCAGGGCGTCCTTGGGGCCGACCTCAGGCGGTTGTTCGACCGCTGCCTGAGGGACGGGCGATTCCCCCCCAGTTGGAAGGTGGCCAGGATGGTCCTCCTCCGGAAGGAGGGTCGGCCCGCGGAGTCTCCCTCCGCATACCGGCCCATTTGTCTCCTCGACGAGGTGGGCAAGCTCTTCGAGCGTGTGATTGCTGCCCGCCTCGTCGAGCACCTGTCGCGGGGTGATCCCGGTCTGGCCGACTGCCAGTTCGGTTTCCGGGGGGGCCGATCGACTATCGACGCGATAGGTCGTGTGAGGGCCCTCTCGGAGGCGGCCGTCACCCGGGGAGGGGTGGCATTGGCAATATCCTTGGATATTGCCAATGCTTTTAACACCCTCCCCTGGGAAGAGATAAGGAGGGGACTCGAATATCATCGAGTCCCCCCTTGTCTCAGGGCGGTCGTCGGGGATTATCTCCGCGGCAGGTGGATCGAGTATCCGGGCCGGGATGGTGATATGCGGAGGGAGGTGTACTGCGGTGTTCCGCAGGGGTCGGTCCTCGGGCCACTCCTGTGGAACATCGCGTACGACTCGGTGTTGCGGGCCGGCCTCCCCGACGGCGTCAGCACGGTGTGTTATGCGGATGACACACTGGTGCTGGCCGTCGGGGCGCACTGGGGGAGGGCCATGCGTCGCGCGGAGGAGGGGTCGCAACGCGTCGTCGACCGGATCAGGGGGATGGGGATGACGGTGGCGGTCCATAAGACCGAGGTGATTGCGTTTCATTCACCTCGGCAGGATCCGCCACCCCCTCTGATTCGGGTGGGTGGGGCTGACATCGAGGTGAAGCCCCAGATCAGGTATCTGGGGCTGATCCTCGATAGCCACTGGCGTTTCGAGAAGCATTTCCGCTGCCTGGTCCCCCGGTTGGAAAGGATGGTTGCGGCTCTGGGCCGGATCCTGCCCAACCTGGGGGGCCCGGCGGGCCGAGTTCGTCGCCTCTATGTGGCAATGGTCCAGTCGGTGGCCCTATACGGGGCCCCCGTCTGGGCGGACGACCTGGCTGCCTCCCGGCGCAGCATGACTATGCTGCGTCGGGTGCAGAGGCGCATGGCGCTCAGGGTCGTCCGCGGGTATCGGACCATGTCACATGAGGCGGCGACGGTTCTAGCGGGGATGCCGCCCATGGACCTGCTCGCGCGGTCGCACGCGGTGATGTACCGGCACCGCGTCGACCGTCGCGCGGGGGTGGGGGCGGTCCCGGGCGGGCAGGAACCTGCTTGGGGCGATTTGAAGCGCCAGGCCCGGCAGTCCGTGTTGCTCGCGTGGCAGGAGCGGCTGGCTCTGCCAACCGCGGGGCACCGGACTGTCGGGGCTGTTCGGCCACTCCTGAAGGAGTGGCTGGACAGAGGCCATGGCAGCCTCACCTACCGGCTGGCACAGGTATTTTCCGGGCATGGCAGCTTCGGAAGATACCTGTGCCGGATAGGGAAGGAGCCGACGGCGCGTTGCTGCCACTGCGACGCTGAGCAGGACACGGCGGATCATACCCTGGAGGTATGCCCCGCGTGGGAGGGGGAGCGCCGTGTCCTGGTCGGCGTCGTCGGGCGGGATGTCTCGCTGCCGGGCGTGGTGCGCGCCATGCTCGGCAGCGAGGAGAAGTGGAGGGCCGTGGCCTCCTTCTGCGAGAACGTAATGTTGCAGAAGGAGGCCGCGGGGAGGGAGCGCGAGCTTCAGCGGCGTGCTGAAGCGCGCGCTCGTGCGGTGGCCCGAGGTCGTCGCCCGGTCGCGAGGCGTCGCGGGCGGCCGCCTCGGCGTGGCGGATGACCTAGGCTGGGAGGGGGGTCCTGAGGGGACCCTCCTCCCGCCAGGCGGCGCCGGGTCGGACCGGTTGGGGGTAGGAGTGCCTCCCCCTACCGGTCCGACGCAAGGGGAGGCACCCTCGGCGGTCTGGTGCGGCCATGAACGCCCGGCCGCCGAGGGGTGGAAACGGGGTCGCGGGCGGTTGCGAGTTGGGGCTCGCAGCCGCCACTAAACGCGACCCCGGGACGGATAGCGGCGGGATGGAGTGGCCCCGTCCCGCCGCTATGAGGCAGTGTGTCTACTGGGGGGACCGGTCCCCCCGGGGGATGGGCGCGAAAGCGCGGGCACGGGGAGGATACCGGAAGAATGCTTCGAGCGATTCCCGGTATCCTCCCAAAGCGTGCCGAAGGGTCACCGTGGGGTTTTTAGTGGGTAGGTCCCGCGCCTGTCGTTGTACGGGCGCGGGGAATCCCACACACCCCTCCCACCTCTCCCCAAGGAGGTGGGAGGGAGTCTTTCGAAGATTTTCCCCACGACAAAAAAAAAAAAAAAAAAAAAAAAAAAAAGTCCGCTCTGCTCCGAATCATCGCTCCGGCGTCAAAAATCGTCGTAGGACAAAAAATCGACACGCTACTTTGCAGGAAAAAATCCGGGGAACACGATGGCGTCGTCAAAAGTGCAGGTCGTCGAGCTCGTTTTCGAGAAAAAAAAAAAAAAATTCTCAAAATTCGACAAACAAATAAAACGATTGTTGGACCGTGTAGAGAATGTACAACTGCATAAGAATCGTATAGACGAAAATTGGCGTTCACGTGCTCGTTTTTGTGGAAAAAATTAAAAAAGCTCTCAAAGTTCGAGATAAAAAAAAAAAAACCATCGACCAGGTAGCCAACGGTAAACGATACAAGTATCGTACGGGCGAAAACGAGCGTTACCGTGCTCGTTTTCGAGTTATTGACGAAAAACGGCCTGGAGCGATCGGTCCGGCGGTCGACGCGCGAAAGTTTCTAAGTCCGCTCTGCTCCGAATCATCGCTCCGGCGTCAAAAATCGTCGTAGGACGAAAAATCGACACGCTACCTTGCAGGAAAAAATCCGGGGAACACGATGGCGTCGTCAAAAGTGCAGGTCGTCGAGCTCGTTTTCGAGAAAAAAAAAAAAAAATTCTCAAAATTCGACGAACAAATAAAACGATTGTTGGACCGTGTAGAGAATGTAAAACTGCATAAGAATCGTATAGACGAAAATTGGCGTTCACGTGCTCGTTTTTGTGGAAAAAATTAAAAAAGCTCTCAAAGTTCGAGATAAAAAAAAAAAAACCATCGACCAGGTAGCCAACGGTAAACGATACAAGTATCGTACGGGCGAAAACGAGCGTTACCGTGCTCGTTTTCGAGTTATTGACGAAAAACGGCCTGGAGCGATCGGTCCGGCGGTCGACGCGCGAAAGTTTCTAAGTCCGCTCTGCTCCGAATCATCGCTCCGGCGTCAAAAATCGTCGTAGGACAAAAAATCGACACGCTACTTTGCAGGAAAAAATCCGGGGAACACGATGGCGTCGTCAAAAGTGCAGGTCGTCGAGCTCGTTTTCGAGAAAAAAAAAAAAAAATTCTCAAAATTCGACAAACAAATAAAACGATTGTTGGACCGTGTAGAGAATGTACAACTGCATAAGAATCG
Organism: Colletes latitarsis; assembly: GCF_051014445.1. Taxonomy (NCBI): domain Eukaryota; kingdom Metazoa; phylum Arthropoda; class Insecta; order Hymenoptera; family Colletidae; genus Colletes; species Colletes latitarsis. The sequence continues at coordinate 2,994,875 of NC_135137.1, forward strand.
TATAGACGAAAATTGGCGTTCACGTGCTCGTTTTTGTGGAAAAAATTAAAAAAGCTCTCAAAGTTCGAGATAAAAAAAAAAAAACCATCGACCAGGTAGCCAACGGTAAACGATACAAGTATCGTACGGGCGAAAACGAGCGTTACCGTGCTCGTTTTCGAGTTATTGACGAAAAACGGCCTGGAGCGATCGGTCCGGCGGTCGACGCGCGAAAGTTTCTAAGTCCGCTCTGCTCCGAATCATCGCTCCGGCGTCAAAAATCGTCGTAGGACGAAAAATCGACACGCTACCTTGCAGGAAAAAATCCGGGGAACACGATGGCGTCGTCAAAAGTGCAGGTCGTCGAGCTCGTTTTCGAGAAAAAAAAAAAAAAATTCTCAAAATTCGACGAACAAATAAAACGATTGTTGGACCGTGTAGAGAATGTAAAACTGCATAAGAATCGTATAGACGAAAATTGGCGTTCACGTGCTCGTTTTTGTGGAAAAAATTAAAAAAGCTCTCAAAGTTCGAGATAAAAAAAAAAAAACCATCGACCAGGTAGCCAACGGTAAACGATACAAGTATCGTACGGGCGAAAACGAGCGTTACCGTGCTCGTTTTCGAGTTATTGACGAAAAACGGCCTGGAGCGATCGGTCCGGCGGTCGACGCGCGAAAGTTTCTAAGTCCGCTCTGCTCCGAATCATCGCTCCGGCGTCAAAAATCGTCGTAGGACAAAAAATGGACACGCTATCTTGCAGGAAAAAATCCGGGGAACACGATGGCGTCGTCAAAAGTGCAGGTCGTCGAGCTCGTTTTCGAGAGAAAAAAAAAAAAATTCTCAAAATTCGACAAAAAAATAAAACGATTATTGGATCGTGTAGAGAATGTAAAACTGCATAAGAATCGTATAGACGAAAATTGGCGTTCACGTGCTCGTTTTTGTGGAAAAAATTAAAAAAGCTCTCAAAGTTCGAGATAAAAAAAAAAAAACCATCGACCAGGTAGCCAACGGTAAACGATACAAGTATCGTACGGGCGAAAACGAGCGTTACCGTGCTCGTTTTCGAGTTATTGACGAAAAACGGCCTGGAGCGATCGGTACGGCGGTCGACGCGCGAAAGTTTCTAAGTCCGCTCTGCTCCGAATCATCGCTCCGGCGTCAAAAATCGTCGTAGGACAAAAAATGGACACGCTATCTTGCATGAAAAAATCCGGGGAACACGATGGCGTCGTCAAAAGTGCAGGTCGTCGAGCTCGTTTTCGAGAGAAAAAAAAAGAAATTCTCAAAATTCGACAAAAAAATAAAACGATTATTGGATCGTGTAGAGAATGTGAAACTGCATAAGAATCGTATAGACGAAAATTGGCGTTCACGTGCTCGTTTTTGTAGAAAAAATTAAAAAAGCTCTCAAAGCTCGAGATAAAAAAAAAAAAAACCATCGACCAGGTAGCCAACGGTAGACGGTACAAGTATCGTACGGGCGAAAACGAGCGTTACCGTGCTCGTTTTCGAGTTATTGACGAAAAACGGCCTGGAGCGATCGGTCCGGCGGTCGACGCGCGAAAGTTTCTAAGTCCGCTCTGCTCCGAATCATCGCTCCGGCGTCAAAAATCGTCGTAGGACAAAAACTCGACACGCTATCTTGCAGGAAAAAATCCGGGGAACACGATGGCGTCGTCAAAAGTGCAGGTCGTCGAGCTCGTTTTCGAGAAAAAAAAAAAAAAATTCTCAAAATTCGACGAACAAATAAAACGATTGTTGGACCGTGTAGAGAATGTAAAACTGCATAAGAATCGTATAGACGAAAATTGGCGTTCACGTGCTCGTTTTTGTGGAAAAAATTAAAAAAGCTCTCAAAGTTCGAGATAAAAAAAAAAAAACCATCGACCAGGTAGCCAACGGTAAACGATACAAGTATCGTACGGGCGAAAACGAGCGTTACCGTGCTCGTTTTCGAGTTATTGACGAAAAACGGCCTGGAGCGATCGGTCCGGCGGTCGACGCGCGAAAGTTTCTAAGTCCGCTCTGCTCCGAATCATCGCTCCGGCGTCAAAAATCGTCGTAGGACAAAAAATCGACACGCTACTTTGCAGGAAAAAATCCGGGGAACACGATGGCGTCGTCAAAAGTGCAGGTCGTCGAGCTCGTTTTCGAGAAAAAAAAAAAAAAATTCTCAAAATTCGACAAACAAATAAAACGATTGTTGGACCGTGTAGAGAATGTACAACTGCATAAGAATCGTATAGACGAAAATTGGCGTTCACGTGCTCGTTTTTGTGGAAAAAATTAAAAAAGCTCTCAAAGTTCGAGATAAAAAAAAAAAAACCATCGACCAGGTAGCCAACGGTAAACGATACAAGTATCGTACGGGCGAAAACGAGCGTTACCGTGCTCGTTTTCGAGTTATTGACGAAAAACGGCCTGGAGCGATCGGTCCGGCGGTCGACGCGCGAAAGTTTCTAAGTCCGCTCTGCTCCGAATCATCGCTCCGGCGTCAAAAATCGTCGTAGGACGAAAAATCGACACGCTACCTTGCAGGAAAAAATCCGGGGAACACGATGGCGTCGTCAAAAGTGCAGGTCGTCGAGCTCGTTTTCGAGAAAAAAAAAAAAAAATTCTCAAAATTCGACGAACAAATAAAACGATTGTTGGACCGTGTAGAGAATGTAAAACTGCATAAGAATCGTATAGACGAAAATTGGCGTTCACGTGCTCGTTTTTGTGGAAAAAATTAAAAAAGCTCTCAAAGTTCGAGATAAAAAAAAAAAAACCATCGACCAGGTAGCCAACGGTAAACGATACAAGTATCGTACGGGCGAAAACGAGCGTTACCGTGCTCGTTTTCGAGTTATTGACGAAAAACGGCCTGGAGCGATCGGTCCGGCGGTCGACGCGCGAAAGTTTCTAAGTCCGCTCTGCTCCGAATCATCGCTCCGGCGTCAAAAATCGTCGTAGGACAAAAAATGGACACGCTATCTTGCAGGAAAAAATCCGGGGAACACGATGGCGTCGTCAAAAGTGCAGGTCGTCGAGCTCGTTTTCGAGAGAAAAAAAAAAAAATTCTCAAAATTCGACAAAAAAATAAAACGATTATTGGATCGTGTAGAGAATGTAAAACTGCATAAGAATCGTATAGACGAAAATTGGCGTTCACGTGCTCGTTTTTGTGGAAAAAATTAAAAAAGCTCTCAAAGTTCGAGATAAAAAAAAAAAAACCATCGACCAGGTAGCCAACGGTAAACGATACAAGTATCGTACGGGCGAAAACGAGCGTTACCGTGCTCGTTTTCGAGTTATTGACGAAAAACGGCCTGGAGCGATCGGTACGGCGGTCGACGCGCGAAAGTTTCTAAGTCCGCTCTGCTCCGAATCATCGCTCCGGCGTCAAAAATCGTCGTAGGACAAAAAATGGACACGCTATCTTGCATGAAAAAATCCGGGGAACACGATGGCGTCGTCAAAAGTGCAGGTCGTCGAGCTCGTTTTCGAGAGAAAAAAAAAGAAATTCTCAAAATTCGACAAAAAAATAAAACGATTATTGGATCGTGTAGAGAATGTGAAACTGCATAAGAATCGTATAGACGAAAATTGGCGTTCACGTGCTCGTTTTTGTAGAAAAAATTAAAAAAGCTCTCAAAGCTCGAGATAAAAAAAAAAAAAACCATCGACCAGGTAGCCAACGGTAGACGGTACAAGTATCGTACGGGCGAAAACGAGCGTTACCGTGCTCGTTTTCGAGTTATTGACGAAAAACGGCCTGGAGCGATCGGTCCGGCGGTCGACGCGCGAAAGTTTCTAAGTCCGCTCTGCTCCGAATCATCGCTCCGGCGTCAAAAATCGTCGTAGGACAAAAACTCGACACGCTATCTTGCAGGAAAAAATCCGGGGAACACGATGGCGTCGTCAAAAGTGCAGGTCGTCGAGCTCGTTTTCGAGAGAAAAAAAAAAAAATTCTCAAAATTCGACAAAAAAATAAAACGATTGTTGTACCGTGTAGAGAATGTAAAACTGCATAAGAATCGTATAGACGAAAATTGGCGTTCACGTGCTCGTTTTTGTGGAAAAAATTAAAAAAGCTCTCAAAGTTCGAGATAAAAAAAAAAAAACCATCAACCAGGTAGCCAACGGTAAACGATACAAGTATCGTACGGGCGAAAACGAGCGTTACCGTGCTCGTTTTCGAGTTATTGACGAAAAACAGCCTGGAGCGATCGGTCCGGCGGTCGACGCGCGAAAGTTTCTAAGTCCGCTCTGCTCCGAATCATCGCTCCGGCGTCAAAAATCGTCGTAGGACAAAAAATCGACACGCTATCTTGCAGGAAAAAATCCGGGGAACACGATGGCGTCGTCAAAAGTGCAGGTCGTCGAGCTCGTTTTCGAGAGAAAAAAAGAAAAATTCTCAAAATTCGACAAAAAAATAAAGCGATTATTGGATCGTGTAGAGAATGTGAAACTGCATAAGAATCGTGTAGACGAAAATTGGCGATCACGTGCTCGTTTTTGTGGAAAAAATTAAAAAAGCTCTCAAAGCTCGAGATAAAAAAAAAAAAAACCATCGACCAGGTAGCCAACGGTAGACGGTACAAGTATCGTATGGGCGAAAACGAGCGTTACCGTGCTCGTTTTCGAGTTATTGACGAAAAACGGCCTGGAGCGATCGGTCCGGCGGTCGACGCGCGAAAGTTTCTAAGTCCGCTCTGCTCCGAATCATCGCTCCGGCGTCAAAAATCGTCGTAGGACAAAAACTCGACACGCTATCTTGCATGAAAAAATCCGGGGAACACGATGGCGTCGTCAAAAGTGCAGGTCGTCGAGCTCGTTTTCGAGAGAAAAAAAAAAAAATTCTCAAAATTCGACAAAAAAATAAAACGATTATCGGATCGTGTAGAGAATGTAAAACTGCATAAGAATCGCATAGACGAAAATTAGCGTTCACGTGCTCGTTTTTGTGGAAAAAATTAAAAAAGCTCTCAAAGTTCGAGATAAAAAAAGAAAAAACCATCCACCAGGTAGCCAACGGTAAACGGTACAAGTATCGTACGGGCGAAAACGAGCGTTACCGTGCTCGTTTTCGAGTTATTGACGAAAAACGGCCTGGAGCGATCGGTCCGGCGGTCGACGCGCGAAAGTTTCTAAGTCCGCTCTGCTCCGAATCATCGCTCCGGCGTCAAAAATCGTCGTAGGACAAAAAATCGACACGCTACTTTGCAGGAAAAAATCCGGGGAACACGATGGCGTCGTCAAAAGTGCAGGTCGTGGAGCTCGTTTTCGAGAAAAAAAAAAAAAAATTCTCAAAATTCGACAAACAAATAAAACGATTGTTGGACCGTGTAGAGAATGTAAAACTGCATAAGAATCGTATAGACGAAAATTGGCGTTCACGTGCTCGTTTTTGTGGAAAAAATTAAAAAAGCTCTCAAAGTTCGAGATAAAAAAAAAAAAACCATCGACCAGGTAGCCAACGGTAAACGATACAAGTATCGTACGGGCGAAAACGAGCGTTACCGTGCTCGTTTTCGAGTTATTGACGAAAAACGGCCTGGAGCGATCGGTCCGGCGGTCGACGCGCGAAAGTTTCTAAGTCCGCTCTGCTCCGAATCATCGCTCCGGCGTCAAAAATCGTCGTAGGACAAAAAATCGACACGCTATCTTGCAGGAAAAAATCCGGGGAACACGATGGCGTCGTCAAAAGTGCAGGTCGTCGAGCTCGTTTTCGAGAGAAAAAAAGAAAAATTCTCAAAATTCGACAAAAAAATAAAGCGATTATTGGATCGTGTAGAGACTGTGAAACTGCATAAGAATCGTGTAGACGAAAATTGGCGTTCACGTGCTCGTTTTTGTGGAAAAAATTAAAAAAGCTCTCAAAGCTCGAGATAAAAAAAAAAAAACCATCGACCAGGTAGCCAACGGTAGACGGTACAAGTATCGTATGGGCGAAAACGAGCATTACCGTGCTCGTTTTCGAGTTATTGACGAGAAACGGCCTGGAGCGATCGGTCCGGCGGTCGACGCGCGAAAGTTTCTAAGTCCGCTCTGCTCCGAATCATCGCTCCGGCGTCAAAAATCGTCGTAGGACAAAAAATCGACACGCTATCTTGCAGGAAAAAATCCGGGGAACACGATGGCGTCGTCAAAAGTGCAGGTCGTCGAGCTCGTTTTCGAGAGAAAAAAAGAAAAATTCTCAAAATTCGACAAAAAAATAAAGCGATTATTGGATCGTGTAGAGAATGTGAAACTGCATAAGAATCGTGTAGACGAAAATTGGCGATCACGTGCTCGTTTTTGTGGAAAAAATTAAAAAAGCTCTCAAAGCTCGAGATAAAAAAAAAAAAAACCATCGACCAGGTAGCCAACGGTAGACGGTACAAGTATCGTATGGGCGAAAACGAGCGTTACCGTGCTCGTTTTCGAGTTATTGACGAAAAGCGGCCTGGAGCGATCGGTCCGGCGGTCGACGCGCGAAAGTTTCTAAGTCCGCTCTGCTCCGAATCATCGCTCCGGCGTCAAAAATCGTCGTAGGACAAAAACTCGACACGCTATCTTGCATGAAAAAATCCGGGGAACACGATGGCGTCGTCAAAAGTGCAGGTCGTCGAGCTCGTTTTCGAGAGAAAAAAAAAAAAATTCTCAAAATTCGACAAAAAAATAAAACGATTATTGGATCGTGTAGAGAATGTAAAACTGCATAAGAATCGCATAGACGAAAATTAGCGTTCACGTGCTCGTTTTTGTGGAAAAAATTAAAAAAGCTCTCAAAGTTCGAGATAAAAAAAGAAAAAACCATCCACCAGGTAGCCAACGGTAAACGGTACAAGTATCGTACGGGCGAAAACGAGCGTTACCGTGCTCGTTTTCGAGTTATTGACGAAAAACGGCCTGGAGCGATCGGTCCGGCGGTCGACGCGCGAAAGTTTCTAAGTCCGCTCTGCTCCGAATCATCGCTCCGGCGTCAAAAATCGTCGTAGGACAAAAAATCGACACGCTACTTTGCAGGAAAAAATCCGGGGAACACGATGGCGTCGTCAAAAGTGCAGGTCGTGGAGCTCGTTTTCGAGAAAAAAAAAAAAAAATTCTCAAAATTCGACAAACAAATAAAACGATTGTTGGACCGTGTAGAGAATGTAAAACTGCATAAGAATCGTATAGACGAAAATTGGCGTTCACGTGCTCGTTTTTGTGGAAAAAATTAAAAAAGCTCTCAAAGCTCGAGATAAAAAAAAAAAAAACCATCGACCAGGTAGCCAACGGTAGACGGTACAAGTATCGTATGGGCGAAAACGAGCGTTACCGTGCTCGTTTTCGAGTTATTGACGAAAAACGGCCTGGAGCGATCGGTCCGGCGGTCGACGCGCGAAAGTTTCTGAGTCCGCTCTGCTCCGAATCATCGCTCCGGCGTCAAAAATCGTCGTAGGACAAAAACTCGACACGCTATCTTGCATGAAAAAATCCGGGGAACACGATGGCGTCGTCAAAAGTGCAGGTCGTCGAGCTCGTTTTCGAGAGAAAAAAAAAAAAATTCTCAAAATTCGACAAAAAAATAAAACGATTATTGGATCGTGTAGAGAATGTAAAACTGCATAAGAATCGCATAGACGAAAATTGGCGTTCACGTGCTCGTTTTTGTGGAAAAAATTAAAAAAGCTCTCAAAGTTCGAGATAAAAAAAGAAAAAACCATCCACCAGGTAGCCAACGGTAAACGATACAAGTATCGTACGGGCGAAAACGAGCGTTACCGTGCTCGTTTTCGAGTTATTGACGAAAAACGGCCTGGAGCGATCGGTCCGGCGGTCGACGCGCGAAAGTTTCTAAGTCCGCTCTGCTCGTCAATACACTCTTCCCAATTGGGGAGAGGGGACCGCGTCCTCCGGCGGCGGCGGCTGTCCCAGTGGAGTGGACGGCCGAGCTGGGGGTCACGCAGGAGGAGCTGGCAGCGGCCATCAGACGGCTCGGGGTTCGTAACACGGCCCCGGGTCCGGATGGTGTGCCCGGCCGGGTTTGGGTCTTGACCCAGGGCGTCCTTGGGGCCGACCTCAGGCGGTTGTTCGACCGCTGCCTGAGGGACGGGCGATTCCCCCCCAGTTGGAAGGTGGCCAGGATGGTCCTCCTCCGGAAGGAGGGTCGGCCCGCGGAGTCTCCCTCCGCATACCGGCCCATTTGTCTCCTCGACGAGGTGGGCAAGCTCTTCGAGCGTGTGATTGCTGCCCGCCTCGTCGAGCACCTGTCGCGGGGTGATCCCGGTCTGGCCGACTGCCAGTTCGGTTTCCGGGGGGGCCGATCGACTATCGACGCGATAGGTCGTGTGAGGGCCCTCTCGGAGGCGGCCGTCACCCGGGGAGGGGTGGCATTGGCAATATCCTTGGATATTGCCAATGCTTTTAACACCCTCCCCTGGGAAGAGATAAGGAGGGGACTCGAATATCATCGAGTCCCCCCTTGTCTCAGGGCGGTCGTCGGGGATTATCTCCGCGGCAGGTGGATCGAGTATCCGGGCCGGGATGGTGATATGCGGAGGGAGGTGTACTGCGGTGTTCCGCAGGGGTCGGTCCTCGGGCCACTCCTGTGGAACATCGCGTACGACTCGGTGTTGCGGGCCGGCCTCCCCGACGGCGTCAGCACGGTGTGTTATGCGGATGACACACTGGTGCTGGCCGTCGGGGCGCACTGGGGGAGGGCCATGCGTCGCGCGGAGGAGGGGTCGCAACGCGTCGTCGACCGGATCAGGGGGATGGGGATGACGGTGGCGGTCCATAAGACCGAGGTGATTGCGTTTCATTCACCTCGGCAGGATCCGCCACCCCCTCTGATTCGGGTGGGTGGGGCTGACATCGAGGTGAAGCCCCAGATCAGGTATCTGGGGCTGATCCTCGATAGCCACTGGCGTTTCGAGAAGCATTTCCGCTGCCTGGTCCCCCGGTTGGAAAGGATGGTTGCGGCTCTGGGCCGGATCCTGCCCAACCTGGGGGGCCCGGCGGGCCGAGTTCGTCGCCTCTATGTGGCAATGGTCCAGTCGGTGGCCCTATACGGGGCCCCCGTCTGGGCGGACGACCTGGCTGCCTCCCGGCGCAGCATGACTATGCTGCGTCGGGTGCAGAGGCGCATGGCGCTCAGGGTCGTCCGCGGGTATCGGACCATGTCACATGAGGCGGCGACGGTTCTAGCGGGGATGCCGCCCATGGACCTGCTCGCGCGGTCGCACGCGGTGATGTACCGGCACCGCGTCGACCGTCGCGCGGGGGTGGGGGCGGTCCCGGGCGGGCAGGAACCTGCTTGGGGCGATTTGAAGCGCCAGGCCCGGCAGTCCGTGTTGCTCGCGTGGCAGGAGCGGCTGGCTCTGCCAACCGCGGGGCACCGGACTGTCGGGGCTGTTCGGCCACTCCTGAAGGAGTGGCTGGACAGAGGCCATGGCAGCCTCACCTACCGGCTGGCACAGGTATTTTCCGGGCATGGCAGCTTCGGAAGATACCTGTGCCGGATAGGGAAGGAGCCGACGGCGCGTTGCTGCCACTGCGACGCTGAGCAGGACACGGCGGATCATACCCTGGAGGTATGCCCCGCGTGGGAGGGGGAGCGCCGTGTCCTGGTCGGCGTCGTCGGGCGGGATGTCTCGCTGCCGGGCGTGGTGCGCGCCATGCTCGGCAGCGAGGAGAAGTGGAGGGCCGTGGCCTCCTTCTGCGAGAACGTAATGTTGCAGAAGGAGGCCGCGGGGAGGGAGCGCGAGCTTCAGCGGCGTGCTGAAGCGCGCGCTCGTGCGGTGGCCCGAGGTCGTCGCCCGGTCGCGAGGCGTCGCGGGCGGCCGCCTCGGCGTGGCGGATGACCTAGGCTGGGAGGGGGGTCCTGAGGGGACCCTCCTCCCGCCAGGCGGCGCCGGGTCGGACCGGTTGGGGGTAGGAGTGCCTCCCCCTACCGGTCCGACGCAAGGGGAGGCACCCTCGGCGGTCTGGTGCGGCCATGAACGCCCGGCCGCCGAGGGGTGGAAACGGGGTCGCGGGCGGTTGCGAGTTGGGGCTCGCAGCCGCCACTAAACGCGACCCCGGGACGGATAGCGGCGGGATGGAGTGGCCCCGTCCCGCCGCTATGAGGCAGTGTGTCTACTGGGGGGACCGGTCCCCCCGGGGGATGGGCGCGAAAGCGCGGGCACGGGGAGGATACCGGAAGAATGCTTCGAGCGATTCCCGGTATCCTCCCAAAGCGTGCCGAAGGGTCACCGTGGGGTTTTTAGTGGGTAGGTCCCGCGCCTGTCGTTGTACGGGCGCGGGGAATCCCACACACCCCTCCCACCTCTCCCCAAGGAGGTGGGAGGGAGTCTTTCGAAGATTTTCCCCACGACAAAAAAAAAAAAAAAAAAAAAAAAAAAAAGTCCGCTCTGCTCCGAATCATCGCTCCGGCGTCAAAAATCGTCGTAGGACAAAAAATCGACACGCTACTTTGCAGGAAAAAATCCGGGGAACACGATGGCGTCGTCAAAAGTGCAGGTCGTCGAGCTCGTTTTCGAGAAAAAAAAAAAAAAATTCTCAAAATTCGACAAACAAATAAAACGATTGTTGGACCGTGTAGAGAATGTACAACTGCATAAGAATCGTATAGACGAAAATTGGCGTTCACGTGCTCGTTTTTGTGGAAAAAATTAAAAAAGCTCTCAAAGTTCGAGATAAAAAAAAAAAAACCATCGACCAGGTAGCCAACGGTAAACGATACAAGTATCGTACGGGCGAAAACGAGCGTTACCGTGCTCGTTTTCGAGTTATTGACGAAAAACGGCCTGGAGCGATCGGTCCGGCGGTCGACGCGCGAAAGTTTCTAAGTCCGCTCTGCTCCGAATCATCGCTCCGGCGTCAAAAATCGTCGTAGGACGAAAAATCGACACGCTACCTTGCAGGAAAAAATCCGGGGAACACGATGGCGTCGTCAAAAGTGCAGGTCGTCGAGCTCGTTTTCGAGAAAAAAAAAAAAAAATTCTCAAAATTCGACGAACAAATAAAACGATTGTTGGACCGTGTAGAGAATGTAAAACTGCATAAGAATCGTATAGACGAAAATTGGCGTTCACGTGCTCGTTTTTGTGGAAAAAATTAAAAAAGCTCTCAAAGTTCGAGATAAAAAAAAAAAAACCATCGACCAGGTAGCCAACGGTAAACGATACAAGTATCGTACGGGCGAAAACGAGCGTTACCGTGCTCGTTTTCGAGTTATTGACGAAAAACGGCCTGGAGCGATCGGTCCGGCGGTCGACGCGCGAAAGTTTCTAAGTCCGCTCTGCTCCGAATCATCGCTCCGGCGTCAAAAATCGTCGTAGGACAAAAAATCGACACGCTACTTTGCAGGAAAAAATCCGGGGAACACGATGGCGTCGTCAAAAGTGCAGGTCGTCGAGCTCGTTTTCGAGAAAAAAAAAAAAAAATTCTCAAAATTCGACAAACAAATAAAACGATTGTTGGACCGTGTAGAGAATGTACAACTGCATAAGAATCGTATAGACGAAAATTGGCGTTCACGTGCTCGTTTTTGTGGAAAAAATTAAAAAAGCTCTCAAAGTTCGAGATAAAAAAAAAAAAACCATCGACCAGGTAGCCAACGGTAAACGATACAAGTATCGTACGGGCGAAAACGAGCGTTACCGTGCTCGTTTTCGAGTTATTGACGAAAAACGGCCTGGAGCGATCGGTCCGGCGGTCGACGCGCGAAAGTTTCTAAGTCCGCTCTGCTCCGAATCATCGCTCCGGCGTCAAAAATCGTCGTAGGACGAAAAATCGACACGCTACCTTGCAGGAAAAAATCCGGGGAACACGATGGCGTCGTCAAAAGTGCAGGTCGTCGAGCTCGTTTTCGAGAAAAAAAAAAAAAAATTCTCAAAATTCGACGAACAAATAAAACGATTGTTGGACCGTGTAGAGAATGTAAAACTGCATAAGAATCGTATAGACGAAAATTGGCGTTCACGTGCTCGTTTTTGTGGAAAAAATTAAAAAAGCTCTCAAAGTTCGAGATAAAAAAAAAAAAACCATCGACCAGGTAGCCAACGGTAAACGATACAAGTATCGTACGGGCGAAAACGAGCGTTACCGTGCTCGTTTTCGAGTTATTGACGAAAAACGGCCTGGAGCGATCGGTCCGGCGGTCGACGCGCGAAAGTTTCTAAGTCCGCTCTGCTCCGAATCATCGCTCCGGCGTCAAAAATCGTCGTAGGACGAAAAATCGACACGCTACCTTGCAGGAAAAAATCCGGGGAACACGATGGCGTCGTCAAAAGTGCAGGTCGTCGAGCTCGTTTTCGAGAAAAAAAAAAAAAAATTCTCAAAATTCGACGAACAAATAAAACGATTGTTGGACCGTGTAGAGAATGTAAAACTGCATAAGAATCGTATAGACGAAAATTGGCGTTCACGTGCTCGTTTTTGTGGAAAAAATTAAAAAAGCTCTCAAAGTTCGAGATAAAAAAAAAAAAACCATCGACCAGGTAGCCAACGGTAAACGATACAAGTATCGTACGGGCGAAAACGAGCGTTACCGTGCTCGTTTTCGAGTTATTGACGAAAAACGGCCTGGAGCGATCGGTCCGGCGGTCGACGCGCGAAAGTTTCTAAGTCCGCTCTGCTCCGAATCATCGCTCCGGCGTCAAAAATCGTCGTAGGACAAAAAATGGACACGCTATCTTGCAGGAAAAAATCCGGGGAACACGATGGCGTCGTCAAAAGTGCAGGTCGTCGAGCTCGTTTTCGAGAGAAAAAAAAAAAAATTCTCAAAATTCGACAAAAAAATAAAACGATTATTGGATCGTGTAGAGAATGTAAAACTGCATAAGAATCGTATAGACGAAAATTGGCGTTCACGTGCTCGTTTTTGTGGAAAAAATTAAAAAAGCTCTCAAAGTTCGAGATAAAAAAAAAAAAACCATCGACCAGGTAGCCAACGGTAAACGATACAAGTATCGTACGGGCGAAAACGAGCGTTACCGTGCTCGTTTTCGAGTTATTGACGAAAAACGGCCTGGAGCGATCGGTACGGCGGTCGACGCGCGAAAGTTTCTAAGTCCGCTCTGCTCCGAATCATCGCTCCGGCGTCAAAAATCGTCGTAGGACAAAAAATGGACACGCTATCTTGCATGAAAAAATCCGGGGAACACGATGGCGTCGTCAAAAGTGCAGGTCGTCGAGCTCGTTTTCGAGAGAAAAAAAAAGAAATTCTCAAAATTCGACAAAAAAATAAAACGATTATTGGATCGTGTAGAGAATGTGAAACTGCATAAGAATCGTATAGACGAAAATTGGCGTTCACGTGCTCGTTTTTGTAGAAAAAATTAAAAAAGCTCTCAAAGCTCGAGATAAAAAAAAAAAAAACCATCGACCAGGTAGCCAACGGTAGACGGTACAAGTATCGTACGGGCGAAAACGAGCGTTACCGTGCTCGTTTTCGAGTTATTGACGAAAAACGGCCTGGAGCGATCGGTCCGGCGGTCGACGCGCGAAAGTTTCTAAGTCCGCTCTGCTCCGAATCATCGCTCCGGCGTCAAAAATCGTCGTAGGACAAAAACTCGACACGCTATCTTGCAGGAAAAAATCCGGGGAACACGATGGCGTCGTCAAAAGTGCAGGTCGTCGAGCTCGTTTTCGAGAGAAAAAAAAAAAAATTCTCAAAATTCGACAAAAAAATAAAACGATTGTTGTACCGTGTAGAGAATGTAAAACTGCATAAGAATCGTATAGACGAAAATTGGCGTTCACGTGCTCGTTTTTGTGGAAAAAATTAAAAAAGCTCTCAAAGTTCGAGATAAAAAAAAAAAAACCATCAACCAGGTAGCCAACGGTAAACGATACAAGTATCGTACGGGCGAAAACGAGCGTTACCGTGCTCGTTTTCGAGTTATTGACGAAAAACAGCCTGGAGCGATCGGTCCGGCGGTCGACGCGCGAAAGTTTCTAAGTCCGCTCTGCTCCGAATCATCGCTCCGGCGTCAAAAATCGTCGTAGGACAAAAAATCGACACGCTATCTTGCAGGAAAAAATCCGGGGAACACGATGGCGTCGTCAAAAGTGCAGGTCGTCGAGCTCGTTTTCGAGAGAAAAAAAGAAAAATTCTCAAAATTCGACAAAAAAATAAAGCGATTATTGGATCGTGTAGAGAATGTGAAACTGCATAAGAATCGTGTAGACGAAAATTGGCGATCACGTGCTCGTTTTTGTGGAAAAAATTAAAAAAGCTCTCAAAGCTCGAGATAAAAAAAAAAAAAACCATCGACCAGGTAGCCAACGGTAGACGGTACAAGTATCGTATGGGCGAAAACGAGCGTTACCGTGCTCGTTTTCGAGTTATTGACGAAAAACGGCCTGGAGCGATCGGTCCGGCGGTCGACGCGCGAAAGTTTCTAAGTCCGCTCTGCTCCGAATCATCGCTCCGGCGTCAAAAATCGTCGTAGGACAAAAACTCGACACGCTATCTTGCATGAAAAAATCCGGGGAACACGATGGCGTCGTCAAAAGTGCAGGTCGTCGAGCTCGTTTTCGAGAGAAAAAAAAAAAAATTCTCAAAATTCGACAAAAAAATAAAACGATTATCGGATCGTGTAGAGAATGTAAAACTGCATAAGAATCGCATAGACGAAAATTAGCGTTCACGTGCTCGTTTTTGTGGAAAAAATTAAAAAAGCTCTCAAAGTTCGAGATAAAAAAAGAAAAAACCATCCACCAGGTAGCCAACGGTAAACGGTACAAGTATCGTACGGGCGAAAACGAGCGTTACCGTGCTCGTTTTCGAGTTATTGACGAAAAACGGCCTGGAGCGATCGGTCCGGCGGTCGACGCGCGAAAGTTTCTAAGTCCGCTCTGCTCCGAATCATCGCTCCGGCGTCAAAAATCGTCGTAGGACAAAAAATCGACACGCTACTTTGCAGGAAAAAATCCGGGGAACACGATGGCGTCGTCAAAAGTGCAGGTCGTGGAGCTCGTTTTCGAGAAAAAAAAAAAAAAATTCTCAAAATTCGACAAACAAATAAAACGATTGTTGGACCGTGTAGAGAATGTAAAACTGCATAAGAATCGTATAGACGAAAATTGGCGTTCACGTGCTCGTTTTTGTGGAAAAAATTAAAAAAGCTCTCAAAGCTCGAGATAAAAAAAAAAAAAACCATCGACCAGGTAGCCAACGGTAGACGGTACAAGTATCGTATGGGCGAAAACGAGCATTACCGTGCTCGTTTTCGAGTTATTGACGAGAAACGGCCTGGAGCGATCGGTCCGGCGGTCGACGCGCGAAAGTTTCTAAGTCCGCTCTGCTCCGAATCATCGCTCCGGCGTCAAAAATCGTCGTAGGACAAAAACTCGACACGCTATCTTGCATGAAAAAATCCGGGGAACACGATGGCGTCGTCAAAAGTGCAGGTCGTCGAGCTCGTTTTCGAGAGAAAAAAAAAAAAATTCTCAAAATTCGACAAAAAAATAAAACGATTATTGGATCGTGTAGAGAATGTGAAACTGCATAAGAATCGTGTAGACGAAAATTGGCGTTCACGTGCTCGTTTTTGTGGAAAAAATTAAAAAAGCTCTCAAAGCTCGAGATAAAAAAAAAAAAATCCATCGACCAGGTAGCCAACGGTAGACGGTACAAGTATCGTATGGGCGAAAACGAGCGTTACCGTGCTCGTTTTCGAGTTATTGACGAAAAACGGCCTGGAGCGATCGGTCCGGCGGTCGACGCGCGAAAGTTTCTAAGTCCGCTCTGCTCCGAATCATCGCTCCGGCGTCAAAAATCGTCGTAGGACAAAAAATCGACACGCTACTTTGCAGGAAAAAATCCGGGGAACACGATGGCGTCGTCAAAAGTGCAGGTCGTCGAGCTCGTTTTCGAGAAAAAAAAAAAAAAATTCTCAAAATTCGACGAACAAATAAAACGATTGTTGGACCGTGTAGAGAATGTAAAACTGCATAAGAATCGTATAGACGAAAATTGGCGTTCACGTGCTCGTTTTTGTGGAAAAAATTAAAAAAGCTCTCAAAGTTCGAGATAAAAAAAAAAAAACCATCGACCAGGTAGCCAACGGTAAACGATACAAGTATCGTACGGGCGAAAACGAGCGTTACCGTGCTCGTTTTCGAGTTATTGACGAAAAACGGCCTGGAGCGATCGGTCCGGCGGTCGACGCGCGAAAGTTTCTAAGTCCGCTCTGCTCCGAATCATCGCTCCGGCGTCAAAAATCGTCGTAGGACAAAAAATCGACACGCTATCTTGCAGGAAAAAATCCGGGGAACACGATGGCGTCGTCAAAAGTGCAGGTCGTCGAGCTCGTTTTCGAGAGAAAAAAAGAAAAATTCTCAAAATTCGACAAAAAAATAAAGCGATTATTGGATCGTGTAGAGACTGTGAAACTGCATAAGAATCGTGTAGACGAAAATTGGCGTTCACGTGCTCGTTTTTGTGGAAAAAATTAAAAAAGCTCTCAAAGCTCGAGATAAAAAAAAAAAAACCATCGACCAGGTAGCCAACGGTAGACGGTACAAGTATCGTATGGGCGAAAACGAGCATTACCGTGCTCGTTTTCGAGTTATTGACGAGAAACGGCCTGGAGCGATCGGTCCGGCGGTCGACGCGCGAAAGTTTCTAAGTCCGCTCTGCTCCGAATCATCGCTCCGGCGTCAAAAATCGTCGTAGGACAAAAAATCGACACGCTATCTTGCAGGAAAAAATCCGGGGAACACGATGGCGTCGTCAAAAGTGCAGGTCGTCGAGCTCGTTTTCGAGAGAAAAAAAGAAAAATTCTCAAAATTCGACAAAAAAATAAAGCGATTATTGGATCGTGTAGAGAATGTGAAACTGCATAAGAATCGTGTAGACGAAAATTGGCGATCACGTGCTCGTTTTTGTGGAAAAAATTAAAAAAGCTCTCAAAGCTCGAGATAAAAAAAAAAAAAACCATCGACCAGGTAGCCAACGGTAGACGGTACAAGTATCGTATGGGCGAAAACGAGCGTTACCGTGCTCGTTTTCGAGTTATTGACGAAAAACGGCCTGGAGCGATCGGTCCGGCGGTCGACGCGCGAAAGTTTCTAAGTCCGCTCTGCTCCGAATCATCGCTCCGGCGTCAAAAATCGTCGTAGGACAAAAACTCGACACGCTATCTTGCATGAAAAAATCCGGGGAACACGATGGCGTCGTCAAAAGTGCAGGTCGTCGAGCTCGTTTTCGAGAGAAAAAAAAAAAAATTCTCAAAATTCGACAAAAAAATAAAACGATTATTGGATCGTGTAGAGAATGTAAAACTGCATAAGAATCGCATAGACGAAAATTAGCGTTCACGTGCTCGTTTTTGTGGAAAAAATTAAAAAAGCTCTCAAAGTTCGAGATAAAAAAAGAAAAAACCATCCACCAGGTAGCCAACGGTAAACGGTACAAGTATCGTACGGGCGAAAACGAGCGTTACCGTGCTCGTTTTCGAGTTATTGACGAAAAACGGCCTGGAGCGATCGGTCCGGCGGTCGACGCGCGAAAGTTTCTAAGTCCGCTCTGCTCCGAATCATCGCTCCGGCGTCAAAAATCGTCGTAGGACAAAAAATCGACACGCTACTTTGCAGGAAAAAATCCGGGGAACACGATGGCGTCGTCAAAAGTGCAGGTCGTGGAGCTCGTTTTCGAGAAAAAAAAAAAAAAATTCTCAAAATTCGACAAACAAATAAAACGATTGTTGGACCGTGTAGAGAATGTAAAACTGCATAAGAATCGTATAGACGAAAATTGGCGTTCACGTGCTCGTTTTTGTGGAAAAAATTAAAAAAGCTCTCAAAGCTCGAGATAAAAAAAAAAAAAACCATCGACCAGGTAGCCAACGGTAGACGGTACAAGTATCGTATGGGCGAAAACGAGCGTTACCGTGCTCGTTTTCGAGTTATTGACGAAAAACGGCCTGGAGCGATCGGTCCGGCGGTCGACGCGCGAAAGTTTCTGAGTCCGCTCTGCTCCGAATCATCGCTCCGGCGTCAAAAATCGTCGTAGGACAAAAACTCGACACGCTATCTTGCATGAAAAAATCCGGGGAACACGATGGCGTCGTCAAAAGTGCAGGTCGTCGAGCTCGTTTTCGAGAAAAAAAAAAAAAAATTCTCAAAATTCGACAAACAAATAAAACGATTGTTGGACCGTGTAGAGAATGTACAACTGCATAAGAATCGTATAGACGAAAATTGGCGTTCACGTGCTCGTTTTTGTGGAAAAAATTAAAAAAGCTCTCAAAGTTCGAGATAAAAAAAAAAAAACCATCGACCAGGTAGCCAACGGTAAACGATACAAGTATCGTACGGGCGAAAACGAGCGTTACCGTGCTCGTTTTCGAGTTATTGACGAAAAACGGCCTGGAGCGATCGGTCCGGCGGTCGACGCGCGAAAGTTTCTAAGTCCGCTCTGCTCCGAATCATCGCTCCGGCGTCAAAAATCGTCGTAGGACAAAAAATCGACACGCTACTTTGCAGGAAAAAATCCGGGGAACACGATGGCGTCGTCAAAAGTGCAGGTCGTCGAGCTCGTTTTCGAGAAAAAAAAAAAAAAATTCTCAAAATTCGACGAACAAATAAAACGATTGTTGGACCGTGTAGAGAATGTAAAACTGCATAAGAATCGTATAGACGAAAATTGGCGTTCACGTGCTCGTTTTTGTGGAAAAAATTAAAAAAGCTCTCAAAGTTCGAGATAAAAAAAAAAAAACCATCGACCAGGTAGCCAACGGTAAACGATACAAGTATCGTACGGGCGAAAACGAGCGTTACCGTGCTCGTTTTCGAGTTATTGACGAAAAACGGCCTGGAGCGATCGGTCCGGCGGTCGACGCGCGAAAGTTTCTAAGTCCGCTCTGCTCCGAATCATCGCTCCGGCGTCAAAAATCGTCGTAGGACAAAAAATGGACACGCTATCTTGCATGAAAAAATCCGGGGAACACGATGGCGTCGTCAAAAGTGCAGGTCGTCGAGCTCGTTTTCGAGAGAAAAAAAAAAAAATTCTCAAAATTCGACAAAAAAATAAAACGATTGTTGGACCGTGTAGAGAATGTAAAACTGCATAAGAATCGTATAGACGAAAATTGGCGTTCACGTGCTCGTTTTTGTGGAAAAAATTAAAAAAGCTCTCAAAGTTCGAGATAAAAAAAAAAAAACCATCAACCAGGTAGCCAACGGTAAACGATACAAGTATCGTACGGGCGAAAACGAGCGTTACCGTGCTCGTTTTCGAGTTATTGACGAAAAACAGCCTGGAGCGATCGGTCCGGCGGTCGACGCGCGAAAGTTTCTAAGTCCGCTCTGCTCCGAATCATCGCTCCGGCGTCAAAAATCGTCGTAGGACAAAAAATCGACACGCTATCTTGCAGGAAAAAATCCGGGGAACACGATGGCGTCGTCAAAAGTGCAGGTCGTCGAGCTCGTTTTCGAGAGAAAAAAAGAAAAATTCTCAAAATTCGACAAAAAAATAAAGCGATTATTGGATCGTGTAGAGACTGTGAAACTGCATAAGAATCGTGTAGACGAAAATTGGCGTTCACGTGCTCGTTTTTGTGGAAAAAATTAAAAAAGCTCTCAAAGCTCGAGATAAAAAAAAAAAAACCATCGACCAGGTAGCCAACGGTAGACGGTACAAGTATCGTATGGGCGAAAACGAGCGTTACCGTGCTCGTTTTCGAGTTATTGACGAAAAACGGCCTGGAGCGATCGGTCCGGCGGTCGACGCGCGAAAGTTTCTAAGTCCGCTCTGCTCCGAATCATCGCTCCGGCGTCAAAAATCGTCGTAGGACAAAATCTCGACACGCTATCTTGCATGAAAAAATCCGGGGAACACGATGGCGTCGTCAAAAGTGCAGGTCGTCGAGCTCGTTTTCGAGAGAAAAAAAAAAAAATTCTCAAAATTCGACAAAAAAATAAAACGATTATTGGATCGTGTAGAGAATGTAAAACTGCATAAGAATCGCATAGACGAAAATTAGCGTTCACGTGCTCGTTTTTGTGGAAAAAATTAAAAAAGCTCTCAAAGTTCGAGATAAAAAAAGAAAAAACCATCCACCAGGTAGCCAACGGTAAACGGTACAAGTATCGTACGGGCGAAAACGAGCGTTACCGTGCTCGTTTTCGAGTTATTGACGAAAAACGGCCTGGAGCGATCGGTCCGGCGGTCGACGCGCGAAAGTTTCTAAGTCCGCTCTGCTCCGAATCATCGCTCCGGCGTCAAAAATCGTCGTAGGACAAAAAATCGACACGCTACTTTGCAGGAAAAAATCCGGGGAACACGATGGCGTCGTCAAAAGTGCAGGTCGTGGAGCTCGTTTTCGAGAAAAAAAAAAAAAAATTCTCAAAATTCGACAAACAAATAAAACGATTGTTGGACCGTGTAGAGAATGTAAAACTGCATAAGAATCGGATAGACGAAAATTGGCGTTCACGTGCTCGTTTTTGTGGAAAAAATTAAAAAAGCTCTCAAAGCTCGAGATAAAAAAAAAAAAAACCATCGACCAGGTAGCCAACGGTAGACGGTACAAGTATCGTATGGGCGAAAACGAGCGTTACCGTGCTCGTTTTCGAGTTATTGACGAAAAACGGCCTGGAGCGATCGGTCCGGCGGTCGACGCGCGAAAGTTTCTAAGTCCGCTCTGCTCCGAATCATCGCTCCGGCGTCAAAAATCGTCGTAGGACAAAAAATCGCCACGCTACTTTGCAGGAAAAAATCCGGGGAACACGATGGCGTCGTCAAAAGTGCAGGTCGTCGAGCTCGTTTTCGAGAAAAAAAAAAAAAAATTCTCAAAATTCGACAAACAAATAAAACGATTGTTGGACCGTGTAGAGAATGTACAACTGCATAAGAATCGTATAGACGAAAATTGGCGTTCACGTGCTCGTTTTTGTGGAAAAAATTAAAAAAGCTCTCAAAGTTCGAGATAAAAAAAAAAAAACCATCGACCAGGTAGCCAACGGTAAACGATACAAGTATCGTACGGGCGAAAACGAGCGTTACCGTGCTCGTTTTCGAGTTATTGACGAAAAACGGCCTGGAGCGATCGGTCCGGCGGTCGACGCGCGAAAGTTTCCAAGTCTGCTCTGCCCGGTCCCGCCGCTATGAGGCAGTGTGTCTACTGGGGGGACCGATTGTCCCCCCGGGGGATGGGCGCGAAAGCGCGGGCACGGGGAGGATACCGGAAGAATGCTTCGAGCGATTCCCGGTATCCTCCCAAAGCGTGCCGAAGGGTCACCGTGGGGTTTTTAGTGGGTAGGTCCCGCGCCTGTCGTTGTACGGGCGCGGGGAATCCCACACACCCCTCCCACCTCTCCCCAAGGAGGTGGGAGGGAGTCTTTCGAAGATTTTCCCCACGACAAAAAAAAAAAAAAAAAAAAAAAAAAAAAGTCTGCTCTGCCCCGAATCATCGCTCCGGCGTCAAAAATCGTCGTAGGACAAAAACTCGACACGCTATCTTGCAGGAAAAAATCCGGGGAACACGATGGCGTGGTCAAAAGTGCAGGTCGTCGAGCTCGTTTTCGAGAGAAAAAAAAAAAAATTCTCACAATTCGACAAAAAAATAAAACGATTATTGGATCGTGTAGAGAATGTGAAACTGCATAAGAATCGTATAGACGAAAATTGGCGTTCACGTGCTCGTTTTTGTGGAAAAAATTAAAAAAGCTCTCAAAGTTCGAGATAAAAAAAAAAAAAACCATCGACCAGGTAGCCAACGGTAGACGGTACAAGTATCGTATGGGCGAAAACGAGCGTTACCGTGCTCGTTTTCGAGTTATTGGCGAAAAACGGCCTGGAGCGATCGGTCCGGCGGTCGACGCGCGAAAGTTTCTAAGTCCGCTCTGCTCCGAATCATCGCTCCGGCGTCAAAAATCGTCGTAGGACAAAAACTCGACACGCTATCTTGCAGGAAAAAATCCGGGGAACACGATGGCGTCGTCAAAAGTGCAGGTCGTCGAGCTCGTTTTCGAGAGAAAAAAAAAAAAATTCTCAAAATTCGACAAAAAAATAAAACGATTATTGGATCGTGTAGAGAATGTAGAACTGCATAAGAATCGCATAGACGAAAATTAGCGTTCACGTGCTCGTTTTTGTGGAAAAAATTAAAAAAGCTCTCAAAGTTCGAGATAAAAAAAGAAAAAACCATCCACCAGGTAGCCAACGGTAAACGGTACAAGTATCGTACGGGCGAAAACGAGCGTTACCGTGCTCGTTTTCGAGTTATTGACGAAAAACGGCCTGGAGCGATCGGTCCGGCGGTCGACGCGCGAAAGTTTCTAAGTCCGCTCTGCTCCGAATCATCGCTCCGGCGTCAAAAATCGTCGTAGGACAAAAAATCGACACGCTACTTTGCAGGAAAAAATCCGGGGAACACGATGGCGTCGTCAAAAGTGCAGGTCGTCGAGCTCGTTTTCGAGAAAAAAAAAAAAAAATTCTCAAAATTCGACAAACAAATAAAACGATTGTTGGACCGTGTAGAGAATGTACAACTGCATAAGAATCGTATAGACGAAAATTGGCGTTCACGTGCTCGTTTTTGTGGAAAAAATTAAAAAAGCTCTCAAAGTTCGAGATAAAAAAAAAAAAACCATCGACCAGGTAGCCAACGGTAAACGATACAAGTATCGTACGGGCGAAAACGAGCGTTACCGTGCTCGTTTTCGAGTTATTGACGAAAAACGGCCTGGAGCGATCGGTCCGGCGGTCGACGCGCGAAAGTTTCCAAGTCTGCTCTGCCCGGTCCCGCCGCTATGAGGCAGTGTGTCTACTGGGGGGACCGATTGTCCCCCCGGGGGATGGGCGCGAAAGCGCGGGCACGGGGAGGATACCGGAAGAATGCTTCGAGCGATTCCCGGTATCCTCCCAAAGCGTGCCGAAGGGTCACCGTGGGGTTTTTAGTGGGTAGGTCCCGCGCCTGTCGTTGTACGGGCGCGGGGAATCCCACACACCCCTCCCACCTCTCCCCAAGGAGGTGGGAGGGAGTCTTTCGAAGATTTTCCCCACGACAAAAAAAAAAAAAAAAAAAAAAAAAAAAAGTCTGCTCTGCCCCGAATCATCGCTCCGGCGTCAAAAATCGTCGTAGGACAAAAACTCGACACGCTATCTTGCAGGAAAAAATCCGGGGAACACGATGGCGTGGTCAAAAGTGCAGGTCGTCGAGCTCGTTTTCGAGAGAAAAAAAAAAAAATTCTCACAATTCGACAAAAAAATAAAACGATTATTGGATCGTGTAGAGAATGTGAAACTGCATAAGAATCGTATAGACGAAAATTGGCGTTCACGTGCTCGTTTTTGTGGAAAAAATTAAAAAAGCTCTCAAAGTTCGAGATAAAAAAAAAAAAAACCATCGACCAGGTAGCCAACGGTAGACGGTACAAGTATCGTATGGGCGAAAACGAGCGTTACCGTGCTCGTTTTCGAGTTATTGACGAAAAACAGCCTGGAGCGATCGGTCCGGCGGTCGACGCGCGAAAGTTTCTAAGTCCGCTCTGCTCCGAATCATCGCTCCGGCGTCAAAAATCGTCGTAGGACAAAAAATCGACACGCTATCTTGCAGGAAAAAATCCGGGGAACACGATGGCGTCGTCAAAAGTGCAGGTCGTCGAGCTCGTTTTCGAGAGAAAAAAAGAAAAATTCTCAAAATTCGACAAAAAAATAAAGCGATTATTGGATCGTGTAGAGACTGTGAAACTGCATAAGAATCGTGTAGACGAAAATTGGCGTTCACGTGCTCGTTTTTGTGGAAAAAATTAAAAAAGCTCTCAAAGCTCGAGATAAAAAAAAAAAAACCATCGACCAGGTAGCCAACGGTAGACGGTACAAGTATCGTATGGGCGAAAACGAGCGTTACCGTGCTCGTTTTCGAGTTATTGACGAAAAACGGCCTGGAGCGATCGGTCCGGCGGTCGACGCGCGAAAGTTTCTAAGTCCGCTCTGCTCCGAATCATCGCTCCGGCGTCAAAAATCGTCGTAGGACAAAAAATCGACACGCTACTTTGCAGGAAAAAATCCGGGGAACACGATGGCGTCGTCAAAAGTGCAGGTCGTGGAGCTCGTTTTCGAGAAAAAAAAAAAAAAATTCTCAAAATTCGACAAACAAATAAAACGATTGTTGGACCGTGTAGAGAATGTAAAACTGCATAAGAATCGTATAGACGAAAATTGGCGTTCACGTGCTCGTTTTTGTGGAAAAAATTAAAAAAGCTCTCAAAGCTCGAGATAAAAAAAAAAAAAACCATCGACCAGGTAGCCAACGGTAGACGGTACAAGTATCGTATGGGCGAAAACGAGCATTACCGTGCTCGTTTTCGAGTTATTGACGAAAAACGGCCTGGAGCGATCGGTCCGGCGGTCGACGCGCGAAAGTTTCTAAGTCCGCTCTGCTCCGAATCATCGCTCCGGCGTCAAAAATCGTCGTAGGACAAAAACTCGACACGCTATCTTGCATGAAAAAATCCGGGGAACACGATGGCGTCGTCAAAAGTGCAGGTCGTCGAGCTCGTTTTCGAGAGAAAAAAAAAAAAATTCTCAAAATTCGACAAAAAAATAAAACGATTATTGGATCGTGTAGAGAATGTAAAACTGCATAAGAATCGCATAGACGAAAATTAGCGTTCACGTGCTCGTTTTTGTGGAAAAAATTAAAAAAGCTCTCAAAGTTCGAGATAAAAAAAGAAAAAACCATCCACCAGGTAGCCAACGGTAAACGGTACAAGTATCGTACGGGCGAAAACGAGCGTTACCGTGCTCGTTTTCGAGTTATTGACGAAAAACGGCCTGGAGCGATCGGTCCGGCGGTCGACGCGCGAAAGTTTCTAAGTCCGCTCTGCTCCGAATCATCGCTCCGGCGTCAAAAATCGTCGTAGGACAAAAAATCGACACGCTACTTTGCAGGAAAAAATCCGGGGAACACGATGGCGTCGTCAAAAGTGCAGGTCGTCGAGCTCGTTTTCGAGAAAAAAAAAAAAAAATTCTCAAAATTCGACAAACAAATAAAACGATTGTTGGACCGTGTAGAGAATGTACAACTGCATAAGAATCGTATAGACGAAAATTGGCGTTCACGTGCTCGTTTTTGTGGAAAAAATTAAAAAAGCTCTCAAAGTTCGAGATAAAAAAAAAAAAACCATCGACCAGGTAGCCAACGGTAAACGATACAAGTATCGTACGGGCGAAAACGAGCGTTACCGTGCTCGTTTTCGAGTTATTGACGAAAAACGGCCTGGAGCGATCGGTCCGGCGGTCGACGCGCGAAAGTTTCCAAGTCTGCTCTGCCCGGTCCCGCCGCTATGAGGCAGTGTGTCTACTGGGGGGACCGATTGTCCCCCCGGGGGATGGGCGCGAAAGCGCGGGCACGGGGAGGATACCGGAAGAATGCTTCGAGCGATTCCCGGTATCCTCCCAAAGCGTGCCGAAGGGTCACCGTGGGGTTTTTAGTGGGTAGGTCCCGCGCCTGTCGTTGTACGGGCGCGGGGAATCCCACACACCCCTCCCACCTCTCCCCAAGGAGGTGGGAGGGAGTCTTTCGAAGATTTTCCCCACGACAAAAAAAAAAAAAAAAAAAAAAAAAAAAAGTCTGCTCTGCCCCGAATCATCGCTCCGGCGTCAAAAATCGTCGTAGGACAAAAACTCGACACGCTATCTTGCAGGAAAAAATCCGGGGAACACGATGGCGTGGTCAAAAGTGCAGGTCGTCGAGCTCGTTTTCGAGAGAAAAAAAAAAAAATTCTCACAATTCGACAAAAAAATAAAACGATTATTGGATCGTGTAGAGAATGTGAAACTGCATAAGAATCGTATAGACGAAAATTGGCGTTCACGTGCTCGTTTTTGTGGAAAAAATTAAAAAAGCTCTCAAAGTTCGAGATAAAAAAAAAAAAAACCATCGACCAGGTAGCCAACGGTAGACGGTACAAGTATCGTATGGGCGAAAACGAGCGTTACCGTGCTCGTTTTCGAGTTATTGGCGAAAAACAGCCTGGAGCGATCGGTCCGGCGGTCGACGCGCGAAACTTTCTAAGTCCGCTCTGCTCCGAATCATCGCTCCGGCGTCAAAAATCGTCATAGGACAAAAAATCGCCACCCTATCTTGCAGGAAAAAATCCGGGGAACACGATGGCGTCGTCAAAAGTGCAGGTCGTCGAGCTCGTTTTCGAGAAAAAAAAAAAAAATTCTCAAAATTCGACAAAAAAATAAAACGATCAGTGGACCGTGTAGAGAATCTAAAACTGCATAAGAATCGTATAGACGAAAATTGGCGTTCACGTGCTCGTTTTTGAGAAAAAAGTTAAAAAAGCTCTCAAAATTCGAGATAAAAAAAAAAAAATCATCTACCAGGTAGCCAACGGTAAACGGTACAAGTATCGTACGGGCGAAAACGAGCGTTACCGTGCTCGTTTTCGAGTTATTGACGAAAAACGGCCTGGAGCGATCAGTCCGGCGGTCGACGCGCGAAAGTTTCTAAGTCCGCTCTGCTCCGAATCATCGCTCCGGCGTCAAAAATCGTCGTAGGACAAAAAATCGACACGCTACTTTGCAGGAAAAAATCCGGGGAACACGATGGCGTCGTCAAAAGTGCAGGTCGTCGAGCTCGTTTTCGAGAAAAAAAAAAAAAAATTCTCAAAATTCGACAAACAAATAAAACGATTGTTGGACCGTGTAGAGAATGTACAACTGCATAAGAATCGTATAGACGAAAATTGGCGTTCACGTGCTCGTTTTTGTGGAAAAAATTAAAAAAGCTCTCAAAGTTCGAGATAAAAAAAAAAAAACCATCGACCAGGTAGCCAACGGTAAACGATACAAGTATCGTACGGGCGAAAACGAGCGTTACCGTGCTCGTTTTCGAGTTATTGACGAAAAACGGCCTGGAGCGATCGGTCCGGCGGTCGACGCGCGAAAGTTTCCAAGTCTGCTCTGCCCGGTCCCGCCGCTATGAGGCAGTGTGTCTACTGGGGGGACCGATTGTCCCCCCGGGGGATGGGCGCGAAAGCGCGGGCACGGGGAGGATACCGGAAGAATGCTTCGAGCGATTCCCGGTATCCTCCCAAAGCGTGCCGAAGGGTCACCGTGGGGTTTTTAGTGGGTAGGTCCCGCGCCTGTCGTTGTACGGGCGCGGGGAATCCCACACACCCCTCCCACCTCTCCCCAAGGAGGTGGGAGGGAGTCTTTCGAAGATTTTCCCCACGACAAAAAAAAAAAAAAAAAAAAAAAAAAAAAGTCTGCTCTGCCCCGAATCATCGCTCCGGCGTCAAAAATCGTCGTAGGACAAAAACTCGACACGCTATCTTGCAGGAAAAAATCCGGGGAACACGATGGCGTGGTCAAAAGTGCAGGTCGTCGAGCTCGTTTTCGAGAGAAAAAAAAAAAAATTCTCACAATTCGACAAAAAAATAAAACGATTATTGGATCGTGTAGAGAATGTGAAACTGCATAAGAATCGTATAGACGAAAATTGGCGTTCACGTGCTCGTTTTTGTGGAAAAAATTAAAAAAGCTCTCAAAGTTCGAGATAAAAAAAAAAAAAACCATCGACCAGGTAGCCAACGGTAGACGGTACAAGTATCGTATGGGCGAAAACGAGCGTTACCGTGCTCGTTTTCGAGTTATTGACGAAAAACAGCCTGGAGCGATCGGTCCGGCGGTCGACGCGCGAAAGTTTCTAAGTCCGCTCTGCTCCGAATCATCGCTCCGGCGTCAAAAATCGTCGTAGGACAAAAAATCGACACGCTATCTTGCAGGAAAAAATCCGGGGAACACGATGGCGTCGTCAAAAGTGCAGGTCGTCGAGCTCGTTTTCGAGAGAAAAAAAGAAAAATTCTCAAAATTCGACAAAAAAATAAAGCGATTATTGGATCGTGTAGAGACTGTGAAACTGCATAAGAATCGTGTAGACGAAAATTGGCGTTCACGTGCTCGTTTTTGTGGAAAAAATTAAAAAAGCTCTCAAAGCTCGAGATAAAAAAAAAAAAACCATCGACCAGGTAGCCAACGGTAGACGGTACAAGTATCGTATGGGCGAAAACGAGCGTTACCGTGCTCGTTTTCGAGTTATTGACGAAAAACGGCCTGGAGCGATCGGTCCGGCGGTCGACGCGCGAAAGTTTCTAAGTCCGCTCTGCTCCGAATCATCGCTCCGGCGTCAAAAATCGTCGTAGGACAAAAAATCGACACGCTACTTTGCAGGAAAAAATCCGGGGAACACGATGGCGTCGTCAAAAGTGCAGGTCGTGGAGCTCGTTTTCGAGAAAAAAAAAAAAAAATTCTCAAAATTCGACAAACAAATAAAACGATTGTTGGACCGTGTAGAGAATGTAAAACTGCATAAGAATCGTATAGACGAAAATTGGCGTTCACGTGCTCGTTTTTGTGGAAAAAATTAAAAAAGCTCTCAAAGCTCGAGATAAAAAAAAAAAAAACCATCGACCAGGTAGCCAACGGTAGACGGTACAAGTATCGTATGGGCGAAAACGAGCATTACCGTGCTCGTTTTCGAGTTATTGACGAAAAACGGCCTGGAGCGATCGGTCCGGCGGTCGACGCGCGAAAGTTTCTAAGTCCGCTCTGCTCCGAATCATCGCTCCGGCGTCAAAAATCGTCGTAGGACAAAAACTCGACACGCTATCTTGCATGAAAAAATCCGGGGAACACGATGGCGTCGTCAAAAGTGCAGGTCGTCGAGCTCGTTTTCGAGAGAAAAAAAAAAAAATTCTCAAAATTCGACAAAAAAATAAAACGATTATTGGATCGTGTAGAGAATGTAAAACTGCATAAGAATCGCATAGACGAAAATTAGCGTTCACGTGCTCGTTTTTGTGGAAAAAATTAAAAAAGCTCTCAAAGTTCGAGATAAAAAAAGAAAAAACCATCCACCAGGTAGCCAACGGTAAACGGTACAAGTATCGTACGGGCGAAAACGAGCGTTACCGTGCTCGTTTTCGAGTTATTGACGAAAAACGGCCTGGAGCGATCGGTCCGGCGGTCGACGCGCGAAAGTTTCTAAGTCCGCTCTGCTCCGAATCATCGCTCCGGCGTCAAAAATCGTCGTAGGACAAAAAATCGACACGCTACTTTGCAGGAAAAAATCCGGGGAACACGATGGCGTCGTCAAAAGTGCAGGTCGTCGAGCTCGTTTTCGAGAAAAAAAAAAAAAAATTCTCAAAATTCGACAAACAAATAAAACGATTGTTGGACCGTGTAGAGAATGTACAACTGCATAAGAATCGTATAGACGAAAATTGGCGTTCACGTGCTCGTTTTTGTGGAAAAAATTAAAAAAGCTCTCAAAGTTCGAGATAAAAAAAAAAAAACCATCGACCAGGTAGCCAACGGTAAACGATACAAGTATCGTACGGGCGAAAACGAGCGTTACCGTGCTCGTTTTCGAGTTATTGACGAAAAACGGCCTGGAGCGATCGGTCCGGCGGTCGACGCGCGAAAGTTTCCAAGTCTGCTCTGCCCGGTCCCGCCGCTATGAGGCAGTGTGTCTACTGGGGGGACCGATTGTCCCCCCGGGGGATGGGCGCGAAAGCGCGGGCACGGGGAGGATACCGGAAGAATGCTTCGAGCGATTCCCGGTATCCTCCCAAAGCGTGCCGAAGGGTCACCGTGGGGTTTTTAGTGGGTAGGTCCCGCGCCTGTCGTTGTACGGGCGCGGGGAATCCCACACACCCCTCCCACCTCTCCCCAAGGAGGTGGGAGGGAGTCTTTCGAAGATTTTCCCCACGACAAAAAAAAAAAAAAAAAAAAAAAAAAAAAGTCTGCTCTGCCCCGAATCATCGCTCCGGCGTCAAAAATCGTCGTAGGACAAAAACTCGACACGCTATCTTGCAGGAAAAAATCCGGGGAACACGATGGCGTGGTCAAAAGTGCAGGTCGTCGAGCTCGTTTTCGAGAGAAAAAAAAAAAAATTCTCACAATTCGACAAAAAAATAAAACGATTATTGGATCGTGTAGAGAATGTGAAACTGCATAAGAATCGTATAGACGAAAATTGGCGTTCACGTGCTCGTTTTTGAGAAAAAAGTTAAAAAAGCTCTCAAAATTCGAGATAAAAAAAAAAAAATCATCTACCAGGTAGCCAACGGTAAACGGTACAAGTATCGTACGGGCGAAAACGAGCGTTACCGTGCTCGTTTTCGAGTTATTGACGAAAAACGGCCTGGAGCGATCGGTCCGGCGGTCGACGCGCGAAAGTTTCTAAGTCCGCTCTGCTCCGAATCATCGCTCCGGCGTCAAAAATCGTCGTAGGACAAAAAATGGACACGCTATCTTGCATGAAAAAATCCGGGGAACACGATGGCGTCGTCAAAAGTGCAGGTCGTCGAGCTCGTTTTCGAGAGAAAAAAAAAGAAATTCTCAAAATTCGACAAAAAAATAAAACGATTATTGGATCGTGTAGAGAATGTGAAACTGCATAAGAATCGTATAGACGAAAATTGGCGTTCACGTGCTCGTTTTTGTAGAAAAAATTAAAAAAGCTCTCAAAGCTCGAGATAAAAAAAAAAAAAACCATCGACCAGGTAGCCAACGGTAGACGGTACAAGTATCGTACGGGCGAAAACGAGCGTTACCGTGCTCGTTTTCGAGTTATTGACGAAAAACGGCCTGGAGCGATCGGTCCGGCGGTCGACGCGCGAAAGTTTCTAAGTCCGCTCTGCTCCGAATCATCGCTCCGGCGTCAAAAATCGTCGTAGGACAAAAACTCGACACGCTATCTTGCAGGAAAAAATCCGGGGAACACGATGGCGTCGTCAAAAGTGCAGGTCGTCGAGCTCGTTTTCGAGAGAAAAAAAAAAAAATTCTCAAAATTCGACAAAAAAATAAAACGATTGTTGTACCGTGTAGAGAATGTAAAACTGCATAAGAATCGTATAGACGAAAATTGGCGTTCACGTGCTCGTTTTTGTGGAAAAAATTAAAAAAGCTCTCAAAGTTCGAGATAAAAAAAAAAAAACCATCAACCAGGTAGCCAACGGTAAACGATACAAGTATCGTACGGGCGAAAACGAGCGTTACCGTGCTCGTTTTCGAGTTATTGACGAAAAACAGCCTGGAGCGATCGGTCCGGCGGTCGACGCGCGAAAGTTTCTAAGTCCGCTCTGCTCCGAATCATCGCTCCGGCGTCAAAAATCGTCGTAGGACAAAAAATCGACACGCTATCTTGCAGGAAAAAATCCGGGGAACACGATGGCGTCGTCAAAAGTGCAGGTCGTCGAGCTCGTTTTCGAGAGAAAAAAAGAAAAATTCTCAAAATTCGACAAAAAAATAAAGCGATTATTGGATCGTGTAGAGAATGTGAAACTGCATAAGAATCGTGTAGACGAAAATTGGCGATCACGTGCTCGTTTTTGTGGAAAAAATTAAAAAAGCTCTCAAAGCTCGAGATAAAAAAAAAAAAAACCATCGACCAGGTAGCCAACGGTAGACGGTACAAGTATCGTATGGGCGAAAACGAGCGTTACCGTGCTCGTTTTCGAGTTATTGACGAAAAACGGCCTGGAGCGATCGGTCCGGCGGTCGACGCGCGAAAGTTTCTAAGTCCGCTCTGCTCCGAATCATCGCTCCGGCGTCAAAAATCGTCGTAGGACAAAAACTCGACACGCTATCTTGCATGAAAAAATCCGGGGAACACGATGGCGTCGTCAAAAGTGCAGGTCGTCGAGCTCGTTTTCGAGAGAAAAAAAAAAAAATTCTCAAAATTCGACAAAAAAATAAAACGATTATCGGATCGTGTAGAGAATGTAAAACTGCATAAGAATCGCATAGACGAAAATTAGCGTTCACGTGCTCGTTTTTGTGGAAAAAATTAAAAAAGCTCTCAAAGTTCGAGATAAAAAAAGAAAAAACCATCCACCAGGTAGCCAACGGTAAACGGTACAAGTATCGTACGGGCGAAAACGAGCGTTACCGTGCTCGTTTTCGAGTTATTGACGAAAAACGGCCTGGAGCGATCGGTCCGGCGGTCGACGCGCGAAAGTTTCTAAGTCCGCTCTGCTCCGAATCATCGCTCCGGCGTCAAAAATCGTCGTAGGACAAAAAATCGACACGCTACTTTGCAGGAAAAAATCCGGGGAACACGATGGCGTCGTCAAAAGTGCAGGTCGTGGAGCTCGTTTTCGAGAAAAAAAAAAAAAAATTCTCAAAATTCGACAAACAAATAAAACGATTGTTGGACCGTGTAGAGAATGTAAAACTGCATAAGAATCGTATAGACGAAAATTGGCGTTCACGTGCTCGTTTTTGTGGAAAAAATTAAAAAAGCTCTCAAAGCTCGAGATAAAAAAAAAAAAAACCATCGACCAGGTAGCCAACGGTAGACGGTACAAGTATCGTATGGGCGAAAACGAGCATTACCGTGCTCGTTTTCGAGTTATTGACGAGAAACGGCCTGGAGCGATCGGTCCGGCGGTCGACGCGCGAAAGTTTCTAAGTCCGCTCTGCTCCGAATCATCGCTCCGGCGTCAAAAATCGTCGTAGGACAAAAAATCGACACGCTATCTTGCAGGAAAAAATCCGGGGAACACGATGGCGTCGTCAAAAGTGCAGGTCGTCGAGCTCGTTTTCGAGAGAAAAAAAGAAAAATTCTCAAAATTCGACAAAAAAATAAAGCGATTATTGGATCGTGTAGAGAATGTGAAACTGCATAAGAATCGTGTAGACGAAAATTGGCGATCACGTGCTCGTTTTTGTGGAAAAAATTAAAAAAGCTCTCAAAGCTCGAGATAAAAAAAAAAAAAACCATCGACCAGGTAGCCAACGGTAGACGGTACAAGTATCGTATGGGCGAAAACGAGCGTTACCGTGCTCGTTTTCGAGTTATTGACGAAAAACGGCCTGGAGCGATCGGTCCGGCGGTCGACGCGCGAAAGTTTCTAAGTCCGCTCTGCTCCGAATCATCGCTCCGGCGTCAAAAATCGTCGTAGGACAAAAACTCGACACGCTATCTTGCATGAAAAAATCCGGGGAACACGATGGCGTCGTCAAAAGTGCAGGTCGTCGAGCTCGTTTTCGAGAGAAAAAAAAAAAAATTCTCAAAATTCGACAAAAAAATAAAACGATTATCGGATCGTGTAGAGAATGTAAAACTGCATAAGAATCGCATAGACGAAAATTAGCGTTCACGTGCTCGTTTTTGTGGAAAAAATTAAAAAAGCTCTCAAAGTTCGAGATAAAAAAAGAAAAAACCATCCACCAGGTAGCCAACGGTAAACGGTACAAGTATCGTACGGGCGAAAACGAGCGTTACCGTGCTCGTTTTCGAGTTATTGACGAAAAACGGCCTGGAGCGATCGGTCCGGCGGTCGACGCGCGAAAGTTTCTAAGTCCGCTCTGCTCCGAATCATCGCTCCGGCGTCAAAAATCGTCGTAGGACAAAAAATCGACACGCTACTTTGCAGGAAAAAATCCGGGGAACACGATGGCGTCGTCAAAAGTGCAGGTCGTGGAGCTCGTTTTCGAGAAAAAAAAAAAAAAATTCTCAAAATTCGACAAACAAATAAAACGATTGTTGGACCGTGTAGAGAATGTAAAACTGCATAAGAATCGTATAGACGAAAATTGGCGTTCACGTGCTCGTTTTTGTGGAAAAAATTAAAAAAGCTCTCAAAGCTCGAGATAAAAAAAAAAAAAACCATCGACCAGGTAGCCAACGGTAGACGGTACAAGTATCGTATGGGCGAAAACGAGCATTACCGTGCTCGTTTTCGAGTTATTGACGAGAAACGGCCTGGAGCGATCGGTCCGGCGGTCGACGCGCGAAAGTTTCTAAGTCCGCTCTGCTCCGAATCATCGCTCCGGCGTCAAAAATCGTCGTAGGACAAAAACTCGACACGCTATCTTGCATGAAAAAATCCGGGGAACACGATGGCGTCGTCAAAAGTGCAGGTCGTCGAGCTCGTTTTCGAGAGAAAAAAAAAAAAATTCTCAAAATTCGACAAAAAAATAAAACGATTATTGGATCGTGTAGAGAATGTGAAACTGCATAAGAATCGTGTAGACGAAAATTGGCGTTCACGTGCTCGTTTTTGTGGAAAAAATTAAAAAAGCTCTCAAAGCTCGAGATAAAAAAAAAAAAAACCATCGACCAGGTAGCCAACGGTAGACGGTACAAGTATCGTATGGGCGAAAACGAGCGTTACCGTGCTCGTTTTCGAGTTATTGACGAAAAACGGCCTGGAGCGATCGGTCCGGCGGTCGACGCGCGAAAGTTTCTAAGTCCGCTCTGCTCCGAATCATCGCTCCGGCGTCAAAAATCGTCGTAGGACAAAAAATCGACACGCTACTTTGCAGGAAAAAATCCGGGGAACACGATGGCGTCGTCAAAAGTGCAGGTCGTCGAGCTCGTTTTCGAGAAAAAAAAAAAAAAATTCTCAAAATTCGACGAACAAATAAAACGATTGTTGGACCGTGTAGAGAATGTAAAACTGCATAAGAATCGTATAGACGAAAATTGGCGTTCACGTGCTCGTTTTTGTGGAAAAAATTAAAAAAGCTCTCAAAGTTCGAGATAAAAAAAAAAAAACCATCGACCAGGTAGCCAACGGTAAACGATACAAGTATCGTACGGGCGAAAACGAGCGTTACCGTGCTCGTTTTCGAGTTATTGACGAAAAACGGCCTGGAGCGATCGGTCCGGCGGTCGACGCGCGAAAGTTTCTAAGTCCGCTCTGCTCCGAATCATCGCTCCGGCGTCAAAAATCGTCGTAGGACAAAAAATCGACACGCTATCTTGCAGGAAAAAATCCGGGGAACACGATGGCGTCGTCAAAAGTGCAGGTCGTCGAGCTCGTTTTCGAGAGAAAAAAAGAAAAATTCTCAAAATTCGACAAAAAAATAAAGCGATTATTGGATCGTGTAGAGACTGTGAAACTGCATAAGAATCGTGTAGACGAAAATTGGCGTTCACGTGCTCGTTTTTGTGGAAAAAATTAAAAAAGCTCTCAAAGCTCGAGATAAAAAAAAAAAAACCATCGACCAGGTAGCCAACGGTAGACGGTACAAGTATCGTATGGGCGAAAACGAGCATTACCGTGCTCGTTTTCGAGTTATTGACGAGAAACGGCCTGGAGCGATCGGTCCGGCGGTCGACGCGCGAAAGTTTCTAAGTCCGCTCTGCTCCGAATCATCGCTCCGGCGTCAAAAATCGTCGTAGGACAAAAAATCGACACGCTATCTTGCAGGAAAAAATCCGGGGAACACGATGGCGTCGTCAAAAGTGCAGGTCGTCGAGCTCGTTTTCGAGAGAAAAAAAGAAAAATTCTCAAAATTCGACAAAAAAATAAAGCGATTATTGGATCGTGTAGAGAATGTGAAACTGCATAAGAATCGTGTAGACGAAAATTGGCGATCACGTGCTCGTTTTTGTGGAAAAAATTAAAAAAGCTCTCAAAGCTCGAGATAAAAAAAAAAAAAACCATCGACCAGGTAGCCAACGGTAGACGGTACAAGTATCGTATGGGCGAAAACGAGCGTTACCGTGCTCGTTTTCGAGTTATTGACGAAAAACGGCCTGGAGCGATCGGTCCGGCGGTCGACGCGCGAAAGTTTCTAAGTCCGCTCTGCTCCGAATCATCGCTCCGGCGTCAAAAATCGTCGTAGGACAAAAACTCGACACGCTATCTTGCATGAAAAAATCCGGGGAACACGATGGCGTCGTCAAAAGTGCAGGTCGTCGAGCTCGTTTTCGAGAGAAAAAAAAAAAAATTCTCAAAATTCGACAAAAAAATAAAACGATTATTGGATCGTGTAGAGAATGTAAAACTGCATAAGAATCGCATAGACGAAAATTAGCGTTCACGTGCTCGTTTTTGTGGAAAAAATTAAAAAAGCTCTCAAAGTTCGAGATAAAAAAAGAAAAAACCATCCACCAGGTAGCCAACGGTAAACGGTACAAGTATCGTACGGGCGAAAACGAGCGTTACCGTGCTCGTTTTCGAGTTATTGACGAAAAACGGCCTGGAGCGATCGGTCCGGCGGTCGACGCGCGAAAGTTTCTAAGTCCGCTCTGCTCCGAATCATCGCTCCGGCGTCAAAAATCGTCGTAGGACAAAAAATCGACACGCTACTTTGCAGGAAAAAATCCGGGGAACACGATGGCGTCGTCAAAAGTGCAGGTCGTGGAGCTCGTTTTCGAGAAAAAAAAAAAAAAATTCTCAAAATTCGACAAACAAATAAAACGATTGTTGGACCGTGTAGAGAATGTAAAACTGCATAAGAATCGTATAGACGAAAATTGGCGTTCACGTGCTCGTTTTTGTGGAAAAAATTAAAAAAGCTCTCAAAGCTCGAGATAAAAAAAAAAAAAACCATCGACCAGGTAGCCAACGGTAGACGGTACAAGTATCGTATGGGCGAAAACGAGCGTTACCGTGCTCGTTTTCGAGTTATTGACGAAAAACGGCCTGGAGCGATCGGTCCGGCGGTCGACGCGCGAAAGTTTCTGAGTCCGCTCTGCTCCGAATCATCGCTCCGGCGTCAAAAATCGTCGTAGGACAAAAACTCGACACGCTATCTTGCATGAAAAAATCCGGGGAACACGATGGCGTCGTCAAAAGTGCAGGTCGTCGAGCTCGTTTTCGAGAAAAAAAAAAAAAAATTCTCAAAATTCGACAAACAAATAAAACGATTGTTGGACCGTGTAGAGAATGTACAACTGCATAAGAATCGTATAGACGAAAATTGGCGTTCACGTGCTCGTTTTTGTGGAAAAAATTAAAAAAGCTCTCAAAGTTCGAGATAAAAAAAAAAAAACCATCGACCAGGTAGCCAACGGTAAACGATACAAGTATCGTACGGGCGAAAACGAGCGTTACCGTGCTCGTTTTCGAGTTATTGACGAAAAACGGCCTGGAGCGATCGGTCCGGCGGTCGACGCGCGAAAGTTTCTAAGTCCGCTCTGCTCCGAATCATCGCTCCGGCGTCAAAAATCGTCGTAGGACAAAAAATCGACACGCTACTTTGCAGGAAAAAATCCGGGGAACACGATGGCGTCGTCAAAAGTGCAGGTCGTCGAGCTCGTTTTCGAGAAAAAAAAAAAAAAATTCTCAAAATTCGACGAACAAATAAAACGATTGTTGGACCGTGTAGAGAATGTAAAACTGCATAAGAATCGTATAGACGAAAATTGGCGTTCACGTGCTCGTTTTTGTGGAAAAAATTAAAAAAGCTCTCAAAGTTCGAGATAAAAAAAAAAAAACCATCGACCAGGTAGCCAACGGTAAACGATACAAGTATCGTACGGGCGAAAACGAGCGTTACCGTGCTCGTTTTCGAGTTATTGACGAAAAACGGCCTGGAGCGATCGGTCCGGCGGTCGACGCGCGAAAGTTTCTAAGTCCGCTCTGCTCCGAATCATCGCTCCGGCGTCAAAAATCGTCGTAGGACAAAAAATGGACACGCTATCTTGCATGAAAAAATCCGGGGAACACGATGGCGTCGTCAAAAGTGCAGGTCGTCGAGCTCGTTTTCGAGAGAAAAAAAAAAAAATTCTCAAAATTCGACAAAAAAATAAAACGATTGTTGGACCGTGTAGAGAATGTAAAACTGCATAAGAATCGTATAGACGAAAATTGGCGTTCACGTGCTCGTTTTTGTGGAAAAAATTAAAAAAGCTCTCAAAGTTCGAGATAAAAAAAAAAAAACCATCAACCAGGTAGCCAACGGTAAACGATACAAGTATCGTACGGGCGAAAACGAGCGTTACCGTGCTCGTTTTCGAGTTATTGACGAAAAACAGCCTGGAGCGATCGGTCCGGCGGTCGACGCGCGAAAGTTTCTAAGTCCGCTCTGCTCCGAATCATCGCTCCGGCGTCAAAAATCGTCGTAGGACAAAAAATCGACACGCTATCTTGCAGGAAAAAATCCGGGGAACACGATGGCGTCGTCAAAAGTGCAGGTCGTCGAGCTCGTTTTCGAGAGAAAAAAAGAAAAATTCTCAAAATTCGACAAAAAAATAAAGCGATTATTGGATCGTGTAGAGACTGTGAAACTGCATAAGAATCGTGTAGACGAAAATTGGCGTTCACGTGCTCGTTTTTGTGGAAAAAATTAAAAAAGCTCTCAAAGCTCGAGATAAAAAAAAAAAAACCATCGACCAGGTAGCCAACGGTAGACGGTACAAGTATCGTATGGGCGAAAACGAGCGTTACCGTGCTCGTTTTCGAGTTATTGACGAAAAACGGCCTGGAGCGATCGGTCCGGCGGTCGACGCGCGAAAGTTTCTAAGTCCGCTCTGCTCCGAATCATCGCTCCGGCGTCAAAAATCGTCGTAGGACAAAATCTCGACACGCTATCTTGCATGAAAAAATCCGGGGAACACGATGGCGTCGTCAAAAGTGCAGGTCGTCGAGCTCGTTTTCGAGAGAAAAAAAAAAAAATTCTCAAAATTCGACAAAAAAATAAAACGATTATTGGATCGTGTAGAGAATGTAAAACTGCATAAGAATCGCATAGACGAAAATTAGCGTTCACGTGCTCGTTTTTGTGGAAAAAATTAAAAAAGCTCTCAAAGTTCGAGATAAAAAAAGAAAAAACCATCCACCAGGTAGCCAACGGTAAACGGTACAAGTATCGTACGGGCGAAAACGAGCGTTACCGTGCTCGTTTTCGAGTTATTGACGAAAAACGGCCTGGAGCGATCGGTCCGGCGGTCGACGCGCGAAAGTTTCTAAGTCCGCTCTGCTCCGAATCATCGCTCCGGCGTCAAAAATCGTCGTAGGACAAAAAATCGACACGCTACTTTGCAGGAAAAAATCCGGGGAACACGATGGCGTCGTCAAAAGTGCAGGTCGTGGAGCTCGTTTTCGAGAAAAAAAAAAAAAAATTCTCAAAATTCGACAAACAAATAAAACGATTGTTGGACCGTGTAGAGAATGTAAAACTGCATAAGAATCGGATAGACGAAAATTGGCGTTCACGTGCTCGTTTTTGTGGAAAAAATTAAAAAAGCTCTCAAAGCTCGAGATAAAAAAAAAAAAAACCATCGACCAGGTAGCCAACGGTAGACGGTACAAGTATCGTATGGGCGAAAACGAGCGTTACCGTGCTCGTTTTCGAGTTATTGACGAAAAACGGCCTGGAGCGATCGGTCCGGCGGTCGACGCGCGAAAGTTTCTAAGTCCGCTCTGCTCCGAATCATCGCTCCGGCGTCAAAAATCGTCGTAGGACAAAAAATCGACACGCTACTTTGCAGGAAAAAATCCGGGGAACACGATGGCGTCGTCAAAAGTGCAGGTCGTCGAGCTCGTTTTCGAGAAAAAAAAAAAAAAATTCTCAAAATTCGACAAACAAATAAAACGATTGTTGGACCGTGTAGAGAATGTACAACTGCATAAGAATCGTATAGACGAAAATTGGCGTTCACGTGCTCGTTTTTGTGGAAAAAATTAAAAAAGCTCTCAAAGTTCGAGATAAAAAAAAAAAAACCATCGACCAGGTAGCCAACGGTAAACGATACAAGTATCGTACGGGCGAAAACGAGCGTTACCGTGCTCGTTTTCGAGTTATTGACGAAAAACGGCCTGGAGCGATCGGTCCGGCGGTCGACGCGCGAAAGTTTCCAAGTCTGCTCTGCCCGGTCCCGCCGCTATGAGGCAGTGTGTCTACTGGGGGGACCGATTGTCCCCCCGGGGGATGGGCGCGAAAGCGCGGGCACGGGGAGGATACCGGAAGAATGCTTCGAGCGATTCCCGGTATCCTCCCAAAGCGTGCCGAAGGGTCACCGTGGGGTTTTTAGTGGGTAGGTCCCGCGCCTGTCGTTGTACGGGCGCGGGGAATCCCACACACCCCTCCCACCTCTCCCCA
Organism: Colletes latitarsis; assembly: GCF_051014445.1. Taxonomy (NCBI): domain Eukaryota; kingdom Metazoa; phylum Arthropoda; class Insecta; order Hymenoptera; family Colletidae; genus Colletes; species Colletes latitarsis. The sequence goes on from NC_135137.1 coordinate 3,034,629, forward strand.
AGGAGGTGGGAGGGAGTCTTTCGAAGATTTTCCCCACGACAAAAAAAAAAAAAAAAAAAAAAAAAAAAAGTCTGCTCTGCCCCGAATCATCGCTCCGGCGTCAAAAATCGTCGTAGGACAAAAACTCGACACGCTATCTTGCAGGAAAAAATCCGGGGAACACGATGGCGTGGTCAAAAGTGCAGGTCGTCGAGCTCGTTTTCGAGAGAAAAAAAAAAAAATTCTCACAATTCGACAAAAAAATAAAACGATTATTGGATCGTGTAGAGAATGTGAAACTGCATAAGAATCGTATAGACGAAAATTGGCGTTCACGTGCTCGTTTTTGTGGAAAAAATTAAAAAAGCTCTCAAAGTTCGAGATAAAAAAAAAAAAAACCATCGACCAGGTAGCCAACGGTAGACGGTACAAGTATCGTATGGGCGAAAACGAGCGTTACCGTGCTCGTTTTCGAGTTATTGGCGAAAAACGGCCTGGAGCGATCGGTCCGGCGGTCGACGCGCGAAAGTTTCTAAGTCCGCTCTGCTCCGAATCATCGCTCCGGCGTCAAAAATCGTCGTAGGACAAAAACTCGACACGCTATCTTGCAGGAAAAAATCCGGGGAACACGATGGCGTCGTCAAAAGTGCAGGTCGTCGAGCTCGTTTTCGAGAGAAAAAAAAAAAAATTCTCAAAATTCGACAAAAAAATAAAACGATTATTGGATCGTGTAGAGAATGTAGAACTGCATAAGAATCGCATAGACGAAAATTAGCGTTCACGTGCTCGTTTTTGTGGAAAAAATTAAAAAAGCTCTCAAAGTTCGAGATAAAAAAAGAAAAAACCATCCACCAGGTAGCCAACGGTAAACGGTACAAGTATCGTACGGGCGAAAACGAGCGTTACCGTGCTCGTTTTCGAGTTATTGACGAAAAACGGCCTGGAGCGATCGGTCCGGCGGTCGACGCGCGAAAGTTTCTAAGTCCGCTCTGCTCCGAATCATCGCTCCGGCGTCAAAAATCGTCGTAGGACAAAAAATCGACACGCTACTTTGCAGGAAAAAATCCGGGGAACACGATGGCGTCGTCAAAAGTGCAGGTCGTCGAGCTCGTTTTCGAGAAAAAAAAAAAAAAATTCTCAAAATTCGACAAACAAATAAAACGATTGTTGGACCGTGTAGAGAATGTACAACTGCATAAGAATCGTATAGACGAAAATTGGCGTTCACGTGCTCGTTTTTGTGGAAAAAATTAAAAAAGCTCTCAAAGTTCGAGATAAAAAAAAAAAAACCATCGACCAGGTAGCCAACGGTAAACGATACAAGTATCGTACGGGCGAAAACGAGCGTTACCGTGCTCGTTTTCGAGTTATTGACGAAAAACGGCCTGGAGCGATCGGTCCGGCGGTCGACGCGCGAAAGTTTCCAAGTCTGCTCTGCCCGGTCCCGCCGCTATGAGGCAGTGTGTCTACTGGGGGGACCGATTGTCCCCCCGGGGGATGGGCGCGAAAGCGCGGGCACGGGGAGGATACCGGAAGAATGCTTCGAGCGATTCCCGGTATCCTCCCAAAGCGTGCCGAAGGGTCACCGTGGGGTTTTTAGTGGGTAGGTCCCGCGCCTGTCGTTGTACGGGCGCGGGGAATCCCACACACCCCTCCCACCTCTCCCCAAGGAGGTGGGAGGGAGTCTTTCGAAGATTTTCCCCACGACAAAAAAAAAAAAAAAAAAAAAAAAAAAAAGTCTGCTCTGCCCCGAATCATCGCTCCGGCGTCAAAAATCGTCGTAGGACAAAAACTCGACACGCTATCTTGCAGGAAAAAATCCGGGGAACACGATGGCGTGGTCAAAAGTGCAGGTCGTCGAGCTCGTTTTCGAGAGAAAAAAAAAAAAATTCTCACAATTCGACAAAAAAATAAAACGATTATTGGATCGTGTAGAGAATGTGAAACTGCATAAGAATCGTATAGACGAAAATTGGCGTTCACGTGCTCGTTTTTGTGGAAAAAATTAAAAAAGCTCTCAAAGTTCGAGATAAAAAAAAAAAAAACCATCGACCAGGTAGCCAACGGTAGACGGTACAAGTATCGTATGGGCGAAAACGAGCGTTACCGTGCTCGTTTTCGAGTTATTGGCGAAAAACAGCCTGGAGCGATCGGTCCGGCGGTCGACGCGCGAAACTTTCTAAGTCCGCTCTGCTCCGAATCATCGCTCCGGCGTCAAAAATCGTCATAGGACAAAAAATCGCCACCCTATCTTGCAGGAAAAAATCCGGGGAACACGATGGCGTCGTCAAAAGTGCAGGTCGTCGAGCTCGTTTTCGAGAAAAAAAAAAAAAATTCTCAAAATTCGACAAAAAAATAAAACGATCAGTGGACCGTGTAGAGAATCTAAAACTGCATAAGAATCGTATAGACGAAAATTGGCGTTCACGTGCTCGTTTTTGAGAAAAAAGTTAAAAAAGCTCTCAAAATTCGAGATAAAAAAAAAAAAATCATCTACCAGGTAGCCAACGGTAAACGGTACAAGTATCGTACGGGCGAAAACGAGCGTTACCGTGCTCGTTTTCGAGTTATTGACGAAAAACGGCCTGGAGCGATCGGTCCGGCGGTCGACGCGCGAAAGTTTCTAAGTCCGCTCTGCTCCGAATCATCGCTCCGGCGTCAAAAATCGTCGTAGGACAAAAAATCGACACGCTATCTTGCAGGAAAAAATCCGGGGACCACGATGGCGTCGTCAAAAGTGCAGGTCGTCGAGCTCGTTTTCGAGAGAAAAAAAAAAAAATTCTCAAAATTCGACAAAAAAATAAAGCGATTGTTGGACCGTGTAGAGAATGTAAAACTGCATAAGAATCGTATAGACGAAAATTGGCGTTCACGTGCTCGTTTTTGTGGAAAAAATTAAAAAAGCTCTCAATGCTGGAGATAAAAAAAAAAAAAACCATCCACCAGGTAGCCAACGGTAAACGGTACAAGTATCGTACGGGCGAAAACGAGCGTTACCGTGCTCGTTTTCGAGTTATTGACGAAAAACGGCCTGGAGCGATCGGTCCGGCGGTCGACGCGCGAAAGTTTCTAAGTCCGCTCTGCTCCGAATCATCGCTCCGGCGTCAAAAATCGTCGTAGGACAAAAAATCGACACGCTATCTTGCAGGAAAAAAACCGGGGAACACGATGGCGTCGTCAAAAGTGCAGGTCGTCGAGCTCGTTTTCGAGAGAAAAAAAAAAAAATTCTCAAAATTCGACAAAAAAATAAAACGATTATTGGATCGTGTAGAGAATGTAAAACTGCATAAGAATCGTATAGACGAAAATTGGCGTTCACGTGCTCGTTTTTGTGGAAAAAATTAAAAAAGCTCTCAAAGCTCGAGATAAAAAAAAAAAAAACCATCCACCAGGTAGCCAACGGTAAACGGTACAAGTATCGTACGGGCGAAAACGAGCGTTACCGTGCTCGTTTTCGAGTTATTGAGGAAAAACGGCCTGGAGCGATCGGTCCGGCGGTCGACGCGCGAAAGTTTCTAAGTCCGCTCTGCTCCGAATCATCGCCCCGGCGTCAAAAATCGTCGTAGGACAAAAAATCGACACGCTATCTTGCAGGAAAAAAACCGGGGAACACGATGGCGTCGTCAAAAGTGCAGGTCGTCGAGCTCGTTTTCGAGAGAAAAAAAAAAAAATTCTCAAAATTCGACAAAAAAATAAAACGATTATTGGATCGTGTAGAGAATGTAAAACTGCATAAGAATCGTATAGACGAAAATTGGCGTTCACGTGCTCGTTTTTGTGGAAAAAATTAAAAAAGCTCTCAATGCTCGAGATAAAAAAAAAAAAAACCATCCACCAGGTAGCCAACGGTAAACGGTACAAGTATCGTACGGGCGAAAACGAGCGTTACCGTGCTCGTTTTCGAGTTATTGACGAAAAACGGCCTGGAGCGATCGGTCCGGCGGTCGACGCGCAAAAGTTTCCAAGTCCGCTCTGCTCCGAATCATCGCTCCGGCGTCAAAAATCGTCGTAGGACAAAAAATCGACACGCTATCTTGCAGGAAAAAAACCGGGGAACACGATGGCGTCGTCAAAAGTGCAGGTCGTCGAGCTCGTTTTCGAGAGAAAAAAAAAAAAATTCTCAAAATTCGACAAAAAAATAAAACGATTATTGGATCGTGTAGAGAATGTAAAACTGCATAAGAATCGTATAGACGAAAATTGGCGTTCACGTGCTCGTTTTTGTGGAAAAAATTAAAAAAGCTCTCAATGCTCGAGATAAAAAAAAAAAAAACCATCCACCAGGTAGCCAACGGTAAACGGTACAAGTATCGTACGGGCGAAAACGAGCGTTACCGTGCTCGTTTTCGAGTTATTGACGAAAAACGGCCTGGAGCGATCGGTCCGGCGGTCGACGCGCGAAAGTTTCTAAGTCCGCTCTGCTCCGAAACATCGCTCCGGCGTCAAAAATCGTCGTAGTACAAAAAATCGACACGCTGTCTTGCAGGAAAAAATCCGGGGAACACGATGGCGTCGTCAAAAGTGCAGGTCGTCGAGCTCGTTTTCGAGAAAAAAAAAAAAAATTCTCAAAATTCGACAAAAAAATAAAACGATTATTGGATCGTGTAGAGAATGTGAAACTGCATAAGAATCGTATAGACGAAAATTGGCGTTCACGTGCTCGTTTTTGTGGAAAAAATTAAAAAAGCTCTCAAAGCTCGAGATAAAAAAAAAAAAAACCATCCACCAGGTAGCCAACGGTAAACGGTACAAGTATCGTACGGGCGAAAACTAGCGTTACCGCGCTCGTTTTCGAGTTATTGACGAAAAACCGCCTGGAGCGATCGGTCCGGCGGTCGACGCGCGAAAGTTTCTAAGTCCGCTCTGCTCCGAATCATCGCCCCGGCGTCAAAAATCGTCGTAGGACAAAAAATCGACACGCTATCTTGCAGGAAAAAAACCGGGGAACACGATGGCGTCGTCAAAAGTGCAGGTCGTCGAGCTCGTTTTCGAGAGAAAAAAAAAAAAATTCTCAAAATTCGACAAAAAAATAAAACGATTATTGGATCGTGTAGAGAATGTAAAACTGCATAAGAATCGTATAGACGAAAATTGGCGTTCACGTGCTCGTTTTTGTGGAAAAAATTAAAAAAGCTCTCAATGCTGGAGATAAAAAAAAAAAAAACCATCCACCAGGTAGCCAACGGTAAACGGTACAAGTATCGTACGGGCGAAAACGAGCGTTACCGTGCTCGTTTTCGAGTTATTGACGAAAAACGGCCTGGAGCGATCGGTCCGGCGGTCGACGCGCGAAAGTTTCTAAGTCCGCTCTGCTCCGAATCATCGCTCCGGCGTCAAAAATCGTCGTAGGACAAAAAATCGACACGCTATCTTGCAGGAAAAAATCCGGGGACCACGATGGCGTCGTCAAAAGTGCAGGTCGTCGAGCTCGTTTTCGAGAGAAAAAAAAAAAAATTCTCAAAATTCGACAAAAAAATAAAGCGATTGTTGGACCGTGTAGAGAATGTAAAACTGCATAAGAATCGTATAGACGAAAATTGGCGTTCACGTGCTCGTTTTTGTGGAAAAAATTAAAAAAGCTCTCAATGCTCGAGATAAAAAAAAAAAAAACCATCCACCAGGTAGCCAACGGTAAACGGTACAAGTATCGTACGGGCGAAAACGAGCGTTACCGTGCTCGTTTTCGAGTTATTGACGAAAAACGGCCTGGAGCGATCGGTCCGGCGGTCGACGCGCGAAAGTTTCTAAGTCCGCTCTGCTCCGAATCATCGCTCCGGCGTCAAAAATCGTCGCAGGACAAAAAATCGACACGCTATCTTGCAGGAAAAAAACCGGGGAACACGATGGCGTCGTCAAAAGTGCAGGTCGTCGAGCTCGTTTTCGAGAGAAAAAAAAAAAAATTCTCAAAATTCGACAAAAAAATAAAACGATTATTGGATCGTGTAGAGAATGTAAAACTGCATAAGAATCGTATAGACGAAAATTGGCGTTCACGTGCTCGTTTTTGTGGAAAAAATTAAAAAAGCTCTCAAAGCTCGAGATAAAAAAAAAAAAAACCATCCACCAGGTAGCCAACGGTAAACGGTACAAGTATCGTACGGGCGAAAACGAGCGTTACCGTGCTCGTTTTCGAGTTATTGAGGAAAAACGGCCTGGAGCGATCGGTCCGGCGGTCGACGCGCGAAAGTTTCTAAGTCCGCTCTGCTCCGAATCATCGCCCCGGCGTCAAAAATCGTCGTAGGACAAAAAATCGACACGCTATCTTGCAGGAAAAAAACCGGGGAACACGATGGCGTCGTCAAAAGTGCAGGTCGTCGAGCTCGTTTTCGAGAGAAAAAAAAAAAAATTCTCAAAATTCGACAAAAAAATAAAACGATTATTGGATCGTGTAGAGAATGTAAAACTGCATAAGAATCGTATAGACGAAAATTGGCGTTCACGTGCTCGTTTTTGTGGAAAAAATTAAAAAAGCTCTCAATGCTCGAGATAAAAAAAAAAAAAACCATCCACCAGGTAGCCAACGGTAAACGGTACAAGTATCGTACGGGCGAAAACGAGCGTTACCGTGCTCGTTTTCGAGTTATTGACGAAAAACGGCCTGGAGCGATCGGTCCGGCGGTCGACGCGCGAAAGTTTCTAAGTCCGCTCTGCTCCGAATCATCGCTCCGGCGTCAAAAATCGTCGTAGGACAAAAAATCGACACGCTATCTTGCAGGAAAAAATCCGGGGACCACGATGGCGTCGTCAAAAGTGCAGGTCGTCGAGCTCGTTTTCGAGAAAAAAAAAAAAAAATTCTCAAAATTCGACAAAAAAATAAAGCGATTGCTGGACCGTGTAGAGAATGTAAAACTGCATAAGAATCGTATAGACGAAAATTGGCGTTCACGTGCTCGTTTTTGTGGAAAAAATTAAAAAAGCTCTCAATGCTCGAGATAAAAAAAAAAAAAACCATCCACCAGGTAGCCAACGGTAAACGGTACAAGTATCGTACGGGCGAAAACGAGCGTTACCGTGCTCGTTTTCGAGTTATTGAGGAAAAACGGCCTGGAGCGATCGGTCCGGCGGTCGACGCGCGAAAGTTTCTAAGTCCGCTCTGCCCCGAATCATCGCTCCGGCGTCAAAAATCGTCGTAGGACAAAAAATCGACACGCTATCTCGCAGGAAAAAATCCGGGGACCACGATGGCGTCGTCAAAAGTGCAGGTCGTCGAGCTCGTTTTCGAGAGAAAAAAAAAAAAATTCTCAAAATTCGACAAAAAAATAAACCGATTATTGGATCGTGTAGAGAATGTAAAACTGCATCAGAATCGCATAGACGAAAATTGGCGTTCACGTGCTCGTTTTTGTGGAAAAAATTAAAAAAGCTCTCAAAGTTCGAGATAAAAAAAAAAAAACCATCGACCAGGTAGCCAACGGTAAACGATACAAGTATCGTACGGGCGAAAACGAGCGTTACCGTGCTCGTTTTCGAGTTATTGACGAAAAACGGCCTGGAGCGATCGGTCCGGCGGTCGACGCGCGAAAGTTTCCAAGTCTGCTCTGCCCGGTCCCGCCGCTATGAGGCAGTGTGTCTACTGGGGGGACCGATTGTCCCCCCGGGGGATGGGCGCGAAAGCGCGGGCACGGGGAGGATACCGGAAGAATGCTTCGAGCGATTCCCGGTATCCTCCCAAAGCGTGCCGAAGGGTCACCGTGGGGTTTTTAGTGGGTAGGTCCCGCGCCTGTCGTTGTACGGGCGCGGGGAATCCCACACACCCCTCCCACCTCTCCCCAAGGAGGTGGGAGGGAGTCTTTCGAAGATTTTCCCCACGACAAAAAAAAAAAAAAAAAAAAAAAAAAAAAGTCTGCTCTGCCCCGAATCATCGCTCCGGCGTCAAAAATCGTCGTAGGACAAAAACTCGACACGCTATCTTGCAGGAAAAAATCCGGGGAACACGATGGCGTGGTCAAAAGTGCAGGTCGTCGAGCTCGTTTTCGAGAGAAAAAAAAAAAAATTCTCACAATTCGACAAAAAAATAAAACGATTATTGGATCGTGTAGAGAATGTGAAACTGCATAAGAATCGTATAGACGAAAATTGGCGTTCACGTGCTCGTTTTTGAGAAAAAAGTTAAAAAAGCTCTCAAAATTCGAGATAAAAAAAAAAAAATCATCTACCAGGTAGCCAACGGTAAACGGTACAAGTATCGTACGGGCGAAAACGAGCGTTACCGTGCTCGTTTTCGAGTTATTGACGAAAAACGGCCTGGAGCGATCGGTCCGGCGGTCGACGCGCGAAAGTTTCTAAGTCCGCTCTGCTCCGAATCATCGCTCCGGCGTCAAAAATCGTCGTAGGACAAAAAATGGACACGCTATCTTGCATGAAAAAATCCGGGGAACACGATGGCGTCGTCAAAAGTGCAGGTCGTCGAGCTCGTTTTCGAGAGAAAAAAAAAGAAATTCTCAAAATTCGACAAAAAAATAAAACGATTATTGGATCGTGTAGAGAATGTGAAACTGCATAAGAATCGTATAGACGAAAATTGGCGTTCACGTGCTCGTTTTTGTAGAAAAAATTAAAAAAGCTCTCAAAGCTCGAGATAAAAAAAAAAAAAACCATCGACCAGGTAGCCAACGGTAGACGGTACAAGTATCGTACGGGCGAAAACGAGCGTTACCGTGCTCGTTTTCGAGTTATTGACGAAAAACGGCCTGGAGCGATCGGTCCGGCGGTCGACGCGCGAAAGTTTCTAAGTCCGCTCTGCTCCGAATCATCGCTCCGGCGTCAAAAATCGTCGTAGGACAAAAACTCGACACGCTATCTTGCAGGAAAAAATCCGGGGAACACGATGGCGTCGTCAAAAGTGCAGGTCGTCGAGCTCGTTTTCGAGAGAAAAAAAAAAAAATTCTCAAAATTCGACAAAAAAATAAAACGATTGTTGTACCGTGTAGAGAATGTAAAACTGCATAAGAATCGTATAGACGAAAATTGGCGTTCACGTGCTCGTTTTTGTGGAAAAAATTAAAAAAGCTCTCAAAGTTCGAGATAAAAAAAAAAAAACCATCAACCAGGTAGCCAACGGTAAACGATACAAGTATCGTACGGGCGAAAACGAGCGTTACCGTGCTCGTTTTCGAGTTATTGACGAAAAACAGCCTGGAGCGATCGGTCCGGCGGTCGACGCGCGAAAGTTTCTAAGTCCGCTCTGCTCCGAATCATCGCTCCGGCGTCAAAAATCGTCGTAGGACAAAAAATCGACACGCTATCTTGCAGGAAAAAATCCGGGGAACACGATGGCGTCGTCAAAAGTGCAGGTCGTCGAGCTCGTTTTCGAGAGAAAAAAAGAAAAATTCTCAAAATTCGACAAAAAAATAAAGCGATTATTGGATCGTGTAGAGAATGTGAAACTGCATAAGAATCGTGTAGACGAAAATTGGCGATCACGTGCTCGTTTTTGTGGAAAAAATTAAAAAAGCTCTCAAAGCTCGAGATAAAAAAAAAAAAAACCATCGACCAGGTAGCCAACGGTAGACGGTACAAGTATCGTATGGGCGAAAACGAGCGTTACCGTGCTCGTTTTCGAGTTATTGACGAAAAACGGCCTGGAGCGATCGGTCCGGCGGTCGACGCGCGAAAGTTTCTAAGTCCGCTCTGCTCCGAATCATCGCTCCGGCGTCAAAAATCGTCGTAGGACAAAAACTCGACACGCTATCTTGCATGAAAAAATCCGGGGAACACGATGGCGTCGTCAAAAGTGCAGGTCGTCGAGCTCGTTTTCGAGAGAAAAAAAAAAAAATTCTCAAAATTCGACAAAAAAATAAAACGATTATCGGATCGTGTAGAGAATGTAAAACTGCATAAGAATCGCATAGACGAAAATTAGCGTTCACGTGCTCGTTTTTGTGGAAAAAATTAAAAAAGCTCTCAAAGTTCGAGATAAAAAAAGAAAAAACCATCCACCAGGTAGCCAACGGTAAACGGTACAAGTATCGTACGGGCGAAAACGAGCGTTACCGTGCTCGTTTTCGAGTTATTGACGAAAAACGGCCTGGAGCGATCGGTCCGGCGGTCGACGCGCGAAAGTTTCTAAGTCCGCTCTGCTCCGAATCATCGCTCCGGCGTCAAAAATCGTCGTAGGACAAAAAATCGACACGCTACTTTGCAGGAAAAAATCCGGGGAACACGATGGCGTCGTCAAAAGTGCAGGTCGTGGAGCTCGTTTTCGAGAAAAAAAAAAAAAAATTCTCAAAATTCGACAAACAAATAAAACGATTGTTGGACCGTGTAGAGAATGTAAAACTGCATAAGAATCGTATAGACGAAAATTGGCGTTCACGTGCTCGTTTTTGTGGAAAAAATTAAAAAAGCTCTCAAAGCTCGAGATAAAAAAAAAAAAAACCATCGACCAGGTAGCCAACGGTAGACGGTACAAGTATCGTATGGGCGAAAACGAGCATTACCGTGCTCGTTTTCGAGTTATTGACGAGAAACGGCCTGGAGCGATCGGTCCGGCGGTCGACGCGCGAAAGTTTCTAAGTCCGCTCTGCTCCGAATCATCGCTCCGGCGTCAAAAATCGTCGTAGGACAAAAAATCGACACGCTATCTTGCAGGAAAAAATCCGGGGAACACGATGGCGTCGTCAAAAGTGCAGGTCGTCGAGCTCGTTTTCGAGAGAAAAAAAGAAAAATTCTCAAAATTCGACAAAAAAATAAAGCGATTATTGGATCGTGTAGAGAATGTGAAACTGCATAAGAATCGTGTAGACGAAAATTGGCGATCACGTGCTCGTTTTTGTGGAAAAAATTAAAAAAGCTCTCAAAGCTCGAGATAAAAAAAAAAAAAACCATCGACCAGGTAGCCAACGGTAGACGGTACAAGTATCGTATGGGCGAAAACGAGCGTTACCGTGCTCGTTTTCGAGTTATTGACGAAAAACGGCCTGGAGCGATCGGTCCGGCGGTCGACGCGCGAAAGTTTCTAAGTCCGCTCTGCTCCGAATCATCGCTCCGGCGTCAAAAATCGTCGTAGGACAAAAACTCGACACGCTATCTTGCATGAAAAAATCCGGGGAACACGATGGCGTCGTCAAAAGTGCAGGTCGTCGAGCTCGTTTTCGAGAGAAAAAAAAAAAAATTCTCAAAATTCGACAAAAAAATAAAACGATTATCGGATCGTGTAGAGAATGTAAAACTGCATAAGAATCGCATAGACGAAAATTAGCGTTCACGTGCTCGTTTTTGTGGAAAAAATTAAAAAAGCTCTCAAAGTTCGAGATAAAAAAAGAAAAAACCATCCACCAGGTAGCCAACGGTAAACGGTACAAGTATCGTACGGGCGAAAACGAGCGTTACCGTGCTCGTTTTCGAGTTATTGACGAAAAACGGCCTGGAGCGATCGGTCCGGCGGTCGACGCGCGAAAGTTTCTAAGTCCGCTCTGCTCCGAATCATCGCTCCGGCGTCAAAAATCGTCGTAGGACAAAAAATCGACACGCTACTTTGCAGGAAAAAATCCGGGGAACACGATGGCGTCGTCAAAAGTGCAGGTCGTGGAGCTCGTTTTCGAGAAAAAAAAAAAAAAATTCTCAAAATTCGACAAACAAATAAAACGATTGTTGGACCGTGTAGAGAATGTAAAACTGCATAAGAATCGTATAGACGAAAATTGGCGTTCACGTGCTCGTTTTTGTGGAAAAAATTAAAAAAGCTCTCAAAGCTCGAGATAAAAAAAAAAAAAACCATCGACCAGGTAGCCAACGGTAGACGGTACAAGTATCGTATGGGCGAAAACGAGCATTACCGTGCTCGTTTTCGAGTTATTGACGAGAAACGGCCTGGAGCGATCGGTCCGGCGGTCGACGCGCGAAAGTTTCTAAGTCCGCTCTGCTCCGAATCATCGCTCCGGCGTCAAAAATCGTCGTAGGACAAAAACTCGACACGCTATCTTGCATGAAAAAATCCGGGGAACACGATGGCGTCGTCAAAAGTGCAGGTCGTCGAGCTCGTTTTCGAGAGAAAAAAAAAAAAATTCTCAAAATTCGACAAAAAAATAAAACGATTATTGGATCGTGTAGAGAATGTGAAACTGCATAAGAATCGTGTAGACGAAAATTGGCGTTCACGTGCTCGTTTTTGTGGAAAAAATTAAAAAAGCTCTCAAAGCTCGAGATAAAAAAAAAAAAAACCATCGACCAGGTAGCCAACGGTAGACGGTACAAGTATCGTATGGGCGAAAACGAGCGTTACCGTGCTCGTTTTCGAGTTATTGACGAAAAACGGCCTGGAGCGATCGGTCCGGCGGTCGACGCGCGAAAGTTTCTAAGTCCGCTCTGCTCCGAATCATCGCTCCGGCGTCAAAAATCGTCGTAGGACAAAAAATCGACACGCTACTTTGCAGGAAAAAATCCGGGGAACACGATGGCGTCGTCAAAAGTGCAGGTCGTCGAGCTCGTTTTCGAGAAAAAAAAAAAAAAATTCTCAAAATTCGACGAACAAATAAAACGATTGTTGGACCGTGTAGAGAATGTAAAACTGCATAAGAATCGTATAGACGAAAATTGGCGTTCACGTGCTCGTTTTTGTGGAAAAAATTAAAAAAGCTCTCAAAGTTCGAGATAAAAAAAAAAAAACCATCGACCAGGTAGCCAACGGTAAACGATACAAGTATCGTACGGGCGAAAACGAGCGTTACCGTGCTCGTTTTCGAGTTATTGACGAAAAACGGCCTGGAGCGATCGGTCCGGCGGTCGACGCGCGAAAGTTTCTAAGTCCGCTCTGCTCCGAATCATCGCTCCGGCGTCAAAAATCGTCGTAGGACAAAAAATCGACACGCTATCTTGCAGGAAAAAATCCGGGGAACACGATGGCGTCGTCAAAAGTGCAGGTCGTCGAGCTCGTTTTCGAGAGAAAAAAAGAAAAATTCTCAAAATTCGACAAAAAAATAAAGCGATTATTGGATCGTGTAGAGACTGTGAAACTGCATAAGAATCGTGTAGACGAAAATTGGCGTTCACGTGCTCGTTTTTGTGGAAAAAATTAAAAAAGCTCTCAAAGCTCGAGATAAAAAAAAAAAAACCATCGACCAGGTAGCCAACGGTAGACGGTACAAGTATCGTATGGGCGAAAACGAGCATTACCGTGCTCGTTTTCGAGTTATTGACGAGAAACGGCCTGGAGCGATCGGTCCGGCGGTCGACGCGCGAAAGTTTCTAAGTCCGCTCTGCTCCGAATCATCGCTCCGGCGTCAAAAATCGTCGTAGGACAAAAAATCGACACGCTATCTTGCAGGAAAAAATCCGGGGAACACGATGGCGTCGTCAAAAGTGCAGGTCGTCGAGCTCGTTTTCGAGAGAAAAAAAGAAAAATTCTCAAAATTCGACAAAAAAATAAAGCGATTATTGGATCGTGTAGAGAATGTGAAACTGCATAAGAATCGTGTAGACGAAAATTGGCGATCACGTGCTCGTTTTTGTGGAAAAAATTAAAAAAGCTCTCAAAGCTCGGGATAAAAAAAAAAAAAACCATCGACCAGGTAGCCAACGGTAGACGGTACAAGTATCGTATGGGCGAAAACGAGCGTTACCGTGCTCGTTTTCGAGTTATTGACGAAAAACGGCCTGGAGCGATCGGTCCGGCGGTCGACGCGCGAAAGTTTCTAAGTCCGCTCTGCTCCGAATCATCGCTCCGGCGTCAAAAATCGTCGTAGGACAAAAACTCGACACGCTATCTTGCATGAAAAAATCCGGGGAACACGATGGCGTCGTCAAAAGTGCAGGTCGTCGAGCTCGTTTTCGAGAGAAAAAAAAAAAAATTCTCAAAATTCGACAAAAAAATAAAACGATTATTGGATCGTGTAGAGAATGTAAAACTGCATAAGAATCGCATAGACGAAAATTAGCGTTCACGTGCTCGTTTTTGTGGAAAAAATTAAAAAAGCTCTCAAAGTTCGAGATAAAAAAAGAAAAAACCATCCACCAGGTAGCCAACGGTAAACGGTACAAGTATCGTACGGGCGAAAACGAGCGTTACCGTGCTCGTTTTCGAGTTATTGACGAAAAACGGCCTGGAGCGATCGGTCCGGCGGTCGACGCGCGAAAGTTTCTAAGTCCGCTCTGCTCCGAATCATCGCTCCGGCGTCAAAAATCGTCGCAGGACAAAAAATCGACACGCTATCTTGCAGGAAAAAAACCGGGGAACACGATGGCGTCGTCAAAAGTGCAGGTCGTCGAGCTCGTTTTCGAGAGAAAAAAAAAAAAATTCTCAAAATTCGACAAAAAAATAAAACGATTATTGGATCGTGTAGAGAATGTAAAACTGCATAAGAATCGTATAGACGAAAATTGGCGTTCACGTGCTCGTTTTTGTGGAAAAAATTAAAAAAGCTCTCAAAGCTCGAGATAAAAAAAAAAAAAACCATCCACCAGGTAGCCAACGGTAAACGGTACAAGTATCGTACGGGCGAAAACGAGCGTTACCGTGCTCGTTTTCGAGTTATTGAGGAAAAACGGCCTGGAGCGATCGGTCCGGCGGTCGACGCGCGAAAGTTTCTAAGTCCGCTCTGCTCCGAATCATCGCCCCGGCGTCAAAAATCGTCGTAGGACAAAAAATCGACACGCTATCTTGCAGGAAAAAAACCGGGGAACACGATGGCGTCGTCAAAAGTGCAGGTCGTCGAGCTCGTTTTCGAGAGAAAAAAAAAAAAATTCTCAAAATTCGACAAAAAAATAAAACGATTATTGGATCGTGTAGAGAATGTAAAACTGCATAAGAATCGTATAGACGAAAATTGGCGTTCACGTGCTCGTTTTTGTGGAAAAAATTAAAAAAGCTCTCAATGCTCGAGATAAAAAAAAAAAAAACCATCCACCAGGTAGCCAACGGTAAACGGTACAAGTATCGTACGGGCGAAAACGAGCGTTACCGTGCTCGTTTTCGAGTTATTGACGAAAAACGGCCTGGAGCGATCGGTCCGGCGGTCGACGCGCGAAAGTTTCTAAGTCCGCTCTGCTCCGAATCATCGCTCCGGCGTCAAAAATCGTCGTAGGACAAAAAATCGACACGCTATCTTGCAGGAAAAAATCCGGGGACCACGATGGCGTCGTCAAAAGTGCAGGTCGTCGAGCTCGTTTTCGAGAAAAAAAAAAAAAAATTCTCAAAATTCGACAAAAAAATAAAGCGATTGCTGGACCGTGTAGAGAATGTAAAACTGCATAAGAATCGTATAGACGAAAATTGGCGTTCACGTGCTCGTTTTTGTGGAAAAAATTAAAAAAGCTCTCAATGCTCGAGATAAAAAAAAAAAAAACCATCCACCAGGTAGCCAACGGTAAACGGTACAAGTATCGTACGGGCGAAAACGAGCGTTACCGTGCTCGTTTTCGAGTTATTGAGGAAAAACGGCCTGGAGCGATCGGTCCGGCGGTCGACGCGCGAAAGTTTCTAAGTCCGCTCTGCCCCGAATCATCGCTCCGGCGTCAAAAATCGTCGTAGGACAAAAAATCGACACGCTATCTCGCAGGAAAAAATCCGGGGACCACGATGGCGTCGTCAAAAGTGCAGGTCGTCGAGCTCGTTTTCGAGAGAAAAAAAAAAAAATTCTCAAAATTCGACAAAAAAATAAACCGATTATTGGATCGTGTAGAGAATGTAAAACTGCATCAGAATCGCATAGACGAAAATTGGCGTTCACGTGCTCGTTTTTGTGGAAAAAATTAAAAAAGCTCTCAAAGTTCGAGATAAAAAAAAAAAAACCATCGACCAGGTAGCCAACGGTAAACGATACAAGTATCGTACGGGCGAAAACGAGCGTTACCGTGCTCGTTTTCGAGTTATTGACGAAAAACGGCCTGGAGCGATCGGTCCGGCGGTCGACGCGCGAAAGTTTCCAAGTCTGCTCTGCCCGGTCCCGCCGCTATGAGGCAGTGTGTCTACTGGGGGGACCGATTGTCCCCCCGGGGGATGGGCGCGAAAGCGCGGGCACGGGGAGGATACCGGAAGAATGCTTCGAGCGATTCCCGGTATCCTCCCAAAGCGTGCCGAAGGGTCACCGTGGGGTTTTTAGTGGGTAGGTCCCGCGCCTGTCGTTGTACGGGCGCGGGGAATCCCACACACCCCTCCCACCTCTCCCCAAGGAGGTGGGAGGGAGTCTTTCGAAGATTTTCCCCACGACAAAAAAAAAAAAAAAAAAAAAAAAAAAAAGTCTGCTCTGCCCCGAATCATCGCTCCGGCGTCAAAAATCGTCGTAGGACAAAAACTCGACACGCTATCTTGCAGGAAAAAATCCGGGGAACACGATGGCGTGGTCAAAAGTGCAGGTCGTCGAGCTCGTTTTCGAGAGAAAAAAAAAAAAATTCTCACAATTCGACAAAAAAATAAAACGATTATTGGATCGTGTAGAGAATGTGAAACTGCATAAGAATCGTATAGACGAAAATTGGCGTTCACGTGCTCGTTTTTGAGAAAAAAGTTAAAAAAGCTCTCAAAATTCGAGATAAAAAAAAAAAAATCATCTACCAGGTAGCCAACGGTAAACGGTACAAGTATCGTACGGGCGAAAACGAGCGTTACCGTGCTCGTTTTCGAGTTATTGACGAAAAACGGCCTGGAGCGATCGGTCCGGCGGTCGACGCGCGAAAGTTTCTAAGTCCGCTCTGCTCCGAATCATCGCTCCGGCGTCAAAAATCGTCGTAGGACAAAAAATGGACACGCTATCTTGCATGAAAAAATCCGGGGAACACGATGGCGTCGTCAAAAGTGCAGGTCGTCGAGCTCGTTTTCGAGAGAAAAAAAAAGAAATTCTCAAAATTCGACAAAAAAATAAAACGATTATTGGATCGTGTAGAGAATGTGAAACTGCATAAGAATCGTATAGACGAAAATTGGCGTTCACGTGCTCGTTTTTGTAGAAAAAATTAAAAAAGCTCTCAAAGCTCGAGATAAAAAAAAAAAAAACCATCGACCAGGTAGCCAACGGTAGACGGTACAAGTATCGTACGGGCGAAAACGAGCGTTACCGTGCTCGTTTTCGAGTTATTGACGAAAAACGGCCTGGAGCGATCGGTCCGGCGGTCGACGCGCGAAAGTTTCTAAGTCCGCTCTGCTCCGAATCATCGCTCCGGCGTCAAAAATCGTCGTAGGACAAAAACTCGACACGCTATCTTGCAGGAAAAAATCCGGGGAACACGATGGCGTCGTCAAAAGTGCAGGTCGTCGAGCTCGTTTTCGAGAGAAAAAAAAAAAAATTCTCAAAATTCGACAAAAAAATAAAACGATTGTTGTACCGTGTAGAGAATGTAAAACTGCATAAGAATCGTATAGACGAAAATTGGCGTTCACGTGCTCGTTTTTGTGGAAAAAATTAAAAAAGCTCTCAAAGTTCGAGATAAAAAAAAAAAAACCATCAACCAGGTAGCCAACGGTAAACGATACAAGTATCGTACGGGCGAAAACGAGCGTTACCGTGCTCGTTTTCGAGTTATTGACGAAAAACAGCCTGGAGCGATCGGTCCGGCGGTCGACGCGCGAAAGTTTCTAAGTCCGCTCTGCTCCGAATCATCGCTCCGGCGTCAAAAATCGTCGTAGGACAAAAAATCGACACGCTATCTTGCAGGAAAAAATCCGGGGAACACGATGGCGTCGTCAAAAGTGCAGGTCGTCGAGCTCGTTTTCGAGAGAAAAAAAGAAAAATTCTCAAAATTCGACAAAAAAATAAAGCGATTATTGGATCGTGTAGAGAATGTGAAACTGCATAAGAATCGTGTAGACGAAAATTGGCGATCACGTGCTCGTTTTTGTGGAAAAAATTAAAAAAGCTCTCAAAGCTCGAGATAAAAAAAAAAAAAACCATCGACCAGGTAGCCAACGGTAGACGGTACAAGTATCGTATGGGCGAAAACGAGCGTTACCGTGCTCGTTTTCGAGTTATTGACGAAAAACGGCCTGGAGCGATCGGTCCGGCGGTCGACGCGCGAAAGTTTCTAAGTCCGCTCTGCTCCGAATCATCGCTCCGGCGTCAAAAATCGTCGTAGGACAAAAACTCGACACGCTATCTTGCATGAAAAAATCCGGGGAACACGATGGCGTCGTCAAAAGTGCAGGTCGTCGAGCTCGTTTTCGAGAGAAAAAAAAAAAAATTCTCAAAATTCGACAAAAAAATAAAACGATTATCGGATCGTGTAGAGAATGTAAAACTGCATAAGAATCGCATAGACGAAAATTAGCGTTCACGTGCTCGTTTTTGTGGAAAAAATTAAAAAAGCTCTCAAAGTTCGAGATAAAAAAAGAAAAAACCATCCACCAGGTAGCCAACGGTAAACGGTACAAGTATCGTACGGGCGAAAACGAGCGTTACCGTGCTCGTTTTCGAGTTATTGACGAAAAACGGCCTGGAGCGATCGGTCCGGCGGTCGACGCGCGAAAGTTTCTAAGTCCGCTCTGCTCCGAATCATCGCTCCGGCGTCAAAAATCGTCGTAGGACAAAAAATCGACACGCTACTTTGCAGGAAAAAATCCGGGGAACACGATGGCGTCGTCAAAAGTGCAGGTCGTGGAGCTCGTTTTCGAGAAAAAAAAAAAAAAATTCTCAAAATTCGACAAACAAATAAAACGATTGTTGGACCGTGTAGAGAATGTAAAACTGCATAAGAATCGTATAGACGAAAATTGGCGTTCACGTGCTCGTTTTTGTGGAAAAAATTAAAAAAGCTCTCAAAGCTCGAGATAAAAAAAAAAAAAACCATCGACCAGGTAGCCAACGGTAGACGGTACAAGTATCGTATGGGCGAAAACGAGCATTACCGTGCTCGTTTTCGAGTTATTGACGAGAAACGGCCTGGAGCGATCGGTCCGGCGGTCGACGCGCGAAAGTTTCTAAGTCCGCTCTGCTCCGAATCATCGCTCCGGCGTCAAAAATCGTCGTAGGACAAAAAATCGACACGCTATCTTGCAGGAAAAAATCCGGGGAACACGATGGCGTCGTCAAAAGTGCAGGTCGTCGAGCTCGTTTTCGAGAGAAAAAAAGAAAAATTCTCAAAATTCGACAAAAAAATAAAGCGATTATTGGATCGTGTAGAGAATGTGAAACTGCATAAGAATCGTGTAGACGAAAATTGGCGATCACGTGCTCGTTTTTGTGGAAAAAATTAAAAAAGCTCTCAAAGCTCGAGATAAAAAAAAAAAAAACCATCGACCAGGTAGCCAACGGTAGACGGTACAAGTATCGTATGGGCGAAAACGAGCGTTACCGTGCTCGTTTTCGAGTTATTGACGAAAAACGGCCTGGAGCGATCGGTCCGGCGGTCGACGCGCGAAAGTTTCTAAGTCCGCTCTGCTCCGAATCATCGCTCCGGCGTCAAAAATCGTCGTAGGACAAAAACTCGACACGCTATCTTGCATGAAAAAATCCGGGGAACACGATGGCGTCGTCAAAAGTGCAGGTCGTCGAGCTCGTTTTCGAGAGAAAAAAAAAAAAATTCTCAAAATTCGACAAAAAAATAAAACGATTATCGGATCGTGTAGAGAATGTAAAACTGCATAAGAATCGCATAGACGAAAATTAGCGTTCACGTGCTCGTTTTTGTGGAAAAAATTAAAAAAGCTCTCAAAGTTCGAGATAAAAAAAGAAAAAACCATCCACCAGGTAGCCAACGGTAAACGGTACAAGTATCGTACGGGCGAAAACGAGCGTTACCGTGCTCGTTTTCGAGTTATTGACGAAAAACGGCCTGGAGCGATCGGTCCGGCGGTCGACGCGCGAAAGTTTCTAAGTCCGCTCTGCTCCGAATCATCGCTCCGGCGTCAAAAATCGTCGTAGGACAAAAAATCGACACGCTACTTTGCAGGAAAAAATCCGGGGAACACGATGGCGTCGTCAAAAGTGCAGGTCGTGGAGCTCGTTTTCGAGAAAAAAAAAAAAAAATTCTCAAAATTCGACAAACAAATAAAACGATTGTTGGACCGTGTAGAGAATGTAAAACTGCATAAGAATCGTATAGACGAAAATTGGCGTTCACGTGCTCGTTTTTGTGGAAAAAATTAAAAAAGCTCTCAAAGCTCGAGATAAAAAAAAAAAAAACCATCGACCAGGTAGCCAACGGTAGACGGTACAAGTATCGTATGGGCGAAAACGAGCATTACCGTGCTCGTTTTCGAGTTATTGACGAGAAACGGCCTGGAGCGATCGGTCCGGCGGTCGACGCGCGAAAGTTTCTAAGTCCGCTCTGCTCCGAATCATCGCTCCGGCGTCAAAAATCGTCGTAGGACAAAAACTCGACACGCTATCTTGCATGAAAAAATCCGGGGAACACGATGGCGTCGTCAAAAGTGCAGGTCGTCGAGCTCGTTTTCGAGAGAAAAAAAAAAAAATTCTCAAAATTCGACAAAAAAATAAAACGATTATTGGATCGTGTAGAGAATGTGAAACTGCATAAGAATCGTGTAGACGAAAATTGGCGTTCACGTGCTCGTTTTTGTGGAAAAAATTAAAAAAGCTCTCAAAGCTCGAGATAAAAAAAAAAAAAACCATCGACCAGGTAGCCAACGGTAGACGGTACAAGTATCGTATGGGCGAAAACGAGCGTTACCGTGCTCGTTTTCGAGTTATTGACGAAAAACGGCCTGGAGCGATCGGTCCGGCGGTCGACGCGCGAAAGTTTCTAAGTCCGCTCTGCTCCGAATCATCGCTCCGGCGTCAAAAATCGTCGTAGGACAAAAAATCGACACGCTACTTTGCAGGAAAAAATCCGGGGAACACGATGGCGTCGTCAAAAGTGCAGGTCGTCGAGCTCGTTTTCGAGAAAAAAAAAAAAAAATTCTCAAAATTCGACGAACAAATAAAACGATTGTTGGACCGTGTAGAGAATGTAAAACTGCATAAGAATCGTATAGACGAAAATTGGCGTTCACGTGCTCGTTTTTGTGGAAAAAATTAAAAAAGCTCTCAAAGTTCGAGATAAAAAAAAAAAAACCATCGACCAGGTAGCCAACGGTAAACGATACAAGTATCGTACGGGCGAAAACGAGCGTTACCGTGCTCGTTTTCGAGTTATTGACGAAAAACGGCCTGGAGCGATCGGTCCGGCGGTCGACGCGCGAAAGTTTCTAAGTCCGCTCTGCTCCGAATCATCGCTCCGGCGTCAAAAATCGTCGTAGGACAAAAAATCGACACGCTATCTTGCAGGAAAAAATCCGGGGAACACGATGGCGTCGTCAAAAGTGCAGGTCGTCGAGCTCGTTTTCGAGAGAAAAAAAGAAAAATTCTCAAAATTCGACAAAAAAATAAAGCGATTATTGGATCGTGTAGAGACTGTGAAACTGCATAAGAATCGTGTAGACGAAAATTGGCGTTCACGTGCTCGTTTTTGTGGAAAAAATTAAAAAAGCTCTCAAAGCTCGAGATAAAAAAAAAAAAACCATCGACCAGGTAGCCAACGGTAGACGGTACAAGTATCGTATGGGCGAAAACGAGCATTACCGTGCTCGTTTTCGAGTTATTGACGAGAAACGGCCTGGAGCGATCGGTCCGGCGGTCGACGCGCGAAAGTTTCTAAGTCCGCTCTGCTCCGAATCATCGCTCCGGCGTCAAAAATCGTCGTAGGACAAAAAATCGACACGCTATCTTGCAGGAAAAAATCCGGGGAACACGATGGCGTCGTCAAAAGTGCAGGTCGTCGAGCTCGTTTTCGAGAGAAAAAAAGAAAAATTCTCAAAATTCGACAAAAAAATAAAGCGATTATTGGATCGTGTAGAGAATGTGAAACTGCATAAGAATCGTGTAGACGAAAATTGGCGATCACGTGCTCGTTTTTGTGGAAAAAATTAAAAAAGCTCTCAAAGCTCGGGATAAAAAAAAAAAAAACCATCGACCAGGTAGCCAACGGTAGACGGTACAAGTATCGTATGGGCGAAAACGAGCGTTACCGTGCTCGTTTTCGAGTTATTGACGAAAAACGGCCTGGAGCGATCGGTCCGGCGGTCGACGCGCGAAAGTTTCTAAGTCCGCTCTGCTCCGAATCATCGCTCCGGCGTCAAAAATCGTCGTAGGACAAAAACTCGACACGCTATCTTGCATGAAAAAATCCGGGGAACACGATGGCGTCGTCAAAAGTGCAGGTCGTCGAGCTCGTTTTCGAGAGAAAAAAAAAAAAATTCTCAAAATTCGACAAAAAAATAAAACGATTATTGGATCGTGTAGAGAATGTAAAACTGCATAAGAATCGCATAGACGAAAATTAGCGTTCACGTGCTCGTTTTTGTGGAAAAAATTAAAAAAGCTCTCAAAGTTCGAGATAAAAAAAGAAAAAACCATCCACCAGGTAGCCAACGGTAAACGGTACAAGTATCGTACGGGCGAAAACGAGCGTTACCGTGCTCGTTTTCGAGTTATTGACGAAAAACGGCCTGGAGCGATCGGTCCGGCGGTCGACGCGCGAAAGTTTCTAAGTCCGCTCTGCTCCGAATCATCGCTCCGGCGTCAAAAATCGTCGTAGGACAAAAAATCGACACGCTACTTTGCAGGAAAAAATCCGGGGAACACGATGGCGTCGTCAAAAGTGCAGGTCGTGGAGCTCGTTTTCGAGAAAAAAAAAAAAAAATTCTCAAAATTCGACAAACAAATAAAACGATTGTTGGACCGTGTAGAGAATGTAAAACTGCATAAGAATCGTATAGACGAAAATTGGCGTTCACGTGCTCGTTTTTGTGGAAAAAATTAAAAAAGCTCTCAAAGCTCGAGATAAAAAAAAAAAAAACCATCGACCAGGTAGCCAACGGTAGACGGTACAAGTATCGTATGGGCGAAAACGAGCGTTACCGTGCTCGTTTTCGAGTTATTGACGAAAAACGGCCTGGAGCGATCGGTCCGGCGGTCGACGCGCGAAAGTTTCTGAGTCCGCTCTGCTCCGAATCATCGCTCCGGCGTCAAAAATCGTCGTAGGACAAAAACTCGACACGCTATCTTGCATGAAAAAATCCGGGGAACACGATGGCGTCGTCAAAAGTGCAGGTCGTCGAGCTCGTTTTCGAGAAAAAAAAAAAAAAATTCTCAAAATTCGACAAACAAATAAAACGATTGTTGGACCGTGTAGAGAATGTACAACTGCATAAGAATCGTATAGACGAAAATTGGCGTTCACGTGCTCGTTTTTGTGGAAAAAATTAAAAAAGCTCTCAAAGTTCGAGATAAAAAAAAAAAAACCATCGACCAGGTAGCCAACGGTAAACGATACAAGTATCGTACGGGCGAAAACGAGCGTTACCGTGCTCGTTTTCGAGTTATTGACGAAAAACGGCCTGGAGCGATCGGTCCGGCGGTCGACGCGCGAAAGTTTCTAAGTCCGCTCTGCTCCGAATCATCGCTCCGGCGTCAAAAATCGTCGTAGGACAAAAAATCGACACGCTACTTTGCAGGAAAAAATCCGGGGAACACGATGGCGTCGTCAAAAGTGCAGGTCGTCGAGCTCGTTTTCGAGAAAAAAAAAAAAAAATTCTCAAAATTCGACGAACAAATAAAACGATTGTTGGACCGTGTAGAGAATGTAAAACTGCATAAGAATCGTATAGACGAAAATTGGCGTTCACGTGCTCGTTTTTGTGGAAAAAATTAAAAAAGCTCTCAAAGTTCGAGATAAAAAAAAAAAAACCATCGACCAGGTAGCCAACGGTAAACGATACAAGTATCGTACGGGCGAAAACGAGCGTTACCGTGCTCGTTTTCGAGTTATTGACGAAAAACGGCCTGGAGCGATCGGTCCGGCGGTCGACGCGCGAAAGTTTCTAAGTCCGCTCTGCTCCGAATCATCGCTCCGGCGTCAAAAATCGTCGTAGGACAAAAAATGGACACGCTATCTTGCATGAAAAAATCCGGGGAACACGATGGCGTCGTCAAAAGTGCAGGTCGTCGAGCTCGTTTTCGAGAGAAAAAAAAAAAAATTCTCAAAATTCGACAAAAAAATAAAACGATTGTTGGACCGTATAGAGAATGTAAAACTGCATAAGAATCGTATAGACGAAAATTGGCGTTCACGTGCTCGTTTTTGTGGAAAAAATTAAAAAAGCTCTCAAAGTTCGAGATAAAAAAAAAAAAACCATCAACCAGGTAGCCAACGGTAAACGATACAAGTATCGTACGGGCGAAAACGAGCGTTACCGTGCTCGTTTTCGAGTTATTGACGAAAAACAGCCTGGAGCGATCGGTCCGGCGGTCGACGCGCGAAAGTTTCTAAGTCCGCTCTGCTCCGAATCATCGCTCCGGCGTCAAAAATCGTCGTAGGACAAAAAATCGACACGCTATCTTGCAGGAAAAAATCCGGGGAACACGATGGCGTCGTCAAAAGTGCAGGTCGTCGAGCTCGTTTTCGAGAGAAAAAAAGAAAAATTCTCAAAATTCGACAAAAAAATAAAGCGATTATTGGATCGTGTAGAGACTGTGAAACTGCATAAGAATCGTGTAGACGAAAATTGGCGTTCACGTGCTCGTTTTTGTGGAAAAAATTAAAAAAGCTCTCAAAGCTCGAGATAAAAAAAAAAAAACCATCGACCAGGTAGCCAACGGTAGACGGTACAAGTATCGTATGGGCGAAAACGAGCGTTACCGTGCTCGTTTTCGAGTTATTGACGAAAAACGGCCTGGAGCGATCGGTCCGGCGGTCGACGCGCGAAAGTTTCTAAGTCCGCTCTGCTCCGAATCATCGCTCCGGCGTCAAAAATCGTCGTAGGACAAAATCTCGACACGCTATCTTGCATGAAAAAATCCGGGGAACACGATGGCGTCGTCAAAAGTGCAGGTCGTCGAGCTCGTTTTCGAGAGAAAAAAAAAAAAATTCTCAAAATTCGACAAAAAAATAAAACGATTATTGGATCGTGTAGAGAATGTAAAACTGCATAAGAATCGCATAGACGAAAATTAGCGTTCACGTGCTCGTTTTTGTGGAAAAAATTAAAAAAGCTCTCAAAGTTCGAGATAAAAAAAGAAAAAACCATCCACCAGGTAGCCAACGGTAAACGGTACAAGTATCGTACGGGCGAAAACGAGCGTTACCGTGCTCGTTTTCGAGTTATTGACGAAAAACGGCCTGGAGCGATCGGTCCGGCGGTCGACGCGCGAAAGTTTCTAAGTCCGCTCTGCTCCGAATCATCGCTCCGGCGTCAAAAATCGTCGTAGGACAAAAAATCGACACGCTACTTTGCAGGAAAAAATCCGGGGAACACGATGGCGTCGTCAAAAGTGCAGGTCGTGGAGCTCGTTTTCGAGAAAAAAAAAAAAAAATTCTCAAAATTCGACAAACAAATAAAACGATTGTTGGACCGTGTAGAGAATGTAAAACTGCATAAGAATCGGATAGACGAAAATTGGCGTTCACGTGCTCGTTTTTGTGGAAAAAATTAAAAAAGCTCTCAAAGCTCGAGATAAAAAAAAAAAAAACCATCGACCAGGTAGCCAACGGTAGACGGTACAAGTATCGTATGGGCGAAAACGAGCGTTACCGTGCTCGTTTTCGAGTTATTGACGAAAAACGGCCTGGAGCGATCGGTCCGGCGGTCGACGCGCGAAAGTTTCTAAGTCCGCTCTGCTCCGAATCATCGCTCCGGCGTCAAAAATCGTCGTAGGACAAAAAATCGACACGCTACTTTGCAGGAAAAAATCCGGGGAACACGATGGCGTCGTCAAAAGTGCAGGTCGTCGAGCTCGTTTTCGAGAAAAAAAAAAAAAAATTCTCAAAATTCGACAAACAAATAAAACGATTGTTGGACCGTGTAGAGAATGTACAACTGCATAAGAATCGTATAGACGAAAATTGGCGTTCACGTGCTCGTTTTTGTGGAAAAAATTAAAAAAGCTCTCAAAGTTCGAGATAAAAAAAAAAAAACCATCGACCAGGTAGCCAACGGTAAACGATACAAGTATCGTACGGGCGAAAACGAGCGTTACCGTGCTCGTTTTCGAGTTATTGACGAAAAACGGCCTGGAGCGATCGGTCCGGCGGTCGACGCGCGAAAGTTTCCAAGTCTGCTCTGCCCGGTCCCGCCGCTATGAGGCAGTGTGTCTACTGGGGGGACCGATTGTCCCCCCGGGGGATGGGCGCGAAAGCGCGGGCACGGGGAGGATACCGGAAGAATGCTTCGAGCGATTCCCGGTATCCTCCCAAAGCGTGCCGAAGGGTCACCGTGGGGTTTTTAGTGGGTAGGTCCCGCGCCTGTCGTTGTACGGGCGCGGGGAATCCCACACACCCCTCCCACCTCTCCCCAAGGAGGTGGGAGGGAGTCTTTCGAAGATTTTCCCCACGACAAAAAAAAAAAAAAAAAAAAAAAAAAAAAGTCTGCTCTGCCCCGAATCATCGCTCCGGCGTCAAAAATCGTCGTAGGACAAAAACTCGACACGCTATCTTGCAGGAAAAAATCCGGGGAACACGATGGCGTGGTCAAAAGTGCAGGTCGTCGAGCTCGTTTTCGAGAGAAAAAAAAAAAAATTCTCACAATTCGACAAAAAAATAAAACGATTATTGGATCGTGTAGAGAATGTGAAACTGCATAAGAATCGTATAGACGAAAATTGGCGTTCACGTGCTCGTTTTTGTGGAAAAAATTAAAAAAGCTCTCAAAGTTCGAGATAAAAAAAAAAAAAACCATCGACCAGGTAGCCAACGGTAGACGGTACAAGTATCGTATGGGCGAAAACGAGCGTTACCGTGCTCGTTTTCGAGTTATTGGCGAAAAACGGCCTGGAGCGATCGGTCCGGCGGTCGACGCGCGAAAGTTTCTAAGTCCGCTCTGCTCCGAATCATCGCTCCGGCGTCAAAAATCGTCGTAGGACAAAAACTCGACACGCTATCTTGCAGGAAAAAATCCGGGGAACACGATGGCGTCGTCAAAAGTGCAGGTCGTCGAGCTCGTTTTCGAGAGAAAAAAAAAAAAATTCTCAAAATTCGACAAAAAAATAAAACGATTATTGGATCGTGTAGAGAATGTAGAACTGCATAAGAATCGCATAGACGAAAATTAGCGTTCACGTGCTCGTTTTTGTGGAAAAAATTAAAAAAGCTCTCAAAGTTCGAGATAAAAAAAGAAAAAACCATCCACCAGGTAGCCAACGGTAAACGGTACAAGTATCGTACGGGCGAAAACGAGCGTTACCGTGCTCGTTTTCGAGTTATTGACGAAAAACGGCCTGGAGCGATCGGTCCGGCGGTCGACGCGCGAAAGTTTCTAAGTCCGCTCTGCTCCGAATCATCGCTCCGGCGTCAAAAATCGTCGTAGGACAAAAAATCGACACGCTACTTTGCAGGAAAAAATCCGGGGAACACGATGGCGTCGTCAAAAGTGCAGGTCGTCGAGCTCGTTTTCGAGAAAAAAAAAAAAAAATTCTCAAAATTCGACAAACAAATAAAACGATTGTTGGACCGTGTAGAGAATGTACAACTGCATAAGAATCGTATAGACGAAAATTGGCGTTCACGTGCTCGTTTTTGTGGAAAAAATTAAAAAAGCTCTCAAAGTTCGAGATAAAAAAAAAAAAACCATCGACCAGGTAGCCAACGGTAAACGATACAAGTATCGTACGGGCGAAAACGAGCGTTACCGTGCTCGTTTTCGAGTTATTGACGAAAAACGGCCTGGAGCGATCGGTCCGGCGGTCGACGCGCGAAAGTTTCCAAGTCTGCTCTGCCCGGTCCCGCCGCTATGAGGCAGTGTGTCTACTGGGGGGACCGATTGTCCCCCCGGGGGATGGGCGCGAAAGCGCGGGCACGGGGAGGATACCGGAAGAATGCTTCGAGCGATTCCCGGTATCCTCCCAAAGCGTGCCGAAGGGTCACCGTGGGGTTTTTAGTGGGTAGGTCCCGCGCCTGTCGTTGTACGGGCGCGGGGAATCCCACACACCCCTCCCACCTCTCCCCAAGGAGGTGGGAGGGAGTCTTTCGAAGATTTTCCCCACGACAAAAAAAAAAAAAAAAAAAAAAAAAAAAAGTCTGCTCTGCCCCGAATCATCGCTCCGGCGTCAAAAATCGTCGTAGGACAAAAACTCGACACGCTATCTTGCAGGAAAAAATCCGGGGAACACGATGGCGTGGTCAAAAGTGCAGGTCGTCGAGCTCGTTTTCGAGAGAAAAAAAAAAAAATTCTCACAATTCGACAAAAAAATAAAACGATTATTGGATCGTGT
Organism: Colletes latitarsis; assembly: GCF_051014445.1. Classification (NCBI taxonomy): domain Eukaryota; kingdom Metazoa; phylum Arthropoda; class Insecta; order Hymenoptera; family Colletidae; genus Colletes; species Colletes latitarsis. The sequence continues at coordinate 3,062,738 of NC_135137.1, forward strand.
AGAGAATGTGAAACTGCATAAGAATCGTATAGACGAAAATTGGCGTTCACGTGCTCGTTTTTGTGGAAAAAATTAAAAAAGCTCTCAAAGTTCGAGATAAAAAAAAAAAAAACCATCGACCAGGTAGCCAACGGTAGACGGTACAAGTATCGTATGGGCGAAAACGAGCGTTACCGTGCTCGTTTTCGAGTTATTGGCGAAAAACAGCCTGGAGCGATCGGTCCGGCGGTCGACGCGCGAAACTTTCTAAGTCCGCTCTGCTCCGAATCATCGCTCCGGCGTCAAAAATCGTCATAGGACAAAAAATCGCCACCCTATCTTGCAGGAAAAAATCCGGGGAACACGATGGCGTCGTCAAAAGTGCAGGTCGTCGAGCTCGTTTTCGAGAAAAAAAAAAAAAATTCTCAAAATTCGACAAAAAAATAAAACGATCAGTGGACCGTGTAGAGAATCTAAAACTGCATAAGAATCGTATAGACGAAAATTGGCGTTCACGTGCTCGTTTTTGAGAAAAAAGTTAAAAAAGCTCTCAAAATTCGAGATAAAAAAAAAAAAATCATCTACCAGGTAGCCAACGGTAAACGGTACAAGTATCGTACGGGCGAAAACGAGCGTTACCGTGCTCGTTTTCGAGTTATTGACGAAAAACGGCCTGGAGCGATCGGTCCGGCGGTCGACGCGCGAAAGTTTCTAAGTCCGCTCTGCTCCGAATCATCGCTCCGGCGTCAAAAATCGTCGTAGGACAAAAAATCGACACGCTATCTTGCAGGAAAAAATCCGGGGACCACGATGGCGTCGTCAAAAGTGCAGGTCGTCGAGCTCGTTTTCGAGAGAAAAAAAAAAAAATTCTCAAAATTCGACAAAAAAATAAAGCGATTGTTGGACCGTGTAGAGAATGTAAAACTGCATAAGAATCGTATAGACGAAAATTGGCGTTCACGTGCTCGTTTTTGTGGAAAAAATTAAAAAAGCTCTCAATGCTGGAGATAAAAAAAAAAAAAACCATCCACCAGGTAGCCAACGGTAAACGGTACAAGTATCGTACGGGCGAAAACGAGCGTTACCGTGCTCGTTTTCGAGTTATTGACGAAAAACGGCCTGGAGCGATCGGTCCGGCGGTCGACGCGCGAAAGTTTCTAAGTCCGCTCTGCTCCGAATCATCGCTCCGGCGTCAAAAATCGTCGTAGGACAAAAAATCGACACGCTATCTTGCAGGAAAAAAACCGGGGAACACGATGGCGTCGTCAAAAGTGCAGGTCGTCGAGCTCGTTTTCGAGAGAAAAAAAAAAAAATTCTCAAAATTCGACAAAAAAATAAAACGATTATTGGATCGTGTAGAGAATGTAAAACTGCATAAGAATCGTATAGACGAAAATTGGCGTTCACGTGCTCGTTTTTGTGGAAAAAATTAAAAAAGCTCTCAAAGCTCGAGATAAAAAAAAAAAAAACCATCCACCAGGTAGCCAACGGTAAACGGTACAAGTATCGTACGGGCGAAAACGAGCGTTACCGTGCTCGTTTTCGAGTTATTGAGGAAAAACGGCCTGGAGCGATCGGTCCGGCGGTCGACGCGCGAAAGTTTCTAAGTCCGCTCTGCTCCGAATCATCGCCCCGGCGTCAAAAATCGTCGTAGGACAAAAAATCGACACGCTATCTTGCAGGAAAAAAACCGGGGAACACGATGGCGTCGTCAAAAGTGCAGGTCGTCGAGCTCGTTTTCGAGAGAAAAAAAAAAAAATTCTCAAAATTCGACAAAAAAATAAAACGATTATTGGATCGTGTAGAGAATGTAAAACTGCATAAGAATCGTATAGACGAAAATTGGCGTTCACGTGCTCGTTTTTGTGGAAAAAATTAAAAAAGCTCTCAATGCTCGAGATAAAAAAAAAAAAAACCATCCACCAGGTAGCCAACGGTAAACGGTACAAGTATCGTACGGGCGAAAACGAGCGTTACCGTGCTCGTTTTCGAGTTATTGACGAAAAACGGCCTGGAGCGATCGGTCCGGCGGTCGACGCGCAAAAGTTTCCAAGTCCGCTCTGCTCCGAATCATCGCTCCGGCGTCAAAAATCGTCGTAGGACAAAAAATCGACACGCTATCTTGCAGGAAAAAAACCGGGGAACACGATGGCGTCGTCAAAAGTGCAGGTCGTCGAGCTCGTTTTCGAGAGAAAAAAAAAAAAATTCTCAAAATTCGACAAAAAAATAAAACGATTATTGGATCGTGTAGAGAATGTAAAACTGCATAAGAATCGTATAGACGAAAATTGGCGTTCACGTGCTCGTTTTTGTGGAAAAAATTAAAAAAGCTCTCAATGCTCGAGATAAAAAAAAAAAAAACCATCCACCAGGTAGCCAACGGTAAACGGTACAAGTATCGTACGGGCGAAAACGAGCGTTACCGTGCTCGTTTTCGAGTTATTGACGAAAAACGGCCTGGAGCGATCGGTCCGGCGGTCGACGCGCGAAAGTTTCTAAGTCCGCTCTGCTCCGAAACATCGCTCCGGCGTCAAAAATCGTCGTAGTACAAAAAATCGACACGCTGTCTTGCAGGAAAAAATCCGGGGAACACGATGGCGTCGTCAAAAGTGCAGGTCGTCGAGCTCGTTTTCGAGAAAAAAAAAAAAAATTCTCAAAATTCGACAAAAAAATAAAACGATTATTGGATCGTGTAGAGAATGTGAAACTGCATAAGAATCGTATAGACGAAAATTGGCGTTCACGTGCTCGTTTTTGTGGAAAAAATTAAAAAAGCTCTCAAAGCTCGAGATAAAAAAAAAAAAAACCATCCACCAGGTAGCCAACGGTAAACGGTACAAGTATCGTACGGGCGAAAACTAGCGTTACCGCGCTCGTTTTCGAGTTATTGACGAAAAACCGCCTGGAGCGATCGGTCCGGCGGTCGACGCGCGAAAGTTTCTAAGTCCGCTCTGCTCCGAATCATCGCCCCGGCGTCAAAAATCGTCGTAGGACAAAAAATCGACACGCTATCTTGCAGGAAAAAAACCGGGGAACACGATGGCGTCGTCAAAAGTGCAGGTCGTCGAGCTCGTTTTCGAGAGAAAAAAAAAAAAATTCTCAAAATTCGACAAAAAAATAAAACGATTATTGGATCGTGTAGAGAATGTAAAACTGCATAAGAATCGTATAGACGAAAATTGGCGTTCACGTGCTCGTTTTTGTGGAAAAAATTAAAAAAGCTCTCAATGCTGGAGATAAAAAAAAAAAAAACCATCCACCAGGTAGCCAACGGTAAACGGTACAAGTATCGTACGGGCGAAAACGAGCGTTACCGTGCTCGTTTTCGAGTTATTGACGAAAAACGGCCTGGAGCGATCGGTCCGGCGGTCGACGCGCGAAAGTTTCTAAGTCCGCTCTGCTCCGAATCATCGCTCCGGCGTCAAAAATCGTCGTAGGACAAAAAATCGACACGCTATCTTGCAGGAAAAAATCCGGGGACCACGATGGCGTCGTCAAAAGTGCAGGTCGTCGAGCTCGTTTTCGAGAGAAAAAAAAAAAAATTCTCAAAATTCGACAAAAAAATAAAGCGATTGTTGGACCGTGTAGAGAATGTAAAACTGCATAAGAATCGTATAGACGAAAATTGGCGTTCACGTGCTCGTTTTTGTGGAAAAAATTAAAAAAGCTCTCAATGCTCGAGATAAAAAAAAAAAAAACCATCCACCAGGTAGCCAACGGTAAACGGTACAAGTATCGTACGGGCGAAAACGAGCGTTACCGTGCTCGTTTTCGAGTTATTGACGAAAAACGGCCTGGAGCGATCGGTCCGGCGGTCGACGCGCGAAAGTTTCTAAGTCCGCTCTGCTCCGAATCATCGCTCCGGCGTCAAAAATCGTCGCAGGACAAAAAATCGACACGCTATCTTGCAGGAAAAAAACCGGGGAACACGATGGCGTCGTCAAAAGTGCAGGTCGTCGAGCTCGTTTTCGAGAGAAAAAAAAAAAAATTCTCAAAATTCGACAAAAAAATAAAACGATTATTGGATCGTGTAGAGAATGTAAAACTGCATAAGAATCGTATAGACGAAAATTGGCGTTCACGTGCTCGTTTTTGTGGAAAAAATTAAAAAAGCTCTCAAAGCTCGAGATAAAAAAAAAAAAAACCATCCACCAGGTAGCCAACGGTAAACGGTACAAGTATCGTACGGGCGAAAACGAGCGTTACCGTGCTCGTTTTCGAGTTATTGAGGAAAAACGGCCTGGAGCGATCGGTCCGGCGGTCGACGCGCGAAAGTTTCTAAGTCCGCTCTGCTCCGAATCATCGCCCCGGCGTCAAAAATCGTCGTAGGACAAAAAATCGACACGCTATCTTGCAGGAAAAAAACCGGGGAACACGATGGCGTCGTCAAAAGTGCAGGTCGTCGAGCTCGTTTTCGAGAGAAAAAAAAAAAAATTCTCAAAATTCGACAAAAAAATAAAACGATTATTGGATCGTGTAGAGAATGTAAAACTGCATAAGAATCGTATAGACGAAAATTGGCGTTCACGTGCTCGTTTTTGTGGAAAAAATTAAAAAAGCTCTCAATGCTCGAGATAAAAAAAAAAAAAACCATCCACCAGGTAGCCAACGGTAAACGGTACAAGTATCGTACGGGCGAAAACGAGCGTTACCGTGCTCGTTTTCGAGTTATTGACGAAAAACGGCCTGGAGCGATCGGTCCGGCGGTCGACGCGCGAAAGTTTCTAAGTCCGCTCTGCTCCGAATCATCGCTCCGGCGTCAAAAATCGTCGTAGGACAAAAAATCGACACGCTATCTTGCAGGAAAAAATCCGGGGACCACGATGGCGTCGTCAAAAGTGCAGGTCGTCGAGCTCGTTTTCGAGAAAAAAAAAAAAAAATTCTCAAAATTCGACAAAAAAATAAAGCGATTGCTGGACCGTGTAGAGAATGTAAAACTGCATAAGAATCGTATAGACGAAAATTGGCGTTCACGTGCTCGTTTTTGTGGAAAAAATTAAAAAAGCTCTCAATGCTCGAGATAAAAAAAAAAAAAACCATCCACCAGGTAGCCAACGGTAAACGGTACAAGTATCGTACGGGCGAAAACGAGCGTTACCGTGCTCGTTTTCGAGTTATTGAGGAAAAACGGCCTGGAGCGATCGGTCCGGCGGTCGACGCGCGAAAGTTTCTAAGTCCGCTCTGCCCCGAATCATCGCTCCGGCGTCAAAAATCGTCGTAGGACAAAAAATCGACACGCTATCTCGCAGGAAAAAATCCGGGGACCACGATGGCGTCGTCAAAAGTGCAGGTCGTCGAGCTCGTTTTCGAGAGAAAAAAAAAAAAATTCTCAAAATTCGACAAAAAAATAAACCGATTATTGGATCGTGTAGAGAATGTAAAACTGCATCAGAATCGCATAGACGAAAATTGGCGTTCACGTGCTCGTTTTTGTGGAAAAAATTAAAAAAGCTCTCAAAGCTCGAGATAAAAAAAAAAAAAACCATCCACCAGGTAGCCAACGGTAAACGGTACAAGTACCGTACGGGCGAAAACGAGCGTTACCGTGCTCGTTTTCGAGTTATTGAGGAAAAACGGCCTGGAGCGATCGGTCCGGCGGTCGACGCGCGAAAGTTTCTAAGTCCGCTCTGCTCCGAATCATCGCTCCGGCGTCAAAAATCGTCGTAGGACAAAAACTCGACACGCTATCTTGCAGGAAAAAATCCGGGGAACACGATGGCGTCGTCAAAAGTGCAGGTCGTCGAGCTCGTTTTCGAGAAAAAAAAAAAAAAATTCTCAAAATTCGACAAAAAAATAAAACGATTATTGGGTCGTGTAGAGAATGTAAAACTGCATAAGAATCGCATAGACGAAAATTGGCGTTCACGTGCTCGTTTTTGTGGAAAAAATTAAAAAAGCTCTCAAAGCTCGAGATAAAAAAAAAAAAAACCATCCACCAGGTAGCCAACGGTAAACGGTACAAGTACCGTACGGGCGAAAACGAGCGTTACCGTGCTCGTTTTCGAGTTATTGAGGAAAAACGGCCTGGAGCGATCGGTCCGGCGGTCGACGCGCGAAAGTTTCTAAGTCCGCTCTGCTCCGAATCATCGCTCCGGCGTCAAAAATCGTCGTAGGACAAAAACTCGACACGCTATCTTGCAGGAAAAAATCCGGGGAACACGATGGCGTCGTCAAAAGTGCAGGTCGTCGAGCTCGTTTTCGAGAGAAAAAAAAAAAAATTCTCAAAATTCGACAAAAAAATAAAACGATTATTGGATCGTGTAGAGAATGTAAAACTGCATAAGAATCGCATAGACGAAAATTGGCGTTCACGTGCTCGTTTTTGTGGAAAAAATTAAAAAAGCTCTCAAAGCTCGAGATAAAAAAAAAAAAAACCATCCACCAGGTAGCCAACGGTAAACGGTACAAGTATCGTACGGGCGAAAACGAGCGTTACCGTGCTCGTTTTCGAGTTATTGACGAAAAACGGCCTGGAGCGATCGGTCCGGCGGTCGACGCGCGAAAGTTTCTAAGTCCGCTCTGCTTCGGGGAGGATACCGGAAGAATGCTTCGAGCGATTCCCGGTATCCTCCCAAAGCGTGCCGAAGGGTCACCGTGGGGTTTTTAGTGGGTAGGTCCCGCGCCTGTCGTTGTACGGGGGTGGGGAATCCCACACACCCCTCCCACCTCTCCCCAAGGAGGTGGGAGGGAGTCTTTCGAAGATTTTCCCCACGACAAAAAAAAAAAAAAAAAAAAAAAAAAAGTCCGCTCTGCTCCGAATCATCGCTCCGGCGTCAAAAATCGTCGTAGGACAAAAAATCGACACGCTATCTTGCATGAAAAAATCCGGGGAACACGATGGCGTCGTCAAAAGTGCAGGTCGTCGAGCTCGTTTTCGAGAGAAAAAAAAAGAAATTCTCAAAATTCGACAAAAAAATAAAACGATTATTGGATCGTGTAGAGAATGTGAAACTGCATAAGAATCGTATAGACGAAAATTGGCGTTCACGTGCTCGTTTTTGTGGAAAAAATTAAAAAAGCTCTCAAAGCTCGAGATAAAAAAAAAAAAAACCATCGACCAGGTAGCCAACGGTAGACGGTACAATTATCGTATGGGCGAAAACGAGCATTACCGTGCTCGTTTTCGAGTTATTGACGAAAAACGGCCTGGAGCGATCGGTCCGGCGGTCGACGCGCGAAAGTTTCTAAGTCCGCTCTGCTCCGAATCATCGCTCCGGCGTCAAAAATCGTCGTAGGACAAAAACTCGACACGCTATCTTGCATGAAAAAATCCGGGGAACACGATGGCGTCGTCAAAAGTGCAGGTCGTCGAGCTCGTTTTCGAGAGAAAAAAAAAAAAATTCTCAAAATTCGACAAAAAAATAAAACGATTATTGGATCGTGTAGAGAATGTAAAACTGCATAAGAATCGCATAGACGAAAATTGGCGTTCACGTGCTCGTTTTTGTGGAAAAAATTAAAAAAGCTCTCAAAGTTCGAGATAAAAAAAGAAAAAACCATCCACCAGGTAGCCAACGGTAAACGATACAAGTATCGTACGGGCGAAAACGAGCGTTACCGTGCTCGTTTTCGAGTTATTGACGAAAAACGGCCTGGAGCGATCGGTCCGGCGGTCGACGCGCGAAAGTTTCTAAGTCCGCTCTGCTCCGAATCATCGCTCCGGCGTCAAAAATCGTCGTAGGACAAAAAATCGACACGCTACTTTGCAGGAAAAAATCCGGGGAACACGATGGCGTCGTCAAAAGTGCAGGTCGTCGAGCTCGTTTTCGAGAAAAAAAAAAAAAAATTCTCAAAATTCGACAAACAAATAAAACGATTGTTGGACCGTGTAGAGAATGTACAACTGCATAAGAATCGTATAGACGAAAATTGGCGTTCACGTGCTCGTTTTTGTGGAAAAAATTAAAAAAGCTCTCAAAGTTCGAGATAAAAAAAAAAAAACCATCGACCAGGTAGCCAACGGTAAACGGTACAAGTACCGTACGGGCGAAAACGAGCGTTACCGTGCTCGTTTTCGAGTTATTGAGGAAAAACGGCCTGGAGCGATCGGTCCGGCGGTCGACGCGCGAAAGTTTCTAAGTCCGCTCTGCTCCGAATCATCGCTCCGGCGTCAAAAATCGTCGTAGGACAAAAACTCGACACGCTATCTTGCAGGAAAAAATCCGGGGAACACGATGGCGTCGTCAAAAGTGCAGGTCGTCGAGCTCGTTTTCGAGAAAAAAAAAAAAAAATTCTCAAAATTCGACAAAAAAATAAAACGATTATTGGGTCGTGTAGAGAATGTAAAACTGCATAAGAATCGCATAGACGAAAATTGGCGTTCACGTGCTCGTTTTTGTGGAAAAAATTAAAAAAGCTCTCAAAGCTCGAGATAAAAAAAAAAAAAACCATCCACCAGGTAGCCAACGGTAAACGGTACAAGTACCGTACGGGCGAAAACGAGCGTTACCGTGCTCGTTTTCGAGTTATTGAGGAAAAACGGCCTGGAGCGATCGGTCCGGCGGTCGACGCGCGAAAGTTTCTAAGTCCGCTCTGCTCCGAATCATCGCTCCGGCGTCAAAAATCGTCGTAGGACAAAAACTCGACACGCTATCTTGCAGGAAAAAATCCGGGGAACACGATGGCGTCGTCAAAAGTGCAGGTCGTCGAGCTCGTTTTCGAGAGAAAAAAAAAAAAATTCTCAAAATTCGACAAAAAAATAAAACGATTATTGGATCGTGTAGAGAATGTAAAACTGCATAAGAATCGCATAGACGAAAATTGGCGTTCACGTGCTCGTTTTTGTGGAAAAAATTAAAAAAGCTCTCAAAGCTCGAGATAAAAAAAAAAAAAACCATCCACCAGGTTGCCAACGGTAAACGGTACAAGTATCGTACGGGCGAAAACGAGCGTTACCGTGCTCGTTTTCGAGTTATTGACGAAAAACGGCCTGGAGCGATCGGTCCGGCGGTCGACGCGCGAAAGTTTCTAAGTCCGCTCTGCTCCGAATCATCGCTCCGGCGTCAAAAATCGTCGTAGGACAAAAAATCGACACGCTACTTTGCAGGAAAAAATCCGGGGAACACGATGGCGTCGTCAAAAGTGCAGGTCGTGGAGCTCGTTTTCGAGAAAAAAAAAAAAAAATTCTCAAAATTCGACAAACAAATAAAACGATTGTTGGACCGTGTAGAGAATGTAAAACTGCATAAGAATCGTATAGACGAAAATTGGCGTTCACGTGCTCGTTTTTGTGGAAAAAATTAAAAAAGCTCTCAAAGCTCGAGATAAAAAAAAAAAAAACCATCGACCAGGTAGCCAACGGTAGACGGTACAAGTATCGTATGGGCGAAAACGAGCATTACCGTGCTCGTTTTCGAGTTATTGACGAGAAACGGCCTGGAGCGATCGGTCCGGCGGTCGACGCGCGAAAGTTTCTAAGTCCGCTCTGCTCCGAATCATCGCTCCGGCGTCAAAAATCGTCGTAGGACAAAAACTCGACACGCTATCTTGCATGAAAAAATCCGGGGAACACGATGGCGTCGTCAAAAGTGCAGGTCGTCGAGCTCGTTTTCGAGAGAAAAAAAAAAAAATTCTCAAAATTCGACAAAAAAATAAATCGATTATTGGATCGTGTAGAGAATGTGAAACTGCATAAGAATCGTGTAGACGAAAATTGGCGTTCACGTGCTCGTTTTTGTGGAAAAAATTAAAAAAGCTCTCAAAGCTCGAGATAAAAAAAAAAAAAACCATCGACCAGGTAGCCAACGGTAGACGGTACAAGTATCGTATGGGCGAAAACGAGCGTTACCGTGCTCGTTTTCGAGTTATTGACGAAAAACGGCCTGGAGCGATCGGTCCGGCGGTCGACGCGCGAAAGTTTCTGAGTCCGCTCTGCTCCGAATCATCGCTCCGGCGTCAAAAATCGTCGTAGGACAAAAAATCGACACGCTATCTTGCAGGAAAAAAACCGGGGAACACGATGGCGTCGTCAAAAGAGCAGGTCGTCGAGCTCGTTTTCGAGAGAAAAAAAAAAAAATTCTCAAAATTCGACAAAAAAATAAAACGATTATTGGATCGTGTAGAGAATGTAAAACTGCATAAGAATCGTATAGACGAAAATTGGCGTTCACGTGCTCGTTTTTGTGGAAAAAATTAAAAAAGCTCTCAAAGCTCGAGATAAAAAAAAAAAAAACCATCCACCAGGTAGCCAACGGTAAACGGTACAAGTATCGTACGGGCGAAAACGAGCGTTACCGTGCTCGTTTTCGAGTTATTGAGGAAAAACGGCCTGGAGCGATCGGTCCGGCGGTCGACGCGCGAAAGTTTCTAAGTCCGCTCTGCTCCGAATCATCGCTCCGGCATCAAAAATCGTCGTAGGACAAAAAATCGACACGCTATCTTGCAGGAAAAAATCCGGGGACCACGATGGCGTCGTCAAAAGTGCAGGTCGTCGAGCTCGTTTTCGAGAGAAAAAAAAAAAAATTCTCAAAATTCGACAAAAAAATAAAACGATTATTGGATCGTGTAGAGAATGTAAAACTGCATCAGAATCGCATAGACGAAAATTGGCGTTCACGTGCTCGTTTTTGTGGAAAAAATTAAAAAAGCTCTCAAAGCTCGAGATAAAAAAAAAAAAAACCATCCTCCAGGTAGCCAACGGTAAACGGTACAAGTATCGTACGGGCGAAAACGAGCGTTACCGTGCTCGTTTTCGAGTTATTGACGAAAAACGGCCTGGAGCGATCGGTCCGGCGGTCGACGCGCGAAAGTTTCTAAGTCCGCTCTGCTCCGAATCATCGCTCCGGCGTCAAAAATCGTCGTAGGACAAAAAATCGACACGCTATCTTGCAGGAAAAAATCCGGGGACCACGATGGCGTCGTCAAAAGTGCAGGTCGTCGAGCTCGTTTTCGAGAAAAAAAAAAAAAAATTCTCAAAATTCGACAAAAAAATAAAACGATTATTGGATCGTGTAGAGAATGTGAAACTGCATAAGAATCGTATAGACGAAAATTGGCGTTCACGTGCTCGTTTTTGTGGAAAAAATTAAAAAAGCGCTCAAAGCTCGAGATAAAAAAAAAAAAACCATCGACCAGGTAGCCAACGGTAAACGATACAAGTATCGTACGGGCGAAAACGAGCGTTACCGTGCTCGTTTTCGAGTTATTGACGAAAAACAGCCTGGAGCGATCGGTCCGGCGGTCGACGCGCGAAAGTTTCTAAGTCCGCTCTGCTCCGAATCATCGCTCCGGCGTCAAAAATCGTCGTAGGACAAAAAATCGACACGCTATCTTGCAGGAAAAAATCCGGGAAACACGATGGCGTCGTCAAAAGTGAAGTCGTCGAGCTCGTTTTCGAGAGAAAAAAAAAAAAATTCTCAAAATTCGACAAAAAAATAAAACGATTATTGGATCGTGTAGAGAATGTAAAACTGCATAAGAATCGTATAGACGAAAATTGGCGTTCACGTGCTCGTTTTTGTGGAAAAAATTAAAAAAGCTCTCAAAGCTCGAGATAAAAAAAAAAAAAACCATCCACCAGGTAGCCAACGGTAAACGGTACAAGTATCGTACGGGCGAAAACGAGCGTTACCGTGCTCGTTTTCGAGTTATTGACGAAAAACGGCCTGGAGCGATCGGTCCGGCGGTCGACGCGCGAAAGTTTCTAAGTCCGCTCTGCCTCGGGTCGGTGTGGGCCCGGTGCCCCCTCTCCGCCGCCCGTAAGGTGGCGGAATCCGGGAGGGTGTTGGTGGGGTGGGTTTCGGCGCGAGTGGAAATCCTCGCGCCGCGCCCGCTCCAGTGTCACCGCTGCCTCGAATTGGGGCACGTGAGGCAGTGGTGCACCTCGCCGGTGGACCGCAGCGGTCAGTGTTACCGCTGCGGTGCCAAAGAGCACCGTGCGAGCCAGTGCTCGGCGGCCCCCCACTGCCCGCTGTGTGTGGACATGGGGAGGCCAGCCGATCACAGGGTGGGGAGCAAGAAGTGCTCCCCCCCCTCCCGGAAGGAGAGGAAGAGGCGGGCTGCACCGGCTCCGGTGCCGAGCGCGGTGGCATCGTCCTCCATGGAGGTGGACGGTGCTACGGGGACGGACGGCCGGGAGGAGGCTGGCGCGGCCATTAATTAATGCCGCCCCGCCTCCTCCTCCAGGCCAACCTCAACCACTGCCGCGCGGCACAGGACTTGATGTCCCAAGTCCTCGCGGAGTGGGGCGTTGGCCTGGCGGTCGCCGCTGAGCCGTACCGCGTCCCTGATCACCCTCATTGGGTGGGCGACGCGGACGGCTTGGTGGCGACGGTATGGGGAGGGGGCGACGGGTCCCCACCGTTCTCCTTGTTGGAGCGCGGTCGGGGATTCGTCGCCGTGGACTGGGGGGGAGTCGCTGTGGTGGGGTGCTACATTTCGCCCCGTAGCGGTCACGCTGCGTTCGAGCTGTACTTGGCCGAGGTCGCGGCATGCGTGCAGCGTTACGCGGCCCGGCCGGTGCTGGTCCTGGGGGATTTTAATGCCAAGTCGGTGGCTTGGGGATCCCCCAGGACCTCCGTTCGCGGCGGGATCCTGGGCGATTGGGCGGCGGGGCTCGACCTCCGGGTATTGAACCGGGGGTCGGAGCACACATGCGTGCGGCGATATGGGGGGTCCATCGTGGATGTTGGATTCGCGACCCCCAACGCCGTGCGCATGGTGTCGGGTTGGCACGTGGTCGCGGGGGCAGAGACACTCTCCGATCACCGGTACATCCGGATGGAGGTCTCTGCCGCCGCGAGTGCATCCCGACACGGCCGCCTGCGTGGCACCCCACCACGCCGCTGGGCGCTTCGGCGCCTGGACAAGGACGCCCTGATGGCAGCTGCCCTCGCTGCAACTTGGCCGCAGGGAGCGGCCGAGTTGCCGAGCATAGAGGAGGAGGTCGCCCGGCTCGGAGCATTGGTCGCGGGTATTTGCGACGCGGCGATGCCTCGGGTCGGGCGGGCTTCTCCTCGCCGGGCGGTGTACTGGTGGTCGGACGCGATCGCGGAGTTGCGAGTCGCGACTGTCCGCGCCCGACGCCAGTACACCCGCGCGCGCCGTCGTCAACGTACAGGCGACGGCGTGGCGCGAGCGAGGGCAGCTGATGACCTGTATGGAGCATACCGCGTGGCGCGGGTTGCTCTGCAGGTCGCCATCAAACGGGCCAAGACCCAGGCATGGAAGGAGCTCCTTCAGACCCTTGATGACGATCCATGGGGGCGCCCATATAAGGTGGTGCTGAATAAGCTCCGCCCGTGGGCGCCCCCCGTCACCGAGGGTCTTGACCCCCGGCTGCTGGAGGACGTGGTCAATACACTCTTCCCAATTGGGGAGAGGGGACCGCGTCCTCCGGCGGCGGCGGCTGTCCCAGTGGAGTGGACGGCCGAGCTGGGGGTCACGCAGGAGGAGCTGGCAGCGGCCATCAGACGGCTCGGGGTTCGTAACACGGCCCCGGGTCCGGATGGTGTGCCCGGCCGGGTTTGGGTCTTGACCCAGGGCGTCCTTGGGGCCGACCTCAGGCGGTTGTTCGACCGCTGCCTGAGGGACGGGCGATTCCCCCCCAGTTGGAAGGTGGCGAGGATGGTCCTCCTCCGGAAGGAGGGTCGGCCCGCGGAGTCTCCCTCCGCATTCCGGCCCATTTGTCTCCTCGACGAGGTGGGTAAGCTCTTCGAGCGTGTGATTGCTGCCCGCCTCGTCGAGCACCTGTCGCGGGGTGATCCCGGTCTGGCCGACTGCCAGTTCGGTTTCCGGGGGGGCCGATCGACTATCGACGCGATACGTCGTGTGAGGGCCCTCTCGGAGGCGGCCGTCTCCCGGGGAGGGGTGGCATTGGCAATATCCTTGGATATTGCCAATGCCTTTAACACCCTCCCCTGGGAAGAGATAAGGAGGGGACTCGAATATCATCGAGTCCCCCCTTGTCTCAGGGCGGTCGTCGGGGATTATCTCCGCGGCAGGTGGATCGAGTATCCGGGCCGGGATGGTGATATGCGGAGGGAGGTGTACTGCGGTGTTCCGCAGGGGTCGGTCCTCGGGCCACTCCTGTGGAACATCGCGTACGACACGGTGTTGCGGGCCGGCCTCCCCGACGGCGTCAGCACGGTGTGTTATGCGGATGACACACTGGTGCTGGCCGTCGGGACGCACTGGGGGAGGGCCATGCGTCGCGCGGAGGAGGGGTCGCAACGCGTCGTCGACCGGATCAGGGGGATGGGGATGACGGTGGCGGTCCATAAGACCGAGGTGATTGCGTTTCATTCACGTCGGCAGGATCCGCCACCCCCTCTGATCCGGGTGGGTGGGGCTGACATCGAGGTGAAGCCCCAGATCAGGTATCTAGGGCTGATCCTCGATAGCCACTGGCGTTTCGAGGAGCATTTCCGCTGCCTGGTCCCCCGGTTGGAAAGGATGGTTGCGGCTCTGGGCCGGATCCTGCCCAACCTGGGGGGCCCGGCGGGCCGAGTTCGTCGCCTCTATGTGGCAATGGTCCAGTCGGTGGCCCTATACGGGGCCCCCGTCTGGGCGGACGACCTGGCTGCCTCCCGGCGCAGCATGACTATGCTGCGTCGGGTGCAGAGGCGCATGGCGCTCAGGGTCGTCCGCGGGTATCGCACCATGTCACATGAGGCGGCGACGGTTCTAGCGGGGATGCCGCCCATGGACCTGCTCGCGCGGTCGCATGCGGTGATGTACCGGCACCGCGTCGACCGTCGCGCGGGGGTGGGGGCGGTCCCGGGCGGGCAGGAACCTGCTTGGGGCGATTTGAAGCGCCAGGCCCGGCAGTCCGTGTTGCTCGCGTGGCAGGAGCGGCTGGCTCTGCCAACCGCGGGGCACCGGACTGTCGGGGCTGTTCGGCCACTCCTGAAGGAGTGGCTGGACAGAGGCCATGGCAGCCTCACCTACCGGCTGGCACAGGTATTTTCCGGGCATGGCAGCTTCGGAAGATACCTGTGCCGGATAGGGAAGGAGCCGACGGCGCGTTGCTGCCACTGCGACGCTGAGCAGGACACGGCGGATCATACCCTGGAGGTATGCCCCGCGTGGGAGGGGGAGCGCCGTGTCCTGGTCGGCGTCGTCGGGCGGGATGTCTCGCTGCCGGGCGTGGTGCGCGCCATGCTCGGCAGCGAGGAGAAGTGGAGGGCCGTGGCCTCCTTCTGCGAGAACGTAATGTTGCAGAAGGAGGCCGCGGGGAGGGAGCGCGAGCTTCAGCGGCGCGCTGAAGCTCGCGCTCGTGCGGTGGCCCGAGGTCGTCGCCCGGTCGCGAGGCGTCGCGGGCGGCCGCCTCGGCGTGGCGGATGACCTAGGCTGGGAGGGGGGTCCTGAGGGGACCCTCCTCCCGCCAGGCGGCGCCGGGTCGGACCGGTTGGGGGTAGGAGTGCCTCCCCCTACCGGTCCGACGCAAGGGGAGGCACCCTCGGCGGTCTGGTGCGGCCATGAACGCCCGGCCGCCGAGGGGTGGAAACGGGGTCGCGAGCGGTTGCGAGTTGGGGCTCGCAGCCGCCACTAAACGCGGCCCCGGGACGGATAGCGGCGGGATGGAGTGGCCCCGTCTCGCCGCTATGAGGCAGTGTGTCTACTGGGGGGACCGATTGTCCCCCCGGGGGATGGGCGCGAAAGCGCGGGCACGGGGAGGATACCGGAAGAATGCTTCGAGCGATTCCCGGTATCCTCCCAAAGCTTGCCGAAGGGTCACCGTGGGGTTTTTAGTGGGTAGGTCCCGCGCCTGTCGTTGTACGGGCGCGGGGAATCCCACACACCCCTCCCATCTCTCCCCAAGGAGGTGGGAGGGAGTCTTTCGAAGATTTTCCCCACGACAAAAAAAAAAAAAAAAAAAAAAAAAAAAAAGTCCGCTCTGCCCCGAATCATCGCTCCGGCGTCAAAAATCGTCGTAGGACAAAAAATCGACACGCTATCTTGCAGGAAAAAATCCGGGGACCACGATGGCGTCGTCAAAAGTGCAGGTCGTCGAGCTCGTTTTCGAGAGAAAAAAAAAAAAATTCTCAAAATTCGACAAAAAAATAAAACGATTATTGGATCGTGTAGAGAATGTAAAACTGCATCAGAATCGCATAGACGAAAATTGGCGTTCACGTGCTCGTTTTTGTGGAAAAAATTAAAAAAGCTCTCAAAGCTCGAGATAAAAAAAAAAAAAACCATCCACCAGGTAGCCAACGGTAAACGGTACAAGTATCGTACGGGCGAAAACGAGCGTTACCGTGCTCGTTTTCGAGTTATTGAGGAAAAACGGCCTGGAGCGATCGGTCCGGCGGTCGACGCGCGAAAGTTTCTAAGTCCGCTCTGCACCGAATCATCGCTCCGGCGTCAAAAATCGTCGTAGGACAAAAAATCGACACGCTATTGTGCAGGAAAAAATCCGGGGAACACGATGGCGTCGTCAAAAGTGCAGGTCGTCGAGCTCGTTTTCGAGAAAAAAAAAAAAAAATTCTCAAAATTCGACAAAAAAATAAAACGATTGTTGGATCGTATAGAGAATGTGAAACTGCATAAGAATCGTATAGACGAAAATTGGCGTTCACGTGCTCGTTTTTGTGGAAAAAATTAAAAAAGCTCTCAAAGCTCGAGATAAAAAAAAAAAAACCATCCACCAGGTAGCCAACGGTAAACGGTACAAGTACCGTACGGGCGAAAACGAGCGTTACCGTGCTCGTTTTCGAGTTATTGAGGAAAAACGGCCTGGAGCGA
Source organism: Colletes latitarsis (assembly GCF_051014445.1). NCBI lineage: Eukaryota > Metazoa > Arthropoda > Insecta > Hymenoptera > Colletidae > Colletes > Colletes latitarsis. The sequence continues at coordinate 3,079,403 of NC_135137.1, forward strand.
TCGGTCCGGCGGTCGACGCGCGAAAGTTTCTAAGTCCGCTCTGCTCCGAATCATCGCTCCGGCGTCAAAAATCGTCGTAGGACAAAAAATCGACACGCTATCTTGCAGGAAAAAAACCGGGGAACACGATGGCGTCGTCAAAAGTGCAGGTCGTCGAGCTCGTTTTCGAGAGAAAAAAAAAAAAATTCTCAAAATTCGACAAAAAAATAAAACGATTATTGGATCGTGTAGAGAATGTAAAACTGCATAAGAATCGTATAGACGAAAATTGGCGTTCACGTGCTCGTTTTTGTGGAAAAAATTAAAAAAGCTCTCAAAGCTCGAGATAAAAAAAAAAAAAACCATCCACCAGGTAGCCAACGGTAAACGGTACAAGTATCGTACGGGCGAAAACGAGCGTTACCGTGCTCGTTTTCGAGTTATTGAGGAAAAACGGCCTGGAGCGATCGGTCCGGCGGTCGACGCGCGAAAGTTTCTAAGTCCGCTCTGCTCCGAATCATCGCTCCGGCGTCAAAAATCGTCGTAGGACAAAAACTCGACACGCTATCTTGCAGGAAAAAATCCGGGGAACACGATGGCGTCGTCAAAAGTGCAGGTCGTCGAGCTCGTTTTCGAGAGAAAAAAAAAAAAATTCTCAAAATTCGACAAAAAAATAAAACGATTATTGGATCGTGTAGAGAATGTAAAACTGCATAAGAATCGCATAGACGAAAATTGGCGTTCACGTGCTCGTTTTTGTGGAAAAAATTAAAAAAGCTCTCAAAGCTCGAGATAAAAAAAAAAAAAACCATCCACCAGGTAGCCAACGGTAAACGGTACAAGTATCGTACGGGCGAAAACGAGCGTTACCGTGCTCGTTTTCGAGTTATTGAGGAAAAACGGCCTGGAGCGATCGGTCCGGCGGTCGACGCGCGAAAGTTTCTAAGTCCGCTCTGCTCCGAATCATCGCTCCGGCGTCAAAAATCGTCGTAGGACAAAAACTCGACACGCTATCTTGCAGGAAAAAATCCGGGGAACACGATGGCGTCGTCAAAAGTGCAGGTCGTCGAGCTCGTTTTCGAGAGAAAAAAAAAAAAATTCTCAAAATTCGACAAAAAAATAAAACGATTATTGGATCGTGTAGAGAATGTAAAACTGCATAAGAATCGCATAGACGAAAATTGGCGTTCACGTGCTCGTTTTTGTGGAAAAAATTAAAAAAGCTCTCAAAGCTCGAGATAAAAAAAAAAAAAACCATCCACCAGGTAGCCAACGGTAAACGGTACAAGTATCGTACGGGCGAAAACGAGCGTTACCGTGCTCGTTTTCGAGTTATTGACGAAAAACGGCCTGGAGCGATCGGTCCGGCGGTCGACGCGCGAAAGTTTCTAAGTCCGCTCTGCTTCGGGGAGGATACCGGAAGAATGCTTCGAGCGATTCCCGGTATCCTCCCAAAGCGTGCCGAAGGGTCACCGTGGGGTTTTTAGTGGGTAGGTCCCGCGCCTGTCGTTGTACGGGGGTGGGGAATCCCACACACCCCTCCCACCTCTCCCCAAGGAGGTGGGAGGGAGTCTTTCGAAGATTTTCCCCACGACAAAAAAAAAAAAAAAAAAAAAAAAAAGTCCGCTCTGCTCCGAATCATCGCTCCGGCGTCAAAAATCGTCGTAGGACAAAAAATCGACACGCTATCTTGCATGAAAAAATCCGGGGAACACGATGGCGTCGTCAAAAGTGCAGGTCGTCGAGCTCGTTTTCGAGAGAAAAAAAAAGAAATTCTCAAAATTCGACAAAAAAATAAAACGATTATTGGATCGTGTAGAGAATGTGAAACTGCATAAGAATCGTATAGACGAAAATTGGCGTTCACGTGCTCGTTTTTGTGGAAAAAATTAAAAAAGCTCTCAAAGCTCGAGATAAAAAAAAAAAAAACCATCGACCAGGTAGCCAACGGTAGACGGTACAAGTATCGTATGGGCGAAAACGAGCATTACCGTGCTCGTTTTCGAGTTATTGACGAAAAACGGCCTGGAGCGATCGGTCCGGCGGTCGACGCGCGAAAGTTTCTAAGTCCGCTCTGCTCCGAATCATCGCTCCGGCGTCAAAAATCGTCGTAGGACAAAAACTCGACACGCTATCTTGCATGAAAAAATCCGGGGAACACGATGGCGTCGTCAAAAGTGCAGGTCGTCGAGCTCGTTTTCGAGAGAAAAAAAAAAAAATTCTCAAAATTCGACAAAAAAATAAAACGATTATTGGATCGTGTAGAGAATGTAAAACTGCATAAGAATCGCATAGACGAAAATTGGCGTTCACGTGCTCGTTTTTGTGGAAAAAATTAAAAAAGCTCTCAAAGTTCGAGATAAAAAAAGAAAAAACCATCCACCAGGTAGCCAACGGTAAACGATACAAGTATCGTACGGGCGAAAACGAGCGTTACCGTGCTCGTTTTCGAGTTATTGACGAAAAACGGCCTGGAGCGATCGGTCCGGCGGTCGACGCGCGAAAGTTTCTAAGTCCGCTCTGCTCCGAATCATCGCTCCGGCGTCAAAAATCGTCGTAGGACAAAAAATCGACACGCTACTTTGCAGGAAAAAATCCGGGGAACACGATGGCGTCGTCAAAAGTGCAGGTCGTCGAGCTCGTTTTCGAGAAAAAAAAAAAAAAATTCTCAAAATTCGACAAACAAATAAAGCGATTGTTGGACCGTGTAGAGAATGTACAACTGCATAAGAATCGTATAGACGAAAATTGGCGTTCACGTGCTCGTTTTTGTGGAAAAAATTAAAAAAGCTCTCAAAGCTCGAGATAAAAAAAAAAAAAACCATCGACCAGGTAGCCAACGGTAGACGGTACAAGTATCGTATGGGCGAAAACGAGCATTACCGTGCTCGTTTTCGAGTTATTGACGAGAAACGGCCTGGAGCGATCGGTCCGGCGGTCGACGCGCGAAAGTTTCTAAGTCCGCTCTGCTCCGAATCATCGCTCCGGCGTCAAAAATCGTCGTAGGACAAAAACTCGACACGCTATCTTGCATGAAAAAATCCGGGGAACACGATGGCGTCGTCAAAAGTGCAGGTCGTCGAGCTCGTTTTCGAGAGAAAAAAAAAAAAATTCTCAAAATTCGACAAAAAAATAAATCGATTATTGGATCGTGTAGAGAATGTGAAACTGCATAAGAATCGTGTAGACGAAAATTGGCGTTCACGTGCTCGTTTTTGTGGAAAAAATTAAAAAAGCTCTCAAAGCTCGAGATAAAAAAAAAAAAAACCATCGACCAGGTAGCCAACGGTAGACGGTACAAGTATCGTATGGGCGAAAACGAGCATTACCGTGCTCGTTTTCGAGTTATTGACGAGAAACGGCCTGGAGCGATCGGTCCGGCGGTCGACGCGCGAAAGTTTCTAAGTCCGCTCTGCTCCGAATCATCGCTCCGGCGTCAAAAATCGTCGTAGGACAAAAACTCGACACGCTATCTTGCATGAAAAAATCCGGGGAACACGATGGCGTCGTCAAAAGTGCAGGTCGTCGAGCTCGTTTTCGAGAGAAAAAAAAAAAAATTCTCAAAATTCGACAAAAAAATAAATCGATTATTGGATCGTGTAGAGAATGTAAAACTGCATAAGAATCGCATAGACGGAAATTGGCGTTCACGTGCTCGTTTTTGTGGAAAAAATTAAAAAAGCTCTCAAAGCTCAAGATAAAAAAAAAAAAAACCATCCACCAGGTAGCCAACGGTAAACGGTACAAGTATCGTACGGGCGAAAACGAGCGTTACCGTGCTCGTTTTCGAGTTATTGAGGAAAAACGGCCTGGAGCGATCGGTCCGGCGGTCGACGCGCGAAAGTTTCTAAGTCCGCTCTGCTCCGAATCATCGCTCCGGCGTCAAAAATCGTCGTAGGACAAAAAATCGACACGTTATTGTGCAGGAAAAAATCCGGGGAACACGATGGCGTCGTCAAAAGTGCAGGTCGTCGAGCTCGTTTTCGAGAAAAAAAAAAAAAAATTCTCAAAATTCGACAAAAAAATAAAACGATTGTTGGATCGTATAGAGAATGTGAAACTGCATAAGAATCGTATAGACGAAAATTGGCGTTCACGTGCTCGTTTTTGTGGAAAAAATTAAAAAAGCTCTCAAAGCTCGAGATAAAAAAAAAAAAAACCATCCACCAGGTAGCCAACGGTAAACGGTACAAGTACCGTACGGGCGAAAACGAGCGTTACCGTGCTCGTTTTCGAGTTATTGAGGAAAAACGGCCTGGAGCGATCGGTCCGGCGGTCGACGCGCGAAAGTTTCTAAGTCCGCTCTGCTCCGAATCATCGCTCCGGCGTCAAAAATCGTCGTAGGACAAAAACTCGACACGCTATCTTGCAGGAAAAAATCCGGGGAACACGATGGCGTCGTCAAAAGTGCAGGTCGTCGAGCTCGTTTTCGAGAAAAAAAAAAAAAAATTCTCAAAATTCGACAAAAAAATAAAACGATTATTGGATCGTGTAGAGAATGTAAAACTGCATAAGAATCGCATAGACGGAAATTGGCGTTCACGTGCTCGTTTTTGTGGAAAAAATTAAAAAAGCTCTCAAAGCTCAAGATAAAAAAAAAAAAAACCATCCACCAGGTAGCCAACGGTAAACGGTACAAGTATCGTACGGGCGAAAACGAGCGTTACCGTGCTCGTTTTCGAGTTATTGAGGAAAAACGGCCTGGAGCGATCGGTCCGGCGGTCGACGCGCGAAAGTTTCTAAGTCCGCTCTGCTCCGAATCATCGCTCCGGCGTCAAAAATCGTCGTAGGACAAAAAATCGACACGCTATTGTGCAGGAAAAAATCCGGGGAACACGATGGCGTCGTCAAAAGTGCAGGTCGTCGAGCTCGTTTTCGAGAAAAAAAAAAAAAAATTCTCAAAATTCGACAAAAAAATAAAACGATTGTTGGATCGTATAGAGAATGTGAAACTGCATAAGAATCGTATAGACGAAAATTGGCGTTCACGTGCTCGTTTTTGTGGAAAAAATTAAAAAAGCTCTCAAAGCTCGAGATAAAAAAAAAAAAAACCATCGACCAGGTAGCCAACGGTAGACGGTACAAGTATCGTATGGGCGAAAACGAGCATTACCGTGCTCGTTTTCGAGTTATTGACGAAAAACGGCCTGGAGCGATCGGTCCGGCGGTCGACGCGCGAAAGTTTCTAAGTCCGCTCTGCTCCGAATCATCGCTCCGGCGTCAAAAATCGTCGTAGGACAAAAACTCGACACGCTATCTTGCATGAAAAAATCCGGGGAACACGATGGCGTCGTCAAAAGTGCAGGTCGTCGAGCTCGTTTTCGAGAGAAAAAAAAAAAAATTCTCAAAATTCGACAAAAAAATAAAACGATTATTGGATCGTGTAGAGAATGTAAAACTGCATAAGAATCGCATAGACGAAAATTGGCGTTCACGTGCTCGTTTTTGTGGAAAAAATTAAAAAAGCTCTCAAAGTTCGAGATAAAAAAAGAAAAAACCATCCACCAGGTAGCCAACGGTAAACGATACAAGTATCGTACGGGCGAAAACGAGCGTTACCGTGCTCGTTTTCGAGTTATTGACGAAAAACGGCCTGGAGCGATCGGTCCGGCGGTCGACGCGCGAAGGTTTCTAAGTCCGCTCTGCTCCGAATCATCGCTCCGGCGTCAAAAATCGTCGTAGGACAAAAAATCGACACGCTACTTTGCAGGAAAAAATCCGGGGAACACGATGGCGTCGTCAAAAGTGCAGGTCGTCGAGCTCGTTTTCGAGAAAAAAAAAAAAAAATTCTCAAAATTCGACAAACAAATAAAACGATTGTTGGACCGTGTAGAGAATGTACAACTGCATAAGAATCGTATAGACGAAAATTGGCGTTCACGTGCTCGTTTTTGTGGAAAAAATTAAAAAAGCTCTCAAAGCTCGAGATAAAAAAAAAAAAAACCATCGACCAGGTAGCCAACGGTAGACGGTACAAGTATCGTATGGGCGAAAACGAGCATTACCGTGCTCGTTTTCGAGTTATTGACGAGAAACGGCCTGGAGCGATCGGTCCGGCGGTCGACGCGCGAAAGTTTCTAAGTCCGCTCTGCTCCGAATCATCGCTCCGGCGTCAAAAATCGTCGTAGGACAAAAACTCGACACGCTATCTTGCATGAAAAAATCCGGGGAACACGATGGCGTCGTCAAAAGTGCAGGTCGTCGAGCTCGTTTTCGAGAGAAAAAAAAAAAAATTCTCAAAATTCGACAAAAAAATAAATCGATTATTGGATCGTGTAGAGAATGTAAAACTGCATAAGAATCGCATAGACGAAAATTGGCGTTCACGTGCTCGTTTTTGTGGAAAAAATTAAAAAAGCTCTCAAAGCTCGAGATAAAAAAAAAAAAAACCATCCACCAGGTAGCCAACGGTAAACGGTACAAGTACCGTACGGGCGAAAACGAGCGTTACCGTGCTCGTTTTCGAGTTATTGAGGAAAAACGGCCTGGAGCGATCGGTCCGGCGGTCGACGCGCGAAAGTTTCTAAGTCCGCTCTGCTCCGAATCATCGCTCCGGCGTCAAAAATCGTCGTAGGACAAAAACTCGACACGCTATCTTGCAGGAAAAAATCCGGGGAACACGATGGCGTCGTCAAAAGTGCAGGTCGTCGAGCTCGTTTTCGAGAGAAAAAAAAAAAAATTCTCAAAATTCGACAAAAAAATAAAACGATTATTGGATCGTGTAGAGAATGTAAAACTGCATAAGAATCGCATAGACGAAAATTGGCGTTCACGTGCTCGTTTTTGTGGAAAAAATTAAAAAAGCTCTCAAAGCTCGAGATAAAAAAAAAAAAAACCATCCACCAGGTAGCCAACGGTAAACGGTACAAGTATCGTACGGGCGAAAACGAGCGTTACCGTGCTCGTTTTCGAGTTATTGACGAAAAACGGCCTGGAGCGATCGGTCCGGCGGTCGACGCGCGAAAGTTTCTAAGTCCGCTCTGCTTCGGGGAGGATACCGGAAGAATGCTTCGAGCGATTCCCGGTATCCTCCCAAAGCGTGCCGAAGGGTCACCGTGGGGTTTTTAGTGGGTAGGTCCCGCGCCTGTCGTTGTACGGGGGTGGGGAATCCCACACACCCCTCCCACCTCTCCCCAAGGAGGTGGGAGGGAGTCTTTCGAAGATTTTCCCCACGACAAAAAAAAAAAAAAAAAAAAAAAAAAAGTCCGCTCTGCTCCGAATCATCGCTCCGGCGTCAAAAATCGTCGTAGGACAAAAAATCGACACGCTATCTTGCATGAAAAAATCCGGGGAACACGATGGCGTCGTCAAAAGTGCAGGTCGTCGAGCTCGTTTTCGAGAGAAAAAAAAAGGAATTCTCAAAATTCGACAAAAAAATAAAACGATTATTGGATCGTGTAGAGAATGTGAAACTGCATAAGAATCGTATAGACGAAAATTGGCGTTCACGTGCTCGTTTTTGTGGAAAAAATTAAAAAAGCTCTCAAAGCTCGAGATAAAAAAAAAAAAAACCATCGACCAGGTAGCCAACGGTAGACGGTACAAGTATCGTATGGGCGAAAACGAGCATTACCGTGCTCGTTTTCGAGTTATTGACGAAAAACGGCCTGGAGCGATCGGTCCGGCGGTCGACGCGCGAAAGTTTCTAAGTCCGCTCTGCTCCGAATCATCGCTCCGGCGTCAAAAATCGTCGTAGGACAAAAACTCGACACGCTATCTTGCATGAAAAAATCCGGGGAACACGATGGCGTCGTCAAAAGTGCAGGTCGTCGAGCTCGTTTTCGAGAGAAAAAAAAAAAAATTCTCAAAATTCGACAAAAAAATAAAACGATTATTGGATCGTGTAGAGAATGTAAAACTGCATAAGAATCGCATAGACGAAAATTGGCGTTCACGTGCTCGTTTTTGTGGAAAAAATTAAAAAAGCTCTCAAAGTTCGAGATAAAAAAAGAAAAAACCATCCACCAGGTAGCCAACGGTAAACGATACAAGTATCGTACGGGCGAAAACGAGCGTTACCGTGCTCGTTTTCGAGTTATTGACGAAAAACGGCCTGGAGCGATCGGTCCGGCGGTCGACGCGCGAAGGTTTCTAAGTCCGCTCTGCTCCGAATCATCGCTCCGGCGTCAAAAATCGTCGTAGGACAAAAAATCGACACGCTACTTTGCAGGAAAAAATCCGGGGAACACGATGGCGTCGTCAAAAGTGCAGGTCGTCGAGCTCGTTTTCGAGAAAAAAAAAAAAAAATTCTCAAAATTCGACAAACAAATAAAACGATTGTTGGACCGTGTAGAGAATGTACAACTGCATAAGAATCGTATAGACGAAAATTGGCGTTCACGTGCTCGTTTTTGTGGAAAAAATTAAAAAAGCTCTCAAAGCTCGAGATAAAAAAAAAAAAAACCATCGACCAGGTAGCCAACGGTAGACGGTACAAGTATCGTATGGGCGAAAACGAGCATTACCGTGCTCGTTTTCGAGTTATTGACGAGAAACGGCCTGGAGCGATCGGTCCGGCGGTCGACGCGCGAAAGTTTCTAAGTCCGCTCTGCTCCGAATCATCGCTCCGGCGTCAAAAATCGTCGTAGGACAAAAACTCGACACGCTATCTTGCATGAAAAAATCCGGGGAACACGATGGCGTCGTCAAAAGTGCAGGTCGTCGAGCTCGTTTTCGAGAGAAAAAAAAAAAAATTCTCAAAATTCGACAAAAAAATAAATCGATTATTGGATCGTGTAGAGAATGTAAAACTGCATAAGAATCGCATAGACGGAAATTGGCGTTCACGTGCTCGTTTTTGTGGAAAAAATTAAAAAAGCTCTCAAAGCTCAAGATAAAAAAAAAAAAAACCATCCACCAGGTAGCCAACGGTAAACGGTACAAGTATCGTACGGGCGAAAACGAGCGTTACCGTGCTCGTTTTCGAGTTATTGAGGAAAAACGGCCTGGAGCGATCGGTCCGGCGGTCGACGCGCGAAAGTTTCTAAGTCCGCTCTGCTCCGAATCATCGCTCCGGCGTCAAAAATCGTCGTAGGACAAAAAATCGACACGCTATTGTGCAGGAAAAAATCCGGGGAACACGATGGCGTCGTCAAAAGTGCAGGTCGTCGAGCTCGTTTTCGAGAAAAAAAAAAAAAAATTCTCAAAATTCGACAAAAAAATAAAACGATTGTTGGATCGTATAGAGAATGTGAAACTGCATAAGAATCGTATAGACGAAAATTGGCGTTCACGTGCTCGTTTTTGTGGAAAAAATTAAAAAAGCTCTCAAAGCTCGAGATAAAAAAAAAAAAAACCATCCACCAGGTAGCCAACGGTAAACGGTACAAGTACCGTACGGGCGAAAACGAGCGTTACCGTGCTCGTTTTCGAGTTATTGAGGAAAAACGGCCTGGAGCGATCGGTCCGGCGGTCGACGCGCGAAAGTTTCTAAGTCCGCTCTGCTCCGAATCATCGCTCCGGCGTCAAAAATCGTCGTAGGACAAAAACTCGACACGCTATCTTGCAGGAAAAAATCCGGGGAACACGATGGCGTCGTCAAAAGTGCAGGTCGTCGAGCTCGTTTTCGAGAAAAAAAAAAAAAAATTCTCAAAATTCGACAAAAAAATAAAACGATTATTGGGTCGTGTAGAGAATGTAAAACTGCATAAGAATCGCATAGACGAAAATTGGCGTTCACGTGCTCGTTTTTGTGGAAAAAATTAAAAAAGCTCTCAAAGCTCGAGATAAAAAAAAAAAAAACCATCCACCAGGTAGCCAACGGTAAACGGTACAAGTACCGTACGGGCGAAAACGAGCGTTACCGTGCTCGTTTTCGAGTTATTGAGGAAAAACGGCCTGGAGCGATCGGTCCGGCGGTCGACGCGCGAAAGTTTCTAAGTCCGCTCTGCTCCGAATCATCGCTCCGGCGTCAAAAATCGTCGTAGGACAAAAACTCGACACGCTATCTTGCAGGAAAAAATCCGGGGAACACGATGGCGTCGTCAAAAGTGCAGGTCGTCGAGCTCGTTTTCGAGAGAAAAAAAAAAAAATTCTCAAAATTCGACAAAAAAATAAAACGATTATTGGATCGTGTAGAGAATGTAAAACTGCATAAGAATCGCATAGACGAAAATTGGCGTTCACGTGCTCGTTTTTGTGGAAAAAATTAAAAAAGCTCTCAAAGCTCGAGATAAAAAAAAAAAAAACCATCCACCAGGTAGCCAACGGTAAACGGTACAAGTATCGTACGGGCGAAAACGAGCGTTACCGTGCTCGTTTTCGAGTTATTGACGAAAAACGGCCTGGAGCGATCGGTCCGGCGGTCGACGCGCGAAAGTTTCTAAGTCCGCTCTGCTTCGGGGAGGATACCGGAAGAATGCTTCGAGCGATTCCCGGTATCCTCCCAAAGCGTGCCGAAGGGTCACCGTGGGGTTTTTAGTGGGTAGGTCCCGCGCCTGTCGTTGTACGGGGGTGGGGAATCCCACACACCCCTCCCACCTCTCCCCAAGGAGGTGGGAGGGAGTCTTTCGAAGATTTTCCCCACGACAAAAAAAAAAAAAAAAAAAAAAAAAAGTCCGCTCTGCTCCGAATCATCGCTCCGGCGTCAAAAATCGTCGTAGGACAAAAAATCGACACGCTATCTTGCATGAAAAAATCCGGGGAACACGATGGCGTCGTCAAAAGTGCAGGTCGTCGAGCTCGTTTTCGAGAGAAAAAAAAAGAAATTCTCAAAATTCGACAAAAAAATAAAACGATTATTGGATCGTGTAGAGAATGTGAAACTGCATAAGAATCGTATAGACGAAAATTGGCGTTCACGTGCTCGTTTTTGTGGAAAAAATTAAAAAAGCTCTCAAAGCTCGAGATAAAAAAAAAAAAAACCATCGACCAGGTAGCCAACGGTAGACGGTACAAGTATCGTATGGGCGAAAACGAGCATTACCGTGCTCGTTTTCGAGTTATTGACGAAAAACGGCCTGGAGCGATCGGTCCGGCGGTCGACGCGCGAAAGTTTCTAAGTCCGCTCTGCTCCGAATCATCGCTCCGGCGTCAAAAATCGTCGTAGGACAAAAACTCGACACGCTATCTTGCATGAAAAAATCCGGGGAACACGATGGCGTCGTCAAAAGTGCAGGTCGTCGAGCTCGTTTTCGAGAGAAAAAAAAAAAAATTCTCAAAATTCGACAAAAAAATAAAACGATTATTGGATCGTGTAGAGAATGTAAAACTGCATAAGAATCGCATAGACGAAAATTGGCGTTCACGTGCTCGTTTTTGTGGAAAAAATTAAAAAAGCTCTCAAAGTTCGAGATAAAAAAAGAAAAAACCATCCACCAGGTAGCCAACGGTAAACGATACAAGTATCGTACGGGCGAAAACGAGCGTTACCGTGCTCGTTTTCGAGTTATTGACGAAAAACGGCCTGGAGCGATCGGTCCGGCGGTCGACGCGCGAAAGTTTCTAAGTCCGCTCTGCTCCGAATCATCGCTCCGGCGTCAAAAATCGTCGTAGGACAAAAAATCGACACGCTACTTTGCAGGAAAAAATCCGGGGAACACGATGGCGTCGTCAAAAGTGCAGGTCGTCGAGCTCGTTTTCGAGAAAAAAAAAAAAAAATTCTCAAAATTCGACAAACAAATAAAACGATTGTTGGACCGTGTAGAGAATGTACAACTGCATAAGAATCGTATAGACGAAAATTGGCGTTCACGTGCTCGTTTTTGTGGAAAAAATTAAAAAAGCTCTCAAAGCTCGAGATAAAAAAAAAAAAAACCATCGACCAGGTAGCCAACGGTAGACGGTACAAGTATCGTATGGGCGAAAACGAGCATTACCGTGCTCGTTTTCGAGTTATTGACGAGAAACGGCCTGGAGCGATCGGTCCGGCGGTCGACGCGCGAAAGTTTCTAAGTCCGCTCTGCTCCGAATCATCGCTCCGGCGTCAAAAATCGTCGTAGGACAAAAACTCGACACGCTATCTTGCATGAAAAAATCCGGGGAACACGATGGCGTCGTCAAAAGTGCAGGTCGTCGAGCTCGTTTTCGAGAGAAAAAAAAAAAAATTCTCAAAATTCGACAAAAAAATAAATCGATTATTGGATCGTGTAGAGAATGTGAAACTGCATAAGAATCGTGTAGACGAAAATTGGCGTTCACGTGCTCGTTTTTGTGGAAAAAATTAAAAAAGCTCTCAAAGCTCGAGATAAAAAAAAAAAAAACCATCGACCAGGTAGCCAACGGTAGACGGTACAAGTATCGTATGGCCGAAAACGAGCGTTACCGTGCTCGTTTTCGAGTTATTGACGAAAAACGGCCTGGAGCGATCGGTCCGGCGGTCGACGCGCGAAAGTTTCTGAGTCCGCTCTGCTCCGAATCATCGCTCCGGCGTCAAAAATCGTCGTAGGACAAAAAATCGACACGCTATCTTGCAGGAAAAAAACCGGGGAACACGATGGCGTCGTCAAAAGAGCAGGTCGTCGAGCTCGTTTTCGAGAGAAAAAAAAAAAAATTCTCAAAATTCGACAAAAAAATAAAACGATTATTGGATCGTGTAGAGAATGTAAAACTGCATAAGAATCGTATAGACGAAAATTGGCGTTCACGTGCTCGTTTTTGTGGAAAAAATTAAAAAAGCTCTCAAAGCTCGAGATAAAAAAAAAAAAAACCATCCACCAGGTAGCCAACGGTAAACGGTACAAGTATCGTACGGGCGAAAACGAGCGTTACCGTGCTCGTTTTCGAGTTATTGAGGAAAAACGGCCTGGAGCGATCGGTCCGGCGGTCGACGCGCGAAAGTTTCTAAGTCCGCTCTGCTCCGAATCATCGCTCCGGCATCAAAAATCGTCGTAGGACAAAAAATCGACACGCTATCTTGCAGGAAAAAATCCGGGGACCACGATGGCGTCGTCAAAAGTGCAGGTCGTCGAGCTCGTTTTCGAGAGAAAAAAAAAAAAATTCTCAAAATTCGACAAAAAAATAAAACGATTATTGGATCGTGTAGAGAATGTAAAACTGCATCAGAATCGCATAGACGAAAATTGGCGTTCACGTGCTCGTTTTTGTGGAAAAAATTAAAAAAGCTCTCAAAGCTCGAGATAAAAAAAAAAAAAACCATCCTCCAGGTAGCCAACGGTAAACGGTACAAGTATCGTACGGGCGAAAACGAGCGTTACCGTGCTCGTTTTCGAGTTATTGACGAAAAACGGCCTGGAGCGATCGGTCCGGCGGTCGACGCGCGAAAGTTTCTAAGTCCGCTCTGCTCCGAATCATCGCTCCGGCGTCAAAAATCGTCGTAGGACAAAAAATCGACACGCTATCTGGCAGGAAAAAATCCGGGGACCACGATGGCGTCGTCAAAAGTGCAGGTCGTCGAGCTCGTTTTCGAGAAAAAAAAAAAAAAATTCTCAAAATTCGACAAAAAAATAAAACGATTATTGGATCGTGTAGAGAATGTGAAACTGCATAAGAATCGTATAGACGAAAATTGGCGTTCACGTGCTCGTTTTTGTGGAAAAAATTAAAAAAGCGCTCAAAGCTCGAGATAAAAAAAAAAAAACCATCGACCAGGTAGCCAACGGTAAACGATACAAGTATCGTACGGGCGAAAACGAGCGTTACCGTGCTCGTTTTCGAGTTATTGACGAAAAACAGCCTGGAGCGATCGGTCCGGCGGTCGACGCGCGAAAGTTTCTAAGTCCGCTCTGCTCCGAATCATCGCTCCGGCGTCAAAAATCGTCGTAGGACAAAAAATCGACACGCTATCTTGCAGGAAAAAATCCGGGAAACACGATGGCGTCGTCAAAAGTGAAGTCGTCGAGCTCGTTTTCGAGAGAAAAAAAAAAAAATTCTCAAAATTCGACAAAAAAATAAAACGATTATTGGATCGTGTAGAGAATGTAAAACTGCATAAGAATCGTATAGACGAAAATTGGCGTTCACGTGCTCGTTTTTGTGGAAAAAATTAAAAAAGCTCTCAAAGCTCGAGATAAAAAAAAAAAAAACCATCCACCAGGTAGCCAACGGTAAACGGTACAAGTATCGTACGGGCGAAAACGAGCGTTACCGTGCTCGTTTTCGAGTTATTGACGAAAAACGGCCTGGAGCGATCGGTCCGGCGGTCGACGCGCGAAAGTTTCTAAGTCCGCTCTGCCCCGAATCATCGCTCCGGCGTCAAAAATCGTCGTAGGACAAAAAATCGACACGCTATCTTGCAGGAAAAAATCCGGGGACCACGATGGCGTCGTCAAAAGTGCAGGTCGTCGAGCTCGTTTTCGAGAGAAAAAAAAAAAAATTCTCAAAATTCGACAAAAAAATAAAACGATTATTGGATCGTGTAGAGAATGTAAAACTGCATCAGAATCGCATAGACGAAAATTGGCGTTCACGTGCTCGTTTTTGTGGAAAAAATTAAAAAAGCTCTCAAAGCTCGAGATAAAAAAAAAAAAAACCATCCACCAGGTAGCCAACGGTAAACGGTACAAGTATCGTACGGGCGAAAACGAGCGTTACCGTGCTCGTTTTCGAGTTATTGAGGAAAAACGGCCTGGAGCGATCGGTCCGGCGGTCGACGCGCGAAAGTTTCTAAGTCCGCTCTGCTCCGAATCATCGCTCCGGCGTCAAAAATCGTCGTAGGACAAAAAATCGACACGCTATCTTGCAGGAAAAAAACCGGGGAACACGATGGCGTCGTCAAAAGTGCAGGTCGTCGAGCTCGTTTTCGAGAGAAAAAAAAAAAAATTCTCAAAATTCGACAAAAAAATAAAACGATTATTGGATCGTGTAGAGAATGTAAAACTGCATAAGAATCGTATAGACGAAAATTGGCGTTCACGTGCTCGTTTTTGTGGAAAAAATTAAAAAAGCTCTCAAAGCTCGAGATAAAAAAAAAAAAAACCATCCACCAGGTAGCCAACGGTAAACGGTACAAGTATCGTACGGGCGAAAACGAGCGTTACCGTGCTCGTTTTCGAGTTATTGAGGAAAAACGGCCTGGAGCGATCGGTCCGGCGGTCGACGCGCGAAAGTTTCTAAGTCCGCTCTGCCCCGAATCATCGCTCCGGCGTCAAAAATCGTCGTAGGACAAAAAATCGACACGCTATCTTGCAGGAAAAAATCCGGGGACCACGATGGCGTCGTCAAAAGTGCAGGTCGTCGAGCTCGTTTTCGAGAGAAAAAAAAAAAAATTCTCAAAATTCGACAAAAAAATAAAACGATTATTGGATCGTGTAGAGAATGTAAAACTGCATCAGAATCGCATAGACGAAAATTGGCGTTCACGTGCTCGTTTTTGTGGAAAAAATTAAAAAAGCTCTCAAAGCTCGAGATAAAAAAAAAAAAAACCATCCACCAGGTAGCCAACGGTAAACGGTACAAGTATCGTACGGGCGAAAACGAGCGTTACCGTGCTCGTTTTCGAGTTATTGACGAAAAACGGCCTGGAGCGATCGGTCCGGCGGTCGACGCGCGAAAGTTTCTAAGTCCGCTCTGCTCCGAATCATCGCTCCGGCGTCAAAAATCGTCGTAGGACAAAAAATCGACACGCTATTTTGCAGGAAAAAATCCGGGGAACACGATGGCGTCGTCAAAAGTGCAGGTCGTCGAGCTCGTTTTCGAGAAAAAAAAAAAAAAATTCTCAAAATTCGACAAAAAAATAAAACGATTGTTGGACCGTGTAGAGAATGTAAAACTGCATAAGAATCGTATAGACGAAAATTGGCGTTCACGTGCTCGTTTTTGTGGAAAAAATTAAAAAAGCTCTCAAAGTTCGAGATAAAAAAAAAAAAACCATCGACCAGGTAGCCAACGGTAAACGATACAAGTATCGTACGGGCGAAAACGAGCGTTACCGTGCTCGTTTTCGAGTTATTGACGAAAAACAGCCTGGAGCGATCGGTCCGGCGGTCGACGCGCGAAAGTTTCTAAGTCCGCTCTGCTCCGAATCATCGCTCCGGCGTCAAAAATCGTCATAGGACAAAAAATCGACACGCCATCTTGCAGGAAAAAATCCGGGGAACACGATGGCGTCGTCAAAAGTGCAGGTCGTCGAGCTCGTTTTCGAGAAAAAAAAAAAAAAATTCTCAAAATTCGACAAAAAAATAAAACGATTGTTGGACCGTGTAGAGAATGTAAAACTGCATAAGAATCGTATAGACGAAAATTGGCGTTCACGTGCTCGTTTTTGTGGAAAAAATTAAAAAAGCTCTCAAAGCTCGAGATAAAAAAAAAAAAAACCATCCACCAGGTAGCCAACGGTAAACGGTACAAGTATCGTACGGGCGAAAACGAGCGTTACCGTGCTCGTTTTCGAGTTATTGACGAAAAACGGCCTGGAGCGATCGGTCCGGCGGTCGACGCGCGAAAGTTTCTAAGTCCGCTCTGCTCCGAATCATCGCTCCGGCGTCAAAAATCGTCGTAGGACAAAAAATCGACACGCTATCTTGCAGGAAAAAATCCGGGAAACACGATGGCGTCGTCAAAAGTGCAGGTCGTCGAGCTCGTTTTCGAGAAAAAAAAAAAAAAATTCTCAAAATTTGACAAAAAAATAAAACGATTATTGGATCGTGTAGAGAATGTGAAACTGCATAAGAATCGTATAGACGAAAATTGGCGTTCACGTGCTCGTTTTTGTGGAAAAAATTAAAAAAGCTCTCAAAGCTCGAGATAAAAAAAAAAAAAACCATCCACCAGGTAGCCAACGGTAAACGGTACAAGTATCGTACGGGCGAAAACGAGCGTTACCGTGCTCGTTTTCGAGTTATTGACGAAAAACGGCCTGGAGCGATCGGTCCGGCGGTCGACGCGCGAAAGTTTCCAAGTCCGCTCTGCTCCGAATCATCGCTCCGGCGTCAAAAATCGTCGTAGGACAAAAAATCGACACGCTATTTTGCAGGAAAAAATCCGGGGAACACGATGGCGTCGTCAAAAGTGCAGGTCGTCGAGCTCGTTTTCGAGAGAAAAAAAAAAAAATTCTCAAAATTCGACAAAAAAATAAATCGATTATTGGATCGTGTAGAGAATGTGAAACTGCATAAGAATCGTGTAGACGAAAATTGGCGTTCACGTGCTCGTTTTTGTGGAAAAAATTAAAAAAGCTCTCAAAGCTCGAGATAAAAAAAAAAAAAACCATCGACCAGGTAGCCAACGGTAGACGGTACAAGTATCGTATGGGCGAAAACGAGCATTACCGTGCTCGTTTTCGAGTTATTGACGAGAAACGGCCTGGAGCGATCGGTCCGGCGGTCGACGCGCGAAAGTTTCTAAGTCCGCTCTGCTCCGAATCATCGCTCCGGCGTCAAAAATCGTCGTAGGACAAAAACTCGACACGCTATCTTGCATGAAAAAATCCGGGGAACACGATGGCGTCGTCAAAAGTGCAGGTCGTCGAGCTCGTTTTCGAGAGAAAAAAAAAAAAATTCTCAAAATTCGACAAAAAAATAAATCGATTATTGGATCGTGTAGAGAATGTAAAACTGCATAAGAATCGCATAGACGGAAATTGGCGTTCACGTGCTCGTTTTTGTGGAAAAAATTAAAAAAGCTCTCAAAGCTCAAGATAAAAAAAAAAAAAACCATCCACCAGGTAGCCAACGGTAAACGGTACAAGTATCGTACGGGCGAAAACGAGCGTTACCGTGCTCGTTTTCGAGTTATTGAGGAAAAACGGCCTGGAGCGATCGGTCCGGCGGTCGACGCGCGAAAGTTTCTAAGTCCGCTCTGCTCCGAATCATCGCTCCGGCGTCAAAAATCGTCGTAGGACAAAAAATCGACACGCTATTGTGCAGGAAAAAATCCGGGGAACACGATGGCGTCGTCAAAAGTGCAGGTCGTCGAGCTCGTTTTCGAGAAAAAAAAAAAAAAATTCTCAAAATTCGACAAAAAAATAAAACGATTGTTGGATCGTATAGAGAATGTGAAACTGCATAAGAATCGTATAGACGAAAATTGGCGTTCACGTGCTCGTTTTTGTGGAAAAAATTAAAAAAGCTCTCAAAGCTCGAGATAAAAAAAAAAAAAACCATCCACCAGGTAGCCAACGGTAAACGGTACAAGTACCGTACGGGCGAAAACGAGCGTTACCGTGCTCGTTTTCGAGTTATTGAGGAAAAACGGCCTGGAGCGATCGGTCCGGCGGTCGACGCGCGAAAGTTTCTAAGTCCGCTCTGCTCCGAATCATCGCTCCGGCGTCAAAAATCGTCGTAGGACAAAAACTCGACACGCTATCTTGCAGGAAAAAATCCGGGGAACACGATGGCGTCGTCAAAAGTGCAGGTCGTCGAGCTCGTTTTCGAGAAAAAAAAAAAAAAATTCTCAAAATTCGACAAAAAAATAAAACGATTATTGGGTCGTGTAGAGAATGTAAAACTGCATAAGAATCGCATAGACGAAAATTGGCGTTCACGTGCTCGTTTTTGTGGAAAAAATTAAAAAAGCTCTCAAAGCTCGAGATAAAAAAAAAAAAAACCATCCACCAGGTAGCCAACGGTAAACGGTACAAGTATCGTACGGGCGAAAACGAGCGTTACCGTGCTCGTTTTCGAGTTATTGACGAAAAACGGCCTGGAGCGATCGGTCCGGCGGTCGACGCGCGAAAGTTTCTAAGTCCGCTCTGCTTCGGGGAGGATACCGGAAGAATGCTTCGAGCGATTCCCGGTATCCTCCCAAAGCGTGCCGAAGGGTCACCGTGGGGTTTTTAGTGGGTAGGTCCCGCGCCTGTCGTTGTACGGGGGTGGGGAATCCCACACACCCCTCCCACCTCTCCCCAAGGAGGTGGGAGGGAGTCTTTCGAAGATTTTCCCCACGACAAAAAAAAAAAAAAAAAAAAAAAAAAGTCCGCTCTGCTCCG
Organism: Colletes latitarsis; assembly: GCF_051014445.1. Lineage (NCBI taxonomy): Eukaryota > Metazoa > Arthropoda > Insecta > Hymenoptera > Colletidae > Colletes > Colletes latitarsis. The sequence continues at coordinate 3,098,205 of NC_135137.1, forward strand.
AATCATCGCTCCGGCGTCAAAAATCGTCGTAGGACAAAAAATCGACACGCTATCTTGCATGAAAAAATCCGGGGAACACGATGGCGTCGTCAAAAGTGCAGGTCGTCGAGCTCGTTTTCGAGAGAAAAAAAAAGAAATTCTCAAAATTCGACAAAAAAATAAAACGATTATTGGATCGTGTAGAGAATGTGAAACTGCATAAGAATCGTATAGACGAAAATTGGCGTTCACGTGCTCGTTTTTGTGGAAAAAATTAAAAAAGCTCTCAAAGCTCGAGATAAAAAAAAAAAAAACCATCGACCAGGTAGCCAACGGTAGACGGTACAAGTATCGTATGGGCGAAAACGAGCATTACCGTGCTCGTTTTCGAGTTATTGACGAAAAACGGCCTGGAGCGATCGGTCCGGCGGTCGACGCGCGAAAGTTTCTAAGTCCGCTCTGCTCCGAATCATCGCTCCGGCGTCAAAAATCGTCGTAGGACAAAAACTCGACACGCTATCTTGCATGAAAAAATCCGGGGAACACGATGGCGTCGTCAAAAGTGCAGGTCGTCGAGCTCGTTTTCGAGAGAAAAAAAAAAAAATTCTCAAAATTCGACAAAAAAATAAAACGATTATTGGATCGTGTAGAGAATGTAAAACTGCATAAGAATCGCATAGACGAAAATTGGCGTTCACGTGCTCGTTTTTGTGGAAAAAATTAAAAAAGCTCTCAAAGTTCGAGATAAAAAAAGAAAAAACCATCCACCAGGTAGCCAACGGTAAACGATACAAGTATCGTACGGGCGAAAACGAGCGTTACCGTGCTCGTTTTCGAGTTATTGACGAAAAACGGCCTGGAGCGATCGGTCCGGCGGTCGACGCGCGAAAGTTTCTAAGTCCGCTCTGCTCCGAATCATCGCTCCGGCGTCAAAAATCGTCGTAGGACAAAAAATCGACACGCTACTTTGCAGGAAAAAATCCGGGGAACACGATGGCGTCGTCAAAAGTGCAGGTCGTCGAGCTCGTTTTCGAGAAAAAAAAAAAAAAATTCTCAAAATTCGACAAACAAATAAAACGATTGTTGGACCGTGTAGAGAATGTACAACTGCATAAGAATCGTATAGACGAAAATTGGCGTTCACGTGCTCGTTTTTGTGGAAAAAATTAAAAAAGCTCTCAAAGCTCGAGATAAAAAAAAAAAAAACCATCGACCAGGTAGCCAACGGTAGACGGTACAAGTATCGTATGGGCGAAAACGAGCATTACCGTGCTCGTTTTCGAGTTATTGACGAGAAACGGCCTGGAGCGATCGGTCCGGCGGTCGACGCGCGAAAGTTTCTAAGTCCGCTCTGCTCCGAATCATCGCTCCGGCGTCAAAAATCGTCGTAGGACAAAAACTCGACACGCTATCTTGCATGAAAAAATCCGGGGAACACGATGGCGTCGTCAAAAGTGCAGGTCGTCGAGCTCGTTTTCGAGAGAAAAAAAAAAAAATTCTCAAAATTCGACAAAAAAATAAATCGATTATTGGATCGTGTAGAGAATGTGAAACTGCATAAGAATCGTGTAGACGAAAATTGGCGTTCACGTGCTCGTTTTTGTGGAAAAAATTAAAAAAGCTCTCAAAGCTCGAGATAAAAAAAAAAAAAACCATCGACCAGGTAGCCAACGGTAGACGGTACAAGTATCGTATGGCCGAAAACGAGCGTTACCGTGCTCGTTTTCGAGTTATTGACGAAAAACGGCCTGGAGCGATCGGTCCGGCGGTCGACGCGCGAAAGTTTCTGAGTCCGCTCTGCTCCGAATCATCGCTCCGGCGTCAAAAATCGTCGTAGGACAAAAAATCGACACGCTATCTTGCAGGAAAAAAACCGGGGAACACGATGGCGTCGTCAAAAGAGCAGGTCGTCGAGCTCGTTTTCGAGAGAAAAAAAAAAAAATTCTCAAAATTCGACAAAAAAATAAAACGATTATTGGATCGTGTAGAGAATGTAAAACTGCATAAGAATCGTATAGACGAAAATTGGCGTTCACGTGCTCGTTTTTGTGGAAAAAATTAAAAAAGCTCTCAAAGCTCGAGATAAAAAAAAAAAAAACCATCCACCAGGTAGCCAACGGTAAACGGTACAAGTATCGTACGGGCGAAAACGAGCGTTACCGTGCTCGTTTTCGAGTTATTGAGGAAAAACGGCCTGGAGCGATCGGTCCGGCGGTCGACGCGCGAAAGTTTCTAAGTCCGCTCTGCTCCGAATCATCGCTCCGGCATCAAAAATCGTCGTAGGACAAAAAATCGACACGCTATCTTGCAGGAAAAAATCCGGGGACCACGATGGCGTCGTCAAAAGTGCAGGTCGTCGAGCTCGTTTTCGAGAGAAAAAAAAAAAAATTCTCAAAATTCGACAAAAAAATAAAACGATTATTGGATCGTGTAGAGAATGTAAAACTGCATCAGAATCGCATAGACGAAAATTGGCGTTCACGTGCTCGTTTTTGTGGAAAAAATTAAAAAAGCTCTCAAAGCTCGAGATAAAAAAAAAAAAAACCATCCTCCAGGTAGCCAACGGTAAACGGTACAAGTATCGTACGGGCGAAAACGAGCGTTACCGTGCTCGTTTTCGAGTTATTGACGAAAAACGGCCTGGAGCGATCGGTCCGGCGGTCGACGCGCGAAAGTTTCTAAGTCCGCTCTGCTCCGAATCATCGCTCCGGCGTCAAAAATCGTCGTAGGACAAAAAATCGACACGCTATCTGGCAGGAAAAAATCCGGGGACCACGATGGCGTCGTCAAAAGTGCAGGTCGTCGAGCTCGTTTTCGAGAAAAAAAAAAAAAAATTCTCAAAATTCGACAAAAAAATAAAACGATTATTGGATCGTGTAGAGAATGTGAAACTGCATAAGAATCGTATAGACGAAAATTGGCGTTCACGTGCTCGTTTTTGTGGAAAAAATTAAAAAAGCGCTCAAAGCTCGAGATAAAAAAAAAAAAACCATCGACCAGGTAGCCAACGGTAAACGATACAAGTATCGTACGGGCGAAAACGAGCGTTACCGTGCTCGTTTTCGAGTTATTGACGAAAAACAGCCTGGAGCGATCGGTCCGGCGGTCGACGCGCGAAAGTTTCTAAGTCCGCTCTGCTCCGAATCATCGCTCCGGCGTCAAAAATCGTCGTAGGACAAAAAATCGACACGCTATCTTGCAGGAAAAAATCCGGGAAACACGATGGCGTCGTCAAAAGTGAAGTCGTCGAGCTCGTTTTCGAGAGAAAAAAAAAAAAATTCTCAAAATTCGACAAAAACATAAAACGATTATTGGATCGTGTAGAGAATGTAAAACTGCATAAGAATCGTATAGACGAAAATTGGCGTTCACGTGCTCGTTTTTGTGGAAAAAATTAAAAAAGCTCTCAAAGCTCGAGATAAAAAAAAAAAAAACCATCCACCAGGTAGCCAACGGTAAACGGTACAAGTATCGTACGGGCGAAAACGAGCGTTACCGTGCTCGTTTTCGAGTTATTGACGAAAAACGGCCTGGAGCGATCGGTCCGGCGGTCGACGCGCGAAAGTTTCTAAGTCCGCTCTGCCCCGAATCATCGCTCCGGCGTCAAAAATCGTCGTAGGACAAAAAATCGACACGCTATCTTGCAGGAAAAAATCCGGGGACCACGATGGCGTCGTCAAAAGTGCAGGTCGTCGAGCTCGTTTTCGAGAGAAAAAAAAAAAAATTCTCAAAATTCGACAAAAAAATAAAACGATTATTGGATCGTGTAGAGAATGTAAAACTGCATCAGAATCGCATAGACGAAAATTGGCGTTCACGTGCTCGTTTTTGTGGAAAAAATTAAAAAAGCTCTCAAAGCTCGAGATAAAAAAAAAAAAAACCATCCACCAGGTAGCCAACGGTAAACGGTACAAGTATCGTACGGGCGAAAACGAGCGTTACCGTGCTCGTTTTCGAGTTATTGAGGAAAAACGGCCTGGAGCGATCGGTCCGGCGGTCGACGCGCGAAAGTTTCTAAGTCCGCTCTGCTCCGAATCATCGCTCCGGCGTCAAAAATCGTCGTAGGACAAAAAATCGACACGCTATCTTGCAGGAAAAAAACCGGGGAACACGATGGCGTCGTCAAAAGTGCAGGTCGTCGAGCTCGTTTTCGAGAGAAAAAAAAAAAAATTCTCAAAATTCGACAAAAAAATAAAACGATTATTGGATCGTGTAGAGAATGTAAAACTGCATAAGAATCGTATAGACGAAAATTGGCGTTCACGTGCTCGTTTTTGTGGAAAAAATTAAAAAAGCTCTCAAAGCTCGAGATAAAAAAAAAAAAAACCATCCACCAGGTAGCCAACGGTAAACGGTACAAGTATCGTACGGGCGAAAACGAGCGTTACCGTGCTCGTTTTCGAGTTATTGAGGAAAAACGGCCTGGAGCGATCGGTCCGGCGGTCGACGCGCGAAAGTTTCTAAGTCCGCTCTGCCCCGAATCATCGCTCCGGCGTCAAAAATCGTCGTAGGACAAAAAATCGACACGCTATCTTGCAGGAAAAAATCCGGGGACCACGATGGCGTCGTCAAAAGTGCAGGTCGTCGAGCTCGTTTTCGAGAGAAAAAAAAAAAAATTCTCAAAATTCGACAAAAAAATAAAACGATTATTGGATCGTGTAGAGAATGTAAAACTGCATCAGAATCGCATAGACGAAAATTGGCGTTCACGTGCTCGTTTTTGTGGAAAAAATTAAAAAAGCTCTCAAAGCTCGAGATAAAAAAAAAAAAAACCATCCACCAGGTAGCCAACGGTAAACGGTACAAGTATCGTACGGGCGAAAACGAGCGTTACCGTGCTCGTTTTCGAGTTATTGACGAAAAACGGCCTGGAGCGATCGGTCCGGCGGTCGACGCGCGAAAGTTTCTAAGTCCGCTCTGCTCCGAATCATCGCTCCGGCGTCAAAAATCGTCGTAGGACAAAAAATCGACACGTTATTTTGCAGGAAAAAATCCGGGGAACACGATGGCGTCGTCAAAAGTGCAGGTCGTCGAGCTCGTTTTCGAGAAAAAAAAAAAAAAATTCTCAAAATTCGACAAAAAAATAAAACGATTGTTGGACCGTGTAGAGAATGTAAAACTGCATAAGAATCGTATAGACGAAAATTGGCGTTCACGTGCTCGTTTTTGTGGAAAAAATTAAAAAAGCTCTCAAAGTTCGAGATAAAAAAAAAAAAACCATCGACCAGGTAGCCAACGGTAAACGATACAAGTATCGTACGGGCGAAAACGAGCGTTACCGTGCTCGTTTTCGAGTTATTGACGAAAAACAGCCTGGAGCGATCGGTCCGGCGGTCGACGCGCGAAAGTTTCTAAGTCCGCTCTGCTCCGAATCATCGCTCCGGCGTCAAAAATCGTCATAGGACAAAAAATCGACACGCCATCTTGCAGGAAAAAATCCGGGGAACACGATGGCGTCGTCAAAAGTGCAGGTCGTCGAGCTCGTTTTCGAGAAAAAAAAAAAAAAATTCTCAAAATTCGACAAAAAAATAAAACGATTGTTGGACCGTGTAGAGAATGTAAAACTGCATAAGAATCGTATAGACGAAAATTGGCGTTCACGTGCTCGTTTTTGTGGAAAAAATTAAAAAAGCTCTCAAAGCTCGAGATAAAAAAAAAAAAAACCATCCACCAGGTAGCCAACGGTAAACGGTACAAGTATCGTACGGGCGAAAACGAGCGTTACCGTGCTCGTTTTCGAGTTATTGACGAAAAACGGCCTGGAGCGATCGGTCCGGCGGTCGACGCGCGAAAGTTTCTAAGTCCGCTCTGCTCCGAATCATCGCTCCGGCGTCAAAAATCGTCGTAGGACAAAAAATCGACACGCTATCTTGCAGGAAAAAATCCGGGAAACACGATGGCGTCGTCAAAAGTGCAGGTCGTCGAGCTCGTTTTCGAGAAAAAAAAAAAAAAATTCTCAAAATTTGACAAAAAAATAAAACGATTATTGGATCGTGTAGAGAATGTGAAACTGCATAAGAATCGTATAGACGAAAATTGGCGTTCACGTGCTCGTTTTTGTGGAAAAAATTAAAAAAGCTCTCAAAGCTCGAGATAAAAAAAAAAAAAACCATCCACCAGGTAGCCAACGGTAAACGGTACAAGTATCGTACGGGCGAAAACGAGCGTTACCGTGCTCGTTTTCGAGTTATTGACGAAAAACGGCCTGGAGCGATCGGTCCGGCGGTCGACGCGCGAAAGTTTCCAAGTCCGCTCTGCTCCGAATCATCGCTCCGGCGTCAAAAATCGTCGTAGGACAAAAAATCGACACGCTATTTTGCAGGAAAAAATCCGGGGAACACGATGGCGTCGTCAAAAGTGCAGGTCGTCGAGCTCGTTTTCGAGAAAAAAAAAAAAAAATTCTCAAAATTCGACAAAAAAATAAAACGATTGTTGGACCGTGTAGAGAATGTAAAACTGCATAAGAATCGTATAGACGAAAATTGGCGTTCACGTGCTCGTTTTTGTGGAAAAAATTAAAAAAGCTCTCAAAGTTCGAGATAAAAAAAAAAAAACCATCGACCAGGTAGCCAACGGTAAACGATACAAGTATCGTACGGGCGAAAACGAGCGTTACCGTGCTCGTTTTCGAGTTATTGACGAAAAACAGCCTGGAGCGATCGGTCCGGCGGTCGACGCGCGAAAGTTTCTAAGTCCGCTCTGCTCCGAATCATCGCTCCGGCGTCAAAAATCGTCATAGGACAAAAAATCGACACGCCATCTTGCAGGAAAAAATCCGGGGAACACGATGGCGTCGTCAAAAGTGCAGGTCGTCGAGCTCGTTTTCGAGAAAAAAAAAAAAAAATTCTCAAAATTCGACAAAAAAATAAAACGATTGTTGGACCGTGTAGAGAATGTAAAACTGCATAAGAATCGTATAGACGAAAATTGGCGTTCACGTGCTCGTTTTTGTGGAAAAAATTAAAAAAGCTCTCAAAGTTCGAGATAAAAAAAAAAAAACCATCGACCAGGTAGCCAACGGTAAACGATACAAGTATCGTACGGGCGAAAACGAGCGTTACCGTGCTCGTTTTCGAGTTATTGACGAAAAACAGCCTGGAGCGATCGGTCCGGCGGTCGACGCGCGAAAGTTTCTAAGTCCGCTCTGCCCCGAATCATCGCTCCGGCGTCAAAAATCGTCGTAGGACAAAAAATCGACACGCTATCTTGCAGGAAAAAATCCGGGGACCACGATGGCGTCGTCAAAAGTGCAGGTCGTCGAGCTCGTTTTCGAGAGAAAAAAAAAAAAATTCTCAAAATTCGACAAAAAAATAAAACGATTATTGGATCGTGTAGAGAATGTAAAACTGCATCAGAATCGCATAGACGAAAATTGGCGTTCACGTGCTCGTTTTTGTGGAAAAAATTAAAAAAGCTCTCAAAGCTCGAGATAAAAAAAAAAAAAACCATCCACCAGGTAGCCAACGGTAAACGGTACAAGTATCGTACGGGCGAAAACGAGCGTTACCGTGCTCGTTTTCGAGTTATTGACGAAAAACGGCCTGGAGCGATCGGTCCGGCGGTCGACGCGCGAAAGTTTCTAAGTCCGCTCTGCTCCGAATCATCGCTCCGGCGTCAAAAATCGTCGTAGGACAAAAAATCGACACGCTATTTTGCAGGAAAAAATCCGGGGAACACGATGGCGTCGTCAAAAGTGCAGGTCGTCGAGCTCGTTTTCGAGAAAAAAAAAAAAAAATTCTCAAAATTCGACAAAAAAATAAAACGATTGTTGGACCGTGTAGAGAATGTAAAACTGCATAAGAATCGTATAGACGAAAATTGGCGTTCACGTGCTCGTTTTTGTGGAAAAAATTAAAAAAGCTCTCAAAGTTCGAGATAAAAAAAAAAAAACCATCGACCAGGTAGCCAACGGTAAACGATACAAGTATCGTACGGGCGAAAACGAGCGTTACCGTGCTCGTTTTCGAGTTATTGACGAAAAACAGCCTGGAGCGATCGGTCCGGCGGTCGACGCGCGAAAGTTTCTAAGTCCGCTCTGCTCCGAATCATCGCTCCGGCGTCAAAAATCGTCATAGGACAAAAAATCGACACGCCATCTTGCAGGAAAAAATCCGGGGAACACGATGGCGTCGTCAAAAGTGCAGGTCGTCGAGCTCGTTTTCGAGAAAAAAAAAAAAAAATTCTCAAAATTCGACAAAAAAATAAAACGATTGTTGGACCGTGTAGAGAATGTAAAACTGCATAAGAATCGTATAGACGAAAATTGGCGTTCACGTGCTCGTTTTTGTGGAAAAAATTAAAAAAGCTCTCAAAGCTCGAGATAAAAAAAAAAAAAACCATCCACCAGGTAGCCAACGGTAAACGGTACAAGTATCGTACGGGCGAAAACGAGCGTTACCGTGCTCGTTTTCGAGTTATTGACGAAAAACGGCCTGGAGCGATCGGTCCGGCGGTCGACGCGCGAAAGTTTCTAAGTCCGCTCTGCTCCGAATCATCGCTCCGGCGTCAAAAATCGTCGTAGGACAAAAAATCGACACGCTATCTTGCAGGAAAAAATCCGGGAAACACGATGGCGTCGTCAAAAGTGCAGGTCGTCGAGCTCGTTTTCGAGAAAAAAAAAAAAAAATTCTCAAAATTTGACAAAAAAATAAAACGATTATTGGATCGTGTAGAGAATGTGAAACTGCATAAGAATCGTATAGACGAAAATTGGCGTTCACGTGCTCGTTTTTGTGGAAAAAATTAAAAAAGCTCTCAAAGCTCGAGATAAAAAAAAAAAAAACCATCCACCAGGTAGCCAACGGTAAACGGTACAAGTATCGTACGGGCGAAAACGAGCGTTACCGTGCTCGTTTTCGAGTTATTGACGAAAAACGGCCTGGAGCGATCGGTCCGGCGGTCGACGCGCGAAAGTTTCCAAGTCCGCTCTGCTCCGAATCATCGCTCCGGCGTCAAAAATCGTCGTAGGACAAAAAATCGACACGCTATTTTGCAGGAAAAAATCCGGGGAACACGATGGCGTCGTCAAAAGTGCAGGTCGTCGAGCTCGTTTTCGAGAGAAAAAAAAAAAAATTCTCAAAATTCGACAAAAAAATAAATCGATTATTGGATCGTGTAGAGAATGTGAAACTGCATAAGAATCGTGTAGACGAAAATTGGCGTTCACGTGCTCGTTTTTGTGGAAAAAATTAAAAAAGCTCTCAAAGCTCGAGATAAAAAAAAAAAAAACCATCGACCAGGTAGCCAACGGTAGACGGTACAAGTATCGTATGGGCGAAAACGAGCATTACCGTGCTCGTTTTCGAGTTATTGACGAGAAACGGCCTGGAGCGATCGGTCCGGCGGTCGACGCGCGAAAGTTTCTAAGTCCGCTCTGCTCCGAATCATCGCTCCGGCGTCAAAAATCGTCGTAGGACAAAAACTCGACACGCTATCTTGCATGAACAAATCCGGGGAACACGATGGCGTCGTCAAAAGTGCAGGTCGTCGAGCTCGTTTTCGAGAGAAAAAAAAAAAAATTCTCAAAATTCGACAAAAAAATAAATCGATTATTGGATCGTGTAGAGAACGTAAAACTGCATAAGAATCGCATAGACGGAAATTGGCGTTCACGTGCTCGTTTTTGTGGAAAAAATTAAAAAAGCTCTCAAAGCTCAAGATAAAAAAAAAAAAAACCATCCACCAGGTAGCCAACGGTAAACGGTACAAGTATCGTACGGGCGAAAACGAGCGTTACCGTGCTCGTTTTCGAGTTATTGAGGAAAAACGGCCTGGAGCGATCGGTCCGGCGGTCGACGCGCGAAAGTTTCTAAGTCCGCTCTGCTCCGAATCATCGCTCCGGCGTCAAAAATCGTCGTAGGACAAAAAATCGACACGCTATTGTGCAGGAAAAAATCCGGGGAACACGATGGCGTCGTCAAAAGTGCAGGTCGTCGAGCTCGTTTTCGAGAAAAAAAAAAAAAAATTCTCAAAATTCGACAAAAAAATAAAACGATTGTTGGATCGTATAGAGAATGTGAAACTGCATAAGAATCGTATAGACGAAAATTGGCGTTCACGTGCTCGTTTTTGTGGAAAAAATTAAAAAAGCTCTCAAAGCTCGAGATAAAAAAAAAAAAAACCATCCACCAGGTAGCCAACGGTAAACGGTACAAGTACCGTACGGGCGAAAACGAGCGTTACCGTGCTCGTTTTCGAGTTATTGAGGAAAAACGGCCTGGAGCGATCGGTCCGGCGGTCGACGCGCGAAAGTTTCTAAGTCCGCTCTGCTCCGAATCATCGCTCCGGCGTCAAAAATCGTCGTAGGACAAAAACTCGACACGCTATCTTGCAGGAAAAAATCCGGGGAACACGATGGCGTCGTCAAAAGTGCAGGTCGTCGAGCTCGTTTTCGAGAAAAAAAAAAAAAAATTCTCAAAATTCGACAAAAAAATAAAACGATTATTGGGTCGTGTAGAGAATGTAAAACTGCATAAGAATCGCATAGACGAAAATTGGCGTTCACGTGCTCGTTTTTGTGGAAAAAATTAAAAAAGCTCTCAAAGCTCGAGATAAAAAAAAAAAAAACCATCCACCAGGTAGCCAACGGTAAACGGTACAAGTATCGTACGGGCGAAAACGAGCGTTACCGTGCTCGTTTTCGAGTTATTGACGAAAAACGGCCTGGAGCGATCGGTCCGGCGGTCGACGCGCGAAAGTTTCTAAGTCCGCTCTGCTTCGGGGAGGATACCGGAAGAATGCTTCGAGCGATTCCCGGTATCCTCCCAAAGCGTGCCGAAGGGTCACCGTGGGGTTTTTAGTGGGTAGGTCCCGCGCCTGTCGTTGTACGGGGGTGGGGAATCCCACACACCCCTCCCACCTCTCCCCAAGGAGGTGGGAGGGAGTCTTTCGAAGATTTTCCCCACGACAAAAAAAAAAAAAAAAAAAAAAAAAAGTCCGCTCTGCTCCGAATCATCGCTCCGGCGTCAAAAATCGTCGTAGGACAAAAAATCGACACGCTATCTTGCATGAAAAAATCCGGGGAACACGATGGCGTCGTCAAAAGTGCAGGTCGTCGAGCTCGTTTTCGAGAGAAAAAAAAAGAAATTCTCAAAATTCGACAAAAAAATAAAACGATTATTGGATCGTGTAGAGAATGTGAAACTGCATAAGAATCGTATAGACGAAAATTGGCGTTCACGTGCTCGTTTTTGTGGAAAAAATTAAAAAAGCTCTCAAAGCTCGAGATAAAAAAAAAAAAAACCATCGACCAGGTAGCCAACGGTAGACGGTACAAGTATCGTATGGGCGAAAACGAGCATTACCGTGCTCGTTTTCGAGTTATTGACGAAAAACGGCCTGGAGCGATCGGTCCGGCGGTCGACGCGCGAAAGTTTCTAAGTCCGCTCTGCTCCGAATCATCGCTCCGGCGTCAAAAATCGTCGTAGGACAAAAACTCGACACGCTATCTTGCATGAAAAAATCCGGGGAACACGATGGCGTCGTCAAAAGTGCAGGTCGTCGAGCTCGTTTTCGAGAGAAAAAAAAAAAAATTCTCAAAATTCGACAAAAAAATAAAACGATTATTGGATCGTGTAGAGAATGTAAAACTGCATAAGAATCGCATAGACGAAAATTGGCGTTCACGTGCTCGTTTTTGTGGAAAAAATTAAAAAAGCTCTCAAAGTTCGAGATAAAAAAAGAAAAAACCATCCACCAGGTAGCCAACGGTAAACGATACAAGTATCGTACGGGCGAAAACGAGCGTTACCGTGCTCGTTTTCGAGTTATTGACGAAAAACGGCCTGGAGCGATCGGTCCGGCGGTCGACGCGCGAAAGTTTCTAAGTCCGCTCTGCTCCGAATCATCGCTCCGGCGTCAAAAATCGTCGTAGGACAAAAAATCGACACGCTACTTTGCAGGAAAAAATCCGGGGAACACGATGGCGTCGTCAAAAGTGCAGGTCGTCGAGCTCGTTTTCGAGAAAAAAAAAAAAAAATTCTCAAAATTCGACAAACAAATAAAACGATTGTTGGACCGTGTAGAGAATGTACAACTGCATAAGAATCGTATAGACGAAAATTGGCGTTCACGTGCTCGTTTTTGTGGAAAAAATTAAAAAAGCTCTCAAAGCTCGAGATAAAAAAAAAAAAAACCATCGACCAGGTAGCCAACGGTAGACGGTACAAGTATCGTATGGGCGAAAACGAGCATTACCGTGCTCGTTTTCGAGTTATTGACGAGAAACGGCCTGGAGCGATCGGTCCGGCGGTCGACGCGCGAAAGTTTCTAAGTCCGCTCTGCTCCGAATCATCGCTCCGGCGTCAAAAATCGTCGTAGGACAAAAACTCGACACGCTATCTTGCATGAAAAAATCCGGGGAACACGATGGCGTCGTCAAAAGTGCAGGTCGTCGAGCTCGTTTTCGAGAGAAAAAAAAAAAAATTCTCAAAATTCGACAAAAAAATAAATCGATTATTGGATCGTGTAGAGAATGTGAAACTGCATAAGAATCGTGTAGACGAAAATTGGCGTTCACGTGCTCGTTTTTGTGGAAAAAATTAAAAAAGCTCTCAAAGCTCGAGATAAAAAAAAAAAAAACCATCGACCAGGTAGCCAACGGTAGACGGTACAAGTATCGTATGGCCGAAAACGAGCGTTACCGTGCTCGTTTTCGAGTTATTGACGAAAAACGGCCTGGAGCGATCGGTCCGGCGGTCGACGCGCGAAAGTTTCTGAGTCCGCTCTGCTCCGAATCATCGCTCCGGCGTCAAAAATCGTCGTAGGACAAAAAATCGACACGCTATCTTGCAGGAAAAAAACCGGGGAACACGATGGCGTCGTCAAAAGAGCAGGTCGTCGAGCTCGTTTTCGAGAGAAAAAAAAAAAAATTCTCAAAATTCGACAAAAAAATAAAACGATTATTGGATCGTGTAGAGAATGTAAAACTGCATAAGAATCGTATAGACGAAAATTGGCGTTCACGTGCTCGTTTTTGTGGAAAAAATTAAAAAAGCTCTCAAAGCTCGAGATAAAAAAAAAAAAAACCATCCACCAGGTAGCCAACGGTAAACGGTACAAGTATCGTACGGGCGAAAACGAGCGTTACCGTGCTCGTTTTCGAGTTATTGAGGAAAAACGGCCTGGAGCGATCGGTCCGGCGGTCGACGCGCGAAAGTTTCTAAGTCCGCTCTGCTCCGAATCATCGCTCCGGCATCAAAAATCGTCGTAGGACAAAAAATCGACACGCTATCTTGCAGGAAAAAATCCGGGGACCACGATGGCGTCGTCAAAAGTGCAGGTCGTCGAGCTCGTTTTCGAGAGAAAAAAAAAAAAATTCTCAAAATTCGACAAAAAAATAAAACGATTATTGGATCGTGTAGAGAATGTAAAACTGCATCAGAATCGCATAGACGAAAATTGGCGTTCACGTGCTCGTTTTTGTGGAAAAAATTAAAAAAGCTCTCAAAGCTCGAGATAAAAAAAAAAAAAACCATCCTCCAGGTAGCCAACGGTAAACGGTACAAGTATCGTACGGGCGAAAACGAGCGTTACCGTGCTCGTTTTCGAGTTATTGACGAAAAACGGCCTGGAGCGATCGGTCCGGCGGTCGACGCGCGAAAGTTTCTAAGTCCGCTCTGCTCCGAATCATCGCTCCGGCGTCAAAAATCGTCGTAGGACAAAAAATCGACACGCTATCTGGCAGGAAAAAATCCGGGGACCACGATGGCGTCGTCAAAAGTGCAGGTCGTCGAGCTCGTTTTCGAGAAAAAAAAAAAAAAATTCTCAAAATTCGACAAAAAAATAAAACGATTATTGGATCGTGTAGAGAATGTGAAACTGCATAAGAATCGTATAGACGAAAATTGGCGTTCACGTGCTCGTTTTTGTGGAAAAAATTAAAAAAGCGCTCAAAGCTCGAGATAAAAAAAAAAAAACCATCGACCAGGTAGCCAACGGTAAACGATACAAGTATCGTACGGGCGAAAACGAGCGTTACCGTGCTCGTTTTCGAGTTATTGACGAAAAACAGCCTGGAGCGATCGGTCCGGCGGTCGACGCGCGAAAGTTTCTAAGTCCGCTCTGCTCCGAATCATCGCTCCGGCGTCAAAAATCGTCGTAGGACAAAAAATCGACACGCTATCTTGCAGGAAAAAATCCGGGAAACACGATGGCGTCGTCAAAAGTGAAGTCGTCGAGCTCGTTTTCGAGAGAAAAAAAAAAAAATTCTCAAAATTCGACAAAAACATAAAACGATTATTGGATCGTGTAGAGAATGTAAAACTGCATAAGAATCGTATAGACGAAAATTGGCGTTCACGTGCTCGTTTTTGTGGAAAAAATTAAAAAAGCTCTCAAAGCTCGAGATAAAAAAAAAAAAAACCATCCACCAGGTAGCCAACGGTAAACGGTACAAGTATCGTACGGGCGAAAACGAGCGTTACCGTGCTCGTTTTCGAGTTATTGACGAAAAACGGCCTGGAGCGATCGGTCCGGCGGTCGACGCGCGAAAGTTTCTAAGTCCGCTCTGCCCCGAATCATCGCTCCGGCGTCAAAAATCGTCGTAGGACAAAAAATCGACACGCTATCTTGCAGGAAAAAATCCGGGGACCACGATGGCGTCGTCAAAAGTGCAGGTCGTCGAGCTCGTTTTCGAGAGAAAAAAAAAAAAATTCTCAAAATTCGACAAAAAAATAAAACGATTATTGGATCGTGTAGAGAATGTAAAACTGCATCAGAATCGCATAGACGAAAATTGGCGTTCACGTGCTCGTTTTTGTGGAAAAAATTAAAAAAGCTCTCAAAGCTCGAGATAAAAAAAAAAAAAACCATCCACCAGGTAGCCAACGGTAAACGGTACAAGTATCGTACGGGCGAAAACGAGCGTTACCGTGCTCGTTTTCGAGTTATTGAGGAAAAACGGCCTGGAGCGATCGGTCCGGCGGTCGACGCGCGAAAGTTTCTAAGTCCGCTCTGCTCCGAATCATCGCTCCGGCGTCAAAAATCGTCGTAGGACAAAAAATCGACACGCTATCTTGCAGGAAAAAAACCGGGGAACACGATGGCGTCGTCAAAAGTGCAGGTCGTCGAGCTCGTTTTCGAGAGAAAAAAAAAAAAATTCTCAAAATTCGACAAAAAAATAAAACGATTATTGGATCGTGTAGAGAATGTAAAACTGCATAAGAATCGTATAGACGAAAATTGGCGTTCACGTGCTCGTTTTTGTGGAAAAAATTAAAAAAGCTCTCAAAGCTCGAGATAAAAAAAAAAAAAACCATCCACCAGGTAGCCAACGGTAAACGGTACAAGTATCGTACGGGCGAAAACGAGCGTTACCGTGCTCGTTTTCGAGTTATTGAGGAAAAACGGCCTGGAGCGATCGGTCCGGCGGTCGACGCGCGAAAGTTTCTAAGTCCGCTCTGCCCCGAATCATCGCTCCGGCGTCAAAAATCGTCGTAGGACAAAAAATCGACACGCTATCTTGCAGGAAAAAATCCGGGGACCACGATGGCGTCGTCAAAAGTGCAGGTCGTCGAGCTCGTTTTCGAGAGAAAAAAAAAAAAATTCTCAAAATTCGACAAAAAAATAAAACGATTATTGGATCGTGTAGAGAATGTAAAACTGCATCAGAATCGCATAGACGAAAATTGGCGTTCACGTGCTCGTTTTTGTGGAAAAAATTAAAAAAGCTCTCAAAGCTCGAGATAAAAAAAAAAAAAACCATCCACCAGGTAGCCAACGGTAAACGGTACAAGTATCGTACGGGCGAAAACGAGCGTTACCGTGCTCGTTTTCGAGTTATTGACGAAAAACGGCCTGGAGCGATCGGTCCGGCGGTCGACGCGCGAAAGTTTCTAAGTCCGCTCTGCTCCGAATCATCGCTCCGGCGTCAAAAATCGTCGTAGGACAAAAAATCGACACGCTATTTTGCAGGAAAAAATCCGGGGAACACGATGGCGTCGTCAAAAGTGCAGGTCGTCGAGCTCGTTTTCGAGAAAAAAAAAAAAAAATTCTCAAAATTCGACAAAAAAATAAAACGATTGTTGGACCGTGTAGAGAATGTAAAACTGCATAAGAATCGTATAGACGAAAATTGGCGTTCACGTGCTCGTTTTTGTGGAAAAAATTAAAAAAGCTCTCAAAGTTCGAGATAAAAAAAAAAAAACCATCGACCAGGTAGCCAACGGTAAACGATACAAGTATCGTACGGGCGAAAACGAGCGTTACCGTGCTCGTTTTCGAGTTATTGACGAAAAACAGCCTGGAGCGATCGGTCCGGCGGTCGACGCGCGAAAGTTTCTAAGTCCGCTCTGCTCCGAATCATCGCTCCGGCGTCAAAAATCGTCATAGGACAAAAAATCGACACGCCATCTTGCAGGAAAAAATCCGGGGAACACGATGGCGTCGTCAAAAGTGCAGGTCGTCGAGCTCGTTTTCGAGAAAAAAAAAAAAAAATTCTCAAAATTCGACAAAAAAATAAAACGATTGTTGGACCGTGTAGAGAATGTAAAACTGCATAAGAATCGTATAGACGAAAATTGGCGTTCACGTGCTCGTTTTTGTGGAAAAAATTAAAAAAGCTCTCAAAGCTCGAGATAAAAAAAAAAAAAACCATCCACCAGGTAGCCAACGGTAAACGGTACAAGTATCGTACGGGCGAAAACGAGCGTTACCGTGCTCGTTTTCGAGTTATTGACGAAAAACGGCCTGGAGCGATCGGTCCGGCGGTCGACGCGCGAAAGTTTCTAAGTCCGCTCTGCTCCGAATCATCGCTCCGGCGTCAAAAATCGTCGTAGGACAAAAAATCGACACGCTATCTTGCAGGAAAAAATCCGGGAAACACGATGGCGTCGTCAAAAGTGCAGGTCGTCGAGCTCGTTTTCGAGAAAAAAAAAAAAAAATTCTCAAAATTTGACAAAAAAATAAAACGATTATTGGATCGTGTAGAGAATGTGAAACTGCATAAGAATCGTATAGACGAAAATTGGCGTTCACGTGCTCGTTTTTGTGGAAAAAATTAAAAAAGCTCTCAAAGCTCGAGATAAAAAAAAAAAAAACCATCCACCAGGTAGCCAACGGTAAACGGTACAAGTATCGTACGGGCGAAAACGAGCGTTACCGTGCTCGTTTTCGAGTTATTGACGAAAAACGGCCTGGAGCGATCGGTCCGGCGGTCGACGCGCGAAAGTTTCCAAGTCCGCTCTGCTCCGAATCATCGCTCCGGCGTCAAAAATCGTCGTAGGACAAAAAATCGACACGCTATTTTGCAGGAAAAAATCCGGGGAACACGATGGCGTCGTCAAAAGTGCAGGTCGTCGAGCTCGTTTTCGAGAAAAAAAAAAAAAAATTCTCAAAATTCGACAAAAAAATAAAACGATTGTTGGACCGTGTAGAGAATGTAAAACTGCATAAGAATCGTATAGACGAAAATTGGCGTTCACGTGCTCGTTTTTGTGGAAAAAATTAAAAAAGCTCTCAAAGTTCGAGATAAAAAAAAAAAAACCATCGACCAGGTAGCCAACGGTAAACGATACAAGTATCGTACGGGCGAAAACGAGCGTTACCGTGCTCGTTTTCGAGTTATTGACGAAAAACAGCCTGGAGCGATCGGTCCGGCGGTCGACGCGCGAAAGTTTCTAAGTCCGCTCTGCTCCGAATCATCGCTCCGGCGTCAAAAATCGTCATAGGACAAAAAATCGACACGCCATCTTGCAGGAAAAAATCCGGGGAACACGATGGCGTCGTCAAAAGTGCAGGTCGTCGAGCTCGTTTTCGAGAAAAAAAAAAAAAAATTCTCAAAATTCGACAAAAAAATAAAACGATTGTTGGACCGTGTAGAGAATGTAAAACTGCATAAGAATCGTATAGACGAAAATTGGCGTTCACGTGCTCGTTTTTGTGGAAAAAATTAAAAAAGCTCTCAAAGCTCGAGATAAAAAAAAAAAAAACCATCCACCAGGTAGCCAACGGTAAACGGTACAAGTATCGTACGGGCGAAAACGAGCGTTACCGTGCTCGTTTTCGAGTTATTGAGGAAAAACGGCCTGGAGCGATCGGTCCGGCGGTCGACGCGCGAAAGTTTCTAAGTCCGCTCTGCCCCGAATCATCGCTCCGGCGTCAAAAATCGTCGTAGGACAAAAAATCGACACGCTATCTTGCAGGAAAAAATCCGGGGACCACGATGGCGTCGTCAAAAGTGCAGGTCGTCGAGCTCGTTTTCGAGAGAAAAAAAAAAAAATTCTCAAAATTCGACAAAAAAATAAAACGATTATTGGATCGTGTAGAGAATGTAAAACTGCATCAGAATCGCATAGACGAAAATTGGCGTTCACGTGCTCGTTTTTGTGGAAAAAATTAAAAAAGCTCTCAAAGCTCGAGATAAAAAAAAAAAAAACCATCCACCAGGTAGCCAACGGTAAACGGTACAAGTATCGTACGGGCGAAAACGAGCGTTACCGTGCTCGTTTTCGAGTTATTGACGAAAAACGGCCTGGAGCGATCGGTCCGGCGGTCGACGCGCGAAAGTTTCTAAGTCCGCTCTGCTCCGAATCATCGCTCCGGCGTCAAAAATCGTCGTAGGACAAAAAATCGACACGCTATTTTGCAGGAAAAAATCCGGGGAACACGATGGCGTCGTCAAAAGTGCAGGTCGTCGAGCTCGTTTTCGAGAAAAAAAAAAAAAAATTCTCAAAATTCGACAAAAAAATAAAACGATTGTTGGACCGTGTAGAGAATGTAAAACTGCATAAGAATCGTATAGACGAAAATTGGCGTTCACGTGCTCGTTTTTGTGGAAAAAATTAAAAAAGCTCTCAAAGTTCGAGATAAAAAAAAAAAAACCATCGACCAGGTAGCCAACGGTAAACGATACAAGTATCGTACGGGCGAAAACGAGCGTTACCGTGCTCGTTTTCGAGTTATTGACGAAAAACAGCCTGGAGCGATCGGTCCGGCGGTCGACGCGCGAAAGTTTCTAAGTCCGCTCTGCTCCGAATCATCGCTCCGGCGTCAAAAATCGTCATAGGACAAAAAATCGACACGCCATCTTGCAGGAAAAAATCCGGGGAACACGATGGCGTCGTCAAAAGTGCAGGTCGTCGAGCTCGTTTTCGAGAAAAAAAAAAAAAAATTCTCAAAATTCGACAAAAAAATAAAACGATTGTTGGACCGTGTAGAGAATGTAAAACTGCATAAGAATCGTATAGACGAAAATTGGCGTTCACGTGCTCGTTTTTGTGGAAAAAATTAAAAAAGCTCTCAAAGCTCGAGATAAAAAAAAAAAAAACCATCCACCAGGTAGCCAACGGTAAACGGTACAAGTATCGTACGGGCGAAAACGAG
Organism: Colletes latitarsis; assembly: GCF_051014445.1. Lineage (NCBI taxonomy): Eukaryota > Metazoa > Arthropoda > Insecta > Hymenoptera > Colletidae > Colletes > Colletes latitarsis. Next base: position 3,117,504 of record NC_135137.1, read on the forward strand.
CGTTACCGTGCTCGTTTTCGAGTTATTGACGAAAAACGGCCTGGAGCGATCGGTCCGGCGGTCGACGCGCGAAAGTTTCTAAGTCCGCTCTGCTCCGAATCATCGCTCCGGCGTCAAAAATCGTCGTAGGACAAAAAATCGACACGCTATCTTGCAGGAAAAAATCCGGGAAACACGATGGCGTCGTCAAAAGTGCAGGTCGTCGAGCTCGTTTTCGAGAAAAAAAAAAAAAAATTCTCAAAATTTGACAAAAAAATAAAACGATTATTGGATCGTGTAGAGAATGTGAAACTGCATAAGAATCGTATAGACGAAAATTGGCGTTCACGTGCTCGTTTTTGTGGAAAAAATTAAAAAAGCTCTCAAAGCTCGAGATAAAAAAAAAAAAAACCATCCACCAGGTAGCCAACGGTAAACGGTACAAGTATCGTACGGGCGAAAACGAGCGTTACCGTGCTCGTTTTCGAGTTATTGACGAAAAACGGCCTGGAGCGATCGGTCCGGCGGTCGACGCGCGAAAGTTTCTAAGTCCGCTCTGCTCCGAATCATCGCTCCGGCGTCAAAAATCGTCGTAGGACAAAAAATCGACACGCTATTTTGCAGGAAAAAATCCGGGGAACACGATGGCGTCGTCAAAAGTGCAGGTCGTCGAGCTCGTTTTCGAGAAAAAAAAAAAAAAATTCTCAAAATTCGACAAAAAAATAAAACGATTGTTGGACCGTGTAGAGAATGTAAAACTGCATAAGAATCGTATAGACGAAAATTGGCGTTCACGTGCTCGTTTTTGTGGAAAAAATTAAAAAAGCTCTCAAAGTTCGAGATAAAAAAAAAAAAACCATCGACCAGGTAGCCAACGGTAAACGATACAAGTATCGTACGGGCGAAAACGAGCGTTACCGTGCTCGTTTTCGAGTTATTGACGAAAAACAGCCTGGAGCGATCGGTCCGGCGGTCGACGCGCGAAAGTTTCTAAGTCCGCTCTGCTCCGAATCATCGCTCCGGCGTCAAAAATCGTCATAGGACAAAAAATCGACACGCCATCTTGCAGGAAAAAATCCGGGGAACACGATGGCGTCGTCAAAAGTGCAGGTCGTCGAGCTCGTTTTCGAGAAAAAAAAAAAAAAATTCTCAAAATTCGACAAAAAAATAAAACGATTGTTGGACCGTGTAGAGAATGTAAAACTGCATAAGAATCGTATAGACGAAAATTGGCGTTCACGTGCTCGTTTTTGTGGAAAAAATTAAAAAAGCTCTCAAAGCTCGAGATAAAAAAAAAAAAAACCATCCACCAGGTAGCCAACGGTAAACGGTACAAGTATCGTACGGGCGAAAACGAGCGTTACCGTGCTCGTTTTCGAGTTATTGACGAAAAACGGCCTGGAGCGATCGGTCCGGCGGTCGACGCGCGAAAGTTTCTAAGTCCGCTCTGCTCCGAATCATCGCTCCGGCGTCAAAAATCGTCGTAGGACAAAAAATCGACACGCTATCTTGCAGGAAAAAATCCGGGAAACACGATGGCGTCGTCAAAAGTGCAGGTCGTCGAGCTCGTTTTCGAGAAAAAAAAAAAAAAATTCTCAAAATTTGACAAAAAAATAAAACGATTATTGGATCGTGTAGAGAATGTGAAACTGCATAAGAATCGTATAGACGAAAATTGGCGTTCACGTGCTCGTTTTTGTGGAAAAAATTAAAAAAGCTCTCAAAGCTCGAGATAAAAAAAAAAAAAACCATCCACCAGGTAGCCAACGGTAAACGGTACAAGTACCGTACGGGCGAAAACGAGCGTTACCGTGCTCGTTTTCGAGTTATTGAGGAAAAACGGCCTGGAGCGATCGGTCCGGCGGTCGACGCGCGAAAGTTTCTAAGTCCGCTCTGCTCCGAATCATCGCTCCGGCGTCAAAAATCGTCGTAGGACAAAAACTCGACACGCTATCTTGCAGGAAAAAATCCGGGGAACACGATGGCGTCGTCAAAAGTGCAGGTTGTCGAGCTCGTTTTCGAGAGAAAAAAAAAAAAATTCTCAAAATTCGACAAAAAAATAAAACGATTATTGGATCGTGTAGAGAATGTAAAACTGCATAAGAATCGCATAGACGAAAATTGGCGTTCACGTGCTCGTTTTTGTGGAAAAAATTAAAAAAGCTCTCAAAGCTCGAGATAAAAAAAAAAAAAACCATCCACCAGGTAGCCAACGGTAAACGGTACAAGTATCGTACGGGCGAAAACGAGCGTTACCGTGCTCGTTTTCGAGTTATTGACGAAAAACGGCCTGGAGCGATCGGTCCGGCGGTCGACGCGCGAAAGTTTCTAAGTCCGCTCTGCTTCGGGGAGGATACCGGAAGAATGCTTCGAGCGATTCCCGGTATCCTCCCAAAGCGTGCCGAAGGGTCACCGTGGGGTTTTTAGTGGGTAGGTCCCGCGCCTGTCGTTGTACGGGGGTGGGGAATCCCACACACCCCTCCCACCTCTCCCCAAGGAGGTGGGAGGGAGTCTTTCGAAGATTTTCCCCACGACAAAAAAAAAAAAAAAAAAAAAAAAAAGTCCGCTCTGCTCCGAATCATCGCTCCGGCGTCAAAAATCGTCGTAGGACAAAAAATCGACACGCTATCTTGCATGAAAAAATCCGGGGAACACGATGGCGTCGTCAAAAGTGCAGGTCGTCGAGCTCGTTTTCGAGAGAAAAAAAAAGAAATTCTCAAAATTCGACAAAAAAATAAAACGATTATTGGATCGTGTAGAGAATGTGAAACTGCATAAGAATCGTATAGACGAAAATTGGCGTTCACGTGCTCGTTTTTGTGGAAAAAATTAAAAAAGCTCTCAAAGCTCGAGATAAAAAAAAAAAAAACCATCGACCAGGTAGCCAACGGTAGACGGTACAAGTATCGTATGGGCGAAAACGAGCATTACCGTGCTCGTTTTCGAGTTATTGACGAAAAACGGCCTGGAGCGATCGGTCCGGCGGTCGACGCGCGAAAGTTTCCAAGTCCGCTCTGCTCCGAATCATCGCTCCGGCGTCAAAAATCGTCGTAGGACAAAAACTCGACACGCTATCTTGCATGAAAAAATCCGGGGAACACGATGGCGTCGTCAAAAGTGCAGGTCGTCGAGCTCGTTTTCGAGAGAAAAAAAAAAAAATTCTCAAAATTCGACAAAAAAATAAAACGATTATTGGATCGTGTAGAGAATGTAAAACTGCATAAGAATCGTATAGACGAAAATTGGCGTTCACGTGCTCGTTTTTGTGGAAAAAATTAAAAAAGCTCTCAAAGCTCGAGATAAAAAAAAAAAAAACCATCCACCAGGTAGCCAACGGTAAACGGTACAAGTATCGTACGGGCGAAAACGAGCGTTACCGTGCTCGTTTTCGAGTTATTGAGGAAAAACGGCCTGGAGCGATCGGTCCGGCGGTCGACGCGCGAAAGTTTCTAAGTCCGCTCTGCCCCGAATCATCGCTCCGGCGTCAAAAATCGTCGTAGGACAAAAAATCGACACGCTATCTTGCAGGAAAAAATCCGGGGACCACGATGGCGTCGTCAAAAGTGCAGGTCGTCGAGCTCGTTTTCGAGAGAAAAAAAAAAAAATTCTCAAAATTCGACAAAAAAATAAAACGATTGTTGGACCGTGTAGAGAATGTAAAACTGCATAAGAATCGTATAGACGAAAATTGGCGTTCACGTGCTCGTTTTTGTGGAAAAAATTAAAAAAGCTCTCAAAGTTCGAGATAAAAAAAAAAAAACCATCGACCAGGTAGCCAACGGTAAACGATACAAGTATCGTACGGGCGAAAACGAGCGTTACCGTGCTCGTTTTCGAGTTATTGACGAAAAACAGCCTGGAGCGATCGGTCCGGCGGTCGACGCGCGAAAGTTTCTAAGTCCGCTCTGCTCCGAATCATCGCTCCGGCGTCAAAAATCGTCATAGGACAAAAAATCGACACGCCATCTTGCAGGAAAAAATCCGGGGAACACGATGGCGTCGTCAAAAGTGCAGGTCGTCGAGCTCGTTTTCGAGAAAAAAAAAAAAAAATTCTCAAAATTCGACAAAAAAATAAAACGATTGTTGGACCGTGTAGAGAATGTAAAACTGCATAAGAATCGTATAGACGAAAATTGGCGTTCACGTGCTCGTTTTTGTGGAAAAAATTAAAAAAGCTCTCAAAGCTCGAGATAAAAAAAAAAAAAACCATCCACCAGGTAGCCAACGGTAAACGGTACAAGTATCGTACGGGCGAAAACGAGCGTTACCGTGCTCGTTTTCGAGTTATTGACGAAAAACGGCCTGGAGCGATCGGTCCGGCGGTCGACGCGCGAAAGTTTCTAAGTCCGCTCTGCTCCGAATCATCGCTCCGGCGTCAAAAATCGTCGTAGGACAAAAAATCGACACGCTATCTTGCAGGAAAAAATCCGGGAAACACGATGGCGTCGTCAAAAGTGCAGGTCGTCGAGCTCGTTTTCGAGAAAAAAAAAAAAAAATTCTCAAAATTTGACAAAAAAATAAAACGATTATTGGATCGTGTAGAGAATGTGAAACTGCATAAGAATCGTATAGACGAAAATTGGCGTTCACGTGCTCGTTTTTGTGGAAAAAATTAAAAAAGCTCTCAAAGCTCGAGATAAAAAAAAAAAAAACCATCCACCAGGTAGCCAACGGTAAACGGTACAAGTATCGTACGGGCGAAAACGAGCGTTACCGTGCTCGTTTTCGAGTTATTGACGAAAAACGGCCTGGAGCGATCGGTCCGGCGGTCGACGCGCGAAAGTTTCTAAGTCCGCTCTGCTCCGAATCATCGCTCCGGCGTCAAAAATCGTCGTAGGACAAAAAATCGACACGCTATTTTGCAGGAAAAAATCCGGGGAACACGATGGCGTCGTCAAAAGTGCAGGTCGTCGAGCTCGTTTTCGAGAAAAAAAAAAAAAAATTCTCAAAATTCGACAAAAAAATAAAACGATTGTTGGACCGTGTAGAGAATGTAAAACTGCATAAGAATCGTATAGACGAAAATTGGCGTTCACGTGCTCGTTTTTGTGGAAAAAATTAAAAAAGCTCTCAAAGCTCGAGATAAAAAAAAAAAAAACCATCCACCAGGTAGCCAACGGTAAACGGTACAAGTATCGTACGGGCGAAAACGAGCGTTACCGTGCTCGTTTTCGAGTTATTGACGAAAAACGGCCTGGAGCGATCGGTCCGGCGGTCGACGCGCGAAAGTTTCTAAGTCCGCTCTGCTTCGGGGAGGATACCGGAAGAATGCTTCGAGCGATTCCCGGTATCCTCCCAAAGCGTGCCGAAGGGTCACCGTGGGGTTTTTAGTGGGTAGGTCCCGCGCCTGTCGTTGTACGGGGGTGGGGAATCCCACACACCCCTCCCACCTCTCCCCAAGGAGGTGGGAGGGAGTCTTTCGAAGATATCCCCACGACAAAAAAAAAAAAAAAAAAAAAAAAAAGTCCGCTCTGCTCCGAATCATCGCTCCGGCGTCAAAAATCGTCGTAGGACAAAAAATCGACACGCTATCTTGCATGAAAAAATCCGGGGAACACGATGGCGTCGTCAAAAGTGCAGGTCGTCGAGCTCGTTTTCGAGAGAAAAAAAAAGAAATTCTCAAAATTCGACAAAAAAATAAAACGATTATTGGATCGTGTAGAGAATGTGAAACTGCATAAGAATCGTACAGACGAAAATTGGCGTTCACGTGCTCGTTTTTGTGGAAAAAATTAAAAAAGCTCTCAAAGCTCGAGATAAAAAAAAAAAAAACCATCGACCAGGTAGCCAACGGTAGACGGTACAAGTATCGTGCGGGCGAAAACGAGCGTTACCGTGCTCGTTTTCGAGTTATTGACGAAAAACGGCCTGGAGCGATCGGTCCGGCGGTCGACGCGCGAAAGTTTCTAAGTCCGCTCTGCTCCGAATCATCGCTCCGGCGTCAAAAATCGTCGTAGGACAAAAAATCGACACGCTATCTTGCAGGAAAAAATCCGGGAAACACGATGGCGTCGTCAAAAGTGCAGGTCGTCGAGCTCGTTTTCGAGAAAAAAAAAAAAAAATTCTCAAAATTTGACAAAAAAATAAAACGATTATTGGATCGTGTAGAGAATGTGAAACTGCATAAGAATCGTATAGACGAAAATTGGCGTTCACGTGCTCGTTTTTGTGGAAAAAATTAAAAAAGCTCTCAAAGCTCGAGATAAAAAAAAAAAAAACCATCCACCAGGTAGCCAACGGTAAACGGTACAAGTACCGTACGGGCGAAAACGAGCGTTACCGTGCTCGTTTTCGAGTTATTGAGGAAAAACGGCCTGGAGCGATCGGTCCGGCGGTCGACGCGCGAAAGTTTCTAAGTCCGCTCTGCTCCGAATCATCGCTCCGGCGTCAAAAATCGTCGTAGGACAAAAACTCGACACGCTATCTTGCAGGAAAAAATCCGGGGAACACGATGGCGTCGTCAAAAGTGCAGGTCGTCGAGCTCGTTTTCGAGAGAAAAAAAAAAAAATTCTCAAAATTCGACAAAAAAATAAAACGATTATTGGATCGTGTAGAGAATGTAAAACTGCATAAGAATCGCATAGACGAAAATTGGCGTTCACGTGCTCGTTTTTGTGGAAAAAATTAAAAAAGCTCTCAAAGCTCGAGATAAAAAAAAAAAAAACCATCCACCAGGTAGCCAACGGTAAACGGTACAAGTATCGTACGGGCGAAAACGAGCGTTACCGTGCTCGTTTTCGAGTTATTGACGAAAAACGGCCTGGAGCGATCGGTCCGGCGGTCGACGCGCGAAAGTTTCTAAGTCCGCTCTGCTTCGGGGAGGATACCGGAAGAATGCTTCGAGCGATTCCCGGTATCCTCCCAAAGCGTGCCGAAGGGTCACCGTGGGGTTTTTAGTGGGTAGGTCCCGCGCCTGTCGTTGTACGGGGGTGGGGAATCCCACACACCCCTCCCACCTCTCCCCAAGGAGGTGGGAGGGAGTCTTTCGAAGATTTTCCCCACGACAAAAAAAAAAAAAAAAAAAAAAAAAAGTCCGCTCTGCTCCGAATCATCGCTCCGGCGTCAAAAATCGTCGTAGGACAAAAAATCGACACGCTATCTTGCATGAAAAAATCCGGGGAACACGATGGCGTCGTCAAAAGTGCAGGTCGTCGAGCTCGTTTTCGAGAGAAAAAAAAAGAAATTCTCAAAATTCGACAAAAAAATAAAACGATTATTGGATCGTGTAGAGAATGTGAAACTGCATAAGAATCGTATAGACGAAAATTGGCGTTCACGTGCTCGTTTTTGTGGAAAAAATTAAAAAAGCTCTCAAAGCTCGAGATAAAAAAAAAAAAAACCATCGACCAGGTAGCCAACGGTAGACGGTACAAGTATCGTATGGGCGAAAACGAGCATTACCGTGCTCGTTTTCGAGTTATTGACGAAAAACGGCCTGGAGCGATCGGTCCGGCGGTCGACGCGCGAAAGTTTCTAAGTCCGCTCTGCTCCGAATCATCGCTCCGGCGTCAAAAATCGTCGTAGGACAAAAACTCGACACGCTATCTTGCATGAAAAAATCCGGGGAACACGATGGCGTCGTCAAAAGTGCAGGTCGTCGAGCTCGTTTTCGAGAGAAAAAAAAAAAAATTCTCAAAATTCGACAAAAAAATAAAACGATTATTGGATCGTGTAGAGAATGTAAAACTGCATAAGAATCGCATAGACGAAAATTGGCGTTCACGTGCTCGTTTTTGTGGAAAAAATTAAAAAAGCTCTCAAAGTTCGAGATAAAAAAAGAAAAAACCATCCACCAGGTAGCCAACGGTAAACGATACAAGTATCGTACGGGCGAAAACGAGCGTTACCGTGCTCGTTTTCGAGTTATTGACGAAAAACGGCCTGGAGCGATCGGTCCGGCGGTCGACGCGCGAAAGTTTCTAAGTCCGCTCTGCTCCGAATCATCGCTCCGGCGTCAAAAATCGTCGTAGGACAAAAAATCGACACGCTACTTTGCAGGAAAAAATCCGGGGAACACGATGGCGTCGTCAAAAGTGCAGGTCGTCGAGCTCGTTTTCGAGAAAAAAAAAAAAAAATTCTCAAAATTCGACAAACAAATAAAACGATTGTTGGACCGTGTAGAGAATGTACAACTGCATAAGAATCGTATAGACGAAAATTGGCGTTCACGTGCTCGTTTTTGTGGAAAAAATTAAAAAAGCTCTCAAAGTTCGAGATAAAAAAAAAAAAACCATCGACCAGGTAGCCAACGGTAAACGATACAAGTATCGTACGGGCGAAAACGAGCGTTACCGTGCTCGTTTTCGAGTTATTGACGAAAAACGGCCTGGAGCGATCGGTCCGGCGGTCGACGCGCGAAAGTTTCTAAGTCCGCTCTGCTCCGAATCATCGCTCCGGCGTCAAAAATCGTCGTAGGACGAAAAATCGACACGCTACCTTGCAGGAAAAAATCCGGGGAACACGATGGCGTCGTCAAAAGTGCAGGTCGTCGAGCTCGTTTTCGAGAAAAAAAAAAAAAAATTCTCAAAATTCGACGAACAAATAAAACGATTGTTGGACCGTGTAGAGAATGTAAAACTGCATAAGAATCGTATAGACGAAAATTGGCGTTCACGTGCTCGTTTTTGTGGAAAAAATTAAAAAAGCTCTCAAAGTTCGAGATAAAAAAAAAAAAACCATCGACCAGGTAGCCAACGGTAAACGATACAAGTATCGTACGGGCGAAAACGAGCGTTACCGTGCTCGTTTTCGAGTTATTGACGAAAAACGGCCTGGAGCGATCGGTCCGGCGGTCGACGCGCGAAAGTTTCTAAGTCCGCTCTGCTCCGAATCATCGCTCCGGCGTCAAAAATCGTCGTAGGACAAAAAATGGACACGCTATCTTGCAGGAAAAAATCCGGGGAACACGATGGCGTCGTCAAAAGTGCAGGTCGTCGAGCTCGTTTTCGAGAGAAAAAAAAAAAATTCTCAAAATTCGACAAAAAAATAAAACGATTGTTGCACCGTGTAGAGAATGTAAAACTGCATAAGAATCGTATAGACGAAAATTGGCGTTCACGTGCTCGTTTTTGTGGAAAAAATTAAAAAAGCTCTCAAAGTTCGAGATAAAAAAAAAAAAACCATCGACCAGGTAGCCAACGGTAAACGATACAAGTATCGTACGGGCGAAAACGAGCGTTACCGTGCTCGTTTTCGAGTTATTGACGAAAAACGGCCTGGAGCGATCGGTACGGCGGTCGACGCGCGAAAGTTTCTAAGTCCGCTCTGCTCCGAATCATCGCTCCGGCGTCAAAAATCGTCGTAGGACAAAAAATGGACACGCTATCTTGCATGAAAAAATCCGGGGAACACGATGGCGTCGTCAAAAGTGCAGGTCGTCGAGCTCGTTTTCGAGAGAAAAAAAAAGAAATTCTCAAAATTCGACAAAAAAATAAAACGATTATTGGATCGTGTAGAGAATGTGAAACTGCATAAGAATCGTATAGACGAAAATTGGCGTTCACGTGCTCGTTTTTGTAGAAAAAATTAAAAAAGCTCTCAAAGCTCGAGATAAAAAAAAAAAAAACCATCGACCAGGTAGCCAACGGTAGACGGTACAAGTATCGTACGGGCGAAAACGAGCGTTACCGTGCTCGTTTTCGAGTTATTGACGAAAAACGGCCTGGAGCGATCGGTCCGGCGGTCGACGCGCGAAAGTTTCTAAGTCCGCTCTGCTCCGAATCATCGCTCCGGCGTCAAAAATCGTCGTAGGACAAAAACTCGACACGCTATCTTGCAGGAAAAAATCCGGGGAACACGATGGCGTCGTCAAAAGTGCAGGTCGTCGAGCTCGTTTTCGAGAGAAAAAAAAAAAAATTCTCAAAATTCGACAAAAAAATAAAACGATTGTTGGACCGTGTAGAGAATGTAAAACTGCATAAGAATCGTATAGACGAAAATTGGCGTTCACGTGCTCGTTTTTGTGGAAAAAATTAAAAAAGCTCTCAAAGTTCGAGATAAAAAAAAAAAAACCATCAACCAGGTAGCCAACGGTAAACGATACAAGTATCGTACGGGCGAAAACGAGCGTTACCGTGCTCGTTTTCGAGTTATTGACGAAAAACAGCCTGGAGCGATCGGTCCGGCGGTCGACGCGCGAAAGTTTCTAAGTCCGCTCTGCTCCGAATCATCGCTCCGGCGTCAAAAATCGTCGTAGGACAAAAAATCGACACGCTATCTTGCAGGAAAAAATCCGGGGAACACGATGGCGTCGTCAAAAGTGCAGGTCGTCGAGCTCGTTTTCGAGAGAAAAAAAGAAAAATTCTCAAAATTCGACAAAAAAATAAAGCGATTATTGGATCGTGTAGAGAATGTGAAACTGCATAAGAATCGTGTAGACGAAAATTGGCGATCACGTGCTCGTTTTTGTGGAAAAAATTAAAAAAGCTCTCAAAGCTCGAGATAAAAAAAAAAAAAACCATCGACCAGGTAGCCAACGGTAGACGGTACAAGTATCGTATGGGCGAAAACGAGCGTTACCGTGCTCGTTTTCGAGTTATTGACGAAAAACGGCCTGGAGCGACCGGTCCGGCGGTCGACGCGCGAAAGTTTCTAAGTCCGCTCTGCTCCGAATCATCGCTCCGGCGTCAAAAATCGTCGTAGGACAAAAACTCGACACGCTATCTTGCATGAAAAAATCCGGGGAACACGATGGCGTCGTCAAAAGTGCAGGTTGTCGAGCTCGTTTTCGAGAGAAAAAAAAAAAAATTCTCAAAATTCGACAAAAAAATAAAACGATTATTGGATCGTGTAGAGAATGTAAAACTGCATAAGAATCGCATAGACGAAAATTAGCGTTCACGTGCTCGTTTTTGTGGAAAAAATTAAAAAAGCTCTCAAAGTTCGAGATAAAAAAAGAAAAAACCATCCACCAGGTAGCCAACGGTAAACGGTACAAGTATCGTACGGGCGAAAACGAGCGTTACCGTGCTCGTTTTCGAGTTATTGACGAAAAACGGCCTGGAGCGATCGGTCCGGCGGTCGACGCGCGAAAGTTTCTAAGTCCGCTCTGCTTCGGGGAGGATACCGGAAGAATGCTTCGAGCGATTCCCGGTATCCTCCCAAAGCGTGCCGAAGGGTCACCGTGGGGTTTTTAGTGGGTAGGTCCCGCGCCTGTCGTTGTACGGGGGTGGGGAATCCCACACACCCCTCCCACCTCTCCCCAAGGAGGTGGGAGGGAGTCTTTCGAAGATTTTCCCCACGACAAAAAAAAAAAAAAAAAAAAAAAAAAGTCCGCTCTGCTCCGAATCATCGCTCCGGCGTCAAAAATCGTCGTAGGACAAAAAATCGACACGCTATCTTGCATGAAAAAATCCGGGGAACACGATGGCGTCGTCAAAAGTGCAGGTCGTCGAGCTCGTTTTCGAGAGAAAAAAAAAGAAATTCTCAAAATTCGACAAAAAAATAAAACGATTATTGGATCGTGTAGAGAATGTGAAACTGCATAAGAATCGTATAGACGAAAATTGGCGTTCACGTGCTCGTTTTTGTGGAAAAAATTAAAAAAGCTCTCAAAGCTCGAGATAAAAAAAAAAAAAACCATCGACCAGGTAGCCAACGGTAGACGGTACAAGTATCGTATGGGCGAAAACGAGCATTACCGTGCTCGTTTTCGAGTTATTGACGAAAAACGGCCTGGAGCGATCGGTCCGGCGGTCGACGCGCGAAAGTTTCTAAGTCCGCTCTGCTCCGAATCATCGCTCCGGCGTCAAAAATCGTCGTAGGACAAAAACTCGACACGCTATCTTGCATGAAAAAATCCGGGGAACACGATGGCGTCGTCAAAAGTGCAGGTCGTCGAGCTCGTTTTCGAGAGAAAAAAAAAAAAATTCTCAAAATTCGACAAAAAAATAAAACGATTATTGGATCGTGTAGAGAATGTAAAACTGCATAAGAATCGCATAGACGAAAATTGGCGTTCACGTGCTCGTTTTTGTGGAAAAAATTAAAAAAGCTCTCAAAGTTCGAGATAAAAAAAGAAAAAACCATCCACCAGGTAGCCAACGGTAAACGATACAAGTATCGTACGGGCGAAAACGAGCGTTACCGTGCTCGTTTTCGAGTTATTGACGAAAAACGGCCTGGAGCGATCGGTCCGGCGGTCGACGCGCGAAAGTTTCTAAGTCCGCTCTGCTCCGAATCATCGCTCCGGCGTCAAAAATCGTCGTAGGACAAAAAATCGACACGCTACTTTGCAGGAAAAAATCCGGGGAACACGATGGCGTCGTCAAAAGTGCAGGTCGTCGAGCTCGTTTTCGAGAAAAAAAAAAAAAAATTCTCAAAATTCGACAAACAAATAAAACGATTGTTGGACCGTGTAGAGAATGTACAACTGCATAAGAATCGTATAGACGAAAATTGGCGTTCACGTGCTCGTTTTTGTGGAAAAAATTAAAAAAGCTCTCAAAGTTCGAGATAAAAAAAAAAAAACCATCGACCAGGTAGCCAACGGTAAACGATACAAGTATCGTACGGGCGAAAACGAGCGTTACCGTGCTCGTTTTCGAGTTATTGACGAAAAACGGCCTGGAGCGATCGGTCCGGCGGTCGACGCGCGAAAGTTTCTAAGTCCGCTCTGCTCCGAATCATCGCTCCGGCGTCAAAAATCGTCGTAGGACGAAAAATCGACACGCTACCTTGCAGGAAAAAATCCGGGGAACACGATGGCGTCGTCAAAAGTGCAGGTCGTCGAGCTCGTTTTCGAGAAAAAAAAAAAAAAATTCTCAAAATTCGACGAACAAATAAAACGATTGTTGGACCGTGTAGAGAATGTAAAACTGCATAAGAATCGTATAGACGAAAATTGGCGTTCACGTGCTCGTTTTTGTGGAAAAAATTAAAAAAGCTCTCAAAGTTCGAGATAAAAAAAAAAAAACCATCGACCAGGTAGCCAACGGTAAACGATACAAGTATCGTACGGGCGAAAACGAGCGTTACCGTGCTCGTTTTCGAGTTATTGACGAAAAACGGCCTGGAGCGATCGGTCCGGCGGTCGACGCGCGAAAGTTTCTAAGTCCGCTCTGCTCCGAATCATCGCTCCGGCGTCAAAAATCGTCGTAGGACAAAAAATGGACACGCTATCTTGCAGGAAAAAATCCGGGGAACACGATGGCGTCGTCAAAAGTGCAGGTCGTCGAGCTCGTTTTCGAGAGAAAAAAAAAAAATTCTCAAAATTCGACAAAAAAATAAAACGATTGTTGCACCGTGTAGAGAATGTAAAACTGCATAAGAATCGTATAGACGAAAATTGGCGTTCACGTGCTCGTTTTTGTGGAAAAAATTAAAAAAGCTCTCAAAGTTCGAGATAAAAAAAAAAAAACCATCGACCAGGTAGCCAACGGTAAACGATACAAGTATCGTACGGGCGAAAACGAGCGTTACCGTGCTCGTTTTCGAGTTATTGACGAAAAACGGCCTGGAGCGATCGGTACGGCGGTCGACGCGCGAAAGTTTCTAAGTCCGCTCTGCTCCGAATCATCGCTCCGGCGTCAAAAATCGTCGTAGGACAAAAAATGGACACGCTATCTTGCATGAAAAAATCCGGGGAACACGATGGCGTCGTCAAAAGTGCAGGTCGTCGAGCTCGTTTTCGAGAGAAAAAAAAAGAAATTCTCAAAATTCGACAAAAAAATAAAACGATTATTGGATCGTGTAGAGAATGTGAAACTGCATAAGAATCGTATAGACGAAAATTGGCGTTCACGTGCTCGTTTTTGTAGAAAAAATTAAAAAAGCTCTCAAAGCTCGAGATAAAAAAAAAAAAAACCATCGACCAGGTAGCCAACGGTAGACGGTACAAGTATCGTACGGGCGAAAACGAGCGTTACCGTGCTCGTTTTCGAGTTATTGACGAAAAACGGCCTGGAGCGATCGGTCCGGCGGTCGACGCGCGAAAGTTTCTAAGTCCGCTCTGCTCCGAATCATCGCTCCGGCGTCAAAAATCGTCGTAGGACAAAAACTCGACACGCTATCTTGCAGGAAAAAATCCGGGGAACACGATGGCGTCGTCAAAAGTGCAGGTCGTCGAGCTCGTTTTCGAGAGAAAAAAAAAAAAATTCTCAAAATTCGACAAAAAAATAAAACGATTGTTGGACCGTGTAGAGAATGTAAAACTGCATAAGAATCGTATAGACGAAAATTGGCGTTCACGTGCTCGTTTTTGTGGAAAAAATTAAAAAAGCTCTCAAAGTTCGAGATAAAAAAAAAAAAACCATCAACCAGGTAGCCAACGGTAAACGATACAAGTATCGTACGGGCGAAAACGAGCGTTACCGTGCTCGTTTTCGAGTTATTGACGAAAAACAGCCTGGAGCGATCGGTCCGGCGGTCGACGCGCGAAAGTTTCTAAGTCCGCTCTGCTCCGAATCATCGCTCCGGCGTCAAAAATCGTCGTAGGACAAAAAATCGACACGCTATCTTGCAGGAAAAAATCCGGGGAACACGATGGCGTCGTCAAAAGTGCAGGTCGTCGAGCTCGTTTTCGAGAGAAAAAAAGAAAAATTCTCAAAATTCGACAAAAAAATAAAGCGATTATTGGATCGTGTAGAGAATGTGAAACTGCATAAGAATCGTGTAGACGAAAATTGGCGATCACGTGCTCGTTTTTGTGGAAAAAATTAAAAAAGCTCTCAAAGCTCGAGATAAAAAAAAAAAAAACCATCGACCAGGTAGCCAACGGTAGACGGTACAAGTATCGTATGGGCGAAAACGAGCGTTACCGTGCTCGTTTTCGAGTTATTGACGAAAAACGGCCTGGAGCGACCGGTCCGGCGGTCGACGCGCGAAAGTTTCTAAGTCCGCTCTGCTCCGAATCATCGCTCCGGCGTCAAAAATCGTCGTAGGACAAAAACTCGACACGCTATCTTGCATGAAAAAATCCGGGGAACACGATGGCGTCGTCAAAAGTGCAGGTTGTCGAGCTCGTTTTCGAGAGAAAAAAAAAAAAATTCTCAAAATTCGACAAAAAAATAAAACGATTATTGGATCGTGTAGAGAATGTAAAACTGCATAAGAATCGCATAGACGAAAATTAGCGTTCACGTGCTCGTTTTTGTGGAAAAAATTAAAAAAGCTCTCAAAGTTCGAGATAAAAAAAGAAAAAACCATCCACCAGGTAGCCAACGGTAAACGGTACAAGTATCGTACGGGCGAAAACGAGCGTTACCGTGCTCGTTTTCGAGTTATTGACGAAAAACGGCCTGGAGCGATCGGTCCGGCGGTCGACGCGCGAAAGTTTCTAAGTCCGCTCTGCTCCGAATCATCGCTCCGGCGTCAAAAATCGTCGTAGGACAAAAAATCGACACGCTACTTTGCAGGAAAAAATCCGGGGAACACGATGGCGTCGTCAAAAGTGCAGGTCGTGGAGCTCGTTTTCGAGAAAAAAAAAAAAAAATTCTCAAAATTCGACAAACAAATAAAACGATTGTTGGACCGTGTAGAGAATGTAAAACTGCATAAGAATCGTATAGACGAAAATTGGCGTTCACGTGCTCGTTTTTGTGGAAAAAATTAAAAAAGCTCTCAAAGCTCGAGATAAAAAAAAAAAAAACCATCGACCAGGTAGCCAACGGTAGACGGTACAAGTATCGTATGGGCGAAAACGAGCATTACCGTGCTCGTTTTCGAGTTATTGACGAGAAACGGCCTGGAGCGATCGGTCCGGCGGTCGACGCGCGAAAGTTTCTAAGTCCGCTCTGCTCCGAATCATCGCTCCGGCGTCAAAAATCGTCGTAGGACAAAAACTCGACACGCTATCTTGCATGAAAAAATCCGGGGAACACGATGGCGTCGTCAAAAGTGCAGGTCGTCGAGCTCGTTTTCGAGAGAAAAAAAAAAAAATTCTCAAAATTCGACAAAAAAATAAATCGATTATTGGATCGTGTAGAGAATGTGAAACTGCATAAGAATCGTGTAGACGAAAATTGGCGTTCACGTGCTCGTTTTTGTGGAAAAAATTAAAAAAGCTCTCAAAGCTCGAGATAAAAAAAAAAAAAACCATCGACCAGGTAGCCAACGGTAGACGGTACAAGTATCGTATGGGCGAAAACGAGCGTTACCGTGCTCGTTTTCGAGTTATTGACGAAAAACGGCCTGGAGCGATCGGTCCGGCGGTCGACGCGCGAAAGTTTCTGAGTCCGCTCTGCTCCGAATCATCGCTCCGGCGTCAAAAATCGTCGTAGGACAAAAACTCGACACGCTATCTTGCATGAAAAAATCCGGGGAACACGATGGCGTCGTCAAAAGTGCAGGTCGTCGAGCTCGTTTTCGAGAAAAAAAAAAAAAATTCTCAAAATTCGACAAACAAATAAAACGATTGTTGGACCGTGTAGAGAATGTACAACTGCATAAGAATCGTATAGACGAAAATTGGCGTTCACGTGCTCGTTTTTGTGGAAAAAATTAAAAAAGCTCTCAAAGTTCGAGATAAAAAAAAAAAAACCATCGACCAGGTAGCCAACGGTAAACGATACAAGTATCGTACGGGCGAAAACGAGCGTTACCGTGCTCGTTTTCGAGTTATTGACGAAAAACGGCCTGGAGCGATCGGTCCGGCGGTCGACGCGCGAAAGTTTCTAAGTCCGCTCTGCTCCGAATCATCGCTCCGGCGTCAAAAATCGTCGTAGGACAAAAAATCGACACGCTACTTTGCAGGAAAAAATCCGGGGAACACGATGGCGTCGTCAAAAGTGCAGGTCGTCGAGCTCGTTTTCGAGAAAAAAAAAAAAAAATTCTCAAAATTCGACAAAAAAATAAAGCGATTATTGGATCGTGTAGAGACTGTGAAACTGCATAAGAATCGTGTAGACGAAAATTGGCGTTCACGTGCTCGTTTTTGTGGAAAAAATTAAAAAAGCTCTCAAAGCTCGAGATAAAAAAAAAAAAACCATCGACCAGGTAGCCAACGGTAGACGGTACAAGTATCGTATGGGCGAAAACGAGCGTTACCGTGCTCGTTTTCGAGTTATTGACGAAAAACGGCCTGGAGCGATCGGTCCGGCGGTCGACGCGCGAAAGTTTCTAAGTCCACTCTGCTCCGAATCATCGCTCCGGCGTCAAAAATCGTCGTAGGACAAAATCTCGACACGCTATCTTGCATGAAAAAATCCGGGGAACACGATGGCGTCGTCAAAAGTGCAGGTCGTCGAGCTCGTTTTCGAGAGAAAAAAAAAAAAATTCTCAAAATTCGACAAAAAAATAAAACGATTATTGGATCGTGTAGAGAATGTAAAACTGCATAAGAATCGCATAGACGAAAATTGGCGTTCACGTGCTCGTTTTTGTGGAAAAAATTAAAAAAGCTCTCAAAGCTCGAGATAAAAAAAAAAAAAACCATCGACCAGGTAGCCAACGGTAGACGGTACAAGTATCGTATGGGCGAAAACGAGCATTACCGTGCTCGTTTTCGAGTTATTGACGAAAAACGGCCTGGAGCGATCGGTCCGGCGGTCGACGCGCGAAAGTTTCTAAGTCCGCTCTGCTCCGAATCATCGCTCCGGCGTCAAAAATCGTCGTAGGACAAAAACTCGACACGCTATCTTGCATGAAAAAATCCGGGGAACACGATGGCGTCGTCAAAAGTGCAGGTCGTCGAGCTCGTTTTCGAGAGAAAAAAAAAAAAATTCTCAAAATTCGACAAAAAAATAAAACGATTATTGGATCGTGTAGAGAATGTAAAACTGCATAAGAATCGCATAGACGAAAATTAGCGTTCACGTGCTCGTTTTTGTGGAAAAAATTAAAAAAGCTCTCAAAGTTCGAGATAAAAAAAGAAAAAACCATCCACCAGGTAGCCAACGGTAAACGGTACAAGTATCGTACGGGCGAAAACGAGCGTTACCGTGCTCGTTTTCGAGTTATTGACGAAAAACGGCCTGGAGCGATCGGTCCGGCGGTCGACGCGCGAAAGTTTCTAAGTCCGCTCTGCTCCGAATCATCGCTCCGGCGTCAAAAATCGTCGTAGGACAAAAAATCGACACGCTACTTTGCAGGAAAAAATCCGGGGAACACGATGGCGTCGTCAAAAGTGCAGGTCGTCGAGCTCGTTTTCGAGAAAAAAAAAAAAAAATTCTCAAAATTCGACAAACAAATAAAACGATTGTTGGACCGTGTAGAGAATGTACAACTGCATAAGAATCGTATAGACGAAAATTGGCGTTCACGTGCTCGTTTTTGTGGAAAAAATTAAAAAAGCTCTCAAAGTTCGAAATAAAAAAAAAAAAAACCATCGACCAGGTAGCCAACGGTAAACGATACAAGTATCGTACGGGCGAAAACGAGCGTTACCGTGCTCGTTTTCGAGTTATTGACGAAAAACGGCCTGGAGCGATCGGTCCGGCGGTCGACGCGCGAAAGTTTCCAAGTCTGCTCTGCCCGGTCCCGCCGCTATGAGGCAGTGTGTCTACTGGGGGGACCGATTGTCCCCCCGGGGGATGGGCGCGAAAGCGCGGGCACGGGGAGGATACCGGAAGAATGCTTCGAGCGATTCCCGGTATCCTCCCAAAGCGTGCCGAAGGGTCACCGTGGGGTTTTTAGTGGGTAGGTCCCGCGCCTGTCGTTGTACGGGCGCGGGGAATCCCACACACCCCTCCCACCTCTCCCCAAGGAGGTGGGAGGGAGTCTTTCGAAGATTTTCCCCACGACAAAAAAAAAAAAAAAAAAAAAAAAAAAAAGTCTGCTCTGCCCCGAATCATCGCTCCGGCGTCAAAAATCGTCGTAGGACAAAAACTCGACACGCTATCTTGCAGGAAAAAATCCGGGGAACACGATGGCGTGGTCAAAAGTGCAGGTCGTCGAGCTCGTTTTCGAGAGAAAAAAAAAAAAATTCTCACAATTCGACAAAAAAATAAAACGATTATTGGATCGTGTAGAGAATGTGAAACTGCATAAGAATCGTATAGACGAAAATTGGCGTTCACGTGCTCGTTTTTGTGGAAAAAATTAAAAAAGCTCTCAAAGTTCGAGATAAAAAAAAAAAAACCATCGACCAGGTAGCCAACGGTAGACGGTACAAGTATCGTATGGGCGAAAACGAGCGTTACCGTGCTCGTTTTCGAGTTATTGGCGAAAAACAGCCTGGAGCGATCGGTCCGGCGGTCGACGCGCGAAACTTTCTAAGTCCGCTCTGCTCCGAATCATCGCTCCGGCGTCAAAAATCGTCATAGGACAAAAAATCGACACGCCATCTTGCAGGAAAAAATCCGGGGAACACGATGGCGTCGTCAAAAGTGCAGGTCGTCGAGCTCGTTTTCGAGAAAAAAAAAAAAAAATTCTCAAAATTCGACAAAAAAATAAAACGATTGTTGGACCGTGTAGAGAATGTAAAACTGCATAAGAATCGTATAGACGAAAATTGGCGTTCACGTGCTCGTTTTTGTGGAAAAAATTAAAAAAGCTCTCAAAGCTCGAGATAAAAAAAAAAAAAACCATCCACCAGGTAGCCAACGGTAAACGGTACAAGTATCGTACGGGCGAAAACGAGCGTTACCGTGCTCGTTTTCGAGTTATTGACGAAAAACGGCCTGGAGCGATCGGTCCGGCGGTCGACGCGCGAAAGTTTCTAAGTCCGCTCTGCTCCGAATCATCGCTCCGGCGTCAAAAATCGTCGTAGGACAAAAAATCGACACGCTATCTTGCAGGAAAAAATCCGGGAAACACGATGGCGTCGTCAAAAGTGCAGGTCGTCGAGCTCGTTTTCGAGAAAAAAAAAAAAAAATTCTCAAAATTTGACAAAAAAATAAAACGATTATTGGATCGTGTAGAGAATGTGAAACTGCATAAGAATCGTATAGACGAAAATTGGCGTTCACGTGCTCGTTTTTGTGGAAAAAATTAAAAAAGCTCTCAAAGCTCGAGATAAAAAAAAAAAAAACCATCCACCAGGTAGCCAACGGTAAACGGTACAAGTATCGTACGGGCGAAAACGAGCGTTACCGTGCTCGTTTTCGAGTTATTGACGAAAAACGGCCTGGAGCGATCGGTCCGGCGGTCGACGCGCGAAAGTTTCTAAGTCCGCTCTGCTCCGAATCATCGCTCCGGCGTCAAAAATCGTCGTAGGACAAAAAATCGACACGCTATTTTGCAGGAAAAAATCCGGGGAACACGATGGCGTCGTCAAAAGTGCAGGTCGTCGAGCTCGTTTTCGAGAAAAAAAAAAAAAAATTCTCAAAATTCGACAAAAAAATAAAACGATTGTTGGACCGTGTAGAGAATGTAAAACTGCATAAGAATCGTATAGACGAAAATTGGCGTTCACGTGCTCGTTTTTGTGGAAAAAATTAAAAAAGCTCTCAAAGCTCGAGATAAAAAAAAAAAAAACCATCCACCAGGTAGCCAACGGTAAACGGTACAAGTATCGTACGGGCGAAAACGAGCGTTACCGTGCTCGTTTTCGAGTTATTGACGAAAAACGGCCTGGAGCGATCGGTCCGGCGGTCGACGCGCGAAAGTTTCTAAGTCCGCTCTGCTTCGGGGAGGATACCGGAAGAATGCTTCGAGCGATTCCCGGTATCCTCCCAAAGCGTGCCGAAGGGTCACCGTGGGGTTTTTAGTGGGTAGGTCCCGCGCCTGTCGTTGTACGGGGGTGGGGAATCCCACACACCCCTCCCACCTCTCCCCAAGGAGGTGGGAGGGAGTCTTTCGAAGATATCCCCACGACAAAAAAAAAAAAAAAAAAAAAAAAAAGTCCGCTCTGCTCCGAATCATCGCTCCGGCGTCAAAAATCGTCGTAGGACAAAAAATCGACACGCTATCTTGCATGAAAAAATCCGGGGAACACGATGGCGTCGTCAAAAGTGCAGGTCGTCGAGCTCGTTTTCGAGAGAAAAAAAAAGAAATTCTCAAAATTCGACAAAAAAATAAAACGATTATTGGATCGTGTAGAGAATGTGAAACTGCATAAGAATCGTACAGACGAAAATTGGCGTTCACGTGCTCGTTTTTGTGGAAAAAATTAAAAAAGCTCTCAAAGCTCGAGATAAAAAAAAAAAAAACCATCGACCAGGTAGCCAACGGTAGACGGTACAAGTATCGTGCGGGCGAAAACGAGCGTTACCGTGCTCGTTTTCGAGTTATTGACGAAAAACGGCCTGGAGCGATCGGTCCGGCGGTCGACGCGCGAAAGTTTCTAAGTCCGCTCTGCTCCGAATCATCGCTCCGGCGTCAAAAATCGTCGTAGGACAAAAAATCGACACGCTATCTTGCAGGAAAAAATCCGGGAAACACGATGGCGTCGTCAAAAGTGCAGGTCGTCGAGCTCGTTTTCGAGAAAAAAAAAAAAAAATTCTCAAAATTTGACAAAAAAATAAAACGATTATTGGATCGTGTAGAGAATGTGAAACTGCATAAGAATCGTATAGACGAAAATTGGCGTTCACGTGCTCGTTTTTGTGGAAAAAATTAAAAAAGCTCTCAAAGCTCGAGATAAAAAAAAAAAAAACCATCCACCAGGTAGCCAACGGTAAACGGTACAAGTACCGTACGGGCGAAAACGAGCGTTACCGTGCTCGTTTTCGAGTTATTGAGGAAAAACGGCCTGGAGCGATCGGTCCGGCGGTCGACGCGCGAAAGTTTCTAAGTCCGCTCTGCTCCGAATCATCGCTCCGGCGTCAAAAATCGTCGTAGGACAAAAACTCGACACGCTATCTTGCAGGAAAAAATCCGGGGAACACGATGGCGTCGTCAAAAGTGCAGGTCGTCGAGCTCGTTTTCGAGAGAAAAAAAAAAAAATTCTCAAAATTCGACAAAAAAATAAAACGATTATTGGATCGTGTAGAGAATGTAAAACTGCATAAGAATCGCATAGACGAAAATTGGCGTTCACGTGCTCGTTTTTGTGGAAAAAATTAAAAAAGCTCTCAAAGCTCGAGATAAAAAAAAAAAAAACCATCCACCAGGTAGCCAACGGTAAACGGTACAAGTATCGTACGGGCGAAAACGAGCGTTACCGTGCTCGTTTTCGAGTTATTGACGAAAAACGGCCTGGAGCGATCGGTCCGGCGGTCGACGCGCGAAAGTTTCTAAGTCCGCTCTGCTTCGGGGAGGATACCGGAAGAATGCTTCGAGCGATTCCCGGTATCCTCCCAAAGCGTGCCGAAGGGTCACCGTGGGGTTTTTAGTGGGTAGGTCCCGCGCCTGTCGTTGTACGGGGGTGGGGAATCCCACACACCCCTCCCACCTCTCCCCAAGGAGGTGGGAGGGAGTCTTTCGAAGATTTTCCCCACGACAAAAAAAAAAAAAAAAAAAAAAAAAAGTCCGCTCTGCTCCGAATCATCGCTCCGGCGTCAAAAATCGTCGTAGGACAAAAAATCGACACGCTATCTTGCATGAAAAAATCCGGGGAACACGATGGCGTCGTCAAAAGTGCAGGTCGTCGAGCTCGTTTTCGAGAGAAAAAAAAAGAAATTCTCAAAATTCGACAAAAAAATAAAACGATTATTGGATCGTGTAGAGAATGTGAAACTGCATAAGAATCGTATAGACGAAAATTGGCGTTCACGTGCTCGTTTTTGTGGAAAAAATTAAAAAAGCTCTCAAAGCTCGAGATAAAAAAAAAAAAAACCATCGACCAGGTAGCCAACGGTAGACGGTACAAGTATCGTATGGGCGAAAACGAGCATTACCGTGCTCGTTTTCGAGTTATTGACGAAAAACGGCCTGGAGCGATCGGTCCGGCGGTCGACGCGCGAAAGTTTCTAAGTCCGCTCTGCTCCGAATCATCGCTCCGGCGTCAAAAATCGTCGTAGGACAAAAACTCGACACGCTATCTTGCATGAAAAAATCCGGGGAACACGATGGCGTCGTCAAAAGTGCAGGTCGTCGAGCTCGTTTTCGAGAGAAAAAAAAAAAAATTCTCAAAATTCGACAAAAAAATAAAACGATTATTGGATCGTGTAGAGAATGTAAAACTGCATAAGAATCGCATAGACGAAAATTGGCGTTCACGTGCTCGTTTTTGTGGAAAAAATTAAAAAAGCTCTCAAAGTTCGAGATAAAAAAAGAAAAAACCATCCACCAGGTAGCCAACGGTAAACGATACAAGTATCGTACGGGCGAAAACGAGCGTTACCGTGCTCGTTTTCGAGTTATTGACGAAAAACGGCCTGGAGCGATCGGTCCGGCGGTCGACGCGCGAAAGTTTCTAAGTCCGCTCTGCTCCGAATCATCGCTCCGGCGTCAAAAATCGTCGTAGGACAAAAAATCGACACGCTACTTTGCAGGAAAAAATCCGGGGAACACGATGGCGTCGTCAAAAGTGCAGGTCGTCGAGCTCGTTTTCGAGAAAAAAAAAAAAAAATTCTCAAAATTCGACAAACAAATAAAACGATTGTTGGACCGTGTAGAGAATGTACAACTGCATAAGAATCGTATAGACGAAAATTGGCGTTCACGTGCTCGTTTTTGTGGAAAAAATTAAAAAAGCTCTCAAAGTTCGAGATAAAAAAAAAAAAACCATCGACCAGGTAGCCAACGGTAAACGATACAAGTATCGTACGGGCGAAAACGAGCGTTACCGTGCTCGTTTTCGAGTTATTGACGAAAAACGGCCTGGAGCGATCGGTCCGGCGGTCGACGCGCGAAAGTTTCTAAGTCCGCTCTGCTCCGAATCATCGCTCCGGCGTCAAAAATCGTCGTAGGACGAAAAATCGACACGCTACCTTGCAGGAAAAAATCCGGGGAACACGATGGCGTCGTCAAAAGTGCAGGTCGTCGAGCTCGTTTTCGAGAAAAAAAAAAAAAAATTCTCAAAATTCGACGAACAAATAAAACGATTGTTGGACCGTGTAGAGAATGTAAAACTGCATAAGAATCGTATAGACGAAAATTGGCGTTCACGTGCTCGTTTTTGTGGAAAAAATTAAAAAAGCTCTCAAAGTTCGAGATAAAAAAAAAAAAACCATCGACCAGGTAGCCAACGGTAAACGATACAAGTATCGTACGGGCGAAAACGAGCGTTACCGTGCTCGTTTTCGAGTTATTGACGAAAAACGGCCTGGAGCGATCGGTCCGGCGGTCGACGCGCGAAAGTTTCTAAGTCCGCTCTGCTCCGAATCATCGCTCCGGCGTCAAAAATCGTCGTAGGACAAAAAATGGACACGCTATCTTGCAGGAAAAAATCCGGGGAACACGATGGCGTCGTCAAAAGTGCAGGTCGTCGAGCTCGTTTTCGAGAGAAAAAAAAAAAATTCTCAAAATTCGACAAAAAAATAAAACGATTGTTGCACCGTGTAGAGAATGTAAAACTGCATAAGAATCGTATAGACGAAAATTGGCGTTCACGTGCTCGTTTTTGTGGAAAAAATTAAAAAAGCTCTCAAAGTTCGAGATAAAAAAAAAAAAACCATCGACCAGGTAGCCAACGGTAAACGATACAAGTATCGTACGGGCGAAAACGAGCGTTACCGTGCTCGTTTTCGAGTTATTGACGAAAAACGGCCTGGAGCGATCGGTACGGCGGTCGACGCGCGAAAGTTTCTAAGTCCGCTCTGCTCCGAATCATCGCTCCGGCGTCAAAAATCGTCGTAGGACAAAAAATGGACACGCTATCTTGCATGAAAAAATCCGGGGAACACGATGGCGTCGTCAAAAGTGCAGGTCGTCGAGCTCGTTTTCGAGAGAAAAAAAAAGAAATTCTCAAAATTCGACAAAAAAATAAAACGATTATTGGATCGTGTAGAGAATGTGAAACTGCATAAGAATCGTATAGACGAAAATTGGCGTTCACGTGCTCGTTTTTGTAGAAAAAATTAAAAAAGCTCTCAAAGCTCGAGATAAAAAAAAAAAAAACCATCGACCAGGTAGCCAACGGTAGACGGTACAAGTATCGTACGGGCGAAAACGAGCGTTACCGTGCTCGTTTTCGAGTTATTGACGAAAAACGGCCTGGAGCGATCGGTCCGGCGGTCGACGCGCGAAAGTTTCTAAGTCCGCTCTGCTCCGAATCATCGCTCCGGCGTCAAAAATCGTCGTAGGACAAAAACTCGACACGCTATCTTGCAGGAAAAAATCCGGGGAACACGATGGCGTCGTCAAAAGTGCAGGTCGTCGAGCTCGTTTTCGAGAGAAAAAAAAAAAAATTCTCAAAATTCGACAAAAAAATAAAACGATTGTTGGACCGTGTAGAGAATGTAAAACTGCATAAGAATCGTATAGACGAAAATTGGCGTTCACGTGCTCGTTTTTGTGGAAAAAATTAAAAAAGCTCTCAAAGTTCGAGATAAAAAAAAAAAAACCATCAACCAGGTAGCCAACGGTAAACGATACAAGTATCGTACGGGCGAAAACGAGCGTTACCGTGCTCGTTTTCGAGTTATTGACGAAAAACAGCCTGGAGCGATCGGTCCGGCGGTCGACGCGCGAAAGTTTCTAAGTCCGCTCTGCTCCGAATCATCGCTCCGGCGTCAAAAATCGTCGTAGGACAAAAAATCGACACGCTATCTTGCAGGAAAAAATCCGGGGAACACGATGGCGTCGTCAAAAGTGCAGGTCGTCGAGCTCGTTTTCGAGAGAAAAAAAGAAAAATTCTCAAAATTCGACAAAAAAATAAAGCGATTATTGGATCGTGTAGAGAATGTGAAACTGCATAAGAATCGTGTAGACGAAAATTGGCGATCACGTGCTCGTTTTTGTGGAAAAAATTAAAAAAGCTCTCAAAGCTCGAGATAAAAAAAAAAAAAACCATCGACCAGGTAGCCAACGGTAGACGGTACAAGTATCGTATGGGCGAAAACGAGCGTTACCGTGCTCGTTTTCGAGTTATTGACGAAAAACGGCCTGGAGCGACCGGTCCGGCGGTCGACGCGCGAAAGTTTCTAAGTCCGCTCTGCTCCGAATCATCGCTCCGGCGTCAAAAATCGTCGTAGGACAAAAACTCGACACGCTATCTTGCATGAAAAAATCCGGGGAACACGATGGCGTCGTCAAAAGTGCAGGTTGTCGAGCTCGTTTTCGAGAGAAAAAAAAAAAAATTCTCAAAATTCGACAAAAAAATAAAACGATTATTGGATCGTGTAGAGAATGTAAAACTGCATAAGAATCGCATAGACGAAAATTAGCGTTCACGTGCTCGTTTTTGTGGAAAAAATTAAAAAAGCTCTCAAAGTTCGAGATAAAAAAAGAAAAAACCATCCACCAGGTAGCCAACGGTAAACGGTACAAGTATCGTACGGGCGAAAACGAGCGTTACCGTGCTCGTTTTCGAGTTATTGACGAAAAACGGCCTGGAGCGATCGGTCCGGCGGTCGACGCGCGAAAGTTTCTAAGTCCGCTCTGCTCCGAATCATCGCTCCGGCGTCAAAAATCGTCGTAGGACAAAAAATCGACACGCTACTTTGCAGGAAAAAATCCGGGGAACACGATGGCGTCGTCAAAAGTGCAGGTCGTGGAGCTCGTTTTCGAGAAAAAAAAAAAAAAATTCTCAAAATTCGACAAACAAATAAAACGATTGTTGGACCGTGTAGAGAATGTAAAACTGCATAAGAATCGTATAGACGAAAATTGGCGTTCACGTGCTCGTTTTTGTGGAAAAAATTAAAAAAGCTCTCAAAGCTCGAGATAAAAAAAAAAAAAACCATCGACCAGGTAGCCAACGGTAGACGGTACAAGTATCGTATGGGCGAAAACGAGCATTACCGTGCTCGTTTTCGAGTTATTGACGAGAAACGGCCTGGAGCGATCGGTCCGGCGGTCGACGCGCGAAAGTTTCTAAGTCCGCTCTGCTCCGAATCATCGCTCCGGCGTCAAAAATCGTCGTAGGACAAAAACTCGACACGCTATCTTGCATGAAAAAATCCGGGGAACACGATGGCGTCGTCAAAAGTGCAGGTCGTCGAGCTCGTTTTCGAGAGAAAAAAAAAAAAATTCTCAAAATTCGACAAAAAAATAAATCGATTATTGGATCGTGTAGAGAATGTGAAACTGCATAAGAATCGTGTAGACGAAAATTGGCGTTCACGTGCTCGTTTTTGTGGAAAAAATTAAAAAAGCTCTCAAAGCTCGAGATAAAAAAAAAAAAAACCATCGACCAGGTAGCCAACGGTAGACGGTACAAGTATCGTATGGGCGAAAACGAGCGTTACCGTGCTCGTTTTCGAGTTATTGACGAAAAACGGCCTGGAGCGATCGGTCCGGCGGTCGACGCGCGAAAGTTTCTGAGTCCGCTCTGCTCCGAATCATCGCTCCGGCGTCAAAAATCGTCGTAGGACAAAAACTCGACACGCTATCTTGCATGAAAAAATCCGGGGAACACGATGGCGTCGTCAAAAGTGCAGGTCGTCGAGCTCGTTTTCGAGAAAAAAAAAAAAAATTCTCAAAATTCGACAAACAAATAAAACGATTGTTGGACCGTGTAGAGAATGTACAACTGCATAAGAATCGTATAGACGAAAATTGGCGTTCACGTGCTCGTTTTTGTGGAAAAAATTAAAAAAGCTCTCAAAGTTCGAGATAAAAAAAAAAAAACCATCGACCAGGTAGCCAACGGTAAACGATACAAGTATCGTACGGGCGAAAACGAGCGTTACCGTGCTCGTTTTCGAGTTATTGACGAAAAACGGCCTGGAGCGATCGGTCCGGCGGTCGACGCGCGAAAGTTTCTAAGTCCGCTCTGCTCCGAATCATCGCTCCGGCGTCAAAAATCGTCGTAGGACAAAAAATCGACACGCTACTTTGCAGGAAAAAATCCGGGGAACACGATGGCGTCGTCAAAAGTGCAGGTCGTCGAGCTCGTTTTCGAGAAAAAAAAAAAAAAATTCTCAAAATTCGACAAAAAAATAAAGCGATTATTGGATCGTGTAGAGACTGTGAAACTGCATAAGAATCGTGTAGACGAAAATTGGCGTTCACGTGCTCGTTTTTGTGGAAAAAATTAAAAAAGCTCTCAAAGCTCGAGATAAAAAAAAAAAAACCATCGACCAGGTAGCCAACGGTAGACGGTACAAGTATCGTATGGGCGAAAACGAGCGTTACCGTGCTCGTTTTCGAGTTATTGACGAAAAACGGCCTGGAGCGATCGGTCCGGCGGTCGACGCGCGAAAGTTTCTAAGTCCACTCTGCTCCGAATCATCGCTCCGGCGTCAAAAATCGTCGTAGGACAAAATCTCGACACGCTATCTTGCATGAAAAAATCCGGGGAACACGATGGCGTCGTCAAAAGTGCAGGTCGTCGAGCTCGTTTTCGAGAGAAAAAAAAAAAAATTCTCAAAATTCGACAAAAAAATAAAACGATTATTGGATCGTGTAGAGAATGTAAAACTGCATAAGAATCGCATAGACGAAAATTGGCGTTCACGTGCTCGTTTTTGTGGAAAAAATTAAAAAAGCTCTCAAAGCTCGAGATAAAAAAAAAAAAAACCATCGACCAGGTAGCCAACGGTAGACGGTACAAGTATCGTATGGGCGAAAACGAGCATTACCGTGCTCGTTTTCGAGTTATTGACGAAAAACGGCCTGGAGCGATCGGTCCGGCGGTCGACGCGCGAAAGTTTCTAAGTCCGCTCTGCTCCGAATCATCGCTCCGGCGTCAAAAATCGTCGTAGGACAAAAACTCGACACGCTATCTTGCATGAAAAAATCCGGGGAACACGATGGCGTCGTCAAAAGTGCAGGTCGTCGAGCTCGTTTTCGAGAGAAAAAAAAAAAAATTCTCAAAATTCGACAAAAAAATAAAACGATTATTGGATCGTGTAGAGAATGTAAAACTGCATAAGAATCGCATAGACGAAAATTAGCGTTCACGTGCTCGTTTTTGTGGAAAAAATTAAAAAAGCTCTCAAAGTTCGAGATAAAAAAAGAAAAAACCATCCACCAGGTAGCCAACGGTAAACGGTACAAGTATCGTACGGGCGAAAACGAGCGTTACCGTGCTCGTTTTCGAGTTATTGACGAAAAACGGCCTGGAGCGATCGGTCCGGCGGTCGACGCGCGAAAGTTTCTAAGTCCGCTCTGCTCCGAATCATCGCTCCGGCGTCAAAAATCGTCGTAGGACAAAAAATCGACACGCTACTTTGCAGGAAAAAATCCGGGGAACACGATGGCGTCGTCAAAAGTGCAGGTCGTGGAGCTCGTTTTCGAGAAAAAAAAAAAAAAATTCTCAAAATTCGACAAACAAATAAAACGATTGTTGGACCGTGTAGAGAATGTAAAACTGCATAAGAATCGTATAGACGAAAATTGGCGTTCACGTGCTCGTTTTTGTGGAAAAAATTAAAAAAGCTCTCAAAGCTCGAGATAAAAAAAAAAAAAACCATCGACCAGGTAGCCAACGGTAGACGGTACAAGTATCGTATGGGCGAAAACGAGCATTACCGTGCTCGTTTTCGAGTTATTGACGAGAAACGGCCTGGAGCGATCGGTCCGGCGGTCGACGCGCGAAAGTTTCTAAGTCCGCTCTGCTCCGAATCATCGCTCCGGCGTCAAAAATCGTCGTAGGACAAAAACTCGACACGCTATCTTGCATGAAAAAATCCGGGGAACACGATGGCGTCGTCAAAAGTGCAGGTCGTCGAGCTCGTTTTCGAGAGAAAAAAAAAAAAATTCTCAAAATTCGACAAAAAAATAAATCGATTATTGGATCGTGTAGAGAATGTGAAACTGCATAAGAATCGTGTAGACGAAAATTGGCGTTCACGTGCTCGTTTTTGTGGAAAAAATTAAAAAAGCTCTCAAAGCTCGAGATAAAAAAAAAAAAAACCATCGACCAGGTAGCCAACGGTAGACGGTACAAGTATCGTATGGGCGAAAACGAGCGTTACCGTGCTCGTTTTCGAGTTATTGACGAAAAACGGCCTGGAGCGATCGGTCCGGCGGTCGACGCGCGAAAGTTTCTGAGTCCGCTCTGCTCCGAATCATCGCTCCGGCGTCAAAAATCGTCGTAGGACAAAAACTCGACACGCTATCTTGCATGAAAAAATCCGGGGAACACGATGGCGTCGTCAAAAGTGCAGGTCGTCGAGCTCGTTTTCGAGAAAAAAAAAAAAAATTCTCAAAATTCGACAAACAAATAAAACGATTGTTGGACCGTGTAGAGAATGTACAACTGCATAAGAATCGTATAGACGAAAATTGGCGTTCACGTGCTCGTTTTTGTGGAAAAAATTAAAAAAGCTCTCAAAGTTCGAGATAAAAAAAAAAAAACCATCGACCAGGTAGCCAACGGTAAACGATACAAGTATCGTACGGGCGAAAACGAGCGTTACCGTGCTCGTTTTCGAGTTATTGACGAAAAACGGCCTGGAGCGATCGGTCCGGCGGTCGACGCGCGAAAGTTTCTAAGTCCGCTCTGCTCCGAATCATCGCTCCGGCGTCAAAAATCGTCGTAGGACAAAAAATCGACACGCTACTTTGCAGGAAAAAATCCGGGGAACACGATGGCGTCGTCAAAAGTGCAGGTCGTCGAGCTCGTTTTCGAGAAAAAAAAAAAAAAATTCTCAAAATTCGACAAAAAAATAAAGCGATTATTGGATCGTGTAGAGACTGTGAAACTGCATAAGAATCGTGTAGACGAAAATTGGCGTTCACGTGCTCGTTTTTGTGGAAAAAATTAAAAAAGCTCTCAAAGCTCGAGATAAAAAAAAAAAAACCATCGACCAGGTAGCCAACGGTAGACGGTACAAGTATCGTATGGGCGAAAACGAGCGTTACCGTGCTCGTTTTCGAGTTATTGACGAAAAACGGCCTGGAGCGATCGGTCCGGCGGTCGACGCGCGAAAGTTTCTAAGTCCACTCTGCTCCGAATCATCGCTCCGGCGTCAAAAATCGTCGTAGGACAAAATCTCGACACGCTATCTTGCATGAAAAAATCCGGGGAACACGATGGCGTCGTCAAAAGTGCAGGTCGTCGAGCTCGTTTTCGAGAGAAAAAAAAAAAAATTCTCAAAATTCGACAAAAAAATAAAACGATTATTGGATCGTGTAGAGAATGTAAAACTGCATAAGAATCGCATAGACGAAAATTGGCGTTCACGTGCTCGTTTTTGTGGAAAAAATTAAAAAAGCTCTCAAAGCTCGAGATAAAAAAAAAAAAAACCATCGACCAGGTAGCCAACGGTAGACGGTACAAGTATCGTATGGGCGAAAACGAGCATTACCGTGCTCGTTTTCGAGTTATTGACGAAAAACGGCCTGGAGCGATCGGTCCGGCGGTCGACGCGCGAAAGTTTCTAAGTCCGCTCTGCTCCGAATCATCGCTCCGGCGTCAAAAATCGTCGTAGGACAAAAACTCGACACGCTATCTTGCATGAAAAAATCCGGGGAACACGATGGCGTCGTCAAAAGTGCAGGTCGTCGAGCTCGTTTTCGAGAGAAAAAAAAAAAAATTCTCAAAATTCGACAAAAAAATAAAACGATTATTGGATCGTGTAGAGAATGTAAAACTGCATAAGAATCGCATAGACGAAAATTAGCGTTCACGTGCTCGTTTTTGTGGAAAAAATTAAAAAAGCTCTCAAAGTTCGAGATAAAAAAAGAAAAAACCATCCACCAGGTAGCCAACGGTAAACGGTACAAGTATCGTACGGGCGAAAACGAGCGTTACCGTGCTCGTTTTCGAGTTATTGACGAAAAACGGCCTGGAGCGATCGGTCCGGCGGTCGACGCGCGAAAGTTTCTAAGTCCGCTCTGCTCCGAATCATCGCTCCGGCGTCAAAAATCGTCGTAGGACAAAAAATCGACACGCTACTTTGCAGGAAAAAATCCGGGGAACACGATGGCGTCGTCAAAAGTGCAGGTCGTCGAGCTCGTTTTCGAGAAAAAAAAAAAAAAATTCTCAAAATTCGACAAACAAATAAAACGATTGTTGGACCGTGTAGAGAATGTACAACTGCATAAGAATCGTATAGACGAAAATTGGCGTTCACGTGCTCGTTTTTGTGGAAAAAATTAAAAAAGCTCTCAAAGTTCGAAATAAAAAAAAAAAAAACCATCGACCAGGTAGCCAACGGTAAACGATACAAGTATCGTACGGGCGAAAACGAGCGTTACCGTGCTCGTTTTCGAGTTATTGACGAAAAACGGCCTGGAGCGATCGGTCCGGCGGTCGACGCGCGAAAGTTTCCAAGTCTGCTCTGCCCGGTCCCGCCGCTATGAGGCAGTGTGTCTACTGGGGGGACCGATTGTCCCCCCGGGGGATGGGCGCGAAAGCGCGGGCACGGGGAGGATACCGGAAGAATGCTTCGAGCGATTCCCGGTATCCTCCCAAAGCGTGCCGAAGGGTCACCGTGGGGTTTTTAGTGGGTAGGTCCCGCGCCTGTCGTTGTACGGGCGCGGGGAATCCCACACACCCCTCCCACCTCTCCCCAAGGAGGTGGGAGGGAGTCTTTCGAAGATTTTCCCCACGACAAAAAAAAAAAAAAAAAAAAAAAAAAAAAGTCTGCTCTGCCCCGAATCATCGCTCCGGCGTCAAAAATCGTCGTAGGACAAAAACTCGACACGCTATCTTGCAGGAAAAAATCCGGGGAACACGATGGCGTGGTCAAAAGTGCAGGTCGTCGAGCTCGTTTTCGAGAGAAAAAAAAAAAAATTCTCACAATTCGACAAAAAAATAAAACGATTATTGGATCGTGTAGAGAATGTGAAACTGCATAAGAATCGTATAGACGAAAATTGGCGTTCACGTGCTCGTTTTTGTGGAAAAAATTAAAAAAGCTCTCAAAGTTCGAGATAAAAAAAAAAAAACCATCGACCAGGTAGCCAACGGTAGACGGTACAAGTATCGTATGGGCGAAAACGAGCGTTACCGTGCTCGTTTTCGAGTTATTGGCGAAAAACAGCCTGGAGCGATCGGTCCGGCGGTCGACGCGCGAAACTTTCTAAGTCCGCTCTGCTCCGAATCATCGCTCCGGCGTCAAAAATCGTCATAGGACAAAAAATCGCCACCCTATCTTGCAGGAAAAAATCCGGGGAACACGATGGCGTCGTCAAAAGTGCAGGTCGTCGAGCTCGTTTTCGAGAAAAAAAAAAAAAATTCTCAAAATTCGACAAAAAAATAAAACGATCAGTGGACCGTGTAGAGAATCTAAAACTGCATAAGAATCGTATAGACGAAAATTGGCGTTCACGTGCTCGTTTTTGAGAAAAAAGTTAAAAAAGCTCTCAAAATTCGAGATAAAAAAAAAAAAATCATCTACCAGGTAGCCAACGGTAAACGGTACAAGTATCGTACGGGCGAAAACGAGCGTTACCGCGCTCGTTTTCGAGTTATTGACGAAAAACGGCCTGGAGCGATCGGTCCGGCGGTCGACGCGCGAAAGTTTCTAAGTCCGCTCTGCTCCGAATCATCGCTCCGGCGTCAAAAATCGTCGTAGGACAAAAAATCGACACGCTATCTTGCAGGAAAAAAACCGGGGAACACGATGGCGTCGTCAAAAGTGCAGGTCGTCGAGCTCGTTTTCGAGAGAAAAAAAAAGAAATTCTCAAAATTCGACAAAAAAATAAAACGATTATTGGATCGTGTAGAGAATGTGAAACTGCATAAGAATCGTATAGACGAAAATTGGCGTTCACGTGCTCGTTTTTGTAGAAAAAATTAAAAAAGCTCTCAAAGCTCGAGATAAAAAAAAAAAAAACCATCGACCAGGTAGCCAACGGTAGACGGTACAAGTATCGTACGGGCGAAAACGAGCGTTACCGTGCTCGTTTTCGAGTTATTGACGAAAAACGGCCTGGAGCGATCGGTCCGGCGGTCGACGCGCGAAAGTTTCTAAGTCCGCTCTGCTCCGAATCATCGCTCCGGCGTCAAAAATCGTCGTAGGACAAAAACTCGACACGCTATCTTGCAGGAAAAAATCCGGGGAACACGATGGCGTCGTCAAAAGTGCAGGTCGTCGAGCTCGTTTTCGAGAGAAAAAAAAAAAAATTCTCAAAATTCGACAAAAAAATAAAACGATTGTTGGACCGTGTAGAGAATGTAAAACTGCATAAGAATCGTATAGACGAAAATTGGCGTTCACGTGCTCGTTTTTGTGGAAAAAATTAAAAAAGCTCTCAAAGTTCGAGATAAAAAAAAAAAAACCATCAACCAGGTAGCCAACGGTAAACGATACAAGTATCGTACGGGCGAAAACGAGCGTTACCGTGCTCGTTTTCGAGTTATTGACGAAAAACAGCCTGGAGCGATCGGTCCGGCGGTCGACGCGCGAAAGTTTCTAAGTCCGCTCTGCTCCGAATCATCGCTCCGGCGTCAAAAATCGTCGTAGGACAAAAAATCGACACGCTATCTTGCAGGAAAAAATCCGGGGAACACGATGGCGTCGTCAAAAGTGCAGGTCGTCGAGCTCGTTTTCGAGAGAAAAAAAGAAAAATTCTCAAAATTCGACAAAAAAATAAAGCGATTATTGGATCGTGTAGAGACTGTGAAACTGCATAAGAATCGTGTAGACGAAAATTGGCGTTCACGTGCTCGTTTTTGTGGAAAAAATTAAAAAAGCTCTCAAAGCTCGAGATAAAAAAAAAAAAACCATCGACCAGGTAGCCAACGGTAGACGGTACAAGTATCGTATGGGCGAAAACGAGCGTTACCGTGCTCGTTTTCGAGTTATTGACGAAAAACGGCCTGGAGCGATCGGTCCGGCGGTCGACGCGCGAAAGTTTCTAAGTCCGCTCTGCTCCGAATCATCGCTCCGGCGTCAAAAATCGTCGTAGGACAAAAAATCGACACGCTACTTTGCAGGAAAAAATCCGGGGAACACGATGGCGTCGTCAAAAGTGCAGGTCGTGGAGCTCGTTTTCGAGAAAAAAAAAAAAAAATTCTCAAAATTCGACAAACAAATAAAACGATTGTTGGACCGTGTAGAGAATGTAAAACTGCATAAGAATCGTATAGACGAAAATTGGCGTTCACGTGCTCGTTTTTGTGGAAAAAATTAAAAAAGCTCTCAATGCTCGAGATAAAAAAAAAAAAAACCATCCACCAGGTAGCCAACGGTAAACGGTACAAGTATCGTACGGGCGAAAACGAGCGTTACCGTGCTCGTTTTCGAGTTATTGACGAAAAACGGCCTGGAGCGATCGGTCCGGCGGTCGACGCGCGAAAGTTTCTAAGTCCGCTCTGCTCGGGTAGGAGTGCCTCCCCCTACCGGTCCGACGCAAGGGGAGGCACCCTCGGCGGTCTGGAGCGGCCATGAACGCCCGGCCGCCGAGGGGTGGAAACGGGGTCGCGGGCGGTTGCGAGTTGGGGCTCGCAGCCGCCACTAAACGCGGCCCCGGGACGGATAACGGCGGGATGGAGTGGCCCCGTCCCGCCGCTATGAGGCAGTGTGTCTACTGGGGGGACCGATTGTCCCCCCGGGGGATGGGCGCGAAAGCGCGGACACGGGGAGGATACCGGAAGAATGCTTCGAGCGATTCCCGGTATCCTCCC
Organism: Colletes latitarsis; assembly: GCF_051014445.1. Lineage (NCBI taxonomy): Eukaryota > Metazoa > Arthropoda > Insecta > Hymenoptera > Colletidae > Colletes > Colletes latitarsis. Next base: position 3,152,869 of record NC_135137.1, read on the forward strand.
AAAGCGTGCCGAAGGGTCACCGTGGGGTTTTTAGTGGGTAGGTCCCGCGCCTGTCGTTGTACGGGCGCGGGGAATCCCACACACCCCTCCCACCTCTCCCCAAGGAGGTGGGAGGGAGTCTTTCGAAGATTTTCCCCACGACAAAAAAAAAAAAAAAAAAAAAAAAGTCCGCTCTGCTCCGAAACATCGCTCCGGCGTCAAAAATCGTCGTAGTACAAAAAATCGACACGCTGTCTTGCAGGAAAAAATCCGGGGAACACGATGGCGTCGTCAAAAGTGCAGGTCGTCGAGCTCGTTTTCGAGAAAAAAAAAAAAAAATTCTCAAAATTCGACAAAAAAATAAAACGATTATTGGATCGTGTAGAGAATGTGAAACTGCATAAGAATCGTATAGACGAAAATTGGCGTTCACGTGCTCGTTTTTGTGGAAAAAATTAAAAAAGCTCTCAAAGCTCGAGATAAAAAAAAAAAAAACCATCCACCAGGTAGCCAACGGTAAACGGTACAAGTATCGTACGGGCGAAAACTAGCGTTACCGCGCTCGTTTTCGAGTTATTGACGAAAAACCGCCTGGAGCGATCGGTCCGGCGGTCGACGCGCGAAAGTTTCTAAGTCCGCTCTGCTCCGAATCATCGCCCCGGCGTCAAAAATCGTCGTAGGACAAAAAATCGACACGCTATCTTGCAGGAAAAAAACCGGGGAACACGATGGCGTCGTCAAAAGTGCAGGTCGTCGAGCTCGTTTTCGAGAGAAAAAAAAAAAAATTCTCAAAATTCGACAAAAAAATAAAACGATTATTGGATCGTGTAGAGAATGTAAAACTGCATAAGAATCGTATAGACGAAAATTGGCGTTCACGTGCTCGTTTTTGTGGAAAAAATTAAAAAAGCTCTCAATGCTCGAGATAAAAAAAAAAAAAACCATCCACCAGGTAGCCAACGGTAAACGGTACAAGTATCGTACGGGCGAAAACGAGCGTTACCGTGCTCGTTTTCGAGTTATTGACGAAAAACGGCCTGGAGCGATCGGTCCGGCGGTCGACGCGCGAAAGTTTCTAAGTCCGCTCTGCTCCGAATCATCGCTCCGGCGTCAAAAATCGTCGTAGGACAAAAAATCGACACGCTATCTTGCAGGAAAAAATCCGGGGACCACGATGGCGTCGTCAAAAGTGCAGGTCGTCGAGCTCGTTTTCGAGAGAAAAAAAAAAAAATTCTCAAAATTCGACAAAAAAATAAAGCGATTGTTGGACCGTGTAGAGAATGTAAAACTGCATAAGAATCGTATAGACGAAAATTGGCGTTCACGTGCTCGTTTTTGTGGAAAAAATTAAAAAAGCTCTCAATGCTCGAGATAAAAAAAAAAAAAACCATCCACCAGGTAGCCAACGGTAAACGGTACAAGTATCGTACGGGCGAAAACGAGCGTTACCGTGCTCGTTTTCGAGTTATTGACGAAAAACGGCCTGGAGCGATCGGTCCGGCGGTCGACGCGCGAAAGTTTCTAAGTCCGCTCTGCTCCGAATCATCGCTCCGGCGTCAAAAATCGTCGTAGGACAAAAAATCGACACGCTATCTTGCAGGAAAAAATCCGGGGAACACGATGGCGTCGTCAAAAGTGCAGGTCGTCGAGCTCGTTTTCGAGAGAAAAAAAGAAAAATTCTCAAAATTCGACAAAAAAATAAAGCGATTATTGGATCGTGTAGAGACTGTGAAACTGCATATGAATCGTGTAGACGAAAATTGGCGTTCACGTGCTCGTTTTTGTGGAAAAAATTAAAAAAGCTCTCAAAGCTCGAGATAAAAAAAAAAAAACCATCGACCAGGTAGCCAACGGTAGACGGTACAAGTATCGTATGGGCGAAAACGAGCGTTACCGTGCTCGTTTTCGAGTTATTGACGAAAAACGGCCTGGAGCGATCGGTCCGGCGGTCGACGCGCGAAAGTTTCTAAGTCCGCTCTGCTCCGAATCATCGCTCCGGCGTCAAAAATCGTCGTAGGACAAAAAATCGACACGCTACTTTGCAGGAAAAAATCCGGGGAACACGATGGCGTCGTCAAAAGTGCAGGTCGTGGAGCTCGTTTTCGAGAAAAAAAAAAAAAAATTCTCAAAATTCGACAAACAAATAAAACGATTGTTGGACCGTGTAGAGAATGTAAAACTGCATAAGAATCGTATAGACGAAAATTGGCGTTCACGTGCTCGTTTTTGTGGAAAAAATTAAAAAAGCTCTCAATGCTCGAGATAAAAAAAAAAAAAACCATCCACCAGGTAGCCAACGGTAAACGGTACAAGTATCGTACGGGCGAAAACGAGCGTTACCGTGCTCGTTTTCGAGTTATTGACGAAAAACGGCCTGGAGCGATCGGTCCGGCGGTCGACGCGCGAAAGTTTCTAAGTCCGCTCTGCTCGGGTAGGAGTGCCTCCCCCTACCGGTCCGACGCAAGGGGAGGCACCCTCGGCGGTCTGGAGCGGCCATGAACGCCCGGCCGCCGAGGGGTGGAAACGGGGTCGCGGGCGGTTGCGAGTTGGGGCTCGCAGCCGCCACTAAACGCGGCCCCGGGACGGATAACGGCGGGATGGAGTGGCCCCGTCCCGCCGCTATGAGGCAGTGTGTCTACTGGGGGGACCGATTGTCCCCCCGGGGGATGGGCGCGAAAGCGCGGACACGGGGAGGATACCGGAAGAATGCTTCGAGCGATTCCCGGTATCCTCCCAAAGCGTGCCGAAGGGTCACCGTGGGGTTTTTAGTGGGTAGGTCCCGCGCCTGTCGTTGTACGGGCGCGGGGAATCCCACACACCCCTCCCACCTCTCCCCAAGGAGGTGGGAGGGAGTCTTTCGAAGATTTTCCCCACGACAAAAAAAAAAAAAAAAAAAAAAAAGTCCGCTCTGCTCCGAAACATCGCTCCGGCGTCAAAAATCGTCGTAGTACAAAAAATCGACACGCTGTCTTGCAGGAAAAAATCCGGAGAACACGATGGCGTCGTCAAAAGTGCAGGTCGTCGAGCTCGTTTTCGAGAAAAAAAAAAAAAAATTCTCAAAATTCGACAAAAAAATAAAACGATTATTGGATCGTGTAGAGAATGTGAAACTGCATAAGAATCGTATAGACGAAAATTGGCGTTCACGTGCTCGTTTTTGTGGAAAAAATTAAAAAAGCTCTCAAAGCTCGAGATAAAAAAAAAAAAAACCATCCACCAGGTAGCCAACGGTAAACGGTACAAGTATCGTACGGGCGAAAACTAGCGTTACCGCGCTCGTTTTCGAGTTATTGACGAAAAACCGCCTGGAGCGATCGGTCCGGCGGTCGACGCGCGAAAGTTTCTAAGTCCGCTCTGCTCCGAATCATCGCCCCGGCGTCAAAAATCGTCGTAGGACAAAAAATCGACACGCTATCTTGCAGGAAAAAAACCGGGGAACACGATGGCGTCGTCAAAAGTGCAGGTCGTCGAGCTCGTTTTCGAGAGAAAAAAAAAAAAATTCTCAAAATTCGACAAAAAAATAAAACGATTATTGGATCGTGTAGAGAATGTAAAACTGCATAAGAATCGTATAGACGAAAATTGGCGTTCACGTGCTCGTTTTTGTGGAAAAAATTAAAAAAGCTCTCAATGCTCGAGATAAAAAAAAAAAAAACCATCCACCAGGTAGCCAACGGTAAACGGTACAAGTATCGTACGGGCGAAAACGAGCGTTACCGTGCTCGTTTTCGAGTTATTGACGAAAAACGGCCTGGAGCGATCGGTCCGGCGGTCGACGCGCGAAAGTTTCTAAGTCCGCTCTGCTCCGAATCATCGCTCCGGCGTCAAAAATCGTCGTAGGACAAAAAATCGACACGCTATCTTGCAGGACAAAATCCGGGGACCACGATGGCGTCGTCAAAAGTGCAGGTCGTCGAGCTCGTTTTCGAGAGAAAAAAAAAAAAATTCTCAAAATTCGACAAAAAAATAAAGCGATTGTTGGACCGTGTAGAGAATGTAAAACTGCATAAGAATCGTATAGACGAAAATTGGCGTTCACGTGCTCGTTTTTGTGGAAAAAATTAAAAAAGCTCTCAATGCTCGAGATAAAAAAAAAAAAAACCATCCACCAGGTAGCCAACGGTAAACGGTACAAGTATCGTACGGGCGAAAACGAGCGTTACCGTGCTCGTTTTCGAGTTATTGACGAAAAACGGCCTGGAGCGATCGGCCCGGCGGTCGACGCGCGAAAGTTTCTAAGTCCGCTCTGCTCCGAATCATCGCTCCGGCGTCAAAAATCGTCGTAGGACAAAAACTCGACACGCTATCTTGCATGAAAAAATCCGGGGAACACGATGGCGTCGTCAAAAGTGCAGGTCGTCGAGCTCGTTTTCGAGAGAAAAAAAAAAAAATTCTCAAAATTCGACAAAAAAATAAAACGATTATTGGATCGTGTAGAGAATGTAAAACTGCATAAGAATCGCATAGACGAAAATTAGCGTTCACGTGCTCGTTTTTGTGGAAAAAATTAAAAAAGCTCTCAAAGTTCGAGATAAAAAAAGAAAAAACCATCCACCAGGTAGCCAACGGTAAACGGTACAAGTATCGTACGGGCGAAAACGAGCGTTACCGTGCTCGTTTTCGAGTTATTGACGAAAAACGGCCTGGAGCGATCGGTCCGGCGGTCGACGCGCGAAAGTTTCTAAGTCCGCTCTGCTCCGAATCATCGCTCCGGCGTCAAAAATCGTCGTAGGACAAAAAATCGACACGCTACTTTGCAGGAAAAAATCCGGGGAACACGATGGCGTCGTCAAAAGTGCAGGTCGTCGAGCTCGTTTTCGAGAAAAAAAAAAAAAAATTCTCAAAATTCGACAAACAAATAAAACGATTGTTGGACCGTGTAGAGAATGTACAACTGCATAAGAATCGTATAGACGAAAATTGGCGTTCACGTGCTCGTTTTTGTGGAAAAAATTAAAAAAGCTCTCAAAGTTCGAGATAAAAAAAAAAAAACCATCGACCAGGTAGCCAACGGTAAACGATACAAGTATCGTACGGGCGAAAACGAGCGTTACCGTGCTCGTTTTCGAGTTATTGACGAAAAACGGCCTGGAGCGATCGGTCCGGCGGTCGACGCGCGAAAGTTTCCAAGTCTGCTCTGCCCGGTCCCGCCGCTATGAGGCAGTGTGTCTACTGGGGGGACCGATTGTCCCCCCGGGGGATGGGCGCGAAAGCGCGGGCACGGGGAGGATACCGGAAGAATGCTTCGAGCGATTCCCGGTATCCTCCCAAAGCGTGCCGAAGGGTCACCGTGGGGTTTTTAGTGGGTAGGTCCCGCGCCTGTCGTTGTACGGGCGCGGGGAATCCCACACACCCCTCCCACCTCTCCCCAAGGAGGTGGGAGGGAGTCTTTCGAAGATTTTCCCCACGACAAAAAAAAAAAAAAAAAAAAAAAAAAAAAAGTCTGCTCTGCCCCGAATCATCGCTCCGGCGTCAAAAATCGTCGTAGGACAAAAACTCGACACGCTATCTTGCAGGAAAAAATCCGGGGAACACGATGGCGTCGTCAAAAGTGCAGGTCGTCGAGCTCGTTTTCGAGAAAAAAAAAAAAAATTCTCAAAATTCGACAAAAAAATAAAACGATCAGTGGACCGTGTAGAGAATCTAAAACTGCATAAGAATCGTATAGACGAAAATTGGCGTTCACGTGCTCGTTTTTGAGAAAAAAGTTAAAAAAGCTCTCAAAATTCGAGATAAAAAAAAAAAAATCATCTACCAGGTAGCCAACGGTAAACGGTACAAGTATCGTACGGGCGAAAACGAGCGTTACCGTGCTCGTTTTCGAGTTATTGACGAAAAACGGCCTGGAGCGATCGGTCCGGCGGTCGACGCGCGAAAGTTTCTAAGTCCGCTCTGCTCCGAAACATCGCTCCGGCGTCAAAAATCGTCGTAGTACAAAAAATCGACACGCTATCTTGCAGGAAAAAAACCGGGGAACACGATGGCGTCGTCAAAAGTGCAGGTCGTCGAGCTCGTTTTCGAGAGAAAAAAAAAAAAATTCTCAAAATTCGACAAAAAAATAAAACGATTATTGGATCGTGTAGAGAATGTGAAACTGCATAAGAATCGTATGGACGAAAATTGGCGTTCACGTGCTCGTTTTTGTGGAAAAAATTAAAAAAGCTCTCAATGCTCGAGATAAAAAAAAAAAAAACCATCCACCAGGTAGCCAACGGTAAACGGTACAAGTATCGTACGGGCGAAAACGAGCGTTACCGTGCTCGTTTTCGAGTTATTGACGAAAAACGGCCTGGAGCGATCGGTCCGGCGGTCGACGCGCGAAAGTTTCTAAGTCCGCTCTGCTCCGAATCATCGCTCCGGCGTCAAAAATCGTCGTAGGACAAAAAATCGACACGCTATCTTGCAGGAAAAAAACCGGGGAACACGATGGCGTCGTCAAAAGTGCAGGTCGTCGAGCTCGTTTTCGAGAGAAAAAAAAAAAAATTCTCAAAATTCGACAAAAAAATAAAACGATTATTGGATCGTGTAGAGAATGTAAAACTGCATAAGAATCGTATAGACGAAAATTGGCGTTCACGTGCTCGTTTTTGTGGAAAAAATTAAAAAAGCTCTCAATGCTCGAGATAAAAAAAAAAAAAACCATCCACCAGGTAGCCAACGGTAAACGGTACAAGTATCGTACGGGCGAAAACGAGCGTTACCGTGCTCGTTTTCGAGTTATTGACGAAAAACGGCCTGGAGCGATCGGTCCGGCGGTCGACGCGCGAAAGTTTCTAAGTCCGCTCTGCTCCGAAACATCGCTCCGGCGTCAAAAATCGTCGTAGTACAAAAAATCGTCACGCTGTCTTGCAGGAAAAAATCCGGGGAACACGATGGCGTCGTCAAAAGTGCAGGTCGTCGAGCTCGTTTTCGAGAAAAAAAAAAAAAAATTCTCAAAATTCGACAAAAAAATAAAACGATTATTGGATCGTGTAGAGAATGTGAAACTGCATAAGAATCGTATAGACGAAAATTGGCGTTCACGTGCTCGTTTTTGTGGAAAAAATTAAAAAAGCTCTCAATGCTCGAGATAAAAAAAAAAAAAACCATCCACCAGGTAGCCAACGGTAAACGGTACAAGTATCGTACGGGCGAAAACGAGCGTTACCGTGCTCGTTTTCGAGTTATTGACGAAAAACGGCCTGGAGCGATCGGTCCGGCGGTCGACGCGCGAAAGTTTCTAAGTCCGCTCTGCTCCGAATCATCGCTCCGGCGTCAAAAATCGTCGTAGGACAAAAAATCGACACGCTATCTTGCAGGAAAAAATCCGGGGACCACGATGGCGTCGTCAAAAGTGCAGGTCGTCGAGCTCGTTTTCGAGAGAAAAAAAAAAAAATTCTCAAAATTCGACAAAAAAATAAAGCGATTGTTGGACCGTGTAGAGAATGTAAAACTGCATAAGAATCGTATAGACGAAAATTGGCGTTCACGTGCTCGTTTTTGTGGAAAAAATTAAAAAAGCTCTCAATGCTCGAGATAAAAAAAAAAAAAACCATCCACCAGGTAGCCAACGGTAAACGGTACAAGTATCGTACGGGCGAAAACGAGCGTTACCGTGCTCGTTTTCGAGTTATTGACGAAAAACGGCCTGGAGCGATCGGTCCGGCGGTCGACGCGCGAAAGTTTCTAAGTCCGCTCTGCTCCGAATCATCGCTCCGGCGTCAAAAATCGTCGTAGGACAAAAAATCGACACGCTATCTTGCAGGAAAAAAACCGGGGAACACGATGGCGTCGTCAAAAGTGCAGGTCGTCGAGCTCGTTTTCGAGAGAAAAAAAAAAAAATTCTCAAAATTCGACAAAAAAATAAAACGATTATTGGATCGTGTAGAGAATGTAAAACTGCATAAGAATCGTATAGACGAAAATTGGCGTTCACGTGCTCGTTTTTGTGGAAAAAATTAAAAAAGCTCTCAAAGCTCGAGATAAAAAAAAAAAAAACCATCCACCAGGTAGCCAACGGTAAACGGTACAAGTATCGTACGGGCGAAAACGAGCGTTACCGTGCTCGTTTTCGAGTTATTGAGGAAAAACGGCCTGGAGCGATCGGTCCGGCGGTCGACGCGCGAAAGTTTCTAAGTCCGCTCTGCTCCGAATCATCGCTCCGGCATCAAAAATCGTCGTAGGACAAAAAATCGACACGCTATCTTGCAGGAAAAAATCCGGGGACCACGATGGCGTCGTCAAAAGTGCAGGTCGTCGAGCTCGTTTTCGAGAGAAAAAAAAAAAAATTCTCAAAATTCGACAAAAAAATAAAACGATTATTGGATCGTGTAGAGAATGTAAAACTGCATCAGAATCGCATAGACGAAAATTGGCGTTCACGTGCTCGTTTTTGTGGAAAAAATTAAAAAAGCTCTCAAAGCTCGAGATAAAAAAAAAAAAAACCATCCTCCAGGTAGCCAACGGTAAACGGTACAAGTATCGTACGGGCGAAAACGAGCGTTACCGTGCTCGTTTTCGAGTTATTGACGAAAAACGGCCTGGAGCGATCGGTCCGGCGGTCGACGCGCGAAAGTTTCTAAGTCCGCTCTGCTCCGAATCATCGCTGCGGCGTCAAAAATCGTCGTAGGACAAAAAATCGACACGCTATCTTGCAGGAAAAAATCCGGGGACCACGATGGCGTCGTCAAAAGTGCAGGTCGTCGAGCTCGTTTTCGAGAAAAAAAAAAAAAAATTCTCAAAATTCGACAAAAAAATAAAACGATTATTGGATCGTGTAGAGAATGTGAAACTGCATAAGAATCGTATAGACGAAAATTGGCGTTCACGTGCTCGTTTTTGTGGAAAAAATTAAAAAAGCGCTCAAAGCTCGAGATAAAAAAAAAAAAACCATCGACCAGGTAGCCAACGGTAAACGATACAAGTATCGTACGGGCGAAAACGAGCGTTACCGTGCTCGTTTTCGAGTTATTGACGAAAAACAGCCTGGAGCGATCGGTCCGGCGGTCGACGCGCGAAAGTTTCTAAGTCCGCTCTGCTCCGCATCATCGCTCCGGCGTCAAAAATCGTCGTAGGACAAAAAATCGACACGCTATCTTGCAGGAAAAAATCCGGGAAACACGATGGCGTCGTCAAAAGTGAAGTCGTCGAGCTCGTTTTCGAGAGAAAAAAAAAAAAATTCTCAAAATTCGACAAAAAAATAAAACGATTATTGGATCGTGTAGAGAATGTAAAACTGCATAAGAATCGTATAGACGAAAATTGGCGTTCACGTGCTCGTTTTTGTGGAAAAAATTAAAAAAGCTCTCAAAGCTCGAGATAAAAAAAAAAAAAACCATCCACCAGGTAGCCAACGGTAAACGGTACAAGTATCGTACGGGCGAAAACGAGCGTTACCGTGCTCGTTTTCGAGTTATTGACGAAAAACGGCCTGGAGCGATCGGTCCGGCGGTCGACGCGCGAAAGTTTCTAAGTCCGCTCTGCCCCGAATCATCGCTCCGGCGTCAAAAATCGTCGTAGGACAAAAAATCGACACGCTATCTTGCAGGAAAAAATCCGGGGACCACGATGGCGTCGTCAAAAGTGCAGGTCGTCGAGCTCGTTTTCGAGAGAAAAAAAAAAAAATTCTCAAAATTCGACAAAAAAATAAAACGATTATTGGATCGTGTAGAGAATGTAAAACTGCATAAGAATCGTATAGACGAAAATTGGCGTTCACGTGCTCGTTTTTGTGGAAAAAATTAAAAAAGCTCTCAAAGCTCGAGATAAAAAAAAAAAAACCATCCACCAGGTAGCCAACGGTAAACGGTACAAGTACCGTACGGGCGAAAACGAGCGTTACCGTGCTCGTTTTCGAGTTATTGAGGAAAAACGGCCTGGAGCGATCGGTCCGGCGGTCGACGCGCGAAAGTTTCTAAGTCCGCTCTGCTCCGAATCATCGCTCCGGCGTCAAAAATCGTCATAGGACAAAAAATCGACACGCCATCTTGCAGGAAAAAATCCGGGGAACACGATGGCGTCGTCAAAAGTGCAGGTCGTCGAGCTCGTTTTCGAGAAAAAAAAAAAAAAATTCTCAAAATTCGACAAAAAAATAAAACGATTGTTGGACCGTGTAGAGAATGTAAAACTGCATAAGAATCGTATAGACGAAAATTGGCGTTCACGTGCTCGTTTTTGTGGAAAAAATTAAAAAAGCTCTCAAAGCTCGAGATAAAAAAAAAAAAAACCATCCTCCAGGTAGCCAACGGTAAACGGTACAAGTATCGTACGGGCGAAAACGAGCGTTACCGTGCTCGTTTTCGAGTTATTGACGAAAAACGGCCTGGAGCGATCGGTCCGGCGGTCGACGCGCGAAAGTTTCTAAGTCCGCTCTGCTCCGAATCATCGCTCCGGCGTCAAAAATCGTCGTAGGACAAAAAATCGACACGCTATCTTGCAGGAAAAAATCCGGGAAACACGATGGCGTCGTCAAAAGTGCAGGTCGTCGAGCTTGTTTTCGAGAAAAAAAAAAAAAAATTCTCAAAATTTGACAAAAAAATAAAACGATTATTGGATCGTGTAGAGAATGTGAAACTGCATAAGAATCGTATAGACGAAAATTGGCGTTCACGTGCTCGTTTTTGTGGAAAAAATTAAAAAAGCTCTCAAAGCTCGAGATAAAAAAAAAAAAAACCATCCACCAGGTAGCCAACGGTAAACGGTACAAGTATCGTACGGGCGAAAACGAGCGTTACCGTGCTCGTTTTCGAGTTATTGAGGAAAAACGGCCTGGAGCGATCGGTCCGGCGGTCGACGCGCGAAAGTTTCTAAGTCCGCTCTGCTCCGAATCATCGCTCCGGCATCAAAAATCGTCGTAGGACAAAAAATCGACACGCTATCTTGCAGGAAAAAATCCGGGGACCACGATGGCGTCGTCAAAAGTGCAGGTCGTCGAGCTCGTTTTCGAGAGAAAAAAAAAAAAATTCTCAAAATTCGACAAAAAAATAAAACGATTATTGGATCGTGTAGAGAATGTAAAACTGCATCAGAATCGCATAGACGAAAATTGGCGTTCACGTGCTCGTTTTTGTGGAAAAAATTAAAAAAGCTCTCAAAGCTCGAGATAAAAAAAAAAAAAACCATCCACCAGGTAGCCAACGGTAAACGGTACAAGTATCGTACGGGCGAAAACGAGCGTTACCGTGCTCGTTTTCGAGTTATTGACGAAAAACGGCCTGGAGCGATCGGTCCGGCGGTCGACGCGCGAAAGTTTCTAAGTCCGCTCTGCTCCGAATCATTGCTCCGGCGTCAAAAATCGTCGTAGGACAAAAAATCGACACGCTATCTTGCAGGAAAAAATCCGGGGACCACGATGGCGTCGTCAAAAGTGCAGGTCGTCGAGCTCGTTTTCGAGAAAAAAAAAAAAAATTCTCAAAATTCGACAAAAAAATAAAACGATTATTGGATCGTGTAGAGAATGTGAAACTGCATAAGAATCGTATAGACGAAAATTGGCGTTCACGTGCTCGTTTTTGTGGAAAAAATTAAAAAAGCTCTCAAAGCTCGAGATAAAAAAAAAAAAACCATCGACCAGGTAGCCAACGGTAAACGATACAAGTATCGTACGGGCGAAAACGAGCGTTACCGTGCTCGTTTTCGAGTTATTGAGGAAAAACGGCCTGGAGCGATCGGTCCGGCGGTCGACGCGCGAAAGTTTCTAAGTCCGCTCTGCTCCGAATCATCGCTCCGGCGTCAAAAATCGTCGTAGGACAAAAAATCGACACGCTATTGTGCAGGAAAAAATCCGGGGAACACGATGGCGTCGTCAAAAGTGCAGGTCGTCGAGCTCGTTTTCGAGAAAAAAAAAAAAAAATTCTCAAAATTCGACAAAAAAATAAAACGATTGTTGGATCGTATAGAGAATGTGAAACTGCATAAGAATCGTATAGACGAAAATTGGCGTTCACGTGCTCGTTTTTGTGGAAAAAATTAAAAAAGCTCTCAAAGTTCGAGATAAAAAAAAAAAAACCATCGACCAGGTAGCCAACGGTAAACGATACAAGTATCGTACGGGCGAAAACGAGCGTTACCGTGCTCGTTTTCGAGTTATTGAGGAAAAACGGCCTGGAGCGATCGGTCCGGCGGTCGACGCGCGAAAGTTTCTAAGTCCGCTCTGCTCCGAATCATCGCTCCGGCGTCAAAAATCGTCGTAGGACAAAAAATCGACACGCTATTTTGCAGGAAAAAATCCGGGGAACACGATGGCGTCGTCAAAAGTGCAGGTCGTCGAGCTCGTTTTCGAGAGAAAAAAAAACAAATTCTCAAAATTCGACAAAAAAATAAAACGATTATTGGATCGTGTAGAGAATGTAAAACTGCATAAGAATCGCATAGACGGAAATTGGCGTTCACGTGCTCGTTTTTGTGGAAAAAATTAAAAAAGCTCTCAAAGCTCGAGATAAAAAAAAAAAAAACCATCCACCAGGTAGCCAACGGTAAACGGTACAAGTATCGTACGGGCGAAAACGAGCGTTACCGTGCTCGTTTTCGAGTTATTGAGGAAAAACGGCCTGGAGCGATCGGTCCGGCGGTCGACGCGCGAAAGTTTCTAAGTCCGCTCTGCTCCGAATCATCGCTCCGGCGTCAAAAATCGTCATAGGACAAAAAATCGACACGCTATTGTGCAGGAAAAAATCCGGGGAACACGATGGCGTCGTCAAAAGTGCAGGTCGTCGAGCTCGTTTTCGAGAAAAAAAAAAAAAAATTCTCAAAATTCGACAAAAAAATAAAACGATTGTTGGATCGTATAGAGAATGTGAAACTGCATAAGAATCGTATAGACGAAAATAGGCGTTCACGTGCTCGTTTTTGTGGAAAAAATTAAAAAAGCTCTCAAAGTTCGAGATAAAAAAAAAAAAACCTTCGACCAGGTAGCCAACGGTAAACGATACAAGTATCGTACGGGCGAAAACGAGCGTTACCGTGCTCGTTTTCGAGTTATTGACGAAAAACAGCCTGGAGCGATCGGTCCGGCGGTCGACGCGCGAAAGTTTCTAAGTCCGCTCTGCTTCGGGGAGGATACCGGAAGAATGCTTCGAGCGATTCCCGGTATCCTCCCAAAGCGTGCCGAAGGGTCACCGTGGGGTTTTTAGTGGGTAGGTCCCGCGCCTGTCGTTGTACGGGGGTGGGGAATCCCACACACCCCTCCCACCTCTCCCCAAGGAGGTGGGAGGGAGTCTTTCGAAGATTTTCCCCACGACAAAAAAAAAAAAAAAAAAAAAAAAAAAGTCCGCTCTGCTCCGAATCATCGCTCCGGCGTCAAAAATCGTCGTAGGACAAAAAATCGACACGCTATTTTGCAGGAAAAAATCCGGGGAACACGATGGCGTCGTCAAAAGTGCAGGTCGTCGAGCTCGTTTTCGAGAGAAAAAAAAACAAATTCTCAAAATTCGACAAAAAAATAAAACGATTATTGGATCGTGTAGAGAATGTAAAACTGCATAAGAATCGCATAGACGAAAATTGGCGTTCACGTGCTCGTTTTTGTGGAAAAAATTAAAAAAGCTCTCAAAGCTCGAGATAAAAAAAAAAAAAACCATCCACCAGGTAGCCAACGGTAAACGGTACAAGTATCGTACGGGCGAAAACGAGCGTTACCGTGCTCGTTTTCGAGTTATTGAGGAAAAACGGCCTGGAGCGATCGGTCCGGCGGTCGACGCGCGAAAGTTTCTAAGTCCGCTCTGCTCCGAATCATCGCTCCGGCGTCAAAAATCGTCGTAGGACAAAAAATCGACACGCTATTGTGCAGGAAAAAATCCGGGGAACACGATGGCGTCGTCAAAAGTGCAGGTCGTCGAGCTCGTTTTCGAGAAAAAAAAAAAAAAATTCTCAAAATTCGACAAAAAAATAAAACGATTGTTGGATCGTATAGAGAATGTGAAACTGCATAAGAATCGTATAGACGAAAATTGGCGTTCACGTGCTCGTTTTTGTGGAAAAAATTAAAAAAGCTCTCAAAGTTCGAGATAAAAAAAAAAAAACCTTCGACCAGGTAGCCAACGGTAAACGATACAAGTATCGTACGGGCGAAAACGAGCGTTACCGTGCTCGTTTTCGAGTTATTGACGAAAAACAGCCTGGAGCGATCGGTCCGGCGGTCGACGCGCGAAAGTTTCTAAGTCCGCTCTGCTCCGAATCATCGCTCCGGCGTCAAAAATCGTCGTAGGACAAAAAATCGACACGCTATCTTGCAGGAAAAAATCCGGGGAACACGATGGCGTCGTCAAAAGTGCAGGTCGTCGAGCTCGTTTTCGAGAAAAAAAAAAAAAAATTGTCAAAATTCGACAAAAAAATAAAACGATTGTTGGACCGTGTAGAGAATGTAAAACTGCATAAGAATCGTATAGACGAAAATTGGCGTTCACGTGCTCGTTTTTGTGGAAAAAATTAAAACAGCTCTCAAAGCTCGAGATAAAAAAAAAAAAAACCATCCACCAGGTAGCCAACGGTAAACGGTACAAGTACCGTACGGGCGAAAACGAGCGTTACCGTGCTCGTTTTCGAGTTATTGAGGAAAAACGGCCTGGAGCGATCGGTCCGGCGGTCGACGCGCGAAAGTTTCTAAGTCCGCTCTGCTCCGAATCATCGCTCCGGCGTCAAAAATCGTCGTAGGACAAAAAATCGACACGCTATTGTGCAGGAAAAAATCCGGGGAACACGATGGCGTCGTCAAAAGTGCAGGTCGTCGAGCTCGTTTTCGAGAAAAAAAAAAAAAAATTCTCAAAATTCGACAAAAAAATAAAACGATTGTTGGATCGTATAGAGAATGTGAAACTGCATAAGAATCGTATAGACGAAAATTGGCGTTCACGTGCTCGTTTTTGTGGAAAAAATTAAAAAAGCTCTCAAAGCTCGAGATAAAAAAAAAAAAAACCATCCACCAGGTAGCCAACGGTAAACGGTACAAGTACCGTACGGGCGAAAACGAGCGTTACCGTGCTCGTTTTCGAGTTATTGACGAAAAACGGCCTGGAGCGATCGGTCCGGCGGTCGACGCGCGAAAGTTTCTAAGTCCGCTCTGCTTCGGGGAGGATACCGGAAGAATGCTTCGAGCGATTCCCGGTATCCTCCCAAAGCGTGCCGAAGGGTCACCGTGGGGTTTTTAGTGGGTAGGTCCCGCGCCTGTCGTTGTACGGGGGTGGGGAATCCCACACACCCCTCCCACCTCTCCCCAAGGAGGTGGGAGGGAGTCTTTCGAAGATTTTCCTCACGACAAAAAAAAAAAAAAAAAAAAAAAAAAAGTCCGCTCTGCTCCGAATCATCGCTCCGGCGTCAAAAATCGTCGTAGGACAAAAAATCGACACGCTATCTTGCAGGAAAAAATCCGGGGACCACGATGGCGTCGTCAAAAGTGCAGGTCGTCGAGCTCGTTTTCGAGAGAAAAAAAAAAAAATTCTCAAAATTCGACAAAAAAATAAAACGATTATTGGATCGTGTAGAGAATGTAAAACTGCATCAGAATCGCATAGACGAAATTGGCGTTCACGTGCTCGTTTTTGTGGAAAAAATTAAAAAAGCTCTCAAAGCTCGAGATAAAAAAAAAAAAAACCATCCACCAGGTAGCCAACGGTAAACGGTACAAGTATCGTACGGGCGAAAACGAGCGTTACCGTGCTCGTTTTCGAGTTATTGACGAAAAACGGCCTGGAGCGATCGGTCCGGCGGTCGACGCGCGAAAGTTTCTAAGTCCGCTCTGCTCCGAATCATCGCTCCGGCGTCAAAAATCGTCGTAGGACAAAAAATCGACACGCTATCTTGCAGGAAAAAATCCGGGGAACACGATGGCGTCGTCAAAAGTGCAGGTCGTCGAGCTCGTTTTCGAGAGAAAAAAAAAAAAATTCTCAAAATTCGACAAAAAAATAAAACGATTATTGGATCGTGTAGAGAATGTACAACTGCATAAGAATCGCATAGACGAAAATTGGCGTTCACGTGCTCGTTTTTGTGGAAAAAATTAAAAAAGCTCTCAAAGCTCGAGATAAAAAAAAAAAAAACCATCCACCAGGTAGCCAACGGTAAACGGTACAAGTATCGTATGGGCGAAAACGAGCGTTACCGTGCTCGTTTTCGAGTTATTGAGGAAAAACGGCCTGGAGCGATCGGTCCGGCGGTCGACGCGCGAAAGTTTCTAAGTCCGCTCTGCTCCGAATCATCGCTCCGGCGTCAAAAATCGTCGTAGGACAAAAAATCGACACGCTATTGTGCAGGAAAAAATCCGGGGAACACGATGGCGTCGTCAAAAGTGCAGGTCGTCGAGCTCGTTTTCGAGAAAAAAAAAAAAAATTCTCAAAATTCGACAAAAAAATAAAACGATTGTTGGATCGTATAGAGAATGTGAAACTGCATAAGAATCGTATAGACGAAAATTGGCGTTCACGTGCTCGTTTTTGTGGAAAAAATTAAAAAAGCTCTCAAAGTTCGAGATAAAAAAAAAAAAAAACCTTCGACCAGGTAGCCAACGGTAAACGATACAAGTATCGTACGGGCGAAAACGAGCGTTACCGTGCTCGTTTTCGAGTTATTGACGAAAAACAGCCTGGAGCGATCGGTCCGGCGGTCGACGCGCGAAAGTTTCCAAGTCCGCTCTGCTCGGCTGGGAGGGGGGTCCTGAGGGGACCCTCCTCCCGCCAGGCGGCGCCGGGTCGGACCGGTTGGGGGTAGGAGTGCCTCCCCCTACCGGTCCGACGCAAGAGGAGGCACTCTCGGCGGTCTGGTGCGGCCATGAACGCCCGGCCGCCGAGGGGTGGAAACGGGGTCGCGGGCGGTTGCGAGTTGGGGCTCGCAGCCGCCACTAAACGCAGCCCCGGGACGGATAGCGGCGGGATGGAGTGGCCCCGTCCCGCCGCTATGAGGCAGTGTGTCTACTGGGGGGACCGATTGTCCCCCCGGGGGATGGACGCGAAAGCGCGGGCACGGGGAGGATACCGGAAGAATGCTTCGAGCGATTCCCGGTATCCTCCCAAAGCGTGCCGAAGGGTCACCGTGGGGTTTTTAATGGGTAGGTCCCGCGCCTGTCGTTGTACGGGCGCGGGGAATCCCACACACCCCTCGCACCTCTCCCCAAGGAGGTGGGAGGGAGTCTTTCGAAGATTTTCCCCACGACAAAAAAAAAAAAAAAAAAAAAAAAAAAGTCCGCTCTGCTCCGAATCATCGCTCCGGCGTCAAAAATCGTCGTAGGACAAAAAATCGACACGCTATCTTGCAGGAAAAAATCCGGGGAACACGATGGCGTCGTCAAAAGTGCAGGTCGTCGAGCTCGTTTTCGAGAGAAAAAAAAACAAATTCTCAAAATTCGACAAAAAAATAAAACGATTATTGGATCGTGTAGAGAATGTAAAACTGCATAAGAATCGCATAGACGAAAATTGGCGTTCACGTGCTCGTTTTTGTGGAAAAAATTAAAAAAGCTCTCAAAGCTCGAGATAAAAAAAAAAAAAACCATCCACCAGGTAGCCAACGGTAAACGGTACAAGTACCGTACGGGCGAAAACGAGCGTTACCGTGCTCGTTTTCGAGTTATTGAGGAAAAACGGCCTGGAGCGATCGGTCCGGCGGTCGACGCGCGAAAGTTTCTAAGTCCGCTCTGCTCCGAATCATCGCTCCGGCGTCAAAAATCGTCGTAGGACAAAAAATCGACACGCTATTTTGCAGGAAAAAATCCGGGGAACACGATGGCGTCGTCAAAAGTGCAGGTCGTCGAGCTCGTTTTCGAGGGAAAAAAAAACAAATTCTCAAAATTCGACAAAAAAATAAAACGATTATTGGATCGTGTAGAGAATGTAAAACTGCATAAGAATCGCATAGACGAAAATTGGCGTTCACGTGCTCGTTTTTGTGGAAAAAATTAAAAAAGCTCTCAAAGCTCGAGATAAAAAAAAAAAAAACCATCCACCAGGTAGCCAACGGTAAACGGTACAAGTATCGTACGGGCGAAAGCGAGCGTTACCGTGCTCGTTTTCGAGTTATTGAGGAAAAACGGCCTGGAGCGATCGGTCCGGCGGTCGACGCGCGAAAGTTTCTAAGTCCGCTCTGCTCCGAATCATCGCTCCGGCGTCAAAAATCGTCGTAGGACAAAAAATCGACACGCTATTGTGCAGGAAAAAATCCGGGGAACACGATGGCGTCGTCAAAAGTGCAGGTCGTCGAGCTCGTTTTCGAGAAAAAAAAAAAAAAATTCTCAAAATTCGACAAAAAAATAAAACGATTGTTGGATCGTATAGAGAATGTGAAACTGCATAAGAATCGTATAGACGAAAATTGGCGTTCACGTGCTCGTTTTTGTGGAAAAAATTAAAAAAGCTCTCAAAGCTCGAGATAAAAAAAAAAAAAACCATCCACCAGGTAGCCAACGGTAAACGGTACAAGTACCGTACGGGCGAAAACGAGCGTTACCGTGCTCGTTTTCGAGTTATTGACGAAAAACGGCCTGGAGCGATCGGTCCGGCGGTCGACGCGCGAAAGTTTCTAAGTCCGCTCTGCTTCGGGGAGGATACCGGAAGAATGCTTCGAGCGATTCCCGGTATCCTCCCAAAGCGTGCCGAAGGGTCACCGTGGGGTTTTTAGTGGGTAGGCCCCGCGCCTGTCGTTGTACGGGGGTGGGGAATCCCACACACCCCTCCCACCTCTCCCCAAGGAGGTGGGAGGGAGTCTTTCGAAGATTTTCCCCACGACAAAAAAAAAAAAAAAAAAAAAAAAAAAAGTCCGCTCTGCTCCGAATCATCGCTCCGGCGTCAAAAATCGTCGTAGGACAAAAACTCGACACGCTATCTTGCAGGAAAAAATCCGGGGAACACGATGGCGTCGTCAAAAGTGCAGGTCGTCGAGCTCGTTTTCGAGAGAAAAAAAAAAAAATTCTCAAAATTCGACAAAAAAATAAAACGATTATTGGATCGTGTAGAGAATGTAAAACTGCATAAGAATCGCATAGACGAAAATTGGCGTTCACGTGCTCGTTTTTGTGGAAAAAATTAAAAAAGCTCTCAAAGCTCGAGATAAAAAAAAAAAAAACCATCCACCAGGTAGCCAACGGTAAACGGTACAAGTATCGTACGGGCGAAAACGAGCGTTACCGTGCTCGTTTTCGAGTTATTGACGAAAAACGGCCTGGAGCGATCGGTCCGGCGGTCGACGCGCGAAAGTTTCTAAGTCCGCTCTGCTTCGGGGAGGATACCGGAAGAATGCTTCGAGCGATTCCCGGTATCCTCCCAAAGCGTGCCGAAGGGTCACCGTGGGGTTTTTAGTGGGTAGGTCCCGCGCCTGTCGTTGTACGGGGGTGGGGAATCCCACACACCCCTCCCACCTCTCCCCAAGGAGGTGGGAGGGAGTCTTTCGAAGATTTTCCCCACGACAAAAAAAAAAAAAAAAAAAAAAAAAGTCCGCTCTGCTCCGAATCATCGCTCCGGCGTCAAAAATCGTCGTAGGACAAAAAATCGACACGCTATCTTGCAGGAAAAAATCCGGGGACCACGATGGCGTCGTCAAAAGTGCAGGTCGTCGAGCTCGTTTTCGAGAGAAAAAAAAAAAAATTCTCAAAATTCGACAAAAAAATAAAACGATTATTGGATCGTGTAGAGAATGTAAAACTGCATCAGAATCGCATAGACGAAATTGGCGTTCACGTGCTCGTTTTTGTGGAAAAAATTAAAAAAGCTCTCAAAGCTCGAGATAAAAAAAAAAAAAACCATCCACCAGGTAGCCAACGGTAAACGGTACAAGTATCGTACGGGCGAAAACGAGCGTTACCGTGCTCGTTTTCGAGTTATTGACGAAAAACGGCCTGGAGCGATCGGTCCGGCGGTCGACGCGCGAAAGTTTCTAAGTCCGCTCTGCTTCGGGGAGGATACCGGAAGAATGCTTCGAGCGATTCCCGGTATCCTCCCAAAGCGTGCCGAAGGGTCACCGTGGGGTTTTTAGTGGGTAGGTCCCGCGCCTGTCGTTGTACGGGCGCGGGGAATCCCACACACCCCTCCCACCTCTCCCCAAGGAGGTGGGAGGGAGTCTTTCGAAGATTTTCCCCACGACAAAAAAAAAAAAAAAAAAAAAAAAAAAAAAAAAAAAAAAAAAAAAATAAAAGTCCGCTCTGCCCCGAATCATCGCTCCGGCGTCAAAAATCGTCGTAGGACAAAAAATCGACACGCTATCTTGCAGGAAAAAAACCGGGGAACACGATGGCGTCGTCAAAAGTGCAGGTCGTCGAGCTCGTTTTCGAGAGAAAAAAAAAAAATTCTCAAAATTCGACAAAAAAATAAAACGATTATTGGATCGTGTAGAGAATGTAAAACTGCATCAGAATCGCATAGACGAAAATTGGCGTTCACGTGCTCGTTTTTGTGGAAAAAATTAAAAGAGCTCTCAAAGCTCGAGATAAAAAAAAAAAAACCATCCACCAGGTAGCCAACGGTAAACGGTACAAGTATCGTACGGGCGAAAACGAGCGTTACCGTGCTCGTTTTCGAGTTATTGACGAAAAACGGCCTGGAGCGATCGGTCCGGCGGTCGACGCGCGAAAGTTTCTAAGTCCGCTCTGCTCCGAATCATCGCTCCGGCGTCAAAAATCGTCGTAGGACAAAAAATCGACACGCTATCTTGCAGGAAAAAATCCGGGGACCACGATGGCGTCGTCAAAAGTGCAGGTCGTCGAGCTCGTTTTCGAGAGAAAAAAAAAAAAATTCTCAAAATTCGACAAAAAAATAAAACGATTATTGGATCGTGTAGAGAATGTAAAACTGCATCAGAATCGCATAGACGAAAATTGGCGTTCACGTGCTCGTTTTTGTGGAAAAAATTAAAAAAGCTCTCAAAGCTCGAGATAAAAAAAAAAAAAACCATCCACCAGGTAGCCAACGGTAAACGGTACAAGTATCGTACGGGCGAAAACGAGCGTTACCGTGCTCGTTTTCGAGTTATTGGCGAATAACGGCCTGGAGCGATCGGTCCGGCGGTCGACGCGCGAAAGTTTCTAAGTCCGCTCTGCTCCGAATCATCGCTCCGGCGTCAAAAATCGTCGTAGGACAAAAAATCGACACGCTATCTTGCAGGAAAAAATCCGGGGAACACGATGGCGTCGTCAAAAGTGCAGGTCGTCGAGCTCGTCTTCGAGAAAAAAAAAAAAAAATTCTCAAAATTCGACAAAAAAATAAAACGATTATTGGATCGTATAGAGAATGTGAAACTGCATAAGAATCGTATAGACGAAAATTGGCGTTCACGTGCTCGTTTTTGTGGAAAAAATTAAAAAAGCTCTCAAAGCTCGAGATAAAAAAAAAAAAAACCATCCACCAGGTAGCCAACGGTAAACGGTACAAGTACCGTACGGGCGAAAACGAGCGTTACCGTGCTCGTTTTCGAGTTATTGAGGAAAAACGGCCTGGAGCGATCGGTCCGGCGGTCGACGCGCGAAAGTTTCTAAGTCCGCTCTGCTCCGAATCATCGCTCCGGCATCAAAAATCGTCGTAGGACAAAAAATCGACACGCTATCTTGCAGGAAAAAATCCGGGGACCACGATGGCGTCGTCAAAAGTGCAGGTCGTCGAGCTCGTTTTCGAGAGAAAAAAAAAAAAATTCTCAAAATTCGACAAAAAAATAAAACGATTATTGGATCGTGTAGAGACTGTAAAACTGCATCAGAATCGCATAGACGAAAATTGGCGTTCACGTGCTCGTTTTTGTGGAAAAAATTAAAAAAGCTCTCAAAGCTCGAGATAAAAAAAAAAAAAACCATCCACCAGGTAGCCAACGGTAAACGGTACAAGTATCGTACGGGCGAAAACGAGCGTTACCGTGCTCGTTTTCGAGTTATTGACGAAAAACGGCCTGGAGCGATCGGTCCGGCGGTCGACGCGCGAAAGTTTCTAAGTCCGCTCTGCTCCGAATCATCGCTCCGGCGTCAAAAATCGTCGTAGGACAAAAAATCGACACGCTATTTTGCAGGAAAAAATCCGGGGAACACGATGGCGTCGTCAAAAGTGCAGGTCGTCGAGCTCGTTTTCGAGAAAAAAAAAAAAAAATTCTCAAAATTCGACAAAAAAATAAAACGATTGTTGGACCGTGTAGAGAATGTAAAACTGCATAAGAATCGTATAGACGAAAATTGGCGTTCACGTGCTCGTTTTTGTGGAAAAAATTAAAAAAGCTCTCAAAGTTCGAGATAAAAAAAAAAAATACCATCCACCAGGTAGCCAACGGTAAACGGTACAAGTATCGTACGGGCGAAAACGAGCGTTACCGTGCTCGTTTTCGAGTTATTGAGGAAAAACGGCCTGGAGCGATCGGTCCGGCGGTCGACGCGCGAAAGTTTCTAAGTCCGCTCTGCTCCGAATCATCGCTCCGGCGTCAAAAATCGTCGTAGGACAAAAAATCGACACGCTATCTTGCAGGACAAAATCCGGGGAACACGATGGCGTCGTCAAAAGTGCAGGTCGTCGAGCTCGTTTTCGAGAAAAAAAAAAAAAAATTCTCAAAATTCGACAAAAAAATAAAACGATTATTGGATCGTATAGAGAATGTGAAACTGCATAAGAATCGTATAGACGAAAATTGGCGTTCACGTGCTCGTTTTTGTGGAAAAAATTAAAAAAGCTCTCAAAGCTCGAGATAAAAAAAAAAAAAACCATCCACCAGGTAGCCAACGGTAAACGGTACAAGTACCGTAGGGGCGAAAACGAGCGTTACCGTGCTCGTTTTCGAGTTATTGAGGAAAAACGGCCTGGAGCGATCGGTCCGGCGGTCGACGCGCGAAAGTTTCTAAGTCCGCTCTGCTCCGAATCATCGCTCCGGCATCAAAAATCGTCGTAGGACAAAAAATCGACACGCTATCTTGCAGGAAAAAATCCGGGGACCACGATGGCGTCGTCAAAAGTGCAGGTCGTCGAGCTCGTTTTCGAGAAAAAAAAAAAAAAATTCTCAAAATTCGACAAAAAAATAAAACGATTGTTGGACCGTGTAGAGAATGTAAAACTGCATAAGAATCGTATAGACGAAAATTGGCGTTCACGTGCTCGTTTTTGTGGAAAAAATTAAAAAAGCTCTCAAAGTTCGAGATAAAAAAAAAAAAACCATCGACCAGGTAGCCAACGGTAAACGATACAAGTATCGTACGGGCGAAAACGAGCGTTACCGTGCTCGTTTTCGAGTTATTGACGAAAAACAGCCTGGAGCGATCGGTCCGGCGGTCGACGCGCGATAGTTTCTAAGTCCGCTCTGCTCCGAATCATCGCTCCGGCGTCAAAAATCGTCGTAGGACAAAAAATCGACACGCTATTTTGCAGGAAAAAATCCGGGGAACACGATGGCGTCGTCAAAAGTGCAGGTCGTCGAGCTCGTTTTCGAGAAAAAAAAAAAAAAATTCTCAAAATTCGACAAAAAAATAAAACGATTGTTGGACCGTGTAGAGAATGTAAAACTGCATAAGAATCGTATAGACGAAAATTGGCGTTCACGTGCTCGTTTTTGTGGAAAAAATTAAAAAAGCTCTCAAAGTTCGAGATAAAAAAAAAAAATACCATCCACCAGGTAGCCAACGGTAAACGGTACAAGTATCGTACGGGCGAAAACGAGCGTTACC
Source organism: Colletes latitarsis (assembly GCF_051014445.1). Classification (NCBI taxonomy): domain Eukaryota; kingdom Metazoa; phylum Arthropoda; class Insecta; order Hymenoptera; family Colletidae; genus Colletes; species Colletes latitarsis. The sequence goes on from NC_135137.1 coordinate 3,176,426, forward strand.
GTGCTCGTTTTCGAGTTATTGAGGAAAAACGGCCTGGAGCGATCGGTCCGGCGGTCGACGCGCGAAAGTTTCTAAGTCCGCTCTGCTCCGAATCATCGCTCCGGCGTCAAAAATCGTCGTAGGACAAAAAATCGACACGCTATCTTGCAGGAAAAAATCCGGGGAACACGATGGCGTCGTCAAAAGTGCAGGTCGTCGAGCTCGTTTTCGAGAAAAAAAAAAAAAAATTCTCAAAATTCGACAAAAAAATAAAACGATTATTGGATCGTGTAGAGAATGTAAAACTGCATAAGAATCGCATAGACGAAAATTGGCGTTCACGTGCTCGTTTTTGTGGAAAAAATTAAAAAAGCTCTCAAAGCTCGAGATAAAAAAAAAAAAAACCATCCACCAGGTAGCCAACGGTAAACGGTACAAGTATCGTACGGGCGAAAACGAGCGTTACCGTGCTCGTTTTCGAGTTATTGAGGAAAAACGGCCTGGAGCGATCGGTCCGGCGGTCGACGCGCGAAAGTTTCTAAGTCCGCTCTGCTCCGAATCATCGCTCCGGCGTCAAAAATCGTCGTAGGACAAAAAATCGACACGCTATCTTGCAGGAAAAAATCCGGGGAACACGATGGCGTCGTCAAAAGTGCAGGTCGTCGAGCTCGTTTTCGAGAAAAAAAAAAAAAAATTCTCAAAATTCGACAAAAAAATAAAACGATTATTGGATCGTGTAGAGAATGTAAAACTGCATAAGAATCGCATAGACGAAAATTGGCGTTCACGTGCTCGTTTTTGTGGAAAAAATTAAAAAAGCTCTCAAAGCTCGAGATAAAAAAAAAAAAAACCATCCACCAGGTAGCCAACGGTAAACGGTACAAGTATCGTACGGGCGAAAACGAGCGTTACCGTGCTCGTTTTCGAGTTATTGAGGAAAAACGGCCTGGAGCGATCGGTCCGGCGGTCGACGCGCGAAAGTTTCTAAGTCCGCTCTGCTCCGAATCATCGCTCCGGCGTCAAAAATCGTCGTAGGACAAAAAATCGACACGCTATCTTGCAGGAAAAAATCCGGGGAACACGATGGCGTCGTCAAAAGTGCAGGTCGTCGAGCTCGTTTTCGAGAAAAAAAAAAAAAAATTCTCAAAATTCGACAAAAAAATAAAACGATTATTGGATCGTGTAGAGAATGTAAAACTGCATCAGAATCGCATAGACCAAAATTGGCGTTCACGTGCTCGTTTTTGTGGAAAAAATTAAAAAAGCTCTCAAAGCTCGAGATAAAAAAAAAAAAAACCATCCACCAGGTAGCCAACGGTAAACGGTACAAGTATCGTACGGGCGAAAACGAGCGTTACCGTGCTCGTTTTCGAGTTATTGACGAAAAACGGCCTGGAGCGATCGGTCCGGCGGTCGACGCGCGAAAGTTTCTAAGTCCGCTCTGCTCCGAATCATCGCTCCGGCTTCAAAAATCGTCGTAGGACAAAAAATCGACACGCTATCTTGCAGGAAAAAATCCGGGGAACACGATGGCGTCGTCAAAAGTGCAGGTCGTCGAGCTCGTTTTCGAGAAAAAAAAAAAAAATTCTCAAAATTCGACAAAAAAATAAAACGATTATTGGATCGTATAGAGAATGTGAAACTGCATAAGAATCGTATAGACGAAAATTGGCGTTCACGTGCTCGTTTTTGTGGAAAAAATTAAAAAAGCTCTCAAAGCTCGAGATAAAAAAAAAAAAAACCATCCACCAGGTAGCCAACGGTAAACGGTACAAGTATCGTACGGGCGAAAACGAGCGTTACCGTGCTCGTTTTCGAGTTATTGACGAAAAACGGCCTGGAGCGATCGGTCCGGCGGTCGACGCGCGAAAGTTTCTAAGTCCGCTCTGCACCGAATCATCGCTCCGGCGTCAAAAATCGTCGTAGGACAAAAAATCGACACGCTATTTTGCAGGAAAAAATCCGGGGAACACGATGGCGTCGTCAAAAGTGCAGGTCGTCGAGCTCGTTTTCGAGAAAAAAAAAAAAAAATTCTCAAAATTCGACAAAAAAATAAAACGATTGTTGGACCGTGTAGAGAATGTAAAACTGCATAAGAATCGTATAGACGAAAATTGGCGTTCACGTGCTCGTTTTTGTGGAAAAAATTAAAAAAGCTCTCAAAGTTCGAGATAAAAAAAAAAAAAACCATCCACCAGGTAGCCAACGGTAAACGGTACAAGTATCGTACGGGCGAAAACGAGCGTTACCGTGCTCGTTTTCGAGTTATTGACGAAAAACGGCCTGGAGCGATCGGTCCGGCGGTCGACGCGCGAAAGTTTCTAAGTCCGCTCTGCTCCGAATCATCGCTCCGGCGTCAAAAATCGTCGTAGGACAAAAAATCGACACGCTATCTTGCAGGAAAAAATCCGGGGAACACGATGGCGTCGTCAAAAGTGCAGGTCGTCGAGCTCGTTTTCGAGAAAAAAAAAAAAAAATTCTCAAAATTCGACAAAAAAATAAAACGATTATTGGATCGTATAGAGAATGTGAAACTGCATAAGAATCGTATAGACGAAAATTGGCGTTCACGTGCTCGTTTTTGTGGAAAAAATTAAAAAAGCTCTCAAAGCTCGAGATAAAAAAAAAAAAAACCATCCACCAGGTAGCCAACGGTAAACGGTACAAGTACCGTACGGGCGAAAACGAGCGTTACCGTGCTCGTTTTCGAGTTATTGAGGAAAAACGGCCTGGAGCGATCGGTCCGGCGGTCGACGCGCGAAAGTTTCTAAGTCCGCTCTGCTCCGAATCATCGCTCCGGCGTCAAAAATCGTCGTAGGACAAAAAATCGACACGCTATTTTGCAGGAAAAAATCCGGGGAACACGATGGCGTCGTCAAAAGTGCAGGTCGTCGAGCTCGTTTTCGAGAAAAAAAAAAAAAAATTCTCAAAATTCGACAAAAAAATAAAACGATTGTTGGACCGTGTAGAGAATGTAAAACTGCATAAGAATCGTATAGACGAAAATTGGCGTTCACGTGCTCGTTTTTGTGGAAAAAATTAAAAAAGCTCTCAAAGTTCGAGATAAAAAAAAAAAAAACCATCCACCAGGTAGCCAACGGTAAACGGTACAAGTATCGTACGGGCGAAAACGAGCGTTACCGTGCTCGTTTTCGAGTTATTGACGAAAAACGGCCTGGAGCGATCGGTCCGGCGGTCGACGCGCGAAAGTTTCTAAGTCCGCTCTGCTCCGAATCATCGCTCCGGCGTCAAAAATCGTCGTAGGACAAAAAATCGACACGCTATTTTGCAGGAAAAAATCCGGGGAACACGATGGCGTCGTCAAAAGTGCAGGTCGTCGAGCTCGTTTTCGAGAGAAAAAAAAAAAATTCTCAAAATTCGACAAAAAAATAAAACGATTATTGGATCGTGTAGAGAATGTAAAACTGCATCAGAATCGCATAGACGAAAATTGGCGTTCACGTGCTCGTTTTTGTGGAAAAAATTAAAAAAGCTCTCAAAGCTCGAGATAAAAAAAAAAAAACCATCCACCAGGTAGCCAACGGTAAACGGTACAAGTATCGTACGGGCGAAAACGAGCGTTACCGTGCTCGTTTTCGAGTTATTGAGGAAAAACGGCCTGGAGCGATCGGTCCGGCGGTCGACGCGCGAAAGTTTCTAAGTCCGCTCTGCTCCGAATCATCGCTCCGGCGTCAAAAATCGTCGTAGGACAAAAAATCGACACGCTATTGTGCAGGAAAAAATCCGGGGAACACGATGGCGTCGTCAAAAGTGCAGGTCGTCGAGCTCGTTTTCGAGAAAAAAAAAAAAAAATTCTCAAAATTCGACAAAAAAATAAAACGATTGTTGGATCGTATAGAGAATGTGAAACTGCATAAGAATCGTATAGACGAAAATTGGCGTTCACGTGCTCGTTTTTGTGGAAAAAATTAAAAAAGCTCTCAAAGCTCGAGATAAAAAAAAAAAAAACCATCCACCAGGTAGCCAACGGTAAACGGTACAAGTACCGTACGGGCGAAAACGAGCGTTACCGTGCTCGTTTTCGAGTTATTGACGAAAAACGGCCTGGAGCGATCGGTCCGGCGGTCGACGCGCGAAAGTTTCTAAGTCCGCTCTGCTTCGGGGAGGATACCGGAAGAATGCTTCGAGCGATTCCCGGTATCCTCCCAAAGCGTGCCGAAGGGTCACCGTGGGGTTTTTAGTGGGTAGGTCCCGCGCCTGTCGTTGTACGGGGGTGGGGAATCCCACACACCCCTCCCACCTCTCCCCAAGGAGGTGGGAGGGAGTCTTTCGAAGATTTTCCCCACGACAAAAAAAAAAAAAAAAAAAAAAAAAAAGTCCGCTCTGCTCCGAATCATCGCTCCGGCGTCAAAAATCGTCGTAGGACAAAAACTCGACACGCTATCTTGCAGGAAAAAATCCGGGGAACACGATGGCGTCGTCAAAAGTGCAGGTCGTCGAGCTCGTTTTCGAGAGAAAAAAAAAAAAATTCTCAAAATTCGACAAAAAAATAAAACGATTATTGGATCGTGTAGAGAATGTAAAACTGCATAAGAATCGCATAGACGAAAATTGGCGTTCACGTGCTCGTTTTTGTGGAAAAAATTAAAAAAGCTCTCAAAGCTCGAGATAAAAAAAAAAAAAACCATCCACCAGGTAGCCAACGGTAAACGGTACAAGTATCGTACGGGCGAAAACGAGCGTTACCGTGCTCGTTTTCGAGTTATTGACGAAAAACGGCCTGGAGCGATCGGTCCGGCGGTCGACGCGCGAAAGTTTCTAAGTCCGCTCTGCTTCGGGGAGGATACCGGAAGAATGCTTCGAGCGATTCCCGGTATCCTCCCAAAGCGTGCCGAAGGGTCACCGTGGGGTTTTTAGTGGGTAGGTCCCGCGCCTGTCGTTGTACGGGGGTGGGGAATCCCACACACCCCTCCCACCTCTCCCCAAGGAGGTGGGAGGGAGTCTTTCGAAGATTTTCCCCACGACAAAAAAAAAAAAAAAAAAAAAAAAAAAGTCCGCTCTGCTCCGAATCATCGCTCCGGCGTCAAAAATCGTCGTAGGACAAAAAATCGACACGCTATCTTGCAGGAAAAAATCCGGGGACCACGATGGCGTCGTCAAAAGTGCAGGTCGTCGAGCTCGTTTTCGAGAGAAAAAAAAAAAAATTCTCAAAATTCGACAAAAAAATAAAACGATTATTGGATCGTGTAGAGAATGTAAAACTGCATCAGAATCGCATAGACGAAATTGGCGTTCACGTGCTCGTTTTTGTGGAAAAAATTAAAAAAGCTCTCAAAGCTCGAGATAAAAAAAAAAAAAACCATCCACCAGGTAGCCAACGGTAAACGGTACAAGTATCGTACGGGCGAAAACGAGCGTTACCGTGCTCGTTTTCGAGTTATTGACGAAAAACGGCCTGGAGCGATCGGTCCGGCGGTCGACGCGCGAAAGTTTCTAAGTCCGCTCTGCTTCGGGGAGGATACCGGAAGAATGCTTCGAGCGATTCCCGGTATCCTCCCAAAGCGTGCCGAAGGGTCACCGTGGGGTTTTTAGTGGGTAGGTCCCGCGCCTGTCGTTGTACGGGCGCGGGGAATCCCACACACCCCTCCCACCTCTCCCCAAGGAGGTGGGAGGGAGTCTTTCGAAGATTTTCCCCACGACAAAAAAAAAAAAAAAAAAAAAAAAAAAAAAAAAAAAAAAAAAAAAAATAAAAGTCCGCTCTGCCCCGAATCATCGCTCCGGCGTCAAAAATCGTCGTAGGACAAAAAATCGACACGCTATCTTGCAGGAAAAAAACCGGGGAACACGATGGCGTCGTCAAAAGTGCAGGTCGTCGAGCTCGTTTTCGAGAGAAAAAAAAAAAATTCTCAAAATTCGACAAAAAAATAAAACGATTATTGGATCGTGTAGAGAATGTAAAACTGCATCAGAATCGCATAGACGAAAATTGGCGTTCACGTGCTCGTTTTTGTGGAAAAAATTAAAAAAGCTCTCAAAGCTCGAGATAAAAAAAAAAAAACCATCCACCAGGTAGCCAACGGTAAACGGTACAAGTATCGTACGGGCGAAAACGAGCGTTACCGTGCTCGTTTTCGAGTTATTGACGAAAAACGGCCTGGAGCGATCGGTCCGGCGGTCGACGCGCGAAAGTTTCTAAGTCCGCTCTGCTCCGAATCATCGCTCCGGCGTCAAAAATCGTCGTAGGACAAAAAATCGACACGCTATCTTGCAGGAAAAAATCCGGGGACCACGATGGCGTCGTCAAAAGTGCAGGTCGTCGAGCTCGTTTTCGAGAGAAAAAAAAAAAAATTCTCAAAATTCGACAAAAAAATAAAACGATTATTGGATCGTGTAGAGAATGTAAAACTGCATCAGAATCGCATAGACGAAAATTGGCGTTCACGTGCTCGTTTTTGTGGAAAAAATTAAAAAAGCTCTCAAAGCTCGAGATAAAAAAAAAAAAAACCATCCACCAGGTAGCCAACGGTAAACGGTACAAGTATCGTACGGGCGAAAACGAGCGTTACCGTGCTCGTTTTCGAGTTATTGACGAATAACGGCCTGGAGCGATCGGTCCGGCGGTCGACGCGCGAAAGTTTCTAAGTCCGCTCTGCTCCGAATCATCGCTCCGGCGTCAAAAATCGTCGTAGGACAAAAAATCGACACGCTATCTTGCAGGAAAAAATCCGGGGAACACGATGGCGTCGTCAAAAGTGCAGGTCGTCGAGCTCGTCTTCGAGAAAAAAAAAAAAAAATTCTCAAAATTCGACAAAAAAATAAAACGATTATTGGATCGTATAGAGAATGTGAAACTGCATAAGAATCGTATAGACGAAAATTGGCGTTCACGTGCTCGTTTTTGTGGAAAAAATTAAAAAAGCTCTCAAAGCTCGAGATAAAAAAAAAAAAAACCATCCACCAGGTAGCCAACGGTAAACGGTACAAGTACCGTACGGGCGAAAACGAGCGTTACCGTGCTCGTTTTCGAGTTATTGACGAAAAACGGCCTGGAGCGATCGGTCCGGCGGTCGACGCGCGAAAGTTTCTAAGTCCGCTCTGCACCGAATCATCGCTCCGGCGTCAAAAATCGTCGTAGGACAAAAAATCGACACGCTATTTTGCAGGAAAAAATCCGGGGAACACGATGGCGTCGTCAAAAGTGCAGGTCGTCGAGCTCGTTTTCGAGAGAAAAAAAAAAAAATTCTCAAAATTCGACAAAAAAATAAAACGATTATTGGATCGTATAGAGAATGTGAAACTGCATAAGAATCGTATAGACGAAAATTGGCGTTCACGTGCTCGTTTTTGTGGAAAAAATTAAAAAAGCTCTCAAAGCTCGAGATAAAAAAAAAAAAAACCATCCACCAGGTAGCCAACGGTAAACGGTACAAGTACCGTACGGGCGAAAACGAGCGTTACCGTGCTCGTTTTCGAGTTATTGAGGAAAAACGGCCTGGAGCGATCGGTCCGGCGGTCGACGCGCGAAAGTTTCTAAGTCCGCTCTGCTCCGAATCATCGCTCCGGCGTCAAAAATCGTCGTAGGACAAAAAATCGACACGCTATTTTGCAGGAAAAAATCCGGGGAACACGATGGCGTCGTCAAAAGTGCAGGTCGTCGAGCTCGTTTTCGAGAGAAAAAAAAACAAATTCTCAAAATTCGACAAAAAAATAAAACGATTATTGGATCGTGTAGAGAATGTAAAACTGCATAAGAATCGCATAGACGAAAATTGGCGTTCACGTGCTCGTTTTTGTGGAAAAAATTAAAAAAGCTCTCAAAGCTCGAGATAAAAAAAAAAAAAACCATCCACCAGGTAGCCAACGGTAAACGGTACAAGTATCGTACGGGCGAAAACGAGCGTTACCGTGCTCGTTTTCGAGTTATTGAGGAAAAACGGCCTGGAGCGATCGGTCCGGCGGTCGACGCGCGAAAGTTTCTAAGTCCGCTCTGCTCCGAATCATCGCTCCGGCGTCAAAAATCGTCGTAGGACAAAAAATCGACACGCTATCTTGCAGGAAAAAATCCGGGGAACACGATGGCGTCGTCAAAAGTGCAGGTCGTCGAGCTCGTTTTCGAGAAAAAAAAAAAAAAATTCTCAAAATTCGACAAAAAAATAAAACGATTATTGGATCGTGTAGAGAATGTAAAACTGCATCAGAATCGCATAGACCAAAATTGGCGTTCACGTGCTCGTTTTTGTGGAAAAAATTAAAAAAGCTCTCAAAGCTCGAGATAAAAAAAAAAAAAACCATCCACCAGGTAGCCAACGGTAAACGGTACAAGTATCGTACGGGCGAAAACGAGCGTTACCGTGCTCGTTTTCGAGTTATTGACGAAAAACGGCCTGGAGCGATCGGTCCGGCGGTCGACGCGCGAAAGTTTCTAAGTCCGCTCTGCTCCGAATCATCGCTCCGGCTTCAAAAATCGTCGTAGGACAAAAAATCGACACGCTATCTTGCAGGAAAAAATCCGGGGAACACGATGGCGTCGTCAAAAGTGCAGGTCGTCGAGCTCGTTTTCGAGAAAAAAAAAAAAAATTCTCAAAATTCGACAAAAAAATAAAACGATTATTGGATCGTATAGAGAATGTGAAACTGCATAAGAATCGTATAGACGAAAATTGGCGTTCACGTGCTCGTTTTTGTGGAAAAAATTAAAAAAGCTCTCAAAGCTCGAGATAAAAAAAAAAAAAACCATCCACCAGGTAGCCAACGGTAAACGGTACAAGTATCGTACGGGCGAAAACGAGCGTTACCGTGCTCGTTTTCGAGTTATTGACGAAAAACGGCCTGGAGCGATCGGTCCGGCGGTCGACGCGCGAAAGTTTCTAAGTCCGCTCTGCACCGAATCATCGCTCCGGCGTCAAAAATCGTCGTAGGACAAAAAATCGACACGCTATTTTGCAGGAAAAAATCCGGGGAACACGATGGCGTCGTCAAAAGTGCAGGTCGTCGAGCTCGTTTTCGAGAAAAAAAAAAAAAAATTCTCAAAATTCGACAAAAAAATAAAACGATTGTTGGACCGTGTAGAGAATGTAAAACTGCATAAGAATCGTATAGACGAAAATTGGCGTTCACGTGCTCGTTTTTGTGGAAAAAATTAAAAAAGCTCTCAAAGTTCGAGATAAAAAAAAAAAAACCATCGACCAGGTAGCCAACGGTAAACGATACAAGTATCGTACGGGCGAAAACGAGCGTTACCGTGCTCGTTTTCGAGTTATTGACGAAAAACGGCCTGGAGCGATCGGTCCGGCGGTCGACGCGCGAAAGTTTCTAAGTCCGCTCTGCTCCGAATCATCGCTCCGGCGTCAAAAATCGTCGTAGGACAAAAAATCGACACGCTATCTTGCAGGAAAAAATCCGGGGACCACGATGGCGTCGTCAAAAGTGCAGGTCGTCGAGCTCGTTTTCGAGAGAAAAAAAAAAAAATTCTCAAAATTCGACAAAAAAATAAAACGATTATTGGATCGTGTAGAGAATGTAAAACTGCATCAGAATCGCATAGACGAAATTGGCGTTCACGTGCTCGTTTTTGTGGAAAAAATTAAAAAAGCTCTCAAAGCTCGAGATAAAAAAAAAAAAAACCATCCACCAGGTAGCCAACGGTAAACGGTACAAGTACCGTACGGGCGAAAACGAGCGTTACCGTGCTCGTTTTCGAGTTATTGAGGAAAAACGGCCTGGAGCGATCGGTCCGGCGGTCGACGCGCGAAAGTTTCTAAGTCCGCTCTGCTCCGAATCATCGCTCCGGCGTCAAAAATCGTCGTAGGACAAAAAATCGACACGCTATTTTGCAGGAAAAAATCCGGGGAACACGATGGCGTCGTCAAAAGTGCAGGTCGTCGAGCTCGTTTTCGAGAGAAAAAAAAAAAAATTCTCAAAATTCGACAAAAAAATAAAACGATTATTGGATCGTGTAGAGAATGTAAAACTGCATAAGAATCGCATAGACGAAAATTGGCGTTCACGTGCTCGTTTTTGTGGAAAAAATTAAAAAAGCTCTCAAAGCTCGAGATAAAAAAAAAAAAAACCATCCACCAGGTAGCCAACGGTAAACGGTACAAGTATCGTACGGGCGAAAACGAGCGTTACCGTGCTCGTTTTCGAGTTATTGAGGAAAAACGGCCTGGAGCGATCGGTCCGGCGGTCGACGCGCGAAAGTTTCTAAGTCCGCTCTGCTCCGAATCATCGCTCCGGCGTCAAAAATCGTCGTAGGACAAAAAATCGACACGCTATCTTGCAGGAAAAAATCCGGGGAACACGATGGCGTCGTCAAAAGTGCAGGTCGTCGAGCTCGTTTTCGAGAGAAAAAAAAACAAATTCTCAAAATTCGACAAAAAAATAAAACGATTATTGGATCGTGTAGAGAATGTAAAACTGCATAAGAATCGCATAGACGAAAATTGGCGTTCACGTGCTCGTTTTTGTGGAAAAAATTAAAAAAGCTCTCAAAGCTCGAGATAAAAAAAAAAAAAACCATCCACCAGGTAGCCAACGGTAAACGGTACAAGTATCGTACGGGCGAAAACGAGCGTTACCGTGCTCGTTTTCGAGTTATTGAGGAAAAACGGCCTGGAGCGATCGGTCCGGCGGTCGACGCGCGAAAGTTTCTAAGTCCGCTCTGCTCCGAATCATCGCTCCGGCGTCAAAAATCGTCGTAGGACAAAAAATCGACACGCTATTGTGCAGGAAAAAATCCGGGGAACACGATGGCGTCGTCAAAAGTGCAGGTCGTCGAGCTCGTTTTCGAGAAAAAAAAAAAAAAATTCTCAAAATTCGACAAAAAAATAAAACGATTGTTGGATCGTATAGAGAATGTGAAACTGCATAAGAATCGTATAGACGAAAATTGGCGTTCACGTGCTCGTTTTTGTGGAAAAAATTAAAAAAGCTCTCAAAGCTCGAGATAAAAAAAAAAAAAACCATCCACCAGGTAGCCAACGGTAAACGGTACAAGTACCGTACGGGCGAAAACGAGCGTTACCGTGCTCGTTTTCGAGTTATTGACGAAAAACGGCCTGGAGCGATCGGTCCGGCGGTCGACGCGCGAAAGTTTCTAAGTCCGCTCTGCTTCGGGGAGGATACCGGAAGAATGCTTCGAGCGATTCCCGGTATCCTCCCAAAGCGTGCCGAAGGGTCACCGTGGGGTTTTTAGTGGGTAGGTCCCGCGCCTGTCGTTGTACGGGGGTGGGGAATCCCACACACCCCTCCCACCTCTCCCCAAGGAGGTGGGAGGGAGTCTTTCGAAGATTTTCCCCACGACAAAAAAAAAAAAAAAAAAAAAAAAAAAGTCCGCTCTGCTCCGAATCATCGCTCCGGCGTCAAAAATCGTCGTAGGACAAAAACTCGACACGCTATCTTGCAGGAAAAAATCCGGGGAACACGATGGCGTCGTCAAAAGTGCAGGTCGTCGAGCTCGTTTTCGAGAGAAAAAAAAAAAAATTCTCAAAATTCGACAAAAAAATAAAACGATTATTGGATCGTGTAGAGAATGTAAAACTGCATAAGAATCGCATAGACGAAAATTGGCGTTCACGTGCTCGTTTTTGTGGAAAAAATTAAAAAAGCTCTCAAAGCTCGAGATAAAAAAAAAAAAAACCATCCACCAGGTAGCCAACGGTAAACGGTACAAGTATCGTACGGGCGAAAACGAGCGTTACCGTGCTCGTTTTCGAGTTATTGACGAAAAACGGCCTGGAGCGATCGGTCCGGCGGTCGACGCGCGAAAGTTTCTAAGTCCGCTCTGCTTCGGGGAGGATACCGGAAGAATGCTTCGAGCGATTCCCGGTATCCTCCCAAAGCGTGCCGAAGGGTCACCGTGGGGTTTTTAGTGGGTAGGTCCCGCGCCTGTCGTTGTACGGGGGTGGGGAATCCCACACACCCCTCCCACCTCTCCCCAAGGAGGTGGGAGGGAGTCTTTCGAAGATTTTCCCCACGACAAAAAAAAAAAAAAAAAAAAAAAAAAAGTCCGCTCTGCTCCGAATCATCGCTCCGGCGTCAAAAATCGTCGTAGGACAAAAAATCGACACGCTATCTTGCAGGAAAAAATCCGGGGACCACGATGGCGTCGTCAAAAGTGCAGGTCGTCGAGCTCGTTTTCGAGAGAAAAAAAAAAAAATTCTCAAAATTCGACAAAAAAATAAAACGATTATTGGATCGTGTAGAGAATGTAAAACTGCATCAGAATCGCATAGACGAAATTGGCGTTCACGTGCTCGTTTTTGTGGAAAAAATTAAAAAAGCTCTCAAAGCTCGAGATAAAAAAAAAAAAAACCATCCACCAGGTAGCCAACGGTAAACGGTACAAGTATCGTACGGGCGAAAACGAGCGTTACCGTGCTCGTTTTCGAGTTATTGACGAAAAACGGCCTGGAGCGATCGGTCCGGCGGTCGACGCGCGAAAGTTTCTAAGTCCGCTCTGCTTCGGGGAGGATACCGGAAGAATGCTTCGAGCGATTCCCGGTATCCTCCCAAAGCGTGCCGAAGGGTCACCGTGGGGTTTTTAGTGGGTAGGTCCCGCGCCTGTCGTTGTACGGGCGCGGGGAATCCCACACACCCCTCCCACCTCTCCCCAAGGAGGTGGGAGGGAGTCTTTCGAAGATTTTCCCCACGACAAAAAAAAAAAAAAAAAAAAAAAAAAAAAAAAATAAAAGTCCGCTCTGCCCCGAATCATCGCTCCGGCGTCAAAAATCGTCGTAGGACAAAAAATCGACACGCTATCTTGCAGGAAAAAAACCGGGGAACACGATGGCGTCGTCAAAAGTGCAGGTCGTCGAGCTCGTTTTCGAGAGAAAAAAAAAAAATTCTCAAAATTCGACAAAAAAATAAAACGATTATTGGATCGTGTAGAGAATGTAAAACTGCATCAGAATCGCATAGACGAAAATTGGCGTTCACGTGCTCGTTTTTGTGGAAAAAATTAAAAAAGCTCTCAAAGCTCGAGATAAAAAAAAAAAAACCATCCACCAGGTAGCCAACGGTAAACGGTACAAGTATCGTACGGGCGAAAACGAGCGTTACCGTGCTCGTTTTCGAGTTATTGACGAAAAACGGCCTGGAGCGATCGGTCCGGCGGTCGACGCGCGAAAGTTTCTAAGTCCGCTCTGCTCCGAATCATCGCTCCGGCGTCAAAAATCGTCGTAGGACAAAAAATCGACACGCTATCTTGCAGGAAAAAATCCGGGGACCACGATGGCGTCGTCAAAAGTGCAGGTCGTCGAGCTCGTTTTCGAGAGAAAAAAAAAAAAATTCTCAAAATTCGACAAAAAAATAAAACGATTATTGGATCGTGTAGAGAATGTAAAACTGCATCAGAATCGCATAGACGAAAATTGGCGTTCACGTGCTCGTTTTTGTGGAAAAAATTAAAAAAGCTCTCAAAGCTCGAGATAAAAAAAAAAAAAACCATCCACCAGGTAGCCAACGGTAAACGGTACAAGTATCGTACGGGCGAAAACGAGCGTTACCGTGCTCGTTTTCGAGTTATTGACGAATAACGGCCTGGAGCGATCGGTCCGGCGGTCGACGCGCGAAAGTTTCTAAGTCCGCTCTGCTCCGAATCATCGCTCCGGCGTCAAAAATCGTCGTAGGACAAAAAATCGACACGCTATCTTGCAGGAAAAAATCCGGGGAACACGATGGCGTCGTCAAAAGTGCAGGTCGTCGAGCTCGTCTTCGAGAAAAAAAAAAAAAAATTCTCAAAATTCGACAAAAAAATAAAACGATTATTGGATCGTATAGAGAATGTGAAACTGCATAAGAATCGTATAGACGAAAATTGGCGTTCACGTGCTCGTTTTTGTGGAAAAAATTAAAAAAGCTCTCAAAGCTCGAGATAAAAAAAAAAAAAACCATCCACCAGGTAGCCAACGGTAAACGGTACAAGTACCGTACGGGCGAAAACGAGCGTTACCGTGCTCGTTTTCGAGTTATTGAGGAAAAACGGCCTGGAGCGATCGGTCCGGCGGTCGACGCGCGAAAGTTTCTAAGTCCGCTCTGCTCCGAATCATCGCTCCGGCATCAAAAATCGTCGTAGGACAAAAAATCGACACGCTATCTTGCAGGAAAAAATCCGGGGACCACGATGGCGTCGTCAAAAGTGCAGGTCGTCGAGCTCGTTTTCGAGAGAAAAAAAAAAAAATTCTCAAAATTCGACAAAAAAATAAAACGATTATTGGATCGTGTAGAGAATGTAAAACTGCATCAGAATCGCATAGACGAAATTGGCGTTCACGTGCTCGTTTTTGTGGAAAAAATTAAAAAAGCTCTCAAAGCTCGAGATAAAAAAAAAAAAAACCATCCACCAGGTAGCCAACGGTAAACGGTACAAGTATCGTACGGGCGAAAACGAGCGTTACCGTGCTCGTTTTCGAGTTATTGACGAAAAACGGCCTGGAGCGATCGGTCCGGCGGTCGACGCGCGAAAGTTTCTAAGTCCGCTCTGCTTCGGGGAGGATACCGGAAGAATGCTTCGAGCGATTCCCGGTATCCTCCCAAAGCGTGCCGAAGGGTCACCGTGGGGTTTTTAGTGGGTAGGTCCCGCGCCTGTCGTTGTACGGGCGCGGGGAATCCCACACACCCCTCCCACCTCTCCCCAAGGAGGTGGGAGGGAGTCTTTCGAAGATTTTCCCCACGACAAAAAAAAAAAAAAAAAAAAAAAAAAAAAAAAATAAAAGTCCGCTCTGCCCCGAATCATCGCTCCGGCGTCAAAAATCGTCGTAGGACAAAAAATCGACACGCTATCTTGCAGGAAAAAAACCGGGGAACACGATGGCGTCGTCAAAAGTGCAGGTCGTCGAGCTCGTTTTCGAGAGAAAAAAAAAAAATTCTCAAAATTCGACAAAAAAATAAAACGATTATTGGATCGTGTAGAGAATGTAAAACTGCATCAGAATCGCATAGACGAAAATTGGCGTTCACGTGCTCGTTTTTGTGGAAAAAATTAAAAAAGCTCTCAAAGCTCGAGATAAAAAAAAAAAAACCATCCACCAGGTAGCCAACGGTAAACGGTACAAGTATCGTACGGGCGAAAACGAGCGTTACCGTGCTCGTTTTCGAGTTATTGACGAAAAACGGCCTGGAGCGATCGGTCCGGCGGTCGACGCGCGAAAGTTTCTAAGTCCGCTCTGCTCCGAATCATCGCTCCGGCGTCAAAAATCGTCGTAGGACAAAAAATCGACACGCTATCTTGCAGGAAAAAATCCGGGGACCACGATGGCGTCGTCAAAAGTGCAGGTCGTCGAGCTCGTTTTCGAGAGAAAAAAAAAAAAATTCTCAAAATTCGACAAAAAAATAAAACGATTATTGGATCGTGTAGAGAATGTAAAACTGCATCAGAATCGCATAGACGAAAATTGGCGTTCACGTGCTCGTTTTTGTGGAAAAAATTAAAAAAGCTCTCAAAGCTCGAGATAAAAAAAAAAAAAACCATCCACCAGGTAGCCAACGGTAAACGGTACAAGTATCGTACGGGCGAAAACGAGCGTTACCGTGCTCGTTTTCGAGTTATTGACGAATAACGGCCTGGAGCGATCGGTCCGGCGGTCGACGCGCGAAAGTTTCTAAGTCCGCTCTGCTCCGAATCATCGCTCCGGCGTCAAAAATCGTCGTAGGACAAAAAATCGACACGCTATCTTGCAGGAAAAAATCCGGGGAACACGATGGCGTCGTCAAAAGTGCAGGTCGTCGAGCTCGTCTTCGAGAAAAAAAAAAAAAAATTCTCAAAATTCGACAAAAAAATAAAACGATTATTGGATCGTATAGAGAATGTGAAACTGCATAAGAATCGTATAGACGAAAATTGGCGTTCACGTGCTCGTTTTTGTGGAAAAAATTAAAAAAGCTCTCAAAGCTCGAGATAAAAAAAAAAAAAACCATCCACCAGGTAGCCAACGGTAAACGGTACAAGTACCGTACGGGCGAAAACGAGCGTTACCGTGCTCGTTTTCGAGTTATTGAGGAAAAACGGCCTGGAGCGATCGGTCCGGCGGTCGACGCGCGAAAGTTTCTAAGTCCGCTCTGCTCCGAATCATCGCTCCGGCATCAAAAATCGTCGTAGGACAAAAAATCGACACGCTATCTTGCAGGAAAAAATCCGGGGACCACGATGGCGTCGTCAAAAGTGCAGGTCGTCGAGCTCGTTTTCGAGAGAAAAAAAAAAAAATTCTCAAAATTCGACAAAAAAATAAAACGATTATTGGATCGTGTAGAGAATGTAAAACTGCATCAGAATCGCATAGACGAAAATTGGCGTTCACGTGCTCGTTTTTGTGGAAAAAATTAAAAAAGCTCTCAAAGCTCGAGATAAAAAAAAAAAAAACCATCCACCAGGTAGCCAACGGTAAACGGTACAAGTATCGTACGGGCGAAAACGAGCGTTACCGTGCTCGTTTTCGAGTTATTGACGAAAAACGGCCTGGAGCGATCGGTCCGGCGGTCGACGCGCGAAAGTTTCTAAGTCCGCTCTGCTCCGAATCATCGCTCCGGCGTCAAAAATCGTCGTAGGACAAAAAATCGACACGCTATTTTGCAGGAAAAAATCCGGGGAACACGATGGCGTCGTCAAAAGTGCAGGTCGTCGAGCTCGTTTTCGAGAAAAAAAAAAAAAAATTCTCAAAATTCGACAAAAAAATAAAACGATTGTTGGACCGTGTAGAGAATGTAAAACTGCATAAGAATCGTATAGACGAAAATTGGCGTTCACGTGCTCGTTTTTGTGGAAAAAATTAAAAAAGCTCTCAAAGTTCGAGATAAAAAAAAAAAATACCATCCACCAGGTAGCCAACGGTAAACGGTACAAGTATCGTACGGGCGAAAACGAGCGTTACCGTGCTCGTTTTCGAGTTATTGACGAAAAACGGCCTGGAGCGATCGGTCCGGCGGTCGACGCGCGAAAGTTTCTAAGTCCGCTCTGCTCCGAATCATCGCTCCGGCGTCAAAAATCGTCGTAGGACAAAAAATCGACACGCTATCTTGCAGGAAAAAATCCGGGGAACACGATGGCGTCGTCAAAAGTGCAGGTCGTCGAGCTCGTTTTCGAGAAAAAAAAAAAAAAATTCTCAAAATTCGACAAAAAAATAAAACGATTATTGGATCGTATAGAGAATGTGAAACTGCATAAGAATCGTATAGACGAAAATTGGCGTTCACGTGCTCGTTTTTGTGGAAAAAAT
Source organism: Colletes latitarsis (assembly GCF_051014445.1). Lineage (NCBI taxonomy): Eukaryota > Metazoa > Arthropoda > Insecta > Hymenoptera > Colletidae > Colletes > Colletes latitarsis. The sequence continues at coordinate 3,193,576 of NC_135137.1, forward strand.
TAAAAAAGCTCTCAAAGCTCGAGATAAAAAAAAAAAAAACCATCCACCAGGTAGCCAACGGTAAACGGTACAAGTACCGTAGGGGCGAAAACGAGCGTTACCGTGCTCGTTTTCGAGTTATTGAGGAAAAACGGCCTGGAGCGATCGGTCCGGCGGTCGACGCGCGAAAGTTTCTAAGTCCGCTCTGCTCCGAATCATCGCTCCGGCATCAAAAATCGTCGTAGGACAAAAAATCGACACGCTATCTTGCAGGAAAAAATCCGGGGACCACGATGGCGTCGTCAAAAGTGCAGGTCGTCGAGCTCGTTTTCGAGAAAAAAAAAAAAAAATTCTCAAAATTCGACAAAAAAATAAAACGATTGTTGGACCGTGTAGAGAATGTAAAACTGCATAAGAATCGTATAGACGAAAATTGGCGTTCACGTGCTCGTTTTTGTGGAAAAAATTAAAAAAGCTCTCAAAGTTCGAGATAAAAAAAAAAAAACCATCGACCAGGTAGCCAACGGTAAACGATACAAGTATCGTACGGGCGAAAACGAGCGTTACCGTGCTCGTTTTCGAGTTATTGACGAAAAACAGCCTGGAGCGATCGGTCCGGCGGTCGACGCGCGAAAGTTTCTAAGTCCGCTCTGCTCCGAATCATCGCTCCGGCGTCAACAATCGTCGTAGGACAAAAAATCGACACGCTATCTTGCAGGAAAAAATCCGGGGAACACGATGGCGTCGTCAAAAGTGCAGGTCGTCGAGCTCGTTTTCGAGAAAAAAAAAAAAAAATTCTCAAAATTCGACAAAAAAATAAAACGATTGTTGGACCGTGTAGAGAATGTAAAACTGCATAAGAATCGTATAGACGAAAATTGGCGTTCACGTGCTCGTTTTTGTGGAAAAAATTAAAAAAGCTCTCAAAGTTCGAGATAAAAAAAAAAAAACCATCGACCAGGTAGCCAACGGTAAACGATACAAGTATCGTACGGGCGAAAACGAGCGTTACCGTGCTCGTTTTCGAGTTATTGACGAAAAACGGCCTGGAGCGATCGGTCCGGCGGTCGACGCGCGAAAGTTTCTAAGTCCGCTCTGCTCCGAATCATCGCTCCGGCGTCAAAAATCGTCGTAGGACAAAAAATCGACACGCTATCTTGCAGGAAAAAATCCGGGGACCACGATGGCGTCGTCAAAAGTGCAGGTCGTCGAGCTCGTTTTCGAGAGAAAAAAAAAAAATTCTCAAAATTCGACAAAAAAATAAAACGATTATTGGATCGTGTAGAGAATGTAAAACTGCATCAGAATCGCATAGACGAAATTGGCGTTCACGTGCTCGTTTTTGTGGAAAAAATTAAAAAAGCTCTCAAAGCTCGAGATAAAAAAAAAAAAAACCATCCACCAGGTAGCCAACGGTAAACGGTACAAGTACCGTACGGGCGAAAACGAGCGTTACCGTGCTCGTTTTCGAGTTATTGAGGAAAAACGGCCTGGAGCGATCGGTCCGGCGGTCGACGCGCGAAAGTTTCTAAGTCCGCTCTGCTCCGAATCATCGCTCCGGCGTCAAAAATCGTCGTAGGACAAAAAATCGACACGCTATTTTGCAGGAAAAAATCCGGGGAACACGATGGCGTCGTCAAAAGTGCAGGTCGTCGAGCTCGTTTTCGAGAGAAAAAAAAAAAAATTCTCAAAATTCGACAAAAAAATAAAACGATTATTGGATCGTGTAGAGAATGTAAAACTGCATAAGAATCGCATAGACGAAAATTGGCGTTCACGTGCTCGTTTTTGTGGAAAAAATTAAAAAAGCTCTCAAAGCTCGAGATAAAAAAAAAAAAAACCATCCACCAGGTAGCCAACGGTAAACGGTACAAGTATCGTACGGGCGAAAACGAGCGTTACCGTGCTCGTTTTCGAGTTATTGAGGAAAAACGGCCTGGAGCGATCGGTCCGGCGGTCGACGCGCGAAAGTTTCTAAGTCCGCTCTGCTCCGAATCATCGCTTCGGCGTCAAAAATCGTCGTAGGACAAAAAATCGACACGCTATCTTGCAGGAAAAAATCCGGGGAACACGATGGCGTCGTCAAAAGTGCAGGTCGTCGAGCTCGTTTTCGAGAAAAAAAAAAAAAAATTCTCAAAATTCGACAAAAAAATAAAACGATTATTGGATCGTGTAGAGAATGTAAAACTGCATCAGAATCGCATAGACCAAAATTGGCGTTCACGTGCTCGTTTTTGTGGAAAAAATTAAAAAAGCTCTCAAAGCTCGAGATAAAAAAAAAAAAAACCATCCACCAGGTAGCCAACGGTAAACGGTACAAGTATCGTACGGGCGAAAACGAGCGTTACCGTGCTCGTTTTCGAGTTATTGACGAAAAACGGCCTGGAGCGATCGGTCCGGCGGTCGACGCGCGAAAGTTTCTAAGTCCGCTCTGCTCCGAATCATCGCTCCGGCTTCAAAAATCGTCGTAGGACAAAAAATCGACACGCTATCTTGCAGGAAAAAATCCGGGGAACACGATGGCGTCGTCAAAAGTGCAGGTCGTCGAGCTCGTTTTCGAGAAAAAAAAAAAAAATTCTCAAAATTCGACAAAAAAATAAAACGATTATTGGATCGTATAGAGAATGTGAAACTGCATAAGAATCGTATAGACGAAAATTGGCGTTCACGTGCTCGTTTTTGTGGAAAAAATTAAAAAAGCTCTCAAAGCTCGAGATAAAAAAAAAAAAAACCATCCACCAGGTAGCCAACGGTAAACGGTACAAGTATCGTACGGGCGAAAACGAGCGTTACCGTGCTCGTTTTCGAGTTATTGACGAAAAACGGCCTGGAGCGATCGGTCCGGCGGTCGACGCGCGAAAGTTTCTAAGTCCGCTCTGCTCCGAATCATCGCTCCGGCGTCAAAAATCGTCGTAGGACAAAAAATCGACACGCTATTTTGCAGGAAAAAATCCGGGGAACACGATGGCGTCGTCAAAAGTGCAGGTCGTCGAGCTCGTTTTCTAGAAAAAAAAAAAAAAATTCTCAAAATTCGACAAAAAAATAAAACGATTGTTGGACCGTGTAGAGAATGTAAAACTGCATAAGAATCGTATAGACGAAAATTGGCGTTCACGTGCTCGTTTTTGTGGAAAAAATTAAAAAAGCTCTCAAAGTTCGAGATAAAAAAAAAAAAAACCATCCACCAGGTAGCCAACGGTAAACGGTACAAGTATCGTACGGGCGAAAACGAGCGTTACCGTGCTCGTTTTCGAGTTATTGACGAAAAACGGCCTGGAGCGATCGGTCCGGCGGTCGACGCGCGAAAGTTTCTAAGTCCGCTCTGCTCCGAATCATCGCTCCGGCGTCAAAAATCGTCGTAGGACAAAAAATCGACACGCTATCTTGCAGGAAAAAATCCGGGGAACACGATGGCGTCGTCAAAAGTGCAGGTCGTCGAGCTCGTTTTCGAGAAAAAAAAAAAAAAATTCTCAAAATTCGACAAAAAAATAAAACGATTATTGGATCGTATAGAGAATGTGAAACTGCATAAGAATCGTATAGACGAAAATTGGCGTTCACGTGCTCGTTTTTGTGGAAAAAATTAAAAAAGCTCTCAAAGTTCGAGATAAAAAAAAAAAAAACGATCCACCAGGTAGCCAACGGTAAACGGTACAAGTATCGTACGGGCGAAAACGAGCGTTACCGTGCTCGTTTTCGAGTTATTGACGAAAAACGGCCTGGAGCGATCGGTCCGGCGGTCGACGCGCGAAAGTTTCTAAGTCCGCTCTGCTCCGAATCATCGCTCCGGCGTCAAAAATCGTCGTAGGACAAAAAATCGACACGCTATCTTGCAGGAAAAAATCCGGGGAACACGATGGCGTCGTCAAAAGTGCAGGTCGTCGAGCTCGTTTTCGAGAAAAAAAAAAAAAAATTCTCAAAATTCGACAAAAAAATAAAACGATTATTGGATCGTATAGAGAATGTGAAACTGCATAAGAATCGTATAGACGAAAATTGGCGTTCACGTGCTCGTTTTTGTGGAAAAAATTAAAAAAGCTCTCAAAGCTCGAGATAAAAAAAAAAAAAACCATCCACCAGGTAGCCAACGGTAAACGGTACAAGTACCGTACGGGCGAAAACGAGCGTTACCGTGCTCGTTTTCGAGTTATTGAGGAAAAACGGCCTGGAGCGATCGGTCCGGCGGTCGACGCGCGAAAGTTTCTAAGTCCGCTCTGCTCCGAATCATCGCTCCGGCGTCAAAAATCGTCGTAGGACAAAAAATCGACACGCTATTTTGCAGGAAAAAATCCGGGGAACACGATGGCGTCGTCAAAAGTGCAGGTCGTCGAGCTCGTTTTCGAGAGAAAAAAAAAAAAATTCTCAAAATTCGACAAAAAAATAAAACGATTATTGGATCGTGTAGAGAATGTAAAACTGCATAAGAATCGCATAGACGAAAATTGGCGTTCACGTGCTCGTTTTTGTGGAAAAAATTAAAAAAGCTCTCAAAGCTCGAGATAAAAAAAAAAAAAACCATCCACCAGGTAGCCAACGGTAAACGGTACAAGTATCGTACGGGCGAAAACGAGCGTTACCGTGCTCGTTTTCGAGTTATTGAGGAAAAACGGCCTGGAGCGATCGGTCCGGCGGTCGACGCGCGAAAGTTTCTAAGTCCGCTCTGCTCCGAATCATCGCTTCGGCGTCAAAAATCGTCGTAGGACAAAAAATCGACACGCTATCTTGCAGGAAAAAATCCGGGGAACACGATGGCGTCGTCAAAAGTGCAGGTCGTCGAGCTCGTTTTCGAGAAAAAAAAAAAAAAATTCTCAAAATTCGACAAAAAAATAAAACGATTATTGGATCGTGTAGAGAATGTAAAACTGCATCAGAATCGCATAGACCAAAATTGGCGTTCACGTGCTCGTTTTTGTGGAAAAAATTAAAAAAGCTCTCAAAGCTCGAGATAAAAAAAAAAAAAACCATCCACCAGGTAGCCAACGGTAAACGGTACAAGTATCGTACGGGCGAAAACGAGCGTTACCGTGCTCGTTTTCGAGTTATTGACGAAAAACGGCCTGGAGCGATCGGTCCGGCGGTCGACGCGCGAAAGTTTCTAAGTCCGCTCTGCTCCGAATCATCGCTCCGGCTTCAAAAATCGTCGTAGGACAAAAAATCGACACGCTATCTTGCAGGAAAAAATCCGGGGAACACGATGGCGTCGTCAAAAGTGCAGGTCGTCGAGCTCGTTTTCGAGAAAAAAAAAAAAAATTCTCAAAATTCGACAAAAAAATAAAACGATTATTGGATCGTATAGAGAATGTGAAACTGCATAAGAATCGTATAGACGAAAATTGGCGTTCACGTGCTCGTTTTTGTGGAAAAAATTAAAAAAGCTCTCAAAGCTCGAGATAAAAAAAAAAAAAACCATCCACCAGGTAGCCAACGGTAAACGGTACAAGTATCGTACGGGCGAAAACGAGCGTTACCGTGCTCGTTTTCGAGTTATTGACGAAAAACGGCCTGGAGCGATCGGTCCGGCGGTCGACGCGCGAAAGTTTCTAAGTCCGCTCTGCTCCGAATCATCGCTCCGGCGTCAAAAATCGTCGTAGGACAAAAAATCGACACGCTATTTTGCAGGAAAAAATCCGGGGAACACGATGGCGTCGTCAAAAGTGCAGGTCGTCGAGCTCGTTTTCTAGAAAAAAAAAAAAAAATTCTCAAAATTCGACAAAAAAATAAAACGATTGTTGGACCGTGTAGAGAATGTAAAACTGCATAAGAATCGTATAGACGAAAATTGGCGTTCACGTGCTCGTTTTTGTGGAAAAAATTAAAAAAGCTCTCAAAGTTCGAGATAAAAAAAAAAAAAACCATCCACCAGGTAGCCAACGGTAAACGGTACAAGTATCGTACGGGCGAAAACGAGCGTTACCGTGCTCGTTTTCGAGTTATTGACGAAAAACGGCCTGGAGCGATCGGTCCGGCGGTCGACGCGCGAAAGTTTCTAAGTCCGCTCTGCTCCGAATCATCGCTCCGGCGTCAAAAATCGTCGTAGGACAAAAAATCGACACGCTATCTTGCAGGAAAAAATCCGGGGAACACGATGGCGTCGTCAAAAGTGCAGGTCGTCGAGCTCGTTTTCGAGAAAAAAAAAAAAAAATTCTCAAAATTCGACAAAAAAATAAAACGATTATTGGATCGTATAGAGAATGTGAAACTGCATAAGAATCGTATAGACGAAAATTGGCGTTCACGTGCTCGTTTTTGTGGAAAAAATTAAAAAAGCTCTCAAAGTTCGAGATAAAAAAAAAAAAAACGATCCACCAGGTAGCCAACGGTAAACGGTACAAGTATCGTACGGGCGAAAACGAGCGTTACCGTGCTCGTTTTCGAGTTATTGACGAAAAACGGCCTGGAGCGATCGGTCCGGCGGTCGACGCGCGAAAGTTTCTAAGTCCGCTCTGCTCCGAATCATCGCTCCGGCGTCAAAAATCGTCGTAGGACAAAAAATCGACACGCTATCTTGCAGGAAAAAATCCGGGGAACACGATGGCGTCGTCAAAAGTGCAGGTCGTCGAGCTCGTTTTCGAGAAAAAAAAAAAAAAATTCTCAAAATTCGACAAAAAAATAAAACGATTATTGGATCGTATAGAGAATGTGAAACTGCATAAGAATCGTATAGACGAAAATTGGCGTTCACGTGCTCGTTTTTGTGGAAAAAATTAAAAAAGCTCTCAAAGCTCGAGATAAAAAAAAAAAAAACCATCCACCAGGTAGCCAACGGTAAACGGTACAAGTACCGTACGGGCGAAAACGAGCGTTACCGTGCTCGTTTTCGAGTTATTGAGGAAAAACGGCCTGGAGCGATCGGTCCGGCGGTCGACGCGCGAAAGTTTCTAAGTCCGCTCTGCTCCGAATCATCGCTCCGGCGTCAAAAATCGTCGTAGGACAAAAAATCGACACGCTATTTTGCAGGAAAAAATCCGGGGAACACGATGGCGTCGTCAAAAGTGCAGGTCGTCGAGCTCGTTTTCGAGAAAAAAAAAAAAAAATTCTCAAAATTCGACAAAAAAATAAAACGATTGTTGGACCGTGTAGAGAATGTAAAACTGCATAAGAATCGTATAGACGAAAATTGGCGTTCACGTGCTCGTTTTTGTGGAAAAAATTAAAAAAGCTCTCAAAGTTCGAGATAAAAAAAAAAAAACCATCGACCAGGTAGCCAACGGTAAACGATACAAGTATCGTACGGGCGAAAACGAGCGTTACCGTGCTCGTTTTCGAGTTATTGACGAAAAACGGCCTGGAGCGATCGGTCCGGCGGTCGACGCGCGAAAGTTTCTAAGTCCGCTCTGCTCCGAATCATCGCTCCGGCGTCAAAAATCGTCGTAGGACAAAAAATCGACACGCTATCTTGCAGGAAAAAATCCGGGGACCACGATGGCGTCGTCAAAAGTGCAGGTCGTCGAGCTCGTTTTCGAGAGAAAAAAAAAAAAATTCTCAAAATTCGACAAAAAAATAAAACGATTATTGGATCGTGTAGAGAATGTAAAACTGCATCAGAATCGCATAGACGAAATTGGCGTTCACGTGCTCGTTTTTGTGGAAAAAATTAAAAAAGCTCTCAAAGCTCGAGATAAAAAAAAAAAAAACCATCCACCAGGTAGCCAACGGTAAACGGTACAAGTACCGTACGGGCGAAAACGAGCGTTACCGTGCTCGTTTTCGAGTTATTGAGGAAAAACGGCCTGGAGCGATCGGTCCGGCGGTCGACGCGCGAAAGTTTCTAAGTCCGCTCTGCTCCGAATCATCGCTCCGGCGTCAAAAATCGTCGTAGGACAAAAAATCGACACGCTATTTTGCAGGAAAAAATCCGGGGAACACGATGGCGTCGTCAAAAGTGCAGGTCGTCGAGCTCGTTTTCGAGAGAAAAAAAAAAAAATTCTCAAAATTCGACAAAAAAATAAAACGATTTTTGGATCGTGTAGAGAATGTAAAACTGCATAAGAATCGCATAGACGAAAATTGGCGTTCACGTGCTCGTTTTTGTGGAAAAAATTAAAAAAGCTCTCAAAGCTCGAGATAAAAAAAAAAAAAACCATCCACCAGGTAGCCAACGGTAAACGGTACAAGTACCGTACGGGCGAAAACGAGCGTTACCGTGCTCGTTTTCGAGTTATTGAGGAAAAACGGCCTGGAGCGATCGGTCCGGCGGTCGACGCGCGAAAGTTTCTAAGTCCGCTCTGCTCCGAATCATCGCTCCGGCATCAAAAATCGTCGTAGGACAAAAAATCGACACGCTATCTTGCAGGAAAAAATCCGGGGACCACGATGGCGTCGTCAAAAGTGCAGGTCGTCGAGCTCGTTTTCGAGAGAAAAAAAAAAAAATTCTCAAAATTCGACAAAAAAATAAAACGATTATTGGATCGTGTAGAGAATGTAAAACTGCATCAGAATCGCATAGACGAAAATTGGCGTTCACGTGCTCGTTTTTGTGGAAAAAATTAAAAAAGCTCTCAAAGCTCGAGATAAAAAAAAAAAAAACCATCCACCAGGTAGCCAACGGTAAACGGTACAAGTATCGTACGGGCGAAAACGAGCGTTACCGTGCTCGTTTTCGAGTTATTGACGAAAAACGGCCTGGAGCGATCGGTCCGGCGGTCGACGCGCGAAAGTTTCTAAGTCCGCTCTGCTCCGAATCATCGCTCCGGCGTCAAAAATCGTCGTAGGACAAAAAATCGACACGCTATTTTGCAGGAAAAAATCCGGGGAACACGATGGCGTCGTCAAAAGTGCAGGTCGTCGAGCTCGTTTTCGAGAAAAAAAAAAAAAAATTCTCAAAATTCGACAAAAAAATAAAACGATTGTTGGACCGTGTAGAGAATGTAAAACTGCATAAGAATCGTATAGACGAAAATTGGCGTTCACGTGCTCGTTTTTGTGGAAAAAATTAAAAAAGCTCTCAAAGTTCGAGATAAAAAAAAAAAATACCATCCACCAGGTAGCCAACGGTAAACGGTACAAGTATCGTACGGGCGAAAACGAGCGTTACCGTGCTCGTTTTCGAGTTATTGACGAAAAACGGCCTGGAGCGATCGGTCCGGCGGTCGACGCGCGAAAGTTTCTAAGTCCGCTCTGCTCCGAATCATCGCTCCGGCATCAAAAATCGTCGTAGGACAAAAAATCGACACGCTATCTTGCAGGAAAAAATCCGGGGACCACGATGGCGTCGTCAAAAGTGCAGGTCGTCGAGCTCGTTTTCGAGAAAAAAAAAAAAAAATTCTCAAAATTCGACAAAAAAATAAAACGATTGTTGGACCGTGTAGAGAATGTAAAACTGCATAAGAATCGTATAGACGAAAATTGGCGTTCACGTGCTCGTTTTTGTGGAAAAAATTAAAAAAGCTCTCAAAGTTCGAGATAAAAAAAAAAAAACCATCGACCAGGTAGCCAACGGTAAACGATACAAGTATCGTACGGGCGAAAACGAGCGTTACCGTGCTCGTTTTCGAGTTATTGACGAAAAACAGCCTGGAGCGATCGGTCCGGCGGTCGACGCGCGAAAGTTTCTAAGTCCGCTCTGCTCCGAATCATCGCTCCGGCGTCAACAATCGTCGTAGGACAAAAAATCGACACGCTATCTTGCAGGAAAAAATCCGGGGAACACGATGGCGTCGTCAAAAGTGCAGGTCGTCGAGCTCGTTTTCGAGAAAAAAAAAAAAAAATTCTCAAAATTCGACAAAAAAATAAAACGATTGTTGGACCGTGTAGAGAATGTAAAACTGCATAAGAATCGTATAGACGAAAATTGGCGTTCACGTGCTCGTTTTTGTGGAAAAAATTAAAAAAGCTCTCAAAGTTCGAGATAAAAAAAAAAAAACCATCGACCAGGTAGCCAACGGTAAACGATACAAGTATCGTACGGGCGAAAACGAGCGTTACCGTGCTCGTTTTCGAGTTATTGACGAAAAACGGCCTGGAGCGATCGGTCCGGCGGTCGACGCGCGAAAGTTTCTAAGTCCGCTCTGCTCCGAATCATCGCTCCGGCGTCAAAAATCGTCGTAGGACAAAAAATCGACACGCTATCTTGCAGGAAAAAATCCGGGGACCACGATGGCGTCGTCAAAAGTGCAGGTCGTCGAGCTCGTTTTCGAGAGAAAAAAAAAAAAATTCTCAAAATTCGACAAAAAAATAAAACGATTATTGGATCGTGTAGAGAATGTAAAACTGCATCAGAATCGCATAGACGAAATTGGCGTTCACGTGCTCGTTTTTGTGGAAAAAATTAAAAAAGCTCTCAAAGCTCGAGATAAAAAAAAAAAAAACCATCCACCAGGTAGCCAACGGTAAACGGTACAAGTACCGTACGGGCGAAAACGAGCGTTACCGTGCTCGTTTTCGAGTTATTGAGGAAAAACGGCCTGGAGCGATCGGTCCGGCGGTCGACGCGCGAAAGTTTCTAAGTCCGCTCTGCTCCGAATCATCGCTCCGGCGTCAAAAATCGTCGTAGGACAAAAAATCGACACGCTATTTTGCAGGAAAAAATCCGGGGAACACGATGGCGTCGTCAAAAGTGCAGGTCGTCGAGCTCGTTTTCGAGAGAAAAAAAAAAAAATTCTCAAAATTCGACAAAAAAATAAAACGATTATTGGATCGTGTAGAGAATGTAAAACTGCATAAGAATCGCATAGACGAAAATTGGCGTTCACGTGCTCGTTTTTGTGGAAAAAATTAAAAAAGCTCTCAAAGCTCGAGATAAAAAAAAAAAAAACCATCCACCAGGTAGCCAACGGTAAACGGTACAAGTATCGTACGGGCGAAAACGAGCGTTACCGTGCTCGTTTTCGAGTTATTGAGGAAAAACGGCCTGGAGCGATCGGTCCGGCGGTCGACGCGCGAAAGTTTCTAAGTCCGCTCTGCTCCGAATCATCGCTTCGGCGTCAAAAATCGTCGTAGGACAAAAAATCGACACGCTATCTTGCAGGAAAAAATCCGGGGAACACGATGGCGTCGTCAAAAGTGCAGGTCGTCGAGCTCGTTTTCGAGAAAAAAAAAAAAAAATTCTCAAAATTCGACAAAAAAATAAAACGATTATTGGATCGTGTAGAGAATGTAAAACTGCATCAGAATCGCATAGACCAAAATTGGCGTTCACGTGCTCGTTTTTGTGGAAAAAATTAAAAAAGCTCTCAAAGCTCGAGATAAAAAAAAAAAAAACCATCCACCAGGTAGCCAACGGTAAACGGTACAAGTATCGTACGGGCGAAAACGAGCGTTACCGTGCTCGTTTTCGAGTTATTGACGAAAAACGGCCTGGAGCGATCGGTCCGGCGGTCGACGCGCGAAAGTTTCTAAGTCCGCTCTGCTCCGAATCATCGCTCCGGCTTCAAAAATCGTCGTAGGACAAAAAATCGACACGCTATCTTGCAGGAAAAAATCCGGGGAACACGATGGCGTCGTCAAAAGTGCAGGTCGTCGAGCTCGTTTTCGAGAAAAAAAAAAAAAATTCTCAAAATTCGACAAAAAAATAAAACGATTATTGGATCGTATAGAGAATGTGAAACTGCATAAGAATCGTATAGACGAAAATTGGCGTTCACGTGCTCGTTTTTGTGGAAAAAATTAAAAAAGCTCTCAAAGCTCGAGATAAAAAAAAAAAAAACCATCCACCAGGTAGCCAACGGTAAACGGTACAAGTATCGTACGGGCGAAAACGAGCGTTACCGTGCTCGTTTTCGAGTTATTGACGAAAAACGGCCTGGAGCGATCGGTCCGGCGGTCGACGCGCGAAAGTTTCTAAGTCCGCTCTGCTCCGAATCATCGCTCCGGCGTCAAAAATCGTCGTAGGACAAAAAATCGACACGCTATTTTGCAGGAAAAAATCCGGGGAACACGATGGCTTCGTCAAAAGTGCAGGTCGTCGAGCTCGTTTTCTAGAAAAAAAAAAAAAAATTCTCAAAATTCGACAAAAAAATAAAACGATTGTTGGACCGTGTAGAGAATGTAAAACTGCATAAGAATCGTATAGACGAAAATTGGCGTTCACGTGCTCGTTTTTGTGGAAAAAATTAAAAAAGCTCTCAAAGTTCGAGATAAAAAAAAAAAAAACCATCCACCAGGTAGCCAACGGTAAACGGTACAAGTATCGTACGGGCGAAAACGAGCGTTACCGTGCTCGTTTTCGAGTTATTGACGAAAAACGGCCTGGAGCGATCGGTCCGGCGGTCGACGCGCGAAAGTTTCTAAGTCCGCTCTGCTCCGAATCATCGCTCCGGCGTCAAAAATCGTCGTAGGACAAAAAATCGACACGCTATCTTGCAGGAAAAAATCCGGGGAACACGATGGCGTCGTCAAAAGTGCAGGTCGTCGAGCTCGTTTTCGAGAAAAAAAAAAAAAAATTCTCAAAATTCGACAAAAAAATAAAACGATTATTGGATCGTATAGAGAATGTGAAACTGCATAAGAATCGTATAGACGAAAATTGGCGTTCACGTGCTCGTTTTTGTGGAAAAAATTAAAAAAGCTCTCAAAGTTCGAGATAAAAAAAAAAAAAACGATCCACCAGGTAGCCAACGGTAAACGGTACAAGTATCGTACGGGCGAAAACGAGCGTTACCGTGCTCGTTTTCGAGTTATTGACGAAAAACGGCCTGGAGCGATCGGTCCGGCGGTCGACGCGCGAAAGTTTCTAAGTCCGCTCTGCTCCGAATCATCGCTCCGGCGTCAAAAATCGTCGTAGGACAAAAAATCGACACGCTATCTTGCAGGAAAAAATCCGGGGAACACGATGGCGTCGTCAAAAGTGCAGGTCGTCGAGCTCGTTTTCGAGAAAAAAAAAAAAAAATTCTCAAAATTCGACAAAAAAATAAAACGATTATTGGATCGTATAGAGAATGTGAAACTGCATAAGAATCGTATAGACGAAAATTGGCGTTCACGTGCTCGTTTTTGTGGAAAAAATTAAAAAAGCTCTCAAAGCTCGAGATAAAAAAAAAAAAAACCATCCACCAGGTAGCCAACGGTAAACGGTACAAGTACCGTACGGGCGAAAACGAGCGTTACCGTGCTCGTTTTCGAGTTATTGAGGAAAAACGGCCTGGAGCGATCGGTCCGGCGGTCGACGCGCGAAAGTTTCTAAGTCCGCTCTGCTCCGAATCATCGCTCCGGCATCAAAAATCGTCGTAGGACAAAAAATCGACACGCTATCTTGCAGGAAAAAATCCGGGGACCACGATGGCGTCGTCAAAAGTGCAGGTCGTCGAGCTCGTTTTCGAGAGAAAAAAAAAAAAATTCTCAAAATTCGACAAAAAAATAAAACGATTATTGGATCGTGTAGAGAATGTAAAACTGCATCAGAATCGCATAGACGAAATTGGCGTTCACGTGCTCGTTTTTGTGGAAAAAATTAAAAAAGCTCTCAAAGCTCGAGATAAAAAAAAAAAAAACCATCCACCAGGTAGCCAACGGTAAACGGTACAAGTACCGTACGGGCGAAAACGAGCGTTACCGTGCTCGTTTTCGAGTTATTGAGGAAAAACGGCCTGGAGCGATCGGTCCGGCGGTCGACGCGCGAAAGTTTCTAAGTCCGCTCTGCTCCGAATCATCGCTCCGGCGTCAAAAATCGTCGTAGGACAAAAAATCGACACGCTATCTTGCAGGAAAAAATCCGGGGACCACGATGGCGTCGTCAAAAGTGCAGGTCGTCGAGCTCGTTTTCGAGAGAAAAAAAAAAAAATTCTCAAAATTCGACAAAAAAATAAAACGATTATTGGATCGTGTAGAGAATGTAAAACTGCATAAGAATCGCATAGACGAAAATTGGCGTTCACGTGCTCGTTTTTGTGGAAAAAATTAAAAAAGCTCTCAAAGCTCGAGATAAAAAAAAAAAAAACCATCCACCAGGTAGCCAACGGTAAACGGTACAAGTATCGTACGGGCGAAAACGAGCGTTACCGTGCTCGTTTTCGAGTTATTGAGGAAAAACGGCCTGGAGCGATCGGTCCGGCGGTCGACGCGCGAAAGTTTCTAAGTCCGCTCTGCTCCGAATCATCGCTCCGGCGTCAAAAATCGTCGTAGGACAAAAAATCGACACGCTATCTTGCAGGAAAAAATCCGGGGAACACGATGGCGTCGTCAAAAGTGCAGGTCGTCGAGCTCGTTTTCGAGAAAAAAAAAAAAAAATTCTCAAAATTCGACAAAAAAATAAAACGATTATTGGATCGTGTAGAGAATGTAAAACTGCATCAGAATCGCATAGACCAAAATTGGCGTTCACGTGCTCGTTTTTGTGGAAAAAATTAAAAAAGCTCTCAAAGCTCGAGATAAAAAAAAAAAAAACCATCCACCAGGTAGCCAACGGTAAACGGTACAAGTATCGTACGGGCGAAAACGAGCGTTACCGTGCTCGTTTTCGAGTTATTGACGAAAAACGGCCTGGAGCGATCGGTCCGGCGGTCGACGCGCGAAAGTTTCTAAGTCCGCTCTGCTCCGAATCATCGCTCCGGCTTCAAAAATCGTCGTAGGACAAAAAATCGACACGCTATCTTGCAGGAAAAAATCCGGGGAACACGATGGCGTCGTCAAAAGTGCAGGTCGTCGAGCTCGTTTTCGAGAAAAAAAAAAAAAATTCTCAAAATTCGACAAAAAAATAAAACGATTATTGGATCGTATAGAGAATGTGAAACTGCATAAGAATCGTATAGACGAAAATTGGCGTTCACGTGCTCGTTTTTGTGGAAAAAATTAAAAAAGCTCTCAAAGCTCGAGATAAAAAAAAAAAAAACCATCCACCAGGTAGCCAACGGTAAACGGTACAAGTATCGTACGGGCGAAAACGAGCGTTACCGTGCTCGTTTTCGAGTTATTGACGAAAAACGGCCTGGAGCGATCGGTCCGGCGGTCGACGCGCGAAAGTTTCTAAGTCCGCTCTGCTCCGAATCATCGCTCCGGCGTCAAAAATCGTCGTAGGACAAAAAATCGACACGCTATTTTGCAGGAAAAAATCCGGGGAACACGATGGCGTCGTCAAAAGTGCAGGTCGTCGAGCTCGTTTTCTAGAAAAAAAAAAAAAAATTCTCAAAATTCGACAAAAAAATAAAACGATTGTTGGACCGTGTAGAGAATGTAAAACTGCATAAGAATCGTATAGACGAAAATTGGCGTTCACGTGCTCGTTTTTGTGGAAAAAATTAAAAAAGCTCTCAAAGTTCGAGATAAAAAAAAAAAAAACCATCCACCAGGTAGCCAACGGTAAACGGTACAAGTATCGTACGGGCGAAAACGAGCGTTACCGTGCTCGTTTTCGAGTTATTGACGAAAAACGGCCTGGAGCGATCGGTCCGGCGGTCGACGCGCGAAAGTTTCTAAGTCCGCTCTGCTCCGAATCATCGCTCCGGCGTCAAAAATCGTCGTAGGACAAAAAATCGACACGCTATCTTGCAGGAAAAAATCCGGGGAACACGATGGCGTCGTCAAAAGTGCAGGTCGTCGAGCTCGTTTTCGAGAAAAAAAAAAAAAAATTCTCAAAATTCGACAAAAAAATAAAACGATTATTGGATCGTATAGAGAATGTGAAACTGCATAAGAATCGTATAGACGAAAATTGGCGTTCACGTGCTCGTTTTTGTGGAAAAAATTAAAAAAGCTCTCAAAGTTCGAGATAAAAAAAAAAAAAACCATCCACCAGGTAGCCAACGGTAAACGGTACAAGTATCGTACGGGCGAAAACGAGCGTTACCGTGCTCGTTTTCGAGTTATTGACGAAAAACGGCCTGGAGCGATCGGTCCGGCGGTCGACGCGCGAAAGTTTCTAAGTCCGCTCTGCTCCGAATCATCGCTCCGGCGTCAAAAATCGTCGTAGGACAAAAAATCGACACGCTATCTTGCAGGAAAAAATCCGGGGAACACGATGGCGTCGTCAAAAGTGCAGGTCGTCGAGCTCGTTTTCGAGAAAAAAAAAAAAAAATTCTCAAAATTCGACAAAAAAATAAAACGATTATTGGATCGTATAGAGAATGTGAAACTGCATAAGAATCGTATAGACGAAAATTGGCGTTCACGTGCTCGTTTTTGTGGAAAAAATTAAAAAAGCTCTCAAAGCTCGAGATAAAAAAAAAAAAAACCATCCACCAGGTAGCCAACGGTAAACGGTACAAGTACCGTACGGGCGAAAACGAGCGTTACCGTGCTCGTTTTCGAGTTATTGAGGAAAAACGGCCTGGAGCGATCGGTCCGGCGGTCGACGCGCGAAAGTTTCTAAGTCCGCTCTGCTCCGAATCATCGCTCCGGCATCAAAAATCGTCGTAGGACAAAAAATCGACACGCTATCTTGCAGGAAAAAATCCGGGGACCACGATGGCGTCGTCAAAAGTGCAGGTCGTCGAGCTCGTTTTCGAGAGAAAAAAAAAAAAATTCTCAAAATTCGACAAAAAAATAAAACGATTATTGGATCGTGTAGAGAATGTAAAACTGCATCAGAATCGCATAGACGAAATTGGCGTTCACGTGCTCGTTTTTGTGGAAAAAATTAAAAAAGCTCTCAAAGCTCGAGATAAAAAAAAAAAAAACCATCCACCAGGTAGCCAACGGTAAACGGTACAAGTACCGTACGGGCGAAAACGAGCGTTACCGTGCTCGTTTTCGAGTTATTGAGGAAAAACGGCCTGGAGCGATCGGTCCGGCGGTCGACGCGCGAAAGTTTCTAAGTCCGCTCTGCTCCGAATCATCGCTCCGGCGTCAAAAATCGTCGTAGGACAAAAAATCGACACGCTATTTTGCAGGAAAAAATCCGGGGAACACGATGGCGTCGTCAAAAGTGCAGGTCGTCGAGCTCGTTTTCGAGAGAAAAAAAAAAAAATTCTCAAAATTCGACAAAAAAATAAAACGATTATTGGATCGTGTAGAGAATGTAAAACTGCATAAGAATCGCATAGACGAAAATTGGCGTTCACGTGCTCGTTTTTGTGGAAAAAATTAAAAAAGCTCTCAAAGCTCGAGATAAAAAAAAAAAAAACCATCCACCAGGTAGCCAACGGTAAACGGTACAAGTATCGTACGGGCGAAAACGAGCGTTACCGTGCTCGTTTTCGAGTTATTGAGGAAAAACGGCCTGGAGCGATCGGTCCGGCGGTCGACGCGCGAAAGTTTCCAAGTCCGCTCTGCTCCGAATCATCGCTCCGGCGTCAAAAATCGTCGTAGGACAAAAAATCGACACGCTATCTTGCAGGAAAAAATCCGGGGAACACGATGGCGTCGTCAAAAGTGCAGGTCGTCGAGCTCGTTTTCGAGAAAAAAAAAAAAAAATTCTCAAAATTCGACAAAAAAATAAAACGATTATTGGATCGTGTAGAGAATGTAAAACTGCATCAGAATCGCATAGACCAAAATTGGCGTTCACGTGCTCGTTTTTGTGGAAAAAATTAAAAAAGCTCTCAAAGCTCGAGATAAAAAAAAAAAAAACCATCCACCAGGTAGCCAACGGTAAACGGTACAAGTATCGTACGGGCGAAAACGAGCGTTACCGTGCTCGTTTTCGAGTTATTGACGAAAAACGGCCTGGAGCGATCGGTCCGGCGGTCGACGCGCGAAAGTTTCTAAGTCCGCTCTGCTCCGAATCATCGCTCCGGCTTCAAAAATCGTCGTAGGACAAAAAATCGACACGCTATCTTGCAGGAAAAAATCCGGGGAACACGATGGCGTCGTCAAAAGTGCAGGTCGTCGAGCTCGTTTTCGAGAAAAAAAAAAAAAATTCTCAAAATTCGACAAAAAAATAAAACGATTATTGGATCGTATAGAGAATGTGAAACTGCATAAGAATCGTATAGACGAAAATTGGCGTTCACGTGCTCGTTTTTGTGGAAAAAATTAAAAAAGCTCTCAAAGCTCGAGATAAAAAAAAAAAAAACCATCCACCAGGTAGCCAACGGTAAACGGTACAAGTATCGTACGGGCGAAAACGAGCGTTACCGTGCTCGTTTTCGAGTTATTGACGAAAAACGGCCTGGAGCGATCGGTCCGGCGGTCGACGCGCGAAAGTTTCTAAGTCCGCTCTGCTCCGAATCATCGCTCCGGCGTCAAAAATCGTCGTAGGACAAAAAATCGACACGCTATTTTGCAGGAAAAAATCCGGGGAACACGATGGCGTCGTCAAAAGTGCAGGTCGTCGAGCTCGTTTTCTAGAAAAAAAAAAAAAAATTCTCAAAATTCGACAAAAAAATAAAACGATTGTTGGACCGTGTAGAGAATGTAAAACTGCATAAGAATCGTATAGACGAAAATTGGCGTTCACGTGCTCGTTTTTGTGGAAAAAATTAAAAAAGCTCTCAAAGTTCGAGATAAAAAAAAAAAAAACCATCCACCAGGTAGCCAACGGTAAACGGTACAAGTATCGTACGGGCGAAAACGAGCGTTACCGTGCTCGTTTTCGAGTTATTGACGAAAAACGGCCTGGAGCGATCGGTCCGGCGGTCGACGCGCGAAAGTTTCTAAGTCCGCTCTGCTCCGAATCATCGCTCCGGCGTCAAAAATCGTCGTAGGACAAAAAATCGACACGCTATCTTGCAGGAAAAAATCCGGGGAACACGATGGCGTCGTCAAAAGTGCAGGTCGTCGAGCTCGTTTTCGAGAGAAAAAAAAAAAAATTCTCAAAATTCGACAAAAAAATAAAACGATTATTGGATCGTGTAGAGAATGTAAAACTGCATCAGAATCGCATAGACGAAATTGGCGTTCACGTGCTCGTTTTTGTGGAAAAAATTAAAAAAGCTCTCAAAGCTCGAGATAAAAAAAAAAAAAACCATCCACCAGGTAGCCAACGGTAAACGGTACAAGTATCGTACGGGCGAAAACGAGCGTTACCGTGCTCGTTTTCGAGTTATTGACGAAAAACGGCCTGGAGCGATCGGTCCGGCGGTCGACGCGCGAAAGTTTCTAAGTCCGCTCTGCTTCGGGGAGGATACCGGAAGAATGCTTCGAGCGATTCCCGGTATCCTCCCAAAGCGTGCCGAAGGGTCACCGTGGGGTTTTTAGTGGGTAGGTCCCGCGCCTGTCGTTGTACGGGCGCGGGGAATCCCACACACCCCTCCCACCTCTCCCCAAGGAGGTGGGAGGGAGTCTTTCGAAGATTTTCCCCACGACAAAAAAAAAAAAAAAAAAAAAAAAAAAAAAAAAAAAAAAATAAAAGTCCGCTCTGCCCCGAATCATCGCTCCGGCGTCAAAAATCGTCGTAGGACAAAAAATCGACACGCTATCTTGCAGGAAAAAAACCGGGGAACACGATGGCGTCGTCAAAAGTGCAGGTCGTCGAGCTCGTTTTCGAGAGAAAAAAAAAAAATTCTCAAAATTCGACAAAAAAATAAAACGATTATTGGATCGTGTAGAGAATGTAAAACTGCATCAGAATCGCATAGACGAAAATTGGCGTTCACGTGCTCGTTTTTGTGGAAAAAATTAAAAAAGCTCTCAAAGTTCGAGATAAAAAAAAAAAAAACGATCCACCAGGTAGCCAACGGTAAACGGTACAAGTATCGTACGGGCGAAAACGAGCGTTACCGTGCTCGTTTTCGAGTTATTGACGAAAAACGGCCTGGAGCGATCGGTCCGGCGGTCGACGCGCGAAAGTTTCTAAGTCCGCTCTGCTCCGAATCATCGCTCCGGCGTCAAAAATCGTCGTAGGACAAAAAATCGACACGCTATTTTGCAGGAAAAAATCCGGGGAACACGATGGCGTCGTCAAAAGTGCAGGTCGTCGAGCTCGTTTTCTAGAAAAAAAAAAAAAAATTCTCAAAATTCGACAAAAAAATAAAACGATTGTTGGACCGTGTAGAGAATGTAAAACTGCATAAGAATCGTATAGACGAAAATTGGCGTTCACGTGCTCGTTTTTGTGGAAAAAATTAAAAAAGCTCTCAAAGTTCGAGATAAAAAAAAAAAAAACCATCCACCAGGTAGCCAACGGTAAACGGTACAAGTATCGTACGGGCGAAAACGAGCGTTACCGTGCTCGTTTTCGAGTTATTGACGAAAAACGGCCTGGAGCGATCGGTCCGGCGGTCGACGCGCGAAAGTTTCTAAGTCCGCTCTGCTCCGAATCATCGCTCCGGCGTCAAAAATCGTCGTAGGACAAAAAATCGACACGCTATCTTGCAGGAAAAAATCCGGGGAACACGATGGCGTCGTCAAAAGTGCAGGTCGTCGAGCTCGTTTTCGAGAGAAAAAAAAAAAAATTCTCAAAATTCGACAAAAAAATAAAACGATTATTGGATCGTGTAGAGAATGTAAAACTGCATCAGAATCGCATAGACGAAATTGGCGTTCACGTGCTCGTTTTTGTGGAAAAAATTAAAAAAGCTCTCAAAGCTCGAGATAAAAAAAAAAAAAACCATCCACCAGGTAGCCAACGGTAAACGGTACAAGTATCGTACGGGCGAAAACGAGCGTTACCGTGCTCGTTTTCGAGTTATTGACGAAAAACGGCCTGGAGCGATCGGTCCGGCGGTCGACGCGCGAAAGTTTCTAAGTCCGCTCTGCTTCGGGGAGGATACCGGAAGAATGCTTCGAGCGATTCCCGGTATCCTCCCAAAGCGTGCCGAAGGGTCACCGTGGGGTTTTTAGTGGGTAGGTCCCGCGCCTGTCGTTGTACGGGCGCGGGGAATCCCACACACCCCTCCCACCTCTCCCCAAGGAGGTGGGAGGGAGTCTTTCGAAGATTTTCCCCACGACAAAAAAAAAAAAAAAAAAAAAAAAAAAAAAAAAAAAAAAAAAAATAAAAGTCCGCTCTGCCCCGAATCATCGCTCCGGCGTCAAAAATCGTCGTAGGACAAAAAATCGACACGCTATCTTGCAGGAAAAAAACCGGGGAACACGATGGCGTCGTCAAAAGTGCAGGTCGTCGAGCTCGTTTTCGAGAGAAAAAAAAAAAATTCTCAAAATTCGACAAAAAAATAAAACGATTATTGGATCGTGTAGAGAATGTAAAACTGCATCAGAATCGCATAGACGAAAATTGGCGTTCACGTGCTCGTTTTTGTGGAAAAAATTAAAAAAGCTCTCAAAGTTCTAGATAAAAAAAAAAAAAACGATCCACCAGGTAGCCAACGGTAAACGGTACAAGTATCGTACGGGCGAAAACGAGCGTTACCGTGCTCGTTTTCGAGTTATTGACGAAAAACGGCCTGGAGCGATCGGTCCGGCGGTCGACGCGCGAAAGTTTCTAAGTCCGCTCTGCTCCGAATCATCGCTCCGGCGTCAAAAATCGTCGTAGGACAAAAAATCGACACGCTATCTTGCAGGAAAAAATCCGGGGAACACGATGGCGTCGTCAAAAGTGCAGGTCGTCGAGCTCGTTTTCGAGAAAAAAAAAAAAAAATTCTCAAAATTCGACAAAAAAATAAAACGATTATTGGATCGTATAGAGAATGTGAAACTGCATAAGAATCGTATAGACGAAAATTGGCGTTCACGTGCTCGTTTTTGTGGAAAAAATTAAAAAAGCTCTCAAAGCTCGAGATAAAAAAAAAAAAAACCATCCACCAGGTAGCCAACGGTAAACGGTACAAGTACCGTACGGGCGAAAACGAGCGTTACCGTGCTCGTTTTCGAGTTATTGAGGAAAAACGGCCTGGAGCGATCGGTCCGGCGGTCGACGCGCGAAAGTTTCTAAGTCCGCTCTGCTCCGAATCATCGCTCCGGCGTCAAAAATCGTCGTAGGACAAAAAATCGACACGCTATCTTGCAGGAAAAAATCCGGGGACCACGATGGCGTCGTCAAAAGTGCAGGTCGTCGAGCTCGTTTTCGAGAGAAAAAAAAAAAAATTCTCAAAATTCGACAAAAAAATAAAACGATTATTGGATCGTGTAGAGAATGTAAAACTGCATCAGAATCGCATAGACGAAATTGGCGTTCACGTGCTCGTTTTTGTGGAAAAAATTAAAAAAGCTCTCAAAGCTCGAGATAAAAAAAAAAAAAACCATCCACCAGGTAGCCAACGGTAAACGGTACAAGTACCGTACGGGCGAAAACGAGCGTTACCGTGCTCGTTTTCGAGTTATTGAGGAAAAACGGCCTGGAGCGATCGGTCCGGCGGTCGACGCGCGAAAGTTTCTAAGTCCGCTCTGCTCCGAATCATCGCTCCGGCGTCAAAAATCGTCGTAGGACAAAAAATCGACACGCTATTTTGCAGGAAAAAATCCGGGGAACACGATGGCGTCGTCAAAAGTGCAGGTCGTCGAGCTCGTTTTCGAGAGAAAAAAAAAAAAATTCTCAAAATTCGACAAAAAAATAAAACGATTATTGGATCGTGTAGAGAATGTAAAACTGCATAAGAATCGCATAGACGAAAATTGGCGTTCACGTGCTCGTTTTTGTGGAAAAAATTAAAAAAGCTCTCAAAGCTCGAGATAAAAAAAAAAAAAACCATCCACCAGGTAGCCAACGGTAAACGGTACAAGTATCGTACGGGCGAAAACGAGCGTTACCGTGCTCGTTTTCGAGTTATTGAGGAAAAACGGCCTGGAGCGATCGGTCCGGCGGTCGACGCGCGAAAGTTTCTAAGTCCGCTCTGCTCCGAATCATCGCTCCGGCGTCAAAAATCGTCGTAGGACAAAAAATCGACACGCTATCTTGCAGGAAAAAATCCGGGGAACACGATGGCGTCGTCAAAAGTGCAGGTCGTCGAGCTCGTTTTCGAGAAAAAAAAAAAAAAATTCTCAAAATTCGACAAAAAAATAAAACGATTATTGGATCGTGTAGAGAATGTAAAACTGCATCAGAATCGCATAGACCAAAATTGGCGTTCACGTGCTCGTTTTTGTGGAAAAAATTAAAAAAGCTCTCAAAGCTCGAGATAAAAAAAAAAAAAACCATCCACCAGGTAGCCAACGGTAAACGGTACAAGTATCGTACGGGCGAAAACGAGCGTTACCGTGCTCGTTTTCGAGTTATTGACGAAAAACGGCCTGGAGCGATCGGTCCGGCGGTCGACGCGCGAAAGTTTCTAAGTCCGCTCTGCTCCGAATCATCGCTCCGGCTTCAAAAATCGTCGTAGGACAAAAAATCGACACGCTATCTTGCAGGAAAAAATCCGGGGAACACGATGGCGTCGTCAAAAGTGCAGGTCGTCGAGCTCGTTTTCGAGAAAAAAAAAAAAAATTCTCAAAATTCGACAAAAAAATAAAACGATTATTGGATCGTATAGAGAATGTGAAACTGCATAAGAATCGTATAGACGAAAATTGGCGTTCACGTGCTCGTTTTTGTGGAAAAAATTAAAAAAGCTCTCAAAGCTCGAGATAAAAAAAAAAAAAACCATCCACCAGGTAGCCAACGGTAAACGGTACAAGTATCGTACGGGCGAAAACGAGCGTTACCGTGCTCGTTTTCGAGTTATTGACGAAAAACGGCCTGGAGCGATCGGTCCGGCGGTCGACGCGCGAAAGTTTCTAAGTCCGCTCTGCTCCGAATCATCGCTCCGGCGTCAAAAATCGTCGTAGGACAAAAAATCGACACGCTATCTTGCAGGAAAAAATCCGGGGAACACGATGGCGTCGTCAAAAGTGCAGGTCGTCGAGCTCGTTTTCGAGAGAAAAAAAAAAAAATTCTCAAAATTCGACAAAAAAATAAAACGATTATTGGATCGTGTAGAGAATGTAAAACTGCATCAGAATCGCATAGACGAAATTGGCGTTCACGTGCTCGTTTTTGTGGAAAAAATTAAAAAAGCTCTCAAAGCTCGAGATAAAAAAAAAAAAAACCATCCACCAGGTAGCCAACGGTAAACGGTACAAGTATCGTACGGGCGAAAACGAGCGTTACCGTGCTCGTTTTCGAGTTATTGACGAAAAACGGCCTGGAGCGATCGGTCCGGCGGTCGACGCGCGAAAGTTTCTAAGTCCGCTCTGCTTCGGGGAGGATACCGGAAGAATGCTTCGAGCGATTCCCGGTATCCTCCCAAAGCGTGCCGAAGGGTCACCGTGGGGTTTTTAGTGGGTAGGTCCCGCGCCTGTCGTTGTACGGGCGCGGGGAATCCCACACACCCCTCCCACCTCTCCCCAAGGAGGTGGGAGGGAGTCTTTCGAAGATTTTCCCCACGACAAAAAAAAAAAAAAAAAAAAAAAAAAAAAAAAAAAAAAATAAAAGTCCGCTCTGCCCCGAATCATCGCTCCGGCGTCAAAAATCGTCGTAGGACAAAAAATCGACACGCTATCTTGCAGGAAAAAAACCGGGGAACACGATGGCGTCGTCAAAAGTGCAGGTCGTCGAGCTCGTTTTCGAGAGAAAAAAAAAAAATTCTCAAAATTCGACAAAAAAATAAAACGATTATTGGATCGTGTAGAGAATGTAAAACTGCATCAGAATCGCATAGACGAAAATTGGCGTTCACGTGCTCGTTTTTGTGGAAAAAATTAAAAAAGCTCTCAAAGTTCTAGATAAAAAAAAAAAAAACGATCCACCAGGTAGCCAACGGTAAACGGTACAAGTATCGTACGGGCGAAAACGAGCGTTACCGTGCTCGTTTTCGAGTTATTGACGAAAAACGGCCTGGAGCGATCGGTCCGGCGGTCGACGCGCGAAAGTTTCTAAGTCCGCTCTGCTCCGAATCATCGCTCCGGCGTCAAAAATCGTCGTAGGACAAAAAATCGACACGCTATCTTGCAGGAAAAAATCCGGGGAACACGATGGCGTCGTCAAAAGTGCAGGTCGTCGAGCTCGTTTTCGAGAAAAAAAAAAAAAAATTCTCAAAATTCGACAAAAAAATAAAACGATTATTGGATCGTATAGAGAATGTGAAACTGCATAAGAATCGTATAGACGAAAATTGGCGTTCACGTGCTCGTTTTTGTGGAAAAAATTAAAAAAGCTCTCAAAGCTCGAGATAAAAAAAAAAAAAACCATCCACCAGGTAGCCAACGGTAAACGGTACAAGTACCGTACGGGCGAAAACGAGCGTTACCGTGCTCGTTTTCGAGTTATTGAGGAAAAACGGCCTGGAGCGATCGGTCCGGCGGTCGACGCGCGAAAGTTTCTAAGTCCGCTCTGCTCCGAATCATCGCTCCGGCATCAAAAATCGTCGTAGGACAAAAAATCGACACGCTATCTTGCAGGAAAAAATCCGGGGACCACGATGGCGTCGTCAAAAGTGCAGGTCGTCGAGCTCGTTTTCGAGAGAAAAAAAAAAAAATTCTCAAAATTCGACAAAAAAATAAAACGATTATTGGATCGTGTAGAGAATGTAAAACTGCATCAGAATCGCATAGACGAAATTGGCGTTCACGTGCTCGTTTTTGTGGAAAAAATTAAAAAAGCTCTCAAAGCTCGAGATAAAAAAAAAAAAAACCATCCACCAGGTAGCCAACGGTAAACGGTACAAGTACCGTACGGGCGAAAACGAGCGTTACCGTGCTCGTTTTCGAGTTATTGAGGAAAAACGGCCTGGAGCGATCGGTCCGGCGGTCGACGCGCGAAAGTTTCTAAGTCCGCTCTGCTCCGAATCATCGCTCCGGCGTCAAAAATCGTCGTAGGACAAAAAATCGACACGCTATTTTGCAGGAAAAAATCCGGGGAACACGATGGCGTCGTCAAAAGTGCAGGTCGTCGAGCTCGTTTTCGAGAAAAAAAAAAAAAAATTCTCAAAATTCGACAAAAAAATAAAACGATTGTTGGACCGTGTAGAGAATGTAAAACTGCATAAGAATCGTATAGACGAAAATTGGCGTTCACGTGCTCGTTTTTGTGGAAAAAATTAAAAAAGCTCTCAAAGTTCGAGATAAAAAAAAAAAAACCATCGACCAGGTAGCCAACGGTAAACGATACAAGTATCGTACGGGCGAAAACGAGCGTTACCGTGCTCGTTTTCGAGTTATTGACGAAAAACGGCCTGGAGCGATCGGTCCGGCGGTCGACGCGCGAAAGTTTCTAAGTCCGCTCTGCTCCGAATCATCGCTCCGGCGTCAAAAATCGTCGTAGGACAAAAAATCGACACGCTATCTTGCAGGAAAAAATCCGGGGACCACGATGGCGTCGTCAAAAGTGCAGGTCGTCGAGCTCGTTTTCGAGAGAAAAAAAAAAAAATTCTCAAAATTCGACAAAAAAATAAAACGATTATTGGATCGTGTAGAGAATGTAAAACTGCATCAGAATCGCATAGACGAAATTGGCGTTCACGTGCTCGTTTTTGTGGAAAAAATTAAAAAAGCTCTCAAAGCTCGAGATAAAAAAAAAAAAAACCATCCACCAGGTAGCCAACGGTAAACGGTACAAGTACCGTACGGGCGAAAACGAGCGTTACCGTGCTCGTTTTCGAGTTATTGAGGAAAAACGGCCTGGAGCGATCGGTCCGGCGGTCGACGCGCGAAAGTTTCTAAGTCCGCTCTGCTCCGAATCATCGCTCCGGCGTCAAAAATCGTCGTAGGACAAAAAATCGACACGCTATTTTGCAGGAAAAAATCCGGGGAACACGATGGCGTCGTCAAAAGTGCAGGTCGTCGAGCTCGTTTTCGAGAGAAAAAAAAAAAAATTCTCAAAATTCGACAAAAAAATAAAACGATTATTGGATCGTGTAGAGAATGTAAAACTGCATAAGAATCGCATAGACGAAAATTGGCGTTCACGTGCTCGTTTTTGTGGAAAAAATTAAAAAAGCTCTCAAAGCTCGAGATAAAAAAAAAAAAAACCATCCACCAGGTAGCCAACGGTAAACGGTACAAGTATCGTACGGGCGAAAACGAGCGTTACCGTGCTCGTTTTCGAGTTATTGAGGAAAAACGGCCTGGAGCGATCGGTCCGGCGGTCGACGCGCGAAAGTTTCTAAGTCCGCTCTGCTCCGAATCATCGCTCCGGCGTCAAAAATCGTCGTAGGACAAAAAATCGACACGCTATCTTGCAGGAAAAAATCCGGGGAACACGATGGCGTCGTCAAAAGTGCAGGTCGTCGAGCTCGTTTTCGAGAAAAAAAAAAAAAATTCTCAAAATTCGACAAAAAAATAAAACGATTATTGGATCGTATAGAGAATGTGAAACTGCATAAGAATCGTATAGACGAAAATTGGCGTTCACGTGCTCGTTTTTGTGGAAAAAATTAAAAAAGCTCTCAAAGCTCGAGAT
Organism: Colletes latitarsis; assembly: GCF_051014445.1. Taxonomy (NCBI): domain Eukaryota; kingdom Metazoa; phylum Arthropoda; class Insecta; order Hymenoptera; family Colletidae; genus Colletes; species Colletes latitarsis. Next base: position 3,220,634 of record NC_135137.1, read on the forward strand.
AAAAAAAAAAAAAACCATCCACCAGGTAGCCAACGGTAAACGGTACAAGTATCGTACGGGCGAAAACGAGCGTTACCGTGCTCGTTTTCGAGTTATTGACGAAAAACGGCCTGGAGCGATCGGTCCGGCGGTCGACGCGCGAAAGTTTCTAAGTCCGCTCTGCTCCGAATCATCGCTCCGGCGTCAAAAATCGTCGTAGGACAAAAAATCGACACGCTATTTTGCAGGAAAAAATCCGGGGAACACGATGGCGTCGTCAAAAGTGCAGGTCGTCGAGCTCGTTTTCTAGAAAAAAAAAAAAAAATTCTCAAAATTCGACAAAAAAATAAAACGATTGTTGGACCGTGTAGAGAATGTAAAACTGCATAAGAATCGTATAGACGAAAATTGGCGTTCACGTGCTCGTTTTTGTGGAAAAAATTAAAAAAGCTCTCAAAGTTCGAGATAAAAAAAAAAAAAACCATCCACCAGGTAGCCAACGGTAAACGGTACAAGTATCGTACGGGCGAAAACGAGCGTTACCGTGCTCGTTTTCGAGTTATTGACGAAAAACGGCCTGGAGCGATCGGTCCGGCGGTCGACGCGCGAAAGTTTCTAAGTCCGCTCTGCTCCGAATCATCGCTCCGGCGTCAAAAATCGTCGTAGGACAAAAAATCGACACGCTATCTTGCAGGAAAAAATCCGGGGAACACGATGGCGTCGTCAAAAGTGCAGGTCGTCGAGCTCGTTTTCGAGAAAAAAAAAAAAAAATTCTCAAAATTCGACAAAAAAATAAAACGATTATTGGATCGTATAGAGAATGTGAAACTGCATAAGAATCGTATAGACGAAAATTGGCGTTCACGTGCTCGTTTTTGTGGAAAAAATTAAAAAAGCTCTCAAAGTTCGAGATAAAAAAAAAAAAAACCATCCACCAGGTAGCCAACGGTAAACGGTACAAGTATCGTACGGGCGAAAACGAGCGTTACCGTGCTCGTTTTCGAGTTATTGACGAAAAACGGCCTGGAGCGATCGGTCCGGCGGTCGACGCGCGAAAGTTTCTAAGTCCGCTCTGCTCCGAATCATCGCTCCGGCGTCAAAAATCGTCGTAGGACAAAAAATCGACACGCTATCTTGCAGGAAAAAATCCGGGGAACACGATGGCGTCGTCAAAAGTGCAGGTCGTCGAGCTCGTTTTCGAGAAAAAAAAAAAAAAATTCTCAAAATTCGACAAAAAAATAAAACGATTATTGGATCGTATAGAGAATGTGAAACTGCATAAGAATCGTATAGACGAAAATTGGCGTTCACGTGCTCGTTTTTGTGGAAAAAATTAAAAAAGCTCTCAAAGCTCGAGATAAAAAAAAAAAAAACCATCCACCAGGTAGCCAACGGTAAACGGTACAAGTACCGTACGGGCGAAAACGAGCGTTACCGTGCTCGTTTTCGAGTTATTGAGGAAAAACGGCCTGGAGCGATCGGTCCGGCGGTCGACGCGCGAAAGTTTCTAAGTCCGCTCTGCTCCGAATCATCGCTCCGGCATCAAAAATCGTCGTAGGACAAAAAATCGACACGCTATCTTGCAGGAAAAAATCCGGGGACCACGATGGCGTCGTCAAAAGTGCAGGTCGTCGAGCTCGTTTTCGAGAGAAAAAAAAAAAAATTCTCAAAATTCGACAAAAAAATAAAACGATTATTGGATCGTGTAGAGAATGTAAAACTGCATCAGAATCGCATAGACGAAATTGGCGTTCACGTGCTCGTTTTTGTGGAAAAAATTAAAAAAGCTCTCAAAGCTCGAGATAAAAAAAAAAAAAACCATCCACCAGGTAGCCAACGGTAAACGGTACAAGTACCGTACGGGCGAAAACGAGCGTTACCGTGCTCGTTTTCGAGTTATTGAGGAAAAACGGCCTGGAGCGATCGGTCCGGCGGTCGACGCGCGAAAGTTTCTAAGTCCGCTCTGCTCCGAATCATCGCTCCGGCGTCAAAAATCGTCGTAGGACAAAAAATCGACACGCTATTTTGCAGGAAAAAATCCGGGGAACACGATGGCGTCGTCAAAAGTGCAGGTCGTCGAGCTCGTTTTCGAGAGAAAAAAAAAAAAATTCTCAAAATTCGACAAAAAAATAAAACGATTATTGGATCGTGTAGAGAATGTAAAACTGCATAAGAATCGCATAGACGAAAATTGGCGTTCACGTCCTCGTTTTTGTGGAAAAAATTAAAAAAGCTCTCAAAGCTCGAGATAAAAAAAAAAAAAACCATCCACCAGGTAGCCAACGGTAAACGGTACAAGTATCGTACGGGCGAAAACGAGCGTTACCGTGCTCGTTTTCGAGTTATTGAGGAAAAACGGCCTGGAGCGATCGGTCCGGCGGTCGACGCGCGAAAGTTTCCAAGTCCGCTCTGCTCCGAATCATCGCTCCGGCGTCAAAAATCGTCGTAGGACAAAAAATCGACACGCTATCTTGCAGGAAAAAATCCGGGGAACACGATGGCGTCGTCAAAAGTGCAGGTCGTCGAGCTCGTTTTCGAGAAAAAAAAAAAAAAATTCTCAAAATTCGACAAAAAAATAAAACGATTATTGGATCGTGTAGAGAATGTAAAACTGCATCAGAATCGCATAGACCAAAATTGGCGTTCACGTGCTCGTTTTTGTGGAAAAAATTAAAAAAGCTCTCAAAGCTCGAGATAAAAAAAAAAAAAACCATCCACCAGGTAGCCAACGGTAAACGGTACAAGTATCGTACGGGCGAAAACGAGCGTTACCGTGCTCGTTTTCGAGTTATTGACGAAAAACGGCCTGGAGCGATCGGTCCGGCGGTCGACGCGCGAAAGTTTCTAAGTCCGCTCTGCTCCGAATCATCGCTCCGGCTTCAAAAATCGTCGTAGGACAAAAAATCGACACGCTATCTTGCAGGAAAAAATCCGGGGAACACGATGGCGTCGTCAAAAGTGCAGGTCGTCGAGCTCGTTTTCGAGAAAAAAAAAAAAAATTCTCAAAATTCGACAAAAAAATAAAACGATTATTGGATCGTATAGAGAATGTGAAACTGCATAAGAATCGTATAGACGAAAATTGGCGTTCACGTGCTCGTTTTTGTGGAAAAAATTAAAAAAGCTCTCAAAGCTCGAGATAAAAAAAAAAAAAACCATCCACCAGGTAGCCAACGGTAAACGGTACAAGTATCGTACGGGCGAAAACGAGCGTTACCGTGCTCGTTTTCGAGTTATTGACGAAAAACGGCCTGGAGCGATCGGTCCGGCGGTCGACGCGCGAAAGTTTCTAAGTCCGCTCTGCTCCGAATCATCGCTCCGGCGTCAAAAATCGTCGTAGGACAAAAAATCGACACGCTATTTTGCAGGAAAAAATCCGGGGAACACGATGGCGTCGTCAAAAGTGCAGGTCGTCGAGCTCGTTTTCTAGAAAAAAAAAAAAAAATTCTCAAAATTCGACAAAAAAATAAAACGATTGTTGGACCGTGTAGAGAATGTAAAACTGCATAAGAATCGTATAGACGAAAATTGGCGTTCACGTGCTCGTTTTTGTGGAAAAAATTAAAAAAGCTCTCAAAGTTCGAGATAAAAAAAAAAAAAACCATCCACCAGGTAGCCAACGGTAAACGGTACAAGTATCGTACGGGCGAAAACGAGCGTTACCGTGCTCGTTTTCGAGTTATTGACGAAAAACGGCCTGGAGCGATCGGTCCGGCGGTCGACGCGCGAAAGTTTCTAAGTCCGCTCTGCTCCGAATCATCGCTCCGGCGTCAAAAATCGTCGTAGGACAAAAAATCGACACGCTATCTTGCAGGAAAAAATCCGGGGAACACGATGGCGTCGTCAAAAGTGCAGGTCGTCGAGCTCGTTTTCGAGAGAAAAAAAAAAAAATTCTCAAAATTCGACAAAAAAATAAAACGATTATTGGATCGTGTAGAGAATGTAAAACTGCATCAGAATCGCATAGACGAAATTGGCGTTCACGTGCTCGTTTTTGTGGAAAAAATTAAAAAAGCTCTCAAAGCTCGAGATAAAAAAAAAAAAAACCATCCACCAGGTAGCCAACGGTAAACGGTACAAGTATCGTACGGGCGAAAACGAGCGTTACCGTGCTCGTTTTCGAGTTATTGACGAAAAACGGCCTGGAGCGATCGGTCCGGCGGTCGACGCGCGAAAGTTTCTAAGTCCGCTCTGCTTCGGGGAGGATACCGGAAGAATGCTTCGAGCGATTCCCGGTATCCTCCCAAAGCGTGCCGAAGGGTCACCGTGGGGTTTTTAGTGGGTAGGTCCCGCGCCTGTCGTTGTACGGGCGCGGGGAATCCCACACACCCCTCCCACCTCTCCCCAAGGAGGTGGGAGGGAGTCTTTCGAAGATTTTCCCCACGACAAAAAAAAAAAAAAAAAAAAAAAAAAAAAAAGTCCGCCCTGCTCCGAATCATCGCTCCGGCGTCAAAAATCGTCGTAGGACAAAAAATCGACACGGTGTCTTGCAGGAAAAAATCCGGGGAACACGATGGCGTCGTCAAAAGTGCAGGTCGTCGAGCTCGTTTTCCAGAAAAAAAAAAAAAAATTCTCAAAATTCGACAAAAAAATAAAACGATTGTTGGACCGTGTAGAGAATGTAAAACTGCATAAGAATCGTATAGACGAAAATTGGCGTTCACGTGCTCGTTTTTGTGGAAAAAATTAAAAAAGCTCTCAAAGTTCGAGATAAAAAAAAAAAAACCATCGACCAGGTAGCCAACGACAAACGATACAAGTATCGTACGGGCGAAAACGAGCGTTACCGTGCTCGTTTTCGAGTTATTGACGAAAAACGGCCTGGAGCGATCGGTCCGGCGGTCGACGCGCGAAAGTTTCTAAGTCCGCTCTGCTCCGAATCATCGCTCCGGCGTCAAAAATCGTCGTAGGACAAAAAATCGACACGCTATCTTGCAGGAAAAAATCCGGGGAACACGATGGCGTCGTCAAAAGTGCAGGTCGTCGAGCACGTTTTCGAGAAAAAAAAAAAAAATTCTCAAAATTCGACAAAAAAATAAAACGATTGTTGGACCGTGTAGAGAATGTGAAACTGCATAAGAATCGTATAGACGAAAATTGGCGTTCACGTGCTCGTTTTTGTGGAAAAAATTAAAAAAGCTCTCAAAGCTCGAGATAAAAAAAAAAAAAACCATCCACCAGGTAGCCAACGGTAAACGGTACAAGTACCGTACGGGCGAAAACGAGCGTTACCGTGCTCGTTTTCGAGTTATTGAGGAAAAACGGCCTGGAGCGATCGGTCCGGCGGTCGACGCGCGAAAGTTTCTAAGTCCGCTCTGCTCCGAATCATCGCTCCGGCGTCAAAAATCGTCGTAGGACAAAAAATCGACACGCTATCTTGCAGGAAAAAATCCGGGGACCACGATGGCGTCGTCAAAAGTGCAGGTCGTCGAGCTCGTTTTCGAGAGAAAAAAAAAAAAATTCTCAAAATTCGACAAAAAAATAAAACGATTATTGGATCGTGTAGAGAATGTAAAACTGCATCAGAATCGCATAGACGAAAATTGGCGTTCACGTGCTCGTTTTTGTGGAAAAAATTAAAAAAGCTCTCAAAGCTCGAGATAAAAAAAAAAAAAACCATCCACCAGGTAGCCAACGGTAAACGGTACAAGTATCGTACGGGCGAAAACGAGCGTTACCGTGCTCGTTTTCGAGTTATTGACGAAAAACGGCCTGGAGCGATCGGTCCGGCGGTCGACGCGCGAAAGTTTCTAAGTCCGCTCTGCTCCGAATCATCGCTCCGGCTTCAAAAATCGTCGTAGGACAAAAAATCGACACGCTATCTTGCAGGAAAAAATCCGGGGAACACGATGGCGTCGTCAAAAGTGCAGGTCGTCGAGCTCGTTTTCGAGAAAAAAAAAAAAAATTCTCAAAATTCGACAAAAAAATAAAACGATTATTGGATCGTATAGAGAATGTGAAACTGCATAAGAATCGTATAGACGAAAATTGGCGTTCACGTGCTCGTTTTTGTGGAAAAAATTAAAAAAGCTCTCAAAGCTCGAGATAAAAAAAAAAAAAACCATCCACCAGGTAGCCAACGGTAAACGGTACAAGTATCGTACGGGCGAAAACGAGCGTTACCGTGCTCGTTTTCGAGTTATTGACGAAAAACGGCCTGGAGCGATCGGTCCGGCGGTCGACGCGCGAAAGTTTCTAAGTCCGCTCTGCTCCGAATCATCGCTCCGGCGTCAAAAATCGTCGTAGGACAAAAAATCGACACGCTATTTTGCAGGAAAAAATCCGGGGAACACGATGGCGTCGTCAAAAGTGCAGGTCGTCGAGCTCGTTTTCTAGAAAAAAAAAAAAAAATTCTCAAAATTCGACAAAAAAATAAAACGATTGTTGGACCGTGTAGAGAATGTAAAACTGCATAAGAATCGTATAGACGAAAATTGGCGTTCACGTGCTCGTTTTTGTGGAAAAAATTAAAAAAGCTCTCAAAGTTCGAGATAAAAAAAAAAAAAACCATCCACCAGGTAGCCAACGGTAAACGGTACAAGTATCGTACGGGCGAAAACGAGCGTTACCGTGCTCGTTTTCGAGTTATTGACGAAAAACGGCCTGGAGCGATCGGTCCGGCGGTCGACGCGCGAAAGTTTCTAAGTCCGCTCTGCTCCGAATCATCGCTCCGGCGTCAAAAATCGTCGTAGGACAAAAAATCGACACGCTATCTTGCAGGAAAAAATCCGGGGAACACGATGGCGTCGTCAAAAGTGCAGGTCGTCGAGCTCGTTTTCGAGAAAAAAAAAAAAAAATTCTCAAAATTCGACAAAAAAATAAAACGATTATTGGATCGTATAGAGAATGTGAAACTGCATAAGAATCGTATAGACGAAAATTGGCGTTCACGTGCTCGTTTTTGTGGAAAAAATTAAAAAAGCTCTCAAAGTTCGAGATAAAAAAAAAAAAAACCATCCACCAGGTAGCCAACGGTAAACGGTACAAGTATCGTACGGGCGAAAACGAGCGTTACCGTGCTCGTTTTCGAGTTATTGACGAAAAACGGCCTGGAGCGATCGGTCCGGCGGTCGACGCGCGAAAGTTTCTAAGTCCGCTCTGCTCCGAATCATCGCTCCGGCGTCAAAAATCGTCGTAGGACAAAAAATCGACACGCTATCTTGCAGGAAAAAATCCGGGGAACACGATGGCGTCGTCAAAAGTGCAGGTCGTCGAGCTCGTTTTCGAGAAAAAAAAAAAAAAATTCTCAAAATTCGACAAAAAAATAAAACGATTATTGGATCGTATAGAGAATGTGAAACTGCATAAGAATCGTATAGACGAAAATTGGCGTTCACGTGCTCGTTTTTGTGGAAAAAATTAAAAAAGCTCTCAAAGCTCGAGATAAAAAAAAAAAAAACCATCCACCAGGTAGCCAACGGTAAACGGTACAAGTACCGTACGGGCGAAAACGAGCGTTACCGTGCTCGTTTTCGAGTTATTGAGGAAAAACGGCCTGGAGCGATCGGTCCGGCGGTCGACGCGCGAAAGTTTCTAAGTCCGCTCTGCTCCGAATCATCGCTCCGGCATCAAAAATCGTCGTAGGACAAAAAATCGACACGCTATCTTGCAGGAAAAAATCCGGGGACCACGATGGCGTCGTCAAAAGTGCAGGTCGTCGAGCTCGTTTTCGAGAGAAAAAAAAAAAAATTCTCAAAATTCGACAAAAAAATAAAACGATTATTGGATCGTGTAGAGAATGTAAAACTGCATCAGAATCGCATAGACGAAATTGGCGTTCACGTGCTCGTTTTTGTGGAAAAAATTAAAAAAGCTCTCAAAGCTCGAGATAAAAAAAAAAAAAACCATCCACCAGGTAGCCAACGGTAAACGGTACAAGTACCGTACGGGCGAAAACGAGCGTTACCGTGCTCGTTTTCGAGTTATTGAGGAAAAACGGCCTGGAGCGATCGGTCCGGCGGTCGACGCGCGAAAGTTTCTAAGTCCGCTCTGCTCCGAATCATCGCTCCGGCGTCAAAAATCGTCGTAGGACAAAAAATCGACACGCTATTTTGCAGGAAAAAATCCGGGGAACACGATGGCGTCGTCAAAAGTGCAGGTCGTCGAGCTCGTTTTCGAGAGAAAAAAAAAAAAATTCTCAAAATTCGACAAAAAAATAAAACGATTATTGGATCGTGTAGAGAATGTAAAACTGCATAAGAATCGCATAGACGAAAATTGGCGTTCACGTCCTCGTTTTTGTGGAAAAAATTAAAAAAGCTCTCAAAGCTCGAGATAAAAAAAAAAAAAACCATCCACCAGGTAGCCAACGGTAAACGGTACAAGTATCGTACGGGCGAAAACGAGCGTTACCGTGCTCGTTTTCGAGTTATTGAGGAAAAACGGCCTGGAGCGATCGGTCCGGCGGTCGACGCGCGAAAGTTTCCAAGTCCGCTCTGCTCCGAATCATCGCTCCGGCGTCAAAAATCGTCGTAGGACAAAAAATCGACACGCTATCTTGCAGGAAAAAATCCGGGGAACACGATGGCGTCGTCAAAAGTGCAGGTCGTCGAGCTCGTTTTCGAGAAAAAAAAAAAAAAATTCTCAAAATTCGACAAAAAAATAAAACGATTATTGGATCGTGTAGAGAATGTAAAACTGCATCAGAATCGCATAGACCAAAATTGGCGTTCACGTGCTCGTTTTTGTGGAAAAAATTAAAAAAGCTCTCAAAGCTCGAGATAAAAAAAAAAAAAACCATCCACCAGGTAGCCAACGGTAAACGGTACAAGTATCGTACGGGCGAAAACGAGCGTTACCGTGCTCGTTTTCGAGTTATTGACGAAAAACGGCCTGGAGCGATCGGTCCGGCGGTCGACGCGCGAAAGTTTCTAAGTCCGCTCTGCTCCGAATCATCGCTCCGGCTTCAAAAATCGTCGTAGGACAAAAAATCGACACGCTATCTTGCAGGAAAAAATCCGGGGAACACGATGGCGTCGTCAAAAGTGCAGGTCGTCGAGCTCGTTTTCGAGAAAAAAAAAAAAAATTCTCAAAATTCGACAAAAAAATAAAACGATTATTGGATCGTATAGAGAATGTGAAACTGCATAAGAATCGTATAGACGAAAATTGGCGTTCACGTGCTCGTTTTTGTGGAAAAAATTAAAAAAGCTCTCAAAGCTCGAGATAAAAAAAAAAAAAACCATCCACCAGGTAGCCAACGGTAAACGGTACAAGTATCGTACGGGCGAAAACGAGCGTTACCGTGCTCGTTTTCGAGTTATTGACGAAAAACGGCCTGGAGCGATCGGTCCGGCGGTCGACGCGCGAAAGTTTCTAAGTCCGCTCTGCTCCGAATCATCGCTCCGGCGTCAAAAATCGTCGTAGGACAAAAAATCGACACGCTATTTTGCAGGAAAAAATCCGGGGAACACGATGGCGTCGTCAAAAGTGCAGGTCGTCGAGCTCGTTTTCTAGAAAAAAAAAAAAAAATTCTCAAAATTCGACAAAAAAATAAAACGATTGTTGGACCGTGTAGAGAATGTAAAACTGCATAAGAATCGTATAGACGAAAATTGGCGTTCACGTGCTCGTTTTTGTGGAAAAAATTAAAAAAGCTCTCAAAGTTCGAGATAAAAAAAAAAAAAACCATCCACCAGGTAGCCAACGGTAAACGGTACAAGTATCGTACGGGCGAAAACGAGCGTTACCGTGCTCGTTTTCGAGTTATTGACGAAAAACGGCCTGGAGCGATCGGTCCGGCGGTCGACGCGCGAAAGTTTCTAAGTCCGCTCTGCTCCGAATCATCGCTCCGGCGTCAAAAATCGTCGTAGGACAAAAAATCGACACGCTATCTTGCAGGAAAAAATCCGGGGAACACGATGGCGTCGTCAAAAGTGCAGGTCGTCGAGCTCGTTTTCGAGAGAAAAAAAAAAAAATTCTCAAAATTCGACAAAAAAATAAAACGATTATTGGATCGTGTAGAGAATGTAAAACTGCATCAGAATCGCATAGACGAAATTGGCGTTCACGTGCTCGTTTTTGTGGAAAAAATTAAAAAAGCTCTCAAAGCTCGAGATAAAAAAAAAAAAAACCATCCACCAGGTAGCCAACGGTAAACGGTACAAGTATCGTACGGGCGAAAACGAGCGTTACCGTGCTCGTTTTCGAGTTATTGACGAAAAACGGCCTGGAGCGATCGGTCCGGCGGTCGACGCGCGAAAGTTTCTAAGTCCGCTCTGCTTCGGGGAGGATACCGGAAGAATGCTTCGAGCGATTCCCGGTATCCTCCCAAAGCGTGCCGAAGGGTCACCGTGGGGTTTTTAGTGGGTAGGTCCCGCGCCTGTCGTTGTACGGGCGCGGGGAATCCCACACACCCCTCCCACCTCTCCCCAAGGAGGTGGGAGGGAGTCTTTCGAAGATTTTCCCCACGACAAAAAAAAAAAAAAAAAAAAAAAAAAAAAAAGTCCGCCCTGCTCCGAATCATCGCTCCGGCGTCAAAAATCGTCGTAGGACAAAAAATCGACACGGTGTCTTGCAGGAAAAAATCCGGGGAACACGATGGCGTCGTCAAAAGTGCAGGTCGTCGAGCTCGTTTTCCAGAAAAAAAAAAAAAAATTCTCAAAATTCGACAAAAAAATAAAACGATTGTTGGACCGTGTAGAGAATGTAAAACTGCATAAGAATCGTATAGACGAAAATTGGCGTTCACGTGCTCGTTTTTGTGGAAAAAATTAAAAAAGCTCTCAAAGTTCGAGATAAAAAAAAAAAAACCATCGACCAGGTAGCCAACGACAAACGATACAAGTATCGTACGGGCGAAAACGAGCGTTACCGTGCTCGTTTTCGAGTTATTGACGAAAAACGGCCTGGAGCGATCGGTCCGGCGGTCGACGCGCGAAAGTTTCTAAGTCCGCTCTGCTCCGAATCATCGCTCCGGCGTCAAAAATCGTCGTAGGACAAAAAATCGACACGCTATCTTGCAGGAAAAAATCCGGGGAACACGATGGCGTCGTCAAAAGTGCAGGTCGTCGAGCACGTTTTCGAGAAAAAAAAAAAAAATTCTCAAAATTCGACAAAAAAATAAAACGATTGTTGGACCGTGTAGAGAATGTGAAACTGCATAAGAATCGTATAGACGAAAATTGGCGTTCACGTGCTCGTTTTTGTGGAAAAAATTAAAAAAGCTCTCAAAGCTCGAGATAAAAAAAAAAAAAACCATCCACCAGGTAGCCAACGGTAAACGGTACAAGTACCGTACGGGCGAAAACGAGCGTTACCGTGCTCGTTTTCGAGTTATTGAGGAAAAACGGCCTGGAGCGATCGGTCCGGCGGTCGACGCGCGAAAGTTTCTAAGTCCGCTCTGCTCCGAATCATCGCTCCGGCGTCAAAAATCGACGTAGGACAAAAAATCGACACGCTATTTTGCAGGAAAAAATCCGGGGAACACGATGGCAACGTCAAAAGTGCAGGTCGTCGTGCTCGTTTTCGAGAAAAAAAAAAAAAAATTCTCAAAATTCGACAAAAAAATAAAACGATTGTTGGACCGTGTAGAGAATGTAAAACTGCATAAGAATCGTATAGACGAAAACTGGCGTTCACGTGCTCGTTTTTGTGGAAAAAATTAAAAAAGCTCTCAAAGCTCGAGATAAAAAAAAAAAAAACCATCCACCAGGTAGCCAACGGTAAACGGTACAAGTACCGTACGGGCGAAAACGAGCGTTACCGTGCTCGTTTTCGAGTTATTGAGGAAAAACGGCCTGGAGCGATCGGTCCGGCGGTCGACGCGCGAAAGTTTCTAAGTCCGCTCTGCTCCGAATCATCGCTCCGGCGTCAAAAATCGTCGTAGGACAAAAAATCGACACGCTATCTTGCAGGAAAAAATCCGGGGACCACGATGGCGTCGTCAAAAGTGCAGGTCGTCGAGCTCGTTTTCGAGAGAAAAAAAAAAAAATTCTCAAAATTCGACAAAAAAATAAAACGATTATTGGATCGTGTAGAGAATGTAAAACTGCATCAGAATCGCATAGACGAAAATTGGCGTTCACGTGCTCGTTTTTGTGGAAAAAATTAAAAAAGCTCTCAAAGCTCGAGATAAAAAAAAAAAAAACCATCCACCAGGTAGCCAACGGTAAACGGTACAAGTATCGTACGGGCGAAAACGAGCGTTACCGTGCTCGTTTTCGAGTTATTGACGAAAAACGGCCTGGAGCGATCGGTCCGGCGGTCGACGCGCGAAAGTTTCTAAGTCCGCTCTGCTCCGAATCATCGCTCCGGCGTCAAAAATCGTCGTAGGACAAAAAATCGACACGCTATTTTGCAGGAAAAAATCCGGGGAACACGATGGCGTCGTCAAAAGTGCAGGTCGTCGAGCTCGTTTTCGAGAAAAAAAAAAAAAAATTCTCAAAATTCGACAAAAAAATAAAACGATTGTTGGACCGTGTAGAGAATGTAAAACTGCATAAGAATCGTATAGACGAAAATTGGCGTTCACGTGCTCGTTTTTGTGGAAAAAATTAAAAAAGCTCTCAAAGTTCGAGATAAAAAAAAAAAATACCATCCACCAGGTAGCCAACGGTAAACGGTACAAGTATCGTACGGGCGAAAACGAGCGTTACCGTGCTCGTTTTCGAGTTATTGACGAAAAACGGCCTGGAGCGATCGGTCCGGCGGTCGACGCGCGAAAGTTTCTAAGTCCGCTCTGCTCCGAATCATCGCTCCGGCGTCAAAAATCGTCGTAGGACAAAAAATCGACACGCTATCTTGCAGGAAAAAATCCGGGGAACACGATGGCGTCGTCAAAAGTGCAGGTCGTCGAGCTCGTTTTCGAGAAAAAAAAAAAAAAATTCTCAAAATTCGACAAAAAAATAAAACGATTATTGGATCGTATAGAGAATGTGAAACTGCATAAGAATCGTATAGACGAAAATTGGCGTTCACGTGCTCGTTTTTGTGGAAAAAATTAAAAAAGCTCTCAAAGCTCGAGATAAAAAAAAAAAAAACGATCCACCAGGTAGCCAACGGTAAACGGTACAAGTACCGTAGGGGCGAAAACGAGCGTTACCGTGCTCGTTTTCGAGTTATTGAGGAAAAACGGCCTGGAGCGATCGGTCCGGCGGTCGACGCGCGAAAGTTTCTAAGTCCGCTCTGCTCCGAATCATCGCTCCGGCATCAAAAATCGTCGTAGGACAAAAAATCGACACGCTATCTTGCAGGAAAAAATCCGGGGACCACGATGGCGTCGTCAAAAGTGCAGGTCGTCGAGCTCGTTTTCGAGAAAAAAAAAAAAAAATTCTCAAAATTCGACAAAAAAATAAAACGATTGTTGGACCGTGTAGAGAATGTAAAACTGCATAAGAATCGTATAGACGAAAATTGGCGTTCACGTGCTCGTTTTTGTGGAAAAAATTAAAAAAGCTCTCAAAGTTCGAGATAAAAAAAAAAAAACCATCGACCAGGTAGCCAACGGTAAACGATACAAGTATCGTACGGGCGAAAACGAGCGTTACCGTGCTCGTTTTCGAGTTATTGACGAAAAACAGCCTGGAGCGATCGGTCCGGCGGTCGACGCGCGAAAGTTTCTAAGTCCGCTCTGCTCCGAATCATCGCTCCGGCGTCAACAATCGTCGTAGGACAAAAAATCGACACGCTATCTTGCAGGAAAAAATCCGGGGAACACGATGGCGTCGTCAAAAGTGCAGGTCGTCGAGCTCGTTTTCGAGAAAAAAAAAAAAAAATTCTCAAAATTCGACAAAAAAATAAAACGATTATTGGATCGTGTAGAGAATGTAAAACTGCATAAGAATCGCATAGACGAAAATTGGCGTTCACGTGCTCGTTTTTGTGGAAAAAATTAAAAAAGCTCTCAAAGCTCGAGATAAAAAAAAAAAAAACCATCCACCAGGTAGCCAACGGTAAACGGTACAAGTATCGTACGGGCGAAAACGAGCGTTACCGTGCTCGTTTTCGAGTTATTGAGGAAAAACGGCCTGGAGCGATCGGTCCGGCGGTCGACGCGCGAAAGTTTCTAAGTCCGCTCTGCTCCGAATCATCGCTCCGGCGTCAAAAATCGTCGTAGGACAAAAAATCGACACGCTATCTTGCAGGAAAAAATCCGGGGAACACGATGGCGTCGTCAAAAGTGCAGGTCGTCGAGCTCGTTTTCGAGAAAAAAAAAAAAAAATTCTCAAAATTCGACAAAAAAATAAAACGATTATTGGATCGTGTAGAGAATGTAAAACTGCATCAGAATCGCATAGACCAAAATTGGCGTTCACGTGCTCGTTTTTGTGGAAAAAATTAAAAAAGCTCTCAAAGCTCGAGATAAAAAAAAAAAAAACCATCCACCAGGTAGCCAACGGTAAACGGTACAAGTATCGTACGGGCGAAAACGAGCGTTACCGTGCTCGTTTTCGAGTTATTGACGAAAAACGGCCTGGAGCGATCGGTCCGGCGGTCGACGCGCGAAAGTTTCTAAGTCCGCTCTGCTCCGAATCATCGCTCCGGCTTCAAAAATCGTCGTAGGACAAAAAATCGACACGCTATCTTGCAGGAAAAAATCCGGGGAACACGATGGCGTCGTCAAAAGTGCAGGTCGTCGAGCTCGTTTTCGAGAAAAAAAAAAAAAATTCTCAAAATTCGACAAAAAAATAAAACGATTATTGGATCGTATAGAGAATGTGAAACTGCATAAGAATCGTATAGACGAAAATTGGCGTTCACGTGCTCGTTTTTGTGGAAAAAATTAAAAAAGCTCTCAAAGCTCGAGATAAAAAAAAAAAAAACCATCCACCAGGTAGCCAACGGTAAACGGTACAAGTATCGTACGGGCGAAAACGAGCGTTACCGTGCTCGTTTTCGAGTTATTGACGAAAAACGGCCTGGAGCGATCGGTCCGGCGGTCGACGCGCGAAAGTTTCTAAGTCCGCTCTGCTCCGAATCATCGCTCCGGCGTCAAAAATCGTCGTAGGACAAAAAATCGACACGCTATTTTGCAGGAAAAAATCCGGGGAACACGATGGCGTCGTCAAAAGTGCAGGTCGTCGAGCTCGTTTTCTAGAAAAAAAAAAAAAAATTCTCAAAATTCGACAAAAAAATAAAACGATTGTTGGACCGTGTAGAGAATGTAAAACTGCATAAGAATCGTATAGACGAAAATTGGCGTTCACGTGCTCGTTTTTGTGGAAAAAATTAAAAAAGCTCTCAAAGTTCGAGATAAAAAAAAAAAAAACCATCCACCAGGTAGCCAACGGTAAACGGTACAAGTATCGTACGGGCGAAAACGAGCGTTACCGTGCTCGTTTTCGAGTTATTGACGAAAAACGGCCTGGAGCGATCGGTCCGGCGGTCGACGCGCGAAAGTTTCTAAGTCCGCTCTGCTCCGAATCATCGCTCCGGCGTCAAAAATCGTCGTAGGACAAAAAATCGACACGCTATCTTGCAGGAAAAAATCCGGGGAACACGATGGCGTCGTCAAAAGTGCAGGTCGTCGAGCTCGTTTTCGAGAGAAAAAAAAAAAAATTCTCAAAATTCGACAAAAAAATAAAACGATTATTGGATCGTGTAGAGAATGTAAAACTGCATCAGAATCGCATAGACGAAATTGGCGTTCACGTGCTCGTTTTTGTGGAAAAAATTAAAAAAGCTCTCAAAGCTCGAGATAAAAAAAAAAAAAACCATCCACCAGGTAGCCAACGGTAAACGGTACAAGTATCGTACGGGCGAAAACGAGCGTTACCGTGCTCGTTTTCGAGTTATTGACGAAAAACGGCCTGGAGCGATCGGTCCGGCGGTCGACGCGCGAAAGTTTCTAAGTCCGCTCTGCTTCGGGGAGGATACCGGAAGAATGCTTCGAGCGATTCCCGGTATCCTCCCAAAGCGTGCCGAAGGGTCACCGTGGGGTTTTTAGTGGGTAGGTCCCGCGCCTGTCGTTGTACGGGCGCGGGGAATCCCACACACCCCTCCCACCTCTCCCCAAGGAGGTGGGAGGGAGTCTTTCGAAGATTTTCCCCACGACAAAAAAAAAAAAAAAAAAAAAAAAAAAAAAAAAAAAAAAAAATAAAAGTCCGCTCTGCCCCGAATCATCGCTCCGGCGTCAAAAATCGTCGTAGGACAAAAAATCGACACGCTATCTTGCAGGAAAAAAACCGGGGAACACGATGGCGTCGTCAAAAGTGCAGGTCGTCGAGCTCGTTTTCGAGAGAAAAAAAAAAAATTCTCAAAATTCGACAAAAAAATAAAACGATTATTGGATCGTGTAGAGAATGTAAAACTGCATCAGAATCGCATAGACGAAAATTGGCGTTCACGTGCTCGTTTTTGTGGAAAAAATTAAAAAAGCTCTCAAAGCTCGAGATAAAAAAAAAAAAACCATCCACCAGGTAGCCAACGGTAAACGGTACAAGTATCGTACGGGCGAAAACGAGCGTTACCGTGCTCGTTTTCGAGTTATTGACGAAAAACGGCCTGGAGCGATCGGTCCGGCGGTCGACGCGCGAAAGTTTCTAAGTCCGCTCTGCTCCGAATCATCGCTCCGGCGTCAAAAATCGTCGTAGGACAAAAAATCGACACGCTATCTTGCAGGAAAAAATCCGGGGACCACGATGGCGTCGTCAAAAGTGCAGGTCGTCGAGCTCGTTTTCGAGAGAAAAAAAAAAAAATTCTCAAAATTCGACAAAAAAATAAAACGATTATTGGATCGTGTAGAGAATGTAAAACTGCATCAGAATCGCATAGACGAAAATTGGCGTTCACGTGCTCGTTTTTGTGGAAAAAATTAAAAAAGCTCTCAAAGCTCGAGATAAAAAAAAAAAAAACCATCCACCAGGTAGCCAACGGTAAACGGTACAAGTATCGTACGGGCGAAAACGAGCGTTACCGTGCTCGTTTTCGAGTTATTGACGAAAAACGGCCTGGAGCGATCGGTCCGGCGGTCGACGCGCGAAAGTTTCTAAGTCCGCTCTGCTCCGAATCATCGCTCCGGCGTCAAAAATCGTCGTAGGACAAAAAATCGACACGCTATCTTGCAGGAAAAAATCCGGGGAACACGATGGCGTCGTCAAAAGTGCAGGTCGTCGAGCTCGTTTTCGAGAGAAAAAAAAAAAAATTCTCAAAATTCGACAAAAAAATAAAACGATTATTGGATCGTGTAGAGAATGTAAAACTGCATCAGAATCGCATAGACGAAATTGGCGTTCACGTGCTCGTTTTTGTGGAAAAAATTAAAAAAGCTCTCAAAGCTCGAGATAAAAAAAAAAAAAACCATCCACCAGGTAGCCAACGGTAAACGGTACAAGTATCGTACGGGCGAAAACGAGCGTTACCGTGCTCGTTTTCGAGTTATTGACGAAAAACGGCCTGGAGCGATCGGTCCGGCGGTCGACGCGCGAAAGTTTCTAAGTCCGCTCTGCTTCGGGGAGGATACCGGAAGAATGCTTCGAGCGATTCCCGGTATCCTCCCAAAGCGTGCCGAAGGGTCACCGTGGGGTTTTTAGTGGGTAGGTCCCGCGCCTGTCGTTGTACGGGCGCGGGGAATCCCACACACCCCTCCCACCTCTCCCCAAGGAGGTGGGAGGGAGTCTTTCGAAGATTTTCCCCACGACAAAAAAAAAAAAAAAAAAAAAAAAAAAAAAAAAAAAAAAATAAAAGTCCGCTCTGCCCCGAATCATCGCTCCGGCGTCAAAAATCGTCGTAGGACAAAAAATCGACACGCTATCTTGCAGGAAAAAAACCGGGGAACACGATGGCGTCGTCAAAAGTGCAGGTCGTCGAGCTCGTTTTCGAGAGAAAAAAAAAAAATTCTCAAAATTCGACAAAAAAATAAAACGATTATTGGATCGTGTAGAGAATGTAAAACTGCATCAGAATCGCATAGACGAAAATTGGCGTTCACGTGCTCGTTTTTGTGGAAAAAATTAAAAAAGCTCTCAAAGCTCGAGATAAAAAAAAAAAAACCATCCACCAGGTAGCCAACGGTAAACGGTACAAGTATCGTACGGGCGAAAACGAGCGTTACCGTGCTCGTTTTCGAGTTATTGACGAAAAACGGCCTGGAGCGATCGGTCCGGCGGTCGACGCGCGAAAGTTTCTAAGTCCGCTCTGCTCCGAATCATCGCTCCGGCGTCAAAAATCGTCGTAGGACAAACAATCGACACGCTATCTTGCAGGAAAAAATCCGGGGACCACGATGGCGTCGTCAAAAGTGCAGGTCGTCGAGCTCGTTTTCGAGAGAAAAAAAAAAAAATTCTCAAAATTCGACAAAAAAATAAAACGATTATTGGATCGTGTAGAGAATGTAAAACTGCATCAGAATCGCATAGACGAAAATTGGCGTTCACGTGCTCGTTTTTGTGGAAAAAATTAAAAAAGCTCTCAAAGCTCGAGATAAAAAAAAAAAAAACCATCCACCAGGTAGCCAACGGTAAACGGTACAAGTACCGTACGGGCGAAAACGAGCGTTACCGTGCTCGTTTTCGAGTTATTGAGGAAAAACGGCCTGGAGCGATCGGTCCGGCGGTCGACGCGCGAAAGTTTCTAAGTCCGCTCTGCTCCGAATCATCGCTCCGGCATCAAAAATCGTCGTAGGACAAAAAATCGACACGCTATCTTGCAGGAAAAAATCCGGGGACCACGATGGCGTCGTCAAAAGTGCAGGTCGTCGAGCTCGTTTTCGAGAGAAAAAAAAAAAAATTCTCAAAATTCGACAAAAAAATAAAACGATTATTGGATCGTGTAGAGAATGTAAAACTGCATCAGAATCGCATAGACGAAAATTGGCGTTCACGTGCTCGTTTTTGTGGAAAAAATTAAAAAAGCTCTCAAAGCTCGAGATAAAAAAAAAAAAAACCATCCACCAGGTAGCCAACGGTAAACGGTACAAGTATCGTACGGGCGAAAACGAGCGTTACCGTGCTCGTTTTCGAGTTATTGACGAAAAACGGCCTGGAGCGATCGGTCCGGCGGTCGACGCGCGAAAGTTTCTAAGTCCGCTCTGCTCCGAATCATCGCTCCGGCGTCAAAAATCGTCGTAGGACAAAAAATCGACACGCTATTTTGCAGGAAAAAATCCGGGGAACACGATGGCGTCGTCAAAAGTGCAGGTCGTCGAGCTCGTTTTCGAGAAAAAAAAAAAAAAATTCTCAAAATTCGACAAAAAAATAAAACGATTGTTGGACCGTGTAGAGAATGTAAAACTGCATAAGAATCGTATAGACGAAAATTGGCGTTCACGTGCTCGTTTTTGTGGAAAAAATTAAAAAAGCTCTCAAAGTTCGAGATAAAAAAAAAAAATACCATCCACCAGGTAGCCAACGGTAAACGGTACAAGTATCGTACGGGCGAAAACGAGCGTTACCGTGCTCGTTTTCGAGTTATTGACGAAAAACGGCCTGGAGCGATCGGTCCGGCGGTCGACGCGCGAAAGTTTCTAAGTCCGCTCTGCTCCGAATCATCGCTCCGGCGTCAAAAATCGTCGTAGGACAAAAAATCGACACGCTATCTTGCAGGAAAAAATCCGGGGAACACGATGGCGTCGTCAAAAGTGCAGGTCGTCGAGCTCGTTTTCGAGAAAAAAAAAAAAAAATTCTCAAAATTCGACAAAAAAATAAAACGATTATTGGATCGTATAGAGAATGTGAAACTGCATAAGAATCGTATAGACGAAAATTGGCGTTCACGTGCTCGTTTTTGTGGAAAAAATTAAAAAAGCTCTCAAAGCTCGAGATAAAAAAAAAAAAAACCATCCACCAGGTAGCCAACGGTAAACGGTACAAGTACCGTAGGGGCGAAAACGAGCGTTACCGTGCTCGTTTTCGAGTTATTGAGGAAAAACGGCCTGGAGCGATCGGTCCGGCGGTCGACGCGCGAAAGTTTCTAAGTCCGCTCTGCTCCGAATCATCGCTCCGGCATCAAAAATCGTCGTAGGACAAAAAATCGACACGCTATCTTGCAGGAAAAAATCCGGGGACCACGATGGCGTCGTCAAAAGTGCAGGTCGTCGAGCTCGTTTTCGAGAAAAAAAAAAAAAAATTCTCAAAATTCGACAAAAAAATAAAACGATTGTTGGACCGTGTAGAGAATGTAAAACTGCATAAGAATCGTATAGACGAAAATTGGCGTTCACGTGCTCGTTTTTGTGGAAAAAATTAAAAAAGCTCTCAAAGTTCGAGATAAAAAAAAAAAAACCATCGACCAGGTAGCCAACGGTAAACGATACAAGTATCGTACGGGCGAAAACGAGCGTTACCGTGCTCGTTTTCGAGTTATTGACGAAAAACGGCCTGGAGCGATCGGTCCGGCGGTCGACGCGCGAAAGTTTCTAAGTCCGCTCTGCTCCGAATCATCGCTCCGGCTTCAAAAATCGTCGTAGGACAAAAAATCGACACGCTATCTTGCAGGAAAAAATCCGGGGAACACGATGGCGTCGTCAAAAGTGCAGGTCGTCGAGCTCGTTTTCGAGAAAAAAAAAAAAAATTCTCAAAATTCGACAAAAAAATAAAACGATTATTGGATCGTATAGAGAATGTGAAACTGCATAAGAATCGTATAGACGAAAATTGGCGTTCACGTGCTCGTTTTTGTGGAAAAAATTAAAAAAGCTCTCAAAGCTCGAGATAAAAAAAAAAAAAACCATCCACCAGGTAGCCAACGGTAAACGGTACAAGTATCGTACGGGCGAAAACGAGCGTTACCGTGCTCGTTTTCGAGTTATTGACGAAAAACGGCCTGGAGCGATCGGTCCGGCGGTCGACGCGCGAAAGTTTCTAAGTCCGCTCTGCTCCGAATCATCGCTCCGGCGTCAAAAATCGTCGTAGGACAAAAAATCGACACGCTATTTTGCAGGAAAAAATCCGGGGAACACGATGGCGTCGTCAAAAGTGCAGGTCGTCGAGCTCGTTTTCTAGAAAAAAAAAAAAAAATTCTCAAAATTCGACAAAAAAATAAAACGATTGTTGGACCGTGTAGAGAATGTAAAACTGCATAAGAATCGTATAGACGAAAATTGGCGTTCACGTGCTCGTTTTTGTGGAAAAAATTAAAAAAGCTCTCAAAGTTCGAGATAAAAAAAAAAAAAACCATCCACCAGGTAGCCAACGGTAAACGGTACAAGTATCGTACGGGCGAAAACGAGCGTTACCGTGCTCGTTTTCGAGTTATTGACGAAAAACGGCCTGGAGCGATCGGTCCGGCGGTCGACGCGCGAAAGTTTCTAAGTCCGCTCTGCTCCGAATCATCGCTCCGGCGTCAAAAATCGTCGTAGGACAAAAAATCGACACGCTATCTTGCAGGAAAAAATCCGGGGAACACGATGGCGTCGTCAAAAGTGCAGGTCGTCGAGCTCGTTTTCGAGAGAAAAAAAAAAAAATTCTCAAAATTCGACAAAAAAATAAAACGATTATTGGATCGTGTAGAGAATGTAAAACTGCATCAGAATCGCATAGACGAAATTGGCGTTCACGTGCTCGTTTTTGTGGAAAAAATTAAAAAAGCTCTCAAAGCTCGAGATAAAAAAAAAAAAAACCATCCACCAGGTAGCCAACGGTAAACGGTACAAGTATCGTACGGGCGAAAACGAGCGTTACCGTGCTCGTTTTCGAGTTATTGACGAAAAACGGCCTGGAGCGATCGGTCCGGCGGTCGACGCGCGAAAGTTTCTAAGTCCGCTCTGCTTCGGGGAGGATACCGGAAGAATGCTTCGAGCGATTCCCGGTATCCTCCCAAAGCGTGCCGAAGGGTCACCGTGGGGTTTTTAGTGGGTAGGTCCCGCGCCTGTCGTTGTACGGGCGCGGGGAATCCCACACACCCCTCCCACCTCTCCCCAAGGAGGTGGGAGGGAGTCTTTCGAAGATTTTCCCCACGACAAAAAAAAAAAAAAAAAAAAAAAAAAAAAAAAAAAAAAAAAAAATAAAAGTCCGCTCTGCCCCGAATCATCGCTCCGGCGTCAAAAATCGTCGTAGGACAAAAAATCGACACGCTATCTTGCAGGAAAAAAACCGGGGAACACGATGGCGTCGTCAAAAGTGCAGGTCGTCGAGCTCGTTTTCGAGAGAAAAAAAAAAAATTCTCAAAATTCGACAAAAAAATAAAACGATTATTGGATCGTGTAGAGAATGTAAAACTGCATCAGAATCGCATAGACGAAAATTGGCGTTCACGTGCTCGTTTTTGTGGAAAAAATTAAAAAAGCTCTCAAAGCTCGAGATAAAAAAAAAAAAACCATCCACCAGGTAGCCAACGGTAAACGGTACAAGTATCGTACGGGCGAAAACGAGCGTTACCGTGCTCGTTTTCGAGTTATTGACGAAAAACGGCCTGGAGCGATCGGTCCGGCGGTCGACGCGCGAAAGTTTCTAAGTCCGCTCTGCTCCGAATCATCGCTCCGGCGTCAAAAATCGTCGTAGGACAAAAAATCGACACGCTATCTTGCAGGAAAAAATCCGGGGACCACGATGGCGTCGTCAAAAGTGCAGGTCGTCGAGCTCGTTTTCGAGAGAAAAAAAAAAAAATTCTCAAAATTCGACAAAAAAATAAAACGATTATTGGATCGTGTAGAGAATGTAAAACTGCATCAGAATCGCATAGACGAAAATTGGCGTTCACGTGCTCGTTTTTGTGGAAAAAATTAAAAAAGCTCTCAAAGCTCGAGATAAAAAAAAAAAAAACCATCCACCAGGTAGCCAACGGTAAACGGTACAAGTATCGTACGGGCGAAAACGAGCGTTACCGTGCTCGTTTTCGAGTTATTGACGAAAAACGGCCTGGAGCGATCGGTCCGGCGGTCGACGCGCGAAAGTTTCTAAGTCCGCTCTGCTCCGAATCATCGCTCCGGCGTCAAAAATCGTCGTAGGACAAAAAATCGACACGCTATCTTGCAGGAAAAAATCCGGGGAACACGATGGCGTCGTCAAAAGTGCAGGTCGTCGAGCTCGTTTTCGAGAGAAAAAAAAAAAAATTCTCAAAATTCGACAAAAAAATAAAACGATTATTGGATCGTGTAGAGAATGTAAAACTGCATCAGAATCGCATAGACGAAATTGGCGTTCACGTGCTCGTTTTTGTGGAAAAAATTAAAAAAGCTCTCAAAGCTCGAGATAAAAAAAAAAAAAACCATCCACCAGGTAGCCAACGGTAAACGGTACAAGTATCGTACGGGCGAAAACGAGCGTTACCGTGCTCGTTTTCGAGTTATTGACGAAAAACGGCCTGGAGCGATCGGTCCGGCGGTCGACGCGCGAAAGTTTCTAAGTCCGCTCTGCTTCGGGGAGGATACCGGAAGAATGCTTCGAGCGATTCCCGGTATCCTCCCAAAGCGTGCCGAAGGGTCACCGTGGGGTTTTTAGTGGGTAGGTCCCGCGCCTGTCGTTGTACGGGCGCGGGGAATCCCACACACCCCTCCCACCTCTCCCCAAGGAGGTGGGAGGGAGTCTTTCGAAGATTTTCCCCACGACAAAAAAAAAAAAAAAAAAAAAAAAAAAAAAAAAAAAAAAATAAAAGTCCGCTCTGCCCCGAATCATCGCTCCGGCGTCAAAAATCGTCGTAGGACAAAAAATCGACACGCTATCTTGCAGGAAAAAAACCGGGGAACACGATGGCGTCGTCAAAAGTGCAGGTCGTCGAGCTCGTTTTCGAGAGAAAAAAAAAAAATTCTCAAAATTCGACAAAAAAATAAAACGATTATTGGATCGTGTAGAGAATGTAAAACTGCATCAGAATCGCATAGACGAAAATTGGCGTTCACGTGCTCGTTTTTGTGGAAAAAATTAAAAAAGCTCTCAAAGCTCGAGATAAAAAAAAAAAAACCATCCACCAGGTAGCCAACGGTAAACGGTACAAGTATCGTACGGGCGAAAACGAGCGTTACCGTGCTCGTTTTCGAGTTATTGACGAAAAACGGCCTGGAGCGATCGGTCCGGCGGTCGACGCGCGAAAGTTTCTAAGTCCGCTCTGCTCCGAATCATCGCTCCGGCGTCAAAAATCGTCGTAGGACAAAAAATCGACACGCTATCTTGCAGGAAAAAATCCGGGGACCACGATGGCGTCGTCAAAAGTGCAGGTCGTCGAGCTCGTTTTCGAGAGAAAAAAAAAAAAATTCTCAAAATTCGACAAAAAAATAAAACGATTATTGGATCGTGTAGAGAATGTAAAACTGCATCAGAATCGCATAGACGAAAATTGGCGTTCACGTGCTCGTTTTTGTGGAAAAAATTAAAAAAGCTCTCAAAGCTCGAGATAAAAAAAAAAAAAACCATCCACCAGGTAGCCAACGGTAAACGGTACAAGTACCGTACGGGCGAAAACGAGCGTTACCGTGCTCGTTTTCGAGTTATTGAGGAAAAACGGCCTGGAGCGATCGGTCCGGCGGTCGACGCGCGAAAGTTTCTAAGTCCGCTCTGCTCCGAATCATCGCTCCGGCATCAAAAATCGTCGTAGGACAAAAAATCGACACGCTATCTTGCAGGAAAAAATCCGGGGACCACGATGGCGTCGTCAAAAGTGCAGGTCGTCGAGCTCGTTTTCGAGAGAAAAAAAAAAAAATTCTCAAAATTCGACAAAAAAATAAAACGATTATTGGATCGTGTAGAGAATGTAAAACTGCATCAGAATCGCATAGACGAAAATTGGCGTTCACGTGCTCGTTTTTGTGGAAAAAATTAAAAAAGCTCTCAAAGCTCGAGATAAAAAAAAAAAAAACCATCCACCAGGTAGCCAACGGTAAACGGTACAAGTATCGTACGGGCGAAAACGAGCGTTACCGTGCTCGTTTTCGAGTTATTGACGAAAAACGGCCTGGAGCGATCGGTCCGGCGGTCGACGCGCGAAAGTTTCTAAGTCCGCTCTGCTCCGAATCATCGCTCCGGCGTCAAAAATCGTCGTAGGACAAAAAATCGACACGCTAGTTTGCAGGAAAA
This sequence comes from Colletes latitarsis, assembly GCF_051014445.1. NCBI lineage: Eukaryota > Metazoa > Arthropoda > Insecta > Hymenoptera > Colletidae > Colletes > Colletes latitarsis. The sequence goes on from NC_135137.1 coordinate 3,245,497, forward strand.
AATCCGGGGAACACGATGGCGTCGTCAAAAGTGCAGGTCGTCGAGCTCGTTTTCGAGAAAAAAAAAAAAAAATTCTCAAAATTCGACAAAAAAATAAAACGATTGTTGGACCGTGTAGAGAATGTAAAACTGCATAAGAATCGTATAGACGAAAATTGGCGTTCACGTGCTCGTTTTTGTGGAAAAAATTAAAAAAGCTCTCAAAGTTCGAGATAAAAAAAAAAAATACCATCCACCAGGTAGCCAACGGTAAACGGTACAAGTATCGTACGGGCGAAAACGAGCGTTACCGTGCTCGTTTTCGAGTTATTGACGAAAAACGGCCTGGAGCGATCGGTCCGGCGGTCGACGCGCGAAAGTTTCTAAGTCCGCTCTGCTCCGAATCATCGCTCCGGCGTCAAAAATCGTCGTAGGACAAAAAATCGACACGCTATCTTGCAGGAAAAAATCCGGGGAACACGATGGCGTCGTCAAAAGTGCAGGTCGTCGAGCTCGTTTTCGAGAAAAAAAAAAAAAAATTCTCAAAATTCGACAAAAAAATAAAACGATTATTGGATCGTATAGAGAATGTGAAACTGCATAAGAATCGTATAGACGAAAATTGGCGTTCACGTGCTCGTTTTTGTGGAAAAAATTAAAAAAGCTCTCAAAGCTCGAGATAAAAAAAAAAAAAACCATCCACCAGGTAGCCAACGGTAAACGGTACAAGTACCGTAGGGGCGAAAACGAGCGTTACCGTGCTCGTTTTCGAGTTATTGAGGAAAAACGGCCTGGAGCGATCGGTCCGGCGGTCGACGCGCGAAAGTTTCTAAGTCCGCTCTGCTCCGAATCATCGCTCCGGCATCAAAAATCGTCGTAGGACAAAAAATCGACACGCTATCTTGCAGGAAAAAATCCGGGGACCACGATGGCGTCGTCAAAAGTGCAGGTCGTCGAGCTCGTTTTCGAGAAAAAAAAAAAAAAATTCTCAAAATTCGACAAAAAAATAAAACGATTGTTGGACCGTGTAGAGAATGTAAAACTGCATAAGAATCGTATAGACGAAAATTGGCGTTCACGTGCTCGTTTTTGTGGAAAAAATTAAAAAAGCTCTCAAAGTTCGAGATAAAAAAAAAAAAACCATCGACCAGGTAGCCAACGGTAAACGATACAAGTATCGTACGGGCGAAAACGAGCGTTACCGTGCTCGTTTTCGAGTTATTGACGAAAAACAGCCTGGAGCGATCGGTCCGGCGGTCGACGCGCGAAAGTTTCTAAGTCCGCTCTGCTCCGAATCATCGCTCCGGCGTCAACAATCGTCGTAGGACAAAAAATCGACACGCTATCTTGCAGGAAAAAATCCGGGGAACACGATGGCGTCGTCAAAAGTGCAGGTCGTCGAGCTCGTTTTCGAGAAAAAAAAAAAAAAATTCTCAAAATTCGACAAAAAAATAAAACGATTATTGGATCGTGTAGAGAATGTAAAACTGCATAAGAATCGCATAGACGAAAATTGGCGTTCACGTGCTCGTTTTTGTGGAAAAAATTAAAAAAGCTCTCAAAGCTCGAGATAAAAAAAAAAAAAACCATCCACCAGGTAGCCAACGGTAAACGGTACAAGTATCGTACGGGCGAAAACGAGCGTTACCGTGCTCGTTTTCGAGTTATTGACGAAAAACGGCCTGGAGCGATCGGTCCGGCGGTCGACGCGCGAAAGTTTCTAAGTCCGCTCTGCTCCGAATCATCGCTCCGGCTTCAAAAATCGTCGTAGGACAAAAAATCGACACGCTATCTTGCAGGAAAAAATCCGGGGAACACGATGGCGTCGTCAAAAGTGCAGGTCGTCGAGCTCGTTTTCGAGAAAAAAAAAAAAAATTCTCAAAATTCGACAAAAAAATAAAACGATTATTGGATCGTATAGAGAATGTGAAACTGCATAAGAATCGTATAGACGAAAATTGGCGTTCACGTGCTCGTTTTTGTGGAAAAAATTAAAAAAGCTCTCAAAGCTCGAGATAAAAAAAAAAAAAACCATCCACCAGGTAGCCAACGGTAAACGGTACAAGTATCGTACGGGCGAAAACGAGCGTTACCGTGCTCGTTTTCGAGTTATTGACGAAAAACGGCCTGGAGCGATCGGTCCGGCGGTCGACGCGCGAAAGTTTCTAAGTCCGCTCTGCTCCGAATCATCGCTCCGGCGTCAAAAATCGTCGTAGGACAAAAAATCGACACGCTATTTTGCAGGAAAAAATCCGGGGAACACGATGGCGTCGTCAAAAGTGCAGGTCGTCGAGCTCGTTTTCTAGAAAAAAAAAAAAAAATTCTCAAAATTCGACAAAAAAATAAAACGATTGTTGGACCGTGTAGAGAATGTAAAACTGCATAAGAATCGTATAGACGAAAATTGGCGTTCACGTGCTCGTTTTTGTGGAAAAAATTAAAAAAGCTCTCAAAGTTCGAGATAAAAAAAAAAAAAACCATCCACCAGGTAGCCAACGGTAAACGGTACAAGTATCGTACGGGCGAAAACGAGCGTTACCGTGCTCGTTTTCGAGTTATTGACGAAAAACGGCCTGGAGCGATCGGTCCGGCGGTCGACGCGCGAAAGTTTCTAAGTCCGCTCTGCTCCGAATCATCGCTCCGGCGTCAAAAATCGTCGTAGGACAAAAAATCGACACGCTATCTTGCAGGAAAAAATCCGGGGAACACGATGGCGTCGTCAAAAGTGCAGGTCGTCGAGCTCGTTTTCGAGAAAAAAAAAAAAAAATTCTCAAAATTCGACAAAAAAATAAAACGATTATTGGATCGTATAGAGAATGTGAAACTGCATAAGAATCGTATAGACGAAAATTGGCGTTCACGTGCTCGTTTTTGTGGAAAGAATTAAAAAAGCTCTCAAAGCTCGAGATAAAAAAAGAAAAAACCATCCACCAGGTAGCCAACGGTAAACGGTACAAGTACCGTACGGGCGAAAACGAGCGTTACCGTGCTCGTTTTCGAGTTATTGAGGAAAAACGGCCTGGAGCGATCGGTCCGGCGGTCGACGCGCGAAAGTTTCTAAGTCCGCTCTGCTCCGAATCATCGCTCCGGCATCAAAAATCGTCGTAGGACAAAAAATCGACACGCTATCTTGCAGGAAAAAATCCGGGGACCACGATGGCGTCGTCAAAAGTGCAGGTCGTCGAGCTCGTTTTCGAGAGAAAAAAAAAAAAATTCTCAAAATTCGACAAAAAAATAAAACGATTATTGGATCGTGTAGAGAATGTAAAACTGCATCAGAATCGCATAGACGAAATTGGCGTTCACGTGCTCGTTTTTGTGGAAAAAATTAAAAAAGCTCTCAAAGCTCGAGATAAAAAAAAAAAAAACCATCCACCAGGTAGCCAACGGTAAACGGTACAAGTACCGTACGGGCGAAAACGAGCGTTACCGTGCTCGTTTTCGAGTTATTGAGGAAAAACGGCCTGGAGCGATCGGTCCGGCGGTCGACGCGCGAAAGTTTCTAAGTCCGCTCTGCTCCGAATCATCGCTCCGGCGTCAAAAATCGTCGTAGGACAAAAAATCGACACGCTATTTTGCAGGAAAAAATCCGGGGAACACGATGGCGTCGTCAAAAGTGCAGGTCGTCGAGCTCGTTTTCGAGAGAAAAAAAAAAAAATTCTCAAAATTCGACAAAAAAATAAAACGATTATTGGATCGTGTAGAGAATGTAAAACTGCATAAGAATCGCATAGACGAAAATTGGCGTTCACGTGCTCGTTTTTGTGGAAAAAATTAAAAAAGCTCTCAAAGCTCGAGATAAAAAAAAAAAAAACCATCCACCAGGTAGCCAACGGTAAACGGTACAAGTATCGTACGGGCGAAAACGAGCGTTACCGTGCTCGTTTTCGAGTTATTGAGGAAAAACGGCCTGGAGCGATCGGTCCGGCGGTCGACGCGCGAAAGTTTCTAAGTCCGCTCTGCTCCGAATCATCGCTCCGGCGTCAAAAATCGTCGTAGGACAAAAAATCGACACGCTATCTTGCAGGAAAAAATCCGGGGAACACGATGGCGTCGTCAAAAGTGCAGGTCGTCGAGCTCGTTTTCGAGAAAAAAAAAAAAAAATTCTCAAAATTCGACAAAAAAATAAAACGATTATTGGATCGTGTAGAGAATGTAAAACTGCATCAGAATCGCATAGACCAAAATTGGCGTTCACGTGCTCGTTTTTGTGGAAAAAATTAAAAAAGCTCTCAAAGCTCGAGATAAAAAAAAAAAAAACCATCCACCAGGTAGCCAACGGTAAACGGTACAAGTATCGTACGGGCGAAAACGAGCGTTACCGTGCTCGTTTTCGAGTTATTGACGAAAAACGGCCTGGAGCGATCGGTCCGGCGGTCGACGCGCGAAAGTTTCTAAGTCCGCTCTGCTCCGAATCATCGCTCCGGCTTCAAAAATCGTCGTAGGACAAAAAATCGACACGCTATCTTGCAGGAAAAAATCCGGGGAACACGATGGCGTCGTCAAAAGTGCAGGTCGTCGAGCTCGTTTTCGAGAAAAAAAAAAAAAATTCTCAAAATTCGACAAAAAAATAAAACGATTATTGGATCGTATAGAGAATGTGAAACTGCATAAGAATCGTATAGACGAAAATTGGCGTTCACGTGCTCGTTTTTGTGGAAAAAATTAAAAAAGCTCTCAAAGCTCGAGATAAAAAAAAAAAAAACCATCCACCAGGTAGCCAACGGTAAACGGTACAAGTATCGTACGGGCGAAAACGAGCGTTACCGTGCTCGTTTTCGAGTTATTGACGAAAAACGGCCTGGAGCGATCGGTCCGGCGGTCGACGCGCGAAAGTTTCTAAGTCCGCTCTGCTCCGAATCATCGCTCCGGCGTCAAAAATCGTCGTAGGACAAAAAATCGACACGCTATTTTGCAGGAAAAAATCCGGGGAACACGATGGCGTCGTCAAAAGTGCAGGTCGTCGAGCTCGTTTTCTAGAAAAAAAAAAAAAAATTCTCAAAATTCGACAAAAAAATAAAACGATTGTTGGACCGTGTAGAGAATGTAAAACTGCATAAGAATCGTATAGACGAAAATTGGCGTTCACGTGCTCGTTTTTGTGGAAAAAATTAAAAAAGCTCTCAAAGTTCGAGATAAAAAAAAAAAAAACCATCCACCAGGTAGCCAACGGTAAACGGTACAAGTATCGTACGGGCGAAAACGAGCGTTACCGTGCTCGTTTTCGAGTTATTGACGAAAAACGGCCTGGAGCGATCGGTCCGGCGGTCGACGCGCGAAAGTTTCTAAGTCCGCTCTGCTCCGAATCATCGCTCCGGCGTCAAAAATCGTCGTAGGACAAAAAATCGACACGCTATTTTGCAGGAAAAAATCCGGGGAACACGATGGCGTCGTCAAAAGTGCAGGTCGTCGAGCTCGTTTTCGAGAAAAAAAAAAAAAAATTCTCAAAATTCGACAAAAAAATAAAACGATTGTTGGACCGTGTAGAGAATGTAAAACTGCATAAGAATCGTATAGACGAAAATTGGCGTTCACGTGCTCGTTTTTGTGGAAAAAATTAAAAAAGCTCTCAAAGTTCGAGATAAAAAAAAAAAAAACCATCCACCAGGTAGCCAACGGTAAACGGTACAAGTATCGTACGGGCGAAAACGAGCGTTACCGTGCTCGTTTTCGAGTTATTGACGAAAAACGGCCTGGAGCGATCGGTCCGGCGGTCGACGCGCGAAAGTTTCTAAGTCCGCTCTGCTCCGAATCATCGCTCCGGCGTCAAAAATCGTCGTAGGACAAAAAATCGACACGCTATTGTGCAGGAAAAAATCCGGGGAACACGATGGCGTCGTCAAAAGTGCAGGTCGTCGAGCTCGTTTTCGAGAGAAAAAAAAAAAAATTCTCAAAATTCGACAAAAAAATAAAACGATTATTGGATCGTGTAGAGAATGTAAAACTGCATCAGAATCGCATAGACGAAAATTGGCGTTCACGTGCTGGTTTTTGTGGAAAAAATTAAAAAAGCTCTCAAAGCTCGAGATAAAAAAAAAAAAAACCATCCACCAGGTAGCCAACGGTAAACGGTACAAGTATCGTACGGGCGAAAACGAGCGTTACCGTGCTCGTTTTCGAGTTATTGACGAAAAACGGCCTGGAGCGATCGGTCCGGCGGTCGACGCGCGAAAGTTTCTAAGTCCGCTCTGCTCCGAATCATCGCTCCGGCGTCAAAAATCGTCGTAGGACAAAAAATCGACACGCTATCTTGCAGGAAAAAATCCGGGGAACACGATGGCGTCGTCAAAAGTGCAGGTCGTCGAGCTCGTTTTCGAGAAAAAAAAGAAAAAATTCTCAAAATTCGACAAAAAAATAAAACGATTGTTGGACCGTGTAGAGAATGTAAAACTGCATAAGAATCGTATAGACGAAAATTGGCGTTCACGTGCTCGTTTTTGTGGAAAAAATTAAAAAAGCTCTCAAAGTTCGAGATAAAAAAAAAAAAACCATCGACCAGGTAGCCAACGGTAAACGATACAAGTATCGTACGGGCGAAAACGAGCGTTACCGTGCTCGTTTTCGAGTTATTGACGAAAAACGGCCTGGAGCGATCGGTCCGGCGGTCGACGCGCGAAAGTTTCTAAGTCCGCTCTGCTTCGGGGAGGATACCGGAAGAATGCTTCGAGCGATTCCCGGTATCCTCCCAAAGCGTGCCGAAGGGTCACCGTGGGGTTTTTAGTGGGTAGGTCCCGCGCCTGTCGTTGTACGGGGGTGGGGAATCCCACACACCCCTCCCACCTCTCCCCAAGGAGGTGGGAGGGAGTCTTTCGAAGATTTTCCCCACGACAAAAAAAAAAAAAAAAAAAAAAAAAAAAAAGTCCGCTATGCTCCGAATCATCGCTCCGGCGTCAAAAATCGTCGTAGGACAAAAAATCGACACGCTATCTTGCAGGAAAAAATCCGGGGACCACGATGGCGTCGTCAAAAGTGCAGGTCGTCGAGCTCGTTTTCGAGAGAAAAAAAAAAAAATTCTCAAAATTCGACAAAAAAATAAAACGATTATTGGATCGTGTAGAGAATGTAAAACTGCATCAGAATCGCATAGACGAAAATTGGCGTTCACGTGCTCGGTTTTGTGGAAAAAATTAAAAAAGCTCTCAAAGCTCGAGATAAAAAAAAAAAAAACCATCCAACAGGTAGCCAACGGTAAACGGTACAAGTATCGTACGGGCGAAAACGAGCGTTACCGTGCTCGTTTTCGAGTTATTGACGAAAAACGGCCTGGAGCGATCGGTCCGGCGGTCGACGCGCGAAAGTTTCTAAGTCCGCTCTGCTCCGAATCATCGCTCCGGCGTCAAAAATCGTCGTAGGACAAAAAATCGACACGCTATCTTGCAGGAAAAAATCCGGGGAACACGATGGCGTCGTCAAAAGTGCAGGTCGTCGAGCTCGTTTTCGAGAAAAAAAAAAAAAAATTCTCAAAATTCGACAAAAAAATAAAACGATTATTGGATCGTATAGAGAATGTGAAACTGCATAAGAATCGTATAGACGAAAATTGGCGTTCACGTGCTCGTTTTTGTGGAAAAAATTAAAAAAGCTCTCAAAGCTCGAGATAAAAAAAAAAAAAACCATCCACCAGGTAGCCAACGGTAAACGGTACAAGTACCGTAGGGGCGAAAACGAGCGTTACCGTGCTCGTTTTCGAGTTATTGAGGAAAAACGGCCTGGAGCGATCGGTCCGGCGGTCGACGCGCGAAAGTTTCTAAGTCCGCTCTGCTCCGAATCATCGCTCCGGCATCAAAAATCGTCGTAGGACAAAAAATCGACACGCTATCTTGCAGGAAAAAATCCGGGGACCACGATGGCGTCGTCAAAAGTGCAGGTCGTCGAGCTCGTTTTCGAGAAAAAAAAAAAAAAATTCTCAAAATTCGACAAAAAAATAAAACGATTGTTGGACCGTGTAGAGAATGTAAAACTGCATAAGAATCGTATAGACGAAAATTGGCGTTCACGTGCTCGTTTTTGTGGAAAAAATTAAAAAAGCTCTCAAAGTTCGAGATAAAAAAAAAAAAACCATCGACCAGGTAGCCAACGGTAAACGATACAAGTATCGTACGGGCGAAAACGAGCGTTACCGTGCTCGTTTTCGAGTTATTGACGAAAAACAGCCTGGAGCGATCGGTCCGGCGGTCGACGCGCGAAAGTTTCTAAGTCCGCTCTGCTCCGAATCATCGCTCCGGCGTCAACAATCGTCGTAGGACAAAAAATCGACACGCTATCTTGCAGGAAAAAATCCGGGGAACACGATGGCGTCGTCAAAAGTGCAGGTCGTCGAGCTCGTTTTCGAGAAAAAAAAAAAAAAATTCTCAAAATTCGACAAAAAAATAAAACGATTGTTGGACCGTGTAGAGAATGTAAAACTGCATAAGAATCGTATAGACGAAAATTGGCGTTCACGTGCTCGTTTTTGTGGAAAAAATTAAAAAAGCTCTCAAAGTTCGAGATAAAAAAAAAAAAACCATCGACCAGGTAGCCAACGGTAAACGATACAAGTATCGTACGGGCGAAAACGAGCGTTACCGTGCTCGTTTTCGAGTTATTGACGAAAAACGGCCTGGAGCGATCGGTCCGGCGGTCGACGCGCGAAAGTTTCTAAGTCCGCTCTGCTCCGAATCATCGCTCCGGCGTCAAAAATCGTCGTAGGACAAAAAATCGACACGCTATCTTGCAGGAAAAAATCCGGGGACCACGATGGCGTCGTCAAAAGTGCAGGTCGTCGAGCTCGTTTTCGAGAGAAAAAAAAAAAAATTCTCAAAATTCGACAAAAAAATAAAACGATTATTGGATCGTGTAGAGAATGTAAAACTGCATCAGAATCGCATAGACGAAATTGGCGTTCACGTGCTCGTTTTTGTGGAAAAAATTAAAAAAGCTCTCAAAGCTCGAGATAAAAAAAAAAAAAACCATCCACCAGGTAGCCAACGGTAAACGGTACAAGTACCGTACGGGCGAAAACGAGCGTTACCGTGCTCGTTTTCGAGTTATTGAGGAAAAACGGCCTGGAGCGATCGGTCCGGCGGTCGACGCGCGAAAGTTTCTAAGTCCGCTCTGCTCCGAATCATCGCTCCGGCGTCAAAAATCGTCGTAGGACAAAAAATCGACACGCTATTTTGCAGGAAAAAATCCGGGGAACACGATGGCGTCGTCAAAAGTGCAGGTCGTCGAGCTCGTTTTCGAGAGAAAAAAAAAAAAATTCTCAAAATTCGACAAAAAAATAAAACGATTATTGGATCGTGTAGAGAATGTAAAACTGCATCAGAATCGCATAGACCAAAATTGGCGTTCACGTGCTCGTTTTTGTGGAAAAAATTAAAAAAGCTCTCAAAGCTCGAGATAAAAAAAAAAAAAACCATCCACCAGGTAGCCAACGGTAAACGGTACAAGTATCGTACGGGCGAAAACGAGCGTTACCGTGCTCGTTTTCGAGTTATTGACGAAAAACGGCCTGGAGCGATCGGTCCGGCGGTCGACGCGCGAAAGTTTCTAAGTCCGCTCTGCTCCGAATCATCGCTCCGGCTTCAAAAATCGTCGTAGGACAAAAAATCGACACGCTATCTTGCAGGAAAAAATCCGGGGAACACGATGGCGTCGTCAAAAGTGCAGGTCGTCGAGCTCGTTTTCGAGAAAAAAAAAAAAAATTCTCAAAATTCGACAAAAAAATAAAACGATTATTGGATCGTATAGAGAATGTGAAACTGCATAAGAATCGTATAGACGAAAATTGGCGTTCACGTGCTCGTTTTTGTGGAAAAAATTAAAAAAGCTCTCAAAGCTCGAGATAAAAAAAAAAAAAACCATCCACCAGGTAGCCAACGGTAAACGGTACAAGTATCGTACGGGCGAAAACGAGCGTTACCGTGCTCGTTTTCGAGTTATTGACGAAAAACGGCCTGGAGCGATCGGTCCGGCGGTCGACGCGCGAAAGTTTCTAAGTCCGCTCTGCTCCGAATCATCGCTCCGGCGTCAAAAATCGTCGTAGGACAAAAAATCGACACGCTATTTTGCAGGAAAAAATCCGGGGAACACGATGGCGTCGTCAAAAGTGCAGGTCGTCGAGCTCGTTTTCGAGAAAAAAAAAAAAAATTCTCAAAATTCGACAAAAAAATAAAACGATTATTGGATCGTGTAGAGAATGTGAAACTGCATAAGAATCGTATAGACGAAAATTGGCGTTCACGTGCTCGTTTTTGTGGAAAAAATTAAAAAAGCTCTCAAAGCTCGAGATAAAAAAAAAAAAAACCATCCACCAGGTAGCCAACGGTAAACGGTACAAGTACCGTACGGGCGAAAACGAGCGTTACCGTGCTCGTTTTCGAGTTATTGAGGAAAAACGGCCTGGAGCGATCGGTCCGGCGGTCGACGCGCGAAAGTTTCTAAGTCCGCTCTGCTTCGGGGAGGATACCGGAAGAATGCTTCGAGCGATTCCCGGTATCCTCCCAAAGCGTGCCGAAGGGTCACCGTGGGGTTTTTAGTGGGTAGGTCCCGCGCCTGTCGTTGTACGGGGGTGGGGAATCCCACACACCCCTCCCACCTCTCCCCAAGGAGGTGGGAGGGAGTCTTTCGAAGATTTTCCCCACGACAAAAAAAAAAAAAAAAAAAAAAAAAAAAAAGTCCGCTATGCTCCGAATCATCGCTCCGGCGTCAAAAATCGTCGTAGGACAAAAAATCGACACGCTATCTTGCAGGAAAAAATCCGGGGAACACGATGGCGTCGTCAAAAGTGCAGGTCGTCGAGCTCGTTTTCGAGAAAAAAAAAAAAAAATTCTCAAAATTCGACAAAAAAATAAAACGATTGTTGGACCGTGTAGAGAATGTAAAACTGCATAAGAATCGTATAGACGAAAATTGGCGTTCACGTGCTCGTTTTTGTGGAAAAAATTAAAAAAGCTCTCAAAGTTCGAGATAAAAAAAAAAAAAACCATCCACCAGGTAGCCAACGGTAAACGGTACAAGTATCGTACGGGCGAAAACGAGCGTTACCGTGCTCGTTTTCGAGTTATTGACGAAAAACGGCCTGGAGCGATCGGTCCGGCGGTCGACGCGCGAAAGTTTCTAAGTCCGCTCTGCTCCGAATCATCGCTCCGGCGTCAAAAATCGTCGTAGGACAAAAAATCGACACGCTATCTTGCAGGAAAAAATCCGGGGAACACGATGGCGTCGTCAAAAGTGCAGGTCGTCGAGCTCGTTTTCGAGAAAAAAAAAAAAAATTCTCAAAATTCGACAAAAAAATAAAACGATTATTGGATCGTGTAGAGAATGTGAAACTGCATAAGAATCGTATAGACGAAAATTGGCGTTCACGTGCTCGTTTTTGTGGAAAAAATTAAAAAAGCTCTCAAAGCTCGAGATAAAAAAAAAAAAAACCATCCACCAGGTAGCCAACGGTAAACGGTACAAGTACCGTACGGGCGAAAACGAGCGTTACCGTGCTCGTTTTCGAGTTATTGAGGAAAAACGGCCTGGAGCGATCGGTCCGGCGGTCGACGCGCGAAAGTTTCTAAGTCCGCTCTGCTTCGGGGAGGATACCGGAAGAATGCTTCGAGCGATTCCCGGTATCCTCCCAAAGCGTGCCGAAGGGTCACCGTGGGGTTTTTAGTGGGTAGGTCCCGCGCCTGTCGTTGTACGGGGGTGGGGAATCCCACACACCCCTCCCACCTCTCCCCAAGGAGGTGGGAGGGAGTCTTTCGAAGATTTTCCCCACGACAAAAAAAAAAAAAAAAAAAAAAAAAAAAAAGTCCGCTATGCTCCGAATCATCGCTCCGGCGTCAAAAATCGTCGTAGGACAAAAAATCGACACGCTATCTTGCAGGAAAAAATCCGGGGACCACGATGGCGTCGTCAAAAGTGCAGGTCGTCGAGCTCGTTTTCGAGAGAAAAAAAAAAAAATTCTCAAAATTCGACAAAAAAATAAAACGATTATTGGATCGTGTAGAGAATGTAAAACTGCATCAGAATCGCATAGACGAAAATTGGCGTTCACGTGCTCGGTTTTGTGGAAAAAATTAAAAAAGCTCTCAAAGCTCGAGATAAAAAAAAAAAAAACCATCCAACAGGTAGCCAACGGTAAACGGTACAAGTATCGTACGGGCGAAAACGAGCGTTACCGTGCTCGTTTTCGAGTTATTGACGAAAAACGGCCTGGAGCGATCGGTCCGGCGGTCGACGCGCGAAAGTTTCTAAGTCCGCTCTGCTCCGAATCATCGCTCCGGCGTCAAAAATCGTCGTAGGACAAAAAATCGACACGCTATCTTGCAGGAAAAAATCCGGGGAACACGATGGCGTCGTCAAAAGTGCAGGTCGTCGAGCTCGTTTTCGAGAAAAAAAAAAAAAAATTCTCAAAATTCGACAAAAAAATAAAACGATTATTGGATCGTATAGAGAATGTGAAACTGCATAAGAATCGTATAGACGAAAATTGGCGTTCACGTGCTCGTTTTTGTGGAAAAAATTAAAAAAGCTCTCAAAGCTCGAGATAAAAAAAAAAAAAACCATCCACCAGGTAGCCAACGGTAAACGGTACAAGTACCGTAGGGGCGAAAACGAGCGTTACCGTGCTCGTTTTCGAGTTATTGAGGAAAAACGGCCTGGAGCGATCGGTCCGGCGGTCGACGCGCGAAAGTTTCTAAGTCCGCTCTGCTCCGAATCATCGCTCCGGCATCAAAAATCGTCGTAGGACAAAAAATCGACACGCTATCTTGCAGGAAAAAATCCGGGGACCACGATGGCGTCGTCAAAAGTGCAGGTCGTCGAGCTCGTTTTCGAGAAAAAAAAAAAAAAATTCTCAAAATTCGACAAAAAAATAAAACGATTGTTGGACCGTGTAGAGAATGTAAAACTGCATAAGAATCGTATAGACGAAAATTGGCGTTCACGTGCTCGTTTTTGTGGAAAAAATTAAAAAAGCTCTCAAAGTTCGAGATAAAAAAAAAAAAACCATCGACCAGGTAGCCAACGGTAAACGATACAAGTATCGTACGGGCGAAAACGAGCGTTACCGTGCTCGTTTTCGAGTTATTGACGAAAAACAGCCTGGAGCGATCGGTCCGGCGGTCGACGCGCGAAAGTTTCTAAGTCCGCTCTGCTCCGAATCATCGCTCCGGCGTCAACAATCGTCGTAGGACAAAAAATCGACACGCTATCTTGCAGGAAAAAATCCGGGGAACACGATGGCGTCGTCAAAAGTGCAGGTCGTCGAGCTCGTTTTCGAGAAAAAAAAAAAAAAATTCTCAAAATTCGACAAAAAAATAAAACGATTGTTGGACCGTGTAGAGAATGTAAAACTGCATAAGAATCGTATAGACGAAAATTGGCGTTCACGTGCTCGTTTTTGTGGAAAAAATTAAAAAAGCTCTCAAAGTTCGAGATAAAAAAAAAAAAACCATCGACCAGGTAGCCAACGGTAAACGATACAAGTATCGTACGGGCGAAAACGAGCGTTACCGTGCTCGTTTTCGAGTTATTGACGAAAAACGGCCTGGAGCGATCGGTCCGGCGGTCGACGCGCGAAAGTTTCTAAGTCCGCTCTGCTCCGAATCATCGCTCCGGCGTCAAAAATCGTCGTAGGACAAAAAATCGACACGCTATCTTGCAGGAAAAAATCCGGGGACCACGATGGCGTCGTCAAAAGTGCAGGTCGTCGAGCTCGTTTTCGAGAGAAAAAAAAAAAAATTCTCAAAATTCGACAAAAAAATAAAACGATTATTGGATCGTATAGAGAATGTGAAACTGCATAAGAATCGTATAGACGAAAATTGGCGTTCACGTGCTCGTTTTTGTGGAAAAAATTAAAAAAGCTCTCAAAGCTCGAGATAAAAAAAAAAAAAACCATCCACCAGGTAGCCAACGGTAAACGGTACAAGTATCGTACGGGCGAAAACGAGCGTTACCGTGCTCGTTTTCGAGTTATTGACGAAAAACGGCCTGGAGCGATCGGTCCGGCGGTCGACGCGCGAAAGTTTCTAAGTCCGCTCTGCTCCGAATCATCGCTCCGGCGTCAAAAATCGTCGTAGGACAAAAAATCGACACGCTATTTTGCAGGAAAAAATCCGGGGAACACGATGGCGTCGTCAAAAGTGCAGGTCGTCGAGCTCGTTTTCTAGAAAAAAAAAAAAAAATTCTCAAAATTCGACAAAAAAATAAAACGATTGTTGGACCGTGTAGAGAATGTAAAACTGCATAAGAATCGTATAGACGAAAATTGGCGTTCACGTGCTCGTTTTTGTGGAAAAAATTAAAAAAGCTCTCAAAGTTCGAGATAAAAAAAAAAAAAACCATCCACCAGGTAGCCAACGGTAAACGGTACAAGTATCGTACGGGCGAAAACGAGCGTTACCGTGCTCGTTTTCGAGTTATTGACGAAAAACGGCCTGGAGCGATCGGTCCGGCGGTCGACGCGCGAAAGTTTCTAAGTCCGCTCTGCTCCGAATCATCGCTCCGGCGTCAAAAATCGTCGTAGGACAAAAAATCGACACGCTATCTTGCAGGAAAAAATCCGGGGAACACGATGGCGTCGTCAAAAGTGCAGGTCGTCGAGCTCGTTTTCGAGAGAAAAAAAAAAAAATTCTCAAAATTCGACAAAAAAATAAAACGATTATTGGATCGTGTAGAGAATGTAAAACTGCATCAGAATCGCATAGACGAAAATTGGCGTTCACGTGCTCGTTTTTGTGGAAAAAATTAAAAAAGCTCTCAAAGCTCGAGATAAAAAAAAAAAAAACCATCCACCAGGTAGCCAACGGTAAACGATACAAGTATCGTACGGGCGAAAACGAGCGTTACCGTGCTCGTTTTCGAGTTATTGACGAAAAACAGCCTGGAGCGATCGGTCCGGCGGTCGACGCGCGAAAGTTTCTAAGTCCGCTCTGCTCCGAATCATCGCTCCGGCGTCAAAAATCGTCGTAGGACAAAAAATCGACACGCTATTGTGCAGGAAAAAATCCGGGGAACACGATGGCGTCGTCAAAAGTGCAGGTCGTCGAGCTCGTTTTCGAGAGAAAAAAAAAAAAATTCTCAAAATTCGACAAAAAAATAAAACGATTATTGGATCGTGTAGAGAATGTAAAACTGCATCAGAATCGCATAGACGAAAATTGGCGTTCACGTGCTGGTTTTTGTGGAAAAAATTAAAAAAGCTCTCAAAGCTCGAGATAAAAAAAAAAAAAACCATCCACCAGGTAGCCAACGGTAAACGGTACAAGTATCGTACGGGCGAAAACGAGCGTTACCGTGCTCGTTTTCGAGTTATTGACGAAAAACGGCCTGGAGCGATCGGTCCGGCGGTCGACGCGCGAAAGTTTCTAAGTCCGCTCTGCTCCGAATCATCGCTCCGGCGTCAAAAATCGTCGTAGGACAAAAAATCGACACGCTATCTTGCAGGAAAAAATCCGGGGAACACGATGGCGTCGTCAAAAGTGCAGGTCGTCGAGCTCGTTTTCGAGAAAAAAAAGAAAAAATTCTCAAAATTCGACAAAAAAATAAAACGATTGTTGGACCGTGTAGAGAATGTAAAACTGCATAAGAATCGTATAGACGAAAATTGGCGTTCACGTGCTCGTTTTTGTGGAAAAAATTAAAAAAGCTCTCAAAGTTCGAGATAAAAAAAAAAAAACCATCGACCAGGTAGCCAACGGTAAACGATACAAGTATCGTACGGGCGAAAACGAGCGTTACCGTGCTCGTTTTCGAGTTATTGACGAAAAACGGCCTGGAGCGATCGGTCCGGCGGTCGACGCGCGAAAGTTTCTAAGTCCGCTCTGCTCCGAATCATCGCTCCGGCGTCAAAAATCGTCGTAGGACAAAAAATCGACACGCTATCTTGCAGGAAAAAATCCGGGGAACACGATGGCGTCGTCAAAAGTGCAGGTCGTCGAGCTCGTTTTCGAGAGAAAAAAAAAAAAATTCTCAAAATTCGACAAAAAAATAAAACGATTATTGGATCGTGTAGAGAATGTAAAACTGCATCAGAATCGCATAGACGAAAATTGGCGTTCACGTGCTCGTTTTTGTGGAAAAAATTAAAAAAGCTCTCAAAGCTCGAGATAAAAAAAAAAAAAACCATCCACCAGGTAGCCAACGGTAAACGATACAAGTATCGTACGGGCGAAAACGAGCGTTACCGTGCTCGTTTTCGAGTTATTGACGAAAAACAGCCTGGAGCGATCGGTCCGGCGGTCGACGCGCGAAAGTTTCTAAGTCCGCTCTGCTCCGAATCATCGCTCCGGCGTCAAAAATCGTCGTAGGACAAAAAATCGACACGCTATCTTGCAGGAAAAAATCCGGGGAACACGATGGCGTCGTCAAAAGTGCAGGTCGTCGAGCTCGTTTTCGAGAAAAAAAAAAAAAATTCTCAAAATTCGACAAAAAAATAAAACGATTATTGGATCGTGTAGAGAATGTGAAACTGCATAAGAATCGTATAGACGAAAATTGGCGTTCACGTGCTCGTTTTTGTGGAAAAAATTAAAAAAGCTCTCAAAGCTCGAGATAAAAAAAAAAAAAACCATCCACCAGGTAGCCAACGGTAAACGGTACAAGTACCGTACGGGCGAAAACGAGCGTTACCGTGCTCGTTTTCGAGTTATTGAGGAAAAACGGCCTGGAGCGATCGGTCCGGCGGTCGACGCGCGAAAGTTTCTAAGTCCGCTCTGCTTCGGGGAGGATACCGGAAGAATGCTTCGAGCGATTCCCGGTATCCTCCCAAAGCGTGCCGAAGGGTCACCGTGGGGTTTTTAGTGGGTAGGTCCCGCGCCTGTCGTTGTACGGGGGTGGGGAATCCCACACACCCCTCCCACCTCTCCCCAAGGAGGTGGGAGGGAGTCTTTCGAAGATTTTCCCCACGACAAAAAAAAAAAAAAAAAAAAAAAAAAAAAAGTCCGCTATGCTCCGAATCATCGCTCCGGCGTCAAAAATCGTCGTAGGACAAAAAATCGACACGCTATCTTGCAGGAAAAAATCCGGGGACCACGATGGCGTCGTCAAAAGTGCAGGTCGTCGAGCTCGTTTTCGAGAGAAAAAAAAAAAAATTCTCAAAATTCGACAAAAAAATAAAACGATTATTGGATCGTGTAGAGAATGTAAAACTGCATCAGAATCGCATAGACGAAAATTGGCGTTCACGTGCTCGGTTTTGTGGAAAAAATTAAAAAAGCTCTCAAAGCTCGAGATAAAAAAAAAAAAAACCATCCAACAGGTAGCCAACGGTAAACGGTACAAGTATCGTACGGGCGAAAACGAGCGTTACCGTGCTCGTTTTCGAGTTATTGACGAAAAACGGCCTGGAGCGATCGGTCCGGCGGTCGACGCGCGAAAGTTTCTAAGTCCGCTCTGCTCCGAATCATCGCTCCGGCGTCAAAAATCGTCGTAGGACAAAAAATCGACACGCTATCTTGCAGGAAAAAATCCGGGGAACACGATGGCGTCGTCAAAAGTGCAGGTCGTCGAGCTCGTTTTCGAGAAAAAAAAAAAAAAATTCTCAAAATTCGACAAAAAAATAAAACGATTATTGGATCGTATAGAGAATGTGAAACTGCATAAGAATCGTATAGACGAAAATTGGCGTTCACGTGCTCGTTTTTGTGGAAAAAATTAAAAAAGCTCTCAAAGCTCGAGATAAAAAAAAAAAAAACCATCCACCAGGTAGCCAACGGTAAACGGTACAAGTACCGTACGGGCGAAAACGAGCGTTACCGTGCTCGTTTTCGAGTTATTGACGAAAAACGGCCTGGAGCGATCGGTCCGGCGGTCGACGCGCGAAAGTTTCTAAGTCCGCTCTGCTCCGAATCATCGCTCCGGCGTCAAAAATCGTCGTAGGACAAAAAATCGACACGCTATTTTGCAGGAAAAAATCCGGGGAACACGATGGCGTCGTCAAAAGTGCAGGTCGTCGAGCTCGTTTTCTAGAAAAAAAAAAAAAAATTCTCAAAATTCGACAAAAAAATAAAACGATTGTTGGACCGTGTAGAGAATGTAAAACTGCATAAGAATCGTATAGACGAAAATTGGCGTTCACGTGCTCGTTTTTGTGGAAAAAATTAAAAAAGCTCTCAAAGTTCGAGATAAAAAAAAAAAAAACCATCCACCAGGTAGCCAACGGTAAACGGTACAAGTATCGTACGGGCGAAAACGAGCGTTACCGTGCTCGTTTTCGAGTTATTGACGAAAAACGGCCTGGAGCGATCGGTCCGGCGGTCGACGCGCGAAAGTTTCTAAGTCCGCTCTGCTCCGAATCATCGCTCCGGCGTCAAAAATCGTCGTAGGACAAAAAATCGACACGCTATCTTGCAGGAAAAAATCCGGGGAACACGATGGCGTCGTCAAAAGTGCAGGTCGTCGAGCTCGTTTTCGAGAGAAAAAAAAAAAAATTCTCAAAATTCGACAAAAAAATAAAACGATTATTGGATCGTGTAGAGAATGTAAAACTGCATCAGAATCGCATAGACGAAAATTGGCGTTCACGTGCTCGTTTTTGTGGAAAAAATTAAAAAAGCTCTCAAAGCTCGAGATAAAAAAAAAAAAAACCATCCACCAGGTAGCCAACGGTAAACGATACAAGTATCGTACGGGCGAAAACGAGCGTTACCGTGCTCGTTTTCGAGTTATTGACGAAAAACAGCCTGGAGCGATCGGTCCGGCGGTCGACGCGCGAAAGTTTCTAAGTCCGCTCTGCTCCGAATCATCGCTCCGGCGTCAAAAATCGTCGTAGGACAAAAAATCGACACGCTATTGTGCAGGAAAAAATCCGGGGAACACGATGGCGTCGTCAAAAGTGCAGGTCGTCGAGCTCGTTTTCGAGAGAAAAAAAAAAAAATTCTCAAAATTCGACAAAAAAATAAAACGATTATTGGATCGTGTAGAGAATGTAAAACTGCATCAGAATCGCATAGACGAAAATTGGCGTTCACGTGCTGGTTTTTGTGGAAAAAATTAAAAAAGCTCTCAAAGCTCGAGATAAAAAAAAAAAAAACCATCCACCAGGTAGCCAACGGTAAACGGTACAAGTATCGTACGGGCGAAAACGAGCGTTACCGTGCTCGTTTTCGAGTTATTGACGAAAAACGGCCTGGAGCGATCGGTCCGGCGGTCGACGCGCGAAAGTTTCTAAGTCCGCTCTGCTCCGAATCATCGCTCCGGCGTCAAAAATCGTCGTAGGACAAAAAATCGACACGCTATCTTGCAGGAAAAAATCCGGGGAACACGATGGCGTCGTCAAAAGTGCAGGTCGTCGAGCTCGTTTTCGAGAAAAAAAAGAAAAAATTCTCAAAATTCGACAAAAAAATAAAACGATTGTTGGACCGTGTAGAGAATGTAAAACTGCATAAGAATCGTATAGACGAAAATTGGCGTTCACGTGCTCGTTTTTGTGGAAAAAATTAAAAAAGCTCTCAAAGTTCGAGATAAAAAAAAAAAAACCATCGACCAGGTAGCCAACGGTAAACGATACAAGTATCGTACGGGCGAAAACGAGCGTTACCGTGCTCGTTTTCGAGTTATTGACGAAAAACGGCCTGGAGCGATCGGTCCGGCGGTCGACGCGCGAAAGTTTCTAAGTCCGCTCTGCTCCGAATCATCGCTCCGGCGTCAAAAATCGTCGTAGGACAAAAAATCGACACGCTATCTTGCAGGAAAAAATCCGGGGAACACGATGGCGTCGTCAAAAGTGCAGGTCGTCGAGCTCGTTTTCGAGAGAAAAAAAAAAAAATTCTCAAAATTCGACAAAAAAATAAAACGATTATTGGATCGTGTAGAGAATGTAAAACTGCATCAGAATCGCATAGACGAAAATTGGCGTTCACGTGCTCGTTTTTGTGGAAAAAATTAAAAAAGCTCTCAAAGCTCGAGATAAAAAAAAAAAAAACCATCCACCAGGTAGCCAACGGTAAACGATACAAGTATCGTACGGGCGAAAACGAGCGTTACCGTGCTCGTTTTCGAGTTATTGACGAAAAACAGCCTGGAGCGATCGGTCCGGCGGTCGACGCGCGAAAGTTTCTAAGTCCGCTCTGCTCCGAATCATCGCTCCGGCGTCAAAAATCGTCGTAGGACAAAAAATCGACACGCTATCTTGCAGGAAAAAATCCGGGGAACACGATGGCGTCGTCAAAAGTGCAGGTCGTCGAGCTCGTTTTCGAGAAAAAAAAAAAAAATTCTCAAAATTCGACAAAAAAATAAAACGATTATTGGATCGTGTAGAGAATGTGAAACTGCATAAGAATCGTATAGACGAAAATTGGCGTTCACGTGCTCGTTTTTGTGGAAAAAATTAAAAAAGCTCTCAAAGCTCGAGATAAAAAAAAAAAAAACCATCCACCAGGTAGCCAACGGTAAACGGTACAAGTACCGTACGGGCGAAAACGAGCGTTACCGTGCTCGTTTTCGAGTTATTGAGGAAAAACGGCCTGGAGCGATCGGTCCGGCGGTCGACGCGCGAAAGTTTCTAAGTCCGCTCTGCTTCGGGGAGGATACCGGAAGAATGCTTCGAGCGATTCCCGGTATCCTCCCAAAGCGTGCCGAAGGGTCACCGTGGGGTTTTTAGTGGGTAGGTCCCGCGCCTGTCGTTGTACGGGGGTGGGGAATCCCACACACCCCTCCCACCTCTCCCCAAGGAGGTGGGAGGGAGTCTTTCGAAGATTTTCCCCACGACAAAAAAAAAAAAAAAAAAAAAAAAAAAAAAGTCCGCTATGCTCCGAATCATCGCTCCGGCGTCAAAAATCGTCGTAGGACAAAAAATCGACACGCTATCTTGCAGGAAAAAATCCGGGGACCACGATGGCGTCGTCAAAAGTGCAGGTCGTCGAGCTCGTTTTCGAGAGAAAAAAAAAAAAATTCTCAAAATTCGACAAAAAAATAAAACGATTATTGGATCGTGTAGAGAATGTAAAACTGCATCAGAATCGCATAGACGAAAATTGGCGTTCACGTGCTCGGTTTTGTGGAAAAAATTAAAAAAGCTCTCAAAGCTCGAGATAAAAAAAAAAAAAACCATCCAACAGGTAGCCAACGGTAAACGGTACAAGTATCGTACGGGCGAAAACGAGCGTTACCGTGCTCGTTTTCGAGTTATTGACGAAAAACGGCCTGGAGCGATCGGTCCGGCGGTCGACGCGCGAAAGTTTCTAAGTCCGCTCTGCTCCGAATCATCGCTCCGGCGTCAAAAATCGTCGTAGGACAAAAAATCGACACGCTATCTTGCAGGAAAAAATCCGGGGAACACGATGGCGTCGTCAAAAGTGCAGGTCGTCGAGCTCGTTTTCGAGAAAAAAAAAAAAAAATTCTCAAAATTCGACAAAAAAATAAAACGATTATTGGATCGTATAGAGAATGTGAAACTGCATAAGAATCGTATAGACGAAAATTGGCGTTCACGTGCTCGTTTTTGTGGAAAAAATTAAAAAAGCTCTCAAAGCTCGAGATAAAAAAAAAAAAAACCATCCACCAGGTAGCCAACGGTAAACGGTACAAGTACCGTAGGGGCGAAAACGAGCGTTACCGTGCTCGTTTTCGAGTTATTGAGGAAAAACGGCCTGGAGCGATCGGTCCGGCGGTCGACGCGCGAAAGTTTCTAAGTCCGCTCTGCTCCGAATCATCGCTCCGGCATCAAAAATCGTCGTAGGACAAAAAATCGACACGCTATCTTGCAGGAAAAAATCCGGGGACCACGATGGCGTCGTCAAAAGTGCAGGTCGTCGAGCTCGTTTTCGAGAAAAAAAAAAAAAAATTCTCAAAATTCGACAAAAAAATAAAACGATTGTTGGACCGTGTAGAGAATGTAAAACTGCATAAGAATCGTATAGACGAAAATTGGCGTTCACGTGCTCGTTTTTGTGGAAAAAATTAAAAAAGCTCTCAAAGTTCGAGATAAAAAAAAAAAAACCATCGACCAGGTAGCCAACGGTAAACGATACAAGTATCGTACGGGCGAAAACGAGCGTTACCGTGCTCGTTTTCGAGTTATTGACGAAAAACAGCCTGGAGCGATCGGTCCGGCGGTCGACGCGCGAAAGTTTCTAAGTCCGCTCTGCTCCGAATCATCGCTCCGGCGTCAACAATCGTCGTAGGACAAAAAATCGACACGCTATCTTGCAGGAAAAAATCCGGGGAACACGATGGCGTCGTCAAAAGTGCAGGTCGTCGAGCTCGTTTTCGAGAAAAAAAAAAAAAAATTCTCAAAATTCGACAAAAAAATAAAACGATTGTTGGACCGTGTAGAGAATGTAAAACTGCATAAGAATCGTATAGACGAAAATTGGCGTTCACGTGCTCGTTTTTGTGGAAAAAATTAAAAAAGCTCTCAAAGTTCGAGATAAAAAAAAAAAAACCATCGACCAGGTAGCCAACGGTAAACGATACAAGTATCGTACGGGCGAAAACGAGCGTTACCGTGCTCGTTTTCGAGTTATTGACGAAAAACGGCCTGGAGCGATCGGTCCGGCGGTCGACGCGCGAAAGTTTCTAAGTCCGCTCTGCTCCGAATCATCGCTCCGGCGTCAAAAATCGTCGTAGGACAAAAAATCGACACGCTATCTTGCAGGAAAAAATCCGGGGACCACGATGGCGTCGTCAAAAGTGCAGGTCGTCGAGCTCGTTTTCGAGAGAAAAAAAAAAAAATTCTCAAAATTCGACAAAAAAATAAAACGATTATTGGATCGTGTAGAGAATGTAAAACTGCATCAGAATCGCATAGACGAAATTGGCGTTCACGTGCTCGTTTTTGTGGAAAAAATTAAAAAAGCTCTCAAAGCTCGAGATAAAAAAAAAAAAAACCATCCACCAGGTAGCCAACGGTAAACGGTACAAGTACCGTACGGGCGAAAACGAGCGTTACCGTGCTCGTTTTCGAGTTATTGAGGAAAAACGGCCTGGAGCGATCGGTCCGGCGGTCGACGCGCGAAAGTTTCTAAGTCCGCTCTGCTCCGAATCATCGCTCCGGCGTCAAAAATCGTCGTAGGACAAAAAATCGACACGCTATTTTGCAGGAAAAAATCCGGGGAACACGATGGCGTCGTCAAAAGTGCAGGTCGTCGAGCTCGTTTTCGAGAGAAAAAAAAAAAAATTCTCAAAATTCGACAAAAAAATAAAACGATTATTGGATCGTGTAGAGAATGTAAAACTGCATAAGAATCGCATAGACGAAAATTGGCGTTCACGTGCTCGTTTTTGTGGAAAAAATTAAAAAAGCTCTCAAAGCTCGAGATAAAAAAAAAAAAAACCATCCACCAGGTAGCCAACGGTAAACGGTACAAGTATCGTACGGGCGAAAACGAGCGTTACCGTGCTCGTTTTCGAGTTATTGAGGAAAAACGGCCTGGAGCGATCGGTCCGGCGGTCGACGCGCGAAAGTTTCTAAGTCCGCTCTGCTCCGAATCATCGCTCCGGCGTCAAAAATCGTCGTAGGACAAAAAATCGACACGCTATCTTGCAGGAAAAAATCCGGGGAACACGATGGCGTCGTCAAAAGTGCAGGTCGTCGAGCTCGTTTTCGAGAAAAAAAAAAAAAAATTCTCAAAATTCGACAAAAAAATAAAACGATTATTGGATCGTGTAGAGAATGTAAAACTGCATCAGAATCGCATAGACCAAAATTGGCGTTCACGTGCTCGTTTTTGTGGAAAAAATTAAAAAAGCTCTCAAAGCTCGAGATAAAAAAAAAAAAAACCATCCACCAGGTAGCCAACGGTAAACGGTACAAGTATCGTACGGGCGAAAACGAGCGTTACCGTGCTCGTTTTCGAGTTATTGACGAAAAACGGCCTGGAGCGATCGGTCCGGCGGTCGACGCGCGAAAGTTTCCAAGTCCGCTCTGCTCCGAATCATCGCTCCGGCGTCAAAAATCGTCGTAGGACAAAAAATCGACACGCTATCTTGCAGGAAAAAATCCGGGGAACACGATGGCGTCGTCAAAAGTGCAGGTCGTCGAGCTCGTTTTCGAGAAAAAAAAAAAAAAATTCTCAAAATTCGACAAAAAAATAAAACGATTATTGGATCGTATAGAGAATGTGAAACTGCATAAGAATCGTATAGACGAAAATTGGCGTTCACGTGCTCGTTTTTGTGGAAAAAATTAAAAAAGCTCTCAAAGCTCGAGATAAAAAAAAAAAAAACCATCCACCAGGTAGCCAACGGTAAACGGTACAAGTACCGTACGGGCGAAAACGAGCGTTACCGTGCTCGTTTTCGAGTTATTGAGGAAAAACGGCCTGGAGCGATCGGTCCGGCGGTCGACGCGCGAAAGTTTCTAAGTCCGCTCTGCTCCGAATCATCGCTCCGGCATCAAAAATCGTCGTAGGACAAAAAATCGACACGCTATCTTGCAGGAAAAAATCCGGGGACCACGATGGCGTCGTCAAAAGTGCAGGTCGTCGAGCTCGTTTTCGAGAGAAAAAAAAAAAAATTCTCAAAATTCGACAAAAAAATAAAACGATTATTGGATCGTGTAGAGAATGTAAAACTGCATCAGAATCGCATAGACGAAATTGGCGTTCACGTGCTCGTTTTTGTGGAAAAAATTAAAAAAGCTCTCAAAGCTCGAGATAAAAAAAAAAAAAACCATCCACCAGGTAGCCAACGGTAAACGGTACAAGTACCGTACGGGCGAAAACGAGCGTTACCGTGCTCGTTTTCGAGTTATTGAGGAAAAACGGCCTGGAGCGATCGGTCCGGCGGTCGACGCGCGAAAGTTTCTAAGTCCGCTCTGCTCCGAATCATCGCTCCGGCGTCAAAAATCGTCGTAGGACAAAAAATCGACACGCTATTTTGCAGGAAAAAATCCGGGGAACACGATGGCGTCGTCAAAAGTGCAGGTCGTCGAGCTCGTTTTCGAGAAAAAAAAAAAAAAATTCTCAAAATTCGACAAAAAAATAAAACGATTATTGGATCGTATAGAGAATGTGAAACTGCATAAGAATCGTATAGACGAAAATTGGCGTTCACGTGCTCGTTTTTGTGGAAAAAATTAAAAAAGCTCTCAAAGCTCGAGATAAAAAAAAAAAAAACCATCCACCAGGTAGCCAACGGTAAACGGTACAAGTACCGTACGGGCGAAAACGAGCGTTACCGTGCTCGTTTTCGAGTTATTGAGGAAAAACGGCCTGGAGCGATCGGTCCGGCGGTCGACGCGCGAAAGTTTCTAAGTCCGCTCTGCTCCGAATCATCGCTCCGGCATCAAAAATCGTCGTAGGACAAAAAATCGACACGCTATCTTGCAGGAAAAAATCCGGGGACCACGATGGCGTCGTCAAAAGTGCAGGTCGTCGAGCTCGTTTTCGAGAGAAAAAAAAAAAAATTCTCAAAATTCGACAAAAAAATAAAACGATTATTGGATCGTGTAGAGAATGTAAAACTGCATCAGAATCGCATAGACGAAATTGGCGTTCACGTGCTCGTTTTTGTGGAAAAAATTAAAAAAGCTCTCAAAGCTCGAGATAAAAAAAAAAAAAACCATCCACCAGGTAGCCAACGGTAAACGGTACAAGTACCGTACGGGCGAAAACGAGCGTTACCGTGCTCGTTTTCGAGTTATTGAGGAAAAACGGCCTGGAGCGATCGGTCCGGCGGTCGACGCGCGAAAGTTTCTAAGTCCGCTCTGCTCCGAATCATCGCTCCGGCGTCAAAAATCGTCGTAGGACAAAAAATCGACACGCTATTTTGCAGGAAAAAATCCGGGGAACACGATGGCGTCGTCAAAAGTGCAGGTCGTCGAGCTCGTTTTCGAGAGAAAAAAAAAAAAATTCTCAAAATTCGACAAAAAAATAAAACGATTATTGGATCGTGTAGAGAATGTAAAACTGCATAAGAATCGCATAGACGAAAATTGGCGTTCACGTGCTCGTTTTTGTGGAAAAAATTAAAAAAGCTCTCAAAGCTCGAGATAAAAAAAAAAAAAACCATCCACCAGGTAGCCAACGGTAAACGGTACAAGTATCGTACGGGCGAAAACGAGCGTTACCGTGCTCGTTTTCGAGTTATTGAGGAAAAACGGCCTGGAGCGATCGGTCCGGCGGTCGACGCGCGAAAGTTTCTAAGTCCGCTCTGCTCCGAATCATCGCTCCGGCGTCAAAAATCGTCGTAGGACAAAAAATCGACACGCTATCTTGCAGGAAAAAATCCGGGGAACACGATGGCGTCGTCAAAAGTGCAGGTCGTCGAGCTCGTTTTCGAGACAAAAAAAAAAAAATTCTCAAAATTCGACAAAAAAATAAAACGATTATTGGATCGTGTAGAGAATGTAAAACTGCATCAGAATCGCATAGACCAAAATTGGCGTTCACGTGCTCGTTTTTGTGGAAAAAATTAAAAAAGCTCTCAAAGCTCGAGATAAAAAAAAAAAAAACCATCCACCAGGTAGCCAACGGTAAACGGTACAAGTACCGTACGGGCGAAAACGAGCGTTACCGTGCTCGTTTTCGAGTTATTGAGGAAAAACGGCCTGGAGCGATCGGTCCGGCGGTCGACGCGCGAAAGTTTCTAAGTCCGCTCTGCTCCGAATCATCGCTCCGGCGTCAAAAATCGTCGTAGGACAAAAAATCGACACGCTATTTTGCAGGAAAAAATCCGGGGAACACGATGGCGTCGTCAAAAGTGCAGGTCGTCGAGCTCGTTTTCTAGAAAAAAAAAAAAAAATTCTCAAAATTCGACAAAAAAATAAAACGATTGTTGGACCGTGTAGAGAATGTAAAACTGCATAAGAATCGTATAGACGAAAATTGGCGTTCACGTGCTCGTTTTTGTGGAAAAAATTAAAAAAGCTCTCAAAGTTCGAGATAAAAAAAAAAAAAACCATCCACCAGGTAGCCAACGGTAAACGGTACAAGTATCGTACGGGCGAAAACGAGCGTTACCGTGCTCGTTTTCGAGTTATTGACGAAAAACGGCCTGGAGCGATCGGTCCGGCGGTCGACGCGCGAAAGTTTCTAAGTCCGCTCTGCTCCGAATCATCGCTCCGGCGTCAAAAATCGTCGTAGGACAAAAAATCGACACGCTATCTTGCAGGAAAAAATCCGGGGAACACGATGGCGTCGTCAAAAGTGCAGGTCGTCGAGCTCGTTTTCGAGAGAAAAAAAAAAAAATTCTCAAAATTCGACAAAAAAATAAAACGATTATTGGATCGTGTAGAGAATGTAAAACTGCATCAGAATCGCATAGACGAAATTGGCGTTCACGTGCTCGTTTTTGTGGAAAAAATTAAAAAAGCTCTCAAAGCTCGAGATAAAAAAAAAAAAAACCATCCACCAGGTAGCCAACGGTAAACGGTACAAGTATCGTACGGGCGAAAACGAGCGTTACCGTGCTCGTTTTCGAGTTATTGACGAAAAACGGCCTGGAGCGATCGGTCCGGCGGTCGACGCGCGAAAGTTTCTAAGTCCGCTCTGCTTCGGGGAGGATACCGGAAGAATGCTTCGAGCGATTCCCGGTATCCTCCCAAAGCGTGCCGAAGGGTCACCGTGGGGTTTTTAGTGGGTAGGTCCCGCGCCTGTCGTTGTACGGGCGCGGGGAATCCCACACACCCCTCCCACCTCTCCCCAAGGAGGTGGGAGGGAGTCTTTCGAAGATTTTCCCCACGACAAAAAAAAAAAAAAAAAAAAAAAAAAAAAAAAAAAAAAAAATAAAAGTCCGCTCTGCCCCGAATCATCGCTCCGGCGTCAAAAATCGTCGTAGGACAAAAAATCGACACGCTATCTTGCAGGAAAAAAACCGGGGAACACGATGGCGTCGTCAAAAGTGCAGGTCGTCGAGCTCGTTTTCGAGAGAAAAAAAAAAAATTCTCAAAATTCGACAAAAAAATAAAACGATTATTGGATCGTGTAGAGAATGTAAAACTGCATCAGAATCGCATAGACGAAAATTGGCGTTCACGTGCTCGTTTTTGTGGAAAAAATTAAAAAAGCTCTCAAAGCTCGAGATAAAAAAAAAAAAACCATCCACCAGGTAGCCAACGGTAAACGGTACAAGTATCGTACGGGCGAAAACGAGCGTTACCGTGCTCGTTTTCGAGTTATTGACGAAAAACGGCCTGGAGCGATCGGTCCGGCGGTCGACGCGCGAAAGTTTCTAAGTCCGCTCTGCTCCGAATCATCGCTCCGGCGTCAAAAATCGTCGTAGGACAAAAAATCGACACGCTATCTTGCAGGAAAAAATCCGGGGACCACGATGGCGTCGTCAAAAGTGCAGGTCGTCGAGCTCGTTTTCGAGAGAAAAAAAAAAAAATTCTCAAAATTCGACAAAAAAATAAAACGATTATTGGATCGTGTAGAGAATGTAAAACTGCATCAGAATCGCATAGACGAAAATTGGCGTTCACGTGCTCGTTTTTGTGGAAAAAATTAAAAAAGCTCTCAAAGCTCGAGATAAAAAAAAAAAAAACCATCCACCAGGTAGCCAACGGTAAACGGTACAAGTATCGTACGGGCGAAAACGAGCGTTACCGTGCTCGTTTTCGAGTTATTGACGAATAACGGCCTGGAGCGATCGGTCCGGCGGTCGACGCGCGAAAGTTTCTAAGTCCGCTCTGCTCCGAATCATCGCTCCGGCGTCAAAAATCGTCGTAGGACAAAAAATCGACACGCTATCTTGCAGGAAAAAATCCGGGGAACACGATGGCGTCGTCAAAAGTGCAGGTCGTCGAGCTCGTTTTCGAGAGAAAAAAAAAAAAATTCTCAAAATTCGACAAAAAAATAAAACGATTATTGGATCGTGTAGAGAATGTAAAACTGCATCAGAATCGCATAGACGAAAATTGGCGTTCACGTGCTCGTTTTTGTGGAAAAAATTAAAAAAGCTCTCAAAGCTCGAGATAAAAAAAAAAAAAACCATCCACCAGGTAGCCAACGGTAAACGGTACAAGTATCGTACGGGCGAAAACGAGCGTTACCGTGCTCGTTTTCGAGTTATTGACGAAAAACGGCCTGGAGCGATCGGTCCGGCGGTCGACGCGCGAAAGTTTCTAAGTCCGCTCTGCTCCGAATCATCGCTCCGGCGTCAAAAATCGTCGTAGGACAAAAAATCGACACGCTATTTTGCAGGAAAAAATCCGGGGAACACGATGGCGTCGTCAAAAGTGCAGGTCGTCGAGCTCGTTTTCGAGAAAAAAAAAAAAAAATTCTCAAAATTCGACAAAAAAATAAAACGATTGTTGGACCGTGTAGAGAATGTAAAACTGCATAAGAATCGTATAGACGAAAATTGGCGTTCACGTGCTCGTTTTTGTGGAAAAAATTAAAAAAGCTCTCAAAGTTCGAGATAAAAAAAAAAAATACCATCCACCAGGTAGCCAACGGTAAACGGTACAAGTATCGTACGGGCGAAAACGAGCGTTACCGTGCTCGTTTTCGAGTTATTGACGAAAAACGGCCTGGAGCGATCGGTCCGGCGGTCGACGCGCGAAAGTTTCTAAGTCCGCTCTGCTCCGAATCATCGCTCCGGCGTCAAAAATCGTCGTAGGACAAAAAATCGACACGCTATCTTGCAGGAAAAAATCCGGGGAACACGATGGCGTCGTCAAAAGTGCAGGTCGTCGAGCTCGTTTTCGAGAAAAAAAAAAAAAAATTCTCAAAATTCGACAAAAAAATAAAACGATTATTGGATCGTATAGAGAATGTGAAACTGCATAAGAATCGTATAGACGAAAATTGGCGTTCACGTGCTCGTTTTTGTGGAAAAAATTAAAAAAGCTCTCAAAGCTCGAGATAAAAAAAAAAAAAACCATCCACCAGGTAGCCAACGGTAAACGGTACAAGTACCGTAGGGGCGAAAACGAGCGTTACCGTGCTCGTTTTCGAGTTATTGAGGAAAAACGGCCTGGAGCGATCGGTCCGGCGGTCGACGCGCGAAAGTTTCTAAGTCCGCTCTGCTCCGAATCATCGCTCCGGCATCAAAAATCGTCGTAGGACAAAAAATCGACACGCTATCTTGCAGGAAAAAATCCGGGGACCACGATGGCGTCGTCAAAAGTGCAGGTCGTCGAGCTCGTTTTCGAGAAAAAAAAAAAAAAATTCTCAAAATTCGACAAAAAAATAAAACGATTGTTGGACCGTGTAGAGAATGTAAAACTGCATAAGAATCGTATAGACGAAAATTGGCGTTCACGTGCTCGTTTTTGTGGAAAAAATTAAAAAAGCTCTCAAAGTTCGAGATAAAAAAAAAAAAACCATCGACCAGGTAGCCAACGGTAAACGATACAAGTATCGTACGGGCGAAAACGAGCGTTACCGTGCTCGTTTTCGAGTTATTGACGAAAAACAGCCTGGAGCGATCGGTCCGGCGGTCGACGCGCGAAAGTTTCTAAGTCCGCTCTGCTCCGAATCATCGCTCCGGCGTCAACAATCGTCGTAGGACAAAAAATCGACACGCTATCTTGCAGGAAAAAATCCGGGGAACACGATGGCGTCGTCAAAAGTGCAGGTCGTCGAGCTCGTTTTCGAGAAAAAAAAAAAAAAATTCTCAAAATTCGACAAAAAAATAAAACGATTGTTGGACCGTGTAGAGAATGTAAAACTGCATAAGAATCGTATAGACGAAAATTGGCGTTCACGTGCTCGTTTTTGTGGAAAAAATTAAAAAAGCTCTCAAAGTTCGAGATAAAAAAAAAAAAACCATCGACCAGGTAGCCAACGGTAAACGATACAAGTATCGTACGGGCGAAAACGAGCGTTACCGTGCTCGTTTTCGAGTTATTGACGAAAAACGGCCTGGAGCGATCGGTCCGGCGGTCGACGCGCGAAAGTTTCTAAGTCCGCTCTGCTCCGAATCATCGCTCCGGCGTCAAAAATCGTCGTAGGACAAAAAATCGACACGCTATCTTGCAGGAAAAAATCCGGGGACCACGATGGCGTCGTCAAAAGTGCAGGTCGTCGAGCTCGTTTTCGAGAGAAAAAAAAAAAAATTCTCAAAATTCGACAAAAAAATAAAACGATTATTGGATCGTGTAGAGAATGTAAAACTGCATCAGAATCGCATAGACGAAATTGGCGTTCACGTGCTCGTTTTTGTGGAAAAAATTAAAAAAGCTCTCAAAGCTCGAGATAAAAAAAAAAAAAACCATCCACCAGGTAGCCAACGGTAAACGGTACAAGTACCGTACGGGCGAAAACGAGCGTTACCGTGCTCGTTTTCGAGTTATTGAGGAAAAACGGCCTGGAGCGATCGGTCCGGCGGTCGACGCGCGAAAGTTTCTAAGTCCGCTCTGCTCCGAATCATCGCTCCGGCGTCAAAAATCGTCGTAGGACAAAAAATCGACACGCTATTTTGCAGGAAAAAATCCGGGGAACACGATGGCGTCGTCAAAAGTGCAGGTCGTCGAGCTCGTTTTCGAGAGAAAAAAAAAAAAATTCTCAAAATTCGACAAAAAAATAAAACGATTATTGGATCGTGTAGAGAATGTAAAACTGCATAAGAATCGCATAGACGAAAATTGGCGTTCACGTGCTCGTTTTTGTGGAAAAAATTAAAAAAGCTCTCAAAGCTCGAGATAAAAAAAAAAAAAACCATCCACCAGGTAGCCAACGGTAAACGGTACAAGTATCGTACGGGCGAAAACGAGCGTTACCGTGCTCGTTTTCGAGTTATTGAGGAAAAACGGCCTGGAGCGATCGGTCCGGCGGTCGACGCGCGAAAGTTTCTAAGTCCGCTCTGCTCCGAATCATCGCTTCGGCGTCAAAAATCGTCGTAGGACAAAAAATCGACACGCTATCTTGCAGGAAAAAATCCGGGGAACACGATGGCGTCGTCAAAAGTGCAGGTCGTCGAGCTCGTTTTCGAGAAAAAAAAAAAAAAATTCTCAAAATTCGACAAAAAAATAAAACGATTATTGGATCGTGTAGAGAATGTAAAACTGCATCAGAATCGCATAGACCAAAATTGGCGTTCACGTGCTCGTTTTTGTGGAAAAAATTAAAAAAGCTCTCAAAGCTCGAGATAAAAAAAAAAAAAACCATCCACCAGGTAGCCAACGGTAAACGGTACAAGTATCGTACGGGCGAAAACGAGCGTTACCGTGCTCGTTTTCGAGTTATTGACGAAAAACGGCCTGGAGCGATCGGTCCGGCGGTCGACGCGCGAAAGTTTCTAAGTCCGCTCTGCTCCGAATCATCGCTCCGGCTTCAAAAATCGTCGTAGGACAAAAAATCGACACGCTATCTTGCAGGAAAAAATCCGGGGAACACGATGGCGTCGTCAAAAGTGCAGGTCGTCGAGCTCGTTTTCGAGAAAAAAAAAAAAAATTCTCAAAATTCGACAAAAAAATAAAACGATTATTGGATCGTATAGAGAATGTGAAACTGCATAAGAATCGTATAGACGAAAATTGGCGTTCACGTGCTCGTTTTTGTGGAAAAAATTAAAAAAGCTCTCAAAGCTCGAGATAAAAAAAAAAAAAACCATCCACCAGGTAGCCAACGGTAAACGGTACAAGTATCGTACGGGCGAAAACGAGCGTTACCGTGCTCGTTTTCGAGTTATTGACGAAAAACGGCCTGGAGCGATCGGTCCGGCGGTCGACGCGCGAAAGTTTCTAAGTCCGCTCTGCTCCGAATCATCGCTCCGGCGTCAAAAATCGTCGTAGGACAAAAAATCGACACGCTATTTTGCAGGAAAAAATCCGGGGAACACGATGGCGTCGTCAAAAGTGCAGGTCGTCGAGCTCGTTTTCTAGAAAAAAAAAAAAAAATTCTCAAAATTCGACAAAAAAATAAAACGATTGTTGGACCGTGTAGAGAATGTAAAACTGCATAAGAATCGTATAGACGAAAATTGGCGTTCACGTGCTCGTTTTTGTGGAAAAAATTAAAAAAGCTCTCAAAGTTCGAGATAAAAAAAAAAAAAACCATCCACCAGGTAGCCAACGGTAAACGGTACAAGTATCGTACGGGCGAAAACGAGCGTTACCGTGCTCGTTTTCGAGTTATTGACGAAAAACGGCCTGGAGCGATCGGTCCGGCGGTCGACGCGCGAAAGTTTCTAAGTCCGCTCTGCTCCGAATCATCGCTCCGGCGTCAAAAATCGTCGTAGGACAAAAAATCGACACGCTATCTTGCAGGAAAAAATCCGGGGAACACGATGGCGTCGTCAAAAGTGCAGGTCGTCGAGCTCGTTTTCGAGAAAAAAAAAAAAAAATTCTCAAAATTCGACAAAAAAATAAAACGATTATTGGATCGTATAGAGAATGTGAAACTGCATAAGAATCGTATAGACGAAAATTGGCGTTCACGTGCTCGTTTTTGTGGAAAAAATTAAAAAAGCTCTCAAAGTTCGAGATAAAAAAAAAAAAAACGATCCACCAGGTAGCCAACGGTAAACGGTACAAGTATCGTACGGGCGAAAACGAGCGTTACCGTGCTCGTTTTCGAGTTATTGACGAAAAACGGCCTGGAGCGATCGGTCCGGCGGTCGACGCGCGAAAGTTTCTAAGTCCGCTCTGCTCCGAATCATCGCTCCGGCGTCAAAAATCGTCGTAGGACAAAAAATCGACACGCTATCTTGCAGGAAAAAATCCGGGGAACACGATGGCGTCGTCAAAAGTGCAGGTCGTCGAGCTCGTTTTCGAGAAAAAAAAAAAAAAATTCTCAAAATTCGACAAAAAAATAAAACGATTATTGGATCGTATAGAGAATGTGAAACTGCATAAGAATCGTATAGACGAAAATTGGCGTTCACGTGCTCGTTTTTGTGGAAAAAATTAAAAAAGCTCTCAAAGCTCGAGATAAAAAAAAAAAAAACCATCCACCAGGTAGCCAACGGTAAACGGTACAAGTACCGTACGGGCGAAAACGAGCGTTACCGTGCTCGTTTTCGAGTTATTGAGGAAAAACGGCCTGGAGCGATCGGTCCGGCGGTCGACGCGCGAAAGTTTCTAAGTCCGCTCTGCTCCGAATCATCGCTCCGGCATCAAAAATCGTCGTAGGACAAAAAATCGACACGCTATCTTGCAGGAAAAAATCCGGGGACCACGATGGCGTCGTCAAAAGTGCAGGTCGTCGAGCTCGTTTTCGAGAGAAAAAAAAAAAAATTCTCAAAATTCGACAAAAAAATAAAACGATTATTGGATCGTGTAGAGAATGTAAAACTGCATCAGAATCGCATAGACGAAATTGGCGTTCACGTGCTCGTTTTTGTGGAAAAAATTAAAAAAGCTCTCAAAGCTCGAGATAAAAAAAAAAAAAACCATCCACCAGGTAGCCAACGGTAAACGGTACAAGTACCGTACGGGCGAAAACGAGCGTTACCGTGCTCGTTTTCGAGTTATTGAGGAAAAACGGCCTGGAGCGATCGGTCCGGCGGTCGACGCGCGAAAGTTTCTAAGTCCGCTCTGCTCCGAATCATCGCTCCGGCGTCAAAAATCGTCGTAGGACAAAAAATCGACACGCTATTTTGCAGGAAAAAATCCGGGGAACACGATGGCGTCGTCAAAAGTGCAGGTCGTCGAGCTCGTTTTCGAGAAAAAAAAAAAAAAATTCTCAAAATTCGACAAAAAAATAAAACGATTGTTGGACCGTGTAGAGAATGTAAAACTGCATAAGAATCGTATAGACGAAAATTGGCGTTCACGTGCTCGTTTTTGTGGAAAAAATTAAAAAAGCTCTCAAAGTTCGAGATAAAAAAAAAAAAACCATCGACCAGGTAGCCAACGGTAAACGATACAAGTATCGTACGGGCGAAAACGAGCGTTACCGTGCTCGTTTTCGAGTTATTGACGAAAAACGGCCTGGAGCGATCGGTCCGGCGGTCGACGCGCGAAAGTTTCTAAGTCCGCTCTGCTCCGAATCATCGCTCCGGCGTCAAAAATCGTCGTAGGACAAAAAATCGACACGCTATCTTGCAGGAAAAAATCCGGGGACCACGATGGCGTCGTCAAAAGTGCAGGTCGTCGAGCTCGTTTTCGAGAGAAAAAAAAAAAAATTCTCAAAATTCGACAAAAAAATAAAACGATTATTGGATCGTGTAGAGAATGTAAAACTGCATCAGAATCGCATAGACGAAATTGGCGTTCACGTGATCGTTTTTGTGGAAAAAATTAAAAAAGCTCTCAAAGCTCGAGATAAAAAAAAAAAAAACCATCCACCAGGTAGCCAACGGTAAACGGTACAAGTACCGTACGGGCGAAAACGAGCGTTACCGTGCTCGTTTTCGAGTTATTGAGGAAAAACGGCCTGGAGCGATCGGTCCGGCGGTCGACGCGCGAAAGTTTCTAAGTCCGCTCTGCTCCGAATCATCGCTCCGGCGTCAAAAATCGTCGTAGGACAAAAAATCGACACGCTATTTTGCAGGAAAAAATCCGGGGAACACGATGGCGTCGTCAAAAGTGCAGGTCGTCGAGCTCGTTTTCGAGAGAAAAAAAAAAAAATTCTCAAAATTCGACAAAAAAATAAAACGATTATTGGATCGTGTAGAGAATGTAAAACTGCATAAGAATCGCATAGACGAAAATTGGCGTTCACGTGCTCGTTTTTGTGGAAAAAATTAAAAAAGCTCTCAAAGCTCGAGATAAAAAAAAAAAAAACCATCCACCAGGTAGCCAACGGTAAACGGTACAAGTATCGTACGGGCGAAAACGAGCGTTACCGTGCTCGTTTTCGAGTTATTGAGGAAAAACGGCCTGGAGCGATCGGTCCGGCGGTCGACGCGCGAAAGTTTCTAAGTCCGCTCTGCTCCGAATCATCGCTCCGGCGTCAAAAATCGTCGTAGGACAAAAAATCGACACGCTATCTTGCAGGAAAAAATCCGGGGAACACGATGGCGTCGTCAAAAGTGCAGGTCGTCGAGCTCGTTTTCGAGAAAAAAAAAAAAAAATTCTCAAAATTCGACAAAAAAATAAAACGATTATTGGATCGTGTAGAGAATGTAAAACTGCATCAGAATCGCATAGACCAAAATTGGCGTTCACGTGCTCGTTTTTGTGGAAAAAATTAAAAAAGCTCTCAAAGCTCGAGATAAAAAAAAAAAAAACCATCCACCAGGTAGCCAACGGTAAACGGTACAAGTATCGTACGGGCGAAAACGAGCGTTACCGTGCTCGTTTTCGAGTTATTGACGAAAAACGGCCTGGAGCGATCGGTCCGGCGGTCGACGCGCGAAAGTTTCTAAGTCCGCTCTGCTCCGAATCATCGCTCCGGCTTCAAAAATCGTCGTAGGACAAAAAATCGACACGCTATCTTGCAGGAAAAAATCCGGGGAACACGATGGCGTCGTCAAAAGTGCAGGTCGTCGAGCTCGTTTTCGAGAAAAAAAAAAAAAATTCTCAAAATTCGACAAAAAAATAAAACGATTATTGGATCGTATAGAGAATGTGAAACTGCATAAGAATCGTATAGACGAAAATTGGCGTTCACGTGCTCGTTTTTGTGGAAAAAATTAAAAAAGCTCTCAAAGCTCGAGATAAAAAAAAAAAAAACCATCCACCAGGTAGCCAACGGTAAACGGTACAAGTATCGTACGGGCGAAAACGAGCGTTACCGTGCTCGTTTTCGAGTTATTGACGAAAAACGGCCTGGAGCGATCGGTCCGGCGGTCGACGCGCGAAAGTTTCTAAGTCCGCTCTGCTCCGAATCATCGCTCCGGCGTCAAAAATCGTCGTAGGACAAAAAATCGACACGCTATTTTGCAGGAAAAAATCCGGGGAACACGATGGCGTCGTCAAAAGTGCAGGTCGTCGAGCTCGTTTTCTAGAAAAAAAAAAAAAAATTCTCAAAATTCGACAAAAAAATAAAACGATTGTTGGACCGTGTAGAGAATGTAAAACTGCATAAGAATCGTATAGACGAAAATTGGCGTTCACGTGCTCGTTTTTGTGGAAAAAATTAAAAAAGCTCTCAAAGTTCGAGATAAAAAAAAAAAAAACCATCCACCAGGTAGCCAACGGTAAACGGTACAAGTATCGTACGGGCGAAAACGAGCGTTACCGTGCTCGTTTTCGAGTTATTGACGAAAAACGGCCTGGAGCGATCGGTCCGGCGGTCGACGCGCGAAAGTTTCTAAGTCCGCTCTGCTCCGAATCATCGCTCCGGCGTCAAAAATCGTCGTAGGACAAAAAATCGACACGCTATCTTGCAGGAAAAAATCCGGGGAACACGATGGCGTCGTCAAAAGTGCAGGTCGTCGAGCTCGTTTTCGAGAAAAAAAAAAAAAAATTCTCAAAATTCGACAAAAAAATAAAACGATTATTGGATCGTATAGTGAATGTGAAACTGCATAAGAATCGTATAGACGAAAATTGGCGTTCACGTGCTCGTTTTTGTGGAAAAAATTAAAAAAGCTCTCAAAGTTCGAGATAAAAAAAAAAAAAACCATCCACCAGGTAGCCAACGGTAAACGGTACAAGTATCGTACGGGCGAAAACGAGCGTTACCGTGCTCGTTTTCGAGTTATTGACGAAAAACGGCCTGGAGCGATCGGTCCGGCGGTCGACGCGCGAAAGTTTCTAAGTCCGCTCTGCTCCGAATCATCGCTCCGGCGTCAAAAATCGTCGTAGGACAAAAAATCGACACGCTATCTTGCAGGAAAAAATCCGGGGAACACGATGGCGTCGTCAAAAGTGCAGGTCGTCGAGCTCGTTTTCGAGAAAAAAAAAAAAAAATTCTCAAAATTCGACAAAAAAATAAAACGATTATTGGATCGTATAGAGAATGTGAAACTGCATAAGAATCGTATAGACGAAAATTGGCGTTCACGTGCTCGTTTTTGTGGAAAAAATTAAAAAAGCTCTCAAAGCTCGAGATAAAAAAAAAAAAAACCATCCACCAGGTAGCCAACGGTAAACGGTACAAGTACCGTACGGGCGAAAACGAGCGTTACCGTGCTCGTTTTCGAGTTATTGAGGAAAAACGGCCTGGAGCGATCGGTCCGGCGGTCGACGCGCGAAAGTTTCTAAGTCCGCTCTGCTCCGAATCATCGCTCCGGCATCAAAAATCGTCGTAGGACAAAAAATCGACACGCTATCTTGCAGGAAAAAATCCGGGGACCACGATGGCGTCGTCAAAAGTGCAGGTCGTCGAGCTCGTTTTCGAGAGAAAAAAAAAAAAATTCTCAAAATTCGACAAAAAAATAAAACGATTATTGGATCGTGTAGAGAATGTAAAACTGCATCAGAATCGCATAGACGAAATTGGCGTTCACGTGCTCGTTTTTGTGGAAAAAATTAAAAAAGCTCTCAAAGCTCGAGATAAAAAAAAAAAAAACCATCCACCAGGTAGCCAACGGTAAACGGTACAAGTACCGTACGGGCGAAAACGAGCGTTACCGTGCTCGTTTTCGAGTTATTGAGGAAAAACGGCCTGGAGCGATCGGTCCGGCGGTCGACGCGCGAAAGTTTCTAAGTCCGCTCTGCTCCGAATCATCGCTCCGGCGTCAAAAATCGTCGTAGGACAAAAAATCGACACGCTATTTTGCAGGAAAAAATCCGGGGAACACGATGGCGTCGTCAAAAGTGCAGGTCGTCGAGCTCGTTTTCGAGAGAAAAAAAAAAAAATTCTCAAAATTCGACAAAAAAATAAAACGATTATTGGATCGTGTAGAGAATGTAAAACTGCATAAGAATCGCATAGACGAAAATTGGCGTTCACGTGCTCGTTTTTGTGGAAAAAATTAAAAAAGCTCTCAAAGCTCGAGATAAAAAAAAAAAAAACCATCCACCAGGTAGCCAACGGTAAACGGTACAAGTATCGTACGGGCGAAAACGAGCGTTACCGTGCTCGTTTTCGAGTTATTGAGGAAAAACGGCCTGGAGCGATCGGTCCGGCGGTCGACGCGCGAAAGTTTCCAAGTCCGCTCTGCTCCGAATCATCGCTCCGGCGTCAAAAATCGTCGTAGGACAAAAAATCGACACGCTATCTTGCAGGAAAAAATCCGGGGAACACGATGGCGTCGTCAAAAGTGCAGGTCGTCGAGCTCGTTTTCGAGAAAAAAAAAAAAAAATTCTCAAAATTCGACAAAAAAATAAAACGATTATTGGATCGTGTAGAGAATGTAAAACTGCATCAGAATCGCATAGACCAAAATTGGCGTTCACGTGCTCGTTTTTGTGGAAAAAATTAAAAAAGCTCTCAAAGCTCGAGATAAAAAAAAAAAAAACCATCCACCAGGTAGCCAACGGTAAACGGTACAAGTATCGTACGGGCGAAAACGAGCGTTACCGTGCTCGTTTTCGAGTTATTGACGAAAAACGGCCTGGAGCGATCGGTCCGGCGGTCGACGCGCGAAAGTTTCTAAGTCCGCTCTGCTCCGAATCATCGCTCCGGCTTCAAAAATCGTCGTAGGACAAAAAATCGACACGCTATCTTGCAGGAAAAAATCCGGGGAACACGATGGCGTCGTCAAAAGTGCAGGTCGTCGAGCTCGTTTTCGAGAAAAAAAAAAAAAATTCTCAAAATTCGACAAAAAAATAAAACGATTATTGGATCGTATAGAGAATGTGAAACTGCATAAGAATCGTATAGACGAAAATTGGCGTTCACGTGCTCGTTTTTGTGGAAAAAATTAAAAAAGCTCTCAAAGCTCGAGATAAAAAAAAAAAAAACCATCCACCAGGTAGCCAACGGTAAACGGTACAAGTATCGTACGGGCGAAAACGAGCGTTACCGTGCTCGTTTTCGAGTTATTGACGAAAAACGGCCTGGAGCGATCGGTCCGGCGGTCGACGCGCGAAAGTTTCTAAGTCCGCTCTGCTCCGAATCATCGCTCCGGCGTCAAAAATCGTCGTAGGACAAAAAATCGACACGCTATTTTGCAGGAAAAAATCCGGGGAACACGATGGCGTCGTCAAAAGTGCAGGTCGTCGAGCTCGTTTTCTAGAAAAAAAAAAAAAAATTCTCAAAATTCGACAAAAAAATAAAACGATTGTTGGACCGTGTAGAGAATGTAAAACTGCATAAGAATCGTATAGACGAAAATTGGCGTTCACGTGCTCGTTTTTGTGGAAAAAATTAAAAAAGCTCTCAAAGTTCGAGATAAAAAAAAAAAAAACCATCCACCAGGTAGCCAACGGTAAACGGTACAAGTATCGTACGGGCGAAAACGAGCGTTACCGTGCTCGTTTTCGAGTTATTGACGAAAAACGGCCTGGAGCGATCGGTCCGGCGGTCGACGCGCGAAAGTTTCTAAGTCCGCTCTGCTCCGAATCATCGCTCCGGCGTCAAAAATCGTCGTAGGACAAAAAATCGACACGCTATCTTGCAGGAAAAAATCCGGGGAACACGATGGCGTCGTCAAAAGTGCAGGTCGTCGAGCTCGTTTTCGAGAGAAAAAAAAAAAAATTCTCAAAATTCGACAAAAAAATAAAACGATTATTGGATCGTGTAGAGAATGTAAAACTGCATCAGAATCGCATAGACGAAATTGGCGTTCACGTGCTCGTTTTTGTGGAAAAAATTAAAAAAGCTCTCAAAGCTCGAGATAAAAAAAAAAAAAACCATCCACCAGGTAGCCAACGGTAAACGGTACAAGTATCGTACGGGCGAAAACGAGCGTTACCGTGCTCGTTTTCGAGTTATTGACGAAAAACGGCCTGGAGCGATCGGTCCGGCGGTCGACGCGCGAAAGTTTCTAAGTCCGCTCTGCTTCGGGGAGGATACCGGAAGAATGCTTCGAGCGATTCCCGGTATCCTCCCAAAGCGTGCCGAAGGGTCACCGTGGGGTTTTTAGTGGGTAGGTCCCGCGCCTGTCGTTGTACGGGCGCGGGGAATCCCACACACCCCTCCCACCTCTCCCCAAGGAGGTGGGAGGGAGTCTTTCGAAGATTTTCCCCACGACAAAAAAAAAAAAAAAAAAAAAAAAAAAAAAAAAAAAAAAAATAAAAGTCCGCTCTGCCCCGAATCATCGCTCCGGCGTCAAAAATCGTCGTAGGACAAAAAATCGACACGCTATCTTGCAGGAAAAAAACCGGGGAACACGATGGCGTCGTCAAAAGTGCAGGTCGTCGAGCTCGTTTTCGAGAGAAAAAAAAAAAATTCTCAAAATTCGACAAAAAAATAAAACGATTATTGGATCGTGTAGAGAATGTAAAACTGCATCAGAATCGCATAGACGAAAATTGGCGTTCACGTGCTCGTTTTTGTGGAAAAAATTAAAAAAGCTCTCAAAGTTCGAGATAAAAAAAAAAAAAACGATCCACCAGGTAGCCAACGGTAAACGGTACAAGTATCGTACGGGCGAAAACGAGCGTTACCGTGCTCGTTTTCGAGTTATTGACGAAAAACGGCCTGGAGCGATCGGTCCGGCGGTCGACGCGCGAAAGTTTCCAAGTCCGCTCTGCTCCGAATCATCGCTCCGGCGTCAAAAATCGTCGTAGGACAAAAAATCGACACGCTATCTTGCAGGAAAAAATCCGGGGAACACGATGGCGTCGTCAAAAGTGCAGGTCGTCGAGCTCGTTTTCGAGAAAAAAAAAAAAAAATTCTCAAAATTCGACAAAAAAATAAAACGATTATTGGATCGTGTAGAGAATGTAAAACTGCATCAGAATCGCATAGACCAAAATTGGCGTTCACGTGCTCGTTTTTGTGGAAAAAATTAAAAAAGCTCTCAAAGCTCGAGATAAAAAAAAAAAAAACCATCCACCAGGTAGCCAACGGTAAACGGTACAAGTATCGTACGGGCGAAAACGAGCGTTACCGTGCTCGTTTTCGAGTTATTGACGAAAAACGGCCTGGAGCGATCGGTCCGGCGGTCGACGCGCGAAAGTTTCTAAGTCCGCTCTGCTCCGAATCATCGCTCCGGCTTCAAAAATCGTCGTAGGACAAAAAATCGACACGCTATCTTGCAGGAAAAAATCCGGGGAACACGATGGCGTCGTCAAAAGTGCAGGTCGTCGAGCTCGTTTTCGAGAAAAAAAAAAAAAATTCTCAAAATTCGACAAAAAAATAAAACGATTATTGGATCGTATAGAGAATGTGAAACTGCATAAGAATCGTATAGACGAAAATTGGCGTTCACGTGCTCGTTTTTGTGGAAAAAATTAAAAAAGCTCTCAAAGCTCGAGATAAAAAAAAAAAAAACCATCCACCAGGTAGCCAACGGTAAACGGTACAAGTATCGTACGGGCGAAAACGAGCGTTACCGTGCTCGTTTTCGAGTTATTGACGAAAAACGGCCTGGAGCGATCGGTCCGGCGGTCGACGCGCGAAAGTTTCTAAGTCCGCTCTGCTCCGAATCATCGCTCCGGCGTCAAAAATCGTCGTAGGACAAAAAATCGACACGCTATTTTGCAGGAAAAAATCCGGGGAACACGATGGCGTCGTCAAAAGTGCAGGTCGTCGAGCTCGTTTTCTAGAAAAAAAAAAAAAAATTCTCAAAATTCGACAAAAAAATAAAACGATTGTTGGACCGTGTAGAGAATGTAAAACTGCATAAGAATCGTATAGACGAAAATTGGCGTTCACGTGCTCGTTTTTGTGGAAAAAATTAAAAAAGCTCTCAAAGTTCGAGATAAAAAAAAAAAAAACCATCCACCAGGTAGCCAACGGTAAACGGTACAAGTATCGTACGGGCGAAAACGAGCGTTACCGTGCTCGTTTTCGAGTTATTGACGAAAAACGGCCTGGAGCGATCGGTCCGGCGGTCGACGCGCGAAAGTTTCTAAGTCCGCTCTGCTCCGA
This sequence comes from Colletes latitarsis, assembly GCF_051014445.1. Lineage (NCBI taxonomy): Eukaryota > Metazoa > Arthropoda > Insecta > Hymenoptera > Colletidae > Colletes > Colletes latitarsis. The sequence goes on from NC_135137.1 coordinate 3,288,090, forward strand.
ATCATCGCTCCGGCGTCAAAAATCGTCGTAGGACAAAAAATCGACACGCTATCTTGCAGGAAAAAATCCGGGGAACACGATGGCGTCGTCAAAAGTGCAGGTCGTCGAGCTCGTTTTCGAGAGAAAAAAAAAAAAATTCTCAAAATTCGACAAAAAAATAAAACGATTATTGGATCGTGTAGAGAATGTAAAACTGCATCAGAATCGCATAGACGAAATTGGCGTTCACGTGCTCGTTTTTGTGGAAAAAATTAAAAAAGCTCTCAAAGCTCGAGATAAAAAAAAAAAAAACCATCCACCAGGTAGCCAACGGTAAACGGTACAAGTATCGTACGGGCGAAAACGAGCGTTACCGTGCTCGTTTTCGAGTTATTGACGAAAAACGGCCTGGAGCGATCGGTCCGGCGGTCGACGCGCGAAAGTTTCTAAGTCCGCTCTGCTTCGGGGAGGATACCGGAAGAATGCTTCGAGCGATTCCCGGTATCCTCCCAAAGCGTGCCGAAGGGTCACCGTGGGGTTTTTAGTGGGTAGGTCCCGCGCCTGTCGTTGTACGGGCGCGGGGAATCCCACACACCCCTCCCACCTCTCCCCAAGGAGGTGGGAGGGAGTCTTTCGAAGATTTTCCCCACGACAAAAAAAAAAAAAAAAAAAAAAAAAAAAAAAAAAAAAAAAATAAAAGTCCGCTCTGCCCCGAATCATCGCTCCGGCGTCAAAAATCGTCGTAGGACAAAAAATCGACACGCTATCTTGCAGGAAAAAAACCGGGGAACACGATGGCGTCGTCAAAAGTGCAGGTCGTCGAGCTCGTTTTCGAGAGAAAAAAAAAAAATTCTCAAAATTCGACAAAAAAATAAAACGATTATTGGATCGTGTAGAGAATGTAAAACTGCATCAGAATCGCATAGACGAAAATTGGCGTTCACGTGCTCGTTTTTGTGGAAAAAATTAAAAAAGCTCTCAAAGTTCGAGATAAAAAAAAAAAAAACGATCCACCAGGTAGCCAACGGTAAACGGTACAAGTATCGTACGGGCGAAAACGAGCGTTACCGTGCTCGTTTTCGAGTTATTGACGAAAAACGGCCTGGAGCGATCGGTCCGGCGGTCGACGCGCGAAAGTTTCTAAGTCCGCTCTGCTCCGAATCATCGCTCCGGCGTCAAAAATCGTCGTAGGACAAAAAATCGACACGCTATTTTGCAGGAAAAAATCCGGGGAACACGATGGCGTCGTCAAAAGTGCAGGTCGTCGAGCTCGTTTTCTAGAAAAAAAAAAAAAAATTCTCAAAATTCGACAAAAAAATAAAACGATTGTTGGACCGTGTAGAGAATGTAAAACTGCATAAGAATCGTATAGACGAAAATTGGCGTTCACGTGCTCGTTTTTGTGGAAAAAATTAAAAAAGCTCTCAAAGTTCGAGATAAAAAAAAAAAAAACCATCCACCAGGTAGCCAACGGTAAACGGTACAAGTATCGTACGGGCGAAAACGAGCGTTACCGTGCTCGTTTTCGAGTTATTGACGAAAAACGGCCTGGAGCGATCGGTCCGGCGGTCGACGCGCGAAAGTTTCTAAGTCCGCTCTGCTCCGAATCATCGCTCCGGCGTCAAAAATCGTCGTAGGACAAAAAATCGACACGCTATCTTGCAGGAAAAAATCCGGGGAACACGATGGCGTCGTCAAAAGTGCAGGTCGTCGAGCTCGTTTTCGAGAGAAAAAAAAAAAAATTCTCAAAATTCGACAAAAAAATAAAACGATTATTGGATCGTGTAGAGAATGTAAAACTGCATCAGAATCGCATAGACGAAATTGGCGTTCACGTGCTCGTTTTTGTGGAAAAAATTAAAAAAGCTCTCAAAGCTCGAGATAAAAAAAAAAAAAACCATCCACCAGGTAGCCAACGGTAAACGGTACAAGTATCGTACGGGCGAAAACGAGCGTTACCGTGCTCGTTTTCGAGTTATTGACGAAAAACGGCCTGGAGCGATCGGTCCGGCGGTCGACGCGCGAAAGTTTCTAAGTCCGCTCTGCTTCGGGGAGGATACCGGAAGAATGCTTCGAGCGATTCCCGGTATCCTCCCAAAGCGTGCCGAAGGGTCACCGTGGGGTTTTTAGTGGGTAGGTCCCGCGCCTGTCGTTGTACGGGCGCGGGGAATCCCACACACCCCTCCCACCTCTCCCCAAGGAGGTGGGAGGGAGTCTTTCGAAGATTTTCCCCACGACAAAAAAAAAAAAAAAAAAAAGAAAAAAAAAAAAAAAAAAAAAAAATAAAAGTCCGCTCTGCCCCGAATCATCGCTCCGGCGTCAAAAATCGTCGTAGGACAAAAAATCGACACGCTATCTTGCAGGAAAAAAACCGGGGAACACGATGGCGTCGTCAAAAGTGCAGGTCGTCGAGCTCGTTTTCGAGAGAAAAAAAAAAAATTCTCAAAATTCGACAAAAAAATAAAACGATTATTGGATCGTGTAGAGAATGTAAAACTGCATCAGAATCGCATAGACGAAAATTGGCGTTCACGTGCTCGTTTTTGTGGAAAAAATTAAAAAAGCTCTCAAAGTTCTAGATAAAAAAAAAAAAAACGATCCACCAGGTAGCCAACGGTAAACGGTACAAGTATCGTACGGGCGAAAACGAGCGTTACCGTGCTCGTTTTCGAGTTATTGACGAAAAACGGCCTGGAGCGATCGGTCCGGCGGTCGACGCGCGAAAGTTTCTAAGTCCGCTCTGCTCCGAATCATCGCTCCGGCGTCAAAAATCGTCGTAGGACAAAAAATCGACACGCTATCTTGCAGGAAAAAATCCGGGGAACACGATGGCGTCGTCAAAAGTGCAGGTCGTCGAGCTCGTTTTCGAGAAAAAAAAAAAAAAATTCTCAAAATTCGACAAAAAAATAAAACGATTATTGGATCGTATAGAGAATGTGAAACTGCATAAGAATCGTATAGACGAAAATTGGCGTTCACGTGCTCGTTTTTGTGGAAAAAATTAAAAAAGCTCTCAAAGCTCGAGATAAAAAAAAAAAAAACCATCCACCAGGTAGCCAACGGTAAACGGTACAAGTACCGTACGGGCGAAAACGAGCGTTACCGTGCTCGTTTTCGAGTTATTGAGGAAAAACGGCCTGGAGCGATCGGTCCGGCGGTCGACGCGCGAAAGTTTCTAAGTCCGCTCTGCTCCGAATCATCGCTCCGGCATCAAAAATCGTCGTAGGACAAAAAATCGACACGCTATCTTGCAGGAAAAAATCCGGGGACCACGATGGCGTCGTCAAAAGTGCAGGTCGTCGAGCTCGTTTTCGAGAGAAAAAAAAAAAAATTCTCAAAATTCGACAAAAAAATAAAACGATTATTGGATCGTGTAGAGAATGTAAAACTGCATCAGAATCGCATAGACGAAATTGGCGTTCACGTGCTCGTTTTTGTGGAAAAAATTAAAAAAGCTCTCAAAGCTCGAGATAAAAAAAAAAAAAACCATCCACCAGGTAGCCAACGGTAAACGGTACAAGTACCGTACGGGCGAAAACGAGCGTTACCGTGCTCGTTTTCGAGTTATTGAGGAAAAACGGCCTGGAGCGATCGGTCCGGCGGTCGACGCGCGAAAGTTTCTAAGTCCGCTCTGCTCCGAATCATCGCTCCGGCGTCAAAAATCGTCGTAGGACAAAAAATCGACACGCTATTTTGCAGGAAAAAATCCGGGGAACACGATGGCGTCGTCAAAAGTGCAGGTCGTCGAGCTCGTTTTCGAGAAAAAAAAAAAAAAATTCTCAAAATTCGACAAAAAAATAAAACGATTGTTGGACCGTGTAGAGAATGTAAAACTGCATAAGAATCGTATAGACGAAAATTGGCGTTCACGTGCTCGTTTTTGTGGAAAAAATTAAAAAAGCTCTCAAAGTTCGAGATAAAAAAAAAAAAACCATCGACCAGGTAGCCAACGGTAAACGATACAAGTATCGTACGGGCGAAAACGAGCGTTACCGTGCTCGTTTTCGAGTTATTGACGAAAAACGGCCTGGAGCGATCGGTCCGGCGGTCGACGCGCGAAAGTTTCTAAGTCCGCTCTGCTCCGAATCATCGCTCCGGCGTCAAAAATCGTCGTAGGACAAAAAATCGACACGCTATCTTGCAGGAAAAAATCCGGGGACCACGATGGCGTCGTCAAAAGTGCAGGTCGTCGAGCTCGTTTTCGAGAGAAAAAAAAAAAAATTCTCAAAATTCGACAAAAAAATAAAACGATTATTGGATCGTGTAGAGAATGTAAAACTGCATCAGAATCGCATAGACGAAATTGGCGTTCACGTGCTCGTTTTTGTGGAAAAAATTAAAAAAGCTCTCAAAGCTCGAGATAAAAAAAAAAAAAACCATCCACCAGGTAGCCAACGGTAAACGGTACAAGTACCGTACGGGCGAAAACGAGCGTTACCGTGCTCGTTTTCGAGTTATTGAGGAAAAACGGCCTGGAGCGATCGGTCCGGCGGTCGACGCGCGAAAGTTTCTAAGTCCGCTCTGCTCCGAATCATCGCTCCGGCGTCAAAAATCGTCGTAGGACAAAAAATCGACACGCTATTTTGCAGGAAAAAATCCGGGGAACACGATGGCGTCGTCAAAAGTGCAGGTCGTCGAGCTCGTTTTCGAGAGAAAAAAAAAAAAATTCTCAAAATTCGACAAAAAAATAAAACGATTATTGGATCGTGTAGAGAATGTAAAACTGCATCAGAATCGCATAGACGAAATTGGCGTTCACGTGCTCGTTTTTGTGGAAAAAATTAAAAAAGCTCTCAAAGCTCGAGATAAAAAAAAAAAAAACCATCCACCAGGTAGCCAACGGTAAACGGTACAAGTATCGTACGGGCGAAAACGAGCGTTACCGTGCTCGTTTTCGAGTTATTGACGAAAAACGGCCTGGAGCGATCGGTCCGGCGGTCGACGCGCGAAAGTTTCTAAGTCCGCTCTGCTTCGGGGAGGATACCGGAAGAATGCTTCGAGCGATTCCCGGTATCCTCCCAAAGCGTGCCGAAGGGTCACCGTGGGGTTTTTAGTGGGTAGGTCCCGCGCCTGTCGTTGTACGGGCGCGGGGAATCCCACACACCCCTCCCACCTCTCCCCAAGGAGGTGGGAGGGAGTCTTTCGAAGATTTTCCCCACGACAAAAAAAAAAAAAAAAAAAAAAAAAAAAAAAAAAAAAAAAAAATAAAAGTCCGCTCTGCCCCGAATCATCGCTCCGGCGTCAAAAATCGTCGTAGGACAAAAAATCGACACGCTATCTTGCAGGAAAAAAACCGGGGAACACGATGGCGTCGTCAAAAGTGCAGGTCGTCGAGCTCGTTTTCGAGAGAAAAAAAAAAAATTCTCAAAATTCGACAAAAAAATAAAACGATTATTGGATCGTGTAGAGAATGTAAAACTGCATCAGAATCGCATAGACGAAAATTGGCGTTCACGTGCTCGTTTTTGTGGAAAAAATTAAAAAAGCTCTCAAAGTTCTAGATAAAAAAAAAAAAAACGATCCACCAGGTAGCCAACGGTAAACGGTACAAGTATCGTACGGGCGAAAACGAGCGTTACCGTGCTCGTTTTCGAGTTATTGACGAAAAACGGCCTGGAGCGATCGGTCCGGCGGTCGACGCGCGAAAGTTTCTAAGTCCGCTCTGCTCCGAATCATCGCTCCGGCGTCAAAAATCGTCGTAGGACAAAAAATCGACACGCTATCTTGCAGGAAAAAATCCGGGGAACACGATGGCGTCGTCAAAAGTGCAGGTCGTCGAGCTCGTTTTCGAGAAAAAAAAAAAAAAATTCTCAAAATTCGACAAAAAAATAAAACGATTATTGGATCGTATAGAGAATGTGAAACTGCATAAGAATCGTATAGACGAAAATTGGCGTTCACGTGCTCGTTTTTGTGGAAAAAATTAAAAAAGCTCTCAAAGCTCGAGATAAAAAAAAAAAAAACCATCCACCAGGTAGCCAACGGTAAACGGTACAAGTACCGTACGGGCGAAAACGAGCGTTACCGTGCTCGTTTTCGAGTTATTGAGGAAAAACGGCCTGGAGCGATCGGTCCGGCGGTCGACGCGCGAAAGTTTCTAAGTCCGCTCTGCTCCGAATCATCGCTCCGGCATCAAAAATCGTCGTAGGACAAAAAATCGACACGCTATCTTGCAGGAAAAAATCCGGGGACCACGATGGCGTCGTCAAAAGTGCAGGTCGTCGAGCTCGTTTTCGAGAGAAAAAAAAAAAAATTCTCAAAATTCGACAAAAAAATAAAACGATTATTGGATCGTGTAGAGAATGTAAAACTGCATCAGAATCGCATAGACGAAATTGGCGTTCACGTGCTCGTTTTTGTGGAAAAAATTAAAAAAGCTCTCAAAGCTCGAGATAAAAAAAAAAAAAACCATCCACCAGGTAGCCAACGGTAAACGGTACAAGTACCGTACGGGCGAAAACGAGCGTTACCGTGCTCGTTTTCGAGTTATTGAGGAAAAACGGCCTGGAGCGATCGGTCCGGCGGTCGACGCGCGAAAGTTTCTAAGTCCGCTCTGCTCCGAATCATCGCTCCGGCGTCAAAAATCGTCGTAGGACAAAAAATCGACACGCTATTTTGCAGGAAAAAATCCGGGGAACACGATGGCGTCGTCAAAAGTGCAGGTCGTCGAGCTCGTTTTCGAGAAAAAAAAAAAAAAATTCTCAAAATTCGACAAAAAAATAAAACGATTGTTGGACCGTGTAGAGAATGTAAAACTGCATAAGAATCGTATAGACGAAAATTGGCGTTCACGTGCTCGTTTTTGTGGAAAAAATTAAAAAAGCTCTCAAAGTTCGAGATAAAAAAAAAAAAACCATCGACCAGGTAGCCAACGGTAAACGATACAAGTATCGTACGGGCGAAAACGAGCGTTACCGTGCTCGTTTTCGAGTTATTGACGAAAAACGGCCTGGAGCGATCGGTCCGGCGGTCGACGCGCGAAAGTTTCTAAGTCCGCTCTGCTCCGAATCATCGCTCCGGCGTCAAAAATCGTCGTAGGACAAAAAATCGACACGCTATCTTGCAGGAAAAAATCCGGGGACCACGATGGCGTCGTCAAAAGTGCAGGTCGTCGAGCTCGTTTTCGAGAGAAAAAAAAAAAAATTCTCAAAATTCGACAAAAAAATAAAACGATTATTGGATCGTGTAGAGAATGTAAAACTGCATCAGAATCGCATAGACGAAATTGGCGTTCACGTGCTCGTTTTTGTGGAAAAAATTAAAAAAGCTCTCAAAGCTCGAGATAAAAAAAAAAAAAACCATCCACCAGGTAGCCAACGGTAAACGGTACAAGTACCGTACGGGCGAAAACGAGCGTTACCGTGCTCGTTTTCGAGTTATTGAGGAAAAACGGCCTGGAGCGATCGGTCCGGCGGTCGACGCGCGAAAGTTTCTAAGTCCGCTCTGCTCCGAATCATCGCTCCGGCGTCAAAAATCGTCGTAGGACAAAAAATCGACACGCTATTTTGCAGGAAAAAATCCGGGGAACACGATGGCGTCGTCAAAAGTGCAGGTCGTCGAGCTCGTTTTCGAGAGAAAAAAAAAAAAATTCTCAAAATTCGACAAAAAAATAAAACGATTATTGGATCGTGTAGAGAATGTAAAACTGCATAAGAATCGCATAGACGAAAATTGGCGTTCACGTGCTCGTTTTTGTGGAAAAAATTAAAAAAGCTCTCAAAGCTCGAGATAAAAAAAAAAAAAACCATCCACCAGGTAGCCAACGGTAAACGGTACAAGTATCGTACGGGCGAAAACGAGCGTTACCGTGCTCGTTTTCGAGTTATTGAGGAAAAACGGCCTGGAGCGATCGGTCCGGCGGTCGACGCGCGAAAGTTTCTAAGTCCGCTCTGCTCCGAATCATCGCTCCGGCGTCAAAAATCGTCGTAGGACAAAAAATCGACACGCTATCTTGCAGGAAAAAATCCGGGGAACACGATGGCGTCGTCAAAAGTGCAGGTCGTCGAGCTCGTTTTCGAGAAAAAAAAAAAAAAATTCTCAAAATTCGACAAAAAAATAAAACGATTATTGGATCGTGTAGAGAATGTAAAACTGCATCAGAATCGCATAGACCAAAATTGGCGTTCACGTGCTCGTTTTTGTGGAAAAAATTAAAAAAGCTCTCAAAGCTCGAGATAAAAAAAAAAAAAACCATCCACCAGGTAGCCAACGGTAAACGGTACAAGTACCGTACGGGCGAAAACGAGCGTTACCGTGCTCGTTTTCGAGTTATTGAGGAAAAACGGCCTGGAGCGATCGGTCCGGCGGTCGACGCGCGAAAGTTTCTAAGTCCGCTCTGCTCCGAATCATCGCTCCGGCGTCAAAAATCGTCGTAGGACAAAAAATCGACACGCTATTTTGCAGGAAAAAATCCGGGGAACACGATGGCGTCGTCAAAAGTGCAGGTCGTCGAGCTCGTTTTCGAGAGAAAAAAAAAAAAATTCTCAAAATTCGACAAAAAAATAAAACGATTATTGGATCGTGTAGAGAATGTAAAACTGCATAAGAATCGCATAGACGAAAATTGGCGTTCACGTGCTCGTTTTTGTGGAAAAAATTAAAAAAGCTCTCAAAGCTCGAGATAAAAAAAAAAAAAACCATCCACCAGGTAGCCAACGGTAAACGGTACAAGTATCGTACGGGCGAAAACGAGCGTTACCGTGCTCGTTTTCGAGTTATTGACGAAAAACGGCCTGGAGCGATCGGTCCGGCGGTCGACGCGCGAAAGTTTCTAAGTCCGCTCTGCTCCGAATCATCGCTCCGGCTTCAAAAATCGTCGTAGGACAAAAAATCGACACGCTATCTTGCAGGAAAAAATCCGGGGAACACGATGGCGTCGTCAAAAGTGCAGGTCGTCGAGCTCGTTTTCGAGAAAAAAAAAAAAAATTCTCAAAATTCGACAAAAAAATAAAACGATTATTGGATCGTATAGAGAATGTGAAACTGCATAAGAATCGTATAGACGAAAATTGGCGTTCACGTGCTCGTTTTTGTGGAAAAAATTAAAAAAGCTCTCAAAGCTCGAGATAAAAAAAAAAAAAACCATCCACCAGGTAGCCAACGGTAAACGGTACAAGTATCGTACGGGCGAAAACGAGCGTTACCGTGCTCGTTTTCGAGTTATTGACGAAAAACGGCCTGGAGCGATCGGTCCGGCGGTCGACGCGCGAAAGTTTCTAAGTCCGCTCTGCTCCGAATCATCGCTCCGGCGTCAAAAATCGTCGTAGGACAAAAAATCGACACGCTATCTTGCAGGAAAAAATCCGGGGAACACGATGGCGTCGTCAAAAGTGCAGGTCGTCGAGCTCGTTTTCGAGAGAAAAAAAAAAAAATTCTCAAAATTCGACAAAAAAATAAAACGATTATTGGATCGTGTAGAGAATGTAAAACTGCATCAGAATCGCATAGACGAAATTGGCGTTCACGTGCTCGTTTTTGTGGAAAAAATTAAAAAAGCTCTCAAAGCTCGAGATAAAAAAAAAAAAAACCATCCACCAGGTAGCCAACGGTAAACGGTACAAGTATCGTACGGGCGAAAACGAGCGTTACCGTGCTCGTTTTCGAGTTATTGACGAAAAACGGCCTGGAGCGATCGGTCCGGCGGTCGACGCGCGAAAGTTTCTAAGTCCGCTCTGCTTCGGGGAGGATACCGGAAGAATGCTTCGAGCGATTCCCGGTATCCTCCCAAAGCGTGCCGAAGGGTCACCGTGGGGTTTTTAGTGGGTAGGTCCCGCGCCTGTCGTTGTACGGGCGCGGGGAATCCCACACACCCCTCCCACCTCTCCCCAAGGAGGTGGGAGGGAGTCTTTCGAAGATTTTCCCCACGACAAAAAAAAAAAAAAAAAAAAAAAAAAAAAAAAAAAAAAATAAAAGTCCGCTCTGCCCCGAATCATCGCTCCGGCGTCAAAAATCGTCGTAGGACAAAAAATCGACACGCTATCTTGCAGGAAAAAAACCGGGGAACACGATGGCGTCGTCAAAAGTGCAGGTCGTCGAGCTCGTTTTCGAGAGAAAAAAAAAAAATTCTCAAAATTCGACAAAAAAATAAAACGATTATTGGATCGTGTAGAGAATGTAAAACTGCATCAGAATCGCATAGACGAAAATTGGCGTTCACGTGCTCGTTTTTGTGGAAAAAATTAAAAAAGCTCTCAAAGTTCTAGATAAAAAAAAAAAAAACGATCCACCAGGTAGCCAACGGTAAACGGTACAAGTATCGTACGGGCGAAAACGAGCGTTACCGTGCTCGTTTTCGAGTTATTGACGAAAAACGGCCTGGAGCGATCGGTCCGGCGGTCGACGCGCGAAAGTTTCTAAGTCCGCTCTGCTCCGAATCATCGCTCCGGCGTCAAAAATCGTCGTAGGACAAAAAATCGACACGCTATCTTGCAGGAAAAAATCCGGGGAACACGATGGCGTCGTCAAAAGTGCAGGTCGTCGAGCTCGTTTTCGAGAAAAAAAAAAAAAAATTCTCAAAATTCGACAAAAAAATAAAACGATTATTGGATCGTATAGAGAATGTGAAACTGCATAAGAATCGTATAGACGAAAATTGGCGTTCACGTGCTCGTTTTTGTGGAAAAAATTAAAAAAGCTCTCAAAGCTCGAGATAAAAAAAAAAAAAACCATCCACCAGGTAGCCAACGGTAAACGGTACAAGTACCGTACGGGCGAAAACGAGCGTTACCGTGCTCGTTTTCGAGTTATTGAGGAAAAACGGCCTGGAGCGATCGGTCCGGCGGTCGACGCGCGAAAGTTTCTAAGTCCGCTCTGCTCCGAATCATCGCTCCGGCATCAAAAATCGTCGTAGGACAAAAAATCGACACGCTATCTTGCAGGAAAAAATCCGGGGACCACGATGGCGTCGTCAAAAGTGCAGGTCGTCGAGCTCGTTTTCGAGAGAAAAAAAAAAAAATTCTCAAAATTCGACAAAAAAATAAAACGATTATTGGATCGTGTAGAGAATGTAAAACTGCATCAGAATCGCATAGACGAAATTGGCGTTCACGTGCTCGTTTTTGTGGAAAAAATTAAAAAAGCTCTCAAAGCTCGAGATAAAAAAAAAAAAAACCATCCACCAGGTAGCCAACGGTAAACGGTACAAGTACCGTACGGGCGAAAACGAGCGTTACCGTGCTCGTTTTCGAGTTATTGAGGAAAAACGGCCTGGAGCGATCGGTCCGGCGGTCGACGCGCGAAAGTTTCTAAGTCCGCTCTGCTCCGAATCATCGCTCCGGCGTCAAAAATCGTCGTAGGACAAAAAATCGACACGCTATTTTGCAGGAAAAAATCCGGGGAACACGATGGCGTCGTCAAAAGTGCAGGTCGTCGAGCTCGTTTTCGAGAAAAAAAAAAAAAAATTCTCAAAATTCGACAAAAAAATAAAACGATTGTTGGACCGTGTAGAGAATGTAAAACTGCATAAGAATCGTATAGACGAAAATTGGCGTTCACGTGCTCGTTTTTGTGGAAAAAATTAAAAAAGCTCTCAAAGTTCGAGATAAAAAAAAAAAAACCATCGACCAGGTAGCCAACGGTAAACGATACAAGTATCGTACGGGCGAAAACGAGCGTTACCGTGCTCGTTTTCGAGTTATTGACGAAAAACGGCCTGGAGCGATCGGTCCGGCGGTCGACGCGCGAAAGTTTCTAAGTCCGCTCTGCTCCGAATCATCGCTCCGGCGTCAAAAATCGTCGTAGGACAAAAAATCGACACGCTATCTTGCAGGAAAAAATCCGGGGACCACGATGGCGTCGTCAAAAGTGCAGGTCGTCGAGCTCGTTTTCGAGAGAAAAAAAAAAAAATTCTCAAAATTCGACAAAAAAATAAAACGATTATTGGATCGTGTAGAGAATGTAAAACTGCATCAGAATCGCATAGACGAAATTGGCGTTCACGTGCTCGTTTTTGTGGAAAAAATTAAAAAAGCTCTCAAAGCTCGAGATAAAAAAAAAAAAAACCATCCACCAGGTAGCCAACGGTAAACGGTACAAGTACCGTACGGGCGAAAACGAGCGTTACCGTGCTCGTTTTCGAGTTATTGAGGAAAAACGGCCTGGAGCGATCGGTCCGGCGGTCGACGCGCGAAAGTTTCTAAGTCCGCTCTGCTCCGAATCATCGCTCCGGCGTCAAAAATCGTCGTAGGACAAAAAATCGACACGCTATTTTGCAGGAAAAAATCCGGGGAACACGATGGCGTCGTCAAAAGTGCAGGTCGTCGAGCTCGTTTTCGAGAGAAAAAAAAAAAAATTCTCAAAATTCGACAAAAAAATAAAACGATTATTGGATCGTGTAGAGAATGTAAAACTGCATAAGAATCGCATAGACGAAAATTGGCGTTCACGTGCTCGTTTTTGTGGAAAAAATTAAAAAAGCTCTCAAAGCTCGAGATAAAAAAAAAAAAAACCATCCACCAGGTAGCCAACGGTAAACGGTACAAGTATCGTACGGGCGAAAACGAGCGTTACCGTGCTCGTTTTCGAGTTATTGAGGAAAAACGGCCTGGAGCGATCGGTCCGGCGGTCGACGCGCGAAAGTTTCTAAGTCCGCTCTGCTCCGAATCATCGCTCCGGCGTCAAAAATCGTCGTAGGACAAAAAATCGACACGCTATCTTGCAGGAAAAAATCCGGGGAACACGATGGCGTCGTCAAAAGTGCAGGTCGTCGAGCTCGTTTTCGAGAAAAAAAAAAAAAAATTCTCAAAATTCGACAAAAAAATAAAACGATTATTGGATCGTGTAGAGAATGTAAAACTGCATCAGAATCGCATAGACCAAAATTGGCGTTCACGTGCTCGTTTTTGTGGAAAAAATTAAAAAAGCTCTCAAAGCTCGAGATAAAAAAAAAAAAAACCATCCACCAGGTAGCCAACGGTAAACGGTACAAGTATCGTACGGGCGAAAACGAGCGTTACCGTGCTCGTTTTCGAGTTATTGACGAAAAACGGCCTGGAGCGATCGGTCCGGCGGTCGACGCGCGAAAGTTTCTAAGTCCGCTCTGCTCCGAATCATCGCTCCGGCTTCAAAAATCGTCGTAGGACAAAAAATCGACACGCTATCTTGCAGGAAAAAATCCGGGGAACACGATGGCGTCGTCAAAAGTGCAGGTCGTCGAGCTCGTTTTCGAGAAAAAAAAAAAAAATTCTCAAAATTCGACAAAAAAATAAAACGATTATTGGATCGTATAGAGAATGTGAAACTGCATAAGAATCGTATAGACGAAAATTGGCGTTCACGTGCTCGTTTTTGTGGAAAAAATTAAAAAAGCTCTCAAAGCTCGAGATAAAAAAAAAAAAAACCATCCACCAGGTAGCCAACGGTAAACGGTACAAGTATCGTACGGGCGAAAACGAGCGTTACCGTGCTCGTTTTCGAGTTATTGACGAAAAACGGCCTGGAGCGATCGGTCCGGCGGTCGACGCGCGAAAGTTTCTAAGTCCGCTCTGCTCCGAATCATCGCTCCGGCGTCAAAAATCGTCGTAGGACAAAAAATCGACACGCTATTTTGCAGGAAAAAATCCGGGGAACACGATGGCGTCGTCAAAAGTGCAGGTCGTCGAGCTCGTTTTCTAGAAAAAAAAAAAAAAATTCTCAAAATTCGACAAAAAAATAAAACGATTGTTGGACCGTGTAGAGAATGTAAAACTGCATAAGAATCGTATAGACGAAAATTGGCGTTCACGTGCTCGTTTTTGTGGAAAAAATTAAAAAAGCTCTCAAAGCTCGAGATAAAAAAAAAAAAAACCATCCACCAGGTAGCCAACGGTAAACGGTACAAGTATCGTACGGGCGAAAACGAGCGTTACCGTGCTCGTTTTCGAGTTATTGAGGAAAAACGGCCTGGAGCGATCGGTCCGGCGGTCGACGCGCGAAAGTTTCTAAGTCCGCTCTGCTCCGAATCATCGCTCCGGCGTCAAAAATCGTCGTAGGACAAAAAATCGACACGCTATCTTGCAGGAAAAAATCCGGGGAACACGATGGCGTCGTCAAAAGTGCAGGTCGTCGAGCTCGTTTTCGAGAAAAAAAAAAAAAAATTCTCAAAATTCGACAAAAAAATAAAACGATTATTGGATCGTGTAGAGAATGTAAAACTGCATCAGAATCGCATAGACCAAAATTGGCGTTCACGTGCTCGTTTTTGTGGAAAAAATTAAAAAAGCTCTCAAAGCTCGAGATAAAAAAAAAAAAAACCATCCACCAGGTAGCCAACGGTAAACGGTACAAGTACCGTACGGGCGAAAACGAGCGTTACCGTGCTCGTTTTCGAGTTATTGAGGAAAAACGGCCTGGAGCGATCGGTCCGGCGGTCGACGCGCGAAAGTTTCTAAGTCCGCTCTGCTCCGAATCATCGCTCCGGCGTCAAAAATCGTCGTAGGACAAAAAATCGACACGCTATTTTGCAGGAAAAAATCCGGGGAACACGATGGCGTCGTCAAAAGTGCAGGTCGTCGAGCTCGTTTTCGAGAGAAAAAAAAAAAAATTCTCAAAATTCGACAAAAAAATAAAACGATTATTGGATCGTGTAGAGAATGTAAAACTGCATAAGAATCGCATAGACGAAAATTGGCGTTCACGTGCTCGTTTTTGTGGAAAAAATTAAAAAAGCTCTCAAAGCTCGAGATAAAAAAAAAAAAAACCATCCACCAGGTAGCCAACGGTAAACGGTACAAGTATCGTACGGGCGAAAACGAGCGTTACCGTGCTCGTTTTCGAGTTATTGACGAAAAACGGCCTGGAGCGATCGGTCCGGCGGTCGACGCGCGAAAGTTTCTAAGTCCGCTCTGCTCCGAATCATCGCTCCGGCTTCAAAAATCGTCGTAGGACAAAAAATCGACACGCTATCTTGCAGGAAAAAATCCGGGGAACACGATGGCGTCGTCAAAAGTGCAGGTCGTCGAGCTCGTTTTCGAGAAAAAAAAAAAAAATTCTCAAAATTCGACAAAAAAATAAAACGATTATTGGATCGTATAGAGAATGTGAAACTGCATAAGAATCGTATAGACGAAAATTGGCGTTCACGTGCTCGTTTTTGTGGAAAAAATTAAAAAAGCTCTCAAAGCTCGAGATAAAAAAAAAAAAAACCATCCACCAGGTAGCCAACGGTAAACGGTACAAGTATCGTACGGGCGAAAACGAGCGTTACCGTGCTCGTTTTCGAGTTATTGACGAAAAACGGCCTGGAGCGATCGGTCCGGCGGTCGACGCGCGAAAGTTTCTAAGTCCGCTCTGCTCCGAATCATCGCTCCGGCGTCAAAAATCGTCGTAGGACAAAAAATCGACACGCTATCTTGCAGGAAAAAATCCGGGGAACACGATGGCGTCGTCAAAAGTGCAGGTCGTCGAGCTCGTTTTCGAGAGAAAAAAAAAAAAATTCTCAAAATTCGACAAAAAAATAAAACGATTATTGGATCGTGTAGAGAATGTAAAACTGCATCAGAATCGCATAGACGAAATTGGCGTTCACGTGCTCGTTTTTGTGGAAAAAATTAAAAAAGCTCTCAAAGCTCGAGATAAAAAAAAAAAAAACCATCCACCAGGTAGCCAACGGTAAACGGTACAAGTATCGTACGGGCGAAAACGAGCGTTACCGTGCTCGTTTTCGAGTTATTGACGAAAAACGGCCTGGAGCGATCGGTCCGGCGGTCGACGCGCGAAAGTTTCTAAGTCCGCTCTGCTTCGGGGAGGATACCGGAAGAATGCTTCGAGCGATTCCCGGTATCCTCCCAAAGCGTGCCGAAGGGTCACCGTGGGGTTTTTAGTGGGTAGGTCCCGCGCCTGTCGTTGTACGGGCGCGGGGAATCCCACACACCCCTCCCACCTCTCCCCAAGGAGGTGGGAGGGAGTCTTTCGAAGATTTTCCCCACGACAAAAAAAAAAAAAAAAAAAAAAAAAAAAAAAAAAAAAAAATAAAAGTCCGCTCTGCCCCGAATCATCGCTCCGGCGTCAAAAATCGTCGTAGGACAAAAAATCGACACGCTATCTTGCAGGAAAAAAACCGGGGAACACGATGGCGTCGTCAAAAGTGCAGGTCGTCGAGCTCGTTTTCGAGAGAAAAAAAAAAAATTCTCAAAATTCGACAAAAAAATAAAACGATTATTGGATCGTGTAGAGAATGTAAAACTGCATCAGAATCGCATAGACGAAAATTGGCGTTCACGTGCTCGTTTTTGTGGAAAAAATTAAAAAAGCTCTCAAAGTTCTAGATAAAAAAAAAAAAAACGATCCACCAGGTAGCCAACGGTAAACGGTACAAGTATCGTACGGGCGAAAACGAGCGTTACCGTGCTCGTTTTCGAGTTATTGACGAAAAACGGCCTGGAGCGATCGGTCCGGCGGTCGACGCGCGAAAGTTTCTAAGTCCGCTCTGCTCCGAATCATCGCTCCGGCGTCAAAAATCGTCGTAGGACAAAAAATCGACACGCTATCTTGCAGGAAAAAATCCGGGGACCACGATGGCGTCGTCAAAAGTGCAGGTCGTCGAGCTCGTTTTCGAGAGAAAAAAAAAAAAATTCTCAAAATTCGACAAAAAAATAAAACGATTATTGGATCGTGTAGAGAATGTAAAACTGCATCAGAATCGCATAGACGAAATTGGCGTTCACGTGCTCGTTTTTGTGGAAAAAATTAAAAAAGCTCTCAAAGCTCGAGATAAAAAAAAAAAAAACCATCCACCAGGTAGCCAACGGTAAACGGTACAAGTACCGTACGGGCGAAAACGAGCGTTACCGTGCTCGTTTTCGAGTTATTGAGGAAAAACGGCCTGGAGCGATCGGTCCGGCGGTCGACGCGCGAAAGTTTCTAAGTCCGCTCTGCTCCGAATCATCGCTCCGGCGTCAAAAATCGTCGTAGGACAAAAAATCGACACGCTATTTTGCAGGAAAAAATCCGGGGAACACGATGGCGTCGTCAAAAGTGCAGGTCGTCGAGCTCGTTTTCGAGAGAAAAAAAAAAAAATTCTCAAAATTCGACAAAAAAATAAAACGATTATTGGATCGTGTAGAGAATGTAAAACTGCATAAGAATCGCATAGACGAAAATTGGCGTTCACGTGCTCGTTTTTGTGGAAAAAATTAAAAAAGCTCTCAAAGCTCGAGATAAAAAAAAAAAAAACCATCCACCAGGTAGCCAACGGTAAACGGTACAAGTATCGTACGGGCGAAAACGAGCGTTACCGTGCTCGTTTTCGAGTTATTGAGGAAAAACGGCCTGGAGCGATCGGTCCGGCGGTCGACGCGCGAAAGTTTCTAAGTCCGCTCTGCTCCGAATCATCGCTCCGGCGTCAAAAATCGTCGTAGGACAAAAAATCGACACGCTATCTTGCAGGAAAAAATCCGGGGAACACGATGGCGTCGTCAAAAGTGCAGGTCGTCGAGCTCGTTTTCGAGAAAAAAAAAAAAAAATTCTCAAAATTCGACAAAAAAATAAAACGATTATTGGATCGTGTAGAGAATGTAAAACTGCATCAGAATCGCATAGACCAAAATTGGCGTTCACGTGCTCGTTTTTGTGGAAAAAATTAAAAAAGCTCTCAAAGCTCGAGATAAAAAAAAAAAAAACCATCCACCAGGTAGCCAACGGTAAACGGTACAAGTATCGTACGGGCGAAAACGAGCGTTACCGTGCTCGTTTTCGAGTTATTGACGAAAAACGGCCTGGAGCGATCGGTCCGGCGGTCGACGCGCGAAAGTTTCTAAGTCCGCTCTGCTCCGAATCATCGCTCCGGCTTCAAAAATCGTCGTAGGACAAAAAATCGACACGCTATCTTGCAGGAAAAAATCCGGGGAACACGATGGCGTCGTCAAAAGTGCAGGTCGTCGAGCTCGTTTTCGAGAAAAAAAAAAAAAATTCTCAAAATTCGACAAAAAAATAAAACGATTATTGGATCGTATAGAGAATGTGAAACTGCATAAGAATCGTATAGACGAAAATTGGCGTTCACGTGCTCGTTTTTGTGGAAAAAATTAAAAAAGCTCTCAAAGCTCGAGATAAAAAAAAAAAAAACCATCCACCAGGTAGCCAACGGTAAACGGTACAAGTATCGTACGGGCGAAAACGAGCGTTACCGTGCTCGTTTTCGAGTTATTGACGAAAAACGGCCTGGAGCGATCGGTCCGGCGGTCGACGCGCGAAAGTTTCTAAGTCCGCTCTGCTCCGAATCATCGCTCCGGCGTCAAAAATCGTCGTAGGACAAAAAATCGACACGCTATTTTGCAGGAAAAAATCCGGGGAACACGATGGCGTCGTCAAAAGTGCAGGTCGTCGAGCTCGTTTTCTAGAAAAAAAAAAAAAAATTCTCAAAATTCGACAAAAAAATAAAACGATTGTTGGACCGTGTAGAGAATGTAAAACTGCATAAGAATCGTATAGACGAAAATTGGCGTTCACGTGCTCGTTTTTGTGGAAAAAATTAAAAAAGCTCTCAAAGCTCGAGATAAAAAAAAAAAAAACCATCCACCAGGTAGCCAACGGTAAACGGTACAAGTATCGTACGGGCGAAAACGAGCGTTACCGTGCTCGTTTTCGAGTTATTGAGGAAAAACGGCCTGGAGCGATCGGTCCGGCGGTCGACGCGCGAAAGTTTCTAAGTCCGCTCTGCTCCGAATCATCGCTCCGGCGTCAAAAATCGTCGTAGGACAAAAAATCGACACGCTATCTTGCAGGAAAAAATCCGGGGAACACGATGGCGTCGTCAAAAGTGCAGGTCGTCGAGCTCGTTTTCGAGAAAAAAAAAAAAAAATTCTCAAAATTCGACAAAAAAATAAAACGATTATTGGATCGTGTAGAGAATGTAAAACTGCATCAGAATCGCATAGACCAAAATTGGCGTTCACGTGCTCGTTTTTGTGGAAAAAATTAAAAAAGCTCTCAAAGCTCGAGATAAAAAAAAAAAAAACCATCCACCAGGTAGCCAACGGTAAACGGTACAAGTACCGTACGGGCGAAAACGAGCGTTACCGTGCTCGTTTTCGAGTTATTGAGGAAAAACGGCCTGGAGCGATCGGTCCGGCGGTCGACGCGCGAAAGTTTCTAAGTCCGCTCTGCTCCGAATCATCGCTCCGGCGTCAAAAATCGTCGTAGGACAAAAAATCGACACGCTATTTTGCAGGAAAAAATCCGGGGAACACGATGGCGTCGTCAAAAGTGCAGGTCGTCGAGCTCGTTTTCGAGAGAAAAAAAAAAAAATTCTCAAAATTCGACAAAAAAATAAAACGATTATTGGATCGTGTAGAGAATGTAAAACTGCATAAGAATCGCATAGACGAAAATTGGCGTTCACGTGCTCGTTTTTGTGGAAAAAATTAAAAAAGCTCTCAAAGCTCGAGATAAAAAAAAAAAAAACCATCCACCAGGTAGCCAACGGTAAACGGTACAAGTATCGTACGGGCGAAAACGAGCGTTACCGTGCTCGTTTTCGAGTTATTGACGAAAAACGGCCTGGAGCGATCGGTCCGGCGGTCGACGCGCGAAAGTTTCTAAGTCCGCTCTGCTCCGAATCATCGCTCCGGCTTCAAAAATCGTCGTAGGACAAAAAATCGACACGCTATCTTGCAGGAAAAAATCCGGGGAACACGATGGCGTCGTCAAAAGTGCAGGTCGTCGAGCTCGTTTTCGAGAAAAAAAAAAAAAATTCTCAAAATTCGACAAAAAAATAAAACGATTATTGGATCGTATAGAGAATGTGAAACTGCATAAGAATCGTATAGACGAAAATTGGCGTTCACGTGCTCGTTTTTGTGGAAAAAATTAAAAAAGCTCTCAAAGCTCGAGATAAAAAAAAAAAAAACCATCCACCAGGTAGCCAACGGTAAACGGTACAAGTATCGTACGGGCGAAAACGAGCGTTACCGTGCTCGTTTTCGAGTTATTGACGAAAAACGGCCTGGAGCGATCGGTCCGGCGGTCGACGCGCGAAAGTTTCTAAGTCCGCTCTGCTCCGAATCATCGCTCCGGCGTCAAAAATCGTCGTAGGACAAAAAATCGACACGCTATCTTGCAGGAAAAAATCCGGGGAACACGATGGCGTCGTCAAAAGTGCAGGTCGTCGAGCTCGTTTTCGAGAGAAAAAAAAAAAAATTCTCAAAATTCGACAAAAAAATAAAACGATTATTGGATCGTGTAGAGAATGTAAAACTGCATCAGAATCGCATAGACGAAATTGGCGTTCACGTGCTCGTTTTTGTGGAAAAAATTAAAAAAGCTCTCAAAGCTCGAGATAAAAAAAAAAAAAACCATCCACCAGGTAGCCAACGGTAAACGGTACAAGTATCGTACGGGCGAAAACGAGCGTTACCGTGCTCGTTTTCGAGTTATTGACGAAAAACGGCCTGGAGCGATCGGTCCGGCGGTCGACGCGCGAAAGTTTCTAAGTCCGCTCTGCTTCGGGGAGGATACCGGAAGAATGCTTCGAGCGATTCCCGGTATCCTCCCAAAGCGTGCCGAAGGGTCACCGTGGGGTTTTTAGTGGGTAGGTCCCGCGCCTGTCGTTGTACGGGCGCGGGGAATCCCACACACCCCTCCCACCTCTCCCCAAGGAGGTGGGAGGGAGTCTTTCGAAGATTTTCCCCACGACAAAAAAAAAAAAAAAAAAAAAAAAAAAAAAAAAAAAAAATAAAAGTCCGCTCTGCCCCGAATCATCGCTCCGGCGTCAAAAATCGTCGTAGGACAAAAAATCGACACGCTATCTTGCAGGAAAAAAACCGGGGAACACGATGGCGTCGTCAAAAGTGCAGGTCGTCGAGCTCGTTTTCGAGAGAAAAAAAAAAAATTCTCAAAATTCGACAAAAAAATAAAACGATTATTGGATCGTGTAGAGAATGTAAAACTGCATCAGAATCGCATAGACGAAAATTGGCGTTCACGTGCTCGTTTTTGTGGAAAAAATTAAAAAAGCTCTCAAAGTTCTAGATAAAAAAAAAAAAAACGATCCACCAGGTAGCCAACGGTAAACGGTACAAGTATCGTACGGGCGAAAACGAGCGTTACCGTGCTCGTTTTCGAGTTATTGACGAAAAACGGCCTGGAGCGATCGGTCCGGCGGTCGACGCGCGAAAGTTTCTAAGTCCGCTCTGCTCCGAATCATCGCTCCGGCGTCAAAAATCGTCGTAGGACAAAAAATCGACACGCTATCTTGCAGGAAAAAATCCGGGGAACACGATGGCGTCGTCAAAAGTGCAGGTCGTCGAGCTCGTTTTCGAGAAAAAAAAAAAAAAATTCTCAAAATTCGACAAAAAAATAAAACGATTATTGGATCGTATAGAGAATGTGAAACTGCATAAGAATCGTATAGACGAAAATTGGCGTTCACGTGCTCGTTTTTGTGGAAAAAATTAAAAAAGCTCTCAAAGCTCGAGATAAAAAAAAAAAAAACCATCCACCAGGTAGCCAACGGTAAACGGTACAAGTACCGTACGGGCGAAAACGAGCGTTACCGTGCTCGTTTTCGAGTTATTGAGGAAAAACGGCCTGGAGCGATCGGTCCGGCGGTCGACGCGCGAAAGTTTCTAAGTCCGCTCTGCTCCGAATCATCGCTCCGGCATCAAAAATCGTCGTAGGACAAAAAATCGACACGCTATCTTGCAGGAAAAAATCCGGGGACCACGATGGCGTCGTCAAAAGTGCAGGTCGTCGAGCTCGTTTTCGAGAGAAAAAAAAAAAAATTCTCAAAATTCGACAAAAAAATAAAACGATTATTGGATCGTGTAGAGAATGTAAAACTGCATCAGAATCGCATAGACGAAATTGGCGTTCACGTGCTCGTTTTTGTGGAAAAAATTAAAAAAGCTCTCAAAGCTCGAGATAAAAAAAAAAAAAACCATCCACCAGGTAGCCAACGGTAAACGGTACAAGTACCGTACGGGCGAAAACGAGCGTTACCGTGCTCGTTTTCGAGTTATTGAGGAAAAACGGCCTGGAGCGATCGGTCCGGCGGTCGACGCGCGAAAGTTTCTAAGTCCGCTCTGCTCCGAATCATCGCTCCGGCGTCAAAAATCGTCGTAGGACAAAAAATCGACACGCTATTTTGCAGGAAAAAATCCGGGGAACACGATGGCGTCGTCAAAAGTGCAGGTCGTCGAGCTCGTTTTCGAGAAAAAAAAAAAAAAATTCTCAAAATTCGACAAAAAAATAAAACGATTGTTGGACCGTGTAGAGAATGTAAAACTGCATAAGAATCGTATAGACGAAAATTGGCGTTCACGTGCTCGTTTTTGTGGAAAAAATTAAAAAAGCTCTCAAAGTTCGAGATAAAAAAAAAAAAACCATCGACCAGGTAGCCAACGGTAAACGATACAAGTATCGTACGGGCGAAAACGAGCGTTACCGTGCTCGTTTTCGAGTTATTGACGAAAAACGGCCTGGAGCGATCGGTCCGGCGGTCGACGCGCGAAAGTTTCTAAGTCCGCTCTGCTCCGAATCATCGCTCCGGCGTCAAAAATCGTCGTAGGACAAAAAATCGACACGCTATCTTGCAGGAAAAAATCCGGGGACCACGATGGCGTCGTCAAAAGTGCAGGTCGTCGAGCTCGTTTTCGAGAGAAAAAAAAAAAAATTCTCAAAATTCGACAAAAAAATAAAACGATTATTGGATCGTGTAGAGAATGTAAAACTGCATCAGAATCGCATAGACGAAATTGGCGTTCACGTGCTCGTTTTTGTGGAAAAAATTAAAAAAGCTCTCAAAGCTCGAGATAAAAAAAAAAAAAACCATCCACCAGGTAGCCAACGGTAAACGGTACAAGTACCGTACGGGCGAAAACGAGCGTTACCGTGCTCGTTTTCGAGTTATTGAGGAAAAACGGCCTGGAGCGATCGGTCCGGCGGTCGACGCGCGAAAGTTTCTAAGTCCGCTCTGCTCCGAATCATCGCTCCGGCGTCAAAAATCGTCGTAGGACAAAAAATCGACACGCTATTTTGCAGGAAAAAATCCGGGGAACACGATGGCGTCGTCAAAAGTGCAGGTCGTCGAGCTCGTTTTCGAGAGAAAAAAAAAAAAATTCTCAAAATTCGACAAAAAAATAAAACGATTATTGGATCGTGTAGAGAATGTAAAACTGCATAAGAATCGCATAGACGAAAATTGGCGTTCACGTGCTCGTTTTTGTGGAAAAAATTAAAAAAGCTCTCAAAGCTCGAGATAAAAAAAAAAAAAACCATCCACCAGGTAGCCAACGGTAAACGGTACAAGTATCGTACGGGCGAAAACGAGCGTTACCGTGCTCGTTTTCGAGTTATTGAGGAAAAACGGCCTGGAGCGATCGGTCCGGCGGTCGACGCGCGAAAGTTTCTAAGTCCGCTCTGCTCCGAATCATCGCTCCGGCGTCAAAAATCGTCGTAGGACAAAAAATCGACACGCTATCTTGCAGGAAAAAATCCGGGGAACACGATGGCGTCGTCAAAAGTGCAGGTCGTCGAGCTCGTTTTCGAGAAAAAAAAAAAAAAATTCTCAAAATTCGACAAAAAAATAAAACGATTATTGGATCGTGTAGAGAATGTAAAACTGCATCAGAATCGCATAGACCAAAATTGGCGTTCACGTGCTCGTTTTTGTGGAAAAAATTAAAAAAGCTCTCAAAGCTCGAGATAAAAAAAAAAAAAACCATCCACCAGGTAGCCAACGGTAAACGGTACAAGTATCGTACGGGCGAAAACGAGCGTTACCGTGCTCGTTTTCGAGTTATTGACGAAAAACGGCCTGGAGCGATCGGTCCGGCGGTCGACGCGCGAAAGTTTCTAAGTCCGCTCTGCTCCGAATCATCGCTCCGGCTTCAAAAATCGTCGTAGGACAAAAAATCGACACGCTATCTTGCAGGAAAAAATCCGGGGAACACGATGGCGTCGTCAAAAGTGCAGGTCGTCGAGCTCGTTTTCGAGAAAAAAAAAAAAAATTCTCAAAATTCGACAAAAAAATAAAACGATTATTGGATCGTATAGAGAATGTGAAACTGCATAAGAATCGTATAGACGAAAATTGGCGTTCACGTGCTCGTTTTTGTGGAAAAAATTAAAAAAGCTCTCAAAGCTCGAGATAAAAAAAAAAAAAACCATCCACCAGGTAGCCAACGGTAAACGGTACAAGTATCGTACGGGCGAAAACGAGCGTTACCGTGCTCGTTTTCGAGTTATTGACGAAAAACGGCCTGGAGCGATCGGTCCGGCGGTCGACGCGCGAAAGTTTCTAAGTCCGCTCTGCTCCGAATCATCGCTCCGGCGTCAAAAATCGTCGTAGGACAAAAAATCGACACGCTATTTTGCAGGAAAAAATCCGGGGAACACGATGGCGTCGTCAAAAGTGCAGGTCGTCGAGCTCGTTTTCTAGAAAAAAAAAAAAAAATTCTCAAAATTCGACAAAAAAATAAAACGATTGTTGGACCGTGTAGAGAATGTAAAACTGCATAAGAATCGTATAGACGAAAATTGGCGTTCACGTGCTCGTTTTTGTGGAAAAAATTAAAAAAGCTCTCAAAGTTCGAGATAAAAAAAAAAAAAACCATCCACCAGGTAGCCAACGGTAAACGGTACAAGTATCGTACGGGCGAAAACGAGCGTTACCGTGCTCGTTTTCGAGTTATTGACGAAAAACGGCCTGGAGCGATCGGTCCGGCGGTCGACGCGCGAAAGTTTCTAAGTCCGCTCTGCTCCGAATCATCGCTCCGGCGTCAAAAATCGTCGTAGGACAAAAAATCGACACGCTATCTTGCAGGAAAAAATCCGGGGAACACGATGGCGTCGTCAAAAGTGCAGGTCGTCGAGCTCGTTTTCGAGAAAAAAAAAAAAAAATTCTCAAAATTCGACAAACAAATAAAACGATTATTGGATCGTATAGAGAATGTGAAACTGCATAAGAATCGTATAGACGAAAATTGGCGTTCACGTGCTCGTTTTTGTGGAAAAAATTAAAAAAGCTCTCAAAGTTCGAGATAAAAAAAAAAAAAACCATCCACCAGGTAGCCAACGGTAAACGGTACAAGTACCGTACGGGCGAAAACGAGCGTTACCGTGCTCGTTTTCGAGTTATTGAGGAAAAACGGCCTGGAGCGATCGGTCCGGCGGTCGACGCGCGAAAGTTTCTAAGTCCGCTCTGCTCCGAATCATCGCTCCGGCGTCAAAAATCGTCGTAGGACAAAAAATCGACACGCTATTTTGCAGGAAAAAATCCGGGGAACACGATGGCGTCGTCAAAAGTGCAGGTCGTCGAGCTCGTTTTCGAGAGAAAAAAAAAAAAATTCTCAAAATTCGACAAAAAAATAAAACGATTATTGGATCGTGTAGAGAATGTAAAACTGCATAAGAATCGCATAGACGAAAATTGGCGTTCACGTCCTCGTTTTTGTGGAAAAAATTAAAAAAGCTCTCAAAGCTCGAGATAAAAAAAAAAAAAACCATCCACCAGGTAGCCAACGGTAAACGGTACAAGTATCGTACGGGCGAAAACGAGCGTTACCGTGCTCGTTTTCGAGTTATTGAGGAAAAACGGCCTGGAGCGATCGGTCCGGCGGTCGACGCGCGAAAGTTTCCAAGTCCGCTCTGCTCCGAATCATCGCTCCGGCGTCAAAAATCGTCGTAGGACAAAAAATCGACACGCTATCTTGCAGGAAAAAATCCGGGGAACACGATGGCGTCGTCAAAAGTGCAGGTCGTCGAGCTCGTTTTCGAGAAAAAAAAAAAAAAATTCTCAAAATTCGACAAAAAAATAAAACGATTATTGGATCGTGTAGAGAATGTAAAACTGCATCAGAATCGCATAGACCAAAATTGGCGTTCACGTGCTCGTTTTTGTGGAAAAAATTAAAAAAGCTCTCAAAGCTCGAGATAAAAAAAAAAAAAACCATCCACCAGGTAGCCAACGGTAAACGGTACAAGTATCGTACGGGCGAAAACGAGCGTTACCGTGCTCGTTTTCGAGTTATTGACGAAAAACGGCCTGGAGCGATCGGTCCGGCGGTCGACGCGCGAAAGTTTCTAAGTCCGCTCTGCTCCGAATCATCGCTCCGGCTTCAAAAATCGTCGTAGGACAAAAAATCGACACGCTATCTTGCAGGAAAAAATCCGGGGAACACGATGGCGTCGTCAAAAGTGCAGGTCGTCGAGCTCGTTTTCGAGAAAAAAAAAAAAAATTCTCAAAATTCGACAAAAAAATAAAACGATTATTGGATCGTATAGAGAATGTGAAACTGCATAAGAATCGTATAGACGAAAATTGGCGTTCACGTGCTCGTTTTTGTGGAAAAAATTAAAAAAGCTCTCAAAGCTCGAGATAAAAAAAAAAAAAACCATCCACCAGGTAGCCAACGGTAAACGGTACAAGTATCGTACGGGCGAAAACGAGCGTTACCGTGCTCGTTTTCGAGTTATTGACGAAAAACGGCCTGGAGCGATCGGTCCGGCGGTCGACGCGCGAAAGTTTCTAAGTCCGCTCTGCTCCGAATCATCGCTCCGGCGTCAAAAATCGTCGTAGGACAAAAAATCGACACGCTATTTTGCAGGAAAAAATCCGGGGAACACGATGGCGTCGTCAAAAGTGCAGGTCGTCGAGCTCGTTTTCTAGAAAAAAAAAAAAAAATTCTCAAAATTCGACAAAAAAATAAAACGATTGTTGGACCGTGTAGAGAATGTAAAACTGCATAAGAATCGTATAGACGAAAATTGGCGTTCACGTGCTCGTTTTTGTGGAAAAAATTAAAAAAGCTCTCAAAGTTCGAGATAAAAAAAAAAAAAACCATCCACCAGGTAGCCAACGGTAAACGGTACAAGTATCGTACGGGCGAAAACGAGCGTTACCGTGCTCGTTTTCGAGTTATTGACGAAAAACGGCCTGGAGCGATCGGTCCGGCGGTCGACGCGCGAAAGTTTCTAAGTCCGCTCTGCTCCGAATCATCGCTCCGGCGTCAAAAATCGTCGTAGGACAAAAAATCGACACGCTATCTTGCAGGAAAAAATCCGGGGAACACGATGGCGTCGTCAAAAGTGCAGGTCGTCGAGCTCGTTTTCGAGAAAAAAAAAAAAAAATTCTCAAAATTCGACAAAAAAATAAAACGATTATTGGATCGTATAGAGAATGTGAAACTGCATAAGAATCGTATAGACGAAAATTGGCGTTCACGTGCTCGTTTTTGTGGAAAAAATTAAAAAAGCTCTCAAAGTTCGAGATAAAAAAAAAAAAAACCATCCACCAGGTAGCCAACGGTAAACGGTACAAGTATCGTACGGGCGAAAACGAGCGTTACCGTGCTCGTTTTCGAGTTATTGACGAAAAACGGCCTGGAGCGATCGGTCCGGCGGTCGACGCGCGAAAGTTTCTAAGTCCGCTCTGCTCCGAATCATCGCTCCGGCGTCAAAAATCGTCGTAGGACAAAAAATCGACACGCTATCTTGCAGGAAAAAATCCGGGGAACACGATGGCGTCGTCAAAAGTGCAGGTCGTCGAGCTCGTTTTCGAGAAAAAAAAAAAAAAATTCTCAAAATTCGACAAAAAAATAAAACGATTATTGGATCGTATAGAGAATGTGAAACTGCATAAGAATCGTATAGACGAAAATTGGCGTTCACGTGCTCGTTTTTGTGGAAAAAATTAAAAAAGCTCTCAAAGCTCGAGATAAAAAAAAAAAAAACCATCCACCAGGTAGCCAACGGTAAACGGTACAAGTACCGTACGGGCGAAAACGAGCGTTACCGTGCTCGTTTTCGAGTTATTGAGGAAAAACGGCCTGGAGCGATCGGTCCGGCGGTCGACGCGCGAAAGTTTCTAAGTCCGCTCTGCTCCGAATCATCGCTCCGGCATCAAAAATCGTCGTAGGACAAAAAATCGACACGCTATCTTGCAGGAAAAAATCCGGGGACCACGATGGCGTCGTCAAAAGTGCAGGTCGTCGAGCTCGTTTTCGAGAGAAAAAAAAAAAAATTCTCAAAATTCGACAAAAAAATAAAACGATTATTGGATCGTGTAGAGAATGTAAAACTGCATCAGAATCGCATAGACCAAAATTGGCGTTCACGTGCTCGTTTTTGTGGAAAAAATTAAAAAAGCTCTCAAAGCTCGAGATAAAAAAAAAAAAAACCATCCACCAGGTAGCCAACGGTAAACGGTACAAGTATCGTACGGGCGAAAACGAGCGTTACCGTGCTCGTTTTCGAGTTATTGACGAAAAACGGCCTGGAGCGATCGGTCCGGCGGTCGACGCGCGAAAGTTTCTAAGTCCGCTCTGCTCCGAATCATCGCTCCGGCTTCAAAAATCGTCGTAGGACAAAAAATCGACACGCTATCTTGCAGGAAAAAATCCGGGGAACACGATGGCGTCGTCAAAAGTGCAGGTCGTCGAGCTCGTTTTCGAGAAAAAAAAAAAAAATTCTCAAAATTCGACAAAAAAATAAAACGATTATTGGATCGTATAGAGAATGTGAAACTGCATAAGAATCGTATAGACGAAAATTGGCGTTCACGTGCTCGTTTTTGTGGAAAAAATTAAAAAAGCTCTCAAAGCTCGAGATAAAAAAAAAAAAAACCATCCACCAGGTAGCCAACGGTAAACGGTACAAGTATCGTACGGGCGAAAACGAGCGTTACCGTGCTCGTTTTCGAGTTATTGACGAAAAACGGCCTGGAGCGATCGGTCCGGCGGTCGACGCGCGAAAGTTTCTAAGTCCGCTCTGCTCCGAATCATCGCTCCGGCGTCAAAAATCGTCGTAGGACAAAAAATCGACACGCTATTTTGCAGGAAAAAATCCGGGGAACACGATGGCGTCGTCAAAAGTGCAGGTCGTCGAGCTCGTTTTCTAGAAAAAAAAAAAAAAATTCTCAAAATTCGACAAAAAAATAAAACGATTGTTGGACCGTGTAGAGAATGTAAAACTGCATAAGAATCGTATAGACGAAAATTGGCGTTCACGTGCTCGTTTTTGTGGAAAAAATTAAAAAAGCTCTCAAAGTTCGAGATAAAAAAAAAAAAAACCATCCACCAGGTAGCCAACGGTAAACGGTACAAGTATCGTACGGGCGAAAACGAGCGTTACCGTGCTCGTTTTCGAGTTATTGACGAAAAACGGCCTGGAGCGATCGGTCCGGCGGTCGACGCGCGAAAGTTTCTAAGTCCGCTCTGCTCCGAATCATCGCTCCGGCGTCAAAAATCGTCGTAGGACAAAAAATCGACACGCTATCTTGCAGGAAAAAATCCGGGGAACACGATGGCGTCGTCAAAAGTGCAGGTCGTCGAGCTCGTTTTCGAGAGAAAAAAAAAAAAATTCTCAAAATTCGACAAAAAAATAAAACGATTATTGGATCGTGTAGAGAATGTAAAACTGCATCAGAATCGCATAGACGAAATTGGCGTTCACGTGCTCGTTTTTGTGGAAAAAATTAAAAAAGCTCTCAAAGCTCGAGATAAAAAAAAAAAAAACCATCCACCAGGTAGCCAACGGTAAACGGTACAAGTATCGTACGGGCGAAAACGAGCGTTACCGTGCTCGTTTTCGAGTTATTGACGAAAAACGGCCTGGAGCGATCGGTCCGGCGGTCGACGCGCGAAAGTTTCTAAGTCCGCTCTGCTTCGGGGAGGATACCGGAAGAATGCTTCGAGCGATTCCCGGTATCCTCCCAAAGCGTGCCGAAGGGTCACCGTGGGGTTTTTAGTGGGTAGGTCCCGCGCCTGTCGTTGTACGGGCGCGGGGAATCCCACACACCCCTCCCACCTCTCCCCAAGGAGGTGGGAGGGAGTCTTTCGAAGATTTTCCCCACGACAAAAAAAAAAAAAAAAAAAAAAAAAAAAAAAGTCCGCCCTGCTCCGAATCATCGCTCCGGCGTCAAAAATCGTCGTAGGACAAAAAATCGACACGGTGTCTTGCAGGAAAAAATCCGGGGAACACGATGGCGTCGTCAAAAGTGCAGGTCGTCGAGCTCGTTTTCCAGAAAAAAAAAAAAAAATTCTCAAAATTCGACAAAAAAATAAAACGATTGTTGGACCGTGTAGAGAATGTAAAACTGCATAAGAATCGTATAGACGAAAATTGGCGTTCACGTGCTCGTTTTTGTGGAAAAAATTAAAAAAGCTCTCAAAGTTCGAGATAAAAAAAAAAAAACCATCGACCAGGTAGCCAACGACAAACGATACAAGTATCGTACGGGCGAAAACGAGCGTTACCGTGCTCGTTTTCGAGTTATTGACGAAAAACGGCCTGGAGCGATCGGTCCGGCGGTCGACGCGCGAAAGTTTCTAAGTCCGCTCTGCTCCGAATCATCGCTCCGGCGTCAAAAATCGTCGTAGGACAAAAAATCGACACGCTATCTTGCAGGAAAAAATCCGGGGAACACGATGGCGTCGTCAAAAGTGCAGGTCGTCGAGCACGTTTTCGAGAAAAAAAAAAAAAATTCTCAAAATTCGACAAAAAAATAAAACGATTGTTGGACCGTGTAGAGAATGTGAAACTGCATAAGAATCGTATAGACGAAAATTGGCGTTCACGTGCTCGTTTTTGTGGAAAAAATTAAAAAAGCTCTCAAAGCTCGAGATAAAAAAAAAAAAAACCATCCACCAGGTAGCCAACGGTAAACGGTACAAGTACCGTACGGGCGAAAACGAGCGTTACCGTGCTCGTTTTCGAGTTATTGAGGAAAAACGGCCTGGAGCGATCGGTCCGGCGGTCGACGCGCGAAAGTTTCTAAGTCCGCTCTGCTCCGAATCATCGCTCCGGCGTCAAAAATCGACGTAGGACAAAAAATCGACACGCTATTTTGCAGGAAAAAATCCGGGGAACACGATGGCAACGTCAAAAGTGCAGGTCGTCGTGCTCGTTTTCGAGAAAAAAAAAAAAAAATTCTCAAAATTCGACAAAAAAATAAAACGATTGTTGGACCGTGTAGAGAATGTAAAACTGCATAAGAATCGTATAGACGAAAATTGGCGTTCACGTGCTCGTTTTTGTGGAAAAAATTAAAAAAGCTCTCAAAGCTCGAGATAAAAAAAAAAAAAACCATCCACCAGGTAGCCAACGGTAAACGGTACAAGTAGCGTACGGGCGAAAACGAGCGTTACCGTGCTCGTTTTCGAGTTATTGAGGAAAAACGGCCTGGAGCGATCGGTCCGGCGGTCGACGCGCGAAAGTTTCTAAGTCCGCTCTGCTCCGAATCATCGCTCCGGCGTCAAAAATCGTCGTAGGACAAAAAATCGACACGCTATCTTGCAGGAAAAAATCCGGGGACCACGATGGCGTCGTCAAAAGTGCAGGTCGTCGAGCTCGTTTTCGAGAGAAAAAAAAAAAAATTCTCAAAATTCGACAAAAAAATAAAACGATTATTGGATCGTGTAGAGAATGTAAAACTGCATCAGAATCGCATAGACGAAAATTGGCGTTCACGTGCTCGTTTTTGTGGAAAAAATTAAAAAAGCTCTCAAAGCTCGAGATAAAAAAAAAAAAAACCATCCACCAGGTAGCCAACGGTAAACGGTACAAGTATCGTACGGGCGAAAACGAGCGTTACCGTGCTCGTTTTCGAGTTATTGACGAAAAACGGCCTGGAGCGATCGGTCCGGCGGTCGACGCGCGAAAGTTTCTAAGTCCGCTCTGCTCCGAATCATCGCTCCGGCTTCAAAAATCGTCGTAGGACAAAAAATCGACACGCTATCTTGCAGGAAAAAATCCGGGGAACACGATGGCGTCGTCAAAAGTGCAGGTCGTCGAGCTCGTTTTCGAGAAAAAAAAAAAAAATTCTCAAAATTCGACAAAAAAATAAAACGATTATTGGATCGTATAGAGAATGTGAAACTGCATAAGAATCGTATAGACGAAAATTGGCGTTCACGTGCTCGTTTTTGTGGAAAAAATTAAAAAAGCTCTCAAAGCTCGAGATAAAAAAAAAAAAAACCATCCACCAGGTAGCCAACGGTAAACGGTACAAGTATCGTACGGGCGAAAACGAGCGTTACCGTGCTCGTTTTCGAGTTATTGACGAAAAACGGCCTGGAGCGATCGGTCCGGCGGTCGACGCGCGAAAGTTTCTAAGTCCGCTCTGCTCCGAATCATCGCTCCGGCGTCAAAAATCGTCGTAGGACAAAAAATCGACACGCTATTTTGCAGGAAAAAATCCGGGGAACACGATGGCGTCGTCAAAAGTGCAGGTCGTCGAGCTCGTTTTCTAGAAAAAAAGAAAAAATTCTCAAAATTCGACAAAAAAATAAAACGATTGTTGGACCGTGTAGAGAATGTAAAACTGCATAAGAATCGTATAGACGAAAATTGGCGTTCACGTGCTCGTTTTTGTGGAAAAAATTAAAAAAGCTCTCAAAGTTCGAGATAAAAAAAAAAAAAACCATCCACCAGGTAGCCAACGGTAAACGGTACAAGTATCGTACGGGCGAAAACGAGCGTTACCGTGCTCGTTTTCGAGTTATTGACGAAAAACGGCCTGGAGCGATCGGTCCGGCGGTCGACGCGCGAAAGTTTCTAAGTCCGCTCTGCTCCGAATCATCGCTCCGGCGTCAAAAATCGTCGTAGGACAAAAAATCGACACGCTATCTTGCAGGAAAAAATCCGGGGAACACGATGGCGTCGTCAAAAGTGCAGGTCGTCGAGCTCGTTTTCGAGAGAAAAAAAAAAAAATTCTCAAAATTCGACAAAAAAATAAAACGATTATTGGATCGTGTAGAGAATGTAAAACTGCATCAGAATCGCATAGACGAAATTGGCGTTCACGTGCTCGTTTTTGTGGAAAAAATTAAAAAAGCTCTCAAAGCTCGAGATAAAAAAAAAAAAAACCATCCACCAGGTAGCCAACGGTAAACGGTACAAGTATCGTACGGGCGAAAACGAGCGTTACCGTGCTCGTTTTCGAGTTATTGAGGAAAAACGGCCTGGAGCGATCGGTCCGGCGGTCGACGCGCGAAAGTTTCTAAGTCCGCTCTGCTCCGAATCATCGCTCCGGCGTCAAAAATCGACGTAGGACAAAAAATCGACACGCTATTTTGCAGGAAAAAATCCGGGGAACACGATGGCAACGTCAAAAGTGCAGGTCGTCGTGCTCGTTTTCGAGAAAAAAAAAAAAAAATTCTCAAAATTCGACAAAAAAATAAAACGATTGTTGGACCGTGTAGAGAATGTAAAACTGCATAAGAATCGTATAGACGAAAATTGGCGTTCACGTGCTCGTTTTTGTGGAAAAAATTAAAAAAGCTCTCAAAGCTCGAGATAAAAAAAAAAAAAACCATCCACCAGGTAGCCAACGGTAAACGGTACAAGTAGCGTACGGGCGAAAACGAGCGTTACCGTGCTCGTTTTCGAGTTATTGAGGAAAAACGGCCTGGAGCGATCGGTCCGGCGGTCGACGCGCGAAAGTTTCTAAGTCCGCTCTGCTCCGAATCATCGCTCCGGCGTCAAAAATCGTCGTAGGACAAAAAATCGACACGCTATCTTGCAGGAAAAAATCCGGGGACCACGATGGCGTCGTCAAAAGTGCAGGTCGTCGAGCTCGTTTTCGAGAGAAAAAAAAAAAAATTCTCAAAATTCGACAAAAAAATAAAACGATTATTGGATCGTGTAGAGAATGTAAAACTGCATCAGAATCGCATAGACGAAAATTGGCGTTCACGTGCTCGTTTTTGTGGAAAAAATTAAAAAAGCTCTCAAAGCTCGAGATAAAAAAAAAAAAAACCATCCACCAGGTAGCCAACGGTAAACGGTACAAGTATCGTACGGGCGAAAACGAGCGTTACCGTGCTCGTTTTCGAGTTATTGACGAAAAACGGCCTGGAGCGATCGGTCCGGCGGTCGACGCGCGAAAGTTTCTAAGTCCGCTCTGCTCCGAATCATCGCTCCGGCTTCAAAAATCGTCGTAGGACAAAAAATCGACACGCTATCTTGCAGGAAAAAATCCGGGGAACACGATGGCGTCGTCAAAAGTGCAGGTCGTCGAGCTCGTTTTCGAGAAAAAAAAAAAAAATTCTCAAAATTCGACAAAAAAATAAAACGATTATTGGATCGTATAGAGAATGTGAAACTGCATAAGAATCGTATAGACGAAAATTGGCGTTCACGTGCTCGTTTTTGTGGAAAAAATTAAAAAAGCTCTCAAAGCTCGAGATAAAAAAAAAAAAAACCATCCACCAGGTAGCCAACGGTAAACGGTACAAGTATCGTACGGGCGAAAACGAGCGTTACCGTGCTCGTTTTCGAGTTATTGACGAAAAACGGCCTGGAGCGATCGGTCCGGCGGTCGACGCGCGAAAGTTTCTAAGTCCGCTCTGCTCCGAATCATCGCTCCGGCGTCAAAAATCGTCGTAGGACAAAAAATCGACACGCTATTTTGCAGGAAAAAATCCGGGGAACACGATGGCGTCGTCAAAAGTGCAGGTCGTCGAGCTCGTTTTCTAGAAAAAAAGAAAAAATTCTCAAAATTCGACAAAAAAATAAAACGATTGTTGGACCGTGTAGAGAATGTAAAACTGCATAAGAATCGTATAGACGAAAATTGGCGTTCACGTGCTCGTTTTTGTGGAAAAAATTAAAAAAGCTCTCAAAGTTCGAGATAAAAAAAAAAAAAACCATCCACCAGGTAGCCAACGGTAAACGGTACAAGTATCGTACGGGCGAAAACGAGCGTTACCGTGCTCGTTTTCGAGTTATTGACGAAAAACGGCCTGGAGCGATCGGTCCGGCGGTCGACGCGCGAAAGTTTCTAAGTCCGCTCTGCTCCGAATCATCGCTCCGGCGTCAAAAATCGTCGTAGGACAAAAAATCGACACGCTATCTTGCAGGAAAAAATCCGGGGAACACGATGGCGTCGTCAAAAGTGCAGGTCGTCGAGCTCGTTTTCGAGAAAAAAAAAAAAAAATTCTCAAAATTCGACAAAAAAATAAAACGATTATTGGATCGTATAGAGAATGTGAAACTGCATAAGAATCGTATAGACGAAAATTGGCGTTCACGTGCTCGTTTTTGTGGAAAAAATTAAAAAAGCTCTCAAAGTTCGAGATAAAAAAAAAAAAAACCATCCACCAGGTAGCCAACGGTAAACGGTACAAGTATCGTACGGGCGAAAACGAGCGTTACCGTGCTCGTTTTCGAGTTATTGACGAAAAACGGCCTGGAGCGATCGGTCCGGCGGTCGACGCGCGAAAGTTTCTAAGTCCGCTCTGCTCCGAATCATCGCTCCGGCGTCAAAAATCGTCGTAGGACAAAAAATCGACACGCTATCTTGCAGGAAAAAATCCGGGGAACACGATGGCGTCGTCAAAAGTGCAGGTCGTCGAGCTCGTTTTCGAGAAAAAAAAAAAAAAATTCTCAAAATTCGACAAAAAAATAAAACGATTATTGGATCGTATAGAGAATGTGAAACTGCATAAGAATCGTATAGACGAAAATTGGCGTTCACGTGCTCGTTTTTGTGGAAAAAATTAAAAAAGCTCTCAAAGCTCGAGATAAAAAAAAAAAAAACCATCCACCAGGTAGCCAACGGTAAACGGTACAAGTACCGTACGGGCGAAAACGAGCGTTACCGTGCTCGTTTTCGAGTTATTGAGGAAAAACGGCCTGGAGCGATCGGTCCGGCGGTCGACGCGCGAAAGTTTCTAAGTCCGCTCTGCTCCGAATCATCGCTCCGGCATCAAAAATCGTCGTAGGACAAAAAATCGACACGCTATCTTGCAGGAAAAAATCCGGGGACCACGATGGCGTCGTCAAAAGTGCAGGTCGTCGAGCTCGTTTTCGAGAGAAAAAAAAAAAAATTCTCAAAATTCGACAAAAAAATAAAACGATTATTGGATCGTGTAGAGAATGTAAAACTGCATCAGAATCGCATAGACGAAATTGGCGTTCACGTGCTCGTTTTTGTGGAAAAAATTAAAAAAGCTCTCAAAGCTCGAGATAAAAAAAAAAAAAACCATCCACCAGGTAGCCAACGGTAAACGGTACAAGTACCGTACGGGCGAAAACGAGCGTTACCGTGCTCGTTTTCGAGTTATTGAGGAAAAACGGCCTGGAGCGATCGGTCCGGCGGTCGACGCGCGAAAGTTTCTAAGTCCGCTCTGCTCCGAATCATCGCTCCGGCGTCAAAAATCGTCGTAGGACAAAAAATCGACACGCTATTTTGCAGGAAAAAATCCGGGGAACACGATGGCGTCGTCAAAAGTGCAGGTCGTCGAGCTCGTTTTCGAGAGAAAAAAAAAAAAATTCTCAAAATTCGACAAAAAAATAAAACGATTATTGGATCGTGTAGAGAATGTAAAACTGCATAAGAATCGCATAGACGAAAATTGGCGTTCACGTCCTCGTTTTTGTGGAAAAAATTAAAAAAGCTCTCAAAGCTCGAGATAAAAAAAAAAAAAACCATCCACCAGGTAGCCAACGGTAAACGGTACAAGTATCGTACGGGCGAAAACGAGCGTTACCGTGCTCGTTTTCGAGTTATTGAGGAAAAACGGCCTGGAGCGATCGGTCCGGCGGTCGACGCGCGAAAGTTTCCAAGTCCGCTCTGCTCCGAATCATCGCTCCGGCGTCAAAAATCGTCGTAGGACAAAAAATCGACACGCTATCTTGCAGGAAAAAATCCGGGGAACACGATGGCGTCGTCAAAAGTGCAGGTCGTCGAGCTCGTTTTCGAGAAAAAAA
Organism: Colletes latitarsis; assembly: GCF_051014445.1. NCBI lineage: Eukaryota > Metazoa > Arthropoda > Insecta > Hymenoptera > Colletidae > Colletes > Colletes latitarsis. Next base: position 3,324,693 of record NC_135137.1, read on the forward strand.
AAAAAAAATTCTCAAAATTCGACAAAAAAATAAAACGATTATTGGATCGTGTAGAGAATGTAAAACTGCATCAGAATCGCATAGACCAAAATTGGCGTTCACGTGCTCGTTTTTGTGGAAAAAATTAAAAAAGCTCTCAAAGCTCGAGATAAAAAAAAAAAAAACCATCCACCAGGTAGCCAACGGTAAACGGTACAAGTATCGTACGGGCGAAAACGAGCGTTACCGTGCTCGTTTTCGAGTTATTGACGAAAAACGGCCTGGAGCGATCGGTCCGGCGGTCGACGCGCGAAAGTTTCTAAGTCCGCTCTGCTCCGAATCATCGCTCCGGCTTCAAAAATCGTCGTAGGACAAAAAATCGACACGCTATCTTGCAGGAAAAAATCCGGGGAACACGATGGCGTCGTCAAAAGTGCAGGTCGTCGAGCTCGTTTTCGAGAAAAAAAAAAAAAATTCTCAAAATTCGACAAAAAAATAAAACGATTATTGGATCGTATAGAGAATGTGAAACTGCATAAGAATCGTATAGACGAAAATTGGCGTTCACGTGCTCGTTTTTGTGGAAAAAATTAAAAAAGCTCTCAAAGCTCGAGATAAAAAAAAAAAAAACCATCCACCAGGTAGCCAACGGTAAACGGTACAAGTATCGTACGGGCGAAAACGAGCGTTACCGTGCTCGTTTTCGAGTTATTGACGAAAAACGGCCTGGAGCGATCGGTCCGGCGGTCGACGCGCGAAAGTTTCTAAGTCCGCTCTGCTCCGAATCATCGCTCCGGCGTCAAAAATCGTCGTAGGACAAAAAATCGACACGCTATTTTGCAGGAAAAAATCCGGGGAACACGATGGCGTCGTCAAAAGTGCAGGTCGTCGAGCTCGTTTTCTAGAAAAAAAAAAAAAAATTCTCAAAATTCGACAAAAAAATAAAACGATTGTTGGACCGTGTAGAGAATGTAAAACTGCATAAGAATCGTATAGACGAAAATTGGCGTTCACGTGCTCGTTTTTGTGGAAAAAATTAAAAAAGCTCTCAAAGTTCGAGATAAAAAAAAAAAAAACCATCCACCAGGTAGCCAACGGTAAACGGTACAAGTATCGTACGGGCGAAAACGAGCGTTACCGTGCTCGTTTTCGAGTTATTGACGAAAAACGGCCTGGAGCGATCGGTCCGGCGGTCGACGCGCGAAAGTTTCTAAGTCCGCTCTGCTCCGAATCATCGCTCCGGCGTCAAAAATCGTCGTAGGACAAAAAATCGACACGCTATCTTGCAGGAAAAAATCCGGGGAACACGATGGCGTCGTCAAAAGTGCAGGTCGTCGAGCTCGTTTTCGAGAGAAAAAAAAAAAAATTCTCAAAATTCGACAAAAAAATAAAACGATTATTGGATCGTGTAGAGAATGTAAAACTGCATCAGAATCGCATAGACGAAATTGGCGTTCACGTGCTCGTTTTTGTGGAAAAAATTAAAAAAGCTCTCAAAGCTCGAGATAAAAAAAAAAAAAACCATCCACCAGGTAGCCAACGGTAAACGGTACAAGTATCGTACGGGCGAAAACGAGCGTTACCGTGCTCGTTTTCGAGTTATTGACGAAAAACGGCCTGGAGCGATCGGTCCGGCGGTCGACGCGCGAAAGTTTCTAAGTCCGCTCTGCTTCGGGGAGGATACCGGAAGAATGCTTCGAGCGATTCCCGGTATCCTCCCAAAGCGTGCCGAAGGGTCACCGTGGGGTTTTTAGTGGGTAGGTCCCGCGCCTGTCGTTGTACGGGCGCGGGGAATCCCACACACCCCTCCCACCTCTCCCCAAGGAGGTGGGAGGGAGTCTTTCGAAGATTTTCCCCACGACAAAAAAAAAAAAAAAAAAAAAAAAAAAAAAAGTCCGCCCTGCTCCGAATCATCGCTCCGGCGTCAAAAATCGTCGTAGGACAAAAAATCGACACGGTGTCTTGCAGGAAAAAATCCGGGGAACACGATGGCGTCGTCAAAAGTGCAGGTCGTCGAGCTCGTTTTCCAGAAAAAAAAAAAAAAATTCTCAAAATTCGACAAAAAAATAAAACGATTGTTGGACCGTGTAGAGAATGTAAAACTGCATAAGAATCGTATAGACGAAAATTGGCGTTCACGTGCTCGTTTTTGTGGAAAAAATTAAAAAAGCTCTCAAAGTTCGAGATAAAAAAAAAAAAACCATCGACCAGGTAGCCAACGACAAACGATACAAGTATCGTACGGGCGAAAACGAGCGTTACCGTGCTCGTTTTCGAGTTATTGACGAAAAACGGCCTGGAGCGATCGGTCCGGCGGTCGACGCGCGAAAGTTTCTAAGTCCGCTCTGCTCCGAATCATCGCTCCGGCGTCAAAAATCGTCGTAGGACAAAAAATCGACACGCTATCTTGCAGGAAAAAATCCGGGGAACACGATGGCGTCGTCAAAAGTGCAGGTCGTCGAGCACGTTTTCGAGAAAAAAAAAAAAAATTCTCAAAATTCGACAAAAAAATAAAACGATTGTTGGACCGTGTAGAGAATGTGAAACTGCATAAGAATCGTATAGACGAAAATTGGCGTTCACGTGCTCGTTTTTGTGGAAAAAATTAAAAAAGCTCTCAAAGCTCGAGATAAAAAAAAAAAAAACCATCCACCAGGTAGCCAACGGTAAACGGTACAAGTACCGTACGGGCGAAAACGAGCGTTACCGTGCTCGTTTTCGAGTTATTGAGGAAAAACGGCCTGGAGCGATCGGTCCGGCGGTCGACGCGCGAAAGTTTCTAAGTCCGCTCTGCTCCGAATCATCGCTCCGGCGTCAAAAATCGACGTAGGACAAAAAATCGACACGCTATTTTGCAGGAAAAAATCCGGGGAACACGATGGCAACGTCAAAAGTGCAGGTCGTCGTGCTCGTTTTCGAGAAAAAAAAAAAAAAATTCTCAAAATTCGACAAAAAAATAAAACGATTGTTGGACCGTGTAGAGAATGTAAAACTGCATAAGAATCGTATAGACGAAAATTGGCGTTCACGTGCTCGTTTTTGTGGAAAAAATTAAAAAAGCTCTCAAAGCTCGAGATAAAAAAAAAAAAAACCATCCACCAGGTAGCCAACGGTAAACGGTACAAGTACCGTACGGGCGAAAACGAGCGTTACCGTGCTCGTTTTCGAGTTATTGAGGAAAAACGGCCTGGAGCGATCGGTCCGGCGGTCGACGCGCGAAAGTTTCTAAGTCCGCTCTGCTCCGAATCATCGCTCCGGCGTCAAAAATCGTCGTAGGACAAAAAATCGACACGCTATCTTGCAGGAAAAAATCCGGGGACCACGATGGCGTCGTCAAAAGTGCAGGTCGTCGAGCTCGTTTTCGAGAGAAAAAAAAAAAAATTCTCAAAATTCGACAAAAAAATAAAACGATTATTGGATCGTGTAGAGAATGTAAAACTGCATCAGAATCGCATAGACGAAAATTGGCGTTCACGTGCTCGTTTTTGTGGAAAAAATTAAAAAAGCTCTCAAAGCTCGAGATAAAAAAAAAAAAAACCATCCACCAGGTAGCCAACGGTAAACGGTACAAGTATCGTACGGGCGAAAACGAGCGTTACCGTGCTCGTTTTCGAGTTATTGACGAAAAACGGCCTGGAGCGATCGGTCCGGCGGTCGACGCGCGAAAGTTTCTAAGTCCGCTCTGCTCCGAATCATCGCTCCGGCGTCAAAAATCGTCGTAGGACAAAAAATCGACACGCTATTTTGCAGGAAAAAATCCGGGGAACACGATGGCGTCGTCAAAAGTGCAGGTCGTCGAGCTCGTTTTCGAGAAAAAAAAAAAAAAATTCTCAAAATTCGACAAAAAAATAAAACGATTGTTGGACCGTGTAGAGAATGTAAAACTGCATAAGAATCGTATAGACGAAAATTGGCGTTCACGTGCTCGTTTTTGTGGAAAAAATTAAAAAAGCTCTCAAAGTTCGAGATAAAAAAAAAAAATACCATCCACCAGGTAGCCAACGGTAAACGGTACAAGTATCGTACGGGCGAAAACGAGCGTTACCGTGCTCGTTTTCGAGTTATTGACGAAAAACGGCCTGGAGCGATCGGTCCGGCGGTCGACGCGCGAAAGTTTCTAAGTCCGCTCTGCTCCGAATCATCGCTCCGGCGTCAAAAATCGTCGTAGGACAAAAAATCGACACGCTATCTTGCAGGAAAAAATCCGGGGAACACGATGGCGTCGTCAAAAGTGCAGGTCGTCGAGCTCGTTTTCGAGAAAAAAAAAAAAAAATTCTCAAAATTCGACAAAAAAATAAAACGATTATTGGATCGTATAGAGAATGTGAAACTGCATAAGAATCGTATAGACGAAAATTGGCGTTCACGTGCTCGTTTTTGTGGAAAAAATTAAAAAAGCTCTCAAAGCTCGAGATAAAAAAAAAAAAAACGATCCACCAGGTAGCCAACGGTAAACGGTACAAGTACCGTAGGGGCGAAAACGAGCGTTACCGTGCTCGTTTTCGAGTTATTGAGGAAAAACGGCCTGGAGCGATCGGTCCGGCGGTCGACGCGCGAAAGTTTCTAAGTCCGCTCTGCTCCGAATCATCGCTCCGGCATCAAAAATCGTCGTAGGACAAAAAATCGACACGCTATCTTGCAGGAAAAAATCCGGGGACCACGATGGCGTCGTCAAAAGTGCAGGTCGTCGAGCTCGTTTTCGAGAAAAAAAAAAAAAAATTCTCAAAATTCGACAAAAAAATAAAACGATTGTTGGACCGTGTAGAGAATGTAAAACTGCATAAGAATCGTATAGACGAAAATTGGCGTTCACGTGCTCGTTTTTGTGGAAAAAATTAAAAAAGCTCTCAAAGTTCGAGATAAAAAAAAAAAAACCATCGACCAGGTAGCCAACGGTAAACGATACAAGTATCGTACGGGCGAAAACGAGCGTTACCGTGCTCGTTTTCGAGTTATTGACGAAAAACAGCCTGGAGCGATCGGTCCGGCGGTCGACGCGCGAAAGTTTCTAAGTCCGCTCTGCTCCGAATCATCGCTCCGGCGTCAACAATCGTCGTAGGACAAAAAATCGACACGCTATCTTGCAGGAAAAAATCCGGGGAACACGATGGCGTCGTCAAAAGTGCAGGTCGTCGAGCTCGTTTTCGAGAAAAAAAAAAAAAAATTCTCAAAATTCGACAAAAAAATAAAACGATTATTGGATCGTGTAGAGAATGTAAAACTGCATAAGAATCGCATAGACGAAAATTGGCGTTCACGTGCTCGTTTTTGTGGAAAAAATTAAAAAAGCTCTCAAAGCTCGAGATAAAAAAAAAAAAAACCATCCACCAGGTAGCCAACGGTAAACGGTACAAGTATCGTACGGGCGAAAACGAGCGTTACCGTGCTCGTTTTCGAGTTATTGAGGAAAAACGGCCTGGAGCGATCGGTCCGGCGGTCGACGCGCGAAAGTTTCTAAGTCCGCTCTGCTCCGAATCATCGCTCCGGCGTCAAAAATCGTCGTAGGACAAAAAATCGACACGCTATCTTGCAGGAAAAAATCCGGGGAACACGATGGCGTCGTCAAAAGTGCAGGTCGTCGAGCTCGTTTTCGAGAAAAAAAAAAAAAAATTCTCAAAATTCGACAAAAAAATAAAACGATTATTGGATCGTGTAGAGAATGTAAAACTGCATCAGAATCGCATAGACCAAAATTGGCGTTCACGTGCTCGTTTTTGTGGAAAAAATTAAAAAAGCTCTCAAAGCTCGAGATAAAAAAAAAAAAAACCATCCACCAGGTAGCCAACGGTAAACGGTACAAGTATCGTACGGGCGAAAACGAGCGTTACCGTGCTCGTTTTCGAGTTATTGACGAAAAACGGCCTGGAGCGATCGGTCCGGCGGTCGACGCGCGAAAGTTTCTAAGTCCGCTCTGCTCCGAATCATCGCTCCGGCTTCAAAAATCGTCGTAGGACAAAAAATCGACACGCTATCTTGCAGGAAAAAATCCGGGGAACACGATGGCGTCGTCAAAAGTGCAGGTCGTCGAGCTCGTTTTCGAGAAAAAAAAAAAAAATTCTCAAAATTCGACAAAAAAATAAAACGATTATTGGATCGTATAGAGAATGTGAAACTGCATAAGAATCGTATAGACGAAAATTGGCGTTCACGTGCTCGTTTTTGTGGAAAAAATTAAAAAAGCTCTCAAAGCTCGAGATAAAAAAAAAAAAAACCATCCACCAGGTAGCCAACGGTAAACGGTACAAGTATCGTACGGGCGAAAACGAGCGTTACCGTGCTCGTTTTCGAGTTATTGACGAAAAACGGCCTGGAGCGATCGGTCCGGCGGTCGACGCGCGAAAGTTTCTAAGTCCGCTCTGCTCCGAATCATCGCTCCGGCGTCAAAAATCGTCGTAGGACAAAAAATCGACACGCTATTTTGCAGGAAAAAATCCGGGGAACACGATGGCGTCGTCAAAAGTGCAGGTCGTCGAGCTCGTTTTCTAGAAAAAAAAAAAAAAATTCTCAAAATTCGACAAAAAAATAAAACGATTGTTGGACCGTGTAGAGAATGTAAAACTGCATAAGAATCGTATAGACGAAAATTGGCGTTCACGTGCTCGTTTTTGTGGAAAAAATTAAAAAAGCTCTCAAAGTTCGAGATAAAAAAAAAAAAAACCATCCACCAGGTAGCCAACGGTAAACGGTACAAGTATCGTACGGGCGAAAACGAGCGTTACCGTGCTCGTTTTCGAGTTATTGACGAAAAACGGCCTGGAGCGATCGGTCCGGCGGTCGACGCGCGAAAGTTTCTAAGTCCGCTCTGCTCCGAATCATCGCTCCGGCGTCAAAAATCGTCGTAGGACAAAAAATCGACACGCTATCTTGCAGGAAAAAATCCGGGGAACACGATGGCGTCGTCAAAAGTGCAGGTCGTCGAGCTCGTTTTCGAGAGAAAAAAAAAAAAATTCTCAAAATTCGACAAAAAAATAAAACGATTATTGGATCGTGTAGAGAATGTAAAACTGCATCAGAATCGCATAGACGAAATTGGCGTTCACGTGCTCGTTTTTGTGGAAAAAATTAAAAAAGCTCTCAAAGCTCGAGATAAAAAAAAAAAAAACCATCCACCAGGTAGCCAACGGTAAACGGTACAAGTATCGTACGGGCGAAAACGAGCGTTACCGTGCTCGTTTTCGAGTTATTGACGAAAAACGGCCTGGAGCGATCGGTCCGGCGGTCGACGCGCGAAAGTTTCTAAGTCCGCTCTGCTTCGGGGAGGATACCGGAAGAATGCTTCGAGCGATTCCCGGTATCCTCCCAAAGCGTGCCGAAGGGTCACCGTGGGGTTTTTAGTGGGTAGGTCCCGCGCCTGTCGTTGTACGGGCGCGGGGAATCCCACACACCCCTCCCACCTCTCCCCAAGGAGGTGGGAGGGAGTCTTTCGAAGATTTTCCCCACGACAAAAAAAAAAAAAAAAAAAAAAAAAAAAAAAAAAAAAAAATAAAAGTCCGCTCTGCCCCGAATCATCGCTCCGGCGTCAAAAATCGTCGTAGGACAAAAAATCGACACGCTATCTTGCAGGAAAAAAACCGGGGAACACGATGGCGTCGTCAAAAGTGCAGGTCGTCGAGCTCGTTTTCGAGAGAAAAAAAAAAAATTCTCAAAATTCGACAAAAAAATAAAACGATTATTGGATCGTGTAGAGAATGTAAAACTGCATCAGAATCGCATAGACGAAAATTGGCGTTCACGTGCTCGTTTTTGTGGAAAAAATTAAAAAAGCTCTCAAAGCTCGAGATAAAAAAAAAAAAACCATCCACCAGGTAGCCAACGGTAAACGGTACAAGTATCGTACGGGCGAAAACGAGCGTTACCGTGCTCGTTTTCGAGTTATTGACGAAAAACGGCCTGGAGCGATCGGTCCGGCGGTCGACGCGCGAAAGTTTCTAAGTCCGCTCTGCTCCGAATCATCGCTCCGGCGTCAAAAATCGTCGTAGGACAAAAAATCGACACGCTATCTTGCAGGAAAAAATCCGGGGACCACGATGGCGTCGTCAAAAGTGCAGGTCGTCGAGCTCGTTTTCGAGAGAAAAAAAAAAAAATTCTCAAAATTCGACAAAAAAATAAAACGATTATTGGATCGTGTAGAGAATGTAAAACTGCATCAGAATCGCATAGACGAAAATTGGCGTTCACGTGCTCGTTTTTGTGGAAAAAATTAAAAAAGCTCTCAAAGCTCGAGATAAAAAAAAAAAAAACCATCCACCAGGTAGCCAACGGTAAACGGTACAAGTATCGTACGGGCGAAAACGAGCGTTACCGTGCTCGTTTTCGAGTTATTGACGAATAACGGCCTGGAGCGATCGGTCCGGCGGTCGACGCGCGAAAGTTTCTAAGTCCGCTCTGCTCCGAATCATCGCTCCGGCGTCAAAAATCGTCGTAGGACAAAAAATCGACACGCTATCTTGCAGGAAAAAATCCGGGGAACACGATGGCGTCGTCAAAAGTGCAGGTCGTCGAGCTCGTCTTCGAGAAAAAAAAAAAAAAATTCTCAAAATTCGACAAAAAAATAAAACGATTATTGGATCGTATAGAGAATGTGAAACTGCATAAGAATCGTATAGACGAAAATTGGCGTTCACGTGCTCGTTTTTGTGGAAAAAATTAAAAAAGCTCTCAAAGCTCGAGATAAAAAAAAAAAAAACCATCCACCAGGTAGCCAACGGTAAACGGTACAAGTACCGTACGGGCGAAAACGAGCGTTACCGTGCTCGTTTTCGAGTTATTGAGGAAAAACGGCCTGGAGCGATCGGTCCGGCGGTCGACGCGCGAAAGTTTCTAAGTCCGCTCTGCTCCGAATCATCGCTCCGGCATCAAAAATCGTCGTAGGACAAAAAATCGACACGCTATCTTGCAGGAAAAAATCCGGGGACCACGATGGCGTCGTCAAAAGTGCAGGTCGTCGAGCTCGTTTTCGAGAGAAAAAAAAAAAAATTCTCAAAATTCGACAAAAAAATAAAACGATTATTGGATCGTGTAGAGAATGTAAAACTGCATCAGAATCGCATAGACGAAAATTGGCGTTCACGTGCTCGTTTTTGTGGAAAAAATTAAAAAAGCTCTCAAAGCTCGAGATAAAAAAAAAAAAAACCATCCACCAGGTAGCCAACGGTAAACGGTACAAGTATCGTACGGGCGAAAACGAGCGTTACCGTGCTCGTTTTCGAGTTATTGACGAAAAACGGCCTGGAGCGATCGGTCCGGCGGTCGACGCGCGAAAGTTTCTAAGTCCGCTCTGCTCCGAATCATCGCTCCGGCGTCAAAAATCGTCGTAGGACAAAAAATCGACACGCTATTTTGCAGGAAAAAATCCGGGGAACACGATGGCGTCGTCAAAAGTGCAGGTCGTCGAGCTCGTTTTCGAGAAAAAAAAAAAAAAATTCTCAAAATTCGACAAAAAAATAAAACGATTGTTGGACCGTGTAGAGAATGTAAAACTGCATCAGAATCGCATAGACGAAAATTGGCGTTCACGTGCTGGTTTTTGTGGAAAAAATTAAAAAAGCTCTCAAAGCTCGAGATAAAAAAAAAAAAAACCATCCACCAGGTAGCCAACGGTAAACGGTACAAGTATCGTACGGGCGAAAACGAGCGTTACCGTGCTCGTTTTCGAGTTATTGACGAAAAACGGCCTGGAGCGATCGGTCCGGCGGTCGACGCGCGAAAGTTTCTAAGTCCGCTCTGCTCCGAATCATCGCTCCGGCGTCAAAAATCGTCGTAGGACAAAAAATCGACACGCTATCTTGCAGGAAAAAATCCGGGGAACACGATGGCGTCGTCAAAAGTGCAGGTCGTCGAGCTCGTTTTCGAGAAAAAAAAAAAAAAATTCTCAAAATTCGACAAAAAAATAAAACGATTATTGGATCGTATAGAGAATGTGAAACTGCATAAGAATCGTATAGACGAAAATTGGCGTTCACGTGCTCGTTTTTGTGGAAAAAATTAAAAAAGCTCTCAAAGCTCGAGATAAAAAAAAAAAAAACCATCCACCAGGTAGCCAACGGTAAACGGTACAAGTACCGTAGGGGCGAAAACGAGCGTTACCGTGCTCGTTTTCGAGTTATTGAGGAAAAACGGCCTGGAGCGATCGGTCCGGCGGTCGACGCGCGAAAGTTTCTAAGTCCGCTCTGCTCCGAATCATCGCTCCGGCATCAAAAATCGTCGTAGGACAAAAAATCGACACGCTATCTTGCAGGAAAAAATCCGGGGACCACGATGGCGTCGTCAAAAGTGCAGGTCGTCGAGCTCGTTTTCGAGAAAAAAAAAAAAAAATTCTCAAAATTCGACAAAAAAATAAAACGATTGTTGGACCGTGTAGAGAATGTAAAACTGCATAAGAATCGTATAGACGAAAATTGGCGTTCACGTGCTCGTTTTTGTGGAAAAAATTAAAAAAGCTCTCAAAGTTCGAGATAAAAAAAAAAAAACCATCGACCAGGTAGCCAACGGTAAACGATACAAGTATCGTACGGGCGAAAACGAGCGTTACCGTGCTCGTTTTCGAGTTATTGACGAAAAACAGCCTGGAGCGATCGGTCCGGCGGTCGACGCGCGAAAGTTTCTAAGTCCGCTCTGCTCCGAATCATCGCTCCGGCGTCAACAATCGTCGTAGGACAAAAAATCGACACGCTATCTTGCAGGAAAAAATCCGGGGAACACGATGGCGTCGTCAAAAGTGCAGGTCGTCGAGCTCGTTTTCGAGAAAAAAAAAAAAAAATTCTCAAAATTCGACAAAAAAATAAAACGATTATTGGATCGTGTAGAGAATGTAAAACTGCATAAGAATCGCATAGACGAAAATTGGCGTTCACGTGCTCGTTTTTGTGGAAAAAATTAAAAAAGCTCTCAAAGCTCGAGATAAAAAAAAAAAAAACCATCCACCAGGTAGCCAACGGTAAACGGTACAAGTATCGTACGGGCGAAAACGAGCGTTACCGTGCTCGTTTTCGAGTTATTGACGAAAAACGGCCTGGAGCGATCGGTCCGGCGGTCGACGCGCGAAAGTTTCTAAGTCCGCTCTGCTCCGAATCATCGCTCCGGCGTCAAAAATCGTCGTAGGACAAAAAATCGACACGCTATTTTGCAGGAAAAAATCCGGGGAACACGATGGCGTCGTCAAAAGTGCAGGTCGTCGAGCTCGTTTTCTAGAAAAAAAAAAAAAAATTCTCAAAATTCGACAAAAAAATAAAACGATTGTTGGACCGTGTAGAGAATGTAAAACTGCATAAGAATCGTATAGACGAAAATTGGCGTTCACGTGCTCGTTTTTGTGGAAAAAATTAAAAAAGCTCTCAAAGTTCGAGATAAAAAAAAAAAAAACCATCCACCAGGTAGCCAACGGTAAACGGTACAAGTATCGTACGGGCGAAAACGAGCGTTACCGTGCTCGTTTTCGAGTTATTGACGAAAAACGGCCTGGAGCGATCGGTCCGGCGGTCGACGCGCGAAAGTTTCTAAGTCCGCTCTGCTCCGAATCATCGCTCCGGCGTCAAAAATCGTCGTAGGACAAAAAATCGACACGCTATCTTGCAGGAAAAAATCCGGGGAACACGATGGCGTCGTCAAAAGTGCAGGTCGTCGAGCTCGTTTTCGAGAAAAAAAAAAAAAAATTCTCAAAATTCGACAAAAAAATAAAACGATTATTGGATCGTATAGAGAATGTGAAACTGCATAAGAATCGTATAGACGAAAATTGGCGTTCACGTGCTCGTTTTTGTGGAAAAAATTAAAAAAGCTCTCAAAGCTCGAGATAAAAAAAAAAAAAACCATCCACCAGGTAGCCAACGGTAAACGGTACAAGTACCGTACGGGCGAAAACGAGCGTTACCGTGCTCGTTTTCGAGTTATTGAGGAAAAACGGCCTGGAGCGATCGGTCCGGCGGTCGACGCGCGAAAGTTTCTAAGTCCGCTCTGCTCCGAATCATCGCTCCGGCATCAAAAATCGTCGTAGGACAAAAAATCGACACGCTATCTTGCAGGAAAAAATCCGGGGACCACGATGGCGTCGTCAAAAGTGCAGGTCGTCGAGCTCGTTTTCGAGAGAAAAAAAAAAAAATTCTCAAAATTCGACAAAAAAATAAAACGATTATTGGATCGTGTAGAGAATGTAAAACTGCATCAGAATCGCATAGACGAAATTGGCGTTCACGTGCTCGTTTTTGTGGAAAAAATTAAAAAAGCTCTCAAAGCTCGAGATAAAAAAAAAAAAAACCATCCACCAGGTAGCCAACGGTAAACGGTACAAGTACCGTACGGGCGAAAACGAGCGTTACCGTGCTCGTTTTCGAGTTATTGAGGAAAAACGGCCTGGAGCGATCGGTCCGGCGGTCGACGCGCGAAAGTTTCTAAGTCCGCTCTGCTCCGAATCATCGCTCCGGCGTCAAAAATCGTCGTAGGACAAAAAATCGACACGCTATTTTGCAGGAAAAAATCCGGGGAACACGATGGCGTCGTCAAAAGTGCAGGTCGTCGAGCTCGTTTTCGAGAGAAAAAAAAAAAAATTCTCAAAATTCGACAAAAAAATAAAACGATTATTGGATCGTGTAGAGAATGTATAACTGCATAAGAATCGCATAGACGAAAATTGGCGTTCACGTGCTCGTTTTTGTGGAAAAAATTAAAAAAGCTCTCAAAGCTCGAGATAAAAAAAAAAAAAACCATCCACCAGGTAGCCAACGGTAAACGGTACAAGTATCGTACGGGCGAAAACGAGCGTTACCGTGCTCGTTTTCGAGTTATTGAGGAAAAACGGCCTGGAGCGATCGGTCCGGCGGTCGACGCGCGAAAGTTTCTAAGTCCGCTCTGCTCCGAATCATCGCTCCGGCGTCAAAAATCGTCGTAGGACAAAAAATCGACACGCTATCTTGCAGGAAAAAATCCGGGGAACACGATGGCGTCGTCAAAAGTGCAGGTCGTCGAGCTCGTTTTCGAGAAAAAAAAAAAAAAATTCTCAAAATTCGACAAAAAAATAAAACGATTATTGGATCGTGTAGAGAATGTAAAACTGCATCAGAATCGCATAGACCAAAATTGGCGTTCACGTGCTCGTTTTTGTGGAAAAAATTAAAAAAGCTCTCAAAGCTCGAGATAAAAAAAAAAAAAACCATCCACCAGGTAGCCAACGGTAAACGGTACAAGTATCGTACGGGCGAAAACGAGCGTTACCGTGCTCGTTTTCGAGTTATTGACGAAAAACGGCCTGGAGCGATCGGTCCGGCGGTCGACGCGCGAAAGTTTCTAAGTCCGCTCTGCTCCGAATCATCGCTCCGGCTTCAAAAATCGTCGTAGGACAAAAAATCGACACGCTATCTTGCAGGAAAAAATCCGGGGAACACGATGGCGTCGTCAAAAGTGCAGGTCGTCGAGCTCGTTTTCGAGAAAAAAAAAAAAAATTCTCAAAATTCGACAAAAAAATAAAACGATTATTGGATCGTATAGAGAATGTGAAACTGCATAAGAATCGTATAGACGAAAATTGGCGTTCACGTGCTCGTTTTTGTGGAAAAAATTAAAAAAGCTCTCAAAGCTCGAGATAAAAAAAAAAAAAACCATCCACCAGGTAGCCAACGGTAAACGGTACAAGTATCGTACGGGCGAAAACGAGCGTTACCGTGCTCGTTTTCGAGTTATTGACGAAAAACGGCCTGGAGCGATCGGTCCGGCGGTCGACGCGCGAAAGTTTCTAAGTCCGCTCTGCTCCGAATCATCGCTCCGGCGTCAAAAATCGTCGTAGGACAAAAAATCGACACGCTATTTTGCAGGAAAAAATCCGGGGAACACGATGGCGTCGTCAAAAGTGCAGGTCGTCGAGCTCGTTTTCTAGAAAAAAAAAAAAAAATTCTCAAAATTCGACAAAAAAATAAAACGATTGTTGGACCGTGTAGAGAATGTAAAACTGCATAAGAATCGTATAGACGAAAATTGGCGTTCACGTGCTCGTTTTTGTGGAAAAAATTAAAAAAGCTCTCAAAGTTCGAGATAAAAAAAAAAAAAACCATCCACCAGGTAGCCAACGGTAAACGGTACAAGTATCGTACGGGCGAAAACGAGCGTTACCGTGCTCGTTTTCGAGTTATTGACGAAAAACGGCCTGGAGCGATCGGTCCGGCGGTCGACGCGCGAAAGTTTCTAAGTCCGCTCTGCTCCGAATCATCGCTCCGGCGTCAAAAATCGTCGTAGGACAAAAAATCGACACGCTATTTTGCAGGAAAAAATCCGGGGAACACGATGGCGTCGTCAAAAGTGCAGGTCGTCGAGCTCGTTTTCGAGAAAAAAAAAAAAAAATTCTCAAAATTCGACAAAAAAATAAAACGATTGTTGGACCGTGTAGAGAATGTAAAACTGCATAAGAATCGTATAGACGAAAATTGGCGTTCACGTGCTCGTTTTTGTGGAAAAAATTAAAAAAGCTCTCAAAGTTCGAGATAAAAAAAAAAAAAACCATCCACCAGGTAGCCAACGGTAAACGGTACAAGTATCGTACGGGCGAAAACGAGCGTTACCGTGCTCGTTTTCGAGTTATTGACGAAAAACGGCCTGGAGCGATCGGTCCGGCGGTCGACGCGCGAAAGTTTCTAAGTCCGCTCTGCTCCGAATCATCGCTCCGGCGTCAAAAATCGTCGTAGGACAAAAAATCGACACGCTATTGTGCAGGAAAAAATCCGGGGAACACGATGGCGTCGTCAAAAGTGCAGGTCGTCGAGCTCGTTTTCGAGAGAAAAAAAAAAAAATTCTCAAAATTCGACAAAAAAATAAAACGATTATTGGATCGTGTAGAGAATGTAAAACTGCATCAGAATCGCATAGACGAAAATTGGCGTTCACGTGCTGGTTTTTGTGGAAAAAATTAAAAAAGCTCTCAAAGCTCGAGATAAAAAAAAAAAAAACCATCCACCAGGTAGCCAACGGTAAACGGTACAAGTATCGTACGGGCGAAAACGAGCGTTACCGTGCTCGTTTTCGAGTTATTGACGAAAAACGGCCTGGAGCGATCGGTCCGGCGGTCGACGCGCGAAAGTTTCTAAGTCCGCTCTGCTCCGAATCATCGCTCCGGCGTCAAAAATCGTCGTAGGACAAAAAATCGACACGCTATCTTGCAGGAAAAAATCCGGGGAACACGATGGCGTCGTCAAAAGTGCAGGTCGTCGAGCTCGTTTTCGAGAAAAAAAAGAAAAAATTCTCAAAATTCGACAAAAAAATAAAACGATTGTTGGACCGTGTAGAGAATGTAAAACTGCATAAGAATCGTATAGACGAAAATTGGCGTTCACGTGCTCGTTTTTGTGGAAAAAATTAAAAAAGCTCTCAAAGTTCGAGATAAAAAAAAAAAAACCATCGACCAGGTAGCCAACGGTAAACGATACAAGTATCGTACGGGCGAAAACGAGCGTTACCGTGCTCGTTTTCGAGTTATTGACGAAAAACGGCCTGGAGCGATCGGTCCGGCGGTCGACGCGCGAAAGTTTCTAAGTCCGCTCTGCTCCGAATCATCGCTCCGGCGTCAAAAATCGTCGTAGGACAAAAAATCGACACGCTATCTTGCAGGAAAAAATCCGGGGAACACGATGGCGTCGTCAAAAGTGCAGGTCGTCGAGCTCGTTTTCGAGAAAAAAAAAAAAAATTCTCAAAATTCGACAAAAAAATAAAACGATTATTGGATCGTGTAGAGAATGTGAAACTGCATAAGAATCGTATAGACGAAAATTGGCGTTCACGTGCTCGTTTTTGTGGAAAAAATTAAAAAAGCTCTCAAAGCTCGAGATAAAAAAAAAAAAAACCATCCACCAGGTAGCCAACGGTAAACGGTACAAGTACCGTACGGGCGAAAACGAGCGTTACCGTGCTCGTTTTCGAGTTATTGAGGAAAAACGGCCTGGAGCGATCGGTCCGGCGGTCGACGCGCGAAAGTTTCTAAGTCCGCTCTGCTTCGGGGAGGATACCGGAAGAATGCTTCGAGCGATTCCCGGTATCCTCCCAAAGCGTGCCGAAGGGTCACCGTGGGGTTTTTAGTGGGTAGGTCCCGCGCCTGTCGTTGTACGGGGGTGGGGAATCCCACACACCCCTCCCACCTCTCCCCAAGGAGGTGGGAGGGAGTCTTTCGAAGATTTTCCCCACGACAAAAAAAAAAAAAAAAAAAAAAAAAAAAAAGTCCGCTATGCTCCGAATCATCGCTCCGGCGTCAAAAATCGTCGTAGGACAAAAAATCGACACGCTATCTTGCAGGAAAAAATCCGGGGACCACGATGGCGTCGTCAAAAGTGCAGGTCGTCGAGCTCGTTTTCGAGAGAAAAAAAAAAAAATTCTCAAAATTCGACAAAAAAATAAAACGATTATTGGATCGTGTAGAGAATGTAAAACTGCATCAGAATCGCATAGACGAAAATTGGCGTTCACGTGCTCGGTTTTGTGGAAAAAATTAAAAAAGCTCTCAAAGCTCGAGATAAAAAAAAAAAAAACCATCCAACAGGTAGCCAACGGTAAACGGTACAAGTATCGTACGGGCGAAAACGAGCGTTACCGTGCTCGTTTTCGAGTTATTGACGAAAAACGGCCTGGAGCGATCGGTCCGGCGGTCGACGCGCGAAAGTTTCTAAGTCCGCTCTGCTCCGAATCATCGCTCCGGCGTCAAAAATCGTCGTAGGACAAAAAATCGACACGCTATCTTGCAGGAAAAAATCCGGGGAACACGATGGCGTCGTCAAAAGTGCAGGTCGTCGAGCTCGTTTTCGAGAAAAAAAAAAAAAAATTCTCAAAATTCGACAAAAAAATAAAACGATTATTGGATCGTATAGAGAATGTGAAACTGCATAAGAATCGTATAGACGAAAATTGGCGTTCACGTGCTCGTTTTTGTGGAAAAAATTAAAAAAGCTCTCAAAGCTCGAGATAAAAAAAAAAAAAACCATCCACCAGGTAGCCAACGGTAAACGGTACAAGTACCGTAGGGGCGAAAACGAGCGTTACCGTGCTCGTTTTCGAGTTATTGAGGAAAAACGGCCTGGAGCGATCGGTCCGGCGGTCGACGCGCGAAAGTTTCTAAGTCCGCTCTGCTCCGAATCATCGCTCCGGCATCAAAAATCGTCGTAGGACAAAAAATCGACACGCTATCTTGCAGGAAAAAATCCGGGGACCACGATGGCGTCGTCAAAAGTGCAGGTCGTCGAGCTCGTTTTCGAGAAAAAAAAAAAAAAATTCTCAAAATTCGACAAAAAAATAAAACGATTGTTGGACCGTGTAGAGAATGTAAAACTGCATAAGAATCGTATAGACGAAAATTGGCGTTCACGTGCTCGTTTTTGTGGAAAAAATTAAAAAAGCTCTCAAAGTTCGAGATAAAAAAAAAAAAACCATCGACCAGGTAGCCAACGGTAAACGATACAAGTATCGTACGGGCGAAAACGAGCGTTACCGTGCTCGTTTTCGAGTTATTGACGAAAAACAGCCTGGAGCGATCGGTCCGGCGGTCGACGCGCGAAAGTTTCTAAGTCCGCTCTGCTCCGAATCATCGCTCCGGCGTCAACAATCGTCGTAGGACAAAAAATCGACACGCTATCTTGCAGGAAAAAATCCGGGGAACACGATGGCGTCGTCAAAAGTGCAGGTCGTCGAGCTCGTTTTCGAGAAAAAAAAAAAAAAATTCTCAAAATTCGACAAAAAAATAAAACGATTGTTGGACCGTGTAGAGAATGTAAAACTGCATAAGAATCGTATAGACGAAAATTGGCGTTCACGTGCTCGTTTTTGTGGAAAAAATTAAAAAAGCTCTCAAAGTTCGAGATAAAAAAAAAAAAACCATCGACCAGGTAGCCAACGGTAAACGATACAAGTATCGTACGGGCGAAAACGAGCGTTACCGTGCTCGTTTTCGAGTTATTGACGAAAAACGGCCTGGAGCGATCGGTCCGGCGGTCGACGCGCGAAAGTTTCTAAGTCCGCTCTGCTCCGAATCATCGCTCCGGCGTCAAAAATCGTCGTAGGACAAAAAATCGACACGCTATCTTGCAGGAAAAAATCCGGGGACCACGATGGCGTCGTCAAAAGTGCAGGTCGTCGAGCTCGTTTTCGAGAGAAAAAAAAAAAAATTCTCAAAATTCGACAAAAAAATAAAACGATTATTGGATCGTGTAGAGAATGTAAAACTGCATCAGAATCGCATAGACGAAATTGGCGTTCACGTGCTCGTTTTTGTGGAAAAAATTAAAAAAGCTCTCAAAGCTCGAGATAAAAAAAAAAAAAACCATCCACCAGGTAGCCAACGGTAAACGGTACAAGTACCGTACGGGCGAAAACGAGCGTTACCGTGCTCGTTTTCGAGTTATTGAGGAAAAACGGCCTGGAGCGATCGGTCCGGCGGTCGACGCGCGAAAGTTTCTAAGTCCGCTCTGCTCCGAATCATCGCTCCGGCGTCAAAAATCGTCGTAGGACAAAAAATCGACACGCTATTTTGCAGGAAAAAATCCGGGGAACACGATGGCGTCGTCAAAAGTGCAGGTCGTCGAGCTCGTTTTCGAGAGAAAAAAAAAAAAATTCTCAAAATTCGACAAAAAAATAAAACGATTATTGGATCGTGTAGAGAATGTAAAACTGCATCAGAATCGCATAGACCAAAATTGGCGTTCACGTGCTCGTTTTTGTGGAAAAAATTAAAAAAGCTCTCAAAGCTCGAGATAAAAAAAAAAAAAACCATCCACCAGGTAGCCAACGGTAAACGGTACAAGTATCGTACGGGCGAAAACGAGCGTTACCGTGCTCGTTTTCGAGTTATTGACGAAAAACGGCCTGGAGCGATCGGTCCGGCGGTCGACGCGCGAAAGTTTCTAAGTCCGCTCTGCTCCGAATCATCGCTCCGGCTTCAAAAATCGTCGTAGGACAAAAAATCGACACGCTATCTTGCAGGAAAAAATCCGGGGAACACGATGGCGTCGTCAAAAGTGCAGGTCGTCGAGCTCGTTTTCGAGAAAAAGAAAAAAAATTCTCAAAATTCGACAAAAAAATAAAACGATTATTGGATCGTATAGAGAATGTGAAACTGCATAAGAATCGTATAGACGAAAATTGGCGTTCACGTGCTCGTTTTTGTGGAAAAAATTAAAAAAGCTCTCAAAGCTCGAGATAAAAAAAAAAAAAACCATCCACCAGGTAGCCAACGGTAAACGGTACAAGTATCGTACGGGCGAAAACGAGCGTTACCGTGCTCGTTTTCGAGTTATTGACGAAAAACGGCCTGGAGCGATCGGTCCGGCGGTCGACGCGCGAAAGTTTCTAAGTCCGCTCTGCTCCGAATCATCGCTCCGGCGTCAAAAATCGTCGTAGGACAAAAAATCGACACGCTATTTTGCAGGAAAAAATCCGGGGAACACGATGGCGTCGTCAAAAGTGCAGGTCGTCGAGCTCGTTTTCTAGAAAAAAAAAAAAAAATTCTCAAAATTCGACAAAAAAATAAAACGATTGTTGGACCGTGTAGAGAATGTAAAACTGCATAAGAATCGTATAGACGAAAATTGGCGTTCACGTGCTCGTTTTTGTGGAAAAAATTAAAAAAGCTCTCAAAGTTCGAGATAAAAAAAAAAAAAACCATCCACCAGGTAGCCAACGGTAAACGGTACAAGTATCGTACGGGCGAAAACGAGCGTTACCGTGCTCGTTTTCGAGTTATTGACGAAAAACGGCCTGGAGCGATCGGTCCGGCGGTCGACGCGCGAAAGTTTCTAAGTCCGCTCTGCTCCGAATCATCGCTCCGGCGTCAAAAATCGTCGTAGGACAAAAAATCGACACGCTATCTTGCAGGAAAAAATCCGGGGAACACGATGGCGTCGTCAAAAGTGCAGGTCGTCGAGCTCGTTTTCGAGAAAAAAAAAAAAAATTCTCAAAATTCGACAAAAAAATAAAACGATTATTGGATCGTGTAGAGAATGTGAAACTGCATAAGAATCGTATAGACGAAAATTGGCGTTCACGTGCTCGTTTTTGTGGAAAAAATTAAAAAAGCTCTCAAAGCTCGAGATAAAAAAAAAAAAAACCATCCACCAGGTAGCCAACGGTAAACGGTACAAGTACCGTACGGGCGAAAACGAGCGTTACCGTGCTCGTTTTCGAGTTATTGAGGAAAAACGGCCTGGAGCGATCGGTCCGGCGGTCGACGCGCGAAAGTTTCTAAGTCCGCTCTGCTTCGGGGAGGATACCGGAAGAATGCTTCGAGCGATTCCCGGTATCCTCCCAAAGCGTGCCGAAGGGTCACCGTGGGGTTTTTAGTGGGTAGGTCCCGCGCCTGTCGTTGTACGGGGGTGGGGAATCCCACACACCCCTCCCACCTCTCCCCAAGGAGGTGGGAGGGAGTCTTTCGAAGATTTTCCCCACGACAAAAAAAAAAAAAAAAAAAAAAAAAAAAAAGTCCGCTATGCTCCGAATCATCGCTCCGGCGTCAAAAATCGTCGTAGGACAAAAAATCGACACGCTATCTTGCAGGAAAAAATCCGGGGAACACGATGGCGTCGTCAAAAGTGCAGGTCGTCGAGCTCGTTTTCGAGAAAAAAAAAAAAAAATTCTCAAAATTCGACAAAAAAATAAAACGATTGTTGGACCGTGTAGAGAATGTAAAACTGCATAAGAATCGTATAGACGAAAATTGGCGTTCACGTGCTCGTTTTTGTGGAAAAAATTAAAAAAGCTCTCAAAGTTCGAGATAAAAAAAAAAAAAACCATCCACCAGGTAGCCAACGGTAAACGGTACAAGTATCGTACGGGCGAAAACGAGCGTTACCGTGCTCGTTTTCGAGTTATTGACGAAAAACGGCCTGGAGCGATCGGTCCGGCGGTCGACGCGCGAAAGTTTCTAAGTCCGCTCTGCTCCGAATCATCGCTCCGGCGTCAAAAATCGTCGTAGGACAAAAAATCGACACGCTATCTTGCAGGAAAAAATCCGGGGAACACGATGGCGTCGTCAAAAGTGCAGGTCGTCGAGCTCGTTTTCGAGAAAAAAAAAAAAAATTCTCAAAATTCGACAAAAAAATAAAACGATTATTGGATCGTGTAGAGAATGTGAAACTGCATAAGAATCGTATAGACGAAAATTGGCGTTCACGTGCTCGTTTTTGTGGAAAAAATTAAAAAAGCTCTCAAAGCTCGAGATAAAAAAAAAAAAAACCATCCACCAGGTAGCCAACGGTAAACGGTACAAGTACCGTACGGGCGAAAACGAGCGTTACCGTGCTCGTTTTCGAGTTATTGAGGAAAAACGGCCTGGAGCGATCGGTCCGGCGGTCGACGCGCGAAAGTTTCTAAGTCCGCTCTGCTTCGGGGAGGATACCGGAAGAATGCTTCGAGCGATTCCCGGTATCCTCCCAAAGCGTGCCGAAGGGTCACCGTGGGGTTTTTAGTGGGTAGGTCCCGCGCCTGTCGTTGTACGGGGGTGGGGAATCCCACACACCCCTCCCACCTCTCCCCAAGGAGGTGGGAGGGAGTCTTTCGAAGATTTTCCCCACGACAAAAAAAAAAAAAAAAAAAAAAAAAAAAAAGTCCGCTATGCTCCGAATCATCGCTCCGGCGTCAAAAATCGTCGTAGGACAAAAAATCGACACGCTATCTTGCAGGAAAAAATCCGGGGACCACGATGGCGTCGTCAAAAGTGCAGGTCGTCGAGCTCGTTTTCGAGAGAAAAAAAAAAAAATTCTCAAAATTCGACAAAAAAATAAAACGATTATTGGATCGTGTAGAGAATGTAAAACTGCATCAGAATCGCATAGACGAAAATTGGCGTTCACGTGCTCGGTTTTGTGGAAAAAATTAAAAAAGCTCTCAAAGCTCGAGATAAAAAAAAAAAAAACCATCCAACAGGTAGCCAACGGTAAACGGTACAAGTATCGTACGGGCGAAAACGAGCGTTACCGTGCTCGTTTTCGAGTTATTGACGAAAAACGGCCTGGAGCGATCGGTCCGGCGGTCGACGCGCGAAAGTTTCTAAGTCCGCTCTGCTCCGAATCATCGCTCCGGCGTCAAAAATCGTCGTAGGACAAAAAATCGACACGCTATCTTGCAGGAAAAAATCCGGGGAACACGATGGCGTCGTCAAAAGTGCAGGTCGTCGAGCTCGTTTTCGAGAAAAAAAAAAAAAAATTCTCAAAATTCGACAAAAAAATAAAACGATTATTGGATCGTATAGAGAATGTGAAACTGCATAAGAATCGTATAGACGAAAATTGGCGTTCACGTGCTCGTTTTTGTGGAAAAAATTAAAAAAGCTCTCAAAGCTCGAGATAAAAAAAAAAAAAACCATCCACCAGGTAGCCAACGGTAAACGGTACAAGTACCGTAGGGGCGAAAACGAGCGTTACCGTGCTCGTTTTCGAGTTATTGAGGAAAAACGGCCTGGAGCGATCGGTCCGGCGGTCGACGCGCGAAAGTTTCTAAGTCCGCTCTGCTCCGAATCATCGCTCCGGCATCAAAAATCGTCGTAGGACAAAAAATCGACACGCTATCTTGCAGGAAAAAATCCGGGGACCACGATGGCGTCGTCAAAAGTGCAGGTCGTCGAGCTCGTTTTCGAGAAAAAAAAAAAAAAATTCTCAAAATTCGACAAAAAAATAAAACGATTGTTGGACCGTGTAGAGAATGTAAAACTGCATAAGAATCGTATAGACGAAAATTGGCGTTCACGTGCTCGTTTTTGTGGAAAAAATTAAAAAAGCTCTCAAAGTTCGAGATAAAAAAAAAAAAACCATCGACCAGGTAGCCAACGGTAAACGATACAAGTATCGTACGGGCGAAAACGAGCGTTACCGTGCTCGTTTTCGAGTTATTGACGAAAAACAGCCTGGAGCGATCGGTCCGGCGGTCGACGCGCGAAAGTTTCTAAGTCCGCTCTGCTCCGAATCATCGCTCCGGCGTCAACAATCGTCGTAGGACAAAAAATCGACACGCTATCTTGCAGGAAAAAATCCGGGGAACACGATGGCGTCGTCAAAAGTGCAGGTCGTCGAGCTCGTTTTCGAGAAAAAAAAAAAAAAATTCTCAAAATTCGACAAAAAAATAAAACGATTGTTGGACCGTGTAGAGAATGTAAAACTGCATAAGAATCGTATAGACGAAAATTGGCGTTCACGTGCTCGTTTTTGTGGAAAAAATTAAAAAAGCTCTCAAAGTTCGAGATAAAAAAAAAAAAACCATCGACCAGGTAGCCAACGGTAAACGATACAAGTATCGTACGGGCGAAAACGAGCGTTACCGTGCTCGTTTTCGAGTTATTGACGAAAAACGGCCTGGAGCGATCGGTCCGGCGGTCGACGCGCGAAAGTTTCTAAGTCCGCTCTGCTCCGAATCATCGCTCCGGCGTCAAAAATCGTCGTAGGACAAAAAATCGACACGCTATCTTGCAGGAAAAAATCCGGGGACCACGATGGCGTCGTCAAAAGTGCAGGTCGTCGAGCTCGTTTTCGAGAGAAAAAAAAAAAAATTCTCAAAATTCGACAAAAAAATAAAACGATTATTGGATCGTGTAGAGAATGTAAAACTGCATCAGAATCGCATAGACGAAATTGGCGTTCACGTGCTCGTTTTTGTGGAAAAAATTAAAAAAGCTCTCAAAGCTCGAGATAAAAAAAAAAAAAACCATCCACCAGGTAGCCAACGGTAAACGGTACAAGTACCGTACGGGCGAAAACGAGCGTTACCGTGCTCGTTTTCGAGTTATTGAGGAAAAACGGCCTGGAGCGATCGGTCCGGCGGTCGACGCGCGAAAGTTTCTAAGTCCGCTCTGCTCCGAATCATCGCTCCGGCGTCAAAAATCGTCGTAGGACAAAAAATCGACACGCTATTTTGCAGGAAAAAATCCGGGGAACACGATGGCGTCGTCAAAAGTGCAGGTCGTCGAGCTCGTTTTCGAGAGAAAAAAAAAAAAATTCTCAAAATTCGACAAAAAAATAAAACGATTATTGGATCGTGTAGAGAATGTAAAACTGCATCAGAATCGCATAGACCAAAATTGGCGTTCACGTGCTCGTTTTTGTGGAAAAAATTAAAAAAGCTCTCAAAGCTCGAGATAAAAAAAAAAAAAACCATCCACCAGGTAGCCAACGGTAAACGGTACAAGTATCGTACGGGCGAAAACGAGCGTTACCGTGCTCGTTTTCGAGTTATTGACGAAAAACGGCCTGGAGCGATCGGTCCGGCGGTCGACGCGCGAAAGTTTCTAAGTCCGCTCTGCTCCGAATCATCGCTCCGGCTTCAAAAATCGTCGTAGGACAAAAAATCGACACGCTATCTTGCAGGAAAAAATCCGGGGAACACGATGGCGTCGTCAAAAGTGCAGGTCGTCGAGCTCGTTTTCGAGAAAAAAAACAAAAATTCTCAAAATTCGACAAAAAAATAAAACGATTATTGGATCGTATAGAGAATGTGAAACTGCATAAGAATCGTATAGACGAAAATTGGCGTTCACGTGCTCGTTTTTGTGGAAAAAATTAAAAAAGCTCTCAAAGCTCGAGATAAAAAAAAAAAAAACCATCCACCAGGTAGCCAACGGTAAACGGTACAAGTATCGTACGGGCGAAAACGAGCGTTACCGTGCTCGTTTTCGAGTTATTGACGAAAAACGGCCTGGAGCGATCGGTCCGGCGGTCGACGCGCGAAAGTTTCTAAGTCCGCTCTGCTCCGAATCATCGCTCCGGCGTCAAAAATCGTCGTAGGACAAAAAATCGACACGCTATTTTGCAGGAAAAAATCCGGGGAACACGATGGCGTCGTCAAAAGTGCAGGTCGTCGAGCTCGTTTTCTAGAAAAAAAAAAAAAAATTCTCAAAATTCGACAAAAAAATAAAACGATTGTTGGACCGTGTAGAGAATGTAAAACTGCATAAGAATCGTATAGACGAAAATTGGCGTTCACGTGCTCGTTTTTGTGGAAAAAATTAAAAAAGCTCTCAAAGTTCGAGATAAAAAAAAAAAAAACCATCCACCAGGTAGCCAACGGTAAACGGTACAAGTATCGTACGGGCGAAAACGAGCGTTACCGTGCTCGTTTTCGAGTTATTGACGAAAAACGGCCTGGAGCGATCGGTCCGGCGGTCGACGCGCGAAAGTTTCTAAGTCCGCTCTGCTCCGAATCATCGCTCCGGCGTCAAAAATCGTCGTAGGACAAAAAATCGACACGCTATCTTGCAGGAAAAAATCCGGGGAACACGATGGCGTCGTCAAAAGTGCAGGTCGTCGAGCTCGTTTTCGAGAGAAAAAAAAAAAAATTCTCAAAATTCGACAAAAAAATAAAACGATTATTGGATCGTGTAGAGAATGTAAAACTGCATCAGAATCGCATAGACGAAAATTGGCGTTCACGTGCTCGTTTTTGTGGAAAAAATTAAAAAAGCTCTCAAAGCTCGAGATAAAAAAAAAAAAAACCATCCACCAGGTAGCCAACGGTAAACGATACAAGTATCGTACGGGCGAAAACGAGCGTTACCGTGCTCGTTTTCGAGTTATTGACGAAAAACAGCCTGGAGCGATCGGTCCGGCGGTCGACGCGCGAAAGTTTCTAAGTCCGCTCTGCTCCGAATCATCGCTCCGGCGTCAAAAATCGTCGTAGGACAAAAAATCGACACGCTATTGTGCAGGAAAAAATCCGGGGAACACGATGGCGTCGTCAAAAGTGCAGGTCGTCGAGCTCGTTTTCGAGAGAAAAAAAAAAAAATTCTCAAAATTCGACAAAAAAATAAAACGATTATTGGATCGTGTAGAGAATGTAAAACTGCATCAGAATCGCATAGACGAAAATTGGCGTTCACGTGCTGGTTTTTGTGGAAAAAATTAAAAAAGCTCTCAAAGCTCGAGATAAAAAAAAAAAAAACCATCCACCAGGTAGCCAACGGTAAACGGTACAAGTATCGTACGGGCGAAAACGAGCGTTACCGTGCTCGTTTTCGAGTTATTGACGAAAAACGGCCTGGAGCGATCGGTCCGGCGGTCGACGCGCGAAAGTTTCTAAGTCCGCTCTGCTCCGAATCATCGCTCCGGCGTCAAAAATCGTCGTAGGACAAAAAATCGACACGCTATCTTGCAGGAAAAAATCCGGGGAACACGATGGCGTCGTCAAAAGTGCAGGTCGTCGAGCTCGTTTTCGAGAAAAAAAAGAAAAAATTCTCAAAATTCGACAAAAAAATAAAACGATTGTTGGACCGTGTAGAGAATGTAAAACTGCATAAGAATCGTATAGACGAAAATTGGCGTTCACGTGCTCGTTTTTGTGGAAAAAATTAAAAAAGCTCTCAAAGTTCGAGATAAAAAAAAAAAAACCATCGACCAGGTAGCCAACGGTAAACGATACAAGTATCGTACGGGCGAAAACGAGCGTTACCGTGCTCGTTTTCGAGTTATTGACGAAAAACGGCCTGGAGCGATCGGTCCGGCGGTCGACGCGCGAAAGTTTCTAAGTCCGCTCTGCTCCGAATCATCGCTCCGGCGTCAAAAATCGTCGTAGGACAAAAAATCGACACGCTATCTTGCAGGAAAAAATCCGGGGAACACGATGGCGTCGTCAAAAGTGCAGGTCGTCGAGCTCGTTTTCGAGAGAAAAAAAAAAAAATTCTCAAAATTCGACAAAAAAATAAAACGATTATTGGATCGTGTAGAGAATGTAAAACTGCATCAGAATCGCATAGACGAAAATTGGCGTTCACGTGCTCGTTTTTGTGGAAAAAATTAAAAAAGCTCTCAAAGCTCGAGATAAAAAAAAAAAAAACCATCCACCAGGTAGCCAACGGTAAACGATACAAGTATCGTACGGGCGAAAACGAGCGTTACCGTGCTCGTTTTCGAGTTATTGACGAAAAACAGCCTGGAGCGATCGGTCCGGCGGTCGACGCGCGAAAGTTTCTAAGTCCGCTCTGCTCCGAATCATCGCTCCGGCGTCAAAAATCGTCGTAGGACAAAAAATCGACACGCTATTGTGCAGGAAAAAATCCGGGGAACACGATGGCGTCGTCAAAAGTGCAGGTCGTCGAGCTCGTTTTCGAGAGAAAAAAAAAAAAATTCTCAAAATTCGACAAAAAAATAAAACGATTATTGGATCGTGTAGAGAATGTAAAACTGCATCAGAATCGCATAGACGAAAATTGGCGTTCACGTGCTGGTTTTTGTGGAAAAAATTAAAAAAGCTCTCAAAGCTCGAGATAAAAAAAAAAAAAACCATCCACCAGGTAGCCAACGGTAAACGGTACAAGTATCGTACGGGCGAAAACGAGCGTTACCGTGCTCGTTTTCGAGTTATTGACGAAAAACGGCCTGGAGCGATCGGTCCGGCGGTCGACGCGCGAAAGTTTCTAAGTCCGCTCTGCTCCGAATCATCGCTCCGGCGTCAAAAATCGTCGTAGGACAAAAAATCGACACGCTATCTTGCAGGAAAAAATCCGGGGAACACGATGGCGTCGTCAAAAGTGCAGGTCGTCGAGCTCGTTTTCGAGAAAAAAAAGAAAAAATTCTCAAAATTCGACAAAAAAATAAAACGATTGTTGGACCGTGTAGAGAATGTAAAACTGCATAAGAATCGTATAGACGAAAATTGGCGTTCACGTGCTCGTTTTTGTGGAAAAAATTAAAAAAGCTCTCAAAGTTCGAGATAAAAAAAAAAAAACCATCGACCAGGTAGCCAACGGTAAACGATACAAGTATCGTACGGGCGAAAACGAGCGTTACCGTGCTCGTTTTCGAGTTATTGACGAAAAACGGCCTGGAGCGATCGGTCCGGCGGTCGACGCGCGAAAGTTTCTAAGTCCGCTCTGCTCCGAATCATCGCTCCGGCGTCAAAAATCGTCGTAGGACAAAAAATCGACACGCTATCTTGCAGGAAAAAATCCGGGGAACACGATGGCGTCGTCAAAAGTGCAGGTCGTCGAGCTCGTTTTCGAGAAAAAAAAAAAAAATTCTCAAAATTCGACAAAAAAATAAAACGATTATTGGATCGTGTAGAGAATGTGAAACTGCATAAGAATCGTATAGACGAAAATTGGCGTTCACGTGCTCGTTTTTGTGGAAAAAATTAAAAAAGCTCTCAAAGCTCGAGATAAAAAAAAAAAAAACCATCCACCAGGTAGCCAACGGTAAACGGTACAAGTACCGTACGGGCGAAAACGAGCGTTACCGTGCTCGTTTTCGAGTTATTGAGGAAAAACGGCCTGGAGCGATCGGTCCGGCGGTCGACGCGCGAAAGTTTCTAAGTCCGCTCTGCTTCGGGGAGGATACCGGAAGAATGCTTCGAGCGATTCCCGGTATCCTCCCAAAGCGTGCCGAAGGGTCACCGTGGGGTTTTTAGTGGGTAGGTCCCGCGCCTGTCGTTGTACGGGGGTGGGGAATCCCACACACCCCTCCCACCTCTCCCCAAGGAGGTGGGAGGGAGTCTTTCGAAGATTTTCCCCACGACAAAAAAAAAAAAAAAAAAAAAAAAAAAAAAGTCCGCTATGCTCCGAATCATCGCTCCGGCGTCAAAAATCGTCGTAGGACAAAAAATCGACACGCTATCTTGCAGGAAAAAATCCGGGGACCACGATGGCGTCGTCAAAAGTGCAGGTCGTCGAGCTCGTTTTCGAGAGAAAAAAAAAAAAATTCTCAAAATTCGACAAAAAAATAAAACGATTATTGGATCGTGTAGAGAATGTAAAACTGCATCAGAATCGCATAGACGAAAATTGGCGTTCACGTGCTCGGTTTTGTGGAAAAAATTAAAAAAGCTCTCAAAGCTCGAGATAAAAAAAAAAAAAACCATCCAACAGGTAGCCAACGGTAAACGGTACAAGTATCGTACGGGCGAAAACGAGCGTTACCGTGCTCGTTTTCGAGTTATTGACGAAAAACGGCCTGGAGCGATCGGTCCGGCGGTCGACGCGCGAAAGTTTCTAAGTCCGCTCTGCTCCGAATCATCGCTCCGGCGTCAAAAATCGTCGTAGGACAAAAAATCGACACGCTATCTTGCAGGAAAAAATCCGGGGAACACGATGGCGTCGTCAAAAGTGCAGGTCGTCGAGCTCGTTTTCGAGAAAAAAAAAAAAAAATTCTCAAAATTCGACAAAAAAATAAAACGATTATTGGATCGTATAGAGAATGTGAAACTGCATAAGAATCGTATAGACGAAAATTGGCGTTCACGTGCTCGTTTTTGTGGAAAAAATTAAAAAAGCTCTCAAAGCTCGAGATAAAAAAAAAAAAAACCATCCACCAGGTAGCCAACGGTAAACGGTACAAGTACCGTAGGGGCGAAAACGAGCGTTACCGTGCTCGTTTTCGAGTTATTGAGGAAAAACGGCCTGGAGCGATCGGTCCGGCGGTCGACGCGCGAAAGTTTCTAAGTCCGCTCTGCTCCGAATCATCGCTCCGGCATCAAAAATCGTCGTAGGACAAAAAATCGACACGCTATTTTGCAGGAAAAAATCCGGGGACCACGATGGCGTCGTCAAAAGTGCAGGTCGTCGAGCTCGTTTTCGAGAAAAAAAAAAAAAAATTCTCAAAATTCGACAAAAAAATAAAACGATTGTTGGACCGTGTAGAGAATGTAAAACTGCATAAGAATCGTATAGACGAAAATTGGCGTTCACGTGCTCGTTTTTGTGGAAAAAATTAAAAAAGCTCTCAAAGTTCGAGATAAAAAAAAAAAAACCATCGACCAGGTAGCCAACGGTAAACGATACAAGTATCGTACGGGCGAAAACGAGCGTTACCGTGCTCGTTTTCGAGTTATTGACGAAAAACAGCCTGGAGCGATCGGTCCGGCGGTCGACGCGCGAAAGTTTCTAAGTCCGCTCTGCTCCGAATCATCGCTCCGGCGTCAACAATCGTCGTAGGACAAAAAATCGACACGCTATCTTGCAGGAAAAAATCCGGGGAACACGATGGCGTCGTCAAAAGTGCAGGTCGTCGAGCTCGTTTTCGAGAAAAAAAAAAAAAAATTCTCAAAATTCGACAAAAAAATAAAACGATTGTTGGACCGTGTAGAGAATGTAAAACTGCATAAGAATCGTATAGACGAAAATTGGCGTTCACGTGCTCGTTTTTGTGGAAAAAATTAAAAAAGCTCTCAAAGTTCGAGATAAAAAAAAAAAAACCATCGACCAGGTAGCCAACGGTAAACGATACAAGTATCGTACGGGCGAAAACGAGCGTTACCGTGCTCGTTTTCGAGTTATTGACGAAAAACGGCCTGGAGCGATCGGTCCGGCGGTCGACGCGCGAAAGTTTCTAAGTCCGCTCTGCTCCGAATCATCGCTCCGGCGTCAAAAATCGTCGTAGGACAAAAAATCGACACGCTATCTTGCAGGAAAAAATCCGGGGACCACGATGGCGTCGTCAAAAGTGCAGGTCGTCGAGCTCGTTTTCGAGAGAAAAAAAAAAAAATTCTCAAAATTCGACAAAAAAATAAAACGATTATTGGATCGTGTAGAGAATGTAAAACTGCATCAGAATCGCATAGACGAAATTGGCGTTCACGTGCTCGTTTTTGTGGAAAAAATTAAAAAAGCTCTCAAAGCTCGAGATAAAAAAAAAAAAAACCATCCACCAGGTAGCCAACGGTAAACGGTACAAGTACCGTACGGGCGAAAACGAGCGTTACCGTGCTCGTTTTCGAGTTATTGAGGAAAAACGGCCTGGAGCGATCGGTCCGGCGGTCGACGCGCGAAAGTTTCTAAGTCCGCTCTGCTCCGAATCATCGCTCCGGCGTCAAAAATCGTCGTAGGACAAAAAATCGACACGCTATTTTGCAGGAAAAAATCCGGGGAACACGATGGCGTCGTCAAAAGTGCAGGTCGTCGAGCTCGTTTTCGAGAGAAGAAAAAAAAAATTCTCAAAATTCGACAAAAAAATAAAACGATTATTGGATCGTGTAGAGAATGTAAAACTGCATAAGAATCGCATAGACGAAAATTGGCGTTCACGTGCTCGTTTTTGTGGAAAAAATTAAAAAAGCTCTCAAAGCTCGAGATAAAAAAAAAAAAAACCATCCACCAGGTAGCCAACGGTAAACGGTACAAGTATCGTACGGGCGAAAACGAGCGTTACCGTGCTCGTTTTCGAGTTATTGAGGAAAAACGGCCTGGAGCGATCGGTCCGGCGGTCGACGCGCGAAAGTTTCTAAGTCCGCTCTGCTCCGAATCATCGCTCCGGCGTCAAAAATCGTCGTAGGACAAAAAATCGACACGCTATCTTGCAGGAAAAAATCCGGGGAACACGATGGCGTCGTCAAAAGTGCAGGTCGTCGAGCTCGTTTTCGAGAAAAAAAAAAAAAAATTCTCAAAATTCGACAAAAAAATAAAACGATTATTGGATCGTGTAGAGAATGTAAAACTGCATCAGAATCGCATAGACCAAAATTGGCGTTCACGTGCTCGTTTTTGTGGAAAAAATTAAAAAAGCTCTCAAAGCTCGAGATAAAAAAAAAAAAAATCATCCACCAGGTAGCCAACGGTAAACGGTACAAGTATCGTACGGGCGAAAACGAGCGTTACCGTGCTCGTTTTCGAGTTATTGACGAAAAACGGCCTGGAGCGATCGGTCCGGCGGTCGACGCGCGAAAGTTTCTAAGTCCGCTCTGCTCCGAATCATCGCTCCGGCTTCAAAAATCGTCGTAGGACAAAAAATCGACACGCTATCTTGCAGGAAAAAATCCGGGGAACACGATGGCGTCGTCAAAAGTGCAGGTCGTCGAGCTCGTTTTCGAGAAAAAAAAAAAAAATTCTCAAAATTCGACAAAAAAATAAAACGATTATTGGATCGTATAGAGAATGTGAAACTGCATAAGAATCGTATAGACGAAAATTGGCGTTCACGTGCTCGTTTTTGTGGAAAAAATTAAAAAAGCTCTCAAAGCTCGAGATAAAAAAAAAAAAAACCATCCACCAGGTAGCCAACGGTAAACGGTACAAGTATCGTACGGGCGAAAACGAGCGTTACCGTGCTCGTTTTCGAGTTATTGACGAAAAACGGCCTGGAGCGATCGGTCCGGCGGTCGACGCGCGAAAGTTTCTAAGTCCGCTCTGCTCCGAATCATCGCTCCGGCGTCAAAAATCGTCGTAGGACAAAAAATCGACACGCTATCTTGCAGGAAAAAATCCGGGGAACACGATGGCGTCGTCAAAAGTGCAGGTCGTCGAGCTCGTTTTCGAGAAAAAAAAAAAAAAATTCTCAAAATTCGACAAAAAAATAAAACGATTATTGGATCGTATAGAGAATGTGAAACTGCATAAGAATCGTATAGACGAAAATTGGCGTTCACGTGCTCGTTTTTGTGGAAAAAATTAAAAAAGCTCTCAAAGTTCGAGATAAAAAAAAAAAAAACCATCCACCAGGTAGCCAACGGTAAACGGTACAAGTATCGTACGGGCGAAAACGAGCGTTACCGTGCTCGTTTTCGAGTTATTGACGAAAAACGGCCTGGAGCGATCGGTCCGGCGGTCGACGCGCGAAAGTTTCTAAGTCCGCTCTGCTCCGAATCATCGCTCCGGCGTCAAAAATCGTCGTAGGACAAAAAATCGACACGCTATCTTGCAGGAAAAAATCCGGGGAACACGATGGCGTCGTCAAAAGTGCAGGTCGTCGAGCTCGTTTTCGAGAAAAAAAAAAAAAAATTCTCAAAATTCGACAAAAAAATAAAACGATTATTGGATCGTATAGAGAATGTGAAACTGCATAAGAATCGTATAGACGAAAATTGGCGTTCACGTGCTCGTTTTTGTGGAAAAAATTAAAAAAGCTCTCAAAGCTCGAGATAAAAAAAAAAAAAACCATCCACCAGGTAGCCAACGGTAAACGGTACAAGTACCGTACGGGCGAAAACGAGCGTTACCGTGCTCGTTTTCGAGTTATTGAGGAAAAACGGCCTGGAGCGATCGGTCCGGCGGTCGACGCGCGAAAGTTTCTAAGTCCGCTCTGCTCCGAATCATCGCTCCGGCATCAAAAATCGTCGTAGGACAAAAAATCGACACGCTATCTTGCAGGAAAAAATCCGGGGACCACGATGGCGTCGTCAAAAGTGCAGGTCGTCGAGCTCGTTTTCGAGAGAAAAAAAAAAAAATTCTCAAAATTCGACAAAAAAATAAAACGATTATTGGATCGTGTAGAGAATGTAAAACTGCATCAGAATCGCATAGACGAAATTGGCGTTCACGTGCTCGTTTTTGTGGAAAAAATTAAAAAAGCTCTCAAAGCTCGAGATAAAAAAAAAAAAAACCATCCACCAGGTAGCCAACGGTAAACGGTACAAGTACCGTACGGGCGAAAACGAGCGTTACCGTGCTCGTTTTCGAGTTATTGAGGAAAAACGGCCTGGAGCGATCGGTCCGGCGGTCGACGCGCGAAAGTTTCTAAGTCCGCTCTGCTCCGAATCATCGCTCCGGCGTCAAAAATCGTCGTAGGACAAAAAATCGACACGCTATTTTGCAGGAAAAAATCCGGGGAACACGATGGCGTCGTCAAAAGTGCAGGTCGTCGAGCTCGTTTTCGAGAAAAAAAAAAAAAAATTCTCAAAATTCGACAAAAAAATAAAACGATTATTGGATCGTATAGAGAATGTGAAACTGCATAAGAATCGTATAGACGAAAATTGGCGTTCACGTGCTCGTTTTTGTGGAAAAAATTAAAAAAGCTCTCAAAGCTCGAGATAAAAAAAAAAAAAACCATCCACCAGGTAGCCAACGGTAAACGGTACAAGTACCGTACGGGCGAAAACGAGCGTTACCGTGCTCGTTTTCGAGTTATTGAGGAAAAACGGCCTGGAGCGATCGGTCCGGCGGTCGACGCGCGAAAGTTTCTAAGTCCGCTCTGCTCCGAATCATCGCTCCGGCATCAAAAATCGTCGTAGGACAAAAAATCGACACGCTATCTTGCAGGAAAAAATCCGGGGACCACGATGGCGTCGTCAAAAGTGCAGGTCGTCGAGCTCGTTTTCGAGAGAAAAAAAAAAAAATTCTCAAAATTCGACAAAAAAATAAAACGATTATTGGATCGTGTAGAGAATGTAAAACTGCATCAGAATCGCATAGACGAAATTGGCGTTCACGTGCTCGTTTTTGTGGAAAAAATTAAAAAAGCTCTCAAAGCTCGAGATAAAAAAAAAAAAAACCATCCACCAGGTAGCCAACGGTAAACGGTACAAGTACCGTACGGGCGA
Organism: Colletes latitarsis; assembly: GCF_051014445.1. Taxonomy (NCBI): domain Eukaryota; kingdom Metazoa; phylum Arthropoda; class Insecta; order Hymenoptera; family Colletidae; genus Colletes; species Colletes latitarsis. The sequence continues at coordinate 3,358,845 of NC_135137.1, forward strand.
AAACGAGCGTTACCGTGCTCGTTTTCGAGTTATTGAGGAAAAACGGCCTGGAGCGATCGGTCCGGCGGTCGACGCGCGAAAGTTTCTAAGTCCGCTCTGCTCCGAATCATCGCTCCGGCGTCAAAAATCGTCGTAGGACAAAAAATCGACACGCTATTTTGCAGGAAAAAATCCGGGGAACACGATGGCGTCGTCAAAAGTGCAGGTCGTCGAGCTCGTTTTCGAGAGAAAAAAAAAAAAATTCTCAAAATTCGACAAAAAAATAAAACGATTATTGGATCGTGTAGAGAATGTAAAACTGCATAAGAATCGCATAGACGAAAATTGGCGTTCACGTGCTCGTTTTTGTGGAAAAAATTAAAAAAGCTCTCAAAGCTCGAGATAAAAAAAAAAAAAACCATCCACCAGGTAGCCAACGGTAAACGGTACAAGTATCGTACGGGCGAAAACGAGCGTTACCGTGCTCGTTTTCGAGTTATTGAGGAAAAACGGCCTGGAGCGATCGGTCCGGCGGTCGACGCGCGAAAGTTTCTAAGTCCGCTCTGCTCCGAATCATCGCTCCGGCGTCAAAAATCGTCGTAGGACAAAAAATCGACACGCTATCTTGCAGGAAAAAATCCGGGGAACACGATGGCGTCGTCAAAAGTGCAGGTCGTCGAGCTCGTTTTCGAGACAAAAAAAAAAAAATTCTCAAAATTCGACAAAAAAATAAAACGATTATTGGATCGTGTAGAGAATGTAAAACTGCATCAGAATCGCATAGACCAAAATTGGCGTTCACGTGCTCGTTTTTGTGGAAAAAATTAAAAAAGCTCTCAAAGCTCGAGATAAAAAAAAAAAAAACCATCCACCAGGTAGCCAACGGTAAACGGTACAAGTACCGTACGGGCGAAAACGAGCGTTACCGTGCTCGTTTTCGAGTTATTGAGGAAAAACGGCCTGGAGCGATCGGTCCGGCGGTCGACGCGCGAAAGTTTCTAAGTCCGCTCTGCTCCGAATCATCGCTCCGGCGTCAAAAATCGTCGTAGGACAAAAAATCGACACGCTATTTTGCAGGAAAAAATCCGGGGAACACGATGGCGTCGTCAAAAGTGCAGGTCGTCGAGCTCGTTTTCTAGAAAAAAAAAAAAAAATTCTCAAAATTCGACAAAAAAATAAAACGATTGTTGGACCGTGTAGAGAATGTAAAACTGCATAAGAATCGTATAGACGAAAATTGGCGTTCACGTGCTCGTTTTTGTGGAAAAAATTAAAAAAGCTCTCAAAGTTCGAGATAAAAAAAAAAAAAACCATCCACCAGGTAGCCAACGGTAAACGGTACAAGTATCGTACGGGCGAAAACGAGCGTTACCGTGCTCGTTTTCGAGTTATTGACGAAAAACGGCCTGGAGCGATCGGTCCGGCGGTCGACGCGCGAAAGTTTCTAAGTCCGCTCTGCTCCGAATCATCGCTCCGGCGTCAAAAATCGTCGTAGGACAAAAAATCGACACGCTATCTTGCAGGAAAAAATCCGGGGAACACGATGGCGTCGTCAAAAGTGCAGGTCGTCGAGCTCGTTTTCGAGAGAAAAAAAAAAAAATTCTCAAAATTCGACAAAAAAATAAAACGATTATTGGATCGTGTAGAGAATGTAAAACTGCATCAGAATCGCATAGACGAAATTGGCGTTCACGTGCTCGTTTTTGTGGAAAAAATTAAAAAAGCTCTCAAAGCTCGAGATAAAAAAAAAAAAAACCATCCACCAGGTAGCCAACGGTAAACGGTACAAGTATCGTACGGGCGAAAACGAGCGTTACCGTGCTCGTTTTCGAGTTATTGACGAAAAACGGCCTGGAGCGATCGGTCCGGCGGTCGACGCGCGAAAGTTTCTAAGTCCGCTCTGCTTCGGGGAGGATACCGGAAGAATGCTTCGAGCGATTCCCGGTATCCTCCCAAAGCGTGCCGAAGGGTCACCGTGGGGTTTTTAGTGGGTAGGTCCCGCGCCTGTCGTTGTACGGGCGCGGGGAATCCCACACACCCCTCCCACCTCTCCCCAAGGAGGTGGGAGGGAGTCTTTCGAAGATTTTCCCCACGACAAAAAAAAAAAAAAAAAAAAAAAAAAAAAAAAAAAAAAAAATAAAAGTCCGCTCTGCCCCGAATCATCGCTCCGGCGTCAAAAATCGTCGTAGGACAAAAAATCGACACGCTATCTTGCAGGAAAAAAACCGGGGAACACGATGGCGTCGTCAAAAGTGCAGGTCGTCGAGCTCGTTTTCGAGAGAAAAAAAAAAAATTCTCAAAATTCGACAAAAAAATAAAACGATTATTGGATCGTGTAGAGAATGTAAAACTGCATCAGAATCGCATAGACGAAAATTGGCGTTCACGTGCTCGTTTTTGTGGAAAAAATTAAAAAAGCTCTCAAAGCTCGAGATAAAAAAAAAAAAACCATCCACCAGGTAGCCAACGGTAAACGGTACAAGTATCGTACGGGCGAAAACGAGCGTTACCGTGCTCGTTTTCGAGTTATTGACGAAAAACGGCCTGGAGCGATCGGTCCGGCGGTCGACGCGCGAAAGTTTCTAAGTCCGCTCTGCTCCGAATCATCGCTCCGGCGTCAAAAATCGTCGTAGGACAAAAAATCGACACGCTATCTTGCAGGAAAAAATCCGGGGACCACGATGGCGTCGTCAAAAGTGCAGGTCGTCGAGCTCGTTTTCGAGAGAAAAAAAAAAAAATTCTCAAAATTCGACAAAAAAATAAAACGATTATTGGATCGTGTAGAGAATGTAAAACTGCATCAGAATCGCATAGACGAAAATTGGCGTTCACGTGCTCGTTTTTGTGGAAAAAATTAAAAAAGCTCTCAAAGCTCGAGATAAAAAAAAAAAAAACCATCCACCAGGTAGCCAACGGTAAACGGTACAAGTATCGTACGGGCGAAAACGAGCGTTACCGTGCTCGTTTTCGAGTTATTGACGAATAACGGCCTGGAGCGATCGGTCCGGCGGTCGACGCGCGAAAGTTTCTAAGTCCGCTCTGCTCCGAATCATCGCTCCGGCGTCAAAAATCGTCGTAGGACAAAAAATCGACACGCTATCTTGCAGGAAAAAATCCGGGGAACACGATGGCGTCGTCAAAAGTGCAGGTCGTCGAGCTCGTCTTCGAGAAAAAAAAAAAAAAATTCTCAAAATTCGACAAAAAAATAAAACGATTATTGGATCGTATAGAGAATGTGAAACTGCATAAGAATCGTATAGACGAAAATTGGCGTTCACGTGCTCGTTTTTGTGGAAAAAATTAAAAAAGCTCTCAAAGCTCGAGATAAAAAAAAAAAAAACCATCCACCAGGTAGCCAACGGTAAACGGTACAAGTACCGTACGGGCGAAAACGAGCGTTACCGTGCTCGTTTTCGAGTTATTGAGGAAAAACGGCCTGGAGCGATCGGTCCGGCGGTCGACGCGCGAAAGTTTCTAAGTCCGCTCTGCTCCGAATCATCGCTCCGGCATCAAAAATCGTCGTAGGACAAAAAATCGACACGCTATCTTGCAGGAAAAAATCCGGGGACCACGATGGCGTCGTCAAAAGTGCAGGTCGTCGAGCTCGTTTTCGAGAGAAAAAAAAAAAAATTCTCAAAATTCGACAAAAAAATAAAACGATTATTGGATCGTGTAGAGAATGTAAAACTGCATCAGAATCGCATAGACGAAAATTGGCGTTCACGTGCTCGTTTTTGTGGAAAAAATTAAAAAAGCTCTCAAAGCTCGAGATAAAAAAAAAAAAAACCATCCACCAGGTAGCCAACGGTAAACGGTACAAGTACTGTACGGCCGAAAACGAGCGTTACCGTGCTCGTTTTCGAGTTATTGACGAAAAACGGCCTGGAGCGATCGGTCCGGCGGTCGACGCGCGAAAGTTTCTAAGTCCGCTCTGCTCCGAATCATCGCTCCGGCGTCAAAAATCGTCGTAGGACAAAAAATCGACACGCTATCTTGCAGGAAAAAATCCGGGGAACACGATGGCGTCGTCAAAAGTGCAGGTCGTCGAGCTCGTTTTCGAGAAAAAAAAAAAAAAATTCTCAAAATTCGACAAAAAAATAAAACGATTATTGGATCGTATAGAGAATGTGAAACTGCATAAGAATCGTATAGACGAAAATTGGCGTTCACGTGCTCGTTTTTGTGGAAAAAATTAAAAAAGCTCTCAAAGCTCGAGATAAAAAAAAAAAAAACCATCCACCAGGTAGCCAACGGTAAACGGTACAAGTACCGTAGGGGCGAAAACGAGCGTTACCGTGCTCGTTTTCGAGTTATTGAGGAAAAACGGCCTGGAGCGATCGGTCCGGCGGTCGACGCGCGAAAGTTTCTAAGTCCGCTCTGCTCCGAATCATCGCTCCGGCATCAAAAATCGTCGTAGGACAAAAAATCGACACGCTATCTTGCAGGAAAAAATCCGGGGACCACGATGGCGTCGTCAAAAGTGCAGGTCGTCGAGCTCGTTTTCGAGAAAAAAAAAAAAAAATTCTCAAAATTCGACAAAAAAATAAAACGATTGTTGGACCGTGTAGAGAATGTAAAACTGCATAAGAATCGTATAGACGAAAATTGGCGTTCACGTGCTCGTTTTTGTGGAAAAAATTAAAAAAGCTCTCAAAGTTCGAGATAAAAAAAAAAAAACCATCGACCAGGTAGCCAACGGTAAACGATACAAGTATCGTACGGGCGAAAACGAGCGTTACCGTGCTCGTTTTCGAGTTATTGACGAAAAACAGCCTGGAGCGATCGGTCCGGCGGTCGACGCGCGAAAGTTTCTAAGTCCGCTCTGCTCCGAATCATCGCTCCGGCGTCAACAATCGTCGTAGGACAAAAAATCGACACGCTATCTTGCAGGAAAAAATCCGGGGAACACGATGGCGTCGTCAAAAGTGCAGGTCGTCGAGCTCGTTTTCGAGAAAAAAAAAAAAAAATTCTCAAAATTCGACAAAAAAATAAAACGATTATTGGATCGTGTAGAGAATGTAAAACTGCATAAGAATCGCATAGACGAAAATTGGCGTTCACGTGCTCGTTTTTGTGGAAAAAATTAAAAAAGCTCTCAAAGCTCGAGATAAAAAAAAAAAAAACCATCCACCAGGTAGCCAACGGTAAACGGTACAAGTATCGTACGGGCGAAAACGAGCGTTACCGTGCTCGTTTTCGAGTTATTGAGGAAAAACGGTCTGGAGCGATCGGTCCGGCGGTCGACGCGCGAAAGTTTCTAAGTCCGCTCTGCTCCGAATCATCGCTCCGGCGTCAAAAATCGTCGTAGGACAAAAAATCGACACGCTATCTTGCAGGAAAAAATCCGGGGAACACGATGGCGTCGTCAAAAGTGCAGGTCGTCGAGCTCGTTTTCGAGAAAAAAAAAAAAAAATTCTCAAAATTCGACAAAAAAATAAAACGATTATTGGATCGTGTAGAGAATGTAAAACTGCATCAGAATCGCATAGACCAAAATTGGCGTTCACGTGCTCGTTTTTGTGGAAAAAATTAAAAAAGCTCTCAAAGCTCGAGATAAAAAAAAAAAAAACCATCCACCAGGTAGCCAACGGTAAACGGTACAAGTATCGTACGGGCGAAAACGAGCGTTACCGTGCTCGTTTTCGAGTTATTGACGAAAAACGGCCTGGAGCGATCGGTCCGGCGGTCGACGCGCGAAAGTTTCTAAGTCCGCTCTGCTCCGAATCATCGCTCCGGCTTCAAAAATCGTCGTAGGACAAAAAATCGACACGCTATCTTGCAGGAAAAAATCCGGGGAACACGATGGCGTCGTCAAAAGTGCAGGTCGTCGAGCTCGTTTTCGAGAAAAAAAAAAAAAATTCTCAAAATTCGACAAAAAAATAAAACGATTATTGGATCGTATAGAGAATGTGAAACTGCATAAGAATCGTATAGACGAAAATTGGCGTTCACGTGCTCGTTTTTGTGGAAAAAATTAAAAAAGCTCTCAAAGCTCGAGATAAAAAAAAAAAAAACCATCCACCAGGTAGCCAACGGTAAACGGTACAAGTATCGTACGGGCGAAAACGAGCGTTACCGTGCTCGTTTTCGAGTTATTGACGAAAAACGGCCTGGAGCGATCGGTCCGGCGGTCGACGCGCGAAAGTTTCTAAGTCCGCTCTGCTCCGAATCATCGCTCCGGCGTCAAAAATCGTCGTAGGACAAAAAATCGACACGCTATTTTGCAGGAAAAAATCCGGGGAACACGATGGCGTCGTCAAAAGTGCAGGTCGTCGAGCTCGTTTTCTAGAAAAAAAAAAAAAAATTCTCAAAATTCGACAAAAAAATAAAACGATTGTTGGACCGTGTAGAGAATGTAAAACTGCATAAGAATCGTATAGACGAAAATTGGCGTTCACGTGCTCGTTTTTGTGGAAAAAATTAAAAAAGCTCTCAAAGTTCGAGATAAAAAAAAAAAAAACCATCCACCAGGTAGCCAACGGTAAACGGTACAAGTATCGTACGGGCGAAAACGAGCGTTACCGTGCTCGTTTTCGAGTTATTGACGAAAAACGGCCTGGAGCGATCGGTCCGGCGGTCGACGCGCGAAAGTTTCTAAGTCCGCTCTGCTCCGAATCATCGCTCCGGCGTCAAAAATCGTCGTAGGACAAAAAATCGACACGCTATCTTGCAGGAAAAAATCCGGGGAACACGATGGCGTCGTCAAAAGTGCAGGTCGTCGAGCTCGTTTTCGAGAAAAAAAAAAAAAAATTCTCAAAATTCGACAAAAAAATAAAACGATTATTGGATCGTATAGAGAATGTGAAACTGCATAAGAATCGTATAGACGAAAATTGGCGTTCACGTGCTCGTTTTTGTGGAAAAAATTAAAAAAGCTCTCAAAGTTCGAGATAAAAAAAAAAAAAACCATCCACCAGGTAGCCAACGGTAAACGGTACAAGTATCGTATGGGCGAAAACGAGCGTTACCGTGCTCGTTTTCGAGTTATTGACGAAAAACGGCCTGGAGCGATCGGTCCGGCGGTCGACGCGCGAAAGTTTCTAAGTCCGCTCTGCTCCGAATCATCGCTCCGGCGTCAAAAATCGTCGTAGGACAAAAAATCGACACGCTATCTTGCAGGAAAAAATCCGGGGAACACGATGGCGTCGTCAAAAGTGCAGGTCGTCGAGCTCGTTTTCGAGAAAAAAAAAAAAAAATTCTCAAAATTCGACAAAAAAATAAAACGATTATTGGATCGTATAGAGAATGTGAAACTGCATAAGAATCGTATAGACGAAAATTGGCGTTCACGTGCTCGTTTTTGTGGAAAAAATTAAAAAAGCTCTCAAAGCTCGAGATAAAAAAAAAAAAAACCATCCACCAGGTAGCCAACGGTAAACGGTACAAGTACCGTACGGGCGAAAATGAGCGTTACCGTGCTCGTTTTCGAGTTATTGAGGAAAAACGGCCTGGAGCGATCGGTCCGGCGGTCGACGCGCGAAAGTTTCTAAGTCCGCTCTGCTCCGAATCATCGCTCCGGCATCAAAAATCGTCGTAGGACAAAAAATCGACACGCTATCTTGCAGGAAAAAATCCGGGGACCACGATGGCGTCGTCAAAAGTGCAGGTCGTCGAGCTCGTTTTCGGGAGAAAAAAATAAAAATTCTCAAAATTCGACAAAAAAATAAAACGATTATTGGATCGTGTAGAGAATGTAAAACTGCATCAGAATCGCATAGACGAAATTGGCGTTCACGTGCTCGTTTTTGTGGAAAAAATTAAAAAAGCTCTCAAAGCTCGAGATAAAAAAAAAAAAAACCATCCACCAGGTAGCCAACGGTAAACGGTACAAGTACCGTACGGGCGAAAACGAGCGTTACCGTGCTCGTTTTCGAGTTATTGAGGAAAAACGGCCTGGAGCGATCGGTCCGGCGGTCGACGCGCGAAAGTTTCTAAGTCCGCTCTGCTCCGAATCATCGCTCCGGCGTCAAAAATCGTCGTAGGACAAAAAATCGACACGCTATTTTGCAGGAAAAAATCCGGGGAACACGATGGCGTCGTCAAAAGTGCAGGTCGTCGAGCTCGTTTTCGAGAGAAAAAAAAAAAAATTCTCAAAATTCGACAAAAAAATAAAACGATTATTGGATCGTGTAGAGAATGTAAAACTGCATAAGAATCGCATAGACGAAAATTGGCGTTCACGTGCTCGTTTTTGTGGAAAAAATTAAAAAAGCTCTCAAAGTTCGAGATAAAAAAAAAAAAACCATCGACCAGGTGGCCAACGGTAAACGATACAAGTATCGTACGGGCGAAAACGAGCGTTACCGTGCTCGTTTTCGAGTTATTGACGAAAAACAGCCTGGAGCGATCGGTCCGGCGGTCGACGCGCGAAAGTTTCTAAGTCCGCTCTGCTCCGAATCATCGCTCCGGCGTCAAAAATCGTCGTAGGACAAAAAATCGACACGCTATCTTGCAGGCAAAAATCCGGGGAACACGATGGCGTCGTCAAAAGTGCAGGTCGTCGAGCTCGTTTTCGAGAAAAAAAAAAAAAAATTCTCAAAATTCGACAAAAAAATAAAACGATTGTTGGACCGTGTAGAGAATGTAAAACTGCATAAGAATCGTATAGACGAAAATTGGCGTTCACGTGCTCGTTATTGTGGAAAAAATTAAAAAAGCTCTCAAAGTTCGAGATAAAAAAAAAAAAACCATCGACCAGGTAGCCAACGGTAAACGATACAAGTATCGTACGGGCGAAAACGAGCGTTACCGTGCTCGTTTTCGAGTTATTGAGGAAAAACGGCCTGGAGCGATCGGTCCGGCGGTCGACGCGCGAAAGTTTCTAAGTCCGCTCTGCTCCGAATCATCGCTCCGGCGTCAAAAATCGTCGTAGGACAAAAAATCGACACGCTATCTTGCAGGAAAAAATCCGGGGACCACGATGGCGTCGTCAAAAGTGCAGGTCGTCGAGCTCGTTTTCGAGAGAAAAAAAAAAAAATTCTCAAAATTCGACAAAAAAATAAAACGATTATTGGATCGTGTAGAGAATGTAAAACTGCATCAGAATCGCATAGACGAAAATTGGCGTTCACGTGCTCGTTTTTGTGGAAAAAATTAAAAAAGCTCTCAAAGCTCGAGATAAAAAAAAAAAAAACCATCCACCAGGTAGCCAACGGTAAACGGTACAAGTATCGTACGGGCGAAAACGAGCGTTACCGTGCTCGTTTTCGAGTTATTGACGAAAAACGGCCTGGAGCGATCGGTCCGGCGGTCGACGCGCGAAAGTTTCTAAGTCCGCTCTGCTCCGAATCATCGCTCCGGCTTCAAAAATCGTCGTAGGACAAAAAATCGACACGCTATCTTGCAGGAAAAAATCCGGGGAACACGATGGCGTCGTCAAAAGTGCAGGTCGTCGAGCTCGTTTTCGAGAAAAAAAAAAAAAATTCTCAAAATTCGACAAAAAAATAAAACGATTATTGGATCGTATAGAGAATGTGAAACTGCATAAGAATCGTATAGACGAAAATTGGCGTTCACGTGCTCGTTTTTGTGGAAAAAATTAAAAAAGCTCTCAAAGCTCCAGATAAAAAAAAAAAAAACCATCCACCAGGTAGCCAACGGTAAACGGTACAAGTATCGTACGGGCGAAAACGAGCGTTACCGTGCTCGTTTTCGAGTTATTGACGAAAAACGGCCTGGAGCGATCGGTCCGGCGGTCGACGCGCGAAAGTTTCTAAGTCCGCTCTGCTCCGAATCATCGCTCCGGCGTCAAAAATCGTCGTAGGACAAAAAATCGACACGCTATTTTGCAGGAAAAAATCCGGGGAACACGATGGCGTCGTCAAAAGTGCAGGTCGTCGAGCTCGTTTTCTAGAAAAAAAAAAAAAAATTCTCAAAATTCGACAAAAAAATAAAACGATTGTTGGACCGTGTAGAGAATGTAAAACTGCATAAGAATCGTATAGACGAAAATTGGCGTTCACGTGCTCGTTTTTGTGGAAAAAATTAAAAAAGCTCTCAAAGTTCGAGATAAAAAAAAAAAAAACCATCCACCAGGTAGCCAACGGTAAACGGTACAAGTATCGTACGGGCGAAAACGAGCGTTACCGTGCTCGTTTTCGAGTTATTGACGAAAAACGGCCTGGAGCGATCGGTCCGGCGGTCGACGCGCGAAAGTTTCTAAGTCCGCTCTGCTCCGAATCATCGCTCCGGCGTCAAAAATCGTCGTAGGACAAAAAATCGACACGCTATCTTGCAGGAAAAAATCCGGGGAACACGATGGCGTCGTCAAAAGTGCAGGTCGTCGAGCTCGTTTTCGAGAAAAAAAAAAAAAAATTCTCAAAATTCGACAAAAAAATAAAACGATTATTGGATCGTATAGAGAATGTGAAACTGCATAAGAATCGTATAGACGAAAATTGGCGTTCACGTGCTCGTTTTTGTGGAAAAAATTAAAAAAGCTCTCAAAGCTCGAGATAAAAAAAAAAAAAACCATCCACCAGGTAGCCAACGGTAAACGGTACAAGTACCGTACGGGCGAAAACGAGCGTTACCGTGCTCGTTTTCGAGTTATTGAGGAAAAACGGCCTGGAGCGATCGGTCCGGCGGTCGACGCGCGAAAGTTTCTAAGTCCGCTCTGCTCCGAATCATCGCTCCGGCATCAAAAATCGTCGTAGGACAAAAAATCGACACGCTATCTTGCAGGAAAAAATCCGGGGACCACGATGGCGTCGTCAAAAGTGCAGGTCGTCGAGCTCGTTTTCGAGAGAAAAAAAAAAAAATTCTCAAAATTCGACAAAAAAATAAAACGATTATTGGATCGTGTAGAGAATGTAAAACTGCATCAGTATCGCATAGACGAAAATTGGCGTTCACGTGCTCGTTTTTGTGGAAAAAATTAAAAAAGCTCTCAAAGCTCGAGATAAAAAAAAAAAAAACCATCCACCAGGTAGCCAACGGTAAACGGTACAAGTATCGTACGGGCGAAAACGAGCGTTACCGTGCTCGTTTTCGAGTTATTGACGAAAAACGGCCTGGAGCGATCGGTCCGGCGGTCGACGCGCGAAAGTTTCTAAGTCCGCTCTGCTCCGAATCATCGCTCCGGCGTCAAAAATCGTCGTAGGACAAAAAATCGACACGCTATCTTGCAGGAAAAAATCCGGGGAACACGATGGCGTCGTCAAAAGTGCAGGTCGTCGAGCTCGTTTTCGAGAGAAAAAAAAAAAAATTCTCAAAATTCGACAGAAAAATAAAACGATTATTGGATCGTGTAGAGAATGTAAAACTGCATCAGAATCGCATAGACGAAAATTGGCGTTCACGTGCTCGTTTTTGTGGAAAAAATTAAAAAAGCTCTCAAAGCTCGAGATAAAAAAAAAAAAAACCATCCACCAGGTAGCCAACGGTAAACGATACAAGTATCGTACGGGCGAAAACGAGCGTTACCGTGCTCGTTTTCGAGTTATTGACGAAAAACAGCCTGGAGCGATCGGTCCGGCGGTCGACGCGCGAAAGTTTCTAAGTCCGCTCTGCTCCGAATCATCGCTCCGGCGTCAAAAATCGTCGTAGGACAAAAAATCGACACGCTATTGTGCAGGAAAAAATCCGGGGAACACGATGGCGTCGTCAAAAGTGCAGGTCGTCGAGCTCGTTTTCGAGAGAAAAAAAAAAAAATTCTCAAAATTCGACAAAAAAATAAAACGATTATTGGATCGTGTAGAGAATGTAAAACTGCATCAGAATCGCATAGACGAAAATTGGCGTTCACGTGCTCGTTTTTGTGGAAAAAATTAAAAAAGCTCTCAAAGTTCGAGATAAAAAAAAAAAAACCATCGACCAGGTAGCCAACGGTAAACGATACAAGTATCGTACGGGCGAAAACGAGCGTTACCGTGCTCGTTTTCGAGTTATTGACGAAAAACGGCCTGGAGCGATCGGTCCGGCGGTCGACGCGCGAAAGTTTCTAAGTCCGCTCTGCTCCGAATCATCGCTCCGGCGTCAAAAATCGTCGTAGGACAAAAAATCGACACGCTATCTTGCAGGAAAAAATCCGGGGAACACGATGGCGTCGTCAAAAGTGCAGGTCGTCGAGCTCGTTTTCGAGAAAAAAAAAAAAAATTCTCAAAATTCGACAAAAAAATAAAACGATTATTGGATCGTGTAGAGAATGTGAAACTGCATAAGAATCGTATAGACGAAAATTGGCGTTCACGTGCTCGTTTTTGTGGAAAAAATTAAAAAAGCTCTCAAAGCTCGAGATAAAAAAAAAAAAAACCATCCACCAGGTAGCCAACGGTAAACGGTACAAGTACCGTACGGGCGAAAACGAGCGTTACCGTGCTCGTTTTCGAGTTATTGAGGAAAAACGGCCTGGAGCGATCGGTCCGGCGGTCGACGCGCGAAAGTTTCTAAGTCCGCTCTGCTCCGAATCATCGCTCCGGCGTCAAAAATCGTCGTAGGACAAAAACTCGACACGCTATCTTGCAGGAAAAAATCCGGGGAACACGATGGCGTCGTCAAAAGTGCAGGTCGTCGAGCTCGTTTTCGAGAAAAAAAAAAAAAAATTCTCAAAATTCGACAAAAAAATAAAACGATTATTGGATCGTGTAGAGAATGTGAAACTGCATAAGAATCGTATAGACGAAAATTGGCGTTCACGTGCTCGTTTTTGTGGAAAAAATTAAAAAAGCTCTCACAGCTCGAGATAAAAAAAAAAAAAACCATCCACCAGGTAGCCAACGGTAAACGGTACAAGTATCGTACGGGCGAAAACGAGCGTTACCGTGCTCGTTTTCGAGTTATTGAGGAAAAACGGCCTGGAGCGATCGGTCCGGCGGTCGACGCGCGAAAGTTTCTAAGTCCGCTCTGCTCCGAATCATCGCTCCGGCGTCAAAAATCGTCGTAGGACAAAAAATCGACACGCTATTTTGCAGGAAAAAATCCGGGGAACACGATGGCGTCGTCAAAAGTGCAGGTCGTCGAGCTCGTTTTCTAGAAAAAAAAAAAAAAATTCTCAAAATTCGACAAAAAAATAAAACGATTGTTGGACCGTGTAGAGAATGTAAAACTGCATAAGAATCGTATAGACGAAAATTGGCGTTCACGTGCTCGTTTTTGTGGAAAAAATTAAAAAAGCTCTCAAAGTTCGAGATAAAAAAAAAAAAAACCATCCACCAGGTAGCCAACGGTAAACGGTACAAGTATCGTACGGGCGAAAACGAGCGTTACCGTGCTCGTTTTCGAGTTATTGACGAAAAACGGCCTGGAGCGATCGGTCCGGCGGTCGACGCGCGAAAGTTTCTAAGTCCGCTCTGCTCCGAATCATCGCTCCGGCGTCAAAAATCGTCGTAGGACAAAAAATCGACACGCTATCTTGCAGGAAAAAATCCGGGGAACACGATGGCGTCGTCAAAAGTGCAGGTCGTCGAGCTCGTTTTCGAGAAAAAAAAAAAAAAATTCTCAAAATTCGACAAAAAAATAAAACGATTATTGGATCGTATAGAGAATGTGAAACTGCATAAGAATCGTATAGACGAAAATTGGCGTTCACGTGCTCGTTTTTGTGGAAAAAATTAAAAAAGCTCTCAAAGCTCGAGATAAAAAAAAAAAAAACCATCCACCAGGTAGCCAACGGTAAACGGTACAAGTACCGTACGGGCGAAAACGAGCGTTACCGTGCTCGTTTTCGAGTTATTGAGGAAAAACGGCCTGGAGCGATCGGTCCGGCGGTCGACGCGCGAAAGTTTCTAAGTCCGCTCTGCTCCGAATCATCGCTCCGGCATCAAAAATCGTCGTAGGACAAAAAATCGACACGCTATCTTGCAGGAAAAAATCCGGGGACCACGATGGCGTCGTCAAAAGTGCAGGTCGTCGAGCTCGTTTTCGAGAGAAAAAAAAAAAAATTCTCAAAATTCGACAAAAAAATAAAACGATTATTGGATCGTGTAGAGAATGTAAAACTGCATCAGTATCGCATAGACGAAAATTGGCGTTCACGTGCTCGTTTTTGTGGAAAAAATTAAAAAAGCTCTCAAAGCTCGAGATAAAAAAAAAAAAAACCATCCACCAGGTAGCCAACGGTAAACGGTACAAGTATCGTACGGGCGAAAACGAGCGTTACCGTGCTCGTTTTCGAGTTATTGACGAAAAACGGCCTGGAGCGATCGGTCCGGCGGTCGACGCGCGAAAGTTTCTAAGTCCGCTCTGCTCCGAATCATCGCTCCGGCGTCAAAAATCGTCGTAGGACAAAAAATCGACACGCTATCTTGCAGGAAAAAATCCGGGGAACACGATGGCGTCGTCAAAAGTGCAGGTCGTCGAGCTCGTTTTCGAGAGAAAAAAAAAAAAATTCTCAAAATTCGACAGAAAAATAAAACGATTATTGGATCGTGTAGAGAATGTAAAACTGCATCAGAATCGCATAGACGAAAATTGGCGTTCACGTGCTCGTTTTTGTGGAAAAAATTAAAAAAGCTCTCAAAGCTCGAGATAAAAAAAAAAAAAACCATCCACCAGGTAGCCAACGGTAAACGATACAAGTATCGTACGGGCGAAAACGAGCGTTACCGTGCTCGTTTTCGAGTTATTGACGAAAAACAGCCTGGAGCGATCGGTCCGGCGGTCGACGCGCGAAAGTTTCTAAGTCCGCTCTGCTCCGAATCATCGCTCCGGCGTCAAAAATCGTCGTAGGACAAAAAATCGACACGCTATTGTGCAGGAAAAAATCCGGGGAACACGATGGCGTCGTCAAAAGTGCAGGTCGTCGAGCTCGTTTTCGAGAGAAAAAAAAAAAAATTCTCAAAATTCGACAAAAAAATAAAACGATTATTGGATCGTGTAGAGAATGTAAAACTGCATCAGAATCGCATAGACGAAAATTGGCGTTCACGTGCTCGTTTTTGTGGAAAAAATTAAAAAAGCTCTCAAAGTTCGAGATAAAAAAAAAAAAACCATCGACCAGGTAGCCAACGGTAAACGATACAAGTATCGTACGGGCGAAAACGAGCGTTACCGTGCTCGTTTTCGAGTTATTGACGAAAAACGGCCTGGAGCGATCGGTCCGGCGGTCGACGCGCGAAAGTTTCTAAGTCCGCTCTGCTCCGAATCATCGCTCCGGCGTCAAAAATCGTCGTAGGACAAAAAATCGACACGCTATCTTGCAGGAAAAAATCCGGGGAACACGATGGCGTCGTCAAAAGTGCAGGTCGTCGAGCTCGTTTTCGAGAAAAAAAAAAAAAATTCTCAAAATTCGACAAAAAAATAAAACGATTATTGGATCGTGTAGAGAATGTGAAACTGCATAAGAATCGTATAGACGAAAATTGGCGTTCACGTGCTCGTTTTTGTGGAAAAAATTAAAAAAGCTCTCAAAGCTCGAGATAAAAAAAAAAAAAACCATCCACCAGGTAGCCAACGGTAAACGGTACAAGTACCGTACGGGCGAAAACGAGCGTTACCGTGCTCGTTTTCGAGTTATTGAGGAAAAACGGCCTGGAGCGATCGGTCCGGCGGTCGACGCGCGAAAGTTTCTAAGTCCGCTCTGCTCCGAATCATCGCTCCGGCGTCAAAAATCGTCGTAGGACAAAAACTCGACACGCTATCTTGCAGGAAAAAATCCGGGGAACACGATGGCGTCGTCAAAAGTGCAGGTCGTCGAGCTCGTTTTCGAGAAAAAAAAAAAAAAATTCTCAAAATTCGACAAAAAAATAAAACGATTATTGGATCGTGTAGAGAATGTGAAACTGCATAAGAATCGTATAGACGAAAATTGGCGTTCACGTGCTCGTTTTTGTGGAAAAAATTAAAAAAGCTCTCACAGCTCGAGATAAAAAAAAAAAAAACCATCCACCAGGTAGCCAACGGTAAACGGTACAAGTATCGTACGGGCGAAAACGAGCGTTACCGTGCTCGTTTTCGAGTTATTGAGGAAAAACGGCCTGGAGCGATCGGTCCGGCGGTCGACGCGCGAAAGTTTCTAAGTCCGCTCTGCTCCGAATCATCGCTCCGGCGTCAAAAATCGTCGTAGGACAAAAAATCGACACGCTATTTTGCAGGAAAAAATCCGGGGAACACGATGGCGTCGTCAAAAGTGCAGGTCGTCGAGCTCGTTTTCGAGAAAAAAAAAAAAAAATTCTCAAAATTCGACAAAAAAATAAAACGATTGTTGGATCGTATAGAGAATGTGAAACTGCATAAGAATCGTATAGACGAAAATTGGCGTTCACGTGCTCGTTTTTGTGGAAAAAATTAAAAAAGCTCTCAAAGCTCGAGATAAAAAAAAAAAAAACCATCCACCAGGTAGCCAACGGTAAACGGTACAAGTACCGTACGGCCGAAAACGAGCGTTACCGTGCTCGTTTTCGAGTTATTGAGGAAAAACGGCCTGGAGCGATCGGTCCGGCGGTCGACGCGCGAAAGTTTCTAAGTCCGCTCTGCTCCGAATCATCGCTCCGGCGTCAAAAATCGTCGTAGGACAAAAAATCGACACGGTGTCTTGCAGGAAAAAATCCGGGGAACACGATGGCGTCGTCAAAAGTGCAGGTCGTCGAGCTCGTTTTCGAGAGAAAAAAAAAAAAATTCTCAAAATTCGACAAAAAAATAAAACGATTATTGGATCGTGTAGAGAATGTAAAACTGCATAAGAATCGCATAGACGAAAATTGGCGTTCACGTGCTCGTTTTTGTGGAAAAAATTAAAAAAGCTCTCAAAGTTCGAGATAAAAAAAGAAAAACCATCGACCAGGTAGCCAAC
This sequence comes from Colletes latitarsis, assembly GCF_051014445.1. Lineage (NCBI taxonomy): Eukaryota > Metazoa > Arthropoda > Insecta > Hymenoptera > Colletidae > Colletes > Colletes latitarsis. Next base: position 3,375,553 of record NC_135137.1, read on the forward strand.
GGTAAACGATACAAGTATCGTACGGGCGAAAACGAGCGTTACCGTGCTCGTTTTCGAGTTATTGACGAAAAACAGCCTGGAGCGATCGGTCCGGCGGTCGACGCGCGAAAGTTTCTAAGTCCGCTCTGCTCCGAATCATCGCTCCGGCGTCAAAAATCGTCGTAGGACAAAAAATCGACACGCTATCTTGCAGGCAAAAATCCGGGGAACACGATGGCGTCGTCAAAAGTGCAGGTCGTCGAGCTCGTTTTCGAGAAAAAAAAAAAAAAATTCTCAAAATTCGACAAAAAAATAAAACGATTATTGGATCGTGTAGAGAATGTAAAACTGCATAAGAATCGTATAGACGAAAATTGGTGTTCACGTGCTCGTTTTTGTGGAAAAAATTAAAAAAGCTCTCAAAGCTCGAGATAAAAAAAAAAAAAACCATCCACCAGGTAGCCAACGGTAAACGGTACAAGTACCGTACGGGCGAAAACGAGCGTTACCGTGCTCGTTTTCGAGTTATTGACGAAAAACGGCCTGGAGCGATCGGTCCGGCGGTCGACGCGCGAAAGTTTCTAAGTCCGCTCTGCTCCGAATCATCGCTCCGGCGTCAAAAATCGTCGTAGGACAAAAAATCGACACGGTGTCTTGCAGGAAAAAATCCGGGGAACACGATGGCGTCGTCAAAAGTGCAGGTCGTCGAGCTCGTTTTCGAGAGAAAAAAAAAAAAATTCTCAAAATTCGACAAAAAAATAAAACGATTATTGGATCGTGTAGAGAATGTAAAACTGCATAAGAATCGCATAGACGAAAATTGGCGTTCACGTGCTCGTTTTTGTGGAAAAAATTAAAAAAGCTCTCAAAGTTCGAGATAAAAAAAAAAAAACCATCGACCAGGTAGCCAACGGTAAACGATACAAGTATCGTACGGGCGAAAACGAGCGTTACCGTGCTCGTTTTCGAGTTATTGACGAAAAACAGCCTGGAGCGATCGGTCCGGCGGTCGACGCGCGAAAGTTTCTAAGTCCGCTCTGCTCCGAATCATCGCTCCGGCGTCAAAAATCGTCGTAGGACAAAAAATCGACACGCTATCTTGCAGGCAAAAATCCGGGGAACACGATGGCGTCGTCAAAAGTGCAGGTCGTCGAGCTCGTTTTCGAGAAAAAAAAAAAAAAATTCTCAAAATTCGACAAAAAAATAAAACGATTGTTGGACCGTGTAGAGAATGTAAAACTGCATAAGAATCGTATAGACGAAAATTGGCGTTCACGTGCTCGTTATTGTGGAAAAAATTAAAAAAGCTCTCAAAGTTCGAGATAAAAAAAAAAAAACCATCGACCAGGTAGCCAACGGTAAACGATACAAGTATCGTACGGGCGAAAACGAGCGTTACCGTGCTCGTTTTCGAGTTATTGAGGAAAAACGGCCTGGAGCGATCGGTCCGGCGGTCGACGCGCGAAAGTTTCTAAGTCCGCTCTGCTCCGAATCATCGCTCCGGCGTCAAAAATCGTCGTAGGACAAAAAATCGACACGCTATCTTGCAGGAAAAAATCCGGGGACCACGATGGCGTCGTCAAAAGTGCAGGTCGTCGAGCTCGTTTTCGAGAGAAAAAAAAAAAAATTCTCAAAATTCGACAAAAAAATAAAACGATTATTGGATCGTGTAGAGAATGTAAAACTGCATCAGAATCGCATAGACGAAAATTGGCGTTCACGTGCTCGTTTTTGTGGAAAAAATTAAAAAAGCTCTCAAAGCTCGAGATAAAAAAAAAAAAACCATCCACCAGGTAGCCAACGGTAAACGGTACAAGTATCGTACGGGCGAAAACGAGCGTTACCGTGCTCGTTTTCGAGTTATTGACGAAAAACGGCCTGGAGCGATCGGTCCGGCGGTCGACGCGCGAAAGTTTCTAAGTCCGCTCTGCTCCGAATCATCGCTCCGGCGTCAAAAATCGTCGTAGGACAAAAAATCGACACGCTATCTTGCAGGAAAAAATCCGGGGACCACGATGGCGTCGTCAAAAGTGCAGGTCGTCGAGCTCGTTTTCGAGAGAAAAAAAAAAAAATTCTCAAAATTCGACAAAAAAATAAAACGATTATTGGATCGTGTAGAGAATGTAAAACTGCATAAGAATCGTATAGACGAAAATTGGTGTTCACGTGCTCGTTTTTGTGGAAAAAATTAAAAAAGCTCTCAAAACTCGAGATAAAAAAAAAAAAAACCATCCACCAGGTAGCCAACGGTAAACGGTACAAGTACCGTACGGGCGAAAACGAGCGTTACCGTGCTCGTTTTCGAGTTATTGACGAAAAACGGCCTGGAGCGATCGGTCCGGCGGTCGAGGCGCGAAAGTTTCTAAGTCCGCTCTGCTCTCCTCCGGAAGGAGGGTCGGCCCGCGGAGTCTCCCTCCGCATACCGGCCCATTTGTCTCCTCGACGAGGTGGGCAAGCTCTTCGAGCGTGTGATTGCTGCCCGCCTCGTCGAGCACCTGTCGCGGGGTGATCCCGGTCTGGCCGACTGCCAGTTCGGTTTCCGGGGGGGCCGATCGACTATCGACGCGATAGGTCGTGTGAGGGCCCTCTCGGAGGCGGCAGTCTCCCGGGGAGGGGTGGCATTGGCAATATCCTTGGATATTGCCAATGCCTTTAACACCCTCCCCTGGGAAGAGATAAGGAGGGGACTCGAATATCATCGAGTCCCCCCTTGTCTCAGGGCGGTCGTCGGGGATTATCTCCGCGGCAGGTGGATCGAGTATCCGGGCCGGGATGGTGATATGCGGAGGGAGGTGTACTGCGGTGTTCCGCAGGGGTCGGTCCTCGGGCCACTCCTGTGGAACATCGCGTACGACTCGGTGTTGCGGGCCGGCCTCCCCGACGGCGTCAGCACGGTGTGTTATGCGGATGACACACTGGTGCTGGCCGTCGGGGCGCACTGGGGGAGGGCCATGCGTCGCGCGGAGGAGGGGTCGCAACGCGTCGTCGACCGGATCAGGGGGATGGGGATGACGGTGGCGGTCCATAAGACCGAGGTGATTGCGTTTCATTCACCTCGGCAGGATCCGCCACCCCCTCTGATTCGGGTGGGTGGGGCTGACATCGAGGTGAAGCCCCAGATCAGGTATCTAGGGCTGATCCTCGATAGCCACTGGCGTTTCGAGAAGCATTTCCGCTGCCTGGTCCCCCGGTTGGAAAGGATGGTTGCGGCTCTGGGCCGGATCCTGCCCAACCTGGGGGGCCCGGCGGGCCGAGTTCGTCGCCTCTATGTGGCAGTGGTCCAGTCGGTGGCCCTATACGGGGCCCCCGTCTGGGCGGACGACCTGGCTGCCTCCCGGCGCAGCATGACTATGCTGCGTCGGGTGCAGAGGCGCATGGCGCTCAGGGTCGTCCGCGGGTATCGGACCATGTCACATGAGGCGGCGACGGTTCTAGCGGGGATGCCGCCCATGGACCTGCTCGCGCGGTCGCACGCGGTGATGTACCGGCACCGCGTCGACCGTCGCGCGGGGGTGGGGGCGGTCCCGGGCGGGCAGGAACCTGCTTGGGGCGATTTGAAGCGCCAGGCCCGGCAGTCCGTGTTGCTCGCATGGCAGGAGCGGCTGGCTCTGCCAACCGCGGGGCACCGGACTGTCGGGGCTGTTCGGCCACTCCTGAAGGAGTGGCTGGACAGAGGCCATGGCAGCCTCACCTACCGGATGGCACAGGTATTTTCCGGGCATGGCAGCTTCGGAAGATACCTGTGCCGCATAGGGAAGGAGCCGACGGCGCGTTGCTGCCACTGCGACGCTGAGCAGGACACGGCGGATCATACCCTGGAGGTATGCCCCGCGTGGGAGGGGGAGCGCCGTGTCCTGGTCGGCGTCGTCGGGCGGGATGTCTCGCTGCCGGGCGTGGTGCGCGCCATGCTCGGCAGCGAGGAGAAGTGGAGGGCCGTGGCCTCCTTCTGCGAGAACGTAATGTTGCAGAAGGAGGCCGCGGGGAGGGAGCGCGAGCTTCAGCGGCGCGCTGAAGCTCGCGCTCGTGCGGTGGCCCGAGGTCGTCGCCCGGTCGCGAGGCGTCGCGGGCGGCCGCCTCGGCGTGGCGGATGACCTAGGCTGGGAGGGGGGTCCTGAGGGGACCCTCCTCCCGCCAGGCGGCGCCGGGTCGGACCGGTTGGGGGTAGGAGTGCCTCCCCCTACCGGTCCGACGCAAGGGGAGGCACCCTCGGCGGTCTGGTGCGGCCATGAACGCCCGGCCGCCGAGGGGTGGAAACGGGGTCGCGGGCGGTTGCGAATTGGGGCTCGCAGCCGCCACTAAACGCGGCCCCGGGACGGATAGCGGCGGGATGGAGTGGCCCCGTCCCGCCGCTATGAGGCAGTGTGTCTACTGGGGGGACCGATTGTCCCCCCGGGGGATGGGCGCGAAAGCGCGGGCACGGGGAGGATACCGGAAGAATGCTTCGAGCGATTCCCGGTATCCTCCCAAAGCGTGCCGAAGGGTCACCGTGGGGTTTTTAGTGGGTAGGTCCCGCGCCTGTCGTTGTACGGGCGCGGGGAATCCCACACACCCCTCCCACCTCTCCCCAAGGAGATGGGAGGGAGTCTTTCGAAGATTTTCCCCACGACAAAAAAAAAAAAAAAAAAAAAAAAAAAAAAATGTCCGCTCTGCTCCGAATCATCGCTCCGGCGTCAAAAATCGTCGTAGGACAAAAACTCGACACGCTATCTTGCAGGAAAAAATCCGGGGAACACGATGGCGTCGTCAAAAGTGCAGGTCGTCGAGCTCGTTTTCGAGAAAAAAAAAAAAAAATTCTCAAAATTCGACAAAAAAATAAAACGATTGTTGGACCGTGTAGAGAATGTAAAACTGCATAAGAATCGTATAGACGAAAATTGGCGTTCACGTGCTCGCTTTTGTGGAAAAAATTAAAAAAGCTCTCAAAGCTCGAGATAAAAAAAAAAAAAACCATCCACCAGGTAGCCAACGGTAAACGGTACAAGTACCGTACGGGCGAAAACGAGCGTTACCGTGCTCGTTTTCGAGTTATTGAGGAAAAACGGCCTGGAGCGATCGGTCCGGCGGTCGACGCGCGAAAGTTTCTAAGTCCGCACTGCTCCGAATCATCGCTCCGGCGTCAAAAATCGTCGTAGGACAAAAAATCGACACGCTATTGTGCAGGAAAAAATCCGGGGAACACGATGGCGTCGTCAAAAGTGCAGGTCGTCGAGCTCGTTTTCGAGAGAAAAAAAAAAAAATTCTCAAAATTCGACAAAAAAATAAAACGATTATTGGATCGTGTAGAGAATGTAAAACTGCATAAGAATCGCATAGACGAAAATTGGCGTTCACGTGCTCGTTTTTGTGGAAAAAATTAAAAAAGCTCTCAAAGTTCGAGATAAAAAAAAAAAAACCATCGACCAGGTAGTCAACGGTAAACGATACAAGTATCGTACGGGCGAAAACGAGCGTTACCGTGCTCGTTTTCGAGTTATTGACGAAAAACGGCCTGGAGCGATCGGTCCGGTGGTCGACGCGCGAAAGTTTCTAAGTCCGCTCTGCTCCGAATCATCGCTCCGGCGTCAAAAATCGTCGTAGGACAAAAAATCGACACGCTATCTTGCAGGAAAAAATCCGGGGAACACGATGGCGTCGTCAAAAGTGCAGGTCGTCGAGCTCGTTTTCGAGAAAAAAAAAAAAAAATTCTCAAAATTCGACAAAAAAATAAAACGATTATTGGATCGTGTAGAGAATGTAAAACTGCATCAGAATCGCATAGACGAAAATTGGCGTTCACGTGCTCGTTTTTGTGGAAAAAATTAAAAAAGCTCTCAAAGCTCGAGATAAAAAAAAAAAAAACCATCCACCAGGTAGCCAACGGTAAACGGTACAAGTATCGTACGGGCGAAAACGAGCGTTACCGTGCTCGTTTTCGAGTTATTGACGAAAAACGGCCTGGAGCGATCGGTCCGGCGGTCGACGCGCGAAAGTTTCTAAGTCCGCTCTGCTCCGAATCATCGCTCCGGCGTCAAAAATCGTCGTAGGACAAAAAATCGACACGCTATCTTGCAGGAAAAAATCCGGGGACCACGATGGCGTCGTCAAAAGTGCAGGTCGTCGAGCTCGTTTTCGAGAAAAAAAAAAAAAATTCTCAAAATTCGACAAAAAAATAAAACGATTATTGGATCGTGTAGAGAATGTGAAACTGCATAAGAATCGTATAGACGAAAATTGGCGTTCACGTGCTCGTTTTTGTGGAAAAAATTAAAAAAGCTCTCAAAGCTCGAGATAAAAAAAAAAAAAACCATCCACCAGGTAGCCAACGGTAAACGGTACAAGTATCGTACGGGCGAAAACGAGCGTTACCGTGCTCGTTTTCGAGTTATTGAGGAAGAACGGCCTGGAGCGATCGGTCCGGCGGTCGACGCGCGAAAGTTTCTAAGTCCGCTCTGCTCCAAATCATCGCTCCGGCGTCAAAAATCGTCGTAGGACAAAAAATCGACACGCTATTTTGCAGGAAAAAATCCGGGGAACACGATGGCGTCGTCAAAAGTGCAGGTCGTCGAGCTCGTTTTCGAGAAAAAAAAAAAAAAATTCTCAAAATTCGACAAAAAAATAAAACGATTATTGGACCGTGTAGAGAATGTAAAACTGCATAAGAATCGTATAGACGAAAATTGGCGTTCACGTGCTCGTTTTTGTGGAAAAAATTAAAAAAGCTCTCAGAGTTCGAGATAAAAAAAAAAAAACCATCGACCAGGTAGCCAACGGTAAACGATACAAGTATCGTACGGGCGAAAACGAGCGTTACCGTGCTCGTTTTCGAGTTATTGACGAAAAACAGCCTGGAGCGATCGGTCCGGCGGTCGACGCGCGAAAGTTTCTAAGTCCGCTCTGCTCGGACCGGTTGGGGGTAGGAGTGCCTCCCCCTACCGGTCCGACGCAAGGGGAGGCACCCTCGGCGGTCTGGTGCGGCCATGAACGCCCGGCCGCCGAGGGGTGGAAACGGGGTCGCGGGCGGTTGCGAGTTGGGGCTCGCAGCCGCCACTAAACGCGGCCCCGGGACGGATAGCGGCGGGATGGAGTGGCCCCGTCCCGCCGCTATGAGGCAGTGTGTCTACTGGGGGGACCGATTGTCCCCCCGGGGGATGGGCGCGAAAGCGCGGGCACGGGGAGGATACCGGAAGAATGCTTCGAGCGATTCCCGGTATCCTCCCAAAGCGTGCCGAAGGGTCACCGTGGGGTTTTTAGTGGGTAGGTCCCGCGCCTGTCGTTGTACGGGCGCGGGGAATCCCACACACCCCTCCCACCTCTCCCCAAGGAGATGGGAGGGAGTCTTTCGAAGATTTTCCCCACGACAAAAAAAAAAAAAAAAAAAAAAAAAAAAAAAGTCCGCTCTGCTCCGAATCATCGCTCCGGCGTCAAAAATCGTCGTAGGACAAAAAATCGACACGCTATCTTGCAGGAAAAAATCCGGGGAACACGATGGCGTCGTCAAAAGTGCAGGTCGTCGAGCTCGTTTTCGAGAAAAAAAAAAAAAAATTCTCAAAATTCGACAAAAAAATAAAACGATTGTTGGATCGTATAGAGAATGTGAAACTGCATAAGAATCGTATAGACGAAAATTGGCGTTCACGTGCTCGTTTTTGTGGAAAAAATTAAAAAAGCTCTCAAAGCTCGAGATAAAAAAAAAAAAAACCATCCACCAGGTAGCCAACGGTAAACGGTACAAGTACCGTACGGCCGAAAACGAGCGTTACCGTGCTCGTTTTCGAGTTATTGAGGAAAAACGGCCTGGAGCGATCGGTCCGGCGGTCGACGCGCGAAAGTTTCTAAGTCCGCACTGCTCCGAATCATCGCTCCGGCGTCAAAAATCGTCGTAGGACAAAAAATCGACACGCTATTGTGCAGGAAAAAATCCGGGGAACACGATGGCGTCGTCAAAAGTGCAGGTCGTCGAGCTCGTTTTCGAGAAAAAAAAAAAAAAATTCTCAAAATTCGACAAAAAAATAAAACGATTGTTGGATCGTATAGAGAATGTGAAACTGCATAAGAATCGTATAGACGAAAATTGGCGTTCACGTGCTCGTTTTTGTGGAAAAAATTAAAAAAGCTCTCAAAGCTCGAGATAAAAAAAAAAAAAACCATCCACCAGGTAGCCAACGGTAAACGGTACAAGTACCGTACGGCCGAAAACGAGCGTTACCGTGCTCGTTTTCGAGTTATTGAGGAAAAACGGCCTGGAGCGATCGGTCCGGCGGTCGACGCGCGAAAGTTTCTAAGTCCGCTCTGCTTCGGGGAGGATACCGGAAGAATGCTTCGAGCGATTCCCGGTATCCTCCCAAAGCGTGCCGAAGGGTCACCGTGGGGTTTTTAGTGGGTAGGTCCCGCGCCTGTCGTTGTACGGGGGTGGGGAATCCCACACACCCCTCCCACCTCTCCCCAAGGAGGTGGGAGGGAGTCTTTCGAAGATTTTCCCCACGACAAAAAAAAAAAAAAAAAAAAAAAAAAAGTCCGCTCTGCTCCGAATCATCGCTCCGGCGTCAAAAATCGTCGTAGGACAAAAAATCGACACGCTATTGTGCAGGAAAAAATCCGGGGAACACGATGGCGTCGTCAAAAGTGCAGGTCGTCGAGCTCGTTTTCGAGAGAAAAAAAAAAAAATTCTCAAAATTCGACAAAAAAATAAAACGATTATTGGATCGTGTAGAGAATGTAAAACTGCATCAGAATCGCATAGACGAAAATTGGCGTTCACGTGCTCGTTTTTGTGGAAAAAATTAAAAAAGCTCTCAAAGCTCGAGATAAAAAAAAAAAAACCATCCACCAGGTAGCCAACGGTAAACGGTACAAGTATCGTACGGGCGAAAACGAGCGTTACCGTGCTCGTTTTCGAGTTATTGACGAAAAACGGCCTGGAGCGATCGGTCCGGCGGTCGACGCGCGAAAGTTTCTAAGTCCGCTCTGCTCCGAATCATCGCTCCGGCGTCAAAAATCGTCGTAGGACAAAAAATCGACACGCTATCTTGCAGGAAAAAATCCGGGGAACACGATGGCGTCGTCAAAAGTGCAGGTCGTCGAGCTCGTTTTCGAGAAAAAAAAGAAAAAATTCTCAAAATTCGACAAAAAAATAAAACGATTGTTGGACCGTGTAGAGAATGTAAAACTGCATAAGAATCGTATAGACGAAAATTGGCGTTCACGTGCTCGTTTTTGTGGAAAAAATTAAAAAAGCTCTCAAAGTTCGAGATAAAAAAAAAAAAACCATCGACCAGGTAGCCAACGGTAAACGATACAAGTATCGTACGGGCGAAAACGAGCGTTACCGTGCTCGTTTTCGAGTTATTGAGGAAGAACGGCCTGGAGCGATCGGTCCGGCGGTCGACGCGCGAAAGTTTCTAAGTCCGCTCTGCTCCAAATCATCGCTCCGGCGTCAAAAATCGTCGTAGGACAAAAAATCGACACGCTATTTTGCAGGAAAAAATCCGGGGAACACGATGGCGTCGTCAAAAGTGCAGGTCGTCGAGCTCGTTTTCGAGAAAAAAAAAAAAAAATTCTCAAAATTCGACAAAAAAATAAAACGATTATTGGACCGTGTAGAGAATGTAAAACTGCATAAGAATCGTATAGACGAAAATTGGCGTTCACGTGCTCGTTTTTGTGGAAAAAATTAAAAAAGCTCTCAAAGTTCGAGATAAAAAAAAAAAAACCATCGTCCAGGTAGCCAACGGTAAACGATACAAGTATCGTACGGGCGAAAACGAGCGTTACCGTGCTCGTTTTCGAGTTATTGACGAAAAACAGCCTGGAGCGATCGGTCCGGCGGTCGACGCGCGAAAGTTTCTAAGTCCGCTCTGCTCGGACCGGTTGGGGGTAGGAGTGCCTCCCCCTACCGGTCCGACGCAAGGGGAGGCACCCTCGGCGGTCTGGTGCGGCCATGAACGCCCGGCCGCCGAGGGGTGGAAACGGGGTCGCGGGCGGTTGCGAGTTGGGGCTCGCAGCCGCCACTAAACGCGGCCCCGGGACGGATAGCGGCGGGATGGAGTGGCCCCGTCCCGCCGCTATGAGGCAGTGTGTCTACTGGGGGGACCGATTGTCCCCCCGGGGGATGGGCGCGAAAGCGCGGGCACGGGGAGGATACCGGAAGAATGCTTCGAGCGATTCCCGGTATCCTCCCAAAGCGTGCCGAAGGGTCACCGTGGGGTTTTTAGTGGGTAGGTCCCGCGCCTGTCGTTGTACGGGCGCGGGGAATCCCACACACCCCTCCCACCTCTCCCCAAGGAGATGGGAGGGAGTCTTTCGAAGATTTTCCCCACGACAAAAAAAAAAAAAAAAAAAAAAAAAAAAAAAGTCCGCTCTGCTCCGAATCATCGCTCCGGCGTCAAAAATCGTCGTAGGACAAAAAATCGACACGCTATCTTGCAGGAAAAAATCCGGGGAACACGATGGCGTCGTCAAAAGTGCAGGTCGTCGAGCTCGTTTTCGAGAAAAAAAAAAAAAAATTCTCAAAATTCGACAAAAAAATAAAACGATTGTTGGACCGTGTAGAGAATGTAAAACTGCATAAGAATCGTATAGACGAAAATTGGCGTTCACGTGCTCGCTTTTGTGGAAAAAATTAAAAAAGCTCTCAAAGCTCGAGATAAAAAAAAAAAAAACCATCCACCAGGTAGCCAACGGTAAACGGTACAAGTACCGTACGGGCGAAAACGAGCGTTACCGTGCTCGTTTTCGAGTTATTGAGGAAAAACGGCCTGGAGCGATCGGTCCGGCGGTCGACGCGCGAAAGTTTCTAAGTCCGCACTGCTCCGAATCATCGCTCCGGCGTCAAAAATCGTCGTAGGACAAAAAATCGACACGCTATTGTGCAGGAAAAAATCCGGGGAACACGATGGCGTCGTCAAAAGTGCAGGTCGTCGAGCTCGTTTTCGAGAAAAAAAAAAAAAAATTCTCAAAATTCGACAAAAAAATAAAACGATTGTTGGATCGTATAGAGAATGTGAAACTGCATAAGAATCGTATAGACGAAAATTGGCGTTCACGTGCTCGTTTTTGTGGAAAAAATTAAAAAAGCTCTCAAAGCTCGAGATAAAAAAAAAAAAAACCATCCACCAGGTAGCCAACGGTAAACGGTACAAGTACCGTACGGCCGAAAACGAGCGTTACCGTGCTCGTTTTCGAGTTATTGAGGAAAAACGGCCTGGAGCGATCGGTCCGGCGGTCGACGCGCGAAAGTTTCTAAGTCCGCTCTGCTTCGGGGAGGATACCGGAAGAATGCTTCGAGCGATTCCCGGTATCCTCCCAAAGCGTGCCGAAGGGTCACCGTGGGGTTTTTAGTGGGTAGGTCCCGCGCCTGTCGTTGTACGGGGGTGGGGAATCCCACACACCCCTCCCACCTCTCCCCAAGGAGGTGGGAGGGAGTCTTTCGAAGATTTTCCCCACGACAAAAAAAAAAAAAAAAAAAAAAAAAAAGTCCGCTCTGCTCCGAATCATCGCTCCGGCGTCAAAAATCGTCGTAGGACAAAAAATCGACACGCTATCTTGCAGGAAAAAATCCGGGGAACACGATGGCGTCGTCAAAAGTGCAGGTCGTCGAGCTCGTTTTCGAGAAAAAAAAGAAAAAATTCTCAAAATTCGACAAAAAAATAAAACGATTGTTGGACCGTGTAGAGAATGTAAAACTGCATAAGAATCGTATAGACGAAAATTGGCGTTCACGTGCTCGTTTTTGTGGAAAAAATTAAAAAAGCTCTCAAAGTTCGAGATAAAAAAAAAAAAACCATCGACCAGGTAGCCAACGGTAAACGATACAAGTATCGTACGGGCGAAAACGAGCGTTACCGTGCTCGTTTTCGAGTTATTGACGAAAAACGGCCTGGAGCGATCGGTCCGGTGGTCGACGCGCGAAAGTTTCTAAGTCCGCTCTGCTCCGAATCATCGCTCCGGCGTCAAAAATCGTCGTAGGACAAAAAATCGACACGCTATCTTGCAGGAAAAAATCCGGGGAACACGATGGCGTCGTCAAAAGTGCAGGTCGTCGAGCTCGTTTTCGAGAGAAAAAAAAAAAAATTCTCAAAATTCGACAAAAAAATAAAACGATTATTGGATCGTGTAGAGAATGTAAAACTGCATAAGAATCGCATAGACGAAAATTGGCGTTCACGTGCTCGTTTTTGTGGAAAAAATTAAAAAAGCTCTCAAAGTTCGAGATAAAAAAAAAAAAACCATCGACCAGGTAGCCAACGGTAAACGATACAAGTATCGTACGGGCGAAAACGAGCGTTACCGTGCTCGTTTTCGAGTTATTGACGAAAAACAGCCTGGAGCGATCGGTCCGGCGGTCGACGCGCGAAAGTTTCTAAGTCCGCTCTGCTCCTCCCCGACGGCGTCAGCACGGTGTGTTATGCGGATGACACACTGGTGCTGGCCGTCGGGGCGCACTGGGGGAGGGCCATGCGTCGCGCGGAGGAGGGGTCGCAACGCGTCGTCGACCGGATCAGGGGGATGGGGATGACGGTGGCGGTCCATAAGACCGAGGTGATTGCGTTTCATTCACCTCGGCAGGATCCGCCACCCCCTCTGATTCGGGTGGGTGGGGCTGACATCGAGGTGAAGCCCCAGATCAGGTATCTGGGGCTGATCCTCGATAGCCACTGGCGTTTCGAGAAGCATTTCCGCTGCCTGGTCCCCCGGTTGGAAAGGATGGTTGCGGCTCTGGGCCGGATCCTGCCCAACCTGGGGGGCCCGGCGGGCCGAGTTCGTCGCCTCTATGTGGCAATGGTCCAGTCGGTGGCCCTATACGGGGCCCCCGTCTGGGCGGACGACCTGGCTGCCTCCCGGCGCAGCATGACTATGCTGCGTCGGGTGCAGAGGCGCATGGCGCTCAGGGTCGTCCGCGGGTATCGGACCATGTCACATGAGGCGGCGACGGTTCTAGCGGGGATGCCGCCCATGGACCTGCTCGCGCGGTCGCACGCGGTGATGTACCGGCACCGCGTCGACCGTCGCGCGGGGGTGGGGGCGGTCCCGGGCGGGCAGGAACCTGCTTGGGGCGATTTGAAGCGCCAGGCCCGGCAGTCCGTGTTGCTCGCGTGGCAGGAGCGGCTGGCTCTGCCAACCGCGGGGCACCGGACTGTCGGGGCTGTTCGGCCGCTCCTGAAGGAGTGGCTGGACAGAGGCCATGGCAGCCTCACCTACCGGCTGGCACAGGTATTTTCCGGGCATGGCAGCTTCGGAAGATACCTGTGCCGGATAGGGAAGGAGCCGACGGCGCGTTGCTGCCACTGCGACGCTGAGCAGGACACGGCGGATCATACCCTGGAGGTATGCCCCGCGTGGGAGGGGGAGCGCCGTGTCCTGGTCGGCGTTGTCGGGCGGGATGTCTCGCTGCCGGGCGTGGTGCGCGCCATGCTCGGCAGCGAGGAGAAGTGGAGGGCCGTGGCCTCCTTCTGCGAGAACGTAATGTTGCAGAAGGAGGCCGCGGGGAGGGAGCGCGAGCTTCAGCGGCGCGCTGAAGCTCGCGCTCGTGCGGTGGCCCGAGGTCGTCGCCCGGTCGCGAGGCGTCGCGGGCGGCCGCCTCGGCGTGGCGGATGACCTAGGCTGGGAGGGGGGTCCTGAGGGGACCCTCCTCCCGCCAGGCGGCGCCGGGTCGGACCGGTTGGGGGTAGGAGTGCCTCCCCCTACCGGTCCAACGCAAGGGGAGGCACCCTCGGCGGTCTGGTGCGGCGATGAACGCCCGGCCGCCGAGGGGTGGAAACGGGGTCGCGGGCGGTTGCGAGTTGGGGCTCGCAGCCGCCACTAAACGCGGCCCCGGGACGGATAGCGGCGGGATGGAGTGGCCCCGTCCCGCCGCTATGAGGCTGTGTGTCTACTGGGGGGACCGATTGTCCCCCCGGGGGATGGGCGCGAAAGCGCGGGCACGGGGAGGATACCGGAAGAATGCTTCGAGCGATTCCCGGTATCCTCCCAAAGCGTGCCGAAGGGTCACCGTGGGGTTTTTAGTGGGTAGGTCCCGCGCCTGTCGTTGTACGGGCGCGGGGAATCCCACACACCCCTCCCACCTCTCCCCAAGGAGGTGGGAGGGAGTCTTTCGAAGATTTTCCCCACGACAAAAAAAAAAAAAAAAAAAAAAAAAAAAAAAAAAAAAAAGTCCGCTCTGCTCCGAATCATCGCTCCGGCGTCAAAAATCGTCGTAGGACAAAAAATCGACACGCTATCTTGCAGGAAAAAATCCGGGGAACACGATGGCGTCGTCAAAAGTGCAGGTCGTCGAGCTCGTTTTCGAGAAAAAAAAAAAAAATTCTCAAAATTCGACAAAAAAATAAAACGATTATTGGATCGTGTAGAGAATGTGAAACTGCATAAGAATCGTATAGACGAAAATTGGCGTTCACGTGCTCGTTTTTGTGGAAAAAATTAAAAAAGCTCTCAAAGCTCGAGATAAAAAAAAAAAAAACCATCCACCAGGTAGCCAACGGTAAACGGTACAAGTATCGTACGGGCGAAAACGAGCGTTACCGTGCTCGTTTTCGAGTTATTGAGGAAGAACGGCCTGGAGCGATCGGTCCGGCGGTCGACGCGCGAAAGTTTCTAAGTCCGCTCTGCTCCAAATCATCGCTCCGGCGTCAAAAATCGTCGTAGGACAAAAAATCGACACGCTATTTTGCAGGAAAAAATCCGGGGAACACGATGGCGTCGTCAAAAGTGCAGGTCGTCGAGCTCGTTTTCGAGAAAAAAAAAAAAAAATTCTCAAAATTCGACAAAAAAATAAAACGATTATTGGACCGTGTAGAGAATGTAATACTGCATAAGAATCGTATAGACGAAAATTGGCGTTCACGTGCTCGTTTTTGTGGAAAAAATTAAAAAAGCTCTCAAAGTTCGAGATAAAAAAAAAAAAACCATCGTCCAGGTAGCCAACGGTAAACGATACAAGTATCGTACGGGCGAAAACGAGCGTTACCGTGCTCGTTTTCGAGTTATTGACGAAAAACAGCCTGGAGCGATCGGTCCGGCGGTCGACGCGCGAAAGTTTCTAAGTCCGCTCTGCTCGGACCGGTTGGGGGTAGGAGTGCCTCCCCCTACCGGTCCGACGCAAGGGGAGGCACCCTCGGCGGTCTGGTGCGGCCATGAACGCCCGGCCGCCGAGGGGTGGAAACGGGGTCGCGGGCGGTTGCGAGTTGGGGCTCGCAGCCGCCACTAAACGCGGCCCCGGGACGGATAGCGGCGGGATGGAGTGGCCCCGTCCCGCCGCTATGAGGCAGTGTGTCTACTGGGGGGACCGATTGTCCCCCCGGGGGATGGGCGCGAAAGCGCGGGCACGGGGAGGATACCGGAAGAATGCTTCGAGCGATTCCCGGTATCCTCCCAAAGCGTGCCGAAGGGTCACCGTGGGGTTTTTAGTGGGTAGGTCCCGCGCCTGTCGTTGTACGGGCGCGGGGAATCCCACACACCCCTCCCACCTCTCCCCAAGGAGATGGGAGGGAGTCTTTCGAAGATTTTCCCCACGACAAAAAAAAAAAAAAAAAAAAAAAAAAAAAAGTCCGCTCTGCTCCGAATCATCGCTCCGGCGTCAAAAATCGTCGTAGGACAAAAAATCGACACGCTATCTTGCAGGAAAAAATCCGGGGAACACGATGGCGTCGTCAAAAGTGCAGGTCGTCGAGCTCGTTTTCGAGAAAAAAAAAAAAAAATTCTCAAAATTCGACAAAAAAATAAAACGATTGTTGGACCGTGTAGAGAATGTAAAACTGCATAAGAATCGTATAGACGAAAATTGGCGTTCACGTGCTCGCTTTTGTGGAAAAAATTAAAAAAGCTCTCAAAGCTCGAGATAAAAAAAAAAAAACCATCCACCAGGTAGCCAACGGTAAACGGTACAAGTACCGTACGGGCGAAAACGAGCGTTACCGTGCTCGTTTTCGAGTTATTGAGGAAAAACGGCCTGGAGCGATCGGTCCGGCGGTCGACGCGCGAAAGTTTCTAAGTCCGCACTGCTCCGAATCATCGCTCCGGCGTCAAAAATCGTCGTAGGACAAAAAATCGACACGCTATTGTGCAGGAAAAAATCCGGGGAACACGATGGCGTCGTCAAAAGTGCAGGTCGTCGAGCTCGTTTTCGAGAGAAAAAAAAAAAAATTCTCAAAATTCGACAAAAAAATAAAACGATTATTGGATCGTGTAGAGAATGTAAAACTGCATCAGAATCGCATAGACGAAAATTGGCGTTCACGTGCTCGTTTTTGTGGAAAAAATTAAAAAAGCTCTCAAAGCTCGAGATAAAAAAAAAAAACCATCCACCAGGTAGCCAACGGTAAACGGTACAAGTATCGTACGGGCGAAAACGAGCGTTACCGTGCTCGTTTTCGAGTTATTGACGAAAAACGGCCTGGAGCGATCGGTCCGGCGGTCGACGCGCGAAAGTTTCTAAGTCCGCTCTGCTCCGAATCATCGCTCCGGCGTCAAAAATCGTCGTAGGACAAAAAATCGACACGCTATCTTGCAGGAAAAAATCCGGGGAACACGATGGCGTCGTCAAAAGTGCAGGTCGTCGAGCTCGTTTTCGAGAAAAAAAAGAAAAAATTCTCAAAATTCGACAAAAAAATAAAACGATTGTTGGACCGTGTAGAGAACGTAAAACTGCATAAGAATCGTATAGACGAAAATTGGCGTTCACGTGCTCGTTTTTGTGGAAAAAATTAAAAAAGCTCTCAAAGTTCGAGATAAAAAAAAAAAAACCATCGACCAGGTAGCCAACGGTAAACGATACAAGTATCGTACGGGCGAAAACGAGCGTTACCGTGCTCGTTTTCGAGTTATTGACGAAAAACGGCCTGGAGCGATCGGTCCGGTGGTCGACGCGCGAAAGTTTCTAAGTCCGCTCTGCTCCGAATCATCGCTCCGGCGTCAAAAATCGTCGTAGGACAAAAAATCGACACGCTATCTTGCAGGAAAAAATCCGGGGAACACGATGGCGTCGTCAAAAGTGCAGGTCGTCGAGCTCGTTTTCGAGAGAAAAAAAAAAAAATTCTCAAAATTCGACAAAAAAATAAAACGATTATTGGATCGTGTAGAGAATGTAAAACTGCATAAGAATCGCATAGACGAAAATTGGCGTTCACGTGCTCGTTTTTGTGGAAAAAATTAAAAAAGCTCTCAAAGTTCGAGATAAAAAAAAAAAAACCATCGACCAGGTAGCCAACGGTAAACGATACAAGTATCGTACGGGCGAAAACGAGCGTTACCGTGCTCGTTTTCGAGTTATTGACGAAAAACAGCCTGGAGCGATCGGTCCGGCGGTCGACGCGCGAAAGTTTCTAAGTCCGCTCTGCTCCTCCCCGACGGCGTCAGCACGGTGTGTTATGCGGATGACACACTGGTGCTGGCCGTCGGGGCGCACTGGGGGAGGGCCATGCGTCGCGCGGAGGAGGGGTCGCAACGCGTCGTCGACCGGATCAGGGGGATGGGGATGACGGTGGCGGTCCATAAGACCGAGGTGATTGCGTTTCATTCACCTCGGCAGGATCCGCCACCCCCTCTGATTCGGGTGGGTGGGGCTGACATCGAGGTGAAGCCCCAGATCAGGTATCTGGGGCTGATCCTCGATAGCCACTGGCGTTTCGAGAAGCATTTCCGCTGCCTGGTCCCCCGGTTGGAAAGGATGGTTGCGGCTCTGGGCCGGATCCTGCCCAACCTGGGGGGCCCGGCGGGCCGAGTTCGTCGCCTCTATGTGGCAATGGTCCAGTCGGTGGCCCTATACGGGGCCCCCGTCTGGGCGGACGACCTGGCTGCCTCCCGGCGCAGCATGACTATGCTGCGTCGGGTGCAGAGGCGCATGGCGCTCAGGGTCGTCCGCGGGTATCGGACCATGTCACATGAGGCGGCGACGGTTCTAGCGGGGATGCCGCCCATGGACCTGCTCGCGCGGTCGCACGCGGTGATGTACCGGCACCGCGTCGACCGTCGCGCGGGGGTGGGGGCGGTCCCGGGCGGGCAGGAACCTGCTTGGGGCGATTTGAAGCGCCAGGCCCGGCAGTCCGTGTTGCTCGCGTGGCAGGAGCGGCTGGCTCTGCCAACCGCGGGGCACCGGACTGTCGGGGCTGTTCGGCCGCTCCTGAAGGAGTGGCTGGACAGAGGCCATGGCAGCCTCACCTACCGGCTGGCACAGGTATTTTCCGGGCATGGCAGCTTCGGAAGATACCTGTGCCGGATAGGGAAGGAGCCGACGGCGCGTTGCTGCCACTGCGACGCTGAGCAGGACACGGCGGATCATACCCTGGAGGTATGCCCCGCGTGGGAGGGGGAGCGCCGTGTCCTGGTCGGCGTTGTCGGGCGGGATGTCTCGCTGCCGGGCGTGGTGCGCGCCATGCTCGGCAGCGAGGAGAAGTGGAGGGCCGTGGCCTCCTTCTGCGAGAACGTAATGTTGCAGAAGGAGGCCGCGGGGAGGGAGCGCGAGCTTCAGCGGCGCGCTGAAGCTCGCGCTCGTGCGGTGGCCCGAGGTCGTCGCCCGGTCGCGAGGCGTCGCGGGCGGCCGCCTCGGCGTGGCGGATGACCTAGGCTGGGAGGGGGGTCCTGAGGGGACCCTCCTCCCGCCAGGCGGCGCCGGGTCGGACCGGTTGGGGGTAGGAGTGCCTCCCCCTACCGGTCCAACGCAAGGGGAGGCACCCTCGGCGGTCTGGTGCGGCGATGAACGCCCGGCCGCCGAGGGGTGGAAACGGGGTCGCGGGCGGTTGCGAGTTGGGGCTCGCAGCCGCCACTAAACGCGGCCCCGGGACGGATAGCGGCGGGATGGAGTGGCCCCGTCCCGCCGCTATGAGGCTGTGTGTCTACTGGGGGGACCGATTGTCCCCCCGGGGGATGGGCGCGAAAGCGCGGGCACGGGGAGGATACCGGAAGAATGCTTCGAGCGATTCCCGGTATCCTCCCAAAGCGTGCCGAAGGGTCACCGTGGGGTTTTTAGTGGGTAGGTCCCGCGCCTGTCGTTGTACGGGCGCGGGGAATCCCACACACCCCTCCCACCTCTCCCCAAGGAGGTGGGAGGGAGTCTTTCGAAGATTTTCCCCACGACAAAAAAAAAAAAAAAAAAAAAAAAAAAAAAAAAAAAAAAGTCCGCTCTGCTCCGAATCATCGCTCCGGCGTCAAAAATCGTCGTAGGACAAAAAATCGACACGCTATCTTGCAGGAAAAAATCCGGGGAACACGATGGCGTCGTCAAAAGTGCAGGTCGTCGAGCTCGTTTTCGAGAAAAAAAAAAAAAATTCTCAAAATTCGACAAAAAAATAAAACGATTATTGGATCGTGTAGAGAATGTGAAACTGCATAAGAATCGTATAGACGAAAATTGGCGTTCACGTGCTCGTTTTTGTGGAAAAAATTAAAAAAGCTCTCAAAGCTCGAGATAAAAAAAAAAAAAACCATCCACCAGGTAGCCAACGGTAAACGGTACAAGTATCGTACGGGCGAAAACGAGCGTTACCGTGCTCGTTTTCGAGTTATTGAGGAAGAACGGCCTGGAGCGATCGGTCCGGCGGTCGACGCGCGAAAGTTTCTAAGTCCGCTCTGCTCCAAATCATCGCTCCGGCGTCAAAAATCGTCGTAGGACAAAAAATCGACACGCTATTTTGCAGGAAAAAATCCGGGGAACACGATGGCGTCGTCAAAAGTGCAGGTCGTCGAGCTCGTTTTCGAGAAAAAAAAAAAAAAATTCTCAAAATTCGACAAAAAAATAAAACGATTATTGGACCGTGTAGAGAATGTAATACTGCATAAGAATCGTATAGACGAAAATTGGCGTTCACGTGCTCGTTTTTGTGGAAAAAATTAAAAAAGCTCTCAAAGTTCGAGATAAAAAAAAAAAAACCATCGTCCAGGTAGCCAACGGTAAACGATACAAGTATCGTACGGGCGAAAACGAGCGTTACCGTGCTCGTTTTCGAGTTATTGACGAAAAACAGCCTGGAGCGATCGGTCCGGCGGTCGACGCGCGAAAGTTTCTAAGTCCGCTCTGCTCGGACCGGTTGGGGGTAGGAGTGCCTCCCCCTACCGGTCCGACGCAAGGGGAGGCACCCTCGGCGGTCTGGTGCGGCCATGAACGCCCGGCCGCCGAGGGGTGGAAACGGGGTCGCGGGCGGTTGCGAGTTGGGGCTCGCAGCCGCCACTAAACGCGGCCCCGGGACGGATAGCGGCGGGATGGAGTGGCCCCGTCCCGCCGCTATGAGGCAGTGTGTCTACTGGGGGGACCGATTGTCCCCCCGGGGGATGGGCGCGAAAGCGCGGGCACGGGGAGGATACCGGAAGAATGCTTCGAGCGATTCCCGGTATCCTCCCAAAGCGTGCCGAAGGGTCACCGTGGGGTTTTTAGTGGGTAGGTCCCGCGCCTGTCGTTGTACGGGCGCGGGGAATCCCACACACCCCTCCCACCTCTCCCCAAGGAGATGGGAGGGAGTCTTTCGAAGATTTTCCCCACGACAAAAAAAAAAAAAAAAAAAAAAAAAAAAAAAGTCCGCTCTGCTCCGAATCATCGCTCCGGCGTCAAAAATCGTCGTAGGACAAAAAATCGACACGCTATCTTGCAGGAAAAAATCCGGGGAACACGATGGCGTCGTCAAAAGTGCAGGTCGTCGAGCTCGTTTTCGAGAAAAAAAAAAAAAAATTCTCAAAATTCGACAAAAAAATAAAACGATTGTTGGACCGTGTAGAGAATGTAAAACTGCATAAGAATCGTATAGACGAAAATTGGCGTTCACGTGCTCGCTTTTGTGGAAAAAATTAAAAAAGCTCTCAAAGCTCGAGATAAAAAAAAAAAAACCATCCACCAGGTAGCCAACGGTAAACGGTACAAGTACCGTACGGGCGAAAACGAGCGTTACCGTGCTCGTTTTCGAGTTATTGAGGAAAAACGGCCTGGAGCGATCGGTCCGGCGGTCGACGCGCGAAAGTTTCTAAGTCCGCACTGCTCCGAATCATCGCTCCGGCGTCAAAAATCGTCGTAGGACAAAAAATCGACACGCTATTGTGCAGGAAAAAATCCGGGGAACACGATGGCGTCGTCAAAAGTGCAGGTCGTCGAGCTCGTTTTCGAGAAAAAAAAAAAAAAATTCTCAAAATTCGACAAAAAAATAAAACGATTGTTGGATCGTATAGAGAATGTGAAACTGCATAAGAATCGTATAGACGAAAATTGGCGTTCACGTGCTCGTTTTTGTGGAAAAAATTAAAAAAGCTCTCAAAGCTCGAGATAAAAAAAAAAAAAACCATCCACCAGGTAGCCAACGGTAAACGGTACAAGTACCGTACGGCCGAAAACGAGCGTTACCGTGCTCGTTTTCGAGTTATTGAGGAAAAACGGCCTGGAGCGATCGGTCCGGCGGTCGACGCGCGAAAGTTTCTAAGTCCGCTCTGCTTCGGGGAGGATACCGGAAGAATGCTTCGAGCGATTCCCGGTATCCTCCCAAAGCGTGCCGAAGGGTCACCGTGGGGTTTTTAGTGGGTAGGTCCCGCGCCTGTCGTTGTACGGGGGTGGGGAATCCCACACACCCCTCCCACCTCTCCCCAAGGAGGTGGGAGGGAGTCTTTCGAAGATTTTCCCCACGACAAAAAAAAAAAAAAAAAAAAAAAAAAAGTCCGCTCTGCTCCGAATCATCGCTCCGGCGTCAAAAATCGTCGTAGGACAAAAAATCGACACGCTATTGTGCAGGAAAAAATCCGGGGAACACGATGGCGTCGTCAAAAGTGCAGGTCGTCGAGCTCGTTTTCGAGAGAAAAAAAAAAAAATTCTCAAAATTCGACAAAAAAATAAAACGATTATTGGATCGTGTAGAGAATGTAAAACTGCATCAGAATCGCATAGACGAAAATTGGCGTTCACGTGCTCGTTTTTGTGGAAAAAATTAAAAAAGCTCTCAAAGCTCGAGATAAAAAAAAAAAACCATCCACCAGGTAGCCAACGGTAAACGGTACAAGTATCGTACGGGCGAAAACGAGCGTTACCGTGCTCGTTTTCGAGTTATTGACGAAAAACGGCCTGGAGCGATCGGTCCGGCGGTCGACGCGCGAAAGTTTCTAAGTCCGCTCTGCTCCGAATCATCGCTCCGGCGTCAAAAATCGTCGTAGGACAAAAAATCGACACGCTATCTTGCAGGAAAAAATCCGGGGAACACGATGGCGTCGTCAAAAGTGCAGGTCGTCGAGCTCGTTTTCGAGAAAAAAAAGAAAAAATTCTCAAAATTCGACAAAAAAATAAAACGATTGTTGGACCGTGTAGAGAACGTAAAACTGCATAAGAATCGTATAGACGAAAATTGGCGTTCACGTGCTCGTTTTTGTGGAAAAAATTAAAAAAGCTCTCAAAGTTCGAGATAAAAAAAAAAAAACCATCGACCAGGTAGCCAACGGTAAACGATACAAGTATCGTACGGGCGAAAACGAGCGTTACCGTGCTCGTTTTCGAGTTATTGACGAAAAACGGCCTGGAGCGATCGGTCCGGTGGTCGACGCGCGAAAGTTTCTAAGTCCGCTCTGCTCCGAATCATCGCTCCGGCGTCAAAAATCGTCGTAGGACAAAAAATCGACACGCTATCTTGCAGGAAAAAATCCGGGGAACACGATGGCGTCGTCAAAAGTGCAGGTCGTCGAGCTCGTTTTCGAGAGAAAAAAAAAAAAATTCTCAAAATTCGACAAAAAAATAAAACGATTATTGGATCGTGTAGAGAATGTAAAACTGCATAAGAATCGCATAGACGAAAATTGGCGTTCACGTGCTCGTTTTTGTGGAAAAAATTAAAAAAGCTCTCAAAGTTCGAGATAAAAAAAAAAAAACCATCGACCAGGTAGCCAACGGTAAACGATACAAGTATCGTACGGGCGAAAACGAGCGTTACCGTGCTCGTTTTCGAGTTATTGACGAAAAACAGCCTGGAGCGATCGGTCCGGCGGTCGACGCGCGAAAGTTTCTAAGTCCGCTCTGCTCCGAATCATCGCTCCGGCGTCAAAAATCGTCGTAGGACAAAAAATCGACACGCTATCTTGCAGGCAAAAATCCGGGGAACACGATGGCGTCGTCAAAAGTGCAGGTCGTCGAGCTCGTTTTCGAGAAAAAAAAAAAAAAATTCTCAAAATTCGACAAAAAAATAAAACGATTGTTGGACCGTGTAGAGAATGTAAAACTGCATAAGAATCGTATAGACGAAAATTGGCGTTCACGTGCTCGTTATTGTGGAAAAAATTAAAAAAGCTCTCAAAGTTCGAGATAAAAAAAAAAAAACCATCGACCAGGTAGCCAACGGTAAACGATACAAGTATCGTACGGGCGAAAACGAGCGTTACCGTGCTCGTTTTCGAGTTATTGAGGAAAAACGGCCTGGAGCGATCGGTCCGGCGGTCGACGCGCGAAAGTTTCTAAGTCCGCTCTGCTCCGAATCATCGCTCCGGCGTCAAAAATCGTCGTAGGACAAAAAATCGACACGCTATCTTGCAGGAAAAAATCCGGGGACCACGATGGCGTCGTCAAAAGTGCAGGTCGTCGAGCTCGTTTTCGAGAGAAAAAAAAAAAAATTCTCAAAATTCGACAAAAAAATAAAACGATTATTGGATCGTGTAGAGAATGTAAAACTGCATCAGAATCGCATAGACGAAAATTGGCGTTCACGTGCTCGTTTTTGTGGAAAAAATTAAAAAAGCTCTCAAAGCTCGAGATAAAAAAAAAAAAACCATCCACCAGGTAGCCAACGGTAAACGGTACAAGTATCGTACGGGCGAAAACGAGCGTTACCGTGCTCGTTTTCGAGTTATTGAGGAAAAACGGCCTGGAGCGATCGGTCCGGCGGTCGACGCGCGAAAGTTTCTAAGTCCGCTCTGCTCCGAATCATCGCTCCGGCGTCAAAAATCGTCGTAGGACAAAAAATCGACACGCTATTGTGCAGGAAAAAATCCGGGGAACACGATGGCGTCGTCAAAAGTGCAGGTCGTCGAGCTCGTTTTCGAGAGAAAAAAAAAAAAATTCTCAAAATTCGACAAAAAAATAAAACGATTATTGGATCGTGTAGAGAATGTAAAACTGCATCAGAATCGCATAGACGAAAATTGGCGTTCACGTGCTCGTTTTTGTGGAAAAAATTAAAAAAGCTCTCAAAGCTCGAGATAAAAAAAAAAAAAACCATCCACCAGGTAGCCAACGGTAAACGGTACAAGTATCGTACGGGCGAAAACGAGCGTTACCGTACTCGTTTTCGAGTTATTGAGGAAAAACGGCCTGGAGCGATCGGTCCGGCGGTCGACGCGCGAAAGTTTCTAAGTCCGCTCTGCTCCGAATCATCGCTCCGGCGTCAAAAATCGTCGTAGGACAAAAAATCGACACGCTATTGTGCAGGAAAAAATCCGGGGAACACGATGGCGTCGTCAAAAGTGCAGGTCGTCGAGCTCGTTTTCGAGAAAAAAAAAAAAAAATTCTCAAAATTCGACAAAAAAATAAAACGATTGTTGGATCGTATAGAGAATGTGAAACTGCATAAGAATCGTATAGACGAAAATTGGCGTTCACGTGCTCGTTTTTGTGGAAAAAATTAAAAAAGCTCTCAAAGCTCGAGATAAAAAAAAAAAAAACCATCCACCAGGTAGCCAACGGTAAACGGTACAAGTACCGTACGGGCGAAAACGAGCGTTACCGTGCTCGTTTTCGAGTTATTGAGGAGAAACGGCCTGGAGCGATCGGTCCGGCGGTCGACGCGCGAAAGTTTCTAAGTCCGCTCTGCTCCGAATCATCGCTCCGGCGTCAAAAATCGTCGTAGGACAAAAAATCGACACGCTATTTTGCAGGAAAAAATCCGGGGAACACGATGGCGTCGTCAAAAGTGCAGGTCGTCGAGCTCGTTTTCGAGAGAAAAAAAAAAAAATTCTCAAAATTCGACAAAAAAATAAAACGATTATTGGATCGTGTAGAGAATGTAAAACTGCATAAGAATCGCATAGACGAAAATTGGCGTTCACGTGCTCGTTTTTGTGGAAAAAATTAAAAAAGCTCTCAAAGCTCGAGATAAAAAAAAAAAAAACCATCCACCAGGTAGCCAACGGTAAACGGTACAAGTATCGTACGGGCGAAAACGAGCGTTACCGTACTCGTTTTCGAGTTATTGAGGAAAAACGGCCTGGAGCTATCGGTCCGGCGGTCGACGCGCGAAAGATTCTAAGTCCGCTCTGCTCCGAATCATCGCTCCGGCGTCAAAAATCGTCGTAGGACAAAAAATCGACACGCTATTGTGCAGGAAAAAATCCGGGGAACACGATGGCGTCGTCAAAAGTGCAGGTCGTCGAGCTCGTTTTCGAGAAAAAAAAAAAAAAATTCTCAAAATTCGACAAAAAAATAAAACGATTGTTGGACCGTGTAGAGAATGTAAAACTGCATAAGAATCGTATAGACGAAAATTGGCGTTCACGTGCTCGTTTTTGTGGAAAAAATTAAAAAAGCTCTCAAAGTTCGAGATAAAAAAAAAAAAACCATCGACCAGGTAGCCAACGGTAAACGATACAAGTATCGTACGGGCGAAAACGAGCGTTACCGTGCTCGTTTTCGAGTTATTGACGAAAAACAGCCTGGAGCGATCGGTCCGGCGGTCGACGCGCGAAAGTTTCTAAGTCCGCTCTGCTCCGAATCATCGCTCCGGCGTCAAAAATCGTCGTAGGACAAAAAATCGACACGCTATCTTGCAGGAAAAAATCCGGGGAACACGATGGCGTCGTCAAAAGTGCAGGTCGTCGAGCTCGTTTTCGAGAAAAAAAAAAAAAAATTCTCAAAATTCGACAAAAAAATAAAACGATTGTTGGACCGTGTAGAGAATGTAAAACTGCATAAGAATCGTATAGACGAAAATTGGCGTTCACGTGCTCGTTTTTGTGGAAAAAATTAAAAAAGCTCTCAAAGTTCGAGATAAAAAAAAAAAAACCATCGACCAGGTAGCCAACGGTAAACGATACAAGTATCGTACGGGCGAAAACGAGCGTTACCGTGCTCGTTTTCGAGTTATTGACGAAAAACGGCCTGGAGCGATCGGTCCGGCGGTCGACGCGCGAAAGTTTCTAAGTCCGCTCTGCTCCGAATCATCGCTCCGGCGTCAAAAATCGTCGTAGGACAAAAAATCGACACGCTATCTTGCAGGAAAAAATCCGGGGAACACGATGGCGTCGTCAAAAGTGCAGGTCGTCGAGCTCGTTTTCGAGAAAAAAAAAAAAAAATTCTCAAAATTCGACAAAAAAATAAAACGATTATTGGATCGTGTAGAGAATGTGAAACTGCATAAGAATCGTATAGACGAAAATTGGCGTTCACGTGCTCGTTTTTGTGGAAAAAATTAAAAAAGCTCTCAAAGCTCGAGATAAAAAAAAAAAAAACCTTCCACCAGGTAGCCAACGGTAAACGGTACAAGTACCGTACGGGCGAAAACGAGCGTTACCGTGCTCGTTTTCGAGTTATTGAGGAAAAACGGCCTGGAGCGATCGGTCCGGCGGTCGACGCGCGAAAGTTTCTAAGTCCGCTCTGCTCCCCTCAGGGGCTGCCAGCCTTTCAGCTGCAGTACGGGCTTAACGAACCCGGGGTACCCGAGTCATACACACACCGTAAGCCTCCTGTTGGTCGTCACAACGACCCATTCACAATTCCCTATTGGTTTTGTGAATGGTACGTGACGGCAGGAGGAACGGGGGTCTTGGCTTAACCGCCTGGGCCACGAGTATGGCGACTCTATAAAATCGCCCTCCAATCCTAAGCTATGGTGCGCGGCGATGGGATGCATGGTTGGGGGAGAAGGCCCAATCCCAAGCGACCACCTCCGGGGAACCTGCCGAACCCCCGGAGTATTAGGCTTACCCGGGTAAGGCGGCTCTGCCCGGGTGGACCTTTATTCCGACCATCTCGTGGGATTCTTATGGACACAGAAAATAAAATGGGGATGGGGCGGGTTTTGTCGGTTGGGGAGGACGGAGACGGGGTTGGGGTTAGGGTGGCGGCGCTCGCGCCCCACTCAGCGCCAGGTCCGGCTTCGTGGAGGGTGGAGGAGGACGACGAGACGGCGTCGGTCTCGTCCTTCTCCTCCAGCACGAGCCACATAGGCTCTAAGAGGAAGAGGACGGGGCAGGCCGTCGTCGAGGTGGGCGGGGCGATGAGCCCGTCGGTGAGGCTGAGTTGCCTCAGGGACGAGGTGACCGAGGAGATATCGGAGAGGATCTTCTCGTCCCTGAGGCGGGTGGAGAAAGTCGCCGCTGCCTGCGCCTTTAAGGGGCAGAAAAGCGGTGGCGCGGAGGCCCTGAAGGCCGCGGCGGAGGAAATGAGGGAGGCGGCGCGGGAGCTCAGAGGGCGGAACGCCCGTCTGCAGCTCCTGTTGGAGGAGGAGCGACAAGGGAGGAGGAGGGCAGAGGCGCTGTGGAACAGCGCGGCCCTCCCTCCCATCCTCCCTCCTCCTCCACCGCCGCGTCCCTCGGCGGAGGTAAATAAGCGGAGTGCGGCGGCAGTGGTGCGGGGCACCGCGGGCCCCTCCACCCGCACTCCGCCCGTGAAGAAGTCCCCGTCCTCCTCAGAAGACGATCTTCTGAGGAGGATTGGGGACATGATTGATGGCAAGCTGGCCGCCTTCCGGGAGGAGCTCCTCGCCGGAAGAGCGGTCAGCAGGAAGGCGGTGCCTCCCCGACCTGTTCCGGTACAGTCGGGGAAGGCAAAGAAGGGCGGAGTGAAGGCTCCGCCCAGCGTTGCGGCACCAGGGCCCCGGGTCGCGACCCCCAAGGGGGGTGGTGTACCCGTGGTCGCGGTGGTCGCGTCCTCCACAGCACCCTCCCAAGGGGGGGTGGCGTGGAGTGAGGTGGTGGGGCGGAAGGCGAAGCGGGCGGCGAGGAAGGCCTCGCAACCGCGGCCTCCGCCTCCGCCGCCGGCGGCCAAGGTAAAGGCCGCGAAGGTCGGGAAGGCACGACCAGGTCGTCCCCCAAAAACGGCAGCGGTGACGCTGACTGTTGCGCAGGGGGGCGACCTGACCCTCGCGGAGGCGATGCGGCTCGCCAGGGAGAATATCTCCCTGGAAGAGCTGGGCATCGCCTCCGTGAGGGCGAAGAGGGCCGTGACCGGGGGTCTCTTGCTGGAGATCCCCGGGGCAGAAGGCGGCGCGAAGGCGGATCGTCTCGCCCAGAGGCTCCGGGAGCAGCTGGGCGAGCGAGGTGTCCGGGTCGCCCGGCCCACGAAGCGCACGGAGATGCGCGTTTGTGGGCTGGACGACTCGGTCAGCGTACAGGATGTGTCCCGTGCCCTTGCGAGGGCGGGGGACTGTCCTGTGGAGGACCTGCGGATCGGAGAGATCCGCAGGTCGCCCTCCGGCCTCGGGTCGGTGTGGGCCCGGTGCCCCCTCTCCGCCGCCCGTAAGGTGGCGGAATCCGGGAGGGTGTTGGTGGGGTGGGTTTCGGCGCGAGTGGAAATCCTCGCGCCGCGCCCGCTCCAGTGTCACCGCTGCCTCGAATTGGGGCACGTGAGGCAGTGGTGCACCTCGCCGGTGGACCGCAGCGGTCAGTGTTACCGCTGCGGTGCCAAAGAGCACCGTGCGAGCCAGTGCTCGGCGGCCCCCCACTGCCCGCTGTGTGCGGACATGGGGAGGCCAGCCGATCACAGGGTGGGGAGCAAGAAGTGCTCCCCCCCCTCCCGGAAGGAGAGGAAGAGGCGGGCTGCACCGGCTCCGGTGCCGAGGGCGGTGGCATCGTCCTCCATGGAGGTGGACGGTGCTACGGGGACGGACGGCCGGGAGGAGGCTGGCGCGGCCATTAATTAATGCCGCCCCGCCTCCTCCTCCAGGCCAACCTCAACCACTGCCGCGCGGCACAGGACTTGATGTCCCAAGTCCTCGCGGAGTGGGGGGTTGGCCTGGCGGTCGCCGCCGAGCCGTACCGCGTCCCTGATCACCCTCATTGGGTGGGCGACGCGGACGGCTTGGTGGCGACGGTATGGGGAGGGGGCGACGGGTCCCCACCGTTCTCCTTGTTGGAGCGCGGTCGGGGATTCGTCGCCGTGGACTGGGGGGGAGTCGCTGTGGTGGGGTGCTACATTTCGCCCCGTAGCGGTCACGCTGCGTTCGAGCTGTACTTGGCCGAGGTCGCGGCATGCGTGCAGCGCTACGCGGCCCGGCCGGTGCTGGTCCTGGGGGATTTTAATGCCAAGTCGGTGGCTTGGGGATCCCCCAGGACCTCCGTTCGCGGCGGGATCCTGGGCGATTGGGCGGCGGGGCTCGACCTCCGGGTATTGAACCGGGGGTCGGAGCACACATGCGTGCGGCGATATGGGGGGTCCATCGTGGATGTTGGATTCGCGACCCCCAACGCCGTGCGCATGGTGTCGGGTTGGCACGTGGTCGCGGGGGCAGAGACACTCTCCGATCACCGGTACATCCGGATGGAGGTCTCTGCCGCCGCGAGTGCATCCCGACACGGCCGTCTGCGTGGCACCCCACCACGCCGCTGGGCGCTTCGGCGCCTGGACAAGGACGCCCTGATGGCAGCTGCCCTCGCTGCAACTTGGCCGCAGGGAGCGGCCGAGTTGCCGAGCATAGAGGGGGAGGTCGTCCGGCTCGGAGCATTGGTCGCGGGTATTTGCGACGCGGCGATGCCTCGGGTCGGGCGGGCTTCTCCTCGCCGGGCGGTGTACTGGTGGTCGGACGCGATCGCGGAGTTGCGAGTCGCGACTGTCCGCGCCCGACGCCAGTACACCCGCGCGCGCCGTCGTCAACGTACAGGCGACGGCGTGGCGCGAGCGAGGGCAGCTGATGACCTGTATGGAGCATACCGCGTGGCGCGGGTTGCTCTGCAGGTCGCCATCAAACGGGCCAAGACCCAGGCATGGAAGGAGCTCCTCCAGACCCTTGATGACGATCCATGGGGGCGCCCATATAAGGTGGTGCTGAATAAGCTCCGCCCGTGGGCGCCCCCCGTCACCGAGGGTCTTGACCCCCGGCTGCTGGAGGACGTGGTCAATACACTCTTCCCAATTGGGGAGAGGGGACCGCGTCCTCCGGCGGCGGCGGCTGTCCCAGTGGAGTGGACGGCCGAGCTGGGGGTCACGCAGGAGGAGCTGGCAGCGGCCATCAGACGGCTCGGGGTTCGTAACACGGCCCCGGGTCCGGATGGTGTGCCCGGCCGGGTTTGGGTCTTGACCCAGGGCGTCCTTGGGGCCGACCTCAGGCGGTTGTTCGACCGCTGCCTGAGGGACGGGCGATTCCCCCCCAGTTGGAAGGTGGCGAGGATGGTCCTCCTCCGGAAGGAGGGTCGGCCCGCGGAGTCTCCCTCCGCATACCGGCCCATTTGTCTCCTCGACGAGGTGGGCAAGCTCTTCGAGCGTGTGATTGCTGCCCGCCTCGTCGAGCACCTGTCGCGGGGTGATCCCGGTCTGGCCGACTGCCAGTTCGGTTTCCGGGGGGGCCGATCGACTATCGACGCGATAGGTCGTGTGAGGGCCCTCTCGGAGGCGGCCGTCTCCCGGGGAGGGGTGGCATTGGCAATATCCTTGGATATTGCCAATGCCTTTAACACCCTCCCCTGGGAAGAGATAAGGAGGGGGCTCGAATATCATCGAGTCCCCCCTTGTCTCAGGGCGGTCGTCGGGGATTATCTCCGCGGCAGGTGGATCGAGTATCCGGGCCGGGATGGTGATATGCGGAGGGAGGTGTACTGCGGTGTTCCGCAGGGGTCGGTCCTCGGGCCACTCCTGTGGAACATCGCGTACGACTCGGTGTTGCGGGCCGGCCTCCCCGACGGCGTCAGCACGGTGTGTTATGCGGATGACACACTGGTGCTGGCCGTCGGGGCGCACTGGGGGAGGGCCATGCGTCGCGCGGAGGAGGGGTCGCAACGCGTCGTCGACCGGATCAGGGGGATGGGGATGACGGTGGCGGTCCATAAGACCGAGGTGATTGCGTTTCATTCACCTCGGCAGGATCCGCCACCCCCTCTGATTCGGGTGGGTGGGGCTGACATCGAGGTGAAGCCCCAGATCAGGTATCTGGGGCTGATCCTCGATAGCCACTGGCGTTTCGAGAAGCATTTCCGCTGCCTGGTCCCCCGGTTGGAAAGGATGGTTGCGGCTCTGGGTCGGATCCTGCCCAACCTGGGGGGCCCGGCGGGCCGAGTTCGTCGCCTCTATGTGGCAATGGTCCAGTCGGTGGCCCTATACGGGGCCCCCGTCTGGGCGGACGACCTGGCTGCCTCCCGCCGCAGCATGACTATGCTGCGTCGGGTGCAGAGGCGCATGGCGCTCAGGGTCGTCCGCGGGTATCGGACCATGTCACATGAGGCGGCGACGGTTCTAGCGGGGATGCCGCCCATGGACCTGCTCGCGCGGTCGCACGCGGTGATGTACCGGCACCGCGTCGACCGTCGCGCGGGGGTGGGGGCGGTCCCGGGCGGGCAGGAACCTGCTTGGGGCGATTTGAAGCGCCAGGCCCGGCAGTCCGTGTTGCTCGCGTGGCAGGAGCGGCTGGCTCTGCCAACCGCGGGGCACCGGACTGTCGGGGCTGTTCGGCCACTCCTGAAGGAGTGGCTGGACAGAGGCCATGGCAGCCTCACCTACCGGCTGGCACAGGTATTTTCCGGGCATGGCAGCTTCGGAAGATACCTGTGCCGGATAGGGAAGGAGCCGACGGCGCGTTGCTGCCACTGCGACGCTGAGCAGGACACGGCGGATCATACCCTGGAGGTATGCCCCGCGTGGGAGGGGGAGCGCCGTGTCCTGGTCGGCGTCGTCGGGCGGGATGTCTCGCTGCCGGGCGTGGTGCGCGCCATGCTCGGCAGCGAGGAGAAGTGGAGGGCCGTGGCCTCCTTCTGCGAGAACGTAATGTTGCAGAAGGAGGCCGCGGGGAGGGAGCGCGAGCTTCAGCGGCGCGCTAAAGCTCGCGCTCGTGCGGTGGCCCGAGGTCGTCGCCCGGTCGCGAGGCGTCGCGGGCGGCCGCCTCGGCGTGGCGGATGACCTAGGCTGGGAGGGGGGTCCTGAGGGGACCCTCCTCCCGCCAGGCGGCGCCGGGTCGGACCGGTTGGGGGTAGGAGTGCCTCCCCCTACCGGTCCGACGCAAGGGGAGGCACCCTCGGCGGTCTGGTGCGGCCATGAACGCCCGGCCGCCGAGGGGTGGAAACGGGGTCGCGGGCGGTTGCGAGTTGGGGCTCGCAGCCGCCACTAAACGCGGCCCCGGGACGGATAGCGGCGGGATGGAGTGGCCCCGTCCCGCCGCTATGAGGCAGTGTGTCTACTGGGGGGACCGATTGTCCCCCCGGGGGATGGGCGCGAAAGCGCGGGCACGGGGAGGATACCGGAAGAATGCTTCGAGCGATTCCCGGTATCCTCCCAAAGCGTGCCGAAGGGTCACCGTGGGGTTTTTTAGTGGGTAGGTCCCGCGCCTGTCGTTGAACGGGCGCGGGGAATCCCACACACCCCTCCCACCTCTCCCCAAGGAGGTGGGAGGGAGTCTTTCGAAGATTTTCCCCACGACAAAAAAAAAAAAAAAAAAAAAAAAAGTCCGCTCTGCTCCGAATCATCGCTCCGGCGTCAAAAATCGTCGTAGGACAAAAAATCGACACGCTATCTTGCAGGAAAAAATCCGGGGAACACGATGGCGTCGTCAAAAGTGCAGGTCGTCGAGCTCGTTTTCGAGAAAAAAAAAAAAAAATTCTCAAAATTCGACAAAAAAATAAAACGATTGTTGGACCGTGTAGAGAATGTAAAACTGCATAAGAATCGTATAGACGAAAATTGGCGTTCACGTGCTCGCTTTTGTGGAAAAAATTAAAAAAGCTCTCAAAGCTCGAGATAAAAAAAAAAAAACCATCCACCAGGTAGCCAACGGTAAACGGTACAAGTACCGTACGGGCGAAAACGAGCGTTACCGTGCTCGTTTTCGAGTTATTGAGGAAAAACGGCCTGGAGCGATCGGTCCGGCGGTCGACGCGCGAAAGTTTCTAAGTCCGCACTGCTCCGAATCATCGCTCCGGCGTCAAAAATCGTCGTAGGACAAAAAATCGACACGCTATTGTGCAGGAAAAAATCCGGGGAACACGATGGCGTCGTCAAAAGTGCAGGTCGTCGAGCTCGTTTTCGAGAGAAAAAAAAAAAAATTCTCAAAATTCGACAAAAAAATAAAACGATTATTGGATCGTGTAGAGAATGTAAAACTGCATAAGAATCGCATAGACGAAAATTGGCGTTCACGTGCTCGTTTTTGTGGAAAAAATTAAAAAAGCTCTCAAAGTTCGAGATAAAAAAAAAAAAACCATCGACCAGGTAGTCAACGGTAAACGATACAAGTATCGTACGGGCGAAAACGAGCGTTACCGTGCTCGTTTTCGAGTTATTGACGAAAAACGGCCTGGAGCGATCGGTCCGGTGGTCGACGCGCGAAAGTTTCTAAGTCCGCTCTGCTCCGAATCATCGCTCCGGCGTCAAAAATCGTCGTAGGACAAAAAATCGACACGCTATCTTGCAGGAAAAAATCCGGGGAACACGATGGCGTCGTCAAAAGTGCAGGTCGTCGAGCTCGTTTTCGAGAAAAAAAAAAAAAAATTCTCAAAATTCGACATAAAAATAAAACGATTATTGGATCGTGTAGAGAATGTAAAACTGCATCAGAATCGCATAGACGAAAATTGGCGTTCACGTGCTCGTTTTTGTGGAAAAAATTAAAAAAGCTCTCAAAGCTCGAGATAAAAAAAAAAAAAACCATCCACCAGGTAGCCAACGGTAAACGGTACAAGTATCGTACGGGCGAAAACGAGCGTTACCGTGCTCGTTTTCGAGTTATTGACGAAAAACGGCCTGGAGCGATCGGTCCGGCGGTCGACGCGCGAAAGTTTCTAAGTCCGCTCTGCTCCGAATCATCGCTCCGGCGTCAAAAATCGTCGTAGGACAAAAAATCGACACGCTATCTTGCAGGAAAAAATCCGGGGACCACGATGGCGTCGTCAAAAGTGCAGGTCGTCGAGCTCGTTTTCGAGAAAAAAAAAAAAAATTCTCAAAATTCGACAAAAAAATAAAACGATTATTGGATCGTGTAGAGAATGTGAAACTGCATAAGAATCGTATAGACGAAAATTCGCGTTCACGTGCTCGTTTTTGTGGAAAAAATTAAAAAAGCTCTCAAAGCTCGAGATAAAAAAAAAAAAAACCATCCACCAGGTAGCCAACGGTAAACGGTACAAGTATCGTACGGGCGAAAACGAGCGTTACCGTGCTCGTTTTCGAGTTATTGAGGAAGAACGGCCTGGAGCGATCGGTCCGGCGGTCGACGCGCGAAAGTTTCTAAGTCCGCTCTGCTCCAAATCATCGCTCCGGCGTCAAAAATCGTCGTAGGACAAAAAATCGACACGCTATTTTGCAGGAAAAAATCCGGGGAACACGATGGCGTCGTCAAAAGTGCAGGTCGTCGAGCTCGTTTTCGAGAAAAAAAAAAAAAAATTCTCAAAATTCGACAAAAAAATAAAACGATTATTGGACCGTGTAGAGAATGTAAAACTGCATAAGAATCGTATAGACGAAAATTGGCGTTCACGTGCTCGTTTTTGTGGAAAAAATTAAAAAAGCTCTCAGAGTTCGAGATAAAAAAAAAAAAACCATCGACCAGGTAGCCAACGGTAAACGATACAAGTATCGTACGGGCGAAAACGAGCGTTACCGTGCTCGTTTTCGAGTTATTGACGAAAAACAGCCTGGAGCGATCGGTCCGGCGGTCGACGCGCGAAAGTTTCTAAGTCCGCTCTGCTCGGACCGGTTGGGGGTAGGAGTGCCTCCCCCTACCGGTCCGACGCAAGGGGAGGCACCCTCGGCGGTCTGGTGCGGCCATGAACGCCCGGCCGCCGAGGGGTGGAAACGGGGTCGCGGGCGGTTGCGAGTTGGGGCTCGCAGCCGCCACTAAACGCGGCCCCGGGACGGATAGCGGCGGGATGGAGTGGCCCCGTCCCGCCGCTATGAGGCAGTGTGTCTACTGGGGGGACCGATTGTCCCCCCGGGGGATGGGCGCGAAAGCGCGGGCACGGGGAGGATACCGGAAGAATGCTTCGAGCGATTCCCGGTATCCTCCCAAAGCGTGCCGAAGGGTCACCGTGGGGTTTTTAGTGGGTAGGTCCCGCGCCTGTCGTTGTACGGGCGCGGGGAATCCCACACACCCCTCCCACCTCTCCCCAAGGAGATGGGAGGGAGTCTTTCGAAGATTTTCCCCACGACAAAAAAAAAAAAAAAAAAAAAAAAAAAAAAAGTCCGCTCTGCTCCGAATCATCGCTCCGGCGTCAAAAATCGTCGTAGGACAAAAAATCGACACGCTATCTTGCAGGAAAAAATCCGGGGAACACGATGGCGTCGTCAAAAGTGCAGGTCGTCGAGCTCGTTTTCGAGAAAAAAAAAAAAAAATTCTCAAAATTCGACAAAAAAATAAAACGATTGTTGGACCGTGTAGAGAATGTAAAACTGCATAAGAATCGTATAGACGAAAATTGGCGTTCACGTGCTCGCTTTTGTGGAAAAAATTAAAAAAGCTCTCAAAGCTCGAGATAAAAAAAAAAAAAACCATCCACCAGGTAGCCAACGGTAAACGGTACAAGTACCGTACGGGCGAAAACGAGCGTTACCGTGCTCGTTTTCGAGTTATTGAGGAAAAACGGCCTGGAGCGATCGGTCCGGCGGTCGACGCGCGAAAGTTTCTAAGTCCGCACTGCTCCGAATCATCGCTCCGGCGTCAAAAATCGTCGTAGGACAAAAAATCGACACGCTATTGTGCAGGAAAAAATCCGGGGAACACGATGGCGTCGTCAAAAGTGCAGGTCGTCGAGCTCGTTTTCGAGAAAAAAAAAAAAAAATTCTCAAAATTCGACAAAAAAATAAAACGATTGTTGGATCGTATAGAGAATGTGAAACTGCATAAGAATCGTATAGACGAAAATTGGCGTTCACGTGCTCGTTTTTGTGGAAAAAATTAAAAAAGCTCTCAAAGCTCGAGATAAAAAAAAAAAAAACCATCCACCAGGTAGCCAACGGTAAACGGTACAAGTACCGTACGGCCGAAAACGAGCGTTACCGTGCTCGTTTTCGAGTTATTGAGGAAAAACGGCCTGGAGCGATCGGTCCGGCGGTCGACGCGCGAAAGTTTCTAAGTCCGCTCTGCTTCGGGGAGGATACCGGAAGAATGCTTCGAGCGATTCCCGGTATCCTCCCAAAGCGTGCCGAAGGGTCACCGTGGGGTTTTTAGTGGGTAGGTCCCGCGCCTGTCGTTGTACGGGGGTGGGGAATCCCACACACCCCTCCCACCTCTCCCCAAGGAGGTGGGAGGGAGTCTTTCGAAGATTTTCCCCACGACAAAAAAAAAAAAAAAAAAAAAAAAAAAGTCCGCTCTGCTCCGAATCATCGCTCCGGCGTCAAAAATCGTCGTAGGACAAAAAATCGACACGCTATTGTGCAGGAAAAAATCCGGGGAACACGATGGCGTCGTCAAAAGTGCAGGTCGTCGAGCTCGTTTTCGAGAGAAAAAAAAAAAAATTCTCAAAATTCGACAAAAAAATAAAACGATTATTGGATCGTGTAGAGAATGTAAAACTGCATCAGAATCGCATAGACGAAATTGGCGTTCACGTGCTCGTTTTTGTGGAAAAAATTAAAAAAGCTCTCAAAGCTCGAGATAAAAAAAAAAAAAACCATCCACCAGGTAGCCAACGGTAAACGGTACAAGTACCGTACGGGCGAAAACGAGCGTTACCGTGCTCGTTTTCGAGTTATTGAGGAAAAACGGCCTGGAGCGATCGGTCCGGCGGTCGACGCGCGAAAGTTTCTAAGTCCGCTCTGCTCCGAATCATCGCTCCGGCGTCAAAAATCGTCGTAGGACAAAAAATCGACACGCTATTTTGCAGGAAAAAATCCGGGGAACACGATGGCGTCGTCAAAAGTGCAGGTCGTCGAGCTCGTTTTCGAGAGAAAAAAAAAAAAATTCTCAAAATTCGACAAAAAAATAAAACGATTATTGGATCGTGTAGAGAATGTAAAACTGCATAAGAATCGCATAGACGAAAATTGGCGTTCACGTGCTCGTTTTTGTGGAAAAAATTAAAAAAGCTCTCAAAGTTCGAGATAAAAAAAAAAAAACCATCGACCAGGTAGCCAACGGTAAACGATACAAGTATCGTACGGGCGAAAACGAGCGTTACCGTGCTCGTTTTCGAGTTATTGACGAAAAACAGCCTGGAGCGATCGGTCCGGCGGTCGACGCGCGAAAGTTTCTAAGTCCGCTCTGCTCCGAATCATCGCTCCGGCGTCAAAAATCGTCGTAGGACAAAAAATCGACACGCTATCTTGCAGGCAAAAATCCGGGGAACACGATGGCGTCGTCAAAAGTGCAGGTCGTCGAGCTCGTTTTCGAGAAAAAAAAAAAAAAATTCTCAAAATTCGACAAAAAAATAAAACGATTGTTGGACCGTGTAGAGAATGTAAAACTGCATAAGAATCGTATAGACGAAAATTGGCGTTCACGTGCTCGTTATTGTGGAAAAAATTAAAAAAGCTCTCAAAGTTCGAGATAAAAAAAAAAAAACCATCGACCAGGTAGCCAACGGTAAACGATACAAGTATCGTACGGGCGAAAACGAGCGTTACCGTGCTCGTTTTCGAGTTATTGAGGAAAAACGGCCTGGAGCGATCGGTCCGGCGGTCGACGCGCGAAAGTTTCTAAGTCCGCTCTGCTCCGAATCATCGCTCCGGCGTCAAAAATCGTCGTAGGACAAAAAATCGACACGCTATTTTGCAGGAAAAAATCCGGGGAACACGATGGCGTCGTCAAAAGTGCAGGTCGTCGAGCTCGTTTTCGAGAAAAAAAAAAAAAAATTCTCAAAATTCGACAAAAAAATAAAACGATTATTGGACCGTGTAGAGAATGTAAAACTGCATAAGAATCGTATAGACGAAAATTGGCGTTCACGTGCTCGTTTTTGTGGAAAAAATTAAAAAAGCTCTCAGAGTTCGAGATAAAAAAAAAAAAACCATCGACCAGGTAGCCAACGGTAAACGATACAAGTATCGTACGGGCGAAAACGAGCGTTACCGTGCTCGTTTTCGAGTTATTGACGAAAAACAGCCTGGAGCGATCGGTCCGGCGGTCGACGCGCGAAAGTTTCTAAGTCCGCTCTGCTCGGACCGGTTGGGGGTAGGAGTGCCTCCCCCTACCGGTCCGACGCAAGGGGAGGCACCCTCGGCGGTCTGGTGCGGCCATGAACGCCCGGCCGCCGAGGGGTGGAAACGGGGTCGCGGGCGGTTGCGAGTTGGGGCTCGCAGCCGCCACTAAACGCGGCCCCGGGACGGATAGCGGCGGGATGGAGTGGCCCCGTCCCGCCGCTATGAGGCAGTGTGTCTACTGGGGGGACCGATTGTCCCCCCGGGGGATGGGCGCGAAAGCGCGGGCACGGGGAGGATACCGGAAGAATGCTTCGAGCGATTCCCGGTATCCTCCCAAAGCGTGCCGAAGGGTCACCGTGGGGTTTTTAGTGGGTAGGTCCCGCGCCTGTCGTTGTACGGGCGCGGGGAATCCCACACACCCCTCCCACCTCTCCCCAAGGAGATGGGAGGGAGTCTTTCGAAGATTTTCCCCACGACAAAAAAAAAAAAAAAAAAAAAAAAAAAAAAAGTCCGCTCTGCTCCGAATCATCGCTCCGGCGTCAAAAATCGTCGTAGGACAAAAAATCGACACGCTATCTTGCAGGAAAAAATCCGGGGAACACGATGGCGTCGTCAAAAGTGCAGGTCGTCGAGCTCGTTTTCGAGAAAAAAAAAAAAAAATTCTCAAAATTCGACAAAAAAATAAAACGATTGTTGGACCGTGTAGAGAATGTAAAACTGCATAAGAATCGTATAGACGAAAATTGGCGTTCACGTGCTCGCTTTTGTGGAAAAAATTAAAAAAGCTCTCAAAGCTCGAGATAAAAAAAAAAAAAACCATCCACCAGGTAGCCAACGGTAAACGGTACAAGTACCGTACGGGCGAAAACGAGCGTTACCGTGCTCGTTTTCGAGTTATTGAGGAAAAACGGCCTGGAGCGATCGGTCCGGCGGTCGACGCGCGAAAGTTTCTAAGTCCGCACTGCTCCGAATCATCGCTCCGGCGTCAAAAATCGTCGTAGGACAAAAAATCGACACGCTATTGTGCAGGAAAAAATCCGGGGAACACGATGGCGTCGTCAAAAGTGCAGGTCGTCGAGCTCGTTTTCGAGAAAAAAAAAAAAAAATTCTCAAAATTCGACAAAAAAATAAAACGATTGTTGGATCGTATAGAGAATGTGAAACTGCATAAGAATCGTATAGACGAAAATTGGCGTTCACGTGCTCGTTTTTGTGGAAAAAATTAAAAAAGCTCTCAAAGCTCGAGATAAAAAAAAAAAAAACCATCCACCAGGTAGCCAACGGTAAACGGTACAAGTACCGTACGGCCGAAAACGAGCGTTACCGTGCTCGTTTTCGAGTTATTGAGGAAAAACGGCCTGGAGCGATCGGTCCGGCGGTCGACGCGCGAAAGTTTCTAAGTCCGCTCTGCTTCGGGGAGGATACCGGAAGAATGCTTCGAGCGATTCCCGGTATCCTCCCAAAGCGTGCCGAAGGGTCACCGTGGGGTTTTTAGTGGGTAGGTCCCGCGCCTGTCGTTGTACGGGGGTGGGGAATCCCACACACCCCTCCCACCTCTCCCCAAGGAGGTGGGAGGGAGTCTTTCGAAGATTTTCCCCACGACAAAAAAAAAAAAAAAAAAAAAAAAAAAGTCCGCTCTGCTCCGAATCATCGCTCCGGCGTCAAAAATCGTCGTAGGACAAAAAATCGACACGCTATTGTGCAGGAAAAAATCCGGGGAACACGATGGCGTCGTCAAAAGTGCAGGTCGTCGAGCTCGTTTTCGAGAGAAAAAAAAAAAAATTCTCAAAATTCGACAAAAAAATAAAACGATTATTGGATCGTGTAGAGAATGTAAAACTGCATCAGAATCGCATAGACGAAATTGGCGTTCACGTGCTCGTTTTTGTGGAAAAAATTAAAAAAGCTCTCAAAGCTCGAGATAAAAAAAAAAAAAACCATCCACCAGGTAGCCAACGGTAAACGGTACAAGTACCGTACGGGCGAAAACGAGCGTTACCGTGCTCGTTTTCGAGTTATTGAGGAAAAACGGCCTGGAGCGATCGGTCCGGCGGTCGACGCGCGAAAGTTTCTAAGTCCGCTCTGCTCCGAATCATCGCTCCGGCGTCAAAAATCGTCGTAGGACAAAAAATCGACACGCTATTTTGCAGGAAAAAATCCGGGGAACACGATGGCGTCGTCAAAAGTGCAGGTCGTCGAGCTCGTTTTCGAGAGAAAAAAAAAAAAATTCTCAAAATTCGACAAAAAAATAAAACGATTATTGGATCGTGTAGAGAATGTAAAACTGCATAAGAATCGCATAGACGAAAATTGGCGTTCACGTGCTCGTTTTTGTGGAAAAAATTAAAAAAGCTCTCAAAGTTCGAGATAAAAAAAAAAAAACCATCGACCAGGTAGCCAACGGTAAACGATACAAGTATCGTACGGGCGAAAACGAGCGTTACCGTGCTCGTTTTCGAGTTATTGACGAAAAACAGCCTGGAGCGATCGGTCCGGCGGTCGACGCGCGAAAGTTTCTAAGTCCGCTCTGCTCCGAATCATCGCTCCGGCGTCAAAAATCGTCGTAGGACAAAAAATCGACACGCTATCTTGCAGGCAAAAATCCGGGGAACACGATGGCGTCGTCAAAAGTGCAGGTCGTCGAGCTCGTTTTCGAGAAAAAAAAAAAAAAATTCTCAAAATTCGACAAAAAAATAAAACGATTGTTGGACCGTGTAGAGAATGTAAAACTGCATAAGAATCGTATAGACGAAAATTGGCGTTCACGTGCTCGTTATTGTGGAAAAAATTAAAAAAGCTCTCAAAGTTCGAGATAAAAAAAAAAAAACCATCGACCAGGTAGCCAACGGTAAACGATACAAGTATCGTACGGGCGAAAACGAGCGTTACCGTGCTCGTTTTCGAGTTATTGAGGAAAAACGGCCTGGAGCGATCGGTCCGGCGGTCGACGCGCGAAAGTTTCTAAGTCCGCTCTGCTCCGAATCATCGCTCCGGCGTCAAAAATCGTCGTAGGACAAAAAATCGACACGCTATCTTGCAGGAAAAAATCCGGGGACCACGATGGCGTCGTCAAAAGTGCAGGTCGTCGAGCTCGTTTTCGAGAGAAAAAAAAAAAAATTCTCAAAATTCGACAAAAAAATAAAACGATTATTGGATCGTGTAGAGAATGTAAAACTGCATCAGAATCGCATAGACGAAAATTGGCGTTCACGTGCTCGTTTTTGTGGAAAAAATTAAAAAAGCTCTCAAAGCTCGAGATAAAAAAAAAAAAAACCATCCACCAGGTAGCCAACGGTAAACGGTACAAGTATCGTACGGGCGAAAACGAGCGTTACCGTGCTCGTTTTCGAGTTATTGACGAAAAACGGCCTGGAGCGATCGGTCCGGCGGTCGACGCGCGAAAGTTTCTAAGTCCGCTCTGCTCCGAATCATCGCTCCGGCTTCAAAAATCGTCGTAGGACAAAAAATCGACACGCTATCTTGCAGGAAAAAATCCGGGGAACACGATGGCGTCGTCAAAAGTGCAGGTCGTCGAGCTCGTTTTCGAGAAAAAAAAAAAAAATTCTCAAAATTCGACAAAAAAATAAAACGATTATTGGATCGTATAGAGAATGTGAAACTGCATAAGAATCGTATAGACGAAAATTGGCGTTCACGTGCTCGTTTTTGTGGAAAAAATTAAAAAAGCTCTCAAAGCTCCAGATAAAAAAAAAAAAAACCATCCACCAGGTAGCCAACGGTAAACGGTACAAGTATCGTACGGGCGAAAACGAGCGTTACCGTGCTCGTTTTCGAGTTATTGACGAAAAACGGCCTGGAGCGATCGGTCCGGCGGTCGACGCGCGAAAGTTTCTAAGTCCGCTCTGCTCCGAATCATCGCTCCGGCGTCAAAAATCGTCGTAGGACAAAAAATCGACACGCTATTTTGCAGGAAAAAATCCGGGGAACACGATGGCGTCGTCAAAAGTGCAGGTCGTCGAGCTCGTTTTCTAGAAAAAAAAAAAAAAATTCTCAAAATTCGACAAAAAAATAAAACGATTGTTGGACCGTGTAGAGAATGTAAAACTGCATAAGAATCGTATAGACGAAAATTGGCGTTCACGTGCTCGTTTTTGTGGAAAAAATTAAAAAAGCTCTCAAAGCTCGAGATAAAAAAAAAAAAAACCATCCACCAGGTAGCCAACGGTAAACGGTACAAGTATCGTACGGGCGAAAACGAGCGTTACCGTGCTCGTTTTCGAGTTATTGACGAAAAACGGCCTGGAGCGATCGGTCCGGCGGTCGACGCGCGAAAGTTTCTAAGTCCGCTCTGCTCCGAATCATCGCTCCGGCGTCAAAAATCGTCGTAGGACAAAAAATCGACACGCTATCTTGCAGGAAAAAATCCGGGGAACACGATGGCGTCGTCAAAAGTGCAGGTCGTCGAGCTCGTTTTCGAGAGAAAAAAAAAAAAATTCTCAAAATTCGACAGAAAAATAAAACGATTATTGGATCGTGTAGAGAATGTAAAACTGCATCAGAATCGCATAGACGAAAATTGGCGTTCACGTGCTCGTTTTTGTGGAAAAAATTAAAAAAGCTCTCAAAGCTCGAGATAAAAAAAAAAAAAACCATCCACCAGGTAGCCAACGGTAAACGATACAAGTATCGTACGGGCGAAAACGAGCGTTACCGTGCTCGTTTTCGAGTTATTGACGAAAAACTGCCTGGAGCGATCGGTCCGGCGGTCGACGCGCGAAAGTTTCTAAGTCCGCTCTGCTCCGAATCATCGCTCC
Source organism: Colletes latitarsis (assembly GCF_051014445.1). Lineage (NCBI taxonomy): Eukaryota > Metazoa > Arthropoda > Insecta > Hymenoptera > Colletidae > Colletes > Colletes latitarsis. The sequence goes on from NC_135137.1 coordinate 3,418,426, forward strand.
GGCGTCAAAAATCGTCGTAGGACAAAAAATCGACACGCTATTGTGCAGGAAAAAATCCGGGGAACACGATGGCGTCGTCAAAAGTGCAGGTCGTCGAGCTCGTTTTCGAGAGAAAAAAAAAAAAATTCTCAAAATTCGACAAAAAAATAAAACGATTATTGGATCGTGTAGAGAATGTAAAACTGCATCAGAATCGCATAGACGAAAATTGGCGTTCACGTGCTCGTTTTTGTGGAAAAAATTAAAAAAGCTCTCAAAGTTCGAGATAAAAAAAAAAAAACCATCGACCAGGTAGCCAACGGTAAACGATACAAGTATCGTACGGGCGAAAACGAGCGTTACCGTGCTCGTTTTCGAGTTATTGACGAAAAACGGCCTGGAGCGATCGGTCCGGCGGTCGACGCGCGAAAGTTTCTAAGTCCGCTCTGCTCCGAATCATCGCTCCGGCGTCAAAAATCGTCGTAGGACAAAAAATCGACACGCTATCTTGCAGGAAAAAATCCGGGGAACACGATGGCGTCGTCAAAAGTGCAGGTCGTCGAGCTCGTTTTCGAGAAAAAAAAAAAAAATTCTCAAAATTCGACAAAAAAATAAAACGATTATTGGATCGTGTAGAGAATGTGAAACTGCATAAGAATCGTATAGACGAAAATTGGCGTTCACGTGCTCGTTTTTGTGGAAAAAATTAAAAAAGCTCTCAAAGCTCGAGATAAAAAAAAAAAAAACCATCCACCAGGTAGCCAACGGTAAACGGTACAAGTACCGTACGGGCGAAAACGAGCGTTACCGTGCTCGTTTTCGAGTTATTGAGGAAAAACGGCCTGGAGCGATCGGTCCGGCGGTCGACGCGCGAAAGTTTCTAAGTCCGCTCTGCTCCGAATCATCGCTCCGGCGTCAAAAATCGTCGTAGGACAAAAACTCGACACGCTATCTTGCAGGAAAAAATCCGGGGAACACGATGGCGTCGTCAAAAGTGCAGGTCGTCGAGCTCGTTTTCGAGAAAAAAAAAAAAAAATTCTCAAAATTCGACAAAAAAATAAAACGATTATTGGATCGTGTAGAGAATGTGAAACTGCATAAGAATCGTATAGACGAAAATTGGCGTTCACGTGCTCGTTTTTGTGGAAAAAATTAAAAAAGCTCTCACAGCTCGAGATAAAAAAAAAAAAAACCATCCACCAGGTAGCCAACGGTAAACGGTACAAGTATCGTACGGGCGAAAACGAGCGTTACCGTGCTCGTTTTCGAGTTATTGAGGAAAAACGGCCTGGAGCGATCGGTCCGGCGGTCGACGCGCGAAAGTTTCTAAGTCCGCTCTGCTCCGAATCATCGCTCCGGCGTCAAAAATCGTCGTAGGACAAAAAATCGACACGCTATTTTGCAGGAAAAAATCCGGGGAACACGATGGCGTCGTCAAAAGTGCAGGTCGTCGAGCTCGTTTTCGAGAAAAAAAAAAAAAAATTCTCAAAATTCGACAAAAAAATAAAACGATTGTTGGATCGTATAGAGAATGTGAAACTGCATAAGAATCGTATAGACGAAAATTGGCGTTCACGTGCTCGTTTTTGTGGAAAAAATTAAAAAAGCTCTCAAAGCTCGAGATAAAAAAAAAAAAAACCATCCACCAGGTAGCCAACGGTAAACGGTACAAGTACCGTACGGCCGAAAACGAGCGTTACCGTGCTCGTTTTCGAGTTATTGAGGAAAAACGGCCTGGAGCGATCGGTCCGGCGGTCGACGCGCGAAAGTTTCTAAGTCCGCTCTGCTTCGGGGAGGATACCGGAAGAATGCTTCGAGCGATTCCCGGTATCCTCCCAAAGCGTGCCGAAGGGTCACCGTGGGGTTTTTAGTGGGTAGGTCCCGCGCCTGTCGTTGTACGGGGGTGGGGAATCCCACACACCCCTCCCACCTCTCCCCAAGGAGGTGGGAGGGAGTCTTTCGAAGATTTTCCCCACGACAAAAAAAAAAAAAAAAAAAAAAAAAAAAAAGTCCGCTATGCTCCGAATCATCGCTCCGGCGTCAAAAATCGTCGTAGGACAAAAAATCGACACGCTATCTTGCAGGAAAAAATCCGGGGACCACGATGGCGTCGTCAAAAGTGCAGGTCGTCGAGCTCGTTTTCGAGAGAAAAAAAAAAAAATTCTCAAAATTCGACAAAAAAATAAAACGATTATTGGATCGTGTAGAGAATGTAAAACTGCATAAGAATCGTATAGACGAAAATTGGCGTTCACGTGCTCGTTTTTGTGGAAAAAATTAAAAAAGCTCTCAAAGCTCGAGATAAAAAAAAAAAAAACCATCCACCAGGTAGCCAACGGTAAACGGTACAAGTACCGTACGGGCGAAAACGAGCGTTACCGTGCTCGTTTTCGAGTTATTGAGGAAAAACGGCCTGGAGCGATCGGTCCGGCGGTCGACGCGCGAAAGTTTCTAAGTCCGCTCTGCTCCGAATCATCGCTCCGGCATCAAAAATCGTCGTAGGACAAAAAATCGACACGCTATCTTGCAGGAAAAAATCCGGGGACCACGATGGCGTCGTCAAAAGTGCAGGTCGTCGAGCTCGTTTTCGAGAGAAAAAAAAAAAAATTCTCAAAATTCGACAAAAAAATAAAACGATTATTGGATCGTGTAGAGAATGTAAAACTGCATCAGTATCGCATAGACGAAAATTGGCGTTCACGTGCTCGTTTTTGTGGAAAAAATTAAAAAAGCTCTCAAAGCTCGAGATAAAAAAAAAAAAAACCATCCACCAGGTAGCCAACGGTAAACGGTACAAGTATCGTACGGGCGAAAACGAGCGTTACCGTGCTCGTTTTCGAGTTATTGACGAAAAACGGCCTGGAGCGATCGGTCCGGCGGTCGACGCGCGAAAGTTTCTAAGTCCGCTCTGCTCCGAATCATCGCTCCGGCGTCAAAAATCGTCGTAGGACAAAAAATCGACACGCTATCTTGCAGGAAAAAATCCGGGGAACACGATGGCGTCGTCAAAAGTGCAGGTCGTCGAGCTCGTTTTCGAGAGAAAAAAAAAAAAATTCTCAAAATTCGACAGAAAAATAAAACGATTATTGGATCGTGTAGAGAATGTAAAACTGCATCAGAATCGCATAGACGAAAATTGGCGTTCACGTGCTCGTTTTTGTGGAAAAAATTAAAAAAGCTCTCAAAGCTCGAGATAAAAAAAAAAAAAACCATCCACCAGGTAGCCAACGGTAAACGATACAAGTATCGTACGGGCGAAAACGAGCGTTACCGTGCTCGTTTTCGAGTTATTGACGAAAAACAGCCTGGAGCGATCGGTCCGGCGGTCGACGCGCGAAAGTTTCTAAGTCCGCTCTGCTCCGAATCATCGCTCCGGCGTCAAAAATCGTCGTAGGACAAAAAATCGACACGCTATTGTGCAGGAAAAAATCCGGGGAACACGATGGCGTCGTCAAAAGTGCAGGTCGTCGAGCTCGTTTTCGAGAGAAAAAAAAAAAAATTCTCAAAATTCGACAAAAAAATAAAACGATTATTGGATCGTGTAGAGAATGTAAAACTGCATCAGAATCGCATAGACGAAAATTGGCGTTCACGTGCTCGTTTTTGTGGAAAAAATTAAAAAAGCTCTCAAAGTTCGAGATAAAAAAAAAAAAACCATCGACCAGGTAGCCAACGGTAAACGATACAAGTATCGTACGGGCGAAAACGAGCGTTACCGTGCTCGTTTTCGAGTTATTGACGAAAAACGGCCTGGAGCGATCGGTCCGGCGGTCGACGCGCGAAAGTTTCTAAGTCCGCTCTGCTCCGAATCATCGCTCCGGCGTCAAAAATCGTCGTAGGACAAAAAATCGACACGCTATCTTGCAGGAAAAAATCCGGGGAACACGATGGCGTCGTCAAAAGTGCAGGTCGTCGAGCTCGTTTTCGAGAAAAAAAAAAAAAATTCTCAAAATTCGACAAAAAAATAAAACGATTATTGGATCGTGTAGAGAATGTGAAACTGCATAAGAATCGTATAGACGAAAATTGGCGTTCACGTGCTCGTTTTTGTGGAAAAAATTAAAAAAGCTCTCAAAGCTCGAGATAAAAAAAAAAAAAACCATCCACCAGGTAGCCAACGGTAAACGGTACAAGTACCGTACGGGCGAAAACGAGCGTTACCGTGCTCGTTTTCGAGTTATTGAGGAAAAACGGCCTGGAGCGATCGGTCCGGCGGTCGACGCGCGAAAGTTTCTAAGTCCGCTCTGCTCCGAATCATCGCTCCGGCGTCAAAAATCGTCGTAGGACAAAAACTCGACACGCTATCTTGCAGGAAAAAATCCGGGGAACACGATGGCGTCGTCAAAAGTGCAGGTCGTCGAGCTCGTTTTCGAGAAAAAAAAAAAAAAATTCTCAAAATTCGACAAAAAAATAAAACGATTATTGGATCGTGTAGAGAATGTGAAACTGCATAAGAATCGTATAGACGAAAATTGGCGTTCACGTGCTCGTTTTTGTGGAAAAAATTAAAAAAGCTCTCACAGCTCGAGATAAAAAAAAAAAAAACCATCCACCAGGTAGCCAACGGTAAACGGTACAAGTATCGTACGGGCGAAAACGAGCGTTACCGTGCTCGTTTTCGAGTTATTGAGGAAAAACGGCCTGGAGCGATCGGTCCGGCGGTCGACGCGCGAAAGTTTCTAAGTCCGCTCTGCTCCGAATCATCGCTCCGGCGTCAAAAATCGTCGTAGGACAAAAAATCGACACGCTATTTTGCAGGAAAAAATCCGGGGAACACGATGGCGTCGTCAAAAGTGCAGGTCGTCGAGCTCGTTTTCGAGAAAAAAAAAAAAAAATTCTCAAAATTCGACAAAAAAATAAAACGATTGTTGGATCGTATAGAGAATGTGAAACTGCATAAGAATCGTATAGACGAAAATTGGCGTTCACGTGCTCGTTTTTGTGGAAAAAATTAAAAAAGCTCTCAAAGCTCGAGATAAAAAAAAAAAAAACCATCCACCAGGTAGCCAACGGTAAACGGTACAAGTACCGTACGGCCGAAAACGAGCGTTACCGTGCTCGTTTTCGAGTTATTGAGGAAAAACGGCCTGGAGCGATCGGTCCGGCGGTCGACGCGCGAAAGTTTCTAAGTCCGCTCTGCTTCGGGGAGGATACCGGAAGAATGCTTCGAGCGATTCCCGGTATCCTCCCAAAGCGTGCCGAAGGGTCACCGTGGGGTTTTTAGTGGGTAGGTCCCGCGCCTGTCGTTGTACGGGGGTGGGGAATCCCACACACCCCTCCCACCTCTCCCCAAGGAGGTGGGAGGGAGTCTTTCGAAGATTTTCCCCACGACAAAAAAAAAAAAAAAAAAAAAAAAAAAAAAGTCCGCTATGCTCCGAATCATCGCTCCGGCGTCAAAAATCGTCGTAGGACAAAAAATCGACACGCTATCTTGCAGGAAAAAATCCGGGGACCACGATGGCGTCGTCAAAAGTGCAGGTCGTCGAGCTCGTTTTCGAGAGAAAAAAAAAAAAATTCTCAAAATTCGACAAAAAAATAAAACGATTATTGGATCGTGTAGAGAATGTAAAACTGCATCAGAATCGCATAGACGAAAATTGGCGTTCACGTGCTCGTTTTTGTGGAAAAAATTAAAAAAGCTCTCAAAGCTCGAGATAAAAAAAAAAAAAACCATCCAACAGGTAGCCAACGGTAAACGGTACAAGTATCGTACGGGCGAAAACGAGCGTTACCGTGCTCGTTTTCGAGTTATTGACGAAAAACGGCCTGGAGCGATCGGTCCGGCGGTCGACGCGCGAAAGTTTCCAAGTCTGCTCTGCCCCGAATCATCGCTCCGGCGTCAAAAATCGTCGTAGGACAAAAAATCGACACGCTATCTTGCAGGAAAAAATCCGGGGAACACGATGGCGTCGTCAAAAGTGCAGGTCGTCGAGCTCGTTTTCGAGAGAAAAAAAAAAAAATTCTCAAAATTCGACAAAAAAATAAAACGATTATTGGATCGTGTAGAGAATGTAAAACTGCATAAGAATCGTATAGACGAAAATTGGCGTTCACGTGCTCGTTTTTGTGGAAAAAATTAAAAAAGCTCTCACAGCTCGAGATAAAAAAAAAAAAAACCATCCACCAGGTAGCCAACGGTAAACGGTACAAGTATCGTACGGGCGAAAACGAGCGTTACCGTGCTCGTTTTCGAGTTATTGAGGAAAAACGGCCTGGAGCGATCGGTCCGGCGGTCGACGCGCGAAAGTTTCTAAGTCCGCTCTGCTCCGAATCATCGCTCCGGCGTCAAAAATCGTCGTAGGACAAAAAATCGACACGCTATCTTGCAGGAAAAAATCCGGGGACCACGATGGCGTCGTCAAAAGTGCAGGTCGTCGAGCTCGTTTTCGAGAGAAAAAAAAAAAAATTCTCAAAATTCGACAAAAAAATAAAACGATTATTGGATCGTGTAGAGAATGTAAAACTGCATAAGAATCGTATAGACGAAAATTGGTGTTCACGTGCTCGTTTTTGTGGAAAAAATTAAAAAAGCTCTCAAAGCTCGAGATAAAAAAAAAAAAAACCATCCACCAGGTAGCCAACGGTAAACGGTACAAGTATCGTACGGGCGAAAACGAGCGTTACCGTGCTCGTTTTCGAGTTATTGACGAAAAACAGCCTGGAGCGATCGGTCCGGCGGTCGACGCGCGAAAGTTTCTAAGTCCGCTCTGCTCCGAATCATCGCTCCGGCGTCAAAAATCGTCGTAGGACAAAAAATCGACACGCTATCTTGCAGGAAAAAATCCGGGGAACTCGATGGCGTCGTCAAAAGTGCAGGTCGTCGAGCTCGTTTTCGAGAAAAAAAAAAAAAAATTCTCAAAATTCGACAAAAAAATAAAACGATTATTGGATCGTATAGAGAATGTGAAACTGCATAAGAATCGTATAGACGAAAATTGGCGTTCACGTGCTCGTTTTTGTGGAAAAAATTAAAAAAGCTCTCAAAGTTCGAGATAAAAAAAGAAAAACCATCGACCAGGTAGCCAACGGTAAACGATACAAGTATCGTACGGGCGAAAACGAGCGTTACCGTGCTCGTTTTCGAGTTATTGACGAAAAACAGCCTGGAGCGATCGGTCCGGCGGTCGACGCGCGAAAGTTTCTAAGTCCGCTCTGCTCCGAATCATCGCTCCGGCGTCAAAAATCGTCGTAGGACAAAAAATCGACACGGTGTCTTGCAGGAAAAAATCCGGGGAACACGATGGCGTCGTCAAAAGTGCAGGTCGTCGAGCTCGTTTTCGAGAGAAAAAAAAAAAAATTCTCAAAATTCGACAAAAAAATAAAACGATTATTGGATCGTGTAGAGAATGTAAAACTGCATAAGAATCGCATAGACGAAAATTGGCGTTCACGTGCTCGTTTTTGTGGAAAAAATTAAAAAAGCTCTCAAAGTTCGAGATAAAAAAAGAAAAACCATCGACCAGGTAGCCAACGGTAAACGATACAAGTATCGTACGGGCGAAAACGAGCGTTACCGTGCTCGTTTTCGAGTTATTGACGAAAAACAGCCTGGAGCGATCGGTCCGGCGGTCGACGCGCGAAAGTTTCTAAGTCCGCTCTGCTCCGAATCATCGCTCCGGCGTCAAAAATCGTCGTAGGACAAAAAATCGACACGCTATCTTGCAGGCAAAAATCCGGGGAACACGATGGCGTCGTCAAAAGTGCAGGTCGTCGAGCTCGTTTTCGAGAAAAAAAAAAAAAAATTCTCAAAATTCGACAAAAAAATAAAACGATTATTGGATCGTGTAGAGAATGTAAAACTGCATAAGAATCGTATAGACGAAAATTGGTGTTCACGTGCTCGTTTTTGTGGAAAAAATTAAAAAAGCTCTCAAAGCTCGAGATAAAAAAAAAAAAAACCATCCACCAGGTAGCCAACGGTAAACGGTACAAGTACCGTACGGGCGAAAACGAGCGTTGCCGTGCTCGTTTTCGAGTTATTGACGAAAAACGGCCTGGAGCGATCGGTCCGGCGGTCGACGCGCGAAAGTTTCTAAGTCCGCTCTGCTCCGAATCATCGCTCCGGCGTCAAAAATCGTCGTAGGACAAAAAATCGACACGGTGTCTTGCAGGAAAAAATCCGGGGAACACGATGGCGTCGTCAAAAGTGCAGGTCGTCGAGCTCGTTTTCGAGAGAAAAAAAAAAAAATTCTCAAAATTCGACAAAAAAATAAAACGATTATTGGATCGTGTAGAGAATGTAAAACTGCATAAGAATCGCATAGACGAAAATTGGCGTTCACGTGCTCGTTTTTGTGGAAAAAATTAAAAAAGCTCTCAAAGTTCGAGATAAAAAAAAAAAAACCATCGACCAGGTAGCCAACGGTAAACGATACAAGTATCGTACGGGCGAAAACGAGCGTTACCGTGCTCGTTTTCGAGTTATTGACGAAAAACAGCCTGGAGCGATCGGTCCGGCGGTCGACGCGCGAAAGTTTCTAAGTCCGCTCTGCTCCGAATCATCGCTCCGGCGTCAAAAATCGTCGTAGGACAAAAAATCGACACGCTATCTTGCAGGCAAAAATCCGGGGAACACGATGGCGTCGTCAAAAGTGCAGGTCGTCGAGCTCGTTTTCGAGAAAAAAAAAAAAAAATTCTCAAAATTCGACAAAAAAATAAAACGATTGTTGGACCGTGTAGAGAATGTAAAACTGCATAAGAATCGTATAGACGAAAATTGGCGTTCACGTGCTCGTTATTGTGGAAAAAATTAAAAAAGCTCTCAAAGTTCGAGATAAAAAAAAAAAAACCATCGACCAGGTAGCCAACGGTAAACGATACAAGTATCGTACGGGCGAAAACGAGCGTTACCGTGCTCGTTTTCGAGTTATTGAGGAAAAACGGCCTGGAGCGATCGGTCCGGCGGTCGACGCGCGAAAGTTTCTAAGTCCGCTCTGCTCCGAATCATCGCTCCGGCGTCAAAAATCGTCGTAGGACAAAAAATCGACACGCTATCTTGCAGGAAAAAATCCGGGGACCACGATGGCGTCGTCAAAAGTGCAGGTCGTCGAGCTCGTTTTCGAGAGAAAAAAAAAAAAATTCTCAAAATTCGACAAAAAAATAAAACGATTATTGGATCGTGTAGAGAATGTAAAACTGCATCAGAATCGCATAGACGAAAATTGGCGTTCACGTGCTCGTTTTTGTGGAAAAAATTAAAAAAGCTCTCAAAGCTCGAGATAAAAAAAAAAAAACCATCCACCAGGTAGCCAACGGTAAACGGTACAAGTATCGTACGGGCGAAAACGAGCGTTACCGTGCTCGTTTTCGAGTTATTGACGAAAAACGGCCTGGAGCGATCGGTCCGGCGGTCGACGCGCGAAAGTTTCTAAGTCCGCTCTGCTCCGAATCATCGCTCCGGCGTCAAAAATCGTCGTAGGACAAAAAATCGACACGCTATCTTGCAGGAAAAAATCCGGGGACCACGATGGCGTCGTCAAAAGTGCAGGTCGTCGAGCTCGTTTTCGAGAGAAAAAAAAAAAAATTCTCAAAATTCGACAAAAAAATAAAACGATTATTGGATCGTGTAGAGAATGTAAAACTGCATAAGAATCGTATAGACGAAAATTGGTGTTCACGTGCTCGTTTTTGTGGAAAAAATTAAAAAAGCTCTCAAAACTCGAGATAAAAAAAAAAAAAACCATCCACCAGGTAGCCAACGGTAAACGGTACAAGTACCGTACGGGCGAAAACGAGCGTTACCGTGCTCGTTTTCGAGTTATTGACGAAAAACGGCCTGGAGCGATCGGTCCGGCGGTCGAGGCGCGAAAGTTTCTAAGTCCGCTCTGCTCTCCTCCGGAAGGAGGGTCGGCCCGCGGAGTCTCCCTCCGCATACCGGCCCATTTGTCTCCTCGACGAGGTGGGCAAGCTCTTCGAGCGTGTGATTGCTGCCCGCCTCGTCGAGCACCTGTCGCGGGGTGATCCCGGTCTGGCCGACTGCCAGTTCGGTTTCCGGGGGGGCCGATCGACTATCGACGCGATAGGTCGTGTGAGGGCCCTCTCGGAGGCGGCAGTCTCCCGGGGAGGGGTGGCATTGGCAATATCCTTGGATATTGCCAATGCCTTTAACACCCTCCCCTGGGAAGAGATAAGGAGGGGACTCGAATATCATCGAGTCCCCCCTTGTCTCAGGGCGGTCGTCGGGGATTATCTCCGCGGCAGGTGGATCGAGTATCCGGGCCGGGATGGTGATATGCGGAGGGAGGTGTACTGCGGTGTTCCGCAGGGGTCGGTCCTCGGGCCACTCCTGTGGAACATCGCGTACGACTCGGTGTTGCGGGCCGGCCTCCCCGACGGCGTCAGCACGGTGTGTTATGCGGATGACACACTGGTGCTGGCCGTCGGGGCGCACTGGGGGAGGGCCATGCGTCGCGCGGAGGAGGGGTCGCAACGCGTCGTCGACCGGATCAGGGGGATGGGGATGACGGTGGCGGTCCATAAGACCGAGGTGATTGCGTTTCATTCACCTCGGCAGGATCCGCCACCCCCTCTGATTCGGGTGGGTGGGGCTGACATCGAGGTGAAGCCCCAGATCAGGTATCTAGGGCTGATCCTCGATAGCCACTGGCGTTTCGAGAAGCATTTCCGCTGCCTGGTCCCCCGGTTGGAAAGGATGGTTGCGGCTCTGGGCCGGATCCTGCCCAACCTGGGGGGCCCGGCGGGCCGAGTTCGTCGCCTCTATGTGGCAGTGGTCCAGTCGGTGGCCCTATACGGGGCCCCCGTCTGGGCGGACGACCTGGCTGCCTCCCGGCGCAGCATGACTATGCTGCGTCGGGTGCAGAGGCGCATGGCGCTCAGGGTCGTCCGCGGGTATCGGACCATGTCACATGAGGCGGCGACGGTTCTAGCGGGGATGCCGCCCATGGACCTGCTCGCGCGGTCGCACGCGGTGATGTACCGGCACCGCGTCGACCGTCGCGCGGGGGTGGGGGCGGTCCCGGGCGGGCAGGAACCTGCTTGGGGCGATTTGAAGCGCCAGGCCCGGCAGTCCGTGTTGCTCGCATGGCAGGAGCGGCTGGCTCTGCCAACCGCGGGGCACCGGACTGTCGGGGCTGTTCGGCCACTCCTGAAGGAGTGGCTGGACAGAGGCCATGGCAGCCTCACCTACCGGATGGCACAGGTATTTTCCGGGCATGGCAGCTTCGGAAGATACCTGTGCCGCATAGGGAAGGAGCCGACGGCGCGTTGCTGCCACTGCGACGCTGAGCAGGACACGGCGGATCATACCCTGGAGGTATGCCCCGCGTGGGAGGGGGAGCGCCGTGTCCTGGTCGGCGTCGTCGGGCGGGATGTCTCGCTGCCGGGCGTGGTGCGCGCCATGCTCGGCAGCGAGGAGAAGTGGAGGGCCGTGGCCTCCTTCTGCGAGAACGTAATGTTGCAGAAGGAGGCCGCGGGGAGGGAGCGCGAGCTTCAGCGGCGCGCTGAAGCTCGCGCTCGTGCGGTGGCCCGAGGTCGTCGCCCGGTCGCGAGGCGTCGCGGGCGGCCGCCTCGGCGTGGCGGATGACCTAGGCTGGGAGGGGGGTCCTGAGGGGACCCTCCTCCCGCCAGGCGGCGCCGGGTCGGACCGGTTGGGGGTAGGAGTGCCTCCCCCTACCGGTCCGACGCAAGGGGAGGCACCCTCGGCGGTCTGGTGCGGCCATGAACGCCCGGCCGCCGAGGGGTGGAAACGGGGTCGCGGGCGGTTGCGAATTGGGGCTCGCAGCCGCCACTAAACGCGGCCCCGGGACGGATAGCGGCGGGATGGAGTGGCCCCGTCCCGCCGCTATGAGGCAGTGTGTCTACTGGGGGGACCGATTGTCCCCCCGGGGGATGGGCGCGAAAGCGCGGGCACGGGGAGGATACCGGAAGAATGCTTCGAGCGATTCCCGGTATCCTCCCAAAGCGTGCCGAAGGGTCACCGTGGGGTTTTTAGTGGGTAGGTCCCGCGCCTGTCGTTGTACGGGCGCGGGGAATCCCACACACCCCTCCCACCTCTCCCCAAGGAGATGGGAGGGAGTCTTTCGAAGATTTTCCCCACGACAAAAAAAAAAAAAAAAAAAAAAAAAAAAAAATGTCCGCTCTGCTCCGAATCATCGCTCCGGCGTCAAAAATCGTCGTAGGACAAAAACTCGACACGCTATCTTGCAGGAAAAAATCCGGGGAACACGATGGCGTCGTCAAAAGTGCAGGTCGTCGAGCTCGTTTTCGAGAAAAAAAAAAAAAAATTCTCAAAATTCGACAAAAAAATAAAACGATTGTTGGACCGTGTAGAGAATGTAAAACTGCATAAGAATCGTATAGACGAAAATTGGCGTTCACGTGCTCGCTTTTGTGGAAAAAATTAAAAAAGCTCTCAAAGCTCGAGATAAAAAAAAAAAAAACCATCCACCAGGTAGCCAACGGTAAACGGTACAAGTACCGTACGGGCGAAAACGAGCGTTACCGTGCTCGTTTTCGAGTTATTGAGGAAAAACGGCCTGGAGCGATCGGTCCGGCGGTCGACGCGCGAAAGTTTCTAAGTCCGCACTGCTCCGAATCATCGCTCCGGCGTCAAAAATCGTCGTAGGACAAAAAATCGACACGCTATTGTGCAGGAAAAAATCCGGGGAACACGATGGCGTCGTCAAAAGTGCAGGTCGTCGAGCTCGTTTTCGAGAGAAAAAAAAAAAAATTCTCAAAATTCGACAAAAAAATAAAACGATTATTGGATCGTGTAGAGAATGTAAAACTGCATAAGAATCGCATAGACGAAAATTGGCGTTCACGTGCTCGTTTTTGTGGAAAAAATTAAAAAAGCTCTCAAAGTTCGAGATAAAAAAAAAAAAACCATCGACCAGGTAGTCAACGGTAAACGATACAAGTATCGTACGGGCGAAAACGAGCGTTACCGTGCTCGTTTTCGAGTTATTGACGAAAAACGGCCTGGAGCGATCGGTCCGGTGGTCGACGCGCGAAAGTTTCTAAGTCCGCTCTGCTCCGAATCATCGCTCCGGCGTCAAAAATCGTCGTAGGACAAAAAATCGACACGCTATCTTGCAGGAAAAAATCCGGGGAACACGATGGCGTCGTCAAAAGTGCAGGTCGTCGAGCTCGTTTTCGAGAAAAAAAAAAAAAAATTCTCAAAATTCGACAAAAAAATAAAACGATTATTGGATCGTGTAGAGAATGTAAAACTGCATCAGAATCGCATAGACGAAAATTGGCGTTCACGTGCTCGTTTTTGTGGAAAAAATTAAAAAAGCTCTCAAAGCTCGAGATAAAAAAAAAAAAAACCATCCACCAGGTAGCCAACGGTAAACGGTACAAGTATCGTACGGGCGAAAACGAGCGTTACCGTGCTCGTTTTCGAGTTATTGACGAAAAACGGCCTGGAGCGATCGGTCCGGCGGTCGACGCGCGAAAGTTTCTAAGTCCGCTCTGCTCCGAATCATCGCTCCGGCGTCAAAAATCGTCGTAGGACAAAAAATCGACACGCTATCTTGCAGGAAAAAATCCGGGGACCACGATGGCGTCGTCAAAAGTGCAGGTCGTCGAGCTCGTTTTCGAGAAAAAAAAAAAAAATTCTCAAAATTCGACAAAAAAATAAAACGATTATTGGATCGTGTAGAGAATGTGAAACTGCATAAGAATCGTATAGACGAAAATTGGCGTTCACGTGCTCGTTTTTGTGGAAAAAATTAAAAAAGCTCTCAAAGCTCGAGATAAAAAAAAAAAAAACCATCCACCAGGTAGCCAACGGTAAACGGTACAAGTATCGTACGGGCGAAAACGAGCGTTACCGTGCTCGTTTTCGAGTTATTGAGGAAGAACGGCCTGGAGCGATCGGTCCGGCGGTCGACGCGCGAAAGTTTCTAAGTCCGCTCTGCTCCAAATCATCGCTCCGGCGTCAAAAATCGTCGTAGGACAAAAAATCGACACGCTATTTTGCAGGAAAAAATCCGGGGAACACGATGGCGTCGTCAAAAGTGCAGGTCGTCGAGCTCGTTTTCGAGAAAAAAAAAAAAAAATTCTCAAAATTCGACAAAAAAATAAAACGATTATTGGACCGTGTAGAGAATGTAAAACTGCATAAGAATCGTATAGACGAAAATTGGCGTTCACGTGCTCGTTTTTGTGGAAAAAATTAAAAAAGCTCTCAGAGTTCGAGATAAAAAAAAAAAAACCATCGACCAGGTAGCCAACGGTAAACGATACAAGTATCGTACGGGCGAAAACGAGCGTTACCGTGCTCGTTTTCGAGTTATTGACGAAAAACAGCCTGGAGCGATCGGTCCGGCGGTCGACGCGCGAAAGTTTCTAAGTCCGCTCTGCTCGGACCGGTTGGGGGTAGGAGTGCCTCCCCCTACCGGTCCGACGCAAGGGGAGGCACCCTCGGCGGTCTGGTGCGGCCATGAACGCCCGGCCGCCGAGGGGTGGAAACGGGGTCGCGGGCGGTTGCGAGTTGGGGCTCGCAGCCGCCACTAAACGCGGCCCCGGGACGGATAGCGGCGGGATGGAGTGGCCCCGTCCCGCCGCTATGAGGCAGTGTGTCTACTGGGGGGACCGATTGTCCCCCCGGGGGATGGGCGCGAAAGCGCGGGCACGGGGAGGATACCGGAAGAATGCTTCGAGCGATTCCCGGTATCCTCCCAAAGCGTGCCGAAGGGTCACCGTGGGGTTTTTAGTGGGTAGGTCCCGCGCCTGTCGTTGTACGGGCGCGGGGAATCCCACACACCCCTCCCACCTCTCCCCAAGGAGATGGGAGGGAGTCTTTCGAAGATTTTCCCCACGACAAAAAAAAAAAAAAAAAAAAAAAAAAAAAAAGTCCGCTCTGCTCCGAATCATCGCTCCGGCGTCAAAAATCGTCGTAGGACAAAAAATCGACACGCTATCTTGCAGGAAAAAATCCGGGGAACACGATGGCGTCGTCAAAAGTGCAGGTCGTCGAGCTCGTTTTCGAGAAAAAAAAAAAAAAATTCTCAAAATTCGACAAAAAAATAAAACGATTGTTGGATCGTATAGAGAATGTGAAACTGCATAAGAATCGTATAGACGAAAATTGGCGTTCACGTGCTCGTTTTTGTGGAAAAAATTAAAAAAGCTCTCAAAGCTCGAGATAAAAAAAAAAAAAACCATCCACCAGGTAGCCAACGGTAAACGGTACAAGTACCGTACGGCCGAAAACGAGCGTTACCGTGCTCGTTTTCGAGTTATTGAGGAAAAACGGCCTGGAGCGATCGGTCCGGCGGTCGACGCGCGAAAGTTTCTAAGTCCGCACTGCTCCGAATCATCGCTCCGGCGTCAAAAATCGTCGTAGGACAAAAAATCGACACGCTATTGTGCAGGAAAAAATCCGGGGAACACGATGGCGTCGTCAAAAGTGCAGGTCGTCGAGCTCGTTTTCGAGAAAAAAAAAAAAAAATTCTCAAAATTCGACAAAAAAATAAAACGATTGTTGGATCGTATAGAGAATGTGAAACTGCATAAGAATCGTATAGACGAAAATTGGCGTTCACGTGCTCGTTTTTGTGGAAAAAATTAAAAAAGCTCTCAAAGCTCGAGATAAAAAAAAAAAAAACCATCCACCAGGTAGCCAACGGTAAACGGTACAAGTACCGTACGGCCGAAAACGAGCGTTACCGTGCTCGTTTTCGAGTTATTGAGGAAAAACGGCCTGGAGCGATCGGTCCGGCGGTCGACGCGCGAAAGTTTCTAAGTCCGCTCTGCTTCGGGGAGGATACCGGAAGAATGCTTCGAGCGATTCCCGGTATCCTCCCAAAGCGTGCCGAAGGGTCACCGTGGGGTTTTTAGTGGGTAGGTCCCGCGCCTGTCGTTGTACGGGGGTGGGGAATCCCACACACCCCTCCCACCTCTCCCCAAGGAGGTGGGAGGGAGTCTTTCGAAGATTTTCCCCACGACAAAAAAAAAAAAAAAAAAAAAAAAAAAGTCCGCTCTGCTCCGAATCATCGCTCCGGCGTCAAAAATCGTCGTAGGACAAAAAATCGACACGCTATTGTGCAGGAAAAAATCCGGGGAACACGATGGCGTCGTCAAAAGTGCAGGTCGTCGAGCTCGTTTTCGAGAGAAAAAAAAAAAAAT
The DNA here is from genome assembly GCF_051014445.1 of Colletes latitarsis. Classification (NCBI taxonomy): domain Eukaryota; kingdom Metazoa; phylum Arthropoda; class Insecta; order Hymenoptera; family Colletidae; genus Colletes; species Colletes latitarsis. Next base: position 3,434,500 of record NC_135137.1, read on the forward strand.
TCTCAAAATTCGACAAAAAAATAAAACGATTATTGGATCGTGTAGAGAATGTAAAACTGCATCAGAATCGCATAGACGAAAATTGGCGTTCACGTGCTCGTTTTTGTGGAAAAAATTAAAAAAGCTCTCAAAGCTCGAGATAAAAAAAAAAAAACCATCCACCAGGTAGCCAACGGTAAACGGTACAAGTATCGTACGGGCGAAAACGAGCGTTACCGTGCTCGTTTTCGAGTTATTGACGAAAAACGGCCTGGAGCGATCGGTCCGGCGGTCGACGCGCGAAAGTTTCTAAGTCCGCTCTGCTCCGAATCATCGCTCCGGCGTCAAAAATCGTCGTAGGACAAAAAATCGACACGCTATCTTGCAGGAAAAAATCCGGGGAACACGATGGCGTCGTCAAAAGTGCAGGTCGTCGAGCTCGTTTTCGAGAAAAAAAAGAAAAAATTCTCAAAATTCGACAAAAAAATAAAACGATTGTTGGACCGTGTAGAGAATGTAAAACTGCATAAGAATCGTATAGACGAAAATTGGCGTTCACGTGCTCGTTTTTGTGGAAAAAATTAAAAAAGCTCTCAAAGTTCGAGATAAAAAAAAAAAAACCATCGACCAGGTAGCCAACGGTAAACGATACAAGTATCGTACGGGCGAAAACGAGCGTTACCGTGCTCGTTTTCGAGTTATTGACGAAAAACGGCCTGGAGCGATCGGTCCGGTGGTCGACGCGCGAAAGTTTCTAAGTCCGCTCTGCTCCGAATCATCGCTCCGGCGTCAAAAATCGTCGTAGGACAAAAAATCGACACGCTATCTTGCAGGAAAAAATCCGGGGAACACGATGGCGTCGTCAAAAGTGCAGGTCGTCGAGCTCGTTTTCGAGAGAAAAAAAAAAAAATTCTCAAAATTCGACAAAAAAATAAAACGATTATTGGATCGTGTAGAGAATGTAAAACTGCATAAGAATCGCATAGACGAAAATTGGCGTTCACGTGCTCGTTTTTGTGGAAAAAATTAAAAAAGCTCTCAAAGTTCGAGATAAAAAAAAAAAAACCATCGACCAGGTAGCCAACGGTAAACGATACAAGTATCGTACGGGCGAAAACGAGCGTTACCGTGCTCGTTTTCGAGTTATTGACGAAAAACAGCCTGGAGCGATCGGTCCGGCGGTCGACGCGCGAAAGTTTCTAAGTCCGCTCTGCTCCGAATCATCGCTCCGGCGTCAAAAATCGTCGTAGGACAAAAAATCGACACGCTATCTTGCAGGAAAAAATCCGGGGAACACGATGGCGTCGTCAAAAGTGCAGGTCGTCGAGCTCGTTTTCGAGAAAAAAAAAAAAAATTCTCAAAATTCGACAAAAAAATAAAACGATTATTGGATCGTGTAGAGAATGTGAAACTGCATAAGAATCGTATAGACGAAAATTGGCGTTCACGTGCTCGTTTTTGTGGAAAAAATTAAAAAAGCTCTCAAAGCTCGAGATAAAAAAAAAAAAAACCATCCACCAGGTAGCCAACGGTAAACGGTACAAGTATCGTACGGGCGAAAACGAGCGTTACCGTGCTCGTTTTCGAGTTATTGAGGAAGAACGGCCTGGAGCGATCGGTCCGGCGGTCGACGCGCGAAAGTTTCTAAGTCCGCTCTGCTCGAGTTCAATATTAAAACGGGGATGGGACGGGGTAAGTCAGAGGGGGAGGACGAAGGCGGTGTTGGGACTGGAGTCACGGCGCTCGCGCCGCCTCCAGCGCCTGGCCCGGCTTCGTGGAACGTGGAGGAGGACGACGAGACTGCGTCAGTCTCGTCCTTCTCCTCCACCAGGAGCCTCATAGGCTCTAAGAGGAAGAGGGCGGGGCAGGCCGTCGTCGAGGTGGGCGGGGCGATGAGCCCGTCGGTGAGGCTGAGTTGCCTCAGGGACGAGGTGACCGAGGAGATATCGGAGAGGATCTCCTCGTCCCTGAGGCGGGTGGAGAAAGTCGCCGCTGCCTGCGCCTTTAAGGGGCAGAAAAGCGGTGGCGCGGAGGCCCTGAAGGCCGCGGCGGAGGAAATGAGGGAGGCGGCGCGGGAGCTCAGAGGGCGGAACGCCCGTCTGCAGCTCCTGTTGGAGGAGGAGCGACAGGGGAGGAGGAGGGCAGAGGCGCTGTGGAACAGCGCGGCCCTCCCTCCCATCCTCCCTCCTCCTCCACCGCCGCGTCCCTCAGCGGAGGTGAATAAGCGGAGTGCGGCGGCAGTGGTGCGGGGCACCGCGGGCCCCTCCACCCGCACTCCGCCCGTGAAGAAGTCCCCGTCCTCCTCAGAAGACGATCTTCTGAGGAGGATTGGGGACATGATTGATGGCAAGCTGGCCGCCTTCCGGGAGGAGCTCCTCGCCGGAAGAGCGGTCAGCAGGAAGGCGGTGCCTCCCCGAACTGTTCCGGTACAGTCGGGGAAGGCAAAGAAGGGCGGAGTGAAGGCTCCGCCCAGCGTTGCGCCACCAGGGCCCCGGGTCGCGACCCCCAAGGGGGGTGGTGTACCCGTGGTCGCGGTGGTCGCGTCCTCCACGGCACCCTCCCAAGGGAGGGTGGCGTGGAGTGAGGTGGTGGGGCGCAAGGCGAAGCGGGCTGCGAGGAAGGCCTCGCAACCGCAGCCTCCGCCTCCGCCGGCGGCGGCCAAGGTAAAGGCCGCGAAGGTCGGGAAGGCACGACCAGGTCGTCCCCCAAAAACGGCAGCGGTGACGCTGACCGTTGCGCAGGGGGGCGACCTGACCCTCGCGGAAGCGATGCGGCTCGCCAGGGAGAATATCTCCCTGGAAGAGCTGGGCATCGCCTCCGTGAGGGCGAAGAGGGCCGTGACCGGGGGTCTCTTGCTGGAGATCCCCGGTGCAGAAGGCGGCGCGAAGGCGGATCGTCTCGCCCAGAGGCTCCGGGAGCAGCTGGGCGAGCGAGGTGTCCGGGTCGCCCGGCCCACGAAGCGCACGGAGATGCGCATTTGTGGGCTGGACGACTCGGTCAGCGCACAGGATGTGTGCCGTGCCCTTGCGAGGGCGGGGGACTGTCCTGTGGAGGACCTGCGGATCGGAGAGATCCGCAGGTCGCCCTCCGGCCTCGGGTCGGTGTGGGCCCGGTGCCCCCTCTCCGCCGCCCGTAAGGTGGCGGAATCCGGGAGGGTGTTGGTGGGGTGGGTTTCGGCGCGAGTGGAAATCCTCGCGCCGCGCCCGCTCCAGTGTCACCGCTGCCTCGAATTGGGGCACGTGAGGCAGTGGTGCACCTCGCCGGTGGACCGCAGCGGTCAGTGTTACCGCTGCGGTGCCAAAGAGCACCGTGCGAGCCAGTGCTCGGCGGCCCCCCACTGCCCGCTGTGTGCGGACATGGGGAGGCCAGCCGATCACAGGGTGGGGAGCAAGAAGTGCTCCCCCCCCTCCCGGAAGGAGAGGAAGAGGCGGGCTGCACCGGCTCCGGTGCCGAGGGCGGTGGCATCGTCCTCCATGGAGGTGGACGGTGCTACGGGGACGGACGGCCGGGAGGAGGCTGGCGCGGCCATTAATTAATGCCGCCCCGCCTCCTCCTCCAGGCCAACCTCAACCACTGCCGCGCGGCACAGGACTTGATGTCCCAAGTCCTCGCGGAGTGGGGGGTTGGCCTGGCGGTTGCCGCCGAGCCGTACCGCGTCCCTGATCACCCTCATTGGGTGGGCGACGCGGACGGCTTGGTGGCGACGGTATGGGGAGGGGGCGACGGGTCCCCACCGTTCTCCTTGTTGGAGCGCGGTCGGGGATTCGTCGCCGTGGACTGGGGGGGAGTCGCTGTGGTGGGGTGCTACATTTCGCCCCGTAGCGGTCACGCTGCGTTCGAGCTGTACTTGGCCGAGGTCGCGGCATGCGTGCAGCGCTACGCGGCCCGGCCGGTGCTGGTCCTGGGGGATTTTAATGCCAAGTCGGTGGCTTGGGGATCCCCCAGGACCTCCGTTCGCGGCGGGATCCTGGGCGATTGGGCGGCGGGGCTCGACCTCCGGGTATTGAACCGGGGGTCGGAGCACACATGCGTGCGGCGATATGGGGGGTCCATCGTGGATGTTGGATTCGCGACCCCCAACGCCGTGCGCATGGTGTCGGGTTGGCACGTGGTCGCGGGGGCAGAGACACTCTCCGATCACCGGTACATCCGGATGGAGGTCTCTGCCGCCGCGAGTGCATCCCGACACGGCCGCCTGCGTGGCACCCCACCACGCCGCTGGGCGCTTCGGCGCCTGGACAAGGACGCCCTGATGGCAGCTGCCCACGCTGCAACTTGGCCGCAGGGAGCGGCCGAGTTGCCGAGCATAGAGGGGGAGGTCGCCCGGCTCGGAGCATTGGTCGCGGGTATTTGCGACGCGGCGATGCCTCGGGTCGGGCGGGCTTCTCCTCGCCGGGCGGTGTACTGGTGGTCGGACGCGATCGCGGAGTTGCGAGTCGCGACTGTCCGCGCCCGGCGCCAGTACACCCGCGCGCGCCGTCGTCAACGTACAGGCGACGGCGTGGCGCGAGCGAGGGCAGCTGATGACCTGTATGGAGCATACCGCGTGGCGCGGGTTGCTCTGCAGGTCGCCATCAAACGGGCCAAGACCCAGGCATGGAAGGAGCTCCTCCAGACCCTTGATGACGATCCATGGGGGCGCCCATATAAGGTGGTGCTGAATAAGCTCCGCCCGTGGGCGCCCCCCGTCACCGAGGGTCTTGACCCCCGGCTGCTGGAGGACGTGGTCAATACACTCTTCCCAATTGGGGAGAGGGGACCGCGTCCTCCGGCGGCGGCGGCTGTCCCAGTGGAGTGGACGGCCGAGCTGGGGGTCACGCAGGAGGAGCTGGCAGCGGCCATCAGACGGCTCGGGGTTCGTAACACGGCCCCGGGTCCGGATGGTGTGCCCGGCCGGGTTTGGGTCTTGACCCAGGGCGTCCTTGGGGCCGACCTCAGGCGGTTGTTCGACCGCTGCCTGAGGGACGGGCGATTCCCCCCCAGTTGGAAGGTGGCGAGGATGGTCCTCCTCCGGAAGGAGGGTCGGCCCGCGGAGTCTCCCTCCGCATACCGGCCCATTTGTCTCCTCGACGAGGTGGGCAAGCTCTTCGAGCGTGTGATTGCTGCCCGCCTCGTCGAGCACCTGTCGCGGGGTGATCCCGGTCTGGCCGACTGCCAGTTCGGTTTCCGGGGGGGCCGATCGACTATCGACGCGATAGGTCGTGTGAGGGCCCTCTCGGAGGCGGCCGTCTCCCGGGGAGGAGTGGCATTGGCAATATCCTTGGATATTGCCAATGCCTTTAACACCCTCCCCTGGGAAGAGATAAGGAGGGGGCTCGAATATCATCGGGTCCCCCCTTGTCTCAGGGCGGTCGTCGGGGATTATCTCCGCGGCAGGTGGATCGAGTATCCGGGCCGGGATGGTGATATGCGGAGGGAGGTGTACTGCGGTGTTCCGCAGGGGTCGGTCCTCGGGCCACTCCTGTGGAACATCGCGTACGACTCGGTGTTGCGGGCCGGCCTCCCCGACGGCGTCAGCACGGTGTGTTATGCGGATGACACACTGGTGCTGGCCGTCGGGGCGCACTGGGGGAGGGCCATGCGTCGCGCGGAGGAGGGGTCGCAGCGCGTCGTCGACCGGATCAGGGGGATGGGGATGACGGTGGCGGTCCATAAGACCGAGGTGATTGCGTTTCATTCACCTCGGCAGGATCCGCCACCCCCTCTGATTCGGGTGGGTGGGGCTGACATCGAGGTGAAGCCCCAGATCAGGTATCTGGGGCTGATCCTCGATAGCCACTGGCGCTTCGAGAAGCATTTCCGCTGCCTGGTCCCCCGGTTGGAAAGGATGGTTGCGGCTCTGGGCCGGATCCTGCCCAACCTGGGGGGCCCGGCGGGCCGAGTTCGTCGCCTCTATGTGGCAATGGTCCAGTCGGTGGCCCTATACGGGGCCCCCGTCTGGGCGGACGACCTGGCTGCCTCCCGGCGCAGCATGACTATGCTGCGTCGGGTGCAGAGGCGCATGGCGCTCAGGGTCGTCCGCGGGTATCGGACCATGTCACATGGGGCGGCGACGGTTCTAGCGGGGATGCCGCCCATGGACCTGCTCGCGCGGTCGCACGCGGTGATGTACCGGCACCGCGTCGACCGTCGCGCGGGGGTGGGGGCGGTCCTGGGCGGGCAGGAACCTGCTTGGGGCGATTTGAAGCGCCAGGCCCGGCAGTCCGTGTTGCTCGCGTGGCAGGAGCGGCTGGCTCTGCCAACCGCGGGGCACCGGACTGTCGGGGCTGTTCGGCCACTCCTGAAGGAGTGGCTGGACAGAGGCCATGGCAGCCTCACCTACCGGCTGGCACAGGTATTTTCCGGGCATGGCAGCTTCGGAGGATACCTGTGCCGGATAGGGAAGGAGCCGACGGCGCGTTGCTGCCACTGCGACGCTGAGCAGGACACGGCGGATCATACCCTGGAGGTATGCCCCGCGTGGGAGGGGGAGCGCCGTGTCCTGGTCGGCGTCGTCGGGCGGGATGTCTCGCTGCCGGGCGTGGTGCGCGCCATGCTCGACAGCGAGGAGAAGTGGAGGGCCGTGGCCTCCTTCTGCGAGAACGTAATGTTGCAGAAGGAGGCCGCGGGGAGGGAGCGCGAGCTTCAGCGGCGCGCTGAAGCTCGCGCTCGTGCGGTGGCCCGAGGTCGTCGCCCGGTCGCGAGGCGTCGCGGGCGGCCGCCTCGGCGTGGCGGATGACCTAGGCTGGGAGGGGGGTCCTGAGGGGACCCTCCTCCCGCCAGGCGGCGCCGGGTCGGACCGGTTGGGGGTAGGAGAGCCTCCCCCTACCGGTCCGACGCAAGGGGAGGCACCCTCGGCGGTCTGGTGCGGCCATGAACGCCCGGCCGCCGAGGGGTGGAAACGGGGTCGCGGGCGGTTGCGAGTTGGGGCTCGCAGCCGCCACTAAACGCGGCCCCGGGACGGATAGCGGCGGGATGGAGTGGCCCCGTCCCGCCGCTATGAGGCAGTGAGTCTACTGGGGGGACCGATTGTCCCCCCGGGGGATGGGCGCGAAAGCGCGGGCACGGGGAGGATACCGGAAGAATGCTTCGAGCGATTCCCGGTATCCTCCCAAAGCGTGCCGAAGGGTCACCGTGGGGTTTTTAGTGGGTAGGTCCCGCGCCTGTCGTTGTACGGGCGCGGGGAATCCCACACACCCCTCCCACCTCTCCCCAAGGAGGTGGGAGGGAGTCTTTCGAAGATTTTCCCCACGACAAAAAAAAAAAAAAAAAAAAAAAAAAAAGTCCGCTCTGCTCCAAATCATCGCTCCGGCGTCAAAAATCGTCGTAGGACAAAAAATCGACACGCTATTTTGCAGGAAAAAATCCGGGGAACACGATGGCGTCGTCAAAAGTGCAGGTCGTCGAGCTCGTTTTCGAGAAAAAAAAAAAAAAATTCTCAAAATTCGACAAAAAAATAAAACGATTATTGGACCGTGTAGAGAATGTAAAACTGCATAAGAATCGTATAGACGAAAATTGGCGTTCACGTGCTCGTTTTTGTGGAAAAAATTAAAAAAGCTCTCAAAGTTCGAGATAAAAAAAAAAAAACCATCGTCCAGGTAGCCAACGGTAAACGATACAAGTATCGTACGGGCGAAAACGAGCGTTACCGTGCTCGTTTTCGAGTTATTGACGAAAAACAGCCTGGAGCGATCGGTCCGGCGGTCGACGCGCGAAAGTTTCTAAGTCCGCTCTGCTCGGACCGGTTGGGGGTAGGAGTGCCTCCCCCTACCGGTCCGACGCAAGGGGAGGCACCCTCGGCGGTCTGGTGCGGCCATGAACGCCCGGCCGCCGAGGGGTGGAAACGGGGTCGCGGGCGGTTGCGAGTTGGGGCTCGCAGCCGCCACTAAACGCGGCCCCGGGACGGATAGCGGCGGGATGGAGTGGCCCCGTCCCGCCGCTATGAGGCAGTGTGTCTACTGGGGGGACCGATTGTCCCCCCGGGGGATGGGCGCGAAAGCGCGGGCACGGGGAGGATACCGGAAGAATGCTTCGAGCGATTCCCGGTATCCTCCCAAAGCGTGCCGAAGGGTCACCGTGGGGTTTTTAGTGGGTAGGTCCCGCGCCTGTCGTTGTACGGGCGCGGGGAATCCCACACACCCCTCCCACCTCTCCCCAAGGAGATGGGAGGGAGTCTTTCGAAGATTTTCCCCACGACAAAAAAAAAAAAAAAAAAAAAAAAAAAAAAAAAGTCCGCTCTGCTCCGAATCATCGCTCCGGCGTCAAAAATCGTCGTAGGACAAAAAATCGACACGCTATCTTGCAGGAAAAAATCCGGGGAACACGATGGCGTCGTCAAAAGTGCAGGTCGTCGAGCTCGTTTTCGAGAAAAAAAAAAAAAAATTCTCAAAATTCGACAAAAAAATAAAACGATTGTTGGATCGTATAGAGAATGTGAAACTGCATAAGAATCGTATAGACGAAAATTGGCGTTCACGTGCTCGTTTTTGTGGAAAAAATTAAAAAAGCTCTCAAAGCTCGAGATAAAAAAAAAAAAAACCATCCACCAGGTAGCCAACGGTAAACGGTACAAGTACCGTACGGCCGAAAACGAGCGTTACCGTGCTCGTTTTCGAGTTATTGAGGAAAAACGGCCTGGAGCGATCGGTCCGGCGGTCGACGCGCGAAAGTTTCTAAGTCCGCACTGCTCCGAATCATCGCTCCGGCGTCAAAAATCGTCGTAGGACAAAAAATCGACACGCTATTGTGCAGGAAAAAATCCGGGGAACACGATGGCGTCGTCAAAAGTGCAGGTCGTCGAGCTCGTTTTCGAGAAAAAAAAAAAAAAATTCTCAAAATTCGACAAAAAAATAAAACGATTGTTGGATCGTATAGAGAATGTGAAACTGCATAAGAATCGTATAGACGAAAATTGGCGTTCACGTGCTCGTTTTTGTGGAAAAAATTAAAAAAGCTCTCAAAGCTCGAGATAAAAAAAAAAAAAACCATCCACCAGGTAGCCAACGGTAAACGGTACAAGTACCGTACGGCCGAAAACGAGCGTTACCGTGCTCGTTTTCGAGTTATTGAGGAAAAACGGCCTGGAGCGATCGGTCCGGCGGTCGACGCGCGAAAGTTTCTAAGTCCGCTCTGCTTCGGGGAGGATACCGGAAGAATGCTTCGAGCGATTCCCGGTATCCTCCCAAAGCGTGCCGAAGGGTCACCGTGGGGTTTTTAGTGGGTAGGTCCCGCGCCTGTCGTTGTACGGGGGTGGGGAATCCCACACACCCCTCCCACCTCTCCCCAAGGAGGTGGGAGGGAGTCTTTCGAAGATTTTCCCCACGACAAAAAAAAAAAAAAAAAAAAAAAAAAAGTCCGCTCTGCTCCGAATCATCGCTCCGGCGTCAAAAATCGTCGTAGGACAAAAAATCGACACGCTATTGTGCAGGAAAAAATCCGGGGAACACGATGGCGTCGTCAAAAGTGCAGGTCGTCGAGCTCGTTTTCGAGAGAAAAAAAAAAAAATTCTCAAAATTCGACAAAAAAATAAAACGATTATTGGATCGTGTAGAGAATGTAAAACTGCATCAGAATCGCATAGACGAAAATTGGCGTTCACGTGCTCGTTTTTGTGGAAAAAATTAAAAAAGCTCTCAAAGCTCGAGATAAAAAAAAAAAAACCATCCACCAGGTAGCCAACGGTAAACGGTACAAGTATCGTACGGGCGAAAACGAGCGTTACCGTGCTCGTTTTCGAGTTATTGACGAAAAACGGCCTGGAGCGATCGGTCCGGCGGTCGACGCGCGAAAGTTTCTAAGTCCGCTCTGCTCCGAATCATCGCTCCGGCGTCAAAAATCGTCGTAGGACAAAAAATCGACACGCTATCTTGCAGGAAAAAATCCGGGGAACACGATGGCGTCGTCAAAAGTGCAGGTCGTCGAGCTCGTTTTCGAGAAAAAAAAGAAAAAATTCTCAAAATTCGACAAAAAAATAAAACGATTGTTGGACCGTGTAGAGAATGTAAAACTGCATAAGAATCGTATAGACGAAAATTGGCGTTCACGTGCTCGTTTTTGTGGAAAAAATTAAAAAAGCTCTCAAAGTTCGAGATAAAAAAAAAAAAACCATCGACCAGGTAGCCAACGGTAAACGATACAAGTATCGTACGGGCGAAAACGAGCGTTACCGTGCTCGTTTTCGAGTTATTGACGAAAAACGGCCTGGAGCGATCGGTCCGGTGGTCGACGCGCGAAAGTTTCTAAGTCCGCTCTGCTCCGAATCATCGCTCCGGCGTCAAAAATCGTCGTAGGACAAAAAATCGACATGCTATCTTGCAGGAAAAAATCCGGGGAACACGATGGCGTCGTCAAAAGTGCAGGTCGTCGAGCTCGTTTTCGAGAGAAAAAAAAAAAAATTCTCAAAATTCGACAAAAAAATAAAACGATTATTGGATCGTGTAGAGAATGTAAAACTGCATAAGAATCGCATAGACGAAAATTGGCGTTCACGTGCTCGTTTTTGTGGAAAAAATTAAAAAAGCTCTCAAAGTTCGAGATAAAAAAAAAAAAACCATCGACCAGGTAGCCAACGGTAAACGATACAAGTATCGTACGGGCGAAAACGAGCGTTACCGTGCTCGTTTTCGAGTTATTGACGAAAAACAGCCTGGAGCGATCGGTCCGGCGGTCGACGCGCGAAAGTTTCTAAGTCCGCTCTGCTCCGAATCATCGCTCCGGCGTCAAAAATCGTCGTAGGACAAAAAATCGACACGCTATCTTGCAGGAAAAAATCCGGGGAACACGATGGCGTCGTCAAAAGTGCAGGTCGTCGAGCTCGTTTTCGAGAAAAAAAAAAAAAATTCTCAAAATTCGACAAAAAAATAAAACGATTATTGGATCGTGTAGAGAATGTGAAACTGCATAAGAATCGTATAGACGAAAATTGGCGTTCACGTGCTCGTTTTTGTGGAGAAAATTAAAAAAGCTCTCAAAGCTCGAGATAAAAAAAAAAAAAACCATCCACCAGGTAGCCAACGGTAAACGGTACAAGTATCGTACGGGCGAAAACGAGCGTTACCGTGCTCGTTTTCGAGTTATTGAGGAAGAACGGCCTGGAGCGATCGGTCCGGCGGTCGACGCGCGAAAGTTTCTAAGTCCGCTCTGCTCCAAATCATCGCTCCGGCGTCAAAAATCGTCGTAGGACAAAAAATCGACACGCTATTTTGCAGGAAAAAATCCGGGGAACACGATGGCGTCGTCAAAAGTGCAGGTCGTCGAGCTCGTTTTCGAGAAAAAAAAAAAAAAATTCTCAAAATTCGACAAAAAAATAAAACGATTATTGGACCGTGTAGAGAATGTAAAACTGCATAAGAATCGTATAGACGAAAATTGGCGTTCACGTGCTCGTTTTTGTGGAAAAAATTAAAAAAGCTCTCAAAGTTCGAGATAAAAAAAAAAAAACCATCGTCCAGGTAGCCAACGGTAAACGATACAAGTATCGTACGGGCGAAAACGAGCGTTACCGTGCTCGTTTTCGAGTTATTGACGAAAAACAGCCTGGAGCGATCGGTCCGGCGGTCGACGCGCGAAAGTTTCTAAGTCCGCTCTGCTCGGACCGGTTGGGGGTAGGAGTGCCTCCCCCTACCGGTCCGACGCAAGGGGAGGCACCCTCGGCGGTCTGGTGCGGCCATGAACGCCCGGCCGCCGAGGGGTGGAAACGGGGTCGCGGGCGGTTGCGAGTTGGGGCTCGCAGCCGCCACTAAACGCGGCCCCGGGACGGATAGCGGCGGGATGGAGTGGCCCCGTCCCGCCGCTATGAGGCAGTGTGTCTACTGGGGGGACCGATTGTCCCCCCGGGGGATGGGCGCGAAAGCGCGGGCACGGGGAGGATACCGGAAGAATGCTTCGAGCGATTCCCGGTATCCTCCCAAAGCGTGCCGAAGGGTCACCGTGGGGTTTTTAGTGGGTAGGTCCCGCGCCTGTCGTTGTACGGGCGCGGGGAATCCCACACACCCCTCCCACCTCTCCCCAAGGAGATGGGAGGGAGTCTTTCGAAGATTTTCCCCACGACAAAAAAAAAAAAAAAAAAAAAAAAAAAAAAAGTCCGCTCTGCTCCGAATCATCGCTCCGGCGTCAAAAATCGTCGTAGGACAAAAAATCGACACGCTATCTTGCAGGAAAAAATCCGGGGAACACGATGGCGTCGTCAAAAGTGCAGGTCGTCGAGCTCGTTTTCGAGAAAAAAAAAAAAAAATTCTCAAAATTCGACAAAAAAATAAAACGATTGTTGGACCGTGTAGAGAATGTAAAACTGCATAAGAATCGTATAGACGAAAATTGGCGTTCACGTGCTCGCTTTTGTGGAAAAAATTAAAAAAGCTCTCAAAGCTCGAGATAAAAAAAAAAAAAACCATCCACCAGGTAGCCAACGGTAAACGGTACAAGTACCGTACGGCCGAAAACGAGCGTTACCGTGCTCGTTTTCGAGTTATTGAGGAAAAACGGCCTGGAGCGATCGGTCCGGCGGTCGACGCGCGAAAGTTTCTAAGTCCGCACTGCTCCGAATCATCGCTCCGGCGTCAAAAATCGTCGTAGGACAAAAAATCGACACGCTATTGTGCAGGAAAAAATCCGGGGAACACGATGGCGTCGTCAAAAGTGCAGGTCGTCGAGCTCGTTTTCGAGAAAAAAAAAAAAAAATTCTCAAAATTCGACAAAAAAATAAAACGATTGTTGGATCGTATAGAGAATGTGAAACTGCATAAGAATCGTATAGACGAAAATTGGCGTTCACGTGCTCGTTTTTGTGGAAAAAATTAAAAAAGCTCTCAAAGCTCGAGATAAAAAAAAAAAAAACCATCCACCAGGTAGCCAACGGTAAACGGTACAAGTACCGTACGGCCGAAAACGAGCGTTACCGTGCTCGTTTTCGAGTTATTGAGGAAAAACGGCCTGGAGCGATCGGTCCGGCGGTCGACGCGCGAAAGTTTCTAAGTCCGCTCTGCTTCGGGGAGGATACCGGAAGAATGCTTCGAGCGATTCCCGGTATCCTCCCAAAGCGTGCCGAAGGGTCACCGTGGGGTTTTTAGTGGGTAGGTCCCGCGCCTGTCGTTGTACGGGGGTGGGGAATCCCACACACCCCTCCCACCTCTCCCCAAGGAGGTGGGAGGGAGTCTTTCGAAGATTTTCCCCACGACAAAAAAAAAAAAAAAAAAAAAAAAAAAGTCCGCTCTGCTCCGAATCATCGCTCCGGCGTCAAAAATCGTCGTAGGACAAAAAATCGACACGCTATCTTGCAGGAAAAAATCCGGGGAACACGATGGCGTCGTCAAAAGTGCAGGTCGTCGAGCTCGTTTTCGAGAAAAAAAAGAAAAAATTCTCAAAATTCGACAAAAAAATAAAACGATTGTTGGACCGTGTAGAGAATGTAAAACTGCATAAGAATCGTATAGACGAAAATTGGCGTTCACGTGCTCGTTTTTGTGGAAAAAATTAAAAAAGCTCTCAAAGTTCGAGATAAAAAAAAAAAAACCATCGACCAGGTAGCCAACGGTAAACGATACAAGTATCGTACGGGCGAAAACGAGCGTTACCGTGCTCGTTTTCGAGTTATTGACGAAAAACGGCCTGGAGCGATCGGTCCGGTGGTCGACGCGCGAAAGTTTCTAAGTCCGCTCTGCTCCGAATCATCGCTCCGGCGTCAAAAATCGTCGTAGGACAAAAAATCGACACGCTATCTTGCAGGAAAAAATCCGGGGAACACGATGGCGTCGTCAAAAGTGCAGGTCGTCGAGCTCGTTTTCGAGAGAAAAAAAAAAAAATTCTCAAAATTCGACAAAAAAATAAAACGATTATTGGATCGTGTAGAGAATGTAAAACTGCATAAGAATCGCATAGACGAAAATTGGCGTTCACGTGCTCGTTTTTGTGGAAAAAATTAAAAAAGCTCTCAAAGTTCGAGATAAAAAAAAAAAAACCATCGACCAGGTAGCCAACGGTAAACGATACAAGTATCGTACGGGCGAAAACGAGCGTTACCGTGCTCGTTTTCGAGTTATTGACGAAAAACAGCCTGGAGCGATCGGTCCGGCGGTCGACGCGCGAAAGTTTCTAAGTCCGCTCTGCTCCGAATCATCGCTCCGGCGTCAAAAATCGTCGTAGGACAAAAAATCGACACGCTATCTTGCAGGAAAAAATCCGGGGAACACGATGGCGTCGTCAAAAGTGCAGGTCGTCGAGCTCGTTTTCGAGAAAAAAAAAAAAAATTCTCAAAATTCGACAAAAAAATAAAACGATTATTGGATCGTGTAGAGAATGTGAAACTGCATAAGAATCGTATAGACGAAAATTGGCGTTCACGTGCTCGTTTTTGTGGAAAAAATTAAAAAAGCTCTCAAAGCTCGAGATAAAAAAAAAAAAAACCATCCACCAGGTAGCCAACGGTAAACGGTACAAGTATCGTACGGGCGAAAACGAGCGTTACCGTGCTCGTTTTCGAGTTATTGAGGAAGAACGGCCTGGAGCGATCGGTCCGGCGGTCGACGCGCGAAAGTTTCTAAGTCCGCTCTGCTCCAAATCATCGCTCCGGCGTCAAAAATCGTCGTAGGACAAAAAATCGACACGCTATTTTGCAGGAAAAAATCCGGGGAACACGATGGCGTCGTCAAAAGTGCAGGTCGTCGAGCTCGTTTTCGAGAAAAAAAAAAAAAAATTCTCAAAATTCGACAAAAAAATAAAACGATTATTGGACCGTGTAGAGAATGTAAAACTGCATAAGAATCGTATAGACGAAAATTGGCGTTCACGTGCTCGTTTTTGTGGAAAAAATTAAAAAAGCTCTCAAAGTTCGAGATAAAAAAAAAAAAACCATCGTCCAGGTAGCCAACGGTAAACGATACAAGTATCGTACGGGCGAAAACGAGCGTTACCGTGCTCGTTTTCGAGTTATTGACGAAAAACAGCCTGGAGCGATCGGTCCGGCGGTCGACGCGCGAAAGTTTCTAAGTCCGCTCTGCTCGGACCGGTTGGGGGTAGGAGTGCCTCCCCCTACCGGTCCGACGCAAGGGGAGGCACCCTCGGCGGTCTGGTGCGGCCATGAACGCCCGGCCGCCGAGGGGTGGAAACGGGGTCGCGGGCGGTTGCGAGTTGGGGCTCGCAGCCGCCACTAAACGCGGCCCCGGGACGGATAGCGGCGGGATGGAGTGGCCCCGTCCCGCCGCTATGAGGCAGTGTGTCTACTGGGGGGACCGATTGTCCCCCCGGGGGATGGGCGCGAAAGCGCGGGCACGGGGAGGATACCGGAAGAATGCTTCGAGCGATTCCCGGTATCCTCCCAAAGCGTGCCGAAGGGTCACCGTGGGGTTTTTAGTGGGTAGGTCCCGCGCCTGTCGTTGTACGGGCGCGGGGAATCCCACACACCCCTCCCACCTCTCCCCAAGGAGATGGGAGGGAGTCTTTCGAAGATTTTCCCCACGACAAAAAAAAAAAAAAAAAAAAAAAAAAAAAAAGTCCGCTCTGCTCCGAATCATCGCTCCGGCGTCAAAAATCGTCGTAGGACAAAAAATCGACACGCTATCTTGCAGGAAAAAATCCGGGGAACACGATGGCGTCGTCAAAAGTGCAGGTCGTCGAGCTCGTTTTCGAGAAAAAAAAAAAAAAATTCTCAAAATTCGACAAAAAAATAAAACGATTGTTGGACCGTGTAGAGAATGTAAAACTGCATAAGAATCGTATAGACGAAAATTGGCGTTCACGTGCTCGCTTTTGTGGAAAAAATTAAAAAAGCTCTCAAAGCTCGAGATAAAAAAAAAAAAAACCATCCACCAGGTAGCCAACGGTAAACGGTACAAGTACCGTACGGGCGAAAACGAGCGTTACCGTGCTCGTTTTCGAGTTATTGAGGAAAAACGGCCTGGAGCGATCGGTCCGGCGGTCGACGCGCGAAAGTTTCTAAGTCCGCACTGCTCCGAATCATCGCTCCGGCGTCAAAAATCGTCGTAGGACAAAAAATCGACACGCTATTGTGCAGGAAAAAATCCGGGGAACACGATGGCGTCGTCAAAAGTGCAGGTCGTCGAGCTCGTTTTCGAGAAAAAAAAAAAAAAATTCTCAAAATTCGACAAAAAAATAAAACGATTGTTGGATCGTATAGAGAATGTGAAACTGCATAAGAATCGTATAGACGAAAATTGGCGTTCACGTGCTCGTTTTTGTGGAAAAAATTAAAAAAGCTCTCAAAGCTCGAGATAAAAAAAAAAAAAACCATCCACCAGGTAGCCAACGGTAAACGGTACAAGTACCGTACGGCCGAAAACGAGCGTTACCGTGCTCGTTTTCGAGTTATTGAGGAAAAACGGCCTGGAGCGATCGGTCCGGCGGTCGACGCGCGAAAGTTTCTAAGTCCGCTCTGCTTCGGGGAGGATACCGGAAGAATGCTTCGAGCGATTCCCGGTATCCTCCCAAAGCGTGCCGAAGGGTCACCGTGGGGTTTTTAGTGGGTAGGTCCCGCGCCTGTCGTTGTACGGGGGTGGGGAATCCCACACACCCCTCCCACCTCTCCCCAAGGAGGTGGGAGGGAGTCTTTCGAAGATTTTCCCCACGACAAAAAAAAAAAAAAAAAAAAAAAAAAAGTCCGCTCTGCTCCGAATCATCGCTCCGGCGTCAAAAATCGTCGTAGGACAAAAAATCGACACGCTATTGTGCAGGAAAAAATCCGGGGAACACGATGGCGTCGTCAAAAGTGCAGGTCGTCGAGCTCGTTTTCGAGAGAAAAAAAAAAAAATTCTCAAAATTCGACAAAAAAATAAAACGATTATTGGATCGTGTAGAGAATGTAAAACTGCATCAGAATCGCATAGACGAAAATTGGCGTTCACGTGCTCGTTTTTGTGGAAAAAATTAAAAAAGCTCTCAAAGCTCGAGATAAAAAAAAAAAACCATCCACCAGGTAGCCAACGGTAAACGGTACAAGTATCGTACGGGCGAAAACGAGCGTTACCGTGCTCGTTTTCGAGTTATTGACGAAAAACGGCCTGGAGCGATCGGTCCGGCGGTCGACGCGCGAAAGTTTCTAAGTCCGCTCTGCTCCGAATCATCGCTCCGGCGTCAAAAATCGTCGTAGGACAAAAAATCGACACGCTATCTTGCAGGAAAAAATCCGGGGAACACGATGGCGTCGTCAAAAGTGCAGGTCGTCGAGCTCGTTTTCGAGAAAAAAAAGAAAAAATTCTCAAAATTCGACAAAAAAATAAAACGATTGTTGGACCGTGTAGAGAATGTAAAACTGCATAAGAATCGTATAGACGAAAATTGGCGTTCACGTGCTCGTTTTTGTGGAAAAAATTAAAAAAGCTCTCAAAGTTCGAGATAAAAAAAAAAAAACCATCGACCAGGTAGCCAACGGTAAACGATACAAGTATCGTACGGGCGAAAACGAGCGTTACCGTGCTCGTTTTCGAGTTATTGACGAAAAACGGCCTGGAGCGATCGGTCCGGTGGTCGACGCGCGAAAGTTTCTAAGTCCGCTCTGCTCCGAATCATCGCTCCGGCGTCAAAAATCGTCGTAGGACAAAAAATCGACACGCTATCTTGCAGGAAAAAATCCGGGGAACACGATGGCGTCGTCAAAAGTGCAGGTCGTCGAGCTCGTTTTCGAGAGAAAAAAAAAAAAATTCTCAAAATTCGACAAAAAAATAAAACGATTATTGGATCGTGTAGAGAATGTAAAACTGCATAAGAATCGCATAGACGAAAATTGGCGTTCACGTGCTCGTTTTTGTGGAAAAAATTAAAAAAGCTCTCAAAGTTCGAGATAAAAAAAAAAAAACCATCGACCAGGTAGCCAACGGTAAACGATACAAGTATCGTACGGGCGAAAACGAGCGTTACCGTGCTCGTTTTCGAGTTATTGACGAAAAACAGCCTGGAGCGATCGGTCCGGCGGTCGACGCGCGAAAGTTTCTAAGTCCGCTCTGCTCCGAATCATCGCTCCGGCGTCAAAAATCGTCGTAGGACAAAAAATCGACACGCTATCTTGCAGGAAAAAATCCGGGGAACACGATGGCGTCGTCAAAAGTGCAGGTCGTCGAGCTCGTTTTCGAGAAAAAAAAAAAAATTCTCAAAATTCGACAAAAAAATAAAACGATTATTGGATCGTGTAGAGAATGTGAAACTGCATAAGAATCGTATAGACGAAAATTGGCGTTCACGTGCTCGTTTTTGTGGAAAAAATTAAAAAAGCTCTCAAAGCTCGAGATAAAAAAAAAAAAAACCATCCACCAGGTAGCCAACGGTAAACGGTACAAGTATCGTACGGGCGAAAACGAGCGTTACCGTGCTCGTTTTCGAGTTATTGAGGAAGAACGGCCTGGAGCGATCGGTCCGGCGGTCGACGCGCGAAAGTTTCTAAGTCCGCTCTGCTCCAAATCATCGCTCCGGCGTCAAAAATCGTCGTAGGACAAAAAATCGACACGCTATTTTGCAGGAAAAAATCCGGGGAACACGATGGCGTCGTCAAAAGTGCAGGTCGTCGAGCTCGTTTTCGAGAAAAAAAAAAAAAAATTCTCAAAATTCGACAAAAAAATAAAACGATTATTGGACCGTGTAGAGAATGTAAAACTGCATAAGAATCGTATAGACGAAAATTGGCGTTCACGTGCTCGTTTTTGTGGAAAAAATTAAAAAAGCTCTCAAAGTTCGAGATAAAAAAAAAAAAACCATCGTCCAGGTAGCCAACGGTAAACGATACAAGTATCGTACGGGCGAAAACGAGCGTTACCGTGCTCGTTTTCGAGTTATTGACGAAAAACAGCCTGGAGCGATCGGTCCGGCGGTCGACGCGCGAAAGTTTCTAAGTCCGCTCTGCTCGGACCGGTTGGGGGTAGGAGTGCCTCCCCCTACCGGTCCGACGCAAGGGGAGGCACCCTCGGCGGTCTGGTGCGGCCATGAACGCCCGGCCGCCGAGGGGTGGAAACGGGGTCGCGGGCGGTTGCGAGTTGGGGCTCGCAGCCGCCACTAAACGCGGCCCCGGGACGGATAGCGGCGGGATGGAGTGGCCCCGTCCCGCCGCTATGAGGCAGTGTGTCTACTGGGGGGACCGATTGTCCCCCCGGGGGATGGGCGCGAAAGCGCGGGCACGGGGAGGATACCGGAAGAATGCTTCGAGCGATTCCCGGTATCCTCCCAAAGCGTGCCGAAGGGTCACCGTGGGGTTTTTAGTGGGTAGGTCCCGCGCCTGTCGTTGTACGGGCGCGGGGAATCCCACACACCCCTCCCACCTCTCCCCAAGGAGATGGGAGGGAGTCTTTCGAAGATTTTCCCCACGACAAAAAAAAAAAAAAAAAAAAAAAAAAAAAAAGTCCGCTCTGCTCCGAATCATCGCTCCGGCGTCAAAAATCGTCGTAGGACAAAAAATCGACACGCTATCTTGCAGGAAAAAATCCGGGGAACACGATGGCGTCGTCAAAAGTGCAGGTCGTCGAGCTCGTTTTCGAGAAAAAAAAAAAAAAATTCTCAAAATTCGACAAAAAAATAAAACGATTGTTGGACCGTGTAGAGAATGTAAAACTGCATAAGAATCGTATAGACGAAAATTGGCGTTCACGTGCTCGCTTTTGTGGAAAAAATTAAAAAAGCTCTCAAAGCTCGAGATAAAAAAAAAAAAAACCATCCACCAGGTAGCCAACGGTAAACGGTACAAGTACCGTACGGGCGAAAACGAGCGTTACCGTGCTCGTTTTCGAGTTATTGAGGAAAAACGGCCTGGAGCGATCGGTCCGGCGGTCGACGCGCGAAAGTTTCTAAGTCCGCACTGCTCCGAATCATCGCTCCGGCGTCAAAAATCGTCGTAGGACAAAAAATCGACACGCTATTGTGCAGGAAAAAATCCGGGGAACACGATGGCGTCGTCAAAAGTGCAGGTCGTCGAGCTCGTTTTCGAGAAAAAAAAAAAAAAATTCTCAAAATTCGACAAAAAAATAAAACGATTGTTGGATCGTATAGAGAATGTGAAACTGCATAAGAATCGTATAGACGAAAATTGGCGTTCACGTGCTCGTTTTTGTGGAAAAAATTAAAAAAGCTCTCAAAGCTCGAGATAAAAAAAAAAAAAACCATCCACCAGGTAGCCAACGGTAAACGGTACAAGTACCGTACGGCCGAAAACGAGCGTTACCGTGCTCGTTTTCGAGTTATTGAGGAAAAACGGCCTGGAGCGATCGGTCCGGCGGTCGACGCGCGAAAGTTTCTAAGTCCGCTCTGCTTCGGGGAGGATACCGGAAGAATGCTTCGAGCGATTCCCGGTATCCTCCCAAAGCGTGCCGAAGGGTCACCGTGGGGTTTTTAGTGGGTAGGTCCCGCGCCTGTCGTTGTACGGGGGTGGGGAATCCCACACACCCCTCCCACCTCTCCCCAAGGAGGTGGGAGGGAGTCTTTCGAAGATTTTCCCCACGACAAAAAAAAAAAAAAAAAAAAAAAAAAAGTCCGCTCTGCTCCGAATCATCGCTCCGGCGTCAAAAATCGTCGTAGGACAAAAAATCGACACGCTATTGTGCAGGAAAAAATCCGGGGAACACGATGGCGTCGTCAAAAGTGCAGGTCGTCGAGCTCGTTTTCGAGAGAAAAAAAAAAAAATTCTCAAAATTCGACAAAAAAATAAAACGATTATTGGATCGTGTAGAGAATGTAAAACTGCATCAGAATCGCATAGACGAAAATTGGCGTTCACGTGCTCGTTTTTGTGGAAAAAATTAAAAAAGCTCTCAAAGCTCGAGATAAAAAAAAAAAACCATCCACCAGGTAGCCAACGGTAAACGGTACAAGTATCGTACGGGCGAAAACGAGCGTTACCGTGCTCGTTTTCGAGTTATTGACGAAAAACGGCCTGGAGCGATCGGTCCGGCGGTCGACGCGCGAAAGTTTCTAAGTCCGCTCTGCTCCGAATCATCGCTCCGGCGTCAAAAATCGTCGTAGGACAAAAAATCGACACGCTATCTTGCAGGAAAAAATCCGGGGAACACGATGGCGTCGTCAAAAGTGCAGGTCGTCGAGCTCGTTTTCGAGAAAAAAAAGAAAAAATTCTCAAAATTCGACAAAAAAATAAAACGATTGTTGGACCGTGTAGAGAATGTAAAACTGCATAAGAATCGTATAGACGAAAATTGGCGTTCACGTGCTCGTTTTTGTGGAAAAAATTAAAAAAGCTCTCAAAGTTCGAGATAAAAAAAAAAAAACCATCGACCAGGTAGCCAACGGTAAACGATACAAGTATCGTACGGGCGAAAACGAGCGTTACCGTGCTCGTTTTCGAGTTATTGACGAAAAACGGCCTGGAGCGATCGGTCCGGTGGTCGACGCGCGAAAGTTTCTAAGTCCGCTCTGCTCCGAATCATCGCTCCGGCGTCAAAAATCGTCGTAGGACAAAAAATCGACACGCTATCTTGCAGGAAAAAATCCGGGGAACACGATGGCGTCGTCAAAAGTGCAGGTCGTCGAGCTCGTTTTCGAGAGAAAAAAAAAAAAATTCTCAAAATTCGACAAAAAAATAAAACGATTATTGGATCGTGTAGAGAATGTAAAACTGCATAAGAATCGCATAGACGAAAATTGGCGTTCACGTGCTCGTTTTTGTGGAAAAAATTAAAAAAGCTCTCAAAGTTCGAGATAAAAAAAAAAAAACCATCGACCAGGTAGCCAACGGTAAACGATACAAGTATCGTACGGGCGAAAACGAGCGTTACCGTGCTCGTTTTCGAGTTATTGACGAAAAACAGCCTGGAGCGATCGGTCCGGCGGTCGACGCGCGAAAGTTTCTAAGTCCGCTCTGCTCCGAATCATCGCTCCGGCGTCAAAAATCGTCGTAGGACAAAAAATCGACACGCTATCTTGCAGGAAAAAATCCGGGGAACACGATGGCGTCGTCAAAAGTGCAGGTCGTCGAGCTCGTTTTCGAGAAAAAAAAAAAAAATTCTCAAAATTCGACAAAAAAATAAAACGATTATTGGATCGTGTAGAGAATGTGAAACTGCATAAGAATCGTATAGACGAAAATTGGCGTTCACGTGCTCGTTTTTGTGGAAAAAATTAAAAAAGCTCTCAAAGCTCGAGATAAAAAAAAAAAAAACCATCCACCAGGTAGCCAACGGTAAACGGTACAAGTATCGTACGGGCGAAAACGAGCGTTACCGTGCTCGTTTTCGAGTTATTGAGGAAGAACGGCCTGGAGCGATCGGTCCGGCGGTCGACGCGCGAAAGTTTCTAAGTCCGCTCTGCTCCAAATCATCGCTCCGGCGTCAAAAATCGTCGTAGGACAAAAAATCGACACGCTATTTTGCAGGAAAAAATCCGGGGAACACGATGGCGTCGTCAAAAGTGCAGGTCGTCGAGCTCGTTTTCGAGAAAAAAAAAAAAAAATTCTCAAAATTCGACAAAAAAATAAAACGATTATTGGACCGTGTAGAGAATGTAAAACTGCATAAGAATCGTATAGACGAAAATTGGCGTTCACGTGCTCGTTTTTGTGGAAAAAATTAAAAAAGCTCTCAAAGTTCGAGATAAAAAAAAAAAAACCATCGTCCAGGTAGCCAACGGTAAACGATACAAGTATCGTACGGGCGAAAACGAGCGTTACCGTGCTCGTTTTCGAGTTATTGACGAAAAACAGCCTGGAGCGATCGGTCCGGCGGTCGACGCGCGAAAGTTTCTAAGTCCGCTCTGCTCGGACCGGTTGGGGGTAGGAGTGCCTCCCCCTACCGGTCCGACGCAAGGGGAGGCACCCTCGGCGGTCTGGTGCGGCCATGAACGCCCGGCCGCCGAGGGGTGGAAACGGGGTCGCGGGCGGTTGCGAGTTGGGGCTCGCAGCCGCCACTAAACGCGGCCCCGGGACGGATAGCGGCGGGATGGAGTGGCCCCGTCCCGCCGCTATGAGGCAGTGTGTCTACTGGGGGGACCGATTGTCCCCCCGGGGGATGGGCGCGAAAGCGCGGGCACGGGGAGGATACCGGAAGAATGCTTCGAGCGATTCCCGGTATCCTCCCAAAGCGTGCCGAAGGGTCACCGTGGGGTTTTTAGTGGGTAGGTCCCGCGCCTGTCGTTGTACGGGCGCGGGGAATCCCACACACCCCTCCCACCTCTCCCCAAGGAGATGGGAGGGAGTCTTTCGAAGATTTTCCCCACGACAAAAAAAAAAAAAAAAAAAAAAAAAAAAAAAGTCCGCTCTGCTCCGAATCATCGCTCCGGCGTCAAAAATCGTCGTAGGACAAAAAATCGACACGCTATCTTGCAGGAAAAAATCCGGGGAACACGATGGCGTCGTCAAAAGTGCAGGTCGTCGAGCTCGTTTTCGAGAAAAAAAAAAAAAAATTCTCAAAATTCGACAAAAAAATAAAACGATTGTTGGACCGTGTAGAGAATGTAAAACTGCATAAGAATCGTATAGACGAAAATTGGCGTTCACGTGCTCGCTTTTGTGGAAAAAATTAAAAAAGCTCTCAAAGCTCGAGATAAAAAAAAAAAAAACCATCCACCAGGTAGCCAACGGTAAACGGTACAAGTACCGTACGGGCGAAAACGAGCGTTACCGTGCTCGTTTTCGAGTTATTGAGGAAAAACGGCCTGGAGCGATCGGTCCGGCGGTCGACGCGCGAAAGTTTCTAAGTCCGCACTGCTCCGAATCATCGCTCCGGCGTCAAAAATCGTCGTAGGACAAAAAATCGACACGCTATTGTGCAGGAAAAAATCCGGGGAACACGATGGCGTCGTCAAAAGTGCAGGTCGTCGAGCTCGTTTTCGAGAAAAAAAAAAAAAAATTCTCAAAATTCGACAAAAAAATAAAACGATTGTTGGATCGTATAGAGAATGTGAAACTGCATAAGAATCGTATAGACGAAAATTGGCGTTCACGTGCTCGTTTTTGTGGAAAAAATTAAAAAAGCTCTCAAAGCTCGAGATAAAAAAAAAAAAAACCATCCACCAGGTAGCCAACGGTAAACGGTACAAGTACCGTACGGCCGAAAACGAGCGTTACCGTGCTCGTTTTCGAGTTATTGAGGAAAAACGGCCTGGAGCGATCGGTCCGGCGGTCGACGCGCGAAAGTTTCTAAGTCCGCTCTGCTTCGGGGAGGATACCGGAAGAATGCTTCGAGCGATTCCCGGTATCCTCCCAAAGCGTGCCGAAGGGTCACCGTGGGGTTTTTAGTGGGTAGGTCCCGCGCCTGTCGTTGTACGGGGGTGGGGAATCCCACACACCCCTCCCACCTCTCCCCAAGGAGGTGGGAGGGAGTCTTTCGAAGATTTTCCCCACGACAAAAAAAAAAAAAAAAAAAAAAAAAAAGTCCGCTCTGCTCCGAATCATCGCTCCGGCGTCAAAAATCGTCGTAGGACAAAAAATCGACACGCTATTGTGCAGGAAAAAATCCGGGGAACACGATGGCGTCGTCAAAAGTGCAGGTCGTCGAGCTCGTTTTCGAGAGAAAAAAAAAAAAATTCTCAAAATTCGACAAAAAAATAAAACGATTATTGGATCGTGTAGAGAATGTAAAACTGCATCAGAATCGCATAGACGAAAATTGGCGTTCACGTGCTCGTTTTTGTGGAAAAAATTAAAAAAGCTCTCAAAGCTCGAGATAAAAAAAAAAAAACCATCCACCAGGTAGCCAACGGTAAACGGTACAAGTATCGTACGGGCGAAAACGAGCGTTACCGTGCTCGTTTTCGAGTTATTGACGAAAAACGGCCTGGAGCGATCGGTCCGGCGGTCGACGCGCGAAAGTTTCTAAGTCCGCTCTGCTCCGAATCATCGCTCCGGCGTCAAAAATCGTCGTAGGACAAAAAATCGACACGCTATCTTGCAGGAAAAAATCCGGGGAACACGATGGCGTCGTCAAAAGTGCAGGTCGTCGAGCTCGTTTTCGAGAAAAAAAAGAAAAAATTCTCAAAATTCGACAAAAAAATAAAACGATTGTTGGACCGTGTAGAGAACGTAAAACTGCATAAGAATCGTATAGACGAAAATTGGCGTTCACGTGCTCGTTTTTGTGGAAAAAATTAAAAAAGCTCTCAAAGTTCGAGATAAAAAAAAAAAAACCATCGACCAGGTAGCCAACGGTAAACGATACAAGTATCGTACGGGCGAAAACGAGCGTTACCGTGCTCGTTTTCGAGTTATTGACGAAAAACGGCCTGGAGCGATCGGTCCGGTGGTCGACGCGCGAAAGTTTCTAAGTCCGCTCTGCTCCGAATCATCGCTCCGGCGTCAAAAATCGTCGTAGGACAAAAAATCGACACGCTATCTTGCAGGAAAAAATCCGGGGAACACGATGGCGTCGTCAAAAGTGCAGGTCGTCGAGCTCGTTTTCGAGAGAAAAAAAAAAAAATTCTCAAAATTCGACAAAAAAATAAAACGATTATTGGATCGTGTAGAGAATGTAAAACTGCATAAGAATCGCATAGACGAAAATTGGCGTTCACGTGCTCGTTTTTGTGGAAAAAATTAAAAAAGCTCTCAAAGTTCGAGATAAAAAAAAAAAAACCATCGACCAGGTAGCCAACGGTAAACGATACAAGTATCGTACGGGCGAAAACGAGCGTTACCGTGCTCGTTTTCGAGTTATTGACGAAAAACAGCCTGGAGCGATCGGTCCGGCGGTCGACGCGCGAAAGTTTCTAAGTCCGCTCTGCTCCGAATCATCGCTCCGGCGTCAAAAATCGTCGTAGGACAAAAAATCGACACGCTATCTTGCAGGCAAAAATCCGGGGAACACGATGGCGTCGTCAAAAGTGCAGGTCGTCGAGCTCGTTTTCGAGAAAAAAAAAAAAAAATTCTCAAAATTCGACAAAAAAATAAAACGATTGTAGGACCGTGTAGAGAATGTAAAACTGCATAAGAATCGTATAGACGAAAATTGGCGTTCACGTGCTCGTTATTGTGGAAAAAATTAAAAAAGCTCTCAAAGTTCGAGATAAAAAAAAAAAAACCATCGACCAGGTAGCCAACGGTAAACGATACAAGTATCGTACGGGCGAAAACGAGCGTTACCGTGCTCGTTTTCGAGTTATTGAGGAAAAACGGCCTGGAGCGATCGGTCCGGCGGTCGACGCGCGAAAGTTTCTAAGTCCGCTCTGCTCCGAATCATCGCTCCGGCGTCAAAAATCGTCGTAGGACAAAAAATCGACACGCTATCTTGCAGGAAAAAATCCGGGGACCACGATGGCGTCGTCAAAAGTGCAGGTCGTCGAGCTCGTTTTCGAGAGAAAAAAAAAAAAATTCTCAAAATTCGACAAAAAAATAAAACGATTATTGGATCGTGTAGAGAATGTAAAACTGCATCAGAATCGCATAGACGAAAATTGGCGTTCACGTGCTCGTTTTTGTGGAAAAAATTAAAAAAGCTCTCAAAGCTCGAGATAAAAAAAAAAAAACCATCCACCAGGTAGCCAACGGTAAACGGTACAAGTATCGTACGGGCGAAAACGAGCGTTACCGTGCTCGTTTTCGAGTTATTGACGAAAAACGGCCTGGAGCGATCGGTCCGGCGGTCGACGCGCGAAAGTTTCTAAGTCCGCTCTGCTCCGAATCATCGCTCCGGCGTCAAAAATCGTCGTAGGACAAAAAATCGACACGCTATTGTGCAGGAAAAAATCCGGGGAACACGATGGCGTCGTCAAAAGTGCAGGTCGTCGAGCTCGTTTTCGAGAGAAAAAAAAAAAAATTCTCAAAATTCGACAAAAAAATAAAACGATTATTGGATCGTGTAGAGAATGTAAAACTGCATCAGAATCGCATAGACGAAAATTGGCGTTCACGTGCTCGTTTTTGTGGAAAAAATTAAAAAAGCTCTCAAAGCTCGAGATAAAAAAAAAAAAAACCATCCACCAGGTAGCCAACGGTAAACGGTACAAGTATCGTACGGGCGAAAACGAGCGTTACCGTACTCGTTTTCGAGTTATTGAGGAAAAACGGCCTGGAGCGATCGGTCCGGCGGTCGACGCGCGAAAGTTTCTAAGTCCGCTCTGCTCCGAATCATCGCTCCGGCGTCAAAAATCGTCGTAGGACAAAAAATCGACACGCTATTGTGCAGGAAAAAATCCGGGGAACACGATGGCGTCGTCAAAAGTGCAGGTCGTCGAGCTCGTTTTCGAGAAAAAAAAAAAAAAATTCTCAAAATTCGACAAAAAAATAAAACGATTGTTGGATCGTATAGAGAATGTGAAACTGCATAAGAATCGTATAGACGAAAATTGGCGTTCACGTGCTCGTTTTTGTGGAAAAAATTAAAAAAGCTCTCAAAGCTCGAGATAAAAAAAAAAAAAACCATCCACCAGGTAGCCAACGGTAAACGGTACAAGTACCGTACGGGCGAAAACGAGCGTTACCGTGCTCGTTTTCGAGTTATTGAGGAGAAACGGCCTGGAGCGATCGGTCCGGCGGTCGACGCGCGAAAGTTTCTAAGTCCGCTCTGCTCCGAATCATCGCTCCGGCGTCAAAAATCGTCGTAGGACAAAAAATCGACACGCTATTTTGCAGGAAAAAATCCGGGGAACACGATGGCGTCGTCAAAAGTGCAGGTCGTCGAGCTCGTTTTCGAGAGAAAAAAAAAAAAATTCTCAAAATTCGACAAAAAAATAAAACGATTATTGGATCGTGTAGAGAATGTAAAACTGCATAAGAATCGCATAGACGAAAATTGGCGTTCACGTGCTCGTTTTTGTGGAAAAAATTAAAAAAGCTCTCAAAGCTCGAGATAAAAAAAAAAAAAACCATCCACCAGGTAGCCAACGGTAAACGGTACAAGTATCGTACGGGCGAAAACGAGCGTTACCGTACTCGTTTTCGAGTTATTGAGGAAAAACGGCCTGGAGCTATCGGTCCGGCGGTCGACGCGCGAAAGATTCTAAGTCCGCTCTGCTCCGAATCATCGCTCCGGCGTCAAAAATCGTCGTAGGACAAAAAATCGACACGCTATTGTGCAGGAAAAAATCCGGGGAACACGATGGCGTCGTCAAAAGTGCAGGTCGTCGAGCTCGTTTTCGAGAAAAAAAAAAAAAAATTCTCAAAATTCGACAAAAAAATAAAACGATTGTTGGACCGTGTAGAGAATGTAAAACTGCATAAGAATCGTATAGACGAAAATTGGCGTTCACGTGCTCGTTTTTGTGGAAAAAATTAAAAAAGCTCTCAAAGTTCGAGATAAAAAAAAAAAAACCATCGACCAGGTAGCCAACGGTAAACGATACAAGTATCGTACGGGCGAAAACGAGCGTTACCGTGCTCGTTTTCGAGTTATTGACGAAAAACAGCCTGGAGCGATCGGTCCGGCGGTCGACGCGCGAAAGTTTCTAAGTCCGCTCTGCTCCGAATCATCGCTCCGGCGTCAAAAATCGTCGTAGGACAAAAAATCGACACGCTATCTTGCAGGAAAAAATCCGGGGAACACGATGGCGTCGTCAAAAGTGCAGGTCGTCGAGCTCGTTTTCGAGAAAAAAAAAAAAAAATTCTCAAAATTCGACAAAAAAATAAAACGATTGTTGGACCGTGTAGAGAATGTAAAACTGCATAAGAATCGTATAGACGAAAATTGGCGTTCACGTGCTCGTTTTTGTGGAAAAAATTAAAAAAGCTCTCAAAGTTCGAGATAAAAAAAAAAAAACCATCGACCAGGTAGCCAACGGTAAACGATACAAGTATCGTACGGGCGAAAACGAGCGTTACCGTGCTCGTTTTCGAGTTATTGACGAAAAACGGCCTGGAGCGATCGGTCCGGCGGTCGACGCGCGAAAGTTTCTAAGTCCGCTCTGCTCCGAATCATCGCTCCGGCGTCAAAAATCGTCGTAGGACAAAAAATCGACACGCTATCTTGCAGGAAAAAATCCGGGGAACACGATGGCGTCGTCAAAAGTGCAGGTCGTCGAGCTCGTTTTCGAGAAAAAAAAAAAAAAATTCTCAAAATTCGACAAAAAAATAAAACGATTATTGGATCGTGTAGAGAATGTGAAACTGCATAAGAATCGTATAGACGAAAATTGGCGTTCACGTGCTCGTTTTTGTGGAAAAAATTAAAAAAGCTCTCAAAGCTCGAGATAAAAAAAAAAAAAACCTTCCACCAGGTAGCCAACGGTAAACGGTACAAGTACCGTACGGGCGAAAACGAGCGTTACCGTGCTCGTTTTCGAGTTATTGAGGAAAAACGGCCTGGAGCGATCGGTCCGGCGGTCGACGCGCGAAAGTTTCTAAGTCCGCTCTGCTCCCCTCAGGGGCTGCCAGCCTTTCAGCTGCAGTACGGGCTTAACGAACCCGGGGTACCCGAGTCATACACACACCGTAAGCCTCCTGTTGGTCGTCACAACGACCCATTCACAATTCCCTATTGGTTTTGTGAATGGTACGTGACGGCAGGAGGAACGGGGGTCTTGGCTTAACCGCCTGGGCCACGAGTATGGCGACTCTATAAAATCGCCCTCCAATCCTAAGCTATGGTGCGCGGCGATGGGATGCATGGTTGGGGGAGAAGGCCCAATCCCAAGCGACCACCTCCGGGGAACCTGCCGAACCCCCGGAGTATTAGGCTTACCCGGGTAAGGCGGCTCTGCCCGGGTGGACCTTTATTCCGACCATCTCGTGGGATTCTTATGGACACAGAAAATAAAATGGGGATGGGGCGGGTTTTGTCGGTTGGGGAGGACGGAGACGGGGTTGGGGTTAGGGTGGCGGCGCTCGCGCCCCACTCAGCGCCAGGTCCGGCTTCGTGGAGGGTGGAGGAGGACGACGAGACGGCGTCGGTCTCGTCCTTCTCCTCCAGCACGAGCCACATAGGCTCTAAGAGGAAGAGGACGGGGCAGGCCGTCGTCGAGGTGGGCGGGGCGATGAGCCCGTCGGTGAGGCTGAGTTGCCTCAGGGACGAGGTGACCGAGGAGATATCGGAGAGGATCTTCTCGTCCCTGAGGCGGGTGGAGAAAGTCGCCGCTGCCTGCGCCTTTAAGGGGCAGAAAAGCGGTGGCGCGGAGGCCCTGAAGGCCGCGGCGGAGGAAATGAGGGAGGCGGCGCGGGAGCTCAGAGGGCGGAACGCCCGTCTGCAGCTCCTGTTGGAGGAGGAGCGACAAGGGAGGAGGAGGGCAGAGGCGCTGTGGAACAGCGCGGCCCTCCCTCCCATCCTCCCTCCTCCTCCACCGCCGCGTCCCTCGGCGGAGGTAAATAAGCGGAGTGCGGCGGCAGTGGTGCGGGTCACCGCGGGCCCCTCCACCCGCACTCCGCCCGTGAAGAAGTCCCCGTCCTCCTCAGAAGACGATCTTCTGAGGAGGATTGGGGACATGATTGATGGCAAGCTGGCCGCCTTCCGGGAGGAGCTCCTCGCCGGAAGAGCGGTCAGCAGGAAGGCGGTGCCTCCCCGACCTGTTCCGGTACAGTCGGGGAAGGCAAAGAAGGGCGGAGTGAAGGCTCCGCCCAGCGTTGCGGCACCAGGGCCCCGGGTCGCGACCCCCAAGGGGGGTGGTGTACCCGTGGTCGCGGTGGTCGCGTCCTCCACAGCACCCTCCCAAGGGGGGGTGGCGTGGAGTGAGGTGGTGGGGCGGAAGGCGAAGCGGGCGGCGAGGAAGGCCTCGCAACCGCGGCCTCCGCCTCCGCCGCCGGCGGCCAAGGTAAAGGCCGCGAAGGTCGGGAAGGCACGACCAGGTCGTCCCCCAAAAACGGCAGCGGTGACGCTGACTGTTGCGCAGGGGGGCGACCTGACCCTCGCGGAGGCGATGCGGCTCGCCAGGGAGAATATCTCCCTGGAAGAGCTGGGCATCGCCTCCGTGAGGGCGAAGAGGGCCGTGACCGGGGGTCTCTTGCTGGAGATCCCCGGGGCAGAAGGCGGCGCGAAGGCGGATCGTCTCGCCCAGAGGCTCCGGGAGCAGCTGGGCGAGCGAGGTGTCCGGGTCGCCCGGCCCACGAAGCGCACGGAGATGCGCGTTTGTGGGCTGGACGACTCGGTCAGCGTACAGGATGTGTCCCGTGCCCTTGCGAGGGCGGGGGACTGTCCTGTGGAGGACCTGCGGATCGGAGAGATCCGCAGGTCGCCCTCCGGCCTCGGGTCGGTGTGGGCCCGGTGCCCCCTCTCCGCCGCCCGTAAGGTGGCGGAATCCGGGAGGGTGTTGGTGGGGTGGGTTTCGGCGCGAGTGGAAATCCTCGCGCCGCGCCCGCTCCAGTGTCACCGCTGCCTCGAATTGGGGCACGTGAGGCAGTGGTGCACCTCGCCGGTGGACCGCAGCGGTCAGTGTTACCGCTGCGGTGCCAAAGAGCACCGTGCGAGCCAGTGCTCGGCGGCCCCCCACTGCCCGCTGTGTGCGGACATGGGGAGGCCAGCCGATCACAGGGTGGGGAGCAAGAAGTGCTCCCCCCCCTCCCGGAAGGAGAGGAAGAGGCGGGCTGCACCGGCTCCGGTGCCGAGGGCGGTGGCATCGTCCTCCATGGAGGTGGACGGTGCTACGGGGACGGACGGCCGGGAGGAGGCTGGCGCGGCCATTAATTAATGCCGCCCCGCCTCCTCCTCCAGGCCAACCTCAACCACTGCCGCGCGGCACAGGACTTGATGTCCCAAGTCCTCGCGGAGTGGGGGGTTGGCCTGGCGGTCGCCGCCGAGCCGTACCGCGTCCCTGATCACCCTCATTGGGTGGGCGACGCGGACGGCTTGGTGGCGACGGTATGGGGAGGGGGCGACGGGTCCCCACCGTTCTCCTTGTTGGAGCGCGGTCGGGGATTCGTCGCCGTGGACTGGGGGGGAGTCGCTGTGGTGGGGTGCTACATTTCGCCCCGTAGCGGTCACGCTGCGTTCGAGCTGTACTTGGCCGAGGTCGCGGCATGCGTGCAGCGCTACGCGGCCCGGCCGGTGCTGGTCCTGGGGGATTTTAATGCCAAGTCGGTGGCTTGGGGATCCCCCAGGACCTCCGTTCGCGGCGGGATCCTGGGCGATTGGGCGGCGGGGCTCGACCTCCGGGTATTGAACCGGGGGTCGGAGCACACATGCGTGCGGCGATAT
Source organism: Colletes latitarsis (assembly GCF_051014445.1). Classification (NCBI taxonomy): domain Eukaryota; kingdom Metazoa; phylum Arthropoda; class Insecta; order Hymenoptera; family Colletidae; genus Colletes; species Colletes latitarsis. The sequence continues at coordinate 3,466,443 of NC_135137.1, forward strand.
GGGGGGTCCATCGTGGATGTTGGATTCGCGACCCCCAACGCCGTGCGCATGGTGTCGGGTTGGCACGTGGTCGCGGGGGCAGAGACACTCTCCGATCACCGGTACATCCGGATGGAGGTCTCTGCCGCCGCGAGTGCATCCCGACACGGCCGTCTGCGTGGCACCCCACCACGCCGCTGGGCGCTTCGGCGCCTGGACAAGGACGCCCTGATGGCAGCTGCCCTCGCTGCAACTTGGCCGCAGGGAGCGGCCGAGTTGCCGAGCATAGAGGGGGAGGTCGTCCGGCTCGGAGCATTGGTCGCGGGTATTTGCGACGCGGCGATGCCTCGGGTCGGGCGGGCTTCTCCTCGCCGGGCGGTGTACTGGTGGTCGGACGCGATCGCGGAGTTGCGAGTCGCGACTGTCCGCGCCCGACGCCAGTACACCCGCGCGCGCCGTCGTCAACGTACAGGCGACGGCGTGGCGCGAGCGAGGGCAGCTGATGACCTGTATGGAGCATACCGCGTGGCGCGGGTTGCTCTGCAGGTCGCCATCAAACGGGCCAAGACCCAGGCATGGAAGGAGCTCCTCCAGACCCTTGATGACGATCCATGGGGGCGCCCATATAAGGTGGTGCTGAATAAGCTCCGCCCGTGGGCGCCCCCCGTCACCGAGGGTCTTGACCCCCGGCTGCTGGAGGACGTGGTCAATACACTCTTCCCAATTGGGGAGAGGGGACCGCGTCCTCCGGCGGCGGCGGCTGTCCCAGTGGAGTGGACGGCCGAGCTGGGGGTCACGCAGGAGGAGCTGGCAGCGGCCATCAGACGGCTCGGGGTTCGTAACACGGCCCCGGGTCCGGATGGTGTGCCCGGCCGGGTTTGGGTCTTGACCCAGGGCGTCCTTGGGGCCGACCTCAGGCGGTTGTTCGACCGCTGCCTGAGGGACGGGCGATTCCCCCCCAGTTGGAAGGTGGCGAGGATGGTCCTCCTCCGGAAGGAGGGTCGGCCCGCGGAGTCTCCCTCCGCATACCGGCCCATTTGTCTCCTCGACGAGGTGGGCAAGCTCTTCGAGCGTGTGATTGCTGCCCGCCTCGTCGAGCACCTGTCGCGGGGTGATCCCGGTCTGGCCGACTGCCAGTTCGGTTTCCGGGGGGGCCGATCGACTATCGACGCGATAGGTCGTGTGAGGGCCCTCTCGGAGGCGGCCGTCTCCCGGGGAGGGGTGGCATTGGCAATATCCTTGGATATTGCCAATGCCTTTAACACCCTCCCCTGGGAAGAGATAAGGAGGGGGCTCGAATATCATCGAGTCCCCCCTTGTCTCAGGGCGGTCGTCGGGGATTATCTCCGCGGCAGGTGGATCGAGTATCCGGGCCGGGATAGTGATATGCGGAGGGAGGTGTACTGCGGTGTTCCGCAGGGGTCGGTCCTCGGGCCACTCCTGTGGAACATCGCGTACGACTCGGTGTTGCGGGCCGGCCTCCCCGACGGCGTCAGCACGGTGTGTTATGCGGATGACACACTGGTGCTGGCCGTCGGGGCGCACTGGGGGAGGGCCATGCGTCGCGCGGAGGAGGGGTCGCAACGCGTCGTCGACCGGATCAGGGGGATGGGGATGACGGTGGCGGTCCATAAGACCGAGGTGATTGCGTTTCATTCACCTCGGCAGGATCCGCCACCCCCTCTGATTCGGGTGGGTGGGGCTGACATCGAGGTGAAGCCCCAGATCAGGTATCTGGGGCTGATCCTCGATAGCCACTGGCGTTTCGAGAAGCATTTCCGCTGCCTGGTCCCCCGGTTGGAAAGGATGGTTGCGGCTCTGGGTCGGATCCTGCCCAACCTGGGGGGCCCGGCGGGCCGAGTTCGTCGCCTCTATGTGGCAATGGTCCAGTCGGTGGCCCTATACGGGGCCCCCGTCTGGGCGGACGACCTGGCTGCCTCCCGCCGCAGCATGACTATGCTGCGTCGGGTGCAGAGGCGCATGGCGCTCAGGGTCGTCCGCGGGTATCGGACCATGTCACATGAGGCGGCGACGGTTCTAGCGGGGATGCCGCCCATGGACCTGCTCGCGCGGTCGCACGCGGTGATGTACCGGCACCGCGTCGACCGTCGCGCGGGGGTGGGGGCGGTCCCGGGCGGGCAGGAACCTGCTTGGGGCGATTTGAAGCGCCAGGCCCGGCAGTCCGTGTTGCTCGCGTGGCAGGAGCGGCTGGCTCTGCCAACCGCGGGGCACCGGACTGTCGGGGCTGTTCGGCCACTCCTGAAGGAGTGGCTGGACAGAGGCCATGGCAGCCTCACCTACCGGCTGGCACAGGTATTTTCCGGGCATGGCAGCTTCGGAAGATACCTGTGCCGGATAGGGAAGGAGCCGACGGCGCGTTGCTGCCACTGCGACGCTGAGCAGGACACGGCGGATCATACCCTGGAGGTATGCCCCGCGTGGGAGGGGGAGCGCCGTGTCCTGGTCGGCGTCGTCGGGCGGGATGTCTCGCTGCCGGGCGTGGTGCGCGCCATGCTCGGCAGCGAGGAGAAGTGGAGGGCCGTGGCCTCCTTCTGCGAGAACGTAATGTTGCAGAAGGAGGCCGCGGGGAGGGAGCGCGAGCTTCAGCGGCGCGCTAAAGCTCGCGCTCGTGCGGTGGCCCGAGGTCGTCGCCCGGTCGCGAGGCGTCGCGGGCGGCCGCCTCGGCGTGGCGGATGACCTAGGCTGGGAGGGGGGTCCTGAGGGGACCCTCCTCCCGCCAGGCGGCGCCGGGTCGGACCGGTTGGGGGTAGGAGTGCCTCCCCCTACCGGTCCGACGCAAGGGGAGGCACCCTCGGCGGTCTGGTGCGGCCATGAACGCCCGGCCGCCGAGGGGTGGAAACGGGGTCGCGGGCGGTTGCGAGTTGGGGCTCGCAGCCGCCACTAAACGCGGCCCCGGGACGGATAGCGGCGGGATGGAGTGGCCCCGTCCCGCCGCTATGAGGCAGTGTGTCTACTGGGGGGACCGATTGTCCCCCCGGGGGATGGGCGCGAAAGCGCGGGCACGGGGAGGATACCGGAAGAATGCTTCGAGCGATTCCCGGTATCCTCCCAAAGCGTGCCGAAGGGTCACCGTGGGGTTTTTTAGTGGGTAGGTCCCGCGCCTGTCGTTGAACGGGCGCGGGGAATCCCACACACCCCTCCCACCTCTCCCCAAGGAGGTGGGAGGGAGTCTTTCGAAGATTTTCCCCACGACAAAAAAAAAAAAAAAAAAAAAAAAAGTCCGCTCTGCTCCGAATCATCGCTCCGGCGTCAAAAATCGTCGTAGGACAAAAAATCGACACGCTATCTTGCAGGAAAAAATCCGGGGAACACGATGGCGTCGTCAAAAGTGCAGGTCGTCGAGCTCGTTTTCGAGAAAAAAAAAAAAAATTCTCAAAATTCGACAAAAAAATAAAACGATTGTTGGACCGTGTAGAGAATGTAAAACTGCATAAGAATCGTATAGACGAAAATTGGCGTTCACGTGCTCGCTTTTGTGGAAAAAATTAAAAAAGCTCTCAAAGCTCGAGATAAAAAAAAAAAAACCATCCACCAGGTAGCCAACGGTAAACGGTACAAGTACCGTACGGGCGAAAACGAGCGTTACCGTGCTCGTTTTCGAGTTATTGAGGAAAAACGGCCTGGAGCGATCGGTCCGGCGGTCGACGCGCGAAAGTTTCTAAGTCCGCACTGCTCCGAATCATCGCTCCGGCGTCAAAAATCGTCGTAGGACAAAAAATCGACACGCTATTGTGCAGGAAAAAATCCGGGGAACACGATGGCGTCGTCAAAAGTGCAGGTCGTCGAGCTCGTTTTCGAGAGAAAAAAAAAAAAATTCTCAAAATTCGACAAAAAAATAAAACGATTATTGGATCGTGTAGAGAATGTAAAACTGCATAAGAATCGCATAGACGAAAATTGGCGTTCACGTGCTCGTTTTTGTGGAAAAAATTAAAAAAGCTCTCAAAGTTCGAGATAAAAAAAAAAAAACCATCGACCAGGTAGTCAACGGTAAACGATACAAGTATCGTACGGGCGAAAACGAGCGTTACCGTGCTCGTTTTCGAGTTATTGACGAAAAACGGCCTGGAGCGATCGGTCCGGTGGTCGACGCGCGAAAGTTTCTAAGTCCGCTCTGCTCCGAATCATCGCTCCGGCGTCAAAAATCGTCGTAGGACAAAAAATCGACACGCTATCTTGCAGGAAAAAATCCGGGGAACACGATGGCGTCGTCAAAAGTGCAGGTCGTCGAGCTCGTTTTCGAGAAAAAAAAAAAAAAATTCTCAAAATTCGACATAAAAATAAAACGATTATTGGATCGTGTAGAGAATGTAAAACTGCATCAGAATCGCATAGACGAAAATTGGCGTTCACGTGCTCGTTTTTGTGGAAAAAATTAAAAAAGCTCTCAAAGCTCGAGATAAAAAAAAAAAAAACCATCCACCAGGTAGCCAACGGTAAACGGTACAAGTATCGTACGGGCGAAAACGAGCGTTACCGTGCTCGTTTTCGAGTTATTGACGAAAAACGGCCTGGAGCGATCGGTCCGGCGGTCGACGCGCGAAAGTTTCTAAGTCCGCTCTGCTCCGAATCATCGCTCCGGCGTCAAAAATCGTCGTAGGACAAAAAATCGACACGCTATCTTGCAGGAAAAAATCCGGGGACCACGATGGCGTCGTCAAAAGTGCAGGTCGTCGAGCTCGTTTTCGAGAAAAAAAAAAAAAATTCTCAAAATTCGACAAAAAAATAAAACGATTATTGGATCGTGTAGAGAATGTGAAACTGCATAAGAATCGTATAGACGAAAATTCGCGTTCACGTGCTCGTTTTTGTGGAAAAAATTAAAAAAGCTCTCAAAGCTCGAGATAAAAAAAAAAAAAACCATCCACCAGGTAGCCAACGGTAAACGGTACAAGTATCGTACGGGCGAAAACGAGCGTTACCGTGCTCGTTTTCGAGTTATTGAGGAAGAACGGCCTGGAGCGATCGGTCCGGCGGTCGACGCGCGAAAGTTTCTAAGTCCGCTCTGCTCCAAATCATCGCTCCGGCGTCAAAAATCGTCGTAGGACAAAAAATCGACACGCTATTTTGCAGGAAAAAATCCGGGGAACACGATGGCGTCGTCAAAAGTGCAGGTCGTCGAGCTCGTTTTCGAGAAAAAAAAAAAAAAATTCTCAAAATTCGACAAAAAAATAAAACGATTATTGGACCGTGTAGAGAATGTAAAACTGCATAAGAATCGTATAGACGAAAATTGGCGTTCACGTGCTCGTTTTTGTGGAAAAAATTAAAAAAGCTCTCAGAGTTCGAGATAAAAAAAAAAAAACCATCGACCAGGTAGCCAACGGTAAACGATACAAGTATCGTACGGGCGAAAACGAGCGTTACCGTGCTCGTTTTCGAGTTATTGACGAAAAACAGCCTGGAGCGATCGGTCCGGCGGTCGACGCGCGAAAGTTTCTAAGTCCGCTCTGCTCGGACCGGTTGGGGGTAGGAGTGCCTCCCCCTACCGGTCCGACGCAAGGGGAGGCACCCTCGGCGGTCTGGTGCGGCCATGAACGCCCGGCCGCCGAGGGGTGGAAACGGGGTCGCGGGCGGTTGCGAGTTGGGGCTCGCAGCCGCCACTAAACGCGGCCCCGGGACGGATAGCGGCGGGATGGAGTGGCCCCGTCCCGCCGCTATGAGGCAGTGTGTCTACTGGGGGGACCGATTGTCCCCCCGGGGGATGGGCGCGAAAGCGCGGGCACGGGGAGGATACCGGAAGAATGCTTCGAGCGATTCCCGGTATCCTCCCAAAGCGTGCCGAAGGGTCACCGTGGGGTTTTTAGTGGGTAGGTCCCGCGCCTGTCGTTGTACGGGCGCGGGGAATCCCACACACCCCTCCCACCTCTCCCCAAGGAGATGGGAGGGAGTCTTTCGAAGATTTTCCCCACGACAAAAAAAAAAAAAAAAAAAAAAAAAAAAAAAGTCCGCTCTGCTCCGAATCATCGCTCCGGCGTCAAAAATCGTCGTAGGACAAAAAATCGACACGCTATCTTGCAGGAAAAAATCCGGGGAACACGATGGCGTCGTCAAAAGTGCAGGTCGTCGAGCTCGTTTTCGAGAAAAAAAAAAAAAAATTCTCAAAATTCGACAAAAAAATAAAACGATTGTTGGACCGTGTAGAGAATGTAAAACTGCATAAGAATCGTATAGACGAAAATTGGCGTTCACGTGCTCGCTTTTGTGGAAAAAATTAAAAAAGCTCTCAAAGCTCGAGATAAAAAAAAAAAAAACCATCCACCAGGTAGCCAACGGTAAACGGTACAAGTACCGTACGGGCGAAAACGAGCGTTACCGTGCTCGTTTTCGAGTTATTGAGGAAAAACGGCCTGGAGCGATCGGTCCGGCGGTCGACGCGCGAAAGTTTCTAAGTCCGCACTGCTCCGAATCATCGCTCCGGCGTCAAAAATCGTCGTAGGACAAAAAATCGACACGCTATTGTGCAGGAAAAAATCCGGGGAACACGATGGCGTCGTCAAAAGTGCAGGTCGTCGAGCTCGTTTTCGAGAAAAAAAAAAAAAAATTCTCAAAATTCGACAAAAAAATAAAACGATTGTTGGATCGTATAGAGAATGTGAAACTGCATAAGAATCGTATAGACGAAAATTGGCGTTCACGTGCTCGTTTTTGTGGAAAAAATTAAAAAAGCTCTCAAAGCTCGAGATAAAAAAAAAAAAAACCATCCACCAGGTAGCCAACGGTAAACGGTACAAGTACCGTACGGCCGAAAACGAGCGTTACCGTGCTCGTTTTCGAGTTATTGAGGAAAAACGGCCTGGAGCGATCGGTCCGGCGGTCGACGCGCGAAAGTTTCTAAGTCCGCTCTGCTTCGGGGAGGATACCGGAAGAATGCTTCGAGCGATTCCCGGTATCCTCCCAAAGCGTGCCGAAGGGTCACCGTGGGGTTTTTAGTGGGTAGGTCCCGCGCCTGTCGTTGTACGGGGGTGGGGAATCCCACACACCCCTCCCACCTCTCCCCAAGGAGGTGGGAGGGAGTCTTTCGAAGATTTTCCCCACGACAAAAAAAAAAAAAAAAAAAAAAAAAAAGTCCGCTCTGCTCCGAATCATCGCTCCGGCGTCAAAAATCGTCGTAGGACAAAAAATCGACACGCTATTGTGCAGGAAAAAATCCGGGGAACACGATGGCGTCGTCAAAAGTGCAGGTCGTCGAGCTCGTTTTCGAGAGAAAAAAAAAAAAATTCTCAAAATTCGACAAAAAAATAAAACGATTATTGGATCGTGTAGAGAATGTAAAACTGCATCAGAATCGCATAGACGAAAATTGGCGTTCACGTGCTCGTTTTTGTGGAAAAAATTAAAAAAGCTCTCAAAGCTCGAGATAAAAAAAAAAAAACCATCCACCAGGTAGCCAACGGTAAACGGTACAAGTATCGTACGGGCGAAAACGAGCGTTACCGTGCTCGTTTTCGAGTTATTGACGAAAAACGGCCTGGAGCGATCGGTCCGGCGGTCGACGCGCGAAAGTTTCTAAGTCCGCTCTGCTCCGAATCATCGCTCCGGCGTCAAAAATCGTCGTAGGACAAAAAATCGACACGCTATCTTGCAGGAAAAAATCCGGGGAACACGATGGCGTCGTCAAAAGTGCAGGTCGTCGAGCTCGTTTTCGAGAAAAAAAAGAAAAAATTCTCAAAATTCGACAAAAAAATAAAACGATTGTTGGACCGTGTAGAGAATGTAAAACTGCATAAGAATCGTATAGACGAAAATTGGCGTTCACGTGCTCGTTTTTGTGGAAAAAATTAAAAAAGCTCTCAAAGTTCGAGATAAAAAAAAAAAAACCATCGACCAGGTAGCCAACGGTAAACGATACAAGTATCGTACGGGCGAAAACGAGCGTTACCGTGCTCGTTTTCGAGTTATTGACGAAAAACGGCCTGGAGCGATCGGTCCGGTGGTCGACGCGCGAAAGTTTCTAAGTCCGCTCTGCTCCGAATCATCGCTCCGGCGTCAAAAATCGTCGTAGGACAAAAAATCGACACGCTATCTTGCAGGAAAAAATCCGGGGAACACGATGGCGTCGTCAAAAGTGCAGGTCGTCGAGCTCGTTTTCGAGAGAAAAAAAAAAAAATTCTCAAAATTCGACAAAAAAATAAAACGATTATTGGATCGTGTAGAGAATGTAAAACTGCATAAGAATCGCATAGACGAAAATTGGCGTTCACGTGCTCGTTTTTGTGGAAAAAATTAAAAAAGCTCTCAAAGTTCGAGATAAAAAAAAAAAAACCATCGACCAGGTAGCCAACGGTAAACGATACAAGTATCGTACGGGCGAAAACGAGCGTTACCGTGCACGTTTTCGAGTTATTGACGAAAAACAGCCTGGAGCGATCGGTCCGGCGGTCGACGCGCGAAAGTTTCTAAGTCCGCTCTGCTCCGAATCATCGCTCCGGCGTCAAAAATCGTCGTAGGACAAAAAATCGACACGCTATCTTGCAGGCAAAAATCCGGGGAACACGATGGCGTCGTCAAAAGTGCAGGTCGTCGAGCTCGTTTTCGAGAAAAAAAAAAAAAAATTCTCAAAATTCGACAAAAAAATAAAACGATTGTTGGACCGTGTAGAGAATGTAAAACTGCATAAGAATCGTATAGACGAAAATTGGCGTTCACGTGCTCGTTATTGTGGAAAAAATTAAAAAAGCTCTCAAAGTTCGAGATAAAAAAAAAAAAACCATCGACCAGGTAGCCAACGGTAAACGATACAAGTATCGTACGGGCGAAAACGAGCGTTACCGTGCTCGTTTTCGAGTTATTGAGGAAAAACGGCCTGGAGCGATCGGTCCGGCGGTCGACGCGCGAAAGTTTCTAAGTCCGCTCTGCTCCGAATCATCGCTCCGGCGTCAAAAATCGTCGTAGGACAAAAAATCGACACGCTATCTTGCAGGAAAAAATCCGGGGACCACGATGGCGTCGTCAAAAGTGCAGGTCGTCGAGCTCGTTTTCGAGAGAAAAAAAAAAAAATTCTCAAAATTCGACAAAAAAATAAAACGATTATTGGATCGTGTAGAGAATGTAAAACTGCATCAGAATCGCATAGACGAAAATTGGCGTTCACGTGCTCGTTTTTGTGGAAAAAATTAAAAAAGCTCTCAAAGCTCGAGATAAAAAAAATAAAACCATCTACCAGGTAGCCAACGGTAAACGGTACAAGTATCGTACGGGCGAAAACGAGCGTTACCGTGCTCGTTTTCGAGTTATTGAGGAAAAACGGCCTGGAGCGATCGGTCCGGCGGTCGACGCGCGAAAGTTTCTAAGTCCGCTCTGCTCCGAATCATCGCTCCGGCGTCAAAAATCGTCGTAGGACAAAAAATCGACACGCTATCTTGCAGGAAAAAATCCGGGGAACACGATGGCGTCGTCAAAAGTGCAGGTCGTCGAGCTCGTTTTCGAGAAAAAAAAAAAAAAATTCTCAAAATTCGACAAAAAAATAAAACGATTGTTGGACCGTGTAGAGAATGTAAAACTGCATAAGAATCGTATAGACGAAAATTGGCGTTCACGTGCTCGCTTTTGTGGAAAAAATTAAAAAAGCTCTCAAAGCTCGAGATAAAAAAAAAAAAAACCATCCACCAGGTAGCCAACGGTAAACGGTACAAGTACCGTACGGGCGAAAACGAGCGTTACCGTGCTCGTTTTCGAGTTATTGAGGAAAAACGGCCTGGAGCGATCGGTCCGGCGGTCGACGCGCGAAAGTTTCTAAGTCCGCACTGCTCCGAATCATCGCTCCGGCGTCAAAAATCGTCGTAGGACAAAAAATCGACACGCTATTGTGCAGGAAAAAATCCGGGGAACACGATGGCGTCGTCAAAAGTGCAGGTCGTCGAGCTCGTTTTCGAGAAAAAAAAAAAAAAATTCTCAAAATTCGACAAAAAAATAAAACGATTGTTGGATCGTATAGAGAATGTGAAACTGCATAAGAATCGTATAGACGAAAATTGGCGTTCACGTGCTCGTTTTTGTGGAAAAAATTAAAAAAGCTCTCAAAGCTCGAGATAAAAAAAAAAAAAACCATCCACCAGGTAGCCAACGGTAAACGGTACAAGTACCGTACGGCCGAAAACGAGCGTTACCGTGCTCGTTTTCGAGTTATTGAGGAAAAACGGCCTGGAGCGATCGGTCCGGCGGTCGACGCGCGAAAGTTTCTAAGTCCGCTCTGCTTCGGGGAGGATACCGGAAGAATGCTTCGAGCGATTCCCGGTATCCTCCCAAAGCGTGCCGAAGGGTCACCGTGGGGTTTTTAGTGGGTAGGTCCCGCGCCTGTCGTTGTACGGGGGTGGGGAATCCCACACACCCCTCCCACCTCTCCCCAAGGAGGTGGGAGGGAGTCTTTCGAAGATTTTCCCCACGACAAAAAAAAAAAAAAAAAAAAAAAAAAAGTCCGCTCTGCTCCGAATCATCGCTCCGGCGTCAAAAATCGTCGTAGGACAAAAAATCGACACGCTATTGTGCAGGAAAAAATCCGGGGAACACGATGGCGTCGTCAAAAGTGCAGGTCGTCGAGCTCGTTTTCGAGAGAAAAAAAAAAAAATTCTCAAAATTCGACAAAAAAATAAAACGATTATTGGATCGTGTAGAGAATGTAAAACTGCATCAGAATCGCATAGACGAAAATTGGCGTTCACGTGCTCGTTTTTGTGGAAAAAATTAAAAAAGCTCTCAAAGCTCGAGATAAAAAAAAAAAAACCATCCACCAGGTAGCCAACGGTAAACGGTACAAGTATCGTACGGGCGAAAACGAGCGTTACCGTGCTCGTTTTCGAGTTATTGACGAAAAACGGCCTGGAGCGATCGGTCCGGCGGTCGACGCGCGAAAGTTTCTAAGTCCGCTCTGCTCCGAATCATCGCTCCGGCGTCAAAAATCGTCGTAGGACAAAAAATCGACACGCTATCTTGCAGGAAAAAATCCGGGGAACACGATGGCGTCGTCAAAAGTGCAGGTCGTCGAGCTCGTTTTCGAGAAAAAAAAGAAAAAATTCTCAAAATTCGACAAAAAAATAAAACGATTGTTGGACCGTGTAGAGAATGTAAAACTGCATAAGAATCGTATAGACGAAAATTGGCGTTCACGTGCTCGTTTTTGTGGAAAAAATTAAAAAAGCTCTCAAAGTTCGAGATAAAAAAAAAAAAACCATCGACCAGGTAGCCAACGGTAAACGATACAAGTATCGTACGGGCGAAAACGAGCGTTACCGTGCTCGTTTTCGAGTTATTGAGGAAAAACGGCCTGGAGCGATCGGTCCGGCGGTCGACGCGCGAAAGTTTCTAAGTCCGCTCTGCTCCGAATCATCGCTCCGGCGTCAAAAATCGTCGTAGGACAAAAAATCGACACGCTATCTTGCAGGAAAAAATCCGGGGACCACGATGGCGTCGTCAAAAGTGCAGGTCGTCGAGCTCGTTTTCGAGAGAAAAAAAAAAAAATTCTCAAAATTCGACAAAAAAATAAAACGATTATTGGATCGTGTAGAGAATGTAAAACTGCATCAGAATCGCATAGACGAAAATTGGCGTTCACGTGCTCGTTTTTGTGGAAAAAATTAAAAAAGCTCTCAAAGCTCGAGATAAAAAAAAAAAAACCATCCACCAGGTAGCCAACGGTAAACGGTACAAGTATCGTACGGGCGAAAACGAGCGTTACCGTGCTCGTTTTCGAGTTATTGAGGAAAAACGGCCTGGAGCGATCGGTCCGGCGGTCGACGCGCGAAAGTTTCTAAGTCCGCTCTGCTCCGAATCATCGCTCCGGCGTCAAAAATCGTCGTAGGACAAAAAATCGACACGCTATTGTGCAGGAAAAAATCCGGGGAACACGATGGCGTCGTCAAAAGTGCAGGTCGTCGAGCTCGTTTTCGAGAGAAAAAAAAAAAAATTCTCAAAATTCGACAAAAAAATAAAACGATTATTGGATCGTGTAGAGAATGTAAAACTGCATCAGAATCGCATAGACGAAAATTGGCGTTCACGTGCTCGTTTTTGTGGAAAAAATTAAAAAAGCTCTCAAAGCTCGAGATAAAAAAAAAAAAAACCATCCACCAGGTAGCCAACGGTAAACGGTACAAGTATCGTACGGGCGAAAACGAGCGTTACCGTACTCGTTTTCGAGTTATTGAGGAAAAACGGCCTGGAGCGATCGGTCCGGCGGTCGACGCGCGAAAGTTTCTAAGTCCGCTCTGCTCCGAATCATCGCTCCGGCGTCAAAAATCGTCGTAGGACAAAAAATCGACACGCTATTGTGCAGGAAAAAATCCGGGGAACACGATGGCGTCGTCAAAAGTGCAGGTCGTCGAGCTCGTTTTCGAGAAAAAAAAAAAAAAATTCTCAAAATTCGACAAAAAAATAAAACGATTGTTGGACCGTGTAGAGAATGTAAAACTGCATAAGAATCGTATAGACGAAAATTGGCGTTCACGTGCTCGTTTTTGTGGAAAAAATTAAAAAAGCTCTCAAAGTTCGAGATAAAAAAAAAAAAACCATCGACCAGGTAGCCAACGGTAAACGATACAAGTATCGTACGGGCGAAAACGAGCGTTACCGTGCTCGTTTTCGAGTTATTGACGAAAAACAGCCTGGAGCGATCGGTCCGGCGGTCGACGCGCGAAAGTTTCTAAGTCCGCTCTGCTCCGAATCATCGCTCCGGCGTCAAAAATCGTCGTAGGACAAAAAATCGACACGCTATCTTGCAGGAAAAAATCCGGGGAACACGATGGCGTCGTCAAAAGTGCAGGTCGTCGAGCTCGTTTTCGAGAAAAAAAAAAAAAATTCTCAAAATTCGACAAAAAAATAAAACGATTGTTGGACCGTGTAGAGAATGTAAAACTGCATAAGAATCGTATAGACGAAAATTGGCGTTCACGTGCTCGTTTTTGTGGAAAAAATTAAAAAAGCTCTCAAAGTTCGAGATAAAAAAAAAAAAACCATCGACCAGGTAGCCAACGGTAAACGATACAAGTATCGTACGGGCGAAAACGAGCGTTACCGTGCTCGTTTTCGAGTTATTGACGAAAAACGGCCTGGAGCGATCGGTCCGGCGGTCGACGCGCGAAAGTTTCTAAGTCCGCTCTGCTCCGAATCATCGCTCCGGCGTCAAAAATCGTCGTAGGACAAAAAATCGACACGCTATCTTGCAGGAAAAAATCCGGGGAACACGATGGCGTCGTCAAAAGTGCAGGTCGTCGAGCTCGTTTTCGAGAAAAAAAAAAAAAAATTCTCAAAATTCGACAAAAAAATAAAACGATTATTGGATCGTGTAGAGAATGTGAAACTGCATAAGAATCGTATAGACGAAAATTGGCGTTCACGTGCTCGTTTTTGTGGAAAAAATTAAAAAAGCTCTCAAAGCTCGAGATAAAAAAAAAAAAAACCATCCACCAGGTAGCCAACGGTAAACGGTACAAGTACCGTACGGGCGAAAACGAGCGTTACCGTGCTCGTTTTCGAGTTATTGAGGAAAAACGGCCTGGAGCGATCGGTCCGGCGGTCGACGCGCGAAAGTTTCTAAGTCCGCTCTGCTCCCCTCAGGGGCTGCCAGCCTTTCAGCTGCAGTACGGGCTTAACGAACCCGGGGTACCCGAGTCATACACACACCGTAAGCCTCCTGTTGGTCGTCACAACGACCCATTCACAATTCCCTATTGGTTTTGTGAATGGTACGTGACGGCAGGAGGAACGGGGGTCTTGGCTTAACCGCCTGGGCCACGAGTATGGCGACTCTATAAAATCGCCCTCCAATCCTAAGCTATGGTGCGCGGCGATGGGATGCATGGTTGGGGGAGAAGGCCCAATCCCAAGCGACCACCTCCGGGGAACCTGCCGAACCCCCGGAGTATTAGGCTTACCCGGGTAAGGCGGCTCTGCCCGGGTGGACCTTTATTCCGACCATCTCGTGGGATTCTTATGGACACAGAAAATAAAATGGGGATGGGGCGGGTTTTGTCGGTTGGGGAGGACGGAGACGGGGTTGGGGTTAGGGTGGCGGCGCTCGCGCCCCACTCAGCGCCAGGTCCGGCTTCGTGGAGGGTGGAGGAGGACGACGAGACGGCGTCGGTCTCGTCCTTCTCCTCCAGCACGAGCCACATAGGCTCTAAGAGGAAGAGGACGGGGCAGGCCGTCGTCGAGGTGGGCGGGGCGATGAGCCCGTCGGTGAGGCTGAGTTGCCTCAGGGACGAGGTGACCGAGGAGATATCGGAGAGGATCTCCTCGTCCCTGAGGCGGGTGGAGAAAGTCGCCGCTGCCTGCGCCTTTAAGGGGCAGAAAAGCGGTGGCGCGGAGGCCCTGAAGGCCGCGGCGGAGGAAATGAGGGAGGCGGCGCGGGAGCTCAGAGGGCGGAACGCCCGTCTGCAGCTCCTGTTGGAGGAGGAGCGACAAGGGAGGAGGAGGGCAGAGGCGCTGTGGAACAGCGCGGCCCTCCCTCCCATCCTCCCTCCTCCTCCACCGCCGCGTCCCTCGGCGGAGGTAAATAAGCGGAGTGCGGCGGCAGTGGTGCGGGGCACCGCGGGCCCCTCCACCCGCACTCCGCCCGTGAAGAAGTCCCCGTCCTCCTCAGAAGACGATCTTCTGAGGAGGATTGGGGACATGATTGATGGCAAGCTGGCCGCCTTCCGGGAGGAGCTCCTCGCCGGAAGAGCGGTCAGCAGGAAGGCGGTGCCTCCCCGACCTGTTCCGGTACAGTCGGGGAAGGCAAAGAAGGGCGGAGTGAAGGCTCCGCCCAGCGTTGCGGCACCAGGGCCCCGGGTCGCGACCCCCAAGGGGGGTGGTGTACCCGTGGTCGCGGTGGTCGCGTCCTCCACAGCACCCTCCCAAGGGGGGGTGGCGTGGAGTGAGGTGGTGGGGCGGAAGGCGAAGCGGGCGGCGAGGAAGGCCTCGCAACCGCGGCCTCCGCCTCCGCCGCCGGCGGCCAAGGTAAAGGCCGCGAAGGTCGGGAAGGCACGACCAGGTCGTCCCCCAAAAACGGCAGCGGTGACGCTGACTGTTGCGCAGGGGGGCGACCTGACCCTCGCGGAGGCGATGCGGCTCGCCAGGGAGAATATCTCCCTGGAAGAGCTGGGCATCGCCTCCGTGAGGGCGAAGAGGGCCGTGACCGGGGGTCTCTTGCTGGAGATCCCCGGGGCAGAAGGCGGCGCGAAGGCGGATCGTCTCGCCCAGAGGCTCCGGGAGCAGCTGGGCGAGCGAGGTGTCCGGGTCGCCCGGCCCACGAAGCGCACGGAGATGCGCGTTTGTGGGCTGGACGACTCGGTCAGCGCACAGGATGTGTCCCGTGCCCTTGCGAGGGCGGGGGACTGTCCTGTGGAGGACCTGCGGATCGGAGAGATCCGCAGGTCGCCCTCCGGCCTCGGGTCGGTGTGGGCCCGGTGCCCCCTCTCCGCCGCCCGTAAGGTGGCGGAATCCGGGAGGGTGTTGGTGGGGTGGGTTTCGGCGCGAGTGGAAATCCTCGCGCCGCGCCCGCTCCAGTGTCACCGCTGCCTCGAATTGGGGCACGTGAGGCAGTGGTGCACCTCGCCGGTGGACCGCAGCGGTCAGTGTTACCGCTGCGGTGCCAAAGAGCACCGTGCGAGCCAGTGCTCGGCGGCCCCCCACTGCCCGCTGTGTGCGGACATGGGGAGGCCAGCCGATCACAGGGTGGGGAGCAAGAAGTGCTCCCCCCCCTCCCGGAAGGAGAGGAAGAGGCGGGCTGCACCGGCTCCGGTGCCGAGGGCGGTGGCATCGTCCTCCATGGAGGTGGACGGTGCTACGGGGACGGACGGCCGGGAGGAGGCTGGCGCGGCCATTAATTAATGCCGCCCCGCCTCCTCCTCCAGGCCAACCTCAACCACTGCCGCGCGGCACAGGACTTGATGTCCCAAGTCCTCGCGGAGTGGGGGGTTGGCCTGGCGGTCGCCGCCGAGCCGTACCGCGTCCCTGATCACCCTCATTGGGTGGGCGACGCGGACGGCTTGGTGGCGACGGTATGGGGAGGGGGCGACGGGTCCCCACCGTTCTCCTTGTTGGAGCGCGGTCGGGGATTCGTCGCCGTGGACTGGGGGGGAGTCGCTGTGGTGGGGTGCTACATTTCGCCCCGTAGCGGTCACGCTGCGTTCGAGCTGTACTTGGCCGAGGTCGCGGCATGCGTGCAGCGCTACGCGGCCCGGCCGGTGCTGGTCCTGGGGGATTTTAATGCCAAGTCGGTGGCTTGGGGATCCCCCAGGACCTCCGTTCGCGGCGGGATCCTGGGCGATTGGGCGGCGGGGCTCGACCTCCGGGTATTGAACCGGGGGTCGGAGCACACATGCGTGCGGCGATATGGGGGGTCCATCGTGGATGTTGGATTCGCGACCCCCAACGCCGTGCGCATGGTGTCGGGTTGGCACGTGGTCGCGGGGGCAGAGACACTCTCCGATCACCGGTACATCCGGATGGAGGTCTCTGCCGCCGCGAGTGCATCCCGACACGGCCGTCTGCGTGGCACCCCACCACGCCGCTGGGCGCTTCGGCGCCTGGACAAGGACGCCCTGATGGCAGCTGCCCTCGCTGCAACTTGGCCGCAGGGAGCGGCCGAGTTGCCGAGCATAGAGGGGGAGGTCGTCCGGCTCGGAGCATTGGTCGCGGGTATTTGCGACGCGGCGATGCCTCGGGTCGGGCGGGCTTCTCCTCGCCGGGCGGTGTACTGGTGGTCGGACGCGATCGCGGAGTTGCGAGTCGCGACTGTCCGCGCCCGACGCCAGTACACCCGCGCGCGCCGTCGTCAACGTACAGGCGACGGCGTGGCGCGAGCGAGGGCAGCTGATGACCTGTATGGAGCATACCGCGTGGCGCGGGTTGCTCTGCAGGTCGCCATCAAACGGGCCAAGACCCAGGCATGGAAGGAGCTCCTCCAGACCCTTGATGACGATCCATGGGGGCGCCCATATAAGGTGGTGCTGAATAAGCTCCGCCCGTGGGCGCCCCCCGTCACCGAGGGTCTTGACCCCCGGCTGCTGGAGGACGTGGTCAATACACTCTTCCCAATTGGGGAGAGGGGACCGCGTCCTCCGGCGGCGGCGGCTGTCCCAGTGGAGTGGACGGCCGAGCTGGGGGTCACGCAGGAGGAGCTGGCAGCGGCCATCAGACGGCTCGGGGTTCGTAACACGGCCCCGGGTCCGGATGGTGTGCCCGGCCGGGTTTGGGTCTTGACCCAGGGCGTCCTTGGGGCCGACCTCAGGCGGTTGTTCGACCGCTGCCTGAGGGACGGGCGATTCCCCCCCAGTTGGAAGGTGGCGAGGATGGTCCTCCTCCGGAAGGAGGGTCGGCCCGCGGAGTCTCCCTCCGCATACCGGCCCATTTGTCTCCTCGACGAGGTGGGCAAGCTCTTCGAGCGTGTGATTGCTGCCCGCCTCGTCGAGCACCTGTCGCGGGGTGATCCCGGTCTGGCCGACTGCCAGTTCGGTTTCCGAGGGGGCCGATCGACTATCGACGCGATAGGTCGTGTGAGGGCCCTCTCGGAGGCGGCCGTCTCCCGGGGAGGGGTGGCATTGGCAATATCCTTGGATATTGCCAATGCCTTTAACACCCTCCCCTGGGAAGAGATAAGGAGGGGGCTCGAATATCATCGAGTCCCCCCTTGTCTCAGGGCGGTCGTCGGGGATTATCTCCGCGGCAGGTGGATCGAGTATCCGGGCCGGGATGGTGATATGCGGAGGGAGGTGTACTGCGGTGTTCCGCAGGGGTCGGTCCTCGGGCCACTCCTGTGGAACATCGCGTACGACTCGGTGTTGCGGGCCGGCCTCCCCGACGGCGTCAGCACGGTGTGTTATGCGGATGACACACTGGTGCTGGCCGTCGGGGCGCACTGGGGGAGGGCCATGCGTCGCGCGGAGGAGGGGTCGCAACGCGTCGTCGACCGGATCAGGGGGATGGGGATGACGGTGGCGGTCCATAAGACCGAGGTGATTGCGTTTCATTCACCTCGGCAGGATCCGCCACCCCCTCTGATTCGGGTGGGTGGGGCTGACATCGAGGTGAAGCCCCAGATCAGGTATCTAGGGCTGATCCTCGATAGCCACTGGCGTTTCGAGAAGCATTTCCGCTGCCTGGTCCCCCGGTTGGAAAGGATGGTTGCGGCTCTGGGCCGGATCCTGCCCAACCTGGGGGGCCCGGCGGGCCGAGTTCGTCGCCTCTATGTGGCAGTGGTCCAGTCGGTGGCCCTATACGGGGCCCCCGTCTGGGCGGACGACCTGGCTGCCTCCCGGCGCAGCATGACTATGCTGCGTCGGGTGCAGAGGCGCATGGCGCTCAGGGTCGTCCGCGGGTATCGGACCATGTCACATGAGGCGGCGACGGTTCTAGCGGGGATGCCGCCCATGGACCTGCTCGCGCGGTCGCACGCGGTGATGTACCGGCACCGCGTCGACCGTCGCGTGGGGGTGGCGGCGGTCCCGGGCGGGCAGGAACCTGCTTGGGGCGATTTGAAGCGCCAGGCCCGGCAGTCCGTGTTGCTCGCGTGGCAGGAGCGGCTGGCTCTGCCAACCGCGGGGCACCGGACTGTCGGGGCTGTTCGGCCACTCCTGAAGGAGTGGCTGGACAGAGGCCATGGCAGCCTCACCTACCGGCTGGCACAGGTATTTTCCGGGCATGGCAGCTTCGGAAGATACCTGTGCCGGATAGGGAAAGAGCCGACGGCGCGTTGCTGCCACTGCGACGCTGAGCAGGACACGGCGGATCATACCCTGGAGGTATGCCCCGCGTGGGAGGGGGAGCGCCGTGTCCTGGTCGGCGTCGTCGGGCGGGATGTCTCGCTGCCGGGCGTGGTGCGCGCCATGCTCGGCAGCGAGGAGAAGTGGAGGGCCGTGGCCTCCTTCTGCGAGAACGTAATGTTGCAGAAGGAGGCCGCGGGGAGGGAGCGCGAGCTTCAGCGGCGCGCTAAAGCTCGCGCTCGTGCGGTGGCCCGAGGTCGTCGCCCGGTCGCGAGGCGTCGCGGGCGGCCGCCTCGGCGTGGCGGATGACCTAGGCTGGGAGGGGGGTCCTGAGGGGACCCTCCTCCCGCCAGGCGGCGCCGGGTCGGACCGGTTGGGGGTAGGAGTGCCTCCCCCACCGGTCCGACGCAAGGGGAGGCACCCTCGGCGGTCTGGTGCGGCCATGAACGCCCGGCCGCCGAGGGGTGGAAACGGGGTCGCGGGCGGTTGCGAGTTGGGGCTCGCAGCCGCCACTAAACGCGGCCCCGGGACGGATAGCGGCGGGATGGAGTGGCCCCGTCCCGCCGCTATGAGGCAGTGTGTCTACTGGGGGGACCGATTGCCCCCCGGGGGATGGGCGCGAAAGCGCGGGCACGGGGAGGATACCGGAAGAATGCTTCGAGCGATTCCCGGTATCCTCCCAAAGCGTGCCGAAGGGTCACCGTGGGGTTTTTAGTGGGTAGGTCCCGCGCCTGTCGTTGTACGGGCGCGGGGAATCCCACACACCCCTCCCACCTCTCCCCAAGGAGGTGGGAGGGAGTCTTTCGAAGATTTTCCCCACGACAAAAAAAAAAAAAAAAAAAAAAAAGTCCGCTCTGCTCCGAATCATCGCTCCGGCGTCAAAAATCGTCGTAGGACAAAAAATCGACACGCTATCTTGCAGGAAAAAATCCGGGGAACACGATGGCGTCGTCAAAAGTGCAGGTCGTCGAGCTCGTTTTCGAGAAAAAAAAAAAAAAATTCTCAAAATTCGACAAAAAAATAAAACGATTATTGGATCGTGTAGAGAATGTGAAACTGCATAAGAATCGTATAGACGAAAATTGGCGTTCACGTGCTCGTTTTTGTGGAAAAAATTAAAAAAGCTCTCAAAGCTCGAGGTAAAAAAAAAAAAAACCATCCACCAGGTAGCCAACGGTAAACGGTACAAGTATCGTACGGGCGAAAACGAGCGTTACCGTGCTCGTTTTCGAGTTATTGAGGAAAAACTGCCTGGAGCGATCGGTCCGGCGGTCGACGCGCGAAAGTTTCTAAGTCCGCTCTGCTCCGAATCATCGCTCCGGCGTCAAAAATCGTCGTAGGACAAAAAATCGACACGCTATCTTGCAGGAAAAAATCCGGGGAACACGATGGCGTCGTCAAAAGTGCAGGTCGTCGAGCTCGTTTTCGAGAAAAAAAAAAAAAAATTCTCAAAATTCGACAAAAAAATAAAACGATTATTGGATCGTGTAGAGAATGTGAAACTGCATAAGAATCGTATAGACGAAAATTGGCGTTCACGTGCTCGTTTTTGTGGAAAAAATTAAAAAAGCTCTCAAAGCTCGAGGTAAAAAAAAAAAAAACCATCCACCAGGTAGCCAACGGTAAACGGTACAAGTATCGTACGGGCGAAAACGAGCGTTACCGTGCTCGTTTTCGAGTTATTGAGGAAAAACTGCCTGGAGCGATCGGTCCGGCGGTCGACGCGCGAAAGTTTCTAAGTCCGCTCTGCTCCGAATCATCGCTCCGGCGTCAACAATCGTCGTAGGACAAAAAATCGACACGCTATCTTGCAGGAAAAAATCCGGGGAACACGATGGCGTCGTCAAAAGTGCAGGTCGTCGAGCTCGTTTTCGAGAAAAAAAAAAAAAATTCTCAAAATTCGACAAAAAAATAAAGCGATTGTTGGACCGTGTAGAGAATGTAAAACTGCATAAGAATCGTATAGACGAAAATTGGCGTTCACGTGCTCGTTTTTGTGGAAAAAATTAAAAAAGCTCTCAAAGTTCGAGATAAAAAAAAAAAAACCATCGACCAGGTAGCCAACGGTAAACGATACAAGTATCGTACGGGCGAAAACGAGCGTTACCGTGCTCGTTTTCGAGTTATTGACGAAAAACGGCCTGGAGCGATCGGTCCGGCGGTCGACGCGCGAAAGTTTCTAAGTCCGCTCTGCTCCGAATCATCGCTCCGGCGTCAAAAATCGTCGTAGGACAAAAAATCGGCACGCTATTGTGCAGGAAAAAATCCGGGGAACACGATGGCGTCGTCAAAAGTGCAGGTCGTCGAGCTCGTTTTCGAGAAAAAAAAAAAAAAATTCTCAAAATTCGACAAAAAAATAAAACGATTGTTGGATCGTATAGAGAATGTGAAACTGCATAAGAATCGTATAGACGAAAATTGGCGTTCACGTGCTCGTTTTTGTAGAAAAAATTAAAAAAGCTCTCAAAGCTCGAGATAAAAAAAAAGAAAACCATCCACCAGGTAGCCAACGGTAAACGGTACAAGTACCGTACGGGCGAAAACGAGCGTTACCGTGCTCGTTTTCGAGTTATTGACGAAAAACGGCCTGGAGCGATCGGTCCGGCGGTCGACGCGCGTAAGTTTCTAAGTCCGCTCTGCTCCGAATCATCGCTCCGGCGTCAAAAATCGTCGTAGGACAAAAAATCGACACGCTATCTTGCAGGAAAAAATCCGGGGAACACGATGGCGTCGTCAAAAGTGCAGGTCGTCGAGCTCGTTTTCGAGAAAAAAAAAAAAAAATTCTCAAAATTCGACAAAAAAATAAAACGATTATTGGATCGTATAGAGAATGTGAAACTGCATAAGAATCGTATAGACGAAAATTGGCGTTCACGTGCTCGTTTTTGTGGAAAAAATTAAAAAAGCTCTCAAAGCTCGAGATAAAAAAAAAAAAACCATCGACCAGGTAGCCAACGGTAAACGATACAAGTATCGTACGGGCGAAAACGAGCGTTACCGTGCTCGTTTTCGAGTTATTGACGAAAAACAGCCTGGAGCGATCGGTCCGGCGGTCGACGCGCGAAAGTGTCCAAGTCCGCTCTGCTCCGAATCATCGCTCCGGCGTCAAAAATCGTCGTAGGACAAAAACTCGACACGCTATCTTGCAGGAAAAAATCCGGGGTACACGATGGCGTCGTCAAAAGTGCAGGTCGTCGAGCTCGTCTTCGAGAGAAAAAAAAAAAAATTCTCAAAATTCGACAAAAAAATAAAACGATTATTGGATCGTGTAGAGAATGTAAAACTGCATCAGAATCGCATAGACGAAAATTGGCGTTCACGTGCTCGTTTTTGTGGAAAAAATTAAAAAAGCTCTCAAAGCTCGAGATAAAAAAAAAAAAAACCATCCACCAGGTAGCCAACGGTAAACGGTACAAGTACCGTACGGGCGAAAACGAGCGTTACCGTGCTCGTTTTCGAGTTATTGAGGAAAAACGGCCTGGAGCGATCGGTCCGGCGGTCCACGCGCGAAAGTTTCTAAGTCCGCTCTGCTCCGAATCATCGCTCCGGCGTCAAAAATCGTCGTAGGACAAAAACTCGACACGCTATCTTGCAGGAAAAAATCCGGGGAACACGATGGCGTCGTCAAAAGTGCAGGTCGTCGAGCTCGTTTTCTAGAGAAAAAAAAAAAAATTCTCAAAATTCGACAAAAAAATAAAACGATTATTGGATCGTGTAGAGAATGTAAAACTGCATAAGAATCGCATAGACGAAAATTGGCGTTCACGTGCTCGTTTTTGTGGAAAAAATTAAAAAAGCTCTCAAAGCTCGAGATAAAAAAAAAAAAAACCATCCACCAGGTAGCCAACGGTAAACGGTACAAGTATCGTACGGGCGAAAACGAGCGTTACCGTGCTCGTTTTCGAGTTATTGACGAAAAACGGCCTGGAGCGATCGGTCCGGCGGTCGACGCGCGAAAGTTTCTAAGTCCGCTCTGCTTCGGGGAGGATACCGGAAGAATGCTTCGAGCGATTCCCGGTATCCTCCCAAAGCGTGCCGAAGGGTCACCGTGGGGTTTTTAGTGGGTAGGTCCCGCGCCTGTCGTTGTACGGGGGTGGGGAATCCCACACACCCCTCCCACCTCTCCCCAAGGAGGTGGGAGGGAGTCTTTCGAAGATTTTCCCCACGACAAAAAAAAAAAAAAAAAAAAAAAAAAAGTCCGCTCTGCTCCGAATCATCGCTCCGGCGTCAAAAATCGTCGTAGAACAAAATATCGACACGCTATCTTGCAGGAAAAAATCCGGGGACCACGATGGCGTCGTCAAAAGTGCAGGTCGTCGAGCTCGTTTTCGAGAGAAAAAAAAAAAAATTCTCAAAGTTCGACAAAAAAATAAAACGATTATTGGATCGTGTAGAGAATGTAAAACTGCATCAGAATCGCATAGACGAAAATTGGCGTTCACGTGCTCGTTTTTGTGGAAAAAATTAAAAAAGCTCTCAAAGCTCGAGATAAAAAAAAAAAAAACCATCCACCAGGTAGCCAACGGTAAACGGTACAAGTATCGTACGGGCGAAAACGAGCGTTACCGTGCTCGTTTTCGAGTTATTGACGAAAAACGGCCTGGAGCGATCGGTCCGGCGGTCGACGCGCGAAAGTTTCTAAGTCCGCTCTGCTCCGAATCATCGCTCCGGCGTCAAAAATCGTCGTAGGACAAAAAATCGACACGCTATCTTGCAGGAAAAAATCCGGGGAACACGATGGCGTCGTCAAAAGTGCAGGTCGTCGAGCTCGTTTTCGAGAAAAAAAAAAAAAAATTCTCAAAATTCGACAAAAAAATAAAACGATTATTGGATCGTATAGAGAATGTGAAACTGCATAAGAATCGTATAGACGAAAATTGGCGTTCACGTGCTCGTTTTTGTGGAAAAAATTAAAAAAGCTCTCAAAGCTCGAGATAAAAAAAAAAAAACCATCGACCAGGTAGCCAACGGTAAACGATACAAGTATCGTACGGGCGAAAACGAGCGTTACCGTGCTCGTTTTCGAGTTATTGACGAAAAACAGCCTGGAGCGATCGGTCCGGCGGTCGACGCGCGAAAGTGTCCAAGTCCGCTCTGCTCCGAATCATCGCTCCGGCGTCAAAAATCGTCGTAGGACAAAAACTCGACACGCTATCTTGCAGGAAAAAATCCGGGGTACACGATGGCGTCGTCAAAAGTGCAGGTCGTCGAGCTCGTCTTCGAGAGAAAAAAAAAAAAATTCTCAAAATTCGACAAAAAAATAAAACGATTATTGGATCGTGTAGAGAATGTAAAACTGCATCAGAATCGCATAGACGAAAATTGGCGTTCACGTGCTCGTTTTTGTGGAAAAAATTAAAAAAGCTCTCAAAGCTCGAGATAAAAAAAAAAAAAACCATCCACCAGGTAGCCAACGGTAAACGGTACAAGTATCGTACGGGCGAAAACGAGCGTTACCGTGCTCGTTTTCGAGTTATTGACGAAAAACGGCCTGGAGCGATCGGTCCGGCGGTCGACGCGCGAAAGTTTCTAAGTCCGCTCTGCTACCCTCAGGGGCTGCCAGCCTTTCAGTTGCAGTACGGGCTTAACGAACCCGGGGTACCCGAGTCATACACACACCGTAAGCCTCCTGTTGGTCGTCACAACGACCCATTCACAATTCCCTATTGGTTTTGTGAATGGTACGTGACGGCAGGAGGAACGGGGGTCTTGGCTTAACCGCCTGGGCCACGAGTATGGCGACTCTATAAAATCGCCCTCCAATCCTAAGCTATGGTGCGCGGCGATGGGATGCATGGTTGGGGGAGAAGGCCCAATCCCAAGCGACCACCTCCGGGGAACCTGCCGAACCCCCGGAGTATATAGGCTTACCCGGGTAAGGCGGCTCTGCCCGGGCGGACCTTTTCTTCCGACCTGCTCGTGGGAATATTATGGAGTTCAATATTAAAACGGGGATGGGACGGGGTAAGTCAGAGGGGGAGGACGAAGGCGGTGTTGGGACTGGAGTGACGGCGCTCGCGCCGCCTCCAGCGCCTGGCCCGGCTTCGTGGAAGGTGGAGGAGGACGACGAGACTGCGTCAGTCTCGTCCTTCTCCTCCACCAGGAGCCTCATAGGCTCTAAGAGGAAGAGGGCGGGGCAGGCCGTCGTTGAGGTGGGCGGGGCGATGAGCCCGTCGGTGAGGCTGAGTTGCCTCAGGGACGAGGTGACCGAGGAGATATCGGAGAGGATCTCCTCGTCCCTGAGGCAGGTGGAGAAAGTCGCCGCTGCCTGCGCCTTTAAGGGGCAGAAAAGCGGTGGCGCGGAGGCCCTGAAGGCCGCGGCGGAGGAAATGAGGGAGGCGGCGCGGGAGCTCAGAGGGCGGAACGCCCGTCTGCAGCTGCTGTTGGAGGAGGAGCGACAGGGGAGGAGGAGGGCAGAGGCGCTGTGGAACAGCGCGGCCCTCCCTCCCATCCTCCCTCCTCCTCCACCGCCGCGTCCCTCGGCGGAGGTAAATAAGCGGAGTGCGGCGGCAGTGGTGCGGGGCACCGCGGGCCCCTGCACCCGCACTCCGCCCGTGAAGAAGTCCCCGTCCTCCTCAGAAGACGATCTTCTGAGGAGGATTGGGGACATGATTGATGGCAAGCTGGCCGCCTTCCGGGAGGAGCTCCTCGCCGGAAGAGCGGTCAGCAGGAAGGCGGTGCCTCCCCGACCTGTTCCGGTACAGTCGGGGAAGGCAAAGAAGGGCGGAGTGAAGGCTCCGCCCAGCGTTGCGGCACCAGGGCCCCGGGTCGCGACCCCCAAGGGGGGTGGTGTACCCGTGGTCGCGGTGGTCGCGTCCTCCACGGCACCCTCCCAAGGGGGGGTGGCGTGGAGTGAGGTGGTGGGGCGGAAGGCGAAGCGGACGGCGAGGAAGGCCTCGCAACCGCAGCCTCCGCCTCCGCCGCCGGCGGCCAAGGTAAAGGCCGCGAAGGTCGGGAAGGCACGACCAGGTCGTCCCCCAAAAACGGCAGCGGTGACGCTGACCGTTGCGCAGGGGGGCGACCTGACCCTCGCGGAGGCGATGCGGCTCGCCAGGGAGAATATCTCCCTGGAAGAGCTGGGCATCGCCTCCGTGAGGGCGAAGAGGGCCGTGACCGGGGGTCTCTTGCTGGAGATCCCCGGTGCAGAAGGCGGCGCGAAGGCGGATCGTCTCGCCCAGAGGCTCCGGGAGCAGCTGGGCGAGCGAGGTGTCCGGGTCGCCCGGCCCACGAAGCGCACGGAGATGCGCGTTTGTGGGCTGGACGACTCGGTCAGCGCACAGGATGTGTCCCGTGCCCTTGCGAGGGCGGGGGACTGTCCTGTGGAGGACCTGCGGATCGGAGAGATCCGCAGGTCGCCCTCCGGCCTCGGGTCGGTGTGGGCCCGGTGCCCCCTCTCCGCCGCCCGTAAGGTGGCGGAATCCGGGAGGGTGTTGGTGGGGTGGGTTTCGGCGCGAGTGGAAATCCTCGCGCCGCGCCCGCTCCAGTGTCACCGCTGCCTCGAATTGGGGCACGTGAGGCAGTGGTGCACCTCGCCGGTGGACCGCAGCGGTCAGTGTTACCGCTGCGGTGCCAAAGAGCACCGTGCGAGCCAGTGCTCGGCGGCCCCCCACTGCCCGCTGTGTGCGGACATGGGGAGGCCAGCCGATCACAGGGTGGGGAGCAAGAAGTGCTCCCCCCCCTCCCGGAAGGAGAGGAAGAGGCGGGCTGCACCGGCTCCGGTGCCGAGGGCGGTGGCATCGTCCTCCATGGAGGTGGACGGTGCTACGGGGACGGACGGCCGGGAGGAGGCTGGCGCGGCCATTAATTAATGCCGCCCCGCCTCCTCCTCCAGGCCAACCTCAACCACTGCCGCGCGGCACAGGACTTGATGTCCCAAGTCCTCGCGGAGTGGGGGGTTGGCCTGGCGGTCGCCGCCGAGCCGTACCGCGTCCCTGATCACCCTCATTGGGTGGGCGACGCGGACGGCTTGGTGGCGACGGTATGGGGAGGGGTCGACGGGTCCCCACCGTTCTCCTTGTTGGAGCGCGGTCGGGGATTCGTCGCCGTGGACTGGGGGGGAGTCGCTGTGGTGGGGTGCTACATTTCGCCCCGTAGCGGTCACGCTGCGTTCGAGCTGTACTTGGCCGAGGTCGCGGCATGCGTGCAGCGCTACGCGGCCCGGCCGGTGCTGGTCCTGGGGGATTTTAATGCCAAGTCGGTGGCTTGGGGATCCCCCAGGACCTCCGTTCGCGGCGGGATCCTGGGCGATTGGGCGGCGGGGCTCGACCTCCGGGTATTGAACCGGGGGTCGGAGCACACATGCGTGCGGCGATATGGGGGGTCCATCGTGGATGTTGGATTCGCGACCCCCAACGCCGTGCGCATGGTGTCGGGTTGGCACGTGGTCGCGGGGGCAGAGACACTCTCCGATCACCGGTACATCCGGATGGAGGTCTCTGCCGCCGCGAGTGTATCCCGACACGGCCGCCTGCGTGGCACCCCACCACGCCGCTGGGCGCTTCGGCGCCTGGACAAGGACGCCCTGATGGCAGCTGCCCTCGCTGCAACTTGGCCGCAGGGAGCGGCCGAGTTGCCGAGCATAGAGGAGGAGGTCGCCCGGCTCGGAGCATTGGTCGCGGGTATTTGCGACGCGGCGATGCCTCGGGTCGGGCGGGCTTCTCCTCGCCGGGCGGTGTACTGGTGGTCGGACGCGATCGCGGAGTTGCGAGTCGCGACTGTCCGCGCCCGACGCCGGTACACCCGCGCGCGCCGTCGTCAACGTACAGGCGACGGCGTGGCGCGAGCGAGGGCAGCTGATGACCTGTATGGAGCATACCGCGTGGCGCGGGTTGCTCTGCAGGTCGCCATCAAACGGGCCAAGACCCGGGCATGGAAGGAGCTCCTCCAGACCCTTGATGACGATCCATGGGGGCGCCCATATAAGGTGGTGCTGAATAAGCTCCGCCCGTGGGCGCCCCCCGTCACCGAGGGTCTTGACCCCCGGCTGCTGGAGGACGTGGTCAATACACTCTTCCCAATTGGGGAGAGGGGACCGCGTCCTCCGGCGGCGGCGGCTGTCCCAGTGGAGTGGACGGCCGAGCTGGGGGTCACGCAGGAGGAGCTGGCAGCGGCCATCAGACGGCTCGGGGTTCGTAACACGGCCCCGGGTCCGGATGGTGTGCCCGGCCGGGTTTGGGTCTTGACCCAGGGCGTCCTTGGGGCCGACCTCAGGCGGTTGTTCGACCGCTGCCTGAGGGACGGGCGATTCCCCCCCAGTTGGAAGGTGGCGAGGATGGTCCTCCTCCGGAAGGAGGGTCGGCCCGCGGAGTCTCCCTCCGCATACCGGCCCATTTGTCTCCTCGACGAGGTGGGCAAGCTCTTCGAGCGGGTGATTGCTGCCCGCCTCGTCGAGCACCTGTCGCGGGGTGATCCCGGTCTGGCCGACTGCCAGTTCGGTTTCCGGGGGGGCCGATCGACTATCGACGCGATAGGGCGTGTGAGGGCCCTCTCGGGGGCGGCCGTCTCCCGGGGAGGGGTGGCATTGGCAATATCCTTGGATATTGCCAATGCCTTTAACACCCTCCCCTGGGAAGAGATAAGGAGGGGACTCGAATATCATCGGGTCCCCCCTTGTCTCAGGGCGGTCGTCGGGGATTATCTCCGCGGCAGGTGGATCGAGTATCCGGGCCGGGATGGTGATATGCGGAGGGAGGTGTACTGCGGTGTTCCGCAGGGGTCGGTCCTCGGGCCACTCCTGTGGAACATCGCGTACGACTCGGTGTTGCGGGCCGGCCTCCCCGACGGCGTCAGCACGGTGTGTTATGCGGATGACACACTGGTGCTGGCCGTCGGGGCGCACTGGGGGAGGGCCATGCGTCGCGCGGAGGAGGGGTCGCAACGCGTCGTCGACCGGATCAGGGGGATGGGGATGACGGTGGCGGTCCATAAGACCGAGGTGATTGCGTTTCATTCACCTCGGCAGGATCCGCCACCCCCTCTGATCCGGGTGGGTGGGGCTGACATCGAGGTGAAGCCCCGGATCAGGTATCTAGGGCTGATCCTCGATAGCCACTGGCGTTTCGAGGAGCATTTCCGCTGTCTGGTCCCCCGGTTGGAAAGGATGGTTGCGGCTCTGGGCCGGATCCTGCCCAACCTGGGGGGCCCGGCGGGCCGAGTTCGTCGCCTCTATGTGGCAATGGTCCAGTCGGTGGCCCTATACGGGGCCCCCGTCTGGGCGGACGACCTGGCTGCCTCCCGGCGCAGCATGACTATGCTGCGTCGGGTGCAGAGGCGCATGGCGCTCAGGGTCGTCCGCGGGTATCGGACCATGTCACATGAGGCGGCGACGGTTCTAGCAGGGATGCCGCCCATGGACCTGCTCGCGCGGTCGCACGCGGTGATGTACCGGCACCGCGTCGACCGTCGCGCGGGGGTGGGGGCGGTCCCGGGCGGGCAGGAACCTGCTTGGGGCGATTTGAAGCGCCAGGCCCGGCAGTCCGTGTTGCTCGCGTGGCAGGAGCGGCTGGCTCTGCCAACCGCGGGGCACCGGACTGTCGGGGCGGTTCGGCCACTCCTGAAGGAGTGGCTGGACAGAGGCCATGGCAGCCTCACCTACCGGATGGCACAGGTATTTTCCGGGCATGGCAGCTTCGGAAGATACCTGTGCCGGATAGGGAAGGAGCCGACGGCGCGTTGCTGCCACTGCGACGCTGAGCAGGACACGGCGGATCATACCCTGGAGGTATGCCCCGCGTGGGAGGGGGAGCGCCGTGTCCTGGTCGGCGTCGTCGGGCGGGATGTCTCGCTGCCGGGCGTGGTGCGCGCCATGCTCGGCAGCGAGGAGAAGTGGAGGGCCGTGGCCTCCTTCTGCGAGAACGTAATGTTGCAGAAGGAGGCCGCGGGGAGGGAGCGCGAGCTTCAGCGGCGCGCTGAAGCTCGCGCTCGTGCGGTGGCCCGAGGTCGTCGCCCGGTCGCGAGGCGTCGCGGGCGGCCGCCTCGGCGTGGCGGATGACCTCGGCTGGGAGGGGGGTCCTGAGGGGACCCTCCTCCCGCCAGGCGGCGCCGGGTCGGACCGGTTGGGGGTAGAAGTGCCTCCCCCTACCGGTCCGACGCAAGGGGAGGCACCCTCGGCGGTCTGGTGCGGCCATGAGCGCCCGGCCGCCGAGGGGTGGAAACGGGGTCGCGGGCGGTAGCGAGTTGGGGCTCGCAGCCGCCACTAAACGCGGCCCCGGGACGGATAGCGGCGGGATGGAGTGGCCCCGTCCCGCCGCTATGAGGCAGTGTGTCTACTGGGGGGACCGATTGTCCCCCCGGGGGATGGGCGCGAAAGCGCGGGCACGGGGAGGATACCGGAAGAATGCTTCGAGCGATTCCCGGTATCCTCCCAAAGCGTGCCGAAGTGTCACCGTGGGGTTTTTAGTGGGTAGGTCCCGCGCCTGTCGTTGTACGGGCGCGGGGAATCCCACACACCCCTCCCACCTCTCCCCAAGGAGGTGGGAGGGAGTCTTTCGAAGAGTTTCCCCACGACAAAAAAAAAAAAAAAAAAAAAAAAAAAAAAAAGTCCGCTCTGCTCCGAATCATCGCTCCGGCGTCAAAAATCGTCGTAGGACAAAAAATCGACACGCTATCTTGCAGGAAAAAATCCGGGGACCACGATGGCGTCGTCAAAAGTGCAGGTCGTCGAGCTCGTTTTCGAGAGAAAAAAAAAAAAATTCTCAAAATTCGACAAAAAAATAAAACGATTATTGGATCGTGTAGAGAATGTAAAACTGCATCAGAATCGCATAGACGAAAATTGGCGTTCACGTGCTCGTTTTTGTGGAAAAAATTAAAAAAGCTCTCAAAGCTCGAGATAAAAAAAAAAAGAACCATCCACCAGGTAGCCAACGGTAAACGGTACAAGTATCGTACGGGCGAAAACGAGCGTTACCGTGCTCATTTTCGAGTTATTGACGAAAAACGGCCTGGAGCGATCGGTCCGGCGGTCGACGCGCGAAAGTTTCTGAGTCCGCTCTGCTCCGAATCATCGCTCCGGCGTCAAAAATCGTCGTAGGACAAAAACTCGACACGCTATCTTGCATGAAAAAATCCGGGGAACACGATGGCGTCGTCAAAAGTGCAGGTCGTCGAGCTCGTTTTCGAGAGAAAAAAAAAAAAATTCTCAAAATTCGACAAAAAAATAAAACGATTATTGGATCGTGTAGAGAATGTAAAACTGCATCAGAATCGCATAGACGAAAATTGGCGTTCACGTGCTCGTTTTTGTGGAAAAAATTAAAAAAGCTCTCAAAGCTCGAGATAAAAAAAAAAAAAACCATCCACCAGGTAGCCAACGGTAAACGGTACAAGTATCGTACGGACGAAAACGAGCGTTACCGTGCTCGTTTTCGAGTTATTGACGAAAAACGGCCTGGAGCGATCGGTCCGGCGGTCGACGCGCGAAAGTTTCTAAGTCCGCTCTGCTCCGAATCATCGCTCCGGCGTCAAAAATCGTCGTAGGACAAAAAATCGACACGCTATCTTGCAGGAAAAAATCCGGGGAACACGATGGCGTCGTCAAAAGTGCAGGTCGTCGAGCTCGTTTTCGAGAAAAAAAAAAAAAAATTCTCAAAATTCGACAAAAAAATAAAACGATTGTTGGACCGTGTAGAGAATGTAAAACTGCATAAGAATCGAATAGACGAAAATTGGCGTTCACGTGCTCGTTTTTGTGGAAAAAATTAAAAAAGCTCTCAAAGTTCGAGATAAAAAAAAAAAAAACCATCCTCCAGGTAGCCAACGGTAAACGGTACAAGTACCGTACGGGCGAAAACGAGCGTTACCGTGCTCGTTTTCGAGTTATTGAGGAAAAACGGCCTGGAGCGATCGGTCCGGCGGTCGACGCGCGAAAGTTTCTAAGTCCGCTCTGCTCCGAATCATCGCTCCGGCGTCAAAAATCGTCGTAGGACAAAAAATCGACACACTATTGCGCAGGAAAAAATCCGGGGAACACGATGGCGTCGTCAAAAGTGCAGGTCGTCGAGCTCGTTTTCGAGAAAAAAAAAAAAAAATTCTCAAAATTCGACAAAAAAATAAAACGATTATTGGATCGTATAGAGAATGTGAAACTGCATAAGAATCGTATAGACGAAAATTGGCGTTCACGTGCTCGTTTTTGTGGAAAAAATTAAAAAAGCTCTCAAAGCTCGAGATAAAAAAAAAAAAACCATCGACCAGGTAGCCAACGGTAAACGATACAAGTATCGTACGGGCGAAAACGAGCGTTACCGTGCTCGTTTTCGAGTTATTGACGAAAAACAGCCTGGAGCGATCGGTCCGGCGGTCGACGCGCGAAAGTGTCCAAGTCCGCTCTGCTCCGAATCATCGCTCCGGCGTCAAAAATCGTCGTAGGACAAAAAATCGACACGCTATCTTGCAGGAAAAAATCCGGGGAACACGATGGCGTCGTCAAAAGTGCAGGTCGTCGAGCTCGTTTTCGAGAAAAAAAAAAAAAAATTCTCAAAATTCGACAAAAAAATAAAACGATTGTTGGATCGTGTAGAGAATGTGAAACTGCATAAGAATCGTATAGACGAAAATTGGCGTTCACGTGCTCGTTTTTGTGGAAAAAATTAAAAAAGCTCTCAAAGCTCGAGATAAAAAAAAAAAAAACCATCCACCAGGTAGCCAACGGTAAACGGTACAAGTACCGTACGGGCGAAAACGAGCGTTACCGTGCTCGTTTTCGAGTTATTGAGGAAAAACGGCCTGGAGCGATCGGTCCGGCGGTCGACGCGCGAAAGTTTCTAAGTCCGCTCTGCTCCGAATCATCGCTCCGGCGTCAAAAATCGTCGTAGGACAAAAAATCGACACGCTATTTTGCAGGAAAAAATCCGGGGAACACGATGGCGTCGTCAAAAGTGCAGGTCGTCGAGCTCGTTTTCGAGAGAAAAGAAAAAAAATTCTCAAAATTCGACAAAAAAATAAAACGATTATTGGATCGTGTAGAGAATGTAAAACTGCATAAGAATCGCATAGACGAAAATTGGCGTTCACGTGCTCGTTTTTGTGGAAAAAATTAAAAAAGCTCTCAAAGCTCGAGATAAAAAAAAAAAAAACCATCCACCAGGTAGCCAACGGTAAACGGTACAAGTATCGTACGGGCGAAAACGAGCGTTACCGTGCTCGTTTTCGAGTTATTGACGAAAAACGGCCTGGAGCGATCGGTCCGGCGGTCGACGCGCGAAAGTTTCTAAGTCCGCTCTGCTCCGAATCATCGCTCCGGCGTCAAAAATCGTCGTAGGACAAAAAATCGACACGCTATCTTGCAGGAAAAAATCCGGGGACCACGATGGCGTCGTCAAAAGTGCAGGTCGTCGAGCTCGTTTTCGAGAAAAAAAAAAAAAAATTCTCAAAATTCGACAAAAAAATAAAACGATTATTGGATCGTATAGAGAATGTGAAACTGCATAAGAATCGTATAGACGAAAATTGGCGTTCACGTGCTCGTTTTTGTGGAAAAAATTAAAAAAGCTCTCAAAGCTCGAGATAAAAAAAAAAAAACCATCGACCAGGTAGCCAACGGTAAACGATACAAGTATCGTACGGGCGAAAACGAGCGTTACCGTGCTCGTTTTCGAGTTATTGACGAAAAACAGCCTGGAGCGATCGGTCCGGCGGTCGACGCGCGAAAGTGTCCAAGTCCGCTCTGCTCCGAATCATCGCTCCGGCGTCAAAAATCGTCGTAGGACAAAAACTCGACACGCTATCTTGCAGGAAAAAATCCGGGGTACACGATGGCGTCGTCAAAAGTGCAGGTCGTCGAGCTCGTCTTCGAGAGAAAAAAAAAAAAATTCTCAAAATTCGACAAAAAAATAAAACGATTATTGGATCGTGTAGAGAATGTAAAACTGCATCAGAATCGCATAGACGAAAATTGGCGTTCACGTGCTCGTTTTTGTGGAAAAAATTAAAAAAGCTCTCAAAGCTCGAGATAAAAAAAAAAAAAACCATCCACCAGGTAGCCAACGGTAAACGGTACAAGTATCGTACGGGCGAAAACGAGCGTTACCGTGCTCGTTTTCGAGTTATTGACGAAAAACGGCCTGGAGCGATCGGTCCGGCGGTCGACGCGCGAAAGTTTCTAAGTCCGCTCTGCTCCGAATCATCGCTCCGGCGTCAAAAATCGTCGTAGGACAAAAAATCGACACGCTATCTTGCAGGAAAAAATCCGGGGACCACGATGGCGTCGTCAAAAGTGCAGGTCGTCGAGCTCGTTTTCGAGAGAAAAAAAAAAAAATTCTCAAAATTCGACAAAAAAATAAAACGATTATTGGATCGTGTAGAGAATGTAAAACTGCATCAGAATCGCATAGACGAAAATTGGCGTTCACGTGCTCGTTTTTGTGGAAAAAATTAAAAAAGCTCTCAAAGCTCGAGATAAAAAAAAAAAGAACCATCCACCAGGTAGCCAACGGTAAACGGTACAAGTATCGTACGGGCGAAAACGAGCGTTACCGTGCTCATTTTCGAGTTATTGACGAAAAACGGCCTGGAGCGATCGGTCCGGCGGTCGACGCGCGAAAGTTTCTGAGTCCGCTCTGCTCCGAATCATCGCTCCGGCGTCAAAAATCGTCGTAGGACAAAAACTCGACACGCTATCTTGCATGAAAAAATCCGGGGAACACGATGGCGTCGTCAAAAGTGCAGGTCGTCGAGCTCGTTTTCGAGAGAAAAAAAAAAAAATTCTCAAAATTCGACAAAAAAATAAAACGATTATTGGATCGTGTAGAGAATGTAAAACTGCATCAGAATCGCATAGACGAAAATTGGCGTTCACGTGCTCGTTTTTGTGGAAAAAATTAAAAAAGCTCTCAAAGCTCGAGATAAAAAAAAAAAAAACCATCCACCAGGTAGCCAACGGTAAACGGTACAAGTATCGTACGGACGAAAACGAGCGTTACCGTGCTCGTTTTCGAGTTATTGACGAAAAACGGCCTGGAGCGATCGGTCCGGCGGTCGACGCGCGAAAGTTTCTAAGTCCGCTCTGCTCCGAATCATCGCTCCGGCGTCAAAAATCGTCGTAGGACAAAAAATCGACACGCTATCTTGCAGGAAAAAATCCGGGGAACACGATGGCGTCGTCAAAAGTGCAGGTCGTCGAGCTCGTTTTCGAGAAAAAAAAAAAAAAATTCTCAAAATTCGACAAAAAAATAAAACGATTGTTGGACCGTGTAGAGAATGTAAAACTGCATAAGAATCGAATAGACGAAAATTGGCGTTCACGTGCTCGTTTTTGTGGAAAAAATTAAAAAAGCTCTCAAAGTTCGAGATAAAAAAAAAAAAAACCATCCTCCAGGTAGCCAACGGTAAACGGTACAAGTACCGTACGGGCGAAAACGAGCGTTACCGTGCTCGTTTTCGAGTTATTGAGGAAAAACGGCCTGGAGCGATCGGTCCGGCGGTCGACGCGCGAAAGTTTCTAAGTCCGCTCTGCTCCGAATCATCGCTCCGGCGTCAAAAATCGTCGTAGGACAAAAAATCGACACACTATTGCGCAGGAAAAAATCCGGGGAACACGATGGCGTCGTCAAAAGTGCAGGTCGTCGAGCTCGTTTTCGAGAAAAAAAAAAAAAAATTCTCAAAATTCGACAAAAAAATAAAACGATTATTGGATCGTATAGAGAATGTGAAACTGCATAAGAATCGTATAGACGAAAATTGGCGTTCACGTGCTCGTTTTTGTGGAAAAAATTAAAAAAGCTCTCAAAGCTCGAGATAAAAAAAAAAAAACCATCGACCAGGTAGCCAACGGTAAACGATACAAGTATCGTACGGGCGAAAACGAGCGTTACCGTGCTCGTTTTCGAGTTATTGACGAAAAACAGCCTGGAGCGATCGGTCCGGCGGTCGACGCGCGAAAGTGTCCAAGTCCGCTCTGCTCCGAATCATCGCTCCGGCGTCAAAAATCGTCGTAGGACAAAAAATCGACACGCTATCTTGCAGGAAAAAATCCGGGGAACACGATGGCGTCGTCAAAAGTGCAGGTCGTCGAGCTCGTTTTCGAGAAAAAAAAAAAAAAATTCTCAAAATTCGACAAAAAAATAAAACGATTGTTGGATCGTGTAGAGAATGTGAAACTGCATAAGAATCGTATAGACGAAAATTGGCGTTCACGTGCTCGTTTTTGTGGAAAAAATTAAAAAAGCTCTCAAAGCTCGAGATAAAAAAAAAAAAAACCATCCACCAGGTAGCCAACGGTAAACGGTACAAGTACCGTACGGGCGAAAACGAGCGTTACCGTGCTCGTTTTCGAGTTATTGAGGAAAAACGGCCTGGAGCGATCGGTCCGGCGGTCGACGCGCGAAAGTTTCTAAGTCCGCTCTGCTCCGAATCATCGCTCCGGCGTCAAAAATCGTCGTAGGACAAAAAATCGACACGCTATTTTGCAGGAAAAAATCCGGGGAACACGATGGCGTCGTCAAAAGTGCAGGTCGTCGAGCTCGTTTTCGAGAGAAAAGAAAAAAAATTCTCAAAATTCGACAAAAAAATAAAACGATTATTGGATCGTGTAGAGAATGTAAAACTGCATAAGAATCGCATAGACGAAAATTGGCGTTCACGTGCTCGTTTTTGTGGAAAAAATTAAAAAAGCTCTCAAAGCTCGAGATAAAAAAAAAAAAAACCATCCACCAGGTAGCCAACGGTAAACGGTACAAGTATCGTACGGGCGAAAACGAGCGTTACCGTACTCGTTTTCGAGTTATTGAGGAAAAACGGCCTGGAGCGATCGGTCCGGCGGTCGACGCGCGAAAGTTTCTAAGTCCGCTCTGCTCCGAATCATCGCTCCGGCGTCAAAAATCGTCGTAGGACAAAAAATCGACACGCTATCTTGCAGGAAAAAATCCGGGGAACACGATGGCGTCGTCAAAAGTGCAGGTCGTCGAGCTCGTTTTCGAGAAAAAAAAAAAAAAATTCTCAAAATTCGACAAAAAAATAAAACGATTATTGGATCGTATAGAGAATGTGAAACTGCATAAGAATCGTATAGACGAAAATTGGCGTTCACGTGCTCGTTTTTGTGGAAAAAATTAAAAAAGCTCTCAAAGTTCGAGATAAAAAAAAAAAAAACCATCCACCAGGTAGCCAACGGTAAACGGTACAAGTACCGTACGGGCGAAAACGAGCGTTACCGTGCTCGTTTTCGAGTTATTGAGGAAAAACGGCCTGGAGCGATCGGTCCGGCGGTCGACGCGCGAAAGTTTCTAAGTCCGCTCTGCTCCGAATCATCGCTCCGGCGTCAAAAATCGTCGTAGGACAAAAAATCGACACGCTATCTTGCAGGAAAAAATCCGGGGACCACGATGGCGTCGTCAAAAGTGCAGGTCGTCGAGCTCGTTTTCGAGAGAAAAAAAAAAAAATTCTCAAAATTCGACAAAAAAATAAAACGATTATTGGATCGTGTAGAGAATGTAAAACTGCATCAGAATCGCATAGACGAAAATTGGCGTTCACGTGCTCGTTTTTGTGGAAAAAATTAAAAAAGCTCTCAAAGCTCGAGATAAAAAAAAAAAAAACCATCCACCAGGTAGCCAACGGTAAACGGTACAAGTATCGTACGGGCGAAAACGAGCGTTACCGTGCTCGTTTTCGAGTTATTAACGAAAAACGGCCTGGAGCGATCGGTCCGGCGGTCGACGCGCGAAAGTTTCTAAGTCCGCTCTGCTCCGGATCAGGGGGATGGGGATGACGGTGGCGGTCCATAAGACCGAGGTGATTGCGTTTCATTCACCTCGGCAGGATCCGCCACCCCCTCTGATTCGGGTGGGTGGGGCTGACATCGAGGTGAAGCCCCAGATCAGGTATCTAGGGCTGATCCTCGATAGCCACTGGCGTTTCGAGAAGCATTTCCGCTGCCTGGTCCCCCGGTTGGAAAGGATGGTTGCGGCTCTGGGCCGGATCCTGCCCAACCTGGGGGGCCCGGCGGGCCGAGTTCGTCGCCTCTATGTGGCAGTGGTCCAGTCGGTGGCCCTATACGGGGCCCCCGTCTGGGCGGACGACCTGGCTGCCTCCCGGCGCAGCATGACTATGCTGCGTCGGGTGCAGAGGCGCATGGCGCTCAGGGTCGTCCGCGGGTATCGGACCATGTCACATGAGGCGGCGACGGTTCTAGCGGGGATGCCGCCCATGGACCTGCTCGCGCGGTCGCACGCGGTGATGTACCGGCACCGCGTCGACCGTCGCGTGGGGGTGGCGGCGGTCCCGGGCGGGCAGGAACCTGCTTGGGGCGATTTGAAGCGCCAGGCCCGGCAGTCCGTGTTGCTCGCGTGGCAGGAGCGGCTGGCTCTGCCAACCGCGGGGCACCGGACTGTCGGGGCTGTTCGGCCACTCCTGAAGGAGTGGCTGGACAGAGGCCATGGCAGCCTCACCTACCGGCTGGCACAGGTATTTTCCGGGCATGGCAGCTTCGGAAGATACCTGTGCCGGATAGGGAAAGAGCCGACGGCGCGTTGCTGCCACTGCGACGCTGAGCAGGACACGGCGGATCATACCCTGGAGGTATGCCCCGCGTGGGAGGGGGAGCGCCGTGTCCTGGTCGGCGTCGTCGGGCGGGATGTCTCGCTGCCGGGCGTGGTGCGCGCCATGCTCGGCAGCGAGGAGAAGTGGAGGGCCGTGGCCTCCTTCTGCGAGAACGTAATGTTGCAGAAGGAGGCCGCGGGGAGGGAGCGCGAGCTTCAGCGGCGCGCTAAAGCTCGCGCTCGTGCGGTGGCCCGAGGTCGTCGCCCGGTCGCGAGGCGTCGCGGGCGGCCGCCTCGGCGTGGCGGATGACCTAGGCTGGGAGGGGGGTCCTGAGGGGACCCTCCTCCCGCCAGGCGGCGCCGGGTCGGACCGGTTGGGGGTAGGAGTGCCTCCCCCACCGGTCCGACGCAAGGGGAGGCACCCTCGGCGGTCTGGTGCGGCCATGAACGCCCGGCCGCCGAGGGGTGGAAACGGGGTCGCGGGCGGTTGCGAGTTGGGGCTCGCAGCCGCCACTAAACGCGGCCCCGGGACGGATAGCGGCGGGATGGAGTGGCCCCGTCCCGCCGCTATGAGGCAGTGTGTCTACTGGGGGGACCGATTGCCCCCCGGGGGATGGGCGCGAAAGCGCGGGCACGGGGAGGATACCGGAAGAATGCTTCGAGCGATTCCCGGTATCCTCCCAAAGCGTGCCGAAGGGTCACCGTGGGGTTTTTAGTGGGTAGGTCCCGCGCCTGTCGTTGTACGGGCGCGGGGAATCCCACACACCCCTCCCACCTCTCCCCAAGGAGGTGGGAGGGAGTCTTTCGAAGATTTTCCCCACGACAAAAAAAAAAAAAAAAAAAAAAAAGTCCGCTCTGCTCCGAATCATCGCTCCGGCGTCAAAAATCGTCGTAGGACAAAAAATCGACACGCTATCTTGCAGGAAAAAATCCGGGGAACACGATGGCGTCGTCAAAAGTGCAGGTCGTCGAGCTCGTTTTCGAGAAAAAAAAAAAAAAATTCTCAAAATTCGACAAAAAAATAAAACGATTATTGGATCGTGTAGAGAATGTGAAACTGCATAAGAATCGTATAGACGAAAATTGGCGTTCACGTGCTCGTTTTTGTGGAAAAAATTAAAAAAGCTCTCAAAGCTCGAGGTAAAAAAAAAAAAAACCATCCACCAGGTAGCCAACGGTAAACGGTACAAGTATCGTACGGGCGAAAACGAGCGTTACCGTGCTCGTTTTCGAGTTATTGAGGAAAAACTGCCTGGAGCGATCGGTCCGGCGGTCGACGCGCGAAAGTTTCTAAGTCCGCTCTGCTCCGAATCATCGCTCCGGCGTCAAAAATCGTCGTAGGACAAAAAATCGACACGCTATCTTGCAGGAAAAAATCCGGGGAACACGATGGCGTCGTCAAAAGTGCAGGTCGTCGAGCTCGTTTTCGAGAAAAAAAAAAAAAAATTCTCAAAATTCGACAAAAAAATAAAACGATTATTGGATCGTGTAGAGAATGTGAAACTGCATAAGAATCGTATAGACGAAAATTGGCGTTCACGTGCTCGTTTTTGTGGAAAAAATTAAAAAAGCTCTCAAAGCTCGAGGTAAAAAAAAAAAAAACCATCCACCAGGTAGCCAACGGTAAACGGTACAAGTATCGTACGGGCGAAAACGAGCGTTACCGTGCTCGTTTTCGAGTTATTGAGGAAAAACTGCCTGGAGCGATCGGTCCGGCGGTCGACGCGCGAAAGTTTCTAAGTCCGCTCTGCTCCGAATCATCGCTCCGGCGTCAAAAATCGTCGTAGGACAAAAAATCGACACGCTATCTTGCAGGAAAAAATCCGGGGAACACGATGGCGTCGTCAAAAGTGCAGGTCGTCGAGCTCGTTTTCGAGAAAAAAAAAAAAAATTCTCAAAATTCGACAAAAAAATAAAGCGATTGTTGGACCGTGTAGAGAATGTAAAACTGCATAAGAATCGTATAGACGAAAATTGGCGTTCACGTGCTCGTTTTTGTGGAAAAAATTAAAAAAGCTCTCAAAGTTCGAGATAAAAAAAAAAAAACCATCGACCAGGTAGCCAACGGTAAACGATACAAGTATCGTACGGGCGAAAACGAGCGTTACCGTGCTCGTTTTCGAGTTATTGACGAAAAACGGCCTGGAGCGATCGGTCCGGCGGTCGACGCGCGAAAGTTTCTAAGTCCGCTCTGCTCCGAATCATCGCTCCGGCGTCAAAAATCGTCGTAGGACAAAAAATCGGCACGCTATTGTGCAGGAAAAAATCCGGGGAACACGATGGCGTCGTCAAAAGTGCAGGTCGTCGAGCTCGTTTTCGAGAAAAAAAAAAAAAAATTCTCAAAATTCGACAAAAAAATAAAACGATTGTTGGATCGTATAGAGAATGTGAAACTGCATAAGAATCGTATAGACGAAAATTGGCGTTCACGTGCTCGTTTTTGTGGAAAAAATTAAAAAAGCTCTCAAAGCTCGAGATAAAAAAAAAGAAAACCATCCACCAGGTAGCCAACGGTAAACGGTACAAGTACCGTACGGGCGAAAACGAGCGTTACCGTGCTCGTTTTCGAGTTATTGACGAAAAACGGCCTGGAGCGATCGGTCCGGCGGTCGACGCGCGTAAGTTTCTAAGTCCGCTCTGCTCCGAATCATCGCTCCGGCGTCAAAAATCGTCGTAGGACAAAAAATCGACACGCTATCTTGCAGGAAAAAATCCGGGGAACACGATGGCGTCGTCAAAAGTGCAGGTCGTCGAGCTCGTTTTCGAGAAAAAAAAAAAAAAATTCTCAAAATTCGACAAAAAAATAAAACGATTATTGGATCGTATAGAGAATGTGAAACTGCATAAGAATCGTATAGACGAAAATTGGCGTTCACGTGCTCGTTTTTGTGGAAAAAATTAAAAAAGCTCTCAAAGCTCGAGATAAAAAAAAAAAAACCATCGACCAGGTAGCCAACGGTAAACGATACAAGTATCGTACGGGCGAAAACGAGCGTTACCGTGCTCGTTTTCGAGTTATTGACGAAAAACAGCCTGGAGCGATCGGTCCGGCGGTCGACGCGCGAAAGTGTCCAAGTCCGCTCTGCTCCGAATCATCGCTCCGGCGTCAAAAATCGTCGTAGGACAAAAACTCGACACGCTATCTTGCAGGAAAAAATCCGGGGTACACGATGGCGTCGTCAAAAGTGCAGGTCGTCGAGCTCGTCTTCGAGAGAAAAAAAAAAAAATTCTCAAAATTCGACAAAAAAATAAAACGATTATTGGATCGTGTAGAGAATGTAAAACTGCATCAGAATCGCATAGACGAAAATTGGCGTTCACGTGCTCGTTTTTGTGGAAAAAATTAAAAAAGCTCTCAAAGCTCGAGATAAAAAAAAAAAAAACCATCCACCAGGTAGCCAACGGTAAACGGTACAAGTACCGTACGGGCGAAAACGAGCGTTACCGTGCTCGTTTTCGAGT
This sequence comes from Colletes latitarsis, assembly GCF_051014445.1. NCBI lineage: Eukaryota > Metazoa > Arthropoda > Insecta > Hymenoptera > Colletidae > Colletes > Colletes latitarsis. The sequence goes on from NC_135137.1 coordinate 3,508,057, forward strand.
TATTGAGGAAAAACGGCCTGGAGCGATCGGTCCGGCGGTCCACGCGCGAAAGTTTCTAAGTCCGCTCTGCTCCGAATCATCGCTCCGGCGTCAAAAATCGTCGTAGGACAAAAACTCGACACGCTATCTTGCAGGAAAAAATCCGGGGAACACGATGGCGTCGTCAAAAGTGCAGGTCGTCGAGCTCGTTTTCTAGAGAAAAAAAAAAAAATTCTCAAAATTCGACAAAAAAATAAAACGATTATTGGATCGTGTAGAGAATGTAAAACTGCATAAGAATCGCATAGACGAAAATTGGCGTTCACGTGCTCGTTTTTGTGGAAAAAATTAAAAAAGCTCTCAAAGCTCGAGATAAAAAAAAAAAAAACCATCCACCAGGTAGCCAACGGTAAACGGTACAAGTATCGTACGGGCGAAAACGAGCGTTACCGTGCTCGTTTTCGAGTTATTGACGAAAAACGGCCTGGAGCGATCGGTCCGGCGGTCGACGCGCGAAAGTTTCTAAGTCCGCTCTGCTTCGGGGAGGATACCGGAAGAATGCTTCGAGCGATTCCCGGTATCCTCCCAAAGCGTGCCGAAGGGTCACCGTGGGGTTTTTAGTGGGTAGGTCCCGCGCCTGTCGTTGTACGGGGGTGGGGAATCCCACACACCCCTCCCACCTCTCCCCAAGGAGGTGGGAGGGAGTCTTTCGAAGATTTTCCCCACGACAAAAAAAAAAAAAAAAAAAAAAAAAAAGTCCGCTCTGCTCCGAATCATCGCTCCGGCGTCAAAAATCGTCGTAGAACAAAAAATCGACACGCTATCTTGCAGGAAAAAATCCGGGGACCACGATGGCGTCGTCAAAAGTGCAGGTCGTCGAGCTCGTTTTCGAGAGAAAAAAAAAAAAATTCTCAAAGTTCGACAAAAAAATAAAACGATTATTGGATCGTGTAGAGAATGTAAAACTGCATCAGAATCGCATAGACGAAAATTGGCGTTCACGTGCTCGTTTTTGTGGAAAAAATTAAAAAAGCTCTCAAAGCTCGAGATAAAAAAAAAAAAAACCATCCACCAGGTAGCCAACGGTAAACGGTACAAGTATCGTACGGGCGAAAACGAGCGTTACCGTGCTCGTTTTCGAGTTATTGACGAAAAACGGCCTGGAGCGATCGGTCCGGCGGTCGACGCGCGAAAGTTTCTAAGTCCGCTCTGCTCCGAATCATCGCTCCGGCGTCAAAAATCGTCGTAGGACAAAAAATCGACACGCTATCTTGCAGGAAAAAATCCGGGGAACACGATGGCGTCGTCAAAAGTGCAGGTCGTCGAGCTCGTTTTCGAGAAAAAAAAAAAAAAATTCTCAAAATTCGACAAAAAAATAAAACGATTATTGGATCGTATAGAGAATGTGAAACTGCATAAGAATCGTATAGACGAAAATTGGCGTTCACGTGCTCGTTTTTGTGGAAAAAATTAAAAAAGCTCTCAAAGCTCGAGATAAAAAAAAAAAAACCATCGACCAGGTAGCCAACGGTAAACGATACAAGTATCGTACGGGCGAAAACGAGCGTTACCGTGCTCGTTTTCGAGTTATTGACGAAAAACAGCCTGGAGCGATCGGTCCGGCGGTCGACGCGCGAAAGTGTCCAAGTCCGCTCTGCTCCGAATCATCGCTCCGGCGTCAAAAATCGTCGTAGGACAAAAACTCGACACGCTATCTTGCAGGAAAAAATCCGGGGTACACGATGGCGTCGTCAAAAGTGCAGGTCGTCGAGCTCGTCTTCGAGAGAAAAAAAAAAAAATTCTCAAAATTCGACAAAAAAATAAAACGATTATTGGATCGTGTAGAGAATGTAAACCTGCATCAGAATCGCATAGACGAAAATTGGCGTTCACGTGCTCGTTTTTGTGGAAAAAATTAAAAAAGCTCTCAAAGCTCGAGATAAAAAAAAAAAAAACCATCCACCAGGTAGCCAACGGTAAACGGTACAAGTATCGTACGGGCGAAAACGAGCGTTACCGTGCTCGTTTTCGAGTTATTGACGAAAAACGGCCTGGAGCGATCGGTCCGGCGGTCGACGCGCGAAAGTTTCTAAGTCCGCTCTGCTCCGAATCATCGCTCCGGCGTCAAAAATCGTCGTAGGACAAAAAATCGACACGCTATCTTGCAGGAAAAAATCCGGGGAACACGATGGCGTCGTCAAAAGTGCAGGTCGTCGAGCTCGTTTTCGAGAAAAAAAAAAAAAAATTCTCAAAATTCGACAAAAAAATAAAACGATTGTTGGACCGTGTAGAGAATGTAAAACTGCATAAGAATCGAATAGACGAAAATTGGCGTTCACGTGCTCGTTTTTGTGGAAAAAATTAAAAAAGCTCTCAAAGTTCGAGATAAAAAAAAAAAAAACCATCCTCCAGGTAGCCAACGGTAAACGGTACAAGTACCGTACGGGCGAAAACGAGCGTTACCGTGCTCGTTTTCGAGTTATTGAGGAAAAACGGCCTGGAGCGATCGGTCCGGCGGTCGACGCGCGAAAGTTTCTAAGTCCGCTCTGCTCCGAATCATCGCTCCGGCGTCAAAAATCGTCGTAGGACAAAAAATCGACACACTATTGCGCAGGAAAAAATCCGGGGAACACGATGGCGTCGTCAAAAGTGCAGGTCGTCGAGCTCGTTTTCGAGAAAAAAAAAAAAAAATTCTCAAAATTCGACAAAAAAATAAAACGATTATTGGATCGTATAGAGAATGTGAAACTGCATAAGAATCGTATAGACGAAAATTGGCGTTCACGTGCTCGTTTTTGTGGAAAAAATTAAAAAAGCTCTCAAAGCTCGAGATAAAAAAAAAAAAACCATCGACCAGGTAGCCAACGGTAAACGATACAAGTATCGTACGGGCGAAAACGAGCGTTACCGTGCTCGTTTTCGAGTTATTGACGAAAAACAGCCTGGAGCGATCGGTCCGGCGGTCGACGCGCGAAAGTGTCCAAGTCCGCTCTGCTCCGAATCATCGCTCCGGCGTCAAAAATCGTCGTAGGACAAAAAATCGACACGCTATCTTGCAGGAAAAAATCCGGGGAACACGATGGCGTCGTCAAAAGTGCAGGTCGTCGAGCTCGTTTTCGAGAGAAAAAAAAAAAAATTCTCAAAATGCGACAAAAAAATAAAACGATTATTGGATCGTGTAGAGAATGTAAAACTGCATAAGAATCGCATAGACGAAAATTGGCGTTCACGTGCTCGTTTTTGTGGAAAAAATTAAAAAAGCTCTCAAAGCTCGAGATAAAAAAAAAAAAAACCATCCACCAGGTAGCCAACGGTAAACGGTACAAGTATCGTACGGGCGAAAACGAGCGTTACCGTGCTCGTTTTCGAGTTATTGACGAAAAACGGCCTGGAGCGATCGGTCCGGCGGTCGACGCGCGAAAGTTTCTAAGTCCGCTCTGCTCCGAATCATCGCTCCGGCGTCAAAAATCGTCGTAGGACAAAAAATCGACACGCTATCTTGCAGGAAAAAATCCGGGGAACACGATGGCGTCGTCAAAAGTGCAGGTCGTCGAGCTCGTTTTCGAGAAAAAAAAAAAAAAATTCTCAAAATTCGACAAAAAAATAAAACGATTGTTGGACCGTGTAGAGAATGTAAAACTGCATAAGAATCGTATAGACGAAAATTGGCGTTCACGTGCTCGTTTTTGTGGAAAAAATTAAAAAAGCTCTCAAAGTTCGAGATAAAAAAAAAAAAACCATCGACCAGGTAGACAACGGTAAACGATACAAGTATCGTACGGGCGAAAACGAGCGTTACCGTGCTCGTTTTCGAGTTATTGACGAAAAACGGCCTGGAGCGATCGGTCCGGCGGTCGACGCGCGAAAGTTTCTAAGTCCGCTCTGCTCCGAATCATCGCTCCGGCGTCAAAAATCGTCGTAGGACAAAAAATCGACACGCTATCTTGCAGGAAAAAATCCGGGGAACACGATGGCGTCGTCAAAAGTGCAGGTCGTCGAGCTCGTTTTCGAGAAAAAAAAAAAAAAATTCTCAAAATTCGACAAAAAAATAAAACGATTGTTGGACCGTGTAGAGAATGTAAAACTGCATAAGAATCGTATAGACGAAAATTGGCGTTCACGTGCTCGTTTTTGTGGAAAAAATTAAAAAAGCTCTCAAAGTTCGAGATAAAAAAAAAAAAACCATCGACCAGGTAGCCAACGGTAAACGATACAAGTATCGTACGGGCGAAAACGAGCGTTACCGTGCTCGTTTTCGAGTTATTGACGAAAAACGGCCTGGAGCGATCGGTCCGGCGGTCGACGCGCGAAAGTTTCTAAGTCCGCTCTGCTCCGAATCATCGCTCCGGCGTCAAAAATCGTCGTAGGACAAAAAATCGACACGCTATCTTGCAGGAAAAAATCCGGGGAACACGATGGCGTCGTCAAAAGTGCAGGTCGTCGAGCTCGTTTTCGAGAAAAAAAAAAAAAAATTCTCAAAATTCGACAAAAAAATAAAACGATTGTTGGACCGTGTAGAGAATGTAAAACTGCATAAGAATCGTATAGACGAAAATTGGCGTTCACGTGCTCGTTTTTGTGGAAAAAATTAAAAAAGCTCTCAAAGTTCGAGATAAAAAAAAAAAAACCATCGACCAGGTAGCCAACGGTAAACGATACAAGTATCGTACGGGCGAAAACGAGCGTTACCGTGCTCGTTTTCGAGTTATTGACGAAAGACAGCCTGGAGCGATCGGTCCGGCGGTCGACGCGCGAAAGTTTCTAAGTCCGCCCTGCTCCGAATCATCGCTCCGGCGTCAAAAATCGTCGTAGGACAAAAAATCGACACGGTGTCTTGCAGGAAAAAATCCGGGGAACACGATGGCGTCGTCAAAAGTGCAGGTCGTCGAGCTCGTTTTCGAGAGAAAAAAAAAAAAATTCTCAAAATTCGACAAAAAAATAAAACGATTATTGGATCGTGTAGAGAATGTAAAACTGCATCAGAATCGCATAGACGAAAATTGGCGTTCACGTGCTCGTTTTTGTGGAAAAAATTAAAAAAGCTCTCAAAGCTCGAGATAAAAAAAAAAAAAACCATCCACCAGGTAGCCAACGGTAAACGGTACAAGTATCGTACGGACGAAAACGAGCGTTACCGTGCTCGTTTTCGAGTTATTGACGAAAAACGGCCTGGAGCGATCGGTCCGGCGGTCGACGCGCGAAAGTTTCTAAGTCCGCTCTGCTCCGAATCATCGCTCCGGCGTCAAAAATCGTCGTAGGACAAAAAATCGACACGCTATCTTGCAGGAAACAATCCGGGGAACACGATGGCGTCGTCAAAAGTGCAGGTCGTCGAGCTCGTTTTCGAGAAAAAAAAAAAAAAATTCTCAAAATTCGACAAAAAAATAAAACGATTATTGGATCGTATAGAGAATGTGAAACTGCATAAGAATCGTATAGACGAAAATTGGCGTTCACGTGCTCGTTTTTGTGGAAAAAATTAAAAAAGCTCTCAAAGCTCGAGATAAAAAAAAAAAAAACCATCCACCAGGTAGCCAACGGTAAACGGTACAAGTACCGTACGGGCGTAAACGAGCGTTACCGTGCTCGTTTTCGAGTTATTGAGGAAAAACGGCCTGGAGCGATCGGTCCGGCGGTCGACGCGCGAAAGTTTCTAAGTCCGCTCTGCTCCGAATCATCGCTCCGGCGTCAAAAATCGTCGTAGGACAAAAAATCGACACGCTATCTTGCAGGAAAAAATCCGGGGAACACGATGGCGTCGTCAAAAGTGCAGGTCGTCGAGCTCGTTTTCGAGAAAAAAAAAAAAAAATTCTCAAAATTCGACAAAAAAATAAAACGATTGTTGGACCGTGTAGAGAATGTAAAACTGCATAAGAATCGAATAGACGAAAATTGGCGTTCACGTGCTCGTTTTTGTGGAAAAAATTAAAAAAGCTCTCAAAGTTCGAGATAAAAAAAAAAAAACCATCGACCAGGTAGCCAACGGTAAACGATACAAGTATCGTACGGGCGAAAACGAGCGTTACCGTGCTCGTTTTCGAGTTATTGACGAAAAACGGCCTGGAGCGATCGGTCCGGCGGTCGACGCGCGAAAGTTTCTAAGTCCGCTCTGCTCCGAATCATCGCTCCGGCGTCAAAAATCGTCGTAGGACAAAAAATCGACACGCTATCTTGCAGGAAAAAATCCGGGGAACACGATGGCGTCGTCAAAAGTGCAGGTCGTCGAGCTCGTTTTCGAGAAAAAAAAAAAAAAATTCTCAAAATTCGACAAAAAAATAAAACGATTGTTGGACCGTGTAGAGAATGTAAAACTGCATAAGAATCGTATAGACGAAAATTGGCGTTCACGTGCTCGTTTTTGTGGAAAAAATTAAAAAAGCTCTCAAAGTTCGAGATAAAAAAAAAAAAACCATCGACCAGGTAGCCAACGGTAAACGATACAAGTATCGTACGGGCGAAAACGAGCGTTACCGTGCTCGTTTTCGAGTTATTGACGAAAGACAGCCTGGAGCGATCGGTCCGGCGGTCGACGCGCGAAAGTTTCTAAGTCCGCCCTGCTCCGAATCATCGCTCCGGCGTCAAAAATCGTCGTAGGACAAAAAATCGACACGGTGTCTTGCAGGAAAAAATCCGGGGAACACGATGGCGTCGTCAAAAGTGCAGGTCGTCGAGCTCGTTTTCGAGAGAAAAAAAAAAAAATTCTCAAAATTCGACAAAAAAATAAAACGATTATTGGATCGTGTAGAGAATGTAAAACTGCATCAGAATCGCATAGACGAAAATTGGCGTTCACGTGCTCGTTTTTGTGGAAAAAATTAAAAAAGCTCTCAAAGCTCGAGATAAAAAAAAAAAAAACCATCCACCAGGTAGCCAACGGTAAACGGTACAAGTATCGTACGGACGAAAACGAGCGTTACCGTGCTCGTTTTCGAGTTATTGACGAAAAACGGCCTGGAGCGATCGGTCCGGCGGTCGACGCGCGAAAGTTTCTAAGTCCGCTCTGCTCCGAATCATCGCTCCGGCGTCAAAAATCGTCGTAGGACAAAAAATCGACACGCTATCTTGCAGGAAACAATCCGGGGAACACGATGGCGTCGTCAAAAGTGCAGGTCGTCGAGCTCGTTTTCGAGAAAAAAAAAAAAAAATTCTCAAAATTCGACAAAAAAATAAAACGATTATTGGATCGTATAGAGAATGTGAAACTGCATAAGAATCGTATAGACGAAAATTGGCGTTCACGTGCTCGTTTTTGTGGAAAAAATTAAAAAAGCTCTCAAAGCTCGAGATAAAAAAAAAAAAAACCATCCACCAGGTAGCCAACGGTAAACGGTACAAGTACCGTACGGGCGTAAACGAGCGTTACCGTGCTCGTTTTCGAGTTATTGAGGAAAAACGGCCTGGAGCGATCGGTCCGGCGGTCGACGCGCGAAAGTTTCTAAGTCCGCTCTGCTCCGAATCATCGCTCCGGCGTCAAAAATCGTCGTAGGACAAAAAATCGACACGCTATCTTGCAGGAAACAATCCGGGGAACACGATGGCGTCGTCAAAAGTGCAGGTCGTCGAGCTCGTTTTCGAGAAAAAAAAAAAAAAATTCTCAAAATTCGACAAAAAAATAAAACGATTATTGGATCGTATAGAGAATGTGAAACTGCATAAGAATCGTATAGACGAAAATTGGCGTTCACGTGCTCGTTTTTGTGGAAAAAATTAAAAAAGCTCTCAAAGCTCGAGATAAAAAAAAAAAAAACCATCCACCAGGTAGCCAACGGTAAACGGTACAAGTACCGTACGGGCGTAAACGAGCGTTACCGTGCTCGTTTTCGAGTTATTGAGGAAAAACGGCCTGGAGCGATCGGTCCGGCGGTCGACGCGCGAAAGTTTCTAAGTCCGCTCTGCTCCGAATCATCGCTCCGGCGTCAAAAATCGTCGTAGGACAAAAAATCGACACGCTATTTTGCAGGAAAAAATCCGGGGAACACGATGGCGTCGTCAAAAGTGCAGGTCGTCGAGCTCGTTTTCGAGAAAAAAAAAAAAAAATTCTCAAAATTCGACAAAAAAATAAAACGATTGTTGGACCGTGTAGAGAATGTAAAACTGCATAAGAATCGTATAGACGAAAATTGGCGTTCACGTGCTCGTTTTTGTGGAAAAAATTAAAAAAGCTCTCAAAGTTCGAGATAAAAAAAAAAAAACCATCGACCAGGTAGCCAACGGTAAACGATACAAGTATCGTACGGGCGAAAACGAGCGTTACCGTGCTCGTTTTCGAGTTATTGACGAAAAACGGCCTGGAGCGATCGGTCCGGCGGTCGACGCGCGAAAGTTTCTAAGTCCGCTCTGCTCCGAATTATCGCTCCGGCGTCAAAAATCGTCGTAGGACAAAAAATCGACACGCTATCTTGCAGGAAAAAATCCGGGGAACACGATGGCGTCGTCAAAAGTGCAGGTCGTCGAGCTCGTTTTCGAGAAAAAAAAAAAAAAATTCTCAAAATTCGACAAAAAAATAAAACGATTGTTGGACCGTGTAGAGAATGTAAAACTGCATAAGAATCGAATAGACGAAAATTGGCGTTCACGTGCTCGTTTTTGTGGAAAAAATTAAAAAAGCTCTCAAAGTTCGAGATAAAAAAAAAAAAAACCATCCTCCAGGTAGCCAACGGTAAACGGTACAAGTACCGTACGGGCGAAAACGAGCGTTACCGTGCTCGTTTTCGAGTTATTGAGGAAAAACGGCCTGGAGCGATCGGTCCGGCGGTCGACGCGCGAAAGTTTCTAAGTCCGCTCTGCTCCGAAACATCGCTCCGGCGTCAAAAATCGTCGTAGGACAAAAAATCGACACACTATTGCGCAGGAAAAAATCCGGGGAACACGATGGCGTCGTCAAAAGTGCAGGTCGTCGAGCTCGTTTTCGAGAAAAAAAAAAAAAAATTCTCAAAATTCGACAAAAAAATAAAACGATTATTGGATCGTATAGAGAATGTGAAACTGCATAAGAATCGTATAGACGAAAATTGGCGTTCACGTGCTCGTTTTTGTGGAAAAAATTAAAAAAGCTCTCAAAGCTCGAGATAAAAAAAAAAAAACCATCGACCAGGTAGCCAACGGTAAACGATACAAGTATCGTACGGGCGAAAACGAGCGTTACCGTGCTCGTTTTCGAGTTATTGACGAAAAACAGCCTGGAGCGATCGGTCCGGCGGTCGACGCGCGAAAGTGTCCAAGTCCGCTCTGCTCCGAATCATCGCTCCGGCGTCAAAAATCGTCGTAGGACAAAAAATCGACACGCTATCTTGCAGGAAAAAATCCGGGGAACACGATGGCGTCGTCAAAAGTGCAGGTCGTCGAGCTCGTTTTCGAGAGAAAAAAAAAAAAATTCTCAAAATGCGACAAAAAAATAAAACGATTATTGGATCGTGTAGAGAATGTAAAACTGCATAAGAATCGCATAGACGAAAATTGGCGTTCACGTGCTCGTTTTTGTGGAAAAAATTAAAAAAGCTCTCAAAGCTCGAGATAAAAAAAAAAAAAACCATCCACCAGGTAGCCAACGGTAAACGGTACAAGTATCGTACGGGCGAAAACGAGCGTTACCGTGCTCGTTTTCGAGTTATTGACGAAAAACGGCCTGGAGCGATCGGTCCGGCGGTCGACGCGCGAAAGTTTCTAAGTCCGCTCTGCTCCGAATCATCGCTCCGGCGTCAAAAATCGTCGTAGGACAAAAAATCGACACGCTATCTTGCAGGAAAAAATCCGGGGAACACGATGGCGTCGTCAAAAGTGCAGGTCGTCGAGCTCGTTTTCGAGAAAAAAAAAAAAAAATTCTCAAAATTCGACAAAAAAATAAAACGATTGTTGGACCGTGTAGAGAATGTAAAACTGCATAAGAATCGTATAGACGAAAATTGGCGTTCACGTGCTCGTTTTTGTGGAAAAAATTAAAAAAGCTCTCAAAGTTCGAGATAAAAAAAAAAAAACCATCGACCAGGTAGCCAACGGTAAACGATACAAGTATCGTACGGGCGAAAACGAGCGTTACCGTGCTCGTTTTCGAGTTATTGACGAAAAACGGCCTGGAGCGATCGGTCCGGCGGTCGACGCGCGAAAGTTTCTAAGTCCGCTCTGCTCCGAATCATCGCTCCGGCGTCAAAAATCGTCGTAGGACAAAAAATCGACACGCTATCTTGCAGGAAAAAATCCGGGGAACACGATGGCGTCGTCAAAAGTGCAGGTCGTCGAGCTCGTTTTCGAGAAAAAAAAAAAAAAATTCTCAAACTTCGACAAAAAAATAAAACGATTGTTGGACCGTGTAGAGAATGTAAAACTGCATAAGAATCGTATAGACGAAAATTGGCGTTCACGTGCTCGTTTTTGTGGAAAAAATTAAAAAAGCTCTCAAAGTTCGAGATAAAAAAAAAAAAACCATCGACCAGGTAGCCAACGGTAAACGATACAAGTATCGTACGGGCGAAAACGAGCGTTACCGTGCTCGTTTTCGAGTTATTGACGAAAAACGGCCTGGAGCGATCGGTCCGGCGGTCGACGCGCGAAAGTTTCTAAGTCCGCTCTGCTCCGAATCATCGCTCCGGCGTCAAAAATCGTCGTAGGACAAAAAATCGACACGCTATCTTGCAGGAAAAAATCCGGGGAACACGATGGCGTCGTCAAAAGTGCAGGTCGTCGAGCTCGTTTTCGAGAAAAAAAAAAAAAAATTCTCAAAATTCGACAAAAAAATAAAACGATTGTTGGACCGTGTAGAGAATGTAAAACTGCATAAGAATCGTATAGACGAAAATTGGCGTTCACGTGCTCGTTTTTGTGGAAAAAATTAAAAAAGCTCTCAAAGTTCGAGATAAAAAAAAAAAAACCATCGACCAGGTAGCCAACGGTAAACGATACAAGTATCGTACGGGCGAAAACGAGCGTTACCGTGCTCGTTTTCGAGTTATTGACGAAAGACAGCCTGGAGCGATCGGTCCGGCGGTCGACGCGCGAAAGTTTCTAAGTCCGCCCTGCTCCGAATCATCGCTCCGGCGTCAAAAATCGTCGTAGGACAAAAAATCGACACGGTGTCTTGCAGGAAAAAATCCGGGGAACACGATGGCGTCGTCAAAAGTGCAGGTCGTCGAGCTCGTTTTCGAGAGAAAAAAAAAAAAATTCTCAATATTCGACAAAAAAATAAAACGATTATTGGATCGTGTAGAGAATGTAAAACTGCATCAGAATCGCATAGACGAAAATTGGCGTTCACGTGCTCGTTTTTGTGGAAAAAATTAAAAAAGCTCTCAAAGCTCGAGATAAAAAAAAAAAAAACCATCCACCAGGTAGCCAACGGTAAACGGTACAAGTATCGTACGGACGAAAACGAGCGTTACCGTGCTCGTTTTCGAGTTATTGACGAAAAACGGCCTGGAGCGATCGGTCCGGCGGTCGACGCGCGAAAGTTTCTAAGTCCGCTCTGCTCCGAATCATCGCTCCGGCGTCAAAAATCGTCGTAGGACAAAAAATCGACACGCTATCTTGCAGGAAACAATCCGGGGAACACGATGGCGTCGTCAAAAGTGCAGGTCGTCGAGCTCGTTTTCGAGAAAAAAAAAAAAAAATTCTCAAAATTCGACAAAAAAATAAAACGATTATTGGATCGTATAGAGAATGTGAAACTGCATAAGAATCGTATAGACGAAAATTGGCGTTCACGTGCTCGTTTTTGTGGAAAAAATTAAAAAAGCTCTCAAAGCTCGAGATAAAAAAAAAAAAAACCATCCACCAGGTAGCCAACGGTAAACGGTACAAGTACCGTACGGGCGTAAACGAGCGTTACCGTGCTCGTTTTCGAGTTATTGAGGAAAAACGGCCTGGAGCGATCGGTCCGGCGGTCGACGCGCGAAAGTTTCTAAGTCCGCTCTGCTCCGAATCATCGCTCCGGCGTCAAAAATCGTCGTAGGACAAAAAATCGACACGCTATTTTGCAGGAAAAAATCCGGGGAACACGATGGCGTCGTCAAAAGTGCAGGTCGTCGAGCTCGTTTTCGAGAAAAAAAAAAAAAAATTCTCAAAATTCGACAAAAAAATAAAACGATTGTTGGACCGTGTAGAGAATGTAAAACTGCATAAGAATCGTATAGACGAAAATTGGCGTTCACGTGCTCGTTTTTGTGGAAAAAATTAAAAAAGCTCTCAAAGTTCGAGATAAAAAAAAAAAAACCATCGACCAGGTAGCCAACGGTAAACGATACAAGTATCGTACGGGCGAAAACGAGCGTTACCGTGCTCGTTTTCGAGTTATTGACGAAAAACGGCCTGGAGCGATCGGTCCGGCGGTCGACGCGCGAAAGTTTCTAAGTCCGCTCTGCTCCGAATTATCGCTCCGGCGTCAAAAATCGTCGTAGGACAAAAAACCGACACGCTATCTTGCAGGAAAAAATCCGGGGAACACGATGGCGTCGTCAAAAGTGCAGGTCGTCGAGCTCGTTTTCGAGAAAAAAAAAAAAAAATTCTCAAAATTCGACAAAAAAATAAAACGATTGTTGGACCGTGTAGAGAATGTAAAACTGCATAAGAATCGAATAGACGAAAATTGGCGTTCACGTGCTCGTTTTTGTGGAAAAAATTAAAAAAGCTCTCAAAGCTCGAGATAAAAAAAAAAAAACCATCGACCAGGTAGCCAACGGTAAACGATACAAGTATCGTACGGGCGAAAACGAGCGTTACCGTGCTCGTTTTCGAGTTATTGACGAAAAACAGCCTGGAGCGATCGGTCCGGCGGTCGACGCGCGAAAGTGTCCAAGTCCGCTCTGCTCCGAATCATCGCTCCGGCGTCAAAAATCGTCGTAGGACAAAAAATCGACACGCTATCTTGCAGGAAAAAATCCGGGGAACACGATGGCGTCGTCAAAAGTGCAGGTCGTCGAGCTCGTTTTCGAGAGAAAAAAAAAAAAATTCTCAAAATGCGACAAAAAAATAAAACGATTATTGGATCGTGTAGAGAATGTAAAACTGCATAAGAATCGCATAGACGAAAATTGGCGTTCACGTGCTCGTTTTTGTGGAAAAAATTAAAAAAGCTCTCAAAGTTCGAGATAAAAAAAAAAAAACCATCGACCAGGTAGCCAACGGTAAACGATACAAGTATCGTACGGGCGAAAACGAGCGTTACCGTGCTCGTTTTCGAGTTATTGACGAAAAACGGCCTGGAGCGATCGGTCCGGCGGTCGACGCGCGAAAGTTTCTAAGTCCGCTCTGCTCCGAATCATCGCTCCGGCGTCAAAAATCGTCGTAGGACAAAAAATCGACACGCTATCTTGCAGGAAAAAATCCGGGGAACACGATGGCGTCGTCAAAAGTGCAGGTCGTCGAGCTCGTTTTCGAGAAAAAAAAAAAAAAATTCTCAAAATTCGACAAAAAAATAAAACGATTGTTGGACCGTGTAGAGAATGTAAAACTGCATAAGAATCGTATAGACGAAAATTGGCGTTCACGTGCTCGTTTTTGTGGAAAAAATTAAAAAAGCTCTCAAAGTTCGAGATAAAAAAAAAAAAACCATCGACCAGGTAGCCAACGGTAAACGATACAAGTATCGTACGGGCGAAAACGAGCGTTACCGTGCTCGTTTTCGAGTTATTGACGAAAAACGGCCTGGAGCGATCGGTCCGGCGGTCGACGCGCGAAAGTTTCTAAGTCCGCTCTGCTCCGAATCATCGCTCCGGCGTCAAAAATCGTCGTAGGACAAAAAATCGACACGCTATCTTGCAGGAAAAAATCCGGGGAACACGATGGCGTCGTCAAAAGTGCAGGTCGTCGAGCTCGTTTTCGAGAAAAAAAAAAAAAAATTCTCAAAATTCGACAAAAAAATAAAACGATTGTTGGACCGTGTAGAGAATGTAAAACTGCATAAGAATCGTATAGACGAAAATTGGCGTTCACGTGCTCGTTTTTGTGGAAAAAATTAAAAAAGCTCTCAAAGTTCGAGATAAAAAAAAAAAAACCATCGACCAGGTAGCCAACGGTAAACGATACAAGTATCGTACGGGCGAAAACGAGCGTTACCGTGCTCGTTTTCGAGTTATTGACGAAAGACAGCCTGGAGCGATCGGTCCGGCGGTCGACGCGCGAAAATTTCTAAGTCCGGCCTGCTCCGAATCTTCGCTCCGGCGTCAAAAATCGTCGTAGGACAAAAAATCGACACGGTGTCTTGCAGGAAAAAATCCGGGGAACACGATGGCGTCGTCAAAAGTGCAGGTCGTCGAGCTCGTTTTCGAGAGAAAAAAAAAAAAATTCTCAAAATTCGACAAAAAAATAAAACGATTATTGGATCGTGTAGAGAATGTAAAACTGCATAAGAATCGCATAGACGAAAATTGGCATTCACGTGCTCGTTTTTGTGGAAAAAATTAAAAAAGCTCTCAAAGCTCGAGATAAAAAAAAAAAAAACCATCCACCAGGTAGCCAACGGTAAACGGTACAAGTATCGTACGGGCGAAAACGAGCGTTACCGTGCTCGTTTTCGAGTTATTGAGGAAAAACGGCCTGGAGCGATCGGTCCGGCGGTCGACGCGCGAAAGTTTCTAAGTCCGCTCTGCTCCGAATCATCGCTCCGGCGTCAAAAATCGTCGTAGGACAAAAAATCGACACGCTATCTTGCAGGAAAAAATCCGGGGAACACGATGGCGTCGTCAAAAGTGCAGGTCGTCGAGCTCGTTTTCGAGAAAAAAAAAAAAAAATTCTCAAAATTCGACAAAAAAATAAAACGATTGTTGGACCGTGTAGAGAATGTAAAACTGCATAAGAATCGTATAGACGAAAATTGGCGTTCACGTGCTCGTTTTTGTGGAAAAAATTAAAAAAGCTCTCAAAGTTCGAGATAAAAAAAAAAAAACCATCGACCAGGTAGCCAACGGTAAACGATACAAGTATCGTACGGGCGAAAACGAGCGTTACCGTGCTCGTTTTCGAGTTATTGACGAAAAACGGCCTGGAGCGATCGGTCCGGCGGTCGACGCGCGAAAGTTTCTAAGTCCGCTCTGCTCCGAATCATCGCTCCGGCGTCAAAAATCGTCGTAGGACAAAAAATCGACACGCTATCTTGCAGGAAAAAATCCGGGGAACACGATGGCGTCGTCAAAAGTGCAGGTCGTCGAGCTCGTTTTCGAGAAAAAAAAAAAAAAATTCTCAAAATTCGACAAAAAAATAAAACGATTGTTGGACCGTGTAGAGAATGTAAAACTGCATAAGAATCGTATAGACGAAAATTGGCGTTCACGTGCTCGTTTTTGTGGAAAAAATTAAAAAAGCTCTCAAAGTTCGAGATAAAAAAAAAAAAACCATCGACCAGGTAGCCAACGGTAAACGATACAAGTATCGTACGGGCGAAAACGAGCGTTACCGTGCTCGTTTTCGAGTTATTGACGAAAGACAGCCTGGAGCGATCGGTCCGGCGGTCGACGCGCGAAAGTTTCTAAGTCCGGCCTGCTCCGAATCTTCGCTCCGGCGTCAAAAATCGTCGTAGGACAAAAAATCGACACGGTGTCTTGCAGGAAAAAATCCGGGGAACACGATGGCGTCGTCAAAAGTGCAGGTCGTCGAGCTCGTTTTCGAGAGAAAAAAAAAAAAATTCTCAAAATTCGACAAAAAAATAAAACGATTATTGGATCGTGTAGAGAATGTAAAACTGCATAAGAATCGCATAGACGAAAATTGGCATTCACGTGCTCGTTTTTGTGGAAAAAATTAAAAAAGCTCTCAAAGCTCGAGATAAAAAAAAAAAAAACCATCCACCAGGTAGCCAACGGTAAACGGTACAAGTATCGTACGGGCGAAAACGAGCGTTACCGTGCTCGTTTTCGAGTTATTGAGGAAAAACGGCCTGGAGCGATCGGTCCGGCGGTCGACGCGCGAAAGTTTCTAAGTCCGCTCTGCTCCGAATCATCGCTCCGGCGTCAAAAATCGTCGTAGGACAAAAAATCGACACGCTATTTTGCAGGAAAAAATCCGGGGAACACGATGGCGTCGTCAAAAGCGCAGGTCGTCGAGCTCGTTTTCGAGAAAAAAAAAAAAAAATTCTCAAAATTCGACAAAAAAATAAAACGATTGTTGGACCGTGTAGAGAATGTAAAACTGCATAAGAATCGTATAGACGAAAATTGGCGTTCACGTGCTCGTTTTTGTGGAAAAAATTAAAAAAGCTCTCAAAGTTCGAGATAAAAAAAAAAAAACCATCGACCAGGTAGCCAACGGTAAACGATACAAGTATCGTACGGGCGAAAACGAGCGTTACCGTGCTCGTTTTCGAGTTATTGACGAAAAACGGCCTGGAGCGATCGGTCCGGCGGTCGACGCGCGAAAGTTTCTAAGTCCGCCCTGCTCCGAATCATCGCTCCGGCGTCAAAAATCGTCGTAGGACAAAAAATCGACACGGTGTCTTGCAGGAAAAAATCCGGGGAACACGATGGCGTCGTCAAAAGTGCAGGTCGTCGAGCTCGTTTTCGAGAGAAAAAAAAAAAAATTCTCAAAATTCGACAAAAAAATAAAACGATTATTGGATCGTGTAGAGAATGTAAAACTGCATAAGAATCGCATAGACGAAAATTGGCATTCACGTGCTCGTTTTTGTGGAAAAAATTAAAAAAGCTCTCAAAGCTCGAGATAAAAAAAAAAAAAACCATCCACCAGGTAGCCAACGGTAAACGGTACAAGTATCGTACGGGCGAAAACGAGCGTTACCGTGCTCGTTTTCGAGTTATTGAGGAAAAACGGCCTGGAGCGATCGGTCCGGCGGTCGACGCGCGAAAGTTTCTAAGTCCGCTCTGCTCCGAATCATCGCTCCGGCGTCAAAAATCGTCGTAGGACAAAAAATCGACACGCTATTTTGCAGGAAAAAATCCGGGGAACACGATGGCGTCGTCAAAAGCGCAGGTCGTCGAGCTCGTTTTCGAGAAAAAAAAAAAAAAATTCTCAAAATTCGACAAAAAAATAAAACGATTGTTGGACCGTGTAGAGAATGTAAAACTGCATAAGAATCGTATAGACGAAAATTGGTGTTCACGTGCTCGTTTTTGTGGAAAAAATTAAAAAAGCTCTCAAAGTTCGAGATAAAAAAAAAAAAACCATCGACCAGGTAGCCAACGGTAAACGATACAAGTATCGTACGGGCGAAAACGAGCGTTACCGTGCTCGTTTTCGAGTTATTGACGAAAAACAGCCTGGAGCGATCGGTCCGGCGGTCGACGCGCGAAAGTTTCTAAGTCCGCTCTGCTCCGAATCATCGCTCCGGCGTCAAAAATCGTCGTAGGACAAAAAATCGACACGCTATCTTGCAGGAAAAAATCCGGGGAACACGATGGCGTCGTCAAAAGTGCAGGTCGTCGAGCTCGTTTTCGAGAAAAAAAAAAAAAAATTCTCAAAATTCGACAAAAAAATAAAACGATTGTTGGACCGTGTAGAGAATGTAAAACTGCATAAGAATCGTATAGACGAAAATTGGCGTTCACGTGCTCGTTTTTGTGGAAAAAATTAAAAAAGCTCTCAAAGTTCGAGATAAAAAAAAAAAAACCATCGACCAGGTAGCCAACGGTAAACGATACAAGTATCGTACGGGCGAAAACGAGCGTTACCGTGCTCGTTTTCGAGTTATTGAGGAAAAACGGCCTGGAGCGATCGGTCCGGCGGTCGACGCGCGAAAGTTTCTAAGTCCGCTCTGCTCCGAATCATCGCTCCGGCGTCAAAAATCGTCGTAGGACAAGAAATCGACACGCTATCTTGCAGGAAAAAATCCGGGGAACACGATGGCGTCGTCAAAAGTGCAGGTCGTCGAGCTCGTTTTCGAGAAAAAAAAAAAAAAATTCTCAAAATTCGACAAAAAAATAAAACGATTGTTGGACCGTGTAGAGAATGTAAAACTGCATAAGAATCGTATAGACGAAAATTGGCGTTCACGTGCTCGTTTTTGTGGAAAAAATTAAAAAAGCTCTCAAAGTTCGAGATAAAAAAAAAAAAACCATCGACCAGGTAGCCAACGGTAAACGATACAAGTATCGTACGGGCGAAAACGAGCGTTACCGAGCTCGTTTTCGAGTTATTGAGGAAAAACGGCCTGGAGCGATCGGTCCGGCGGTCGACGCGCGAAAGTTTCTAAGTCCGCTCTGCTCCGAATCATCGCTCCGGCGTCAAAAATCGTCGTAGGACAAAAAATCGACACGCTATCTTGCAGGAAAAAATCCGGGGAACACGATGGCGTCGTCAAAAGTGCAGGTCGTCGAGCTCGTTTTCGAGAAAAAAAAAAAAAAATTCTCAAAATTCGACAAAAAAATAAAACGATTGTTGGACCGTGTAGAGAATGTAAAACTGCATAAGAATCGTATAGACGAAAATTGGCGTTCACGTGCTCGTTTTTGTGGAAAAAATTAAAAAAGCTCTCAAAGTTCGAGATAAAAAAAAAAAAACCATCGACCAGGTAGCCAACGGTAAACGATACAAGTATCGTACGGGCGAAAACGAGCGTTACCGTGCTCGTTTTCGAGTTATTGAGGAAAAACGGCCTGGAGCGATCGGTCCGGCGGTCGACGCGCGAAAGTTTCTAAGTCCGCTCTGCTCCGAATCATCGCTCCGGCGTCAAAAATCGTCGTAGGACAAAAAATCGACACGGTGTCTTGCAGGAAAAAATCCGGGGAACACGATGGCGTCGTCAAAAGTGCAGGTCGTCGAGCTCGTTTTCGAGAGAAAAAAAAAAAAATTCTCAAAATTCGACAAAAAAATAAAACGATTATTGGATCGTGTAGAGAATGTAAAACTGCATAAGAATCGCATAGACGAAAATTGGCGTTCACGTGCTCGTTTTTGTGGAAAAAATTAAAAAAGCTCTCAAAGCTCGAGATAAAAAAAAAAAAAACCATCCACCAGGTAGCCAACGGTAAACGGTACAAGTATCGTACGGGCGAAAACGAGCGTTACCGTGCTCGTTTTCGAGTTATTGAGGAAAAACGGCCTGGAGCGATCGGTCCGGCGGTCGACGCGCGAAAGTTTCTAAGTCCGCTCTGCTCCGAATCATCGCTCCGGCGTCAAAAATCGTCGTAGGACAAAAAATCGACACGCTATTTTGCAGGAAAAAATCCGGGGAACACGATGGCAACGTCAAAAGTGCAGGTCGTCGAGCTCGTTTTCGAGAAAAAAAAAAAAAAATTCTCAAAATTCGACAAAAAAATAAAACGATTGTTGGACCGTGTAGAGAATGTAAAACTGCATAAGAATCGTATAGACGAAAATTGGCGTTCACGTGCTCGTTTTTGTGGAAAAAATTAAAAAAGCTCTCAAAGTTCGAGATAAAAAAAAAAAAACCATCGACCAGGTAGCCAACGGTAAACGATACAAGTATCGTACGGGCGAAAACGAGCGTTACCGTGCTCGTTTTCGAGTTATTGACGAAAAACAGCCTGGAGCGATCGGTCCGGCGGTCGACGCGCGAAAGTTTCTAAGTCCGCTCTGCTCCGAATCATCGCTCCGGCGTCAAAAATCGTCGTAGGACAAAAAATCGACACGCTATCTTGCAGGAAAAAATCCGGGGAACACGATGGCGTCGTCAAAAGTGCAGGTCGTCGAGCTCGTTTTCGAGAAAAAAAAAAAAAAATTCTCAAAATTCGACAAAAAAATAAAACGATTGTTGGACCGTGTAGAGAATGTAAAACTGCATAAGAATCGTATAGACGAAAATTGGCGTTCACGTGCTCGTTTTTGTGGAAAAAATTAAAAAAGCTCTCAAAGTTCGAGATAAAAAAAAAAAAACCATCGACCAGGTAGCCAACGGTAAACGATACAAGTATCGTACGGGCGAAAACGAGCGTTACCGTGCTCGTTTTCGAGTTATTGACGAAAAACGGCCTGGAGCGATCGGTCCGGCGGTCGACGCGCGAAAGTTTCTAAGTCCGCTCTGCTCCGAATCATCGCTCCGGCGTCAAAAATCGTCGTAGGACAAAAAATCGACACGCTATCTTGCAGGAAAAAATCCGGGGAACACGATGGCGTCGTCAAAAGTGCAAGTCGTCGAGCTCGTTTTCGAGAAAAAAAAAAAAAAATTCTCAAAATTCGACAAAAAAATAAAACGATTGTTGGACCGTGTAGAGAATGTAAAACTGCATAAGAATCGTATAGACGAAAATTGGCGTTCACGTGCTCGTTTTTGTGGAAAAAATTAAAAAAGCTCTCAAAGTTCGAGATAAAAAAAAAAAAACCATCGACCAGGTAGCCAACGGTAAACGATACAAGTATCGTACGGGCGAAAACGAGCGTTACCGTGCTCGTTTTCGAGTTATTGACGAAAGACAGCCTGGAGCGATCGGTCCGGCGGTCGACGCGCGAAAGTTTCTAAGTCCGCCCTGCTCCGAATCATCGCTCCGGCGTCAAAAATCGTCGTAGGACAAAAAATCGACACGGTGTCTTGCAGGAAAAAATCCGGGGAACACGATGGCGTCGTCAAAAGTGCAGGTCGTCGAGCTCGTTTTCGAGAGAAAAAAAAAAAAATTCTCAAAATTCGACAAAAAAATAAAACGATTATTGGATCGTGTAGAGAATGTAAAACTGCATAAGAATCGCATAGACGAAAATTGGCATTCACGTGCTCGTTTTTGTGGAAAAAATTAAAAAAGCTCTCAAAGCTCGAGATAAAAAAAAAAAAAACCATCCACCAGGTAGCCAACGGTAAACGGTACAAGTATCGTACGGGCGAAAACGAGCGTTACCGTGCTCGTTTTCGAGTTATTGAGGAAAAACGGCCTGGAGCGATCGGTCCGGCGGTCGACGCGCGAAAGTTTCTAAGTCCGCTCTGCTCCGAATCATCGCTCCGGCGTCAAAAATCGTCGTAGGACAAAAAATCGACACGCTATTTTGCAGGAAAAAATCCGGGGAACACGATGGCGTCGTCAAAAGCGCAGGTCGTCGAGCTCGTTTTCGAGAAAAAAAAAAAAAAATTCTCAAAATTCGACAAAAAAATAAAACGATTGTTGGACCGTGTAGAGAATGTAAAACTGCATAAGAATCGTATAGACGAAAATTGGTGTTCACGTGCTCGTTTTTGTGGAAAAAATTAAAAAAGCTCTCAAAGTTCGAGATAAAAAAAAAAAAACCATCGACCAGGTAGCCAACGGTAAACGATACAAGTATCGTACGGGCGAAAACGAGCGTTACCGTGCTCGTTTTCGAGTTATTGACGAAAAACAGCCTGGAGCGATCGGTCCGGCGGTCGACGCGCGAAAGTTTCTAAGTCCGCTCTGCTCCGAATCATCGCTCCGGCGTCAAAAATCGTCGTAGGACAAAAAATCGACACGCTATCTTGCAGGAAAAAATCCGGGGAACACGATGGCGTCGTCAAAAGTGCAGGTCGTCGAGCTCGTTTTCGAGAAAAAAAAAAAAAAATTCTCAAAATTCGACAAAAAAATAAAACGATTGTTGGACCGTGTAGAGAATGTAAAACTGCATAAGAATCGTATAGACGAAAATTGGCGTTCACGTGCTCGTTTTTGTGGAAAAAATTAAAAAAGCTCTCAAAGTTCGAGATAAAAAAAAAAAAACCATCGACCAGGTAGCCAACGGTAAACGATACAAGTATCGTACGGGCGAAAACGAGCGTTACCGTGCTCGTTTTCGAGTTATTGAGGAAAAACGGCCTGGAGCGATCGGTCCGGCGGTCGACGCGCGAAAGTTTCTAAGTCCGCTCTGCTCCGAATCATCGCTCCGGCGTCAAAAATCGTCGTAGGACAAGAAATCGACACGCTATCTTGCAGGAAAAAATCCGGGGAACACGATGGCGTCGTCAAAAGTGCAGGTCGTCGAGCTCGTTTTCGAGAAAAAAAAAAAAAAATTCTCAAAATTCGACAAAAAAATAAAACGATTGTTGGACCGTGTAGAGAATGTAAAACTGCATAAGAATCGTATAGACGAAAATTGGCGTTCACGTGCTCGTTTTTGTGGAAAAAATTAAAAAAGCTCTCAAAGTTCGAGATAAAAAAAAAAAAACCATCGACCAGGTAGCCAACGGTAAACGATACAAGTATCGTACGGGCGAAAACGAGCGTTACCGAGCTCGTTTTCGAGTTATTGAGGAAAAACGGCCTGGAGCGATCGGTCCGGCGGTCGACGCGCGAAAGTTTCTAAGTCCGCTCTGCTCGCCCTCAGGGGCTGCCAGCCTTTCAGCTGCAGTACGGGCTTAACGAACCCGGGGTACCCGAGTCATACACACACCGTAAGCCTCCTGTTGGTCGTCACAACGACCCATTCACAATTCCCTATTGGTTTTGTGAATGGTACGTGACGGCAGGAGGAACGGGGGTCTTGGCTTAACCGCCTGGGCCACGAGTATGGCGACTCTATAAAATCGCCCTCCACTCCTAAGCTATGGTGCGCGGCGATGGGATGCATGGTTGGGGGAGAAGGCCCAATCCCAAGCGACCACCTCCGGGGAACCTGCCGAACCCCCGGAGTATTAGGCTTACCCGGGTAAGGCGGCTCTGCCCGGGTGGACCTTTTCTTCCGACCTGCTCGTGGTAATATTATGGAGTTCAATATTAAAACGGGGATGGGACGGGGTAAGTCAGAGGGGGAGGACGAAGGCGGTGTTGGGACTGGAGTGACGGCGCTCGCGCCGCCACCAGCGCCTGGCCCGGCTTCGTGGAAGGTGGAGGAGGACGACGAGACTGCGTCAGTCTCGTCCTTCTCCTCCACCAGGAGCCTCATAGGCTCTAAGAGGAAGAGGGCGGGGCAGGCCGTCATCGAGGTGAACGGGGCGATGAGCCCGTCGGTGAGGCTGAGTTGCCTCAGGGACGAGGTGACCGAGGAGATATCGGAGAGGATCTCCTCGTCCCTGAGGCGGGTGGAGAAAGTCGCCGCTGCCTGCGCCTTTAAGGGGCAGAAAAGCGGTGGCGCGGAGGCTCTGAAGGCCGCGGCGGAGGAAATGAGGGAGGCGGCGCGGGAGCTCAGAGGGCGGAACGCCCGTCTGCAGCTCCTGTTGGAGGAGGAGCGACAGGGGAGGAGGAGGGCAGAGGCGCTGTGGAACAGCGCGGCCCTCCCTCCCATCCTCCCTCCTCCTCCACCGCCGCGTCCCTCGGCGGAGGTTAATAAGCGGAGTGCGGCGGCAGTGGTGCGGGGCACCGCGGGCCCCTCCACCCGCACTCCACCCTTGAAGAAGTCCCCGTCCTCCTCAGAAGACGATCTTCTGAGGAGGATTGGGGACATGATTGATGGCAAGCTGGCCGCCTTCCGGGAGGAGCTCCTCGCCGGAAGAGCGGTCAGCAGGAAGGCGGTGCCTCCCCGACCTGTTCCGGTGCAGTCGGGGAAGGCAAAGAAGGGCGGAGTGAAGGCTCCGCCCAGCGTTGCGGCACCAGGGCCTCGGGTCGCGACCCCCAAGGGGGGTGGTGTACCCGTGGTCGCGGTGGTCGCGTCCTCCACGGCACCCTCCCAAGGGGGGGTGGCGTGGAGTGAGGTGGTGGGGCGGAAGGCGAAGCGGGCGGCGAGGAAGGCCTCGCAACCGCAGCCTCCGCCTCCGCCGGCGGCGGCCAAGGTAAAGGCCGCGAAGGTCGGGAAGGCACGACCAGGTCGTCCCCCAAAAACGGCAGCGGTGACGCTGACCGTTGCGCAGGGGGGCGACCTGACCCTCGCGGAGGCGATGCGGCTCGCCAGGGAGAATATCTCCCTGGAAGAGCTGGGCATCGCCTCCGTGAGGGCGAAGAGGGCCGTGACCGGGGGTCTCTTGCTGGAGATCCCCGGTGCAGAAGGCGGTGCGAAGGCGGATCGTCTCGCCCAGAGGCTCCGGGAGCAGCTGGGCGAGCGAGGTGTCCGGGTCGCCCGGCCCACGAAGCGCACGGAGATGCGCGTTTGTGGGCTGGACGACTCGGTCAGCGCACAGGATGTGTCCCGTGCCCTTGCGAGGGCGGGGGACTGTCCTGTGGAGGAGCTGCGGATCGGAGAGATCCGCAGGTCGCCCTCCGGCCTCGGGTCGGTGTGGGCCCGGTGCCCCCTCTCCGCCGCCCGTAAGGTGGCGGAATCCGGGAGGGTGTTGGTGGGGTGGGTTTCGGCGCGAGTGGAAATCCTCGCGCCGCGCCCGCTCCAGTGTCACCGCTGCCTCGAATTGGGGCACGTGAGGCAGTGGTGCACCTCGCCGGTGGACCGCAGCGGTCAGTGTTACCGCTGCGGTGCCAAAGAGCACCGTGCGAGCCAGTGCTCGGCGGCCCCCCACTGCCCGCTGTGTGCGGACATGGGGAGGCCAGCCGATCACAGGGTGGGGAGCAAGAAGTGCTCCCCCCCCTCCCGGAAGGAGAGGAAGAGGCGGGCTGCACCGGCTCCGGTGCCGAGGGCGGTGGCATCGTCCTCCATGGAGGTGGACGGTGCTACGGGGACGGACGGCCGGGAGGAGGCTGGCGCGGCCATTAATTAATGCCGCCCCGCCTCCTCCTCCAGGCCAACCTCAACCACTGCCGCGCGGCACAGGACTTGATGTCCCAAGTCCTCGCGGAGTGGGGGGTTGGCCTGGCGGTCGCCGCCGAGCCGTACCGCGTCCCTGATCACCCTCATTGGGTGGGCGACGCGGACGGCTTGGTGGCGACGGTATGGGGAGGGGGCGACGGGTCCCCACCGTTCTCCTTGTTGGAGCGCGGTCGGGGATTCGTCGCCGTGGACTGGGGGGGAGTCGCTGTGGTGGGGTGCTACATTTCGCCCCGTAGCGGTCACGCTGCGTTCGAGCTGTACTTGGCCGAGGTCGCGGCATGCGTGCAGCGCTACGCGGCCCGGCCGGTGCTGGTCCTGGGGGATTTTAATGCCAAGTCGGTGGCTTGGGGATCCCCCAGGACCTCCGTTCGCGGCGGGATCCTGGGCGATTGGGCGGCGGGGCTCGACCTCCGGGTATTGAACCGGGGGTCGGAGCACACATGCGTGCGGCGATATGGGGGGTCCATCGTGGATGTTGGATTCGCGACCCCCAACGCCGTGCGCATGGTGTCGGGTTGGCACGTGGTCGCGGGGGCAGAGACACTCTCCGATCACCGGTACATCCGGATGGAGGTCTCTGCCGCCGCGAGTGCATCCCGACACGGCCGTCTGCGTGGCACCCCACCACGCCGCTGGGCGCTTCGGCGCCTGGACAAGGACGCCCTGATGGCAGCTGCCCTCGCTGCAACTTGGCCGCAGGGAGCGGCCGAGTTGCCGAGCATAGAGGAGGAGGTCGCCCGGCTCGGAGCATTGGTCGCGGGTATTTGCGACGCGGCGATGCCTCGGGTCGGGCGGGCTTCTCCTCGCCGGGCGGTGTACTGGTGGTCGGACGCGATCGCGGAGTTGCGAGTCGCGACTGTCCGCGCCCGACGCCAGTACACCCGCGCGCGCCGTCGTCAACGTACAGGCGACGGCGTGGCGCGAGCGAGGGCAGCTGATGACCTGTATGGAGCATACCGCGTGGCGCGGGTTGCTCTGCAGGTCGCCATCAAACGGGCCAAGACCCGGGCATGGAAGGAGCTCCTCCAGACCCTTGATGACGATCCATGGGGGCGCCCATATAAGGTGGTGCTGAATAAGCTCCGCCCGTGGGCGCCCCCCGTCACCGAGGGTCTTGACCCCCGGCTGCTGGAGGACGTGGTCAATACACTCTTCCCAATTGGGGAGAGGGGACCGCGTCCTCCGGCGGCGGCGGCTGTCCCAGTGGAGTGGACGGCCGAGCAGGGGGTCACGCAGGAGGAGCTGGCAGCGGCCATCAGACGGCTCGGGGTTCGTAACACGGCCCCGGGTCCGGATGGTGTGCCCGGCCGGGTTTGGGTCTTGACCCAGGGCGTCCTTGGGGCCGACCTCAGGCGGTTGTTCGACCGCTGCCTGAGGGACGGGCGATTCCCCCCCAGTTGGAAGGTGGCGAGGATGGTCCTCCTCCGGAAGGAGGGTCGGCCCGCGGAGTCTCCCTCCGCATACCGGCCCATTTGTCTCCTCGACGAGGTGGGCAAGCTCTTCGAGCGGGTGATTGCTGCCCGCCTCGTCGAGCTCCTGTCGCGGGGTGATCCCGGTCTGGCCGACTGCCAGTTCGGTTTCCGGGGGGGCCGATCGACTATCGACGCGATAGGTCGTGTGAGGGCCCTCTCGGGGGCGGCCGTCTCCCGGGGAGGGGTGGCATTGGCAATATCCTTGGATATTGCCAATGCCTTTAACACCCTCCCCTGGGAAGAGATAAGGAGGGGACTCGAATATCATCGGGTCCCCCCTTGTCTCAGGGCGGTCGTCGGGGATTATCTCCGCGGCAGGTGGATCGAGTATCCGGGCCGGGATGGTGATATGCGGAGGGAGGTGTACTGCGGTGTTCCGCAGGGGTCGGTCCTCGGGCCACTCCTGTGGAACATCGCGTACGACTCGGTGTTGCGGGCCGGCCTCCCCGACGGCGTCAGCACGGTGTGTTATGCGGATGACACACTGGTGCTGGCCGTCGGGGCGCACTGGGGGACGGCCATGCGTCGCGCGGAGGAGGGGTCGCAACGCGTCGTCGACCGGATCAGGGGGATGGGGATGACGGTGGCGGTCCATAAGACCGAGGTGATTGCGTTTCATTCACCTCGGCAGGATCCGCCACCCCCTCTGATTCGGGTGGGTGGGGCTGACATCGAGGTGAAGCCCCAGATCAGGTATCTAGGGCTGATCCTCGATAGCCACTGGCGTTTCGAGGAGCATTTCCGCTGCCTGGTCCCCCGGTTGGAAAGGATGGTTGCGGCTCTGGGCCGGATCCTGCCCAACCTGGGGGGCCCGGCGGGCCGAGTTCGTCGCCTCTATGTGGCAATGGTCCAGTCGGTGGCCCTATACGGGGCCCCCGTCTGGGCGGACGACCTGGCTGCCTCCCGGCGCAGCATGACTATGCTGCGTCGGGTGCAGAGGCGCATGGCGCTCAGGGTCGTCCGCGGGTATCGGACCATGTCACATGAGGCGGCGACGGTTCTAGCGGGGATGCCGCCCATGGACCTGCTCGCGCGGTCGCACGCGGTGATGTACCGGCACCGCGTCGACCGTCGCGCGGGGGTGGGGGCGGTCCCGGGCGGGCAGGAACCTGCTTGGGGCGATTTGAAGCGCCAGGCCCGGCAGTCCGTGTTGCTCGCGTGGCAGGAGCGGCTGGCTCTGCCAACCGCGGGGCACCGGACTGTCGGGGCGGTTCGGCCACTCCTGAAGGAGTGGCTGGACAGGGGCCATGGCAGCCTCACCTACCGGATGGCACAGGTATTTTCCGGGCATGGCAGCTTCGGAAGATACCTGTGCCGGATAGGGAAGGAGCCGACGGCGCGTTGCTGCCACTGCGACGCTGAGCAGGACACGGCGGATCATACCCTGGAGGTATGCCCCGCGTGGGAGGGGGAGCGACGTGTCCTGGTCGGCGTCGTCGGGCGGGATGTCTCGCTGCCGGGCGTGGTGCGCGCCATGCTCGGCAGCGAGGAGAAGTGGAGGGCCGTGGCCTCCTTCTGCGAGAACGTAATGTTGCAGAAGGAGGCCGCGGGGAGGGAGCGCGAGCTTCAGCGCGCCGCTGAAGCTCGCGCTCGTGCGGTGGCCCGAGGTCGTCGCCCGGTCGCGAGGCGTCGCGGGCGGCCGCCTCGGCGTGGCGGATGACCTAGGCTGGGAGGGGGGTCCTGAGGGGACCCTCCTCCCGCCAGGCGGCGCCGGGTCGGACCGGTTGGGGGTAGAAGTGCCTCCCCCTACCGGTCCGACGCAAGGGGAGGCACCCTCGGCGGTCTGGTGCGGCCATGAACGCCCGGCCGCCGAGGGGTGGAAACGGGGTCGCGGGCGGTTGCGAGTTGGGGCTCGCAGCCGCCACTAAACGCGGCCCCGGGACGGATAGCGGCGGGATGGAGTGGCCCCGTCCCGCCGCTATGAGGCAGTGTGTCTACTGGGGGGCCCGTTTGTCCCCCCGGGGGATGGGCGCGAAAGCGCGGGCACGGGGAGGATACCGGAAGAATGCTTCGAGCGATTCCCGGTATCCTCCCAAAGCGTGCCGAAGGGTCACCGTGGGGTTTTTAGTGGGTAGGTCCCGCGCCTGTCGTTGTACGGGCGCGGGGAATCCCACACACCCCTCCCACCTCTCCCCAAGGAGGTGGGAGGGAGTCTTTCGAAGATTTTCCCCACGACAAAAAAAAAAAAAAAAAAAAAAAAAAAAAAAAAAAAAAAAAAAAAAAAAAGTCCGCTCTGCTCCGAATCATCGCTCCGGCGTCAAAAATCGTCGTAGGACAAAAAATCGACACGCTATCTTGCAGGAAAAAATCCGGGGAACACGATGGCGTCGTCAAAAGTGCAGGTCGTCGAGCTCGTTTTCGAGAAAAAAAAAAAAAAATTCTCAAAATTCGACAAAAAAATAAAACGATTATTGGATCGTGTAGAGAATGTGAAACTGCATAAGAATCGTATAGACGAAAATTGGCGTTCACGTGCTCGTTTTTGTGGAAAAAATTAAAAAAGCTCTCAAAGCTCGAGGTAAAAAAAAAAAAAACCATCCACCAGGTAGCCAACGGTAAACGGTACAAGTATCGTACGGGCGAAAACGAGCGTTACCGTGCTCGTTTTCGAGTTATTGACGAAAAACGGCCTGGAGCGATCGGTCCGGCGGTCGACGCGCGAAAGTTTCTAAGTCCGCTCTGCTTCGGGGAGGATACCGGAAGAATGCTTCGAGCGATTCCCGGTATCCTCCCAAAGCGTGCCGAAGGGTCACCGTGGGGTTTTTAGTGGGTAGGTCCCGCGCCTGTCGTTGTACGGGGGTGGGGAATCCCACACACCCCTCCCACCTCTCCCCAAGGAGGTGGGAGGGAGTCTTTCGAAGATTTTCCCCACGACAAAAAAAAAAAAAAAAAAAAAAAAAAAGTCCGCTCTGCTCCGAATCATCGCTCCGGCGTCAAAAATCGTCGTAGAACAAAAAATCGACACGCTATCTTGCAGGAAAAAATCCGGGGACCACGATGGCGTCGTCAAAAGTGCAGGTCGTCGAGCTCGTTTTCGAGAGAAAAAAAAAAAAATTCTCAAAGTTCGACAAAAAAATAAAACGATTATTGGATCGTGTAGAGAATGTAAAACTGCATCAGAATCGCATAGACGAAAATTGGCGTTCACGTGCTCGTTTTTGTGGAAAAAATTAAAAAAGCTCTCAAAGCTCGAGAATAAAAAAAAAAGAAACCATCCACCAGGTAGCCAACGGTAAACGGTACAAGTATCGTACGGGCGAAAACGAGCGTTACCGTGCTCGTTTTCGAGTTATTGACGAAAAACGGCCTGGAGTGATCGGTCCGGCGGTCGACGCGCGAAAGTTTCTAAGTCCGCTCTGCTCCGAATCATCGCTCCGGCGTCAAAAATCGTCGTAGGACAAAAAATCGACACGCTATCTTGCAGGAAAAAATCCGGGGAACACGATGGCGTCGTCAAAAGTGCAGGTCGTCGAGCTCGTTTTCGAGAAAAAAAAAAAAAAATTCTCAAAATTCGACAAAAAAATAAAACGATTATTGGATCGTATAGAGAATGTGAAACTGCATAAGAATCGTATAGACGAAAATTGGCGTTCACGTGCTCGTTTTTGTGGAAAAAATTAAAAAAGCTCTCAAAGCTCGAGATAAAAAAAAAAAAACCATCGACCAGGTAGCCAACGGTAAACGATACAAGTATCGTACGGGCGAAAACGAGCGTTACCGTGCTCGTTTTCGAGTTATTGACGAAAAACAGCCTGGAGCGATCGGTCCGGCGGTCGACGCGCGAAAGTGTCCAAGTCCGCTCTGCTCCGAATCATCGCTCCGGCGTCAAAAATCGTCGTAGGACAAAAAATCGACACACTATTGCGCAGGAAAAAATCCGGGGAACACGATGGCGTCGTCAAAAGTGCAGGTCGTCGAGCTCGTTTTCGAGAAAAAAAAAAAAAAATTCTCAAAATTCGACAAAAAAATAAAAGGATTGTTGGATCGTATAGAGAATGTGAAACTGCATAAGAATCGTATAGACGAAAATTGGCGTTCACGTGCTCGTTTTTGTGGAAAAAATTAAAAAAGCTCTCAAAGCTCGAGATAAAAAAAAAAAAAACCATCCACCAGGTAGCCAACGGTAAACGGTACAAGTATCGTACGGGCGAAAACGAGCGTTACCGTGCTCGTTTTCGAGTTATTGACGAAAAACGGCCTGGAGCGATCGGTCCGGCGGTCGACGCGCGAAAGTTTCTAAGTCCGCTCTGCTCCGAATCATCGCTCCGGCGTCAAAAATCGTCGTAGGACAAAAAATCGACACGCTATCTTGCAGGAAAAAATCCGGGGAACACGATGGCGTCGTCAAAAGTGCAGGTCGTCGAGCTCGTTTTCGAGAAAAAAAAAAAAAAATTCTCAAAATTCGACAAAAAAATAAAACGATTATTGGATCGTGTAGAGAATGTGAAACTGCATAAGAATCGTATAGACGAAAATTGGCGTTCACGTGCTCGTTTTTGTGGAAAAAATTAAAAAAGCTCTCAAAGCTCGAGATAAAAAAAAAAAAAACCATCCACCAGGTAGCCAACGGTAAACGGTACAAGTATCGTACGGGCGAAAACGAGCGTTACCGTGCTCGTTTTCGAGTTATTGAGGAAAAACGGCCTGGAGCGATCGGTCCGGCGGTCGACGCGCGAAAGTTTCTAAGTCCGCTCTGCTCCGAATCATCGCTCCGGCGTCAAAAATCGTCGTAGGACAAAAAATCGACACGCTATTTTGCAGGAAAAAATCCGGGGAACACGATGGCGTCGTCAAAAGTGCAGGTCGTCGAGCTCGTTTTCGAGAAAAAAAAAAAAAAATTCTCAAAATTCGACAAAAAAATAAAACGATTGTTGGACCGTGTAGAGAATGTAAAACTGCATAAGAATCGTATAGACGAAAATTGGCGTTCACGTGCTCGTTTTTGTGGAAAAAATTAAAAAAGCTCTCAAAGTTCGAGATAAAAAAAAAAAAACCATCGACCAGGTAGCCAACGGTAAACGATACAAGTATCGTACGGGCGAAAACGAGCGTTACCGTGCTCGTTTTCGAGTTATTGACGAAAAACAGCCTGGAGCGATCGGTCCGGCGGTCGACGCGCGAAAGTTTCTAAGTCCGCTCTGCTCCGAATCATCGCTCCGGCGTCAAAAATCGTCGTAGGACAAAAAATCGACACGCTATCTTGCAGGAAAAAATCCGGGGAACACGATGGCGTCGTCAAAAGTGCAGGTCGTCGAGCTCGTTTTCGAGAAAAAAAAAAAAAAATTCTCAAAATTCGACAAAAAAATAAAACGATTCTTGGATCGTGTAGAGAATGTGAAACTGCATAAGAATCGTATAGACGAAAATTGGCGTTCACGTGCTCGTTTTTGTGGAAAAAATTAAAAAAGCTCTCAAAGCTCGAGATAAAAAAAAAAAAAACCATCCACCAGGTAGCCAACGGTAAACGGTACAAGTATCGTACGGGCGAAAACGAGCGTTACCGTGCTCGTTTTCGAGTTATTGAGGAAAAACGGCCTGGAGCGATCGGTCCGGCGGTCGACGCGCGAAAGTTTCTAAGTCCGCTCTGCTCCGAATCATCGCTCCGGCGTCAAAAATCGTCGTAGGACAAAAAATCGACACGCTATTTTGCAGGAAAAAATCCGGGGAACACGATGGCGTCGTCAAAAGTGCAGGTCGTCGAGCTCGTTTTCGAGAAAAAAAAAAAAAAATTCTCAAAATTCGACAAAAAAATAAAACGATTGTTGGACCGTGTAGAGAATGTAAAACTGCATAAGAATCGTATAGACGAAAATTGGCGTTCACGTGCTCGTTTTTGTGGAAAAAATTAAAAAAGCTCTCAAAGTTCGAGATAAAAAAAAAAAAACCATCGACCAGGTAGCCAACGGTAAACGATACAAGTATCGTACGGGCGAAAACGAGCGTTACCGTGCTCGTTTTCGAGTTATTGACGAAAAACAGCCTGGAGCGATCGGTCCGGCGGTCGACGCGCGAAAGTTTCTAAGTCCGCTCTGCTCCGAATCATCGCTCCGGCGTCAAAAATCGTCGTAGGACAAAAAATCGACACGCTATCTTGCAGGAAAAAATCCGGGGAACACGATGGCGTCGTCAAAAGTGCAGGTCGTCGAGCTCGTTTTCGAGAAAAAAAAAAAAAAATTCTCAAAATTCGACAAAAAAATAAAACGATTATTGGATCGTATAGAGAATGTGAAACTGCATAAGAATCGTATAGACGAAAATTGGCGTTCACGTGCTCGTTTTTGTGGAAAAAATTAAAAAAGCTCTCAAAGCTCGAGATAAAAAAAAAAAAACCATCGACCAGGTAGCCAACGGTAAACGATACAAGTATCGTACGGGCGAAAACGAGCGTTACCGTGCTCGTTTTCGAGTTATTGACGAAAAACAGCCTGGAGCGATCGGTCCGGCGGTCGACGCGCGAAAGTGTCCAAGTCCGCTCTGCTCCGAATCATCGCTCCGGCGTCAAAAATCGTCGTAGGACAAAAAATCGACACGCTATCTTGCAGGAAAAAATCCGGGGAACACGATGGCGTCGTCAAAAGTGCAGGTCGTCGAGCTCGTTTTCGAGAGAAAAAAAAAAAAATTCTCAAAATGCGACAAAAAAATAAAACGATTATTGGATCGTGTAGAGAATGTAAAACTGCATAAGAATCGCATAGACGAAAATTGGCGTTCACGTGCTCGTTTTTGTGGAAAAAATTAAAAAAGCTCTCAAAGCTCGAGATAAAAAAAAAAAAAACCATCCACCAGGTAGCCAACGGTAAACGGTACAAGTATCGTACGGGCGAAAACGAGCGTTACCGTGCTCGTTTTCGAGTTATTGACGAAAAACGGCCTGGAGCGATCGGTCCGGCGGTCGACGCGCGAAAGTTTCTAAGTCCGCTCTGCTCCGAATCATCGCTCCGGCGTCAAAAATCGTCGTAGGACAAAAAATCGACACGCTATCTTGCAGGAAAAAATCCGGGGAACACGATGGCGTCGTCAAAAGTGCAGGTCGTCGAGCTCGTTTTCGAGAAAAAAAAAAAAAAATTCTCAAAATTCGACAAAAAAATAAAACGATTGTTGGACCGTGTAGAGAATGTAAAACTGCATAAGAATCGTATAGACGAAAATTGGCGTTCACGTGCTCGTTTTTGTGGAAAAAATTAAAAAAGCTCTCAAAGTTCGAGATAAAAAAAAAAAAACCATCGACCAGGTAGCCAACGGTAAACGATACAAGTATCGTACGGGCGAAAACGAGCGTTACCGTGCTCGTTTTCGAGTTATTGACGAAAGACAGCCTGGAGCGATCGGTCCGGCGGTCGACGCGCGAAAGTTTCTAAGTCCGCCCTGCTCCGAATCATCGCTCCGGCGTCAAAAATCGTCGTAGGACAAAAAATCGACACGGTGTCTTGCAGGAAAAAATCCGGGGAACACGATGGCGTCGTCAAAAGTGCAGGTCGTCGAGCTCGTTTTCGAGAGAAAAAAAAAAAAATTCTCAATATTCGACAAAAAAATAAAACGATTATTGGATCGTGTAGAGAATGTAAAACTGCATAAGAATCGCATAGACGAAAATTGGCGTTCACGTGCTCGTTTTTGTGGAAAAAATTAAAAAAGCTCTCAAAGCTCGAGATAAAAAAAAAAAAAACCATCCACCAGGTAGCCAACGGTAAACGGTACAAGTATCGTACGGGCGAAAACGAGCGTTACCGTGCTCGTTTTCGAGTTATTGAGGAAAAACGGCCTGGAGCGATCGGTCCGGCGGTCGACGCGCGAAAGTTTCTAAGTCCGCTCTGCTCCGAATCATCGCTCCGGCGTCAAAAATCGTCGTAGGACAAAAAATCGACACGCTATTTTGCAGGAAAAAATCCGGGGAACACGATGGCGTCGTCAAAAGCGCAGGTCGTCGAGCTCGTTTTCGAGAAAAAAAAAAAAAAATTCTCAAAATTCGACAAAAAAATAAAACGATTGTTGGACCGTGTAGAGAATGTAAAACTGCATAAGAATCGTATAGACGAAAATTGGTGTTCACGTGCTCGTTTTTGTGGAAAAAATTAAAAAAGCTCTCAAAGTTCGAGATAAAAAAAAAAAAACCATCGACCAGGTAGCCAACGGTAAACGATACAAGTATCGTACGGGCGAAAACGAGCGTTACCGTGCTCGTTTTCGAGTTATTGACGAAAAACAGCCTGGAGCGATCGGTCCGGCGGTCGACGCGCGAAAGTTTCTAAGTCCGCTCTGCTCCGAATCATCGCTCCGGCGTCAAAAATCGTCGTAGGACAAAAAATCGACACGCTATCTTGCAGGAAAAAATCCGGGGACCACGATGGCGTCGTCAAAAGTGCAGGTCGTCGAGCTCGTTTTCGAGAAAAAAAAAAAAAAATTCTCAAAATTCGACAAAAAAATAAAACGATCGTTGGACCGTGTAGAGAATGTAAAACTGCATAAGAATCGTATAGACGAAAATTGGCGTCCACGTGCTCGTTTTTGTGGAAAAAATTAAAAAAGCTCTCAAAGTTCGAGATAAAAAAAAAAAAACCATCGACCAGGTAGCCAACGGTAAACGATACAAGTATCGTACGGGCGAAAACGAGCGTTACCGTGCTCGTTTTCGAGTTATTGACGAAAAACAGCCTGGAGCGATCGGTCCGGCGGTCGACGCGCGAAAGTTTCTAAGTCCGCTCTGCTCCGAATCATCGCTCCGGCGTCAAAAATCGTCGTAGGACAAAAAATCGACACGCTATCTTGCAGGAAAAAATCCGGGGAACACGATGGCGTCGTCAAAAGTGCAGGTCGTCGAGCTCGTTTTCGAGAAAAAAAAAAAAAAATTCTCAAAATTCGACAAAAAAATAAAACGATTGTTGGACCGTGTAGAGAATGTAAAACTGCATAAGAATCGTATAGACGAAAATTGGCGTTCACGTGCTCGTTTTTGTGGAAAAAATTAAAAAAGCTCTCAAAGTTCGAGATAAAAAAAAAAAAACCATCGACCAGGTAGCCAACGGTAAACGATACAAGTATCGTACGGGCGAAAACGAGCGTTACCGTGCTCGTTTTCGAGTTATTGAGGAAAAACGGCCTGGAGCGATCGGTCCGGCGGTCGACGCGCGAAAGTTTCTAAGTCCGCTCTGCTCCGAATCATCGCTCCGGCGTCAAAAATCGTCGTAGGACAAGAAATCGACACGCTATCTTGCAGGAAAAAATCCGGGGAACACGATGGCGTCGTCAAAAGTGCAGGTCGTCGAGCTCGTTTTCGAGAAAAAAAAAAAAAAATTCTCAAAATTCGACAAAAAAATAAAACGATTGTTGGACCGTGTAGAGAATGTAAAACTGCATAAGAATCGTATAGACGAAAATTGGCGTTCACGTGCTCGTTTTTGTGGAAAAAATTAAAAAAGCTCTCAAAGTTCGAGATAAAAAAAAAAAAACCATCGACCAGGTAGCCAACGGTAAACGATACAAGTATCGTACGGGCGAAAACGAGCGTTACCGTGCTCGTTTTCGAGTTATTGACGAAAAACAGCCTGGAGCGATCGGTCCGGCGGTCGACGCGCGAAAGTTTCTAAGTCCGCTCTGCTCCGAATCATCGCTCCGGCGTCAAAAATCGTCGTAGGACAAAAAATCGACACGCTATCTTGCAGGAAAAAATCCGGGGACCACGATGGCGTCGTCAAAAGTGCAGGTCGTCGAGCTCGTTTTCGAGAAAAAAAAAAAAAAATTCTCAAAATTCGACAAAAAAATAAAACGATCGTTGGACCGTGTAGAGAATGTAAAACTGCATAAGAATCGTATAGACGAAAATTGGCGTCCACGTGCTCGTTTTTGTGGAAAAAATTAAAAAAGCTCTCAAAGTTCGAGATAAAAAAAAAAAAACCATCGACCAGGTAGCCAACGGTAAACGATACAAGTATCGTACGGGCGAAAACGAGCGTTACCGTGCTCGTTTTCGAGTTATTGACGAAAAACAGCCTGGAGCGATCGGTCCGGCGGTCGACGCGCGAAAGTTTCTAAGTCCGCTCTGCTCCGAATCATCGCTCCGGCGTCAAAAATCGTCGTAGGACAAAAAATCGACACGCTATCTTGCAGGAAAAAATCCGGGGAACACGATGGCGTCGTCAAAAGTGCAGGTCGTCGAGCTCGTTTTCGAGAAAAAAAAAAAAAAATTCTCAAAATTCGACAAAAAAATAAAACGATTGTTGGACCGTGTAGAGAATGTAAAACTGCATAAGAATCGTATAGACGAAAATTGGCGTTCACGTGCTCGTTTTTGTGGAAAAAATTAAAAAAGCTCTCAAAGTTCGAGATAAAAAAAAAAAAACCATCGACCAGGTAGCCAACGGTAAACGATACAAGTATCGTACGGGCGAAAACGAGCGTTACCGTGCTCGTTTTCGAGTTATTGAGGAAAAACGGCCTGGAGCGATCGGTCCGGCGGTCGACGCGCGAAAGTTTCTAAGTCCGCTCTGCTCCGAATCATCGCTCCGGCGTCAAAAATCGTCGTAGGACAAGAAATCGACACGCTATCTTGCAGGAAAAAATCCGGGGAACACGATGGCGTCGTCAAAAGTGCAGGTCGTCGAGCTCGTTTTCGAGAAAAAAAAAAAAAAATTCTCAAAATTCGACAAAAAAATAAAACGATTGTTGGACCGTGTAGAGAATGTAAAACTGCATAAGAATCGTATAGACGAAAATTGGCGTTCACGTGCTCGTTTTTGTGGAAAAAATTAAAAAAGCTCTCAAAGCTCGAGATAAAAAAAAAAAAAACCATCCACCAGGTAGCCAACGGTAAACGGTACAAGTACCGTACGGGCGAAAACGAGCGTTACCGTGCTCGTTTTCGAGTTATTGAGGAAAAACGGCCTGGAGCGATCGGTCCGGCGGTCGACGCGCGAAAGTTTCTAAGTCCGCTCTGCTCCGAATCATCGCTCCGGCGTCAAAAATCGTCGTAGGACAAAAAATCGACACGCTATCTTGCAGGAAAAAATCCGGGGAACACGATGGCGTCGTCAAAAGTGCAGGTCGTCGAGCTCGTTTTCGAGAAAAAAAAAAAAAAATTCTCAAAATTCGACAAAAAAATAAAACGATTATTGGATCGTGTAGAGAATGTGAAACTGCATAAGAATCGTATAGACGAAAATTGGCGTTCACGTGCTCGTTTTTGTGGAAAAAATTAAAAAAGCTCTCAAAGC
The DNA here is from genome assembly GCF_051014445.1 of Colletes latitarsis. Classification (NCBI taxonomy): domain Eukaryota; kingdom Metazoa; phylum Arthropoda; class Insecta; order Hymenoptera; family Colletidae; genus Colletes; species Colletes latitarsis. Next base: position 3,545,174 of record NC_135137.1, read on the forward strand.
TCGAGATAAAAAAAAAAAAAACCATCCACCAGGTAGCCAACGGTAAACGGTACAAGTACCGTACGGGCGAAAACGAGCGTTACCGTGCTCGTTTTCGAGTTATTGAGGAAAAACGGCCTGGAGCGATCGGTCCGGCGGTCGACGCGCGAAAGTTTTTAAGTCCGCTCTGCTCCGAATCATCGCTCCGGCGTCAAAAATCGTCGTAGGACAAAAAATCGACACGCTATTTTGCAGGAAAAAATCCGGGGAACACGATGGCAACGTCAAAAGTGCAGGTCGTCGAGCTCGTTTTCGAGAAAAAAAAAAAAAAATTCTCAAAATTCGACAAAAAAATAAAACGATTGTTGGACCGTGTAGAGAATGTAAAACTGCATAAGAATCGTATAGACGAAAATTGGCGTTCACGTGCTCGTTTTTGTGGAAAAAATTAAAAAAGCTCTCAAAGTTCGAGATAAAAAAAAAAAAACCATCGACCAGGTAGCCAACGGTAAACGATACAAGTATCGTACGGGCGAAAACGAGCGTTACCGTGCTCGTTTTCGAGTTATTGACGAAAAACAGCCTGGAGCGATCGGTCCGGCGGTCGACGCGCGAAAGTTTCTAAGTCCGCTCTGCTCCGAATCATCGCTCCGGCGTCAAAAATCGTCGTAGGACAAAAAATCGACACGCTATCTTGCAGGAAAAAATCCGGGGACCACGATGGCGTCGTCAAAAGTGCAGGTCGTCGAGCTCGTTTTCGAGAAAAAAAAAAAAAAATTCTCAAAATTCGACAAAAAAATAAAACGATTATTGGATCGTGTAGAGAATGTGAAACTGCATAAGAATCGTATAGACGAAAATTGGCGTTCACGTGCTCGTTTTTGTGGAAAAAATTAGAAAAGCTCTCAAAGCTCGAGATAAAAAAAAAAAAAACCATCCACCAGGTAGCCAACGGTAAACGGTACAAGTATCGTACGGGCGAAAACGAGCGTTACCGTGCTCGTTTTCGAGTTATTGAGGAAAAACGGCCTGGAGCGATCGGTCCGGCGGTCGACGCGCGAAAGTTTCTAAGTCCGCTCTGCTCCGAATCATCGCTCCGGCGTCAAAAATCGTCGTAGGACAAAAAATCGACACGCTATTTTGCAGGAAAAAATCCGGGGAACACGATGGCGTCGTCAAAAGCGCAGGTCGTCGAGCTCGTTTTCGAGAAAAAAAAAAAAAAATTCTCAAAATTCGACAAAAAAATAAAACGATTGTTGGACCGTGTAGAGAATGTAAAACTGCATAAGAATCGTATAGACGAAAATTGGCGTTCACGTGCTCGTTTTTGTGGAAAAAATTAAAAAAGCTCTCAAAGTTCGAGATAAAAAAAAAAAAACCATCGACCAGGTAGCCAACGGTAAACGATACAAGTATCGTACGGGCGAAAACGAGCGTTACCGTGCTCGTTTTCGAGTTATTGACGAAAAACAGCCTGGAGCGATCGGTCCGGCGGTCGACGCGCGAAAGTTTCTAAGTCCGCTCTGCTCCGAATCATCGCTCCGGCGTCAAAAATCGTCGTAGGACAAAAAATCGACACGCTATCTTGCAGGAAAAAATCCGGGGACCACGATGGCGTCGTCAAAAGTGCAGGTCGTCGAGCTCGTTTTCGAGAAAAAAAAAAAAAAATTCTCAAAATTCGACAAAAAAATAAAACGATTGTTGGACCGTGTAGAGAATGTAAAACTGCATAAGAATCGTATAGACGAAAATTGGCGTTCACGTGCTCGTTTTTGTGGAAAAAATTAAAAAAGCTCTCAAAGTTCGAGATAAAAAAAAAAAAACCATCGACCAGGTAGCCAACGGTAAACGATACAAGTATCGTACGGGCGAAAACGAGCGTTACCGTGCTCGTTTTCGAGTTATTGAGGAAAAACGGCCTGGAGCGATCGGTCCGGCGGTCGACGCGCGAAAGTTTCTAAGTCCGCTCTGCTCCGAATCATCGCTCCGGCGTCAAAAATCGTCGTAGGACAAAAAATCGACACGCTATTTTGCAGGAAAAAATCCGGGGAACACGATGGCGTCGTCAAAAGTGCAGGTCGTCGAGCACGTTTTCGAGAAAAAAAAAAAAAAATTCTCAAAATTCGACAAAAAAATAAAACGATTGTTGGACCGTGTAGAGAATGTAAAACTGCATAAGAATCGTATAGACGAAAATTGGCGTTCACGTGCTCGTTTTTGTGGAAAAAATTAAAAAAGCTCTCAAAGTTCGAGATAAAAAAAAAAAAACCATCGACCAGGTAGCCAACGGTAAACGATACAAGTATCGTACGGGCGAAAACGAGCGTTACCGTGTTCGTTTTCGAGTTATTGACGAAAAACAGCCTGGAGCGATCGGTCCGGCGGTCGACGCGCGAAAGTTTCTAAGTCCGCTCTGCTCCGAATCATCGCTCCGGCGTCAAAAATCGTCGTAGGACAAAAAATCGACACGCTATCTTGCAGGAAAAAATCCGGGGAACACGATGGCGTCGTCAAAAGTGCAGGTCGTCGAGCTCGTTTTCGAGAAAAAAAAAAAAAAATTCTCAAAATTCGACAAAAAAATAAAACGATTATTGGATCGTATAGAGAATGTGAAACTGCATCAGAATCGCATAGACGAAAATTGGCGTTCACGTGCTCGTTTTTGTGGAAAAAATTAAAAAAGCTCTCAAAGCTCGAGATAAAAAAAAAAAAACCATCGACCAGGTAGCCAACGGTAAACGATACAAGTATCGTACGGGCGAAAACGAGCGTTACCGTGCTCGTTTTCGAGTTATTGACGAAAAACGGCCTGGAGCGATCGGTCCGGCGGTCGACGCGCGAAAGTTTCTAAGTCCGCTCTGCTCCGAATCATCGCTCCGGCGTCAAAAATCGTCGTAGGACAAAAAATCGACACGCTATCTTGCAGGAAAAAATCCGGGGAACACGATGGCGTCGTCAAAAGTGCAGGTCGTCGAGCTCGTTTTCGAGAAAAAAAAAAAAAAATTCTCAAAATTCGACAAAAAAATAAAACGATTGTTGGACCGTGTAGAGAATGTAAAACTGCATAAGAATCGTATAGACGAAAATTGGCGTTCACGTGCTCGTTTTTGTGGAAAAAATTAAAAAAGCTCTCAAAGTTCGAGATAAAAAAAAAAAAACCATCGACCAGGTAGCCAACGGTAAACGATACAAGTATCGTACGGGCGAAAACGAGCGTTACCGTGCTCGTTTTCGAGTTATTGACGAAAGACAGCCTGGAGCGATCGGTCCGGCGGTCGACGCGCGAAAGTTTCTAAGTCCGCCCTGCTCCGAATCATCGCTCCGGCGTCAAAAATCGTCGTAGGACAAAAAATCGACACGGTGTCTTGCAGGAAAAAATCCGGGGAACACGATGGCGTCGTCAAAAGTGCAGGTCGTCGAGCTCGTTTTCGAGAGAAAAAAAAAAAAATTCTCAAAATTCGACAAAAAAATAAAACGATTATTGGATCGTGTAGAGAATGTAAAACTGCATAAGAATCGCATAGACGAAAATTGGCGTTCACGTGCTCGTTTTTGTGGAAAAAATTAAAAAAGCTCTCAAAGCTCGAGATAAAAAAAAAAAAAACCATCCACCAGGTAGCCAACGGTAAACGGTACAAGTATCGTACGGGCGAAAACGAGCGTTACCGTGCTCGTTTTCGAGTTATTGACGAAAAACAGCCTGGAGCGATCGGTCCGGCGGTCGACGCGCGAAAGTTTCTAAGTCCGCTCTGCTCCGAATCATCGCTCCGGCGTCAAAAATCGTCGTAGGACAAAAAATCGACACGCTATCTTGCAGGAAAAAATCCGGGGACCACGATGGCGTCGTCAAAAGTGCAGGTCGTCGAGCTCGTTTTCGAGAAAAAAAAAAAAAAATTCTCAAAATTCGACAAAAAAATAAAACGATTGTTGGACCGTGTAGAGAATGTAAAACTGCATAAGAATCGTATAGACGAAAATTGGCGTTCACGTGCTCGTTTTTGTGGAAAAAATTAAAAAAGCTCTCAAAGTTCGAGATAAAAAAAAAAAAACCATCGACCAGGTAGCCAACGGTAAACGATACAAGTATCGTACGGGCGAAAACGAGCGTTACCGTGCTCGTTTTCGAGTTATTGAGGAAAAACGGCCTGGAGCGATCGGTCCGGCGGTCGACGCGCGAAAGTTTCTAAGTCCGCTCTGCTCCGAATCATCGCTCCGGCGTCAAAAATCGTCGTAGGACAAAAAATCGACACGCTATTTTGCAGGAAAAAATCCGGGGAACACGATGGCGTCGTCAAAAGTGCAGGTCGTCGAGCACGTTTTCGAGAAAAAAAAAAAAAAATTCTCAAAATTCGACAAAAAAATAAAACGATTGTTGGACCGTGTAGAGAAAGTAAAACTGCATAAGAATCGTATAGACGAAAATTGGCGTTCACGTGCTCGTTTTTGTGGAAAAAATTAAAAAAGCTCTCAAAGTTCGAGATAAAAAAAAAAAAACCATCGACCAGGTAGCCAACGGTAAACGATACAAGTATCGTACGGGCGAAAACGAGCGTTACCGTGTTCGTTTTCGAGTTATTGACGAAAAACAGCCTGGAGCGATCGGTCCGGCGGTCGACGCGCGAAAGTTTCTAAGTCCGCTCTGCTCCGAATCATCGCTCCGGCGTCAAAAATCGTCGTAGGACAAAAAATCGACACGCTATCTTGCAGGAAAAAATCCGGGGAACACGATGGCGTCGTCAAAAGTGCAGGTCGTCGAGCTCGTTTTCGAGAAAAAAAAAAAAAAATTCTCAAAATTCGACAAAAAAATAAAACGATTGTTGGACCGTGTAGAGAATGTAAAACTGCATAAGAATCGTATAGACGAAAATTGGCGTTCACGTGCTCGTTTTTGTGGAAAAAATTAAAAAAGCTCTCAAAGTTCGAGATAAAAAAAAAAAAACCATCGACCAGGTAGCCAACGGTAAACGATACAAGTATCGTACGGGCGAAAACGAGCGTTACCGAGCTCGTTTTCGAGTTATTGAGGAAAAACGGCCTGGAGCGATCGGTCCGGCGGTCGACGCGCGAAAGTTTCTAAGTCCGCTCTGCTCCGAATCATCGCTCCGGCGTCAAAAATCGTCGTAGGACAAAAAATCGACACGCTATCTTGCAGGAAAAAATCCGGGGAACACGATGGCGTCGTCAAAAGTGCAGGTCGTCGAGCTCGTTTTCGAGAAAAAAAAAAAAAATTCTCAAAATTCGACAAAAAAATAAAACGATTGTTGGACCGTGTAGAGAATGTAAAACTGCATAAGAATCGTATAGACGAAAATTGGCGTTCACGTGCTCGTTTTTGTGGAAAAAATTAAAAAAGCTCTCAAAGTTCGAGATAAAAAAAAAACAACCATCGACCAGGTAGCCAACGGTAAACGATACAAGTATCGTACGGGCGAAAACGAGCGTTACCGTGCTCGTTTTCGAGTTATTGACGAAAGACAGCCTGGAGCGATCGGTCCGGCGGTCGACGCGCGAAAGTTTCTAAGTCCGCCCTGCTCCGAATCATCGCTCCGGCGTCAAAAATCGTCGTAGGACAAAAAATCGACACGGTGTCTTGCAGGAAAAAATCCGGGGAACACGATGGCGTCGTCAAAAGTGCAGGTCGTCGAGCTCGTTTTCGAGAGAAAAAAAAAAAAATTCTCAAAATTCGACAAAAAAATAAAACGATTATTGGATCGTGTAGAGAATGTAAAACTGCATAAGAATCGCATAGACGAAAATTGGCGTTCACGTGCTCGTTTTTGTGGAAAAAATTAAAAAAGCTCTCAAAGCTCGAGATAAAAAAAAAAAAAACCATCCACCAGGTAGCCAACGGTAAACGGTACAAGTATCGTACGGGCGAAAACGAGCGTTACCGTGCTCGTTTTCGAGTTATTGAGGAAAAACGGCCTGGACCGATCGGTCCGGCGGTCGACGCGCGAAAGTTTCTAAGTCCGCTCTGCTGCTCCCCCGGCTGCTGGAGGACGTGGTCAATACACTCTTCCCAATTGGGGAGAGGGGACCGCGTCCTCCGGCGGCGGCGGCTGTCCCAGTGGAGTGGACGGCCGAACTGGGGGTCACGCAGGAGGAGCTGGCAGCGGCCATCAGACGGCTCGGGGTTCGTAACACGGCCCCGGGTCCGGATGGTGTGCCCGGCCGGGTTTGGGTCTTGACCCAGGGCGTCCTTGGGGCCGACCTCAGGCGGTTGTTCGACCGCTGCCTGAGGGACGGGCGATTCCCCCCCAGTTGGAAGGTGGCGAGGATGGTCCTCCTCCGGAAGGAGGATCGGCCCGCGGAGTCTCCCTCCGCATACCGGCCCATTTGTCTCCTCGACGAGGTGGGCAAGCTCTTCGAGCGTGTGATTGCTGCCCGCCTCGTCGAGCACCTGTCGCGGGGTGATCCCGGTCTGGCCGACTGCCAGTTCGGTTTCCGGGGGGGCCGATCGACTATCGACGCGATAGGTCGTGTGAGGGCCCTCTCGGGGGCGGCCGTCTCCCGGGGAGGGGTGGCATTGGCAATATCCTTGGATATTGCCAATGCCTTTAACACCCTCCCCTGGGAAGAGATAAGGAGGGGACTCGAATATCATCGGGTCCCCCCTTGTCTCAGGGCGGTCGTCGGGGATTATCTCCGCGGCAGGTGGATCGAGTATCCGGGCCGGGATGGTGATATGCGGAGGGAGGTGTACTGCGGTGTTCCGCAGGGGTCGGTCCTCGGGCCACTCCTGTGGAACATCGCGTACGACTCGGTGTTGCGGGCCGGCCTCCCCGACGGCGTCAGCACGGTGTGTTATGCGGATGACACACTGGTGCTGGCCGTCGGGGCGCACTGGGGGAGGGCCATGCGTCGCGCGGAGGAGGGGTCGCAACGCGTCGTCGACCGGATCAGGGGGATGGGGATGACGGTGGCGGTCCATAAGACCGAGGTGATTGCGTTTCATTCACCTCGGCAGGATCCGCCACCCCCTCTGATCCGGGTGGGTGGGGCTGACGTCGAGGTGAAGCCCCAGATCAGGTATCTAGGGCTGATCCTCGATAGCCACTGGCGTTTCGAGGAGCATTTCCGCTGCCTGGTCCCCCGGTTGGAAAGGATGGTTGCGGCTCTGGGCCGGATCCTGCCCAACCTGGGGGGCCCGGCGGGCCGAGTTCGTCGCCTCTATGTGGCAATGGTCCAGTCGGTGGCCCTATACGGGGCACCCGTCTGGGCGGACGACCTGGCTGCCTCCCGGCGCGGCATGACTATGCTGCGTCGGGTGCAGAGGCGCATGGCGCTCAGGGTCGTCCGCGGGTATCGGACCATGTCACATGAGGCGGCGACGGTTCTAGCGGGGATGCCGCCCATGGACCTGCTCGCGCGGTCGCACGCGGTGATGTACCGGCACCGCGTCGACCGTCGCGCGGGGGTGGGGGCGGTCCCGGGCGGGCAGGAACCTGCTTGGGGCGATTTGAAGCGCCAGGCCCGGCAGTCCGTGTTGCTCGCGTGGCAGGAGCGGCTGGCTCTGCCAACCGCGGGGCACCGGACTGTCGGGGCGGTTCGGCCACTCCTGAAGGAGTGGCTGGACAGAGGCCATGGCAGCCTCACCTACCGGATGGCACAGGTATTTTCCGGGCATGGCAGCTTCGGAAGATACCTGTGCCGGATAGGGAAGGAGCCGACGGCGCGTTGCTGCCACTGCGACGCTGAGCAGGACACGGCGGATCATACCCTGGAGGTATGCCCCGCGTGGGAGGGGGAGCGCCGTGTCCTGGTCGGCGTCATCGGGCGGGATGTCTCGCTGCCGGGCGTGGTGCGCGCCATGCTCGGCAGCGAGGAGAAGTGGAGGGCCGTGGCCTCCTTCTGCGAGAACGTAATGTTGCAGAAGGAGGCCGCGGGGAGGGAGCGCGAGCTTCAGCGGTGGGCTGAAGCTCGCGCTCGTGCGGTGGCCCGAGGTCGTCGCCCGGTCGCGAGGCGTCGCGGGCGGCCGCCTCGGCGTGGCGGATGACCTAGGCTGGGAGGGGGGTCCTGAGGGGACCCTCCTCCCGCCAGGCGGCGCCGGGTCGGACCGGTTGGGGGTAGGAGTGCCTCCCCCTACCGGTCCGACGCAAGGGGAGGCACCCTCGGCGGTCTGGTGCGGCCATGAACGCCCGGCCGCCGAGGGGTGGAAACGGGGTCGCGGGCGGTTGCGAGTTGGGGCTCGCAGCCGCCACTAAACGCGGCCCCGGGACGGATAGCGGCGGGATGGAGTGGCCCCGTCCCGCCGCTATGAGGCAGTGTGTCTACTGGGGGGACCGATTGTCCCCCCGGGGGATGGGCGCGAAAGCGCGGGCACGGGGAGGATACCGGAAGAATGCTTCGAGCGATTCCCGGTATCCTCCCAAAGCGTGCCGAAGGGTCACCGTGGGGTTTTTAGTGGGTAGGTCCCGCGCCTGTCGTTGTACGGGCGCGGGGAATCCCACACACCCCTCCCACCTCTCCCCAAGGAGGTGGGAGGGAGTCTTTCGAAGATTTTCCCCACGACAAAAAAAAAAAAAAAAAAAAAAAAAAGTCCGCTCTGCTCCGAATCATCGCTCCGGCGTCAAAAATCGTCGTAGGACAAAAAATCGACACGCTATTTTGCAGGAAAAAATCCGGGGAACACGATGGCGTCGTCAAAAGCGCAGGTCGTCGAGCTCGTTTTCGAGAAAAAAAAAAAAAAATTCTCAAAATTCGACAAAAAAATAAAACGATTATTGGATCGTGTAGAGAATGTAAAACTGCATAAGAATCGCATAGACGAAAATTGGCGTTCACGTGCTCGTTTTTGTGGAAAAAATTAAAAAAGCTCTCAAAGCTCGAGATAAAAAAAAAAAAAACCATCCACCAGGTAGCCAACGGTAAACGGTACAAGTATCGTACGGGCGAAAACGAGCGTTACCGTGCTCGTTTTCGAGTTATTGAGGAAAAACGGCCTGGAGCGATCGGTCCGGCGGTCGACGCGCGAAAGTTTCTAAGTCCGCTCTGCTCCGAATCATCGCTCCGGCGTCAAAAATCGTCGTAGGACAAAAAATCGACACGCTATTTTGCAGGAAAAAATCCGGGGAACACGATGGCGTCGTCAAAAGCGCAGGTCGTCGAGCTCGTTTTCGAGAAAAAAAAAAAAAAATTCTCAAAATTCGACAAAAAAATAAAACGATTGTTGGACCGTGTAGAGAATGTAAAACTGCATAAGAATCGTATAGACGAAAATTGGCGTTCACGTGCTCGTTTTTGTGGAAAAAATTAAAAAAGCTCTCAAAGCTCGAGATAAAAAAAAAAAAAACCATCCACCAGGTAGCCAACGGTAAACGGTACAAGTATCGTACGGGCGAAAACGAGCGTTACCGTGCTCGTTTTCGAGTTATTGAGGAAAAACGGCCTGGAGCGATCGGTCCGGCGGTCGACGCGCGAAAGTTTCTAAGTCCGCTCTGCTCCGAATCATCGCTCCGGCGTCAAAAATCGTCGTAGGACAAAAAATCGACACGCTATTTTGCAGGAAAAAATCCGGGGAACACGATGGCGTCGTCAAAAGCGCAGGTCGTCGAGCTCGTTTTCGAGAAAAAAAAAAAAAAATTCTCAAAATTCGACAAAAAAATAAAACGATTGTTGGACCGTGTAGAGAATGTAAAACTGCATAAGAATCGTATAGACGAAAATTGGCGTTCACGTGCTCGTTTTTGTGGAAAAAATTAAAAAAGCTCTCAAAGTTCGAGATAAAAAAAAAAAAACCATCGACCAGGTAGCCAACGGTAAACGATACAAGTATCGTACGGGCGAAAACGAGCGTTACCGTGCTCGTTTTCGAGTTATTGACGAAAAACAGCCTGGAGCGATCGGTCCGGCGGTCGACGCGCGAAAGTTTCTAAGTCCGCTCTGCTCCGAATCATCGCTCCGGCGTCAAAAATCGTCGTAGGACAAAAAATCGACACGCTATCTTGCAGGAAAAAATCCGGGGACCACGATGGCGTCGTCAAAAGTGCAGGTCGTCGAGCTCGTTTTCGAGAAAAAAAAAAAAAAATTCTCAAAATTCGACAAAAAAATAAAACGATTGTTGGACCGTGTAGAGAATGTAAAACTGCATAAGAATCGTATAGACGAAAATTGGCGTTCACGTGCTCGTTTTTGTGGAAAAAATTAAAAAAGCTCTCAAAGTTCGAGATAAAAAAAAAAAAACCATCGACCAGGTAGCCAACGGTAAACGATACAAGTATCGTACGGGCGAAAACGAGCGTTACCGTGCTCGTTTTCGAGTTATTGAGGAAAAACGGCCTGGAGCGATCGGTCCGGCGGTCGACGCGCGAAAGTTTCTAAGTCCGCTCTGCTCCGAATCATCGCTCCGGCGTCAAAAATCGTCGTAGGACAAAAAATCGACACGCTATTTTGCAGGAAAAAATCCGGGGAACACGATGGCGTCGTCAAAAGTGCAGGTCGTCGAGCACGTTTTCGAGAAAAAAAAAAAAAAATTCTCAAAATTCGACAAAAAAATAAAACGATTGTTGGACCGTGTAGAGAAAGTAAAACTGCATAAGAATCGTATAGACGAAAATTGGCGTTCACGTGCTCGTTTTTGTGGAAAAAATTAAAAAAGCTCTCAAAGTTCGAGATAAAAAAAAAAAAACCATCGACCAGGTAGCCAACGGTAAACGATACAAGTATCGTACGGGCGAAAACGAGCGTTACCGTGTTCGTTTTCGAGTTATTGACGAAAAACAGCCTGGAGCGATCGGTCCGGCGGTCGACGCGCGAAAGTTTCCAAGTCCGCTCTGCTCAGGTCGGCCCGCGGAGTCTCCCTCCGCATACCGGCCCATTTGTCTCCTCGACGAGGTGGGCAAGCTCTTCGAGCGTGTGATTGCTGCCCGCCTCGTCGAGCACCTGTCGCGGGGTGATCCCGGTCTGGCCGACTGCCAGTTCGGTTTCCGGGGGGGCCGATCGACTATCGACGCGATAGGTCGTGTGAGGGCCCTCTCGGAGGCGGCCGTCTCCCGGGGAGGGGTGGCATTGGCAATATCCTTGGATATTGCCAATGCCTTTAACACCCTCCCCTGGGAAGAGATAAGGAGGGGACTCGAATATCATCGAGTCCCCCCTTGTCTCAGGGCGGTCGTCGGGGATTATCTCCGCGGCAGGTGGATCGAGTATTCGGGCCGGGATGGTGATATGCGGAGGGAGGTGTACTGCGGTGTTCCGCAGGGGTCGGTCCTCGGGCCACTCCTGTGGAACATCGCGTACGACTCGGTGTTGCGGGCCGGCCTCCCCGACGGCGTCAGCGCGGTGTGTTATGCGGATGACACACTGGTGCTGGCCGTCGGGGCGCACTGGGGGAGGGCCATGCGTCGCGCGGAGGAGGGGTCGCAACGCGTCGTCGACCGGATCAGGGGGATGGGGATGACGGTGGCGGTCCATAAGACCGAGGTGATTGCGTTTCATTCACCTCGGCAGGATCCGCCACCCCCTCTGATTCGGGTGGGTGGGGCTGACATCGAGGTGAAGCCCCAGATCAGGTATCTGGGGCTGATCCTCGATAGCCACTGGCGTTTCGAGAAGCATTTCCGCTGCCTGGTCCCCCGGTTGGGAAGGATGGTTGCGGCTCTGGGCCGGATCCTGCCCAACCTGGGGGGCCCGGCGGGCCGAGTTCGTCGCCTCTATGTGGCAATGGTCCAGTCGGTGGCCCTATACGGGGCCCCCGTCTGGGCGGACGACCTGGCTGCCTCCCGGCGCAGCATGACTATGCTGCGTCGGGTGCAGAGGCGCATGGCGCTCAGGGTCGTCCGCGGGTATCGGACCATGTCACATGAGGCGGCGACGGTTCTAGCGGGGATGCCGCCCATGGACCTGCTCGCGCGGTCGCACGCGGTGATGTACCGGCACCGCGTCGACCGTCGCGCGGGGGTGGGGGCGGTCCCGGGCGGGCAGGAACCTGCTTGGGGCGATTTGAAGCGCCAGGCCCGGCAGTCCGTGTTGCTCGCGTGGCAGGAGCGGCTGGCTCTGCCAACCGCGGGGCACCGGACTGTCGGGGCGGTTCGGCCACTCCTGAAGGAGTGGCTGGACAGAGGCCATGGCAGCCTCACCTACCGGATGGCACAGGTATTTTCCGGGCATGGCAGCTTCGGAAGATACCTGTGCCGAATAGGGAAGGAGCCGACGGCGCGTTGCTGCCACTGCGACGCTGAGCAGGACACGGCGGATCATACCCTGGAGGTATGCCCCGCGTGGGAGGGGGAGCGCCGTGTCCTGGTCGGCGTCGTCGGGCGGGATGTCTCGCTGCCGGGCGTGGTGCGCGCCATGCTCGGCAGCGAGGAGAAGTGGAGGGCCGTGGCCTCCTTCTGCGAGAACGTAATGTTGCAGAAGGAGGGCGCGGGGAGGGAGCGCGAGCTTCAGCGGCGTGCTGAAGCGCGCGCTCGTGCGGTGGCCCGAGGTCGTCGCCCGGTCGCGAGGCGTCGCGGGCGGCCGCCTCGGCGTGGCGGATGACCTAGGCTGGGAGGGGGGTCCTGAGGGGACCCTCCTCCCGCCAGGCGGCGCCGGGTCGGACCGGTTGGGGGTAGGAGTGCCTTCCCCTACCGGTCCGACGCAAGGGGAGGCACCCTCGGCGGTCTGGTGCGGCCATGAACGCCCGGCCGCCGAGGGATGGAAACGGGGTCGCGGGCGGTTGCGAGTTGGGGCTCGCAGCCGCCACTAAACGCGGCCCCGGGACGGATAGCGGCGGGATGGAGTGGCCCCGTCCCGCCGCTATGAGGCAGTGTGTCTACTGGGGGGACCGATTGTCCCCCCGGGGGATGGGCGCGAAAGCGCGGGCACGGGGAGGATACCGGAAGAATGCTTCGAGCGATTCCCGGTATCCTCCCAAAGCGTGCCGAAGGGTCACCGTGGGGTTTTTAGTGGGTAGGTCCCGCGCCTGTCGTTGTACGGGCGCGGGGAATCCCACACACGCCTCCCACCTCTCCCCAAGGAGGTGGGAGGGAGTCTTTCGAAGATTTTCCCCACGACAAAAAAAAAAAAAAAAAAAAAAAAAAAAAAAAAAAAAAAAAAAAAAAAAAAAGTCCGCTCTGCTCCGAATCATCGCTCCGGCGTCAAAAATCGTCGTAGGACAAAAAATCGACACGCTATCTTGCAGGAAAAAATCCGGGGAACACGATGGCGTCGTCAAAAGTGCAGGTCGTCGAGCTCGTTTTCGAGAAAAAAAAAAAAAAATTCTCAAAATTCGACAAAAAAATAAAACGATTGTTGGACCGTGTAGAGAATGTAAAACTGCATAAGAATCGTATAGACGAAAATTGGCGTTCACGTGCTCGTTTTTGTGGAAAAAATTAAAAAAGCTCTCAAAGTTCGAGATAAAAAAAAAAAAACCATCGACCAGGTAGCCAACGGTAAACGATACAAGTATCGTACGGGCGAAAACGAGCGTTACCGAGCTCGTTTTCGAGTTATTGAGGAAAAACGGCCTGGAGCGATCGGTCCGGCGGTCGACGCGCGAAAGTTTCTAAGTCCGCTCTGCTCCGAATCATCGCTCCGGCGTCAAAAATCGTCGTAGGACAAAAAATCGACACGCTATCTTGCAGGAAAAAATCCGGGGAACACGATGGCGTCGTCAAAAGTGCAGGTCGTCGAGCTCGTTTTCGAGAAAAAAAAAAAAAAATTCTCAAAATTCGACAAAAAAATAAAACGATTATTGGATCGTATAGAGAATGTGAAACTGCATCAGAATCGCATAGACGAAAATTGGCGTTCACGTGCTCGTTTTTGTGGAAAAAATTAAAAAAGCTCTCAAAGCTCGAGATAAAAAAAAAAAAACCATCGACCAGGTAGCCAACGGTAAACGATACAAGTATCGTACGGGCGAAAACGAGCGTTACCGTGCTCGTTTTCGAGTTATTGACGAAAAACGGCCTGGAGCGATCGGTCCGGCGGTCGACGCGCGAAAGTTTCCAAGTCCGCTCTGCTCCGAATCATCGCTCCGGCGTCAAAAATCGTCGTAGGACAAAAAATCGACACGCTATCTTGCAGGAAAAAATCCGGGGAACACGATGGCGTCGTCAAAAGTGCAGGTCGTCGAGCTCGTTTTCGAGAAAAAAAAAAAAAATTCTCAAAATTCGACAAAAAAATAAAACGATTATTGGATCGTGTAGAGAATGTGAAACTGCATAAGAATCGTATAGACGAAAATTGGCGTTCACGTGCTCGTTTTTGTGGAAAAAATTAAAAAAGCTCTCAAAGCTCGAGATAAAAAAAAAAAAAACCATCCACCAGGTAGCCAACGGTAAACGGTACAAGTACCGTACGGGCGAAACCGAGCGTTACCGTGCTCGTTTTCGAGTTATTGAGGAAAAACGGCCTGGAGCGATCGGTCCGGCGGTCGACGCGCGAAAGTTTCTAAGTCCGCTCTGCTCCGAATCATCGCTCCGGCGTCAAAAATCGACGTAGGACAAAAAATCGACACGCTATTTTGCAGGAAAAAATCCGGGGAACACGATGGCAACGTCAAAAGTGCAGGTCGTCGTGCTCGTTTTCGAGAAAAAAAAAAAAAAATTCTCAAAATTCGACAAAAAAATAAAACGATTGTTGGACCGTGTAGAGAATGTAAAACTGCATAAGAATCGTATAGACGAAAATTGGCGTTCACGTGCTCGTTTTTGTGGAAAAAATTAAAAAAGCTCTCAAAGCTCGAGATAAAAAAAAAAAAAACCATCCACCAGGTAGCCAACGGTAAACGGTACAAGTACCGTACGGGCGAAAACGAGCGTTACAGTGCTCGTTTTCGAGTTATTGAGGAAAAACGGCCTGGAGCGATCGGTCCGGCGGTCGACGCGCGAAAGTTTCTAAGTCCGCTCTGCTCCGAATCATCGCTCCGGCGTCAAAAATCGTCGTAGGACAAAAAATCGACACGCTATTTTGCAGGAAAAAATCCGGGGAACACGATGGCAACGTCAAAAGTGCAGGTCGTCGAGCTCGTTTTCGAGAAAAAAAAAAAAAAATTCTCAAAATTCGACAAAAAAATAAAACGATTGTTGGACCGTGTAGAGAATGTAAAACTGCATAAGAATCGTATAGACGAAAATTGGCGTTCACGTGCTCGTTTTTGTGGAAAAAATTAAAAAAGCTCTCAAAGTTCGAGATAAAAAAAAAAAAACCATCGACCAGGTAGCCAACGGTAAACGATACAAGTATCGTACGGGCGAAAACGAGCGTTACCGTGCTCGTTTTCGAGTTATTGACGAAAAACAGCCTGGAGCGATCGGTCCGGCGGTCGACGCGCGAAAGTTTCTAAGTCCGCTCTGCTCATACACACACCGTAAGCCTCCTGTTGGTCGTCACAACGACCCATTCACAATTCCCTATTGGTTTTGTGAATGGTACGTGACGGCAGGAGGAACGGGGGTCTTGGCTTAACCGCCTGGGCCACGAGTATGGCGACTCTATAAAATCGCCCTCCAATCCTAAGCTATGGTGCGCGGCGATGGGATGCATGGTTGGGGGAGAAGGCCCAATCCCAAGCGACCACCTCCGGGGAACCTGCCGAACCCCCGGAGTATATAGGCTTACCCGGGTAAGGCGGCTCTGCCCGGGCGGACCTTTTCTTCCGACCTGCTCGTGGGAATATTATGGAGTTCAATATTAAAACGGGGATGGGACGGGGTAAGTCAGAGGGGGAGGACGAAGGCGGTGTTGGGACTGGAGTGACGGCGCTCGCGCCGCCTCCAGCGCCTGGACCGGCTTCGTGGAAGGTGGAGGAGGACGACGAGACTGCGTCAGTCTCGTCCTTCTCCTCCACCAGGAGCCTCATAGGCTCTAAGAGGAAGAGAGCGGGGCAGGCCGTCGTCGAGGTGGGCGGGGCGATGAGCCCGTCGGTGAGGCTGAGTTGCCTCAGGGACGAGGTGACCGAGGAGATATCGGAGAGGATCTCCTCGTCCCTGAGGCGGGTGGAGAAAGTCGCCGCTGCCTGCGCCTTTAAGGGGCAGAAAAGCGGTGGCGCGGAGGCCCTGAAGGCCGCGGCGGAGGAAATGAGGGAGGCGGCGCGGGAGCTCAGAGGGCGGAACGCCCGCCTGCAGCTCCTGTTGGAGGAGGAGCGACAGGGGAGGAGGAGGGCAGAGGCGCTGTGGAACAGCGCGGCCCTCCCTCCCATCCTCCCTCCTCCTCCACCGCCGCGTCCCTCGGCGGAGGTAAATAAGCGGAGTGCGGCGGCAGTGGTGCGGGGCACCGCGGGCCCCACCACCCGCACTCCGCCCGTGAAGAAGTCCCCGTCCTCCTCAGAAGACGATCTTCTGAGGAGGATTGGGGACATGATTGATGGCAAGCTGGCCGCCTTCCGGGAGGAGCTCCTCGCCGGAAGAGCGGTCAGCAGGAAGGCGGTGCCTCCCCGACCTGTTCCGGTACAGTCGGGGAAGGCAAAGAAGGGCGGAGTGAAGGCTCCGCCCAGCGTTGCGGCACCAGGGCCCCGGGTCGCGACCCCCAAGGGGGGTGGTGTACCCGTGGTCGCGGTGGTCGCGTCCTCCACAGCACCCTCCCAAGGGGGGGTGGCGTGGAGTGAGGTGGTGGGGCGGAAGGCGAAGCGGGCGGCGAGGAAGGCCTCGCAACCGCAGCCTCCGCCTCCGCCGCCGGCGGCCAAGGTAAAGGCCGCGAAGGTCGGGAAGGCACGACCAGGTCGTCCCCCAAAAACGGCAGCGGTGACGCTGACCGTTGCGCAGGGGGGCGACCTGACCCTCGCGGAGGCGATGCGGCTCGCCAGGGAGAATATCTCCCTGGAAGAGCTGGGCATCGCCTCCGTGAGGGCGAAGAGGGCCGTGACCGGGGGTCTCTTGCTGGAGATCCCCGGTGCAGAAGGCGGCGCGAAGGCGGATCGTCTCGCCCAGAGGCTCCGGGAGCAGCTGGGCGAGCGAGGTGTCCGGGTCGCCCGGCCCACGAAGCGCACGGAGATGCGCGTTTGTGGGCTGGACGACTCGGTCAGCGCACAGGATGTGTCCCGTGCCCTTGCGAGGGCGGGGGACTGTCCTGTGGAGGACCTGCGGATCGGAGAGATCCGCAGGTCGCCCTCCGGCCTCGGGTCGGTGTGGGCCCGGTGCCCCCTCTCCGCCGCCCGTAAGGTGGCGGAAACCGGGAGGGTGGTGGTGGGGTGGGTTTCGGCGCGAGTGGAAATCCTCGCGCCGCGCCCGCTCCAGTGTCACCGCTGCCTCGAATTGGGGCATGTGAGGCAGTGGTGCACCTCGCCGGTGGACCGCAGCGGTCAGTGTTACCGCTGCGGTGCCAAAGAGCACCGTGCGAGCCAGTGCTCGGCGGCCCCCCACTGCCCGCTGTGTGCGGACATGGGGAGGCCAGCCGATCACAGGGTGGGGAGCAAGAAGTGCTCCCCCCCCTCCCGGAAGGAGAGGAAGAGGCGGGCTGCACCGGCTCCGGTGCCGAGGGCGGTGGCATCGTCCTCCATGGAGGTGGACGGTGCTACGGGGACGGACGGCCGGGAGGAGGCTGGCGCGGCCATTAATTAATGTCGCCCCGCCTCCTCCTCCAGGCCAACCTCAACCACTGCCGCGCGGCACAGGACTTGATGTCCCAAGTCCTCGCGGAGTGGGGGGTTGGCCTGGCGGTCGCCGCCGAGCCGTACCGCGTCCCTGATCACCCTCATTGGGTGGGCGACGCGGACGGCTTGGTGGCGACGGTATGGGGAGGGGGCGACGGGTCCCCACCGTTCTCCTTGTTGGAGCGCGGTCGGGGATTCGTCGCCGTGGACTGGGGGGGAGTCGCTGTGGTGGGGTGCTACATTTCGCCCCGTAGCGGTCACGCTGCGTTCGAGCTGTACTTGGCCGAGGTCGCGGCATGCGTGCAGCGCTACGCGGCCCGGCCGGTGCTGGTCCTGGGGGATTTTAATGCCAAGTCGGTGGCTTGGGGATCCCCCAGGACCTCCGTTCGCGGCGGGATCCTGGGCGATTGGGCGGCGGGGCTCGACCTCCGGGTATTGAACCGGGGGTCGGAGCACACATGCGTGCGGCGGTATGGGGGGTCCATCGTGGATGTTGGATTCGCGACCCCCAACGCCGTGCGCATGGTGTCGGGTTGGCACGTGGTCGCGGGGGCAGAGACACTCTCCGATCACCGGTACATCCGGATGGAGGTCTCTGCCGCCGCGAGTGCATCCCGACACGGCCGCCTGCGTGGCGCCCCACCACGCCGCTGGGCGCTTCGGCGCCTGGACAAGGACGCCCTGATGGCAGCTGCCCTCGCTGCAACTTGGCCGCAGGGAGCGGCCGAGTTGCCGAGCATAGAGGAGGAGGTCGCCCGGCTCGGAGCATTGGTCGCGGGTATTTGCGACGCGGCGATGCCTCGGGTCGGGCGGGCTTCTCCTCGCCGGGCGGTGTACTGGTGGTCGGACGCGATCGCGGAGTTGCGAGTCGCGACTGTCCGCGCCCGACGCCAGTACACCCGCGCGCGCCGTCGTCAACGTACAGGCGACGGCGTGGCGCGAGCGAGGGCAGCTGATGACCTGTATGGAGCATACCGCGTGGCGCGGGTTGCTCTGCAGGTCGCCATCAAACGGGCCAAGACCCAGGCATGGAAGGAGCTCCTCCAGACCCTTGATGACGATCCATGGGGGCGCCCATATAAGGTGGTGCTGAATAAGCTCCGCCCGTGGGCGCCCCCCGTCACCGAGGGTCTTGACCCCCGGCTGCTGGAGGACGTGGTCAATACACTCTTCCCAATTGGGGAGAGGGGACCGCGTCCTCCGGCGGCGGCGGCTGTCCCAGTGGAGTGGACGGCCGAGCTGGGGGTCACGCAGGAGGAGCTGGCAGCGGCCATCAGACGGCTCGGGGTTCGTAACACGGCCCCGGGTCCGGATGGTGTGCCCGGCCGGGTTTGGGTCTTGACCCAGGGCGTCCTTGGGGCCGACCTCAGGCGGTTGTTCGACCGCTGCCTGAGGGACGGGCGATTCCCCCCCAGTTGGAAGGTGGCGAGGATGGTCCTCCTCCGGAAGGAGGGTCGGCCCGCGGAGTCTCCCTCCGCATACCGGCCCATTTGTCTCCTCGACGAGGTGGGCAAGCTCTTCGAGCGTGTGATTGCTGCCCGCCTCGTCGAGCACCTGTCGCGGGGTGATCCCGATCTGGCCGACTGCCAGTTCGGTTTCCGGGGGGGCCGATCAACTATCGACGCGATAGGTCGTGTGAGGGCCCTCTCGGAGGCGGCCGTCTCCCGGGGAGGGGTGGCATTGGCAATATCCTTGGATATTGCCAATGCTTTTAACACCCTCCCCTGGGAAGAGATAAGGAGGGGACTCGAATATCATCGAGTCCCCCCTTGTCTCAGGGCGGTCGTCGGGGATTATCTCCGCGGCAGGTGGATCGAGTATCCGGGCCGGGATGGTGATATGCGGAGGGAGGTGTACTGCGGTGTTCCGCAGGGGTCGGTCCTCGGGCCACTCCTGTGGAACATCGCGTACGACTCGGTGTTGCGGGGCGGCCTCCCCGACGGCGTCAGCACGGTGTGTTATGCGGATGACACACTGGTGCTGGCCGTCGGGGCGCACTGGGGGAGGGCCATGCGTCGCGCGGAGGAGGGGTCGCAACGCGTCGTCGACCGGATCAGGGGGATGGGGATGACGGTGGCGGTCCATAAGACCGAGGTGATTGCGTTTCATTCACCTCGGCAGGATCCGCCACCCCCTCTGATTCGGGTGGGTGGGGCTGACATCGAGGTCAAGCCCCAGATCAGGTATCTGGGGCTGATCCTCGATAGCCACTGGCGTTTCGAGAAGCATTTCCGCTGCCTGGTCCCCCGGTTGGAGAGGATGGTTGCGGCTCTGGGCCGGATCCTGCCCAACCTGGGGGGCCCGGCGGGCCGAGTTCGTCGCCTCTATGTGGCAATGGTCCAGTCGGTGGCCCTATACGGGGCCCCCGTCTGGGCGGACGACCTGGCTGCCTCCCGGCGCAGCATGACTATGCTGCGTCGGGTGCAGAGGCGCATGGCGCTCAGGGTCGTCCGCGGGTATCGGACCATGTCACATGAGGCGGCGACGGTTCTAGCGGGGATGCCGCCCATGGACCTGCTCGCGCGGTCGCACGCGGTGATGTACCGGCACCGCGTCGACCGTCGCGCGGGGGTGGGGGCGGTCCCGGGCGGGCAGGAACCTGCTTGGGGCGATTTGAAGCGCCAGGCCCGGCAGTCCGTGTTGCTCGCGTGGCAGGAGCGGCTGGCTCTGCCAACCGCGGGGCACCGGACTGTCGGGGCTGTTCGGCCACTCCTGAAGGAGTGGCTGGACAGAGGCCATGGCAGCCTCACCTACCGGCTGGCACAGGTATTTTCCGGACATGGCAGCTTCGGAAGATACCTGTGCCGGATAGGGAAGGAGCCGACGGCGCGTTGCTGCCACTGCGACGCTGAGCAGGACACGGCGGATCACACCCTGGAGGTATGCCCCGCGTGGGAGGGGGAGCGCCGTGTCCTGGTCGGCGTCGTCGGGCGGGATGTCTCGCTGCCGGGCGTGGTGCGCGCCATGCTCGGCAGCGAGGAGAAGTGGAGGGCCGTGGCCTCCTTCTGCGAGAACGTAATGTTGCAGAAGGAGGCCGCGGGGAGGGAGCGCGAGCTTCAGCGGCGCGCTGAAGCTCGCGCACGTGCGGTGGCCCGAGGTCGTCGCCCGGTCGCGAGGCGTCGCGGGCGGCCGCCTCGGCGTGGCGGATGACCTAGGCTGGGAGGGGGGTCCTGAGGGGACCCTCCTCCCGCCAGGCGGCGCCGGGTCGGACCGGTTGGGGGTAGGAGTGCCTCCCCCTACCGGTCCGACGCAAGGGGAGGCACCCTCGGCGGTCTGGTGCAGCCATGAACGCCCGGCCGCCGAGGGGTGGAAACGGGGTCGCGGGCGGTTGCGAGTTGGGGCTCGCAGCCGCCACTAAACGCGGCCCCGGGACGGATAGCGGCGGGATGGAGTGGCCCCGTCCCGCCGCTATGAGGCAGTGTGTTTACTGGGGGGACCGATTGTCCCCCCGGGGGATGGGCGCGAAAGCGCGGGCACGGGGAGGATACCGGAAGAATGCTTCGAGCGATTCCCGGTATCCTCCCAAAGCGTGCCGAAGGGTCACCGTGGGGTTTTTAGTGGGTAGGTCCCGCGCCCGTCGTTGTACGGGCGCGGGGAATCCCACACACCCCTCCCACCTCTCCCCAAGGAGGTGGGAGGGAGTCTTTCGAAGATTTTCCCCACGACAAAAAAAAAAAAAAAAAAAAAAAGTCCGCTCTGCTCCGAATCATCGCTCCGGCGTCAAAAATCGTCGTAGGACAAAAAATCGACACGCTATCTTGCAGGAAAAAATCCGGGGACCACGATGGCGTCGTCAAAAGTGCAGGTCGTCGAGCTCGTTTTCGAGAAAAAAAAAAAAAAATTCTCAAAATTCGACAAAAAAATAAAACGATTATTGGATCGTGTAGAGAATGTGCAACTGCATAAGAATCGTATAGACGAAAATTGGCGTTCACGTGCTCGTTTTTGTGGAAAAAATTAAAAAAGCTCTCAAAGCTCGAGATAAAAAAAAAAAAAACCATCCAACAGGTAGCCAACGGTAAACGGTACAAGTACCGTACGGGCGAAAACGAGCGTTACCGTGCTCGTTTTCGAGTTATTGAGGAAAAACGGCCTGGAGCGATCGGTCCGGCGGTCGACGCGCGAAAGTTTCTAAGTCCGCTCTGCTCCGAATCATCGCTCCGGCGTCAAAAATCGTCGTAGGACAAAAAATCGACACGCTATTTTGCAGGAAAAAATCCGGGGAACACGATGGCGTCGTCAAAAGTGCAGGTCGTCGAGCTCGTTTTCGAGAGAAAAAAAAAAAAATTCTCAAAATTCGACAAAAAAATAAAACGATTATTGGATCGTGTAGAGAATGTAAAACTGCATAAGAATCGCATAGACGAAAATTGGCGTTCACGTGCTCGTTTTTGTGGAAAAAATTAAAAAAGCTCTCAAAGCTCGAGATAAAAAAAAAAAAAACCATCCACCAGGTAGCCAACGGTAAACGGTACAAGTATCGTACGGGCGAAAACGAGCGTTACCGTGCTCGTTTTCGAGTTATTGAGGAAAAACGGCCTGGAGCGATCGGTCCGGCGGTCGACGCGCGAAAGTTTCTAAGTCCGCTCTGCTCCGAATCATCGCTCCGGCGTCAAAAATCGTCGTAGGACAAAAAATCGACACGCTATTGTGCAGGAAAAAATCCGGGGAATACGATGGCGTCGTCAAAAGTCCAGGTCGTCGAGCTCGTTTTCGAGAAAAAAAAAAAAAAATTCTCAAAATACGACAAAAAAATAAAACGATTGTTGGATCGTATAGAGAATGTGAAACTGCATAAGAATCGTATAGACGAAAATTGGCGTTCACGTGCTCGTTTTTGTGGAAAAAATTAAAAAAGCTCTCAAAGCTCGAAATAAAAAAAAAAAAACCATCCACCAGGTAGCCAACGGTAAACGGTACAAGTACCGTACGGGCGAAAACGAGCGTTACCGTGCTCGTTTTCGAGTTATTGAGGAAAAACGGCCTGCAGCGATCGGTCCGGCGGTCGACGCGCGAAAGTTTCTAAGTCCGCTCTGCTCCGAATCATCGCTCCGGCGTCAAAAATCGTCGTAGGACAAAAACTCGACACGGTATCTTGCAGGAAAAAATCCGGGGAACACGATGGCGTCGTCAAAAGTGCAGGTCGTCGAGCTCGTTTTCGAGAGAAAAAAAAAAAATTCTCAAAATTCGACAAAAAAATAAAACGATTATTGGATCGTGTAGAGAATGTAAAACTGCATAAGAATCGCATAGACGAAAATTGGCGTTCACGTGCTCGTTTTTGTGGAAAAAATTAAAAAAGCTCTCAAAGCTCGAGATAAAAAAAAAAAAAACCATCCACCTGGTAGCCAACGGTAAACGGTACAAGTATCGTACGGGCGAAAACGAGCGTTACCGTGCTCGTTTTCGAGTTATTGACGAAAAACGGCCTGGAGCGATCGGTCCGGCGGTCGACGCGCGAAAGTTTCTAAGTCCGCTCTGCTTCGGGGAGGATACCGGAAGAATGCTTCGAGCGATTCCCGGTATCCTCCCAAAGCGTGCCGAAGGGTCACCGTGGGGTTTTTAGTGGGTAGGTCCCGCGCCTGTCGTTGTACGGGGATGGGGAATCCCACACACCCCTCCCACCTCTCCCCAAGGAGGTGGGAGGGAGTCTTTCGAAGATTTTCCCCACGACAAAAAAAAAAAAAAAAAAAAAAAAAAAGTCCGCTCTGCTCCGAATCATCGCTCCGGCGTCAAAAATCGTCGTAGGACAAAAAATCGACACGCTATCTTGCAGGAAAAAATCCGGGGACCACGATGGCGTCGTCAAAAGTGCAGGTCGTCGAGCTCGTTTTCGAGAAAAAAAAAAAAAAATTCTCAAAATTCGACAAAAAAATAAAACGATCGTTGGACCGTGTAGAGAATGTAAAACTGCATAAGAATCGTATAGACGAAAATTGGCGTCCACGTGCTCGTTTTTGTGGAAAAAATTAAAAAAGCTCTCAAAGTTCGAGATAAAAAAAAAAAAACCATCGACCAGGTAGCCAACGGTAAACGATACAAGTATCGTACGGGCGAAAACGAGCGTTACCGTGCTCGTTTTCGAGTTATTGACGAAAAACAGCCTGGAGCGATCGGTCCGGCGGTCGACGCGCGAAAGTTTCTAAGTCCGCTCTGCTCCCCCTCAGGGGCTGCCAGCCTTTCAGCTGCAGTACGGGCTTAACGAACCCGGGGTACTCGAGTCATACACACACCGTAAGCCTCCTGTTGGTCGTCACAACGACCCATTCACAATTCCCTATTGGTTTTGTGAATGGTACGTGACGGCAGGAGGAACGGGGGTCTTGGCTTAACCGCCTGGGCCACGAGTATGGCGACTCTATAAAATCGCCCTCCAATCCTAAGCTATGGTGCGCGGCGATGGGATGCATGGTTGGGGGAGAAGGCCCAATCCCAAGCGACCACCTCCGGGGAACCTGCCGAACCCCCGGAGTATTAGGCTTACCCGGGTAAGGCGGCTCTGCCCGGGTGGACCTTTATTTCCGACCATCTCGTGGGACTATTATGGACACAGAAAATAAAATGGGGATGGGGCGGGTTTTGTCGGTTGGGGAGGACGGAGACGGGGTTGGGGTTAGGGTGGCGGCGCTCGCGCCCCACTCAGCGCCAGGTCCGGCTTCGTGGAGGGTGGAGGAGGACGACGAGACGGCGTCGGTCTCGTCCTTCTCCTCCAGCACGAGCCACATAGGCTCTAAGAGGAAGAGGACGGGGCAGGCCGTCGTCGAGGTGGGCGGGGCGATGAGCCCGTCGGTGAGGCTGAGTTGCCTCAGGGACGAGGTGACCGAGGAGATATCGGAGAGGATCTCCTCGTCCCTGAGGCGGGTGGAGAAAGTCGCCGCTGCCTGCGCCTTTAAGGGGCAGAAAAGCGGGGGCGCGGAGGCCCTGAAGGCCGCGGCGGAGGAAATGAGGGAGGCGGCGCGGGAGCTCAGAGGGCGGAACGCCCGTCTGCAGCTCCTGTTGGAGGAGGAGCGACAGGGGAGGAGGAGGGCAGAGGCGCTGTGGAACAGCGCGGCCCTCCCTCCCATCCTCCCTCCTCCTCCACCGCCGCGTCCCTCGGCGGAGGTAAATAAGCGGAGTGCGGCGGCAGTGGTGCGGGGCACCGCGGGCCCCTCCACCCGCACTCCGCCCGTGAAGAAGTCCCCATCCTCCTCAGAAGACGATCTTCTGAGGAGGATTGGGGACATGATTGATGGCAAGCTGGCCGCCTTCCGGGAGGAGCTCCTCGCCGGAAGAGCGGTCAGCAGGAAGGCGGTGCCTCCCCGACCTGTTCCGGTACAGTCGGGGAAGGCAAAGAAGGGCGGAGTGAAGGCTCCGCCCAGCGTTGCGGCACCAGGGCCCCGGGTCGCGACCCCCAAGGGGGGTGGTGTACCCGTGGTCGCGGTGGTCGCGTCCTCCACAGCACCCTCCCAAGGGGGGGTGGCGTGGAGTGAGGTGGTGGGGCGGAAGGCGAAGCGGGCGGCGAGGAAGGCCTCGCAACCGCAGCCTCCGCCTCCGCCGCCGCCGGCCAAGGTAAAGGCCGCGAAGGTCGGGAAGGCACGACCAGGTAGTCCCCCAAAAACGGCAGCGGTGACGCTGACCGTTGCGCAGGGGGGCGACCTGACCCTCGCGGAGGCGATGCGGCTCGCCAGGGAGAATATCTCCCTGGAAGAGCTGGGCATCGCCTCCGTGAGGGCGAAGAGGGCCGTGACCGGGGGTCTCTTGCTGGAGATCCCCGGTGCAGAAGGCGGCGCGAAGGCGGATCGTCTCGCCCAGAGGCTCCGGGAGCAGCTGGGCGAGCGAGGTGTCCGGGTCGCCCGGCCCACGAAGCGCACGGAGATGCGCGTTTGTGGGCTGGACGACTCGGTCAGCGCACAGGATGTGTCCCGTGCCCTTGCGAGGGCGGGGGACTGTCCTGTGGAGGACCTGCGGATCGGAGAGATCCGCAGGTCGCCCTCCGGCCTCGGGTCGGTGTGGGCCCGGTGCCCCCTCTCCGCCGCCCGTAAGGTGGCGGAATCCGGGAGGGTGTTGGTGGGGTGGGTTTCGGCGCGAGTGGAGATCCTCGCGCCGCGCCCGCTCCAGTGTCACCGCTGCCTCGAATTGGGGCACGTGAGGCAGTGGTGCACCTCGCCGGTGGACCGCAGCGGTCAGTGTTACCGCTGCGGTGCCAAAGAGCACCGTGCGAGCCAGTGCTCGGCGGCCCCCCACTGCCCGCTGTGTGCGGACATGGGGAGGCCAGCCGATCACAGGGTGGGGAGCAAGAAGTGCTCCCCCCCCTCCCGGAAGGAGAGGAAGAGGCGGGCTGCACCGGCTCCGGTGCCGAGGGCGGTGGCATCGTCCTCCATGGAGGTGGACGGTGCTACGGGGACGGACGGCCGGGAGGAGGCTGGCGCGGCCATTAATTAATGCCGCCCCGCCTCCTCCTCCAGGCCAACCTCAACCACTGCCGCGCGGCACAGGACTTGATGTCCCAAGTCCTCGCGGAGTGGGGGGTTGGCCTGGCGGTCGCCGCCGAGCCGTACCGCGTCCCTGATCACCCTCATTGGGTGGGCGACGCGGACGGCTTGGTGGCGACGGTATGGGGAGGGGGCGACGGGTCCCCACCGTTCTCCTTGTTGGAGCGCGGTCGGGGATTCGTCGCCGTGGACTGGGGGGGAGTCGCTGTGGTGGGGTGCTACATTTCGCCCCGTAGCGGTCACGCTGCGTTCGAGCTGTACTTGGCCGAGGTCGCGGCATGCGTGCAGCGCTACGCGGCCCGGCCGGTGCTGGTCCTGGGGGATTTTAATGCCAAGTCGGTGGCTTGGGGATCCCCCAGGACCTCCGTTCGCGGCGGGATCCTGGGCGATTGGGCGGCGGGGCTCGACCTCCGGATATTGAACCGGGGGTCGGAGCACACATGCGTGCGGCGATATGGGGGGTCCATCGTGGATGTTGGATTCGCGACCCCCAACGCCGTGCGCATGGTGTCGGGTTGGCACGTGGTCGCGGGGGCAGAGACACTCTCCGATCACCGGTACATCCGGATGGAGGTCTCTGCCGCCGCGAGTGCATCCCGACACGGCCGCCTGCGTGGCACCCCACCACGCCGCTGGGCGCTTCGGCGCCTGGACAAGGACGCCCTGATGGCAGCTGCCCTCGCTGCAACTTGGCCGCAGGGAGCGGCCGAGTTGCCGAGCATAGAGGAGGAGGTCGCCCGGCTCGGAGCATTGGTCGCGGGTATTTGCGACGTGGCGATGCCTCGGGTCGGGCGGGCTTCTCCTCGCCGGGCGGTGTACTGGTGGTCGGACGCGATCGCGGAGTTGCGAGTCGCGACTGTCCGCGCCCGACGCCAGTACACCCGCGCGCGCCGTCGTCAACGTACAGGTGACGGCGTGGCGCGAGCGAGGGCAGCTGATGACCTGTATGGAGCATACCGCGTGGCGCGGGTTGCTCTGCAGGTCGCCATCAAACGGGCCAAGACCCAGGCATGGAAGGAGCTCCTCCAGACCCTTGATGACGATCCATGGGGGCGCCCATATAAGGTGGTGCTGAATAAGCTCCGCCCGTGGGCGCCCCCCGTCACCGAGGGTCTTGACCCCCGGCTGCTGGAGGACGTGGTCAATACACTCTTCCCAATTGGGGAGAGGGGACCGCGTCCTCCGGCGGCGGCGGCTGTCCCAGTGGAGTGGACGGCCGAGCTGGGGGTCACGCAGGAGGAGCTGGCAGCGGCCATCAGACGGCTCGGGGTTCGTAACACGGCCCCGGGTCCGGATGGTGTGCCCGGCCGGGTTTGGGTCTTGACCCAGGGCGTCCTTGGGGCCGACCTCAGGCGGTTGTTCGACCGCTGCCTGAGGGACGGGCGATTCCCCCCCAGTTGGAAGGTGGCGAGGATGGTCCTCCTCCGGAAGGAGGGTCGGCCCGCGGAGTCTCCCTCCGCATACCGGCCCATTTGTCTCCTCGACGAGGTGGGCAAGCTCTTCGAGCGTGTGATTGCTGCCCGCCTCGTCGAGCACCTGTCGCGGGGTGATCCCGGTCTGGCCGACTGCCAGTTCGGTTTCCGGGGGGGCCGATCGACTATCGACGCGATAGGTCGTGTGAGGGCCCTCTCGGAGGCGGCCGTCTCCCGGGGAGGGGTGGCATTGGCAATATCCTTGGATATTGCCAATGCCTTTAACACCCTCCCCTGGGAAGAGATAAGGAGGGGACTCGAATATCATCGAGTCCCCCCTTGTCTCAGGGCGGTCGTCGGGGATTATCTCCGCGGCAGGTGGATCGAGTATCCGGGCCGGGATGGTGATATGCGGAGGGAGGTGTACTGCGGTGTTCCGCAGGGGTCGGTCCTCGGGCCACTCCTGTGGAACATCGCGTACGACTCGGTGTTGCGGGCCGGCCTCCCCGACGGCGTCAGCACGGTGTGTTATGCGGATGACACACTGGTGCTGGCCGTCGGGGCGCACTGGGGGAGCGCCATGCGTCGCGCGGAGGAGGGATCGCAACGCGTCGTCGACCAGATCAGGGGGATGGGGATGACGGTGGCGGTCCATAAGACCGAGGTGATTGCGTTTCATTCACCTCGGCAGGATCCGCCACCCCCTCTGATTCGGGTGGGTGGGGCTGACATCGAGGTGAAGCCCCAGATCAGGTATCTGGGGCTGATCCTCGATAGCCACTGGCGTTTCGAGAAGCATTTCCGCTGCCTGGTCCCCCGGTTGGAAAGGATGGTTGCGGCTCTGGGCCGGATCCTGCCCAACTTGGGGGGCCCGGCGGGCCGAGTTCGTCGCCTCTATGTGGCAATGGTCCAATCGGTGGCCCTATACGGGGCCCCCGTCTGGGCGGACGACCTGGCTGCCTCCCGGCGCAGCATGACTATGCTGCGTCGGGTGCAGAGGCGCATGGCGCTCAGGGTCGTCCGCGGGTATCGGACCATGTCACATGAGGCGGCGACGGTTCTAGCGGGGATGCCGCCCATGGACCTGCTCGCGCGGTCGCACGCGGTGATGTACCGGCACCGCGTCGACCGTCGTGCGGGGGTGGGGGCGGTCCCGGGCGGGCAGGAACCTGCTTGGGGCGATTTGAAGCGCCAGGCCCGGCAGTCCGTGTTGCTCGCGTGGCAGGAGCGGCTGGCTCTGCCAACCGCGGGGCACCGGACTGTCGGGGCGGTTCGGCCACTCCTGAAGGAGTGGCTGGACAGAGGCCATGGCAGCCTCACCTACCGGATGGCACAGGTATTTTCCGGGCATGGCAGCTTCGGAAGATACCTGTGCCGGATAGGGAAGGAGCCGACGGCGCGTTGCTGCCACTGCGACGCTGAGCAGGACACGGCGGATCATACCCTGGAGGTATGCCCCGCGTGGGAGGGGGAGCGCCGTGTCCTGGTCGGCGTCGTCGGGCGGGATGTCTCGCTGCCGGGCGTGGTGCGCGCCATGCTCGGCAGCGAGGAGAAGTGGAGGGCCGTGGCCTCCTTCTGCGAGAACGTAATGTTGCAGAAGGAGGCCGCGGGGAGGGAGCGGGAGCTTCAGCGGCGCGCTGAAGCTCGCGCTCGTGCGGTGGCCCGAGGTCGTCGCCCGGTCGCGAGGCGTCGCGGGCGGCCGCCTCGGCGTGGCGGATGACCTAGGCTGGGAGGGGGATCCTGAGGGGACCCTCCTCCCGCCAGGCGGCGCCGGGTCGGACCGGTTGAGGGTAGGAGTGCCTCCCCCTACCGGTCCGACGCAAGGGGTGGCACCCTCGGCGGTCTGGTGCGGCCATGAACGCCCGGCCGCCGAGGGGTGGAAACGGGGTCGCGGGCGGTTGTGAGTTGGGGCTCGCAGCCGCCACTAAACGCGGCCCCGGGACGGATAGCGGCGGGATGGAGTGGCCCCGTCCCGCCGCTATGAGGCAGTGTGTTTACTGGGGGGACCGATTGTCCCCCCGGGGGATGGGCGCGAAAGCGCGGGCACGGGGAGGATACCGGAAGAATGCTTCGAGCGATTCCCGGTATCCTCCCAAAGCGTGCCGAAGGGTCACCGTGGGGTTTTTAGTGGGTAGGTCCCGCGCCTGTCGTTGTACGGGCGCGGGGAATCCCACACACCCCTCCCACCTCTCCCCAAGGAGGTGGGAGGGAGTCTTTCGAAGATTTTCCCCACGACAAAAAAAAAAAAAAAAAAAAAAAAAGTCCGCTCTGCTCCGAATCATCGCTCCGGCGTCAAAAATCGTCGTAGGACAAAAAATCGACACGCTATCTTGCAGGAAAAAATCCGGGGAACACGATGGCGTCGTCAAAAGTGCAGGTCGTCGAGCTCGTTTTCGAGAAAAAAAAAAAAAAATTCTCAAAATTCGACAAAAAAATAAAACGATTGTTGGACCGTGTAGAGAATGTAAAACTGCATAAGAATCGTATAGACGAAAATTGGCGTTCACGTGCTCGTTTTTGTGGAAAAAATTAAAAAAGCTCTCAAAGTTCGAGATAAAAAAAAAAAAACCATCGACCAGGTAGCCAACGGTAAACGATACAAGTATCGTACGGGCGAAAACGAGCGTTACCGTGCTCGTTTTCGAGTTATTGACGAAAAACAGCCTGGAGCGATCGGTCCGGCGGTCGACGCGCGAAAGTTTCTAAGTCCGCTCTGCTCCGAATCATCGCTCCGGCGTCAAAAATCGTCGTAGGACAAAAAATCGACACGCTATCTTGCAGGAAAAAATCCGGGGAACACGATGGCGTCGTCAAAAGTGCAGGTCGTCGAGCTCGTTTTCGAGAAAAAAAAAAAAAAATTCTCAAAATTCGACAAAAAAATAAAACGATTGTTGGACCGTGTAGAGAATGTAAAACTGCATAAGAATCGTATAGACGAAAATTGGCGTTCACGTGCTCGTTTTTGTGGAAAAAATTAAAAAAGCTCTCAAAGTTCGAGATAAAAAAAAAAAAACCATCGACCAGGTAGCCAACGGTAAACGATACAAGTATCGTACGGGCGAAAACGAGCGTTACCGTGCTCGTTTTCGAGTTATTGAGGAAAAACGGCCTGGAGCGATCGGTCCGGCGGTCGACGCGCGAAAGTTTCTAAGTCCGCTCTGCTCCGAATCATCGCTCCGGCGTCAAAAATCGTCGTAGGACAAAAAATCGACACGCTATCTTGCAGGAAAAAATCCGGGGACCACGATGGCGTCGTCAAAAGTGCAGGTCGTCGAGCTCGTTTTCGAGAAAAAAAAAAAAAAATTCTCAAAATTCGACAAAAAAATAAAACGATCGTTGGACCGTGTAGAGAATGTAAAACTGCATAAGAATCGTATAGACGAAAATTGGCGTCCACGTGCTCGTTTTTGTGGAAAAAATTAAAAAAGCTCTCAAAGTTCGAGATAAAAAAAAAAAAACCATCGACCAGGTAGCCAACGGTAAACGATACAAGTATCGTACGGGCGAAAACGAGCGTTACCGTGCTCGTTTTCGAGTTATTGACGAAAAACAGCCTGGAGCGATCGGTCCGGCGGTCGACGCGCGAAAGTTTCTAAGTCCGCTCTGCTCCGAATCATCGCTCCGGCGTCAAAAATCGTCGTAGGACAAAAAATCGACACGCTATCTTGCAGGAAAAAATCCGGGGAACACGATGGCGTCGTCAAAAGTGCAGGTCGTCGAGCTCGTTTTCGAGAAAAAAAAAAAAAAATTCTCAAAATTCGACAAAAAAATAAAACGATTGTTGGACCGTGTAGAGAATGTAAAACTGCATAAGAATCGTATAGACGAAAATTGGCGTTCACGTGCTCGTTTTTGTGGAAAAAATTAAAAAAGCTCTCAAAGTTCGAGATAAAAAAAAAAAAACCATCGACCAGGTAGCCAACGGTAAACGATACAAGTATCGTACGGGCGAAAACGAGCGTTACCGTGCTCGTTTTCGAGTTATTGAGGAAAAACGGCCTGGAGCGATCGGTCCGGCGGTCGACGCGCGAAAGTTTCTAAGTCCGCTCTGCTCCGAATCATCGCTCCGGCGTCAAAAATCGTCGTAGGACAAAAAATCGACACGCTATTGTGCAGGAAAAAATCCGGGGAACACGATGGCGTCGTCAAAAGTGCAGGTCGTCGAGCTCGTTTTCGAGAAAAAAAAAAAAAAATTCTCAAAATTCGACAAAAAAATAGAACGATTGTTGGATCGTATAGAGAATGTGAAACTGCATAAGAATCGTATAGACGAAAATTGGCGTTCACGTGCTCGTTTTTGTGGAAAAAATTAAAAAAGCTCTCAAAGCTCGAGGTAAAAAAAAAAAAAACCATCCACCAGGTAGCCAACGGTAAACGGTACAAGTACCGTACGGGCGAAAACGAGCGTTACCGTGCTCGTTTTCGAGTTATTGAGGAAAAACGGCCTGGAGCGATCGGTCCGGCGGTCGACGCGCGAAATTTTCTAAGTCCGCTCTGCCCCGAATCATCGCTCCGGCGTCAAAAATCGTCGTAGGACAAAAAATCGACACGCTATCTTGCAGGAAAAAATCCGGGGACCACGATGGCGTCGTCAAAAGTGCAGGTCGTCGAGCTCGTTTTCGAGAGAAAAAAAAAAAAATTCTCAAAATTCGACAAAAAAATAAAACGATTATTGGATCGTGTAGAGAATGTAAAACTGCATCAGAATCGCATAGACGAAAATTGGCGTTCACGTGCTCGTTTTTGTGGAAAAAATTAAAAAAGCTCTCAAAGCTCGAGATAAAAAAAAAAAAAACCATCCACCAGGTAGCCAACGGTAAACGATACAAGTATCGTACGGGCGAAAACGAGCGTTACCGTGCTCGTTTTCGAGTTATTGACGAAAAACGGCCTGGAGCGATCGGTCCGGCGGTCGACGCGCGAAAGTTTCTAAGTCCGCTCTGCTCCGAATCATCGCTCCGGCGTAAAAAATCGTCGTAGGACAAAAAATCGACACGCTATTGTGCAGGAAAAAATCCGGGGAACACGATGGCGTCGTCAAAAGTGCAGGTCGTCGAGCTCGTTTTCGAGAAAAAAAAAAAAAAATTCTCAAAATTCGACAAAAAAATAGAACGATTGTTGGATCGTATAGAGAATGTGAAACTGCATCAGAATCGCATAGACGAAAATTGGCGTTCACGTGCTCGTTTTTGTGGAAAAAATTAAAAAAGCTCTCAAAGCTCGAGATAAAAAAAAAAAAAACCATCCACCAGGTAGCCAACGGTAAACGATACAAGTATCGTACGGGCGAAAACGAGCGTTACCGTGCTCGTTTTCGAGTTATTGACGAAAAACGGCCTGGAGCGATCGGTCCGGCGGTCGACGCGCGAAAGTTTCTAAGTCCGCTCTGCTCCGAATCATCGCTCCGGCGTAAAAAATCGTCGTAGGACAAAAAATCGACACGCTATTGTGCAGGAAAAAATCCGGGGAACACGATGGCGTCGTCAAAAGTGCAGGTCGTCGAGCTCGTTTTCGAGAAAAAAAAAAAAAAATTCTCAAAATTCGACAAAAAAATAGAACGATTGTTGGATCGTATAGAGAATGTGAAACTGCATAAGAATCGTATAGACGAAAATTGGCGTTCACGTGCTCGTTTTTGTGGAAAAAATTAAAAAAGCTCTCAAAGCTCGAGGTAAAAAAAAAAAAAACCATCCACCAGGTAGCCAACGGTAAACGGTACAAGTACCGTACGGGCGAAAACGAGCGTTACCGTGCTCGTTTTCGAGTTATTGAGGAAAAACGGCCTGGAGCGATCGGTCCGGCGGTCGACGCGCGAAATTTTCTAAGTCCGCTCTGCCCCGAATCATCGCTCCGGCGTCAAAAATCGTCGTAGGACAAAAAATCGACACGCTATCTTGCAGGAAAAAATCCGGGGACCACGATGGCGTCGTCAAAAGTGCAGGTCGTCGAGCTCGTTTTCGAGAGAAAAAAAAAAAAATTCTCAAAATTCGACAAAAAAATAAAACGATTATTGGATCGTGTAGAGAATGTAAAACTGCATCAGAATCGCATAGACGAAAATTGGCGTTCACGTGCTCGTTTTTGTGGAAAAAATTAAAAAAGCTCTCAAAGCTCGAGATAAAAAAAAAAAAAACCATCCACCAGGTAGCCAACGATAAACGGTACAAGTATCGTACGGGCGAAAACGAACGTTACCGTGCTCGTTTTCGAGTTATTGACGAAAAACGGCCTGGAGCGATCGGTCCGGCGGTCGACGCGCGAAAGTTTCTAAGTCCGCTCTGCTTCGGGGAGGATACCGGAAGAATGCTTCGAGCGATTCCCGGTATCCTCCCAAAGCGTGCCGAAGGGTCACCGTGGGGTTTTTAGTGGGTAGGTCCCGCGCCTGTCGTTGTACGGGGGTGGGGAATCCCACACACCCCTCCCACCTCTCCCCAAGGAGGTGGGAGGGAGTCTTTCGAAGATTTTCCCCACGACAAAAAAAAAAAAAAAAAAAAAAAAAAAGTCCGCTCTGCTCCGAATCATCGCTCCGGCGTCAAAAATCGTCGTAGGACAAAAAATCGACACGCTATCTTGCAGGAAAAAATCCGGGGACCACGATGGCGTCGTCAAAAGTGCAGGTCGTCGAGCTCGTTTTCGAGAGAAAAAAAAAAAATTCTCAAAATTCGACAAAAAAATAAAACGATTATTGGATCGTGTAGAGAATGTAAAACTGCATCAGAATCGCATAGACGAAAATTGGCGTTCACGTGCTCGTTTTTGTGGAAAAAATTAAAAAAGCTCTCAAAGCTCGAGATAAAAAAAAAAAAAACCATCCACCAGGTAGCCAACGGTAAACGGTACAAGTATCGTACGGGCGAAAACGAGCGTTACCGTGCTCGTTTTCGAGTTATTGACGAAAAACGGCCTGGAGCGATCGGTCCGGCGGTCGACGCGCGAAAGTTTCTAAGTCCGCTCTGCTCAGGGCGGGGGACTGTCCTGTGGAGGACCTGCGGATCGGAGAGATCCGCAGGTCGCCCTCCGGCCTCGGGTCGGTGTGGGCCCGGTGCCCCCTCTCCGCCGCCCGTAAGGTGGCGGAATCCGGGAGGGTGTTGGTGGGGTGGGTTTCGGCGCGAGTGGAAATCCTCGCGCCGCGCCCGCTCCAGTGTCACCGCTGCCTCGAATTGGGGCACGTGAGGCAGTGGTGCACCTCGCCGGTGGACCGCAGCGGTCAGTGTTACCGCTGCGGTGCCAAAGAGCACCGTGCGAGCCAGTGCTCGGCGGACCCCCACTGCCCGCTGTGTGCGGACATGGGGAGGCCAGCCGATCACAGGGTGGGGAGCAAGAAGTGCTCCCCCCCCTCCCGGAAGGAGAGGAAGAGGCGGGCTGCACCGGCTCCGGTGCCGAGGGCGGTGGCATCGTCCTCCATGGAGGTGGACGGTGCTACGGGGACGGACGGCCGGGAGGAGGCTGGCGCGGCCATTAATTAATGCCGCCCCGCCTCCTCCTCCAGGCCAACCTCAACCACTGCCGCGCGGCACAGGACTTGATGTCCCAAGTCCTCGCGGAGTGGGGGGTTGGCCTGGCGGTCGCCGCCGAGCCGTACCGCGTCCCTGATCACCCTCATTGGGTGGGCGACACGGACGGCTTGGTGGCGACGGTATGGGGAGGGGGCGACGGGTCCCCACCGTTCTCCTTGTTGGAGCGCGGTCGGGGATTCGTCGCCGTGGACTGGGGGGGAGTCGCTGTGGTGGGGTGCTACATTTCGCCCCGTAGCGGTCACGCTGCATTCGAGCTGTACTTGGCCGAGGTCGCGGCATGCGTGCAGCGCTACGCGGCCCGGCCGGTGCTGGTCCTGGGGGATTTTAATGCCAAGTCGGTGGCTTGGGGATCCCCCAGGACCTCCGTTCGCGGCGGGATCCTGGGCGATTGGGCGGCGGGGCTCGACCTCCGGGTATTGAACCGGGGGTCGGAGCACACATGCGTGCGGCGATATGGGGGGTCCATCGTGGATGTTGGATTCGCGACCCCCAACGCCGTGCGCATGGTGTCGGGTTGGCACGTGGTCGCGGGGGCAGAGACACTCTCCGATCACCGGTACATCCGGATGGAGGTCTCTGCCGCCGCAAGTGCATCCCGACACGGCCGCCTGCGTGGCACCCCACCACGCCGCTGGGCGCTTCGGCGCCTGGACAAGGACGCCCTGATGGCAGCTGCCCTCGCTGCAACTTGGCCGCAGGGAGCGGCCGAGTTGCCGAGCATAGAGGAGGAGGTCGCCCGGCTCGGAGCATTGGTCGCGGGTATTTGCGACGCGGCGATGCCTCGGGTCGGGCGGGCTTCTCCTCGCCGGGCGGTGTACTGGTGGTCGGACGCGATCGCGGAGTTGCGAGTCGCGACTGTCCGCGCCCGACGCCAGTACACCCGCGCGCGCCGTCGTCAACGTACAGGCGACGGCGTGGCGCGAGCGAGGGCAGCTGATGACCTGTATGGAGCATACCGCGTGGCGCGGGTTGCTCTGCAGGTCGCCATCAAACGGGCCAAGACCCAGGCATGGAAGGAGCTCCTCCAGACCCTTGATGACGATCCATGGGGGCGCCCATATAAGGTGGTGCTGAATAAGCTCCGCCCGTGGGCGCCCCCCGTCACCGAGGGTCTTGACCCCCGGCTGCTGGAGGACGTGGTCAATACACTCTTCCCAATTGGGGAGAGGGGACCGCGTCCTCCGGCGGCGGCGGCTGTCCCAGTGGAGTGGACGGCCGAGCTGGGGGTCACGCAGGAGGAGCTGGCAGCGGCTATCAGACGGCTCGGGGTTCGTAACACGGCCCCGGGTCCGGATGGTGTGCCCGGCCGGGTTTGGGTCTTGACCCAGGGCGTCCTTGGGGCCGACCTCAGGCGGTTGTTCGACCGCTGCCTGAGGGACGGGCGATTCCCCCCCAGTTGGAAGGTGGCGAGGATGGTCCTCCTCCGGAAGGAGGGTCGGCCCGCGGAGTCTCCCTCCGCATACCGGCCCATTTGTCTCCTCGACGAGGTGGGCAAGCTCTTCGAGCGTGTGATTGCTGCCCGCCTCGTCGAGCACCTGTCGCGGGGTGATCCCGGTCTGGCCGACTGCCAGTTCGGTTTCCGGGGGGGCCGATCGACTATCGACGCGATAGGTCGTGTGAGGGCCCTCTCGGAGGCGGCCGTCTCCCGGGGAGGAGTGGCATTGGCAATATCCTTGGATATTGCCAATGCCTTTAACACCCTCCCCTGGGAAGAGATAAGGAGGGGGCTCGAATATCATCGAGTCCCCCCTTGTCTCAGGGCGGTCGTCGGGGATTATCTCCGCGGCAGGTGGATCGAGTATCCGGGCCGGGATGGTGATATGCGGAGGGAGGTGTACTGCGGTGTTCCGCAGGGGTCGGTCCTCGGGCCACTCCTGTGGAACATCGCGTACGACTCGGTGTTGCGGGCCGGCCTCCCCGGCGGCGTCAGCACGGTGTGTTATGCGGATGACACACTGGTGCTGGCCGTCGGGGCGCACTGGGGGAGTGCCATGCGACGCGCGGAGGAGGGGTCGCAACGCGTCGTCGACCGGATCAGGGGGATGGGGATGACGGTGGCGGTCCATAAGACCGAGGTGATTGCGTTTCATTCACCTCGGCAGGATCCGCCACCCCCTCTGATTCGGGTGGGTGGGGCTGACATCGAGGTGAAGCCCCAGATCAGGTATCTGGGGCTGATCCTCGATAGCCACTGGCGTTTCGAGAAGCATTTCCGCTGCCTGGTCCCCCGGTTGGAAAGGATGGTTGCGGCTCTGGGCCGGATCCTGCCCAACCTGGGGGGCCCGGCGGGCCGAGTTCGTCGCCTCTATGTGGCAATGGTCCAGTCGGTGGCCCTATACGGGGCCCCCGTCTGGGCGGACGACCTGGCTGCCTCCCGGCGCAGCATGACTATGCTGCGTCGGGTGCAGAGGCGCATGGCGCTCAGGGTCGTCCGCGGGTATCGGACCATGTCACATGAGGCGGCGACGGTTCTAGCGGGGATGCCGCCCATGGACCTGCTCGCGCGGTCGCACGCGGTGATGTACCGGCACCGCGTCGACCGTCGCGCGGGGGTGGGGGCGGTCCCGGGCGGGCAGGAACCTGCTTGGGGCGATTTGAAGCGCCAGGCCCGGCAGTCCGTGTTGCTCGCGTGGCAGGAGCGGCTGGCTCTGCCAACCGCGGGGCACCGGACTGTCGGGGCTGTTCGGCCACTCCTGAAGGAGTGGCTGGACAGAGGCCATGGCAGCCTCACCTACCGGCTGGCACAGGTATTTTCCGGGCATGGCAGCTTCGGAAGATACCTGTGCCGGATAGGGAAGGAGCCGACGGCGCGTTGCTGCCACTGCGACGCTGAGCAGGACACGGCGGATCATACCCTGGAGGTATGCCCCGCGTGGGAGGGGGAGCGCCGTGTCCTGGTCGGCGTCGTCGGGCGGGATGTCTCGCTGCCGGGCGTGGTGCGCGCCATGCTCGGCAGCGAGGAGAAGTGGAGGGCCGTGGCCTCCTTCTGCGAGAACGTAATGTTGCAGAAGGAGGCCGCGGGGAGGGAGCGTGAGCTTCAGCGGCGCGCTGAAGCTCGCGCACGTGCGGTGGCCCGAGGTCGTCGCCCGGTCGCGAGGCGTCGCGGGCGGCCGCCTCGGCGTGGCGGATGACCTAGGCTGGGAGGAGGGTCCTGAGGGGACCCTCCTCCCGCCAGGCGGCGCCGGGTCGGACCGGTTGGGGGTAGGAGTGCCTCCCCCTACCGGTCCGACGCAAGGGGAGGCACCCTCGGCGGTCTGGTGCGGCCATGAACGCCCGGCCGCCGAGGGGAGGAAACGGGGTCGCGGGCGGTTGCGAGTTGGGGCTCGCAGCCGCCACTAAACGAGGCCCCGGGACGGATAGCGGTGGGATGGAGTGGCCCCGTCCCGCCGCTATGAGGCAGTGTGTCTACTGGGGGGACCGATTGTCCCCCCGGGGGATGGGCGCGAAAGCGCGGGCACGGGGAGGATACCGGAAGAATGCTTCGAGCGATTCCCGGTATCCTCCCAAAGCGTGCCGAAGGGTCACCGTGGGGTTTTTAGTGGGTAGGTCCCGCGCCTGTCGTTGTACGGGCGCGGGGAATCCCACACACCCCTCCCACCTCTCCCCAAGGAGGTGGGAGGGAGTCTTTCGAAGATTTTCCTCACGACAAAAAAAAAAAAAAAAAAAAAAAAAAAAAAAAAAGTCCGCTCTGCTCCGAATCATCGCTCCGGCGTCAAAAAGCGTCGTAGGACAAAAAATCGACACGCTATCTTGCAGGAAAAAATCCGGGGAACACGATGGCGTCGTCAAAAGTGCAGGTCGTCGAGCTCGTTTTCGAGAGAAAAAAAAAAAAATTCTCAAAATTCGACAAAAAAATAAAACGATTATTGGATCGTGTAGAGAATGTGAAACTGCATAAGAATCGTATAGACGAAAATTGGCGTTCACGTGCTCGTTTTTGTGGAAAAAATTAAAAAAGCTCTCAAAGTTCGAGATAAAAAAAAAAAAAACCATCGACCAGGTAGCCAACGGTAGACGGTACAAGTATCGTATGGGCGAAAACGAGCGTTACCGTGCTTGTTTTCGAGTTATTGACGAAAAACGGCCTGGAGCGATCGGTCCGGCGGTAGACGCGCGAAAGTTTCTAAGTCCGCTCTGCTCCCCTCAGGGGCTGCCAGCCTTTCAGCTGCAGTACGGGCTTAACGAACCCGGGGTACCCGAGTCATACACACACCGTAAGCCTCATGTTGGTCGTCACAACGACCCATTCGCAATTCCCTATTGGTTTTGTGAATGGTACGTGACGGCAGGAGGAACGGGGGTCTTGGCTTAACCGCCTGGGCCACGAGTATGGCGACTCTATAAAATCGCCCTCCAATCCTAAGCTATGGTGCGCGGCGATGGGATGCATGGTTGGGGGAGAAGGCCCAATCCCAAGCGACCACCTCCGGGGAACCTGCCGAACCCCCGGAGTATTAGGCTTACCCGGGTAAGGCGGCTCTGTCCGGGTGGACCTTTATTTCCGACCATCTCGTGGGATTTTTATGGACACAGAAAATAAAATGGGGATGGGGCGGGTTTTGTCGGTTGGGGAGGACGGAGACGGGGTTCGGGTTAGGGTGGCGGCGCTCGCGCCCCACTCAGCGCCAGGTCCGGCTTCGTGGAGGGTGGAGGAGGACGACGAGACGGCGTCGGTCTCGTCCTTCTCCTCCAGCACGAGCCACATAGGCTCTAAGAGGAAGAGGACGGGGCAGGCCGTCGTCGAGGTGGGCGGGGCGATGAGCCCGTCGGTGAGGCTGAGTTGCCTCAGGGACGAGGTGACCGAGGAGATATCGGAGAGGATCTCCTCGTCCCTGAGGCGGGTGGAGAAAGTCGCCGCTGCCTGCGCCTTTAAGGGGCAGAAAAGCGGTGGCGCGGAGGCCCTGAAGGCCGCGGCGGAGGAAATGAGGGAGGCGGCGCGGGAGCTCAGAGGGCGGAACGCCCGTCTGCAGCTCCTGTTGGAGGAGGAGCGACAGGGGAGGAGGAGGGCAGAGGCGCTGTGGAACAGCGCGGCCCTCCCTCCCATCCTCCCTCCTCCTCCACCGCCGCGTCCCTCGGCGGAGGTAAATAAGCGGAGTGCGGCGGCAGTAGTGCGGGGCACCGCGGGCCCCTCCACCCGCACTCCGCCCGTGAAGAAGTCCCCGACCTCCTCAGAAGACGATCTTCTGAGGAGGATTGGGGACATGATTGATGGCAAGCTGGCCGCCTTCCGGGAGGAGCTCCTCGCCGGAAGAGCGGTCAACAGGAAGGCGGTGCCTCCCCGACCTGTTCCGGTACAGTCGGGGAAGGCAAAGAAGGGCGGAGTGAAGGCTCCGCCCAGCGTTGCGGCACCAGGGCCCCGGGTCGCGACCCCCAAGGGGGGTGGTATACCCGTGGTCGCGGTGGTCGCGTCCTCCACGGCACCCTCCCAAGGGGGGGTGGCGTGGAGTGAGGTGGTGGGGCGGAAGGCGAAGCGGGCGGCGAGGAAGGCCTCGCAACCGCGGCCTCCGCCTCCGCCGCCGGCGGCCAAGGTAAAGGCCGCAAAGGTCGGGAAGGCACGACCAGGTCGTCCCCCAAAAACGGCAGCGGTGACGCTGACCGTTGCGCAGGGGGGCGACCTGACCCTCGCGGAGGCGATGCGGCTCGCCAGGGAGAATATCTCCCTGGAAGAGCTGGGCATCGCCTCCGTGAGGGCGAAGAGGGCCGTGACCGGGGGTCTCTTGCTGGAGATCCCCGGTGCAGAAGGCGGCGCGAAGGCGGATCGTCTCGCCCAGAGGCTCCGGGAGCAGCTGGGCGAGCGAGGTGTCCGGGTCGCCCGGCCCACGAAGCGCACGGAGATGCGCGTTTGTGGGCTGGACGACTCGGTCAGTGCACAGGATGTGTCCCGTGCCCTTGCGAGGGCGGGGGACTGTCCTGTGGAGGACCTGCGGATCGGAGAGATCCGCAGGTCGCCCTCCGGCCTCGGGTCGGTGTGGGCCCGGTGCCCCCTCTCCGCCGCCCGGAAGGTGGCGGAATCCGGGAGGGTGTTGGTGGGGTGGGTTTCGGCGCGAGTGGAAATCCTCGCGCCGCGCCCGCTCCAGTGTCACCGCTGCCTCGAATTGGGGCACGTGAGGCAGTGGTGCACCTCGCCGGTGGACCGTAGCGGTCAGTGTTACCGCTGCGGTGCCAAAGAGCACCGTGCGAGCCAGTGCTCGGCGGCCCCCCACTGCCCGCTGTGTGCGGACATGGGGAGGCCAGCCGATCACAGGGTGGGGAGCAAGAAGTGCTCCCCCCCCTCCCGGAAGGAGAGGAAGAGGCGGGCTGCACCGGCTCCGGTGCCGAGGGCGGTGGCATCGTCCTCCATGGAGGTGGTCGGTGCTACGGGGACGGACGGCCGGGAGGAGGCTGGCGCGGCCATTAATTAATGCCGCCACGCCTCCTCCTCCAGGCCAACCTCAACCACTGCCGCGCGGCACAGGACTTGATGTCCCAAGTCCTCGCGGAGTGGGGGGTTGGCCTGGCGGTCGCCGCCGAGCCGTACCGCGTCCCTGATCACCCTCATTGGGTGGGCGACGCGGACGGCTTGGTGGCGACGGTATGGGGAGGGGGCGACGGGTCCCCACCGTTCTCCTTGTTGGAGCGCGGTCGGGGATTCGTCGCCGTGGACTGGGGGGGAGTCGCTGTGGTGGGGTGCTA
Source organism: Colletes latitarsis (assembly GCF_051014445.1). Taxonomy (NCBI): domain Eukaryota; kingdom Metazoa; phylum Arthropoda; class Insecta; order Hymenoptera; family Colletidae; genus Colletes; species Colletes latitarsis. The sequence continues at coordinate 3,586,740 of NC_135137.1, forward strand.
CATTTCGCCCCGTAGCGGTCACGCTGCGTTCGAGCTGTACCTGGCCGAGGTCGCGGCATGCGTGCAGCGCTACGCGGCCCGGCCGGTGATGGTCCTGGGGGATTTTAATGCCAAGTCGGTGGCTTGGGGATCCCCCAGGACCTCCGTTCGCGGCGGGATCCTGGGCGATTGGGCGGCGGGGCTCGACCTCCGGGTATTGAACCGGGGGTCGGAGCACACATGCGTGCGGCGATATGGGGGGTCCATCGTGGATGTTGGATTCGCGACCCCCAACGCCGTGCGCATGGTGTCGGGTTGGCACGTGGTCGCGGGGGCAGAGACACTCTCCGATCACCGGTACATCCGGATGGAGGTCTCTGCCGCCGCGAGTGCATCCCGACAAGGCCGCCTGCGTGGCACCCCACCACGCCGCTGGGCGCTTCGGCGCCTGGACAAGGACGCCCTGATGGCAGCTGCCCTCGCTGCAACTTGGCCGCAGGGAGCGGCCGAGTTGCCGAGCATAGAGGAGGAGGTCGCCCGGCTCGGAGCATTGGTCGCGGGTATTTGCGACGCGGCGATGCCTCGGGTCGGGCGGGCTTCTCCTCGCCGGGCGGTGTACTGGTGGTCGGACGCGATCGCGGAGTTGCGAGTCGCGACTGTCCGCGCCCGACGCCAGTACACCCGCGCGCGCCGTCGTCAACGTACAGGCGACGGCGTGGCGCGAGCGAGGGCAGCTGATGACCTGTATGGAGCATACCGCGTGGCGCGGGTTGCTCTGCAGGTCGCCATCAAACGGGCCAAGACCCAGGCATGGAAGGAGCTCCTCCAGACCCTTGATGACGATCCATGGGGGCGCCCATATAAGGTGGTGCTGAATAAGCTCCGCCCGTGGGCGCCCCCCGTCACCGAGGGTCTTGACCCCCGGCTGCTGCAGGACGTGGTCAATACACTCTTCCCAATTGGGGAGAGGGGACCGCGTCCTCCGGCGGCGGCGGCTGTCCCAGTGGAGTGGACGGCCGAGCTGGGGGTCACGCAGGAGGAGCTGGCAGCGGCCATCAGACGGCTCGGGGTTCGTAACACGGCCCCGGGTCCGGATGGTGTGCCCGGCCGGGTTTGGGTCTTGACCCAGGGCGTCCTTGGGGCCGACCTCAGGCGGTTGTTCGACCGCTGCCTGAGGGACGGGCGATTCCCCCCCAGTTGGAAGGTGGCGAGGATGGTCCTCCTCCGGAAGGAGGGTCGGCCCGCGGAGTCTCCCTCCGCAAACCGGCCCATTTGTCTCCTCGACGAGGTGGGCAAGCTCTTCGAGCGTGTGATTGCTGCCCGCCTCGTCGAGCACCTGTCGCGGGGTGATCCCGGTCTGGCCGACTGCCAGTTCGGTTTCCGGGGGGGCCGATCGACTATCGACGCGATAGGTCGTGTGAGGGCCCTCTCGGAGGCGGCCGTCTCCCGGGGAGGGGTGGCATTGGCAGTATCCTTGGATATTGCCAATGCCTTTAACACCCTCCCCTGGGAAGAGATAAGGAGGGGGCTCGAATATCATCGAGTCCCCCCTTGTCTCAGGGCGGTCGTCGGGGATTATCTCCGCGGCAGGTGGATCGAGTATCCGGGCCGGGATGGTGATATGCGGAGGGAGGTGTACTGCGGTGTTCCGCAGCGGTCGGTCCTCGGGCCACTCCTGTGGAACATCGCGTACGACTCGGTGTTGCGGGCCGGCTTCCCCGACGGCGTCAGCACGGTGTGTTATGCGGATGGCACACTGGTGCTGGCCGTCGGGGCGCACTGGGGGAGGGCCATGCGTCGCGCGGAGGAGGGGTCGCAACGCGTCGTCGACCGGATCAGGGGGATGGGGATGACGGTGGCGGTTCATAAGACCGAGGTGATTGCGTTTCATTCACCTCGGCAGGATCCGCCACCCCCTCTGATTCGGGTGGGTGGGGCTGACATCGAGGTGAAGCCCCAGATCAGGTATCTAGGGCTGATCCTCGATAGCCACTGGCGTTTCGAGGAGCATTTCCGCTGCCTGGTCCCCCGGTTGGAAAGGATGGTTGCGGCTCTGGGCCGGATCCTGCCCAACCTGGGGGGCCCGGCGGGCCGAGTTCGTCGCCTCTATGTGGCAATGGTCCAGTCGGTGGCCCTATACGGGGCCCCCGTCTGGGCCGACGACCTGGCTGCCTCCCGGCGCAGCATGACTATGCTGCGTCGGGTGCAGAGGCGCATGGCGCTCAGGGTCGTCCGCGGGTATCGGACCATGTCACATGAGGCGGCGACGGTTCTAGCGGGGATGCCGCCCATGGACCTGCTCGCGCGGTCGCACGCGGTGATGTACCGGCACCGCGTGCGACCGTCGCGCGGGGGTGGGGGCGGTCCCGGGCGGGCAGGAACCTGCTTGGGGCGATTTAAAGCGCCAGGCCCGGCAGTCCGTGTTGCTCGCGTGGCAGGAGCGGCTGGCTCTGCCAACCGCGGGGCACCGGACTGTCGGGGCTGTTCGGCCACTCCTGAAGGAGTGGCTGGACAGAGGCCATGGCAGCCTCACCTACCGGCCGGCACAGGTATTTTCCGGGCATGGCAGCTTCGGAAGATACCTGTGCCGGATAGGGAAGGAGCCGACGGCGCGTTGCTGCCACTGCGACGCTGAGCAGGACACGGCGGATCATACCCTGGAGGTATGCCCCGCGTGGGAGGGGGAGCGCCGTGTCCTGGTCGGCGTCGTCGGGCGGGATGTCTCGCTGCCGGGCGTGGTGCGCGCCATGCTCGGCAGCGAGGAGAAGTGGAGGGCCGTGGCCTCCTTCTGCGAGAACGTAATGTTGCAGAAGGAGGCCGCGGGGAGGGAGCGCGAGCTTCAGCGGCGCGCTGAAGCTCACGCTCGTGCGGTGGCCCGAGGTCGTCGCCCGGTCGCGAGGCGTCGCGGGCGGCCGCCTCGGCGTGGCGGATGACCTAGGCTGGGAGGGGGGTCCTGAGGGGACCCTCCTCCCGCCAGGCGGCGCCGGGTCGGACCGGTTGGGGGTAGGAGTGCCTCCCCCTACCGGTCCGACGCAAGGGGAGGCACCCTCGGCGGTCTGGTGCGGCCATGAACGCCCGGCCGCCGAGGGGTGGAAACGGGGTCGCGGGCGGTTGCGAGTTGGGGCTCGCAGCCGCCACTAAACGCGGCCCCGGGACGGATAGCGGCGGGATGGAGTGGCCCCGTCCCGCCGCTATGAGGCAGTGTGTCTACTGGGGGGACCGATTGTCCCCCCGGGGGATGGGCGCGAAAGCGCGGGCACGGGGAGGATACCGGAAGAATGCTTCGAGCGATTCCCGGTATCCTCCCAAAGCGTGCCGAAGGGTCACCGTGGGGTTTTTAGTGGGTAGGTCCCGCGCCTGTCGTTGTACAGGCGCGGGGAATCCCACACACCCCTCCCACCTCTCCCCAAGGAGGTGGGAGGGAGTCTTTCGAAGATTTTCCCCACGACAAAAAAAAAAAAAAAAAAAAAAAAAAAGTATGAGGCAGATGATTGCAAATACCAGACCTAACCAAGCCATAACCGGCGTTATCTAAAATATTACTCCGAACCAGGTTTCATTGACTGTTTCAGTGTGGTACCACATTATTACGTGATCCAAATCAGAAAATAATCCAGGACCTGGCCAACAACTATGCGAAAAATGCGAATGTATGAGTCAGATTATTGCAAATACCAGACCTTACCCAGACATAACCGGTGTTTCCCCCTAAAATATTGATCGAAGCCAGGTTTAATGGACTCTGTCAGTGTGGTACCACATTAATACGTTATCCAAACCAGAAAAAGCCCAGGATCTGGCCAACCAGTATGCGAAATATGCGAAAGTATGAGCCAGACGATTGCAAATACCAGACCTAACCCAGACCTAACCGGTGTTATCCTCTATAATATTCTCCGAATCCAGATTTAATTGACTATTTCAGTGTGGCTCCACATTAATACGTGATCCTAACGAGAAATGAACTCAGGATCAGGCCAACATATATGCGAAAAATGCGAAAGTATGAGGCAGATGATTGCAAATACCAGACGTAACCCAGACCTAACCGGTGTTGTCCTCTAAAATATAAACCGAAACCAGAGTTAATTGAGTTTTTCAGTGTGGTACCACATTACAACGTGATCCAAACCAGAAAACTCAGGATCATACCAACAGGTATGCGGAACATGCGAAAGTATGTGCTAGATGAGGGCAAATACTATACCTAACCCAGACATAACCGGCCTTATCCTCTAAAATATTAATCGCAACCAGGTTTAATTGACTGTTTTCGTGTGGTACCAAATTACTACGTGATCCAAACCAGAGAAAACCCAGGATCTGGCCAACAAGTATGCGAAAAATGCGAAAGTATGAGTCACATTATTGCAAATACCAGACCTTACCCAGACATAACCGGCGTTATCCTCTAAAATATTAATCGCAACCAGGTTTAATTGACTGTTTCCGTGTGGTCCCAAATTACTACGTGATCCAAAACAGAGAAAACCCAGGATCTGGCCAACAAGTATGCGAAAAATGCGAAAGTATGAGTCACATTATTGCAAATACCAGACCTTACCCAGACATAACCGGCGTTATCCTCTAAAATATTAATCGCAACCAGGTTTAATTGACTGTTTCCGCGTGGTCCCAAATTACTACGTGATCCAAACCAGAGAAAACCCAGGATCTAGCCAACAGGTATGCGAAAAATGCGAAAATATGAGTCAGATGATTGCAAATACCAGACGTAACCCAGACCTAATCGGTGTTGTCCCCTCAAATGTTGATCGAAACCATGTTTAAATGACTGTTTCAGTGTGGTACCACATTACTACGTGATCCAAACCAGAGAAAACCCAGGATCTAGCCAACAGGTATGCGAAAAATGCGAAAATATGAGTCAGATGATTGCAAATACCAGACGTAACCCAGACCTAATCGGTGTTGTCCCCTCAAATGTTGATCGAAACCATGTTTAAATGACTGTTTCAGTGTGGTCCCAAATTACTACGTGATCCAAACCAGAGAAAACCCAGGATCTAGCCAACAGGTATGCGAAAAATGCGAAAATATGAGTCAGATGATTGCAAATACCAGACGTAACCCAGACATAACCGGCGTTATCCTCTAAAATATTAATCGCAACCAGAATTAATTGACTGTTTCATTGTAGTACCACATTTCTACGTGATTCAAATCAGAAAAAGACCAGGATCTGGCTATGAAGTATGCGATGAATTCGAAAGTATGAGTCAGATGATTGCAAATACCAGACCTAACCCAGACATAATCGGCGTCATCCTGTAAAATATTAATCGCAACCAGGTTTCATTGACTGTTTCCGTGTGGAACCAAATTACTACGTGATCCAAACCAGAAGAAACCCAGGATCTAGCCAACAAGTATGCGAAAAATGTGAAAGTATGAGGCGGATGATTACAAATACCAGACCTAACCCAGACATAACCAGTGTTATTCTCTGAAATATTAATCTCAACCACAATTAATTGACTGTTCCAATGTGGTACCACATTATTACGTGATTCAAACCAGAAAAAACCCAGTTTCTGGCCAACAAGTATGCGAAAAATGCGACAGCAAGACGAAGATGATGGCAAATACCAGACCTAACCCAGACATAACTGGCGTCATCCTCTAAAATATTAATCGGAACCGGGTATAATTGACCCTGTCAGTGTGGTGCCACATTACTACGTGATCCAAATCAAAAAAACCTCAGGATCTGGCCAACAAGTATGCGAAAAATGCGAAAGTATGAGCTAGATGAGGGCAAATACCACACCTAACCCAGACATAAACGGCGTTATCCTGTAAAATATTAATCGCAACCAGAATTAATTAACTGTTTCAGTGTGGTACCACATTATTACGTGATTCAAACCAGAAAAAACCCAGTTTCTGGCCAACAAGTATGCGAAAAATGCGAAAGTGTGAGCTAGGTGAGGGCAAATACCAGACCTAACCGAGACATAACCGGCGTTATCCTCTAAAATATTAATCGCAAACCGAATTAATTGACTGTTTCATTGTGGTACCACATTATTACGTGATCCAAACCAGAAAAAACCCAGTTTCTGGTCCACAAGTATGCGAAAAATGCGACAGCAAGACGAAGATGATGGCAAATACCAGACCTAACCCAGACATAACCGGCGTTATCCTCCAAAATATTGCTCGAAACCAGGTTTAATTGACGGTTTCAGTGAGGTACCACTTTACTACGTGATCCAATCCAGAAAACGGCCAGGATCTGGCCAACCAGTATGCGAAAAATGCGATAGTGTGAGCTAGGTGAGGGCAAATACCAGACCTAACCGAGACATAACCGGCGTTATCCTCTAAAATATTAATCGCAAACCGAATTAATTGACTGTTTCATTGTGGTACCACATTATTACGTGATTCAAACCAGAAAAAACCCAGTTTCTGGCCAACAAGTATGCGAAAAATGCGACAGCAAGACGAAGATGATGGCAAATACCAGACCTAACCCAGACATAACTGGCGTTATCCTCCAAAATATTGATCGAAACCAGGTTTAATTGACGGTTTCAGTGTGGTACCACATTACTACGCGATCCGATCCAGAAAACGGCCAGGATCAGACCTAGCGTGCGTCATCCTCTAAAATATTGATCGCGGCCAGGTTTAATTGACTGTTTCTGTGTGGTACCACAATACTACGTGATTCAAACCAGAGGAAGTCCAGGATCTTGGCAACAAGAATGCAAAATATGCGATTGTATGAGCCTGATGAGGGCAAATCGCAGACCTAACCCAGATCTAGCATGCGTTATCCTCTGAAATATTGATCGTGGCCTGGTTTAATTGACTGTTTCAGTGTGGGACCACATTACCACTTGATCCAAACCAGAAAAAACTCGGGATCTGTTCAACAACTATCTGAAGAATGCGAAAGTATGAGTCTGATGAGGGCAGATCCCAGACCTAACCCAGACCTAACATGCGTTATCCTTTAAAATATTGGTCGAGACCAGGCTTAATCGACTGTTTTATGTGTAGTACCACATTACTACGTGATCCAAACCAGAAAAAACCCAGGATCTGTTCAACAAGTATGTGAAGAATGCGAAAGTATGAGTCTGATGAGAGCAAATCCCTGGCCTAACCTAGACCAAACATGCGTTATCCTCTAAAACATTGATCCAGACCAGGCATAATCGACCGTTTCAGTGTGGTACCACATTACTACGTGATCCAAACCAGAAAAAACTCAGGATCTGTTCAACAAGTATGTGAAGAATGCGAAAGTGTGAGTCTGATGAGGGCAAATCCCAGACCTAACCCAGACCTGGCATGCGTTCTCCTCTAAAATATTGATCGTGGCCACGTTTAATTGACTGTTTCTGTGTGGTACCACAATACTACGTGATTCAAACCAGAAGAAGAGCAGGATCTTGGCAACAAGAATGCAAAATATGCGATTTTATGAGCCTGATGAGGGCAAGTCCCAGACCTAACCCAGATCTAGCATGCGTTATCCTCTGAAATATCGATCGTGGCCAGGTTTAATTGACTGTTTCAGTGTGGGACCACATTACTACGTGATCCAAACCAGAAAAGGACCAGGATCTGGCCAACAAGTGTGCGAAATATGCGAAAGTATGAGCCTGATGAGAGCAAATCCCTGACCTAACCTAGCCCTAACATGCCTTATCCTCTAAAATATTGATCGAAACCAGGTTTAATCCACTCTTTCAGTGTGGTACCACAGTACTACGCGGTACAATCCAGAAAAGGACCAGGATCTGGCCAACAAGTGTGCGAAATATGCGATAGTGTGAGACTGATGAGGGCAAATCCCAGACCTAACCCAGACGTAGCATTCGTTATCCTCTAAAATATTGATCGTGGCCACGTCTAATTGACTGTTTCTGTGTGGTACCACAATATTACGTGATTCAAACCAGAGGAAGACCAGAATCTGGCCAACAAGAATGCGAAATATGCGATTTTATGAGCCTGATGAGGGCAAACCCCAGACCTAACCCAGACCTAGCATGCGTTATCCTCTAAAATATTGATCGTGGCCACGTTTAATTGACTGTTTCTGTGTGGTACCACAATATTACGTGATTCAAACCAGAGGAAGACCAGGATCTGGCCAACAAGAATGCGAAATATGCGATTTTATGAGCGTGATGAGGACAAATCCCAGACATAACCCAGACCTAGCATGCGTTATCCTCTAAAATATTGATCGAAACCAGGTTTAATCAACTGTTCCAGTGTGGTACCACATTACTACCTAATCCAAACCAGAAAAAACCCTGGATCTGTTCAACAAGTGTGTGAAGAATGCGAAAGTATGAGCCTGATGTGGGCAAATCCCAGACCTAACCAAGATCTAGCATGCGTTATCCTCTGAAATATTGATCGTGGCCAGGTTTAATTGACTGTTTCAGTGTGGGACCACATTACTACGTGATCCAAACCAGAAAAGGACCAGGATCTGGCCAACAAGAATGCGAAATATGCAATTGCATGAGCCTGATGAGGGCAAATCCCAGACCTAACCCAGACCTAGCATGCGTTATCCTCTAAAATATTGATCGTGGCCACGTTTAATTGACTCTTTCTGTGAGGTACCACAATATTACGTGCTTCAAACCAGAGGAAGACCAGGATCTGGCCAACAAGAATGCGAAATATGCGATTTTATGAGTCTGATGAGAGCAAATACCAGACCTAACCTAGACCTAACATGCGTTATCCTCTAAAATATTGATCGAAACCAGGCTTAACCGACTGTTCCCGTGTGGTACCACATTACTACCTGATCCAAACCAGAAAAGGACCAGGATCTGGCCAACAAGAATGCGAAATATGCAATTGCATGAGCCTGATGAGGGCAAATCCCAGACCTAACCCAGACCTAGCATGCGTTATCCTCTAAAATATTGATCGTGGCCACGTTTAATTGACTCTTTCTGTGAGGTACCACAATATTACGTGCTTCAAACCAGAGGAAGACCAGGATCTGGCCAACAAGAATGCGAAATATGCGATTGTATGAGCCTGATGAGAGCAAATCCCTGGCCTAACCTAGACCTAACATGCGTTATCCTCTAAAACATTGATCCAGACCAGGCATAATTGACCGTTTCAGTGTGGTACCACATTACTACGTGATCCAAACCAGAAAAAACTCAGGATCTGGTCAACAATTATGTGAAGAATGCGAAAGTATGACTCTGATGAGGGCAAATCTCAGACCTAACCCAGACCTAACATGCGTTATCCTCTAAAATATAGGTCGAGACCAGGCTTAATCGACCGTTTCAGTGTGGTACCACATTACTACGTGATCCAAACCAGAAAAAACTCAGGATCTGTTCAACAAGTATGTGAAGAATGCGAAAGTGTGAGTCTGATGAGGGCAAATCCCAGACCTAACCCAGACCTGGCATGCGTTCTCCTCTAAAATATTGATCGTGGCCACGTTTAATTGACTGTTTCTGTGTGGTACCACAATACTACGTGATTCAAACCAGAAGAAGACCAGGATCTTGGCAACAAGAATGCAAAATATGCGATTTTATGAGTCTGATGTGGGGACATCCCAGACCTAACCCAGACCTAGCATGCGTTATCCTCTAAAATATTGATCGCGGCCAGGTTTAATTGACTGTTTCTGTGTGGTACCACAATACTACGTGATTCAAACCAGAGGAAGACCAGGATCTTGTCAACAAGAATGCAAAATATGCGATTGTATGAGCCTGATGAGGGCAAATCCCAGACCTAAACCAGACCTAGCATGCGTTATCCTCTAAACTATTGATCGATACCAGGTTTAATCGACTGTTCCAGTGTGGTACCACATTACTACCTAATCCAAACCAGAAAAAAACCCTGGATCCGTTCAACAAGTGTGTGAAGAATGCGAAACTATGAGTCTGATGTGGGCAAATCCCAGACCTAACCCAGATCTAGCATGCGTTATCCTCTAAAATATTGATTGTGGCCAGGTTTAATCGACTCTTTCAGTGTGGTACCACATTACTACGCGATACAATCCAGAAAAGGACCAGGATCTGGCCAACAAGAATGCGAAATATGCGATTGCATGAGCCTAATGAGGGCAAATCCCAGACCTAACCCAGACCTAGCATGCGTTATCCTCTAAAATATTGATCGTGGCCACGTTTAATTGACTGTTTCTGTGTGGTACCACAATATTACGTGCTTCAAACCAGAGGAAGACCAGGATCTGGCCAACAAGAATGCGAAATATGCGATTTTATGAGCCTGATGAGGGCAAGTCCCAGACCTAACCCAGATCTAGCATGCGTTATCCTCTGAAATATTGATCGTGGCCAGGTTTAATTGACTGTTTCTGTGTGGTACCACAATACTACGTGATTCAAACCAGAAGAAGACCAGGATCTGGCCAACAAGAATTCGAAATATGAGATTGTATGAGCCTGATGAGAGCAAATACCAGACCTAACCTAGACCTAACATGCGTTATCCTCTAAAATATTGATCGAAACCAGGCTTAACCGACTGTTTCAGTGTGGTACGACATTACTACGTGATCCAAACCAGAAAAAACCCAGGATCTGTTCAAGAATTATGTGAAGAATGCGAAAGTATGAGTCTGATGAGGGCAAATCCCAGACCTAACCCGGACCTAGCATACGTTATCCTCTAAAATATTGATCGAAACCAGGTTTAATCGACTGTTTCAGTGTGGTACCACAATACTACGCGGTACAATCCAGAAAAGGACCAGGATCTGGCCAACAAGTGTGCGAAATATGCGAAAGTGTGAGTCTGATGAGGGCTAATCCCAGACCTAACCCAGACCTAGCATGCGTTATCCTCTAAAATATTGATCGAAACCAGGTTTAATCGACTGTTTCAGTGTGGTACCACAATACTACGCGGTACAATCCAGAAAAGGACCAGGATCTGGCCAACAAGTGTGCGAAATATGCGAAAGTGTGAGTCTGATGAGGGCAAATCCCAGACCTAACCTAGACCTAGCATGCCTTTCCCTCTAAAATATTGACCGAAACCAGGTTTAATCCACTCTTTCAGTGTGGTACCACATTACTACGCGGTACAGTCCAGAAAAGAACCAGGATCTGGCCAACAAGTGTGCGAAATATGCGAAAGTATGAGCCTGATGAGAGCAAATCCCTGACCTAACCTAGACCTAACATGCCTTTTCCTCTAAAATATTGATCGAAACCAGGTTTAATCGACTGTTTCAGTGTGGTACCACATTACTACGCGGTACAATCCAGAAAAGGGCCAGGATCTGGCCAACAAGTGTGCGAAATATGCGAAAGTGTGAGTCTGATGAGGGCTAATCCCAGACCTAACCCAGACCTAGCATGCGTTATCCTCTAAAATATTGATCGTGGCCTCGTTCAATTGACTGTTTCTGTGTGGTGCCACAATGTTACGTGATTCAAACCAGAGGAAGACCAGGATCTGGCCAACAAGAATGCGAAATATGCGATTTTATGAGCCTGATGAGGGCAAATCCCTGACCTAACCTAGACCTAACATGCGTTATCCTCAAAAACATTGATCCAGACCAGGCATAATTGACCGTTTCAGTGTGGTACCACATTACTACGTGATCCAAACCAGAAAAATCTCAGGATCTGCTCAACAAGTGTGCGAAATATGCGATTGTATGAGCCTGATGAGAGCAAATCCCTGGCGTAACCTAGACCTAACATGCGTTATCCTCTAAAACATTGATCCAGACCAGGCATAATTGACCGTTTCAGTGTGGTGCCTTATTACTACGTGATCCAAACCAGAAAAAACTCAGGATCTAGTCAACAAGTATGTGAAGAATGCGAAAGTATGAGTCTGATGAGGGCAAATCCCAGACCTAACCCAGACCTAACATGCGTTATCCTGTAAAATATAGGTCGAGACCAGGCTTAATCGACTGTTTTATGTGTAGTACCACATTACTACGTGATCCAAACCAGAAAAAACCCAGGATCTGTTCAACAAGTATGTGAAGAATGCGAAAGTATGAGTCTGATGAGGGCACATCCCAGACCTAACCCAGACCTAGCATGCGTTATCCTCTAAAACATTGATCGTGGCCAGGTTTAATTGACTGTTTCTGTGTGGTACCACAATACTACGTGATTCAAACCAGAAGAAGACCAGGATCTGGCCAACAAGAATTCGAAATATGCGATTGTATGAGCCTGATGAGAGCAAATACCAGACCTAACCTAGACCTAACATGCGTTATCCTCTAAAATATTGATCGAAACCAGGCTTAACCGACTGTTTCAGTGTGGTATCACATTACTACGTGATCCAAACCAGAAAAAACCCAGGATCTGTTCAAGAATTATGTGAAGAATGCGAAAGTATGAGTCTGATGAGGGCAAATCCCAGACCTAACCCGGACCTAGCATGCGTTATCCTCTAAAATATTGATCGAAACCAGGTTTAATCGACTGTTTCAGTGTGGTACCACATTACTACGCGGTACAATCCAGAAAAGGACCAGGATCTGGCCAACAAGTGTGCGAAATATGCGAAAGTGTGAGTCTGATGAGGGCAAATCCCAGACCTAACCTAGACCTAACATGCCTTTTCCTCTAAAATATTGATCGAAACCAGGTTTAATCCACTCTTTCAGTGTGGTACCACATTACTACGCGGTACAATCCAGAAAAGGACCGTGATCTGGCCAACAAGTGTGCGAAATATGCGAAAGTGTGAGTCTGATGAGGGCAAATCCCAGACCTAACCCAGACCTAGCATGCGTTATCCTCTAAAATATTGATCGTGGCCAGGTTTAATTGACTGTTTCTGTGTGGTACCACAATACTACGTGATTCAAACGAGAAGAAGACCAGGATCAGGCCAACAAGAATGTGAAATATACGAATGTATGAGCCTGATGAGGGCAAATCCCAGACCTAACCTAGACCTATCATGCGTTATCCTCTAAAACATTGATCGAAACCAGGCTTAACCGACTGTTTCAGTGTGGTATCACATTACTACGTGATCCAAACCAGAAAAAACCCAGGATCTGTTCAAGAATTATGTGAAGAATGCGAAAGTATGAGCCTGATGAGGGCAAATCCCAGACCTAACCTAGACCTAACATGCGTTATCCTCTAAAATATTGATCGAAACCAGGCTTAACCGACTGTTTCAGTGTGGTACCACATTACTACGTGATCCAAACTAGAAAAAACCCAGGATTCAGCAAGTATGTGAAGAATGCGAAAGTATGAGTCTGATGAGGGCACATCCCAGACCTAACCCAGACCTAGCATGCGTTATCCTCTAAAATATTGATCGCGGCCAGGTTTAATTGACTGTTTCTGTGTGGTACCACAATACTACGTGATTCAAACCAGAGGAAGACCAGGTTCTTGTCAACAAGAATGCAAAATATGCGATTGTATGAGCCTGATGAGGGCAAATCCCAGACCTGACCCAGACCTAGCATGCGTTATCCTCTAAACTATTGATCGAAACCAGGTTTAATCGAATGTTCCAGTGTGGTACCACATTGCTACCTAATCCAAACCAGAAAAAAACCCTGGATCTGTTCAACAAGTGTGTGAAGAATGCGAAAGTATGAGTCTGATGTGGGCAAATCCCAGACCTGACCCAGACCTAGCATGCGTTATCCTCTGAACTATTGATCGATAGCGGGTTTAATCGACTGTTCGAGTGTGGTACCACAATATTACGTGATTCAAACCAGAAGAAGACCAGGATCTGGCCAACAAGAATGCAAGATATGCGATTTTATGAGCCTGATGAGGGCAAGTCCCAGACCTAACCCAGGTCTAGCATGCGTTATCCTCTGAAATATTGATCGTGGCCAGGTTTAATTGACTGTTTCTGTGTGGTACCACAATACTACGTGATCCAAACGAGAAGAAGACCAGGATCAGGCCAACAAGAATGTGAAACATACGATTGTATGAGCCTGATGAGGGCAAATCCCAGACCTAACCTAGACCTAACATGCGTTATCCTCTAAAACATTGATCCAGACCAGGCTTAATCGACCGTTTCAGTGTGGTACCACATTACTACGTGATCCAAACCAGAGAAAACTCAGGATCTGGTCAACGAGTATGTGAAGAATGCGAAAGTGTGAGTCTGATGAGGGCATATCGCAGACCTATACCCAGACCTAGCATGCGTTATCCTCTAAAATTTTGATCGTGGCCAGGTTTTATTGGCTGCTTCTGTGTGGTACCACAAAACTACGTGATCCAAACCAGAAACACCCAGGATCTGGCCAACAAGTGTGAGAAGTATGCGAAAGTGTGAGTCTGATGAGGGCAAATCCCAAACCTATACCCAGCCCTAGCATGCGTTATCCTCTAAAATTTTGATCGTGGCCAGGTTTTATTGGCTGCTTCTGTGTGGTACCACAAAACTACGTGATCCAAACCAGAAACACCCAGGATCTGGCCAACAAGTGTGCGAAATATGCGAAAGTGTGAGCCTGATGAGAGCAAGTCCCAGACCGGTCCCAGGCCTAACATGCGTTATCCTCTAAAATATAGGTCGCTACCAGGCTTAATGGACTGTTTTATGTGTAGTACCACATTATTACGTGATCCAAACCAGAAAAAACCCAGGATCTGTTCTACAAGTATGTGAAGAATGCGAAAGTATGAGTCTGATGAGGGCAAATCCCAGACCTAACCCGGACCTAGCATGCGTTATCCTCTAAAATATTGATCGTGGCCAGGTTTAATCGACTCTTTCAGTGTGGTACCACATTACTACGCGATACAATCCAGAAACGGACCAGGATCTGGCCAAGAAGAATGCGAAATATGCGATTGCATGAGCCTGAAATGGGGCAAATCACAGACCTAGCCTAGACCTAACATGCGTTATCCTCTAAAATATCGATCGAAACCAGGTTTAATCCACTCTTTCAGTGTGGTACCACATTACTACGTGATAGAATCCAGAAAAGGACCAGGATATGGCCATCAAGAATGCGAAATATGCGATTGCATGAGTCTGATGGGAGCAAATACCAGACCTAACCTAGACCTAACATGCGTTATCCTCTAAAATATTGATCGAAACCAGGCTTAACCGACTGTTTCAGTGTGGTACCACATTACTACGTGATCCAAACTAGAAAAAACCCAGGATCTGTTCAACAAGTATGTGAAGAATGCGAAAGTATGAGTCTGTTGAGGGCACATCCCAGACCTAACCCAGACCTAGCGTGCGTCATCCTCTAAAATATTGATCGCGGCCAGGTTTAATTGACTGTTTCTGTGTGGTACCACAATACTACGTGATTCAAACCAGAGGAAGTCCAGGATCTTGGCAACAAGAATGCAAAATATGCGATTGTATGAGCCTGATGAGGGCAAATCGCAGACCTAACCCAGATCTAGCATGCGTTATCCTCTGAAATATTGATCGTGGCCTGGTTTAATTGACTGTTTCAGTGTGGGACCACATTACCACTTGATCCAAACCAGAAAAAACTCGGGATCTGTTCAACAACTATGTGAAGAATGCGAAAGTATGAGTCTGATGAGGGCAGATCCCAGACCTAACCCAGACCTAACATGCGTTATCCTTTAAAATATTGGTCGAGACCAGGCTTAATCGACTGTTTTATGTGTAGTACCACATTACTACGTGATCCAAACCAGAAAAAACCCAGGATCTGTTCAACAAGTATGTGAAGAATGCGAAAGTATGAGTCTGATGAGAGCAAATCCCTGGCCTAACCTAGACCAAACATGCGTTATCCTCTAAAACATTGATCCAGACCAGGCATAATCGACCGTTTCAGTGTGGTACCACATTACTACGTGATCCAAACCAGAAAAAACTCAGGATCTGTTCAACAAGTATGTGAAGAATGCGAAAGTGTGAGTCTGATGAGGGCAAATCCCAGACCTAACCCAGACCTGGCATGCGTTCTCCTCTAAAATATTGATCGTGGCCACGTTTAATTGACTGTTTCTGTGTGGTACCACAATACTACGTGATTCAAACCAGAAGAAGAGCAGGATCTTGGCAACAAGAATGCAAAATATGCGATTTTATGAGCCTGATGAGGGCAAGTCCCAGACCTAACCCAGATCTAGCATGCGTTATCCTCTGAAATATCGATCGTGGCCAGGTTTAATTGACTGTTTCAGTGTGGGACCACATTACTACGTGATCCAAACCAGAAAAGGACCAGGATCTGGCCAACAAGTGTGCGAAATATGCGAAAGTATGAGCCTGATGAGAGCAAATCCCTGACCTAACCTAGCCCTAACATGCCTTATCCTCTAAAATATTGATCGAAACCAGGTTTAATCCACTCTTTCAGTGTGGTACCACAGTACTACGCGGTACAATCCAGAAAAGGACCAGGATCTGGCCAACAAGTGTGCGAAATATGCGAAAGTGTGAGACTGATGAGGGCAAATCCCAGACCTAACCCAGACGTAGCATTCGTTATCCTCTAAAATATTGATCGTGGCCACGTCTAATTGACTGTTTCTGTGTGGTACCACAATATTACGTGATTCAAACCAGAGGAAGACCAGAATCTGGCCAACAAGAATGCGAAATATGCGATTTTATGAGCCTGATGAGGGCAAACCCCAGACCTAACCCAGACCTAGCATGCGTTATCCTCTAAAATATTGATCGTGGCCACGTTTAATTGACTGTTTCTGTGTGGTACCACAATATTACGTGATTCAAACCAGAGGAAGACCAGGATCTGGCCAACAAGAATGCGAAATATGCGATTTTATGAGCGTGATGAGGACAAATCCCAGACATAACCCAGACCTAGCATGCGTTATCCTCTAAAATATTGATCGAAACCAGGTTTAATCGACTGTTCCAGTGTGGTAACACATTACTACCTAATCCAAACCAGAAAAAACCCTGGATCTGTTCAACAAGTGTGTGAAGAATGCGAAAGTATGAGCCTGATGTGGGCAAATCCCAGACCTAACCAAGATCTAGCATGCGTTATCCTCTGAAATATTGATCGTGGCCAGGTTTAATTGACTGTTTCAGTGTGGGACCACATTACTACGTGATCCAAACCAGAAAAGGACCAGGATCTGGCCAACAAGAATGCGAAATATGCAATTGCATGAGCCTGAAGAGGGCAAATCCCAGACCTAACCCAGACCTGGCATGCGTTATCCTCTAAAATATTGATCGTGGCCACGTTTAATTGACTCTTTCTGTGAGGTACCACAATATTACGTGCTTCAAACCAGAGGAAGACCAGGATCTGGCCAACAAGAATGCGAAATATGCGATTTTATGAGTCTGATGAGAGCAAATACCAGACCTAACCTAGACCTAACATGCGTTATCCTCTAAAATATTGATCGAAACCAGGCTTAACCGACTGTTCCCGTGTGGTACCACATTACTACCTGATCCAAACCAGAAAACACCCAGGATCTGGCCAACAAGTGTGCGAAATATGCGATTGTATGAGCCTGATGAGAGCAAATCCCTGGCCTAACCTAGACCTAACATGCGTTATCCTCTAAAACATTGATCCAGACCAGGCATAATTGACCGTTTCAGTGTGGTACCACATTACTACGTGATCCAAACCAGAAAAAACTCAGGATCTGGTCAACAATTATGTGAAGAATGCGAAAGTATGACTCTGATGAGGGCAAATCTCAGACCTAACCCAGACCTAACATGCGTTATCCTCTAAAATATAGGTCGAGATCAGGCTTAATCGACTGTTTTATGTGTAGTACCACATTACTACGTGATCCAAACCAGAAAAAACCCAGGATCTGTTCAACAAGTATGTGAAGAATGCGAAAGTATGAGTCTGATGAGGGCACATCCCAGACCTAACCCAGACCTAGCATGCGTTATCCTCTAAAACATTGATCGTGGCCAGGTTTAATTGACTGTTTCTGTGTGGTACCACAATACTACGTGATTCAAACCAGAAGAAGACCAGGATCTTGGCAACAAGAATGCAAAATATGCGATTGTATGAGCCTGATGAGGGCAAATCCCAGACCTAACCCAGATCTAGCATCCGTTATCCTCTGAAATATTGATCGTGGCCAGGTTTAATTGACTGTTCCAGTGTGGGACCACATTACTACGTGATCCAAATCAGAAAAGGACCAGGACCTGGCCAACAAGTGTGCGAAATATGCGAAAGTATGAGCCTGATGAGAGCAAATCCCTGACCTAACCTAGACCTAACATGCGTTATCCTCTAAAATATTGATCGAAACCAGGCTTAACCGACTGTTTCAGTGTGGTACCACATTACTACTTGATCCAAACCAGAAAAGCTCGGGATCTGTTCAACAAGTGTGTGAAGAATGCGAAAGTATGAGTCTGATGTGGGGACATCCCAGACCTAACCCAGACCTAGCATGCGTTATCCTCTAAAATATTGATCGCGGCCAGGTTTAATTGACTGTTTCTGTGTGGTACCACAATACTACGTGATTCAAACCAGAGGAAGACCAGGATCTTGTCAACAAGAACGCAAAATATGCGATTGTATGAGCCTGATGAGGGCAAATCCCAGACCTAACCCAGACCTAGCATGCGTTATCCTCTAAACTATTGATCGAAACCAGGTTTAATCGACTGTTCCAGTGTGGTACCACATTACTACCTAATCCAAACCAGAAAAAAACCCTGGATCCGTTCAACAAGTGTGTGAAGAATGCGAAAGTATGAGTCTGATGTGGGCAAATGCCAGACCTAACCCAGATCTAGCATGCGTTATCCTCTAAAATATTGATTGTGGCCAGGTTTAATCGACTCTTTCAGTGTGGTACCACATTACTACGCGATACAATCCAGAAAAGGACCAGGATCTGGCCAACAAGAATGCGAAATATGCGATTGCATGAGCCTAATGAGGGCAAATCCCAGACCTAACCCAGACCTAGCATGCGTTATCCTCTAAAATATTGATCGTGGCCACGTTTAATTGACTGTTTCTGTGTGGTACCACAATATTACGTGCTTCAAACCAGAGGAAGACCAGGATCTGGCCAACAAGAATGCGAAATATGCGATTTTATGAGCCTGATGAGGGCAAGTCCCAGACCTAACCCAGATCTAGCATGCGTTATCCTCTGAAATATTGATCGTGGCCAGGTTTAATTGACTGTTTCTGTGTGGTACCACAATACTACGTGATTCAAACCAGAAGAAGACCAGGATCTGGCCAACAAGAATTCGTAATATGCGATTGTATGAGCCTGGTGAGAGCAAATACCAGACCTAACCTAGACCTAACATGCGTTATCCTCTAAAATATTGATCGAAACCAGGCTTAACTGACTGTTTCAGTGTGGTACCACATTACTACGTGATCCAAACCAGAAAAAACCCAGGATCTGTTCAAGAATTATGTGAAGAATGCGAAAGTATGAGTCTGATGAGGGCAAATCCCAGACCTAACCCGGACCTAGCATGCGTCATCCTCTAAAATATTGATCGAAACCAGGTTTAATCGACTGTTTCATTGTGGTACCACATTACTACGCGGTACAATCCAGAAAAGGACCAGGATCTGGCCAACAAGTGTGCGAAATATGCGAAAGTGTGAGTCTGATGAGGGCAAATCCCAGACCTAACCTAGACCTAACATGCCTTTTCCTCTAAAATATTGATCGAAACCAGGTTTAATCCACTCTTTCAGTGTGGTACCACATTACTAAGCGGTACAATCCAGAAAAGAACCAGGATCTGGCCAACAAGTGTGCGAAATATGCGAAAGTATGAGCCTGATGAGAGCAAATCCCTGACCTAACCTAGGCCTAACATGCCTTTTCCTCTAAAATATTGATCGAAACCAGGTTTAATCCACTCTTTCAGTGTGGTACCACATTACTACGCGGTACAATCCAGAAAAGGACCAGGATCTGGCCAACAAGTGTGCGAAATATGCGAAAGTGTGAGTCTGAAGAGGGCAAATCCCAGACCTAACCCAGACCTAGCATGCGTTATCCTCTAAAATATTGATCGTGGCCTCGTTTAATTGACTGTTTCTGTGTGGTGCCACAATGTTACGTGATTCAAACCAGAGGAAGACCAGGATCTGGCCAACAAGAATGCGAAATATGCGATTTTATGAGCCTGATGAGGGCAAATCCCTGACCTAACCTAGACCTAACATGCGTTATCCTCTAAAACATTGATCCAGACCAGGCATAATTGACAGTTTCAGTGTGGTACCACATTACTACGTGATCCAAACCAGAAAAATCTCAGGATCTGGTCAACAAGTGTGCGAAATATGCGATTGTATGAGCCTGATGAGAGCAAATCCCTGGCCTAACCTAGACCTAACATGCGTTATCCTCTAAAACATTGATCCAGACCAGGCATAATTGACCGTTTCAGTGTGGTACCACATTATTACGTGATCCAAACCAGAAAAAACCCAGGATCTGTTCAACAAGTATGTGAAGAATGCGAAAGTATGAGTCTGATGAGGGCAAATCCCAGACCTAACCCAGACCTAGCATGCGTTATCCTCTAAAATATTGATCGTGGCCAGGTTTAATTGACTGTTTCTGTGTGGTACCACAATACTACGTGATTCAAACCAGAAGAAGACCAGGATCTGGCCAACAAGAATTCGAAATATGCGATTGTATGAGCCTGATGAGAGCAAATACCAGACGTAACCTAGACCTAACATGCGTTATCCTCTAAAATATTGATCGAAACCAGGCTTAACCGACTGTTTCAGTGTGGTATCACATTACTACGTGATCCAAACCAGAAAAAACCCAGGATCTGTTCAAGAATTATGTGAAGAATGCGAAAGTATGAGTCTGATGAGGGCAAATCCCAGACCTAACCCGGACCTAGCATGCGTTATCCTCTAAAATATTGATCGAAACCAGGTTTAATCGACTGTTTCAGTGTGGTACCACATTACTACGCGGTACAATCCAGAAAAGGACCAGGATCTGGCCAACAAGTGTGCGAAATATGCGAAAGTGTGAGTCTGATGAGGGCAAATCCCAGACCTAACCTAGACCTAACATGCCTTTTCCTCTAAAATATTGATCGAAACCAGGTTTAATCCACTCTTTCAGTGTGGTACCACATTACTACGCGGTACAATCCAGAAAAGGACCGTGATCTGGCCAACAAGTGTGCGAAATATGCGAAAGTGTGAGTCTGATGAGGGCAAATCCCAGACCTAACCCAGACCTAGCATGCGTTATCCTCTAAAATATTGATCGTGGCCAGGTTTAATTGACTGTTTCTGTGTGGTACCACAATACTACGTGATTCAAACGAGAAGAAGACCAGGATCAGGCCAACAAGAATGTGAAATATACGAATGTATGAGCCTGATGAGGGCAAATCCCAGACCTAACCTAGACCTATCATGCGTTATCCTCTAAAACATTGATCGAAACCAGGCTTAACCGACTGTTTCAGTGTGGTATCACATTACTACGTGATCCAAACCAGAAAAAACCCAGGATCTGTTCAAGAATTATGTGAAGAATGCGAAAGTATGAGCCTGATGAGGGCAAATCCCAGACCTAACCCAGACCTAGCATGCGTTATCCTCTAAAATATTGATCGCGGCCAGGTTTAATTGACTGTTTCTGTGTGGTACCACAATACTACGTGATTCAAACCAGAGGAAGACCAGGTTCTTGTCAACAAGAATGCAAAATATGCGATTGTATGAGCCTGATGAGGGCAAATCCCAGACCTGACCCAGACCTAGCATGCGTTATCCTCTAAACTATTGATCGAAACCAGGTTTAATCGAATGTTCCAGTGTGGTACCACGTTACTACCTAATCCAAACCAGAAAAAAACCCTGGATCTGTTCAACAAGTGTGTGAAGAATGCGAAAGTATGAGTCTGATGTGGGCAAATCCCAGACCTAACCCAGATCTAGCATGCGTTATCCTCTAAAATATTGATTGTGGCCAGGTTTAATCGACTCTTTCAGTGTGGTACCACATTACTACGTGATTCAAACCAGAAACACCCAGGATCTGGCCAACAAGTGTGAGAAGTATGCGAAAGTGTGAGTCTGATGAGGGCAAATCCCAAACCTATACCCAGCCCTAGCATGCGTTATCCTCTAAAATTTTGATCGTGGCCAGGTTTTGTTGGCTGCTTCTGTGTGGTACCACAAAACTACGTGATCCAAACCAGAAACACCCAGGATCTGGCCAACAAGTGTGCGAAATATGCGAAAGTGTGAGCCTGATGAGAGCAAGTCCCAGAACGGTCCCAGGCCTAACATGCGTTATCCTCTAAAATATAGGTCGAGACCTGGCTTAATGGACTGTTTTATGTGTAGTACCACATTATTACGTGATCCAAACCAGAAAAAACCCAGGATCTGTTCTACAAGTATGTGAAGAATGCGAAAGTATGAGTCTGATGAGGGCAAATCCCAGACCTAACCCGGACCTGGCATGCGTTATCCTCTAAAATATTGATCGTGGCCAGGTTTAATCGACTCTTTCAGTGTGGTACCACATTACTACGCGATACAATCCAGAAACGGACCAGGATCTGGCCAAGAAGAATGCGAAATATGCGATTGCATGAGCCTGAAATGGGGCAAATCACAGACCTAGCCTAGACCTAACATGCGTTATCCTCTAAAATATCGATCGAAACCAGGTTTAATCCACTCTTTCAGTGTGGTACCACATTACTACGTGATAGAATCCAGAAAAGGACCAGGATATGGCCATCAAGAATGCGAAATATGCGATTGCATGAGTCTGATGGGAGCAAATACCAGACCTAACCTAGACCTAACATGCGTTATCCTCTAAAATATTGATCGAAACCAGGCTTAACCGACTGTTTCAGTGTGGTACCACATTACTACGTGATCCAAACTAGAAAAAACCCAGGATCTGTTCAACAAGTATGTGAAGAATGCGAAAGTGTGAGTCTGATGAGGGCAAATCCCAGACCTAACCCAGACCTGGCATGCGTTCTCCTCTAAAATATTGATCGTGGCCACGTTTAATTGACTGTTTCTGTGTGGTACCACAATACTACGTGATTCAAACCAGAAGAAGAGCAGGATCTTGGCAACAAGAATGCAAAATATGCGATTTTATGAGCCTGATGTGGGCAAATCCCAGACCTAACCAAGATCTAGCATGCGTTATCCTCTGAAATATTGATCGTGGCCAGGTTTAATTGACTGTTTCAGTGTGGGACCACATTACTACGTGATCCAAACCAGAAAAGGACCAGGATCTGGCCAACAAGAATGCGAAATATGCAATTGCATGAGCCTGATGAGGGCAAATCCCAGACCTAACCCAGACCTAGCATGCGTTATCCTCTAAAATATTGATCGTGGCCACGTTTAATTGACTCTTTCTGTGAGGTACCACAATATTACGTGCTTCAAACCAGAGGAAGACCAGGATCTGGCCAACAAGAATGCGAAATATGCGATTTTATGAGTCTGATGAGAGCAAATACCAGACCTAACCTAGACCTAACATGCGTTATCCTCTAAAATATTCATCGAAACCAGGCTTAACCGACTGTTCCCGTGTGGTACCACATTACTACCTGATCCAAACCAGAAAACACCCAGGATCTGGCCAACAAGTGTGCGAAATATGCGATTGTATGAGCCTGATGAGAGCAAATCCCTGGCCTAACCTAGACCTAACATGCGTTATCCTCTAAAACATTGATCCAGACCAGGCATAATTGACCGTTTCAGTGTGGTACCACATTACTACGTGATCCAAACCAGAAAAAACTCAGGATCTGGTCAACAATTATGTGAAGAATGCGAAAGTATGACTCTGATGAGGGCAAATCCCAGACCTAACCCAGACCTAACATGCGTTATCCTCTAAAATATAGGTCGAGACCAGGCTTAATCGACTGTTTTATGTGTAGTACCACATTACTACGTGATCCAAACCAGAAAAAACCCAGGATCTGTTCAACAAGTATGTGAAGAATGCGAAAGTATGAGTCTGATGAGGGCACATCCCAGACCTAACCCAGACCTAGCATGCGTTATCCTCTAAAACATTGATCGTGGCCAGGTTTAATTGACTGTTTCTGTGTGGTACCACAATACTACGTGATTCAAACCAGAAGAAGACCAGGATCTTGGCAACAAGAATGCAAAATATGCGATTGTATGAGCCTGATGAGGGCAAATCCCAGACCTAACCCAGATCTAGCATGCGTTATCCTCTGAAATATTGATCGTGGCCAGGTTTAATTGACTGTTTCAGTGTGGGACCACATTACTACGTGATCCAAATCAGAAAAGGACCAGGACCTGGCCAACAAGTGTGCGAAATATGCGAAAGTATGAGCCTGATGAGAGCAAATCCCTGACCTAACCTAGACCTAACATGCGTTATCCTCTAAAATATTGATCGAAACCAGGCTTAACCGACTGCTTCAGTGTGGTACCACATTACTACTTGATCCAAACCAGAAAAGCTCGGGATCTGTTCAACAAGTGTGTGAAGAATGCGAAAGTATGAGTCTGATGTGGGGACATCCCAGACCTAACCCAGACCTAGCATGCGTTATCCTCTAAAATATTGATCGCGGCCAGGTTTAATTGACTGTTTCTGTGTGGTACCACAATACTACGTGATTCAAACCAGAGGAAGACCAGGATCTTGTCAACAAGAATGCAAAATATGCGATTGTATGAGCCTGATGAGGGCAAATCCCAGACCTAACCCAGACCTAGCATGCGTTATCCTCTAAAATACTGATCGCGGCCAGGTTTAATTGACTGTTTCTGTGTGGTGCCACAATGTTACGTGATTCAAACCAGAGGAAGACCAGGATCTGGCCAACAAGAATGCGAAATATGCGATTTTATGAGCCTGATGAGGGCAAATCCCTGACCTAACCTAGACCTAACATGCGTTATCCTCTAAAACATTGATCCAGACCAGGCATAATTGACCGTTTCAGTGTGGTACCACATTACTACGTGATCCAAACCAGAAAAATCTCAGGATCTGGTCAACAAGTGTGCGAAATATGCGAAAGTGTGAGTCTGATGAGGGCAAATCCCAGACCTAACCTAGACCTAGCATGCCTTTCCCTCTAAAATATTGATCGAAACCAGGTTTAATCCACTCTTTCAGTGTGGTACCACATTACTACGCGGTACAATCCAGAAAAGAACCAGGATCTGGCCAACAAGTGTGCGAAATATGCGAAAGTGTGAGTCTGATGAGGGCAAATCCCAGACCTAACCTAGACCTAACATGCCTTTTCCTCTAAAATATTGATCGAAACCAGGTTTAATCCACTCTTTCAGTGTGGTACCACATTACTACGCGGTACAATCCAGAAAAGAACCAGGATCTGGCCAACAAGTGTGCGAAATATGCGAAAGTATGAGCCTGATGAGAGCAAATCCCTGACCTAACCTAGGCCTAACATGCCTTTTCCTCTAAAATATTGATCGAAACCAGGTTTAATCCACTCTTTCAGTGTGGTACCACATTACTACGCGGTACAATCCAGAAAAGGACCAGGATCTGGCCAACAAGTGTGCGAAATATGCGAAAGTGTGAGTCTGATGAGGGCAAATCCCAGACCTAACCCAGACCTAGCATGCGTTATCCTCTAAAATATTGATCGTGGCCTCGTTTAGTTGACTGTTTCTGTGTGGTGCCACAATGTTACGTGATTCAAACCAGAGGAAGACCAGGATCTGGCCAACAAGAATGCGAAATATGCGATTTTATGAGCCTGATGAGGGCAAGTCCCAGACCTAACCCAGATCTAGCATGCGTTATCCTCTGAAATATTGATCGTGGCCAGGTTTAATTGACTGTTTCTGTGTGGTACCACAATACTACGTGATTCAAACCAGAAGAAGACCAGGATCTGGCCAACAAGAATTCGAAATATGCGATTGTATGAGCCTGATGAGAGCAAATACCAGACCTAACCTAGACCTAACATGCGTTATCCTCTAAAATATTGATCGAAACCAGGCTTAACTGACTGTTTCAGTGTGGTACCACATTACTACGTGATCCAAACCAGAAAAAACCCAGGATCTGTTCAAGAATTATGTGAAGAATGCGAAAGTATGAGTCTGATGAGGGCAAATCCCAGACCTAACCCGGACCTAGCATGCGTCATCCTCTAAAATATTGATCGAAACCAGGTTTAATCGACTGTTTCAGTGTGGTACCACATTACTACGCGGTACAATCCAGAAAAGGACCAGGATCTGGCCAACAAGTGTGCGAAATATGCGAAAGTGTGAGTCTGATGAGGGCAAATCCCAGACCTAACCTAGACCTAGCATGCCTTTCCCTCTAAAATATTGATCGAAACCAGGTTTAATCCACTCTTTCAGTGTGGTACCACATTACTACGCGGTACAATCCAGAAAAGAACCAGGATCTGGCCAACAAGTGTGCGAAATATGCGAAAGTGTGAGTCTGATGAGGGCAAATCCCAGACCTAACCTAGACCTAACATGCCTTTTCCTCTAAAATATTGATCGAAACCAGGTTTAATCCACTCTTTCAGTGTGGTACCACATTACTACGCGGTACAATCCAGAAAAGAACCAGGATCTGGCCAACAAGTGTGCGAAATATGCGAAAGTATGAGCCTGATGAGAGCAAATCCCTGACCTAACCTAGGCCTAACATGCCTTTTCCTCTAAAATATTGATCGAAACCAGGTTTAATCCACTCTTTCAGTGTGGTACCACATTACTACGCGGTACAATCCAGAAAAGGACCAGGATCTGGCCAACAAGTGTGCGAAATATGCGAAAGTGTGAGTCTGATGAGGGCAAATCCCAGACCTAACCCAGACCTAGCATGCGTTATCCTCTAAAATATTGATCGTGGCCTCGTTTAGTTGACTGTTTCTGTGTGGTGCCACAATGTTACGTGATTCAAACCAGAGGAAGACCAGGATCTGGCCAACAAGAATGCGAAATATGCGATTTTATGAGCCTGATGAGGGCAAATCCCTGACCTAACCTAGACCTAACATGCGTTATCCTCTAAAACATTGATCCAGGCATAATTGACCGTTTCAGTGTGGTACCACATTACTACGTGATCCAAACCAGAAAAATCTCAGGATCTGGTCAACAAGTGTGCGAAATATGCGATTGTATGAGCCTGATGAGAGCAAATCCCTGGCCTAACCTAGACCTAACATGCGTTATCCTCTGAAACATTGACCCAGCCCAGGCATAATTGACCGTTTCAGTGTGGTACCACATTATTACGTGATCCAAACCAGAAAAAACCCAGGATCTGTTCAACAAGTATGTGAAGAATGCGAAAGTATGAGTCTGATGAGGGCAAATCCCAGACCTAACCCAGACCTAGCATGCGTTATCCTCTAAAATATTGATCGTGGCCACGTTTAATTGACTCTTTCTGTGAGGTACCACAATATTACGTGCTTCAAACCAGAGGAAGACCAGGATCTGGCCAACAAGAATGCGAAATATGCGATTTTATGAGTCTGATGAGAGCAAATACCAGACCTAACCTAGACCTAACATGCGTTATCCTCTAAAATATTGATCGAAACCAGGCTTAACCGACTGTTCCCGTGTGGTACCACATTACTACCTGATCCAAACCAGAAAACACCCAGGATCTGGCCAACAAGTGTGCGAAATATGCGATTGTATGAGCCTGATGAGAGCAAATCCCTGGCCTAACCTAGACCTAACATGCGTTATCCTCTAAAACATTGATCCAGACCAGGCATAATTGACCGTTTCAGTGTGGTACCACATTACTACGTGATCCAAACCAGAAAAAACTCAGGATCTGGTCAACAAGTATGTGAAGAATGCGAAAGTATGAGTCTGATGAGGGCAAATCCCAGACCTAACCCAGACCTAACATGCGTTATCCTCTAAAATATAGGTCGAGACCAGGCTTAATCGACTGTTTTATGTGTAGTACCACATTACTACGTGATCCAAACCAGAAAAAACCCAGGATCTGTTCAACAAGTATGTGAAGAATGCGAAAGTATGAGTCTGATGAGGGCACATCCCAGACCTAACCCAGACCTAGCATGCGTTATCCTCTAAAACATTGATCGTGGCCAGGTTTAATTGACTGTTTCTGTGTGGTACCACAATACTACGTGATTCAAACCAGAAGAAGACCAGGATCTTGGCAACAAGAATGCAAAATATGCGATTGTATGAGCCTGATGAGGGCAAATCCCAGACCTAACCCGGACCTAGCATGCGTTATCCTCTAAAATATTGATCGAAACCAGGTTTAATCCACTCTTTCAGTGTGGTACCACATTACTACGCGGTACAATCCAGAAAAGGACCGTGATCTGGCCAACAAGCGTGCGAAATATGCGAAAGTGTGAGTCTGATGAGGGCAAATCCCAGACCTAACCCAGACCTAGCATGCGTTATCCTCTAAAACATTGATCCAGACCAGGCTTAATCGACCGTGTCGGTGTGGTACCACATTACTACGTGATCCAAACCAGAAAAAACTCAGGATCTGGTCAACAAGTATGTGAAGAATGCGAAAGTATGAGCCTGATGAGAGCAAATACCAGACCTAACCTAGACCTAACATGCGTTATCCTCTAAAATATTGATCGAAACCAGGCTTAACCGACTGTTTCAGTGTGGTACCACATTACTACGTGATCCAAACTAGAAAAAACCCAGGATTCAGCAAGTATGTGAAGAATGCGAAAGTATGAGTCTGATGAGGGCACATCCCAGACCTAACCCAGACCTAGCATGCGTTATCCTCTAAAATATTGATCGTGGCCAGGTTTAATTGACTGTTTCTGTGTGGTACCACAATACTACGTGATTCAAACGAGAAGAAGACCAGGATCAGGCCAACAAGAATGTGAAATATACGAATGTATGAGCCTGATGAGGGCAAATCCCAGACCTAACCTAGACCTATCATGCGTTATCCTCTAAAACATTGATCCAGACCAGGCTTAATCGACCGTGTCGGTGTGGTACCACATTACTACGTGATCCAAACCAGAAAAAACTCAGGATCTGGTCAACAAGTATGTGAAGAATGCGAAAGTATGAGCCTGATGAGAGCAAATACCAGACCTAACCTAGACCTAACATGCGTTATCCTCTAAAATATTGATCGAAACCAGGCTTAACCGACTGTTTCAGTGTGGTACCACATTACTACGTGATCCAAACTAGAAAAAACCCAGGATTCAGCAAGTATGTGAAGAATGCGAAAGTATGAGTCTGATGAGGGCACATCCCAGACCTAACCCAGACCTAGCATGCGTTATCCTCTAAAATATTGATCGCGGCCAGGTTTAATTGACTATTTCTGTGTGGTACCACAATACTACGTGATTCAAACCAGAGGAAGACCAGGTTCTTGTCAACAAGAATGCAAAATATGCGATTGTATGAGCCTGATGAGGGCAAATCCCAGACCTGACCCAGACCTAGCATGCGTTATCCTCTAAAACATTGATCCAGACCAGGCTTAATCGACCGTGTCGGTGTGGTACCACATTACTACGTGATCCAAACCAGAAAAAACTCAGGATCTGGTCAACAAGTATGTGAAGAATGCGAAAGTATGAGCCTGATGAGAGCAAATACCAGACCTAACCTAGACCTAACATGCGTTATCCTCGAAAATATTGATCGAAACCAGGCTTAACCGACTGTTTCAGTGTGGTACCACATTACTACGTGATCCAAACTAGAAAAAACCCAGGATTCAGCAAGTATGTGAAGAATGCGAAAGTATGAGTCTGATGAGGGCACATCCCAGACCTAACCCAGACCTAGCATGCGTTATCCTCTAAAATATTGATCGCGGCCAGGTTTAATTGACTATTTCTGTGTGGTACCACAATACTACGTGATTCAAACCAGAGGAAGACCAGGTTCTTGTCAACAAGAATGCAAAATATGCGATTGTATGAGCCTGATGAGGGCAAATCCCAGACCTGACCCAGACCTAGCATGCGTTATCCTCTAAACTATTGATCGAAACCAGGTTTAATCGAATGTTCCAGTGTGGTACCACATTACCACCTAATCCAAACCAGAAAAAAACCCTGGATCTGTTCAACAAGTGTGTGAAGAATGCGAAAGTATGAGTCTGACGTGGGCAAATCCCAGACCTAACCCAGATCTAGCATGCGTTATCCTCTAAAATATTGATTGTGGCCAGGTTTAATCGACTCTTTCAGTGTGGTACCACATTACTACGTGATTCAAACCAGAAGAAACTCATGATCTGTTCAACAAGTATGAGAAGAACGAGAAAGTATGAGCCTGATGAGGGCACATCCAAGACCTAACCCAGACCTAGCATGGGTTTTCCTCTTAATATTGATCGAAACCGGGTTTAATCGACTGTTCCAGTGTGGTACCACAATATTACGTGATTCAAACCAGAAGAAGACCAGGATCTGGCCAACAAGAATGCAAAATATGCGATTTTATGAGCCTGATGAGGGCAAGTCCCAGACCTAACCCAGGTCTAGCATGCGTTATCCTCTGAAATATTGATCGTGGCCAGGTTTAATTGACTGTTTCTGTGTGGTACCACAATACTACGTGATCCAAACGAGAAGAAGACCAGGATCAGGCCAACAAGAATGTGAAACATACGATTGTATGAGCCTGATGAGGGCAAATCCCAGACCTAACCAAGACCTAACATGCGTTATCCTCTAAAACATTGATCCAGACCAGGCTTAATCGACCGTTTCAGTGTGGTACCACATTACTACGTGATCCAAACCAGAGAAAACTCAGGATCTGGTCAACGAGTATGTGAAGAATGCGAAAGTGTGAGTCTGATGAGGGCATATCGCAGACCTATACCCAGACCTAGCATGCGTTATCCTCTAAAATTTTGATCGTGGCCAGGTTTTATTGGCTGCTTCTGTGTGGTACCACAAAACTACGTGATCCAAACCAGAAACACCCAGGATCTGGCCAACAAGTGTGCGAAGTATGCGAAAGTGTGAGTCTGATGAGGGCAAATCCCAAACCTATACCCAGCCTTAGCATGCTTTATCCTCTAAAATTTTGATCGTGGCCAGGTTTTATTGGCTGCTTCTGTGTGGTACCACAAAACTACGTGATCCAAACCAGAAACACCCAGGATCTGGCCAACAAGTGTGCAAAATATGCGAAAGTGTGAGCCTGATGAGAGCAAGTCCCAGACCGGTCCCAGGCCTAACATGCGTTATCCTCTAAAATATAGGTCGAGACCAGGCTTAATGGACTGTTTTATGTGTAGTACCACATTATTACGTGATCCAAACCAGAAAAACCCCAGGATCTGTTCAACAAGTATGTGAAGAATGCGAAAGTATGAGTCTGATGAGGGCAAATCCCAGACATAACCCGGACCTAGCATGCGTTATCCTCTAAAATATTGATCGTGGCCAGGTTTAATCGACTCTTTCAGTGTGGTACCACATTACTACGCGATACAATCCAGAAACGGACCAGGATCTGGCCAAGAAGAATGCGAAATATGCGATTGCATGAGCCTGAAATGGGGCAAATCACAGACCTAGCCTAGACCTAACATGCGTTATCCTCTAAAATATCGATCGAAACCAGGTTTAATCCACTCTTTCAGTGTGGTACCACATTACTACGTGATAGAATCCAGAAAAGGACCAGGATATGGCCATCAAGAATGCGAAATATGCGATTGCATGAGTCTGATGGGAGCAAATACCAGACCTAACCTAGACCTAACATGCGTTATCATCTAAAATATTGATAGAAACCAGGCTTAACCGACTGTTTCAGTGTGGTACCACATTACTACGTGATCCAAACTAGAAAAAACCCAGGATCTGTTCAACAAGTATGTGAAGAATGCGAAAGTATGAGTCTGTTGAGGGCACATCCCAGACCGAACCCAGACCTAGCGTGCGTTATCCTCTAAAATATTGATCGCGGCCAGGTTTAATTCACTGTTTCTGTGTGGTACCACAATACTACGTGATTCAAACCAGAGGAAGTCCAGGATCTTGGCAACAAGAATGAAAATATGCGATTGTATGAGCCTGATGAGGGCAAATCGCAGACCTAACCCAGATCTAGCATGCGTTATCCTCTGAAATATTGATCGTGGCCTGGTTTAATTGACTGTTTCAGTGTGGGACCACATTACTACTTGATCCAAACCAGAAAAAACTCGGGATCTGTTCAACAACTATGTGAAGAATGCGAAAGTATGAGTCTGATGAGGGCAGATCCCAGACCTAACCCAGACCTAACATGCGTTATCCTTTAAAATATTGGTCGAGACCAGGCTTAATCGACTGTTTTATGTGTAGTACCACATTACTACGTGATCCAAACCAGAAAAAACCCAGGATCTGTTCAACAAGTATGTGAAGAATGCGAAAGTATGAGTCTGATGAGAGCAAATCCCTGGCCTAACCTAGACCAAACATGCGTTATCCTCTAAAACATTGATCCAGACCAGGCATAGTCGACCGTTTCAGTGTGGTACCACATTACTACGTGATCCAAACCAGAAAAAACTCAGGATCTGTTCAACAAGTATGTGAAGAATGCGAAAGTGTGAGTCTGATGAGGGCAAATCCCAGACCTAACCCAGACCTGGCATGCGTTCTCCTCTAAAATATTGATCGTGGCCACGTTTAATTGACTGTTTCTGTGTGGTACCACAATACTACGTGATTCAAACCAGAAGAAGAGCAGGATCTTGGCAACAAGAATGCAAAATATGCGATTGTATGAGCCTGATGAGGGCAAATCCCAGACCTAACCCAGATCTAGCATGCGTTATCCTCTGAAATATTGATCGTGGCCAGGTTTAATTGACTGTTTCAGTGTGGGACCACATTACTACGTGATCCAAATCAGAAAAGGACCAGGACCTGGCCAACAAGTGTGCGAAATATGCGAAAGTATGAGCCTGATGAGAGCAAATCCCTGACCTAACCTAGACCTAACATGCGTTATCCTCTAAAATATTGATCGAAACCAGGCTTAACCGACTGTTTCAGTGTGGTACCACATTACTACTTGATCCAAACCAGAAAAGCTCGGGATCTGTTCAACAAGTGTGTGAAGAATGCGAAAGTATGAGTCTGATGTGGGGACATCCCAGACCTAACCCAGACCTAGCATGCGTTATCCTCTAAAATATTGATCGCGGCCAGGTTTAATTGACTGTTTCTGTGTGGTACCACAATACTACGTGATTCAAACCAGAGGAAGACCAGGATCTTGTCAACAAGAATGCAAAATATGCGATTGTATGAGCCTGATGAGGGCAAATCCCAGACCTAACCCAGACCTAGCATGCGTTATCCTCTAAACTATTGATCGAAACCAGGTTTAATCGACTGTTCCAGTGTGGTACCACATTACTACCTAATCCAAACCAGAAAAAAACCCTGGATCCGTTCAACAAGTGTGTGAAGAATGCGAAAGTATGAGTCTGATGTGGGCAAATCCCAGACCTAACCCAGATCTAGCATGCGTTATCCTCTAAAATATTGATCGTGGCCAGGTTTAATCGACTCTTTCAGTGTGGTACCACATTACTACGCGATACAATCCAGAAAAGGACCTGGATCTGGCCAACAAGAATGCGAAATATGCGATTGCATGAGCCTAATGAGGGCAAATCCCAGACCTAACCCAGACCTAGCATGCGTTATCCTCTA
The DNA here is from genome assembly GCF_051014445.1 of Colletes latitarsis. Classification (NCBI taxonomy): domain Eukaryota; kingdom Metazoa; phylum Arthropoda; class Insecta; order Hymenoptera; family Colletidae; genus Colletes; species Colletes latitarsis. The sequence goes on from NC_135137.1 coordinate 3,620,451, forward strand.
AAATATTGATCGTGGCCACGTTTAATTGACTGTTTCTGTGTGGTACCACAATATTACGTGCTTCAAACCAGAGGAAGACCAGGATCTGGCCAACAAGAATGCGAAATATGCGATTTTATGAGCCTGATGAGGGCAAGTCCCAGACCTAACCCAGATCTAGCATGCGTTATCCTCTGAAATATTGATCGTGGCCAGGTTTAATTGACTGTTTCTGTGTGGTACCACAATACTACGTGATTCAAACCAGAAGAAGACCAGGATCTGTTCAAGAATTATGTGAAGAATGCGAAAGTATGAGTCTAATGAGGGCAAATCCCAGACCTAACCCGGACCTAGCATGCGTCATCCTCTAAAATATTGATCGAAACCAGGTTTAATCGACTGTTTCAGTGTGGTACCACATTACTACGCGGTACAATCCAGAAAAGGACCAGGATCTGGCCAACAAGTGTGCGAAATATGCGAAAGTGTGAGTCTGATGAGGGCAAATCCCAGACCTAACCTAGACCTAACATGCCTTTTCCTCTAAAATATTGATCGAAACCAGGTTTAATCCACTCTTTCAGTGTGGTACCACATTACTACGCGGTACAATCCAGAAAAGAACCAGGATCTGGCCAACAAGTGTGCGAAATATGCGAAAGTATGAGCCTGATGAGAGCAAATCCCTGACCTAACCTAGGCCTAACATGCCTTTTCCTCTAAAATATTGATCGAAACCAGGTTTAATCCACTCTTTCAGTGTGGTACCACATTACAACGCGGTACAATCCAGAAAAGGACCAGGATCTGGCCAACAAGTGTGCGAAATATGCGAAAGTGTGAGTCTGATGAGGGCAAATCCCAGACCTAACCCAGACCTAGCATGCGTTATCCTCTAAAATATTGATCGTGGCCTCGTTTAATTGACTGTTTCTGTGTGGTGCCACAATGTTACGTGATTCAAACCAGAGGAAGACCAGGATCTGGCCAACAAGAATGCGAAATATGCGATTTTATGAGCCTGATGAGGGCAAATCCCAGACCTAACCCAGACCTAACATGCGTTATCCTCTAAAATATAGGTCGAGACCAGGCTTAATCGACTGTTTTATGTGTAGTACCACATTACTACGTGATCCAAACCAGAAAAAACCCAGGATCTGTTCAACAAGTATGTGAAGAATGCGAAAGTATGAGTCTGATGAGGGCACATCCCAGACCTAACCCAGACCTAGCATGCGTTATCCTCTAAAACATTGATCGTGGCCAGGTTTAATTGACTGTTTCTGTGTGGTACCACATTACTACGCGGTACAATGCAGAAAAGGACCAGGACCTGGCCAACAAGTGTGCGAAATATGCGAAAGTATGAGCCTGATGAGAGCAAATCCCTGACCTAACCTAGACCTAACATGCGTTATCCTCTGAAATATTGATCGTGGCCAGGTTTAATTGACTGTTTCAGTGTGGGACCACATTACTACGTGATCCAAACCAGAAAAGAACCAGGACCTGGCCAACAAGTGTGCGAAATATGCGAAAGTATGAGCCTGATGAGAGCAAATCCCTGACTTGACCTAGACCTAACATGCGTTATCCTCTAAAATATTGATCGAAACCAGGCTTAACCGACTGTTTCAGTGTGGTACCACATTACTACTTGATCCAAACCAGAAAAAACTCGGGATCTGTTCAACAACTATGTGAGGAATGCGAAAGTATGAGTCTGATGAGGGCAAATCCCAGACCTAACCCAGACCTAACATGCGTTTTCCTCTAAAATATTGATCGAAACCAGGCTTAACCGACTGTTTCAGTGTGGTACCACATTACTACTTGATCCAAACCAGAAAAAACCCAGGATCTGTTCAAGAAGTATGTGAAGAATGCGAAAGTATGAGCCTGATGAGGGCAAATCCCAGACCTAACCCAGACCTAGCATGCGTTATCCTCTAAAATATTGATCGTGGCCACGCTTAATTGACTGTTTCTGTGTGGTACCACAATACTACGTGATTCAAACCAGAAGAAGACCAGGATCCGTTCAACAAGTATGTGAAGAATGCGAAAGTATGAGTCTGATGAGAGCAAATCCCTGGCCTAACCTAGACCTAACATGCGTTATCCTCTAAAACATTGATCCAGACCAGGCATAATTGACCGTTTCAGTGTTGTACCACATTACTACGTGATCCAAACCAGAAAAATCTCAGGATCTGGTCAACAAGTATGTGACGAATGCGAAAGTGTGAGCCTGATGAGAGCAAATCCCAGACCTAACCTAGACCTAACATGCGTTATCCTCTAAAATATTGATCGAAACCAGGTTTACTCGACTGTCTCTGTGTCGTACCACATTACTACGTGATCCAAACCAGAAAAAACCCAGGATCTGTTCAATAAGTGTGTGAAGAATGCGAAAGTGTGAGCCTGATGAGAGCAAATCCCAGACCTAACCTAGACCTAACATGCGTTATCCTCTAAAACATTGATCCAGACCAGGCTTAATCGACCGCTTCAGTGTGGTACCACATTACTACGTGATCCAAACCAGAAAAAACTCAGGATCTGGTCAACAAGTATGTGAAGAATGCGAAAGTGTGAGCCTGATGAGAGCAAATCCCAGACCTAACCTAGACCTAACATGCGTTATCCTCTAAAATATTGATCGAAACCAGGTTTAATCGACTGTTTCTGTGTCGTACCACATTACTACGTGATCCAAACCAGAAAAATCCCAGGATCTGGCCAACAAGAATGCAAAATATGCGATTGTATGAGCCTGATGAGAGCAAATACCAGACCTAACCTAGACCTAACATGCGTTATCCTCTAAAATATTGATCGAAACCAGGTTTAATCCACTCTTTCAGTGTGGCACCACATTACTACGTGATACAATCCAGAAAGGGACCAGGATCTGGCCAACAAGTGTGCTAAGTATGCGAAAGTGTGAGTCTGATGAGGGCAAATCCCAAACCTATACCCAGACCTAGCATGCGTTATCCTCTAAAATATTGATCGTGGCCAGGTTTTATTGGCTGCTTCTGTGTGGTACCTCAAAACTACGTGATCCAAACCAGAAAAAACCCAGGATCTGGCCAACAAGAATGCGAAATATGCGATTGAATGAGCCTGAAGAGAGCAAATACCAGACCTGACCTAGACCTAACATGCGTTATCCTCTAAAATATTGATCGAAACCAGGCTTAACCGACTGTTTCAGTGTGGTACCACATTACCACGTGATCCAAACCAGAAAAAACCCAGGATCTGTTCAAGAATTATGTGAAGAATGCGAAAGTATGAGTCTGATGAGGGCAAATCCCAAACCTAGCCCGGACCTCGCATGCGTTATCCTCTGAAATATTGATCGTGGCCAGGTTGAATTGACTGTTTCTGTGTGGTACCACAATATTACGTGATTCAAACCAGACGAAGACCAGGATCTGGCCAACAAGAATGCGAAATATGCGATTTTGTGAGCCTGATGAGGGCAAGTCCCAGACCTAACCCAGATCTAGCATGCGTTATCCTCTAAAATATTGATCGTGGCCACGTTTAATTGACAGTTTCTGTGTGGTGCGACAATGTTACGTGATTCAAACCAGAGGAAGACCAGGATCTGGCCAACAAGAATGCGAAATATGCGATTTTATGAGCCTGATGAGGGCAAATCCCTGGCCTAACCTAGACCTAACATGCCTTTTCCTCTAAAATATTGATCGAAACCAGGTTTAATCCACTCTTTCAGTGTGGTACCACATTACTACGCGGTACAATCCAGAAAAGGTCCAGGATCTGGCCAACAAGTGTGCGAAATATGCGAAAGTGTGAGTCTGATGAGGGCAAATCCCAGACCTAACCTAGACCTAACATGCCTTTTCCTCTAAAATATTGATCGAAACCAGGCTTAACCGACTGTTTCAGTGTGGTACCACATTACTACGTGATCCAAACCAGAAAAAACCCAGGATCTGTCCAAGAATTATGTGAAGAATGCGAAAGTATGAGTCTGATGAGGGCAAATCCCAGACCTAACCCAGACCTAGCATGCGTTATCCTCTAAAATATTGATCGTGGCCACGCTTAATTGACTGTTTCTGTGTGGTACCACAATACTACGTGATTCAAACCAGAAGAAGACCAGGATCCGTTCAACAAGTATGTGAAGAATGCGAAAGTATGAGTCTGATGAGAGCAAATCCCTGGCCTAACCTAGACCTAACATGCGTTATCCTCTAAAACATTGATCCAGACCAGGCATAATTGACCGTTTCAGTGTTGTACCACATTACTACGTGATCCAAACCAGAAAAAACTCAGGATCTGGTCAACAAGTATGTGACGAATGCGAATGTGTGAGCCTGATGAGAGCAAATCCCAGACCTAACCTAGACCTAACATGCGTTATCCTCTAAAATATTGATCGAAACCAGGTTTACTCGACTGTCTCTGTGTCGTACCACATTACTACGTGATCCAAACCAGAAAAAACCCAGGATCTGTTCAACAAGTGTGTGAAGAATGCGAAAGTGTGAGCCTGATGAGAGCAAATCCCAGACCTAACCTAGACCTAACATGCGTTATCCTCTAAAACATTGATCCAGACCAGGCTTAATCGACCGCTTCAGTGTGGTACCACATTACTACGTGATCCAAACCAGAAAAAACTCAGGATCTGGTCAACAAGTATGTGAAGAATGCGAAAGTGTGAGCCTGATGAGAGCAAATCCCAGACCTAACCTAGACCTAACATGCGTTGTCCTCTAAAATATTGATCGAAACCAGGTTTAATCGACTGTTTCTGTGTCGTACCACATTACTACGTGATCCAAACCAGAAAAATCCCAGGATCTGGCCAACAAGAATGCAAAATATGCGATTGTATGTGCCTGATGAGAGCAAATACCAGACCTAACCTAGACCTAACATGCGTTATCCTCTAAAATATTGATCGAAACCAGGTTTAATCCACGCTTTCAGTGTGGCACCACATTACTACGTGATACAATCCAGAAAGGGACCAGGATCTGGCCAACAAGTGTGCTAAGTATGCGAAAGTGTGAGTCTGATGAGGGCAAATCCCAAACCTATACCCAGACCTAGCATGCGTTATCCTCTAAAATATTGATCGTGGCCAGGTTTTATTGGCTACTTCTGTGTGGTACCTCAAAACTACGTGATCCAAACCAGAAAAAACCCAGGATCTGGCCAACAAGAATGCGAAATATGCGATTGAATGAGCCTGAAGAGAGCAAATACCAGACCTAACCTAGACCTAACATGCGTTATCCTCTAAAATATTGATCGAAACCAGGCTTAACCGACTGTTTCAGTGTGGTACCACATTACTACGTGATCCAAACCAGAAAAAACCCAGGATCTGTTCAAGAATTATGTGAAGAATGCGAAAGTATGAGTCTGATGAGGGCAAATCCCAAACCTAACCCGGACCTCGCATGCGTTATCCTCTGAAATATTGATCGTGGCCAGGTTTAATTGACTGTTTCTGTGTGGTACCACAATACTACGTGATTCAAACGAGAAGAAGACCAGGATCAGGCCAACAAGAATGTGAAATATACGATTGTATGAGCCTGATGAGGGCAAATCCCAGACCTAACCTAGACCTATCATGCGTTATCCTCTAAAACATTGATCCAGACCAGGCTTAATCGACCGTTTCAGTGTGGTACCACATTACTACGTGATCCAAACCAGAAAAAACTCAGGATCTGGTCAACAAGTATGTGAAGAATGCGAAAGTGTGAGCCTGATGAGAGCAAATCCCAGACCTAACCTAGACCTAACATGCGTTATTCTCTAAAATATTGATCGAAACCAGGTTTAATCCACTCTTTCAGTCTGGTACCACATTACTACGTGATAGAATCCAGAAAAGGACCAGGATATGGCCATCAAGAATGCGAAATATGCGATTGCATGAGTCTGATGAGAGCAAATACCAGACCTAACCTAGACCTAACATGCGTTATCCTCTAAAATATTGATCGAAACCAGGCTTAACCGACTCTTTCAGTGTGGTACCACATTACTACGCGATACAATCCAGAAAAGGACCAGGATCTGGCCAACAAGAATGCGAAATATGCGATTGCATGAGCCTAATGAGGGCAAATGCCAGACCTAACCCAGACCTAGTTTGCGTTATCCTCTAAAATATTGATCGTGGCCACGTTTAATCGACTGTTTCTGTGTCGTACCACATTACTACGTGATCCAAACCAGAGAAAACCCAGGATCTGGCCAACAAGTGTGCGAAATATGCGATTGTATGTGCCTGATGAGAGCAAATACCAGACCTAACCTAGACCTAACATGCGTTATCCTCTAAAATATTGATCGAAACCAGGTTTAATCCACGCTTTCAGTGTGGCACCACATTACTACGTGATACAATCCAGAAAGGGACCAGGATCTGGCCAACAAGTGTGCTAAGTATGCGAAAGTGTGAGTCTGATGAGGGCAAATCCCAAACCTATACCCAGACCTAGCATGCGTTATCCTCTAAAATATTGATCGTGGCCAGGTTTTATTGGCTACTTCTGTGTGGTACCTCAAAACTACGTGATCCAAACCAGAAAAAACCCAGGATCTGGCCAACAAGAATGCGAAATATGCGATTGAATGAGCCTGAAGAGAGCAAATACCAGACCTGACCTAGACCTAACATGCGTTATCCTCTAAAATATTGATCGAAACCAGGCTTAACCGACTGTTTCAGTGTGGTACCACATTACCACGTGATCCAAACCAGAAAAAACCCAGGATCTGTTCAAGAATTATGTGAAGAATGCGAAAGTATGAGTCTGATGAGGGCAAATCCCAAACCTAGCCCGGACCTCGCATGCGTTATCCTCTGAAATATTGATCGTGGCCAGGTTTAATTGACTGTTTCTGTGTGGTACCACAATATTACGTGATTCAAACCAGACGAAGACCAGGATCTGGCCAACAAGAATGCGAAATATGCGATTTTGTGAGCCTGATGAGGGCAAGTCCCAGACCTAACCCAGATCTAGCATGCGTTATCCTCTAAAATATTGATCGTGGCCACGTTTAATTGACAGTTTCTGTGTGGTGCGACAATGTTACGTGATTCAAACCAGAGGAAGACCAGGATCTGGCCAACAAGAATGCGAAATATGCGATTTTATGAGCCTGATGAGGGCAAATCCCTGGCCTAACCTAGACCTAACATGCGTTATCCTCTAAAACATTGATCCAGACCAGGCATAATTGACCGTTTCAGTGTTGTACCACATTACTACGTGATCCAAACCAGAAAAAACTCAGGATCTGGTCAACAAGTATGTGACGAATGCGAAAGTGTGAGCCTGATGAGAGCAAATCCCAGACCTAACCTAGACCTAACATGCGTTATCCTCTAAAATATTGATCGAAACCAGGTTTACTCGACTGTCTCTGTGTCGTACCACATTACTACGTGATCCAAACCAGAAAAAACCCAGGATCTGTTCAACAAGTGTGTGAAGAATGCGAAAGTGTGAGCCTGATGAGAGCAAATCCCAGACCTAACCTAGACCTAACATGCGTTATCCTCTAAAACATTGATCCAGACCAGGCTTAATCGACCGCTTCAGTGTGGTACCACATTACTACGTGATCCAAACCAGAAAAAACTCAGGATCTGGTCAACAAGTATGTGAAGAATGCGAAAGTGTGAGCCTGATGAGAGCAAATCCCAGACCTAACCTAGACCTAACATGCGTTGTCCTCTAAAATATTGATCGAAACCAGGTTTAATCGACTGTTTCTGTGTCGTACCACATTACTACGTGATCCAAACCAGAAAAATCCCAGGATCTGGCCAACAAGAATGCAAAATATGCGATTGTATGTGCCTGATGAGAGCAAATACCAGACCTAACCTAGACCTAACATGCGTTATCCTCTAAAATATTGATCGAAACCAGGTTTAATCCACGCTTTCAGTGTGGCACCACATTACTACGTGATACAATCCAGAAAGGGACCAGGATCTGGCCAACAAGTGTGCTAAGTATGCGAAAGTGTGAGTCTGATGAGGGCAAATCCCAAACCTATACCCAGACCTAGCATGCGTTATCCTCTAAAATATTGATCGTGGCCAGGTTTTATTGGCTACTTCTGTGTGGTACCTCAAAACTACGTGATCCAAACCAGAAAAAACCCAGGATCTGGCCAACAAGAATGCGAAATATGCGATTGAATGAGCCTGAAGAGAGCAAATACCAGACCTAACCTAGACCTAACATGCGTTATCCTCTAAAATATTGATCGAAACCAGGCTTAACCGACTGTTTCAGTGTGGTACCACATTACTACGTGATCCAAACCAGAAAAAACCCAGGATCTGTTCAAGAATTATGTGAAGAATGCGAAAGTATGAGTCTGATGAGGGCAAATCCCAAACCTAACCCGGACCTCGCATGCGTTATCCTCTGAAATATTGATCGTGGCCAGGTTTAATTGACTGTTTCTGTGTGGTACCACAATACTACGTGATTCAAACGAGAAGAAGACCAGGATCAGGCCAACAAGAATGTGAAATATACGATTGTATGAGCCTGATGAGGGCAAATCCCAGACCTAACCTAGACCTATCATGCGTTATCCTCTAAAACATTGATCCAGACCAGGCTTAATCGACCGTTTCAGTGTGGTACCACATTACTACGTGATCCAAACCAGAAAAAACTCAGGATCTGGTCAACAAGTATGTGAAGAATGCGAAAGTGTGAGCCTGATGAGAGCAAATCCCAGACCTAACCTAGACCTAACATGCGTTATTCTCTAAAATATTGATCGAAACCAGGTTTAATCCACTCTTTCAGTCTGGTACCACATTACTACGTGATAGAATCCAGAAAAGGACCAGGATATGGCCATCAAGAATGCGAAATATGCGATTGCATGAGTCTGATGAGAGCAAATACCAGACCTAACCTAGACCTAACATGCGTTATCCTCTAAAATATTGATCGAAACCAGGCTTAACCGACTCTTTCAGTGTGGTACCACATTACTACGCGATACAATCCAGAAAAGGACCAGGATCTGGCCAACAAGAATGCGAAATATGCGATTGCATGAGCCTAATGAGGGCAAATGCCAGACCTAACCCAGACCTAGTTTGCGTTATCCTCTAAAATATTGATCGTGGCCACGTTTAATCGACTGTTTCTGTGTCGTACCACATTACTACGTGATCCAAACCAGAGAAAACCCAGGATCTGGCCAACAAGTGTGCGAAATATGCGAACGTATGAGCCTGATGAGAGCAAATCCCTGACCTAACCTAGACCTAACATGCCTTTTCCTCTAAAATATTGATCGAAACCAGGTGTAAGCCACTCTTTCAGTGTGGTACCACATTACTACGCGGTACAATCCAGAAAAGGACCAGGATCTGGCCAACAAGTGTGCGAAATATGCGATTTTATGAGCCTGATGAGGGCAAGTCCCAGACCTAACCCAGACCTAGCATGCGTTATCCTCTAAAATATTGATCGTGGCCACGTTGAATTGACAGTTTCTGTGTGGTACCACAATATTACGTGATTCAAACCAGAGGAAGACCAGGATCTGGCCAACAAGAATGCGCAATATGCGATTTTATGAGCCTGATGAGGGCAAATCCCAGACCTAACCCAGATCTAGCATGCGTTATCCTCTGAAATATTGATCGTGGCCAGGTTTAATTGACTGTTTCAGTGTGGTACCACATTACTACGCGATTCAAACCAGAAAAAACTCAGGATCTGTTCAACAAGTATGAGAAGAACGCGAAAGTATGAGCCTGATGAGGGCACATCCAAGACCTAACCCAGACCTAGCACGGGTTATCCTCTAAAATATTGATCGAAACCGGGTTTAATCGACTGTTCCAGTGTGGTACCACAATATTACGTGATTCAAACCAGAAGAAGACCAGGATCTGGCCAACAAGAATGCGAAATATGCGATTTTATGAGCCTGATGAGGGCAAGATCCAGACCTAACCCAGGTCTAGCATGCGTTATCCTCTGAAATATTGATCGTGGCCAGGTTTAATTGACTGTTTCTGTGTGGTACCACAATACTACGTGATTCAAACGAGAAGAAGACCAGGATCAGGCCAACAAGAATGTGAAATATACCATTGTATGAGCCTGATGAGGGCAAATCCCAGACCTAACCTAGACCTAACATGCGTTATCCTCTAAAATATTGATCGAAACCAGGCTTAACCGACTGTTTCAGTGTGGTACCACATTACTACTTGATCCAAACCAGAAAAAACTCGGGATCTGTTCAACAAGTATGTGAAGAATGCGAAAGTATGAGTCTGATGGGAGCAAATCCCTGGCCTAACCTAGACCTAACATGCGTTATCCTCTAAAACATTGATCGTGGCCACGTTTAATTGACTGTTTCTGTGTGGTACCACAATACTACGTGATTCAAACCAGAAGAAGACCAGGATCTTGGCAACAAGAATGTAAAATATGCGAAAGTGTGAGACTGATGAGGGCAAATCCCAGACCTAACCCAGACGTAGCATGCGTTATCCTCTAAAATATTGATCGTGGCCACGTTTAATTGACTGTTTCTGTGTGGTACCACAATATTACGTGATTCAAACCAGAGGAAGACCAGGATCTGGCCAACAAGAATGCGAAATATGCGATTTTATGAGCCTGATGAGGGCAAATCCCAGACCAAACCCAGACCTAGCATGCGTTATCCACCTAAAATATTGATCGAAACCAGGTTTAATCGACTGTTCCAGTGCGGTACCACATTACTACCTAATCCAAACCAGAAAAAACCCTGGATCTGTTCAACAAGTGTGTGAAGAATGCGAAAGTATGAGTCTGATGTGGGCAAATCCCAGACCTAACCAAGATCTAGCATGCGTTATCCTCTGAAATATTGATCGTGGCCAGGTTTAATTGACTGTTTCAGTGTGGGACCACATTACTACGTGATCCAAACCAGAAAAGGACCAGGATATGGCCAACAAGAATGCGAAATATGCGATTGCATGAGCCTGATGAGGGCAAGTCCCAGACCTAACCCAGATCTAGCATGCGTTATCCTCTGAAATATTGATCGTGGCCAGGTTTAATCGACTGTTCCAGTGTGGTACCACATTACTACCTAATCCAAACCAGAAAAAACCCTGGATCTGTTCAACAAGTGTGTGAAGAATGCGAAAGTATGAGTCTGATGTGGGCAAATACCAGACCTAACCCAGATCTAGCATGCGTTATCCTCTAAAATATTGATCGAAACCAGGTTTAATCCACTCTTTCAATGTGGTACCACATTACTACGCGACACAATCCAGAAAAGGACCAGGATCTGGCCAACAAGAATGCGAAATATGCGATTGCATGAGCCTGATGAGGGCAAATCCCAGACCTAACCCAGACCTAGCATGCGTTATCCTCTAAAATATTGATCGTGGCCACGTTTAATAGACTGATTCTGTGTGGTACCACAATATTACGTGATTCAAACCAGACGAAGACCAGGATCTGGCCAACAAGAATGCGAAATATGCGATTTTGTGAGCCTGATGAGGGCAAGTCCCAGACCTAACCCAGATCTAGCATGCGTTATCCTCTGAAATATTGATCGTGGCCAGGTTTAATTGACTGTTTCTGTGTGGTACCACAATACTACGTGATTCAAACCAGAAGAAGACCAGGATCTGGCCAACAAGAATTCGAAATATGCGATTGTATGAGCCTGATGAGAGCAAATACCAGACCTACCCTAGACCTAACATGCGTTATCCTCTAAAATATTGATCGAAACCAGGCTTAACCGACTGTTTCAGTGTGGTACCACATTACTACGTGATCCAAACCAGAAAAAAACCCAGGATCTGTCCAAGAATTATGTGAAGAATACGAAAGTATGAGTCTGATGAGGGCAAATCCCAGACCTAACCCGGACCTAGCATGCGTTATCCTCTAAAATATTGATCGAAACCAGGTTTAATCCACTCTTTCAGTGTGGTACCACATTACTACGCGGTACAATCCAGAAAAGGACCAGGATCTGGCCAACAAGTGTGCGAAATATGCGAAAGTATGAGCCTGATGAGAGCAAATCCCTGACCTAACCTAGACCTAACATGCCTTTTCCTCTAAAATATTGATCGAAACCAGGTTTAATCCACTCTTTCAATGTGGTACCACATTACTACGCGGTACAATCCAGAAAAGGACCAGGATCTGGCCAACAAGTGTGCGAAATATGCGAAAGTGTGAGTCTGATGGGGGCAAATCCCAGACCTAACCCAGACCTAGCATGCGTTATCCTCTAAAATATTGATCGTGGCCTCGTTTAATTGACTGTTTCTGTGTGGTGCGACAATGTTACGTGATTCAAACCAGAGGAAGACCAGGATCTGGCCAACAAGAATGCGAAATATGCGATTTTATGAGCCTGATGAGGGCAAATCCCTGGCCTAACCTAGACCTAACATGCCTTTTCCTCTAAAATATTGATCGAAACCAGGTTTAATCCACTCTTTCAGTGTGGTACCACATTACTACGCGGTACAATCCAGAAAAGGACCAGGATCTGGCCAACAAGTGTGCGAAATATGCGAAAGTATGAGCCTGATGAGAGCAAATCCCTGGCCTAACCTAGACCTAACATGCCTTTTCCTCTAAAATATTGATCGAAACCAGGTTTAATCCACTCTTTCAGTGTGGTACCACATTACTACGCGGTACAATCCAGAAAAGGACCGGGATCTGGCCAACAAGTGTGCGAAATATGCGAAAGTGTGAGTCTGATGAGGGCAAATCCCAGACCTAACCTAGACCTAACATGCCTTTTCCTCTAAAATATTGATCGAAACCAGGTTTAATCCACTCTTTCAGTGTGGTACCACATTACTACGCGGTACAATCCAGAAAAGGACCAGGATCTGGCCAACAAGTGTGCGAAATATGCGAAAGTATGAGCCTGATGAGAGCAAATCCCTGGCCTAACCTAGACCTAACATGCGTTATCCTCTAAAACATTGATCCAGACCAGGCATAATTGACCGTTTCTGTGTGGTACCACATTATTACGTGATCCAAACCAGAAAAAACTCAGGATCTGGTCAACAAGTATGTGAAGAATGCGAAAGTATGAGTCTGATGAGGGCAAATCCCAGACCTAACCCAGACCTAACATGCGTTATCCTCTAAAATATAGGTCGAGACCAGGCTTAATCGACTGTTTTATGTGTAGTACCACATTACTACGTGATCCAAACCAGAAAAAACCCAGGATCTGTTCAACAAGCATGTGAAGAATGCGAAAGTATGAGTCTGATGAGGGCACATCCCAGACCTTACCCAGACCTAGCATAAGTTATCCTCTGAAATATTGATCGTGGCCAGGTTTAATAGACTGTTTCAGTGTGGTACCACATTACTACGCGATTCAAACCAGAAAAAACTCAGGATCTGTTCAACAAGTATGAGAAGAACGCGAAAGTATGAGCCTGATGTGGGCACATCCAAGACCTAACCCAGACCTAGCGTGGGTTATCCTCTAAAATATTGATCGAAACCAGGTTTAATCCACTCTTTCAATGTGGTACCACATTACTACGCGACACAATCCAGAAAAGGACCAGGATCTGGCCAACAAGAATGCGAAATATGCGATTGCATGAGCCTGATGAGGGCAAATCCCAGACCTAACCCAGACCTAGAATGCGTTATCCTCTAAAATATTGATCGTGGCCACGTTTAATAGACTGATTCTGTGTGGTACCACAATATTACGTGATTCAAACCAGACGAAGACCAGGATCTGGCCAACAAGAATGCGAAATATGCGATTTTGTGAGCCTGATGAGGGCAAGTCCCAGACCTAACCCAGATCTAGCATGCGTTATCCTCTAAAATATTGATCGAAACCAGGCTTAACCGACTGTTTCAGTGTGGTACCACATTACTACGTGATCCAAACCAGAAAAAACCCAGGATCTGTCCAAGAATTATGTGAAGAATGCGAAAGTATGAGTCTGATGAGGGCAAATCCCAGACCTAACCCGGACCTAGCATGCGTTATCCTCTAAAATATTGATCGAAACCAGGTTTAATCCACTCTTTCAGTGTGGTACCACATTACTACGCGGTACAATCCAGAAAAGGACCAGGATCTGGCCAACAAGTGTGCGAAATATGCGAAAGTATGAGCCTGATGAGAGCAAATCCCTGACCTAACCTAGACCTAACATGCCTTTTCCTCTAAAATATTGATCGAAACCAGGTTTAATCCACTCTTTCAATGTGGTACCACATTACTACGCGGTACAATCCAGAAAAGGACCAGGATCTGGCCAACAAGTGTGCGAAATATGCGAAAGTGTGAGTCTGATGGGGGCAAATCCCAGACCTAACCTAGACCTAGCATGCGTTATCCTCTAAAATATTGATCGTGGCCTCGTTTAATTGACTGTTTCTGTGTGGTGCGACAATGTTACGTGATTCAAACCAGAGGAAGACCAGGATCTGGCCAACAAGGATGCGAAATATGCGATTTTATGAGCCTGATGAGGGCAAATCCCTGGCCTAACCTAGACCTAACATGCCTTTTCCTCTAAAATATTGATCGAAACCAGGTTTAATCCACTCTTTCAGTGTGGTACCACATTACTACGCGGTACAATCCAGAAAAGGACCAGGATCTGGCCAACAAGTGTGCGAAATATGGGAAAGTATGAGCCTGATTCCCTCAGGGGCTGCCAGCCTTTCAGCTGCAGTACGGGCTTAACGAACCCGGGGTACCCGAGTCATACACACACCGTAAGCCTCCTGTTGGTCGTCACAACGACCCATTCACAATTCCCTATTGGTTTTGTGAATGGTACGTGACGGCAGGAGGAACGGGGGTCTTGGCTTAACCGCCTGGGCCACGAGTATGGCGACTCTATAAAATCGCCCTCCAATCCTAAGCTATGGTGCGCGGCGATGGGATGCATGGTTGGGGGAGAAGGCCCAATCCCAAGCGACCACCTCCGGGGAACCTGCCGAACCCCCGGAGTATTAGGCTTACCCGGGTAAGGCGGCTCTGCCCGGGTGGACCTTTATTTCCGACCATCTCGTGGGACTATTATGGACACAGAAAATAAAATGGGGATGGGGCGGGTTTTGTCGGTTGGGGAGGACGGAGACGGGGTTGGGGTTAGGGTGGCGGCGCTCGCGCCCCACTCAGCGCCAGGTCCGGCTTCGTGGAGGGTGGAGGAGGACGACGAGGCGGCGTCGGTCTCGTCCTTCTCCTCCAGCACGAGCCACATAGGCTCTAAGAGGAAGAGGACGGGGCAGGCCGTCGTCGAGGTGGGCGGGGCGATGAGCCCGTCGGTGAGGCTGAGTTGCCTCAGGGACGAGGTGACCGAGGAGATATCGGAGAGGATCTCCTCGTCCCTGAGGCGGGTGGAGAAAGTCGCCGCTGCCTGCGCCTTTAAGGGGCAGAAAAGCGGTGGCGCGGAGGCCCTGAAGGCCGCGGCGGAGGAAATGAGGGAGGCGGCGCGGGAGCTCAGAGGGCGGAACGCCCGTCTGCAGCTCCTGTTGGAGGAGGAGCGACAGGGGAGGAGGAGGGCAGAGGCGCTGTGGAACAGCGCGGCCCTCCCTCCAATCCTCCCTCCTCCTCCACCGCCGCGTCCCTCGGCGGAGGTAAATAAGCGGAGTGCGGCGGCAGTGGTGCGGGGCACCGCGGGCCCCTCCACCCGCACTCCGCCCGTGAAGAAGTCCCCGTCCTCCTCAGAAGACGATCTTCTGAGGAGGATTGGGGACATGATTGATGGCAAGCTGGCCGCCTTCCGGGAGGAGCTCCTCGCCGGAAGAGCGGTCAGCAGGAAGGCGGTGCCTCCCCGACCTGTTCCAGTACAGTCGGGGAAGGGAAAGAAGGGCGGAGTGAAGGCTCCGCCCAGCGTTGCGGCACCAGGGCCCCGGGTCGCGACCCCCAAGGGGGGTGGTGTACCCGTGGTCGCGGTGGTCGCGTCCTCCACAGCACCCTCCCAAGGGGGGGTGGCGTGGAGTGAGGTGGTGGGGCGGAAGGCGAAGCGGGCGGCGAGGAAGGCCTCGCAACCGCAGCCTCCGACTCCGCCGCCGGCGGCCAAGGTAAAGGCCGCGAAGGTCGGGAAGGCACGACCAGGTCGTCCCCCAAAAACGGCAGCGGTGACGCTGACCGTTGCGCAGGGGGGCGACCTGACCCTCGCGGAGGCGATGCGGCTCGCCAGGGAGAATATCTCCCTGGAAGAGCTGGGCATCGCCTCCGTGAGGGCGAAGAGGGCCGTGACCGGGGGTCTCTTGCTGGAGATCCCCGGTGCAGAAGGCGGCGCGAAGGCGGATCGTCTCGCCCAGAGGCTCCGGGAGCAGCTGGGCGAGCGAGGTGTCCGGGTCGCCCGGCCCACGAAGCGCACGGAGATGCGCGTTTGTGGGCTGGACGACTCGGTCAGCGCACAGGATGTGTCCCGTGCCCTTGCGAGGGCGGGGGACTGTCCTGTGGAGGATCTGCGGGTCGGAGAGATCCGCAGGTCGCCCTCCGGCCTCGGGTCGGTGTGGGCCCGGTGCCCCCTCTCCGCCGCCCGTAAGGTGGCGGAATCCGGGAGGGTGTTGGTGGGGTGGGTTTCGGCGCGAGTGGAAATCCTCGCGCCGCGCCCGCTCCAGTGTCACCGCTGCCTCGAATTGGGGCACGTGAGGCAGTGGTGCACCTCGCCGGTGGACCGCAGCGGTCAGTGTTACCGCTGCGGTGCCAAAGAGCACCGTGCGAGCCAGTGCTCGGCGGCCCCCCACTGCCCGTTGTGTGCGGACATGGGGAGGCCAGCCGATCACAGGGTGGGGAGCAAGAAGTGCTCCCCCCCCTCCCGGAAGGAGAGGAAGAGGCGGGCTGCACCGGCTCCGGTGCCGAGGGCGGTGGCATCGTCCTCGATGGAGGTGGACGGTGCTACGGGGACGGACGGCCGGGAGGAGGCTGGCGCGGCCATTAATTAATGCCGCCCCGCCTCCTCCTCCAGGCCAACCTCAACCACTGCCGCGCGGCACAGGACTTGATGTCCCAAGTCCTCGCGGAGTGGGGGGTTGGCCTGGCGGTCGCCGCCGAGCCGTACCGCGTCCCTGATCACCCTCATTGGGTGGGCGACGCGGACGGCTTGGTGGCGACGGTATGGGGAGGGGGCGACGGGTCCCCACCGTTCTCCTTGTTGGAGCGCGGTCGGGGATTCGTCGCCGTGGACTGGGGGGGAGTCGCTGTGGTGGGGTGCTACATTTCGCCCCGTAGCGGTCACGCTGCGTTCGAGCTGTACTTGGCCGAGGTCGCGGCATGCGTGCAGCGCTGCGCGGCCCGGCCGGTGCTGGTCCTGGGGGATTTTAATGCCAAGTCGGTGGCTTGGGGATCCCCCAGGACCTCCGTTCGCGGCGGGATCCTGGGCGATTGGGCGGCGGGGCTCGACCTCCGGGTATTGAACCGGGGGTCGGAGCACACATGCGTGCGGCGATATGGGGGGTCCATCGTGGATGTTGGATTCGCGACCCCCAACGCCGTGCGCATGGTGTCGGGTTGGCACGTGGTCGCGGGGGCAGAGACACTCTCCGATCACCGGTACATCCGGATGGAGGTCTCTGCCGCCGCGAGTGCATCCCGACACGGCCGCCTGCGTGGCACCCCACCACGCCGCTGGGCGCTTCGGCGCCTCGACAAGGACGCCCTGATGGCAGCTGCCCTCGCTGCAACTTGGCCGCAGGGAGCGGCCGAGTTGCCGAGCATAGAGGAGGAGGTCGCCCGGCTCGGAGCATTGGTCGCGGGTATTTGCGACGCGGCGATGCCTCGGGTCGGGCGGGCTTCTCCTCGCCGGGCGGTGTACTGGTGGTCGGACGCGATCGCGGAGTTGCGAGTCGCGACTGTCCGCGCCCGACGCCAGTACACCCGCGCGCGCCGTCGTCAACGTACAGGCGACGGCGTGGCGCGAGCGAGGGCAGCTGATGACCTGTATGGAGCATACCGCGTGGCGCGGGTTGCTCTGCAGGTCGCCATCAAACGGGCCAAGACCCGGGCATGGAAGGAGCTCCTCCAGACCCTTGATGACGATCCATGGGGGCGCCCATATAAGGTGGTGCTGAATAAGCTCCGCCCGTGGGCGCCCCCCGTCACCGAGGGTCTTGACCCCCGGCTGCTGGAGGACGTGGTCAATACACTCTTCCCAATTGGGGAGAGGGGACCGCGTCCTCCGGCGGCGGCGGCTGTCCCAGTGGAGTGGACGGCCGAACTGGGGGTCACGCAGGAGGAGCTGGCAGCGGCCATCAGACGGCTCGGGGTTCGTAACACGGCCCCGGGTCCGGATGGTGTGCCCGGCCGGGTTTGGGTCTTGACCCAGGGCGTCCTTGGGGCCGACCTCAGGCGGTTGTTCGACCGCTGCCTGAGGGACGGGCGATTCCCCCCCAGTTGGAAGGTGGCGAGGATGGTCCTCCTCCGGAAGGAGGGTCGGCCCGCGGAGTCTCCCTCCGCATACCGGCCCATTTGTCTCCTCGACGAGGTGGGCAAGCTCTTCGAGCGTGTGATTGCTGCCCGCCTCGTCGAGCACCTATCGCGGGGTGATCCCGGTCTGGCCGACTGCCAGTTCGGTTTCCGGGGGGGCCGATCGACTATCGACGCGATAGGTCGTGTGAGGGCCCTCTCGGGGGCGGCCGTCTCCCGGGGAGGGGTGGCATTGGCAATATCCTTGGATATTGCCAATGCCTTTAACACCCTCCCCTGGGAAGAGATAAGGAGGGGACTCGAATATCATCGGGTCCCCCCTTGTCTCAGGGCGGTCGTCGGGGATTATCTCCGCGGCAGGTGGATCGAGTATCCGGGCCGGGATGGTGATATGCGGAGGGAGGTGTACTGCGGTGTTCCGCAGGGGTCGGTCCTCGGGCCACTCCTGTGGAACATCGCGTACGACTCGGTGTTGCGGGCCGGCCTCCCCGACGGCGTCAGCACGGTGTGTTATGCGGATGACACACTGGTGCTGGCCGTCGGGGCGCACTGGGGGAGGGCCATGCGTCGCGCGGAGGAGGGGTCGCAACGCGTCGTCGACCGGATCAGGGGGATGGGGATGACGGTGGCGGTCCATAAGACCGAGGTGATTGCGTTTCATTCACCTCGGCAGGATCCGCCACCCCCTCTGATCTGGGTGGGTGGGGCTGACATCGAGGTGAAGCCCCAGATCAGGTATCTAGGGCTGATCCTCGATAGCCACTGGCGTTTCGAGGAGCATTTCCGCTGCCTGGTCCCCCGGTTGGAAAGGATGGTTGCGGCTCTGGGCCGGATCCTGCCCAACCTGGGGGGCCCGGCGGGCCGAGTTCGTCGCCTCTATGTGGCAATGGTCCAGTCGGTGGCCCTATACGGGGCCCCCGTCTGGGCGGACGACCTGGCTGCCTCCCGGCGCAGCATGACTATGCTGCGTCGGGTGCAGAGGCGCATGGCGCTCAGGGTCGTCCGCGGGTATCGGACCATGTCACATGAGGCGGCGACGGTTCTAGCGGGGATGCCGCCCATGGACCTGCTCGCGCGGTCGCACGCGGTGATGTACCGGCACCGCGTCGACCGTCGCGCGGGGGTGGGGGCGGTCCCGGGCGGGCAGGAACCTGCTTGGGGCGATTTGAAGCGCCAGGCCCGGCAGTCCGTGTTGCTCGCGTGGCAGGAGCGGCTGGCTCTGCCAACCGCGGGGCACCGGACTGTCGGGGCGGTTCGGCCACTCCTGAAGGAGTGGCTGGACAGAGGCCATGGCAGCCTCACCTACCGGATGGCACAGGTATTTTCCGGGCATGGCAGCTTCGGAAGATACCTGTGCCGGATAGGGAAGGAGCCGACGGCGCGTTGCTGCCACTGCGACGCTGAGCAGGACACGGCGGATCATACCCTGGAGGTATGCCCCGCGTGGGAGGGGGAGCGCCGTGTCCTGGTCGGCGTCGTCGGGCGGGATGTCTCGCTGCCGGGCGTGGTGCGCGCCATGCTCGGCAGCGAGGAGAAGTGGAGGGCCGTGGCCTCCTTCTGCGAGAACGTAATGTTGCAGAAGGAGGCCGCGGGGAGGGAGCGCGAGCTTCAGCGGCGGGCTGAAGCTCGCGCTCGTGCGGTGGCCCGAGGTCGACGCCCGGTCGCGAGGCGTCGCGGGCGGCCGCCTCGGCGTGGCGGATGACCTAGGCTGGGAGGGGGGTCCTGAGGGGACCCTCCTCCCGCCAGGCGGCGCCGGGTCGGACCGGTTGGGGGTAGGAGTGCCTCCCCCTACCGGTCCGACGCAAGGGGAGGCACCCTCGGCGGTCTGGTGCGGCCATGAACGCCCGGCCGCCGAGGGGTGGAAACGGGGTCGCGGGCGGTTGCGAGTTGGGGCTCGCAGCCGCCACTAAACGCGGCCCCGGGACGGATAGCGGCGGGATGGAGTGGCCCCGTCCCGCCGCTATGAGGCAGTGTGTCTACTGGGGGGACCGATTGTCCCCCCGGGGGATGGGCGCGAAAGCGCGGGCACGGGGAGGATACCGGAAGAATGCTTCGAGCGATTCCCGGTATCCTCCCAAAGCGTGCCGAAGGGTCACCGTGGGGTTTTTAGTGGGTAGGTCCCGCGCCTGTCGTTGTACGGGCGCGGGGAATCCCACACACCCCTCCCACCTCTCCCCAAGGAGGTGGGAGGGAGTCTTTCGAAGATTTTCCCCACGACAAAAAAAAAAAAAAAAAAAAAAAAAAGTCCCAGACCTATCCCAGGCCTAACATCCGATATCCTCTAAAATATAGGTCGAGACCAGGCTTAATCGACTGTTTTATGTGTAGTACCACACTACTACGTGATCCAAACCAGAGAAAACCCAGGATCTGTTCAACAAGTATGTGAAGAATGCGAAAGTATGAGTCTGATGGGGGCAAATCCCAGACCTAACCCAGACCTGGCATGCGTTATCCTCTAAAATATTGATCGAAACCAGGTTTAATCGACTGTTCCAGTGTGGTACCACATTACTACGTGATCCAAACCAGAAAAAACCCAGGATCTGTTCAACAAGTATGTGAAGAATGCGAAAGTATGAGTCTGATGAGGGCAAATCCCAGACCTAACCCAGACCTAGCATGCGTTATCCTCTAAAATATTGATCGTGGCCACGTTTAATTGACTGTTTCTGTGTGGTACCACAATACTACGTGATTCAAACCAGAAGAAGACCAGGATCTGTTCAACAAGTATGTGAAGAATGCGAAAGTATGAGTCTGATGAGAGCAAATCCCTGGCCTAACCTAGGCCTAACATGCGTTATCCTCTAAAACATTGATCCAAACCAGGCATAATTGACCGTTTCAGTGTGGTACCACATTACTACGTGATCCAAACCAGAAGAAGACTAGGATCTGGCCAACAGGAATGCAAAATATGCGATTGTATGAGCCTGATGAGATCAAATACCAGACCTAACCTAGACCTAACATGCGTTATCCTCTGAAATATTGATCGAAACCAGGTTTAATCCACTCTTTCAGTGTGGTACCACATTACTACGCGATACAATCCAGAAAAGGACCAGGATCTGGCCAACAAGAATGCGAAATATGCGATTGTATGAGCCTGATGAGGGCAAATCCCAGACCTAATCCAGACCTAGCATGCGTTATCCTCTAAAATATTGATCGTGGCCACGTTTAATTGACTGTTTCTGTGTGGTACCACAATATTACGTGCTTCAAACCAGAGGAAGACCAGGATCTGGCCAACAAGAATGCGAAATATGCGATTGTATGAGCCTGATGAGGGCAAGTCCCAGACCTAACCCAGATCTAGCATGCTTTATCCTCTGAAATATCGATCGTGGCCAGGTTTAATTGACTGTTTCAGTGTGGTACCACATTACTACGCGATACAATCCAGAAAAGGACCAGGATCTGTTCAATAACTATGAGAAGAACGCGAAAGTATGAGCCTGATGAGGGCACATCCAAGACCTAACCCAGACCTAGCATGGGTTAGCCTCTAAAATATTGATCGAAACCGGGTTTAATCGACTGTTCCAGTGTGGTACCACAATATTACGTGATTCAAACCAGAAGAAGACCAGGATCTGGCCAACAGGAATGCGAAATATGATTTTATGAGCCTGATGAGGGCAAGACCCAGACCTAACCCAGGTCTAGCATGCGTTATCCTCTGAAATATTGATCGTGGCCAGGTTTATTTGACTGTTTCTGTGTGGTACCACAATACTACGTGATTCAAACCAGAAGAAGACCAGGATCTTGGCAACACGAATGCAAAATATGCTATTGTATGAGCCTGATGAGGGCAAATCCCAGACCTAACCCAGACCTAGCATGCGTTATCCTCTGAAATATTGATCGTGGCCAGGTTTAATTGACTGTTTCAGTGTGGGACCACATTACTACGTGATGCAATCCAGAAAAGGACCAGGATATGGCCATCAAGAATGCGAAATATGCGATTGCATGAGTCTGATGAGAGCAAATACCAGACCGAACCTAGACCTAATATGCGTTATCCTCTAAAATATTGATCGAATCCAGGCTTAACCGACTGTTTCAGTGTGGTACCACAATACTACGTGATTCAATCCAGAAGAAGACCAGGATCTTGGCAACACGAATGCAAAATATGCTATTGTATGAGCCTGATGAGGGCAAATCCCAGACCTAACCCAGACCTAGCATGCGTTATCCTCTGAAATATTGATCGTGGCCAGGTTTAATTGACTGTTTCAGTGTGGGACCACATTACTACGTGATGCAATCCAGAAAAGGACCAGGATATGGCCATCAAGAATGCGAAATATGCGATTGCATGAGTCTGATGAGAGCAAATACCAGACCTAACCTAGACCTAATATGCGTTATCCTCTAAAATATTGATCGAATCCAGGCTTAACCGACTGTTTCAGTGTGGTACCACATTACTACGTGATCCAAACCAGAGAAAACCCAGGATCTGTTCAAGAATTATGTGAAGAATGCGAAAGTATGAGTCTGATGAGGGCAAATCCCAGACCTAACCCGGACCTAGCATGCGTTATCCTCTAAAATATTGATCGAAACCAGGTTTAATCGACTGTTTCAGTGTGGTACCACATAACTACGTGATCCAAACCAGGAAAAACCCAGGATCTGCTCATAGAGTATGTGAAGAATGCGAAAGCCTGTGCAAATGAGGGCAAATCCCAGACCTAACCCAGACCTTGCATGCGTTATCCTCTAAAATATAGATCGAAACCGGGTTTCATCGACGGTTCCAGTGTGGTACCACATTACTACCTGATCCAAACCAGAAAACACCCAGGATCTGGCCAACAAGTGTGCGAAATATGCGAAAGTGTGAGCCTGATGAGAGCAAGTCCCAGACCTTTCCCAGGCCTAACATCCGTTATCCTCTAAAATATAGGTCGAGACCAGGCTTAATCGACTGTTTTATGTGTAGTACCACATTATTACGTGATCCAAACCAGAAAAGACCCAGGATCTGTTCAACAAGTATGTGAAGAATGCGAAAGTATGGGTCTGATGAGGGCACATCCCAGACCTAACCCAGACCTAGCATGCGTTATCCTCTAAAATATTGATCGTGGCCACGTTTAATTGACTGTTTCTGTGTGGTACCACAATATTACGTGATTCAAACCAGAGGAAGACCAGGATCTGGCCAACAAGAATGCGAAATTTGCGATTTTATGAGCCTGATGAGGGCAAGTTCCAGACCTAACCCAGATCTAGCATGCCTTACCTTCTAAAATATTGATCGAAACCAGGTTTAATTGACTGTTTCAGTGTGGGACCACATTACTACGTGATCCAAACCAGAAAAGGACCAGGATCTGGCCAACAAGTGTGCGAAATATGCGAAAGTATGAGCCTGATGAGAGCAAATCCCTGACCTAACCTAGACCTAACATGCCTTATCCTCTAAAATATTGATCGAAACCAGGTTTCATCCACTCTTTCAGTGTGGTACCATATTACTACGCGGTACAATCCAGAAAAGGACCAGGATCCGGCCAACAAGTGTGCGAAATATGCGAAAGTGTGAGCCTGATGAGAGCAAGTCCCAGAACTATCCCAGGCCTAACATCCGTTATCCTCTAAAATATTGATCGTGGCCACGTTTAATTGACTGTTTCTGTGTGGTACCACAATATTACGTGCTTCAAACCAGAGGAAGACCAGGATGTGGCCAACAAGAATGCGAAATATGCGATTGCATGAGCCTGATGGGGGCAAATCCCAGACCTAACCCAGACCTAGCATGCGTTATCCTCTAAAATATTGATCGTGGCCACGTTTAATTGACTGTTTCTGTGTGGTACCACAATATTACGTGCTTCAAACCAGAGGAAGACCAGGATCTGGCCAACAAGAATGCGAAATATGCGATTGCATGAGCCTGATGAGGGCACATCCAAGACCTAACCCAGACCTCGCATGGGTTAGCCTCTAAAATATTAATCGAAACCGGGTTTAATCGACTGTTCCAGTGTGGTACCACAATATTACGTGATTCAAACCAGAAGAAGACCAGGATCTGGCCAACAAGAATGCGAAATATGCGATTTTATGAGCCTGATGAGAGCAAATCCCTGACCTAACCTAGACCTAACATGCCTTATCCTCTAAAATATTGATCGAAACCAGGTTTAATCCACTCTTTCAGTGTGGTACCACATTACTACGCGGTACAATCCAGAAAAGGACCAGGATCTGGCCAACAAGTGTGTGAAATATGCGAAAGTGTGAGCCTGATGAGAGCAAGTCCCAGACCTATCCCAGGCCTAACATCCGATATCCTCTAAAATATAGGTCGAGACCAGGCTTAATCGACTGTTTTATGTGTAGTACCACACTACTACGTGATCCAAACCAGAGAAAACCCAGGATCTGTTCAACAGGTATGTGAAGAATGCGAAAGTATGAGTCTGATGAGGGCAAATCCCAGACCTAACCCAGAGCTGGCATGCGTTGTCCTCTAAAATATTGATCGTGGCCACGTTTAATTGACTGTTTCTGTGTGGTACCACAATACTGCGTGATTCAAACCAGAAGAAGACCAGGATCTTGGCAACAAGAATGCAAAATATGCGATTTTATGAGCCTGATGAGGGCAAGTCCCGGACCTAACCCAGATCTAGCATGCGTTATCCTCTAAAATATTGATCGTGGCCACGTTTAATTGACTGTTTCTGTGTGGTACCACAATATTACGAGATTCAAACCAGAGGAAGACCAGGATCTGGCCAACAAGAATGCGAAATATGCGATTTTATGAGCCTGATGAGAGCAAATCCCTGACCTTACCTAGACCTAACATGCCTTATCCTCTAAAATATTGATCGAAACCAGGTTTAATCCACTCTTTCAGTGTGGTACCACATTACTACGCGATACAATCCAGAAAAGGACCAGGATCTGGCCAACAAGTGTGCGAAATATGCGAAAGTATGAGCCTGATGAGAGCAAATCCCTGACCTAACCCAGACCTAGCATGCGTTATCCTCTAAAATATTGATCGTGGCCACGTTTAATTGACTGTTTCTGTGTGGTACCACAATATTACGTGATTCAAACCAGAGGAAGACCAGGATCTGGCCAACAAGAATGCGAAATTTGCGATTTTATGAGCCTGATGAGGGCAAGTCCCAGACCTAACCCAGATCTATCACGCCTTATCCTCTAAAATATTGATCGAAACCAGGTTTAATTGACTGTTTCAGTGTGGGACCACATTACTACGTGATCCAAACCAGAAAAGGACCAGGATCTGGCCAACAAGTGTGCGAAATATGCGAAAGTATGAGCCCGATGAGAGCAAATCCCTGACCTAACCTAGACCTAACATGTCTTATCCTCTAACATATTGATCGAAACCTGGTTTAATCCACTCTTTCAGTGTGGTACCACATTACTACGCGGTACAATCCAGAAAAGGACCAGGATCTGGCCAACAAGTGTGCGAAATATGCGAAAGTGTGAGTCTGATGAGGGCAAATCCCAGACCTAACCCAGACCTAGCATGCGTTATCCTCTAAAATATTGATCGTGGCCACGTTTAATTTACTTTTTCTGTGTGGTACCACAATATCACGTGATTCAAACCAGAGGAAGACCAGAATCTGGCCAACAAGAATGCGAAATATGCGATTTTATGAGCCTGATGCGGGCAAACCCCAGACCTAACCCAGACCTAGCATGCGTTATCCTCTAAAATATTGATCGTGGCCACGTTTAATTGAATGTTTCTGTGTGGTACCACAATATTACGTGATTCAAACAAGAGGAAGACCAGGATCTGTCCAACAAGAATGCGAAATATGCGATTTTATGAGCCTGATGAGGGCAAATCCCAGACCTAATCCACACCTAGCATGCGTTATCCTCTAAAATATTGATCGAAACCAGGTTTAATCGACTGTACCAGTGTGGTACCACATTACTACCTAATCCAAACCAGAAAAAACCCTGGATCTGTTCAACAAGTGTGTGAAGAATGCGAAAGTATGAGTCTGATGTGGGCAAATCCCAGACCTAACCCAGATCTAGCATGCGTTATCCTCTAAAATATTGATCGTGGCCAGGTTTAATTGACTGTTTCTGTGTGGTACCACAATACTACGTGATTCAAACGAGAAGAAGACCAGGATTAGCCCAACAAGAATGTGAAATATACGATTGTATGAGCCTGATGAGGGCAAATCCCAGACCTAACCTAGACCTAACATGCGTTATCCTCTAAAGCATTGATCCAGACCAGGCTTAATCGACCGTTTCAGTGTGGTACCACATTACTACGTGATCCAAACCAGAAAAAACTCAGGATCTGTTCAAGAATTATGTGAAGAATGCGAAAGTATGAGTCTGAAGAGGGCAAATCCCAGACCTAACCCGGACCTAGCATGCGTTATCCTCTAAAATATTGATCGAAACCAGGTTTAATCGACTGTTTCAGTGTGGTGCCACATAACTACGTGATCCAAACCAGAAAAAACCCAGGATCTGCTCATAAAGTATGTGAAGAATGCGAAAGTCTGTGCCAAATGAGGGCAAATCCCAGACCTAAACCAGACCTTGCATGCGTTATCCTCTAAAATATAGATCGAAACCGGGTTTCATCGACGGTTCCAGTGTGGTACCACATTACTACCTGATCCAAACCAGAAAACACCCAGGATCTGGCCAACATGTGTGCGAAATTTGCGAAAGTGTGAGCATGATGAGAGCAAGTCCCAGAACTATCCCAGGCCTAACATCCGTTATCCTCTAAACTATAGGTCGAGACCAGGCTTAATCGACTGTTTTATGTGTAGTACCATATTACTACGTGATCCAAACCAGAAAAAACCCAGGATCTGTTCAACAAGTATGTGAAGAATGCGAAAGTATGAGTCTGATGAGGGCACATCCCAGACCTAACCCAGACCTAGCATGCGTTATCCATCTAAAATATTGATCGTGGCCAGGTTTAATTGACTGTTTCTGTGTCGTACCACATTACTACGTGATCCAAACCAGAAAAAACCCGGGATCTGGCCAACAAGAATGCAAAATATGCGATTGTATGAGCCTGATGAGAGCAAATGCCAGACCTAACCCAGATCTAGCATGCGTTATCCTCTGAAATATTGATCGTGGCCAGGTTTAATTGACTGTTTCAGTGTGGGACCACATTACTACGTGATGCAAACCAGAAGAAGACCAGGATCTTGGCAACAAGAATGCAAAATATGCGATTGTATGAGCCTGATGAGGGCAAATCCCAGACCTAACCCAGATCTAGCATGCGTTATCCTCTGAAATATTGATCGTGGCCAGGTTTAATTGACTGTTTCAGTGTGGGACCACATTACTACGTGACGCAAACCAGAAAAGGAGCAGGATCTGGCCAACAAGTGTGCGAAATATGCGAAAGTATGAGCCTGATGAGAGCAAATCCCTGACCTAACCTAGACCTAACATGCGTTATCCTCTAAAATATTGATCGAAACCAGGCTTAACCGACTGTTTCAGTGTGGTACCACATTACTACGTGATCCAAACCAGAAAATCTCAGGATCTGGTCAACAAGTATGTGAAGAATGCGAAAGTGTGAGCCTGATGAGAGCAAATCCCAGACCTAACCTAGACCTAACATGTGTTATCCTCTAAAATATTGATCGAAACCAGGTTTAATCGACTGTTTCTGTGTCGTACCACATTACTACGTGATCCAAACCAGAAAAAACCCAGGATCTGGCCAACAAGAATGCAAAATATGCGATTGTATGAGCCTGATGAGAGCAAATGCCAGACCTAACCTAGACCTAACACGCGTTATCCTCTAAAATATTGATCGAAACCAGGTTTAATCCACTCTTTCAGTGTGGTACCACATTACTACGTGATACAATCCAGAAAAGGACCAGGATCTGGCCAACAAGTGTGCGAAGTATGCGAAAGTGTGAGCCTGATGAGAGCAAATCCCAGACCTAACCTAGACCTAACATGTGTTATCCTCTAAAATATTGATCGAAACCAGGTTTAATCGACTGTTTCTGTGTCGTACCACATTACTACGTGATCCAAACCAGAAAAAACCCAGGATCTGGCCAACAAGAATGCAAAATATGCGATTGTATGAGCCTGATGAGGGCAAATCCCAAACCTATACCCAGACCTAGCATGCGTTATCCTCTAAAATATTGATCGTGGCCAGGTTTTATTGGCTGCTTCTGTGTGGTACCTCAAAACTACGTGTTCCAAACCAGAAAAAACCCAGAATCTGGCCAAAATGAATGCGAAATATGCGATTCAATGAGCCTGATGAGAGCAAATACTAGACCTAACCTAGACCTAACATGCGTTATCCTCCAAAATATTGATCGAAACCAGGCTTAACCGACTGTTTCAGTGTGGTACCACATTACTACGTGATCCAAACCAGAAGAAACCCAGGATCTGTTCAAGAATTATGTGAAGAATGCGAAAGTATGAGTCTGATGAGGGCAAATCCCAGACCTAACCCGGACCTAGCATTCGTTATCCTCTAAAATATTGATCGAATCCAGGTTTAATCGACTGTTTCAGTGTGGTACCACATAACTACGAGATCCAAACCAGAAAAAACCCACGATGTGCTCATAAAGTATGTGAAGAATGCGAAAGTCTGTGCCAAATGAAGTCAAATCCCAGACCTAACCCAGACCTTGCATGCGTTATCCTCTAAAATATAGATCGAAACCGGGTTTCATCGACGGTTCCAGTGTGGTACCACATTACTACCTGATCCAAACCAGAAAACACCCAGGATCTGGCCAACAAGTGTGCGAAATATGCGATTTTATGAGCC
Organism: Colletes latitarsis; assembly: GCF_051014445.1. Classification (NCBI taxonomy): domain Eukaryota; kingdom Metazoa; phylum Arthropoda; class Insecta; order Hymenoptera; family Colletidae; genus Colletes; species Colletes latitarsis. Next base: position 3,649,795 of record NC_135137.1, read on the forward strand.
TGATGAGAGTTAGTCCCAGACCTAACCCAGATCTAGCATGCGTTATCCTCTGAAATATTGATCGTGGCCAGGTTCAATTGACTGTTTCTGTGTGGTACCACAATACTACGTGATTCAAACGAGAAGAAGACCAGGATTAGCCCAACAAGAATGTGAAATATACGATTTTATGAGCGTGATGAGGGCAAGACCCAAACCTAACCCAGGTCTAGCATGCGTTATGCTCTGAAATATTGATCGTGGCCAGGTTTAATTGACTGTTTCTGTGTGGTACCACAATACTACGTGATTCAAACGAGAAGAATACCAGGATTAGCCCAACAAGAATGTGAGATATACGATTGTATGAGTCTGATGAGGGCAAATCCCAGACCTAACCTAGACCTAACATGCGTTATCCTCTAAAACACTGATCCAGACCAGGCTTAATCGACCGCTTCAGTGTGGTACCACATTACTACGTGATCCAAACCAGAAAAAACTCAGGATCTGTTCAACAAGTATGTGAAGAATGCGAAAGTGTGAGTCTGATGAGGGCAAATTCCAGACCTAACCCAGACCTAACATCCGTTATCCTTTAAAATATAGGTCGAGACCAGGTTTAATCGACTGTTTTAGTGTGGTACCACATTACTACGTGTTGCAAACCAGAAAAAACTCAGGATCTGTTCAATAAGTATGAGAAGAACGCGAAAGTATGAGCCTGATGAGGGCACATCCAAGACCTAACCCAGACCTAGCATGGGTTAGCCTCTAAAATATTGATCGAAACCGGGTTTCATCGACGGTTCCAGTGTGGTACCACATTACTACCTGATCCAAACCAGAAAACACCCAGGATCTGGCCAACAAGTGTGCGAAATATGCGAAAGTGTGAGCCTGATGAGAGCAAGTCCCAGACCTTTCCCAGGCCTAACATCCGTTATCCTTTAAAATATAGGTCGAGACCAGGTTTAATCGACTGTTTTAGTGTGGTACCACATTACTACGTGTTGCAAACCAGAAAAAACTCAGGATCTGTTCAATAAGTATGAGAAGAACGCGAAAGTATGAGCCTGATGAGGGCACATCCAAGACCTAACCCAGACCTAGCATGGGTTAGCCTCTAAAATATTGATCGAAACCGGGTTTAATCGACTGTTCCAGTGTGGTACCACAATACTACGTGATTCAAACGAGAAGGAGACCAGGATTAGCCCAACAAGAATGTGAAATATACGATTGTATGAGTCTGATGAGGGCAAATCCCAGACCTAACCCGGACCTAGCATGCGTTATCCTCTAAAATATTGATCGAAACCAGGTTTAATCGACTGTTTCAGTGTGGTACCACATAGCTACGTGATCCAAACCAGAAAAAACCCAGGATCTGCTCATAAAGTATGTGAAGAATGCGAAAGTCTGTGCCAAATGAGGGCAAATCCCAGACCTAAACCAGACCTTGCATGCGTTATCCTCTAAAATATAGATCGAAACCGGGTTTCATCGACGGTTCCAGTGTGGTACCACATTACTGCCTGATCCAAACCAGAAAACACCCAGGATCTGGCCAACAAGTGTGCGAAATATGCGAAAGTGTGAGCCTGATGAGAGCAAGTCCCAGACCTATCCCAGGCCTAACATCCGTTATCCTCTAAACTATAGGTCGAGACCAGGCTTAATCGACTGTTTTATGTGTAGTACCATATTACTACGTGATCCAAACCAGAAAAAACCCAGGATCTTGGCAACAAGAATGCGAAGAATGCGAAAGTATGAGTCTGATGAGGGCACATCCCAGACCTAACCCAGACCTAGCATGCGTTATCCTCTGAAATATTGATCGTGGCCAGGTTTAATTGACTGTTTCAGTGTGGGACCACATTACTACGTGATCCAAACCAGAAAAAACTCAGGATCTGGTCAACAAGTATGTGAAGAATGCGAAAGTGTGAGCCTGATGAGAGCAAATCCCAGACCTAACCTAGACCTAACATGCGTTATCCTCTAAAATATTGATCGAAACCTGGTTTAATCGACTGTTTCTGTGTCGTACCACATTACTACGTGATCCAAACCAGAAAAAACCCAGGATCTGGCCAACAAGAATGCAAAATATGCGATTGTATGAGCCTGATGAGAGCAAATACCAGACCTAACCTAGACCTAACATGCGTTATCCTCTAAAATATTGATCGAAACCAGGTTTAATCCACTCTTTCAGTGTGGTACCACATTACTACGTTATACAATCCAGAAAAGGACCAGGATCTGGCCAACAAGTGTGCGAAATATGCGAAAGTGTGAGTCTGATGAGGGCAAATCCCAAACCTATACCCAGACCTAGCATGCGTTATCCTCTAAAATATTGATCGTGGCCAGGTTTTATTAGCTGCTTCTGTGTGGTACCTCAAAACTACGTGTTCCAAACCAGAAAAAACCCAGAATCTGGCCAACAAGAATGCGAAATATGCGATTGAATGAGCCTGATGAGAGCAAATACCAGACCTAACCTAGACCTAACATGCGTTATCCTCTAAAATATTGATCGAAACCAGGCTTAACCGACTGTTTCAGTGTGGTACCACATTACTACGTGATCCAAACCAGAAAAAACCCAGGATCTGTTCAAGAATTATGTGAAGAATGCGAAAGTATGAGTCTGATGAGGGCAAATCCCAGACCTAACCCGGACCTAGCATTCGTTATCCTCTAAAATATTGATCGTGGCCACGTTTAATTGACTGTTTCTGTGTGGTACCACAACATTACGTGATTCAAACCAGAGGAAGACCAGAATCTGGCCAACAAGTGTGCGAAATATGCGAAAGTATGAGCCTGATGAGAGCAAATCCCTGACCTAACCTAGACCTAACATACCTTATCCTCTAAAATATTGATCGTGGCCACGTTTAATTGACTGTTTCTGTGTGGTACCACAATATTACGTGATTCAAACCAGAGGAAGACCAGGATCTGGCCAACAAGAATGCGAAATTTGCGATTTTATGAGCCTGATGAGAGCAAATCCCAGACCTAACCCGGACCTAGCATGCGTTATCCTCTAAAATATTGATCGAAACCAGGTTTAATCGACTGTTTCAGTGTGGTACCACATAACTACGTGATCCAGGCCAGAAAAAACCCAGGATCTGCTCATAAAGTATGTGAAGAATGCGATTTTATGAGCCTGATGAGGGCAAGTCCCAGACCTAACCCAGATCTACCATGCGTTATCCTCTAAAATATTGAACGTGGCCACGTTTAATTGACTGTTTCTGTGTGGTACCACAATATTACGTGATTCAAACCAGAGGAAGACCAGGATCTGGCCAACAAGAATGCGAAATATGCGATTTTATGAGCCTGATGAGGGCACATCCCAGACCTAACCCAGACCTTGCATGCGTTATCCTCTAAAATATAGATCGAAACCGGGTTTCATCGACGGTTCCAGTGTGGTACCACATTACTACCTGATCCAAACCAGAAAACACCCAGGATCTGGCCAACAAGTGTGCGAAATATGCGAAAGTGTGAGCCTGATGAGAGCAAGACCCAGACCTTTCCCAGGCCTAACATCCGTTATCCTCTAAAATATAGGTCGAGACCAGGTTTAATCGACTGTTTTAGTGTGGTACCACATTACTACGCGATACAATCCAGAAAAGGACCAGGATCTGGCCAACAAGAATGCGAAATATGCGATTTTATGAGCCTGATGAGGGCAAGTCCCAGACCTAACCCAGATCTAGCATGCGTTATCCTCTGAAATATTGATCGTGGCCAGGTTTAATTGACTGTTTCAGTGTGGTACCACATTACTACGCGATACAATCTAGAAAAGGACCAGGATCTGGCCACGAAGAATGCGAAATATGCGATTGCATGAGCCTGATGAGGGCAAATCCCAAACCTAGCCTAGACCTAACATGCGTTATCCTCTAAAATATCGATCGAAACCGGGTTTAATCGACTGTTCCAGTGTGGTACCACAATATTACGTGATTCAAACCAGAAGAAGACCAGGATCTGGCCAACAGGAATGCGAAATATGATTTTATGAGCCTGATGAGGGCAAGACCCAGACCTAACCCAGGTCTAGCATGCGTTATCCTCTGAAATATTGATCGTGGCCAGGTTCAATTGACTGTTTCTGTGTGGTACCACAATACTACGTGATTCAAACGAGAAGAAGACCAGGATTAGCCCAACAAGAATGTGAAATATACGATTGTATGAGCCTGATGAGGGCAAATCCCAGACCTAACCTAGACCTAACATGCGTTATCCTCTAAAACACTGATCCAGACCAGGCTTAATCGACCGCTTCAGTGTGGTACCACATTACTACGTGATCCAAACCAGAAAAAACTCAGGATCTGTTCAACAAGTATGTGAAGAATGCGAAAGTGTGAGTCTGATGAGGGCAAATTCCAGACCTAACCCAGACCTGGCATGCGTTGTCCTCTAAAATATTGAACGTGGCCACGTTTAATTGACTGTTTCTGTGTGGTACCACAATATTACGTGATTCAAACCAGAGGAAAACCAGGATCTGGCCAACAAGAATGCGAAATATACGATTTTATGAGGCTGATGAGGGCACATCCCAGACCTAACCCAGACCTTGCATGCGTTATCCTCTAAAATATAGATCGAAACCGGGTTTCATCGACGGTTCCAGGGTGGTACCACATTACTACCTGATCCAAACCAGAAAACACCCAGGATCTGGCCAACAAGTGTGCGAAATATGCGAAAGTGTGAGCCTGATGAGGGCAAGTCCCAGAACTTTCCCAGGCCTAACATGCGTTATCCTCTAAAATATTGATCGTGGCCACGTTTAATCGACTGTTTCTGTGTGGTACCACAATATTACGTGCTTCAAACCAGAGGAAGACCAGGATCTGGCCAACAAGAATGCGAAATATGCGACTTTATGAGCCTGATGAGGGCAAGTCCCAGACCTAACCCAGATCTAGCATGCGTTATCCTCTGAAATATTGATCGAAACCAGGTTTAATCCACTCTTTCAGTGTGGTACCACATTACTACGTGATACAATCCAGAAAAGGACCAGGATATGGCCATCAAGAATGCGAAATATGCGATTGCATGAGTCTGATGAGAGCAAATACCAGACCTAACCTAGACCTAACATGCGTTATCCTCTAAAACAATGATCGAAACCAGGCTTAACCGACCGTTTCAGTGTGGTACCACATTACTACGTGATCCAAACTAGAAAAAACCCAGGATCTGTTCAAGAATTATGTGAAGTACGCGAAAGTATGAGCCTCATGAGGGCACATCCAAGACCTAACCCAGACCTAGCATGGGTTAGCCTCTAAAATATTGATCGAAACCGGGTTTAATCGACTGTTCCAGTGTGGTACCACACTATTACGTGATTCAAACCAGAGGAGACCAGGATCTGACCAACAGGAATGCGAAATATGCGATTTTATGAGCCTGATGAGGGCAAGACCCAGACCTAACCCAGGTCTAGCATGCGTTATCCAATGATATATTGATCGTGGCCAGGTTTAATTGACTGTTTCTGTGTGGTACCACAATACTACGTGATTCAAACGAGAAGAAGACCAGGATTAGCCGAACAAGAATGTGAAATATACGATTGTATGAGCCTGATGAGGGCAAATCCCAGACCTAACCTAGACCTAACATGCGTTATCCTCTAAAGCATTGATCCAGACCAGGCTTAATCGACCGTTTCAGTGTGGTACCACATTACTACGTGATCCAAACCAGAAAAAACTCAGGATCTGGTCAACAAGTATGTGAAGAATGCGAAAGTGTGAGCCTGATGAGAGCAAATCCCAGACCTAACCTAGACCTAACATGCGTTATTCTCTAAAATATTGATCGAAACCAGGTTTAATCCACTCTTTCAGTGTGGTACCACATTACTACGTGATACAATCCAGAAAAGGACCAGGATATGGCCATCAAGAATGCGAAATATGCGATTGCATGAGTCTGATGAGAGCAAATTCCAGACCTAACCCAGACCTGGCATGCGTTGTCCTCTAAAATATTGATCGAAACCAGGTTTAATCGACTGTTTCAGTGTGGCACCACATAACTACGTGATCCAAACCAGAAAAAACCCAGGATCTGCTCATAAAGTATGTGAAGAATGCGAAAGTCTGTGCCAAATGAGGGCAAATCCCAGACCTAAACCAGACCTTACATGCGTTATCCTCTAAAATATAGATCGAAACCGGGTTTCATCGACGGTTCCAGTGTGGTACCACATTACTACCTGATCCAAACCAGAAAACACCCAGGATCTGGCCAACATGTGTGCGAAATATGCGAAAGTGTGAGCCTGATGAGAGCAAGTCCCAGACCTATCCCAGGCCTAACATCCGTTATCCTCTAAAATATTGATCGAAACCAGGTTTAATCGACTGTTTCTGTGTCGTACCACATTACTACGTGATCCAAACCAGAAAAAACCCAGGATCTGTTCAACAAGTATGTGAAGAATGCGAAAGTGTGAGTCTGATGAGGGCAAATCCCAGACCTAACCCAGACCTAGCATGCGTTATCCTCTAAAATATTGATCGTGGCCACGGTTAATTGACTGTTTCTGTGTGGTACCACAATATTACGTGATTCAAACCAGAGGAAGACCAGAATCTGGCCAACGAGAATGCGAAATATGCGATTTTATGTGCCTGATGAGGGCAAACCCCAGACCTAACCCAGACCTAGCATGCGTTATCCTCTAAAATATTGATCGTGGCCAAGTTTAATTGACTGTTTCTGTGTGGTACCACAATATTACGTGATTCAAACAAGAGGAAACCCAGGATCTGTCCAACAAGAATGCGAAATATGCGAAAGTATGAGCCTGATGAGAGGAAATCCCTGACCTAACCTAGACCTAACATGCCTTTTCCTCTAAAATATTGATCGAAACCAGGTTTAATCGACTGTTCCAGTGTGGTACCACATTACTACCTAATCCAAACCAGAAAAAACCCTGGATCTGTTCAACAAGTGTGTGAAGAATGCGAAAGTATGAGTCTGATGTGGGCAAATCCCAGACCTAACCCAGATCTAGCATGCGTTATCCTCTAAAATATTGATCGTGGCCAGGTTTAATCGACTCTTTCAGTGTGGTACCACATTACTACGCGATACAATCCAGAAAAGGACCAGGATCTGGCCAACAAGAATGCGAAATATGCGATTTTATGAGCCTGATGAGGGCAAGTCCCAGACCTAACCCAGATCTAGCATGCGTTATCCTCTGAAATATTGATCGTGGCCAGGTTTAATTGACTGTTTCAGTGTGGTACCACATTACTACGCGATACAATCTAGAAAAGGACCAGGATCTGGCCACGAAGAATGCGAAATATGCGATTGCATGAGCCTGATGAGGGCAAATCCCAAACCTAGCCTAGACCTAACATGCGTTATCCTCTAAAATATCGATCGAAACCGGGTTTAATCGACTGTTCCAGTGTGGTACCACAATATTACGTGATTCAAACCAGAAGAAGACCAGGATCTGGCCAACAGGAATGCGAAATATGATTTTATGAGCCTGATGAGGGCAAGACCCAGACCTAACCCAGGTCTAGCATGCGTTATCCTCTGAAATATTGATCGTGGCCAGGTTCAATTGACTGTTTCTGTGTGGTACCACAATACTACGTGATTCAAACGAGAAGAAGACCAGGATTAGCCCAACAAGAATGTGAAATATACGATTGTATGAGCCTGATGAGGGCAAATCCCAGACCTAACCTAGACCTAACATGCGTTATCCTCTAAAACACTGATCCAGACCAGGCTTAATCGACCGCTTCAGTGTGGTACCACATTACTACGTGATCCAAACCAGAAAAAACTCAGGATCTGTTCAACAAGTATGTGAAGAATGCGAAAGTGTGAGTCTGATGAGGGCAAATTCCAGACCTAACCCAGACCTGGCATGCGTTGTCCTCTAAAATATTGAACGTGGCCACGTTTAATTGACTGTTTCTGTGTGGTACCACAATATTACGTGATTCAAACCAGAGGAAAACCAGGATCTGGCCAACAAGAATGCGAAATATACGATTTTATGAGGCTGATGAGGGCACATCCCAGACCTAACCCAGACCTTGCATGCGTTATCCTCTAAAATATAGATCGAAACCGGGTTTCATCGACGGTTCCAGGGTGGTACCACATTACTACCTGATCCAAACCAGAAAACACCCAGGATCTGGCCAACAAGTGTGCGAAATATGCGAAAGTGTGAGCCTGATGAGAGCAAGTCCCAGAACTTTCCCAGGCCTAACATCCGTTATCCTCTAAAATATTGGTCGAGACCAGGTTTAATCGACTGTTTTAGTGTGGTACCACATTACTACGTGATGCAAACCAGAAAAAACTCAGGATCTGTTCATTAAGTATGAGAAGAACGCGAAAGTATGAGCCTGATGAGGGCACATCCAAGACCTAACCCAGACCTAGCATGGGTTAGCCTCTAAAATATTGATCGAAACCGGGTTTAATCGACTGTTCCAGTGTGGTACCACACTATTACGTGATTCAAACCAGAAGAAGACCAGGATCTGGCCAACAGGAATGCGAAATATGCGATTTTATGAGCCTGATGAGGGCAAGACCCAGACCTAACCCAGGTCTAGCATGCGTTATCCTCTGAAATATTGATCGTGGCCAGGTTTAATTGACTGTTTCTGTGTGGTAACACAATACTACGTGATTCAAACGAGAAGAATACCAGGATTAGCCCAGCAAGAATGTGAGATATACGATTGTATGAGTCTGATGAGGGCAAATCCCAGACCTAACCCGGACCTAGCATGCGTTATCCTCTAAATTATTGATCGAAACCAGGTTTAATCGACTGTTTCAGTGTGGTACCACATAACTACGTGATGCAAACCAGAAAAAACTCAGGATCTGTTCAATAAGTATGAGAAGAACGCGAAAGTATGAGCCTGATGAGGGCACATCCAAGACCTAACCCAGACCTAGCATGGGTTAGCCTCTAAAATATTGATCGTGGCCAGGTTTAATTGACTGTTTCTGTGTGGTACCACAATACTACGTGATTCAAACCAGAGGCAGACCAGGATCTGGCCAACAAGAATGCGAAATATGCGACTTTATGAGCCTGATGAGGGCAAGTCCCAGACCTAACCCAGATCTAGCATGCGTTATCCTCTGAAATATTGATCGTGGCCAGGTTTAAATGACTGTTTCAGTGTGGTACCACATCACTACGCGATACAATCCAGAAAAGGACCAGGATCTGGCCAACAAGAATGCAAAATATGCGATTGCATGAGCCTGATGAGGGCAAATCCCAGACCTAACCTAGACCTAACATGCGTTATCCTCTAAAATATTGATCGTGGCCACGTTTAATCGACTGTTTCTGTGTGGTACCACAATATTACGTGCTTCAAACCAGAGGAAGACCAGGATCTGGCCAACAAGAACGCGAAATATGCGACTTTATGAGCCTGATGAGGGCAAGTCCCAGACCTAACCCAGATCTAGCATGCGTTATCCTCTGAAATATTGATCGTGGCCAGGTTTAATTGACTGTTTCACTGTGGTACCACATTACTACGCGATACAATCCAGAAAAGGACCAGGATCTGGCCAAGAAGAATGCGAAATATGCGATTGCATGAGCCTGATGAGGGCAAATCCCAAACCTAGCCTAGACCTAACATGCGTTATCCTCTAAAATATCGATCGAAACCAGGTTTAATCGACTGTTTTAGTGTGGTACCACATTACTACGTGATGCAAACCAGAAAAAACTCAGGATCTCTTCAATAAGTATGAGAAGTACGCGAAAGTATGAGCCTCATGAGGGCACATCCTAGACCTAACCCAGACCTAGCATGGGTTAGCCTCTAAAATATTGATCGAAACCGGGTTTAATCGACTGTTCCAGTGTGGTACCACACTATTACGTGATTCAAACCAGAGGAGACCAGGATCTGGCCAACAGGAATGCGAAATATGCGATTTTATGAGCCTGATGAGGGCAAGACCCAGACCTAACCCAGGTCTAGCATGCGTTATCCAATGAAATATTGATCGTGGCCAGGTTTAATTGACTGTTTCTGTGTGGTACCACAATACTACGTGATTCAAACGAGAAGAAGACCAGGATTAGCCCAACAAGAATGTGAAATATACGATTGTATGAGCCTGATGAGGGCAAATCCCAGACCTAACCTAGACCTAACATGCGTTATCCTCTAAAGCATTGATCGAAACCAGGTTTAATCGACTGTTTCAGTGTGGTACCACATAACTACGTGATCCAAACCAGAAAAAACCCACGATCTGCTCATAAAGTATGTGAAGAATGCGAAAGTCTGTGCCAAATGAGGGCAAATCCCAGACCTAAACCAGACCTTGCATGCGTTATCCTCTAAAATATAGATCGAAACCGGGTTTCATCGACGGTTCCAGTGCGGTACCACATTACTACCTGATCCAAACCAGAAAACACCCAGGATCTGGCCAACATGTGTGCGAAATATGCGAAAGTGTGAGCCTGATGAGAGCAAGTCCCAGACCTATCCCAGGCCTAACATCCGTTATCCTCTAAAATATTGATCGAAACCAGGTTTAATCGACTGTTTCTGTGTCGTACCACATTACTACGTGATCCAAACCAGAAAAAACCCAGGATCTGTTCAACAAGTATGTGAAGAATGCGAAAGTGAGAGTCTGATGAGGGCAAATCCCAGACCTAACCCAGACCGAGCATGCGTTATCCTCTAAAATATTGATCGTGGCCACGGTTAATTGACTGTTTCTGTGTGGTACCACAATATTACGTGATTCAAACCAGAGGAAGACCAGGATCTGGCCAACTAGAATGCGAAATTTGCGATTTTATGAGCCTGATGAGAGCAAGTCCCAGACCTAACCCAGATCTAGCATGCCTTATCTTCTAAAATATTGATCGAAACCAGGTTTCATCCACTCTTTCAGTGTGGTACCACATTACTACGCGGTGCAATCCAGAAAAGGACCAGGATCTGGCCAACAAGTGTGCGAAATATGCGAAAGTGTGAGTCTGATGAGGGCAAATCCCAGACCTAACCCAGACCTAGCATGCGTTATCCTCTAAAATATTGATCGTGGCCACGTTTAATTGACTGTTTCTGTGTGGTACCACAATATTACGTGATTCAAACCAGAGGAAGACCAGAATCTGGCCAACAAGAATGCGAAATATGCGATTTTATGAGCCTGATGAGGGCAAACCCCAGACCTAACCCAGACCTAGCATGCGTTATCCTCTAAAATATTGATCGTGGCCACGTTTAATTGACTGTTTCTGTGTGGTACCACAATATTACGTGATTCAAACAAGAGGAAAACCAGGATCTGTCCAACAAGAATGCGAAATATGCGAAAGTATGAGCCTGATGAGAGGAAATCCCTGACCTAACCCAGATCTAGCATGCGTTATCCTCTAAAATATTGATCGTGGCCAGGTTTAATCGACTCTTTCAGTGTGGTACCACATTACTACGCGATACAATCTAGAAAAGGACCAGGATCTGGCCACGAGGAATGCGAAATATGCGATTGCATGAGCCTGATGAGGGCAAATCCCAAACCTAGCCTAGATCTAACATGCGTTATCCTCTAAAATATCGATCGAAACCAGGTTTAATCGACTGTTTTAGTGTGGTACCACATTACTACGTGATGCAAACCAGAAAAAACTCAGGATCTCTTCAATAAGTATGAGAAGTACGCGAAAGTATGAGCCTCATGAGGGCACATCCTAGACCTAACCCAGACCTAGCATGGGTTAGCCTCTAAAATATTGATCGAAACCGGGTTTAATCGACTGTTCCAGTGTGGTACCACACTATTACGTGATTCAAACCAGAGGAGACCAGGATCTGGCCAACAGGAATGCGAAATATGCGATTTTATGAGCCTGATGAGGGCAAGACCCAGACCTAACCCAGGTCTAGCATGCGTTATCCAATGAAATATTGATCGTGGCCAGGTTTAATTGACTGTTTCTGTGTGGTACCACAATACTACGTGATTCAAACGAGAAGAAGACCAGGATTAGCCCAACAAGAATGTGAAATATACGATTGTATGAGCCTGATGAGGGCAAATCCCAGACCTAACCTAGACCTAACATGCGTTATCCTCTAAAGCATTGATCGAAACCAGGTTTAATCGACTGTTTCAGTGTGGTACCACATAACTACGTGATCCAAACGAGAAAAAACCCAGGATCTGCTCATAAAGTATGTGAAGAATGCGAAAGTCTGTGCCAAATGAGGGCAAATCCCAGACCTAAACCAGACCTTGCATGCGTTATCCTCTAAAATATAGATCGAAACCGGGTTTCATCGACGGTTCCAGTGCGGTACCACATTACTACCTGATCCAAACCAGAAAACACCCAGGATCTGGCCAACATGTGTGCGAAATATGCGAAAGTGTGAGCCTGATGAGAGCAAGTCCCAGACCTATCCCAGGCCTAACATCCGTTATCCTCTAAAATATTGATCGAAACCAGGTTTAATCGACTGTTTCTGTGTCGTACCACATTACTACGTGATCCAAACCAGAAAAAACCCAGGATCTGTTCAACAAGTATGTGAAGAATGCGAAAGTGAGAGTCTGATGAGGGCAAATCCCAGACCTAACCCAGACCTAGCATGCGTTATCCTCTAAAATATTGATCGTGGCCACGGTTAATTGACTGTTTCTGTGTGGTACCACAATATTACGTGATTCAAACCAGAGGAAGACCAGGATCTGGCCAACTAGAATGCGAAATTTGCGATTTTATGAGCCTGATGAGAGCAAGTCCCAGACCTAACCCAGATCTAGCATGCCTTATCTTCTAAAATATTGATCGAAACCAGGTTTCATCCACTCTTTCAGTGTGGTACCACATTACTACGCGGTGCAATCCAGAAAAGGACCAGGATCTGGCCAACAAGTGTGCGAAATATGCGAAAGTGTGAGTCTGATGAGGGCAAATCCCAGACCTAACCCAGACCTAGCATGCGTTATCCTCTAAAATATTGATCGTGGCCACGTTTAATTGACTGTTTCTGTGTGGTACCACAATATTACGTGATTCAAACCAGAGGAAGACCAGAATCTGGCCAACAAGAATGCGAAATATGCGATTTTATGAGCCTGATGAGGGCAAACCCCAGACCTAACCCAGACCTAGCATGCGTTATCCTCTAAAATATTGATCGTGGCCACGTTTAATTGACTGTTTCTGTGTGGTACCACAATATTACGTGATTCAAACAAGAGGAAAACCAGGATCTGTCCAACAAGAATGCGAAATATGCGAAAGTATGAGCCTGATGAGAGGAAATCCCTGACCTAACCCAGATCTAGCATGCGTTATCCTCTAAAATATTGATCGTGGCCAGGTTTAATCGACTCTTTCAGTGTGGTACCACATTACTACGCGATACAATCTAGAAAAGGACCAGGATCTGGCCACGAGGAATGCGAAATATGCGATTGCATGAGCCTGATGAGGGCAAATCCCAAACCTAGCCTAGACCTAACATGCGTTATCCTCTAAAATATCGATCGAAACCAGGTTTAATCGACTGTTTTAGTGTGGTACCACATTACTACGTGATTCAAACCAGAAAAAACTCAGGATCTGTTCAATAAGTATGAGAAGAACGCGAAAGTATGAGCCTGATGAGGGCACATCCAAGACCTAACCCAGACCTAGCATGGGTTAGCCTCTAAAATATTGATCGAAACCGGGTTTAATCGACTGTTCCAGTGTGGTACCACAATATTACGTGATTCAAACCAGAAGAAGACCAGGATCTGGCCAACAGGAATGCGAAATATGATTTTATGAGCCTGATGAGGGCAAGACCCAGACCTAACCCAGGTCTAGCATGCGTTATCCTCTGAAATATTGATCGTGGCCAGGTTCAATTGACTGTTTCTGTGTGGTACCACAATACTACGTGATTCAAACGAGAAGAAGACCAGGATTAGCCCAACAAGAATGTGAAATATACGATTGTATGAGCCTGATGAGGGCAAATCCCAAACCTAGCCTAGACCTAACATGCGTTATCCTCTAAAATATCGATCGAAACCAGGTTTAATCGACTGTTTCAGTGTGGTACCACATAACTACGTGATCCAAACCAGAAAAAACCCAGGATCTGCTCATAAAGTATGTGAAGAATGCGATTTTATGAGCCTGATGAGGGCAAGTCCCAGACCTAACGCAGATCTAGCATGCGTTATCCGCTAAAATATTGAACGTGGCCACGTTTAATTGACTGTTTCTGTGTGGTACCACAATACTTCGTGATTCAAACGAGAGGAAGACCAGGATTAGCCCAACAAGAATGTGAAATATACGATTGTATGAGTCTGATGAGGGCAAATCCCAGACCTAACCCGGACCTAGCATGCGTTATCCTCTAAAATATTGATCGAAACCAGGTTTAATCGACTGTTTCAGTGTGGTACCACACAACTACTTGATCCAAACCAGAAAAAACCCAGGATCTGCTCATAAAGTATATGAAGAATGCGAAAGTCTGTGCCAAATGAGGGCAAATCCCAGACCTAAACCAGACCTTGCATGCGTTATCCTCTAAAATATAGATCGAAACCGGGTTTCATCGACGGTTCCAGTGTGGTACCACATTACTACGTGATCCAAACCAGAAAAAACCCAGGATCTGGCCAACAAGAATGCATAATATGCGATTGTATGAGCCTGATGAGAGCAAATACCAGACCTAACCTAGACCTAACATGCGTTATCCTCTAAAATATTGATCGAAACCAGGTTTAATCCACTCTTTCAGTGTGGTAGCACATTACCTCGTGATACAATCCAGAAAAGGACCAGGATCTGGCCAACAAGTGTGCGAAATATGCGAAAGTGTGAGTTTGATGAGGGCAAATCCCAAACCTATACCCAGACCTAGCATGCGTTATCCTCTAAAATATTGATCGTGGCCAGGTTTTATTGGCTGCTTCTGTGTGGTACCTCAAAACTACGTGTTCCAAAACAGAAAAAACCCAGAATCTGGCCAACAAGAATGCGAAATATGCGATTGAATGAGCCTGATGAGAGCAAATACCAGACCTAACCTAGACCTAACATGCGTTATCCTCTAAAATATTGATCGAAACCAGGCTTAACCGACTGTATCAGTGTGGTACCACATTACTACGTGATCCAAACCAGAAAAAACCCAGGATCTGTTCAAGAAATATGTGAAGAATGCGAAAGTATGAGTCTGATGAGCGCAAATCCCAGACCTAACCCGGACCTAGCATTCGTTATCCTCTAAAATACTGATCGAATCCAGGTTTAATCGACTGTTTCAGTGTGGTACCACATAACTACGTGATCCAAACCAGAAAAAACCCAGGATCTGCTCATAAAGTATGTGAAGAATGCGAAAGTCTGTGCCAAATGAGGGCAAATCCCAGACCTAAACCAGACCTTGCATGCGTTATCCTCTAAAATATAGATCGAAACCGGGTTTCATCGACGGTTCCAGTGTGGTACCACATTACTACCTGATCCAAACCAGAAAACACCCAGGATCTGGCCAACAAGTGTGCGAAATATGCGAAAGTGTGAGCCTGTTGAGAGCAAGTCCCAGACCTATACCAGGCCTAACATCCGTTATCCTCTAAACTATAGGTCGAGACCAGGCTTAATCGACTGTTTTATGTGTAGTACCATATTACTACGTGACCCAAACCAGAAAAAACCCAGGATCTGTTCAACAAGTATGTGAAGAATGCGAAAGTATGAGACTGATGAGGGCAAATCCCTGACCTAACCTAGACCTAGCATGCGTTATCCTCTAAAATATTGATCGTGGCCACGTTTAATTGACTGTTTCTGTGTGGTACCACAATATTACGTGATTCAAACCAGAGGAAGACCAGGATCTGGCCAACAAGAATGCGAAATTTGCGATTTTATGAGCCTGATGAGGGCAAGTCCCAGACCTAACCCAGATCTAGCATGCCTTATCTTCTAAAATATTGATCGAAACCAGGTTTAATTGACTGTTTCAGTGTGGGACCACATTACTACGTGATCCAAACCAGAAAAGGACCAGGATCTGGCCAACAAGTGTGCGAAATATGCGAAAGTATGAGCCTGATGAGAGCAAATCCCTGACCTAACCTAGACCTAACATGCCTTATCCTCTAAAATATTGATCGAAACCAGGTTTCATCCACTCTTTCAGTGTGGTACCACATTACTACGCGGTACAATCCAGAAAAGGACCAGGATCTGGCCAACAAGTGTGCGAAATATGCGAAAGACTGAGTCTGATGAGGGCAAATCCCAGACCTAACCCAGACCTAGCATGCGTTATCCTCTAAAATATTGATCGTGGCCACGTTTAATTGACTGTTTCTGTGTGGTACCACAATATTACGTGATTCAAACCAGAGGAAGACCAGGATCTGTCCAACAAGAATGCGAAATATGCGAAAGTATGAGCCTGATGAGAGGAAATCCCTGACCTAACCTAGACCTAACATGCCTTTTCCTCTAAAATATTGATCGAAACCAGGTTTAATCGACTGTTCCAGTGTGGTACCACATTACTACCTGATCCAAACCAGAAAACACCCAGGATCTGGCCAACAAGTGTGCGAAATATGCGAAAGTGTGAGCCTGATGAGAGCATGTCCCAGACCTATCCCAGGCCTAACATCCGTTATCCTCTAAACTATAGGTCGAGACCAGGCTTAATCGACTGTTTTATGTGTAGTACCATATTACTACGTGATCCAAACCAGAAAAAACCCAGGATCTGGTCAACGAGTATGTGAAGAATGCGAAAGTGTGAGCCTGATGAGAGCAAATCCCAGACCTAACCTAGACCTAACATGCGTTATCCTCTAAAATATTGATCGAAACCAGGTTTAATCGACTGCTTCTGTGTCGTACCACATTACTACGTGATCCAAACCAGAAAAACCCAGGATCTGGCCAACAAGAATGCAAAATATGCGATTGTATGAGCCTGATGAGAGCAAATACCAGACCTAACCTAGACCTAACATGCGTTATCCTCTAAAATATTGATCGTGGCCAGGTTTAATTGACCGTTTCTGTGTGGTACCACAATACTACGTGATTCAAACCAGAAGAAGACCAGGATCTTGGCAGCAAGAATGCAAAATATGCGATTGTATGAGCCTGATGAGGGCAAATCCCAGACCTAACCCAGATCTAGCATGCGTTATCCTCTGAAATATTGATCGTGGCCAGGTTTAATTGACTGTTTCAGTGTGGGACCACATTACTACGTGATCCAAACCAGAAAAAACTCAGGATCTGGTCAACGAGTATGTGAAGAATGCGAAAGTGTGAGCCTGATGAGAGCAAATCCCAGACCTAACCTAGACCTAACATGCGTTATCCTCTAAAATATTGATCGAAACCAGGTTTAATCGACTGTTTCTGTGTCGTACCACATTACTACGTGATCCAAACCAGAAAAAACCCAGGATCTGTTCAAGAATTATGTGAAGAATGCGAAAGTATGAGTCTGATGAGGGCAAATCCCAGACCTAACCCGGACCTAGCATTCGTTATCCTCTAAAATATTGATCGAATCCAGGTTTAATCGACTGTTTCAGTGTGGTACCACATAACTACGTGATCCAAACCAGAAAAAACCCAGGATCTGCTCATAAAGTATGTGAAGAATGCGAAAGTCTGTGCCAAATGAGTTCAAATCCCAGACCTAACCCAGACCTTGCATGCGTTATCCTCTAAAATATAGATCGAAACCGGGTTTCATCGACGGTTCCAGTGTGGTACCACATTACTACCTGATCCAAACCAGAAAACACCCAGGATCTGGCCAACAAGTGTGCGAAATATGCGAAAGTATGAGCCTGATGAGAGGAAATCCCTGACCTAACCTAGACCTAACATGCCTTTTCCTCTAAAATATTGATCGAAACCAGGTTTAATCGACTGTTCCAGTGTGGTACCACATTACTACCTAATCCAAACCAGAGAAAACCCTGGATCTGTTCAACAAGTGTGTGAAGAATGCGAAAGTATGAGTCTGATGTGGGCAAATCCCAGACCTAACCCAGACCTAGCATGGGTTAGCCTCTAAAATATTGATCGTGGCCACGTTTAATTGACTGTTCTGTGTGGTACCACAATATTACGTGCTTCAAACCAGAGGAAGACCAGGATCTGGCCAACAAGAATGCGAAATATGCGATTGCATGAGCCTTGATGAGGGCAAATCCCAGACCTAACCCAGACCTAGCATGCGTTATCCTCTAAAATATTGATCGTGGCCACGTTTAATTGACTGTTCTGTGTGGTACCACAATATTACGTGCTTCAAACCAGAGGAAGACCAGGATCTGGCCAACAAGAATGCGAAATATGCGATTGCATGAGCCTGATGAGGGCAAATCCCAAACCTAGCCTAGACCTAACATGCGTTATCCACTAAAATATCGATTGAAACCAGGTTTAATCGACTGTTTTAGTGTGGTACCACATTACTACGTGATCCAAACCAGAAAAAACTCGGGATCTGTTCAACAAGTATGTGAAGAATGCGAAAGTGTGAGTCTGATGAGGGCAAATTCCAGACCTAACCCAGACCTGGCATGCGTTGTCCTCTAAAATATTGATCGTGGCCACGTTTAATTGACTGTTTCTGTGTGGTACCACAATACTACGTGATTCAAACCAGAAGAAGACCAGGATCTTGGCAACAAGAATGCAAAATATGCGATTTTATGAGCCTGATGAGGGCAAGTCCCAGACCTAACCCAGATCTAGCATGCGTTATCCTCTAAAATATTGAACGTGGCCACGTTTAATTGACTGTTTCTGTGTGGTACCACAATATTACGTGATTCAAACCAGAGGAAGACCAGGATCTGGCCAACAAGAATGCGAAATATGCGATTTTATAAGCCTGATGAGGGCACATCCCAGACCTAACCCAGACCTTGCATGCGTTATCCTCTAAAATATAGATCGAAACCGGGTTTCATCGGCGGTTCCAGTGTGGTACCACATTACTACCTGATCCAAACAAGAAAACACCCAGGATCTGGCCAACAAGTGTGCGAAATATGCGAAAGTGTGAGCCTGATGAGAGCAAGTCCCAGACCTTTCCCAGGCCTAACATCCGTTATCCTCTAAAATATAGGTCGAGACCAGGTTTAATCGACTGTTTTAGTGTGGTACCACATTACTACGTGATGCAAACCAGAAAAAACTCAGGATCTGTTCAATAAGTATGAGAAGAACGCGAAAGTATGAGCCTGATGAGGGCACATCCAAGAACTAACCCAGACCTAGCATGGGTTAGCCTCTAAAATATTGATCGAAACCGGGTTTAATCGACTGTTCCAGTGTGGTACCACACTATTACGTGATTCAAACCAGAAGAAGACCAGGATCTGGCCAACAGGAATGCGAAATATGCGATTTTATGAGCCTGATGAGGGCAAGACCCAGACCTAACCCAGGTCTAGCATGCGTTATCCTCTGAAATATTGATCGTGGCCAGATTTAATTGACTGTTTCTGTGTGGTACCACAATACTACGTGATTCAAACGAGAAGAAGACCAGGATTAGCCCAACGAGAATGTGAAATATACGATTGTATGAGTCTGATGAGGGCAAACCCCAGACCTAACCCGGACCTAGCATGCGTTATCCTCTAAAATATTGATTGAAACCAGGTTTAATCGACTGTTTCAGTGTGGTACCACATAACTACGTGATCCAAACCAGAAAAAACCCAGGATCTGCTCATAAAGTATGTGAAGAATGCGAAAGTCTGTGCCAAATGAGGGCAAATCCCAGACCTAAACCAGACCTTGCATGCGTTATCCTCTAAAATATAGATCGAAACCGGGTTTCATTGACGGTTCCAGTGTGGTACCACATTACTACCTGATCCAGACCAGAAAACACCCAGGATCTGGTCAACAAGTATGTGAAGAATGCGAAAGTGTGAGCCTGATGAGGGCACATCCCAGACCTAGCCCAGACCTAGCCCAGACCTAGCATGCGTTATCCTCTATAATATTGATCGTGGCCAGGTTTAATAGACTGTTTCTGTGTGGTACCACAATACTACGTGACTCAAACCAGAAGAAGACCAGGATCTTGGCAACAAGAATGCAAAATATGCGATTGTATGAGCCTGATGAGGGCAAATCCCAGACCTAACCCAGATCTAGCATGCGTTATCCTCTGAAATATTGATCGTGGCCAGGTTTAATTGACTGTTTCAGTGTGGGACCACATTACTACGTGATGCAAACCAGAAGAAGACCAGGATCTTGGCAACAAGAATGCAAAATATGCGATTGTATGAGCCTGATGAGGGCAAATCCCAGACCTAACCCAGATCTAGCATGCGTTATCCTCTGAAATATTGATCGTGGCCAGGTTTAATTGACTGTTTCAGTGTGGGACCACATTACTACGTGATGCAAACCAGAAAAGGAGCAGGAGCTGGCCAACAAGTGTGCGAAATATGCGAAAGTATGAGCCTGATGAGAGCAAATCCCTGACCTAACCTAGACCTAACATGCGTTATCCTCTAAAATATTGATCGAAACCAGGCTTAACCGACTGTTTCAGTGTGGTACCACATTACTACGTGATCCAAACCAGAAAAAACTCAGGATCTGGTCAACAAGTTTGTGAAGAATGCGAAAGTGTGAGCCTGATGAGAGCAAATCCCAGACCTAACCTAGACCTAACATGCGATATCCTCTAAAATATTGATCGAAACCAGGTTTAATCGACTGTTTCTGTGTCGTACCACATTACTACGTGATCCAAACCGGAGAAAACCCAGGATCTGGCCAACAAGAATGCAAAATATGCGATTGTATGAGCCTGATGAGAGCAAATACCAGACCTAACCTAGACCTAACATGCGTTATCCTCTAAAATATTGATCGAAACCAGGTTTAATCCACTCTTTCAGTGTGGTACCACATTACTACGTGATACAATCCAGAAAAGGACCAGGATCTGGCCAACAAGTGTGCGAAGTATGCGAAAGTGTGAGTCTGATGAGGGCAAATCCCAAACCTATACCCAGACCTAGCATGCGTTATCCTCTAAAATATTGATCGTGGCCAGGTTTTATTGGCTGCTTCTGTATGGTACCTCAAAACTACGTGTTCCAAACCAGAAAAAACCCAGAATCTGGCCAACAAGAATGCGAAATATGCGATTGAATGAGCCTGATGAGAGCAAATACCAGACCTAACCTAGACCTAACATGCGTTATCCTCTAAAATGTTGATCGAAACCAGGCTTAACCGACTGTTTCAGGGTGGTACCATATTACTACGTGATCCAAACCAGAATAAACCCAGGATCTGTTCAAGAATTATGTGACGAATGCGAAAGTATGAGTCTGATCAGGGCAAATCCCAGACCTAACCCGGACCTAGCATTCGTTATCCTCTAAAATATTGATCGAATCCAGGTTTAATCGACTGTTTCAGTGTGGTACCACATAACTACGTGATCCAAACCAGAAAAAACCCAGGATCTGCTCATAAAGTATGTGAAGAATGCGAAAGTCTGTGCCAAATGAGGTCAAATCCCAGACCTAACCCAGACCTTGCATGCGTTATCCTCTAAAATATACATCGAAACCGGGTTTCATCGACGGTTCCAGTGTGGTACCACATTACTACCTGATCCAAACCAGAAAACACCCAGGATCTGGCCAACAAGTGTGCGAAATATGCGAAAGTGTGAGCCTGATGAGAGCAAGTCCCAGACCTTTCCCAGGCCTAACATCCGTTATCCTCTAAAATATAGGTCGAGACCAGGCTTAATCGACTGTTTTATGTGTAGTACCACATTATTACGTGATCCAAACCAGAAAAAACCCAGGATCTGTTCAACAAGTATGTGAAGAATGCGAAAGTATGAGTCTGATGAGGGCACATCCCAGACCTAACCCAGACCTAGCATGCGTTATCCTCTAAAATATTGATCGTGGCCACGTTTAATTGACTGTTTCTGTGTGGTACCACAATATTACGTGATTCAAACCAGAGGAAGACCAGGATCTGGCCAACAAGAATGCGAAATTTGCGATTTTTTGAGCCTGATGAGGGCAAGTCCCAGACCTAACCCAGATCTAGCATGCCTTATCTTCTAAAATATTGATCGAAACCAGGTTTAATTGACTGTTTCAGTGTTGGACCACATTACTACGTGATCCAAACCAGAAAAGGACCAGGATCTGGCCAACAAGTGTGCGAAAAATGCGAAAGTCTGAGTCAGATGATGGCAATTACCAGACCTAACCCAGACATAACCGGCGTTTTCCTTCAAAATATTAATCGGAACCAGGTTTAATTGACTGTTTCAGTGTGGTACCACATTACTACGTAACCCAAATCAGCCAAAGCCCAGGATCTGGCCAACATGTATGCGAAGAATGCGAAAGTATGAGTCAGATGATGGCAAATACCAGACCTAACCCAGACATAACCGGCGTTATCTTCTAAAATATTAATCGAACCAGTTATAGTTGACTGTTTCGGTGTGGTACCACAATACTAAGTGATCCAAACCAGAAAAAACCCAGGATCTGGCCAACAAGTCTGCGAAAAATGCGAAAGTATGAGGCAGGTGAATGCAAATACCAGACCTAACACAAACCTAACTGGCGTTATCCTCTAAAATATTAATCGGAACCAGGGGTAATTGATTGTCTCAGTGTGGTACCATATAACTACGTGATCCAAACCAGAAAAAATCCAGGATCTGGTCAACAAGTATGCGAAGAATGCGAAAGTCTGAGTCAGATGATGGCAAATACCAGACCTAACCCAGACATAACCGGCGTTATCCTCCAAAATATTAATCGGAACCATGTTTTATTGACTTTTTCAGTGTGGTACCACATTCCTACGTGATCCAAATCAGAAAAAGCCCAGGATCTGGCCATTCAAGTATGCGAAAAATGCGAAAGTATGAGCTAGATGGTGGCAAATACCAGATCTAACCCAGACATAACCGGCGTTATCCTCCAAAATATTAATCGGAACCATGTTTTATTGACTTTTTCAGTGTGGTACCACATTCCTACGTGATCCAAATCAGAAAAAGCCCAAGATCTGGCCAATAAGTATGCGAAGAATGCGAAAGTATGAGGCAGGTGATTGCAAATACCGGACCTAACCCAGACATAACCGGCGTTATCCTCCAAAATATTAATCGGAACCATGTTTTATTGACTTTTTCAGTGTGGTACCACATTCCTACGTGATCCAAATCAGAAAAAGCCCAAGCTCTGGCCAATAAGTATGCGAAGAATGCGAAAGTATGAGGCAGGTGATTGCAAATACCAGACCTAACACAAACCTAACCGTCGCTATCCTCGAAAATATTAATCGGAACCAGGTCTAATTGATTGTTTCAGTGTGATACCAAATTACTACGTGATCCAAATCAGAAAACGCCCAGGACCTGGCCATTCAAGTATGCGAAAAATGCGAAAGTCTGAGACAGATGATGGCAAATACCAGACCTAACCCAGACATAACCGGCGTTATCCTCTAAAATATTAATCGGAACCAGGTTTAATCGACTGTATCGGTGTAGTACCGCATTACTACGTGATCCAAAGCAGAAAATGCCCAGGATCTGGCCAACAAGTATGCGAAAAATGCGAAAGTATGAGCCAGATGATTGCAAATGCCAGAACTAACCCAGACATGACCCGCGTTATCCTCTAAAATATAAATCGCAACCAGGTTTAATTGACTGTTTCGGTGTGGTACCACATTACTATGTAATCCACACCAGAAAAAGCCCAGGATCTGGTCAACAAGTATGCGAAGAATGCGAAAGTCTGAGCTAGATGGTGGCAAATACCAGATCTAACCCAGACATAACCGGCGTTATCCTCTGAAATATAAATCGCAACCAGGTTTAATTGACTGTTTCGGTGTGGTACCGCATTACTACGTGATCCAAAGCAGAAAAAGCCCAGGATCTGGCCAACAAGTATGCGAAAAATGCGAAAGTATGAGCCAGATGATGGCAAATACCAGACATAACCCAGACATAACCGGTGCATCCTCTAAAATAGTAATCGGAACCAGGAATTGTTGACTGTTCCAGTGTGGTACCACATTACTACGTGATCCAAACCGGATAAAACCCAGGATCTGGCCAACAAGTATGCGAAAAATGCGAAAGTATGAGCTAGATGATGGCTAATACCAGACCTAACACAGACATAACCGGCGTTATCCACTAAAATATTAATCGCAACCAGGTTTAATTGACGGTTTCGGTGTGGTACAAGATTACTGCGTAATCCAAACCGGAATAAACCCAGGATCTGGTCAACAAGTATGCGAAGAATGCTAAACTCTGAGACAGATGATGGCAAATGCCAGACCTAACCCAGACATAACCGGCGTTATCCTCTAAAATACTAATGGGAACCAGGTTTAATTGACTGTTTCAGTATTGTTAAAATAGGTGCGAGTCGGTCTGGTGGGGGGTTTTCTCCCCTGACCCGATCTCTCACCCTTTAACGGGGTGTCCGAATTTCGAGGGATTGGAATTGTGTGGGAAAGTGAATTGTACATTTAAAAATTTCCTTCGCCTGGTCCACCGGACACAGGCCGTTTATTTAAACAAAATAAACAACAAAAATGAAGGAAAATAAAAATTGAAATTAAATGTATTTATTATTTAAAAAAAGTTGCAGGAAAAAACCCCGAGCTGATGGCTCGGGAAAAAAAACCTACGCCGCCGCTGGCCCCTACGGCTCTCGTCTCGGTCTTCTGTAATCAAAAGAAATACCGAAATCCGGCGGATAATACCTGACAACGCTCGGTGCGTTGTCTGACTCGCTCTAATCCACACGCTCCTTCTTCCGTTTACGGTAAACAGGAGCGGGATTCTTACACAGCGATACACAACTGTGTTAGTGGACTGTATTATTATTTCAACGTTTCAGATTTTGGAAACGTTGAATTGCAGATGGGGAAGACGAGATTCTAATGTCTATCTTCCCACTGCTGCAGGCTTGGTTTTTGCAGGAGAGGACAACAAGTGGAGGTTGTAAGGCTCCAAAGGTTGTCAACTCCGCGGTCCCTCGCCGTTCCCTGGTCCGTACGGGACCGGTGTGATGCAGAGCCTTAACTGCGCAGAAGCGACTGATTATTAAGGTTCTAACACCGCGGTGCCCTTTGAACGTAGTTCTACGTCGAGTGTCCGTACCCACTGACGATCTGGAACCCACGCTCGAGCAGGTCGAAACCAGCCGAGATATTTACCCAGGGAATACCAAATAAGGCCCCTATCGGGTGTTATCCCAAACTTTTGTTTCGACCCTGGAAAACGACGAACCCAACCCAGGGAGAATGCAACAAAGTTGCCCTATAGATTGGGTTTTTGAACCGTGGAATAGCCAAGCAGAGAATCAAGAAATTCTCTCGGTTCTAGAACACGACCACTGATTACAGCAATACGTGTTTATTCAGCACCGATGGCGGTAACCAATCATTATAAAAGTGTAAATTTGGTACTTTTCAGCCATCGGTTGCTTCTTGAGCGAAGTGGAAAGAAAATCAATTGGATTTTGTTTCTTTCCAAAATGGTTCGTTCGTCGCGGTGACCGATTTCTGCATGTGAACGTATGGCCGGAATATTTTGACTCAAGGGCAGGATTATTTAAATCCGCTGCAGTCTCAATTCCGAGCAACTTTGTTCACATGATTCTACGACAGGTTAGACAAAACTAACTTGTCGAGAATCGGTCTCCGACTTCAGACGAGGTCGACAATGAGGTCCGCTCTCGTCGAGAACCAAATAGCGAGTCCCCCTGAGACATACCTGCTTAACCGTGGCCACGAGGGAGGGGAAATTTTCATCTCGTGGCGCTATCTGGTCCAAGCTGTCTGTCTCTTATTAATTTTGAATCCTCTCTTCGTTTCGGCGTAGTAACACCTCTTATAGGAACCGTGTCGTGAATGTCGCGTAAACAAGGAATAACACGGTACAAGAAATGGCCCGTTTTTCTATCGATCACGCGATGGTTTAACCGACGTTTTCCGATTGTCGAATTAACGCGATATTTAAACAAGTATGGTACCACATTACTACGTGAACCAAATCAGAAAATGCCCAGGATCTGGCCAACAAGTATGCGAAGAATCCGAAAGTATCAGCTAGATGATGGCACATACCAGACCTAACCCTCACATAACCGGCGTTATCCTCTAAAATATTAATCAGAACCATGTTTTATTGACTATTTCAGTGTGGTACCACATTACTACGTGATCCAAATCAGCAAAAGCCCAGGTTCTGGCCAACAAGTATGCAAAAAATGCGAAAGTATGAGTCAGATGATTGCAAATACCAGACATAACCCAGACATAACCGGCGTTATCATCTAAAATATTAATCGGAACCAGGTTAAATTGACTGCTTCAGTGTAGTACCACATTACTACGTGATCCAAATCAGCAAAAGCCCAGGATCTGGCCAACAAGAATCCGACAAATGCGAAAGTATGAGCAAGGTGATGGCAAATACCAGACCTAACCCAGGCATAACCGTCGTTATCCTCTAAAATATTAATCGGAACCATGTTTTATTGACTATTTCAGTGTGGTGCCACATTAGTACGTGATCCAAACCAGAAAAAGCCCAGGATCTGGCCAACAAGTATGCGAAGAATGCGAAAGTATGAGGCAGATGATTGCAAATACCAGACCTAACACAAACCTAACCGGCGTTATCCTCTAAAATATTAATCGGAACCAGGTTTAATTGACCGTTTCGGTGTTGTACCACATTACTATGTAATCCAAACCAGAAAAAATCCAGGATCTGGCCAACAAGTATGCAAAAAATGCGAAAGTATGAGCTACATGATGGCAAATTCCAGACCTAACCAGACATAACCGGCGTCTTCCTCTAAAATATTAATCGGAACCACCTATAATTGACTGTATCGGTGTGGTGCCACATTACTACGTGATCTAAATCAGCAAAAGCCCAGGATCTGGCCAACAAGTATGCGAAAAATGCGAAAGTATGAGCCAGATGATTGCAAATACCAGGACTAAACCTGACATAACCGGCGTTATCCTCTAAAATATTAATCGGAAACAGGTTTAGTTGACTGCTTCAGCGTGGTACCACATTAATACGTGATCCAAACCGGAAAAGACCCAGGATCTGGCAAACAAGTATGCAAAAAATGCGAAAGTATGAGCTACATCCCCTCAGGGGCTGCCAGCCTTTCAGCTGCAGTACGGGCTTAACGAACCCGGGGTACCCGAGTCATACACACACCGTAAGCCTCCTGTTGGTCGTCACAACGACCCATTCACAATTCCCTATTGGTTTTGTGAATGGTACGTGACGGCAGGAGGAACGGGGGTCTTGGCTTAACCGCCTGGGCCACGAGTATGGCGACTCTATAAAATCGCCCTCCAATCCTAAGCTATGGTGCGCGGCGATGGGATGCATGGTTGGGGGAGAAGGCCCAATCCCAAGCGACCACCTCCGGGGAACCTGCCGAACCCCCGGAGTATATAGGCTTACCCGGGTAAGGCGGCTCTGCCCGGGCGGACCTTTTCTTCCGACCTGCTCGTGGGAATATTATGGAACTCAATATTAAAACGGGGATGGGACGGGGTAAGTCAGAGGGGGAGGACGAAGGCGGTGTTGGGACTGGAGTGACGGCGCTCGCGCCGCCTCCAGCGCCTGGCCCGGCTTCGTGGAAGATGGAGGAGGACGACGAGACTGCGTCAGTCTCGTCCTTCTCCTCCACCAGGAGCCTCATAGGCTCTAAGAGGAAGAGGGCGGGGCAGGCCGTCGTCGAGGTGGGCGGGGCGATGAGCCCGTCGGTGAGGCTGAGTTGCCTCAGGGACGAGGTGACCGAGGAGATGTCGGAGAGGATCTCCTCGTCCCTGAGGCGGGTGGAGAAAGTCGCCGCTGCCTGCTCCTTTAAGGGGCAGAAAAGCGGTGGCGCGGAGGCCCTGAAGGCCGCGGCGGAGGAAATGAGGGAGGCGGCGCGGGAGCTCAGAGGGCGGAACGCCCGTCTGCAGCTCCTGTTGGAGGAGGAGCGACAGGGGAGGAGGAGGGCAGAGGCGCTGTGGAACAGCGCGGCCCTCCCTCCCATCCTCCCTCCTCCTCCACCGCCGCGTCCCTCGGCGGAGGTAAATAAGCGGAGTGCGGCGGCAGTGGTGCGGGGCACCGCGGGCCCCTCCACCCGCACTCCGCCCGTGAAGAAGTCCCCGTCCTCCTCAGAAGACGATCTTCTGAGGAGGATTGGGGACATGATTGATGGCAAGCTGGCCGCCTTCCGGGAGGAGCTCCTCGCCGGAAGAGCGGTCAGCAGGAAGGCGGTGCCTCCCCGACCTGTTCCGGTACAGTCGGGGAAGGCAAAGAAGGGCGGAGTGAAGGCTCCGCCCAGCGTTGCGGCACCAGGGCCCCGGGTCGCGACCCCCAAGGGGGGTGGTGTACCCGTGGTCGCGGTGGTCGCGTCCTCCACGGCACCCTCCCAAGGGGGGGTGGCGTGGAGTGAGGTGGTGGGGCGGAAGGCGAAGCGGGCGGCGAGGAAGGCCTCGCAACCGCGGCCTCCGCCTCCGCCGCCGGCGGCCAAGGTAAAGGCCGCGAAGGTCGGGAAGGCACGACCAGGTCGTCCCCCAAAAACGGCAGCGGTGACGCTGACCGTTGCGCAGGGGGGCGACCTGACCCTCGCGGAGGCGATGCGGCTCGCCAGGGAGAATATCTCCCTGGAAGAGCTGGGCATCGCCTCCGTGAGGGCGAAGAGGGCCGTGACCGGGGGTCTCTTGCTGGAGATCCCCGGTGCAGAAGGCGGCGCGAAGGCGGATCGTCTCGCCCAGAGGCTCCGGGAGCAGCTGGGCGAGCGAGGTGTCCGGGTCGCTCGGCCCACGAAGCGCACGGAGATGCGCGTTTGTGGGCTAGACGACTCGGTCAGCGCACAGGATGTGTCCCGTGCCCTTGCGAGGGCGGGGGACTGTCTTGTGGAGGACCTGCGGATCGGAGAGATCCGCAGGTCGCCCTCCGGCCTCGGGTCGGTGTGGGCCCGGTGCCCCCTCTCCGCCGCCCGTAAGGTGGCGGAATCCGGGAGGGTGTTGGTGGGGTGGGTTTCGGCGCGAGTGGAAATCCTCGCGCCGCGCCCGCTCCAGTGTCACCGCTGCCTCGAATTGGGGCACGTGAGGCAGTGGTGCACCTCGCCGGTGGACCGCAGCGGTCAGTGTTACCGCTGCGGTGCCAAAGAGCACCGTGCGAGCCAGTGCTCGGCGGCCCCCCACTGCCCGCTGTGTGCGGACATGGGGAGGCCAGCCGATCACAGGGTGGGGAGCAAGAAGTGCTCCCCCCCCTCCCGGAAGGAGAGGAAGAGGCGGGCTGCACCGGCTCCGGTGCCGAGGGCGGTGGCATCGTCCTCCATGGAGGTGGACGGTGCTACGGGGACGGACGGCCGGGAGGAGGCTGGCGCGGCCATTAATTAATGCCGCCCCGCCTCCTCCTCCAGGCCAACCTCAACCACTGCCGCGCGGCACAGGACTTGATGTCCCAAGTCCTCGCGGAGTGGGGGGTTGGCCTGGCGGTCGCCGCCGAGCCGTACCGCGTCCCTGATCACCCTCATTGGGTGGGCGACGCGGACGGCTTGGTGGCGACGGTATGGGGAGGGGGCGACGGGTCCCCACCGTTCTCCTTGTTGGAGCGCGGTCGGGGATTCGTCGCCGTGGACTGGGGGGGAGTCGCTGTGGTGGGGTGCTACATTTCGCCCCGTAGCGGTCACGCTGCGTTCGAGCTGTACTTGGCCGAGGTCGCGGCATGCGTGCAGCGCTACGCGGCCCGGCCGGTGCTGGTCCTGGGGGATTTTAATGCCAAGTCGGTGGCTTGGGGATCCCCCAGGACCTCCGTTCGCGGCGGGATCCTGGGCGATTGGGCGGCGGGGCTCGACCTCCGGGTATTGAACCGGGGGTCGGAGCACACGTGCGTGCGGCGATATGGGGGGTCCATCGTGGATGTTGGATTCGCGACCCCCAACGCCGTGCGCATGGTGTCGGGTTGGCACGTGGTCGCGGGGGCAGAGACACTCTCCGATCACCGGTACATCCGGATGGAGGTCTCTGCCGCCGCGAGTGCATCCCGACACGGCCGCCTGCGTGGCACCCTACCACGCCGCTGGACGCTTCGGCGCCTGGACAAGGACGCCCTGATGGCAGCTGCCCTCGCTGCAACTTGGCCGCAGGGAGCGGCCGAGTTGCCGAGCATAGAGGAGGAGGTCGCCCGGCTCGGAGCATTGGTCGCGGGTATTTGCGACGCGGCGATGCCTCGGGTCGGGCGGGCTTCTCCTCGCCGGGCGGTGTACTGGTGGTCGGACGCGATCGCGGAGTTGCGAGTCGCGACTGTCCGCGCCCGACGCCAGTACACCCGCGCGCGCCGTCGTCAACGTACAGGCGACGGCGTGGCGCGAGCGAGGGCAGCTGATGACCTGTATGGAGCATACCGCGTGGCGCGGGTTGCTCTGCAGGTCGCCATCAAACGGGCCAAGACCCAGGCATGGAAGGAGCTCCTCCAGACCCTTGATGACGATCCATGGGGGCGCCCATATAAGGTGGTGCTGAATAAGCTCCGCCCGTGGGCGCCCCCCGTCACCGAGGGTCTTGACCCCCGGCTGCTGGAGGACGTGGTCAATACACTCTTCCCAATTGGGGAGAGGGGACCGCGTCCTCCGGCGGCGGCGGCTGTCCCAGTGGAGTGGACGGCCGAGCTGGGGGTCACGCAGGAGGAGCTGGCAGCGGCCATCAGACGGCTCGGGGTTCGTAACACGGCCCCGGGTCCGGATGGTGTGCCCGGCCGGGTTTGGGTCTTGACCCAGGGCGTCCTTGGGGCCGATCTCAGGCGGTTGTTCGACCGCTGCCTGAGGGACGGGCGATTCCCCCCCAGTTGGAAGGTGGCGAGGATGGTCCTCCTCCGGAAGGAGGGTCGGCCCGCGGAGTCTCCCTCCGCATACCGGCCCATTTGTCTCCTCGACGAGGTGGGCAAGCTCTTCGAGCGTGTGATTGCTGCCCGCCTCGTCGAGCACCTGTCGCGGGGTGATCCCGGTCTGGCCGACTGCCAGTTCGGTTTCCGGGGGGGCCGATCGACTATCGACGCGATAGGTCGTGTGAGGGCCCTCTCGGGGGCGGCCGTCTCCCGGGGAGGGGTGGCATTGGCAATATCCTTGGATATTGCCAATGCCTTTAACACCCTCCCCTGGGAAGGGATAAGGAGGGGACTCGAATATCATCGAGTCCCCCCTTGTCTCAGGGCGGTCGTCGGGGATTATCTCCGCGGCAGGTGGATCGAGTATCCGGGCCGGGATGGTGATATGCGGAGGGAGGTGTACTGCGGTGTTCCGCAGGGGTCGGTCCTCGGGCCACTCCTGTGGAACATCGCGTACGACTCGGTGTTGCGGGCCGGCCTCCCCGACGGCGTCAGCACGGTGTGTTATGCGGATGACACACTGGTGCTGGCCGTCGGGGCGCACTGGGAGAGGGCCATGCGTCGCGCGGAGGAGGGGTCGCAACGCGTCGTCGACCGGATCAGGGGGATGGGGATGACGGTGGCGGTCCATAAGACCGAGGTGATTGCGTTTCATTCACCTCGGCAGGATCCGCCACCCCCTCTGATCCGGGTGGGTGGGGCTGACATCGAGGTGAAGCCCCAGATCAGGTATCTGGGGCTGATCCTCGATAGCCACTGGCGTTTCGAGGAGCATTTCCGCTGCCTGGTCCCCCGGTTGGAAAGGATGGTTGCGGCTCTGGGCCGGATCCTGCCCAACCTGGGGGGCCCGGCGGGCCGAGTTCGTCGCCTCTATGTGGCAATGGTCCAGTCGGTGGCCTTATACGGGGCCCCCGTCTGGGCGGACGACCTGGCTGCCTCCCGGCGCAGCATGACTATGCTGCGTCGGGTGCAGAGGCGCATGGCGCTCAGGGTCGTCCGCGGGTATCGGACCATGTCACATGAGGCGGCGACGGTTCTAGCGGGGATGCCGCCCATGGACCTGCTCGCGCGGTCGCACGCGGTGATGTACCGGCACCGCGTCGACCGTCGCGCGGGGGTGGGGGCGGTCCCGGGCGGGCAGGAACCTGCTTGGGGCGATTTGAAGCGCCAGGCCCGGCAGTCCGTGTTGCTCGCGTGGCAGGAGCGGCTGGCTCTGCCAACCGCGGGGCACCGGACTGTCGGGGCGGTTCGGCCACTCCTGAAGGAGTGGCTGGACAGAGGCCATGGCAGCCTCACCTACCGGATGGCACAGGTATTTTCCGGGCATGGCAGCTTCGGAAGATACCTGTGCCGGATAGGGAAGGAGCCGACGGCGCGTTGCTGCCACTGCGACGCTGAGCAGGACACGGCGGATCATACCCTGGAGGTATGCCCCGCGTGGGAGGGGGAGCGCCGTGTCCTGGTCGGCGTCGTCGGGCGGGATGTCTCGCTGCCGGGCGTGGTGCGCGCCATGCTCGGCAGCGAGGAGAAGTGGAGGGCCGTGGCCTCCTTCTGCGAGAACGTAATGTTGCAGAAGGAGGCCGCGGGGAGGGAGGCCGCTGAAGCTTGCGCTCGTGCGGTGGCCCGAGGTCGTCGCCCGGTCGCGAGGCGTCGCGGGCGGCCGCCTCGGCGTGGCGGATGACCTAGGCTGGGAGGGGGGTCCTGAGGGGACCCTCCTCCCGCCAGGCGGCGCCGGGTCGGACCGGTTGGGGGTAGGAGTGCCTCCCCCTACCGGTCCGACGCAAGGGGAGGCACCCTCGGCGGTCTGGTGCGGCCATGAACGCCCGGCCGCCGAGGGGTGGAAACGGGATCGCGGGCGGTTGCGAGTTGGGGCTCGCAGCCGCCACTAAACGCGGCCCCGGGACGGATAGCGGCGGGATGGAGTGGCCCCGTCCCGCCGCTATGAGGCAGTGTGTCTACTGGGGGGACCGATTGTCCCCCCGGGGGATGGGCGCGAAAGCGCGGGCACGGGGAGGATACCGGAAGAATGCTTCGAGCGATTCCCGGTATCCTCCCAAAGCGTGCCGAAGGGTCACCGTGGGGTTTTTAGTGGGTAGGTCCCGCGCCTGTCGTTGTACGGGCGCGGGGAATCCCACACACCCCTCCCACCTCTCCCCAAGGAGGTGGGAGGGAGTCTTTCGAAGATTTTCCCCACGACAAAAAAAAAAAAAAAAAAAAAAAAAAAAAAAAAGTATGAGCTACATGATGGCAAATTCCAGACCTAACCCAGACATAAACGGCGTCTTCCTTTAAAATATTAATCGGAACCATGTTTTATTGACTATTTCAGTGTGGTGCCACATTAATACGTGATCCAAACCAGAAAAAGCCCAGGATCTGGCCAACAAGTATGCGAAGAATGCGAAAGTATGAGGCAGATGATTGCAAATACCAGACCTAACACAAACCTAACCGGCGTTATCCTCTAAAATATTAATCGGAACCAGGTTTAATTGACCGTTTCGGTGTTGTACCACATTACTATGTAATCCAAACCAGAAAAAATCCAGGATCTGGCCAACAAGTATGCAAAAAATGCGAAAGTATGAGCTACATGATGGCAAATTCCAGACCTAACCAGACATAACCGGCGTCTTCCTCTAAAATATTAATCGGAACCACCTATAATTGACTGTATCGGTGTGGTGCCACATTACTACGTGATCGAAATCAGCAAAAGCCCAGGATCTGGCCAACAAGTATGCGAAAAATGCGAAAGTATGAGCCAGATGATTGCAAATACCAGGACTAAACCTGACATAACCGGCGTTATCCTCTAAAATATTAATCGGAAACAGGTTTAGTTGACTGCTTCAGCGTGGTACCACATTAATACGTGATCCAAACCGGAAAAAACCCAGGATCTGGCAAACAAGTATGCAAAAAATGCGAAAGTATGAGCTACATGATGGCAAATTCCAGACCTAACCCAGACATAACCGGCGTCTTCCTTTAAAATATTAATCGGAACCAGGTTTAATAGACCGTTCCGGTGTGGTACCACATTACTACGTGATCCTAATCAGAAAAAAACCCATGATCTGGCCATTCAAGTATGCGAAAAGTGCGAAAGTATGAGCTACATGATGGCTAATACCGGACCTAACCCAGGCATAACCGGCGTTCTCCTCTACAATATTAATCAGAACCAGGTTTTATTGACTGCTTCAGTGTGATACCACATTAATACATGATCCTAACTAGAAAAAAAACCCAGGATCTGGCCATACAAGTATGCGAAAAATGCGAATGTATGAGCCAGATGATTGCAAATACTAGAACTAACCCAGACATAACCAGCGTTATCCTGTAAAATATTAATGGGAACCAGGTTTAATTGTCTGTTTCGGTGTGGTACCACATTACTACGTAATCAAACCAGAAAATACCCAGGATCTGGCCAACAAGTATGCGAAGAATGCGAAAGTATGAGTCAGATGATTGCAAATACCAGAACTAAACCAGACATAACCGACGTTATCCTCCAAAATATTAATCGCAACCATGTTTAATTGATTGTTTCGGTGTGGTACCACATTACTACGTAATCAAACCAGAAAAAACCCAGGATCTGGCCAACAAGTATGCGAAGAATGCGAAAGTATGAGCCACATGATTGCAAATACCAGAAGTAACCCAGGCATAACCGGCGTTATCCGCAAAAATATTAATCGGAACCAGGTTTAATTGACTGTTTCAGTGTGGTACCACATTACTACGTGATCCAAATCAGAAAAAGCCCAGGACCTGACCATTCAAGTATGCGAAAAATGCGAAAGTATGAGCTAGATGATGGCAAATGCAGACCTGATGCAAACCTAACCGGCGTTATCCTCTAAAATATTAATCGGAACCAGGTTTAATTGACTGTTTCAGTGTGGTACCACATTACTACGTGATCCAAACCGGACAAAAACCAGGATCTGGCCAACAAGTACGCGAAGAATGCGAAAGTCTGAGTCAGATGATGGCAAATACCAGATCTAACCCAGACATAACCGGCGTTATCCCCTAAAATATTAATCGGAACCAGGTTTAATTGACTGTTTCAGTGTGGTACCACATTAATACGTGATCCTATCCAGACAAAAACCCGGGATCTGGCCTACAAGTATGCGAAAAATGCGATAGTATGAGCTAGATGATAGCAAATACGAGAACTTTCCCAAACATAACCGGCGTTGTCCTCTAAAATATTAACCGCAACCAGGTTTAATTGACGGTTTCGGTGTGGTACCATATTACTACGTAATCCAAACCGGAGAAAACCCAGGATCTGGCCAACAAGTATGCGAAAAATGCGAAAGCATGAGCCAGATGATTGCAAATACCAGACCTAACCCAGACATAACCGGCGTTATCCCCTAAAATATTAATCGGAACCAGGTTTAATTGACTGTTTCAGTGTGGTACCACATTAATACGTGATCCTATCCAGACAAAAACCCGGGATCTGGCCTACAAGTATGCGAAAAATGCGATAGTATGAGCTAGATGATAGCAAATACGAGAACTTTCCCAAACATAACCGGCGTTGTCCTCTAAAATATTAACCGCAACCAGGTTTAATTGACGGTTTCGGTGTGGTACCATATTACTACGTAATCCAAACCGGAGAAAACCCAGGATCTGGCCAACAAGTATGCGAAAAATGCGAAAGCATGAGCCAGATGATTGCAAATACCAGACCTAACCCAGACATAACCGGCGTTATCCCCTAAAATATTAATCGGAACCAGGTTTAATTGTCTGTTTCAGTGTGGTAGCACATTACTACGTGATCCAAATCAGAAAAAGCCCAGGACCTGGCCATTCGAGTATGCGAAAAATGCGAAAGTATTTGCTAGATGATGGTAAATACCAGACCTAACTCAGACATAACCTGCGGTATCCTCTAAAATATTAATCGGAACCAAGTTGTTTAAAGATTTGCATAATGCCGAGCGATTGTCCTCGGCCGCGATTACCGTTAATCGTGTTAACGTACAATTCGAAGGAGATTATCTCTAATAGGATTTGTACAGCAAACAGTGATAGAAAAACGCGTGTATTACTAGTTTTTCTGGCATCGGTAACGGCTCATTACCTTCGATTCGAGTGTGCTAACGGTGTTGATGATGTCAGTACCGTGAGAGAGTAGTGCGCTAAGAATCAGACGGAGAAAGACTGCCGAAATTTAGACAGCGCCGCGTAACGACTAATTAGAGTAACGCGGCCGCGTCTTCGGCTGTCAATCCGCGTAGTCCTACGTAGACTTCCAACTAGAGCGGATCGGCTCCCGATTGCACTCGAACGGAAAGATTTACAAAAGGAAAGTTCGAATTGTTTGATATTCAGAACGATTCTGCCAGTAGTTAAAGAGTGTAAAGAGTAGATGTTCAGTCTGGTGCGGGTCCACTGATTGACCTCGCACAGCTGAGAATTCGATAAAACTCGAGAAAAGTGTGGAAATAATCCGCCTTTTCCTTGACAAACGGATCGGTTTAGATTCGGTCAAGTACGCCCCGGAATCTTGTATGGGATTTCCCAAATCGAGATTCCACGAAATCAGTCCTGCGACAGGAGATCGAGAAAATACACCAGCAAGGTATTCGATATCCTGTGGAGTGATCGAGAATATACACCAGTAAGGTGTTCGATCCCTCCGCGCAGAATTGAGCGGTCGTCTCGATCATATAAACGATCGAGGCATAAGAAAGTTGGCAAAAGTTACGCTTCAATTTTCTTGTGATTACCGCCAGGCTGAGGAGACACTAAAGGAAGGCACCTACGTGGTGAACCATCCGGGTGGGTCCATTGTAGTCGGGTCGACGTCCACAAAGGACGTCTGACTTTTCCGGTCTGCGAGTCCTTACTCCTACAGATCCCGCCGGTGTAACGTTTAGAGGAGCACCTGTGCGGAGGAGTAACGGAGTCGTGGGTCAGGCCCCCACGTGGTTCGAATACTGCTAAGTGCAACGAATAGATGTGCAACGTGCAGTGAACCACGTGCAGTCGGGCTCCGTAGTGCAACCCCTGACCAATAAGTCGTCTGTTGAAGCAGTCAAGAGCAGCCACAGTTCGACGGTTGGGCTGTTGCACTGCACTGCGTTTCAGCGCATAGACTCAGTGGACAGACTCACGGGAAAAGTGCATTTGGAGCCTTACAACCTCCGCTTGCAATCCCGTCCACAAGGTAATCGACTGCAAACGGCGTAGATACGGAATTTATTCTTTATCAAAAGCCAAAATTATAAATACAGTCCACTAGCGAGCTCGTATATTACGAGCGAGCGTAATTCTCCGCTCCTATACATTCGATTCCCGAAGCCAGGAGCGTGAGGACACAAACGCGGCATAGATACGTATAACGTGTTTACGTGTGTCTAACACATAGCCGTGTTTTTCTGATTATAGGAACCTTGGCTTACCTCAACCCGGCGAGTTCGGCGACCGGCAGAGACGAGGCAGGCAACGTCCTAGCACGATTATAGATAATCACAATTTATTTTGGTTTTCGATTGTTATTCTTATTTCAATTTTACGTTTGTAATAAAAGGTCGGCGTAGATGGCCGACGAAAAGAAAACCAGAAGTTCGTAATAATTTTCCCTGAAAACTCCTATACCTCTATCCGGACCTCGTCGTTAGAAGCATCAGCTTTTTAACACAAGTTGAATTGACTATTCCATTGTGGCACCACATTAATACGTGATCCTAACCAGAAAAAACCCAAGATCTGGCCAAGAAGAATGCCAAAAATGCGAAAGTATGAGGCAGATGTTTGCAAATACCAGACCTTTTTTTTTTTTTTTTTTTTTTTTTTTTTTTTTTTTTTAACGTGGTGAAATCCTCATGGACACCCCGGCTCCCTGGGGGGGGGAGGCCGGGGTAGTGCCGGACTCTTACCGGCTAAAACACCACGGTGACCGCCTGCGCCCTTTATCTGGGGAGAGTCACGGGAACCAAACTAGCGATACTACCGTGACTCTCCCCGTTGGCGCAACACCCTACTACGGGCCCTTCCCGGGGGAGGAGAAGCGATCCTCCTTCCCCAATGGGGGGCAAACTAAACTGATTGCCCCCCGGCGACGCCGCGCGGTCACACGCGACGTCGCCCCCACTCGCGCCGTTGCTACTAGCCGCGACCGGGCCCCCACCCGATCGCGACCACGGCTGCGGGGCCGGCTAACTCTGCCGCCCCCGCTAGACGGGGCCCCTACCACGGGCCCCCGGTCCGGTGATAGGCTGGGTGCGAGGGGGAATGAGGGGATAAAGTCCCTCACCTCGCACCACAAACACCATCACCGACCCCTTCGCGCTCCCCCTGGCACGGGGAGCGGTGGAGGGTCTTACGGTCGGCGTCGCCGCCTGCCCCCCACCTCCTCTCGCGCCCTTTCGGCGTCCTCCTTCGCGGCCATGACCTCTTCACAAAACAAGGCCATGGCCGCCCACGCCTCCTTACTGCCGACCATCGCACGAATGACGGCCGGCAGCGAGAGGTCCGCTCCAATCGCTCTAATAAGGACACCGCGCTGCGCTGCCCACGCCGGGCAAAACTGCAGCGTGTGCTGCGCGGTGTCCTCCCTTCCCCTGCAATGATGGCACGCAGCCGTCGCCTCCCGCCCTATCCGATGCAGGTACCGACCGGAGCAACCGTGTCCGGTCAGTACCTGTGTCAGGCGGTAGGTGGGCGTACCCCAGCTACGGCCCACCCAGGCATAAAACTCTGGGCGGACCGCCGCGGCGACGCGATCATCCCGCTGGTCTGGCTTGGATAACCAGACCAGCCACCGACTATAGACGCGTCGCCGCGCCTGACTTCGGGCCCTGGCGGCCTCCTCGCCGTGCGGGTCCACACCCCGCTGGCGAAGGTCGCAGAGGTTTTGATAGACCTCTGCGTCCATTTTCACCAGCAGGTGAAACGGTGCGGAACCCGCCAGCAAGGTGGCGACTGTGTAGGAGATCGTGCGATAACCCCGCACGACTCTGATGGCGACCAACCTCTGTAACCGACGGAGTACAAATGCACCCCGCCGATTGGCCATCAGACCGCCGGCCCATATAGGCGCGCCATAAAGCGCCATGGACCGGACGACTCCCAAATACAGCCGCCGTGCCGCCATGTTGGGTCCCCCGAGATTGGGCATTATGCGACCTAACGCGGCCGCTGCCCTTTCAATACGGGGACCCAACCCTTCCAAATAATGCCCGAACCGCCAGTAGCTGTCGAGGGTGAGGCCCAGGTACTTCATCCGGCGCCCCACCCCGACTTGGGCTCCACCCACCCGTAGAGACGCCTGGCGCGACACCCCTCGACCACTGACGTTACACAGCCAGATGGCCTCGGTCTTTTGGGGTGCCACGCGCAACCCCAGACGCTCTACCTCGGCGACGACTCGTGCCGTCCCTTCCTCCGCGAGGGCCACGGCCCTCCACCACGTATCCCCGCCGGCTATCACCAGGGTGTCGTCGGCATAACAAACCAACGACACGCCGACGGGGAGGTCAGCCCGCAGCACCGCGTCATACGCCAAGTTCCACAGGAGCGGCCCGAGGACCGACCCCTGTGGAACGCCGCTGTGCACCGCTCTCTGCTCCATCCCGTTCCGACCCGGATATTGGACTACCCTGCCCCGCAGATAGTCCCCGATCAGTCGACACAGATAGGCGGGCACCCGGTGGTACTGGAGTGCCCGACCTATCGCCCCCCAGGAGACGGTGTTAAAGGCGTTGGCTATGTCCAACGAGACTGCCAATGCCACACCCCCCCGGGAGATTGCCGATTCCGCCAGGGTCCGCACGGTCGCTATGGCGTCGACAGTGGAGCGGCCCCGGCGAAAGCCGAACTGTCGGTCGGCCAGATCAGGGCCGACGCGGGACAGATGCCCCTCGAGACGGGATACAATGACCCGCTCGAGGAGTTTCCCAGCCTCGTCCAACAGACAAATGGGTCGGAACGCGGATGGAGAATCCGCGGGCTTCCCTGGCTTGTGGAGGAGGACCAACCTCGCCACCTTCCATATGGGGGGGAACTGACCGGTCTGGAGGCACGCGTCGAAGACGCGTATCAACCCGCCACCCAAAACGCCCACCGCTACTGCCCAGGCCTTGCCGGGTATGCCGTCCGGTCCTGGCGCCGTCTTCTTGGCAGCCATTCTCCGGACGGCCCTAGCTAGCTCCTCCTCGGAGACCCCCAGTTCGTCGGACCACCAAGGCGGGTGATCCGGCTGTGGCTCGGGGGGATGCAGGAACGCCTCTCCCCCAGCGGGGAAGAGGACGCGCATAGTTTCCCCGAGCAGCTGGGGGTCGAGGCTCTCTGTGATCGGGGGCGCCCATGATCGCATCTTCCCTACGACCATATGATAAGGGCGCCCCCATGGATTTGCATCCAGAGACCCGAGGAGCTCCGTCCATGCCTGGGCTTTCGCGGTCGCGATGGCCCGGCGGAGGGTTCTTCGCGCCAGGGAAAATTCCCCGCGCAACCCCACCACCTCTGCCTCCGTCGCCCCGCGCCGTCTCCTGGCGCGGGTGTACCGGCGTCGGGCGACAACGCACCGAGTGCGTAAATCCTCGATCTCGCCCGACCACCAGTACACGGACCCCCCTCGGCTCGGGGCGGTGGCCCGGGGCATGACTGCGTCACACAACGACGTCATAGTCTCCCGGAACCAACGCGCCCCGGCAGATGGATTGCCGAGGGTCCGGCGTGGCATCTCCTGCCATGCCACAACGGAGGCTGCCATCGCAAGGGCGTCCGGGTCCAGCCTCTTGGCGGACCAGCGTGGCGCCGGGTGTGCATCCCTGCCCGGTTGGCGGGGTCCATTTAAGCCAGGGGTCGCGGATACGGAAAACGTAATGTAGAGGTGGTCGCTTAACGTGGCCACCTCTTCCGCGACCCTCCAGTCGGACACACGGCGTGCTATGGCGGGGCTCCCCAACGATATGTCGACGATCGACTCGCCCCGCGCGTGCACGCACGTGCTCACGGCCCCTTGATTCAAAACTACGAGGCCGTGACCCGCCGCCCATTCGAGCATCGCGTCGCCCTTCACGGTCGTCCTGGGGCAGCCCCAGGCTGCAGCGTGGGCATTAAAATCGCCCAGGACGAGTACCCCACTGGCGAGATGTGGGGAGATGCATCTCCCCACCTCGTCGAGGTACGCCTCAAATTCGCTGAGGCCCATAGCGGGCGACGCGTAACACCCGGCAACCACGAGTTCCCCCCACTTCACCGCCACAAAACCGTGGCCCCTCCCCACTACGGGGCACGGCAACGTGCCGCGCCCGTACTGCCAGGTGATCGCCGAGACCCCGTTAAGGTCCCCCACCCAAGCGGGGTGTTTGGGGACACGGTAGGGCTCGGCGATCACGGCCATCCCGATGTTCCACTGCCGGAGGGTTTGGAGCATGAGATCTTGAGCCCCCCGGCAGTGGTTCAAATTTACCTGGAGGAGGCGTTGAGACATTATCGGGTCTCACTCGCGGCCTCCTCCAGGCCTCCCCTTCCAGTGCTTATGGACGCCTCTGTGCGCCCCGGATCTTTGCCGCCGTACGAGGCCATCACCCCCCGACTAAGGGGCTCTGACCCGCACGGCGGCTGGGATGTCGATTGGAGTGGGGACTCTGCAGGGCCACCCCCGGACAAAATGCATTCCGACTTCGTGGAGGTGGTGGGCGCCGAGTCGCAAGGCGCCACATCCACCTCCATCATCTCCGTCACTGTCTGCGGGGCGGTCACTCCCGCCACCACCACCCCTCCCGTCACAACAGAGGCTGGGGCGGGTATAGCACCCGACACCACAGCTGGGGACGGCTGGGTACAAGCCGCCCCTTGGACCTCCATCGCGACGGGCACCGGCGCCGGCTCAACACCAGCCGGCACCGTGGGTGGGGTCACACTCGATCCTTTCGCCTTCTTCCCCTTGCGTTTGGGGGGACGGCACGCCGCCCCACCCATGCGGTGATCCGCTGGCCGCCCCAAGCCCACACAAAGGGGGCATTTAGGGGCGGCCGTGCACTCCCGTGCGGTGTGGGAGGCCCCTCCGCAGCGGTAACAGAGGCCGCTGCGATCGACAGTGCTGGTGCACCGCTGCCGGACATGTCCGAACTCCAGGCAGCGGTGGCACTGCAGCGGCCTCGCTGCGAGTACTGCCAGCCGGGCCTCGAAGAAGCCGACCATTAATCGGCCGGACTTCGCGAGCTTGGTTGCGGCGCGAAGGGGACAGCGGGCCCAGGCAGTAAACATGCCCGAGCTGTCCCGGCGGAGGTCACCAACGTTTACCTCCGCAGCGCCGCAACCCCCGGCTGTGGCAAGGGCCTCCCTGACAGCCTGCTGGGTGGCTGCCTCCGACAGGCCGGACACCCTTAACTCGGCCTGTTTTTGGGGGCAAGCCACCCGAACACCCTCGACCTGGAGGGCCCCCTCAAGACGCGCCCTCAGGGCCGTCGCCTTTTCTTTCCCCTTCTCACCGGGGATCGCTAGCAATAGCGCCCCGGTAACTGCCCTGGTGGGGCGCATCCCGGTGAGCCCGAGATATTTGCAAATCTCGGGCATCACCCTATTGAGGAGGGGGCCCAAATCTCCTTCTCGTCCGGAGGCGGCGGTCACCGAGACTGCCGCATTCTTCGGCAGCCTCGGCAGTTTGGCCGCCGGAACCTGGACACCACCCTTCTTTTTACTGCCCGCAGCCGTAGTGGCGGCTAGCCGACTGGCAGCGGGTATCTTGCCGCCCTTAGAGGAAGCCGCGGAAGGTGCCGCACCCTTTTCACTACCCCTCTTCTTCCCCCTCCTCACCACCTCAGCCCAGGAGCCCTGCCCATCGTTGGCAGGAGCAGGGGTGGACTTTGCCTTGGAGTTGGCTGGCGGTGCGGACCTGCCGCTATCCGCCTTGGGAGGTGGTGGAGGGGGACGATGCGTTGCCTTCGGCGGCATCGTAGATTTCGGGGCGGGTGAATTCGCCACGCCCGCCCCACCGGCCGCTGCTGTACCTCCTTGGGCCTTGGCGGCATCTCTTTTCTTGGGGTTGCTGCCCGATTTCGTCACCGCAGTTCCCTTCGCCTTCCCTTTTGGCGCCTCCAGCACTTTCGCCATAGCCGGCGGAGCCGCTCTCACGGATGCGGAAGGGGGCAGCGGAACATTCCCGAGTGGCGGGCGAGACACTGCCCGCCACACCGCCTCAAAACGGGCGTCGAAACGGCTCTCGACAGCCGATATGTGTCCCGCCATCTCGGAAACCCTTTTGACGACTTCGGTCATCATGACCATCAAAGGGTTTCCGGACGCGGGACTCTCCTCCTCAATCGGGGCAGGCCGTGCTGCAGACGACGGTCCTGCGACCGACGTCTCGACCTCCATGCCGGTGTCCTCCCCGGCAAATGTTGACGGAAGGAGATCCTTCCGCCGGGGTCGAGGGACACACGGCAATTCATGGTCCGGTAGCGTCTCGCTGGCCAACTCCTCCCCCTCCCGAAGCAGCCTCCGCTGCTCCTGCTTATACCTCAGGCGGCCCACTTCCCGCCTGAGGTGCTCCAGCTCCCTGTCCTTAACTCTCACGGTCTCGGACAGGGTTGTGGCGGTCTTGTCCGCCACCTCCAACCTCTTCTCGAGGGCCTTGGCCCTCCTCTCCCACTCGCCCTGGCGAATGACTACCTCCCGGGCCGGCCTATTGGGATTTTCGGCACGGTCAGCTCTGCCGTGAAGTTCTTCGGCGCTGACCATAGCCACCCTCGCTGCTAAGCGGAGCCCACGGATGTCCGTCGTCTTAAGGTGGCTTGCGGTGTCTGCCACCTTGACGACGGACTCTAGTTGCTCCTTGAGCCGACCCAGGAGCTCGTCCGATTTCATGACCTCCGCAATGTTGCGGAGGTCTGCCTGCTTCGGCAGGGCCTTCATCCCGGGACCCAACTTTTTGGGGTCCACGAAGATACCCCTGGGTCTTCCAGCCCCGGGGCCCTTCCTCTTTCTCTTACCGGGACCATAACCCTCGCTGGAGTCGCCACTCTCAGCTTCGTCACCGGTGCAAGGATTCGGCGCCCACTCGTCGCCATCCTGCGAGTCGTCGTCGTCGAGGGTGTGGGAGATGGTCTTCCCAACGCATACCGTCCCCTCATCTTTCCTCTGGGCTGCGCCGCCCATCGAAGGCAGCGATCCCACGGCATCATGCCTCTTGCGGGGAGGTGACTCCCTCCCCGCCTTACGCCACTCCGTGACATTTAGCCGC
Source organism: Colletes latitarsis (assembly GCF_051014445.1). NCBI lineage: Eukaryota > Metazoa > Arthropoda > Insecta > Hymenoptera > Colletidae > Colletes > Colletes latitarsis. The sequence continues at coordinate 3,694,117 of NC_135137.1, forward strand.
TCTAGGCTGACAACAGGAGCGGGACCGACCCTGACCAGGTCAACATCACCCTCCAGGTGGACCCCCAACGGGGGATTCACCACCTGCACACTCCTGACCGTGGGTTTAACCCCACCAGGAAGTGGTCCATCCATATTATTGTTCAATAAACCAATCTTGTCTGCCGATACACGTGCCATTCCGTTTTCCAAATTTCCAGTCCGGTTGCTAATTTGAGAGTCATTAATGTCCATTACTGTTCCCACGAGTGTGGTCGGAATGGAGGTCACCCCAGGCAGAGCCGCCATGCCTGGGGAAGCCTAATACTCCGGGGGTTCGGCAGGTGCCCCCGGAGGTGGTCGCTAGGGATTGGGCCTTCTCTCCCAACCATGCATCCCATCGCCGCGCACCATAACTTAGGATTAGAGGGTAATTTATAGAGTTACCATCCTCGTGGCCCAGGCGGTTAAGCCAAGGCCCCCGGTCCTCCTGCCGCCACGTACCATTCACAAAACCAAAACTGGAGTTGTGAATGGGTCGTTGCGACGACCAACAGGAGGCTTACGGTGTGATTAGCATCAGGTACCTCGGGGTCGCTACGCCCCGTACTGCGCCGGACACCTGGCCGGACACAGCCCCTGAGGGAGCAAATACCAGACCTAACACAAACCTAACCGGCGTTATCCTCTAAAATATTAATCGGAACCGGGTTTAATGGACAGTTCCGGTGTGGTACCACATTACTACGTAGTCAAACCAGAAAAAACCCAGGATCTGAACAACAAGTATGCGAAATAGGCGAAAGTATGGGACAGATGATTGCAAATACCAGAACTAACCCCGACATAACCGGAGTTATCCTCCAAAATATTAATCGGAACCATGTTTAATTGACTGCTTCGGTGTGGTACCACATTACTACGTGATCCAAACCAGATAAAACCCAGGATCTGGCCAACAACCATGCGAAAAATGCGAAAGTATGAGTCAGATGATTGCAAATACCAGACCTAGCCCAGACATAACCGGCGTTATCCTCGAAAATATTAATCGGAACCAGGTGTAATTGACCCCTTCAGTGTGGTACCACATACTACCAGATCCAAATCAGCAAAAGCCCAGGATCTGGCCAACAAGTATGCGAAAAATGCGAAAGTATCAGCTAGATGATGGCAAATACCAGACCTAACCCAGACATAATCGGCGTTTTCCTTTAAAATATTAATCGGAACCAGCTTTAATTGACTGCTACAGTGTGGCACCATATTACTACGTCATCCAAATCAGAAAAAACCCAGGATCTGGCCAACAGGTATTCGAAAAATGCGGAAGTATGAGGCAGATGATTGCAAATACCAGACCTAACACAAACCTAACCGGCGTTATCCTCTAAAATAGTAATCGGAACCAGGTTTAATTGACTGTTTCGGTGTAGTACCACATTACTACGTGATCCAAACCAGAAAAAACCCAGGATCTGGCCAACAGGTATTCGAAAAATGCGAAAGTATGAGCTAGGTGATGGCAAATACCAGACCTAACCCAGACATAACCGGCGTTTTCCTTTCAAATATTAATCGGAACCAGCTTTAATTGACTGTTTCAGTGTGGTACCACATTACTACGTGATCCAAATCAGAAAAAACCCAGGATCTGGCCAACAAGTATGCGAAAAATGCGAAAGCATGAGCTAGATGATGGCAAATACCAGAACTAACCCAGACATAACCAGCGTTATCCTCTAAAATATTAATCGGAATCAGGTTTAATTGACTGTTTCGGTGTGGTACCATAATACTACGTGATCCAAACCAGAAAAAACCCAGGATCTGAACAACAAGTATGCGAAAAATGCGAAAGTATGAGACACATGGTTGCAAATGCCAGACCTAACCCAGACATAACCGGTGTTTCCCCCTAAAATATTGATCTATACCAGCTTTAATTGACTGTTCCGGTGTGGTATCACATTACTACGAGATCCAAATCAGCAACAGCCCAGGATCTGGCCAACAAGTATGCGAAGAATGCGAAAGTATGAACTAGGTGATGCCAAATAACAGACCTAAACCAGACATAACCGGCGTTTTCCTTTAAAATATTAATCGGAACCAGCTTTAATTGACTGTTTCAGTGTGGTACCACATTACTACGTTATCCAAATCCGAAAAAACCCAGGATCTGGCCAACAAGTATGCGAAAAATGCGAGAGTATGAGCTAGATGTTGGCAAATACCAGAACTAACCCAGACATAACTAGCGTTATCCTCTAAAATATTAATCGGAACCAGGTTTAATTGACTGTTTCGGTGTGGTACCACCTTACTACGTGATCCAAACCAGAAGAAGCCCAGGTTCTGGCCATTCAAGTATACGAAAAATGCGAAAGTATGAGCTAGATGATGGCAGATACCAGACCTAACCCAGACATAACCGGCGGTATCCTCTAAAATATTAATCGCAACCCGGTTTCATTGACTGTTTCGGGGTGGTACCACAAGACTACGTGACCCAAACCAGAAAAAACCCAGGGTCTGGCCAACAAGTATGCGACAAATGTGTTACGAGCCAGGGCCGTGCAGCGCGCGTGTCCTGCGAGTGCGAGAGACAGTATGGAATATGGTATCAATTTGTTATTTAGGTACACGGACGAACCCGATGCAAAATCGGGGAGCCGCTAGGATAGTTGATAACGAGGACGAACCTGATGCGAAATCAGGGAGCCTCTGGGATGGAGTCACGTACGGACGAACCTGTTGCGAAACCAGGGAGCCGTAGGAGGGTGAAACGTCGTGAACGAACCCGATGCGAAATCGGGGAGTCACTAGGATTGTTGATAACGACGCAGACGAACCCAATGCGAAATCGGGGAGCTGCTAGGAGCTTGGAAGAAACGCAGACGAACTCAATGCGAAATCGAGGAGCTGCTGGGAGGTTGGATAAATCACAGACGAACCTGATGCGAAATCAGGGAGCTGTAGGATGCGGACGAACCTGATGCGAAATCAGGGAGCCGCTAGGATGGTAATAGATTGCGTGGACGAACTCGATGCGTAATCGAGGAGCCACTAGGTTGTAAGAGGTTGTATTTGGATTTGGGGATGTGTTAATTCAACTCGTAACTGTGAATTATTAAATATAATATAACCCGAGCGGTAAGGTTATATTATTATGGGAACGTTTAACTAATAATAATCGCTTTATATAATTGTGGGTTAAAGAAGTTGGGTAACTCTGATTTGATAATAAAAGTAGATATATTCTTAAATCAACAAATAAAATACAATTGTTTCGTGTATCTTGTGTCGCGATCAAAGAATGAGTATATTTACCTAAAAAGATCTTGCGCGGTGTTGACGCACTGGCGATGCGGGGGTATGTCAGTTGGAAATAAAGGCCGCAATAGAATTTATGCCGGTTCACGGATTCTATATGGTTTGATACTAAAGGGTACGGTAGCCCGATCTCGCAAGATACAACTGACTATCAAATCGTATACGCGTGACAAGAGACGTGACGTTGACTCTAACGTGACGGTACGATTATGATCCCCCGAGTAATGAAATTACGGGGTTTATATACCAAAAAATCTGTGTGGGGCGGATTCAAAAGCACGTTAGAAATCACCGTGTGCACTATTCTCCGAATTGTATTAATTAACGGTGTTTAAATATCGCATGAGTCCGAGACGGAGAAACTCGGCCGCGATGCCCGTATCTATATTGAATTCGCGTAATTCTAGATGGTTGTGCTGACATGGAAATTTTCCATTGTTCAGATTGGTATACCGCGGCTATTTACGTGTTTTTTCAAGCTAGCTTCACTGAAATTCTCGAGTTTTGGAGCAAATTCTAGGAATGTGTTGTTAGCGCTGAGAAAGAGAGAGAAAAGAGATCTATCGGAAAAAGATCGATAGACGAAACGCGGCAGCGCCGCGCCGTGGCCACGCGGCGCGTAGCAGCCCGGGCCCAGCAACGCGAGGCGTAGCTACCCGGTTCTGCGCTTGCGCGACGGAGCCGGCCGCGGCCGTCGCTGCTTGCAGATCGTCACGGTTCATTCTTGAGCCGTCGGCGATCGAGAGCGGATCTTGTGACGGTCGCGTTCCCATTTCCCTACGAGCTCCGAGGTGGATGAGCCGATCTCTCTCCTCGTAATAGAATCAGTTTGCGGACAAATAGTTTATTGGAAAATCTCGTCATAGCGACTTGAGATTTTCCCCAGAAAACGGACAATCTGCCTGACGTTGCAGCGATCGCAAGGCACGCCGAGTGTGAAGCGATCGTAGACGCAGGATTGTGATTGAACGTTGCAGTTCGTGGATGCGACTGCGACGTTGGAGATTCGGTGTGGATCGCCTTGAGTCTTCTTCCAATTATCCGGTTAGAGCTACTGGAGGGCTGATACCGACATACAGGTATCACCTAGTGGTAGTTCACCGTTTCTAGAGGTCATACGAAACCCACTGGAACCACCCGTCCTGTGTACCAGTGAGAGTACACCGACCGGTGGGGTGGAAAGTTTCAGCGACCAAGATTAGAGCTATACGGCGTAGGAGCAACCGGAAGATAGATATTCAGAAAGAATATCACTTCGTGGTGCTCTCCGTGCATCGGGCGTCGGAGAACCCGCTCCAATATACCGTCGTGAGGGGACAATAAGTAGGGCCTAAGCGTACGGTGGAGCAAAGGGTTCGAAGAGCCTTCCTTCCATCGCTACACCCACTACCAGCTGTGAGTCGACCACACTGGGCTGTGAACGTAGGGTGGTTGGAATTGCAGGGGATTGAGTCCTGAACCGGTGAGCCGCAGGCCAGTTCCTCGGGACAGGAGCCTCCGTCGAGGTAGCCACGGCTGGCTGCCGGGCGTTCCTTTGATGAAGGAATCGCCGGCTTGGCAACCACGTGTGCATACCGCAGGTCGCTCCTGAGGAGCAGCTGACGAGGGAGCCGAACTAGGACAAGACGTCCTCTTGCGTGGGTGGTGTGGAAACGCCACCCGCACGGGGAGCGTGCTCGCGGGATATAGCCTCTTGGAGCCTTACAACCTCCATTTGGTTTCCCGTCCGTGGCATTGCAAAGAGAACCCGGTAGAACGGAGAAAAGCTCGTCTACCCGGTTGTGTGCGTCGGTGAGATCGTAGAAAGAGAATCTCATCGACCAGAAAGAGAAGAATACAGTCCACTAGCTAGAGCGCTAGATAGCCAGCCAGCTCTCCCCTCCAAGCACACCAGACTGTCGCTGGAGCGCGAGAAACAGCTGACGAGCGCGCGATTGTTGACTTGTCCGCAAATGTATTTATTAGGCGGATTCTTTTGTTTCAGAAAGCCTCCGCAGTAGACAATTGTAATAAGGAGACTAAAAAAGAGGAGACGAGGCCGCAAAAGGAGCCGTCGTCAGTTTTTCTTTTAGTTTCTAGTTTTTTTTGTTCTAAATTGTGATAAGTTTAGTTCTATTTTTGTAAAATAAAACCGTTATTGAAAAACTTGTAACAATTTCTCTCCCTGTCTGTTTCCTCATCCGGACCCACGTTAAAGTCCCTTAGTACTTTAACATTTGGTCCTTCGAGCCGGATTCGAGGAAAGAAAAGACAGTAGAGAGTTACAAGTACGTTCACGTAAGTCGCTACTTACGGGACGAATTTTCAAGTTGATTTTCAATCCTCGAATAAAAGATCACCATGGCATTGGCCAGAGAGGTCGGTCGTAGCGAGATTGAAATCGATTTCGATGACCTGACCTGCCGGTTTGAAGCAATGTCACGGTCGATAACAAATTTAAAGAAACGAGGTCGAGCTCAGTACAATGAGATACTTCTCAAGTCAAAGCTCGACTCGGTTTCCGAACAGTACAAGAAAGCTGTTGATCAGTACTTGGCTGTTCGAAGAAAATATCCACCTGCGAAGTGCGAGAAAAGCAACTTCGTTTTGAAAGGTGGAATTGAAGCATGGGAGACTATGTTTATGGAGTTTCAGGCGTACATTGCTACGGAACTGACGCAACTAGCCGCTGAGAGAAAAACAGCGGCGTCGTCGGTCGACCAGCATGATGTCGCTATTGAGCTTCCAAAGCAACGTCTGAATAAATTCGGCGGGGATCCTCGTAAATGGAGCCATTTCGAGGATCTATTCACCGCTAGTATAATCAATAACCCGAGGCTTTCAGATGTGCATCGATTGCAATATCTGAACGCCTGTGTGGAAGATCAAGCGTTGGCTGCGATCGCACACCTTGAAATTACTGAAGGTAATTTCGAGGTAGCGTGGCAAACCCTGAAAGATCAGTTCGGGCTTCCACGTATGGTGACCGCCAAACTGCTTGATCAATTGACAAAAATGAAGACGATTAAAAAGGATGACCTGACTAGCTTACATCAGGTCACTGTCGTCTTCAAGCAGGCTTTTGCCGCTTTTGAAAAACTGGGCACGACAAGAGAGCAGCGAGATTGGCTGCTGGCCCATGCAATCAAAAGCAGGCTTGAAGGGTCTCTCCTTCTGGAGTGGGAACTGTCGCAAAAGCTCTCCACGAAATATCCCTCGTTTCACGAACTAGTGGAATTTCTGGAGGTGCGTGCTCGCGCTATCACAATAACGGATGATGGTAAGGGCAAATCTTCGACGAGTAACCCACCGAAAATTAAAGTACGGAGTTACAACTCCGTCGTGGAAAGTCGCTCGGAGAACAGCGAATCTTGTGGATTTTGCGGCCTCGAGCATGGAATAGCACAATGCAGTGCTTTCCAAGGCTTGACGGTAGACTACCGCTATCGTTACGCAAAAGATAGTCGGTTGTGCATTATCTGCTTGTCGCCGGGTCACGAGCGGTTCAACTGTCCGTCCGAAAAAGTATGCTCTAAATGCAATGGCAGACACCATACTCTGCTGCATTTCGAGCGTTACGGAAAGGAAACGGAAAGTCGTAAGCCTACGACAGAGTTTTCAAAGGACAAAGAAAAGAAAAAACGGGCAATCGACCCGCAACGTCTCTACCTGGCAGGACAGAAAAGTCAACCGGGTGGCGACGAAACGGAGAAAATCCCCGATGCTGAATGAAGGCATTTCGCGAGCGTTCCAATACCGCGAATTCAAATTCGCAAGGAATGGAAGCCGCGGAACTTCTTCAATTCAAGTGGTGGATTTGTGGAAAAAATTGGTTCGGACAATCAAGAGATTGTTGGCCAAAAGACGCCTTCGTGCATCAAGATCGATGCGGTAGAAGCGAAGGTCGATGTAGCGAATCAGATGCGGCACGTAATTTTCAAAATTGCAAGCTGTATCGATAGCACGCATTTTTGATAAATCACCGGTGTGAAAACCAGTGAAATCTCACTGAAAGCGCACTCTGAGTGAATTCACGCAAAAAGCGGAGAAATATAGATTTGTTTCTGTACGATCGAAGCGGAAAATCGCGATCGATCGCTGCTTTAAGTGATAACTCAGACGATTAAGCGTCTCTCACACGGAGTTATGTTCGGTCGAAAGTCGATTGAAAGACTTTCCGACAGGAATCAGTGGAAACTGAACGTCTCTCGCGTTGTTTAACCGATCGAGGGCGATTCAGAAATTTCCTGAAGTGATCTAGAGACAAGCGGGACGTGATTATTGCATGTTTCGCCAAAGTCTTGATCAGGAGATGCGGGACGTAATTATTTTACGTTCCTATAAAGTCTTGGGAAGAGGCATATGGCCCATAAATTGCTAAAATCAAATTATGTGGTTTTAGTGCAGAACTCTCTATTCTCCCATAAATCAATGGAAACTGGGACGAATAGAGAATGTTTCATTGGTAAGGGATAGGCACGTGTCGTTAAAGTACGCACGGCCAAATCTATCTCTACACGACCAATTTCGGGGTCGTGTAAATTTTCTGTGAATTTTTCCACGATAGCGACAAGTGGCAACGTCGCTTTCGAGGAAACATTGAAATTCCAGATTCTGTTGTCGAGGAATTCGGAAGGTGAAGTACCACCGCGTTCATAGAAACCGGTGTCTACTTGCATCTATCCGTCGTTGCTAGGGCTCAATCCGAGGTACGGGTTGCCTAGCAACGTAAACAACCCGAGCGAGACTGCGGTCCACGCGTCGCCATATTCCATTCAGTCAATTCTGAACCACCATGAGCGACACAAGCAGCAATCCGGAAACAACAGTGATGATCTCGGGGGACCCCGAGATCGATCTTCAGTTTGGACGAATCCTGAAGTTGGCGGAAACGTCTCAGCCCTCTTGGGCAGAAGAGGTAGAGGCCGCCGCTGCTCCCGAACCGGACGTCGAGATAAATTTGGGACTGGACAAGGTCCGGATCCCGGCCCGAGTTGTACAAGCCGGGGGAAAATATAATGCCCGCATCCCCGGAGGGACGTATATCCTTCGGTGGGCACCAGGCGGGCGGCTGTTACATAGCGCCTGGCGACCAGACAAGCTGGAAGGACCGGCCCAGCCGCGAGACCAGCAACAGGCGATACCGACGCCTCCACCGCCACGGCATGGGCAGCCAGCACCAGCGCAAGCTGGCAGCAACCCGGCTGCTAAGAAGCGACGAAGGAGAAGGCAGGCCAAACCTGCTGCGGAGCCACAGCCGGGGCCAAGCGGATTCCGCCAAACGCAGAGGCCCTTGCCAAAGAAGGCACGGCAGACAAAGGGCTATGCGGGGATGCATCTCCGGACGGTTGACGCTACCACGAGAGCATTGGCAGATCAAATGCTGCAAACCTCAATGAGGATTCTGCAACAGGCCACTGCTGGACAACAGTAAGTACTTTTAATTATTAAAAATTTTTTAATTTTTTGAATTAAAAGTGCGCGTCTCTCTTTCTCGGTTCGCGTAAAATCCTTGCCGTACGGGACAACCGCGTCCTCTTAGTGTTGCACAATTCGTGCAAGGGGGGCGGTATGTTTAAATATCGCATGAGTCCGAGACGGAGAAACTCGGCCGCGATGCCCGTATCTATATTGAATTCGCGTAATTCTAGATGGTTGTGCTGACATGGAAATTTTCCATTGTTCAGATTGGTATACCGCGGCTATTTACGTGTTTTTTCAAGCTAGCTTCACTGAAATTCTCGAGTTTTGGAGCAAATTCTAGGAATGTGTTGTTAGCGCTGAGAAAGAGAGAGAAAAGAGATCTATCGGAAAAAGATCGATAGACGAAACGCGGCAGCGCCGCGCCGTGGCCACGCGGCACGTAGCAGCCCGGGCCCAGCAACGCGAGGCGTAGCTACCCGGTTCTGCGCTTGCGCGACGGAGCCGGCCGCGGCCGTCGCTGCTTGCAGATCGTCACGGTTCATTCTTGAGCCGTCGGCGATCGAGAGCGGATCTTGTGACGGTCGCGTTCCCATTTCCCTACGAGCTCCGAGGTGGATGAGCCGATCTCTCTCCTCGTAATAGAATCAGTTTGCGGACAAATAGTTTATTGGAAAATCTCGTCATAGCGACTTGAGATTTTCCCCAGAAAACGGACAATCTGCCTGACGTTGCAGCGATCGCAAGGCACGTCGAGTGTGAAGCGATCGTAGACGCAGGATTGTGATTGAACGTTGCAGTTCGTGGATGCGACTGCGACGTTGGAGATTCGGTGTGGATCGCCTTGAGTCTTCTTCCAATTATCCGGTTAGAGCTACTGGAGGGCTGATACCGACATACAGGTATCACCTAGTGGTAGTTCACCGTTTCTAGAGGTCATACGAAACCCACTGGAACCACCCGTCCTGTGTACCAGTGAGAGTACACCGACCGGTGGGGTGGAAAGTTTCAGCGACCAAGATTAGAGCTATACGGCGTAGGAGCAACCGGAAGATAGATATTCAGAAAGAATATCACTTCGTGGTGCTCTCCGTGCATCGGGCGTCGGAGAACCCGCTCCAATATACCGTCGTGAGGGGACAATAAGTAGGGCCTAAGCGTACGGTGGAGCAAAGGGTTCGAAGAGCCTTCCTTCCATCGCTACACCCACTACCAGCTGTGAGTCGACCACACTGGGCTGTGAACGTAGGGTGGTTGGAATTGCAGGGGATTGAGTCCTGAACCGGTGAGCCGCAGGCCAGTTCCTCGGGACAGGAGCCTCCGTCGAGGTAGCCACGGCTGGCTGCCGGGCGTTCCTTTGATGAAGGAATCGCCGGCTTGGCAACCACGTGTGCATACCGCAGGTCGCTCCTGAGGAGCAGCTGACGAGGGAGCCGAACTAGGACAAGACGTCCTCTTGCGTGGGTGGTGTGGAAACGCCACCCGCACGGGGAGCGTGCTCGCGGGATATAGCCTCTTGGAGCCTTACAACCTCCATTTGGTTTCCCGTCCGTGGCATTGCAAAGAGAACCCGGTAGAACGGAGAAAAGCTCGTCTACCCGGTTGTGTGCGTCGGTGAGATCGTAGAAAGAGAATCTCATCGACCAGAAAGAGAAGAATACAGTCCACTAGCTAGAGCGCTAGATAGCCAGCCAGCTCTCCCCTCCAAGCACACCAGACTGTCGCTGGAGCGCGAGAAACAGCTGACGAGCGCGCGATTGTTGACTTGTCCGCAAATGTATTTATTAGGCGGATTCTTTTGTTTCAGAAAGCCTCCGCAGTAGACAATTGTAATAAGGAGACTAAAAAAGAGGAGACGAGGCCGCAAAAGGAGCCGTCGTCAGTTTTTCTTTTAGTTTCTAGTTTTTTTTGTTCTAAATTGTGATAAGTTTAGTTCTATTTTTGTAAAATAAAACCGTTATTGAAAAACTTGTAACAATTTCTCTCCCTGTCTGTTTCCTCATCCGGACCCACGTTAAAGTCCCTTAGTACTTTAACAAACGGGCTGCTGCAACGCGACGGAAGTGACCCCCATTTCAAAGGTTAGATAAGTAGCAGGGCGATTTCATAATGCACGCAAGTGGCAAGAAAAATTTGAGGAACGAAACGTTCGACATACGTAACAAATGCGAAAGCAAGAGGAAGATGATTGCAATTATTAGACGGAACCCAGACCTAACCGGGGTTATTCTCTAAAATATTAATCGGGACCAGGTTTAATTGACCCCTTCAGTGTGGTACCACATGACTACCTGATCCAAATCAGCAAAAGCCCAGGATCTGGCCAACAAGTATGCGAAAAATGCCAAAGGATGAGCCAGATGATGCCAAATACCAGACCTAACCCAGACATAACCGGCGTTATCCTCTAAAATATTAATCGGAACAAGGTTTAATTGACAATTTCAGTGTGGTGCCACATTACTACGTGATGCAAAGCAGAAAAAACCCAGGATCTGGCCAACAAGTATGCGAAAAATGCGAAAGTATGAGGCAGATGTTTGCATATACCAAATTTAACCCAGACATAACCGGCGTGATGCTCTAAAATATTAATCGCAACCAGGTTTTATTGACTATTTCAGTGTGGTACCACATTACTACGTGATCGTAACCAGAAAAAAACCCAGGATCTGGCCAACAAGTATGCGAAAGTAGCGAAAGTATGATGCAGATGATTGCAAATACCTGACGTAACCCAGACCTAACAGATGTTATCCTCTGAAATATTGATCGCAACCAGGTTTAATTGACTGTTTCAGTGTGGTACAACTTTTCCACGTGATCGGAACCAGAAAAAACCCAGGATCTGGCCAACAAGTATGCGAAAAATGCGAAAGTACGAGCCAGATTATAGCAAATACTAGAACTAACCGAGACATAACCGGCGTTATCCTCTAAAATATAAATCGGAACCAGGTTTTATTGACAGTGTCAGTGTGGTACCAAATTACTACGTGATCCAAACCAGAAAAAGGCCAGGATCTGGCCAACAAGTATGCGAAAAATGCGAAAGTATGACCTAGATGTTTGCAAATACCAGAATTAACCCAGACATAACCGGCGTTATCCTCTAAAATATCAACCGGAACAAGGGTTAGTTGACTGTTTCAGTGTGGTACCACATTACTACGTGATCCAAACCAGAAAAAGGACAGGATCTGGCCATTCAAGTATGCGAAAACTGCGAAAGTATGAGCTAGATGATGGCAAATACCAGACCTAACCCAGGCATAACCGGCGTTCTCCTCTAAAATATCAACCGGAACAAGGGTTAGTTGACTGTTTCAGTGTGGTACCACATTACTACGTGATCCAAACCAGAAAAAGGACAGGATCTGGCCATTCAAGTATGCGAAAACTGCGAAAGTATGAGCTAGATGATGGCAAATACCAGACCTAACCCAGGCATAACCGGCGTTCTCCTCTAAAATATTAATCGGAACCAGGTTTTATTGACTACCTAAGAGTGGTACCACATTAATACGTGATCCCCACCAGAAAAAAACCCAGGATCTGGCCAACAAGTATGCGAAAAATGCGAAAGTAGGAGCCAGATAGCTGTACTTGGCCGAGGTCGCGGCATGCGTGCAGCGCTACGCGGCCCGGCCGGTGCTGGTCCTGGGGGATTTTAATGCCAAGTCGGTGGCTTGGGGATCCCCCAGGACCTCCGTTCGCGGCGGGATCCTGGGCGATTGGGCGGCGGGGCTCGACCTCCGGGTATTGAACCGGGGGTCGGAGCACACATGCGTGCGGCGATATGGGGGGTCCATCGTGGATGTTGGATTCGCGACCCCCAACGCCGTGCGCATGGTGTCGGGCTGGCACGTGGTCGCGGGGGCAGAGACACTCTCCGATCACCGGTACATCCGGATGGAGGTCTCTGCCGCCGCGAGTGCATCCCGACACGGCCGCCTGCGTGGCACCCCACCACGCCGCTGGGCGCTTCGGCGCCTGGACAAGGACGCCCTGATGGCAGCTGCCCTCGCTGCAACTTGGCCGCAGGGAGCGGCCGAGTTGCCGAGCATAGAGGAGGAGGTCGCCCGGCTCGGAGCATTGGTCGCGGGTATTTGCGACGCGGCGATGCCTCGGGTCGGGCGGGCTTCTCCTCGCCGGGCGGTGTACTGGTGGTCGGACGCGATCGCGGAGTTGCGAGTCGCGACTGTCCGCGCCCGACGCCAGTACACCCGCGCACGCCGTCGTCAACGTACAGGCGACGGCGTGGCGCGAGCGAGGGCAGCTGATGACCTGTATGGAGCATACCGCGTGGCGCGGGTTGCTCTGCAGGTCGCCATCAAACGGGCCAAGACCCGGGCATGGAAGGAGCTCCTCCAGACCCTTGATGACGATCCATGGGGGCGCCCATATAAGGTGGTGCTGAATAAGCTCCGCCCGTGGGCGCCCCCCGTCACCGAGGGTCTTGACCCCCGGCTGCTGGAGGACGTGGTCAATACACTCTTCCCAATTGGGGAGAGGGGACCGCGTCCTCCGGCGGCGGCGGCTGTCCCAGTGGAGTGGACGGCCGAGCTGGGGGTCACGCAGGAGGAGCTGGCAGCGGCCATCAGACGGCTCGGGGTTCGTAACACGGCCCCGGGTCCGGATGGTGTGCCCGGCCGGGTTTGGGTCTTGACCCAGGGCGTCCTTGGGGCCGATCTCAGGCGGTTGTTCGACCGCTGCCTGAGGGACGGGCGATTCCCCCCCAGTTGGAAGGTGGCGAGGATGGTCCTCCTCCGGAAGGAGGGTCGGCCCGCGGAGTCTCCCTCCGCATACCGGCCCATTTGTCTCCTCGACGAGGTGGGCAAGCTCTTCGAGCGGGTGATTGCTGCCCGCCTCGTCGAGCACCTGTCGCGGGGTGATCCCGGTCTGGCCGACTGCCAGTTCGGTTTCCGGGGGGGCCGATCGACTAACGACGCGATAGGTCGTGTGAGGGCCCTCTCGGGGGCGGCCGTCTCCCGGGGAGTGGTGGCATTGGCAATATCCTTGGATATTGCCAATGCCTTTAACACCCTCCCCTGGGAAGAGATAAGGAGGGGACTCGAATATCATCGGGTCCCCCCTTGTCTCAGGGCGGTCGTCGGGGATTATCTCCGCGGCAGGTGGATCGAGTATCCGGGCCGGGATGGTGATATGCGGAGGGAGGTGTACTGCGGTGTTCCGCAGGGGTCGGTCCTCGGGCCACTCCTGTGGAACATCGCGTACGACTCGGTGTTGCGGGCCGGCCTCCCCGACGGCGTCAGCACGGTGTGTTATGCGGATGACACACTGGTGCTGGCCGTCGGGGCGCACTGGGCGAGGGCCATGCGTCGCGCGGAGGAGGGGTCGCAACGCGTCGTCGACCGGATCAGGGGGATGGGGATGACGGTGGCGGTCCATAAGACCGAGGTGATTGCGTTTCATTCACCTCGGCAGGATCCGCCACCCCCTCTGATCCGGGTGGGTGGGGCTGACATCGAGGTGAAGCCCCAGATCAGGTATCTAGGGCTGATCCTCGATAGCCACTGACGTTTCCAGGAGCATTTCCGCTGCCTGGTCCCCCGGTTGGAAAGGATGGTTGCGGCTCTGGGCCGGATCCTGCCCAACCTGGGGGGCCCGGCGGGCCGTGTTCGTCGCCTCTATGTGGCAATGGTCCAGTCGGTGGCCCTATACGGGGCCCCCGTCTGGGCGGACGACCTGGCTGCCTCCCGGCGCAGCATGACTATGCTGCGTCGGGTGCAGAGGCGCATGGCGCTCAGGGTCGTCCGCGGGTATCGGACCATGTCACATGAGGCGGCGACGGTTCTAGCGGGGATGCCGCCCATGGACCTGCTCGCGCGGTCGCACGCGGTGATGTACCGGCACCACGTCGACCGTTGCGCGGGGGTGGGGGTGGTCCCGGGCGGGCAGGAACCTGCTTGGGGCGATTTGAAGCGCCAGGCCCGGCAGTCCGTGTTGCTCGCGTGGCAGGAGCGGCTGGCTCTGCCAACCGCGGGGCACCGGACTGTCGGGGCGGTTCGGCCACTCCTGAAGGAGTGGCTGGACAGAGGCCATGGCAGCCTCACCTACCGGATGGCACAGGTATTTTCCGGGCATGGCAGCTTCGGAAGATACCTGTGCCGGATAGGGAAGGAGCCGACGGCGCGTTGCTGCCACTGCGACGCTGAGCAGGACACGGCGGATCATACCCTGGAGGTATGCCCCGCGTGGGAGGGGGAGCGCCGTGTCCTGGTCGGCGTCGTCGGGCGGGATGTCTCGCTGCCGGGCGTGGTGCGCGCCATGCTCGGCAGCGAGGAGAAGTGGAGGGCCGTGGCCTCCTTCTGCGAGAACGTAATGTTGCAGAAGGAGGCCGCGGGGAGGGAGCGCGAGCTTCAGCGGCGCGCTGTAGCTCGCGCTCGTGCGGTGGCCCGAGGTCGTCGCCCGGTCGCGAGGCGTCGCGGGCGGCCGCCTCGGCGTGGCGGATGACCTAGGCTGGGAGGGGGGTCCTGAGGGGACCCTCCTCCCGCCAGGCGGCGCCGGGTCGGACCGGTTGGGGGTAGGAGTGCCTCCCCCTACCGGTCCGACGCCAGGGGAGGCACCCTCGGCGGTCTGGTGCGGCCATGAACGCCCGGCCGCCGAGGGGTGGAAACGGGGTCGCGGGCGGTTGCGAGTTGGGGCTCGCAGCCGCCACTAAACGCGGCCCCGGGACGGATAGCGGCGGGATGGAGTGGCCCCGTCCCGCCGCTATGAGGCAGTGTGTCTACTGGGGGGACCGATTGTCCCCCCGGGGGATGTGCGCGAAAGCGCGGGCACGGGGAGGATACCGGAAGAATGCTTCGAGCGATTCCCGGTATCCTCCCAAAGCGTGCCGAAGGGTCACCGTGGGGTTTTTAGTGGGTAGGTCCCGCGCTTGTCGTTGTACGGGCGCGGGGAATCCCACACACCCCTCCCACCTCTCCCCATGGAGGTGGGAGGGAGTCTTTCGAAGATTTTCCCCACGACAAAAAAAAAAAAAAGAAGAAAAAAAGTATGAGCCAGATGATTGCAAATACCAGACCTAACCCAGCCATAACCGGTGGTATCCTCCAAAATATTGATCGAATCCAGGTCGAATTGACTATTTCTGTATGGCAACACATTAGTACGTGATCTTCACCTGAAAAAAAACCCAGGATCTGGCCAACAAGTATGCGAAAGATGCTAAAGTATGACCCAGGTTATTGCAAATACCGGAACAAACCCAGACATGACCGTCGTTATCCTCCAAAATATTACTC
The DNA here is from genome assembly GCF_051014445.1 of Colletes latitarsis. NCBI lineage: Eukaryota > Metazoa > Arthropoda > Insecta > Hymenoptera > Colletidae > Colletes > Colletes latitarsis. Next base: position 3,710,099 of record NC_135137.1, read on the forward strand.
GGAACCAGGTTTAATTGACTGTTCCAGTGTGGGAGCACATTACTACGTGATCCAAATCAGAAAAAGCTCGCGATCTGGCCACCAAGTGTGCGAAAAATGCGAAAGTACGAGCCAGATTATTGAAAATACCAGACCTAACCCAGACATAACCGGCGTTATCCTCTAATATATTAATCACAACCAGGTTTAATTGACTGTTTCGGTGTGGTACCACATTACTACGTGATCCAAACCAGGAAAAACCCAGGATCTGACCATTATGTATGCGAAAAATCGGAAAGTACGAGCCAGATGAGTGTAAATCCCAGACCTAACCCAGACCTAACCGGTGTTATCCTCTAAAATTTTGATCGAAACCAGGTTTAATTGACCGTTTCAGTGTGGTACCACTTTATTACGTGACCCTAACCGGAAAAGAATCCAGGATCTGGCCGACAAGTATGCGAAAAATGCGAAAGTATGAGGCAGATTATTGCAAATACTAGACGTAACCCGGTCCTAACCGGCGTTATTCTTCAAAATATTACTCGGAACCAGGTTGAATTGACTATCTCAGTGTGGCACCACATTAATACGTGATCACAACCAGAAAAAAACCCAGGATCTGGCCAACAAGTATGCGAAAAATACAAAACTATGAGACACATGATTACAAATACCAGACGTAAACCAGACCTAACCCGTGTTATCCCCTAAAATATTGATCGAATCCAGGTTGAATTTACTGTATCGGTGTGGTACCATATTACTACGTGATCCAAACCAGAAAAAGGACAGGATCTGGCCATTCAAGTATGCGAAAACTGCGAAAGTATGAGCTAGATGATGGCAAATACCAGACCTAACCCAGGCATAACCGGTGTTCTCCTCTAAAATATTAATCGGGACCAGGTTTTATTGACTACCTAAGTGTGGTACCACATTAATACGTGATCCCCACCAGAAAAAAACCCAGGATCTGGCCAACAAGTATGCGAAAACTGCGAAAGTATGAGCTAGATGATGGCAAATACCAGACCTAACCCAGGCATAACCGGCGTTCCCCTCTAAAATATTAATCGGGACCAGGTTTTATTGACTACCTAAGTGTGGTACCACATTAATACGTGATCCAAACCAGACAAAACCCAGGATCTGGCCAACGTGTATGCGAAAAATGCGAAAGTGTGAGCCAGATGATTGCAAATACCAGACCTAACCCAGACATAACCGGTGTTATCCCCTAAAATATTGATCGGAAGCAGGTTTAATTGACTGTTTCAGTGTGGTGCGACTTTACTACGTGATCCAAACCAGAAAAAAGCCCAGGATCTGGCCATTCAAGTGTGCGAAAAATGCGAAAGTATGAGCTAGATGACGGCAAATACCGGACCTTACCCAGACATAACCGGAGTTATCCTCTAAAATATTGATCGAATCCAGGTTGAATTAACTATTTCAATGTGGCACCACATCAATACGTTATACTAACCAGAAAAAACCCAGGATCTGGCCATTCAAGCATGCGAAGAATGCGAAAGTATGAGCCAGATGAGGGCAAACCCCGGACCTAACCCAGACCAAACCGGTGTTATCCTCTAAAATATTGATCAAATCCAGGTTTAATTGACTGTTGCGGTGAGGTACCACATTAATACGTGGTCCAAACCAGACAAAACCCAGGATCTGGCCAACAAGTATGCGAAAAATGCGAAAATATTAGCCAGATGATTGCAAATACCAGACCTAACCCAGACATAATCGTCGTTGTCCTCTAAAATATTTATCGCAAACAGGTTTAATTGACTGTTTCGGTGTGGTACCACATTACTACGTGATCCAAACAAGAAAAAGCCCATGACCTGGCCATTGAAGTATGCGGAAAATACGAAAGTATGAGCTAGATAATGGCAAATACCAGACCTAACCCAGACATAACCGGCGTTGTCCTCTACAATATTGATCGAAACCAGGTTGAATTGACTGTTTCGGTGTGGTACCACATTAATACGTTATCCAAACCAGACAAAACCCAGGATCTGGCCAACAAGTATGCGAAAAATGCGAAAATATTAGACAGATGATTGCAAATAGCAGACCTAACCCAGACATAACCGGCGTTCTCCTCTAAAATATTAATCGGGACCAGGTTTTATTGACTACCTAAGTGTGGTATCACATTAATACGTCATCCCCACCAGAAAAAAACCCAGGATCTGGCCAACAAGTATGCGAAAACTGCGAAAGTACGAGCCAGATGATTGCAAATACCAGACCTGACGCAAACATAACCGGCGTTGTCCTCTACAATATTGATCGAAACCAGGGTGAATTGACTGTTTCGGTGTGGTACCACATTACTACATGATCCAAACCAGAAAAGGGTCAGGATCTGGCTATTCAAGTATGCGGAAAATGCGAAAGTATGAGGAAGATGATTGCGATTACCGGACGTAAACCAGACCTAACCGGTGTTATCCCCCAAAATATTGATCGAAACCTGGTTTAGTTGACTGTTTCAGTGTGGTACCACACTACTGTGCGATCCAAACCAGAAAAATCCCAGGATCTGGCCATTCAAGTACGCGAAAAATGCGATAGTATGAGCTAGATGATTCCAAATACCAGAACTCACAGAAACCTTACCGGTGTTATCCTCTACTTTGTTGACCAAATCCAGGCTTAATTGACGGATTCAGTGTGGTACCACATTATTACGTGATCCAAACCAGAAAAAGCCCAGGATCTGGCCATTCAAGTATGCGGAAAATGCGAAAGTATGATCTAGATAATGGCAAATACCAGACCTAACCCAGACATAACCGGCGTTGTCCTCTAAAATATTAATCACAACCAGGTTTAATTGACGGTTTCAGTGTGGTACCACATTACTACGTGATCCAAACAAGACAAAACCTAGGATCTGGCCATCATGTGTGCGAAAAATGCGAAAGTATGAGACGGATGATTACAAATACCAAAACTAACCCAGACATAACCGGCGTTATCCTCTAAAATATTTATCGCAAACAGGTTTAATTGACTGTTTCGGTGTGGTACCACATTACTACGTGATCCAAACAAGAAAAAGCCCATGACCTGGCCATTGAAGTATGCGGAAAATACGAAAGTATGAGCTAGATAATGGCAAATACCAGACCTAACCCAGACATAACCGGCGCTGTCCTCTAAAATATTAATCACAAGCAGGTATAATTGACTGTTTCGGTGTGGTACCACATTACTACGTGATCCAAATCAGACAAAACCCAGGATCTGGCCTACAAGTATGCGAAAAATGCGAAAATATTAGCCAGATGATTGCAAATATCAGACGTAACCCAGACCTAACCGGTGTTATCCCCCAAAATATTGATCGAAACCTGGTTTAAATGACTGCTTCAGTGTGATACCACATTACTATGCGATCCAGACAAGAAAAATCCCAGGGTCTGACCAACAAGTATACGAAAAATGCGAAAGTACGAGCCAGATGATTCCAAATACCAGAACTCACAGAAACCTTACCGGTGTTATCCTCTATTTTATTGACCAAATCCAGGCTTAATTGACGGATTCAGTGTGGTACCACATTATTACGTGATCCAAACCAGAAAAAGCCCAGGATCTGGCCATTCAAGTATGCGGAAAATGCGAAAGTATGATCTAGATAATGGCAAATACCAGACCTAACCCAGACATAACCGGCGTTGTCCTCTAAAATATTAATCACAACCAGGTTTAATTGACGGTTGCAGTGTGGTACCACATTACTACGTGATCCAAACAAGACAAAACCTAGGATCTGGCCATCATGTGTGCGAAAAATGCGAAAGTATGAGGCAGATGATAACAAATACCAGAACTCACAGAAACCTTACCGGTGTTATCCTCTATTTTATTGACCAAATCCAGGCTTAGTTGACGGATTCAGTGTGGTACCACATTATTACGTGATCCAAACCAGAAAAAGCCCAGGATCTGGCCATTCAAGTATGCGGAAAATGCGAAAGTATGAGACAGATGATTACAAATACCAAAACTAACCCAGACATAACCGGCGTTATCCTCTACAAATTTTAATCACAACCAGGTTTAATTGACTGATTCGGTGTGGTACCACATTACTACGTGATCCAAACCAGAAAAAGGCCAGGATCTGGCCATTCAAGCATGCGAAGAATGCGAAAGTATGAGCCAGATGAGGGCAAACCCCGGACCTAACCCAGACCTAACCGGTGTTGTCCTCTAAAATATTTATCGCAAACAGGTTTAATTGACTGTTTCGGTGTGGTACCACATTACTACGTGATCCAAATCAGACAAAACCCAGGATCTGGCCTACAAGTATGCGAAAAATGCGAAAATATTAGCCAGATGATTGCAAATATCAGACGTAACCCAGACCTAACCGGTGTTATCCCCCAAAATATTCATCGAAACCTGGTTTAAATGACTGCTACAGTGTGATACCACATTACTATGCGATCCAGACAAGAAAAATCCCAGGGTCTGACCAACAAGTACACGAAAAATGCGAAAGTACGAGCCAGATGATTGCAAATACCAGACCTAACGCAAATATAACCGGCGTTGTCCTCTAAAATATTGATCGAAACCAGGTTGAATTGACTGTTTCGGTGTGGTACCACATTACTACGTGATCCAAACCAGAAAAAGGTCAGGATCTGGCTATTCAAGTATGCGGAAAATGCGAAAGTATGAGGAAGATAATTGCGATTACCGGACGTAAACCAGACCTAACCGGTGTTATCCCCCAAAATATTGATCGAAACCTGGATTAATTGACTGTTTCAGTGTGGTACCACACTACTGTGCGATCCAAACCAGAAAAATCCCAGGATCTGGCCATTCAAGTACGCGAAAAATGCGATAGTATGAGCCAGATGATTCCAAATACCAGAACTCACAGAAACCTTACCGGTGTTATCCTCTATTTTATTGACCAAATCCAGGCTTAATTGACGGTTTCAGTGTGGTACCACATTACTACGTGATCCAAACCAGACAAAACCTAGGATCTGGCCATCATGTGTGCGAAAAATGCGAAAGTATGAGACAGATGATTACAAATACCAAAACTAACCCAGACATAACCGGCGTTATCCTCTACAAATTTTAATCGCAACCAGGTTTAATTGACTGATTCGGTGTGGTACCACATTACTACGTGATCCAAACCAGAAAAAACCCAGGATCTGGCCAACAAGTATGCGAAAGATGCTAAAGTATGACCCAGGTTATTGCAAATACCGGAACAAACCCAGACATAACCGGCGTTATCCTCTACAAATTTTAATCGCAACCAGGTTTAATTGACTGATTCGGTGTGGTACCACATTACTACGTGATCCAAATCAGAAAAAGCTCGCGATCTGGCCACCAAGTGTGCGAAAAATGCGAAAGTACGAGCCAGATTATTGAAAATACCAGACCTAACCCAGACATAACCGGCGTTATCCTCTAATATATTAATCACAACCAGGTTTAATTGACTGTTTCGGTGTGGTACCACATTACTACGTGATCCAAACCAGGAAAAACCCAGGATCTGACCATTATGTATGCGAAAAATCGGAAAGTACGAGCCAGATGAGTGTAAATCCCAGACCTAACCCAGACCTAACCGGTGTTATCCTCTAAAATTTTGATCGAAACCAGGTTTAATTGACCGTTTCAGTGTGGTACCACTTTATTACGTGACCCTAACCGGAAAAGAATCCAGGATCTGGCCGACAAGTATGCGAAAAATGCGAAAGTATGAGGCAGATTATTGCAAATACTAGACGTAACCCGGTCCTAACCGGCGTTATTCTTCAAAATATTACTCGGAACCAGGTTGAATTGACTATCTCAGTGTGGCACCACATTAATACGTGATCACAACCAGAAAAAAACCCAGGATCTGGCCAACAAGTATGCGAAAAATACAAAACTATGAGACACATGATTACAAATACCAGACGTAAACCAGACCTAACCCGTGTTATCCCCTAAAATATTGATCGAATCCGGGTTGAATTTACTGTATCGGTGTGGTACCATATTACTACGTGATCCAAACCAGAAAAAGGACAGGATCTGGCCATTCAAGTATGCGAAAACTGCGAAAGTATGAGCTAGATGATGGCAAATACCAGACCTAACCCAGGCATAACCGGTGTTCTCCTCTAAAATATTAATCGGGACCAGGTTTTATTGACTACCTAAGTGTGGTACCACATTAATACGTGATCCCCACCAGAAAAAAACCCAGGATCTGGCCAACAAGTATGCGAAAACTGCGAAAGTATGAGCTAGATGATGGCAAATGCCAGACCTAACCCAGGCATAACCGGCGTTCCCCTCTAAAATATTAATCGGGACCAGGTTTTATTGACTACCTAAGTGTGGTACCACATTAATACGTGATCCAAACCAGACAAAACCCAGGATCTGGCCAACGTGTATGCGAAAAATGCGAAAGTGTGAGCCAGATGATTGCAAATACCAGACCTAACCCAGACATAACCGGTGTCTCCCCCTAAAATATTAATCGCAACCAGGTTTAATAGACGGTTTCGGTGTGGTGACACATTACTACGTGATCCAAATCAGACAAAACCCAGGATCTGGCCTACAAGTATGCGAAAAATGCGAAAATATTAGCCAGATGATTGCAAATATCAGACGTAACCCAGACCTAACCGGTGTTATCCCCTAAAATATTGATCGGAAGCAGGTTTAATTGACTGTTTCAGTGTGGTGCGACTTTACTACGTGATCCAAACCAGAAAAAAGCCCAGGATCTGGCCATTCAAGTGTGCGAAAAATGCGAAAGTATGAGCTAGATGACGGCAAATACCGGACCTTACCCAGACATAACCGGAGTTATCCTCTAAAATATTGATCGAATCCAGGTTGAATTAACTATTTCAATGTGGCACCACATCAATACGTTATACTAACCAGAAAAAACCCAGGATCTGGCCATTCAAGCATGCGAAGAATGCGAAAGTATGAGCCAGATGAGGGCAAACCCCGGACCTAACCCAGACCAAACCGGTGTTATCCTCTAAAATATTGATCAAATCCAGGTTTAATTGACTGTTGCGGTGAGGTACCACATTAATACGTGGTCCAAACCAGACAAAACCCAGGATCTGGCCAACAAGTATGCGAAAAATGCGAAAATATTAGCCAGATGATTGCAAATACCAGAGCTAACCCAGACATAATCGTCGTTGTCCTCTAAAATATTTATCGCAAACAGGTTTAATTGACTGTTTCGGTGTGGTACCACATTACTACGTGATCCAAACAAGAAAAAGCCCATGACCTGGCCATTGAAGTATGCGGAAAATACGAAAGTATGAGCTAGATAATGGCAAATACCAGACCTAACCCAGACATAACCGGCGTTGTCCTCTACAATATTGATCGAAACCAGGTTGAATTGACTGTTTCGGTGTGGTACCACATTAATACGTTATCCAAACCAGACAAAACCCAGGATCTGGCCAACAAGTATGCGAAAAATGCGAAAATATTAGACAGATGATTGCAAATACCAGACCTAACCCAGACATAACCGGCGTTCTCCTCTAAAATATTAATCGGGACCAGGTTTTATTGACTACCTAAGTGTGGTATCACATTAATACGTCATCCCCACCAGAAAAAAACCCAGGATCTGGCCAACAAGTATGCGAAAACTGCGAAAGTACGAGCCAGATGATTGCAAATACCAGACCTGACGCAAACATAACCGGCGTTGTCCTCTACAATATTGATCGAAACCAGGGTGAATTGACTGTTTCGGTGTGGTACCACATTACTACATGATCCAAACCAGAAAAGGGTCAGGATCTGGCTATTCAAGTATGCGGAAAATGCGAAAGTATGAGGAAGATGATTGCGATTACCGGACGTAAACCAGACCTAACCGGTGTTATCCCCCAAAATATTGATCGAAACCTGGTTTAGTTGACTGTTTCAGTGTGGTACCACACTACTGTGCGATCCAAACCAGAAAAATCCCAGGATCTGGCCATTCAAGTACGCGAAAAATGCGATAGTATGAGCTAGATGATTCCAAATACCAGAACTCACAGAAACCTTACCGGTGTTATCCTCTATTTTGTTGACCAAATCCAGGCTTAATTGACGGATTCAGTGTGGTACCACATTATTACGTGATCCAAACCAGAAAAAGCCCAGGATCTGGCCATTCAAGTATGCGGAAAATGCGAAAGTATGATCTAGATAATGGCAAATACCAGACCTAACCCAGACATAACCGGCGTTGTCCTCTAAAATATTAATCACAACCAGGTTTAATTGACGGTTTCAGTGTGGTACCACATTACTACGTGATCCAAACAAGACAAAACCTAGGATCTGGCCATCATGTGTGCGAAAAATGCGAAAGTATGAGACGGATGATTACAAATACCAAAACTAACCCAGACATAACCGGCGTTATCCTCTAAAATATTTATCGCAAACAGGTTTAATTGACTGTTTCGGTGTGGTACCACATTACTACGTGATCCAAACAAGAAAAAGCCCATGACCTGGCCATTGAAGTATGCGGAAAATACGAAAGTATGAGCTAGATAATGGCAAATACCAGACCTAACCCAGACGTAACCGGCGCTGTCCTCTAAAATATTAATCACAAGCAGGTATAATTGACTGTTTCGGTGTGGTACCACATTACTACGTGATCCAAATCAGACAAAACCCAGGATCTGGCCTACAAGTATGCGAAAAATGCGAAAATATTAGCCAGATGATTGCAAATATCAGACGTAACCCAGACCTAACCGGTGTTATCCCCCAAAATATTGATCGAAACCTGGTTTAAATGACTGCTTCAGTGTGATACCACATTACTATGCGATCCAGACAAGAAAAATCCCAGGGTCTGACCAACAAGTATACGAAAAATGCGAAAGTACGAGCCAGATGATTCCAAATACCAGAACTCACAGAAACCTTACCGGTGTTATCCTCTATTTTATTGACCAAATCCAGGCTTAATTGACGGATTCAGTGTGGTACCACATTATTACGTGATCCAAACCAGAAAAAGCCCAGGATCTGGCCATTCAAGTATGCGGAAAATGCGAAAGTATGATCTAGATAATGGCAAATACCAGACCTAACCCAGACATAACCGGCGTTGTCCTCTAAAATATTAATCACAACCAGGTTTAATTGACGGTTGCAGTGTGGTACCACATTACTACGTGATCCAAACAAGACAAAACCTAGGATCTGGCCATCATGTGTGCGAAAAATGCGAAAGTATGAGGCAGATGATAACAAATACCAGAACTCACAGAAACCTTACCGGTGTTATCCTCTATTTTATTGACCAAATCCAGGCTTAGTTGACGGATTCAGTGTGGTACCACATTATTACGTGATCCAAACCAGAAAAAGCCCAGGATCTGGCCATTCAAGTATGCGGAAAATGCGAAAGTATGAGACAGATGATTACAAATACCAAAACTAACCCAGACATAACCGGCGTTATCCTCTACAAATTTTAATCACAACCAGGTTTAATTGACTGATTCGGTGTGGTACCACATTACTACGTGATCCAAACCAGAAAAAGGCCAGGATCTGGCCATTCAAGCATGCGAAGAATGCGAAAGTATGAGCCAGATGAGGGCAAACCCCGGACCTAACCCAGACCTAACCGGTGTTGTCCTCTAAAATATTTATCGCAAACAGGTTTAATTGACTGTTTCGGTGTGGTACCACATTACTACGTGATCCAAATCAGACAAAACCCAGGATCTGGCCTACAAGTATGCGAAAAATGCGAAAATATTAGCCAGATGATTGCAAATATCAGACGTAACCCAGACCTAACCGGTGTTATCCCCCAAAATATTCATCGAAACCTGGTTTAAATGACTGCTACAGTGTGATACCACATTACTATGCGATCCAGACAAGAAAAATCCCAGGGTCTGACCAACAAGTACACGAAAAATGCGAAAGTACGAGCCAGATGATTGCAAATACCAGACCTAACGCAAATATAACCGGCGTTGTCCTCTAAAATATTGATCGAAACCAGGTTGAATTGACTGTTTCGGTGTGGTACCACATTACTACGTGATCCAAACCAGAAAAAGGTCAGGATCTGGCTATTCAAGTATGCGGAAAATGCGAAAGTATGAGGAAGATAATTGCGATTACCGGACGTAAACCAGACCTAACCGGTGTTATCCCCCAAAATATTGATCGAAACCTGGATTAATTGACTGTTTCAGTGTGGTACCACACTACTGTGCGATCCAAACCAGAAAAATCCCAGGATCTGGCCATTCAAGTACGCGAAAAATGCGATAGTATGAGCCAGATGATTCCAAATACCAGAACTCACAGAAACCTTACCGGTGTTATCCTCTATTTTATTGACCAAATCCAGGCTTAATTGACGGTTTCAGTGTGGTACCACATTACTACGTGATCCAAACCAGACAAAACCTAGGATCTGGCCATCATGTGTGCGAAAAATGCGAAAGTATGAGACAGATGATTACAAATACCAAAACTAACCCAGACATAACCGGCGTTATCCTCTACAAATTTTAATCGCAACCAGGTTTAATTGACTGATTCGGTGTGGTACCACATTACTACGTGATCCAAACCAGAAAAAGGCCAGGATCTGGCCATTCAAGCATGCGAAGAATGCGAAAGTATGAGCCAGATGAGGGCAAACCCCGGACCTAACCCAGACCTAACCGGTGTTGTCCTCTAAAATATTTATCGCAAACAGGTTTAATTGACTGTTTCGGTGTGGTACCACATTACTACGTGATCCAAATCAGACAAAACCCAGGATCTGGCCTACAAGTATGCGAAAAATGCGAAAATATTAGCCAGATGATTGCAAATATCAGACGTAACCCAGACCTAACCGGTGTTATCCTCTAAAATATTGATCGGAAGCAGGTTGAATTAACTATTCCAATGTGGCACCACATCAATATGTTATACTAACCAGAAAAAACCCAGGATCTGGCCAACAAGTATGCGAAAAATGCGAAAGTATGTGGCAGATGATAACAAATACCAGAACTCACAGAAACCTTACCGGTGTTATCCTGTATTTTATTGACCAAATCCTGGCTTAATTGACGGTTTCAGTGTGGTACCACATTACTACGTGATCCAAACCAGACAAAACCTAGGATCTGGCCATCATGTGTGCGAAAAATGCGAAAGTATGAGACAGATGATTACAAATATCAAAACTAACCCAGACATAACCGGCGTTATCCTCTACAAATTTTAATCTCAACCAGGTTTAATTCACTGATTCGGTGTGGTAACACATTACTACGTGATCCAAGCCAGATGAAGCCCAGGATCTGGCCAACAAGTATGCGAAAAATGCGAAAGCATGAGGAAGATGATTGCAATTACCGGACGTAACCCTGACCTAACCGGTGTTATCCCCCAAAATATTGATCGAAACCTGGTTTAAATAACTGCTTCAATGTGATACCACATTACTATGCGATCCAGACAAGAAAAATCCCAGGGTCTGACCAACAAGTACACGAAAAATGCGAAAGTACGAGCCAGATGATTGCAAATACCAGACCTAACGCAAATATAACCGGCGTTGTCCTCTAAAATATTGATCGAAACCAGGTTGAATTGACTGTTTCGGTGTGGTACCACATTACTACGTGATCCAAACCAGAAAAAGGTCAGGATCTGGCTATTCAAGTATGCGGAAAATGCGAAAGTATGAGGAAGATAATTGCGATTACCGGACGTAAACCAGACGTAACCGGTGTTATCCCCCAAAATATTGATCGAAACCTGGATTAATTGACTGTTTCAGTGTGGTACCACACTACTGTGCGATCCAAACCAGAAAAATCCCAGGATCTGGCCATTCAAGTACGCGAAAAATGCGATGGTATGAGCCAGATGATTCCAAATACCAGAACTCACAGAAACCTTACCGGTGTTATCCTCTATTTTATTGACCAAATCCTGGCTTAATTGACGGTTTCAGTGTGGTACCACATTATTACGTGATCCAAACCAGAAAAAGCCCAGGATCTGGCCATTCAAGTATGCGGAAAATGCGAAAGTATGATCTAGATAATGGCAAATACCAGACCTAACCCAGACATAACCGGCGTTGTCCTCTAAAATATTAATCACAACCAGGTTTAATTGACGGTTGCAGTGTGGTACCACATTACTACGTGATCCAAACAAGACAAAACCTAGGATCTGGCCATCATGTGTGCGAAAAATGCGAAAGTATGAGACAGATGATTACAAATACCAAAACTAACCCAGACATAACCGGCGTTATCCTCTACAAATTTTATTCTCAACCAGGTTTAATTGACTGATTCGGTGTGGTAACACATTACTACGTGATCCAAGCCAGATGAAGCCCAGGATCTGGCCATCATGTGTGCGAAAAATGCGAAAATATTAGCCAGATGATTGCAAATACCAGACCTAACCCAGACATAACCGGCGTTGTCCTCTAAAATATTTATCGCAAACAGGTTTAATTGACTGTTTCGGTGTGGTACCACATTGCTACGTGATCCAAATCAGACAAAACCCAGGATCTGGCCTACAAGTATGCGAAAAATGCGAAAATACTAGCCAGATGATTGCAAATATCAGACGTAACCCAGACCTAACCGGTGTTATCCTCTAAAATATTGATCGGAAGCAGGTTGAATTAACTATTTCAATGTGGCACTACATCAATATGTTATACTAACCAGAAAAAACCCAGGATCTGGCCAACAAGTATGCGAAAAATGCGAAAGTATGAGGCAGATGATAACAAATACCAGAACTCACAGAAACCTTACTGGTGTTATCCTCTATTTTATTGACCAAATCCTGGCTTAATTGACGGTTTCAGTGTGGTACCACATTACTACGTGATCCAAACCAGACAAAACCTAGGATCTGGCCATCATGTGTGCGAAAAATGCGAAAGTATGAGACAGATGATTACAAATACCAAAACTAACCCAGACATAACCGGCGTTATCCTCGACAAATTTTAATCGCAACCAGGTTTAATTGACTGATTCGGTGTGGCACCACATTACTACGTGATCCAAACCAGAAAAAGGCCAGGATCTGGCCATTCAAGCATGCGAAGAATGCGAAAGTATGAGCCAGATGAGGGCAAACCCCGGACCTAACCCAGACCTAACCGGTGTTGTCCTCTAAAATATTTATCGCAAACAGGTTTAATTGACTGTTTCGGTGTGGTACCACATTACTACGTGATCCAAATCAGACACAACCCAGGATCTGGCCTACAAGTATGCGAAAAATGCGAAAATATTAGCCAGATGATTGCAAATATCAGACGTAACCCAGACCTAACCGGTGTTATCCTCTAAAATATTGATCGGAAGCAGGTTGAATTAACTATTCCAATGTGGCACCACATCAATATGTTATACTAACCAGAAAAAACCCAGGATCTGGCCAACAAGTATGCGAAAAATGCGAAAGTATGAGGCAGATGATAACAAATACCAGAACTCACAGAAACCTTACCGGTGTTATCCTGTATTTTATTGACCAAATCCTGGCTTAACTGACGGTTTCAGTGTGGTACCACATTACTACGTGATCCAAACCAGACAAAACCTAGGATCTGGCCATCATGTGTGCGAAAAATTCGAAAATATTAGCCAGATGATTGCAAATACCAGACTTAACCCAGACATAACCGGCGTTGTCCTCTAAAATATTTATCGCAAACAGGTTTAATTGACTGTTTCGGTGTGGTACCACATTACTACGTGATCCAAATCAGACAAAACCCAGGATCTGGCCTACAAGTATGCGAAAAATGCGAAAGTATGAGACAGATGATTACAAATACCAAAACTAACCCAGACATAACCGGCGCTATCCTCTACAAATTTTAATCGCAACCAGGTTTAATTGACTGATTCGGTGTGGTACCACATTACTACGTGATCCAAACCAGAAAAAGGCCAGGATCTGGCCATTCAAGCATGCGAAGAATGCGAAAGTATGAGCCCGATGAGGGCAAACCCCGGACCTAACACAGACCTAACCGGTGTTATCCTCTAAAATATTGATCAAATCCAGGTTTAATTGACTGTTGCGGTGTGGTACGACATTACTACGTGATCCAAACCAGACAAAACCCAGGATCTGGCCAACAAGTATGCGAAAAATGCGAAAATATTAGCCAGATGATTGCAAATACAAGACCTAACCCAGCCATAACCGGCGTTGTCCTCTAAAATATTTATCGCAAACAGGGTTAATTGACTGTTTCGGTGTGGTACCACATTACTACGTGATCCAAATCAGACTAAACCCAGGATCTGGCCTACAAGTATGCGAAAAATGCGAAAATATTAGCCAGATGATTGCAAATATCAGACGTAACCCAGACCTAACCGGTGTTATCCTCTAAAATATTGATCAAATCCAGGTTTAATTGACTGTTGCTGCGTGGTACCACATTACTACGTGATCCAAGCCAGACAAAACCCAGGATCTGGCCAACAAGTATGCGAAAAATGCGAAAATATTAGCCAGATGATTGCAAACACCAGACCTAACCCAGACATAACCGGCGTTGTCCTCTAAAATATTTATCGCAAACAGGTTTAATTGACTGTTTCAGTGTGGTAACACATTACTACGTGATCCAAGTCAGAGGAAGCCCAGGATCTGGCCAACAAGTATGCGAAAAATGCGAAAGCATGAGGAACATGATTGCAATTACCGGACGTAACCCAGACCTAACCGGTGTTATCCCCCAAAATATTGTTCGAAACCTGGTTTAAATGACTGCTTCAGTGTGGCACCACATTACTATGCGATCGAACCAAGAAAAATCCCAGGGTCTGACCCACAAGTATACGAAAAATGCGAAAGTACGAGCCAGATGATTGCAAATACCAGACCTAACGCAAACATAACCGGCGTTGTCCTCTAAAATATTGATCGAAACCAGGTTGAATTGACTGTTTCGGTGTGGTACCACATTACTACGTGATCCAAACCAGAAAAAGGTCAGGATCTGGCTATTCAAGTATGCGGAAAATGCGAAAGTATGAGGAAGATGATTGCGATTACCGGACGTAACCCAGACCTAACCGGTGTTATCCTCTAAAATATTGATCGGAAGCAGGTTTAATTGACTGTTTCAATGTGGTGCGACTTTACTACGTGATCCAGACCAGAAAAAGCCCAGGATCTGGCCATTCAAGTGTGCGAAAAATGCGAAAATATTAGTCAGATGATTGCAAATACCAGAACTAACCCAGACGTAACCGGCATTGTCCTCTAAAATATTAATCGGAACCAGGTTTAATTGACAGTTTCAGTGTGGTACCATATTACTACGTGAGCCAAACCAGATAAAGGCCAGGATCTGGCTTACAAGTATGCGAAAAATGCGAAAGATGAGCCAGATGATTGCAAATACCAGACCTAACGCAAACATAACCAGCGTTATACTAACCAGAAAAAACCCAGGATCTGGCCAACAAGTATGCGAAAAATGCGAAAGTATGATCCAGATGATTACAATTACCTGACCTAACCCAGACATAACCGGCATTATCCTCTAAAATATTAATCGCAACCAGGTTTAATAGACCGTTTCGGTGTGGTACCATATTACTATGTAATCAAAACCGGAAAAAACCCAGGATCTGGTCAACAAGTAAGCGAAAAATGCGAAAGTATGAGGCAGATGATTCCTAATACCAGACCTAACCCAGAGAAAACCGGCGTTATCCTTTAAAATATTAATCGGAACCAGGTTTAATCGACTGTTTCGGTGTGGTACCACATTACTACGTGATCCAAACCAGACAAAACCCAGGATCTGGCCAACAAGTAAGCGAAAAATGCGAAAGTATGAGGCAGATGATTCCAAATACCAGAACTAACCCCGACATAACCGGAGTTATCCTCTAAAATATTAATCGGAACCATGTTTAATTGACTATTTCAGTGTGGTACCACATTAATACGTGATCCTATCCAGACAAAAACCTGGGATCTGGCCTACAAGTATGCGAAAAATGCGAAAGTATGAGGCAGCTGATTTTAAATACCAGACCTAACACAAACCTAACCTGCGTTCTCCTCTGAAATATTAATCGCAACCAGGTTTAATAGACCGTTTCGGTGTGGTACCATATTACTATGTAATCAAAACCGGAAAAAACCCAGGATCTGGTCAACAAGTAAGCGAAAAATGCGAAAGTATGAGGCAGATGATTCCTAATACCAGACCTAACCCAGAGAAAACCGGCGTTATCCTTTAAAATATTAATCGGAACCAGGTTTAATCGACTGTTTCGGTGTGGTACCACATTACTACGTGATCCAAACCAGACAAAACCCAGGATCTGGCCAACAAGTATGCGAAAAATGCGGAAGTATGAGGCAGATGATTCCAAATACCAGAACTCACAGAAATCTTACCGGTGTTATCCTCTATTTTATTGACCAAATCCAGGCTTAATTGACGGTTTCAGTGTGGTAGCATATTACTACGTGATCCAAACCAGACAAAACCTAGGATCTGGCCATCATGTGTGCGAAAAATGCGAATGTATCAGACAGATGATTGCAAATACCAGACCTAACCCAGACCTAACCGGTGTTATCCTCTAAAATATTGATCAAATCCAGGTTTAATTGACTGTTTCGGTGTGGTACCACATTACTACGTGATCCAAACCAGACAAAGGCCAGGATCTGGCCATTCAAGCATGCGAAGAATGCGAAAGTATGAGCCAGATGAGGGCAAACCCCGGCCCTAACCCAGACCTAACCGGTGTTATCCTCTAAAATATTGATCAAATCCAGGTTTAATTGACTGTTGCGGTGTGGTACCACATTACTACGTGATCCAAACCAGACAAAACCCAGGATCAGGCCAACAAGTATGCGAAAAATGCGAAAATATTAGCCAGATGATTGCAAATACCAGACCTAACCCAGAAATAACCGGCGTTGTCCTCTAAAATATTTATCGCAAACAGGTTTAATTGACTGTTTCGGTGTGGTACCACATTACTACGTGATCCAAATCAGACAAAACCCAGGATCTGGCCAACAAGTATGCGAAAAATGTGAAAGTATGAGGCATGTGATTGCAAATACCAGACCTAACACAAACCTAACCGTCGCTATCCTCTAAAATATTAATCGGAACCAGGTCTAATTGATTGTTTCAGTGTGATACCAATTTACTACGTGATCCAAATCAGAAAAAGCCCAGGACCTGGTCATTCAAGTCTGCGAAAAATGCGAAAGTATGAGCTAGATGGTGGCAAATACCAGATCTAACCCAGACATAACCGGCGTTATCCTCTGAAATATAAATCGCAACCAGGTTTGATTGACTGTTTCGGTGTGGTACCACATTACTATGTAATCCAAACCAGAAAAAATCCAGGATCTGGACAACAAGTATGCGAAAAATACCAAAGTATGAGTCAGATGTTTCCAAATACCAGACCTAACCCAGACATAACCGGCTTTATCCTCTAAAATATTAAATGGAACCAGGTTTAATCGACTGTATCGGTGTAGTACCGCATTACTACGTGATCCAAAGCAGAAGAAGCCCTGGATCTGGCCAACAAGTACGCGAAAAATGCGAAAGCATGAGGCAGATGATTGCAAATACCAGACCTAACGCAGACATAACCGGCGTTATCCTCTAAAATATCAATCGCAACCAGGTTTATTTGACTATTTCGGTGTAGTACCACATTACCACGTAATCAAACCAGGAAAAACCCAGGATCTGGACAAGAAGTATGCGAAAAATGCGAAAGTATGAGTCAGTTGATTGCAAATACCAGACATAACCCAGCCATAAATGGCGTTATCCTCTAAAATATTAATCGGAACCATGTTTAATTGACTGCTTCGGTGTGGTACCTCATTACTACGTTATCCAAACCAGAAATAGCCCAAGATCTGGCCATTCAAGTATGCGAAAAATGCGAAAGTATGAGTTAGATGATGGCAAATACCAGACCTAACCCAGACATAACCGGTGCATCCTCTAAAATAGTAATCAGAACCAGGAATTGTTGACTGTTCCAGTGTGGTACCACATTACTACGTGATCCAAACCGGAAAAAACCCAGAATCTGGTGAACAAGTATGCGAAGAATGCGAAAGTCTGAGCCAGATGATTCCAAATACCAGACCTAACCCTGACATAACCGGCGTTATCCTTTAAAATATTAATCGCAACCAGGTTTAATCGACTGTATCGATGTAGTACCACATCACTACGTGATCCAAATCAGAAAAAGCCCCGGCTCTGGCCAACAAGTATGCGAAAAATGCGAAAGTATGAGCTAGATGGTGGCAAATACCAGACCTAACCCAGACATAACCGGCGTTATCTTCTAAAATATTAATCGAACCAATTATAGTTGACTGTTTCGGTGTGGTACCACAATACTAAGTGATCCAAACCAGAAAAAACCCAGGATCTGGCCAACAAGTGTGCGAAAAATGCGAAAGTATGAGGCAGGTGAATGCAAATGCCAGACCTAACACAAACCTAACTGGCGTTATCCTCTAAAATATTAATCGGAACCAGGTGTAATTGATTGTCTCAGTGTGGTACCATATAACTACGTGATCCAAACCAGAAAAAATCCAGGATCTGGTCAACAAGTATGCGAAGAATGCGAAAGTCTGAGTCAGATGATGGCAAATACCAGACCTAAGCCAGACATAACCGGCGTTATCCTCCAAAATATTAATCGGAACCATGTTTTATTGACTTTTTCAGTGTGGTACCACATTCCTACGTGATCCAAATCAGAAAAAGCCCAGGATCTGGCCATTCAAGTATGCGAAAAATGCGAAAGTATGAGCTAGATGGTGGCAAATACCAGATCTAACCAGACATAACCGGCGTTATCCTCTGAAATATAAATCGCAACCAGGTTTAATAGACCGTTTCGGTGTGGTACCACATTACTATGTAATCCACACCAGAAAAAGCCCAGGATCTGGTCAGCAAGTATGCGAAGAATGCGAAAGTATGAGCCAGATGATTGCAAATGCCAGAACTAACCCAGACATGACCCGCGTTATCCTCTAAAATATAAATCGCAACCAGGTTTAATTGACTGTTTCGGTGTGGTACCACATTACTATGTAATCCACACCGGATAAAACCCAGGATCTGGCCAACAAGTATGCGAAAAATGCGAAAGTATGAGCTAGATGATGGCTAATACCAGACCTAACACAGACATAACCGGCGTTATCCACTAAAATATTAATCGCAACCAGGTTTAATTGACGGTTTCGGTGTGGTTCCAGATTACTGCGTAATCCAAACCGGAAAAAACCCAGAATCTGGTGAACAAGTATGCGAAGAATGCGAAAGTCTGAGCCAGATGATTCCAAATACCAGACCTAACCCAGACATAACCGGCGTTATCCTTTAAAATATTAATCGCAACCAGGTTTAATCGACTGTATCGATGTAGTACCACATCACTACGTGATCCAAATCAGAAAAAGCCCCGGCTCGGGCCATTCAAGTATGCGAAAAATGCGAAAGTATGAGCTAGATGGTGGCAAATACCAGATCTAACGCAGACATAACCGGCGTTATCCTCTGAAATATAAATCGCAACCAGGTTTAATCGACAGTACCGGTGTAGTACCACATTACTACGTGATCCAAATCAGCAAAAACCCAGGATCTGGCCAACAAGTATGCGAAAAATGCGAAAGTATGAGCTAGATGGTGGCAAATTCCAGAACTAACCCCGACATAACCGGAGTTATTCTCTAAAATATTTATCGGAACCATGTTTGATTGAATGTTTCGGAGTGGTACCACATTACTACGTGATCCAAATCAGAAAAAGCCCAGGATCTGGCCAACAAGTATGCGAAAAATGCGAAAGTATGAGCCAGATGATTGCAAATGCCAGAACTAACCCAGACATGACCCGCGTTATCCTCTAAAATATAAATCGCAACCAGGTTTAATTGACTGTTTCGGTGTGGTACCGCATTACTACGCGATCCAAACCAGGAAGAGCCCAGGATCTGGCCAACAAGTTTGCGAAAAATGCGAAAGTATGAGCCAGATGATTGCACATACCAGAACTAACCCTGACATAACCGGAGTTATCCTCTAAAATATTAATCGGAACCATGTTTAATTGACTGCTTCGGTGTGGTACCTCATTACTACGTTATCCAAACCAGAAATAGCCCAGGATCTGGCCATTCAAGTATGCGAAAAATGCGAAAGTATGAGTTAGATGATGGCAAATACCAGACCTAACCCAGACATAACCGGTGCATCCTCTAAAATAGTAATCAGAACCAGGAATTGTTGACTGTTCCAGTGTGGTACCACATTACTACGTGATCCAAACCGGATAAAACCCAGGATCTGGCCAACAAGTATGCGAAGAATGCGAAAGTCCGAGCCAGATGATTCCAAAGACCAGACCTAACACAAACCTAACTGGCGTTATCCTCTAAAATATTAATCGGAACCAGGTCTAATTGATTGTTTCAGTGTGATACCAAATTACTACGTGATCCAAATCAGAAAAAGCCCAGGACCTGGCCATTCAAGTATGCGAAAAATGCGAAAGTCTGAGACAGATGATGGCAAATACCAGACCTAACCCAGACATAACCGGCGTTATCCTCTAAAATATTAATCGCAACCAGGTTTAATTGACTGTTTCGGTGTGGTGCCACAATACTACGTGATCCAAACCAGAAAATACCAAGGATATGGCCAACAAGTATCCGAAGAATGCGATAGCATGAGTCAGATGATGGCAAATACCAGACCTGACCCAGAAATAATAGGCGTTATTTTCTAAAATATTAATCGCAACCAGGCTTAATTGACTGTTTCGGTGTGGTACACCATTACTACGTAATCAAACCAGAAAAAACCCCGGATCTGGTCAACAGGTATTCGAAAAATGCGAAAGTATGAGCCTGATGATTGCAAATACCAGAACTAACCCAGACATAACCGGCGTTATCCTCTAAAATATGAATCGCAACCAGGTTTAATTGATTGTTTCGGTGTGGTACCACATTACTACGTGATCCAAATCAGCAAAAGCCCAGGATCTGGCCATTCAAGTATACGAAAAATGCGAAAGTATGAGGCAGGTGAATGCAAATACCAGACCTAACACAAACCTAACTGGCGTTATCCTCTAAAATATTAATCGGAACCAGGTGTAATTGATTGTCTCAGTGTGGTACCATATAACTACGTGATCCAAACCAGAAAAAATCCAGGATCTGGTCAACAAGTATGCGAAGAATGCGAAAGTCTGAGTCAGATGATGGCAAATACCAGACCTAAGCCAGACATAACCGGCGTTATCCTCCAAAATATTAATCGGAACCATGTTTTATTGACTTTTTCAGTGTGGTACCACATTCCTACGTGATTCAAATCAGAAAAAGCCCAGGATCTGGCCATTCAAGTATGCGAAAAATGCGAAAGTATGAGCTAGATGGTGGCAAATACCAGATCTAACCAGACATAACCGGCGTTATCCTCTGAAATATAAATCGCAACCAGGTTTAATAGACCGTTTCGGTGTGGTACCACATTACTATGTAATCCACACCAGAAAAAGCCCAGGATCTGGTCAGCAAGTATGCGAAGAATGCGAAAGTATGAGCCAGATGATTGCAAATGCCAGAACTAACCGAGACATGACCCGCGTTATCCTCTAAAATATAAATCGCAACCAGGTTTAATTGACTGTTTCGGTGTGGTACCACATTACTATGTAATCCACACCAGAAAAAGCCCAGGATCTGGTCAACAAGTATGCGAAGAATGCGAAAGTCTGAGTCAGATGATGGCAAATACCTGACCTAACACAAACCTAACCGTCGCTATCCTCTAAAATATTAATCGGAACCAGGTCTAATTGATTGTTTCAGTGTGATACCAAATTACTACGTGATCCAAATCAGAAAAAGCCCAGGACCTGGCCATTCAAGTATGCGAAAAATGCGAAAGTCTGAGACAGATGATGGCAAATACCAGACCTAACCCAGACATAACCGGCGTTATCCTCTAAAATATTAATCGCAACCAGGTTTAATTGACTATTTCGGTGTAGTACCACATTACCACCTAATCAAACCAGAAAAAACCCAGGATCTGGCCAACAGGTATTCGAAAAATGCGAAAGAATGAGCCAGATGATCCCAAATACCAGACCTAACCCAGACATAACCGGCGTTATCCTTTAAAATATTAATCGCAACCAGGTTTAATCGACTGTATCGGTGTAGTACCGCATTACTACGCGATCCAAACCAGAAAGAGCCCAGGATCTGGCCAACAAGTTTGCGAAAAATGCGAAAGTATGAGCCAGATGATTGCACATACCAGAACTAACCCTGACATAACCGGAGTTATCCTCTAAAATATTAATCGGAACCATGGGTAATTGACGGCTTCGGTGTGGTACCTCATTACTACGTTATCCAAACCAGAAATAGCCCAGGATCTGGCCATTCAAGTATGCGAAAAATGCGAAAGTATGAGTTAGATGATGGCAAATACCAGACCTAACCCAGACATAACCGGTGCATCCTGTAAAATAGTAATCAGAACCAGGAATTGTTGGCTGTTCCAGTGTGGTACCACATTACTACGTGATCCAAACCGGATAAAACCCAGGATCTGGCCAACAAGTATGCGAAGAATGCGAAAGTATGAGTCAGATGATTGCAAATACCAGAACTAAACCAGACATAACCGGCGTTATCCTCTAAAATATTAATCGGAACCAGGTTTAATTGACTGTTTCGGTGTGGTACCGCATTACTACGCGATCCAAACCAGGAAGAGCCCAGGATCTGGCCAACAAGTTTGCGAAAAATGCGAAAGTATGAGCCAGATGATTGCAAATACCAGAACAAACCCAGACATAACCGGCGTTATTCTCTAAAATATTAATCGCAACCAGGTTTAATTGACTGTTTCGGTGTGGTGCCACAATACTACGTGATCCAAACCAGAAAATACCCAGGATATGGCCAGCAAGTATCCGAAGAATGCGATAGTATGAGTCAGATGATGGCAAATACCAGACCTGACCCAGAAATAATAGGCGTTATCTTCTAAAATATTAATCGGAACTAGGTTTAATTGCCTGTTTCAGTGTGGTACCACATTACTACGTGATCCAATCCGGAGAAAGCCCAGGATCTGGCCAACAAGTATGCCAAAAAAGCGAAAGTATGAGTCAGGTGGTGGCAAATACCAGAACTAACCCAGGCGTAACCGGCGTTATCCCCCAAAATATGCATAGCAACCAGGTTTAATTGACTGTTTCAGTGTGGAACCACATTACTACGTGATCCAATCCGGAAAAAGCCCAGGATCTGGCCAACAAGTATGCGAAGAATGCGAAAGTATGAGTCAGATGATTGCAAATACCAGAACTAAACCAGACATAACCGGCGTTATCCTCTAAAATATTAATCGCAACCATGTTTAATTGATTGTTTCGGTGTGGTACCACATTACTACGTAGTCCAAACCAGAGCAAGTCCCAGGATCTGTCCAACAAGTATGCGAAGAATGCGAAAGTATGAGTCAGATGATTGCAAATACCAGAACTAAACCAGACATAACCGGCGTTATCCTCTAAAATATTAATCGCAACCATGTTTAATTGATTGTTTCGGTGTGGTACCACATTACTACGTAGTCCAAACCAGAGCAAGTCCCAGGATCTGTCCAACAAGTATGCGAAGAATGCGAAAGTATGAGCCACATGATTGCAAATACCAGACCAAACACAAACCTAACCGGCGTTATCCTCTAAAATATTAACCGGAACCAGGTTTAATTGCCTGTTTCAGTGTGGTACCACATTACTACGTGATCCTATCCAGACAAAAACCCGGGATCTGGCCTACAAGTATGCGAAAAATGCGATAGTATGAGCTAGATGATAGCAAATACGAGAACTTTCCCAAACATAACCGGCGTTGTCCTCTAAAATATTAACCGCAACCAGGTTTAATTGATTGTTTCAGTGTAGTACCACATTACTGCGTGATCCAAATCGGAAAAAGCCCAGGACCTGGCCATTCAAGTATGCGAAAAATACCAAAGTATGAGTCAGATGATTCCAAATACCAGAACTAACCCTGCCATAACTGGCGTTATCTTCTACGATATATATCGCAACCAGGTTTAATAGACCGCTTCGGTGTGGTACCAGATTACTATGTAATCCAAGCCAGACAATATCCAGGATCTGGACAAAAAGTATGCGAAAAATGCGAAAGTATGAGTCAGATGATTGCAAATACCAGACCTAACCCAGACATAACCGGTGTTTCCCCCTAAAATATTGATCGAAACCAGCTTTAATTGACTCTTTCAGCGTGATACCACATTACTACGTGATACAAATCGGAAAAAGCCCAGGACCTGGCCATTCAAGTATGCGAAAAATACCAAAGTATGTGTCAGATGATTCCAAATACCAGACCTAACACAGACATAACCGGCGTTATCCGCTAAAATATTAATCGCAACCACGTTTAATCGACTGTATCGGTGTAGTACCACATTGCTACGTGATCGCAATCAGCAAAAGCCCAGGATCTGGCCATTCAGGTATGCGAAAAATGCGAAAGTATGAGCTAGATGATGGCAAATACCAGACCTAACCCAGACATAACCGGCGTTATACTTTAAAATATTAATCGGAACCAGGTGTAACCGACTGTTTCGGTGTGGTACCACATTACTACGTGATCCAAACCGGAAAAAACCCAGGATCTGGCAAACAAGTATGCGAAAATGCGAAAGTATGAGGTAGATGATGGCTAATACCTGACCTGACACAAACCTAACCGGCGTTATCCTGTAAAACATTAATCGGAACCAGGTTCAATTGAGTGGTTCAGTGTGGTAACACATTACTACGTGATCCAAATCAGAAAATGCCCAGGATCTGGCCAACATGTATGCGAAGAATTCGAAAATCTGAGTCAGATGATGGCAAATACCAGACCAAACCCAGACATAACCGGCGTTATCCTCTAAAATAATAATCGGAACCAGGATTAATTGACTGTTCCAGTGTGATACCACATTACTACGTGATCCAATCCGGACAAAATCCAGGACCTGGACAACAAGTATGGGAAAAATGCTAAAGTATGAGTCAGATGATTGCAAATACCAGACCTAACCCAGACATAACCGGCATTATCCTCTAAAATAGTGATCGAAACCAGGTTTAATTGATTGTTTCAGTGTGGTACCACATTACTACGTGATCCAAATCAGAAAAAGCCCAGGACCTGACCATTCAAGTATGCGAGAAATGCGAAAGTATGAGCTAGATGATGGCAACTACCAGACCTAACTCAGACATAACCGGTGTTATCCTCTAAAATATTAATCGCAACCGGGTTTAATGGACCGTTTCGGTGTGATACCACATTACTACGTGATCCAAATCAGAAAAAGCCCAGGACCTGGCAATTCAAGTATGCGAAAAATGCGAAAGTATGAGCTATATGATGGCAACTACCAGACCTAACTCAGACATAACCGGCGATATCCCCTAAAGTATTAATCGGAACCAGGTTTATTTGACTCTTTCAGTGTAATACCACATTAATACGTGATCCTAACTAGAAAGAAACCCAGGATCTGGCCATACAAGTATGCGAAAAATGCGAAAGTATGAGCCAGATGATGGCAAATACCAGACCTAACTCAGACATAACCAGCGTTATCCCCTAAAATATTCATCGGAAACAGGTTTAATTGACTGTTTTACTGTGGTACCACATTACTACGTGATCCAAACCGGACAAAACCCAGGATCTGGGCAACAAGTATGCGAAAAATGCGAAAGCATGGGCCAGATGATTGCAAATACCAGACCTAACCCGGACATAACCGGCGTTATCCCCTAAAATAATAATCGGAACCAGGTTTAATAGACCGTTTCGGTGTGGTACCACATTACTACGTGATCCTAACCAGAAAAAAACCCATGATCTGGCCATTCAAGTATGCGAAAAATGCGAAAGTATGAGCCAGATGATGGCAAATACCAGACCTAACCTAGACATAACCGGCGTTATCCTCTAAAATAATAATCGGAACCAGGTTTAATAGACCGTTTCGGTGTGGTACCACATTACTACGTGATCCTAACCAGAAAAAAACCCATGATCTGGCCATTCAAGTATGCGAAAAATGCGAAAGTATGAGCCAGATGATGGCAAATGCAGACCTGATACAAACCTAACCGGCGTTATCCTCTAAAATATTAATCGGAACCAGGTTTAATTGACTGCTTCAGTGTGGTAGCACATTACTACGTGATCCAAATCAGAAAAAGCCCAGGACCTGGCCATTCAAGTATGCGAAAAATGCGAAAGTATGAGCTAGATGATGGCAAATACCAGACCTAACCCGGACATAACCGGCGTTATCCCCTAAAATATTCATCGGAACCAGGTTTAATTGACTGTTTCAGTGTGGTACCACATTTCTACGTGATCCAAACCGGACAAAAACCAGGATCTGGCCAACAAGTACGCGAAGAATGCGAAAGTCTGAGTCAGATGATGGGAAATACCAGACCTAACCCAGACATAACCGGCGCTATCCTCTAAAATATTAATCGCAACCAGGTTTAATAGACCGTTTCGATGTGATACCACATTACTACGTGATCCAAATCAGAAAAAGCCCAGGACCTGACCAACATGTATGCGAAGAATTCGAAAATCTGAGTCAGATGATGGCAAATACCAGACCTAACCCAGACATAACCGGCGTTATCCTCTAAAATAATAATCGGAACCAGGATTAATTGATTGTTTCAGTGTGGTACCACATTACTATGTGATCCAAATCATAAACTGCCCTGGATCTGGCCAACAAGTATGCGAAGAATACGAAAATCTGAGTCAGATGATGGCAAATACCAGAGCTAACCCAGACATAACCGGCGTTGTCCTCTAAAATAATAATCGGAACCAGGATTAATTGACTGTTTCATTGTGGTACCACATTACTACCTGATCCAAATCAGAAAAAGCCCAGCACCTGGCCATTCAAGTATGTGAAAAATGCGAAAGTATGAGCTAGATGATGGCAAATACCAGACCTAACCCAGACATAACCCGCGTTATCCCCTAAAATATTAATCGGAACCAGGTTTAATTCACTGTTTCAGTGTGGTACCACAGTACTACGTGATCCAAACAAGAAAAAGTCCATGACCTGGCCATTCAAGTATCGAAAAATGCGAAAGTATGAGCTAGATGATGGCTACTACCGGACCTGACACAAACCTAACCGGCGTTATCCTCTAAAATATTAATTGGAACCAGGTTTAATTGACTGTTTCAGTGTAGTACCACATTACTACATGATCCAAATCAGAAAAAGCCCAGCACCTGGCCATTCAAGTATGCGAAAAATGCGAAAGCATGAGCTAGATGATTGCAAATACCAGAACTAACCCTGACATAACCGGAGTTATCCTCTAAAATATTAATCGGATCCATGTTTAGTTGACTGCTTCGGTGTGGTACCACATTGCTACGTGATCCAAATCTGCAAAAGCTCAGGATCTGGCCAACTAGTATGCGAAAAAAGCGAACGTATGAGCTAGATGATGGCTAATACCAGACCTAACCCCGGCATAACCGGCGTTATCCTCTAAAATATTAATCGCAACCAGGTTTAATAGACCGTTTCGGTGTGATACCACATTACTACGTGATCCAAATCAGATAAAGACCAGGACCTGGCCATTCAAGTATGCGAAAAATGCGAAAGTATGAGCTAGATGATGGCTATTACCGGACCTGACACAAACCTAACCGGCGTTATTCTCTAAAATATTAATCGGAACCATGTTTAATTGACTGCTTGGGTGTGGTACCACATTGCTACGTGATCCAAATCAGCAAAAGCCCAGGATCTGGCCATTCAGGTATGCAAAAAATGCGAAAGTATGAGGTAGATGATGGCAAATACCAGACCTAACCCAGACATAACCGGCGTTATCCTTTAAAATATGTATCGGAACCAGGTGTAACCGACAGTTTCGGTGTGGTACCACATTACTGCATGATCCAAACCTGAAAATACCCAGGATCTGGCCAACAAGTATTCGAAAAATGCGAATGTATGAGCCAGATGATTGCAAATACTAGAACTAACCCAGACATAACCAGCGTTATCCTGTAAAATATTAATGGGAACCAGGTTTAATTGTCTGTTTCGGTGTGGTACCACATTACTTTTTTTTTTTTTTTTTTTTTTTTTTTTTTTTTTTTGTCGTGGGGAAAATCTTCGAAAGACTCCCTCCCACCTCCTTGGGGAGAGGTGGGAGGGGTGTGTGGGATTCCCCGCGCCCGTACAACGACAGGCGCGGGACCTACCCACTAAAAACCCCACGGTGACCCTTCGGCACGCTTTGGGAGGATACCGGGAATCGCTCGAAGCATTCTTCCGGTATCCTCCCCGTGCCCGCGCTTTCGCGCCCATCCCCCGGGGGGACAATCGGTCCCCCCAGTAGACACACTGCCTCATAGCGGCGGGACGGGGCCACTCCATCCCGCCGCTATCCGTCCCGGGGCCGCGTTTAGTGGCGGCTGCGAGCCCCAACTCGCAACCGCCCGCGACCCCGTTTCCACCCCTCGGCGGCCGGGCGTTCACGGCCGCACCAGACCGCCGAAGGTGCCTCCCCTTGCGTCGGACCGGTAGGGGGAGGCACTCCTACCCCCAACCGGTCCGACCCGGCGCCGCCTGGCGGGAGGAGGGTCCCCTCAGGACCCCCCTCCCAGCCTAGGTCATCCGCCACGCCGTGGCGGCCGCCCGCGACGCCTCGCGACCGGGCGACGACCTCGGGCCACCGCACGAGCGCGAGCTTCAGCGCGCCGCTGAAGCTCGCGTTCCCTCCCCGCGGCCTCCTTCTGCAGCATTACGTTCTCGCAGAAGGAGGCCACGGCCCTCCACTTCTCGTCGCTGCCGAGCATGGCGCGCACCACGCCCGGCAGCGAGACATCCCGCCCGACGACGCCGACCAGGACACGGCGCTCCCCCTCCCACGCGGGGCATACCTCCAGGGTATGATCCGCCGTGTCCTGCTCAGCGTCGCAGTGGCAGCAACGCGCCGTCGGCTCCTTCCCTATCCGGCACAGGTATCTTCCGAAGCTGCCATGGCCGGAAAATACCTGTGCCATCCGGTAGGTGAGGCCGCCATGGCCTCTGTCCAGCCACTCCTTCAGGAGTGGCCGAACCGCCCCGACAGTCCGGTGCCCCGCGGTTGGCAGAGCCAGCCGCTCCTGCCACGCGAGCAACACGGACTGCCGGGCCTGGCGCTTCAAATCGCCCCAAGCAGGTTCCTGCCCGCCCGGGACCGCCCCCACCCCCGCGCGACGGTCGACGCGGTGCCGGTACATCACCGCGTGCGACCGCGCGAGCAGGTCCATGGGCGGCATCCCCGCTAGAACCGTCGCCGCCTCATGTGACATGGTCCGA
This sequence comes from Colletes latitarsis, assembly GCF_051014445.1. Taxonomy (NCBI): domain Eukaryota; kingdom Metazoa; phylum Arthropoda; class Insecta; order Hymenoptera; family Colletidae; genus Colletes; species Colletes latitarsis. The sequence continues at coordinate 3,739,725 of NC_135137.1, forward strand.
TACCCGCGGACGACCCTGAGCGCCATGCGCCTCTGCACCCGACGCAGCATAGTCATGCTGCGCCGGGAGGCAGCCAGGTCCTCCGCCCAGACGGGGGCCCCGTATAGGGCCACCGACTGGACCATTGCCACATAGAGGCGACGAACTCGGCCCGCCGGGCCCCCCAGGTTGGGCAGGATCCGGCCCAGAGCCGCAACCATCCTTTCCAACCGGGGGACCAGGCAGCGGAAATGCTCCACGAAACGCCAGTGGCTATCGAGGATCAGCCCCAGATACCTGATCTGGGGCTTCACCTCGATGTCAGCCCCACCCACCCGGATCAGAGGGGGTGGCGGATCCTGCCGGGGTGAATGAAACGCAATCACCTCGGTCTTATGGACCGCCACCGTCATCCCCATTCCCCTGATCCGGTCGACGACGCGTTGCGACCCCTCCTCCGCGCGACGCATGGCCCTCCCCCAGTGCGCCCCGACGGCCAGCACCAGTGTGTCATCCGCATAACACACCGTGCTGACGCCGTCGGGGAGGCCGGCCCGCAACACCGAGTCGTACGCGATGTTCCACAGGAGTGGCCCGAGGACCGACCCCTGCGGAACACCGCAGTACACCTCCCTCCGCATATCACCATCCCGGCCCGGATACTCGATCCACCTGCCGCGGAGATAATCCCCGACGACCGCCCTGAGACAAGGGGGGACTCGATGATATTCGAGTCCCCTCCTTATCTCTTCCCAGGGGAGGGTGTTAAAGGCATTGGCAATATCCAAGGATATTGCCAATGCCACCCCTCCCCGGGAGACGGCCGCCTCCGAGAGGGCCCTCACACGACCTATCGCGTCGATAGTCGATCGGCCCCCCCGGAAACCGAACTGGCAGTCGGCCAGACCGGGATCACCCCGCGACAGGTGCTCGACGAGGCGGGCAGCAATCACACGCTCGAAGAGCTTGCCCACCTCGTCGAGGAGACAAATGGGCCGGTATGCGGAGGGAGACTCCGCGGGCCGACCCTCCTTCCGGAGGAGGACCATCCTCGCCACCTTCCAACTGGGGGGGAATCGCCCGTCCCTCAGGCAGCGGTTGAACAACCGCCTGAGGTCGGCCCCAAGGACGCCCTGGGTCAAGACCCAAACCCGGCCGGGCACCCCATCCGGACCCGGGGCCGTGTTACGAACCCCGAGCCGTCTGATGGCCGCTGCCAGCTCCTCCTGCGTGACCCCCATCTCGGCCGTCCACTCCACTGGGACAGCCGCCGCCGCCGGAGGACGCGGTCCCCTCTCCCCAATTGGGAAGAGTGTATTGACCACGTCCTCCAGCAGCCGGGGGTCAAGACCCTCGGTGACGGGGGGCGCCCACGGGCGGAGCTTATTCAGCACCACCTTATATGGGCGCCCCCATGGATCGTCATCAAGGGTCTGGAGGAGCTCCTTCCATGCCTGGGTCTTGGCCCGTTTGATGGCAACCTGCAGAGCAACCCGCGCCACGCGGTATGCTCCATACAGGTCATCAGCTGCCCTCGCTCGCGCCACGCCGTCGCCTGTACGTTGACGACGGCGCGCGCGGGTGTACTGGCGTCGGGCGCGGACAGTCGCGACTCGCAACTCCGCTATCGCGTCCGACCACCAGTACACCGCCCGGCGAGGAGAAGCCCGCCCGACCCGAGGCATCGCCGCGTCGCAAATACCCGCGACCAATGCTCCGAGCCGGGCGACCTCCTCCTCTATGCTCGGCAACTCGGCCGCTCCCTGCGGCCAAGTTGCAGCGAGGGCAGCTGCCATCAGGGCGTCCTTGTCCAGGCGCCGAAGCGCCCAGCGGCGTGGTGGGGTGCCACGCAGGCGGCCGTGTCGGGATGCACTCGCGGCGGCAGAGACCTCCATCCGGATGTACCGGTGATCGGAGAGTGTCTCTGCCCCCGCGACCACGTGCCAACCCGACACCATGCGCACGGCGTTGGGGGTCGCGAATCCAACATCCACGATGGACCCCCCATATCGCCGCACGCATGTGTGCTCCGACCCCCGGTTCAATACCCGGAGGTCGAGCCCCGCCGCCCAATCGCCCAGGATCCCGCGTACCACATTACTACGTAATCAAACCAGAAAATACCCAGGATCTGGCCAACAAGTATGCGAAGAATGCGAAAGTATGAGTCAGATGATTGCAAATACCAGAACTAAACCAGACATAACCGACGTTATCCTCCAAAATATTAATCGCAACCATGTTTAATTGATTGTTTCGGTGTGGTACCACATTACTACGTAATCAAACCAGAAAAAACCCAGGATCTGGCCAACAAGTATGCGAAGAATGCGAAAGTATGAGACACATGATTGCAAATACCAGAACTAACCCAGGCGTAACCGGCGTTATCCCCCAAAATATGCATAGGAACCAGGTTTAATTGACTGTTTCAGTGTGGAACCACATTACTACGTGATCCAATCCGGAAAAAGCCCAGGATCTGGCCAACAAGTATGCGAAGAATGCGAAAGTATGAGTCAGATGATTGCAAATACCAGAACTAAACCAGACATAACCGGCGTTATCCTCCAAAATATTAATCGCAACCATGTTTAATTGATTGTTTCGGTGTGGTACCACATTACTACGTAGTCCAAACCAGAGCAAGTCCCAGGATCTGGCCAACATGTATGCGAAAAATGCGAAAGCATGAGCCAGATGATTGCAAATACCAGAACTAACCCGGACATAACTAGCTTTATCCTCTAAAATATTAATCGGAAACAGGTTCAATTGACTGGTTCAGTGTGGTAACACATTACTACGTGATCCAAATCAGAAAATGCCCAGGATCTGGCCAACATGTATGCGAGGAATTCGAAAATCTGAGTCAGATATTTGCAAATACCAGACCTAACCCAGACGTAACCGGCGTTATCCTTTAAAATATTAATCGGAACCAGGTTTAATTGTCTGTTTCGGAGTGGTAACACATTACTATGTAATCCAAGCAGAAAAAATCCAGGATCTGGCCAACAAGTATGCGAAAAATGCGAAAGCATGAGGAAGATGGTTGCAATTACCGGACGTAACCCAGACCTAACCGGTGTTATCCCCCATAATATTGATCGAAACCAGGTTTAATTGATTGTTTCAGTGTGGTACCACATTACTACGTGATCCAAATCAGAAAAAGCCCAGGACCTGACCATTCAAGTATGCGAAAAAAGCGAACGTATGAGCTAGATGATGGCTAATACCAGACCTAACCCCGGCATAACCGGCGTTATCCTCTAAAATATTAATCGCAACCAGGTTTAATAGACCGTTTCGGTGTGATACCACATTACTACGTGATCCAAATCAGATAAAGCCCAGGACCTGGCCATTCAAGTATGCGAAAAATGCGAAAGTATGAGCTAGATGATGGCTATTACCGGACCTGACACAAACCTAACCGGCGTTATCCTCTAAAATATTAATCGGAACCAGGTTTAATTGACTGGTTCAGTGTGGTAACACATTACTACGTGATCCAAATCAGAAAAAGCCCAGGACCTGGCCATTCAAGTATGCGAAAAATGCGAAAGTTATGAGCTAGATGATGGCTATTACCGGACCTGACACAAACCTAACCGGCGTTATCCTCTAAAATATTAATCGGAACCAGGTTTAATTGACTGGTTCAGTGTGGTAACACATTACTACGTGATCCAAATTAGAAAATGCCCAGGATCTGGCCAACATGTATGCGAAAAATGCGAAAGCATGAGCCCGATGATGGCAAATACCGGACCTAACCCAGACATATCCGGCGTTATCCTCTAAAATATTAATCGCAACGAGGTTTAATAGACCGTTTCGGTGTGGTATCACATTACTACGTGATCCTAACCAGAAAAAGACCCACGATCTGGCCAAGAAGTATGCCAAAAATGCGAAAGTATTAAGCAGATGATCTTAATTACCAGAACTAACCCAGACATAACCGGCGTTATCGTCTAAAATATTAATCGGAACCATGTTTTATTTACTATATCAGTGTGGTACCACATTAATACGTGATCGTAACCAGAATAAAACCCAGGATCTGGCCAACATGTATGCGAAAAATGCGAAAGTATGAGCTAGATGATGGCAAATGCAGACCTGATGCAAACCTAACCGGCGTTATCCTCTAAAATATTAATCGGAACCAGGTTTAATTGACTGTTTCAGTGTGGTACCACATTACTACGTGATCCAAACCGGACAAAAACCAGGACCTGGCAATTCAAGTATGCGAAAAATGCGAAAGTATGAGCTAGATGATGGCAACTACCAGACCTAACTCAGACATAACCGGCGATATCCCCTAAAGTATTAATCGGAACCAGGTTTATTTGACTCTTTCAGTGTAATACCACATTAATACGTGATCCTAACTAGAAAGAAACCCAGGATCTGGCCATACAAGTATGCGAAAAATGCGAAAGTATGAGCCAGATGATGGCAAATACCAGACCTAACTCAGACATAACCAGCGTTATCCCCTAAAATATTCATCGGAACCAGGTTTAATTGTCTGTTTCAGTGTGGTAGCACATTACTACGTGATCCAAATCAGAAAAAGCCCAGGACCTGGCCATTCGAGTATGCGAAAAATGCGAAAGTATTTGCTAGATGATGGTAAATACCAGACCTAACTCAGACATAACCTGCGGTATCCTCTAAAATATTAATCGGAACCAAGTTGTTTAAAGATTTGCATAATGCCGAGCGATTGTCCTCGGCCGCGATTACCGTTAATCGTGTTAACGTACAATTCGAAGGAGATTATCTCTAATAGGATTTGTACAGCAAACAGTGATAGAAAAACGCGTGTATTACTAGTTTTTCTGGCATCGGTAACGGCTCATTACCTTCGATTCGAGTGTGCTAACGGTGTTGATGACGTCAGTACCGTGAGAGAGTAGTGCGCTAAGAATCAGACGGAGAAAGACTGCCGAAATTTAGACAGCGCCGCGTAACGACTAATTAGAGTAACGCGGCCGCGTCTTCGGCTGTCAATCCGCGTAGTCCTACGTAGACTTCCAACTAGAGCGGATCGGCTCCCGATTGCACTCGAACGGAAAGATTTACAAAAGGAAAGTTCGTATTGTTTGATATTCAGAACGATTCTGCCAGTAGTTAAAGAGTGTAAAGAGTAGATGTTCAGTCTGGTGCGGGTCCACTGATTGACCTCGCACAGCTGAGAATTCGATAAAACTCGAGAAAAGTGTGGAAATAATCCTCCTTTTCCTTGACAAACGGATCGGTTTAGATTCGGTCAAGTACGCCCCGGAATCTTGTATGGGATTTCCCAAATCGAGATTCCACGAAATCAGTCCTGCGACAGGAGATCGAGAAAATACACCAGCAAGGTATTCGATATCCTGTGGAGTGATCGAGAATATACACCAGTAAGGTGTTCGATCCCTCCGTGCAGAATTGAGCGGTCGTCTCGATCATATAAACGATCGAGGCATAAGAAAGTTGGCAAAAGTTACGCTTCAATTTTCTTGTGATTACCGCCAGGCTGAGGAGACACCAAAGGAAGGCACCTACGTGGTGAACCATCCGGGTGGGTCCATTGTAGTCGGGTCGACGTCCACAAAGGACGTCTGACTTTTCCAGTCTGCGAGTCCTTACTCCTACAGATCCCGCCTGTGTAACGTTTAGAGGAGCACCTGTGCGGAGGAGTAACGGAGTCGTGGGTCAGGCCCCCACGTGGTTCGAATACTGCTAAGTGCAACGAATAGATGTGCAACGTGCAGTGAATCACGTGCAGTCGGGCTCCGTAGTGCAACCCCTGACCAATAAGTCGTCAGTTGAAGCAGCCAAGAGCAGCCACAGTTCGACGGTTGGGCTGTTGCACTGCACTGCGTTTCGGCGCATAGACTCAGTGGACAGACTCACGGGAAAAGTGCATTTGGAGCCTTACAACCTCCGCTTGCAATCCCGTCCACAAGGTAATCGACTGCAAACGGCGTAGATACGGAATTTATTCTTTATCAAAAGCCAAAATTATAAATACAGTCCACTAGCGAGCTCGTATATTACGAGCGAGCGTAATTCTCCGCTCCTATACATTCGATTCCCGAAGCCAGGAGCGTGAGGACACAAACGCGGCATAGATACGTATAACGTGTTTACGTGTGTCTAACACATAGCCGTGTTTTTCTGATTATAGGAACCTTGGCCTACCTCAACCCGGCGAGTTCGGCGACCGGCAGAGACGAGGCAGGCAACGTCCTAGCACGATTATAGATAATCACAATTTATTTTGGTTTTCGATTGTTATTCTTATTTCAATTTTACGTTTGTAATAAAAGGTCGGCGTAGATGGCCGACGAAAAGAAAACCAGCAGTTCGTAATAATTTTCCCTGAAAACTCCTATACCTCTATCCGGACCTCGTCGTTAGAAGCATCAGCTTTTTAACACAAGTTGAATTGACTATTCCATTGTGGCACCACATTAATACGTGATCCTAACCAGAAAAAACCCAAGATCTGGCCAAGAAGAATGCCAAACATGCGAAAGTATGAGGCAGATGTTTGCAAATACCAGACCTAACACAAACCTAACCGGCGTTATCCTCTAAAATATTAATCGGAACCGGGTTTAATGGACAGTTCCGGTGTGGTACCACATTACTACGTAATCAAACCAGAAAAAACCCAGGATCTGAACAACAAGTATGCGAAATAGGCGAAAGTATGGGACAGATGATTGCAAATACCAGAACTAACCCCGACATAACCGGAGTTATCCTCCAAAATATTAATCGGAACCATGTTTAATTGACTGCTTCGGTGTGGTACCACATTACTACGTGATCCAAACCAGATAAAACCCAGGATCTGGCCAACAACCATGCGAAAAATGCGAAAGTATGAGTCAGATGATTGCAAATACCAGACCTAGCCCAGACATAACCGGCGTTATCCTCGAAAATATTAATCGGAACCAGGTGTAATTGACCCCTTCAGTGTGGTACCACATACTACCAGATCCATATCAGCAAAAGCCCAGGATCTGGCCAACAAGTATGCGAAAAATGCGAAAGTATCAGCTAGATGATGGCAAATACCAGACCTAACCCAGACATAACCGGCGTTTTCCTTTAAAATATTAATCGGAACCAGCTTTAATTGACTGCTACAGTGTGGCACCATATTACTACGTCATCCAAATCAGAAAAAACCCAGGATCTGGCCAACAGGTATTCGAAAAATGCGGAAGTATGAGGCAGATGATTGCAAATACCAGACCTAACACAAACCTAACCGGCGTTATCCTCTAAAATAGTAATCGGAACCAGGTTTAATTGACTGTTTCAGTGTGGTACCACATTACTACGTGATCCAAACCAGAAAAAACCCAGGATCTGGCCAACAGGTATTCGAACAATGCGAAAGTATGAGCTAGGTGATGGCAAATACCAGACCTAACCCAGACATAACCGGCGTTTTCCTTTCAAATATTATTCGGAACCAGCTTTAATTGACTGTTTCAGTGTGGTACCACATTACTACGTGATCCAAATCAGAAAAAACCCAGGATCTGGCCAACAAGTATGCGAAAAATGCGAAAGCACGAGCCAGATGATTGCAAATACCAGAACTAACCCAGACATAACCTGCCTTATCCTCTAAAATATTAATCGCAACCATGTTTAATTGATTGTTTCGGTGTGGTACCACATTACTACGTAGTCCAAACCAGAGCAAGTCCCAGGATCTGTCCAACAAGTATGCGAAGAATGCGAAAGTATGAGTCAGATGATTGCAAATACCAGAACTAAACCAGACATAACCGGCGTTATCCTCTAAAATATTAATCGCAACCATGTTTAATTGATTGTTTCGGTGTGGTACCACATTACTACGTAGTCCAAACCAGAGCAAGTCCCAGGATCTGTCCAACAAGTATGCGAAGAATGCGAAAGTATGAGCCACATGATTGCAAATACCAGACCAAACACAAACCTAACCGGCGTTATCCTCTAAAATATTAACCGGAACCAGGTTTAATTGCCTGTTTCAGTGTGGTACCACATTACTACGTGATCCTATCCAGACAAAAACCCGGGATCTGGCCTACAAGTATGCGAAAAATGCGATAGTATGAGCTAGATGATAGCAAATACGAGAACTTTCCCAAACATAACCGGCGTTGTCCTCTAAAATATTAACCGCAACCAGGTTTAATTGATTGTTTCAGTGTAGTACCACATTACTGCGTGATCCAAATCGGAAAAAGCCCAGGACCTGGCCATTCAAGTATGCGAAAAATACCAAAGTATGAGTCAGATGATTCCAAATACCAGAACTAACCCTGCCATAACTGGCGTTATCTTCTACGATATATATCGCAACCAGGTTTAATAGACCGCTTCGGTGTGGTACCAGATTACTATGTAATCCAAGCCAGACAATATCCAGGATCTGGACAAAAAGTATGCGAAAAATGCGAAAGTATGAGTCAGATGATTGCAAATACCAGACCTAACCCAGACATAACCGGTGTTTCCCCCTAAAATATTGATCGAAACCAGCTTTAATTGACTCTTTCAGCGTGATACCACATTACTACGTGATACAAATCGGATAAAGCCCAGGACCTGGCCATTCAAGTATGCGAAAAATACCAAAGTATGTGTCAGATGATTCCAAATACCAGACCTAACACAGACATAACCGGCGTTATCCGCTAAAATATTAATCGCAACCACGTTTAATCGACTGTATCGGTGTAGTACCACATTGCTACGTGATCGCAATCAGCAAAAGCCCAGGATCTGGCCATTCAGGTATGCGAAAAATGCGAAAGTATGAGCTAGATGATGGCAAATACCAGACCTAACCCAGACATAACCGGCGTTATACTTTAAAATATTAATCGGAACCAGGTGTAACCGACTGTTTCGGTGTGGTACCACATTACTACGTGATCCAAACCGGAAAAAACCCAGGATCTGGCAAACAAGTATGCGAAAATGCGAAAGTATGAGGTAGATGATGGCTAATACCTGACCTGACACAAACCTAACCGGCGTTATCCTGTAAAACATTAATCGGAACCAGGTTCAATTGAGTGGTTCAGTGTGGTAACACATTACTACGTGATCCAAATCAGAAAATGCCCAGGATCTGGCCAACATGTATGCGAAGAATTCGAAAATCTGAGTCAGATGATGGCAAATACCAGACCAAACCCAGACATAACCGGCGTTATCCTCTAAAATAATAATCGGAACCAGGATTAATTGACTGTTCCAGTGTGGTACCACATTACTACGTGATCCAATCCGGACAAAATCCAGGACCTGGACAACAAGTATGGGAAAAATGCTAAAGTATGAGTCAGATGATTGCAAATACCAGACCTAACCCAGACATAACCGGCATTATCCTCTAAAATAGTGATCGAAACCAGCTTTAATTGACTGTTTCAGTGTTGTACCACATTACTACGTGATCCAAATCAGAAAAAGCCCAGGACCTGACCATTCAAGTATGCGAGAAATGCGACTGTATGAGCTAGATGATGGCAAATACCAGACCTAACTCAGACATAACCGGCGTTATCCCCTAAAGTATTAAACGGAACCAGGTTTATTTGACTCTTTCAGTGTGATACCACATTAATACGTGATCCCAACTAGAAAGAAACCCAGGATCTGGCCAACAGGTAAGCGAAAAATGCGAAAGTATGAGGCAGATGATTCCAAATACCAGACCTAACCCAGACGTAACCGGCGTTATCCTTTAAAATATTAATCGGAACCAGGTTTAATTGTCTGTTTCGGAGTGGTAACACATTACTATGTAATCCAAGCAGAAAAAATCCAGGATCTGGCCAACAAGTATGCGAAAAATGCGAAAGCATGAGGAAGATGGTTGCAATTACCGGACGTAACCCAGACCTAACCGGTGTTATCCCCCAAAATATTGATCGAAACCAGGTTTAATTGATTGTTTCAGTGTGGTACCACATTACTACGTGATCCAAATCAGAAAAAGCCCAGGACCTGACCATTCAAGTATGCGAGAAATGCGAAAGTATGAGCTAGATGATGGCAACTACCAGACCTAACTCAGACATAACCGGTGTTATCCTCTAAAATATTAATCGCAACCGGGTTTAATGGACCGTTTCGGTGTGATACCACATTACTACGTGATCCAAATCAGAAAAAGCCCAGGACCTGGCAATTCAAGTATGCGAAAAATGCGAAAGTATGAGCTAGATGATGGCAACTACCAGACCTAACTCAGACATAACCGGCGATATCCCCTAAAGTATTAATCGGAACCAGGTTTATTTGACTCTTTCAGTGTAATACCACATTAATACGTGATCCTAACTAGAAAGAAACCCAGGATCTGGCCATACAAGTGTGCGAAAAATGCGAAAGTATGAGCCAGATGATGGCAAATACCAGACCTAACTCAGACATAACCAGCGTTATCCCCTAAAATATTCATCGGAACCAGGTTTAATTGACTGTTTTACTGTGGTACCACATTACTACGTGATCCAAACCGGACAAAACCCAGGATCTGGGCAACAAGTATGCGAAAAATGCGAAAGCATGGGCCAGATGATTGCAAATACCAGACCTAACCCGGACATAACCGGCGTTATCCCCTAAAATAATAATCGGAACCAGGTTTAATAGACCGTTTCGGTGTGGTACCACATTACTACGTGATCCTAACCAGAAAAAAACCCATGATCTGGCCATTCAAGTATGCGAAAAATGCGAAAGTATGAGCCAGATGATGGCAAATACCAGACCTAACCTAGACATAACCGGCGTTATCCTCTAAAATAATAATCGGAACCAGGTTTAATAGACCGTTTCGGTGTGGTACCACATTACTACGTGATCCTAACCAGAAAAAAACCCATGATCTGGCCATTCAAGTATGCGAAAAATGCGAAAGTATGAGCCAGATGATGGCAAATGCAGACCTGATACAAACCTAACCGGCGTTATCCTCTAAAATATTAATCGGAACCAGGTTTAATTGACTGCTTCAGTGTGGTAGCACATTACTACGTGATCCAAATCAGAAAAAGCCCAGGACCTGGCCATTCAAGTATGCGAAAAATGCGAAAGTATGAGCTAGATGATGGCAAATACCAGACCTAACCCGGACATAACCGGCGTTATCCCCTAAAATATTCATCGGAACCAGGTTTAATTGACTGTTTCAGTGTGGTACCACATTTCTACGTGATCCAAACCGGACAAAAACCAGGATCTGGCCAACAAGTACGCGAAGAATGCGAAAGTCTGAGTCAGATGATGGGAAATACCAGACCTAACCCAGACATAACCGGCGTTATCCTCTAAAATATTAATCGCAACCAGGTTTAATAGACCGTTTCGATGTGATACCACATTACTACGTGATCCAAATCAGAAAAAGCCCAGGACCTGACCAACATGTATGCGAAGAATTCGAAAATCTGAGTCAGATGATGGCAAATACCAGACCTAACCCAGACATAACCGGCGTTATCCTCTAAAATAATAATCGGAACCAGGATTAATTGATTGTTTCAGTGTGGTACCACATTACTATGTGATCCAAATCATAAACTGCCCTGGATCTGGCCAACAAGTATGCGAAGAATCCGAAAATCTGAGTCAGATGATGGCAAATACCAGAGCTAACCCAGACATAACCGGCGTTGTCCTCTAAAATAATAATCGGAACCAGGATTAATTGACTGTTTCATTGTGGTACCACATTACTACCTGATCCAAATCAGAAAAAGCCCAGCACCTGGCCATTCAAGTATGTGAAAAATGCGAAAGTATGAGCTAGATGATGGCAAATACCAGACCTAACCCAGACATAACCCGCGTTATCCCCTAAAATATTAATCGGAACCAGGTTTAATTCACTGTTTCAGTGTGGTACCACAGTACTACGTGATCCAAACAAGAAAAAGTCCATGACCTGGCCATTCAAGTATCGAAAAATGCGAAAGTATGAGCTAGATGATGGCTACTACCGGACCTGACACAAACCTAACCGGCGTTATCCTCTAAAATATTAATTGGAACCAGGTTTAATTGACTGTTTCAGTGTAGTACCACATTACTACATGATCCAGATCAGAAAATGCACCGGATCTGGCCATTCAAGTATGCGAAAAATGCGAAAGCATGAGCTAGATGATTGCAAATACCAGAACTAACCCTGACATAACCGGAGTTATCCTCTAAAATATTAATCGGATCCATGTTTAGTTGACTGCTTCGGTGTGGTACCACATTGCTACGTGATCCAAATCTGCAAAAGCTCAGGATCTGGCCAACTAGTATGCGAAAAAAGCGAACGTATGAGCTAGATGATGGCTAATACCAGACCTAACCCCGGCATAACCGGCGTTATCCTCTAAAATATTAATCGCAACCAGGTTTAATAGACCGTTTCGGTGTGATACCACATTACTACGTGATCCAAATCAGATAAAGACCAGGACCTGGCCATTCAAGTATGCGAAAAATGCGAAAGTATGAGCTAGATGATGGCTATTACCGGACCTGACACAAACCTAACCGGCGTTATTCTCTAAAATATTAATCGGAACCATGTTTAATTGACTGCTTGGGTGTGGTACCACATTGCTACGTGATCCAAATCAGCAAAAGCCCAGGATCTGGCCATTCAGGTATGCAAAAAATGCGAAAGTATGAGGTAGATGATGGCAAATACCAGACCTAACCCAGACATAACCGGCGTTATCCTTTAAAATATGTATCGGAACCAGGTGTAACCGACAGTTTCGGTGTGGTACCACATTACTGCATGATCCAAACCTGAAAATACCCAGGATCTGGCCAACAAGTATTCGAAAAATGCGAATGTATGAGCCAGATGATTGCAAATACTAGAACTAACCCAGACATAACCAGCGTTATCCTGTAAAATATTAATGGGAACCAGGTTTAATTGTCTGTTTCGGTGTGGTACCACATTACTACGTAATCAAACCAGAAAATACCCAGGATCTGGCCAACAAGTATGCGAAGAATGCGAAAGTATGAGTCAGATGATTGCAAATACCAGAACTAAACCAGACATAACCGACGTTATCCTCCAAAATATTAATCGCAACCATGTTTAATTGATTGTTTCGGTGTGGTACCACATTACTACGTAATCAAACCAGAAAAAACCCAGGATCTGGCCAACAAGTATGCGAAGAATGCGAAAGTATGAGACACATGATTGCAAATACCAGAACTAACCCAGGCATAACCGGCGTTATCCGCAAAAATATTAATAGGAACCAGGTTTAATTGACTGTTTCAGTGTGGTACCACATTAGTACGTGATCCAAACCAGAAAAAGCCCAGGATCTGGCCAATCAAGTATGCGAAAAATGCGAAAGTCTGAGACAGATGATTGCAAATCCGAGACCAAACACAAACCTAACCGGCGTTATCCTCTAAAATATTAATCGGAACCAGGTTTAATTGCCTGTTTCAGTGTGGTACCACATTACTACGTGATCCAATCCGGAGAAAGCCCAGGATCTGGCCAACAAGTATGCGAAAAAAGCGAAAGTATGAGTCAGATGGTGGCAAATACCAGAACTAACCCAGGCGTAACCGGCGTTATCCCCCAAAATATGCATAGGAACCAGGTTTAATTGACTGTTTCAGTGTGGAACCACATTACTACGTGATCCAATCCGGAAAAAGCCCAGGATCTGGCCAACAAGTATGCGAAGAATGCGAAAGTATGAGTCAGATGATTGCAAATACCAGAACTAAACCAGACATAACCGGCGTTATCCTCCAAAATATTAATCGCAACCATGTTTAATTGATTGTTTCGGTGTGGTACCACATTACTACGTAGTCCAAACCAGAGCAAGTCCCAGGATCTGGCCAACATGTATGCGAAAAATGCGAAAGCATGAGCCAGATGATTGCAAATACCAGAACTAACCCGGACATAACTAGCTTTATCCTCTAAAATATTAATCGGAAACAGGTTCAATTGACTGGTTCAGTGTGGTAACACATTACTACGTGATCCAAATCAGAAAATGCCCAGGATCTGGCCAACATGTATGCGAAGAATTCGAAAATCTGAGTCAGATATTTGCAAATACCAGACCTAACCCAGACGTAACCGGCGTTATCCTTTAAAATATTAATCGGAACCAGGTTTAATTGTCTGTTTCGGAGTGGTAACACATTACTATGTAATCCAAGCAGAAAAAATCCAGGATCTGGCCAACAAGTATGCGAAAAATGCGAAAGCATGAGGAAGATGGTTGCAATTACCGGACGTAACCCAGACCTAACCGGTGTTATCCCCCATAATATTGATCGAAACCAGGTTTAATTGATTGTTTCAGTGTGGTACCACATTACTACGTGATCCAAATCAGAAAAAGCCCAGGACCTGACCATTCAAGTATGCGAAAAAAGCGAACGTATGAGCTAGATGATGGCTAATACCAGACCTAACCCCGGCATAACCGGCGTTATCCTCTAAAATATTAATCGCAACCAGGTTTAATAGACCGTTTCGGTGTGATACCACATTACTACGTGATCCAAATCAGATAAAGCCCAGGACCTGGCCATTCAAGTATGCGAAAAATGCGAAAGTATGAGCTAGATGATGGCTATTACCGGACCTGACACAAACCTAACCGGCGTTATCCTCTAAAATATTAATCGGAACCAGGTTTAATTGACTGGTTCAGTGTGGTAACACATTACTACGTGATCCAAATCAGAAAAAGCCCAGGACCTGGCCATTCAAGTATGCGAAAAATGCGAAAGTTATGAGCTAGATGATGGCTATTACCGGACCTGACACAAACCTAACCGGCGTTATCCTCTAAAATATTAATCGGAACCAGGTTTAATTGACTGGTTCAGTGTGGTAACACATTACTACGTGATCCAAATTAGAAAATGCCCAGGATCTGGCCAACATGTATGCGAAAAATGCGAAAGCATGAGCCCGATGATGGCAAATACCGGACCTAACCCAGACATAACCGGCGTTATCCTCTAAAATATTAATCGCAACGAGGTTTAATAGACCGTTTCGGTGTGGTATCACATTACTACGTGATCCTAACCAGAAAAAGACCCACGATCTGGCCAAGAAGTATGCCAAAAATGCGAAAGTATTAAGCAGATGATCTTAATTACCAGAACTAACCCAGACATAACCGGCGTTATCGTCTAAAATATTAATCGGAACCATGTTTTATTTACTATATCAGTGTGGTACCACATTAATACGTGATCGTAACCAGAATAAAACCCAGGATCTGGCCAACATGTATGCGAAAAATGCGAAAGTATGAGCTAGATGATGGCAAATGCAGACCTGATGCAAACCTAACCGGCGTTATCCTCTAAAATATTAATCGGAACCAGGTTTAATTGACTGTTTCAGTGTGGTACCACATTACTACGTGATCCAAACCGGACAAAAACCAGGACCTGGCAATTCAAGTATGCGAAAAATGCGAAAGTATGAGCTAGATGATGGCAACTACCAGACCTAACTCAGACATAACCGGCGATATCCCCTAAAGTATTAATCGGAACCAGGTTTATTTGACTCTTTCAGTGTAATACCACATTAATACGTGATCCTAACTAGAAAGAAACCCAGGATCTGGCCATACAAGTATGCGAAAAATGCGAAAGTATGAGCCAGATGATGGCAAATACCAGACCTAACTCAGACATAACCAGCGTTATCCCCTAAAATATTCATCGGAACCAGGTTTAATTGTCTGTTTCAGTGTGGTAGCACATTACTACGTGATCCAAATCAGAAAAAGCCCAGGACCTGGCCATTCGAGTATGCGAAAAATGCGAAAGTATTTGCTAGATGATGGTAAATACCAGACCTAACTCAGACATAACCTGCGGTATCCTCTAAAATATTAATCGGAACCAAGTTGTTTAAAGATTTGCATAATGCCGAGCGATTGTCCTCGGCCGCGATTACCGTTAATCGTGTTAACGTACAATTCGAAGGAGATTATCTCTAATAGGATTTGTACAGCAAACAGTGATAGAAAAACGCGTGTATTACTAGTTTTTCTGGCATCGGTAACGGCTCATTACCTTCGATTCGAGTGTGCTAACGGTGTTGATGACGTCAGTACCGTGAGAGAGTAGTGCGCTAAGAATCAGACGGAGAAAGACTGCCGAAATTTAGACAGCGCCGCGTAACGACTAATTAGAGTAACGCGGCCGCGTCTTCGGCTGTCAATCCGCGTAGTCCTACGTAGACTTCCAACTAGAGCGGATCGGCTCCCGATTGCACTCGAACGGAAAGATTTACAAAAGGAAAGTTCGTATTGTTTGATATTCAGAACGATTCTGCCAGTAGTTAAAGAGTGTAAAGAGTAGATGTTCAGTCTGGTGCGGGTCCACTGATTGACCTCGCACAGCTGAGAATTCGATAAAACTCGAGAAAAGTGTGGAAATAATCCTCCTTTTCCTTGACAAACGGATCGGTTTAGATTCGGTCAAGTACGCCCCGGAATCTTGTATGGGATTTCCCAAATCGAGATTCCACGAAATCAGTCCTGCGACAGGAGATCGAGAAAATACACCAGCAAGGTATTCGATATCCTGTGGAGTGATCGAGAATATACACCAGTAAGGTGTTCGATCCCTCCGTGCAGAATTGAGCGGTCGTCTCGATCATATAAACGATCGAGGCATAAGAAAGTTGGCAAAAGTTACGCTTCAATTTTCTTGTGATTACCGCCAGGCTGAGGAGACACCAAAGGAAGGCACCTACGTGGTGAACCATCCGGGTGGGTCCATTGTAGTCGGGTCGACGTCCACAAAGGACGTCTGACTTTTCCAGTCTGCGAGTCCTTACTCCTACAGATCCCGCCTGTGTAACGTTTAGAGGAGCACCTGTGCGGAGGAGTAACGGAGTCGTGGGTCAGGCCCCCACGTGGTTCGAATACTGCTAAGTGCAACGAATAGATGTGCAACGTGCAGTGAATCACGTGCAGTCGGGCTCCGTAGTGCAACCCCTGACCAATAAGTCGTCAGTTGAAGCAGCCAAGAGCAGCCACAGTTCGACGGTTGGGCTGTTGCACTGCACTGCGTTTCGGCGCATAGACTCAGTGGACAGACTCACGGGAAAAGTGCATTTGGAGCCTTACAACCTCCGCTTGCAATCCCGTCCACAAGGTAATCGACTGCAAACGGCGTAGATACGGAATTTATTCTTTATCAAAAGCCAAAATTATAAATACAGTCCACTAGCGAGCTCGTATATTACGAGCGAGCGTAATTCTCCGCTCCTATACATTCGATTCCCGAAGCCAGGAGCGTGAGGACACAAACGCGGCATAGATACGTATAACGTGTTTACGTGTGTCTAACACATAGCCGTGTTTTTCTGATTATAGGAACCTTGGCCTACCTCAACCCGGCGAGTTCGGCGACCGGCAGAGACGAGGCAGGCAACGTCCTAGCACGATTATAGATAATCACAATTTATTTTGGTTTTCGATTGTTATTCTTATTTCAATTTTACGTTTGTAATAAAAGGTCGGCGTAGATGGCCGACGAAAAGAAAACCAGAAGTTCGTAATAATTTTCCCTGAAAACTCCTATACCTCTATCCGGACCTCGTCGTTAGAAGCATCAGCTTTTTAACACAAGTTGAATTGACTATTCCATTGTGGCACCACATTAATACGTGATCCTAACCAGAAAAAACCCAAGATCTGGCCAAGAAGAATGCCAAACATGCGAAAGTATGAGGCAGATGTTTGCAAATACCAGACCTAACACAAACCTAACCGGCGTTATCCTCTAAAATATTAATCGGAACCGGGTTTAATGGACAGTTCCGGTGTGGTACCACATTACTACGTAATCAAACCAGAAAAAACCCAGGATCTGAACAACAAGTATGCGAAATAGGCGAAAGTATGGGACAGATGATTGCAAATACCAGAACTAACCCCGACATAACCGGAGTTATCCTCCAAAATATTAATCGGAACCATGTTTAATTGACTGCTTCGGTGTGGTACCACATTACTACGTGATCCAAACCAGATAAAACCCAGGATCTGGCCAACAACCATGCGAAAAATGCGAAAGTATGAGTCAGATGATTGCAAATACCAGACCTAGCCCAGACATAACCGGCGTTATCCTCGAAAATATTAATCGGAACCAGGTGTAATTGACCCCTTCAGTGTGGTACCACATACTACCAGATCCATATCAGCAAAAGCCCAGGATCTGGCCAACAAGTATGCGAAAAATGCGAAAGTATCAGCTAGATGATGGCAAATACCAGACCTAACCCAGACATAACCGGCGTTTTCCTTTAAAATATTAATCGGAACCAGCTTTAATTGACTGCTACAGTGTGGCACCATATTACTACGTCATCCAAATCAGAAAAAACCCAGGATCTGGCCAACAGGTATTCGAAAAATGCGGAAGTATGAGGCAGATGATTGCAAATACCAGACCTAACACAAACCTAACCGGCGTTATCCTCTAAAATAGTAATCGGAACCAGGTTTAATTGACTGTTTCGGTGTGGTACCACATTACTACGTGATCCAAACCAGAAAAAACCCAGGATCTGGCCAACAGGTATTCGAACAATGCGAAAGTATGAGCTAGGTGATGGCAAATACCAGACCTAACCCAGACATAACCGGCGTTTTCCTTTCAAATATTATTCGGAACCAGCTTTAATTGACTGTTTCAGTGTGGTACCACATTACTACGTGATCCAAATCAGAAAAAACCCAGGATCTGGCCAACAAGTATGCGAAAAATGCGAAAGCATGAGCTAGATGATGGCAAATACCAGAACTAACCCAGACATAACCGGTGTTATCCTCTAAAATATTGATCAAATCCAGGTTTAATTGACTGTTGCTGTGTGGTACCACATTAGTACGTGATCCAAACCAGACAAAACCCAGGATCTGGCCAACAAGTATGCGAAAAATGCGAAAATATTAGCCAGATGATTGCAAACACCAGACCTAACCCAGACATAACCGGCGTTGTCCTCTAAAATATTTATCGCAAACAGGTTTAATTGACTGTTTCAGTGTGGTAACACATTACTACGTGATCCAAGTCAGAGGAAGCCCAGGATCTGGCCAACAAGTATGCGAAAAATGCGAATGCATGAGGAACATGATTGCAAATACCAGACCTAACGCAAACATAACCGGCGTTGTCCTCTAAAATATTGATCGAAACCAGGTTGAATTGACTGTTTCGGTGTGGTACCACATTACTTCGTGATCCAAACCAGAAAAAGGTCAGGATCTGGCTATTCAAGTATGCGGAAAATGCGAAAGTATGAGGCAGATTATTGCAAATACTAGACGTAACCCGGTCCTAACCGGCGTTATTCTCCAAAATATTACTCGGAACCAGGTTGAATTGACTATCTCAGTGTGGCACCACATTAATACGTGATCACAACCAGAAAAAAACCCAGGATCTGGCCAACAAGTATGCGAAAAATACAAAACTATGAGACACATGATTACAAATACCAGACGTAAACCAGACCTAACCCGTGTTATCCCCTAAAATATTAATCGAATCCAGGTTGAATTTACTGTATCGGTGTGGTACCATATTACTACGTGATCCAAACCAGAGAAAGCCCAGGATCTGGCCAACAAGTGTGCGAAAAATGCGAAAGCACGAGCCAGATGATTGCAAATACCAGAACTAACCCAGACATAACCTGCCTTATCCTCTAAAATATCAATCGGAACAAGGGTTAGTTGACTGTTTCAGTGTGGTACCACATTACTACGTGATCCAAACCAGAAAAAGGACAGGATCTGGCCATTCAAGTATGCGAAAACTGCGAAAGTATGAGCTAGATGATGGCAAATACCAGACCTAACCCAGGCATAACCGGCGTTCCCCTCTAAAATATTAATCGGGACCAGGTTTTATTGACTACCTAAGTGTGGTACCACATTAATACGTGATCCAAACCAGACAAAACCCAGGATCTGGCCAACGTGTATGCGAAAAATGCGAAAGTATGTGCTAGATGACGGCAAATACCGGACCTTACCCAGACATAACCGGAGTTATCCTCTAAAATATTGATCGAATCCAGGTTGAATTAACTATTTCAATGTGGCACCACATCAATACGTTATACTAACCAGAAAAAACCCAGGATCTGGCCATTCAAGCATGCGAAGAATGCGAAAGTATGAGCCAAATGAGGGCAAACCCCGGACCTAACCCAGACCTAACCGGTGTTATCCTCTAAAATATTGATCGAAACCAGGTTGAATTGACTGTTTCGGTGTGGTACCACATTAATACGTTATCCAAACCAGACAAAACCCAGGATCTGGCCAACAAGTATGCGAAAAATGCGAAAATATTAGACAGATGATTGCAAATACCAGACGTAACCCAGACATAACCGGCGTTCTCCTCTAAAATATTAATCGGGACCAGGTTTTATTGACTACCTAAGTGTGCTACCACATTAATACGTGATCCCCACCAGAAAAAAACCCAGGATCTGGCCAACAAGTATGCGAAAACTGCGAAAGTACGAGCCAGATGATTGCAAATACCAGACCTGACGCAAACATAACCGGCGTTGTCCTCTACAAATTTTAATCTCAACCAGGTTTAATTCACTGATTCGGTGTGGTAACACATTACTACGTGATCCAAGCCAGATGAAGCCCAGGATCTGGCCAACAAGTATGCGAAAAATGCGAAAGCATGAGGAAGATGATTGCAATTACCGGACGTAACCCAGACCTAACCGGTGTTATCCCCCAAAATATTGATCGAAACCTGGTTTAAATGACTGCTTCAGTGTGATACCACATTACTATGCGATCCAGACAAGAAAAATCCCAGGGTCTGACCAACAAGTATACGAAAAATGCGAAAGTACGAGCCAGATGATTGCAAATACCAGACCTAACGCAAATATAACCGGCGTTGTTCTCTAAAATATTGATCGAAACCAGGTTGAATTGACTGTTTCGGTGTGGTACCACATTACTACGTGATCCAAACCAGAAAAAGGTCAGGATCTGGCTATTCAAGTATGCGGAAAATGCGAAAGTATGAGGAAGATGATTGCGATTACCGGACGTAAACCAGACCTAACCGGTGTTATCCCCCAAAATATTGATCGAAACCTGGTTTAATTGACTGTTTCAGTGTGGTACCACACTACTGTGCGATCCAAACCAGAAAAATCCCAGGATCTGGCCATTCAAGTACGCGAAAAATGCGATAGTATGAGCCAGATGATTCCAAATACCAGAACTCACAGAAACCTTACCGGTGTTATCCTCTATTTTATTGACCAAATCCAGGCTTAATTGACGGTTTCAGTGTGGTACCACATTATTACGTGATCCAAACCAGAAAAAGCCCAGGATCTGGCCATTCAAGTATTCGGAAAATGCGAAAGTATGATCTAGATAATGGCGAATACCAGACCTAACCAAGACATAACCGGCGTTGACCTCTAAAATATTAATCATAACCAGGTTTAATTGACGGTTTCAGTGTGGTACCACATTACTACGTGATCCAAACAAGACAAAACCTAGGATCTGGCCATCATGTGTGCGAAAAATGCGAAAGTATGAGACAGATGATTACAAATACCAAAACTAACCCAGACATAACCGGCGTTATCCTCTACAAATTTTAATCTCAACCAGGTTTAATTCACTGATTCGGTGTGGTAACACATTACTACGTGATCCAAGCCAGATGAAGCCCAGGATCTGGCCAACAAGTATGCGAAAAATGCGAAAGCATGAGGAAGATGATTGCAATTACCGGACGTAACCCAGACCTAACCGGTGTTATCCCCCAAAATATTGATCGAAACCTGGTTTAAATAACTGCTTCAATGTGATACCACATTACTGTGCGATCCAGACAAGAAAAATCCCAGGGTCTGACCAACAAGTACACGAAAAATGCGAAAGTACGAGCCAGATGATTGCAAATACCAGACCTAACGCAAATATAACCGGCGTTGTCCTCTAAAATATTGATCGAAACCAGGTTGAATTGACTGTTTCGGTGTGGTACCACATTACTACGTGATCCAAACCAGAAAAAGGTCAGGATCTGGCTATTCAAGTATGCGGAAAATGCGAAAGTTTGAGGAAGATAATTGCGATTACCGGACGTAAACCAGACCTAACCGGTGTTATCCCCCAAAATATTGATCGAAACCTGGATTAATTGACTGTTTCAGTGTGGTACCACACTACTGTGCGATCCAAACCAGAAAAATCCCAGGATCTGGCCATTCAAGTACGCGAAAAATGCGATAGTATGAGCCAGATGATTCCAAATACCAGAACTCACAGAAACCTTACCGGTGTTATCCTCTATTTTATTGACCAAATCCAGGCTTAATTGACGGTTTCAGTGTGGTACCACATTATTACGTGATCCAAACCAGAAAAAGCCCAGGATCTGGCCATTCAAGTATGCGGAAAATGTGAAAGTATGATCTAGATAATGGCAAATACCAGACCTAACCCAGACATAACCGGCGTTGTCCTCTAAAATATTAATCACAACCAGGTTTAATTGACGGTTGCAGTGTGGTACCACATTACTACGTGATCCAAACAAGACAAAACCTAGGATCTGGCCATCATGTGTGCGAAAAATGCGAAAGTATGAGACAGATGATTACAAATACCAAAACTAACCCAGACATAACCGGCGTTATCCTCTACAAATTTTATTCTCAACCAGGTTTAATTGACTGATTCGGTGTGGTAACACATTACTACGTGATCCAAGCCAGATGAAGCCCAGGATCTGGCCATCATGTGTGCGAAAAATGCGAAAATATTAGCCAGATGATTGCAAATACCAGACCTAACCCAGACATAGCCGGCGTTGTCCTCTAAAATATTTATCGCAAACAGGTTTAATTGACTGTTTCGGTGTGGTACCACATTGCTACGTGATCCAAATCAGACAAAACCCAGGATCTGGCCTACAAGTATGCGAAAAATGCGAAAATACTAGCCAGATGATTGCAAATATCAGACGTAACCCAGACCTAACCGGTGTTATCCTCTAAAATATTGATCGGAAGCAGGTTGAATTAACTATTTCAATGTGGCACTACATCAATATGTTATACTAACCAGAAAAAACCCAGGATCTGGCCAACAAGTATGCGAAAAATGCGAAAGTATGAGGCAGATGATAACAAATACCAGAACTCACAGAAACCTTACCGGTGTTATCCTCTATTTTATTGACCAAATCCTGGCTTAATTGACGGTTTCAGTGTGGTACCACATTACTACGTGATCCAAACCAGACAAAACCTAGGATCTGGCCATCATGTGTGCGAAAAATGCGAAAGTATGAGACAGATGATTACAAATACCAAAACTAACCCAGACATAACCGGCGTTATCCTCTACAAATTTTATTCTCAACCAGGTTTAATTGACTGATTCGGTGTGGTACCACATTACTACGTGATTCAAACCAGAAAAAGGCCAGGATCTGGCCATTCAAGCATGCGAAGAATGCGAAAGTATGAGCCAGATGAGGGCAAACCCCGGACCTAACCCAGACATAACCGGTGTTGTCCTCTAAAATATATATCGCAAACAGGTTTAATTGACTGTTTCGGTGTGGTACCACATTACTACGTGATCCAAATCAGACAAAACCCAGGATCTGGCCTACAAGTATGCGAAAAATGCGAGAATATTAGCCAGATGATTGCAAATATCAGACGTAACCCAGACCTAACCGGTGTTATCCTCTAAAATATTGATCGGAAGCAGGTTGAATTAACTATTCCAATGTGGCACCACATCAATATGTTATACTAACCAGAAAAAACCCAGGATCTGGCCAACAAGTATGCGAAAAATGCGAAAGTATGAGGCAGATGATTCCAAATACCAGAACTCACAGAAATCTTACCGGTGTTATCCTCTATTTTATTGACCAAATCCAGGCTTAATTGACGGTTTCAGTGTGGTACTTTATTACTACGTGATCCAAACCAGACAAAACCTAGGATCTGGCCATCATGTGTGCGAAAAATGCGAATGTATCAGACAGATGATTGCAAATACCAGACCTAACCCAGACCTAACCGGTGTTATCCTCTAAAATATTGATCAAATCCAGGTTTAATTGACTGTTTCGGTGTGGTACCACATTACTACGTGATCCAAACCAGACAAAGGCCAGGATCTGGCCATTCAAGCATGCGAAGAATGCGAAAGTATGAGCCAGATGAGGGCAAACTCCGGACCTAACCCAGACCTAACCGGTGTTATCCTCTAAAATATTGATCGGAAGCAGGTTGAAATAACTATTTCAATGTGGCACTACATCAATATGTTATACTAACCAGAAAAAACCCAGGATATGGCCAACAAGTATGCGAAAAATGCGAAAGTATGAGGCAGATGATAACAAATACCAGAACTCACAGAAGCCTTACCGGTGTTATCCTCTATTTTATTGACCAAATCCTGGCTTAACGGTTTCAGTGTGGTACCACATTACTACGTGATCCAAACCAGACAAAACCTAGGATCTGGCCATCATGTGTGCTAAAAATGCGAAAGTATGAGACAGATGATTACAAATACCAAAACTAACCCAGACATAACCGGCGTTATCCTCTACAAATTTTAATCGCAACCAGGTTTAATTGACTGATTCGGTGTGGTACCACATTACTACGTGATCGAAACCAGAAAAAGGCCAGGATCTGGCCATTCAAGCATGCGAAGAATGCGAAAGTATGAGCCCGATGAGGGCAAACCCCGGACCTAACACAGACCTAACAGGTGTTATCCTCTAAAGTATTGATCAAATCCAGGTTTTATTGACTGTTGCGGTGTGGTACCACATTACTACGTGATCCAAACCAGACAAAACCCAGGATCTGGCCAACAAGTATGCGAAAAATGCGAAAATATTAGCCAGATGATTGCAAATACCAGACCTAACCCAGCCATAACCGGCGTTGTCCTCTAAAATATTTATCGCAAACAGGGTTAATTGACTGTTTCGGTGTGGTACCACATTACTACGTGATCCAAATCAGACTAAACCCAGGATCTGGCCTACAAGTATGCGAAAAATGCGAAAATATTAGCCAGATGATTGCAAATATCAGACGTAACCCAGACCTAACCGGTGTTATCCTCTAAAATATTGATCGGAAGCAGGTTGAATTAACTATTCCAATGTGGCACCACATCAATATGTTATACTAACCAGAAAAAACCCAGGATCTGGCCAACAAGTATGCGAAAAATGCGAAAGTATGAGGCAGATGATAACAAATACCAGAACTTACAGAAACCTTACCGGTGGTATCCTCTATTTTATTGACCAAATCCTGGCTTAATTGACGGTTTCAGTGTGGTACCACATTACTACGTGATCCAAACCAGACAAAACCTAGGATCTGGCCATCATGTGTGCGAAAAATGCGAAAGTATGAGCCAGATGAGGGCAAATCCCGGACCTAACCCAGACCTAACCGGTGTTATCCTCTAAAATATTGATCAAATCCAGGTTTAATTGACTGTTGCTGTGTGGTACCACATTAGTACGTGATCCAAACCAGACAAAACCCAGGATCTGGCCAACAAGTATGCGAAAAATGCGAAAATATTAGCCAGATGATTGCAAACACCAGACCTAACCCAGACATAACCGGCGTTGTCCTCTAAAATATTTATCGCAAACAGGTTTAATTGACTGTTTCAGTGTGGTAACACATTACTACGTGATCCAAGTCAGAGGAAGCCCAGGATCTGGCCAACAAGTATGCGAAAAATGCGAATGCATGAGGAACATGATTGCAAATACCAGACCTAACGCAAACATAACCGGCGTTGTCCTCTAAAATATTGATCGAAACCAGGTTGAATTGACTGTTTCGGTGTGGTACCACATTACTTCGTGATCCAAACCAGAAAAAGGTCAGGATCTGGCTATTCAAGTATGCGGAAAATGCGAAAGTATGAGGAAGATGATTGCGATTACCGGACGTAACCCAGACCTAACCGGTGTTATCCTCTAAAATATTGATCGGAAGCAGGTTTAATTGACTGTTTCAATGTGGTGCGACTTTACTACGTGATCCAAACCAGATAAAGGCCAGGATCTGGCTTACAAGTATGCGAAAAATGCGAAAGATGAGCCAGATGATTGCAAATACCAGACCTAACGCAAACATAACCAGCGTTATACTAACCAGAAAAAACCCAGGATCTGGCCAACAAGTATGCGAAAAATGCGAAAGTATGATCCAGATGATTACAATTACCTGACCTAACCCAGACATAACCGGCATTATCCTCTAAAATATTAATCGCAACCAGGTTTAATAGACCGTTTCGGTGTGGTACCATATTACTATGTAATCAAAACCGGAAAAAACCCAGGATCTGGCCAACAAGTAAGCGAAAAATGCGAAAGTATGAGGCAGATGATTCCAAATACCAGACCTAACCCAGAGAAAACCGGCGTTATCCATTAAAATATTAATCGGAACCAGGTTTAATCGACTGTTTCGGTGTGGTACCACATTACTACGTGATCCAAACCAGACAAAACCCAGGATCTGGCCAACAAGTAAGCGAAAAATGCGAAAGTATGAGGCAGATGATTCCAAATACCAGAACTAACCCCGACATAACCGGAGTTATCCTCTAAAATATTAATCGGAACCATGTTTAGTTGACTGGTTCGGTGTGGTACCACATTGCTATGTGGTCCAAATCTGCAAAAGCCCAGGATCTGGCAACAAGTATGCGAAAAATAAGGCAGTATGAGCTAGATGATGGCAAATACCAGACCTAACCCAGGCATCACCGGCGATAACCTCTAAAATATTAATCGGAACCATGTTTAATTGACTATTTCAGTGTGGTACCACATTCATACGTGATCCTATCCAGACAAAAACCTGGGATCTGGCCTACAAGTATGCGAAAAATGCGAAAGTATGAGGCAGCTGATTCTAAATACCAGACCTAACACAAACCTAACCTGCGTTCTCCTCTGAAATATTAATCGCAACCAGGTTTAATAGACCGTTTCGGTGTGGTAACACATTACTACGTGATCCAAATCAGACAAAACCCAGAATCTGTCCTACATGTATGCGAAAAATGCGAAAATATTAGCCAGATGATTGCAAATATCAGACGTAACCCAGACCTAACCGGTGTTATCCTCCAAAATATTGATCGCATGCAGGTTTAATTGACTGTTTCAGTGTAGTGCGACTTTACTACGTGACCCAAACCAGAAAAAGCCCAGGATCTGGCCATTCAAGTGTGCGAAAAATGCGAAAGTATGAGCTAGATGACGGCAAATACCGGACCTTACGCAGACGTAACCGGTGTTGTCCTCCAAAATATTGATCGAATCCAGGTTGAATTAACTATTTCAATGTGGCACCACATCAATACGTTATACGAACCCGAAAAAACCCAGGATCTGGCCAACAAGTATGCGAAAAATGCGAAAGTATGAGGCAGATGATTCCAAATACCAGAACTCACAGAAATCTTACCGGTGTTATCCTCTATTTTATTGACCAAATCCAGGCTTAATTGACGGTTTCAGTGTGGTAGCATATTACTACGTGATCCAAACCAGACAAAACCTAGGATCTGGCCATCATGTGTGCGAAAAATGCGAATGTATCAGACAGATGATTCCAAATACCAGACCTAACCCAGACCTAACCGGTGTTATCCTCTAAAATATTGATCAAATCCAGGTTTAATTGACTGTTTCGGTGTGGTACCACATTACTACGTGATCCAAACCAGACAAAGGCCAGGATCTGGCCATTCAAGCATGCGAAGAATGCGAAAGTATGAGCCAGATGAGGGCAAACTCCGGACCTAACCCAGACCTAACCGGTGTTATCCTCTAAAATATTGATCAAATCCAGGTTTAATTGACTGTTGCGGTGTGGTACCACATTACTACGTGATCCAAACCAGACAAAACCCAGGATCTGGCCAACAAGTATGCGAAAAATGCGAAAATATTAGCCAGATGATTGCAAATACCAGACCTAAGC
Organism: Colletes latitarsis; assembly: GCF_051014445.1. NCBI lineage: Eukaryota > Metazoa > Arthropoda > Insecta > Hymenoptera > Colletidae > Colletes > Colletes latitarsis. The sequence goes on from NC_135137.1 coordinate 3,767,878, forward strand.
CAGACATAACCGGCGTTGTCCTCTAAAATATTTATCGCAAACAGGTTTAATTGACTGTTTCGGTGTGGTACCACATTACTACGTGATCCAAAACAGACAAAACCCAGGATCTGGCATACAAGTATGCGAAAAATGCGAAAATATTAGCCAGATGATTGCAAATATCAGTCGTAACCCAGACCTAACCGGTGTTATCCTCTAAGATATTGATCGGAAGCAGGTTGAATTAACTATTTGAATGTGGCACCACATCAATATGTTATACTAACCGGAAAGGACCCAGGATCTGGCCAACAAGTGTGCGAAAAATGCGAAAGTATGAGGCAGATGATAACAAATACCAGAACTCACAGAAACCTTACCGGTGTTATCCTCTATTTTATTGACCAAATCCTGGCTTAATTGACGGTGTCAGTGTGGTACCACATTACTACGTGATCCAAACCAGACAAAACCTAGGATCTGGCCATCATGTGTGCGAAAAATGCGAAAGTATGAGCCAGATGAGGGCAAACCCCGGACCTAACCCAGACCTAACCTAGACCTAACATGCGTTATTCTCTAAAATATTGATCGAAACCAGGTTTAATCCACTCTTTCAGTGTGTTACCACATTACTACGTGATAGAATCCAGAAAAGGACCAGGATATGGCCATCAAGAATGCGAAATATGCGATTGCATGAGTCTGATGGGAGCAAATACCAGACCTAACCTAGACCTAACATGCGTTATCCTCTAAAATATTGATCGAAACCAGGCTTAACCGACTCTTTCAGTGTGGTACCACATTACTACGTGATCCAAACTAGAAAAAACCCAGGATCTGTTCAACAAGTATGTGAAGAATGCGAAAGTATGAGTCTGTTGAGGGCACATCCCAGACCTAACCCAGACCTAGCGTGCGTTATCCTCTGAAATATTGATCATGGCCTGGTTTAATTGACTGTTTCTGTGTGGGACCACATTACTACTTGATCCAAACCAGAAAAAACTCGGGATCTGTTCAGCAACTATGTGAAGAATGCGAAAGTATGAGTCTGATGAGGGCAGATCCCAGACCTAACCCAGACCTAACATGCGTTATCCTTTAAAATATTGGTCGAGACCAGGCTTAATCGACTGTTTTATGTGTAGTACCGCATTACTACGTGATCCAAACCAGAAAAAACCCAGGATCTGTTCAACAAGTATGTGAAGAATGCGAAAGTATGAGTCTGATGAGAGCAAATCCCTGGCCTAACCTAGACCAAACATGCGTTATCCTCTAAAACATTGATCCAGACCAGGCATAATCGACCGTTTCAGTGTGGTACCACATTACTACGTGATCCAAACCAGAAAAAACTCAGGATCTGTTCAACAAGTATGTGAAGAATGCGAAAGTGTGAGTCTGATGAGGGCAAATCCCAGACCTAACCCAGACCTGGCATGCGTTCTCCTCTAAAATATTGATCGCGGCCAGGTTTAATTGACTGTTTCTGTGTGGTACCACAATACTACGTGATTCAAACCAGAGGAAGACCAGGATCTTGTCAACAAGAATGCAAAATATGCGATTGTGTGAGCCTGATGAGGGCAAATCCCAGACCTAACCCAGACCTAGCATGCGTTATCCTCTAAACTATTGATCGAAACCAGGTTTAATCGACTGTTCGAGTGTGGTACCACATTACTACCTAATCCAAACCAGAAAAAAACCCTGGATCCGTTCAACAAGTGTGTGAAGAATGCGAAAGTATGAGTCTGATGTGGGCAAATCCCAGACCTAACCCAGATCTAGCATGCGTTATCCTCTAAAATATTGATTGTGGCCAGGTTTAATCGACTCTTTCAGTGTGGTACCACATTACTACGCGATACAATCCAGAAAAGGACCAGGATCTGGCCAACAAGAATGCGAAATATGCGATTGCATGAGCCTAATGAGGGCAAATCCCAGACCTAACCCAGACCTAGCATGCGTTATCCTCTAAAATATTGATCGTGGCCACGTTTAATTGACTGTTTCTGTGTGGTACCACAATATTACGTGCTTCAAACCAGAGGAAGACCAGGATCTGGCCAACAAGTGTGCGAAATATGCGAAAGTGTGAGTCTGATGAGGGCAAATCCCAGACCTAACCCAGATCTAGCATGCGTTATCCTCTGAAATATTGATCGTGGCCAGGTTTAATTGACTGTTTCTGTGTGGTACCACAATACTACGTGATTCAAACCAGAAGAAGACCAGGATCTGGCCAACAAGAATTCGAAATATGCGATTGTATGAGCCTGATGAGAGCAAATACCAGACCTAACCGAGACCTAACATGCGTTATCCTCTAAAATATTGATCGAAACCAGGCTTAACCGACTGTTTCAGTGTGGTACCAAATTACTACGTGATCCAAACCAGAAAAAACCCAGGATCTGTTCAGGAATTATGTGAAGAATGCGAAAGTATGAGTCTGATGAGGGCAAATCCCAGACCTAACCCGGACCTAGCATGCGTTATCCTCTAAAATATTGATCGAAACCAGGTTTAATCGACTGTTTCAGTGTAGTACCACATTCCTACGCGGTACAATCCAGAAAAGGACCAGGATCTGGCCAACAAGTGTGCGAAATATGCGAAAGTGTGAGTCTGATGAGGGCAAATCCCAGACCTAACCTAGACCTAACATGCCTTTTCCTCTAAAATATTGATCGAAACCAGGTTTAATCCACTCTTTCAGTGTGGTACCACATTACTACGCGGTACAATCCAGAAAAGCACCAGGATCTGGCCAACAAGTGTGCGAAATATGCGAAAGTATGAGCCTGATGAGAGCAAATCCCTGACCTAACCTAGACCTAACATGCCTTTTCCTCTAAAATATTGATCGAAACCAGGTTTAATCCACTCTTTCAGTGTGGTACCACATTACTACGCGGTACAATCCAGAAAAGGACCAGGATCTGGCCAACAAGTGTGCGAAATATGCGAAAGTGTGAGTCTGATGAGGGCTAATCCCAGACCTAACCCAGACCTAGCATGCGTTATCCTCTAAAATATTGATCGTGGCCTCGTTCAATTGACTGTTTCTGTGTGGTGCCACAATGTTACGTGATTCAAACCAGAGGAAGACCAGGATCTGGCCAACAAGAATGCGAAAGATGCGATTTTATGAGCCTGATGAGGGCAAATCCCTGACCTAACCTAGACCTAACATGCGTTATCCCCTAAAACATTGATCCAGACCAGGCATAATTGACCGTTTCAGTGTGGTACCACATTACTACGTGATCCAAACCAGAAAAAACTCAGGATCTGGCCAACAAGTATGTGAAGAATGCGAAAGTATGAGTCTGATGAGGGCACATCCCAGACCTAACCCAGACCTAGCATGCGTTATCCTCTAAAACATTGATCGTGGCCAGGTTTAATCGACTGTTCCAGTGTGGTACGACAATACTACGTGATTCAAACCAGAAGAAGACCAGGATCTGGCCAACAAGAATGCAAAATATGCGATTTTATGAGCCTGATGAGGGCAAGTCCCAGGCCTAACCCAGGTCTAGCATGCGTTATCCTCTGAAATATTGATCGTGGCCAGGTTTAATTGACTGTTTCTGTGTGGTACCACAATACTACGTGATCCAAACGAGAAGAAGACCAGGATCAGGCCAACAAGAATGTGAAATATACGATTGTATGGGCCTGATGAGGGCAAATCCCAGACATAACCTAGACCTAACATGCGTTATCCTCTAAAACATTGATCCAGACCAGGCTTAATCCACTCTTTCAGTGTGGTACCACATTACTACGCGGTACAATCCAGACAAGGACCAGGATCTGGCCAACAAGTGTGCGAAATATGCGAAAGTGTGAGTCTGATGAGGGCTAATCCCAGACCTAACCCAGACCTAGCATGCGTTATCCTCTAAAATATTGATCGTGGCCTCGTTCAATTGACTGTTTCTGTGTGGTACCACAATACTACGTGATCCAAACGAGAAGAAGACCAGGATCAGGCCAACAAGAATGTGAAATATACGATTGTATGGGCCTGATGAAGGCAAATCCCAGACATAACCTAGACCTAACATGCGTTATCCTCTAAAACATTGATCCAGACCAGGCTTAATCGACCGTTTCAGTGTGGTACCACATTACTACGTGATCCAAACCAGAGAAAACTCAGGATCTGGTCAACGAGTATGTGAAGAACGCGAAAGTGTGAGTCTGATGAGGGCATATCGCAGACCTATACCCAGACCTAGCATGCGTTATCCTCTAAAATTTTGATCGTGGCCAGGTTTTATTGGCTGCTTCTGTGTGGTACCACAAAACTACGTGATCCAAACCAGAAACACCCAGGATCTGGCCAACAAGTGTGCGAAGTATGCGAAAGTGTGAGTCTGATGAGGGCAAATCCCAAACCTATACCCAGACCTAGCATGCGTTATCCTCTAAAATTTTGATCGTGGCCAGGTTTTATTGGCTGCTTCTGTGTGGTACCACAAAACTACGTGATCCAAACCAGAAACACCCAGGATCTGGCCAACAAGTGTGCGAAATATGCGAAAGTGTGAGCCTGATGAGAGCAAGTCCCAGACCGGTCCCAGGCCTAACATGCGTTATCCTCTAAAATATAGGTCGAGACCAGGCTTAATCGACTGTTTTATGTGTAGTACCACATTATTACGTGATCCAAACCAGAAAAAACCCAGGATCTGTTCAACAAGTATGTGAAGAATGCGAAAGTATGAGTCTGATGAGGGCAAATCCCAGACCTAACCCGGACCTAGCATGCGTTATCCTCTAAAATATTGATCGTGGCCAGGTTTAATCGACTCTTTCAGTGTGGTACCACATTACTACGCGATACAATCCAGAAACGGACCAGGATCTGGCCAAGAAGAATGCGAAATATGCGATTGCATGAGCCTGAAATGGGGCAAATCACAGACCTAGACTAGACCTAACATGCGTTATCCTCTATAATATCGATCGAAACCAGGTTTAATCGACTGTTTTAGTGTGGTACCACATTACTACGTGATTCAAACCAGAAAAAACTCAGGATCTGTTCAACAAGTATGAGAAGAACGCGAAAGTATGAGCCTGATGAGGGCACTTCCAAGACCTAACCCAGACCTAGCATGGGTTATCCTCTAAAATATTGATCGAAACCAGGTTTAATCCACTCTTTCAGTGTGGTACCACATTACTACGTGATAGAATCCAGAAAAGGACCAGGATATGGCCATCAAGAATGCGAAATATGCGATTGCATGAGTCTGATGGGAGCAAATACCAGACCTAACCTAGACCTAACATGCGTTATCCTCTAAAATATTGATCGAAACCAGGTTTAATCGACTGTTTTAGTGTGGTACCACATTACTACGTGATCCAAACTAGAAAAAACCCAGGATCTGTTCAACAAGTATGTGAAGAATGCGAAAGTATGAGTCTGTTGAGGGCACATCCCAGACCTAACCCAGACCTAGCGTGCGTTATCCTCTAAAATATTGATCGCGGCCAGGTTTAATTGACTGTTTCTGTGTGGTACCACAATACTACGTGATTCAAACCAGAGGAAGTCCAGGATCTTGGCAACAAGAATGCAAAATATGCGATTGTATGAGCCTGATGAGAGCAAATCGCAGACCTAACCCAGACCTAACATGCGTTATCCTTTAAAATATTGGTCGAGACCAGGCTTAATCGACTGTTTTATGTGTAGTGCCACATTACTACGTGATCCAAACTAGAAAAAACCCAGGATCTGTTCAACAAGTGTGCGAAATATGCGAAAGTATGAGCCTGATGAGAGCAAATCCCTGGCCTAACCTAGACCTAACATGCGTTATCCTCTAAAACATTGATCCAGACCAGGCATAATTGACCGTTTCAGTGTGGTACCACATTACTACGTGATCCAAACCAGAAAAAACTCAGGATCTGGTCAACAAGTATGTGAAGAATGCGAAAGTATGAGTCTGATGAGGGCAAATCCCAGACCTAACCCAGACCTAACATGCGTTATCCTCTAAAACATTGATCCAGACCAGGCATAATCGACCGTTTCAGTGTGGTACCACATTACTACGTGATCCAAACCAGAGAAAACTCAGGATCTGTTCAACAAGTATGAGAAGAACGCGAAAGTATGAGCCTGATGAGGGCACTTCCAAGACCTAACCCAGACCTAGCGTGCGTTATCCTCTAAAATATTGATCGCGGCCAGGTTTAATTGACTGTTTCTGTGTGGTACCACAATACTACGTGTTTCAAACCAGAGGAAGTCCAGGATCTTGGCAACAAGAATGCAAAATATGCGATTGTATGAGCCTGATGAGAGCAAATCGCAGACCTAACCCAGACCTAGCATGCGTTATCCTCTAAAGTATTGATCGAAACCAGGTTTAATCGACTGTTCCAGTGTGGTACCACATTACTACCTAATCCAAACCAGAAAAAAACCCTGGATCTGTTCAACAAGTGTGTGAAGAATGCGAAAGTATGAGTCTGATGTGGGCAAATCCCAGACCTAACCCAGATCTAGCATGCGTTATCCTCTAAAATATTGATTGTGGCCAGGTTTAATCGACTCTTTCAGTGTGGTACCACATTACTACGCGATACAATCCAGAAAAGGACCAGGATCTGGCCAACAAGAATGCGAAATATGCGATTGCATGAGCCTAATGAGGGCAAATCCCAGACCTAACCCAGACCTAGCATGCGTTATCCTCTAAAATATTGATCGTGGCCACGTTTAATTGACTCTTTCTGTGTGGTACCACAATATTACGTGCTTCAAACCAGAGGAAGACCAGGATCTGGCCAACAAGAATGCGAAATATGCGAGTTTATGAGCCTGATGAGGGCAAGTCCCAGACCTAACCCAGACCTAGCATGCGTTATCCTCTAAAATATTGATCGAAACCAGTTTTAATCGACTGTTTCAGTGTGGGACCACATTACTACGTGATCCAAACCAGAAAAGGACCTGGACCTGGCCAACAAGTGTGCGAAATATGCGAAAGTATGAGCCTGATGGGAGCAAATCCCTGACCTAACCTAGACCTAACATGCCTTCTCCTCTAAAATATTGATCGAAACCAGGTTTATGCCACTCTTTCAGTGTGGTACCACATTACTACACGGTACAATCCAGAAAAGGACCAGGATCTGTCCAACAAGTGTGCGAAATATGCGAAAGTGTGAGTCTGATGAGGGCAAATCCCAGACCTAACCTAGACCTAACATGCCTTTTCCTCTAAAATATTGATCGAAACCAGGTTTAATCCACTCTTTCAGTGTGGTACCACATTACTACGCGGTACAATCCAGAAAAGGACCAGGATCTGGCCAACAAGTGTGCGAAATATGCGAAAGTATGAGCCTGATGAGAGCAAATCCCTGGCCTAACCTAGACCTAACATGCGTTATCCTCTAAAACATTGATCCAGACCAGGCATAATTGACCGTTTCAGTGTGGTACCACATTACTACGTGATCCAAACCAGAAAAAACTCAGGATCTGGTCAACAAGTATGTGAAGAATGCGAAAGTATGAGTCTGATGAGGGCAAATCCCAGACCTAACCCAGACCTAACATGCGTTATCCTCTAAAACATTGATCCAGACCAGGCATAATCGACCGTTTCAGTGTGGTACCACATTACTACGTGATCCAAACCAGAGAAAACTCAGGATCTGTTCAAGAAGTATGAGAAGAACGCGAAAGTATGAGCCTGATGAGGGCACTTCCAAGACCTAACCCAGACCTAGCGTGCGTTATCCTCTAAAATATTGATCGCGGCCAGGTTTAATTGACTGTTTCTGTGTGGTACCACAATACTACGTGTTTCAAACCAGAGGAAGTCCAGGATCTTGGCAACAAGAATGCAAAATATGCGATTGTATGAGCCTGATGAGAGCAAATCGCAGACCTAACCCAGACCTAGCATGCGTTATCCTCTAAAGTATTGATCGAAACCAGGTTTAATCGACTGTTCCAGTGTGGTACCACATTACTACCTAATCCAAACCAGAAAAAAACCCTGGATCTGTTCAACAAGTGTGTGAAGAATGCGAAAGTATGAGTCTGATGTGGGCAAATCCCAGACCTAACCCAGATCTAGCATGCGTTATCCTCTAAAATATTGATTGTGGCCAGGTTTAATCGACTCTTTCAGTGTGGTACCACATTACTACGCGATACAATCCAGAAAAGGACCAGGATCTGGCCAACAAGAATGCGAAATATGCGATTGCATGAGCCTAATGAGGGCAAATCCCAGACCTAACCCAGACCTAGCATGCGTTATCCTCTAAAATATTGATCGTGGCCACGTTTAATTGACTCTTTCTGTGTGGTACCACAATATTACGTGCTTCAAACCAGAGGAAGACCAGGATCTGGCCAACAAGAATGCGAAATATGCGAGTTTATGAGCCTGATGAGGGCAAGTCCCAGACCTAACCCAGACCTAGCATGCGTTATCCTCTAAAATATTGATCGAAACCAGTTTTAATCGACTGTTTCAGTGTGGGACCACATTACTACGTGATCCAAACCAGAAAAGGACCTGGACCTGGCCAACAAGTGTGCGAAATATGCGAAAGTATGAGCCTGATGGGAGCAAATCCCTGACCTAACCTAGACCTAACATGCCTTCTCCTCTAAAATATTGATCGAAACCAGGTTTAAGCCACTCTTTCAGTGTGGTACCACATTACTACACGGTACAATCCAGAAAAGGACCAGGATCTGTCCAACAAGTGTGCGAAATATGCGAAAGTGTGAGTCTGATGAGGGCAAATCCCAGACCTAACCTAGACCTAACATGCCTTTTCCTCTAAAATATTGATCGAAACCAGGTTTAATCCACTCTTTCAGTGTGGTACCACATTACTACGCGGTACAATCCAGAAAAGGACCAGGATCTGGCCAACAAGTGTGCGAAATATGCGAAAGTATGAGCCTGATGAGAGCAAATCCCTGGCCTAACCTAGACCTAACATGCGTTATCCTCTAAAACATTGATCCAGACCAGGCATAATTGACCGTTTCAGTGTGGTACCACATTACTACGTGATCCAAACCAGAAAAAACTCAGGATCTGGTCAACAAGTATGTGAAGAATGCGAAAGTATGAGTCTGATGAGGGCAAATCCCAGACCTAACCCAGACCTAACATGCGTTATCCTCTAAAATATAGGTCGAGACCAGGCTTAATCGACTGTTTTATGTGTAGTACCACAATACTACGTGATTCAAACCAGAAGAAGACCAGGATCTTGGCAACAAGAATGCAAAATATGCGATTGTATGAGCCTGATGAGGGCAAATCCCAGACCTAACCCAGATCTAGCATGCGTTATCCTCTGAAATATTGATCGTGGCCAGGTTTAATTGACTGTTTCAGTGTGGGGCCACATTACTACGTGATCCAAACCAGAAAAGAACCAGGACCTGGCCAACAAGTGTGCGAAATATGCGAAAGTATGAGCCTGATGGGAGCAAATCCCTGACTTAACCTAGACCTAACATGCGTTATCCTCTAAAATATTGATCGAAACCAGGCTTAACCGACTGTTTCAGTGTGGTACCACATTACTACTTGATCCAAACCAGAAAAAACTCGGGATCTGTTCAACAACTATGTGAAGAATGCGAAAGTATGAGTCTGATGAGGGCAAATCCCAGACCTAACCCAGACCTAGCATGCGTTATCCTCTAAAATATTGATCGTGGCCACGCTTAATTGACTGTTTCTGTGTGGTACCACAATACTACGTGATTCAAACCAGAAGAAGACCAGGATCCGTTGAACAAGTATGTGAAGAATGCGAAAGTATGAGTCTGATGAGAGCAAATCCCTGGCCTAACCTAGACCTAACATGCGTTATCCTCTAAAACATTGATCCAGACCAGGCATAATTGACCGTTTCAGTGTTGTACCACATTACTACGTGATCCAAACCAGAAAAAACTCAGGATCTGGTCAACAAGTATGTGACGAATGCGAAAGTGTGAGCCTGATGAGAGCAAATCCCAGACCTAACCTAGACCTAACATGCGTTATCCTCTAAAATATTGATCGAAACCAGGTTTACTCGACTGTCTCTGTGTCGTACCACATTACTACGTGATCCAAACCAGAAAAAACCCAGGATCTGTTCAACAAGTGTGTGAAGAATGCGAAAGTGTGAGCCTGATGAGAGCAAATCCCAGACCTAACCTAGACCTAACATGCGTTATCCTCTAAAACATTGATCCAGACCAGGCTTAATCGACCGCTTCAGTGTGGTACCACATTACTACGTGATCCAAACCAGAAAAAACTCAGGATCTGGTCAACAAGTATGTGAAGAATGCGAAAGTGTGAGCCTGATGAGAGCAAATCCCAGACATAACCTAGACCTAACATGCGTCATTCTCTAAAATATTGATCGAAACCAAGTTTAATCCACTCTTTCAGTCTGGTACCACATTACTACGTGATAGAATCCAGAAAAGGACCAGGATATGGCCATCAAGAATGCGAAATATGCGATTGCATGAGTCTGATGAGAGCAAATACCAGACCTAACCTAGACCTAACATGCGTTATCCTCTAAAATATTGATCGAAACCAGGCTTAACCGACTCTTTCAGTGTGGTACCACATTACTACGCGATACAATCCAGAAAAGGACCAGGATCTGGCCAACAAGAATGCGAAATATGCGATTGCATGAGCCTAATGAGGGCAAATGCCAGACCTAACCCAGACCTAGCATGCGTTATCCTCTAAAATATTGATCGTGGCCACGTTTAATCGACTGTTTCTGTGTCGTACCACATTACTACCTGATCCAAACCAGAAAAAACCCAGGATCTGGCCAAGTGTGCGAAATATGCGAACGTATGAGCCTGATGAGAGCAAATCCCTGACCTAACCTAGACCTAACATGCCTTTTCCTCTAAAATATTGATCGAAACCAGGTGTAAACCACTCTTTCAGTGTGGTACCACATTACTACCTAATCCAAACCAGAAAAAACCCTGGATCTGTTCAACAAGTGTGTGAAGAATGCGAAAGTATGAGTCTGATGTGGGCAAATACCAGACCTAACCCAGACCTAGCATGCGATATCCTCTAAAATATTGATCGAAACCAGGTTTAATCCACTCTTTCAATGTGGTACCACATTACTACGCGACACAATCCAGAAAAGGACCAGGATCTGGCCAACAAGAATGCGAAATATGCGATTGTATGAGCCTGATGAGAGCAAATCGCAGACCTAACCCAGACCTAACATGCGTTATCCTTTAAAATATTGGTCGAGACCAGGCTTAATCGACTGTTTTATGTGTAGTGCCACATTACTACGTGATCCAAGCCAGAAAAAACCCAGGATCTGTTCAACAAGTATGTGAAGAATGCGAAAGTATGAGTCTGATCCCTCAGGGGCTGCCAGCCTTTCAGCTGCAGTACGGGCTTAACGAACCCGGGGTACCCGAGTCATACACACACCGTAAGCCTCCTGTTGGTCGTCACAACGACCCATTCGCAATTCCCTATTGGTTTTGTGAATGGTACGTGACGGCAGGAGGAACGGGGGTCTTGGCTTAACCGCCTGGGCCACGAGTATGGCGACTCTATAAAATCGCCCTCCAATCCTAAGCTATGGTGCGCGGCGATGGGATGCATGGTTGGGGGAGAAGGCCCAATCCCAAGCGACCACCTCCGGGGAACCTGCCGAACCCCCGGAGTATTAGGCTTACCCGGGTAAGGCGGCTCTGCCCGGGTGGACCTTTATTTCCGACCATCTCGTGGGACTATTATGGACACAGAAAATAAAATGGGGATGGGGCGGGTTTTGTCGGTTGGGGAGGACGGAGACGGGGTTGGGGTTAGGGTGGCGGCGCTCGCGCCCCACTCAGCGCCAGGTCCGGCTTCGTGGAGGGTGGAGGAGGACGACGAGACGGCGTCGGTCTCGTCCTTCTCCTCCAGCACGAGCCACATAGGCTCTAAGAGGAAGAGGACGGGGCAGGCCGTCGTCGAGGTGGGCGGGACGATGAGCCCGTCGGTGAGGCTGAGTTGCCTCAGGGACGAGGTGACCGAGGAGATATCGGAGAGGATCTCCTCGTCCCTGAGGCGGGTGGAGAAAGTCGCCGCTGCCTGCGCCTTTAAGGGGCAGAAAAGCGGTGGCGCGGAGGCCCTGAAGGCCGCGGCGGAGGAAATGAGGGAGGCAGCGCGGGAGCTCAGAGGGCGGAACGCCCGTCTGCAGCTCCTGTTGGAGGAGGAGCGACAGGGGAGGAGGAGGGCAGAGGCGCTGTGGAACAGCGCGGCCCTCCCTCCCATCCTCCCTCCTCCTCCACCGCCGCGTCCCTCGGCGGAGGTAAATAAACGGGGTGCGGCGGCAGTGGTGCGGGGCACCGCGGGCCCCTCCACCCGCACTCCGCCCGTGAAGAAGTCCCCGTCCTCCTCAGAAGACGATCTTCTGAGGAGGATTGGGGACATGATTGATGGCAAGCTGGCCGCCTTCCGGGAGGAACTCCTCGCCGGAAGAGCGGTCAGCAGGAAGGCGGTGCCTCCCCGACCTGTTCCGGTACAGTCGGGGAAGGCAAAGAAGGGCGGAGTGAAGGCTCCGCCCAGCGTTGCGGCACCAGGGCCCCGGGTCGCGACCCCCAAGGGGGGTGGTGTACCCGTGGTCGCGGTGGTCGCGTCCTCCACAGCACCCTCCCAAGGGGGGGTGGCATGGAGTGAGGTGGTGGGGCGGAAGGCGAAGCGGGCGGCGAGGAAGGCCTCGCAACCGCAGCCTCCGCCTCCGCCGCCGGCGGCCAAGGTAAAGGCCGCGAAGGTCGGGAAGGCACGACCAGGTCGTCCCCCAAAAACGGCAGCGGTGACGCTGACCGTTGCGCAGGGGGGCGACCTGACCCTCGCGGAGGCGATGCGGCTCGCCAGGGAGAATATCTCCCTGGAAGAGCTGGGCATCGCCTCCGTGAGGGCGAAGAGGGCCGTGACCGGGGGTCTCTTGCTGGAGATCCCCGGTGCAGAAGGCGGCGCGAAGGCGGATCGTCTCGCCCAGAGGCTCCGGGAGCAGCTGGGCGAGCGAGGTGTCCGGGTCGCCCGGCCCACGAAGCGCACGGAGATGCGCATTTGTGGGCTGGACGACTCGGTCAGCGCACAGGATGTGTCCCGTGCCCTTGCGAGGGCGGGGGACTGTCCTGTGGAGGACCTGCGGATCGGAGAGATCCGCAGGTCGCCCTCCGGCCTCGGGTCGGTGTGGGCCCGGTGCCCCCTCTCCGCCGCCCGTAAGGTGGCGGAATCCGGGAGGGTGTTGGTGGGGTGGGTTTCGGCGCGAGTGGAAATCCTCGCGCCGCGCCCGCTCCAGTGTCACCGCTGCCTCGAATTGGGGCACGTGAGGCAGTGGTGCACCTCGCCGGTGGACCGCAGCGGTCAGTGTTACCGCTGCGGTGCCAAAGAGCACCGTGCGAGCCAGTGCTCGGCGGCCCCCCACTGCCCGTTGTGTGCGGACATGGGGAGGCCAGCCGATCACAGGGTGGGGAGCAAGAAGTGCTCCCCCTCCTCCCGGAAGGAGAGGAAGAGGCGGGCTGCACCGGCTCCGGTGCCGAGGGCGGTGGCATCGTCCTCCATGGAGGTGGACGGTGCTACGGGGACGGACGGCCGGGAGGAGGCTGGCGCGGCCATTAATTAATGCCGCCCCGCCTCCTCCTCCAGGCCAACCTCAACCACTGCCGCGCGGCACAGGACTTGATGTCCCAAGTCCTCGCGGAGTGGGGGGTTGGCCTGGCGGTCGCCGCCGAGCCGTACCGCGTCCCTGATCACCCTCATTGGGTGGGCGACGCGGACGGCTTGGTGGCGACGGTATGGGGAGGGGGCGACGGGTCCCCACCGTTCTCCTTGTTGGAGCGCGGTCGGGGATTCGTCGCCGTGGACTGGGGGGGAGTCGCTGTGGTGGGGTGCTACATTTCGCCCCGTAGCGGTCACGCTGCGTTCGAGCTGTACTTGGCCGAGGTCGCGGCATGCGTGCAGCGCTACGCGGCCCGGCCGGTGCTGGTCCTGGGGGATTTTAATGCCAAGTCGGTGGCTTGGGGATCCCCCAGGACCTCCGTTCGCGGCGGGATCCTGGGCGATTGGGCGGCGGGGCTCGACCTCCGGGTATTGAACCGGGGGTCGGAGAACACATGCGTGCGGCGATATGGGGGGTCCATCGTGGATGTTGGATTCGCGACCCCCAACGCCGTGCGCATGGTGTCGGGTTGGCACGTGGTCGCGGGGGCAGAGACACTCTCCGATCACCGGTACATCCGGATGGAGGTCTCTGCCGCCGCGAGTGCATCCCGACACGGCCGCCTGCGTGGCACCCCACCACGCCGCTGGGCGCTTCGGCGCCTGGACAAGGACGCCCTGATGGCAGCTGCCCTCGCTGCAACTTGGCCGCAGGGAGCGGCCGAGTTGCCGAGCATAGAGGAGGAGGTCGCCCGGCTCGGAGCATTGGTCGCGGGTATTTGCGACGCGGCGATGCCTCGGGTCGGGCGGGCTTCTCCTCGCCGGGCGGTGTACTGGTGGTCGGACGCGATCGCGGAGTTGCGAGTCGCGACTGTCCGCGCCCGACGCCAGTACACCCGCGCGCTCCGTCGTCAACGTACAGGCGACGGCGTGGCGCGAGCGAGGGCAGCTGATGACCTGTATGGAGCATACCGCGTGGCGCGGGTTGCTCTGCAGGTCGCCATCAAACGGGCCAAGACCCAGGCATGGAAGGAGCTCCTCCAGACCCTTGATGACGATCCATGGGGGCGCCCATATAAGGTGGTGCTGAATAAGCTCCGCCCGTGGGCGCCCCCCGTCACCGAGGGTCTTGACCCCCGGCTGCTGGAGGACGTGGTCAATACACTCTTCCCAATTGGGGAGAGGGGACCGCGTCCTCCGGCGGCGGCGGCTGTCCCAGTGGAGTGGACGGCCGAGCTGGGGGTCACGCAGGAGGAGCTGGCAGCGGCCATCAGACGGCTCGGGGTTCGTAACACGGCCCCGGGTCCGGATGGTGTGCCCGGCCGGGTTTGGGTCTTGACCCAGGGCGTCCTTGGGGCCGACCTCAGGCGGTTGTTCGACCGCTGCCTGAGGGACGGGCGATTCCCCCCCAGTTGGAAGGTGGCGAGGATGGTCCTCCTCCGGAAGGAGGGTCGGCCCGCGGAGTCTCCCTCCGCATACCGGCCCATTTGTCTCCTCGACGAGGTGGGCAAGCTCTTCGAGCGTGTGATTGCTGCCCGCCTCGTCGAGCACCTGTCGCGGGGTGATCCCGGTCTGGCCGACTGCCAGTTCGGTTTCCGGGGGGGCCGATCGACTATCGACGCGATAGGTCGTGTGAGGGCCCTCTCGGAGGCGGCCGTCTCCCGGGGAGGGGTGGCATTGGCAATATCCTTGGATATTGCCAATGCCTTTAACACCCTCCCCTGGGAAGAGATAAGGAGGGGACTCGAATATCATCGAGTCCCCCCTTGTCTCAGGGCGGTCGTCGGGGATTATCTCCGCGGCAGGTGGATCGAGTATCCGGGCCGGGATGGTGATATGCGGAGGGAGGTGTACTGCGGTGTTCCGCAGGGGTCGGTCCTCGGGCCACTCCTGTGGAACATCGCGTACGACTCGGTGTTGCGGGCCGGCCTCCCCGACGGCGTCAGCACGGTGTGTTATGCGGATGACACACTGGTGCTGGCCGTCGGGGCGCACTGGGGGAGGGCCATGCGTCGCGCGGAGGAGGGGTCGCAACGCGTCGTCGACCGGATCAGGGGGATGGGGATGACGGTGGCGGTCCATAAGACCGAGGTGATTGCGTTTCATTCACCTCGGCAGGATCCGCCACCCCCTCTGATTCGGGTGGGTGGGGCTGACATCGAGGTGAAGCCCCAGATCAGGTATCTAGGGCTGATCCTCGATAGCCACTGGCGTTTCGAGAAGCATTTCCGCTGCCTGGTCCCCCGGTTGGAAAGGATGGTTGCGGCTCTGGGCCGGATCCTGCCCAACCTGGGGGGCCCGGCGGGCCGAGTTCGTCGCCTCTATGTGGCAATGGTCCAGTCGGTGGCCCTATACGGGGCCCCCGTCTGGGCGGACGACCTGGCTGCCTCCCGGCGCAGCATGACTATGCTGCGTCGGGTGCAGAGGCGCATGGCGCTCAGGGTCGTCCGCGGGTATCGGACCATGTCACATGAGGCGGCGACGGTTCTAGCGGGGATGCCGCCCATGGACCTGCTCGCGCGGTCGCACGCGGTGATGTACCGGCACCGCGTCGACCGTCGCGCGGGGGTGGGGGCGGTCCCGGGCGGGCAGGAACCTGCTTGGGGCGATTTCAAGCGCCAGGCCCGGCAGTCCGTGTTGCTCGCGTGGCAGGAGCGGCTGGCTCTGCCAACCGCGGGGCACCGGACTGTCGGGGCTGTTCGGCCACTCCTGAAGGAGTGGCTGGACAGAGGCCATGGCAGCCTCACCTACCGGCTGGCACAGGTATTTTCCGGGCATGGCAGCTTCGGAAGATACCTGTGCCGGATAGGGAAGGAGCCGACGGCGCGTTGCTGCCACTGCGACGCTGAGCAGGACACGGCGGATCATACCCTGGAGGTATGCCCCGCGTGGGAGGGGGAGCGCCGTGTCCTGGTCGGCGTCGTCGGGCGGGATGTCTCGCTGCCGGGCGTGGTGCGCGCCATGCTCGGCAGCGAGGAGAAGTGGAGGGCCGTGGCCTCCTTCTGCGAGAACGTAATGTTGCAGAAGGAGGCCGCGGGGAGGGAGCGCGAGCTTCAGCGGCGTGCTGAAGCACACGCTCGTGCGGTGGCCCGAGGTCGTCGCCCGGTCGCGAGGCGTCGCGGGCGGCCGCCTCGGCGTGGCGGATGACCTAGGCTGGGAGGGGGGTCCTGAGGGGACCCTCCTCCCGCCAGGCGGCGCCGGGTCGGACCGGTTGGGGGTAGGTGTGCCTCCCCCTACCGGTCCGACGCAAGGGGAGGCACCCTCGGCGGTCTGGTGCGGCCATGAACGCCCGGCCGCCGAGGGATGGAAACGGGGTCGCGGGCGGTTGCGAGTTGGGGCTCGCAGCCGCCACTAAACGCGGCCCCGGGACGGATAGCGGCGGGATGGAGTGGCCCCGTCCCGCCGCTATGAGGCAGTGTGTCTACTGGGGGGACCGATTGTCCCCCCGGGGGATGGGCGCGAAAGCGCGGGCACGGGGAGGATACCGGAAGAATGCTTCGAGCGATTCCCGGTATCCTCCCAAAGCGTGCCGAAGGGTCACCGTGGGGTTTTTAGTGGGTAGGTCCCGCGCCTGTCGTTGTACGGGCGCGGGGAATCCCACACACGCCTCCCACCTCTCCCCAAGGAGGTGGGAGGGAGTCTTTCGAAGATTTTCCCCACGACAAAAAAAAAAAAAAAAAAAAAAAAAAAGTATGAGTCTGATGAGGGCAAGTCCCAGACCTAACCCAGATCTAGCATGCGATATCCTCTGAAATATTGATCGTGGCCAGGTTTAATTGACTGTTTCTGTGTGGTACCACAATACTACGTGATTCAAACCAGAAGAAGACCAGGATCTGGCCAACAAGAATTCGAAATATGCGATTATATGAGCCTGATGAGAGCAAATACCAGACCTACCCTAGACCTAACATGCGTTATCCTCTAAAATATTGATCGAAACCAGGCTTAACCGACTGTTTCAGTGTGGTACCACATTACTACGTGATCCAAACCAGAAAAAACCCAGGATCTGTTCAAGAATTATGTGAAGAATGCGAAAGTATGAGTCTGATGAGGGCAAATCCCAGACCTAACCCGGACCTAGCATGCGTTATCCTCTAAAATATTGATCGAAACCAGGTTTAATCGACTGTTTCAGTGTGGTACCACATTACTACGCGGTACAATCCAGAAAAGGACCAGGATCTGGCCAACAATTGTGCGAAATATGCGAAAGTGTGAGTCGGATGAGGGCAAATCCCAGACCTAACATGCCTTTTCCTCTAAAATATTGATCGAAACCAGGTTTAATCCACTCTTTCAGTGTGGTACCACATTACTACGCGGTACAATCCAGAAAAGGACCGTGATCTGGCCAACAAGTGTGCAAAATATGCGAAAGTGTGAGTCTGATGAGGGCAAATCCCAGACCTAACCCAGACCTAGCATGCGTTATCCTCTAAAATATTGATCGTGGCCAGGTTTAATTGACTGTTTCTGTGTGGTACCACAATACTACGTGATTCAAACGAGAAGAAGACCAGGATCAGGCCAACAAGAATGTGAAATATACGTATGTATGAGCCTGATGAGGGCAAATCCCAGACCTAACCTAGACCTATCATGCGTTATCCTCTAAAACATTGATCCAGACCAGGCTTAATCGACCGTGTCGGTGTGGTACCACATTACTACGTGATCCAAACCAGAAAAAACTCAGGATCTGGTCAACAAGTATGTGAAGAATGCGAAAGTATGAGCCTGATGAGAGCAAATACCAGACCTAACCTAGACCTAACATGCGTTATCCTCTAAAACATTGATCCAGACCAGGCTTAATCGACCGTGTCGGTGTGGTACCACATTACTACGTGATCCAAACCAGAAAAAACCCAGGATCTGTTCAGCAAGTATGTGAAGAATGCGAAAGTATGAGTCTGATGAGGGCACATCCCAGACCTAACCCAGACCTAGCATGCGTTATCCTCTAAAATATTGATCGCGGCCAGGTTTAATTGACAGTTTCTGTGTGGTACCACAATACTACGTGATTCAAACCAGAGGAAGACCAGGTTCTTGTCAACAAGAATGCAAAATATGCGATTGTATGAGCCTGATGAGGGCAAATCCCAGACCTGACCCAGACCTAGCATGCGTTATCCTCTAAACTATTGATCGAAACCAGGTTTAATCGAATGTTCCAGTGTGGTACCACATTACTACCTAATCCAAACCAGAAAAAAACCCTGGATCTGTTCAACAAGTGTGTGAAGAATGCGAAAGTATGAGTCTGATGTGGGCAAATCCCAGACCTAACCCAGATCTAGCATGCGTTATCCTCTAAAATACTGATTGTGGCCAGGTTTAATCGACTCTTTCAGTGTGGTACCACATTACTACGCGATACAATCCAGAAAAAACTCATGATCTGTTCAACAAGTATGAGAAGAACGCGAAAGTATGAGCCTGATGAGGGCACATCCAAGACCTAACCCAGACCTAGCATGGGTTTTCCTCTAAAATATTGATCGAAACCGGGTTTAATCGACTGTTCCAGTGTGGTACCACAATATTACGTGATTCAAACCAGAAGAAGACCAGGATCTGGCCAACAAGAATGCAAAATATGCGATTGTATGAGCCTGATGAGGGCAAATCCCAGACCTAACCCAGATCTAGCATGCGTTATCCTCTGAAATATTGATCGTGGCCAGGTTTAATTGACTGTTTCAGTGTGGGGCCACATTACTACGTGATCCAAACCAGAAAAGAACCAGGACCTGGCCAACAAGTGTGCGAAATATGCGAAAGTATGAGCCTGATGGGAGCAAATCCCTGACTTAACCTAGACCTAACATGCGTTATCCTCTAAAATATTGATCGAAACCAGGCTTAACCGACTGTTTCAGTGTGGTACCACATTACTACTTGATCCAAACCAGAAAAAACTCGGGATCTGTTCAACAACTATGTGAAGAATGAGAAAGTATGAGTCTGATGAGGGCAAATCGCAGACCTAACCCAGACCTAGCATGCGTTATCCTCTAAAATATTGATCGTGGCCACGCTTAATTGACTGTTTCTGTGTGGTACCACAATACTACGTGATTCAAACCAGAAGAAGACCAGGATCCGTTCAACAAGTATGTGAAGAATGCGAAAGTATGAGTCTGATGAGAGCAAATCCCTGGCCTAACCTAGACCTAACATGCGTTATCCTCTAAAACATTGATCCAGACCAGGCTTAATCGACCGCTTCAGTGTGGTACCACATTACTACGTGATCCAAACCAGAAAAAACTCAGGATCTGGTCAACAAGTATGTGAAGAATGCGAAAGTGTGAGCCTGATGAGAGCAAATCCCAGACCTAACCTAGACCTAACATGCGTCATTCTCTAAAATATTGATCGAAACCAAGTTTAATCCACTCTTTCAGTCTGGTACCACATTACTACGTGATAGAATCCAGAAAAGGACCAGGATATGGCCATCAAGAATGCGAAATATGCGATTGCATGAGTCTGATGAGAGCAAATACCAGACCTAACCTAGACCTAACATGCGTTATCCTCTAAAATATTGATCGAAACCAGGCTTAACCGACTCTTTCAGTGTGGTACCACATTACTACGCGATACAATCCAGAAAAGGACCAGGATCTGGCCAACAAGAATGCGAAATATGCGATTGCATGAGCCTAATGAGAGCAAATGCCAGACCTAACCCAGACCTAGCATGCGTTATCCTCTAAAATATTGATCGTGGCCACGTTTAATCGACTGTTTCTGTGTCGTACCACATTACTACGTGATCCAAACCAGAAAAAACCCAGGATCTGGCCAAGTGTGCGAAATATGCGAACGTATGAGCCTGATGAGAGCAAATCCCTGACCTAACCTAGACCTAACATGCCTTTTCCTCTAAAATATTGATCGAAACCAGGTGTAAACCACTCTTTCAGTGTGGTACCACATTACTACCTAATCCAAACCAGAAAAAACCCTGGATCTGTTCAACAAGTGTGTGAAGAATGCGAAAGTATGAGTCTGATGTGGGCAAATACCAGACCTAACCCAGATCTAGCATGCGATATCCTCTAAAATATTGATCGAAACCAGGTTTAATCCACTCTTTCAATGTGGTACCACATTACTACGCGACACAATCCAGAAAAGGACCAGGATCTGGCCAACAAGAATGCGAAATATGCGATTGCATGAGCCTGATGAGGGCAAATCCCAGACCTAACCCAGACCTAGCATGCGTTATCCTATAAAATATTGATCGTGGCCACGTTTAATTGACTGATTCTGTGTGGTACCACAATATTACGTGATTCAAACCACACGAAGACCAGGATCTGGCCAACAAGAATGCGAAATATGCGAAAGTATGAGTCTGATGAGGGCAAGTCCCAGACCTAACCCAGATCTAGCATGCGATATCCTCTGAAATATTGATCGTGGCCAGGTTTAATTGACTGTTTCTGTGTGGTACCACAATACTACGTGATTCAAACCAGAAGAAGACCAGGATCTGGCCAACAAGAATTCGAAATATGCGATTGTATGAGCCTGATGAGAGCAAATACCAGACCTACCCTAGACCTAACATGCGTTATCCTCTAAAATATTGATCGAAACCAGGCTTAACCGACTGTTTCAGTGTGGTACCACATTACTACGTGATCCAAACCAGAAAAAACCCAGGATCTGTTCAAGAATTATGTGAAGAATGCGAAAGTATGAGTCTGATGAGGGCAAATCCCAGACCTAACCCGGACCTAGCATGCGTTATCCTCTAAAATATTGATCGAAACCAGGTTTAATCGACTGTGTTCAGTGTGGTACCACATTACTACGCGGTACAATCCAGAAAAGGACCAGGATCTGGCCAACAATTGTGCGAAATATGCGAAAGTGTGAGTCGGATGAGGGCAAATCCCAGACCTAACCCAGACCTAACATGCCTTTTCCTCTAAAATATTGATCGAAACCAGGTTTAATCCACTCTTTCAGTGTGGTACCACATTACTACGCGGTACAATCCAGAAAAGGACCGTGATCTGGCCAACAAGTGTGCAAAATATGCGAAAGTGTGAGTCTGATGAGGGCAAATCCCAGACCTAACCCAGCCCTAGCATGCGTTATCCTCTAAAATATTGATCGTGACCAGGTTTAATTGACTGTTTCTGTGTGGTACCACAATACTACGTGATTCAAACCAGAAGAAGACCAGGATCAGGCCAACAAGAATGTGAAATATACGAATGTATGAGCCTGATGAGGGCAAATCCCAGACCTAACCTAGACCTATCATGCGTTATCCTCTAAAACATTGATCCAGACCAGGCTTAATCGACCGTGTCGGTGTGGTACCACATTACTACGTGATCCAAACCAGAAAAAACTCAGGATCTGGTCAACAAGTATGTGAAGAATGCGAAAGTATGAGCCTGATGAGAGCAAATACCAGACCTAACCTAGACCTAACATGCGTTATCCTCTAAAATATTGATCGAAACCAGGCTTAACCGACTCTTTTAGTGTGGTACCACATTACTACGCGATACAATCCAGAAAAAACTCATGATCTGTTCAACAAGTATGAGAAGAACGCGAAAGTATGAGCCTGATGAGGGCACATCCAAGACCTAACCCAGACCTAGCATGGGTTTTCCTCTAAAATATTGATCGAAACCGGGTTTAATCGACTGTTCCAGTGTGGTACCACAATATTACGTGATTCAAACCAGAAGAAGACCAGGATCTGGCCAACAAGAATGCAAAATATGCGATTTTATGAGCCTGATGAGGGCAAGTCCCAGACCTAACCCAGGTCTAGCATGCGTTATCCTCTGAAATATTGATCGTGGCCAGGTTTAATTGACTGTTTCTGTGTGGTACCACAATACTACGTGATCCAAACGAGAAGAAGACCAGGATCAGGCCAACAAGAATGTGAAATATACGATTGTATGGGCCTGATGAGGGCAAATCCCAGACATAACCTAGACCTAACATGCGTTATCCTCTAAAACATTGATCCAGACCAGGCTTAATCGACCGTTTCAGTGTGGTACCACATTACTACGTGATCCAAACCAGAGAAAACTCAGGATCTGGTCAACGAGTATGTGAAGAATGCGAAAGTGTGAGTCTGATGTCTCCCGGGGAGGGGTGGCATTGGCAATGTCCTTGGATATTGCCAATGCCTTTAACACCCTCCCCTGGGAAGAGATAAGGAGGGGCTCGAATATCATCGGGTCCCCCCTTGTCTCAGGGCGGTCGTCGGGGATTATCTCCGCGGCAGGTGGATCGAGTATCCGGGCCGGGATGGTGATATGCGGAGGGAGGTGTACTGCGGTGTTCCGCAGGGGTCGGTCCTCGGGCCACTCCTGTGGAACATCGCGTACGACTCGGTGTTGCGGGCCGGCCTCCCCGACGGCGTCAGCACGGTGTGTTATGCGGATGACACACTGGTGCTGGCCGTCGGGGCGCACTGGGGGAGGGCCATGCGTCGCGCGGAGGAGGGGTCGCAACGCGTCGTCGACCGGATCAGGGGGATGGGGATGACGGTGGCGGTCCATAAGACCGAGGTGATTGCGTTTCATTCACCTCGGCAGGATCCGCCACCCCCTCTGATCCGGGTGGGTGGGGCTGACATCGAGGTGAAGCCCCAGATCAGGTATCTAGGGCTGATCCTCGATAGCCACTGGCGTTTCGAGGAGCATTTCCGCTGCCTGGTCCCCCGGTTGGAAAGGATGGTTGCGGCTCTGGGCCGGATCCTGCCCAACCTGGGGGGCCCGGCGGGCCGAGTTCGTCGCCTCTATGTGGCAATGGTCCAGTCGGTGGCCCTATACGGGGCCCCCGTCTGGGCGGACGACCTGGCTGCCTCCCGGCGCAGCATGACAATGCTGCGTAGGGTGCAGAGGCGCATGGCGCACAGGGTCGTCCGCGGGTATCGGACCATGTCACATGAGGCGGCGACGGTTCTAGCGGGGATGCCGCCCATGGACCTGCTCGCGCGGTCGCACGCGTTGATGTACCGGCACCGCGTCGACCGTCGCGCGGGGGTGGGGGCGGTCCCGGGCGGGCAGCAACCTGCTTGGGGCGATTTGAAGCGCCAGGCCCGGCAGTCCGTGTTGCTCGCGTGGCAGGAGCGGCTGGCTCTGCCAACCGCGGGGCACCGGACTGTCGGGGCGGTTCGGCCACTCCTGAAGGAGTGGCTGGACAGAGGCCATGGCAGCCTCACCTACCGGATGGCACAGGTATTTTCCGGGCATGGCAGCTTCGGAAGATACCTGTGCCGGATAGGGAAGGAGCCGACGGCGCGTTGCTGCCACTGCGACGCTGAGCAGGACACGGCGGATCATACCCTGGAGGTATGCCCCGCGTGGGAGGGGGAGCGCCGTGTCCTGGTCGGCGTCGTCGGGCGGGATGTCTCGCTGCCGGGCGTGGTGCGCGCCATGCTCGGCAGCGAGGAGAAGTGGAGGGCCGTGGCCTCCTTCTGCGAGAACGTAATGTTGCAGAAGGAGGCCGCGGGGAGGGAGCGCGAGCTTCAGCGGCGCGCTGAAGCTCACGCTCGTGCGGTGGCCCGAGGTCGTCGCCCGGTCGCGAGGCGTCGCGGGCGGCCGCCTAGGCGTGGCGGATGACCTAGGCTGGGAGGGGGGTCCTGAGGGGACACTCCTCCCGCCAAGCGGCGCCGGGTCGGACCGGTTGGGGGTAGAAGTGCCTCCCCCTACCGGTCCGACGCAAGGGGAGGCACCCTCGGCGGTCTGGTGCGGCCATGAACGCCCGGCCGCCGAGGGGTGGAAACGGGGTCGCGGGCGGTTGCGAGTTGGGGCTCGCAGCCGCCACTAAACGCGGCCCCGGGACGGATAGCGGCGGGATGGAGTGGCCCCGTCCCGCCGCTATGAGGCAGTGTGTCTACTGGGGGGACCGATTGTCCCCCCGGGGGATGGGCGCGAAAGCGCGGGCACGGGGAGGATACCGGAAGAATGCTTCGAGCGATTCCCGGTATCCTCCCAAAGCGTGCCGAAGGGTCACCGTGGGGTTTTTAGTGGGTAGGTCCCGCGCCTGTCGTTGTACGGGCGCGGGGAATCCCACACACCCCTCCCACCTCTCCCCAAGGAGGCGGGAGGGAGTCTTTCGAAGATTTTCCCCACGAAAAAAAAAAAAAAAAAAAAAAAAAAAAAAAAGTGTGAGTCTGATGAGGGCATATCGCAGACCTATACCCAGACCTAGCATGCGTTATCCTCTAAAATTTTGATCGTGGCCAGGTTTTATTGGCTGCTTCTGTGTGGTACCACAAAACTACGTGATCCAAACCAGAAACACCCAGGATCTGGCCAACAAGTGTGCGAAGTATGCGAAAGTGTGAGTCTGATGAGGGCAAATCCCAAACCTATACCCAGCCCTAGCATGCGTTATCCTCTAAAATTTTGATCGTGGCCAGGTTTTATGGGCTGCTTCTGTGTGGTACCACAAAACTACGTGATCCAAACCAGAAACACCCAGGATCTGGCCAACAAGTGTGCGAAATATGCGAAAGTGTGAGCCTGATGAGAGCAAGTCCCAGACCGGTCCCAGGCCTAACATGCGTTATCCTCTAAAATATAGGTCGAGACCAGGCTTAATCGACTGTTTTATGTGTAGTACCACATTATTACGTGATCCAAACCAGAAAAAACCCAGGATCTGTTCAACAAGTATGTGAAGAATGCGAAAGTATGAGTCTGATGAGGGCAAATCCCAGACCTAACCCGGACCTAGCATGCGTTATCCTCTAAAATATTGATCGTGGCCAGGTTTAATCGACTCTTTCAGTGTGGTACCACATTACTACGCGATACAATCCAGAAACGGACCAGGATCTGGCCAAGAAGAATGCGAAATATGCGATTGCATGAGCCTGAAATGGGGCAAATCACAGACCTATCCTAGACCTAACATGCGTTATCCTCTAAAATATCGATCGAAACCAGGTTTAATCGACTGTTTTAGTGTGGTACCACATTACTACGTGATTCAAACCAGAAAAAACTCAGGATCTGTTCAACAAGTATGAGAAGAACGCGAAAGTATGAGCCTGATGAGGGCACTTCCAAGACCTAACCCAGACCTAGCATGGGTTATCCTCTAAAATATTGATCGAAACCAGGTTTAATCCACTCTTTCAGTGTGGTACCACATTACTACGTGATAGAATCCAGAAAAGGACCAGGATATGGCCATCAAGAATGCGAAATATGCGATTGCATGAGTCTGATGGGAGCAAATACCAGACCTAACCTAGACCTAACATGCGTTATCCTCTAAAATATTGATCGAAACCAGGCTTAACCGACTGTTTCAGTGTGGTACCACATTACTACGTGATCCAAACTAGAAAAAACCCAGGATCTGTTCAACAAGTATGTGAAGAATGCGAAAGTATGAGTCTGTTGAGGGCACATCCCAGACCTAACCCAGACCTAGCGTGCGTTATCCTCTAAAATATTGATCGCGGCCAGGTTTAATTGACTGTTTCTGTGTGGTACCACAATACTACGTGATTCTAACCAGAGGAAGTCCAGGATCTTGGCAACAAGAATGCAAAATATGCGATTGTATGAGCCTGATGAGAGCAAATCGCAGACCTAACCCAGACCTAACATGCGTTATCCTTTAAAATATTGGTCGAGACCAGGCTTAATCGACTGTTTTATGTGTAGTGCCACATTACTACGTGATCCAAGCCAGAAAAAACCCAGGATCTGTTCAACAAGTATGTGAAGAATGCGAAAGTATGAGTCTGATCCCTCAGGGGCTGCCAGCCTTTCAGCTGCAGTACGGGCTTAACGAACCCGGGGTACCCGAGTCATACACACACCGTAAGCCTCCTGTTGGTCGTCACAACGACCCATTCACAATTCCCTATTGGTTTTGTGAATGGTACGTGACGGCAGGAGGAACGGGGGTCTTGGCTTAACCGCCTGGGCCACGAGTATGGCGACTCTATAAAATCGCCCTCCAATCCTAAGCTATGGTGCGCGGCGATGGGATGCATGGTTGGGGGAGAAGGCCCAATCCCAAGCGACCACCTCCGGGGAACCTGCCGAACCCCCGGAGTATTAGGCTTACCCGGGTAAGGCGGCTCTGCCCGGGTGGACCTTTATTTCCGACCATCTCGTGGGATTCTTATGGACTCAGAAAATAAAATGGGGATGGGGCGGGTTTTGTCGGTTGGGGAGGACGGAGACGGGGTTGGGGTTAGGGTGGCGGCGCTCGCGCCCCACTCAGCGCCAGGTCCGGCTTCGTGGAGGGTGGAGGAGGACGACGAGACGGCGTCGGTCTCGTCCTTCTCCTCCAGCACGAGCCACATAGGCTCTAAGAGGAAGAGGACGGGGCAGGCCGTCGTCGAGGTGGGCGGGGCGATGAGCCCGTCGGTGAGGCTGAGTTGCCTCAGGGACGAGGTGACCGAGGAGATATCGGAGAGGATCTCCTCGTCCCTGAGGCGGGTGGAGAAAGTCGCCGCTGCCTGCGCCTTTAAGGGGCAGAAAAGCGGTGGCGCGGAGGCCCTGAAGGCCGCGGCGGCGGAAATGAGGGAGGCGGCGCGGGAGCTCAGAGGGCGGAACGCCCGTCTGCAGCTCCTGTTGGAGGAGGAGCGACAGGGGAGGAGGAGGGCAGAGGCGCTGTGGAACAGCGCGGCTCTCCCTCCCATCCTCCCTCCTCCTCCACCGCCGCGTCCCTCGGCGGAGGTAAATAAGCGGAGTGCGGCGGCAGTGGTGCGGGGCACCGCGGGCCCCTCCACCCGCACTCCGCCCGTGAAGAAGTCCCCGTCCTCCTCAGAAGACGATCTTCTGAGGAGGATTGGGGACATGATTGATGGCAAGCTGGCCGCCTTCCGGGAGGAGCTCCTCGCCGGAAGAGCGGTCAGCAGGAAGGCGGTGCCTCCCCGACCTGTTCCGGTACAGTCGGGGAAGGCAAAGAAGGGCGGAGTGAAGGCTCCGCCCAGCGTTGCGGCACCAGGGCCCCGGGTCGCGACCCCCAAGGGGGGTGGTGTACCCGTGGTCGCGGTGGTCGCGTCCTCCACGGCACCCTCCCAAGGGGGGGTGGCGTGGAGTGAGGTGGTGGGGCGGAAGGCGAAGCGGGCGGCGAGGAAGGCCTCGCAACCGCAGCCTCCGCCTCCGCCGCCGGCGGCCAAGGTAAAGGCCGCGAAGGTCGGGAAGGCACGACCAGGTCGTCCCCCAAAAACGGCAGCGGTGACGCTGACCGTTGCGCAGGGGGGCGACCTGACCCTCGCGGAGGCGATGCGGCTCGCCAGGGAGAATATCTCCCTGGAAGAGCTGGGCGTCGCCTCCGTGAGGGCGAAGAGGGCCGTGACCGGGGGTCTCTTGCTGGAGATCCCCGGTGCAGAAGGCGGCGCGAAGGCGGATCTTCTCGCCCAGAGGCTCCGGGAGCAGCTGGGCGAGCGAGGTGTCCGGGTCGCCCGGCCCACGAAGCGCACGGAGATGCGCGTTTGTGGGCTGGACGACTCGGTCAGCGCACAGGATGTGTCCCGTGCCCTTGCGAGGGCGGGGGACTGTCCTGTGGAGGACCTGCGGATCGGAGAGATCCGCAGGTCGCCCTCCGGCCTCGGGTCGGTGTGGGCCCGGTGCCCCCTCTCCGCCGCCCGTAAGGTGGCGGAATCCGGGAGGGTGTTGGTGGGGTGGGTTTCGGCGCGAGTGGAAATCCTCGCGCCGCGCCCGCTCCAGTGTCACCGCTGCCTCGAATTGGGGCACGTGAGGCAGTGGTGCACCTCGCCGGTGGACCGCAGCGGTCAGTGTTACCGCTGCGGTGCCAAAGAGCACCGTGCGAGCCAGTGCTCGGCGGCCCCCCACTGCCCGCTGTGTGCGGACATGGGGAGGCCAGCCGATCACAGGGTGGGGAGCAAGAAGTGCTCCCCCCCCTCCCGGAAGGAGAGGAAGAGGCGGGCTGCACCGGCTCCGGTGCCGAGGGCGGTGGCATCGTCCTCCATGGAGGTGGACGGTGCTACGGGGACGGACGGCCGGGAGGAGGCTGGCGCGGCCATTAATTAATGCCGCCCCGCCTCCTCCTCCAGGCCAACCTCAACCACTGCCGCGCGGCACAGGACTTGATGTCCCAAGTCGTCGCGGAGTGGGGGGTTGGCCTGGCGGTCGCCGCCGAGCCGTACCGCGTCCCTGATCACCCTCATTGGGTGGGCGACGCGGACGGCTTGGTGGCGACGGTATGGGGAGGGGGCGACGGGTCCCCACCGTTCTCCTTGTTGGAGCGCGGTCGGGGATTCGTCGCCGTGGACTGGGGGGGAGTCGCTGTGGTGGGGTGCTACATTTCGCCCCGTAGCGGTCACGCTGCGTTCGAGCTGTACTTGGCCGAGGTCGCGGCATGCGTGCAGCGCTACGCGGCCCGGCCGGTGCTGGTCCTGGGGGATTTTAATGCCAAGTCGGTGGCTTGGGGATCCCCCAGGACCTCCGTTCGCGGCGGGATCCTGGGCGATTGGGCGGCGGGGCTCGACCTCCGGGTATTGAACCGGGGGTCGGAGCACACATGCGTGCGGCGATATGGGGGGTCCATCGTGGATGTTGGATTCGCGACCCCCAACGCCGTGCGCATGGTGTCGGGTTGGCACGTGGTCGCGGGGGCAGAGACACTCTCCGATCACCGGTACATCCGGATGGAGGTCTCTGCCGCCGCGAGTGCATCCCGACACGGCCGCCTGCGTGGCACCCCACCACGCCGCTGGGCGCTTCGGCGCCTGGACAAGGACGCCCTGATGGCAGCTGCCCTCGCTGCAACTTGGCCGCAGGGAGCGGCCGAGTTGCCGAGCATAGAGGAGGAGGTCGCCCGGCTCGGAGCATTGGTCGCGGGTATTTGCGACGCGGCGATGCCTCGGGTCGGGCGGGCTTCTCCTCGCCGGGCGGTGTACTGGTGGTCGGACGCGATCGCGGAGTTGCGAGTCGCGACTGTCCGCGCCCGACGCCAGTACACCCGCGCGCGCCGTCGTCAACGTACAGGCGACGGCGTGGCGCGAGCGAGGGCAGCTGATGACCTGTATGGAGCATACCGCGTGGCGCGGGTTGCTCTGCAGGTCGCCATCAAACGGGCCAAGACCCAGGCATGGAAGGAGCTCCTCCAGACCCTTGATGACGATCCATGGGGGCGCCCATATAAGGTGGTGCTGAATAAGCTCCGCCCGTGGGCGCCCCCCGTCACCGAGGGTCTTGACCCCCGGCTGCTGGAGGACGTGGTCAATACACTCTTCCCAATTGGGGAGAGGGGACCGCGTCCTCCGGCGGCGGCGGCTGTCCCAGTGGAGTGGACGGCCGAGCTGGGGGTCACGCAGGAGGAGCTGGCAGCGGCCATCAGACGGCTCGGGGTTCGTAACACGGCCCCGGGTCCGGATGGTGTGCCCGGCCGGGTTTGGGTCTTGACCCAGGGCGTCCTTGGGGCCGACCTCAGGCGGTTGTTCGACCGCTGCCTGAGGGACGGGCGATTCCCCCCCAGTTGGAAGGTGGCGAGGATGGTCCTCCTCCGGAAGGAGGGTCGGCCCGCGGAGTCTCCCTCCGCATACCGGCCCATTTGTCTCCTCGACGAGGTGGGCAAGCTCTTCGAGCGTGTGATTGCTGCCCGCCTCGTCGAGCACCTGTCGCGGGGTGATCCCGGTCTGGCCGACTGCCAGTTCGGTTTCCGGGGGGGCCGATCGACTATCGACGCGATAGGTCGTGTGAGGGCCCTCTCGGAGGCGGCCGTCTCCCGGGGAGGGGTGGCATTGGCAATATCCTTGGATATTGCCAATGCCTTTAACACCCTCCCCTGGGAAGAGATAAGGAGGGGGCTCGAATATCATCGAGTCCCCCCTTGTCTCAGGGCGGTCGTCGGGGATTATCTCCGCGGCAGGTGGATCGAGTATCCGGGCCGGGATGGTGATATGCGGAGGGAGGTGTACTGCGGTGTTCCGCAGGGGTCGGTCCTCGGGCCACTCCTGTGGAACATCGCGTACGACTCGGTGTTGCGGGCCGGCCTCCCCGACGGCGTCAGCACGGTGTGTTATGCGGATGACACACTGGTGCTGGCCGTCGGGGCGCACTGGGGGAGGGCCATGCGTCGCGCGGAGGAGGGGTCGCAACGCGTCGTCGACCGGATCAGGGGGATGGGGATGACGGTGGCGGTCCATAAGACCGAGGTGATTGCGTTTCATTCACCTCGGCAGGATCCGCCACCCCCTCTGATTCGGGTGGGTGGGGCTGACATCGAGGTGAAGCCCCAGATCAGGTATCTGGGGCTGATCCTCGATAGCCACTGGCGTTTCGAGAAGCATTTCCGCTGCCTGGTGCCCCGGTTGGAAAGGATGGTTGCGGCTCTGGGCCGGATCCTGCCCAACCTGGGGGGCCCGGCGGGCCGAGTTCGTCGCCTCTATGTGGCAATGGTCCAGTCGGTGGCCCTATACGGGGCCCCCGTCTGGGCGGACGACCTGGCTGCCTCCCGGCGCAGCATGACTATGCTGCGTCGGGTGCAGAGGCGCATGGCGCTCAGGGTCGTCCGCGGGTATCGGACCATGTCACATGAGGCGGCGACGGTTCTAGCGGGGATGCCGCCCATGGACCTGCTCGCGCGGTCGCACGCGGTGATGTACCGGCACCGCGTCGACCGTCGCGCGGGGGTGGGGGCGGTCCCGGGCGGGCAGGAACCTGCTTGGGGCGATTTGAAGCGCCAGGCCCGGCAGTCCGTGTTGCTCGCGTGGCAGGAGCGGCTGGCTCTGCCAACCGCGGGGCACCGGACTGTCGGGGCTGTTCGGCCGCTCCTGAAGGAGTGGCTGGACAGAGGCCATGGCAGCCTCACCTACCGGCTGGCACAGGTATTTTCCGGGCATGGCAGCTTCGGAAGATACCTGTGCCGGATAGGGAAGGAGCCGACGGCGCGTTGCTGCCACTGCGACGCTGAGCAGGACACGGCGGATCATACCCTGGAGGTATGCCCCGCGTGGGAGGGGGAGCGCCGTGTCCTGGTCGGCGTTGTCGGGCGGGATGTCTCGCTGCCGGGCGTGGTGCGCGCCATGCTCGGCAGCGAGGAGAAGTGGAGGGCCGTGGCCTCCTTCTGCGAGAACGTAATGTTGCAGAAGGAGGCCGCGGGGAGGGAGCGCGAGCTTCAGCGGCGCGCTGAAGCTCGCGCTCGTGCGGTGGCCCGAGGTCGTCGCCCGGTCGCGAGGCGTCGCGGGCGGCCGCCTCGGCGTGGCGGATGACCTAGGCTGGGAGGGGGGTCCTGAGGGGGCCCTCCTCCCGCCAGGCGGCGCCGGGTCGGACCGGTTGGGGGTAGGAGTGCCTCCCCCTACCGGTCCAACGCAAGGGGAGGCACCCTCGGCGGTCTGGTGCGGCCATGAACGCCCGGCCGCCGAGGGGTGGAAACGGGGTCGCGGGCGGTTGCGAGTTGGGGCTCGCAGCCGCCACTAAACGCGGCCCCGGGACGGATAGCGGCGGGATGGAGTGGCCCCGTCCCGCCGCTATGAGGCTGTGTGTCTACTGGGGGGACCGATTGTCCCCCCGGGGGATGGGCGTGAAAGCGCGGGCACGGGGAGGATACCGGAAGAATGCTTCGAGCGATTCCCGGTATCCTCCCAAAGCGTGCCGAAGGGTCACCGTGGGGTTTTTAGTGGGTAGGTCCCGCGCCTGTCGTTGTACGGGCGCGGGGAATCCCACACACCCCTCCCACCTCTCCCCAAGGAGGTGGGAGGGAGTCTTTCGAAGATTTTCCCCACGACAAAAAAAAAAAAAAAAAAAAAAAAAGTATGAGTCTGATGAGAGCAAATCCCTGGCCTAACCTAGACCAAACATGCGTTATCCTCTAAAATATTGATCGAAACCAGGCTTAACCGACTGTTTCAGTGTGGTACCACATTACTACGTGATCCAAACCAGAAAAAACTCAGGATCTGTTCAACAAGTATGAGAAGAACGCGAAAGTATGAGCCTGATGAGGGCACATCCCAGACCTAACCCAGACCTAGCGTGCGTTATCCTCTAAAATATTGATCGCGGCCAGGTTTAATTGACTGTTTCTGTGTGGTACCACAATACTACGTGATTCAACCCAGAAGAAGACCAGGATCTTGGCAACAAGAATGCAAAATATGCGATTGTATGAGCCTGATGAGGGCAAATCCCAGACCTAACCTAGATCTAGCATGCGTTATCCTCTGAAATATTGATCGTGGCCAGGTTTAATTGACTGTTTCAGTGTGGGACCACATTACTACGTGATCCAAACCAGAAAAAACCCAGGATCTGTTCAAGAAGTGTGTGAAGAATGCGAAAGTGTGAGCCTGATGAGAGCAAATCCCAGACCTAACCTAGACCTAACATGCGTTATCCTCTAAAACATTGATCCAGACCAGGCTTAATCGACCGCTTCAGTGTGGTACCACATTACTACGTGATCCAAACCAGAAAAAACTCAGGATCTGGTCAACAAGTATGTGAAGAATGCGAAAGTGTGAGCCTGATGAGAGCAAATCCCAGACCTAACCTAGACCTAACATGCGTTATCCTCTAAAATATTGATCGAAACCAGGTTTAATCGACTGTTTCTGTGTCGTACCACATTACTACGTGATCCAAACCAGAAAAAACCCAGGATCTGGCCAACAAGAATGCAAAATATGCGATTGTATGAGCCTGATGAGAGCAAATACCAGACCTAACCTAGACCTAACATGCGTTATCCTCTAAAATATTGATCGAAACCAGGTTTAATCCACTCTTTCAGTGTGGCACCACATTACTACGTGATACAATCCAGAAAGGGACCAGGATCTGGCCAACAAGTGTGCTAAGTATGCGAAAGTGTGAGTCTGATGAGGGCAAATCCCAAACCTATACCCAGACCTAGCATGCGTTATCCTCTAAAATATTGATCGTGGCCAGGTTTTATTGGCTGCTTCTGTGTGGTACCTCAAAACTACGTGATCCAAACCAGAAAAAACCCAGGATCTGGCCAACAAGAATGCGAAATATGCGATTGAATGAGCCTGAAGAGAGCAAATCCCAGACCTAACCTAGACCTAACATGCGTTATCCTGTAAAATATTGATCGAAACCAGGCTTAACCGACTGTTTCAGTGTGGTACCACATTACTACGTGATCCAAACCAGAAAAAACCCAGGATCTGTTCAAGAATTATGTGAAGAATGCGAAAGCATGAGTCTGATGATGGCAAATCCCAAACCTAACCCGGACCTAGCATGCGTTATCCTCTGAAATATTGATCGTGGCCAGGTTTAATTGACTGTTTCTGTGTGGTACCACAATACTACGTGATTCAAACGAGAAGAAGACCAGGATCAGGCCAACAAGAATGTGAAATATACGATTGTATGAGCCTGATGAGGGCAAATCCCAGACCTAACCTAGACCTATCATGCGTTATCCTCTAAAACATTGATCCAGACCAGGCTTAATCGACCGTTTCAGTGTGGTACCACATTACTACGTGATCCAAACCAGAAAAAACTCAGGATCTGGTCAACAAGTATGTGAAGAATGCGAAAGTGTGAGCCTGATGAGAGCAAATCCCAGACCTAACCTAGACCTAACATGCGTCATTCCCTAAAATATTGATCGAAACCAGGTTTAATCCTCTCTTTCAGTCTGGTACCACATTACTACGTGATAGAATCCAGAAAAGGACCAGGATATGGCCATCAAGAATGCGAAATATGCGATTGCATGAGTCTGATGAGAGCAAATACCAGACCTAACCTAGACCTAACATGCGTTATCCTCTAAAATATTGATCGAAACCAGGCTTAACCGACTGTTTCAGTGTGGTACCACATTACTACGCGGTACAATCCAGAAAAGGACCAGGATCTGGCCAACAAGTGTGCGAAATATGCGAAAGTGTGAGTCTGATGAGGGCAAATCCAAGACCTAACCTAGACCTAACATGCCTTTTCCTCTAAAATATTGATCGAAACCAGGTTTAATCCACTCTTTCAATGTGGTACCACATTACTACGCGACACAATCCAGAAAAGGACCAGGATCTGGCCAACAAGAATGCGAAATATGCGATTGCATGAGCCTGATGAGGGCAAATCCCAGACGTAACCCAGACCTAGCATGCGTTATCCTCTAAAATATTGATCGTGGCCACGTTTCATTGACTGATTCTGTGTGGTACCACAATATTACGTGATTCAAACCAGACGAAGACCAGGATCTGGCCAACAAGAATGCGAAATATGCGATTTTGTGAGCCTGATGAGGGCAAGTCCCAGACCTAACCCAGATCTAGCATGCGATATCCTCTGAAATATTGATCGTGGCCAGGTTTAATTGACTGTTTCTGTGTGGTACCACAATACTACGTGATTCAAACCAGAAGAAGACCAGGACCTGGCCAACAAGAATTCGAAATATGCGATTTTATGAACCTGATGAGAGCAAATACCAGACCTACCCTAGACCTAACATGCGTTATCCTCTAAAATATTGATCGAAACCACGCTTAACCGACTGTTTCAGTGTGGTACCACATTACTACGTGATCCAAACCAGAAAAAACCCAGGATCTGTCCAAGAATTATGTGAAGAATGCGAAAGTATGAGTCTGATGAGGGCAAATCCCAGACCTAACCCGGACCTAGCATGCGTTATCCTCTAAAATATTGATCGAAACCAGGTTTAATCGACTGTTTCAGTGTGGTACCACATTACTACGCGGTACAATCCAGAAAAGGACCAGGATCTGGCCAACAAGTGTGCGAAATATGCGAAAGTGTGAGTCTGATGAGGGCAAATCCAAGACCTAACCTAGACCTAACGTGCCTTTTCCTCTAAAATATTGATCGAAACCAGGTTTAAACCACTCTTTCAATGTGGTACCACATTACTACGCGGTACAATCCAGAAAAGGACCAGGATCTGGCCAACAAGTGTGCGAAATATGCGAAAGTATGAGCCTGATGAGAGCAAATCCCTGACCTAACCTAGACCTAACATGCCTTTTCCTCTAAAATATTGATCGAAACCAGGTTTAATCCACTCTTTCAATGTGGTACCACATTACTACGCGGTACAATCCAGAAAAGGACCAGGATCTGGCCAACAAGTGTGCGAAATATGCGAAAGTGTGAGTCTGATGGGGGCAAATCCCAGACCTAACCCAGACCTAGCATGCGTTATCCTCTAAAATATTGATCGTGGCCTTGTTTAATTGACTGTTTCTGTGTGGTGCGACAATGTTACGTGATTCAAACCAGAGGAAGACCAGGATCTGGCCAACAAGAATGCGAAATATGCGATTTTATGAGCCTGATGAGGGCAAATCCCTGGCCTAACCTAGACCTAACATGCCTTTTCCTCTAAAATATTGATCGAAACCAGGTTTAATCCACTCTTTCAGTGTGGTACCACATTACTACGCGGTACAATCCAGAAAAGGACCAGGATCTGGCCAACAAGTGTGCGAAATATGCGAAAGTATGAGCCTGATGAGAGCAAATCCCTGGCCTAACCTAGACCTAACATGCCTTTTCCTCTAAAATATTGATCGAAACCAGGTTTAATCCACTCTTTCAGTGTGGTACCACATTACTACGCGGTACAATCCAGAAAAGGACCAGGATCTGGCCAACAAGTGTGCGAAATATGCGAAAGTGTGAGTCTGATGAGGGCAAATCCCAGACCTAACCTAGACCTAACATGCCTTTTCCTCTAAAATATTGATCGAAACCACTTTTAATCCACTGCTTCAGTGTGGTACCACATTACTACGCGGTGCAATCCAGAAAAGGACCGGGATCTGGCCAACAAGTGTGCGAAATATGCGAAAGTATGAGCCTGATGAGAGCAAATCCCTGGCCTAACCTAGACCTAGCATGCGTTATCCTCTAAAGTATTGATCGAAACCAGGTTTAATCGACTGTTCCAGTGTGGTACCACATTACTACCTAATCCAAACCAGAAAAAAACCCTGGATCTGTTCAACAAGTGTGTGAAGAATGCGAAAGTATGAGTCTGATGTGGGCAAATCCCAGACCTAACCCAGATCTAGCATGCGTTATCCTCTAAGATATTGATTGTGGCCAGGTTTAATCGACTCTTTCAGTGTGGTACCACATTACTACGCGATACAATCCAGAAAAGGACCAGGATCTGGCCAACAAGAATGCGAAATATGCGATTGCATGAGCCTAATGAGGGCAAATCCCAGACCTAACCCAGATCTAGCATGCGTTATCCTCTGAAATATTTATCGTGGCCTGGTTTAATTGACTGTTTCAGTGTGGGACCACATTACTACTTGATCCAAACCAGAAAAAACTCGGGATCTGTTCAACAACTATGTGAAGAATGCGAAAGTACGAGTCTGATGAGGGCAGATCCCAGACCTAACCCAGACCTAACATGCGTTATCCTTTAAAATATTGGTCGAGACCAGGCTTAATCGACTGTTTTATGTGTAGTACCACATTACTACGTGATCCAAACCAGAAAAAACCCAGGATCTGTTCAACAAGTATGTGAAGAATGCGAAAGTATGAGTCTGATGGGAGCAAATCCCTGGCCTAACCTAGACCAAACATGCGTTATCCTCTAAAACATTGATCCAGACCAGGCATAATCGACCGTTTCAGTGTGGTACCACATTACTACGTGATCCAAACCAGAGAAAACTCAGGATCTGTTCAACAAGTATGAGAAGAACGCGAAAGTATGAGCCTGATGAGGGCACTTCCAAGACCTAACCCAGACCTAGCGTGCGTTATCCTCTAAAATATTGATCGCGGCCAGGTTTAATTGACTGTTTCTGTGTGGTACCACAATACTACGTGATTCAAACCAGAGGAAGTCCAGGATCTTGGCAACAAGAATGCAAAATATGCGATTGTATGAGCCTGATGAGAGCAAATCGCAGACCTAACCCAGACCTAGCATGCGTTATCCTCTAAAGTATTGATCGAAACCAGGTTTAATCGACTGTTCCAGTGTGGTACCACATTACTACCTAATCCAAACCAGAAAAAAACCCTGGATCTGTTCAACAAGTGTGTGAAGAATGCGAAAGTATGAGTCTGATGTGGGCAAATCCCAGACCTAACCCAGATCTAGCATGCGTTATCCTCTAAGATATTGATTGTGGCCAGGTTTAATCGACTCTTTCAGTGTGGTACCACATTACTACGCGATACAATCCAGAAAAGGACCAGGATCTGGCCAACAAGAATGCGAAATATGCGATTGCATGAGCCTAATGAGGGCAAATCCCAGACCTAACCCAGACCTAGCATGCGTTATCCTCTAAAATATTGATCGTGGCCACGTTTAATTGACTCTTTCTGTGTGGTACCACAATATTACGTGCTTCAAACCAGAGGAAGACCAGGATCTGGCCAACAAGAATGCGAAATATGCGAGTTTATGAGCCTGATGAGGGCAAGTCCCAGACCTAACCCAGACCTAGCATGCGTTATCCTCTAAAATATTGATCGAAACCAGTTTTAATCGACTGTTTCAGTGTGGGACCACATTACTACGTGATCCAAACCAGAAAAGGACCTGGATCTGGCCAACAAGTGTGCGAAATATGCGAAAGTATGAGCCTGATGAGAGCAAATCCCTGACCTAACCTAGACCTAACATGCCTTCTCCTCTAAAATATTGATCGAAACCAGGTTTAAGCCACTCTTTCAGTGTGGTACCACATTACTACACGGTACAATCCAGAAAAGGACCAGGATCTGGCCAACAAGTGTGCGAAATATGCGACTGCATGAGTCTGATGAGAGCAAATACCAGACCTAACCTAGACCTAACATGCGTTATTCTCTTAAATATTGATCGAAACCAGGTTTAATCGACTGTTTCTGTGTCGTACCACATTACTACGTGATCCAAACCAGAAAAAACCCAGGATCTGGCCAACAAGAATGCAAAATATGCGATTGTATGAGCCTGATGAGAGCAAATACCAGACCTAACCTAGACCTAACATGCGTTATCCTCTAAAATATTGATCGAAACCAGGTTTAATCCACTCTTTCAGTGTGGCACCACATTACTACGTGATACAACCCAGAAAGGGACCAGGATCTGGCCAACAAGTGTGCTAAGTATGCGAAAGTGTGAGTCTGATGAGGGCAAATCCCAAACCTATACCCAGACCTAGCATGCGTTATCCTCTAAAATATTGATCGTGGCCAGGTTTTATTGGCTGCTTCTGTGTGGTACCTCAAAACTACGTGATCCAAACCAGAAAAAACCCAGGATCTGGCCAACAAGAATGCGAAATATGCGATTGAATGAGCCTGAAGAGAGCAAATCCCAGACCTAACCTAGACCTAACATGCGTTATCCTCTAAAATATTGATCGAAACCAGGCTTAACCGACTGTTTTAGTGTGGCACCACATTACTACGTGATCCAAACCAGAAAAAACCCAGGATCTGTTCAAGAATTATGTGAAGAATGCGAACGTATGAGTCTGATGAGGGCAAATCCCAAACCTAACCCGGACCTAGCATGCGTTATCCTCTAAAATATTGATCGAAACCAGGTTTAATCGACTGTTCCAGTGTGGTACGACATTACTACCTAATCCAAACCAGAAAAAACCCTGGATCTGTTCAACAAGTGTGTGAAGAATGCGAAAGTATGAGTCTGATGTGGGCAAATACCAGACCTAACCCAGATCTAGCATGCGATATCCTCTAAAATATTGATCGAAACCAGGTTTAATCCACTCTTTCAATGTGGTAGTACATTACTACGCGACACAATCCAGAAAAGGACCAGGATCTGGCCAACAAGAATGCGAAATATGCGATTGCATGAGCCTGATGGGGGCAAATCCCAGACCTAACCCAGACCTAGCATGCGTTATCCTCTAAAATATTGATCGTGGCCACGTTTAATTGACTGATTCTGTGTGGTACCACAATATTACGTGATTCAAACCAGACGAAGACCAGGATCTGGCCAACAAGAATGCGAAATATGCGATTTTGTGAGCCTGATGAGGGCAAGTCCCAGACCTAACCCAGATCTAGCATGCGTTATCCTCTGAAATATTGATCGTGGCCAGGTTTAATTGACTGTTTCTGTGTGGTACCACAATACTACGTGATTCAAACCAGAAGAAGACCAGGATCTGGCCAACAAGAATTCGAAATATGCGATTGTATGAGCCTGATGAGAGCAAATACCAGACCTACCCTAGACCTAACATGCGTTATCCTCTAAAATATTGATCGAAACCAGGCTTAACCGACTGTTTCAGTGTGGTACCACATTACTACGTGATCCAAACCAGAAAAAACCCAGGATCTGTCCAAGAATTATGTGAAGAATGCGAAAGTATGAGTCTGATGAGGGCAAATCCCAGACCTAACCCGGATCTAGCATGCGTTATCCTATAAAATATTGATCGAAACCAGGTTTAATCGACTGTTTCAGTGTGGTACCACATTACTACGCGGTACAATCCAGAAAAGGACCAGGATCTGGCCAACAAGTATGCGAAATATGCGAAAGTGTGAGTCTGATGAGGGCAAATCCCAGACCTAACCTAGACCTAACATGCCTTTTCCTCTAAAATATTGATCGAAACCAGGTTTAATCCACTCTTTCAGTGTGGTACCACATTACTACGCGGTGCAATCCAGAAAAGGACCAGGATCTGGCCAACAAGTGTGCGAAATATGCGAAAGTGTGAGTCTGATGGGGGCAAATCCCAGACCTAACCCAGACCTAGCATGCGTTATCCTCTAAAATATTGATCGTGGCCTCGTTTAATTGACTGTTTCTGTGTGGTGCGACAATGTTACGTGATTCAAACCAGAGGAAGACCAGGATCTGGCCAACAAGTGTGCGAAATATGCGAAAGTATGAGCCTGATGAGAGCAAATCCCTGACTTAACCTAGACCTAACATGCCTTTTCCTCTAAAATATTGATCGAAACCAGGTTTAATCCACTGTTTCAGTGTGGTACCACATTACTACGCGGTACAATCCAGAAAAGGACCAGGATCTGGCCAACAAGTGTGCGAAATATGCGAAAGTGTGAGTCTGATGAGGGCAAATTCCAGACCTAACCTAGACCTAACATGCCTTCTCCTCTAAAATATTGATCGAAACCAGGTTTAATCCACTCTTTCAGTGTGGTACCACATTACTACGCGGTACAATCCAGAAAAGGACCAGGATCTGGCCAACAAGTGTGCGAAATATGCGAAAGTGTGAGTCTGATGGAGGCAAATCCCAGACCTAACCCAGACCTAGCATGCGTTATCCTCTAAAATATTGATCGTGGCCTCGTTTAATTGACTGTTTCTGTGTGGTGCGACAATGTTACGTGATTCAAACCAGAGGAAGACCAGGATCTGGCCAACAAGAATGCGAAATATGCGATTTTATGAGCCTGATGAGGGCAAATCCCTGGCCTAACCTAGACCTAACATGCCTTTTCCTCTAAAATATTGATCGAAACCAGGTTTAATCCACTCTTTCAGTGTGGTACCACATTACTACGCGGTACAATCCAGAAAAGGACCAGGATCTGGCCAACAAGTATGCGAAATATGCGAAAGTGTGAGTCTGATGAGGGCAAATCCCAGACCTAACCTAGACCTAACATGCCTTTTCCTCTAAAATATTGATCGAAACCAGGTTTAATCCACTCTTTCAGTGTGGTACCACATTACTACGCGGTGCAATCCAGAAAAGGACCAGGATCTGGCCAACAAGTGTGCGAAATATGCGAAAGTGTGAGTCTGATGGGGGCAAATCCCAGACCTAACCCAGACCTAGCATGCGTTATCCTCTAAAATATTGATCGTGGCCTCGTTTAATTGACTGTTTCTGTGTGGTGCGACAATGTTACGTGATTCAAACCAGAGGAAGACCAGGATCTGGCCAACAAGAATGCGAAATATGCGATTTTATGAGCTTGATGAGGGCAAATCCCTGGCCTAACCTAGACCTAACATGTTTTTTCCTCTAAAATATTGATCGAAACCAGGTTTAATCCACTCTTTCAGTGTGGTACCACATTACTACGCGGTACAATCCAGAAAAGGACCAGGATCTGGCCAACAAGTGTGCGAAATATGCGAATGTGTGAGCCTAATGAGAGCAAATCCCTGGCCTAACCTAGACCTAACATGCCTTTTCCTCTAAAATATTGATCGAAACCAGGTTTAATCCACTCTTTCAGTGTGGTACCACATTACTACGCGGTACAATCCAGAAAAGGACCAGGATCTGGCCAACAAGTGTGCGAAATATGCGAAAGTGTGAGTCTGATGAGGGCAAATCCCAGACCTAACCTAG
This sequence comes from Colletes latitarsis, assembly GCF_051014445.1. NCBI lineage: Eukaryota > Metazoa > Arthropoda > Insecta > Hymenoptera > Colletidae > Colletes > Colletes latitarsis. Next base: position 3,809,923 of record NC_135137.1, read on the forward strand.
ACCTAACATGCCTTTTCCTCTAAAATATTGATCGAAACCAGTTTTAATCGACTCTTTCAGTGTGGTACCACATTACTACGCGGTACAATCCAGAAAAGGACCAGGATCTGGCCAACAAGTGTGCGAAATATGCGAAAGTATGAGCCTGATGAGAGCAAATCCCTGGCCTAACCTAGACCTAACATGCATTATCCTCTAAAACATTGATCCAGACCAGGCATAATTGACCGTTTCAGTGTGGTACCACATTACTACGTGATCCAAACCAGAAAAAACTCAGGATCTGGTCAACAAGTATGTGAAGAATGCGAAAGTATGAGTCTGATGAGGGCAAATCCCAGACCAAACCCGGATCTAGCATGCGTTATCCTCTAAAATATTGATCGAAACCAGGTTTAATCGACTGTTTCAGTGTGGTACCACATTACTACGCGGTACAATCCAGAAAAGGACCAGGATCTGGCCAGCAAGTGTGCGAAATATGCGAAAGTGTGAGTCTGATGAGGGCAAATCCCAGACCTAACCTAGACCTAACATGCCTTTTCCTCTAAAATATTGATCGAAACCAGTTTTAATCCACTCTTTCAGTGTGGTACCACATTACTACGCGGTACAATCCAGAAAAGGACCAGGATCTGGCCAACAAGTGTGCGAAATATGCGAAAGTATGAGCCTGATGAGAGCAAATCCCTGGCCTAACCTAGACCTAACATGCGTTATCCTCTAAAACATTGATCCAGACCAGGCATAATTGACCGTTTCAGTGTGGTACCACATTACTACGTGATCCAAACCAGAAAAAACTCAGGATCTGGTCAACAAGTATGTGAAGAATGCGAAAGTATGAGTCTGATGAGGGCAAATCCCAGACCTAACCCAGACCTAACATGCGTTATCCTCTAAAATATAGGTCGAGACCAGGCTTAATCGACTGTTTTATGTGTAGTACCACATTACTACGTGATCCAAACCAGAAGAAGACCAGGATCTTGGCAACAAGAATGCAAAATATGCGATTGTATGAGCCTGATGAGGGCAAATCCCAGACCTAACCCAGATCTAGCATGCGTTATCCTCTGAAATATTGATCGTGGCCAGGTTTAATTGACTGTTTCAGTGTGGGACCACATTACTACGTGATCCAAACCAGAGAAGAACCAGGACCTGGCCATCAAGTGTGCGAAATATGCGAAAGTATGAGCCTGATGAGAGCAAATCCCTGACTTAACCTAGACCTAACATGCGTTATCCTCTAAAATATTGATCGAAACCAGGCTTAACCGACTGTTTCAGTGTGGTACCACATTACTACTTGATCCAAACCAGAAAAAACTCGGGATCTGTTCAACAACTATGTGAAGAATGCGAAAGTATGAGTCCGATGAGGGCAAATCCCAGACCTAACCCAGACCTAACATGCGTTATCCTCTTAAATATTAGTCGAGACCAGGCTTAATCGACTGTTTTATGTGTAGTACCACATTACTACCTGATCCAAACCAGAAAAAACCCAGGATCTGTTCAAGAAGTATGTGAAGAATGCGAAAGTATGAGTCTGATGAGGGCAAATCCCAGACCTAACCCAGACCTAGCATGCGTTATCCTCTAAAATATTGATCGTGGCCACGCTTAATTGACTGTTTCTGTGTGGTACCACAATACTACGTGATTCAAACCAGAAGAAGACCAGGATCCGTTCAACAAGTATGTGAAGAATGCGAAAGTATTAGTCTGATGAGAGCAAATCCCTGGCCTAACCTAGACCTAACATGCGTTATCCTCTAAAACATTGATCCAGACCAGGCATAATTGACCGTTTCAGTGTTGTACCACATTACTATGTGATCCAAACCAGAAAAAACTCAGGATCTGGTCAACAAGTATGTGAAGAATGCGAAAGTGTGAGCCTGATGAGAGCAAATCCCACACCTAACCTAGACCTAACATGCGTTATCCTCTAAAATATTGATCGAAACCAGGTTTAATCCACTCTTTCAGTGTGGCACCACATTACTACGTGATACAATCCAGAAAGGGACCAGGATCTGGCCAACAAGTGTGCTAAGTATGCGAAAGTGTGAGTCTGATGAGGGCAAATCCCAGACCTAACCTAGACCTAACATGCGTTATCCTCTAAAATATTGATCGAAACCAGGCTTAACCGACTGTTTCAGTGTGGTACCACATTACTACTTGATCCAAACCAGACAAAACTCGGGATCTGTTCAACAACTATGTGAAGAATGCGAAAGTATGAGTCTGATGAGGGCAAATCCCAGACCTAACCCAGACCTAACATGCGTTATCCTCTAAAATATTGGTCGAGACCAGGCTTAATCGACTGTTTTATGTGTAGTACCACATTACTACGTGATCCAAACCAGAAAAAACCCAGGATCTGTTCAACAAGTATGTGAAGAATGCGAAAGTATGAGTCTGATGAGAGCAAATCCCTGGCCTAACCTAGACCTAACATGCGTTATCCTCTAAAACATTGATCCAGACCAGGCATAATCGACCGTTTCAGTGTGGTACCACATTACTACGTGATCCAAACCAGAAAAAACTCAGGATCTGTTCAACAAGTATGTGAAGAATGCGAAAGTGTGAGTCTGATGAGGGCAAATCCCAGACCTAAACCAGACCTGGCATGCGTTGTCCTCTAAAATATTGATCGTGGCCACGTTTAATTGACTGTTTCTGTGTGGTACCACAATACTACGTGATTCAAATCAGAAGAAGACCAGGATCTTGGCAACAAGAATGCAAAATATGCGAAAGTGTGAGTCTGATGAGGGCACATCCCAGACCTAACCTAGACCTAGCATGCGTTATCCTCTAAAATATTGATCGTGGCCACGTTTAATTGACTGTTTCTGTGTGGTACCACAATATTACGTGATTCAAACCAGAGGAAGACCAGGATCTGGCCAACAAGAATGCGAAATTTGCGATTTTATGGGCCTGATGAGGGCAAATCCCAGACCTAACCCAGACCTAGCATGCGTTATCCTCTAAAATATTGATCGAAACCAGGTTTAATCGACTGTTCCAGTGTGGTACCACATTACTACCTAATCCAAACCAGAAAAAAACCCTGGATCTGTTCAACAAGTGTGTGAAGAATGCGAAAGTATGAGTCTGATGTGGGCAAATCCCAGACCTAACCCAGACCTAGCATGCGTTATCCTCTAAAATACTGATCGTGGCCACGTTTAATTGACTGTTTCTGTGTGGTACCACAATATTACGTGCTTCAAACCAGAGGAAGACCAGGATCTGGCCAACAAGAATGCGAAATATGCGATTTTATGAGCCTGATGAGGGCACATCCCTGACCTAACCCAGACCTAGCATGCGTTATCCTTTAAAATATTGATCGTGGCCAGGTTTAATTGACTGTTTCTGTGTGGTACCACAATACTTCGTGATTCAAACCAGAAGAAGACCAGGATCTTGGCAACAAGAATGCAAAATATGCGATTGTATGAGCCTGATGAGGGCAAATCCCAGACCTAACCCAGATCTAGCATGCGTTATCCTCTGAAATATTGATCGTGGCCAGGTTTAATTGACTGTTTCAGTGTGGGACCACATTACTACGTGATCCAAACCAGAAAAAACTCGGGATCTGTTCAACAACTATGTGAAGAATGCGAAAGTATGAGTCTGATGAGGGCAAATCCCAGACCTAACCCAGACCTAACATGCGTTATCCTCTTAAATATTAGTCGAGACCAGGCTTAATCGACTGTTTTATGTGTAGTACCACATTACTACGTGATCCAAACCAGAAAAAACCCAGGATCTGTTCAAGAAGTATGTGAAGAATGCGAAAGTATGAGTCTGATGAGGGCAAATCCCAGACCTACCCCGACCTAGCATGCGTTATCCTCTAAAATATTGATCGTGGCCACGCTTAATTGACTGTTTCTGTGTGGTACCACAATACTACGTGATTCAAACCAGAAGAAGACCAGGATCCGTTCAACAAGTATGTGAAGAATGCGAAAGTATTAGTCTGATGAGAGCAAATCCCTGGCCTAACCTAGACCTAACATGCGTTATCCTCTAAAACATTGATCCAGACCAGGCATAATTGACCGTTTCAGTGTTGTACCACATTACTATGTGATCCAAACCAGAAAAAACTCAGGATCTGGTCAACAAGTATGTGAAGAATGCGAAAGTGTGAGCCTGATGAGAGCAAATCCCAGACCTAACCTAGACCTAACATGCGTTATCCTCTAAAATATTGATCGAAACCAGGTTTACTCGACTGTCTCTGTGTCGTACCACATTACTGCGTGATCCAAACCAGAAAAAACCCTGGATCTGTTCAACAAGTATGTGAAGAATGCGAAAGTATGAGTCTGTTGAGGGCACATCCCAGACCTAACCCAGACCTAGCATGCGTTATCCTCTAAAACATTGATCGTGGCCAGGTTTAATTGACTGTTTCTGTGTGGTACCACAATACTACGTGATTCAAACCAGAAGAAGACCAGGATCTTGGCAACAAGAATGCAAAATATGCGATTGTATGAGCCTGATGAGGGCAAATCCCAGACCTAACCCAGATCTAGCATGCGTTATCCTCTGAAATATTGATCGTGGCCAGGTTTAATTGACTGTTTCAGTGTGGGACCACATTACTACGTGATCCAAACCAGAAAAGAACCAGGACCTGGCCAACAAGTGTGCGAAATATGCGAAAGTATGAGCCTGATGGGAACAAATCCCTGACTTAACCTAGACCTAACATGCGTTATCCTCTAAAATATTGATCGAAACCAGGCTTAACCGACTGTTTCAGTGTGGTACCACATTACTACTTGATCCAAACCAGAAAAAACTCGGGATCTGTTCAACAACTATGTGAAGAATGCGAAAGTATGAGTCTGATGAGGGCAAATCCCAGACCTAACCCAGACCTAGCATGCGTTATCCTCTAAAATATTGATCGTGGCCACGCTTAATTGACTGTTTCTGTGTGGTACCACAATACTACGTGATTCAAACCAGAAGAAGACCAGGATCCGTTCAACAAGTATGTGAAGAATGCGAAAGTATGAGTCTGATGAGAGCAAATCCCTAGCCTAACCTAGACCTAACATGCGTTATCCTCTAAAACATTGATCCAGACCAGGCATAATTGACCGTTTCAGTGTTGTACCACATTACTACGTGATCCAAACCAGAAAAAACTCAGGATCTGGTCAACAAGTATGTGACGAATGCGAAAGTGTGAGCCTGATGAGAGCAAATCCTAGACCTAACCTAGACCTAACATGCGTTATCCTCTAAAATATTGATCGAAACCAGGTTTACTCGACTGTCTCTGTGTCGTACCACATTACTACGTGATCCAAACCAGAAAAAACCCAGGATCTGTTCAACAAGTGTGTGAAGAATGCGAAAGTGTGAGCCTGATGAGAGCAAATCCCAGACCTAACCTAGACCTAACATGCGTTATCCTCTAAAACATTGATCCAGACCAGGCTTAATCGACCGCTTCAGTGTGGTACCACATTACTACGTGATCCAAACCAGAAAAAACTCAGGATCTGGTCAACAAGTATGTGAAGAATGCGAAAGTGTGAGCCTGATGAGAGCAAATCCCAGACCTAACCTAGACCTAACATGCGTTATCCTCTAAAATATTGATCGAAACCAGGCTTAACCGACTGTTTCAGTGTGGTACCACATTACTACGTGATCCAAACCAGAAAAAACGCAGGATCTGTCCAAGAATTATGTGAAGAATGCGAAAGTATGAGTCTGATGAGGGCATATCCCAGACCTAACCCGGACCTAGCATGCGTTATCCTCTAAAATATTGATCGAAACCAGGTTTAATCGACTGTTTCAGTGTGGTACCACATTACTACGCGGTACAATCCAGAAAAGGACCAGGATCTGGCCAACAAGTGTGCGAAATATGCGAAAGTGTGAGTCTGATGGGGGCAAATCCCAGACCTAACCCAGACCTAGCATGCGTTATCCTCTAAAATATTGATCGTGGCCTCGTTTAATTGACTGTTTCAGTGTGGTGCGACAATGTTACGTGATTCAAACCAGAGGAAGACCAGGATCTGGCCAACAAGAATGCGAAATATGCGATTTTATGAGCCTGATGAGGGCAAATCCCTGGCCTAACCTAGACCTAACATGCCTTTTCCTCTAAAATATTGATCGAAACCAGGTTTAATCCACTCTTTCAGTGTGGTACCACATTACTACGCGGTACAATCCAGAAAAGGACCAGGATCTGGCCAACAAGTGTGCGAAATATGCGAAAGTGTGAGCCTGATGAGAGCAAATCCCTGGCATAACCTAGACCTAACATGCCTTTTCCTCTAAAATATTGATCGAAACCAGGTTTAATCCACTCTTTCAGTGTGGTACCACATTACTACGCGGTACAATCCAGAAACGGACCAGGATCTGGCCAACAAGTGTGCGAAATATGCGAAAGTGTGAGTCTGATGAGGGCAAATCCCAGACCTAACCTAGACCTAACATGCCTTTTCCTCTAAAATATTGATCGAAACCAGTTTTAATCCACTCTTTCAGTGTGGTACCACATTACTACGCGGTACAATCCAGAAAAGGACCAGGATCTGGCCAACAAGTGTGCGAAATATGCGAAAGTATGAGCCTGATGAGAGCAAATCCCTGGCCTAACCTAGACCTAACATGCGTTATCCTCTAAAACATTGATCCAGACCAGGCATAATTGACCGTTTCAGTGTGGTACCACATTACTACGTGATCCAAACCAGAAAAAACTCAGGATCTGGTCAACAAGTATGTGAAGAATGCGAAAGTATGAGCCTGATGAGAGCAAATCCCTGACTTAACCTAGACCTAACATGCCTTTTCCTCTAAAATATTGATCGAAACCAGGTTTAATCCACTCTTTCAGTGTGGTACCACATTACTACGCGGTACAATCCAGAAAAGGACCAGGATCTGGCCAACAAGTGTGCGAAATATGCGAAAGTGTGAGTCTGATGAGGGCAAATTCCAGACCTAACCTAGACCTAACATGCCATTTCCTCTAAAATATTGATCGAAATCAGGTTTAATCCACTCTTTCAGTGTGGTACCACATTACTACGCGGTACAATCCAGAAAAGGACCAGGATCTGGCCAACAAGTGTGCGAAATATGCGAATGTGTGAGCCTAATGAGAGCAAATCCCTGGCCTAACCTAGACCTAACATGCCTTTTCCTCTAAAATATTGATCGAAACCAGGTTTAATCCACTCTTTCAGTGTGGTACCACATTACTACGCGGTACAATCCAGAAAAGGACCAGGATCTGGCCAACAAGTGTGCGAAATATGCGAAAGTGTGAGTCTGATGAGGGCAAATCCCAGACCTAACCTAGACCTAACATGCCTTTTCCTCTAAAATATTGATCGAAACCAGTTTTAATCGACTCTTTCAGTGTGGTACCACATTACTACGCGGTACAATCCAGAAAAGGACCAGGATCTGGCCAACAAGTGTGCGAAATATGCGAAAGTATGAGCCTGATGAGAGCAAATCCCTGGCCTAACCTAGACCTAACATGCGTTATCCTCTAAAACATTGATCCAGACCAGGCATAATTGACCGTTTCAGTGTGGTACCACATTACTACGTGATCCAAACCAGAAAAAACTCAGGATCTGGTCAACAAGTATGTGAAGAATGCGAAAGTATGAGTCTGATGAGGGCGAATCCCAGACCAAACCCGGATCTAGCATGCGTTATCCTTTAAAATATTGACCGAAACCAGGTTTAATCGACTGTTTCAGTGTGGTACCACATTACTACGCGGTACAATCCAGAAAAGGACCAGGATCTGGCCAACAAGTGTGCGAAATATGCGAAAGTATGAGCCTGATGAGAGCAAATCCCTGACTTAACCTAGACCTAACATGCGTTATCCTCTAAAATATTGATCGAAACCAGGCTTAACCGACTGTTTCAGTGTGGTACCACATTACTACGTGATCCAAACCAGAAAAAACCCAGGATCTGTCCAAGAATTATGTGAAGAATGCGAAAGTATGAGTCTGATGAGGGCAAATCCCAGACCTAACCCGGACCTAGCATGCGTTATCCTCTAAAATATTGATCGAAACCAGGTTTAATCGACTGTTTCAGTGTGGTACCACATTACTACGCGGTACAATCCAGAAAAGGACCAGGATCTGGCCAACAAGTGTGCGAAATATGCGAAAGTGTGAGTCTGATGAGGGCAAATTCCAGACCTAACCTTGACCTAACATGCCTTTTCCTCTAAAATATTGATCGAAACCAGGTTTAATCCACTCTTTCAGTGTGGTACCACATTACTACGCGGTACAATCCAGAAAAGGACCAGGATCTGGCCAACAAGTGTGCGAAATATGCGAAAGTATGAGCCTGATGAGAGCAAATCCCTGACTTAACCTAGACCGAACATGCGTTATCCTCTGAAATATTGATCGAAACCAGGCTTAACCGACTGTTTCAGTGTGGTACCACATTACTACGTGATCCAAACCAGAAAAAACCCAGGATCTGTCCAAGAATTATGTGAAGAATGCGAAAGTATGAGTCTGATGAGGGCAAATCCCAGACCTAACCCGGACCTAGCATGCGTTATCCTCTAAAATATTGATCGAAACCAGGTTTAATCGACTGTTTCAGTGTGGTACCACATTACTACGCGGTACAATCCAGAAAAGGACCAGGATCTGGCCAACAAGTGTGCGAAATATGCGAAAGTGTGAGTCTGATGGGGGCAAATCCCAGACCTAACCCAGACCTAGCATGCGTTATCCTCTAAAATATTGATCGTGGCCTCGTTTAATTGACTGTTTCTGTGTGGTGCGACAATGTTACGTGATTCGAACCAGAGGAAGACCAGGATCTGGCCAACAAGAATGCGAAATATGCGATTTTATGAGCCTGATGAGGGCAAATCCCTGGCCTAACCTAGACCTAACATGCCTTTTCCTCTAAAATATTGATCGAAACCAGGTTTAATCCACTCTTTCAGTGTGGTACCACATTACTACGCGGTACAATCCAGAAAAGGACCAGGATCTGGCCAACAAGTGTGCGAAATATGCGAAAGTGTGAGCCTGATGAGAGCAAATCCCTGGCATAACCTAGACCTAACATGCCTTTTCCTCTAAAATATTGATCGAAACCAGGTTTAATCCACTCTTTCAGTGTGGTACCACATTACTACGCGGTACAATCCAGAAACGGACCAGGATCTGGCCAACAAGTGTGCGAAATATGCGAAAGTGTGAGTCTGATGAGGGCAAATCCCAGACCTAACCTAGACCTAACATGCCTTTTCCTCTAAAATATTGATCGAAACCAGTTTTAATCCACTCTTTCAGTGTGGTACCACATTACTACGCGGTACAATCCAGAAAAGGACCAGGATCTGGCCAACAAGTGTGCGAAATATGCGAAAGTATGAGCCTGATGAGAGCAAATCCCTGGCCTAACCTAGACCTAACATGCGTTATCCTCTAAAACATTGATCCAGACCAGGCATAATTGACCGTTTCAGTGTGGTACCACATTACTACGTGATCCAAACCAGAAAAAACTCAGGATCTGGTCAACAAGTATGTGAAGAATGCGAAAGTATGAGTCTGATGAGGGCAAATCCCAGACCTAACCCAGACCTAACATGCGTTATCCTCTAAAATATAGGTCGAGACCAGGCTTAATCGACTGTTTTATGTGTAGTACCACATTACTACGTGATCCGAACCAGAAGAAGACCAGGATCTTGGCAACAGGAATGCAAAATATGCGATTGTATGAGCCTGATGAGAGCAAATCCCAGACCTAACCCAGATCTAGCATGCGTTATCCTCTGAAATATTGATCGTGGCCAGGTTTAATTGACTGTTTCAGTGTGGGACCACATTACTACGTGATCCAAACCAGAAAAGAACCAGGACCTGGCCAACAAGTGTGCGAAATATGCGAAAGTATGAGCCTGATGAGAGCAAATCCCTGACTTAACCTAGACCTAACATGCCTTTTCCTCTAAAATATTGATCGAAACCAGGTTTAATCTACTCTTTCAGTGTGGTACCACATTACTACGCGGTACAATCCAGAAAAGGACCAGGATCTGGCCAACAAGTGTGCGAAATATGCGAAAGTGTGAGTCTGATGAGGGCAAATTCCAGACCTAACCTAGACCTAACATGCCTTTTCCTCTAAAATATTGATCGAAATCAGGTTTAATCCACTCTTTCAGTGTGGTACCACGTTACTACGCGGTACAATCCAGAAAAGGACCAGGATCTGGCCAACAAGTGTGCGAAATATGCGAAAGTGTGAGTCTGATGGGGGCAAATCCCAGACCTAACCCAGACCTAGCATGCGTTATCCTCTAAAATATTGATCGTGGCCTCGTTTAATTGACTGTTTCTGTGTGGTGCGACAATGTTACGTGATTCAAACCAGAGGAAGACCAGGATCTGGCCAACAAGAATGCGAAATATGCGATTTTATGAGCCTGATGAGGGCAAATCCCTGGCCTAACCTAGACCTAACATGCCTTTTCCTCTAAAATATTGATCGAAACCAGGTTTAATCCACTCTTTCAGTGTGGTACCACATTACTACGCGGTACAATCCAGAAAAGGGCCAGGATCTGGCCAACAAGTGTGCGAAATATGCGAAAGTGTGAGCCTGATGAGAGCAAATCCCTGGCCTAACCTAGACCTAACATGCCTTTTCCTCTAAAATATTGATCGAAACCAGGTTTAATCCACTCTTTCAGTGTGGTACCACATTACTACGCGGTACAATCCAGAAAAGGACCAGGATCTGGCCAACAAGTGTGCGAAATATGCGAAAGTGTGAGTCTGATGAGGGCAAATCCCAGACCTAACCTAGACCTAACATGCCTTTTCCTCTAAAATATTGATCGAAACCAGTTTTAATCCACTCTTTCAGTGTGGTACCACATTACTACGCGGTACAATCCAGAAAAGGACCAGGATCTGGCCAACAAGTGTGCGAAATATGCGAAAGTATGAGCCTGATGAGAGCAAATCCCTGGCCTAACCTAGACCTATCATGCGTTATCCTCTAAAACATTGATCCAGACCAGGCATAATTGACCGTTTCAGTGTGGTACCACATTACTACGTGATCCAAACCAGAAAAAACTCAGGATCTGGTCAACAAGTGTGTGAAGAATGCGAAAGTATGAGTCTGATGAGGGCAAATCCCAGACCTATCCCAGACCTAACATGCGTTATCCTCTAAAATATAGGTCGAGACCAGGCTTAATCGACTGTTTTATGTGTAGTACCACATTACTACGTGATCCAAACCAGAAGAAGACCAGGATCTTGGCAACAAGAATGCAAAATATGCGATTGTATGAGCCTGATGAGGGCAAATCCCAGACCTAACCCAGATCTAGCATGCGTTATCCTCTGAAATATTGATCGTGGCCAGGTTTAATTGACTGTTTCAGTGTGGGACCACATTACTACGTGATCCAAACCAGAGAAGAACCAGGACCTGGCCAACAAGTGTGCGAAATATGCGAAAGTATGAGCCTGATGAGAGCAAATCCCTGACTTAACCTAGACCTAACATGCGTTATCCTCTAAAATATTGATTGAAACCAGGCTTAACCGACTGTTTCAGTGTGGTACCACATTACTACTTGATCCAAACCAGAAAAAACTCGGGATCTGTTCAACAACTATGTGAAGAATGCGAAAGTATGAGTCTGATGAGGGCAAATCCCAGACCTAACCCAGACCTAACATGCGTTATCCTCTTAAATATTAGTCGAGACCAGGCTTAATCGACTGTTTTATGTGTAGTACCACATTACTACGTGATCCAAACCAGAAAAAACCCAGGATCTGTTCAAGAAGTATGTGAAGAATGCGAAAGTATGAGTCTGATGAGGGCAAATCCCAGACCTAACCCAGACCTAGCATGCGTTATCCTCTAAAATATTGATCGTGGCCACGCTTAATTGACTGTTTCTGTGTGGTACCACAATACTACGTGATTCAAACCAGAAGAAGACCAGGATCCGTTCAACAAGTATGTGAAGAATGCGAAAGTATTAGTCTGATGAGAGCAAATCCCTGGCCTAACCTAGACCTAACATGCGTTATCCTCTAAAACATTGATCCAGACCAGGCATAATTGACCGTTTCAGTGTTGTACCACATTACTATGTGATCCAAACCAGAAAAAACTCAGGATCTGGTCAACAAGTATGTGAAGAATGCGAAAGTATTAGTCTGATGAGAGCAAATCCCTGGCCTAACCTAGACCTAACATGCGTTATCCTCTAAAATATTGATCGAAACCAGGTTTAATCGACTGTTTCTGTGTCGTACCACATTACTACGTGATCCAAACCAGAAAAAACCCAGGATCTGGCCAACAAGAATGCAAAATATGCGATTGTATGAGCCTGATGAGAGCAAATACCAGACCTAACCTAGACCTAACATGCGTTATCCTCTAAAATATTGATCGAAACCAGGTTTAATCCACTCTTTCAGTGTGGCACCACATTACTACGTGATACAATCCAGAAAGGGACCAGGATCTGGCCAACAAGTGTGCTAAGTATGCGAAAGTGTGAGTCTGATGAGGGCAAATCCCAGACCTAACCTAGACCTAACATGCGTTATCCTCTAAAATATTGATCGAAACCAGGCTTAACCGACTGTTTCAGTGTGGTACCACATTACTACTTGATCCAAACCAGACAAAACTCGGGATCTGTTCAACAACTATGTGAAGAATGCGAAAGTATGAGTCTGATGAGGGCAAATCCCAGACCTAACCCAGACCTAACATGCGTTATCCTCTAAAATATTGGTCGAGACCAGGCTTAATCGACTGTTTTATGTGTAGTACCACATTACTACGTGATCCAAACCAGAAAAAACCCAGGATCTGTTCAACAAGTATGTGAAGAATGCGAAAGTATGAGTCTGATGAGAGCAAATCCCTGGCCTAACCTAGACCTAATATGCGTTATCCTCTAAAACATTGATCCAGACCAGGCATAATCGACCGTTTCAGTGTGGTACCACATTACTACGTGATCCAAACCAGAAAAAACTCAGGATCTGTTCAACAAGTATGTGAAGAATGCGAAAGTGTGAGTCTGATGAGGGCAAATCCCAGACCTAACCCAGACCTGGCATGCGTTGTCCTCTAAAATATTGATCGTGGCCACGTTTAATTGACTGTTTCTGTGTGGTACCACAATACTACGTGATTCAAACCAGAAGAAGACCAGGATCTTGGCAACAAGAATGCAAAATATGCGAAAGTGTGAGTCTGATGAGGGCACATCCCAGACCTAACCCAGACCTAGCATGCGTTATCCTCTAAAATATTGATCGTGGCCACGTTTAATTGACTGTTTCTGTGTGGTACCACAATATTACGTGATTCAAACCAGAGGAAGACCAGGATCTGGCCAACAAGAATGCGAAATTTGCGATTTTATGGGCCTGATGAGGGCAAATCCCAGACCTAACCCAGACCTAGCATGCGTTATCCTCTAAAATATTGATCGAGACCAGGTTTAATCGACTGTTCCAGTGTGGTACCACATTACTACCTAATCCAAACCAGAAAAAAACCCTGGATCTGTTCAACAAGTGTGTGAAGAATGCGAAAGTATGAGTCTGATGTGGGTAAATCCCAGACCTAACCCAGACCTAGCATGCGTTATCCTCTAAAATATTGATCGTGGCCACGTTTAATTGACTGTTTCTGTGTGGTACCACAATATTACGTGCTTCAAACCAGAGGAAGACCAGGATCTGGCCAACAAGAATGCGAAATATGCGATTTTATGAGCCTGATGAGGGCACATCCCAGACCTAACCCAGACCTAGCATGCGTTATCCTTTAAAATATTGATCGAAACCAGGTTTAATCGACTGTTCCAGTGTGGTACCACATTACTACCTAATCCAAACCAGAAAAAACCCTGGATCTGTTCAACAAGTGTGTGAAGAATGCGAAAGTATGAGTCTGATGTGGACAAAACCCAGACCTAACCCAGATCTAGCATGCGTTATCCTCTAAAATATTGATCGTGGCCAGGTTTAATCGACTCTTTCAGTGTGGTACCACATTACTACGCGATACAATCCAGAAAAGGACCAGGATCTAGCCAACAAGAATGCGAAATATGCGATTGCATGAGCCTGATGAGGGCACATCCAAGACCTAACCCAGACCTAGCATGCGTTATCCTCTAAAATATTGATCGTGGCCACGTTTAATTGACTGTTTCTGTGTGGTACCACAATATTACGTGCTTCAAACCAGAGGAAGACCAGGATCTGGCCAACAAGAATGCGAAATATGCGATTTTATGAGCCTGATGAGGGCAAGTCCCAGACCTAACCCAGATCTAGCATGCGTTATCCTCTGAAATATTGATCGTGGCCAGGTTTAATTGACTGTTTCAGTGTGGTACCACATTACTACGCGATACAATCCAGAAAAGGACCAGGCTCTGGCCAAGAAGAATGCGAAATATGCGATTGCATGAGCCTGATGAGGGCAAATCCCAAACCTAGCCTAGACCTAACATGCGTTATCCTCTAAAATATCGATTGAAACCAGGCTTAATCGACCGTTTCAGTGTGGTACCACATTACTACGTGGTCCAAACCAGAAAAAACTCAGGATCTGGTCAACAAGTATGTGAAGAATGCGAAAGTGTGAGCCTGATGAGAGCAAATCCCAGACCTAACCTAGACCTAACATGCGTTATTCTCTAAAATATTGATCGAAACCAGGTTTAATCCACTCTTTCAGTGTGGTACCACATTACTACGTGATACAATCCAGAAAAGGACCAGGATATGGCCATCAAGAATGCGAAATATGCGATTGCATGAGTCTGATATGAGCAAATACCAGACCTAACCTAGACCTAACATGCGTTATCCTCTAAAATAATGATCGAAACCAGGCTTAACCGACTGTTTCAGTGTGGTACCACATTACTACGTGATCCAAACTAGAAAAAACCCAGGATCTGTTCAAGAATTATGTGAAGAATGCGAAAGTATGAGTCTGATGAGGGCAAATCCCAGACCTAACCCGGACCTAGCATGCGTTATCCTCTAAAATATTGATCGAAACCAGGTTTAATCGACTGTTTCAGTGTGGTACCACATATCTACGTGATCCAAACCAGAAAAAACCCAGGATCTGCTCATAAAGTATGTGAAGAGTGCGAAAGTCTGTGCCAAATGAGGGCAAATCCCAGACCTAAACCAGACCTTGCATGCGTTATCCCCTAAAATATAGATCGAAACCGGGTTTCATCGACGGTTCCAGTGTGGTACCACATTACTACCTGATCCAAACCAGAAAACACCCAGGATCTGGCCAACAAGTGTGCGAAATATGCGAAAGTGTGAGCCTGATGAGAGCAAGTCCCAGACCTATCCCAGGCCTAACATCCGTTATCCTCTAAAATATAGGTCGAGACCAGGCTTAATCGACTGTTTTATGTGTAGTACCACATTACTACGTGATCCAAACCAGAGAAAACCCAGGATCTGTTCAACAAGTATGTGAAGAATGCGAAAGTATGAGTCTGATGAGGGCACATCCCAGACCTAACCCAGACCTCGCATGCGTTATCCTCTAAAGTATTGATCGTGGCCAGGTTTAATTGACTGTTTCTGTGTGGTACCACAATTCTACGTGATTCAAACCAGAAGAAGACCAGGATCTTGGCAACAAGAATGCAAAATATGCGATTGTATGAGCCTGATGAGGGCAAATCCCAGACCTAACCCAGATCTAGCATGCGTTATCCTCTGAAATATTGATCGTGGCCAGGTTTAATTGACTGTTTGAGTGTGGGACCACATTACTACGTGATGCAAACCAGAAGAAGACCAGGATCTTGGCAACAAGAATGCAAAATATGCGATTGTATGAGCCTGATGAAGGCAAATCCCACACCTAACCCAGATCTAGCATGCGTTATCCTCTGAAATATTGATCGTGGCCAGGTTTAATTGACTGTTTCAGTGTAGGACCACATTACTACGTGATGCAAACCAGAAAAGGAGCAGGATCTGGCCAACAAGTGTGCGAAATATGCGAAAGTATGAGCCTGATGAGAGCAAATCCCTGACCTAACCTAGACCTAACATGCGTTATCCTCTAAAATATTGATCGAAACCAGGCTTAACCGACTGTTTCAGTGTGGTACCACATTACTACGTGATCCAAACCAGAAAAAACTCAGGATCTGGTCAACAAGTATGTGAAGAATGCGAAAGTGTGAGCATGATGAGAGCAAATCCCAGACCTAACCTAGACCTAACATGCGTTATCCTCTAAAATATTGATCGAAACCAGGTTTAATCGACTGTTTCTGTGTTGTACCACATTACTACGTGATCCCAACCAGAAAAAACCCAGGATCTGGCCAACAAGAATGCAAAATATGCGATTGTATGAGCCTGATGAGAGCAAATACCAGACCTAACCTAGACCTAACATGCGTTATCCTCTAAAATATTGATCGAACCCAGGTTTAATCCACTCTTTCAGTGTGGTACCACATTATTACGTGATACAATCCAGAAAAGGACCAGGATCTGGCCAACAAGTGTGCGAAGTATGCGAAAGTGTGAGTCTGATGAGGGCAAATCCCAAACCTATACCCCGACCTAGAATGCGTTATCCTCTAAAATATTGATCGTGGCCAGGTTTTATTGGCTGCTTCTGTGTGGTACCTCAAAACTACGTGTTCCAAACCAGAAAAAACCCAGAATCTGGCCAACAAGAATGCGAAATATGCGATTGAATGAGCCTGATGAGAGCAAATACCAGACCTAACCTAGACCTAACATGCGTTATCCTCTAAAATATTGATCGAAACCAGGCTTAACCGACTGTTTCAGTGTGGTACCACATTACTACGTGATCCAAACCAGAAAAAACCCAGGATCTGTTCAAGAATTATGTGAAGAATGCGAAAGTATGAGTCTGATGAGGGCAAATCCCAGACCTAACCCGGACCTAGCATTCGTTATCCTCTAAAATATTGATCGAATCCAGGTTTAATCGACCGTTTCAGTGTGGTACCACATAACTACGTGATCCAAACCAGAAAAAACCCAGGATCTGCTCATAAAGTATGTGAAGAATGCGAAAGTCTGTGCCAAATGAGGTCAAATCCCAGACCTAACCCAGACCTTGCATGCGTTATCCTCTAAAATATAGATCGAAACCGGGTTTCATCGACGGTTCCAGTGTGGTACCACATTACTACCTGATCCAAACCAGAAAACACCCAGGATCTGGCCAACAAGTGTGCGAAATATGCGAAAGTGTGAGCCTGATGAGAGCAAGTCCCAGACCTTTCCCAGGCCTAACATCCGTTATCCTCTAAAATATAGGTCGAGACCAGGCTTAATCGACTGTTTTATGTGTAGTACCACATTATTACGTGATCCAAACCAGAAAAAACCCAGGATCTGTTCAACAAGTATGTGAAGAATGCGAAAGTATGGGTCTGATGAGGGCACATCCCAGACCTAACCCAGACCTAGCATGCGTTATCCTCTAAAATATTGATCGTGGCCACGTTTAATTGACTGTTTCTGTGTGGTACCACAATATTACGTGATTCAAACCAGAGGAAGACCAGGATCTGGCCAACAAGAATGCGAAATTTGCGATTTTATGAGCCTGATGAGGGCAAGTTCCAGACCTAACCCAGATCTAGCATGCCTTATCTTCTAAAATATTGATCGAAACCAGGTTTAATTGACTGTTTCAGTGTGGAACCACATTACTACGTGATCCAAACCAGAGAAGGACCAGGATCTGGCCAACAAGTGTGCGAAATATGCGAAAGTATGAGCCTGATGAGAGCAAATCCCAGACCTAACCTAGACCTAACATGCCTTATCCTCTAAAATATTGATCGAAACCAGGTTTCATCCACTCTTTCAGTGTGGTACCATATTACTACGCGGTACAATCCAGAAAAGGACCAGGATCCGGCCAACAAGTGTGCGAAATATGCGAAAGTGTGAGTCTGATGAGGGCAAATCCCAGACCTAACCCAGACCTAGCAGGCGTTATCCTCTAAAATATTGATCGTGGCCACGTTTAATTGACTGCTTCTGTGTGGTACCACAATATTACGTGATTCAAACCAGAGGAAGACCAGAATCTGGCCAACAAGAATGCGAAATATGCGATTTTATGAGCCTGATGAGGGCAAATCCCAGACCTAACGCAGATCTAACATGCGTTATCCTCTAAAATATTGAACGTGGCCACGTTTAATTGACTGTTTCTGTGTGGTACAACAATATTACGTGATTCAAACCAGAGGAAGACCAGGATCTGGCCAACAAGAATGCGAAATATGCGATTTTATGAGCCTGATGAGAGCAAATCCCTGACCTAACCTAGACCTAACATGCCTTATCCTCTAAAATATTGATCGAAACCAGGTTTAATCCACTCTTTCAGTGTGGTACCACATTTCTACGCTGTATAATCCAGAAAAGGACCAGGATCTGGCCAACAAGTGTGCGAAATATGCGAAAGCGTGAGCCTGATGAGAGCAAGTCCCAGACCTATCCCAGGCCTAACATCCGTTATCCTCTAAAATATTGATCGTGGCCACGTTTAATTGACTGTTTCTGTGTGGTACCACAATATTACGTGCTTCAAACCAGAGGAAGACCAGGATCTGGCCAACAAGAATGCGAAATATGCGATTGCATGAGCCTGATGGGGGCAAATCTCAGACCTAACCCAGACCTAGCATGCGTTATCCTCTAAAATATTGATCGTGGCCACGTTTAATTGACTGTTTCTGTGTGGTACCACAATATTACGTGCTTCAAACCAGAGGAAGACCAGGATCTGGCCAACAAGAATGCGAAATATGCGATTGCATGAGCCTGATGAGGGCACATCCAAGACCTAACCCAGACCTAGCATGGGTTAGCCTCTAAAATATTAATCGAAACCGGGTTTAATCGACTGTTCCAGTGTGGTACCACAATATTACGTGATTCAAACCTGAAGAAGACCAGGATCTGGCCAACAGGAATGCGAAATATGATTTTATGAGCCTGATGAGGGCAAGACCCAGACCTAACCCAGGTCTAGCATGCGTTATCCTCTGAAATATTGATCCAGACTAGGCTTAATCGACCGTTTCAGTGTGGTACCACATTACTACGTGATCCAAACCAGAGAAAACCCAGGATCTGTTCAACAAGTATGTGAAGAATGCGAAAGTATGAGTCTGATGAGGGCACATCCCAGACCTAACCCAGACCTCGCATGCGTTATCCTCTAAAATATTGATCGTGGCCAGGTTTAATTGACTGTTTCTGTGTGGTACCACAATACTACGTGATTCAAACCAGAGGAAGACCAGGATCTGGCCAACAAGAATGCGAAATATGCGATTTTATGAGCCTGATGAGGGCACATACAAGACCTAACCCAGACCTAGCATGGGTTAGCCTCTAAAATATTGATCGAAACCGGGTTTAATCGACTGTTCCAGTGTGGTACCACAATATTACGTGATTCAAACCAGAAGAAGACCAGGATCTGGCGAACAGGAATGCGAAATATGATTTTATGAGCCTGATGAGGGCAAGACCCAGACCTAACCCAGGTCTAGCATGCGTTATCCTCTGAAATATTGATCGTGGCCAGGTTTAATTGACTGTTTCTGTGTGGTACCACAATACTACGTGATTCAAACGAGAAGGAGACCAGGATTAGCCCAACAAGAATGTGAAATATACGATTGTATGAGCCTGATGAGGGCAAATCCCATACCTAACCTAGACCTAACATGCGTTATCCTCTAAAACATTGATCCAGACCAGGCTTAATCGACCGTTTCAGTGTGGTACCACATTACTACGTGATCCATACCAGAAAAAACACAGGATCTGTTCAACAAGTATGTGAAGAATGCGAAAGTGTGAGTCTGATGAGGGCAAATCCCAGACCTAACCCAGACCTGGCATGCGTTGTCCTCTAAAATATTGATCGAAACCGGGTTTAATCGACTGTTCCAGTGTGGTACCACAATATTACGTGATTCAAACCAGAAGAAGACCAGGATCTGGCGAACAGGAATGCGAAATATGATTTTATGAGCCTGATGAGGGCAAGTCCCGGACCTAACCCAGATCTAGCATGCGTTATCCTCTAAAATATTGATCGTGGCCACGTTTAATTGACTGTTTCTGTGTGGTACCACAATATTACGTGATTCAAACCAGAGGAAGACCAGGATCTGGCCAACAAGAATGCGAAATATGCGATTTTATGAGCCTGATGAGAGCAAATCCCTGACCTAACCTAGACCTAACATGCCTTATCCTCTAAAATATTGATCGAAACCAGGTTTAATCCACTCTTTCAGTGTGGTACCACATTACTACGCGATACAATCCAGAAAAGGACCAGGATCTGGCCAACAAGAATGCGATATATGCGATTGCATGAGCCTGATGAGGGCAAATCCCAAACCTAGCCTAGACCTAACATGCGTTATCCTCTAAAATATCGATTGAAACCAGGCTTAATCGACTGTTTTATGTGTAGTACCACATTACTACGTGATCCAAACCAGAAAAAACCCAGGATCTGTTCAACAAGTATGTGAAGAATGCGAAAGTATGAGTCTGTTGAGGGCACATCCCAGACCTAACCCAGACCTAGCATGCGTTATCCTCTAAAACATTGATCGTGGCCAGGTTTAATTGACTGTTTCTGTGTGGTACCACAATACTACGTGATTCAAACCAGAAAAGGACCAGGATCTGGCCAACAAGAATGCGAAATATGCGATTTTATGAGCCTGATGAGGGCAAGTCCCAGACCTAACCCAGACCTAGCACGCGTTATCCCCTAAAATATTGATCGAAACCAGGTTTAATCGACAGTTTCAGTGTGGTACCACATTACTACGCGATACAATCCAGAAAAGGACCAGGATCTGGCCAACAAGAATGCGATATATGCGATTGCATGAGCCTGATGAGGGCAAATCCCAAACCTAGCCTAGACCTAACATGCGTTATCCTCTAAAATATCGATTGAAACCAGGCTTAATCGACTGTTTTATGTGTAGTACCACATTACTACGTGATCCAAACCAGAAAAAACCCAGGATCTGTTCAACAAGTATGTGAAGAATGCGAAAGTATGAGTCTGTTGAGGGCACATCCCAGACCTAACCCAGACCTAGCATGCGTTATCCTCTAAAACATTGATCGTGGGCAGGTTTAATTGACTGTTTCTGTGTGGTACCACAATACTACGTGATTCAAACGAGAAGGAGACCAGGATTAGCCCAACAAGAATGTGAAATATACGATTGTATGAGCCTGATGAGGGCAAATCCCAGACCTAACCTAGACCTAACATGCGTTATCCTCTAAAACATTGATCCAGACCAGGCTTAATCGACCGTTTCAGTGTGGTACCACATTACTACGTGATCCATACCAGAAAAAACACAGGATCTGTTCAACAAGTATGTGAAGAATGCGAAAGTGTGAGTCTGATGAGGGCAAATCCCAGACCTAACCCAGACCTGGCATGCGTTGTCCTCTAAAATATTGATCGAAACCGGGTTTAATCGACTGTTCCAGTGTGGTACCACAATATTACGTGATTCAAACCAGAAGAAGACCAGGATCTGGCGAACAGGAATGCGAAATATGATTTTATGAGCCTGATGAGGGCAAGTCCCGGACCTAACCCAGATCTAGCATGCGTTATCCTCTAAAATATTGATCGTGGCCACGTTTAATTGACTGTTTCTGTGTGGTACCACAATATTACGTGATTCAAACCAGAGGAAGACCAGGATCTGGCCAACAAGAATGCGAAATATGCGATTTTATGAGCCAGATGAGAGCAAATCCCTGACCTAACCTAGACCTAACATGCCTTATCCTCTAAAATATTGATCGAAACCAGGTTTAATCCACTCTTTCAGTGTGGTACCACATTTCTACGCTGTATAATCCAGAAAAGGACCAGGATCTGGCCAACAAGTGTGCGAAATATGCGAAAGTGTGAGCCTGATGAGAGCAAGTCCCAGACCTATCCCAGGCCTAACATCCGTTATCCTCCAAAATATTGATCGTGGCCACGTTTAATTGACTGTTTCTGTGTGGTACCACAATATTACGTGCTTCAAACCAGAGGAAGACCAGGATCTGGCCAACAAGAATGCGAAATATGCGATTGCATGAGCCTGATGGGGGCAAATCTCAGACCTAACCCAGACCTAGCATGCGTTATCCTCTAAAATATTGATCGTGGCCAGGTTTAATTGACTGTTTCTGTGTGGTACCACAATACTACGTGATTCAAACCAGAGGAAGACCAGGATCTGGCCAACAAGAATGCGAAATATGCGATTTTATGAGCCTGATGAGGGCACATACAAGACCTAACCCAGACCTAGCATGGGTTAGCCTCTAAAATATTGATCGAAACCGGGTTTAATCGACTGTTCCAGTGTGGTACCACATTATTACGTGATTCAAACCAGAAGAAGACCAGGATCTGGCGAACAGGAATGCGAAATATGATTTTATGAGCCTGATGAGGGCAAGACCCAGACCTAACCCAGGTCTAGCATGCGTTATCCTCTGAAATATTGATCGTGGCCAGGTTTAATTGACTGTTTCTGTGTGGTACCACAATACTACGTGATTCAAACGAGAAGGAGACCAGGATTAGCCCAACAAGAATGTGAAATATACGATTGTATGAGCCTGATGAGGGCAAATCCCAGACCTAACCTAGACCTAACATGCGTTATCCTCTAAAACATTGATCCAGACCAGGCTTAATCGACCGTTTCAGTGTGGTACCACATTACTACGTGATCCATACCAGAAAAAACACAGGATCTGTTCAACAAGTATGTGAAGAATGCGAAAGTGTGAGTCTGATGAGGGCAAATCCCAGACCTAACCCAGACCTGGCATGCGTTGTCCTCTAAAATATTGATCGAAACCGGGTTTAATCGACTGTTCCAGTGTGGTACCACAATATTACGTGATTCAAACCAGAAGAAGACCAGGATCTGGCGAACAGGAATGCGAAATATGATTTTATGAGCCTGATGAGGGCAAGTCCCGGACCTAACCCAGATCTAGCATGCGTTATCCTCTAAAATATTGATCGAAACCAGGTTTAATCGACAGTTTCAGTGTGGTACCACATTACTACGCGATACAATCCAGAAAAGGACCAGGATCTGGCCAACAAGAATGCGATATATGCGATTGCATGAGCCTGATGGGGGCAAATCTCAGACCTAACCCAGACCTAGCATGCGTTATCCTCTAAAATATTGATCGTGGCCACGTTTAATTGACTGTTTCTGTGTGGTACCACAATATTACGTGCTTCAAACCAGAGGAAGACCAGGATCTGGCCAACAAGAATGCGAAATATGCGATTGCATGAGCCTGATGAGGGCACATCCAAGACCTAACCCAGACCTAGCATGGGTTAGCCTCTAAAATATTAATCGAAACCGGGTTTAATCGACTGTTCCAGTGTGGTACCACAATATTACGTGATTCAAACCTGAAGAAGACCAGGATCTGGCCAACAGGAATGCGAAATATGATTTTATGAGCCTGATGGGGGCAAGACCCAGACCTAACCCAGGTCTAGCATGCGTTATCCTCTGAAATATTGATCCAGACTAGGCTTAATCGACCGTTTCAGTGTGGTACCACATTACTACGTGATCCAAACCAGAGAAAACCCAGGATCTGTTCAACAAGTATGTGAAGAATGCGAAAGTATGAGTCTGATGAGGGCACATCCCAGACCTAACCCAGACCTCGCATGCGTTATCCTCTAAAATATTGATCGTGGCCAGGTTTAATTGACTGTTTCTGTGTGGTACCACAATACTACGTGATTCAAACCAGAGGAAGACCAGGATCTGGCCAACAAGAATGCGAAATATGCGATTTTATGAGCCTGATGAGGGCACATACAAGACCTAACCCAGACCTAGCATGGGTTAGCCTCTAAAATATTGATCGAAACCGGGTTTAATCGACTGTTCCAGTGTGGTACCACAATATTACGTGATTCAAACCAGATGAAGACCAGGATCTGGCGAACAGGAATGCGAAATATGATTTTATGAGCCTGATGAGGGCAAGACCCAGACCTAACCCAGGTCTAGCATGCGTTATCCTCTGAAATATTGATCGTGGCCAGGTTTAATTGACTGTTTCTGTGTGGTACCACAATACTACGTGATTCAAACGAGAAGGAGACCAGGATTAGCCCAACAAGAATGTGAAATATACGATTGTATGAGCCTGATGAGGGCAAATCCCAGACCTAACCTAGACCTAACATGCGTTATCCTCTAAAACATTGATCCAGACCAGGCTTAATCGACCGTTTCAGTGTGGTACCACATTACTACGTGATCCATACCAGAAAAAACACAGGATCTGTTCAACAAGTATGTGAAGAATGCGAAAGTGTGAGTCTGATGAGGGCAAATCCCAGACCTAACCCAGACCTGGCATGCGTTGTCCTCTAAAATATTGATCGAAACCGGGTTTAATCGACTGTTCCAGTGTGGTACCACAATATTACGTGATTCAAACCAGAAGAAGACCAGGATCTGGCGAACAGGAATGCGAAATATGATTTTATGAGCCTGATGAGGGCAAGTCCCGGACCTAACCCAGATCTAGCATGCGTTATCCTCTAAAATATTGATCGTGGCCACGTTTAATTGACTGTTTCTGTGTGGTACCACAATATTACGTGATTCAAACCAGAGGAAGACCAGGATCTGGCCAACAAGAATGCCAAATATGCGATTTTATGAGCCTGATGAGAGCAAATCCCTGACCTAACCTAGACCTAACATGCCTTATCCTCTAAAATATTGATCGAAACCAGGTTTAATCCACTCTTTCAGTGTGGTACCACATTTCTACGCTGTATAATCCAGAAAAGGACCAGGATCTGGCCAACAAGTGTGCGAAATATGCGAAAGTGTGAGCCTGATGAGAGCAAGTCCCAGACCTATCCCAGGCCTAACATCCGTTATCCTCCAAAATATTGATCGTGGCCACGTTTAATTGACTGTTTCTGTGTGGTACCACAATATTACGTGCTTCAAACCAGAGGAAGACCAGGATCTGGCCAACAAGAATGCGAAATATGCGATTGCATGAGCCTGATGGGGGCAAATCTCAGACCTAACCCAGACCTAGCATGCGTTATCCTCTAAAATATTGATCGTGGCCACGTTTAATTGACTGTTTCTGTGTGGTACCACAATATTACGTGCTTCAAACCAGAGGAAGACCAGGATCTGGCCAACAAGAATGCGAAATATGCGATTGCATGAGCCTGATGAGGGCACATCCAAGACCTAACCCAGACCTAGCATGGGTTAGCCTCTAAAATATTAATCGAAACCGGGTTTAATCGACTGTTCCAGTGTGGTACCACAATATTACGTGATTCAAACCTGAAGAAGACCAGGATCTGGCCAACAGGAATGCGAAATATGATTTTATGAGCCTGATGAGGGCAAGACCCAGACCTAACCCAGGTCTAGCATGCGTTATCCTCTGAAATATTGATCCAGACTAGGCTTAATCGACCGTTTCAGTGTGGTACCACATTACTACGTGATCCAAACCAGAGAAAACCCAGGATCTGTTCAACAAGTATGTGAAGAATGCGAAAGTATGAGTCTGATGAGGGCACATCCCAGACCTAACCCAGACCTCGCATGCGTTATCCTCTAAAATATTGATCGTGGCCAGGTTTAATTGACTGTTTCTGTGTGGTACCACAATACTACGTGATTCAAACCAGAGGAAGACCAGGATCTGGCCAACAAGAATGCGAAATATGCGATTTTATGAGCCTGATGAGGGCACATACAAGACCTAACCCAGACCTAGCATGGGTTAGCCTCTAAAATATTGATCGAAACCGGGTTTAATCGACTGTTCCAGTGTGGTACCACAATATTACGTGATTCAAACCAGAAGAAGACCAGGATCTGGCGAACAGGAATGCGAAATATGATTTTATGAGCCTGATGAGGGCAAGACCCAGACCTAACCCAGGTCTAGCATGCGTTATCCTCTGAAATATTGATCGTGGCCAGGTTTAATTGACTGCTTCTGTGTGGTACCACAATACTACGTGATTCAAACGAGAAGGAGACCAGGATTAGCCCAACAAGAATGTGAAATATACGATTGTATGAGCCTGATGAGGGCAAATCCCAGACCTAACCTAGACCTAACATGCGTTATCCTCTAAAACATTGATCCAGACCAGGCTTAATCGACCGTTTCAGTGTGGTACCACATTACTACGTGATCCATACCAGAAAAAACACAGGATCTGTTCAACAAGTATGTGAAGAATGCGAAAGTGTGAGTCTGATGAGGGCAAATCCCAGACCTAGCCTAGACCTAACATGCGTTATCCTCTAAAATATCGATTGAAACCAGGCTTAATCGACTGTTTTATGTGTAGTACCACATTACTACGTGATCCAAACCAGAAAAAACCCAGGATCTGTTCAACAAGTATGTGAAGAATGCGAAAGTATGAGTCTGTTGAGGGCACATCCCAGACCTAACCCAGACCTAGCATGCGTTATCCTCTAAAACATTGATCGTGGCCAGGTTTAATTGACTGTTTCTGTGTGGTACCACAATACTACGTGATTCAAACCAGAAAAGGACCAGGATCTGGCCAACAAGAATGCGAAATATGCGATTTTATGAGCCTGATGAGGGCAAGTCCCAGACCTAACCCAGACCTAGCATGCGTTATCCCCTAAAATATTGATCGAAACCAGGTTTAATCGACAGTTTCAGTGTGGTACCACATTACTACGCGATACAATCCAGAAAAGGACCAGGATCTGGCCAACAAGAATGCGATATATGCGATTGCATGAGCCTGATGAGGGCAAATCCCAAACCTAGCCTAGACCTAACATGCGTTATCCTCTAAAATATCGATTGAAACCAGGCTTAATCGACTGTTTTATGTGTAGTACCACATTACTACGTGATCCAAACCAGAAAAAACCCAGGATCTGTTCAACAAGTATGTGAAGAATGCGAAAGTATGAGTCTGTTGAGGGCACATCCCAGACCTAACCCAGACCTAGCATGCGTTATCCTCTAAAACATTGATCGTGGGCAGGTTTAATTGACTGTTTCTGTGTGGTACCACAATACTACGTGATTCAAACGAGAAGGAGACCAGGATTAGCCCAACAAGAATGTGAAATATACGATTGTATGAGCCTGATGAGGGCAAATCCCAGACCTAACCTAGACCTAACATGCGTTATCCTCTAAAACATTGATCCAGACCAGGCTTAATCGACCGTTTCAGTGTGGTACCACATTACTACGTGATCCATACCAGAAAAAACACAGGATCTGTTCAACAAGTATGTGAAGAATGCGAAAGTGTGAGTCTGATGAGGGCAAATCCCAGACCTAACCCAGACCTGGCATGCGTTGTCCTCTAAAATATTGATCGAAACCGGGTTTAATCGACTGTTCCAGTGTGGTACCACAATATTACGTGATTCAAACCAGAAGAAGACCAGGATCTGGCGAACAGGAATGCGAAATATGATTTTATGAGCCTGATGAGGGCAAGTCCCGGACCTAACCCAGATCTAGCATGCGTTATCCTCTAAAATATTGATCGTGGCCACGTTTAATTGACTGTTTCTGTGTGGTACCACAATATTACGTGATTCAAACCAGAGGAGGACCAGGATCTGGCCAACAAGAATGCGAAATATGCGATTTTATGAGCCTGATGAGAGCAAATCCCTGACCTAACCTAGACCTAACATGCCTTATCCTCTAAAATATTGATCGAAACCAGGTTTAATCCACTCTTTCAGTGTGGTACCACATTACTACGCGATACAATCCAGAAAAGGACCAGGATCTGGCCAACAAGAATGCGATACATGCGATTGCATGAGCCTGATGAGGGCAAATCCCAAACCTAGCCTAGACCTAACATGCGTTATCCTCTAAAATATCGATTGAAACCAGGCTTAATCGACTGTTTTATGTGTAGTACCACATTACTACGTGATCCAAACCAGAAAAAACCCAGGATCTGTTCAACAAGTATGTGAAGAATGCGAAAGTATGAGTCTGTTGAGGGCACATCCCAGACCTAACCCAGACCTAACATGCGTTATCCTCTAAAACATTGATCGTGGCCAGGTTTAATTGACTGTTTCTGTGTGGTACCACAATACTACGTGATTCAAACCAGAAAAGGACCAGGATCTGGCCAACAAGAATGCGAAATATGCGATTTTATGAGCCTGATGAGGGCAAGTCCCAGACCTAACCCAGACCTAGCATGCGTTATCCCCTAAAATATTGATCGAAACCAGGTTTAATCGACAGTTTCAGTGTGGTACCACATTACTACGCGATACAATCCGGAAAAGGACCAGGATCTGGCCAACAAGAATGCGATATATGCGATTGCATGAGCCTGATGAGGGCAAATCCCAAACCTAGCCTAGACCTAACATGCGTTATCCTCTAAAATATCGATTGAAACCAGGCTTAATCGACTGTTTTATGTGTAGTACCACATTACTACGTGATCCAAACCAGAAAAAACCCAGGATCTGTTCAACAAGTATGTGAAGAATGCGAAAGTATGAGTCTGTTGAGGGCACATCCCAGACCTAACCCAGACCTAGCATGCGTTATCCTCTAAAACATTGATCGTGGGCAGGTTTAATTGACTGTTTCTGTGTGGTACCACAATACTACGTGATTCAAACGAGAAGGAGACCAGGATTAGCCCAACAAGAATGTGAAATATACGATTGTATGAGCCTGATGAGGGCAAATCCCAGACCTAACCTAGACCTAACATGCGTTATCCTCTAAAACATTGATCCAGACCAGGCTTAATCGACCGTTTCAGTGTGGTACCACATTACTACGTGATCCATACCAGAAAAAACACAGGATCTGTTCAACAAGTATGTGAAGAATGCGAAAGTGTGAGTCTGATGAGGGCAAATCCCAGACCTAACCCAGACCTGGCATGCGTTGTCCTCTAAAATATTGATCGAAACCGGGTTTAATCGACTGTTCCAGTGTGGTACCACAATATTACGTGATTCAAACCAGAAGAAGACCAGGATCTGGCGAACAGGAATGCGAAATATGATTTTATGAGCCTGATGAGGGCAAGTCCCGGACCTAACCCAGATCTAGCATGCGTTATCCTCTAAAATATTGATCGTGGCCACGTTTAATTGACTGTTTCTGTGTGGTACCACAATATTACGTGATTCAAACCAGAGGAGGACCAGGATCTGGCCAACAAGAATGCGAAATATGCGATTTTATGAGCCTGATGAGAGCAAATCCCTGACCTAACCTAGACCTAACATGCCTTATCCTCTAAAATATTGATCGAAACCAGGTTTAATCCACTCTTTCAGTGTGGTACCACATTACTACGCGATACAATCCAGAAAAGGACCAGGATCTGGCCAACAAGAATGCGATATATGCGATTGCATGAGCCTGATGAGGGCAAATCCCAAACCTAGCCTAGACCTAACATGCGTTATCCTCTAAAATATCGATTGAAACCAGGCTTAATCGACTGTTTTATGTGTAGTACCACATTACTACGTGATCCAAACCAGAAAAAACCCAGGATCTGTTCAACAAGTATGTGAAGAATGCGAAAGTATGAGTCTGTTGAGGGCACATCCCAGACCTAACCCAGACCTAACATGCGTTATCCTCTAAAACATTGATCGTGGCCAGGTTTAATTGACTGTTTCTGTGTGGTACCACAATACTACGTGATTCAAACCAGAAAAGGACCAGGATCTGGCCAACAAGAATGCGAAATATGCGATTTTATGAGCCTGATGAGGGCAAGTCCCAGACCTAACCCAGACCTAGCATGCGTTATCCCCTAAAATATTGATCGAAACCAGGTTTAATCGACAGTTTCAGTGTGGTACCACATTACTACGCGATACAATCCGGAAAAGGACCAGGATCTGGCCAACAAGAATGCGATATATGCGATTGCATGAGCCTGATGAGGGCAAATCCCAAACCTAGCCTAGACCTAACATGCGTTATCCTCTAAAATATCGATTGAAACCAGGCTTAATCGACTGTTTTATGTGTAGTACCACATTACTACGTGATCCAAACCAGAAAAAACCCAGGATCTGTTCAACAAGTATGTGAAGAATGCGAAAGTATGAGTCTGTTGAGGGCACATCCCAGACCTAACCCAGACCTAACATGCGTTATCCTCTAAAACATTGATCGTGGCCACGTTTAATTGACTGTTTCTGTGTGGTACCACAATATTACGTGATTCAAACCAGAGGAAGACCAGGATCTGGCCAACAAGAATGCGAAATATGCGATTTTATGAGCCTGATGAGAGCAAATCCCTGACCTAACCTAGACCTAACATGCCTTATCCTCTAAAATATTGATCGAAACCAGGTTTAATCCACTCTTTCAGTGTGGTACCACATTACTACGCGATACAATCCAGAAAAGGACCAGGATCTGGCCAACAAGAATGCGATATATGCGATTGCATGAGCCTGATGAGGGCAAATCCCAAACCTAGCCTAGACCTAACATGCGTTATCCTCTAAAATATCGATTGAAACCAGGCTTAATCGACTGTTTTATGTGTAGTACCACATTACTACGTGTTCCAAACCAGAAAAAACCCAGGATCTGTTCAACAAGTATGTGAAGAATGCGAAAGTATGAGTCTGTTGAGGGCACATCCCAGACCTAACCCAGACCTAGCATGCGTTATCCTCTAAAACATTGATCGTGGCCAGGTTTAATTGACTGTTTCTGTGTGGTACCACAATACTACGTGATTCAAACCAGAAAAGGACCAGGATCTGGCCAACAAGAATGCGAAATATGCGATTTTATGAGCCTGATGAGAGCAAATCCCTGACCTAACCTAGACCTAACATGCCTTATCCTCTAAAATATTGATCGAAACCAGGTTTAATCCACTCTTTCAGTGTGGTACCACATTTCTACGCTGTATAATCCAGAAAAGGACCAGGATCTGGCCAACAAGTGTGCGAAATATGCGAAAGTGTGAGCCTGATGAGAGCAAGTCCCAGACCTATCCCAGGCCTAACATCCGTTATCCTCCAAAATATTGATCGTGGCCACGTTTAATTGACTGTTTCTGTGTGGTACCACAATATTACGTGCTTCAAACCAGAGGAAGACCAGGATCTGGCCAACAAGAATGCGAAATATGCGATTGCATGAGCCTGATGGGGGCAAATCTCAGACCTAACCCAGACCTAGCATGCGTTATCCTCTAAAATATTGATCGTGGCCACGTTTAATTGACTGTTTCTGTGTGGTACCACAATATTACGTGCTTCAAACCAGAGGAAGACCAGGATCTGGCCAACAAGAATGCGAAATATGCGATTGCATGAGCCTGATGAGGGCACATCCAAGACCTAACCCAGACCTAGCATGGGTTAGCCTCTAAAATATTAATCGAAACCGGGTTTAATCGACTGTTCCAGTGTGGTACCACAATATTACGTGATTCAAACCTGAAGAAGACCAGGATCTGGCCAACAGGAATGCGAAATATGATTTTATGAGCCTGATGAGGGCAAGACCCAGACCTAACCCAGGTCTAGCATGCGTTATCCTCTGAAATATTGATCCAGACTAGGCTTAATCGACCGTTTCAGTGTGGTACCACATTACTACGTGATCCAAACCAGAGAAAACCCAGGATCTGTTCAACAAGTATGTGAAGAATGCGAAAGTATGAGTCTGATGAGGGCACATCCCAGACCTAACCCAGACCTCGCATGCGTTATCCTCTAAAATATTGATCGTGGCCAGGTTTAATTGACTGTTTCTGTGTGGTACCACAATACTACGTGATTCAAACCAGAGGAAGACCAGGATCTGGCCAACAAGAATGCGAAATATGCGATTTTATGAGCCTGATGAGGGCACATACAAGACCTAACCCAGACCTAGCATGGGTTAGCCTCTAAAATATTGATCGAAACCGGGTTTAATCGACTGTTCCAGTGTGGTACCACAATATTACGTGATTCAAACCAGAAGAAGACCAGGATCTGGCGAACAGGAATGCGAAATATGATTTTATGAGCCTGATGAGGGCAAGACCCAGACCTAACCCAGGTCTAGCATGCGTTATCCTCTGAAATATTGATCGTGGCCAGGTTTAATTGACTGCTTCTGTGTGGTACCACAATACTACGTGATTCAAACGAGAAGGAGACCAGGATTAGCCCAACAAGAATGTGAAATATACGATTGTATGAGCCTGATGAGGGCAAATCCCAGACCTAACCTAGACCTAACATGCGTTATCCTCTAAAACATTGATCCAGACCAGGCTTAATCGACCGTTTCAGTGTGGTACCACATTACTACGTGATCCATACCAGAAAAAACACAGGATCTGTTCAACAAGTATGTGAAGAATGCGAAAGTGTGAGTCTGATGAGGGCAAATCCCAGACCTAACCCAGACCTGGCATGCGTTGTCCTCTAAAATATTGATCGAAACCGGGTTTAATCGACTGTTCCAGTGTGGTACCACAATATTACGTGATTCAAACCAGAAGAAGACCAGGATCTGGCGAACAGGAATGCGAAATATGATTTTATGAGCCTGATGAGGGCAAGTCCCGGACCTAACCCAGATCTAGCATGCGTTATCCTCTAAAATATTGATCGTGGCCACGTTTAATTGACTGTTTCTGTGTGGTACCACAATATTACGTGATTCAAACCAGAGGAGGACCAGGATCTGGCCAACAAGAATGCGAAATATGCGATTTTATGAGCCTGATGAGAGCAAATCCCTGACCTAACCTAGACCTAACATGCCTTATCCTCTAAAATATTGATCGAAACCAGGTTTAATCCACTCTTTCAGTGTGGTACCACATTACTACGCGATACAATCCAGAAAAGGACCAGGATCTGGCCAACAAGAATGCGATATATGCGATTGCATGAGCCTGATGAGGGCAAATCCCAAACCTAGCCTAGACCTAACATGCGTTATCCTCTAAAATATCGATTGAAACCAGGCTTAATCGACTGTTTTATGTGTAGTACCACATTACTACGTGATCCAAACCAGAAAAAACCCAGGATCTGTACAACAAGTATGTGAAGAATGCGAAAGTATGAGTCTGTTGAGGGCACATCCCAGACCTAACCCAGACCTAACATGCGTTATCCTCTAAAACATTGATCGTGGCCAGGTTTAATTGACTGTTTCTGTGTGGTACCACAATACTACGTGATTCAAACCAGAAAAGGACCAGGATCTGGCCAACAAGAATGCGAAATATGCGATTTTATGAGCCTGATGAGGGCAAGTCCCAGACCTAACCCAGACCTAGCATGCGTTATCCCCTAAAATATTGATCGAAACCAGGTTTAATCGACAGTTTCAGTGTGGTACCACATTACTACGCGATACAATCCGGAAAAGGACCAGGATCTGGCCAACAAGAATGCGATATATGCGATTGCATGAGCCTGATGAGGGCAAATCCCAAACCTAGCCTAGACCTAACATGCGTTATCCTCTAAAATATCGATTGAAACCAGGCTTAATCGACTGTTTTATGTGTAGTACCACATTACTACGTGATCCAAACCAGAAAAAACCCAGGATCTGTTCAACAAGTATGTGAAGAATGCGAAAGTATGAGTCTGTTGAGGGCACATCCCAGACCTAACCCAGACCTAGCATGCGTTATCCTCTAAAACATTGATCGTGGGCAGGTTTAATTGACTGTTTCTGTGTGGTACCACAATACTACGTGATTCAAACGAGAAGGAGACCAGGATTAGCCCAACAAGAATGTGAAATATACGATTGTATGAGCCTGATGAGGGCAAATCCCAGACCTAACCTAGACCTAACATGCGTTATCCTCTAAAACATTGATCCAGACCAGGCTTAATCGACCGTTTCAGTGTGGTACCACATTACTACGTGATCCATACCAGAAAAAACACAGGATCTGTTCAACAAGTATGTGAAGAATGCGAAAGTGTGAGTCTGATGAGGGCAAATCCCAGACCTAACCCAGACCTGGCATGCGTTGTCCTCTAAAATATTGATCGAAACCGGGTTTAATCGACTGTTCCAGTGTGGTACCACAATATTACGTGATTCAAACCAGAAGAAGACCAGGATCTGGCGAACAGGAATGCGAAATATGATTTTATGAGCCTGATGAGGGCAAGTCCCGGACCTAACCCAGATCTAGCATGCGTTATCCTCTAAAATATTGATCGTGGCCACGTTTAATTGACTGTTTCTGTGTGGTACCACAATATTACGTGATTCAAACCAGAGGAAGACCAGGATCTGGCCAACAAGAATGCGAAATATGCGATTTTATGAGCCTGATGAGAGCAAATCCCTGACCTAACCTAGACCTAACATGCCTTATCCTCTAAAATATTGATCGAAACCAGGTTTAATCCACTCTTTCAGTGTGGTACCACATTACTACGCGATACAATCCAGAAAAGGACCAGGATCTGGCCAACAAGAATGCGATATATGCGATTGCATGAGCCTGATGAGGGCAAATCCCAAACCTAGCCTAGACCTAACATGCGTTATCCTCTAAGATATCGATTGAAACCAGGCTTAATCGACTGTTTTATGTGTAGTACCACATTACTACGTGTTCCAAACCAGAAAAAACCCAGGATCTGTTCAACAAGTATGTGAAGAATGCGAAAGTATGAGTCTGTTGAGGGCACATCCCAGACCTAACCCAGACCTAGCATGCGTTATCCTCTAAAACATTGATCGTGGCCAGGTTTAATTGACTGTTTCTGTGTGGTACCACAATACTACGTGATTCAAACCAGAAAAGGACCAGGATCTGGCCAACAAGAATGCGAAATATGCGATTTTATGAGCCTGATGAGAGCAAATCCCTGACCTAACCTAGACCTAACATGCCTTATCCTCTAAAATATTGATCGAAACCAGGTTTAATCCACTCTTTCAGTGTGGTACCACATTTCTACGCTGTATAATCCAGAAAAGGACCAGGATCTGGCCAACAAGTGTGCGAAATATGCGAAAGTGTGAGCCTGATGAGAGCAAGTCCCAGACCTATCCCAGGCCTAACATCCGTTATCCTCCAAAATATTGATCGTGGCCACGTTTAATTGACTGTTTCTGTGTGGTACCACAATATTACGTGCTTCAAACCAGAGGAAGACCAGGATCTGGCCAACAAGAATGCGAAATATGCGATTGCATGAGCCTGATGGGGGCAAATCTCAGACCTAACCCAGACCTAGCATGCGTTATCCTCTAAAATATTGATCGTGGCCACGTTTAATTGACTGTTTCTGTGTGGTACCACAATATTACGTGCTTCAAACCAGAGGAAGACCAGGATCTGGCCAACAAGAATGCGAAATATGCGATTGCATGAGCCTGATGAGGGCACATCCAAGACCTAACCCAGACCTAGCATGGGTTAGCCTCTAAAATATTAATCGAAACCGGGTTTAATCGACTGTTCCAGTGTGGTACCACAATATTACGTGATTCAAACCTGAAGAAGACCAGGATCTGGCCAACAGGAATGCGAAATATGATTTTATGAGCCTGATGAGGGCAAGACCCAGACCTAACCCAGGTCTAGCATGCGTTATCCTCTGAAATATTGATCCAGACTAGGCTTAATCGACCGTTTCAGTGTGGTACCACATTACTACGTGATCCAAACCAGAGAAAACCCAGGATCTGTTCAACAAGTATGTGAAGAATGCGAAAGTATGAGTCTGATGAGGGCACATCCCAGACCTAACCCAGACCTCGCATGCGTTATCCTCTAAAATATTGATCGTGGCCAGGTTTAATTGACTGTTTCTGTGTGGTACCACAATACTACGTGATTCAAACCAGAGGAAGACCAGGATCTGGCCAACAAGAATGCGAAATATGCGATTTTATGAGCCTGATGAGGGCACATACAAGACCTAACCCAGACCTAGCATGGGTTAGCCTCTAAAATATTGATCGAAACCGGGTTTAATCGACTGTTCCAGTGTGGTACCACAATATTACGTGATTCAAACCAGAAGAAGACCAGGATCTGGCGAACAGGAATGCGAAATATGATTTTATGAGCCTGATGAGGGCAAGACCCAGACCTAACCCAGGTCTAGCATGCGTTATCCTCTGAAATATTGATCGTGGCCAGGTTTAATTGACTGCTTCTGCGTGGTACCACAATACTACGTGATTCAAACGAGAAGGAGACCAGGATTAGCCCAACAAGAATGTGAAATATACGATTGTATGAGCCTGATGAGGGCAAATCCCAGACCTAACCTAGACCTAACATGCGTTATCCTCTAAAACATTGATCCAGACCAGGCTTAATCGACCGTTTCAGTGTGGTACCACATTACTACGTGATCCATACCAGAAAAAACACAGGATCTGTTCAACAAGTATGTGAAGAATGCGAAAGTGTGAGTCTGATGAGGGCAAATCCCAGACCTAACCCAGACCTGGCATGCGTTGTCCTCTAAAATATTGATCGAAACCGGGTTTAATCGACTGTTCCAGTGTGGTACCACAATATTACGTGATTCAAACCAGAAGAAGACCAGGATCTGGCGAACAGGAATGCGAAATATGATTTTATGAGCCTGATGAGGGCAAGTCCCGGACCTAACCCAGATCTAGCATGCGTTATCCTCTAAAATATTGATCGTGGCCACGTTTAATTGACTGTTTCTGTGTGGTACCACAATATTACGTGATTCAAACCAGAGGAGGACCAGGATCTGGCCAACAAGAATGCGAAATATGCGATTTTATGAGCCTGATGAGAGCAAATCCCTGACCTAACCTAGACCTAACATGCCTTATCCTCTAAAATATTGATCGAAACCAGGTTTAATCCACTCTTTCAGTGTGGTACCATATTACTACGCGATACAATCCAGAAAAGGACCAGGATCTGGCCAACAAGAATGCGATATATGCGATTGCATGAGCCTGATGAGGGCAAATCCCAAACCTAGCCTAGACCTAACATGCGTTATCCTCTAAAATATCGATTGAAACCAGGCTTAATCGACTGTTTTATGTGTAGTACCACATTACTACGTGATCCAAACCAGAAAAAACCCAGGATCTGTACAACAAGTATGTGAAGAATGCGAAAGTATGAGTCTGTTGAGGGCACATCCCAGACCTAACCCAGACCTAACATGCGTTATCCTCTAAAACATTGATCGTGGCCAGGTTTAATTGACTGTTTCTGTGTGGTACCACAATACTACGTGATTCAAACCAGAAAAGGACCAGGATCTGGCCAACAAGAATGCGAAATATGCGATTTTATGAGCCTGATGAGGGCAAGTCCCAGACCTAACCCAGACCTAGCATGCGTTATCCCCTAAAATATTGATCGAAACCAGGTTTAATCGACAGTTTCAGTGTGGTACCACATTACTACGCGATACAATCCGGAAAAGGACCAGGATCTGGCCAACAAGAATGCGATATATGCGATTGCATGAGCCTGATGAGGGCAAATCCCAAACCTAGCCTAGACCTAACATGCGTTATCCTCTAAAATATCGATTGAAACCAGGCTTAATCGACTGTTTTATGTGTAGTACCACATTACTACGTGATCCAAACCAGAAAAAACCCAGGATCTGTTCAACAAGTATGTGAAGAATGCGAAAGTATGAGTCTGTTGAGGGCACATCCCAGACCTAACCCAGACCTAGCATGCGTTATCCTCTAAAACATTGATCGTGGGCAGGTTTAATTGACTGTTTCTGTGTGGTACCACAATACTACGTGATTCAAACGAGAAGGAGACCAGGATTAGCCCAACAAGAATGTGAAATATACGATTGTATGAGCCTGATGAGGGCAAATCCCAGACCTAACCTAGACCTAACATGCGTTATCCTCTAAAACATTGATCCAGACCAGGCTTAATCGACCGTTTCAGTGTGGTACCACATTACTACGTGATCCATACCAGAAAAAACACAGGATCTGTTCAACAAGTATGTGAAGAATGCGAAAGTGTGAGTCTGATGAGGGCAAATCCCAGACCTAACCCAGACCTGGCATGCGTTGTCCTCTAAAATATTGATCGAAACCGGGTTTAATCGACTGTTCCAGTGTGGTACCACAATATTACGTGATTCAAACCAGAAGAAGACCAGGATCTGGCGAACAGGAATGCGAAATATGATTTTATGAGCCTGATGAGGGCAAGTCCCGGACCTAACCCAGATCTAGCATGCGTTATCCTCTAAAATATTGATCGTGGCCACGTTTAATTGACTGTTTCTGTGTGGTACCACAATATTACGTGATTCAAACCAGAGGAGGACCAGGATCTGGCCAACAAGAATGCGAAATATGCGATTTTATGAGCCTGATGAGAGCAAATCCCTGACCTAACCTAGACCTAACATGCCTTATCCTCTAAAATATTGATCGAAACCAGGTTTAATCCACTCTTTCAGTGTGGTACCACATTACTACGCGATACAATCCAGAAAAGGACCAGGATCTGGCCAACAAGAATGCGATATATGCGATTGCATGAGCCTGATGAGGGCAAATCCCAAACCTAGCCTAGACCTAACATGCGTTATCCTCTAAGATATCGATTGAAACCAGGCTTAATCGACTGTTTTATGTGTAGTACCACATTACTACGTGTTCCAAACCAGAAAAAACCCAGGATCTGTTCAACAAGTATGTGAAGAATGCGAAAGTATGAGTCTGTTGAGGGCACATCCCAGACCTAACCCAGACCTAGCATGCGTTATCCTCTAAAACATTGATCGTGGCCAGGTTTAATTGACTGTTTCTGTGTGGTACCACAATACTACGTGATTCAAACCAGAAAAGGACCAGGATCTGGCCAACAAGAATGCGAAATATGCGATTTTATGAGCCTGATGAGAGCAAATCCCTGACCTAACCTAGACCTAACATGCCTTATCCTCTAAAATATTGATCGAAACCAGGTTTAATCCACTCTTTCAGTGTGGTACCACATTTCTACGCTGTATAATCCAGAAAAGGACCAGGATCTGGCCAACAAGTGTGCGAAATATGCGAAAGTGTGAGCCTGATGAGAGCAAGTCCCAGACCTATCCCAGGCCTAACATCCGTTATCCTCCAAAATATTGATCGTGGCCACGTTTAATTGACTGTTTCTGTGTGGTACCACAATATTACGTGCTTCAAACCAGAGGAAGACCAGGATCTGGCCAACAAGAATGCGAAATATGCGATTGCATGAGCCTGATGGGGGCAAATCTCAGACCTAACCCAGACCTAGCATGCGTTATCCTCTAAAATATTGATCGTGGCCACGTTTAATTGACTGTTTCTGTGTGGTACCACAATATTACGTGCTTCAAACCAGAGGAAGACCAGGATCTGGCCAACAAGAATGCGAAATATGCGATTGCATGAGCCTGATGAGGGCACATCCAAGACCTAACCCAGACCTAGCATGGGTTAGCCTCTAAAATATTAATCGAAACCGGGTTTAATCGACTGTTCCAGTGTGGTACCACAATATTACGTGATTCAAACCTGAAGAAGACCAGGATCTGGCCAACAGGAATGCGAAATATGATTTTATGAGCCTGATGAGGGCAAGACCCAGACCTAACCCAGGTCTAGCATGCGTTATCCTCTGAAATATTGATCCAGACTAGGCTTAATCGACCGTTTCAGTGTGGTACCACATTACTACGTGATCCAAACCAGAGAAAACCCAGGATCTGTTCAACAAGTATGTGAAGAATGCGAAAGTATGAGTCTGATGAGGGCACATCCCAGACCTAACCCAGACCTCGCATGCGTTATCCTCTAAAATATTGATCGTGGCCAGGTTTAATTGACTGTTTCTGTGTGGTACCACAATACTACGTGATTCAAACCAGAGGAAGACCAGGATCTGGCCAACAAGAATGCGAAATATGCGATTTTATGAGCCTGATGAGGGCACATACAAGACCTAACCCAGACCTAGCATGGGTTAGCCTCTAAAATATTGATCGAAACCGGGTTTAATCGACTGTTCCAGTGTGGTACCACAATATTACGTGATTCAAACCAGAAGAAGACCAGGATCTGGCGAACAGGAATGCGAAATATGATTTTATGAGCCTGATGAGGGCAAGACCCAGACCTAACCCAGGTCTAGCATGCGTTATCCTCTGAAATATTGATCGTGGCCAGGTTTAATTGACTGCTTCTGTGTGGTACCACAATACTACGTGATTCAAACGAGAAGGAGACCAGGATTAGCCCAACAAGAATGTGAAATATACGATTGTATGAGCC
The DNA here is from genome assembly GCF_051014445.1 of Colletes latitarsis. Taxonomy (NCBI): domain Eukaryota; kingdom Metazoa; phylum Arthropoda; class Insecta; order Hymenoptera; family Colletidae; genus Colletes; species Colletes latitarsis. Next base: position 3,850,530 of record NC_135137.1, read on the forward strand.
TGATGAGGGCAAATCCCAGACCTAACCTAGACCTAACATGCGTTATCCTCTAAAACATTGATCCAGACCAGGCTTAATCGACCGTTTCAGTGTGGTACCACATTACTACGTGATCCATACCAGAAAAAACACAGGATCTGTTCAACAAGTATGTGAAGAATGCGAAAGTGTGAGTCTGATGAGGGCAAATCCCAGACCTAACCCAGACCTGGCATGCGTTGTCCTCTAAAATATTGATCGAAACCGGGTTTAATCGACTGTTCCAGTGTGGTACCACAATATTACGTGATTCAAACCAGAAGAAGACCAGGATCTGGCGAACAGGAATGCGAAATATGATTTTATGAGCCTGATGAGGGCAAGTCCCGGACCTAACCCAGATCTAGCATGCGTTATCCTCTAAAATATTGATCGTGGCCACGTTTAATTGACTGTTTCTGTGTGGTACCACAATATTACGTGATTCAAACCAGAGGAGGACCAGGATCTGGCCAACAAGAATGCGAAATATGCGATTTTATGAGCCTGATGAGAGCAAATCCCTGACCTAACCTAGACCTAACATGCCTTATCCTCTAAAATATTGATCGAAACCAGGTTTAATCCACTCTTTCAGTGTGGTACCACATTACTACGCGATACAATCCAGAAAAGGACCAGGATCTGGCCAACAAGAATGCGATATATGCGATTGCATGAGCCTGATGAGGGCAAATCCCAAACCTAGCCTAGACCTAACATGCGTTATCCTCTAAAATATCGATTGAAACCAGGCTTAATCGACTGTTTTATGTGTAGTACCACATTACTACGTGATCCAAACCAGAAAAAACCCAGGATCTGTTCAACAAGTATGTGAAGAATGCGAAAGTATGAGTCTGTTGAGGGCACATCCCAGACCTAACCCAGACCTAACATGCGTTATCCTCTAAAACATTGATCGTGGCCAGGTTTAATTGACTGTTTCTGTGTGGTACCACAATACTACGTGATTCAAACCAGAAAAGGACCAGGATCTGGCCAACAAGAATGCGAAATATGCGATTTTATGAGCCTGATGAGGGCAAGTCCCAGACCTAACCCAGACCTAGCATGCGTTATCCCCTAAAATATTGATCGAAACCAGGTTTAATCGACAGTTTCAGTGTGGTACCACATTACTACGCGATACAATCCGGAAAAGGACCAGGATCTGGCCAACAAGAATGCGATATATGCGATTGCATGAGCCTGATGAGGGCAAATCCCAAACCTAGCCTAGACCTAACATGCGTTATCCTCTAAAATATCGATTGAAACCAGGCTTAATCGACTGTTTTATGTGTAGTACCACATTACTACGTGATCCAAACCAGAAAAAACCCAGGATCTGTTCAACAAGTATGTGAAGAATGCGAAAGTATGAGTCTGTTGAGGGCACATCCCAGACCTAACCCAGACCTAGCATGCGTTATCCTCTAAAACATTGATCGTGGGCAGGTTTAATTGACTGTTTCTGTGTGGTACCACAATACTACGTGATTCAAACGAGAAGGAGACCAGGATTAGCCCAACAAGAATGTGAAATATACGATTGTATGAGCCTGATGAGGGCAAATCCCAGACCTAACCTAGACCTAACATGCGTTATCCTCTAAAACATTGATCCAGACCAGGCTTAATCGACCGTTTCAGTGTGGTACCACATTACTACGTGATCCATACCAGAAAAAACACAGGATCTGTTCAACAAGTATGTGAAGAATGCGAAAGTGTGAGTCTGATGAGGGCAAATCCCAGACCTAACCCAGACCTGGCATGCGTTGTCCTCTAAAATATTGATCGAAACCGGGTTTAATCGACTGTTCCAGTGTGGTACCACAATATTACGTGATTCAAACCAGAAGAAGACCAGGATCTGGCGAACAGGAATGCGAAATATGATTTTATGAGCCTGATGAGGGCAAGTCCCGGACCTAACCCAGATCTAGCATGCGTTATCCTCTAAAATATTGATCGTGGCCACGTTTAATTGACTGTTTCTGTGTGGTACCACAATATTACGTGATTCAAACCAGAGGAAGACCAGGATCTGGCCAACAAGAATGCGAAATATGCGATTTTATGAGCCTGATGAGGGCAAATCCCTGACCTAACCTAGACCTAACATGCCTTATCCTCTAAAATATTGATCGAAACCAGGTTTAATCCACTCTTTCAGTGTGGTACCACATTACTACGCGATACAATCCAGAAAAGGACCAGGATCTGGCCAACAAGAATGCGATATATGCGATTGCATGAGCCTGATGAGGGCAAATCCCAAACCTAGCCTAGACCTAACATGCGTTATCCTCTAAAATATCGATTGAAACCAGGCTTAATCGACTGTTTTATGTGTAGTACCACATTACTACGTGTTCCAAACCAGAAAAAACCCAGGATCTGTTCAACAAGTATGTGAAGAATGCGAAAGTATGAGTCTGTTGAGGGCACATCCCAGACCTAACCCAGACCTAGCATGCGTTATCCTCTAAAACATTGATCGTGGCCAGGTTTAATTGACTGTTTCTGTGTGGTACCACAATACTACGTGATTCAAACCAGAAAAGGACCAGGATCTGGCCAACAAGAATGCGAAATATGCGATTTTATGAGCCTGATGAGGGCAAGTCCCAGACCTAACCCAGACCTAGCATGCGTTATCCCCTAAAATATTGATCGAAACCAGGTTTAATCGACAGTTTCAGTGTGGTACCACATTACTACGCGATACAATCCAGAAAAGGACCAGGATCTGGCCAACAAGAATGCGATATATGCGATTGCATGAGCCTGATGAGGGCAAATCCCAAACCTAGCCTAGACCTAACATGCGTTATCCTCTAAAATATCGATTGAAACCAGGCTTAATCGACTGTTTTATGTGTAGTACCACATTACTACGTGATCCAAACCAGAAAAAACCCAGGATCTGTTCAACAAGTATGTGAAGAATGCGAAAGTATGAGTCTGTTGAGGGCACATCCCAGACCTAACCCAGACCTAGCATGCGTTATCCTCTAAAACATTGATCGTGGGCAGGTTTAATTGACTGTTTCTGTGTGGTACCACAATACTACGTGATTCAAACGAGAAGGAGACCAGGATTAGCCCAACAAGAATGTGAAATATACGATTGTATGAGCCTGATGAGGGCAAATCCCAGACCTAACCTAGACCTAACATGCGTTATCCTCTAAAACATTGATCCAGACCAGGCTTAATCGACCGTTTCAGTGTGGTACCACATTACTACGTGATCCATACCAGAAAAAACACAGGATCTGTTCAACAAGTATGTGAAGAATGCGAAAGTGTGAGTCTGATGAGGGCAAATCCCAGACCTAACCCAGACCTGGCATGCGTTGTCCTCTAAAATATTGATCGAAACCGGGTTTAATCGACTGTTCCAGTGTGGTACCACAATATTACGTGATTCAAACCAGAAGAAGACCAGGATCTGGCGAACAGGAATGCGAAATATGATTTTATGAGCCTGATGAGGGCAAGTCCCGGACCTAACCCAGATCTAGCATGCGTTATCCTCTAAAATATTGATCGTGGCCACGTTTAATTGACTGTTTCTGTGTGGTACCACAATATTACGTGATTCAAACCAGAGGAAGACCAGGATCTGGCCAACAAGAATGCGAAATATGCGATTTTATGAGCCTGATGAGAGCAAATCCCTGACCTAACCTAGACCTAACATGCCTTATCCTCTAAAATATTGATCGAAACCAGGTTTAATCCACTCTTTCAGTGTGGTACCACATTACTACGCGATACAATCCAGAAAAGGACCAGGATCTGGCCAACAAGAATGCGATATATGCGATTGCATGAGCCTGATGAGGGCAAATCCCAAACCTAGCCTAGACCTAACATGCGTTATCCTCTAAGATATCGATTGAAACCAGGCTTAATCGACTGTTTTATGTGTAGTACCACATTACTACGTGTTCCAAACCAGAAAAAACCCAGGATCTGTTCAACAAGTATGTGAAGAATGCGAAAGTATGAGTCTGTTGAGGGCACATCCCAGACCTAACCCAGACCTAGCATGCGTTATCCTCTAAAACATTGATCGTGGCCAGGTTTAATTGACTGTTTCTGTGTGGTACCACAATACTACGTGATTCAAACCAGAAAAGGACCAGGATCTGGCCAACAAGAATGCGAAATATGCGATTTTATGAGCCTGATGAGAGCAAATCCCTGACCTAACCTAGACCTAACATGCCTTATCCTCTAAAATATTGATCGAAACCAGGTTTAATCCACTCTTTCAGTGTGGTACCACATTTCTACGCTGTATAATCCAGAAAAGGACCAGGATCTGGCCAACAAGTGTGCGAAATATGCGAAAGTGTGAGCCTGATGAGAGCAAGTCCCAGACCTATCCCAGGCCTAACATCCGTTATCCTCCAAAATATTGATCGTGGCCACGTTTAATTGACTGTTTCTGTGTGGTACCACAATATTACGTGCTTCAAACCAGAGGAAGACCAGGATCTGGCCAACAAGAATGCGAAATATGCGATTGCATGAGCCTGATGGGGGCAAATCTCAGACCTAACCCAGACCTAGCATGCGTTATCCTCTAAAATATTGATCGTGGCCACGTTTAATTGACTGTTTCTGTGTGGTACCACAATATTACGTGCTTCAAACCAGAGGAAGACCAGGATCTGGCCAACAAGAATGCGAAATATGCGATTGCATGAGCCTGATGAGGGCACATCCAAGACCTAACCCAGACCTAGCATGGGTTAGCCTCTAAAATATTAATCGAAACCGGGTTTAATCGACTGTTCCGGTGTGGTACCACAATATTACGTGATTCAAACCTGAAGAAGACCAGGATCTGGCCAACAGGAATGCGAAATATGATTTTATGAGCCTGATGAGGGCAAGACCCAGACCTAACCCAGGTCTAGCATGCGTTATCCTCTGAAATATTGATCCAGACTAGGCTTAATCGACCGTTTCAGTGTGGTACCACATTACTACGTGATCCAAACCAGAGAAAACCCAGGATCTGTTCAACAAGTATGTGAAGAATGCGAAAGTATGAGTCTGATGAGGGCACATCCCAGACCTAACCCAGACCTCGCATGCGTTATCCTCTAAAATATTGATCGTGGCCAGGTTTAATTGACTGTTTCTGTGTGGTACCACAATACTACGTGATTCAAACCAGAGGAAGACCAGGATCTGGCCAACAAGAATGCGAAATATGCGATTTTATGAGCCTGATGAGGGCACATACAAGACCTAACCCAGACCTAGCATGGGTTAGCCTCTAAAATATTGATCGAAACCGGGTTTAATCGACTGTTCCAGTGTGGTACCACAATATTACGTGATTCAAACCAGAAGAAGACCAGGATCTGGCGAACAGGAATGCGAAATATGATTTTATGAGCCTGATGAGGGCAAGACCCAGACCTAACCCAGGTCTAGCATGCGTTATCCTCTGAAATATTGATCGTGGCCAGGTTTAATTGACTGCTTCTGTGTGGTACCACAATACTACGTGATTCAAACGAGAAGGAGACCAGGATTAGCCCAACAAGAATGTGAAATATACGATTGTATGAGCCTGATGAGGGCAAATCCCAGACCTAACCTAGACCTAACATGCGTTATCCTCTAAAACATTGATCCAGACCAGGCTTAATCGACCGTTTCAGTGTGGTACCACATTACTACGTGATCCATACCAGAAAAAACACAGGATCTGTTCAACAAGTATGTGAAGAATGCGAAAGTGTGAGTCTGATGAGGGCAAATCCCAGACCTAACCCAGACCTGGCATGCGTTGTCCTCTAAAATATTGATCGAAACCGGGTTTAATCGACTGTTCCAGTGTGGTACCACAATATTACGTGATTCAAACCAGAAGAAGACCAGGATCTGGCGAACAGGAATGCGAAATATGATTTTATGAGCCTGATGAGGGCAAGTCCCGGACCTAACCCAGATCTAGCATGCGTTATCCTCTAAAATATTGATCGTGGCCACGTTTAATTGACTGTTTCTGTGTGGTACCACAATATTACGTGATTCAAACCAGAGGAGGACCAGGATCTGGCCAACAAGAATGCGAAATATGCGATTTTATGAGCCTGATGAGAGCAAATCCCTGACCTAACCTAGACCTAACATGCCTTATCCTCTAAAATATTGATCGAAACCAGGTTTAATCCACTCTTTCAGTGTGGTACCACATTACTACGCGATACAATCCAGAAAAGGACCAGGATCTGGCCAACAAGAATGCGATATATGCGATTGCATGAGCCTGATGAGGGCAAATCCCAAACCTAGCCTAGACCTAACATGCGTTATCCTCTAAAATATCGATTGAAACCAGGCTTAATCGACTGTTTTATGTGTAGTACCACATTACTACGTGATCCAAACCAGAAAAAACCCAGGATCTGTTCAACAAGTATGTGAAGAATGCGAAAGTATGAGTCTGTTGAGGGCACATCCCAGACCTAACCCAGACCTAACATGCGTTATCCTCTAAAACATTGATCGTGGCCAGGTTTAATTGACTGTTTCTGTGTGGTACCACAATACTACGTGATTCAAACCAGAAAAGGACCAGGATCTGGCCAACAAGAATGCGAAATATGCGATTTTATGAGCCTGATGAGGGCAAGTCCCAGACCTAACCCAGACCTAGCATGCGTTATCCCCTAAAATATTGATCGAAACCAGGTTTAATCGACAGTTTCAGTGTGGTACCACATTACTACGCGATACAATCCGGAAAAGGACCAGGATCTGGCCAACAAGAATGCGATATATGCGATTGCATGAGCCTGATGAGGGCAAATCCCAAACCTAGCCTAGACCTAACATGCGTTATCCTCTAAAATATCGATTGAAACCAGGCTTAATCGACTGTTTTATGTGTAGTACCACATTACTACGTGATCCAAACCAGAAAAAACCCAGGATCTGTTCAACAAGTATGTGAAGAATGCGAAAGTATGAGTCTGTTGAGGGCACATCCCAGACCTAACCCAGACCTAGCATGCGTTATCCTCTAAAACATTGATCGTGGGCAGGTTTAATTGACTGTTTCTGTGTGGTACCACAATACTACGTGATTCAAACGAGAAGGAGACCAGGATTAGCCCAACAAGAATGTGAAATATACGATTGTATGAGCCTGATGAGGGCAAATCCCAGACCTAACCTAGACCTAACATGCGTTATCCTCTAAAACATTGATCCAGACCAGGCTTAATCGACCGTTTCAGTGTGGTACCACATTACTACGTGATCCATACCAGAAAAAACACAGGATCTGTTCAACAAGTATGTGAAGAATGCGAAAGTGTGAGTCTGATGAGGGCAAATCCCAGACCTAACCCAGACCTGGCATGCGTTGTCCTCTAAAATATTGATCGAAACCGGGTTTAATCGACTGTTCCAGTTGGTACCACAATATTACGTGATTCAAACCAGAAGAAGACCAGGATCTGGGGAACAGGAATGCGAAATATGATTTTATGAGCCTGATGAGGGCAAGTCCCGGACCTAACCCAGATCTAGCATGCGTTATCCTCTAAAATATTGATCGTGGCCACGTTTAATTGACTGTTTCTGTGTGGTACCACAATATTACGTGATTCAAACCAGAGGAAGACCAGGATCTGGCCAACAAGAATGCGAAATATGCGATTTTATGAGCCTGATGAGAGCAAATCCCTGACCTAACCTAGACCTAACATGCCTTATCCTCTAAAATATTGATCGAAACCAGGTTTAATCCACTCTTTCAGTGTGGTACCACATTACTACGCGATACAATCCAGAAAAGGACCAGGATCTGGCCAACAAGAATGCGATATATGCGATTGCATGAGCCTGATGAGGGCAAATCCCAAACCTAGCCTAGACCTAACATGCGTTATCCTCTAAAATATCGATTGAAACCAGGCTTAATCGACTGTTTTATGTGTAGTACCACATTACTACGTGATCCAAACCAGAAAAAACCCAGGATCTGTTCAACAAGTATGTGAAGAATGCGAAAGTATGAGTCTGTTGAGGGCACATCCCAGACCTAACCCAGACCTAGCATGCGTTATCCTCTAAAACATTGATCGTGGCCAGGTTTAATTGACTGTTTCTGTGTGGTACCACAATACTACGTGATTCAAACCAGAAAAGGACCAGGATCTGGCCAACAAGAATGCGAAATATGCGATTTTATGAGCCTGATGAGGGCAAGTCCCAGACCTAACCCAGACCTAGCATGCGTTATCCCCTAAAATATTGATCGAAACCAGGTTTAATCGACAGTTTCAGTGTGGTACCACATTACTACGCGATACAATCCAGAAAAGGACCAGGATCTGGCCAACAAGAATGCGATATATGCGATTGCATGAGCCTGATGAGGGCAAATCCCAAACCTAGCCTAGACCTAACATGCGTTATCCTCTAAAATATCGATTGAAACCAGGCTTAATCGACTGTTTTATGTGTAGTACCACATTACTACGTGATCCAAACCAGAAAAAACCCAGGATCTGTTCAACAAGTATGTGAAGAATGCGAAAGTATGAGTCTGTTGAGGGCACATCCCAGACCTAACCCAGACCTAGCATGCGTTATCCTCTAAAACATTGATCGTGGGCAGGTTTAATTGACTGTTTCTGTGTGGTACCACAATACTACGTGATTCAAACGAGAAGGAGACCAGGATTAGCCCAACAAGAATGTGAAATATACGATTGTATGAGCCTGATGAGGGCAAATCCCAGACCTAACCTAGACCTAACATGCGTTATCCTCTAAAACATTGATCCAGACCAGGCTTAATCGACCGTTTCAGTGTGGTACCACATTACTACGTGATCCATACCAGAAAAAACACAGGATCTGTTCAACAAGTATGTGAAGAATGCGAAAGTGTGAGTCTGATGAGGGCAAATCCCAGACCTAACCCAGACCTGGCATGCGTTGTCCTCTAAAATATTGATCGAAACCGGGTTTAATCGACTGTTCCAGTGTGGTACCACAATATTACGTGATTCAAACCAGAAGAAGACCAGGATCTGGCGAACAGGAATGCGAAATATGATTTTATGAGCCTGATGAGGGCAAGTCCCGGACCTAACCCAGATCTAGCATGCGTTATCCTCTAAAATATTGATCGTGGCCACGTTTAATTGACTGTTTCTGTGTGGTACCACAATATTACGTGATTCAAACCAGAGGAAGACCAGGATCTGGCCAACAAGAATGCGAAATATGCGATTTTATGAGCCTGATGAGAGCAAATCCCTGACCTAACCTAGACCTAACATGCCTTATCCTCTAAAATATTGATCGAAACCAGGTTTAATCCACTCTTTCAGTGTGGTACCACATTTCTACGCTGTATAATCCAGAAAAGGACCAGGATCTGGCCAACAAGTGTGCGAAATATGCGAAAGTGTGAGCCTGATGAGAGCAAGTCCCAGACCTATCCCAGGCCTAACATCCGTTATCCTCCAAAATATTGATCGTGGCCACGTTTAATTGACTGTTTATGTGTGGTACCACAATATTACGTGCTTCAAACCAGAGGAAGACCAGGATCTGGCCAACAAGAATGCGAAATATGCGATTGCATGAGCCTGATGGGGGCAAATCTCAGACCTAACCCAGACCTAGCATGCGTTATCCTCTAAAATATTGATCGTGGCCACGTTTAATTGACTGTTTCTGTGTGGTACCACAATATTACGTGCTTCAAACCAGAGGAAGACCAGGATCTGGCCAACAAGAATGCGAAATATGCGATTGCATGAGCCTGATGAGGGCACATCCAAGACCTAACCCAGACCTAGCATGGGTTAGCCTCTAAAATATTAATCGAAACCGGGTTTAATCGACTGTTCCAGTGTGGTACCACAATATTACGTGATTCAAACCTGATGAAGACCAGGATCTGGCCAACAGGAATGCGAAATATGATTTTATGAGCCTGATGAGGGCAAGACCCAGACCTAACCCAGGTCTAGCATGCGTTATCCTCTGAAATATTGATCCAGACTAGGCTTAATCGACCGTTTCAGTGTGGTACCACATTACTACGTGATCCAAACCAGAGAAAACCCAGGATCTGTTCAACAAGTATGTGAAGAATGCGAAAGTATGAGTCTGATGAGGGCACATCCCAGACCTAACCCAGACCTCGCATGCGTTATCCTCAAAAATATTGATCGTGGCCAGGTTTAATTGACTGTTTCTGTGTGGTACCACAATACTACGTGATTCAAACCAGAGGAAGACCAGGATCTGGCCAACAAGAATGCGAAATATGCGATTTTATGAGCCTGATGAGGGCACATACAAGACCTAACCCAGACCTAGCATGGGTTAGCCTCTAAAATATTGATCGAAACCGGGTTTAATCGACTGTTCCAGTGTGGTACCACAATATTACGTGATTCAAACCAGAAGAAGACCAGGATCTGGCGAACAGAAATGCGAAATATGATTTTATGAGCCTGATGAGGGCAAGACCCAGACCTAACCCAGGTCTAGCATGCGTTATCCTCTGAAATATTGATCGTGGCCAGGTTTAATTGACTGTTTCTGTGTGGTACCACAATACTACGTGATTCAAACGAGAAGGAGACCAGGATTAGCCCAACAAGAATGTGAAATATACGATTGTATGAGCCTGATGAGGGCAAATCCCAGACCTAACCTAGACCTAACATGCGTTATCCTCTAAAACATTGATCCAGACCAGGCTTAATCGACCGTTTCAGTGTGGTACCACATTACTACGTGATCCATACCAGAAAAAACACAGGATCTGTTCAACAAGTATGTGAAGAATGCGAAAGTGTGAGTCTGATGAGGGCAAATCCCAGACCTAACCCAGACCTGGCATGCGTTGTCCTCTAAAATATTGATCGAAACCGGGTTTAATCCACTCTTTCAGTGTGGTACCACATTACTACGCGATACAATCCAGAAAAGGACCAGGATCTGGCCAACAAGAATGCGATATATGCGATTACATGAGCCTGATGAGGGCAAATCCCAAACCTAGCCTAGACCTAACATGCGTTATCCTCTAAAATATCGATTGAAACCAGGCTTAATCGACTGTTTTATGTGTAGTACCACATTACTACGTGATCCAAACCAGAAAAAACCCAGGATCTGTTCAACAAGTATGTGAAGAATGCGAAAGTATGAGTCTGTTGAGGGCACATCCCAGACCTAACCCAGACCTAGCATGCGTTATCCTCTAAAACATTGATCGTGGCCAGGTTTAATTGACTGTTTCTGTGTGGTACCACAATACTACGTGATTCAAACCAGAAAAGGACCAGGATCTGGCCAACAAGAATGCGAAATATGCGATTTTATGAGCCTGATGAGGGCAAGTCCCAGACCTAACCCAGACCTAGCATGCGTTATCCCCTAAAATATTGATCGAAACCAGGTTTAATCGACAGTTTCAGTGTGGTACCACATTACTACGCGATACAATCCAGAAAAGGACCAGGATCTGGCCAACAAGAATGCGATATATGCGATTGCATGAGCCTGATGAGGGCAAATCCCAAACCTAGCCTAGACCTAACATGCGTTATCCTCTAAAATATCGATTGAAACCAGGCTTAATCGACTGTTTTATGTGTAGTACCACATTACTACGTGATCCAAACCAGAAAAAACCCAGGATCTGTTCAACAAGTATGTGAAGAATGCGAAAGTATGAGTCTGTTGAGGGCACATCCCAGACCTAACCCAGACCTAGCATGCGTTATCCTCTAAAACATTGATCGTGGGCAGGTTTAATTGACTGTTTCTGTGTGGTACCACAATACTACGTGATTCAAACGAGAAGGAGACCAGGATTAGCCCAACAAGAATGTGAAATATACGATTGTATGAGCCTGATGAGGGCAAATCCCAGACCTAACCTAGACCTAACATGCGTTATCCTCTAAAACATTGATCCAGACCAGGCTTAATCGACCGTTTCAGTGTGGTACCACATTACTACGTGATCCATACCAGAAAAAACACAGGATCTGTTCAACAAGTATGTGAAGAATGCGAAAGTGTGAGTCTGATGAGGGCAAATCCCAGACCTAACCCAGACCTGGCATGCGTTGTCCTCTAAAATATTGATCGAAACCGGGTTTAATCGACTGTTCCAGTGTGGTACCACAATATTACGTGATTCATACCAGAAGAAGACCAGGATCTGGCGAACAGGAATGCGAAATATGATTTTATGAGCCTGATGAGGGCAAGTCCCGGACCTAACCCAGATCTAGCATGCGTTATCCTCTAAAATATTGATCGTGGCCACGTTTAATTGACTGTTTCTGTGTGGTACCACAATATTACGTGATTCAAACCAGAGGAAGACCAGGATCTGGCCAACAAGAATGCGAAATATGCGATTTTATGAGCCTGATGAGAGCAAATCCCTGACCTAACCTAGACCTAACATGCCTTATCCTCTAAAATATTGATCGAAACCAGGTTTAATCCACTCTTTCAGTGTGGTACCACATTTCTACGCTGTATAATCCAGAAAAGGACCAGGATCTGGCCAACAAGTGTGCGAAATATGCGAAAGTGTGAGCCTGATGAGAGCAAGTCCCAGACCTATCCCAGGCCTAACATCCGTTATCCTCCAAAATATTGATCGTGGCCACGTTTAGTTGACTGTTTCTGTGTGGTACCACAATATTACGTGCTTCAAACCAGAGGAAGACCAGGATCTGGCCAACAAGAATGCGAAATATGCGATTGCATGAGCCTGATGGGGGCAAATCTCAGACCTAACCCAGACCTAGCATGCGTTATCCTCTAAAATATTGATCGTGGCCACGTTTAATTGACTGTTTCTGTGTGGTACCACAATATTACGTGCTTCAAACCAGAGGAAGACCAGGATCTGGCCAACAAGAATGCGAAATATGCGATTGCATGAGCCTGATGAGGGCACATCCAAGACCTAACCCAGACCTAGCATGGGTTAGCCTCTAAAATATTAATCGAAACCGGGTTTAATCGACTGTTCCAGTGTGGTACCACAATATTACGTGATTCAAACCTGAAGAAGACCAGGATCTGGCCAACAGGAATGCGAAATATGATTTTATGAGCCTGATGAGGGCAAGACCCAGACCTAACCCAGGTCTAGCATGCGTTATCCTCTGAAATATTGATCCAGACTAGGCTTAATCGACCGTTTCAGTGTGGTACCACATTACTACGTGATCCAAACCAGAGAAAACCCAGGATCTGTTCAACAAGTATGTGAAGAATGCGAAAGTATGAGTCTGATGAGGGCACATCCCAGACCTAACCCAGACCTCGCATGCGTTATCCTCTAAAATATTGATCGTGGCCAGGTTTAATTGACTGTTTCTGTGTGGTACCACAATACTACGTGATTCAAACCAGAGGAAGACCAGGATCTGGCCAACAAGAATGCGAAATATGCGATTTTATGAGCCTGATGAGGGCACATACAAGACCTAACCCAGACCTAGCATGGGTTAGCCTCTAAAATATTGATCGAAACCGGGTTTAATCGACTGTTCCAGTGTGGTACCACAATATTACGTGATTCAAACCAGAAGAAGACCAGGATCTGGCGAACAGGAATGCGAAATATGATTTTATGAGCCTGATGAGGGCAAGACCCAGACCTAACCCAGGTCTAGCATGCGTTATCCTCTGAAATATTGATCGTGGCCAGGTTTAATTGACTGCTTCTGTGTGGTACCACAATACTACGTGATTCAAACGAGAAGGAGACCAGGATTAGCCCAACAAGAATGTGAAATATACGATTGTATGAGCCTGATGAGGGCAAATCCCAGACCTAACCTAGACCTAACATGCGTTATCCTCTAAAACATTGATCCAGACCAGGCTTAATCGACCGTTTCAGTGTGGTACCACATTACTACGTGATCCATACCAGAAAAAACACAGGATCTGTTCAACAAGTATGTGAAGAATGCGAAAGTGTGAGTCTGATGAGGGCAAATCCCAGACCTAACCCAGACCTGGCATGCGTTGTCCTCTAAAATATTGATCGAAACCGGGTTTAATCGACTGTTCCAGTGTGGTACCACAATATTACGTGATTCAAACCAGAAGAAGACCAGGATCTGGCGAACAGGAATGCGAAATATGATTTTATGAGCCTGATGAGGGCAAGTCCCGGACCTAACCCAGATCTAGCATGCGTTATCCTCTAAAATATTGATCGTGGCCACGTTTAATTGACTGTTTCTGTGTGGTACCACAATATTACGTGATTCAAACCAGAGGAGGACCAGGATCTGGCCAACAAGAATGCGAAATATGCGATTTTATGAGCCTGATGAGAGCAAATCCCTGACCTAACCTAGACCTAACATGCCTTATCCTCTAAAATATTGATCGAAACCAGGTTTAATCCACTCTTTCAGTGTGGTACCACATTACTACGCGATACAATCCAGAAAAGGACCAGGATCTGGCCAACAAGAATGCGATATATGCGATTGCATGAGCCTGATGAGGGCAAATCCCAAACCTAGCCTAGACCTAACATGCGTTATCCTCTAAAATATCGATTGAAACCAGGCTTAATCGACTGTTTTATGTGTAGTACCACATTACTACGTGATCCAAACCAGAAAAAACCCAGGATCTGTTCAACAAGTATGTGAAGAATGCGAAAGTATGAGTCTGTTGAGGGCACATCCCAGACCTAACCCAGACCTAACATGCGTTATCCTCTAAAACATTGATCGTGGCCAGGTTTAATTGACTGTTTCTGTGTGGTACCACAATACTACGTGATTCAAACCAGAAAAGGACCAGGATCTGGCCAACAAGAATGCGAAATATGCGATTTTATGAGCCTGATGAGGGCAAGTCCCAGACCTAACCCAGACCTAGCATGCGTTATCCCCTAAAATATTGATCGAAACCAGGTTTAATCGACAGTTTCAGTGTGGGACCACATTACTACGCGATACAATCCGGAAAAGGACCAGGATCTGGCCAACAAGAATGCGATATATGCGATTGCATGAGCCTGATGAGGGCAAATCCCAAACCTAGCCTAGACCTAACATGCGTTATCCTCTAAAATATCGATTGAAACCAGGCTTAATCGACTGTTTTATGTGTAGTACCACATTACTACGTGATCCAAACCAGAAAAAACGCAGGATCTGTTCAACAAGTATGTGAAGAATGCGAAAGTATGAGTCTGTTGAGGGCACATCCCAGACCTAACCCAGACCTAGCATGCGTTATACTCTAAAACATTGATCGTGGCCAGGTTTAATTGACTGTTTCTGTGTGGTACCACAATACTACGTGATTCAAACGAGAAGGAGACCAGGATTAGCCCAACAAGAATGTGAAATATACGATTGTATGAGCCTGATGAGGGCAAATCCCAGACCTAACCTAGACCTAACATGCGTTATCCTCTAAAACTTTGATCCAGACCAGGCTTAATCGACCGTTTCAGTGTGGTACCACATTACTACGTGATCCATACCAGAAAAAACACAGGATCTGTTCAACAAGTATGTGAAGAATGCGAAAGTGTGAGTCTGATGAGGGCAAATCCCAGACCTAACCCAGACCTGGCATGCGTTGTCCTCTAAAATATTGATCGAAACCGGGTTTAATCGACTGTTCCAGTGTGGTACCACAATATTACGTGATTCAAACCAGAAGAAGACCAGGATCTGGCGAACAGGAATGCGAAATATGATTTTATGAGCCTGATGAGGGCAAGTCCCGGACCTAACCCAGATCTAGCATGCGTTATCCTCTAAAATATTGATCGTGGCCACGTTTAATTGACTGTTTCTGTGTGGTACCACAATATTACGTGATTCAAACCAGAGGAAGACCAGGATCTGGCCAACAAGAATGCAAAATATGCGATTTTATGAGCCTGATGAGAGCAAATCCCTGACCTAACCTAGACCTAACATGCCTTATCCTCTAAAATATTGATCGAAACCAGGTTTAATCCACTCTTTCAGTGTGGTACCACATTACTACGCGATACAATCCAGAAAAGGACCAGGATCTGGCCAACAAGAATGCGATATATGCGATTGCATGAGCCTGATGAGGGCAAATCCCAAACCTAGCCTAGACCTAACATGCGTTATCCTCTAAAATATCGATTGAAACCAGGCTTAATCGACTGTTTTATGTGTAGTACCACATTACTACGTGATCCAAACCAGAAAAAACCCAGGATCTGTTCAACAAGTATGTGAAGAATGCGAAAGTATGAGTCTGTTGAGGGCACATCCCAGACCTAACCCAGACCTAGCATGCGTTATCCTCTAAAACATTGATCGTGGCCAGGTTTAATTGACTGTTTCTGTGTGGTACCACAATACTACGTGATTCAAACCAGAAAAGGACCAGGATCTGGCCAACAGGAATGCGAAATATGCGATTTTATGAGCCTGATGAGGGCAAGTCCCAGACCTAACCCAGACCTAGCATGCGTTATCCCCTAAAATATTGATCGAAACCAGGTTTAATCGACAGTTTCAGTGTGGTACCACATTACTACGTGGTCCAAACCAGAAAAAACTCAGGAACTGGTCAACAAGTATGTGAAGAATGCGAAAGTGTGAGCCTGATGAGAGCAAATCCCAGACCTAACCTAGACCTAACATGCGTTATCCTCTAAAATATTGATCGTGGCCACGTTTAATTGACTGTTTCTGTGTGGTACCACAATACTACGTGATTCAAACCAGAAGAAGACCAGGATCTGGCCAACAAGTGTGCGAAATATGCGAAAGTGTGAGCCTGATGAGAGCAAGTCCCAGACCTATCCCAGGCCTAACATCCGTTATCCTCTAAAATATAGATCTGTGTGATAATCAGATAATTTCAGTGTGGGACCACATTACTACGTGATGCAATCCAGAAAAGGACCAGGATATGGCCATCAAGAATGCGAAATATGCGATTGCATGAGTCTGATGAGAGCAAATACCAGACCTAACCTAGACCTAATATGCGTTATCCTCTAAAATATTGATCGAAACCAGGCTTAACCGACTGTTTCAGTGTGGTACTACATTACTACGTGATCCAAACCAGAAAAGGACCAGGACCTGGCCAACAAGTGTGCGAAATATGCGAAAGTATGAGCCTGATGAGAGCAAGTCCCTGACCTAACCCAGACCTAACATGCGTTATCCTCTAAAATATTGGTCGAGACCAGGCTTAATCGACTGTTTTATGTGTAGTACCACATTACTACGTGATCCAAACCAGAAAAAACCCAGGATCTGTTCAACAACTATGTGAAGAATGCGAAAGTATGAGTCTGATGAGGGCAAATCCCTGGCCTAAAACTGAAAAAAACCACACTGATTATCTGCTCATAAAGTATGTGAAGAATGCGAGAGTCTGTGCCAAATGAGGGCAAATCCCAGACATAACCCAGACCTTGCATGCGTTGTCCTCTAAAATATAGATCGAAACCGGGTTTCATCGACGGTTCCAGTGTGGTACCACATTACTACCTGATCCAAACCAGAAAACACCCAGGATCTGGCCAACAAGTGTGCGAAATATGCGAAAGTGTGAGCCTGATGAGAGCAAGTCCCAGACCTATCCCAGGCCTAACATCCGTTATCCTCTAAAATATAGGTCGAGACCAGGCTTAATCGACTGTTTTATGTGTAGTACCACATTATTACGTGATCCAATCCAGAAAAGACCCAGGATCTGTTCAACAAGTATGTGAGGAATGCGAAAGTATGAGTCTGATGAGGGCACATCCCAGACCTAACCCAGACCTAGCATGCGTTATCCTCTAAAATATTGATCGTGGCCACGTTTAATTGACTGTTTCTGTGTGGTACCACAATATTACGTGATTCAAACCAGAGGAAGACCAGGATCTGGCCAACAAGAATGCGAAATTTGCGATTTTATGAGCCTGATGAGGGCAAGTCCCAGACCTAACCCAGATCTATCACGCCTTATCCTCTAAAATATTGATCGAAACCAGGTTTAATTGACTGTTTCAGTGTGGGACCACATTACTACGTGATCCAAACCAGAAAAGGACCAGGATCTGGCCAACAAGTGTGCGAAATATGCGAAAGTATGAGCCTGATGAGAGCAAATCCCTGACCTAACCTAGACCTAACATGTCTTATCCTCTAACATATTGATCGAAACCTGGTTTAATCCACTCTTTCAGTGTGGTACCACATTACTACGCGGTACAATCCAGAAAAGGACCAGGATCTGGCCAACAGGTGTGCGAAATATGCGAAAGTGCGAGTCTGATGAGGGCAAATCCCAGACCTAACACAGA
Source organism: Colletes latitarsis (assembly GCF_051014445.1). Lineage (NCBI taxonomy): Eukaryota > Metazoa > Arthropoda > Insecta > Hymenoptera > Colletidae > Colletes > Colletes latitarsis. The sequence goes on from NC_135137.1 coordinate 3,868,936, forward strand.
CCTAGCATGCGTTATCCTCTAAAACATTGATCCAGACCAGGCATAATTGACCGTTTCAGTGTGGTACCACATTACTACGTGATCCAAACCAGAAAAAACCCAGGATCTGGCCAACAAGAATGCAAAATATGCGATTGTATGAGCCTGATGAGAGCAAATACCAGACCTAACCTAGACCTAACATGCGTTATCCTCTGAAATATTGATCGAAACCAGGTTTAATCCACTCTTTCAGTGTGGTACCACATTACTACGTGATACAATCCAGAAAAGAACCAGGATCTGGGCAACAAGTGTGCAAAGTATGCGAAAGTGTGAGTCTGATGAGGGCAAATCCCAAACCTATACCCAGACCTTGCATGCGTTATCCTCTAAAATATTGATCGAAACCAGGTTTAATCGACTGTTTCTGTGTTGTACCACATTACTACGTGATCCCAACCAGAAAAAACCCAGGATCTGGCCAACAAGAATGCAAAATATGCGATTGTATGAGCCTGATGAGAGCAAATACCAGACCTAACCTAGACCTAACATGCGTTATCCTCTAAAATATTGATCGAAACCAGGTTTAATCCACTCTTTCAGTGTGGTACCACATTATTACGTGATACAATCCAGAAAAGGACCAGGATCTGGCCAACAAGTGTGCGAAGTATGCGAAAGTGTGAGTCTGTGAGGGCAAATCCCAAACCTATACCCAGACCTAGAATGCGTTATCCTCTAAAATATTGATCGTGGCCAGGTTTTATTGGCTGCTTCTGTGTGGTACCTCAAAACTACGTGTTCCAAACCAGAAAAAACCCAGAATCTGGCCAACAAGAATGCGAAATATGCGATTGAATGAGCCTGATGAGAGCAAATACCAGACCTAACCTAGACCTAACATGCGTTATCCTCTAAAATATTGATCGAAACCAGGCTTAACCGACTGTTTCAGTGTGGTACCACATTACTACGTGATCCAATCCAGAAAAGGACCAGGATCTGGCCAACAAGTGTGCGAAGTATGCGAAAGTGTGAGTCTGTGAGGGCAAATCCCAAACCTATACCCAGACCTAGAATGCGTTATCCTCTAAAATATTGATCGTGGCCAGGTTTTATTGGCTGCTTCTGTGTGGTACCTCAAAACTACGTGTTCCAAACCAGAAAAAACCCAGAATCTGGCCAACAAGAATGCGAAATATGCGATTGAATGAGCCTGATGAGAGCAAATACCAGACCTAACCTAGACCTAACATGCGTTATCCTCTAAAATATTGATCGAAACCAGGCTTAACCGACTGTTTCAGTGTGGTACCACATTACTACGTGATCCAAACCAGAAAAAACCCAGGATCTGTTCAAGAATTATGTGAAGAATGCGAAAGTATGAGTCTGATGAGGGCAAATCCCAGACCTAACCCGGACCTAGCATTCGTTATCCTCTAAAATATTGATCGAATCCAGGTTTAATCGACTGTTTCAGTGTGGTACCACATAACTACGTGATCCAAACCAGAAAAAACCCAGGATCTGCTCATAAAGTATGTGAAGAATGCGAAAGTCTGTGCCAAATGAGGTCAAATCCCAGACCTAACCCAGACCTTGCATGCGTTATCCTCTAAAATATAGATCGAAACCGGGTTTCATCGACGGTTCCAGTGTGGTACCACATTACTACCTGATCCAAACCAGAAAACACCCAGGATCTGGCCAACAAGTGTGCGAAATATGCGAAAGTGTGAGCCTGATGAGAGCAAGTCCCAGACCTTTCCCAGGCCTAACATCCGTTATCCTCTAAAATATAGGCCGAGACCAGGCTTAATCGACTGTTTTATGTGTAGTACCACATTATTACGTGATCCAAACCAGAAAAAACCCAGGATCTGTTCAACAAGTATGTGAAGAATGCGAAAGTATGGGTCTGATGAGGGCACATCCCAGACCTAACCCAGACCTAGCATGCGTTATCCTCTAAAACATTGATCGTGGCCACGTTTAATTGACTGTTTCTGTGTGGTACCACAATATTACGTGATTCAAACCAGAGGAAGACCAGGATCTGGCCAACAAGAATGCGAAATTTGCGATTTTATGAGCCTGATGAGGGCAAGTTCCAGACCTAACCCAGATCTAGCATGCCTTATCTTCTAAAATATTGATCGAAACCAGGTTTAATTGACTGTTTCAGTGTGGGACCACATTACTACGTGATCCAAACCAGAAAAGGACCAGGATCTGGCCAACAAGTGTGCGAAATATGCGAAAGTATGAGCCTGATGAGAGCAAATCCCTGACCTAACCTAGACCTAACATGCCTTATCCTCTAAAATATTGATCGAAACCAGGTTTCATCCACTCTTTCAGTGTGGTACCATATTACTACGCGGTACAATCCAGAAAAGGACCAGGATCCGGCCAACAAGTGTGCGAAATATGCGAAAGTGTGAGTCTGATGAGGGCAAATCCCAGACCTAACCCAGACCTAGCAGGCGTTATCCTCTAAAATATTGATCGTGGCCACGTTTAATTGACTGCTTCTGTGTGGTACCACAATATTACGTGATTCAAACCAGAGGAAGACCAGGATCTGGCCAACAAGAATGCGAAATATGCGATTTTATGAGCCTGATGAGAGCAAATCCCTGACCTAACCTAGACCTAGCATGCCTTATCCTCTAAAATATTGATCGAAACCAGGTTTAATCCACTCTTTCAGTGTGGTACCACATTTCTACGCTGTATAATCCAGAAAAGGACCAGGATCCGGCCAACAAGTGTGCGAAATATGCGAAAGTGTGAGTCTGATGAGGGCAAATCCCAGACCTAACCCAGACCTAGCAGGCGTTATCCTCTAAAATATTGATCGTGGCCACGTTTAATTGACTGTTTCTGTGTGGTACCACAATATTACGTGCTTCAAACCAGAGGAAGACCAGGATCTGGCCAACAGGAATGCGAAATATGCGATTGCATGAGCCTGATGGGGGCAAATCCCAGACCTAACCCAGACCTAGCATGCGTTATCCTCTAAAATATTGATCGTGGCCACGTTTAATTGACTGTTTCTGTGTGGTACCACAATATTACGTGCTTCAAACCAGAGGAAGACCAGGATCTGGCCAACAAGAATGCGAAATATGCGATTGCATGAGCCTGATGAGGGCACATCCAAGACCTAACCCAGACCTAGCATGGGTTAGCCTCTAAAATATTAATCGAAACCGGGTTTAATCGACTGTTCCATTGTGGTACCACAATATTACGTGATTCAAACCAGAAGAAGACCAGGATCTGGCCAACAGGAATGCGAAATATGATTTTATGAGCCTGATGAGGGCAAGACCCAGACCTAACCCAGGTCTAGCATGCGTTATCCTCTGAAATATTGATCCAGACTAGGCTTAATCGACCGTTTCAGTGTGGTACCACATTACTACGTGATCCAAACCAGAGAAAACCCAGGATCTGTTCAACAAGTATGTGAAGAATGCGATTGCATGAGCCTGATGAGGGCAAATCCCAGACCTAACCCAGACCTAGCATGCGTTATCCTCTAAAATATTGATCGTGGCCACGTTTAATCGACTGTTTCTGTGTGGTACCACAATATTACGTGCTTCAAACCAGAGGAAGACCAGGATCTGGCCAACAAGAATGCGAAATATGCGATTTTATGAGCCTGATGAGGGCACATACAAGACCTAACCCAGACCTAGCATGGGTTAGCCTCTAAAATATTGATCGAAACCGGGTTTAATCGACTGTTCCAGTGTGGTACCACAATATTACGTGCTTCAAACCAGAGGAAGACCAGGATCTGGCCAACAAGAATGCGAAATATGCGACTTTATGAGCCTGATGAGGGCAAGTCCCAGACCTAACCCAGATCTAGCATGCGTTATCCTCTGAAATATTGATCGTGGCCAGGTTTAATTGACTGTTTCAGTGTGGTACCACATTACTACGCGATACAATCCAGAAAAGGACCAGGATCTGGCCAAGAAGAATGCGAAATATGCGATTGCATGAGCCTGATGAGGGCAAATCCCAAACCTAGCCTAGACCTAACATGCGTTATCCTCTAAAATATCGATCGAAATCAGGTTTAATCGACTGTTTTAGTGTGGTACCACATTACTACGTGATGCAAACCAGAAAAAACTCAGGATCTGTTCAATAAGTATGAGAAGTACGCGAAAGTATGAGCCTCACGAGGGCACATCCAAGACCTAACCCAGACCTAGCATGGGTTAGCCTCTAAAGTATTGATCGAAACCGGGTTTAATCGACTGTTCCAGTGTGGTACCACACTATTACGTGATTCAAACCAGAAGAAGACCAGGATCTGGCCAACAGGAATGCGAAATATGCGATTTTATGAGCCTGATGAGGGCAAGACCCAGACCTAACCCAGGTCTAGCATGCGTTATCCAATGAAATATTGATCGTGGCCAGGTTTAGTTGACTGTTTCTGTGTGGTACCACAATACTACGTGATTCAAACGAGAAGAAGACCAGGACTAGCCCAACAAGAATGCGAAATATACGATTGTATGAGCCTGATGAGGGCAAATCCCAGACCTAACCTAGACCTAACATGCGTTATCCTCTAAAGCATTGATCCAGACCAGGCTTAATCGACCGTTTCAGTGTGGTACCACATTACTACGTGATCCAAACCAGAAAAAACTCAGGATCTGTTCAAGAATTATGTGAAGAATGCGAAAGTATGAGTCTGAAGAGGGCAAATCCCAGACCTAACCCGGACCTAGCATACGTTATCCTCTAAAATATTGATCGAAACCAGGTTTAATCGACTGTTTCAGTGTGGTGCCACATAACTACGTGATCCAAACCAGAAAAAACCCAGGATCTGCTCATAAAGTATGTGAAGAATGCGAAAGTCTGTGCCAAATGAGGGCAAATCCCAGACCTAAACCAGACCTTGCATGCGTTATCCTCTAAAATATAGATCGAAACCGGGTTTCATCGACGGTTCCAGTGTGGTACCACATTACTACCTGATCCAAACCAGAAAACACCCAGGATCTGGTCAACATGTGTGCGAAATATGCGAAAGTGTGAGCCTGATGAGAGCAAGTCCCAGACCTATCCCAGGCCTAACATCCGTTATCCTCTAAAATATAGGTCGAGACCAGGCTTAATCGACTGTTTTATGTGTAGTACCACATTATTACGTGATCCAAACCAGAAAAAACCCAGGATCTGTTCAACAAGTATGTGAGGAATGCGAAAGTATGAGTCTGATGAGGGCACATCCCAGACCTAACCCAGACCTAACATGCGTTATCCTCCAAAATATTGATCGAAACCAGGTTTAATCGACTGTTTCTGTGTTGTACCACATTACTACGTGATCCCAACCAGAAAAAACCCAGGATCTGGCCAACAAGAATGCAAAATATGCGATTGTATGAGCCTGATGAGAGCAAATACCAGACCTAACCTAGACCTAACATGCGTTATCCTCTAAAATATTGATCGAAACCAGGTTTAATCCACTCTTTCAGTGTGGTACCACATTATTACGTGATACAATCCAGAAAAGGACCAGGATCTGGCCAACAAGTGTGCGAAGTATGCGAAAGTGTGAGTCTGTGAGGGCAAATCCCAAACCTATACCCAGACCTAGAATGCGTTATCCTCTAAAATATTGATCGTGGCCAGGTTTTATTGGCTGCTTCTGTGTGGTACCTCAAAACTACGTGTTCCAAACCAGAAAAAACCCAGAATCTGGCCAACAAGAATGCGAAATATGCGATTGAATGAGCCTGATGAGAGCAAATACCAGACCTAACCTAGACCTAACATGCGTTATCCTCTAAAATATTGATCGAAACCAGGCTTAACCGACTGTTTCAGTGTGGTACCACATTACTACGTGATCCAAACCAGAAAAAACCCAGGATCTGTTCAAGAGTTATGTGAAGAATGCGATTGAATGAGCCTGATGAGAGCAAATACCAGACCTAACCTAGACCTAACATGCGTTATCCTCTAAAATATTGATCGAAACCAGGCTTAACCGACTGTTTCAGTGTGGTACCACATTACTACGTGATCCAAACCAGAAAAAACCCAGGATCTGTTCAAGAATTATGTGAAGAATGCGAAAGTATGAGCCTGATGAGAGCAAGTCCCAGACCTTTCCCAGGCCTAACATCCGTTATCCTCTAAAATATAGGTCGAGACCAGGCTTAATCGACTGTTTTATGTGTAGTACCACATTATTACGTGATCCAAACCAGAAAAAACCCAGGATCTGTTCAACAAGTATGTGAAGAATGCGAAAGTATGGGTCTGATGAGGGCACATCCCAGACCTAACCCAGACCTAGCATGCGTTATCCTCTAAAATATTGATCGTGGCCACGTTTAATTGACTGTTTCTGTGTGGTACCACAATATTACGTGATTCAAAGCAGAGGAAGACCAGGATCTGGCCAACAAGAATGCGAAATTTGCGATTTTATGAGCCTGATGAGGGCAAGTTCCAGACCTAACCCAGATCTAGCATGCCTTATCTTCTAAAATATTGATCGAAACCAGGTTTAATTGACTGTTTCAGTGTGGGACCACATTACTACGTGATCCAAACCAGAAAAGGACCAGGATCTGGCCAACAAGTGTGCGAAATATGCGAAAGTATGAGCCTGATGAGAGCAAATCCCTGACCTAACCTAGACCTAACATGCCTTATCCTCTAAAATATTGATCGAAACCAGGTTTCATCCACTCTTTCAGTGTGGTACCATATTACTACGCGGTACAATCCAGAAAAGGACCAGGATCCGGCCAACAAGTGTGCGAAATATGCGAAAGTGTGAGTCTGATGAGGGCAAATCCCAGACCTAACCCAGACCTAGCAGGCGTTATCCTCTAAAATATTGATCGTGGCCACGTTTAATTGACTGCTTCTGTGTGGTACCACAATATTACGTGATTCAAACCAGAGGAAGACCAGGATCTGGCCAACAAGAATGCGAAATATGCGATTTTATGAGCCTGATGAGAGCAAATCCCTGTCCTAACCTAGACCTAACATGCCTTATCCTCTAAAACATTGATCGAAACCAGGTTTAATCCACTCTTTCAGTGTGGTACCACATTTCTACGCTGTATAATCCAGAAAAGGACCAGGATCCGGCCAACAAGTGTGCGAGATATGCGAAAGTGTGAGTCTGATGAGGGCAAATCCCAGACCTAACCCAGACCTAGCAGGCGTTATCCTCTAAAATATTGATCGTGGCCACGTTTAATTGACTGTTTCTGTGTGGTACCACAATATTACGTGCTTCAAACCAGAGGAAGACCAGGATCTGGCCAACAGGAATGCGAAATATGCGATTGCATGAGCCTGATGTGGGCAAATCCCAGACCTAACCCAGACCTAGCATGCGTTATCCTCTAAAATATTGATCGTGGCCACGTTTAATTGACTGTTTCTGTGTGGTACCACAATATTACGTGCTTCAAACCAGAGGAAGACCAGGATCTGGCCAACAAGAATGCGAAATATGCGATTGCATGAGCCTGATGAGGGCACATCCAAGACCTAACCCAGACCTAGCATGGGTTAGCCTCTAAAATATTAATCGAAACCGGGTTTAATCGACTGTTCCAGTGTGGTACCACAATATTACGTGATTCAAACCAGAAGAAGACCAGGATCTGGCCAACAGGAATGCGAAATATGATTTTATGAGCCTGATGAGGGCAAGACCCAGACCTAACCCAGGTCTAGCATGCGTTATCCTCTGAAATATTGATCCAGACTAGGCTTAATCGACCGTTTCAGTGGGGTACCACATTACTACGTGATCCAAACCAGAGAAAACCCAGGATCTGTTCAACAAGTATGTGAAGAATGCGAAAGTATGAGTCTGATGAGGGCACATCCCAGACCTAACCCAGACCTCGCATGCGTTATCCTCTAAAATATTGATCGTGGCCAGGTTTAATTGACTGTTTCTGTGTGGTACCACAATACTACGTGATTCAAACCAGAGGAAGACCAGGATCTGGCCAACAAGAATGCGAAATATGCGATTTTATGAGCCTGATGAGGGCAAATCCCAGACCTAACCCAGACCTAGCATGCGTTATCCTCTAAAATATTGATCGAAACCTGGTTTAAACGACTGTTCCAGTGTGGTACCACATTACTACGTGATCCAAACCAGAAAAAACCCAGGATCTGTTCAACAAGTATGTGAAGAATGCGAAAGTATGAGTCTGATGAGGGCAAATCCCAGACCTAACCCAGACCTAGCATGCGTTATCCTCTAAAATATTGATCGTGGCCACGTTTAATTGACTGTTTCTGTGTGGTACCACAATACTACGTGATTCAAACCAGAAGAAGACCAGGATCTGTTCAACAAGTATGTGAAGAATGCGAAAGTATGAGTCTGATGAGAGCAAATCCCTGGCCTAACCTAGGCCTAACATGCGTTATCCTCTAAAACATTGATCCAGACCAGGCATAATTGACCGTTTCAGTGTGGTACCACATTACTACGTGATCCAAACCAGAAAAAACCCAGGATCTGGCCAACAAGAATGCAAAATATGCGATTGTATGAGCCTGATGAGAGCAAATACCAGACCTAACCTAGACCTAACATGCGTTATCCTCTGAAATATTGATCGAAACCAGGTTTAATCCACTCTTTCAGTGTGGTACCACATTACTACGTGATACAATTCAGAAAAGAACCAGGATCTGGGCAACAAGTGTGCGAAGTATGCGAAAGTGTGAGTCTGATGAGGGCAAATCCCAAACTTATACCCAGACCTAGCATGCGTTATCCTCTAAAATATTGATCGTGGCCAGGTTTAGTTGACTGTTTCTGTGTGGTACCACAATACTACGTGATTCAAACGAGAAGAAGACCAGGACTAGCCCAACAAGAATGTGAAATATACGATTGTATGAGCCTGATGAGGGCAAATCCCAGACCTAACCTAGACCTAACATGCGTTATCCTCTAAAGCATTGATCCAGACCAGGCTTAATCGACCGTTTCAGTGTGGTACCACATTACTACGTGATTCAAACCAGAAGAAGACCAGGATCTGTTCAACAAGTATGTGAAGAATGCGAAAGTGTGAGTCTGATGAGGGCAAATCCCAGACCTAACCCAGACCTGGCATGCGTTGTCCTCTAAAATATTGATCGTGGCCACGTTTAATTGACTGTTTCTGTGTGGTACCACAATATTACGTGCTTCAAACCAGAGGAAGACCAGGATCTGGCCAACAAGAATGCGAAATATGCGATTGCATGAGCCTGATGAGGGCACATCCAAGACCTAACCCAGACCTAGCATGGGTTAGCCTCTAAAATATTAATCGAAACCGGGTTTAATCGACTGTTCCATTGTGGTACCACAATATTACGTGATTCAAACCAGAAGAAGACCAGGATCTGGCCAACAGGAATGCGAAATATGATTTTATGAGCCTGATGAGGGCAAGACCCAGACCTAACCCAGGTCTAGCATGCGTTATCCTCTGAAATATTGATCCAGACTAGGCTTAATCGACCGTTTCAGTGTGGTACCACATTACTACGTGATCCAAACCAGAGAAAACCCAGGATCTGTTCAACAAGTATGTGAAGAATGCGATTGCATGAGCCTGATGAGGGCAAATCCCAGACCTAACCCAGACCTAGCATGCGTTATCCTCTAAAATATTGATCGTGGCCACGTTTAATCGACTGTTTCTGTGTGGTACCACAATATTACGTGCTTCAAACCAGAGGAAGACCAGGATCTGGCCAACAAGAATGCGAAATATGCGACTTTATGAGCCTGATGAGGGCAAGTCCCAGACCTAACCCAGATCTAGCATGCGTTATCCTCTGAAATATTGATCGTGGCCAGGTTTAATTGACTGTTTCAGTGTGGTACCACATTACTACGCGATACAATCCAGAAAAGGACCAGGATCTGGCCAAGAAGAATGCGAAATATGCGATTGCATGAGCCTGATGAGGGCAAATCCCAAACCTAGCCTAGACCTAACATGCGTTATCCTCTAAAATATCGATCGAAACCAGGTTTAATCGACTGTTTTAGTGTGGTACCACATTACTACGTGATGCAAACCAGAAAAAACTCAGGATCTGTTCAATAAGTATGAGAAGTACGCGAAAGTATGAGCCTCATGAGGGCACATCCAAGACCTAACCCAGACCTAGCATGGGTTAGCCTCTAAAATATTGATCGAAACCGGGTTTAATCGACTGTTCCAGTGTGGTACCACACTATTACGTGATTCAAACCAGAAGAAGACCAGGATCTGGCCAACAGGAATGCGAAATATGCGATTTTATGAGCCTGATGAGGGCAAGACCCAGACCTAACCCAGGTCTAGCATGCGTTATCCAATGAAATATTGATCGTGGCCAGGTTTAGTTGACTGTTTCTGTGTGGTACCACAATACTACGTGATTCAAACGAGAAGAAGACCAGGACTAGCCCAACAAGAATGTGAAATATACGATTGTATGAGCCTGATGAGGGCAAATCCCAGACCTAACCTAGACCTAACATGCGTTATCCTCTAAAGCATTGATCCAGACCAGGCTTAATCGACCGTTTCAGTGTGGTACCACATTACTACGTGATCCAAACCAGAAAAAACTCAGGATCTGTTCAAGAATTATGTCAAGTATGCGATTTTATGAGCCTGATGAGGGCAAATCCCAGACCTAACCCAGACCTAGCATGCGTTATCCTCTAAAATATTGATCGAAACCTGGTTTAAACGACTGTTCCAGTGTGGTACCACATTACTACGTGATCCAAACCAGAAAAAACCCAGGATCTGGCCAACAAGAATGCAAAATATGCGATTGTACGAGCCTGATGAGAGCAAATACCAGACCTAACCCAGACCTAGCATGCGTTATCCTCTAAAATATTGATCGTGGCCAGGTTTTATTGGCTGCTTCTGTGTGGTACCTCAAAACTACGTGATCCAAACCAGAAAAAACCCAGGATCTGGCCAACAAGAATGCGAAATATGCGATTGAATGAGCCTGATGAGAGCAAATACCAGACCTAACCTAGACCTAACATGCGTTATCCTTTAAATTATTGATCGAAACCAGGCTTAACCGACTGTTTCAGTGTGGTACCACATTACTACGTGATCCAAACCAGAAAAAACCCATGATCTGTTCAAGAATTATGTGAAGAATGCGAAAGTATGAGTCTGATGAGGGCAAATCCCAGACCTAACCCGGACCTAGCATTCGTGATCCTCTAAAATATTGATCGAAACCAGGTTTAATTGACTGTTTCAGTGTGGGCCCACATTACTACGTGATCCAAACCAGAAAAGGACCAGGATCTGGCCAACAAGTGTGCGAAATATGCGAAAGTATGAGCCTGATGAGAGCAAATCCCTGACCTAACCTAGACCTAACATGCCTTATCCTCGAAAAAAAAATTGATCGAAACCAGGTTTCATCCACTCTTTCAGTGTGGTACCACATTACTACGTGATGCAAACCAGAAAAAACTCAGGATCTGTTCAATAAGTATGAGAAGTACGCGAAAGTATGAGCCTCATGAGGGCACATACAAGACCTAACCCAGACCTAGCATGGGTTAGCCTCTAAAATATTGATCGAAACCGGGTTTAGTCGACTGTTCCAGTGTGGTACCACACTATTACGTGATTCAAACCAGAAGAAGACCAGGATCTGGCCAACAGGAATGCGAAATATGCGATTTTATGAGCCTGATGAGGGCAAGACCCAGACCTAACCCAGGTCTAGCATGCGTTATCCAATGAAATATTGATCGTGGCCAGGTTTAGTTGACTGTTTCTGTGTGGTACCACAATACTACGTGATTCAAACGAGAAGAAGACCAGGACTAGCCCAACAAGAATGTGAAATATACGATTGTATGAGCCTGATGAGGGCAAATCCCAGACCTAACCTAGACCTAACATGCGTTATCCTCTAAAGCATTGATCCAGACCAGGCTTAATCGACCGTTTCAGTGTGGTACCACATTACTACGTGATACAAACCAGAAAAAACTCAGGATCTGTTCAAGAATTATGTGAAGAATGCGAAAGTATGAGTCTGAAGAGGGCAAATCCCAGACCTAACCCGGACCTAGCATGCGTTATCCTCTAAAATATTGATCGAAACCAGGTTTAATCGACTGTTTCAGTGTGGTGCCACATAACTACGTGATCCAAACCAGAAAAAACCCAGGATCTGCTCATAAAGTATGTGAAGAATGCGAAAGTCTGTGCCAAATGAGGGCAAATCCCAGACCTAAACCAGACCTTGCATGCGTTATCCTCTAAAATATAGATCGAAACCGGGTTTCATCGACGGTTCCAGTGTGGTACCACATTACTACCTGATCCAAACCAGAAAACACCCAGGATCTGGCCAACATGTGTGCGAAATATGCGAAAGTGTGAGCCTGATGAGAGCAAGTCCCAGACCTATCCCAGGCCTAACATCCGTTATCCTCTAAAATATAGGTCGAGACCAGGCTTAATCGACTGTTTTATGTGTAGTACCACATTATTACGTGATCCAAACCAGAAAAAACCCAGGATCTGTTCAACAAGTATGTGAGGAATGCGAAAGTATGAGCCTGATGAGAGCAAATCCCTGACCTAACCCAGACCTAACATGCGTTATCCTCTAAAATATTGATCGAAACCAGGTTTAATCGACCGTTTCTGTGTTGTACCACATTACTACGTGATCCCAACCAGAAAAAACCCAGGATCTGGCCAACAAGAATGCAAAATATGCGATTGTATGAGCCTGATGAGAGCAAATACCAGACCTAACCTAGACCTAACATGCGTTATCCTCTAAAATATTGATCGAAACCAGGTTTAATCCACTCTTTCAGTGTGGTACCACATTATTACGTGATACAATCCAGAAAAGGACCAGGATCTGGCCAACAAGTGTGCGAAGTATGCGAAAGTGTGAGTCTGATGAGGGCAAATCCCAAACCTATACCCAGACCTAGAATGCGTTATCCTCTAAAATATTGATCGTGGCCAGGTTTTATTGGCTGCTTCTGTGTGGTACCTCAAAACTACGTGTTCCAAACCAGAAAAAACCAGGAATCTGGCCAACAAGAATGCGAAATATGCGATTGAATGAGCCTGATGAGAGCAAATACCAGACCTAACCTAGACCTAACATGCGTTATCCTCTAAAATATTGATCGAAACCAGGCTTAACCGACTGTTTCAGTGTGGTACCACATTACTACGTGATCCAAACCAGAAAAAACCCAGGATCTGTTCAAGAATTATGTGAAGAATGCGAAAGTATGAGTCTGATGAGGGCAAATCCCAGACCTAACCCGGACCTAGCATTCGTTATCCTCTAAAATATTGATCGTGGCCACGTTTAATTGACTGTTTCTGTGTGGTACCACAATATTACGTGATTCAAACCAGAGGAAGACCAGGATCTGGCCAACAAGAATGCGAAATATGCGATTTTATGAGCCTGATGAGAGCAAATCCCTGACCTAACCTAGACCTAACATGCCTTATCCTCTAAAATATCGATCGAAACCAGGTTTAATCCACTCTTTCAGTGTGGTACCACATTTCTACGCTGTATAATCCAGAAAAGGACCAGGATCCGGCCAACAAGTGTGCGAAATATGCGAAAGTGTGAGTCTGATGAGGGCAAATCCCAGACCTAACCCAGACCTAGCAGGCGTTATCCTCTAAAATATTGATCGTGGCCACGTTTAATTGACTGTTTCTGTGTGGTACCACAATATTACGTGCTTCAAACCAGAGGAAGACCAGGATCTGGCCAACAAGAATGCGAAATATGCGATTGCATGAGCCTGAGGGGGGCAAATCCCAGACCCAACCCAGACCTAGCATGCGTTATCCTCTAAAATATTGATCGTGGCCACGTTTAATTGACTGTTTCTGTGTGGTACCACAATATTACGTGCTTCAAACCAGAGGAAGACCAGGATCTGGCCAACAAGAATGCGAAATATGCGATTGCATGAGCCTGATGAGGGCACATCCAAGACCTAACCCAGACCTAGCATGGGTTAGCCTCTAAAATATTAATCGAAACCGGGTTTAATCGACTGTTCCAGTGTGGTACCACAATATTACGTGATTCAAGCCAGAAGAAGACCAGGATCTGGCCAACAGGAATGCGAAATATGATTTTATGAGCCTGATGAGGGCAAGACCCAGACCTAACCCAGGTCTAGCATGCGTTATCCTCTGAAATATTGATCCAGACTAGGCTTAATCGACCGTTTCAGTGTGGTACCACATTACTACGTGATCCAAACCAGAGAAAACCCAGGATCTGTTCAACAAGTATGTGAAGAATGCGAAAGTATGAGTCTGATGAGGGCACATCCCAGACCTAACCCAGACCTCGCATGCGTTATCCTCTAAAATATTGATCGTGGCCAGGTTTAATTGACTGTTTCTGTGTGGTACCACAATACTACGTGATTCAAACCAGAGGAAGACCAGGATCTGGCCAACAAGAATGCGAAATATGCGATTTTATGAGCCTGATGAGGGCAAATCCCAGACCTAACCCAGACCTAGCATGCGTTATCCTCTAAAATATTGATCGAAACCTGGTTTAAACGACTGTTCCAGTGTGGTACCACATTACTACGTGATCCAAACCAGAAAAAACCCAGGATCTGTTCAACAAGTATGTGAAGAATGCGAAAGTATGAGTCTGATGAGGGCAAATCCCAGACCTAACCCAGACCTAGCATGCGTTATCCTCTAAAATGTTGATCGTGGCCACGTTTAATTGACTGTTTCTGTGTGGTACCACAATACTACGTGATTCAAACCAGAAGAAGACCAGGATCTGTTCAACAAGTATGTGAAGAATGCGAAAGTATGAGTCTGATGAGAGCAAATCCCTGGCCTAACCTAGGCCTAACATGCGTTATCCTCTGAAATATTGATCGAAACCAGGTTTAATCCACTCTTTCAGTGTGGTACCACATTACTACGTGATACAATCCAGAAAAGAACCAGGATCTGGGCAACAAGTGTGCGAAGTATGCGAAAGTGTGAGTCTGATGAGGGCAAATCCCAAACCTATACCCAGACCTAGCATGCGTTATCCTCTAAAATATTGATCGTGGCCAGGTTTTATTGGCTGCTTCTGTGTGGTACCTCAAAACTACGTGATCCAAACCAGAAAAAACCCAGGATCTGGCCAACAAGAATGCGAAATATGCGATTGAATGAGCCTGATGAGAGCAAATACCAGACCTAACCTAGACCTAACATGCGTTATCCTTTAAATTATTGATCGAAACCAGGCTTAACCGACTGTTTCAGTGTGGTACCACATTACTACGTGATCCAAACCAGAAAAAACCCATGATCTGTTCAAGAATTATGTGAAGAATGCGAAAGTATGAGTCTGATGAGGGCAAATCCCAGACCTAACCCGGACCTAGCATTCGTGATCCTCTAAAATATTGATCGAAACCAGGTTTAATTGATTGTTTCAGTGTGGGCCCACATTACTACGTGATCCAAACCAGAAAAGGACCAGGATCTGGCCAACAAGTGTGCGAAATATGCGAAAGTATGAGCCTGATGAGAGCAAATCCCTGACCTAACCTAGACCTAACATGCCTTATCCTCGAAAAAAAAATTGATCGAAACCAGGTTTCATCCACTCTTTCAGTGTGGTACCACATTACTACGCGGTACAATCCAGAAAAGGACCAGGATCTGGCCAACAAGTCTGCGAAATATGCGAAAGTGTGAGTCTGATGAGGGCAAATCCCAGACCTAACCCAGACCTAGCATGCGTTATCCTCTAAAATATTGATCGTGGCCAGGTTTAATCGACTGTTTTAGTGTGGTACCACATTACTATGTGATTCAAACCAGAAAACACTCAGGATCTGTTCAATAAGTATGAGAAGAACGCGAAAGTATGAGCCTGATGAGGGCACATACAAGACCTAACCCAGACCTAGCATGGGTTAGCCTCTAAAATATTGATCGAAACCGGGTTTAATCGACTGTTCCAGTGTGGTACCACAATATTACGTGATTCAAACCAGAAGAAGACCAGGATCTGGCGAACAGGAATGCGAAATATGATTTTATGAGCCTGATGAGGGCAAGACCCAGACCTAACCCAGGTCTAGCATGCGTTATCCTCTGAAATATTGATCGTGGCCAGGTTTAATTGACTGTTTCTGTGTGGTACCACAATACTACGTGATTCAAACGAGAAGGAGACCAGGATTAGCCCAACAAGAATGTGAAATATACGATTGTATGAGCCTGATGAGGGCAAATCCCAGACCTAACCTAGACCTAACATGCGTTATCCTCTAAAACATAGATCCAGACCAGGCTTAATCGACCGTTTCAGTGTGGTACCACATTACTACGTGATCCATACCAGAAAAAACTCAGGATCTGTTCAACAAGTATGTGAAGAATGCGAAAGTGTGAGTCTGATGAGGGCAAATCCCAGACCTAACCCAGACCTGGCATGCGTTGTCCTCTAAAATGTTGATCGTGGCCACGTTTAATTGACTGTTTCTGTGTGGTACCACAATACTGCGTGATTCAAACCAGAAGAAGACCAGGATCTTGGCAACAAGAATGCAAAATATGCGATTTTATGAGCCTGATGAGGGCAAGTCCCGGACCTAACCCAGATCTAGCATGCGTTATCCTCCAAAATATTGATCGTGGCCACATTTAATTGACTGTTTCTGTGTGGTACCACAATATTACGTGATTCAAACCAGAGGAAGACCAGGATCTGGCCAACAAGAATGCGAAATATGCGATTTTGTGAGCCTGATGAGAGCAAATCCCTGACCTAACCTTGACCTAACATGCCTTATCCTCTAAAATATTGATCGAAACCAGGTTTAATCCACTCTTTCAGTGTGGTACCACATTACTACGCGATACAATCCAGAAAAGGACCAGGATCTGGCCAACAAGAATGCGATATATGCGATTGCATGAGCCTGATGAGGGCAAATCCCAAACCTAGCCTAGACCTAACATGCGTTATCCTCTAAAATATCGATTGAAACCAGGCTTAATCGACCGTTTCAGTGTGGTACCACATTACTACGTGGTCCAAACCAGAAAAAACTCAGGATCTGGTCAACAAGTATGTGAAGAATGCGAAAGTGTGAGCCTGATGAGAGCAAATCCCAGACCTAACCTAGACCTAACATGCGTTATCCTCTAAAACATTGATCCAGACCAGGCTTAATCGACCGTTTCAGTGTGGTACCACATTACTACGTGATCCATACCAGAAAAAACTCAGGATCTGTTCAACAAGTATGTGAAGAATGCGAAAGTGTGAGTCTGATGAGGGCAAATCCCAGACCTAACCCAGACCTGGCATGCGTTGTCCTCTAAAATATTGATCGTGGCCACGTTTAATTGACTGTTTCTGTGTGGTACCACAATACTACGTGATTCAAACCAGAAGAAGACCAGGATCTGGCCAACAAGTGTGCGAAATATGCGAAAGTGTGAGCCTGATGAGAGCAAGTCCCAGACCTATCCCAGATCTAGCATGCGTTATCCTCTGAAATATTGATCGTGGCCAGGTTTAATTGACTGTTTCAGTGTGGTACCACATTACTACGCGATACAATCCAGAAAAGGACCAGGATCTGGCCAAGAAGAATGCGAAATATGCGATTGCATGAGCCTGATGAGGGCAAATCCCAAACCTAGCCTAGACCTAACATGCGTTATCCTCTAAAATATCGATCGAAACCAGGTTTAATCGACTGTTTTAGTGTGGTACCACATTACTACGTGATGCAAACCAGAAAAAACTCAGGATCTGTTCAATAAGTATGAGAAGTACGCGAAAGTATGAGCCTCATGAGGGCACATCCAAGACCTAACCCAGACCTAGCATGGGTTAGCCTCTAAAATATTGATCGAAACCGGGTTTAATCGACTGTTCCAGTGTGGTACCACACTATTACGTGATTCAAACCAGAAGAAGACCAGGATCTGGCCAACAGGAATACGAAATATGCGATTTTATGAGCCTGATGAGGGCAAGACCCAGACCTAACCCAGGTCTAGCATGCGTTATCCAATGAAATATTGATCGTGGCCAGGTTTAGTTGACTGTTTCTGTGTGGTACCACAATACTACGTGATTCAAACGAGAAGAAGACCAGGACTAGCCCAACAAGAATGTGAAATATACGATTGTATGAGCCTGATGAGGGCAAATCCCAGACCTAACCTAGACCTAACATGCGTTATCCTCTAAAGCATTGATCCAGACCAGGCTTAATCGACCGTTTCAGTGTGGTACCACATTACTACGTGATCCAAACCAGAAAAAACTCAGGATCTGTTCAAGAATTATGTCAAGTATGCGAAAGTATGAGTCTGAAGAGGGCAAATCCCAGACCTAACCCGGACCTAGCATGCGTTATCCTCTAAAATATTGATCGAAACCAGGTTTAATCGACTGTTTCAGTGTGGTGCCACATAACTACGTGATCCAAACCAGAAAAAACCCAGGATCTGCCCATAAAGTATGTGAAGAATGCGAAAGTCTGTGCCAAATGAGGGCAAATCCCAGACCTAAACCAGACCTTGCATGCGTTATCCTCTAAAATATAGATCGAAACCGGGTTTCATCGACGGTTCCAGTGTGGTACCACATTACTACCTGATCCAAACCAGAAAACACCCAGGATCTGGCCAACATGTGTGCGAAATATGCGAAAGTGTGAGCCTGATGAGAGCAAGTCCCAGACCTATCCCAGGCCTAACATCCGTTATCCTCTAAACTATAGGTCGAGACCAGGCTTAATCGACTGTTTTATGTGTAGTACCATATTACTACGTGATCCAAACCAGAAAAAACCCAGGATCTGTTCAACAAGTATGTGAAGAATGCGAAAGTATGAGTCTGATGAGGGCACATCCCAGACCTAACCCAGACCTAGCATGCATTATCCTCTAAAATATTGATCGTGGCCAGGTTTAATTGACTGTTTCTGTGTGGTACCACAATACTACGTGATTCAAACCAGAAGAAGACCAGGATCTTGGCAACAAGAATGCAAAATATGCGATTGTATGAGCCTGATGAGGGCAAATCCCAGACCTAACCCAGACCTAGCATGCGTTATCCTCTGAAATATTGATCGTGGCCAGGTTTAATTGACTGTTTCAGTGTGGGACCACATTACTACGTGATGCAAACCAGAAGAAGACCAGGATCTTGGCAACAAGAATGCAATATATGCGATTGTATGAGCCTGATGAGGGCAAATCCCAGACCTAACCCAGATCTAGCATGCGTTATCCTCTGAAATATTGATCGTGGCCAGGTTTAATTGACTGTTTCAGTGTGGGACCACATTACTACGTGATGCAAACCAGAAAAGGAGCAGGATCTGGCCAACAAGTGTGCGAAATATGCGAAAGTATGAGCCTGATGAGAGCAAATCCCTGACCTAACCTAGACCTAACATGCGTTATCCTCTAAAATATTGATCGAAACCAGGCTTAACCGACTGTTTCAGTGTGGTACCACATTACTACGTGATCCAAACCAGAAAAAACTCAGGATCTGGTCAACAAGTATGTGAAGAATGCGAAAGTGTGAGCCTGATGAGAGCAAATCCCAGACCTAACCTAGACCTAACATGTGTTATCCTCTAAAATATTGATCGAAACCAGGTTTAATCGACTGTTTCTGTGTCGTACCACATTACAACGTGATCCAAACCAGAAAAAACCCAGGATCTGGCCAACAAGAATGCAAAATATGCGATTGTATGAGCCTGATGAGAGCAAATACCAGACCTAACCTAGACCTAACACGCGTTATCCTCTAAAATATTTATCGAAACCAGGTTTAATCCACTCTTTCAGTGTGGTACCACATTACTACGTGATACAATCCAGAAAAGGACCGGGATCTGGCCAACAAGTGTGCGAAGTATGCGAAAGTGTGAGTCTGATGAGGGCAAATCCCAAACCTATACCCAGACCTAGCATGCGTTATCCTCTAAAATATTGATCGTGGCCAGGTTTTATTGGCTGCTTCTGTGTGGTACCTCAAAACTACGTGTTCCAAACCAGAAAAAACCCAAAATCTGGACAAAAAGAATGCGAAATATGCGATTGAATGAGCCTGATGAGAGCAAATACCAGACCTAACCTAGACCTAACATGCGTTATCCTCCAAAATATTGATCGAAACCAGGCTTAACCGACTGTTTCAGTGTGGTACCACATTACTACGTGATCCAAACCAGAAGAAACCCAGGATCTGTTCAAGAATTATGTGAAGAATGCGAAAGTATGAGTCTGATGAGGGCAAATCCCAGACCTAACCCGGACCTAGCATTCGTTATCCTCTAAAATATTGATCGAATCCAGGTTTAATCGACTGTTTCAGTGTGGTACCACATAACTACGTGATCCAAACCAGAAAAAACCCAGGATCTGCTCATAAAGTATGTGAAGAATGCGAAAGTCTGTGCCAAATGAGGTCAAATCCCAGACCTAACCCAGACCTTGCATGCGTTATCCTCTAAAATATAGATCGAAACCGGGTTTCATCGACGGTTCCAGTGTGGTACCACATTACTACCTGATCCAAACCAGAAAACACCCAGGATCTGGCCAACAAGTGTGCGAAATATGCGAAAGTGTGAGCCTGATGAGAGCAAGTCCCAGACCTTTCCCAGGCCTAACATCCGTTATCCTCTAAAATATAGGTCGAGACCAGGCTTAATCGACTGTTTTATGTGTAGTACCACATTATTACGTGATCCAAACCAGAGAAAACCCAGGATCTGTTCAACAAGTATGTGAAGAATGCGAAAGTATGAGTCTGATGAGGGCACATCCCAGACCTAACCCAGACCTAGCATGCGTTATCCTCTAAAATATTGATCGTGGCCACGTTTAATTGACTGTTTCTGTGTGGTACCACAATATTACGTGATTCAAACCAGAGGAAGACCAGGATCTGGCCAACAAGAATGCGAAATTTGCGATTTTATGAGCCTGATGAGAGCAAGTCCCAGACCTAACCCAGATCTAGCATGCCTTATCTTCTAAAATATTGATCGAAACCAGGTTTAATTGACTGTTTCAGTGTGGGACCACATTACTACGTGATCCAAACCAGAAAAGGACCAGGATCTGGCCAACAAGTGTGCGAAATATGCGAAAGTGTGAGTCTGATGAGGGCAAATCCCAGACCTAACCCAGATCTAGCATGCGTTATCCTCTAAAATATTGATCGTGGCCAGGATTAATCGACTCTTTCAGTGTGGTACCACATTACTACGCGATACAATCCAGAAAAGGACCAGGATCTGGCCAACAAGAATGCGATATATGCGATTTTATGTGCCTGATGAGGGCAAGTCCCAGACCTAACCCAGATCTAGCATGCGTTATCCTCTGAAATATTGATCGTGGCCAGGTTTAATTGACTGTTTCAGTGTGGTACCACATTACTACGCGATACAATCCAGAAAAGGACCAGGATCTGGCCAAGAAGAATACGAAATATGCGATTGCATGAGCCTGATGAGGGCAAATCCCAAACCTAGCCTAGACCTAACATGTGTTATCCTCTAAAATATCGATCGAAACCAGGTTTAATCGACAGTTTTAGTGTGGTACCACATTACTACGTGATTCAAACCAGAAAAAACTCAGGATCTGTTCAATAAGTATGAGAAGAACGCGAAAGTATGAGCCTGATGAGGGCACATCCAAGACCTAACCCAGACCTAGCATGGGTTAGCCTCTAAAATATT
Organism: Colletes latitarsis; assembly: GCF_051014445.1. NCBI lineage: Eukaryota > Metazoa > Arthropoda > Insecta > Hymenoptera > Colletidae > Colletes > Colletes latitarsis. The sequence continues at coordinate 3,890,795 of NC_135137.1, forward strand.
GATCGAAACCGGGTTTAATCGACTGTTCCAGTGTGGTACCACAATATTACGTGATTCAAACCAGAAGAAGACCAGGATCTGGCCAACAGGAATGCGAAATATGATTTTATGAGCATGATGAGGGCAAGACCCAGACCTAACCCAGGTCTAGCATGCGTTATCCTCTGAAATATTGATCGTGGCCAGGTTCAATTGACTGTTTCTGTGTGGTACCACAATACTACGTGATTCAAACGAGAAGAAGACCAGGATTAGCCCAACAAGAATGTGAAATATACGATTGTATGAGCCTGATGAGGGCAAATCCCAGACCTAACCTAGACCTAACATGCGTTATCCTCTAAAACATTGATCCAGACCAGGCTTAATCGACCGTTTCAATGTGGTACCACATTACTACGTGATCCAAACCAGAAAAAACTCAGGATCTGTTCAACAAGTATGTGAAGAATGCGAAAGTGTGAGTCTGATGAGGGCAAATTCCAGACCTAACCCAGACCTGGCATGCGTTGTCCTCTAAAATATTTATCGTGGCCACGTTTAATTGACTGTTTCTGTGTGGTACCACAATACTACGTGATTCAAACCAGAAGAAGACCAGGATCTTGGCTACAAGAATGCAAAATTTGCGATTTTATGAGCCTGATGAGGGCAAGTCCCAGACCTAACCCAGATCTAGCATGCGTTATCCTCTAAAATATTGAACGTGGCCACGTTTAATTGACTGTTTCTGTGTGGTACCACAATATTACGTGATTCAACCAGAGGAAGACCAGGATCTGGCCAACAAGAATGCGAAATATGCGATTTTATGAGCCTGATGAGGGCACATCCCAGACCTAACCCAGACCTTGCATGCGTTATCCTCTAAAATATAGATCGAAACCGGGTTTCATCGACGGTTCCAGTGTGGTACCACATTACTACCTGATCCAAACCAGAAAACACCCAGGATCTGGCCAACAAGTGTGCGAAATATGCGAAAGTGTGAGCCTGATGAGAGCAAGTCCCAGACCTTTCCCAGGCCTAACATCCGTTATCCTCTAAAATATAGGGCGAGACCAGGTTTAATCGACTGTTTTAGTGTGGTACCACATTACTACGTGATGCAAACCAGAAAAAACTCAGGATCTGTTCAATAAGTATGAGAAGAACGCGAAAGTATGAGCCTGATGAGGGCACATCCAAGACATAACCCAGACCTAGCATGGGTTAGCCTCTAAAATATTGATCGAAACCGGGTTTAATCGACTGTTCCAGTGTGGTACCACACTATTACGTGATTCAAACCAGAAGAAGACCAGGATCTGGCCAACAGGAATGCGAAATATGCGATTTTATGAGCCTGATGAGGGCAAGACCCAAACCTAACCCAGGTCTAGCATGCGTTATCCTCTGAAATATTGATCGTGGCCAGGTTTAATTGACTGTTTCTGTGTGGTACCACAATACTACGTGATTCAAACGAGAAGAATACCAGGATTAGCCCAACAAGAATGTGAGATATACGATTGTATGAGTCTGATGAGGGCAAATCCCAGACCTAACCCGGACCTAGCATGCGCTATCCTCTAAAATATTGATCGAAACCAGGTTTAATCGACTGTTTCAGTGTGGTACCACATAACTACGTGATCCAAGCCAGAAAAAACCCAGGATCTGCTCATAAAGTATGTGAAGAATGCGAAAGTGTGAGTCTGATGGGGGCAAATTCCAGACCTAACCCAGACCTGGCATGCGTTGTCCTCTAAAATATTGATCGTGGCCACGTTTAATTGACTGTTTCTGTGTGGTACCACAATACTACGTGATTCAAACCAGAAGAAGACCAGGATCTTGGCAACAAGAATGCAAAACATGCGATTTTATGAGCCTGATGAGGGCAAGTCCCAGACCTAACCCACATCTAGCATGCGTTATCCTCTAAAATATTGAACGTGGCCACGTTTAATTGACTGTTTCTGTGTGGTACCACAATATTACGTGATTCAAACCAGAGGAAGACCAGGATCTGGCCAACAAGAATGCGAAATATGCGATTTTATGAGCCTGATGAGGGCACATCCCAGACCTAACCCAGACCTTGCATGCGTTATCCTCTAAAATATAGATCGAAACCGGGTTTCATCGACGGTTCCAGTGTGGTACCACATTACTACCTGATCCAAACCAGAAAACACCCAGGATCTGGCCAACAAGTGTGCGAAATATGCGAAAGTGTGAGCCTGATGAGAGCAAGACCCAGACCTTTCCCAGGCCTAACATCCGTTATCCTCTAAAATATAGGTCGAGACCAGGTTTAATCGACTGTTTTAGTGTGGTACCACATTACTACGTGATGCAAACCAGAAAAAACTCAGGATCTGTTCAATAAGTATGAGAAGAACGCGAAAGTATGAGCCTGATGAGGGCACATCCAAGACCTAACCCAGACCTAGCATGGGTTAGCCTCTAAAATATTGATCGTGGCCAGGTTTAATTGACTGTTTCTGTGTGGTACCACAATACTACGTGATTCAAACCAGAGGAAGACCAGGATCTGGCCAACAAGAATGCGAAATATGCGATTGCATGAGCCTGATGAGGGCAAATCCCAGACCTAACCCAGACCTCGCATGCGTTATCCTCTAAAATATTGATCGTGGCCACGTTTAATCGACTGTTTCTGTGTGGTACCACAATATTACGTGCTTCAAACCAGAGGAAGACCAGGATCTGGCCAACAAGAATGCGAAATATGCGACTTTATGAGCCTGATGAGGGCGAGACCCAGACCTAACCCAGGTCTAGCATGCGTTATCCAATGAAATATTGATCGTGGCCAGGTTTAATTGACTGTTTCTGTGTGGTACCACAATACTACGTGATACAATCCAGAAAAGGACCAGGATTAGCCCAACAAGAATGTGAAATATACGATTGTATGAGCCTGATGAGGGCAAATCCCAGACCTAACCTCGACCTAACATGCGTTATCCTCTAAAACATTGATCCAGACCAGGCTTAATCGACCGTTTCAGTGTGGTACCACATTACTACGTGATCCATACCAGAAAAAACTCAGGATCTGTTCAACAAGTATGTGAAGAATGCGAAAGTGTGAGTCTGATGAGGGCAAATCCCAGACCTAACCTAGACCTAACATGCGTTATTCTCTAAAATATTGATCGAAACCAGGTTTAATCCACTCTTTCAGTGTGGTACCACATTACTACGTGATACAATCCAGAAAAGGACCAGGATATGGCCATCAAGAATGCGAAATATGCGATTGCATGAGTCTGATGAGAGCAAATACCAGACCTAACCTAGACCTAACATGCGTTATCCTCTAAAATAATGATCGAAACCAGGCTTAACCGACTGTTTCAGTGTGGTACCACATTACTACGTGATCCAAACTAGAAAAAACCCAGGATCTGGTCAAGAATTATGTGAAGAATGCGAAAGTATGAGTCTGATGAGGGCAAATCCCAGACCTAACCCGGACCTAGCATGCGTTATCCTCTAAAATATTGATCGAAACCAGGTTTAATCGACTGTTTCAGTGTGGTACCACATAACTACGTGATCCAAACCAGAAAAAACCCAGGATCTGCTCATAAAGTATGTGAAGAATGCGAAAGTCTGTGCCAAATGAGTGCAAATCCCAGACCTAAACCAGACCTTGCATGCGTTATCCTCTAAAATATAGATCGAAACCGGGTTTCATCGACGGTTCCAGTGTGGTACCACATTACTACCTGATCCAAACCAGAAAACACCCAGGATCTGGCCAACATGTGTGCGAAATATGCGAAAGTGTGAGCCTGATGAGAGCAAGTCCCAGACCTATCCCAGGCCTAACATCCGTTATCCTCTAAACTATAGGTCGAGACCAGGCGTAATCGACTGTTTTATGTGTAGTACCATATTACTACGTGATCCAAACCAGAAAAAACCCAGGATCTGTTCAACAAGTATGTGAAGAATGCGAAAGTGTCAGCCTGATGAGAGCAAATCCCAGACCTAACCTAGACCTAACATGCGTTATCCTCTAAAATATTGATCGAAACCAGGTTTAATCGACTGTTTCTGTGTCGTACCACATTACTACGTGATCCAAACCAGAAAAAACCCAGGATCTGGCCAACAAGAATGCAAAATATGCGATTGTATGAGCCTGATGAGAGCAAATACCAGACCTAACCTAGACCTAACATGCGTTATTCTCTAAAATATTGATCGAAACCAGGCTTAACCGACTGTTTCAGTGTGGTACCACATTACTACGTGATCCAAACCAGAAGAAACCCAGGATCTGTTCAACAAGTATGTGAAGAATGCGAAAGTATGAGTCTGATGAGGGCAAATCCCAGACCTAACCCAGACCTAGCATGTGTTATCCTCTAAAATGTTGATCGTGGCCACGTTTAATTGACTGTTTCTGTGTGGTACCACAATACTACGTGATTCAAACCAGAAGAAGACCAGGATCTGTTCAACAAGTATGTGAAGAATGCGAAAGTATGAGTCTGATGAGAGCAAATCCCTGGCCTAACCTAGGCCTAACATGCGTTATCCTCTAAACATTGATCCAGACCAGGCATAATTGACCGTTTCAGTGTGGTACCACATTACTACGTGATCCAAACCAGAAAAAACCCAGGATCTGGCCAACAAGAATGCAAAATATGCGATTGTACGAGCCTGATGAGAGCAAATACCAGACCTAACCTAGACCTAACATGCGTTATCCTCTGAAATATTGATCGAAACCAGGTTTAATCCACTCTTTCAGTGTGGTACCACATTACTACGTGATACAATCCAGAAAAGAACCAGGATCTGGGCAACAAGTGTGCGAAGTATGCGAAAGTGTGAGTCTGATGAGGGCAAATCCCAAACCTATACCCAGACCTAGCATGCGTTATCCTCTAAAATATTGATCGTGGCCAGGTTTTATTGGCTGCTTCTGTGTGGTACCTCAAAACTACGTGATCCAAACCAGAAAAAACCCAGGATCTGGCCAACAAGAATGCGAAATATGCGATTGAATGAGCCTGATGAGAGCAAATACCAGACCTAACCTAGACCTAACATGCGTTATCCTTTAAATTATTGATCGAAACCAGGCTTAACCGACTGTTTCAGTGTGGTACCACATTACTACGTGATCCAAACCAGAAAAAACCCATGATCTGTTCAAGAATTATGTGAAGAATGCGAAAGTATGAGTCTGATGAGGGCAAATCCCAGACCTAACCCGGACCTAGCATTCGTGATCCTCTAAAATATTGATCGAAACCAGGTTTAATTGACTGTTTCAGTGTGGGCCCACATTACTACGTGATCCAAACCAGAAAAGGACCAGGATCTGGCCAACAAGTGTGCGAAATATGCGAAAGTATGAGCCTGATGAGAGCAAATCCCTGACCTAACCTAGACCTAACATGCCTTATCCTCGAAAAAAAAATTGATCGAAACCAGGTTTCATCCACTCTTTCAGTGTGGTACCACATTACTACGCGGTACAATCCAGAAAAGGACCAGGATCTGGCCAACAAGTCTGCGAAATATGCGGAAGTGTGAGTCTGATGAGGGCAAATCCCAGACCTAACCCAGACCTAGCATGCGTTATCCTCTAAAATATTGATCGTGGCCAGGTTTAATCGACTGTTTTAGTGTGGTACCACATTACTATGTGATTCAAACCAGAAAACACTCAGGATCTGTTCAATAAGTATCAGAAGAACGCGAAAGTATGAGCCTGATGAGGGCACATACAAGACCTAACCCAGACCTAGCATGGGTTAGCCTCTAAAATATTGATCGAAACCGGGTTTAATCGACTGTTCCAGTGTGGTACCACAATATTACGTGATTCAAACCAGAAGAAGACCAGGATCTGGCGAACAGGAATGCGAAATATGATTTTATGAGCCTGATGAGGGCAAGACCCAGACCTAACCCAGGTCTAGCATGCGTTATCCTCTGAAATATTGATCGTGGCCAGGTTTAATTGACTGTTTCTGTGTGGTACCACAATACTACGTGATTCAAACGAGAAGGAGACCAGGATTAGCCCAACAAGAATGTGAAATATACGATTGTATGAGCCTGATGAGGGCAAATCCCAGACCTAACCTCGACCTAACATGCGTTATCCTCTAAAACATTGATCCAGACCAGGCTTAATCGACCGTTTCAGTGTGGTACCACATTACTACGTGATCCATACCAGAAAAAACTCAGGATCTGTTCAACAAGTATGTGAAGAATGCGAAAGTGTGAGTCTGATGAGGGCAAATCCCAGACCTAACCTAGACCTAACATGCGTTATTCTCTAAAATATTGATCGAAACCAGGTTTAATCCACTCTTTCAGTGTGGTACCACATTACTACGTGTTACAATCCAGAAAAGGACCAGGATATGGCCATCAAGAATGCGAAATATGCGATTGCATGAGTCTGATGAGAGCAAATACCAGACCTAACCTAGACCTAACATGCGTTATCCTCTAAAATAATGATCGAAACCAGGCTTAACCGACTGTTTCAGTGTGGTACCACATTACTACGTGATCCAAACTAGAAAAAACCCAGGATCTGGTCAAGAATTATGTGAAGAATGCGAAAGTATGAGTCTGATGAGGGCAAATCCCAGACCTAACCCGGACCTAGCATGCGTTATCCTCTAAAATATTGATCGAAACCAGGTTTAATCGACTGTTTCAGTGTGGTACCACATAACTACGTGATCCAAACCAGAAAAAACCCAGGATCTGCTCATAAAGTATGTGAAGAATGCGAAAGTCTGTGCCAAATGAGTGCAAATCCCAGACCTAAACCAGACCTTGCATGCGTTATCCTCTAAAATATAGATCGAAACCGGGTTTCATCGACGGTTCCAGTGTGGTACCACATTACTACCTGATCCAAACCAGAAAACACCCAGGATCTGGCCAACATGTGTGCGAAATATGCGAAAGTGTGAGCCTGATGAGAGCAAGTCCCAGACCTATCCCAGGCCTAACATCCGTTATCCTCTAAACTATAGGTCGAGACCAGGCGTAATCGACTGTTTTATGTGTAGTACCATATTACTACGTGATCCAAACCAGAAAAAACCCAGGATCTGTTCAACAAGTATGTGAAGAATGCGAAAGTGTCAGCCTGATGAGAGCAAATCCCAGACCTAACCTAGACCTAACATGCGTTATCCTCTAAAATATTGATCGAAACCAGGTTTAATCGACTGTTTCTGTGTCGTACCACATTACTACGTGATCCAAACCAGAAAAAACCCAGGATCTGGCCAACAAGAATGCAAAATATGCGATTGTATGAGCCTGATGAGAGCAAATACCAGACCTAACCTAGACCTAACATGCGTTATTCTCTAAAATATTGATCGAAACCAGGCTTAACCGACTGTTTCAGTGTGGTATCACATTACTACGTGATCCAAACCAGAAGAAACCCAGGATCTGTTCAACAAGTATGTGAAGAATGCGAAAGTATGAGTCTGATGAGGGCAAATCCCAGACCTAACCCAGACCTAGCATGCGTTATCCTCTAAAATGTTGATCGTGGCCACGTTTAATTGACTGTTTCTGTGTGGTACCACAATACTACGTGATTCAAACCAGAAGAAGACCAGGATCTGTTCAACAAGTATGTGAAGAATGCGAAAGTATGAGTCTGATGAGAGCAAATCCCTGGCCTAACCTAGGCCTAACATGCGTTATCCTCTAAACATTGATCCAGACCAGGCATAATTGACCGTTTCAGTGTGGTACCACATTACTACGTGATCCAAACCAGAAAAAACCCAGGATCTGGCCAACAAGAATGCAAAATATGCGATTGTACGAGCCTGATGAGAGCAAATGCCAGACCTAACCTAGACCTAACATGCGTTATCCTCTGAAATATTGATCGAAACCAGGTTTAATCCACTCTTTCAGTGTGGTACCACATTACTACGTGATACAATCCAGAAAAGAACCAGGATCTGGGCAACAAGTGTGCGAAGTATGCGAAAGTGTGAGTCTGATGAGGGCAAATCCCAAACCTATACCCAGACCTAGCATGCGTTATCCTCTAAAATATTGATCGTGGCCAGGTTTTATTGGCTGCTTCTGTGTGGTACCTCAAAACTACGTGATCCAAACCAGAAAAAACCCAGGATCTGGCCAACAAGAATGCGAAATATGCGATTGAATGAGCCTGATGAGAGCAAATACCAGACCTAACCTAGACCTAACATGCGTTATCCTTTAAATTATTGATCGAAACCAGGCTTAACCGACTGTTTCAGTGTGGTACCACATTACTACGTGATCCAAACCAGAAAAAACCCATGATCTGTTCAAGAATTATGTGAAGAATGCGAAAGTATGAGTCTGATGAGGGCAAATCCCAGACCTAACCCGGACCTAGCATTCGTGATCCTCTAAAATATTGATCGAAACCAGGTTTAATTGACTGTTTCAGTGTGGGCCCACATTACTACGTGATCCAAACCAGAAAAGGACCAGGATCTGGCCAACAAGTGTGCGAAATATGCGAAAGTATGAGCCTGATGAGAGCAAATCCCTGACCTAACCTAGACCTAACATGCCTTATCCTCGAAAAAAAAATTGATCGAAACCAGGTTTCATCCACTCTTTCAGTGTGGTACCACATTACTACGCGGTACAATCCAGAAAAGGACCAGGATCTGGCCAACAAGTCTGCGAAATATGCGAAAGTGTGAGTCTGATGAGGGCAAATCCCAGACCTAACCCAGACCTAGCATGCGTTATCCTCTAAAATATTGATCGTGGCCAGGTTTAATCGACTGTTTTAGTGTGGTACCACATTACTATGTGATTCAAACCAGAAAACACTCAGGATCTGTTCAATAAGTATGAGAAGAACGCGAAAGTATGAGCCTGATGAGGGCACATACAAGACCTAACCCAGACCTAGCATGGGTTAGCCTCTAAAATATTGATCGAAACCGGGTTTAATCGACTGTTCCAGTGTGGTACCACAATATTACGTGATTCAAACCAGAAGAAGACCAGGATCTGGCGAACAGGAATGCCAAATATGATTTTATGAGCCTGATGAGGGCAAGACCCAGACCTAACCCAGGTCTAGCATGCGTTATCCTCTGAAATATTGATCGTGGCCAGGTTTAATTGACTGTTTCTGTGTGGTACCACAATACTACGTGATTCAAACGAGAAGGAGACCAGGATTAGCCCAACAAGAATGTGAAATATACGATTGTATGAGCCTGATGAGGGCAAATCCCAGACCTAACCTAGACCTAACATGCGTTATCCTCTAAAACATTGATCCAGACCAGGCTTAATCGACCGTTTCAGTGTGGTACCACATTACTACGTGATCCATACCAGAAAAAACTCAGGATCTGTTCAACAAGTATGTGAAGAATGCGAAAGTGTGAGTCTGATGAGGGCAAATCCCAGACCTAACCCAGACCTGGCATGCGTTGTCCTCTAAAATATTGATCGTGGCCACGTTTAATTGACTGTTTCTGTGTGGTACCACAATACTGCGTGATTCAAACCAGAAGAAGACCAGGATCTTGGCAACAAGAATGCAAAATATGCGATTTTATGAGCCTGATGAGGGCAAGTCCCGGACCTAACCCAGATCTAGCATGCGTTATCCTCCAAAATATTGATCGTGGCCACGTTTAATTGACTGTTTCTGTGTGGTACCACAATATTACGTGATTCAAACCAGAGGAAGACCAGGATCTGGCCAACAAGAATGCGAAATATGCGATTTTATGAGCCTGATGAGAGCAAATCCCTGACCTAACCTTGACCTAACATGCCTTATCCTCTAAAATATTGATCGAAACCAGGTTTAATCCACTCTTTCAGTGTGGTACCACATTACTACGCGATACAATCCAGAAAAGGACCAGGATCTGGCCAACAAGAATGCGATATATGCGATTGCATGAGCCTGATGAGGGCAAATCCCAAACCTAGCCTAGACCTAACATGCGTTATCCTCTAAAATATCGATTGAAACCAGGCTTAATCGACTGTTTCAGTGTGGTACCACATTACTACGTGGTCCAAACCAGAAAAAACTCAGGATCTGGTCAACAAGTATGTGAAGAATGCGAAAGTGTGAGCCTGATGAGAGCAAATCCCAGACCTAACCTAGACCTAACATGCGTTATCCTCTAAAACATTGATCCAGACCAGGCTTAATCGACCGTTTCAGTGTGGTACCACATTACTACGTGATCCATACCAGAAAAAACTCAGGATCTGTTAAACAAGTATGTGAAGAATGCGAAAGTGTGAGTCTGATGAGGGCAAATCCCAGACCTAACCCAGACCTGGCATGCGTTGTCCTCTAAAATATTGATCGTGGCCACGTTTAATTGACTGTTTCTGTGTGGTACCACAATACTACGTGATTCAAACCAGAAGAAGACCAGGATCTGGCCAACAAGTGTGCGAAATATGCGAAAGTGTGAGCCTGATGAGAGCAAGTCCCAGACCTATCCCAGGCCTAACATCCGTTATCCTCTAAAATATAGATCTGTGTGATAATCAGATAATTTCAGTGTGGGACCACATTACTACGTGATCCAAACCAGAAAAAACCCAGGATCTGTTCAACAAGTATCTGAAGAATGCGAAAGTATGAGTCTGATGAGGGCACATCCCAGACCTAACCCAGACCTAGCATGCGTTATCCTCTAAACTATTGATCGTGGCCAGGTTTAATTGACTGTTTCTGTGTGGTACCACAATATTACGTGCTTCAAACCAGAGGAAGACCAGGATCTGGCCAACAAGAATGCGAAATATGCGACTTTATGAGCCTGATGAGGGCAAGTCCCAGACCTAACCCAGATCTAGCATGCGTTATCCTCTGAAATATTGATCGTGGCCAGGTTTAATTGACTGTTTCAGTGTGGTACCACATTACTACGCGATACAATCCAGAAAAGGACCAGGATCTGGCCAAGAAGAATGCGAAATATGCGATTGCATGAGCCTGATGAGGGCAAATCCCAAACCTAGCCTAGACCTAACATGCGTTATCCTCTAAAATATCGATCGAAACCAGGTTTAATCGACTGTTTTAGTGTGGTACCACATTACTACGTGATGCAAACCAGAAAAAACTCAGGATCTGTTCAATAAGTATGAGAAGTACGCGAAAGTATGAGCCTCATGAGGGCACATCCAAGACCTAACCCAGACCTAGCATGGGTTAGCCTCTAAAATATTGATCGAAACCGGGTTTAATCGACTGTTCCAGTGTGGTACCACACTATTACGTGATTCAAACCAGAAGAAGACCAGGATCTGGCCAACAGGAATGCGAAATATGCGATTTTATGAGCCTGATGAGGGCAAGACCCAGACCTAACCCAGGTCTAGCATGCGTTATCCAATGAAATATTGATCGTGGCCAGGTTTAGTTGACTGTTTCTGTGTGGTACCACAATACTACGTGATTCAAACGAGAAGAAGACCAGGACTAGCCCAACAAGAATGTGAAATATACGATTGTATGAGCCTGATGAGGGCAAATCCCAGACCTAACCTAGACCTAACATGCGTTATCCTCTAAAGCATTGATCCAGACCAGGCTTAATCGACCGTTTCAGTGTGGTACCACATTACTACGTGATCCAAACCAGAAAAAACTCAGGATCTGTTCAAGAATTATGTCAAGTATGCGAAAGTATGAGTCTGAAGAGGGCAAATCCCAGACCTAACCCGGACCTAGCATGCGTTATCCTCTAAAATATTGATCGAAACCAGGTTTAATCGACTGTTTCAGTGTGGTGCCACATAACTACGTGATCCAAACCAGAAAAAACCCAGGATCTGCCCATAAAGTATGTGAAGAATGCGAAAGTCTGTGCCAAATGAGGGCAAATCCCAGACCTAAACCAGACCTTGCATGCGTTATCCTCTAAAATATAGATCGAAACCGGGTTTCATCGACGGTTCCAGTGTGGTACCACATTACTACCTGATCCAAACCAGAAAACACCCAGGATCTGGCCAACATGTGTGCGAAATATGCGAAAGTGTGAGCCTGATGAGAGCAAGTCCCAGACCTATCCCAGGCCTAACATCCGTTATCCTCTAAACTATAGGTCGAGACCAGGCTTAATCGACTGTTTTATGTGTAGTACCATATTACTACGTGATCCAAACCAGAAAAAACCCAGGATCTGTTCAACAAGTATGTGAAGAATGCGAAAGTATGAGTCTGATGAGGGCACATCCCAGACCTAACCCAGACCTAGCATGCATTATCCTCTAAAATATTGATCGTGGCCAGGTTTAATTGACTGTTTCTGTGTGGTACCACAATACTACGTGATTCAAACCAGAAGAAGACCAGGATCTTGGCAACAAGAATGCAAAATATGCGATTGTATGAGCCTGATGAGGGCAAATCCCAGACCTAACCCAGATCTAGCATGCGTTATCCTCTGAAATATTGATCGTGGCCAGGTTTAATTGACTGTTTCAGTGTGGGACCACATTACTACGTGATGCAAACCAGAAGAAGACCAGGATCTTGGCAACAAGAATGCAATATATGCGATTGTATGAGCCTGATGAGGGCAAATCCCAGACCTAACCCAGATCTAGCATGCGTTATCCTCTGAAATATTGATCGTGGCCAGGTTTAATTGACTGTTTCAGTGTGGGACCACATTACTACGTGATGCAAACCAGAAAAGGAGCAGGATCTGGCCAACAAGTGTGCGAAATATGCGAAAGTATGAGCCTGATGAGAGCAAATCCCTGACCTAACCTAGACCTAACATGCGTTATCCTCTAAAATATTGATCGAAACCAGGCTTAACCGACTGTTTCAGTGTGGTACCACATTACTACGTGATCCAAACCAGAAAAAACTCAGGATCTGGTCAACAAGTATGTGAAGAATGCGAAAGTGTGAGCCTGATGAGAGCAAATCCCAGACCTAACCTAGACCTAACATGTGTTATCCTCTAAAATATTGATCGAAACCAGGTTTAATCGACTGTTTCTGTGTCGTACCACATTACTACGTGATCCAAACCAGAAAAAACCCAGGATCTGGCCAACAAGAATGCAAAATATGCGATTGTATGAGCCTGATGAGAGCAAATACCAGACCTAACCTAGACCTAACACGCGTTATCCTCTAAAATATTTATCGAAACCAGGTTTAATCCACTCTTTCAGTGTGGTACCACATTACTACCTGATACAATCCAGAAAAGGACCGGGATCTGGCCAACAAGTGTGCGAAGTATGCGAAAGTGTGAGTCTGTTGAGGGCAAATCCCAAACCTATACCCAGACCTAGCATGCGTTATCCTCTAAAATATTGATCGTGGCCAGGTTTTATTGGCTGCTTCTGTGTGGTACCTCAAAACTACGTGTTCCAAACCAGAAAAAACCCAAAATCTGGACAAAAAGAATGCGAAATATGCGATTGAATGAGCCTGATGAGAGCAAATACCAGACCTAACCTAGACCTAACATGCGTTATCCTCCAAAATATTGATCGAAACCAGGCTTAACCGACTGTTTCAGTGTGGTACCACATTACTACGTGATCCAAACCAGAAGAAACCCAGGATCTGTTCAAGAATTATGTGAAGAATGCGAAAGTATGAGTCTGATGAGGGCAAATCCCAGACCTAACCCGGACCTAGCATTCGTTATCCTCTAAAATATTGATCGAATCCAGGTTTAATCGACTGTTTCAGTGTGGTACCACATAACTACGTGATCCAAACCAGAAAAAACCCAGGATCTGCTCATAAAGTATGTGAAGAATGCGAAAGTCTGTGCCAAATGAGGTCAAATCCCAGACCTAACCCAGACCTTGCATGCGTTATCCTCTAAAATATAGATCGAAACCGGGTTTCATCGACGGTTCCAGTGTGGTACCACATTACTACCTGATCCAAACCAGAAAACACCCAGGATCTGGCCAACAAGTGTGCGAAATATGCGAAAGTGTGAGCCTGATGAGAGCAAGTCCCAGACCTAACCCAGATCTAGCATGCGTTATCCTCTAAAATATTGATCGAAACCAGGTTTAATTGACTGTTTCAGTGTGGGACCACATTACTACGTGATCCAAACCAGAAAAGGACCAGGATCTGGCCAACAAGTGTGCGAAATATGCGAAAGTGTGAGTCTGATGAGGGCAAATCCCAGACCTAACCCAGATCTAGCATGCGTTATCCTCTAAAATATTGATCGTGGCCAGGATTAATCGACTCTTTCAGTGTGGTACCACATTACTACGCGATACAATCCAGAAAAGGACCAGGATCTGGCCAACAAGAATGCGATATATGCGATTTTATGTGCCTGATGAGGGCAAGTCCCAGACCTAACCCAGATCTAGCATGCCTTATCTTCTAAAATATTGATCGAAACCAGGTTTAATTGACTGTTTCAGTGTGGGACCACATTACTACGTGATCCAAACCAGAGAAAACCCAGGATCTGTTCAACAAGTATGTGAAGAATGCGAAAGTATGAGTCTGATGAGGGCACATCCCAGACCTAACCCAGACCTAGCATGCGTTATCCTCTAAAGTATTGATCGTGGCCACGTTTAATTGACTGTTTCTGTGTGGTACCACAATATTACGTGATTCAAACCAGAGGAAGACCAGGATCTGGCCAACAAGAATGCGAAATTTGCGATTTTATGAGCCTGATGAGAGCAAGTCCCAGACCTAACCCAGATCTAGCATGCCTTATCTTCTAAAATATTGATCGAAACCAGGTTTAATTGACTGTTTCAGTGTGGGACCACATTACTACGTGATCCAAACCAGAAAAGGACCAGGATCTGGCCAACAAGTGTGCGAAATATGCGAAAGTGTGAGTCTGATGAGGGCAAATCCCAGACCTAACCCAGATCTAGCATGCGTTATCCTCTAAAATATTGATCGTGGCCAGGATTAATCGACTCTTTCAGTGTGGTACCACATTACTACGCGATACAATCCAGAAAAGGACCAGGATCTGGCCAACAAGAATGCGATATATGCGATTTTATGTGCCTGATGAGGGCAAGTCCCAGACCTAACCCAGATCTAGCATGCGTTATCCTCTGAAATATTGATCGTGGCCAGGTTTAATTGACTGTTTCAGTGTGGTACCACATTACTACGCGATACAATCCAGAAAAGGACCAGGATCTGGCCAAGAAGAATACGAAATATGCGATTGCATGAGCCTGATGAGGGCAAATCCCAAACCTAGCCTAGACCTAACATGCGTTATCCTCTAAAATATCGATCGAAACCAGGTTTAATCGACTGTTTTAGTGTGGTACCACATTACTACGTGATTCAAACCAGAAAAAACTCAGGATCTGTTCAATAAGTATGAGAAGAACGCGAAAGTATGAGCCTGATGAGGGCACATCCAAGACCTAACCCAGACCTAGCATGGGTTAGCCTCTAAAATATTGATCGAAACCGGGTTTAATCGACTGTTCCAGTGTGGTACCACAATATTACGTGATTCAAACCAGAAGAAGACCAGGATCTGGCCAACAGGAATGCGAAATATGATTTTATGAGCATGATGAGGGCAAGACCCAGACCTAACCCAGGTCTAGCATGCGTTATCCTCTGAAATATTGATCGTGGCCAGGTTCAATTGACTGTTTCTGTGTGGTACCACAATACTACGTGATTCAAACGAGAAGAAGACCAGGATTAGCCCAACAAGAATGTGAAATATACGATTGTATGAGCCTGATGAGGGCAAATCCCAGACCTAACCTAGACCTAACATGCGTTATCCTCTAAAACATTGATCCAGACCAGGCTTAATCGACCGTTTCAATGTGGTACCACATTACTACGTGATCCAAACCAGAAAAAACTCAGGATCTGTTCAACAAGTATGTGAAGAATGCGAAAGTGTGAGTCTGATGAGGGCAAATTCCAGACCTAACCCAGACCTGGCATGCGTTGTCCTCTAAAATATTTATCGTGGCCACGTTTAATTGACTGTTTCTGTGTGGTACCACAATACTACGTGATTCAAACCAGAAGAAGACCAGGATCTTGGCAACAAGAATGCAAAATTTGCGATTTTATGAGCCTGATGAGGGCAAGTCCCAGACCTAACCCAGATCTAGCATGCGTTATCCTCTAAAATATTGAACGTGGCCACGTTTAATTGACTGTTTCTGTGTGGTACCACAATATTACGTGATTCAACCAGAGGAAGACCAGGATCTGGCCAACAAGAATGCGAAATATGCGATTTTATGAGCCTGATGAGGGCACATCCCAGACCTAACCCAGACCTTGCATGCGTTATCCTCTAAAATATAGATCGAAACCCGGTTTCATCGACGGTTCCAGTGTGGTACCACATTACTACCTGATCCAAACCAGAAAACACCCAGGATCTGGCCAACAAGTGTGCGAAATATGCGAAAGTGTGAGCCTGATGAGAGCAAGTCCCAGACCTTTCCCAGGCCTAACATCCGTTATCCTCTAAAATATAGGGCGAGACCAGGTTTAATCGACTGTTTTAGTGTGGTACCACATTACTACGTGATGCAAACCAGAAAAAAACTCAGGATCTGTTCAATAAGTATGAGAAGAACGCGAAAGTATGAGCCTGATGAGGGCACATCCAAGACATAACCCAGACCTAGCATGGGTTAGCCTCTAAAATATTGATCGAAACCGGGTTTAATCGACTGTTCCAGTGTGGTACCACACTATTACGTGATTCAAACCAGAAGAAGACCAGGATCTGGCCAACAGGAATGCGAAATATGCGATTTTATGAGCCTGATGAGGGCAAGACCCAAACCTAACCCAGGTCTAGCATGCGTTATCCTCTGAAATATTGATCGTGGCCAGGTTTAATTGACTGTTTCTGTGTGGTACCACAATACTACGTGATTCAAACGAGAAGAATACCAGGATTAGCCCAACAAGAATGTGAGATATACGATTGTATGAGTCTGATGAGGGCAAATCCCAGACCTAACCCGGACCTAGCATGCGTTATCCTCTAAAATATTGATCGAAACCAGGTTTAATCGACTGTTTCAGTGTGGTACCACATAACTACGTGATCCAAGCCAGAAAAAACCCAGGATCTGCTCATAAAGTATGTGAAGAATGCGAAAGTGTGAGTCTGATGGGGGCAAATTCCAGACCTAACCCAGACCTGGCATGCGTTGTCCTCTAAAATATTGATCGTGGCCACGTTTAATTGACTGTTTCTGTGTGGTACCACAATACTACGTGATTCAAACGAGAAGAATACCAGGATTAGCCCAACAAGAATGTGAGATATACGATTGTATGAGTCTGATGAGGGCAAATCCCAGACCTAACCCGGACCTAGCATGCGTTATCCTCTAAAATATTGATCGAAACCAGGTTTAATCGACGGTTCCAGTGTGGTGCCACATTACTACCTGATCCAAACCAGAAAACACCCAGGATCTGGCCAACAAGTGTGCGAAATATGCGAAAGTGTGAGCCTGATGAGAGCAAGACCCAGACCTTTCCCAGGCCTAACATCCGTTATCCTCTAAAATATAGGTCGAGACCAGGTTTAATCGACTGTTTTAGTGTGGTACCACATTACTACGTGATGCAAACCAGAAAAAACTCAGGATCTGTTCAATAAGTATGAGAAGAACGCGAAAGTATGAGCCTGATGAGGGCACATCCAAGACCTAACCCAGACCTAGCATGGGTTAGCCTCTAAAATATTGATCGTGGCCAGGTTTAATTGACTGTTTCTGTGTGGTACCACAATACTACGTGATTCAAACCAGAGGAAGACCAGGATCTGGCCAACAAGAATGCGAAATATGCGACTTTATAAGCCTGATGAGGGCAAGTCCCAGACCTAACCCAGATCTAGCATGCGTTATCCTCTGAAATAATGATCGTGGCCAGGTTTAATTGACTGTTTCAGTGTGGTACCACATTACTACGCGATACAATCCAGAAAAGGACCAGGATCTGGCCAACAAGAATGCGAAATATGCGATTGCATGAGCCTGATGAGGGCAAATCCCAGACCTAACCCAGACCTCGCATGCGTTATCCTCTAAAATATTGATCGTGGCCACGTTTAATCGACTGTTTCTGTGTGGTACCACAATATTACGTGCTTCAAACCAGAGGAAGACCAGGATCTGGCCAACAAGAATGCGAAATATGCGACTTTATGAGCCTGATGAGGGCAAGTCCCAGACCTAACCCAGATCTAGCATGCGTTATCCTCTGAAATATTGATCGTGGCCAGGTTTAATTGACTGTTTCAGTGTGGTACCACATTACTACGCGATACAATCCAGAAAAGGACCAGGATCTGGCCAAGAAGAATGCGAAATATGCGATTGCATGAGCCTGATGTGGGCAAATCCCAAACCTAGCCTAGACCTAACATGCGTTATCCTCTAAAATATCGATCGAAACCAGGTTTAATCGACTGTTTTAGTGTGGTACCACATTACTACGTGATGCAAACCAGAAAAAACTCAGGATCTGTTCAATAAGTATGAGAAGTACGCGAAAGTATGAGCCTCATGAGGGCACATCCAAGACCTAACCCAGACCTAGCATGGGTTAGCCTCTAAAATATTGATCGAAACCGGGTTTAATCGACTGTTCCAGTGTGGTACCACACTATTACGTGATTCAAACCAGAGGAGACCAGGATCTGGACAACAGGAATGCGAAATATGCGATTTTATGAGCCTGATGAGGGCGAGACCCAGACCTAACCCAGGTCTAGCATGCGTTATCCAATGAAATTTTGATCGTGGCCAGGTTTAATTGACTGTTTCTGTGTGGTACCACAATACTACGTGATACAATCCAGAAAAGGACCAGGATTAGCCCAACAAGAATGTGAAATATACGATTGTATGAGCCTGATGAGGGCAAATCCCAGACCTAACCTCGACCTAACATGCGTTATCCTCTAAAACATTGATCCAGACCAGGCTTAATCGACCGTTTCAGTGTGGTACCACATTACTACGTGATCCATACCAGAAAAAACTCAGGATCTGTTCAACAAGTATGTGAAGAATGCGAAAGTGTGAGTCTGATGAGGGCAAATCCCAGACCTAACCTAGACCTAACATGCGTTATTCTCTAAATTATTGATCGAAACCAGGTTTAATCCACTCTTTCAGTGTGGTACCACATTACTACGTGATACAATCCAGAAAAGGACCAGAATATGGCCATCAAGAATGCGAAATATGCGATTGCATGAGTCTGATGAGAGCAAATACCAGACCTAACCTAGACCTAACATGCGTTATCCTCTAAAATAATGATCGAAACCAGGCTTAACCGACTGTTTCAGTGTGGTACCACATTACTACGTGATCCAAACTAGAAAAAACCCAGGATCTGGTCAATAATTATGTGAAGAATGCGAAAGTATGAGTCTGATGAGGGCAAATCCCAGACCTAACCCGGACCTAGCATGCGTTATCCTCTAAAATATTGATCGAAACCAGGTTTAATCGACTGTTTCAGTGTGGTACCACATAACTACGTGATCCAAACCAGAAAAAACCCAGGATCTGCTCATAAAGTATGTGAAGAATGCGAAAGTCTGTGCCAAATGAGTGCAAATCCCAGACCTAAACCAGACCTTGCATGCGTTATCTTCTAAAATATAGATCGAAACCGGGTTTCATCGACGGTTCCAGTGTGGTACCACATTACTACCTGATCCAAACCAGAAAACACCCAGGATCTGGCCAACATGTGTGCGAAATATGCGAAAGTGTGAGCCTGATGAGAGCAAGTCCCAGACCTATCCCAGGCCTAACATCCGTTATCCTCTAAACTATAGGTCGAGACCAGGCGTAATCGACTGTTTTATGTGTAGTACCATATTACTACGTGATCCAAACCAGAAAAAACCCAGGATCTGTTCAACAAGTATGTGAAGAATGCGAAAGTGTCAGCCTGATGAGAGCAAATCCCAGACCTAACCTAGACCTAACATGCGTTATCCTCTAAAATATTGATCGAAACCAGGTTTAATCGACTGTTTCTGTGTCGTACCACATTACTACGTGATCCAAACCAGAAAAAACCCAGGATCTGGCCAACAAGAATGCAAAATATGCGATTGTATGAGCCTGATGAGAGCAAATACCAGACCTAACCTAGACCTAACATGCGTTATTCTCTAAAATATTGATCGAAACCAGGCTTAACCGACTGTTTCAGTGTGGTACCACATTACTACGTGATCCAAACCAGAAGAAACCCAGGATCTGTTCAAGAATTATGTGAAGAATGCGAAAGTATGAGTCTGATGAGGGCAAATCCCAGACCTGACCCGGACCTAGCATTCGTTATCCTCTAAAATATTGATCGAATCCAGGTTTAATCGACTGTTTCAGTGTGGTACCACATAACTACGTGATCCAAACCAGAAAAAACCCAGGATCTGCTCATAAAGTATGTGAAGAATGCGAAAGTCTGTGCCAAATGAGGTCAAATCCCAGACCTAACCCAGACTTTGCATGCGTTATCCTCTAAAATATAGATCGAAACCGGGTTTCATCGACGGTTCCAGTGTGGTACCACATTACTACCTGATCCAAACCAGAAAACACCCAGGATCTGGCCAACAAGTGTGCGAAATATGCGAAAGTGTGAGCCTGATGAGAGCAAGTCCCAGACCTTTCCCAGGCCTAACATCCGTTATCTTCTAAAATATAGGTCGAGACCTGGCTTAATCGACTGTTTTATGTGTAGTACCACATTATTACGTGATCCAAACCAGAAAAAACCCAGGATCTGTTCAACAGGTATGTGAAGAATGCGAAAGTATGAGTCTGATGAGGGCACATCCCAGACCTAACCCAGACCTAGCATGCGTTATCCTCTAAAATATTGATCGTGGCCACGTCTAATTGACTGTTTCTGTGTGGTACCACAATATTACGTGATTCAAACCAGAGGAAGACCAGGATCTGGCCAACAAGAATGCGAAATTTGCGATTTTATGAGCCTGATGAGAGCAAGTCCCAGACCTAACCCAGATCTAGCATGCCTTATCTTCTAAAATATTGATCGAAACCAGGTTTCATCCACTCTTTCAGTGTGGTACCACATTACTACGCGGTACAATCCAGAAAAGGACCAGGATCTGGCCTACAAGTGTGCGAAATATGCGAAAGTGTGAGTCTGATGAGGGCAAATCCCAGACCTAACGCAGACCTAGCATGCGTTATCCTCTAAAATATTGATCGTGGCCACGTTTAATTGACTGTTTCTGTGTGGTACCACAATATTACGTGATTCAAACCAGAGGAAGACCAGAATCTGGCCAACAAGAATGCGAAATATGCGATTGTATGAGCCTGATGAGGGCAAACCCCAGACCTAACCCAGACCTAGCATGCGTTATCCTCTAAAATATTGATCGTGGCCACGTTTAATTGACTGTTTCTGTGTGGTACCACAATATTACGTGATTCAAACCAGAGGAAAACCAGGATCTGTCCAACAAGAATGCGAAATATGCGAAAGTATGAGCCTGATGAGAGGAAATCCCTGACCTAACCTAGACCTAACATGCCTTTTCCTCTAAAATATTGATCGAAACCAGGTTTAATCGACTGTTCCAGTGTGGTACCACATTACTACCTAATCCAAACCAGAAAAAACCCTGGATCTGTTCAACAAGTGTGTGAAGAATGCGAAAGTATGAGTCTGATGTGGGCAAATCCCAGACCTAACCCAGATCTAGCATGCGTTATCCTCTAAAATATTGATCGTGGCCAGGTTTAATCGACTCTTTCAGTGTGGTACCACATTACTACGCGATACAATCCAGAAAAGGACCAGGATCTGGCCAACAAGAATGCGAAATATGCGATTTTATGAGCCTGATGAGGGCAAGTCCCAGACCTAACCCAGATCTAGCATGCGTTATCCTCTGAAATATTGATCGTGGCCAGGTTTAATTGACTGTTTCAGTGTGGTACCACATTACTACGCGATACAATCTAGAAAAGGACCAGGATCTGGCCACGAAGAATGCGAAATATGCGATTGCATGAGCCTGATGAGGGCAAATCCCAAACCTAGCCTAGACCTAACATGCGTTATCCTCTAAAATATCGATCGAAACCAGGTTTAATCGACTGTTTTAGTGTGGTACCACATTACTACGTGATTCAAACCAGAAAAAACTCAGGATCTGTTCAATAAGTATGAGAAGAACGCGAAAGTATGAGCCTGATGAGGGCACATCCAAGACCTAACCCAGACCTAGCATGGGTTAGCCTCTAAAATATTGATCGAAACCGGGTTTAATCGACTGTTCCAGTGTGGTACCACAATATTATGTGATTCAAACCAGAAGAAGACCAGGATCTGGCCAACAGGAATGCGAAATATGATTTTATGAGCCTGATGAGGGCAAGACCCAGACCTAACCCAGGTCTAGCATGCGTTATCCTCTGAAATATTGATCGTGGCCAGGTTCAATTGACTGTTTCTGTGTGGTACCACAATACTACGTGATTCAAACGAGAAGAAGACCAGGATTAGCCCAACAAGAATGTGAAATATACGATTGTATGAGCCTGATGAGGGCTAATCCCAGACCTAACCTAGACCTAACATGCGTTATCCTCTAAAACACTGATCCAGACCAGGCTTAATCGACCGTTTCAGTGTGGTACCACATTACTACGTGATCCAAACCAGAAAAAACTCAGGATCTGTTCAACAAGTATGTGAAGAATGCGAAAGTGTGAGTCTGATGAGGGCACATTCCAGACCTAACCCAGACCAGGCATGCGTTGTCCTCTAAAATATTGAACGTGGCCACGTTTAATTGACTGTTTCTGTGTGGTACCACAATACTACGTGATCCAAACGAGAAGAAGACCAGGATCAGGCCATCAAGAATGTGAAATATACGATTGCATGAGCCTGATGAGGGCAAATCCCAAACCTAGCCTAGACCTAACATGCGTTATCCTCTAAAATATCGATCGAAACCAGGTTTAATCGACTGTTTTAGTGTGGTACCACATTACTACGTGATCCAAACCTGAAAAAACTCAGGATCTGTTCAACAAGTATGTGAAGAATGCGAAAGTGTGAGTCTGATGAGGGCAAATTCCAGACCTAACCCAGACCTGGCATGCGTTGTCCTCTAAAATACTGATCGTGGCCACGTTTAATTGACTGCTTCTGTGTGGTACCACAATACTACGTGATTCAAACCAGAAGAAGACCAGGATCTTGGCAACAAGAATGCAAAATATGCGATTTTATGAGCCTGATGAGGGCAAGTCCCAGACCTAACCCAGATCTAGCATGCGTTATCCTCTAAAATATTGAACGTGGCCACGTTTAATTGACTGTTTCTGTGTGGTACCACAATATTACGTGATTCAAACCAGAGGAAGACCAGGATCTGGCCAACAAGAATGCGAAATATGCGATTTTATGAGCCTGATGAGGGCACATCCCAGACCTAACCCAGACCTTGCATGCGTTATCCTCTATAATATAGATCGAAACCGGGTTTCATCGACGGTTCCAGTGTGGTACCACATTACTACCTGATCCAAACCAGAAAACACCCAGGATCTGGCCAACAAGTGTGCGAAATATGCGAAAGTGTGAGCCTGATGAGAGCAAGTCCCAGACCTTTCCCAGGCCTAACATCCGTTATCCTCTAAAATATAGGTCGAGACCAGGTTTAATCGACTGTTTTAGTGTGGTACCACATTACTACGTGATGCAAACCAGAAAAAACTCAGGATCTGTTCAATAAGTATGAGAAGAACGCGAAAGTATGAGCCTGATGAGGGCACATCCAAGACCTAACCCAGACCTAGCATGGGTTAGCCTCTAAAATATTGATCGAAACCGGGTTTAATCGACTGTTCCAGTGTGGTACCACACTATTACGTGATTCAAACCAGAAGAAGACCAGGATCTGGCCAACAGGAATGCGAAATATGCGATTTTATGAGCCTGATGAGGGCAAGACCCAGACCTAACCCAGGTCTAGCATGCGTTATCCTCTGAAATATTGATCGTGGCCAGGTTTAATTGACTGTTTCTGTGTGGTACCACAATACTACGTGATTCAAACGAGAAGAATACCAGGATTAGCCCAACAAGAATGTGAGATATACGATTGTATGAGTCTGATGAGGGCAAATCCCAGACCTAACCCGGACCTAGCATGCGTTATCCTCTAAAATATTGATCGAAACCAGGTTTAATCGACTGTTTCAGTGTGGTACCACATAACTACGTGATCCAAACCAGAAAAAACCCAGGATCTGCTCATAAAGTATGTGAAGAATGCGAAAGTGTGAGTCTGAAGAGGGCAAATCCCAGACCTAACCCGGACCTAGCATGCGTTATCCTCTAAAATATTGATCGAAACCAGGTTTAATCGACTGTTTCAGTGTGGTGCCACATTACTACGTGATCCAAACCAGAAAAAACCCAGGATCTGCTCATAAAGTATGTGAAGAATGCGAAAGTCTGTGCCAAATGAGGGCAAATCCCAGACCTAAACCAGACCTTGCATGCGTTATCCTCTAAAATATAGATCGAAACCGGGTTTCATCGACGGTTCCAGTGTGGTACCACATTACTACCTGATCCAAACCAGAAAACACCCAGGATCTGGCCAACAAGTGTGCGAAATATGCGAAAGTGTGAGCCTGATGAGAGCAAGTCCCAGACCTATCCCAGGCCTAACATCCGTTATCCTCTAAACTATAGGTCGAGACCAGGCTTAATCGACTGTTTTATGTGTAGTACCATATAACTACGTGATCCAAACCAGAAAAAACCCAGGATCTGTTCAACAAGTATGTGAAGAATGCGAAAGTATGAGTCTGATGAGGGCACATCCCAGACCTAACCCAGACCTAGCATGCGTTATCCTCTAAAATATTGATCGTGACCAGGTTTAATTGACTGTTTCTGTGTGGTACCACAATACTACGTGATTCAAACCAGAAGAAGACCAGGATCTTGGCAACAAGAATGCAAAATATGCGATTGTATGAGCCTGATGAGGGCAAATCCCAGACCTAACCCAGACCTAGCATGCGTTATCCTCTAAAATATTGATCGTGGCCAGGTTTAATTGACTGTTTCTGTGTGGTACCACAATACTACGTGATCCAAACCAGAAAAAACCCAGGATCTGGCCAACAAGAATGCATAATATGCGATTGTATGAGCCTGATGAGAGCAAATACCAGACCTAACCTAGACCTAACATGCGTTATCCTCTAAAATATTGATCGAAACCAGGTTCAATCCACTCTTTCAGTGTGGTACCACATTACTACGTGATACAATCCAGAAAAGGACCAGGATCTGGCCAACAAGTGTGCGAAATATGCGAAAGTGTGAGTTTGATGAGGGCAAATCCCAAACCTATACCCAGACCTAGCATGCGTTATCCTCTAAAATATTGATCGTGGCCAGGTTTTATTGGCTGCTTCTGTGTGGTACCTGAAAACTACGTGGTCCAAACCAGAAAAAACCCAGAATCTGGCCAACCAGAATGCGAAATATGCGATTGAATGAGCCTGATGAGAGCAAATACCAGACCTAACCTAGACCTAACATGCGTTATCCTCTAAAATATTGATCGAAACCAGGCTTAACCGACTGTTTCAGTGTGGTACCACATTACTACGTGATCCAAACCAGAAAAAACCCAGGATCTGCTCATAAAGTATGTGAAGAATGCGAAAGTCTGTGCCAAATGAGGGCAAATCCCAGACCTAAACCAGACCTTGCATGCGTTATCCTCTAAAATATAGATCGAAACCGGGTTTCATTGACGGTTCCAGTGTGGTACCACATTACTACCTGATCCAAACCAGAAGAAGACCAGGATCTTGGCAACAAGAATGCAAAATATGCGATTGTATGAGCCTGATGAGGGCAAATCCCAGACCTAACCCAGATCTAGCATGCGTTATCCTCTGAAATATTGATCGTGGCCAGGTTTAATTGACTGTTACAGTGTGGGACCACATTACTACGTGATGCAAACCAGAAAAGGAGCAGGAGCTGGCCAACAAGTGTACGAAATATGCGAAAGTATGAGCCTGATGAGAGCAAATCCCTGACCTAACCTAGACCTAACATGCGTTATCCTCTAAAATATTGATCGAAACCAGGCTTAACCGACTGTTTCAGTGTGGTACCACATTACTACGTGATCCAAACCAGAAAAGAACCAGGATCTGGCCAACAAGTGTGCGAAGTATGCGAAAGTGTGAGTCTGATGAGGGCAAATCCCAAACCTATACCCAGACCTAGCATGCGTTATCCTCTAAAATATTGATCGTGGCCAGGTTTTATTGGCTGCTGCTGTGTGGTACCTCAAAACTACGTGATCCAAACCAGAAAAAACCCAGGATCTGGCCAACAAGAATGCAAAATATGCGATTGTATGAGCCTGATGAGAGCAAATTCCAGACCTAACCTAGACCTAACATGCGTTATCCTCTAAAATATTGATCGAAACCAGGTTTAATCCACTCTTTCAGTGTGGTACCACATTACTACGTGATACAATCCAGAAAAGGACCAGGATCTGGCCAACAAGTGTGCGAAGTATGCGAAAGTGTGAGTCTGATGAGGGCAAATCCCAAACCTATACCCAGACCTAGCATGCGTTATCCTCTAAAATATTGATCGTGGCCAGGTTTTATTGGCTGCTTCTGTGTGGTACCTCAAAACTACGTGTTCCAAACCAGAAAAAACCCAGAATCTGGCCAACAAGAATGCGAAATATGCGATTGAATGAGCCTGATGAGAGCAAATACCAGACCTAACCTAGACCTAACATGCGTTATCCTCTAAAATATTGATCGAAACCAGGCTTAACCGACTGTTTCAGTGTGGTACCACATTACTACGTGATCCAAACCAGAATAAAACCAGGATCTGTTCAAGAATTATGTGAAGAATGCGAAAGTATGAGTCTGATGAGGGCAAATCCCAGACCTAACCCGGACCTAGCATTCGTTATCCTCTAAAATATTGATCGAATCCAGGTTTAATCGACAGTTTCAGTGTGGTACCACATAACTACGTGATCCAAACCAGAAAAAACCCAGGATCTGCTCATAAAGTATGTGAAGAATGCGAAAGTGTGAGCCTGATGAGAGCAAGTCCCAGACCTTTCCCAGGCCTAACATCCGTTATCCTCTAAAATATAGGTCGAGACCAGACTTAATCGACTGTTTTATGTGTAGTACCACATTATTACGTGATCCAAACCAGAAAAAACCCAGGTTCTGTTCAACAAGTATGTTAAGAATGCGAAAGTATGAGTCTGATGAGGGCACATCCCAGACCTAACCCAGACCTAGCATGCGTTATCCTCTAAAATATTGATCGTGGCCACGTTTAATTGACTGTTTCTGTGTGGTACCACAATATTACGTGATTCAAACCAGGGGAAGACCAGGATCTGGCCAACAAGAATGCGAAATTTGCGATTTTATGAGCCTGATGAGGGCAAGTCCCAGACCTAACCCAGATCTAGCATGCCTTATCTTCTAAAATATTGATCGAAACCAGGTTTAATTGACTGTTTCAGTGTTGGACCACATTACTACGTGATCCAAACCAGAAAAGGACCAGGATCTGGCCAACAAGTGTGCGAAATATGCGAAAGTATGAGCCTGATGAGAGCAAATTCCGGACCTAACCTAGACCTAACATGCCTTATCCTCTAAAATATTGATCGAAACCAGGTTTCATCCACTCTTTCAGTGTGGTACCACATTACTACGCGGTACAATCCAGAAAAGGACCAGGATCTGGCCAACAAGTGTGCGAAATATGCGAAAGTGTGAGTCTGATGAGGGCAAATCCCAGACCTAACCCAGACCTAGCATGCGTTATCCTCTAAAATATTGATCGTGGCCACGTTTAATTGACTGTTTCTGTGTGGTACCACAATATTACGTGATTCAAACCAGAGGAAGACCAGGATGTGTCCAACAAGAATGCGAAATATGCGAAAGTATGAGCCTGATGAGAGGAAATCCCTGAGCTAACCTAGACCTAACATGTCTTTTCCTCTAAAATATTGATCGAAACCAGGTTTAATCGACTGTTCCAGTGTGGTACCACATTACTACCTGATCCAAACCAGAAAACACCCAGGATCTGGCCAACAAGTGTGCGAAATATGCGAAAGTGTGAGCCTGATGAGAGCAAGTCCCAGACCTTTCCCAGGCCTAACATCCGTTATCCTCTAAAATATAGGTCGAGACCAGGTTTAATCGACTGTTTTAGTGTGGTACCACATTACTACGTGATGCAAACCAGAAAAAACTCAGGATCTGTTCAATAAGTATGAGAAGAACGCGAAAGTATGAGCCTGATGAGGGCACATCCAAGACCTAACCCAGACCTAGCATGGGTTAGCCTCTAAAATATTGATCGAAACCGGGTTTAATCGACTGTTCCAGTGTGGTACCACACTATTACGTGATTCAAACCAGAAGAAGACCAGGATCTGGCCAACAAGAATGTGAGATATACGATTGTATGAGTCTGATGAGGGCAAATCCCAGACCTAACCCGGACCTAGCATGCGTTATCCTCTAAAATATTGATCGAAACCAGGTTTAATCGACTGTTTCAGTGTGGTACCACATAACTACGTGATCCAAACCAGAAAAAACCCAGGATCTGCTCATAAAGTATGTGAAGAATGCGAAAGTGTGAGTCTGAAGAGGGCAAATCCCAGACCTAACCCGGACCTAGCATGCGTTATCCTCTAAAATATTGATCGAAACCAGGTTTTATCGACTGTTTCAGTGTGGTGCCACATTACTACGTGATCCAAACCAGAAAAAACCCAGGATCTGCTCATAAAGTATGTGAAGAATGCGAAAGTCTGTGCCAAATGAGGGCAAATCCCAGACCTAAACCAGACCTTGCATGCGTTATCCTCTAAAATATAGATCGAAACCGGGTTTCATCGACGGTTCCAGTGTGGTACCACATTACTACCTGATCCAAACCAGAAAACACCCAGGATCTGGCCAACAAGTGTGCGAAATATGCGAAAGTGTGAGCCTGATGAGAGCAAGTCCCAGACCTATCCCAGGCCTAACATCCGTTATCCTCTAAACTATAGGTCGAGACCAGGCTTAATCGACTGTTTTATGTGTAGTACCATATAACTACGTGATCCAAACCAGAAAAAACCCAGGATCTGTTCAACAAGTATGTGAAGAATGCGAAAGTATGAGTCTGATGAGGGCACATCCCAGACCTAACCCAGACCTAGCATGCGTTATCCTCTAAAATATTGATCGTGACCAGGTTTAATTGACTGTTTCTGTGTGGTACCACAATACTACGTGATTCAAACCAGAAGAAGACCAGGATCTTGGCAACAAGAATGCAAAATATGCGATTGTATGAGCCTGATGAGGGCAAATCCCAGACCTAACCCAGACCTAGCATGCGTTATCCTCTAAAATATTGATCGTGGCCAGGTTTAATTGACTGTTTCTGTGTGGTACCACAATACTACGTGATCCAAACCAGAAAAAACCCAGGATCTGGCCAACAATAATGCATAATATGCGATTGTATGAGCCTGATGAGAGCAAATACCAGACCTAACCTAGACCTAACATGCGTTATCCTCTAAAATATTGATCGAAACCAGGTTCAATCCACTCTTTCAGTGTGGTACCACATTACTACGTGATACAATCCAGAAAAGGACCAGGATCTGGCCAACAAGTGTGCGAAATATGCGAAAGTGTGAGTTTGATGAGGGCAAATCCCAAACCTATACCCAGACCTAGCATGCGTTATCCTCTAAAATATTGATCGTGGCCAGGTTTTATTGGCTGCTTCTGTGTGGTACCTGAAAACTACGTGGTCCAAACCAGAAAAAACCCAGAATCTGGCCAACCAGAATGCGAAATATGCGATTGAATGAGCCTGATGAGAGCAAATACCAGACCTAACCTAGACCTAACATGCGTTATCCTCTAAAATATTGATCGAAACCAGGCTTAACCGACTGTTTCAGTGTGGTACCACATTACTACGTGATCCAAACCAGAAAAAACCCAGGATCTGCTCATAAAGTATGTGAAGAATGCGAAAGTCTGTGCCAAATGAGGGCAAATCCCAGACCTAAACCAGACCTTGCATGCGTTATCCTCTAAAATATAGATCGAAACCGGGTTTCATTGACGGTTCCAGTGTGGTACCACATTACTACCTGATCCAAACCAGAAGAAGACCAGGATCTTGGCAACAAGAATGCAAAATATGCGATTGTATGAGCCTGATGAGGGCAAATCCCAGACCTAACCCAGATCTAGCATGCGTTATCCTCTGAAATATTGATCGTGGCCAGGTTTAATTGACTGTTACAGTGTGGGACCACATTACTACGTGATGCAAACCAGAAAAGGAGCAGGAGCTGGCCAACAAGTGTACGAAATATGCGAAAGTATGAGCCTGATGAGAGCAAATCCCTGACCTAACCTAGACCTAACATGCGTTATCCTCTAAAATATTGATCGAAACCAGGCTTAACCGACTGTTTCAGTGTGGTACCACATTACTACGTGATCCAAACCAGAAAAGAACCAGGATCTGGCCAACAAGTGTGCGAAGTATGCGAAAGTGTGAGTCTGATGAGGGCAAATCCCAAACCTATACCCAGACCTAGCATGCGTTATCCTCTAAAATATTGATCGTGGCCAGGTTTTATTGGCTGCTGCTGTGTGGTACCTCAAAACTACGTGATCCAAACCAGAAAAAACCCAGGATCTGGCCAACAAGAATGCAAAATATGCGATTGTATGAGCCTGATGAGAGCAAATTCCAGACCTAACCTAGACCTAACATGCGTTATCCTCTAAAATATTGATCGAAACCAGGTTTAATCCACTCTTTCAGTGTGGTACCACATTACTACGTGATACAATCCAGAAAAGGACCAGGATCTGGCCAACAAGTGTGCGAAGTATGCGAAAGTGTGAGTCTGATGAGGGCAAATCCCAAACCTATACCCAGACCTAGCATGCGTTATCCTCTAAAATATTGATCGTGGCCAGGTTTTATTGGCTGCTTCTGTGTGGTACCTCAAAACTACGTGTTCCAAACCAGAAAAAACCCAGAATCTGGCCAACAAGAATGCGAAATATGCGATTGAATGAGCCTGATGAGAGCAAATACCAGACCTAACCTAGACCTAACATGCGTTATCCTCTAAAATATTGATCGAAACCAGGCTTAACCGACTGTTTCAGTGTGGTACCACATTACTACGTGATCCAAACCAGAATAAAACCAGGATCTGTTCAAGAATTATGTGAAGAATGCGAAAGTATGAGTCTGATGAGGGCAAATCCCAGACCTAACCCGGACCTAGCATTCGTTATCCTCTAAAATATTGATCGAATCCAGGTTTAATCGACAGTTTCAGTGTGGTACCACATAACTACGTGATCCAAACCAGAAAAAACCCAGGATCTGCTCATAAAGTATGTGAAGAATGCGAAAGTGTGAGCCTGATGAGAGCAAGTCCCAGACCTTTCCCAGGCCTAACATCCGTTATCCTCTAAAATATAGGTCGAGACCAGACTTAATCGACTGTTTTATGTGTAGTACCACATTATTACGTGATCCAAACCAGAAAAAACCCAGGTTCTGTTCAACAAGTATGTTAAGAATGCGAAAGTATGAGTCTGATGAGGGCACATCCCAGACCTAACCCAGACCTAGCATGCGTTATCCTCTAAAATATTGATCGTGGCCACGTTTAATTGACTGTTTCTGTGTGGTACCACAATATTACGTGATTCAAACCAGGGGAAGACCAGGATCTGGCCAACAAGAATGCGAAATTTGCGATTTTATGAGCCTGATGAGGGCAAGTCCCAGACCTAACCCAGATCTAGCATGCCTTATCTTCTAAAATATTGATCGAAACCAGGTTTAATTGACTGTTTCAGTGTTGGACCACATTACTACGTGATCCAAACCAGAAAAGGACCAGGATCTGGCCAACAAGTGTGCGAAATATGCGAAAGTATGAGCCTGATGAGAGCAAATTCCGGACCTAACCTAGACCTAACATGCCTTATCCTCTAAAATATTGATCGAAACCAGGTTTCATCCACTCTTTCAGTGTGGTACCACATTACTACGCGGTACAATCCAGAAAAGGACCAGGATCTGGCCAACAAGTGTGCGAAATATGCGAAAGTGTGAGTCTGATGAGGGCAAATCCCAGACCTAACCCAGACCTAGCATGCGTTATCCTCTAAAATATTGATCGTGGCCACGTTTAATTGACTGTTTCTGTGTGGTACCACAATATTACGTGATTCAAACCAGAGGAAGACCAGGATGTGTCCAACAAGAATGCGAAATATGCGAAAGTATGAGCCTGATGAGAGGAAATCCCTGAGCTAACCTAGACCTAACATGTCTTTTCCTCTAAAATATTGATCGAAACCAGGTTTAATCGACTGTTCCAGTGTGGTACCACATTACTACCTAATCCAAACCAGAAAAAACCCTGGATCTGTTCAACAAGTGTGTGAAGAATGCGAAAGTATGAGTCTGATGTGGGCAAATCCCAGACCTAACCCAGATCTAGCATGCGTTATCCTCTAAAATATTGATCGTGGCCAGGTTTAATCGACTCTTTCAGTGTGGTACCACATTACTACGCGATACAATCCAGAAAAGGACCAGGATCTGGCCAACAAGAATGCGAAATATGCGATTGCATGAGCCTGATGAGGGCAAATCCCAGACCTAACCCAGACCTAGCATGCGTTATCCTCTAAAATATTGATCGTGGCCACGTTTAATTGACTGTTTCTGTGTGGTACCACAATATTACGTGCTTCAAACCAGAGGAAGACCAGGATCTGGCCAACAAGAATGCGAAATATACGATTTTATGAGCCTGATGAGGGCAAGTCCCAGACCTAACCCAGACCTAGCATGCGTTATCCTCTAAAATATTGATCGAAACCAGGTTTAATCCACTCTTTCAGTGTGGTACCACACTACTACGTGATACAATCCAGAAAAGAACCAGGATCTGGCCAACAAGTGTGCGAAGTATGCGAAAGTGTGAGTCTGATGAGGGCAAATTCCAAACCTATACCCAGACCTAGCATGCGTTATCCTCTAAAATATTGATCGTGGCAAGGTTTTATTGGCTGCTTCTGTGTGGTACCTCAAAACTACGTGATCCAAACCAGAAAAAACCCAGGATCTGGCCAACAAGAATGCGAACTATGCGATTGAATGAGCCTGTTGAGAGCAAATACCAGACCTAACCTAGACCTAACATGCGTTATCCTCTAAAATATTGATCGAAACCAGGCTTAACCGACTGTTTCAGTGTGGTACCACATTACTACGTGATCCAAACCAGAAAAAACCCAGGATCTGTTCAAGAATTATGTGAAGAATGCGAAAGTATGAGTCTGATGAGGGCAAATCCCAGACCTAACCCGGACCTAGCATTCGTTATCCTCTAAAATATTGATCGAATCCAGGCTTAATCGACTGTTTCAGTGTGGGACCACACTACTACGTGATCCAAACCAGAAAAAACCCAGGATCTGCTCATAAAGTATGTGAAGAATGCGAAAGTATGAGTCTGATGAGGTCACATCCCAGACCTAACCCAGACCTAGCATGCGTTATCCTCTAAAATATTGATCGTGGCCACTATTAATTGGCTGTTTCTGTGTGGTACCACAATATTACGTGCTTCAAACCAGAGGAAGACCAGGATCTGGCCAACAAGAATGCGAAATATGCGATTTTATGAGCCTGATGAGGGCAAACCCCAGACCTAACCCAACCCTAGCATGCGTTATCCTCTAAAATATTGATCGTGGCCACGTTTAATTGACTGTTTCTGTGTGGTACCACAATATTACGTGATTCAAACCAGAGGAAGACCAGGATCTGGCCAACAAGAATGCAAAATATGCGATTTTATGAGCCTGATGAGGGCAAATCCCAGACCTAATCCAGACCTAGCATGCGTTATCCTCTAAAATATTGATCGAAACCAGGTTTAATCGACTGTTTCAGTGTGGGACCACATTACTACGTGATCCAAACCAGAAAAGGACCAGGATCTTTTTTTTTTTTTTTTTTTTTTTTTTTTTGTCGTGGGGAAAATCTTCGAAAGACTCCCTCCCACCTCCTTGGGGAGAGGTGGGAGGGGTGTGTGGGATTCCCCGCGCTCGTACAACGACAGGCGCGGGACCTACCCACTAAAAACCCCACGGTGACCCTTCGGCACGCTTTGGGAAGATACCGGGAATCGCTCGAAGCATTCTTCCGGTATCCTCCCCGTGCCCGCGCTTTCGCGCCCATCCCCCGGGGGGACCGGTCCCCCCAGTAGACACACTGCCTCATAGCGGCGGGACGGGGCCACTCCATCCCGCCGCTATCCGTCCCGGGGTCGCGTTTAGTGGCGGCTGCGAGCCCCAACTCGCAACCGCCCGCGACCCCGTTTCCACCCCTCGGCGGCCGGGCGTTCATGGCCGCACCAGACCGCCGAGGGTGCCACCCCTTGCGTCGGACCGGTAGGGGGAGGCACTCCTACCCCCAACCGGTCCGACCCGGCGCCGCCTGGCGGGAGGAGGGTCCCCTCAGGACCCCCCTCCCAGCCTAGGTCATCCGCCACGCCGAGGCGGCCGCCCGCGACGCCTCGCGACCGGGCGACGACCTCGGGCCACCGCACGAGCGCGCGCTTCAGCACGCCGCTGAAGCTCGCGCTCCCTCCCCGCGGCCTCCTTCTGCAACATTACGTTCTCGCAGAAGGAGGCCACGGCCCTCCACTTCTCCTCGCTGCCGAGCATGGCGCGCACCACGCCCGGCAGCGAGACATCCCGCCCGACGACGCCGACGAGGACACGGCGCTCCCCCTCCCACGCGGGGCATACCTCCAGGGTATGATCCGCCGTGTCCTGCTCAGCGTCGCAGTGGCAGCAACGCGCCGTCGGCTCCTTCCCTATCCGGCACAGGTATCTTCCGAAGCTGCCATGCCCGGAAAATACCTGTGCCATCCGGTAGGTGAGGCTGCCATGGCCTCTGTCCAGCCACTCCTTCAGGAGTGGCCGAACCGCCCCGACAGTCCGGTGCCCCGCGGTTGGCAGAGCCAGCCGCTCCTGCCACGCGAGCAACACGGACTGCCGGGCCTGGCGCTTCAAATCGCCCCAAGCAGGTTCCTGCCCGCCCGGGACCGCCCCCACCCCCGCGCGACGGTCGACGCGGTGCCGGTACATCACCGCGTGCGACCGCGCGAGCAGGTCCATGGGCGGCATCCCCGCTAGAACCGTCGCCGCCTCATGTGACATGGTCCGATACCCGCGGACGACCCTGAGCGCCATGCGCCTCTGCACCCGACGCAGCATAGTCATGCTGCGCCGGGAGGCAGCCAGGTCGTCCGCCCAGACGGGGGCCCCGTATAGGGCCACCGACTGGACCATTGCCACATAGAGGCGACGAACTCGGCCCGCCGGGCCCCCCAGGTTGGGCAGGATCCGGCCCAGAGCCGCAACCATCCTTTCCAACCGGGGGACCAGGCAGCGGAAATGCTTCTCGAAACGCCAGTGGCTATCGAGGATCAGCCCCAGATACCTGATCTGGGGCTTCACCTCGATGTCAGCCCCACCCACCCGAATCAGAGGGGGTGGCGGATCCTGCCGAGGTGAATGAAACGCAATCACCTCGGTCTTATGGACCGCCACCGTCATCCCCATCCCCCTGATCCGGTCGACGACGCGTTGCGACCCCTCCTCCGCGCGACGCATGGCCCTCCCCCAGTGCGCCCCGACGGCCAGCACCAGTGTGTCATCCGCATAACACACCGTGCTGACGCCGTCGGGGAGGCCGGCCCGCAACACCGAGTCGTACGCGATGTTCCACAGGAGTGGCCCGAGGACCGACCCCTGCGGAACACCGCAGTACACCTCCCTCCGCATATCACCATCCCGGCCCGGATACTCGATCCACCTGCCGCGGAGATAATCCCCGACGACCGCCCTGAGACAAGGGGGGACTCGATGATATTCGAGCCCCCTCCTTATCTCTTCCCAGGGGAGGGTGTTAAAGGCATTGGCAATATCCAAGGATATTGCCAATGCCACCCCTCCCCGGGAGACGGCCGCCTCCGAGAGGGCCCTCACACGACCTATCGCGTCGATAGTCGATCGGCCCCCCCGGAAACCGAACTGGCAGTCGGCCAGACCGGGATCACCCCGCGACAGGTGCCCGACGAGGCGGGCAGCAATCACACGCTCGAAGAGCTTGCCCACCTCGTCGAGGAGACAAATGGGCCGGTATGCGGAGGGAGACTCCGCGGGCCGACCCTCCTTCCGGAGGAGGACCATCCTCGCCACCTTCCAACTGGGGGGGAATCGCCCGTCCCTCAGGCAGCGGTCGAACAACCGCCTGAGGTCGGCCCCAAGGACGCCCTGGGTCAAGACCCAAACCCGGCCGGGCACACCATCCGGACCCGGGGCCGTGTTACGAACCCCGAGCCGTCTGATGGCCGCTGCCAGCTCCTCCTGCGTGACCCCCAGCTCGGCCGTCCACTCCACTGGGACAGCCGCCGCCGCCGGAGGACGCGGTCCCCTCTCCCCAATTGGGAAGAGTGTATTGACCACGTCCTCCAGCAGCCGGGGGTCAAGACCCTCGGTGACGGGGGGCGCCCACGGGCGGAGCTTATTCAGCACCACCTTATATGGGCGCCCCCATGGATCGTCATCAAGGGTCTGGAGGAGCTCCTTCCATGCCTGGGTCTTGGCCCGTTTGATGGCGACCTGCAGAGCAACCCGCGCCACGCGGTATGCTCCATACAGGTCATCAGCTGCCCTCGCTCGCGCCACGCCGTCGCCTGTACGTTGACGACGGCGCGCGCGGGTGTACTGGCGTCGGGCGCGGACAGTCGCGACTCGCAACTCCGCGATCGCGTCCGACCACCAGTACACCGCCCGGCGAGGAGAAGCCCGCCCGACCCGAGGCATCGCCGCGTCGCAAATACCCGCGACCAATGCTCCGAGCCGGGCGACCTCCTCCTCTATGCTCGGCAACTCGGCCGCTCCCTGCGGCCAAGTTGCAGCGAGGGCAGCTGCCATCAGGGCGTCCTTGTCCAGGCGCCGAAGCGCCCAGCGGCGTGGTGGGGTGCCACGCAGGCGGCCGTGTCGGGATGCACTCGCGGCGGCAGAGACCTCCATCCGGATGTACCGGTGATCGGAGAGTGTCTCTGCCCCCGCGACCACGTGCCAACCCGACACCATGCGCACGGCGTTGGGGGTCGCGAATCCAACATCCACGATGGACCCCCCATATCGCCGCACGCATGTGTGCTCCGACCCCCGGTTCAATACCCGGAGGTCGAGTCCCGCCGCCCAATCGCCCAGGATCCCGCCGCGAACGGAGGTCCTGGGGGATCCCCAAGCCACCGACTTGGCATTAAAATCCCCCAGGACCAGCACCGGCCGGGCCGCGTAGCGCTGCACGCATGCCGCGACCTCGGCCAAGTACAGCTCGAACGCAGCGTGACCGCTACGGGGCGAAATGTAGCACCCCACCACAGCGACTCCCCCCCAGTCCACAGCGACGAATCCCCGACCGCGCTCCAACAAGGAGAACGGTGGGGACCCGTCGCCCCCTCCCCATACCGTCGCCACCAAGCCGTCCGCGTCGCCCACCCAATGAGGGTGATCAGGGACGCGGTACGGCTCGGCGGCGACCGCCAGGCCAACCCCCCACTCCGCGAGGACTTGGGACATCAAGTCCTGTGCCGCGCGGCAGTGGTTGAGGTTGGCCTGGAGGAGGAGGCGGGGCGGCATTAATTAATGGCCGCGCCAGCCTCCTCCCGGCCGTCCGTCCCCGTAGCACCGTCCACCTCCATGGAGGACGATGCCACCGCCCTCGGCACCGGAGCCGGTGCAGCCCGCCTCTTCCTCTCCTTCCGGGAGGGGGGGGGAGCACTTCTTACTCCCCACCCTGTGATCGGCTGGCCTCCCCATGTCCGCACACAGCGGGCAGTGGGGGGCAGCCGAGCACTGGCTCGCACGGTGCTCTTTGGCACCGCAGCGGTAACACTGACCGCTGCGGTCCACCGGCGAGGTGCACCACTGCCTCACGTGCCCCAATTCGAGGCAGCGGTGACACTGGAGCGGGCGCGGCGCGAGGATTTCCACTCGCGCCGAAACCCACCCCACCAACACCCTCCCGGATTCCGCCACCTTACGGGCGGCGGAGAGGGGGCACCGAGCCCACACCGACCCGAGGCCGGAGGGCGACCTGCGGATCTCTCCGATCCGCAGGTCCTCCACAGGACAGTCCCCCGCCCTCGCAAGGGCACGGGCCACATCCTGTGCGCTGACCGAGTCGTCCAGCCCACAAACGCGCATCTCCGTGCGCTTCGTGGGCCGGGCGACCCGGACACCTCGCTCGCCCAGCTGCTCCCGGAGCCTCTGGGCGAGACGATCCGCCTTCGCGCCGCCTTCTGCACCGGGGATCTCCAGCAAGAGACCCCCGGTCACGGCCCTCTTCGCCCTCACGGAGGCGATGCCCAGCTCTTCCAGGGAAATAGTCTCCCTGGCGAGCCGCATCGCCTCCGCGAGGGTCAGGTCGCCCCCCTGCGCAACGGTCAGCGTCACCGCTGCCGTTTTTGGGGGACGACCTGGTCGTGCCTTCCCGACCTTCGCGGCCTTTACCTTGGCCGGCGGCGGCGGAGGCGGAGGCTGCGGTTGCGAGGCCTTCCTCGCCGCCCGCTTCGCCTTCCGCCCCACCACCTCACTCCACGCCACCCCCCCTTGGGAGGGTGCTGTGGAGGACGCGACCACCGCGACCACGGGTACACCACCCCCCTTGGGGGTCGCGACCCGGGGCCCTGGTGCCGCAACGCTGGGCGGAGCCTTCACTCCGCCCTTCTTTGCCTTCCCCGACTGTACCGGAACAGGTCGGGGAGGCACCGCCTTCCTGCTGACCGCTCTTCCGGCGAGGAGCTCCTCCCGGAAGGCGGCCAGCTTGCCATCACTCATGTCCCCAATCCTCCTCAGAAGATCGTCTTCTGAGGAGGACGGGGACTTCTTCACGGGCGGAGTGCGGGTGGAGGGGCCCGCGGTGCCCCGCACCACTGCCGCCGCACTCCGCTTATTTACTTCCGCCGAGGGACGCGGCGGTGGAGGAGGAGGGAGGATGGGAGGGAGGGCCGCGCTGTTCCACAGCGCCTCTGCCCTCCTCCTCCCCTGTCGCTCCTCCTCCAACAGGAGCTGCAGACGGGCGTTCCGCCCTCTGAGCTCCCGCGCCGCCTCCCTCATTTCCTCCGCCGCGGCCTTCAGGGCCTCCGCGCCACCGCTTTTCTGCCCCTTAAAGGCGCAGGCAGCGGCGACTTTCTCCACCCGCCTCAGGGACGAGGAGATCCTCTCCGATATCTCCTCGGTCACCTCGTCCCTGAGGCAACTCAGCCTCACCGACGGGCTCATCGCCCCGCCCACCTCGACGACGGCCTGCCCCGTCCTCTTCCTCTTAGAGCCTATGTGGCTCGTGCTGGAGGAGAAGGACGAGACCGACGCCGTCTCGTCGTCCTCCTCCACCCTCCACGAAGCCGGACCTGGCGCTGAGTGGGGCGCGAGCGCCGCCACCCTAACCCCAACCCCGTCTCCGTCCTCCCCAACCGACAAAACCCGCCCCATCCCCATTTTATTTTCAGTGTCCATAAAAATCCCACGAGATGGTCGGAAATAAAGGTCCACCCGGGCAGAGCCGCCTTACCCGGGTAAGCCTAATACTCCGGGGGTTCGGCAGGTTCCCCGGAGGTGGTCGCTTGGGATTGGGCCTTCTCCCCCAACCATGCATCCCATCGCCGCGCACCATAGCTTAGGATTGGAGGGCGATTTTATAGAGTCGCCATACTCGTGGCCCAGGCGGTTAAGCCAAGGCCCCCGTTCCTCCTGCCGTCACGTACCATTCACAAAACCAATAGGGAATTGTGAATGGGTCGTTGTGACGACCAACAGGAGGCTTACGGTGTGTGTATGACTCGGGTACCCCGGGTTCGTTAAGCCCGTACTGCAGCTGAAAGGCTGGCAGCCCCTGAGGGAAGGACCAGGATCTGGCCAACAAGTGTGCGAAATATGCGAAAGTATGAGCCTGATGAGAGCAAATCCCTGACCAAACCTAGACCTAACATGCCTTTTCCTCTAAAATATTGATCGAAACCGGGCTTAACCGACTGTTTCAGTGTGGTACCACATTACTACGTGATCCAAACCAGAAAAAACTCAGGATCTGTTCAACAAGTATGTGAAGAATGCGAAAGTATGAGTCTGATGAGGGCAAATCCCAGACCTAACCCAGACCTAGCATGCGTTATCCTCTAAAATATTGATCGTGGCCACGTTTAATTGACTGTTTCTGTGTGGTACCACAATACTACGTGATTCAAACCAGAAGAAGACCAGGATATGTTCAACAAGTATGTGAAGAATGCGAAAGTATGAGTCTGATGAGAGCAAATCCCTGGCCTAACCTAGACCTAACAGGCGTTATCCTCTAAAACATTGATCCAGACCAGGCATAATTGACCGTTTCAGTGTGGGACCACATTACTACGTGACGCAAACCAGAAGAAGACCAGGATCTTGGCAACAAGTGTGCGAAATATGCGATTGTATGAGCCTGATGAGGGCAAATCCCTGACCTAACCTAGACCTAACATGCGTTATCCTCTAAAATATTGATCGAAACCAGGCTTAACCGACTGTTTCAGTGTGGTACCACATTATTACGTGATCCAAACCAGAAAAGCTCAGGATGTGGTCAACAAGTATGTGAAGAATGCGAATGTGTGAGCCTGATGAGAGCAAATCCCAGACCTAACCTAGACCTAACATTCGTTATCCTCTAAAATATTGATCGAAACCAGGTTTAATCGACTGTTTCTGTGTCGTACCACATTACTACGTGATCCAAACCAGAAAAAACCCAGGATCTGGCCAACAAGAATGCAAAATATGCGATTGTATGAGCCTGATGAGAGCAAATACCAGACCTAACCTAGACCTAACATGCGTTATCCTCTAAAATATTGATCGAAACCAGGTTTAATCCACTCTTTCAGTGTGGTACCACATTACTACGTGATAAAATCCAGAAAAGAACCAGGATCTGGCCAACAAGTGTGCGAAGTATGCGAAAGTGTGAGTCTGATGAGGGCAAATCCCAAACCTATACCCAGACCTAGCATGCGTTATCCTCTAAAATATTGATCGTGGCCAGGTTTTATTGGCTGCTGCTGTGTGGTACCTCAAAACTACGTGATCCAAACCAGAAAAAACCCAGGATCTGGCCAACAAGAATGCGAAATATGCGATTGAATGAGCCTGATGAGAGCAAATACCAGACCTAACCTAGACCTAACATGCGTTATCCTCTAAAATATTGATCGAAACCAGGCTTAACCGACTGTTTCAGTGTGGTACCACATTACTACGTGATCCAAACCAGAAAAAACCCAGGATCTGTTCAAGAATTATGTGAAGAATGCGTAAGTATGAGTCTGATGAGGGCAAATCCCAGACCTAACCCGGACCTAGCATTCGTTATCCTCTAAAATATTGATCGAGTCCAGGTTTAATCGACTGTTTCAGTGTGGTACCACATTACTACGTGATCCAAACCAGAAAACACCCAGGATGTGCTCATAAAGTATGTGAAGAATGCGAAAGTCTGTGCCACATGAGGGCAAATCCCAGACCTAACCCAGACCTTGCATGCGTTATCCTCTAAAATATAGATCGAAACCGGGTTTCATCGACGGTTCCAGTGTGGTACCACATTACTACCTGATCCAAACCAGAAAACACCCAGGATCTGGCCAACAAGTGTGCGAAATATGCGAAAGTGTGAGCCTGATGAGAGCAAGTTCCAGACCTTTCCCAGGCCTAATATCCGTTATCCTCTAAAATATAGGTCGAGACCAGGCTTAATTGACTGTTTTATGTGTAGTACCACATTATTACGTGATCCAAACCAGAAAAAACCCAGGATCTGTTCAA
Organism: Colletes latitarsis; assembly: GCF_051014445.1. NCBI lineage: Eukaryota > Metazoa > Arthropoda > Insecta > Hymenoptera > Colletidae > Colletes > Colletes latitarsis. Next base: position 3,932,969 of record NC_135137.1, read on the forward strand.
CAAGTATGTGAAGAATGCGAAAGTATGAGTCTGATGTGGGCAAATCCCAGACCTAACCCAGATCTAGCATGCGTTATGCTCTAAAATATTGATCGAAACCAGGTTTAATCCACTCTTTCAGTGTGGTACCACACTACTACGTGATACAATCCAGAAAAGAACCAGGATCTGGCCAACAAGTGTGCGAAGTATGCGAAAGTGTGAGTCTGATGAGGGCAAATTCCAAACCTATACCCAGACCTAGCATGCGTTATCCTCTAAAATATTGATCGTGGCAAGGTTTTATTGGCTGCTTCTGTGTGGTACCTCAAAACTACGTGATCCAAACCAGAAAAAACCCAGGATCTGGCCAACAAGAGTGCGAAATATGCGATTGAATGAGCCTGATGAGAGCAAATACCAGACCTAACCTAGACCTAACATGCGTTATCCTCTAAAATATTGATCGAAACCAGGCTTAACCGACTGTTTCAGTGTGGTACCACATTACTACGTGATCCAAACCAGAAAAAACCCAGGATCTGTTCAAGAATTATGTGAAGAATGCGAAAGTATGAGTCTGATGAGGGCAAATCCCAGACCTAACCCGGACCTAGCATTCGTTATCCTCTAAAATATTGATCGAATCCAGGTTTAATCGACTGTTTCAGTGTGGGACCACACTACTACGTGATCCAAACCAGAAAAAACCCAGGATCTGCTCATAAAGTATGTGAAGAATGCGAAAGTCTGTGCCAAATGAGGGCAAATCCCAGACCTAACCCAGACCATGCATGCGTTATCCTCTAAAATATAGATCGAAACCGGGTTTCATCGACGGTTCCAGTGTGGTACCACATTACTACCTGATCCAAACCAGAAAACACCCAGGATCTGGCCAACAAGTGTGCGAAATATGCGAAAGTGTGAGCCTGATGAGAGCAAGTTCCAGACCTTTCCCAGGCCTAACATCCGTTATCCTCTAAAATATAGGGCGAGACCAGGCTTAATCGACTGTTTTATGTGTAGTACCACATTATTACGTGATCCAAACCAGAAAAAACCCAGGATCTGTACAACAAGTATGTGAAGAATGCGAAAGTATGAGTCTGATGAGGTCACATCCCAGACCTAACCCAGACCTAGCATGCGTTATCCTCTAAAATATTGATCGTGGCCACGTTTAATTGGCTGTTTCTGTGTGGTACCACAATATTACGTGCTTCAAACCAGAGGAAGACCAGGATCTGGCCAACAAGAATGCGAAATATGCGATTTTATGAGCCTGATGAGGGCAAACCCCAGACCTAACCCAGACCTAGCATGCGTTATCCTCTAAAATATTGATCGAAACCAGGTTTAATCGACTGTTCCAGTGTGGTACCACATTACTACCTAATCCAAACCAGAAAAAACCCTGGATCTGTTCAACAAGTGTGTGAAGGATGCGAAAGTATGAGTCTGATGTGGGCAAATCCCAGACCTAACCCAGATCTAGCATGCGTTATCCTCTAAAATATTGATCGTGGCCAGGTTTAATCGACTCTGTCAGTGTGGTACCACATTACTACGCGATACAATCCAGAAAAGGACCAGGATCTGGCCAACAAGAATGCGAAATATGCGATTTTATGAGCCTGATGAGGGCAAACCCCAGACCTAACCCAGACCTAGCATGCGTTATCCTCTAAAATATTGATCGTGGCCACGTTTAATTGTCTGTTTCTGTGTGGTACCACAATATTACGTGTTTCAAACCAGAGGAAGACCAGGATCTGGCCAACAAGAATGCGAAATATGCGATTTTATGAGCCTGATGAGGGCAAGTCCCAGACCTAACCCAGACCTAGCATGCGTTATCCTCTAAAATATTGATCGAAACCAGGTTTAATCGACTGTTTCAGTGTGGGACCACATTACTACGTGATCCAAACCAGAAAAGGACCAGGATCTGGCCAACAAGTATGCGAAATATGCGAAAGTATGAGCCTGATGAGAGCAAATCCCTGACCTAACCTAGACCTAACATGCGTTATCCTCTAAAATATTGATCGAAACCAGGCTTAACCGACTGTTTCAGTGTGGTACCACATTATTACGTGATCCAAACCAGAAAAAACTCAGGATCTGTTCAACAAGTATGTGAAGAATGCGAAAGTATGAGTCTCATGAGGGCAAATCCCAGACCTAACCCAGACCTAGCATGCGTTATCCTCTAAAATATTGATCGTGGCCACGTTTAATTGACTGTTTCTGTGTGGTACCACAATACTACGTGATTCAAACCAGAAGAAGACCAGGATATGTTCAACAAGTATGTGAAGAATGCGAAAGTATGAGCCTGATGAGAGCAAATCCCTGGCCTAACCTAGACCTAACAGGCGTTATCCTCTAAAACATTGATCCAGACCAGGCATAATTGACCGTTTCAGTGTGGGACCACATTACTACGTGACGCAAACCAGAAGAAGACCAGGATCTTGGCAACAAGTGTGCGAAATATGCGATTGTATGAGCCTGATGAGGGCAAATCCCTGACCTAACCTAGACCTAACATGCGTTATCCTCTAAAATATTGATCGAAACCAGGCTTAACCGACTGTTTCAGTGTGGTACCACATTATTACGTGATCCAAACCAGAAAAGCTCAGGATCTGGTCAACAAGTATGTGAAGAATACGAAAGTGTGAGCCTGATGAGAGCAAATCCCAGACCTAACCTAGACCTAACATTCGTTATCCTCTAAAATATTGATCGAAACCAGGTTTAATCGACTGTTTCTGTGTCGTACCACATTACTACGTGATCCAAACCAGAAAAAACCCAGGATCTGGCCAACAAGAATGCAAAATATGCGATTGTATGAGCCTGATGAGAGCAAATACCAGACCTAACCTAGACCTAACATGCGTTATCCTCTAAAATATTGATCGTGGCCACGTTTAATTGACTGTTTCCGTGTGGTACCACAATATTACGTGCTTCAAACCAGAGGAAGACCAGGATCTGGCCAACAAGAATGCGAAATATACGATTTTATGAGCCTGATGAGGGCAAGTCCCAGACCTAACCCAGACCTAGCATGCGTTATCCTCTAAAATATTGATCGTGGCAAGGTTTTATTGGCTGCTTCTGTGTGGTACCTCAAAACTACGTGATCCAAACCAGAAAAAACCCAGGATCTGCTCATAAAGTATGTAAAGAATGCGAAAGTCTGTGCCAAATGGTGGCAAATCCCAGACCTAACCCAGACCTTGCATGCGTTATCCTCTAAAATATAGATCGAAACCGGGTTTTATCGACGGTTCCAGTGTGGTACCACATTACTACCTGATCCAAACCAGAAAACACCCAGGATCTGGCCAACAAGTGTGTGAAGAATGCGAAAGTATGAGTCTGATGTGGGCAAATCCCAGACCTAACCCAGACCTAGCATGCGTTATCCTCTAAAATATTGATCGTGGCCACGTTTAATTGACTGTTTCTGTGTGGTACCACAATATTACGTGATTCAAACCAGAGGAAGACCAGGATCTGGCCAACAAGAATGCAAAGTATGCGATTGCATGAGCCTGATGAGGGCAAATCCCAGACCTAACCCAGACCTAGCATGCGTTATCCTCTAAAATATTGATCGTGGCCACGTTTAATTGACTGTTTCTGTGTGGTACCACAATATTACGTGCTTCAAACCAGAGGAAGACCAGGATCTGGCCAACAAGAATGCGAAATATGCGATTTTATGAGCCTGATGAGGGCAAACCCCAGACCTAACCCAGACCTAGCATGCGTTATCCTCTAAAATATTGATCGTGGCCACGTTTAATTGACTGTTTCTGTGTGGTACCACAATATTACGTGATTCAAACCAGAGGAAGACCAGGATCTGGCCAACAAGAATGCGAAATATGCGATTTTATGAGCCTGATGAGGGCAAGTCCCAGACCTAACCCAGATCTAGCATGCGTTATCCTCTGAAATATTGATCGTGGCCAGGTTTAATTGACTGTTTCAGTGTGGTACCACATTACTACGCGATACAATCCAGAAAAGGACCAGGATCTGGCCAAGAAGAATGCGAAATATGCGATTGCATGAGCCTGATGAGGGCAAATCCCAAACGTAGCCTAGGCCTAACATGCGTTATCCTCTAAAATATCGATCGAAACCAGGTTTAATCGTCTGTTTTAGTGTGGTACCACATTACTACGTGATTCAAACCAGAAAAAACTCAGGATCTGTTCAATAAGTATGAGAAGAACGCGAAAGTATGAGCCTGATGAGGGCACATCCAAGACCTAACCCAGACCTAGCAAGGGTTAGCCTCTAAAATATTGATCGAAACCGGGTTCAATCGACTGTTCCAGTGTGGTACCACAATATTACGTGTTTCAAACCAGAAGAAGACCAGGATCTGGCCAACAGGAATGCGAAATATGATTTTATGAGCCTGATGAGGGCAAGACCCAGACCTAACCCAGGTCTAGCATGCGTTATCCTCTGAAATATTGATCGTGGCCAGGTTTAATTGACTGTTTCTGTGTGGTACCACAATATTACGTGATTCAAACGAGAGGAAGACCAGGATCTGGCCAACAAGAATGCGAAATATGCGATTTTATGAGCCTGATGAGGGCAAATCCCAGACTTAACCCAGACCTAGCATGCGTTATCCTCTAAAATATTGATCGAAACCAGGTTTAATCGACTGTTCCAGTGTGGTACCACATTACTACCTAATCCAAACCAGAAAAAAACCCTGGATCTGTTCAACAAGTGTGTGAAGAATGCGAAAGTATGAGTCTGATGTGGGCAAATCCCAGACCTAACCCAGATCTAGCATACGTTATCCTCTAAAATATTGATTGTGGACAGGTTTAATCGACTCTTTCAGTGTGGTACCACATTACTACGCGATACAATCCAGAAAAGGACCAGGATCTGGCCAACAAGAATGCGAAATATGCGATTGCATGAGCCTGATGAGGGCAAATCCCAGACCTAACCCAGACCTAGCATGCGTTATCCTCTAAAATATTGATCGAGCCACGTTTAATTGTCTGTTTCTGTGTGGTACCACAATATTACGTGCTTCAAACCAGAGGAAGACCAGGATCTGGCCAACAAGAATGCGAAATATGCGATTTTATGAGCCTGATGAGGGCAAGTCCCAGACCTAACCCAGACCTAGCATGCGTTATCCTCTAAAATATTGATCGAAACCAGGTTTAATCGACTGTTTCTGTGTGGCACCACAATATTACGTGATTCAAACCAGAGGAAGACCAGAATCTGGCCAACAAGAATGCGAAATATGCGATTTTATGAGCCTGATGAGGGCAAACCCCAGACCTAACCCAGACCTAGCATGCGTTATCCTCTAAAATATTGATCGTGGCCAGGTTTAATCGACTGTTTTAGTGTGGTACCACATTACTACGTGATTCAAACCAGAAAAAACTCAGGATCTGTTCAATAAGTATGAGAAGAACGCGAAAGTATGAGCCTGATGAGGGCACATCCAAGACCTAACCCAGACCTAGCATGGGTTAGCCTCTAAAATATTGATCGAAACCGGGTTTAATCGACTGTTCCAGTGTGGTACCACATTACTACCTAATCCAAACCAGAAAAAAACCCTGGATCTGTTCAACAAGTGTGTGAAGAATGCGAAAGTGTGAGTCTGATGAGGGCAAATCCCAGACCTAACCCAGACGTAGCATGCGTTATCCTCTAAAATATTGATCGTGGCCACGTTTAATTGACTGTTTCTGCGTGGCACCACAATATTACGTGATTCAAACCAGAGGAAGACCAGAATCTGGCCAACAAGAATGCGAAATATGCGATTTTATGAGCCTGATGAGGGCAAGTCCCAGACCTAACCCAGACCTAGCATGCGTTATCCTCTAAAATATTGATCGAAACCAGGTTTAATCGACTGTTTCTGTGTGGCACCACAATATTACGTGATTCAAACCAGAGGAAGACCAGGATCTGGCCAACAGGAATGCGAAATATGATTTTATGAGCCTGATGAGGGCAAGACCCAGACCTAACACAGGTCTAGCATGCGTTATCCTCTGAAATATTGATCGTGGCCAGGTTTAATTGACTGTTTCTGTGTGGTACCACAATACTACGTGATTCAAACGAGAAGAAGACCAGGATTAGCCCAACAAGAATGTGAAATATACGATTGTACGAGCCTGTTGAGGGCAAATCCCAGACCTAACCTCGACCTAACATGCGTTATCCTCTAAAACATTGATCCAGACCAGGCTTAATCGACCGTTTCAGTGTGGTACCACATTACTACGTGATCCATACCAGAAAAAACTCAGGATCTGTTCAACAAGTATGTGAAGAATGCGAAAGTGTGAGTCTGATGAGGGCAAATCCCAGACCTAACCCAGACGTAGCATGCGTTATCCTCTAAAATATTGATCGTGGCCACGTTTAATTGACTGTTTCTGCGTGGCACCACAATATTACGTGATTCAAACCAGAGGAAGACCAGAATCTGGCCAACAAGAATGCGAAATATGCGATTTTATGAGCCTGATGAGGGCAAACCCCAGACCTAACCCAGACCTAGCATGCGTTATCCTCTAAAATATTGATCGTGGCCAGGTTTAATCGACTGTTTTAGTGTGGTACCACATTACTACGTGATTCAAACCAGAAAAAACTCAGGATCTGTTCAATAAGTATGAGAAGAACGCGAAAGTATGAGCCTGATGAGGGCACATCCAAGACCTAACCCAGACCTAGCATGGGTTAGCCTCTAAAATATTGATCGAAACCGGGTTTAATCGACTGTTCCAGTGTGGTACCACATTACTACCTAATCCAAACCAGAAAAAAACCCTGGATCTGTTCAACAAGTGTGTGAAGAATGCGAAAGTGTGAGTCTGATGAGGGCAAATCCCAGACCTAACCCAGACGTAGCATGCGTTATCCTCTAAAATATTGATCGTGGCCACGTTTAATTGACTGTTTCTGCGTGGCACCACAATATTACGTGATTCAAACCAGAGGAAGACCAGAATCTGGCCAACAAGAATGCGAAATATGCGATTTTATGAGCCTGATGAGGGCAAGTCCCAGACCTAACCCAGACCTAGCATGCGTTATCCTCTAAAATATTGATCGAAACCAGGTTTAATCGACTGTTTCTGTGTGGCACCACAATATTACGTGATTCAAACCAGAGGAAGACCAGGATCTGGCCAACAGGAATGCGAAATATGATTTTATGAGCCTGATGAGGGCAAGACCCAGACCTAACACAGGTCTAGCATGCGTTATCCTCTGAAATATTGATCGTGGCCAGGTTTAATTGACTGTTTCTGTGTGGTACCACAATACTACGTGATTCAAACGAGAAGAAGACCAGGATTAGCCCAACAAGAATGTGAAATATACGATTGTACGAGCCTGTTGAGGGCAAATCCCAGACCTAACCTCGACCTAACATGCGTTATCCTCTAAAACATTGATCCAGACCAGGCTTAATCGACCGTTTCAGTGTGGTACCACATTACTACGTGATCCATACCAGAAAAAACTCAGGATCTGTTCAACAAGTATGTGAAGAATGCGAAAGTGTGAGTCTGATGAGGGCAAATCCCAGACCTAACCCAGACGTAGCATGCGTTATCCTCTAAAATATTGATCGTGGCCACGTTTAATTGACTGTTTCTGCGTGGCACCACAATATTACGTGATTCAAACCAGAGGAAGACCAGAATCTGGCCAACAAGAATGCGAAATATGCGATTTTATGAGCCTGATGAGGGCAAACCCCAAACCTAACCCAGACCTAGCATGCGTTATCCTCTAAAATATTGATCGTGGCCACGTTTAATTGACTGTTTCTGTGTGGTACCACAATATTACGTGATTCAAACGAGAGGAAGACCAGGATCTGGCCAACAAGAATGCGAAATATGCGATTTTATGAGCCTGATGAGGGCAAATCCCAGACTTAACCCAGACCTAGCATGCGTTATCCTCTAAAATATTGATCGAAACCAGGTTTAATCGACTGTTCCAGTGTGGTACCACATTACTACCTAATCCAAACCAGAAAAAAACCCTGGATCTGTTCAACAAGTGTGTGAAGAATGCGAAAGTATGAGTCTGATGTGGGCAAATCCCAGACCTAACCCAGATCTAGCATGCGTTATCCTCTAAAATATTGATTGTGGACAGGTTTAATCGACTCTTTCAGTGTGGTACCACATTACTACGCGATACAATCCAGAAAAGGACCAGGATCTGGCCAACAAGAATGCGAAATATGCGATTGCATGAGCCTGATGAGGGCAAATCCCAGACCTAACCCAGACCTAGCATGCGTTATCCTCTAAAATATTGATCGTGGCCACGTTTAATTGTCTGTTTCTGTGTGGTACCACAATATTACGTGCTTCAAACCAGAGGAAGACCAGGATCTGGCCAACAAGAATGCGAAATATGCGATTTTATGAGCCTGATGAGGGCAAGTCCCAGACCTAACCCAGACCTAGCATGCGTTATCCTGTAAAATATTGATCGAAAGCAGGTTTAATCGACTGTTTCTGTGTGGCACCACAATATTACGTGATTCAAACCAGAGGAAGACCAGTGTCTGGCCAACAAGAATGCGAAATATGCGATTTTATGAGCCTGATGAGGGCAAACCCCAGACCTAACCCAGACCTAGCATGCGTTATCCTCTAAAATATTGATCGTGGCCAGGTTTAATCGACTGTTTTAGTGTGGTACCACATTACTACGTGATTCAAACCAGAAAAAACTCAGGATCTGTTCAATAAGTATGAGAAGAACGCGAAAGTATGAGCCTGATGAGGGCACATCCAAGACCTAACCCAGACCTAGCATGGGTTAGCCTCTAAAATATTGATCGAAACCGGGTTTAATCGACTGTTCCAGTGTGGTACCACATTACTACCTAATCCAAACCAGAAAAAAACCCTGGATCTGTTCAACAAGTGTGTGAAGAATGCGAAAGTGTGAGTCTGATGAGGGCAAATCCCAGACCTAACCCAGACGTAGCATGCGTTATCCTCTAAAATATTGATCGTGGCCACGTTTAATTGACTGTTTCTGCGTGGCACCACAATATTACGTGATTCAAACCAGAGGAAGACCAGAATCTGGCCAACAAGAATGCGAAATATGCGATTTTATGAGCCTGATGAGGGCAAGTCCCAGACCTAACCCAGACCTAGCATGCGTTATCCTCTAAAATATTGATCGAAACCAGGTTTAATCGACTGTTTCTGTGTGGCACCACAATATTACGTGATTCAAACCAGAGGAAGACCAGGATCTGGCCAACAGGAATGCGAAATATGATTTTATGAGCCTGATGAGGGCAAGACCCAGACCTAACACAGGTCTAGCATGCGTTATCCTCTGAAATATTGATCGTGGCCAGGTTTAATTGACTGTTTCTGTGTGGTACCACAATACTACGTGATTCAAACGAGAAGAAGACCAGGATTAGCCCAACAAGAATGTGAAATATACGATTGTACGAGCCTGTTGAGGGCAAATCCCAGACCTAACCTCGACCTAACATGCGTTATCCTCTAAAACATTGATCCAGACCAGGCTTAATCGACCGTTTCAGTGTGGTACCACATTACTACGTGATCCATACCAGAAAAAAACCCTGGATCTGTTCAACAAGTGTGTGAAGAATGCGAAAGTATGAGTCTGATGTGGGCAAATCCCAGACCTAACCCAGATCTAGCATGCGTTATCCTCTAAAATATTGACTGTGGCCAGGTTTAATCGACTCTTTCAGTGTGGTACCACATTACTACGCGGTACAATCCAGAAAAGGACCAGGATCTGGCCAACAAGTGTGCGAAATATGCGAAAGTGTGAGTCTGATGAGGGCAAATCCCAGACCTAACCCAGACGTAGCATGCGTTATCCTCTAAAATATTGATCGTGGCCACGTTTAATTGACTGTTTCTGTGTGGCACCACAATATTACGTGATTCAAACCAGAGGAAGACCAGAATCTGGCCAACAAGAATGCGAAATATGCGATTTTATGAGCCTGATGAGGGAAAACCCCAGACCTAACCCAGACCTAGCATGCGTTATCCTCTAAAATATTGATCGTGGCCACGTTTAATTGACTGTTTCTGTGTGGTGCCACAATATTACGTGATTCAAACCAGAGGAAGACCAGGATCTGGCCAACAAGAATGCGGAATATACGAAAGTATGAGCCTGATGAGAGCAAATCCCTGACCTAACCTAGACCTAACATGCCTTTTCCTCTAAAATATTGATCGAAACCAGGTTTAATCCACTCTTTCAGTGTGGTACCACATTACTACGCGGTACAATCCAGAAAAGGACCAGGATCTGGCCAACAAGTGTGCGAAATATTCGAAAGTGTGAGCCTGATGAGGGCAAATCCCAGACTTAACCCAGACCTAGCATGCGTTATACTCTAAAATATTGATCGTGGCCACGTTTAATTGACTGTTTCTGTGTGGTACCACAATATTACGTGATTCAAACCAGAGGAAGACCAGAATCTGGCCAACAAGAATGCGAAATGTGCGATTTTATGAGCCTGATGTGGGCAAATCCCAGACCTAACCCAGACCTAGCATGCGTTATCCTCTAAAATATTGATCGTGGCCACGTTTAATTGACTGATTCTGTGTGGTACCACAATATTACGTGATTCAAACCAGAGGAAGACCAGGATCTGGCCAACAAGGATGCGAAATATGCGATTTTATGAGCCTGATGAGGGCACATCCCAGACCTAACCCAGACCTAGCATGCGTTATCCTCTAAAATATTGATCGTGGCCAGGTTTAATTGACTGTTTCTGTGTGGTACCACAATACTACGTGATTCAAACCAGAAGAAGACCAGGATCTTGGCAACAAGAATGCAAAATATGCGATTGTATGAGCCTGATGAGGGCAAATCCCAGACCTAACCCAGATCTAGCATGCGTTATCCTCTGAAATATTCATCGTGGCCAGGTTTAATTGACTGTTTCTGTGTGGTACCACAATACTACGTGATTCAAACGAGAAGAAGACCAGGATTAGCCCAACAAGAATGTGAAATATACGATTGTATGAGCCTGATGAGGGCAAATCCCAGACCTAACCTCGACCTAACATGCGTTATCCTCTAAAACATTGATCCAGACCAGGCTTAATCGACCGTTTCAGTGTGGTACCACATTACTACGTGATCCATACCAGAAAAAACTCAGGATCTGTTCAACTAGTATGTGAAGAATGCGAAAGTGTGAGTCTGATGAGGGCAAATCCCAGACCAAACCCAGACCTGGCATGCGTTGTCCTCTAAAATATTGTTCGTGGCCACGTTTAATTGACTGTTTCTGTGTGGCACCACAATATTACGTGATTCAAACCAGAGGAAGATCAGAATCTGGCCAACAAGAATGCGAAATATGCGATTTTATGAGCCTGATGAGGGCAAACCCCAGACCTAACCCAGACCTAGCATGCGTTATCCTCTAAAATATTGATCGTGGCCACGTTTAATTGACTGTTTCTGTGTGGTACCACAATATTACGTGATTCAAACCAGAGGAAGACCAGGATCTGGCCAACAAGAATGCGAAATATGCGATTTTATGAGCCTGATGAGGGCAAATCCCAGACCTAACTCAGGCGTAGCATGCCTTATCCCCTAAAATATTGATCGTGGCCACGTTTAATTGACTGTTTCCGTGTGGCACCACAATATTACGTGATTCAAACCAGAGGAAGACCAGAATCTGGCCAACAAGAATGCGAAATATGCGATTTTATGAGCCTGATGAGGGCAAACCCCAGACCTAACCCAGACCTAGCATGCGTTATCCTCTAAAATATTGATCGTGGCCACGTTTAATTGACTGTTTCTGTGTGGTACCACAATATTACGTGATTCAAACCAGAGGAAGACCAGGATCTGGCCAACAAGAATGCGAAATATGCGATTTTATGAGCCTGATGAGGGCAAATCCCAGACCTATCCCAGACCTAGCATGTGTTATCCTCTAAAATATTGATCGAAACCAGGTTTAATCGACTGTTCCAGTGTGGTACCACATTACTACCTAATCCAAACCAGAAAAAAACCCTGGATCTGTTCAACAAGTGTGTGAAGAATGCGAAAGTATGAGTCTGATGTGGGCAAATCCCAGACCTAACCCAGATCTAGCATGCGTTATCCTCTAAAATATTGACTGTGGCCAGGTTTAATCGACTCTTTCAGTGTGGTACCACATTACTACGCGGTACAATCCAGAAAAGGACCAGGATCTGGCCAACAAGTCTGCGAAATATGCGAAAGTGTGAGTCTGATGAGGGCAAATCCCAGACCTAACCCAGACCTAGCATGCGTTATCCTCTAAAATATTGATCGTGGCCACGTTTAATTGACTGTTTCTGTGTGGTACCACAATATTACGTGATTCAAACGAGAGGAAGACCAGGATCTGGCCAGCAAGAATGCGAAATGTGCGATTTCATGAGCCTGATGAGAGCAAATCCCTGACCTAACCTAGACCTAAGATGCCTTATCTTCTAAAATATTGATCGAAACCAGGTTTAATCCACTCTTTCAGTGTGGTACCACATTACTACGCGGTACAATCCAGAAAAGGACCAGGATCTGGCCAACAAGTGTGCGAAATATTCGAAAGTGTGAGCCTGATGAGGGCAAATCCCAGACTTAACCCAGACCTAGCATGCGTTATCCTCTAAAATATTGATCGTGGCCACGTTTAATTGACTGTTTCTGTGTGGTACCACAATATTACGTGATTCAAACCAGAGGAAGACCAGAATCTGGCCAACAAGAATGCGAAATGTGCGATTTTATGAGCCTGATGAGGGCAAATCCCAGACCTAACCCAGACCTAGCATGCGTTATCCTCTAAAATATTGATCGTGGCCACGTTTAATTGACTGATTCTGTGTGGTACCACAATATTACGTGATTCAAACCAGAGGAAGACCAGGATCTGGCCAACAAGAATGCGAAATATGCGATTTTATGAGCCTGATGAGGGCACATCCCAGACCTAACCCAGACCTAGCATGCGTTATCCTCTAAAATATTGATCGTGGCCAGGTTTAATTGACTGTTTCTGTGTGGTACCACAATACTACGTGATTCAAACCAGAAGAAGACCAGGATCTTGGCAACAAGAATGCAAAATATGCGATTGTATGAGCCTGATGAGGGCAAATCCCAGACCTAACCCAGATCTAGCATGCGTTATCCTCTGAAATATTCATCGTGGCCAGGTTTAATTGACTGTTTCTGTGTGGTACCACAATACTACGTGATTCAAACGAGAAGAAGACCAGGATTAGCCCAACAAGAATGTGAAATATACGATTGTATGAGCCTGATGAGGGCAAATCCCAGACCTAACCTCGACCTAACATGCGTTATCCTCTAAAACATTGATCCAGACCAGGCTTAATCGACCGTTTCAGTGTGGTACCACATTACTACGTGATCCATACCAGAAAAAACTCAGGATCTGTTCAACTAGTATGTGAAGAATGCGAAAGTGTGAGTCTGATGAGGGCAAATCCCAGACCAAACCCAGACCTGGCATGCGTTGTCCTCTAAAATATTGTTCGTGGCCACGTTTAATTGACTGTTTCTGTGTGGCACCACAATACTACGTGATTCAAACCAGAGGAAGACCAGGATCTGGCCAACAAGAATGCGAAATATGCGATTTTATGAGCCTGATGAGGGCAAACCCCAGACCTAACCCAGACCTAGCATGCGTTATCCTCTAAAATATTGATCGTGGCCACGTTTAATTGACTGTTTCTGTGTGGTACCACAATATTACGTGATTCAAACCAGAGGAAGACCAGGATCTGGCCAACAAGAATGCGAAATATGCGATTTTATGAGCCTGATGAGGGCAAATCCCAGACCTATCCCAGACCTAGCATGTGTTATCCTCTAAAATATTGATCGATACCAGGTTTAATCGACTGTTCCAGTGTGGTACCACATTACTACCTAATCCAAACCAGAAAAAAACCCTGGATCTGTTCAACAAGTGTGTGAAGAATGCGAAAGTATGAGTCTGATGTGGGCAAATCCCAGACCTAACCCAGATCTAGCATGCGTTATCCTCTAAAATATTGACTGTGGCCAGGTTTAATCGACTCTTTCAGTGTGGTACCACATTACTACGCGGTACAATCCAGAAAAGGACCAGGATCTGGCCAACAAGTGTGCAAAATATTCGAAAGTGTGAGTCTGATGAGGGCAAATCCCAGACCTAACCCAGACGTAGCATGCGTTATCCTCTAAAATATTGATCGTGGCCACGTTTAATTCACTGTTTCTGTGTGGCACCACAATATTACGTGATTCAAACCAGAGGAAGACCAGAATCTGGCCAACAAGAATGCGAAATATGCGATTTTATGAGCCTGATGAGGGAAAACCCCAGACCTAACCCAGACCTAGCATGCGTTATCCTCTAAAATATTGATCGTGGCCACGTTTAATTGACTGTTTCTGTGTGGTGCCACAATATTACGTGATTCAAACCAGAGGAAGACCAGGATCTGGCCAACAAGAATGCGAAATATGCGATTTTATGAGCCTGATGAGGGCAAATCCCAGACCTAACCCAGACCTAGCATGCGTTATCCTCTAAAATATTGATCGTGGCCACGTTTAATTGACCGTTTCAGTGTGGGACCACATTACTACGTGATCCAAACCAGAAAAGGACCAGGATCTGGCCAACAAGTGTGCGGAATATACGAAAGTATGAGCCTGATGAGAGCAAATCCCTGACCTAACCTAGACCTAACATGCCTTTTCCTCTAAAATATTGATCGAAACCAGGTTTAATCCACTCTTTCAGTGTGGTACCACATTACTACGCGGTACAATCCAGAAAAGGACCAGGATCTGGCCAACAAGTGTGCAAAATATTCGAAAGTGTGAGCCTGATGAGGGCAAATCCCAGACTTAACCCAGACCTAGCATGCGTTATCCTCTAAAATATTGATCGTGGCCACGTTTAATTGACTGTTTCTGTGTGGTACCACAATATTACGTGATTCAAACCAGAGGAAGACCAGAATCTGGCCAACAAGAATGCGAAATGTGCGATTTTATGAGCCTGATGAGGGCAAATCCCAGACCTAACCCAGACCTAGCATGCGTTATCCTCTAAAATATTGATCGTGGCCACGTTTAATTGACTGATTCTGTGTGGTACCACAATATTACGTGATTCAAACCAGAGGAAGGCCAGGATCTGGCCAACAAGGATGCGAAATATGCGATTTTATGAGCCTGATGAGGGCACATCCCAGACCTAACCCAGACCTAGCATGCGTTATCCTCTAAAATATTGATCGTGGCCAGGTTTAATTGACTGTTTCTGTGTGGTACCACAATACTACGTGATTCAAACCAGAAGAAGACCAGGATCTTGGCAACAAGAATGCAAAATATGCGATTGTATGAGCCTGATGAGGGCAAATCCCAGACCTAACCCAGATCTAGCATGCGTTATCCTCTGAAATATTCATCGTGGCCAGGTTTAATTGACTGTTTCAGTGTGGGACCACATTACTACGTGATGCAATCCAGAAAAGGACCAGGATATGGCCATCAAGAATGCGAAATATGCGACTGCATGAGTCTGATGAGAGCAAATACCAGACCTAACCTAGACCTAATATGCGTTATCCTCTAAAATATTGATCGAAACCAGGCTTAACCGACTGTTTCAGTGTGGTACCACATTACTACGTGATCCAAACCAGAAAAGGACCAGGACCTGGCCAACAAGTGTGCGAAATATGCGAAAGTATGAGCCTGATGAGAGCAAATCCCTGACCTAACCCAGACCTAACATGCGTTATCCTCTAAAATATTGGTCGAGACCAGGCTTAATCGACTGTTTTATGTGTAGTACCACATTACTACGTGATCCAAACCAGAAAAAAACCCAGGATCTGTTCAACAAGTATGTGAAGAATGCGAAAGTATGAGTCTGATGAGGGCAAATCCCAGACCTAACCCAGACCTAGCATGCGTTATCCTCTAAAATATTGATCGTGGCCACGTTTAATTGACTGTTTCTGTGTGGTACCACAATACTACGTGATTCAAACCAGAAGAAGACCAGGATCTGTTCAACAAGTATGTGAAGAATGCGAAAGTATGAGTCTGATGAGAGCAAATCCCTGGCCTAACCTAGACCTAACATGCGTTATCCTCTAAAACATTGATCCAGACCAGGCATAATTGACCGTTTCAGTGTGGTACCACATTACTACGTGATCCAAACCAGAAAAAACTCAGGATCTGGTCAACAAGTATGTGAAGAATGCGAAAGTGTGAGCCTGATGAGAGCAAATCCCAGACCTAACCTAGACCTAACCTAGACCTAACATGCGTTATCCTCTAAAATATTGATCGAAACCAGGTTTAATCGACTGTTTTATGTGTAGTACCACATTACTACGTGATCCAAACCAGAAAAAAACCCAGGATCTGTTCAACAAGTATGTGAAGAATGCGAAAGTATGATTCTGATGAGGGCAAATCCCAGACCTAACCCAGACCTAGCATGCGTTATCCTCTAAAATATTGATCGTGGCCACGTTTAATTGACTGTTTCTGTGTGGTACCACAATACTACGTGATTCAAACCAGAAGAAGACCAGGATCTGTTCAACAAGTATGTGAAGAATGCGAAAGTATGAGTCTGATGAGAGCAAATCCCTGGCCTAACCTAGACCTAACATGCGTTATCCTCTAAAATATTGATCGAAACCAGGCTTAACCGACTGTTTCAGTGTGGTACCTCATTACTACGTGATCCAAACTAGAAAAAACCCAGGATCTGTTCAAGAATTATGTGAAGAATGCGAAAGTATGAGTCTGATGAGGGAAAACCCCAGACCTAACCCAGACCTAGCATGCGTTATCCTCTAAAATATTGATCGTGGCCACGTTTAATTGACTGTTTCTGTGTGGTGCCACAATATTACGTGATTCAAACCAGAGGAAGACCAGGTTCTGGCCAACAAGAATGCGAAATATGCGATGTTATGAGCCTGACGAGGGCAAGTCCCAGACCTAACCCAGATCTAGCATGCGTTATCCTCTGAAATATTGATCGTGGCCAGGTTTAATTGACTGTTTCAGTGTGGTACCACAATATTACGTGCTTCAAACCAGAGGAAGACCAGGTTCTGGCCAACAAGTATGTGAAGAATGCGAAAGTATGAGTCTGATGAGGGCAAATCCCAGACCTAACCCAGACCTAGCATGCGTTATCCTCTAAAATATTCATCGTGGCCAGGTTTAATTGACTGTTTCTGTGTGGTACCACAATAGTACGTGATTCAAACCAGAAGAAGACCAGGATCTGTTCAACAAGTATGTGAAGAATGCGAAAGTATGAGTCTGATGAGGGCAAATCCCAGACCTAACCCAGACCTGGCATGCGTTGTCCTCTAAAATATGGGTCGTGGCCACGTTTAATTGACTGTTTCTGTGTGGTACCACAATATTACGTGATTCAAACCAGACGAAGACGAGGATCTGGCCAACAAGAATGCGAAATATGCGATTTTATGAGCCTGATGAGGGCAAGTCCCAGATCTAACCCAGATCTAGCATGCGTTATCCTCTGAAATATTGATCGTGGCCAGGTTTAATTGACTGTTTCTGTGTGGTACCACAATATTACGTGATTCAAACCAGAGGAAGACCAGAATCTGGCCAACAAGAATGCGAAATATGCGGTTTTATGAGCCTGATGAGGGCAAATCCCAGACCTAACCCAGACCTAGCATGCGTTATCCTCTAAAATATTGATCGTGGCCACGTTTAATTGACAGTTTCTGTGTGGTACCACAATATTACGTGATTCAAATCAGAGGAAGACCAGGATCTGGCCAACAAGAATGTGAAATATGCGATTGTATGAGCCTGATGAGGGCAAATCCCAGACCTAACCCAGACCTAGCATGCGTTATCCAATAAAATATTGATCGAAACCAGGATTAATCGACTGTTCCAGTGTGGTACCACATTACTACCTAATCCAAACCAGAAAAAACCCTGGATCTGTGCAACAAGTGTGTGAAGAATGCGAAAGTATGAGTCTGATGTGGGCAAGTCCCAGACTTAACCCAGATCTAGCATGCGTTATCCTCTAAAATATTGATCGTGGCCAGGTTTAATCGACTCTTTCAGTGTGGTACCACATAACTACGTGATCCAAACCAGAAAAAACCCAGGGTCTGCTCATAAAGAATGTGAAGAATGAGAAAGTATGAGTCTGATGAGGGCAAATCCCAAACCTAACCCAGACCTTGCATGCATTATCCTCTAAAATATAGATCGAAACCGGGTTTCATCGACGGTTCCAGTGTGGTACCATATTACTACCTGATCCAAACCAGAGAACACCCAGGATCTGGCCAACAAGTGTGCGAAATATGCGAAAGTGTGAGCCTGATGAGAGCAAGTCCCAGACCTATCCCAGGCCTAACATGCGTTATCCTCTAAAACATTGATCCAGACCAGGCTTAATCGACCGTTTCAGTGTGGTACCACATTACTACGTGATCCAAACCAGAAAAAACTCAGGATCTGGTCAACAAGTATGTGAAGAATGCGAAAGTGTGAGCCTGATTAGAGGAAATCCCAGACCTAACCTAGACCTAACATGCGTTATCCCCTAAAATATTGATCGAAACCAGGTTTAATCGACTGTTTCTGTGTCATACCACATTACTACGTGATCCAAACCAGAAAAAACCCAGGATCTGGCCAACAAGAATGCAAAATATGCGATTGTATGAGCCTGATGAGAGCAAATACCAGACCTAACCTAGACCTAACATGCGTTATCCTCTAAAATATTGATCGAAACCAGGTTTAATCCACTCTTTCAGTGTGGTACCACATTACTACGTGATACAATCCAGAAAAGGACCAGGATCTGGCCAACAAGTGTGCGAAGTATGCGAAAGTGTGAGTCTGATGAGGGCAAATCCCAAACCTATACCCAGACCTAGCATGCGTTATCCTCTAAAATATTGATCGTGGCCAGGTTTTATTGGCTGCTTCTGTGTGGTACCTCAAAACTACGTGATCCAAACCAGAAAAAACCCGGGATCTGGCCAACAAGAATGCGAAATATGCGATTGAATGAGCCTTATGAGAGCAAATACCAGACCTAACCTAGACCTAACATGCGTTATCCTATAAAATAATGATCGAAACCAGGCTTAACCGACTGTTTCAGTGTGGTACCACATTACTACTTGATCCAAACCAGAAAAAACCCAGGATCTGTTCAAGAATTATGTGAAGAATGCGAAAGTATGAGTCTGATGAGGGCAAATCCCAGACCTAACCCGGACCTAGCATTCGTTATCCTCTAGAATATTGATCGAAACCTCGTTTAATCGACAGTTTCAGCGTGGTACCACATAACTACGTGATCCAAACCAGAAAAAACCCAGGATCTGCTCATAAAGTATGTGAAGAATGCGAAAGTATGAGTCTGATGAGGGCAAATCCCAGACCTAACCCAGACCTAACATGCGTTATCCTCTCAAATATTGATCGTGGCCACGTTTAATTGACTGATTCTGTGTGGTACCACAATACTACGTGATTCAAACCAGAAGAAGACCAGGATCTGGCCAACAAGAATGTGAAATATGCGATTGTATGAGCCTGATGAGGGCAAATCCCAGACCTAACCCAGACCTAGCATGCGTTATCCTCTAAAATATTGATCGAAACCTGGTTTAATCGACTGTTCCAGTGTGGTACCACATTACTACCTAATCCAAACCAGAAAAAACCCTGGATCTGTTCAACAAGTGTGTGAAGAATGCGAAAGTATGAGCCTGATGTGGGCAAATCCCAGACCTAACCCAGATCTAGCATGCGTTATCCTCTAAAATATTGATCGTGGCCAGGTATAATCGACTCTTTCAGTGTGGTACCACATTACTACGCGATACAATCCAGAAAAGGACCAGGATCTGGCCAACAAGAATGCGAAATATGCGATTGCATGAGCCTGATGAGGGCAAATCCCAGACCTAACCCAGACCTAGCATGCGTTATCCTCTAAAATATTGATCGTGGCCAGGTTTAATTGACTGTTTCTGTGTGGTACCACAATACTACGTGATTCAAACCAGAAGAAGACCAGGATCTGGCCAACAAGAGTGCGAAATATGCGATTTTATGAGCCTGATGAGAGCAAATACCAGACCTAACCTAGACCTAACATGCGTTATCCTCAAAAATATTGGTCGAAACCAGGCTTAACCGACCGTTTCAGTGTGGTACCATATTACTACGTGATCCAAACCAGAAAAAACCCAGGATCT
Source organism: Colletes latitarsis (assembly GCF_051014445.1). NCBI lineage: Eukaryota > Metazoa > Arthropoda > Insecta > Hymenoptera > Colletidae > Colletes > Colletes latitarsis. Next base: position 3,953,395 of record NC_135137.1, read on the forward strand.
GTTCAAGAATTATGTGAAGAATGCGAAAGTATGAGTCTGATGACGGCAAATCCCAGACCTAACCCGGACCTAGCATGCGTTATCCTCTAAAATATTGATCGAAACCAGGTTTAATCAACTGTCTCAGTGTGGTACCACATAACTACGTGATCCAAACCAGAAAAAACCCAGGGTCTGCTCATAAAGTATGTGAAGAATGCGAAAGTCTGTGCCAAATGAGGGCAAATCCCAAACCTAACCCAGACCTTGCATGCATTATCCTCTAAAATATAGATCGAAACCGGGTTTCATCGACGGTTCCAGTGTGGTACCACATTACTACCTGATCCAAACCAGAAAACACCCAGGATCTGGCCAACAAGTGTGCGAAATATGCGAAAGTGTGAGCCTGATGAGAGCAAGTCCCAGACCTATCCCAGGCCTAACATTCGTTATCCTCTAAAATATAGATTTTATGTGTAGTACCACATTATTACGTGATCCAAACCAGAAAAAACCCAGGATCTGTTCAACAAGTATGTGAAGAATACGAAAGTATGAGTCTGATGTGGGCAAATCCCAGACCTAACCCAGATCTAGCATGCGTTATCCTCTAAAATATTGATCGTGGCCAGGTTTAATCGACTCTTTCAGTGTGGTACCACAATATTACGTGCTTCAAACCAGAGGAAGACCAGGTTCTGGCCAACAAGAATGCGAAATATGCGATTTTATGAGCCTGATGAGGGCAAGTCCCAGACCTAACCCAGATCTAGCATGCGTTATCCTCTGAAATATTGATCGTGGCCAGGTTTAATTGACTGTTTCAGTGTGGTACCACATTACTACGCGATACAATCCAGAAAAGGACCAGGATCTGGCCAAGAAGAATGCGAAATATGCGATTGCATGAGCCTGATGAGGGCAAATCCCAAACCTAGCCTAGACCTAACATGCGTTATCCTCTAAAATATCGATCGATACCAGGTTTAATCGACTGTTTTAGTGTGGTACCACATTACTACGTGATTCAAACCAGAAAAAACCCAGGATCTGTTCAACAAGTATCTGAAGAATGCGAAAGTATGAGTCTGATGAGGGCAAATCCCAGACCTAACCCAGACCTGGCATGCGTTGTCCTCTAAAATATTGATCGTGGCCACGTTTAATTGACTGTTTCTGTGTGGTACCACAATATTACGTGATTCAAACCAGAGGAAGACCAGGATCTGGCCAACAAGAATGCGAAATATGCGATTTTATGAGCCTGATGAGGGCAAGTCCCAGACCTAACCCAGATCTAGCATGCGTTATCCTCTGAAATATTGATCGTGGCCAGGTTTAATTGACTGTTTCTGTGTAGTACCACAATACTATGTGATTCAAACCAGAAAAAGAGGAGGATCTGGCCAACAAGAATGTGAAATATGCGATTGTATGAGTCTGATGAGAGCAAATCCCTGGCCTAACCTAGACCTAACATGCGTTATCCTCTAAAACATTGATCCAGACCAGGCATAATCGACCGTTTCAGTGTCGTACCACATTACTACGTGATCCAAGCCAGATAATGGCCAGGATCTGGCCATTCAAGTATGCGGAAATTGCGACGCTGAGCAGGACACGGCGGATCATACCCTGGAGGTATGCCCCGCGTGGGAGGGGGAGCGCCGTGTCCTGGTCGGCGTCGTCGGGCGGGATGTCTCGCTGCCGGGCGTGGTGCGCGCCATGCTCGGCAGCGAGGAGAAGTGGAGGGCCGTGGCCTCCTTCTGCGAGAACGTAATGTTGCAGAAGGAGGCCGCGGGAAGGGAGCGCGAGCATCAGCGGCACGCTGAAGCTCGCGCTCGTGCGGTGGCCCGAGGTCGTTGCCCGGTCGCGAGGCGTCGCGGGCGGCCGCCTCGGCGTGGCGGATGACCTAGGCTGGGAGGGTGGTCCTGAGGGGACCCTCCTCCCGCCAGGCGGCGCCGGGTCGGACCGGTTGGGGGTAGGAGTGCCTCCCCCTACCGGTCCGACGCAAGGGGAGGCACCCTCGGCGGTCTGGTGCGGCCATGAACGCCCGGCCGCCGAGGGGTGGAAACGGGGTCGCGGGCGGTTGCGAGTTGGGGCTCGCAGCCGCCACTAAACGCGGCCCCGGGACGGATAGTGGCGGGATGGAGTGGCCCCGTCCCGCCGCTATGAGGCAGTGTGTCTACTGGGGGGACCGATTGTCCCCCCGGGGCATGGGCGCGAAAGCGCGGGCACGGGGAGGATACCGGAAGAATGCTTCGAGCGATTCCCGGTATCCTCCCAAAGCGTGCCGAAGGGTCACCGTGGGGTTTTTAGTGGGTAGGTCCCGCGCCTGTCGTTGTACGGGCGCGGGGAATCCCACACACCCCTCCCACCTCTCCCCAAGGAGGTGGGAGGGAGTCTTTCGAAGATTTTCCCCACGACAAAAAAAAAAAAAAAAAAAAAAAAAAAAACAAAAAATCCCACACACCCCTCCCACCTCTCCCCAAGGAGGTGGGAGGGAGTCTTTCGAAGATTTTCCCCACGACAAAAAAAAAAAAAAAAAAAAAAAAGTATGCAGAAATTGCGAAAGTATGAGGCAGTTGATCACAATTACCAGAACTAACCCAGACATAACCGGCGCTATCCTCTAAAATATTTATCGCAAACAGGTTTAATTGGCTGTTTCAGTATGGTAACACATTACTACGTGATCCAAGTCAGAGGACGCCCAGGATCTGGCCAACAAGTATGCGAAAAATGCGAAAGCATGAGGAAGATGATTGCAATTACCAGAACTAACCCAGACGTAACCGGTGTTATCCTCTAAAATATTGATCAAATCCAGGTTTAGTTGACTGTTGCGGTGTGGTACCACATTACTACGTGATCCAAACCAGACAAAACCCAGGATCTGGCCAACAAGTATGCGAAAAATGCGAAAATATTAGCCAGATGATTGCAAATACCAGACCTAACCCAGACATAACCGGCGTTGTCCGCTAAAATATTTATCGCAAACAGGTTTAATTGACTGTTTCAGTGTGGTAACACATTACTGCGTGATCCAAGCCAGAGGAAGCCCAGGATCTGGCCAACAAGTGTGCGAAAAATGCGAAAGCATGAGGAAGATGATTGCAATTACCGGACGTAACCCAGACCTAACCGGTGTTATCCCCCAAAATATTGATCGAAACCTGGTTTAAATGACTGCTTCATTGTGGTACCACATTACTATGCGATCCAAACAAGAAAAATCCCAGGGTCTGACCAACAAGTATACGAAAAATGCGAAAGTACGAGCCAGATGATTGCAAATACCAGACCTAACGCAAACATAACCGGCGTTGTCCTCTAAAGTATTGATCGAAACCAGGTTTAATTGACTGTTTCGGTTTGGTTCCACATTACTACGTAATAAAACCAGAAAAAACCCAGGATCTGGCCAACAGATATTCGAAAAGTGCGAATGTATGGGCCAGATGATAGCAAATACCAGAACTAACCCAGACATAACCAGCGCTATCCTCTAAAATATTAATCGGAACCAGGTTTAATTGTCTGTTTCGGTGTGATACCACAATCCTACGTGATGCAAACCAGAAGAAACACAAGATCTGGCCAACATGTATACGAAAAACGCGAAAGTATGAGACAGGTGATTCCAAATACCAGACCTAACCCAGACATAACCGGCGTTATCCTCTAAAATATTAATTGCAACCACGTTTGATTGACTGTTTCGGTGTGGTACCACATTACTACGTGATCCAAATCAGCAAGAGCCCAGTATCTGGCAAACAAGTATGCGAAAAATGCCAGAGTATGAGCTAGGTGATAGCAAATACGAGAACTAACCCAGACATAACCGGCGTTATCCTCTAAAATATTAATCGGAACCAGGTTTAATTGACTGTTTCGGTATGGTACCACATTACTATGTAATCCAAACCAGAAAAAGACCCACGATCTGTCCTACAAGTATGCGAAAAATGCGAAAGTATGAGCCAGATGATTGCAAGTACCAGAACTAACCCAGGCATAACCGGCGTTATCTTCTAAAATATTAATCGCAACCAGGTTTAATTGACTGTTTCGGTGTGGTACCACAGTACTACGTTATCCCAAACCAGAAAAAGACCCAGGATCTGTCCACCAGGTGTGCGAAAAATGCGAAAGTATGAGCTAGATGATGGCAAATACCAGACCTAACACAAACCTAACCGGCGTTATCCTCTAAAATATTATTCGGAACCAGGTTTAATTGACTGTTTCAGTGTGGTACCACATTACTACGTGATCCAAATCAGAAAATGCCCAGGATCTGGCCAACAAGTATCCGGAGAATCCGAAAGTCTGAGTCAGATGATGGCAAATACCAGACCTAACCCAGACATAACCGGCGTCATCCTCTAAAATATTAATTGCAACCACGTTTGATTGACTGTTTCGGTGTGGTACCACATTACTACGTGATCCAAATCAGAAAAAGCCCAGGATCTGGCCAAGAAGTATGCGAAGAATGCCAATGTCTGAGTCAGATGATGGCTAATACCAGACCTAACCCAGACATAACCGGCGCTATCCTCTATAATATTAGTCGGAACCAGGTTTAATTGACTGTTTCAGTGTGGTACCACATCACTACGTGATCCAAATCAGAAAATGCCCAGGATCTGGCCAACAAGTGTGCGAAAAATGCGAAAGTATGAGCTAGATGATGGCAAATACCAGACCTAACCCAGGCATAACCGGCGTTATCCTCTAAAATATTAATCGGAACCATGTTTTATTGACTATTTCAGTGTGGTACCACATTAATACGTGATCCTATCCAGAGAAAAACCCGGGATCTGCGGTAAAGTATGCGAAAAATGCGAAAGTAAGAGGCAGCTGATTCGTAATACCAGACCTAACACAAACCTAACCGGCGTTATCCTCTAAAATATTAATCGGAACCAGGTTGAATTGACTATTTCATTGTGGCACCACATTAATACGTGATCATAACCAGAAAAAAACCCAGGATCTGGCCAACAAGTATGCAAAAATGAGAAAGTATGATGCAGATGATTGCAAATAGCAGACCTAACACAAACCTAACCGGCGTAATCCTCTAAAATATTAAACGGAACCAGGTTTAATTGACTGTTTCAGTGAGGTACCACATTACTACGTGATCCAAACCGGAAAAACCCCAGGATCTGGTCAATAAAGTATGCCAGAAATGCGAAAGTATGAGCTAGATAATAGCTAATACCAGACCTAACCCAGACATAACCGGTGTTTCCCCCTAAAATATTGATCGAAACCAGCTTTAATTGACTGTTTCGGTTTGGTTCCACATTACTACGTAATAAAACCAGAAAAAACCCAGGATCTGGCCAACAGATATTCGAAAAGTGCGAATGTATGGGCCAGATGATAGCAAATACCAGAACTAACCCAGACATAACCAGCGCTATCCTCTAAAATATTAATCGGAACCAGGTTTAATTGTCTGTTTCGGTGTGATACCACAATCCTACGTGATGCAAACCAGAAGAAACACAAGATCTGGCCAACATGTATACGAAAAACGCGAAAGTATGAGACAGGTGATTCCAAATACCAGACCTAACCCAGACATAACCGGCGTTATCCTCTAAAATATTAATTGCAACCACGTTTGATTGACTGTTTCGGTGTGGTACCACATTACTACGTGATCCAAATCAGCAAGAGCCCAGTATCTGGCAAACAAGTATGCGAAAAATGCCAGAGTATGAGCTAGGTGATAGCAAATACGAGAACTAACCCAGACATAACCGGCGTTATCCTCTAAAATATTAATCGGAACCAGGTTTAATTGACTGTTTCGGTATGGTACCACATTACTATGTAATCCAAACCAGAAAAAGACCCACGATCTGTCCTACAAGTATGCGAAAAATGCGAAAGTATGAGCCAGATGATTGCAAGTACCAGAACTAACCCAGGCATAACCGGCGTTATCTTCTAAAATATTAATCGCAACCAGGTTTAATTGACTGTTTCGGTGTGGTACCACAGTACTACGTTATCCCAAACCAGAAAAAGACCCAGGATCTGTCCACCAAGTGTGCGAAAAATGCGAAAGTATGAGCTAGATGATGGCAAATACCAGACCTAACCCAGGCATAACCGGCGTTATCCACTAAAATATTAATCGGAACCAGATTTAATTGACTGTTTCAGTGTAGTACCATATTACTACGTGAGCCAAACCAGAAAAGGCCCAGGATCTGGCCAACAAGTATGCGAAGAATGCGAAAGTCTGAGTCAGATGATTGCAAATATCAGACCTAACACAAACCTAACCGGCGTTATCCTCTAAAATATTATTCGGAACCAGGTTTAATTGACTGTTTCAGTGTGGTACCACATTACTACGTGATGCAAACCAGAAGAAACACAAGATCTGGCCAACATGTATACGAAAAACGCGAAAGTCTGAGTCAGATGATTGCAAATAGCAGACCTAACACAAACCTAACCGGCGTTATCCTCTAAAATATTAAACGGAACCAGGTTTAATTGACTGTTTCAGTGAGGTACCACATTACTACGTGATCCAAACCGGAAAAACCCCAGGATCTGGTCAATAAAGTATGCGAGAAATGCGAAAGTATGAGCTAGATAATAGCTAATACCAGACCTAACCCAGACATAACCGGTGTTTCCCCCTAAAATATTGATCGAAACCAGCTTTAATTGACTGTTTCGGTTTGGTTCCACATTACTACGTAATAAAACCAGAAAAAACCCAGGATCTGGCCAACAGATATTCGAAAAGTGCGAATGTATGGGCCAGATGATAGCAAATACCAGAACTAACCCAGACATAACCAGCGCTATCCTCTAAAATATTAATCGGAACCAGGTTTAATTGTCTGTTTCGGTGTGATACCACAATCCTACGTGATGCAAACCAGAAGAAACACAAGATCTGGCCAACATGTATGCGAAAAACGCGAAAGTATGAGACAGGTGATTCCAAATACCAGACCTAACCCAAACATAACCGGCGCTATCCTCTAAAATATTAATCGGAACCAGGTTTAATTGACTGTTTCAGTGTGGTACCACATCACTACGTGATCCAAATCAGAAAATGCCCAGGATCTGGCCAACAAGTGTGCGAAAAGTGCGAAAGTATGAGTCAGATGATTGCAAATACCAGACATAACCCAGACATAACCGGCGTTATCCTCTAAAATATTAATTGGAACCAGGTTTGATTGACTGTTCCAGTGTGGTACCACATTACTACGTGATCCAAACCGGAAAAACCCCAGGATCTGGTCAATAAAGTATGCGAGAAATGCGAAAGCATGAGCTAGATAATAGCTAATACCAGACCTAACCCAGACATAACCGGCGTCATCCTCTAAAATATTAATTGCAACCACGTTTGATTGACTGTTTCGGTGTGGTACCACATTACTACGTGATCCAAATCAGAAAATGCCCAGGATCTGGTCAACAAGTTTCCGAAGAATCCTAAAGAATGAGTCAGATGATTGCAAATACCAGACCTAACCCATACATAACCGGCGTTATCCTCTAAAATATTAATCGGAACCAGGTTTAGTTGACTGTTTCGGTGTTGTACCACATTACTATGTTGTCCAAACCGGAAAAAACCCAGGATCTGGCCAAGAAGTATGCAAAGAATGCGAATGTCTGAGTCAGATGATGGCTAATACCAGACCTAACCCAGACATAACCGGCGTTATCCTCTAAAATATTAATCGGAACCATGTTTTATTGACTATTTCAGTGTGGTACCACATTAATACGTGATCCTATCCAGAGAAAAACCCGGGATCTGCGGTAAAGTATGCGAAAAATGCGAAAGTAAGAGGCAGCTGATTCGTAATACCAGACCTAACACAAACCTAACCGGCGTTATCCTCTAAAATATTAATCGCAACCAGCTTTAATTGATTGTTTCAGTGTGGTACCACATTACTACGTGATCCAAATCAGAAAAAGCCCAGGTCCTGGCCATTCAAGTGTGCGAAAAATGCGAAAGTATGAGCTAGATCCCCTCAGGGGCTGCCAGCCTTTCAGCTGCAGTACGGGCTTAACGAACCCGGGGTACCCGAGTCATACACACACCGTAAGCCTCCTGTTGGTCGTCACAACGACCCATTCACAATTCCCTATTGGTTTTGTGTATGGTACGTGACGGCAGGAGGAACGGGGGTCTTGGCTTAACCGCCTGGGCCACGAGTATGGCGACTCTATAAAATCGCCCTCCAATCCTAAGCTATGGTGCGCGGCGATGGGATGCATGGTTGGGGGAGAAGGCCCAATCCCAAGCGACCACCTCCGGGGAACCTGCCGATCCCCCGGAGTATTAGGCTTACCCGGGTAAGGCGGCTCTGCCCGGGTGGACCTTTATTTCCGACCATCTCGTGGGATTTTTATGGACACAGAAAATAAAATGGGGATGGGGCGGGTTTTGTCGGTTGGGGAGGACGGAGACGGGGTTGGGGTTAGGGTGGCGGCGCTCGCGCCCCACTCAGCGCCAGGTCCGGCTTCGTGGAGGGTGGAGGAGGACGACGAGACGGCGTCGGTCTCGTCCTTCTCCTCCAGCACGAGCCACATAGGCTCCAAGAGGAAGAGGACGGGGCAGGCCGTCGTCGAGGTGGGCGGGGCGATGAGCCCGTCGGTGAGGCTGAGTTGCCTCAGGGACGAGGTGACCGAGGAGATATCGGAGAGGATCTCCTCGTCCCTGAGGCGGGTGGAGAAAGTCGCCGCTGCCTGCGCCTTTAAGGGGCAGAAAAGCGGTGGCGCGGAGGCCCTGAAGGCCGCGGCGGAGGAAATGAGGGAGGCGGCGCGGGAGCTCAGAGGGCGGAACGCCCGTCTGCAGCTCCTGTTGGAGGAGGAGCGACAGGGGAGGAGGAGGGCAGAGGCGCTGTGGAACAGCGCGGCCCTCCCTCCCATCCTCCCTCCTCCTACACCGCCGCGTCCCTCGGCGGAGGTAAATAAGCGGAGTGCGGCGGCAGTGGTGCGGGGCATCGCGGGCCCCTCCACCCGCACTCCGCCCGTGAAGAAGTCCCCGTCCTCCTCAGAAGACGATCTTCTGAGGAGGATTGGGGACATGATTGATGGCAAGCTGGCCGCCTTCCGGGAGGAGCTCCTCGCCGGAAGAGCGGTCAGCAGGAAGGCGGTGCCTCCCCGACCTGTTCCGGTACAGTCGGGGAAGGCAAAGAAGGGCGGAGTGAAGGCTCCGCCCAGCGTTGCGGCACCAGGGCCCCGGGTCGCGACCCCCAAGGGGGGTGGTGTACCCGTGGTCGCGGTGGTCGCGTCCTCCACAGCACCCTCCCAAGGGGGGGTGGCGTGGAGTGAGGTGGTGGGGCGGAAGGCGAAGCGGGCGACGAGGAAGGCCTCGCAACCGCAGCCTCCGCCTCCGCCGCCGGCGGCCAAGGTAAAGGCCGCGATGGTCGGGAAGGCACGACCAGGTCGTCCCCCAAAAACGGCAGCGGTAACGCTGACCGTTGCGCAGGGGGGCGACCTGACCCTCGCGGAGGCAATGCGGCTCGCCAGGGAGAATATCTCCCTGGAAGAGCTGGGCATCGCCTCCGTGAGGGCGAAGAGGGCCGTGACCGGGGGTCTCTTGCTGGAGATCCCCGGTGCAGAAGGCGGCGCGAAGGCGGATCGTCTCGCCCAGAGGCTCCGGGAGCAGCTGGGCGAGCGAGGTGTCCGGGTCGCCCGGCCCACGAAGCGCACGGAGATGCGCGTTTGTGGGCTGGACGACTCGGTCAGCGCACAGGATGTGTCCCGTGCCCTTGCGAGGGCGGGGGACTGTCCTGTGGAGGACCTGCGGATCGGAGAGATCCGCAGGTCGCCCTCCGGCCTCGGGTCGGTGTGGGCCCGGTGCCCCCTCTCCGCCGCCCGTAAGGTGGCGGAATCCGGGAGGGTGTTGGTGGGGTGGGTTTCCGCGCGAGTGGAAATCCTCGCGCCGCGCCCGCTCCAGTGTCACCGCTGCCTCGAATTGGGGCACGTGAGGCAGTGGTGTACCTCGCCGGTGGACCGCAGCGGTCAGTGTTACCGCTGCGGTGCCAAAGAGCACCGTGCGAGCCAGTGCTCGGCGGCCCCCCACTGCCCGCTGTGTGCGGACATGGGGAGGCCAGCCGATCACAGGGTGGGGAGCAAGAAGTGCTCCCCCCCCTCCCGGAAGGAGAGGAAGAGGCGGGCTGCACCGGCTCCGGTGCCGAGGGCGGTGGCATCGTCCTCCATGGAGGTGGACGGTGCTACGGGGACGGACGGCCGGGAGGAGGCTGGCGCGGCCATTAATTAATGCCGCCCCGCCTCCTCCTCCAGGCCAACCTCAACCACTGCCGCGCGGCACAGGACTTGATGTCCCAAGTCCTCGCGGAGTGGGGGGTTGGCCTGGCGGTCGCCGCCGAGCCGTACCGCGTCCCTGATCACCCTCATTGGGTGGGCGACGCGGACGGCTTGGTGGCGACGGTATGGGGAGGGGGCGACGGGTCCCCACCGTTCTCCTTGTTGGAGCGCGGTCGGGGATTCGTCGCCGTGGACTGGGGGGGAGTCGCTGTGGTGGGATGCTACATTTCGCCCCGTAGCGGTCACGCTGCGTTCGAGCTGTACTTGGCCGAGGTCGCGGCATGCGTGCAGCGCTGCGCGGCCCGGCCGGTGCTGGTCCTGGGAGATTTTAATGCCAAGTCGGTGGCTTGGGGATCCCCCAGGACCTCCGTTCGCGGCGGGATCCTTGGCGATTGGGCGGCGGGGCTCGACCTCCGGGTATTGAACGGGGGGTCGGAGCACACATGCGTGCGGCGATATGGGGGGTCCATCGTGGATGTTGGATTCGCGACCCCCAACGCCGTGCGCATGGTGTCGGGTTGGCACGTGGTCGCGGGGGCAGAGACACTCTCCGATCACCGGTACATCCGGATGGAGGTCTCTGCCGCTGCGAGTGCATCCCGACACGGCCGCCTGCGTGGCACCCCACCACGCCGCTGGGCGCTTCGGCGCCTGGACAAGGACGCCCTGATGGCAGCTGCCCTCGCTGCAACTTGGCCGCAGGGAGCGGCCGAGTTGCCGAGCATAGGGGAGGAGGTCGCCCGGCTTGGAGCATTGGTCGCTGGTATTTGCGACGCGGCGATGCCTCGGGTCGGGCGGGCTTCTCCTCGCCGGGCGGTGTACTGGTGGTCGGACGCGATCGCGGAGTTGCGAGTCGCGACTGTCCGCGCCCGACGCCAGTACACCCGCGCGCGCCGTCGTCAACGTACAGGCGACGGCGTGGCGCGAGCGAGGGCAGCTGATGACCTGTATGGAGCATACCGCGTGGCGCGGGTTGCTCTGCAGGTCGCCATCAAACGGGCCAAGACCCAGGCATGGAAGGAGCTCCTCTAGACCCTTGATGACGATCCATGGGGGCGTCCATATAAGGTGGTGCTGAATAAGCTCCGCCCGTGGGCGCCCCCCGTCACCGAGGGTCTTGACCCCCGGCTGCTGGAGGACGTGGTCAATACACTCTTCCCAATTGGGGAGAGGAGACCGCGTCCTCCGGCGGCGGCGGCTGTCCCAGTGGAGTGGACGGCCGAGCTGGGGGTCACGCAGGAGGAGCTGGCAGCGGCCATCAGACGGCTCGGGGTTCGTAACACGGCCCCGGGTCCGGATGGTGTGCCCGGCCGGGTTTGGGTCTTGACCCAGGGCGTCCTTGGGGCCGACCTCAGGCGGTTGTTCGACCGCTGCCTGAGGGACGGGCGATTCCCCCCCAGTTGGAAGGTGGCAAGGATGGTCCTCCTCCGGAAGGAGGGTCGGCCCGCGGAGTCTCCCTCCGCATACCGGCCCATTTGTCTCCTCGACGAGGTGGGCAAGCTCTTCGAGCGTGTGATTGCTGCCCGCCTCGTCGAGCACCTGTCGCGGGGTGATCCCGGTCTGGCCGACTGCCAGTTCGGTTTCCGGGGGGGCCGATCGACTATCGACGCGATAGGTCGTGTGAGGGCCCTCTCGGAGGCGGCCGTCTCCCGGGAAGGGGTGGCATTGGCAATATCCTTGGATATTGCCAATGCCTTTAACACCCTCCCCTGGGAAGAGATAAGGAGGGGGCTCGAATATCATCGAGTCCCCCCTTGTCTCAGGGCGGTCGTCGGGGATTATCTCCGCGGCAGGTGGATCGAGTATCCGGGCCGGGATGGTGATATGCGGAGGGAGGTGTACTGCGGTGTTCCGCAGGGGTCGGTCCTCGGGCCACTCCTGTGGAACATCGCGTACGACTCGGTGTTGCGGGCCGGCCTCCCCGACGGCGTCAGCACGGTGTGTTATGCGGATGACACACTGGTGCTGGCCGTCGGGGCGCACTGGGGGAGGGCCATGCGTCGCGCGGAGGAGGGGTCGCAACGCGTCGTCGACCGGATCAGGGGGATGGGGATGACGGTGGCGGTCCATAAGACCGAGGTGATTGCGTTTCATTCACCTCGGCAGGATCCGCCACCCCCTCTGATTCGGGTGGGTGGGGCTGACAGCGAGGTGAAGCCCCAGATCAGGTATCTGGGGCTGATCCTCGATAGCCACTGGCGTTTCGAGAAGCATTTCCGCTGCCTGGTCCCCCGGTTGGAAAGGATGGTTGCGGCTCTGGGCCGGATCCTGCCCAACCTGAGGGGCCCGGCGGGCCGAGTTCGTCGCCTCTATGTGGCAATGGTCCAGTCGGTGGCCCTATACGGGGCCCCCGTCTGGGCGGACGACCTGGCTGCCTCCCGGCGCAGCATGACTATGCTGCGTCGGGTGCAGAGGCGCATGGCGCTCAGGGTCGTCCGCGGGTATCGGACCATGTCACATGAGGCGGCGACGGTTCTAGCGGGGATGCCGCCCATGGACCTGCTCGCGCGGTCGCACGCGGCGATGTACCGGCACCGCGTCGACCGTCGCGCGGGGGTGGGGGCGGTCCCGGGCGGGCAGGAACCTGCTTGGGGCGATTTGAAGCGCCAGGCCCGGCAGTCCGTGTTGCTCGCGTGGCAGGAGCGGCTGGCTCTGCCAACCGCGGGGCACCGGACTGTCGGGGCTGTTCGGCCACTCCTGAAGGAGTGGCTGGACAGAGGCCATGGCAGCCTCACCTACCGGCTGGCACAGGTATTTTCCGGGCATGGCAGCTTCGGAAGATACCTGTGCCGGATAGGGAAGGAGCCGACGGCGCGTTGCTGCCACTGCGACGCTGAGCAGGACACGGCGGATCATACCCTGGAGGTATGCCCCGCGTGGGAGGGGGAGCGCCGTGTCCTGGTCGGCGTCGTCGGGCGGGATGTCTCGCAGCCGGGCGTGGTGCGCGCCATGCTCGGCAGCGAGGAGAAGTGGAGGGCCGTGGCCTCCTTCTGCGAGAACGTAATGTTGCAGAAGGAGGCCGCGGGGAGGGAGCGCGAGCTTCAGCGGCGCGCTGAAGCTCGCGCTCGTGCGGTGGCCCGAGGTCGTCGCCCGGTCGCGAGGCGTCGCGGGCGGCCGCCTCGGCGTGGCGGATGACCTAGGCTGGGAGGGGGGTCCTGAGGGGACCCTCCTCCCGCCAGGCGGCGCCGGGTCGGACCGGTTGGGGGTAGGAGTGCCTCCCCCTACCGGTCCGACGCAAGGGGAGGCACCCTCGGCGGTCTGGTGCGGCCATGAACGCCCGGCCGCCGAGGGGTGGAAACGGGGTCGCGGGCGGTTGCGAGTTGGGGCTCGCAGCCGCCACTAAACGCGGCCCCGGGACGGATAGCGGCGGGATGGAGTGGCCCCGTCCCGCCGCTATGAGGCAGTGTGTCTACTGGGGGGACCGATTGTCCCCTCGGGGGATGGGCGCGAAAGCGCGGGCACGGGGAGGATACCGGAAGAATGCTTCGAGCGATTCCCGGTATCCTCCCAAAGCGTGCCGAAGGGTCACCGTGGGGTTTTTAGTGGGTAGGTCCCGCGCCTGTCGTTGTACGGGCGCGGGGAATCCCACACACCCCTCCTACCTCTCCCCAAGGAGGTGGGAGCGAGTCTTTCGAAGATTTTCCCCACGACAAAAAAAAAAAAAAAAAAAAAAAAAAAAAAGTATGAGCTAGATGATGGCAAATACCAGACCTAACCCAGACATAACCGGCGTTATCCTTTAAAATATTAATCGGAACCAGGTTTAATAGACCGTTGCGGTGTGGTACCACATTACTACGTGATCCAATCCAGAAAAAACCCAGAATCTGGCCATTCAAGTATGCGAAAAATGCGAAAGTATGAGCCAGATGATGGCAAATACCAGACCTAACCCAGACATAACCGGCGTTATCCCCTAAAATTTTAATCGGAACCAGGTTTAATTGGCTGTTTCAGTGTGGTACCACATTACTACGTGATCGAAATCAGAAAAAGCCCAGGATCTGGCCATTCAAGTATGCGAAAAATGCGAAAGTATGAGCCAGATGATTGCAAATACCAGACCTAACCCAGACATAACCGGTGTTTCCCCCTAAAATATGGATCGAATCCACCTTTAATTCACTGTTTCGGTGTGGTACCACATTACTACGTAATCAAACCAGAAAAAACCCAGGATCTGGCCAATTGGTATTCGAAAAATGCGAATGTATGAGCTAGATGATAGTAAATACCAGACCTAACCCAGACATAACCGGCGGTATCCCCTAAAATATTAATCGGAACCAGGTTTATTTGACTCTTTCAGTGTGGTACCACATTACTACGTGATCCAAATCAGAAAAAACCCAGGATCTGGCAAACAAGTATACGAAAAATGCGAAAGTATGAGGCAGGTGATTTCAAATACCAGACCTAACACAAACCTAACCGGCGTTATCCTCTAAAATATTAATCGGAACCAGCTTTAATTGATTGCTTCAGTGTGGTACCACATTACTACGTGATCCAAATCAGAAAAAGCCCAGGACCTGGCCATTCAAGTGTGCGAAAAATGCGGAAGTATGATGCAGATGATTGCAAATACCAGACCTAACCCAGACATAACCGGCGTTATCCTTTAAAATATTAATCGGAACCAGGTTTAATAGACCGTTGCGGTGTGGTACCACATTACTACGTGATCCAATCCAGAAAAAACCCAGAATCTGGCCATTCAAGTATGCGAAAAATGCGAAAGTATGAGGCAGCTGATTCCAAATACCAGACCTAACACAAACCTAACCGGCGGTATCCCCTAAAATATTAATCGGAACCAGGTTTATTTGACTCTTTCAGTGTGGTACCACATTACTACGTGATCCAAATCAGAAAAAACCCAGGATCTGGCAAACAAGTATACGAAAAATGCGAAAGTATGAGGCAGGTGATTTCAAATACCAGACCTAACACAAACCTAACCGGCGTTATCCTCTAAAATATTAATCGGAACCAGCTTTAATTGATTGCTTCAGTGTGGTACCACATTACTACGTGATCCAAATCAGAAAAAGCCCAGGACCTGGCCATTCAAGTGTGCGAAAAATGCGGAAGTATGATGCAGATGATTGCAAATACCAGACCTAACCCAGACATAACCGGCGTTATCCTTTAAAATATTAATCGGAACCAGGTTTAATAGACCGTTGCGGTGTGGTACCACATTACTACGTGATCCAATCCAGAAAAAACCCAGAATCTGGCCATTCAAGTATGCGAAAAATGCGAAAGTATGAGGCAGCTGATTCCAAATACCAGACCTAACACAAACCTAACCGGCGTTATCCTCTAAATTATTAATCGGAAACAGGTTTAATTGACTGCCTCAGTGTGGTACCACATTACTACGTGATCCAAATCAGAAAAAGCCCAGGATCTGGTCATTCAAGTATGCGAAAAATGCGAAAGTATGAGGCAGCTGATTCCAAATACCAGACCTAACACAAACCTAACCGGCGTTATCCTCTAAAATATTAATCGCAACCAGGTTTAATTGACTGTTTCAGCGTGGTACCACATTACTACGTGATCCAAATCAGAGAAAGCCCAGGAACTGGCCATTCAAGTATGCGAAAAATGCGAAAGTATGAGCCAGATGATTGGAAATACCAGACCTAACCCAGACATAACCAGCGTTATCCTCTAAAATACTAATCGGAACCAGGTTTAATTGTCGGTTTCGGTGTGATACCACAATACTACGTGATCCAAACTAGAAGAAACCCAGGATCTGCCCAACAAGTATGCGAAAAATGCGTAAGTATGAGCCAGATGATTGCAAATACCAGAACTAACCCAGACATAACCAGCGTTATCCTCTAAAATATTAATCGGAACCAGATTTAATTGTCTGTTTCGGTGTGATACCACAATACTACGTGATCAAAACCAGAAGAAACCCAGGATCTGGCCTACAAGTATGCGAAAAATGCGAAAGTATGAGGCAGCTGATTCCAAATACCAGACCTAACACAAACCTAACCGGCGTTATCCTCTAAAATATTAATCGGAACCAGTTTTAATTGACTGTTTCAGTGTGGTACCACATTACTACGTGATCCAAATCAGAAAAAGCCCAGGTTCTGGCCATTCAAGTATGCGAAAAATGCGAAAGTATGAGCCAGATGATTGCAAATACCAGAACTAACCCAGACATAACCAGCGTTATCCTCTAAAATATTAATCGGATCCAGGTTTAATTGGCTGTTTCGGAGCGATACCACAATACTACGTGATCCAAACTAGAAGAAACCCAGGATCTGGCCAACAAGTATGCGAAAAATGCCAAAGTCTGACACTGGTGATTGCAAATACCAGACCTAACCCAGACATAACCGGCGTTATCCTCTAAAATATTAATCGCAACCAGGTTTAATAGACGGCTTCGGTGTGGTACCACATTACTATGTATTCCAAACCAGAAAAAGACCCAGGATCTGTCCACCAAGTGTGCGAAAAATGCGAAAGTATGAGCTAGATGATGGCAAATACCAGACCCAACCCAGGCATAACCGGCGTTATCCACTAAAATATTAATCGGAACCAGATTTAATTGACTGTTTCAGTGTAGTACCATATTACTACGTGAGCCAAACCAGAAAAGGCCCAGGATCTGGCCAACAAGTATGCGAAGAATGCGAAGGCTGAGTCAGATGATTGCAAATACCAGACCTTACACAAACCTAACCAGCGTTATCCTCTAAAATATTAATCGGAACCAGGTTTAATTGACTGTTTCAGTGTTGTACCATATTACTACGTGATCCAAACCGGAAAAAACCCAGTATCTGGCCAACAAGTATGCGAAAAATGCGAAAGTATGAGGCAGATGATTGCAAATACCAGGACTAACACAAACCTAAACGGCGTTATCCTCTAAAATAATAATCGGAACCAGGATTAATTGACTGTTCCAGTGTGGTACCACATTACTACGTGATCCAAACCGGACAAAACCCAGGATCTGGCCAACAAGTACGCAAAAAATGCGAAAGTATGTGCTAGATGATGGCTAATACCAGACGTAACCCAGACATAACCGGCGTTATCCTCTAAAATATTAATCGGAACCAGGTTTAATTGACTGTTTCAGTGTGGTACCTCATTACTACGTGATCCAAACCAGAAAAAGCCCAGGATCTGGCCATTCAAGTATGCGAAAAATGCGAAAGTATGAGCTAGATGATGGCAAATACCAGAACTAACCCATGCATAACCGGTGTTTCCCCCTAAAATATTGATCGAAACCAGCTTTAATTGACTGCTTCGGTGTGGTACCACATTACTATGTGATCCAAATCAGCAAAAGCCCAGGATCTGCCCAACAAGTATGCGAAAAATGCGAAAGTATGAGCTAGGTGATGGCAAATACCAGATCCAACCCAGGCATAACCGTCGTTATCCCCTAAAATATTAATCGGAACCATGTTTTATTGACTATTTCTGTGTGGTACCACATTAGGACGTGATCCTATCCTGAAAAAACCCAGGATTTGGCCATCAAGTATGCGAAAAATTACGAAAGTATGAGACAGGTGATTGCAAATACCAGACCTAACACAAACCTAACCGGCGTTATCCTCTAAAATATTAATCGGAACCAGGTTTAATTGACCGTTTCGGTGTGGTACCTCAATACTATGTAATCCAAACCAGATAAAATCCAGGATCCGGACAACAAGTATGCGAAAAATGCAAAAGTATGAGTCAGATGATTGCAAATTCCAGATATAACCCAGACATAACCGGCGTTATCCTCTATAATATTAATCGGAACCAGGTTTAATTGACTGCTTCAGTGTAGTATCACATTACTACGTGATCCAAATCAGAAGCAACCCAGGTTCTGGCCAGCAGGTATGCGAAAAACGCTAAAGTATGAGACAGATGATTGCAAATACCAGACATAACCCAGACATAACCAGCGTTATCCTCTAAAGTATTAATCGGAACCAAGTTTAGTTGACTGTTTCAGTGTAGTACTACGTTACTGCGTGATTCAAATCAGAAAAGCCCAGGACCTGGCCATTCAGGTATGCGAAAAATGCGAAAGTATGAGCTTGATGATGGCAAATACCAGACCTAACCCAGACATAACCGGCGTTATCCTCTAAAATATTAATCGCAACCTGGTTTAATTGACTGCTCCAGTGTGGTACCACATTACTACGTGATCCAAACAGGACAAAACCCAGGATCTGGCCAACAAGTACGCGAAAAATGCGAAAGTATGAGACAGGTGATTGCGAATACCAGACCTAACCCAGACATAACCGGTGTTTCCCCCTAAAATATTGATCGAAACCAGCTTTAATTGACTGCTTCGGTGTGGTACCACATTACTACGTGATCCAAATCAGCAAAAGCCCAGGATCTGGCCAACAAGTATGCGAAAAATGCGAAACCATGAGCTAGGTGATGGCAAATACCAGACCTAACCCAGGCATAACCGACGTTATCCTCTGAAATATTAATCGGAACCATGTTTTATTGACTATTTCAGTGATGTACCACATTACTACGTGATCCAAACCAGAAAAAGCCCAGGATCTGGCCAACAAGTATGCGAAGAATGCGAAAGTATGAGACAGATGATTGCAAATACCAGACCTAACACAAACCTAACCGGCGTTATCCTCTAAAATATTAATCGGAACCAGGTTTAATTGACCGTTTCGGTGTGGTACCTCATTACTATGTAATCCAAACCAGAAAAAATCCATGATCTGGACAACAAGTATGCGAAAAATGGGAAAGTATGAGCCAGATGATTGCAAATACCAGAACTAACCCAGACATAACCGGCGTTATCCTCTAAAATATTAATCGCAACCGGGTTTAATTGACTGTTTCGTTGTGGTACCACATTACTACGTGATCCAAACCAGAAAAAACCCAGGATCTGGCCAACAGGTATTCGAAAAATGCGAAAGTATGAGCCAGATGATTGCAAATACCAGAACTAACCCAGACATAACCGGCGTTATCCTCTAAAATATTAATCGCAACCTGGTTTAATTGACTGCTCCAGTGTGGTACCACATTACTACGTGATCCAAACAGGACAAAACCCAGGATCTGGCCAACAAGTACGCGAAAAATGCGAAAGTATGAGACAGGTGATTGCGAATACCAGACCTAACCCAGACATAACCGGTGTTTCCCCCTAAAATATTGATCGAAACCAGCTTTAATTGACTGCTTCGGTGTGGTACCACATTACTACGTGATCCAAATCAGCAAAAGCCCAGGATCTGGCCAACAAGTATGCGAAAAATGCGAAACCATGAGCTAGGTGATGGCTAATACCAGACCTAACTCAGACATAACCGGCGTTATCCTCTAAAATATTAATCGGAACCAGGTTTAATTGCTGTTTCAGTGTGGTACCTCATTACTACATGATCCAAACCAGAAAAAGCCCAGGATCTGGCCATTCAAGAATGCGAAAAATGCGAAAGTATGAGCTAGATGATGGCAAATACCAGAACTAACCAATGCATAACCGGCGTTATCCTCTAAAATACTAATCGGAACCATATTTATTGACTATTTCAGTGTGGTGCCACATTATTACGTGATCCTATCCTGAAGAAACCCAGGATCTGGCCATCAAGTATGCGAAAAATGCGAAAGTATGAGACAGGTGATTGCGAATACCAGACCTAACCCAGACATAACCGGTGTTTCCCCCTAAAATATTGATCGAAACCAGCTTTAATTGACTGCTTCGGTGTGGTACCACATTACTACGTGATCCAAATCAGCAAAAGCCCAGGATCTGGCCAACAAGTATGCGAAAAAGGCGAAACCACGATCTAGGTGATGGCAAATACCAGACCTAACCCAGGCATAACCGACGTTATCCTCTAAAATATTAATCGCAACCATGTTTTATTGACTATTTCAGTGTGGTACCAAATTAATACGTGATCCAAACCAGAAAAAGCCCAGGATCTGGCCAACAAGTATGCGAAGATTGCGAAAGTATGAGGCTGATGATTGCAAGTACCAGACCTAACACAAACCTAACCGGCGTTATCCTCTAAAATATTAATCGGAACCAGGTTTAATTGACTGCTTCAGTGTAGTACCACAACACTACGTGATCCAAATCAGAAAATGCCCAGGATCTGGCCATTCAAGTATGCGAAAGATGCGAAAGTATGAGTCAGATGATGGCAAATACCAGACCTAACCCAGACATAACAGGCGCTATCTTCTAAAATATTAATCACAACCAGGTTTAATTGTCTGTTTCGGTGTGGTACCACATTACTACGTAATCAAACCAGAAAAAACCCAGGATCTGGCCAACAAGTATGCGAAAAATGCGAAAGGATGAGGCAGATGATTGCAAATACCAGACCTAACACAATCCTAACCGCCGTTATCCTCTAAAATATTAATCGCAACCAGGTTTAATTGATTGTTACGGTGTGGTACCACATTACTACGTGATCCAAGCTAGAAAAAGCCCAGGATCTGGTCATTCGAGTATGCGAAAAATACGAAAGTATGAGCTAGGTGATGGCAAATACCAGACCTAACCCAGGCATAACCGTCGTTATCCTCTGAAATATTAATCGGAACCATGTTTTATTGACTATTTCAGTGAGGTACCACATTACTACGTGATCCAAACCAGAAAAAGCCCAGGATCTGGCCAACAAGTATGCGAAGAATGCGAAAGTATGAGGCAGATGATTGCAAATACCAGACCTAACACAAACCTAACCGGCGTTATCCTCTAAAATATTAATCGGAACCAGGTTTAATTGACCGTTTCGGTGTGGTACCTCATTACTATGTAATCCAAACCAGAAAAAATCCATGATCTGGACTGCAAGTATGCGAAAAATGGGAAAGTATGAGTCAGATGATTGCAAATACCAGACATAACCCAGACATAACCGGCGTTATCCTCTAAAATATTAATCGCAACCGGGTTTAATTGACTGTTTCGTTGTGGTACCACATTACTACGTGATCCAAACCAGAAAAAACCCAGGTACTGACCAACAAGTATCCGACAAATGCGAAAGTATGAACCAGATGATTGCAAATACTAGCACTGACCCAGACATAAACGGCGTTATCCTTTAAAATATTAATCGGAATCAGGTTTAATTGACAGCTTCAGTGTAGTACCACAGCACTACGTGATGCAAATCAGAAAATGACCAGGATCTGGCCATTCAAGTATGCGAAAAATGCGAAAGTATGTGCTAGATGATGGCAAATACCAGACCTAACCCAGCCATAGCCGGCGTTATCCTCTGAAATATTAAGCGCAACCAGGTTTAATTGACTGTTTCGGTGTGGTGCCACATTACTATGTAATCAAACCAGAAAAAACCCAGGATCTGGCCAACAGGTATTCGAAAAATGCGAAAGTATGAGCCAGATGATTGCAAATACCAGAACTAACCCAGACATAACCGGCGTTATCTTCTAACATATTAATCGCAACCAGGTTTAATTGACTGCTTCGGTGTGGTACCACATTACTACGCAATCAAACCAGAAAAAACCCAGGGTCTGGCCAACAGGTATTCGAAAAATGCGAAAGTATGAGCTAGATGATTGCAAATACCAGACATAACCCAGACATAACCGGCGTTATCTTCTAACATATTAATCGCAACCAGGTTTAAATGACTGCTTCGGTGTGGTACCACATTACTACGTAATCAAACCAGAAAAAACCCATGTCCTGGCCAACAGGTATTCGAAAAATGCGAAAGTATGAGCTAGATGATTGCAAATACCAGACATAACCCAGACATAACCGGCGTTATCCGCTAAAATATTAATCGGTACCAAGTTTAATTGACTGTTTCAGTGTAGTACCACATTACTGCGTGATTCAAATCAGAAAAAGCCCAGGCCCTGGCCATTCAAGTATGCGAAAAATGCGAAAGTATGAGCTTGATGATGGCAAATACCAACCCTAACCCAGACATAACCGGCGTTATCCTCTAAAATATTAATCGCAACTAGGTTTAATAGACGGCTTCGGTGTGGTACCACATTACTACGTGATCCAAACCAGAAAAAGCCCAGGTTCCGGCCAACAGGTATGCGAAGAATGCGAAAGTCTGAGTCAGATGATTGCAAATACCAGACATAACACAAACCTAAACGGCGCAATCCTTCAAAATATTAATCGGAACCAGGTTTGATTGACTGTTTCAGTGTGGTACCATATTACTACGTGATCCAAACCGGAAAAAACCACAGGATCTGGCCAACAAGTATGCGAAATATTCGAAAGTATGAGGCAGATGATTGCAAATACCAGACCTAACACAAACCTAACCGGCGTTATCCTCTAAAATATTAATCGGAACCAGGTGTAATTGACTGTTTCAGTGTGGTACCACATTCCTATGTGATTCAAACCAGAAAAAACCCAGGATCTGGCCAACAAGTATGCGCAAAATCCGAAAGTATGAGCCAGATGATTGCAAATACCAGAACTAACCCAGACATAACCGGCGTTATCCTCTAAAATATTAATCGCAACCGGGTTTAATTGACTGTTTCGTTGTGGTACCACATTACTACGTGATCCAAACCGGAAAAAACCACAGGATCTGGCCAACAAGTATGCGAAGAATGCGAAAGTCTGAGTCAGATGATTGCAAATACCTGACCTAACACAAACCTAACGGGCGCTATCCTCTAAATTATTAATCGGAAACAGGTTTAATTGACTGCCTCAGTGTGGTACCACATTACTACGTGATCCAAATCAGAAAAAGCCCAGGATCTGGTCATTCAAGTATGCGAAAAATGCGAAAGTATGAGGCAGCTGATTCCAAATACCAGACCAAACACAAACCTAACCGGCGTTATCCTCTAAAATATTAGTCGCAACCAGGTTTAATTGACTGTTTCAGCGTGGTACCACATTACTACGTGATCCAAATCAGAGAAAGCCCAGGAACTGGCCATTCAAGTATGCGAAAAATGCGAAAGTATGAGCCAGATGATTGCAAATACCAGACCTAACCCAGACATAACCAGCGTTATCCTCTAAAATACTAATCGGAACCAGGTTTAATTGTCGGTTTCGGTGTGATACCACAATACTACGTGATCCAAACTAGAAGAAACCCAGGATCTGCCCAACAAGTATGCGAAAAATGCGTAAGTATGAGCCAGAAGATTGCAAATACCAGAACTAACCCAGACATAACCAGCGTTATCCTCTAACATATTAATCGCAACCAGGTTTAATTGACTGCTTCGGTGTGGTACCACATTACTACGCAATCAAACCAGAAAAAACCCAGGGTCTGGCCAACAGGTATTCGAAAAATGCGAAAGTATGAGCTAGATGATTGCAAATACCAGACATAACCCAGACATAACCGGCGTTATCTTCTAACATATTAATCGCAACCAGGTTTAATTGACTGCTTCGGTGTGGTACCACATTACTACGTAATCAAACCAGAAAAAACCCAGGTTCTGGCCAACAGGTATTCGAAAAATGCGAAAGTATGAGCTAGATGATTGCAAATACCAGACATAACCCTGACATAACCGGCGTTATCCTCTAAAATATTAATCGGTACCAAGTTTAATTGACTGTTTCAGTGTAGTACCACATTACTGCGTGATTCAAATCAGAAAAAGCCCAGGCCCTGGCCATTCAAGTATGCGAAAAATGCGAAAGTATGAGCTTGATGATGGCAAATACCAACCCTAACCCAGACATAACCGGCGTTATCCTCTAAAATATTAATCGCAACTAGGTTTAATAGACGGCTTCGGTGTGGTACCACATTACTACGTGATCCAAACCAGAAAAAGCCCAGGTTCCGGCCAGCAGGTATGCGAAGAATGCGAAAGTCTGAGTCAGATGATTGCAAATACCAGACATAACACAAACCTAAACGGCGCAATCCTCCAAAATATTAATCGGAACCAGGTTTGATTGACTGTTTCAGTGTGGTACCATATTACTACGTGATCCAAACCGGAAAAAACCACAGGATCTGGCCAACAAGTATGCGAAAAATTCGAAAGTATGAGGCAGATGATTGCAAATACCAGACCTAACACAAACCTAACCGGCGTTATCCTCTAAAATATTAATCGGAACCAGGTGTAATTGACTGTTTCAGTGTGGTACCACATTCCTATGTGATTCAAACCAGAAAAAACCCAGGATCTGGCCAACAAGTATGCGCAAAATCCGAAAGTATGAGCCAGATGATTGCAAATACCAGAACTAACCCAGACATAACCGGCGTTATCCTCTAAAATATTAATCGCAACCGGGTTTAATTGACTGTTTCGTTGTGGTACCACATTACTACGTGATCCAAACCGGAAAAAACCACAGGATCTGGCCAACAAGTATGCGAAGAATGCGAAAGTCTGAGTCAGATGATTGCAAATACCAGACCTAACACAAACCTAACGGGCGCTATCCTCTAAATTATTAATCGGAAACAGGTTTAATTGACTGCCTCAGTGTGGTACCACATTACTACGTGATCCAAATCAGAAAAAGCCCAGGATCTGGCCAACAAGTACGCGAAAAATGCGAAAGTATGAGCTAGATGATGGCTAATACCAGATCTAACTCAGACATAACCGGCGTTATCCTCTAAAATATTAATCGGAACCAGGTTTAATTGCTGTTTCAGTGTGGTACCTCATTACTACATGATCCAAACCAGAAAAAGCCCAGGATCTGGCCATTCAAGAATGCGAAAAATGCGAAAGTATGAGCTAGATGATGGCAAATACCAGAACTAACCAATGCATAACCGGCGTTATCCTCTAAAATACTAATCGGAACCATATTTATTGACTATTTCAGTGTGGTGCCACATTATTACGTGATCCTATCCTGAAGAAACCCAGGATCTGGCCATCAAGTATGCGAAAAATGCGAAAGCATGAGACGGGTGATTGCGAATACCAGACCTAACCCAGACATAACCGGTGTTTCCCCCTAAAATATTGATTGAAACCAGCTTTAATTGACTGCTTCGGTGTGGTACCACATTACTACGTGATCCAAATCAGCAAAAGCCCAGGATCTGGCCAACAAGTATGCGAAAAAGGCGAAACCATGAGCTAGGTGATGGCAAATACCAGACCTAACCCAGGCATAACCGACGTTATCCTCTAAAATATTAATCGCAACCATGTTTTATTGACTATTTCAGTGTGGTACCAAATTAATACGTGATCCAAACCAGAAAAAGCCCAGGATCTGGCCAACAAGTATCCGAAGATTGCGAAAGTATGAGGCTGATGATTGCAAGTACCAGACCTAACACAAACCTAACCGGCGTTATCCTCTAAAATATTAATCGGAACCAGGCTTAATTGACCGTTTCGGTGTGGTACCTCATTACTATGTAATCCAAACCTAAAAAAATCCAGGATCCGGTCAACAAGTATGCGAAAAATGCGAAAGTATGAGTCAGATGATTGCAAATACTAGCACTAACCCAGACATAAGCGGCGTTATCCTCTAAAATATTAATCGGAACCAGGTTTAATTGACTGCTTCATTGTAGTACCACAACACTACGTGATCCAAATCAGAAAATGCCCAGGATCTGGCCATTCAAGTATGCGAAAGATGCGAAAGTATGAGTCAGATGATGGCAAATACCAGACCTAACCCAGACATAACAGGCGCTATCTTCTAAAATATTAATCACAACCAGGTTTAATTGTCTGTTTCGGTGTGGTACCACATTACTATGTAATCAAACCAGAAAAAACCCAGGATCTGGCCAACAAGTATGCGAAAAATGCGAAAGGATGAGGCAGATGATTGCAAATACCAGACCTAACACAATCCTAACCGCCGTTATCCTCTAAAATATTAATCGCAACCAGGTTTAATTGATTGTTACGGTGTGGTACCACATTACTACGTGATCCAAGCTAGAAAAAGCCCAGGATCTGGTCATTCGAGTATGCGAAAAATACGAAAGTATGAGCTAGGTGATGGCAAATACCAGACCTAACCCAGGCATAACCGTCGTTATCCTCTGAAATATTAATCGGAACCATGTTTTATTGACTATTTCAGTGAGGTACCACATTACTACGTGATCCAAACCAGAAAAAGCCCAGGATCTGGCCAACAAGTATGCGAAGAATGCGAAAGTATGAGGCAGATGATTGCAAATACCAGACCTAACACAAACCTAACCGGCGTTATCCTCTAAAATATTAATCGGAACCAGGTTTAATTGACCGTTTCGGTGTGGTACCTCATACTATGTAATCCAAACCAGAAAAAATCCATGATCTGGACAACAAGTATGCGAAAAATGGGAAAGTATGAGTCAGATGATTGCAAATACCAGACATAACCCAGACATAACCGGCGTTATCCTCTAAAATATTAATCGCAACCGGGTTTAATTGACTGTTTCGTTGTGGTACCACATTACTACGTGATCCAAACCAGAAAAAACCCAGGTACTGACCAACAAGTATCCGACAAATGCGAAAGTATGAACCAGATGATTGCAAATACTAGCACTAACCCAGACATAAACGGCGTTATCCTTTAAAATATTAATCGGAATCAGGTTTAATTGACAGCTTCAGTGTAGTACCACAGCACTACGTGATGCAAATCAGAAAATGACCAGGATCTGGCCATTCAAGTATGCGAAAAATGCGAAAGTCGGAGTCAGATGATGGCAAATACCAGACCGAACCCAGACATAACCGGGTTTATCCTCTAAAATATTAATCGGAGCCAGGTTTGATTGACAGTTTCGGTGTGGTACCAGATTACTACGTGATCTAAATCAGCAAAATCCCAGGATCTGGCCAACAAGTATGCGAAAAATGCGAAAGTATGTGCTAGATGATGGCAAATACCAGACCTAACCCAGCCATAGCCGGCGTTATCCTCTGAAATATTAAGCGCAACCAGGTTTAATTGACTGTTTCGGTGTGGTACCACATTACTATGTAATCAAACCAGAAAAAACCCAGCATCTGGCCAACAGGTATTCGAAGAATGCGAAAGTATGAGTCAGATGATTGCAAATACCAGAACTAACCCAGACATAACCGGCGTTATCTTCTAACATATTAATCGCAACCAGGTTTAATTGACTGCTTCGGTGTGGTACCACATTACTACGCAATCAAACCAGAAAAAACCCAGGGTCTGGCCAACAGGTATTCGAAAAATGCGAAAGTATGAGCTAGATGATTGCAAATACCAGACATAACCCAGACATAACCGGCGTTATCTTCTAACATATTAATCGCAACCAGGTTTAATTGACTGCTTCGGTGTGGTACCACATTACTACGTAATCAAACCAGAAAAAACCCAGGATCTGGCCAACAGGTATTCGAAAAATGCGAAAGTATGAGCTAGATGTTTGCAAATACCAGACATAACCCAGACATAACCGGCGTTATCCTCTAAAATATTAATCGGTACCAAGTTTAATTGACTGTTTCAGTGTAGTACCACATTACAGCGTGATTCAAATCAGAAAAAGCCCAGGCCCTGGCCATTCAAGTATGCGAAAAATGCGAAAGTATGAGCTTGATGATGGCAAATACCAACCCTAACCCAGACATAACCGGCGTTATCCTCTAAAATATTAATCGCAACTAGGTTTAATAGACGGCTTCGGTGTGGTACCACATTACTACGTGATCCAAACCAGAAAAAGTCCAGGTTCCGGCCAACAGGTATGCGAAGAATGCGAAAGTCTGAGTCAGATGATTGCAAATACCAGACCTAACACAAACCTAAACGGCGCAATCCTCCAAAATATTAATCGGAACCAGGTTTGATTGACTGTTTCAGTGTGGTACCATATTACTACGTGATCCAAACCGGAAAAAACCACAGGATCTGGCCAACGAGTATGCGAAAAATTCGAAAGTATGAGGCAGATGATTGCAAATACCAGACCTAACACAAACCTAACCGGCGTTATCCTCTAATATATTAATCGGAACCAGGTGTAATTGACTGTTTCAGTGTGGTACCACATTCCTATGTGATTCAAACCAGAAAAAACCCAGGATCTGGCCAACAAGTATGCGCAAAATCCGAAAGTATGAGCCAGATGATTGCAAATACCAGAACTAACCCAGACATAACCGGCGTTATCCTCTAAAATATTAATCGCAACTGGGTTTAATTGACTGTTTCGTTGTGGTACCACATTACTACGTGATCCAAACCGGAAAAAACCACAGGATCTGGCCAACAAGTATGCGAAGAATGCGAAAGTCTGAGTCAGATGATTGCAAATACCAGACCTAACACAAACCTAACGGGCGCTATCCTCTAAATTATTAATCGGAAACAGGTTTAATTGACTGCCTCAGTGTGGTACCACATTACTACGTGATCCAAATCAGAAAAAGCCCAGGATCTGGTCATTCAAGTATGCGAAAAATGCGAAAGTATGAGGCAGCTGATTCCAAATACCAGACCAAACACAAACCTAACCGGCGTTATCCTCTAAAATATTAATCGCAACCAGGTTTAATTGACTGTTTCAGCGTGGTACCACATTACTACGTGATCCAAATCAGAGAAAGCCCAGGAACTGGCCATTCAAGTATGCGAAAAATGCGAAAGTATGAGCCAGATGATTGCAAATACCAGACCTAACCCAGACATAACCAGCGTTATCCTCTAAAATACTAATCGGAACCAGGTTTAATTGTCGGTTTCGGTGTGATACCACAATACTACGTGATCCAAACTAGAAGAAACCCAGGATCTGCCCAACAAGTATGCGAAAAATGCGTAAGTATGAGCCAGATGATTGCAAATACCAGAACTAACCCAGACATAACCAGCGTTATCCTCTAAAATATTAATCGGAACCAGGTTTAATTGCTGTTTCAGTGTGGTACCTCATTACTACATGATCCAAACCAGAAAAAGCCCAGGATCTGGCCATTCAAGAATGCGAAAAATGCGAAAGTATGAGCTAGATGATGGCAAATACCAGAACTAACCCATGCATAACCGGCGTTATCCTCTAAAATACTAATCGGAACCATATTTATTGACTATTTCAGTGTGGTGCCACATTATTACGTGATCCTATCCTGAAGAAACCCAGGATCTGGCCATCAAGTATGCGAAAAATGCGAAAGTATGAGACAGGTGATTGCGAATACCAGACCTAACCCAGACATAACCGGTGTTTCCCCCTAAAATATTGATCGAAACCAGCTTTAATTGACTGCTTCGGTGTGGTACCACATTACTACGTGATCCAAATCAGCAAAAGCCCAGGATCTGGCCAACAAGTATGCGAAAAATGCGAAACCATGAGCTAGGTGATGGCAAATACCAGACCTAACCCAGGCATAACCGACGTTATCCTCTGAAATATTAATCGGAACCATGTTTTATTGACTATTTCAGTGAGGTACCACATTACTACGTGATCCAAACCAGAAAAAGCCCAGGATCTGGCCAACAAGTATGCGAAGAATGCGAAAGTATGAGCCAGATGATTGCAAATACCAGACATAACCCAGACATAACCGGCGTTATCCTCTAAAATATTAATCGCAACCGGGTTTAATTGACTGTTTCGTTGTGGTACCACATTACTACGTGATCCAAACCAGAAAAAACCCAGGATCTGGCCAACAGGTATTCGAAAAATGCGAAAGTATGAGCCAGATGATTGCAAATACCAGAACTAACCCAGACATAACCGGCGTTATCCTCTAAAATATTAATCGCAACCTGGTTTAATTGACTGCTCCAGTGTGGTACCACATTACTACGTGATCCAAACAGGACAAAACCCAGGATCTGGCCAACAAGTACGCGAAAAATGCGAAAGTATGAGCTAGATGATGGCTAATACCAGACCTAACTCAGACATAACCGGCGTTATCCTCTAAAATATTAATCGCAACCAGGTTTAATTGCTGTTTCAGTGTGGTACCTCATTACTACATGATCCAAACCAGAAAAAGCCCAGGATCTGGCCATTCAAGAATGCGAAAAATGCGAAAGTATGAGCTAGATGATGGCAAATACCAGAACTAACCAATGCATAACCGGCGTTATCCTCTAAAATACTAATCGGAACCATATTTATTGACTATTTCAGTGTGGTGCCACATTATTACGTGATCCTATCCTGAAGAAACCCAGGATCTGGCCATCAAGTATGCGAAAAATGCGAAAGTATGAGACGGGTGATTGCGAATACCAGACCTAACCCAGACATAACCGGTGTTTCCCCCTAAAATATTGATTGAAACCAGCTTTAATTGACTGCTTCGGTGTGGTACCACATTACTACGTGATCCAAATCAGCAAAAGCCCAGGATCTGGCCAACAAGTATGCGAAAAAGGCGAAACCATGAGCTAGGTGATGGCAAATACCAGACCTAACCCAGGCATAACCGACGTTATCCTCTAAAATATTAATCGCAACCATGTTTTATTGACTATTTCAGTGTGGTACCAAATTAATACGTGATCCAAACCAGAAAAAGCCCAGGATCTGGCCAACAAGTATCCGAAGATTGCGAAAGTATGAGGCTGATGATTGCAAGTACCAGACCTAACACAAACCTAACCGGCGTTATCCTCTAAAATATTAATCGGAACCAGGTTTAATTGACCGTTTCGGTGTGGTACCTCATTACTATGTAATCCAAACCAGAAAAAATCCAGGATCCGGTCAACAAGTATGCGAAAAATGCGAAAGTATGAGTCAGATGATTGCAAATACTAGCACTAACCCAGACATAAGCGGCGTTATCCTCTAAAATATTAATCGGAACCAGGTTTAATTGACTGCTTCAGTGTAGTACCACAACACTACGTGATCCAAATCAGAAAATGCCCAGGATCTGGCCATTCAAGTATGCGAAAGATGCGAAAGTATGAGTCAGATGATGGCAAATACCAGACCTAACCCAGACATAACAGGCGCTATCTTCTAAAATATTAATCACAACCAGGTTTAATTGTCTGTTTCGGTGTGGTACCACATTACTACGTAATCAAACCAGAAAAAACCCAGGATCTGGCCAACATATATGCGAAAAATGCGAAAGGATGAGGCAGATGATTGCAAATACCAGACCTAACACAATCCTAACCGCCGCTATCCTCTAAAATATTAATCGCAACCAGGTTTAATTGATTGTTACGGTGTGGTACCACATTACTACGTGATCCAAGCTAGAAAAAGCCCAGGATCTGGTCATTCGAGTATGCGAAAAATACGAAAGTATGAGCTAGGTGATGGCAAATACCAGACCTAACCCAGGCATAACCGTCGTTATCCTCTGAAATATTAATCGGAACCATGTTTTATTGACTATTTCAGTGAGGTACCACATTACTACGTGATCCAAACCAGAAAAAGCCCAGGATCTGGCCAACAAGTATGCGAAGAATGCGAAAGTATGAGGCAGATGATTGCAAATACCAGACCTAACACAAACCTAACCGGCGTTATCCTCTAAAATATTAATCGGAACCAGGTTTAGTTGACCGTTTCGGTGTGGTACCTCATACTATGTAATCCAAACCAGAAAAAATCCATGATCTGGACAACAAGTATGCGAAAAATGGGAAAGTATGAGTCAGATGATTGCAAATACCAGACCTAACCCAGACATAACCGGCGTTATCTTCTAAGATATTAATCGCAACCAGGTTTAATTGACAGTTTCGGTGTGGTGCCAGATTACTACGTGATCCAAATCAGAAAAAGTCAGGATCTGGCGAACAAGTATGCGAAGAATGCGAAAGTATGAGTCATATGATGGCAAATACCAGACCTAATCCAGACAGGACCGGCGTTATCTTCTAAAATATTAATCGGAACCAGGTTTAATTGACTGTTTCAGCGTGGTACCACATTACTACGTGATCCAAATCAGAGAAAGCCCAGGAACTGGCCATTCAAGTATGCGAAAAATGCGAAAGTATGAGCCAGATGATTGCAAATACCAGACCTAACCCAGACATAACCAGCGTTATCCTCTAAAATATTAATCGGAATCAGGTTTAATTGACTGCTTCAGTGTAGTACCACAACACTACGTGATCCAAATCAGAAAATGCCCAGGATCTGGCCATGCAAGTATGCGAAAAATGCGAAAGTATGAGTCAGATGATTGCAAATACCAGACCTAACCCAGACATAACCGGCGTTATCTTCTAAGATATTAATCGCAACCAGGTTTAATTGACAGTTTCTGTGTGGTGCCAGATTACTACGTGATCCAAATCAGAAAAAGTCAGGATCTGGCCAACAAGTATGCGAAGAATGCGAAAGTATGAGTCATATGATGGCAAATACCAGACCTAACCCAGACAGGACCGGCGTTATCTTCTAAAATATTAATCGGAACCAGGTTTAATTGACTGTTTCGGTACGGTACCACATTACTACGTGATCCAATCCAGAAAAAGCCCAGGATCTGGCCAACAAGTATGCGAAGAATGCGAATGTCTGAGTCAGATGATTGCAAATACCAGACCTAACACAAACCTAACCGGCGCTATCCTCTCAAATATTAATCGGAACCAAGTTTAATTGACTGTTTCAGTGTGGTACCACAACACTACGTGATCCAAACCAGAAAATACCCAGGATCTGGCCAACAAGTATGCGAAGAATGCGAAAGTATGAGTCAGATGATGGCAAATACCAGACCTAACCCAGACATAACCGGCGTTATCTTCTAACATATTAATCGCAACCAGGTTTAATTGACTGCTTCGGTGTGGTACCACATTACTACGTAATCAAACCAGAAAAAACCCAGGATCTGGCCAACAAGTATGCTAAGAATTCGAAAGTATGAGGCCGATGATTGCAAATACCAGACCTAACACAAACCTAACCGGCGTTATCCTCTAAAATATTAATCGGAACCAGGTTTAATTGACCATTTCGGTGTGGTACCACATTACTATGTAATACAAACCAGAAAAAATCCAGGATCTGGATAACAAGTATGCGAAAAATGCGAAAGTATGAGTCAAATGATTGCAAATACCAGACATAACCCAGACATAACCGGCGTTATCCTCTAAAATATTAATCGGAACCAGGTTTAATTGACTGTTTCAGTGTAGTACCACATTACTATGTAATACAAACCAGAAAAAATCCAGGATCTGGATAACAAGTATGCGAAAAATGCGAAAGTATGAGTCAAATGATTGCAAATACCAGACACTAACACAAACCTAACCGGCGTTATCCTCTAAAATATTAATCGGAACCAGGTTTAATTGACTGTTTCAGTGTGGTACCATATTACTACGTGATCCAAACCGGACAAAACCCAGGATCTGGCCAACAGGTATTCGAAAAATGCGAAAGTATGAGCTAGATGATTGCAAATACCAGACATAACCCAGACATAACCGGCGATATCCTCTAAAATATTAATCGGTACCAAGTTTAATTGACTGTTTCAGTGTAGTACCACATTACTGCGTGATTCAAATCAGAAAAAGCCCAGGCCCTGGCCATTCAAGTATGCGAAAAATGCGAAAGTATGAGCTTGATGATGGCAAATACCAAGCCTAACCCAGACATAACCGGCGTTATCCTCTAAAATATTAATCGCAACTAGGTTTAATAGACGGCTTCGGTGTGGTACCACATTACTACGTGATCCAAACCAGAAAAAGCCCAGGTTCCGGCCAACAGGTATGCGAAGAATGCGAAAGTCTGAGTCAGATGATTGCAAATACCAGACCTAACACAAACCTAAACGGCGCAATCCTCCAAAATATTAATCGGAACCAGGTTTGATTGACTGTTTCAGTGTGGTACCATATTACTACGTGATCCAAACCGGAAAAAACCACAGGATCTGGCCAACAAGTATGCGAAAAATTCGAAAGTATGAGGCAGATGATTGCAAATACCAGACCTAACACAAACCTAACCGGTGTTATCCTCTAAAATATTAATCGGAACCAGGTTTAATTGACCATTTCGGTGTGGTACCACATTACTATGTAATACAAACCAGAAAAAATCCAGGATCTGGATAACAAGTATGCGAAAAATGCGAAAGTATGAGTCAAATGATTGCAAATACCAGACATAACCCAGACATAACCGGCGTTATCCTCTAAAATATTAATCGGAACCAGGTTTAATTGACTGTTTCAGTGTAGTACCACATTACTATGTAATACAAACCAGAAAAAATCCAGGATCTGGATAACAAGTATGCGAAAAATGCGAAAGTATGAGTCAAATGATTGCAAATACCAGACCTAACACAAACCTAACCGGCGTTATCCTCTAAAATACTAATCGGAACCAGGTTTCATTGACTGTTTCAGTGTGGTACCATATTACTACGTGATCCAAACCGGAAAAAACCCAGGATCTGGCCAACAAGTAAGCGAAGAATGCGAGAGTCTGAGTCAGATGATTGCAAATACCAGACCTAACACAAACCTAACCGGCGTTATCCTCTAAAATATTAATCGGAACCAGGTTTAATTGACTGTTTCAGTGTGGTACCATATTACTACGTGATCCAAACCGGACAAAACCCAGGATCTGGCCAACAGGTATTCGAAAAATGCGAAAGTATGAGCTAGATGATTGCAAATACCAGACATAACCCAGACATAACCGGCGATATCCTCTAAAATATTAATCGGTACCAAGTTTAATTGACTGTTTCAGTGTAGTACCACATTACTGCGTGATTCAAATCAGAAAAAGCCCAGTCCCTGGCCATTCAAGTATGCGAAAAATGCGAAAGTATGAGCTTGATGATGGCAAATACCAAGCCTAACCCAGACATAACCGGCGTTATCCTCTAAAATATTAATCGCAACTAGGTTTAATAGACGGCTTCGGTGTGGTACCACATTACTACGTGATCCAAACCAGAAAAAGCCCAGGTTCCGGCCAACAGGTATGCGAAGAATGCGAAAGTCTGAGTCAGATGATTGCAAATACCAGACCTAACACAAACCTAAACGGCGCAATCCTCCAAAATATTAATCGGAACCAGGTTTGATTGACTGTTTCAGTGTGGTACCATATTACTACGTGATCCAAACCGGAAAAAACCACAGGATCTGGCCAACAAGTATGCGAAAAATTCGAAAGTATGAGGCAGATGATTGCAAATACCAGACCTAACACAAACCTAACCGGCGTTATCCTCTAAAATATTAATCGGAACCAGGTGTAATTGACTGTTTCAGTGTGGTACCACATTCCTATGTGATTCAAACCAGAAAAAACCCAGGATCTGGCCAACAAGTATGCGCAAAATCCGAAAGTATGAGCCAGATGATTGCAAATACCAGAACTAACCCAGACATAACCGGCGTTATCCTCTAAAATATTAATCGCAACCGGGTTTAATTGACTGTTTCGTTGTGGTACCACATTACTACGTGATCCAAACCGGAAAAAACCACAGGATCTGGCCAACAAGTATGCGAAGAATGCGAAAGTCTGAGTCAGATGATTGCAAATACCAGACCTAACACAAACCTAACGGGCGCTATCCTCTAAATTATTAATCGGAAACAGGTTTAATTGACTGCCTCAGTGTGGTACCACATTACTACGTGATCCAAATCAGAAAAAGCCCAGGATCTGGTCATTCAAGTATGCGAAAAATGCGAAAGTATGAGGCAGCTGATTCCAAATACCAGACCTAACACAAACCTAACCGGCGTTATCCTCTAAAATATTAATCGCAACCAGGTTTAATTGACTGTTTCAGCGTGGTACCACATTACTACGTGATCCAAATCAGAGAAAGCCCAGGAACTGGCCATTCAAGTATGCGAAAAATGCGAAAGTATGAGCCAGATGATTGCAAATACCAGACCTAACCCAGACATAACCAGCGTTATCCTCTAAAATATTAATCGGAATCAGGTTTAATTGACTGCTTCAGTATAGTACCACAACACTACGTGATCCAAATCAGAAAATGCCCAGGATCTGGCCATGCAAGTATGCGAAAAATGCGAAAGTATGAGTCAGATGATTGCAAATACCAGACCTAACCCAGACATAACCGGCGTTATCCTCTAAAATATTAATCGGAACCAGGTTTAATTGACTGTTTCAGTGTGGTACCATATTACTACGTGATCCAAATCAGAAAAAGTCAGGATCTGGCCAACAAGTATGCGAAGAATGCGAAAGTATGAGTCAAATGATTGCAAATACCAGACCTAACACAAACCTAACCGGCGTTATCCTCTAAAATATTAATCGGAACCAGGTTTCATTGACTGTTTCAGTGTGGTACCATATTACTACGTGATCCAAACCGGAAAAAACCCAGGATCTGGCCAACAAGTAAGCGAAGAATGCGAAAGTATGAGCCAGATGATTGCAAATACCAGACCTAACCCAGACATAACCGGCGTTATCTTCTAACATATTAATCGCAACCAGGTTTAATTGACTGCTTCGGTGTGGTACCACATTACTACGTAATCAAACCAGAAAAAACCCAGGATCTGGCCAACAAGTATGCTAAGAATTCGAAAGTATGAGGCCGATGATTGCAAATACCAGACATAACCCAGACATAACCGGCGTTATCCTCTAAAATATTAATCGGAACCAGGTTTAATTGACTGTTTCAGTGTAGTACCACATTACTATGTAATAC
Organism: Colletes latitarsis; assembly: GCF_051014445.1. Taxonomy (NCBI): domain Eukaryota; kingdom Metazoa; phylum Arthropoda; class Insecta; order Hymenoptera; family Colletidae; genus Colletes; species Colletes latitarsis. Next base: position 3,990,442 of record NC_135137.1, read on the forward strand.
AAACCAGAAAAAATCCAGGATCTGGATAACAAGTATGCGAAAAATGCGAAAGTATGAGTCAAATGATTGCAAATACCAGACCTAACACAAACCTAACCGGCGTTATCCTCTAAAATATTAATCGGAACCAGGTTTCATTGACTGTTTCAGTGTGGTACCATATTACTACGTGATCCAAACCGGAAAAAACCCAGGATCTGGCCAACAAGTAAGCGAAGAATGCGAGAGTCTGAGTCAGATGATTGCAAATACCAGACCTAACACAAACCTAACCGGCGTTATCCTCTAAAATATTAATCGGAACCAGGTTTAATTGACTGTTTCAGTGTGGTACCATATTACTACGTGATCCAAACCGGACAAAATCCAGGATCTGGACAACAAGTATGCGAAAAATGCGAAAGTATGAGTCAGATGATAGCAAATACCAGACCTTACCCAGACATAACCGGCGTTATCTTCTAAAATATTAATCGCAACGAGGTTTAATTGACAGTTTCGGTGTGGTGCCAGATTACTACGTGATCCAAATCAGCAAAAGCCCAGGATCTGGCCAACAAGTATGCGAAAAATGCGAAAGTATGAGCCAGATGATTGCAAATACCAGACCTAACCCAGACCGAACCGGCGTCTTCCTTTAAAATATTAATCGGAACCACCTATAATTGACTGTATCGGTGTGGTGCCACATTACTACGTGATCAAAGTCAGCAAAAGCCCAGGATCTGGCCAACAAGTATGCGAAAAATGCGAAAGTATGAGTCAAATGATTGCAAATACCAGACCTAACACAAACCTAACCGGCGTTATCCTCTAAAATATTAATCGGAACCAGGTTTCATTGACTGTTTCAGTGTGGTACCATATTACTACGTGATCCAAACCGGAAAAAACCCAGGATCTGGCCAACAAGTAAGCGAAGAATGCGAGAGTCTGAGTCAGATGATTGCAAATACCAGACCTAACACAAACCTAACCGGCGTTATCCTCTAAAATATTAATCGGAACCAGGTTTAATTGACCATTTCGGTGTGGTACCACATTACTATGTAATACAAACCAGAAAAAATCCAGGATCTGGATAACAAGTATGCGAAAAATGCGAAAGTATGAGTCAAATGATTGCAAATACCAGACATAACCCAGACATAACCGGCGTTATCCTCTAAAATATTAATCGGAACCAGGTTTAATTGACTGTTTCAGTGTGGTACCATATTACTACGTGATCCAAACCGGACAAAACCCAGGATCTGGCCAACAGGTATTCGAAAAATGCGAAAGTATGAGCTAGATGATTGCAAATACCAGACATAACCCAGACATAACCGGCGATATCCTCTAAAATATTAATCGGTACCAAGTTTAATTGACTGTTTCAATGTAGTACCACATTACTGCGTGATTCAAATCAGAAAAAGCCCAGGCCCTGGCCATTCAAGTATGCGAAAAATGCGAAAGTATGAGCTTGATGATGGCAAATACCAAGCCTAACCCAGACATAACCGGCGTTATCCTCTAAAATATTAATCGCAACTAGGTTTAATAGACGGCTTCGGTGTGGTACCACATTACTACGTGATCCAAACCAGAAAAAGCCCAGGTTCCGGCCAACAGGTATGCGAAGAATGCGAAAGTCTGAGTCAGATGATTGCAAATACCAGACCTAACACAAACCTAAACGGCGCAATCCTCCAAAATATTAATCGGAACCAGGTTTGATTGACTGTTTCAGTGTGGTAGCATATTACTACGTGATCCAAACCGGAAAAAACCACAGGATCTGGCCAACAAGTATGCGAAAAATTCGAAAGTATGAGGCAGATGATTGCAAATACCAGACCTAACACAAACCTAACCGGTGTTATCCTCTAAAATATTAATCGGAACCAGGTTTAATTGACCATTTCGGTGTGGTACCACATTACTATGTAATACAAACCAGAAAAAATCCAGGATCTGGATAACAAGTATGCGAAAAATGCGAAAGTATGAGTCAAATGATTGCAAATACCAGACATAACCCAGACATAACCGGCGTTATCCTCTAAAATATTAATCGGAACCAGGTTTAATTGACTGTTTCAGTGTAGTACCACATTACTATGTAATACAAACCAGAAAAAATCCAGGATCTGGATAACAAGTATGCGAAAAATGCGAAAGTATGAGTCAAATGATTGCAAATGCCAGACCTAACACAAACCTAACCGGCGTTATCCTCTAAAATATTAATCGGAACCAGGTTTCATTGACTGTTTCAGTGTGGTACCATATTACTACGTGATCCAAACCGGAAAAAACCCAGGATCTGGCCAACAAGTAAGCGAAGAATGCGAGAGTCTGAGTCAGATGATTGCAAATACCAGACCTAACACAAACCTAACCGGCGTTATCCTCTAAAATATTAATCGGAACCAGGTTTAATTGACTGTTTCAGTGTGGTACCATATTACTACGTGATCCAAACCGGACAAAACCCAGGATCTGGCCAACAGGTATTCGAAAAATGCGAAAGTATGAGCTAGATGATTGCAAATACCAGACATAACCCAGACATAACCGGCGATATCCTCTAAAATATTAATCGGTACCAAGTTTAATTGAATGTTTCAGTGTAGTACCACATTACTGCGTGATTCAAATCAGAAAAAGCCCAGTCCCTGGCCATTCAAGTATGCGAAAAATGCGAAAGTATGAGCTTGATGATGGCAAATACCAAGCCTAACCCAGACATAACCGGCGTTATCCTCTAAAATATTAATCGCAACTAGGTTTAATAGACGGCTTCGGTGTGGTACCACATTACTACGTGATCCAAACCAGAAAAAGCCCAGGTTCCGGCCAACAGGTATGCGAAGAATGCGAAAGTCTGAGTCAGATGATTGCAAATACCAGACCTAACACAAACCTAAACGGCGCAATCCTCCAAAATATTAATCGGAACCAGGTTTGATTGACTGTTTCAGTGTGGTACCATATTACTACGTGATCCAAACCGGAAAAAACCACAGGATCTGGCCAACAAGTATGCGAAAAATTCGAAAGTATGAGGCAGATGATTGCAAATACCAGACCTAACACAAACCTAACCGGCGTTATCCTCTAAAATATTAATCGGAACCAGGTGTAATTGACTGTTTCAGTGTGGTACCACATTCCTATGTGATTCAAACCAGAAAAAACCCAGGATCTGGCCAACAAGTATGCGCAAAATCCGAAAGTATGAGCCAGATGATTGCAAATACCAGAACTAACCCAGACATAACCGGCGTTATCCTCTAAAATATTAATCGCAACCGGGTTTAATTGACTGTTTCGTTGTGGTACCACATTACTACGTGATCCAAACCGGAAAAAACCACAGGATCTGGCCAACAAGTATGCGAAGAATACGAAAGTCTGAGTCAGATGATTGCAAATACCAGACCTAACAAAAACCTAACGGGCGCTATCCTCTAAATTATTAATCGGAAACAGGTTTAATTGACTGCCTCAGTGTGGTACCACATTACTACGTGATCCAAATCAGAAAAAGCCCAGGATCTGGTCATTCAAGTATGCGAAAAATGCGAAAGTATGAGGCAGCTGATTCCAAATACCAGACCTAACACAAACCTAACCGGCGTTATCCTCTAAAATATTAATCGCAACCAGGTTTAATTGACTGTTTCAGCGTGGTACCACATTACTACGTGATCCAAATCAGAGAAAGCCCAGGAACTGGCCATTCAAGTATGCGAAAAATGCGAAAGTATGAGCCAGATGATTGCAAATACCAGACCTAACCCAGACATAACCAGCGTTATCCTCTAAAATATTAATCGGAATCAGGTTTAATTGACTGCTTCAGTATAGTACCACAACACTACGTGATCCAAATCAGAAAATGCCCAGGATCTGGCCATGCAAGTATGCGAAAAATGCGAAAGTATGAGTCAGATGATTGCAAATACCAGACCTAACCCAGTCATAACCGGCGTTATCCTCTAAAATATTAATCGGAACCAGGTTTAATTGACTGTTTCAGTGTAGTACCACATTACTACGTGATCCAAATCAGAAAAAGCCCCGGATCTGGCCAACAAGTATGCGAAGAATGCGAAAGTCTGAGTCAGATGATTGCAAATACCAGACCTAACACAAACCTAACCGGCGTTATCCTCTAAAATATTAATCGGAACCAGGTTTCATTGACTGTTTCAGTGTGGTACCATATTACTACGTGATCCAAACCGGAAAAAACCCAGGATCTGGCCAACAAGTAAGCGAAGAATGCGAGAGTCTGAGTCAGATGATTGCAAATACCAGACCTAACACAAACCTAACCGGCGCTATCCTCTCAAATATTAATCGGAACCAAGTTTAATTGACTGTTTCAGTGTGGTACCACAACACTACGTGATCCAAACCAGAAAATACCCAGGATCTGGCCAACAAGTATTCGAAGAATGCGAAAGTATGAGTCAGATGATGGCAAATACCAGACCTAACCCAGACATAACCGGCGTTATCTTCTAACATATTAATCGCAACCAGGTTTAATTGACTGCTTCGGTGTGGTACCACATTACTACGTAATCAAACCAGAAAAAACCCAGGATCTGGCCAACAAGTATGCTAAGAATTCGAAAGTATGAGGCCGATGATTGCAAATACCAGACCTAACACAAACCTAACCGGCGTTATCCTCTAAAATATTAATCGGAACCAGGTTTAATTGACCATTTCGGTGTGGTACCACATTACTATGTAATACAAACCAGAAAAAATCCAGGATCTGGATAACAAGTATGCGGAAAATGCTAAAGTATGAGTCAAATGATTGCAAATACCAGACATAACCCAGACATAACCGGCGTTATCCTCTAAAATATTAATCGGAACCAGGTTTAATTGACTGTTTCAGTGTAGTACCACATTACTATGTAATACAAACCAGAAAAAATCCAGGATCTGGATAACAAGTATGCGAAAAATGCGAAAGTATGAGTCAAATGATTGCAAATACCAGACCTAACACAAACCTAACCGGCGTTATCCTCTAAAATATTAATCGGAACCAGGTTTAATTGACTGTTTCAGTGTGGTACCATATTACTACGTGATCCAAACCGGACAAAATCCAGGATCTGGACAACAAGTATGCGAAAAATGCGAAAGTATGAGTCAGATGATAGCAAGTACCAGACCTTACCCAGACATAACCGGCGTTATCTTCTAAACTATTAATCGCAACGAGGTTTAATTGACAGTTTCGGTGTGGTGCCAGATTACTACGTGATCCAAATCAGCAAAAGCCCAGGATCTGGCCAACAAGTATGCGAAAAATGCGAAAGTATGAGCCAGATGATTGCAAATACCAGACCTAACCCAGACCGAACCGGCGTCTTCCTTTAAAATATTAATCGGAACCACCTATAATTGACTGTATCGGTGTGGTGCCACATTACTACGTGATCAAAGTCAGCAAAAGCCCAGGATCTGGCCAACAAGTATGCGAAGAATGCGAAAGTCTGAGTCAGATGATTGCAAATACCAGACCTAACACAAACCTAAACGGCGCTATCCTCCAAAATATTAATCGGAACCAGGTTTCATTGACTGTTTCCGTGTGGTACCATATTACTATGTAATACAAACCAGAAAAAATCCAGGATCTGGCCAACAAGTATGCGAAGAATGCGAAAGTCTGAGTCAGATGATTGCAAATACCAGACCTAACACAAACCTAAACGGCGCTATCCTCTAAAATATTAATCGGAACCAGGTTTCATTGACTGTTTCCGTGTGGTACCATATTACTACGTGATCCAAACCGGAAAAAACCCAGGATCTGGCCAACAAGTAAGCGAAGAATGCGAGAGTCTGAGTCAGATGATTGCAAATACCAGACCTAACACAAACCTAACCGGCGTTATCCTCTAAAATATTAATCGGAACCAGGTTTAATTGACTGTTTCAGTGTGGTACCATATTACTACGTGATCCAAACCGGACAAAATCCAGGATCTGGACAACAAGTATGCGAAAAATGCGAAAGTATGAGTCAGATGATAGCAAGTACCAGACCTTACCCAGACATAACCGGCGTTATCTTCTAAACTATTAATCGCAACGAGGTTTAATTGACAGTTTCGGTGTGGTGCCAGATTACTACGTGATCCAAATCAGCAAAAGCCCAGGATCTGGCCAACAAGTATGCGAAAAATGCGAAAGTATGAGCCAGATGATTGCAAATACCAGACCTAACCCAGACCGAACCGGCGTCTTCCTTTAAAATATTAATCGGAACCACCTATAATTGACTGTATCGGTGTGGTGCCACATTACTACGTGATCAAAGTCAGCAAAAGCCCAGGATCTGGCCAACAAGTATGCGAAGAATGCGAAAGTCTGAGTCAGATGATTGCAAATACCAGACCTAACACAAACCTAAACGGCGCTATCCTCCAAAATATTAATCGGAACCAGGTTTAATTGACTGTATCAGTGTGGTACCATATTACTACGTGATCCAAACCGGAAAAAACCACAGGATCTGGCCAACAAGTATGCGAAAAATTCGAAAGTATGAGGCAGATGATTGCAAATACCAGACCTAACACAAACCTAACCGGCGTTATCCTCTAAAATATTAATCGGAACCAGGTTTAATTGACTGTTTCAGTGTGGTACCACATTCCTATGTGATTCAAACCAGAAAAAACCCAGGATCTGGCCAACAAGTATGCGCAAAATCCGAAAGTATGAGCCAGATGATTGCAAATACCAGAACTAACCCAGACATAACCGGCGTTATCCTCTAAAATATTAATCGCAACTGGGTTTAATTGACTGTTTCGTTGTGGTACCACATTACTACGTGATCCAAACCAGAAAAAACCCAGGTTCTGACCAACAAGTATCCGACAAATGCGAAAGTATGAACCAGATGATTGCAAATACTAGCACTAACCCAGACATAAGCGGCGTTATCCTCTAAAATATTAATCGGAATCAGGTTTAATTGACTGCTTCAGTGTAGTACCACAACTCTACGTGAACCAAATCAGAAAATGCCCAGGATCTGGCCATGCAAGTATGCGAAAAATGCGAAAGTATGAGCCAGATGATTGCAAATACCAGACCTAACACAAACCTAAACGGCGCTATCCTCCAAAATATTAATCGGAACCAGGTTTAATTGACTGTATCAGTGTGGTACCACATTACTACGTGATCCAAACCGGAAAAAACCACAGGATCTGGCCAACAAGTATGCGAAAAATGCGAAAGTCTGTGTCAGATGATGGCAAATACCAGACCTAACCCAGACATAACCGGCGTTATCCTCTAAAATATTAATCGGAACCAGGTTTGATTGACAGTTTCGGTGTGGTGCCACATTACTACGTGATCAAAATCAGCAAAAGCCCAGGATCTGGCCAACAAGTATGCGCAAAATCCGAAAGTATGAGCCAGATGATTGCCAATACCAGAACTAACCCAGACATAACTGGCGTTATCCTCTAAAATATTAATCGCAACCGGGTTTATTTGACTGTTTCGTTGTGGTACCACATTACTACGTGATCCAAACCAGAAAAAACCCAGGTTCTGACCAACAAGTATCCGACAAATGCGAAAGTATGAACCAGATGATTGCAAATACTAGCACTAACCCAGACATAAGCGGCGTTATCCTCTAAAATATTAATCGGAATCAGGTTTAATTGACTGCTTCAGTGTAGTACCACAACACTACGTGATCCAAATCAGAAAATGCCCAGAATCTGGCCATGCAAGTATGCGAAAAATGCGAAAGTATGAGCCAGATGATTGCAAATACCAGACCTAACCCAGACATAACCGGCGTTATCTTCTAAAATATTAATCGCAACCAGGTTTAATTGACAGTTTCGGTGTGGTGCCAGATTACTACGTGATCCAAATCAGAAAAAGTCAGGATCTGGCCAACAAGTATGCGAAGAATGCGAAAGTATGAGTCATATGATGGCAAATACCAGACCTAACCCAGACATGACCGGCGTTATCTTCTAAAATATTAATCGGAACCAGGTTTAATTGACTGTTTCGGTACGGTACCACATTACTACGTGATCCAAACCAGAAAAAGCCCAGGATCTGGCCAACAAGTATGCGAAGAATGCGAATGTCTGAGTCAGATGATTGCAAATACCAGACCTAACACAAACCTAACCGGCGCTATCCTCTCAAATATTAATCGGAACCAAGTTTAATTGACTGTTTCAGTGTGGTACCACAACACTACGTGATCCAAACCAGAAAATACCCAGGATCTGGCCAACAAGTATGCGAAGAATTCGAAAGTATGAGGCCGATGATTGCAAATACCAGACCTACCACAAACCTAACCGGCGTTATCCTCTAAAATATTAATCGGAACCAGGTTTAATTGACCATTTCGGTGTGGTACCACATTACTATGTAATACAAACCAGAAAAAATCCAGGATCTGGATAACAAGTATGCGAAAAATGCGAAAGTATGAGTCAAATGATTGCAAATACCAGACATAACCCAGACATAACCGGCGTTATCCTCTAAAATATTAATCGGAACCAGGTTTAATTGACTGTTTCAGTGTAGTACCACATTACTACGTGATCCAAATCAGAAAAAGCCCCGGATCTGGCCAACAAGTATGCGAAGAATGCGAAAGTCTGAGTCAGATGATTGCAAATACCAGACCTAACACAAACCTAACCGGCGTTATCCTCTAAAATATTAATCGGAACCAGGTTTCATTGACTGTTTCAGTGTGGTACCATATTACTACGTGATCCAAACCGGAAAAAACCCAGGATCTGGCCAACAAGTAAGCGAAGAATGCGAGAGTCTGAGTCAGATGATTGCAAATACCAGACCTAACACAAACCTAACCGGCGTTATCCTCTAAAATATTAATCGGAACCAGGTTTAATTGACTGTTTCAGTGTGGTACCATATTACTACGTGATCCAAACCGGACAAAATCCAGGATCTGGACAACAAGTATGCGAAAAATGCGAAAGTATGAGTCAGATGATAGCAAATACCAGACCTTACCCAGACATAACCGGCGTTATCTTCTAAAATATTAATAGCAACGAGGTTTAATTGACAGTTTCGGTGTGGTGCCAGATTACTACGTGATCCAAATCAGCAAAAGCCCAGGATCTGGCCAACAAGTATGCGAAAAATGCGAAAGTATGAGCCAGATGATTGCAAATACCAGACCTAACCCAGACCGAACCGGCGTCTTCCTTTAAAATATTAATCGGAACCACCTATAATTGACTGTATCGGTGTGGTGCCACATTACAACGTGATCAAAGTCAGCAAAAGCCCAGGATCTGGCCAACAAGTATGCGAAGAATGCGAAAGTCTGAGTCAGATGATTGCAAATACCAGACCTAACACAAACCTAAACGGCGCTATCCTCCAAAATATTAATCGGAACCAGGTTTAATTGACTGTATCAGTGTGGTACCATATTACTACGTGATCCAAACCGGAAAAAACCACAGGATCTGGCCAACAAGTATGCGAAAAATTCGAAAGTATGAGGCAGATGATTGGAAATACCAGACCTAACACAAACCTAACCGGCGTTATCCTCTAAAATATTAATCGGAACCAGGTTTAATTGACTGTTTCAGTGTGGTACCACATTCCTATGTGATTCAAACCAGAAAAAACCCAGGATCTGGCCAACAAGTATGCGCAAAATCCGAAAGTATGAGCCAGATGATTGCAAATACCAGAACTAACCCAGACATAACCGGCGTTATCCTCTAAAATATTAATCGCAACCGGGTTTAATTGACTGTTTCGTTGTGGTACCACATTACTACGTGATCCAAACCAGAAAAAACCCTGGTTCTGACCAACAAGTATCCGACAAATGCGAAAGTATGAACCAGATGATTGCAAATACTAGCACTAACCCCGACATAAGCGGCGTTATCCTCTAAAATATTAATCGGAATCAGGTTTAATTGACTGCTTCAGTGTAGTACCACAACACTACGTGATCCAAATCAGAAAATGCCCAGGATCTGGCCATTCAAGTATGCGAAAAATGCGAAAGTCTGTGTCAGATGATGGCAAATACCAGACCTAACCCAGACATAACCGGCGTTATCCTCTCAAATATTAATCGGAACCAGGTTTGATTGACAGTTTCGGTGTGGTGCCACATTACTACGTGATCAAAATCAGCAAAAGCCCAGGATCTGGCCAACAAGTATGCGCAAAATCCGAAAGTATGAGCCAGATGATTACAAATACCAGAACTAACCCAGACATAACCGGCGTTATCCTCTAAAATATTAATCGCAACCGGGTTTAATTGACTGTTTCGTTGTGGTACCACATTACTACGTGATCCAAACCAGAAAAAACCCAGGTTCTGACCAACAAGTATCCGACAAATGCGAAAGTATGAACCAGATGATTGCAAATACTAGCACTAACCCAGACATAAGCGGCGTTATCCTCTAAAATATTAATCGGAATCAGGTTTAATTGACTGCTTCAGTGTAGTACCACAACACTACGTGATCCAAATCAGAAAATGCCCAGGATCTGGCCATGCAAGTATACCAAAAATGCGAAAGTATGAGCCAGATGATTGCAAATACCAGACCTAACCCAGACATAACCGGCGTTATCTTCTAAAATATTAATCGCAACCAGGTTTAATTGACAGTTTCGGTGTGGTGCCAGATTACTACGTGATCCAAATCAGAAAAAGTCAGGATCTGGCCAACAAGTATGCGAAGAATGCGAAAGTATGAGTCATATGATGGCAAATACCAGACCTAACCCAGACATGACCGGCGTTATCTTCTAAAATATTAATCGGAACCAGGTTTAATTGACTGTTTCGGTACGGTACCACATTACTACGTGATCCAAACCAGAAAAAGCCCAGGATCTGGCCAACAAGTATGCGAAGAATGCGAATGTCTGAGTCAGATGATTGCAAATACCAGACCTAACACAAACCTAACCGGCGCTATCCTCTCAAATATTAATCGGAACCAAGTTTAATTGACTGTTTCAGTGTGGTACCACAACACTACGTGATCCAAACCAGAAAATACCCAGGATCTGGCCAACAAGTATGCGAAGAATGCGAAAGTATGAGTCAGATGATGGCAAATACCAGACCTAACCCAGACATAACCGGCGTTATCTTCTAACATATTAATCGCAACCAGGTTTAATTGACTGCTTCGGTGTGGTACCACATTACTACGTAATCAAACCAGAAAAAACCCAGGCTCTGGCCAACAGGTATTCGAAAAATGCGAAAGTATGAGCTAGATGATTGCAAATACCCGACATAACCCAGACATAACCGGCGTTATCTTCTAAAATATTAATCGGTACCAAGTTTAATTGACTGTTTCAGTGTAGTACCATATTACTACGTGATCCAAACCGGAAAAAACCCAGTATCTGGCCAACAAGTATGCTAAGAATTCGAAAGTATGAGCCAGATGATTGCAAATACCAGAACTAACCCAGACATAACCGGCGTTATCCTCTAAAATATTAATCGCAACCGGGTTTAATTGACTGTTTCGTTGTGGTACCACATTACTACGTGATCCAAACCAGAAAAAACCCAGGTTCTGACCAACAAGTATCCGACAAATGCGAAAGTATGAACCAGATGATTGCAAATACTAGCACTAACCCAGACATAAGCGGCGTTATCCTCTAAAATATTAATCGGAATCAGGTTTAATTGACTGCTTCAGTGTAGTACCACAACACTACGTGATCCAAATCAGAAAATGCCCAGGATCTGGCCATGCAAGTATACGAAAAATGCGAAAGTATGAGCCAGATGATTGCAAATACCAGACCTAACCCAGACATAACCGGCGTTATCTTCTAAAATATTAATCGGAACCAGGTTTAATTGACAGTTTCGGTGTGGTGCCAGATTACTACGTGATCCAAACCAGAAAATACCCAGGATCTGGCCAACAAGTATGCGAAGAATGCGAAAGTATGAGTCAGATGATGGCAAATACCAGACCTAACCCAGACATGACCGGCGTTATCTTCTAAAATATTAATCGGAACCAGGTTTAATTGACTGTTTCGGTACGGTACCACATTACTACGTGATCCAAACCAGAAAAAGCCCAGGATCTGGCCAACAAGTATGCGAAGAATGCGAATGTCTGAGTCAGATGATTGCAAATACCAGACCTAACACAAACCTAACCGGCGCTATCCTCTCAAATATTAATCGGAACCAAGTTTAATTGACTGTTTCAGTGTGGTACCACAACACTACGTGATCCAAACCAGAAAATACCCAGGATCTGGCCAACAAGTATGCGAAGAATGCGAAAGTATGAGTCAGATGATGGCAAATACCAGACCTAACCCAGACATAACCGGCGTTATCTTCTAACATATTAATCGCAACCAGGTTTAATTGACTGCTTCGGTGTGGTACCACATTACTACGTAATCAAACCAGAAAAAACCCAGGATCTGGCCAACAGGTATTCGAAAAATGCGAAAGTATGAGCTAGATGATTGCAAATACCCGACATAACCCAGACATAACCGGCGTTATCTTCTAAAATATTAATCGGTACCAAGTTTAATTGACTGTTTCAGTGTAGTACCACATTACTGCGTGATCCAAACCAGAAAAAACCCAGGATCTGGCCAACAAGTATGCTAAGAATTCGAAAGTATGAGGCCGACGATTGCAAATACCAGACCTAACACAAACCTAACCGGCGTTATCCTCTAAAATATTAATCGGAACCAGGTTTAATTGACCATTTCGGTGTGGTACCACATTACTATGTAACACAAACCAGAAAAAATCCAGGATCTGGATAACAAGTATGCGAAAAATGCGAAAGTATGAGTCAAATGATTGCAAATACCAGACACAACCCAGACATAAGCGGCGTTATCCTCTAAAATATTAATCGGAATCAGGTTTAATTGACTGCTTCAGTGTAGTACCACAACACTACGTGATCCAAATCAGAAAATGCCCAGGATCTGGCCATGCAAGTATACGAAAAATGCGAAAGTATGAGCCAGATGATTGCAAATACCAGACCTAACACAAACCTAACCGGCGTTATCCTCTAAAATATTAATCGGAACCAGGTTTCATTGACTGTTTCAGTGTGGTACCATATTACTACGTGATCCAAACCGGAAAAAACCCAGGATCTGGCCAACAAGTAAGCGAAGAATGCGAGAGTCTGAGTCAGATGATTGCAAATACCAGAACTAACCCAGACATAACCGGCGTTATCCTCTAAAATATTAATCGCAACCGGGTTTAATTGACTGTTTCGTTGTGGTACCACATTACTACGTGATCCAAACCAGAAAAAACCCTGGTTCTGACCAACAAGTATCCGACAAATGCGAAAGTATGAACCAGATGATTGCAAATACTAGCACTAACCCCGACATAAGCGGCGTTATCCTCTAAAATATTAATCGGAATCAGGTTTAATTGACTGCTTCAGTGTAGTACCACAACACTACGTGATCCAAATCAGAAAATGCCCAGGATCTGGCCATTCAAGTATGCGAAAAATGCGAAAGTCTGTGTCAGATGATGGCAAATACCAGACCTAACCCAGACATAACCGGCGTTATCCTCTCAAATATTAATCGGAACCAGGTTTGATTGACAGTTTCGGTGTGGTGCCACATTACTACGTGATCAAAATCAGCAAAAGCCCAGGATCTGGCCAACAAGTATGCGCAAAATCCGAAAGTATGAGCCAGATGATTGCAAATACCAGAACTAACCCAGACATAACCGGCGTTATCCTCTAAAATATTAATCGCAACCGGGTTTAATTGACTGTTTCGTTGTGGTACCACATTACTACGTGATCCAAACCAGAAAAAACCCAGGTTCTGACCAACAAGTATCCGACAAATGCGAAAGTATGAACCAGATGATTGCAAATACTAGCACTAACCCAGACATAAGCGGCGTTATCCTCTAAAATATTAATCGGAATCAGGTTTAATTGACTGCTTCAGTGTAGTACCACAACACTACGTGATCCAAATCAGAAAATGCCCAGGATCTGGCCATGCAAGTATACCAAAAATGCGAAAGTATGAGCCAGATGATTGCAAATACCAGACCTAACCCAGACATAACCGGCGTTATCTTCTAAAATATTAATCGCAACCAGGTTTAATTGACAGTTTCGGTGTGGTGCCAGATTACTACGTGATCCAAATCAGAAAAAGTCAGGATCTGGCCAACAAGTATGCGAAGAATGCGAAAGTATGAGTCATATGATGGCAAATACCAGACCTAACCCAGACATGACCGGCGTTATCTTCTAAAATATTAATCGGAACCAGGTTTAATTGACTGTTTCGGTAAGGTACCACATTACTACGTGATCCAAACCAGAAAAAGCCCAGGATCTGGCCAACAAGTATGCGAAGAATGCGAATGTCTGAGTCAGATGATTGCAAATACCAGACCTAACACAAACCTAACCGGCGCTATCCTCTCAAATATTAATCGGAACCAAGTTTAATTGACTGTTTCAGTGTGGTACCACAACACTACGTGATCCAAACCAGAAAATACCCAGGATCTGGCCAACAAGTATGCGAAGAATGCGAAAGTATGAGTCAGATGATGGCAAATACCAGACCTAACCCAGACATAACCGGCGTTATCTTCTAACATATTAATCGCAACCAGGTTTAATTGACTGCTTCGGTGTGGTACCACATTACTACGTAATCAAACCAGAAAAAACCCAGGATCTGGCCAACAGGTATTCGAAAAATGCGAAAGTATGAGCTAGATGATTGCAAATACCCGACATAACCCAGACATAACCGGCGTTATCTTCTAAAATATTAATCGGTACCAAGTTTAATTGACTGTTTCAGTGTAGTACCATATTACTACGTGATCCAAACCGGAAAAAACCCAGTATCTGGCCAACAAGTATGCTAAGAATTCGAAAGTATGAGCCAGATGATTGCAAATACCAGAACTAACCCAGACATAACCGGCGTTATCCTCTAAAATATTAATCGCAACCGGGTTTAATTGACTGTTTCGTTGTGGTACCACATTACTACGTGATCCAAACCAGAAAAAACCCAGGTTCTGACCAACAAGTATCCGACAAATGCGAAAGTATGAACCAGATGATTGCAAATACTAGCACTAACCCAGACATAAGCGGCGTTATCCTCTAAAATATTAATCGGAATCAGGTTTAATTGACTGCTTCAGTGTAGTACCACAACACTACGTGATCCAAATCAGAAAATGCCCAGGATCTGGCCATGCAAGTATACGAAAAATGCGAAAGTATGAGCCAGATGATTGCAAATACCAGACCTAACCCAGACATAACCGGCGTTATCTTCTAAAATATTAATCGGAACCAGGTTTAATTGACAGTTTCGGTGTGGTGCCAGATTACTACGTGATCCAAATCAGAAAAAGTCAGGATCTGGCCAACAAGTATGCGAAGAATGCGAAAGTATGAGTCATATGATGGCAAATACCAGACCTAACCCAGACATGACCGGCGTTATCTTCTAAAATATTAATCGGAACCAGGTTTAATTGACTGTTTCGGTACGGTACCACATTACTACGTGATCCAAACCAGAAAAAGCCCAGGATCTGGCCAACAAGTATGCGAAGAATGCGAATGTCTGAGTCAGATGATTGCAAATACCAGACCTAACACAAACCTAACCGGCGCTATCCTCTCAAATATTAATCGGAACCAAGTTTAATTGACTGTTTCAGTGTGGTACCACAACACTACGTGATCCAAACCAGAAAATACCCAGGATCTGGCCAACAAGTATGCGAAGAATGCGAAAGTATGAGTCAGATGATGGCAAATACCAGACCTAACCCAGACATAACCGGCGTTATCTTCTAACATATTAATCGCAACCAGGTTTAATTGACTGCTTCGGTGTGGTACCACATTACTACGTAATCAAACCAGAAAAAACCCAGGATCTGGCCAACAGGTATTCGAAAAATGCGAAAGTATGAGCTAGATGATTGCAAATACCCGACATAACCCAGACATAACCGGCGTTATCTTCTAAAATATTAATCGGTACCAAGTTTAATTGACTGTTTCAGTGTAGTACCACATTACTGCGTGATCCAAACCAGAAAAAACCCAGGATCTGGCCAACAAGTATGCTAAGAATTCGAAAGTATGAGGCCGACGATTGCAAATACCAGACCTAACACAAACCTAACCGGCGTTATCCTCTAAAATATTAATCGGAACCAGGTTTAATTGACCATTTCGGTGTGGTACCACATTACTATGTAATACAAACCAGAAAAAATCCAGGATCTGGATAACAAGTATGCGAAAAATGCGAAAGTATGAGTCAAATGATTGCAAATACCAGACACAACCCAGACATAAGCGGCGTTATCCTCTAAAATATTAATCGGAATCAGGTTTAATTGACTGCTTCAGTGTAGTACCACAACACTACGTGATCCAAATCAGAAAATGCCCAGGATCTGGCCATGCAAGTATACGAAAAATGCGAAAGTATGAGCCAGATGATTGCAAATACCAGACCTAACACAAACCTAACCGGCGTTATCCTCTAAAATATTAATCGGAACCAGGTTTCATTGACTGTTTCAGTGTGGTACCATATTACTACGTGATCCAAACCGGAAAAAACCCAGGATCTGGCCAACAAGTAAGCGAAGAATGCGAGAGTCTGAGTCAGATGATTGCAAATACCAGACCTAACACAAACCTAACCGGCGTTATCCTCTAAAATATTAATCGGAACCAGGTTTCATTGACTGTTTCAGTGTGGTACCATATTACTACGTGATCCAAACCGGAAAAAACCACAGGATCTGGCCAACAAGTATGCGAAAAATTCGAAAGTATGAGGCAGATGATTGCAAATACCAGACCTAACACAAACCTAACCGGCGTTATCCTCTAAAATATTAATCGGAACCAGGTTTAATTGACTGTTTCAGTGTGGTACCACATTCCTATGTGATTCAAACCAGAAAAAACCCAGGATCTGGCCAACAAGTATGCGCAAAATCCGAAAGTATGAGCCAGATGATTGCAAATACCAGAACTAACCCAGACATAACCGGCGTTATCCTCTAAAATATTAATCGCAACCGGGTTTAATTGACTGTTTCGTTGTGGTACCACATTACTACGTGATCCAAACCAGAAAAAACCCAGGTTCTGGCCAACAAGTATCCGACTAATGCGAAAGTATGAACCAGATGATTGCAAATACTAGCACTAACCCAGACATAAGCGGCGTTATCCTCTAAAATATTTATCGGAATCAGGTTTAATTGACTGCTTCAGTGTAGTACCACAACACTACGTGATCCAAATCAGAAAATGCCCAGAATCTGGCCATGCAAGTATGCGAAAAATGCGAAAGTATGAGCCAGATGATTGCAAATACCAGACCTAACCCAGACATAACCGGCGTTATCTTCTAAAATATTAATCGCAACCAGGTTTAATTGACAGTTTCGGTGTGGTGCCAGATTACTACGTGATCCAAACCAGAAAAAGCCCAGGATCTGGCCAACAAGTATGCGAAGAATGCGAATGTCTGAGTCAGATGATTGCAAGTACCAGACCTAGCACAAACCTAACCGGCGCTATCCTCTCAAATATTAATCGGAACCAAGTTTAATTGACTGTTTCAGTGTGGTACCACAACACTACGTGATCCAAACCAGAAAATACCCAGGATCTGGCCAACAAGTATGCGAAGAATGCGAAAGTATGAGTCAGATGATGGCAAATACCAGACCTAACCCAGACATAACCGGCGTTATCTTCTAAAATATTAATCGGTACCAAGTTTAATTGACTGTTTCAGTGTAGTACCACATTACTGCGTGATCCAAACCAGAAAAAACCCAGGATCTGGCCAACAAGTATGCTAAGAATTCGAAAGTATGAGGCCGATGATTGCAAATACCAGACCTAACACAAACCTAACCGGCGTTATCCTCTAAAATATTAATCGGAACCAGGTTTAATTGACCATTTCGGTGTGGTACCACATTACTATGTAATACAAACCAGAAAAAATCCAGGATCTGGATAACAAGTATGCGAAAAATGCGAAAGTATGAGTCAAATGATTGCAAATACCAGACATAACCCAGACATAACCGGCGTTATCCTCTAAAATATTAATCGGAACCAGGTTTAATTGACTGTTTCAGTGTAGTACCACATTACTACGTGATCCAAATCAGAAAAAGCCCCGGATCTGGCCAACAAGTATGCGAAGAATGCGAAAGTCTGAGTCAGATGATAGCAAATACCAGACCTAACACAAACCTAACCGGCGTTATCCTCTAAAATATTAATCGGAACCAGGTTTAATTGACTGTTTCAGTGTGGTACCATATTACTACGTGATCCAAACCGGACAAAATCCAGGATCTGGACAACAAGTATGCGAAAAATGCGAAAGTATGAGCCAGATGATTGCAAATACCAGACCTAACACAGACCGAACCGGCGTCTTCCTTTAAAATATTAATCGGAACCACCTATAATTGACTGTATCGGTGTGGTGCCACATTACTACGTGATCAAAGTCAGCAAAAGCCCAGGATCTGGCCAACAAGTATGCGAAGAATGCGAAAGTCTGAGTCAGATGATTGCAAATACCAGACCTAACACAAACCTAACCGGCGTTATCCTCTAAAATATTAATCGGAACCAGGTTTAATTGACTGTTTCAGTGTGGTATCATATTACTACGTGATCCAAACCGGACAAAATCCAGGATCTGGACAACAAGTATGCGAAAAATGCGAAAGTATGAGCCAGATGATTGCAAATACCAGACCTAACACAGACCGAACCGGCGTCTTCCTTTAAAATATTAATCGGAACCAGGTTTATTTGACTCTTTCAGTGTGGTACCACATCACTACGTGATCCAAATCAGAAAATGCCCGGGATCTGGCCAACAAGTACGCGAAGAATGCGAAAGTACGAGCCAGATGAGGGCAAATACCAGACCTAACCCAAGCATAACTGGCGTTGTCCTCAAAAATATTAATCGGATCCAGGTTTAGTTGACTGTTTCGGTGTGGTACCACATTACTACGTGATCCAAACCAGACAAAACCCAGGATCTGGCCAACATGTATGCGAAAAATGCGAAAGCATGAGCCAGATGATTGCAAATACCAGAACTAACCCCGACATAACCGGAGTTATCCTCTAAAATATTAATCGGAACCATGTTTAGTTGACTACTTCGGTGTGGTACCACATTACTACTTGATCCAAACCAGAAAAAAGCCAGGATCTGGACAACATGTATGCGAAAAATGCGAAAGCATGAGCCAGATGATTGCAAATACCAGAACTAACCCCGACATAACCGGAGTTATCCTCTAAAATATTAATCGGAACCATGTTTTATTGACTATTTCAGTGTGGTACCACATTAATACGTGATCCTATCCAGACAAAAACCCGGGATCTGGCCTACAAATATGCGAAAAATGCGAAAGTATGAGCCAGATGATAGCAAATACGAGAACTAACCCAGACATAACCGGCGTTGTCCTCTAAAATATTAATCGCAACCAGGTTTAGTTGACACTTTCAGTGTGGTACCAAAATACTACGTGATCCGAACCAGAAAAAGGCCAGGATCTGGCCAACAAGTATGCGAAAAATGCGAAAGTATGGCCTAGATGTTTGCAAATACCAGAACTAACCCCGACATAACCGGAGTTATCCTCTAAAATATTAATCGGAACCATGTTTTATTGACTATTTCAGTGTGGTACCACATTAATACGTGATCCTATCCAGACAAAAACCCGGGATCTGGCCTACAAATATGCGAAAAATGCGAAAGTATGAGGCAGATGATTCCAAATACCAGACCTAACCCAGACATAACCGGCGGTATCCTTTAAAATATTAATCGGAACCAGGTTTAATCAACTGTTTCGGTGTGGTACCACATTACTACGTGATCGAAGCCAGAAAAAACCCAGGATCTGGCCAACAAGTAAGCGAAAAATGCGAAAGTATGAGGTAGATGATTTCAACAACCAGACCTAACCCAGACATAACCGGCGGTATCCTTTAAAATATTAATCGGAACCAGGTTTAATCGACTGTTTCGGTGTGGTACCACATTACTACGTGATCCAAACCAGAAAAAACCCAGGATCTGGCCAACAAGTATGCGAAGAATCCGAAAATCTGAGTCAGATGATGGTAAATACCAGACCTAACCCAGACATAAACGGCGTTATCCTCTAAAATAATAACCGGAACCAGGATCAATTGACTGTTCCAGTGTGGTACCACATTACTACGTGATCCTAACCAGAAAAAAACCCAGGATCTGGCCAACAAGTATGCGAAGGTAGCGAAAGTATGAGGCAGATGATTGCAAATACCAGACGTATCCGAGACCTGGCACATGTTATCCTCTGAAATATTGATGGCAACCAGGTTTAATTGAATATTTCAGTGTGGTATCACATTAATACGAGATCCAAACCTGAAAAAGGCCAGGATCTGGTCATTCAAGTATGCGAAAAAAGCGAAAGCATGAGCTAGAAGATGGCAAATAGCAGACCTAACGCAGGCAAAACCGGCGTTCTCCTCTAAAATATTAATCGGAACCATGTTTTATTGACTATTTCAGTGTGGTACTACATTAATACGTGATCCTATCCAGACAAAAACCTGGGATCTGGCCTACAAATATGCGAAAAACGCGAAAGTATGAGCCAGATGATTGCAAATACGAGAACTAACCCAGACATAACCGGCGTTGTCCTCTAAAATATTAACCGCAACCAGGTTTAATTGACGGTTTCGGTGTGGTACCATATTACTACGTAATTCAAACCGGAAAAAAACCAGGATCTGGCCAACAAGTATGCGAAGAATGCGAAAGTCTGAGTCTGATGATGGCAAATACCAGACCTAACCCAGCCATAACCGGCGTTGTCCTCTAAAATATTAATCGGAACCAGGTTTATTTGACTCTTTCAGTGTGGTACCACATCACTACGTGATCCAAATCAGAAAATGCCCGGGATCTGGCCAACAAGTACGCGAAGAATGCGAAAGTACGAGCCAGATGAGGGCAAATACCAGACCTAACCCAAGCATAACTGGCGTTGTCCTCAAAAATATTAATCGGATCCAGGTTTAGTTGACTGTTTCGGTGTGGTACCACATTACTACGTGATCCAAACCAGACAAAACCCAGGATCTGGCCAACATGTATGCGAAAAATGCGAAAGCATGAGCCAGATGATTGCAAATACCAGAACTAACCCCGACATAACCGGAGTTATCCTCTAAAATATTAATCGGAACCATGTTTAGTTGACTACTTCGGTGTGGTACCACATTACTACTTGATCCAAACCAGAAAAAAGCCAGGATCTGGACAACATGTATGCGAAAAATGCGAAAGCATGAGCCAGATGATTGCAAATACCAGAACTAACCCCGACATAACCGGAGTTATCCTCTAAAATATTAATCGGAACCATGTTTTATTGACTATTTCAGTGTGGTACCACATTAATACGTGATCCTATCCAGACAAAAACCCGGGATCTGGCCTACAAGTATGCGAAAAATGCGAAAGTATGGCCTAGATGTTTGCAAATACCAGAACTAACCCCGACATAACCGGAGTTATCCTCTAAAATATTAATCGGAACCATGTTTAGTTGACTACTTCGGTGTGGTACCACATTACTACGTGATCCAAACCAGAAAAAAGCCAGGATCTGGCCAACAAGTATGCGAAAGTAGCGAAAGTATGAGCCAGATTATAGCAAATACCGGACCTAACACAAACCTAACCGGCGTTATCCTCTAAAATATTACTGGGAACAAGGTTTCATTGACTGTTTCGGAGTGGTACCACATTACTACGTGATCCAAACCGGAAAAAACCGAGGATCTGCCAACAAGTAAGCGAAAAATGCGAAAGTATGAGGCAGATGATTCCAAATACCAGACCTAACCCAGACATAACCGGCGGTATCCTTTAAAATATTAATCGGAACCAGGTTTAATCAACTGTTTCGGTGTGGTACCACATTACTACGTGATCGAAGCCAGAAAAAACCCAGGATCTGGCCAACAAGTAAGCGAAAAATGCGAAAGTATGAGGTAGATGATTTCAACAACCAGACCTAACCCAGACATAACCGGCGTTATCCTCTAAAATATTAATCGGATCCAGGTTTAGTTGACTGTTTCGGTGTGGTACCATATTACTACGTGATCCAAACCAGAAAAAGCCCAGGATCTGGCCAACAAGTATGCGAAAAATGCGAAAGCACGAGCCAGATGATTGGAAATACCAGAACTAACCCAGACATAACCAGCGTTATCCTCTAAAATTTTAATCGAAACCAGGTTTAGTTGACCGTTTCAGCGCGGTACCACTTTATTACGTGACCTAACCGGAAAAGAATCCAGGATCTGGCCATTCAAGTATGCGAAAACTGCGAAAGTACGAGCTAGATGAGGGCAAATACCAGACGTGACCCAAGCATAACCGGCGTTGTCCTCTAAAATATTAATCGGAACGGGGTTTAATTGGCTGTTACAGTGTGGTACCACATTACTACGGGAAACAAACCATAAAAGGCCAGGATCTGGCCATTCAAGTATGCGAAAAATGCGAAAGTATGAGATAGATGATTCCAAATACCAGACGTAACCCGGACCTAACCGGCGTTATCCTGTAAAATAATAACCGGAACCAGGTTGAATTGACTGTTTCAGTGTGGTGCCATATTACTACGTGATCCAATCCAGAAAAAGGCCAGGATCTGGCCAACAAGTATGCGAAAAATGCGAAAGCACGAGCCAGATGATTGCAAATACCAGAACTAACCCAGACATAACCGGCGTTACCGCCTAAAATATTAATCGGAACCAGGTTTATTTGACTGTTTCAGTGTGGTACCACATTATTACGTGATCCAAACCGGAAAAAACCGAGGATCTGGCCAACAAGTAAGCGAAAAATGCGAAAGTAGGAGGCAGATGATTCCAAATACCAGACCTAACCCAGACATAACCGGCGGTATCCTTTAAAATATTAATCGGAACCAGGTTTAATCGACTGTTTCGGTGTGGTACCACATTACTACGTGATCCAAACCAGAAAAAACCCAGGATCTGACCAACAAGTATGCGAAGAATCCGAAAATCTGAGTCAGATGATGATAAATACCAGACCTAACCCAGACATAACCGGCGTTATCCTGTAAAATAATAACCGGAACCAGGATTAATTGACTATTACAGTGTGGTACCACATTACTACGTGATCCAAACCAGAAAAATGCCAGGATCTGGCCAACAAATATTCGAAAAATGCGAAAGTATGGGCTAGATGATGGCAAATACCAGACCTAACCCAGACATAACCGGCGTTATCCGCCAAAATATTAATCGCAACCAGGTTTAATTGACTACTTCAGTGTGGTACCACATTAATACGTGATCCTAACCAGAAAAAAACCCAGAGTCTGGCCAACAAGTATGCGAAAAATGCGAAAGTAGGAGGTAGATGATGGCAAATACCAGACCTAACCCAGACATAACCGGCATTATCCTCTAAAATAATAACCGGAACCAGGATTAATTGACTATTACAGTGTGGTACCACATCACTACGTGATCCAAACCAGAAAAAGGCAAGGATCTGGCCAACAAGTATGCGAAAAATGCGAAAATTCGAGCCAGATGAGGGCAAATACCAGACCTACACCCAGACATAACCGGCGTTATCCTCTAAAATAATAATCGGAACAAGTTGTAATTGACTGTTTCGGTGTGGTACCACATTACGACGTGATCCAAACCAGGCAAAACCCAGGATCTGTCCAACAAGTATGCGAAAAATGCGAAAGTATGAGCCAGATGATTACAAATACCAGAACTAACGCAGACATAACCGGCGTTATCCTGTATTATATTAATCGGAACCAGGTTTAATTGACTGTTTCAGTGTGGTACCATATTACTACGTGATCCAAACCAGATAAAGGCTAGGATCTGGCCAACAAGTATGCGAAAAATGCGAAAGTATGAGCTAGATGAAGGCAAATACCAGACCTAACTCAGACATAACCGTCGTTTTCCAATAAAGTATTAATCAGAACCAGGTTTAATTGACTGTTTCAGTGTGGTATCATATTACTACGTGATCCAAACCAGATAAAGGCCAGGATCTGGCCTACAAGTATGAGAAAAATGCGATAGTACAAGCCAGATGATTACAAATACCAGAACTAACCCAGACATAACCGGTGTTATCCTCTAAAATATTGAACGAAAACAGGCTTCATTGACTGTTTTGGTGTGGTACCACATAACTACGTGATCCAAACCAGACAAAACCCAGGATCTGGCCAACATGTGTGCGAAAAAAACGAAAGTATGAGCCAGATGATTGCAAATACCAGAACTAACCCGGACATAACCGTCGTTTTCCAATAAAATATTAATCGGAACGAGGTTTAATTGACTGTTTCAGTGTGGTACCACATTACTACGTGATGCAAAGCAGAGAAAACCCAGGATCTGGCTTACAAGTATGCGAAAAATGCGAAAGTATGAGCCAGATGATTGCAAATACCAGACCTAACGCAAACATAACCAGCGTTATCCTCTAAAATATTGATCGAAACGAGGTTCAATTGACTGTTTCGGTGTGGTACGACATTAATACGTGATCTTAACCAGAAAAAACGCAGGATCTGGCAATTCAAGTATGCGGAAATTGCGAAAGTATGAGCCAGATGATCACAAATACCAGAACTAACCCAGACATAACCGGCGTTATCCTCTAAAATATTAATCGCAAGCAGGTTTAAGTGACTGTTTCAGTATGGTATCACATTACTACGTGATCCAAACTAGAAAAAGGCAGGATCTGGCCAACAAGTATGCGAAAAATGCGAAAGTATGTGCTAGATGAAGGCAAATACTAGACCTAACCCAGACATAACCGGCGTTATCCTCCAAAATATTAACCGCAACTAGGTTCAATTGACTGTTTCGTTGTGGTACCACATTATTACGTGATCCAAACCAGAGGAAATCCAGGACCTGGCCAACAAGTATGCGAAAAATGCGTAAGTACGAGCCAGATGATTGCAAATATCAGACGTAACCCAGACCTAACCGGTGTTATCCTCTAAAATATTGAACGAAAACAGGCTTCATTGACTGTTTTGGTGTGGTACCACATTACTACGTGGTCCAAACCAGAAAAAGGCCAGGATCTGTCTAACAAGTATGCGAAAAATGCGAAAGTATGTGCTAGATGAAGGCAAATACTAGACCTAACCCAGACATAACCGGCGTTATCCTCTAAAATATTAGTCGCAACCAGGCTTAATTGACTGTTTGTGTGTGGTACCACATTACTACGTGATCCAAACCAGATAAAGGCCAGGATCTGGCCTACAAGTATGCGAAAAATGCGAAAGTATGTGCTAGATGAAGGCAAATACCAGACCTAACCCCTACATAACCGGCATTATCCTACAAAATATTAACCGCAACTAGGTTTAATTGACAGTTTCGTTGTGGTACCACATTACTTCGTTATCCAAACCAGAGGAAACCGAGGACCTGGCCAACAAGTATGCGAAAAGTGCGAAAGTACGAGCCAGATGATTGCAAATATCAGACGTAACCCAGACCTAACCGGTGTTATCCTCTAAAATATTAATCGCAGCCAGGTTTAATTGACTGTTTCGGTGTGGTACCACATTACTACGTGATCCAAACCAGAAAAAGGCCAGGATCTGGCCAACAAGTATGCGAAAAATGCGAAAGTATGTGCTAGATGAAGGCAAATACCAGACCTAACCCCGACATAACCGGCATTATCCTCCAAAATATTAACCGCAACTAGGTTTAATTGACTGTTTCGTTGTGGTACCACATTACTTCGTTATCCATACCAGAGGAAACCCAGGACCTGGCCAATAAGTTTGCGAAAAATGCGAAAGTATGAGCTACATGGTGGCAAATATCAGACCTAACGCAAACATAACCAGCGTTATCCTCTAAAAGATTCATCGAAACGAGGTTGAATTGACTGTTTCAGTGTGGTACCACATTACTACGTAATGCAAAGCAGAAAAAACCCAGGAACTGGCTTACAAGTATGCGAAAAATGCGAAAGTATGAGCCAGATGATTGCAAATACCAGACCTAACGCAAACATAACCAGCGTTATCCTCTAAAATATTGATCGAAACGAGGTTCAATTGACTGTTTCG
The DNA here is from genome assembly GCF_051014445.1 of Colletes latitarsis. Lineage (NCBI taxonomy): Eukaryota > Metazoa > Arthropoda > Insecta > Hymenoptera > Colletidae > Colletes > Colletes latitarsis. The sequence goes on from NC_135137.1 coordinate 4,016,837, forward strand.
GTGTGGTACGACACTAATACGTGATCCTAACCAGAAAAAACGCAGGATCTGGCCAAATAGTAAGTGAAAAATGCGAAAGTATGAGCTAGATGAAGGCAAATACCATACCTGACCCAGACATAACCGCCGTGATCCTCGAAATATTAACCGCAACTAGGTTTAATTGACTGTTTTGTTGTGGTACCACATTACTAAGTGATCCAAACCAGAGGAAATCCAGGACCTGGCCATCAAGTATGCGAAAAATGCGAAAGTACGAGCCAGATGATTGTAAACATCAGACGTAACCCAGACCTAACCGGTGTAATCCTCTAAAATATTAATCGCAACCAGGTTTAATTGACTGTTTCGGTGTGGTACCACATTACTACGTGATCCAAACCAGAAAAAGGCCAGGATCTGGCCAGCAAGTATGCGAAAAATGCGAAAATATTAGCCAGATGATTGCAAATACCAGAACTAACCCAGACATAACCGGCGTTATCCTCTAAAATATTAACCGCAACTAGGTTTAATTGACTGTTTCGTTGTGGTACCACATTACTACGTGATCCAAACCAGAGGAAACCCAAGTGCTGGCCATCAAGTATGCGAAAAATGCGATAGTACGAGCCAGATGATTGTAAACATCAGACGTAACCCCGACCTAACCGGTGTTATCCTCTAAAATATTGATCGAAACGTGGTTGAATTGACTGTTTCGGTGTGGTACCACATTACTACGTGATCCAAACCGGAAAATATCCAGGATCTGTCTAACAAGTATGCGAAAAATGCGAAAGTATGAGCCAGATGATTGCAATTACCAGAACTAACGCAGACATAACTGTCGTTATCCTCTAAAATATTAATCGCAACCAGGTTTAATTGACTGTTTCAGTATGGTACCACACTACTACGTGATGCAAAGCAGAAAAAACCCAGGATGTGGCTTACAAGTATGCGAAAAATGCGAAAGTATGAGCCAGATGATTGCAAATACCAGAACTAACGCAAACATAACCGGCGTTATCCTCTAAAATATTAATCGCAACCAGGTTTAAGTGACTTTTTCAGGGTGGTATCACATTAGTACGTGATTCAAACCAGAAAAAGGCCAGGATCTGGCCAACAAGTATGCGAAAAATGCGAAAGTACGAGCCAGATGATTGCAAATATCAGACGTAACCCAGACCTAACCGGTGTAATCCTCTAAAATATTAATCGCAACCAGGTTTAATTGACTGTTTCGGTGTGGTACCACATTACTACGTGATCCAAACCAGAAAAAGGCCAGGATCTGGCCAGCAAGTATGCGAAAAATGCGAAAATATTAGCCAGATGATTGCAAATACCAGAACTAACCCAGACATAACTGTCGTTATCCTCTAAAATATTAATCGCAACCAGGTTTAATTGACTGTTTCAGTGTGGTACCACATTACTACGTGATGCAAAGCAGAAAAAACCTAGGATGTGGCTTACAAGTATGCGAAAAATGCGAAAGTATGAGCCAGATGATTGCAAATACCAGAACTAACGCAAACATAACCGGCGTTATCCTCTAAAATATTAATCGCAACCAGGTTTAAGTGACTTTTTCAGGGTGGTATCACATTAGTACGTGATTCAAACCAGAAAAAGGCCAGGATCTGGCCAACAAGTATGCGAAAAATTGCGAAAGTACGAGCCAGATGATTGCAAATATCAGACGTAACCCAGACCTAACCGGTGTAATCCTCTAAAATATTAATCGCAACCAGGTTTAATTGACTGTTTCGGTGTGGTACCACATTACTACGTGATCCAAACCAGAGAAAGGCCAGGATCTGGCCAGCAAGTATGCGAAAAATGCGAAAATATTAGTCAGATGATTGCAAATACCAGAACTAACCCAGACATAACCGGCGTTTTCCAATAATATATTAATCGCAACTAGGTTTAATTGACTGTTTCGTTGTGGTACCACATTACTAAGTGATCCAAACCAGAAAAAGGCCAGGATCTGGCCAACAAGTAAGCGAAAAATGCGAAAGTATGAGCTAGATGAAGGCAAAAACCATACCCAACCCAGACATAACCGGCGTTATCCTTTAAAAAATTAATCTCTACCAGGTTCAATTGACTGTTTCGGTGTGGTACCACATTACTACGTGATCCAAACCAGATAAAGGCCAGGATCTGGCCTACAAGTATGAGAAAAATGCGATAGTATGAGACAGATGATTACAAATACCAGAACTAACCCAGACATAACCGGCGTTATACTGTATTATATTAATCGCAACCGGGTTTAATAGACTGTTTCGGTGCGGTACCACATTACTACCTGATCGAAACCAGAAAAAACCCAGTATCTGGCCAACAAGTATGCGAAAAATGCGAAAGTATGAGACAGATGATTACAATTACCAGAACTAACCCAGACATAACAGTCGTTATCCTCTAAAATATTAATCGCAACCAGGTTTAATTGACTGTTTCAGTGTGGTATCACATTACTACGTGATGCAAAGCAGAAAAAACCCGGGATCTGGCTTACAAGTATGCGAAAAATGCGAAAGTATGAGCCTGATGAATGCAAATACCAGACCTAACGCAAACATAACCAGCGTTATCCTCTAAAAGATTGATCGAAACGAGGTTGAATTGACTGTTTCGGTGTGGTACGACATTAACACGTGATCCTAACCAGAAAAAACGCAGGATCTGGCAATTCAAGTATGCGGAAATTGCGAATGTATGAGCCAGATGATCACAAATACCAGAACTAACCCAGACATAACCGGCGTTATCCTCTAAAATATTAATCGCAAGCAGGTTTAAGTGACTGTTTCAGTGTGGTATCACATTACTACGTGATCCAAACCAGAAACAGGCCAGGATCTGACCCACATGTATGCGAAAAATGCGAAAGTATGAGCCAGATGATTGCAAATGCCAGACCTAACCCAGACATAACCGGCATTATCCTCCAAAATATTAACCGCAACTAGGTTTAATTGACTGTTTCGTTGTGGTACCACATTACTAAGTGATCCAAACCAGAAAAAGCGCTGGATCTGGCCAACAAGTAAGCGAAAAATGCGAAAGTATGAGCTAGATGAAGGCAAATACCATACCCAAGCCAGACATAACCAGCGTTATCCTTTAAAAAATTAATCTCTACTAGGTTTAATTGACTGTTTCGGTGTGGTACCACATTACTACGTGATCCAAACCGGAAAAAGGCCAGGACCTGGCCAGCAAGTATGCGAAAAATGCGATAGTATGAGCCAGATGATTGCAAATACCAGACCTAACCCAGACATAACCGGCGTTATCCTGTAAAATATTAATCGCAACAAGTTGTAATTGACTGTTTCGGTGTGGTACCACATTATGACGTGATCCAAACCAGAAAATGGCCAGGATCTTGCCAACAAGTATGCGAAAAATGCGAAAGTACGAGGCAGATGATTGCAGATATCAGACGTAACCCAGACCTAACCGGTGTTATCCTGTAAAATATTAATCGCAACAAGTTGTAATTGACTGTATCGGTGTGGTACCACATTACTACGTGATCCAAACCGGAAAAAGGCCAGGATCTGGCCAACAAGTATGCGAAAAATGCGAAAGTATGAGCCAGATGATCACAAATACCAGAACTAACCCAGACATAACCGGCGCTGTCCACTAAAATATTAATCGCAACCAGGTTTAATTGACTGTTTCGTTGTGGTACGACATTACTACGTGATCCAAACCAGAGGAAACCCAAGTGCTGGCCATCAAGTATGCGAAAAATGAGAAAGTACGAGCCAGATGATTGTAAACATCAGACGTAACCCAGACCTAACCGGTGTTATCCTCTAAAATATTGATCGAAACGTGGTTGAATTGACTGTTTCGGTGTGGTACCACATTACTACGTGATCCAAACCGGAAAATATCCAGGATCTGTCTAACAAGTATGCGAAAAATGCGAAAGTATGAGACCGATGATTACAATTACCAGAACTAACCCAGACATAACAGTCGTTGTCCTCCAAAATATTAATCGCAACCAGGTTTAATTGACTGTTTCAGTGTGGTATCACATTACTACGTGATGCAAAGCAGAAAAAACCCAGGATCTGGCTTACAAGTATGCGAAAAATGCGAAAATATGAGCCTGATGGATGCAAATACCAGACCTAACCCAGACATAACCGGCGTTATCCTGTAAAATATTAATCGCAACAAGTTGTAATTGACTCTTTCGGTGTGGTACCACATTACTACGTGATCCAAACCAGAAAAAGGCCAGGATCTGGCCAACATGTGTGCGAAAAATGCGAAAGTATGAGCCAGATGATTGCAAATACCAGACCCAACCCAGACATAACCGGCGTTATCCTGTAAAATATTAATCGCAACAAGTTGTAATTGACTGTTTCGGTGTGTTACCTCATAACTACGTGATCCAAACCAGAGGAAACCCAGGACCTGACCAACAAGTATGCGAAAAATGCGAAAGTATGAGCTAGATGAAGGCAAATACCATAGCTAACCTAGACATAACCGGCGTTATCCTCTAAAATATTGATCGAAACGTGGTTGAATTGACTGTTTCGGTGTGGTACCACACTACTACGTGATGCAAAGCAGAAAAAACCCAGGATGTGGCTTACATGTATGCGAAAAATGCGAAAGTATGAGCCAGATGATTGCAAATACCAGAACTAACGCAAACATAACCGGCGTTATCCTCTAAAATATTAATCGCAACCAGGTTTAAGTGACTTTTTCAGGGTGGTATCACATTAGTACGTGATTCAAACCAGAAAAAGGCCAGGATCTGGCCAACAAGTATGCGAAAAATGCGAAAGTACGAGCCAGATGATTGCAAATATCAGACGTAACCCAGACCTAACCGGTGTAATCCTCTAAAATATTAATCGCAACCAGGTTTAATTGACTGTTTCGGTGTGGTACCACATTACTACGTGATCCAAACCAGAAAAAGGCCAGGATCTGGCCAGCAAGTATGCGAAAAATGCGAAAATATTAGCCAGATGATTGCAAATACCAGAACTAACCCAGACATAACTGTCGTTATCCTCTAAAATATTAATCGCAACCAGGTTTAATTGACTGTTTCAGTGTGGTACCACATTACTACGTGATGCAAAGCAGAAAAAACCCAGGATGTGGCTTACAAGTATGCGAAAAATGCGAAAGTATGAGCCAGATGATTGCAAACACCAGAACTAACGCAAACATAACCGGCGTTATCCTCTAAAATATTAATCGCAACCAGGTTTAAGTGACTTTTTCAGGGTGGTATCACATTAGTACGTGATTCAAACCAGAAAAAGGCCAGGATCTGGCCAACAAGTATGCGAAAAATTGCGAAAGTACGAGCCAGATGATTGCAAATATCAGACGTAACCCAGACCTAACCGGTGTAATCCTCTAAAATATTAATCGCAACCAGGTTTAATTGACTGTTTCGGTGTGGTACCACATTACTACGTGATCCAAACCAGAGAAAGGCCAGGATCTGGCCAGCAAGTATGCGAAAAATGCGAAAATATTAGTCAGATGATTGCAAATAGCAGAACTAACCCAGACATAACCGGCGTTTTCCAATAAAATATTAATCGCAACTAGGTTTAATTGACTGTTTCGTTGTGGTACCACATTACTAAGTGATCCAAACCAGAAAAAGGCCAGGATCTGGCCAACAAGTAAGCGAAAAATGCGAAAGTATGAGCTAGATGAAGGCAAATACCATACCCAACCCAGACATAACCGGCGTTATCCTTTAAAAAATTAATCTCTACCAGGTTTAATTGACTGTTTCGGTGTGGTACCACATTACTACGTGATCCAAACCAGATAAAGGCCAGGATCTGGCCTACAAGTATGAGAAAAATGCGATAGTATGAGACAGATGATTACAAATACCAGAACTAACCCAGACATAACCGGCTTTATACTGTATTATATTAATCGCAACCGGGTTTAATAGACTGTTTCGGTGCGGTACCACATTACTACCTGATCGAAACCAGAAAAAACCCAGTATCTGGCCAACAAGTATGCGAAAAATGCGAAAGTATGAGACAGATGATTACAATTACCAGAACTAACCCAGACATAACAGTCGTTATCCTCTAAAATATTAATCGCAACCAGGTTTAATTGACTGTTTCAGTGTGGTATCACATTACTACGTGATGCAAAGCAGAAAAAACCCGGGATCTGGCTTACAAGTATGCGAAAAATGCGAAAGTATGAGCCTGATGAATGCAAATACCAGACCTAACGCAAACATAACCAGCGTTATCCTCTAAAAGATTGATCGAAACGGGGTTGAATTGACTGTTTCGGTGTGGTACGACATTAACACGTGATCCTAACCAGAAAAAACGCAGGATCTGGCAATTCAAGTATGCGGAAATTGCGAATGTATGAGCCAGATGATCACAAATACCAGAACTAACCCAGACATAACCGGCGTTATCCTCTAAAATATTAATCGCAAGCAGGTTTAAGTGACTGTTTCAGTGTGGTATCACATTACTACGTGATCCAAACCAGAAACAGGCCAGGATCTGACCCACATGTATGCGAAAAATGCGAAAGCATGAGCCAGATGATTGCAAATGCCAGACCTAACCCAGACATAACCGGCATTATCCTCCAAAATATTAACCGCAACTAGGTTTAATTGACTGTTTCGTTGTGGTACCACATTACTAAGTGATCCAAACCAGAAAAAGCGCTGGATCTGGCCAACAAGTAAGCGAAAAATGCGAAAGTATGAGCTAGATGAAGGCAAATACCATACCCAAGCCACACATAACCAGCGTTATCCTTTAAAAAATTAATCTCTACTAGGTTTAATTGACTGTTTCGGTGTGGTACCACATTACTACGTGATCCAAACCGGAAAAAGGCCAGGACCTGGCCAGCAAGTATGCGAAAAATGCGATAGTATGAGCCAGATGATTGCAAATACCAGACCTAACCCAGACATAACCGGCGTTATCCTGTAAAATATTAATCGCAACAAGTTGTAATTGACTGTTTCGGTGTGGTACCACATTATGACGTGATCCAGACCAGAAAATGGCCAGGATCTTGCCAACAAGTATGCGAAAAATGCGAAAGTACGAGGAAGATGATTGCAGATATCAGACGTAACCCAGACCTAACCGGTGTTATCCTGTAAAATATTAATCCGAACCAGGTTCAAATGACTCTTTGAGTGTGGTACCACATTACTACGTGATCCAAACCGGAAAAAGGCCAGGATCTGTCTAACAAGTATGCGAAAAATACGAAAGTATGAGCTAGGTCAAGGCAAATACCATACCTAACCCAGACATAACCAGCGTTATCCTTTAAAAAATTAATCTCTTCCAGGTTTAATTGACTGTTTCGGAGTGGTACCACAATACTACGTGATCCAAACCGGAAAAAGGCCAGGATCTGGCCAACATGTGTGCGAAAAATGCGGAAGTATGATCCAGACGATTGCAAATACCAGACCTAACCCTGACATAACCGGTGTTATCCTGTAAAATATTAATCGCAACAAGTTGTAATTGACTGTATCGGTGTGGTACCACATTACTACGTGATCCAAACCGGAAAAAGGCCAGGATCTGGCCAACAAGTATGCGAAAAATGCGAAAGTATGAGCCAGATGATCACAAATACCAGAACTAACCCAGACGTAACCGGCGCTGTCCACTAAAATATTAATCGCAACCAGGTTTAATTGACTGTTTCGTTGTGGTACCACATTACTACGTGATCCAAACCAGAGGAAACCCAAGTGCTGGCCATCAAGTATGCGAAAAATGAGAAAGTACGAGCCAGATGATTGTAAACATCAGACGTAACCCAGATCTAACCGGTGTTATCCTCTAAAATATTGATCGAAACGTGGTTGAATTGACTGTTTCGGTGTGGTACCACATTACTACGTGATCCAAACCGGAAAATATCCAGGATCTGTCTAACAAGTATGCGAAAAATGCGAAAGTATGAGACCGATGATTACAATTACCAGAACTAACCCAGACATAACAGTCGTTGTCCTCCAAAATATTAATCGCAACCAGGTTTAATTGACTGTTTCAGTGTGGTATCACATTACTACGTGATGCAAAGCAGAAAAAACCCAGGATCTGGCTTACAAGTATGCGAAAAATGCGAAAATATGAGCCTGATGGATGCAAATACCAGACCTAACCCAGACATAACCGGCGTTATCCTGTAAAATATTAATCGCAACAAGTTGTAATTGACTCTTTCGGTGTGGTACCACATTACTACGTGATCCAAACCAGAAAAAGGCCAGGATCTTGCCAACAAGTATGCGAAAAATGCGAAAGTACGAGGCAGATGATTGCAGATATCAGACGTAACCCAGACCTAACCGGTGTTATCCTCTAAAATATTAATCCGAACCAAGTTCAAATGACTCTTTGAGTGTGGTACCACATCACTACGTGATCCAAACCGGAAAAAGGCCAGGATCTGTCTAACAAGTATGCGAAAAATACGAAAGTATGAGCTAGGTCAAGGAAAATACCATACCTAACCCAGACATAACCAGCGTTATCCTTTAAAAAATTAATCTCTACCAGGTTTAATTGACTGTTTCGAAGTGGTACCACAATACTGTGTGATCCAAACCGGAAAAAGGCCAGGATCTGGCCAACATGTGTGCGAAAAATGCGAAAGTATGAGCCAGATGATTGCAAATACCAGACCCAACCCAGACATAACCGGCGTTATCCTGTAAAATATTAATCGCAACAAGTTGTAATTGACTGTTTCGGTGTGTTACCTCATAACTACGTGATCCAAACCAGAGGAAACCCAGGACCTGACCAACAAGTATGCGAAAAATGCGAAAGTATGAGCTAGATGAAGGCAAATACCATAGCTAACCTAGACATAACCGGCGTTATCCTCTAAAATATTGATCGAAACGTGGTTGAATTGACTGTTTCGGTGTGGTACCACATTACTACGTGATCCAAACCTGATAAAGGCCAGGATCTGGCCAACAAGTATGCGAAAAATGCGAAAGTATGAGCCAGATGATTGCAAATGGCAGACCTAACCCAGACATAACCGGCGTTATCCTCTAAAATATTAACCGCAACTAGGTTTAATTGTCTGTTTCGTTGTGGTACCACATTACTACGTGATCCAAACCAGAGGAAACCCAAGTGCTGGCCATCAAGTATGCGAAAAATGCGAAAGTACGAGCCAGATGATTGCAAATACCAGAACTAACCCAGACATAACCGTCGTTTTCCTAATAAAATATTAATCGGAACCAGGTTTAATTGGCTGTTTCAGTGTGGTACCATATTACTACGTGATCCAAAACCACGAAAAACCCGGGATCTGGACAACAAGTATGAGAAAAATGCGAAAATATTAGCCAGATGATTGCAAATACCAGAACTAACCCAGACCTAACCGGTGTTATCCTCTAAAATATAGAACGATAACAGGCTTCATTGACTGTTTCGGTGTGGTACCACATTACTACGTGATCCAATCCAGAAAAAGTCTAGGATATGGCCAACAAGTATGCGAAAAATGCGAAAGTATGAGCCAGATGAAGGCAAATACCAGAACTAACCCAGACATAACCGTCGTTTTCCTAATAAAATATTAATCGGAACCAGGTTTAATTGACTGTTTCAGTGTGGTACCACATTACTAAGTGATCCAAAACCAGGAAAAACCCGGGATCTGGACAACAAGTATGAGAAAAATGCGAAAGTATGAGCTAGATGATTGCAAATATCAGACCTAATCCATACCTAACCCAGACATAACCGGCGTTGTGCTCTAAAGTATTAATCGCAACAAGTCTTAGTTGACTGTTTCGGAGTGGTACCTCACTACTACGTGATCCAAACCAGAAGGATCTGGCCAACAAGTAAGCGAAAAATGCGAAAGTATGAGCTAGATGAAGGCAAATACCAGACCCAACCCAGACATAACCGGCGTTTTCCAATAAAATATTAATTGGAACCAGGTTTAATTGACTGTTTCAGTGTGGTACCATATTACTACGTGATCCAAACCAGATAAAGGCCAGGATCTGGCCTACAAGTATGCGAAAAATGCGATAGTACGAGCCAGATGACTGCAAATATCAGACGTAACCCAGACCTAACCGGTGTTATCCTCTAAAATATTGAACGATAACAGGCTTCATTGACTGTTTCGGTGTGGTACCATATTACTACGGGATCCAAACCAGATAAAGGCCAGGATCTGGCCAACAAGTATGCGAAAAATGCGAACGTATGAGCTACATGAAGGCAAATACCGGACCTAACCCAGACATAACCGACGTTATCCTCCAAAATATTAACCGCAACTAGGTTTAATTGACTGTTTCGTTGTGGTACCACATTACTACGTGATCCAAACCAGGGGAAATCCAGGTCCTGACAAACAAGTATGCGAAAAATGCGAAAGTGCGAGCCAGATGATTGCAAATACCAGACCTAACGCAAACATAACCAGCGTTATCCTCTAAAATATTAACCGCAACTAGGTTGAATTGACTGTTTCGGTGTGGTACCACATTACTACGTGATCCAAACCGGAAAAAGGCCAGCATCTGGCCAACAAGTGTGCGAAAAATGCGAAAGTATGAGCTAGATGAACGCAAATTCCAGAACTAACCCAGACATAACCGGCGTTTTCCAATAAAATATTAATTGGAACCAGGTTTAATTGACTGTTTCAGTGTGGTACCATATTACTACGTGATCTAAACCAGATAAAGGTCAGGATCTGGCCTACAAGTATGCGAAAAATGCGATAGTACGAGCCAGATGACTGCAAATATCAGACGTAACCCAGACCTAACCGGTGTTATCCTCTAAAATATTGAACGATAACAGGCTTCATTGACTGTTTCGGTGTGGTACCACATTACTACGTGATCCAAACCGGAAAAAGGCCAGGATCCGGCCAGCAAGTATGCGAAAAATGCGAAAGTATGAGCTAGATGAACGCAAATACCATACCTAACCGAGACAAAACCGGCGTTATCCTCCAAAATGTCAATCGCAACCTGGATTAATTGACTGTTTCGGTGTGGTACCACATTACTACGTGATCCAAACCGAAAAAAGGCCAGGATCCGGCCAGCAAGTATGCGAAAAATGCGAAAGTATGAGCTAGATGAACGCAAATACCATACCTAACCCAGACAAAACCGGCGTTATCCTCCAAAATATTAACCGCAACTAGGTTTAAGTGACTGTTTCGTTGTGGTACCACATTACTACGTGATCTAAACCAGTGGAAACCCAAGTGCTGGCCATCAAGTATGCGAAAAATGCGAAAGTACGAGCCAGATGATTGTAAATATCAGACGTAACCCAGACCTAACCGGTGTTATCCTCTAAAATATTGAACCATAAGAGGCTTCATTGACTGTTTCGGTGTGGTACCACATTACTACGTGATCCAAACCAGAAAAAGTCCAGGATATGGCCAACAAGTATGCGAAAAATGCGAAAGTATGAGCCAGATGAAGGCAAATACCATACCTAACCGAGACAAAACCGGCGTTATCCTCCAAAATGTCAATCGCAACCTGGATTAATTGACTGTTTCGGTGTGGTACCACATTACTACGTGATCCAAACCGAAAAAAGGCCAGGATCTGACCCACAAGTATGCGAAAAATGCGAAAATATTAGCCAGATGATTGCAAATACCAGAACTAACCCAAACATAACCGGCGTTTTCCAATAAAATATTAATCGGAACCAGGTTTAATTGACTGTTTCAGTGTGGTACCATATTACTACGTGATCCAAACCAGATAAAGGTCAGGATCTGGCCTACAAGTATGCGAAAAATGCGAAAGTATGAGCTAGATGACTGCAAATATCAGACGTAACCCAGACCTAATCGGTGTTATCCTCCAAAATATTAACCGCAACTAGGTTTAATTGACTGTTTCGTTGTGGTACCACATTACTACGTGATCCAAACCAGTGGAAACCCAAGTGCTGGCCATCAAGTATGCGAAAAATGCGAAAGTACGAGCCAGATGATTGTAAATATCAGACGTAACCCAGACCTAACCGGTGTTATCCTCTAAAATATTGAACCATAAGAGGCTTCATTGACTGTTTCGGTGTGGTACCACATTACTACGTGATCCAAACCAGAAAAAGTCCAGGATATGGCCAACAAGTATGCGAAAAATGCGAAAGTATGAGCCAGATGAAGGCAAATACCAGACCTCACCCAGACATAACCGGCGTTATCCTCCAAAATATTAACCGCAACCAGGTTTAATTGACTGTTTCGGTGTGATACCACATTACTACGTGATCCAAACCAGAGGAAACCCAGGTCCTGGCCTTCAAGTATGCGAAAAATGCGAAAGTATGAGCTAGAGGAACGCAAATACCATACCTAACCCAGACATAACCGGCGTTATCCTCTAAAATATTAATCGCAACTAGGTTTAATTGACTGTTTCGTTGTGGTACCACATTACTACGTGATCCAAACCAGAGGAAACCCAAGTGCTGGCCATCAAGTATGCGAAAAATGCGAAAGTACGAGCCGGATGATTGTAAACATCAGACGTAACCCAGACCTAACCGGTGTTATCCTCTAAAATATTGATCGAAACGTGGTTGAATTGACTGTTTCGGTGTGGTACCACATTACTACGTGTTCCAAACCGGAAAAAGGCCAGGATCTGGCCAACAAGTATGCGAAAAATGCGAAAGTATGAGCCAGATGATTGCAAATGCCAGACCTAACACAGACATAACCGGCGTTATCCTCTAAAATATTAACCGCAACTAGGTTTAATTGACTGTTTCGTTGTGGTACCACATTACTACGTGATCCAAACCAGAGGAAACCCAAGTGCTGGCCATCAAGTATGCGAAAAATGCGAAAGTACGAGCCAGATGATTGTAACCATCAGACGTAACCCAGACCTAACCGGTGTTATCCTCTAAAATATTGATCGATAACAGGCTTCATTGACTGTTTCGGTGTGGTACCACATTACTGCGTGATCCAAACCAGAAAAAGTCCAGGATATGGCCAACAAGTATGCGAAAAATGCGAAAGTATGAGCTACATGAAGGCAAATACCAGACCTAACCCACACATAACCGGCGTTATCCTCTAAAATATTAACCGCAACTAGGTTTAATTAACTGTTTCGATGTGGTACCACATTACTACGTGATCCAAACCAGTGGAAACCCAAGTGCTGGCCATCAAGTATGCGAAAAATGCGAAAGTATGAGCTACATGAAGGCAAATACCAGACCTCACCCAGACATAACCGGCGTTATCCTCTAAAATATTAATCGTCACCAGGTTTAATTGACTGTTTCGGTGTGGTACCACATTACTACGTGATCCAAACCAGAAAAAGGCCAGGATCTGGCCAGCAAGTATGCGAAAAATTCGATACTACGAGCCAGATGACTGCAAATATCAGACGTAACCCAGGCCTAACCGGTGTTATCCACTAAAATATTGAACGATAACAGGCTTCATTGACTGTTTCGGTGTGGTACCATATTACTACGGGATCCAAACCAGATAAAGGCCAGGATCTGGCCAACAAGTATGCGAAAAATGCGAAAGTATGAGCCAGATGATTGCAAATGCCAGACCTAACCCAGACATAACCGGCGTTATCCTCTAAAATATTAACCGCAACTAGGTTTAATTGACTATTTCGTTGTGGTACCACATTACTACGTGATCCAAACCAGAGGAAACCCAAGTGCTGGCCATCAAGTATGCGAAAAATGCGAAAGTACGAGCCAGATGATTGTAAACATCAGACGTAACCCAGACCTAACCGGTGTTATCCTCTAAAATATTGATCGAAACGTGGTTGAATTGACTGTTTCGGTGTGGTACCACATTACTACGTGTTCCAAACCGGAAAAAGGCCAGGATCTGGCCCACAAGTATGCGAAAAATGCGAAAGTATGAGCCAGATGTTTGCAAATGCCAGACTTAACCCAGACATAACCGGCGTTAACCTCTAAAATATTAACCGCAACTAGGTTTAATTGACTGTTTCGTTGTGGTACCACATTACTACGTGATCCAAACCAGAGGAAACCCAAGTGCTGGCCATCAAGTATGCGAAAAATGCGAAAGTACGAGCCAGATGATTGTAAACATCAGACGCAACCCAGACCTAACCGGTGTTATCCTCTAAAATATTGATCGAAACGTGGTTGAATTGACTGTTTCGGTGTGGTACCACATTACTACGTGATCCAAACCGGAAAAAGGCCAGGATCTGGCCCACAAGTAAGCGAAAAATGCGAAAGTATGAGCTAGATGAAGGCAAATACCATACCTAACCCAGACATAACCGGCGTTATCCTTTAAAAAATTAATCTCTACCAGGTTTAATTGACTGTTTTGGTGTGGTACCACATTACTACGTGATCCAAACCGGAAAAATGCCAGGATCTGGCCATTCAAGTATGCGGAAATTGCGAAAGTATGAGCCAGATGATCACAAATACTAGAACTAACCCAGACATAACCGGCGTTATCCTCTAAAATATTAATCGCAACCAGGTTTAATTGGCTGTTTCAGTGCGGTACGATATTAATACGTGATCCTAGCCAGAAAAAAACCCAGGATCTGGCCTGCAAGCATGCGAAAAATGCGAAAGTATGGGGCAGATGATTGCAAATACGAGACCTAACCCAGACATAACCGGCGCTGTCCACTAAAATATTAATCGCAACCAGGTTTAATTGACTGTTTCGGTGTGGTACCACATTACTACGTGATCCAAACCAGAGGAAACCCAGGTCCTGGCCTTCAAGTATGCGAAAAATGCGAAAGTATGAGCTAGATTCCCAAGTCCTCGCGGAGTGGGGGGTTGGCCTGGCGGTCGCCGCCGAGCCGTACCGCGTCCCTGATCACCCTCATTGGGTGGGCGACGCGGACGGCTTGGTGGCGACGGTATGGGGAGGGGGCGACGGATCCCCACCGTTCTCCTTGTTGGAGCGTGGTCGGGGATTCGTCGCCGTGGACTGGGGGGGAGTCGCTGTGGTGGGGTGCTACATTTCGCCCCGTAGCGGTCACGCTGCGTTCGAGCTGTACTTGGCCGAGGTCGCGGCATGCGTGCAGCGCTACGCGGCCCGGCCGGTGCTGGTCCTGGGGGATTTTAATGCCAAGTCGGTGGCTTGGGGATCCCCCAGGACCTCCGTTCGCGGCGGGATCCTGGGCGATTGGGCGGCGGGGCTCGACCTCCGGGTATTGAACCGGGGGTCGGAGCACACATGCGTGCGGCGATATGGGGGGTCCATCGTGGATGTTGGATTCGCGACCCCCAACGCCGTGCGCATGGTGTCGGGTTGGCACGTGGTCGCGGGGGCAGAGACACTCTCCGATCACCGGTACATCCGGATGGAGGTCTCTGCCACCGCGAGTGCATCCCGACACGGCCGCCTGCGTGGCGCCCCACCACGCCGCTGGGCGCTTCGGCGCCTGGACAAAGACGCCCTGATGGCAGCTGCCCTCGCTGCAGGGAGCGGCCGAGTTGCCGAGCATAGAGGAGGAGGTCGCCCGGCTCGGAGCATTGGTCGCGGGTATTTGCGTCGCGGCGATGCCTCGGGTCGGGCGGGCTTCTCCTCGCCGGGCGGTGTACTGGTGGTCGGACGCGATCGCGGAGTTGCGAGTCGCGACTGTCCGCGCCCGACGCCAGTACACCCGCGCGCGCCGTCGTCAACGTACAGGCGACGGCGTGGCGCGAGCGAGGGCAGCTGATGACCTGTATGGAGCATACCGCGTGGCGCGGGTTGCTCTGCAGGTCGCCATCAAACGGGCCAAGACCCAGGCATGGAAGGAGCTCCTCCAGACCCTTGATGACGATCCATGGGGGCGCCCATATAAGGTGGTGCTGAATAAGCTCCGCCCGTGGGCGCCCCCCGTCACCGAGGGTCTTGACCCCCGGCTGCTGGAGGACGTGGTCAATACACTCTTCCCAAATGGGGAGAGGGGACCGCGTCCTCCGGCGGCGGCGGCTGTCCCAGTGGAGTGGACGGCCGAGCTGGGGGTCACGCAGGAGGAGCTGGCAGCGGCCATCAGACGGCTCGGGGTTCGTAACACGGCCCCGGGTCCGGATGGTGTGCCCGGCAGGGTTTGGGTCTTAACCCAGGGCGTCCTTGGGGCCGACCTCAGGCGGTTGTTCGACCGCTGCCTGAGGGACGGGCGATTCCCCCCCAGTTGGAAGGTGGCGAGGATGGTCCTCCTCCGGAAGGAGGGTCGGCCCGCGGAGTCTCCCTCCGCATACCGGCCCATTTGTCTCCTCAACGAGGTGGGCAAGCTCTTCGAGCGTGTGATTGCTGCCCGCCTCGTCGAGCACCTGTCGCGGGGTGATCCCGGTCTGGCCGACTGCCAGTTCGGTTTCCGGGGGGGCCGATCGACTATCGACGCGATAGGTCGTGTGAGGGACCTCTCGGAGGCGGCCGTCTCCCGGGGAGGGGTGGCATTGGCAATATCCTTGGATATTGCCAATGCCTTTAACACCCTCCCCTGGGAAGAGATAAGGAGGGGACTCGAATATCATCGGGTCCCCCCTTGTCTCAGGGCGGTCGTCGGGGATTATCTCCGCGGCAGGTGGATCGAGTATCCGGGCCGGGATGGTGATATGCGGAGGGAGGTGTACTGCGGTGTTCCGCTGGGGTCGGTCCTCGGGCCACTCCTGTGGAACATCGCGTACGACTCGGTGTTGCGGGCCGGCCTCCCCGACGGCGTCAGCACGGTGTGTTATGCGGATGACACACTGGTGCTGGCCGTCGGGGCGCACTGGGGGAGGGCCATGCGTCGCGCGGAGGAGGGGTCGCAACGCGTCGTCGACCGGATCAGGGGGATGGGGATGACGGTGGCGGTCCATAAGACCGAGGTGATTGCGTTTCATTCACCTCGGCAGGATCCGCCACCCCCTCAGATCCGGGTGGGTGGGGCTGACATCGAGGTGAAGCCCCAGATCAGGTATCTAGGGCTGATCCTCGATAGCCACTGGCGTTTCGAGGAGCATTTCCGCTGCCTGGTCCCCCGGTTGGAAAGGATGGTTGCGGCTCTGGGCCGGATCCTGCCCAACCTGGGGGGCCCGGCGGGCCGAGTTCGTCGCCTCTATGTGGCAATGGTCCAGTCGGTGGCCCTATACGGGGCCCCCGTCTGGGCGGACGACCTGGCTGCCTCCCGGCGCAGCATGACTATGCTGCGTCGGGTGCAGAGGCGCATGGCGCTCAGGGTCGTCCGCGGGTATCGGACCATGTCACATGAGGCGGCGACGGTTCTAGCGGGGATGCCGCCCATGGACCTGCTCGCGCGGTCGCACGCGGTGATGTACCGGCATCGCGTCGACCGTCGCGCGGGGGTGGGGGCGGTCCCGGGCGGGCAGGAACCTGCTTGGGGCGATTTGAAGCGCCAGGCCCGGCAGTCCGTGTTGCTCGCGTGGCAGGAGCAGCTGGCTCTGCCAACCGCGGGGCACCGGACTGTCGGGGCTGTTCGGCCACTCCTGAAGGAGTGGCTGGACAGAGGCCATGGCAGCCTCACCTACCGGCTGGCACAGGTATTTTTCGGGCATGGCAGCTTCGGAAGATACCTGTACCGGATAGTGAAGGAGCCGACGGCGCGTTGCTGCCACTGCGACGCTGAGCAGGTCACGGCGGATCATACCCTGGAGGTATGCCCCGCGTGGGAGGGGGAGCGCCGTGTCCTCGTCGGCGTCGTCGGGCGGGATGTCTCGCTGCCGGGCGTGGTGCGCGCCATGCTCGGCAGCGAGGAGAAGTGGAGGGCCGTGGCCTACTTCTGCGAGAACGTAATGTTGCAGAAGGAGGCCGCGGGGAGGGAGCGCGAGCTTCAGCGGCGCGCTGAAGCTCACGCTCGTGCGGTGGCCCGAGGTCGTCGCCCGGTCGCGAGGCGTCGCGGGCGGCCGCCTCGGCGTGGCGGATGACCTAGGCTGGGAGGGGGGTCCTGAGGGGACCCTCCTCCCGCCAGGCGGCGCCGGGTCGGACCGGTTGGGGGTAGGAGTGCCTCCCCCTACCGATCCGACGCAAGGGGAGGCACCCTCGGCGGTCTGGTGCGGCCATGAACGCCCGGCCGCCGAGGGGTGGAAACGGGGTCGCGGGCGGTTGCGAGTTGGGGCTCGCAGCCGCCACTAAACGCGGCCCCGGGACGGATAGCGGCGGGATGGAGTGGCCCCGTCCCGCCGTTATGAGGCAGTGTGTCTACCGGGGGGACCGATTGTCCCCCCGGGGGATGGGCGCGAAAGCGCGGGCACGGGGAGGATACCGGAAGAATGCTTCGAGCGATTCCCGGTATCCTCCCAAAGCGTGCCGAAGGGTCACCGTGGGGTTTTTAATGGGTAGGTCCCGCGCCTGTCGTTGTACGGGCGCGGGGAATCCCACACACCCCTCCCACCTCTCCCCAAGGAGGTGGGAGGGAGTCTTTCGAAGATTTTCCCCACGACAAAAAAAAAAAAAAAAAAAAAAGTATGAGCTAGATGATGGCAAATACTAGATCTAACCCAGACATGACCCGCGTAATCCTCTGAAATATAAATCGCAACCAGGTTTAATAGACTGTTTCGGTGTGGTACCACATTACTACGTGATCCAAATCAGTAAGAGCCCAGGATCTGGCCAACAAATATGCGAAAAATGCGAAAGCATGAGCCTGATGATTGCAAGTACCAGACCTAACCCAGACATAACCGTCGTGGTCCTCTAAAATATTAATCGGAACCAGGTATAATTGAATGTTTCAGTGAGGTACCACATTACTACGTGACGCAAACCAGAAAAAGCCCAGGATATGGCCATTCAAGTATGCGAAAAATGCGATAGTATGAGCTAGATGATGGCAAATACCAGACCTAACCCCCACATAACCGGAGTTATCCTCTAAAATATTAATCGGAACCAGGTCTAATTGATTGTTTCAGTGTGATACCAAATTACTACGTGATCCAAATCAGAAAAAGCCCAGGACCTGGCCATTCAAGTATGCGAAAAATGCAAAAGTATGAGCTAGATGGTGGCAAATACCAGACCTAACGCAGACATAACCGTCGTGGTCTTCTAAAATATTAATCGCAACCAGGTTTAATTGATTGTTTCGGTGTGGTACCACATTAATACGTGATCCAAATCAGCAAGAGCCCAGGATCTGGCCAACACGTATGCGAAAAATGCGAAAGCATGAGCCAGATGATTGCAAATACCAGACCTAACGCAGACATAACCGGCGTTATACTCCAAAATATTAATCGGAACCATGTTTTATTGACTTTATCAGTGTGGTACCACATTCCTACGTGATCCAAATCAGAAAAAGCCCAGGATCTGGCCATTCAAGTATGCGAAAAATACCAAAATATGAGTCAGATGATTCCAAATACCAGACCTAACTCAGACATAACCGGCGTTATCCTTTAAAATATTAATCGCAACCAGGTTTAATCGACGGTATCGGTGTAGTACCACATTACACCGTGATCCAAACCAGAAAAAACCCAGGATCTGTCCAACAAGTATGCGAAAAATGCGAAAGTATGAGCTAGATGGAGGCAAATACCAGACCTAACCCAGACATAACCGGAGTTATCCTCTAAAATATTAATCGGAACCATGTTGACTGCTTCGGTGTGGTACCACATTACTACGTGATCCAAATCAGTAAGAGCCCAGGATCTGGCCAACAAGTATGCGAAAAATGCGAAAGCATGAGCCGGATGATTGCAAGTACCAGACCTAACGCAGACATAACCGTCGTGGTCCTCTAAAATATTAATCGCAACCAGGTTTAATTGACTGTTTCGGAGTGGTACCACATTACTACGTAATCCCAATCAGAAAAAGACCCAGGATCTGGCCATTCAAGTATGCGAAAAATGCGATAGTATGAGCTAGATGATGGCAAATACCAGACCTAACCCCCACATAACCGGAGTTATCCTCTAAAATATTAATCGGAACCATGTTTAATTGACTGTTTCGGTGTGGTACCACATTACTACGTTATCCATACCGGATAAAACCCAGGATCTGGCCAACAAGTATGCGAAAAATGAGAAAGTATGATCTAGATGATTCCTAATACCAGACCTAACGCAGACATAACGGTCGTGGTCCTCTAAAATATTAATCGGAATCAGGTTTAATTGACTGTTTCGGTGTGGTACCACATTACTACGTTATCCAAACCAGAAGAAGCCCAGGATCTGGCCAGTCAAGTATGCGAAAAATGCGAAAGTATGAGCCAGATGAATGCAAATACCAGAACTAACCCTGACATAACCGGAGTTATCCTCTAAAATATTAATCGCAACCAGGTTTAATTGACTGGTTCAGTGTGGTACCACATTAATACGTGATCCAAATCAGCAAGAGCCCAGGATCTGGCCAACACGTATGCGAAAAATGCGAAAGCATGAGCCAGATGATTGGAAATACCAGACCTAACGCTGACATAACCGGCGTTATACCCCAAAATATTAATCCCAACCAGGTTTAATTGACTGATTCGGTGTGGTACCACATTACTACATGATCCAAATCAGTAAGAGCCCAGGATCTGGCCACCAAGTATGCGAAAAATGCGAAAGCATGAGCCTGATGATTGCAAGTACCAGACCTAACGCAGACATAACCGTCGTGGTCCTCTAAAATATTAATCGGAACCAGGTCTAATTGATTGGTTCAGTGTGATACCAAATTACTACGTGATCCAAATCAGAAAACGCCCAGGACCTGGCCATTCAAGTATGCGAAAAATGCGAAAGTATCAGCCAGATGATGGCAAATACCAGACCTAACCCCCACATAACCGGAGTTATCCTCTAAAATATTAATCGGAACCATGTTGACTGCTTCAGTGTGGTACGACATTACTACGTGATCCAAATCAGCAAAAGCCCAGGATCTGGCAACAAATATGCGAAAAATGCGAAAGTATGATCTAGATGATGGCAAATACCAGAACTAACCCAGACACAACCGGCGTTATTTTCTAAAATATTAGTCGCAACCAGGTTTAATTGACTGTTTCAGTGTGGTACCACATTACTACGTAATCCAAATCAGAAAAAGACCCAGGATCTGGCCATTCAAGTATGCGAAAAATGCGAAAGTATGAGTCAGATGTTGGCAAATACCAGACCCAACCCAGACATAACCGGCGTTATCTTCTAAAATATTAATTGGAACCAGGTTTAATTGACTGTTTCAGTGTAGTACCACGTTACTACGTGATACAAATCAGAAGAAGCCTCGGATCTGGCCATTCAAGTATGCGAAAAATACCAAAATATGAGTCAGATGATTCCAAATACCAGACCTAACACAGACATAACCGGCGTTATCCTTTAAAATATTAATCGCAACCAGGTTTAATCGACGGTATCGGTGTAGCGCCACATGACCACGTAATCAAACCAGAAAGAACCCAGGATCT
The DNA here is from genome assembly GCF_051014445.1 of Colletes latitarsis. Lineage (NCBI taxonomy): Eukaryota > Metazoa > Arthropoda > Insecta > Hymenoptera > Colletidae > Colletes > Colletes latitarsis. Next base: position 4,038,333 of record NC_135137.1, read on the forward strand.
GGACACAAGTATGCGAGAAATGCGAAAGTATGACTCAGTTGATTGCAAATACCAGACATAACCCAGACATAAACGGCGTTATCTTCTAAAATATTAATCGGAACCAGGTTTAATTGACTGTTTCAGTGTAGTACCACGTTACTACGTGATACAAATCAGAAGAAGCCTCGGATCTGGCCATTCAAGTATGCGAAAAATACCAAAATATGAGTCAGATGATTCCAAATACCAGGCCTAACACACACATAACCTGCGTTATCCTTTAAATTATTAATCGCAACCAGGTGTAATCGACTGTACCGGTGTAGTACCACATTACTACGTGATCCAAATCAGCAAAAACCCAGGATCTGGCCAACAACTATGCGAAAAATGCGAAAGTATGAGCTAGATGGTGGCAAATACCAGACCTAACCCCCACACAACCGGAGTTACCCTCTAAAATATTAATCGGAACCATGTTTAATTGACTGCTTCGGTGTGGTACCACATTACTACGTTATCCAAACCGGATAAAACCCAGGATATGGCCAACAAGTATGCGAAAAATGCGAAAGTATGAGTCAGATGATGGCAAATACCAGACCTAACCCAGACATAACCGGCGTTATACTCCAAAATATTAATCGGAACCATGTTTTATTGACTTTATCAGTGTGGTACCACATTTCTACGTTATCCAAATCAGAAAAAGCCCAGGATCTGGCCATTCAAGTATGCGAAAAATACCAAAATATGAGTCAGATGATTCCAAATACCAGACCTAACGCAGACATAACCGGCGTTATCCTTTAAAATATTAATCGCAACCAGGTTTCATCGACGGTATCGGTGTAGTACCACATTACACCGTGATCCAAACCAAAAAAAACCCAGGATCTGTCCAACAAGTATGCGAAAAATGCGAAAGTATGAGCTAGATGGTGGCAAATACCAGAACTATCCCCGACATAACCGGAGTTATTCTGTAAAATATTAATCGGAACCATGTTTGATTGACTGTTTCGGAGTGGTACCACATTACTACGTGATCCAAATCAGAAAAAGCCCAGGACCTGGCCATACAAGTATACGAAAAATGCGAAAGTATGAGTCAGATGATTCCAAATACCAGACCTAACGCAGACATAACCGGCGTTATCCTTTAAAATATTAATCGCAACCAGGTTTCATCGACGGTATCGGTGTAGTACCACATTACACCGTGATCCAAACCAAAAAAAACCCAGGATCTGTCCAACAAGTATGCGAAAAATGCGAAAGTATGAGCTAGATGGTGGCAAATACCAGACCTAACCCCCACACAACCGGAGTTACCCTCTAAAATATTAATCGGAACCATGTTTCATTGACTGCTTCGGTGTGGTACCACATTACTACGTTATCCAAACCGGATAAAACCCAGGATCTGGCCAACAAGTATGCGAAAAATGCGAAAGTATGAGTCAGATGATGGCAAATACCAGACCTAACCCAGACATAACCGGCGTTATACTCCAAAATATTAATCGGAACCATGTTTTATTGACTTTATCAGTGTGGTACCACATTTCTACGTTATCCAAATCAGAAAAAGCCCAGGATCTGGCCATTCAAGTATGCGAAAAATACCAAAATATGAGTCAGATGATTCCAAATACCAGACCTAACGCAGACATAACCGGCGTTATCCTTTAAAATATTAATCGCAACCAGGTTTCATCGACGGTATCGGTGTAGTACCACATTACACCGTTATCCAAACCAAAAAAAACCCAGGATCTGTCCAACAAGTATGCGAAAAATGCGAAAGTATGAGCTAGATGGTGGCAAATACCAGACCTAACCCAGACATAACCGGCGTTATCCTCTAAAGTATAAATCGCAACCAGGTTTCATCGACGGTATCGGTGTAGTACCACATTATTACGTGACGCAAACCAGAAAAAGCCCAGGATATGGCCATTCAAGTATGCGAAAAATGCGATAGTATGAGCTAGATGATGGCAAATACCAGACCTAACCCCCACACAACCGGAGTTATCCTCTAAAATATTAATCGGAACCATGTTTAATTGACTGTTTCGGTGTGGTACCACATTACTACGTGATCCAAATCAGTAAGAGCCCAGGATCTGGCCAACAAGTATGCGAAAAATGCGAAAGCATGAGCCAGATGATTGCAAGTACCAGACCTAACGCAGACATAACCGTCGTGGTCCTCTAAAATATTAATCGGAACCAGGTCTAATTGATTGTTTCAGTGTGATACCAAATTACTACGTGATCCAAATCAGAAAAAGCCCAGGACCTGGCCATTCAAGTATGCGAAAAATACGAAAGTATCAGCCAGATGATGGCAAATACCAGACCTAACCCCCACATAACCGGAGTTATCCTCTAAAATATTAATCGGAACCAGGTCAAATTGATTGTTTCAGTGTGATACCAAATTACTACGTGATCCAAATCAGAAAAAGCCCAGGACCTGGCCATTCAAGTATGCGAAAAATGCGAAAGTATCAGCCAGATGATGGCAAATACCAGACCTAACCCCCACATAACCGGAGTTATCCTCTAAAATATTAATCGGAACCATGTTGACTGCTTCGGTGTGGTACCACATTACTACGTGATCCAAATCAGCAAAAGCCCAGGATCTGGCCAACAAATATGCGAAAAATGCGAAAGTATGATCTAGATGATGGCAAATACCAGAACTAACCCAGACACAACCGGCGTTATTTTCTAAAATATTAGTCGCAACCAGGTTTAATTGACTGTTTCAGTGTGGTACCACATTACTACGTAATCCAAATCAGAAAAAGACCCAGGATCTGGCCATTCAAGTATGCGAAAAATGCGAAAGTATGAGTCAGATTTTGGCAAATACCAGACCTAACCCAGACATAACCGGCGTTATCTTCTAAAATATTAATTGGAACCAGGTTTAATTGACTGTTTCAGTGTAGTACCACCTTACTACGTGATACAAATCAGAAGAAGCCTCGGATCTGGCCATTCAAGTATGCGAAAAATACCAAATATGAGTCAGATGATTCCAAATACCAGACCTAACACAGACATAACCGGCGTTATCCTTTAAAATATTAATCGCAACCAGGTTTAATCGACGGTATCGGTGTAGCACCACATTACCACGTAATCAAACCAGGAAAAACCCAGGATCTGGACAACAAGTATGCGAAAAATGCGAAAGTATGACTCAGTTGATTGCAAATACCAGACATAACCCAGACATAAACGGCGTTATCATCTAAAATATTAATCGGAACCATGTTTAATTGAATGTTTCAGTGAGGTACCACATTACTACGTGACGCAAACCAGAAAAAGCCCAGGATATGGCCATTCAAGTATGCGAAAAATGCGATAGTATGAGCTAGATGATGGCAAATACCAGACCTAACCCCCACATAACCGGAGTTATCCTCTAAAATATTAATCGGAACCAGGTTATATTGACTGTTTCAGTGTAGTACCACGTTACTACGTGATACAAATCAGAAAAAGGCCCGGATCTGGCCATTCAAGTATGCGAAAAATACCAAAATATGAGTCAGATGATTCCAAATACCAGACCCACCACAGTCATAACCGGCGTTATCCTTTAAAATATTAATCGCAACCAGGATTAATCGACGGTATCGGTGTAGTACCACATTACACCGTGATCCAAACCAGAAAAAGCCGCGGATCTGGCCATTCAAGTATGCGAAAAATACCAAAGTATGAGTCAGATGATTCCAAATACCAGGCCTAACACACACATAACCGGCGTTATCCTTTAAATTATTAATCGCAACCAGGTGTGATCGACTGTATCGGTGTAGTACCACATTACTACGTGATCCAAATCAGCAAAAACCCAGGATCTGGCCAACAAGTATGCGAAAAATGCGAAAGTATCAGCTAGATGATGGCAAATACCAGAACTATACCCGACATAACCGGAGTTATTCTGTAAAATATTAATCGGAACCATGTTCGATTGACTGTTTCGGTGTGGTACCAAATTACTACGTGATCCAAATCAGAAAAAGCCCAGGACCTGGCCATTCAAGTATGCGAAAAATGCGATAGTATGAGCTAGATGATGGCAAATACCAGACCTAACCCCCACATAACCGGAGTTATCCTCTAAAATATTAATCGGAACCATGTTTAATTGAATGTTTCAGTGAGGTACCACATTACTACGTGACGCAAACCAGAAAAAGCCCAGGATATGGCCATTCAAGTATGCGAAAAATGCGATAGTATGAGCTAGATGATGGCAAATACCAGACCTAACCCCCACATAACCGGAGTTATCCTCTAAAATATTAATCGGAACCATGCTGACTGCTTCGGTGTGGTACCACATTACTACGTGATCCAAATCAGCAAAAGCCCAGGATCTGGACAACAGGTATGCGAAAAATGCGAAAGTATGACTCAGTTGATTGCAAATACCAGACATAACCCAGACATAAACGGCGTTATCTTCTAAAATATTAATCGGAACCAGGTTATATTGACTGTTTCAGTGTAGTACCACGTTACTACGTGATACAAATCAGAAAAAGGCCCGGATCTGGCCATTCAAGTATGCGAAAAATACCAAAATATGAGTCAGATGATTCCAAATACCAGACCCACCACAGTCATAACCGGCGTTATCCTTTAAAATATTAATCGCAACCAGGATTAATCGACGGTATCGGTGTAGTACCACATTACACCGTGATCCAAACCAGAAAAAGCCGCGGATCTGGCCATTCAAGTATGCGAAAAATACCAAAGTATGAGTCAGATTCCCTCAGGGGCTGCCAGCCTTTCAGCTGCAGTACGGGCTTAACGAACCCGGGGTACCCGAGTCATACACACACCGTAAGCCTCCTGTTGGTCGTCACAACGACCCATTCACAATTCCCTATTGGTTTTGTGAATGGTACGTGACGGCAGGAGGAACGGGGGTCTTGGCTTAACCGCCTGGGCCACGAGTATGGCGACTCTATAAAATCGCCCTCCAATCCTAAGCTATGGTGCGCGGCGATGGGATGCATGGTTGGGGGAGAAGGCCCAATCCCAAGCGACCACCTCCGGGGAACCTGCCGAACCCCCGGAGTATTAGGCTTACCCGGGTAAGGCGGCTCTGCCCGGGTGGACCTTTATTTCCGACCATCTCGTGGGATTTTTATGGAGACAGAAAATAAAATGGGGATGGGGCGGGTTTTGTCGGTTGGGGAGGACGGAGACGGGGTTGGGGTTAGGGTGGCGGCGCTCGCGCCCCACTCAGCGCCAGGTCCGGCTTCGTGGAGGGTGGAGGAGGACGACGAGACGGCGTCGGTCTCGTCCTTCTCCTCCAGCACGAGCCACATAGGCTCTAAGAGGAAGAGGACGGGGCAGGCCGTCGTCGAGGTGGGCGGGGCGATGAGCCCGTCGGTGAGGCTGAGTTGCCTCAGGGACGAGGTGACCGAGGAGATATCGGAGAGGATCTCCTCGTCCCTGAGGCGGGTGGAGAAAGTCGCCGCTGCCTGCGCCTTTAAGGGGCAGAAAAGCGGTGGCGCGGAGGCCCTGAAGGCCGCGGCGGAGGAAATGAGGGAGGCGGCGCGGGAGCTCAGAGGGCGGAACGCCCGTCTGCAGCTCCTGTTGGAGGAGGAGCGACAGGGGAGGAGGAGGGCAGAGGCGCTGTGGAACAGCGCGGCCCTCCCTCCCATCCTCCCTCCTCCTCCACCGCCGCGTCCCTCGGCGGCGGTAAATAAGCGGAGTGCGTCGGCAGTGGTGCGGGGCACCGCGGGCCCCTCCACCCGCACTCCGCCCGTGAAGAAGTCCCCGTCCTCCTCAGAAGACGATCTTCTGAGGAGGATTGGGGACATGATTGATGGCAAGCTGGCCGCCTTCCGGGAGGAGCTCCTCGCCGGAAGAGCGGTCAGCAGGAAGGCGGTGCCTCCCCGACCTGTTCCGGTACAGTCGGGGAAGGCAAAGAAGGGCGGAGTGAAGGCTCCGCCCAGCGTTGCAGCACCAGGGCCCCGGGTCGTGACCCCCAAGGGGGGTGGTGTACCCGTGGTCGCGGTGGCCGCGTCCTCCACAGCACCCTCCCAAGGGGGGGTGGCGTGGAGTGAGGTGGTGGGGCGGAAGGCGAAGCGGGCGGCGAGGAAGGCCTCGCAACCGCAGCCTCCGCCTCCGCCGCCGGCGGCCAAGGTAAAGGCCGCGAAGGTCGGGAAGGCACGACCAAGTCGTCCCCCAAAAACGGCAGCGGTGACGCTGACCGTTGCGCAGGGGGGCGACCTGACCCTCGCGGAGGCGATGCGGCTCGCCAGGGAGAATATCTCCCTGGAAGAGCTGGGCATCGCCTCCGTGAGGGCGAAGAGGGCCGTGACCGGGGGTCTCTTGCTGGAGATCCCCGGTGCAGAAGGCGGCGCGAAGGCGGATCGTCTCGCCCAGAGGCTCCGGGAGCAGCTGGGCGAGCGAGGTGTCCGGGTCGCCCGGCCCACGAAGCGCACGGAGATGCGCGTTTGTGGGCTGGACGACTCGGTCAGCGCACAGGATGTGTCCCGTGCCCTTGCGAGGGCGGGGGACTGTCCTGTGGAGGACCTGCGGATCGGAGAGATCCGCAGGTCGCCCTCCGGCCTCGGGTCGGTGTGGGCCCGGTGCCCCCTCTCCGCCGCCCGTAAGGTGGCGGAATCCGGGAGGGTGTTGGTGGGGTGGGTTTCGGCGCGAGTGGAAATCCTCGCGCCGCGCCCGCTCCAGTGTCACCGCTGCCTCGAATTGGGGCACGTGAGGCAGTGGTGCACCTCGCCGGTGGACCGCAGCGGTCAGTGTTACCGCTGCGGTGCCAAAGAGCACCGTGCGAGCCAGTGCTCGGCGGCCCCCCACTGCCCGCTGTGTGCGGACATGGGGAGGCCAGCCGATCACAGGGTGGGGAGCAAGAAGTGCTCCCCCCCCTCCCGGAAGGAGAGGAAGAGGCGGGCTGCACCGGCTCCGGTGCCGAGGGCGGTGGCATCGTCCTCCATGGAGGTGGACGGTGCTACGGGGACGGACGGCCGGGAGGAGGCTGGCGCGGCCATTAATTAATGCCGCCCCGCCTCCTCCTCCAGGCCAACCTCAACCACTGCCGCGCGGCACAGGACTTGATGTCCCAAGTCCTCGCGGAGTGGGGGGTTGGCCTGGCGGTCGCCGCCGAGCCGTACCGCGTCCCTGATCACCCTCATTGGGTGGGCGACGCGGACGGCTTGGTGGCGACGGTATGGGGAGGGGGCGACGGGTCCCCACCGTTCTCCTTGTTGGAGCGCGGTCGGGGATACGTCGCCGTGGACTGGGGGGGAGTCGCTGTGGTGGGGTGCTACATTTCGCCCCGTAGCGGTCACGCTGCGTTCGAGCTGTACTTGGCCGAGGTCGCGGCATGCGTGCAGCGCTACGCGGCCCGGCCGGTGCTGGTCCTGGGGGATTTTAATGCCAAGTCGGTGGCTTGGGGATCCCCCAGGACCTCCGTTCGCGGCGGGATCCTGGGCGATTGGGCGGCGGGGCTCGACCTCCGGGTATTGAACCGGGGGTCGGAGCACACATGCGTGCGGCGATATGGGGGGTCCATCGTGGATGTTGGATTCGCGACCCCCAACGCCGTGCGCATGGTGTCGGGTTGGCACGTGGTCGCGGGGGCAGAGACACTCTCCGATCACCGGTACATCCGGATGGAGGTCTCTGCCGCCGCGAGTGCATCCCGACACGGCCGCCTGCGTGGCACCCCACCACGCCGCTGGGCGCTTCGGCGCCTGGACAAGGACGCCCTGATGGCAGCTGCCCTCGCTGCAACTTGGCCGCAGGGAGCGGCCGAGTTGCCGAGCATCGAGGAGGAGGTCGCCCGGCTCGGAGCATTGGTCGCGGGTATTTGCGACGCGGCGATGCCTCGGGTCGGGCGGGCTTCTCCTCGCCGGGCGGTGTACTGGTGGTCGGACGCGATCGCGGAGTTGCGAGTCGCGACTGTCCGCGCCCGACGCCAGTACACCCGCGCGCGCCGTCGTCAACGTACAGGCGACGGCGTGGCGCGAGCGAGGGCAGCTGATGACCTGTATGGAGCATACCGCGTGGCGCGGGTTGCTCTGCAGGTCGCCATCAAACGGGCCAAGACCCAGGCATGGAAGGAGCTCCTCCAGACCCTTGATGACGATCCATGGGGGCGCCCATATAAGGTGGTGCTGAATAAGCTCCGCCCGTGGGCGCCCCCCGTCACCGAGGGTCTTGACCCCCGGCTGCTGGAGGACGTGGTCAATACACTCTTCCCAAATGGGGAGAGGGGACCGCGTCCTCCGGCGGCGGCGGCTGTCCCAGTGGAGTGGACGGCCGAGCTGGGGGTCACGCAGGAGGAGCTGGCAGCGGCCATCAGACGGCTCGGGGTTCGTAACACGGCCCCGGGTCCGGATGGTGTGCCCGGCCGGGTTTGGGTCTTGACCCAGGGCGTCCTTGGGGCCGACCTCAGGCGGTTGTTCGACCGCTGCCTGAGGGACGGGCGATTCCCCCCCAGTTGGAAGGTGGCGAGGATGGTCCTCCTCCGGAAGGAGGGTCGGCCTGCGGAGTCTCCCTCCGCATACCGGCCCATTTGTCTCCTCGACGAGGTGGGCAAGCTCTTCGAGCGTGTGATTGCTGCCCGCCTCGTCGAGCACCTGTCGCGGGGTGATCCCGGTCTGGCCGACTGCCAGTTCGGTTTCCGGGGGGGCCGATCGACTATCGACGCGATAGGTCGTGTGAGGGCCCTCTCGGAGGCGGCCGTCTCCCGGGGAGGGGTGGCATTGGCAATATCCTTGGATATTGCCAATGCCTTTAACACCCTCCCCTGGGAAGAGATAAGGAGGGGACTCGAATATCATCGAGTCCCCCCTTGTCTCAGGGCGGTCGTCGGGGATTATCTCCGCGGCAGGTGGATCGAGTATCCGGGCCGGGATGGTGATATGCGGAGGGAGGTGTACTGCGGTGTTCCGCAGGGGTCGGTCCTCGGGCCACTCCTGTGGAACATCGCGTACGACTCGGTGTTGCGGGCCGGCCTCCCCGACGGCGTCAGCACGGTGAGTTATGCGGATGACACACTGGTGCTGGCCGTCGGGGCGCACTGGGGGAGGGCCATGCGTCGCGCGGAGGAGGGGTCGCAACGCGTCGTCGACCGGATCAAGGGGATGGGGATGACGGTGGCGGTCCATAAGACCGAGGTGATTGCGTTTCATTCACCTCGGCAGGATCCGCCACCCCCTCTGATTCGGGTGGGTGGGGCTGACATCGAGGTGAAGCCCCAGATCAGGTATCTAGGGCTGATCCTCGATAGCCACTGGCGTTTCGAGAAGCATTTCCGCTGCCTGGTCCCCCGGTTGGAAAGGATGGTTGCGGCTCTGGGCCGGATCCTGCCCAACCTGGGGGGCCCGGCGGGCCGAGTTCGTCGCCTCTATGTGGCAATGGTCCAGTCGGTGGCCCTATACGGGGCCCCCGTCTGGGCGGACGACCTGGCTGCCTCCCGGCGCAGCATGACTATGCTGCGTCGGGTGCAGAGGCGCATGGCGCTCAGGGTCGTCCGCGGGTATCGGACCATGTCACATGAGGCGGCGACGGTTCTAGCGGGGATGCCGCCCATGGACCTGCTCGCGCGGTCGCACGCGTTGATGTACCGGCACCGCGTCGACCGTCGCGCGGGGGTGGGGGCGGTCCCGGGCGGGCAGCAACCTGCTTGGGGCGATTTGAAGCGCCAGGCCCGGCAGTCCGTGTTGCTCGCGTGGCAGGAGCGGCTGGCTCTGCCAACCGCGGGGCACCGGACTGTCGGGGCTGTTCGGCCACTCCTGAAGGAGTGGCTGGACAGAGGCCATGGCAGCCTCACCTACCGGCTGGCACAGGTATTTTCCGGGCATGGCAGCTTCGGAAGATACCTGTACCGGATAGGGAAGGAGCCGACGGCGCGTTGCTGCCACTGCGACGCTGAGCAGGACACGGCGGATCATACCCTGGAGGTATGCCCCGCGTGGGAGGGGGAGCGCCGTGTCCTGGTCGGCGTCGTCGGGCGGGATGTCTCGCTGCCGGGCGTGGTGCGCGCCATGCTCGACAGCGAGGAGAAGTGGAGGGCCGTGGCCTCCTTCTGCGAGAACGTAATGTTGCAGAAGGAGGCCGCGGGGAGGGAGCGCGAGCTTCAGCGGCGCGCTGAAGCTCGCGCTCGTGCGGTGGCCCGAGGTCGTCGCCCGGTCGCGAGGCGTCGCGGGCGGCCGCCTCGGCGTGGCGGATGACCTAGGCTGGGAGGGTGGTCCTGAGGGGACCCTCCTCCCGCCAGGCGGCGCCGGGTCGGACCGGTTGGGGGTAGGAGTGCCTCCCCCTACCGGTCCGACGCAAGGGGAGGCACCCTCGGCGGTCTGGTGCGGTCATGAACGCCCGGCCGCCGAGGGGTGGAAACGGGGTCGCGGGCGGTTGCGAGTTGGGGCTCGCAGCCGCCACTAAACGCGGCCCCGGGACGGATAGCGGCGGGATGGAGTGGCCCCGTCCCGCCGCTATGAGGCAGTGTGTCTACTGGGGGGACCGATTGTCCCCCCGGGGGATGGGCGCGAAAGCGCGGGCACGGGGAGGATACCGGAAGAATGCTTCGAGCGATTCCCGGTATCCTCCCAAAGCGTGCCGAAGGGTCACCGTGGGGTTTTTAGTGGGTAGGTCCCGCGCCTGTCGTTGTACGGGCGCGGGGAATCCCACACACCCCTCCCACCTCTCCCCAAGGAGGTGGGAGGGAGTCTTTCGAAGATTTTCCCCACGACAAAAAAAAAAAAAAAAAAAAAAAAAAAAAAAAAAAAAGTCTGAGTCAGATGATGGCAAATACCAGACCTAACCCAGACATAACCGGCGTTATCCTCCAAAATATTAATCGGAACCATGTTTAATTGACTGTTTCGGTGTGGTACCACATTACTACGTTATCCAAACCAGAAAAAGCCCAGGATCTGGCCAGTCATGTATGCGAAAAATGCGAAAGTATGAGCCAGATGAATGCAAATACCAGAACTAACCCTGACATAACCGGAGTTATCCTCTAAAATATTAATCGCAACCAGGTTTAATTGATTGTTTCGGTGTGGTACCACATTAATACGTGATCCAAATCAGCAAGAGCCCAGGATCTGGCCAACAAGTATGCGGAAAATGCGAAAGTATGAGCTAGATGGTGGCAAGTACCAGACCTAACCCAGACATAACCGGCGTTATCCTCGAAAATATAAATCGCAACCAGGTTTAATTGACTGTTTCGGTTTGGTACCACATTACTACATGATCCAAATCAGTAAGAGCCCAGGATCTGGCCAACAAGTATGCGAAAAATGCGAAAGCATGAGCCTGATAATTGCATGTACCAGACCTAACGCAGACATAACCGTCGTGGTCCTCTAAAATATTAATCGGAACCAGGTCTAATTGATTGTTTCGGTGTGGTACCACATTACTACGTAATCAAACCTGAAAAAACCCAGGATCTGGCCAACAGATATTCGAAGAATGCGAAAGCATGAGCCAGATGATTGCACATACCAGAACTAACCCTGACATAACCGGAGTTATCCTCTAAAATATTAATCGGAACCATGTTTAATTGACTGCTTCGGTGTGGTACCTCATTACTACGTTATCCAAACCAGAAAAAGCCCAGGATCTGGCCATTCAAGTATGCGAAAAATGCGAAAGTATGAGCTAGATGATGGCTAATACCAGACCTAACCCAGGCATAATAAATAGGACCGGCGTTGTCCTCTAAAATATTAATCGCAACCAGGTTTGATTGACTGTTTCGTTGTGGTACCACATTACTACGTGATCCAAATCAGCAAGAGCCCAGGATCTGGCCAACAACTACGCGAAAAATGCGAAAGCATGAGCCAGATGATGGCAAATTCCAGACCTAACCCAGACGTAACCGGCGCATCCTGTAAAATATTAATCGGAACCAGGAATAATTGACTGTTCCAGTGTGGTACCACATTACTACGTGATCCAAACCGGATAAAACCCAGGTTCTGGCCAACAAGTATGCGAAAAATGCAAAAGTATGAGCTAGATGATGGCTAATACCAGACCTAACCCAGGCATAATAAATAGGACCGGCGTTGTCCTCTAAAATATTAATCGCAACCAGGTTTGATTGACTGTTTTGGAGTGGTACCACATTACTACGTGATCCAAATCAGCAAGAGCCCAGGATCTGGCCAACAAGTATGCGAAGAATCCGAAAGTCAATGTCAGATGATGGCAAATACAAGACCTAACCGAGACATAACCGGCGCATCCTGTAAAATATTAATCGGAACCAGGAATAATTGACTGTTCCAGTGTGGTACCACATTACTACGTGATCCAAACCGGATAAAACCCAGGATCTGGCCAACAAGTATGCGAAAAATGCGAAAGTATGAGTCAGTTGATTGCAAATACCAGACATGACCCAGCCATAAACGGCGTTAGCCTCTAAAATATTAATCGGAACCATGTTTAATTGACTGTTTCGGTGTGGTACCACATTACTACGTTATCCAAACCAGAAATAGCCCAGGATGTGGCCATTCAAGTATGCGAAGAATGCGAAAGTATGAGGCAGTTGATTGCAAATACCAGACCTAACACAAACCTAACCGGCGTTATCCTCTAAATTATTAATCGCAAACAGGTTTATTTGACTATTTCGGTGTAGTACCACATTACCACGTAATCAAACCAGAAAAAACCCAGGATCTGGCCAACAAGTATGCGAAAAATGCGAAAGTATGAGTCATTTGATTGCAAATACCAGACATACCCTAGACATAAACGGCGTTATCCTCTAAAATATTAATCGGAACCATGTTTGATTGACTGTTTCGGAGTGGTACCACATTACTACGTGATTCAAATCAGAAAAAGCCCACGACCTGGCCATTCAAGTATACGAAAAATGCGAAGGTATGAGCTAGATGATGGCTAATACCAGACCTAACCCTGGCATAACGGACGTTATGTTCTAAAATACTAATGGGAACCAGGTTTAATTGACTGTTTCAGTATGGTACCACATTACTACGTGAACCAAATCAGAAAATGCCCAGGATCTGGCCAACCGGTATGCGAAGAATCCGGAAGTCAATGTCAGATGATGGCAAATACCAGACCTAACACAAACCTAACCGTCGCTATCCTCTAAAATATTAATCGGAACCAGGTCTAATTGATTGTTTCAGTGTGATACCAATTTACTACGTGATCCAAATCAGAAAAAGCCCAGGACCTGGCCATTCAAGTATGCGAAAAATGCGAAAGTATGAGCTAGATGATGGCTAATACCAGACCTAACACAGACATGACCCGCGTTATCCTCTAAAATATAAATCGCAACCAGGTTTAATAGACCGTTTCGGTGTGGTAGCACATTACTATGTAATCCACACCAGAGAAAGCCCAGGATCTGGTCAACAAGAATGCGAAGAATGCGAAAGTCTGTGTCAGATGATGGCAAATACCAGACCTAACCCAGACATAACCGGCGTTATCATCCAAAATATTAATCGGAACCATGTTTTAGTGATTTTTTCAGTGTGGTACCACATTACTATGTAATCCAAACCAGAAAAAATCCAGGATCTGGACAACAAGTTTGCGAAAAATGCGAAAGTATGAGCCAGATGATTGCAAATGCCAGAACTAACCCAGACATGACCCGCGGTATCCTCTAGAATATAAATCGCAACCAGGTTTAATAGACCGTTTCGGTGTGGTACCACATTACTATGTAATCCACACCAGAAAAAGCCCGGGATCTGGTCAACAAGTATGCGAAGAATGCGAAAGTCTGAGTCAGATGATGGCAAATACCAGACCTAACCCAGACATAACCGGCGTTATCCTCCAAAATATTAATCGGAACCATGTTTTATTGACTTTTTCAGTGTGGTACCACATTCCTACGTGATCCAAATCAGAAAAAGCCCAAGATCTGGCCAATAAGTATGCGAAGAATGCGAAAGTATGAGGCAGGTGATTGCAAATACCAGACCTAACACGAACCTAACCGTCGCTATCCTCTAAAATATTAACCGGAACCAGGTCTAATTGATTGTTTCAGTGTGATACCTAATTACTACGTGATCCAAATCAGAAAAAGCCCAGGACCTGGCCATTCAAGTATGCGAAAAATGCGAAAGTCTGAGTCAGATGATGGCAAATACCAGACCTAACCCAGACATAACCGGCGTTATCCTCTAAAATATTAATCGGAACCAGGTTTAATCGACTGTATCGGTGTAGTACCGCATTACTACGTGATCCAAAGCAGAAAAAGCCCAGGATCTGGCCAACAAGTATGCGAAAAATGAGAAAGTATGAGTTAGATAATGGCTAATACCAGACCTAACCCCCACATAACCGGAGTTATCCTCGAAAATATTAATCGGAACCATGTTTAATTGACTGTTTCGGTGTGGTACCACATTACTAGGTTATCCAAACCGGATAAAACCCAGGATCTGGTGAACAAGTATGCGAAGAATGCGAAAGTCTGAGCCAGATGATTGCAAATACCAGACCTAACCCAGACATAACCGGCGTTATCCTTTAAAATATAAATCGCAACCAGGTTTAATTGACTGTTTCGGCGTGGTACCACATTACTACGTGATGCAAATCAGTAAGAGCCCAGGATCTGGTGAACAAGTATGCGAAGAATGCGAAAGTCTGAGCCAGATGATTGCAAATACCAGACCTAACCCAGACATAACCGGCGTTATCCTCTAAAATATTAATCGGAACCATGTTTAATTGACTGCTTCGGTGTGGTACCTCATTACTACGTTATCCAAACCAGAAAAAGCCCAGGATCTGGCCATTCAAGTATGCGAAAAATGCGAAAGTATGAGCTAGATGATGGCTAATACCAGACCTAACCCGGACATAACCGGCGTTATCCTTTAAAATATAAATCGCAACCAGGTTTAATTGACTGTTTCGGCGTGGTACCACATTACTACGTGATCCAAACCAGTAAGAGCCCAGGATGTGGTGAACAAGTATGCGAAGAATGCGAAAGTCTGAGCCAGATGATTGCAAATACCAGACCTAACCCAGACATAACCGGCGTTATCCTCTAAAATATTAATCGGAACCATGTTTAATTGACTGCTTCGGTGTGGTACCTCATTACTACGTTATCCAAACCAGAAAAAGCCCCGGGTCTGGCCATTCAAGTATGCGAAAAATACCAAAATATGAGTCAAATGATTCCAAATACCAGACCTAACACAGACATAACCGGCGTTATCCTTTAAAATATTAATCGCAACCAGGCTTAATCGACGGTATCGGTGTAGTACCACATTACCACGTAATCAAACCAGAAAAAACCCAGGACCTGGCCATTCAAGTATACGATAAATGCGAAGGTATGAGCTAGATGATGGCTAATACCAGACCTAACCCTGGCATAACGGGCGTTATGTTCTAAAATACTAATGGGAACCAGGTTTAATTGACTGTTTCAGTATGGTACCACATTACTACGTGAACCAAATCAGAAAATGCCCAGGATCTGGCCAACCAGTATGCGAAAAACGCGAAAGTATGAGCTAGATGATGGCTAATACCAGACCTAACACAGACATGACCCGCGTTATCCTCTAAAATATAAATTTCAACCAGGTTTATTAGACCGTTTCGGTGTGGTACCACATTACTATGTAATCCACACCAGAAAAAGCCCAGGATCTGGTCAACAAGTATGCGAAGAATGCGAAAGTCTGAGTCAGATGATGGCAATTACCAGACCTAACCCAGACATAACCGGCGTTATCCTCCAAAATATTAATCGGAACCATGTTTTATTGACATTTTCAGTGTGGTACCACATTCCTACGTGATCCAAATCAGAAACAGCCCAGGATCTGGCCATTCAAGTATGCGAAAAATGCGAAAGTATGAGCCAGATGATTGCAAATGCCAGAACTAACCCAGACATGACCCGCGTTATCCTCTAGAATATAAATCGCAACCAGGTTTAATAGACCGTTTCGGTGTGGTACCACATTACTATGTAATCCACACCAGAAAAAGCCCAGGATCTGGTCAACAAGTATGCGAAGAATGCGAAAGTCTGAGTCAGATGATGGCAAATACCAGACCTAACCCAGACATAACCGGCGTTATCCTCCAAAATATTAATCGGAACCATGTTTTATTGACTTTTTCAGTGTGGTACCACATTCCTACGTGATCCAAATCAAAAAAAGCCCAGGATCTGGCCATTCAAGTATGCGAAAAATGCGAAAGTATGAGCTAGATGGTGGCAAATACCAGATCTATCCCAGACATAACCGGCGTTATCCTCTGAAATATAAATCGCAACCATGTTTAATAGACCGTTTCGGTGTGGTACCACATTATTATGTAATCCACACCAGAAAAAGCCCAGGATCTGGTCAACAAGTATGCGAAGAATGCGAAAGTCTGAGTCAGATGATGGCAAATACCAGACCTAACCCAGACATAACCGGCGTTATCCTCCAAAATATTAATCGGAACCATGTTTAATTGACTGTTTCGGTGTGGTACCACATTACTACGTTATCCAAACCAGAAAAAGCCCAGGATCTGGCCAGTCATGTATGCGAAAAATGCGAAAGTATGAGCCAGATGAATGCAAATACCAGAACTAACCCTGACATAACCGGAGTTATCCTCTAAAATATTAATCGCAACCAGGTTTAATTGATTGTTTCGGTGTGGTACCACATTAATACGTGATCCAAATCAGCAAGAGCCCAGGATCTGGCCAACAAGTATGCGGAAAATGCGAAAGTATGAGCTAGATGGTGGCAAGTACCAGACCTAACCCAGACATAACCGGCGTTATCCTCTAACATATAAATCGCAACCAGGTTTAATTGACTGTTTCGGTTTGGTACCACATTACTACATGATCCAAATCAGTAAGAGCCCAGGATCTGGCCAACAAGTATGCGAAAAATGCGAAAGCATGAGCCTGATGATTGCATGTACCAGACCTAACGCAGACATAACCGTCGTGGTCCTCTAAAATATTAATCGGAACCAGGTCTAATTGATTGTTTCGGTGTGGTGCCACATTACTACGTAATCAAACCTGAAAAAACCCAGGATCTGGCCAACAGATATTCGAAGAATGCGAAAGCATGAGCCAGATGATTGCACATACCAGAACTAACCCTGACATAACCGGAGTTATCCTCTAAAATATTAATCGGAACCATGTTTAATTGACTGCTTCGGTGTGGTACCTCATTACTACGTTATCCAAACCAGAAAAAGCCCAGGATCTGGCCATTCAAGTATGCGAAAAATGCGAAAGTATGAGCTAGATGATGGCTAATACCAGACCTAACCCAGGCATAATAAATAGGACCGGCGTTGTCCTCTAAAATATTAATCGCAACCAGGTTTGATTGACTGTTTCGTTGTGGTACCACATTACTACGTGATCCAAATCAGCAAGAGCCCAGGATCTGGCCAACAACTACGCGAAAAATGCGAAAGCATGAGCCAGATGATGGCAAATTCCAGACCTAACCCAGACGTAACCGGCGCATCCTGTAAAATATTAATCGGAACCAGGAATAATTGACTGTTCCAGTGTGGTACCACATTACTACGTGATCCAAACCGGATAAAACCCAGGTTCTGGCCAACAAGTATGCGAAAAATGCAAAAGTATGAGCTAGATGATGGCTAATACCAGACCTAACCCAGGCATAATAAATAGGACCGGCGTTGTCCTCTAAAATATTAATCGCAACCAGGTTTGATTGACTGTTTTGGAGTGGTACCACATTACTACGTGATCCAAATCAGCAAGAGCCCAGGATCTGGCCAACAAGTATGCGAAGAATCCGAAAGTCAATGTCAGATGATGGCAAATACAAGACCTAACCGAGACATAACCGGCGCATCCTGTAAAATATTAATCGGAACCAGGAATAATTGACTGTTCCAGTGTGGTACCACATTACTACGTGATCCAAACCGGATAAAACCCAGAATCTGGCCAACAAGTATGCGAAAAATGCGAAAGTATGAGTCAGTTGATTGCAAATACCAGACATGACCCAGCCATAAACGGCGTTAGCCTCTAAAATATTAATCGGAACCATGTTTAATTGACTGTTTCGGTGTGGTACCACATTACTACGTTATCCAAACCAGAAATAGCCCAGGATGTGGCCATTCAAGTATGCGAAGAATGCGAAAGTATGAGGCAGTTGATTGCAAATACCAGACCTAACACAAACCTAACCGGCGTTATCCTCTAAATTATTAATCGCAAACAGGTTTATTTGACTATTTCGGTGTAGTACCACATTACCACGTAATCAAACCAGAAAAAACCCAGGATCTGGCCAACAAGTATGCGAAAAATGCGAAAGTATGAGTCATTTGATTGCAAATACCAGACATACCCTAGACATAAACGGCGTTATCCTCTAAAATATTAATCGGAACCATGTTTGATTGACTGTTTCAGTATGGTACCACATTACTACGTGAACCAAATCAGAAAATGCCCAGGATCTGGCCAACCGGTATGCGAAGAATCCGAAAGTCAATGTCAGATGATGGCAAATACCAGACCTAACACAAACCTAACCGTCGCTATCCTCTAAAATATTAATCGGAACCAGGTCTAATTGATTGTTTCAGTGTGATACCAATTTACTACGTGATCCAAATCAGAAAAAGCCCAGGACCTGGCCATTCAAGTATGCGAAAAATGCGAAAGTATGAGCTAGATGATGGCTAATACCAGACCTAACACAGACATGACCCGCGTTATCCTCTAAAATATAAATCGCAAACAGGTTTAATTGACTGTTTCGGTGTGGTACCACATTACTAGGTTATCCAAACCGGATAAAACCCAGGATCTGGTGAACAAGTATGCGAAGAATGCGAAAGTCTGAGCCAGATGATTGCAAATACCAGACCTAACCCAGACATAACCGGCGTTATCCTTTAAAATATAAATCGCAACCAGGTTTAATTGACTGTTTCGGCGTGGTACCACATTACTACGTGATCCAAATCAGTAAGAGCCCAGGATCTGGTGAACAAGTATGCGAAGAATGCGAAAGTCTGAGCCAGATGATTGCAAATACCAGACCTAACCCAGACATAACCGGCGTTATCCTCTAAAATATTAATCGGAACCATGTTTAATTGACTGCTTCGGTGTGGTACCTCATTACTACGTTATCCAAACCAGAAAAAGCCCAGGATCTGGCCATTCAAGTATGCGAAAAATGCGAAAGTATGAGCTAGATGATGGCTAATACCAGACCTAACCCGGACATAACCGGCGTTATCCTTTAAAATATAAATCGCAACCAGGTTTAATTGACTGTTTCGGCGTGGTACCACATTACTACGTGATCCAAACCAGTAAGAGCCCAGGATGTGGTGAACAAGTATGCGAAGAATGCGAAAGTCTGAGCCAGATGATTGCAAATACCAGACCTAACCCAGACATAACCGGCGTTATCCTCTAAAATATTAATCGGAACCATGTTTAATTGACTGCTTCGGTGTGGTACCTCATTACTACGTTATCCAAACCAGAAAAAGCCCCGGGTCTGGCCATTCAAGTATGCGAAAAATACCAAAATATGAGTCAAATGATTCCAAATACCAGACCTAACACAGACATAACCGGCGTTATCCTTTAAAATATTAATCGCAACCAGGCTTAATCGACGGTATCGGTGTAGTACCACATTACCACGTAATCAAACCAGAAAAAACCCAGGATCTGGACAACAAGTATGCGAAAAATGCGAAAGTATGAGCTAGATGATGGCTAATACCAGATCTAACCCAGGCATAACGGGCGTTATCTTCTAAAATAGTAATGGGAACCAGGTTTAATTGACTGTTTCAGTATGGTACCACATTACTACGTGAACCAAATCAGAAAATGCCCAGGATCTGGCCAACTAGTATGCGAAGAATCCGAAAGTATGAGCTAGATGATGGCTAATACCAGACAAAAGCCAGGCATAACCGGCGTTGTCCTCTAAAATATTAATCGCAACCAGGTTTGATTGACTGTTTCGTTGTGGTACCACATTACTACGTGATCCAAATCAGCAAGAGCCCAGGATCTGGCCATTCAAGTATGCGAAGAATGCGAAAGTATGAGGCAGTTGATTGCAAATACCAGACCTAACACAAACCTAACCGGCGTTATCCTCTAAATTATTAATCGCAACCAGGTTTATTTGACTATTTCGGTGTAGTACCACATTACCACGTAATCAAACCAGAAAAAACCCAGGATCTGGCCAACAAGTATGCGAAAAATGCGAAAGTATGGGTCATTTGATTGCAAATACCAGACATACCCTAGACATAAACGGCGTTAACCTCTAAAATATTAATCGGAACCATGTTTTATTGACTTTTTCAGTGTGGTACCACATTCCTACGTGATCCAAATCAAAAAAAGCCCAGGATCTGGCCATTCAAGTATGCGAAAAATGCGAAAGTATGAGCTAGATGGTGGCAAATACCAGATCTATCCCAGACATAACCGGCGTTATCCTCTGAAATATAAATCGCAACCATGTTTAATAGACCGTTTCGGTGTGGTACCACATTATTATGTAATCCACACCAGAAAAAGCCCAGGATCTGGTCAACAAGTATGCGAAGAATGCGAAAGTCTGAGTCAGATGATGGCAAATACCAGACCTAACCCAGACATAACCGGCGTTATCCTCCAAAATATTAATCGGAACCATGTTTAATTGACTGTTTCGGTGTGGTACCACATTACTACGTTATCCAAACCAGAAAAAGCCCAGGATCTGGCCAGTCATGTATGCGAAAAATGCGAAAGTATGAGCCAGATGAATGCAAATACCAGAACTAACCCTGACATAACCGGAGTTATCCTCTAAAATATTAATCGCAACCAGGTTTAATTGATTGTTTCGGTGTGGTACCACATTAATACGTGATCCAAATCAGCAAGAGCCCAGGATCTGGCCAACAAGTATGCGGAAAATGCGAAAGTATGAGCTAGATGGTGGCAAGTACCAGACCTAACCCAGACATAACCGGCGTTATCCTCTAACATATAAATCGCAACCAGGTTTAATTGACTGTTTCGGTTTGGTACCACATTACTACATGATCCAAATCAGTAAGAGCCCAGGATCTGGCCAACAAGTATGCGAAAAATGCGAAAGCATGAGCCTGATGATTGCATGTACCAGACCTAACGCAGACATAACCGTCGTGGTCCTCTAAAATATTAATCGGAACCAGGTCTAATTGATTGTTTCGGTGTGGTGCCACATTACTACGTAATCAAACCTGAAAAAACCCAGGATCTGGCCAACAGATATTCGAAGAATGCGAAAGCATGAGCCAGATGATTGCACATACCAGAACTAACCCTGACATAACCGGAGTTATCCTCTAAAATATTAATCGGAACCATGTTTAATTGACTGCTTCGGTGTGGTACCTCATTACTACGTTATCCAAACCAGAAAAAGCCCAGGATCTGGCCATTCAAGTATGCGAAAAATGCGAAAGTATGAGCTAGATGATGGCTAATACCAGACCTAACCCAGGCATAATAAATAGGACCGGCGTTGTCCTCTAAAATATTAATCGCAACCAGGTTTGATTGACTGTTTCGTTGTGGTACCACATTACTACGTGATCCAAATCAGCAAGAGCCCAGGATCTGGCCAACAACTACGCGAAAAATGCGAAAGCATGAGCCAGATGATGGCAAATTCCAGACCTAACCCAGACGTAACCGGCGCATCCTGTAAAATATTAATCGGAACCAGGAATAATTGACTGTTCCAGTGTGGTACCACATTACTACGTGATCCAAACCGGATAAAACCCAGGTTCTGGCCAACAAGTATGCGAAAAATGCAAAAGTATGAGCTAGATGATGGCTAATACCAGACCTAACCCAGGCATAATAAATAGGACCGGCGTTGTCCTCTAAAATATTAATCGCAACCAGGTTTGATTGACTGTTTTGGAGTGGTACCACATTACTACGTGATCCAAATCAGCAAGAGCCCAGGATCTGGCCAACAAGTATGCGAAGAATCCGAAAGTCAATGTCAGATGATGGCAAATACAAGACCTAACCGAGACATAACCGGCGCATCCTGTAAAATATTAATCGGAACCAGGAATAATTGACTGTTCCAGTGTGGTACCACATTACTACGTGATCCAAACCGGATAAAACCCAGAATCTGGCCAACAAGTATGCGAAAAATGCGAAAGTATGAGTCAGTTGATTGCAAATACCAGACATGACCCAGCCATAAACGGCGTTAGCCTCTAAAATATTAATCGGAACCATGTTTAATTGACTGTTTCGGTGTGGTACCACATTACTACGTTATCCAAACCAGAAATAGCCCAGGATGTGGCCATTCAAGTATGCGAAGAATGCGAAAGTATGAGGCAGTTGATTGCAAATACCAGACCTAACACAAACCTAACCGGCGTTATCCTCTAAATTATTAATCGCAAACAGGTTTATTTGACTATTTCGGTGTAGTACCACATTACCACGTAATCAAACCAGAAAAAACCCAGGATCTGGCCAACAAGTATGCGAAAAATGCGAAAGTATGAGTCATTTGATTGCAAATACCAGACATACCCTAGACATAAACGGCGTTATCCTCTAAAATATTAATCGGAACCATGTTTGATTGACTGTTTCAGTATGGTACCACATTACTACGTGAACCAAATCAGAAAATGCCCAGGATCTGGCCAACCGGTATGCGAAGAATCCGAAAGTCAATGTCAGATGATGGCAAATACCAGACCTAACACAAACCTAACCGTCGCTATCCTCTAAAATATTAATCGGAACCAGGTCTAATTGATTGTTTCAGTGTGATACCAATTTACTACGTGATCCAAATCAGAAAAAGCCCAGGACCTGGCCATTCAAGTATGCGAAAAATGCGAAAGTATGAGCTAGATGATGGCTAATACCAGACCTAACACAGACATGACCCGCGTTATCCTCTAAAATATAAATCGCAAACAGGTTTAATTGACTGTTTCGGTGTGGTACCACATTACTAGGTTATCCAAACCGGATAAAACCCAGGATCTGGTGAACAAGTATGCGAAGAATGCGAAAGTCTGAGCCAGATGATTGCAAATACCAGACCTAACCCAGACATAACCGGCGTTATCCTTTAAAATATAAATCGCAACCAGGTTTAATTGACTGTTTCGGCGTGGTACCACATTACTACGTGATCCAAATCAGTAAGAGCCCAGGATCTGGTGAACAAGTATGCGAAGAATGCGAAAGTCTGAGCCAGATGATTGCAAATACCAGACCTAACCCAGACATAACCGGCGTTATCCTCTAAAATATTAATCGGAACCATGTTTAATTGACTGCTTCGGTGTGGTACCTCATTACTACGTTATCCAAACCAGAAAAAGCCCAGGATCTGGCCATTCAAGTATGCGAAAAATGCGAAAGTATGAGCTAGATGATGGCTAATACCAGACCTAACCCGGACATAACCGGCGTTATCCTTTAAAATATAAATCGCAACCAGGTTTAATTGACTGTTTCGGCGTGGTACCACATTACTACGTGATCCAAACCAGTAAGAGCCCAGGATGTGGTGAACAAGTATGCGAAGAATGCGAAAGTCTGAGCCAGATGATTGCAAATACCAGACCTAACCCAGACATAACCGGCGTTATCCTCTAAAATATTAATCGGAACCATGTTTAATTGACTGCTTCGGTGTGGTACCTCATTACTACGTTATCCAAACCAGAAAAAGCCCCGGGTCTGGCCATTCAAGTATGCGAAAAATACCAAAATATGAGTCAAATGATTCCAAATACCAGACCTAACACAGACATAACCGGCGTTATCCTTTAAAATATTAATCGCAACCAGGCTTAATCGACGGTATCGGTGTAGTACCACATTACCACGTAATCAAACCAGAAAAAACCCAGGATCTGGACAACAAGTATGCGAAAAATGCGAAAGTATGAGCTAGATGATGGCTAATACCAGATCTAACCCAGGCATAACGGGCGTTATCTTCTAAAATACTAATGGGAACCAGGTTTAATTGACTGTTTCAGTATGGTACCACATTACTACGTGAACCAAATCAGAAAATGCCCAGGATCTGGCCAACTAGTATGCGAAGAATCCGAAAGTATGAGCTAGATGATGGCTAATACCAGACAAAAGCCAGGCATAACCGGCGTTGTCCTCTAAAATATTAATCGCAACCAGGTTTGATTGACTGTTTCGTTGTGGTACCACATTACTACGTGATCCAAATCAGCAAGAGCCCAGGATCTGGCCATTCAAGTATGCGAAGAATGCGAAAGTATGAGGCAGTTGATTGCAAATACCAGACCTAACACAAACCTAACCGGCGTTATCCTCTAAATTATTAATCGCAACCAGGTTTATTTGACTATTTCGGTGTAGTACCACATTACCACGTAATCAAACCAGAAAAAACCCAGGATCTGGCCAACAAGTATGCGAAAAATGCGAAAGTATGGGTCATTTGATTGCAAATACCAGACATACCCTAGACATAAACGGCGTTAACCTCTAAAATATTAATCGGAACCATGTTTGATTGACTGTTTCGGAGTGGTACCACATTACTACGTTATCCAAACCAGAAAAAGCCCAGGATCTGGCCATTCAAGTATGCGAAAAATGCGAAAGTATGAGCTAGATGATGGCTAATACCAGACCTAACCCGGACATAACCGGCGTTATCCTTTAAAATATAAATCGCAACCAGGTTTAATTGACTGTTTCGGCGTGGTACCACATTACTACGTGATCCAAACCAGTAAGAGCCCAGGATGTGGTGAACAAGTATGCGAAGAATGCGAAAGTCTGAGCCAGATGATTGCAAATACCAGACCTAACCCAGACATAACCGGCGTTATCCTCTAAAATATTAATCGGAACCATGTTTAATTGACTGCTTCGGTGTGGTACCTCATTACTACGTTATCCAAACCAGAAAAAGCCCCGGGTCTGGCCATTCAAGTATGCGAAAAATACCAAAATATGAGTCAAATGATTCCAAATACCAGACCTAACACAGACATAACCGGCGTTATCCTTTAAAATATTAATCGCAACCAGGCTTAATCGACGGTATCGGTGTAGTACCACATTACCACGTAATCAAACCAGAAAAAACCCAGGATCTGGACAACAAGTATGCGAAAAATGCGAAAGTATGAGCTAGATGATGGCTAATACCAGACCTAACCCAGGCATAACGGGCGTTATCTTCTAAAATACTAATGGGAACCAGGTTTAATTGACTGTTTCAGTATGGTACCACATTACTACGTGAACCAAATCAGAAAATGCCCAGGATCTGGCCAACGAGTATGCGAAGAATCCGAAAGTATGAGCTAGATGATGGCTAATACCAGACAAAACCCAGGCATAACCGGCGTTGTCCTCTAAAATATTAATCGCAACCAGGTTTGATTGACTTTCGTTGTGGTACCACATTACTACGTGATCCAAATCACCAAGAGCCCAGGATCTGGCCATTCAAGTATGCGAAGAATGCGAAAGTATGAGGCAGTTGATTGCAAATACCAGACCTAACACAAACCTAACCGGCGTTATCCTCTAAATTATTAATCGCAACCAGGTTTATTTGACTATTTCGGTGTAGTACCACATTACCACATAATCAAACCAGAAAAAACCCAGGATCTGGCCAACAAGTATGCGAAAAATGCGAAAGTATGGGTCATTTGATTGCAAATACCAGACATACCCTAGACATAAACGGCGTTATCCTCTAAAATATTAATCGGAACCATGTTTGATTGACTGTTTCGGAGTGGTACCACATTACTACGTGATTCAAATCAGAAAAAGCCCAGGACCTGGCCATTCAAGTATACGATAAATGCGAAGGTATGAGCTAGATGATGGCTAATACCAGACCTAACCCTGGCATAACGGGCGTTATGTTCTAAAATACTAATGGGAACCAGGTTTAATTGACTGTTTCAGTATGGTACCACATTACCACGTGAACCAAATCAGAAAATGCCCAGGATCTGGCCAACCAGTATGCGAAAAACGCGAAAGTATGAGCTAGATGATGGCTAATACCAGACCTAACACAGACATGACCCGCGTTATCCTCTAAAATATAAATTTCAACCAGGTTTATTAGACCGTTTCGGTGTGGTACCACATTACTATGTAATCCACACCAGAAAAAGCCCAGGATCTGGTCAACAAGTATGCGAAGAATGCGAAAGTCTGAGTCAGATGATGGCAATTACCAGACCTAACCCAGACATAACCGGCGTTATCCTCCAAAATATTAATCGGAACCATGTTTTATTGACATTTTCAGTGTGGTACCACATTCCTACGTGATCCAAATCAGAAAAAGCCCAGGATCTGGCCATTCAAGTATGCGAAAAATGCGAAAGTATGAGCCAGATGATTGCAAATGCCAGAACTAACCCAGACATGACCCGCGTTATCCTCTAGAATATAAATCGCAACCAGGTTTAATAGACCGTTTCGGTGTGGTACCACATTACTATGTAATCCACACCAGAAAAAGCCCAGGATCTGGTCAACAAGTATGCGAAGAATGCGAAAGTCTGAGTCAGATGATGGCAAATACCAGACCTAACCCAGACATAACCGGCGTTATCCTCCAAAATATTAATCGGAACCATGTTTTATTGACTTTTTCAGTGTGGTACCACATTCCTACGTGATCCAAATCAAAAAAAGCCCAGGATCTGGCCATTCAAGTATGCGAAAAATGCGAAAGTATGAGCTAGATGGTGGCAAATACCAGATCTATCCCAGACATAACCGGCGTTATCCTCTGAAATATAAATCGCAACCAGGTTTAATAGACCGTTTCGGTGTGGTACCACATTATTATGTAATCCACACCAGAAAAAGCCCAGGATCTGGTCAACAAGTATGCGAAGAATGCGAAAGTCTGAGTCAGATGATGGCAAATACCAGACCTAACCCAGACATAACCGGCGTTATCCTCCAAAATATTAATCGGAACCATGTTTTATTGACTTTTTCAGTGTGGTACGACATTCCTACGTGATCCAAATCAGAAGAAGCCCAAGATCTGGCCAATAAGTATGCGAAGAATGCGAAAGTATGAGGCAGGTGATTGCAAATACCAGACCTAACACAAACCTAACCGTCGCTATCCTCTAAAATATTAATCGGAACCAGGTCTAATTGATTGTTTCAGTGTGATACCAAATTACTACGTGATCCAAATCAGAAAAAGCCCAGGCCCTGGCCATTCAAGTATGCGAAAAATGCGAAAGGCTGAGTCAGATGATGGCAAATACCAGACCTAACCCAGACATAACCGGCGTTAACCTCTAAAATATTAATCGGAACCAGGTTTAATCGACTGTATCGGTGTAGTACCGCATTACTACGTGATCCAAAGCAGAAAAAGCCCAGGATCTGGCCAACAAGTATGCGAAAAATGCGAAAGTATGAGCCAGATGATTGCAAATGCCAGAACTAACCCAGACATGACACGCGTTATCCTCTAAAATATAAATCGCAACCAGGTTTAATTGACTGTTTCGGTGTGGTACCACATTACTATGTAATCCACACCAGAAAAAGCCCAGGATCTGGTCAACAAGTATCCGAAGAATGCGAAAGTCTGAGTCAGATGATGGCAAATACCAGACCTAACCCAGACATAACCGGCGTTATCCTCTAAAATATTAATCGGAACCAGGTTTAATCGACTGTATCGGTGTAGTACCGCATTACTACGTTATCCAAACCAGAAATAGCCCAGGATCTGGCCATTCAAGTATGCGAAAAATGCGAAAGTATGAGTTAGATGATGGCAAATACCAGTCCTAACCCAGACATAACCGGTGCATCCTCTAAAATAGTAATCAGAACCAGGAATTGTTGACTGCTCCAGTGTGGTACCACATTACTACGTGATCCAAACCGGATAAAACCCAGGATCTGGCCAACAAGTATGCGAAAAATGCGAAAGTATGAGCTAGAAGATGGCTAATACCAGACCTAACACAGACATAACCGGCGTTATCCACTAAAATATTAATCGCAACCAGGTTTAATTGACGGTTTCGGTGTGGTACCAGATTACTGTGTAATCCAAACCAGAAAAAACCCAGAATCTGGTGAACAAGTATGCGAAGAATGCGAAAGTCTGAACCAGATGATTCCAAATACCAGACCTAACCCAGACATAACCGGCGTTATCCTTTAAAATATTAATCGCAACCAGGTTTAATCGTCCGTATCGCTGTAGTACCACATCACTACGTGATCCAAATCAGAAAAAGCCCCGGCTCTGGCCATTCAAGTATGCGAAAAATACCAAAGTATGTGTCAGATGATTCCAAATAGCAGACCTAACACACACATAACCGGCGTTATCCTTTAAATTATTAATCGCAACCAGGTTTAATCGACAGTAACGGTGTAGTACCACATTACTACGTGATCCAAATCAGCAAAAACCCAGGGTCTAGCCAACAAGTATGCGAAAAATGCGAAAGTATGGGCTAGATGGTGGCAAATACCAGAACTATCCCCGACATAACCGGAGTTATTCTCTAAAATATTTATCGGAACCATGTTTGATTGACCGTTTCGGAGTGGTACCACATTACTACGTGATCCAAATCAGAAAAAGCCCAGGACCTGGCCATTCAAGTATACGAAAAATGCGAAAGTATGAGCTAGATGGTGGCAAATACCAGATCTAACCCAGACATAACCGGCGTTATCCTCTGAAATATAAATCGCAACCAGGTTTAATTGACTGTTTCGGTGTGGTACCACATTACTATGTAATCCAAACCAGAAAAAATCCAGGATCTGGACAACAAGTATGCGAAAAATACCAAAGTATGTGTCAGATGTTTCCAAATACCAGACCTAACCCAGACATAACCGGCGTTATCCTCCAAAATATTAATCGGAACCATGTTTTATTGACTTTTTCAATGTGGTACCACATTCCTACGTGATCCAAATCAGAAAAAGCCCAGGATCTGGCCAATAAGTATGCGAAGAATGCGAAAGTATGAGGCAGGTGATTGCAAATACCAGACCTAACACAAACCTAACCGGCGTTATCCTCTAAAATATTAATCTGAACCATGTTTGATTGACTGCCTCGGTGTGGTACCACATTACTACGTGATCCAAGTCAGTAAAAGCCCAGGATCTGGCCAACAAGTATGCGAAAAATGCGAAAGTATGAGTCAGTTGATTGCAAATACCAGACATAACCCAGCCATTAATGGCGTTATCCTCTAAAATATTAATCGGAACTGTGTTTAATTGACTGTTTCGGTGTGGTACCACATTACTACGTTATCCAAACCAGAAATAGTCCGGGATCTGGCCATTCAGGTATGCGAAAAATGCGAAAGTATGAGCTAGATGATGGCAAATACCAGACCTAACCCAGACGTAACCGGTGCATCCTCTAAAATGGTAATCGGAACCAGGAATTGTTGACTGTTCCAGTGTGGTACCACATTACTACGTGATCCAAACCGGATAAAACCGAGGATCTGGCCAACAAGTATGCGAAAAATGCGAAAGTATGAGCTAGATGATGGCTAATACCAGACAAAACCTAGGCATAACCGGCGTTGTCCTCTAAAATATTAATCGCAACCAGGTTTGATTGACTGTTTCGTTGTGGTACCACATTACTACGTGATCCAAATCAGCAAGAGCCCAGGATCTGGCCAACAAGTATGCGAAAAATGCGAAAGCATGAGGCAGATGATTGCAAATACCAGACCTAACGCAGACATAACCGGCGTTATCCTCTAAAATATCAATCGCAACCAGGTTTATTTGACTATTTCGGTGTAGTACCACATTACCACGTAATCAAACCAGGAAAAACCCAGGATCTGGACAACAAGTATGCGAAAAATGCGAAAGTATGAGTCAGTTGATTGCAAATACCAGACATAACCCAGCCATTAATGGCGTTATCCTCTAAAATATTAATCGGAACTGTGTTTAATTGACTGTTTCGGTGTGGTACCACATTACTACGTTATCCAAACCAGAAATAGTCCGGGATCTGGCCATTCAAGTATGCGAAAAATGCGAAAGTATGAGCTAGATGATGGCAAATACCAGACCTAACCCAGACGTAACCGGTGCATCCTCTAAAATGGTAATCGGAACCAGGAATTGTTGACTGTTCCAGTGTGGTACCACATTACTACGTGATCCAAACCGGATAAAACCGAGGATCTGGCCAACAAGTATGCGAAAAATGCGAAAGTATGAGCTAGATGATGGCTAATACCAGACCTAACACAGACATAACCGGCGTTATCCACTAAAATATTAATCTGAACCATGTTTAATTGACTGCTTCGGTGTGGTACCACATTACTACGTGATCCAAATCAGTAAAAGCCCAGGATCTGGCCAACAAGTATCCGAAAAATGCGAAAGTATCAGCTAGATGATGGCACATACCAGACCTAACCCTCACATAACCGGCGTTATCCTCTAAAATATTAATCAGAACCATGTTTTATTGACTATTTCAGTGTGGTACCACATTACTACGTGATCCAAATCAGAAAAAGCCCAGGATCTGGCCAACAAGTATACGAAGAATGCGAAAGTATGAGTCAGATGATGGCAAATACCAGACCTAACCCAGACATAACCGGCGTTATCCTCTAAAATATTAATCGCAACCAGGTTTAATTGATTGTTTCAGTGTGGTACCACATTACTATGTAATCCAAACCAGAAAAAGACCCAGGATCTGGCCATTCAAGTATGCGAAAAATGCGAAAGTATGAGCCAGATGATTGCAAATACCAGAACTAACCCTGACATAACCGGAGTTATCCTCTAGAATATTATTCGGAACCATGTTTAATTGACTGTTTCGGTGTGGTACCACATTTCTACGTTATCCAAACCAGAAAAAACCCAGGATCTGTCCATTCGAGTATGCGAAAAATGCGAAAGTATGAGCCAGATGAATGCAAATACCGGAACTAACCCTGATATAACCGGCGTTATCTTCTAAAATATTAATCGCAACCAGGTTTAATTGACAGTTTCGGTGTGGTACCACATTACTACGTGATCCAAATCAGAAAAAGCCCAGGATCTGGCCAACAAGTATACGAAGAATGCGAAAGTATGAGTCAGATGATGGCAAATACCAGACCTAACCCAGACATAACCGGCGTTATCCTCTAAAATATTAATCGCAACCAGGTTTAATTGATTGTCTCAGTGTGGTACCACATTACTATGTAATCCAAACCAGAAAAAGACCCAGGATCTGGCCATTCGAGTATGCGAAAAATGCGAAAGTATGAGCTAGATGATGGCTAATCCCAGACCTAACCCAGACATAACCGGCGTTATCCTCTAAAATACTAATGGGAACCAGGTTTAATTGACTGTTTCAGTATTGTTAAAATAGGTGCGAGTCGGTCTGGTGGGGGGTTTTCTCCCCTGACCCGATCTCTCACCCTTTAACGGGGTGTCCGAATTTCGAGGGATTGGAATTGTGTGGGAAAGTGAATTGTACATTTAAAAATTTCCTTCGCCTGGTCCACCGGACACAGGCCGTTTATTTAAACAAAATAAACTTGAAATTAAACAACAAAAATGAAGGAAAATAAAAATTGAAATTAAATTTATTTATTATTTAAAAAAAGTTGCAGGAAAAAACCCCGAGCTGATGGCTCGGGAAAAAAAACCTGCGCCGCCGCTGGCCCCTACGGCTCTCGTCTCGGTCTTCTGTAATCAAAAGAAATACCGAAATCCGGCGGTTAATACCTGACAACGCTCGGTGCGTTGTCTGACTCGCTCTAATCCACACGCTCCTTCTTCCGTTTACGGTAAACAGGAGCGGGATTCTTACACAGCGATACACAACTGTGTTAGTGGACTGTATTATTATTTCAACGTTTCAGATTTTGGAAACGTTGAATTGCAGATGGGGAAGACGAGATTCTAATGTCTATCTTCCCACTGCTGCAGGCTTGGTTTTTGTAGGAGAGGACAACAAGTGGAGGTTGTAAGGCTCCAAAGGTTGTCAACTCCGCGGTCCCTCGCCGTTCCCTGGTCCGTACGGGACCGGTGTGATGCAGAGCCTTAACTGCGCAGAAGCGACTGATTATTAAGGTTCTAACACCGCGGTGCCCTTTGAACGTAGTTCTACGTCGAGTGTCCGTACCCACTGACGATCTGGAACCCACGCTCGAGCAGGTCGAAACCAGCCGAGATATTTACCCAGGGAATACCAAATAAGGCCCCTATCGGGTGTTATCTCAAACTTTTGTTTCGACCCTGGAAAACGACGAACCCAACCCAGGGAGAATGCAACAAAGTTGCCCTATAGATTGGGTTTTTGAACCGTGCAATAGCCAAGCAGAGAATCAAGAAATTCTCTCGGTTCTCGAACACGACCACTGATTACAGCAATCCGTGTTCTTCGTCGCAACGGTGGCGATAATCAAGCACTATTTAAGTGTAAATTTGATTATGCTCAGCCACCGATTGCGGGTTAAATCTTTGGAAAGATAATCACGCTGATTTTATTCATTTCCACTTCTACACGACCACTGATTACAGCAATACGTGTTTATTCAGCACCGATGGCGGTAACCAATCACTATAAAAGTGTAAATTTGGTACTTTTCAGCCATCGGTTGCTTCTTGAGCGAAGTGGAAAGAAAATCAGTTGGATTTTGTTTCTTTCCAAAATGGTTCGTTCGTCGCGGTGACCGATTTCTGCATGTGAACGTATGGCCGGAATATTTTGAGTCAAGGGCAGGATTATTTAAATTCGCTGCAGTCTCAATTCCGAGCAACTTTGTTCACATGATTCTACGACAGGTTAGACAAAACTAACTTGTCGAGAATCGGTCTCCCACTTCAGACGAGGTCGACGATGAGGTCCGCTCTCGTCGATAACCAAATAGCGAGTCCCCCTGAGACATACCTGCTTAACCGTGGCCACGAGGGAGGGGAAATTTTCATCTCGTCGCGCTATCTGGTCTAAGCTGTCTGTCTCTTATTAATTTTGAATCCTCTCTTCGTTTCGGCGTAGTAACACCTCCTATAGGAACCGTTACTGGGCCGATCGCGGAACTGTTATCGAATCTAAATACGGAGTTTTTCTATGCGGTATTGTTCCTGGAACGTATTACGCCTCAGAGAAGACTCTGGAATGTCGCATAAACAAGGAATAACACCGTACAAGAAATGGCCCGTTTTTCTATTGATCACGCGATGGTTTAACCGACGTTTTCCGATTGTCGAATTAACGCGATATTTAAACAAGTATGGTACCACATTACTACGTGAACCAAATCAGAAAATGCCCAGGATCTGGCCAACAAGTATGCGAAGAATCCGAAAGTATCAGCTAGATGATGGCACATACCAGACCTAACCCTCACATAACCGGCGTTATCCTCTAAAATATTAATCAGAACCATGTTTTATTGACTATTTCAGTGTGGTACCACATTACTACGTGATCCAAACCAGAGAAAACCCAGGATCTGGCCAACAGGTATTCGAAAAATGCGAAAGAATGAGCCAGATGATTGCAAATACCAGAACTAACCCAGACATAACCGGCGTTATCCTCTAAAATATTAATCGCAACCAGGTTTAATTGATTGTTTCGGTGTGGTACCACATTACTACGTGATCCAAATCAGCAAAAGCCCAGGATCTGGCCATTCAAGTATACGAAAAATGCGAAAGTATGAGCCAGATGAATGCAAATACCAGAACTAACCCTGACATAACCGGCGTTATCCTCTAAAATATTAATCGCAACCAGGTTTAATTGACTGTTTCGGTGTGGTGCCACAATACTACGTGATCCAAACCAGAAAATACCCAGGATATGGCCAACAAGTATCCGAAGAATGCGATAGTATGAGTCAAATGATGGCAAATACCAGACCTGACCCAGAAATAATAGGCGTTATTTTCTAAAATATTAATCGCAACCAGGCTTAATTGACTGTTTCGGTGTGGTACACCATTACTACGTAATCAAACCAGAAAAAACCCCGGATCTGGCCAACAGGAATTCGAAAAATGCGAAAGTATGAGCCTGATGATTGCAAATACCAGAACTAACCCAGACATAACCGGCGTTATCCTCTAAAATATTAATCGCAACCAGGTTTATTTGATTGTTTCGGTGTGGTACCACATTACTACGTGAACCAAATCAGAAAATGCCCAGGATCTGGCCCACAAGTATGCGAAGAATCCGAATGTCTGAGTCAGATGATTGCAAATACCAGAATTAACCCCTACATAACCGGCGAATTCTTTAAAATATTAATTGCAACCAGGTTTAATTGACTGTTTGGGTTTGGCACCACATTACTACGTAATCCAAATCAGAAAATGCCCAGGATCTGGCCCACAAGTATGCGAAGAATCCGAATGTCTGAGTCAGATGATTGCAAATACCAGAATTAACCCCTACATAACCGGCGAATTCTTTAAAATATTAATTGCAACCAGGTTTAATTGACTGTTTGGGTTTGGCACCACATTACTACGTGATCCAAACCAGAAAAAACTCAGGATCTGGCCAACAAGTATGCGAAAAATGCGAAAGTATGAGGCAGATGAATGCAAATACCAGACCTAACACAAACCTAACTGGCGTTATCCTCTAAAATATTAATCGGAACCAGGTGTAATTAATTGTCTCAGTGTGGTACCACATAACTACGTGATCCAAATCAGAAAAAGCCCAGGATCTGGCCAACAAGAATGCGAAGAATGCGAAAGTCTGAGTCAGATGATGGCAATTACCAGACCTAACCCAGACATAACCGGCGTTTTCCTTCAAAATATTAATCGGAACCAGGTTTAATTGACTGTTTCAGTGTGGTACCACATTACTACGTAACCCAAATCAGAAAAAGCCCAGGATCTGGCCAACAAGTATGCGAAGAATGCGAAAGTATGAGTCAGATGATGGCAAATACCAGACCTAACCCAGACATAACCGGCGTTATCTTCTAAAATATTAATCGAACCAGTTATAGTTGACTGTTTCGGTGTGGTACCACAATACTAAGTGATCCAAACCAGAAAAAACCCAGGATCTGGCCAACAAGTGTGCGAAAAATGCGAAAGTATGAGGCAGGTGAATGCAAATACCAGACCTAACACAAACCTAACTGGCGTTATCCTCTAAAATATTAATCGGAACCAGGTGTAATTGATTGTCTCAGTGTGGTACCATATAACTACGTGATCCAAACCAGAAAAAATCCAGGATCTGGTCAGCAAGTATGCGAAGAATGCGAAAGTCTGAGTCAGATGATGGCAAATACCACACCTAACCCAGACATAACCGGCGTTATCCTCCAAAATATTAATCGGAACCATGTTTTATTGACTTTTTCAGTGTGGTACCACATTCCTACGTGATCCAAATCAGAAAAAGCCCAGGATCTGGCCATTCAAGTATGCGAAAAATGCGAAAGTATGAGCTAGATGGTGGCAAATACCATATCTAACCCAGACATAACCGGCGTTATCCTCTGAAATATAAATCGCAACCAGGTTTAATAGACCGTTTCGGTGGGGTACCACATTACTATGTAATCCACACTAGAAGAAGCCCAGGATCTGGTCAGCAAGTATGCGAACAATGCGAAAGTCTGAGTCAGATGATGGCAAATACCAGACCTAACCCAGACATAACCGGCGTTATCCTCCAAAATATTAATCGGAACCATGTTTTATTGACTTTTTCAGTGTGGTACCACATTCCTACGTGATCCACACCAGAAAAAGCCCAGGATATGGTCAACAAGTATGCGACGAATGCGAAAGTCTGAGTCAGATGATGGCAAATACCAGACCTAACCCAGACATAACCGGCGTTATCCTCTAAAATATTAATCGCAACCAGGTTTAATTGACTATTTCGGTGTAGTACCACATTACCACCTAATCAAACCAGAAAAAACCCAGGATCTGGCCAACAGGTATTCGAAAAATGCAAAAGAATGAGCCAGATGATTCCAAATACCAGACCTAACCCAGACATAACCGGCGTTATCCTTTAAAATATTAATCGCAACCAGGTTTAATCGACTGTATCGGTGTAGTACCGCATTACTACGCGATCCAAAGCAGAAAGAGCCCAGGATCTGGCCAACAAGTTTGCGAAAAATGCGAAAGTATGAGCCAGATGATTGCACATACCAGAACTAACCCTGACATAACCGGAGTTATCCTCTAAAATATTAATCGGAACCATGTTTAATTGACTGCTTCGGTGTGGTACCTCATTACTACGTTATCCAAACCAGAAATAGCCCCGGCTCTGGCCATTCAAGTATGCGAAAAATACCAAAGTATGTGTCAGATGATTCCAAATACCAGACCTAACACACACATAACCGGCGTTATCCTTTAAATTATTAATCGCAACCAGGTTTACTCGACAGTACCGGTGTAGTACCACATTACTACGTGATCCAAATCAGCAAAAACCCAGGATCTGGCCAACAAGTATGCTAAAAATGCGAAAGTATGAGCTAGATGGTGGCAAATACCAGAACTATCCCCGACATAACCGGAGTTATTCTCTAAAATATTTATCGGAACCATGTTTGATTGACTGTTTCGGTGTGGTACCACATTACTGCGTGATCCAAATCAGAAAAAGCCCAGGACCTGGCCATTCAAGTATACGAAAAATGCGAGAGTATGAGCTAGATGATGGCAAATACTAGATTTAACCCAGACATAACCCGCGTTATCCTCTAAAATATAAATCGCAACCAGGTTAAATAGACTGCTTCGGTGTGGTACCTCATTACTACGTTATCCAAACCAGAAATAGCCCAGGATCTGGCCATTCAAGTATGCGAAAAATGCGAAAGTATGAGCTAGATGATGGCTAATAGCAGACCTAACACAGACATAACCGGCGTTATCCACTAAAATATTAATCGCAACCAGGTTTAATCGACTGTATCGATGTAGTACCACATCACTACGTGATCCAAATCAGAAAAAGCCCCGGCTCTGGCCATTCAAGTATGCGAAAAATACCAAAGTATGTGTCAGATGATTCCAAATACCAGACCTAACACACACATAACCGGCGTTATCCTTTAAATTATTAATCGCAACCAGGTTTACTCGACAGTACCGGTGTAGTACCACATTACTACGTGATCCAAATCAGCAAAAACCCAGGATCTGGCCAACAAGTATGCGAAAAATGCGAAAGTATGAGCTAGATGGTGGCAAATACCAGAACTATCCCCGACATAACCGGAGTTATTCTCTAAAATATTTATCGGAACCATGTTTGATTGACTGTTTCGGTGTGGTACCACATTACTGCGTGATCCAAATCAGAAAAAGCCCAGGACCTGGCCATTCAAGTATACGAAAAATGCGAAAGTATGAGCTAGATGATGGCAAATACTAGATTTAACCCAGACATAACCCGCGTTATCCTCTAAAATATAAATCGCAACCAGGTTAAATAGACCGTTTCGGTGTGGTACGACATTACTATGTAATCCAAACCAGAAAATACCCAGGATCCGGCCAACAAGTATGCGAAAAATGTGAAAGTATGAGGCATGTCCCCTCAGGGGCTGCCAGCCTTTCAGCTGCAGTACGGGCTTAACGAACCCGGGGTACCCGAGTCATACACACACCGTAAGCCTCCTGTTGGTCGTCACAACGACCCATTCACAATTCCCTATTGGTTTTGTGAATGGTACGTGACGGCAGGAGGAACGGGGGTCTTGGCTTAACCGCCTGGGCCTTGAGTATGGCGACTCTATAAAATCGCCCTCCAATCCTAAGCTATGGTGCGCGGCGATGGGATGCATGGTTGGGGGAGAAGGCCCAATCCCAAGCGACCACCTCCGGGGAACCTGCCGAACCCTCGGAGTATATAGGCTTACCCGGGTAAGGCGGCTCTGCCCGGGCGGACCTTTTCTTCCGACCTGCTCGTGGGAATGTTATGGAGTTCAATATTAAAACGGGGATGGGACGGGGTAAGTCAGAGGGGGAGGACGAAGGCGGTGTTGGGACTGGAGTGACGGCGCTCGCGCCGCCTCCAGCGCCTGGCCCGGCTTCGTGGAAGGTGGAGGAGGACGACGAGACTGCGTCAGTCTCGTCCTTCTCCTCCACCAGGAGCCTCATAGGCTCTAAGAGGAAGAGGACGGGGCAGGCCGTCGTCGAGGTGGGCGGGGCGATGAGCCCGTCGGTGAGGCTGAGTTGCCTCAGGGACGAGGTGACCGAGGAGATATCGGAGAGGATCTCCTCGTCCCTGAGGCGGGTGGAGAAAGTCGCCGCTGCCTGCGCCTTTAAGGGGCAGAAAAGCGGTGGCGCGGAGGCCCTGAAGGCCGCGGCGGAGGAAATGAAGGAGGCGGCGCGGGAGCTCAGAGGGCGGAACGCCCGTCTGCAGCTCCTGTTGGAGGAGGAGCGACAGGGGAGGAGGAGGGCAGAGGCGCTGTGGAACAGCGCGGCCCTCCCACCCATCCTCCCTCCTCCTCCACCGCCGCGTCCCTCGGCGGAGGTAAATAAGCGGAGTGCGGCGGCAGTGGTGCGGGGCACCGCGGGCCCCTCCACCCGCACTCCGCCCGTGAAGAAGTCCCCGTCCTCCTCAGAAGACGATCTTCTGCGGAGGATTGGGGACATGATTGATGGCTAGCTGGCCGCCTTCCGGGAGGAGCTCCTCGCCGGAAGAGCGGTCAGCAGGAAGGCGGTGCCTCCCCGACCTGTTCCGGTACAGTCGGGGAAGGCAAAGAAGGGCGGAGTGAAGGCTCCGCCCAGCGTTGCGGCACCAGGGCCCCGGGTCGCGACCCCCAAGGGGGGTGGTGTAACCGTGGTCGCGGTGGTCGCGTCCTCCACAGCACCCTCCCAAGGGGGGGTGGCGTGGAGTGAGGTGGTGGGGCGGAAGGCGAAGCGGGCGGCGAGGAAGGCCTCGCAACCGCAGCCTCCGCCTCCGCCGCCGCCGGCCAAGGTAAAGGCCGCGAAGGTCGGGAAGGCACGACCAGGTCGTCCCCCAAAAACGGCAGCGGTGACGCTGACCGTTGCGCAGGGGGGCGACCTGACCCTCGCGGAGGCGATGCGGCTCGCCAGGGAGAATATCTCGCTGGAAGAGCTGGGCATCGCCTCCGTGAGGGCGAAGAGGGCCGTGACCGGGGGTCTCTTGCTGGAGATCCCCGGTGCAGAAGGCGGCGCGATGGCGGATCGTCTCGCCCAGAGGCTCCGGGAGCAGCTGGGCGAGCGAGGTGTCCGGGTCGCCCGGCCCACGAAGCGCACGGAGATGCGCGTTTGTGGGCTGGACGACTCGGTCAGCGCACAGGATGTGTCCCGTGCCCTTGCGAGGGCGGGGGACTGTCCTGTGGAGGACCTGCGGATCGGAGAGATCCGCAGGTCGCCCTCCGGCCTCGGGTCGGTGTGGGCCCGGTGCCCCCTCTCCGCCGCCCGTAAGGTGGCGGAATCCGGGAGGGTGTTGGTGGGGTGGGTTTCGGCGCGAGTGGAAATCCTCGCGCCGCGCCCGCTCCAGTGTCACCGCTGCCTCGAATTGGGGCACGTGAGGCAGTGGTGCACCTCGCCGGTGGACCGCAGCGGTCAGTGTTACCGCTGCGGTGCCAAAGAGCACCGTGCGAGCCAGTGCTCGGCGGCCCCCCACTGCCCGCTGTGTGCGGACATGGGGAGGCCAGCCGATTACAGGGTGGGGAGCAAGAAGTGCTCCCCCCCCTCCCGGAAGGAGAGGAAGAGGCGGGCTGCACCGGCTCCGGTGCCGAGGGCGGTGGCATCGTCCTCCATGGAGGTGGACGGTGCTACGGGGACGGACGGCCGGGAGGAGGCTGGCGCGGCCATTAATTAATGCCGCCCCGCCTCCTCCTCCAGGCCAACCTCAACCACTTGCCGCGCGGCACAGGACTTGATGTCCCAAGTCCTCGCGGAGTGGGGGGTTGGCCTGGCTGTCGCCGCCGAGCCGTACCGCGTCCCTGATCACCCTCATTGGGTGGGCGACGCGGACGGCTTGGTGGCGACGGTATGGGGAGGGGGCGACGGGTCCCCACCGTTCTCCTTGTTGGAGCGCGGTCGGGGGTTCGTCGCCGTGGACTGGGGGGGAGTCGCTGTGGTGGGGTGCTACATTTCGCCCCGTAGCGGTCACGCTGCGTTCGAGCTGTACTTGGCCGAGGTCGCGGCATGCGTGCAGCGCTACGCGGCCCGGCCGGTGCTGGTCCTGGGGGATTTTAATGCCAAGTCGGTGGCTTGGGGATCCCCCAGGATCATACCCTGGAGGTATGCCCCGCGTGGGAGGGGGAGCGCCGTGTCCTGGTCGGCGTCGTGGGGCGGGATGTCTCGCTGCCGGGCGTGGTGCGCGCCATGCTCGGCAGCGAGGAGAAGTGGAGGGCCGTGGCCTCCTTCTGCGAGAACGTAATGTTGCAGAAGGAGGCCGCGGGGAGGGAGCGCGCCGCTGAAGCTCGCGCTCGTGCGGTGGCCCGAGGTCGTCGCCCGGTCGCGAGGCGTCGCGGGCGGCCGCCTCGGCGTGGCGGATGACCTAGGCTGGGAGGGGGGTCCTGAATGGACCCTCCTCCCGCCAGGCGGCGCCGGGTCGGACCGGTTGGGGGTAGGAGTGCCTCCCCCTACCGGTCCGACGCAAGGGGAGGCACCCTCGGCGGTCTGGTGCGGCCATGAACGCCCGGCCGCCGAGGGGTGGAAACGGGGTCGCGGGCGGTGGCGAGTTGGGGCTCGCAGCCGCCACTAAACGCGGCCCCGGGACGGATAGCGGCGGGATGGAGTGGCCCCGTCCCGCCGCTATGAGGCAGTGTGTCTACTGGGGGGACCGATTGTCCCCCCGGGGGATGGGCGCGAAAGCGCGGGCACGGGGAGGATACCGGAAGAATGCTTCGAGCGATTCCCGGTATCCTCCCAAAGCGTGCCAAAGGGTCACCGTGGGGTTTTTAGTGGGTAGGTCCCGCGCCTGTCGTTGTACGGGCGCGGGGAATCCCACACACCCCTCCCACCTCTCCCCAAGGAGGTGGGAGGGAGTCTTTCGAAGATTTTCCCCACGACAAAAAAAAAAAAAAAAAAAAAAGTCTGTGTCAGATGATGGCAAATACCAGACCTAACCCAGACATAACCGGCGTTATCCTCCAAAATATTAATCGGAACCATTTTCTATTGACTTTTTCAGGGTGGTACCACAATACTACGTGATCCAAACCAGAAAATACCCAGGATATGGCCAACAAGTATCCGAAGAATGCGACAGTATGAGTCAGATGATGGCAAATACCAGACCTGACCCAGAAATAATAGGCGTTATCTTCTAAAATATTAATCGCAACCAGGCTTAATTGACTGTTTCGGTGTGGTACACCATTACTACGTAATCAAACCAGAAAAAACCCCGGATCTGGCCAACAGGCATTCGAAAAATGCGAAAGTATGAGCCTGATGATTGCAAATACCAGAACTAACCCAGACATAACCGGCGTTATCCTCTAAAATATTAATCGCAACCAGGTTTAATTGATTGTTTCGGTGTGGTACCACATTACTACGTGATCCAAATCA
The DNA here is from genome assembly GCF_051014445.1 of Colletes latitarsis. NCBI lineage: Eukaryota > Metazoa > Arthropoda > Insecta > Hymenoptera > Colletidae > Colletes > Colletes latitarsis. The sequence goes on from NC_135137.1 coordinate 4,080,055, forward strand.
GCAAAAGCCCAGGATCTGGCCATTCAAGTATACGAAAAATGCGAAAGTATGAGCCAGATGAATGCAAATACCAGAACTAACCCTGACATAACCGGCGTTATCCTCTAAAATATTAATCGCAACCAGGTTTAATTGACGGTTTCGGTGTGGTACCAGATTACTACGTAATCCAAAGCGGAAAAAACCCAGGATCTGGCCAACAAGTTTGCGAAAAATGCGAAAGTATGAGCCACATGATGGCAAATACCAGACCTAATCCAGACATAACCGGCGTTATCCTCTAAAATATTAATCGCAACCAGGTTTAATTGATTGTTTCGGTGTGGTACCACATTACTACGTGATCCAAATCAGCAAAAGCACAGGATCTGGCCATTCAAGTATGCGAAAAATGCGAAAGTATGAGCCAGATGAATGCAAATACCAGAACTAACCCTGACATAACCGGCGTTATCCTCTAAAATATTAATCGCAGCCAGGTTTAATTGACTGTTTCAGTATGGTACCACATTACTACGTGAACCAAATCAGAAAATGCCCAGGATCTGGCCCACAAGTATGCGAAGAATCCGAAAGTCTGAGTCAGATGATTGCAAATACCAGAACTAACCCCTACATAACCGGCGAATTCTTTAAAATATTAATTGCAACCAGGTTTAATTGACTGTTTGGGTTTGGCACCACATTACTACGTAATCCAAATCAGAAAAAGCCCAGGAGCTGGCCAACAAGTATGCGAAGAATGCGAAAGTATGAGTCAGATGATGGCAAATACCAGACCTAACCCAGACATAACCGGCGTTATCTTCTAAAATATTAATCGAACCAGTTTTAATTGACTGTTTCGGTGTGGTACCACATTACTACGTTATCCAAACCAGAAAAAGCCCAGGATCTGGCCTACAGGTATTCGAAAATTGCGAATGTATAAGCCAGATGATTTCAAATACCAGAACTAACCCAGACATAACAAGCGTTATCCTCTAAAATATTAATCGGAACCAGGTGTAATTGTCTGTTTCGGTGTGGTACCACAATACTACGTGATCCAAACCAGAAAAAACCCCGGCTCTGGCCAACAGGCATTCGAAAAATGCGAAAGTATGGGACAGATGATGGCAAATACCAGACCTAACCCAGGCATAACCGGCGTTATCCTCCAAAATATTAATCGGAACCATGTTTTATTGACTATTTCAGTGTGGTACCACATTAATACGTGATCCTATCCAGAAAAAACCCAGGATCTGGCCAACAAGTATGCGAAAAATGCGAAAGTATCAGGCAGGTGATTGCAAATACCAGACCTAACACAAACCTAACCGGCGTTATCCTCTAAAATATTAATCTGACCGAGGTTTAATTGATTGTCTCAATGTGGTACCACATTACTACGTGATACAAACCAGAAAAAACCCAGGATCTGGCCAACAAGTATGCGAAAAATGCGAAGGTATGAGCCAGATGATTGCAAATACCAGACCTAACCCAGACATAACCGGCGTTATCGTCAAAAATATTAAGCGCAACCAGGTTTAAACGACTGTTTCGGGGTGGTACCACATTACTACGAGATCCAAACCAGAAAAAAACCCAGGATCTGGCCTACAAGTATTCGAAAAATGCGAATGTATGAGCCAGATGATTGCAAATACCAGAACTCAGCCAGACATAACCAGCGTTATCCTCTAAAATATTAATCGGAACCAGGTTTAATTGACTGTCTCAGTGTGGTACCACATTACTACGTGGTCCAAACCAGAAAAAGCCCAGGATCTGGCCATTCAAGTATGCGAAGAATGCAATAGTATGAGTCAGATGATGGCAAATACCAGACCTAACCCAGACATAACCGGCGTTATCTTCTAAAATATTAATCGCAACCAGGTTTAATTGACTGTTTCGGTGTGGTACCACATTACAACGTAATCAAACCAGAAAACACCCAGGATCTGGCCAACAAGTATGCGAAGAATGCGAAAGTATGAGCTAGATGGTAGCAAATACGAGAACTAACCCAGACATAACTGGCGTTGTCTTCAAAAATATTAATCGCAACCAGGTTTAATTGACAGTTTCAGTGTGGAACCACATTACGACGTGATCCAAACCAGAAAAAACTCAGGTTCTGGCCAAGAAGTATGCGAAGTCTGCGAAAGTATGACGCAGATGATTGCAAATACCAGACCTAACACAAACCTAACTGGCGTTATCCTCTAAAATATTAATCGCAACCAGGTTTAATTGATTGTTTCGGTGTGGTACCAGATTACTACGTAATCCAAAGTGGAAAAAACCCAGGATCTGGCCATTCAAGTATACGAAAAATGCGAAAGTATGAGCCAGATGAATGCAAATACCAGAACTAACCCTGACATAACCGGCGTTATCCTCTAAAATATTAATCGCAACCAGGTTTAATTGATTGTTTCGGTGTGGTACCACATTACTACGTGATCCAAATCAGCAAAAGCACAGGATCTGGCCATTCAAGTATGCGAAAAATGCGAAAGTATGTGCCAGATGAATGCAAATACCAGAACTAACCCTGACATAAACGGCGTTATCCTCTAAAATATTAATCGCAGCCAGGTTTAATTGACTGTTTCAGTATGGTACCACATTACTACGTGAATCAAATCAGAAAATGCCCAGGATCTGGCCCACAAGTATGCGAAGAATCCGAAAGTCTGAGTCAGATGATTGCAAATACCAGAACTAACCCCTACATAACCGGCGAATTCTTTAAAATATTAATTGCAACCAGGTTTAATTGACTGTTTGGGTTTGGCACCACATTACTACGTAATCCAAATCAGAAAAAGCCCAGGAGCTGGCCAACAAGTATGCGAGGAATGCGAAAGTATGAGTCAGATGATGGCAAATACCAGACCTGACCCAGAAATAATAGGCGTTATTTTCTAAAATATTAATCGCAACCAGGCTTAATTGACTGTTTCGGTGTGGTACACCATTACTACGTAATCAAACCAGAAAAAACCCCGGATCTGGCCAACAGGTATTCGAAAAATGCGAAAGTATGAGCCTGATGATTGCAAATACCAGAACTAACCCAGACATAACCGGCGTTATCCTCTAAAATATTAATCGCAACCAGGTTTAATTGATTGTTTCGGTGTGGTACCACATTACTACGTGAACCAAATCAGAAAATGCCCAGGATCTGGCCCACAAGTATGCGAAGAATCCGAATGTCTGAGTCAGATGATTGCAAATACCAGACCTAACACAAACCTAACTGGCGTTATCCTCTAAAATATTAATCGGAACCAGGTGTAATTAATTGTCTCAGTGTGGTACCACATAACTACGTGATCCAAATCAGAAAAAGCCCAGGATCTGGCCAACAAGAATGCGAAGAATGCGAAAGTCTGAGTCAGATGATGGCAATTACCAGACCTAACCCAGACATAACCGGCGTTTTCCTTCAAAATATTAATCGGAACCAGGTTTAATTGACTGTTTCAGTGTGGTACCACATTACTACGTAACCCAAATCAGAAAAAGCCCAGGATCTGGCCAACAAGTATGCGAAGAATGCGAAAGTATGAGTCAGATGATGGCAAATACCAGACCTAACCCAGACATAACCGGCGTTATCTTCTAAAATATTAATCGAACCAGTTATAGTTGACTGTTTCGGTGTGGTACCACAATACTAAGTGATCCAAACCAGAAAAAACCCAGGATCTGGCCAACAAGTGTGCCAAAAATGCGAAAGTATGAGGCAGGTGAATGCAAATACCAGACCTAACACAAACCTAACTGGCGTTATCCTCTAAAATATTAATCGGAACCAGGTGTAATTGATTGTCTCAGTGTGGTACCATATAACTACGTGATCCAAACCAGAAAAAATCCAGGATCTGGTCAGCAAGTATGCGAAGAATGCGATAGTCTGAGTCAGATGATGGCAAATACCAGACCTAACCCAGACATAACCGGCGTTATCCTCCAAAATATTAATCGGAGCCATGTTTTATTGACTTTTTCAGTGTGGTACCACATTCCTGCGTGATCCAAATCAGAAAAAGCCCAGGATCTGGCCATTCAAGTATGCGAAAAATGCGAAAGTATGAGCTAGATGGTGGCAAATACCAGATCTAACCCAGACATAACCGGCGTTATCCTCTGAAATATAAATCGCAACCAGGTTTAATAGACCGTTCCGGTGGGGTACCACATTACTATGTAATCCACACCAGAAAAAGCCCAGGATATGGTCAACAAGTATGCGACGAATGCGAAAGTCTGAGTCAGATGATGGCAAATACCAGACCTAACCCAGACATAACCGGCGTTATCTTCTAAAATATTAATCGGAACCAGGTTAAATTGACTGCTTCAGTGTAGTACCACATTACTACGTGATCCAAATCAGCAAAAGCCCAGGATCTGGCCAACAAGTGTGCAAAAAATGCGAAAGTATGAGCTAGGTGATGGCAAATACCAGACCTAACCCAGGCATAACCGTCGTTATCCTCTAAAATATTAATCGGAACCATGTTTTATTAACTATTTCAGTGTGGTACGACATTAATACGTGATGCAAACCAGAAATAGCCCAGGATCTGGCCAACAAGTATGCGAAGAATTCGAAAGTATGAGACAGATGATTGCAAATACGAGACCTAACACAAACCTAACCGGCGTGATCCTCTAAAATATTAATCGCAACCTGGCTTAATTGACTGTTCCGTTGTGGTACCAGATTACTACGTGATCTAAATCAGCAAAAGCCCAGGATCTGGCCAACAAGTATGCAAAAAATGCGAAAGTATGTGCCAGATGAATGCAAATACCAGAACTAACCCTGACATAAACGGCGTTATCCTCTAAAATATTAATCGCAGCCAGGTTTAATTGACTGTTTCAGTATGGTACCACATTACTACGTGAATCAAATCAGAAAATGCCCAGGATCTGGCCCACAAGTATGCGAAGAATCCGAAAGTCTGAGTCAGATGATTGCAAATACCAGAACTAACCCCTACATAACCGGCGAATTCTTTAAAATATTAATTGCAACCAGGTTTAATTGACTGTTTGGGTTTGGCACCACATTACTACGTAATCCAAATCAGAAAAAGCCCAGGAGCTGGCCAACAAGTATGCGAGGAATGCGAAAGTATGAGTCAGATGATGGCAAATACCAGACCTGACCCAGAAATAATAGGCGTTATTTTCTAAAATATTAATCGCAACCAGGCTTAATTGACTGTTTCGGTGTGGTACACCATTACTACGTAATCAAACCAGAAAAAACCCCGGATCTGGCCAACAGGTATTCGAAAAATGCGAAAGTATGAGCCTGATGATTGCAAATACCAGAACTAACCCAGACATAACCGGCGTTATCCTCTAAAATATTAATCGCAACCAGGTTTAATTGATTGTTTCGGTGTGGTACCACATTACTACGTGAACCAAATCAGAAAATGCCCAGGATCTGGCCCACAAGTATGCGAAGAATCCGAATGTCTGAGTCAGATGATTGCAAATACCAGACCTAACACAAACCTAACTGGCGTTATCCTCTAAAATATTAATCGGAACCAGGTGTAATTAATTGTCTCAGTGTGGTACCACATAACTACGTGATCCAAATCAGAAAAAGCCCAGGATCTGGCCAACAGGCATTCGAAAAATGCGAAAGTATGGGACAGATGATGGCAAATACCAGACCTAACCCAGGCATAACCGGCGTTATCCTCCAAAATATTAATCGGAACCATGTTTTATTGACTATTTCAGTGTGGTACCACATTAATACGTGATCCTATCCAGAAAAAACCCAGGATCTGGCCAACAAGTATGCGAAAAATGCGAAAGTATCAGGCAGGTGATTGCAAATACCAGACCTAACACAAACCTAACCGGCGTTATCCTCTAAAATATTAATCTGACCGAGGTTTAATTGATTGTCTCAATGTGGTACCACATTACTACGTGATACAAACCAGAAAAAACCCAGGATCTGGCCAACAAGTATGCGAAAAATGCGAAGGTATGAGCCAGATGATTGCAAATACCAGACCTAACCCAGACATAACCGGCGTTATCGTCAAAAATATTAAGCGCAACCAGGTTTAAACGACTGTTTCGGGGTGGTACCACATTACTACGAGATCCAAACCAGAAAAAAACCCAGGATCTGGCCTACAAGTATTCGAAAAATGCGAATGTATGAGCCAGATGATTGCAAATACCAGAACTCAGCCAGACATAACCAGCGTTATCCTCTAAAATATTAATCGGAACCAGGTTTAATTGACTGTCTCAGTGTGGTACCACATTACTACGTGGTCCAAACCAGAAAAAGCCCAGGATCTGGCCATTCAAGTATGCGAAGAATGCAATAGTATGAGTCAGATGATGGCAAATACCAGACCTAACCCAGACATAACCGGCGTTATCTTCTAAAATATTAATCGCAACCAGGTTTAATTGACTGTTTCGGTGTGGTACCACATTACAACGTAATCAAACCAGAAAACACCCAGGATCTGGCCAACAAGTATGCGAAGAATGCGAAAGTATGAGCTAGATGGTAGCAAATACGAGAACTAACCCAGACATAACTGGCGTTGTCTTCAAAAATATTAATCGCAACCAGGTTTAATTGACAGTTTCAGTGTGGAACCACATTACGACGTGATCCAAACCAGAAAAAACTCAGGTTCTGGCCAAGAAGTATGCGAAGTCTGCGAAAGTATGACGCAGATGATTGCAAATACCAGACCTAACACAAACCTAACTGGCGTTATCCTCTAAAATATTAATCGCAACCAGGTTTAATTGATTGTTTCGGTGTGGTACCAGATTACTACGTAATCCAAAGTGGAAAAAACCCAGGATCTGGCCATTCAAGTATACGAAAAATGCGAAAGTATGAGCCAGATGAATGCAAATACCAGAACTAACCCTGACATAACCGGCGTTATCCTCTAAAATATTAATCGCAACCAGGTTTAATTGATTGTTTCGGTGTGGTACCACATTACTACGTGATCCAAATCAGCAAAAGCACAGGATCTGGCCATTCAAGTATGCGAAAAATGCGAAAGTATGTGCCAGATGAATGCAAATACCAGAACTAACCCTGACATAAACGGCGTTATCCTCTAAAATATTAATCGCAGCCAGGTTTAATTGACTGTTTCAGTATGGTACCACATTACTACGTGAATCAAATCAGAAAATGCCCAGGATCTGGCCCACAAGTATGCGAAGAATCCGAAAGTCTGAGTCAGATGATTGCAAATACCAGAACTAACCCCTACATAACCGGCGAATTCTTTAAAATATTAATTGCAACCAGGTTTAATTGACTGTTTGGGTTTGGCACCACATTACTACGTAATCCAAATCAGAAAAAGCCCAGGAGCTGGCCAACAAGTATGCGAGGAATGCGAAAGTATGAGTCAGATGATGGCAAATACCAGACCTGACCCAGAAATAATAGGCGTTATTTTCTAAAATATTAATCGCAACCAGGCTTAATTGACTGTTTCGGTGTGGTACACCATTACTACGTAATCAAACCAGAAAAAACCCCGGATCTGGCCAACAGGTATTCGAAAAATGCGAAAGTATGAGCCTGATGATTGCAAATACCAGAACTAACCCAGACATAACCGGCGTTATCCTCTAAAATATTAATCGCAACCAGGTTTAATTGATTGTTTCGGTGTGGTACCACATTACTACGTGAACCAAATCAGAAAATGCCCAGGATCTGGCCCACAAGTATGCGAAGAATCCGAATGTCTGAGTCAGATGATTGCAAATACCAGACCTAACACAAACCTAACTGGCGTTATCCTCTAAAATATTAATCGGAACCAGGTGTAATTAATTGTCTCAGTGTGGTACCACATAACTACGTGATCCAAATCAGAAAAAGCCCAGGATCTGGCCAACAAGAATGCGAAGAATGCGAAAGTCTGAGTCAGATGATGGCAATTACCAGACCTAACCCAGACATAACCGGCGTTTTCCTTCAAAATATTAATCGGAACCAGGTTTAATTGACTGTTTCAGTGTGGTACCACATTACTACGTAACCCAAATCAGAAAAAGCCCAGGATCTGGCCAACAAGTATGCGAAGAATGCGAAAGTATGAGTCAGATGATGGCAAATACCAGACCTAACCCAGACATAACCGGCGTTATCTTCTAAAATATTAATCGAACCAGTTATAGTTGACTGTTTCGGTGTGGTACCACAATACTAAGTGATCCAAACCAGAAAAAACCCAGGATCTGGCCAACAAGTGTGCCAAAAATGCGAAAGTATGAGGCAGGTGAATGCAAATACCAGACCTAACACAAACCTAACTGGCGTTATCCTCTAAAATATTAATCGGAACCAGGTGTAATTGATTGTCTCAGTGTGGTACCATATAACTACGTGATCCAAACCAGAAAAAATCCAGGATCTGGTCAGCAAGTATGCGAAGAATGCGATAGTCTGAGTCAGATGATGGCAAATACCAGACCTAACCCAGACATAACCGGCGTTATCCTCCAAAATATTAATCGGAGCCATGTTTTATTGACTTTTTCAGTGTGGTACCACATTCCTGCGTGATCCAAATCAGAAAAAGCCCAGGATCTGGCCATTCAAGTATGCGAAAAATGCGAAAGTATGAGCTAGATGGTGGCAAATACCAGATCTAACCCAGACATAACCGGCGTTATCCTCTGAAATATAAATCGCAACCAGGTTTAATAGACCGTTCCGGTGGGGTACCACATTACTATGTAATCCACACCAGAAAAAGCCCAGGATATGGTCAACAAGTATGCGACGAATGCGAAAGTCTGAGTCAGATGATGGCAAATACCAGACCTAACCCAGACATAACCGGCGTTATCTTCTAAAATATTAATCGGAACCAGGTTAAATTGACTGCTTCAGTGTAGTACCACATTACTACGTGATCCAAATCAGCAAAAGCCCAGGATCTGGCCAACAAGTGTGCAAAAAATGCGAAAGTATGAGCTAGGTGATGGCAAATACCAGACCTAACCCAGGCATAACCGTCGTTATCCTCTAAAATATTAATCGGAACCATGTTTTATTAACTATTTCAGTGTGGTACGACATTAATACGTGATGCAAACCAGAAATAGCCCAGGATCTGGCCAACAAGTATGCGAAGAATTCGAAAGTATGAGACAGATGATTGCAAATACGAGACCTAACACAAACCTAACCGGCGTGATCCTCTAAAATATTAATCGCAACCTGGCTTAATTGACTGTTCCGTTGTGGTACCAGATTACTACGTGATCTAAATCAGCAAAAGCCCAGGATCTGGCCAACAAGTATGCAAAAAATGCGAAAGTATGTGCCAGATGAATGCAAATACCAGAACTAACCCTGACATAAACGGCGTTATCCTCTAAAATATTAATCGCAGCCAGGTTTAATTGACTGTTTCAGTATGGTACCACATTACTACGTGAATCAAATCAGAAAATGCCCAGGATCTGGCCCACAAGTATGCGAAGAATCCGAAAGTCTGAGTCAGATGATTGCAAATACCAGAACTAACCCCTACATAACCGGCGAATTCTTTAAAATATTAATTGCAACCAGGTTTAATTGACTGTTTGGGTTTGGCACCACATTACTACGTAATCCAAATCAGAAAAAGCCCAGGAGCTGGCCAACAAGTATGCGAGGAATGCGAAAGTATGAGTCAGATGATGGCAAATACCAGACCTGACCCAGAAATAATAGGCGTTATTTTCTAAAATATTAATCGCAACCAGGCTTAATTGACTGTTTCGGTGTGGTACACCATTACTACGTAATCAAACCAGAAAAAACCCCGGATCTGGCCAACAGGTATTCGAAAAATGCGAAAGTATGAGCCTGATGATTGCAAATACCAGAACTAACCCAGACATAACCGGCGTTATCCTCTAAAATATTAATCGCAACCAGGTTTAATTGATTGTTTCGGTGTGGTACCACATTACTACGTGAACCAAATCAGAAAATGCCCAGGATCTGGCCCACAAGTATGCGAAGAATCCGAATGTCTGAGTCAGATGATTGCAAATACCAGACCTAACACAAACCTAACTGGCGTTATCCTCTAAAATATTAATCGGAACCAGGTGTAATTAATTGTCTCAGTGTGGTACCACATAACTACGTGATCCAAATCAGAAAAAGCCCAGGATCTGGCCAACAAGAATGCGAAGAATGCGAAAGTCTGAGTCAGATGATGGCAATTACCAGACCTAACCCAGACATAACCGGCGTTTTCCTTCAAAATATTAATCGGAACCAGGTTTAATTGACTGTTTCAGTGTGGTACCACATTACTACGTAACCCAAATCAGAAAAAGCCCAGGATCTGGCCAACAAGTATGCGAAGAATGCGAAAGTATGAGTCAGATGATGGCAAATACCAGACCTAACCCAGACATAACCGGCGTTATCTTCTAAAATATTAATCGAACCAGTTATAGTTGACTGTTTCGGTGTGGTACCACAATACTAAGTGATCCAAACCAGAAAAAACCCAGGATCTGGCCAACAAGTGTGCGAAAAATGCGAAAGTATGAGGCAGGTGAATGCAAATACCAGACCTAACACAAACCTAACTGGCGTTATCCTCTAAAATATTAATCGGAACCAGGTGTAATTGATTGTCTCAGTGTGGTACCATATAACTACGTGATCCAAACCAGAAAAAATCCAGGATCTGGTCAGCAAGTATGCGAAGAATGCGATAGTCTGAGTCAGATGATGGCAAATACCAGACCTAACCCAGACATAACCGGCGTTATCCTCCAAAATATTAATCGGAGCCATGTTTTATTGACTTTTTCAGTGTGGTACCACATTCCTGCGTGATCCAAATCAGAAAAAGCCCAGGATCTGGCCATTCAAGTATGCGAAAAATGCGAAAGTATGAGCTAGATGGTGGCAAATACCAGATCTAACCCAGACATAACCGGCGTTATCCTCTGAAATATAAATCGCAACCAGGTTTAATAGACCGTTCCGGTGGGGTACCACATTACTATGTAATCCACACCAGAAAAAGCCCAGGATATGGTCAACAAGTATGCGACGAATGCGAAAGTCTGAGTCAGATGATGGCAAATACCAGACCTAACCCAGACATAACCGGCGTTATCTTCTAAAATATTAATCGGAACCAGGTTAAATTGACTGCTTCAGTGTAGTACCACATTACTACGTGATCCAAATCAGCAAAAGCCCAGGATCTGGCCAACAAGTGTGCAAAAAATGCGAAAGTATGAGCTAGGTGATGGCAAATACCAGACCTAACCCAGGCATAACCGTCGTTATCCTCTAAAATATTAATCGGAACCATGTTTTATTAACTATTTCAGTGTGGTACGACATTAATACGTGATGCAAACCAGAAATAGCCCAGGATCTGGCCAACAAGTATGCGAAGAATTCGAAAGTATGAGGCAGATGATTGCAAATACGAGACCTAACACAAACCTAACCGGCGTGATCCTCTAAAATATTAATCGCAACCTGGCTTAATTGACTGTTCCGTTGTGGTACCAGATTACTACGTGATCTAAATCAGCAAAAGCCCAGGATCTGGCCAACAAGTATGCAAAAAATGCGAAAGTATGAGCTACATGATGGCAAATTCCAGACCTAAGCCAGACATAACCGGCGTCTTCCTTTAAAATATTAATCGGAACCACCTATAATTTACTGTATCGGTGTGGTGCCACATTACTACGTGACCTAAAGCAGCAAAAGCCCAGGATCTGGCCAACAAGTATGCGAAAAATTCGAAAGTATGAGGCAGATGATTGCAAATACCAGACCTAACACAAACCTAACCGGCGTTATCCTCTAAAATATTAATCGGAACCAGGTTTAATTGACTGTTTCGGTGTGGTACCACATTACTATGTAATCCAATCCAGAAAAAGACCCAGGATCTGTACATCGAGTATGCGAAAAATGCGAAAGCATGAGCTAGATGATAGCAAATACGAGACCTAACCCAGACATAACTGGCGTTGTCCTCTAAAATATTAATCGCAACCAGGTTTAATTGACGGTTTCGGTGTGGTACCATATTACTACGTAATCCAAACCGGAGAAAACGCAGGATCTGGCCAACAAGTATGCGAAGAATGCGAAAGTATGAGCCAGATGATTGCAAATACCAGACCTAGCCCAGACATAACCGGCGTTATCGTCAAAAATATTAAGCGCAACCAGGTTTAAACGACTGTCTCGGGATGGTACCACATTACTACGTGATCCAAACCAGAAAAAAACCCAGGATCTGGCCTACAAGTATTCGAAAAATGCGAATGTATGAGCCAGATGATTGCAAATACCCGAACTCAGCCAGACATAACCAGCGTTATCCTTTAAAATATTAATCGGAACCAGGTTTAATTGACTGTCTCAGTGTGGTACCACATTACTACGTGGTACAAACCAGAAAAAGCCTAGGATCTGGCCATTCAAGTATGCGAAGAATGCAATAGTATGAGACAGATGATGGCAAATACCAGACCTAACCCAGACATAACCGGCGTTATCTTCTAAAATATTAATCGCAACCAGGTTTAATTGACTGTTTCGGTGTGGTACCACATTACAACGTAATCAAACCAGAAAATACCCAGGATCTGGCCAACAAGTATGCGAAGAATGCGAAAGTATGAGCTAGATGGTAGCAAATACGTGAACTAACCCAGACATAACTGGCGTTGTCTTCTAAAATATTAATCGCAACCAGGTTTAATTGTCAGTTTCAGTGTGGAACCACATTACTACGTGATCCAAACCAGAAAAAACTCAGGTTCTGGCCAAGAAGTATGCGAAGAATGCGAAAGTATGACGCAGATGATTGCAAATACCAGACCTAACACAAACCTAACCGGCGTTATCCTCTTAAATAATAATCGGAACCAGGATTAATTGTCTGTTCCAGTGTGGTACCACATTACTACGTGATCCTATCCTGAAAAAACCCAGGATCTGGCCGACAAGTATGCGAAAAATACGAAAGTATGAGGCAGATGATTGCAAATACCAGACCTAACACAAACCTAACCGGCGTTATTCTCTAAAATATTAATCTGAACCATGTTTAATTGACTGCTTCGGTGCGGTACCACATTACTACGTGATCCAAATCAGCAAAACCCCAGGATCTGGCCAACAAGTATGCAAAAAATGCGAAAGTATGAGCCAGATGATTGCAAATACTAGCACTAACCCACACAAAAGCGGCGTTATCTTCTAAAATATTAATCGGAACCAGTTTTAATTGACCGTTTCGGTGTGCTACCACATTACTATGTAATCCAAACAAGAAACAATCCAGGATCTGGTCTACAAGTATGCGAAAATTGCGAAAGTATGAGTCAGATGATTGCAAATACCAGACATAACCCAGACATAACTGGCGTTATCGTCTGAAATATTAATCGGAACCAGGTTAAATTGACCGCTTCAGTGTAGTACCACATTACTACGTGATCCAAATCAGCAAAAGCCCAGGATCTGGCCAACAGGTATTCGAAAAATGCGAAAGTCTGAGTCAGATGATGGCAAATACCATACCTAACTCAGACATAACCGGTGTTATCCTCCAAAATATTAATCGGAGCCATGTTTCATTGACTATTTCAGTGTGGTACCACATTATTTCGTGATCCTATCCAGAAAAAAACCCAGGATCTGGTCAACAAGTATGCGAAAATAGCGAAAGTATGAGTCAGATGATTGCAAATACCAGACATTATCCAGACATAACCGGCGTTATCATCTAAAATATTAATCGGAACCAAGTTAAATTGACTGCTTCAGTGTAGTACCACATTACTACGTGATCCAAATCAGCAAAAGCCCAGGATCTGGCCAACAAGAATCCGACAAATGCGAAAGTATGAGCTAGGTGATGGCAAATACCAGACCTAACCCAGGCATAACCGTCGTTATCCTCTAAAATATTAATCGGAACCATGTTTTATTGACTATTTCAGTGTGGTACCACATTAATACGTGATCCTATCCAGAAAAAACCCAGGGTCTGGCCAACAAGTATGCGAAAAATGCGAAAGTATCAGGCATGTGATTGCAAATACCAGAACTAACACAAACCTAACTGGCGTTATCCTCTAAAATATTAATCGGAACCAGGTGTAATTGATTGTCTCAGTGTGGTACCACATAACTACGTGATCCAAATCAGAAAAAGCCCAGGATCTGGCCAACAAGAATGCGAAGAATGCGAAAGTCTGAGTCAGATGATGGCAATTACCAGACATAACCCAGACATAACCGGCGTTATCCTCCAAAATATTAATCGGAACCAGGTTTAATTGACCGTTTCGGTGTGGTACCACATTACTATGTAATCCAAACCAGATAATGCCCAGGATCTGGCCAACAAGTATGCGAAGAATGCGAAAGTATGAGTCAGATGATGACAAATACCAGACCTAACCCAGACATAACCGGCGTTATCTTCTAAAATATTAATCGCAACCAGGTTTAATTGACTGTTTCGGTGCGGTACCACGTTACTACGTAATCAAACCAGAAAAAACCCAGGATCTGGCCAACAGGTATTTTTTTTTTTTTTTTTTTTTTTTTTTTTTTTTTTTGTCGTGGGGAAAATCTTCGAAAGACTCCCTCCCACCTCCTTGGGGAGAGGTGGGAGGGGTGTGTGGGATTCCCCGCGCCCGTACAACGACAGGCGCGGGACCTACCCACTAAAAACCCCACGGTGACCCTTCGGCACGCTTTGGGAGGATACCGGGAATCGCTCGAAGCATTCTTCCGGTATCCTCCCCATGCCCGCGCTTTCGCGCCCGTCCCCCTGGGGGACAATCGGTCCCCCCAGTAGACACACTGCCTCATAGCGTGGCCAACAGGTATTCGAAAAATGCGAAAGTCTGAGTCAGATGATGGCAAATACCATACCTAACTCAGACATAACCGGTGTTATCCTCCAAAATATTAATCGGAGCCATGTTTCATTGACTATTTCAGTGTGGTACCACATTATTTCGTGATCCTATCCAGAAAAAAACCCAGGATCTGGTCAACAAGTATGCGAAAATAGCGAAAGTATGAGTCAGATGATTGCAAATACCAGACATTATCCAGACATAACCGGCGTTATCATCTAAAATATTAATCGGAACCAAGTTAAATTGACTGCTTCAGTGTAGTACCACATTACTACGTGATCCAAATCAGCAAAAGCCCAGGATCTGGCCAACAAGAATCCGACAAATGCGAAAGTATGAGCTAGGTGATGGCAAATACCAGACCTAACCCAGGCATAACCGTCGTTATCCTCTAAAATATTAATCGGAACCATGTTTTATTGACTATTTCAGTGTGGTACCACATTAATACGTGATCCTATCCAGAAAAAACCCAGGGTCTGGCCAACAAGTATGCGAAAAATGCGAAAGTATCAGGCAAGTGATTGCAAATACCAGAACTAACACAAACCTAACTGGCGTTATCCTCTAAAATATTAATCGGAACCAGGTTTAATTGACTGTATCAGTGTGGTACCACATTACTACGTGATCCAAATCAGAAAAAGCCCAGGTGCTGGCCAACAAGTATGCGAAGAATGCGAAACTATGAGTCAGATGATGGCAAATACCAGACCTAACACAAACCTAACCGGCGTTGTCCTCTAAAATATTAATCGCAACCAGGATTAATTGACGGTTTCGGTGTGGTACCATATTACTACGTAATCCAAACCGGAGAAAACCCAGGATCTGGCCAACAAGTATGCGAAGAATGCGAAAGTATGAGCCAGATGATTGCAAATACCAGACCTAACCCAGACATAACCGGCGTTATCGTCAAAAATATTAAGCGCAACCAGGTTTAATTGACTGTCTCAGTGTGGTACCACATTACTACGTGATCCTATCCTGAAAAAGCCCAGGATCTGGCCAACAAGAATGCGAAGAATGCGAAAGTCTGAGTCAGATGATGGCAATTACCAGACCTAACCCAGACATAACCGGCGTTATCCTCTAAAATATTAATCGGAACCAGGTTTAATTGACTGTTTCAGTGTGGTACCACATTACTACGTGATCCAAATCAGAAAAAGCCCAGGTGCTGGCCAACATGTATGCGAAGAATGCGAAAGTATGAGTCAGATGATGGCAAATACCAGACCTAACCCAGACATAACCGGCGTTATCCTGTAAAATATTAATCGGAACCAGGTTTAATTGTCTGTTTCGGAGTGGTACCACATTACTACGTAATCAAACCAGAAAATACCCAGGATCTGGCCAACAAGTATGCGCAGAATGCGAAAGTATGAGTCAGATGATTGCAAATACCAGAACTAAACCAGACATAACCGGCGTTATCCTCTAAAATATTAATCGCAACCATGTTTAATTGACTGTTTCGGTGTGGTACCACATTACTACGTGATCCAATCCGGAAAAAGCCCAGGATCTGGCCAACAAGTATGCGAAGAATGCGAAAGTATGAGTCAGATGATGGCAAATACCAGGCCTAACACAGACATAACCGGCGTTATCTTCTAAAATATTAATCGCAACCAGGTTTAATTGATTGTTTCAGTGTAGTACCACATTACTGCGTGATCCAAATCGGAAAAAGCCCAGGACCTGGCCATTCAAGTATGCGAAAAATACCAAAGTATGTGTCAGATGATGGCAAATACCAGACCTAACCCAGACATAACCGGTGTTTCCCCCTAAAATATTGATCGAAACCAGCTTTAATTGACTGTTTCAGTGTGGTACCACATTACTACGTGATCCAAATCAGAAAAAGCCCGGGACCTGGCCATTCAAGTATGCGAAAAATACCAAAGTATGAGCTAGATGATGGCAAATACCAGACCTAACTCAGACATAACCGGCGTTGTCCCCTAAGATATTAATCGGAACCAGGTTTATTTGACTCTTTCAGTGTGATACCACATTAATACGTTATCCGATCCAGACAAAAACCCGGACTCTGGCCTACAAGTATGCGAAAAATGCGTAAGTATGAGACAGGTGATTGCAAATACCAGACCTAACCCAGACATAACCGGTGTTTCCCCCTAAAATATTGATCGAAACCAGATTTAATTGACTGTTTCTGTGTGGTACCACATTACTACGTGATCCAAGTCAGCAAAAGGCCAGGATCTGGCCAACAAGTATGCGAAAAATGCGAAAGTATGAGCTAGATGATAGCAAATACCAGACCTAACCCAGGCATAACCGGCGGTTTCCCCTAAAATATTAATCGGAACCAGGTTTATTTGACTCTTTCAGTGTGGTACCACACTACTATCTGATCCAAATCAGAAAAAACCCAGGATCTGGCAAACAAGTATGCGAAAAATGCGAAAGCATGAGCCAGATGATTGCAAACACCAGACCTAACCCAGACATAACCGGCGGTATCCCCTAAAATATTAATCGGAACCAGGTTTAATTGCCTGTTTCAGTGTGGTACCACATTACTACGTGATCCAATCCGGAAAAAGCCCAGGATCTGGCCAACAAGTATGCGAAGAATGCGAAAGTATGAGTCAGATGATGGCAAATACCAGGCCTAACACAGACATAACCGGCGTTATCTTCTAAAATATTAATCGCAACCAGGTTTAATTGATTGTTTCAGTGTAGTACCACATTACTGCGTGATCCAAATCGGAAAAAGCCCAGGACCTGGCCATTCAAGTATGCGAAAAATACCAAAGTATGTGTCAGATGATGGCAAATACCAGACCTAACCCAGACATAACCGGTGTTTCCCCCTAAAATATTGATCGAAACCAGCTTTAATTGACAGTTTCAGTATGGTACCACATTACTACGTGATCCAACTCAGAAAAAGCCGAGGACCTGGCAAACAAGTAAGCGAAAAATGCGAAAGTATGAGGCAGGTGATTGCAAATACCAGACCTAACACGAACCTAACCGGCGTTATTGTAAAATATTAATCGGAACCAGCTTTAATTGATTGTTTCAGTGTGGTACCACATTACTACGTGATCCAAATCAGAAAAAGCCCAGGATCTGGCCATTCAAGTATGCGAAAAATGCGAAAGTATGAGCCAGATGATTGCAAATACCAGACCTAACCCAGACATAACCAGCGTTATCCTCTAAAATATTAATCGGAACCAGGTTTAATTGTCTGTTTCGGTGTGATACCGCAATACTACGCGATCCAAACTAGAAGAAACCCAGGATCTGCCCAACAAGTATGCGAAAAATGCGAAAGTATGAGACAGGTGATTGCAAATACCAGACCTAACCCAGACATAACCGGTGTTTCGCCCTAAAATATTGATCGAAACCGGCTTTAATTGACTGTTTCGGTGGGGTATCACATTACTACGTGATCCAAATCAGCAAGAGCCCAGGACCCGGCAAACAATTATGCGAAAAATGCGAAAGTATGAGGCAGCTGATTCCAAATACCAGACCTAACACAAACCTAACCGGCGTTATCCTCTAAAATATTAATCGCAACCAGGTTTAATTGACTGTTTCAGCGTGGTGCCACATTACTACGTGATCCAAATCAGCAAAATCCCAGGATCTGGCCAACAGGTATTCGAAAAGTGCGAATGTATGAGCCAGATGATAGCAAATACCAGAACTAACCCAGACATAACCAGCGCTATCCTCTAAAATATTAATCGGAACCAGGTTTAATTGTCTGTTTCGGTGTGATACCACAATCCTACGTGATGCAAACCAGAAGAAACCCAAGATCTGGCCAACATGTATGCGAAAAATGCGAAAGTATGAGACAGGTGATTCCAAATACCAGACCTAACCCAGACATAACCGGTGTTTCCCCCTAAAATATTGATCGAAACCAGATTTAATTGACTGTTTCTGTGTGGTACCACATTACTACGTGATCCAAGTCAGCAAAAGGCCAGGATCTGGCCAACAAGTATGCGAAAAATGCGAAAGTATGAGCTAGATGATAGCAAATACCAGACCTAACCCAGGCATAACCGGCGGTTTCCCCTAAAATATTAATCGGAACCAGGTTTATTTGACTCTTTCAGTGTGGTACCACACTACTATCTGATCCAAATCAGAAAAAACCCAGGATCTGGCAAACAAGTATGCGAAAAATGCGAAAGCATGAGCCAGATGATTGCAAACACCAGACCTAACCCAGACATAACCGGCGGTATCCCCTAAAATATTAATCGGAACCAGGTTTAATTGACTGTTTCGGTGTGGTATCACATTACTACGTGATCCAAATCAGCAAGAGCCCAGGACCCGGCAAACAATTATGCGAAAAATGCCAAAGTATGAGGCAGCTGATTCCAAATACCAGACCTAACACAAACCTAACCGGCGTTATCCTCTAAAATATTAAACGGAACCAGGTTTAATTGACTGTTTCAGTGAGGTACCACATTACTACGTGATCCAAATCAGCAAAATCCCAGGATCTGGCAACAAGTATGCGAAAAATGCGATAGTATGAGCTAGACGATTGCAAATACCAGACCTAACCCAGACATAACCGGTGTTTCCCCCTAAAATATTGATCGAAACCAGCTTTAATTGACTGTTTCGGTTTGGTTCCACATTACTACGTAATAAAACCAGAAAAAACCCAGGATCTGGCCAACAGGTATTCGAAAAGTGCGAATGAATGTGCCAGATGATAGCAAATACCAGAACTAACCCAGACATAACCAGCGCTTTCCTCTAAAATATTAATCGGAACCAGGTTTAATTGTCTGTTTCGGTGTGATACCACAATCCTACGTGATGCAAACCAGAAGAAACCCAAGATCTGGCCAACATGTATGCGAAAAATGCGAAAGTATGAGACAGGTGATTCCAAATACCAGACCTAACCCAGCCATAACAGGTGTTTCCCCCTAAAATATTGATCGAAACCAGATTTAATTGACTGTTTCTGTGTGGTACCACATTACTACGTGATCCAAGTCAGCAAGAGCCCAGGATCTGGCCAACAAGTATGCGAAAAATGCGAAAGTATGAGCTAGATGATAGCAAATACCAGACCTAACCCAGACATAACCGGCGGTTTCCCCTAAAATATTAATCGGAACCAGGTTTATTTGACTCTTTCAGTGTGGTACCACATTACTACGTGATCCAAATCAGAAAAAACCCAGGATCTGGCAAACAAGTATGCGAAAAATGCGAAAGCATGAGCCAGATGATTGCAAACACCAGACCTAACCCCGACATAACCGGCATTATGCCCTAAAGTATTACTCGGGACCAGGTTTATTTGACCGATTCAGTGTGGTACCACATCACTACGTGATCCAAGCCGGAAAAAGCCCAGGATATGGCCAACAAGTATGCGAAAAATGCGAATGTATGAGCTAGATGATAGTAAATACCAGACCTAACCCAGACATAACCGGCGGTATCCCCTAAAATATTAATCGGAACCAGGTTTATTTGACTCTTTCAGTGTTGTACCACATTACTGCGTGATCCAAATCAGAAAAAGCCCAGGATCTGGCAACAAGTATGCGAAAAATGCGAAAGTATGAGGCAGGTGATTGCAAATACCAGACCTAACACAAACCTAACCGGCGTTATCCTCCAAAATATTAATCGGAACCAGCTTTAATTGATAGTTTCAGTGTGGTACCACATTACTACGTGATCCAAATCAGAAAAAGCCCAGGACCTGGCCACTCAAGTGTGCGAAAAATGCAAAAGTATGATGCAGATGATTGCAAATACCAGACCTAACCCAGACATAACCGGCGTTATCCTTTAAAATATTAATCGCAACCAGGTTTAATAGACCGTTGCGGTGTGGTACCACATTACTACGTGATCCAATCCAGAAAAAACCCAGAATCTGGCCATTCAAGTATGCGAAAAATGCGAAAGTATGAGCCTGATGATGGCAATTACCAGACCTAACCCAGACATAACCGGCGTTATCCTCTAAAATATTAATCGCAACCAGGTTTAATTGACTGTTTCGGTGTGGTTCCACATTACTACGTAATCAAACCAGAAAAACCCAGGATCTGGCCAACAGGTATGCGTACAATGCGAATGTATGAGCTAGATGATAGCAAATACCAGACCTAACCCAGACATAACCGGCGGTATCCCCTAAAATATTAATCGGAACCAGGTTTATTTGACTCTTTCAGTGTGGTAGCACATTACTACGTGATCCAAATCAGCAAAAGCCCAGGATCTGGCAACAAGTATGCGAAAAATGCGAAAGTATGAGCTAGATGATTACAAATACCAGACCTAACCCAGACATAACCAGCGTTATCCTCTAAAATATTAATCGGAACCAGGTTCAATTGGCTGTTTCGGTGTGATACCACAATACTACGTGATCCAATCTAGAAGAAACCCAGGATCTGTCCAACAAGTATGCGAAAAAAGCGAAAGTTTGAGACAGGTGATTGCAAATACCAGACCAAACCCAGACATAACCGGCGTTGTCCCCTAAAATATTAATCGGAACCAGGTTTATTTGACTCTTTCAGTGTGATACCACATTAATACGTCATCCGATCCAGACAAACACCCGGACTCTGGCCTACAAGTATGCGAAAAATGCGAAAGTATGAGGCAGCTGATTCCAAATACCAGACCTAAGACAAACCTAACCAGCGTTATCCTCTAAATTATTAATCGGAAACAGGTTTAATTGACTGTTTCAGTGTGGTTCCACATTACTACGTAATCAAACCAGAAAAAACCCAGGATCTGGCCAACAGGTATGCGTACAATGCGAATGTATGAGCTAGATGATAGCAAATACCAGACCTAACCCAGACATAACCGGCGGTATCCCCTAAAATATTAATCGGAACCAGGTTTATTTGACTCTTTCAGTGTGGTAGCACATTACTACGTGATCCAAATCAGCGAAAGCCCAGGATCTGGCAAGAAGTATGCGAAAAATGCGAAAGTATGAGCTAGATGATAGCAAATACCAGACCTAACCCAGACATAACCGGCGGTATCCCCTAAAATATTAATCGGAACCAGGTTTCGTTGTCTGTTTCGGTGTGGTACCACATTGCTACGTGATCCAAATCAGCAAAAGCCCAGGATCTGGCAACAAGTGTGCGAAAAGTGCGAAAGTATGAGCTAGATGATGGCAAATACCAGACCTAACCCAGACATAACCGGCGTTATCCTTTAAAATATTAATCGGAACCAGGTTCAATCGACTATTTCGGCGTGGTACCACATTACTAGGTGACCCAAACCAGAAAAAACCCACGATCTGGCCAACAAGAACGCGGAGAATGCGAATGTCTGAGTCAGATGATGGCAAATACCAGACCTAGCCCAGACATAACCGGCGGTATCCCTTAAAGTATTAATCGGAACCAGGTTTATTTGACTCTTTCAGTGTGGTACCACATTACTACGTGATCCAAATCAGCAAAACCCAGGATCTGGCAAACAAGTATACGAAAAATGCGAAAGTATGAGGCAGGTGATTGCAAATACCAGACCTAACACAAACCTAACCGGCGTTATCCTCTAAAATATTAATTGCAACCAGCTTTAATTGATTGTTTCAGTGTGGTACCACGTTACTACGTGATCCAAATCAGAAAAAGCCCAGGACCTGGCCATTCAAGTGTGCGAAAAATGCGAAAGTATGATGCAGATGATTGCAAATACCAGACCTAACCCAGACATAACCGGCGTTATCCTTTAAAATATTAATCGCAACCAGGTTTAATAGACCGTTCCGGTGTGGTACCACATTACTACGTGATCCAAATCAGAAAAAGCCGCGGACCTGGCAAACAAGTATGCGAAAAATGCGAAAGTATGAGGCAGGTGATTGCAAATACCAGACCTAACCCAGACATAACCGGCGTTATCCTTTAAAATATTAATCGGAACCAGGTTTAATTGACTGTTTCAGTGTGGTACCACATCACTACGTGATCAAAACCGGAAAAAGCCCAGGATCTGGCCAACAAGTATGCGAAAAATGCGAAAGTACGAGGCAGGTGATTGCAAATACCAGACCTAACACGAACCTAACCGGCGTTATCCTCTAAAATATTAATCGGAACCAGCTTTAATAGATTGTTCCAGTGTGGTACCACATTACTACGTGATCCAAATCAGAAAAAGCCCAGGATATGGCCATTCAAGTATGCGAAAAATGCGAAAGTATGAGCCAGATGATTGCAAATACCAGACCTAACCCAGACATAACCGGTGTTTCCTCCTAAAATATTGATCGAAACTAGCTTTAATTGACTGTTTCGGGGTGGTTCCACATTACTACGTAATCAAACCAGAAAAAACCCAGGATCTGGCAAACAAGTATGCGAAAAATGCGAAAGCATGAGCCAGATGATTGCAAACACCAGACCTAACCCCGACATAACCGGCATTATGCCCTAAAGTATTACTCGGGACCAGGTTTATTTGACCGTTTCAGTGTGGTACCGCATCACTACGTGATCCAAGCCGGAAAAAGCCCAGGATATGGCCAACAAGTATGCGAAAAATGCGAATGTATGAGCTAGATGATAGTAAATACCAGACCTAACCCAGACATAACCGGTGGTATCCCCTAAAATATTAATCGGAACCAGGTTTATTTGACTCTTTCAGTGTTGTACCACATTACTGCGTGATCCAAATCAGAAAAATCGCAGGATCTGGCAACAAGTATGCGAAAAATGCGAAAGTATGAGGCAGGTGATTGCAAATACCAGACCTAACACAAACCTAACCGGCGTTATCCTCTAAAATATTAATCGGAACCAGCTTTAATTGATAGTTTCAGTGTGGTACCACATTACTACGTGATCCAAATCAGAAAAAGCCCAGGACCTGGCCACTCAAGTGTGCGAAAAATGCAAAAGTATGATGCGGATGATTGCAAATACCAGACCTAACCCAGACATAACCGGCGTTATCCTTTAAAATATTAATCGCAACCAGGTTTAATAGACCGTTGCGGTGTGGTACCACATTACTACGTGATCCAATCCAGAAAAAACCCAGAATCTGGCCAACAAGTATGCGAAAAATGCGAAAGTATGAGCCAGATGATTGCAAATACCAGACCTAACCCAGACATAACCAGTGTTTCCTCCTAAAATATTGATCGAAACTAGCTTTAATTGACTGTTTCGGTGTGGTTCCACATTACTACGTAATCAAACCAGAAAAAACCCAGGATCTGGCCAACAGGTATGCGAAAAATGCGAAAGTATGAGCTAGGTGATAGCAAATACCAGACCTAACCCAGACATAACCGGCGGTATCCCCTAGAATATTAATCGGAACCAGGTTTATTTGACTCTTTCAGTGTGGTAGCACATTACTACGTGATCCAAACTAGCAGAAACCCAGGATCTGGCCAACAAGTATGCGAAAAATGCGAAAGTATGAGGCAGATGATAGTAAATACTAGACCTAACCCAGACATAACCGGCGGTATCCCCTAAAATATTAATCGGAACCAGGTTTATTTGACTCTTTCAGTGTGGTACCACATTACTA
Source organism: Colletes latitarsis (assembly GCF_051014445.1). Lineage (NCBI taxonomy): Eukaryota > Metazoa > Arthropoda > Insecta > Hymenoptera > Colletidae > Colletes > Colletes latitarsis. Next base: position 4,104,634 of record NC_135137.1, read on the forward strand.
CGTGATCCAAATCAGAAAAAACCCAGGATCTGGCAAACAAGTATACGAAAAATGCGAAAGTATGAGGCAGGTGATTGCAAATACCAGACCTAACACAAACCTAACCGGCGTTATCCTCTAAAATATTAATCGGAACCAGCTTTAATTGATAGTTTCAGTGTGGTACCACATTACTACGTAATCCAAATCAGAAAAAGCCCAGGACCTGGCCATTCAAGTGTGCGAAAAATGCGAAAGTATGATGCAGATGATTGCAAATACCAGACCTAACCCAGACATAACCGGCGTTATCCTTTAAAATATTAATCGCAACCAGGATTAATAGACAGTTGCGGTGTGGTACCACATTACTACGCGATCCATTCCAGGAAAAACCCAGAATCTGGCCATTCAAGTATGCAAAAAATGCGAAAGTATGAGCCTGATGATGGCAATTACCAGACCTAACCCAGACATAACCGCCGTTATCCTCTAAAATATTAATCGGAACCAGGTTTAATTGTCGGTTTCGGTGTGATACCACAATACTACGTGATCCAAACCAGAAAAAACCCAGGACCTGGCCATTCAAGTGTGCGAAAAATGCGAAAGTATGATGCAGATGATTGCAAATACCAGACCTAACCCAGACATAACCGGCGTTATCCTTTAAAATATTAATCGCAACCAGGTTTAATAGACCGTTCCGGTGTGGTACCACATTACTACGTGATCCAAATCAGAAAAAGCCGCGGACCTGGCAAACAAGTATGCGAAAAATGCGAAAGTATGAGGCAGGTGATTGCAAATACCAGACCTAACCCAGACATAACCGGCGTTATCCTTTAAAACATTAATCGGAACCAGGTTTAATCGACTGTTTCAGTGTGGTACCACATCACTACGTGATCAAAACCGGAAAAAGCCCAGGATCTGGCCAACAAGTATGCGGAAAATGCGAAAGTATGAGGCAGATGATAGTAAATACCAGACCCAACCCAGACATAACCGGCGGTATCCCCTAAAATATTAATCGGAACCAGGTTTATTTGACTCTTTCAGTGTGGTACCACATTACTACGTGATCCAAATCAGAAAAAACCCAGGATCTGGCAAACAAGTATACGAAAAATGCGAAAGTATGAGGCAGGTGATTGCAAATACCAGACCTAACACAAACCTAACCGGCGTTATCCTCTAAAATATTAATCGGAACCAGCTTTAATTGATAGTTTCAGTGTGGTACCACATTACTACGTGATCCAAATCAGAAAAAGCCCAGGACCTGGCCATTCAAGTGTGCGAAAAATGCGAAAGTATGATGCAGATGATTGCAAATACCAGACCTAACCTAGACATAACCGGCGTTATCCTTTAAAATATTAATCGCAACCAGGATTAATAGACAGTTGCGGTGTGGTACCACATTACTACGCGATCCAATCCAGGAAAAACCCAGAATCTGGCCATTCAAGTATGCGAAAAATGCGAAAGTATGAGCCTGATGATGGCAATTACCAGACCTAACCCAGACATAACCGCCGTTATCCTCTAAAATATTAATCGGAACCAGGTTTAATTGTCGGTTTCGGTGTGATACCACAATACTACGTGATCCAAACCAGAAAAAACCCAGGATCTGGCCATTCAAGTATGCGAAAAATGCGAAAGTATGAGCCAGATGATTGCAAATGCCAGACCTAACCCAGACATAACCGGCGTTATCCTCTAAAATATTAATCGGAACCAGGTTTAATTGTCGGTTTCGGTGTGATACCACAATACTACGTGATCCAAAACAGAAAAAACCCAGGATCTGGCCATTCAAGTATGCGAAAAATGCGAAAGTATGAGCCAGATGAGTGCAAATACCAGACCTAACCCAGACATAACCGCCGTTATCCTCTAAAATATTAATCGGAACCAGGTTTAATTGTCGGTTTCGGTGTGATACCACAATACTACGTGATCCAAACCAGAAAAAACCCAGGATCTGGCCATTCAAGTATGCGAAAAATGCGAAAGTATGAGCCAGATGATTGCAAATACCAGACCTAACCCAGACATAACCGGCGTTATCCCCTAGAATATTAATCGGAACCAGGTTTATTTGACTCTTTCAGTGTGGTAGCACATTACTACGTGATCCAAACTAGAAGAAACCCAGGATCTGGCCAACAAGTAAGCGAAAAATGCGGAAGTATGAGGCATATGATTCCAAATACCAGACCTAACCCAGCCATAACCGGCGTTATCCTTTAAAATATTAATCGGAACTAGGTTTAATCGACTGTTTCGGTGTGGTACCACATTACTAGGTGACCCAAACCAGAAAAAACCCAGGATCTGGCCAACAAGTATGCGAAAAATGCGAAAGTTTGAGGCAGGTGATAGCAAATACCAGACCTAACCCAGACATAACCGGCGGTGTCCCCTAAAATATTAATCGGAACCAGGTTTATTTGACTCTTTCAGTGTTTTACCACATTAATACGTCATCCAAATCAGAAAAAGCCCAGGATCTGGCCAACAAGTATGCGAAAAATGCGAAAGTATGAGGCAGCTGATTCCAAATTCCAGACCTAACACGAACCTAACCGGCGTTATCCTCTAAAATATTAATCGGAACCAGCTTTAATTGATTGTTTCAGTGTGGTACCACATTACTACGTGATCCAAATCAGGAAGAGCCCAGGATCTGGCCAACAAGTATGCGAAAAATGCGAAAGTATGAGCTAGATGATAGCAAATACCAGACCTAACCCAGACATAACCGGCGGTATCCCCTAAAATATTAATCGGAACCAGGTTTACTTGACTGTTTCAGTGTGGTACCACATCACTACGTGATCCAAACCGGAAAGAACCCAGGATCTGGCCAACAAGAATGCGAAAAATGCGAAAGTATGAGCTAGATGATAGCAAATACGAGAACTAACCCGGACATAACCGGCGTTGTCCTCCAAAATATTAACCGCAACCAGGTTTAATTGACGGTTTCCGTGTGGTACCATATTACTACGTAATTCAAACCAGAAAAAACCCAGGATCTGGCCAACAGGTATGCGAAGAATGCGAAAGTCTGAGTCAGATGATGGCAAATACCCAGACATAACCGGCGTTATCCCCTAAAATATTAATCGGAACCATGTTTTATTGACTATTTCAGTGTGGTACCACATTAATACGTGATCCGATCCAGACAAAAACCCGGGCTCTGGCCTACAAGTATGCGAAAAATGCGAAAGTATGAGGCAGCTGATTCCAAATACCAGACCTAACACAAACCTAACCGGCTTTATCCTCTAAAATATTAATCGCAACCAGGTTTAATTGACTGTTTCAGCGTGGTGCCACATTACTACGTGATCCAAATCAGAAAAAGCCCAGGAACTGGCCATTCAAGTATGCGAAAAATGCGAAAGTATGAGCCAGATGATTGCAAATACCAGACCTATCCCAGACATAACCAGCGTTATCCTCTAAAATATTAATCGGAACCAGGTTTAATCGTCTGTTTCGGTGTGATACCGCAATACTACGTGATCCAAACTAGAAGAAACCCAGGATCTGCCCAACAAGTATGCGAAAAATGCGAAAGTATGAGACAGGTGATTGCAAATACCAGACCTAACCCAGACATAACCGGTGTTTCGCCCTAAAATATTGATCGAACCGGCTTTAATTGACTGTTTCGGTGTGGTATCACATTACTACGTGATCCAAATCATAAAAAACCCAGGATCTGGCAAACAAGTATGCGAAAAATGCAAAAGCATGAGCAAGATGATTGCAAATACCAGACCTAACCCAGACATAACCGGCGTTATCCTCTAAAATATTCATCGGAACCAGCTTTAATTGATTGTTTCAGTGTGGTACCACATTACTACGTGATCCAAATCAGAAAAAACCCAGGATCTGGCAAACAAGTATGCGAAAAATGCAAAAGCATGAGCAAGATGATTGCAAATACCAGACCTAACCCAGACATAACCGGCGGTATCCCCTAAAATATTAATCGGAACCAGGTTTATTTGACTCTTTCAGTGTGGTACCACATTACCACGTCATCCAAATCAGAAAAAACCCAGGATCTGGCAAACAAGTATGCGAAAAATGCGAAAGTATGAGCTAGATGATAGCAAATACCAGACCTAACCCAGACATAACCGGCGGTATCCCCTAAAATATTAATCGGAACCAGGTTTATTTGACTCTTTCAGTGTGGTACCACATTACTACGAGATCCAAATCAGAAAAAACCCAGGATAAGCCAAACATGTATGCGAAAAATGCGAAAGTATGAGGCAGGTGATTGCAAATACCAGAACTAACACAATCCTAACCGGCGTTATCCTCTAAAATATTAATCGGAACCAGCTTTAATTGATTGTTTCAGTGTGGTACCACGTTACTACGTGATCCAAATCAGAAATGCCCAGGACCTGGCCATTCAAGTGTGCGAAAAATGCGGAAGTATGATGCAGATGATTGCAAATACCAGACCTAACCCAGACATAACCGGCGTTATCCTTTAAAATATTAATCGCAACCGGGTTTAATAGACCGTTTCGGTGTGGTACCACATTAATATGTGATCCGATCCAGACAAAAACCCGGGCTCTGGCCTACAAGTATGCGAAAAATGCGAAAGCATGAGTCAGATGCTTGCAAATACCAGAACTAACCCCGACATAACCGGAGTTATCCTCTAAAATATTAATCGGAACCAGGTTTAATTGGCTGTTTCGGTGTGATACCACAATACTACGTGATCCAAACTAGAAGAAACCCAGGATCTGCCCAACAAGTATGCGAAAAATGCGAAAGTATGAGGCAGGTGATTGCAAATGCCAGACCTAACACAAACCTAACCGGCGTTATCCCCTAAAGTATTGTTCGGAACCAGCTTTAATTGATTGTTTCAGTGTAGTACCACATTACTACGTGATCCAAATCAGAAAAAACCCAGGATCTGGCAAACAAGTATGCGAAAAATGCGAAAGCATGAGCCAGATGATTGCAAACACCAGACCTAACCCCGACATAACCGGCATTATGCCCTAAAGTATTACTCGGGACCAGGTTTATTTGACCGATTCAGTGTGGTACCACATCACTACGTGATCCAAGCCGGAAAAAGCCCAGGATATGGCCAACAAGTATGCGAAAAATGCGAATGTATGAGCTAGATGATAGTAAATACCAGACCTAACCCAGACATAACCGGCGGTATCCCCTAAAATATTAATCGGAACCAGGTTTATTTGACTCTTTCAGTGTTGTACCACATTACTGCGTGATCCAAATCAGAAAAAGCCCAGGATCTGGCAACAAGTATGCGAAAAATGCGAAAGTATGAGGCAGGTGATTGCAAATACCAGACCTAACACAAACCTAACCGGCGTTATCCTCTAAAATATTAATCGGAACCAGCTTTAATTGATAGTTTCAGTGTGGTACCACATTACTACGTGATCCAAATCAGAAAAAGCCCAGGACCTGGCCACTCAAGTGTGCGAAAAATGCAAACGTATGATGCAGATGATTGCAAATACCAGACCTAACCCAGACATAACCGGCGTTATCCTTTAAAATATTAATCGCAACCAGGTTTAATAGACCGTTGCGGTGTGGTACCACATTACTACGTGATCCAATCCAGAAAAAACCCAGAATCTGGCCATTCAAGTATGCGAAAAATGCGAAAGTATGAGCCTGATGATGGCAATTACCAGACCTAACCCAGACATAACCGGCGTTATCCTCTAAAATATTAATCGCAACCAGGTTTAATTGACTGTTTCGGTGTGGTTCCACATTACTACGTAATCAAACCAGAAAAACCCAGGATCTGGCCAACAGGTATGCGTACAATGCGAATGTATGAGCTAGATGATAGCAAATACCAGACCTAACCCAGACATAACCGGCGGTATCCCCTAAAATATTAATCGGAACCAGGTTTATTTGACTCTTTCAGTGTGGTAGCACATTACTACGTGATCCAAATCAGCAAAAGCCCAGGATCTGGCAACAAGTATGCGAAAAAAGCGAAAGTTTGAGACAGGTGATTGCAAATACCAGACCAAACCCAGACATAACCGGCGTTGTCCCCTAAAATATTAATCGGAACCAGGTTTATTTGACTCTTTCAGTGTGATACCACATTAATACGTCATCCGATCCAGACAAACACCCGGACTCTGGCCTACAAGTATGCGAAAAATGCGAAAGTATGAGGCAGCTGATTCCAAATACCAGACCTAAGACAAACCTAACCAGCGTTATCCTCTAAATTATTAATCGGAAACAGGTTTAATTGACTGTTTCAGTGTGGTTCCACATTACTACGTAATCAAACCAGAAAAAACCCAGGATCTGGCCAACAGGTATGCGTACAATGCGAATGTATGAGCTAGATGATAGCAAATACCAGACCTAACCCAGACATAACCGGCGGTATCCCCTAAAATATTAATCGGAACCAGGTTTATTTGACTCTTTCAGTGTGGTAGCACATTACTACGTGATCCAAATCAGCGAAAGCCCAGGATCTGGCAAGAAGTATGCGAAAAATGCGAAAGTACGAGCTAGATGATAGCAAATACCAGACCTAACCCAGACATAACCGGCGGTATCCCCTAAAATATTAATCGGAACCAGGTTTCGTTGTCTGTTTCGGTGTGGTACCACATTGCTACGTGATCCAAATCAGCAAAAGCCCAGGATCTGGCAACAAGTGTGCGAAAAGTGCGAAAGTATGAGCTAGATGATGGCAAATACCAGACCTAACCCAGACATAACCGGCGTTATCCTTTAAAATATTAATCGGAACCAGGTTCAATCGACTATTTCGGCGTGGTACCACATTACTAGGTGACCCAAACCAGAAAAAAAACCACGATCTGGCCAACAAGAACGCGGAGAATGCGAATGTCTGAGTCAGATGATGGCAAATACCAGACCTAGCCCAGACATAACCGGCGGTATCCCTTAAAGTATTAATCGGAACCAGGTTTATTTGACTCTTTCAGTGTGGTACCACATTACTACGTGATCCAAATCAGCAAAACCCAGGATCTGGCAAACAAGTATACGAAAAATGCGAAAGTATGAGGCAGGTGATTGCAAATACCAGACCTAACACAAACCTAACCGGCGTTATCCTCTAAAATATTAATTGCAACCAGCTTTAATTGATTGTTTCAGTGTGGTACCACGTTACTACGTGATCCAAATCAGAAAAAGCCCAGGACCTGGCCATTCAAGTGTGCGAAAAATGCGAAAGTATGATGCAGATGATTGCAAATACCAGACCTAACCCAGACATAACCGGCGTATCCTTTAAAATATTAATCGCAACCAGGTTTAATAGACCGTTCCGGTGTGGTACCACATTACTACGTGATCCAAATCAGAAAAAGCCGCGGACCTGGCAAACAAGTATGCGAAAAATGCGAAAGTATGAGGCAGGTGATTGCAAATACCAGACCTAACCCAGACATAACCGGCGTTATCCTTTAAAATATTAATCGGAACCAGGTTTAATTGACTGTTTCAGTGTGGTACCACATCACTACGTGATCAAAACCGGAAAAAGCCCAGGATCTGGCCAACAAGTATGCGAAAAATGCGAAAGTACGAGGCAGGTGATTGCAAATACCAGACCTAACACGAACCTAACCGGCGTTATCCTCTAAAATATTAATCGGAACCAGCTTTAATAGATTGTTCCAGTGTGGTACCACATTACTACGTGATCCAAATCAGAAAAAGCCCAGGATATGGCCATTCAAGTATGCGAAAAATGCGAAAGTATGAGCCAGATGATTGCAAATACCAGACCTAACCCAGACATAACCGGTGTTTCCTCCTAAAATATTGATCGAAACTAGCTTTAATTGACTGTTTCGGGGTGGTTCCACATTACTACGTAATCAAACCAGAAAAAACCCAGGATCTGGCAAACAAGTATGCGAAAAATGCGAAAGCATGAGCCAGATGATTGCAAACACCAGACCTAACCCCGACATAACCGGCATTATGCCCTAAAGTATTACTCGGGACCAGGTTTATTTGACCGTTTCAGTGTGGTACCGCATCACTACGTGATCCAAGCCGGAAAAAGCCCAGGATATGGCCAACAAGTATGCGAAAAATGCGAATGTATGAGCTAGATGATAGTAAATACCAGACCTAACCCAGACATAACCGGTGGTATCCCCTAAAATATTAATCGGAACCAGGTTTATTTGACTCTTTCAGTGTTGTACCACATTACTGCGTGATCCAAATCAGAAAAAGCGCAGGATCTGGCAACAAGTATGCGAAAAATGCGAAAGTATGAGGCAGGTGATTGCAAATACCAGACCTAACACAAACCTAACCGGCGTTATCCTCTAAAATATTAATCGGAACCAGCTTTAATTGATAGTTTCAGTGTGGTACCACATTACTACGTGATCCAAATCAGAAAAAGCCCAGGACCTGGCCACTCAAGTGTGCGAAAAATGCAAAAGTATGATGCGGATGATTGCAAATACCAGACCTAACCCAGACATAACCGGCGTTATCCTTTAAAATATTAATCGCAACCAGGTTTAATAGACCGTTGCGGTGTGGTACCACATTACTACGTGATCCAATCCAGAAAAAACCCAGAATCTGGCCAACAAGTATGCGAAAAATGCGAAAGTATGAGCCAGATGATTGCAAATACCAGACCTAACCCAGACATAACCAGTGTTTCCTCCTAAAATATTGATCGAAACTAGCTTTAATTGACTGTTTCGGTGTGGTTCCACATTACTACGTAATCAAACCAGAAAAAACCCAGGATCTGGCCAACAGGTATGCGAAAAATGCGAAAGTATGAGCTAGGTGATAGCAAATACCAGACCTAACCCAGACATAACCGGCGGTATCCCCTAGAATATTAATCGGAACCAGGTTTATTTGACTCTTTCAGTGTGGTAGCACATTACTACGTGATCCAAACTAGCAGAAACCCAGGATCTGGCCAACAAGTATGCGAAAAATGCGAAAGTATGAGGCAGATGATAGTAAATACTAGACCTAACCCAGACATAACCGGCGGTATCCCCTAAAATATTAATCGGAACCAGGTTTATTTGACTCTTTCAGTGTGGTACCACATTACTACGTGATCCAAATCAGAAAAAACCCAGGATCTGGCAAACAAGTATACGAAAAATGCGAAAGTATGAGGCAGGTGATTGCAAATACCAGACCTAACACAAACCTAACCGGCGTTATCCTCTAAAATATTAATCGGAACCAGCTTTAATTGATAGTTTCAGTGTGGTACCACATTACTACGTAATCCAAATCAGAAAAAGCCCAGGACCTGGCCATTCAAGTGTGCGAAAAATGCGAAAGTATGATGCAGATGATTGCAAATACCAGACCTAACCCAGACATAACCGGCGTTATCCTTTAAAATATTAATCGCAACCAGGATTAATAGACAGTTGCGGTGTGGTACCACATTACTACGCGATCCATTCCAGGAAAAACCCAGAATCTGGCCATTCAAGTATGCGAAAAATGCGAAAGTATGAGCCTGATGATGGCAATTACCAGACCTAACCCAGACATAACCGCCGTTATCCTCTAAAATATTAATCGGAACCAGGTTTAATTGTCGGTTTCGGTGTGATACCACAATACTACGTGATCCAAACCAGAAAAAACCCAGGACCTGGCCATTCAAGTGTGCGAAAAATGCGAAAGTATGATGCAGATGATTGCAAATACCAGACCTAACCCAGACATAACCGGCGTTATCCTTTAAAATATTAATCGCAACCAGGTTTAATAGACCGTTCCGGTGTGGTACCACATTACTACGTGATCCAAATCAGAAAAAGCCGCGGACCTGGCAAACAAGTATGCGAAAAATGCGAAAGTATGAGGCAGGTGATTGCAAATACCAGACCTAACCCAGACATAACCGGCGTTATCCTTTAAAACATTAATCGGAACCAGGTTTAATCGACTGTTTCAGTGTGGTACCACATCACTACGTGATCAAAACCGGAAAAAGCCCAGGATCTGGCCAACAAGTATGCGGAAAATGCGAAAGTATGAGGCAGATGATAGTAAATACCAGACCCAACCCAGACATAACCGGCGGTATCCCCTAAAATATTAATCGGAACCAGGTTTATTTGACTCTTTCAGTGTGGTACCACATTACTACGTGATCCAAATCAGAAAAAACCCAGGATCTGGCAAACAAGTATACGAAAAATGCGAAAGTATGAGGCAGGTGATTGCAAATACCAGACCTAACACAAACCTAACCGGCGTTATCCTCTAAAATATTAATCGGAACCAGCTTTAATTGATAGTTTCAGTGTGGTACCACATTACTACGTGATCCAAATCAGAAAAAGCCCAGGACCTGGCCATTCAAGTGTGCGAAAAATGCGAAAGTATGATGCAGATGATTGCAAATACCAGACCTAACCTAGACATAACCGGCGTTATCCTTTAAAATATTAATCGCAACCAGGATTAATAGACAGTTGCGGTGTGGTACCACATTACTACGCGATCCAATCCAGGAAAAACCCAGAATCTGGCCATTCAAGTATGCGAAAAATGCGAAAGTATGAGCCTGATGATGGCAATTACCAGACCTAACCCAGACATAACCGCCGTTATCCTCTAAAATATTAATCGGAACCAGGTTTAATTGTCGGTTTCGGTGTGATACCACAATACTACGTGATCCAAACCAGAAAAAACCCAGGATCTGGCCATTCAAGTATGCGAAAAATGCGAAAGTATGAGCCAGATGATTGCAAATGCCAGACCTAGCCCAGACATAACCGGCGTTATCCTCTAAAATATTAATCGGAACCAGGTTTAATTGTCGGTTTCGGTGTGATACCACAATACTACGTGATCCAAAACAGAAAAAACCCAGGATCTGGCCATTCAAGTATGCGAAAAATGCGAAAGTATGAGCCAGATGAGTGCAAATACCAGACCTAACCCAGACATAACCGCCGTTATCCTCTAAAATATTAATCGGAACCAGGTTTAATTGTCGGTTTCGGTGTGATACCACAATACTACGTGATCCAAACCAGAAAAAACCCAGGATCTGGCCATTCAAGTATGCGAAAAATGCGAAAGTATGAGCCAGATGATTGCAAATACCAGACCTAACCCAGACATAACCGGCGTTATCCCCTAGAATATTAATCGGAACCAGGTTTATTTGACTCTTTCAGTGTGGTAGCACATTACTACGTGATCCAAACTAGAAGAAACCCAGGATCTGGCCAACAAGTAAGCGAAAAATGCGGAAGTATGAGGCATATGATTCCAAATACCAGACCTAACCCAGCCATAACCGGCGTTATCCTTTAAAATATTAATCGGAACTAGGTTTAATCGACTGTTTCGGTGTGGTACCACATTACTAGGTGACCCAAACCAGAAAAAACCCAGGATCTGGCCAACAAGTATGCGAAAAATGCGAAAGTTTGAGGCAGGTGATAGCAAATACCAGACCTAACCCAGACATAACCGGCGGTGTCCCCTAAAATATTAATCGGAACCAGGTTTATTTGACTCTTTCAGTGTTTTACCACATTAATACGTCATCCAAATCAGAAAAAGCCCAGGATCTGGCCAACAAGTATGCGAAAAATGCGAAAGTATGAGGCAGCTGATTCCAAATTCCAGACCTAACACGAACCTAACCGGCGTTATCCTCTAAAATATTAATCGGAACCAGCTTTAATTGATTGTTTCAGTGTGGTACCACATTACTACGTGATCCAAATCAGGAAGAGCCCAGGATCTGGCCAACAAGTATGCGAAAAATGCGAAAGTATGAGCTAGATGATAGCAAATACCAGACCTAACCCAGACATAACCGGCGGTATCCCCTAAAATATTAATCGGAACCAGGTTTACTTGACTGTTTCAGTGTGGTACCACATCACTACGTGATCCAAACCGGAAAGAACCCAGGATCTGGCCAACAAGAATGCGAAAAATGCGAAAGTATGAGCTAGATGATAGCAAATACGAGAACTAACCCGGACATAACCGGCGTTGTCCTCCAAAATATTAACCGCAACCAGGTTTAATTGACGGTTTCCGTGTGGTACCATATTACTACGTAATTCAAACCAGAAAAAACCCAGGATCTGGCCAACAGGTATGCGAAGAATGCGAAAGTCTGAGTCAGATGATGGCAAATACCCAGACATAACCGGCGTTATCCCCTAAAATATTAATCGGAACCATGTTTTATTGACTATTTCAGTGTGGTACCACATTAATACGTGATCCGATCCAGACAAAAACCCGGGCTCTGGCCTACAAGTATGCGAAAAATGCGAAAGTATGAGGCAGCTGATTCCAAATACCAGACCTAACACAAACCTAACCGGCTTTATCCTCTAAAATATTAATCGCAACCAGGTTTAATTGACTGTTTCAGCGTGGTGCCACATTACTACGTGATCCAAATCAGAAAAAGCCCAGGAACTGGCCATTCAAGTATGCGAAAAATGCGAAAGTATGAGCCAGATGATTGCAAATACCAGACCTATCCCAGACATAACCAGCGTTATCCTCTAAAATATTAATCGGAACCAGGTTTAATCGTCTGTTTTGGTGTGATACCGCAATACTACGTGATCCAAACTAGAAGAAACCCAGGATCTGCCCAACAAGTATGCGAAAAATGCGAAAGTATGAGACAGGTGATTGCAAATACCAGACCTAACCCAGACATAACCGGTGTTTCGCCCTAAAATATTGATCGAACCGGCTTTAATTGACTGTTTCGGTGTGGTATCACATTACTACGTGATCCAAATCATAAAAAACCCAGGATCTGGCAAACAAGTATGCGAAAAATGCAAAAGCATGAGCAAGATGATTGCAAATACCAGACCTAACCCAGACATAACCGGCGTTATCCTCTAAAATATTCATCGGAACCAGCTTTAATTGATTGTTTCAGTGTGGTACCACATTACTACGTGATCCAAATCAGAAAAAACCCAGGATCTGGCAAACAAGTATGCGAAAAATGCAAAAGCATGAGCAAGATGATTGCAAATACCAGACCTAACCCAGACATAACCGGCGGTATCCCCTAAAATATTAATCGGAACCAGGTTTATTTGACTCTTTCAGTGTGGTACCACATTACCACGTCATCCAAATCAGAAAAAACCCAGGATCTGGCAAACAAGTATGCGAAAAATGCGAAAGTATGAGCTAGATGATAGCAAATACCAGACCTAACCCAGACATAACCGGCGGTATCCCCTAAAATATTAATCGGAACCAGGTTTATTTGACTCTTTCAGTGTGGTACCACATTACTACGAGATCCAAATCAGAAAAAACCCAGGATAAGCCAAACATGTATGCGAAAAATGCGAAAGTATGAGGCAGGTGATTGCAAATACCAGAACTAACACAATCCTAACCGGCGTTATCCTCTAAAATATTAATCGGAACCAGCTTTAATTGATTGTTTCAGTGTGGTACCACGTTACTACGTGATCCAAATCAGAAATGCCCAGGACCTGGCCATTCAAGTGTGCGAAAAATGCGGAAGTATGATGCAGATGATTGCAAATACCAGACCTAACCCAGACATAACCGGCGTTATCCTTTAAAATATTAATCGCAACCGGGTTTAATAGACCGTTTCGGTGTGGTACCACATTAATATGTGATCCGATCCAGACAAAAACCCGGGCTCTGGCCTACAAGTATGCGAAAAATGCGAAAGCATGAGTCAGATGCTTGCAAATACCAGAACTAACCCCGACATAACCGGAGTTATCCTCTAAAATATTAATCGGAACCAGGTTTAATTGGCTGTTTCGGTGTGATACCACAATACTACGTGATCCAAACTAGAAGAAACCCAGGATCTGCCCAACAAGTATGCGAAAAATGCGAAAGTATGAGGCAGGTGATTGCAAATGCCAGACCTAACACAAACCTAACCGGCGTTATCCCCTAAAGTATTGTTCGGAACCAGCTTTAATTGATTGTTTCAGTGTAGTACCACATTACTACGTGATCCAAATCAGAAAAAACCCAGGATCTGGCAAACAAGTATGCGAAAAATGCGAAAGCATGAGCAAGATGATTGCAAATACCAGACCTAACCCAGACATAACCAGCGTTATCCTCTAAAATATTAATCGGATCCAGGTTTAATCGTCTGTTTCGGTGTGATACCACAATACTACATGATCCAAACTAGAAGAAACCCAGGATCTGGCCAACAAGTATGCGAAAAATGCCAAAGTATGACACTGGTGATTGCAAATACCCGACCTAACCCAGACATAACCGGTGTTTCCCCCTAAAATATTGATCGAAACCAGCTTTAATTGACTGTTTCGGTGTGGTATCACATTACTACCTGATCCAAATCAGCAGGAGCCCAGGACCTGGCCAACAAGTATGCGAAAAATGCGAAAGTATGAGCTAGATGATAGCAAATACGAGAACTAACCCAGACATAACTGGCGTTGTCCTCCAAAATATTAACCGCAACCAGGTTTAGTTGACGGTTTCCGTGTGGTACCATATTACTACGTAATTCAAACCGGCAAAAACCCAGGATCCGGCCAACAAGTATGCGAAGAATGCGAAAGTCTGAGTCAGATGATGGCAAATACCAAACCTAACCCAGACATAACCGGCGTATTCCTCCAAAATATTAACCGCAACCAGGTTTAGTTGACGGTTTCCGTGTGGTACCATATTACTACGTAATTCAAACCGGCAAAAACCCAGGATCTGGCCAACAAGTATGCGAAGAATGCGAAAGTCTGAGTCAGATGAAGGCAAATACCAGAACTCACCCAGACATAACCGGCGTTATCCTCTAAAATATTAATCGCAACAAGTTGTAATTGACTGTTTCGGTGTGGTATCACATTACTACGTGATCCAAATCAGCAAGAGCCCAGGTCCTGGCCAACAAGTATGCGCAAATGCGAAAGTATGAGCTAGATGATGGCAAATACCAGACCTAACCCAGACATAACCGGCATTATCTCCTAATGTATTACTCGGGACCAGGTTTATTTGACCGTTTCAGTGTGGTACCACATCACTACGTGATCCAAACCGGAAAAAACCCAGGATCTGGCCAAGAAGTATGCGAAAAATGCGAAAGTATGAGCAAGATGATTGCAAATACCAGACCTAACCCAGACATAACCAGCGTTATCCTCTAAAATATTAATCGGATCCAGGTTTAATTGTCTGTTTCGGTGTGATACCACAATACTACATGATCCAAACTAGAAGAAACCCAGGATCTGGCCAACAAGTATGCGAAAAATGCCAAAGTATGACACTGGTGATTGCAAATACCAGACCTAACCCAGACATAACCGGTGTTTCCCCCTAAAATATTGATCGAAACCAGCTTTAATTGACTGTTTCGGTGTGGTATCACATTACTACCTGATCCAAATCAGCAGGAGCCCAGGACCTGGCCAACAAGTATGCGAAAAATGCGAAAGTATGAGCTAGATGATAGCAAATACGAGAACTAACCCAGACATAACCGGCGTTGTCCTCCAAAATATTAACCGCAACCAGGTTTAGTTGACGGTTTCCGTGTGGTACCATATTACTACGTAATTCAAACCGGCAAAAACCCAGGATCTGGCCAACAAGTATGCGAAGAATGCGAAAGTCTGAGTCAGATGATGGCAAATACCAAACCTAACCCAGACATAACCGGCGTATTCCTCCAAAATATTAACCGCAACCAGGTTTAGCCGACGGTTTCCGTGTGGTACCATATTACTACGTAATTCAAACCGGCAAAAACCCAGGATCTGGCCAACAAGTATGCGAAGAATGCGAAAGTCTGATTCAGATGAAGGCAAATACCAGAACTCACCCAGACATAACCGGCGTTATCCTCTAAAATATTAATCGCAACAAGTTGTAATTGACTGTTTCGGTGTGGTATCACATTACTACGTGATCCAAATCAGCAAGAGCCCAGGATCTGGCCAACAAGTATGCGCAAATGCGAAAGTATCAGCTAGATGATGGCAAATACCAGACCTAACCCAGACATAACCGGCATTATCCCCTAATGTATTACTCGGGACCAGGTTTATTTGACCGTTTCAGTGTGGTACCACATCACTACGTGATCCAAACCGGAAAAAACCCAGGATCTGGCCAAGAAGTATGCGAAAACTGCGAAAATATGAGGCAGGTGATTGCAAATACCAGACCTAACGCGAACCTAACCGGCGTTATCCTCTAAAATATTAATCGGAACCAGCTTTAATTGATTGTTTCAGTGTGGTACCATATCACTACGTGATCCAAACCAGAAAAAGCCCAGGATCTGGCCATTCAAGTATGCGAAAAATGCGAAAGTATGAGCCAGATGATTGCAAATACCAGGCCTATCCCAGACATAACCAGCGTTATCCTCTAAAATATTAATCGGAACCAGGTTTAATCGTCTGTTTCGGTGTGATACCGCAATACTACGTGATCCAAACTAGAAGAAACCCAGGATCTGCCCAACAAGTATGCGAAAAATGCGAAAGTATGAGACAGGTGATTGCAAATACCAGACCTAACCCAGACATAACCGGTGTCTCGCCCTAAAATATTGATCGAAACCAGCTTTAATTCACTGTTTCGGTTATATACCACATTTCTACGTCATCAAACCAGATAAAACCCAGGATCTGGCCAACAGGTATTCGAAAAATGCGAATGTATGAGCCAGATGATTGCAAATACCAGAACTAACCCAGACATAACTAGCGCTATCCTCTAAAATATTAATCGGAACCAGGTTTAATTGTCTGTTTCGGTGTGATACCACAACACTACGTAATCCAAACTAGAAGAAACCCAGGATCTTGCCAACAAGTATGCGAAAAATGCGAAAGTATGAGACAGGTGATTGCAAGTACCAGACCTAACCCAGACATAACCGGCGTTATCCCATAAAATATTGATCGAAACCAGCTTTAATTGACTGTTTCGGTGTGGTATCACATTACTACGTGATCCAAATCAGCAAGAGCCCAGGACCTGGCCAACAAGTATGCGAAAAATGAGAAAGTCTGAGTCAGATGATGGCAATTACCAGACCTAACCCAGACATAACCGGCGTTATCCTCTAAAATATTAATCGCAACAAGGTTTAATAGACCGTTTCGGTGTGGTACCACATTACTATGTAATCTAAACCGCAAAAAAACCCAGGATCTGGCCAACAAGTAAGCGAAAAATGCGGAAGTATGAGGCAGATGATTCCAAATACCAGGCCTAACCCAGACATAACCGCCGTTATCATTTATAATATTAATCGGAACCAGGTTTAATCGACTGTTTCGGCGTGGTACCACATTACTAGGTCACCCAAACCAGAAAAAACCCACGATCTGGCCAACAGGTATTCGACAAATGCGAATGTATGAGCCAGATGATTGCAAATACCAGAACTAACCCAGACATAACCAGCGTTATCCTCTAAAATATTAATCGGAACCTGGTTCAATTGTCTGTTTCGGTGTGAAACCACAATACTACGTGATCCAAACTAGAAGAAACCCAGGATCTGGCCAACAACTATGCGAAAAATGCGAAAGTATGAGGCAGCTGATACCAAATTCCAGACCTAACACAAACCTAACCGTCGTTATTCTCTAAAATATTAATCGCAACCAGGTTTAATTGACTGCTTCAGTGTGGTACCACATTACTACGTGACCCAAATCAGAAAAAGCCCCGGATCTGGCCATTCAAGTATGCGAAAAATGCGAAAGTATGAGCCAGATGATTGCAAATACCAGACCTAACCCAGACATAACCAGCGTTATCCTTTAAAATATTAATCGGAACCAGGTTTAATTGTCTGTTTCGGTGTAATACCACAATAATACGTGATCCAAACTAGAAGAAACCCAGGATCTGGCCAACAAGTATGCGAAAAATGCGAAAGTATGAGGCAGGTAATTGGAAATACCAGACCTAACCCAGACATAACCGGCGTTAACCCCTAAAATATTTATCGATACCAGCTTTAATTGACTGTTTCGGTGTAGTACCATGTTACTACGTGATCCAAATCAGCAAGAGCCCAGGACCTGGCCAACAAGTATGCGAAAAATGCGAAAGTATGAGACAGGTGATTGCAAATACCAGACCTCACCCAGACATAACCGGTGTTTTGCCCTAAAATATTGATCGAAACCGGCTTTAATTCACTGTTTCGGTGTGATACCACAATACTACGTGATCCAAACTAGAAGAAACCCAGGATCTGCCCACGAAGTATGCGAAAAATGCCAAAGTATGACACTGGTGATTGCAAATACCAGACCTAACCCAGCCATAACCGGTGTTTCCCCATAAAATATTGATCGAAACCAGCTTTAATTGACTGTTTCGGTGTGGTATCACATTACTACGTGATCCAAATCAGCAAGAGCCCAGGACCTGGCCAACAAGTATGCGAAAAATGCGAAAGTATGAGGCAGATGATTACAAATACCAGACCTAACCCAGACATAACCAGCGTTATCCTCTAAAATATTAATCGGAACCAGGTTTAATTGTCGGTTTCGGTGTGATACCACAATACTACGTTATCCAAACTAGAAGAAACCCAGGATCTGCCCAACAAGTATGCGAAAAATGCGTAAGTATGAGGCAGGTTATTGCAAATACCAGACCTAACACGAACCTAACCGGCGTTATCCTCTAAAATATTATTCGGAACCAGCTTTAATTGATTGTTTCAGTGTGGTACCACATTACTACATGATCCAAATCAGAAAAAGCCCAGGATCTGGCCATTCAAGTATGCGAAAAATGCGAAAGTATGAGCCAGATGATTGCAAATAGCAGACCTAACCCAGACATAACCAGCGTTATCCTCCAAAATATTAATCGGAACCAGGTTTAATTGTCTGTTTCGGTGTGATACCGCAATACTACGTGATCCAAACTAGAAGAAACCCAGGATCTGCCCAACAAGTATGCGAAAAATGCGAAAGCATGAGACAGGTGATTGCAAATACCAGACCTAACCCAGACATAACCGGTGTTTCGCCCTAAAATATTGATCGAAACCGGCTTTAATTGACTGTTTCGGTGTGGTATCACATTACTACGTGATCCAAATCAGCAAGAGCCCAGGACCCAGCAAACAATTATGCGAAAAATGCCAAAGTATGAGGCAGCTGATTCCAAATACCAGACCTAACACAAACCTAACCGGCGTTATCCTCTAAAATATTAAACGGAACCAGGTTTAATTGACTGTTTCAGTGAGGCACCACATTACTACGTGATCCAAATCAGCAAAATCCCAGGACCTGGCAACAAGTATGCGAAAAATGCGATAGTATGAGCTAGACGATTGCAAATACCAGACCTAACTCAGACATAACCGGTGTTTCCCCCTAAAATATTGATCGAAACCAGCTTTAATTGACTGTTTCGGTTTGGTTCCACATTACTACGTAATAAAACCAGAAAAAACCCAGGATCTGGCCAACAGGTATTCGAAAAGTGCGAATGAATGTGCCAGATGATAGCAAATACCAGAACTAACCCAGACATAACCAGCGCTTTCCTCTAAAATATTAATCGGAACCAGGTTTAATTGTCTGTTTCGGTGTGATACCACAATCCTACGTGATGCAAACCAGAAGAAACCCAAGATCTGGCCAACATGTATGCGAAAAATGCGAAAGTATGAGACAGGTGATTCCAAATACCAGACCTAACCCAGCCATAACTGGTGTTTCCCCCTAAAATATTGATCGAAACCAGATTTAATTGACTGTTTCTGTGTGGTACCACATTACTACGTGATCCAAGTCAGCAAGAGCCCAGGATCTGGCCAACAAGTATGCGAAAAATGCGAAAGTATGAGCTAGATGATAGCAAATACCAGACCTAACCCAGACATAACCGGCGGTTTCCCCTAAAATATTAATCGGAACCAGGTTTATTTGACTCTTTCAGTGTGGTACCACATTACTACGTGATCCAAATCAGAAAAAACCCAGGATCTGGCAAACAAGTATGCGAAAAATGCGAAACCATGAGCCAGATGATTGCAAACACCAGACCTAACCCAGACATAACCGGCATTATGCCCTAAAGTATTACTCGGGACCAGGTTTATTTGACCGTTTCAGTGCGGTACCACATCACTACGTGATCCAAGCCGGAAAAAGCCCAGGATATGGCCAACAAGTATGCGAAAAATGCGAATGTATGAGCTAGATGATAGCAAATACGAGAACTAACCCAGACATAACCGGCGTTGTCCTCCAAAATATTAACCGCAACCAGGTTTAGTTGACGGTTTCCGTGTGGTACCATATTACTACGTAATTCAAACCGGCAAAAACCCAGGATCTGGCCAACAAGTATGCGAAGAATGCGAAAGTCTGAGTCAGATGATGGCAAATACCAAACCTAACCCAGACATAACCGGCGTATTCCTCCAAAATATTAACCGCAACCAGGTTTAGCCGACGGTTTCCGTGTGGTACCATATTACTACGTAATTCAAACCGGCAAAAACCCAGGATCTGGCCAACAAGTATGCGAAGAATGCGAAAGTCTGATTCAGATGAAGGCAAATACCAGAACTCACCCAGACATAACCGGCGTTATCCTCTAAAATATTAATCGCAACAAGTTGTAATTGACTGTTTCGGTGTGGTATCACATTACTACGTGATCCAAATCAGCAAGAGCCCAGGATCTGGCCGACAAGTATGCGCAAATGCGAAAGTATGAGCTAGATGATGGCAAATACCAGACCTAACCCAGACATAACCGGCATTATCCCCTAATGTATTACTCGGGACCAGGTTTATTTGACCGTTTCAGTGTGGTACCACATCACTACGTGATCCAAACCGGAAAAAACCCAGGATCTGGCCAAGAAGTATGCGAAAACTGCGAAAATATGAGGCAGGTGATTGCAAATACCAGACCTAACGCGAACCTAACCGGCGTTATCCTCTAAAATATTAATCGGAACCAGCTTTAATTGATTGTTTCAGTGTGGTACCATATCACTACGTGATCCAAATCAGAAAAAGCCCAGGATCTGGCCATTCAAGTATGCGAAAAATGCGAAAGTACGAGCCAGATGATTGCAAATACCAGACCTATCCCAGACATAACCAGCGTTATCCTCTAAAATATTAATCGGAACCAGGTTTAATCGTCTGTTTCGGTGTGATACCGCAATACTACGTGATCCAAACTAGAAGAAACCCAGGATCTGCCCAACAAGTATGCGAAAAATGCGAAAGTATGAGACAGGTGATTGCAAATACCAGACCTAACCCAGACATAACCGGTGTTTCGCCCTAAAATATTGATCGAAACCAGCTTTAATTCACTGTTTCGGTTATATACCACATTTCTACGTCATCAAACCAGAAAAAACCCAGGATCTGGCCAACAGGTATTCGAAAAATGCGAATGTATGAGCCAGATGATTGCAAATACCAGAACTAACCCAGACATAACCAGCGCTATCCTCTAAAATATTAATCGCAACAAGGTTTAATAGACCGTTTCGGTGTGGTACCACATTACTATGTAATCTAAACCGCAAAAAAACCCAGGATCTGGCCAACAAGTAAGCGAAAAATGCGGAAGTATGAGGCAGATGATTCCAAATACCAGGCCTAACCCAGACATAACCGGCGTTATCCTCTAAAATATTAATCGCAACAAGGTTTAATAGACCGTTTCGGTGTGGTACCACATTACTATGTAATCTAAACCGCAAAAAACCCAGGATCTGGCCAACAAGTAAGCGAAAAATGCGGAAGTATGAGGCAGATGATTCCAAATACCAGGCCTAACCCAGACATAACCGCCGTTATCATTTATAATATTAATCGGAACCAGGTTTAATCGACTGTTTCGGCGTGGTACCACATTACTAGGTCACCCAAACCAGAAAAAACCCACGATCTGGCCAACAGGTATTCGACAAATGCGAATGTATGAGCCAGATGATTGCAAATACCAGAACTAACCCAGACATAACCAGCGTTATCCTCTAAAATATTAATCGGAACCTGGTTCAATTGTCTGTTTCGGTGTGAAACCACAATACTACGTGATCCAAACTAGAAGAAACCCAGGATCTGGCCAACAACTATGCGAAAAATGCGAAAGTATGAGGCAGCTGATACCAAATTCCAGACCTAACACAAACCTAACCGTCGTTATTCTCTAAAATATTAATCGCAACCAGGTTTAATTGACTGCTTCAGTGTGGTACCACATTACTACGTGACCCAAATCAGAAAAAGCCCCGGATCTGGCCATTCAAGTATGCGAAAAATGCGAAAGTATGAGCCAGATGATTGCAAATACCAGACCTAACCCAGACATAACCAGCGTTATCCTTTAAAATATTAATCGGAACCAGGCTTAATTGTCTGTTTCGGTGTAATACCACAATAATACGTGATCCAAACTAGAAGAAACCCAGGATCTGGCCAACAAGTATGCGAAAAATGCGAAAGTATGAGGCAGGTAATTGGAAATACCAGACCTAACCCAGACATATCCGGCGTTAACCCCTAAAATATTTATCGATACCAGCTTTAATTGACTGTTTCGGTGTAGTACCATGTTACTACGTGATCCAAATCAGCAAGAGCCCAGGACCTGGCCAACAAGTATGCGAAAAATGCGAAAGTATGAGACAGGTGATTGCAAATACCAGACCTCACCCAGGCATAACCGGTGTTTCGCCCTAAAATATTGATCGAAACCGGCTTTAATTGACTGTTTCGGTGTGATACCACAATACTACGTGATCCAAACTAGAAGAAACCCAGGATCTGCCCACCAAGTATGCGAAAAATGCCAAAGTATGACACTGGTGATTGCAAATACCAGACCTAACCCAGCCATAACCGGTGTTTCCCCATAAAATATTGATCGAAACCAGCTTTAATTGACTGTTTCGGTGTGGTATCACATTACTACGTGATCCAAATCAGCAAGAGCCCAGGACCTGGCCAACAAGTATGCGAAAAATGCGAAAGTATGAGGCAGATGATTACAAATACCAGACCTAACCCAGACATAACCAGCGTTATCCTCTAAAATATTAATCGGAACCAGGTTTAATTGTCGGTTTCGGTGTGATACCACAATACTACGTGATCCAAACTAGAAGAAACCCAGGATCTGCCCAACAAGTATGCGAAAAATGCGTAAGTATGAGACAGGTGATTGCAAATACCAGACCTAACCCAGACATAACCGGTGTTTCCCCCTAAAATATTGATCGAAACCAGCTTTAATTGACTGTTTCAGTGTGGTACCACATTGCTACGTGATCCAAATCAGAAAAAGCCGACGACTTGGCAAACAAGTATGCGAAAAATGCGAAAGTATGAGGCAGGTTATTGCAAATACCAGACCTAACACGAACCTAACCGGCGTTATCCTCTAAAATATTATTCGGAACCAGCTTTAATTGATTGTTTCAGTGTGGTACCACATTACTACGTGATCCAAATCAGAAAAAGCCCAGGATCTGGCCATTCAAGTATGCGAAAAATGCGAAAGTATGAGCCAGATGATTGCAAATACCAGACCTATCCCAGACATAACCAGCGTTATCCTCTAAAATATTAATCGGAACCAGGTTTAATCGTCTGTTTCGGTGTGATACCGCAATACTACGTGATCCAAACTAGAAGAAACCCAGGATCTGCCCAACAAGTATGCGAAAAATGCGAAAGTATGAGACAGGTGATTGCAAATACCAGACCTAACCCAGACATAACCGGTGTTTCGCCCTAAAATATTGATCGAAACCAGCTTTAATTCACTGTTTCGGTTATATACCACATTTCTACGTCATCAAACCAGAAAAAACCCAGGATCTGGCCAACAGGTATTCGAAAAATGCGAATGTATGAGCCAGATGATTGCAAATACCAGAACTAACCCAGACATAACCAGCGCTATCCTCTAAAATATTAATCGGAACCAGGTTTAATTGTCTGTTTCGGTGTGATACCACAACACTACGTAATCCAAACTAGAAGAAACCCAGGATCTTGCCAACAAGTATGCGAAAAATGCGAAAGTATGAGACAGGTGATTGCAAGTACCAGACCTAACCCAGACATAACCGGCGTTATCCCATAAAATATTGATCGAAACCAGCTTTAATTGACTGTTTCGGTGTGGTATCACATTACTACGTGATCCAAATCAGCAAGAGCCCAGGACCTGGCCAACAAGTATGCGAAAAATGAGAAAGTCTGAGTCAGATGATGGCAATTACCAGACCTAACCCAGACATAACCGGCGTTATCCTCTAAAATATTAATCGCAACAAGGTTTAATAGACCGTTTCGGTGTGGTACCACATTACTATGTAATCTAAACCGCAAAAAAACCCAGGATCTGGCCAACAAGTAAGCGAAAAATGCGGAAGTATGAGGCAGATGATTCCAAATACCAGGCCTAACCCAGACATAACCGCCGTTATCATTTATAATATTAATCGGAACCAGGTTTAATCGACTGTTTCGGCGTGGTACCACATTACTAGGTCACCCAAACCAGAAAAAACCCACGATCTGGCCAACAGGTATTCGACAAATGCGAATGTATGAGCCAGATGATTGCAAATACCAGAACTAACCCAGACATAACCAGCGTTATCCTCTAAAATATTAATCGGAACCTGGTTCAATTGTCTGTTTCGGTGTGAAACCACAATACTACGTGATCCAAACTAGAAGAAACCCAGGATCTGGCCAACAACTATGCGAAAAATGCGAAAGTATGAGGCAGCTGATACCAAATTCCAGACCTAACACAAACCTAACCGTCGTTATTCTCTAAAATATTAATCGCAACCAGGTTTAATTGACTGCTTCAGTGTGGTACCACATTACTACGTGACCCAAATCAGAAAAAGCCCCGGATCTGGCCATTCAAGTATGCGAAAAATGCGAAAGTATGAGCCAGATGATTGCAAATACCAGACCTAACCCAGACATAACCAGCGTTATCCTTTAAAATATTAATCGGAACCAGGTTTAATTGTCTGTTTCGGTGTAATACCACAATAATACGTGATCCAAACTAGAAGAAACCCAGGATCTGGCCAACAAGTATGCGAAAAATGCGAAAGTATGAGGCAGGTAATTGGAAATACCAGACCTAACCCAGACATAACCGGCGTTAACCCCTAAAATATTTATCGATACCAGCTTTAATTGACTGTTTCGGTGTAGTACCATGTTACTACGTGATCCAAATCAGCAAGAGCCCAGGACCTGGCCAACAAGTATGCGTAAAATGCGAAAGTATGAGACAGGTGATTGCAAATACCAGACCTCACCCAGACATAACCGGTGTTTCGCCCTAAAATATTGATCGAAACCGGCTTTAATTGACTGTTTCGGTGTGATACCACAATACTACGTGATCCAAACTAGAAGAAACCCAGGATCTGCCCACCAAGTATGCGAAAAATGCCAAAGTATGACACTGGTGATTGCAAATACCAGACCTAACCCAGCCATAACCGGTGTTTCCCCATAAAATATTGATCGAAACCAGCTTTAATTGACTGTTTCGGTGTGGTATCACATTACTACGTGATCCAAATCAGCAAGAGTCCAGGACCTGGCCAACAAGTATGCGAAAAATGCGAAAGTATGAGGCAGATGATTACAAATACCAGACCTAACCCAGACATAACCAGCGTTATCCTCTAAAATATTAATCGGAACCTGGTTTAATTGTCGGTTTCGGTGTGATACCACAATACTACGTGATCCAAACTAGAAGAAACCCAGGATCTGCCCAACAAGTATGCGAAAAATGCGTAAGTATGAGACAGGTGATTGCAAATACCAGACCTAACCCAGACATAACCGGTGTTTCCCCCTAAAATATTGATCGAAACCAGCTTTAATTGACTGTTTCAGTGTGGTACCACATTGCTACGTGATCCAAATCAGAAAAAGCCGACGACTTGGCAAACAAGTATGCGAAAAATGCGAAAGTATGAGGCAGGTTATTGCAAATACCAGACCTAACACGAACCTAACCGGCGTTATCCTCTAAAATATTATTCGGAACCAGCTTTAATTGATTGTTTCAGTGTGGTACCACATTACTACGTGATCCAAATCAGAAAAAGCCCAGGATCTGGCCATTCAAGTATGCGAAAAATGCGAAAGTATGAGCCAGATGATTGCAAATAGCAGACCTAACCCAGACATAACCAGCGTTATCCTCTAAAATATTAATCGGAACCAGGTTTAATTGTCTGTTTCGGTGTGATACCGCAATACTACGTGATCCAAACTAGAAGAAACCCAGGATCTGCCCAACAAGTATGCGAAAAATGCGAAAGTATGAGACAGGTGATTGCAAATACCAGACCTAACCCAGACATAACCGGTGTTTCGCCCTAAAATATTGATCGAAACCGGCTTTAATTGACTGTTTCGGTGTGGTGTCACATTACTACGTGATCCAAATCAGCAAGAGCCCAGGACCCAGCAAACAATTATGCGAAAAATGCCAAAGTATGAGGCAGCTGATTCCAAATACCAGACCTAACACAAACCTAACCGGCGTTATCCTCTAAAATATTAAACGGAACCAGGTTTAATTGACTGTTTCAGTGAGGCACCACATTACTACGTGATCCAAATCAGCAAAATCCCAGGACCTGGCAACAAGTATGCGAAAAATGCGATAGTATGAGCTAGACGATTGCAAATACCAGACCTAACTCAGACATAACCGGTGTTTCCCCCTAAAATATTGATCGAAACCAGCTTTAATTGACTGTTTCGGTTTGGTTCCACATTACTACGTAATAAAACCAGAAAAAACCCAGGATCTGGCCAACAGGTATTCGAAAAGTGCGAATGAATGTGCCAGATGATAGCAAATACCAGAACTAACCCAGACATAACCAGCGCTTTCCTCTAAAATATTAATCGGAACCAGGTTTAATTGTCTGTTTCGGTGTGATACCACAATCCTACGTGATGCAAACCAGAAGAAACCCAAGATCTGGCCAACATGTATGCGAAAAATGCGAAAGTATGAGACAGGTGATTCCAAATACCAGACCTAACCCAGCCATAACTGGTGTTTCCCCCTAAAATATTGATCGAAACCAGATTTAATTGACTGTTTCTGTGTGGTACCACATTACTACGTGATCCAAGTCAGCAAGAGCCCAGGATCTGGCCAACAAGTATGCGAAAAATGCGAAAGTATGAGCTAGATGATAGCAAATACCAGACCTAACCCAGACATAACCGGCGGTTTCCCCTAAAATATTAATCGGAACCAGGTTTTTTTGACTCTTTCAGTGTGGTACCACATTACTACGTGATCCAAATCAGAAAAAACCCAGGATCTGGCAAACAAGTATGCGAAAAATGCGAAAGCATGAGCCAGATGATTGCAAACACCAGACCTAACCCAGACATAACCGGCATTATGCCCTAAAGTATTACTCGGGACCAGGTTTATTTGACCGTTTCAGTGTGGTACCACATCACTACGTGATCCAAGCCGGAAAAAGCCCAGGATATGGCCAACAAGTATGCGAAAAATGCGAATGTATGAGCTAGATGATAGTAAATACCAGACCTAACCCAGACATAACCGGCGGTATCCCCTAAAATATTAATCGGAACCAGGTTTATTTGACTCTTTCAGTGTGGTACCACATTACTGCGTGATCCAAATCAGAAAAAGCCCAGGATCTGGCAACAAGTATGCGAAAAATGCGAAAGTATGAGGCAGGTGATTGCAAATACCAGACCTAACACAAACCTAACCGGCGTTATCCTCTAAAATATTAATCGGAACCAGCTTTAATTGATAGTTTCAGTGTGGTACCACATTACTACGTGATCCAAATCAGAAAAAGCCCAGAATCTGGCCATTGAAGTATGCGAAAAATGCGAAAGTATGAGCCTGATGATGGCAATTACCAGACCTAACCCAGACATAACCGGCGTTATCCTCTAAAATATTAATCGCAACCAGGTTTAATTGACTGTTTCGGTGTGGTTCCACATTACTACGTAATCAAACCAGAAAAACCCAGGATCTGGCCAACAGGTATGCGTACAATGCGAATGTATGAGCTAGATGCTAGCAAACACCAGACCTAACCCAGACATAACCGGTGGTATCCCCTAAAATATTAATCGGAACCAGGTTTATTTGACTCTTTCAGTGTGGTAGCACATTACTACGTGATCCAAATCAGCAAAAGCCCAGGATCTGGCAACAAGTATGCGAAAAATGCGAAAGTATGAGCTAGATGATTACATATACCAGACCTAACCCAGACATAACCAGCGTTATCCTCTAAAATATTAATCGGAACCAGGTTCAATTGTCTGTTTCGGTGTGATACCACAATACTACGTGATCCAATCTAGAAGAAACCCAGGATCTGGCCAACAAGTATGCGAAAAAAACGAAAGTTCGAGACAGGTGATTGCAAATACCAGACCAAACCCAGACATAACCGGCGTTGTCCCCTAAAATATTAATCGGAACCAGGTTTATTTGACTCTTTCAGTGTGATACCACATTAATACGTCATCCGATCCAGACAAACACCCGGACTCTGGCCTACAAGTATGCGAAAAATGCGAAAGTATGAGGCAGCTGATTCCAAATACCAGACCTAAGACAAACCTAAGCGGCGTTATCCTCTTAATTATTAATCGGAAACAGGTTTAATTGACTGTTTCAGTGTGGTTCCACATTACTACGTAATCAAACCAGAAAAAACCCAGGATCTGGCCAACAGGTATGCGTACAATGCGAATGTGTGAGCTAGATGAAAGCAAATACCAGACCTAACCCAGACATAACCGGCGGTATCCCCTAAAATATTAATCGGAACCAGGTTTATTTGACTCTTTCAGTGTGGTAGCACATTACTACGTGATCCAAATCAGCAAAAGCCCAGGATCTGGCAACAAGTGTGCGAAAAGTGCGAAAGTATGAGCTAGATGATGGCAAATACCAGACCTAACACAGACATAACCGGCGTTATCCTTTAAAATATTAATCGGAACCAGGTTCAATCGACTGTTTCGGCGTGGTACCACATTACTAGGTGACCCAAACCAGAAAAAACCCAGGATCTGGCCAACAAGAACGCGGAGAATGCGAATGTCTGAGTCAGATGATGGCAAATACCAGACCTAACCTAGACATAACCGGCGGTATCCCCTAAAATATTAATCGGAACCAGGTTTAATTGACTGTTTCAGTGTGGTACCACATTACTGCGTGTTGCAAATCAGAAAAAGCCCAGGATCTGGCCATTCAAGTATGCGAAAAATGCGAAAGTATGAGCCAGATGATTGCAAATACCAAACCTAACCCAGACATAACCGGTGTTTCCCCCTAAAATATTGATCGAAACCACCTTTAATTCACTGTTTCGGTGTGGTACCACATTACTACGTAATCAAACCAGAAAAAACCCAGGATCTGGCCAACAGGTATTCGAAAAATGCGAATGTATGAGCTAGATGATAGTAAATACCAGACCTAGCCCAGACATAACCGGCGGAATCCCTTAAAGTATTAATCGGAACCAGGTTTATTTGACTCTTTCAGTGTGGTACCACATTACTACGTGATCCAAATCAGCAAAACCCAGGATCTGGCAAACAAGTATACGAAAAATGCGAAAGTATGAGGCAGGTGATTGCAAATACCAGACCTAACACAAACCTAACCGGCGTTATCCTCTAAAATATTAATTGCAACCAGCTTTAATTGATTGTTTGAGTGTGGTACCACATTACTACGTGATCCAAATCAGAAAAAGCCCAGGACCTGGCCATTCAAGTGTGCGAAAAATGCGAAAGTATGATGCAGATGATTGCAAATACCAGACCTAACCCAGTCATAACCGGCGTTATCCCTTAAAATATTAATCGCAACCAGGTTTAATAGACCGTTCCGGTGTGGTACCACATTACTACGTGATCCAAATCAGAAAAAGCCGCGGACCTGGCAAACAAGTATGCGAAAAATGCGAATGTATGAGGCAGGTGATTGCAAATACCAGACCTAACACGAACCTAACCGGCGTTATCCTCTAAAATATTAATCGGAACCAGCTTTAATTGATTGTTTCAGTGTGGTACCACATTACTACGTGATCCAAATCAGAAGAAGCCCAGGATATGCCCATTCAAGTATGCGAAAAATGCGAAAGTATGAGCCAGATGATTGCAAATACCAGACCTAACCCAGACATAACCGCCGTTATCCTCTAAAATATTAATCGGAACCAGGTTTAATTGTCGGTTTCGGTGTGATACCACAATACTACGTGATCCAAACCAGAAAAAACCCAGGATCTGGCCATTCAAGTATGCGAAAAATGCGAAAGTATGATCCAGATGATTGCAAATACCAGACCTAACCCAGACATAACCGGCGTTATCCTCTAAAATATTAATCGGAACCAGGTTTAATTGTCGGTTTCGGTGTGATACCACAATACTACGTGATCCAAACCAGAAAAAACCCAGGATCTGGCCATTCAAGTATGCAAAAAATGAGAAAGTATGAGCCAGATGATTGCAAATACCAGACCTAACCCAGACGTAACCGCCGTTATCCTCTAAAATATTAATCGGAACCAGGTTTAATTGTCGGTTTCGGTGTGATACCACAATACTACGTGATCCAAACCAGAAAAAACCCAGGATCTGGCCATTCAAGTATGCGAAAAATGCGAAAGTATGAGCCAGATGATGGCAATTACCAGACCTAAACCAGACATAACCGGTGTTTCCCCCTAAAATATTGATCGAAACCAGCTTTAATTGACTGTTTCGGTGTGGTATCACATTACTACGTAATCAAACCAGAAAAAACCCAGGATCTGGCCTACAAGTATGCGAAAAATGCGAAAGTATGAGGCAGCTGATACCAAATTCCAGACCTAACATAAACCTAACCGTCGTTATCCTCTAAAATATTAATCGCAACCAGGTTTAATTGACTGCTTCAGTGTGGTACCACATTACTACGTGACCCAAATCAGAAAAAGCCCCGGATCTGGCCATTCAAGTATGCGAAAAATGCGAAAGTATGAGCCAGATGATTGCAAATACCAGACCTATCCCAGACATAACCGGCGTTATCCTTTAAAATATTAATCGGAACCAGGTTTAATTGTCTGTTTCGGTGTAATACCACAATACTACGTGATCCAAACTAGAAGAAACCCAGGATCTGGCCAACAAGTATGCGAAAAATGCGAAAGTATGAGGCAGGTAATTGGAAATACCAGACCTAACCCAGACATAACCGGCGTTAACCCCTAAAATATTGATCGATACCAGCTTTAATTGACTGTTTCGGTGTGGTACCATGTTACTACGTAATTCAAGCCGGAAAAAACCGAGGACCTGGCCAACAAGTATGCGAAGAATGCGAATGTCTGAGTCAGATGATGGCAAATACCAGATCTAACCCAGACATAAACGGCGTTATCCCCTAAAATATTAATCGGAACCAGGTTTAATTGTCTGTTTCGGTGTGATACCACAATACTACGTGATCCAAACTAGAAGAAACCCAGGATCTGCCCACCAAGTATGCGAAAAATGCCAAAGTATGACACTGGTCATTGCAAATACCAGACCTAACCCAGCCATAACCGGTGTTTCCCCCTAAAACATTGATCGAAACCAGCTTTAATTGTCTGTTTCGGTGTGATACCACAATACTACGTGATCCAAGCCAGAAGAAACCCAGGATCTGCCCCACCAAGTATGCGAAAAATGCCAAAGTATGACACTGGTCATTGCAAATACCAGACCTAACCCAGACATAACCGGTGTTTCCCCCTAAAATATTGATCGGAACCAGGTTTATTTGACTCTTTCAGTGTGGTAGCACATTACTACGTGATCCAAATCAGCAAAAGCCCAGGATCTGGCAACAAGTATGCGAAAAATGCGAAAGTATGAGCTAGATGATAGCAAATACCAGACCTAACCCAGACATAACCGGCGGTATCCCCTAAAATATTAATCGGAACCAGGTTTCATTGTCTGTTTCGGTGTGGTACCACATTGCTACGTGATCCAAATCAGCAAAAGCCCAGGATCTGGCAACAAGTGTGCGAAAAGTGCGAAAGTATGAGCTAGATGATGGCAAATACCAGACCTAACACAGACATAACCGGCGTTATCCTTTAAAATATTAATCGGAACCAGGTTCAATCGACTGTTTCGGCGTGGTACCACATTACTAGGTGACCCAAACCAGAAAAAACCCAGGATCTGGCCAACAAGAACGCGGAGAATGCGAATGTCTGAGTCAGATGATGGCAAATACCAGACCTAACCTAGACATAACCGGCGGTATCCCCTAAAATATTAATCGGAACCAGGTTTAATTGACTGTTTCAGTGTGGTACCACATTACTGCGTGATGCAAATCAGAAAAAGCCCAGGATCTGGCCATTCAAGTATGCGAAAAATGCGAAAGTATGAGCCAGATGATTGCAAATACCAAACCTAACCCAGACATAACCGGTGTTTCCCCCTAAAATATTGATCGAAACCACCTTTAGTTCACTGTTTCGGTGTGGTACCACATTACTACGTAATCAAACCAGAAAAAACCCAGGATCTGGCCAACAGGTATTCGAAAAATGCGAATGTATGAGCTAGATGATAGTAAATACCAGACCTAGCCCAGACATAACCGGCGGTATCCCTTAAAGTATTAATCGGAACCAGGTTTATTTGACTCTTTCAGTGTGGTACCACATTACTACGTGATCCAAATCAGCAAAACCCAGGATCTGGCAAACAAGTATACGAAAAATGCGAAAGTATGAGGCAGGTGATTGCAAATACCAGACCTAACACAAACCTAACCGGCGTTATCCTCTAAAATATTAATTGCAACCAGCTTTAATTGATTGTTTGAGTGTGGTACCACATTACTACGTGATCCAAATCAGAAAAAGCCCAGGACCTGGCCATTCAAGTGTGCGAAAAATGCGAAAGTATGATGCAGATGATTGCAAATACCAGACCTAACCCAGTCATAACCGGCGTTATCCTTTAAAATATTAATCGCAACCAGGTTTAATAGACCGTTCCGGTGTGGTACCACATTACTACGTGATCCAAATCAGAAAAAGCCGCGGACCTGGCAAACAAGTATGCGAAAAATGCGAATGTATGAGGCAGGTGATTGCAAATACCAGACCTAACACGAACCTAACCGGCGTTATCCTCTAAAATATTAATCGGAACCAGCTTTAATTGATTGTTTCAGTGTGGTACCACATTACTACGTGATCCAAATCAGAAGAAGCCCAGGATATGCCCATTCAAGTATGCGAAAAATGCGAAAGTATGAGCCAGATGATTGCAAATACCAGACCTAACCCAGACATAACCGCCGTTATCCTCTAAAATATTAATCGGAACCAGGTTTAATTGTCGGTTTCGGTGTGATACCACAATACTACGTGATCCAAACCAGAAAAAACCCAGGATCTGGCCATTCAAGTATGCGAAAAATGCGAAAGTATGATCCAGATGATTGCAAATACCAGACCTAACCCAGACATAACCGGCGTTATCCTCTAAAATATTAATCGGAACCAGGTTTAATTGTCGGTTTCGGTGTGATACCACAATACTACGTGATCCAAACCAGAAAAAACCCAGGATCTGGCCATTCAAGTATGCGAAAAATGCGAAAGTATGAGCCAGATGATGGCAATTACCAGACCTAACCCAGACATAACCGGTGTTTCCCCCTAAAATATTGATCGAAACCAGCTTTAATTGACTGTTTCGGTGTGGTATCACATTACTACGTAATCAAACCAGAAAAAACCCAGGATCTGGCCTACAAGTATGCGAAAAATGCGAAAGTATGAGGCAGCTGATACCAAATTCCAGACCTGACATAAACCTAACCGTCGTTATCCTCTAAAATATTAATCGCAACCAGGTTTAATTGACTGCTTCAGTGTGGTACCACATTACTACGTGACCCAAATCAGAAAAAGCCCCGGATCTGGCCATTCAAGTATGCGAAAAATGCGAAAGTATGAGCCAGATGATTGCAAATACCAGACCTAACCCAGACATAACCGGCGTTATCCTTTAAAATATTAATCGGAACCAGGTTTAATTGTCTGTTTCGGTGTAATACCACAATACTACGTGATCCAAACTAGAAGAAACCCAGGATCTGGCCAACAAGTATGCGAAAAATGCGAAAGTATGAGGCAGGTAATTGGAAATACCAGACCTAACCCAGACATAACCGGCGTTAACCCCTAAAATATTGATCGGTACCAGCTTTAATTGACTGTTTCGGTGTGGTACCATGTTACTACGTAATTCAAGCCGGAAAAAACCGAGGATCTGGCCAACAAGTATGCGAAGAATGCGAATGTCTGAGTCAGATGATGGCAAATACCAGATCTAACCCAGACATAAACGGCGTTATCCCCTAAAATATTAATCGGAACCAGGTTTAATTGTCTGTTTCGGTGTGATACCACAATACTACGTGATCCAAACTAGAAGAAACCCAGGATCTGCCCACCAAGTATGCGAAAAATGCCAAAGTATGACACTGGTCATTGCAAATACCAGACCTAACCCAGCCATAACCGGTGTTTCCCCCTAAAACATTGATCGAAACCAGCTTTAATTGTCTGTTTCGGTGTGATACCACAATACTACGTGATCCAAGCCAGAAGAAACCCAGGATCTGCCCACCAAGTATGCGAAAAATGCCAAAGTATGACACTGGTCATTGCAAATACCAGACCTAACCCAGACATAACCGGTGTTTCCCCCTAAAATATTGATCGAAACCAGCTTTAATTGACTGCTTCGGTGTGGTACTACATTACTACGTGATCCAAATCAGAAAAAGCCCAGGATCTGGCCAACAAGTATGCGAAGAATGCGAAAGTCTGAGTCAGATGATTGCAAATACCAGACCTAACACAAACCTAACCGGCGTTATCCTCTAAAATATTAATCGGAACCAGGTTTAATTGACTGCTTCAGTGTAGTACCACAACACTACGTGATCCAAATCAGAAAATGCTCAGGATCCGGCCATTCAAGTATGCGAAAGATGCGAAAGTATGAGTCAGATGATGGCAAATACCAGACCTAACCCAGACATAACAGGCGTTATCTTCTAAAATATTAATCGCAACCAGGTTTAATTGACTGGTTCGGTGTGGTACCACATTACTACGTAATCAAACCAGAAAAAACCCAGGATCTGGCCAACAAGTATGCGAAAAATGCGAAAGGATGAGGCAGATGATTGAAAATACCAGACCTAACACAATCCTAACCGCCGTTATCCTCTAAAGTATTAATCGCATCCAGGTTTAATTGATTGTTTCGGTGTGGTACCTCATTACTACGTGATCCAAGCCAGAAAAAGCCCAGGATCTGGTCATTCGAGTATGCGAAGAATGCGAATGTCTGAGTCAGATGATGGCAAATACCAGATCTAACCCAGACATAAACGGCGTTATCCCCTAAAATATTAATCGGAACCAGGTTTAATTGTCTGTTTCGGTGTGATACCACAATACTACGTGATCCAAACTAGAAGAAACCCAGGATCTGCCCACCAAGTATGCGAAAAATGCCAAAGTATGACACTGGTCATTGCAAATACCAGACCTAACCCAGCCATAACCGGTGTTTCCCCCTAAAACATTGATCGAAACCAGCTTTAATTGTCTGTTTCGGTGTGATACCACAATACTACGTGATCCAAGCCAGAAGAAACCCAGGATCTGCCCACCAAGTATGCGAAAAATGCCAAAGTATGACACTGGTCATTGCAAATACCAGACTTAACCCAGACATAACCGGTGTTTCCCCCTAAAATATTGATCGAAACCAGCTTTAATTGACTGCTTCGGTGTGGTACTACATTACTACGTGATCCAAATCAGAAAAAGCCCAGGATCTGGCCAACAAGTATGCGAAGAATGCGAAAGTCTGAGTCAGATGATTGCAAATACCAGACCTAACACAAGCCTAACCGGCGTTATCCTCTAAAATATTAATCGGAACCAGGTTTAATTGACCGTTTCGGTGTGGTACCCCATTACTATGTAATCCAAACCAGAAAAAATCCAGGATCCGGTCAACAAGTATGCGAAAAATGCGAAAGTATGAGTCAGATGATTGCAAATACTAGCACTAACCCAGACATAAGCGGCGTTATCCTCTAAAAT
The DNA here is from genome assembly GCF_051014445.1 of Colletes latitarsis. Taxonomy (NCBI): domain Eukaryota; kingdom Metazoa; phylum Arthropoda; class Insecta; order Hymenoptera; family Colletidae; genus Colletes; species Colletes latitarsis. The sequence goes on from NC_135137.1 coordinate 4,141,013, forward strand.
ATTAATCGGAACCAGGTTTAATTGATTGTTTCGGTGTGGTACCTCATTACTACGTGATCCAAGCTAGAAAAAGCCCAGGATCTGGTCATTCGAGTATGCGAAAAATACGAAAGTATGAGCTAGGTGATGGCAAATACCAGACCTAACCCAGGCATAACCGTCGTTATCCTCTGAAATATTAATCGGAACCATGTTTTATTGACTATTTCAGTGAGGTAGCACATTACTACGTGATCCAAACCAGAAAAAGCCCGGGATCTGGCCAACAAGTATGCGAAGAATGCGAAAGTATGAGGCAGATGATTGCAAATACCAGACCTAACACAAACCTAACCGGCGTTATCCTCTAAAATATTAATCGGAACCAGGTTTAATTGACCGTTTCGGTGTGGTACCTCATTACTATGTAATCCAAACCAGAAGAAATCCTGGATCTGGACAACAAGTATGCGAAAAATGGGAAAGTATGAGTCAGATGATTGCACATACCAGACATAACCCAGACATAACCGGCGTTATCTTCTAACATATTAATCGCAACCAGGTTTAAATGACTGCTTCGGTGTGGTACCACATTACTACGTAATCAAACCATAAAAAACCCAGGATCTGGCCAAAAAGTATGCGCAAAATGCGAAAGTATGAGCCAGATGATTGCAAATACAAGAACTAACCCAGACATAACCGGCGTTATCCTCTAAAATATTAACCGCAACCGGGTTTAATTGACTGTTTCGTTGTGGTACCACATTACTACGTGATCCAAACCAGAAAAAACCCAGGTACTGACCAACAAGTATCCGACAAATGTGAAAGTATGAACCAGATGATTGCAAATACTAGCACTAACCCAGACATAAACGGCGTTATCCTTTAAAATATTAATCGGAATCAGGTTTAATTGACAGCTTCAGTGTAGTACCACAGCACTACGTGATGCAAATCAGCAAAATCCCAGGATCTGGCCAACAAGTATTCGAAAAATGCGAAAGTATGAGCCAGATCATTGCAAATACCAGAACTAACCCAGACATAACCGGCGTTATCTTCTAACATATTAATCGCAACCAGGTTTAATTGACTGCTTCGGTGTGGTACCACATTACTACGTAATCAAACCAGAAAAAACCCAGGATCTGGCCAACAGGTATTCGAAAAATGCGAAAGTATGAGCTAGATGGTTGCAAATACCAGACATAACCCAGACATAACTGGCGTTATCTTCTAACATATTAATCGCAACCAGGTTTAATTGACTGCTTCGGTGTGGTACCACATTACTACGTAATCAAACCAGAAAAAACCCAGGATCTGGCCAACAGGTATTCGAAAAATGCGAAAGTATGAGCTAGATGATTGCAAATACCAGACATAACCCAGACATAACCGGCGTTATCCTCTAAAATATTAATCGGTACCAAGTTTAATTGACTGTTTCAGTGTAGTACCACATTACTGCGTGATTCAAATCAGAAAAAGCCCCGGCCCTGGCCATTCAAGTATGCGAAAAATGCGAAAGTATGAGCTTGATGATGGCAAATACCAACCCTAACCCAGACATAACCGGCGTTATCCTCTAAAATATTAATCGCAACTAGGTTTAATAGACGGCTTCGGTGTGGTACCACATTACAACGTGATCCAAACCAGAAAAAGCCCAGGATCTGGCCAACAAGTATGCGAAAAATGCGAAAGTATGAGCCAGATGATTGCAAATACCAGACCGAACCCAGACATAACCGGCGTTATCCTCTAAAATATTAATCGGAACCAGGTTTCATTGACTGTTTCAGTGTGGTACCATGTTACTACGTGATCCAAACCGGAAAAAACCCAGGATCTGGCCAACAAGTAAGCGAAGAATGCGAGAGTCTGAGTCAGATGATTGCAAATACCAGACCTAACACAAACCTAACCGGCGTTATCCTCTAAAATATTAATCGGAACCAGGTTTAATTGACTGTTTCAGTGTGGTACCATATTACTACGGGACCCAAACTGGACAAAATCCAGGATCTGGACAACAGGTATGCGAAAAATGCGAAAGTATGAGTCAGATAATAGCAAATACCAGACCTTACCCAGACATAACCGGCGTTATCTTCTAAAATATTAATCGCAACGAGGTTTAATTGACAGTTTCGGTGTGGTGCCAGATTACTACGTGATCCAAATCAGCAAAAGCCCAGGATCTGGCCAACAAGTATGCGAAAAATGCGAAAGTATGAGCCAGATGATTGTAAATACCAGACCTAACCCAGACCGAACCGGCGTCTTCCTTTAAAATATTAATCGGTACCACCTATAACTGACTGTATCGGTGCGGGGGTGCCACATTACTACGTGATCAAAATCAGCAAAAGCCCAGGATCTGGCCAACAAGTATGCGAAAAATGCGAAAGTATGAGCCAGATGATTGCAAATACCGGACCTAACCCAGACATAACCGGCGTTAACTTCTAAAATATTAATCGCAATCAGGTTTAATTGACTGCTTCAGTGTAGTACCACATTACTACGTGATCCAAATCAGAAAAAGCCCCGGATCTGGCCAACAAGTATGCGAAAAATGCGAAAGTATGAGCCAGATGATTGCAAATACCAGACCTAACCCAGACATAACCGGCGTTATCTTCTAAAATATTAATCGCAACCAGGTTTTATTGACAGTTTCGGTGTGGTGCCAGATTACTACGTGATCCAAGTCAGAAAAAGTCAGGATCTGGCCAGCAAGTATGCGAAGAATGCGAAAGTATGAGTCATATGATGGCAAATACCAGACCTAACCCAGACATAACCGGCGTTATCTTCTAAAATATTAAACGGAACCAGGTTTAATTGGCTGTTTCGGTACGGTACCACATTACTACATGATCCAAACCAGAAAAAGCCCAGGATCTGGCCAACAAGTATGCGAAGAATGCGAAAGTCTGAGTCAGATGATTGCAAATACCAGACCTAACCCAGACATAACCGGCGTTATCCTCTAAAATATTAATCGGAACCAGGTTTAATTGCTGTTTCAGTGTGGTACCTCATTACTACATGATCCAAACCAGAAAAAACCCAGGATCTGGTTATTCAAGAATGCGAAAAATGCGAAAGTATGAGCTAGATGATGGCAAATAACAGAACTAACCCATGCATAACCGGCGTTATCCTCTAAAATACTAATCGGTACCATATTTATTGTCTATTTCAGTGTGGTGCCACATTAATACGTGATCCCATCCTGAAGAAACCCAGGATCTGGCCATCAAGTATGCGAAAAATGCGAAACTATGAGACAGGTGATTGCAAATACCAGACCTAACCCAGACATAACCGGTGTTATCCTCTAAAATATTATTCGGAACCAGGTTTAATTGACCGTTTCGGTGTGGTACCTCATTACTATGTAATCCAAACCAGAAAAAATCCAGGATCCGGTCAACAAGTATGCGAAAAATGCGAAAGTATGAGTCAGATGATTGCAAATACTAGCACTAACCCAGACATAAGCGGCGTTATCCTCTAAAATATTAAACGGAACCAGGTTTAATTGACTGTTTCAGTGTAGTACCACAACACTACGTGATCCAAATCAGAAAATGCCCAGGATCTGGCCATTCAAGTATGCGAAAGATGCGAAAGTATGAGTCAGATGATGGCAAATACCAGACCTAACCCAGACGTAACAGGCGTTATCTTCTAAAATATTAATCGCAACCAGGTTTAATTGACTGTTTCGGTGTGGTACCACATAACTACGTAATCAAACCAGAAAGAACCCAGGATCTGGCCAACAAGTATGCGAAAAATGCGAAAGGATGAGGCAGATGATTGCAAATACCAGACCTAACACAAACCTAGCCGCCGTTATCCTCTGAAATATTAATCGCAACCAGGCTTAATTGATTGTTTCGGTGTGGTACCACATTACTACGTGATCCAAGCTAGAAAAAGCCCAGGATCTGGTCATTCGAGTATGCGAAAAATACGAAAGTATGAGCTAGGTGATGGCAAATACCAGACCTAACCCAGGCATAACCGTCGTTATCCTCTGAAATATTAATCGGAACCATGTTTTATTGACTATTTCAGTGAGGTACCACATTACTAAGCGATCCAAACCAGAAAGAACCCAGGATCTGGCCAACAAGTATGCGAAGAATGCGAAAGTATGAGGCAGATGATTGCAAATACCAGACCTAACACAAACCTAACCGGCGTTATCCTCTAAAATATTAATCGGAACCAGGTTTAATTGCCCGTTTCGGTGTGGTACCTCATTACTATGTATTCCAAACCAGAAAAAATCCAGGATCTGGACAACAAGTATGCGAAAAATGGGAAAGTATGAGTCAGATGATTGCAAATACCAGACATAACCCAGACATAACCGGCGTCATCTTCTAACATATTAATCGAAAACCAGGTTTAAATGACTGCTTCGGTGTGGTACCACATTACTACGTAATCAAACCAGAAAAAACCCAGGATCTGGCCAAAAAGTATGCGCAAAATGCGAAAGTATGAGCCAGATGATTGCAAATACCAGAACTAACCCAGACATAACCGGCGTTATCCTCTAAAATATTAATCGCAACCGGGTTTAATTGACTGTTTCGTTGTGGTACCACATTACTACGTGATCCAATCCAGAAAAAACCCAGGTACTGACCAACAAGTATCCGACAAATGCGAAAGTATGTGCTAGATGATGGCAAATACCAGACCTAACCCAGACATAGCCGGCGTTATCCTCTGGAATATTAAGCGCAACCAGGTTTAATTGACTGTTTCGGTGTGGTGCCACATTACTACCTAATCAAACCAGAAAAAACCCAGGATCTGGCCAACAGGTATTCGAAAAATGCGAAAGTATGAGCTAGATGATTGCAAATACCAGACCTAACCCAGACATAACCGGCGTCTTCCTTTAAAATATTAATCCTAACCACCTATAATTGACTGTAACGGTGTGGTGCCACATTACTACGTGATCAAAATCAGCAAAAGCCCAGGATCTGGCCAACAAGTATGCGAAAAATCCGAAAGTATGAGCCAGATGATTGCAAATACCAGACCTAACCCAGACATAACCGGCGTTATCTTCTAAAATATTAATCGCAACCAGGTTTAATAGACAGTTTCGGTGTGGTGCCAGATTACTACGTGATCCAAATCAGAAAAAGTCAGGATCTGGCCAACAAGTATGCGAAGAATGCGAAAGTATGCGTCATATGATGGCAAACACCAGACCTAACCCAGACATAACCGGCGTTATCTTCTAAAATATAAGTCGGAACCAGGTTTAATTGACTGTTTCGGTACGGTACCACATTACTATGTAATCAAACCAGAAAAAACCCAGTATCTGGCCAACAGGTATTCGAAAAATGCGAAAGTATGAGCCAGATGATTGCAAATGCCAGACCTAACCCAGACATAACCGGCGTTATCTTCTAAAATATTAATCGGAACCAGGTTTAATTGACTGTTTCGGTACGGTACCACATTACTACGTGATCCAAACCAGAAAAAGCCCAGGATCTGGCCAACAAGTATGCGAAGAATGCGAAAGTATGAGGCAGATGATTGCAAATGCCAGACCTAACACAAACCTAACCGGCGTTATCCTCTAAAATATTAATCGGAACCACGTTTAATTGACTGTTTCAGTGTAGTACCACATTACTACGTGTTCCAAATCAGAAAAAGCCCCGGATCTGGCCAACAAGTATGCCAAGAATGCGAAAGTCTGAGTCAGATGATTGTAAATACCAGACCTAACACAAACCTAACCGGCGTTATCCTCTAAAATATTAATCGGAACCAGGTCTCATTGACTGTTTCGGTACGGTACCACATTACTACGTGATCCAAACCAGAAAAAGCCCAGGATCTGGCCAACAAGTATGCGAAGAATGCGAAAGTCTGAGTCAGATGATTGCAAATACCAGACCTAACACAAACCTAACCGGCGCTATCCTCTCAAATATTAATGGGAACCAAGTTGAATTGACTGTTTCAGTGTGGTACCACAAGACTACGTGATCCAAACCAGAAAATACCCAGGATCTGGCCAACAAGTATGCGAAGAATGCGAAAGTATGAGCTAGATGATTGCAAATACCCGACATATCCCAGACATAACCGGCGTTATCTTCTAACATATTAATCGCAACCAGGTTTAATTGACTGCTTCGGTGTGGTACCACATTACTACGTAATCAAACCAGAAAAAACCCAGGATCTGGCCAACAGGTATTCGAAAAATGCGAAAGTATGAGCTAGATGATTGCAAATACCCGACATATCCCAGACATAACCGGCGTTATCCTCTAAAATATTAATCGGAACCACGTTTAATTGACTGTTTCAGTGTAGTACCACATTACTACGTGATCCAAATCAGAAAAAGCCCCGGATCTGGCCAACAAGTATGCGAAGAATGCGAAAGTCTGAGTCAGATGATTGCAAATACCAGACCTAACACAAACCTAACCGGCGTTATCCTCTAAAATATTAATCGGAACCAGGTTTCATTGACTGTTTCAGTGTGGTACCATATTACTACGTGATCCAAACCGGAAAAAACCCAGGATCTGGCCAACATGTAAGCGAAGAATGCGAGAGTCTGAGTCAGATGATTGCAAATACCAGACCTAACACAAACCTAACCGGCGTTATCCTCTAAAATATTAATCGGAACCAGGTTTAATTGACTGTTTCAGTGTGGTACCATATTACTACGTGACCCAAACAGGACAAAATCCAGGATCTGGACAACAGGTATGTGAAAAATGCGAAAGTATGAGTCAGATGATAGCAAATACCAGACCTTACCCAGACATAACCGGCGTTATCTTCTAAAATATTAATCGCAACGAGGTTTAATTGACAGTTTCGGTGTGGTGCCAGATTACTACGTGATCCAAATCAGCAAAAGCCCAGGATCTGGCCAACAAGTATGCGAAAAATGCGAAAGTATGAGCCAGATGATTGCAAATACCAGACCTAACCCAGACCGAACCGGCGTCTTCCTTTAAAATATTAATCGGAACCACCTATAATTGACTGTATCGGTGTGGTGCCACATTACTACGTGATCAAAATCAGCAAAAGCCCAGGATCTGGCCAACAAGTATGCGAAGAATGCGAAAGTCTGAGTCAGATGATTGCAAATACCAGACCTAATACAAACCTAAACGGCGCTATCCTCCAAAATATTAATCGGAACCAGGTTTAATTGACTGTATCAGTGTGGTACCATATTACTACGTGATCCAAACCGGAAGAAACCACAGGATCTGGCCAACAAGTATGCGAAAAATTCGAAAGTATGAGGCAGATGATTGCAAATACCAGACCTAACACAAACCTAACCGGCGTTATCCTCTAAAATATTAATCGGAACCAGGTTTAATTGACTGTTTCAGTGTGGTACCACATTCCTATGTGATTCAAACCAGAAAAAACCCAGGATCTGGCCAACAAGTATGCGCAAAATCCGAAAGTATGAGCCAGATGATTGCAAATACCAGAACTAACCCAGACATAACCGGCGTTATCCTCTAAAATATTAATCGCAACCGGGTTTAATTGACTGTTTCGTTGTGGTACCACATTACTACGTGATCCAAACCAGAAAAAACCCAGGTTCTGACCAACAAGTATCCGACAAATGCGAAAGTATGAACCAGATGATTGCAAATACTAGCACTAACCCAGACATAAGCGGCGTTATCCTCTAAAATATTAATCGGAATCAGGTTTAATTCACTGCTTCAGTGTAGTACCACAACACTACGTGATCCAAATCAGAAAATGCCCGGGATCTGGCCATTCAAGTATGCGAAAAATGCGAAAGTCTGTGTCAGATGATGGCAAATACCAGACCTAACCCAGACATAACCGGCGTTATCCTCTAAAATATTAATCGGAACCAGTTTGATTGACAGTTTCGGTGTGGTGCCACATTACTACGTGATCAAAATCAGCAAAAGCCCAGGATCTGGCCAACAAGTATGCGAAAAATGCGAAAGTATGTGCCTGCTGATTGCAAATACCAGACCTAACCCAGACATAACCGGCGTTATCTTCTAAAATATTAATCGCAACCAGGTTTAATTGACTGTTTCAGTGTGGTACCACAACACTACGTGATCCAAGCCAGAAAATACCCAGGATCTGGCCAACATGTATGCGAAGAATGCGAAAGTATGAGTCAGACGATGGCAAATACCAGACCTTACCCAGACATAACCGGCGTTATCTTCTAACATATTAATCGCAACAAGGTTTAGTTGACTGCTTCGGTGTGGTACCACATTACTACGTAATCAAACCAGAAAAAACTCAGGATCTGGCCAACAGGTATTCGAAAAACGCAAAAGTATGAGCTAGATGATTGCAAATACCAGACATAACCCAGACATAACCGGCGTTATCCTCTAAAATATTAATCGGTACCAAGTTTAATTGACTGTTTCAGTGTAATACCACATTACTGCGTGATTCAAATCAGAAAAAGCCCAGGACCTGGCCATTCAAGTATGCGAAAAATGCGAACGTATGAGTCAAATGATTGCAAATACCAGACATAACCCAGACATAACCGGCGTTATCCCCTAAAATATTAATGGGAACCACGTTTAATTGACTGTTTCAGTGTAGTACCACATTACTACGTGATCCAAATCAGAAAAAACCCCGGATCTGGCCAACAAGTATGCGAAGAATGCGAAAGTCTGAGTCAGATGATTGCAAATACCAGAACTAACTCAGACATAACCGGCGTTATCCCCTAAAATATTAATCGCGACCGGGTTTAATTGACTGTTTCGTTGTGGTACCACATTACTACGTGATCCAAACCAGAAAAAACCCAGGTTCTGACCAACAAGTATCCGACAAATGCGAAAGTATGAACCAGATGTGGCCTCCTTCTGCGAGAACGTAATGTTGCAGAAGGAGGCCGCGGGGTGGGAGCGCGCCGCTGAAGCTCGCGCTCGTGCGGTGGCCCGAGGTCGTCGCCCGGTCGCGAGGCGTCGCGGGCGGCCGCCTCGGCGTGGCGGATGACCTTAGTTGGGAGGGGTGTCCTGAGGGGACCCTCCTCCCGCCAGGCGGCGCCGGGTCGGACCGGTTGGGGGTAGAAGTGCCTCCCCCTACCGGTCCGACGCAAGGGGAGGCACCCTCGGCGGTCTGGTGCGGCCATGAACGCCCGGCCGCCGAGGGGTGGAAACGGGGTCGCGGGCGGTTGCGAGTTGGGGCTCGCAGCCGCCTCTAAACGCGGCCCCGGGACGGATAGCGGCGGGATGGAGTGGCCCCGTCCCGCCGCTATGAGGCAGTGTGTCTACTGGGGGGACCGATTGTCCCCCCGGGGGATGGGCGCGAAAGCGCGGGCACGGGGAGGATACCGGAAGAATGCTTCGAGCGATTCCCGGTATCCTCCCAAAGCGTGCCGAAGGGTCACCGTAGGGTTTTTAGTGGGTAGGTCCCGCGCCTGTCGTTGTACGGGCGCGGGGAATCCCACAGACCCCTCCCACCTCTCCCCAAGGAGGTGGGAGGGAGTCTTTCGAAGATTTTCCCCACGACAAAAAAAAAAAAAAAAAAAAAAAAAAAAAAAAAAGTATGAACCAGATGATTGCAAATACTAGCACTAACCCAGACATAAGCGGCGTTATCCTCTAAAATATTAATCGGAATCAGGTTTAATTGACTGCTTCAGTGTAGTACCACAACACAACGTGATCCAAATCAGAAAATGCCCAGGATCTGGCCATTCAAGTATGCGAAAAACGCGAAAGTCTGAGTCCGATGATGGCAAATACCAGACCTAACCCAGACATAGCCGGCGTTATCCTCTAAAATATTAATCGGAAACAGGTTTGATTGACAGTTTCGGTGTGGTACCAGATTACTACGTGATCTAAATCAGCAAAAGCCCAGGATCTGGCCAACAAGTATGCAAAAAATGCGAAAGTATGAGATAGATGATGGCAAATTCCAGACCTAACCCAGACATAACCGGCGTCTTCCTTTAAAATATTAATCGGAACCACCTATAATTGACTGTATCGGTGTGGTGCAACATTACTACGTGATCAAAATCAGCAAAAGCCCAGGATCTGGCCAACAAGTATGCGAAAAATGCGAAAGTATGAGCCAGATGATTGCAAATACCAGACCAAACCCAGACATAACCGGCGTTATGTTCTAAAATATTAATCGCAACCAGGTTTAATTGACAGTTTCGGTGTGGTGCCAGATTACTACGTGATCCAAATCAGAAAAAGTCAGGATCTGGCCAACAAGTATGCGAAGAATGCGAAAGTATGAGACAGATGATTGCAAATACGAGAACTAACCCAGACATAACCGGCGTTATCCTCTAAAATATTTGTCGCAACCAGGTTTGATTGACTGTTTCGGTGTGGTACCACAACACTACGTGATCCAAACCAGAAAATACCCAGGATCTGGCCAACAAGTATGCGAAGAATGCGAAAGTATGAGCCAGATGATTGCAAATACCAGAACTAACCCAGACATAACCGGCGTTATCCTCTAAAATATTAATCGGAACCAGGTTTAATTGACTGTTTCAGTGTAGTACCACATTACTACGTGATCCAAATCAGAAAAAGCCCCGGATCTGGCCAACAAGTATGCGAAGAATGCGAAAGTCTGAGTCAGATGATTGCAAATACCAGACCTAACACAAACCTAACCGGCGCTATCCTCTCAAATATTAATCGGAACCAGGTTTAATTGACCATTTCGGTGTGGTACCACATTACTACGTAATCAAACCAGAAAAAACCCAGGATCAGGCCAACAGGAATTCGAAAAATGCAAAAGTATGATCTAGATGATTGCAAATACCAGACATAACCCAGATATAACCGGCGTTATCCTCCAAAATATTAATCGGAACAAGGTTCAATTGATTCTTTCAGTGTGGTACCTTATTACTACGTGATCCAAGTCAGCAAACGCCCAGGATCGGGCCCACAAGTATGCGAAGAATGCGAAAGTCTGAGACAGATGATGGCAATTACCAGACCTAACGCAGACATAACCGGCGTTATCCTCTAAAATGTTAATCGGAACCAGGAATATTTGACTGTTTCAGTGTGGTACCACATTAGTATGTAATCCAAACCAGAAAAAGACCTAGGATCTGTCCAACAAGTATGCGTGTTTAAAGATTTGCATAATGCCGAGCGATTGTCCTCGGCCGCGATTACCGTTAATCCTGTTAACGTACAGTTCGAAGGAGATTGTCTCTAATAGGATTTGTACAGCAAACAGTGATAGAAAAACGCGTGTATTACTAGTTTTTCTGCCATCGGTAACGGCTCATTACCTTCGATTCGAGTGTGCTAACGGTGTTGATGACGTCAGTACCGTGCGAGAGTAGCGCGTAGAGAATTAGACAAAGATCGACTGCCGAAATTTGGACAGCGCCGCGGAACGGCTAATTGGAGCACCACGGCGACGTCTTCGGCTGTCAATCCGCACAGTCTCACAACGACTTCTGAAGAAGGCACATCGGCTCCCGATCGTGTCCGAACAGATTTCGAGCGAATCTCGAGAGTGAAATTCTCGAGATAAAGCTAGCAGACAATTACTGAATAAAGGGTGCAACGAGTCGATGTTCTGTCTGGTGCGGGTCCTCTGATTGACCTCGCACAGCTGAAAATTCATTAAAACTCAAACTAGCACTCATTAATTTTAGTCTTTGCTTATCAAACGAGTCGACTCTCGATTCGAATAAAAGCATTCAGGAGTTTCGTTCGGGAAAGTCCCAAACAAGCTCAATTTCTATTTTCTGTCTAGTTTGGAGGGCTCGAGAATACACCAATAAGGTGCTCGACCCCCCTCGTGCAGTATTATTTTGTCGTTTCAAGCGTATAAACGTTTGAAACACAGAGAAGTGGGCGAATACCGTTCAAACTACTCTGTGATTGTCGTTCGGCTTAGGAGACACCGAAGGGAGGCACCTACGTGGTGAACCTCCAGGTGGGCTCACTGGAGTCAGGTCAGCGTCCACTTCGGACGCTTGACTTTCGGTCTTCGATTCCTTCCCTCTACAGACCCCGCCGGTGTAACGCTTAGAGGAGCACCTGTGCGGAGAGGTCAAGGAGTCGCGGGTCAGGCCCCCACGTAGTTCAAATACTGTCACGAATCACATCGAGTGGTGCATTCGTGCAGTGAACCACGTGCTGTCGGGCTTCGCAGTACAATTCTCGACAAACAAGTCATCTGTTGGAACGTTTAAGAGAAGCCGCAGATCGACGGTCGTGCCGTTGTACTGCAGTGCGACTCGACGCACAGACTCCGTGGGCATACTCACGGGATCAGTGCATTTGGAGCCTTACAACCTCCACTTGCATCCCCGTCCACTAGACAATCGACTCAGTTCGGCGTCGAAAGGAAATTTAATTCTTTTCACGCCAGATATTAAATACAGTCCACTTGCGAGCTCGTATATTACGAGCGAGCGAAATTCTCCGCTCCTATACATTCGAATATCGAAGCCAGGAGCGTGAGGACACACACGCGGCGAATATACGTGTAACGTGTTTACGTGTCTAACACATTGCCGTGTTTTTCTGTTCACAGAACCTTGGCCTACCTCAACGTGTCGGTTCCGACCAGGAAATCGTTGGAAACAATTAAATAAGAATTTTCGTTATTTCTGATTGTTTATTTTAATTTTATTTTTATAATAAACAGTTTTTTTTGAAAAAGAAAATCTTAAATTCCCAACTCAATTCCCACAATAAAAATGCGATCCCTCTATCCGGACTTCGTCGTTAAAAGCATCAGCTTTTTAACAATGCGAAAAATGCGAAGGTATGAGCCACATGATTGCAAATACCAGAAGTAACCCAGACATAACCGACGTTATCCCCTAAAATATTAATAGGGACCAGGTTTCATTGACTGTTTCAGTGTGGTACCACATTAATACGTGATCCTATCCAGACAAAAACCCAGGATCTGGCCATTCAAGTATGCGAAAAATGCGAAAGTATGAGGCAGCTGATTCCAAATACCAGACCTAACACAAACCTAACCGCCGTTATCCTCTCTAATATTAATCGGAACCAGGTTTCATTGACTGTTTCAGTGTGGTACCACATTAATACGTGATCCTATCCAGACAAAAACCCAGGATCTGGCCATTCAAGTATGCGAAAAATGCGAAAGTATGAGGCAGCTGATTCCAAATACCAGACCTAACACAAACCTAACCGCCGTTATCCTCTATAATATTAATCGGAACCAGGTTTCATTGACTGTTTCAGTGTGGTACCACATTACTACGTGATCCAAATCAGAAAAAGCCCAGGATCTGGCCAACAAGTATGCGAAAAATGCGAAAGTATGAGGCAGCTGATTCCAAATACCAGACCTAACACAAACCTAACCGCCGTTATCCTCTGAAATATTAATCGCAACCAGGTTTAATTGACTGTTTCGGTGTGGTGCCACATTACTACTTAATCAAACCAGAAAAAACCCAGGATCTGGCCAACAGGTATTCGAAAAATGCGAAAGTATGAGCCAGATGATTGCAAATACCAGAACTAACCCAGACATAACAGGCGTTATCCTCTAAAATATTAATCGGAACCAGGTTTAATTGACCATTTCGGTGTGGTACCACATTACTATGTAATCCAAACCAGAAAAAATCCAGGATCTGGACAACAAGTATGCGAAAAATGCGAAAGTATGAGTCAAATGATTGCAAATACCAGACATAACCGGCGTTATCCTCTAAAATATTAATCGGAACCACGTTTAATTGACTGTTTCAGTGTAGTACCACATTACTACGTGATCCAAATCAGAAAAAGCCCCGCATCTGGCCAACAAGTATGCGAAGAATGCGAAAGTCTGAGTCAGATGATTGCAAATACCAGACCTAACACAAACCTAACCGGCGCTATCCTCTCAAATATTAATCGGAACCAGGTTTCATTGACTGTTTCAGTGTGGTACCACATTACTACGTGATCCAAATCAGAAAAAGCCCAGGATCTGGCCCACAAGTATGCGAAAAATGCGAAAGTATGAGCTAGATGATGGCATATACCATGCCTGACACAAACCTAACCGGCGTTATCCTCTCAAATATTAATCGGAACCAGGTTTAATTGTCTGTTTCGGTGTGATACCACAATACTACGTGATCCAAACTGGAAGAAACCCAGGATCTGGCCATTCAAGTATGCGAAGATGCGAAAGTATGTGCTAGATGATGGCAAATACCAGACCTAACCCAGACATAGCCGGCGTTATCCTCTGAAATATTAATCGCAACCAGGTTTAATTAACTGTTTCGGTGTCGTACCACAACACTACGAGATCCAAACCCGAATATACCCACGATCTGGCCAACAAGTATGCGAAGAATGCAAAAGTATGTGCTAGATGATGGCAAATACCAGACCTAACCCAGACATAACCGGCGTTATCCTCGAAAATATTAATCGCAACTAGGTTTAATAGACGGCTTCGGTGTGGTACCACATTACTACGTGATCCAAACCAGAAAAAGCCCAGGATCTGGCCAACAAGTATGCGAAGAATGCGAAAGTCTGAGTCAGATGATTGCAAATACCAGACCTAACACAAACCTAACCGGCGTTATCCTCTCAAATATTAATCGGAACCAGGTTTAATTGTCTGTTTCGGTGTGACACCACAATGCTACGTGATCCAAACCAGAAATGCCCGGGATCTGGCCATTCAAGTATGCGAAAAATGCGAAAGTATGTGCTAGATGATGGCAAATACCAGACCTAACACAAACCTAACCGGCGCTATCCTCTAAAATATTAATCGGAACCAGGTTTAATTGACTGTTTCAGTGAGGTACCATATTACTACGTGATCCAAACTGGAAAAAACCCAGGATCTGGCCAACAAGTATGCGAAAAATTCGAAAGTATGAGGCAGATGATTGCAAATACCGGACCTAACACAAACCTAACCGGCGTTATCCTCTCAAATATTAATCGGAACCAGGTTTAATTGTCTGTTTCGGTGTGACACCACAATGCTACGTGATCCAAACCAGAAATGCCCGGGATCTGGCCATTCAAGTATGCGAAAAATGCGAAAGTATGTGCTAGATGATGGCAAATACCAGACCTAACCCAGACATAGCCGGCGTTATCCTCTGAAATATTAATCGCAACCAGGTTTAATTGACTGTTTCGGTGTGGTACCACATTACTACGTAATCAAACCAGAAAAAATCCAGGATCTGACCAACAGGTATTCGAAAAATGCGAAAGTATGAGCCAGATGATTGCTAATACCAGAACTAACCCAGACATAACCGGCGTTATCTTCTAACATATTAATCGCAACCACGTTTAATTGACTGCTTCGGTGTGGTACCACATTACTACGTAATCAAACCAGAAAAAACCCGGGATCAGGCCAACAGAAATTCGAGAAATGCAAAAGTATGAGCTAGATGATTGCAAATACCAGACATAACCCAGATATAACCGGCGTTATCCTCCAAAATATTAATCGGAGCAAGGTTCAATTGACTCTTTCAGTGTGGTACCTTATTACTACGTGATCCAAGTCAGCAAACGCCCAGGATCTGGCCCACAAGTATGCGAAGAATGCGAAAGTCTGAGACAGATGATGGCAATTACCAGACCTAACCCAGACATAACCGGCGTTATCCTCTAAAATGTTAATCGGAACCAGGAATATTTGACTGTTTCAGTGTGGTACCACATTAGTATGTAATCCAAACCAGAAAAAGACCTAGGATCTGTCCAACAAGTATGCCAAAAATGCGAACGTATGAGCCACATGATTGCAAATACCAGAAGTAACTCAGACATAACCGGCGTTATCCCCTAAAATATTAATAGGGACCAGGTTTCATTGACTGTTTCTGTGTGGTACCACATTACTACGTGATCCAAATCAGAAATAGCCCAGGATCTGGCCATTCAAGTATGCGAAAAATGCGAAAGTATGATCTAGAAGGTGGCAAATACTAGACCAAAACCTGGCATAACCGGCGTTATCCACTAAAATATTAACCGAAACCAAGTTTAATTGACTATTTCAGTGTGGTACCACATTAATACGTGATCCTATCCAGACAAAAACCCAGGATCTGGCCATTCATGTATGCGAAAAATGCGAAAGTATGAGGCAGCTGATTCCAAATACCAGACCTAACACAAACCTAACCGCCGTTATCCTCTATAATATTAATCGGAACCAGGTTTCATTGACTGTTTCAGTGTGGTACCACATTACTACGTGATCGAAACCAGAAAAAGCCCAGGATCTGGCCAACAAGTATGCGAAGAATGCGAAAGTCTGAGTCAGATGATTGCAAATACCAGACCTAACACAATCCTAACCGGCGCTATCCTCTAAAATATTAATCGGAACCAGGTTTAATTGACTGTTTCAGTGATGTACCATATTACTACGCGATCCAAACCGGAAAAAACCCAGGATCTGGCCAACAAGTATGCGAAAAATTCGAAAGTATGAGGCAGATGATTGCAAATACCGGACCTAACACAAATCTAACCGGCGTTATCCTCTAAAATATTAATCGGAACCACGTTTAATTGACTGTTTCAGTGTTGTACCACATTACTACGTGATCCAAATCAGAAAAAGCCCCGAATCTGGCCAACAAGTATGCGAAGAATGCGAAAGTCTGAGTCAGATGATTGCAAATACCAGACCTAACACAAACCTAACCGGCGTTATCCTCTATAATATTAATCGGAACCAGGTTTAATTGTCTGTTTCGGTGTGATACCACAATACTACGTGATCCAAACCAGAAATGCCCGGGATCTGGCCATTCAAGTATGCGAAAAATGCGAAAGTATGTGCTAGATGATTGCAAATACCAGACCTAACCCAGACATAGCCGGCGTTATCCTCTGAAATATTAATCGCAACCAGGTTTAATTGACTGTTTCGGTGTGGTACCACATTACTACGTAATCAAACCAGAAAAAACCCAGGATCTGACCAACAGGTATTCGAAAAATGCGAAAGTATGAGCCAGATGATTGCTAATACCAGAACTAACCCTGACATAACCGGCGTTATCCTCCAAAATATTAATCGCAACCAGGTTTAATTAACTGTTTCGGTGTGGTACCACAACACTACGAGATCCAAACCCGAATATACCCAGGATCTGGCCAACAAGTATGCGAAGAATGCGAAAGTATGTGCTAGATGATGGCAAATACCAGACCTAACCCAGACATAGCCGGCGTTATCCTCGAAAATATTAATCGCAACTAGGTTTAATAGACGGCTTCGGTGTGGTACCACATTACTACGTGATCCAAACCAGAAAAAGCCCAGGATCTGGCCAACAAGTATGCGAAGAATGCGAAAGTCAGAGTCAGATGATTGCAAATACCAGACCTAACACAAACCTAACCGGCGCTATCCTCTAAAATATTGACCGAATCCAGGATTAATTGACCGTTTCATTCTGGTACCACATTACTGCGAGATCCAAACCAGGAGAAGTCCAGGATCTGGCCAACTAGTGTGCGATGAACGCGAAAGTATGACCCAGATGATTTCAAATACCAGACCTAACACAAACCTAAACGGCGTTATCCTTTTAAATATTGATCGACACGAAGTTGAATTGGCTGTTTCATTCTGGTACCACATTACTACGTGATCCAAACCAGATCGAAATACAGCATCTGGCCAACAAGTATGCGAAGAATGCGAAAGTATGAGCCAGATGATTGCAAATACCAGGCCTAACACAAAGCTAACCGGTATGATCCTCTAAAATATTGATCGAATACAGGTTTAATTGACAGTTTCATTCTGGTACCACATTACTACGTGATACGAACCAGAAAAAGCCCAGGATCTGGCCAACAAGCATGCGAGAAATGCGAAAGTATGAGCTAGATGACAACAAATACCAGACCGAGCACGAACCTAAACGTTGTTATCCTCTTAAATATTGATCGAATCCAGGTTTAATTGACAGTTTCATTCTGGTACCACATTACTGCGTGATCCAAATGAGAAAAAGCCCCGGATCTGGCCAACAAGTATGCGAAAAATGCGAAAGTATGAGCCAGATGATTGCAAATACCAGGCCTAACACAATCCTAACCGTTGCGATCCTCTAAAATATTGATCGAATCCAGGTTTATTTGACAGTTTCATTCTGGTACCACATTACTGCGTGATCCAAATGAGAAAAAGCCCCGGATCTGGCCAACAAGTATGCGAAAAATGCGAAAGTATGAGCCAGATGATTGCAAATACCAGCCCTAACCGTGAACCAATCGGCGTTAGTCTTTAAAATATTGATCGAGGTCAGGTTTAATTGACTGCTTACTATGGTACCACATTATTACACAATCCCAACCAGAAAGGGCCCAGGATCTGGCCAACAAGCATGCGAGAAATGCGAAAGTATGAGCCAGATGATTGCAAATACCAGACCTAACACAAACCTAAACGGTGTTAGCCTCTAAAATATTGATCGAATCCAGGTTTAGTTGACTGTTTCACTCTGGAACCACATTCCTACGTGATCCAAACCAGAAAAAGCCCTGGATCTGGCCAACAAGTATGCGAAAAATGCGAAAGTATGAGGCAGATGATTGCAAATACCAGACCTAAACGCGAACCAACCGGAGTTATCCATTAAAATATTGGTCGGGGCCACGTTTAACTGACTGTTTCAGTGTGGTACCACATCACTACGAGATCCAAACCAGAAAAAGTCCTGGATCTGGCCAACAAGTGTGGGAAGAATGCGAAAGTATGAGCCAGATGATTGCAAATACCAGGCCTAACACAAACCTAGCCGGTGTGATCCTCTAAAATATTGATCGAATCCAGGTTTAGTTGACTGTTTCACACTGGCACCACATTCCTACGTGATCCAAACCAGAAAAAGCCCTGGATCTGGCCAACAAGTATGCGAAAAATGCGAAAGTATGAGGCAGATGATTGCAAATACCACACCTAACACAATCCTAAACGGTGCTATCCACTAAAGTATTGATCGAAACCAAGTTGGATTGACTGTTTCATTCTGGTACCACATTACTACGTGATCCAAACCAGATCGAAATACACGATCTGGCCAACAAGTATGCGAAGAATGTGAAAGTATGAGCCAGATGATTGCAAATACGAGGCCTATCACAAACCTAACCGGTGTGATCCCCTAAAATATTGATCGAATCCAGGTTTAATTGACAGTTTCTTTCTGGTACCACATTACTACGTTATCCAAACCAGAAAAAGCCCAGGATCTGGCCAACAAGTATGCGAAAAATGCGAAAGTATGAGCCAGATGATTGCAAATACCAGACCTAACACAAACCTAAACGGTGTTATCCACTAAAGTATTGATCGAAACCAAGTTGGATTGACAGTTTCATTCTGGTACCACATTACTATGTGATCGAAACCAGATCGAAACACAGGACCTGACCAACAAGTATGCGGAGAATGCGATAGTATGAGCCAGATGATTGCAAATACCAGACCGAGCACGAACCTAAACGTTGTTATCCTCTTAAATATTGATAGAAACCGAGTTGAATTGGCTGTTTCATTCTGGTACCACATTACTACGTGATCCAAACCAGAAATAAACACAGGATCTGGCATACAAGTGTGCGAAGAGTGCGAAAGTATGAGCCAGATGGTTGCAAATACCAGACCTAACACAAACCTAAACGGTGTTAGCCTCTAAAATATTCATCGAATCCAAGTTGAATTGACCGTTTCATTCTGGTACCACATTACTACGTGATACAAACCAGAAAATGCCCAGGATCTGGCCAACAAGTATGCGAAAAATGCGATAGTATGAGCCAGATGATTGCAAATACCAGGCTAACACAAACCTAACCCGTGTGATCCTCCAATATATTGACCGAATCCAGGATTAATTGATCGTTTCATTCTGGTACCACATTACTACGAGATCCCAACCAGAAATAGCCCAGGATCTGACCAACAAGCATGCGAGAAATGCGAAAGTATGAGCCAGATGATAGGAAATACCAAACCGAGCACAAACTTACGTTGTTATCCTCTTAAATATTGATAGAAACCAAGATGAATTGACTTTTTCAGTCTGGAGCCACATTACTACGTGATCCAAACCAGAAAGAAACACAGGATCTGGCCAACAAGTATGCGAAGAATGCGAATGTATGAGCCAGATGCGGGTAAATACCAGACCTAGACGAGACCCAACCGGAGTTATCCTTCAAAATAATGATCGAGGCCACGTTTAATTGACTGTTTCACTATGGTACCCCATTACTACGATACCCATCCAGAAAAAGTCCAGGATCTGGCAAACAAGTGTGCGATGAACGCGAAAGTATGACCCAGATGATTGCAAACACCAGGCCTAACACAAACCTAACCGGTGTGATCCTCTAAAATATTGATCGAATCCAGGTTTAATTGACAGTTTTTTTCTGGTACCACACTACTACGTGATCCAAACCAGAAAGAGCCCAGGATCTGACCAACAAGCATGCGAGAAATGCGAAAGTATGAGCCAGATGATAGCAAATACCAGGCAGAGCACAAACCTAAACGTTGTTATCCTCTTAAATATTCATAGAAACCAATTTGAATTGGCTGTTTCAGCCTTTTACCCCATTACTGCGTGACCCAAACCAGAAAGAAAGACAGGATCTGGCCAACAAGTATGGGAAGAATGCGAAAGTATGATCCAGATGATTGCAAACCTAAACGGTGTTACCCTCTTAAATATTGATCGAAGCCAAGTTGAATTGACTGTTTCGGTCTGGTACCACATTACTACGTGATCCCAACCAGAAAAAAACATAGGATCTGGCCAACAAGTAGGCGAAGAGTGCGAAAGTATGAGCCAGATGATTGCTAATACCAGGCCTAACGCAAACCTAATCGGTGTGATCCTCTAAAATATTGATCGAATCCAGGTTTAATTGACAGTTTCATTCTGGTACCACATTACTACGTGACACAAACCAGAAAAAGACCAGGATCAGGCCAAGAAGTATGCGAAAAATGTGAAAGTATGAGCCAGATGATTGCAAACACCAGGCCTAACACAAACCGAACCGGTGTGATCGTCTAAAATATTGATCGAATCCCGTTTTAGTTGACTGTTTCATTCTGGTGCCACACTACTACGTGATCCAAACTAGGAAAAGTCCAGGATCTGGCCAACAAGTGTGCGATGAATGCGAAAGTATGAGGCAGATGATTGCAAACACCAGGCCTAACACAAACCTAACCGGTGTGATCGTCTAAAATATTGATCGCATCCAGGTTTAATTGACAGTTACATTCTGGTACCACATTACTACGTGATCCAAACCAGAAAAAGCCCAGGATTTGGCTAACAGGTATGCGAAAAGTGCGAAAGTATGAGCCAGATGGTTGCAATTACCAGGCCTAACACAAAACTAACCGGTGTAATACTTTAAAATATTCATCGAATCCAGGTTTAATTGACTGGTTTATTCTGGTACCACATTACTGCGTGATCCAAACCAGAAAAAGCCCAGTTTCTGGCCGACAAGTATGCGAAAAATGCGAAAGTATGAGGCAGATGATTGCAAACACCAGACCTAACACCAACCTAAACGGTGTGATCCTCTAAAATATTGATCGAATCCAGGATTAATTGACTGTTTCAGCCTGTTACCGCATTACTGCGTGACCCAAACCAGAAAGAAAGACAGGATCCGGCCAACAAGTATGGGAAGAATGCGAAAGTATGATCCAGATGATTGCAAACCTAAACGGTGTTATCCTCTTAAATATTGATCGAAGCCAAGTTGAATTGACTGTTTCGGTCTGGTACCACATTACTACGTGATCCCAACCAGAAAAAAACACAGGGTCTGGCCAAGAAGTATGCGAAAAATGCGAAAGTATGAGCCAGATGATTGCATATACCAGTCCTGAGCGAGACCCAACCGGAGTTATCCGTTAAAATATTGAACGAAATCAGGCTCAACTGACTGCTTCAGTGTGGTACCGCATTACTACGTGATCCAAACTAGAAAAAGCCCAGGACCTGGCCAACAAGAATGCGAAAAATGCGAAAGTATAAGCCAGATGATTGCAAATACCAGACCTAACACAAACCTAAACGGTGTTGTCCTCTTATATATTGATCGAAACCAAGTTGAGTTGGCTGTTTCAGTCTGGTACAACACTACTACGTGATCCAAATCAGAAAAAGCCCACGATCTGGCCAACAAGTGTGCGAAGAATGCGAAAGCATAAGCTAGATGAGGGCAAATCCCAGACCTAAACGAGACCCAACCGGAGTTATCCCTTAAAATATTGATCGGGGCCACGTTTAATTGACTGTTTCAGTATGCTACCACATTACTACGAGATCCAAACCAGGAAAAGACCAGGATCTGGCCAACAAGTGTGCGATGAATGCGAAAGTATGAGCCAGATGATAGCAAATACCAGACCTAACACAAACCTAACCGGTGTGATCCTCTAAAATATTCATCGAATCCAGGTTTGATTGACTGTTTTATTCTGGTACCACATTACTGCGTGATACAAACCAGAAAAAGCCCAGGTTCTGGCCGACAGGTATGCGAAAAATGCGAAAGTATGAGGCAGATGATTGCAAATACCTGACCTACCACCAACCTAAACGGTGTGATCCTCTAAAATATTGATCGAATCCACGTATAATTGACAGTTTCATTCTGGTATCACATTACTACGTGATACAAACCAGAAAAATCCCAGGATCTGGCCAACAAGTATGCGAAAAATGCGAAAGTATGAGCCAGATGATTGCGAATACCAGGCCTAACACTAGCCTAACCGGTGTGATCCTCTAAAATATTGATTGAATCCAGGTTTAGTTGACTGTTTCATTCCGGTACCATATTACTACGTGATCCCAACCAGAAAAAAACACAGGGTCTGGCCAACAAGTATGCGAAGAGTGCGAAAGTACAAGCCAGATGAGCGCAAATGCCAGACCTAAACGAGACCCAACCGGAGTTATCCCTTAAAATATTGATCGGGGCCACGTTTAATTGACTGTTTCAGTATGCTACCACATTACTACGAGATTCAAACCAGGAAAAGACCAGGATCTGGCCAACAAGTGTGCGATGAATGCGAAAGTATGAGCCAGATGATTGGAAATACCAGACTTTTGCGAGACCCAACCGGAGTTATCCCTTAAAATATTGATCGGGGCCACGTTTAATTGACTGTTTCAGTATGCTACCACATTACTACGAGATCCAAACCAGGAAAAGACCAGGATCTGGCCAACAAGTGTGCGATGAATGCGAAAGTATGAGCCAGATGATTGCAAATACCTGACCTACCACCAACCTAAACGGTGTGATCCTCTAAAATATTGATCGAATCCAGGTATAATTGACAGTTTCATTCTGGTATCACATTACTACGTGATACAAACCAGAAAAATCCCAGGATCTGGCCAACAAGTATGCGAAAAATGCGAAAGTATGAGCCAGATGATTGCAAATACCAGGCCTAACACTAGCCTAACCGGTGTGATCCTCTAAAATATTGATTGAATCCAGGTTTAGTTGACTGTTTCATTCCGGTACCATATTACTACGTGATCCCAACCAGAAAAAAACACAGGGTCTGGCCAACAAGTATGCGAAGAGTGCGAAAGTACAAGCCAGATGAGCGCAAATGCCAGACCTAAACGAGACCCAACCGGAGTTATCCCTTAAAATATTGATCGGGGCCACGTTTAATTGACTGTTTCAGTATGCTACCACATTACTACGAGATTCAAACCAGGAAAAGACCAGGATCTGGCCAACAAGTGTGCGATGAATGCGAAAGTATGAGCCAGATGATTGGAAATACCAGACTTTTGCGAGACCCAACCGGAGTTATCCCTTAAAATATTTATCGGGGCCACGTTTAATTGACTGTTTCAGTATGCTACCACATTACTACGAGATCCAAACCAGGAAAAGACCAGGATCTGGCCAACAAGTGTGCGATGAATGCGAAAGTATGAGCCAGATGATAGCAAATACCAGACCTAACACAAACCTAACCGGTGTGATCCTCTAAAATATTCATCAAATCCAGCTTTAATTGACTGTTTCATTCTGGTACCATATTACTACGTGATCCATACCAGAAAAAGCCCAGGATCTGGCCAAGAAGTATGCGAAAAATGCGAAAGTATGAGCCAGATGATTGCATATACCAGTCCTGAGCGAGACCCAACCGGAGTTATCCGTTAAAATATTGAACGAATCCAGGTTTAATGGACTGTTTCATTCTGGTACCACATTACTGCGTGATCCAAACCAGAAAAAGCCCAGGTTCTGGCCGACAAGTATGCGAAAAATTCGAAAGTATGAGGCAGATGATTGCAAATACCAGACCTAACACCAACCTAAACGGTGTGATCCTCTAAAATATTGATCGAATCCAGGTTTAATTGACTGTTTCAGCCTGTTACCGTATTACTGCGTGACCCAAACCAGAAAGAAAGACAGGATCTGGCCAACAAGTATGGGAAGAATGCGAAAGTATGATCCAGATGATTGCAAACCTAAACGGTGTTATCCTCTTAAATATTGATCGAATCCAGGTTTAATTGACTGTTTTATTCTGGTACCACATTACTGCGTGATCCAAACCAGAAAAAGCCCAGGTTCTGGCCGACAAGTATGCGAAAAATGCGAAAGTATGAGGCAGATGATTGCAAATACCTGACCTACCACCAACCTAAACGGTGTGATGCTCTAAAATATTGATCGAATCCAGGTATAATTGACAGTTTCATTCTGGTATCACATTACTACGTGATACAAACCAGAAAAATCCCAGGATCTGGCCAACAAGTATGCGAAAAATGCGAAAGTATGAGCCAGATGATTGCAAATACCAGGCCTAACACTAGCCTAACCGGTGTGCTCCTCTAAAGTATTGATTGAATCCAGGTTTAGTTGACTGTTTCATTCCGGTACCATATTACTACGTGATCCCAACCAGAAAAAAACACAGGGTCTGGCCAACAAGTATGCGAAGAGTGCGAAAGTACAAGCCAGATGAGCGCAAATGCCAGACCTAAACGAGACCCAACCGGAGTTATCCCTTAAAATATTGATCGGGGCCACGTTTAATTGACTGTTTCAGTATGCTACCACATTACTACGAGATTCAAACCAGGAAAAGACCAGGATCTGGCCAACAAGTGTGCGATGAATGCGAAAGTATGAGCCAGATGATTGGAAATACCAGACTTTTGCGAGACCCAACCGGAGTTATCCCTTAAAATATTGATCGGGGCCACGTTTAATTGACTGTTTCAGTATGCTACCACATTACTACGAGATCCAAACCAGGAAAAGACCAGGATCTGGCCAACAAGTGTGCGATGAATGCGAAAGTATGAGCCAGATGATAGCAAATACCAGACCTAACACAAACCTAACCGGTGTGATCCTCTAAAATATTCATCAAATCCTGCTTTAATTGACTGTTTCATTCTGGTACCATATTACTACGTGATCCATACCAGAAAAAGCCCAGGATCTGGCCAAGAAGTATGCGAAAAATGCGAAAGTATGAGCCAGATGATTGCAAACACCAGGCCTAACACAAACCGAACCGGTGTGATCGTCTAAAATATTGATCGAATCCCGTTTTAGTTGACTGTTTCATTCTGGTGCCACACTACTACGTGATCCAAACTAGGAAAAGTCCAGGATCTGGCCAACAAGTGTGCGATGAATGCGAAAGTATGAGGCAGATGATTGCAAATACCAGACCTAACACCAACCTAAACGGTGTGATCCTCTAAAATATTGATCGAATCCAGGTTTAATTGACTGTTTCAGCCTGTTACCGTATTACTGCGTGACCCAAACCAGAAAGAAAGACAGGATCTGGCCAACAAGTATGGGAAGAATGCGAAAGTATGATCCAGATGATTGCAAACCTAAACGGTGTTATCCTCTTAAATATTGATCGAATCCAGGTTTAATTGACTGTTTTATTCTGGTACCACATTACTGCGTGATCCAAACCAGAAAAAGCCCAGGTTCTGGCCGACAAGTATGCGAAAAATGCGAAAGTATGAGGCAGATGATTGCAAATACCAGACCTAACACCAACCTAAACGGTGTGATCCTCTAAAATATTGATCGAATCCAGGATTAATTGACTGTTTCGGCCTGTTACCGCATTACTGCGTGACCCAAACCAGAAAGAAAGACAGGATCCGGCCAACAAGTATGGGAAGAATGCGAAAGTATGATCCAGATGATTGCAAACCTAAACGGTGTTATCCTCTTAAATATTGAACGAAGCCAAGTTGAATTGACTGTTTCGGTCTGGTACCACATTACTACGTGATCCCAACCAGAAAAAAACACAGGGTCTGGCCAAGAAGTATGCGAAAAATGCGAAAGTATGAGCCAGATGATTGCATATACCAGTCCTGAGCGAGACCCAACCGGAGTTATCCGTTAAAATATTGAACGAAATCAGGCTCAACTGACTGCTTCAGTGTGGTACCGCATTACTACGTGATCCAAACTAGAAAAAGCCCAGGACCTGGCCAACAAGAATGCGTAAAATGCGAAAGTATGAGCCAGATGATTGCAAATACCAGACCTAACACAAACCTAAACGGTGTTGTCCTCTTATATATTGATCGAAACCAAGTTGAGTTGGCTGTTTCAGTCTGGTACAACACTACTACGTGATCCAAATCAGAAAAAGCCCACGATCTGGCCAACAAGTGTGCGAAGAATGCGAAAGTATAAGCCAGATGAGGGCAAATCCCAGACCTAAACGAGACCCAACCGGAGTTATCCCTTAAAATATTGATCGGGGCCACGTTTAATTGACTGTTTCAGTATGCTACCACATTACTACGAGATCCAAACCAGGAAAAGACCAGGATCTGGCCAACAAGTGTGCGATGAATGCGAAAGTATGAGCCAGATGATAGCAAATACAAGACCTAACACAAACCTAACCGGTGTGATCCTCTAAAATATTCATCGAATCCAGGTATAATTGACAGTTTCATTCTGGTACCACATTACTACGTGATCCAAACCAGAAAAAGCCCAGGATCTGGCCAACAAGTATGCGAAAAGTGCGAAAGTATGGGCCAGATGATTGCAAATACCAGACCTAACACAAACCTAAACGGTGTTGTCCTCTTATAAATTGATCGAAACCAAGTTGAATTGGCTGTTTCAGTCTGGTACAACACTACTACGTGATCCAAATCAGAAAAAGCCCACGATCTGGCCAACAAGTGTGCGAAGAATGCGAAAGTATAAGCCAGATGAGGGCAAATCCCAGACCTAAACGAGACCCAACCGGAGTTATCCCTTAAAATATTGATCGGGGCCACGTTTAATTGACTGTTTCAGTATGCTACCACATTACTATGAGATCCAAACCAGGAAAAGACCAGGATCTGGCCAACAAGTGTGCGATGAATGCGAAAGTATGAGCCAGATGATAGCAAATACAAGACCTAACACAAACCTAACCGGTGTGATCCTCCAAAATATTCATCGAATCCAGGTATAATTGTCAGTTTCATTCTGGTACCACATTACTACGTGATCCAAACCAGAAAAAGCCCAGGATCTGGCCAACAAGTATGCGAAAAGTGCGAAAGTATGAGCCAGATGATTGCAAATACCAGACCTAACACAAACCTAACCGGTGTGATCCTCTAAAATATTCATCGAATCCAGGTATAATTGACAGTTTCATTCTGGTACCACATTACTACGTGATCCAAACCAGAAAAAGCCCAGGATCTGGCCAACAAGTATGCGAAAAGTGCGAAAGTATGAGCCAGATGATTGCAAATACCAGACCTAACACAAACCTAAACGGTGTTATCCTCAAAAATATTGATCGAAACCAAGTTGAATTGACAGTTTCAGTCTGGTACCACATTACTACCTGATCCCAACCAGAAAAAAACACAGGATCTGGCCAACAAGTATGCGAAAAGTGCGAAAGTATGAGCCAGATGATTGCAAATGCCAGGCCTAACACAAAACTAACCGGTGTGATCGTCTAAAATATTGATCGAATCCAGGTTTAATTGACAGTTTCATTCTGGTACCACATTACTACGTGACACAAACCAGAAAAAGCCCAGGATCAGGCCAAGAAGTATGCGAAAAGTGCGAAAGTATGAGCCAGATGATTGCAAATACCAGACCTAACACAAACCTAACCGGTGTGATCCTCTAAAATATTCATCGAATCCAGGTTTAATTGACTGTTTTATTCTGGTACCACATTACTGCGTGATTCAAACCAGAAAAAGCCCAGGTTCTGGCCGACAAGTATGCGAAAAATTCGAAAGTATGAGGCAGATGATTGCAAATACCAGACCTAACACCAACCTAAACGGTGTGATCCTCTAAAATATTGATCGAATCCAGGTTTAATTGACTGTTTCAGCCTGTTACCGTATTACTGCGTGACCCAAACCAGAAAGAAAGACAGGATCTGGCCAACAAGTATGGGAAGAATGCGAAAGTATGATCCAGATGATTGCAAACCTAATCGGTGTTATCCTCTTAAATATTGATCGAAGCCAAGTTGAATTGACTGTTTCGGTCTGGTACCACATTACTACGTGATCCCAACCAGAAAAAAACATAGGATCTGGCCAACAAGTAGGCGAAGAGTGCGAAAGTATGAGTCAGATGATTGCTAATACCAGGCCTAACGCAAACCTAATCGGTGTGATCCTCTAAAATATTGATCGAATCCAGGTTTAATTGACAGTTTCATTCTGGTACCACATTACTACGTGACACAAACCAGAAAAAGACCAGGATCAGGCCAAGAAGTATGCGAAAAATGTGAAAGTATGAGCCAGATGATTGCAAACACCAGGCCTAACACAAACCGAACCGGTGTGATCGTCTAAAATATTGATCGAATCCCGTTTTAGTAGACTGTTTCATTCTGGTGCCACACTACTACGTGATCCAGACTAGGAAAAGTCCAGGATCTGGCCAACAAGTGTGCGATGAATGCGAAAGTATGAGGCAGATGATTGCAAACACCAGGCCTAACACAAACCTAACCGGTGTGATCGTCTAAAATATTGATCGCATCCAGGTTTAATTGACAGTTACATTCTGGTACCACATTACTACGTGATCCAAACCAGAAAAAGCCCAGGATTTGGCTAACAGGTATGCGAAAAGTGCGAAAGTAAGAGCCAGATGATTGCAATTACCAGGCACAACACAAACCTAACCGGTGTGATCGTCTAAAATATTGATCGAATCCAGGTTTAATTGACAGTTTCATTCTGGTACCACATTACTACGTGACTCAAACCAGAAAAAGCCCAGGATCAGGCCAAGAAGTATGCGAAAAATGTGAAAGTATGAGCCAGATGAGTGCAAACACCAGGCCTAACACAAACCTAACCGGTGTAATCTTTTAAAGTATTGATCGAATCCCGTTTTAGTTGACTGTTCCATTCTGGTACCACACTACCACGTGATCCAAACTAGAAAAAGTCCAGGATCTGGCCAACAAGTATGCGAAAAGTGCGAAAGTATGAGCCAGATGATTGCAAATACCAGGCCTAACACAAAACTAACCGGTGTAATACTTTAAAATATTCATCGAATCCAGGTTTAATTGACTGTTTTATTCTGGTACCACATTACTGCGTGATCCAAACCAGAAAAAGCCCAGGTTCTGGCCGACAAGTATGCGAAAAATGCGAAAGTATGAGGCAGATGATTGCAAATACCAGACCTAACACCAACCTAATCGGTGTGATCCTCTAAAATATTGATCGAATCCAGGATTAATTGACTGTTTCAGCCTGTTACCGCATTACTGCGTGACCCAAACCAGAAAGAAAGACAGGATCCGGCCTACAAGTATGGGAAGAATGCGAAAGTATGATCCAGATGATTGCAAACCTAAACGGTGTTATCCTCTTAAATATTGATCGAAGCCAAGTTGAATTGACTGTTTCGGTCTGGTACCACATTTCTACGTGATCCCAACCAGAAAAAAACATAGGATCTGGCCAACAAGTAGGCGAAGAGTGCGAAAGTGTGAGCCAGATGATTGCTAATACCAGGCCTAACGCAAACCTAATCGGTGTGATCATCTAAAATATTGATCGAATCCAGGTATAATTGACAGTTTCATTCTGGTACCACATTACTACGTGATACAAACCAGAAAAATCCCAGGATCTGGCCAACAAGTATGCGAAAAATGCGAAAGTATGAGCCAGATGATTGCAAATACCAGGCCTAACACTAGCCTAACCGGTGTGATCCTCTAAAATATTGATTGAATCCAGGTTTAGTTGACTGCTTCATTCCGGTACCATATTACTACGTGATCCCAACCAGAAAAAAACACAGGGTCTGGCCAACAAGTATGCGAAGAGTGCGAAAGTACAAGCCAGATGAGCGCAAATGCCAGACCTAAACGAGACCCAACCGGAGTTATCCCTTAAAATATTGATCGGGGCCACGTTTAATTGACTGTTTCAGTATGCTACCACATTACTACGAGATTCAAACCAGGAAAAGACCAGGATCTGGCCAACAAGTGTGCGATGAATGCGAAAGTATGAGCCAGATTGTAGCAAATACAAGACCTAACACAAACCTAACCGGTGTGATCCTCCAAAATATTCATCGAATCCAGGTATAATTGACAGTTTCATTCTGGTACCACATTACTGCGTGATCCAAACCAGAAAAAGCCCAGGTTCTGGCCGACAAGTATGCGAAAAATGCGAAAGTATGAGGCAGATGATTGCAAATACCAGACCTAACACCAACCTAAACAGTGTGATCCTCTAAAATATTGATCGAATCCAGGATTAATTGACTGTTTCAGCCTGTTACCGCATTACTGCGTGACCCAAACCAGAAAGAAAGACAGGATCCGGCCAACAAGTATGGGATGAATGCGAAAGTATGATCCAGATGATTGCAAACCTAAACGGTGTTATCCTCTTAAATATTGATCGAAGCCAAGTTGAATTGACTGTTTCGGTCTGGTACCACATTACTACGTAATCCCAACCAGAAAAAAACATAGGATCTGGCCAACAAGTAGGCGAAGAGTGCGAAAGTATGAGCCAGATGATTGCTAATACCAGGCCTAACGCAAACCTAATCGGTGTGATCCTCTAAAATATTGATCGAATCCAGGTTTAATTGACACTTTCATTCTGGTACCACATTACTACGTGACACAAACCAGAAAAAGACCAGGCTCAGGCCAAGAAGTATGCGAAAAATGTGAAAGTATGAGCCAGATGATTGCAAACACCAGACCTAACACAAACCTAACCGGTGTGATCGTCTAAAATATTGATCGAATCCCGTTTTAGTTGACTGTTTCATTCTGGTGCCACACTACTACGTGATCCAAACTAGGAAAAGTCCAGGATCTGGCCAACAAGTGTGCGATGAATGCGAAAGTATGAGGCAGATGATTGCAAACACCAGGCCTAACACAAACCTAACCGGTGTGATCGTCTAAAATATTGATCGCATCCGGGTTTAATTGACAGTTACATTCTGGTACCACATTACTACGTGATCCAAACCAGAAAAAGCCCAAGATTTGGCTAACAGGTATGCGAAAAGTGCGAAAGTATGAGCCAGATGATTGCAATTACCAGGCATAACACAAACCTAACCGGTGTGATCGTCTAAAATATTGATCGAATCCCGTTTTAGTTGACTGTTCCATTCTGGTACCACACTACTACGTGATCCAAACTAGAAAAAGTCCAGGATCTGGCCAACAAGTATGCGAAAAGTGCGAAAGTATGAGCCAGATGATTGCAAATACCAGGCCTAACACAAAACTAACCGGTGTAATACTTTAAAATATTCATCGAATCCAGGTTTAATTGACTGTTTTATTCTGGTACCACATTACTGCGCGATCCAAACCAGAAAAAGCCCAGGTTCTGGCCGACAAGTATGGGAAGAATGCGAAAGTATGATCCAGATGATTGCAAACCTAAACGGTGTTATCCTCTTAAATATTGATCGAAGCCAAGTTGAATTGACTGTTTCAGTCTGGTACCACATTACTACGTGATCCCAACCAGAAAAAAACACTGGATCTGGCCAAGAAGTAGGCGAAGAGTGCGAAAGTATGAGCCAGATGATTGCTAATACCAGGCCTAACACCAACCTAAACGGTGTGATCCTCTAAAATATTGATCGAATCCAGGTATAATTGACAGTTTCATTCTGGTACCACATTACTACGTGATACAAACCAGAAAAATCCCAGGATCTGGCCAACAAGTATGCGAGAAATGCGAAAGTATGAGCCAGATGATTTCAAATACCAGGCCTAACACTAGCCTAACCGGTGTGATCCTCTAAAATATTGATTGAATCCAGGTTTAGTTGACTGTTTCATTCCGGTACCATATTACTACGTGATCCCAACCAGAAAAAAACACAGGGTCTGGCCAACACGTATGCGAAGAGTGCGAAAGTACAAGCCATATGGGCGCAAATGCCAGACCTAAACGAGACCCAACCGGAGTTATCCCTTAAAATATTGATCGGGGCCACGTTTAATTGACCGTTTCAGTATGCTACCACATTACTACGAGATTCAAACCAGGAAAAGACCAGGATCTGGCCAACAAGTGTGCGATGAATGCGAAAGTATGAGCCAGATGATTACAAATACCAGACCTAACACTAGCCTAACCGGTGTGATCCTCTAAAATATTGATTGAATCCAGGTTTAGTTGACTGTTTCATTCCGGTACCATATTACTACGTGATCCCAACCAGAAAAAAACACAGGGTCTGGCCAACAAGTATGCGAAGAGTGCGAAAGTACAAGCCAGATGAGCGCAAATGCCAGACCTAAACGAGACCCAACCGGAGTTATCCCTTAAAATATTGATCGGGGCCACGTTTAATTGACTGTTTCAGTATGCAACCACATTACTACGAGATCCAAACCAGGAAAAGACCAGGATCTGGCCAACAAGTATGCGAAAAGTGCGAAAGTATGAGCCAGATGATTGCATATACCAGACCTAACACAAACCTAAACGGTGTTATCCTCTAAAATATTGATCGAAACCAAGTTGAATTGACAGTTCCAGCCTGGTACAACATTACTACGAGATCCCAACCAGAAAAAAACACAGGATCTGGCCAACAAGTATGCGAAAAGTGCGAAAGTATGAGCCAGATGATTGCAAATACCAGGCCTAACACAAAACTAACCGGTGTAATACTTTAAAATATTCATCGAATCCAGGTTTAATTGACTGTTTTAATCTGGTACCACATTACTGCGTGATCCAAACCAGAAAAAGCCCAGGTTCTGGCCGACAAGTATGCGAAAAATGCGAAAGTATGAGGCAGATGATTGCAAATACCAGGCCTAACACCAACCTAAACGGTGTGATCCTCTAAAATATTGATCGAATCCAGGTATAATTGACAGTTTCATTCTGGTACCACTTTACTACGTGATACAAACCAGAAAAATCCCAGGATCTGGCCTACAAGTATGCGAAAAATGCGAAAGTATGAGCCAGATGATTGCAAATACCAGGCCTAACACTAGCCTAACCGGTGTGATCCTCTAAAATATTGATTGAATCCAGGTTTAGTTGACTGTTTCATTCCGGTACCATATTACTACGTGATCCCAACCAGAAAAAAACACAGGGTCTGGCCAACAAGTATGCGAAGAGTGCGAAAGTACAAGCCAGATGAGCGCAAATGCCAGACCTAAACGAGACCCAACCGGAGTTATCCCTTAAAATATTGATCGGGGCCACGTTTAATTGACTGTTTCAGTATGCTACCACATTACTACGAGATTCAAACCAGGAAAAGACCAGGATCTGGCCAACAAGTGTGCGATGAATGCGAAAGTATGAGCCAGATGATTGCAAATACCAGACCTAACACAAACCTAAACGGTGTTGTCCTCTTATAAATTGATCGAAACCAAGTTGAATAGGCTGTTTCAGTCTGGTACAACACTGCTACGTGATACAAATCAGAAAAAGCCCACGATCTGGCCAACAAGTGTGCGAAGAATGCGAAAGTATAAGCCAGATGAGGGCATATCCCAGACCTAAACGAGACCCAACCGGAGTTATCCCTTAAAATATTGATCGGGGCCACGTTTAATTGACTGTTTCAGTAAGCTACCACATTACTACGAGATTCAAACCAGGAAAAGACCAGGATCTGGCCAACAAGTATGCGAAAAGTGCGAAAGTATGAGCCAGATGATTGCAAATACCAGGCGTAACACAATACTAACCGGTGTAATACTTTAAAATATTCATCGAATCCAGGTTTAATTGACTGTTTTATTCTGGTACCACATTACTGCGTGATCCAAACCAGAAAAAGCCCAGGTTCTGGCCGACAAGTATGCGAAAAATGCGAAAGTATGAGGCAGATGATTGCAAATACCAGACCTAACACCAACCTAAGCGGTGTGATCCTCTAAAATATTGATCGAATCCAGGATTAATTGACTGTTTCAGCCTGTTACCGCATTACTGCGTGACCCAAACCAGAAAGAAAGACAGGATCCGGCCAACAAGTATGGGAAGAATGCGAAAGTATGATCCAGATGATTGCAAACCTAAACGGTGTTATCCTCTTAAATATTGATCGAAGCCAAGTTGAATTGACTGTTTCGGTCTGGTACCACATTACTACGTGATCCCAACCAGAAAAAAACATAGGATCTGGCCAACAAGTAGGCGAAGAGTGCGAAAGTATGAGGCAGATGATTGCAAACACCAGGCCTAACACAAACCTAACCGGTGTGATCGTCTAAAATATTGATCGCATCCAGGTTTAATTGACAGTTACATTCTGGTACCACATTACTACGTGATCCAAACCAGAAAAAGCCCAGGATTTGGCTAACAAGTATGCGAAAAGTGCGAAAGTATGAGCCAGATGATTGCAAATACCAGGCATAACACAAACCTAACCGGTGTGATCGTCTAAAATATTGATCGAATCCAGGTTTAATTGACAGTTTCATTCTGGTACCACATTACTACGTGACACAAACCAGAAAAAGCCCAGGATTTGGCCAACAAGTATGCGAAAAGTGCGAAAGTATGAGCCAGATGATTGCAAATAACAGACCTAACACAAACCTAACCGGTGTGATCGTCTAAAATATTGATCGCATCCAGGTTTAATTGACAGTTTCATTCTGGTACCACATTACTACGTGATGCAAACCAGAAAAAGCCCAGCATTTGGCTAACAAGTATGCGAAAAGTGCGAAAGTATGAGCCAGATGATTGCAAATACCAGGCCTAACACAAACCTAATCGGTGTGATCCTCTAAAATATGGATCGAATCCAGGTTTAATTGACAGTTTCATTCTGGTGCCACATTACTACGTGATCCAAACTAGAAAAAGCCCAGGATCTGGCCAACAAGAATGCGAAAAATGCGAAAGTATGAGCAAGATGAGGGCAAATCCCAGACCTAAACGTGAACTAACCGGTGTTATACTTTAAAATATTGATCCAGGTCAGGTTTAATTGCCTGTTTAGTATGCTACCACATTACTTCGAGATCCAAACCAGAAAAAGTCCAGGATATAGCCAACAAGTGTGCGATGAATGCGAAAGTATGACCTAGATGTGGGTAAATACCAGAACTAAACGAGTCCCAACTGGAGTTATACCTAAAAATATTGATCGAGGCCAGGTTTAATGCACTGTTTCAGTGCGGTACCACATTACTGTGTGATTCAAGCCAGAGAAAGCCCAGGATCAGGCCGGCAGGTATGCGAAGAATGCGAAAGTATAATCCAGATGGGGGCATATCCCAGACCTAAACGAGACCAAACCGGAGTTATCCACTAAAATATTCATCGAACCCATGTTGAATTGACTGCTTCAGTCTGGTACCACATTACTACGTGATCCAAACCAGAAAAGGACACAGGATCTGGTCCACAATTGTGCGAAATGTGCGAAAGTATGATCCAGGTGAGGGCAAAACCCAGACCTAACACACACCTAGCCGGTGTTATCCTCTAGAATATTGATCCGAATCAGGTTTAATGGTCTGTTTCAGTGTGGCACCACATTACTACGTGATCCGAACCAGAAAAAGCCCAGGATCTGGCCACAAGTATGCGAAGAATGCAAAAGTATTTGCCAGATGAGGGTAAATTCCAGACCTAACCCAGACCTAACCGGTGTTATCCTGTAAAATATTCATCGAATCCTGGTTTAATTGATTGTTTCAGTATGGTACGACATGATTACGTGATCCAATCCAGAAAAAAACCCAGCACCTGGCAAAGAAGTGTGGGAAAAGTGAGAAAGTATGAGCCAAATGTGGGCAAATCCCAGACCTAAACGAGACCCAACCGGAATTATCCGTTAAAATTTTGATCGAAATCTGGATCAACTGACTGCATCAGTGTGGTACCGCATTACTACGTGATAAAAACCAGAGAAAGCCCAGGAACTGGCCAACAAGTATGCCAAAAATGCGAAAGTATGAGCCAGATGATTGCAAATACCAGACCTAACACAGACCTAGCAGTTGTTATCCTCTGAAATACTGATCGAAACCAGGTTTAATTGACTGTTTCTGTTTGTTACCACATTACTACGTTATTCAAATCAGAAAGAACCCAGGATCTGGCCAAGGAGTATGCAAGAAGTGCAAATGTAAAAGCCAGATGAGGGCAAATCCCAGACCTAAACGTCACCCAAGCGGTGTTATACTTTAAAATATTGATCGAGACCAGGATTAATTCACTGTTTCAGTGTGGCACCACATTTCTACGTGATCCAAACCAGAAAAAGCCCAGGATCTGGCCAACAGGTATGCGAAGAATGCGAATGTACGAGACAGATGAGGGCAAATCCCAGAACTAACGAGACCCAACCGGACTTATGCTTTAAAATATTGTTCGAGGCCACGTTTAATTGACTATTTCATTCTGGTAGCTCATTACTGCGTGATCCAATCCAGAAAACACCAAGGATCAGGCCAAGAGGTATGCGAAGAATGCGAAAGTATGAGACAGATGAGGGCAAATCCCAGACCTAGACGGGACCCAACCGGAGTTATCCCTTAAAATATTGATCGGGGCCACGTTTAATTGACTGTTTCAGTATGCTACCACATTACTACGAGATTCAAACCAGGAAAAGACCAGGATCTGGCCAACAAGTGTGCGATGAATGCGAAAGTATGAGCCAGATGATTGCAAATACCAGACCTAACACAAACCTAAACGGTGTTGTCCTCTTATAAATTGATCGAAACCAAGTTGAATAGGCTGTTTCAGTCTGGTACAACACTGCTACGTGATACAAATCAGAAAAAGCCCACGATCTGGCCAACAAGTGTGCGAAGAATGCGAAAGTATAAGCCAGATGAGGGCATATCCCAGACCTAAACGAGACCCAACCGGAGTTATCCCTTAAAATATTGATCGGGGCCACGTTTAATTGACTGTTTCAGTAAGCTACCACATTACTACGAGATTCAAACCAGGAAAAGACCAGGATCTGGCCAACAAGTATGCGAAAAGTGCGAAAGTATGAGCCAGATGATTGCAAATACCAGGCGTAACACAATACTAACCGGTGTAATACTTTAAAATATTCATCGAATCCAGGTTTAATTGACTGTTTTATTCTGGTACCACATTACTGCGTGATCCAAACCAGAAAAAGCCCAGGTTCTGGCCGACAAGTATGCGAAAAATGCGAAAGTATGAGGCAGATGATTGCAAATACCAGACCTAACACCAACCTAAGCGGTGTGATCCTCTAAAATATTGATCGAATCCAGGATTAATTGACTGTTTCAGCCTGTTACCGCATTACTGCGTGACCCAAACCAGAAAGAAAGACAGGATCCGGCCAACAAGTATGGGAAGAATGCGAAAGTATGATCCAGATGATTGCAAACCTAAACGGTGTTATCCTCTTAAATATTGATCGAAGCCAAGTTGAATTGACTGTTTCGGTCTGGTACCACATTACTACGTGATCCCAACCAGAAAAAAACATAGGATCTGGCCAACAAGTAGGCGAAGAGTGCGAAAGTATGAGGCAGATGATTGCAAACACCAGGCCTAACACAAACCTAACCGGTGTGATCGTCTAAAATATTGATCGCATCCAGGTTTAATTGACAGTTACATTCTGGTACCACATTACTACGTGATCCAAACCAGAAAAAGCCCAGGATTTGGCTAACAAGTATGCGAAAAGTGCGAAAGTATGAGCCAGATGATTGCAAATACCAGGCATAACACAAACCTAACCGGTGTGATCGTCTAAAATATTGATCGAATCCAGGTTTAATTGACAGTTTCATTCTGGTACCACATTACTACGTGACACAAACCAGAAAAAGCCCAGGATTTGGCCAACAAGTATGCGAAAAGTGCGAAAGTATGAGCCAGATGATTGCAAATAACAGACCTAACACAAACCTAACCGGTGTGATCGTCTAAAATATTGATCGCATCCAGGTTTAATTGACAGTTTCATTCTGGTACCACATTACTACGTGATGCAAACCAGAAAAAGCCCAGCATTTGGCTAACAAGTATGCGAAAAGTGCGAAAGTATGAGCCAGATGATTGCAAATACCAGGCCTAACACAAACCTAATCGGTGTGATCCTCTAAAATATGGATCGAATCCAGGTTTAATTGACAGTTTCATTCTGGTGCCACATTACTACGTGATCCAAACTAGAAAAAGCCCAGGATCTGGCCAACAAGAATGCGAAAAATGCGAAAGTATGAGCAAGATGAGGGCAAATCCCAGACCTAAACGTGAACTAACCGGTGTTATACTTTAAAATATTGATCCAGGTCAGGTTTAATTGCCTGTTTAGTATGCTACCACATTACTTCGAGATCCAAACCAGAAAAAGTCCAGGATATAGCCAACAAGTGTGCGATGAATGCGAAAGTATGACCTAGATGTGGGTAAATACCAGAACTAAACGAGTCCCAACTGGAGTTATACCTAAAAATATTGATCGAGGCCAGGTTTAATGCACTGTTTCAGTGCGGTACCACATTACTGTGTGATTCAAGCCAGAGAAAGCCCAGGATCAGGCCGGCAGGTATGCGAAGAATGCGAAAGTATAATCCAGATGGGGGCATATCCCAGACCTAAACGAGACCAAACCGGAGTTATCCACTAAAATATTCATCGAACCCATGTTGAATTGACTGCTTCAGTCTGGTACCACATTACTACGTGATCCAAACCAGAAAAGGACACAGGATCTGGTCCACAATTGTGCGAAATGTGCGAAAGTATGATCCAGGTGAGGGCAAAACCCAGACCTAACACACACCTAGCCGGTGTTATCCTCTAGAATATTGATCCGAATCAGGTTTAATGGTCTGTTTCAGTGTGGCACCACATTACTACGTGATCCGAACCAGAAAAAGCCCAGGATCTGGCCACAAGTATGCGAAGAATGCAAAAGTATTTGCCAGATGAGGGTAAATTCCAGACCTAACCCAGACCTAACCGGTGTTATCCTGTAAAATATTCATCGAATCCTGGTTTAATTGATTGTTTCAGTATGGTACGACATGATTACGTGATCCAATCCAGAAAAAAACCCAGCACCTGGCAAAGAAGTGTGGGAAAAGTGAGAAAGTATGAGCCAAATGTGGGCAAATCCCAGACCTAAACGAGACCCAACCGGAATTATCCGTTAAAATTTTGATCGAAATCTGGATCAACTGACTGCATCAGTGTGGTACCGCATTACTACGTGATAAAAACCAGAGAAAGCCCAGGAACTGGCCAACAAGTATGCCAAAAATGCGAAAGTATGAGCCAGATGATTGCAAATACCAGACCTAACACAGACCTAGCAGTTGTTATCCTCTGAAATACTGATCGAAACCAGGTTTAATTGACTGTTTCTGTTTGTTACCACATTACTACGTTATTCAAATCAGAAAGAACCCAGGATCTGGCCAAGGAGTATGCAAGAAGTGCAAATGTAAAAGCCAGATGAGGGCAAATCCCAGACCTAAACGTCACCCAAGCGGTGTTATACTTTTTTTTTTTTTTTTTTTTTTTTTTTTTTTGTCGTGGGGAAAATCTTCGAAAGACTCCCTCCCACCTCCTTGGGGAGAGGTGGGAGGGGTGTGTGGGATTCCCCGCGCCCGTACAACGACAGGCGCGGGACCTACCCACTAAAAACCCCACGGTGACCCTTCGGCACGCTTTGGGAGGATACCGGGAATCGCTCGAAGCATTCTTCCGGTATCCTCCCCGTGCCCGCGCTTTCGCGCCCATCCCCCGGGGGGACAATCGGTCCCCCCAGTAGACACACTGCCTCATAGCGGCGGGACGGGGCCACTCCATCCCGCCGCTATCCGTCCCGGGGCCGCGTTTAGTGGCGGCTGCGAGCCCCAACTCGCAACCGCCCGCGACCCCGTTTCCACCCCTCGGCGGCCGGGCGTTCATGGCCGCACCGGACCGCCGAGGGTGCCTCCCCTTGCGTCGGACCGGTAGGGGGAGGCACTCCTACCCCCAACCGGTCCGACCCGGCGCCGCCTGGCGGGAGGAGGGTCCACTCAGGACCCCCCTCCCAGCCTAGGTCATCCGCCACGCCGAGGCGGCCGCCCGCGACGCCTCGCGACCGGGCGACGACCTCGGGCCACCGCACGAGCGCGAGCTTCAGCGCGCCGCTGAAGCTCGCGCTCCCTCCCCGCGGCCTCCTTCTGCAACATTACGTTCTCGCAGAAGGAGGCCACGGCCCTCCACTTCTCCTCGCTGCCGAGCATGGCGCGCACCACGCCCGGCAGCGAGACATCCCGCCCGACAACGCCGACCAGGACACGGCGCTCCCCCTCCCACGCGGGGCATACCTCCAGGGTATGATCCGCCGTGTCCTGCTCAGCGTCGCAGTGGCAGCAACGCGCCGTCGGCTCCTTCCCTATCCGGCACAGGTATCTTCCGAAGCTGCCATGCCCGGAAAATACCTGTGCCAGCCGGTAGGTGAGGCTGCCATGGCCTCTGTCCAGCCACTCCTTCAGGAGCGGCCGAACAGCCCCGACAGTCCGGTGCCCCGCGGTTGGCAGAGCCAGCCGCTCCTGCCACGCGAGCAACACGGACTGCCGGGCCTGGCGCTTCAAATCGCCCCAAGCAGGTTCCTGCCCGCCCGGGACCGCCCCCACCCCCGCGCGACGGTCGACGCGGTGCCGGTACATCACCGCGTGCGACCGCGCGAGCAGGTCCATGGGCGGCATCCCCGCTAGAACCGTCGCCGCCTCATGTGACATGGTCCGATACCCGCGGACGACCCTGAGCGCCATGCGCCTCTGCACCCGACGCAGCATAGTCATGCTGCGCCGGGAGGCAGCCAGGTCGTCCGCCCAGACGGGGGCCCCGTATAGGGCCACCGACTGGACCATTGCCACATAGAGGCGACGAACTCGGCCCGCCGGGCCCCCCAGGTTGGGCAGGATCCGGCCCAGAGCCGCAACCATCCTTTCCAACCGGGGGACCAGGCAGCGGAAATGCTTCTCGAAACGCCAGTGGCTATCGAGGATCAGCCCCAGATACCTGATCTGGGGCTTCACCTCGATGTCAGCCCCACCCACCCGAATCAGAGGGGGTGGCGGATCCTGCCGAGGTGAATGAAACGCAATCACCTCGGTCTTATGGACCGCCACCGTCATCCCCATCCCCCTGATCCGGTCGACGACGCGTTGCGACCCCTCCTCCGCGCGACGCATGGCCCTCCCCCAGTGCGCCCCGACGGCCAGCACCAGTGTGTCATCCGCATAACACACCGTGCTGACGCCGTCGGGGAGGCCGGCCCGCAACACCGAGTCGTACGCGATGCTCCACAGGAGTGGCCCGAGGACCGACCCCTGCGGAACACCGCAGTACACCTCCCTCCGCATATCACCATCCCGGCCCGGATACTCGATCCACCTGCCGCGGAGATAATCCCCGACGACCGCCCTGAGACAAGGGGGGACTCCATGATATTCGAGCCCCCTCCTTATCTCTTCCCAGGGGAGGGTGTTAAAGGCATTGGCAATATCCAAGGATATTGCCAATGCCACCCCTCCCCGGGAGACGGCCGCCTCCGAGAGGGCCCTCACACGACCTATCGCGTCGATAGTCGATCGGCCCCCCCGGAAACCGAACTGGCAGTCGGCCAGACCGGGATCACCCCGCGACAGGTGCTCGACGAGGCGGGCAGCAATCACACGCTCGAAGAGCTTGCCCACCTCGTCGAGGAGACAAATGGGCCGGTATGCGGAGGGAGACTCCGCGGGCCGACCCTCCTTCCGGAGGAGGACCATCCTCGCCACCTTCCAACTGGGGGGGAATCGCCCGTCCCTCAGGCAGCGGTCGAACAACCGCCTGAGGTCGGCCCCAAGGACGCCCTGGGTCAAGACCCAAACCCGGCCGGGCACACCATCCGGACCCGGGGCCGTGTTACGAACCCCGAGCCGTCTGATGGCCGCTGCCAGCTCCTCCTGCGTGACCCCCAGCTCGGCCGTCCACTCCACTGGGACAGCCGCCGCCGCCGGAGGACGCGGTCCCCTCTCCCCAATTGGGAAGAGTGTATTGACCACGTCCTCCAGCAGCCGGGGGTCAAGACCCTCGGTGACGGGGGGCGCCCACGGGCGGAGCTTATTCAGCACCACCTTATATGGGCGCCCCCATGGATCGTCATCAAGGGTCTGGAGGAGCTCCTTCCATGCCTGGGTCTTGGCCCGTTTGATGGCGACCTGCAGAGCAACCCGCGCCACGCGGTATGCTCCATACAGGTCATCAGCTGCCCTCGCTCGCGCCACGCCGTCGCCTGTACGTTGACGACGGCGCGCGCGGGTGTACTGGCGTCGGGCGCGGACAGTCGCGACTCGCAACTCCGCGATCGCGTCCGACCACCAGTACACCGCCCGACGAGGAGAAGCCCGCCCGACCCGAGGCATCGCCGCGTCGCAAATACCCGCGACCAATGCTCCGAGCCGGGCGACCTCCTCCTCTATGCTCGGCAACTCGGCCGCTCCCTGCGGCCAAGTTGCAGAGCGGTGTTATACTTTAAAATATTGATCGAGACCAGGATTAATTCACTGTTTCAGTGTGGCACCACATTTCTACGTGATCCAAACCAGAAAAAGCCCAGGATCTGGCCAACAGGTATGCGAAGAATGCGAATGTACGAGACAGATGAGGGCAAATCCCAGAACTAACGAGACCCAACCGGACTTATGCTTTAAAATATTGTTCGAGGCCACGTTTAATTGACTATTTCATTCTGGTAGCTCATTACTGCGTGATCCAATCCAGAAAACACCAAGGATCAGGCCAAGAGGTATGCGAAGAATGCGAAAGTATGAGACAGATGAGGGCAAATCCCAGACCTAGACGGGACCCAACCGGAGTTATCCCTTAAAATATTGAGCAGGGCCACGTTTAACTGACTGTTTCTGCGTGGTACCGCATTACTACGTGATACAAACTAGAAAAAGCCCTGGAAATGGCCAACAAGGTAACGAAAAATGCGGAAGTATGAACCAGATGATTGCAAATTCCAGACCTCAACGTGACCCAACCGGTGTTATACTTTAAAATATTGATCGAGAGCAGGTTGTATTGGCTGTTTCAGTCTGGTAACGCATTACTACGTGATCCAAAGCAGAGAAATACACAGGATCTGGCCAACAAGTATTCGAAGAATGCGAAAGTATGAGCCACATGCGGGTAAATACCAGACCTAATCCAGACCTAACCGGTGTTGTACTCTAAAATATTGTTCGGAATCACGTTTAATGGACTCTTTCAGTGTGGTACTACATTACTACGTGATACAAACCAGAAAAAAACCTAGGATCTAGCCAACATGTATGCGAAGAATGCGAAAGTATGAGCCAGATGATTGCAAATTCCAGACCTAACACAATCCTAAACGGTGTTATCCTTTGAAATATTGATCGAAACCAAGTTGAATTGACTGTTTCACTCTGGTACCACATT
Source organism: Colletes latitarsis (assembly GCF_051014445.1). Taxonomy (NCBI): domain Eukaryota; kingdom Metazoa; phylum Arthropoda; class Insecta; order Hymenoptera; family Colletidae; genus Colletes; species Colletes latitarsis. The sequence continues at coordinate 4,185,144 of NC_135137.1, forward strand.
ACTACGCGATCCAAACCAGAAAAAAACACAGGATCTGGCCAACAAGTATGCGAAGAATGCGAAAGTATGACCCAGATGATTGCAAATTACCAGACCTAACTCAGACCTAAGCGGTGTTATCCTCTAAAATATTCTTCGAATCCAGGTTTAGTTGACTGCTTCATTCTGGTACCACATTACTACGTGATCCAAACCAGAAAAAGCCCAGGATTTGGCTAACAAGTATGCGAAAAGTGCGAAAGTATGAGCCAGATGATTGCAAATACCAGGCCTAACACAAACCTAATCGGTGTGATCCTCTAAAATATTGATCGAATCCAGGTTTAATTGACAGTTTCATTCTGGTACCACATTGCTACGTGATCCAAACTAGAAAAAGCCCAGGATCTGGCCAACAAGAATGCGAAAAATGCGAATGTATGAGCCAGATGATTGCAAATACCAGACCTAAACGAGACCAAAACGGAGATATCCTTTAAAATATTGATCGAGGCCACGTTTAATTGACTATTTCATTCTGGTACCTCATTACTGCGTGATCCAATCCAGAAAAAGCCGAGGATTAGGCCAACAGGTATACGAAGGATGCGAAAGTATGAGCCAGATGAGGGTAAATACCAGACCAATACGAGACCCAACCTGAGTTATCCTTTAAAATATGGATCGAGGCCACGCTTAATTGACTGTTTCAGTGTGGTACCACATTACTACGTGATCCAAACCAGAAAAAAACGACGGATCTGGCCCACAACTGTGCGACAAATCCGATAGTATGAGCCAGGTGAGGGCAAAACGCAGACCTAACGCAGACCTAGCAGTTGTTATCCTCTAAAAGACTGATCGACTCCAGGTTTAATTGACTGCCTCATTCTGGTACCACATTACTGCGTGATGCAAACCAGAAAAATCCCAGGATCTGCACAACAAGTGTGCAAAGAATGCGAAAGTGTAAACCTGATGAGGGCAAATCCCAGACCTAAACGAGACCCAACCGGAGTTATCCTTTAAAATATTGATCGAATATAGGTTTAACACACTGCTTCAGCGTGGTACCACGTTGCTACGTGATCAAAACCAGAAAAAGCCTTGGATCTGGCCAACAAGTATGCGAAGAATGCGAAAGTATGAGCCAGATGATTGCAAGTGCCAGACTTAACACAAACCTAAACGGTGTCATCCCTTAAAATACTGATCGAATCCAGGTTTCATTGACTGCTTTATTCTAGTACCACATTACTGCATGATCCAAACCAGGAAAAGCCCAGTTTCAGGCAAACAGGTATGCGAAGAATGCGAAAGTATGTGCCAGATGATTGCAAATATCAGGCCTAACACAAACCTAACCGGTGTGATCCTCTAAAATATTGATCGAATCCAGGTTTAATTGACCGTTTCATTCTGGTACCACATTACTTCGAGATCCAGACCAGAAAAAATCCAGGATCTGGCCCTAAAGTGTGCGAAAAATGCGAAAGTATGAGCCAGGTGAGGGCAAAACCTTGACCTAAACAAGACCCAACCGGCGTTATCCTTTAAAATATTGATAGAATACAGGTTTAACACACTGCTTCAGTGCGGTACCACACTACTACGTGATCCAAACCAGAAATAGTCCACGAACTGGCCAACAAGTGTGCGAAGAATGCGAAAGTATGAGCTAGATGATTGCAAATTGCAGACCTCAACGTGACCCAACCGGTGTTATACTTTAAAATATTCATCGAGGCCACGTTTATCTGACTGTTTCCGTGTGATACCACATTACTACGAGATCCAAACCAGAAAAAGTACAGGAACTCGCCAACAAGTATGCGAAAAATGCGAAAGTATGAGCCGGTTTATTACAAATATCAGACCTAACACAAACCTAAACGGTGATATCCTCTTAAATATTGATCGAAACCAAGATGAATTGTCTATTTCAGACTGTTACTACATTACTACGTGATCCAAACCAGAAAAAAACGCCGGATCTGGCCCACAATTGTGCGGAGAATGCGAAAGTATAAGCCAGATGAGGGCAAATCCCAGACCTAAACGAGACCCAACCGGAGTTATCCCTTAAAATATTGATCGACACCAAGTTGAATTGGATGTTACAGTCTGGTACCACTCTACTACGTGATCCAAACCAGAAAAAGCCCAGGATCTGGCCAACGAGTATGCGAAGTATGCGAAAGTATGAGACAGATGGGGGCAAACACCAGACATTAACACGACCAAACCGGTGATATACATTAAAATATTGATCCACGTCAGGTTTAATTGACTGTTTCAGTGTGGTACCACGTTACTACATATTCCCAACCGTAAAAAGCCCAGGATCTGGCCAACAAGTATGCGAAAAATTCAGAAGTATGAGCCAGATGAGGGCAAATCCCAGACCTAAACGAGACCCAACCGGAGTTATCCCTTAAGATATTGTTCGAGGCCACGATTAACTGACTGTTTCAGTGTGGTACCACATTACTACGAGATCCAAACCAGAAAATGACCAGGATCTGGCCAACAAGTGTGCGAAGAATGCGAAAGTATAAGCCAGATGAGGGCAAATCCCAGACCTAAACAAGACCCAGCCGAAGTTATCCTTTAAAATATTGATCGACGCCACGTTTAATTGACTGTTTCAGTATGGTACAACATTGCTACGAGATCCAAACCCGAAAAAGTCCAGGATCTGGCCAACAAGTGTGCGAAAAATGCAAAAGTATGAGCAAGATGATTGCAAGTACCAGACTTAACACAAACCTAAACGGTGTTATCCTCTGAAATATTGATCGACGCCACGTTTAATTGACTGCTTCATTCTGGTACCTCAACACTGCGTGATACATACCAGAAAAAGCCCAGGATCAGGCAAACAGGTATGCGAAGAATGCGAAAGTATGAGACAGATGAGGGCATACCCCAGACCTAACCGTGAACCAACCGGAGTTATCCTTTAAAATATTGATCCACGGCAGGTTTAATTGACTGTCTCAGTATGGTACGACATGACTACGTGATCCAAACCGGGAAAAAACCCTGGATCTGCCAAAGAAGTGTACGAAAAGTGCGAGTCAGATGTGGCCAAATCCCAGACCTAAACGAGACTCAACCGGAGTTATCCGTTTAAATATTGATCGGGGCCACGTTTAACTGACTGTTTCAGTGTGGTACCTCATTACTGCGTGGTCCAAATCAGAAAAAGCCAAGGATCAGGCCAACAGGTATGCGAATAATGCGAAAGTATGAGACAGATGAGGGCAAATCCCAGACCTAAACGAGACCCAACCGGGGTTATACTTTAAAATATTGATCCACGGCAGGTTTAATTGACTGTTTCAGTGTGGTGCCACGTTACTACATAATCCTTACCATAAAAAGCGCAGGATCTGGCCAACAATCATGCGAAAAATGCGAAAGTATGAGACAGAATAGCAAATTCCAGGCCTAACACAGACCTAACCGGTGTGATCCTCTAAAATATTGATCAAATCCAGGTTTATTTGACCGTTTCATTCTGGTTTCACATTACTAGGTGATCCAAACCAGCAATAGCCCTGGATATGGCCAACAAGTATGCGAAGAATGCGAAAGTATGAGCCAGATGAGGGTAAATACCAGACCTAAACGATACCCAACCGGAGTTATCCTTTAAAATATTGATCGAGGCGACGTTTAATTGACTGTTTCAGTATGGTACCACATTACTACGAGATCCAGACAAGAAAAGGCCCAGGATCTGGCCATCAAGTGTGTGAAGATTGCAAAAGTATAAACCAGACGAGGGCAAATCCCAGACCTAAGCGAGACCCAACCGGAGTTATCCTTTAAAATATTGATCGAAACGAAGTTGAATTGACTGTTTCATACTGGTACCACATTACTACGTGATCCAAAGCGGAAACAAACGCAGGGTCTGGCCCACAAGTGTGCGAAAAATGCGAATGTATGAGCCAGGTGAGGGCAAAACCCAGACCCAACGCAGACCTAGCAGTTGTTATCCTCTAAAATACTGATCGAAACCAGGTTTAATTGACTGTTTCAGTGTGTTACCACATTGCTACGTTATTCAAATCAGAAAAAAACCCAGGATCTGGCCACGAAGTATGCAAAAAGTGCGAACGTATGAGCCAGATGATTGCAAACACCAGGCCTAACAAAAACCTAAACGGTGTTATCCTCTTAAATATTGATCGAAACCAAGTTGAATTTTGGGTGTTTGACCAGAAAAAAATGCCGGATCTGGCCCACAAGTGCGGGGAAATTGCGAAAGTATGAGCCAGGTGAGGGCAAAACGCAGACCTAGCAGTTGTTGTCCTCTAATATACTGATCGGAACCAGGTTTAACTGACTGTCTCAGTGTGTTACCTCATTACTACGAGATCCTGACCAGAAAAAGTCCAGCATCTGGCCAACAAGAGTGCGATGAATGCGAAAGTATGAGACAGAGGATGGCAAATCCCAGTCCTAACCGAGACCTAACCGGTGATATCCATTAAAATACTGATCGACACCACGTTTAACTGACTGTTTCAGTATGGTACCACATTAATACGAGATCCAAACTCGAAAAAGTCCAGGATCTGGCCAACAAGTGTGCGAAAAATGCAAAAGTATGAGCCAGATGATTGCAAGTACCAGACTTAACACAAACCTAAACGGTGTTATCCTCTGAAATATTAATCGAATCCAGGTTTAATTGACTGTTTCATTCTGGTACCTCATTACTGCGTGATCCAAACCAGAAAAAGCCCAGGATCTGGCCAACAAGCATGCGAAAAATGCGAAAGTATGAGCCAGATGATTGCAAATTCCAGGCCTAACACAAACCTAACCTGTGTGATCCTCTAAAATATTGATCGAATCCAGGTTTAATTGACCGTTTCATTCTGGTACCACATTACTGCGTGATCCAAACCAGAAATAGCCCAGGATCTGGCCAACAAGCATGCGAAGAATGCGAAAGTATGCGCCAGATGATTTCAAATTCCAGACCTAACGCAAACCTAAACGGTGTTATCCTTTAAAATATTGATCGAAACGAAGTTGAATTGACTGGATGCGATCAATATTTTAGAGGACAACACCGTTTAGGTTTGTGTTAGTTCTGGTATTTGCAATAATCTGGCTCATACTTTCGCATTCTTCGTACACCTGTTGGCCTGATCCTGGGCTTTTTCTGGGTTAGAACACGCAGTAATGTGGTACCAGAATGAATCAGTTAATTAAACCTGGATTCGATCCATATTTTAAGGGGTAACGCCATTTAGGTTTGTGTTAGGTCTGGTACTTGGAATCATCTGGCTCATACTTTCGCATTCTTCGCATACTTGTTGGCCAGATCATCGGCTTTTTCTGGTTTTGATCACGTAGTAACGTGGTACTGCACTGAAACAGTGTGTTAAACCAGTATTCGATCAATATTTTAAAGGTTAACTCCGGTTGCGTTTCGTTTAGGTCTGAGTTTTGCCTTCACCTGGCACATACGTTCGCATTTTGCGCACACTTGTTGGCCTTATCCTGGTCTTTTTCAGGTTTGGATCACGCAGTAATGTGGTACCAGACTGAAACTGTCAACTAAACCTGGATTCGATCAGTATTTAAGAGGATAACACCGGTTAGGTTTGTGTTAGGCCTGGTATTTGCACTCATCTGGCTCATACTTTCGCATTCTTCGCACACTTGCTGGCCACATCCAGGACTTTTTCTGATTTGGATCTCGTAGTAATGTGGTACCACACTGAAATAGTCAATTCAACTTCGTTTCGATCAACATTTTAAAGGATAACACCGTTTAGGTTTGTGTTAGGTCTGGGATTTGCCCTCATCTGGCTTATGCTTTATCAATCTTCGCACACTTGTTGGGTTTGTTTAGGTCTGGGATTTGTCCGCATCTATCCAATACTTTCGCATTCTTCGCATACTTGTTGGCCAGATCCTGGGCTTTTTTTGGTTTGGATCACGCAGTAATGTGGTACCAGAATGAGACAGTCAGTTGAACCTGGAGTCGATCAGTATTTTAGAGGATAACAACTGCTAGGTCTGTGTTAGGTCTGGGTTTTGCCCTCACCTGGCTCATACTTTCGCATTTTTCGCACACTTGTGGGCCAGATTCGGAGTTTTTTTCTGGTTTGGATCAGGTAGTAATGTGGTGCCAGAATGAAAAAGTCAACTAATCCTGGATTCGATCAATATTTCAGAGGATAACACCGTTTAGGTTTGTGTTAAGTCTGGTACTTGAATCATCTGGCTCATACTTTCGCATTCTTCGCACACATGATGGCCAGATCCTGGACATTTCTGGTTTGGATCTCGTAGTAATGTGGTACCACACTGAAACTGTCAGTTAAACGTGGCCTCGATCAATATTTTAAAGTATAACACCGGTTGGGTCACGTTGAGGTCTGGAGTTTGCAATCATCTGGTTCATACTGCCGCATTCTTCGCATACCTGTTGGCTTGATCCTGGGTTTTTTTTGGTTTGGATCACGCAGTAATGTGGTACCAGAATGAGACAGTCAGTTGAACCTGGAGTCGATCAGTATTTTAGAGGATAACAACTGCTAGGTCTGTGTTAGGTCTGGGTTTTGCCCTCACCTGGCTCATACTTTCGCATTTTTCGCACACTTGTGGGCCAGATTCGGAGTTTTTTTCTGGTTTGGATCAGGTAGTAATGTGGTACCAGAATGAAAAAGTCAACTAATCCTGGATTCGATCAATATTTTAGAGGATCACACCGGTTCGGCTTGTGTTAGGCCTGGTATTTGCAATCATCTGGCTCATACTTTCGCATTCTTCGCATACTTGTTGGCCAGATCCTGGGCTTTTTCTGGTTTGGATCACGTAGTAATGTGGTGCCACACTGAAACAGTCAACTAAACCTGGATTCGATCAATATTTTGTGGGATAACTCCGGTTGGGTCTCGTTTAGGTCTGGGATTTGCCCTCATCTGTCTCATACTTTCGCATTCTTCGCATACCTGTTGGCCTGATCCTTGGCTTTTTCTTGTCTGGATCTCGTAGTAATGTGGTATCATACTGGAACAGTCAACTAAACGTGGTCTCGATCAGTATTTTAATGGATAACTCCGGTTTGGTCTCGTTTAAGTCTGGGATTTGCCCTCATCTGGCTTATACTTTCGCATTCTTCGCACACTTGTTGGCCAGATCCTGGACTTTTTCAGGTTTGGATCACGTAGTAGTGTGGTACCACACTGAAACACCCTATTAAACCTGCCCGCGATCAATGTTTTAAAGTATAACACCGGTTGGGTCACGTTGAGGTCTTAAATTTGCAATCATCTGGTTCGTACTTCCGCATTTTTCGCAACCTTGTTGGCCAGTTCCAGGGCTTCTTCTGGTTTGTATCACGTAGTAATGCGGTACCACACTGATGCAGTCATTTGATCCTGATTTCGATCAATATTTTAACGGATAGCTCCGGTTGGGACCCGCTTAGTTCTGGGATTTGCCCCCATCTGGCTTATACTTTCGCATTTTTCGCATACTTGTTGACCTGATCCTGGGCTTTCTCTGGTTTGGATCACGTAGTAATATGGTACCAGTATGGAACAGTCAATTAAACCTGGATTCGATGAATATTTTAAGGGATAACTCCGGTTGGGTCTCGTTTAGGTCTGGGATTTGCCATCATCTGTCTCATACTTTCGCATTCTTCGCATACTTGTTGGCCAGATCCTGGGCTATTTCTGGTTTGGATCACGTAGAAATGAGGTACCAGAATGAAACAGTCAACTAAACCTGGATTCGATTAATATTTCGGAGGATAACACCGTTTAGGTTTGTGTTAAGTCTGGTACTTGAATCATCTGGCTCATACTTTTGCATTTTTCGCACACTTGTTGGCCAGATCCTGGACTTTTTCGTGTTTGGATCTCGTAGTAATGTGGTACCATACTGAAACAGTCAATTAAACGTGGCGTCGATCAGTATTTTAATGGATAACTCCGGTTCGGTCTCGTTTAAGTCTGGGATTTGCCCTCATCTGGCTTATACTTTCACATTCTTCGCACACTTGTTGGCCAGATCCTGGACTTTTTCAGGTTTGGATCACGTAGTAGTGTGGTACCACACTGAAACAGCCAATTAAACCTGCCCGCGATCAATGTTTTAAAGTATAACACCGGTTGGGTCACGTTGAGGTCTTGAATTTGCAATCATCTGGTTCATACTTCCGCATTTTTCGCAACCTTTTTGGCCAGTTCCAGGGCTTTTTCTGGTTTGTATCACGTAGTAATGCGGTACCACACTGATGCAGTCAGTTGATCCTGATTTCGATCAATATTTTAACGGATAACCTCGGTTGGGTCCCGCTTAGTTCTGGGATTTGCCCTCATCTGGCTTATACTTTCGCATTTTTCGCATACTTGTTGACCTGATCCTGGGCTTTCTCTGGTTTGGATCACGTAGTAATGTGGTATCATACTGGAACAGTCAATTAAACCTGGATTCGAGCAATATTATAGTGGATAACACCGGTTGGGTCTGAGTTAGGTCTGGTATTTGCAATCATCTGGCTCATACTTTCGCATTCTTCGCACACCTGTTGGCCAGATCCTGGACTCTTTCTGGTTTGGATGTAGTAGTAATATGGTGCCACAGTGAAACAGTCAATTAAACCTGGCCTCGATCAGTATTTTAAAGGACAACATCGGTTGGGTCGTGTTTAGGTCTGGGATTTGCCCTCATCTGTCTCTTACTTTCGCATTCTACGTGTACCTGTTGGCCTGGTCCTGGGCTTTTTCTGTTTTGGATCAGGCAGTAATGTGGCACCAGAATGAGAGAGTCAATTCAACCTGGATTCGATCGATATTGTTGCGACGGTATGAAGATGCCGCGCAATACCGCGAAATTGCATCGTTGCTATGGTGTGAAGAGGCTTCGCGATGAGGTGAAGCTGCCACACGAAAACGAGCGGATGCGAGATCCCGAGCCTTCCGGTTGCTGAGAGACCGGAAACGATTTGAAGATTAGAATTACGACAGATCGCAAGGCGAACAGACGTATTGAAAAGCACTGTTGTTAACAAAGTTCCTAGTTTACATTAGTGTGTTACGTTGTGCTGTTTTAATTGTGTTGTGACAATATGAGGCGAGCGACGAGCAATACTCCCCGGCGCAACAGTGGTGCCAGAAGCGGGATGTCGACCCGATCTACCGCCGGGGAGAGAGAGGCCGTTCCTTCCTTGGAACTGTTGTTCGAGGGCCTGCAGAGGAGCCTCGCGGCGCAGTTCCAGGAGCAGCAGAGAACTTTCGAGTCCAGGTGGGAAGAGGATCGGAAGCGGACCGAAGAGAGGCAGGCCGCGAAGGAGGCTGCCGCTTCGGCGAAGGAGGCTGCTGTTGGAGGAAGGATAAGGGCCATGGAAGTCCGTTATCAGGTGCTTGCGGAGAATTTTAAAAGTGTGATCGATAACCTGTCGGCCGCGGCGTTCCGTAGCGAGGATTGCGAGTCCAGCCTTGTTAATAATTTTGTTAGGGATAATCCTGTTGTTGCTGGACTCGCGATGCCTTCCACTTCGCAGTCGGCTCCTCCGTTGGAAGCGACTGGTGGATTTCTGGGGTACGTCCTAAAACCACCAGCGTTTGATGGAAGAGCTTGTTGGGAGGAGTACCGGGTGCAATTCGAGGCGATTGCGAAGGCGAATGGATGGGATGCACCAAGGAAAGCTTTGGCCTTGGTCGCATGTCTGGAGGGGCCCGCTCGGAGTGTTTTGACTACCCTTTCCGAGGAGTCGCGTTGTGATTTTGGTGTCTTGGTTTCCGCTTTGGAGTTCCGTTTCGGAACCAAGAATTTCGCGAATCTAAATTACGTGAAATTCCAAAATTATACTCAACGGAAGGGAGAGTCGATTTCTGATTTGGCTTCGGAGATTGAGAGGTTGGCGCAGGCTTCCTTTGGTGATTGTCCAATGGAAGTCAGGGATAAGCTGGCCGCCTCTCAGTTCGTCTCCGCCCTGGCCAATGAGGAAATGATGAGGACGCTGAGGCTAGGCGGTTTCAATACTCTCAGGGCGGCTGTGATCAGAGCCCTGGAGATTGAGGCCGTCGAGTCTGTGGCCCCTGGTCCTTGCCGTGTTAAGGACTGCATTCAGGGTGTCACTTGTTTTCCCAAGGGAAAGTTGGAGAAGAGGACTGCTGAGAAGCCGGTCTCGGAGTGCTGGAACTGCGGACAGGAGGGACATTTACAGCGGAACTGCCCGAAGAAGAGGAGGAGAGAAGAGGCCCCCTAGAAGAAGGGAAACTTGAAGAAGTCGGCGTAGAGGGGGAGACTCCGGCTTCGTTTTCTTCTACCCCCGTCGTGAGGAAGACATTGGCGAAAATTCGACAGCGCTTCTTTTGGCCGAACCACCGTCGGAACGTGGAAGATTGGTGTCGCCGGTGCCATAGCTGTTCTGCGAGGAAAGGACCTGCGGAGAAGGGAAGAGGAACCATGAAGGTTTATAACGTAGGAGCACCTTTTGAGAGGATAGCGCTCGACGTTGTTGGTCCCCTGCCGAGGTCTTTCGCTGGGAACAGATTCGCGCTGGTTGTGATGGATTATTTTTCGAAGTGGCCAGAGGTTATTCCACTTCCCAACCAGCGGGCGACAACGATTTCCACGGCGTTGCTGAAGGAAGTGATAAGCCGACATGGAGTTCCGCTAGAGCTGCATTCTGATCAGGGTCGGAGTTTCGAATCAAGCATCTTCAGGGAACTGATGAAGATACTTGGAATTAGGAAGACAAGGACAACTCCATTACACCCTCAGTCGGACGGACTCGTTGAGCGGATGATTAGAACCTTGTTGCGATATTTGTCTCAGTTTGTTGCAGAACATCAAAAGGACTGGGACGAATGGATTCCAACGTTCTTGCTTGCTTATCGCTCCTCGCAACATGAAGTGACTCAGAATACTCCGTCGATGGTTCTCACGGGACGGGAGCTGCGCCTTCCTCTGGATCTTCTAAGGGGAGCTGTTCCTGCTGAGAGAAAGGATGAAGATGATTTCATTGAGGGAACCAAGAAAAGGATTGAAGAAGTTCACAAATTCGTTCGACAGCGGATGCGAATTTGTGCGGAGAGGACGAAATCGTGGTATGATTCGTTCTCGAGATCAATTTCCTTTGCTCCAGGAGAGAAGGTGTGGCTATACAATCCTCGAAGGACGAAGGGAAGATGCCCGAAGCTCCAATACGACTGGGAAGGACCCTACGAGGTGAAAAATCGGCTGAATGAGTTCATCTACCGGATAGTCCGTTCCCCGAAGTCCAAACCAAGGGTTGTGCATGTGAATCGACTGGCCCGGTACGATTCACGAGAGGCCCCCTGCGAAGGAACTGCGAGGTGAGGATTGAGAGAGATGGCCGACATCTTCGCCCAAGAAGAGGACGTTTCATCGCAGAAGGCGAGGATCGGGTTTTCTTACCGGCCGCGGAGGCCTCACCATTTCCGCAGGTCAGAACGGCCGGGGAAGTGCGATTCTCCCCGGGGAGGGTCGCCCCCCAGTCATGCTCGACTCTAATAGCGGAGTGGAGCACAGACGGTCGGACGGCGGAATTGTGGTATGTTCCACAACCGATCTTCGAGGAAATTCTCCTTGGAGATTGGGGAACATCCCATGGGAAGTTCTCTCGTGAGGCTGGGGGGGAATCCGCATCCGGGAAGACATCAAGAAAGAAGTACGCAAGTCGTAAGAGTTAAGAGGAGGGCGAGGAGCGGTCGGGATTTAAGTTCCATCCAGAGGAATCGCACAAAGGACTTACACCGGCGCCTTGCTCAAGGTTTTTGAGTGGTTTTCCTTGGGACGAAGGACGAATGTCAAGGCGCTGACTGTCTGATAAAGGCCACTCAGGTAAATGTTCGACCTATTAGTTTATCTACTTTACAGACAGAGGTATACAGGTTCGACGCAGCTTCGCGACAACCCGGAGGTTAGGAGACTACGGGTGAAGTTGGCTGTTCGAACGGAATTTGCAGCGGTCGGGACGACCGCTCTGAAGGAAGAGGGAGCAGTGTTGCGAAGGTATGAAGATGCCGCGCAATACCGCGAAATTGCATCGTCGCAATGGTGTAAAGAGGCTTCGCGATGAGGTGAAGCTGCCACACGAAAACGAGCGGATGCGAGATCCCGAGCCTTCCGGTTGCTGAGACCACCCGAAACGATTTGAAGATTAGAATTACGACAGATCGCAAGGCGAACAGACGTAATGAAAAGCACTGTTGTTAATAAAGTTCCTAGTTTACATTAGTGTGTTACGTTGTGCTGTTTTAATTGTGTTGTGACAATATGAGGCGAGCGACCAGCAATACTCCCCGGCGCAACAATATTATAGAGGATACCACCGTTTAGGTTTGTGTTAAGTCTGACATTTGCAATCATCTACCACATACTTTCGCATTCTTCGCATACTTGTTGGCCAGATCCTGGGCTTTTTCTGGTTTGGATCACGTAGTGCCACACTGAGACGGTCAATTAAACTTGGCCTCGATCAATATTTTAAGGTATAACACCGGTTGGGTCACGTTCAGGTCTGGGATTTGCCCTCATCTGGCTCATACTTTCGCATTTTTCGCATACTTCTTAGCCAGATCCTGGGCTTTTTTCTGGTTTGGATCACGTAGTGATGTAGTACCAGAATGAAACAGTCAATTAAACCTGGATTCGATCAACATTTTAAAGGATCACGCCCGTTGGGTCTGAGTTAGGTCGGGTATTTGGAACCATCTGGCTCATACTTTCGGATTCTTCGCACACTTGTTGGCCAGATCCTGGACTTTTTCTGGTTTGGATCTCGTAGTAATGTGGTGCCACACTGAAACAGTCAATTAAACCTGGATTCGATAAATATTTTAGAGGAAAACACCGGTTAGGTTTGTGTTAGGCCTGGTATTCGAAATCATTTTGCTCATACTATCACATTCTTCACACACTTGTTCGCCAGATCCTGGATTTTTTTGGTTTGGATCTCGTAGTAATGTGGTACCACACTGAAACAGTCCATTAAACGTGGCCTCGATCATTATTTTAAAGGATAACTCCGGTTGGGTCACGTTTAGGTCTGGGATTTGTCCTCACCTGGCTCATACTTTCGCATTTCTCGCAAACTTGTGGGCCAGATCCTGGACTTTTTCTGGTTTGGATCACGTAGTAATGTGGTACCATAGTGAAACAGTCAATTTAACCTGGATTCGATCAATATTTTAAAGGATAACACCGGTAAGGTTTGTATTAGCCCTGATGTTTGCAATCATCTGGGCCATACTTTCGCATTCATCGCACACTTGTTGGCCAGCTCCTGGACTTTTTCTGGTTTGGATCTCGTAGTAATGTGGTACCATACTGTAACAGAGGAGAACACCGGTTAGGTCTGGGTTATGTTTGGTATTTACCCTCATCTGGCTCATACATTCGCATTCTACGCATACCTGTTGGCCTGATCCCGGGCTTTCTCTGGTTTGGATCACGCAGTAATGTGGTACCAGAATGAAACAGTCAATTAAACCTGGATTCGATCAATATTTTAGAGGATCACACCGTTTAGATTGTGTTAGGTCTGGCATTTGCAATCATCTGGCTCATACTTTCGCATTCTTCGCACACTTGGTGGCCAAATCCTGGACTTTTTCTGGTTTGGATCTCGTAGTAATGTGGTACCATACTGAATCAGTCAACTAAACGTGACCTCGAACAATATATTAAAGGATAACTCCGGATGGGTCTCGTTTAGGTCTGGTATTTGCAATCATCTGCCTCATACTTTCGCATTTTTCGCATACTCGTTGGCCAGATCCCGGGCTTTTTCTGGTTTGGATCACGTAGTAATGTAGTACCAGAATGAAACAGTCAATTAAACCTGGATTCGATCAATATTTTAAAGGACAGCATCGGTTGGGTCGAGTTTAGGTCTGGGATTTGCCCTCATCTGTCTCTTACTTTCGCATTCTACGTATACCTGTTGGCCTGATCCTGGGCTTTTTCTGTTTTGGATCAGGCAGTAATGTGGCACCAGAATGAGAGAGTCAATTCAACCTGTATTCGATCAATATTATAGAGGATACCACCGTTTAGGTTTGTGTTAAGTCTGACATTTGCAATCATCTAGCTTATACTTTCGCATTCTTCGCATACGTCTTAGCCAGATCCTTGGCGTTTTTCTGGTTTGGATCAGGTAGTGATGTAGTACCAGAATGAAACAGTCAATTAAACCTGGAATCGATCAATATTTTAGATGATCACACCGTTTAGGTTTGTGCTAGGTCTGGTATTTGCTATCATTTGGCTCATACTTACGCATTTCTCCCATGCTTGTTGGCCAGATCCTGGGCTTCCCCTGGTTGGGATAGTGTAGTAATGTGGTAGCATACTGAAAGAGTCAATTAAACCTGACCTCGATCAATATTTTAAAGGATAACTCCGGTAGGGTCTCGTTTAGGTCTGGTATTTACCCGCATCAGGCTCATACATTCGCATTTTTCGCATACTTGTCGGCCAGATCCTGGGCTTTTTCTAGTTTGGATCACGTAGTAATATGGTACCAGAATGAAACAGTCAACTAAACCTGGATTCGATCAATATTTTAGACGATCACACCGGTTAGGTTTGTGTTAGGCCTGGTGTTTGCAATCATCTGGCTCATACTTTCGCATTCATCGCACACTTCTTGGCCAGATCCTGGTCTTTTTCTGGTTTGGATCTCGAAGTAATGTGGTAGCATACTGAAACAGTCAATTAAACGTGGCCCCGATCAATATTTTAAGGGATAACTCCGGTTGGGTCTCGTTTAGGTCTGGAATTTGCCCTCATCTGGCTTATACTTTCGCCTTCTTCGCACACTTGTTGGCCAGATCCTCGGCTTTTTCTGGTTTGGATCACGTAGTAGTGTGGTACCAGACTGATACAGCCAATTAACCTTGGTTTCGATCAATATTTAAGAGGACACCAACGTTTAGGTTTGTGTTAGGTCTGGTATTTGCAATCATCACGCTCATACATTCGCATTCTTCGCATACTTGTTGGCCAGAGCCTGTGTTTCTTTCTGGTTTCGATCACGTAGTAATGTGGTACCAGATTGAAAAAGTCAATTCAACTTGGTTTCGATCAATATTTTAGTGGCTAACACTGTTTAGGTTTGTGTTAGGTCTGGTATTTGCAACCATCTACCACATACTTTCGCATTTTTCGCATACTTGTCGCCCAGATCCTGGGCTTTTTCTGGTTTGGATCACGTAGTAATGTGGTACCAGAATGAAACAGTCAATTAATCCTGGATTCGATGAGTATTGTAGAGGATCACACCGGTTAGGTTTGTGTGAGGCCTGGTATTTGCAATCATCTGGCTTATACTTTCGCATTCTTCGCACACTTGTTGGCCAGATCCTGGGCTTTTTCTGTTTTGGGTCACGCAATAAAGCGGTAACAGGCTGAAACAGCCAATTCAACTTGGTTTCGATCAATATTTAAGAGGATAACACCGTTTAGGCTTGTGTTAGGTCTGGTATTTGCCCTCATCTGTCTCATACTTTCGCATTCCTGGCATAGCTGTTGGCCTGATCCTGGGCTGTTTCTGGTTTGGATCGCGCAGTAATGTGGTACAAGAATGAAACAGTCAATTAAACCTGGTTCCGATCAATATTTAAGAGGATAACACCGTTTAGGTTTGTGTTAGGTCTGGTGTTTGCAATCATCTGGGTCATACTTCCGCGTTAATCGCACACTTGTTGGCCAGATCCTGGGCTTTTTCTTGTTTGGATCTCGTAGTAATGCGGTACCATACTGAAACAGTCAACTAAACGTGGCCTCGATCTATATTTTA
Organism: Colletes latitarsis; assembly: GCF_051014445.1. Classification (NCBI taxonomy): domain Eukaryota; kingdom Metazoa; phylum Arthropoda; class Insecta; order Hymenoptera; family Colletidae; genus Colletes; species Colletes latitarsis. Next base: position 4,200,940 of record NC_135137.1, read on the forward strand.
AAGGATAACTCCGGTTGGGTCTCGTTTAGGTCTGGTATTTACCCGCATCTGGCTCATACACTCGCATTCTTCGCATACTTGTTGGCCAGATCCTGGGCTTCTTCTGGTTTGGATCACGTAGTAATGTGGTACCAGAATGAAGCAGTCAACTAAACCTGGATTCGATGAATATTGTAGAGGATCACACCGGTTAGGTTCGTGTGAGGCCTGGTATTTGCCCTCATCTGGCTCATACTTTCGCATTCTTCGCACACTTGTTGGCCAGATCCTGGGCTTTTTCAGGTTTGGATCACGTAGTAGTGTGGTACCAGACTGAAACAGCCAATTCAACTTGGTTTCGATCAATATTTAAGAGGATAACTCCGGTTGGGTCTCGTTTAGGTCTGGGATTTGCCCTCATCTGGCTTATACTTTCGCATTCTTCGCACACTTGTTGGCCAGATCCTGGGCTTCTTCTGGTTTGGGTCACGCAGTAATGTGGTAACAGTCTGAAGCAGCCAATTCAACTTTGTTTCGATCAATATTTAAGAGGATAACACCGTTTAGGCTTGTGTTAGGTCTGGTATTTGCCCTCATCTGTCTCATACTTTCGCATTCTTGGCATAGCTGTTGGCCTGATCCTGGGCTGTTTCTGGTTTGGATCACGCAGTGATGTGGTACAAGAATGGAACAGTCAATTAAACCTGGTTCCGACCAATATTTAAGAGGATAACACCGTTTAGGTTTGTGTTAGGCCTGGTGTTTGCAATCATCTGGGTCATACTTTCGCGTTCATCGCACACTTGTTGGCCAGATCCAGGGCTTTTTCTGGTTGGGATTGTGTAGTAATGCGGTACCACACTAAACAGTCAATTAAACCTGACCTGGATCAATATTATAAAGTATAGCACCGGTTAGTACACGTTTAGGTCTGGGATTTGCCCTCATCTGGCTCATACTTTCGCATTTTTCGCATACTTGTTGTCCAGATCACGGGCATTTTCTAGTTTGAATCACGTAGTAATATGGTACCAGAATGATACAGTCAACTAAACCTGGATTCGATCAATATTTTAGGCGATCACACCGGTTAGGTTTGTGTTAGGCCTGGTGTTTGCAATCATCTGGCTCATACTTTCGCATTCATCGCACACGTGTTGGCCAGATCCTGGTCTTTTTCTGGTTTGGATCTCGAAGTAATGTGGTAGCATACTGAAACAGTCAATCAAACGTGGCCCCGATCAATATTTTAAGGGATAACTCCGGTTGGGTCTCGTTGAGGTCTCGGATTTGCCCTCATCTGGCTTATACTTTCGCATTCTTCGCACACTTGTTGGACAGATCCTGGGCTTTTTCTGGTTTGTATCACGTAGCAGTGTGGTACCAGACAGAAACAGCCAATTCAACTTGGTTTCGGTCAATATTTAAGAGGACAACAACGTTTAGGTTTGTGTTAGGTCTGGTATTTGCAATCATCTGGCTCATACTTTCGCATTTTTCGCATACTTGTTGACCAGATCCCGGGCCTTTTCTGGTTTGGGTCACGTAGTAATGTGGTACCAGAATGAAACAGACAATTAAACATGGATTCGATCAATATTTTAACGGATAACTCCGGTTGGGTCTCGCCTAGGTCTGGTATTTGCCCTCATCTGGCTCATACTTTCGCATTTTTCGCATACTTGTTGGCCAGATCCTGGATTTTTTTCTGGTTTGGATCACGTAGTCATGTGGTACCATATTGAAACAGTCAATTAACCCTGGATCGATGAATAATGTAGAGGATCACACCGGTTAGGTTTGTGTGAGTCCTGGTATTTGCAATCATCTGGCTTATACTTTCGCATTTTTCACATACTTGTTGGCCAGATCCTGGTCTTTTTCTGGTTTGGATTTCGAAGTAATGTGGTAGCATACTGAAACAGTCAATCAAACGTGGCCCCGATCAATATTTTAAGGGATAACTCCGGTTGGGTCTCGTTTAGGTCTGGTATTTACCCGCATCTGGCTCATACACTCGCATTCTTCGCATACTCGTTGGCCAAATCCTGGGCTTCTTCTGGTTTGGATCACGTAGTAATGTGGTACCAGAATGAAGCAGTCAACTAAACCTGGATTCGATGAATATTGTAGAGGATCACACCGTTTAGGTTTGTGTTAGGCCTGGTGTTTGCTATCATCCGGGTCACACTTTCGCGTTCATCGCACACTTGTTGGCCAGATCCTGGACTTTTTCTGGTTTGGATCTCGTAGTAATGCGTTACCATACAGAAACAGTCAACTAAACGTGGCGTCGATCGATATTTTAAAGGATAACTCCGTTTGGGTCTCGTTTAGGTCTGGTATTTACCCGCATCTGGCCCATACATTCGCATTCTTCGCATACGTGTTGGACAGATCCGGTGTTTCTTTCTGGTTTCGATCACGTAGTAATGTGGTTCCAGATTGAAAAAGTCAATTCAACTTGTTTTCGATCAATATTTTAGAGGATAACTCCGGTTGGGTCTCGTTTAGGTCTGGTATTTACCCGCATCTGGCTCATACATTCGCATTTTTCGCATACTCGTCGGCCAGATCCTGGGCTTTTTCTGGTTTGGATCACGTAGTAATGTGGTACCAAGATGAATCAGTCAAATAAACCTGGATTCGACGAATATTTTAGAGGATCTCACCGGTTAGGTTTGTGTGAGGCCTGGTATTTGCAGTCATCTGGCTCATACTTTCGCATTCTTCGCACACTTGTTGGCCAGATCCTGTGTTTCTTTCTGGTTTGGATCACGTAGTAATGTGGTACCAGATTGAAAAAGTCAATTCAACTTGGTTTCGATCAATATTTTAGAGGCTAACACCGTTTAGGTTTTTGTTAGGTCTGGTATTTGCAATCATCTGCCTGATACTTTCGCATTTTGCGCATACTTGTCGGCAGATACTGGGCTTTTTCTGGTTTCGATCACGTAGTAATGTGGTTCCAGATTGAAAAAGTCAATTAACCCTGGATCGACGAATAATGTAGAGGATCACACCGGTTAGGTTTGTGTGAGTCCTGGTATTTGCAATCATCTGGCTTATACTTTCGCACTCTTCGCACACTTGTTGGCCAGTTCCTGGGCTTATTCTGGTTTGGATCACGCAGTAATGTGGTACAAGAATGAAACAATCAAATACACCTGGCCCCGATCAATATTTTAAGGGATAACACTGTTTAGGTTTGTGTTAGGTCTGGAATTTGCAATCATCTGGCTCATACTTTCGCACTTTTCGCATACTTGTTGGCCAGATCCTGGGCTCTCTCTGGTTTGGATCACGTAGTTATGTGGTACCAGAATGAAACTGTCAATTAAACCTGGATTCGATCAATATTTTAGACGATCACACCGATTAGGTTTGTGTTAGGCCTGGAATTTGCAATCATCTGGCTCATACTTTCACACTTTTCGCATACCTGTTGGCCAGATCGTGGTCTTTTTCTGGTTTGGATCTCGTAGTAATGTGGTAGCATATTGAAACAGTCAATTAAACGTGACCCCGATCAATATTTTAATGGATAACACAGTTTAGGTTTGTGTTAGGTCTGGAATTTGCAATCATCTGGCTCATACTTTCGCACTTTTCGCATACTTGTTGGCCAGATCCTGGGCTCTGTCTGGTTTCGATCACGTAGTTATATGGTACCAGAATGAAACTGTCAATTAAACCTGGATTCGATCAATATTTTAGACGATCACACCGATTAGGTTTGTGTTAGGCCTGGTATTTGCAATCATCTGGCTCATACTTTCGCACTTTTCGCATACTTGTTGGCCAGATCCTGTGTTTCCTTCTCGTTTGGGTCACGCAGTAATGCGGTAACAGGCTGAAACAGCCAATTCAAATTGGTTTCGATCAATATTTAGGAGGATAACACCGTTTAGGTTTGTGCTCGGTCTGGTATTTGCTGTCATCTGGCACATACTTTCGCATTTCTCGCATGCTTGTTGGCCAGACCCTGGGCTTTTTCTGGTTGGGATTGTGTAGTAATGTGGAACCACACTAAACAGTCAACTAAACCTGGATTCGATCCATATTTTAGAGGATCACACCGGTTAGGTTTGTGTTATTCCTGGTAATTGCAATCATCTGGCTCGTACTTTCGCATTTTTCGCATACTTGTTGGCCAGATCCTGGGATTTTTCTGGTTTGTATCACGTAGTAATGTGGTACCAGAATGAAACTGTCAATTAAACCTGGATTCGATCAATATTTTAGACGATAACAACGATTAGGTTTGTGTTAGGCCCGGTATTTGCAATCATCTGGCTCATACATTCGCATTCTTCGCCTACTTGTTGGCCAGATCCTGGACTTTTTCTGGTTTGGATCCCGTATTAATGTGATACCAGAATGAAACTGCCAATTAAACCTGGATTCGATCAATATTTTAGACGATCACACCGATTAGGTTTGTGTTAGGCCTGGTATTTGCAATCATCTGGCTCATTCTTTCGCATTTCTCGCATGCTTGTTGGCCAGATCCAGAGCTTTTTCTGGTTGGGATTGTGTAGTAATGTGGTACCACACTAAACAGTCAATTAAACCTGACCTGGATCAATATTTTAAAGTATAACAACGGTTGGGTCTCGTTTAGTTCTGGGATTTGCCCTCATCTGGCTCATACTTTCGCATTCTTCCCATACTTATTGGCAAGATCCTGTGCTTCTTTCTCGTTTGGGTCACGCTGTAATGCAGTAACAGGCTGAAACAGCCAATTCAACTTGGTTTCGATCAATATTTTAGAGGATCACACCGATTAGGTTTGTGTTAGGCCTGGTATTTGCAATCATCTAACACATACTTTCGCACTCTTCGCATACTTGTTGGCCAGATCCTGGACTTTTTCTGGTTTGGATCTCGTAGTAATGTGGTACCACACTGAAACAGTCAATTCAACTTGGTTTCGATCAATATTTTAGAGGATCACACCGATTAGGTTTGTGTTAGGCCTGGTATTTGCAATCATCTGGCTCATACTTTCGCACTCTTCGCATACTTGTTGGCCAGATCCTGGTCTTTTTCTGGTATGGATCTCGTATTAATGTGGTACCAGAATGAAACAGTCAATTAAACGTGTCCACGATCAATATTTTAAAGGATAACTCCGGTTTGGTCTCGTCTAGGTCTGGTATTTACCCGCATCTGGCTCATACATTCGCATTCTTCGCCTACTTGTTGGCCAGATCCTGTGTTTCTTTCTGGCTTGGATCACGTAGTAATGTGGTACCAGATTGAAAAAGTCAATTCAACTTGGTTTCGATCAATATTTTAGAGGATCACACCGGTTAGGTTTGTGTGAGGCCTGGTATTTGCAGTCATCAGGCTCATACTTTCGCATTATTCCGATACTCGTTGGCCAGATCCTGTCTTTCTTTCTGGTTCGGGTCACGCAGTAATGCGGTAACAGGCTGAAACAGCCAATTCAACTTGGTTTCGATCAATATTTAAGAGGATAATACCGTTTAGGTTTGTGTTAGGCCTGGTATTTGGAATCATCTGGCGCATACTATCGCATTCTTCGCATACCTTTTGGCCTGATCCTGGCCTGTTTCTGGTTTGGATCACGCACTAATGTGGTACAAAAATGAAACAGTCAATTAAACCTGGTTCCGATCAATATTTAAGAGGATAACACCGGTTAGGTTTGTGTTAGGCCAGGTGTTTGCAATCATCTGGGTCATACTTTCGCGTTCATCGCACACTTGTTGGCCAGATCCTGGACTTTTTCTGGTTTGGATCCCGTATTAATGTGGTACCAGAATGAAACTGCCAATTAAACTTGGATTCGGTCAATATTTTAGACGATCACACCGATTAGGTTTGTGTTAGGCCTGGTATTTGCAATCATCTGGCTCATACTTTCGCATTTTTCGCATACTTGTTAGCCACTTCCTGGGCTTTTTCTAGTTTGGATCACGTAGTAATATGGTACCAGAATGAAGCAGTCAACTAAATCTGGATTCGATCAATATTCTAGAGGATAACTCCGGTTAGGTTTGAGTTAGGTATGGTATTTGCAATCATCTGGCTCATACCTTCGCACTTTTCGCATACTTTTTGGCCAGATCCTGGGCTTTTTCTGGTTTGGATCTCGTAGTAATGTGGTAACAGACTGAAACAGTCAATTCAACTTGGTTTCGATCAATATTTTAGAGGATAAAACCTTTTAGGTTTGTGTTAGGTCTGGTATTTGCAATCATCTGCCTCATACTTTCGCATTTCTCGCATGCTTGATGGCCAGATCCTGGGCTTTTTCTGGTTGGGATTGTGTAGTAATGTGGTACCACACTAAACAGTCAATTAAACCTGACCTGGATCAATATTTTAAAGTATAACACCGGTTAGTTCATGTTTAGGTCTGGGATTTGCCCTGATGTGGCTCATACTTTCGCATTTTTCGCATGCTTGTTGGCCACATCCTGGGCTTTTCCTAGTTTGGATCACGTAGTAATATGGTACCAGACTGAAACAGTCAATTCAACTTGGTTTCGATCAATATTTTAGAGGATAACACCCTTTAGGTTTGTGTTAGGTCTGGTATTTGCAATCATCAGGCTCATAGTTTCGCACTTTTCGCATACTTGTTGGCCAGATCCTGGGCTTTTTCTGGTTTGGATCTCGTAGTAATGTGGTACCACACTGAAACAGTCAATTCAACTTGGTTTCGATCAATATTTTAGAGGATCACACCGATTAGGTTTGTGTTAGGCCTGGTATTTGCAATCATCTGGCTCATACTTTCGCACTCTTCGGATACTTGTTGGCCAGATCCTGTGTTTTTTTCTAGTTGGGATCACGTAGTAATGTGGTACCAGAATAAAATTGTCAATTAAACCTGGATTCGATCAATATTTTAGACGATCACACCGGTTAGGCTTGTGTTAGGCCTGGTGTTTGCAATCATCTGGCTCATACTTTCACATTCTTCCCATACTTGTTGGCCAGATCCTGTGTTTTTTTCTGGTTGGTATCACGTAGTAATGTGGTAACAGACTGAAGCAGTCAATTCAACTTGGTTTCGATCAATATTTTAGAGGATAACACCTTTTAGGTTTGTGTTAGGTCTGGTATTTGCAATCATCTGCCTCATACTTTCGCATTTCTCGCATGCTTGTTGGCCTGATCCTGGGCTCTTTCTGGTTGGGATTGTGTAGTAATGTGGTACCACACTAAACAGTCAATTAAACCTGACCTGGATCAATATTTTAAAGTATAACACCGGTTAGTTCATGTTTAGGTCTGCGATTTGCCCTCATCTGGCTCATACTTTCGCAATTTTCGCATACTTGTTGGCCAGATCCTGTGTTTCCTTCTCGTTTGGGTCACGCAGTAATGCGGTAACAGGCTGAAACAGCCAATTCAAATTGGTTTCGATCAATATTTAGGAGGATAACACCGTTTAGGTTTGTGCTCGGTCTGGTATTTGCTGTCATCTGGCACATATTTTCGCATTTCTCGCATGCTTGTTGGCCAGATCCTTGGCTTTTTCTGGTTGGGATTGTGCAGTAAAGTGGAACCACACTAAACAGTCAATTAAACCTGACCTCGATCAATATTTTAAAGTATAACACCGGTTAGTTCATGTTTAGGTCTGGGATTTGCCCTCATCTGGCTCATACTTTCGCACTTTTCGCATACTTGTTGGCCAGATCCTGTGTTTCCTTCTCGTTTGGGTCACGCAGTAATGCGGTAACAGGCTGAAACAGCCAATTCAAATTGGTTTCGATCAATATTTAGGAGGATAACACCGTTTAGGTTTGTGCTCGGTCTGGTATTTGCTGTCATCTGGCACATATTTTCGCATTTTTCGCATGCTTGTTGGCCAGATCCTTGGCTTTTTCTGGTTGGGATTGTGCAGTAATGTGGAACCACACTAAACAGTCAATTAAACCTGACCTCGATCAATATTTTAAAGTATAACACCGGTAAGTTCACGTTTAGGTCTGGGATTTGCCCTGATGTGGCTCATACTTTCGCATTTTTCGCATGCTTGTAGGCCACATCCTGGGCCTTTTCTAGTTTGGATCACGTAGTAATATGGTACCAGAATGAAACAGTCAACTAAACCTGGATTCGATCAATATTCTAGAGGATAACACCGGTTAGGTTGGAGTTAGGTGTGGTATTTGCAATCATCTGGCTCATACTTTCGCACTTTTCGCATACTTTTTGGCCAGATCCTGGGCTTTTTCTGGTTTGGATCTCGTAGTAATGCGTTACCATACTGAAACAGTCAATTAAATTTGGCCTCCATAAATATTTTAAAGGATAACTCCGGTTGGGTCTCGTTTAGGTCTGGGATTTGCGCCCATCTGGCTTGTACTTTCGCATTCTTGGCACACTTGTTGGCCAGTTCCTGGGCTTTTTCTGGTTTGGATCACGTAGTAGTGTGGTTACAGACTGAAACAGCCAATTCAACTTGGTTTCGATCAATATTTTAGAGGATCACACCGATTAGGTTTGTGTTAGGCCTGGTATTTGCAATCATCTGGCTCATACTTTCGCACTCTTCGCATACTTGTTGGTCAGATCCTGGTCTTTTTCTGGTTTGGATCGCGTAGTAATGTGGTACCAGAATGAAACAGTCAATTCAACTTGGTTTCGATCAATATTTTAGAGGATCACACCGGTTAGGTCTGTGTGAGGCCTGGTATTTGCAGTCATCAGGCTCATAATTTCGCATTCTTCCCATACTTGTTGGCCAGATCCTGTCTTTCTTTCTGGTTTTGGTCACGCAGTAATGCGGTAACAGGCTGAAACAGCCAATTCAACTTGGTCCCGATCAATATTTAAGAGGATAACACCGGTTAGGTTTGTGTTAGGCCAGGTGTTTGCAATCATCTGGGTCATACTTTCGCGTTCATCGCACACTTGTTGGCCAGATCCTGGACTTTTTCTGGTTTGGATCTCGTATTAATGTGGTACCAGAATGAAACTGCCAATTAAACCTGGATTCGATCAATATTTTAGACGATCACACCGATTAGGTTTGTGTTAGGCCTGGTATTTGCAGTCATCAGGCTCATACTTTCGCATTCTTCCCATACTTGTTGGCCAGATCCTGTCTTTCTTTCTGGTTTGGGTCACGCAGTAATGCGGTAACAGGCTGAAACAGCCAATTCAACATGGTTTCGATCAATATTTAAGAGGATAACACCGTTTAGGTTTGTGTTAGGCCTGGTATTTGCAATCATCTGGCTCATACTTCCGCATTCTTCGCATACCTGTTGGCCTGATCCTGGCCTGTTTCTGGTTTGGAACACGCACTAATGTGGTACAAAAATGAAACAGTCAATTAAACCTGGTTCCGATCAATATTTAAGAGGATCACACCGATTAGGTTTGTGTTAGACCTGGTATTTGCCGTGATCTGGCTCATACATTCGCATTTCTCGCATGGTTGTTGGCCAGATCCAGGACTTTTTCTGGTTTGTATCACGTAGTAATGCGGTTGCACACTGAAGCAGTCAGTTGATCCTGTTTTCGATCAATATTTTAAAGTATAACACCGGTTGGTTCACGTTTAGGTCTGGGTTTTGCCCTCACCTGTCTCATACTTTCGCATTCTTCGCATACCTGTTGGCCTGATCCTGGGCTTTTTCTGGTTTGGATCACGCAGCAATGTGGTACCAGAATGGAACAGTCAATTCAACTTGGTTTCGATCAATATTTTAGAGGATAACACCCTTTAGGTTTGTCTTAGGTCTGGTATTTGCAATCATCTGGCTCATACTTTCGCATTCTTCGCACACTTGTTCGCCAAATCCTGTGCTTTTTTCTAGTTGGGATCACGTAGTAATGTGGTACCAGACTGAAACAGTCAATTCAACTTGGTTTCGATCAATATTTTAGAGGATAACACCCTTTAGGTTTCTGTTAGGTCTGGTATTTGCAATCATCAGGCTCATAGTTTCGCACTTTTCGCATACTTGTTGGCCAGATCCTGGGCTTTTTCTGGTTTGGATCACGTAGTGATGTGGTAACAGACTGAAACAGTCAATTCAACTTGGTTTCGATCAATATTTTAGAGGATAACACCTTTTAGGTTTGTGATAGGTCTGGTATTTGCAATCATCTGCCTCATACTTTCGCATTTCTCGCATGCCAGTTGGCCAGATCCTGGGCTTTTTCTGGTTGGGATTGTGTAGTAATGTGGTACCACACTAAACAGTCAATTAAACCTGACCTGGATCAATATTTTAAAGTATAACACCGGTTAGTTCATGTTTAGGTCTGGGATTTGCCCTGATGTGGCTCATACTTTCGCATTTTTCGCATGCTTGTTGGCCACATCCTGGGCTTTTTCTAGTTTGGATCACGTAGTAATATGGTACCAGACTGAAACAGTCAATTCAACTTGGTTTCGATCAATATTTTAGAGGATAACACCCTTTAGGTTTGTGTTAGGTCTGGTATTTGCAATCATCAGGCTCATAGTTTCGCACTTTTCGCATACTTGTTGGCCAGATCCTGGGCTTTTTCTGGTTTGGATCTCGTAGTAATGTGGTACCACACTGAAAGAGTCAATTCAACTTGGTTTCGATCAATATTTTAGAGGATCACACCGATTAGGTTTGTGTTAGGCCTGGTATTTGCAATCATCTGGCTCATACTTTCGCACTCTTCGCATACTTGTTGGCCAGATCCTGTGTTTTTTTCTAGTTGGGATCACGTAGTAATGTGGTACCAGAATAAAACTGTCAATTAAACCTGGATTCGATCAATATTTTAGACGATCACACCGGTTAGGCTTGTGTTAGGCCTGGTGTTTGCAATCATCTGGCTCATACTTTCACATTCTTCCCATACTTGTTGGCCAGATCCTGTGTTTTTTTCTGGTTGGTATCACGTAGTAATGTGGTAACAGACTGAAACAGTCAATTCAACTTGGTTTCGATCAATATTTTAGAGGCTAACACCTTTTAGGTTGTGTTAGGTCTGGTATTTGCAATCATATGCCTCATACTTTCGCATTTCTCGCATGCTTGTTGGCCTGATCCTGGGCTTTTTCTGGTTGGGATTCTGCAGTAATGTGGAACCACACTAAACAGTCAATTAAACCTGACCTCGATCAATATTTTATAGTATAACACCGGTTAGTTCATGTTTAGGTCTGGGATTTGCCCTCATCTGGCTCATACTTTCGCACTTTTCGCATACTTGTTGGCCAGATCCTGTGTTTCCTTCTCGTTTGGGTCACGCAGTAATGCGGTAACAGGCTGAAACAGCCAATTCAAATTGGTTTCGATCAATATTTAGGAGGATAACACCGTTTAGGTTTGTGCTCGGTCTGGTATTTGCTGTCATCTGGCACATATTTTCGCATTTCTCGCATACTTTTTGGCCAGATCCTGGGCTTTTTCTGGTTTGGATCTCGTAGTAATGCGTTACCATACTGAAACAGTCAATTAAATTTGGCCTCCATAAATATTTTAAAGGATAACTCCGGTTGGGTCTCGTTTAGGTCTGGGATTTGCGTCCATCTGGCTTGTACTTTCGCATTCTTGGCACACTTGTTGGCCAGTTCCTGGGCTTTTTCTGGTTTGGATCACGTAGTAGTGTGGTTACAGACTGAAACAGCCAATTCAACTTGGTTTCGATCAATATTTTAGAGGATCACACCGATTAGGTTTGTGTTAGGCCTGGTATTTGCAATCATCTGGCTCATACTTTCGCACTCTTCGCATACTTGTTGGCCAGATCCTGGTCTTTTTCTGGTTTGGATCTCGTAGTAATGTGGTACCAGAATGAAACAGTCAATTCAACTTGGTTTCGATCAATATTTTAGAGGATCACACCGGTTAGGTCTGTGTGAGGCCTGGTATTTGCAGTCATCAGGCTCATAATTTCGCATTCTTCCCATACTTGTTGGCCAGATCCTGTCTTTCTTTCTGGTTTTGGTCACGCAGTAATGCGGTAACAGGCTGAAACAGCCAATTCAACTTGGTTTCGATCAATATTTAAGAAGATTTCACCGTTTAGGTTTGTGTTAGGCCTGGTCTTTGGAATCATCTGGCGCATACTTTCGCATTCTTCGCATACCTGTTGGCCTGATCCTGGCCTGTTTCTGGTTTGGATCACGCACTAATGTGGGACAAAAATGAAACAGTTAATTAAACCTGGTCCCGATCAATATTTAAGAGGATAACACCGGTTAGGTTTGTGTTAAGCCAGGTGTTTGCAATCATCTGGGTCATACTTTCGCGTTCATCGCACACTTGTTGGCCAGATCCTGGACTTTTTCTGGTTTGGATCTCGTATTAATGTGGTACCAGAATGAAACTGCCAATTAAACCTGGATTCGATCAATATTTTAGACGATCACACCGATTAGGTTTGTGTTAGGCCTGGTATTTGCAGTCATCAGGCTCATATTTTCGCATTCTTCCCATACTTGTTGGCCAGATCCTGTCTTTCTTTCTGGTTTGGGTCACGCAGTAATGCGGTAACAGGCTGAAACAGCCAATTCAACTTGGTTTCGATCAATATTTAAGAGGATAACACCGTTTAGGTTTGTGTTAGGCCTGGTATTTGCAATCATCTGGCTCATACTTTCGCATTCTTCGCATACCTGTTGGCCTGATCCTGGCCTGTTTCTGGTTTGGAACACGCACTAATGTGGTACAAAAATGAAACAGTCAATTAAACCTGGTTCCGATCAATATTTAAGAGGATCACACCGATTAGGTTTGTGTTAGACCTGGTATTTGCCCTGATCTGGCTCATACATTCGCATTTCTCGCATGGTTGTTGGCCAGATCCTGGACTTTTTCTGGTTTGTATCACGTAGTAATGCGGTTGCACACTGAAGCAGTCAGTTGATCCTGTTTTCGATCAATATTTTAAAGTATAACACCGGTTGGTTCACGTTTAGGTCTGGGTTCTGCCCTCACCTGTCTCATACTTTCGCATTCTTCGCATACCTGTTGGCCTGATCCTGGGCTTTTTCTGGTTTGGATCACGCAGCAATGTGGTACCAGAATGGAACAGTCAATTCAACTTGGTTTCGATCAATATTTTAGAGGATAACACCCTTCAGGTTTGTCTTAGGTCTGGTATTTGCAATCATCTGGCTCATACTTTCGCATTCTTCGCACACTTGTTCGCCAAATCCTGTGCTTTTTTCTAGTTGGGATCACGTAGTAATGTGGTACCAGACTGAAACAGTCAATTCAACTTGGTTTCGATCAATATTTTAGAGGATAACACCCTTTAGGTTTCTGTTAGGTCTGGTATTTGCAATCATCAGGCTCATAGTTTCGCACTTTTCGCATACTTGTTGGCCAGATCCTGGGCTTTTTCTGGTTTGGATCACGTAGTGATGTGGTAACAGACTGAAACAGTCAATTCAACTTGGTTTCGATCAATATTTTAGAGGATAACACCTTTTAGGTTTGTGATAGGTCTGGTATTTGCAATCATCTGCCTCATACTTTCGCATTTCTCGCATGCCAGTTGGCCAGATCCTGGGCTTTTTCTGGTTGGGATTGTGTAGTAATGTGGTACCACACTAAACAGTCAATTAAACCTGACCTGGATCAATATTTTAAAGTATAACACCGGTTAGTTCATGTTTAGGTCTGGGATTTGCCCTGATGAGGCTCATACTTTCGCATTTTTCGCATGCTTGTTGGCCACAACCTGGGCTTTTTCTAGTTTGGATCACGTAGTAATATGGTACCAGAGTGAAACAGTCAATTCAACTTGGTTTCGATCAATGTTTTAGAGGATAACACCCTTTAGGTTTGTGTTAGGTCTGGTATTTGCAATCATCAGGCTCATAGTTTCGCACTTTTCGCATACTTGTTGGCCAGATCCTGGGCTTTTTCTGGTTTGGATCTCGTAGTAATGTGGTACCGCACTGAAAGAGTCAATTCAACTTGGTTTCGATCAATATTTTAGAGGCTAACACCTTTTAGGTTGTGTTAGGTCTGGTATTTGCAATCATCTGGCTCATACCTTCGCACTCTTCGCATACTTGTTGGCCAGATCCTGTGTTTTTTTCTAGTTGGGATCACGTAGTAATGTGGTACCAGAATAAAACTGTCAATTAAACCTGGATTCGATCAATATTTTAGACGATCACACCGGTTAGGCTTGTGTTAGGCCTGGTGTTTGCAATCATCTGGCTCATACTTTCACATTCTTCCCATACTTGTTGGCCAGATCCTGTGTTTTTTTCTGGTTGGTATCACGTAGTAATGTGGTAACAGACTGAAACAGTCAATTCAACTTGGTTTCGATCAATATTTTAGAGGCTAACACCTTTTAGGTTGTGTTAGGTCTGGTATTTGCAATCATATGCCTCATACTTTCGCATTTCTCGCATGCTTGTTGGCCTGATCCTGGGCTTTTTCTGGTTGGGATTGTGCAGTAATGTGGAACCACACTAAACAGTCAATTAAACCTGACCTCGATCAATATTTTATAGTATAACACCGGTTAGTTCATGTTTAGGTCTGGGATTTGCCCTCATCTGGCTCATACTTTCGCACTTTTCGCATACTTGTTGGCCAGATCCTGTGTTTCCTTCTCGTTTGGGTCACGCAGTAATGCGGTAACAGGCTGAAACAACCAATTCAAATTGGTTTCGATCAATATTTAGGAGGATAACACCGTTTAGGTTTGTGCTCGGTCTGGTATTTGCTGTCATCTGGCACATATTTTCGCATTTCTCGCATGCTTGTTGGCCAGATCCTTGGCTATTTCTGGTTGGGATTGTGCAGTAATGTGGAACCACACTAAACAGTCAATTAAACCTGACCTCGATCAATATTTTAAAGTATAACACCGGTAAGTTCACGTTTAGGTCTGGGATTTGCCCTGATGTGGCTCATACTTTCGCATTTTTCGCATGCTTGTTGGCCACATCCTGGGCCTTTTCTAGTTTGGATCACGTAGTAATATGGTACCAGAATGAAACAGTCAACTAAACCTGGATTCGATCAATATTCTAGAGGATAACACCGGTTAGGTTTGAGTTAGGTGTGGTATTTGCCATCATCTGGCTCATACTTTCGCACTTTTCGCATACTTTTTGGCCAGATCCTGGGCTTAATCTGGTTTGGATCTCGTAGTAATGCGTTACCATACTGAAACAGTCAATTAAACGTGGCCTCGATCAATATTTTAAAGGATAACTCCGGTTGTGTCTCGTTTAGGTCTGGTATTTACCCGCATCCGGCTCATACATTCGCATTCTTCGCCTACATGTTGGCCAGATCCTGTGTTTCTTTCTGGTTTGGATCACGTAGTAATGTGGTACCAGATTGAAAAAGTCAATTCAACTTGGTTTCGATCAATAGTTTAGAGGATCACACCGGTTAGGTTTGTGTGAGGCCTGGTATTTGCAGTCATCAGGCTCATAATTTCGCATTCTTCCCATACTTGTTGGCCAGATCCTGCCTTTCTTTCTGGTTTTGGTCATGCAGTAATGCGGTAACAGGCTGAAACAGCCAATTCAACTTGGTTTCGATCAATATTTAAGAAGATAACACCGGTTAGGTTTGTGTTAGGCCAGGTGTTTGCAATCATCTGGGTCATACTTTCGCGTTCATCGCACACTTGTTGGCCAGATCCTGGACTTTTTCTGGTTTGGATCTCGTATTAATGTGGTACCAGAATGAAACTGCCAATTAAACCTGGATTCGATCAATATTTTAGACGATCACACCGATTAGGTTTGTGTTAGGTGTGGTATTTGCAATCATCTGGCTCATACTTTCGCACTTTTCGCATACTTTTTGGCCAGATCCTGGGCTTTTTCTGGTTTGGATCTCGTAGTAATGCGTTACCATACTGAAACAGTCAATTAAATTTGGCCTCGATCAATATTTTAAAGGATAACTCCGGTTGGGTCTCGTTTAGGTCTGGGATTTGCGCCCATCTGGCTTGTACTTTCGCATTCTTGGCACACTTGTTGGCCAGTTCCTGGGCTTTTTCTGGTTTGGATCACGTAGTAGTGTGGTTACAGACTGAAACAGCCAATTCAACTTGGTTTCGATCAATATTTTAGAGGATCACACCGATTAGGTTTGTGTTAGACCTGGTATTTGCAATCATCTTGCTCATTCTTTCGCATTTCTCGCATGCTTGTTGGCCAGATCCAGGGCTTTTTCTGGTTGGGATTGTGTAGTAATGTGGTACCACACTAAACAGTCAATTCAACCTGACCTGGATCAATATTTTAAAGTATAACACCGGTTAGTTCATGTTTAGGTCTGAGATTTGCCCTGATCTGGCTCATGCATTCGCATTTCTCGCATGCTTGTTGGCCAGATCCTGGACTTTTTCTGGTTTGTATCACGTAGTAATGCGGTTCCACACTGAAGCAGTCAGTTGATCCTGTTTTCGATCAATATTTTAAAGTATAACACCGGTTGGTTCACGTTTAGGACTGGGTTTTGCCCTCATCTGTCTCATACTTTCGCATTCTTCGCATACCTGTTGGCCTGATCCTGGGCTTTTTCTGGTTTGGATCACGCAGCAATGTGGTACCAGAATGGAACAGTCAATTAAACCTGGTTTCGATGAATATTTTGGATGATAGGACCGATGAGGTTTGTGTTAGGTTTGGTATTTGCAATCATCTAGCTCATACTTTCGCATTCTTCGCACACTTGTTCGCCATATCCTGTGCTTTTTCAGGTTTGTATCACGTAGTAATGCGGTTCCACACTGAAGCAGTCAGTTGATCCTGATTTCGATTAATAATTTAACGGATAACTCCGGTTGGGTCTCGTCTAGGTCTGGTATTTACCCGCATCTGGCTTATACATTCGCATTCTTCGCCTACTTGTTGGCCAGATCCTGTGTTTCTTTCTGGTTTGGATCACGTAGTAATGTGGTACCAGATTGAAAAAGTCAATTCAACTTGGTTTCGATCAATATTTTAGAGGATCACACCGGTTAGGTTTGTGTGAGGCCTGGTATTTGCAGTCATCAGGCTCATAATTTCGCATTCTTCCCATACTTGTTGACCAGATCCTGTCTTTCTTTCTGGTTTTGGTCACGCAGTAATGCGGTAACAGGCTGAAACAGCCAATTCAACTTGGTTTCGATCAATATTTAAGAGGATAACACCGTTTAGGTTTGTGTTAGGCCTGGTATTTGGAATCATCAGGCGCACACTTTCGCATTCTTCGCATACCTGTTGGCCTGATCCTGGCCTGTTTCTGGTTTGGATCACGCACTAATGTGGTACAAAAATGAAACAGTTAATTAAACCTGGTTCCGATCAATATTTAAGAGGATAACACCGGTTAGGTTTGTGTTAGGCCAGGTGTTTGCAATCATCTGGGTCATACTTTCGCGTTCATCGCACAATTGTTGGCCAGATCCTGGACTTTTTCTGGTTTGGATCTCGTATTAATGTGGTACCAGAATGAAACTGCCAATTAGACCTGGATTCGATCAATATTTTAGACGATCACACCGATTAGGTTTGTGTTAGGCCTGGTATTTGCAATCATCCGGCTCATACTTTCGCACTTTTCGCATACTTGTTGGCCAGATCCTGGGATTTTTCTGGTTTGTATCACGTAGTAATGTGGTACCAGAATGAAACTGTCAATTAAACCTGGATTCGATCAATATTTTGGAGGATCACACCGATTAGGTTTGTGTTAGGTGTGGTATTTGCAATCATCTGGCTCATACTTTCGCACTTTTCGCATACTTTTTGGCCAGATCCTGGGCTTTTTCTGGTTTGGATCTCGTAGTAATGCGTTACCATACTGAAACAGTCAATTAAATTTGGCCTCGATCAATATTTTAAAGGATAACTCCGGTTGGGTCTCGTTTAGGTCTGGGATTTGCGCCCATCTGGCTTGTACTTTCGCATTCTTGGCACACTTGTTGGCCAGATCCTGGACTTTTTCTGGTTTGGATCTCGTATTAATGTGGTACCAGAATGAAACTGCCAATTAAACCTGGATTCGATCAATATTTTAGACGATCACACCGATTAGGTTTGTGTTAGGCCTGGTATTTGCAATCATCTGGCTCATACTTTCGCACTTTTCGCATACTTGTTGGCCAGATCCTGGGATTTTTCTGGTTTGTATCACGTAGTAATGTGGTACCAGAATGAAACTGTCAATTAAACCTGGATTCGATCAATATTTTGGAGGATCACACCGGTTAGGTTTGTGTGAGGCCTGGTATTTGCAGTCATCAGGCTCATAATTTCGCATTCTTCCCATACTTGTTGGCCAGATCCTGTCTTTCTTTCTGGTTTTGGTCACGCAGTAATGCGGTAACAGGCTGAAACAGCCAATTCAACTTGGTTTCGATCAATATTTATGAGGATAACACCGTTTGGGTTTGTGTTAGGCCTGGTATTTGGAATCATCTGGCGCACACTTTCGCATTCTTCGCATACCTGTTGGCCTGAGCCTGGCCTGTTTCTGGTTTGGATCACGCCCTAATGTGGTACAAAAATGAAACAGTTAATTAAACCTGGTTCCGATCAATATTTAAGAGAATAACACCGGTTAGGTTTGTGTTAGGGCAGGTGTTTGCAATCATCTGGGTCATACTTTCGCGTTCATCGCACACTTGTTGGCCAGATCCTGGACTTTTTCTGGTTTGGATCTCGTATTAATGTGGTACCAGAATGAAACTGCCAATTAAACCTGGATTCGATCAATATTTTAGACGATCACACCGATCAGGTTTGTGTTAGGCCTGGTATTTGCAATCATCTGGCTCATACTTTCGCACTTTTCGCATACTTGTTGGCCAAATCCTGGGATTTTTCTGGTTTGTATCACGTAGTAATGTGGTACCAGAATGAAACTGTCAATTAAACCTGGATTCGATCAATATTTTGGAGGATCACACCGATTAGGTTTGTGTTAGACCTGGTATTTGCAATCATCTTCCTCATTCTTTCGCATTTCTCGCATGCTTGTTGGCCAGATCCAGGGCTTTTTCTGGTTGGGATTGTGTAGTAATGTGGTACCACACTAAACAGTCAATTAAACCTGACCTGGATCAATATTTTAAAGTATAACACCGGTTAGTTCATGTTTAGGTCTGAAATTTGCCCTGATCTGGCTCATACTTTCGCATTTCTCGCATGCTTGTTGGCCAGATCATGTGCTTTTTCTAGTGTGGATCACGTAGTAATGCGGTTCCACACTGAAGCAGTCAGTTGATCCTGTTTTCGATCAATATTTTAAAGTATAACACCGGTTGGTTCACGTTTAGGTCTGGGTTTTGCCCTCATTTGTCTCATACTTTCGCATTCTTCGCATACCTGTTGGCCTGATCCTGGGCTTTTTCTGGTTTGGATCACGCAGCAATGTGGTACCAGAATGGAACAGTCAATTAAACGTGGCCTCGATCAATATTTTAAAGGATAACTCCGGTTGGGTCTCGTCTATGTCTGGTATTTACCCGCATCTGGCTCATACATTCGCATTCTTCGCCTACTTGTTGGCCAGATCCTGTGTTTCTTTCTGGTTTGGATCACGTAGTAATGTGGTACCAGATTGAAAAAGTCAATTCAACTTGGTTTCGATCAATATTTTAGAGGATCACACCGGTTAGGTTTGTGTGAGGCCTGGTATTTGCAGTCATCAGGCTCATACTTTCGCACTCTTCCCATACTTGTTGGCCAGATCCTGTCTTTCTTTCTGGTTTGGGTCACGCAGTAATGCGGTAACAGGCTGAAACAGCCAATTCAACTTGGTTTCGATCAATATTTAAGAGGATAACACCGTTTAGGTTTGTGTTAGGCCTGGTATTTGCAATCATCTGGCTCATACTTTCGCATTCTTCGCATACCTGTTGGCCTGATCCTGGCCTGTTTCTGGTTTGGATCACGCACTAATGTGGTACAAAAATGAAACAGTTAATTAAACCTGGTTCCGATCAATATTTAAGAGGATAACACCGGTTAGGTTTGTGTTAGGCCAGGTGTTTGCAATCATCTGGGTCATACTTTCGCGTTCATCGCACACTTGTTGGCCAGATCCTGGACTTTTTCTGGTTTGGATCTCGTATTAATGTGGTATCAGAATGAAACTGCCAATTAAACCTGGATTCGATCAATATTTTAGACGATCACACCGATTAGGTTTGTGTTAGACCTGGTATTTGCAATCATCTTCCTCATTCTTTCGCATTTCTCGCATGCTTGTTGGCCAGATCCAGGGCTTTTTCTGGTTGGGATTGTGTAGTAATGTGGTACCACACTAAACAGTCAATTAAACCTGACCTGGATCAATATTTTAAAGTATAACACCGGTTAGTTCATGTTTAGGTCTGAGATTTGCCCTGATCTGGCTCATACTTTCGCATTTCTCGCATGCTTGTTGGCCAGATCCTGGGCTTTTTCTAGTGTGGATCACGTAGTAATAAGTTACCAGAATGAAACAGTCAACTAAACCTGGATTCGATCAATATTTTAGAGGATCTCACCAGTTAGGTTTGTGTTAGGCCTGGTATTTGCAATCATCTGGCTCATACTTTCGCATTCTTCCCATACTTGTTGGCCAGATCCTGTCTTTCTTTCTGGTTTGGGTCACGCAGTAATGCGGTAACAGGCTGAAACAGCCAATTCAACTTGGTTTCGATCAATATTTAAGAGGATAACACCTTTTAGGATTGCGTTAGGTCTGGTATTTGCAATCATCTGCCTCATTCTTTCGCATTATTCGCATACTTGTCGGCCAGATCCTGGGCTTTTTCTGGTTTGTATCACGTAGTAATGCGGTTCCACACTGAAGCAGTCAGTTGATCCTGATTTCGATTAATATTTTAACGGATAACTCCGGTTGGGTCTCGCCTATGACTGGTATAACCAATCATCTGGCCCATACTTTCGCATTTTTCGCATACTTCTTGGCCAGATCCTGGGCTTTTTCTGGTTTGGATCACGTAGTAATATGGTACCAGAATGAAACAGTCAACTAAACCTGGATTCGCTCAATATTGACGAGGATAACACCGTTTATGTTTGTGTTAGGTCTGGTATTTGCAATAATCTGGTGCATACTTTCGCATTTCTCGCATGCTTGTTGGCCAGATCCTGGGCTTTTTCAGGTTTGGATCACGTAGTAATGTGGTACCAGAATGAAACAGTCTACTAAACCTGGATCCGATCAATATTTAAGAGGATAACACCGTTTAGGTTTGTGTTAGGCCTGGTATTTGCTATCATCTGGTGCATACTTTCGCATTTCTCGTATGCTTGTTGGCCAGATCCTGGGCTCTTTCTGGTTGGGATTGTGTAGTAATGTGGTACTACACTAAACACTCAAATAAACCTGACCTGGATCAATATTTTAAAGTATAACACCATTTAGTTCACGTTTAGGTCTAGGATTTGCCCTCATCTGTCTCATATTTTCGCATTCTTCGCATACCTGTTAGGCTGGTCCTGGGCTTTTTCTGGTTTGGATCACGCAGTACTGTGGTACCAGACTGAAACAGCCAATTCAACTTGGTTTCGATCAATATTTAAGAGGACAACACCGTTTAGGTTTGTGGTAGGTCTGGTATTTGCAATCATCTGTCTCATACTTTCGCATTTCTCGTATGATTGTTGGCCAGATCCTGGGCTTTCTCTGGTTGGGATTGTGTTGTAATGTGGTACCACACTAAACACTCAAATAAACCTGACCTGGATCAATATTTTGAAGTATAACACCGGTTAGTTCACGTTTAGGTCTGGGGTTTGCCCTCATCTGGCTCATTCTTTCGCAATGTCTGCATTCTTGTTGGCCAGATCCTGGGCTTTTTCTAGTTTGGATCACGTAGTAATACGGTACCAGAATAAAACAGTCAACTAAACCTGGATTCGAGCAATATTTTAGAGGATCACACCGTTTAGGTTTGTGTTAGGCCTGGTATTTGCAATCATCTGGCTCATACTTTCGCATTTCTCGCATGCTTGTTGGCCAGATCCTGGGCTTTTTCTGGTTTGGATCACGTAGTAATACGGTACCAGAATGAAACAGTCAACTAAACCTGGATTCGATCAATATTTTAGACGATCACACCGAATAAGTTTGTGTTAGGCCTGGTATTTGCAATCATCTGGCTCATACTGTCGCATTCTTCCCAAACTTGTTGGCCAGATCCTGGGCTTTTTCTGGTTTGGACCACGTAGTAATGTGGTACCAGAATGAAACTGTCAACTAAACCTGGATTCGATCAATATTTTAGGGGATCACACCGGATAGGTTTGTGTTAGGCCTGGTGTTTGCAATCATCTGGCTCATACTTTCGCATTCATCGCACACTTGTTGGCCAGATCCTGGACTTTTTGTGGTTCGGATCTCGTAGTAATGTGGTACCACACTGAAACAGTCAATTCAACTTGGTGTCGATCAATATTTTACAGGATAACACCGTTTAGGTTTGTGTTAGGTCTGGTATTTGCAATCATCTGGCTCATACATTCGCGTTCTTCGCACACTTGTTGGCCAGATCCTGGGCTTTTTCTGGTTTGGATCTCGTAGTAATGTGGTACCACACTGAAACAGTCAATTCAACTTGGTGTCGATCAATATTTTACAGGATAACACCGTTTAGGTTTGTGTTAGGTCTGGTATTTGCAATCATCTGGCTTATACTTTTGCATTCTTCGCACACTTGTTGGCTAGATTCTGGGCTTTCTCAGGTTTGGATCACGTAGTAGTGTGGTACCAGACTGAAACAGCCAATTCAACTTGGTTTCGATCAATATTTCAGTGGACAACACCGTTTAGGTTTGTGTTAGGCCTGGTATTTGCAATCATCTGGGTCATACTTTCGCACTCTTCGCATACTTGTTGGCCAGATCCTGGACTTTTTCTGGTTCGGATCTCGTAGTAATGTGGTACCACACTGAAACAGTCAATTCAACTTGGTGTCGATCAATATTTTACAGGATAACACCGTTTAGGTTTGTGTTAGGTCTGGTATTTGCAATCATCTGGCTCATACATTCGCGTTCTTCGCACACTTGTTGGCCAGATCCTGGGCTTTTTCTGGTTTGGATCACATTGTAGTGTGGTTCCAGACAGAAGCAGCCAATTCAACTTGGTTTCGATCAATATTTAAGAGCATAACACCATTTAGGTTTGTGTTAGGCCTGGTAGTTGCAATAATCTGGTTCATACTTTCGCATTCTTCGCACACTTGTTGGCCAAATCCTGGACTTTTTCTGGGTTGGGTTTCGTAGTAATGTGGTACCACACTGAAACAGTCAATTAAACCTGGATTCGATGAATATTTTAGACGATTACACCGG
Organism: Colletes latitarsis; assembly: GCF_051014445.1. Lineage (NCBI taxonomy): Eukaryota > Metazoa > Arthropoda > Insecta > Hymenoptera > Colletidae > Colletes > Colletes latitarsis. The sequence goes on from NC_135137.1 coordinate 4,224,194, forward strand.
TTAGGTTTGTGCTAGGTCTTGTATTTGCAATCATCTGGCTCATACTTTCGCATTTCTCGCATGCTTGTTGGCCAGATCCTGGGCTTTTTCTGGTTTCGATCACGTAGTAATGTGGTAGCATACTGAAGCAGTCAATTAAACGTGGCCCCGATCAATATTTTAAGGGATAACTCCGGTTGGGTCTCGTCTAGGTCTGGTATTTACCCGCATCTGGCTCATACATTCGCATTCTTCGCCTACTTGTTGGCCAGATCCTGTGTTTCTTTCTGGTTTGGATCACGTAGTAATGTGGTACCAGATTGAAAATGTCAATTCAACTTGGTTTCGATCAATATTTTAGAGGATCACACCGTTTAGGTTTGTGTTAGGCCTGGTATTTGGAATCATCTGGCGCATACTTTCGCATTCTTCGCATACCTGTTGGCCTGATCCTGGCCTGTTTCTGGTTTGGATCACGCACTAATGTGGTACAAAAATGAAACAGTTAATTAAACCTGGTTCCGATCAATATTTAAGAGGATAACACCGGTTAGGTTTGTGTTAGGCCAGGTGTTTGCAATCATCTGGGTCATACTTTCGCGTTCATCGCACACTTGTTGGCCAGACCCTGGACTTTTTCTGGTTTGTATCACGTAGTAATGCGGTTCCACACTGAAGCAGTCAGTTGATCCTCTTTTCGATCAATATTTTAAAGTATAACACCGGTTGGTTCACGTTAAGTTCTGGGTTTTGCCCTCATCTGTCTCATACTTTCGCATTCTTCGCACACTTGTCCGCCAAATCCTGTGCTTTTTCAGATTTGTATCACGTAGTAATGCGGTTCCACACTAAAGCAGTCAGTTGATCCTGATTTCGATTAATATTTTAACGGATAACTCCGGTTGGGTCTCGCCTATGACTGGTATAACCAATCATCTGGCCCATACTTTCGCATTTTTCGCATACTTCTTGGCCAGATCCTGGGCTTTTTCTGGTTTGGATCACGTAGTAATATGGTACCAGAATGAAACAGTCAACTAAACCTGGATTCGATCAATATTGTCGAGGATAACACCGTTTATGTTTGTGTTAGGTCTGGTATTTGCAATCATCTGGTGCATACTTTCGCATTTCTCGCATGCTTGTTGGCCAGATCCTGGGCTTTTTCTGGTTTGGATCACGTAGTAATGTGGTACCAGAATGAAACAGTCAACTAAACCTGGATCCGATCAATATTTAAGAGGATAACACCGTTTAGGTTTGTGTTAGGCCTGGTATTTGCAATCATCTGGCTCATACTTTCGCATTTTTCGCGTACTTGTTGGCCAGATCCTGGGATTTTTCTGGTTTGTATCACGTAGTAATGTGGTACCAGGATGAAACTGTCAATTAAACCTGGATTCGATCAATATTTTAGAGGATAACACCGGTTAGTTCACGTTTAGGTCTGGGATTTGCACTCATCTGGCTCATACTTTCGCATTTTTCGCATACTTGTTGGCCAGATCCTGGGCTTTTTCTAGTTTGGATCGCGTAGTAATATGGTACCAGAATGAAACAGTCAACTAAACCTGGATTCGATCAATATTTTAGAGGATAACACCAGTTAGGTTTGTGTTAGGCCTGGTATTTGCAATCATCTGGCTCATACTTTCGCATTTTTCGCATACTTGTTGGCCAGATCCTGGGATTTTTCTGGTTTGTATCACGTAGTAATGTGGTACCGGAATGAAACTGTCAATTAAACCTGGATTCGATCAATATTTTAGAGGATAACACCGATTAGGTTTGTGTATGGCCTGGTATTTGCAATCATCTGGCTCATACTTTCGCACTCTTCGCATACTTGTTGGCCAGATCCTGTGTTTTTTTCTGGTTGGTATCACGTAGTAATGTGGTAACAGAATGAAACAGTCAATTCAACTTGGTTTCGATCAATATTTTAGAGGATAACACCTTTTAGGTTTGTGTTAGGTCTGGTATTTGCAATCATCTGCCTCATACTTTCGCATTATTCGCACACTTGTCCGCCAAATCCTGTGCTTTTTCAGGTTCGTATCACGTAGTAATGCGGTTCCACACTGAAGCAGTCAGTTGATCCTGATTTCGATTAATATTTTAACGGATCACTCCGGTTGGGTCTCGTCTAGGTCTGGTATTTACCCGCATCTGGCTCATACATTCGCATTCTTCGCCTACTTGTTGGCCAGATCCTGTGTTTCTTTCTGGTTTGGATCACGTAGTAATGTGGTACCAGATTGAAAAAGTCAATTCAACTTGGTTTCGGTCAATATTTTAGAGGATCACACCGGTTAGGTTTGTGTGAGGCCTGGTATTTGCAGTCATCAGGCTCATAATTTCGCATTCTTCCCATACTTGTTGGCCAGATCCTGTCTTTCTTTCTGGTTTTGGTTACGCAGTAATGCGGTAACAGGCTGAAACAGCCAATTCAACTTGGTATCGATCAATATTTAAGAGGACAACACCGTTTAGGTTTGTGTTAGGTCTGGTATTTGCAATCATCTGGTTCATACTTTCGCATTTTTCGCATATTTGTTGACCAGATCCTGGGCTTTTTCTGGTTGGGATTGTGTAGTAATGTGGTACTACACTAAACACTCAAATAAACCTAACCTGGATCAATATTTTAAAGTATAACACCGGTTAGTTCACGTTTAGGTCTGGGATTTGCCCTCATCTGGCTCATACTTTCGCATTTTTCGCATTCTTGTTGGCCAGATCCTGGGCTCTTTCTGGTTTGGATCACGTGGATATGTGGTACCAGGATGAAACTGTCAATTAAACCTGGATTCGATCAATATTTTAGAGGATCACACCGATTAGGTTTGTGTAAGGCCTGGTATTTGGAATCATCTGGCTCATACTTTCGCACTCTTCGCATACTTGTTTGCCAGATCCTGGGATTTTTCTGGTTTGTATCACGTAGTAATGTGGTACCAGAATGGAACTGTCAATTAAACCTGGATTCGATCAATATTTTAGAGGATAACTCCGTTAGTGTCTCGTCTAGGTCTTGTATTTACCCGCATCTGGCTCATACATTCGCATTCCCCGCCTACTTGTTGGCCAGATCCTGTGTTTCTTTCTGTTTTGGATCACGTAGTAATGTGGTACCAGATTGAAAAGGTCAATTCAAATTGGTTTCGATCAATATTTTAGAGGATCACACCGGTTAGGTTTGTGTGAGGCCTGGTATTTGCAATCATCAGGCTCATACTTTCGCATTCTTCCCATACTTGTTGGCCAGATCCTGTGTTTCTTTCTGGTTTGGGTCACGCAGTAATGCGGTAACAGGCTGAAACAGCCAATTCAACTTGGTTTCGATCAATATTTAAGAGGATAACACCGTTTAGGTTTGTGTTAGGCCTGGTATTTGGAATCATCTGGCGCATACTTTCGCATTCTTCGCATACCTGTTGGCCTGATCCTGGACTTTTTCTGGTTTGGATCTCGTATTAATGTGGTACCAGAATGAAACTGCCAATTAAACCTGGATTCGATCAATATTTTAGACGATCACACCGATTAGGTTTGTGTTAGGCCTGGTATTTGCAATCATCTGGCTCATACTTTCGCACTTTTCGCATACTTGTTGGCCAGATCCTGGGATTTTTCTGGTTTGTATCACGTAGTAATGTGGTACCAGAATGAAACTGCCAATTAAACCTGGATTCGATCAATATTTTGGAGGATCACACCGATTAGGTTTGTGTTAGACCTGGTATTTGCAATCATCTTGCTCATCCTTTCGCATTTCTCGCATGCTTGTTGGCCAGATCCAGGGCTTTTTCTGGTTGGGATTGTGTAGTAATGTGGTACCACACTAAACAGTCAATTAAACCTAACCTGGATCAATATTTTAAAGTATAACACCGGTTAGTTTATGTTTAGGTCTGAGATTTGCCCTGATCTGGCTCATACTTTCGCATTTCTCGCATGCTTGTTGGCCAGATCCTGGGCTTTTTCTAGTGTGGATCACGTAGTAATAAGTTACCAGAATGAAACAGTCAACTAAACCTGGATTCGATCAATATGTTAGAGGATCACACCGATTAGGTTTGTGTTAGGCCTGGTATTTGCAATCATCTGGCACATACTTTCGCACTGTTCGCATACTTGTTGGCCAGATCCTGGACTTTTTCTGGTTTGGATCTCGTAGTAATGTGGTACCACACTGAAACAGTCAATTCAACTTGGTTTCGATCAATATTTTAGAGGATCACACCGATTAGGTTTGTGTTAGGCCTGGTATTTGCAATCATCTGGCTCATACTTTCGCACTCTTCGCATACTTGTTGGCCAGATCCTGGTCTTTTTCTGGTTTGGATCTCGTAGTAATGTGGTACCAGAATGAAACAGTCAATTAAACGTGGCCTCGATCAATATTTTAAAGGATAACTCCGGTTGGGTCTCGTCTAGGTCTGGTATTTACCCGCATCTGGCTCATACATTCGCATTCTTCGCCTACTTGTTGGCCAGATTCTCTGTTTCTTTCTGGTTTGGATCACGTAGTAATGTGGTACCAGATTGAAAAAGTCAATTCAACTTGGTTTTGATCAATATTTAAGAGGATAACACCGTTTAGGTTTGTGTTAGGCCTGGTATTTGCAATCATCTGGCTCATACTTTCGCATTCTTCGCATACCTGTTGGCCTGATCCTGGCCTGTTTCTGGTTTGGAACACGCACTAATGTGGTACAAAAATGAAACAGTCCATTAAACCTGGTTCCGATCAATATTTAAGAGGATAACACCGTTTAGGTTTGTGTTAGGCCTGGTATTTGCTATCATCTGGTGCATACTTTCGCATTTCTCGTATGATCGTTGGCCAGATCCTGGGCTCTTTCTGGTTGGGATTGTGTAGTAATGCGGTGCCACACTAAACAGTCAATTAAACCTGACCTCGAACAAGAAAAACGCCGATTGGTTCACGTTTTGGTCTGGGATTTGCCCTCATCTGTCTCATACTTTCGAATTCTTCGCATACCTATTGGCCTGATCCTGGGCTTTTCCTGGTTTGTATCACGTAGTAATGTGGTACCAGAATGAAACTGTCAATTAAACCTGGATTCGATCAATATTTTAGACGATCACACCGATTAGGTTTGTGTTAGACCTGGTATTTGCAATCATCTTGCTCATACTTTCGCATTTCTCGCATGCTTGTTGGCCTGATCCTGGACTTTTCCTGGTTTGTATCACGTAGTAATGCGGTTCCACACTGAAGCAGTCAGTTGGTCCTGTTTTCGATCAATATTTTAAAGTATAACACCGGTTAGTTCACGTTTAGGTCTGGGATTTGCACTCATCTGGCTCATACTTTCGCATTTTTCGCATACTTGTTGGCCAGATCCTGGGCTTTTTCTAGTTTGGATCACGTAGAAATATGGTACCAGAATGAAACAGTCAACTAAACCTGGATTCGATCAATATTTTAGAGGATCTCACCAGTTAGGTTTGTGTTAGGCCTGGTATTTGCAATCATCTGGCTCATACTTTCGCAATCTTCGCATACTTGTTGGCCAGATCCTGGACCTTTTCTGGTTCAGATCTCGTAGTAATGTGGTACCACACTGAAACAGTCAATTAAACCTGGATTCGATCAATATTTTAAAGTATAACACCGGTTAGTTCACGTTTAGGTCTGGGATTTGCTCTCATCTGGCTCATACTTTCGCACTTTTCGCATACTTGTTGGCCAGATCCTGGGATTTTTCTGGTTTGTATCACGTAGTAATGTGGTACCAGAATGAAACTGTCAATTAAACCTGGATTCGATCAATATTTTGGAGGATCACTCCGATTAGGTTTGTGTTAGACCTGGTATTTGCAATCATCTTGCTCATTCTTTCGCATTTCTCGCATGCTTGTTGGCCAGATCCAGGGCTTTTTCTGGTTGGGATTGTGTAGTAATGTGGTACCACACTAAACAGTCAATTAAACCTGACCTGGATCAATATTTTAAAGTATAACACCGGTTAGTTCATGTTTAGGTCTGAGATTTGCCCTGATCTGGCTCATACTTTCGCATTTCTCGCATGCTTGTTCTCCAGATCCTGGACTTTTTCTGGTTTGTATCACGTAGTAATGCGGTTCCACACTGAAGCAGTCAGTTGATCCTGTTTTCGATTAATATTTTAACGGATAACTCCGGTTGGGTCTCGTCTAGGTCTGGTATTTACCCGCATCTGGCTCATACATTCGCATTCTTCGCCTACTTGTTGGCCAGATCCTGTGTTTCTTTCTGGTTTGGATCACGTAGTAATGTGGTACCAGATTGAAAAAGTCAATTCAACTTGGTTTCGATCAATATTTTAGAGGATCACACCGTTTAGGTTTGTGTTAGGCCTGGTATTTGGAATCATCTGGCGCATACTTTCGCATTCTTCGCATACCTGTTGGCCTGATCCTGGCCTGTTTCTGGTTTGGATCACGCACTAATGTGGTACAAAAATGAAACAGTTAATTAAACCTGGTTCCGATCAATATTTAAGAGGATAACACCGGTTAGGTTTGTGTTAGGCCAGGTGTTTGCAATCATCTGGGTCATACTTTCGCGTTCATCGCACACTTGTTGGCCAGACCCTGGACTTTTTCTGGTTTGTATCACGTAGTAATGCGGTTCCACACTGAAGCAGTCAGTTGATCCTCTTTTCGATCAATATTTTAAAGTATAACACCGGTTGGTTCACGTTAAGTTCTGGGTTTTGCCCTCATCTGTCTCATACTTTCGCATTCTTCGCATACCTGTTGGCCTGATCCTGGGCTTTTTCTGGTTTGGATCACGCGGCAATGTGGTACCAGAATGAAACAGTCAATTAAACCTGGTTTCGATGAATATTTTGGATGACAGGACCGTTTAGGTTTGTGTTAGGTTTGGTATTTGCAATCATCTGGCTCATACTTCCGCATTCTTCGCACACTTGTCCGCCAAATCCTGTGCTTTTTCAGATTTGTATCACGTAGTAATGCGGTTCCACACTGAAGCAGTCAGTTGATCCTGATTTCGATTAATATTTTAACGGATAACTCCGGTTGGGTCTCGCCTATGACTGGTATAACCAATCATCTGGCCCATACTTTCGCATTTTTCGCATACTTCTTGGCCAGATCCTGGGCTTTTTCTGGTTTGGATCACGTAGTAATATGGTACCAGAATGAAACAGTCAACTAAACCTGGATTCGATCAATATTGACGAGGATAACACCGTTTATGTTTGTGTTAGGTCTGGTATTTGCAATCATCTGGTGCATACTTTCGCATTTCTCGCATGCTTGTTGGCCAGATCCTGGGCTTTTTCTGGTTTGGATCACGTAGTAATGTGGTACCAGAATGAAACAGTCAACTAAACCTGGTTCCGATCAATATTTAAGAGGATAACACCATTTAGGTTTGTGTTAGGCCTGGTATTTGCTATCATCTGGTGCATACTTTCGCATTTCTCGTATGCTTGTTGGCCAGATCCTGGGCTCTTTCTGGTTGGGATTGTGTAGTAATGTGGTGCCACACTAAACAGTCAATTAAACCTGACCTCGAACAAGAAAAACGCCGATTGGTTCACGTTTTGGTCTGGGGTTTGCCCTCATCTGTCTCATACTTTCGAATTCTTCGCATACCTATTGGCCTGATACTGGGCTTTTCCTGGTTTGTATCACGTAGTAATGTGGTACCAGAATGAAACTGTCAATTAAACCTGGTTTCGGTCAATATTTTAGACGATCACACCGATTAGGTTTGTGTTAGACCTGGTATTTGCAATCATCTTGCTCATACTTTCGCATTTCTCGCATGCTTGTTGGCCAGATCCTGGACTTTTTCTGGTTTGTATCACGTAGTAATGCGGTTCCACACTGAAGCAGTCAGTTGATCCTGTTTTCGATCAATATTTTAAAGTATAACACCGGTTAGTTCACGTTTAGGTCTGGGATTTGCACTCATCTGGCTCATACTTTCGCATTTTTCGCATACTTGTTGGCCAGATCCTGGGCTTTTTCTAGTTTGGATCACGTAGAAATATGGTACCAGAATGGAACAGTCAACTAAACCTGGATTCGATCAATACTTTAGAGGATCTCACCAGTTAGGTTTGTGTTAGGCCTGGTATTTGCAATCATCTGGCTCATACTTTCGCATTTTTCGCGTACTTGTTGGCCAGATCCTGGGATTTTTCTGGTTTGTATCACGTAGTAATGTGGTACCAGGATGAAACTGTCAATTAAACCTGGATTCGATGAATATTTTAGAGGATAACACCGGTTAGTTCACGTTTAGGTCTGGGATTTGCACTCATCTGGCTCATACTTTCGCATTTTTCGCATACTTGTTGGCCAGATCCTGGGCTTTTTCTAGTTTGGATCGCGTAGTAATATGGTACCAGAATGAAACAGTCAACTAAACCTGGATTCGATCAATATTTTAGAGGATAACACCAGTTAGGTTTGTGTTAGGCCTGGTATTTGCAATCATCTGGCTCATACTTTCGCATTTTTCGCATACTTGTTGGCCAGATCCTGGGATTTTTCTGGTTTGTATCACGTAGTAATGTGGTACCGGAATGAAACTGTCAATTAAACCTGGATTCGATCAATATTTTAGAGGATAACACCGATTAGGTTTGTGTTAGGTCTGGTATTTGCAATCATCTGGTGCATACTTTCGCATTTCTCGCATGCTTGTTGGCCAGATCCTGGGCTTTTTCTGGTTTGGATCACGTAGTAATGTGGTACCAGAATGAAACAGTCAACTAAACCTGGTTCCGATCAATATTTAAGAGGATAACACCATTTAGGTTTGTGTTAGGCCTGGTATTTGCTATCATCTGGTGCATACTTTCGCATTTCTCGTATGCTTGTTGGCCAGATCCTGGGCTCTTTCTGGTTGGGATTGTGTAGTAATGTGGTGCCACACTAAACAGTCAATTAAACCTGACCTCGAACAAGAAAAACGCCGATTGGTTCACGTTTTGGTCTGGGGTTTGCCCTCATCTGTCTCATACTTTCGAATTCTTCGCATACCTATTGGCCTGATACTGGGCTTTTCCTGGTTTGTATCACGTAGTAATGTGGTACCAGAATGAAACTGTCAATTAAACCTGGTTTCGGTCAATATTTTAGACGATCACACCGATTAGGTTTGTGTTAGACCTGGTATTTGCAATCATCTTGCTCATACTTTCGCATTTCTCGCATGCTTGTTGGCCAGATCCTGGACTTTTTCTGGTTTGTATCACGTAGTAATGCGGTTCCACACTGAAGCAGTCAGTTGATCCTGTTTTCGATCAATATTTTAAAGTATAACACCGGTTAGTTCACGTTTAGGTCTGGGATTTGCACTCATCTGGCTCATACTTTCGCATTTTTCGCATACTTGTTGGCCAGATCCTGGGCTTTTTCTAGTTTGGATCACGTAGAAATATGGTACCAGAATGGAACAGTCAACTAAACCTGGATTCGATCAATACTTTAGAGGATAACACCAGTTAGGTTTGTGTTAGGCCTGGTATTTGCAATCATCTGGCTCATACTTTCGCATTTTTCGCATACTTGTTGGCCAGATCCTGGGATTTTTCTGGTTTGTATCACGTAGTAATGTGGTACCGGAATGAAACTGTCAATTAAACCTGGATTCGATCAATATTTTAGAGGATAACACCGATTAGGTTTGTGTATGGCCTGGTATTTGCAATCATCTGCCTCATACTTTCGCATTATTCGCATACTTATCGGCCAGATCCTGGGCTTTTTCTGGTTTGTATCACGTAGTAATGCGGTTCCACACTGAAGCAGTCAGTTGATCGTGATTTCGATCAATATTTTAACGGATAACTCCGGTTGGGTCTCGCTTAGGACTGGTAAAAGCAATCATCCTGCTCTTACTTTCGCATTTTTCGCACACTTCTTGGCCAGATCCTGGGCATTTTCTGATTTGGATCACGTAGTAATATGGTACCAGAATGAAACAGTCAACTAAACCTGGATTCGATCAATATTTTACAGGATCACATCGGTTCGGTTTGTGTTAGGTCTGGTATTTGCAATCATCTGGCTCATACTTTCGCACTCTTCGAATACTTGTTGGCCAGATCCTGGACTTTTTCTGGTTCGGATCTCGTAGTAATATGGAACCAGAATGAAACACTCAAATAAACCTGGATTCGATCAATATTTTAGAGGATCACACCGGTTAGGTTTCTGTTAGGCCTGGTATTTGCAATCGTCTGGCTCATACTTTCGCATTCTTCGCATACCTGTTGGCCTGATCCTGGGCTTTTTCTTGTTTGGATCACGCGGCAATGTGGTACCATAATGAAACAGTCAATTAAACCTGGTTTCGATGAATATTTTGGATGACAGGACCGTTTAGGTTTGTGTTAGGTTTGGTATTTGCAATCATCTGGCTCATACTTTCGCATTCTTCGCACACTTGTCCGCCAAATCCTGTGCTTTTTCAGGTTTGTATCACGTAGTAATGCGGTTCCACACTGAAGCAGTCAGTTGATCCTGATTTCGATTAATATTTTAACGGATCACTCCGGTTGCGTCTCGTCTAGGTCTGGTATTTACCCGCATCTGGCTCATACATTCGCATTCTTCGCCTACTTGTTGGCCAGATCCTGTGTATCTTTCTGGTTTGGATCACGTAGTAATGTGGTACCAGATTGAAAAAGTCAATTCAACTTGGTTTCGGTCAATATTTTAGAGGATCACACCGGTTAGGTTTGTGTGAGGCCTGGTATTTGCAGTCATCAGGCTCATAATTTCGCATTCTTCCCATACTTGTTGGCCAGATCCTGTCTTTCTTTCTGGTTTTGGTTACGCAGTAATGCGGTAACAGGCTGAAACAGCCAATTCAACTTGGTTTCGATCAATATTTAAGAGGATAACACCGTTTAGGTTTGTGTTAGGCCTGGTATTTGGAATCATCTGGCGCATACTTTCGCATTCTTCGCATACCTGTTGGCCTGATCCTGGCCTGTTTCTGGTTTGGATCACGCACTAATGTGGTACAAAAATGAAACAGTTAATTAAACCTGGTTCCGATCAATATTTAAGAGGATAACACCGGTTAGGTTTGTGTTAGGCCAGGTGTTTGCAATCATCTGGGTCATACTTTCGCGTTCATCGCACACTTGTTGGCCAGACCCTGGACTTTTTCTGGTTTGTATCACGTAGTAATGCGGTTCCACACTGAAGCAGTCAGTTGATCCTGTTTTCGATCAATATTTTAAAGTATAACACCGGTTGGTTCACGTTAAGTTCTGGGTTTTGCCCTCATCTGTCTCATACTTTCGCATTCTTCGCATACCTGTTGGCCTGATCCTGGGCTTTTTCTGGTTTGGATCACGCAGCAATGTGGTACCAGAATGAAACAGTCAATTAAACCTGGTTTCGATGAATATTTTGGATGATAGGACCGTTTAGGTTTGTGTTAGGTTTGGTATTTGCAATCATCTGGCTCATACTTTCGCATTCTTCGCACACTTGTCCGCCAAATCCTGTGCTTTTTCAGGTTTGTATCACGTAGTAATGCGGTTCCACACTGAAGCAGTCAGTTGATCCTGATTTCGATTAATATTTTAACGGATAACTCCGGTTGGGTCTCGCCTATGACTGGTATAACCAATCATCTGTCCCATACTTTCGCATTTTTCGCATACTTCTTGGCCAGATCCTGGGCTTTTTCTGGTTTGGATCACGTAGTAATGTGGTACCAGAATGAAACAGTCAACTAAACCTGGATCCGATCAATATTTAAGAGGATAACACCGTTTAGGTTTGTGTTAGGCCTGGTATTTGCTATCATCTGGTGCATACATTCGCATTTCTCGCATGCTTGTTGGCCAGATCCTGGACTTTTTCTGGTTTGTATCACGTAGTAATGCGGTTCCACACTGAAGCAGTCAGTTGATCCTGTTTTCGATCAATATTTTAAAGTATAACACCGGTTAGTTCACGTTTAGGTCTGGGATTTGCACTCTTCTGGCTCATACTTTCGCATTTATCGCATACTTGTTGGCCAGATCCTGGGCTTTTTCTAGTTTGGATCACGTAGAAATATGGTACCAGAATGGAACAGTCAACTAAACCTGGATTCGATCAATACTTTAGAGGATCTCACCAGTTAGGTTTGTGTTAGGCCTGGTATTTCTAATCATCTGGCTCATACTTTCGCATTTTTCGCGTACTTGTTGGCCAGATCCTGGGATTTTTCTGGTTTGTATCACGTAGTAATGTGGTACCAGGATGAAACTGTCAATTAAACCTGGATTCGATCAATATTTTAGAGGATAACACCGGTTAGTTCACGTTTAGGTCTGGGATTTGCACTCATCTGGCTCATACTTTCGCATTTTTCGGATACTTGTTGGCCAGATCCTGGGCTTTTTCTAGTTTGGATCGCGTAGTAATATGGTACCAGAATGAAACAGTCAACTAAACCTGGATTCGATCAATATTTTAGAGGATAACACCAGTTAGGTTTGTGTTAGGTCTGGTATTTGCAATCATCTGCCTCATACTTTCGCATTATTCGCATACTTATCGGCCAGATCCTGGGCTTTTTCTGGTTTGTATCACGTAGTAATGCGGTTCCACACTGAAGCAGTCAGTTGATCGTGATTTCGATCAATATTTTAACGGATAACTCCGGTTGGGTCTCGCTTAGGACTGGTAAATGCAATCATCCTGCTCTTACTTTCGCATTTTTCGCACACTTCTTGGCCAGATCCTGGGCATTTTCTGATTTGGATCACGTAGTAATATGGTACCAGAATGAAACAGTCAACTAAACCTGGATTCGATCAATATTTTACAGGATCACACCGGTTCGGTTTGTGTTAGGTCTGGTATTTGCAATCATCTGGCTCATACTTTCGCACTCTTCGAATACTTGTTGGCCTGATCCTGGGCTTTTTCTGGTTGGGATTGTGTAGTAATGTGGTACCACACTAAACAGTCAATTAAACCTGACCTGGATCAATATTTTAAAGTATAACACCGGTGAGTTCATGTTTAGGTCTGGGATTGGCCCTCATCTGGCTCATACTTTCGCACTTTTCGCATACTTGTTGGCCAGATCCTGTGTTTCCTTCTCGTTTGGGTCAAGCAGTAATGCGGTAACAGGCTGAAGCAGCCAATTCAAGTTGGTTTCGATCAATATTTAGGAGGATAACACCGTTTAGGTTTGTGCTCGGTCTGGTATTTGCTGTCATCTGGCACATATTTTCGCATTTCTCGCATGCTTGTTGGCCAGATCCTTGGCTTTTTCTGGTTGGGATTGTGCAGTAATGTGGAACCACACTAAACAGTCAATTAAACCTGACCTCGATCAATATTTTAAAGTATAACACCGGTAAGTTCACGTTTAGGTCTGGGATTTGCCCTCATGTGGCTCATACTTTCGCATTCTTCCCATACTTGTTGGCCAGATCCTGTCTTTCTTTCTGGTTTGGGTCACGCAGTAATGCGGTAACAGGCTGAAACAGCCAATTCAACTTGGTTTCGATCAATATTTAAGAGGATAACACCGTTTAGGTTTGTGTTAGGCCTGGTATTTGCAATCATCTGGCTCATACTTTCGCATTCTTCGCATACCTGTTGGCCTGATCCTGGCCTGTTTCTGGTTTGGAACACGCACTAATGTGGTACAAAAATGAAACAGTCAACTAAACCTGGATCCGATCAATATTTAAGAGGATAACACCGTTTAGGTTTGTGTTAGGCCTGGTATTTGCTATCATCTGGTGCATACATTCGCATTTCTCGCATGCTTGTTGGCCAGATCCTGGACTTTTTCTGGTTTGTATCACGTAGTAATGCGGTTCCACACTGAAGCAGTCAGTTGATCCTGTTTTCGATCAATATTTTAAAGTATAACACCGGTTAGTTCACGTTTAGGTCTGGGATTTGCACTCATCTGGCTCATACTTTCGCATTTATCGCATACTTGTTGGCCAGATCCTGGGCTTTTTCTAGTTTGGATCACGTAGAAATATGGTACCAGAATGGAACAGTCAACTAAACCTGGATTCGATCAATACTTTAGAGGATCTCACCAGTTAGGTTTGTGTTAGGCCTGGTATTTCTAATCATCTGGCTCATACTTTCGCATTTTTCGCGTACTTGTTGGCCAGATCCTGGGATTTTTCTGGTTTGTATCACGTAGTAATGTGGTACCAGGATGAAACTGTCAATTAAACCTGGATTCGATCAATATTTTAGAGGATAACACCGGTTAGTTCACGTTTAGGTCTGGGATTTGCACTCATCTGGCTCATACTTTCGCATTTTTCGGATACTTGTTGGCCAGATCCTGGGCTTTTTCTAGTTTGGATCGCGTAGTAATATGGTACCAGAATGAAACAGTCAACTAAACCTGGATTCGATCAATATTTTAGAGGATAACACCAGTTAGGTTTGTGTTAGGTCTGGTATTTGCAATCATCTGCCTCATACTTTCGCATTATTCGCATACTTATCGGCCAGATCCTGGGCTTTTTCTGGTTTGTATCACGTAGTAATGCGGTTCCACACTGAAGCAGTCAGTTGATCGTGATTTCGATCAATATTTTAACGGATAACTCCGGTTGGGTCTCGCTTAGGACTGGTAAATGCAATCATCCTGCTCTTACTTTCGCATTTTTCGCACACTTCTTGGCCAGATCCTGGGCATTTTCTGATTTGGATCACGTAGTAATATGGTACCAGAATGAAACAGTCAACTAAACCTGGATTCGATCAATATTTTACAGGATCACACCGGTTCGGTTTGTGTTAGGTCTGGTATTTGCAATCATCTGGCTCATACTTTCGCACTCTTCGAATACTTGTTGGCCTGATCCTGGGCTTTTTCTGGTTGGGATTGTGTAGTAATGTGGTACCACACTAAACAGTCAATTAAACCTGACCTGGATCAATATTTTAAAGTATAACACCGGTGAGTTCATGTTTAGGTCTGGGATTGGCCCTCATCTGGCTCATACTTTCGCACTTTTCGCATACTTGTTGGCCAGATCCTGTGTTTCCTTCTCGTTTGGGTCAAGCAGTAATGCGGTAACAGGCTGAAACAGCCAATTCAAGTTGGTTTCGATCAATATTTAGGAGGATAACACCGTTTAGGTTTGTGCTCGGTCTGGTATTTGCTGTCATCTGGCACATATTTTCGCATTTCTCGCATGCTTGTTGGCCAGATCCTTGGCTTTTTCTGGTTGGGATTGTGCAGTAATGTGGAACCACACTAAACAGTCAATTAAACCTGACCTCGATCAATATTTTAAAGTATAACACCGGTAAGTTCACGTTTAGGTCTGGGATTTGCCCTCATGTGGCTCATACTTTCGCATTCTTCCCATACTTGTTGGCCAGATCCTGTCTTTCTTTCTGGTTTGGGTCACGCAGTAATGCGGTAACAGGCTGAAACAGCCAATTCAACTTGGTTTCGATCAATATTTAAGAGGATAACACCGTTTAGGTTTGTGTTAGGCCTGGTATTTGCAATCATCTGGCTCATACTTTCGCATTCTTCGCATACCTGTTGGCCTGATCCTGGCCTGTTTCTGGTTTGGAACACGCACTAATGTGGTACAAAAATGAAACAGTCAATTAAACCTGGTTCCGATCAATATTTAAGAGGATCACACCGATTAGGTTTGTGTTAGACCTGGTATTTGCAATCATCTGGCTCATACTTTCGCATTCTTCGCACACTTGTTCGCCAAATCCTGTGCTTTTTTCTAGTTGGGATCACGTAGTAATGTGGTACCAGACTGAAACAGTCAATTCAACTTGGTTTCGATCAATATTTTAGAGGATAACACCCTTTAGGTTTCTGTTAGGTCTGGTATTTGCAATCATCAGGCTCATAGTTTCGCACTTTTCGCATACTTGTTGGCCAGATCCTGGGCTTTTTCTGGTTTGGATCACGTAGTGATGTGGTAACAGACTGAAACAGTCAATTCAACTTGGTTTCGATCAATATTTTAGAGGATAACACCTTTTAGGTTTGTGATAGGTCTGGTATTTGCAATCATCTGCCTCATACTTTGGCATTTCTCGCATGCCAGTTGGCCAGATCCTGGGCTTTTTCTGGTTGGGATTGTGTAGTAATGTGGTACCACACTAAACAGTCAATTAAACCTGACCTGGATCAATATTTTAAAGTATAACACCGGCTAGTTCATGTTTAGATCTTGGATTTGCCCTGATGTGGCTCATACTTTCGCATTTTTCGCATGCTTGCTGGCCACATCCTGGGCTTTTTCTAGTTTGGATCACGTAGTAATATGGTACCAGACTGAAACAGTCAATTCAACTTGGTTTCGATCAATATTTTAGAGGATAACACCCTTTAGGTTTGTGTTAGGTCTGGTATTTGCAATCATCAGGCTCATAGTTTCGCACTTTTCGCATACTTGTTGGCCAGATCCTGGGCTTTTTCTGGTTTGGATCTCGTAGTAATGTGGTACCACACTGAAAGAGTCAATTCAACTTGGTTTCAATCAATATTTTAGAGGATCACACCGATTAGGTTTGTGTTAGGCCTGGTATTTGCAATCATCTGGCTCATACTTTCGCAATCTTCGCATACTTGTTGGCCAGATCCTGTGTTTTTTTCTAGTTGGGATCACGTAGTAATGTGGTACCAGAATAAAACTGTCAATTAAACCTGGATTCGATCAATATTTTAGACGATCACACCGGTTAGGCTTGTGTTAGGCCTGGTGTTTGCAATCATCTGGCTCATACTTTCACATTCTTCCCATACTTGTTGGCCAGATCCTGTGTTTTTTTCTGGTTGGTATCACGTAGTAATGTGGTAACAGACTGAAACAGTCAATTCAACTTGGTTTCGATCAATATTTTAGAGGATAACACCTTTTAGGTTTGTGTTAGGTATGGTATTTGCAATCATCTGCCTCATACTTTCGCATTTCTCGCATGCTTGTTGGCCTGATCCTGGGCTTTTTCTGGTTGGGATTGTGCAGTAATGTGGAACCACACTAAACAGTCAATTAAACCTGACCTCGATCCATATTTTAAAGTATAACACCGGCTAGTTCATGTTTAGGTCTGGGATTTGCCCTCATCTGGCTCATACTTTCGCACTTTTCGCATACTTGTTGGCCAGATCCTGTGTTTCCTTCTCGTTTGGGTCACGCAGTAATGCGGTAACAGGCTGAAACAGCCAATTCAAATTGGTTTCGATCAATATTTAGGAGGATAACACCGTTTAGGTTTGTGCTCGGTCTGGTATTTGCTGTCATCTGGCACATATTTTCGCATTACTCGCATGCTTGTTGGCCAGATCCTTGGCTTTTTCTGGTTGGGATTGTGCAGTAATGTGGAACCACACTAAACAGTCAATTAAACCTGACCTCGATCAATATTTTAAAGTATAACACCGCTAAGTTCACGTTTAGGTCTGGGATTTGCCCTGATGTGGCTCATACTTTCGCATTTTTCGCATGCTTGTTGGCCACATCCTGGGCCTTTTCTAGTTTGGATCACGTAGTAATATGGTACCAGAATGAAACAGTCAACTAAACCTGGATTCGATCAATATTCTAGAGGATAACACCGGTTAGGTTTGAGTTAGGTGTGGTATTTGCAATCATCTGTCTCATACTTTCGCACTTTTCGCATACTTTTTGGCCAGATCCTGGGCTTTTTCTGGTTTGGATCTCGTAGTAATGCGTTACCATACTGAAACAGTCAATTAAATTTGGCCTCGATCAATATTTTAAAGGATAACTCCGGTTGGGTCTCGTTTAGGTCTGGGATTTGCGCCCATCTGGCTTGTACTTTTGCATTCTTGGCACACTTGTTGGCCAGTTCCTGGGCTTTTTCTGGTTTGGATCACGTAGTAGTGTGGTTACAGACTGAAACAGCCAATTCAACTTGGTCTCGATCAATATTTTAGAGGATCACACCGATTAGGTTTGTGTTAGGCCTGATATTTGCAATCATCTGGCTCATACTTTCGCACACTTCGCATACTTGTTGGCCAGATCCTGGTCTTTTTCTGGTTTGGATCTCGTAGTAATGTGGTACCAGAATGAAACAGTCAATTAAACGTGGCCTCGATCAATATTTTAAAGGATAACTCCGGTTGTGTCTCGTCTAGGTCTGGTATTTACCCGCATCCGGCTCATACATTCGCATTCTTCGCCTACTTGTTGGCCAGATCCTGTGTTTCTTTCTGGTTTGGATCACGTAGTAATGTGGTACCAGATTGAAAAAGTCAATTCAACTTGGTTTCGATCAATATTTAAGAAGATAACACCGTTTAGGTTTGTGTTAGGCCTGGTATTTGGAATCATCTGGCGCATACTTTCGCATTCTTCGCATACCTGTTGGCCTGATCCTGGCCTGTTTCTGGTTTGGATCACGCACTAATGTGGTACAAAAATGACACAGTTAATTAAACCTGGTTCCGATCAATATTTAAGAGGATAACACCGGTTAGGTTTGTGTTAGGCCAGGTGTTTGCAATCATCTGGGTCATACTTTCGCGTTCATCGCACACTTGTTGGCCAGATCCTGGACTTTTTCTGGTTTGGATCTCGTATTAATGTGGTACCAGAATGAAACTGCCAATTAAACCTGGATTCGATCAATATTTTAGACGATCACACCGATTAGGTTTGTGTTAGGCCTGGTATTTGCAATCATCCGGCTCATACTTTCGCACTTTTCGCATACTTGTTGGCCAGATCCTGGGATTTTTCTGGTTTGTATCACGTAGTAATGTGGTACCAGGATGAAACTGTCAATTAAACCTGGATTCGATCAATATTTTAGAGGATAACACCGGTTAGTTCACGTTTAGGTCTGGGATTTGCACTCATCTGGCTCATACTTTCGCATTTTTCGCATACTTGTTGGCCAGATCCTGGGCTTTTTCTAGTTTGGATCGCGTAGTAATATGGTACCAGAATGAAACAGTCAACTAAACCTGGATTCGATCAATATTTTAGAGGATAACACCAGTTAGGTTTGTGTTAGGCCTGGTATTTGCAATCATCTGGCTCATACTTTCGCATTTTTCGCATACTTGTTGGCCAGATCCTGGGATTTTTCTGGTTTGTATCACGTAGTAATGTGGTACCGGAATGAAACTGTCAATTAAACCTGGATTCGATCAATATTTTAGAGGATAACACCGATTAGGTTTGTGTATGGCCTGGTATTTGCAATCATCTGGCTCATACTTTCGCACTCTTCGCATACTTGTTGGCCAGATCCTGTGTTTTTTTCGAGTTGGTATCACGTAGTAATGTGGTAACAGACTGAAACAGTCAATTCAACTTGGTTTCGATCAATATTTTAGAGGATAACACCTTTTAGGTTTGTGTTAGGTCTGGTATTTGCAATCATCTGCCTCATACTTTCGCATTATTCGCATACTTATCGGCCAGATCCTGGGCTTTTTCTGGTTTGGATCACGTAGTGATGTGGTAACAGACTGAAACAGTCAATTCAACTTGGTTTCGATCAATATTTTAGAGGATAACACCTTTTAGGTTTGTGATAGGTCTGGTATTTGCAATCATCTGCCTCATACTTTCGCATTTCTCGCATGCCAGTTGGCCAGATCCTGGGCTCTTTCTGGTTGGGATTATGTAGTAATGTGGTACCACACTAAACAGTCAATTAAACCTGACCTGGATCAATATTTTAAAGTATAACACCGGTTAGTTCATGTTTAGGTCTGGGATTTGCCCTCATCTGGCTCATACTTTCGCACTTTTCGCATACTTGTTGGCCAGATCCTGTGTTTCCTTCTCGTTTGGGTCACGCAGTAATGCGGTAACAGGCTGAAACAGCCAATTCAAATTGGTTTCGATCAATATTTAGGAGGATAACACCGTTTAGGTTTGTGCTCGGTCTGGTATTTGCTGTCATCTGGCACATATTTTCGCATTTCTCGCATGCTTGTTGGCCAGATCCTTGGCTTTTTCTGGTTGGGATTGTGCAGTAATGTGGAACCACACTAAATAGTCAATTAAACCTGACCTCGATCAATATTTTAAAGTATAACACCGGTAAGTTCACGTTTAGGTCTGGGATTTGCCCTGATGTGGCTCATACTTTCGCATTTTTCGCATGCTTGTTGGCCACATCCTGGGCCTTTTCTAGTTTGGATCACGTAGTAATATGGTACCAGAATGAAACAGTCAATTAAACCTGGTTTCGATGAATATTTTGGATGATAGGACCGATTAGGTTTGTGTTAAGTTTGGTATTTGCAATCATCTGGATCATACTTTCGCATTCTTCGCACACTTGTTCGCCAAATCCTGTGATTTTTCTAGTTGGGATCACGTAGTAATGTGGTACCAGACTGAAACAGTCAATTCAACTTGGTTTCGATCAATATTTTAGAAGATAACACCTTTTAGGTTTGTGTTAGGTCTGGTATTTGCAATCATCTGCCTCATACTTTCGCATTTCTCGCATGCTTGTTGGCCTGATCCTGGGCTTTTTCTGGTTGGGAATGTGTAGTAATGTGGTACCACACTAAACAGTCAATTAAACCTGACCTGGATCAATATTTTAAAGTATAACACCGGTTAGTTCATGTTTAGGTTTGGGATTTGCCCTCATCTGCCTCATACTTTCGCACTTTTCGCATACTTCTTGGCCAGATCCTGTGTTTCCTTCTCGTTTGGGTCACGCAGTAATGCGGTACCAGACTGAAACAGCCAATTCAACTTGGTCTCGATCAATATTTTAGAGGATCACACCGATTAGGTTTGTGTTAGGCCTGATATTTGCAATCATCTGGCTCATACTTTCGCACTCTTCGCACACTTGTTGGCCAGTTCCTGGGCTTTTTCTGGTTTGGATCACGTAGTAGTGTGGTTACAGACTGAAACAGCCAATTCAACTTGGTTTCGATCAATATTTTAGAGGATCACACCGATTAGGTTTGTGTTAGCCCTGGTATTTGCAATCATCTTGCTCATTCTTTCGCATTTCTCGCATGCTTGTTGGCCAGATCCAGGGCTTTTTCTGGTTGGGATTGTGTAGTAATGCGGTTCCACACTGAAGCATTCAGTTGATCCTGATTTCGATTAATAATTTAACGGATAACTCCGGTTGGGTCTCGTCTAGGTCTGGTATTTACCCGCATCTGGCTCATACATTCGCATTCTTCGCCTACTTGTTGGCCAGATCCTGTGTTTCTTTCTGGTTTGGATCACGTAGTAATGTGGTACCAGAATGAAAAAGTCAATTCAACTTGGTTTCGATCAATATTTTAGAGGATCACACCGGTTAGGTTTGTGTGAGGCCTGGTATTTGCAGTCATCAGGCTCATAATTTCGCATTCTTCCCATACTTGTTAGCCAGATCCTGTCTTTCTTTCTGGTTTTGGTCACGCAGTAATGCGGTAACAGGCTGAAACAGCCAATTCAACTTGGTTTCGATCAATATTTAAGAGGATAACACCGTTTAGGTTTGTGTTAGGCCTGGTATTTGGAATCATCAGGCGCACACTTTCGCATTCTTCGCATACCTGTTGGCCTGATCCTGGCCTGTTTCTGGTTTGGATCACGCACTAATGTGGTACAAAAATGAAACAGTTAACTAAACCTGGTTCCGATCAATATTTAAGAGGATAACACCGGTTAGGTTTGTGTTAGGCCAGGTGTTTGCAATCATCTGGGTCATACTTTCGCGTTCATCGCACACTTGTTGGCCAGATCCTGGACTTTTTCTGGTTTGGATCTCGTATTAATGTGGTACCAGAATGAAACTGCCAATTAAACCTGGATTCGATCAATATTTTAGACGATCACACCGATTAGGTTTGTGTTAGGCCTGGTATTTGCAATCATCTCGCTCATACTTTCGCACTTTTCGCATACTTGTTGGCCAGATCCTGGGATTTTTCTGGTTTGTATCACGTAGTAATGTGGTACCAGAATGAAACTGTCAATTAAACCTGGATTCGATCAATATTTTGGAGGATCACACCGGTTAGGTTTGTGTGAGGCCTGGTATTTGCAGTCATCAGGCTCATAATTTCGCATTCTTCCCATACTTGTTGGCCAGATCCTGTCTTTCTTTCTGGTTTTGGTCACGCAGTAATGCGGTAACAGGCTGAAACAGCCAATTCAACTTGGTTTCGATCAATATTTATGAGGATAACACCGTTTGGGTTTGTGTTAGGCCTGGTATTTGGAATCATCTGGCGCACACTTTCGCATTCTTCGCATACCTGTTGGCCTGAGCCTGGCCTGTTTCTGGTTTGGATCACGCCCTAATGTGGTACAAAAATGAAACAGTTAATTAAACCTGGTTCCGATCAATATTTAAGAGAATAACACCGGTTAGGTTTGTGTTAGGGCAGGTGTTTGCAATCATCTGGGTCATACTTTCGCGTTCATCGCACACTTGTTGGCCAGATCCTGGACTTTTTCTGGTTTGGATCTCGTATTAATGTGGTACCAGAATGAAACTGCCAATTAAACCTGGATTCGATCAATATTTTAGACGATCACACCGATCAGGTTTGTGTTAGGCCTGGTATTTGCAATCATCTGGCTCATACTTTCGCACTTTTCGCATACTTGTTGGCCAGATCCTGGGATTTTTCTGGTTTGTATCACGTAGTAATGTGGTACCAGAATGAAACTGTCAATTAAACCTGGATTCGATCAATATTTTGGAGGATCACACCGATTAGGTTTGTGTTAGACCTGGTATTTGCAATCATCTTCCTCATTCTTTCGCATTTCTCGCATGCTTGTTGGCCAGATCCAGGGCTTTTTCTGGTTGGGATTGTGTAGTAATGTGGTACCACACTAAACAATCAATTAAACCTGACCTGGATCAATATTTTAAAGTATAACACCGGTTAGTTCATGTTTAGGTCTGAGATTTGCCCTGATCTGGCTCATACTTTCGCATTTCTCGCATGCTTGTTGGCCAGATCATGTGCTTTTTCTAGTGTGGATCACGTAGTAATGCGGTTCCACACTGAAGCAGTCAGTTGATCCTGTTTTCGATCAATATTTTAAAGTATAACACCGGTTGGTTCACGTTTAGGTCTGGGTTTTGCCCTCATTTGTCTCATACTTTCGCATTCTTCGCATACCTGTTGGCCTGATCCTGGGCTTTTTCTGGTTTGGATCACGCAGCAATGTGGTACCAGAATGGAACAGTCAATTAAACGTGGCCTCGATCAATATTTTAAAGGATAACTCCGGTTGGGTCTCGTCTAGGTCTGGTATTTACCCGCATCTGGCTCATACATTCGCATTCTTCGCCTACTTGTTGGCCAGATCCTGTGTTTCTTTCTGGTTTGGATCACGTAGTAATGTGGTACCAGATTGAAAAAGTCAATTCAACTTGGTTTCGATCAATATTTTAGAGGATCACACCGGTTAGGTTTGTGTGAGGCCTGGTATTTGCAGTCATCAGGCTCATACTTTCGCACTCTTCCCATACTTGTTGGCCAGATCCTGTCTTTCTTTCTGGTTTGGGTCACGCAGTAATGCGGTAACAGGCTGAAACAGCCAATTCAACTTGGTTTCGATCAATATTTAAGAGGATAACACCGTTTAGGTTTGTGTTAGGCCTGGTATTTGCAATCATCTGGCTCATACTTTCGCATTCTTCGCATACCTGTTGGCCTGATCCTGGCCTGTTTCTGGTTTGGATCACGCACTAATGTGGTACAAAAATGAAACAGTTAATTAAACCTGGTTCCGATCAATATTTAAGAGGATAACACCGGTTAGGTTTGTGTTAGGCCAGGTGTTTGCAATCATCTGGGTCATACTTTCGCGTTCATCGCACACTTGTTGGCCAGATCCTGGACTTTTTCTGGTTTGGATCTCGTATTAATGTGGTATCAGAATGAAACTGCCAATTAAACCTGGATTCGATCAATATTTTAGACGATCACACCGATTAGGTTTGTGTTAGACCTGGTATTTGCAATCATCTTCCTCATTCTTTCGCATTTCTCGCATGCTTGTTGGCCAGATCCAGGGCTTTTTCTGGTTGGGATTGTGTAGTAATGTGGTACCACACTAAACAGTCAATTAAACCTGACCTGGATCAATATTTTAAAGTATAACACCGGTTAGTTCATGTTTAGGTCTGAGATTTGCCCTGATCTGGCTCATACTTTCGCATTTCTCGCATGCTTGTTGGCCAGATCCTGGGCTTTTTCTAGTGTGGATCACGTAGTAATAAGTTACCAGAATGAAACAGTCAACTAAACCTGGATTCGATCAATATTTTAGAGGATCTCACCAGTTAGGTTTGTGTTAGGCCTGGTATTTGCAATCATCTGGCTCATACTTTCGCATTCTTCCCATACTTGTTGGCCAGATCCTGTCTTTCTTTCTGGTTTGGGTCACGCAGTAATGCGGTAACAGGCTGAAACAGCCAATTCAACTTGGTTTCGATCAATATTTAAGAGGATAACACCTTTTAGGATTGCGTTAGGTCTGGTATTTGCAATCATCTGCCTCATTCTTTCGCATTATTCGCATACTTGTCGGCCAGATCCTGGGCTTTTTCTGGTTTGTATCACGTAGTAATGCGGTTCCACACTGAAGCAGTCAGTTGATCCTGATTTCGATTAATATTTTAACGGATAACTCCGGTTGGGTCTCGCCTATGACTGGTATAACCAATCATCTGGCCCATACTTTCGCATTTTTCGCATACTTCTTGGCCAGATCCTGGGCTTTTTCTGGTTTGGATCACGTAGTAATATGGTACCAGAATGAAACAGTCAACTAAACCTGGATTCGCTCAATATTGACGAGGATAACACCGTTTATGTTTGTGTTAGGTCTGGTATTTGCAATAATCTGGTGCATACTTTCGCATTTCTCGCATGCTTGTTGGCCAGATCCTGGGCTTTTTCAGGTTTGGATCACGTAGTAATGTGGTACCAGAATAAAACAGTCAACTAAACCTGGATTCGAGCAATATTTTAGAGGATCACACCGTTTAGGTTTGTGTTAGGCCTGGTATTTGCAATCATCTGGCTCATACTTTCGCATTTCTCGCATGCTTGTTGGCCAGATCCTGGGCTTTTTCTGGTTTGGATCACGTAGTAATACGGTACCAGAATGAAACAGTCAACTAAACCTGGATTCGATCAATATTTTAGACGATCACACCGAATAAGTTTGTGTTAGGCCTGGTATTTGCAATCATCTGGCTCATACTTTCGCATTTTTCGCATACTTGTTGGACAGATCCTGGACTTTTTCTGGTTTGGATCTCGTAGTAATGTGGTACCACACTGAAACAGTCAATTCAACTTGGTTTCGATCAATATTTTACAGGATAACACCCTATAGGTTTGTGTTAGGTCAGGTATTTGCAATCATCTGGCTCATACTGTCGCATTCTTCCCAAACTTGTTGGCCAGATCCTGGGCTTTTTCTGGTTTGGACCACGTAGTAATGTGGTACCAGAATGAAACTGTCAACTAAACCTGGATTCGATCAATATTTTAGGGGATCACACCGGATAGGTTTGTGTTAGGCCTGGTGTTTGCAATCATCTGGCTCATACTTTCGCATTCATCGCACACTTGTTGGCCAGATCCTGGACTTTTTCTGGTTCGGATCTCGTAGTAATGTGGTACCACACTGAAACAGTCAATTCAACTTGGTGTCGATCAATATTTTACAGGATAACACCGTTTAGGTTTGTGTTAGGTCTGGTATTTGCAATCATCTGGCTCATACATTCGCGTTCTTCGCACACTTGTTGGCCAGATCCTGGGCTTTTTCTGGTTTGGATCTCGTAGTAATGTGGTACCACATTGAAACAGTCAATTCAACTTGGTGTCGATCAATATTTTACAGGATAACACCGTTTAGGTTTGTGTTAGGTCTGGTATTTGCAATCATCTGGCTCATACATTCGCGTTCTTCGCACACTTGTTGGCCAGATCCTGGGCTTTTTCTGGTTTGGATCACATTGTAGTGTGGTTCCAGACAGAAGCAGCCAATTCAACTTGGTTTCGATCAATATTTAAGAGCATAACACCATTTAGGTTTGTGTTAGGCCTGGTAGTTGCAATAATCTGGTTCATACTTTCGCATTCTTCGCACACTTGTTGGCCAAATCCTGGACTTTTTCTGGGTTGGGTTTCGTAGTAATGTGGTACCACACTGAAACAGTCAATTAAACCTGGATTCGATGAATATTTTAGACGATTACACCGGTTAGGTTTGTGCTAGGTCTTGTATTTGCAATCATCTGGCTCATACTTTCGCATTTCTCGCATGCTTGTTGGCCAGATCCTGGGCTTTTTCTGGTTTCGATCACGTAGTAATGTGGTAGCATACTGAAGCAGTCAATTAAACGTGGCCCCGATCAATATTTTAAGGGATAACTCCGGTTGGGTCTCGTCTAGGTCTGGTATTTACCCGCATCTGGCTCATACATTCGCATTCTTCGCCTACTTGTTGGCCAGATCCTGTGTTTCTTTCTGGTTTGGATCACGTAGTAATGTGGTACCAGATTGAAAAAGTCAATTCAACTTGGTTTCGATCAATATTTTAGAGGATCACACCGTTTAGGTTTGTGTTAGGCCTGGTATTTGGAATCATCTGGCGCATACTTTCGCATTCTTCGCATACCTGTTGGCCTGATCCTGGCCTGTTTCTGGTTTGGATCACGCACTAATGTGGTACAAAAATGAAACAGTTAATTAAACCTGGTTCCGATCAATATTTAAGAGGATAACACCGGTTAGGTTTGTGTTAGGCCAGGTGTTTGCAATCATCTGGGTCATACTTTCGCGTTCATCGCACACTTGTTGGCCAGACCCTGGACTTTTTCTGGTTTGTATCACGTAGTAATGCGGTTCCACACTGAAGCAGTCAGTTGATCCTCTTTTCGATCAATATTTTAAAGTATAACACCGGTTGGTTCACGTTAAGTTCTGGGTTTTGCCCTCATCTGTCTCATACTTTCGCATTCTTCGCATACCTGTTGGCCTGATCCTGGGCCTTTTCTGGTTTGGATCACGCGGCGATGTGGTACCAGAATGAAACAGTCAATTAAACCTGGTTTCGATGAATATTTTGGATGACAGGACCGTTTAGGTTTGTGTTAGGTTTGGTATTTGCAATCATCTGGCTCATACTTCCGCATTCTTCGCACACTTGTCCGCCAAATCCTGTGCTTTTTCAGATTTGTATCACGTAGTAATGCGGTTCCACACTGAAGCAGTCAGTTGATCCTGATTTCGATTAATATTTTAACGGATAACTCCGGTTGGGTCTCGCCTATGACTGGTATAACCAATCATCTGGCCCATACTTTCGCATTTTTCGCATACTTCTTGGCCAGATCCTGGGCTTTTTCTGGTTTGGATCACGTAGTAATATGGTACCAGAATGAAACAGTCAACTAAACCTGGATTCGATCAATATTGACGAGGATAACACCGTTTATGTTTGTGTTAGGTCTGGTATTTGCAATCATCTGGTGCATACTTTCGCATTTCTCGCATGCTTGTTGGCCAGATCCTGGGCTTTTTCTGGTTTGGATCACGTAGTAATGTGGTACCAGAATGAAACAGTCAACTAAACCTGGATCCGATCAATATTTAAGAGAATAACACCGTTTAGGTTTGTGTTAGGCCTGGTATTTGCTATCATCTGGTGCATACTTTCGCATTTCTCGTATGCTTGTTGGCCAGATCCTGGGCTCTTTCTGGTTGGGATTGTGTAGTAATGTGGTGCCACACTAAACAGTCAATTAAACCTGACCTCGAACAAGAAAAACGCCGATTGGTTCACGTTTTGGTCTGGGGTTTGCCCTCATCTGTCTCATACTTTCGAATTCTTCGCATACCTATTGACCTGATACTGGGCTTTTCCTGGTTTGTATCACGTAGTAATGTGGTACCAGAATGAAACTGTCAATTAAACCTGGTTTCGGTCAATATTTTAGACGATCACACCGATTAGGTTTGTGTTAGACCTGGTATTTGCAATCATCTGGCTCATACTTCCGCATTCTTCGCACACTTGTCCGCCAAATCCTGTGCTTTTTCAGATTTGTATCACGTAGTAATGCGGTTCCACACTGAAGCAGTCAGTTGACCCTGATTTCGATTAATATTTTAACGGGTAACTCCGGTTGGGTCTCGCCTATGACTGGTATAACCAATCATCTGGCCCATACTTTCGCATTTTTCGCATACTTCTTGGCCAGATCCTGGGCTTTTTCTGGTTTGGATCACGTAGTAATATGGTACCAGAATGAAACAGTCAACTAAACCTGGATTCGATCAATATTGACGAGGATAACACCGTTTATGTTTGTGTTAGGTCTGGTATTTGCAATCATCTGGTGCATACTTTCGCATTTCTCGCATGCTTGTTGGCCAGATCCTGGGCTTTTTCTGGTTTGGATCACGTAGAAATATGGTACCAGAATGGAACAGTCAACTAAACCTGGATTCGATCAATACTTTAGAGGATCTCACCAGTTAGGTTTGTGTTAGGCCTGGTATTTGCAATCATCTGGCTCATACTTTCGCATTTTTCGCGTACTTGTTGGCCAGATCCTGGGATTTTTCTGGTTTGTATCACGTAGTAATGTGGTACCAGGATGAAACTGTCAATTAAACCTGGATTCGATCAATATTTTAGAGGATAACACCGGTTAGTTCACGTTTAGGTCTGGGATTTGCACTCATCTGGCTCATACTTTCGCATTTTTCGCATACTTGTTGGCCAGATCCTGGGCTTTTTCTAGTTTGGATCGCGTAGTAATATGGTACCAGAATGAAACAGTCAACTAAACCTGGATTCGATCAATATTTTAGAGGATAACACCAGTTAGGTTTGTGTTAGGCCTGGTATTTGCAATCATCTGGCTCATACTTTCGCATTTTTCGCATACTTGTTGGCCAGATCCTGGGATTTTTCTGGTTTGTATCACGTAGTAATGTGGTACCGGAATGAAACTGTCAATTAAACCTGGATTCGATCAATATTTTAGAGGATAACACCGATTAGGTTTGTGTATGGCCTGGTATTTGCAATCATCTGGCTCATACTTTCGCACTCTTCGCATACTTGTTGGCCAGATCCTGTGTTTTTTTCTGGTTGGTATCACGTAGTAATGTGGTAACAGAATGAAACAGTCAATTCAACTTGGTTTCGATCAATATTTTAGAGGATAACACCTTTTAGGTTTGTGTTAGGTCTGGTATTTGCAATCATCTGCCTCATACTTTCGCATTATTCGCATACTTATCGGCCAGATCCTGGGCTTTTTCTGGTTTGTATCACGTAGTAATGCGGTTCCACACTGAAGCAGTCAGTTGATCGTGATTTCGATCAATATTTTAACGGATAACTCCGGTTGGGTTTCGCTTAGGACTGGTAAAAGCAATCATCCTGCTCTTACTTTCGCATTTTTCGCACACTTCTTGGCCAGATCCTGGGCATTTTCTGATTTGGATCACGTAGTAATATGGTACCAGAATGAAACAGTCAACTAAACCTGGATTCGATCAATATTTTACAGGATCACACCGGTTCGGTTTGTGTTAGGTCTGGTATTTGCAATCATCTGGCTCATACTTTCGCACTTTTCGCATACTTGTTGGCCAGATCCTGGGATTTTTCTGGTTTGTATCACGTAGTAATGTGGTACCAGAATGAAACTGCCAATTAAACCTGGATTCGATCAATATTTTGGAGGATCACACCGATTAGGTTTGTGTTAGACCTGGTATTTGCAATCATCTTGCTCATTCTTTCGCATTTCTCGCATGCTTGTTGGCCAGATCCAGGGCTTTTTCTGGTTGGGATTGTGTAGTAATGTGGTACCACACTAAACAGTCAATTAAACCTGACCTGGATCAATATTTTAAAGTATAACACCGGTTAGTTTATGTTTAGGTCTGAGATTTGCCCTGATCTGGCTCATACTTTCGCATTTCTCGCATGCTTGTTGGCCAGATCCTGGGCTTTTTCTAGTGTGGATCACGTAGTAATGTGGTACCAGAATGAAACAGTCAATTAAACGTGGCCTCGATCAGTATTTTAAAGGATAACTCCGGTTGGGTCTCGTCTAGGTCTGGTATTTACCCGCATCTGGCTCATACATTCGCATTCTTCGCCTACTTGTTGGCCAGATCCTCTGTTTCTTTCTGGTTTGGATCACGTAGTAATGTGGTACCAGATTGAAAAAGTCAATTCAACTTGGTTTTGATCAATATTTAAGAGGATAACACCGTTTAGGTTTGTGTTAGGCCTGGTATTTGCAATCATCTGGCTCATACTTTCGCATTCTTCGCATACCTGTTGGCCTGATCCTGGCCTGTTTCTGGTTTGGATCACGCACTAATGTGGTACAAAAATGAAACAGTTAATTAAACCTGGTTCCGATCAATATTTAAGAGGATCACACCGATTAGGTTTGTGTAAGGCCTGGTATTTGGAATCATCTGGCTCATACTTTCGCACTCTTCGCATACTTGTTTGCCAGATCCTGGTCTTTTTCTGGTTTGGATCTCGTAGTAATGTGGTACCAGAATGAAACAGTCAATTAAACGTGGCCTCGATCAATATTTTAAAGGATAACTCCGGTTGTGTCTCGTCTAGGTCTGGTATTTACCCGCATCCGGCTCATACATTCGCATTCTTCGCCTACTTGTTGGCCAGATCCTGTGTTTCTTTCTGGTTTGGATCACGTAGTAATGTGGTACCAGATTGAAAAAGTCAATTCAACTTGGTTTCGATCAATATTTAAGAAGATAACACCGTTTAGGTTTGTGTTAGGCCTGGTATTTGGAATCATCTGGCGCATACTTTCGCATTCTTCGCATACCTGTTGGCCTGATCCTGGCCTGTTTCTGGTTTGGATCACGCACTAATGTGGTACAAAAATGAAACAGTTAATTAAACCTGGTTCCGATCAATATTTAAGAGGATAACACCGGTTAGGTTTGTGTTAGGCCAGGTGTTTGCAATCATCTGGGTCATACTTTCGCGTTCATCGCACACTTGTTGGCCAGATCCTGGACTTTTTCTGGTTTGGATCTCGTATTAATGTGGTACCAGAATGAAACTGCCAATTAAACCTGGATTCGATCAATATTTTAGACGATCACACCGATCAGGTTTGTGTTAGGCCTGGTATTTGCAATCATCTGGCTCATACTTTCGCACTTTTCGCATACTTGTTGGCCAGATCCTGGGATTTTTCTGGTTTGTATCACGTAGTAATGTGGTACCAGAATGAAACTGTCAATTAAACCTGGATTCGATCAATATTTTGGAGGATCACACCGATTAGGTTTGTGTTAGACCTGGTATTTGCAATCATCTTCCTCATTCTTTCGCATTTCTCGCATGCTTGTTGGCCAGATCCAGGGCTTTTTCTGGTTGGGATTGTGTAGTAATGTGGTACCACACTAAACAATCAATTAAACCTGACCTGGATCAATATTTTAAAGTATAACACCGGTTAGTTCATGTTTAGGTCTGAGATTTGCCCTGATCTGGCTCATACTTTCGCATTTCTCGCATGCTTGTTGGCCAGATCATGTGCTTTTTCTAGTGTGGATCACGTAGTAATGCGGTTCCACACTGAAGCAGTCAGTTGATCCTGTTTTCGATCAATATTTTAAAGTATAACACCGGTTGGTTCACGTTTAGGTCTGGGTTTTGCCCTCATTTGTCTCATACTTTCGCATTCTTCGCATACCTGTTGGCCTGATCCTGGGCTTTTTCTGGTTTGGATCACGCAGCAATGTGGTACCAGAATGGAACAGTCAATTAAACGTGGCCTCGATCAATATTTTAAAGGATAACTCCGGTTGGGTCTCGTCTAGGTCTGGTATTTACCCGCATCTGGCTCATACATTCGCATTCTTCGCCTACTTGTTGGCCAGATCCTGTGTTTCTTTCTGGTTTGGATCACGTAGTAATGTGGTACCAGATTGAAAAAGTCAATTCAACTTGGTTTCGATCAATATTTTAGAGGATCACACCGGTTAGGTTTGTGTGAGGCCTGGTATTTGCAGTCATCAGGCTCATACTTTCGCACTCTTCCCATACTTGTTGGCCAGATCCTGTCTTTCTTTCTGGTTTGGGTCACGCAGTAATGCGGTAACAGGCTGAAACAGCCAATTCAACTTGGTTTCGATCAATATTTAAGAGGATAACACCGTTTAGGTTTGTGTTAGGCCTGGTATTTGCAATCATCTGGCTCATACTTTCGCATTCTTCGCATACCTGTTGGCCTGATCCTGGCCTGTTTCTGGTTTGGATCACGCACTAATGTGGTACAAAAATGAAACAGTTAATTAAACCTGGTTCCGATCAATATTTAAGAGGATAACACCGGTTAGGTTTGTGTTAGGCCAGGTGTTTGCAATCATCTGGGTCATACTTTCGCGTTCATCGCACACTTGTTGGCCAGATCCTGGACTTTTTCTGGTTTGGATCTCGTATTAATGTGGTATCAGAATGAAACTGCCAATTAAACCTGGATTCGATCAATATTTTAGACGATCACACCGATTAGGTTTGTGTTAGACCTGGTATTTGCAATCATCTTCCTCATTCTTTCGCATTTCTCGCATGCTTGTTGGCCAGATCCAGGGCTTTTTCTGGTTGGGATTGTGTAGTAATGTGGTACCACACTAAACAGTCAATTAAACCTGACCTGGATCAATATTTTAAAGTATAACACCGGTTAGTTCATGTTTAGGTCTGAGATTTGCCCTGATCTGGCTCATACTTTCGCATTTCTCGCATGCTTGTTGGCCAGATCCTGGGCTTTTTCTAGTGTGGATCACGTAGTAATAAGTTACCAGAATGAAACAGTCAACTAAACCTGGATTCGATCAATATTTTAGAGGATCTCACCAGTTAGGTTTGTGTTAGGCCTGGTATTTGCAATCATCTGGCTCATACTTTCGCATTCTTCCCATACTTGTTGGCCAGATCCTGTCTTTCTTTCTGGTTTGGGTCACGCAGTAATGCGGTAACAGGCTGAAACAGCCAATTCAACTTGGTTTCGATCAATATTTAAGAGGATAACACCTTTTAGGATTGCGTTAGGTCTGGTATTTGCAATCATCTGCCTCATTCTTTCGCATTATTCGCATACTTGTCGGCCAGATCCTGGGCTTTTTCTGGTTTGTATCACGTAGTAATGCGGTTCCACACTGAAGCAGTCAGTTGATCCTGATTTCGATTAATATTTTAACGGATAACTCCGGTTGGGTCTCGCCTATGACTGGTATAACCAATCATCTGGCCCATACTTTCGCATTTTTCGCATACTTCTTGGCCAGATCCTGGGCTTTTTCTGGTTTGGATCACGTAGTAATATGGTACCAGAATGAAACAGTCAACTAAACCTGGATTCGCTCAATATTGACGAGGATAACACCGTTTATGTTTGTGTTAGGTCTGGTATTTGCAATAATCTGGTGCATACTTTCGCATTTCTCGCATGCTTGTTGGCCAGATCCTGGGCTTTTTCAGGTTTGGATCACGTAGTAATGTGGTACCAGAATAAAACAGTCAACTAAACCTGGATTCGAGCAATATTTTAGAGGATCACACCGTTTAGGTTTGTGTTAGGCCTGGTATTTGCAATCATCTGGCTCATACTTTCGCATTTCTCGCATGCTTGTTGGCCAGATCCTGGGCTTTTTCTGGTTTGGATCACGTAGTAATACGGTACCAGAATGAAACAGTCAACTAAACCTGGATTCGATCAATATTTTAGACGATCACACCGAATAAGTTTGTGTTAGGCCTGGTATTTGCAATCATCTGGCTCATACTTTCGCATTTTTCGCATACTTGTTGGACAGATCCTGGACTTTTTCTGGTTTGGATCTCGTAGTAATGTGGTACCACACTGAAACAGTCAATTCAACTTGGTTTCGATCAATATTTTACAGGATAACACCCTATAGGTTTGTGTTAGGTCAGGTATTTGCAATCATCTGGCTCATACTGTCGCATTCTTCCCAAACTTGTTGGCCAGATCCTGGGCTTTTTCTGGTTTGGACCACGTAGTAATGTGGTACCAGAATGAAACTGTCAACTAAACCTGGATTCGATCAATATTTTAGGGGATCACACCGGATAGGTTTGTGTTAGGCCTGGTGTTTGCAATCATCTGGCTCATACTTTCGCATTCATCGCACACTTGTTGGCCAGATCCTGGACTTTTTCTGGTTCGGATCTCGTAGTAATGTGGTACCACACTGAAACAGTCAATTCAACTTGGTGTCGATCAATATTTTACAGGATAACACCGTTTAGGTTTGTGTTAGGTCTGGTATTTGCAATCATCTGGCTCATACATTCGCGTTCTTCGCACACTTGTTGGCCAGATCCTGGGCTTTTTCTGGTTTGGATCTCGTAGTAATGTGGTACCACATTGAAACAGTCAATTCAACTTGGTGTCGATCAATATTTTACAGGATAACACCGTTTAGGTTTGTGTTAGGTCTGGTATTTGCAATCATCTGGCTCATACATTCGCGTTCTTCGCACACTTGTTGGCCAGATCCTGGGCTTTTTCTGGTTTGGATCACATTGTAGTGTGGTTCCAGACAGAAGCAGCCAATTCAACTTGGTTTCGATCAATATTTAAGAGCATAACACCATTTAGGTTTGTGTTAGGCCTGGTAGTTGCAATAATCTGGTTCATACTTTCGCATTCTTCGCACACTTGTTGGCCAAATCCTGGACTTTTTCTGGGTTGGGTTTCGTAGTAATGTGGTACCACACTGAAACAGTCAATTAAACCTGGATTCGATGAATATTTTAGACGATTACACCGGTTAGGTTTGTGCTAGGTCTTGTATTTGCAATCATCTGGCTCATACTTTCGCATTTCTCGCATGCTTGTTGGCCAGATCCTGGGCTTTTTCTGGTTTCGATCACGTAGTAATGTGGTAGCATACTGAAGCAGTCAATTAAACGTGGCCCCGATCAATATTTTAAGGGATAACTCCGGTTGGGTCTCGTCTAGGTCTGGTATTTACCCGCATCTGGCTCATACATTCGCATTCTTCGCCTACTTGTTGGCCAGATCCTGTGTTTCTTTCTGGTTTGGATCACGTAGTAATGTGGTACCAGATTGAAAAAGTCAATTCAACTTGGTTTCGATCAATATTTTAGAGGATCACACCGTTTAGGTTTGTGTTAGGCCTGGTATTTGGAATCATCTGGCGCATACTTTCGCATTCTTCGCATACCTGTTGGCCTGATCCTGGCCTGTTTCTGGTTTGGATCACGCACTAATGTGGTACAAAAATGAAACAGTTAATTAAACCTGGTTCCGATCAATATTTAAGAGGATAACACCGGTTAGGTTTGTGTTAGGCCAGGTGTTTGCAATCATCTGGGTCATACTTTCGCGTTCATCGCACACTTGTTGGCCAGACCCTGGACTTTTTCTGGTTTGTATCACGTAGTAATGCGGTTCCACACTGAAGCAGTCAGTTGATCCTCTTTTCGATCAATATTTTAAAGTATAACACCGGTTGGTTCACGTTAAGTTCTGGGTTTTGCCCTCATCTGTCTCATACTTTCGCATTCTTCGCATACCTGTTGGCCTGATCCTGGGCCTTTTCTGGTTTGGATCACGCGGCGATGTGGTACCAGAATGAAACAGTCAATTAAACCTGGTTTCGATGAATATTTTGGATGACAGGACCGTTTAGGTTTGTGTTAGGTTTGGTATTTGCAATCATCTGGCTCATACTTCCGCATTCTTCGCACACTTGTCCGCCAAATCCTGTGCTTTTTCAGATTTGTATCACGTAGTAATGCGGTTCCACACTGAAGCAGTCAGTTGATCCTGATTTCGATTAATATTTTAACGGATAACTCCGGTTGGGTCTCGCCTATGACTGGTATAACCAATCATCTGGCCCATACTTTCGCATTTTTCGCATACTTCTTGGCCAGATCCTGGGCTTTTTCTGGTTTGGATCACGTAGTAATATGGTACCAGAATGAAACAGTCAACTAAACCTGGATTCGATCAATATTGACGAGGATAACACCGTTTATGTTTGTGTTAGGTCTGGTATTTGCAATCATCTGGTGCATACTTTCGCATTTCTCGCATGCTTGTTGGCCAGATCCTGGGCTTTTTCTGGTTTGGATCACGTAGTAATGTGGTACCAGAATGAAACAGTCAACTAAACCTGGATCCGATCAATATTTAAGAGAATAACACCGTTTAGGTTTGTGTTAGGCCTGGTATTTGCTATCATCTGGTGCATACTTTCGCATTTCTCGTATGCTTGTTGGCCAGATCCTGGGCTCTTTCTGGTTGGGATTGTGTAGTAATGTGGTGCCACACTAAACAGTCAATTAAACCTGACCTCGAACAAGAAAAACGCCGATTGGTTCACGTTTTGGTCTGGGGTTTGCCCTCATCTGTCTCATACTTTCGAATTCTTCGCATACCTATTGACCTGATACTGGGCTTTTCCTGGTTTGTATCACGTAGTAATGTGGTACCAGAATGAAACTGTCAATTAAACCTGGTTTCGGTCAATATTTTAGACGATCACACCGATTAGGTTTGTGTTAGACCTGGTATTTGCAATCATCTGGCTCATACTTCCGCATTCTTCGCACACTTGTCCGCCAAATCCTGTGCTTTTTCAGATTTGTATCACGTAGTAATGCGGTTCCACACTGAAGCAGTCAGTTGACCCTGATTTCGATTAATATTTTAACGGGTAACTCCGGTTGGGTCTCGCCTATGACTGGTATAACCAATCATCTGGCCCATACTTTCGCATTTTTCGCATACTTCTTGGCCAGATCCTGGGCTTTTTCTGGTTTGGATCACGTAGTAATATGGTACCAGAATGAAACAGTCAACTAAACCTGGATTCGATCAATATTGACGAGGATAACACCGTTTATGTTTGTGTTAGGTCTGGTATTTGCAATCATCTGGTGCATACTTTCGCATTTCTCGCATGCTTGTTGGCCAGATCCTGGGCTTTTTCTGGTTTGGATCACGTAGAAATATGGTACCAGAATGGAACAGTCAACTAAACCTGGATTCGATCAATACTTTAGAGGATCTCACCAGTTAGGTTTGTGTTAGGCCTGGTATTTGCAATCATCTGGCTCATACTTTCGCATTTTTCGCGTACTTGTTGGCCAGATCCTGGGATTTTTCTGGTTTGTATCACGTAGTAATGTGGTACCAGGATGAAACTGTCAATTAAACCTGGATTCGATCAATATTTTAGAGGATAACACCGGTTAGTTCACGTTTAGGTCTGGGATTTGCACTCATCTGGCTCATACTTTCGCATTTTTCGCATACTTGTTGGCCAGATCCTGGGCTTTTTCTAGTTTGGATCGCGTAGTAATATGGTACCAGAATGAAACAGTCAACTAAACCTGGATTCGATCAATATTTTAGAGGATAACACCAGTTAGGTTTGTGTTAGGCCTGGTATTTGCAATCATCTGGCTCATACTTTCGCATTTTTCGCATACTTGTTGGCCAGATCCTGGGATTTTTCTGGTTTGTATCACGTAGTAATGTGGTACCGGAATGAAACTGTCAATTAAACCTGGATTCGATCAATATTTTAGAGGATAACACCGATTAGGTTTGTGTATGGCCTGGTATTTGCAATCATCTGGCTCATACTTTCGCACTCTTCGCATACTTGTTGGCCAGATCCTGTGTTTTTTTCTGGTTGGTATCACGTAGTAATGTGGTAACAGAATGAAACAGTCAATTCAACTTGGTTTCGATCAATATTTTAGAGGATAACACCTTTTAGGTTTGTGTTAGGTCTGGTATTTGCAATCATCTGCCTCATACTTTCGCATTATTCGCATACTTATCGGCCAGATCCTGGGCTTTTTCTGGTTTGTATCACGTAGTAATGCGGTTCCACACTGAAGCAGTCAGTTGATCGTGATTTCGATCAATATTTTAACGGATAACTCCGGTTGGGTTTCGCTTAGGACTGGTAAAAGCAATCATCCTGCTCTTACTTTCGCATTTTTCGCACACTTCTTGGCCAGATCCTGGGCATTTTCTGATTTGGATCACGTAGTAATATGGTACCAGAATGAAACAGTCAACTAAACCTGGATTCGATCAATATTTTACAGGATCACACCGGTTCGGTTTGTGTTAGGTCTGGTATTTGCAATCATCTGGCTCATACTTTCGCACTCTTCGAATACTTGTTGGCCAGATCCTGGACTTTTTCTGGTTCGGATCTCGTAGTAATATGGAACCAGAACGAAACACTCAAATAAACCTGGATTCGATCAATATTTTAGAGGATCACACCGGTTAGGTTTGTGTTAGGCCTGGTATTTGCAATCGTCTGGCTCATACTTTCGCATTCTTCGCATACCTGTTGGCCTGATCCTGGGCTTTTTCTGGTTTGGATCACGCGGCAATGTGGTACCAGAATGAAACAGTCAATTAAACCTGGTTTCGATGAATATTTTGGATGACAGGACCGTTTAGGTTTGTGTTAGGTTTGGTATTTGCAATCATCTGGCTCATACTTTCGCATTCTTCGCACACTTGTCCGCCAAATCCTGTGCTTTTTCAGGTTCGTATCACGTAGTAATGCGGTTCCACACTGAAGCAGTCAGTTGATCCTGATTTCGATTAATATTTTAACGGATCACTCCGGTTGGGTCTCGTCTAGGTCTGGTATTTACCCGCATCTGGCTCATACATTCGCATTCTTCGCCTACTTGTTGGCCAGATCCTGTGTTTCTTTCTGGTTTTGGTTACGCAGTAATGCGGTAACAGGCTGAAACAGCCAATTCAACTTGGTATCGATCAATATTTAAGAGGACAACACCGTTTAGGTTTGTGTTAGGTCTGGTATTTGCAATCATCTGGTTCATACTTTCGCATTTTTCGCATATTTGTTGACCAGATCCTGGGCTTTTTCTGGTTGGGATTGTGTAGTAATGTGGTACTACACTAAACACTCAAATAAACCTAACCTGGATCAATATTTTAAAGTATAACACCGGTTAGTTCACGTTTAGGTCTGGGATTTGCCCTCATCTGGCTCATACTTTCGCATTTTTCGCATTCTTGTTGGCCAGATCCTGGGCTCTTTCTGGTTTGGATCACGTGGATATGTGGTACCAGGATGAAACTGTCAATTAAACCTGGATTCGATCAATATTTTAGAGGATCACACCGATTAGGTTTGTGTAAGGCCTGGTATTTGGAATCATCTGGCTCATACTTTCGCACTCTTCGCATACTTGTTTGCCAGATCCTGGGATTTTTCTGGTTTGTATCACGTAGTAATGTGGTACCAGAATGGAACTGTCAATTAAACCTGGATTCGATCAATATTTTAGAGGATAACTCCGTTAGTGTCTCGTCTAGGTCTTGTATTTACCCGCATCTGGCTCATACATTCGCATTCCCCGCCTACTTGTTGGCCAGATCCTGTGTTTCTTTCTGTTTTGGATCACGTAGTAATGTGGTACCAGATTGAAAAGGTCAATTCAAATTGGTTTCGATCAATATTTTAGAGGATCACACCGGTTAGGTTTGTGTGAGGCCTGGTATTTGCAATCATCAGGCTCATACTTTCGCATTCTTCCCATACTTGTTGGCCAGATCCTGTGTTTCTTTCTGGTTTGGGTCACGCAGTAATGCGGTAACAGGCTGAAACAGCCAATTCAACTTGGTTTCGATCAATATTTAAGAGGATAACACCGTTTAGATTTGTGTTAGGCCTGGTATTTGGAATCATCTGGCGCATACTTTCGTATTCTTCGCATACCTGTTGGCCTGATCCTGGACTTTTTCTGGTTTGGATCTCGTATTAATGTGGTACCAGAATGAAACTGCCAATTAAACCTGGATTCGATCAATATTTTAGACGATCACACCGATTAGGTTTGTGTTAGGCCTGGTATTTGCAATCATCTGGCTCATACTTTCGCACTTTTCGCATACTTGTTGGCCAGATCCTGGGATTTTTCTGGTTTGTATCACGTAGTAATGTGGTACCAGAATGAAACTGCCAATTAAACCTGGATTCGATCAATATTTTGGAGGATCACACCGATTAGGTTTGTGTTAGACCTGGTATTTGCAATCATCTTGCTCATTCTTTCGCATTTCTCGCATGCTTGTTGGCCAGATCCAGGGCTTTTTCTGGTTGGGATTGTGTAGTAATGTGGTACCACACTAAACAGTCAATTAAACCTGACCTGGATCAATATTTTAAAGTATAACACCGGTTAGTTTATGTTTAGGTCTGAGATTTGCCCTGATCTGGCTCATACTTTCGCATTTCTCGCATGCTTGTTGGCCAGATCCTGGGCTTTTTCTAGTGTGGATCACGTAGTAATGTGGTACCAGAATGAAACAGTCAATTAAACGTGGCCTCGATCAGTATTTTAAAGGATAACTCCGGTTGGGTCTCGTCTAGGTCTGGTATTTACCCGCATCTGGCTCATACATTCGCATTCTTCGCCTACTTGTTGGCCAGATCCTCTGTTTCTTTCTGGTTTGGATCACGTAGTAATGTGGTACCAGATTGAAAAAGTCAATTCAACTTGGTTTTGATCAATATTTAAGAGGATAACACCGTTTAGGTTTGTGTTAGGCCTGGTATTTGCAATCATCTGGCTCATACTTTCGCATTCTTCGCATACCTGTTGGCCTGATCCTGGCCTGTTTCTGGTTTGGAACACGCACTAATGTGGTACAAAAATGAAACAGTCAATTAAACCTGGTTCCGATCAATATTTAAGAGGATAACACCGTTTAGGTTTGTGTTAGGCCTGGTATTTGCTATCATCTGGTGCATACTTTCGCATTTCTCGTATGCTCGTTGGCCAGATCCTGGGCTCTTTCTGGTTGGGATTGTGTAGTAATGCGGTGCCACACTAAACAGTCAATTAAACCTGACCTCGAACAAGAAAAACGCCGATTGGTTCACGTTTTGGTCTGGGATTTGCCCTCATCTGTCTCATACTTTCGAATTCTTCGCATACCTATTGGCCTGATCCTGGGCTTTTCCTGGTTTGTATCACGTAGTAATGTGGTACCAGAACGAAACTGTCAATTAAACCTGGATTCGATCAATATTTTAGACGATCACACCGATTAGGTTTGTGTTAGACCTGGTATTTGCAATCATCTTGCTCATACTTTCGCATTTCTCGCATGCTTGTTGGCCTGATCCTGGACTTTTCCTCGTTTGTATCACGTAGTAATGCGGTTCCACACTGAAGCAGTCAGTTGGTCCTGTTTTCGATCAATATTTTAAAGTATAACACCGGTTAGTTCACGTTTCGGTCTGGGATTTGCACTCATCTGGCTCATACTTTCGCATTTTTCGCATACTTGTTGGCCAGATCCTGGGCTTTTTCTAGTTTGGATCACGTAGAAATATGGTACCAGAATGAAACAGTCAACTAAACCTGGATTCGATCAATATTTTAGAGGATCTCACCAGTTAGGTTTGTGTTAGGCCTGGTATTTGCAATCATCTGGCTCATACTTTCGCAATCTTCGCATACTTGTTGGCCAGATCCTGGACCTTTTCTGGTTCAGATCTCGTAGTAATGTGGTACCACACTGAAACAGTCAATTAAACCTGGATTCGATCAATATTTTAAAGTATAACACCGGTTAATTCACGTTTAGGTCTGGGATTTGCTCTCATCTGGCTCATACTTTCGCACTTTTCGCATACTTGTTGGCCAGATCCTGGGATTTTTCTGGTTTGTATCACGTAGTAATGTGGTACCAGAATGAAACTGTCAATTAAACCTGGATTCGATCA
Organism: Colletes latitarsis; assembly: GCF_051014445.1. Classification (NCBI taxonomy): domain Eukaryota; kingdom Metazoa; phylum Arthropoda; class Insecta; order Hymenoptera; family Colletidae; genus Colletes; species Colletes latitarsis. The sequence continues at coordinate 4,266,021 of NC_135137.1, forward strand.
ATATTTTGGAGGATCACTCCGATTAGGTTTGTGTTAGACCTGGTATTTGCAATCATCTTGCTCATACTTTCGCATTTCTCGCATGCTTGTTGGCCTGATCCTGGACTTTTCCTGGTTTGTATCACGTAGTAATGCGGTTCCACACTGAAGCAGTCAGTTGGTCCTGTTTTCGATCAATATTTTAAAGTATAACACCGGTTAGTTCACGTTTAGGTCTGGGATTTGCACTCATCTGGCTCATACTTTCGCATTTCTCGCATGCTTGTTGGCCAGATCCTGGACTTTTTCTGGTTTGTATCACGTAGTAATGCGGTTCCACACTGAAGCAGTCAGTTGATCCTGTTTTCGATTAATATTTTAACGGATAACTCCGGTTGGGTCTCGTCTAGGTCTGGTATTTACCCGCATCTGGCTCATACATTCGCATTCTTCGCCTACTTGTTGGCCAGATCCTGTGTTTCTTTCTGGTTTGGATCACGTAGTAATGTGGTACCAGATTGAAAAAGTCAATTCAACTTGGTTTCGATCAATATTTTAGAGGATCACACCGTTTAGGTTTGTGTTAGGCCTGGTATTTGGGATCATCTGGCGCATACTTTCGCATTCTTCGCATACCTGTTGGCCTGATCCTGGCCTGTTTCTGGTTTGGATCACGCACTAATGTGGTACAAAAATGAAACAGTTAATTAAACCTGGTTCCGATCAATATTTAAGAGGATAACACCGGTTAGGTTTGTGTTAGGCCAGGTGTTTGCAATCATCTGGGTCATACTTTCGCGTTCATCGCACACTTGTTGGCCAGACCCTGGACTTTTTCTGGTTTGTATCACGTAGTAATGCGGTTCCACACTGAAGCAGTCAGTTGATCCTCTTTTCGATCAATATTTTAAAGTGTAACACCGGTTGGTTCACGTTAAGTTCTGGGTTTTGCCCTCATCTGTCTCATACTTTCGCATTCTTCGCATACCTGTTGGCCTGATCCTGGGCTTTTTCTGGTTTGGATCACGCGGCAATGTGGTACCAGAATGAAACAGTCAATTAAACCTGGTTTCGATGAATATTTTGGATGACAGGACCGTTTAGGTTTGTGTTAGGTTTGGTATTTGCAATCATCTGGCTCATACTTCCGCATTCTTCGCACACTTGTCCGCCAAATCCTGTGCTTTTTCAGATTTGTATCACGTAGTAATGCGGTTCCACACTGAAGCAGTCAGTTGATCCTGATTTCGATTAATATTTTAACGGATAACTCCGGTTGGGTCTCGCCTATGACTGGTATAACCAATCATCTGGCCCATACTTTCGCATTTTTCGCATACTTCTTGGCCAGATCCTGGGCTTTTTCTGGTTTGGATCACGTAGTAATATGGTACCAGAATGAAACAGTCAACTAAACCTGGATTCGATCAATATTGACGAGGATAACACCGTTTATGTTTGTGTTAGGTCTGGTATTTGCAATCATCTGGTGCATACTTTCGCATTTCTCGCATGCTTGTTGGCCAGATCCTGGGCTTTTTCTGGTTTGGATCACGTAGTAATGTGGTACCAGAATGAAACAGTCAACTAAACCTGGTTTCGGTCAATATTTTAGACGATCACACCGATTAGGTTTGTGTTAGACCTGGTATTTGCAATCATCTTGCTCATACTTTCGCATTTCTCGCATGCTTGTTGGCCAGATCCTGGACTTTTTCTGGTTTGTATCACGTAGTAATGCGGTTCCACACTGAAGCAGTCAGTTGATCCTGTTTTCGATCAATATTTTAAAGTATAACACCGGTTAGTTCACGTTTAGGTCTGGGATTTGCACTCATCTGGCTCATACTTTCGCATTTTTCGCATACTTGTTGGCCAGATCCTGGGCTTTTTCTAGTTTGGATCACGTAGAAATATGGTACCAGAATGGAACAGTCAACTAAACCTGGATTCGATCAATACTTTAGAGGATCTCACCAGTTAGGTTTGTGTTAGGCCTGGTATTTGCAATCATCTGGCTCATACTTTCGCATTTTTCGCGTACTTGTTGGCCAGATCCTGGGATTTTTCTGGTTTGTATCACGTAGTAATGTGGTACCAGGATGAAACTGTCAATTAAACCTGGATTCGATCAATATTTTAGAGGATAACACCGGTTAGTTCACGTTTAGGTCTGGGATTTGCACTCATCTGGCTCATACTTTCGCATTTTTCGCATACTTGTTGGCCAGATCCTGGGCTTTTTCTAGTTTGGATCGCGTAGTAATATGGTACCAGAATGAAACAGTCAACTAAACCTGGATTCGATCAATATTTTAGAGGATAACACCAGTTAGGTTTGTGTTAGGCCTGGTATTTGCAATCATCTGGCTCATACTTTCGCATTTTTCGCATACTTGTTGGCCAGATCCTGGGATTTTTCTGGTTTGTATCACGTAGTAATGTGGTACCGGAATGAAACTGTCAATTAAACCTGGATTCGATCAATATTTTAGAGGATAACACCGATTAGGTTTGTGTATGGCCTGGTATTTGCAATCATCTGCCTCATACTTTCGCATTATTCGCATACTTATCGGCCAGATCCTGGGCTTTTTCTGGTTTGTATCACGTAGTAATGCGGTTCCACACTGAAGCAGTCAGTTGATCGTGATTTCGATCAATATTTTAACGGATAACTCCGGTTGGGTCTCGCTTAGGACTGGTAAAAGCAATCATCCTGCTCTTACTTTCGCATTTTTCGCACACTTCTTGGCCAGATCCTGGGCATTTTCTGATTTGGATCACGTAGTAATATGGTACCAGAATGAAACAGTCAACTAAACCTGGATTCGATCAATATTTTACAGGATCACACCGGTTAGGTTTGTGTTAGGCCTGGTATTTGCAATCGTCTGGCTCATACTTTCGCATTCTTCGCATACCTGTTGGCCTGATCCTGGGCTTTTTCTTGTTTGGATCACGCGGCAATGTGGTACCAGAATGAAACAGTCAATTAAACCTGGTTTCGATGAATATTTTGGATGACAGGACCGTTTAGGTTTGTGTTAGGTTTGGTATTTGCAATCATCTGGCTCATACTTTCGCATTCTTCGCACACTTGTCCGCCAAATCCTTTGCTTTTTCAGGTTTGTATCACGTAGTAATGCGGTTCCACACTGAAGCAGTCAGTTGATCCTGATTTCGATTAATATTTTAACGGATCACTCCGGTTGCGTCTCGTCTAGGTCTGGTATTTACCCGCATCTGGCTCATACATTCGCATTCTTCGCCTACTTGTTGGCCAGATCCTGTGTATCTTTCTGGTTTGGATCACGTAGTAATGTGGTACCAGATTGAAAAAGTCAATTCAACTTGGTTTCGGTCAATATTTTAGAGGATCACACCGGTTAGGTTTGTGTGAGGCCTGGTATTTGCAGTCATCAGGCTCATAATTTCGCATTCTTCCCATACTTGTTGGCCAGATCCTGTCTTTCTTTCTGGTTTTGGTTACGCAGTAATGCGGTAACAGGCTGAAACAGCCAATTCAACTTGGTTTCGATCAATATTTAAGAGGATAACACCGTTTAGGTTTGTGTTAGGCCTGGTATTTGGAATCATCTGGCGCATACTTTCGCATTCTTCGCATACCTGTTGGCCTGATCCTGGCCTGTTTCTGGTTTGGATCACGCACTAATGTGGTACAAAAATGAAACAGTTAATTAAACCTGGTTCCGATCAATATTTAAGAGGATAACACCGGTTAGGTTTGTGTTAGGCCAGGTGTTTGCAATCATCTGGGTCATACTTTCGCGTTCATCGCACACTTGTTGGCCAGACCCTGGACTTTTTCTGGTTTGTATCACGTAGTAATGCGGTTCCACACTGAAGCAGTCAGTTGATCCTGTTTTCGATCAATATTTTAAAGTATAACACCGGTTGGTTCACGTTAAGTTCTGGGTTTTGCCCTCATCTGTCTCATACTTTCGCATTCTTCGCATACCTGTTGGCCTGATCCTGGGCTTTTTCTGGTTTGGATCACGCAGCAATGTGGTACCAGAATGAAACAGTCAATTAAACCTGGTTTCGATGAATATTTTGGATGATAGGACCGTTTAGGTTTGTGTTAGGTTTGGTATTTGCAATCATCTGGCTCATACTTTCGCATTCTTCGCACACTTGTCCGCCAAATCCTGTGCTTTTTCAGGTTTGTATCACGTAGTAATGCGGTTCCACACTGAAGCAGTCAGTTGATCCTGATTTCGATTAATATTTTAACGGATAACTCCGGTTGGGTCTCGCCTATGACTGGTATAACCAATCATCTGTCCCATACTTTCGCATTTTTCGCATACTTCTTGGCCAGATCCTGGGCTTTTTCTGGTTTGGATCACGTATTAATGTGGTACCAGAATGAAACAGTCAACTAAACCTGGATCCGATCAATATTTAAGAGGATAACACCGTTTAGGTTTGTGTTAGGCCTGGTATTTGCTATCATCTGGTGCATACATTCGCATTTCTCGCATGCTTGTTGGCCAGATCCTGGACTTTTTCTGGTTTGTATCACGTAGTAATGCGGTTCCACACTGAAGCAGTCAGTTGATCCTGTTTTCGATCAATATTTTAAAGTATAACACCGGTTAGTTCACGTTTAGGTCTGGGATTTGCACTCATCTGGCTCATACTTTCGCATTTATCGCATACTTGTTGGCCAGATCCTGGGCTTTTTCTAGTTTGGATCACGTAGAAATATGGTACCAGAATGGAACAGTCAACTAAACCTGGATTCGATCAATACTTTAGAGGATCTCACCAGTTAGGTTTGTGTTAGGCCTGGTATTTGTAATCATCTGGCTCATACTTTCGCATTTTTCGCGTACTTGTTGGCCAGATCCTGGGATTTTTCTGGTTTGTATCACGTAGTAATGTGGTACCAGGATGAAACTGTCAATTAAACCTGGATTCGATCAATATTTTAGAGGATAACACCGGTTAGTTCACGTTTAGGTCTGGGATTTGCACTCATCTGGCTCATACTTTCGCATTTTTCGGATACTTGTTGGCCAGATCCTGGGCTTTTTCTAGTTTGGATCGCGTAGTAATATGGTACCAGAATGAAACAGTCAACTAAACCTGGATTCGATCAATATTTTAGAGGATAACACCAGTTAGGTTTGTGTTAGGTCTGGTATTTGCAATCATCTGCCTCATACTTTCGCATTATTCGCATACTTATCGGCCAGATCCTGGGCTTTTTCTGGTTTGTATCACGTAGTAATGCGGTTCCACACTGAAGCAGTCAGTTGATCCTGTTTTCGATCAATATTTTAAAGTATAACACCGGTTGGTTCACGTTAAGTTCTGGGTTTTGCCCTCATCTGTCTCATACTTTCGCATTCTTCGCATACCTGTTGGCCAGATCCTGGGCTTTTTCTGGTTTGGATCTCGTAGTAATGTGGTACCACACTGAAAGAGTCAATTCAACTTGGTTTCAATCAATATTTTAGAGGATCACACCGATTAGGTTTGTGTTAGGCCTGGTATTTGCAATCATCTGGCTCATACTTTCGCAATCTTCGCATACTTGTTGGCCAGATCCTGTGTTTTTTTCTAGTTGGGATCACGTAGTAATGTGGTACCAGAATAAAACTGTCAATTAAACCTGGATTCGATCAATATTTTAGACGATCACACCGGTTAGGCTTGTGTTAGGCCTGGTGTTTGCAATCATCTGGCTCATACTTTCACATTCTTCCCATACTTGTTGGCCAGATCCTGTGTTTTTTTCTGGTTGGTATCACGTAGTAATGTGGTAACAGACTGAAACAGTCAATTCAACTTGGTTTCGATCAATATTTTAGAGGATCACACCGATTAGGTTTGTGTTAGGTATGGTATTTGCAATCATCTGCCTCATACTTTCGCATTTCTCGCATGCTTGTTGGCCTGATCCTGGGCTTTTTCTGGTTGGGATTGTGCAGTAATGTGGAACCACACTAAACAGTCAATTAAACCTGACCTCGATCCATATTTTAAAGTATAACACCGGCTAGTTCATGTTTAGGTCTGGGATTTGCCCTCATCTGGCTCATACTTTCGCACTTTTCGCATACTTGTTGGCCAGATCCTGTGTTTCCTTCTCGTTTGGGTCACGCAGTAATGCGGTAACAGGCTGAAACAGCCAATTCAAATTGGTTTCGATCAATATTTAGGAGGATAACACCGTTTAGGTTTGTGCTCGGTCTGGTATTTGCTGTCATCTGGCACATATTTTCGCATTACTCGCATGCTTGTTGGCCAGATCCTTGGCTTTTTCTGGTTGGGATTGTGCAGTAATGTGGAACCACACTAAACAGTCAATTAAACCTGACCTCGATCAATATTTTAAAGTATAACACCGGTAAGTTCACGTTTAGGTCTGGGATTTGCCCTGATGTGGCTCATACTTTCGCATTTTTCGCATGCTTGTTGGCCACATCCTGGGCCTTTTCTAGTTTGGATCACGTAGTAATATGGTACCAGAATGAAACAGTCAACTAAACCTGGATTCGATCAATATTCTAGAGGATAACACCGGTTAGGTTTGAGTTAGGTGTGGTATTTGCAATCATCTGTCTCATACTTTCGCACTTTTCGCATACTTTTTGGCCAGATCCTGGGCTTTTTCTGGTTTGGATCTCGTAGTAATGCGTTACCATACTGAAACAGTCAATTAAATTTGGCCTCGATCAATATTTTAAAGGATAACTCCGGTTGGGTCTCGTTTAGGTCTGGGATTTGCGCCCATCTGGCTTGTACTTTTGCATTCTTGGCACACTTGTTGGCCAGTTCCTGGGCTTTTTCTGGTTTGGATCACGTAGTAGTGTGGTTACAGACTGAAACAGCCAATTCAACTTGGTCTCGATCAATATTTTAGAGGATCACACCGATTAGGTTTGTGTTAGGCCTGATATTTGCAATCATCTGGCTCATACTTTCGCACTCTTCGCATACTTGTTGGCCAGATCCTGGTCTTTTTCTGGTTTGGATCTCGTAGTAATGTGGTACCAGAATGAAACAGTCAATTAAACGTGGCCTCGATCAATATTTTAAAGGATAACTCCGGTTGTGTCTCGTCTAGGTCTGGTATTTACCCGCATCCGGCTCATACATTCGCATTCTTCGCCTACTTGTTGGCCAGATCCTGTGTTTCTTTCTGGTTTGGATCACGTAGTAATGTGGTACCAGATTGAAAAAGTCAATTCAACTTGGTTTCGATCAATATTTAAGAAGATAACACCGTTTAGGTTTGTGTTAGGCCTGGTATTTGGAATCATCTGGCGCATACTTTCGCATTCTTCGCATACCTGTTGGCCTGATCCTGGCCTGTTTCTGGTTTGGATCACGCACTAATGTGGTACAAAAATGAAACAGTTAATTAAACCTGGTTCCGATCAATATTTAAGAGGATAACACCGGTTAGGTTTGTGTTAGGCCAGGTGTTTGCAATCATCTGGGTCATACTTTCGCGTTCATCGCACACTTGTTGGCCAGATCCTGGACTTTTTCTGGTTTGGATCTCGTATTAATGTGGTACCAGAATGAAACTGCCAATTAAACCTGGATTCGATCAATATTTTAGACGATCACACCGATTAGGTTTGTGTTAGGCCTGGTATTTGCAATCATCCGGCTCATACTTTCGCACTTTTCGCATACTTGTTGGCCAGATCCTGGGATTTTTCTGGTTTGTATCACGTAGTAATGTGGTACCAGGATGAAACTGTCAATTAAACCTGGATTCGATCAATATTTTAGAGGATAACACCGGTTAGTTCACGTTTAGGTCTGGGATTTGCACTCATCTGGCTCATACTTTCGCATTTTTCGCATACTTGTTGGCCAGATCCTGGGCTTTTTCTAGTTTGTATCGCGTAGTAATATGGTACCAGAATGAAACAGTCAACTAAACCTGGATTCGATCAATATTTTAGAGGATAACACCAGTTAGGTTTGTGTTAGGCCTGGTATTTGCAATCATCTGGCTCATACTTTCGCATTTTTCGCATACTTGTTGGCCAGATCCTGGGATTTTTCTGGTTTGTATCACGTAGTAATGTGGTACCGGAATGAAACTGTCAATTAAACCTGGATTCGATCAATATTTTAGAGGATAACACCGATTAGGTTTGTGTATGGCCTGGTATTTGCAATCATCTGGCTCATACTTTCGCACTCTTCGCATACTTGTTGGCCAGATCCTGTGTTTTTTTCGAGTTGGTATCACGTAGTAATGTGGTAACAGACTGAAACAGTCAATTCAACTTGGTTTCGATCAATATTTTAGAGGATAACACCTTTTAGGTTTGTGTTAGGTCTGGTATTTGCAATCATCTGCCTCATACTTTCGCATTATTCGCATACTTATCGGCCAGATCCTGGGCTTTTTCTGGTTTGTATCACGTAGTAATGCGGTTCCACACTGAAGCAGTCAGTTGATCGTGATTTCGATCAATATTTTAACGGATAACTCCGGTTGGGTCTCGCTTAGGACTGGTAAATGCAATCATCCTGCTCTTACTTTCGCATTTTTCGCACACTTCTTGGCCAGATCCTGGGCATTTTCTGATTTGGATCACGTAGTAATATGGTACCAGAATGAAACAGTCAACTAAACCTGGATTCGATCAATATTTTACAGGATCACACCGGTTCGGTTTGTGTTAGGTCTGGTATTTGCAATCATCTGGCTCATACTTTCGCACTCTTCGAATACTTGTTGGCCTGATCCTGGGCTTTTTCTGGTTGGGATTGTGTAGTAATGTGGTACCACACTAAACAGTCAATTAAACCTGACCTGGATCAATATTTTAAAGTATAACACCGGTGAGTTCATGTTTAGGTCTGGGATTTGCCCTCATCTGGCTCATACTTTCGCACTTTTCGCATACTTGTTGGCCAGATCCTGTGTTTCCTTCTCGTTTGGGTCACGCAGTAATGCGGTAACAGGCTGAAACAGCCAATTCAAATTGGTTTCGATCAATATTTAGGAGGATAACACCGTTTAGGTTTGTGCTCGGTCTGGTATTTGCTGTCATCTGGCACATATTATCGCATTTCTCGCATGCTTGTTGGCCAGATCCTTGGCTTTTTGTGGTTGGGATTGTGCAGTAATGTGGAACCACACTAAACAGTCAATTAAACCTGACCTCGATCAATATTTTAAAGTATAACACCGGTTGGTTCACGTTTAGGTCTGGGTTTTGCCCGCACCTGTCTCATACTTTTTTTTTTTTTTTTTTTTTTTTTTTTTTTTTGTCGTGGGGAAAATCTTCGAAAGACTCCCTCCCACCTCCTTGGGGAGAGGTGGGAGGGGTGTGTGGGATTCCCCGCGCCCGTACAACGACAGGCGCGGGACCTACCCACTAAAAACCCCACGGTGACCCTTCGGCACGCTTTGGGAGGATACCGGGAATCGCTCGAAGCATTCTTCCGGTATCCTCCCCGTGCCCGCGCTTTCGCGCCCATCCCCCGGGGGGACAATCGGTCCCCCCAGTAGACACACTGCCTCATAGCGGCGGGACGGGGCCACTCCATCCCGCCGCTATCCGCCCCGGGGCCGCGTTTAGTGGCGACTGCGAGCCCCAACTCGCAACCGCCCGCGACCCCGTTTCCACCCCTCGGCGGCCGGGCGTTCATGGCCTCACCAGACCGCCGAGGGTGCCTCCCCTTGCGTTGGACCGGTAGGGGGAGGCACTCCTACCCCCAACCGGTCCGACCCGGCGCCGCCTGGCGGGAGGAGGGTCCCCTCAGGACCCCCCTCCCAGCCTAGGTCATCCGCCTCGCCGAGGCGGCCGCCCGCGACGCCTCGCGACCGGGCGACGACCTCGGGCCACCGCATGAGCGCGAGCTTCAGCGCGCCGCTGAAGCTCGCGCTCCCTCCCCGCGGCCTCCTTCTGCAACATTACGTTCTCGCAGAAGGAGGCCACGGCCCTCCACTTCTCCTCGCTGCCGAGCATGGCGCGCACCACGCCCGGCAGCGAGACATCCCGCCCGACAACGCCGACCAGGACACGGCGCTCCCCCTGCCACGCGGGGCATACCTCCAGGGTATGATCCGCCGTGTCCTGCTCAGCGTCGCAGTGGCAGCAACGCGCCGTCGGCTCCTTCCCTATCCGGCACAGGTATCTTCCGAAGCTGCCATGCCCGGAAAATACCTGTGCCAGCCGGTAGGTGAGGCTGCCATGGCCTCTGTCCAGCCACTCCTTCAGGAGCGGCCGAACAGCCCCGACAGTCCGGTGCCCCGCGGTTGGCAGAGCCAGCCGCTCCTGCCACGCGAGCAACACGGACTGCCGGGCCTGGCGCTTCAAATCGCCCCAAGCAGGTTCCTGCCCGCCCGGGACCGCCCCCACCCCCGCGCGACGGTCGACGCGGTGCCGGTACATCACCGCGTGCGACCGCGCGAGCAGGTCCATGGGCGGCATCCCCGCTAGAACCGTCGCCGCCTCATGTGACATGGTCCGATACCCGCGGACGACCCTGAGCGCCATGCGCCTCTGCACCCGACGCAGCATAGTCATGCTGCGCCGGGAGGCAGCCAGGTCGTCCGCCCAGACGGGGGCCCCGTATAGGGCCACCGACTGGACCATTGCCACATAGAGGCGACGAACTCGGCCCGCCGGGCCCCCCAGGTTGGGCAGGATCCGGCCCAGAGCCGCAACCATCCTTTCCAACCGGGGGACCAGGCAGCGGAAATGCTTCTCGAAACGCCAGTGGCTATCGAGGATCAGCCCCAGATACCTGATCTGGGGCTTCACCTCGATGTCAGCCCCACCCACCCGAATCAGAGGGGGTGGCGGATCCTGCCGAGGTGAATGAAACGCAATCACCTCGGTCTTATGGACCGCCACCGTCATCCCCATCCCCCTGATCCGGTCGACGACGCGTTGCGACCCCTCCTCCGCGCGACGCATGGCCCTCCCCCAGTGCGCCCCGACGGCCAGCACCAGTGTGTCATCCGCATAACACACCGTGCTGACGCCGTCGGGGAGGCCGGCCCGCAACACCGAGTCGTACGCGATGTTCCACAGGAGTGGCCCGAGGACCGACCCCTGCGGAACACCGCAGTACACCTCCCTCCGCATATCACCATCCCGGCCCGGATACTCGATCCACCTGCCGCGGAGATAATCCCCGACGACCGCCCTGAGACAAGGGGGGACTCGATGATATTCGAGCCCCCTCCTTATCTCTTCCCAGGGGAGGGTGTTAAAGGCATTGGCAATATCCAAGGATATTGCCAATGCCACCCCTCCCCGGGAGACGGCCGCCTCCGAGAGGGCCCTCACACGACCTATCGCGTCGATAATCGATCGGCCCCCCCGGAAACCGAACTGGCAGTCGGCCAGACCGGGATCACCCCGCGACAGGTGCTCGACGAGGCGGGCAGCAATCACACGCTCGAAGAGCTTGCCCACCTCGTCGAGGAGACAAATGGGCCGGTATGCGGAGGGAGACTCCGCGGGCCGACCCTCCTTCCGGAGGAGGACCATCCTCGCCACCTTCCAACTGGGGGGGAATCGCCCGTCCCTCAGGCAGCGGTCGAACAACCGCCTGAGGTCGGCCCCAAGGACGCCCTGGGTCAAGACCCAAACCCGGCCGGGCACACCATCCGGACCCGGGGCCGTATTACGAACCCCGAGCCGTCTGATGGCCGCTGCCAGCTCCTCCTGCGTGACCCCCAGCTCGGCCGTCCACTCCACTGGGACAGCCGCCGCCGCCGGAGGACGCGGTCCCCTCTTCCCAATTGGGAAGAGTGTATTGACCACGTCCTCCAGCAGCCGGGGGTCAAGGCCCTCGGTGACGGGGGGCGCCCACGGGCGGAGCTTATTCAGCACCACCTTATATGGACGCCCCCATGGATCGTCATCAAGGGTCTGGAGGAGCTCCTTCCATGCCTGGGTCTTGGCCCGTTTGATGGCGACCTGCAGAGCAACCCGCGCCACGCGGTATGCTCCATACAGGTCATCAGCTGCCCTCGCTCGCGCCACGCCGTCGCCTGTACGTTGACGACGGCGCGCGCGGGTGTACTGGCGTCGGGCGCGGACAGTCGCGACTCGCAACTCCGCGATCGCGTCCGACCACCAGTACACCGCCCGGCGAGGAGAAGCCCGCCCGACCCGAGGCATCGCCGCGTCGCAAATACCCGCGACCAATGCTCCGAGCCGGGCGACCTCCTCCTCTATGCTCGGCCGCTCCCTGCGGCCAAGTTGCAGCGAGGGCAGCTGCCATCAGGGCGTCCTTGTCCAGGCGCCGAAGCGCCCAGCGGCGTGGTGGGGTGCCACGCAGGCGGCCGTGTCGGGATGCACTCGCGGCGGCAGAGACCTCCATCCGGATGTACCGGTGATCGGAGAGTGTCTCTGCCCCCGCGACCACGTGCCAACCCGACACCATGCGCACGGCGTTGGGGGTCGCGAATCCAACATCCACGATGGACCCCCCATATCGCCGCACGCATGTGTGCTCCGACCCCCGGTTCAATACCCGGAGGTCGAGCCCCGCCGCCCAATCGCCCAGGATCCCGCCGCGAACGGAGGTCCTGGGGGATCCCCAAGCCACCGACTTGGCATTAAAATCCCCCAGGACCAGCACCGGCCGGGCCGCGTAGCGCTGCACGCATGCCGCGACCTCGGCCAAGTACAGCTCGAACGCAGCGTGACCGCAACGGGGCGAAATGTAGCACCCCACCACAGCGACTCCCCCCCAGTCCACGGCGACGAATCCCCGACCGCGCTCCAACAAGGAGAACGGTGGGGACCCGTCGCCCCCTCCCCATACCGTCGCCACCAAGCCGTCCGCGTCGCCCACCCAATGAGGGTGATCAGGGACGCGGTACGGCTCGGCGGCGACCGCCAGGCCAACCCCCCACTCCGCGAGGACTTGGGACATCAAGTCCTGTGCCGCGCGGCAGTGGTTGAGGTTGGCCTGGAGGAGGAGGCGGGGCGGCATTAATTAATGTCTGCGCCAGCCTCCTCCCGGCCGTCCGTCCCCGTAGCACCGTCCACCTCCATGGAGGACGATGCCACCGCCCTCGGCACCGGAGCCGGTGCAGCCCGCCTCTTCCTCTCCTTCCGGGAGGGGGAGGAGCACTTCTTGCTCCCCACCCTGTGATCGGCTGGCCTCCCCATGTCCGCACACAGCGGGCAGTGGGGGGCCGCCGAGCACTGGCTCGCACGGTGCTCTTTGGCACCGCAGCGGTAACACTGACCGCTGCGGTCCACCGGCGAGGTGCACCACTGCCTCACGTGCCCCAATTCGAGGCAGCGGTGACACTGGAGCGGGCGCGGCGCGAGGATTTCCACTCGCGCCGAAACCCACCCCACCAACACCCTCCCGGATTCCGCCACCTTACGGGCGGCGGAGAGGGGGCACCGGGCCCACACCGACCCGAGGCCGGAGGGCGACCTGCGGATCTCTCCGATCCGCAGGTCCTCCACAGGACAGTCCCCCGCCCTCGCAAGGGCACGGGACACATCCTGTGCGCTGACCGAGTCGTCCAGCCCACAAACGCGCATCTCCGTGCGCTTCGTGGGCCGGGCGACCCGGACACCTCGCTCGCCCAGCTGCTCCCGGAGCCTCTGGGCGAGACGATCCGCCTTCGCGCCGCCTTCTGCACCGGGGATCTCCAGCAAGAGACCCCCGGTCACGGCCCTCTTCGCCCTCACGGAGGCGATGCCCAGATCTTCCAGGGAGATATTCTCCCTGGCGAGCCGCATCGCCTCCGCGAGGGTCAGGTCGCCCCCCTGCGCAACGGTCAGCGTCACCGCTGCCGTTTTTGGGGGACGACCTGGTCGTGCCTTCCCGACCTTCGCGGCCTTTACCTTGGCCGCCGGCGGCGGAGGCGGAGGCCGCGGTTGCGAGGCCTTCCTCGCCGCCCGCTTCGCCTTCCGCCCCACCACCTCACTCCACGCCACCCCCCCTTGGGAGGGTGCTGTGGAGGACGCGACCACCGCGACCACGGGTACACCACCCCCCTTGGGGGTCGCGACCCGGGGCCCTGGTGCCGCAACGCTGGGCGGAGCCTTCACTCCGCCCTTCTTTGCCTTCCCCGACTGTACCGGCACAGGTCGGGGAGGCACCGCCTTCCTGTTGACCGCTCTTCCGGCGAGGAGCTCCTCCCGGAAGGCGGCCAGCTTGCCATCAATCATGTCCCCAATCCTCCTCAGAAGATCGTCTTCTGAGGAGGACGGGGACTTCTTCACGGGCGGAGTGCGGGTGGAGGGGCCCGCGGTGCCCCGCACCACTGCCGCCGCACTCCGCTTATTTACCTCCGCCGAGGGACGCGGCGGTGGAGGAGGAGGGAGGATGGGAGGGAGGGCCGCGCTGTTCCACAGCACCTCTGCCCTCCTCCTCCCCTGTCGCTCCTCCTCCAACAGGAGCTGCAGACGGGCGTTCCGCCCTCTGAGCTCCCGCGCCGCCTCCCTCATTTCCTCCGCCGCGGCCTTCAGGGCCTCCGCGCCACCGCTTTTCTGCCCCTTAAAGGCGCAGGCAGCGGCGACTTTCTCCACCCGCTTCAGGGACGAGGAGATCCTCTCCGATATCTCCTCGGTCACCTCGTCCCTGAGGCAACTCAGCCTCACCGACGGGCTCATCGCCCCGCCCACCTCGACGACGGCCTGCCCCGTCCTCTTCCTCTTGGAGCCTATGTGGCTCGTGCTGGAGGAGAAGGACGAGACCGACGCCGTCTCGTCGTCCTCCTCCACCCTCCACGAAGCCGGACCTGGCGCTGAGTGGGGCGCGAGCGCCGCCACCCTAACCCCAACCCCGTCTCCGTCCTCCCCAACCGACAAAACCCGCCCCATCCCCATTTTATTTTCTGTGTCCATAAAAATCCCACGAGATGGTCGGAAATAAAGGTCCACCCGGGCAGAGCCGCCTTACCCGGGTAAGCCTAATACTCCGGGGGTTCGGCAGGTTCCCCGGAGGTGGTCGCTTGGGATTGGGCCTTCTCCCCCAACCATGCATCCCATCGCCGCGCACCATAGCTTAGGATTGGAGGGCGATTTTATAGAGTCGCCATACTCGTGGCCCAGGCGGTTAAGCCAAGACCCCCGTTCCTCCTGCCGTCACGTACCATTCACAAAACCAATAGGGAATTGTGAATGGGTCGTTGTGACGACCAACAGGAGGCTTACGGTGTGTGTATGACTCGGGTACCCCGGGTTCGTTAAGCCCGTACTGCAGCTGAAAGGCTGGCAGCCCCTGAGGGACAGTCAATTCAACTTGGTTTCGATCAATATTTTAGAGGATAACACCCTTTAGGTTTCTGTTAGGTCTGGTATTTGCAATCATCAGGCTCATAGTTTCGCACTTTTCGCATACTTGTTGGCCAGATCCTGGGCTTTTTCTGGTTTGGATCACGTAGTGATGTGGTAACAGACTGAAACAGTCAATTCAACTTGGTTTCGATCAATATTTTAGAGGATAACACCTTTTAGGTTTGTGATAGGTCTGGTATTTGCAATCATCTGCCTCATACTTTCGCATTTCTCGCATGCCAGTTGGCCAGATCCTGGGCTCTTTCTGGTTGGGATTATGTAGTAATGTGGTACCACACTAAACAGTCAATTAAACCTGACCTGGATCAATATTTTAAAGTATAACACCGGTTAGTTCATGTTTAGGTCTGGGATTTGCCCTGATGTGGCTCATACTTTCGCATTTTTCGCATGCTTGTTGGCCACATCCTGGGCTTTTTCTAGTTTGGATCACGTAGTAATATGGTACCAGACTGAAACAGTCAATTCAACTTGGTTTCGATCAATATTTTAGAGGATAACACCCTTTAGGTTTGTGTTAGGTCTGGTATTTGCAATCATCAGGCTCATAGTTTCGCACTTTTCGCATACTTGTTGGCCAGATCCTGGGCTTTTTCTGGTTTGGATCTCGTAGTAATGTGGTACCACACTGAAAGAGTCAATCCAACTTGGTTTCGATCAATATTTTAGAGGATCACACCGATTAGGTTTGTGTTAGGCCTGGTATTTGCAATCATCTGGCTCATACTTTCGCACTCTTCGCATACTTGTTGGCCAGATCCTGTGTTTTTTTCTTGTTGGGATCACGTAGTAATGTGGTACCAGAATAAAACTGTCAATTAAACCTGGATTCGATCAATATTTTAGACGATCACACCGGTTAGGCTTGTGTTAGGCCTGGTGTTTGCAATCATCTGGCTCATACTTTCACATTCTTCCCATACTTGTTGGCCAGATCCTGTGTTTTTTTCTGGTTGGTATCACGTAGTAATGTGGTAACAGACTGAAACAGTCAATTCAACTTGGTTTCGATCAATATTTTAGAGGATAACACCCTTTAGGTTTCTGTTAGGTCTGGTATTTGCAATCATCAGGCTCATAGTTTCGCACTTTTCGCATACTTGTTGGCCAGATCCTGGGCTTTTTCTGGTTTGGATCACGTAGTGATGTGGTAACAGACTGAAACAGTCAATTCAACTTGGTTTCGATCAATATTTTAGAGGATAACACCTTTTAGGTTTGTGATAGGTCTGGTATTTGCAATCATCTGCCTCATACTTTCGCATTTCTCGCATGCCAGTTGGCCAGATCCTGGGCTCTTTCTGGTTGGGATTATGTAGTAATGTGGTACCACACTAAACAGTCAATTAAACCTGACCTGGATCAATATTTTAAAGTATAACACCGGTTAGTTCATGTTTAGGTCTGGGATTTGCCCTGATGTGGCTCATACTTTCGCATTTTTCGCATGCTTGTTGGCCACATCCTGGGCTTTTTCTAGTTTGGATCACGTAGTAATATGGTACCAGACTGAAACAGTCAATTCAACTTGGTTTCGATCAATATTTTAGAGGATAACACCCTTTAGGTTTGTGTTAGGTCTGGTATTTGCAATCATCAGGCTCATAGTTTCGCACTTTTCGCATACTTGTTGGCCAGATCCTGGGCTTTTTCTGGTTTGGATCTCGTAGTAATGTGGTACCACACTGAAAGAGTCAATCCAACTTGGTTTCGATCAATATTTTAGAGGATCACACCGATTAGGTTTGTGTTAGGCCTGGTATTTGCAATCATCTGGCTCATACTTTCGCACTCTTCGCATACTTGTTGGCCAGATCCTGTGTTTTTTTCTTGTTGGGATCACGTAGTAATGTGGTACCAGAATAAAACTGTCAATTAAACCTGGATTCGATCAATATTTTAGACGATCACACCGGTTAGGCTTGTGTTAGGCCTGGTGTTTGCAATCATCTGGCTCATACTTTCACATTCTTCCCATACTTGTTGGCCAGATCCTGTGTTTTTTTCTGGTTGGTATCACGTAGTAATGTGGTAACAGACTGAAACAGTCAATTCAACTTGGTTTCGATCAATATTTTAGAGGATAACACCTTTTAGGTTTGTGTTAGGTCTGGTATTTGCAATCATCTGCCTCATACTTTCGCATTTCTCGCATGCTTGTTGGCCTGATCCTGGGCTTTTTCTGGTTGGGATTGTGCAGTAATGTGGAACCACACTAAACAGTCAATTAAACCTGACCTCGATCCATATTTTAAAGTATAACACCGGTTAGTTCATGTTTAGGTCTGGGATTTGCCCTCATCTGGCTCATACTTTCGCACTTTTCGCATACTTGTTGGCCAGATCCTGTGTTTCCTTCTCGTTTGGGTCACGCAGTAATGCGGTAACAGGCTGAAACAGCCAATTCAAATTGGTTTCGATCAATATTTAGGAGGATAACACCGTTTAGGTTTGTGCTCGGTCTGGTATTTGCTGTCATCTGGCACATATTTTCGCATTTCTCGCATGCTTGTTGGCCAGATCCTTGGCTTTTTCTGGTTGGGATTGTGCAGTAATGTGGAACCACACTAAATAGTCAATTAAACCTGACCTCGATCAATATTTTAAAGTATAACACCGGTAAGTTCACGTTTAGGTCTGGGATTTGCCCTGATGTGGCTCATACTTTCGCATTTTTCGCATGCTTGTTGGCCACATCCTGGGCCTTTTCTAGTTTGGATCACGTAGTAATATGGTACCAGAATGAAACAGTCAATTAAACCTGGTTTCGATGAATATTTTGGATGATAGGACCGATTAGGTTTGTGTTAAGTTTGGTATTTGCAATCATCTGGATCATACTTTCGCATTCTTCGCACACTTGTTCGCCAAATCCTGTGATTTTTCTAGTTGGGATCACGTAGTAATGTGGTACCAGACTGAAACAGTCAATTCAACTTGGTTTCGATCAATATTTTAGAAGATAACACCTTTTAGGTTTGTGTTAGGTCTGGTATTTGCAATCATCTGCCTCATACTTTCGCATTTCTCGCATGCTTGTTGGCCTGATCCTGGGCTTTTTCTGGTTGGGAATGTGTGGTAATGTGGTACCACACTAAACAGTCAATTAAACCTGACCTGGATCAATATTTTAAAGTATAACACCGGTTAGTTCATGTTTAGGTCTGGGATTTGCCCTCATCTGCCTCATACTTTCGCACTTTTCGCATACTTCTTGGCCAGATCCTGTGTTTCCTTCTCGTTTGGGTCACGCAGTAATGCGGTAACAGGCTGAAACAGCCAATTCAAATTGGTTTCGATCAATATTTAGGAGGATAACACCGTTTAGGTTTGTGCTCGGTCTGGTATTTGCTGTCATCTGGCAGATATTTTCGCATTTCTTGCATGCTTGTTGGCCAGATCCTTGGCTTTTTCTGGTTGGGATTGTGCAGTAATGTGGAACCACACTAAACAGTCAATTAAACCTGACCTCGATCAATATTTTAAAGTATAACACCGGTAAGTTCACGTTTAGGTCTGGGATTTGCCCTGATGTGGCTCATACTTTCGCATTTTTCGCATGCTTGTTGGCCACATCCTGGGCCTTTTCTAGTTTGGATCACGTAGTAATATGGTACCAGAATGAAACAGTCAACTAAACCTGGATTCGATCAATATTCTAGAGGATAACACCGGTTAGGTTTGAGTTAGGTGTGGTATTTGCAATCATCTGTCTCATACTTTCGTACTTTTCGCATACTTTTTGGCCAGATCCTGGGCTTTTTCTGGTTTGGATCTCGTAGTAATGCGTTACCATACTGAAACAGTCAATTAAATTTGGCCTCGATCAATATTTTAAAGGATAACTCCGGTTGGGTCTCGTTTAGGTCTGGGATTTGCGCCCATCTGGCTTGTACTTTTGCATTCTTGGCACACTTGTTGGCCAGTTCCTGGGCTTTTTCTGGTTTGGATCACGTAGTAGTGTGGTTACAGACTGATACAGCCAATTCAACTTGGTCTCGATCAATATTTTAGAGGATCACACCGATTAGGTTTGTGTTAGGCCTGATATTTGCAATCATCTGGCTCATACTTTCGCACTCTTCGCATACTTGTTGGCCAGATCCTGGTCTTTTTCTGGTTTGGATCTCGTAGTAATGTGGTACCAGAATGAAACAGTCAATTAAACGTGGCCTCGAACAATATTTTAAAGGATAACTCCGGTTGTGTCTCGTCTAGGTCTGGTATTTACCCGCATCCGGCTCATACATTCGCATTCTTCGCCTACTTGTTGGCCAGATCCTGTGTTTCTTTCTGGTTTGGATCACGTAGTAATGTGGTACCAGATTGAAAAAGTCAATTCAACTTGGTTTCGATCAATATTTTAGAGGATCACACCGGTTAGGTTTGTGTGAGTCCTGGTATTTGCAGTCATCAGGCTCATAATTTCGCATTCTTCCCATACTTGTTGGCCAGATCCTGTCTTTCTTTCTGGTTTTGGTCACGCAGTAATGCGGTAACAGGCTGAAACAGCCAATTCAACTTGGTTTCGATCAATATTTTAGAGGATCACACCGGTTAGGTTTGTGTTAGGCCAGGTGTTTGCAATCATCTGGGTCATACTTTCGCGTTCATCGCACACTTGTTGGCCAGATCCTGGGATTTTTCTGGTTTGTATCACGTAGTAATGTGGTACCAGAATGAAACTGTCAATTAAACCTGGATTCGATCAATATTTTGGAGGATCACACCGATTAGGTTTGTGTTAGGTGTGGTATTTGCAATCATCTGGCTCATACTTTCGCACTTTTCGCATACTTTTTGGCCAGATCCTGGGCTTTTTCTGGTTTGGATCTCGTAGTAATGCGTTACCATACTGAAACAGTCAATTAAATTTGGCCTCGATCAATATTTTAAAGGATAACTCCGGTTGGGTCTCGTTTAGGTCTGGGATTTGCGCCCATCTGGCTCGTACTTTCGCATTCTTGGCACACTTGTTGGCCAGTTCCTGGGCTTTTTCTGGTTTGGATCACGTAGTAGTGTGGTTACAGACTGAAACTGCCAATTCAACTTGGTTTCGATCAATATTTTAGAGGATCACACCGATTAGGTTTGTGTTAGACCTGGTATTTGCAATCATCTTGCTCATTCTTTCGCATTTCTCGCATGCTTGTTGGCCAGATCCAGGGCTTTTTCTGGTTGGGATTGTGTAGTAATGTGGTACCACACTAAACAGTCAATTAAACCTGACCTGGATCAATATTTTAAAGTATAACACCGGTTAGTTCATGTTTAGGTCTGAGATTTGCCCTGATCTGGCTCATGCTTTCGCATTTCTCGCATGCTTGTTGGCCAGATCCTGGACTTTTTCTGGTTTGTATCACGTAGTAATGCGGTTCCACACTGAAGCAGTCAGTTGATCCTGTTTTCGATCAATATTTTAAAGTATAACACCGGTTGGTTCACGTTTAGGACTGGGTTTTGCCCTCATCTGTCTCATACTTTCGCATTCTTCGCATACCTGTTGGCCTGATCCTGGGCTTTTTCTGGTTTGGATCACGCAGCAATGTGGTACCAGAATGGAACAGTCAACTAAACCTGGTTTCGATGAATATTTTGGATGATAGGACCGATGAGGTTTGTGTTAGTTTTGGTATTTGCAATCATCTAGCTCATACTTTCGCATTCTTCGCACACTTGTTCGCCATATCCTGTGCTTTTTCAGGTTTGTATCACGTAGTAATGCGGTTCCACACTGAAGCAGTCAGTTGATCCTGATTTCGATTAATATTTTAACGGATAACTCCGGTTGGGTCTCGTCTAGGTCTGGTATTTACCCGCATCTGGCTCATACATTCGCATTCTTCGCCTACTTGTTGGCCAGATCCTGTGTTTCTTTCTGGTTTGGATCACGTAGTAATGTGGTACCAGATTGAAAAAGTCAATTCAACTTGGTTTCGATCAATATTTTAGAGGATCACACCGTTTAGGTTTGTGTTAGGCCTGGTATTTGGAATCATCTGGCGCACACTTTCGCATTCATCGCATACCTGTTGGCCTGATCCTGGCCTGTTTCTGGTTTGGATCACGCACTAATGTGGTACAAAAATGAAACAGTTAATTAAACCTGGATCCGATCAATATCTAAGAGGATAACACCGGTTAGGTTTGTGTTAGGCCAGGTGTTTGCAATCATCTGGGTCATACTTTCGCGTTCATCGCACACTTGTTGGCCAGATCCTGGACTTTTTCTGGTTTGGATCTCGTATTAATGTGGTACCAGAATGAAACTGCCAATTAAACCTGGATTCGATCAATATTTTAGACGATCACACCGATTAGGTTTGTGTTAGGCCTGGTATTTGCAATCATCTGGCTCATACTTTCGCATTTCTCGCATGCTTGTTGGCCAGATCCTGGGCTTTTTCTAGTGTGGATCACGTAGTAATGCGGTTCCACACTGAAGCAGTCAGTTGATCCTGATTTCGATTAATATTTTAACGGATAACTCCGGTTGGGTCTCGCCTATGACTGGTATAACCAATCATCTGGCCCATACTTTCGCATTTTTCGCATACTTCTTGGCCAGATCCTGGGCTTTTTCTGGTTTGGATCACGTAGTAATATGGTACCAGAATGAAACAGTCAACTAAACCTGGATTCGCTCAATATTGACGAGGATAACACCGTTTATGTTTGTGTTAGGTCTGGTATTTGCAATAATCTGGTGCATACTTTCGCATTTCTCGCATGCTTGTTGGCCAGATCCTGGGCTTTTTCTGGTTTGGATCACGTAGTAATGTGGTACCAGAATGAAACAGTCTACTAAACCTGGATCCGATCAATATTTAAGAGGATAACACCGTTTAGGTTTGTGTTAGGCCTGGTATTTGCTATCATCTGGTGCATACTTTCGCATTTCTCGTATGCTTGTTGGCCAGATCCTGGGCTCTTTCTGGTTGGGATTGTGTAGTAATGTGGTACTACACTAAACAGTCAATTAAACCTGACCTCGATCAATATTTTCAAGTATAACACCGTTTAGTTCACGTTTAGGTCTAGGATTTGCCCTCATCTGTCTCATACTTTCGCATTCTTCGCATACCTGTTAGGCTGGTCCTGGGCTTTTTCTGGTTTGGATCACGCAGTACTGTGGTACCAGACTGAAACAGCCAATTCAACTTGGTTTCGATCAATATTTAAGAGGACAACACCGTTTAGGTTTGTGGTAGGTCTGGTATTTGCAATCATCTGTCTCATACTTTCGCATTTCTCGTATGATTGTTGGCCAGATCCTGGGCTTTCTCTGGTTGGGATTGTGTTGTAATGTGGTACCACACTAAACACTCAAATAAACCTGACCTGGATCAATATTTTGAAGTATAACACCGGTTAGTTCACGTTTAGGTCTGGGATTTGCCCTCATCTGGCTCATTCTTTCGCATTGTCTGCATTCTTGTTGGCCAGATCCTGGGCTTTTTCTAGTTTGGATCACGTAGTAATACGGTACCAGAATAAAACAGTCAACTAAACCTGGATTCGAGCAATATTTTAGAGGATCGCACCGTTTAGGATTGTGTTAGGCCTGGTATTTGCAATCATCTGGGTCATACTTTCGCGTTCATCGCACACTTGTTGGCCAGATCCTGGACTTTTTCTGGTTTGGATCTCGTATTAATGTGGTACCAGAATGAAACTGCCAATTAAACTTGGATTCGATCAATATTTTGGAGGATCACACCGATTAGGTTTGTGTTAGGCCTGGTATTTGCAATCATCCGGCTCATACTTTCGCACTTTTCGCATACTTGTTGGCCAGATCCTGGGATTTTTCTGGTTTGTATCACGTAGTAATGTGGTACCAGAATGAAACTGTCAATTAAACCTGGATTCGATCAATATTTTGGAGGATCACACCGATTAGGTTTGTGTTAGGTGTGGTATTTGCAATCATCTGGCTCATACTTTCGCACTTTTCGCATACTTTTTGGCCAGATCCTGGGCTTTTTCTGGTTTGGATCTCGTAGTAATGCGTTACCATACTGAAACAGTCAATTAAATTTGGCCTCGATCAATATTTTAAAGGATAACTCCGGTTGGGTCTCGTTTAGGTCTGGGATTTGCGCCCATCTGGCTCGTACTTTCGCATTCTTGGCACACTTGTTGGCCAGTTCCTGGGCTTTTTCTGGTTTGGATCACGTAGTAGTGTGGTTACAGACTGAAACTGCCAATTCAACTTGGTTTCGATCAATATTTTAGAGGATCACACCGATTAGGTTTGTGTTAGACCTGGTATTTGCAATCATCTTGCTCATTTTTTCGCATTTCTCGCATGCTTGTTGGCCAGATCCAGGGCTTTTTCTGGTTGGGATTGTGTAGTAATGTGGTACCACACTAAACAGTCAATTAAACCTGACCTGGATCAATATTTTAAAGTATAACACCGGTTAGTTCATGTTTAGGTCTGAGATTTGCCCTGATCTGGCTCATGCTTTCGCATTTCTCGCATGCTTGTTGGCCAGATCCTGGACTTTTTCTGGTTTGTATCACGTAGTAATGCGGTTCCACACTGAAGCAGTCAGTTGATCCTGTTTTCGATCAATATTTTAAAGTATAACACCGGTTGGTTCACGTTTAGGACTGGGTTTTGCCCTCATCTGTCTCATACTTTCGCATTCTTCGCATACCTGTTGGCCTGATCCTGGGCTTTTTCTGGTTTGGATCACGCAGCAATGTGGTACCAGAATGGAACAGTCAACTAAACCTGGTTTCGATGAATATTTTGGATGATAGGACCGATGAGGTTTGTGTTAGTTTTGGTATTTGCAATCATCTAGCTCATACTTTCGCATTCTTCGCACACTTGTTCGCCATATCCTGTGCTTTTTCAGGTTTGTATCACGTAGTAATGCGGTTCCACACTGAAGCAGTCAGTTGATCCTGATTTCGATTAATATTTTAACGGATAACTCCGGTTGGGTCTCGTCTAGGTCTGGTATTTACCCGCATCTGGCTCATACATTCGCATTCTTCGCCTACTTGTTGGCCAGATCCTGTGTTTCTTTCTGGTTTGGATCACGTAGTAATGTGGTACCAGATTGAAAAAGTCAATTCAACTTGGTTTCGATCAATATTTTAGAGGATCACACCGTTTAGGTTTGTGTTAGGCCTGGTATTTGGAATCATCTGGCGCACACTTTCGCATTCATCGCATACCTGTTGGCCTGATCCTGGCCTGTTTCTGGTTTGGATCACGCACTAATGTGGTACAAAAATGAAACAGTTAATTAAACCTGGATCCGATCAATATCTAAGAGGATAACACCGGTTAGGTTTGTGTTAGGCCAGGTGTTTGCAATCATCTGGGTCATACTTTCGCGTTCATCGCACACTTGTTGGCCAGATCCTGGACTTTTTCTGGTTTGGATCTCGTATTAATGTGGTACCAGAATGAAACTGCCAATTAAACCTGGATTCGATCAATATTTTAGACGATCACACCGATTAGGTTTGTGTTAGGCCTGGTATTTGCAATCATCTGGCTCATACTTTCGCATTTCTCGCATGCTTGTTGGCCAGATCCTGGGCTTTTTCTAGTGTGGATCACGTAGTAATGCGGTTCCACACTGAAGCAGTCAGTTGATCCTGATTTCGATTAATATTTTAACGGATAACTCCGGTTGGGTCTCGCCTATGACTGGTATAACCAATCATCTGGCCCATACTTTCGCATTTTTCGCATACTTCTTGGCCAGATCCTGGGCTTTTTCTGGTTTGGATCACGTAGTAATATGGTACCAGAATGAAACAGTCAACTAAACCTGGATTCGCTCAATATTGACGAGGATAACACCGTTTATGTTTGTGTTAGGTCTGGTATTTGCAATAATCTGGTGCATACTTTCGCATTTCTCGCATGCTTGTTGGCCAGATCCTGGGCTTTTTCTGGTTTGGATCACGTAGTAATGTGGTACCAGAATGAAACAGTCTACTAAACCTGGATCCGATCAATATTTAAGAGGATAACACCGTTTAGGTTTGTGTTAGGCCTGGTATTTGCTATCATCTGGTGCATACTTTCGCATTTCTCGTATGCTTGTTGGCCAGATCCTGGGCTCTTTCTGGTTGGGATTGTGTAGTAATGTGGTACTACACTAAACAGTCAATTAAACCTGACCTCGATCAATATTTTCAAGTATAACACCGTTTAGTTCACGTTTAGGTCTAGGATTTGCCCTCATCTGTCTCATACTTTCGCATTCTTCGCATACCTGTTAGGCTGGTCCTGGGCTTTTTCTGGTTTGGATCACGCAGTACTGTGGTACCAGACTGAAACAGCCAATTCAACTTGGTTTCGATCAATATTTAAGAGGACAACACCGTTTAGGTTTGTGGTAGGTCTGGTATTTGCAATCATCTGTCTCATACTTTCGCATTTCTCGTATGATTGTTGGCCAGATCCTGGGCTTTCTCTGGTTGGGATTGTGTTGTAATGTGGTACCACACTAAACACTCAAATAAACCTGACCTGGATCAATATTTTGAAGTATAACACCGGTTAGTTCACGTTTAGGTCTGGGATTTGCCCTCATCTGGCTCATTCTTTCGCATTGTCTGCATTCTTGTTGGCCAGATCCTGGGCTTTTTCTAGTTTGGATCACGTAGTAATACGGTACCAGAATAAAACAGTCAACTAAACCTGGATTCGAGCAATATTTTAGAGGATCGCACCGTTTAGGATTGTGTTAGGCCTGGTATTTGCAATCATCTGGGTCATACTTTCGCGTTCATCGCACACTTGTTGGCCAGATCCTGGACTTTTTCTGGTTTGGATCTCGTATTAATGTGGTACCAGAATGAAACTGCCAATTAAACTTGGATTCGATCAATATTTTGGAGGATCACACCGATTAGGTTTGTGTTAGGCCTGGTATTTGCAATCATCCGGCTCATACTTTCGCACTTTTCGCATACTTGTTGGCCAGATCCTGGGATTTTTCTGGTTTGTATCACGTAGTAATGTGGTACCAGAATGAAACTGTCAATTAAACCTGGATTCGATCAATATTTTGGAGGATCACACCGATTAGGTTTGTGTTAGGTGTGGTATTTGCAATCATCTGGCTCATACTTTCGCACTTTTCGCATACTTTTTGGCCAGATCCTGGGCTTTTTCTGGTTTGGATCTCGTAGTAATGCGTTACCATACTGAAACAGTCAATTAAATTTGGCCTCGATCAATATTTTAAAGGATAACTCCGGTTGGGTCTCGTTTAGGTCTGGGATTTGCGCCCATCTGGCTCGTACTTTCGCATTCTTGGCACACTTGTTGGCCAGTTCCTGGGCTTTTTCTGGTTTGGATCACGTAGTAGTGTGGTTACAGACTGAAACTGCCAATTCAACTTGGTTTCGATCAATATTTTAGAGGATCACACCGATTAGGTTTGTGTTAGACCTGGTATTTGCAATCATCTTGCTCATTCTTTCGCATTTCTCGCATGCTTGTTGGCCAGATCCAGGGCTTTTTCTGGTTGGGATTGTGTAGTAATGTGGTACCACACTAAACAGTCAATTAAACCTGACCTGGATCAATATTTTAAAGTATAACACCGGTTAGTTCATGTTTAGGTCTGAGATTTGCCCTGATCTGGCTCATGCTTTCGCATTTCTCGCATGCTTGTTGGCCAGATCCTGGACTTTTTCTGGTTTGTATCACGTAGTAATGCGGTTCCACACTGAAGCAGTCAGTTGATCCTGTTTTCGATCAATATTTTAAAGTATAACACCGGTTGGTTCACGTTTAGGACTGGGTTTTGCCCTCATCTGTCTCATACTTTCGCATTCTTCGCATACCTGTTGGCCTGATCCTGGGCTTTTTCTGGTTTGGATCACGCAGCAATGTGGTACCAGAATGGAACAGTCAACTAAACCTGGTTTCGATGAATATTTTGGATGATAGGACCGATGAGGTTTGTGTTAGTTTTGGTATTTGCAATCATCTAGCTCATACTTTCGCATTCTTCGCACACTTGTTCGCCATATCCTGTGCTTTTTCAGGTTTGTATCACGTAGTAATGCGGTTCCACACTGAAGCAGTCAGTTGATCCTGATTTCGATTAATATTTTAACGGATAACTCCGGTTGGGTCTCGTCTAGGTCTGGTATTTACCCGCATCTGGCTCATACATTCGCATTCTTCGCCTACTTGTTGGCCAGATCCTGTGTTTCTTTCTGGTTTGGATCACGTAGTAATGTGGTACCAGATTGAAAAAGTCAATTCAACTTGGTTTCGATCAATATTTTAGAGGATCACACCGTTTAGGTTTGTGTTAGGCCTGGTATTTGGAATCATCTGGCGCACACTTTCGCATTCATCGCATACCTGTTGGCCTGATCCTGGCCTGTTTCTGGTTTGGATCACGCACTAATGTGGTACAAAAATGAAACAGTTAATTAAACCTGGATCCGATCAATATCTAAGAGGATAACACCGGTTAGGTTTGTGTTAGGCCAGGTGTTTGCAATCATCTGGGTCATACTTTCGCGTTCATCGCACACTTGTTGGCCAGATCCTGGACTTTTTCTGGTTTGGATCTCGTATTAATGTGGTACCAGAATGAAACTGCCAATTAAACCTGGATTCGATCAATATTTTAGTCGATCACACCGATTAGGTTTGTGTTAGGCCTGGTATTTGCAATCATCTGGCTCATACTTTCGCATTTCTCGCATGCTTGTTGGCCAGATCCTGGGCTTTTTCTAGTGTGGATCACGTAGTAATGCGGTTCCACACTGAAGCAGTCAGTTGATCCTGATTTCGATTAATATTTTAACGGATAACTCCGGTTGGGTCTCGCCTATGACTGGTATAACCAATCATCTGGCCCATACTTTCGCATTTTTCGCATACTTCTTGGCCAGATCCTGGGCTTTTTCTGGTTTGGATCACGTAGTAATATGGTACCAGAATGAAACAGTCAACTAAACCTGGATTCGCTCAATATTGACGAGGATAACACCGTTTATGTTTGTGTTAGGTCTGGTATTTGCAATAATCTGGTGCATACTTTCGCATTTCTCGCATGCTTGTTGGCCAGATCCTGGGCTTTTTCTGGTTTGGATCACGTAGTAATGTGGTACCAGAATGAAACAGTCTACTAAACCTGGATCCCATCAATATTTAAGAGGATAACACCGTTTAGGTTTGTGTTAGGCCTGGTATTTGCTATCATCTGGTGCATACTTTCGCATTTCTCGTATGCTTGTTGGCCAGATCCTGGGCTCTTTCTGGTTGGGATTGTGTAGTAATGTGGTACTACACTAAACAGTCAATTAAACCTGACCTCGATCAATATTTTAAAGTATAACACCGTTTAGTTCACGTTTAGGTCTAGGATTTGCCCTCATCTGTCTCATACTTTCGCATTCTTCGCATACCTGTTAGGCTGGTCCTGGGCTTTTTCTGGTTTGGATCACGCAGTACTGTGGTACCAGACTGAAACAGCCAATTCAACTTGGTTTCGATCAATATTTAAGAGGACAACACCGTTTAGGTTTGTGGTAGGTCTGGTATTTGCAATCATCTGTCTCATACTTTCGCATTTCTCGTATGATTGTTGGCCAGATCCTGGGCTTTCTCTGGTTGGGATTGTGTTGTAATGTGGTACCACACTAAACACTCAAATAAACCTGACCTGGATCAATATTTTGAAGTATAACACCGGTTAGTTCACGTTTAGGTCTGGGATTTGCCCTCATCTGGCTCATTCTTTCGCATTGTCTGCATTCTTGTTGGCCAGATCCTGGGCTTTTTCTAGTTTGGATCACGTAGTAATACGGTACCAGAATAAAACAGTCAACTAAACCTGGATTCGAGCAATATTTTAGAGGATCGCACCGTTTAGGATTGTGTTAGGCCTGGTATTTGCAATCATCTGGCTCATACTTTCGCATTTCTCGCATGCTTGTTGGCCAGATCCTGGGCTTTTTCTGGTTTGGATCACGTAGTAATACGGTACCAGAATGAAACAGTCAACTAAACCTGGATTCGATCAATATTTTAGACGATCACACCGATTAGGTTTGTGTTAGGCCTGGTATTTGGAATCATCTGGCGCATACTTTCGCATTCTTCGCATACCTGTTGGCCTGATCCTGGCCTGTTTCTGGTTTGGATCACGCACTAATGTGGTACAAAAATGAAACAGTTAATTCAACCTGGTTCCGATCAATATTTAAGAGGATAACACCGGTTAGGTTTGTGTTAGGCCAGGTGTTTGCAATCATCTGGGTCATACTTTCGCGTTCATCGCACACTTGTTGGCCAGATCCTGTGTTTCTTTCTGGTTTGGATCTCGTATTAATGTGGTACCAGAATGAAACTGCCAATTAAACCTGGATTCGATCAATATTTTAGACGATCACACCGATTAGGTTTGTGTTAGGCCTGGTATTTGCAATCATCTGGCTCATACTTTCGCACTTTTCGCATACTTGTTGGCCAGATCCTGGGATTTTTCTGGTTTGTATCACGTAGTAATGTGGTGCCAGAATGAAACTGTCAATTAAGCCTGGATTCGATCAATATTTTGGAGGATCACACCGATTAGGTTTGTGTTAGACCTGGTATTTGCAATCATCTTCCTCATTCTTTCGCATTTCTCGCATGCTTGTTGGCCAGATCCAGGGCTTTTTCTGGTTGGGATTGTGTAGTAATGTGGTACCACACTAAACAGTCAATTAAACCTGACCTGGATCAATATTTTAAAGTATAACACCGGTTAGTTCATGTTTAGGTCTGAGATTTGCCCTGATCTGGCTCATACTTTCGCATTTCTCGCATGCTTGTTGGCCAGATCCTGGGCTTTTTCTAGTGTGGATCACGTAGTAATGCGGTTCCACACTGAAGCAGTCAGTTGATCCTGTTTTCGATCAATATTTTAAAGTATAACACCGGTTGGTTCACGTTTAGGTCTGGGTTTTGCCCTCATCTGACTCATACTTTCGCATTCTTCGCATACCTGTTGGCCTGATCCTGGGCTTTTTCTGGTTTGGATCACGCAGCAATGTGGTACCCGAATGGAACAGTCAATTAAACGTGGCCTCGATCAATATTTTAAAGGATAACTCCGGTTGGGTCTCGTCTAGGTCTGGTATTTACCCGCATCTGGCTCATACATTCGCATTCTTCGCCTACTTGTTGGCCAGATCCTGTGTTTCTTTCTGGTTTGGATCACGTAGTAATGTGGTACCAGATTGAAAAAGTCAATTCAACTTGGTTTCGATCAATATTTTAGAGGATCACACCGGTTAGGTTTGTGTGAGGCCTGGTATTTGCAGTCATCAGGCTCATACTTTCGCATTCTTCCCATACTTGTTGGCCAGATCCTGTCTTTCTTTCTGGTTTGGGTCACGCAGTAATGCGGTAACAGGCTGAAACAGCCAATTCAACTTGGTTTCGATCAATATTTAAGAGGATAACACCGTTTAGGTTTGTGTTAGGCCTGGTATTTGCAATCATCTGGCTCAAACTTTCGCATTCTTCGCATACCTGTTGGCCTGATCCTGGCCTGTTTCTGGTTTGGATCACGCACTAATGTGGTACAAAAATGAAACAGTTAATTAAACCTGGTTCCGATCAATATTTAAGAGGATAACACCGGTTAGGTTTGTGTTAGGCCAGGTGTTTGCAATCATCTGGGTCATACTTTCGCGTTCATCGCACACTTGTTGGCCAGATCCTGGACTTTTTCTGGTTTGGATCTCGTATTAATGTGGTACCAGAATGAAACTGCCAATTAAACCTGGATTCCATCAATATTTTAGACGATCACACCGATTAGGTTTGGGTTAGGCCTGGTATTTGCAATCATCTGGCTCATACTTTCGCACTTTTCGCATACTTGTTGGCCAGATCCTGGGATTTTTCTGGTTTGTATCACGTAGTAATGTGGTACCAGAATGAAACTGTCAATTAAACCTGGATTCGATCAATATTTTGGAGGATCACCCCGATTAGGTTTGTGTTAGACCTGGTATTTGCAATCATCTTCCTCATTCTTTCGCATTTCTCGCATGCTTGTTGGCCAGATCCAGGGCTTTTTCTGGTTGGGATTGTGTAGTAATGTGGTACCACACTAAACAGTCAATTAAACCTGACCTGGATCAATATTTTAAAGTATGACACCGGTTAGTTCATGTTTAGGTCTGAGATTTGCCCTGATCTGGCTCATACTTTCGCATTTCTCGCATGCTTGTTGGCCAGATCCTGGGCTTTTTCTAGTGTAGATCACGTAGTAATAAGTTACCAGAATGAAACAGTCAACTAAACCTGGATTCGATCAATATTTTAGAGGGTCACACCGATTAGGTTTGTGTTAGGCCTGGTATTTGCAATCATCTGGCACATACTTTCGCACTCTTCGCATACTTGTTGGCCAGATCCTGGACTTTTTCTGGATTGGATCTCGTAGTAATGTGGTACCACACTGAAACTGTCAACTCAACTTGGTTTCGATCAATATTTTAGAGGATCACACCGATTAGGTTTGTGTTAGGCCTGGTATTTGCAATCATCTGGCTCATACTTTCGCACTCTTCGCATACTTGTTGGCCAGATCCTGGTCTTTTTCTGGTTTGGATCTCGTAGTAATGTGGTACCAGAATGAAACAGTCAATTAAACGTGGCCTCGATCAATATTTTAAAGGATAACTCCGGTTGGGTCTCGTCTAGGTCTGGTATTTACCCGCATCTGGCTCATACATTCGCATTCTTCGCCTACTTGTTGGCCAGATCCTGTGTTTCTTTCTGGTTTGGATCACGTAGTAATGTGGTACCAGATTGAAAAAGTCAATTCAACTTGGTTTCGATCAATATTTTAGAGGATCACACCGGTTAGGTTTGTGTGAGGCCTGGTATTTGCAGTCATCAGGCTCATACTTTCGCATTCTTCCCATACTTGTTGGCCAGATCCTGTCTTTCTTTCTGGTTTGGGTCACGCAGTAATGCGGTAACAGGCTGAATCAGCCAATTCAACTTGGTTTCGATCAATATTTAAGAGGATAACACCGTTTAGGTTTGTGTTAGGCCTGGTATTTCCAATCATCTGGCTCATACTTTCGCATTCTTCGCATACCTGTTGGCCTGATCCTGGCCTGTTTCTGGTTTGGATCACGCACTAATGTGGTACAAGAATGAAACAGTTAATTAAACCTGGTTCCGATCAATATTTAAGAGGATAACACCGGTTAGGTTTGTGTTAGGCCAGGTGTTTGCAATCATCTGGGTCATACTTTCGCGTTCATCGCACACTTGTTGGCCAGATCCTGGACTTTTTCTGGTTTGGATCTCGTATTAATGTGGTATCAGAATGAAACTGCCAATTAAACCTGGATTCGATCAATATTTTAGACCATCACACCGATTAGGTTTGTGTTAGGCCTGGTATTTGCAATCATCTGGCTCATACTTTCGCACTTTTCGCATACTTGTTGGCCAGATCCTGGGATTTTTCTGGTTTGTATCACGTAGTAATGTGGTACCAGAATGAAACTGTCAATTAAACCTGGATTCGATCAATATTTTGGAGGATCACACCGATTAGGTTTGTGTTAGACCTGGTATTTGCAATCATCTTCCTCATTCTTTCGCATTTCTCGCATGCTTGTTGGCCAGATCCAGGGCTTTTTCTGGTTGGGATTGTGTAGTAATGTGGTACCACACTAAACAGTCAATTAAAGCTGACCTGGATCAATATTTTAAAGTATAACACCGGTTAGTTCATGTTTAGGTCTGAGATTTGCCCTGATCTGGCTCATACTTTCGCATTTCTCGCATGCTTGTTGGCCAGATCCTGGGCTTTTTCTAGTGTGGATCACGTAGTAATAAGTTACCAGAATGAAACAGTCAACTAAACCTGGATTCGATCAATATTTTAGAGGATCTCACCAGTTAGGTTTGTGTTAGGCCTGGTATTTGCAATCATCTGGCTCATACTTTCGCATTCTTCCCATACTTGTTGGCCAGATCCTGTCTTTCTTTCTGGTTTGGGTCACGCAGTAATGCGGTAACAGGCTGAAACAGCCAATTCAACTTGGTTTCGATCAATATTTAAGAGGATAACACCTTTTAGGATTGCGTTAGGTCTGGTATTTGCAATCATCTGCCTCATACTTTCGCATTATTCGCATACTTGTCGGCCAGATCCTGGGCTTTTTCTGGTTTGTATCACGTAGTAATGCGGTTCCACACTGAAGCAGTCAGTTGATCCTGATTTCGATTAATATTTTAACGGATAACTCCGGTTGGGTCTCGCCTATGACTGGTATAACCAATCATCTGGCCCATACTTTCGCATTTTTCGCATACTTCTTGGCCAGATCCTGGGCTTTTTCTGGTTTGGATCACGTAGTAATATGGTACCAGAA
Source organism: Colletes latitarsis (assembly GCF_051014445.1). Taxonomy (NCBI): domain Eukaryota; kingdom Metazoa; phylum Arthropoda; class Insecta; order Hymenoptera; family Colletidae; genus Colletes; species Colletes latitarsis. The sequence continues at coordinate 4,299,704 of NC_135137.1, forward strand.
TGAAACAGTCAACTAAACCTGGATTCGCTCAATATTGACGAGGATAACACCGTTTATGTTTGTGTTAGGTCTGGTATTTGCAATAATCTGGTGCATACTTTCGCATTTCTCGCATGCTTGTTGGCCAGATCCTGGGCTTTTTCTGGTTTGGATCACGTAGTAATGTGGTACCAGAATGAAACAGTCTACTAAACCTGGATCCGATCAATATTTAAGAGGATAACACCGTTTAGGTTTGTGTTAGGCCTGGTATTTGCTATCATCTGGTGCATACTTTCGCATTTCTCGTATGCTTGTTGGCCAGATCCTGGGCTCTTTCTGGTTGGGATTGTGTAGTAATGTGGTACTACACTAAACAGTCAATTAAACCTGACCTCGATCAATATTTTAAAGTATAACACCGTTTAGTTCACGTTTAGGTCTAGGATTTGCCCTCATCTGTCTCATACTTTCGCATTCTTCGCATACCTGTTAGGCTGGTCCTGGGCTTTTTCTGGTTTGGATCACGCAGTACTGTGGTACCAGACTGAAACAGCCAATTCAACTTGGTTTCGATCAATATTTAAGAGGACAACACCGTTTAGGTTTGTGGTAGGTCTGGTATTTGCAATCATCTGTCTCATACTTTCGCATTTCTCGTATGATTGTTGGCCAGATCCTGGGCTTTCTCTGGTTGGGATTGTGTTGTAATGTGGTACCACACTAAACACTCAAATAAACCTGACCTGGATCAATATTTTGAAGTATAACACCGGTTAGTTCACGTTTAGGTCTGGGATTTGCCCTCATCTGGCTCATTCTTTCGCATTGTCTGCATTCTTGTTGGCCAGTTCCTGGGCTTTTTCTAGTTTGGATCACGTAGTAATACGGTACCAGAATAAAACAGTCAACTAAACCTGGATTCGAGCAATATTTTAGAGGATCACACCGTTTAGGTTTGTGTTAGGCCTGGTATTTGCAATCATCTGGCTCATACTTTCGCATTTCTCGCATGCTTGTTGGCCAGATCCTGGGCTTTTTCTGGTTTGGATCACGTAGTAATACGGTACCAGAATGAAACAGTCAACTAAACCTGGATTCGATCAATATTTTAGACGATCACACCGATTAGGTTTGTGTTAGGCCTGGTATTTGCAATCATCTGGCTCATACTTTCGCATTTTTCGCATACTTGTTGGCCAGATCCTGGACTTTTTCTGGTTTGGATTACGTAGTAATGTGGTACCCCACTGAAACAGTCAATTCAACTTGGTTTCGATCAATATTTTACAGGATAACACCCTTTAGGTTTGTGTTAGGTCAGGTATTTGCAATCATCTGGCTCATACTGTCGCATTCTTCCCAAACTTGTTGGCCAGATCCTGGGCTTTTTCTGGTTTGGACCACGTAGTAATGTGGTACCAGAATGAAACTGTCAACTAAACCTGGATTCGATCAATATTTTAGGGGATCACACCGGATAGGTTTGTGTTAGGCCTGGTGTTTGCAATCATCTGGCTCATACTTTCGCATTCATCGCACACTTGCTGGCCAGATCCTGGACTTTTTCTGGTTCGGATCTCGTAGTAATGTGGTAGCATACTGAAACAGTCAATTAAACGTGGCCCCGATCAATATTTTAAGGGATAACTCCGGTTGGGTCTCGTTTAGGGCTGGGATTTGCCCTCATCTGGCTTATACTTTTGCATTCTTCGCACACTTGTTGGCTAGATTCTGGGCTTTCTCAGGTTTGGATCACGTAGTAGTGTGGTACCAGACTGAAACAGCCAATTCAACTTGGTTTCGATCAATATTTAAGTGGACAACACCGTTTAGGTTTGTGTTAGGCCTGGTATTTGCAATCATCTGGCTCATACTTTCGCACTCTTCGCATACTTGTTGGCCAGATCCTGGACTTTTTCTGGTTCGGATCTCGTAGTAATGTGGTACCACACTGAAACAGTCAATTCAACTTGGTGTCGATCAATATTTTACAGGATAACACCGTTTAGGTTTGTGTTAGGTCTGGTATTTGCAATCATCTGGCTCATACATTCGCGTTCTTCGCACACTTGTTGGCCAGATCCTGGGCTTTTTCTGGTTTGGATCACATTGTAGTGTGGTTCCAGACAGAAGCAGCCAATTCAACTTGGTTTCGATCAATATTTAAGAGGATAACACCGTTTAGGTTTGTGTTAGGCCTGGTAGTTGCAATCATCTGGTTCATACTTTCGCATTCTTCGCACACTTGTTGGCCAAATCCTGGACTTTTTCTGGGTTGGGTCTCGTAGTAACGTGGTACCACACTGAAACAGTCAATTAAACCTGGATTCGATGAATATTTTAGACGATTACAACGGTTAGGTTTGTGCTAGGTCTTGTATTTGCTATCATCTGGCTCATACTTTCGCATTTCTCGCATGCTTGTTGGCCAGATCCTGCGCTTTTTCTGGTTTCGATCACGTAGTAATGTGGTAGCATACTGAAGCAGTCAATTAAACGTGGCCCCGATCAATATTTTAAGGGATAACTCCGGTTGGGTCTCGTCTAGGTCTGGTATTTACCCGCATCTGGCTCATACATTCGCATTCTTCGCCTACTTGTTGGCCAGATCCTGGACTTTTTCTGGTTTGGATCTCGTAGTAATGTGGTACCACACTGAAACAGTCAATTCAACTTGGTTTCGATCAATATTTTAGAGGATCACACCGATTAGGTTTGTGTTAGGCCTGGTATTTGCAATCATCTGGCTCATACTTTCGCACTCTTCGCATACTTGTTGGCCAGATCCTGGTCTTTTTCTGGTTTGGATCTCGTAGTAATGTGGTACCAGAATGAAACAGTCAATTAAACGTGGCCTCGATCAATATTTTAAAGGATAACTCCGGTTGGGTCTCGTCTAGGTCTGGTATTTACCCGCATCTGGCTCATACATTCGCATTCTTCGCCTACTTGTTGGCCAGATCCTGTGTTTCTTTCTGGTTTGGATCACGTAGTAATGTGGTACCAGATTGAAAAAGTCAATTCAACTTGGTTTTGATCAATATTTAAGAGGATAACACCGTTTAGGTTTGTGTTAGGTCTGGTATTTGCAATCATCTGGCTCATACTTTCGCATTCTTCGCATACCTGTTGGCCTGATCCTGGCCTGTTTCTGGTTTGGACCACGCACTAATGTGGTACACAAATGAAACAGTCAATTAAACCTGGTTCCGATCAATATTTAAGAGGATAACACCGTTTAGGTTTGTGTTAGGCCTGGTATTTGCTATCATCTGGTGCATACTTTCGCATTTCTCGTATGCTCGTTGGCCAGATCCTGGGCTCTTTCTGGTTGGGATTGTGTAGTAATGTGGTGCCACACTAAACAGTCAATTAAACCTGACCTCGAACAAGAAAAACGCCGATTGGTTCACGTTTTGGTCTGGGATTTGCCCTCATCTGTCTCATACTTTCGAATTCTTCGCATACCTATTGGCCTGATCCTGGGCTTTTCCTGGTTTGTATCACGTAGTAATGTGGTACCAGAATGAAACTGTCAAATAAACCTGGATTCGATCAATATTTTAGACGATCACACCGATTAGGTTTGTGTTAGACCTGGTATTTGCAATCATCTTGCTCATACTTTCGCATTTCTCGCATGCTTGTTGGCCTGATCCTGGACTTTTTCTGGTTTGTATCACGTAGTAATGCGGTTCCACACTGAAGCAGTCAGTTGGTCCTGTTTTCGATCAATATTTTAAAGTATAACACCGGTTGGTTCACGTTTAGGTCTGGGTTTTGCCCTCATCTGACTCATACTTTCGCATTCTTCGCATACCTGTTGGCCTGATCCTGGGCTTTTTCTGGTTTGGATCACGCAGCAATGTGGTACCCGAATGGAACAGTCAATTAAACGTGGCCTCGATCAATATTTTAAAGGATAACTCCGGTTGGGTCTCGTCTAGGTCTGGTATTTACCCGCATCTGGCTCATACATTCGCATTCTTCGCCTACTTGTTGGCCAGATCCTGTGTTTCTTTCTGGTTTGGATCACGTAGTAATGTGGTACCAGATTGAAAAAGTCAATTCAACTTGGTTTCGATCAATATTTTAGAGGATCACACCGGTTAGGTTTGTGTGAGGCCTGGTATTTGCAGTCATCAGGCTCATACTTTCGCATTCTTCCCATACTTGTTGGCCAGATCCTGTCTTTCTTTCTGGTTTGGGTCACGCAGTAATGCGGTAACAGGCTGAAACAGCCAATTCAACTTGGTTTCGATCAATATTTAAGAGGATAACACCGTTTAGGTTTGTGTTAGGCCTGGTATTTGCAATCATCTGGCTCATACTTTTGCATTCTTCGCATACCTGTTGGCCTGATCCTGGCCTGTTTCTGGTTTGGATCACGCACTAATGTGGTACAAAAATGAAACAGTTAATTAAACCTGGTTCCGATCAATATTTAAGAGGATAACACCGGTTAGGTTTGTGTTAGGCCAGGTGTTTGCAATCATCTGGGTCATACTTTCGCGTTCATCGCACACTTGTTGGCCAGATCCTGGACTTTTTCTGGTTTGGATCTCGTATTAATGTGGTATCAGAATGAAACTGCCAATTAAACCTGGATTCGATCAATATTTTAGACGATCACACCGATTAGGTTTGTGTTAGGCCTGGTATTTGCAATCATCTGGCTCATACTTTCGCACTTTTCGCATACTTGTTGGCCAGATCCTGGGATTTTTCTGGTTTGTATCACGTAGTAATGTGGTACCAGAATGAAACTGTCAATTAAACCTGGATTCGATCAATATTTTGGAGGATCACACCGATTAGGTTTGTGTTAGACCTGGTATTTGCAATCATCTTCCTCATTCTTTCGCATTTCTCGCATGCTTGTTGGCCAGATCCAGGGCTTTTTCTGGTTGGGATTGTGCAGTAATGTGGTACCACACTAAACAGTCAATTAAAGCTGACCTGGATCAATATTTTAAAGTATAACACCGGTTAGTTCATGTTTAGGTCTGAGATTTGCCCTGATCTGGCTCATACTTTCGCATTTCTCGCATGCTTGTTGGCCAGATCCTGGGCTTTTTCTAGTGTGGATCACGTAGTAATAAGTTACCAGAATGAAACAGTCAACTAAACCTGGATTCGATCAATATTTTAGAGGATCTCACCGTTTAGGTTTGTGTTAGGCCTGGTATTTGCAATCATCTGGCTCATACTTTCGCATTTCTCGCATGCTTGTTGGCCAGATCCTGGGCTTTTTCTGGTTTGGATCACGTAGTAATACGGTACCAGAATGAAACAGTCAACTAAACCTGGATTCGATCAATATTTTAGACGATCACACCGATTAGGTTTGTGTTAGGCCTGGTATTTGCAATCATCTGGCTCATACTTACGCATTTTTCGCATACTTGTTGGCCAGATCCTGGACTTTTTCTGGTTTGGATTACGTAGTAATGTGGTACCACACTGAAACAGTCAATTCAACTTGGTGTCGATCAATATTTTAAAGTATAACACCGGTTAGTTCACGTTTAGGTCTGGGATTTGCTCTCATCTGGCTCATACTTTCGCACTTTTCGCATACTTGTTGGCCAGATCCTGGGCTTTTTCTAGTTTGGATCACGTAGAAATATGGTACCAGAATGAAACAGTCAACTAAACCTGGATTCGATCAATATTTTAGAGGATCTCACCAGTTAGGTTTGTGTTAGGCCTGGTATTTGCAATCATCTGGCTCATACTTTCGCACTCTTCGCATACTTGTTGGCCAGATCCTGGACCTTTTCTGGTTCGGATCTCGTAGTAATGTGGTGCCCCACTGAAACAGTCAATTAAACCTGGATTCGATCAATATTTTAAAGTATAACACCGGTTAGTTCACGTTTAGGTCTGGGATTTGCTCTCATCTGGCTCATACTTTCGCACTTTTCGCATACTTGTTGGCCAGATCCTGGGCTTTTTCTGGTTGGGATTGTGTAGTAATATGGTACCACACTAAACAGTCAATTAAACCTGACCTGGATCAATATTTTAAAGTATAACACCGGTTAGTTCATGTTTAGGTCTGAGATTTGCCCTGATCTGGCTCATACTTTCGCATTTCTCGCATGCTTGTTGGCCAGATCCTGGACTTTTTCTGGTTTGTATCACGTAGTAATGCGGTTCCACACAGAAGCAGTCAGTTGATCCTGTTTTCGATCAATATTTTAAAGTATAACACCGGTTGGTTCACGTTTAGGTCTGGGTTTTGCCCTCATCTGTCTCATACTTTCGCATTCTTCGCACACTTGTTCGCCAAATCCTGTGCTTTTTCAGGTTTGTATCACGTAGTAATGCGGTTCCACACTGAAGCAGTCAGTTGATCCTGATTTCGATTAATATTTTAACGGATAACTCTGGTTGGGTCTGGTCTAGGTCTGGTATTTACCCGCATCTGGCTCATACATTCGCATTCTTCGCCTACTTGTTGGCCAGATCCTGTGTTTCTTTCTGGTTTGGATCACGTAGTAATGTGGTACCAGATTGAGAAAGTCAATTCAACTTGGTTTCGATCAATATTTTAGAGGATCACACCGGTTAGGTTTGTGTGAGGCCTGGTATTTGCAGTCATCAGGCTCATAATTTCGCATTCTTCCCATACTTGTTGGCCAGATCCTGTCTTTGTTTCTGGTTTTGGTTACGCAGTAATGCGGTAACAGGCTGAAACAGCCAATTCAACTTGGTTTCGATCAATATTTAAGAGGATAACACCGTTTAGGTTTGTGTTAGGCCTGGTATTTGGAATCATCTGGCGCATACTTTCGCATTCTTCGCATACCTGTTGGCCTGATCCTGGCCTGTTTCTGGTTTGGATCACGCACTAATGTGGTACAAAAATGAAACAGTTAATTAAACCTGGTTCCGATCAATATTTAAGAGGATAACACCGGTTAGGTTTGTGTTAGGCCAGGTGTTTGCAATCATCTGGGTCATACTTTCGCGTTCATCGCACACTTGTTGGCCAGACCCTGGACTTTTTCTGGTTTGTATCACGTAGTAATGCGGTTCCACACTGAAGCAGTCAGTTGATCCTGTTTTCGATCAATATTTTAAAGTATAACACCGGTTGGTTCACGTTAAGTTCTGGGTTTTGCCCTCATCTGTCTCATACTTTCGCATTCTTCGCATACCTGTTGGCCTGATCCTGGGCTTTTTCTGGTTTGGATCACGCAGCAATGTGGTACCAGAATGAAACAGTCAATTAAACCTGGTTTCGATGAATATTTTGGATGATAGGACCGTTTAGGTTTGTGTTAGGTTTGGTATTTGCAATCATCTGGCTCATACTTTCGCATTCTTCGCACACTTGTCCGCCAAATCCTGTGCTTTGTCAGGTTTGTATCACGTAGTAATGCGGTTCCACACTGAAGCAGTCAGTTCATCCTGATTTCGATTAATATTTTAACGGATAACTCCGGTTGGGTCTCGCCTATGACTGGTATAACCAATCATCTGGCCCATACTTTCGCATTTTTCGCATACTTCTTGGCCAGATCCTGGGCTTTTTCTGATTTGGATCACGTAGTAATATGGTACCAGAATGAAACAGTCAACTAAACCTGGATTCGATCAATATTGACGAGGATAACACCGTTTATGTTTGTGTTAGGTCTGGTATTTGCAATCATCTGGTGCATACTTTCGCATTTCTCGCATGCTTGTTGGCCAGATCCTGGGCTTTTTCTGGTTTGGATCACGTAGTAATGTGGTACCAGAATGAAACAGTCAACTAAACCTGGATCCGATCAATATTTAAGAGGATAACACCGTTTAGGTTTGTGTTAGGCCTGGTATTTGCTATCATCTGGTGCATACTTTCGCATTTCTCGTATGCTTGTTGGCCAGATCCAGGGCTCTTTCTGGTTGGGATTGTGTAGTAATGTGGTGCCACACTAAACAGTCAATTAAACCTGACCTCGAACAAGAAAAACGCCGATTGGTTCACGTTTTGGTCTGGGGTTTGCCCTCATCTGTCTCATACTTTCGAATTCTTCGCATACCTATTGGCCTGATACTGGGCTTTTCCTGGTTTGTATCACGTAGTAATGTGGTACCAGAATGAAACTGTCAATTAAACCTGGATTCGGTCAATATTTTAGACGATCACACCGATTAGGTTTGTGTTAGACCTGGTATTTGCAATCATCTTGCTCATACTTTCGCATTTCTCGCATGCTTGTTGGCCAGATCCTGGACTTTTTCTGGTTTGTATCACGTAGTAATGCGGTTCCACACTGAAGCAGTCAGTTGATCCTGTTTTCGATCAATATTTTAAAGTATAACACCGGTTAGTTCACGTTTAGGTCTGGGATTTGCACTCATCTGGCTCATACTTTCGCATTTTTCGCATACTTGTTGGCCAGATCCTGGGCTTTTTCTAGTTTGGATCACGTAGAAATATGGTACCAGAGTGGAACAGTCAACTAAACCTGGATTCGATCAATACTTTAGAGGATCTCACCGATTAGGTTTGTGTTAGGCCTGGTATTTGCAATCATCTGGCTCATACTTTCGCACTCTTCGCATACTTGTTGGCCAGATCCTGGTCTTTTTCTGGTTTGGATCTCGTAGTAATGTGGTACCAGAATGAAACAGTCAATTAAACGTGGCCTCGATCAATATTTTAAAGGATAACTCCGGTTGGGTCTCGTCTAGGTCTGGTATTTACCCGCATCTGGCTCATACATTCGCATTCTTCGCCTACTTGTTGGCCAGATCCTGTGTTTCTTTCTGGTTTGGATCACGTAGTAATGTGGTACCAGATTGAAAAAGTCAATTCAACTTGGTTTTGATCAATATTTAAGAGGATAACACCGTTTAGGTTTGTGTTAGGCCTGGTATTTGCAATCATCTGGCTCATACTTTCGCATTCTTCGCATACCTGTTGGCCTGATCCTGGCCTGTTTCTGGTTTGGAACACGCACTAATGTGGTACAAAAATGAAACAGTCAATTAAACCTGGTTCCGATCAATATTTAAGAGGATAACACCGTTTAGGTTTGTGTTAGGCCTGGTATTTGCTATCATCTGGTGCATACTTTCGCATTTCTCGTATGCTCGTTGGCCAGATCCTGGGCTCTTTCTGGTTGGGATTGTGTAGTAATGTGGTGCCACACTAAACAGTCAATTTAACCTGACCTCGAACAAGAAAAACGCCGATTGGTTCACGTTTTGGTCTGGGATTTGCCCTCATCTGTCTCATACTTTCGAATTCTTCGCATACCTATTGGCCTGATCCTGGGCTTTTCCTGGTTTGTATCACGTAGTAATGTGGTACCAGAATGAAACTGTCAAATAAACCAGGATTCGATCAATATTTTAGACGATCACACCGATTAGGTTTGTGTTAGACCTGGTATTTGCAATCATCTTGCTCATACTTTCGCATTTCTCGCATGCTTGTTGGCCTGATCCTGGACTTTTTCTGGTTTGTATCACGTAGTAATGCGGTTCCTCACTGAAGCAGTCAGTTGGTCCTGTTTTCGATCAATATTTTAAAGTATAACACCGGTTAGTTCACGTTTAGGTCTGGGATTTGCACTCATCTGGCTCATACTTTCGCATTTTTCGCATACTTGTTGGCCAGATCCTGGGCTTTTTCTAGTTTGGATCACGTAGAAATATGGTACCAGAATGAAACAGTCAACTAAACCTGGATTCGATCAATATTTTAGAGAATCTCACCAGTTAGGTTTGTGTTAGGCCTGGTATTTGCAATCATCTGGCTCATACTTTCGCACTCTTCGCATACTTGTTGGCCAGATCCTGGATCTTTTCTGGTTCGGATCTCGTAGTAATGTGGTGCCACACTGAAACAGTCAATTAAACCTGGATTCGATCAATATTTTAAAGTATAACACCGGTTAGTTCACGTTTAGGTCTGGGATTTGCTCTCATCTGGCTCATACTTTCGCACTTTTCGCATACTTGTTGGCCAGATCCTGGGATTTTTCTGGTTTGTATCACGTAGTAATGTGGTACCAGAATGAAACTGTCAATTAAACCTGGATTCGATCAATATTTTGGAGGATCACTCCGATTAGGTTTGTGTTAGACCTGGTATTTGCAATCATCTTGCTCATTCTTTCGCATTTCTCGCATGCTTGTTGGCCAGATCCAGGGCTTTTTCTGGTTGGGATTGTGTAGTAATGTGGTACCACACTAAACAGCCAATTAAACCTGACCTGGATCAATATTTTAAAGTATAACACCGGTTAGTTCATGTTTAGGTCTGAGATTTGCCCTGATCTGGCTCATACTTTCGCATTTCTCGCATGCTTGTTGGCCAGATCCTGGACTTTTTCTGGTTTGTATCACGTAGTAATGCGGTTCCACACAGAAGCAGTCAGTTGATCCTGTTTTCGATCAATATTTTAAAGTATAACACCGGTTGGTTCACGTTTAGGTCTGGGTTTTGCCCTCATCTGTCTCTTACTTTCGCATTCTTCGCATACCTGTTGGCCTGATCCTGGGCTTTTTCTGGTTTGGATCACGCAGCAATGTGGTACCAGAATGGAACAGTCAATTAAACCTGGATTCGATGAATATTTTGGATGATAGGACCGTTTAGGTTTGTGTCAGGTTTGGTATTTGCAATCATCTGGCTCATACTTTCGCATTCTTCGCACACTTGTTCGCCAAATCCTGTGCTTTTTCAGGTTTGTATCACGTAGTAATGCGGTTCCACACTGAAGCAGTCAGTTGATCCTGATTTCGATTAATATTTTAACGGATAACTCTGGTTGGGTCTCGTCTAGGTCTGGTATTTACCCGCATCTGGCTCATACATTCGCATTCTTCGCCTACTTGTTGGCCAGATCCTGTGTTTCTTTCTGGTTTGGATCACGTAGTAATGTGGTACCAGATTGAGAAAGTCAATTCAACTTGGTTTCGATCAATATTTTAGAGGATCACACCGGTTAGGTTTGTGTGAGGCCCGGTATTTGCAGTCATCAGGCTCATAATTTCGCATTCTTCCCATACTTGTTGGCCAGATCCTGTCTTTCTTTCTGGTTTTGGTTACGCAGTAATGCGGTAACAGGCTGAAACAGCCAATTCAACTTGGTTTCGATCAATATTTAAGAGGATAACACCGTTTAGGTTTGTGTTAGGCCTGGTATTTGGAATCATCTGGCGCATACTTTCGCATTCTTCGCATACCTGTTGGCCTGATCCTGGCCTGTTTCTGGTTTGGATCACGCACTAATGTGGTACAAAAATGAAACAGTTAATTAAACCTGGTTCCGATCAATATTTAAGAGGATAACACCGGTTAGGTTTGTGTTAGGCCAGGTGTTTGCAATCATCTGGGTCATACTTTCGCGTTCATCGCACACTTGTTGGCCAGACCCTGGACTTTTTCTGGTTTGTATCACGTAGTAATGCGGTTCCACACTGAAGCAGTCAGTTGATCCTGTTTTCGATCAATATTTTAAAGTATAACACCGGTTGGTTCACGTTAAGTTCTGGGTTCTGCCCTCATCTGTCTCATACTTTCGCATTCTTCGCATACCTGTTGGCCTGATCCTAGGCTTTTTCTGGTTTGGATCACGCAGCAATGTGGTACCAGAATGAAACAGTCAATTAAACCTGGTTTCGATGAATATTTTGGATGATAGGACCGTTTAGGTTTGTGTTAGGTTTGGTATTTTCAATCATCTGGCTCATACTTTCGCATTCTTCGCACACTTGTCCGCCAAATCCTGTGCTTTTTCAGGTTTGTATCACGTAGTAATGCGGTTCCACACTGAAGCAGTCAGTTCATCCTGATTTCGATTAATATTTTAACGGATAACTCCGGTTGGGTCTCGCCTATGACTGGTATAACCAATCATCTGGCCCATACTTTCGCATTTTTCGCATACTTCTTGGCCAGATCCTGGGCTTTTTCTGGTTTGGATCACGTAGTAATATGGTACCAGAATGAAACAGTCAACTAAACCTGGATTCGATCAATATTGACGAGGATAACACCGTTTATGTTTGTGTTAGGTCTGGTATTTGCAATCATCTGGTGCATACTTTCGCATTTCTCGCATGCTTGTTGGCCAGATCCTGGGCTTTTTCTGGTTTGGATCACGTAGTAATGTGGTACCAGAATGAAACAGTCAACTAAACCTGGATCCGATCAATATTTAAGAGGATAACACCGTTTAGGTTTGTGTTAGGCCTGGTATTTGCTATCATCTGGTGCATACTTTCGCATTTCTCGTATGCTTGTTGGCCAGATCCTGGGCTCTTTCTGGTTGGGATTGTGTAGTAATGTGGTGCCACACTAAACAGTCAATTAAACCTGACCTCGAACAAGAAAAACGCCGATTGGTTCACGTTTTGGTCTGGGGTTTGCCCTCATCTGTCTCATACTTTCGAATTCTTCGCATACCTATTGGCCTGATACTGGGCTTTTCCTGGTTTGTATCACGTAGTAATGTGGTACCAGAATGAAACTGTCAATTAAACCTGGATTCGGTCAATATTTTAGACGATCACACCGATTAGGTTTGTGTTAGACCTGGTATTTGCAATCATCTTGCTCATACTTTCGCATTTCTCGCATGCTTGTTGGCCAGATCCTGGACTTTTTCTGGTTTGTATCACGTAGTAATGCGGTTCCACACTGAAGCAGTCAGTTGATCCTGTTTTCGATCAATATTTTAAAGTATAACACCGGTTAGTTCACGTTTAGGTCTGGGATTTGCACTCATCTGGCTCATACTTTCGCATTTTTCGCATACTTGTTGGCCAGATCCTTGGCTTTTTCTAGTTTGGATCGCGTAGTAATATGGTACCAGAATGAAACAGTCAACTAAACCTGGATTCGATCAATATTTTAGAGGATAACACCAGTTAGGTTTGTGTTAGGCCTGGTATTTGCAATCATCTGGCTTATACTTTCGCATTTTTCGCATACATGTTGGCCAGATCCTGGGATTTTTCTGGTTTGTATCACGTAGTAATGTGGTACCGGAATGAAACTGTCAATTAAACCTGGATTCGATCAATATTTTAGAGGATAACACCGATTAGGTTTGTGTATGGCCTGGTATTTGAAATCATCTGGCTCATACTTTCGCACTCTTCGCATACTTGTTGGCCAGATCCTGTGTTTTTTTCTGGTTGGTATCACGTAGTAATGTGGTAACAGACTGAAACAGTCAATTCAACTTGGTTTCGATCAATATTTTACAGGATAACACCCTTTAGGTTTGTGTTAGGTCTGGTATTTGCAATCATCTGGCTCATACTTTCGCACTCTTCGAATACTTGTTGGCCAGATCCTGGACTTTTTCTGGTTCGGATGTCGTAGTAATATGGAACCAGAATGAAACACTCAAATAAACCTGGATTCGATCAATATTTTAGAGGATCACACCGGTTAGGTTTGTGTTAGGTCTGGTATTTGCAATCATCTGGCTCATACTTTCGCACTCTTCGAATACTTGTTGGCCAGATCCTGGACTTTTTCTGGTTCGGATCTCGTAGTAATATGGAACCAGAATGAAACACTCAAATAAACCTGGATTCGATCAATATTTTACAGGATAACACCCTTTAGGTTTGTGTTAGGCCTGGTATTTGCAATCATCTGGCTCATACTTTCGCACTCTTCGCATACTTGTTGGCCAGATCCTGGACTTTTTCTGGTTCGGATCTCGTAGTAATGTGTTACCACACTGAAACAGTCAATTCAACTTGGTGTCGATCAATATTTTACAGGATAACACCCTTTAGGTTTGTGTTAGGTCTGGAATTTGCAATCATCTGGCTCATACTTTCGCATTCCTCCCAAACTTGTTGGCCAGATCCTGGGCTTTTTCTGGTTTGGGCCACGTAGTAATGTGGTACCAGAATGAAACTGTCAACTAAACCTGGATTCAATCAATATTTTAGGGGATCACAGCGGATAGGTTTGTGTTAGGCCTGGTGTTTGCAATCATCTGGCCCATACTTTCGCATTCATCGCACACTTGTTGGCCAGATCCTGGTCTTTTTCTGGTTTGGATCTCGTAGTAATGTGGTAGCATACTGAAACCGTCAACTAAACATGGCCCCGATCAATACTTTAAGGGATAACACCGTTTAGGTTTGTGTTAGGCCTGGTATTTGCAATCATCTGGCTCATACTTTCGCACTCTTCGAATACTTGTTGGCCAGATCCTGGACTTTTTCTGGTTCGGATCTCGTAGTAATGTGGTACCACACTGAAACAGTCAATTCAACTTGGTGTCGATCAATATTTTACAGGATAACACCCTTTAGGTTTGTGTTAGGTCTGGTATTTGCATTCATCTGGCTCATACTTTCGCATTCATCGCACACTTGTGGGCCAAATCCTGGTCTTTTTCTGGTTTGGATCTCGTAGAAATGTGGTAGCATACTGAAACAGTCAATTAAACGTGGCCACGATCAATATTTTTAGGGACAACTCCGGCTGGGTCTCGTTTAGGTCTGGGATTTGCACTCATCTGTATTATACTTTTGCATTCTTCGCACACTTGTTGGCTAGATTCTGGGCTTTCTCAGGTTTGGATCACGTAGTAGTGTGGTACCAGACTGAAACGGCAAATTCAACTTGGTTTCGATCAATATTTAAGAGGACAACACCGTTTAGGTTTGTGTTAGGTCTGGTATTTGCAATCATCTGGCTCATACTTTCGCATTTTTCGCATATTTGTTGACCAGATCCTGGGCTTTTTCTGGTTGGGATTGTGTAGTAATGTGGTACTACACTAAACACTCAAATAAACCTGACCTGGATCAATATTTTAAAGTATAACACCGGTTAGTTCACGTTTAGGTCTGGGATTTGCCCTCATCTGGCTCATACCTTCGCATTTTTCGCATTCTTGTTGGCCAGATCCTGGGCTCTTTCTGGTTTGGATCACGTGGATATGTCGTACCAGAATGAAACTGTCAATTAAACCTGGATTCGATCAATATTTTAGAGGATCACAAAGATTAGGTTTGTGTAAGGCCTGGTATTTGGAATCATCTGGCTCATACTTTCGCACTCTCCGCATACTTGTTTGCCAGATCCTGGGATTTTTCTGGTTTGTATCACGTAGTAATGTGGTACCAGAATGAAACTGTCAATTAAACCTGGATTCGATCAATATTTTAGAGGATCACACCGATTTGGTTTGTGCTAGACCTGGTATTTGCAATCATCTTGCTCATACTTTCGCATTTCTCGCATGCTTGTTGGCCAGATCCTGGGCTCTTTCTGGTTTGGATCACGTGGATATGTGGTACCAGAATGAAACTGTCAATTAAACCCGGATTCGATCAATATTTTAGAGGATCACACCGATTAGGTTTGTGTAAGGCCTGGTATTTGGAATCATCTGGCTCATACTTTCGCACTCTTCGCATACTTGTTGGCCAGATCCTGAGTTTTTTTCTGGTTGGTATCACGTAGTAATGTGGTAACAGACTGAAACAGTCAATTCAACTTGGTTTCGATCAATATCTTAGAGGATAACACCTTTTAGGATTGCGTTAGGTCTGGTATTTGCAATCATCTGCCTCATACTTTCGCATTATTCGCATACTTGTCGGCCAGATCCTGGGCTTTTTCTGGTTTGTAGCACGTAGTAATGCGGTTCCACACTGAAGCAGTCAGTTGATCGTGATTTCAATCAATATTTTAACGGATAACTCCGGTTGGGTCTCGCTTAGGACTGGTATATGCAATCATCCTGCTCATACTTTCGCATTTTTCGCATACTTCTTGGCCAGATCCTGGACATTTTCTGATTTGGATCACGTAGTAATATGGTACCAGAATGAAACAGTCAACTAAACCTGGATTCGATCAATATTTTAGAGGGTCACACCGGTTCGGTTTGTGTTAGCCCTGGTGGTTGCAATCGTCTGGCTCATACTTTCGCATTTCTCGCATGCTTGTTGGCCAGATCCTGGGCTTTTTCTAGTTTGGATCACGAAGTAATACGGTACCAGAATAAAACAGTCAACTAAACCTGGATTCGAGCAATATTTTAGAGGATCACACCGGTTAGGTTTGTGTTAGGCCTGGTATTTGCAATCGTCTGGCTCATACTTTCGCATTTCTCGCATGCTTGTTGGCCAGATCCTGGGCTTTTTCTGGTTTGGATTACGTAGTAATACGGTACCAGAATGAAACAGTCAACTAAACCTGGATTCGATCAATATTTTAGACGATCACACTGATTAGGTTTGTTTTAGGCCTGGTATTTGCAATCATCTGGCTCATATTTTCGCATTTTTCGCATACTTGTTGGCCAGATCCCGGACTTTTTCTGGTTTGGATCTCGTAGTAATGTGGTACCACACTGAAACAGTCAATTCAACTTGGTTTCGATCAATATTTTACAGGATAACACCCTTTAGGTTTGTGTTAGGTCTGGTATTTGCAATCATCAGGCTCATACTGTCGCATTCTTCCCAAACTTGTTGGCCAGATCCTGGGCTTTTTCTGGTTTGGACCACGTAGTAATGTGGTACCAGAATGAAACTGTCAACTAAACCTGGATTCGATCAATATTTTAGGGGATCACACCGGATAGGTTTGTGTTAGGCCTGGTGTTTGCAATCATCTGGCTCATACTTTCGCATTCATCGCACACTTGTTGGCCAGATCCTGGTCTTTTTCTGGTTTGGATCTCGTAGTAATGTGGTAGCATACTGAAACCGTCAACTAAACATGGCCCCGATCAATATTTTAAGGGATAACACCGTTTAGGTTTGTGTTAGGCCTGGTATTTGCAATCATCTGGCTCATACTTTCGCACTCTTCGAATACTTGTTGGCCAGATCCTGGACTTTTTCTGGTTCGGATCTCGTAGTAATGTGGTACCACACTGAAACAGTCAATTCAACTTGGTGTCGCTCAATATTTTACAGGATAACACCCTTTAGGTTTGTGTTAGGTCTGGTATTTGTATTCATCTGGCTCATACTTTCGCATTTCTCGCATGCTTGTTGGCCAGATCCTGGACTTTTTCTGGTTTGTATCACGTAGTAATGCGGTTCCACACTGAAGCAGTCAGTTGATCCTGTTTTCGATCAATATTTTAAAGTATAACACCGGTTAGTTCACGTTTAGGTCTGGGATTTGCACTCATCTGGCTCATACTTTCGCATTTTTCGCATACTTGTTGGCCAGATCCTTGGCTTTTTCTAGTTTGGATCGCGTAGTAATATGGTACCAGAATGAAACAGTCAACTAAACCTGGATTCGATCAATATTTTAGAGGATAACACCAGTTAGGTTTGTGTTAGGCCTGGTATTTGCAATCATCTGGCTTATACTTTCGCATTTTTCGCATACATGTTGGCCAGATCCTGGGATTTTTCTGGTTTGTATCACGTAGTAATGTGGTACCGGAATGAAACTGTCAATTAAACCTGGATTCGATCAATATTTTAGAGGATAACACCGATTAGGTTTGTGTATGGCCTGGTATTTGAAATCATCTGGCTCATACTTTCGCACTCTTCGCATACTTGTTGGCCAGATCCTGTGTTTTTTTCTGGTTGGTATCACGTAGTAATGTGGTAACAGACTGAAACAGTCAATTCAACTTGGTTTCGATCAATATTTTACAGGATAACACCCTTTAGGTTTGTGTTAGGTCTGGTATTTGCAATCATCTGGCTCATACTTTCGCACTCTTCGAATACTTGTTGGCCAGATCCTGGACTTTTTCTGGTTCGGATGTCGTAGTAATATGGAACCAGAATGAAACACTCAAATAAACCTGGATTCGATCAATATTTTAGAGGATCACACCGGTTAGGTTTGTGTTAGGTCTGGTATTTGCAATCATCTGGCTCATACTTTCGCACTCTTCGAATACTTGTTGGCCAGATCCTGGACTTTTTCTGGTTCGGATCTCGTAGTAATATGGAACCAGAATGAAACACTCAAATAAACCTGGATTCGATCAATATTTTACAGGATAACACCCTTTAGGTTTCTGTTAGGCCTGGTATTTGCAATCATCTGGCTCATACTTTCGCACTCTTCGCATACTTGTTGGCCAGATCCTGGACTTTTTCTGGTTCGGATCTCGTAGTAATGTGTTACCACACTGAAACAGTCAATTCAACTTGGTGTCGATCAATATTTTACAGGATAACACCCTTTAGGTTTGTGTTAGGTCTGGAATTTGCAATCATCTGGCTCATACTTTCGCATTCCTCCCAAACTTGTTGGCCAGATCCTGGGCTTTTTCTGGTTTGGGCCACGTAGTAATGTGGTACCAGAATGAAACTGTCAACTAAACCTGGATTCAATCAATATTTTAGGGGATCACAGCGGATAGGTTTGTGTTAGGCCTGGTGTTTGCAATCATCTGGCCCATACTTTCGCATTCATCGCACACTTGTTGGCCAGATCCTGGTCTTTTTCTGGTTTGGATCTCGTAGTAATGTGGTAGCATACTGAAACCGTCAACTAAACATGGCCCCGATCAATACTTTAAGGGATAACACCGTTTAGGTTTGTGTTAGGCCTGGTATTTGCAATCATCTGGCTCATACTTTCGCACTCTTCGAATACTTGTTGGCCAGATCCTGGACTTTTTCTGGTTCGGATCTCGTAGTAATGTGGTACCACACTGAAACAGTCAATTCAACTTGGTGTCGATCAATATTTTACAGGATAACACCCTTTAGGTTTGTGTTAGGTCTGGTATTTGCATTCATCTGGCTCATACTTTCGCATTCATCGCACACTTGTGGGCCAAATCCTGGTCTTTTTCTGGTTTGGATCTCGTAGAAATGTGGTAGCATACTGAAACAGTCAATTAAACGTGGCCACGATCAATATTTTTAGGGACAACTCCGGCTGGGTCTCGTTTAGGTCTGGGATTTGCACTCATCTGTATTATACTTTTGCATTCTTCGCACACTTGTTGGCTAGATTCTGGGCTTTCTCAGGTTTGGATCACGTAGTAGTGTGGTACCAGACTGAAACGGCAAATTCAACTTGGTTTCGATCAATATTTAAGAGGACAACACCGTTTAGGTTTGTGTTAGGTCTGGTATTTGCAATCATCTGGCTCATACTTTCGCATTTTTCGCATATTTGTTGACCAGATCCTGGGCTTTTTCTGGTTGGGATTGTGTAGTAATGTGGTACTACACTAAACACTCAAATAAACCTGACCTGGATCAATATTTTAAAGTATAACACCGGTTAGTTCACGTTTAGGTCTGGGATTTGCCCTCATCTGGCTCATACCTTCGCATTTTTCGCATTCTTGTTGGCCAGATCCTGGGCTCTTTCTGGTTTGGATCACGTGGATATGTCGTACCAGAATGAAACTGTCAATTAAACCTGGATTCGATCAATATTTTAGAGGATCACAAAGATTAGGTTTGTGTAAGGCCTGGTATTTGGAATCATCTGGCTCATACTTTCGCACTCTCCGCATACTTGTTTGCCAGATCCTGGGATTTTTCTGGTTTGTATCACGTAGTAATGTGGTACCAGAATGAAACTGTCAATTAAACCTGGATTCGATCAATATTTTAGAGGATCACACCGATTTGGTTTGTGCTAGACCTGGTATTTGCAATCATCTTGCTCATACTTTCGCATTTCTCGCATGCTTGTTGGCCAGATCCTGGGCTCTTTCTGGTTTGGATCACGTGGATATGTGGTACCAGAATGAAACTGTCAATTAAACCCGGATTCGATCAATATTTTAGAGGATCACACCGATTAGGTTTGTGTAAGGCCTGGTATTTGGAATCATCTGGCTCATACTTTCGCACTCTTCGCATACTTGTTGGCCAGATCCTGAGTTTTTTTCTGGTTGGTATCACGTAGTAATGTGGTAACAGACTGAAACAGTCAATTCAACTTGGTTTCGATCAATATCTTAGAGGATAACACCTTTTAGGATTGCGTTAGGTCTGGTATTTGCAATCATCTGCCTCATACTTTCGCATTATTCGCATACTTGTCGGCCAGATCCTGGGCTTTTTCTGGTTTGTAGCACGTAGTAATGCGGTTCCACACTGAAGCAGTCAGTTGATCGTGATTTCAATCAATATTTTAACGGATAACTCCGGTTGGGTCTCGCTTAGGACTGGTATATGCAATCATCCTGCTCATACTTTCGCATTTTTCGCATACTTCTTGGCCAGATCCTGGACATTTTCTGATTTGGATCACGTAGTAATATGGTACCAGAATGAAACAGTCAACTAAACCTGGATTCGATCAATATTTTAGAGGGTCACACCGGTTCGGTTTGTGTTAGCCCTGGTGGTTGCAATCGTCTGGCTCATACTTTCGCATTTCTCGCATGCTTGTTGGCCAGATCCTGGGCTTTTTCTAGTTTGGATCACGAAGTAATACGGTACCAGAATAAAACAGTCAACTAAACCTGGATTCGAGCAATATTTTAGAGGATCACACCGGTTAGGTTTGTGTTAGGCCTGGTATTTGCAATCGTCTGGCTCATACTTTCGCATTTCTCGCATGCTTGTTGGCCAGATCCTGGGCTTTTTCTGGTTTGGATTACGTAGTAATACGGTACCAGAATGAAACAGTCAACTAAACCTGGATTCGATCAATATTTTAGACGATCACACTGATTAGGTTTGTTTTAGGCCTGGTATTTGCAATCATCTGGCTCATATTTTCGCATTTTTCGCATACTTGTTGGCCAGATCCCGGACTTTTTCTGGTTTGGATCTCGTAGTAATGTGGTACCACACTGAAACAGTCAATTCAACTTGGTTTCGATCAATATTTTACAGGATAACACCCTTTAGGTTTGTGTTAGGTCTGGTATTTGCAATCATCAGGCTCATACTGTCGCATTCTTCCCAAACTTGTTGGCCAGATCCTGGGCTTTTTCTGGTTTGGACCACGTAGTAATGTGGTACCAGAATGAAACTGTCAACTAAACCTGGATTCGATCAATATTTTAGGGGATCACACCGGATAGGTTTGTGTTAGGCCTGGTGTTTGCAATCATCTGGCTCATACTTTCGCATTCATCGCACACTTGTTGGCCAGATCCTGGTCTTTTTCTGGTTTGGATCTCGTAGTAATGTGGTAGCATACTGAAACCGTCAACTAAACATGGCCCCGATCAATATTTTAAGGGATAACACCGTTTAGGTTTGTGTTAGGCCTGGTATTTGCAATCATCTGGCTCATACTTTCGCACTCTTCGAATACTTGTTGGCCAGATCCTGGACTTTTTCTGGTTCGGATCTCGTAGTAATGTGGTACCACACTGAAACAGTCAATTCAACTTGGTGTCGCTCAATATTTTACAGGATAACACCCTTTAGGTTTGTGTTAGGTCTGGTATTTGTATTCATCTGGCTCATACTTTCGCATTTCTCGCATGCTTGTTGGCCAGATCCTGGGCTTTTCCTGGTTTCGATCACGTAGTAATGTGGTAGCATACTGAAACAGTCAATTAAACGTGGCCCCGATCAATATTTTAAGGGATAACTCCGGTTGGGTCTCGTTTAGGTCTGGGATTTGCCCTCATCTGGCTCATACTTTTGCATTCTTCGCACACTTGTTGGCTAGATTCTGGGCTTTCTCAGGTTTGGATCACGTAGTAGTGTGGTACCAGACTGAAACAGCCAATTCAACTTGGTTTCGATCAATATTTAAGAGGACAACACCGTTTAGGTTTGTGTTAGGCCTGGTATTTGCAATCATCTGGCTCATACTTTCGCACTCTTCGCATACTTGTTGGCCAGATCCTGGACTTTTTCTGGTTCGGATCTCGTAGTAATGTGGTACCACACTGAAACAGTCAATTCAACTTGGTGTCGATCAATATTTTACAGGATAACACCGTTTAGGTTTGTGTTAGGTCTGGTATTTGCAATCATCTGGCTCATACATTCGCGTTCTTCGCACACTTGTTGGCCAGATCCTGGGCTTTTTCTGGCTCGGATCTCGTAGTAATGTGGTACCACACTGAAACAGTCAATTCAACTTGGTGTCGCTCAATATTTAAGAGGACAACACCGTTTAGGTTTGTGTAAGACCTGGTATTTGGAATCATCTGGCTCATACTTTCGCACTCTTCGCATACTTGCTGGCCAGATCCTGGACTTTTTCTGGTTTGGATCTCGTAGTAATGTGCTACCACACTGAAACAGTCAGTTAAACCTGGATTCGATGAATATTTTAGACGATTACACCGGTTAGGTTTGTGCTAGGTCTTGTATTTGCTATCATCTGGCTCATACTTTCGCATTGATCGCATGCTTGTTGGCCAGGTCCTGGGCTTTTTCTGGTTTCGATCACGTAGTAATGTGGTAGCATACTGAAACAGTCAATTAAACGTGGCCCCGATCAATATTTTAAGGGATAACTCCGGTTGGGTCTCGTTTAGGTCTGGGATTTGCCCTCATCTGGCTCATACTTTCGCATTTTTCGCATTCTTGTTGGCCAGATCCTGGGCTCTTTCTGGTTTGGATCACGTGGATATGTGGTACCAGAATGAAACTGTCAATTAAACCTGGATTCGATCAATATTTTAGAGGATCACACCGATTAGGTTTGTGTTAGACCTGGTATTTGGAATCATCTGGCTCATACTTTCGCACTCTTCGCATACTTGTTTGCCAGATCCTGGGATTTTTCTGGTTTGTATCACGTAGTAATGTGGTACCAGAATGAAACTGTCAATTAAACCTGGATTCGATCAATATTTTAGAGGATCACACCGATTTGGTTTGTGTTAGACCTGGTATTTGCAATCATCTTGCTCATACTTTCGCATTTCTCGCATGCTTGTTGGCCAGATCCTGGGCTTTTTCTGGTTGGGATTGTGTAGTAATGTGGTACCACACTAAACAGTCAAATAAACCTGACCTGGATCAATATTTTAAAGTATAACACCGGTTAGTTCATGTTTAGGTCTGGGATTTGCCCTCATCTGGCTCATACTTTCGCATTTTTCGCATACTTGTTGGCCAGATCCTGGGCTCTTTCTGGTTTGGATCACGTGGATATGTGGTACCAGAATGAAACTGTCAATTAAACCCGGACTCGATCAATATTTTAGAGGATCACACCGACTAGGTTTGTGTAAGGCCTGGTATTTGGAATCATCTGGCTCATACTTTCGCACTCTTCGCATACTTGTTGGCCAGATCCTGAGTTTTTTTCTGGTTGGTATCACGTAGTAATGTGGTAACAGACTGAAACAGTCAATTCAACTTGGTTTCGATCAATATCTTAGAGGATAACACCATTTAGGTTTGCGTTAGGTCTGGTATTTGCAATCATCTGCCTCATACTTTCGCATTATTCGCACTCTTGTTGGCCAGATCCTGGGCTTCTTCTAGTTTGGATCACGTAGTAATATGGTACCAGAATGAAACAGTCAATTAAACGTGGCCTCGATCAATATTTTAAAGGATAACTCCGTTAGTGTCTCGCCTAGGTCTTGTATTTACCCGCATCTGGCTCATACATTCGCATTCCCCGCCTACTTGTTGGCCAGATCCTGTGTTCCTTTCTGGTTTGGATCGCGTAGTAATGTGGTACCAGATTGAAAAAGTCAATTCAAATTGGTTTCGATCAATATTTTAGAGGATCACACCGGTTAGGTTTGTGTGAGGCCTGGTATTTGCAATTATCAGGCTCATACTTTCGCATTCTTCGCATACTTGATGGCCAGATCCTGCGTTTCTTTCAGGTTTGGATCACGTAGTAATGTGGTACCAGATTGAAAAAGTCAACTCAACTTGGTTTCGATCAATATTTTAGAGGATACCGTTTAGGTTTGTGCTAAGTCTTGTATTTGTTATCATCTGGCTCATACTTTCGCATTTCTCGCATACCTGTTGGCCTGATCCTGGGCTTTTTCTGGTTTGGATCACGCAGCAATGTGGTACCAGAATGGAACAGTCAATTAAACCTGGTCTCGATGAATATTTTGGATGATAGGACCGTTTAGGTTTGTGTTAGGTTTGGTATTTGCAATCATCTGGCTCATATTTTCGCATTCTTCGCACACTTGTTCGCCAAATCCTGTGCTTTTTCAGGTTTGTATGACGTAGTAATGCGGTTCCACACTGAAGCAGTCAGTTGATCCTGATTTCGATTAATATTTTAACGGATAACTCCGGTTGGGTCTCGTCTAGGTCTGGTATTTACCTGCATCTGGCTCATACATTCGCATTCTTCGCCTACTTGTTGGCCAGATCCTGTGTTTCTTTCTGGTTTGGATCACGTAGTAATGTGGTACCAGATTGAAAAAGTCAATTCAACTTGGTTTCGATCAATATTTTAGAGGATCGCACCGGTTAGGTTTGTGTGAGGCCTGGTATTTGCAGTCATCAGGCTCATAATTTCGCATTCTTCCCATACTTGTTGGCCAGATCCTGTCTTTCTTTCCGGTTTTGGTCACGCAGTAATGCGGTAACAGGCTGAAACAGCCAATTCAACTTGGTTTCGATCAATATTTAAGAGGATAACACCGTTTAGGTTTGTGTTAGGCCTGGTATTTGCAATCATCTTGCTCATTCTTTCGCATTTCTCGCATGCTTGTTGGCCAGATCCTGGGCTTTTTCTAGTGTGGATCACGTAGTAATAAGTTACCAGAATGAAACAGTCAACTAAACCTGGATTCGATCAATATTTTAGAGGATAACACCGATTAGGTTTGTGTTAGTCCTGGTATTTGCAATCATCTGGCACATAATTTCGCACTCTTCGCATACTTGTTGGCCAGATCCTGGACTTTTTCTGGTTTGGATCTCGTAGTAATGTGGTACCACACTGAAACAGTCAATTCAACTTGGTTTCGATCAATATTTTAGAGGATCACACCGATTAGGTTTGTGTTAGGCCTGGTATTTGCAATCATCTGGCTCATACTTTCGCATTCATCGCACACTTGTTGGCCAGACCCTGGTCTTTTTCTGGTTTGGATCTCGTAGTAATGTGGTAGCATACTGAAACTGTCAACTAAACCTGGATTCGATCAATATTTTAGGGGATCACACCGGATAGGTTTGTGTTAGGCCTGGTATTTGCAATCATCTGGCTCACACTTCCGCACTCTTCGAATACTTGTTGGCCAGATCCTGGACTTTTTCTGGTTCGGATCTCGTAGTAATGTGGTACCACACTGAAACAGTCAATTCAACTTGGTGTCGATCAATATTTTACAGGATAACACCCTTTAGGTTTGTGTTAGGTCTGGTATTTGCATTCATCTGGCTCTTACTTTCGCATTCATCGCACACTTGTGGGCCAAATCCTGGTCTTTTTCTGGTTTGGATCTCGTAGTAATGTGGTAGCATACTGAAACAGCCAATTAAACGTGGCCACGATCAATATTTTTAGGGACAACTCCGGCTGGGTCTCGTTTAGGTCTGGGATTTGCCCTCATCTGGCTTATACTTTTGCATTCTTCGCACACTTGTTGGCTAGATTCTGGGCTTTCTCAGGTTTGGATCACGTAGTAGTGTGGTACCAGACTGAAACAGCCAATTCAACTTGGTTTCGATCAATATTCAAGAGGACAACACCGTTTAGGTTTGTGTTAGGCCTGGTATTTGCAATCATCTGGCTCATACTTTCGCACTCTTCGCATACTTGTTGGCCAGATCCTGGACTTTTTCTGGTTCGGATCTCGTAGTAATATGGAACCAGAATGAAACACTCAAATAAACCTGGATTCGATCAATATTTTAGAGGATCACACCGGTTAGGTTTGTGTTAGGCCTGGTATTTGCAATCGTCTGGCTCATACTTTCGCATTTTTCGCATACTTGTTGGCCAGATCCTGGGATTTTTCTGGTTTGTATCACGTAGTAACGTGGTACCAGAATGAAGCTGTCAATTAAACCTGGATGCGATCAATATTTTAGTGAATCTCACCGATTGGGTTTGTGTTAGGCATGGTATTTGCAATCATCTGGCTCATACTTTCGCACTCTTCGCATACTTGTTGGCCAGATCCTGGACTTTTTCTGGTTCGGATCTCGTAGTAATGTGGTACCACACTGAAACAGTCAATTCAACTTGGTGTCGATCAATATTTTACAGGATAACACCCTTTAGGTTTGTGTTAGGTCTGGTATTTGCATTCATCTGGCTCATACTTTCGCATTCATCGCACACTTGTGGGCCAAATCCTGGTCTTTTTCTGGTTTGCATCTCGTAGTAATGTGGTAGCATACTGAAACAGCCAATTAAACGTGGCCACGATCAATATTTTTAGGGACAACTCCGGCTGGGTCTCGTTTAGGTCTGGGATTTGCCCTCATCTGGCTTATACTTTTGCATTCTTCGCACACTTGTTGGCTAGATTCTGGGCTTTCTCAGGATTGGATCACGTAGTAGTGTGGTACCAGACTGAAACAGCCAATTCAACTTGGTTTCGATCAATATTTAAGAGGACAACACCGTTTAGGTTTGTGTTAGGCCTGGTATTTGGAATCATCTGGCTCATACTTTCGCACTCTTCGCATACTTGTTGGCCAGATCCTGGACTTTTTCTGGTTCGGATCTCGTAGTAATGTGGTACCACACTGAAACAGTCAATTCAACTTGGTGTCGATCAATATTTTACAGGTAACACCGTTTAGGTTTGTGTTAGGTCTGGTATTTGCAATCATCTGGCTCATACATTCGCGTTCTTCGCACACTTGTTGGCCAGATCCTGGGCTTTTTCTGGTTTGGATCACATTGTAGTGTGGTTCCAGACAGAAGCAGCCAATTCAACTTGGTTTCGATCAATATTTAAGAGGATAACAGCGTTTAGGTTTGTGTTAGGCCTGGGAGTTGCAATCATCTGGTTCATACTTTCGCATTCTTCGCACACTTGTTGGCCAAATCCTGGACTTTTTCTGGTTTGGATCTCGTAGTAATGCGGTACCACACTGAAACAGTCAATTAAAACCTGGATTCGATGAATATTTTAGACGATCACACCGGTTAGGTTTGTGCTAGGTCTTGTATTTGCTATCATCTGGCTCATACTTTCGCATTTCTCGCATGCTTGTTGGCCAGATCCTGGGCTTTTTCTGGTTTCGATCACGTAGTAATGTGGTAGCATACTGAAACAGTCAATTAAACGTGGCCCCGATCAATATTTTAAGGGCTAACTCCGGTTGGGTCTCGTTTAGGTCTGGGATTTGCCCTCATCTGGCTTATACTTTTGCATTCTTCGCACACTTGTTGGCTAGATTCTGGGCTTTCTCAGGTTTGGATCACGTAGTAGTGTGGTACCAGACTGAAACGGCCAATTCAACTTGGTTTCGATCAATATTTAAGAGGACAACACCTTTTAGGTTTGCGTTAGGTCTGGTATTTGCAATCATCTGCCGCATACTTTCGCATTATTCGCATACTTGTCGGCCAGATCCTGGGCTTTTTCTGGTTTGTATCACGTAGTAATGCGGTTCCACACTGAAGCAGTCAGTTGATCGTGATTTCGATCAATATTTTAACGGATAACTGCGGTTGGGTCTCGCTTAGGACTGGTATATGCAATCATCCTGCTCATACTTTCGCATTTTTCGCATACTTCTTGTCCAGATCCTGGACATTTTCTGATTTGGATCACGTAGTAATATGGTACCAGAATGAAACAGTCAACTAAACCTGGATTCGATCAATATTTTAGAGGATCACACCGGATCGGTGTGTGTTAGCCCTGGTGGTTGCAATCATCTGGCTCATACTTTCGCAATCTTCTCATACTTGTTGGCCAGATCCTGGTCCTTTTCTGGTTTGGATCTCGTAGTAATGTGGTAGCATACTGAAACAGCCAATTAAACGTGGCCACGATCAATATTTTTAGTGACAACTCCGGCTTGGTTTTGCTTAGGTCTGGGATTTGCCCTCATCTGGCTTATACTTTCGCGTTCTTCGCACACTTGTTGGCCAGATCCTGGGCTTTTTCTGGTTTGGATCACATTGTAGTGTGGTTCCAGTCTGAAACAGCCAATTCAACTTGGTTTCGATCAATATTTAAGAGGATAACACCGTTTAGGTTTGTGTTAGGCCTGGTAGTTGCAATCATCTGGCTCATACTTTCGCATTCTTCGCACACTTGTTGGCCAAATCCTGAGCTTTCTCAGGTTTGGATCACGTAGTAGTGTGGTACCAGACTGAAACAGGCAATTCAACTTGGTTTCGATCAATATTTAAGAGGAAAACACCGTTTAGGTTTGTGTTAGGTCTGGTATTTGCAATCATCTGGCTCATACTTTCGCATTTTTCGCATATTTGTTGACCAGATCCTGGGCTTTTTCTGGTTGGGATTGTGTAGTAATGTGGTACTACACTAAACAGTCAATTAAACCTGACCTCGATAAATATTTTAGAGTATAACACCGTTTAGTTCACGTTTAGGTCTGGGATTTGCCCTCATCTGTCTCATACTTTCGCATTCTTCGCATACCTGTTAGGCTGGTCCTGGGCTTTTTCTGGTTTGGATCACGCAGTACTGTGGTACCAGACTGAAACAGCCAATTCAACTTGGTTTCGATCAATATTTAAGAGGACAACACCGTTTAGGTTTGTGGTAGGTCTGGTATTTGCAATAATCTGGCTCATACTTTCGCACTCTTCGCATACTTGTTGGCCAGATCCTGGACTTTTTCTGGTTTGGATCTCGTAGTAATGTGGTACCACACTGAAACAGTCAATTCAACTTGGTTTCGATCAATATTTTACAGGATAACACCATTTAGGTTTGTGTTAGGTCTGGTATTTGCAATCATCTGGCTCATACTTTCGCATTCTTCCCAAACTTGCTGGCCAGATCCTGGGCTTTTTCTGGTTTGGACCACGTAGTAATATGGTACCAGAATGAAACTGTCAACTAAACCTGGATTCGATCAATATTTTAGGGGATCACACCGGACGGGTTTGTGTTAGGCCTGGTGTTTGCAATCATCTGGCTCATACTTTCGCATTCTTCGCACACTTGTTGGCTAGATTCGGGGCTTTCTCAGGTTTGGATCACGTAGTAGTGTGGTACCAGACTGAAACAGCCAATTCAACTTGGTTTCGATCAATATTTAAGAGGACAACACCGTTTAGGTTTGTGTTAGGCCTGGTATTTGCAATAATCTGGCTCATACATTCGCGTTCTTCGCACACTTGTTGGCCAGATCCTGTGTTTCTTTCTGGTTTGGATCACGTGGATATGTGGTACCAGAATGAAACTGTCAATTAAACCCGGATTCGATCAATATTTTAGAGGATCACACCGACTAGGTTTGTGTAAGGCCTGGTATTTGGAATCATCTGGCTCATACTTTCGCATTCCCCGCCTACTTGTTGGCCAGATCCTGTGTTTCTTTCTGGTTTGGATAACGTAGTAATGTGGTACCAGATTGAAAAAGTCAATTCAAATTGGTTTCGATCAATATTTTAGAGGATCACACCGGTTAGGTTAGTGTGAGGCCTGGTATTTGCAATCATCAGGCTCATACTTTCGCATTCTTCCCATACTTATTGGCCAGATCCTGTGTTTCTTTCTGGTTTGGGTCACGCAGTAATGCGGTAACAGGCTGCAACAGCCAATCCAACTTGGTTTCGATCAATATTTAAGAGGATAACACCGTTTAGGCTTGTGTTCGGTCTGGTATTTGCCCTCATCTGTCTCATACTTTCGCATTCATCGCATACCTGTTGGCCTGATCCTGGGCTGCTTCTGGTTTGGATTACGCGGTAATGTGGTACAGGAATGAAACAATCAATTAAACCTGGTTCCGATCAATATTTAAGAGGATAACACCGGTTAGGTTTGTGTTAGGCCAGGTGTTTGCAGTCATCTGGGTCATACTTTCGCGTTCATCGCACACTTGTTGGCTAGATCCTGGACTATTTCTGGTTTGGATCTTGTAGTGATGAGGTACCACACTGAAACAGTCAATTCAACGTGGTTTCCATGAATATTTTAGAGAAAAACACCGTTTAGGTTTGTGCCAGGTCTCGTATTTGCTATCGTCTGGCTCATACTTTCGCACTCTTCGCATACTTGTTTGCCAGCTCCTGTGTTTTTTTCTGGTTGGGATCACGTAGTAATGTGGTACCAGGCTGAAACAGTCAATTCAACTTGGTTTCGATCAATACTTTAGTGGATACCACCGTTTAGGTTTGTGTTAGGTCTGGTATTTGCAATCATCTGGCTCATACTTTCGCATTTCTCGCATGCTTGTTGGCCAGATCCTGGGCTCTTTCTGGTTTGGATCACGTAGTAATGTGGTGCCACACTGAATCAGTAAGTTAGTCCTGGTCTCGATCAATATTTAAAAGTATAACTCCGATTGGGTCTCGTTTAGGTCTGGGATTTGCCCTCATCTGTCTCATACTTTCGCATTCTTCGCATACCTGTTGGCCTGATGCTGGGCTTTTTCTAGTATGGATCACGCAGTAATGTGGTACCAGAATGAAACAGTCAACTAAACCTGAATTCGAACAATATTTAAGAGGATCACACCGGTTAGGTTTGTGTTAGGCCTGGTATTTGCAATCATCTGGCTCATACTTTCGCATTCTTCCCACACTTGTTAGCCAGATCCTGGCCTTTTTCTGGCTTGGACCACGTAGTAATGTGGTACCACACTGAAACAGTCAACTAAACCTTGTTGCGATTAATATTTTAGAGGATAACGCCGGTTATGTCTGGGTTATTTCTGGTATTTGCAATCATCTGGCTCATACTTTCGTGTTTTTCGGATACTTCTTTGCCAGATCCTGGGTTTTTTCTGGTTTGGATCCCGTAGTAATGTGGTTCCACACCGAAACAGTCAATCAAACCTGGTTGCGATTAATATTTTAGAGGACAACGCCGGTTATGTCTGGGTCAGGTCTGGTATTTGCCCGCTTCTGGCTCGTAGTTTCGCATTTTTTGCATACTTGTTGGCCAGATCCTGGCCTTTTTGCTGGTTTGGATCACGTAGTAATGCGGTACCCCACCGAAACAGTCAACTAAACCTGGTTGCGATTAATATTTTAGAGGATAACGCCGGTTATGTCTCGGTTAGGTCTGGGATTTGCAATCATCTGGCTCATACTTTCGCGCTTTTCGCATACTTGTCTGCCAGATCCTGGGTTTTTTCAGGTTTGGATCCCGTAGTAATGTGGCTCCACACCGAAACGGTCAATTAAACCTGGCTGCGATTAATATTATACAGGATAACGCCGGTTATGTCTCGGTTAGGTCTGGGAGTTGCCCTCATCTTGCTCGTACTTTCGCATTCATCGCACACTTGTGGGCCAAATCCTGGTCTTTTTCTGGTTTGCATCTCGTAGTAATGTGGTAGCATACTGAAACAGCCAATTAAACGTGGCCACGATCAATATTTTTAGGGACAACTCCGGCTGGGTCTCGTTTAGGTCTGGGATTTGCCCTCATCTGGCTTATACTTTTGCATTCTTCGCACACTTGTTGGCTAGATTCTGGGCTTTCTCAGGATTGGATCACGTAGTAGTGTGGTACCAGACTGAAACAGCCAATTCAACTTGGTTTCGATCAATATTTAAGAGGACAACACCGTTTAGGTTTGTGTTAGGCCTGGTATTTGGAATCATCTGGCTCATACTTTCGCACTCTTCGCATACTTGTTGGCCAGATCCTGGACTTTTTCTGGTTCGGATCTCGTAGTAATGCGGTACCACACTGAAACAGTCAATTAAAACCTGGATTCGATGAATATTTTAGACGATCACACCGGTTAGGTTTGTGCTAGGTCTTGTATTTGCTATCATCTGGCTCATACTTTCGCATTTCTCGCATGCTTGTTGGCCAGATCCTGGGCTTTTTCTGGTTTCGATCACGTAGTAATGTGGTAGCATACTGAAACAGTCAATTAAACGTGGCCCCGATCAATATTTTAAGGGCTAACTCCGGTTGGGTCTCGTTTAGGTCTGGGATTTGCCCTCATCTGGCTTATACTTTTGCATTCTTCGCACACTTGTTGGCTAGATTCTGGGCTTTCTCAGGTTTGGATCACGTAGTAGTGTGGTACCAGACTGAAACGGCCAATTCAACTTGGTTTCGATCAATATTTAAGAGGACAACACCTTTTAGGTTTGCGTTAGGTCTGGTATTTGCAATCATCTGCCGCATACTTTCGCATTATTCGCATACTTGTCGGCCAGATCCTGGGCTTTTTCTGGTTTGTATCACGTAGTAATGCGGTTCCACACTGAAGCAGTCAGTTGATCGTGATTTCGATCAATATTTTAACGGATAACTGCGGTTGGGTCTCGCTTAGGACTGGTATATGCAATCATCCTGCTCATACTTTCGCATTTTTCGCATACTTCTTGTCCAGATCCTGGACATTTTCTGATTTGGATCACGTAGTAATATGGTACCAGAATGAAACAGTCAACTAAACCTGGATTCGATCAATATTTTAGAGGATCACACCGGATCGGTGTGTGTTAGCCCTGGTGGTTGCAATCATCTGGCTCATACTTTCGCAATCTTCTCATACTTGTTGGCCAGATCCTGGTCCTTTTCTGGTTTGGATCTCGTAGTAATGTGGTAGCATACTGAAACAGCCAATTAAACGTGGCCACGATCAATATTTTTAGTGACAACTCCGGCTTGGTTTTGCTTAGGTCTGGGATTTGCCCTCATCTGGCTTATACTTTCGCGTTCTTCGCACACTTGTTGGCCAGATCCTGGGCTTTTTCTGGTTTGGATCACATTGTAGTGTGGTTCCAGTCTGAAACAGCCAATTCAACTTGGTTTCGATCAATATTTAAGAGGATAACACCGTTTAGGTTTGTGTTAGGCCTGGTAGTTGCAATCATCTGGCTCATACTTTCGCATTCTTCGCACACTTGTTGGCCAAATCCTGAGCTTTCTCAGGTTTGGATCACGTAGTAGTGTGGTACCAGACTGAAACAGGCAATTCAACTTGGTTTCGATCAATATTTAAGAGGAAAACACCGTTTAGGTTTGTGTTAGGTCTGGTATTTGCAATCATCTGGCTCATACTTTCGCATTTTTCGCATATTTGTTGACCAGATCCTGGGCTTTTTCTGGTTGGGATTGTGTAGTAATGTGGTACTACACTAAACAGTCAATTAAACCTGACCTCGATAAATATTTTAAAGTATAACACCGTTTAGTTCACGTTTAGGTCTGGGATTTGCCCTCATCTGTCTCATACTTTCGCATTCTTCGCATACCTGTTAGGCTGGTCCTGGGCTTTTTCTGGTTTGGATCACGCAGTACTGTGGTACCAGACTGAAACAGCCAATTCAACTTGGTTTCGATCAATATTTAAGAGGACAACACCGTTTAGGTTTGTGGTAGGTCTGGTATTTGCAATAATCTGGCTCATACTTTCGCACTCTTCGCATACTTGTTGGCCAGATCCTGGACTTTTTCTGGTTTGGATCTCGTAGTAATGTGGTACCACACTGAAACAGTCAATTCAACTTGGTTTCGATCAATATTTTACAGGATAACACCCTTTAGGTTTGTGTTAGGTCTGGTATTTGCAATCATCTGGCTCATACTTTCGCATTCTTCCCAAACTTGTTGGCCAGATCCTGGGCTTTTTCTGGTTTGGACCACGTAGTAATATGGTACCAGAATGAAACTGTCAACTAAACCTGGATTCGATCAATATTTTAGGGGATCACACCGGACGGGTTTGTGTTAGGCCTGGTGTTTGCAATCATCTGGCTCATACTTTCGCATTCTTCGCACACTTGTTGGCTAGATTCGGGGCTTTCTCAGGTTTGGATCACGTAGTAGTGTGGTACCAGACTGAAACAGCCAATTCAACTTGGTTTCGATCAATATTTAAGAGGACAACACCGTTTAGGTTTGTGTTAGGCCTGGTATTTGCAATAATCTGGCTCATACATTCGCGTTCTTCGCACACTTGTTGGCCAGATCCTGTGTTTCTTTCTGGTTTGGATCACGTGGATATGTGGTACCAGAATGAAACTGTCAATTAAACCCGGATTCGATCAATATTTTAGAGGATCACACCGACTAGGTTTGTGTAAGGCCTGGTATTTGGAATCATCTGGCTCATACTTTCGCATTCCCCGCCTACTTGTTGGCCAGATCCTGTGTTTCTTTCTGGTTTGGATAACGTAGTAATGTGGTACCAGATTGAAAAAGTCAATTCAAATTGGTTTCGATCAATATTTTAGAGGATCACACCGGTTAGGTTAGTGTGAGGCCTGGTATTTGCAATCATCAGGCTCATACTTTCGCATTCTTCCCATACTTATTGGCCAGATCCTGTGTTTCTTTCTGGTTTGGGTCACGCAGTAATGCGGTAACAGGCTGCAACAGCCAATCCAACTTGGTTTCGATCAATATTTAAGAGGATAACACCGTTTAGGCTTGTGTTAGGTCTGGTATTTGCCCTCATCTGTCTCATACTTTCGCATTCATCGCATACCTGTTGGCCTGATCCTGGGCTGCTCCTGGTTTGGATTACGCGGTAATGTGGTACAGGAATGAAACAATCAATTAAATCTGGTTCCGATCAATATTTAAGAGGATAACACCGGTTAGGTTTGTGTTAGGCCAGGTGTTTGCAGTCATCTGGGTCATACTTTCGCGTTCATCGCACACTTGTTGGCCAGATCCTGGACTATTTCTGGTTTGGATCTCGTAGTAATGCGGTACCATACTGAAACAGTCAATTAAACGTGGCCTCGATCAATATTTTAAAGGGTAACTCCGGTTGGGTCCCGTTTAGGTCTGGTATTTGCCCGCATCTGGCTCATACATTCGCATTCTTCGAATACTTGTTGGCCAGATCCTGTGTTTCTTTCAGGATTGTATCACGTAGTAATGTGGTACCAGATTGAAAAAGTTAATTCAACTTGGTTTCGATCAATATTTTAGAGGATACCACCGTTTAGGTTTGTGCTAAGTCTTGTATTTGCTATCATCTGGCTCATACTTTCGCATTTCTCGCATGCTTGTTGGCCAGATCCTGGGCTGTTTCTGGATTGGATCACGCAGTAATGTGGTACAAGAATGAAACAGTCAATTAAACCTGGTTCCGATCACTATTTAAGAGGATAACACCGTTTTGGTTTGTGTTAGGTCTGGTAGTTGCAATCATCTGGCTCATACTTTCGCATTCTTCGCACACTTGTTTGCCAGATCCAGGACTTTTTCTGGTTTGGATCTTGTAGTGATGAGGTACCACACTGAAACAGTCAATTCAACGTGGTTTCCATGAATATTTTAGAGAAAAACACCGTTTAGGTTTGTGCCAGGTCTCGTATTTGCTATCGTCTGGCTCATACTTTCGCACTCTTCGCATACTTGTTTGCCAGCTCCTGTGTTTTTTTCTGGTTGGGATCACGTAGTAATGTGGTACCAGGCTGAAACAGTCAATTCAACTTGGTTTCGATCAATACTTTAGTGGATACCACCGTTTAGGTTTGTGTTAGGTCTGGTATTTGCAATCATCTGGCTCATACTTTCGCATTCTTCGCATACCTGTTGGCCTGATGCTGGGCTTTTTCTAGTATGGATCACGCAGTAATGTGGTACCAGAATGAAACAGTCAACTAAACCTGAATTCGAACAATATTTAAGAGGATCACACCGGTTAGGTTTGTGTTAGGCCTGGTATTTGCAATCATCTGGCTCATACTTTCGCATTCTTCCCACACTTGTTAGCCAGATCCTGGCCTTTTTCTGGCTTGGACCACGTAGTAATGTGGTACCACACTGAAACAGTCAACTAAACCTTGTTGCGATTAATATTTTAGAGGATAACGCCGGTTATGTCTGGGTTATTTCTGGTATTTGCAATCATCTGGCTCATACTTTCGTGTTTTTCGGATACTTCTTTGCCAGATCCTGGGTTTTTTCTGGTTTGGATCCCGTAGTAATGTGGTTCCACACCGAAACAGTCAATCAAACCTGGTTGCGATTAATATTTTAGAGGACAACGCCGGTTATGTCTGGGTCAGGTCTGGTATTTGCCCGCTTCTGGCTCGTAGTTTCGCATTTTTTGCATACTTGTTGGCCAGATCCTGGCCTTTTTCTGGTTTGGATCACGTAGTAATGCGGTACCACACCGAAACAGTCAACTAAACCTGGTTGCGATTAATATTTTAGAGGACAACGCCGGTTATATCTGGGTCTGTTCTGGTATTTGCCCGCTTCTGGCTCGTAGTTTCGCATTTTTCGCTTATTTGTTGGCCAGATATCGGGCTTTTTGTGGTTTGGATCCAGTCGTAATGTGGTTCCACACCGAAACTGTCAGTTAAACCTGGTTGCGATTAATATTTTAGAGGATAACGCCGGTTATGTCTAGGTTAGTTCTGGTATTTGCAATCATCTGGCTCATACTTTCGCGTTTTTCGCACACTTGTTGGCCAGATCCTGGCCTGATTCTGGTTCGGATCACGTAGTAATGTGGTACCACACTGAGACAGTCAATAGAAGCTGGTTCCGATTAGTATTTTAGAGGATTACGCTGGTTATGTCTGGGTTAGTTCTGGCATTTGCAATCATCTGGCTCATACTTTCGCGTTTTTCGCATACTAGTTGGCCAGATCCTGGGTTTTTTCAGGTTTGGATCCCGTAGTAATGTGGTTTCACACCGAAACAGTCAATCAAACCTGGTTGCGATTAATATTTTAGAGGACAACGCCGGTTATGTCTGGGTCAGGTCTGGTATTTGCCCGCTTCTGGCTCGTACTTTCGCATTTTTCGCTTACCTGCTGGCCAGATCCTGGCCTTTATCTGGCTTGGACCACGTAGTAATGTGGCACCACACCGAAACAGTAAATTAAACCTCTTGCTGATTAATATTTTACAGGATATCGCCGTTTATGTCGCGGTTATGTCTGGGATTTGCCCTCATCTGGCTCGTACTTTCGCATTTTTCGCATACTTGTTGGCCAGATCCTGGCCTTTTTCTGGTTTGGATCACGTAGTAACGCGGTACCACACCGATACGGTCAATTAATCCTGGTTGCGATTAATATTTTAGAGGATAACGCCGCTGATGTCTGGGTTAGGTCTGGTATTTGCTCCCATCTGGCTCGTACTTTCGCATTTTTCGCTTACCTGCTGGCCAGATCCTGGCCTTTATCTGGCTTGGACCACGTAGTAATGTGGTACCACACCGAAACAGTCAATTAAACCTAGTTGCGAATAATATTTTAGAGGATAAAGCTGGTTATGTCTGTGTTAGTTCTGGTATTTGCAATTATCCGCCTCATACTTTCGTGTTTTTCGCACACTTGTTGGCCAGATCC
Organism: Colletes latitarsis; assembly: GCF_051014445.1. Taxonomy (NCBI): domain Eukaryota; kingdom Metazoa; phylum Arthropoda; class Insecta; order Hymenoptera; family Colletidae; genus Colletes; species Colletes latitarsis. Next base: position 4,336,947 of record NC_135137.1, read on the forward strand.
TGGCCTTTTTCTGGTTTGGATCACGTAGAAATGTGATACCACACTGAAACAGTCAATAGAAGCTGGTTCCGATTAGTATTTTAGAGGATAACGCTGGTTATGTCTGGGTTAGTTCTGGTATTTGCAATCGTCTGACTCGTACTTTCGCGTTTTTCGCATACTACTTGGCCAGATCCTGGCCTTTTTCTGGTTTGGATCACGTAGAAATGTGGTACCACACTGAAACAGTCAATAGAAGCTGGTTCCGATTAGTATTTTAGAGGATTACGCTGGTTATGTCTGGGTTAGTTCTGGCATTTGCAATCATCTGGCTCATACTTTCGCGTTTTTCGCATACTAGTTGGCCAGATCCTGGGTTTTTTCAGGTTTGGATCCCGTAGTAATGTGGCTCCACACCGAAACGGTCAATTAAACCTGGCTGCGATTAATATTATACAGGATAACGCCGGTTATGTCTCGGTTAGGTCTGGGAGTTGCCCTCATCTTGCTCGTACTTTCGCATTTTTCGCATATATGTTGGCCAGATCCTGGCCTTTTTCTGGTTTGGATCACGTAGAAATGTGGTACCACACTGAAACAGTCAATAGAAGCTGGTTCCGATTAGTATTTTAGAGGATTACGCTGGTTATGTCTGGGTTAGTTCTGGCATTTGCAATCATCTGGCTCATACTTTCGCGTTTTTCGCATACTAGTTGGCCAGATCCTGGCCTTTTTCTGGTTTGGATCACGTAGTAATGTGGTTCCACACCGAAACAGTCAATCAAACCTGGTTCCGATTAGTATTTTAGAGGATAACGTTGGTTATGGCTGGGTTAGGTCTGGTATTTGCCCCCATCTGGCTCGTACTTTCGTATTTTTCACATACTTTTTGGCAAGATCCTGGCCTTTTTCTGGCTTGGACCACGTAGTAATGTGGTACCACACTGAAACAGTCAATTAAACCTGGTTCCGATTAATATTTTAGAGGATAACGCCGGGTATGTCTTGGTTAGGTCTGGGATTTGCCCTCATCTGGCTCGTACTTTCGCATTCTTCACATACTTTTTGGCAAGATTCTGGCCTTTTTCTGGCTTGGATCACGTAGTAATGTGGTTCCACACTGTCAATAAAAGCTGGTTCCGATAAGTATTTTAGAGGATAACGCAGGTTATGTCTGGGTTATTTGTGGTATTCCCAACCATCTGGCTCATACTTTCGCACTTTTCGCATACTTGTTGGCCAGATCCTGGGCTTTTTCTGGCTTGGATCACGTAGTAATGTGGTTCCACACTGTCAATAAAAGCTGGTTCCGATTAGTATTTTAGAGGATAACGCAGGTTATGTCTGGGTTATTTCTGGTATTTGCAATCATCTGGCTCATACTTTCGCGTTTTTCGCATACTTGTTGGCAAGATCCTAGCCTTTTTCTGGTCTGGATCCCGTCGTAATGTGGTTCCACACCGAAACTGCCAATTAAACCTGGTTGCGATTAATATTTTAGAGGATAACTCCGGTTATGTCTGGGTTAGTTCTGGTATTTCCAACCATCTGGCTCATACTTTCGCATTTTTCACATACTTGTTGGCCAGATCCTGGCCTTTTTCTGGCTTGGACCACGTAGTAATGTGGTACCACACTGAAACAGTCAATTAAACCTTGTTGCGATTAATATTTTAGAGGATAACGCCGGTTATGTCTGGGTTAGTTCTGGTATTTCCAACCATCTGGCTCATACTTTCGCATTTTTCGCTTACTTGTAGGCCAGATCCTGGCCTTTTTCTGGTTTGGATCACGTAGTAATGTGGTACTACACTGAAACAGTCTATAGAAGCTGGTTCCGATTAGTATTTTAGAGGATAACGCTGGTTATGGCTGGGTTAGGTCTGGTATTTGCCCGCTTCTGGCTCGTTGTTTCGCATTTTTCGCATACTTGTTGGCCAGATCCTGGCCTTTTCCTGGTTTGGATCACTCAGTAACGCGGTACCACACCGAAACGGTCAATTAATCCTGGTTGCGATTAATATTTCAGAGGATAACGCCGCTGATGTCTGTGTCAGGTCTGGTATTTGCTCTCATCTGGCTCGTACCTTCGCATTTTTCGCTTACCTGCTGGCCAGATCCTGGCCTTTATCTGGCTTGGACCACGTAGTAATGTGGTTCCACACTGAAACAGTCAATAAAAGCTGGTTCCGATTAGTATTTGAGAGGATAACGCTGGTTATGTCTGGGTTAGTTCTGGTATTTGCTATCATCTGGCACATACTTTCGCGTTTTTCGCATACTTGTTGGCCAGATCCTGGGTTTTTTCTGATTTGGATCTCGTAGTAATGATGTTCCACACCGAAACAGTCAATTAAACTGGTTGCGATTAATATTTTAGAGGATAACTCCGGTTATGTCTCGGTTAGGTCTGGGATTTGCCCACATCTGGCTCGTACTTTCGCATTTTTCGCTAACCTGCTGGCCAGATCCTGGCCTTTTTCTGGCTTAGACCACGTAGTAAAGTGGTACCACACTCAAACAGTCAATTAAACCTGGTTGCGATTAATATTATAGAGGATAACGCCGGTTATGTCTCGGTTAGGTCTGGGAGGTGCCCTCATCTTGCTTGTACTTTCGCAATTTTCGCATACTTGTTGGCCAGATCCTGGGCTTTTTCTGGTTTGTATCACGTAGTAATGTGGTACCACACTGTCAATCAAAGCTGGTTTCGATTAGTATTTTAGAGAATAACGCAGGTTATGTCTGGGTTATTTCTGGTATTTCCAACCATCTGCCTCATACTTTCGCATATTTCGCATACTTGTTGGCCAGATCCTGGCCTTTTTCTGGTTTGGATCACGTAGTAACGCGGTACCACACCGAAACGGTCAATTAATCCTGGTTGCGATTAATATTTTAGAGGATAACGACGCTTATGTCTCGGTTAGGTCTGGGATTTGACCTCATCTGGCTCGTACTTTCGCATTTTTCCAATACTTGTTGAGCAGATCCTGGCCTTTTTCTGGTTTGGAACACGTAGTAACGCGGTACCACACCGAAACGGTCAATTAATCCTGGTTGCGATTAATATTTTAGAGGACAACGCTGGTTATGTCTGTGTCAGGTCTGGTATTTGCCCGCTTCTGGCTCGTTGTTTCGCATTTTTCGCATACTTGTTGGCCAGATCCTGGCCTTTTTCTGGTTTGGAACACGTAGTAACGCGGTACCACACCGAAACGGTCAATTAATCCTGGTTGCGATTAATAATTTAGAGGACAACGCCGGTTATGGCTGGGTCAGCTCTGGTATTTGCCCTCATCTGGCTCGTACTTTCGCATTTTTTGCATACTTCTTGGCCAGATCCTGGCCTTTTTCTGGTTTGGATCACGTAGTAATGCGGTACCATACCGAAACAGTCAATTAAACCTGGTTGCAATTAATATTTTAGAGGATAACGCCGGTTATGTCTCGGTTAGGTCTGGGATTTGCCCTCATCTGGCTCGTACTTTCGCACTTTTCGCTGACTTGTTGGCCAGATCCTTGCCCTTTTCTGGCTTGTACCACGTAGTAATGTGGTACCACACTGAAACAGTCAATTAATCCTGGTTGCGATTAATATTTTAGAGGACAACGCCGGTTATGTCTGGGTCAGCTATGGTATTTGGCTTCATCTGGCTCGTACTTTCGCATTTTTTGCATACTTGTTGGCCAGATCCTGGCCTTTTTCTGGATTGGATCACGTAGTAATGCGGTACCACACCGAAACAGTCAATTAAACCTGGTTGCAATTAATATTTCAGAGGATGACGCCGGTTACGTCTCGGGTTGGTCTGGGATTTGTCCTCATCTGACTTGCACTTTCGCATTTTTCGCTGACTTGTTGGCCAGTTGCTGGCCTTTTTCTGGCTTGGACCACGTAGCAACGTGGTACCACACTGAAACAGTCAAATAAAACTGGTTGCGATTAATATTTTAGAGGATAACGCCGTCATGTCACGGTTAGGTCTGGTATTTGCACTCATCTGGCTCGTACTTTCGCATTTTTCGCTTATTTGTTGGCCAGATCTCGGGTTTTTTGTGGTTTGGATCCAGTCGTAATGTGGTTCCACACCGAAACAGTCAGTTAAACCTGGTTGCGATTAATATTTTAGAGGATAACGCCGGTTATGCCTAGGTTAGGTCTGGTATTTGCAATCATCTGGCACATACTTTCGCGTGTTTCGCACACTTGTTGGCCAGATCCTGGCCTTTTCCTGGTTCGGATCACGTAGTAATGTGGTACCACACTGATACAGTCAATAGAAGCTGGTTCCGATTAGTATTTTAGAGGATAACGCTGGTTATGTCTGTGTTAGTTCTGGCATTTGCAATCATCTGGCTCATACTTTCGCGTTTTTCGCAAACTTGTTGGCCAGATCCTGGGTTCTTTCAGGTTTGGATCCCGTAGTAATGTGGTTCCACACCGAAACGGTCAACTAAACCTGGCTGCGATTGATATTTTAGAGAATAAGGCCGGTTATGCCTGGGTTAGTTCTGGTATTTGCTATCATCTGGCACATACTTTCGCGTTTTTCGCATACTTGTTGGCCAGATCCTAGCCTTTTTCTGGTCTGGATCAGGTAGTAATGCGGTACCACACCGAAACAGTCAATTAAACTGGTTGAGATTAATATTTTAGAGGATAACGCCGGTTATGTCTCGGTTAGGACTGGGATTTGCCCTCATCTGGCTCGTACTTTCGCACTTTTCGCATACTTGTTGGCCAGATCCTGGGCTTTTTCTGGCTTGGATCACGTAGTAATGATGTTCCACACTGTCAATAAAAGCTGGTTCCGATTAGTATTTTAGAGGATAACGCAGGTTATGTCTGGGTTATTTCTGGTATTTGCAATCATCTGGTTCATACTTTCGCGTTTTTCGCCTACTTGTTGGCAAGATCCTAGCCTTTTTCTGGTCTGGATCCCGTCGTAATGTGGTTCCACACCGAAACAGCCAATTAAACCTGGTTGCGATTAATATTTTAGAGGATAACGCCGGTTATGTCTGGGTTAGTTCTGGTATTTCCAACCATCTGGCTCATACTTTCGCATTTTTCGCATACTTGTTGGCGAGATCCTGGCCTTTTCCTGGTTTGGATCACGTAGCAACGCGGTACCACACCAAAACGGTCAATTAATCCTGGTTGCGATTAATATTTTAGAGGATAACTACGGTTATGTCTCGGTTAGGTCTGGGATTTGCCTACATCTGGCTCGTACTTTCGCATTTCTCGCATACTAGTTGGCCAGATCCTGGGCTTTTTCTGGTTTGTATCACGTAGTAATGTGGTACCACACTGATACAGTCAATAAAAGCTGGTTCCGATTAGTAGTTTACAGGATAACGTTGGTTATGTCTGGGTTAGGTCTGGTATTTGCCCTCACCTGGCTCGTACTTTCGCATTTTTCCCTTACTTGTAGGCCAGATCCTGGCCTTTTTGTGGTTTGGATCACGTAGTAATGTGGTACCACACTGAAACAGTCTATAGAAGCTGGTTCCGATTAGTATTTTAGAGGATAACGTTGGTTATGGCTGGGTTAGGTCTGGTATTTGCCCCCATCTGGCTCGTACTTTCGTATTTTTCACATACTTTTTGGCAAGATCCTGGCCTTTTTCTGGCTTGGACCACGTAGTAATGTGGTACCACACTGAAACAGTCAATTAAACCTGGTTCCGATTAATATTTTAGAGGATAACGCCGGGTATGTCTTGGTTAGGTCTGGGATTTGCCCTCATCTGGCTCGTACTTTCGCATTCTTCACATACTTTTTGGCAAGATTCTGGCCTTTTTCTGGCTTGGATCACGTAGTAATGTGGTTCCACACTGTCAATAAAAGCTGGTTCCGATAAGTATTTTAGAGGATAACGCAGGTTATGTCTGGGTTATTTGTGGTATTCCCAACCATCTGGCTCATACTTTCGCACTTTTCGCATACTTGTTGGCCAGATCCTGGGCTTTTTCTGGCTTGGATCACGTAGTAATGTGGTTCCACACTGTCAATAAAAGCTGGTTCCGATAAGTATTTTAGACGATAACGCAGGTTATGTCTGGGTTATTTCTGGTATTTCCAACCATCTGGCTCATACTTTCGCATTTTTCGCATACTTGTTGGCCAGATCCTGGCCTTTTTCTGGCTTGGACCACGTTGCAATGTGGTACCACACTGAAGCAGTCAATTAAACCTTGTTGCGATTAATATTTTAGAGGATAACGCCGGTTATGTCTGGGTTAGTTCTGGTATTTCCAACCGTCTGGCTCATACTTTCGCATTTTTCGCTTACCTGCTGGCCAGATCCTGGCATTTTCTGGCTTGGACCACGTAGTAAAGTGGTACCACACTGAAACAGTCAATTAAACCTGGTTGCGATTAATATTTTAGAGGATGTCGCCGTTTATGTCTCGGTTATGTCTGGGATTTGCCCTCATCTGGCTCGTACTTTCGCATTTATCGAATACTTGTTGACCAGATCCTGGCCTTTTTCTGGCTTGGATCACGTAGTAATGTGGTTCCACACTGTCAATAAAAGCTGGTTCCGATAAGTATTTTAGAGGATAACGCAGGTTATGTGTGGGTTATTTCTGGTATTTCCAACCATCTGGCTCATACTTTCGCATTTTTCGCTTACCTGCTGGCCAGATCCTGACCTTTTTCTGGCTTGGACCACGTAGTAATGTGGTACCACACTGAAACAGTCAATTAAACCTTGTTGCGATTAATATTTTAGATGATAACGCTGGTTATGTCTGGGTTAGTTCTGGTATTTGCAATCATCTGACTCGTACTTTCGCGTTTTTCGCATACTACTTGGCCAGATCCTGGCCTTTTTCTGGTTTGGATCACGTAGATATGTGGTACCACACTGAAACAGTCAATAGAAGCCGTTCCGATTAGTATTTTAGAGGATAACGCCGGTTATGTCTCGGTTAGGTCTGGGAGTTGCCCTCATCTTGCTTGTACTTTCGCAATTTTCGCATACTTGTTGGCCAGATCCTGGGCTTTTTCTGGTTTGTATCACGTAGTAATGTGGTACCACACTGTCAATCAAAGCTGGTTTCGATTAGTATTTTAGAGGATAACGCTGGTTATGTCTGTGTTAGTTCTGGCATTTGCAATCATCTGGCTCATACTTTCGCGTTTTTCGCAAACTTGTTGGCCAGATCCTGGGTTTTTTCAGGTTTGGATCCCGTAGTAATGTGGTTCCACACCGAAACGGTCAACTAAACCTGGCTGCGGTTGATATTTTAGAGGATAACGCTGGTTATGGCCGGGTTAGGTCTGGGAGTTGCCCTTATCTTGCTCGTACTTTCGCAATTTTCGCATACTTGTTGGCCAGATCCTGACCTTTTTCTGGCTTGGATCACGTAGTAATGCGGTACCATACCGAAACAGTCAATTAAACCTGGTTGCAATTAATATTTTAGAGGATAACGCCGGTTATGTCTCGGTTAGGTCTGGGATTTGCCCTCATCTGGCTCGTACTTTCGCATTTTTCGCATACTTGTTGGCCAGATCCTGGCCTTTTTCTGGTTTGGAACACGTAGTAACGCGGTACCACACCGATACGGTCAATTAATCCTGGTTGCGATTAATATTTTGGAGGACAACGCCGGTTATGTCTGGATCAGGTCTGGTATTTGCCCTCATCAGGCTCGTACTTTCGCATTTTTTGCATACTTGATGGCCAGATCCCAGCCTATTTCTGGCTTGGATCACGTAGTAATGCGGTACCACACCGAAACAGTGAATTAAACCTGGTTGCAATTAATATTTTAGAGGATAACGCCGGTTATGTCTCGGTAAGGTCTGGAATTGGCCCTCATCTGGCTCGTACTTTCGCACTTTTCGCTGTCTTGTTGGCCAGATCCTGGCCCTATTCTGGCTTGTACCACGTAGTAATGTGGTACCACACTGAAACAGTCAATTAAACCTTGTTGCGATTAATATTTTAGAGGATAAAGCCGGTTATGTCTGGGTTAGGTCTGGGATTTGCCCTCATCTGGCTCGTACTTTCGCATTTTTCGCATACTTGTTGGCCAGATCCTGGCCTTTTTCTGGTTTGGAACACGTAGTAACGCGGTACCACACCGATACGGTCAATTAATCCTGGTTGCGATTAATATTTTGGAGGACAACGCCGGTTATGTCTGGATCAGGTCTGGTATTTGCCCTCATCTGGCTCGAACTTTCGCATTTTTCGCATAGTTGTTGACCAGATCCTGGCCTTTTTCTGGTTTGGATCACGTAGTAATACGGTACCACACCGAAACAGTAAATTAAACCTGGCTGCAATTAATATTTTAGAGGATAGCGCAGGTTATGTCTCGGTTAGGTCTGGGATTTGCCCTCATCTGGCTCGTACTTTCGCACTTTTCGCATACTTGTTGGCCAGATCCTGGGCTTTTTCTGGCTTGGATCACGTAGTAATGTGGTTCCACACTGTCAATAAAAGCTGGTTCCGAATAGTCTTTAGAGGATAACGCTGGTTATCTCTGGGTTGGTTCTGGTATTTGCAGTCATCTGGCTCATACTTACGCGTTTTTCGCATACTTATTCGGCAGATACTGGGTTTTTTCTGGTTTGGATAACGTAGTAATGTGGTACCATACTGAAACACTTAATAAAAGCTGGTTCCGATTAATAGTTTGGAAGATAACGCTGGTTACGTTTGGGTTAGTTCTGGTATTTGGACTCATCTGGCTCGTACTGACGCATTTTTCGCATACTTGTTGGCCAGATCCAGGGCTTTTTCTGGATTGGATCATGTAGTAATGCGGTACCACACCGAAACAGTCAATTAAACCTGTTTGCGATTAATATTTTAGAGGATAACGCCGGTTATGTCTCGGTTTGGTCTGGTATTAGCAATCATCTGGCTCGTACTTTCGCACTTTTCGCATACTAGTTGGCCAGATCCTGGCCTTTTCCTGGTTTGGATCACGTAGTACTGTGGTACCACACTGAAACAGTCTATAGAAGCAGGCTCCGATTAGTATTTTAGAGGATAACGCTGGTTATGGCTGGGTTAGGTCTGGTATTTGCCCCCATCTGGCTCGTTCTTTCGCATTTTTCGCTTACCTGCTGGCCAGATCCTGGCCTTTCTCTGGCTTAGACCACGTAGTAAAGTGGTACCACACTGAAACAGTCAATTAAACCTGGTTGCGATTAATATTATTGAGGATAACGCCGGTTTTTGTCTCTGTTAGGTCTGGGAGTTGCCCTTATCTTGCTCGTACTTTCGCAATTTTCGCATACTTGTTGGCCAGATCCTGGGCTCTTTCTGGTTTGGATCACGTAGTAATGTGGTTCCACACTGTCAATAAAAGCTGGTTCCGATAAGTATTTTAGAGGATAACGCAGGTTATGTCTGGGTTATTTGTGGTATTCCCAACCATCTGGCTCATACTTTCGCTCTTTTCGCATACTTGTTGGCCAGATCCTGGGCTTTTTCTGGCTTGGATCACGTAGTGATGTGGTTCCACACTGTCAATAAAAGCTGGTTCCGATAAGTATTTTAGAGGATAACGCAGGTTATGTCTGGGTTATTTCTGGTATTTCCAACCATCTGGCACATACTTTCGCATTTTTCGCATACTTGTTGGCCAGATCCTGGCCTTTTTCTGGCTTGGACCACGTTGCAATGTGGTACCACACTGAAACAGTCAATTAAACCTTGTTGCGATTAATATTTTAGAGGATAACGCCGGTTATGTCTGGGTTAGTTCTGGTATTTCCAACCATCTGGCTCATACTTTCGCATTTTTCGCTTACCTGCTGGCCAGATCCTGGCATTTTCTGGCTTGGACCACGTAGTGAAGTGGTACCACACTGAAACAGTCAATTAAACCTGGTTGCGATTAATATTTTAGAGGATGTCGCCGTTTATGTCTCGGTTATGTCTGGGATTTGCCCTCATCTGGCTCGTACTTTCGCATTTATCGAATACTTGTTGACCAGATCCTGGCCTTTTTCTGGCTTGGATCACGTAGTAATGTGGTTCCACACTGAAACAGTCAATTAAACCTTGTTGCGATTAATATTTTAGAGGATAACGCCGGTTATGTCTGGGTTAGTTCTGCTATTTGCAATCATCTGGCTCACACTTTCGCGCTTTTCGCATACTTGTTTGCCAGATACTGGGTTTTTTCAGGTTTGGATCCCGTAGTAATGTGGCTGCACACCGAAACGGTCAATTAAACCTGGCTGCGATTAATATTTTAGAGGATAACGCCGGTGATGTCTGGGTTAGGTCTGGCACTTGCTCTCATCTGGCTCGTACTTTCGCATTTTTCGCTTACTTGTTGGCCAGATCCTGGCCTTTTTCTGGTTTGAATCACGTAGTAATGTGGTACCACACTGAAACAGTCTATAGAAGCAGGCTCCGATTAGTATTTTAGAGGATAACGCTGGTTATGGCCGGGTTAGGTCTGGGAGTTGCCCTTATCTTGCTCGTACTTTCGCAATTTTCGCATACTTGTTGGCCAGATCCTGGGCTTTTTCTGGTTTGGATCACGTAGTAATGTGGTACCACACTGTCAATCAAAGCTGGTCTCGATAAGTATTTTAGAGCATAACGCAGGTTATGTCTGGGTTATTTCTGGTATTTCCAACCATCAGGCTCATACTTTCGCATTTTTCGCATACTTGTTGGCCAGATCCTGGCGTTTTTCTGGTTTGGATCACGTAGTAACGCGGTACCACATCGAAACGGTCAATTAATCCTGGTTGCGATTATTATTTTAGAGGACAACGCCGGTTATGTCTGGATCAGGTCTGGTATTTGCCCTCATCTGGCTCGTCCTTTCGCATTTTTTGCATACTTGTTGGCCAGATCCTGGCCTTTTTCTGGTTTGGATCACGTAGTAATGCGGTACCATACCGAAACAGTCAATTAAACCTGGTTGCAATTAATATTTTAGAGGATAACGCCGCTTATGTCTCGGTTAGGTCTGGGATTTGCCCTCATCTGGCTCGTACTTTCGCATTTTTCGCATACTTGTTGGCCAGATCCTGGCCTTTTTCTGGTTTGCAAGACGTAGTAACGCGGTACCACACCGATACGGTCAATTAATCCTGGTTGCGTTTAATATTTTAGAGGACAACGCCGGTTATGGCTGGATCAGGTCTGGTATTTGCCCTCATCTGGCTCGTACTTTCGCATTTTTTGCATACTTGATGGCCAGATCCCAGCCTATTTCTGGCTTGGATCACGTAGTAGTGCGGTACCACACCGAAACAGTGAATTAAACCTGGTTGCAATTAATATTTTAGAGGATAACGCCGGTTATGTCTCGGTTAGGTCTGGAATTTGCCCTCATCTGGCTCGTACTTTCGCACTTTTCGCTGTCTTGTTGGCCAGATCCTGGCCCTATTCTGGCTTGTACCACATAGTAATGTGGTACCACACTGAAACAGTCAATTAAGCCTTGTTGCGATTAATATTTTAGAGGATAAAGCCGGTTATGTCTGGGTCAGGTCTGGTATTTGCCCTCATCTGGCTCGTACTTTTGCATTTTTTGCATACTTGTTGGCCAGATCCTGGCCTTTTTCTGGTTTGGATCACGTAGTAATGCGGTACCACACCGAAGCAGTCAATTAAAGCTGGTTGCGATTAATATTTTAAAGGATAACGCCGGTTATGTCTGGGTTAGTTCTGGTATTTCCACCCATCTGGCTCATACTTTCGCATTTTTCGCACACTTGTTGGCCAGATCCTGGCCTTTTTCTGGTTTGGATCACGTAGTAATGCGGTACCATACCGAAACAGTCAATTAAACCTGGTTGCAATTAATATTTTAGAGGATAACGCCGCTTATGTCTCGGTTAGGTCTGGGATTTGCCCTCATCTGGCTCGTACTTTCGCATTTTTCGCATACTTGTTGGCCAGATCCTGGCCTTTTTCTGGTTTGGATCACGTAGTAATGCGGTACCATACCGAAACAGTCAATTAAACCTGGTTGCAATTAATATTTTAGAGGATAACGCCGGTTATGTCTCGGTTAGGTCTGGAATTTGCCCTCATCTGGCTCGTACTTTCGCACTTTTCGCTGTCTTGTTGGCCAGATCCTGGCCCTATTCTGGCTTGTACCACATAGTAATGTGGTACCACACTGAAACAGTCAATTAAGCCTTGTTGCGATTAATATTTTAGAGGATAAAGCCGGTTATGGATGGATCAGGTCTGGTATTTGCCCTCATCTGGCTCGTCCTTTCGCATTTTTTGCATACTTGTTGGCCAGATCCTGGCCTTTTTCTGGTTTGGATCACGTAGTAATGCGGTACCATACCGAAACAGTCAATTAAACCTGGTTGCAATTAATATTTTAGAGGATAACGCCGCTTATGTCTCGGTTAGGTCTGGGATTTGCCCTCATCTGGCTCGTACTTTCGCATTTTTCGCATACTTGTTGGCCAGATCCTGGCCTTTTTCTGGTTTGCAACACGTAGTAACGCGGTACCACACCGATACGGTCAATTAATCCTGGTTGCGATTAATATTTTGGAGGACAACGCCGGTTATGTCTGGATCAGGTCTGGTATTTGCCCTCATCTGGCTCGTACTTTCGCATTTTTTGCATACTTGATGGCCAGATCCCAGCCTATTTCTGGCTTGGATCACGTAGTAGTGCGGTACCACACCGAAACAGTGAATTAATCCTGGTTGCGATTAATATTTTAGAGGATAACGCCTGTTATGTCTCGGTTAGTTCTGGTATTTGCCCTCATCTGGCTCGAACTTTCGCATTTTTCGCATACTTGGTGGCCAGATCCAGGGCTTTTTCTGGATTGGATCATGTAGTAATGCGGTACCACACCGAAACAGTCAATTAAACCTGTTTGCGAATAATATTTTAGAGGATAACGCCGGTTATGTCTCGGTTTGGTCTGGTATTAGCAATCATCTGGCTCGTACTTTCGCACTTTTCGCATACTAGTTGGCCAGATCCAGGGCTTTTTCCGGATTGGATCATGTAGTAATACGGTACCACACCGAAACAGTCAATTAAACCTGTTTGCGATTAATATTCTAGAGGATAACGCAGGTTATGCCTCGGTTAGTTCTGGTATTTGCCCTCGTCTGGCTCGTACTTTCGCATTTTTCGCATACTTGTTGGCCAGATCCTGGCCTTTTTCTGGTTTGGATCACGTTGTAACGCGGCACCACAACGAAACAGTCAATTAATCCTGGTTGCGATTAATATTTTAGAGGATAACGCCGGTTATGTCTGGGTTAGGTCTGGTACTTGCCCTCATCTGGCTCGTACTTTCGCATTTTTCGCATACTTGTTAGCCAGATCCTGGCCTTTTTCTGGTTTGGATCACGTAGTAATACGGTACCACACCGAAACAGTAAATTAAGCCTGGTTGCGATTAATATTTTTAGAGGATAGCGCAGGTTTTGACTCGGTTAGGTCTGGGATTTGCCCACATCTGGCTCGTACTTTCGCATTTCTCGCATACTAGTTGGCCAGATCCTGGCCTTTTTCTGGTTTGTATCACGTAGTAATATGGTACCACACTCAAACAGTCAATAAAAGCTGGTTCCGATTAGTATTTTAGAGGATAGCGCAGGTTATGTCTCGGTTAGGTCTGGGATTTGCCCTCATCTGGCTCGTACTTTCGCATTTTTCGCGTCCTTGTTGGCCAGATCCTGGGCTTTTTCAGGCTTTGACATGGCAGTAATGTGGTACCACACTGAAACAGTCAGTTAAACCTGGTTCCGATTAATATTTTAGAGGATAACGCAGGTTATGCCTCGGTTAGTTCTGGTATTTGCCCTCATCTGGCCCGTACTTTCGCATTTTTCGCATACTTGTTGGCCAGATCCTGGCCTTTTTCTGGTTTGGATCACGTTGTAACGCGGCACCACAACGAAACAGTCAATTAATCCTGGTTGCGATTAATATTTTAGAGGATAACGCCGGTTATGTCTGGGTTAGGTCTGGTATTTGCCCTCATCTGGCTCGTACTTTCGCATTTTTCGCATACTTGTTGGCCAGATCCTGGCCTTTTTGTGGTTTGGATCACGTAGTAATACGGTACCACACCGAAACAGTAAATTAAAACCGGTTGCGATTAATATTTTTAGAGGATAGCGCAGGTTATGTCTCGGTAAGGTCTGGGATTTGCCCACATCTGGCTCGTACTTTCGCATTTCTTGCATACTAGTTGGCCAGATCCTGGGCTTTTTCTGGTTTGTATCACGTAGTAATGTGGTACCACACTGAAACAGTCAATAAAAGCTGGTTCCGATTAGTATTTTAGGGGATAACGCCGGTTATGTCTGGGTTAAGTCTGGTATTTGCCCCCATCAGGTTCGTACTTTCGCATTTTTCGCTTACTTGTTGGCCAGATCTCGGGTTTTTTGTGGTTTGGATCCCGTCGTAATGTGGTTCCACACCGAAACAGTCAATTAAACCTGGTTGCGATCAATATCTTAGAGGATAGCGCAGGTTATGTCTCGGTTAGGTCTGTGATTTGCCCTCATCTGGCTCGTACTTTCGCATTTCTCGCATACTAGTTGGCCAGATCCTGGGTTTTCTCTGATTTGGATCCCGTAGTAATGATGTTCCACACCGAAACAGTCAATTAAACTGGTTCCGATTAATATTTTAGAGGATAACGCCGGTTATGTCTCGGTTAGGTCTGGGATTTGCCCTCATCTGGCTCGTACTTTCGCACTTTTCGCATACTTGTTGGCCAGATCCTGGGCTTTTTCTGGTTTGGATCACGTAGAAATGTGGTACCACACTGTCAATAAAAGCTGGTTCCGATTAGTATTTTAGAGGATAACGAAGGTTATTTCTGGGTTATTTCTGGTATTTGCAATCATCTGGCTCATACTTTCGCGTTTTACGCATACTTCTTGGCCAGATCCTGGGTTTTTTCTGGTTTGGATCCCGTAGCAATGTGGTTCCACACCGAAACAGTCAACTAAACCTGGTTGCGATTAATATCTTAGAGGATAACGCCGGTTATGTCTGGGTTAGTTCTGGTACTTCCAACCATCTGGCTCATACTTTCGCATTTTTCGCATACTTGTTTGCGAGATCCTGGCCTTTTCCTGGTTTGGATCACGTAGCAACGCGGTACCACACCAAAACGGTCAATTAATCCTGGTTGCGATTAATATTTTAGAGGATAACTGCGGTTATGTCTCGGTTAGGTCTGGGATTTGCCTACATCTGGCTCGTACTTTCGCATTTCTCGCATACTAGTTGGCCAGATCCTGGGCTTTTTCAGGTTTGTATCACGTAGTAATGTGGTACCACACTGATACAGTCAATAAAAGCTGGTTCCGATTAGTATTTTAGGGGATAACGCCGGTTATGTCT
Source organism: Colletes latitarsis (assembly GCF_051014445.1). NCBI lineage: Eukaryota > Metazoa > Arthropoda > Insecta > Hymenoptera > Colletidae > Colletes > Colletes latitarsis. The sequence goes on from NC_135137.1 coordinate 4,352,281, forward strand.
GGGTTAGGTCTCGTATTTGCCCTGATCTGGCTCGAACTTTCGCATTTTTCGCATACTTGTTGGCCAGATCCTGGCCTTTTTCTGGTTTGGATCACGTAGTAATACGGTACCACACCGAAACAGTAAATTAAACCTGGTTGCGATTAATATTTTAGAGGATAGCGCAGGTTATGTCGCGGTTAGGTCTGGGATTTGCCCTCATCTGGCTCGTACTTTCGCATTTTTCGCATCCTTGTTGGCCAGATCCTGGGCTTTTTCAGGCTTTGACATGGCAGTAATGTGGTACCACACTGAAACAGTCAATTAAACCTGGTTCCGATTAATATTTTAGAGGATAACGCAGGTTATGCCTCGGTTAGTTCTGGTATTTGCCCTCATCTGGCTCGCACTTTCGCATTTTTCGCATACTTGTTGGCCAGATCCTGGCCTTTTTCTGGTTTGGATCACGTTGTAACGCGGCACCACAACGAAACAGTCAATTAATCCTGGTTGCGATTAATATTTTAGAGGATAACGCCGGTTATGTCTGGGTTAGGTCTGGTATTTGCCCTCATCTGGCTCGTACTTTCGCATTTTTCGCATACTTGTTGGCCAGATCCTGGCCTTTCTCTGTTTGGATCACGTAGTAATACGGTACCACACCGAAACAGTAAATTAAACCTGGTTGCGATTAATATTTTTAGAGGATAGCGCAGGTTATGTCTCGGTTAGGTCTGGGATTTGCCCACATCTGGCTCGTACTTTCGCATTTCTCGCATACTAGTTGGCCAGATCCTGGGCTTTTTCTGGTTTGTATCACGTAGTAATGTGGTACCACACTGATACAGTCAATAAAAGTTGGTTCCGATTAGTATTTTAGGGGATAACGCCGGTTATGTCTGGGTTAGGTCTCGTATTTGCCCTCATCTGGCTCGTACTTTCGCATTTTTGGCATACTTGTTGGTCAGATCCTGGCCTTTTTCTGGTTTGGATCACGTAGTAATACGGTACCACACCGAAACAGTAAATTAAACCTGGTTGCGATTAATATCTTAGAGGATAGCGCAGGTTATGTCTCGGTTAGGTCTGGGATTTGCCCTCATCTGGCTCATACTTTCGCATTTTTCGCATACTTGTTGGCCAGATCGTGGGCTTTTTCGGGCTTTGACATGGCAGTAATGTGGTACCACACTTGAACAGTCAATTAATCCTGGTTCCGACTAATATTTTAGAGGATAGCGCAGGTTATGTCTCGGTTAGTTCTGGTATTTTCCCTCATCTGGCTCGTACTTTCGCATTTTTCGCATACTTGTTGGTCAGATCCTGGCCTTTTTCTGGTTTGGATCACGTAGTAATACGGTACCACACCGGAACTGTAAATTAAACCTGGTTGCGATTAATATTTTAGGGGATAGCGCAGGTTATGCCTCGGTTAGTTCTGGTATTTGCCCTCATCTGGCTCGTACTTTCGCATTTTTCGCATACTTGTTGGCCAGATCGTGGGCTTTTTCGGGCTTTGACATGGCAGTAATGTGGTACCACACTTGAACAGTCAATTAATCCTGGTTCCGATTAATATTTTAGAGGATAGCGCAGGTTATGTCTCGGTTAGGTCTGGTATTTGCCCTCATCTGGCTCGTACTTTCGCATTTTTCGCATACTAGTTGGCCAGATCCTGGGTTTTCTCTGATTTGGATCCCGTAGTAATGATGTTCCACACCGAAACCGTCAATTAAACTGGTTGCGATTAATATTTTAGAGGATAACGCCGGTTATGTCTCGGTTAGGTCTGGGATTTGCCCTCATCTGGCTCGTACTTTCGCACTTTTCGCATACTTGTTGGCCAGATCCTGGGCTTTTTCTGGTTTGGATCACGTCGTAATGTGGTATCACACTGTCAATAAAAGCTGGTTCCAGATAGTATTTTAGGGGATAACGCCGGTTATGTCTCGGTTAGTTCTGGTATTTGCCCTCATCTGGCTCGTACTTTCGCATTTCTCGCATACTAGTTGGCCAGATCCTGGGCTTTTTCTGGTTTGGATCACGTAGTAATACGGTACCACACCGAAACATTAAATTAAACCTGGTTCCGATTAGTATTTTAGGGGATAACGCCGGTTATGTCTGGATTAGTTCTGGTATTTGCCCTCATCTGACTTGTACTTTCGCATTTTTCGCATACTTGTTGGCCAGATCCTGGCCTTTTTCTGGTTTGGAGCACGTTGTAACGCGGCACCACACACAAACAGTCAACTAATCCTTGTTGCGATTAATATTTTAGAGGATAACGCCGGTTATGTCTGGGTTAGGTCTGGTATTTGCCCTCATCTGGCCCGTACTTTCGCATTTTTCGCATACTTGTTGGCCAGATCCTGGCCTTTTTCTGGTTTGGATCACGTTGTAACGCGTCACCACAACGAAACAGTCAATTAATCCCGGTTGCGATTAATATTTTAGAGGATAACGCCGGTTATGTCTGGGTTAGGTCTGGTATTTGCCCCCATCAGGTTCGTACTTTCGCATTTTTCGCTTACTTCTTGGCCAGATCCTGGGTTTTTTCTGGTTTGGATCCCGCAGCAATGTGGTTCCACACCGAAACAGTCAACTAAACCTGGTTGCGATTAATATCTTAGAGGATAACGCCGGTTATGTCTGGGTTAGTTCTGGTACTTCCAACCATCTGGCTCATACTTTCGCATTTTTCGCATACTTGTTTGCGAGATCCTGGCCTTTTCCTGGTTTGGATCACGTAGCAACGCGGTACCACACCAAAACGGTCAATTAATCCTGGTTGCGATTAATATTTTAGAGGATAACGCCGGTTATGTCTGGGTTAGGTCTGGTATTTGCCCTCATCTGGCTCGTACTTTCGCATTTTTCGCATACTTGTTGGCCAGATCCTGGCCTTTTTGTGGTTTGGATCACGTAGTAATACGGTACCACACCGAAACAGTAAATTAAACCTGGTTGCGATTAATATTTTTAGAGGATAGCGCAGGTTATGTCTCGGTTAGGTCTGGGATTTGCCTACATCTGGCTCGTACTTTCGCATTTCTCGCATACTAGTTGGCCGGATCCTGGGCTTTTTCTGGTTTGTATCACGTAGTAATGTGGTACCACACTGATACAGTCAATAAAAGCTGGTTCCGATTAGTATTTTAGGGGATAACGCCGGTTATGTCTGGGTTAGGTCTCGTATTTGCCCTGATCTGGCTCGAACTTTCGCATTTTTCGCATACTTGTTGGCCAGATCCTGGCATTTTTCTGGTTTGGATCACGTAGTAATACGGTACCACACCGAAACAGTAAATTAAACCTGGTTGCGATTAATATTTTAGAGGATAACGCCGGTCATGTCTGGGTTAGGTCTGGTATTAGCAATCATCTGGCTCGTACTTTCGCACTTTTCGCATACTAGTTGGCCAGATCCTGGCCTTTTCCTGGTTTGGATCACGTAGTACTGTGGTACCACACTGAAACAGTCTATAGAAGCAGGCTCCGATTAGTATTTTAGAGGATAACGCTGGTTATGGCTGGGTTAGGTCTGGTATTTGCCCCCATCTGGCTCGTTCTTTCGCATTTTTCGCTTACCTGCTGGCCAGATCCTGGCCTTTTTCTGGTTTGGATCACGTTGTAACGCGTCACCACAACGAAACAGTCAATTAATCCCGGTTGCGATTAATATTTTAGAGGATAACGCCGGTTATGTCTGGGTTAGGTCTGGTATTTGCCCTCATCTGGCTCGTACTTTCGCATTTTTCGCATACTTGTTGGCCAGATCCTGGCCTTTTTGTGGTTTCGATCACGTAGTAATACGGTACCACACCGAAACAGTAAATTAAACCTGGTTGCGATTAATATTTTTAGAGGATAGCGCAGGTTATGTCTCGGTAAGGTCTGGGATTTGCCCACATCTGGCTCGTACTTTCGCATTTCTCGCATACTAGTTGGCCAGATCCTGGGCTTTTTCTGGTTTGTATCACGTAGTAATGTTGTACCACACTGAAACAGTCAATAAAAGCTGCTTCCGATTAGTATTTTAGGGGATAACGCCGGTTATGTCTGGGTTAGTTCTGGTATTTGCCCCCATCAGGTTCGTACTTTCGCATTTTTCGCTTACTTCTTGGCCAGATCCTGGGTTTTTTCTGGTTTGGATCCCGCAGCAATGTGGTTCCACACCGAAACAGTCAACTAAATCTGGTTGCGATTAATATTTTAGAGGATAACGCCGGTTATGTCTGGGTTAGTTCTGGTACTTCCAACCATCTGGCTCATACTTTCGCATTTTTCGCATACTTGTTTGCGAGATCCTGGCCTTTTCCTGGTTTGGATCACGTAGCAACGCGGTACCACACCAAAACGGTCAATTAATCCTGGTTGCGATTAATATTTTAGAGGATAACGCCGGTTATGTCTGGGTTAGGTCTGGTATTTGCCCTCATCTGGCTCGTACTTTCGCATTTTTCGCATACTTGTTGGCCAGATCCTGGCCTTTTTGTGGTTTGGATCACGTAGTAATACGGTACCACACCGAAACAGTAAATTAAACCTGGTTGCGATTAATATTTTTAGAGGATAGCGCAGGTTATGTCTCGGTTAGGTCTGGGATTTGCCTACATCTGGCTCGTACTTTCGCATTTCTCGCATACTAGTTGGCCGGATCCTGGGCTTTTTCTGGTTTGTATCACGTAGTAATGTGGTACCACACTGATACAGTCAATAAAAGCTGGTTCCGATTAGTATTTTAGGGGATAACGCCGGTTATGTCTGGGTTAGGTCTCGTATTTGCCCTGATCTGGCTCGAACTTTCGCATTTTTCGCATACTTGTTGGCCAGATCCTGGCATTTTTCTGGTTTGGATCACGTAGTAATACGGTACCACACCGAAACAGTAAATTAAACCTGGTTGCGATTAATATTTTAGAGGATAACGCCGGTCATGTCTGGGTTAGGTCTGGTATTTGCCCTCATCTGGCTCGAACTTTCGCATTTTTCGCATAGTTGTTGACCAGATCCTGGCCTTTTTCTGGTTTGGATCACGCAGTAATACGGTACCACACCGAAACAGTAAATTAAACCTGGTTGCGATTAATATTTTAGAGGATAGCGCAGGTTATGTCTCGGTTAGGTCTGGGATTTGCCCTCATCTGGCTCGTACTTTCGCATTTTTCGCATCCTTGTTGGCCAGATCCTGGGCTTTTTCAGGCTTTGACATGGCAGTAATGTGGTACCACACTGAAACAGTCAATTAAACCTGGTTCCGATTAATATTTTACAGGATAACGCAGGTTATGCCTCGGTTAGTTCTGGTATTTGCCCTCATCTGGCTCGCACTTTCGCATTTTTCGCATACTTGTTGGCCAGATCCTGGCCTTTTTCTGGTTTGGATCACGTTGTAACGCGGCACCACAACGAAACAGTCAATTAATCCTGGTTGCGATTAATATTTTAGAGGATAACGCCGGTTATGTCTGGGTTAGGTCTGGTATTTGCCTTCATCTGGCTCGTACTTTCGCATTTTTCGCATACTTGTTGGCCAGATCCTGGCCTTTCTCTGGTTTGGATCACGTAGTAATACGGTACCACACCGAAACAGTAAACTAAACCTGGTTGCGATTAATATTTTTAGAGGATAGCGCAGGTTATGTCTCGGTTAGGTCTGGGATTTGCCCACATCTGGCTCGTACTTTCGCATTTCTCGCATACTAGTTGGCCAGATCCTGGGCTTTTTCTGGTTTGTATCACGTAGTAATGTTGTACCACACTGATACAGTCAATAAACGCTGGTTCCGATTAGTATTTTAGGGGATAACGCCGGTTATGTCTGGGTTAGGTCTCGTATTTGCCCTCATCTGGCTCGTACTTTCGCATTTTTGGCATACTTGTTGGTCAGATCCTGGCCTTTTTCTGGTTTGGATCACGTAGTAATACGGTACCACACCGAAAGAGTAAATTAGACCTGGTTGCGATTAATATCTTAGAGGATAGCGCAGGTTATGTCTCGGTTAGGTCTGGGATTTGCCCTCATCTGGCTCATACTTTCGCATTTTTCGCATACTTGTTGGCCAGATCGTGGGCTTTTTCGGGCTTTGACATTGCAGTAATGTGGTACCACACTTGAACAGTCAATTAATCCTGGTTCCGATTAATATTTTAGAGGATAGCGCAGGTTATGTCTCGGTTAGGTCTGGTATTTGCCCTCATCTGGCTCGTACTTTCGCATTTTTCGCATACTTGTTGGTCAGATCCTGGCCTTTTTCTGGTTTGGATCACGTAGTAATACGGTACCACACCGAAACTGTAAATTAAACCTGGTTGCGATTAATATTTTAGGGGATAGCGCAGGTTATGCATCGGTTAGTTCTGGTATTTGCCCTCATCTGGCTCGTACTTTCGCATTTTTCGCATACTTGTTGGCCAGATCCTGGCCTTTTTCTGGTTTGGATCACGTAGTAATACGGTACCACACCGAAACAGTAAATTAAACCTGGTTGCGATTAATATCTTAGAGGATAGCGCAGGTTATGTCTCGGGTAGGTCTGGGATTTGCCCTCATCTGGCTCATACTTTCGCATTTTTCGCATACTTGTTGGCCAGATCGTGGGCTTTTTCGGGCTTTGACATGGCAGTAATATGGTACCACACTTGAACAGTCAATTAATCCTGGTTCCGATTAATATTTTAGAGGATAGCGCAGGTTATGTCTCGGTTAGGTCTGGTATTTGCCCTCATCTGGCTCGTACTTTCGCATTTTTCGCATACTAGTTGGCCAGATCCTGGGTTTTCTCTGATTTGGATCCCGTAGTAATGATGTTCCACACCGAAACCGTCAATTAAACTGGTTGCGATTAATATTTTAGAGGATAACGCCGGTTATGTCTCGGTTAGGTCTGGGATTTGCCCTCATCTGGCTCGTACTTTCGCACTTTTCGCATACTTGTTGGCCAGATCCTGGCCTTTTTCTGGTTTGGATCACGTTGTAACGCGGCACCACAACGAAACAGTCAATTAATCCTGGTTGCGATTAATATTTTAGAGGATAACGCCGGTTATGTCTGGGTTAGGTCTGGTATTTGCCCTCATCTGGCTCGTACTTTCGCATTTCTCGCATACAAGTTGGCCAGATCCTGGACTTTTTCTGGTTTGGATCACGTAGTAATACGGTACCACACCGAAACATTAAATTAAACCTGGTTCCGATTAGTATTTTAGGGGATAACGCCGGTTATGTCTGGATTAGGTCTGGTATTTGCCCTCATCTGACTCATACTTTCGCATTTTTCGCATACTTGTTGGCCAGATCCTGGGCTTTTTCTGGTTTGTATCACGTAGTAATGTTGTACCACACTGATACAGTCAATAAACGCTGGTTCCGATTAGTATTTTAGGGGATAACGCCGGTTATGGCTGGGTTAGGTCTGGTATTTGCCCTCATCTGGCTCGTACTTTCGCATTTTTCGCATCCTTGTTGGCCAGATCACGGGTTTTTTGTGGTTTGGATCCCGTCGTAATGTGGTTCCACACCGAAACAGTCAATTAAACCTAGTTCCGATTAGTATTTTAGAGGATAACGCAGGTTATGTCTGGGTTATTTCTGGTATTTGCAATCATCTGGCTCATACTTTCGCGTTTTACGCATACTTCTTGGCCAGATCCTGGGTTTTTTCTGGTTTGGATCCCGTAGCAATGTGGTTCCACACCGAAACAGTCAACTAAACCTGGTTGCGATTAATATTTTAGAGGATAACGCCGGTTATGTCTGGGTTAGTTCTGGTATTTCCAACCATCTGGCTCATACTTTCGCATTTTTCGCATACTTGTTGGCGAGATCCTGGCCTTTTCCTGGTTTGGATCACGTAGCAACGCGGTACCACACCAAAACGGTCAATTAATCCTGGTTGCGATTAATATTTTAGAGGATAACTACGGTTATGTCTCGGTTAGGTCGGGGATTTGCCTACATCTGGCTCGTACTTTCGCATTTCTCGCATACTAGTTGGCCAGATCCTGGGCTTTTTCTGGTTTGTATCACGTAGTAATGTGGTACCACACTGATACAGTCAATAAAAGCTGGTTCCGATTAGTATTTTAGGGGATAACGCCAGTTATGTCTGGGTTAGGTCTCGTATTTGCCCTCATCTGGCTCGTACTTTCGCATTTTTGGCATACTTGTTGGTCAGATCCTGGCCTTTTTCTGGTTTGGATCACGTAGTAATACGGTACCACACCGAAACAGTAAATTAGACCTGGTTGCGATTAATATCTTAGAGGATAGCGCAGGTTATGTCTCGGTTAGGTCTGGGATTTGCCCTCATCTGGCTCATACTTTCGCATTTTTCGCATACTTGTTGGCCAGATCGTGGGCTTTTTCGGGCTTTGACATGGCAGTAATGTGGTACCACACTTGAACAGTCAATTAATCCTGGTTCCGATTAATATTTTAGAGGATAGCGCAGGTTATGTCTCGGTTAGGTCTGGTATTTGCCCTCATCTGGCTCGTACTTTCGCATTTTTCGCATACTTGTTGGTCAGATCCTGGCCTTTTTCTGTTTTGGATCACGTAGTAATACGGTACCACACCGAAACTGTAAATTAAACCTGGTTGCGATTAATATTTTAGGGGATAGCGCAGGTTATGCCTCGGTTAGTTCTGGTATTTGCCCTCATCTGGCTCGTACTTTCGCATTTTTCGCATACTTGTTGGCCAGATCCTGGCCTTTTTCTGGTTTGGATCACGTAGTAATACGGTACCACACCGAAACAGTAAATTAAACCTGGTTGCGATTAATATCTTAGAGGATAGCGCAGGTTATGTCTCGGGTAGGTCTGGGATTTGCCCTCATCTGGCTCATACTTTCGCATTTTTCGCATACTTGTTGGCCAGATCGTGGGCTTTTTCGGGCTTTGACATGGCAGTAATGTGGTACCACACTTGAACAGTCAATTAATCCTGGTTCCGATTAATATTTTAGAGGATAGCGCAGGTTATGTCTCGGTTAGGTCTGGTATTTGCCCTCATCTGGCTCGTACTTTCGCCCTTTTCGCATACTTGTTGGCCAGATCCTGGCCTTTTTCTGGTTTGGATCACGTAGTAATACGGTACCACACCGAAACAGTAAATTAAACCTGGTTGCGATTAATATCTTAGAGGATAGCGCAGGTTATGTCTCGGGTAGGTCTGGGATTTGCCCTCATCTGGCTCATACTTTCGCATTTTTCGCATACTTGTTGGCCAGATCGTGGGCTTTTTCGGGCTTTGACATGGCAGTAATGTGGTACCACACTTGAACAGTCAATTAATCCTGGTTCCGATTAATATTTTAGAGGATAGCGCAGGTTATGTCTCGGTTAGGTCTGGTATTTGCCCTCATCTGGCTCGTACTTTCGCATTTCTCGCATACTAGTTGGCCAGATCCTGGACTTTTTCTGGTTTGGATCACGTAGTAATACGGTACCACACCGAAACATTAAATTAAACCTGGTTCCGATTAGTATTTTAGGGGATAACGCCGGTTATGTCTGGATTAGGTCTGGTATTTGCCCTCATCTGACTCATACTTTCGCATTTTTCGCATACTTTTTGGCCAGATCCTGGCCTTTTTCTGGTTTGGATCACGTTGTAACGCGGCACCACAACGAAACAGTCAATTAATCCTGGTTGCGATTAATATTTTAGAGGATAACGCCGGTTATGTCTGGGTTAGGTCTGGTATTTGCCCTCATCTGGCTCGTACTTTCGCATTTTTCGCATACTTGTTGGCCAGATCCTGGCCTTTTTGTGGTTTGGATCACGTAGTAATACGGTACCACACCGAAACAGTAAATTAAACCTGGTTGCGATTAATATTTTTAGAGGATAGCGCAGGTTATGTCTCGGTAAGGTCTGGGATTTGCCCACATCTGGCTCGTACTTTCGCATTCCTCGCATACTAGTTGGCCAGATCCTGGGCTTTTTCTGGTTTGTATAACGTAGTAATGTGGTACCACACTGAAACAATCAATAAAAGTTGGTTCCGATTAGTATTTTAGGGGATAACGCCGGTTATGTCTGGGTTAGTTTTGGTATTTGCCCCCATCAGGTTCGTACTTTCGCATTTTTCGCTTACTTGTTGGCCAGATCTCGGGTTTTTTATGGTTTGGATCCCGTCGTAATGTGGTTCCACACCGAAACAGTCAATTAAACCTGGTTGCGATCAATATCTTAGAGGATAGCGCAGGTTATGTCTCGGTTAGGTCTGGGATTTGCCCTCATCTGACTCATACTTTCGCATTTTTCGCTTACTTGTTGGCCAGATCGTGGGCTTTTTCGGGCTTTGACATGGCAGTAATGTGGTACCACACTTGAACAGTCAATTAATCCTGGTTACGATTAATATTTTAGAGGATAGCGCAGGTTATGTCTCGGTTAGGTCTGGTATTTGCCCTCATCTGGCTCGTACTTTCGCATTTCTCGCATACTAGTTGGCCAGATCCTGGGCTTTTTCTGGTTTGTATCACGTAGTAATACGGTACCACACCGAAACAGTAACTTAAACCTGGTTGTGATTAATATTTTAGAGGATAACGCCGGTTATGTCTGGGTTAGTTCTGGTATTTCCAACCATCTGGCTCATACTTTCGCATTTTTCGCATACTTGTTGGCGAGATCCTGGCCTTTTCCTTGTTTGGATCACGTAGCAACGCGGTACCACACCAAAACGGTCAATTAATCCTGGTTGCGATTAATATTTTAGAGGATAACTACGGTTATGTCTCGGTTAGGTCGGGGATTTGCCTACATCTGGCTCGTACTTTCGCATTTCTCGCATACTAGTTGGCCAGATCCTGGGCTTTTTCTGGTTTGTATCACGTAGTAATGTGGTACCACACTGATACAGTCAATAAAAGCTGGTTCCGATTAGTATTTTAGGGGATAACGCCGGTTATGGCTGGGTTAGGTCTCGTATTTGCCCTCATCTGGCTCGTACTTTCGCATTTTTGGCATACTTGTTGGTCAGATCCTGGCCTTTTTCTGGTTTGGATCACGTAGTAATACGGTACCACACCGAAACAGTAAATTAAACCTGGTTCCGATTAATATCTTAGAGGATAGCGCAGGTTATGTCTCGGTTAGGTCTGGGATTTGCCCTCATCTGGCTCATACTTTCGCATTTTTCGCATACTTGTTGGCCAGATCGTGGGCTTTTTCGGGCTTTGACATGGCAGTAATGTGGTACCACACTTGAACAGTCAATTAATCCTGGTTACGATTAATATTTTAGAGGATAGCGCAGGTTATGTCTCGGTTAGGTCTGGTATTTGCCCTCATCTGGCTCGTACTTTCGCTTTTTTCGCATACTTGTTGGTCAGATCCTGGCCTTTTTCTGGTTTGGATCACGTAGTAATACGGTACCACACCGAAACTGTAAATTAAACCTGGTTGCGATTAATATTTTAGGGGATAGCGCAGGTTATGCCTCGGTTAGTTCTGGTATTTGCCCTCATCTGGCTCGTACTTTCGCATTTTTCGCATACTTGTTGGCCAGATCCTGACCTTTTTCTGGTTTGGATCACGTAGTAATACGGTACCACACCGAAACTGTAAATTAAACCTGGTTGCGATTAATATTTTAGGGGATAGCGCAGGTTATGTCTCGGTTAGGTCTGGGATTTGCCCCCATCAGGCTCGTACTTTCGCATTTTTCGCATCCTTGTTGGCCAGATCCTGGGCTTTTTCAGGCTTTGACATGGCAGTAATGTGATACCACACTGAAACAGTCAATTAAACCTGGTTCCGATTAATGTTTTAGAGGATAACGCAGGTTATGCCTCGGTTAGTTCTGGTATTTGCCCTCATCTGGCTCGTACTTTCGCATTTCACGCATACTAGTTGGCCAGATCCTGGGCTTTTTCTGGTTTGGATCACGTCGCAATGTGGTACCACACTGAAACAGTCAATAAAAGCTGGTTCCGATTAGTATTTTAGGGGATAACGCCGGTTATGTCTGGGTTAGGTCTGGTATTTGCCCTCAACTGGCTCGTACTTTCGCATTTTTCGCATACTTGTTGGCCAGATCGTGGGCTTTTTCGGGCATTGACTTGGCAATAATGTGGTACCACACTGAAACAGTCAATTAAACCTGGTTCCGATTAATATTTTAGAGGATAGCGCATGTTATGTCTCGGTTAGGTCTGGTATTTGCCCTCATCTGGCTCGTACTTTCGCATTTCTCGCATACTTGTTGGTCAGACCCTGGCCTTTTTCTGGTTTGGATCACGTAGTAATACGGTACCACACCGAAACAGTAAATTAAACCTGGTTGCGATTAATATTTTAGGGGATAGCGCAGGTTATGTCTCGGTTAGGTCTGGGATTTGCCCTCATCTGGCTCGTACTTTCGCATTTCTCGCATACTAGTTGGCCAGATCCTGGGCTTTTTCTGGTATGGATCGCGTCGTAATGTGGTACCACACTGAAACAGTCAATAAAAGCTGGTTCCGATTAGTATTTTAGGGGATAACGCCGGTTATGTCTGGGTTAGGTCTGGTATTTGCCCTCATCTGGCTCGTACTTTCGCATTTTTCGCATACTTGTTGGCCAGATCCTGGCCTTATTCTGTTTTGGATCACGTTGTAACGCGGCACCACACCCAAACAGTCAATTAATCCTGGTTGCGATTAATATTTTAGAGGATAACGCCGGTTATGTCTGGGTTAGGTCTGGTATTTGCCCTCATCTGGCTCGAACTTTCGCATTTTTCGCATAGTTGTTAACCAGATCCTGGCCTTTTTCTGGTTTGGATCACGTAGTAATACGGTACCACACCGAAACAGTAAATTAAACCCGGTTGCGATTAATATTTTAGAGGATAGCGCAGGTTATGTCTCGGTTAGGTCTGGGATTTGCCCTCATCTGGCTCGTACTTTCGCATTTTTCGCATCCTTGTTGGCCAGATCCTGGGCTTTTTCAGGCTTTGACATGGCAGTAATGTGGTACCACACTGAAACAGTCAATTAAACCTGGTTCCGATTAATATTTTAGAGGATAACGCAGGTTATGTCTCGGTTAGGTCTGGTATTTGCCCTCATCTGGCTCGTACTTTCGCATTTTTCGCATACTTGTTGGTCAGATCCTGGCCTTTTTCTGGCTTGGATCACGTAGTAATACGGTACCACACCGAAACTGTAAATTAAACCTGGTTGCGATTAATATTTTAGGGGATAGCGCAGGTTATGCCTCGGTTAGTTCTGGTATTTGCCCTCATCTGGCTCGTACTTTCGCATTTTTCGCATACTTGTTGGCCAGATCCTGGCCTTTTTCTGGTTTGGATCACGTAGTAATACGGTACCACACCGAAACTGTAAATTAAACCTGGTTGCGATTAATATTTTAGGGGATAGCGCAGGTTATGTCTCGGTTAGGTCTGAGATTTGCCTCCATCTGGCTCGTACTTTCGCATTTCTCGCATCCTTGTTGGCCAGATCCTGGGCTTTTTCAGGCTTTGACATGGCAGTAATGTGGTACCACACTGAAACAGTCAATTAAACCTGGTTCCGATTAATATTTTAGAGGATAACGCAGGTTATGCCTCGGTTAGTTCTGGTATTTGCCCTCATCTGGCTCGTACTTTCGCATTTTTCGCATACTTGTTGGCCAGATCCTGGCCTTTTTCTGGTTTGGATCACGTTGTGACGCGGCACCACAACGAAACAGTCAATTAATCCTGGTTGCGATTAATATTTTAGAGGATAACGCCGGTTATGTCTGGGTTAGGTCTGGTATTTGCCCTCATCTGGCTCGTACTTTCGCATTTTTCGCATACTTGTTGGCCTGATCCTGGCCTTTCTCTGGTTTGGATCTCGTAGTAATACGGTACCACACCGAAACAGTAAATTAAACCTGGTTGCGATTAATATTTTAGGGGATAGCGCAGGTTATGCCTCGGTTAGGTCTGGGATTTGCCCTCATCTGGCTCGTACTTTCGCATTTCTCGCATACTAGTTGGCCAGATCCTGGGCTTTTTCTGGTTTGGATCACGTCGTAATGTGGTACCACACTGAAACAGTCAATAAAAGCTGGTTCCGATTAGTATTTTAGGGGATAACGCCGGTTATGTCTGGGCTAGGTCTGGTATTTGCCCTCATCTGGCTCGTACTTTCGCATTTTTCGCATACTTGTTGGCCAAATCCTGGCCTTTTTCTGGTTTGGATCACGTTGTAACGCGGCACCACACCCAAACAGTCAATTAATCCTGGTTGCGATTAATATTTTAGAGGATAACGCCGGTTATGTCTGGGTTAGGTCTGGTATTTGCCCTCATCTGGCTCGAACTTTCGCATTTTTCGCATAGTTGTTGACCAGATCCTGGCCTTTTTCTGGTTTGCATCACGTAGTAATACGGTACCACACCGAAACAGTAAATTAACCCTGGTTGCGATTAATATTTTAGAGGATAGCGCAGGTTATGTCTCGGTTAGGTCTGGGATTTGCCCTCATCTGGCTCGTACTTTCGCATTTCTCGCATACTAGTTGGCCAGATCCTGGGCTTTTTCTGGTTTGGATCACGTCGTAATGTGGTACCACACTGAAACAGTCAATAAAAGCTGGTTCCGATTAGTATTTTAGGGGATAACGCCGGTTATGTCTGGGCTAGGTCTGGTATTTGCCCTCATCTGGCTCGTACTTTCGCATTTTTCGCATACTTGTTGGCCAGATCCTGGCCTTTTTCTGGTTTGCATCACGTAGTAATACGGTACCACACCGAAACAGTAAATTAAACCAGGTTGCGATTAATATTTTAGAGGATAGCGCAGGTTATGTCTCGGTTAGGTCTGGGATTTGCCCTCATCTGGCTCGTACTTTCGCATTTCTCGCATACTAGTTGGCCAGATCCTGGGCTTTTTCTGGTTTGGATCACGTCGCAATGTGGTACCACACTGAAACAGTCAATAACAGCTGGTTCCGATTAGTATTTTAGGGGATAACGCCGGTTATGTCTGGGTTAGGTCTGGTATTTGCCCTCATCTGGCTCGTACTTTCGCATTTTTCGCATACTTGTTGGCCAGATCGTGGGCTTTTTCGGGCATTGACATGGCAATAATGTGGTACCACACTGAAACAGTCAATTAAACCTGGTTCCGATTAATATTTTAGAGGATAGCGCATGTTATGTCTCGGTTAGGTCTGGTATTTGCCCTCATCTGGCTCATACTTTCGCATTTTTCGCATACATGTTGGCCAGATCGTGGGCTTTTTCGGGCTTTGACATGGCAGTAATGTGGTACCACACTGAAACAGTCAATTAATCCTGGTTGCGATTAATATTTTTAGAGGATAGCGCAGGTTATGTCTCGGTTAGGTCTGGGATTTGCCCACATCTGGCTCGTACTTTCGCATTTCTCGCATACTCGTTGGCCAGATCCTGGGCTTTTTCTGGTTTGTATCACGTAGTAATGTGGTACCACACTGATACAGTCAATAAAAGCTGGTTCCGATTAGTATTTTAGGGGATAACGCCGGTTATGTCTGGGTTAGGTCTGGGATTTGCCCTCATCTGGCTCATACTTTCGCATTTTTCGCATACTTGTTGGCCAGATCGTGGGCTTTTTCGGGCTTTGACATGGCAGTAATGTGGTACCACACTTGAACAGTCAATTAATCCTGGTTCCGATTAATATTTCAGAAGATAGCGCAGATTATGTCTCGGTTAGGTCTGGTATTTGCCCTCATCTGGCTCGTACTTTCGCATTTCTCGCATACTTGTTGGTCAGATCCTGGCCCTTTTCTGGTTTGGATCACGTAGTAATACGGTACCACACCGAAACAGTAAATTAAACCTGGTTGCGATTAATATTTTAGGGGATAGCGCAGGTTATGTCTCGGTTAGGTCTGGGATTTGCCCTCATCTGGCTCGTACTTTCGCATTTCTCGCATACTAGTTGGCCAGATCCTGGGCTTTTTCTGGTATGGATCGCGTCGTAATGTGGTACCACACTGAAACAGTCAATAAAAGCTGGTTCCGATTAGTATTTTAGGGGATAACGCCGGTTATGTCTGGGTTAGGTCTGGTATTTGCCCTCATCTGGCTCGTACTTTCGCATTTTTCGCATACTTGTTGGCCAGATCGTGGGCTTTTTCGGGCTTTGACATGGCAGTAATGTGGTACCACACTTGAACAGTCAATTAATCCTGGTTACGATTAATATTTTAGAGGATAGCGCAGGTTATGTCTCGGTTAGGTCTGGTATTTGCCCTCATCTGGCTCGTACTTTCGCATTTCTCGCATACTCGTTGGCCAGATCCTGGGCTTTTTCTGGTTTGTATCACGTAGTAATGTGGTACCACACTGATACAGTCAATAAAAGCTGGTTCCGATTAGTATTTTAGGGGATAACGCCGGTTATGTCTGGGTTAGGTCTGGTATTTGCCCTCATCTGGCTCGTACTTTCGCATTTTTCGCATACTTGTTGGCCAGATCGTGGGCTTTTTCGGGCATTGACATGGCAATAATGTGGTACCACACTGAAACAGTCAATTAAACCTGGTTCCGATTAATATTTTAGAGGATAGCGCATGTTATGTCTCGGTTAGGTCTGGTATTTGCCCTCATCTGGCTCATACTTTCGCATTTTTCGCATACTTGTTGGCCAGATCGTGGGCTTTTTCGGGCTTTGACATGGCAGTAATGTGGTACCACACTGAAACAGTCAATTAATCCTGGTTGCGATTAATATTTTTAGAGGATAGCGCAGGTTATGTCTCGGTTAGGTCTGGGATTTGCCCACATCTGGCTCGTACTTTCGCATTTCTCGCATACTCGTTGGCCAGATCCTGGGCTTTTTCTGGTTTGTATCACGTAGTAATGTGGTACCACACTGATACAGTCAATAAAAGCTGGTTCCGATTAGTATTTTAGGGGATAACGCCGGTTATGTCTGGGTTAGGTCTGGGATTTGCCCTCATCTGGCTCATACTTTCGCATTTTTCGCATACTTGTTGGCCAGATCGTGGGCTTTTTCGGGCTTTGACATGGCAGTAATGTGGTACCACACTTGAACAGTCAATTAATCCTGGTTCCGATTAATATTTCAGAAGATAGCGCAGATTATGTCTCGGTTAGGTCTGGTATTTGCCCTCACCTGGCTCGTACTTTCGCATTTCTCGCATACTTGTTGGTCAGATCCTGGCCCTTTTCTGGTTTGGATCACGTAGTAATACGGTACCACACCGAAACAGTAAATTAAACCTGGTTGCGATTAATATTTTAGGGGATAGCGCAGGTTATGTCTCGGTTAGGTCTGGGATTTGCCCTCATCTGGCTCGTACTTTCGCATTTCTCGCATACTAGTTGGCCAGATCCTGGGCTTTTTCTGGTATGGATCGCGTCGTAATGTGGTACCACACTGAAACAGTCAATAAAAGCTGGTTCCGATTAGTATTTTAGGGGATAACGCCGGTTATGTCTGGGTTAGGTCTGGTATTTGCCCTCATCTGGCTCGTACTTTCGCATTTTTCGCATACTTGTTGGCCAGATCCTGGCCTTATTCTGTTTTGGATCACGTTGTAACGCGGCACCACACCCAAACAGTCAATTAATCCTGGTTGCGGTTAATATTTTAGAGGATAACGCCGGTTATGTCTCGGTTAGGTCTGGTATTTGCCTACATCTGGCTCGTACTTTCGCATTTCTCGCATACTAGTTGGCCAGATCCTGGGCTTTTTCTGGTTTGTATCACGTAGTAATGTGGTACCACACTGATACAGTCAATAAAAGCTGGTTCCGATTAGTATTTTAGGGGATAACGCCGGTTATGTCTGGGTTAGGTCTCGTATTTGCCCTCATCTGGCTCGTACTTTCGCATTTTTGGCATACTTGTTGGTCAGATCCTGGCCTTTTTCTGGTTTGGATCACGTAGTAATACGGTACCACACCGAAACAGTAAATTAAACCTGGTTCCGATTAATATCTTAGAGGATAGCGCAGGTTATGTCTCGGTTAGGTCTGGGATTTGCCCTCATCTGGCTCATACTTTCGCATTTTTCGCATACTTGTTGGCCAGATCGTGGGCTTTTTCGGGCTTTGACATGGCAGTAATGTGGTACCACACTTGAACAGTCAATTAATCCTGGTTACGATTAATATTTTAGAGGATAGCGCAGGTTATGTCTCGGTTAGGTCTGGTATTTGCCCTCATCTGGCTCGTACTTTCGCATTTTTCGCATACTTGTTGGTCAGATCCTGGCCTTTTTCTGGTTTGGATCACGTAGTAATACGGTACCACACCGAAACTGTAAATTAAACCTGGTTGCGATTAATATTTTAGGGGATAGCGCAGGTTATGCCTCGGTTAGTTCTGGTATTTGCCCTCATCTGGCTCGTACTTTCGCATTTTTCGCATACTTGTTGGCCAGATCCTGACCTTTTTCTGGTTTGGATCACGTAGTAATACGGTACCACACCGAAACTGTAAATTAAACCTGGTTGCGATTAATATTTTAGGTGATAGCGCAGGTTATGTCTCGGTTAGGTCTGGGATTTGCCCCCATCTGGCTCGTACTTTCGCATTTTTCGCATCCTTGTTGGCCAGATCCTGGGCTTTTTCAGGCTTTGACATGGCAGTAATGTGATACCACACTGAAACAGTCAATTAAACCTGGTTCCGATTAATGTTTTAGAGGATAACGCAGGTTATGCCTCGGTTAGTTCTGGTATTTGCCCTCATCTGGCTCGTACTTTCGCATTTTTCGCATACTTGTTGGCCAGATCCTGGCCTTTTTCTGATTTGGATCACGTTGTGACGCGGCACCACAACGAAACAGTCAATTAATCCTGGTTGCGATTAATATTTTAGAGGATAACGCCGGATATGTCTGGGTTAGGTCTGGTATTTGCCCTCATCTGGCTCGTACTTTCGCATTTTTCGCATACTTGTTGGCCAGATCCTGGCCTTTTTCTGGTTTGCATCACGTAGTAATACGGTACCACACCGAAACAGTAAATTAAACCTGGTTGCGATTAATATTTTAGAGGATAGCGCAGGTTATGTCTCGGTTAGGTCTGGGATTTGCCCTCATCTGGCTCGTACTTTCGCATTTCTCGCATACTAGTTGGCCAGATCCTGGGCTTTTTCTGGTTTGGATCACGTCGCAATGTGGTACCACACTGAAACAGTCAATAAAAGCTGGTTCCGATTAGTATTTTAGGGGATAACGCCGGTTATGTCTGGGTTAGGTCTGGTATTTGCCCTCAACTGGCTCGTACTTTCGCATTTTTCGCATACTTGTTGGCCAGATCGTGGGCTTTTTCGGGCATTGACATGGCAATAATGTGGTACCACACTGAAACAGTCAATTAAACCGGGTTCCGATTAATATTTTAGAGGATAGCGCATGTTATGTCTCGGTTAGGTCTGGTATTTGCCCTAATCTGGCTCATACTTTCGCATTTTTCGCATACTTGTTGGCCAGATCGTGGGCTTTTTCGGGCTTTGACATGGCAGTAATGTGGTACCACACTTGAACAGTCAATTAATCCTGGTTACGATTAATATTTTAGAGGATAGCGCAGGTTATGTCTCGGTTAGGTCTGGGATTTGCCCTCATCTGGCTCGTACTTTCGCATTTTTCGCATCCTTGTTGGCCAGATCCTGGGCTTTTTCAGGCTTTGACATGGCAGTAATGTGGTACCACACTGAAACAGTCAATTAAACCTGGTTCCGATTAATATTTTAGAGGATAACGCAGGTTATGTCTCGGTTAGGTCTGGTATTTGCCCTCATCTGGCTCGTACTTTCGCATTTTTCGCATACTTGTTGGTCAGATCCTGGCCTTTTTCTGGCTTGGATCACGTAGTAATACGGTACCACACCGAAACTGTAAATTAAACCTGGTTGCGATTAATATTTTAGGGGATAGCGCAGGTTATGCCTCGGTTAGTTCTGGTATTTGCCCTCATCTGGCTCGTACTTTCGCATTTTTCGCATACTTGTTGGCCAGATCCTGGCCTTTTTCTGGTTTGGATCACGTAGTAATACGGTACCACACCGAAACTGTAAATTAAACCTGGTTGCGATTAATATTTTAGGGGATAGCGCAGGTTATGTCTCGGTTAGGTCTGAGATTTGCCCCCATCTGGCTCGTACTTTCGCATTTTTCGCATCCTAGTTGGCCAGATCCTGGGCTTTTTCAGGCTTTGACATGGCAGTAATGTGGTACCACACTGAAACAGTCAGTTAAACCTGGTTCCGATTAATATTTTAGAGGATAACGCAGGTTATGCCTCGGTTAGTTCTGGTATTTGCCCTCATCTGGCTCGTACTTTCGCATTTTTCGCATACTTGTTGGCCAGATCCTGGCCTTTTTCTGGTTTGGAACACGTTGTGACGCGGCACCACAACGAAACAGTCAATTAATCCTGGTTGCGATTAATATTTTAGAGGATAACGCCGGTTATGTCTGGGTTAGGTCTGGTATTTGCCCTCATCTGGCTCGTACTTTCGCATTTTTCGCACACTTGTTGGCCAGATCCTGGCCTTTCTCTGGTTTGGATCTCGTAGTAATACGGTACCACACCGAAACAGTAAATTAAACCTGGTTGCGATTAATATTTTAGGGGATAGCGCAGGTTATGCCTCGGTTAGGTCTGGGATTTGCCCTCATCAAGCTCGTACTTTCGCATTTCTCGCATACTAGTTGGCCAGATCCTGGCCTTTTTCTGGTTTGCATCACGTAGTAATACGGTACCACACCGAAACAGTAAATTAACCCTGGTTGCGATTAATATTTTAGAGGATAGCGCAGGTTATGTCTCGGTTAGGTCTGGGATTTGCCCTCATCTGGCTCGTACTTTCGCATTTCTCGCATACTAGTTGGCCAGATCCTGGGCTTTTTCTGGTTTGGATCACGTCGTAATGTGGTACCACACTGAAACAGTCAATAAAAGCTGGTTCCGATTAGTATTTTAGGGGATAACGCCGGTTATGTCTGGGCTAGGTCTGGTATTTGCCCTCATCTGGCTCGTACTTTCGCAGTTTTCGCATACTTGTTGGCCAGATCGTGGGCTTTTTCGGGCATTGACATGGCAATAATGTGGTACCACACTGAAACAGTCAATTAAACCTGGTTCCGATTAATATTTTAGAGGATAGCGCATGTTATGTCTCGGTTAGGTCTGGTATTTGCCCTCATCTGGCTCATACTTTCGCATTTTTCGCATACTTGTTGGCCAGATCGTGGGCTTTTTCGGGCTTTGACATGGCAGTAATGTGGTACCACACTGAAACAGTCAATTAATCCTGGTTGCGATTAATATTTTTAGAGGATAGCGCAGGTTATGTCTCGGTTAGGTCTGGGATTTGCCCACATCTGGCTCGTACTTTCGCATTTCTCGCATACTCGTTGGCCAGATCCTGGGCTTTTTCTGGTTTGTATCACGTAGTAATGTGGTACCACACTGATACAGTCAATAAAAGCTGGTTCCGATTAGTATTTTAGGGGATAACGCCGGTTATGTCTGGGTTAGGTCTGGGATTTGCCCTCATCTGGCTCATACTTTCGCATTTTTCGCATACTTGTTGGCCAGATCGTGGGCTTTTTCGGGCTTTGACATGGCAGTAATGTGGTACCACACTTGAACAGTCAATTAATCCTGGTTCCGATTAATATTTCAGAAGATAGCGCAGGTTATGTCTCGGTTAGGTCTGGTATTTGCCCTCATCTGGCTCGTATTTTCGCATTTCTCGCATACTTGTTGGTCAGATCCTGGCCTTTTTCTGGTTTGGATCACGTAGTAATACGGTACCACACCGAAACAGTAAATTAAACCTGGTTGCGATTAATATTTTAGGGGATAGCGCAGGTTATGTCTCGGTTAGGTCTGGGATTTGCCCTCATCTGGCTCGTACTTTCGCATTTCTCGCATACTAGTTGGCCAGATCCTGGGCTTTTTCTGGTATGGATCGCGTCGTAATGTGGTACCACACTGAAACAGTCAATAAAAGCTGGTTCCGATTAGTATTTTAGGGGATAACGCCGGTTATGTCTGGGTTAGGTCTGGTATTTGCCCTCATCTGGCTCGTACTTTCGCATTTTTCGCATACTTGTTGGCCAGATCCTGGCCTTATTCTGTTTTGGATCACGTTGTAACGCGGCACCACACCCAAACAGTCAATTAATCCTGGTTGCGATTAATATTTTAGAGGATAACGCCGGTTATGTCTCGGTTAGGTCTGGTATTTGCCCTCATCTGGCTCGTACTTTCGCATTTTTCGCATACTTGTTGGTCAGATCCTGGCCTTTTTCTGGCTTGGATCACGTAGTAATACGGTACCACACCGAAACTGTAAATTAAACCTGGTTGCGATTAATATTTTAGGGGATAGCGCAGGTTATGCCTCGGTTAGTTCTGGTATTTGCCCTCATCTGGCTCGTACTTTCGCATTTTTCGCATACTTGTTGGCGAGATCCTGGCCTTTTCCTGGTTTGGATCACGTAGCAACGCGGTACCACACCAAAACGGTCAATTAATCCTGGTTGCGATTAATATTTTAGAGGATAACTACGGTTATGTCTCGGTTAGGTCTGGGATTTGCCTACATCTGGCTCGTACTTTCGCATTTCTCGCATACTAGTTGGCCAGATCCTGGGCTTTTTCTGGTTTGTATCACGTAGTAATGTGGTACCACACTGATACAGTCAATAAAAGCTGGTTCCGATTAGTATTTTATGGGATAACGCCGGTTATGTCTGGGTTAGGTCTCGTATTTGCCCTCATCTGGCTCGTACTTTCGCATTTTTGGCATACTTGTTGGTCAGATCCTGGCCTTTTTCTGGTTTGGATCACGTAGTAATACGGTACCACACCGAAACAGTAAATTAAACCTGGTTCCGATTAATATCTTAGAGGATAGCGCAGGTTATGTCTCGGTTAGGTCTGGGATTTGCCCTCATCTGGCTCATACTTTCGCATTTTTCGCATACTTGTTGGCCAGATCGTGGGCTTTTTCGGGCTTTGACATGGCAGTAATGTGGTACCACACTTGAACAGTCAATTAATCCTGGTTACGATTAATATTTTAGAGGATAGCGCAGGTTATGTCTCGGTTAGGTCTGGTATTTGCCCTCATCTGGCTCGTACTTTCGCATTTTTCGCATACTTGTTGGTCAGATCCTGGCCTTTTTTTGGTTTGGATCACGTAGTAATACGGTACCACACCGAAACTGTAAATTAAACCTGGTTGCGATTAATATTTTAGGGGATAGCGCAGGTTATGCCTCGGTTAGTTCTGGTATATGCCCTCATCTGGCTCGTACTTTCGCATTTTTCGCATACTTGTTGGCCAGATCCTGACCTTTTTCTGGTTTGGATCACGTAGTAATACGGTACCACACCGAAACTGTAAATTAAACCTGGTTGCGATTAATATTTTAGGGGATAGCGCAGGTTATGTCTCGGTTAGGTTTGGGATTTGCCCCCATCTGGCTCGTACTTTCGCATTTTTCGCATCCTTGTTGGCCAGATCCTGGGCTTTTTCAGGCTTTGACATGGCAGTAATGTGATACCACACTGAAACAGTCAATTAAACCTGGTTCCGATTAATGTTTTAGAGGATAACGCAGGTTATGCCTCGGTTAGTTCTGGTATTTGCCCTCATCTGGCTCGTACTTTCGCATTTTTCGCATACTTGTTGGCCAGATCCTGGCCTTTTTCTGATTTGGATCACGTTGTGACGCGGCACCACAACGAAACAGTCAATTAATCCTGGTTGCGATTAATATTTTAGAGGATAACGCCGGATATGTCTGGGTTAGGTCTGGTATTTGCCCTCATCTGGCTCGTACTTTCGCATTTTTCGCATACTTGTTGGCCAGATCCTGGCCTTTTTCTGGTTTGGATCTCGTAGTAATACGGTACCACACCGAAACAGTAAATTAAACCTGGTTGCGATTAATATTTTAGGGGATAGCGCAGGTTATGCCTCGGTTAGGTCTGGGATTTGCCCTCATCTGGCTCGTGCTTTCGCATTTCTCGCATACTAGTTGGCCAGATCCTGGGCTTTTTCTGGTTTGGATCACGTCGTAATGTGGTACCACCCTGAAACAGTCAATAAAAGCTGGTTCCGATTAGTATTTTAGGGGATAACGCCGGTTATGTCTGGGCTAGGTCTGGTATTTGCCCTCATCTGGCTCGTACTTTCGCATTTTTCGCATACTTGTTGGCCAGATCCTGGCCTTTTTCTGGTTTGCATCACGTAGTAATACGGTACCACACCGAAACAGTAAATTAAACCTGGTTGCGATTAATATTTTAGAGGATAGCGCAGGTTATGTCTCGGTTACGTCTGGGATTTGCCCTCATCTGGCTCGTACTTTCGCATTTCTCGCATACTAGTTGGCCAGATCCTGGGCTTTTTCTGGTTTGGATCACGTCGCAATGTGGTACCACACTGAAACAGTCAATAAAAGCTGGTTCCGATTAGTATTTTAGGGGATAACGCCGGTTATGTCTGGGTTAGGTCTGGTATTTGCCCTCAACTGGCTCGTACTTTCGCATTTTTCGCATACTCGTTGGCCAGATCGTGGGCTTTTTCGGGCATTGACATGGCAATAATGTGGTACCACACTGAAACAGTCAATTAAACCTGGTTCCGATTAATATTTTAGAGGATAGCGCATGTTATGTCTCGGTTAGGTCTGGTATTTGCCCTCATCTGGCTCGTACTTTCGCATTTCTCGCATACTTGTTGGTCAGACCCTGGCCTTTTTCTGGTTTGGATCACGTAGTAATACGGTACCACACCGAAACAGTAAATTAAACCTGGTTGCGATTAATATTTTAGGGGATAGCGCAGGTTATGTCTCGGTTAGGTCTGGGATTTGCCCTCATCTGGCTCGTACTTTCGCATTTCTCGCATACTAGTTGGCCAGATCCTGGGCTTTTTCTGGTATGGATCGCGTTGTAATGTGGTACCACACTGAAACAGTCAATAAAAGCTGGTTCCGATTAGTATTTTAGGGGATAACGCCGGTTATGTCTGGGTTAGGTCTGGTATTTGCCCTCATCTGGCTCGTACTTTCGCATTTTTCGCATACTTGTTGGCCAGATCCTGGCCTTATTCTGTTTTGGATCACGTTGTAACGCGGCACCACACCCAAACAGTCAATTAATCCTGGTTGCGATTAATATTTTAGAGGATAACGCCGGTTATGTCTGGGTTAGGTCTGGTATTTGCCCTCATCTGGCTCGAACTTTCGCATTTTTCGCAAAGTTGTTAACCAGATCCTGGCCTTTTTCTGGTTTGGATCACGTAGTAATACGGTACCACACCGAAACAGTAAATTAAACCTGGTTGCGATTAGTATTTTAGAGGATAGCGCAGGTTATGTCTCGGTTAGGTCTGGGATTTGCCCTCATCTGGCTCGTACTTTCGCATTTTTCGCATCCTTGTTGGCCAGATCCTGGGCTTTTTCAGGCTTTGACATGGCAGTAATGTGGTACCACACTGAAACAGTCAATTAAACCTGGTTCCGATTAATATTTTAGAGGATAACGCAGGTTATGTCTCGGTTAGGTCTGGTATTTGCCCTCATCTGGCTCGTACTTTCGCATTTTTCGCATACTTGTTGGTCAGATCCTGGCCTTTTTCTGGCTTGGATCACGTAGTAATACGGTACCACACCGAAACTGTAAATTAAACCTGGTTGCGATTAATATTTTAGGGGATAGCGCAGGTTATGCCTCGGTTAGTTCTGGTATTTGCCCTCATCTGGCTCGTACTTTCGCCTTTTTCGCATACTTGTTGGCCAGATCCTGGCCTTTTTCTGGTTTGGATCACGTAGTAATACGGTACCACACCGAAACTGTAAATTAAACCTGGTTGCGATTAATATTTTAGGGGATAGCGCAGGTTATGTCTCGGTTAGGTCTGAGATTTGCCCCCATCTGGCTCGTACTTTCGCATTTTTCGCATCCTTGTTGGCCAGATCCTGGGCTTTTTCAGGCTTTGACATGGCAGTAATGTGGTACCACACTGAAACAGTCAATTAAACCTGGTTCCGATTAATATTTTAGAGGATAACGCAGGTTATGCCTCGGTTAGTTCTGGTATTTGCCCTCATCTGGCTCGTACTTTCGCATTTTTCGCATACTTGTTGGCCAGATCCTGGCCTTTTTCTGGTTTGGATCACGTTGTGACGCGGCACCACAACGAAACAGTCAATTAATCCTGGTTGCGATTAATATTTTAGAGGATAACGCCGGTTATGTCTGGGTTAGGTCTGGTATTTGCCCTCATCTGGCTCGTACTTTCGCATTTTTCGCATACTTGTTGGCCAGATCCTGGCCTTTCTCTGGTTTGGATCTCGTAGTAATACGGTACCACACCGAAACAGTAAATTAAACCTGGTTGCGATTAATATTTTAGGGGATAGCGCAGGTTATGCCTCGGTTAGGTCTGGGATTTGCCCTCATCTGGCTCGTACTTTCGCATTTCTCGCATACTAGTTGGCCAGATCCTGGGCTTTTTCTGGTTTGGATCACGTCGTAATGTGGTACCACACTGAAACAGTCAATAAAAGCTGGTTCCGATTAGTATTTTAGGGGATAACGCCGGTTATGTCTGGGCTAGGTCTGGTATTTGCCCTCATCTGGCTCGTACTTTCGCATTTTTCGCATACTTGTTGGCCAAATCCTGGCCTTTTTCTGGTTTGGATCACGTTGTAACGCGGCACCACACCCAAACAGTCAATTAATCCTGGTTGCGATTAATATTTTAGAGGATAACGCCGGTTATGTCTGGGTTAGGTCTGGTATTTGCCCTCATCTGGCTCGAACTTTCGCATTTTTCGCATAGTTGTTGACCAGATCCTGGCCTTTTTCTGGTTTGCATCACGTAGTAATACGGTACCGCACCGAAACAGTAAATTAACCCTGGTTGCGATTAATATTTTAGAGGATAGCGCAGGTTATGTCTCGGTTAGGTCTGGGATTTGCCCTCATCTGGCTCGTACTTTCGCATTTCTCGCATACTAGTTGGCCAGATCCTGGGCTTTTTCTGGTTTGGATCACGTCGTAATGTGGTACCACACTGAAACAGTCAATAAAAGGTGGTTCCGATTAGTATTTTAGGGGATAACGCCGGTTATGTCTGGGCTAGGTCTGGTATTTGCCCTCATCTGGCTCGTACTTTCGCATTTCTCGCATACTTGTTGGTCAGATCCTGGCCTTTTTCTGGTTTGGATCACGTAGTAATACGGTACCACACCGAAACAGTAAATTAAACCTGGTTGCGATTAATATTTTAGGGGATAGCGCAGGTTATGTCTCGGTTAGGTCTGGGATTTGCCCTCATCTGGCTCGTACTTTCGCATTTCTCGCATACTAGTTGGCCAGATCCTGGGCTTTTTCTGGTATGGATCGCGTCGTAATGTGGTACCACACTGAAACAGTCAATAAAAGCTGGTTCCGATTAGTATTTTAGGGGATAACGCCGGTTATGTCTGGGTTAGGTCTGGTATTTGCCCTCATCTGGCTCGTACTTTCGCATTTTTCGCATACTTGTTGGCCAGATCCTGGCCTTATTCTGTTTTGGATCACGTTGTAACGCGGCACCACACCCAAACAGTCAATTAATCCTGGTTGCGATTAATATTTTAGAGGATAACGCCGGTTATGTCTCGGTTAGGTCTGGTATTTGCCCTCATCTGGCTCGTACTTTCGCATTTTTCGCATACTTGTTGGTCAGATCCTGGCCTTTTTCTGGCTTGGATCACGTAGTAATACGGTACCACACCGAAACTGTAAATTAAACCTGGTTGCGATTAATATTTTAGGGGATAGCGCAGGTTATGCCTCGGTTAGTTCTGGTATTTGCCCTCATCTGGCTCGTACTTTCGCATTTTTCGCATACTTGTTGGCCAGATCCTGGCCTTTTTCTGGTTTGGATCACGTAGTAATACGGTACCACACCGAAACTGTAAATTAAACCAGGTTGCGATTAATATTTTAGGGGATAGCGCAGGTTATGTCTCGGTTAGGTCTGGGATTTGCCCCCATCTGGCTCGTACTTTCGCATTTTTCGCATCCTTGTTGGCAAGATCCTGGGCTTTTTCAGGCTTTGACATGGCAGTAATGTGGTACCACACTGAAACAGTCAATTAAACCTGGTTCCGATTAATATTTTAGAGGATAACGCAGGTTATGCCTCGGTTAGTTCTGGTATTTGCCCTCATCTGGCTCGTACTTTCGCATTTTTCGCATACTTGTTGGCCAGATCCTGGCCTTTTTCTGGTTTGGATCACGTTGTGACGCGGCACCACAACGAAACAGTCAATTAATCCTGGTTGCGATTAATATTTTAGAGGATAACGCCGGTTATGTCTGGGTTAGGTCTGGTATTTGCCCTCATCTGGCTCGTACTTTCGCATTTTTCGCATACTTGTTGGCCAGATCGTGGGCTTTTTCGGGCATTGACATAGCAATAATGTGGTACCACACTGAAACAGTCAATTAAACCTGGTTCCGATTAATATTTTAGAGGATAACGCCGGTTATGTCTGGGCTAGGTCTGGTATTTGCCCTCATCTGGCTCGTACTTTCGCATTTTTCGCATACTTGTTGGCCAGATCCTGGCCTTATTCTGTTTTGGATCACGTTGTAACGCGGCACCACACCCAAACAGTCAATTAGTCCTGGTTGCGATTAATATTTTAGAGGATAACGCCGGTTATGTCTGGGTTAGGTATGGTATTTGCCCTCATCTGGCTCGAACTTTCGCATTTTTCGCATAGTTGTTAACCAGATCCTGGCCTTTTTCTGGTTTGGATCACGTAGTAATACGGTACCACACCGAAACAGTAAATTAAACCTGGTTGCGATTAATATTTTAGAGGATAGCGCAGGTTATGTCTCGGTTATGTCTGGTATTTGCCCTCATCTGGCTCATACTTTCGCGTTTTTCGCATACATGTTGGCCAGATCCTGGGCTTTTTCTGGCTTGGATCACGTAGTAATGTGGTACCACACTGTCAATAAAAGCTGGTTCCAAATAGTATTTTAGAGGATAACGCTGGTTATGTCTGGGTTATTTCAGGTATTTGCAATCATCTGGCTCATACTTACTCGTTTTTCGCATACTCGTTGGGCAGATCCTGGGTTTTTTCTGGTTTGGATCACGTAGTAATGCGGTACCACACCGAAACAGTGAACTAAACCTGGTTGGGATTAATATTTTAGAGGATAACGCCGGTTACGTCTTGATTAGGTCTGGTATTTGCCCTCATCTGGCTCGTACTTTCGCATTTTCCGCATACTTGTTGGCCAGATCCTGGCCTTTTTCTGGTTTGGATCACGTAGTAATGCGGTACCACACCGAAACAGTCAATTAAAGCTGGTTGCGATTAATATTTTAGAGGATAACGCCGGTTATGTCTCGGTTAGGTCTGGGATTTGCCCTCATCTGGCTCGTACTTTCGCACTTTTCGCATGCATGTTGGCCAGATCCTGGGCTTTTTCTGGCTTGGATCACGTAGTAATGTGGTACCACACTGACAATAAAAGCTGGTTCCGAATAGTATTTTAGAGGATAACGCTGGTTATGTCGGTTATTTCCGGTATTTGCAATCATCTGGCACATACATACGCGTTTTTCGCATACTTGTTGGGCAGATCCTGGGTTTTTTCTGGTTTGGATAACGTAGTAATGTGGCACCACACTGAAACAGTCAATAAAAGCTGGTTCCGATTAATAGTTTGGAGGATAACGCTGTTTACGTTTGGGTTAGTTCTGGTATTTGCACTCATCTGGCTCGTACTTTCGCATTTTTCGCATACTTGTTGGCCAGATTCAGGGCTTTTTCTGGTTTGGATCATGTAGTAATGCGGTACCACACCCAAACAGTCAAGTAAACCTGTTTGCGATTAATATTTTAGAGGATAACGCCGGTTATGTCTCGGATTGGTCTGGTATTAGCAATCATCTGGCTCGTACTTTCGCATTTTTCGCATACTTGTTGGGCAGATCCTGGCCTTTTTCTGGCTTGGACCACGTAGTAATGCGGTACAACACCGAAACAGTCAATCAAACCTGGTTGCGATTAATATTTTAGAGGATAACGCCGGTAATGTCTGGGTTAGTTCTGGTATTTGCAATCATCTGGCTCGTACTTTCGCGTTTTTCGCATACTTGTTGGCCAGATACAGGGTTTTTTCTGGTTTGGATCACGTCGTAATGTGGTACCACACTGAAACAGTCAATAAAAGCTGGTTCCGATTACTATTTTAGAGGATAGCGCAGGTTATGTCTCGGCTAGGTCTGGGATTTGCCCTCATCTGGCTCGTACTTTCGCATTTCTCGCATACTAGTTGGCCAGATCCTGGGCTTTTTCTGGTTTGGATCACGTCGTAATGTGGTACCACACTGAAACAGTCAATAAAAGCTGGTTCCGATTAGTATTTTAGGGGATAACGCCGGTTATGTCTGGGCTAGGTCTGGTATTTGCCCTCATCTGGCTCGTACTTTCGCATTTTTCGCATACTTGTTGGCCAGATCCTGGCCTTTTTCTGGTTTGGATCACGTTGTAACGCGGCACCACGCCCAAACAGTCAATTAATCCTGGTTGCGATTAATATTTTAGAGGATAACGCCGGTTATGTCTGGGTTAGGTCTGGTATTTGCTCTCATCTGGATCGAACTTTCGCATATATCGCATAGTTGTTGGCCAGATCCTGGCCTTTTTCTGGTTTGGATCACGTAGTAATACGGTACCACACCGAAACAGTAAATTAAACCTGGTTGCGATTAATATTTTAGAGGATAGCGCAGGTTATGTCTCGGTTAGGTCTGGGATTTGCCCTCATCTGGCTCGTACTTTCCCATTTTTCGCATCCTTGTTGGCCAGATCCTGGGCTTTTTCAGGCTTTGACATGGCAGTAATATGGTACCACACTGAAACAGTCAATTAAACCTGGTTCCGATTAATACTTTAGAGGATAACGCAGGTTATGCCTCAGTTAGTTCTGGTATTTGCCCTCATCTGGCTCGTACTTTCGCATTTTTCGCATACTTGTTGGCCAGATCCTGGCCTTTTTCTGGTTTGGATCACGTTGTAACGCGGCACCACAACGAAACAGTCATTTAATCCTGGTTGCGATTAATATTTGAGAGGATAACGCCGGTTATGTCTGGGTTAGGTCTGGTTTTTGCCCTCATCTGGTTCGTACTTTCGCATTTTTCGCTTACTTGTTGGCCAGATCTCGGGTTTTTTGTGGCTTGGATCCCGTCGTAATGTGGTTCCACACTGAAACAGTCAACTAAACCTGGTTGCGATTAATATTTTAGAGGATAGCGCAGGTTATGTCTCGGCTAGGTCTGGTATTTGCCCTCATCTGGCTCGTACTTTCGCATTTTTCGCATTCTTGTTGGCCAGATCCTGGCCTTTTTCTGGTTTGGATCTCGTAGTAATACGGTACCACACCGAAACAGTCAATTAAACCTGGTTCCGATTACTATTTTAGAGGATAGCGCAGGTTATGTCTCGGCTAGGTCTGGTAAATGCCCTCATCTGGCTCGTACTTTCGCATTTTTCGCATTCTTGTTGGCCAGATCCTGGCCTTTTTCTGGTTTGGATCACGATGTAATACGGTACCACACCGAAACAGTAAATTAAACCTGGTTCCGATTAATACTTTAGAGGATAACGCAGGTTATGCCTCGGTTAGTTCTGGTATTTGCCCTCATCTGGCTCGTACTTTCGCATTTTTCGCATACTTGTTGGCCAGATCCTGGCCTTTTTCTGGTTTGGATCACGTTGTAACGCGGCACCACAACGAAACAGTCATTTAATCCTGGTTGCGATTAATATTTTAGAGGTTAACACCGGTTATGTCTGGGTTAGGTCTGGTATTTGCCCTCATCTGGCTCGTACTTTCGCATTTTTCGCATACTTGTTGGCCAGATCCTGGCCTTTTTCTGGTTTGGATCACGTTGTAACGCGGCACCACACCCAAACAGTCAATTAATCCTGGTTGCGATTAATATTTTAGAGGATAACGCCGGTTATGTCTGGTTTAGGTCTGGTATTTGCCCTCATCTGGATCGAACTTTCGCATTTTTTGCATAGTTGTTGACCAGATCCTGGCCTTTTTCTGGTTTGGATCACGTAGTAATGCGGTATCACACCGAAACAGTCAATAGAAGCTGGTTCCGAATAGTATTTTAGAGGATAACGCTGGTTATGTCTAGATTAGTCCTGGTATTTGCAATCATCTGGCTCATACTTTCGCGTTTTTCGCATACATGTTGGCCAGATCCTGGGCTTTTTCTGGCTTGGATTACGTAGTAATGTGGTACCACACTGTCAATGAAAGCTGGTTCCGAATAGTATTTTAGAGGATAACGCTGGTTATGTTTGGGTTAGTTCTGGTATTTGCAATCATCAGGCACATACTTTCGCATTTTTCGCATACTTGTTTGTCAGATCCTGGGTCATTTCTGGTTTGGATCACGTAGTAATGCGGTACCACACAGAAACAGTCAACTACACCTGTTTGGGATTAATATTTTAAAGGATAACGCCGGTTACGTCTTGGTTAGGTCTGGTAATTGCCGTCATCTGGCTCGTACTTTCGCATTTTTCGCATACTTGTTGGCCAGATCCTGGCCTTTTTCTGGTTTGGATCACGTAGTAATGCGGTACCACACCGAAACTGTCAATTAAAGCTGGTTGCGATTAATATTTTAGAGGATAACGCCGGTTATGTCTCGGTAAGGTCTGGGATTTGCCCTCATCTGGCTCGTACTTTCGCATTTTCCGCATACTTGTTGGCCAGATCCTGGCCTTTTTCCGGTTTGGATCACGTAGTAATGCGGTACCACACCGAAACAGTCAATTAAAGCTGATTGCGATTAATATTTTAGAGGATAACGCCGGTTATGTCTCGGTTAGGTCTGAGATTTGCCCTCATCTGGCTCGTACTTTCGCACTTTTCGCATACATGTTGGCCAGATTCAGGGCTTTTTCTGGCTTGGATCACGTAGTAATGTGGTACCACACTGTCAATAAAAGCTGGTTCCAAATAGTATTTTAGAGGATAACGCTGGTTATGTCTGGGTAATTTCTGGTATTTGCAATCATCCGGCTCATACTTACTTGTTTTTCGCATACTCGTTGGGCAGATCCTGGGTTTTTTCTGGTTTGGATCACGTAGTAATGCGGTACCACACCGAAACAGTCAATTAATGCTGGTTGCGATTAATATTTTAGACGATAACGCCGGTTATGTCTCGGTAAGGTCTGGGATTTGCCCTCATCTGGCTCGTACTTTCGCATTTTCCGCATACTTGTTGGCCAGATCCTGGCCTTTTTCTGGTTTGGATCACGTAGTAATGCGGTACCACACCGAAACAGTCAATTAAAGCTGGTTGCGATTAATATATTAGAGGATAACGCCGGTTATGTCTCGGTTAGGTCTGGGATTTGCCCTCATCTGGCTCGTACTTTCGCAATTTCGCATACATGTTGGACAGATCCTGGGCTTTTTCTGGCTTGGATCACGTAGTAATGCGGTACCACACCGAAACAGTCAATTAAAGCTGGTTGCGATTAATATTGTAGAGGATAGCGCCGGTTATGTCTCGGTTAGGTCTGGGATTTGCCCTCATCTGGCTCGTACTTTCGCACTTTTCGCATACATGTTGGCCAGATCCTGGGCTTTTTCTGGCTTGGATCACGTAGTAATGTGGTACCACACTGACAATAAAAGCTGGTTCCGAATAGTATTTTAGAGGATAACACTGGTTATGTCTGGGTTATTTCCAGTATTTGCAATCATCTGGCTCCAACATACGCGTTTTTCGCATACTTGTTGGGCAGATCCTGGGTTTTTTCTGGTTTGGATAACGTAGTAATGTGGCACGACACTGAAACAGTCAATAAAAGCTGGTTCCGATTAATAGTTTGGAGGATAACGCTGTTTACGTTTGGGTTAGTTCTGGTATTTGCACTCATCTGGCTCGTACTTTCGCATTTTTCGCATACTTGTTGGCCAGATTCAGGGCTTTTTCTGGTTTGGATCATGTAGTAATTCGGTACCACACCGAAACAGTCAATTATACCTGTTTGGGATTAATATTTTAAAGGATAACGCCGGTTACGTCTTGGTTAGGTCTGGTATATGCCCTCATCTGGCTCGTACTTTCGCATTTTTCGCATACTTGTTGGCCAGATCCTGGCCTTTTTCTGGTTTGGATCACGTAGTAATGTGGTACCACACTGAAACAGTCAATTAAACCTGGTTCCGATTAATATTTTAGAGGATAACGCAGGTTATGTCTCGGTTAGGTCTGGTATTTGCCCTCATCTGGCTCGTACTTTCGCATTTTTCGCATACTTGTTGGTCAGATCCTGGCCTTTTTCTGGCTTGGATCACGTAGTAATACGGTACCACACCGAAACTGTAAATTAAACCTGGTTGCGATTAATATTTTAGGGGATAGCGCAGGTTATGCCTCGGTTAGTTCTGGTATTTGCCCTCATCTGGCTCGTACTTTCGCATTTTTCGCATACTTGTTGGCCAGATCCTGGCCTTTTTCTGGTTTGGATCACGTAGTAATACGGTACCACACCGAAACTGTAAATTAAACCTGGTTGCGATTAATATTTTAGGGGATAGCGCAGGTTATGTCTCGGTTAGGTCTGGGATTTGCCCCCATCTGGCTCGTACTTTCGCATTTTTCGCATCCTTGTTGGCCAGATCCTGGGCTTTTTCAGGCTTTGACATGGCAGTAATGTGGTACCACACTGAAACAGTCAATTAAACCTGGTTCCGATTAATATTTTAGAGGATAACGCAGGTTATGCCTCGGTTAGTTCTGGTATTTGCCCTCATCTGGCTCGTACTTTCGCATTTTTCGCATACTTGTTGGCCAGATCCTGGCCTTTTTCTGGTTTGGATCACGTTGTGACGCGGCACCACAACGAAACAGTCAATTAATCCTGGTTGCGATTAATATTTTAGAGGATAACGCCGGTTATGTCTGGGTTAGGTCTGGTATTTGCCCTCATCTGGCTCGTACTTTCGCATTTTTCGCACACTTGTTGGCCAGATCCTGGCCTTTTTCTGGTTTGGATCTCGTAGTAATACGGTACCACACCGAAACAGTAAATTAAACCTGGTTGCGATTAATATTTTAGGGGATAGCGCAGGTTATGCCTCGGTTAGGTCTGGGATTTGCCCTCATCTGGCTCGTACTTTCGCATTTCTCGCATACTAGTTGGCCAGATCCTGGGCTTTTTCTGGTTTGGATCACGTCGTAATGTGGTACCACACTGAAACAGTCAATAAAAGCTGGTTCCGATTAGTATTTTAGGGGACAACGCCGGTTATGTCTGGGTTAGGTCTGGTATTTGCCCTCATCTGGCTCGTACTTTCGCATTTTTCGCATACTTGTTGGCCAGATCGTGGGCTTTTTCGGGCTTTGACATGGCAATAATGTGGTACCACACTGAAACAGTCAATTAAACCTGGTTCCGATTAATATTTTAGAGGATAGCGCATGTCATGTCTCGGTTAGGTCTGGTATTTGCCCTCATCTGGCTCATACTTTCGCATTTTTCGCATACTTGTTGGCCAGATCGTGGGCTTTTTCGGGCTTTGACATGGCAGTAATGTGGTACCACACTGAAACAGTCAATTAATCCTGGTTGCGATTAATATTTTTAGAGGATAGCGCAGGTTATGTCTCGGTTAGGTCTGGGATTTGCCCACATCTGGCTCGTACTTTCGCATTTCTCGCATACTAGTTGGCCAGATCCTGGGCTTTTTCTGGTTTGTATCACGTAGTAATGTGGTACCACACTGATACAGTCAATAAAAGCTGGTTCCGATTAGTATTTTAGGGGATAACGCCGGTTATGTCTGGGTTAGGTCTGGGATTTGCCCTCATCTGGCTCATACTTTCGCATTTTTCGCATACTTGTTGGCCAGATCGTGGGCTTTTTCGGGCTTTGACATGGCAGTAATGTGGTATCACGCATGAACAGTCAATCAATCCTGGTTCCGATTAATATTTCAGAAGATAGCGCAGGTTATGTCTCGGTTAGGTCTGGTATTTGCCCTCATCTGGCTCGTACTTTCGCATTTCTCGCATACTTGTTGGTCAGATCCTGGCCTTTTTCTGGTTTGGATCACGTAGTAATACGGTACCACACCGAAATAGTAAATTAAACCTGGTTGCGATTAATATTTTAGGGGATAGCGCAGGTTATGTCTCGGTTAGGTCTGGGATTTGCCCTCATCTGGCTCGTACTTTCGCATTTCTCGCATACTAGTTGGCCAGATCCTGGGCTTTTTCTGGCTTGGATCACGTAGTAATACGGTACCACACCGAAACTGTAAATTAAACCTGGTTGCGATTAATATTTTAGGGGATAGCGCAGGTTATGCCTCGGTTAGTTCTGGTATTTGCCCTCATCTGGCTCGTACTTTCGCATTTTTCGCATACTTGTTGGCCAGATCCTGGCCTTTTTCTGGTTTGGATCACGTAGTAATACGGTACCACACCGAAACTGTAAATTAAACCTGGTTGCGATTAATATTTTAGGGGATAGCGCAGGTTATGTCTCGGTTAGGTCTGAGATTTGCCTCCATCTGGCTCGTACTTTCGCATTTCTCGCATCCTTGTTGGCCAGATCCTGGGCTTTTTCAGGCTTTGACATGGCAGTAATGTGGTACCACACTGAAACAGTCAATTAAACCTGGTTCCGATTAATATTTTAGAGGATAACGCAGGTTATGCCTCGGTTAGTTCTGGTATTTGCCCTCATCTGGCTCGTACTTTCGCATTTTTCGCATACTTGTTGGCCAGATCCTGGCCTTTTTCTGGTTTGGATCACGTTGTGACGCGGCACCACAACGAAACAGTCAATTAATCCTGGTTGCGATTAATATTTTAGAGGATAACGCCGGTTATGTCTGGGTTAGGTCTGGTATTTGCCCTCATCTGGCTCGTACTTTCGCATTTTTCGCATACTTGTTGGCCTGATCCTGGCCTTTCTCTGGTTTGGATCTCGTAGTAATACGGTACCACACCGAAACAGTAAATTAAACCTGGTTGCGATTAATATTTTAGGGGATAGCGCAGGTTATGCCTCGGTTAGGTCTGGGATTTGCCCTCATCTGGCTCGTACTTTCGCATTTCTCGCATACTAGTTGGCCAGATCCTGGGCTTTTTCTGGTTTGGATCACGTCGTAATGTGGTACCACACTGAAACAGTCAATAAAAGCTGGTTCCGATTAGTATTTTAGGGGATAACGCCGGTTATGTCTGGGCTAGGTCTGGTATTTGCCCTCATCTGGCTCGTACTTTCGCATTTTTCGCATACTTGTTGGCCAGATCCTGGCCTTATTCTGTTTTGGATCACGTTGTAACGCGGCACCACACCCAAACAGTCAATTAGTCCTGGTTGCGATTAATATTTTAGAGGATAACGCCGGTTATGTCTGGGTTAGGTATGGTATTTGCCCTCATCTGGCTCGAACTTTCGCATTTTTCGCATAGTTGTTAACCAGATCCTGGCCTTTTTCTGGTTTGGATCACGTAGTAATACGGTACCACACCGAAACAGTAAATTAAACCTGGTTGCGATTAATATTTTAGAGGATAGCGCAGGTTATGTCTCGGTTATGTCTGGTATTTGCCCTCATCTGGCTCATACTTTCGCGTTTTTCGCATACATGTTGGCCAGATCCTGGGCTTTTTCTGGCTTGGATCACGTAGTAATGTGGTACCACACTGTCAATAAAAGCTGGTTCCAAATAGTATTTTAGAGGATAACGCTGGTTATGTCTGGGTTATTTCAGGTATTTGCAATCATCTGGCTCATACTTACTCGTTTTTCGCATACTCGTTGGGCAGATCCTGGGTTTTTTCTGGTTTGGATCACGTAGTAATGCGGTACCACACCGAAACAGTGAACTAAACCTGGTTGGGATTCATATTTTAGAGGATAACGCCGGTTACGTCTTGATTAGGTCTGGTATTTGCCCTCATCTGGCTCGTACTTTCGCATTTTCCGCATACTTGTTGGCCAGATCCTGGCCTTTTTCTGGTTTGGATCACGTAGTAATGCGGTACCACACCGAAACAGTCAATTAAAGCTGGTTGCGATTAATATTTTAGAGGATAACGCCGGTTATGTCTCGGTTAGGTCTGGGATTTGCCCTCATCTGGCTCGTACTTTCGCACTTTTCGCATGCATGTTGGCCAGATCCTGGGCTTTTTCTGGCTTGGATCACGTAGTAATGTGGTACCACACTGACAATAAAAGCTGGTTCCGAATAGTATTTTAGAGGATAACGCTGGTTATGTCGGTTATTTCCGGTATTTGCAATCATCTGGCACATACATACGCGTTTTTCGCATACTTGTTGGGCAGATCCTGGGTTTTTTCTGGTTTGGATAACGTAGTAATGTGGCACCACACTGAAACAGTCAATAAAAGCTGGTTCCGATTAATAGTTTGGAGGATAACGCTGTTTACGTTTGGGTTAGTTCTGGTATTTGCACTCATCTGGCTCGTACTTTCGCATTTTTCGCATACTTGTTGGCCAGATTCAGGGCTTTTTCTGGTTTGGATCATGTAGTAATGCGGTACCACACCCAAACAGTCAAGTAAACCTGTTTGCGATTAATATTTTAGAGGATAACGCCGGTTATGTCTCGGATTGGTCTGGTATTAGCAATCATCTGGCTCGTACTTTCGCATTTTTCGCATACTTGTTGGGCAGATCCTGGCCTTTTTCTGGCTTGGACCACGTAGTAATGCGGTACAACACCGAAACAGTCAATCAAACCTGGTTGCGATTAATATTTTAGAGGATAACGCCGGTAATGTCTGGGTTAGTTCTGGTATTTGCAATCATCTGGCTCGTACTTTCGCGTTTTTCGCATACTTGTTGGCCAGATACAGGGTTTTTTCTGGTTTGGATCACGTCGTAATGTGGTACCACACTGAAACAGTCAATAAAAGCTGGTTCCGATTACTATTTTAGAGGATAGCGCAGGTTATGTCTCGGCTAGGTCTGGGATTTGCCCTCATCTGGCTCGTACTTTCGCATTTCTCGCATACTAGTTGGCCAGATCCTGGGCTTTTTCTGGTTTGGATCACGTCGTAATGTGGTACCACACTGAAACAGTCAATAAAAGCTGGTTCCGATTAGTATTTTAGGGGATAACGCCGGTTATGTCTGGGCTAGGTCTGGTATTTGCCCTCATCTGGCTCGTACTTTCGCATTTTTCGCATACTTGTTGGCCAGATCCTGGCCTTTTTCTGGTTTGGATCACGTTGTAACGCGGCACCACGCCCAAACAGTCAATTAATCCTGGTTGCGATTAATATTTTAGAGGATAGCGCAGGTTATGTCTCGGCTAGGTCTGGTATTTACCCTCATCTGGCTCGTACTTTCGCATTTTTCGCATTCTTGTTGGCCAGATCCTGGCCTTTTTCTGGTTTGGATCTCGTAGTAATACGGTACCACACCGAAACAGTCAATTAAACCTGGTTCCGATTACTATTTTAGAGGATAGCGCAGGTTATGTCTCGGCTAGGTCTGGTAAATGCCCTCATCTGGCTCGTACTTTCGCATTTTTCGCATTCTTGTTGGCCAGATCCTGGCCTTTTTCTGGTTTGGATCACGATGTAATACGGTACCACACCGAAACAGTAAATTAAACCTGGTTCCGATTAATACTTTAGAGGATAACGCAGGTTATGCCTCGGTTAGTTCTGGTATTTGCCCTCATCTGGCTCGTACTTTCGCATTTTTCGCATACTTGTTGGCCAGATCCTGGCCTTTTTCTGGTTTGGATCACGTTGTAACGCGGCACCACAACGAAACAGTCATTTAATCCTGGTTGCGATTAATATTTGAGAGGATAACGCCGGTTATGTCTGGGTTAGGTCTGGTTTTTGCCCTCATCTGGTTCGTACTTTCGCATTTTTCGCTTACTTGTTGGCCAGATCTCGGGTTTTTTGTGGCTTGGATCCCGTCGTAATGTGGTTCCACACTGAAACAGTCAACTAAACCTGGTTGCGATTAATATTTTAGAGGATAGCGCAGGTTATGTCTCGGCTAGGTCTGGTATTTGCCCTCATCTGGCTCGTACTTTCGCATTTTTCGCATTCTTGTTGGCCAGATCCTGGCCTTTTTCTGGTTTGGATCTCGTAGTAATACGGTACCACACCGAAACAGTCAATTAAACCTGGTTCCGATTACTATTTTAGAGGATAGCGCAGGTTATGTCTCGGCTAGGTCTGGTAAATGCCCTCATCTGGCTCGTACTTTCGCATTTTTCGCATTCTTGTTGGCCAGATCCTGGCCTTTTTCTGGTTTGGATCACGTTGTAACGCGGCACCACACCCAAACAGTCAATTAATCCTGGTTGCGATTAATATTTTAGAGGATAACGCCGGTTATGTCTGGGTTAGGTCTGGTATTTGCCCTCATCTGGATCGAACTTTCGCATTTTTTGCATAGTTGTTGACCAGATCCTGGCCTTTTTCTGGTTTGGATCACGTAGTAATGCGGTATCACACCGAAACAGTCAATAGAAGCTGGTTCCGAATAGTATTTTAGAGGATAACGCTGGTTATGTCTAGATTAGTCCTGGTATTTGCAATCATCTGGCTCATACTTTCGCGTTTTTCGCATACATGTTGGCCAGATCCTGGGCTTTTTCTGGCTTGGATTACGTAGTAATGTGGTACCACACTGTCAATGAAAGCTGGTTCCGAATAGTATTTTAGAGGATAACGCTGGTTATGTTTGGGTTAGTTCTGGTATTTGCAATCATCAGGCACATACTTTCGCATTTTTCGCATACTTGTTTGTCAGATCCTGGGTCATTTCTGGTTTGGATCACGTAGTAATGCGGTACCACACAGAAACAGTCAACTACACCTGTTTGGGATTAATATTTTAAAGGATAACGCCGGTTACGTCTTGGTTAGGTCTGGTAATTGCCGTCATCTGGCTCGTACTTTCGCATTTTTCGCATACTTGTTGGCCAGATCCTGGCCTTTTTCTGGTTTGGATCACGTAGTAATGCGGTACCACACCGAAACTGTCAATTAAAGCTGGTTGCGATTAATATTTTAGAGGATAACGCCGGTTATGTCTCGGTAAGGTCTGGGATTTGCCCTCATCTGGCTCGTACTTTCGCATTTTCCGCATACTTGTTGGCCAGATCCTGGCCTTTTTCCGGTTTGGATCACGTAGTAATGCGGTACCACACCGAAACAGTCAATTAAAGCTGATTGCGATTAATATTTTAGAGGATAACGCCGGTTATGTCTCGGTTAGGTCTGAGATTTGCCCTCATCTGGCTCGTACTTTCGCACTTTTCGCATACATGTGGGCCAGATTCAGGGCTTTTTCTGGCTTGGATCACGTAGTAATGTGGTACCACACTGTCAATAAAAGCTGGTTCCAAATAGTATTTTAGAGGATAACGCTGGTTATGTCTGGGTAATTTCTGGTATTTGCAATCATCCGGCTCATACTTACTTGTTTTTCGCATACTCGTTGGGCAGATCCTGGGTTTTTTCTGGTTTGGATCACGTAGTAATGCGGTACCACACCGAAACAGTCAATTAATGCTGGTTGCGATTAATATTTTAGACGATAACGCCGGTTATGTCTCGGTAAGGTCTGGGATTTGCCCTCATCTGGCTCGTACTTTCGCATTTTCCGCATACTTGTTGGCCAGATCCTGGCCTTTTTCTGGTTTGGATCACGTAGTAATGCGGTACCACACCGAAACAGTCAATTAAAGCTGGTTGCGATTAATATATTAGAGGATAACGCCGGTTATGTCTCGGTTAGGTCTGGGATTTGCCCTCATCTGGCTCGTACTTTCGCAATTTCGCATACATGTTGGACAGATCCTGGGCTTTTTCTGGCTTGGATCACGTAGTAATGCGGTACCACACCGAAACAGTCAATTAAAGCTGGTTGCGATTAATATTGTAGAGGATAGCGCCGGTTATGTCTCGGTTAGGTCTGGGATTTGCCCTCATCTGGCTCGTACTTTCGCACTTTTCGCATACATGTTGGCCAGATCCTGGGCTTTTTCTGGCTTGGATCACGTAGTAATGTGGTACCACACTGACAATAAAAGCTGGTTCCGAATAGTATTTTAGAGGATAACACTGGTTATGTCTGGGTTATTTCCAGTATTTGCAATCATCTGGCTCCAACATACGCGTTTTTCGCATACTTGTTGGGCAGATCCTGGGTTTTTTCTGGTTTGGATAACGTAGTAATGTGGCACGACACTGAAACAGTCAATAAAAGCTGGTTCCGATTAATAGTTTGGAGGATAACGCTGTTTACGTTTGGGTTAGTTCTGGTATTTGCACTCATCTGGCTCGTACTTTCGCATTTTTCGCATACTTGTTGGCCAGATTCAGGGCTTTTTCTGGTTTGGATCATGTAGTAATTCGGTACCACACCGAAACAGTCAATTATACCTGTTTGGGATTAATATTTTAAAGGATAACGCCGGTTACGTCTTGGTTAGGTCTGGTATATGCCCTCATCTGGCTCGTACTTTCGCATTTTTCGCATACTTGTTGGCCAGATCCTGGCCTTTTTCTGGTTTGGATCACGTAGTAATGTGGTACCACACTGAAACAGTCAATAAAAGCTGGTTCCGATTAGTATTTTAGGGGATAACGCCGGTTATGTCTGGGCTAGGTCTGGTATTTGCCCTCATCTGGCTCGTACTTTCGCATTTTTCGCATACTTGTTGGCCAGATCCTGGCCTTTTTCTGGTTTGGATCACGTTGTAACGCGGCACCACGCCCAAACAGTCAATTAATCCTGGTTGCGATTAATATTTTAGAGGATAACGCCGGTTATGTCTGGGTTAGGTCTGGTATTTGCTCTCATCTGGATCGAACTTTCGCATATATCGCATAGTTGTTGGCCAGATCCTGGCCTTTTTCTGGTTTGGATCACGTAGTAATACGGTACCACACCGAAACAGTAAATTAAACCTGGTTGCGATTAATATTTTAGAGGATAGCGCAGGTTATGTCTCGGTTAGGTCTGGGATTTGCCCTCATCTGGCTCGTACTTTCCCATTTTTCGCATCCTTGTTGGCCAGATCCTGGGCTTTTTCAGGCTTTGACATGGCAGTAATATGGTACCACACTGAAACAGTCAATTAAACCTGGTTCCGATTAATACTTTAGAGGATAACGCAGGTTATGCCTCGGTTAGTTCTGGTATTTGCCCTCATCTGGCTCGTACTTTCGCATTTTTCGCATACTTGTTGGCCAGATCCTGGCCTTTTTCTGGTTTGGATCACGTTGTAACGCGGCACCACGCCCAAACAGTCAATTAATCCTGGTTGCGATTAATATTTTAGAGGATAACGCCGGTTATGTCTGGGTTAGGTCTGGTATTTGCTCTCATCTGGATCGAACTTTCGCATATATCGCATAGTTGTTGGCCAGATCCTGGCCTTTTTCTGGTTTGGATCACGTAGTAATACGGTACCACACCGAAACAGTAAATTAAACCTGGTTGCGATTAATATTTTAGAGGATAGCGCAGGTTATGTCTCGGTTAGGTCTGGGATTTGCCCTCATCTGGCTCGTACTTTCCCATTTTTCGCATCCTTGTTGGCCAGATCCTGGGCTTTTTCAGGCTTTGACATGGCAGTAATATGGTACCACACTGAAACAGTCAATTAAACCTGGTTCCGATTAATACTTTAGAGGATAACGCAGGTTATGCCTCGGTTAGTTCTGGTATTTGCCCTCATCTGGCTCGTACTTTCGCATTTTTCGCATACTTGTTGGCCAGATCCTGGCCTTTTTCTGGTTTGGATCACGTTGTAACGCGGCACCACAACGAAACAGTCATTTAATCCTGGTTGCGATTAATATTTGAGAGGATAACGCCGGTTATGTCTGGGTTAGGTCTGGTTTTTGCCCTCATCTGGTTCGTACTTTCGCATTTTTCGCTTACTTGTTGGCCAGATCTCGGGTTTTTTGTGGCTTGGATCCCGTCGTAATGTGGTTCCACACTGAAACAGTCAACTAAACCTGGTTGCGATTAATATTTTAGAGGATAGCGCAGGTTATGTCTCGGCTAGGTCTGGTATTTGCCCTCATCTGGCTCGTACTTTCGCATTTTTCGCATTCTTGTTGGCCAGATCCTGGCCTTTTTCTGGTTTGGATCTCGTAGTAATACGGTACCACACCGAAACAGTCAATTAAACCTGGTTCCGATTACTATTTTAGAGGATAGCGCAGGTTATGTCTCGGCTAGGTCTGGTAAATGCCCTCATCTGGCTCGTACTTTCGCATTTTTCGCATTCTTGTTGGCCAGATCCTGGCCTTTTTCTGGTTTGGATCACGATGTAATACGGTACCACACCGAAACAGTAAATTAAACCTGGTTCCGATTAATACTTTAGAGGATAAC
This sequence comes from Colletes latitarsis, assembly GCF_051014445.1. Lineage (NCBI taxonomy): Eukaryota > Metazoa > Arthropoda > Insecta > Hymenoptera > Colletidae > Colletes > Colletes latitarsis. The sequence goes on from NC_135137.1 coordinate 4,396,731, forward strand.
GCAGGTTATGCCTCGGTTAGTTCTGGTATTTGCCCTCATCTGGCTCGTACTTTCGCATTTTTCGCATACTTGTTGGCCAGATCCTGGCCTTTTTCTGGTTTGGATCACGTTGTAACGCGGCACCACAACGAAACAGTCATTTAATCCTGGTTGCGATTAATATTTTAGAGGTTAACACCGGTTATGTCTGGGTTAGGTCTGGTATTTGCCCTCATCTGGCTCGTACTTTCGCATTTTTCGCATACTTGTTGGCCAGATCCTGGCCTTTTTCTGGTTTGGATCACGTTGTAACGCGGCACCACACCCAAACAGTCAATTAATCCTGGTTGCGATTAATATTTTAGAGGATAACGCCGGTTATGTCTGGTTTAGGTCTGGTATTTGCCCTCATCTGGATCGAACTTTCGCATTTTTTGCATAGTTGTTGACCAGATCCTGGCCTTTTTCTGGTTTGGATCACGTAGTAATGCGGTATCACACCGAAACAGTCAATAGAAGCTGGTTCCGAATAGTATTTTAGAGGATAACGCTGGTTATGTCTAGATTAGTCCTGGTATTTGCAATCATCTGGCTCATACTTTCGCGTTTTTCGCATACATGTTGGCCAGATCCTGGGCTTTTTCTGGCTTGGATTACGTAGTAATGTGGTACCACACTGTCAATGAAAGCTGGTTCCGAATAGTATTTTAGAGGATAACGCTGGTTATGTTTGGGTTAGTTCTGGTATTTGCAATCATCAGGCACATACTTTCGCATTTTTCGCATACTTGTTTGTCAGATCCTGGGTCATTTCTGGTTTGGATCACGTAGTAATGCGGTACCACACAGAAACAGTCAACTACACCTGTTTGGGATTAATATTTTAAAGGATAACGCCGGTTACGTCTTGGTTAGGTCTGGTAATTGCCGTCATCTGGCTCGTACTTTCGCATTTTTCGCATACTTGTTGGCCAGATCCTGGCCTTTTTCTGGTTTGGATCACGTAGTAATGCGGTACCACACCGAAACTGTCAATTAAAGCTGGTTGCGATTAATATTTTAGAGGATAACGCCGGTTATGTCTCGGTAAGGTCTGGGATTTGCCCTCATCTGGCTCGTACTTTCGCATTTTCCGCATACTTGTTGGCCAGATCCTGGCCTTTTTCCGGTTTGGATCACGTAGTAATGCGGTACCACACCGAAACAGTCAATTAAAGCTGATTGCGATTAATATTTTAGAGGATAACGCCGGTTATGTCTCGGTTAGGTCTGAGATTTGCCCTCATCTGGCTCGTACTTTCGCACTTTTCGCATACATGTTGGCCAGATTCAGGGCTTTTTCTGGCTTGGATCACGTAGTAATGTGGTACCACACTGTCAATAAAAGCTGGTTCCAAATAGTATTTTAGAGGATAACGCTGGTTATGTCTGGGTAATTTCTGGTATTTGCAATCATCCGGCTCATACTTACTTGTTTTTCGCATACTCGTTGGGCAGATCCTGGGTTTTTTCTGGTTTGGATCACGTAGTAATGCGGTACCACACCGAAACAGTCAATTAATGCTGGTTGCGATTAATATTTTAGACGATAACGCCGGTTATGTCTCGGTAAGGTCTGGGATTTGCCCTCATCTGGCTCGTACTTTCGCATTTTCCGCATACTTGTTGGCCAGATCCTGGCCTTTTTCTGGTTTGGATCACGTAGTAATGCGGTACCACACCGAAACAGTCAATTAAAGCTGGTTGCGATTAATATATTAGAGGATAACGCCGGTTATGTCTCGGTTAGGTCTGGGATTTGCCCTCATCTGGCTCGTACTTTCGCAATTTCGCATACATGTTGGACAGATCCTGGGCTTTTTCTGGCTTGGATCACGTAGTAATGCGGTACCACACCGAAACAGTCAATTAAAGCTGGTTGCGATTAATATTGTAGAGGATAGCGCCGGTTATGTCTCGGTTAGGTCTGGGATTTGCCCTCATCTGGCTCGTACTTTCGCACTTTTCGCATACATGTTGGCCAGATCCTGGGCTTTTTCTGGCTTGGATCACGTAGTAATGTGGTACCACACTGACAATAAAAGCTGGTTCCGAATAGTATTTTAGAGGATAACACTGGTTATGTCTGGGTTATTTCCAGTATTTGCAATCATCTGGCTCCAACATACGCGTTTTTCGCATACTTGTTGGGCAGATCCTGGGTTTTTTCTGGTTTGGATAACGTAGTAATGTGGCACGACACTGAAACAGTCAATAAAAGCTGGTTCCGATTAATAGTTTGGAGGATAACGCTGTTTACGTTTGGGTTAGTTCTGGTATTTGCACTCATCTGGCTCGTACTTTCGCATTTTTCGCATACTTGTTGGCCAGATTCAGGGCTTTTTCTGGTTTGGATCATGTAGTAATTCGGTACCACACCGAAACAGTCAATTATACCTGTTTGGGATTAATATTTTAAAGGATAACGCCGGTTACGTCTTGGTTAGGTCTGGTATATGCCCTCATCTGGCTCGTACTTTCGCATTTTTCGCATACTTGTTGGCCAGATCCTGGCCTTTTTCTGGTTTGGATCACGTAGTAATGTGGTACCACACTGAAACAGTCAATTAAACCTGGTTCCGATTAATATTTTAGAGGATAACGCAGGTTATGTCTCGGTTAGGTCTGGTATTTGCCCTCATCTGGCTCGTACTTTCGCATTTTTCGCATACTTGTTGGTCAGATCCTGGCCTTTTTCTGGCTTGGATCACGTAGTAATACGGTACCACACCGAAACTGTAAATTAAACCTGGTTGCGATTAATATTTTAGGGGATAGCGCAGGTTATGCCTCGGTTAGTTCTGGTATTTGCCCTCATCTGGCTCGTACTTTCGCATTTTTCGCATACTTGTTGGCCAGATCCTGGCCTTTTTCTGGTTTGGATCACGTAGTAATACGGTACCACACCGAAACTGTAAATTAAACCTGGTTGCGATTAATATTTTAGGGGATAGCGCAGGTTATGTCTCGGTTAGGTCTGGGATTTGCCCCCATCTGGCTCGTACTTTCGCATTTTTCGCATCCTTGTTGGCCAGATCCTGGGCTTTTTCAGGCTTTGACATGGCAGTAATGTGGTACCACACTGAAACAGTCAATTAAACCTGGTTCCGATTAATATTTTAGAGGATAACGCAGGTTATGCCTCGGTTAGTTCTGGTATTTGCACTCATCTGGCTCGTACTTTCGCATTTTTCGCATACTTGTTGGCCAGATCCTGGCCTTTTTCTGGTTTGGATCACGTTGTGACGCGGCACCACAACGAAACAGTCAATTAATCCTGGTTGCGATTAATATTTTAGAGGATAACGCCGGTTATGTCTGGGTTAGGTCTGGTATTTGCCCTCATCTGGCTCGTACTTTCGCATTTTTCGCACACTTGTTGGCCAGATCCTGGCCTTTTTCTGGTTTGGATCTCGTAGTAATACGGTACCACACCGAAACAGTAAATTAAACCTGGTTGCGATTAATATTTTAGGGGATAGCGCAGGTTATGCCTCGGTTAGGTCTGGGATTTGCCCTCATCTGGCTCGTACTTTCGCATTTCTCGCATACTAGTTGGCCAGATCCTGGGCTTTTTCTGGTTTGGATCACGTCGTAATGTGGTACCACACTGAAACAGTCAATAAAAGCTGGTTCCGATTAGTATTTTAGGGGACAACGCCGGTTATGTCTGGGTTAGGTCTGGTATTTGCCCTCATCTGGCTCGTACTTTCGCATTTTTCGCATACTTGTTGGCCAGATCGTGGGCTTTTTCGGGCTTTGACATGGCAATAATGTGGTACCACACTGAAACAGTCAATTAAACCTGGTTCCGATTAATATTTTAGAGGATAGCGCATGTCATGTCTCGGTTAGGTCTGGTATTTGCCCTCATCTGGCTCATACTTTCGCATTTTTCGCATACTTGTTGGCCAGATCGTGGGCTTTTTCGGGCTTTGACATGGCAGTAATGTGGTACCACACTGAAACAGTCAATTAATCCTGGTTGCGATTAATATTTTTAGAGGATAGCGCAGGTTATGTCTCGGTTAGGTCTGGGATTTGCCCACATCTGGCTCGTACTTTCGCATTTCTCGCATACTAGTTGGCCAGATCCTGGGCTTTTTCTGGTTTGTATCACGTAGTAATGTGGTACCACACTGATACAGTCAATAAAAGCTGGTTCCGATTAGTATTTTAGGGGATAACGCCGGTTATGTCTGGGTTAGGTCTGGGATTTGCCCTCATCTGGCTCATACTTTCGCATTTTTCGCATACTTGTTGGCCAGATCGTGGGCTTTTTCGGGCTTTGACATGGCAGTAATGTGGTATCACGCATGAACAGTCAATCAATCCTGGTTCCGATTAATATTTCAGAAGATAGCGCAGGTTATGTCTCGGTTAGGTCTGGTATTTGCCCTCATCTGGCTCGTACTTTCGCATTTCTCGCATACTTGTTGGTCAGATCCTGGCCTTTTTCTGGTTTGGATCACGTAGTAATACGGTACCACACCGAAATAGTAAATTAAACCTGGTTGCGATTAATATTTTAGGGGATAGCGCAGGTTATGTCTCGGTTAGGTCTGGGATTTGCCCTCATCTGGCTCGTACTTTCGCATTTCTCGCATACTAGTTGGCCAGATCCTGGGCTTTTTCTGGCTTGGATCACGTAGTAATACGGTACCACACCGAAACTGTAAATTAAACCTGGTTGCGATTAATATTTTAGGGGATAGCGCAGGTTATGCCTCGGTTAGTTCTGGTATTTGCCCTCATCTGGCTCGTACTTTCGCATTTTTCGCATACTTGTTGGCCAGATCCTGGCCTTTTTCTGGTTTGGATCACGTAGTAATACGGTACCACACCGAAACTGTAAATTAAACCTGGTTGCGATTAATATTTTAGGGGATAGCGCAGGTTATGTCTCGGTTAGGTCTGAGATTTGCCTCCATCTGGCTCGTACTTTCGCATTTCTCGCATCCTTGTTGGCCAGATCCTGGGCTTTTTCAGGCTTTGACATGGCAGTAATGTGGTACCACACTGAAACAGTCAATTAAACCTGGTTCCGATTAATATTTTAGAGGATAACGCAGGTTATGCCTCGGTTAGTTCTGGTATTTGCCCTCATCTGGCTCGTACTTTCGCATTTTTCGCATACTTGTTGGCCAGATCCTGGCCTTTTTCTGGTTTGGATCACGTTGTGACGCGGCACCACAACGAAACAGTCAATTAATCCTGGTTGCGATTAATATTTTAGAGGATAACGCCGGTTATGTCTGGGTTAGGTCTGGTATTTGCCCTCATCTGGCTCGTACTTTCGCATTTTTCGCATACTTGTTGGCCTGATCCTGGCCTTTCTCTGGTTTGGATCTCGTAGTAATACGGTACCACACCGAAACAGTAAATTAAACCTGGTTGCGATTAATATTTTAGGGGATAGCGCAGGTTATGCCTCGGTTAGGTCTGGGATTTGCCCTCATCTGGCTCGTACTTTCGCATTTCTCGCATACTAGTTGGCCAGATCCTGGGCTTTTTCTGGTTTGGATCACGTCGTAATGTGGTACCACACTGAAACAGTCAATAAAAGCTGGTTCCGATTAGTATTTTAGGGGATAACGCCGGTTATGTCTGGGCTAGGTCTGGTATTTGCCCTCATCTGGCTCGTACTTTCGCATTTTTCGCATACTTGTTGGCCAGATCCTGGCCTTATTCTGTTTTGGATCACGTTGTAACGCGGCACCACACCCAAACAGTCAATTAGTCCTGGTTGCGATTAATATTTTAGAGGATAACGCCGGTTATGTCTGGGTTAGGTATGGTATTTGCCCTCATCTGGCTCGAACTTTCGCATTTTTCGCATAGTTGTTAACCAGATCCTGGCCTTTTTCTGGTTTGGATCACGTAGTAATACGGTACCACACCGAAACAGTAAATTAAACCTGGTTGCGATTAATATTTTAGAGGATAGCGCAGGTTATGTCTCGGTTATGTCTGGTATTTGCCCTCATCTGGCTCATACTTTCGCGTTTTTCGCATACATGTTGGCCAGATCCTGGGCTTTTTCTGGCTTGGATCACGTAGTAATGTGGTACCACACTGTCAATAAAAGCTGGTTCCAAATAGTATTTTAGAGGATAACGCTGGTTATGTCTGGGTTATTTCAGGTATTTGCAATCATCTGGCTCATACTTACTCGTTTTTCGCATACTCGTTGGGCAGATCCTGGGTTTTTTCTGGTTTGGATCACGTAGTAATGCGGTACCACACCGAAACAGTGAACTAAACCTGGTTGGGATTAATATTTTAGAGGATAACGCCGGTTACGTCTTGATTAGGTCTGGTATTTGCCCTCATCTGGCTCGTACTTTCGCATTTTCCGCATACTTGTTGGCCAGATCCTGGCCTTTTTCTGGTTTGGATCACGTAGTAATGCGGTACCACACCGAAACAGTCAATTAAAGCTGGTTGCGATTAATATTTTAGAGGATAACGCCGGTTATGTCTCGGTTAGGTCTGGGATTTGCCCTCATCTGGCTCGTACTTTCGCACTTTTCGCATGCATGTTGGCCAGATCCTGGGCTTTTTCTGGCTTGGATCACGTAGTAATGTGGTACCACACTGACAATAAAAGCTGGTTCCGAATAGTATTTTAGAGGATAACGCTGGTTATGTCGGTTATTTCCGGTATTTGCAATCATCTGGCACATACATACGCGTTTTTCGCATACTTGTTGGGCAGATCCTGGGTTTTTTCTGGTTTGGATAACGTAGTAATGTGGCACCACACTGAAACAGTCAATAAAAGCTGGTTCCGATTAATAGTTTGGAGGATAACGCTGTTTACGTTTGGGTTAGTTCTGGTATTTGCACTCATCTGGCTCGTACTTTCGCATTTTTCGCATACTTGTTGGCCAGATTCAGGGCTTTTTCTGGTTTGGATCATGTAGTAATGCGGTACCACACCCAAACAGTCAAGTAAACCTGTTTGCGATTAATATTTTAGAGGATAACGCCGGTTATGTCTCGGATTGGTCTGGTATTAGCAATCATCTGGCTCGTACTTTCGCATTTTTCGCATACTTGTTGGGCAGATCCTGGCCTTTTTCTGGCTTGGACCACGTAGTAATGCGGTACAACACCGAAACAGTCAATCAAACCTGGTTGCGATTAATATTTTAGAGGATAACGCCGGTAATGTCTGGGTTAGTTCTGGTATTTGCAATCATCTGGCTCGTACTTTCGCGTTTTTCGCATACTTGTTGGCCAGATACAGGGTTTTTTCTGGTTTGGATCACGTCGTAATGTGGTACCACACTGAAACAGTCAATAAAAGCTGGTTCCGATTACTATTTTAGAGGATAGCGCAGGTTATGTCTCGGCTAGGTCTGGGATTTGCCCTCATCTGGCTCGTACTTTCGCATTTCTCGCATACTAGTTGGCCAGATCCTGGGCTTTTTCTGGTTTGGATCACGTCGTAATGTGGTACCACACTGAAACAGTCAATAAAAGCTGGTTCCGATTAGTATTTTAGGGGATAACGCCGGTTATGTCTGGGCTAGGTCTGGTATTTGCCCTCATCTGGCTCGTACTTTCGCATTTTTCGCATACTTGTTGGCCAGATCCTGGCCTTTTTCTGGTTTGGATCACGTTGTAACGCGGCACCACGCCCAAACAGTCAATTAATCCTGGTTGCGATTAATATTTTAGAGGATAGCGCAGGTTATGTCTCGGCTAGGTCTGGTATTTACCCTCATCTGGCTCGTACTTTCGCATTTTTCGCATTCTTGTTGGCCAGATCCTGGCCTTTTTCTGGTTTGGATCTCGTAGTAATACGGTACCACACCGAAACAGTCAATTAAACCTGGTTCCGATTACTATTTTAGAGGATAGCGCAGGTTATGTCTCGGCTAGGTCTGGTAAATGCCCTCATCTGGCTCGTACTTTCGCATTTTTCGCATTCTTGTTGGCCAGATCCTGGCCTTTTTCTGGTTTGGATCACGATGTAATACGGTACCACACCGAAACAGTAAATTAAACCTGGTTCCGATTAATACTTTAGAGGATAACGCAGGTTATGCCTCGGTTAGTTCTGGTATTTGCCCTCATCTGGCTCGTACTTTCGCATTTTTCGCATACTTGTTGGCCAGATCCTGGCCTTTTTCTGGTTTGGATCACGTTGTAACGCGGCACCACAACGAAACAGTCATTTAATCCTGGTTGCGATTAATATTTGAGAGGATAACGCCGGTTATGTCTGGGTTAGGTCTGGTTTTTGCCCTCATCTGGTTCGTACTTTCGCATTTTTCGCTTACTTGTTGGCCAGATCTCGGGTTTTTTGTGGCTTGGATCCCGTCGTAATGTGGTTCCACACTGAAACAGTCAACTAAACCTGGTTGCGATTAATATTTTAGAGGATAGCGCAGGTTATGTCTCGGCTAGGTCTGGTATTTGCCCTCATCTGGCTCGTACTTTCGCATTTTTCGCATTCTTGTTGGCCAGATCCTGGCCTTTTTCTGGTTTGGATCTCGTAGTAATACGGTACCACACCGAAACAGTCAATTAAACCTGGTTCCGATTACTATTTTAGAGGATAGCGCAGGTTATGTCTCGGCTAGGTCTGGTAAATGCCCTCATCTGGCTCGTACTTTCGCATTTTTCGCATTCTTGTTGGCCAGATCCTGGCCTTTTTCTGGTTTGGATCACGTTGTAACGCGGCACCACACCCAAACAGTCAATTAATCCTGGTTGCGATTAATATTTTAGAGGATAACGCCGGTTATGTCTGGGTTAGGTCTGGTATTTGCCCTCATCTGGATCGAACTTTCGCATTTTTTGCATAGTTGTTGACCAGATCCTGGCCTTTTTCTGGTTTGGATCACGTAGTAATGCGGTATCACACCGAAACAGTCAATAGAAGCTGGTTCCGAATAGTATTTTAGAGGATAACGCTGGTTATGTCTAGATTAGTCCTGGTATTTGCAATCATCTGGCTCATACTTTCGCGTTTTTCGCATACATGTTGGCCAGATCCTGGGCTTTTTCTGGCTTGGATTACGTAGTAATGTGGTACCACACTGTCAATGAAAGCTGGTTCCGAATAGTATTTTAGAGGATAACGCTGGTTATGTTTGGGTTAGTTCTGGTATTTGCAATCATCAGGCACATACTTTCGCATTTTTCGCATACTTGTTTGTCAGATCCTGGGTCATTTCTGGTTTGGATCACGTAGTAATGCGGTACCACACAGAAACAGTCAACTACACCTGTTTGGGATTAATATTTTAAAGGATAACGCCGGTTACGTCTTGGTTAGGTCTGGTAATTGCCGTCATCTGGCTCGTACTTTCGCATTTTTCGCATACTTGTTGGCCAGATCCTGGCCTTTTTCTGGTTTGGATCACGTAGTAATGCGGTACCACACCGAAACTGTCAATTAAAGCTGGTTGCGATTAATATTTTAGAGGATAACGCCGGTTATGTCTCGGTAAGGTCTGGGATTTGCCCTCATCTGGCTCGTACTTTCGCATTTTCCGCATACTTGTTGGCCAGATCCTGGCCTTTTTCCGGTTTGGATCACGTAGTAATGCGGTACCACACCGAAACAGTCAATTAAAGCTGATTGCGATTAATATTTTAGAGGATAACGCCGGTTATGTCTCGGTTAGGTCTGAGATTTGCCCTCATCTGGCTCGTACTTTCGCACTTTTCGCATACATGTGGGCCAGATTCAGGGCTTTTTCTGGCTTGGATCACGTAGTAATGTGGTACCACACTGTCAATAAAAGCTGGTTCCAAATAGTATTTTAGAGGATAACGCTGGTTATGTCTGGGTAATTTCTGGTATTTGCAATCATCCGGCTCATACTTACTTGTTTTTCGCATACTCGTTGGGCAGATCCTGGGTTTTTTCTGGTTTGGATCACGTAGTAATGCGGTACCACACCGAAACAGTCAATTAATGCTGGTTGCGATTAATATTTTAGACGATAACGCCGGTTATGTCTCGGTAAGGTCTGGGATTTGCCCTCATCTGGCTCGTACTTTCGCATTTTCCGCATACTTGTTGGCCAGATCCTGGCCTTTTTCTGGTTTGGATCACGTAGTAATGCGGTACCACACCGAAACAGTCAATTAAAGCTGGTTGCGATTAATATATTAGAGGATAACGCCGGTTATGTCTCGGTTAGGTCTGGGATTTGCCCTCATCTGGCTCGTACTTTCGCAATTTCGCATACATGTTGGACAGATCCTGGGCTTTTTCTGGCTTGGATCACGTAGTAATGCGGTACCACACCGAAACAGTCAATTAAAGCTGGTTGCGATTAATATTGTAGAGGATAGCGCCGGTTATGTCTCGGTTAGGTCTGGGATTTGCCCTCATCTGGCTCGTACTTTCGCACTTTTCGCATACATGTTGGCCAGATCCTGGGCTTTTTCTGGCTTGGATCACGTAGTAATGTGGTACCACACTGACAATAAAAGCTGGTTCCGAATAGTATTTTAGAGGATAACACTGGTTATGTCTGGGTTATTTCCAGTATTTGCAATCATCTGGCTCCAACATACGCGTTTTTCGCATACTTGTTGGGCAGATCCTGGGTTTTTTCTGGTTTGGATAACGTAGTAATGTGGCACGACACTGAAACAGTCAATAAAAGCTGGTTCCGATTAATAGTTTGGAGGATAACGCTGTTTACGTTTGGGTTAGTTCTGGTATTTGCACTCATCTGGCTCGTACTTTCGCATTTTTCGCATACTTGTTGGCCAGATTCAGGGCTTTTTCTGGTTTGGATCATGTAGTAATTCGGTACCACACCGAAACAGTCAATTATACCTGTTTGGGATTAATATTTTAAAGGATAACGCCGGTTACGTCTTGGTTAGGTCTGGTATATGCCCTCATCTGGCTCGTACTTTCGCATTTTTCGCATACTTGTTGGCCAGATCCTGGCCTTTTTCTGGTTTGGATCACGTAGTAATGCGGTACCACACCGAAACAGTCAATTAAAGCTGGTGGCGATTAATATTTTAGAGGATAACGCCGGTTATGTCTCGGTTAGGTCTGAGATTTGCCCTCATCTGGCTCGTACTTTCGCATTTCTCGCATACTAGTTGGCCAGATCCTGGGCTTTTTCTGGCTTGGATCACGTAGTAATACGGTACCACACCGAAACTGTAAATTAAACCTGGTTGCGATTAATATTTTAGGGGATAGCGCAGGTTATGCCTCGGTTAGTTCTGGTATTTGCCCTCATCTGGCTCGTACTTTCGCATTTTTCGCATACTTGTTGGCCAGATCCTGGCCTTTTTCTGGTTTGGATCACGTAGTAATACGGTACCACACCGAAACTGTAAATTAAACCTGGTTGCGATTAATATTTTAGGGGATAGCGCAGGTTATGTCTCGGTTAGGTCTGAGATTTGCCTCCATCTGGCTCGTACTTTCGCATTTCTCGCATCCTTGTTGGCCAGATCCTGGGCTTTTTCAGGCTTTGACATGGCAGTAATGTGGTACCACACTGAAACAGTCAATTAAACCTGGTTCCGATTAATATTTTAGAGGATAACGCAGGTTATGCCTCGGTTAGTTCTGGTATTTGCCCTCATCTGGCTCGTACTTTCGCATTTTTCGCATACTTGTTGGCCAGATCCTGGCCTTTTTCTGGTTTGGATCACGTTGTGACGCGGCACCACAACGAAACAGTCAATTAATCCTGGTTGCGATTAATATTTTAGAGGATAACGCCGGTTATGTCTGGGTTAGGTCTGGTATTTGCCCTCATCTGGCTCGTACTTTCGCATTTTTCGCATACTTGTTGGCCTGATCCTGGCCTTTCTCTGGTTTGGATCTCGTAGTAATACGGTACCACACCGAAACAGTAAATTAAACCTGGTTGCGATTAATATTTTAGGGGATAGCGCAGGTTATGCCTCGGTTAGGTCTGGGATTTGCCCTCATCTGGCTCGTACTTTCGCATTTCTCGCATACTAGTTGGCCAGATCCTGGGCTTTTTCTGGTTTGGATCACGTCGTAATGTGGTACCACACTGAAACAGTCAATAAAAGCTGGTTCCGATTAGTATTTTAGGGGATAACGCCGGTTATGTCTGGGCTAGGTCTGGTATTTGCCCTCATCTGGCTCGTACTTTCGCATTTTTCGCATACTTGTTGGCCAGATCCTGGCCTTATTCTGTTTTGGATCACGTTGTAACGCGGCACCACACCCAAACAGTCAATTAGTCCTGGTTGCGATTAATATTTTAGAGGATAACGCCGGTTATGTCTGGGTTAGGTATGGTATTTGCCCTCATCTGGCTCGAACTTTCGCATTTTTCGCATAGTTGTTAACCAGATCCTGGCCTTTTTCTGGTTTGGATCACGTAGTAATACGGTACCACACCGAAACAGTAAATTAAACCTGGTTGCGATTAATATTTTAGAGGATAGCGCAGGTTATGTCTCGGTTATGTCTGGTATTTGCCCTCATCTGGCTCATACTTTCGCGTTTTTCGCATACATGTTGGCCAGATCCTGGGCTTTTTCTGGCTTGGATCACGTAGTAATGTGGTACCACACTGTCAATAAAAGCTGGTTCCAAATAGTATTTTAGAGGATAACGCTGGTTATGTCTGGGTTATTTCAGGTATTTGCAATCATCTGGCTCATACTTACTCGTTTTTCGCATACTCGTTGGGCAGATCCTGGGTTTTTTCTGGTTTGGATCACGTAGTAATGCGGTACCACACCGAAACAGTGAACTAAACCTGGTTGGGATTAATATTTTAGAGGATAACGCCGGTTACGTCTTGATTAGGTCTGGTATTTGCCCTCATCTGGCTCGTACTTTCGCATTTTCCGCATACTTGTTGGCCAGATCCTGGCCTTTTTCTGGTTTGGATCACGTAGTAATGCGGTACCACACCGAAACAGTCAATTAAAGCTGGTTGCGATTAATATTTTAGAGGATAACGCCGGTTATGTCTCGGTTAGGTCTGGGATTTGCCCTCATCTGGCTCGTACTTTCGCACTTTTCGCATGCATGTTGGCCAGATCCTGGGCTTTTTCTGGCTTGGATCACGTAGTAATGTGGTACCACACTGACAATAAAAGCTGGTTCCGAATAGTATTTTAGAGGATAACGCTGGTTATGTCGGTTATTTCCGGTATTTGCAATCATCTGGCACATACATACGCGTTTTTCGCATACTTGTTGGGCAGATCCTGGGTTTTTTCTGGTTTGGATAACGTAGTAATGTGGCACCACACTGAAACAGTCAATAAAAGCTGGTTCCGATTAATAGTTTGGAGGATAACGCTGTTTACGTTTGGGTTAGTTCTGGTATTTGCACTCATCTGGCTCGTACTTTCGCATTTTTCGCATACTTGTTGGCCAGATTCAGGGCTTTTTCTGGTTTGGATCATGTAGTAATGCGGTACCACACCCAAACAGTCAAGTAAACCTGTTTGCGATTAATATTTTAGAGGATAACGCCGGTTATGTCTCGGATTGGTCTGGTATTAGCAATCATCTGGCTCGTACTTTCGCATTTTTCGCATACTTGTTGGGCAGATCCTGGCCTTTTTCTGGCTTGGACCACGTAGTAATGCGGTACAACACCGAAACAGTCAATCAAACCTGGTTGCGATTAATATTTTAGAGGATAACGCCGGTAATGTCTGGGTTAGTTCTGGTATTTGCAATCATCTGGCTCGTACTTTCGCGTTTTTCGCATACTTGTTGGCCAGATACAGGGTTTTTTCTGGTTTGGATCACGTCGTAATGTGGTACCACACTGAAACAGTCAATAAAAGCTGGTTCCGATTACTATTTTAGAGGATAGCGCAGGTTATGTCTCGGCTAGGTCTGGGATTTGCCCTCATCTGGCTCGTACTTTCGCATTTCTCGCATACTAGTTGGCCAGATCCTGGGCTTTTTCTGGTTTGGATCACGTCGTAATGTGGTACCACACTGAAACAGTCAATAAAAGCTGGTTCCGATTAGTATTTTAGGGGATAACGCCGGTTATGTCTGGGCTAGGTCTGGTATTTGCCCTCATCTGGCTCGTACTTTCGCATTTTTCGCATACTTGTTGGCCAGATCCTGGCCTTTTTCTGGTTTGGATCACGTTGTAACGCGGCACCACGCCCAAACAGTCAATTAATCCTGGTTGCGATTAATATTTTAGAGGATAGCGCAGGTTATGTCTCGGCTAGGTCTGGTATTTACCCTCATCTGGCTCGTACTTTCGCATTTTTCGCATTCTTGTTGGCCAGATCCTGGCCTTTTTCTGGTTTGGATCTCGTAGTAATACGGTACCACACCGAAACAGTCAATTAAACCTGGTTCCGATTACTATTTTAGAGGATAGCGCAGGTTATGTCTCGGCTAGGTCTGGTAAATGCCCTCATCTGGCTCGTACTTTCGCATTTTTCGCATTCTTGTTGGCCAGATCCTGGCCTTTTTCTGGTTTGGATCACGATGTAATACGGTACCACACCGAAACAGTAAATTAAACCTGGTTCCGATTAATACTTTAGAGGATAACGCAGGTTATGCCTCGGTTAGTTCTGGTATTTGCCCTCATCTGGCTCGTACTTTCGCATTTTTCGCATACTTGTTGGCCAGATCCTGGCCTTTTTCTGGTTTGGATCACGTTGTAACGCGGCACCACAACGAAACAGTCATTTAATCCTGGTTGCGATTAATATTTGAGAGGATAACGCCGGTTATGTCTGGGTTAGGTCTGGTTTTTGCCCTCATCTGGTTCGTACTTTCGCATTTTTCGCTTACTTGTTGGCCAGATCTCGGGTTTTTTGTGGCTTGGATCCCGTCGTAATGTGGTTCCACACTGAAACAGTCAACTAAACCTGGTTGCGATTAATATTTTAGAGGATAGCGCAGGTTATGTCTCGGCTAGGTCTGGTATTTGCCCTCATCTGGCTCGTACTTTCGCATTTTTCGCATTCTTGTTGGCCAGATCCTGGCCTTTTTCTGGTTTGGATCTCGTAGTAATACGGTACCACACCGAAACAGTCAATTAAACCTGGTTCCGATTACTATTTTAGAGGATAGCGCAGGTTATGTCTCGGCTAGGTCTGGTAAATGCCCTCATCTGGCTCGTACTTTCGCATTTTTCGCATTCTTGTTGGCCAGATCCTGGCCTTTTTCTGGTTTGGATCACGTTGTAACGCGGCACCACACCCAAACAGTCAATTAATCCTGGTTGCGATTAATATTTTAGAGGATAACGCCGGTTATGTCTGGGTTAGGTCTGGTATTTGCCCTCATCTGGATCGAACTTTCGCATTTTTTGCATAGTTGTTGACCAGATCCTGGCCTTTTTCTGGTTTGGATCACGTAGTAATGCGGTATCACACCGAAACAGTCAATAGAAGCTGGTTCCGAATAGTATTTTAGAGGATAACGCTGGTTATGTCTAGATTAGTCCTGGTATTTGCAATCATCTGGCTCATACTTTCGCGTTTTTCGCATACATGTTGGCCAGATCCTGGGCTTTTTCTGGCTTGGATTACGTAGTAATGTGGTACCACACTGTCAATGAAAGCTGGTTCCGAATAGTATTTTAGAGGATAACGCTGGTTATGTTTGGGTTAGTTCTGGTATTTGCAATCATCAGGCACATACTTTCGCATTTTTCGCATACTTGTTTGTCAGATCCTGGGTCATTTCTGGTTTGGATCACGTAGTAATGCGGTACCACACAGAAACAGTCAACTACACCTGTTTGGGATTAATATTTTAAAGGATAACGCCGGTTACGTCTTGGTTAGGTCTGGTAATTGCCGTCATCTGGCTCGTACTTTCGCATTTTTCGCATACTTGTTGGCCAGATCCTGGCCTTTTTCTGGTTTGGATCACGTAGTAATGCGGTACCACACCGAAACTGTCAATTAAAGCTGGTTGCGATTAATATTTTAGAGGATAACGCCGGTTATGTCTCGGTAAGGTCTGGGATTTGCCCTCATCTGGCTCGTACTTTCGCATTTTCCGCATACTTGTTGGCCAGATCCTGGCCTTTTTCCGGTTTGGATCACGTAGTAATGCGGTACCACACCGAAACAGTCAATTAAAGCTGATTGCGATTAATATTTTAGAGGATAACGCCGGTTATGTCTCGGTTAGGTCTGAGATTTGCCCTCATCTGGCTCGTACTTTCGCACTTTTCGCATACATGTGGGCCAGATTCAGGGCTTTTTCTGGCTTGGATCACGTAGTAATGTGGTACCACACTGTCAATAAAAGCTGGTTCCAAATAGTATTTTAGAGGATAACGCTGGTTATGTCTGGGTAATTTCTGGTATTTGCAATCATCCGGCTCATACTTACTTGTTTTTCGCATACTCGTTGGGCAGATCCTGGGTTTTTTCTGGTTTGGATCACGTAGTAATGCGGTACCACACCGAAACAGTCAATTAATGCTGGTTGCGATTAATATTTTAGACGATAACGCCGGTTATGTCTCGGTAAGGTCTGGGATTTGCCCTCATCTGGCTCGTACTTTCGCATTTTCCGCATACTTGTTGGCCAGATCCTGGCCTTTTTCTGGTTTGGATCACGTAGTAATGCGGTACCACACCGAAACAGTCAATTAAAGCTGGTTGCGATTAATATATTAGAGGATAACGCCGGTTATGTCTCGGTTAGGTCTGGGATTTGCC
The DNA here is from genome assembly GCF_051014445.1 of Colletes latitarsis. Classification (NCBI taxonomy): domain Eukaryota; kingdom Metazoa; phylum Arthropoda; class Insecta; order Hymenoptera; family Colletidae; genus Colletes; species Colletes latitarsis. The sequence goes on from NC_135137.1 coordinate 4,413,408, forward strand.
CTCATCTGGCTCGTACTTTCGCAATTTCGCATACATGTTGGACAGATCCTGGGCTTTTTCTGGCTTGGATCACGTAGTAATGCGGTACCACACCGAAACAGTCAATTAAAGCTGGTTGCGATTAATATTGTAGAGGATAGCGCCGGTTATGTCTCGGTTAGGTCTGGGATTTGCCCTCATCTGGCTCGTACTTTCGCACTTTTCGCATACATGTTGGCCAGATCCTGGGCTTTTTCTGGCTTGGATCACGTAGTAATGTGGTACCACACTGACAATAAAAGCTGGTTCCGAATAGTATTTTAGAGGATAACACTGGTTATGTCTGGGTTATTTCCAGTATTTGCAATCATCTGGCTCCAACATACGCGTTTTTCGCATACTTGTTGGGCAGATCCTGGGTTTTTTCTGGTTTGGATAACGTAGTAATGTGGCACGACACTGAAACAGTCAATAAAAGCTGGTTCCGATTAATAGTTTGGAGGATAACGCTGTTTACGTTTGGGTTAGTTCTGGTATTTGCACTCATCTGGCTCGTACTTTCGCATTTTTCGCATACTTGTTGGCCAGATTCAGGGCTTTTTCTGGTTTGGATCATGTAGTAATTCGGTACCACACCGAAACAGTCAATTATACCTGTTTGGGATTAATATTTTAAAGGATAACGCCGGTTACGTCTTGGTTAGGTCTGGTATATGCCCTCATCTGGCTCGTACTTTCGCATTTTTCGCATACTTGTTGGCCAGATCCTGGCCTTTTTCTGGTTTGGATCACGTAGTAATGCGGTACCACACCGAAACAGTCAATTAAAGCTGGTGGCGATTAATATTTTAGAGGATAACGCCGGTTATGTCTCGGTTAGGTCTGAGATTTGCCCTCATCTGGCTCGTACTTTCGCACTTTTCGCATACATGTTGGCCAGATCCCGGGCTTTTTCTGGCTTGGATCACGTAGTAATGTGGTACCACACTGTCAATAAAAGCTGGTTCCAAATAGTATTTTAGAGGATAACGCTGGTTATGTCTGGGTTATTTCTGGTATTTGCAATCATCTGGCTCATACTTACTCGCTTTTCGCATACTCGTTGGGCAGATCCTGGGTTTTTTCTGGTTTGGATCACGTAGTAATGCGGTACCACACCGAAACAGTGAACTAAACCTGGTTGGGATTAATATTCTAGAGGATAACGCCGGTTACGTCTTGGTTAGGTCTGGTATTTGCCCTCATCTGGCTCGTACTTTCGCATTTTCCGCATACTTGTTGGCCAGATCCTGGCCTTTTTCTGGTTTGGATCACGTAGTAATTCGGTACCACACCGAAACAGTCAATTAAAGCTGGCTGCGATTAATATTTTAGAGGATAACGCCGGTAATGTCTGGGTTAGTTCTGGTATTTGCAATCATCTGGCTCGTACTTTCGCGTTTTTCGCATACTCGTTGGGCAGATCCTGGGTTTTTTCTGGTTTGGATCACGTAGTAATGCGGTACCACACCGAAACAGTCAATTAATGCTGGTTGCGATTAATATTTTAGACGATAACGCCGGTTATGTCTCGGTAAGGTCTGGGATTTGCCCTCATCTGGCTCGTACTTTCGCATTTTCCGCATACTTGTTGGCCAGATCCTGGCCTTTTTCTGGTTTGGATCACGTAGTAATGCGGTACCACACCGAAACAGTCAATTAAAGCTGGTTGCGATTAATATATTAGAGGATAACGCCGGTTATGTCTCAGTTAGGTCTGGGATTTGCCCTCATCTGGCTCGTACTTTCGCAATTTCGCATACATGTTGGACAGATCCTGGGCTTTTTCTGGCTTGGATCACGTAGTAATGCGGTACCACACCGAAACAGTCAATTAAAGCTGGTTGCGATTAATATTGTAGAGGATAGCGCCGGTTATGTCTCGGTTAGGTCTGGGATTTGCCCTCATCTGGCTCGTACTTTCGCACTTTTCGCATACATGTTGGCCAGATCCTGGGCTTTTTCTGGCTTGGATCACGTAGTAATGTGGTACCACACTGACAATAAAAGCTGGTTCCGAATAGTATTTTAGAGGATAACACTGGTTATGTCTGGGTTATTTCCGGTATTTGCAATCATCTGGCTCCAACATACGCGTTTTTCGCATACTTGTTGGGCAGATCCTGGGTTTTTTCTGGTTTGGATAACGTAGTAATGTGGCACCACACTGAAACAGTCAATAAAAGCTGGTTCCGATTAATAGTTTGGAGGATAACGCTGTTTACGTTTGGGTTAGTTCTGGTATTTGCACTCATCTGGCTCGTACTTTCGCATTTTTCGCATACTTGTTGGCCAGATTCAGGGCTTTTTCTGGTTTGGATCATGTAGTAATTCGGTACCACACCGAAACAGTCAATTATACCTGTTTGGGATTAATATTTTAAAGGATAACGCCGGTTACGTCTTGGTTAGGTCTGGTATATGCCCTCATCTGGCTCGTACTTTCGCATTTTTCGCATACTTGTTGGCCAGATCCTGGCCTTTTTCTGGTTTGGATCACGTAGTAATGCGGTACCACACCGAAACAGTCAATTAAAGCTGGTTGCGATTAATATATTAGAGGATAACGCCGGTTATGTCTCCGTTAGGTCTGGGATTTGCCCTCATCTGGCTCGTACTTTCGCACTTTTCGCATACATGTTGGACAGATCCTGTGCTTTTTCTGGCTTGGATCACGTAGTAATGCGGTACCACACCGAAACAGTCAATTAAAGCTGGTTGCGATTAATATTTTAGAGGATAACGCCGGTTATGTCTCGGTTAGGTCTGGGATTTGCCCTCATCTGGCTCGTACTTTCGCACTTTTCGCATACATGTTGGCCAGATCCTGGCCTTTTTCTGGTTTGGATCACGTAGTAATGCGGTACCACACCGAAACAGTCGATTATACCTGTTTGGGATTAATATTTTAAAGGATAACGCCGGTTACGTCTTGGTTAGATCTGGTATTTGCCCTCATCTGGCTCGTACTTTCGCATTTTTCGCATACTTTGTGGCCAGATCCTGGCCTTTTTCTGGTTTGGATCACGTAGTAATGCGGTACCACACCGAAACAGTCAATTAAAGCTGGTTGCGATTAATATTTTAGAGGATAACGCCGGTTATGTCTCGGTAAGGTCTGGTATTTGCCCTCATCTGGCTCGTACTTTCGCATTTTTCGCATACTTGTTGGCCAGATCCTGGCCTTTTTCTGGTTTGGATCACGTAGTAATGCGGTACCACACCGAAACAGTCAATTAAAGCTGGTTGCGATTAATATTTTAGAGGATAACGCCAGTTATGTCTCGGTTAGGTCTGAGATTTGCCCTCATCTGGCTCGTACTTTCGCACTTTTCGCATACATGTTGGCCAGATCCCGGGCTTTTTCTGGCTTGGATCACGTAGTAATGTGGTGCCACACTGTCAATAAAAGCTGGTACCAAATAGTATTTTAGAGGATAACGCTGGTTATGTCTGGGTTATTTCTGGTATTTGCAATCATCTGGCTCATACTTACTCGCTTTTCGCATACTCGTTGGGCAGATCCTGGGTTTTTTCTGGTTTGGATCACGTAGTAATGCGGTACCACACCGAAACAGTGAACTAAACCTGGTTGGGATTAATATTCTAGAGGATAACGCCGGTTACGTCTTGGTTAGGTCGGGTATTTGCCCTCATCTGGCTCGAACTTTCGCATTTTCCGCATACTTGTTGGCCAGATCCTGGCCTTATTCTGGTTTGGATCACGTAGTAATGCGGTACCACACCGAAACTGTCAATTAAAGCTGGCTGCGATTAATATTTTAGAGGATAACGCAGGTAATGTATGGGTTAGTTCTGGTATTTGCAATCATCTGGCTCGTACTTTCGCGTTTATCGCATACTTGTTGGCCAGATCCAGGGTTGTTTCAGGTTTGGATCCCGTAGTAATGAGGTTCCACACCGAAACAGTCAATTGAACGTGGTTGCGATTAATATTTTAGAGGATAACGCCGGTTATGTCGCGGTTAGGTCTGGGATTTGCCCTCATCTGGCTCGTACTTTCGCATTTTTCGCATACTTGTTGGCCAGATCCTGGCCTTTTTCTCGTTTGGATCACGTAGTAATGCGGTACCACACCGAAACAGTCAATTCAAGCTGATTGCGATTAATATTTTACAGGATAACGCCGGTTATGTCTCGGTTAGGTCTGAGATTTGCCCTCATCTGGCTCGTACTTTCGCACTTTTCGCATACATGTTGGCCAGATCCCGGGCTTTTTCTGGCTTGGATCACGTAGTAATGTGGTACCACACTGTCAATAAAAGCTGGTTCCAAATAGTATTTTAGAGGATAACGCTGGTTATGTCTGGGTTATTTCTGGTATTTGCAATCATCTGGCTCATACTTACTCGTTTTTCGCATACTCGTTGGGCAGATCCAGATATTTTAGAGGATGACGCCGGTTACGTCTTGGTTAGGTCTGGTATCTGCCCTCATCTGGCTCGTACTTTCGCATTTTTCGCATACTTGTTGGCCAGATCCTGGCAGTTTTCTGGTGTGGATCACGTAGTAATGCGGTACCACACCGAAACAGTCAATTAAAGCTGGGAGCGATTAATACTTTAGAGGATAACGCCGTTTATGTCTCGGTTAGGTCTGGGATTTGCCCTCATCTGGCTCGTACTTTCGCACTTTTCGCATACTTGTTGACCAGATCCCGGGCTTTTTCTGGCTTGGATCACGTAGTAATGTGGTAACACACTGTCAATAAAAGCTGGTTCCGAATAGTATTTTAGAGGATAACGCTGGTTATGTCTGGGTTAGTTCTGGTATTTGCAATCATCTGGCTCATACTTACGCGTTTTTCGCATACTTGTTGGGCAGATCCTGGCCTGTTTCTAGCTTGGGCCACGTAGGAATGCGGTACCACACCGAAACAGTAAATTAAACCTGGTTGCGATTAATATTTTAGAGGATAGCGCAGGTTATGTCTCGGTTAGGTCTGGGATTTTCCCTCACCTGGCTCGTACTTTCGCATTTTTCGCATACTTGTTGGCCAGATCCTGGGCTTTTTCAGGCTTTGACATGGCAGTGATGTGGTACCACACTGAAACAGTCAATTAAACCTGGTTCCTATCAATATTTTAGAGGATAACGCAGGTTATGCCTCGGTTAGTTCTGGTATTTGCCCTCATCTGGCTCGTACTTTCGCATTTTTCGCATACTTGTTGGCCAGATTCAGGGCTTTTTCTGGTTTGGATCATGTAGTAATGCGGTACCACACCGAAACAGTCAATCTAACCTGTTTGCGATTAATATTTTAGAGGATAACGCCGGTAATGTCTGGGTTAGTTCTGGTATTTGCAATCATCTGGCTCGTACTTTCGCACTTTTCGCATACTTGTTGGCCAGATTCAGGGCTTTTTCTGGTTTGGATCATGTAGTAATGCGGTACCACACCGAAACAGTCAATCTAACCTGTTTGCGATTAATATTTTAGAGGATAACGCCGGTAATGTCTGGGTTAGTTCTGGTATTTGCAATCATCTGGCTCGTACTTTCGCACTTTTCGCATACATGTTGGCCAGGTCCTGGGTTTTTTCTGGTTTGCATCCCGTAGTAATGAGGTTCCACACCGAAACAGTCAATTAAACGTGGTTGCTATTAATATTTTAGAGGATAGCGCAGGTTATGTCTCGGTTAGGTCTGGGATTTTCCCTCACCTGGCTCGTACTTTCGCATTTTTCGCATACTTGTTGGCCAGATCCTGGGCTTTTTCAGGCTTTGACATGGCAGTGATGTGGTACCACACTGAAACAGTCAATTAAACCTGGTTCCTATCAATATTTTAGAGGATAACGCAGGTTATGCCTCGGTTAGTTCTGGTATTTGCCCTCATCTGGCTCGTACTTTCGCATTTTTCGCATACTTGTTGGCCAGATTCAGGGCTTTTTCTGGTTTGGATCATGTAGTAATGCGGTACCACACCGAAACAGTCAATCTAACCTGTTTGCGATTAATATTTTAGAGGATAACGCCGGTAATGTCTGGGTTAGTTCTGGTATTTGCCCTCATCTGGCTCGTACTTTCGCATTTTTCGCATACTTGTTGGCCAGATTCAGGGCTTTTTCTGGTTTGGATCATGTAGTAATGCGGTACCACACCGAAACAGTCAATCTAACCTGTTTGCGATTAATATTTTAGAGGATAACGCCGGTAATGTCTGGGTTAGTTCTGGTATTTGCAATCATCTGGCTCGTACTTTCGCTTTTTTCGCATACGTGTTGGCCAGATCCTGGGTTTTTTCTGGTTTGGATCCCGTAGTAATAAGGTTCCAGACCGAAACAGTCAATTAAACGTGGTTGCTATTAATATTTTAGTGGATAGCGCAGGTTATGTCTCGGTTAGGTTTGGGATTTGCCCACATCTGGCTCGTACTTTCGCATTTTTCGCGTACTTGTTGGCCAGATCCTTGACTTTTTGTGGTTTGTATCACGTTGTAACGCGGCACCACACCGAAGCTGTCAATTAATCCTGGTTGCGATTAATATTTTAGAGGATAACGCCGGTTATGTCTCGGTTAGGTCTGGGATTTGCCCTCATCTGGCTCGTACTTTCGCATGTTTCGCATACTTGTTGGCCAGATCCTGGGCTTTTTCTGGTTTGGATAACGTAGTAATGTGGTACCACACTGAAACAGTCAATAAAACCTGGATCCGATTAGTATTTTAGGGGATAACGCCGGTTATGTCTGGGTTAGGTCCGGTATTTGCCCTCATCTCGCTCGTACTTTCGCATTTTTCGCTTACTTGTTGGCCAGATCTCGGGTTTTTTGTGGTTTGGATCCCGTCGTAATGTGGTTCCACACCGAAACAGTCAACTAAACCTGTTTGGGATTAATATTTTAGAGGATAACGCTGGTTACGTATGGGTTAGTTCTGGTACTTGCACACATCTGGCTCCTTCTTTCGCATTTTTCGCATACTTGTTGGGCAGATCCTGGGCTTTTTCTGGCTTGGATCCCGTAGTAATGTGGTAACACACTGTCAATAAAATCTGGTTCCGAATAGTATTTTAGAGGATAACGCTGGTTATGTCTGGGTTAGTTCTGGTATTTGCAATCATCTGGCTTATACTTTCGCGTTTTTCGCATACTTTTTGGCCGGATCCAGGCCTTTTTCTGGTTTGGATCACGAAGTAATGCGTTACCACACCGAAACAATCAATTAAACCTGGTTGCGATTGATATTTTAGAGGATAACGCCGGTAATGTCTGGGTTAGGTCTGGTATTTACCCTCATCTGGCTCGTACTTTCGCATTTTTCGCATACTTGTTGGCCAGATCCTGGCCCTTTTCTGGTTTGGATCACGTAGTAATGCGGAACCACACCGAAACAGTCAATTAAAGCTGGTTGCGATTAATATTTTAGAGGATAACGCCGGTTATGTCTCGGTTAGGTCTGGGATTTGCCCTCATCTGGCTCGTACTTTCGCACTTTTCGCATACTTGTTGGCCAGATCCTGGGCTTTTTCTGGCTTGGATCCCGTAGTAATGTGGTAACACACTGTCAATAAAATCTGGTTCCGAATAGTATTTTAGAGGATAACGCTGGTTATGTCTGGGTTAGTTCTGGTATTTGCAGTCATCTGGCTCATACTTACGCGTTTTTCGCATACTTGTTGGGCAGATCCTGGCCTTTTTCTGGCTTGGACCTCGTAGTAATGCGGTACCACACCGAAACAGCCAATCAAACCTGGTTGCGATTAATATTTTAGACGATAACGCCGGTTATGTCTGGGTTAGTTCTGGTATATGCAATCATCTGGCTCATACTTACGCGTTTTTCGCATACTTGTTGGGCAGATCCTGGCATTTTTCTGGCTTGGACCACGTAGGAATGCGGTACCACACCGAAACAGTCAATCAAACCTGTTTGCGATTAATATTTTAAAGGATAACGCCGGTTATGTCTCGGTTTGGTCTGGTATTAGCAATCATCCGGCTCGTACTCTCGCATTTTTCGCATACTTGTTGGGCAGATCCTGGCCTTTTTCTGGCTTGGACCACGTAGTAATGCGGTACCACACCGAAACAGCCAATCAAACCTGGTTGCGATTAATATTTTAGACGATAACGCCGGTTATGTCTCGGTTTGGTCTGGCATATGCAATCATCTGGCTCATACATACGCGTTTTTCGCATACTTGTTGGGCAAATCCTGGGTTTTTTCTGGTTTGGATAACGTAGTAATGTGGCACCACACTGAAACAGTCAATAAAAGCTGGTTCCGATTAATAGTTTGGAGGATAACGCAGGTTATGCCTCGGTTAGTTCTGGTATTTGCCCTCATCTGGCTCGTACTTTCGCATTTTTCGCATACTTGTTGGCCAGATCCTTGACTTTTTGTGGTATGGATCACGTTGTAACGCGGCACCACACCGAAACAGTCAATTAATCCTGGTTGCGATTAATATTTTAGAGGATAACGCCGGTTATGTCTCGGTTTGGTCTGGTATTAGCAATCATCTGGCTCGTACTTTCGCATTTTTCACATACTTGTTGGGCAGATCCTGGCCTTTTTCTGGCTTGGACCACGTAGTAATGCGGTACCACACCGAACCAGTCAATCAAACCTGGTTGCGATTAATATTTTAGAGGATAACGCCGGTAATGTCTGGGTAAGTTCTGGTATTAGCAATCATCTGGCTCGTACTTTCGCATTTTTCGCATACTTGTTGGGCAGATCCTGGCCTTTTTCTGGCTTGGACCACGTAGGAATGCGGTACCACACCGAAACAGTCAATTAATCCTGGTTGCGATTAATATTTTAGAGGATAACGCCGGTTGTGTCTAAGTTAGGTCTGATATTTGCCCTCATCTGGCTCGTACTTTCGCATTTTTCGCATACTTGTTGGCCAGATCCTGGCCTTTTTCTGGTTTGGATCACGTAGTAATACGGTACCACACCGAAACAGTAAATTAAACCTGGTTGCGATTAATATTTTAGAGGATAGCGCAGGTTATGTCTCGGTTAGGTCTGGGATTTGCCCTCATCTGGCTCGTACTTTCGCATTTTTCGCATACTTGTTGGCCAGATCCTGGGCTTTTTCTGGTTTGGATCACGAAGTAATGCGGTACCACACCAAAACAATCAATTAAACCTGGTTGCGATTGATATTTTAGAGGATAACGCCGGTAATGTCTGGGTTAGGTCTGGTATTTACCCTCATCTGGCTCGTACTTTCGCATTTTTCGCATACTTGTTGGACAGATGCTGGCCTTTTTCTGGTTTGGATCACGTAGTAATGCGGAACCACTCCGAAACAGTCAATTAAAGCTGGTTGCGATTAATATTTTAGAGGATAACGCCGGTTATGTCTCGGTTAGGTCTGGGATTTGCCCTCATCTGGCTCGTACTTTCGCATTTTTCGCATACTTGTTGGCCAGATCCTGGGCTTTTTCTGGCTTGGATCACGTAGTAATGTGGTAACACACTGTCAATAAAAGCTGGTTCCGAATAGTATTTTAGACGATAACGCTGGTTATGTCTGGGTTAGTTCTGGTCTTTGCAGTCATCTGGCTCATGCTTACGCGTTTTTCGCATACTTGTTGGGCAGATACTGGGTTTTTTCTGATTTGGATCACGTCGTAATGTGGTACCACACTGAAACAGTCAATAAAAGCTGGTTCCGATTAGTATTTTAGGGGATAACGCCGGTTATGTCTGGGTAAGGTCTAGTATTTGCCCTCATCTGTCTCATACTCTCGCGTTTTTCGCATACTTGTTGGCCTGATCCTGGGATTATTCTGGTTTGGATCCCGTAGTAGTGTGGTTCCACACCGAAACAGTCAATTAATCCCGGTTGCGAATAATATTTTAGAGGATAACGCCGGTTATGTCTGGGTTAGGTCTGGTATTTGCACTCATCTGGCTCGTACTTTCGCATTTTTCGCATACTTGTTGGCCAGATCCAGGGCTTTTTCTGGTTTGCATCACGTACTAATGCGGTACCACACCGAAACAGTCAACTAAACCTGGTTGGGATTAATATATTAGAGGATAACGCCGGTTACGTCTTGGTTAGGTCTGTTATTTGACCTCATCTGGCTCGTACTTTCGCACTTTTCGCATACATGTTGGCCAGATCCTGGGCTTTTTCTGGCTTGGATCACGTAGTAATGTGGTACCACGCTGCCAATAAAAGCTGGTTCCGAATAGTATTTTAGAGGATAACGCTGGTTATGTCTGGGTTATTTCCGGTATTTGCAATCATCTGGCTCATACATACGCGTTTTTCGCATACTTGTTGGGCAGATCCTGGGTTTTTTCTGGTTTGGATGACGTAGTAATGTGGCACCACACTGAAACAGTCAATAAAAGCTGGTTCCGATTAATAGTTTGCAGGATAACGCTGTTTACGTTTTGGTTAGTTCTGGTATTTGCACTCATCTGGCTCGTACTTTCGCATTTTTCGCATACTTGTTGGCGAGATTCAGGGCTCTTTCTGGTTTGGATCATGTAGTAATGTGGTACCACACCGAAACAGTCAATTAAACCTGTTTGCGATTAATATTTTAGAGGATAACGCCGGTAATGTCTGGGTTAGTTCTGGTATTTGCAATCATCTGGCTCGTACTTTCGCTTTTTTCGCATACTTGTTGGCCAGATCCTGGGTTTTTTCTTGTTTGGATCACGTAGTAATGCGGTACCACACCGAAACAGTCAACTAAACCAGTGTTGGGATTAATATTTTAGAGGATAACGCCGGTTACGTCTTGGTTAGGTCTGGTATTTGCCCTCATCTGGCTCGTACTTTCGCACTTTTCGCATACTTGTTGGCCAGATCCTGGGCTTTTTCTGGCTTGGATCACGTAGTAATGTGGTACCTCACTGTCAATAAAAGCTGGTTCCAAATAGTACTTTGGAGGATAACGCTGGTTATGTCTGGATTATTTCTGGTATATGCAATCATCTGGCTCATACTTACGCGTTTTTCGCATACTTGTTGGGCAGATCCTGGCCTTTTTCTGGCTTGGACCACGTAGTAATGCGGTACCACACCGAAACAGCCAATCAAACCTGGTTGCGATTAATATTTTAGAGGATAACGCCGGTTATGTCTCGGTTTGGTCTGGTATATGCAATCATCTGGCTCATACTTACGCGTTTCTCGCATACTTGTTGGCCAGATCCTGGGCTTTTTCTGGCTTGGATCACGTAGTAATGTGGTAACACACTGTCAATAAAAGCTGGTTCCTAATAGTATTTTAGTGGATAACGCTGGTTATGCTTCGGTTATTTCTGGTATATGCAATCATCTGGCTCATAGTTACGCGTTTTTCGCATACTTGTTGGGCAGATCCTGGCCTTTTTCTGGCTTGGACCACGTAGGAATGCGGTACCACACCGAAACAGTTAATCAAACCTGTTTGCGATTAATATTTTAGAGGATAACGCCGGTAATGTCTGGGTTAGTTCTGGTATTTGCAATCATCTGGCTCGTACTTTCGCATTTTTCGCATACTTGTTGGCCAGATCCTGGGCCTGATTCTGGTTTGGATCACGTAGTAATGTGGTACCACACTGAAACAGTCAATAGAAGCTGGTTCCGAATAGTATTTTAGAGGTTAACGCTGGTTATGCCTGGGTTATTTCTGGTATATGCAATCATCTGGCTCATAGTTACGCGTTTTTCGCATACTTGTTGGGCAGATCCAAGGTTTTTTCTGGTTTGGATCCCGTAGTAATGAGGTTCCACACCGAAACAGTCAATTGAACGTGGTTGCGATTAATATTTTAGAGGATAACGCCGGTTATGTCGCGGTTAGGTCTGGGATTTGCCGTCATCTGGCTCGTACTTTCGCATTTTTCGCATACTTGTTGGCCAGATCCTGGGCTTTTTCTAGCTTGGATCACGTAGTAATGTGGTACCACACTGTCAATAAAAGCTGGTTCCTAATAGTATTTTAGTGGATAACGCTGGTTATGCCTGGGTTATTTCTGGTATTTGCAATCATCTGGCTCATAGTTACGCGTTTTTCGCATACTTGTTGGGCAGATCCTGGCCTTTTTCTGGCTTGGACCACGTAGGAATGCGGTACCACACCGAAACAGTCAATCAAACCTGTTTGCGATTAATATTTTAGAGGATAACGCCGGTAATGTCTGGGTTAGTTCTGGTATTTGCAATCATCTGGCTCGTACTTTCGCATTTTTCGCATACTTGTTGGGCAGATACTGGCCTTTTTCTGGCTTTGACCACGTAGTAATGTGGTACCACACTGAAACAGTCAATTAAACCTGGTTCGAATTAATATTTTAGAGGATAACGCCGGTTATGTCTGGGTTAGGTCTGGTATTTGCCCTCATCTGGCTTGTACTTTCGCATTTTTCGCTTACTTGTTGGACAGATCTCGGGTTTTTTGTGGTTTGGATCCCGTCGTAATGCGGTTCCACACCGAAACAGTCAATTATACCTGGTTACGATTAATATTTTGGAGGATAACGCTGGTTATGTTTGGGTTAGTTCTGGTATTTGCAATCATCAGGCACATACTTTCGCATTTTTCGCATACTTGTTGGCCAGATCCTGGCCTTTTTCTGGTTTGGATCACGTAGTAATGCGGTAGCACACCTAAACAGTCAATTAAAGCTGGTTGCGATTAGTATTTTAGGGGATAACGCCGGTTATGTCTGGGTTAGGTCTGGTATTTGCACTCATCTGGCTCGTACTTTCGCATTTTTCGCTTACTTGTTGGCCAGATCTCGGGTTTCTTGTGGTTTGGATCACGTAGTAACGTGGTACCACAATGAAACGGTCAATAAAAGCTGGTTCCGATTAGTATTTTAGAGGAGAACGCTGGTTATGTCTGGGTTAGTTCTGGTATTTGCAATCATCTGGCTCATACATTCGCGTTTCCCGCATACCTGTTGGCCAGATCCTGGGTTTTTTCTGGTTTGGATCCCGTACTAATGTGATTCCACAACGAAACAGTCAATTAAACCTGGTTGCGATTAATATTTTAAGGGATAACGCCGGTTATGTCTCGGTTAGGTCTGGGATTTGCCCTCATCTGGCTCGTACTTTCGCATTTCTCGAATACTTGTTGGCCAGATCCTGGCCTTTTTCTGGTTTGGATCACGTAGTAATGTGGTACCACACTGAAACAGTCAATAAAAGCTGGTTCCGATTAATAGTTTGCAGGATAACGCTGTTTACGTTTTGGTTAGTTCTGGTATTTGCACTCATCTGGCTCGTACTTTCGCATTTTTCGCATACTTGTTGGCGAGATTCAGGGCTCTTTCTGGTTTGGATCATGTAGTAATGTGGTACCACACCGAAACAGTCAATTAAACCTGTTTGCGATTAATATTTTAGAGGATAACGCCGGTAATGTCTGGGTTAGTTCTGGTATTTGCAATCATCTGGCTCGTACTTTCGCTTTTTTCGCATACTTGTTGGCCAGATCCTGGGTTTTTTCTTGTTTGGATCACGTAGTAATGCGGTACCACACCGAAACAGTCAACTAAACCAGTGTTGGGATTAATATTTTAGAGGATAACGCCGGTTACGTCTTGGTTAGGTCTGGTATTTGCCCTCATCTGGCTCGTACTTTCGCACTTTTCGCATACTTGTTGGCCAGATCCTGGGCTTTTTCTGGCTTGGATCACGTAGTAATGTGGTACCTCACTGTCAATAAAAGCTGGTTCCAAATAGTACTTTGGAGGATAACGCTGGTTATGTCTGGATTATTTCTGGTATATGCAATCATCTGGCTCATACTTACGCGTTTTTCGCATACTTGTTGGGCAGATCCTGGCCTTTTTCTGGCTTGGACCACGTAGTAATGCGGTACCACACCGAAACAGCCAATCAAACCTGGTTGCGATTAATATTTTAGAGGATAACGCCGGTTATGTCTCGGTTTGGTCTGGTATATGCAATCATCTGGCTCATACTTACGCGTTTCTCGCATACTTGTTGGCCAGATCCTGGGCTTTTTCTGGCTTGGATCACGTAGTAATGTGGTAACACACTGTCAATAAAAGCTGGTTCCTAATAGTATTTTAGTGGATAACGCTGGTTATGCTTCGGTTATTTCTGGTATATGCAATCATCTGGCTCATAGTTACGCGTTTTTCGCATACTTGTTGGGCAGATCATGGCCTTTTTCTGGCTTGGACCACGTAGGAATGCGGTACCACACCGAAACAGTTAATCAAACCTGTTTGCGATTAATATTTTAGAGGATAACGCCGGTAATGTCTGGGTTAGTTCTGGTATTTGCAATCATCTGGCTCGTACTTTCGCATTTTTCGCATACTTGTTGGCCAGATCCTGGGCCTGATTCTGGTTTGGATCACGTAGTAATGTGGTACCACACTGAAACAGTCAATAGAAGCTGGTTCCGAATAGTATTTTAGAGGTTAACGCTGGTTATGCCTGGGTTATTTCTGGTATATGCAATCATCTGGCTCATAGTTACGCGTTTTTCGCATACTTGTTGGGCAGATCCAAGGTTTTTTCTGGTTTGGATCCCGTAGTAATGAGGTTCCACACCGAAACAGTCAATTGAACGTGGTTGCGATTAATATTTTAGAGGATAACGCCGGTTATGTCGCGGTTAGGTCTGGGATTTGCCGTCATCTGGCTCGTACTTTCGCATTTTTCGCATACTTGTTGGCCAGATCCTGGGCTTTTTCTAGCTTGGATCACGTAGTAATGTGGTACCACACTGTCAATAAAAGCTGGTTCCTAATAGTATTTTAGTGGATAACGCTGGTTATGCCTGGGTTATTTCTGGTATTTGCAATCATCTGGCTCATAGTTACGCGTTTTTCGCATACTTGTTGGGCAGATCCTGGCCTTTTTCTGGCTTGGACCACGTAGGAATGCGGTACCACACCGAAACAGTCAATCAAACCTGTTTGCGATTAATATTTTAGAGGATAACGCCGGTAATGTCTGGGTTAGTTCTGGTATTTGCAATCATCTGGCTCGTACTTTCGCATTTTTCGCATACTTGTTGGGCAGATACTGGCCTTTTTCTGGCTTTGACCACGTAGTAATGTGGTACCACACTGAAACAGTCAATTAAACCTGGTTCGAATTAATATTTTAGAGGATAACGCCGGTTATGTCTGGGTTAGGTCTGGTATTTGCCCTCATCTGGCTTGTACTTTCGCATTTTTCGCTTACTTGTTGGACAGATCTCGGGTTTTTTGTGGTTTGGATCCCGTCGTAATGCGGTTCCACACCGAAACAGTCAATTATACCTGGTTACGATTAATATTTTGGAGGATAACGCTGGTTATGTTTGGGTTAGTTCTGGTATTTGCAATCATCAGGCACATACTTTCGCATTTTTCGCATACTTGTTGGCCAGATCCTGGCCTTTTTCTGGTTTGGATCACGTAGTAATGCGGTAGCACACCTAAACAGTCAATTAAAGCTGGTTGCGATTAGTATTTTAGGGGATAACGCCGGTTATGTCTGGGTTAGGTCTGGTATTTGCACTCATCTGGCTCGTACTTTCGCATTTTTCGCTTACTTGTTGGCCAGATCTCGGGTTTCTTGTGGTTTGGATCACGTAGTAACGTGGTACCACAATGAAACGGTCAATAAAAGCTGGTTCCGATTAGTATTTTAGAGGAGAACGCTGGTTATGTCTGGGTTAGTTCTGGTATTTGCAATCATCTGGCTCATACATTCGCGTTTCCCGCATACCTGTTGGCCAGATCCTGGGTTTTTTCTGGTTTGGATCCCGTACTAATGTGATTCCACAACGAAACAGTCAATTAAACCTGGTTGCGATTAATATTTTAAGGGATAACGCCGGTTATGTCTCGGTTAGGTCTGGGATTTGCCCTCATCTGGCTCGTACTTTCGCATTTCTCGAATACTTGTTGGCCAGATCCTGGCCTTTTTCTGGTTTGGATCACGTAGTAATGTGGTACCACACTGAAACAGTCAATTAAACCTGGTTCCGATTAATATTTTGGAGGATAACGCTGGTCGTGTTTGGGTTAGTTCTGGTATTTGCAATCATCAGGTACATACTTTCGCAATTTTCACATACTTGTTGGCCAGATCCTGGCCTTTTTCTGGTTTGGATCACGTAGTAATGTGGTACCACACTGAAGCAGCCAATAAAAGCTGGTTCCGATTATTATTTTAGGGGATAACGCCGGTTATGTCTGGGTTAGGTCTGGTATTTGCCCTCATCTGGCTCGTACTTTCGCATTTTTCGCATACTTGTTGGGCAGATCCAGGGTTTTTTCCGGTTCGGATCATGTAGTAATGCGGTACCACTCCGAAACAGTCAATTAAACCTGTTTGCGATTAATATTTTACAGGATAACGCCGGTTATGTCTCGGTTTGGTCTGGTATTAGCAATCATCTGGCTCGTACTTTCGCATTTTTCGCATAATTGTTGGGCAGATCCTGGCCTTTTTCTGGCTTGGACCACGTAGTAATGTGGTACCACACTGAAACAGTCAATTAAACCTGGTTCCGAGTAATATTTTGGAGGATAACGCCGGTTATGTCTGGGTTAGGTCTGGTATTTGTCCTCATCTGGCTCGTACTTTCGCATTTTTCGCATACTTGTTGGCCAGATCCTGGCCTTTTTCTGGTTTGGATCACGTAGTAATGCGGTACCACACCGAAACAGTCAATAAAAGCTGGTTCCGATTAGTATTTTAGGGGATAACGCCGCTTATGTCTGGGTTAGGTCTGGAATTTGCAATCATCTGGCTTACACTTTCGCGTTTTTCGCCCACTTGTTGGCCGGATCCTGGCCTTTTTCTGGTTTGGATCACGTAGTAATGCGGTACCACACCGAAACAGTGAATTAAACCAGGTTGCGATTAATATTTTAAAGGATATCGCCGGCTATGTCTCGGTTCGGTCTGGGATTTGCCCACATCTGGCTCGTACTTTCGCATTTTTCAAATACTTGTTGGCCAGATGCTGGCCTTTTTCTGGTTTGGATCACGTAGTAATGCGGAACCACTCCGAAACAGTCAATTAAAGCTGGTTGCGATTAATATTTTAGAGGATAACGCCGGTTATGTCTCGGTTAGGTCTGGGATTTGCCCTCATCTGGCTCGTACTTTCGCACTTTTCGCATACTTGTTGGCCAGATCCTGGGCTTTTTCTGGCTTGGATCACGTAGTAATGTGGTAACACACTGTCAATAAAAGCTGGTTCCGAATAGTATTTTAGAGGATAACGCTGGTTATGTCTGGGTTAGTTCTGGTCTTTGCAGTCATCTGGCTCATGCTTACGCGTTTTTCGCATACTTGTTGGGCAGATACTGGGTTTTTTCTGATTTGGATCACGTCGTAATGTGGTACCACACTGAAACAGTCAATAAAAGCTGGTTCCGATTAGTATTTTAGGGGATAACGCCGGTTATGTCTGGGTAAGGTCTAGTATTTGCCCTCATCTGTCTCATACTCTCGCGTTTTTCGCATACTTGTTGGCCTGATCCTGGGATTATTCTGGTTTGGATCCCGTAGTAGTGTGGTTCCACACCGAAACAGTCAATTAATCCCGGTTGCGAATAATATTTTAGAGGATAACGCCGGTTATGTCTGGGTTAGGTCTGGTATTTGCACTCATCTGGCTCGTACTTTCGCATTTTTCGCATACTTGTTGGCCAGATCCAGGGCTTTTTCTGGTTTGCATCACGTACTAATGCGGTACCACACCGAAACAGTCAACTAAACCTGGTTGGGATTAATATATTAGAGGATAACGCCGGTTACGTCTTGGTTAGGTCTGTTATTTGACCTCATCTGGCTCGTACTTTCGCACTTTTCGCATACATGTTGGCCAGATCCTGGGCTTTTTCTGGCTTGGATCACGTAGTAATGTGGTACCACGCTGCCAATAAAAGCTGGTTCCGAATAGTATTTTAGAGGATAACGCTGGTTATGTCTGGGTTATTTCCGGTATTTGCAATCATCTGGCTCATACATACGCGTTTTTCGCATACTTGTTGGGCAGATCCTGGGTTTTTCTGGTTTGGATGACGTAGTAATGTGGCACCACACTGAAACAGTCAATAAAAGCTGGTTCCGATTAATAGTTTGCAGGATAACGCTGTTTACGTTTTGGTTAGTTCTGGTATTTGCACTCATCTGGCTCGTACTTTCGCATTTTTCGCATACTTGTTGGCGAGATTCAGGGCTTTTTCTGGTTTGGATCATGTAGTAATGTGGTACCACACCGAAACAGTCAATTAAACCTGTTTGCGATTAATATTTTAGAGGATAACGCCGGTAATGTCTGGGTTAGTTCTGGTATTTGCAATCATCTGGCTCGTACTTTCGCTTTTTTCGCATACTTGTTGGCCAGATCCTGGGTTTTTTCTTGTTTGGATCACGTAGTAATGTGGTACCTCACTGTCAATAAAAGCTGGTTCCAAATAGTACTTTGGAGGATAACGCTGGTTATGTCTGGATTATTTCTGGTATATGCAATCATCTGGCTTATACTTACGCGTTTTTCGCATACTTGTTGGGCAGATCCTGGCCTTTTTCTGGCTTGGACCACGTAGTAATGCGGTACCACACCGAAACAGCCAATCAAACCTGGTTGCGATTAATATTTTAGAGGATAACGCCGGTTATGTCTCGGTTTGGTCTGGTATATGCAATCATCTGGCTCATACTTACGCGTTTCTCGCATACTTGTTGGCCAGATCCTGGGCTTTTTCTGGCTTGGATCACGTAGTAATGTGGTAACACACTGTCAATAAAAGCTGGTTCCTAATAGTATTTTAGTGGATAACGCTGGTTATGCTTCGGTTATTTCTGGTATATGCAATCATCTGGCTCATAGTTACGCGTTTTTCGCATACTTGTTGGGCAGATCCTGGCCTTTTTCTGGCTTGGACCACGTAGGAATGCGGTACCACACCGAAACAGTCAATCAAACCTGTTTGCGATTAATATTTTAGAGGATAACGCCGGTAATGTCTGGGTTAGTTCTGGTATTTGCAATCATCTGGCTCGTACTTTCGCATTTTTCGCATACTTGTTGGCCAGATCCTGGGCCTGATTCTGGTTTGGATCACGTAGTAATGTGGTACCACACTGAAACAGTCAATAGAAGCTGGTTCCGAATAGTATTTTAGAGGTTAACGCTGGTTATGCCTGGGTTATTTCTGGTATATGCAATCATCTGGCTCATAGTTACGCGTTTTTCGCATACTTGTTGGGCAGATCCAAGGATTTTTCTGGTTTGGATCCCGTAGTAATGAGGTTCCACACCGAAACAGTCAATTGAACGTGGTTGCGATTAATATTTTAGAGGATAACGCCGGTTATGTCGCGGTTAGGTCTGGGATTTGCCGTCATCTGGCTCGTACTTTCGCATTTTTCGCATACTTGTTGGCCAGATCCTGGGCTTTTTCTGGCTTGGATCACGTAGTAATGTGGTACCTCACTGTCAATAAAAGCTGGTTCCAAATAGTACTTTGGAGGATAACGCTGGTTATGTCTGGATTATTTCTGGTATATGCAATCATCTGGCTCATACTTACGCGTTTTTCGCATACTTGTTGGGCAGATCCTGGCCTTTTTCTGGCTTGGACCACGTAGTAATGCGGTACCACACCGAAACAGCCAATCAAACCTGGTTGCGATTAATATTTTAGAGGATAACGCCGGTTATGTCTCGGTTTGGTCTGGTATATGCAATCATGTGGCTCATACTTACGCGTTTTTCGCATACTTGTTGGGCAGATCCTGGGCTTTTTCAGACTTTGACATGGCAGTAATGTGGTACCACACCGATTCAGTCAATCAAACCTGGTTGCGATTAATATTTTAGAGGATAACGCCGGTAATGTCTGGGTAAGTTCTGGTATTTGCAATCATCTGGCTCGTACTTTCGCATTTTTCACATACTTGTTGGGCAGATCCTGGCCTTTTTCTGGCTTGGACCACGTAGTAATGCGATACCACACCGAAACAGTCAATCAAACCTGGTTGCGATTAATATTTTAGAGGATAACGCCGGTAATGTCTGGGTAAGTTCTGGTATTTGAAATCATCTGGCTCGTACTTTCGCGTTTTTCGCATACTTGTTGGCCAGATCCAGGGTTTTTTCTGGTTTGGATCCCGTAGTAAGGAGGTTCCACACCGAAACAGTCAATTGAACGTGGTTGCGATTAATATTTTAGAGGATAACGCCGGTTATTTCGCGGTTAGGTCTGGGATTTGCCCTCATCTGGCTCGTACTTTCGCATTTCTCGCATACTTGTTGGCCAGATCCTGGGCTTTTTCTGGCTTGGATCACGTAGTAATGTGGTACCACACTGTCAATAAAAGCTGGTTCCTAATAGTATTTTAGTGGATAACGCTGGTTATGCTTCGGTTATTTCTGGTATATGCAATCATCTGGCTCATAGTTACGCGTTTTTCGCATACTTGTTGGGCAGATCCTGGCCTTTTTCTGGCTTGGACCACGTAGGAATGCGGTACCACACCGAAACAGTCAATCAAACCTGTTTGCGATTAATATTTTAGAGGATAACGCCGGTAATGTCTGGGTTAGTTCTGGTATTTGCAATCATCTGGCTCGCACTTTCGCATTTTTCGCATACTTGTTGGCCAGATCCTGGGCCTGATTCTGGTTTGGATCACGTAGTAATGTGGTACCACACTGAAACAGTCAATAGAAGCTGGTTCCGAATAGTATTTTAGAGGTTAACGCTGGTTATGCCTGGGTTATTTCTGGTATATGCAATCATCTGGCTCATAGTTACGCGTTTTTCGCATACTTGTTGGGCAGATCCTGGCCTGTTCCTGGCTTGGACTACGTAGGAATGCGGTACCACACCGAAACAGTCAATCAAACCTGTTTGCGATTAATATTTTAGAGGATAACGCCGGTAATGTCTGGGTTAGTTCTGGTATTTCCAATCATCTGGCTCGTACTTTCGCATTTTTCGCATACTTGTTGGCCTGATCCTGGGCTTTTTCTGGCTTGGATCACGTAGTAATGTGGTACCACACTGTCAATAAAAGCTGGTTCCTAATAGTATTTTAGTGGATAACGCTGGTTATGCCTGGGTTATTTCTGGTATATGCAATGATCTGGCTCATAGTTACGCGTTTTTCGCATACTTGTTGGGCAGATCCAGGGTTTTTTCTGGTTTGGATCCCGTAGTAATGAGGTTCCACACCGAAACAGTCAATTGAACGTGGTTGCGATTAATATTCTAGAGGATAACGCCGGTTATGTCGCGGTTAGGTCTGGGATTTGCCGTCATCTGGCTCGTACTTTCGCATTTTTCGCATACTTGTTGGCCAGATCCTGGGCTTTTTCTGGCTTGGATCACGTAGTAATGTGGTACCACACTGTCAATAAAAGCTGGTTCCTAATAGTATTTTAGTGGATAACGCTGGTTATGCCTGGGTTATTTCTGGTATTTGCAATCATCTGGCTCATAGTTACGCGTTTTTCGCATACTTGTTGGGCAGATCCTGGCCTTTTTCTGGCTTGGACCACGTAGGAATGCGGTACCACACCGAAACAGTCAATCAAACCTGGTTGCGATTAATATTTTAGAGGATAACGCCGGTAATGTCTGGGTAAGTTCTGGTATTTGAAATCATCTGGCTCGTACTTTCGCGTTTTTCGCATACTTGTTGGCCAGATCCAGGGTTTTTTCTGGTTTGGATCCCGTAGTAAGGAGGTTCCACACCGAAACAGTCAATTGAACGTGGTTGCGATTAATATTTTAGAGGATAACGCCGGTTATTTCGCGGTTAGGTCTGGGATTTGCCCTCATCTGGCTCGTACTTTCGCATTTCTCGCATACTTGTTGGCCAGATCCTGGGCTTTTTCTGGCTTGGATCACGTAGTAATGTGGTACCACACTGTCAATAAAAGCTGGTTCCTAATAGTATTTTAGTGGATAACGCTGGTTATGCTTCGGTTATTTCTGGTATATGCAATCATCTGGGTCATAGTTACGCGTTTTTCGCATACTTGTTGGGCAGATCCTGGCCTTTTTCTGGCTTGGACCACGTAGGAATGCGGTACCACACCGAAACAGTCAATCAAACCTGTTTGCGATTAATATTTTAGAGGATAACGCCGGTAATGTCTGGGTTAGTTCTGGTATTTGCAATCATCTGGCTCGCACTTTCGCATTTTTCGCATACTTGTTGGCCAGATCCTGGGCCTGATTCTGGTTTGGATCACGTAGTAATGTGGTACCACACTGAAACAGTCAATAGAAGCTGGTTCCGAATAGTATTTTAGAGGTTAACGCTGGTTATGCCTGGGTTATTTCTGGTATATGCAATCATCTGGCTCATAGTTACGCGTTTTTCGCATACTTGTTGGGCAGATCCTGGCCTGTTCCTGGCTTGGACTACGTAGGAATGCGGTACCACACCGAAACAGTCAATCAAACCTGTTTGCGATTAATATTTTAGAGGATAACGCCGGTAATGTCTGGGTTAGTTCTGGTATTTCCAATCATCTGGCTCGTACTTTCGCATTTTTCGCATACTTGTTGGCCTGATCCTGGGCTTTTTCTGGCTTGGATCACGTAGTAATGTGGTACCACACTGTCAATAAAAGCTGGTTCCTAATAGTATTTTAGTGGATAACGCTGGTTATGCCTGGGTTATTTCTGGTATATGCAATGATCTGGCTCATAGTTACGCGTTTTTCGCATACTTGTTGGGCAGATCCAGGGTTTTTTCTGGTTTGGATCCCGTAGTAATGAGGTTCCACACCGAAACAGTCAATTGAACGTGGTTGCGATTAATATTCTAGAGGATAACGCCGGTTATGTCGCGGTTAGGTCTGGGATTTGCCGTCATCTGGCTCGTACTTTCGCATTTTTCGCATACTTGTTGGCCAGATCCTGGGCTTTTTCTGGCTTGGATCACGTAGTAATGTGGTACCACACTGTCAATAAAAGCTGGTTCCTAATAGTATTTTAGTGGATAACGCTGGTTATGCCTGGGTTATTTCTGGTATTTGCAATCATCTGGCTCATAGTTACGCGTTTTTCGCATACTTGTTGGGCAGATCCTGGCCTTTTTCTGGCTTGGACCACGTAGGAATGCGGTACCACACCGAAACAGTCAATCAAACCTGTTTGCGATTAATATTTTAGAGGATAACGCCGGTAATGTCTGGGTTAGTTCTGGTATTTGCAATCATCTGGCTCGTACTTTCGCATTTTTCGCATACTTGTTGGGCAGATCCAGGGTTTTTTCTGCTTTGGATCCCGTAATAATGTGGTTCCATACCGAAGCAGTGAATTAAACCAGGTTGTAATTAATATTTTAAAGGATATCGCCGGTTATGTCTCGGTTAGGTCTGGGATTTGCCCTCATCTGGCTCGTACTTTCGCATTTCTCGCATACTTGTTGGCCAGATCCTGGCCTTTTTCTGGTCTGGATCACGTAGTAATGTGGTACCACACTGAAACAGTCAATAAAAGCTGGTTCCGATTAGTATTTTAGAGGGTAACGCTGGTTATGTCTGGGTTAGTTCTGGTATTTGCAATCATCTGGCTCATACTTTCGCGTTTTTCGCATACCTGTTGGACAGATCCTGGGTTTTTTCTGGTTTGGATCCCGTACTAATGTGATTCCACACCGAAACAGTCAATTAAACCTGGTTGCGATTAGTATATTAGAGGATAACGCCGGTTATGTCTGGGTTAGGTCTGGTATGGCCTTTTTCTGGCTTTGACCACGCAGTAATGTAGTATCACACTGAAGCAGTCAATTAAACCTGGTTCCGATTAATATTTTAGAGGATAACGCCGGTTATGTCTGGGTTAGGTCTGGTATTTGCCCACATCTGGCTCGAACTTTCGCATTTTTCGCATACTTGTTGGCCAGATCCTGGCCTTTTTCTGGTATGGATCACGTAGTAATGTGGTACCACACTGAAACAGTCATTAAAAGCTGGTTCCGATTAGTATTTTAGAGGGTAACGCTGGTTATGTCTGGGTTAGTTCTGGTATTTGCAATCATCTGGCTCATACTTTCGCGTTTTTCGCATATATGTTGGGCAGATCCTGGGTTTTTTCTGGTTGGGATCCCGTACTAATGTGATTCCACACCGAAACAGTCAATTAAACCTGATTGCGATTAATATTTTAGAGGATAACGCCGGTTATGTCTGGGTTAGGTCTGGTATGTGCCCTCATCTGGCTCGTGCTTTCGCATTTTTCGCATACTAGTTGGCCAGATCCTGGCCTTTTTCTGGCTTTGACCACGTAGTAATGTGGTATCACACTGATGCAGTCAATTAAACCTGGTTCCGATTAATATTTTAGAGGATAACGCCGGTTATGTCTGGGTTAGGTCTAGTATTTGTCCTCATCTGGTTCGAACTTTCGCATTTTTCGCATACTTGTTGGCCAGATCCTGGCGTTTTTCTAGTATGGATTACGTAGTAATACGGTACCACACTGAAACAGTCAATAAAAGCTTGTTCCGATTAGTATTTTAGGGGATAACGCCGGTTATGTCTGGGTTAGGTCTGGTATTTGCCCTCATCTGGCTCGTACTTTCGCATTTTTCGCTTACTTGTTGGACAGATCTCGGGTTTTTTGTGGTTTGGATCCCGTCGTAATGCGGTTCCACACCGAAACAGTCAATTATACCTGGTTACGATTAATATTTTGGAGGATAACGCTGGTTATGTTTGGGTTAGTTCTGGTATTTGCAATCATCAGGCACATACTTTCGCATTTTTCGCATACTTGTTGGCCAGATCCTGGCCTTTTTCTGGTTTGGATCACGTAGTAATGCGGTAGCACACCTAAACAGTCAATTAAAGCTGGTTGCGATTAGTATTTTAGGGGATAACGCCGGTTATGTCTGGGTTAGGTCTGGTATTTGCACTCATCTGGCTCGTACTTTCGCATTTTTCGCTTACTTGTTGGCCAGATCTCGGGTTTCTTGTGGTTTGGATCACGTAGTAATGTGGTACCACAATGAAACGGTCAATAAAAGCTGGTTCCGATTAGTATTTTAGAGGAGAACGCTGGTTATGTCTGGGTTAGTTCTGGTATTTGCAATCATCTGGCTCATACATTCGCGTTTCCCGCATACCTGTTGGCCAGATCCTGGGTTTTTTCTGGTTTGGATCCCGTACTAATGTGATTCCACAACGAAACAGTCAATTAAACCTGGTTGCGATTAATATTTTAAGGGATAACGCCGGTTATGTCTCGGTTAGGTCTGGGATTTGCCCTCATCTGGCTCGTACTTTCGCATTTCTCGAATACTTGTTGGCCAGATCCTGGCCTTTTTCTGGTTTGGATCACGTAGTAATGTGGTACCACACTGAAACAGTCAATTAAACCTGGTTCCGATTAATATTTTGGAGGATAACGCTGGTCGTGTTTGGGTTAGTTCTGGTATTTGCAATCATCAGGTACATACTTTCGCAATTTTCACATACTTGTTGGCCAGATCCTGGCCTTTTTCTGGTTTGGATCACGTAGTAATGTGGTACCACACTGAAGCAGCCAATAAAAGCTGGTTCCGATTATTATTTTAGGGGATAACGCCAGTTATGTCTGGGTTAGGTCTGGTATTTGCCCTCATCTGGCTCGTACTTTCGCATTTTTCGCATACTTGTTGGGCAGATCCAGGGTTTTTTCCGGTTCGGATCATGTAGTAATGCGGTACCACTCCGAAACAGTCAATCAAACCTGTTTGCGATTAATATTTTAGAGGATAACGCCGGTAATGTCTGGGTTAGTTCTGGTATTTGCAATCATCTGGCTCGTACTTTCGCATTTTTCGCATACTTGTTGGCCAGATCCTGGGCCTGATTCTGGTTTGGATCACGTAGTAATGTGGTACCACACTGAAACAGTCAATAGAAGCTGGTTCCGAATAGTATTTTAGAGGTTAACGCTGGTTATGCCTGGGTTATTTCTGGTATATGCAATCATCTGGCTCATAGTTACGCGTTTTTCGCATACTTGTTGGGCAGATCCAAGGTTTTTTCTGGTTTGGATCCCGTAGTAATGAGGTTCCACACCGAAACAGTCAATTGAACGTGGTTGCGATTAATATTTTAGAGGATAACGCCGGTTATGTCGCGGTTAGGTCTGGGATTTGCCGTCATCTGGCTCGTACTTTCGCATTTTTCGCATACTTGTTGGCCAGATCCTGGGCTTTTTCTGGCTTGGATCACGTAGTAATGTGGTACCTCACTGTCAATAAAAGCTGGTTCCAAATAGTACTTTGGAGGATAACGCTGGTTATGTCTGGATTATTTCTGGTATATGCAATCATCTGGCTCATACTTACGCGTTTTTCGCATACTTGTTGGGCAGATCCTGGCCTTTTTCTGGCTTGGACCACGTAGTAATGCGGTACCACACCGAAACAGCCAATCAAACCTGGTTGCGATTAATATTTTAGAGGATAACGCCGGTTATGTCTCGGTTTGGTCTGGTATATGCAATCATCTGGCTCATACTTACGCGTTTTTCGCATACTTGTTGGGCAGATCCTGGGCTTTTTCAGACTTTGACATGGCAGTAATGTGGTACCACACCGATTCAGTCAATCAAACCTGGTTGCGATTAATATTTTAGAGGATAACGCCGGTAATGTCTGGGTAAGTTCTGGTATTTGCAATCATCTGGCTCGTACTTTCGCATTTTTCACATACTTGTTGGGCAGATCCTGGCCTTTTTCTGGCTTGGACCACGTAGTAATGCGATACCACACCGAAACAGTCAATCAAACCTGGTTGCGATTAATATTTTAGAGGATAACGCCGGTAATGTCTGGGTAAGTTCTGGTATTTGAAATCATCTGGCTCGTACTTTCGCGTTTTTCGCATACTTGTTGGCCAGATCCAGGGTTTTTTCTGGTTTGGATCCCGTAGTAAGGAGGTTCCACACCGAAACAGTCAATTGAACGTGGTTGCGATTAATATTTTAGAGGATAACGCCGGTTATTTCGCGGTTAGGTCTGGGATTTGCCCTCATCTGGCTCGTACTTTCGCATTTCTCGCATACTTGTTGGCCAGATCCTGGGCTTTTTCTGGCTTGGATCACGTAGTAATGTGGTACCACACTGTCAATAAAAGCTGGTTCCTAATAGTATTTTAGTGGATAACGCTGGTTATGCTTCGGTTATTTCTGGTATATGCAATCATCTGGCTCATAGTTACGCGTTTTTCGCATACTTGTTGGGCAGATCCTGGCCTTTTTCTGGCTTGGACCACGTAGGAATGCGGTACCACACCGAAACAGTCAATCAAACCTGTTTGCGATTAATATTTTAGAGGATAACGCCGGTAATGTCTGGGTTAGTTCTGGTATTTGCAATCATCTGGCTCGCACTTTCGCATTTTTCGCATACTTGTTGGCCAGATCCTGGGCCTGATTCTGGTTTGGATCACGTAGTAATGTGGTACCACACTGAAACAGTCAATAGAAGCTGGTTCCGAATAGTATTTTAGAGGTTAACGCTGGTTATGCCTGGGTTATTTCTGGTATATGCAATCATCTGGCTCATAGTTACGCGTTTTTCGCATACTTGTTGGGCAGATCCTGGCCTGTTCCTGGCTTGGACTACGTAGGAATGCGGTACCACACCGAAACAGTCAATCAAACCTGTTTGCGATTAATATTTTAGAGGATAACGCCGGTAATGTCTGGGTTAGTTCTGGTATTTCCAATCATCTGGCTCGTACTTTCGCATTTTTCGCATACTTGTTGGCCTGATCCTGGGCTTTTTCTGGCTTGGATCACGTAGTAATGTGGTACCACACTGTCAATAAAAGCTGGTTCCTAATAGTATTTTAGTGGATAACGCTGGTTATGCCTGGGTTATTTCTGGTATATGCAATGATCTGGCTCATAGTTACGCGTTTTTCGCATACTTGTTGGGCAGATCCAGGGTTTTTTCTGGTTTGGATCCCGTAGTAATGAGGTTCCACACCGAAACAGTCAATTGAACGTGGTTGCGATTAATATTCTAGAGGATAACGCCGGTTATGTCGCGGTTAGGTCTGGGATTTGCCGTCATCTGGCTCGTACTTTCGCATTTTTCGCATACTTGTTGGCCAGATCCTGGGCTTTTTCTGGCTTGGATCACGTAGTAATGTGGTACCACACTGTCAATAAAAGCTGGTTCCTAATAGTATTTTAGTGGATAACGCTGGTTATGCCTGGGTTATTTCTGGTATTTGCAATCATCTGGCTCATAGTTACGCGTTTTTCGCATACTTGTTGGGCAGATCCTGGCCTTTTTCTGGCTTGGACCACGTAGGAATGCGGTACCACACCGAAACAGTCAATCAAACCTGTTTGCGATTAATATTTTAGAGGATAACGCCGGTAATGTCTGGGTTAGTTCTGGTATTTGCAATCATCTGGCTCGTACTTTCGCATTTTTCGCATACTTGTTGGGCAGATCCAGGGTTTTTTCTGCTTTGGATCCCGTAATAATGTGGTTCCATACCGAAGCAGTGAATTAAACCAGGTTGTAATTAATATTTTAAAGGATATCGCCGGTTATGTCTCGGTTAGGTCTGGGATTTGCCCTCATCTGGCTCGTACTTTCGCATTTCTCGCATACTTGTTGGCCAGATCCTGGCCTTTTTCTGGTCTGGATCACGTAGTAATGTGGTACCACACTGAAACAGTCAATAAAAGCTGGTTCCGATTAGTATTTTAGAGGGTAACGCTGGTTATGTCTGGGTTAGTTCTGGTATTTGCAATCATCTGGCTCATACTTTCGCGTTTTTCGCATACCTGTTGGACAGATCCTGGGTTTTTTCTGGTTTGGATCCCGTACTAATGTGATTCCACACCGAAACAGTCAATTAAACCTGGTTGCGATTAGTATATTAGAGGATAACGCCGGTTATGTCTGGGTTAGGTCTGGTATGGCCTTTTTCTGGCTTTGACCACGCAGTAATGTAGTATCACACTGAAGCAGTCAATTAAACCTGGTTCCGATTAATATTTTAGAGGATAACGCCGGTTATGTCTGGGTTAGGTCTGGTATTTGCCCACATCTGGCTCGAACTTTCGCATTTTTCGCATACTTGTTGGCCAGATCCTGGCCTTTTTCTGGTATGGATCACGTAGTAATGTGGTACCACACTGAAACAGTCATTAAAAGCTGGTTCCGATTAGTATTTTAGAGGGTAACGCTGGTTATGTCTGGGTTAGTTCTGGTATTTGCAATCATCTGGCTCATACTTTCGCGTTTTTCGCATATATGTTGGGCAGATCCTGGGTTTTTTCTGGTTGGGATCCCGTACTAATGTGATTCCACACCGAAACAGTCAATTAAACCTGATTGCGATTAATATTTTAGAGGATAACGCCGGTTATGTCTGGGTTAGGTCTGGTATGTGCCCTCATCTGGCTCGTGCTTTCGCATTTTTCGCATACTAGTTGGCCAGATCCTGGCCTTTTTCTGGCTTTGACCACGTAGTAATGTGGTATCACACTGATGCAGTCAATTAAACCTGGTTCCGATTAATATTTTAGAGGATAACGCCGGTTATGTCTGGGTTAGGTCTAGTATTTGTCCTCATCTGGTTCGAACTTTCGCATTTTTCGCATACTTGTTGGCCAGATCCTGGCGTTTTTCTAGTATGGATTACGTAGTAATACGGTACCACACTGAAACAGTCAATAAAAGCTTGTTCCGATTAGTATTTTAGGGGATAACGCCGGTTATGTCTGGGTTAGGTCTGGTATTTGCCCTCATCTGGCTCGTACTTTCGCATTTTTCGCTTACTTGTTGGACAGATCTCGGGTTTTTTGTGGTTTGGATCCCGTCGTAATGCGGTTCCACACCGAAACAGTCAATTATACCTGGTTACGATTAATATTTTGGAGGATAACGCTGGTTATGTTTGGGTTAGTTCTGGTATTTGCAATCATCAGGCACATACTTTCGCATTTTTCGCATACTTGTTGGCCAGATCCTGGCCTTTTTCTGGTTTGGATCACGTAGTAATGCGGTAGCACACCTAAACAGTCAATTAAAGCTGGTTGCGATTAGTATTTTAGGGGATAACGCCGGTTATGTCTGGGTTAGGTCTGGTATTTGCACTCATCTGGCTCGTACTTTCGCATTTTTCGCTTACTTGTTGGCCAGATCTCGGGTTTCTTGTGGTTTGGATCACGTAGTAATGTGGTACCACAATGAAACGGTCAATAAAAGCTGGTTCCGATTAGTATTTTAGAGGAGAACGCTGGTTATGTCTGGGTTAGTTCTGGTATTTGCAATCATCTGGCTCATACATTCGCGTTTCCCGCATACCTGTTGGCCAGATCCTGGGTTTTTTCTGGTTTGGATCCCGTACTAATGTGATTCCACAACGAAACAGTCAATTAAACCTGGTTGCGATTAATATTTTAAGGGATAACGCCGGTTATGTCTCGGTTAGGTCTGGGATTTGCCCTCATCTGGCTCGTACTTTCGCATTTCTCGAATACTTGTTGGCCAGATCCTGGCCTTTTTCTGGTTTGGATCACGTAGTAATGTGGTACCACACTGAAACAGTCAATTAAACCTGGTTCCGATTAATATTTTGGAGGATAACGCTGGTCGTGTTTGGGTTAGTTCTGGTATTTGCAATCATCAGGTACATACTTTCGCAATTTTCACATACTTGTTGGCCAGATCCTGGCCTTTTTCTGGTTTGGATCACGTAGTAATGTGGTACCACACTGAAGCAGCCAATAAAAGCTGGTTCCGATTATTATTTTAGGGGATAACGCCAGTTATGTCTGGGTTAGGTCTGGTATTTGCCCTCATCTGGCTCGTACTTTCGCATTTTTCGCATACTTGTTGGGCAGATCCAGGGTTTTTTCCGGTTCGGATCATGTAGTAATGCGGTACCACTCCGAAACAGTCAATTAAACCTGTTTGCGATTAATATTTTACAGGATATCGCCGGTTATGTCTCGGTTTGGTCTGGTATTAGCAATCATCTGGCTCGTACTTTCGCATTTTTCGCATACTTGTTGGGCAGATCCTGGCCTTTTTCTGGCTTGGACCACGTAGTAATGTGGTACCACACTGAAACAGTCAATTAAACCTGGTTCCGAGTAATATTTTGGAGGATAACGCCGGTTATGTCTGGGTTAGGTCTGGTATTTGCCCTCATCTGGCTCGTACTTTCGCATTTTTCGCATACTTGTTGGCCAGATCCTGGCCTTTTTCTGGTTTGGATCACGTAGTAATGCGGTACCACACCGAAACAGTCAATCAAACCTGGTTGCGATTAATATTTCAGAGGATAACGCCGGTTATGTCTCGGTTAGGTCTGGAATTTGCAATCATCTGGCTTACACTTTCGCGTTTTTCGCCCACTTGTTGGCCGGATCCTGGCCTTTTTCTGGTTTGGATCACGTAGTAATGCGGTACCACACCGAAACAGTGAATTAAACCAGGTTGCGATTAATATTTTAAAGGATATCGCCGGCTATGTCTCGGTTAGGTCTGGGATTTGCCCACATCTGGCTCGTACTTTCGCATTTTTCAAATACTTGTTGGCCAGATCCTGGCCTTTTTCTGGCTTGGACCACGTAGTAATGTGGTACCACACTGAAACAGTCAATTAAACCTGGTTCCGAGTAATATTTTGGAGGATAACGCCGGTTATGTCTGGGTTAGGTCTGGTATTTGCCCTCATCTGGCTCGTACTTTCGCATTTTTCGCTTACTTGTTGGGCAGATCCTGGCCTTTTTCTGGCTTGGACCACGTAGTAATGCGGTACCACACCGAAACAGTCAATCAAACCTGGTTGCAATTAATATTTTAGAGGATAACGCCGGTTATGTTTGGGTTAGTTCTGGTATTTGCAATCATCTGGCTCGTACTTTCGCATTTTTCGCATACTTGTTGGGCAGATCCTGGCCTTTTTCTGGCTTGGACCACGTAGTAACGCGGAACCACACCCAAACAGTCAATTAAATCTGGTTGCGATTAATATTTTAGAGGATAACGCTGGTTATGGCTGGGTTAGGTCTGGTATTTGCCCTCATCTGGCTCGTACTTTCGCAT
Organism: Colletes latitarsis; assembly: GCF_051014445.1. Taxonomy (NCBI): domain Eukaryota; kingdom Metazoa; phylum Arthropoda; class Insecta; order Hymenoptera; family Colletidae; genus Colletes; species Colletes latitarsis. Next base: position 4,445,451 of record NC_135137.1, read on the forward strand.
TTTTCGCTTACTTGTTGGCCAGATCCTGGGCTTTTTCTGGTTTGGATCCCGCGGTAATGTGGTTCCACACCGAAGCAGTCAATTAATCCAGGATGCGAGTAACATTTTAGAGGATAACGCCGGTTATGTCTCTGTTAGGTCTGGGATTTGCCCTCATCTGGCTCAAACTTTCGCATTTCTCGCATACTTGTTGGCCAGATCCTGGCCTTTTTCTGGTTTGGATCACGTAGTAATGTGGTACCACACTGAAACAGTCAATAAAAGCTGGTTCCGATTAGTATTTTAGAGGATAACGCTGGTTATGTCTGGGTTAGTTCTGGTATTTGCAATCATCTGGCTCATACTTTCGCATTTTTCGCATACTTGTTGGGCAGATCCAGGGCTTTTTCTGGTTTGGATCCCGTACTAATGTGATTCCACACCGAAACAGTCAATTAAACCTGGTTCCGATTAATATTTTGGAGGATAACGCTGGTTGTGTTTGGGTTAGTTCTGGTATTTGCAATCATCAGGCACATACTTTCGCAATTTTCGCATACTTGTTGGCCAGATCCTGGCCTTTTTCTGGTTTGGATCACGTAGTAATGTGGTACCACACTGAAACAGTCAATAAAGGCTGGTTCCGATTAGCATTTTAGGGGATACCGCCGGTTATGTCTCGGATTGGTCTGGTATTAGCAATCATCTGGCTCGTACTTTTTTTTTTTTTTTTTTTTTTTTTTTGTCGTGGGGAAAATCTTCGAAAGACTCCCTCCCACCTCCTTGGGGAGAAGTGGGAGGGGTGTGTGGGATTCCCCGCGCCCGTACAACGACAGGCGCGGGACCTACCCACTAAAAACCCCACGGTGACCCTTCGGCACGCTTTGGGAGGATACCGGGAATCGCTCGAAGCATTCTTCCGGTATCCTCCCCGTGCCCGCGCTTTCGCGCCCATCCCCCGGGGGGACAATCGGTCCCCCCAGTAGACACACTGCCTCATAGCGGCGGGACGGGGCCACTCCATCCCGTCGCTATCCGTCCCGGGGCCGCGTTCAGTGGCGGCTGCGAGCCCCAACTCGCAACCGCCCGCGACCCCGTTTCCACCCCTCGGCGGCCGGGCGTTCATGGCCGCACCAGACCGCCGAGGGTGCCTCCCCTTGCGACGGACCGGTAGGGGGAGGCACTCCTACCCCCAACCGGTCCGACCCGGCGCCGCCTGGCGGGAGGAGGGTCCCCTCAGGACCCCCCTCCCAGCCTAGGTCATCCGCCACGCCGAGGCGGCCGCCCGCGACGCCTCGCGACCGGGCGACGACCTCGGGCCACCGCACGAGCGCGAGCTTCAGCGCGCCGCTGAAGCTCGCGTTCCCTCCCCGCGGCCTCCTTCTGCAACATTACGTTCTCGCAGAAGGAGGATCTGGCTCGTACTTTCGCATTTTTCGCATACTTGTTGGTCAGATCCTGGCCTTTTTCTGGCTTGGACCACGTAGTAATGCGGTACCACACCGAAACAGTCAATCAAACCTGGTTGCGATTAATATTTTAGAGGATAACGCGGGTTATGTCTCGGTTAGTTCTGGTATTTGCAATCATCAGGCACATACTTTCGCAATTTTCGCATACTTGTTGGCCAGATCCTGGCCTTTTTCTTGTTTGGATCACGTAGTAATGTGGTACCACACTGAAACAGTCAATTAAACCTGGTTCCGATTAATATTTTGGAGGATAACGCTGGTTGTGTTTGGGTTAGTTCTGGTATTTGCAATCATCAGGCACATACTTTCGCAATTTTCGCATACTTGTTGGCCAGATCCTGGCCTTTTTCTGGTTTGGATCACGTAGTAATGTGGTACCACACTGAAGCAGTCAATTAAACCTGGTTCCGATTAATATTTTAGAGGATAACGCCGGTTATGTTTGCGTTAGGTCTGGTATTTGCCCTCATCTGGCTCGTACTTTCGCATTTTTCGCTTACTTGTTGGCCAGATCTCGGGTTTTTTGTGGTTTGGATCCCGTCGTAATGTGGTTCCACACCGAAACAGTCAATTAAACCTGGTTACGATTAATATTTTGGAGGATAACGCTGGTTATGGTTGGGTTAGTTCTGGTATTTGCAATCATCAGGCACATACTTTCGCATTTTTCGCATACTTGTTGGCCAGATCCTGGCCTTTTTCTGGTATGGATAACGTAGTAATGCGGTAGCACACCCAAACAGTCAATTAAAGCTGGTTGCGATTAATATTTTAGAGGATAACGGCGGTTATGTCTGGGTTAGGTCTGGTATTTGCCCTCATCTGGCTCGTACTTTCGCATTTTTCGCTTACTTGTTGGCCAGATCTCGGGTTTTTTGTGGTTTGGATCACGTAGTAATGTGGTACCACACTGAAACAGTCAATAAAAGCTGGTTCCGATTAGTATTTTAGAGGAGAACGCTGGTTATGTCTGGGTTAGTTCTGGTATTTGCAATCTTCTGGCTCATACTTTCGCGTTTTTCGCATACCTGTTGGCCAGATCCTGGGTTTTTTCTGGTTTGGATCCCGTACTAATGTGATTCCAAACCGAAACAGTCAATTAAACGTGGTTGCGATTAATATTTTAGAGGATAACGCCGGTTATGTCTCGGTTAGGTCTGGGATTTGCCCTCATCTGGCTCGTACTTTCGCATTTCTCGCATACTTGTTGGCCAGATCCTGGCCTTTTTCTGGTTTGGATAACGTAGTAATGTGGTACCACGCTGAAACAGTCAATTAGACCTGGTTCAGGTTAATACTTTGGAGGATAACGCTGGTTGTGTTTGGGTTAGTTCTGGTATTTGCAATCATCAGGCACACACTTTCGCAATTTTCGCATACTTGTTGGCCAGATCCTGGCCTTTTTCTGGCTTGGACCACGTAGTAATGCGGTACCACACCGAAACAGTAAACTAAACTGATTGCGATTAATATTTTAGAGGATAGCGCAGGTTATGTCTCGGTTAGGTCTGGGATTTGCCCTCATCTGTCTCGAACTTTCGCATTTTTCGCATACTTGTTGGCCAGATCCTGGGCTTTTCCATGCTTTGACGTGGCAGTAATGTGGTACCACACTGAAACAGTCAATTAAACCTGGTTCCGATTAATATTTTGGAGGACAACGCTGGTTGTGTTTGGGTTAGTTCTGGTATTTGCAATCATCAGGCACATACTTTCGCATTTCTCGCATACTTGTTGGCCAGATCCTGGCCTTTTTCTGGTTTGGATCCCGCAGTAATGTGGTTCCACACCGAAGCAGTCAATTAATCCAGGATGCGATTAATATTTTAGACGATAACGCCGGTTATGTCTCGGTTAGGTCTGGGATTTGCCCTCATCTGGCTCAAACTTTCGCATTTCTCACATACTTGTTGGCCAGATCCTGGCCTTTTTCTGGTTTGGATCACGTAGTAATGTGGTACCACACTGAAACAGTCAATAAAAGCTGGTTCCGATTAGTATTTTAGGGGATAACGCCGGTTATGTCTGTGTTAGGTCTGGTATTTGCCCTCATCTGGCTCGTACTTTCGCATTTTTCGCTTACTTGTTGGCCAGATCTCGGGTTTTTTGTGGTTTGGATCCCGTCGTAATGTGGTTCCACAACGAAACAGTCAATTAAACCTGGTTACGATTAATATTCTAGAGGATAACGCTGGTTATGTCTGGGTTAGTTCTGGTATTTGCAATCATCTGGCTCATACTTACGCGTTTTTCGCATACTTGTTGGGCAGATCCAGGGCTTTTTCTGGCTTGGACCACGTAGTAATGCGGTACCACACCGAAGCAGTCAATCAAACCTGGTTGCGATTAATATTTTAGAGGATAACGCGGGTTATGTCTCGGTTAGGTCTGGGATTTGTCCTCATCTGGCTCGTACTTTCGAATTATTCGAATACTTGTTGTCCAGATCCTGGGCTTTTTCAGGCTAGGATCACGTAGTAATGAGGTACCACACTGAAACAGTCAATTAAACCTGGTTCCGATTAATATTTTGGAGGATAACGCTGGTTGTGTTTGGGTTAGTTCTGGTATTTGCAATCAACAGGCACATACTTTCGCAATTTTCGCATACTTGTTGGCCAGATCCTGGCCTTTTTCTGGTTTGGATCACGTAGTAATGTGGTACCACACTGAAACAGTCAATTAAACCTGGTTCCGATTAATATTTTGGAGGATAACGCTGGTTGTGTTTGGGTTAGTTCTGGTATTTGCAATCATCAGGCACATACTTTCGCAATTTTCGCATACTTGTTGGCCAGATCCTGGCCTTTTTCTGGTTTGGATCACGTAGTAATGTGGTACCACACTGAAACAGTCAATAAAAGCTGGTTCCGATTAGTATTTTAGGGGATAACGCCGGTTATGTCTGGGTTAGGTCTGGTATTTGCCCTCATTTGGCTCGTACTTTCGCATTTTTCGCTTACTTGTTGGCCAGATCTTGGGTTTTTTGTGGTTTGGATCCCGTCGTAATGTGGTTCCACACCGAAACAGTCAATTAAACCTGGTCACGATTAATATTTTGGAGGATAACGCTGGTTATGGTTGGGTTAGTTCTGGTATTTGCAATCATCAGGCACATACTTTCGCGTTTTTCGCATACTTGTTGGCCGGATCCTGGCCTTTTTCTGGTTTGGATCACGTAGTAATGCAGTACCACACCGGAACAGTGAATTAAACCTGGTTGCGATTAATATTTTAGAGGATAGCCCCGGTTATGTCTCGGTTAGGTCTGGGATTTGCCATCATCTGGCTCGTACTTTCGCATTTTTCGCATATTTGTTGGCCAGATCCTGGCCTTTTTCTGGTTTGGATCCCGTAGTAATGTGGTTCCACACCGAAGCAGTCAATTATTCCAGGATGCGATTAATATTTTAGAGGATAACGCAGGTTATGTCTCGGTTAGGTCTGGGATTTGCCCTCATCTGGCTCATACTTTCGCGTTTTTCGCATACTTGTTGGCCAGACCCTGGGTTTTTTCTGCTTTGGATCCCGTAATAATGTGGTTCCACACCGAAGCAGTGAATTAAACCGGGTTGCGATTAATATTTTAAAGGATATCGCCGGCTATGTCTCGGTTAGGTCTGGTATTTGCCCTCATCTGGCTCGTACTTTCGCATTTTTCGCTTACTTGTTGGCCAGATCTCGGGTTTTTTGTGGTTTGGATCCCGTCGTAATGTGGTTCCACACCGAAACAGTCAATTAAACCTGGTTACGATTAATATTTTGGAGGATAACGCTGGTTATGTTTGGGTTAGTTCTGGTATTTGCAATCATCAGGCACATACTTTCGCATTTTTCGCATACTTGTTGGCCAGATCCTGGCCTTTTTCTGGTTTGGATCACGTAGTAATGCGGTAGCACACCTAAACAGTCAATTAAAGCTGGTTGCGATTAATATTTTAGAGGATAACGCCGGTTATGTCTCGGTTAGGTCTGGTATTTGCTCTCATCTGGCTCGTACTTTCGCACTTTTCGCATACTTGTTGGCCAGATCCTGGGCTTTTTCTGGCTTGGATCACGTAGTAATTTGGTAACACACTGTCAATAAAAGCTGGTTCCGAATAGCATTCTAGACGATAACGCTGGTCATGTCTCGGTTTGGTATGGTATTAGCAATCATCTGGCTCGTACTTTCGCATTTTTCGCATACTTGTTGGGCAGATCCTGGCCTTTTTCTGGCTTGGACCACGTAGTAATGCGGTACCACACCGAAACAGTCAATCAAACCTGGTTGCGATTAATATTTTAGAGGATAACGCCGGTTATGTCTCGGTTAGATCTGGTATTTGCCCTCATCTGGCTCGTACTTTCGCATTTTTCGCTTACTTGTTGGCCAGATCCTGGCCTTTTTCTGGTTTGGATCCCGCAGTAATGTGGTTCCACACCGAAGCAGTCAATTAATCCAGGATGCGATTAATATTTTAGAGGATAACGCCGGTTATGTCTCGGTTAGGTCTGGGATTTGCCCTCATCTGGCTCGTACATTCGCATTTTTCAAATACTTGTCGGCCAGATCCTGGCCTTTTTCTGGATTGGACCACGTAGTAATGTGGTACCACACTGAAACAGTCAATTAAACCTGGTTCCGAGTTATATTTTAGAGGATGACGCCGGTTATGTCTGGGTTAGGTCTGGTATTTGCCCTCATCTGGCTCGTACTTTCGCATTTTTCGCTTACTTGTTGGCCAGATCCTGGCCTTTTTCTGGTTTGGATCCCGCAGTAATGTGGTTCCACACCGAAGCCGTCAATTAATCCAGGATGCGATTAATATTTTAGAGGATAACGCCGGTTATGTCTGGGTGAGGTCTGGGATTTGCCCTCATCTGGCTCGTACTTTCGCATTTTTCGCTTACTTGTTGGCCAGATCCTGGCCTTTTTCTGGTTTGGATCACGTAGTAATACGGTACCACACCGAAACAGTAAACTAAACCTGGTTGCGATTAATATTTTAGAGGATAGCGCAGGTTATGTCTCGGTTAGGTCTGGGATTTGCCCTCATCTGCCTCGTACTTTCGCATTTTTCGCATACTTGTTGGCCAGATCCTGGCCTTTTTCTGGTTTGGATCCCGCAGTAATGTGGTTCCACACCGAAGCAGTCAATTAATCCAGGATGCGATTAATATTTTAGAGGATAACGCCGGTTATGTCTCGGTTAGGTCTGGGATTTGCCCTCATCTGGCTCAAACTTTCGCATTTCTCGCATACTTGTTGGCCAGATCCTGGCCTTTTTCTGGTTTGGATCACGTAGTAATGTGGTACCACACTGAAACAGTCAATAAAAGCTGGTTCCGATTAGTATTTTAGAGGATAACGCTGGTTATGGTTGGGTTAGTTCTGGTATTTGCAATCATCAGGCACATACTTTCGCGTTTTTCGCATACTTGTTGGCCGGATCCTGGCCTTTTTCTGGTTTGGATCACGTAGTAATGCAGTACCACACTGATACAGTCAACTAAACCTGGTTCCGAGTAATATTTTAGAGGATAACGCCGGTTATGTCTGGGTTAGGTCTGGTATTTGCCCTCATCTGGCTCGTACTTTCGCATTTTTCGCTTACTTGTTGGCCAGATCCTGGCCTTTTTCTGGTTTGGATCCCGCAGTAATGTGGTTCCACACCGAAGCAGTCAATTAATCCAGGATGCGATTAATAGTTTAGAGGATAACGCCGGTTATGTCTCGGTTAGGTCTGGGATTTGCCCTCATCTGGCTCAAACTTTCGTATTTCTCGCATACTTGTTGGCCAGATCCTGGCCTTTTTCTGGTTTGGATCACGTAGTAATGTGGTACCACACTGAAACAGTCAATAAAAGCTGGTTCCGATTAGTATTTTAGAGGATAACGCTGGTTATGTCTGGGTTAGTTCTGGTACTTGCAATCATCTGGCTCATAATTTCGCATTTTTCGCATACTTGTTGGCCAGATCCTGGCCTTTTTCTGGCTTTGACCACGTAGTAATGTGGTACCACACTGAAGCAGTCAATTAAACCTGGTTCCGATTAATATTTTAGAGGATAACGCCGGTTATGTCTGGGTTAGGTCTGGTATTTGCCCTCATCTGTCTCGAACTTTCGCATTTTTCGCATACTTGTTGGCCAGATCCTGGCCTTTTTCTGGTTTGGATCACGTAGTAATACGGTACCACACCGAAACAGTAAACTAAACCTGGTTGCGATTAATATTTTAGAGGATAGCGCAGGTTATGTCTCGGTTAGGTCTGGGATTTGCCCTCATCTGCCTCGTACTTTCGCATTTTTTGCATACTTGTTGGCCAGATCCTGGGCTTTTTCATGCTCTGACGTGGCAGTAATGTGGTACCACACTGAAACAGTCAATTAAACCTTGGTTCCGATTAATATTTTGGAGGACAACGCTGGTTGTGTTTGGGTTAGTTCTGGTATTTGCAATCATCAGGCACATACTTTCGCATTTTTCGCATACTTGTTGGCCAGATCCTGGCCTTTTTCTGGTTTGGATCACGTAGTAATGCAGTACCACACTGAAACAGTCAATTAAACCTGGTTACGATTAATATTTTGGAGGATAACGCTGGTTATGGTTGGGTTAGTTCTGGTACTTGCAATCATCAGGCACATACTTTCGCATTTTTCGCATACTTGTTGGCCAGATACTGGCCTTTTTCTGGTTTGGATAACGTAGTAATGCGGTAGCACACCCAAACAGTCAATTAAAGCTGGTTGCGATTAATATTTTAGAGGATAACGCCGGTTATGTCTCGGTTAGGTCTGGGATTTGCCCTCATCTGGCTCAAACTTTCGCATTTCTCGCATACTTGTTGGCCAGATCCTGGCCTTTTTCTGGCTTTGACCACGTAGTAATGTGGTACCACACTGAAGCAGTCAATTAAACCTGGTTCCGATTAATATTTTAGAGGATAACGCCGGTTATGTCTGGGTTAGGTCTGGTATTTGCCCTCATCTGTCTCGAACTTTCGCATTTTTCGCATACTTGTTGGCCAGATCCTGGCCTTTTTCTGGCTTTGACCACGTAGTAATCTGGTGCCACACTGAAACAGTCAATGAATCCAGGATGCGATTAATATTTTAGAGGATAACGCAGAGTATGTCTCGGTTAGGTCTGGGATTTGCCCTCATCTGGCGCGTACTTTCGCATTTGTCGCATACTTGTTGGCCAGATCCTGGGCTTTTTCTGGCTTGGATCACGTAGTAATGTGGTACCACACTGAAACAGTCAATAGAAGCTGGTTCCGAATAGTATTTTAGAGGATAACGCAAGTTACGTCTGGGTTAGTTCTGGTATTCGCAATCATCTGGCTCATACTTTCGCGTTTTTCGCATACTTGTTGGCCAGATCCTGGGTTTTTTCTGCTTTGGATCCCGTAATAATGAGGTTCCACACCGAAGCAGTAAATTAAACCGGGTTGCGATTAATATTCTAAAGGATATCGCCGGTTATGTCTCGGTTAGGTCTGGGATTTGCCCTCATCTGGCTCGTACTTTCGCATTTTTCAAATACTTGTTGGCCAGATCCTGGGTTTTTTCTGGTATGGATAACGTAGTAATGTGGTTCCCCACCGATGCAGTCAATTAATCCAGGATGCGATTAATATTTTAGAGCATAACGACGGTTATGTCTCGGTTAATTCTGGGATTTGCCCTCATCTGGCGCGTACTTTTGCATTTCTCGCAAACTTGTTGGCCAGATCCTGGCATTTTTCTGGTTTGGATCACGTAGTATTGTGGTACCACATCGGAGCAGTCAATTAAACCTGGTTGCGATTAATATTTTAGAGGATAACGCTGGTTATGGCTGGGTTAGGTCTGGTATTTGCCCTCATCTGGCTCGTACTTTCGCATTTTTCCCATACTTGTTGGCCAGATCCTGGCCTTTTTCTGGTTTGGATCACGTAGTAATGTGGTACCACATCGAAACTGCCAACTAAACCTGGTTGCGATCAATATTTTAGAGGATAACGCCGGTTATGTCTCGGTTAATTCTGGGATTTGCCCTCATCTGGCGCGTACTTTCGCATTTCTCGCAAACTTGTTGGCCAGATGCAGTGCTTTTTCTGGTTTGGATCCCGTAGTAATGTGGTTCCACACCGAAGCCGTCAGTTAATCCAGGATGCGATTAATAATTTAGAGGATAACGCCGGTTATGTCTCGGTTAGGTCTGGGATTTGCCCTCATCTGGCTCGTACTTTCGCATTTTTCGCATACTTGTTGGCCAGACACCGGGGCTCTTTCTGACTTGGGTCACGTAGTAATGTGGTACCACAACGGAGCAGTCAATTAAACCTGGATTCGATCAATATTTTAGGGGATAACACCGGTTAGGTCAGGGTTAGGACTGGTATTTGCAAACATCTGCCTCATACTTTCGCATTTTTCGCATACTTGTTCGCCAGATCCTGGGCTTTTTCTGACTTGGGTCACGCAGTAATGTGGTCCCACACTGAAACAGTCAGTAAAACCTGGTTCCGATTAATATTTTAGTGGATAACGCCGGTTATGTCTGGGTTAGTTCTGGTATTTGCAATCATATGGCTCATCCTTTCGCATTTTTGGCATACTTTTTGGCCAGATCCTGCGTTTTCTCTGGTTTGCATCAGGTAGTAATGTGGTGCCACACCGAAACAGTCAATTAAGCCTGGTTGCGTTTAATATTTTAGAGGTTAACGCCGGTTAAGTCTGGGTTAGGTCTGGTATTTGCCATCATCTAGCTCATCCTTTCGCATTTTTCGCATACTTGAATGGCCAGATCCTGGGTTTTTTTCTGGTTAGGATCACGTATTAATGTGGCGCCACACTGAAATAGTCAATTAAACCTGGATTCGATCAATATTTTAGAGGACAACACAGGTTAGGTTTGTGTACGGACTGGTATTTGCAATAATCTGCCTCATACTTTTGCATTTTTCGCATACTTGTTGGCCAGATCCTGGGCTTCTTCTGATTTGGATCACGTAGTAATATGGTACCACACTGTAACAGTCAACTAATCCTGGATTCGATCGATATTGTAGAGGCTGACACCGGTCAGGTCTTGGTTGCGTCTGGTATTTGCAACCATATGGCTCATCCTTCCGCATTTTTGGCATACTTATTGGCCAGATCCTGGGCTTTTTCTGATTTGGATCACGTAGTAATGTGGTACCACACTGTAACAGTCAACTAATCCTGGATTTGATCAATATTGTAGCGGCTGACACCGGTTAGGTCTTGGTTGCGTCTGGTATTTGCAATCATATGGCTCATCCTTTCGCATTTTTGGCATACTTTTTGGCCACATCCTGGGTTTTTTCTGGTTTGGATCACGTACTAATGTGGTACCACACTGAAATAATCTATAAAACCTTGTTCCGATCAATATTTTAGGGGATAACACCGTTTAGGTCTGGGTTAGGTCTGGTATTTGCAAACGTCTGCCTCATACTTTCGCATACTTCGCATACTTGTTGGCCAGATCCTGGGACTTTTTCTGGATAGCATCACGTATTAATGTGGTACCACACTGAAATAGTCAATAAAACCTGGTTTCGATCAATATTTTAGGGGATAACACCGGTTAGGTCTGGGTTAGGTCTGGTATTTGCAATGATCTGCCTGGTACTTTCCCAACTTTCGCATACTTGTTGGCCAGATCCTGGGTTTTTTTCTGGTTAGGATCACGTATTAAAGTGGTACCACACGGAAATATTCCATTCAACCTGGATTCGATCAATATTGTAGAGGCTGACACCGGTTGTGTCTGGGTTGCGTCTGGCATTTGCAATCATCTGCCTCATACTTTCGCATTTCTCGCACACTTGTTGGCCAGATCCTGGGCTTTTTCTGATTTGGATCACGTAGTAATGTGGTACCACACTGAAATAGTCAATAAAACCTGGTTTCGATCAATATTTTAGGGGATAACACCGGTTAGGTCTGGGTTACGTCTGGTATTCGTAATCATCCGGCTCATACTTTCGTATTTTTCGCAAACTTTTAGGCCTATTCCTGGGTTTTTTGCTGGTTAAGATCACGTATTAACTTGGTACCGCACTGAAATAGTAAATAAAACCTGGTTCCGATTAATATTTTAGAGGAGAACGCCGGTTATGCCTGGGTTAGATCTGGTATTTGCCATCATCTAGCTCATACTTTCGCATTTTTCGCATACCTGAGTGACCAGACCCTGGGCTTTCTCTGGTATGGGTCACGTATTAATGTGGTACCACACTGAAACAGTCAAGTAAACCTGGTTTCGAACAATATTTCAGAGGATAACACCGGTCAGATCTGGGTTACGACTGGTATACGCATTCATCTGCCTCATACTTTCGCATTTTTCGCATACTTGTTGGCCAGATCCTGGGCTTCTTCTGATTTGGAGCACGTAGTAATATGGTACCACACTGTAACAGTCAACTAATCCTGGATTCGATCGATATTGTAGAGGCTGACACCGGTCAGGTCTTGGTTGCGTCTGGTATTTGCAATCATATGGCTCATCCTTTCGCATTTTTCGCATACTTGTTGGCCAGATACTGGGCTTTTTCTGGTTAGGATCACGTATTAAAGTGGTACCACACTGAAGCAGTCAATTAAACCTTGTTTCGAATAATATTTCAGAGGATAACACCGATTAGGTTTGTGTTTTGTCTTGTATTTGCAACCATCTGCCTCATACTTACGCATATTTCGCATACTTGTTGGCCAGATCCTGGGTTTTCTCTGGTTTGTATCACGTAGTAATGTGGTACAACACCGAAATAGCCAATTCAACATTGTGCCGAATAATATTTTAGAGGACAACGCTCGTTATGTCTGAGTTAGGTCTGGTATTTGCAATAATCTGCCTCATACTTTCGCATCTATCGCATACTTGTTGGCCGGATCCTGGGATTTTTTCTGGCTAGGATCACGTACTAATGTTGTACCACACAGAAGTAGTCAATAAAACCTGGTTCCGATTAATATTTTAGAGGATAACGCCGGTTAGGACTGGGTTGCGTCTGGTATTTGCTGTCATCTGCCTGATACTTTCGCAACTTTCGCATTCTTGTTGGGCAGGTCCTGGGTTTTTTTCTGGTTAGGATCACGTATTAATGTGGTACCACACTGAAATAGTCAATAAAACCTGGTTTTGAGCAATATTTTAGGCGATAGCACCGGTTATGTCTGGGTTAGGTCTGGTATTTGCTACCAACTGGCTCACACTTTCACATTTTTCACATATTTGTTGGCCAGATCCTGGGTTTTTTCTGGTTTGGATCACGTAGTAATGTGGTACCACAACGAAACAGTCAATTAAACCTGGTTTTGATCAATATTTTAGTGGATAACGCCGGTTATGTCTGGGTTAGGTCTTGTATTTGCCATCATCTAGCTCATACTTTCGCATCTTTCGCATACTTGTTGGCCAGATCCTGGGCTTTTTCTGATTTGGATCACGTACTAACGTGGTACCACACTAAAACAGTCAATTAAACGCGGTTCCGAGTAATATATTGGAGGATAACGCCGGTCATATCTGGGTTAGGTCTGGTATTTGCCATCACCTAGCTCACACTTTCGCATTTTTCGCATACTTGTTGTCCTGATCCTGGGCTTTTTCTTGTTTGTATCACGTAGGAATGTGGTACCACACTGAAACAGTCAAGGGTGGTTTCGATCAATATTTTAGAGGATAACACTGGTTAGGTCTGGGTTACGTCTGGTATTTCCAATCATCTGCCTGATACTTTCGCATTTTTCGCATACTGTGTGGCCACATCCTGGGCTTTTTCTGACTTGGGTCACGTAGTAATGTGGTACCACACTGAAACAGTCAATAAAACCTGGTTCCGATTAATATTTTGGAGGATAACGCCGGTTATGTCTGGGTTAGTTCTGGTATTTGCCATCATCTAGCTCATACTTTCCCATTTTTCGCATACTTGGATGGCAAGATCCTGGGCTTTTTCTGATTAGGATCACGTAGTAATGTGGTACCACACTGATACAGTCTTTTGAACCTGGCTTCGATGAACATTTTACGGGACAACACCGGTTAGGTCTAGGTTACGTCTGGTATTTGCAATCATCATCCTCATACTTTCGCATCTTTCGCATACTTGTTGGCCAGATACTGGGTCTTTTTCTGGATAGGATCACGTATTAATGTGGTACCACAACGAAACAGTCAATTAAACCTGGTTTTGATCAATATTTTAGGGGATAACACTGGTTAGGTCTGGGTTACGTCTGGTATTTCCAATCATCTGCCTGATACTTTCGCATTTTTCGCATACTTCTTGGCCACATCCTGGGCTTTTTCTGACTTGGGTCACGTAGTAATGTGGTACCACACTGAAACAGTCAATAAAACCTGGTTCCGATTAATATTTTAGAGGATAATGCCGGTTATGTCTGTGTCAGTTCTGGTATTTGCAATCATCTGGCTCATACTTTCGCATCTTTCTCATACTCGTTGGCCAGATCCTGGGTTTTTTTCTGGATAGGATCACGTATTAACGTGGTGCCACACTGAAACAGTCAATTAAACGTGATTCCGATTAATATTTTGGAGGATAAGGCCGGTTAGGTCTAGGTTACGTCTGGTATTTGCAATCATCATCCTCATACTTTCGCATTTTTGCATACTTGAATGGCCAGATCCTGGGTTTTTTTCTGGATAGGGTCACGTATTAATGTGGTGCCACACTGAAATAGTCAATTGAACCTGGTTTCGATGAATATTTTTGAGGATAACACCGGTTAGGTCTGGGTTACGTCTGGTATTTTCAATCATCTGCCTCATACTTTCGCTTTTTTAACATACTTGTTGGGCAGATCCTGGGCTTTTTCTGATTTGAATCACGTACTAATGTGGTACCACACTTAAACAGTCAATTAGACGTGGTTCGGAGTAATATTTTGGAGAATAACACCGGTTAGGTCTGGGTTAGGTCTGGTATTTGCAAACATCTGCCTCATACTTTCGCATCTTTCTCATACTCGTTGGCCAGATCCTGGGTTTTTTTCTGGATAGGATCACGTATTAACGTGGTGCCACACTGAAACAGTCAATTAAACGTGATTCCGATTAATATTTTGGAGGATAAGGCCGGTTATGGCTGGGTTAGGTCTGGTATTCGCCTTCATCTAGCTCATACTTTCGCATATTTCGCATACTTGAATGGCCAGATCCTGGGTTTTTTCTGGTTTGCATTACGTAGAAAAGTGATACCACACTGAAACAGTCAATTAAGCCGGTTTTCAGTCAATATTTTGAAGGATAACACCGGTTAGATCAGGGTTACGTCTGATATTTGCAATCATCTGGCTCGTTCTTCCGCATTTTTCCCTTCCTTGTTGGCCAGATCCAGGGGTTTTTCTCGTTTGGATCACGTAGTAATGTGTTACCACACCGAAAGAGTCCATTGAACATGATTCCGATTAATATTTTAGAGGATAACGCTGGGTAAGTCTGTGTTACGTCTGGTATTTGCAATCATCAGCCTCATACTTTCGCACCTTTCGCATACTCGTTGGCCAGATCCTGGGTTTTTTTCTGGTAAGGATCACGTATTAATGTGGTACCACTCTGAAACAGTCAACTAAACCTGGTTCCGATTAATACTTCATTGGAAAACGCGGTTATGTCTGGGTTAGTTCTGGTATTTTCAAACATCTGGCTCATACTTTCGCATTTTTCGCATACTTGAATGGTCAGGTCCTGGGTCTTTTCTGTTTTAGATCACGCTGTAAAGTGGTACCACACGGAAATAGTCAACTCAATCTGGATTCGATGAATATTTTAGATGATGACGCCGGTAATGTCTGGGTTAGTTCTGGTATTTGCAATCATCTGTCTCATACTTTCGCATATTTCGCATACCTGTTGACCAGATCCAGGCCTATTTCTGGTTTGGATCACCTAGTAATGTGGTACCACAACGAAACAATCAATTAAACCTGGTTGCAATTACTATTTTGGAGGAAATGGCCGGTTATGTCTGGGTTAGGTCTGGTATTTGCCTTCATCTAGCATATACTTTCGCATATTTCGCATACTTGAATGGCCAGATCCTGGGTTTTTTCTGGTTTGCATTACGTAGAAAAGTGGTACCACACTGAAACAGTCAATTAAGCCTGTTTTCGGTCAATATTTTGAAGGATAACTCCGGATAGATCAGGGTTACGTCTGATATTTGCAATCATCTGGCTCGTCCTTTCGCATTTTTCGCATACTTGTTGGCCAGATCCAGGGTTTTTTCTCGTTTGGATAACGTAGTAATGTGGTACCACACCGAAAGAGTCCATTGAACATGATTTCGATTAATATTTTAGAGGATAACGCTGGGTAAGTCTGGGTTACGTCTGGTATTTGCAATCATCTGCCTCATACTTTCGCACCTTTCGCATACTCGTTGGCCAGATCCTGAGTTTTTTTCAGGTGAGGATCACGTATTAATGTGGTACCACGCGGAAACAGTCAATTAAACCTGGTTCTGATTAATATTTCATTGGAAAACGCCGGTTATGTCTGCGTTAGTTCTGGTATTTGCAATAATCTGGCTCATACTCTCGCATATTTCGCATACTTGAATGGCCAGATCCTAGGCTTTTTCTAGTTTGGATCACGTAGTAATGTGGTACCACACTGATACAGTCAATTGAACCTGATTCCGATCAATATTTTAGAGGATAACACCGTTTAGGTCTGGGTTGCGTCTGGTATTTGCAATCATCTCCCTCATACTTTCGCATTTTTCGCATACTTCTTGGCCAGATCCTGGGTTCTCTTCACGTTAGGATCACGTATTAATGTGGTGGCACACTGAAGTAGTCAATTCAACCTGGATTCGATGAATATTTTAGAGGATAACACCGGTTAGGTCCGGGTTATGTCTGGTATTTGCCATCTTCTAGCTCATACTTTCGCATTTTTCGCATACTTGAATGGCCAGATCCTGGGCTTTTTCTGGTTTGGAACACGTAGTAAAGTGATACCACACTGAAACAGTCAACTAAACCTGGTTGCAATTAATATTTTAGAGGATATGGCCGGTTATGTCTGGGTTAGGTCTGGTATTAGCCTTCATCTAGCTCATAGTTTCACATATTTCGCATACTTGAATAGCCAGATCCTGGGTCTTTTCTGGTTTGGATCACGTAGTAATGTGGTACCACACCGAAACAGTCAATTAAACCTGGTTGCGATTAATATTTTAGATGATAACGCGAGTTAGGTCTGGGATAGGTCTGGGATTTGCCCTTGTTACATCGCTCGCACGACTTTTGATCTAGCATGTTTCCTATTACTATATTCTATACTTTGTTAATTAAAATTAATATATTATTGTTCAATTCAATATATTCTCTTTTATTATAAATAATATAACGAATTTATATTAATGTTGTAGGATTCTCATTTATATTCTGTTTTGCGAATTAATATATTAATATTCTCTTTTATTATAAATAATATTCAGTATTGCGAATTAATATTAAAGTATTCTCTTTTATTATAAATAATTTTCAGTATTGCGAATTAGTTTTATAAGTATTCTCTATTATTATAAATAGTTGCGAATTAACATTGTATTGTTCTCTACTATTATAAATAATTGCGACTTAACATTGTAGCGTTCTCTATTATTATAAATAATATTCAGTATTATATATTTATATCAATATTTTATACATAATTAATGAATGGAGGTACGCGTGAATTTGAATTGTTAAATAAGAATGGACATATGTGAGAGTTTAAATTGTTAACTAAGAATGAAGGAACGCGAGGATTTTTATTATTAATTAAGAGTAGGCGAATTGTATTGCCAATCAGGGACCAGCTTAGTTAAGTAACATTCATTATGAACAAACATTTATTGAACATTGTACAAATTCAATTGGGACACCCGTTGTACACATTTCGCCGAGCACCCGGTACGTGGTGCCAAGATAACAGCATCCGGTCAGCTCACTCGTGGAGCCCTGACGCTGAATCAGCAGTCGCCAGAGGGAGAGAGAACGCACGAGAGCAGCCATCCTTCTCGCACCAGTAGCTGCTGACGCAGCATCGCTGTCTCTCAATACCTGCACCGTGCTAACCACCAGCTGCTGAGGTTGCAATTCCATCTCGCTCCAGCCAGGAGTTCTCAACGCCGTTTCTTTCCAACCTGGAAGGGAAAAACCGTATAAATTAAGCGCTCAATCAAGAGCGTAGCCTTTAGTCGTCGTCTTAATAGTCACGCTAATTGTCCGCAACGTTATAATTTCTATTTCACGACTCGAGCAAAGGGTCCTTAATTGTACAACGAAATAAACTACATTTTAAGACTTAAACGTCTCTATTCAATTAAACCTCGACGATAATTAATTAATTACTACTCGGCCCGAGCAAGGGGTCTCAAATCGTATAAAGTAGCAACTTATATTCTACGACTAACTTCTTACTTCGTATTAATTATTATAACTTCATTTTGAATAAGTCAAAGTCAAGAATCTTCGGCATTGAATTTAAACGAGTTAGAGTCAAGATTGAATATCATAGTGACTCGACTGTGTGTTCCAGAACGACCACACCTTTACCAAATTATCCTATCACGGTTCAAACATATCTATCTGTGCCCACCAGAGGCACGGGATTTGTGGAAAACCGTTTCCGCCTATAAAATTCATACCATTTCCTATTCAATACCTGTCTATCTGTGCCCACCAGAGGCACGGGACAATGTGGCGAATCTTTCCATCATTCCTCTCAGAATCGTGTTAATTCAAAGGGGACCTATCTGTGCCCACCAGAGGCACGGGGTTTCACGGAGAGTTAAACAGCTTTGAGAGATTCTTCAGGCGAGTATTTCATTGATCGCGTAAATTCATTTTGTAATTGGTAAAGCAATATTAGTGAGAATCAATGCCTAAGAGACGACGTGCGGGTCGTAAGATTCAGCTACGAAAAGTATTCGCGGAACTATATAATCCGGCGGATGTGGAGAGATACCCGTTGGGAATCCGCGAGGTTCCAGTCATCACCTCCATAGTGAAGATCCAGTATCCTGTCGTCGCAGCTGTAACTTCGCTAGCCGATATCAAAGAATTCAGGGTAACGCCGTGGCAGCATTTCGCTGTACCGACACCAGCCACATCGCAGCAGACGTCAGCAGCCGTTACCGACCCTCGCCTGCAGTCAAACAACCCTTCTATGCCAGAGCTGGCATAAGAACACCAGGGCAGCGCCAGATCTACAGCCGGCACATTGCCGACGGCTTTCTGCATCACCAGTAGCTGAGAGCTGCTCTTTCAACCACCGTTCTACAGCCGGCACATTACCGACGGCTTTCTTCATCGCCAGCGGCCGTGAGCTGTTTCATCAACCAGCGTACCGGCAGCTTATCATCGACCGGTGAGTCCCTATCCTATTGTACGCTCGAAGCCTGTTACCGTGCGTTAAATTCCCGGTTAGACGTGGACGGAAGTGCCTCGTAGACCAAAAACGACTACTCAAACTGTGACGATCCGGACTCGTGGTGATCTCTTTTTATTTTACCGCGACGAAAACCCGGGACGTGACAAATTTTTGGTGGCAGCGGTGGGATAATTTCGAGTGGTCCGTACGGAACAGTAAAAGCACGTTAGGTCAGGGACAAACATTTTAGGTAACGAGTAAATTTTTGGTGGCAGTGAGAAATTTTTAGTGGCAGCTACAAACGTTTTCGAATTTTAATTTTAACTTTTACAACATGAGTAGCAAAGATAATATGAATTCGAAAGGGGCAGCCAGTCCCCAATCTCTAGTCTCGGAAGCAGAATTAATCGCCCTGCAGAAACAGTTAGCTGAAAAGAAGAAGCGGTTACGTAAAGAGGACAAGGCATTAGAAGCACAACGCCGCGAAATTCAGGAAGCCGCGGAATTAAAGTTAGAGTTAGAGAAATTAAACTCCGAGTTAAAAGTTGCGAAAACCAATCCTTCGGGTTTTGATATGGAAGAAATCCGGGCAGAACTAAATGAAGCTAGGCGCGAAATTGACCGTTTACGCGAACTTCGAGAAGAAAGGATTATGGAGGATATACCGCGAGCAAGATTAAACGTAGATAGTCCAGAACCGGGAAATTATTCGTTAAAAGAGGCAGTTGAATCAGTACCAATTTTTGACGGATGTAATATGCCAATATTTTCTTTCAATCGCGCTTGTCGACGCGCGCGAGATATTGTATCGCCTCACGTAGAAGGCACTCTGACAGAATTAGTCATTAATAAATTACGCGGAAGGGCTTATACCGCCGTAGAGGACGAGGGTTGCCGAAATATTTTACAGTTATGCAACCGGCTACAAGATGTTTTTGGATCGAACAAAACTATAGACCATTACCGCGGGGAATTAGCAAATATTTTTCAAGGGCCGTCAGAACATATTTTAGATTACATTAGCCGAGTTAAGGACTTAAGAACCGCGATTCTCGATTGCGAGAGAAGTAATCCAGATCCGATGGACATAAACCGCTTAACGCACGACAGTTTTGTAAATGGTTTAATTCCGGTGTTGCGTATAGACGTAAAGTCGCGACCACATACCACGTTAGGTTCGGCATATGATGCGGCGATCGATGCTTTTAAACAATACGAGCTAGATAGAACTCGTTATGAGCCGCCGAAACGCGTTCAATTTTCGGAGGGAAGACGCGAAATTATTAACCACCCGGTACGTGCGAATAGTATTCCTCCAAGACAAAGCAACTGGTCATATTCTAGCACGGAGCGCACGCGATATCAAGCTCCCGCGTCTCGAGAACTGTTATCTCCGCGATACGAGACGCCCGTTCGCGGCGTAACTTCACCCATACGTAATCCCGGTCCCAGGCGCGACAATTTTAATTCTCGATTCTGTAATTACTGCAAAACTCCTGGTCATGATATACATGAGTGTAGGAAGAGGGAGTTCAATGCTCGGAATTCGGGAAACGGGCAACCCCTCCCCTCGACTTCCGGCCAGCGACGGGAGGAGGTAAACTCGAAAGCAATCAGGCCGATAACATCGGAAATTACCGAGTCGCCGGCATCCGAACACTAGAAAATTCTACAGTACCGCAAATTCTAGTTTCCGCACCCGAATTAACTAACGCTGCCATTTTTATGATCGACACGGGCGCAGAACTAAATCTTATAAAGGAAAATGCATTAAAAAGAGAGGTCACCATCGATCCGACGGAAATAATTAAATTGTGTGGCATTACAGAGGGTGATGTTAAAACCCTGGGAACAACGTTAATTAAAATCAATTCCTGCCCCGTAAAATTTTGTGTGGTTCACGAGGATTTCCCGATATCTACTAGTGGAATTTTGGGATCAATCTTTTTAAAAGAGGGCGCGGAAATATCTTACGCAAAAGGCTCGATTCAATGGAAGGGAACTGAAATCCCGTTTCACAATATAAAACAAACAGTAATTCCCGCTCGCACGGTAGCATGCATCGAAGCAGGGACCACCGGGCCCGCCGTGGGTTTTATACGCAAACAAGAAATTATGAGCGGAGTGCTAATTTGTGATTCACTCGTCCAAAATCGCAACGGGTACGTTTATGTTAAATGCGCGAACACAACTAACGAATCGGTTACTTTTCCGATGCCATTTTTGGAGATAGAAGAAATAGAATCAATCCAGAATAATGAAAATGTGCCACGTGAATGTAATAAGCCCGAATCCGTTTCGGCAATCGTCGTTGAACACTGTAAGCCCGGATCCGCTCCGGCAAGTCTTAATAATTCTAGTAAGCCCGAATCCGTTTCGGCAATCGTCGTTGAACACTGTAAATCGAAAAACAGAGGAATGTTATAACGATAATTATCGATAATTATCGATATAACGATATAAATTCGTTATATTATTTATAATAAAAGAGGATATATTGAATTGAACAATAATATATTAATTTTAATTAACAAAGTATAGAATATAGTAATAGGAATCATGCTAGATTAAACGTCGTGCGAGCGACGTAACACCTCCCCTCCTGGCGGTAAAGAAATTTTCCCGCAGGAAAAATTTCTTTCGCAATAAAGTCTTTTAACTGTCTGAAGAATCATACGACTGCCGCCGTGCTGAATATGAGCAACGCGTTCCGCGTTATTCGAACATGAAGTTTGACTCACCGCATCAGTTTGTGGTGTGACTTCGTTCAGTGGTGCGATGGCCAAATTCCTTGTGTTTGCTGGTTCTCGATTTTGACCATGGAAGAGAAGAGCAGTAGTCAATGAGCCCCATATTGCGCCCAAAAGATGTAGGCCTCAACCGTACGTTGCGTGTAATGCGAATTCATTGACGATCGTGCTCAGGGCTCCTTTCACAAGTCGAACTATAATATAAATTCCAATCACCCCCGCGGTAAATGAACCGAAGGAAATGAACCCTTCCCACATCTTGGTCCCGACTGATTTGGCTATCTTCTCCAATGATTCTTCGTCGATGCGGTTGAACATGGAAATGGCGCCTGGTGTATATTGCCGACCCGTGGCCCCCTGTGCCAACGAGCTGACTATCGCCCCCTTTTCGATGGGGAACATGATGTGTTCTTTCAGCTTTTCCAGGTCTTCGTGCGAGTAAATCCCGCCATTAGCGAGACTCTTGGGATCGACGTACTTCCATGTCGATTTCGTCAGCGGAGCTAAGGGTTGCGGTGGTAAACTTTCCACCAACCTCGGAGACAGCCTATACCATGTCCCCTGAAGCTTATACAAAGTGGGCATTAGTTCGTAGCAGGTTTCGCGTGCTCCTGTTCTGGAAAGGATGTATGTGCGTGGTAAGAGAAAATAAGATGCATTATTATAAGTTACAAGAAGTTCGTTATAACATTCCTCTGTTTTTCGAGCTTGGCAGTTTACTGGAATACATTTTACTAAATGTATAGCTCCCCCCGATGGAATTATCATATAACCGGGTGCGCGGGCTATTGCGATCGCTACTTCTTCCGGCGCACTATGTATTAGTGCGAGCGCGTTTTGCAGCACACGCTGTTTCACGAGGCAACGTTGTTTTACCAAATCCTGGTACAACTGCTTAATCTGTACTTTCATATGCTTTTCCACATAGACGAATTTAGAGTTAACATACGTGAATATGTCCAAATTGCTAACCGGAATCCGTGCCTTTTCCTTGAACCTTCCGGACTTCGTGATTTCCAGGATGAATAACTTAGGATGTTCCGTTTTCGCTAGAGTATAACCACAGATAGTGGTACGGCTTGTCTCCGTCAACGCGAACATAGCATCTTCCGAGGCGACGGTGTATACTACGGGTCCCTTATCCCCCGGAGGTGTGATACGGGTGGCTTTTCCATCGTATAAAACATCATATCCGTTAAAATTACAGGAGTCTACTGGTGCGCTGTCCCAATAGCTGAAACCGTCTTCCGAATCCAATTAATGCCCGAGCTGTAGTTTGCAACGTTGTCCCGAATGTAAAATTACCTCGTTCGTACTTAATTTTACCGGGGCCACATAATTTTTTAATGAGATCCTAGCTACTGCTTGTACCACTACACTTGTCCACGTTCCGTATGGATCGCTGTATGTAGTTCCCGAACAGGTACCCTCCGAATTCACTATTCCGGCCAGGGTAAGGCTCCTTGTTGTTGTAGAGTTTGGCATCACGCCGGTGACCTGTATAGCGGCATTAATGAATATTGACCCCGTGTCATGCAGAGTCCTGCAGGTTTCCTTGGATATCGTGGATATGTATTGCTGCCTGCCGTTGTTTACTACTGACACATGTGAATGCATCCCGCAGTAGAAGATCGTCCTGTCAATTTCGATGTTACATTGCTCAACCGATGTCTCTTTAAAATCTGCCAATTGAAGCAGCTGAATATCCCGTACTTCGGTCGTTGGTTCGATTTCCTCAGAGTTACAGTCTGGTTCGTCGATGGCAGAGAAGGTGGTAACATTCATCGGTCGCCCCCCACAATCATAGCCGATGATGGCCAATGCGTGACCAAGAATAACATTTACGATTGCTACCCGAATATACATTGTTCGATTGTTCGCGAGAAACTGACTATCCCAAGGCACGAGCCTCATTTTATACCTAGGCCCTTTGTGGTGGGGAAAGACTTGAGTAACTCGCTGCGTTCTTTTTGTCCCTACGCTTATGGTATAGTTGCTGAATATAATTTTCCTTGATATCAGATCGTATGTGGATTAATAAGACGTTCGCGTATTTGCAAATTCTTTTCTGCTCGTTCAAGTGATTAAAAGCATTTATGCCCGTTGCCCTGCCGTCATATAGCAGGCGATGTTTAGAAATGGTTGATATTTGTGATTCGAACTCGTTATTTTCGTTATGCCATACCGAAACAGATTCGGGTTTACAGGGATAATACCTTTCCTCCGCGTTCGAGTGACTTGGGGAAATTATATTCAGTACTTCTTTATGACTCGACGACGGAGAGTTTGACATAGTAGAACCGGTTTTAGAAATAATATCAGACGAAGAAACGGAGCTAAAGTGCACTTGTGATTCTGACTCTTTATCGAAAAATGCCGAAACGGATTCGGGCTTATTAGAATTATTAAGACTTGCCGGAGCGGATCCGGGCTTACAGTGTTCAACGACGATTGCCGAAACGGATTCGGGCTTACTAGAATTATTAAGACTCGCCGGAGCGGATCCGGATTTACAGTGTTCAACGACGATTGCCGAAACGGATTCGGGCTTACTAGAATTATTAAGACTTGCCGGAGCGGATCCGGGCTTACAGTGTTCAACGACGATTGCCGAAACGGATTCGGGCTTATTACATTCACGTGGCACATTTTCATTATTCTGGATTGATTCTATTTCTTCTATCTCCAAAAATGGCATCGGAAAAGTAACCGATTCGTTAGTTGTGTTCGCGCATTTAACATAAACGTACCCGTTGCGATTTTGGACGAGTGAATCACAAATTAGCACTCCGCTCATAATTTCTTGTTTGCGTATAAAACCCACGGCGGGCCCGGTGGTCCCTGCTTCGATGCATGCTACCGTGCGAGCGGGAATTACTGTTTGTTTTATATTGTGAAACGGGATTTCAGTTCCCTTCCATTGAATCGAGCCTTTTGCGTAAGATATTTCCGCGCCCTCTTTTAAAAAGATTGATCCCAAAATTCCACTAGTAGATATCGGGAAATCCTCGTGAACCACACAAAATTTTACGGGGCAGGAATTGATTTTAATTAACGTTGTTCCCAGGGTTTTAACATCACCCTCTGTAATGCCACACAATTTAATTATTTCCGTCGGATCGATGGTGACCTCTCTTTTTAATGCATTTTCCTTTATAAGATTTAGTTCTGCGCCCGTGTCGATCATAAAAATGGCAGCGTTAGTTAATTCGGGTGCGGAAACTAGAATTTGCGGTACTGTAGAATTTTCTAGTGTTCGGATGCCGGCGACTCGGTAATTTCCGATGTTATCGGCCTGATTGCTTTCGAGTTTACCTCCTCCCGTCGCTGGCCGGAAGTCGAGGGGAGGGGTTGCCCGTTTCCCGAATTCCGAGCATTGAACTCCCTCTTCCTACACTCATGTATATCATGACCAGGAGTTTTGCAGTAATTACAGAATCGAGAATTAAAATTGTCGCGCCTGGGACCGGGATTACGTATGGGTGAAGTTACGCCGCGAACGGGCGTCTCGTATCGCGGAGATAACAGTTCTCGAGACGCGGGAGCTTGATATCGCGTGCGCTCCGTGCTAGAATATGACCAGTTGCTTTGTCTTGGAGGAATACTATTCGCACGTACCGGGTGGTTAATAATTTCGCGTCTTCCCTCCGAAAATTGAACGCGTTTCGGCGGCTCATAACGAGTTCTATCTAGCTCGTATTGTTTAAAAGCATCGATCGCCGCATCATATGCCGAACCTAACGTGGTATGTGGTCGCGACTTTACGTCTATACGCAACACCGGAATTAAACCATTTACAAAACTGTCGTGCGTTAAGCGGTTTATGTCCATCGGATCTGGATTACTTCTCTCGCAATCGAGAATCGCGGTTCTTAAGTCCTTAACTCGGCTAATGTAATCTAAAATATGTTCTGACGGCCCTTGAAAAATATTTGCTAATTCCCCGCGGTAATGGTCTATAGTTTTGTTCGATCCAAAAACATCTTGTAGCCGGTTGCATAACTGTAAAATATTTCGGCAACCCTCGTCCTCTACGGCGGTATAAGCCCTTCCGCGTAATTTATTAATGACTAATTCTGTCAGAGTGCCTTCTACGTGAGGCGATACAATATCTCGCGCGCGTCGACAAGCGCGATTGAAAGAAAATATTGGCATATTACATCCGTCAAAAATTGGTACTGATTCAACTGCCTCTTTTAACGAATAATTTCCCGGTTCTGGACTATCTACGTTTAATCTTGCTCGCGGTATATCCTCCATAATCCTTTCTTCTCGAAGTTCGCGTAAACGGTCAATTTCGCGCCTAGCTTCATTTAGTTCTGCCCGGATTTCTTCCATATCAAAACCCGAAGGATTGGTTTTCGCAACTTTTAACTCGGAGTTTAATTTCTCTAACTCTAACTTTAATTCCGCGGCTTCCTGAATTTCGCGGCGTTGTGCTTCTAATGCCTTGTCCTCTTTACGTAACCGCTTCTCCTTTTCAGCTAACTGTTTCTGCAGGGCGATTAATTCTGCTTCCGAGACTAGAGATTGGGGACTGGCTGCCCCTTTCGAATTCATATTATCTTTGCTGCTCATGTTGTAAAAGTTAAAATTAAAATTCGAAAACGTTTGTAGCTGCCACTAAAAATTTCTCACTGCCACCAAAAATTTACTCGTTACCTAAAATGTTTGTCCCTGACCTAACGTGCTTTTACTGTTCCGTACGGACCACTCGAAATTATCCCACCGCTGCCACCAAAAATTTGTCACGTCCCGGGTTTTCGTCGCGGTAAAATAAAAAGAGATCACCACGAGTCCGGATCGTCACAGTTTGAGTAGTCGTTTTTGGTCCACGAGGCACTTCCGTCCACGTCTAACCGGGAATTTAACGCACGGTAACAGGCTTCGAGCGTACAATAGGATAGGGACTCACCGGTCGATGATAAGCTGCCGGTACGCTGGTTGATGAAACAGCTCACGGCCGCTGGCGATGAAGAAAGCCGTCGGTAATGTGCCGGCTGTAGAACGGTGGTTGAAAGAGCAGCTCTCAGCTACTGGTGATGCAGAAAGCCGTCGGCAATGTGCCGGCTGTAGATCTGGCGCTGCCCTGGTGTTCTTATGCCAGCTCTGGCATAGAAGGGTTGTTTGACTGCAGGCGAGGGTCGGTAACGGCTGCTGACGTCTGCTGCGATGTGGCTGGTGTCGGTACAGCGAAATGCTGCCACGGCGTTACCCTGAATTCTTTGATATCGGCTAGCGAAGTTACAGCTGCGACGACAGGATACTGGATCTTCACTATGGAGGTGATGACTGGAACCTCGCGGATTCCCAACGGGTATCTCTCCACATCCGCCGGATTATATAGTTCCGCGAATACTTTTCGTAGCTGAATCTTACGACCCGCACGTCGTCTCTTAGGCATTGATTCTCACTAATATTGCTTTACCAATTACAAAATGAATTTACGCGATCAATGAAATACTCGCCTGAAGAATCTCTCAAAGCTGTTTAACTCTCCGTGAAACCCCGTGCCTCTGGTGGGCACAGATAGGTCCCCTTTGAATTAACACGATTCTGAGAGGAATGATGGAAAGATTCGCCACATTGTCCCGTGCCTCTGGTGGGCACAGATAGACAGGTATTGAATAGGAAATGGTATGAATTTTATAGGCGGAAACGGTTTTCCACAAATCCCGTGCCTCTGGTGGGCACAGATAGATATGTTTGAACCGTGATAGGATAATTTGGTAAAGGTGTGGTCGTTCTGGAACACACAGTCGAGTCACTATGATATTCAATCTTGACTCTAACTCGTTTAAATTCAATGCCGAAGATTCTTGACTTTGACTTATTCAAAATGAAGTTATAATAATTAATACGAAGTAAGAAGTTAGTCGTAGAATATAAGTTGCTACTTTATACGATTTGAGACCCCTTGCTCGGGCCGAGTAGTAATTAATTAATTATCGTCGAGGTTTAATTGAATAGAGACGTTTAAGTCTTAAAATGTAGTTTATTTCGTTGTACAATTAAGGACCCTTTGCTCGAGTCGTGAAATAGAAATTATAACGTTGCGGACAATTAGCGTGACTATTAAGACGACGACTAAAGGCTACGCTCTTGATTGAGCGCTTAATTTATACGGTTTTTCCCTTCCAGGTTGGAAAGAAACGGCGTTGAGAACTCCTGGCTGGAGCGAGATGGAATTGCAACCTCAGCAGCTGGTGGTTAGCACGGTGCAGGTATTGAGAGACAGCGATGCTGCGTCAGCAGCTACTGGTGCGAGAAGGATGGCTGCTCTCGTGCGTTCTCTCTCCCTCTGGCGACTGCTGATTCAGCGTCAGGGCTCCACGAGTGAGCTGACCGGATGCTGTTATCTTGGCACCACGTACCGGGTGCTCAGCGAAATGTGTACAACGGGTGTCCCAATTGAATTTGTACAATGTTCAATAAATGTTTGTTCATAATGAATGTTACTTAACTAAGCTGGTCCCTGATTGGCAATACAATTCGCCTACTCTTAATTAATAATAAAAATCCTCGCGTTCCTTCATTCTTAGTTAACAATTTAAACTCTCACATATGTCCATTCTTATTTAACAATTCAAATTCACGCGTACCTCCATTCATTAATTATCTATAAAATATTGGTATAAATATATAATACTGAATATTATTTATAATAATAGAGAACGCTACAATGTTAAGTCGCAATTATTTATAATAGTAGAGAACAATACAATGTTAATTCGCAACTATTTATAATAATAGAGAATACTTATAAAACTAATTCGCAATACTGAAAATTATTTATAATAAAAGAGAATACTTTAATATTAATTCGCAATACTGAATATTATTTATAATAAAAGAGAATATTAATATATTAATTCGCAAAACAGAATATAAATGAGAATCCTACAACATTAATATAAATTCGTTATATTATTTATAATAAAAGAGAATATATTGAATTGAACAATAATATATTAATTTTAATTAACAAAGTATAGAATATAGTAATAGGAAACATGCTAGATCAAAAGTCGTGCGAGCGATGTAACAAGGGCAAATCCCAGACCTATCCCAGACCTAACTCGCGTTATCATCTAAAATATTAATCGCAACCAGGTTTAATTGACTGTTTCGGTGTGGTACCACATTACTACGTGATCCAAACCAGAAAAGACCCAGGATCTGGCTATTCAAGTATGCGAAATATGTGAAACTATGAGCTAGATGAAGGCTAATACCAGACCTAACCCAGACATAACCGGCCATATCCTCTAAAATATTCATCGAATCCAGGTTGAATTGACTACTTCAGTGTGCCACCACATTAATACGTGATCCTAACGTGAAAAGAACCCAGGATCTGGCCAAGAAGTATGCGAAAAATGCGAAAGTATGAGGGAGATGATTGCAAATACCAGACGCAACCCAGACCTAAACGGTGTTATCCTCTAAAATATTGATCGGAATCAGGTTCAATTGACTGTATCAGTGTGGTACCACATTACTACGTGATCCAAACTAGAAAAAGCCTAGGATCTGGCCATTCAAGTATGCGAAATATGCGAGAGTATGAGCCAGATGACTGGATATATCAGACGTAACCCTGACCTAACCGGTGTTATCCTACAAAATATTGATCAAAAACAGGCTTAATTGACTGTTCCAGTGTGGTACCACTTTTCCACGTGATGCAAACCAGAAAAAACCCAGGATCTGGGCAACAAGTATGCGAAAAATGCGAGAGTATGAGCCAGATGATTTCAAATACCAGAACTAACCCAGACATAACCGGTGTTATCCCCTGAAATATTGACCGAAAACTGGTTTAATTGACTGTTTCAGTGTGGTACAACTTTACTACGTGATCCAAACCAGAAAAAGCCTAGGCTCTGGCCATTCAAGTATGCGAAATATGT
The DNA here is from genome assembly GCF_051014445.1 of Colletes latitarsis. Lineage (NCBI taxonomy): Eukaryota > Metazoa > Arthropoda > Insecta > Hymenoptera > Colletidae > Colletes > Colletes latitarsis. The sequence continues at coordinate 4,474,963 of NC_135137.1, forward strand.
GAAACTATGAGCTAGATGAAGGCTAATATCAGACCTAACCCAGACATAACCGACCATATCCTCTAAAATATTAATTGCAACCAGGTTTAGTTGACTGCTTCGTTGTGGTACCACATTACTAGGTGATCCAAACCAGAAATAGGCCAGGATCTGGTCAACAAGTATACGAAATATGCGAAAGTATGAGACAGATGATTACAAATACCAGACCTTACTCCGACATAACTGGCGTTATCCTCAAAAATATTGATCGTAACCAGGTTTAATTGACTGTTTCCGCGTCGTACCACTTTACAACGTGATCCAAACCAGGAAACACCCAGGATCTGGCCAACAAGTATGCGAAAAATGCGAAATAATGAGCCAGATTATTGCAAATACCAGAACTAACCCAGACATAACCGGCGTTTTCCAATGAAATATTAATCAGAACCAGGTTTAATTGACTGTTTCCGCGTGGTACCATATTAATACGTGATCCTCACCTGAAAAAAACTCAGGATCTGGCCAACGAGTATGCGAAAGGTGCGAAAGTATGAGGCAGATGATTGCAAATACCAGACGTAACCCAGACTTACCCAGCGTTATCCTCTAAAATATTAATCGGAATCATGTTCAATGGACTCTTTCGGTGTGGTACCACATTACTACGTTATCCAAACGAGAAAAAACCCTGGATCTGGCCAACAAGTATGCGAAAAATGCGAAAGAACGAGCCAGATGATTGCAAATATCAGACGTAACCCTGATCTATCCGGAGTTATCCTTCAAAATATTGACCGAAAACAGGCTTAATTGACTGTTTCAGTGTGGTACCACTTTTCTACGTAATGCAAACCAGAAAAAACCCAGGATCTGGCCATTCAAATATGCGAAATATGCGAAAGTATGAGCTAGATGAAGGCGAATACCAGACCTAACCCAGACATAACCGGCCATATCCCCCAAAATATTAATCGGAATCAGGTTTAATTGACTCTCTCGGTGTGGTATCACATTACTACGTGATCCAAACGAGAAAAAACCCAGGATCTGGCCAAGAAGTTTGCGAAAAATGCGAAAGTATGAGCCAGATGATTGCAAATATCAGACGTAACCCAGAACTAATCGATGTTATCCTCTAAAATATTGATCGAAAACAGGTATAATTGACTGTTTCAGTTTGCTACCACATTACTACATAATCCAAACCAGAAAAAGCCCAGGATCTGGCACATTGAAGTATGCGAAATATGCGAAAGTATGAGCTTGATGAAGGCGAATACCAGACCTAACCCAGACATAACTGGCCTTATCCTCTAAAATAGTAATCGCAGCCTCGTTTAATTGACAGTTTCGTTGTGGTACCACATTACTAGGTGATCCAAATCAGAAATAGGCCAGAATCTGGTCAACAAGTATGCGAAATATGCGAAAGTATGAGACAGATGATTGCAAATACCAGAACGAACCCAGACATAACCGGCGTTATCGTCAAAAATATTCATCGGATCCAGGTTGAGGTGACTATCTCAATGTGGCACCACATTAATACGTGATCCTAACGAGAAAAGAACCCAGGATCTGGCCAATAAGTATGCGAAAAATGCGAAACTATGAGGGAGCTGATTGCAAATACCAGACGTAACCCAGACCTAACCGGTGTTATCCTCTAAAATATTGATCAAAAACAGGCTTAATTGACTGTTCCAGTGTGGTACCACTTTTCCACGTGATGCAAACCAGAAAAAGCCTAGGATCACGCCATTCAAGTATGCGAAATATGTGAAACTATGAGCTACATGAAGGCAAATACCAGACCTAACCCAGACATAACCGGCCTTATCCTCTAACATATTAATTGCAACCAGGTTTAGTTGAGTGCTTCGCTGTGGTACCACATTACTAGGTGATCCAAACCAGAAATAGGCCAGGATCTAGTCAACAAGTATGCGAAATATGCGAAAGTATGAGACAGATGATTGCAAATACCAGACCTTACTCCGACATAACTGGCGTTATCCTCTAAAATATTGATCGTAACCAGGTTTAATTGACTGTTTCCGCGTGGTACCACTTTACAACGTGATTCAAACCAGAGAATGCCCAGGATATAGCCATTCAAGTTTGCGAAAAATGCGAAACTATGAGCTACATGATGGCAAACACCAGACCTAACCCAGACATAACCGGCGTTATCATCTAAAATATTGATCGATCCAGATTTAATTGACTGTTTCAGTGTGGTATCACTTTACTACGTGTTCCAAACCAGAAAAAGCCCAGGATCTGGCCATTCAAGTATGTGAAAAATACGAAAGTATGAGCTGGATGATGGCAAATACCAGACCTAACCCGGACCTAACCGGTGTTATCCTCTAAAATATTCATCGAATCCAGGTTGAATTGACTACTTCAGTGTGCCACCACATTAATACGTGATCCTAACGTGAAAAGAACCCAGGATCTGGCCAAGAAGTATGCGAAAAATGCGAAAGTATGAGGTAGATGATGGCAAATACCAGACCTAACCCGGACCTAACCGGTGTTATCCTCTAAAACATTCATCGAATCCAGGTTGAATTGACTACTTCAGTGTGCCACCACATTAATACGTGATCCTAACGTGAAAAGAACCCAGGATCTGGCCCACAAGAATGCGAATAATGCGAAAGTACGAGCCTGATGATTGCAAATACCAGAACTAACCCAGACATAACCGGTGTTATCCCCTAAAATATTCACGGAAAACTGGTTTAATTGACTGTTTCAGTGTGGTACGACTTTACAACGTGATCCGAACCAGAAAAAGCCTAGGATCTGGCCATTCATGTATGCGAAATATGTGAAACTATGAGCTACATGAAGGCAAATACCAGACCTAACCCAGACATAACCGGCCTTATCCTCTAAAATATTAATTGCAACCAGGTTTAGTTGACTGCTTCGTTGTGGTACCACATTACTAGGTGATCCAAACCAGAAATAGGCCAGGATCTGGCCATTCAAGTATGCGAAAAATGCAAAAGTATGAGGTAGATGATGGCAAATACCAGACCTAACCCGGACCTAACCGGTGTTATCCTCTAAAACATTCATCGAATCCAGGTTGAATTGACTACATCAGTGTGCCACCACATTAATACGTGATCCTAACGTGAAAAGAACCCAGGATCTGGCCCACAAGAATGCGAATAATGCGAAAGTACGAGCCTGATGATTGCAAATACCAGACGTAACCTAGACCTAACCGGTGTTATCCTCTGAAATATTGACCGAAACCATGTTTAATTGACTGTTTCAGTGTGGTACCACATTAATACCTGATCCTAACCAGAAAAAAAGCCCAGGATCTGGCCATTCAAGTATGCGAAAAATGCAAAAGTATGAGGTTGATGATGGCAAATACCAGACCTAACCCGGACCTAACCGGTGTTATCCTCTAAAATATTCACCGAATCCAGGTTGAATTGACTACTTCAGTGTGCCACCACATTAATACGTGATACTAACGAGAAAAGAACCCAGGATCTGGCCAAGAAGTACGTGAAATATGCAAAACTAAGAGGGAGCTGATTGCAAATACCAGACGTAACCCAGACCTAACCGGTGTTATCCTCTAAAATGTTCATCGAAACCAGATTTAATTGACTGTTTCAGTGTGGTATCACTTTACTACGTGATTCAAACCAGAGAATGCCCAGGATATGGCAAACAAGTATGCGAAAAATGCGAGAGTATGAGCCAGATGATTGCAAATACCAGAACTAACCCAGACATAACCGGCCATATCCTCTAAAATATTAATTGCAACCAGGTTTAGTTGACTGTTTCAGTGTGGTATCACTTTACTACGTGTTCCAAACCAGAAAAAGCCCAGGATCTGGCCATTCAAGTATGCGAAAAATGCGAAAGTATGAGCTAGATGATGGCAAATACCAGACCTAACCCGGACTTAACCGGTGTTATCCTCTAAAATATTCACCGAATCCAGGTTGAATTGACTACTTCAGTGTGCCACCACATTAATACGTGATCCTAACGTGAAAAGAACCCAGGATCTGGTCAAGAAGTATGCGAAAATTGCGAAAGTATGAGGGAGATGATTGCATATATCAGACGTAACCCTGACCTAACCGGTGTTATCCTCCAAAATATTGATCAAATACAGGCTTAATTGACTGTTCCAGTGTGGTACCACTTTTCTACGTGATGCAAACCAGAAAAAACCCCGGATCTGGCCAACAAGTATGCGAAAAATACGAGAGTATGAGCCAGATGATTGCAAATACCAGAACTAACCCAGACATAACCGGTGTTATCCCCTAAAATATTCACGGAAAACTGGTTTAATTGACTGTTTCAGTGTGGTACGACTTTGCAACGTGATCCAAACCAGAAAAAGCCTAGGATCTGGCCATTCATGTATGCGAAATATGTGAAACTATGAGCTACATGAAGGCAAATACCAGACCTAACCCAGACATAACCGGCCTAATCCTCTAAAATATTAATTGCAACCAGGTTTAATTGACTGCTTCGTTGTGGTACCACATTACTAGGTGATCCACACCAGAAATAGGCCAGGATCTGGCCATTCAAGTATGCGAAAAATGCAAAAGTGTGAGGTAGATGATGGCAAATACCAGACCTAACCCGGACCTAACCGGTGTTATCCTCTAAAATATTCACCGAATCCAGGTTGAATTGACTACTTCAGTGTGCCACCACATTAATACGTGATACTAACGAGAAAAGAACCCAGGATCTGGCCAAGAAGTACGTGAAATATGCGAAACTAAGAGGGAGCTGATTGCAAATACCAGACGTAACCCAGACCTAACCGGTGTTATCCTCTAAAATGTTCATCGAAACCAGATTTAATTGACTGTTTCAGTGTGGTATCACTTTACTACGTGATTCAAACCAGAGAATGCCCAGGATATGGCCAACAAGTATGCGAAAAATGCGAGAGTATGAGCCAGATGATTGCAAATACCAGAACTAACCCAGACATAACCGCGTTTTCCAATGAAGTATTAATTGGAACCAGGTTTAGTTGACTGTTTCAGTGTGGTATCACTTTACTACGTGTTCCAAACCAGAAAAAGCCCAGGATCTGGCCATTCAAGTATGCGAAAAATGCGAAAGTATGAGCTAGATGATGGCAAATACCAGACCTAACCCGGACCTAACCGGTGTTATCCTCTAAAATATTCACCGAATCCAGGTTGAATTGACTACTTCAGTGTGCCACCACATTAATACGTGATCCTAACGTGAAAAGAACCCAGGATCTGGTCAAGAAGTTTGCGAAAAATGCGAAAGTATGAGGGAGATGATTGCATATATCAGACGTAACCCTGACCTAACCGGTCTTATCCTCCAAAATATTGATCAAATACAGGCTTAATTGACTGTTCCAGTGTGGTACCACTTTTCTACGTGATGCAAACCAGAAAAAACCCCGGATCTGGCCAACAAGTATGCGAAAAATGCGAGAGTATGAGCCAGATGATTGCAAATACCAGAACTAACCCAGACATAACCGGTGTTATCCCCTAAAATATTCACGGAAAACTGGTTTAATTGACTGTTTCAGTGTGGTACGACTTTACAACGTGATCCAAACCACAAAAAGCCTAGGATCTGGCCATTCATGTGTGCGAAATATGTGAAACTATGAGCTACATGAAGGCAAATACCAGACCTAACCCAGACATAACCGGCCTTATCCTCTAAAATATTAATTGCAACCAGGTTTAGTTGACTGCTTCGTTGTGGTACCACATTACTAGGTGATCCAAACCAGAAATAGGCCAGGATCTGGCCATTCAAGTATGCGAAAAATGCAAAAGTATGAGGTAGATGATGGCAAATACCAGACCTAACCCGGACCTAACCGGTGTTATCCTCTAAAACATTCATCGAATCCAGGTTGAATTGACTACTTCAGTGTGCCATCACATTAATACGTGATCCTAACGTGAAAAGAACCCAGGATCTGGCCCACAAGAATGCGAATAATGCGAAAGTACGAGCCTGATGATTGCAAATACCAGACGTAACCTAGACCTAACCGGTGTTATCCTCTGAAATATTGACCGAAACCATGTTTAATTGACTGTTTCAGTGTGGTACCACATTAATACCTGATCCTAACCAGAAAAAAAGCCCAGGATCTGGCAATTCAAGTATGCGAAAAATGCGAAAGTATGAGCTAGATGATGGCAAATACCAGACCTAACCCGGACCTAACCGGTGTTATCCTCTAAAATATTCACCGAATCCAGGTTGAATTGACTACTTCAGTGTGCCACCACATTAATACGTGATACTAACGAGAAAAGAACCCAGGATCTGGCCAAGAAGTACGGGAAATATGCGAAACTAAGAGGGAGCTGATTGCAAATACCAGACGTAACCCAGACCTAACCGGTGTTATCCTCTAAAATGTTCATCGAAACCAGATTTAATTGACTGTTTCAGTGTGGTATCACTTTACTACGTGATTCAAACCAGAGAATGCCCAGGATATGGCCAACAAGTATGCGAAAAATGCGAGAGTATGAGCCAGATGATTGCAAATACCAGAACTAACCCAGACATAACCGGCCATATCCTCTAAAATATTAATTGCAACCAGGTTTAGTTGACTGTTTCAGTGTGGTATCACTTTACTACGTGTTCCAAATCAGAAAAAGCCCAGGATCTGGCCATTCAAGGATGCGAAAAATGCGAAAGTATGAGCTAGATGATGGCAAATACCAGACCTAACCCGGACCTAACCGGTGTTATCCTCTAAAATATTCACCGAATCCAGGTTGAATTGACTACTTCAGTGTGCCACCACATTAATACGTGATCCTAACGTGAAAAGAACCCAGGATCTGGTCAAGAAGTATGCGAAAAATGCGAAAGTATGAGGGAGATGATTGCATATATCAGACGTAACCCTGACCTAACCGGTGTTATCCTCCAAAATATTGATCAAATACAGGCTTAATTGACTGTTCCAGTGTGGTACCACTTTTCTACGTGATGCAAACCAGAAAAAACCCCGGATCTGGCCAACAAGTATGCGAAAAATGCGAGAGTATGAGCCAGATGATTGCAAATACCAGAACTAACCCAGACATAACCGGCCATATCCTCTAAAATATTAATTGCAACCAGGTTTAGTTGACTGTTTCAGTGTGGTATCACTTTACTACGTGTTCCAAACCAGAAAAAGCCCAGGATCTGGCCATTCAAGTATGCGAAAAATGCGAAAGTATGAGCTAGATGATGGCAAATACCAGACCTAACCCGGACCTAACCGGTGTTATCCTCTAAAATATTCATCGAAACCAGGTTGAAAAGACTACTTCAGTGTGCCACCACATTAATACGTGATCGTAACGTGAAAAGAACCCAGGATCTGGCCAAGAAGTATGCGAAAAATGCGAAAGTATGAGGGAGATGATTGCAAATACCAGACGCAACCCAGACCTAACTGGTGTTATCCTCTAAAATATTGATCGGAATCAGGTTCAATTGACTCTTTCGGTGTGGTACCACATTACTACGTGATCCAAAACCACACAAAACCAAGGATCTGGCCAACAAGAATGCGAATAATGCGAAAGTACGAGCCTGATGATTGCAAATACCAGACGTAACCTAGACCTAACCGGTGTTATCCTCTAAAATATTGACAGAAACCATGTTTAATTGACTGTTTCAGTGTGGTACCACATTAATACCTGATCCTAACCAGAAAAAGAGCCCAGGATCTGGCCAACAAGTATGCGGAAAATGCGAAAGTATGAGCCAGATGATTGCAAATACCAGACCTTACTCCGACATAACTGGCGTTATCCTCTAGAATATTGATCGTAACCAGGTTTAATTGACTGTTTCCGCGTGGTACCACTTTACAACGTAATTCAAACCAGAGAATGCCCAGGATATGGCCATTCAAGTTTGCGAAAAATGCGAAAGTATGAGTTACATGATGGCAAACACCAGACCTAACCCAGACATAACCGGCGTTATCATCTAAAATATTGATCGATCCAGATTTAATTGACTGTTTCAGTGTGGTATCACTTTACTACGTGTTCCAAACCAGAAAAAGCCCAGGATCTGGCCATTCAAGTATGCGAAAAATGCGAAAGTATGAGCTAGATGATGGCAAATACCAGACCTAACCCGGACCTAACCAGTGTTATCCTCTAAAATATTCATCGAATCCAGGTTGAATTGACTACCTCAGTGTGCCACCACATTAATACGTGATCCTAACGTGAAAAGAACCCAGGATCTGGCCAAGAAGTATGCGAAAAATGCGAAAGTATGAGGGAGATGATTGCAAATACCAGACGCAACCCAGACCTAACTGGTGTTATCCTCTAAAATATTGATCGGAATCAGGTTCAATTGACTCTTTCGGTGTGGTATCACATTACTACGTGATCCAAAACCACACAAAAACCAAGGATCTGGCCAACAAGAATGCGAATAATGCGAAAGTACAAGTCTGATGATTGCAAATACCAGACGTAACCTAGACCTAACCGGTGTTATCCTCTAAAATATTGACAGAAACCATGTTTAATTGACTGTTTCAGTGTGGTACCACATTAATACCTGATCCTAACCAGAAAAAGAGCCCAGGATCTGGCCAACAAGTATGCGGAAAATGCGAAAGTATGAGGGAGATGATTGCAAATACCAGACGCAACCCAGACCTAACTGGTGTTATCCTCTAAAATATTGATCGGAATCAGGTTCAATTGACTCTTTCGGTGTGGTACCACATTACTACGTGATCCAAAACCACACAAAACCAAGGATCTGGCCAACAAGAATGCGAATAATGCGAAAGTACGAGCCTGATGATTGCAAATACCAGACGTAACCTAGACCTAACCGGTGTTATCCTCTAAAATATTGACAGAAACCATGTTTAATTGTCTGTTTCAGTGTGGTACCACATTAATACCTGATCCTAACCAGAAAAAGAGCCCAGGATCTGGCCAACAAGTATGCGGAAAATGCGAAAGTATGAGCCAGATGATTGCAAATACCAGACCTTACTCCGACATAACTGGCGTTATCCTCTAGAATATTGATCGTAACCAGGTTTAATTGACTGTTTCCGCGTGGTACCACTTTACAACGTAATTCAAACCAGAGAATGCTCAGGATATGGCCATTCAAGTTTGCGAAAAATGCGAAAGTATGAGTTACATGATGGCAAACACCAGACCTAACCCAGACATAACCGGCGTTATCATCTAAAATATTGATCGATCCAGATTTAATTGACTGTTTCAGTGTGGTATCACTTTACTACGTGTTCCAAACCAGAAAAAGCCCAGGATCTGGCCATTCAAGTATGCGAAATATGTGAAACTATGAGCTACATGAAGGCAAATACCAGACCTAACCCAGACATAACCGGCCTTATCCTCTAAAATATTAATTGCAACCAGATTTAGTTGACTGCTTCGTTGTGGTACCACATTACTAGGTGATCCAAACCAGAAATAGGCCAGGATCTGGTCAACAAGTATGCGAAATATGCGAAAGTATGAGACAGATGATTACAAATACCAGGCCTTACTCCGACATAACTGGCGTTATCCTCTAGAATATTGATCGTAACCAGGTTTAATTGACTGTTTCCGCGTGGTACCACTTTACAACGTAATTCAAACCAGAGAATGCCCAGGATATGGCCATTCAAGTTTGCGAAAAATGCGAAAGTATGAGTTACATGATGGCAAACACCAGACCTAACCCAGACATAACCGGCGTTATCATCTAAAATATTGATCGATCCAGATTTAATTGACTGTTTCAGTGTGGTATCACTTTACTACGTGTTCCAAACCAGAAAAAGCCCAGGATCTGGCCATTCAAGTATGCGAAAAATGCGAAAGTATGAGCTAGATGATGGCAAATACCAGACCTAACCCGGACCTAACCGGTGTTATCCTCTAAAATATTCATCGAAACCAGGTTGAAAAGACTACTTCAGTGTGCCACCACATTAATACGTGATCGTAACGTGAAAAGAACCCAGGATCTGGCCAAGAAGTATGCGAAAAATGCGAAAGTATGAGGGAGATGATTGCAAATACCAGACGCAACCCAGACCTAACTGGTGTTATCCTCTAAAATATTGATCGGAATCAGGTTCAATTGACTCTTTCGGTGTGGTACCACATTACTACGTGATCCAAAACCACACAAAACCAAGGATCTGGCCAACAAGAATGCGAATAATGCGAAAGTACGAGCCTGATGATTGCAAATACCAGACGTAACCTAGACCTAACCGGTATTATCCTCTAAAATATTGACAGAAACCATGTTTAATTGACTGTTTCAGTGTGGTACCACATTAATACCTGATCCTAACCAGAAAAAGAGCCCAGGATCTGGCCAACAAGTATGCGGAAAATGCGAAATTATGAGCCAGTTGATTGCAAATACCAGAACTAACCCAGACATAACCGGCGTTATCCTCTAAAATATTAATCGCATCCCAGCTTAATTGACTGTGTCGGTGTGGTACCACATTACTACGTGATCCAAACCAGGAAAAGGCCAGCAAGTATGCGAGAAATGCGAAAGTATGAGCCAGATGATTGCAAATATCAGACGTAACCCAGAACTAATCGATGTTATCCTCTAAAATATTGATCGAAAACAGGTATAATTGACTGTTTCAGTGTGGTACCACATTACTACATGATCCAAACCAGAAAAAGCCCAGGATCTGGCACATTCATGTATGCGAAATATGCGAAAGTATGAGCTAGATGAAGGCGAATACCAGACCTAACCCAGACATAACCGGCCTTATCCTCTAAAATAGTAATCGCAGCCGGGTTTAATTGACAGATTCGTTGTGGTACCACATTACTAGGTGATCCAAACCAGAAAAAGCCCAGGATCTCGCCATTCAAGTATGCGAAAAATGCGAAAGTATGAGGGAGATGATTGCAAATACCAGACGCAACCCAGACCTAACTGGTGTTATCCTCTAAAATATTGATCGGAATCAGGTTCAATTGACTCTTTCGGTGTGGTACCACATTACTACGTGATCCAAAACCACACAAAACCAAGGATCTGGCCAACAAGAATGCGAATAATGCGAAAGTACGAGCCTGATGATTGCAAATACCAGACGTAACCTAGACCTAACCGGTGTTATCCTCTAAAATATTGACAGAAACCATGTTTAATTGACTGTTTCAGTGTGGTACCACATTAATACCTGATCCTAACCAGAAAAAGAGCCCAGGATCTGGCCAACAAGTATGCGGAAAATGCGAAAGTATGAGCCAGATGATTGCAAATACCAGAACTAACCCAGACATAACCGGCGTTATCCTCTAAAATATTAATCGCATCCCAGCTTAATTGACTGTGTCGGTGTGGTACCACATTACTACGTGATCCAAACCAGGAAAAGGCCAGCAAGTATGCGAGAAATGCGAAAGTATGAGCTAGATGATGGCAAATACCAGACCTAACCCGGACCTAACCGGTGTTATCCTCTAAAATATTCATCGAAACCAGGTTGAAAAGACTACTTCAGTGTGCCACCACATTAATACGTGATCGTAACGTGCAAAGAACCCAGGATCTGGCCAAGAAGTATGCGAAAAATGCGAAAGTATGAGGGAGATGATTGCAAATACCAGACGCAACCCAGACCTAACTGGTGTTATCCTCTAAAATATTGATCGGAATCAGGTTCAATTGACTCTTTCGGTGTGGTACCACATTACTACGTGATCCAAAACCACACAAAACCAAGGATCTGGCCATCAAGAATGCGAATAATGCGAAAGTACGAGCCTGATGATTGCAAATACCAGACGTAACCTAGACCTAACCGGTGTTATCCTCTAAAATATTGACAGAAACCATGTTTAATTGACTGTTTCAGTGTGGTACCACATTAATACCTGATCCTAACCAGAAAAAGAGCCCAGGATCTGGCTAACAAGTATGCGGAAAATGCGAAATTATGAGCCAGATGATTGCAAATACCAGAACTAACCCAGACATAACCGGCGTTATCCTCTAAAATATTAATCGCATCCCAGCTTAATTGACTGTGTCGGTGTGGTACCACATTACTACGTGATCCAAACCAGGAAAAGGCCAGCAAGTATGCGAGAAATGCGAAAGTATGAGCCAGATGATTGCAAATATCAGACGTAACCCAGAACTAATCGATGTTATCCTCTAAAATATTGATCGAAAACAGGTATAATTGACTGTTTCAGTGTGGTACCACATTACTACATGATCCAAACCAGAAAAAGCCCAGGATCTGGCACATTCATGTATGCGAAATATGCGAAAGTATGAGCTAGATGAAGGCGAATACCAGACCTAACCCAGACATAACCGGCCTTATCCGCTAAAATAGTAATCGCAGCCGGGTTTAATTGACAGATTCGTTGTGGTACCACATTACTAGGTGATCCAAACCAGAAAAAGCCCAGGATCTGGCCATTCAAGTATGCGAAAAATGCGAAAGTATGAGCTAGATGATGGCAAATACCAGACCTAACCCGGACCTAACCGGTGTTATCCTCTAAAATATTCATCGAAACCAGGTTGAAAAGACTACTTCAGTGTGCCACCACATTAATACGTGATCGTAACGTGAAAAGAACCCAGGATCTGGCCAAGAAGTATGCGAAAAATGCGAAAGTATGAGGGAGATGATTGCAAATTCCAGACGCAACCCAGACCTAACTGGTGTTATCCTCTAAAATATTGATCGGAATCAGGTTCAATTGACTCTTTCGGTGTGGTACCACATTACTACGTGATCCAAAACCACACAAAACCAAGGATCTGGCCAACAAGAATGCGAATAATGCGAAAGTACGAGCCTGATGATTGCAAATACCAGACGTAACCTAGACCTAACCGGTGTTATCCTCTAAAATATTGACAGAAACCATGTTTAATTGACTGTTTCAGTGTGGTACCACATTAATACCTGATCCTAACCAGAAAAAGAGCCCAGGATCTGGCCAACAAGTATGCGGAAAATGCGAAAGTATGAGCCAGATGATTGCAAATACCAGAACTAACCCAGACATAACCGGCGTTATCCTCTAAAATATTAATCGCATCCCAGCTTAATTGACTGTGTCGGTGTGGTACCACATTACTACGTGATCCAAACCAGGAAAAGGCCAGCAAGTATGCGAGAAATGCGAAAGTATGAGCCAGATGATTGCAAATATCAGACGTAACCCAGAACTAATCGATGTTATCCTCTAAAATATTGATCGAAAACAGGTATAATTGACTGTTTCAGTGTGGTACCACATTACTACATGCTCCAAACCAGAAAAAGCCCAGGATCTGGCACATTCATGTATGCGAAATATGCGAAAGTATGAGCTAGATGAAGGCGAATACCAGACCTAACCCAGACATAACCGGCCTTATCCTCTAAAATAGTAATCGCAGCCGGGTTTAATTGACAGATTCGTTGTGGTACCACATTACTAGGTGATCCAAACCAGAAAAAGCCCAGGATCTGGCCATTCAAGTATGCGAAAAATGCGAAAGTATGAGCTAGATGATGGCAAATACCAGACCTAACCCGGACCTAACCGGTGTTGTCCTCTAAAATATTCATCGAAACCAGGTTGAAAAGACTACTTCAGTGTGCCACCACATTAATACGTGATCGTAACGTGAAAAGAACCCAGGATCTGGCCAAGAAGTATGCGAAAAATGCGAAAGTAAGAGGGAGATGATTGCAAATACCAGACGCAACCCAGACCTAACTGGTGTTATCCTCTAAAATATTGATCGGAATCAGGTTCAATTGACTCTTTCGGTGTGGTACCACATTACTACGTGATCCAAAACCACACAAAACCAAGGATCTGGCCAACAAGAATGCGAATAATGCGAAAGTACGAGCCTGATGATTGCAAATACCAGACGTAACCTAGACCTAACCGGTGTTATCCTCTAAAATATTGACAGAAACCATGTTTAATTGACTGTTTCAGTGTGGTACCACATTAATACCTGATCCTAACCAGAAAAAGAGCCCAGGATCTGGCCAACAAGTATGCGGAAAATGCGAAAGTATGAGCCAGATGATTGCAAATACCAGAACGAACCCAGACATAACCGGCGTTATCCTCTAAAATATTAATCGCATCCCAGCTTAATTGACTGTGTCGGTGTGGTACCACATTACTACGTGATCCAAACCAGGAAAAGGCCAGCAAGTATGCGAGAAATGCGAAAGTATGAGCCAGATCATTGCAAATATCAGACGTAACCCAGAACTAATCGATGTTATCCTCTAAAATATTGATCGAAAACAGGTATAATTGACTGTTTCAGTGTGGTACCACATTACTACATGATCTAAACCAGAAAAAGCCCAGGATCTGGCACATTCATGTATGCGAAATATGCGAAAGTATGAGCTAGATGAAGGCGAATACCAGACCTAACCCAGACATAACCGGCCTTATCCTCTAAAATAGTAATCGCAGCCGGGTTTAATTGACAGATTCGTTGTGGTACCACATTACTAGGTGATCCAAACCAGAAAAAGCCCAGGATCTGGCCATTCAAGTATGCGAAAAATGCGAAAGTATGAGCTAGATGATGGCAAATACCAGACGCAACCCAGACCTAACTGGTGTTATCCTCTAAAATAGTGATCGGAATCAGGTTCAATTGACTCTTTCGGTGTGGTACCACATTACTACGTGATCCAAAACCACACAAAACCAAGGATCTGGCCAACAAGAATGCGAATAATGCGAAAGTACGAGCCTGATGATTGCAAATACCAGACGTAACCTAGACCTAACCGGTGTTATCCTCTAAAATATTGACAGAAACCATGTTTAATTGTCTGTTTCAGTGTGGTACCACATTAATACCTGATCCTAACCAGAAAAAGAGCCCAGGATCTGGCCAACAAGTATGCGGAAAGTGCGAAAGTATGAGCCAGATGATTGCAAATACCAGACCTTACTCCGACATAACTGGCGTTATCCTCTAGAATATTGATCGTAACCAGGTTTAATTGACTGTTTCCGCGTGGTACCACTTTACAACGTAATTCAAACCAGAGAATGCTCAGGATATGGCCATTCAAGATTGCGAAAAATGCGAAAGTATGAGTTACATGATGGCAAACACCAGACCTAACCCAGACATAACCGGCGTTATCATCTAAAATATTGATCGATCCAGATTTAATTGACTGTTTCAGTGTGGTATCACTTTACTACGTGTTCCAAACCAGAAAAAGCCCAGGATCTGGCCATTCAAGTATGCGAAATATGTGAAACTATGAGCTACATGAAGGCAAATACCAGACCTAACCCAGACATAACCGGCCTTATCCTCTAAAATATTAATTGCAACCAGATTTAGTTGACTGCTTCGTTGTGGTACCACATTACTAGGTGATCCAAACCAGAAATAGGCCAGGATCTGGTCAACAAGTATGCGAAATATGCGAAAGTATGAGACAGATGATTACAAATACCAGGCCTTACTCCGACATAACTGGCGTTATCCTCTAGAATATTGATCGTAACCAGGTTTAATTGACTGTTTCCGCGTGGTACCACTTTACAACGTAATTCAAACCAGAGAATGCCCAGGATATGGCCATTCAAGTTTGCGAAAAATGCGAAAGTATGAGTTACATGATGGCAAACACCAGACCTAACCCAGACATAACCGGCGTTATCATCTAAAATATTGATCGATCCAGATTTAATTGACTGTTTCAGTGTGGTATCACTTTACTACGTGTTCCAAACCAGAAAAAGCCCAGGATCTGGCCATTCAAGTATGCGAAAAATGCGAAAGTATGAGCTAGATGATGGCAAATACCAGACCTAACCCGGACCTAACCGGTGTTATCCTCTAAAATATTCATCGAAACCAGGTTGAAAAGACTACTTCAGTGTGCCACCACATTAATACGTGATCGTAACGTGAAAAGAACCCAGGATCTGGCCAAGAAGTATGCGAAAAATGCGAAAGTATGAGGGAGATGATTGCAAATACCAGACGCAACCCAGACCTAACTGGTGTTATCCTCTAGAATATTGATCGGAATCAGGTTCAATTGACTCTTTCGGTGTGGTACCACATTACTACGTGATCCAAAACCACACAAAACCAAGGATCTGGCCAACAAGAATGCGAATAATGCGAAAGTACGAGCCTGATGATTGCAAATACCAGACGTAACCTAGACCTAACCGGTGTTATCCTCTAAAATATTGACAGAAACCATGTTTAATTGACTGTTTCAGTGTGGTACCACATTAATACCTGATCCTAACCAGAAAAAGAGCCCAGGATCTGGCCAACAAGTATGCGGAAAATGCGAAAGTATGAGCCAGATTCCCTCAGGGGCTGCCAGCCTTTCAGCTGCAGTACGGGCTTAACGAACCCGGGGTACCCGAGTCATACACACACCGTAAGCCTCCTGTTGGTCGTCACAACGACCCATTCACAATTCCGTATTGGTTTTGTGAATGGTACGTGACGGCAGGAGGAACGGGGGTCTTGGCTTAACCGCCTGGGCCACGAGTATGGCGACTCTATAAAATCGCCCTCCAATCCTAAGCTATGGTGCGCGGCGATGGGATGCATGGTTGGGGGAGAAGGCCCAATCCCAAGCGACCACCTCCGGAGAACCTGCCGAACCCCCGGAGTATTAGGCTTACCCGGGTAAGGCGGCTCTGCCCGGGTGGACCTTTATTTCCGACCATCTCGTGGGACTATTATGGACACAGAAAATAAAATGGGGATGGGGCGGGTTTTGTCGGTTGGGGAGGACGGAGACGGGGTTGGGGTTAGGGTGGCGGCGCTCGCGCCCCACTCAGCGCCAGGTCCGGCTTCGTGGAGGGTGGAGGAGGACGACGAGACGGCGTCGGTCTCGTCCTTCTCCTCCAGCACGAGCCACATAGGCTCTAAGAGGAAGAGGACGGGGCAGGCCGTCGTCGAGGTGGGCGGGGCGATGAGCCCGTCGGTGAGGCTGAGTTGCCTCAGGGACGAGGTGACCGAGGAGATATCGGAGAGGATCTCCTCGTCCCTGAGGCGGGTGGAGAAAGTCGCCGCTGCCTGCGCCTTTAAGGGGCAGAAAAGCGGTGGCGCGGAGGCCCTGAAGGCCGCGGCGGAGGAAATGAGGGAGGCGGCGCGGGAGCTCAGAGGGCGGAACGCCCGTCTGCAGCTCCTGTTGGAGGAGGAGCGACAGGGGAGGAGGAGGGCAGAGGCGCTGTGGAACAGCGCGGCCCTCCCTCCCATCCTCCCTCCTCCTCCACCGCCGCGTCCCTCGGCGGAGGTAAATAAACGGGGTGCGGCGGCAGTGGTGCGGGGCACCGCGGGCCCCTCCACCCGCACTCCGCCCGTGAAGAAGTCCCCGTCCTCCTCAGAAGACGATCTTCTGAGGAGGATTGGGGACATGATTGATGGCAAGCTGGCCGCCTTCCGGGAGGAGCTCCTCGCCGGAAGAGCGGTCAGCAGGAAGGCGGTGCCTCCCCGACCTGTTCCGGTACAGTCGGGGAAGGCAAAGAAGGGCGGAGTGAAGGCTCCGCCCAGCGTTGCGGCACCAGGGCCCCGGGTCGCGACCCCCAAGGGGGGTGGTGTACCCGTGGTCGCGGTGGTCGCGTCCTCCACAGCACCCTCCCAAGGGGGGGTGGCGTGGAGTGAGGTGGTGGGGCGGAAGGCGAAGCGGGCGGCGAGGAAGGCCTCGCAACCGCAGCCTCCGCCTCCGCCGCCGGCGGCCAAGGTAAAGGCCGCGAAGGTCGGGAAGGCACGACCAGGTCGTCCCCCAAAAACGGCAGCGGTGACGCTGACCGTTGCGCAGGGGGGCGACCTGACCCTCGCGGAGGCGATGCGGCTCGCCAGGGAGAATATCTCCCTGGAAGAGCTGGGCATCGCCTCCGTGAGGGCGAAGAGGGCCGTGACCGGGGGTCTCTTGCTGGAGATCCCCGGTGCAGAAGGCGGCGCGAAGGCGGATCGTCTCGCCCAGAGGCTCCGGGAGCAGCTGGGCGAGCGAGGTGTCCGGGTCGCCCGGCCCACGAAGCGCACGGAGATGCGCATTTGTGGGCTGGACGACTCGGTCAGCGCACAGGATGTGTCCCGTGCCCTTGCGAGGGCGGGGGACTGTCCTGTGGAGGACCTGCGGATCGGAGAGATCCGCAGGTCGCCCTCCGGCCTCGGGTCGGTGTGGGCCCGGTGCCCCCTCTCCGCCGCCCGTAAGGTGGCGGAATCCGGGAGGGTGTTGGTGGGGTGGGTTTCGGCGCGAGTGGAAATCCTCGCGCCGCGCCCGCTCCAGTGTCACCGCTGCCTCGAATTGGGGCACGTGAGGCAGTGGTGCACCTCGCCGGTGGACCGCAGCGGTCAGTGTTACCGCTGCGGTGCCAAAGAGCACCGTGCGAGCCAGTGCTCGGCGGCCCCCCACTGCCCGCTGTGTGCGGACATGGGGAGGCCAGCCGATCACAGGGTGGGGAGCAAGAAGTGCTCCCCCCCCTCCCGGAAGGAGAGGAAGAGGCGGGCTGCACCGGCTCCGGTGCCGAGGGCGGTGGCATCGTCCTTCATGGAGGTGGACGGTGCTACGGGGACGGACGGCCGGGAGGAGGCTGGCGCGGCCATTAATTAATGCCGCCCCGCCTCCTCCTCCAGGCCAACCTCAACCACTGCCGCGCGGCACAGGACTTGATGTCCCAAGTCCTCGCGGAGTGGGGGGTTGGCCTGGCGGTCGCCGCCGAGCCGTACCGCGTCCCTGATCACCCTCATTGGGTGGGCGACGCGGACGGCTTGGTGGCGACGGTATGGGGAGGGGGCGACGGGTCCCCACCGTTCTCCTTGTTGGAGCGCGGTCGGGGATTCGTCGCCGTGGACTGGGGGGGAGTCGCTGTGGTGGGGTGCTACATTTCGCCCCGTAGCGGTCACGCTGCGTTCGAGCTGTACTTGGCCGAGGTCGCGGCATGCGTGCAGCGCTACGCGGCCCGGCCGGTGCTGGTCCTGGGGGATTTTAATGCCAAGTCGGTGGCTTGGGGATCCCCCAGGACCTCCGTTCGCGGCGGGATCCTGGGCGATTGGGCGGCGGGGCTCGACCTCCGGGTATTGAACCGGGGGTCGGAGAACACATGCGTGCGGCGATATGGGGGGTCCATCGTGGATGTTGGATTCGCGACCCCCAACGCCGTGCGCATGGTGTCGGGTTGGCACGTGGTCGCGGGGGCAGAGACACTCTCCGATCACCGGTACATCCGGATGGAGGTCTCTGCCGCCGCGAGTGCATCCCGACACGGCCGCCTGCGTGGCACCCCACCACGCCGCTGGGCGCTTCGGCGCCTGGACAAGGACGCCCTGATGGCAGCTGCCCTCGCTGCAACTTGGCCGCAGGGAGCGGCCGAGTTGCCGAGCATAGAGGGGGAGGTCGCCCGGCTCGGAGCATTGGTCGCGGGTATTTGCGACGCGGCGATGCCTCGGGTCGGGCGGGCTTCTCCTCGCCGGGCGGTGTACTGGTGGTCGGACGCGATCGCGGAGTTGCGAGTCGCGACTGTCCGCGCCCGACGCCAGTACACCCGCGCGCGCCGTCGTCAACGTACAGACGACGGCGTGGCGCGAGCGAGGGCAGCTGATGACCTGTATGGAGCATACCGCGTGGCGCGGGTTGCTCTGCAGGTCGCCATCAAACGGGCCAAGACCCAGGCATGGAAGGAGCTCCTCCAGACCCTTGATGACGATCCATGGGGGCGCCCATATAAGGTGGTGCTGAATAAGCTCCGCCCGTGGGCGCCCCCCGTCACCGAGGGTCTTGACCCCCGGCTGCTGGAGGACGTGGTCAATACACTCTTCCCAATTGGGGAGAGGGGACCGCGTCCTCCGGCGGCGGCGGCTGTCCCAATGGAGTGGACGGCCGAGCTGGGGGTCACGCAGGAGGAGCTGGCAGCGGCCATCAGACGGCTCGGGGTTCGTAACACGGCCCCGGGTCCGGATGGTGTGCCCGGCCGGGTTTGGGTCTTGACCCAGGGCGTCCTTGGGGCCGACCTCAGGCGGTTGTTCGACCGCTGCCTGAGGGACGGGCGATTCCCCCCCAGTTGGAAGGTGGCGAGGATGGTCCTCCTCCGGAAGGAGGGTCGGCCCGCGGAGTCTCCCTCCGCATACCGGCCCATTTGTCTCCTCGACGAGGTGGGCAAGCTCTTCGAGCGTGTGATTGCTGCCCGCCTCGTCGAGCACCTGTCGCGGGGTGATCCCGGTCTGGCCGACTGCCAGTTCGGTTTCCGGGGGGGCCGATCGACTATCGACGCGATAGGTCGTGTGAGGGCCCTCTCGGAGGCGGCCGTCTCCCGGGGAGGGGTGGCATTGGCAATATCCTTGGATATTGCCAATGCCTTTAACACCCTCCCCTGGGAAGAGATAAGGAGGGGACTCGAATATCATCGAGTCCCCCCTTGTCTCAGGGCGGTCGTCGGGGATTATCTCCGCGGCAGGTGGATCGAGTATCCGGGCCGGGATGGTGATATGCGGAGGGAGGTGTACTGCGGTGTTCCGCAGGGGTCGGTCCTCGGGCCACTCCTGTGGAACATCGCGTACGACTCGGTGTTGCGGGCCGGCCTCCCCGACGGCGTCAGCACGGTGTGTTATGCGGATGACACACTGGTGCTGGCCGTCGGGGCGCACTGGGGGAGGGCCATGCGTCGCGCGGAGGAGGGGTCGCAACGCGTCGTCGACCGGATCAGGGGGATGGGGATGACGGTGGCGGTCCATAAGACCGAGGTGATTGCGTTTCATTCACCTCGGCAGGATCCGCCACCCCCTCTGATTCGGGTGGGCGGGGCTGACATCGAGGTGAAGCCCCAGATCAGGTATCTAGGGCTGATCCTCGATAGCCACTGGCGTTTCGAGAAGCATTTCCGCTGCCTGGTCCCCCGGTTGGAAAGGATGGTTGCGGCTCTGGGCCGGATCCTGCCCAACCTGGGGGGCCCGGCGGGCCGAGTTCGTCGCCTCTATGTGGCAATGGTCCAGTCGGTGGCCCTATACGGGGCCCCCGTCTGGGCGGACGACCTGGCTGCCTCCCGGCGCAGCATGACTATGCTGCGTCGGGTGCAGAGGCGCATGGCGCTCAGGGTCGTCCGCGGGTATCGGACCATGTCACATGAGGCGGCGACGGTTCTAGCGGGGATGCCGCCCATGGACCTGCTCGCGCGGTCGCACGCGGTGATGTACCGGCACCGCGTCGACCGTCGCGCGGGGGTGGGGGCGGTCCCGGGCGGGCAGGAACCTGCTTGGGGCGATTTGAAGCGCCAGGCCCGGCAGTCCGTGTTGCTCGCGTGGCAGGAGCGGCTGGCTCTGCCAACCGCGGGGCACCGGACTGTCGGGGCTGTTCGGCCACTCCTGAAGGAGTGGCTGGACAGAGGCCATGGCAGCCTCACCTACCGGATGGCACAGGTATTTTCCGGGCATGGCAGCTTCGGAAGATACCTGTGCCGGATAGGGAAGGAGCCGACGGCGCGTTGCTGCCACTGCGACGCTGAGCAGGACACGGCGGATCATACCCTGGAGGTATGCCCCGCGTGGGAGGGGGAGCGCCGTGTCCTGGTCGGCGTCGTCGGGCGGGATGTCTCGCTGCCGGGCGTGGTGCGCGCCATGCTCGGCAGCGAGGAGAAGTGGAGGGCCGTGGCCTCCTTCTGCGAGAACGTAATGTTGCAGAAGGAGGCCGCGGGGAGGGAGCGCGAGCTTCAGCGGCGTGCTGAAGCGCGCGCTCGTGCGGTGGCCCGAGGTCGTCGCCCGGTCGCGAGGCGTCGCGGGCGGCCGCCTCGGCGTGGCGGATGACCTAGGCTGGGAGGGGGGTCCTGAGGGGACCCTCCTCCCGCCAGGCGGCGCCGGGTCGGACCGGTTGGGGGTAGGAGTGCCTTCCCCTACCGGTCCGACGCAAGGGGAGGCACCCTCGGCGGTCTGGTGCGGCCATGAACGCCCGGCCGCCGAGGGATGGAAACGGGGTCGCGGGCGGTTGCGAGTTGGGGCTCGCAGCCGCCACTAAACGCGGCCCCGGGACGGATAGCGGCGGGATGGAGTGGCCCCGTCCCGCCGCTATGAGGCAGTGTGTCTACTGGGGGGACCGATTGTCCCCCCGGGGGATGGGCGCGAAAGCGCGGGCACGGGGAGGATACCGGAAGAATGCTTCGAGCGATTCCCGGTATCCTCCCAAAGCGTGCCGAAGGGTCACCGTGGGGTTTTTAGTGGGTAGGTCCCGCGCCTGTCGTTGTACGGGCGCGGGGAATCCCACACACGCCTCCCACCTCTCCCCAAGGAGGTGGGAGGGAGTCTTTCGAAGATTTTCCCCACGAAAAAAAAAAAAAAAAAAAAAAAAAAAAAAAAAAAAAAAAGTATGAGCCAGATGATTGCAAATACCAGAACTAACCCAGACATAACCGGCGTTATCCTCTAAAATATTAATCGCATCCCAGCTTAATTGACTGTGTCGGTGTGGTACCACATTACTACGTGATCCAAACCAGGAAAAGGCCAGCAAGTATGCGAGAAATGCGAAAGTATGAGCCAGATGATTGCAAATATCAGACGTAACCCAGAACTAATCGATGTTATCCTCTAAAATATTGATCGAAAACAGGTATAATTGACTGTTTCAGTGTGGTACCACATTACTACATGCTCCAAACCAGAAAAAGCCCAGGATCTGGCACATTCATGTATGCGAAATATGCGAAAGTATGAGCTAGATGAAGGCGAATACCAGACCTAACCCAGACATAACCGGCCTTATCCTCTAAAATAGTAATCGCAGCCGGGTTTAATTGACAGATTCGTTGTGGTACCACATTACTAGGTGATCCAAACCAGAAAAAGCCCAGGATCTGGCCATTCAAGTATGCGAAAAATGCGAAAGTATGAGCTAGATGATGGCAAATACCAGACCTAACCCGGACCTAACCGGTGTTGTCCTCTAAAATATTCATCGAAACCAGGTTGAAAAGACTACTTCAGTGTGCCACCACATTAATACGTGATCGTAACGTGAAAAGAACCCAGGATCTGGCCAAGAAGTATGCGAAAAATGCGAAAGTAAGAGGGAGATGATTGCAAATACCAGACGCAACCCAGACCTAACTGGTGTTATCCTCTAAAATATTGATCGGAATCAGGTTCAATTGACTCTTTCGGTGTGGTACCACATTACTACGTGATCCAAAACCACACAAAACCAAGGATCTGGCCAACAAGAATGCGAATAATGCGAAAGTACGAGCCTGATGATTGCAAATACCAGACGTAACCTAGACCTAACCGGTGTTATCCTCTAAAATATTGACAGAAACCATGTTTAATTGACTGTTTCAGTGTGGTACCACATTAATACCTGATCCTAACCAGAAAAAGAGCCCAGGATCTGGCCAACAAGTATGCGGAAAATGCGAAAGTATGAGCCAGATGATTGCAAATACCAGAACTAACCCAGACATAACCGGCGTTATCCTCTAAAATATTAATCGCATCCCAGCTTAATTGACTGTGTCGGTGTGGTACCACATTACTACGTGATCCAAACCAGGAAAAGGCCAGCAAGTATGCGAGAAATGCGAAAGTATGAGCCAGATCATTGCAAATATCAGACGTAACCCAGAACTAATCGATGTTATCCTCTAAAATATTGATCGAAAACAGGTATAATTGACTGTTTCAGTGTGGTACCACATTACTACATGATCTAAACCAGAAAAAGCCCAGGATCTGGCACATTCATGTATGCGAAATATGCGAAAGTATGAGCTAGATGAAGGCGAATACCAGACCTAACCCAGACATAACCGGCCTTATCCTCTAAAATAGTAATCGCAGCCGGGTTTAATTGACAGATTCGTTGTGGTACCACATTACTAGGTGATCCAAACCAGAAAAAGCCCAGGATCTGGCCATTCAAGTATGCGAAAAATGCGAAAGTATGAGCTAGATGATGGCAAATACCAGACCTAACCCGGACCTAACCGGTGTTATCCTCTAAAATATTCATCGAAACCAGGTTGAAAAGACTACTTCAGTGTGCCACCACATTAATACGTGATCGTAACGTGAAAAGAACCCAGGATCTGGCCAAGAAGTATGCGAAAAATGCGAAAGTATGAGGGAGATGATTGCAAATACCAGACGCAACCCAGACCTAACTGGTGTTATCCTCTAAAATAGTGATCGGAATCAGGTTCAATTGACTCTTTCGGTGTGGTACCACATTACTACGTGATCCAAAACCACACAAAACCAAGGATCTGGCCAACAAGAATGCGAATAATGCGAAAGTACGAGCCTGATGATTGCAAATACCAGACGTAACCTAGACCTAACCGGTGTTATCCTCTAAAATATTGACAGAAACCATGTTTAATTGTCTGTTTCAGTGTGGTACCACATTAATACCTGATCCTAACCAGAAAAAGAGCCCAGGATCTGGCCAACAAGTATGCGGAAAGTGCGAAAGTATGAGCCAGATGATTGCAAATACCAGACCTTACTCCGACATAACTGGCGTTATCCTCTAGAATATTGATCGTAACCAGGTTTAATTGACTGTTTCCGCGTGGTACCACTTTACAACGTAATTCAAACCAGAGAATGCTCAGGATATGGCCATTCAAGATTGCGAAAAATGCGAAAGTATGAGTTACATGATGGCAAACACCAGACCTAACCCAGACATAACCGGCGTTATCATCTAAAATATTGATCGATCCAGATTTAATTGACTGTTTCAGTGTGGTATCACTTTACTACGTGTTCCAAACCAGAAAAAGCCCAGGATCTGGCCATTCAAGTATGCGAAATATGTGAAACTATGAGCTACATGAAGGCAAATACCAGACCTAACCCAGACATAACCGGCCTTATCCTCTAAAATATTAATTGCAACCAGATTTAGTTGACTGCTTCGTTGTGGTACCACATTACTAGGTGATCCAAACCAGAAATAGGCCAGGATCTGGTCAACAAGTATGCGAAATATGCGAAAGTATGAGACAGATGATTACAAATACCAGGCCTTACTCCGACATAACTGGCGTTATCCTCTAGAATATTGATCGTAACCAGGTTTAATTGACTGTTTCCGCGTGGTACCACTTTACAACGTAATTCAAACCAGAGAATGCCCAGGATATGGCCATTCAAGTTTGCGAAAAATGCGAAAGTATGAGTTACATGATGGCAAACACCAGACCTAACCCAGACATAACCGGCGTTATCATCTAAAATATTGATCGATCCAGATTTAATTGACTGTTTCAGTGTGGTATCACTTTACTACGTGTTCCAAACCAGAAAAAGCCCAGGATCTGGCCATTCAAGTATGCGAAAAATGCGAAAGTATGAGCTAGATGATGGCAAATACCAGACCTAACCCGGACCTAACCGGTGTTATCCTCTAAAATATTCATCGAAACCAGGTTGAAAAGACTACTTCAGTGTGCCACCACATTAATACGTGATCGTAACGTGAAAAGAACCCAGGATCTGGCCAAGAAGTATGCGAAAAATGCGAAAGTATGAGGGAGATGATTGCAAATACCAGACGCAACCCAGACCTAACTGGTGTTATCCTCTAGAATATTGATCGGAATCAGGTTCAATTGACTCTTTCGGTGTGGTACCACATTACTACGTGATCCAAAACCACACAAAACCAAGGATCTGGCCAACAAGAATGCGAATAATGCGAAAGTACGAGCCTGATGATTGCAAATACCAGACGTAACCTAGACCTAACCGGTATTATCCTCTAAAATATTGACAGAAACCATGTTTAATTGACTGTTTCAGTGTGGTACCACATTAATACCTGATCCTAACCAGAAAAAGAGCCCAGGATCTGGCCAACAAGTATGCGGAAAATGCGAAATTATGAGCCAGATGATTGCAAATACCAGAACTAACCCAGACATAACCGGCGTTATCCTCTAAAATATTAATCGCATCCCAGCTTAATTGACTGTGTCGGTGTGGTACCACATTACTACGTGATCCAAACCAGGAAAAGGCCAGCAAGTATGCGAGAAATGCGAAAGTATGAGCCAGATGATTGCAAATATCAGACGTAACCCAGAACTAATCGATGATATCCTCTAAAATATTGATCGAAGACAGGTATAATTGACTGTTTCAGTGTGGTACCACATTACTACATGATCCAAACCAGAAAAAGCCCAGGATCTGGCACATTCATGTATGCGAAATATGCGAAAGTATGAGCTAGATGAAGGCGAATACCAGACCTAACCCAGACATAACCGGCCTTATCCGCTAAAATAGTAATCGCAGCCGGGTTTAATTGACAGATTCGTTGTGGTACCACATTACTAGGTGATCCAAACCAGAAAAAGCCCAGGATCTGGCCATTCAAGTATGCGAAAAATGCGAAAGTATGAGCTAGATGATGGCAAATTCCAGACCTAACCCGGACCTAACCGGTGTTATCCTCTAAAATATTCATCGAAACCAGGTTGAAAAGACTACTTCAGTGTGCCACCACATTAATACGTGATCGTAACGTGAAAAGAACCCAGGATCTGGCCAAGAAGTATGCGAAAAATGCGAAAGTATGAGGGAGATGATTGCAAATACCAGACGCAACCCAGACCTAACTGGTGTTATCCTCTAAAATATTGATCGGAATCAGGTTCAATTGACTCTTTCGGTGTGGTACCACATTACTACGTGATCCAAAACCACACAAAACCAAGGATCTGGCCAACAAGAATGCGAATAATGCGAAAGTACGAGCCTGATGATTGCAAATACCAGACGTAACCTAGACCTAACCGGTGTTATCCTCTAAAATATTGACAGAAACCATGTTTAATTGACTGTTTCAGTGTGGTACCACGTTAATACCTGATCCTAACCAGAAAAAGAGCCCAGGATCTGGCCAACAAGTATGCGGAAAATGCGAAAGTATGAGCCAGATGATTGCAAATACCAGAACTAACCCAGACATAACCGGCGTTATCCTCTAAAATATTAATCGCATCCCAGCTTAATTGACTGTGTCGGTGTGGTACCACATTACTACGTGATCCAAACCAGGAAAAGGCCAGCAAGTATGCGAGAAATGCGAAAGTATGAGCCAGATGATTGCAAATATCAGACGTAACACAGAACTAATCGATGTTATCCTCTAAAATATTGATCGAAAACAGGTATAATTGACTGTTTCAGTGTGGTACCACATTACTACATGATCCAAACCAGAAAAAGCCCAGGATCTGGCACATTCATGTATGCGAAATATGCGAAAGTATGAGCTAGATGAAGGCGAATACCAGACCTAACCCAGACATAACCGGCCTTATCCTCTAAAATAGTAATCGCAGCCGGGTTTAATTGACAGATTCGTTGTGGTACCACATTACTAGGTGATCCAAACCAGAAAAAGCCCAGGATCTGGCCATTCAAGTATGCGAAAAATGCGAAAGTATGAGCTAGATGATGGCAAATACCAGACCTAACCCGGACCTAACCGGTGTTATCCTCTAAAATATTCATCGAAACCAGGTTGAAAAGACTACTCCAGTGTGCCACCACATTAATACGTGATCGTAACGTGAAAAGAACCCAGGATCTGGCCAAGAAGTATGCGAAAAATGCGAAAGTAAGAGGGAGATGATTGCAAATACCAGACGCAACCCAGACCTAACTGGTGTTATCCTCTAAAATATTGATCGGAATCAGGTTCAATTGACTCTTTCGGTGTGGTACCACATTACTACGTGATCCAAAACCACACAAAACCAAGGATCTGGCCAACAAGAATGCGAATAATGCGAAAGTACGAGCCTGATGATTGCAAATACCAGACGTAACCTAGACGTAACCGGTGTTATCCTCTAAAATATTGACAGAAACCATGTTTAATTGACTGTTTCAGTGTGGTACCACATTAATACCTGATCCTAACCAGAAAAAGAGCCGAGGATCTGGCCAACAAGTATGCGGAAAATGCGAAAGTATGAGCCAGTTGATTGCAAATACCAGAACTAACCCAGACATAACCGGCGTTATCCTCTAAAATATTAATCGCATCCCAGCTTAATTGACTGTGTCGGTGTGGTACCACATTACTACGTGATCCAAACCAGGAAAAGGCCAGCAAGTATGCGAGAAATGCGAAAGTATGAGCCAGATGATTGCAAATATCAGACGTAACCCAGAACTAATCGATGTTATCCTCTAAAATATTGATCGAAAACAGGTATAATTGACTGTTTCAGTGTGGTACCACATTACTACATGATCCAAACCAGAAAAAGCCCAGGATCTGGCACATTCATGTATGCGAAATATGCGAAAGTATGAGCTAGATGAAGGCGAATACCAGACCTAACCCAGACATAACCGGCCTTATCCTCTAAAATAGTAATCGCAGCCGGGTTTAATTGACAGATTCGTTGTGGTACCACATTACTAGGTGATCCAAACCAGAAAAAGCCCAGGATCTGGCCATTCAAGTATGCGAAAAATGCGAAAGTATGAGCTAGATGATGGCAAATACCAGACCTAACCCGGACCTAACCGGTGTTATCCTCTAAAATATTCATCGAAACCAGGTTGAAAAGACTACTTCAGTGTGCCACCACATTAATACGTGATCGTAACGTGAAAAGAACCCAGGATCTGGCCAAGAAGTATGCGAAAAATGCGAAAGTAAGAGGGAGATGATTGCAAATACCAGACGCAACCCAGACCTAACTGGTGTTATCCTCTAAAATATTGATCGGAATCAGGTTCAATTGACTCTTTCGGTGTGGTACCACATTACTACGTGATCCAAAACCACACAAAACCAAGGATCTGGCCAACAAGAATGCGAATAATGCGAAAGTACGAGCCTGATGATTGCAAATACCAGACGTAACCTAGACCTAACCGGTGTTATCCTCTAAAATATTGACAGAAACCATGTTTAATTGACTGTTTCAGTGTGGTACCACATTAATACCTGATCCTAACCAGAAAAAGAGCCGAGGATCTGGCCAACAAGTATGCGGAAAATGCGAAAGTATGAGCCAGTTGATTGCAAATACCAGAACTAACCCAGACATAACCGGCGTTATCCTCTAAAATATTAATCGCATCCCAGCTTAATTGACTGTGTCGGTGTGGTACCACATTACTACGTGATCCAAACCAGGAAAAGGCCAGCAAGTATGCGAGAAATGCGAAAGTATGAGCTAGATGATGGCAAATACCAGACCTAACCCGGACCTAACCGGTGTTATCCTCTAAAATATTCATCGAAACCAGGTTGAAAAGACTACTTCAGTGTGCCACCACATTAATACGTGATCGTAACGTGCAAAGAACCCAGGATCTGGCCAAGAAGTATGCGAAAAATGCGAAAGTATGAGGGAGATGATTGCAAATACCAGACGCAACCCAGACCTAACTGGTGTTATCCTCTAAAATATTGATCGGAATCAGGTTCAATTGACTCTTTCGGTGTGGTACCACATTACTACGTGATCCAAAACCACACAAAACCAAGGATCTGGCCAACAAGAATGCGAATAATGCGAAAGTACGAGCCTGATGATTGCAAATACCAGACGTAACCTAGACCTAACCGGTGTTATCCTCTAAAATATTGACAGAAACCATGTTTAATTGACTGTTTCAGTGTGGTACCACATTAATACCTGATCCTAACCAGAAAAAGAGCCCAGGATCTGGCCAACAAGTATGCGGAAAATGCGAAATTATGAGCCAGATGATTGCAAATACCAGAACTAACCCAGACATAACCGGCGTTATCCTCTAAAATATTAATCGCATCCCAGCTTAATTGACTGTGTCGGTGTGGTACCACATTACTACGTGATCCAAACCAGGAAAAGGCCAGCAAGTATGCGAGAAATGCGAAAGTATGAGCCAGATGATTGCAAATATCAGACGTAACCCAGAACTAATCGATGTTATCCTCTAAAATATTGATCGAAAACAGGTATAATTGACTGTTTCAGTGTGGTACCACATTACTACATGATCCAAACCAGAAAAAGCCCAGGATCTGGCACATTCATGTATGCGAAATATGCGAAAGTATGAGCTAGATGAAGGCGAATACCAGACCTAACCCAGACATAACCGGCCTTATCCGCTAAAATAGTAATCGCAGCCGGGTTTAATTGACAGATTCGTTGTGGTACCACATTACTAGGTGATCCAAACCAGAAAAAGCCCAGGATCTGGCCATTCAAGTATGCGAAAAATGCGAAAGTATGAGCTAGATGATGGCAAATACCAGACCTAACCCGGACCTAACCGGTGTTGTCCTCTAAAATATTCATCGAAACCAGGTTGAAAAGACTACTTCAGTGTGCCACCACATTAATACGTGATCGTAACGTGAAAAGAACCCAGGATCTGGCCAAGAAGTATGCGAAAAATGCGAAAGTAAGAGGGAGATGATTGCAAATACCAGACGCAACCCAGACCTAACTGGTGTTATCCTCTAAAATATTGATCGGAATCAGGTTCAATTGACTCTTTCGGTGTGGTACCACATTACTACGTGATCCAAAACCACACAAAACCAAGGATCTGGCCAACAAGAATGCGAATAATGCGAAAGTACGAGCCTGATGATTGCAAATACCAGACGTAACCTAGACCTAACCGGTGTTATCCTCTAAAATATTGACAGAAACCATGTTTAATTGACTGTTTCAGTGTGGTACCACATTAATACCTGATCCTAACCAGAAAAAGAGCCCAGGATCTGGCCAACAAGTATGCGGAAAATGCGAAAGTATGAGCCAGATGATTGCAAATACCAGAACTAACCCAGACATAACCGGCGTTATCCTCTAAAATATTAATCGCATCCCAGCTTAATTGACTGTGTCGGTGTGGTACCACATTACTACGTGATCCAAACCAGGAAAAGGCCAGCAAGTATGCGAGAAATGCGAAAGTATGAGCCAGATGATTGCAAATATCAGACGTAACCCAGAACTAATCGATGTTATCCTCTAAAATATTGATCGAAAACAGGTATAATTGACTGTTTCAGTGTGGTACCACATTACTACATGATCTAAACCAGAAAAAGCCCAGGATCTGGCACATTCATGTATGCGAAATATGCGAAAGTATGAGCTAGATGAAGGCGAATACCAGACCTAACCCAGACATAACCGGCCTTATCCTCTAAAATAGTAATCGCAGCCGGGTTTAATTGACAGATTCGTTGTGGTACCACATTACTAGGTGATCCAAACCAGAAAAAGCCCAGGATCTGGCCATTCAAGTATGCGAAAAATGCGAAAGTATGAGCTAGATGATGGCAAATACCAGACCTAACCCGGACCTAACCGGTGTTATCCTCTAAAATATTCATCGAAACCAGGTTGAAAAGACTACTTCAGTGTGCCACCACATTAATACGTGATCGTAACGTGAAAAGAACCCAGGATCTGGCCAAGAAGTATGCGAAAAATGCGAAAGTATGAGGGAGATGATTGCAAATACCAGACGCAACCCAGACCTAACTGGTGTTATCCTCTAAAATAGTGATCGGAATCAGGTTCAATTGACTCTTTCGGTGTGGTACCACATTACTACGTGATCCAAAACCACACAAAACCAAGGATCTGGCCAACAAGAATGCGAATAATGCGAAAGTACGAGCCTGATGATTGCAAATACCAGACGTAACCTAGACCTAACCGGTGTTATCCTCTAAAATATTGACAGAAACCATGTTTAATTGACTGTTTCAGTGTGGTACCACATTAATACCTGATCCTAACCAGAAAAAGAGCCCAGGATCTGGCCAACAAGTATGCGGAAAATGCGAAAGTATGAGCCAGATGATTGCAAATATCAGACGTAACCCAGAACTAATCGATGTTATCCTCTAAAATATTGATCGAAAACAGGTATAATTGACTGTTTCAGTGTGGTACCACATTACTACATGATCCAAACCAGAAAAAGCCCAGGATCTGGCACATTGAAGTATGCGAAATATGCGAAAGTATGAGCTAGATGAAGGCGAATACCAGACCTAACCCAGACATAACCGGCCTTATCCTCTAAAATAGTAATCGCAGCCGGGTTTAATTGACAGATTCGTTGTGGTACCACATTACTAGGTGATCCAAACCAGAAAAAGCCCAGGATCTGGCCATTCAAGTATGCGAAAAATGCGAAAGTATGAGCTAGATGATGGCAAATACCAGACCTAACCCGGACCTAACCGGTGTTATCCTCTAAAATATTCATCGAAACCAGGTTGAAAAGACTACTTCAGTGTGCCACCACATTAATACGTGAGCGTAACGTGAAAAGAACCCAGGATCTGGCCAAGAAGTATGCGAAAAATGCGAAAGTATGAGGGAGATGATTGCAAATACCAGACGCAACCCAGACCTAACTGGTGTTATCCTCTAAAATATTGATCGGAATCAGGTTCAATTGACTCTTTCGGTGTGGTACCACATTACTACGTGATCCAAAACCACACAAAACCAAGGATCTGGCCAACAAGAATGCGAATAATGCGAAAGTACGAGCCTGATGATTGCAAATACCAGACGTAACCTAGACCTAACCGGTGTTATCCTCTAAAATATTGACAGAAACCATGTTTAATTGACTGTTTCAGTGTGGTACCACATTAATACCTGATCCTAACCAGAAAAAGAGACCAGGATCTGGCCAACAAGTATGCGGAAAATGCGAAATTATGAGCCAGATGATTGCAAATACCAGACCTTACTCCGACATAACTGGCGTTATCCTCTAGAATATTGATCGTAACCAGGTTTAATTGACTGTTTCCGCGTGGTACCACTTTACAACGTAATTCAAACCAGAGAATGCCCAGGATATGGCCATTCAAGTTTGCGAAAAATGCGAAAGTATGAGTTACATGATGGCAAACACCAGACCTAACCCAGACATAACCGGCGTTATCATCTAAAATATTGATCGATCCAGATTTAATTGACTGTTTCAGTGTGGTATCACTTTACTACGTGTTCCAAACCAGAAAAAGCCCAGGATCTGGCCATTCAAGTATGCGAAATATGTGAAACTATGAGCTACATGAAGGCAAATACCGGACCTAACCCAGACATAACCGGCCTTATCCTCTAAAATATTAATTGCAACCAGATTTAGTTGACTGCTTCGTTGTGGTACCACATTACTAGGTGATCCAAACCAGAAATAGGCCAGGATCTGGTCAACAAGTATGCGAAATATGCGAAAGTATGAGACAGATGATTGCAAATACCAGACCTTACTCCGACATAACTGGCGTTATCCTCTAGAATATTGATCGTAACCAGGTTTAATTGACTGTTTCCGCGTGGTACCACTTTACAACGTAATTCAAACCAGAGAATGCCCAGGATATGGCCATTCAAGTTTGCGAAAAATGCGAAAGTATGAGTTACATGATGGCAAACACCAGACCTAACCCAGACATAACCGGCGTTATCATCTAAAATATTGATCGATCCAGATTTAATTGACTGTTTCAGTGTGGTATCACTTTACTACGTGTTCCAAACCAGAAAAAGCCCAGGATCTGGCCATTCAAGTATGCGAAAAATGCGAAAGTATGAGCTAGATGATGGCAAATACCAGACCTAACCCGGACCTAACCGGTGTTATCCTCTAAAATATTCATCGAAACCAGGTTGAAAAGACTACTTCAGTGTGCCACCACATTAATACGTGATCGTAACGTGAAAAGAACCCAGGATCTGGCCAAGAAGTATGCGAAAAATGCGAAAGTATGAGGGAGATGATTGCAAATACCAGACGCAACCCAGACCTAACTGGTGTTATCCTCTAGAATATTGATCGGAATCAGGTTCAATTGACTCTTTCGGTGTGGTACCACATTACTACGTGATCCAAAACCACACAAAACCAAGGATCTGGCCAACAAGAATGCGAATAATGCGAAAGTACGAGCCTGATGATTGCAAATACCAGACGTAACCTAGACCTAACCGGTATTATCCTCTAAAATATTGACAGAAACCATGTTTAATTGACTGTTTCAGTGTGGTACCACATTAATACCTGATCCTAACCAGAAAAAGAGCCCAGGATCTGGCCAACAAGTATGCGGAAAATGCGAAATTATGAGCCAGATGATTGCAAATACCAGAACTAACCCAGACATAACCGGCGTTATCCTCTAAAATATTAATCGCA
Source organism: Colletes latitarsis (assembly GCF_051014445.1). Taxonomy (NCBI): domain Eukaryota; kingdom Metazoa; phylum Arthropoda; class Insecta; order Hymenoptera; family Colletidae; genus Colletes; species Colletes latitarsis. The sequence continues at coordinate 4,509,229 of NC_135137.1, forward strand.
TCCCAGCTTAATTGACTGTGTCGGTGTGGTACCACATTACTACGTGATCCAAACCAGGAAAAGGCCAGCAAGTATGCGAGAAATGCGAAAGTATGAGCCAGATGATTGCAAATATCAGACGTAACCCAGAACTAATCGATGATATCCTCTAAAATATTGATCGAAGACAGGTATAATTGACTGTTTCAGTGTGGTACCACATTACTACATGATCCAAACCAGAAAAAGCCCAGGATCTGGCACATTCATGTATGCGAAATATGCGAAAGTATGAGCTAGATGAAGGCGAATACCAGACCTAACCCAGACATAACCGGCCTTATCCGCTAAAATAGTAATCGCAGCCGGGTTTAATTGACAGATTCGTTGTGGTACCACATTACTAGGTGATCCAAACCAGAAAAAGCCCAGGATCTGGCCATTCAAGTATGCGAAAAATGCGAAAGTATGAGCTAGATGATGGCAAATTCCAGACCTAACCCGGACCTAACCGGTGTTATCCTCTAAAATATTCATCGAAACCAGGTTGAAAAGACTACTTCAGTGTGCCACCACATTAATACGTGATCGTAACGTGAAAAGAACCCAGGATCTGGCCAAGAAGTATGCGAAAAATGCGAAAGTATGAGGGAGATGATTGCAAATACCAGACGCAACCCAGACCTAACTGGTGTTATCCTCTAAAATATTGATCGGAATCAGGTTCAATTGACTCTTTCGGTGTGGTACCACATTACTACGTGATCCAAAACCACACAAAACCAAGGATCTGGCCAACAAGAATGCGAATAATGCGAAAGTACGAGCCTGATGATTGCAAATACCAGACGTAACCTAGACCTAACCGGTGTTATCCTCTAAAATATTGACAGAAACCATGTTTAATTGACTGTTTCAGTGTGGTACCACGTTAATACCTGATCCTAACCAGAAAAAGAGCCCAGGATCTGGCCAACAAGTATGCGGAAAATGCGAAAGTATGAGCCAGATGATTGCAAATACCAGAACTAACCCAGACATAACCGGCGTTATCCTCTAAAATATTAATCGCATCCCAGCTTAATTGACTGTGTCGGTGTGGTACCACATTACTACGTGATCCAAACCAGGAAAAGGCCAGCAAGTATGCGAGAAATGCGAAAGTATGAGCCAGATGATTGCAAATATCAGACGTAACACAGAACTAATCGATGTTATCCTCTAAAATATTGATCGAAAACAGGTATAATTGACTGTTTCAGTGTGGTACCACATTACTACATGATCCAAACCAGAAAAAGCCCAGGATCTGGCACATTCATGTATGCGAAATATGCGAAAGTATGAGCTAGATGAAGGCGAATACCAGACCTAACCCAGACATAACCGGCCTTATCCTCTAAAATAGTAATCGCAGCCGGGTTTAATTGACAGATTCGTTGTGGTACCACATTACTAGGTGATCCAAACCAGAAAAAGCCCAGGATCTGGCCATTCAAGTATGCGAAAAATGCGAAAGTATGAGCTAGATGATGGCAAATACCAGACCTAACCCGGACCTAACCGGTGTTATCCTCTAAAATATTCATCGAAACCAGGTTGAAAAGACTACTCCAGTGTGCCACCACATTAATACGTGATCGTAACGTGAAAAGAACCCAGGATCTGGCCAAGAAGTATGCGAAAAATGCGAAAGTAAGAGGGAGATGATTGCAAATACCAGACGCAACCCAGACCTAACTGGTGTTATCCTCTAAAATATTGATCGGAATCAGGTTCAATTGACTCTTTCGGTGTGGTACCACATTACTACGTGATCCAAAACCACACAAAACCAAGGATCTGGCCAACAAGAATGCGAATAATGCGAAAGTACGAGCCTGATGATTGCAAATACCAGACGTAACCTAGACGTAACCGGTGTTATCCTCTAAAATATTGACAGAAACCATGTTTAATTGACTGTTTCAGTGTGGTACCACATTAATACCTGATCCTAACCAGAAAAAGAGCCGAGGATCTGGCCAACAAGTATGCGGAAAATGCGAAAGTATGAGCCAGTTGATTGCAAATACCAGAACTAACCCAGACATAACCGGCGTTATCCTCTAAAATATTAATCGCATCCCAGCTTAATTGACTGTGTCGGTGTGGTACCACATTACTACGGGATCCAAACCAGGAAAAGGCCAGCAAGTATGCGAGAAATGCGAAAGTATGAGCCAGATGATTGCAAATATCAGACGTAACCCAGAACTAATCGATGTTATCCTCTAAAATATTGATCGAAAACAGGTATAATTGACTGTTTCAGTGTGGTACCACATTACTACATGATCCAAACCAGAAAAAGCCCAGGATCTGGCACATTCATGTATGCGAAATATGCGAAAGTATGAGCTAGATGAAGGCGAATACCAGACCTAACCCAGACATAACCGGCCTTATCCTCTAAAATAGTAATCGCAGCCGGGTTTAATTGACAGATTCGTTGTGGTACCACATTACTAGGTGATCCAAACCAGAAAAAGCCCAGGATCTGGCCATTCAAGTATGCGAAAAATGCGAAAGTATGAGCTAGATGATGGCAAATACCAGACCTAACCCGGACCTAACCGGTGTTATCCTCTAAAATATTCATCGAAACCAGGTTGAAAAGACTACTTCAGTGTGCCACCACATTAATACGTGATCGTAACGTGAAAAGAACCCAGGATCTGGCCAAGAAGTATGCGAAAAATGCGAAAGTAAGAGGGAGATGATTGCAAATACCAGACGCAACCCAGACCTAACTGGTGTTATCCTCTAAAATATTGATCGGAATCAGGTTCAATTGACTCTTTCGGTGTGGTACCACATTACTACGTGATCCAAAACCACACAAAACCAAGGATCTGGCCAACAAGAATGCGAATAATGCGAAAGTACGAGCCTGATGATTGCAAATACCAGACGTAACCTAGACCTAACCGGTGTTATCCTCTAAAATATTGACAGAAACCATGTTTAATTGACTGTTTCAGTGTGGTACCACATTAATACCTGATCCTAACCAGAAAAAGAGCCGAGGATCTGGCCAACAAGTATGCGGAAAATGCGAAAGTATGAGCCAGTTGATTGCAAATACCAGAACTAACCCAGACATAACCGGCGTTATCCTCTAAAATATTAATCGCATCCCAGCTTAATTGACTGTGTCGGTGTGGTACCACATTACTACGTGATCCAAACCAGGAAAAGGCCAGCAAGTATGCGAGAAATGCGAAAGTATGAGCTAGATGATGGCAAATACCAGACCTAACCCGGACCTAACCGGTGTTATCCTCTAAAATATTCATCGAAACCAGGTTGAAAAGACTACTTCAGTGTGCCACCACATTAATACGTGATCGTAACGTGCAAAGAACCCAGGATCTGGCCAAGAAGTATGCGAAAAATGCGAAAGTATGAGGGAGATGATTGCAAATACCAGACGCAACCCAGACCTAACTGGTGTTATCCTCTAAAATATTGATCGGAATCAGGTTCAATTGACTCTTTCGGTGTGGTACCACATTACTACGTGATCCAAAACCACACAAAACCAAGGATCTGGCCAACAAGAATGCGAATAATGCGAAAGTACGAGCCTGATGATTGCAAATACCAGACGTAACCTAGACCTAACCGGTGTTATCCTCTAAAATATTGACAGAAACCATGTTTAATTGACTGTTTCAGTGTGGTACCACATTAATACCTGATCCTAACCAGAAAAAGAGCCCAGGATCTGGCCAACAAGTATGCGGAAAATGCGAAATTATGAGCCAGATGATTGCAAATACCAGAACTAACCCAGACATAACCGGCGTTATCCTCTAAAATATTAATCGCATCCCAGCTTAATTGACTGTGTCGGTGTGGTACCACATTACTACGTGATCCAAACCAGGAAAAGGCCAGCAAGTATGCGAGAAATGCGAAAGTATGAGCCAGATGATTGCAAATATCAGACGTAACCCAGAACTAATCGATGTTATCCTCTAAAATATTGATCGAAAACAGGTATAATTGACTGTTTCAGTGTGGTACCACATTACTACATGATCCAAACCAGAAAAAGCCCAGGATCTGGCACATTCATGTATGCGAAATATGCGAAAGTATGAGCTAGATGAAGGCGAATACCAGACCTAACCCAGACATAACCGGCCTTATCCGCTAAAATAGTAATCGCAGCCGGGTTTAATTGACAGATTCGTTGTGGTACCACATTACTAGGTGATCCAAACCAGAAAAAGCCCAGGATCTGGCCATTCAAGTATGCGAAAAATGCGAAAGTATGAGCTAGATGATGGCAAATACCAGACCTAACCCGGACCTAACCGGTGTTATCCTCTAAAATATTCATCGAAACCAGGTTGAAAAGACTACTTCAGTGTGCCACCACATTAATACGTGATCGTAACGTGAAAAGAACCCAGGATCTGGCCAAGAAGTATGCGAAAAATGCGAAAGTATGAGGGAGATGATTGCAAATACCAGACGCAACCCAGACCTAACTGGTGTTATCCTCTAAAATATTGATCGGAATCAGGTTCAATTGACTCTTTCGGTGTGGTACCACATTACTACGTGATCCAAAACCACACAAAACCAAGGATCTGGCCAACAAGAATGCGAATAATGCGAAAGTACGAGCCTGATGATTGCAAATACCAGACGTAACCTAGACCTAACCGGTGTTATCCTCTAAAATATTGACAGAAACCATGTTTAATTGACTGTTTCAGTGTGGTACCACATTAATACCTGATCCTAACCAGAAAAAGAGCCCAGGATCTGGCCAACAAGTATGCGGAAAATGCGAAAGTATGAGCCAGATGATTGCAAATACCAGAACTAACCCAGACATAACCGGCGTTATCCTCTAAAATATTAATCGCATCCCAGCTTAATTGACTGTGTCGGTGTGGTACCACATTACTACGTGATCCAAACCAGGAAAAGGCCAGCAAGTATGCGAGAAATGCGAAAGTATGAGCCAGATGATTGCAAATATCAGACGTAACCCAGAACTAATCGATGTTATCCTCTAAAATATTGATCGAAAACAGGTATAATTGACTGTTTCAGTGTGGTACCACATTACTACATGCTCCAAACCAGAAAAAGCCCAGGATCTGGCACATTCATGTATGCGAAATATGCGAAAGTATGAGCTAGATGAAGGCGAATACCAGACCTAACCCAGACATAACCGGCCTTATCCTCTAAAATAGTAATCGCAGCCGGGTTTAATTGACAGATTCGTTGTGGTACCACATTACTAGGTGATCCAAACCAGAAAAAGCCCAGGATCTGGCCATTCAAGTATGCGAAAAATGCGAAAGTATGAGCTAGATGATGGCAAATACCAGACCTAACCCGGACCTAACCGGTGTTGTCCTCTAAAATATTCATCGAAACCAGGTTGAAAAGACTACTTCAGTGTGCCACCACATTAATACGTGATCGTAACGTGAAAAGAACCCAGGATCTGGCCAAGAAGTATGCGAAAAATGCGAAAGTAAGAGGGAGATGATTGCAAATACCAGACGCAACCCAGACCTAACTGGTGTTATCCTCTAAAATATTGATCGGAATCAGGTTCAATTGACTCTTTCGGTGTGGTACCACATTACTACGTGATCCAAAACCACACAAAACCAAGGATCTGGCCAACAAGAATGCGAATAATGCGAAAGTACGAGCCTGATGATTGCAAATACCAGACGTAACCTAGACCTAACCGGTGTTATCCTCTAAAATATTGACAGAAACCATGTTTAATTGACTGTTTCAGTGTGGTACCACATTAATACCTGATCCTAACCAGAAAAAGAGCCCAGGATCTGGCCAACAAGTATGCGGAAAATGCGAAAGTATGAGCCAGATGATTGCAAATACCAGAACTAACCCAGACATAACCGGCGTTATCCTCTAAAATATTAATCGCATCCCAGCTTAATTGACTGTGTCGGTGTGGTACCACATTACTACGTGATCCAAACCAGGAAAAGGCCAGCAAGTATGCGAGAAATGCGAAAGTATGAGCCAGATGATTGCAAATATCAGACGTAACCCAGAACTAATCGATGTTATCCTCTAAAATATTGATCGAAAACAGGTATAATTGACTGTTTCAGTGTGGTACCACATTACTACATGATCTAAACCAGAAAAAGCCCAGGATCTGGCACATTCATGTATGCGAAATATGCGAAAGTATGAGCTAGATGAAGGCGAATACCAGACCTAACCCAGACATAACCGGCCTTATCCTCTAAAATAGTAATCGCAGCCGGGTTTAATTGACAGATTCGTTGTGGTACCACATTACTAGGTGATCCAAACCAGAAAAAGCCCAGGATCTGGCCATTCAAGTATGCGAAAAATGCGAAAGTATGAGCTAGATGATGGCAAATACCAGACCTAACCCGGACCTAACCGGTGTTATCCTCTAAAATATTCATCGAAACCAGGTTGAAAAGACTACTTCAGTGTGCCACCACATTAATACGTGATCGTAACGTGAAAAGAACCCAGGATCTGGCCAAGAAGTATGCGAAAAATGCGAAAGTATGAGGGAGATGATTGCAAATACCAGACGCAACCCAGACCTAACTGGTGTTATCCTCTAAAATAGTGATCGGAATCAGGTTCAATTGACTCTTTCGGTGTGGTACCACATTACTACGTGATCCAAAACCACACAAAACCAAGGATCTGGCCAACAAGAATGCGAATAATGCGAAAGTACGAGCCTGATGATTGCAAATACCAGACGTAACCTAGACCTAACCGGTGTTATCCTCTAAAATATTGACAGAAACCATGTTTAATTGACTGTTTCAGTGTGGTACCACATTAATACCTGATCCTAACCAGAAAAAGAGCCCAGGATCTGGCCAACAAGTATGCGGAAAATGCGAAAGTATGAGCCAGATGATTGCAAATATCAGACGTAACCCAGAACTAATCGATGTTATCCTCTAAAATATTGATCGAAAACAGGTATAATTGACTGTTTCAGTGTGGTACCACATTACTACATGATCCAAACCAGAAAAAGCCCAGGATCTGGCACATTGAAGTATGCGAAATATGCGAAAGTATGAGCTAGATGAAGGCGAATACCAGACCTAACCCAGACATAACCGGCCTTATCCTCTAAAATAGTAATCGCAGCCGGGTTTAATTGACAGATTCGTTGTGGTACCACATTACTAGGTGATCCAAACCAGAAAAAGCCCAGGATCTGGCCATTCAAGTATGCGAAAAATGCGAAAGTATGAGCTAGATGATGGCAAATACCAGACCTAACCCGGACCTAACCGGTGTTATCCTCTAAAATATTCATCGAAACCAGGTTGAAAAGACTACTTCAGTGTGCCACCACATTAATACGTGAGCGTAACGTGAAAAGAACCCAGGATCTGGCCAAGAAGTATGCGAAAAATGCGAAAGTATGAGGGAGATGATTGCAAATACCAGACGCAACCCAGACCTAACTGGTGTTATCCTCTAAAATATTGATCGGAATCAGGTTCAATTGACTCTTTCGGTGTGGTACCACATTACTACGTGATCCAAAACCACACAAAACCAAGGATCTGGCCAACAAGAATGCGAATAATGCGAAAGTACGAGCCTGATGATTGCAAATACCAGACGTAACCTAGACCTAACCGGTGTTATCCTCTAAAATATTGACAGAAACCATGTTTAATTGACTGTTTCAGTGTGGTACCACATTAATACCTGATCCTAACCAGAAAAAGAGACCAGGATCTGGCCAACAAGTATGCGGAAAATGCGAAATTATGAGCCAGATGATTGCAAATACCAGACCTTACTCCGACATAACTGGCGTTATCCTCTAGAATATTGATCGTAACCAGGTTTAATTGACTGTTTCCGCGTGGTACCACTTTACAACGTAATTCAAACCAGAGAATGCCCAGGATATGGCCATTCAAGTTTGCGAAAAATGCGAAAGTATGAGTTACATGATGGCAAACACCAGACCTAACCCAGACATAACCGGCGTTATCATCTAAAATATTGATCGATCCAGATTTAATTGACTGTTTCAGTGTGGTATCACTTTACTACGTGTTCCAAACCAGAAAAAGCCCAGGATCTGGCCATTCAAGTATGCGAAATATGTGAAACTATGAGCTACATGAAGGCAAATACCGGACCTAACCCAGACATAACCGGCCTTATCCTCTAAAATATTAATTGCAACCAGATTTAGTTGACTGCTTCGTTGTGGTACCACATTACTAGGTGATCCAAACCAGAAATAGGCCAGGATCTGGTCAACAAGTATGCGAAATATGCGAAAGTATGAGACAGATGATTGCAAATACCAGACCTTACTCCGACATAACTGGCGTTATCCTCTAGAATATTGATCGTAACCAGGTTTAATTGACTGTTTCCGCGTGGTACCACTTTACAACGTAATTCAAACCAGAGAATGCCCAGGATATGGCCATTCAAGTTTGCGAAAAATGCGAAAGTATGAGTTACATGATGGCAAACACCAGACCTAACCCAGACATAACCGGCGTTATCATCTAAAATATTGATCGATCCAGATTTAATTGACTGTTTCAGTGTGGTATCACTTTACTACGTGTTCCAAACCAGAAAAAGCCCAGGATCTGGCCATTCAAGTATGCGAAAAATGCGAAAGTATGAGCTAGATGATGGCAAATACCAGACCTAACCCGGACCTAACCGGTGTTATCCTCTAAAATATTCATCGAAACCAGGTTGAAAATACTACTTCAGTGTGCCACCACATTAATACGTGATCGTAACGTGAAAAGAACCCAGGATCTGGCCAAGAAGTATGCGAAAAATGCGAAAGTATGAGGGAGATGATTGCAAATACCAGACGCAACCCAGACCTAACTGGTGTTATCCTCTAAAATATTGATCGGAATCAGGTTCAATTGACTCTTTCGGTGTGGTACCACATTACTACGTGATCCAAAACCACACAAAACCAAGGATCTGGCCAACAAGAATGCGAATAATGCGAAAGTACGAGCCTGATGATTGCAAATACCAGACGTAACCTAGACCTAACCGGTGTTATCCTCTAAAATATTGACAGAAACCATGTTTAATTGACTGTTTCAGTGTGGTACCACATTAATACCTGATCCTAACCAGAAAAAGAGACCAGGATCTGGCCAACAAGTATGCGGAAAATGCGAAATTATGAGCCAGATGATTGCAAATACCAGAACTAACCCAGACATAACCGGCGATATCCTCTAAAATATTAATCGCATCCCAGCTTAATTGACTGTGTCGGTGTGGTACCACATTACTACGTGATCCAAACCAGGAAAAGGCCAGCAAGTATGCGAGAAATGCGAAAGTATGAGACAGATGATTGCAAATATCAGACGTAACCCAGAACTGATCGATGTTATCCTCTAAAATATTGATCGAAAACAGGTATAATTGACTGTTTCAGTGTGGTACCACATTACTACATGATCCAAACCAGAAAAAGCCCAGGATCTGGCACATTCATGTATGCGAAATATGCGAAAGTATGAGCTAGATGACGGCGAATACCAGACCTAACCCAGACATAACCGGCCTTATCCGCTAAAATAGTAATCGCAGCCGGGTTTAATTGACAGATTCGTTGTGGTACCACATTACTAGGTGATCCAAACCAGAAAAAGCCCATGATCTGGCCATTCAAGTATGCGAAAAATGCGAAAGTTTGAGCTAGATGATGGCAAATACCAGACCTAACCCGGACCTAACCGGTGTTATCCTCTAAAATATTCATCGAATCCAGGTTGAATTGACTACTTCAGTGTGTCACCACATTAATACGTGATCCTAACGTGAAAAGAACCCAGGATCTGGTCAAGAAGTATGCGAAAAATGCGAAAGTATGAGGGAGATGATTGCATATATCAGACGTAACCCTGACCTAACCGGTGTTATCCTCCAAAATATTCACCGAAAACTGGTTTAATTGACTGTTTCAGTGTGGTACGACTTTACAACGTGATCCGAACCAGAAAAAGCCTAGGATCTGGCCATTCAAGTATGCGAAATATGTGAAACTATGAGCTAGATGAAGGCTAATACCAGACCTAACCCAGACTTAACCGGCCATATCCTCTAAAATATTAATTGCAACCAGGTTTAGTTGACTGTTTCAGTGTGGTATCACTTTACTACGCGTTCCAAACCAGAAAATGCCCAGGATCAGGCCATTCAAGTATGCGAAAAATGCGAAAGTATGAGCTAGATGATGGCAAATACCAGACCTAACCCGGACCTCACCGGTGTTATCCTCTAAAACATTCATCGAATCCAGGTTGAATTGACTACTTCAGTGTGCCACCACATTAATACGTGATCCTAACGTGAAAAGAACCCCGGATCTCGCCAACAAGAATGCGAAAAATGCGATGGTATGAGCCAGACGATTGCAAATACCAGACGTAACCTAGACCTAACCGGTGTTATCCTCTAAAATATTGACAGAAACCATGTTTAATTGACTGTTTCGTTGTGGCACCACTTTACTAGATGATCCAAACCAGAAATAGGCCAGGATCTTGTCAACAAGTATGCGAAATATGCGAAAGTATGAGACAGATGATTGCAAATATCAGACGTAACCCTGACCTAACCGGTGTTATCCTCCAAAATATATTGAACGAAAAAGGCTTAATTGACTGTTTCAGTGTGGTACCACTTTTGTAAGTGATGCAAACCAGAAAAAGCCCAGGATCTGACCATTCAAGTATGCGAAATATACGAAAGTATGAGCCAGATGATTGCAAATACCAGAACTAACCCAGACATAACCGCGTTTTCCAATGAAGTATTAATTGGAACCAGGTTTAATTGACCGTTTCAGAGTGGTACCTCATTAACACGTGATCCTTACCAGAAAAAAACCCAGGATCTGGCCAACGAGTATGCGAAAGGTGCGATAGTATGAGGCTGATGATTGCAAATACCGGACGTAACACAGACTTACCCAGCGTTATCCTCTAAAATATTGATGGAAAGCTGGTTTAATTGACTGTTTCAGTGTGGTACGACTTTACTACGTGATCCAAACCAGAAAAAGCCTAGGATCTGGCAATTCAAGTATGCGAAATATGCGAAAGTATGAGCAAGATGAAGCCAAATACCAGACCTAACCTAAACATAACAGGTCTTATCCTCTAAAATATCAATTGCAACCAGGTTTAATTCACTGTTTCGTTGTGGTAGCACTTTACTAGGTAATCGAAACCAGAAATCGGCCAGGATCTGGTCTACAAGTATGAGAAATATGCGACAGTATGAGACAGATGATTGCAGTTACCAGGAATAACCAAGACATAACCGGCCTTATCCTCTAAAATATTAATTGCAACCAGGTTTAATTCAGTGTTTCGTTATGGTACCACTTTACTGGGTGATCCAAACCAGAAATAGGCCAGGATCTGGTCAACAAGAATGCGAAATATGCGAAAGTATGGGACAGATGATTGCAAATACCAGAACTAACCCAGACATAGCCGGCGTTATCCTCTAAAATATTGATCAATACCAGGTTTAGTTCACTGTTTCGTTGTGGCACCACTTTACTAGGTGATTCAAACCAGAAATAGGCCAGGATCTGGTCATCAAGTATGCGAAATATGCGAAAGTATGAGACTGATGAGGGCAAATCCCAGACCTAACCGAGACATAACCTGCGTTATCCTCTAAAATTTTAATCGCAGCCAGGTTTAATTGACTGCTTCAGTGTGGTACCACATTACTACGTTATCCTAACAATAGAAAAACACAGGATCTGGCCATTCAAGTATGCGAAAAATGCGAATGTACGGGCCAGATGAGGGCAAATCCCAGACCTAACCGAGATATAACCGGCAATATCCTCTAAAATATTAATTGCAACCAGGTTTAATTCACTGTTTCGGTGTGGTACCACATTACTACGTGATCCAAAGGAGAATATACCCAGGACCTGTCCAACAAGTATGCGAAAAATGCGAAAGAACGAGCCAGATGATTGCAAATATCAGACGTAACCCTGACCTAACCGGTGTTATCCTCCAAAATATTGATCGAAAAAGGCTTAATTGACTGTTTCAGTGTGGTACCACGTTTGTACGTGATGCAAACCAGAAAAAGCCCAGGATCTGACCATTCAAGTATGCGAAATATGCGAAAGTATGAGACAGATGATTGCAAATACCAGAACTAACCCAGACATAACCGGCGTTATCCTCTAAGATATTAATCTGAATCAGGTTTAACTGACTCTTTCGGTGTGGTACCACATTACTACGTGATCCAAACGAGAAAAAACCCAGGATCTGGCCATTCAAGTATGCGAAATATGCGAAAGTATGAGCAAGATGAAGGTAAATACCAGACCTATCCTAGACATAACCGCGTTTTCCAATGAAGTATTAATCGGAACCAGGTTTAACTGACAGTTTCAGAGTGGTACCACATTAATACGTGATCCTTACCAGAAAAAAACCCGGGATCTGGGCAACGAGTATGCGAAAGTTGCGAAAGTATGAGGCTGATGATTGCAAATACCAGACGTAACACAGACTTACCCAGCGTTATCCTCTAAAATATTAATCGGAATCGTGTTCAATGGACTCTTCCGGTGTGGTACCACATTACTACGTGATCCAAACGAGAAAAACCCCTGGATCTGGCCAAGAAGGAAGCGAAAAATGCGAAAGAACGTGCCAGATGATTGCAAATATCAGAACTAGCCCAGACATAACCGGCGTTTTACAATGAAATATTAATCGAAAACAGGTATAATTGACTGTTTCAGTGTGGTACCACATTACTACATGATCAAAACCAGAAAAAGCCCAGGAGCTGGCACATTCAAGTATGCGAAATATGTGAAAGTGTGAGCTAGATGAAGGCGAATACCAGACCTAACCCTGACATAACCGGCCTTATCCTCAAAAATATTAATCGCAGCCAGGTTTAATTGACTGCTTCGTTGTGGTACCACATTACTAGGTGATCCAAATCAGATTTAGGCCAGGATCTGGTCAACAAGTATGCGAAATATGCGAAAGTATGAGAGAGCTGATTGCAAACACCAAACGTAACCCAGACATAACCTGCGTTATCATCTAAAATATTTTTCGCATCCAGGTTTAATTAACTGTTTCGGCGTGGCACCACACTACTACGTGATCCAAACCAGAAAAAGCCTAGGATCTGGCCAACAAGTATGCGAAAAATGCGAAAGTATGAGCCAGATGATTGCAAATACCAGAACTAACCCAGACATAACCGGTGTTATCCTCTAAAATATTCATGGTATCCAGGTTGAGTTGACTATTTCAGTGTGGCACCACATTAATACGTGACCCTAACGAGAAAAGTACCCAGGATCTGGCCAAAAGTACGCGAATTTTGCGAAACTATGAGGTAGATGATTGCAAATGCCAGACGTAACCCAGACCTACCCGGTGATATCCTGTAAAATATTCATCGAATCAAGGTTGAAATGACTATTTGTGTGTGGCTCCACATTAATATGTGATCCTAACGAGAAAAGTACCCAGGATCTGGCCAAAAGTATGCGAATTTTGCGAAACTATGAGGCAGATGATTGCAAATGCCAGACGTAACGCAGACCTACCCGGTGATATCCTGTAAAATATTCATCGATTCCAGGTTGAATTGACTGTTTCAGTGTGGGCACCACATTTCTACATGATCGAAACCAGAAAAAGCCCAGGATCTGGCCAACAGGTATGCGAAATATGCGAAACTACGAGGCAGATGATGGCAAATACCGGACGTAACACAGACATAACCGGCGTTATCCTCTAAAATACTAATCGCAACCAGGTTTTATTGACAGCTTCGGTGTGGTACCACATTACTACGTGATCCAAACCAGAGAAATCCCAGGATATGGCCATTCAAGTATGCGAAATATGCGAAGGTATGAGCTAGATGATGGCAAATACCAGAACTAACCCGGACATAACCGGCGTTATCCTCTAAAATACTAATCGCAACCAGGTTTAAGTGACTGCTTCGGTGTGGTACCAGTTTACAACGTGATCCAAACCAGAAATGACCCAGGATCTGGCCAACAAGTATGCGAAAAATGCGAAAGTAAGAGCCAGATCATTGCAAATACCAGACGTAACCCAGACTTACCCGGTGATATCCTGTAAAATATTCATCGAATCCAGGTTGAATTGACTGTTTCAGTGTGGCACCACATTTCAACGTGATCGAAACCAGAAAAAGCCCAGGATCTGGCCATTCAAGTATGCGAAAAATGCGAAAGTATGAGATAGATGATGGCATATACCAGACCTAACCCAGACCTAACCGGTGTTATCCTCTAAAATATTCAACGAATCCAGGTTGAGTTGACAATTTCAGAGTGGCACCGCATTAATACGTGATCCTAACGAGAAAAGAACCCAGGATCTGGCCAAGAAGTAAGCGAAATATGCGAAAGTATGCGGCAGATGATTGCAAACACCAGACGTAACCCAGACCGCCCCGGCGTTATCCTCTCAAATATTAATCGGAATCAGATTCAATTGACACTTTCGGTGTGGTACCACATTACTGGATGATCCAAACCAGAAAAAGGCCAGGATCTGGTCAACAAGTATGCGAAATATGCGAAAGTATGAGACAGATGATTGCAAATACCAGACGTAACCTAGACCTAACCGGTGTTATCCTCTAAAATATTGACAGAAACCATGTTTAATTGACTGTTTCAGTGTGGTACCACATTAATACCTGATCCTAACCAGAAAAAGAGCCCAGGATCTGGCCAACAAGTATGCGGAAAATGCGAAAGTATGAGCCAGATGATTGCAAATATCAGACGTAACCCAGAACTAATCGATGTTATCCTCTAAAATATTGATCGAAAACAGGTATAATTGACTGTTTCAGTGTGGTACCACATTACTACATGATCCAATCCAGACAAAACCCAGGATCTGGCCAACAAGTATGCGAAAAATGCGAAAGTATGAGCCAGATGATTGCAAATACCAGAACTAACCCAGACCTAACCGGTGCTATCCTCTAAAATATTTATCGAATCGAGGTTGAGTGGACTATTTCTGTGTGGCACCACATTAATGCGTGATCCTAACCAGAAAGGAACCCAGGATCTGGCCAACGAGTATGCGAAAGATGCGAAAGTATGACGCAGATGATAGCAAATGCCAGACGTAACCCAGACATAACCGGCGTTATCCTCTAAAATATTCATCGAATCCAGGTTGAGTTGACTATTTCAGTGTGGCACCACATTAATACGTGGCCCTAACGAGAAAAGTACCCAGGATCTGGCCAAAATTACGCGAATTATGCGAAACTATGAGGTAGATGTTTGCAAATGCCAGATGTAACCCAGACCTACCCGGTGATATCCTGTAAAATATTCATCGAATACAGGTTGAATTGACTGTCTCAGTGTGGCACCACATTCCTACGTGATCGAAACCAGAAAAAGCCCAGGATCTGGCCATTCAAGTATGCGAAAAATGCGAAAGTATGAGATAGATGATGGCATATACCAGACGTAACCCCGACCTAACCTGTGTTATCCTCTAAAATATTCATCGAATCCAGGTTGAGTTGACTGCTTCGGTGTGGTACCACATTACTACGTGATCCAAACCAGACAAAACCCAGGATCTGGTCAACAAGTATGCGAAAAATGCGAAAGTATGAGCCAGATGATGGCATATACCAGACCTAACCCAGACATAACCGGCGTTATCCTCTAAAATATTGATCGAAAACTGGTTTAATTGGCTTTTTCAGTGTGGTACCACTTTACTACGTGATCGAAACCAGAAACAGCCCAGGATCTGGCCATTCAACTATGCGAAAAATGTGAAAGTGTGAGATAGATGATGGCATATACCAGACCTAACCCAGACCTAACCGGTGTTATCCTCTAAAATATTCATCGAATCCAGGTTGAATTGACCGTTTCGGTGTGGTACCACTTTACTACGTGATCCAAGCAAGGAAAAACACAGGACCTGAACAACAAGTATGCGAAAATGCGAAAGCTTGAGCCAGATTATTGCAAATACCAGACCTAACACAAACCTAACCGGCGTTATCCCCTAAAATATTAATCACAACCAGGTTGAAATGACTGTTTCAGTGTGGCACCACAATTCTACGTGATCGAAACCAGAAAAAGCCCACGATCTGGCCATTCAAGTATGCGAAAAATGCGAAAGTATGAGTTAGATGATGGCATATACCAGACCTAACCCAGACCTAACTGGTGTTATCCTCTAGAATATTCATCGAATCAAGGTTGAGTTGACAATTTCAGAGTGGCACCGCATTAATACGTGATACTAACGAGAAAAGAACCCAGGATCTGGCCAAGAAGTATGCGAAATATGCGAAAGTATGCGGCAGATGATTGCAAACACCAGACGTAACCCAGACCTAACCCGTGTTATCCTCTAAAATATTCATCGAATCCAGGTTGAGTTGACTGCTTCGGTGTGGTACCACATTACTACGTGATCCAATCCAGACAAAACCCAGGATCTGCACAACAAGTATGCGAAAAATGCGAAAGTATGAGTTAGATGATGGCATATACCAGACCTAACCCAGACCTAACCGGTGTTATCCTCTAGAATATTCATCGAATCCAGGTTGAGTTGACAATTTCAGAGTGGCACCGCATTAATACGTGATCCTAACGAGAAAAGAACCCAGGATCTGGCCATTCAAGTATGCGGAAAATGCGAAAGTATGAGATAGATGATGGCATATACCAGACGTAACCCCGACCTAACCTGTGTTATCCTCTAAAATATTCGTCGGATCCAGGTTGAGTTGACTGCTTCGGTGTGGTACCACATTACTACGTGATCCAAACCAGACAAAACCCAGGATCTGTACAACAAGTATGCGAAAAATGCGAAAGTATGAGAGAGATGATGGCATATACCAGACCTAACCGGTGTTATCCTCTAAAATATTCATCGAATCCAGGTTGAGTTGACTATTTCAGTGAGCCACCACATTAATCCGTGATCCTGACAAGAAAAGAACCCAGGATCTGGCCAAGAAGTAAGCGAAATATGCGAAAGTATGCGGCAGATGATTGCAAACACCAGACGTAACCCAGACATAACCGGCGTTATCCTCTAAAATATTAATCGGAACCAGGTTTAATTGACTGTGTCGGTGTGGTACCACAATTCTACGTGATCCAAACCTGAAAAAACCCACGATCTGGCCAACAAGTATGCGAAGGATGCGAAAGTATGAGCTAGATGATGGCAAATACCGAACCTAACCCAGACCTAACCGGTGTTATCTTCTAAAATATAGATCGAATCCAGGTTGAATTGACTATTTCAGTGTGGCACCACATTAATACGTGATCCTATCGAAAAATGAACCCAGGATCTGGCCAACAAGTATGCGAAAAATGCGAAAGTATGAGATAGATGATTGCAAATACCAGACGTACCCAGACCTAACCGGTGTTATCGTCTAAAATATTCATCGAATCCATTTTGAGTTGACAATTTCAGTGTGGCACCACATTAATACGTGATCCTAACGAGAAAAGTACCCAGGATCTGGCCAAAAGTACGCGAATTATGCGAAACTATGAGGCAGATAATTGCAAATACCAGACGTAACCCAGACCTACCCGGTGATATCCTGTAAAATATTCATCGAATCCAGGTTGAATTGACTGTTTAAGTGCGGTACCTCTTTTCTACGTGATCCAAACCAGACAAGACCTAGGATCTGGCCAACAAGTATGCGAAAAATGCGAAAGTATGAGCCAGATGATTGCAAATACCAGAATTAATCCAGACATAACCGGCGATTTCGAATGAAACATTAATCGGAACCAGGTTTTATTGACTCTTTCAGTGTGGTACCACACTACTACGTGATCCCAACGAGAAAAAACCCAGGATACGGCACCAAGTATGCGAAAAATGCGAAAGTATGAGGGAGATGATTGCAAATACCAGACGTATCCCAGACATAACCGGCGTTATCCTCTAAAATATTAATCGGAACAAGGTTTAATTGACTGTATCAGTGTGGTACCACATTAACACGTGATCCTTACCAGAAAAAAACCCAGGATCTGGCCAACGAGTATACGAATGATGCGAAAGTATGAGCCAGATGATTGCAAATACCAAAACTAACCCAAACATAACTGCAGTTTACCAACAAAATATTAATCGAATCCAGGTTGATTTGACTATTTCAGTGTGCCACCACATTAATACGTGATCCTAACAAAAAAGAACCCAGGATCTGGCCAACATGTATGAGAAAAATGCGTAAGTATGTGCTAGATGATGGCAAATACCAGACCTAACAGAGACATAACCGGCGTTATCCTCTAAAATATTAATCGGAACCAGGTTTAATTGACTGTTTCGGTGTGGTACCACTTTACTACGTGATTCTAACCTGAGAAAGCCCAGGATATGGCCAACGTGTATGAGAAAAATGCGTCAGTATGTGCTAGATGATGGCAAATACCAGACCTAACAGAGACATAACGGCATAATCCTCAAAAATATTAATCCCAACCAGGTTTAAATGACTGTTTCGGTGTGGTACCACTTTACTACGTGATCCAAGCAAGGAAAAACACAGGACCTGAACAACAAGTATGCGAAAATGCGAAAGCTTGAGCCAGATTATTGCAAATACCAGACCTAACACAAACCTAACCGGCGTTATCCCCTAAAATATTAATCACAACCAGGTTGAAATGACTGTTTCGGCGTGGTACCACTTACTACGTGATCCAAACCAGGAAGAACACAGGATCTGACCAACAAGTATGCGAAAAATCCGAAAGTATGGGACAGATTGTTACAAATACCAGACCTAACACAAACCTAACCGGCGTTATCCTCTAAAATATTAGTCGGAACAAGGTTTAATTAACTGTTTCAGTGTGGTACCACTTTACTACGTGATTCTAACCAGAGAAAGCACAGGATATGGCCATTCAAGTATGCGAAAAATGCGAAAGTATGAGCTAGATAATGGCAAATACCACACTTAACCCTGACCTAACCGGTGTTATCCTCTAAAATATTCGTCGAATCCAGGTTGAGTTAACCATTTCAGTGTGGCACCACATTAATACGTGACCCTAACGAGAAAAGTACCCAGGATCTGGCCAAAAGTACGCGAATTATGCGAACCTATGAGGCAGATGATTGCAAATGCCAGACGTAACCCAGACCTACCCGGTGATGTCCAGTAAAATACTCATCGAATCCAGGTTCAATTGACTATTTCAGTGTGGTACCACTTTCATACGTGATCCTAACCAGAAAAAAAACCAGGATCTGGCCAAAACGTATGCGAAAAATGCGAAAGTATGAGCCAGATAATTGCAAATACCAGACCTAACACAAACCTAACCGGCGTTATCCTCTAAAATATTAATCGCAACCAGGTTTAAGTGACGGTTTCGGCGTGGTACCACATTACTACGTGATCCAAATCAGAAGGAACCCAGGATCTGGCCAACAATTATGCAAAAAATGCGAAATTATGAGCCAGATGATTGCATATACCAGACCGAACACAAACCTGTACGGTGTTATCCTCTAAAGCATTGATCGAATCCTGGTTTGATTGACGGTTTCAGTGTGGTACCACATTACTACGTGATTCAAATCAGAAAATGCCCAGGATCTGGCCAACAAGAATGAGAAAAATGCGAAAGTATGAGCCAGATGATTACAAATACCAGACCTATCCCAGAGATAACCGGCGTTATCCTCTAAAATATTAATCGGAACCAGGTTTAATTGACTGTTTCGGTGTGGTACCACATTAATACGCAAACCTAACCAGAAAAAAACCCAGGATCTGGCCAACATGTATGAGAAAAATGCGTTAGTATGTGCTAGATGATGGCAAATACCAGACCTAACAGAGACATAACCGGCGTTATCCTCCAAAATATTACTCGCAACCACGTTTAATTGACTGATTCTGTGTGCTACCACATTAGTACGTTATACAAACCTGAAAAAGTCCAGGATCTGGCCATTCAAGTATGCGCAAAATGCGAAAGTATGAGCTAGATGATGGCAAATACCAGACGCAACCCAGATCTAACCGGTTTCATCCTCCAAAATATTGATCGAATCCAGGTTTAATTGACTATTTCAGTGTGGCACCCCACTAATACGTGATCCTAACCAGAAAAAAACCAAGGATCTGGTCATTCAAGTATGCGAAAAATGCGAAAGTATGAGCCAGATTATTGCTAATGCCAGACCTAACACAAACCAAACCGGCGTTTTCCCCTAAAATATTAATCACAACCAGGTTTAAATGACTGCTTCGGCGTGGTACCACATTACTGCGTGATCCAAATCTGAAGAAACCCAGGATCTGGCCAACAAGTATGCGAAAAATGCGAAAGTATGAGCCAGATGATTACAAATACCAGACCTAACCCAGAGATAACCGGCGTTATCCTCTAAAATATTAATCGGAACCAGGTTTAATTGACTGCTTCGGTGTGGTACCACAATTCTACGTGATCCATACCTGAAAAAACCCAGGATCTGGCCAACAAGTATGCGAAGGATGCGAAAGTATGAGCTAGATGATGGCAAATACCGAACCTAACCCAGACCTAACCGGTGTTATCTTCTAAAATATAAATCGAATCCAGGTTGAATTGACTATTTCAGTGTGGCACCACATTAATACGTGATCCTAACCATAAAAATCCCAGGATATGGCCAACAAGTATGCGAAAAATGCGAAAGTACGAGCCTGATGATTGCAAATACCACAACTACCCCAGACATAACTGGCGTTAACCTCTAAAATATTGGTCGAAACCAACTTTAGTTGACTATTTCAGTGTGGTACCACATTTCTACGTGATTCAAATCAGAAAAAGCCAAGGATCTGGCCAAGTATACCAAAAATGCGAAAGTATGAGGAAGATGATTCCTAATACCAGACCTAACCCAGACATAACCAGCGTTATCCTCTAAAATATTAATCGCAATCAGGTTTAATTGACTGTTTCAGTGTGGTACCACATTACTACGTGATCCTAACGAGAGAAAAACCCAGGATCTGGCCATTCAAGTATGCGAAAAATGGGAAAGTATGAGCCAGATGGTGGCGAATACCAGACCTAACCCAGACATAACCGGCGTTATCCTCTAAAATATTAATCGCAATCAGGTTTAATTGACTGTTTCAGTGTGGTACCACATTACTGCGTGATCCTAACGAGAGAAAAACCCAGGATCTGACCAACAAGTATGCGAAAAATTCGACAGTATGAGCCAGATTATTGCAAATACCACACCTAACACAAACCTAACCGGCGTTATCCCCTGAAATATTAATCACAACCAGGTTCAAATGACTGCTTCGGCGTGGTACCACATTACTGCGTGATCCAAATCTGAAGAAACCCAGGATCTGGCCAACAAGTATGCGAAAAATGCGAAAGTATGAGCCAGATGTTTGCAATTACCAGACCTAATCCGGATATATCCGGCGTTATCCTATAAAATATTGATCGAATCCAGGTTGAGTTGACTATTTTATTGTGGCACCACATTAATACGAGATCCTAACCAGAAAAAACCCAGGATCAGGCCATTCAAGTATGCGAAAAATGCGAAAGTATGAGCTAATGATTGCAAATACCAGTCGTAACCCAGACCTAACCGGTGTTATCCTCCAAAATATTAATCGGGACAAGGTTTTATTGACTACTTCAGTGTGGTACCACACCAAAAACGTGATCCAATCCAGAAAAAAACCCAGGATCTGGCCAACTAGTATGCGAAAGATGCGAAAGTATGAGGCAGATGGTTGCAAATACAAGACAAAACACAAACCTTACCGTTGTTATCCTCTAAAATACTAATCAAAACCAGGTTTAAATGACTGTTTCAGTATGGTACCACATCACTACGTGACCCATACCAGAAAAAGCCCAGGATCTGGCCATTCAAGTATGCGAAAAATGTGAAAGTATGAGCCTGATGATTGCAAATACCAGAACTAACCCAGACATAACCAGCGTTATCCTCTAAAATATTAATCGGAACAAGGTTTAATTGACCGTTCCAGTGTGCTACCCCTTTACTACGTGATCCAAACCAGAAAAAGGACAGGATCTGGCCATTCAAGTATGCGAAAAATGCGAAAGTATGAGGCAGATTATTGCAAATACCAGACGTAACCCAGCCCTAACCGGTATTATCCTCTAAAATATTAATCGCAACCAGGTTGAAAAGACTGTTTCGGTGTGGTACCACATTAATACGTGATCCTAACCAGAAATAAACCAAGGATCTGGCCAACAAGTATGCGAAAAATGCGAAAGTATGAGCCAGATGATTGCAAATACCAGAACTAACCCAGACAAAACCGGTGTTATCCTCTAAAGTCTTGATCAAATCCAGGTTTAATTGACTGCTTCGGTGTGGTACCACATTCCTACGCGATCCAAATCAGAAAAGGCCCAGGATATGGCCATTCAAGTATGCGAAAAGTGCGAAAGTATGAGCTAGATGATGGCAAATAACATACCTAACCCAGACATAGCCGGCGCTATCCTCTAAAATATTAATTCCAACCAGGTATCATTGACTGTTTCGGTGTGGGACCACATAACTACGTGATCCTGACTAGAAAAAAATCAGGATCTTGCCAACAAGTATGCGAAAAATGCGAAAGTTTGAGCCAGATGATTGCAAATACCAGACGTAACCCAGACCTAACCGGTATTATCCTCTAAAATATTTATCGCAACCAGGTTGAAATGACTGTTTCGGTGGGATACCACATTACTACGTGATCCAAACCAGAAAAAACCCAGGATCTGACCAACAAGTATGCGAAAAATGCGAAAGTATGACCCAGATTATTGCAAATACCAGACCTAACACAAACCTAACCGGCGTTATCCTGTAAATTATTAATCGCAACCAGGTTTAATTGACTGTTTCAGTGTGGTACCACTTTACTACGTGATCCAAGCCAGGAGAAACGCAGGATCTGACCAACAAGTATGCGAAAAATGCGAAAGTATGAGCCAGATGTTTTCAAATACCAGACCTAACCCAGATTTAACTGGCGTTATCCTATAAAATAATAATCGCAACCAGGTTTAATTGACTGTTTAAGTGTGGTATCACATTGATACGTGATCTTATCCAGAAAAAGACCAAGGATCTGGCCAACAAGTATGCGAAAAATTCGAAAATATGAGCTAGATGATGGCAAATACCATAACTAACCCAGACATAACCGGCGTTATCCTATAAAATATTAATCGCAACCAGGTTTAATTGACGGTTTCAGTGTGGTACCACACTACTACGTTATTCAAATCAGAAAAAGCGCAGGATCTGGCCAACAAGTATACCAAAAATGCGAAAGTATGAGGAAGATGATTGCAAATACCAGACGTAACCAAGACGTAACCGGTGTTACCCTCTAAAATATTGATCGAACCCAGGTTGATTTGACTATTTCAGTGTGGTACCACTTTAATACGTGATTCTAACCAGACAGAAGCCCAGGATCTGGCCAACAAGTATGCGAAAGATGCGAAAGTATGAGCCAGATGATTGCAAATACCATAACTAACCCAGACCTAACCAGCGTTATCCTCTAAAATATTAATCGGAACAAGGTTTAATTGACTGTGTTAGTGTTGTACCACTTTACTACGTGATCCCAACCAGAAAAAGACAGGATCTGGCCATTCAAGTATGCGAAAAATGCGAAAGTATGAGGCAGATTATTGCAAATACGAGACGCAACCCAGACCTTACCGGTATTATCCTCCAAAATATTAATCGCAACCAGGTTGAAATGACTGTTTCGGTGTGGTACCACATTACTACGTGATCCGAACCAGAAAAAACCCAGGATCTGACCAACAAGTATGCGAAAAATGCGAATGTATGAGGCAGATGATTGCAAATACCAGACCTAACACAAACCTAAACGGTGTTATCCTCTAAAGTCTTGATCAAATCCAGGTTCAATTGACTGTTCCGATGTGGTACCACATTACTACGCGATCCAAATCAGAAATGGCCCAGGATCTGGCCATTCAATTATGCGAAAAATGTGAAAGTATGAGGCAGATGATTGCAAATACCAGACCTAACCCAGACCTAACCGTTGTTATCCTCTATTGTCATGATCAAATCCATGTTTAATTGACTGTTTCGCTGTGGTACCACGTTAATACGTGATCCTAACCAGAAAAAAACCCAGGATCTGGCCAACAAGTATGCGAAAAATGCGAAAGTATGAGCCAGATGTTTTCAAATACCAGACCTGACCCAGATGTAACCGGCGTTATCCTATAAAATATTAATCGCAACCAGGTTGAATTGACTGTCTCAGTGTGGTAAAACACTGATACGTGATCCTATCCACAAAAAGACCAAGGATCTGGCCAACAAGTATGCGAAAAATTCGAAAGTATGAGCTAGATGATGGCAAATACCAAACCTAACCCAGACCTCACCGGTGTTATCCTCTAAAATACTGATCGAATCTCGGTTGAATTGACAATTTCAGTGTGGCACCACATTAATACGTGATCCTAACCAGAAAAAAAACTAGGATCTGGCCAACAAGTATGCGAAAAATGCGAAAGTATGAGGTAGATGACTGCATATACCAGACGTTACCCAGATATAACCGGTGTTATCCTCTATAGTCTTGATCAAATCCAGGTTAAATTGACTGTTTCGGTGTGGTACCACATTACTACGCGATCCAAATCAGAAAAGGCCCAGGATATGGCCATTCAAGTATGCGAAAAATGCGAAAGTATGAGCTAGATGATGGCAAATACCATACCTAACCCAGACATAACCGGCATTATCCTCTAAAATATTAATGCCAACCAGGTATCATTGACTGTTTCGGTGTGGGACCACATTACTACGTGATCCTGACTAGAAAAAGACTCAGGATCTTGCCAACAAGTATGCGAAAAATGCGAAAGTATGAGCTAGATGATTGCTAATACCAGACGTAACCCAGACCTAACCGGTATTGTCCTCTAAAATATTAATCGCAACCAGGTTTAAATGACGGTTTCGGTGTGGCACCTCATTAATACGAGATCCTAACCAGAAAAAACCCAGGATCTGGCCATTCAAGTATGCGAAAAATGCGAAAGTATGAGCCTGATGATTGCAAATACCAGAACAATCCCAGACATAACTGACGTTATCCTATAAAATATTAATCGCAACCAGGTTTAATTGACTGTATCAGTGTGGTACCACATTACTACGTGATTCAAATCAGAAAAAGCCCAGGATCTAGCCAACAAGTATACCAAAAATGTGAAAGTATGAGCCTGATGATTGCAAATACCAGAACTAACCCAGACATAACCGGTGTTATCCTCTAAAGTCTTGATCAGATCCAGGTTTAATTGACTGTTTCGGTGTGGTACCACATTACTACGTGATCCTGACTAGAAAAAAATCAGGATCTTGCCAACAAGTATGCGAAAAATGCGAAAGTTTGAGCCAGATGATTGCAAATACCAGACGTAACACAGACATAACCGGCATCATCCTCTAAAATATTTATCGCAACCAGGTTGAAATGACTGTTTCGGTGGGATACCACATTACTACGTGATCCAAACCCGAAAAAACCCAGGATCTGACCAACAAGTAGGCGAAAAATGCGAAAGTATGACCCAGATTATTGCAAATACCAGACCTAACACAAACCTAACCGGCGTTATCCTGTAAATTATTAATCGCAACCAGGTTTAATTGACTGTTTCAGTGTGCTACCACTTTACTACGTGATCCAAGCCAGGAAAAACACAGGATCTGACCAACAAGTATGCGAAAAATGCGAAAGTATGAGCCAGATGTTTTCAAATACCAGACCTAACCCAGATTTAACCGGCGTTATCCTATAAAATAATAATCGCAACCAGGTTTAATTGACTGTTTAAGTGTGGTATCACATTGATACGTGATCTTATCCAGAAAAAGACCAAGAATCTGGCCAACAAGTATGCGAAAAATTCGAAAATATGAGCTAGATGATGGCAAATACCATAACTAACCCAGACATAACCGGCGTTCCCCTCCAAATTATTAATCGGAACCAGGTTTTATTGACTATTTCAGTGTGGCACCAGATTACTACGTGGTCAAAGCCAGAAAAAGGCCAGGATCTGGCCAACAAGTATGCGACAAATGCGAAAGTACAAGCCAGATGAGGGCAAATCCCAGACCTAACCGAGACATACCCTGCGTTATCCTCTAAAATATTAATCGCATCCTGGATTCATTGACTGTTTCAGTGTGGCACCAGATTACTACGTGGTCAAAGCCAGAAAAAGGCCAGGATCTGGCCAACAAGTATGCGAAAAATGCGAAAGTACGAGCCAGATGAGGGCAAATCCCAGACCTAACACAAACCTAACCGGCGATATCCTTTAAAATATTAATCGCAACCCGGTTTAATTTACTGCTTCGGTGTGGAACCACATTATTACGGGATCCAAAGCAGAAAAAACCCAGGATCTGGCCAACAAGTATGCGAAAAACGCGAAAGTATGAGCCAGATGATTGCGAATACCAGAACTAACCCAGATGTAACCTGCGTTATCCTCTAAAATACTATTCGAAACCAGCTTCTATTGACTGTTTCAGTGTGGTACCACATTACTACGTGATCCAAACCAGAAAAAGCCCAGGATCTGGCCAACAAGTATGCGACAAATGCGAAAGTACGAGCCAGATGAGGGCAAATCCCAGACCTAACCGAGACATACCCTGCGTTATCCTCTAAAATATTAATCGCATCCTGGATTCATTGACTGTTTCAGTGTGGCACCAGATTACTACGTGGTCAAAGCCAGAAAAAGGCCAGGATCTGGCCAACAAGTATGCGAAAAATGCGAAAGTACGAGCCAGATGAGGGCAAATGCCAGCCCTAACCCAGACATAACCGGCGTTATCCTCTAAAATATTAATCGCATCCTTGATTAATTGACTGCTTCGGTGTGGAACCACATTACTACGGGATCCAAACCACAAAAGACCCAGGATCTGGCCAACAAGTATGCGAGAAATGCGAAAGTACGCGCCAGGAGAGGGCAAATCCCAGAACTAACCGTTACATAACCGGCGTTCTCCTCTAAAATATTGATCGCAACCAGATTTAGTTGACAGTTTCGATGTGGTACCGCATTACTACGTCATCCAAACTAGAAAAAATGCCAGGATCTGGACCAAAAGTAAGCGAAAAATGCGAAAGTACGAACCAGATGAGGGCAAATACCAGACCAAACCCTGACATAACCGGCGTTATCCTCTAAAATATTAATCGGAACCAGGTTTAATTGACTGTTTCAGTGTGGTACCACATTACTACGTGGTCAATGCCAGAGAAAGGCCAGGATCTGGCCAACAAGTATGCGAAAAATGCGAAAGTACGAGCCAGATGAGGGCAAATCCCAGACCTAACCGAGACATAGCCGGCGATATCCTTTAAAATATTAATCGCAACCAGGTTTGATTGACAGTTTCGGTGTGGCACCGCATTACTACGTGGTCCAAGCCAGAAAAAGGCCAGGATCTGCCGAACAAGCATGCGAAAAATGCGAAAGTCCGAGCCAGATGAGGGCAAATCCCAGACCTAACCGATACATAGCCGGCGATATCTTTTAAAATATTAATCGCAACCTGGTTTAATTTACTGCTTCGGTGTGGAACCACATTATTACGGGATCCAAAGCAGAAAGAACCCAGGATCTGGCCAACAAGTATGCGAAAAACACGAAAGTATGAGCCAGATGATTGCGAATACCAGAACTAACCCAGACGTAACCTGCGTTATCCTCTAAAATACTATTCGGAACCAGCTTCTATTGACTGTTTCAGTGTGGTACCACATTACTACGTAATCCAAACCAGAATTAGGCCCAGGATCTGGCCAACAAGTATGCGAAAAATGCGAAAGTACGAACCAGATGAGGGCAAATCCCAGACCTAACCGAGACATAACCGTCGTTATCCTCTAAAATATTAATCGCATCCTGGATTAATTGACTGTCTCGGTGTGGCACCTCATTACTACGGGATCCAAACCAGAAAAAACCCAGGATCTGGACCAAAAGTAAGCGAAAAATGCGAAAGTACGAGCCAGATGAGGGCAAATACCAGACTTAACCCTGACATAACCGGCGTTATCCTCTAAAATATTAATCGGAACCAGGTTTAATTGACTGTTTCAGTGTGGTACCACATTACTACGTGGTCAATGCCAGAGAAAGGCCAGGATCTGGCCAATAAGTATGCGAAAAATGCGAAAGTACGAGCCAGATGAGGGCAAATCCCAGACCTAACCGAGACATAACCGGCGATATCCTTTAAAATATTAATCGCAACCTGGTTTAATGTACTGCTTCGGTGTGGAACCACATTATTACGGGATCCAAAGCAGAAAAAACCCAGGATCTGGCCAACAAGTATGCGAAAAACACGAAAGTATGAGCCAGATGATTGCGAATACCAGAACTAAACCAGACGTAACCTGCGTTATCCTCTAAAATACTATTCGGAACCAGCTTCTATTGACTGTTTCAGTTTGGTACCACATTACTACGTGATCCAAACCAGAAAAAGCCCAGGATCTGGCCAACAAGTATGCGAAAAATGCGAAAGTACGAACCAGATGAGGGCAAATCCCACACCTAACCGAGACATAACCGGCGTCATCCTCTAAAATATTAATCGCATCCTGGATTAATTGACTGTCTCGGTATGGCACCTCATTACTACGGGATCCAAACCAGAAAAAACCCAGGATCTGGCCAACAAGTATGCGAAAAATGCGAAAGTACGAGCCAGATGATTGCGAATACCAGAACTAAACCATACGTAACCTGCGTTATCCTCTAAAATACTATTCGGAACCAGCTTCTATTGACTGTTTCAGTTTGGTACCACATTACTACGTGATCCAAACCAGAAAAAGCCCAGGATCTGGCCAACAAGTATGCGAAAAATGCGAAAGTACGAACCAGATGTGGGCAAATCCCACACCTAACCGAGACATAACCGGCGTCATCCTCTAAAATATTAATCGCAGCCTGGATTAATTGACTGTCTCGGTATGGCACCTCATTACTACGGGATCCAAACCAGAAAAAACCCAGGATCTGGCCAACAAGTATGCGAAAAATGCGAAAGTACGAGCCAGATGATTGCGAATACCAGAACTAACCCAGACGTAACCTGCGTCATCCTCTAAAATACTATTCGGAACCAGCTTCTATTGACTGTTTCAGTGTGGTACCACATTACTACGTGATCCAAACCAGAAAAAGGACAGGATCTGGACCAAAAGTAAGCGAAAAATGCGAAAGTACGAGCCAGATGAGGGCATATACCAGACCTAACCCTGACATAACCGGCGTTATCCTCTAAAATATTAATCGGAACCAGGTTTAATTGACTGTTTCAGTGTGGTATCACATTACTACGTGGTCAATGCCAGAGAAAGGCCAGGATCTGGCCAATAAGTATGCGAAAAATGCGAAAGTACGAGCCAGATGAGGGCAAATCCCAGACCTAACCGAGACATAACCGGCGATATCCTTTAAAATATTAATCGCAACCTGGTTTAATGTACTGCTTCGGTGTGGAACCACATTATTACGGGATCCAAAGCAGAAAAAACCCAGGATCTGGCCAACAAGTATGCGAAAAATGCGAAAGTACGAGCCAGATGAGGGCAAATACCAGACCTAACCGAGACATAACCGACGTTATCCTCTAAAATATTAATCGCATCCTGGATTAATTGACTGTCTCGGTATGGCACCTCATTACTACGGGAACCAAACCAGAAAAAACCCAGGATCTGGCCAACAAGTATGCGAAAAACGCGAAAGTATGAGCCAGATGATTGCGAATACCAGAACTAAACCAGACGTAACCTGCGTTATCCTCTAAAATACTATTCGGAACCAGCTTCTATTGACTGTTTCAGTTTGGTACCACATTACTACGTGATCCAAACCAGAAAAAGCCCAGGATCTGGCCAACAAGTATGCGAAAAATGCGAAAGTATGTGCCTGATGATTGCAAATACCAGCACTAACCCAAACACAACCAGCGTTGTCCTCCAAAATATTAATCGGAACCAGGTTTAATTGACTGTTTCAGTGTGGTACCACATTACTGCCACGTCAGAGCATGAAAAAGCCCAGGATCTGGCCAACAAGTATGCGAAAAATGCGAAAGTACGAGGCAGATGAGGGCAAATCCCAGACCTAACCGAGACATAACCTGCGCTATCCTCTAAAATATTAATCGGAACCAGGTTTAATTGACTGCTTCAGTGTGGTACCACATTACTACGTGGTCAAAGCCAGAAAAAGGCCAGGATCTGGCCAACAAGTATGCGAGAAATGCGAAAGTTTGAGCCAGATGAGGGCAAATCCCAGACCTAACCGAGACATAACCGGCGTTATCCTCTAAGATATTAATCGCATCCTTGATTAATTGACTGCTTCGGTGTGGAACCACATTACTACGGGATCCAAACCACAAAAGGCCCAGGATCTGGCCAACAAGTATGCGAGAAATGCGAAAGTACGCGCCAGGAGAGGGCAAATCCCAGAAGTAACCGAGACATAACCGGCGTTATCCTCTAAAATATTGATCGCAACCAGATTTAGTTGACAGTTTCGATGTGGTACCGCATTACTACGTCATCCAAGCCATAAAAAATGCCAGGATCTGGACCAAAAGTAAGCGAAAAATGCGAAAGTACGAACCAGATGAGGGCAAATACCAGACCTAACCCTGGCATAACCGGCGTTATCCTCTAAAATATTAATCGGAACCAGGTTTAATTGACTGCTTCAGTGTGGTACCACATTACTACGCGGTCAATGCCAGAGAAAGGCCAGGATCTGGCCAACAAGTATGCGAAAAATGCGAAAGTACGAGCCAGATGAGGGCAAATCCCAGACCTAATCGAGACATAACCGGCGTTATCCTCTAAAATATTAATCGCATCCTGGATTAACTGACTGCTTCGGTGTGGAACCACATTACTACGGGATCCAAACCAGAATAAGCCCTGCATCTGGCCAACAAGTTTGCGAGAAATGCGAAAGTACGGGCCAGATGAGGGCAAATCCCAGAATTAACCGAGACATAATCGGCGTTGTCCTCTAAAATATTAATCGCATCCTGGATTAATTGACTGCTTCGGTGTGGAACCACATTACTACGGGATCCAAAACAGAAAAAGTCCAGGATCTGTCCAACAAGTTTGCGAGAAATGCGAAAGTACGCGCCAGATGAGGGCAAATCCCAGAATTAACCGAGACATAACCGGCGTTATCCTCTAAAATATTGATCGCAACCAGGTTTAGTTGGCAGTTTCGATGTGGTACCACATTACTACGTGATCCAAACCTGAAAAAGGCCAGGATCTGGCCAACAAGTATGGTAAAAATGCGAAAGTACGAGCCAGATGAGGGCAAATACCAGACCTAACCCAGCCATAACCAGCGTTATCCTCTAAAATATTAATCGCAACCAGGTTTAATTGACTGCTCCGATGTGGTACCACAATACTACGTGATCCAAACCAGAAAAAGGCCAGGATCTGGCCAACAAGTTTGCGAGAAATGCGAAAGTACGCGCCAGATGAGGGCAAATCCCAGAATTAACCGAGACATAACCGGCGTTATCCTCTAAAATATTAATCGCATCCTGGATTAATTGACTGCTTCGGTGGGGAACCACATTACTACGTTATCCAAACCAGAAAAAACCCAGGATCTGGCCAACAAGTATTTGAAAAATGCGAAAGTACGAGCCAGATGAGGGCAAATCCCAGACCTAACCGAGACATAACCGGCGATATCCTTTAAAATATTATTCGCAACCTGGTTTAATTCACTGCCTCGGTGTGGAACCACATTATTACGGGATCCAAAGCAGGAAAAACCCAGGATCTGGACCAAAAGTATGCGAAAAATGCGAAAGTACGAACCAGATGAGGGCAAATACCAGACCTAACCCTGACATAACCGGCGTTATCCTCTAAAATATTAATCGGAACCAGGTTTAATTAACTGTTTCAGTGTGGTACCACATTACTACGTGGTCAATGCCAGAGAAAGGCCAGGATCTGGCCAACAAGTATGCGAAAAATGCGAAAGTACGAGCCAGATGAGGGCAAATCCCAGACCTAATCGAGACATAACCGGCGTTATCCTCTAAAATATTAATCGCATCCTGGATTAACTGACTGCTTCGGTGTGGAACCACATTACTACGGGATCCAAACGAGAATAAGCCCTGCATCTGGCCAACAAGTTTGCGAGAAATGCGAAAGTACGCGCCAGATGAGGGCAAATCCCAGAATTAACCGAGACATAACCGGCGTTGTCCTCTAAAATATTAATCGCATCCTGGATTAATTGACTGCTTCGGTGTGGAACCACATTACTACGGGATCCAAACCAGAAAAAGTCCAGGATCTGTCCAACAAGTTTGCGAGAAATGCGAAAGTACGCGCCAGATGAGGGCAAATCCCAGAATTAACCGAGACATAACCGGCGTTATCCTCTAAAATATTGATCGCAACCAGGTTTAGTTGGCAGTTTCGATGTGGTACCACATTACTACGTGATCCAAACCTGAAAAAGGCCAGGATCTGGCCAACAAGTATGGTAAAAATGCGAAAGTACGAGCCAGATGAGGGCAAATACCAGACCTAACCCAGCCATAACCAGCGTTATCCTCTAAAATATTAATCGCAACAAGGTTTAATTGACTGCTCCGATGTGGTACCACAATACTACGTGATCCAAACCAGAAAAAGGCCAGGATCTGGCCAACAAGTTTGCGAGAAATGCGAAAGTACGCGCCAGATGAGGGCAAATCCCAGAATTAACCGAGACATAACCGGCGTTATCCTCTAAAATATTAATCGCATCCTGGATTAATTGACTGCTTCGGTGGGGAACCACATTACTACGTTATCCAAACCAGAAAAAACCCAGGATCTGGCCAGCAAGTATGGTAAAAATGCGAAAGTACGAGCCAGATGAGGGCAAATACCAGACCTAACCCAGCCATAACCAGCGTTATCCTCTAAAATATTAATCGGAACCAGGTTTAATTGACTGTTTCAGTGTGGTACCACATTACTACGTGGTCAATGCCAGAGAAAGGCCAGGATCTGGCCAACAAGTATGCGAAAAATGCGAAAGTACGAGCCAGATGAGGGCAAATCCCAGACCTAACCGAGACATAGCCGGCGATATCCTTTAAAATATTAATCGCAACCAGGTTTGATTGACTGTTTCGGTGTGGCACCGCATTACTACGTGGTCCAAGCCAGAAAAAGGCCAGGATCTGCCGAACAAGTATGCGAAAAATGCGAAAGTCCGAGCCAGATGAGGGCAAATCCCAGACCTAACTGTGACATAACCGGCGTTATCCTCTAAAATATTAATCGCATCCTGGATTAACTGACTGCTTCGGTGTGGAACCACATTATTACGGGATCCAAAGCAGAAAGAACCCAGGATCTGGCCAACAAGTATGCGAAAAACACGAAAGTATGAGCCAGATGATTGCGAATACCAGAACTAACCCAGACGTAACCTGCGTTATCCTCTAAAATACTATTCGGAACCAGCTTCTATTGACTGTTTCAGTGTGGTACCACATTACTACGTGATCCAAACCGGAATTAGGCCCAGGATCTGGCCAACAAGTATGCGAAAAATGCGAAATTACGAACCAGATGAGGGCAAATCCCAGACCTAACCGAGACATAACCGTCGTTATCCTCTAAAATATTAATCGCATCCTGGATTAATTGACTGTCTCGGTGTGGCACCTCATTACTACGGGATCCAAACCAGAAAAAACGCAGGATGTGGACCAAAAGTAAGCGAAAAATGCGAAAGTACGAGCCAGATGAGGGCAAATACCAGACCTAACCCTGACATAACCGGCGTTATCCTCTAAAATATTAATCGGAACCAGGTTTAATTGACTGTTTCAGTGTGGTACCACATTACTACGTGGTCAATGCCAGAGAAAGGCCAGGATCTGACCAATAAGTATGCGAAAAATGCGAAAGTACGAGCCAGATGAGGGCAAATCCCAGACCTAACCGAGACATAACCGGCGATATCCTTTAAAATATTAATCGCAACCTGGTTTAATGTACTGCTTCGGTGTGGAACCACATTATTACGGGATCCAAAGCAGAAAAAACCCAGGATCTGGCCAACAAGTATGCGAAAAATGCGAAAGTACGAACCAGATGAGGGCAAATCCCACACCTAACCGAGACATAACCGGCGTTATCCTCTAAAATATTAATCGCATCCTGGATTAATTGACTGTCTCGGTATGGCACCTCATTACTACGGGATCCAAACCAGAAAAAACCCAGGATCTGGCCAACAAGTATGCGAAAAATGCGAAAGTACGAGCCAGATGATTGCGAATACCAGAACTAAACCAGACGTAACCTGCGTTATCCTCTAAAATACTATTCGGAACCAGCTTCTATTGACTGTTTCAGTTTGGTACCACATTACTACGTGATCCAAACCAGAAAAAGCCCAGGATCTGGCCAACAAGTATGCGAAAAATGCGAAAGTACGAACCAGATGAGGGCAAATCCACACCTAACCGAGACATAACCGGCGTTATCCTCTAAAATATTAATCGCATCCTGGATTAATTGACTGTCTCGGTATGGCACCTCATTACTACGGGATCCAAACCAGAAAAAGGCCAGGATCTGGCCAACAAGTATGCGAAAAATGCGAAAGTATGTGCCTGATGATTGCAAATACCAGAACTAACCCAACCATAACCAGCGTTATCCTCCAAAATATTAATCGTAACCAGGTTTAATTGACTGTTTCGGTGTGGAACCACATTACGACGGGATCCAAACTACAAAAAACCCGAGATCTGGCCAACAAGTAAGCGAAAAATGCGAAAGTACGAGCCAGATGAGGGCAAATACCAGACCTAACCCAAACATAACCGGCGTTATCCCCTAAAATACTTATCGGAACCAGCTTTTATTCACTGTTTCAGTGTGGTACCACATTACTACGTGATCCAAACCAGAAAAAGGACAGGATCTGGCCAACAAGTATGCGAAAAATTCGAAAGTACGAGCCAGATGATTGCTAATACCAGACCAAACCGAGACATAACCGGCGTTGTCCTCCAAAATATTAATCGGAACCAGGTTTAATTGACTGTTTCAGTGTGGTACCACATTACTGCCACGTCAGAGCATGAAAAAGCCCAGGATCTGGCCAACAAGTATGCGAAAAATGCGAAAGTACGAGGCAGATGAGGGCAAATCCCAGACCTAACCGAGACATAACCTGCGCTATCCTCTAAAATATTAATCGCAACCAGGTTTAGTTTACTGTTTCGGTGTGGTACCGTATTACTACGTGATCCAAACCAGAAAAAGGCCAGGATCTGGCCAACAAGTATGCGAAAAATGCGAAAGTTCGAGACAGATGAGGGCAAATACCAGACCTAACCCAGACATAACCGGCGTTATCCTCTAAAATATTAATCGGAACCAGGTTTAATTGACTGCTTCAGTGTGGTACCACATTACTACGTGGTCAAAGCCAGAAAAAGGCCAGGATCTGGCCAACAAGTATACGAAAAATGCGAAAGTATGAGCCAGAGGATTGCAAATACCAGAACTAACCCAGACATAACCAGCGTTATCCTCTAAAATACTAATCGGAACCAGCTTTTATTGACTGTTTCAGTGTGGTACCACATTACTACGTGATCCAAACCAGAAAAAGGCCAGGATCTGGCCAACAAGTATGCGAGAAATGTGAAAGTACGCGCCAGGAGAGGGCAAATCCCAGAACTAACCGAGACATAACCGGCGTTCTCCTCTAAAATATTGATCGCAACCAGATTTAGTTGACAGTTTCGATGTGGTACCGCATTACTACGTCATCCAAACCAGAAAAAATGCCAGGATCTGGACCAAAAGTAAGCGAAAAATGCGAAAGTACGAACCAGATGAGGGCAAATACCAGACCTAACCCTGACATAACCGGCGTTATCCTCTAAAATATTAATCGGAACCAGGTTTAATTGACTGCTTCAGTGTGGTACCACATTACTACGTGGTCAAAGCCAGAAAAAGGCCAGGATCTGGCCAACAAGTATACGAAAATTGCGAAAGTATGAGCCAGAGGATTGCAAATACCAGAACTAACCCAGACATAACCAGCGTTATCCTCTAAAATACTAATCGGAACCAGCTTTTATTGACTGTTTCAGTGTGGTACCACATTACTACGTGATCCAAACCAGAAAAAGGCCAGGATCTGGCCAACAAGTATGCGAGAAATGTGAAAGTACGCGCCATGAGAGGGCAAATCCCAGACCTAACCGATACATAGCCGGCGATATCCTTTAAAATATTAATCGCAACCTGGTTTAATTTACTGCTTCGGTGTGGAACCACATTATTACGGGATCCAAAGCAGAAAGAACCCAGGATCTGGCCAACAAGTATGCGAAAAACACGAAAGTATGAGCCAGATGATTGCGAATACCAGAACTAACCCAGACGTAACCTGCGTTATCCTCTAAAATACTATTCGGAACCAGCTTCTATTGACTGCTTCAGTGTGGTACCACATTACTACGTGATCCAAACCAGAATTAGGTCCAGGATCTGGCCAACAAGTATGCGAAAAATGCGAAAGTACGAACCAGATGAGGGCAAATCCCAGACCTAACCGAGACATAACCGGCGATATCCTTTAAAATATTAATCGCAACCTGGTTTAATTTACTGCTTCGGTGTGGAACCACATTATTACGGGATCCAAAGCAGAAAAAACCCAGGATCTGGCCAACAAGTATGCGAAAAATGCGAAAGTACGAACCAGATGAGGGCAAATCCCACACCTAACCAAGACATAACCGGCGTTATCCTCTAAAATATTAATCGCATCCTGGATTAATTGACTGTCTCGGTATGGCACCACATTACTACGGGATCCAAACGACAAAAGGCCCAGGATCTGGCCAACAAGTATGCGAGAAATGCGAAAGTACGCGCCAGGAGAGGGCAAATCCCAGAACTAACCGATACATAACCGGCGTTATCCTCTAAAATATTGATCGCAACCAGGTTTAGTTGACAGTTTCGATGTGGTACCCCATTACTGCGTTATCCAAACCAGAAAAAATGCCATGATCTGGACCAAAAGTAAGCGAAAAATGCGAAAGTACGAGCCAGATGAGGGCAAATACCAGACCTAACCCTGACATAACCGGCGTTATCCCCTAAAATATTAATCGGAACCAGGTTTAATTGACTGTGTCAGTGTGGTACCACATTACTACGTGGTCAAAGCCTGAGAAAGGTCAGGATCTGGCCAACAAGTATGCGAAAAAAGCGAAAGTACGAGCCAGATGAGGGCAAATCCCAGACCTAACCGAGACATAACCGGCGATATCCTTTAAAATATTAATCGCAACCTGGTTTAATTTACTGCTTCGGTGTGGAACCACATTATTACGGGATCCAAAGCAGAAAAAACCCAGGATCTGGCCAACAAGTATGCGAGAAACGCGAAAGTATGAGCCAGATGATTGCGAATACCAGAACTAACCCAGACGTAACCTGCGTCATCCTCTAAAATACTATTCGGAACCAGCTTCTATTGACTGTTTCAGTGTGGTACCACATTACTACGTGATCCAAACCAGAAAAAGGACAGGATCTGGCCAACAAGTATGCGAAAAATGCGAAAGTACGAGCCAGATGATTGCTAATACCAGACCAAACCGAGACATAACCGGCGTTATCTTGTAAAATATTAATCGCAAACAGGTTTAATTGACTGTTTCGGAGTGGTACCGCATTACTACATGATCCAAACCAGAAAAAGCCCTGGATCTGCCCAACTAGTATGCGAAAAACGCGTAAGTATGAGCCAGATGATTGCAAATACCAGAACTAACCCAGACATAACCAGCGTTATCCTCCAAAATATTAATCGTAACCAGGTTTAATTTACTGTTTCAGTGTGGTACCACATTACTACGTGGTCAATGCCAGAGAAAGGCCAGGATCTGGCCAACAAGTATGCGAAAAATGCGAAAGTACGAGCCAGATGAGGGCAAATCCCAGACCTAACCGAGACATAGCCGGCGATATCCTTTAAAATATTAATCGCAACCAGGTTTGATTGACTGTTTCGGTGTGGCACCGCATTACTACGTGGTCCAAGCCAGAAAAAGGCCAGGATCTGCCGAACAAGTATGCGAAAAATGCGAAAGTCCGAGCCAGATGAGGGCAAATCCCAGACCTAACCGATACATAGCCGGCGATATCCTTTAAAATATTAATCGCAACCTGGTTTAATTTACTGCTTCGGTGTCGAACCACATTATTACGGGATCCAAAGCAGAAAGAACCCAGGATCTGGCTAACAAGAATGCGAAAAACACGAAAGTATGAGCCAGATGATTGCGAATACCAGAACTAACCCAGACGTAACCTGCGTTATCCTCTAAAATATTATTCGGAACCAGCTTCTATTGACTGTTTCAGTGTGGTACCACATTACTACGTGATCCAAACCAGAATTAGGCCCAGGATCTGGCCAACAAGTATGCGAAAACTGCGAAAGTACGAACCAGATGAGGGCAAATCCCAGACCTAACCGAGACATAACCGTCGTTATCCTCTAAAATATTAATCGCATCCTGGATCAATTGGCTGTCTCGGTGTGGCACCTCATTACTACGGAATCCAAACCAGAAAAAACCCAGGATCTGGCCAACAAGTATGCGAAAAATGCGAAAGTACGAGCCAGATGAGGGCAAATACCAGACCTAACCCTGACATAACCGGCGTTATCCTCTAAAATATTAATCGGATCCAGGTTTAATTGACTGTTTCAGTGTGGTACCACATTACTACGTGGTCAATGCCAGAGAAAGGCCAGGATCTGGCCAACAAGTATGCGAAAAATGCGAAAGTACGAACCAGATGAGGGCAAATCCCAGACCTAACCGAGACATAACCGTCGTTATCCTCTAAAATATTAATCGCATCCTGGATTAATTGACTGTCTCGGTGTGGCACCTCATTACTACGGGATCCAAACCAGAAAAAACCCAGGATCTGGACCAAAAGTAAGCGAAAAATGCGAAAGTACGAGCCAGATGAGGGCATATACCAGACCTAACCCTGACATAACCGGCGTTATCCTCTAAAATATTAATCGGAACCAGGTTTAATTGACTGTTTCAGTGTGGTATCACATTACTACGTGGTCAATGCCAGAGAAAGGCCAGGATCTGGCCAATAAGTATGCGAAAAATGCGAAAGTACGAGCCAGATGAGGGCAAATCCCAGACCTAACCGAGACATAACCGGCGATATCCTTTAAAATATTAATCGCAACCTGGTTTAATGTACTGCTTCGGTGTGGAACCACATTATTACGGGATCCAAAGCAGAAAAAACCCAGGATCTGGCCAACAAGTATGCGAAAAATGCGAAAGTACGAGCCAGATGAGGGCAAATACCAGACCTAACCGAGACATAACCGACGTTATCCTCTAAAATATTAATCGCATCCTGGATTAATTGACTGTCTCGGTATGGCACCTC
The DNA here is from genome assembly GCF_051014445.1 of Colletes latitarsis. Lineage (NCBI taxonomy): Eukaryota > Metazoa > Arthropoda > Insecta > Hymenoptera > Colletidae > Colletes > Colletes latitarsis. The sequence continues at coordinate 4,549,054 of NC_135137.1, forward strand.
ATTACTACGGGAACCAAACCAGAAAAAACCCAGGATCTGGCCAACAAGTATGCGAAAAACGCGAAAGTATGAGCCAGATGATTGCGAATACCAGAACTAAACCAGACGTAACCTGCGTTATCCTCTAAAATACTATTCGGAACCAGCTTCTATTGACTGTTTCAGTTTGGTACCACATTACTACGTGATCCAAACCAGAAAAAGCCCAGGATCTGGCCAACAAGTATGCGAAAAATGCGAAAGTATGTGCCTGATGATTGCAAATACCAGAACTAACCCAAACACAACCAGCGTTGTCCTCCAAAATATTAATCGGAACCAGGTTTAATTGACTGTTTCAGTGTGGTACCACATTACTGCCACGTCAGAGCATGAAAAAGCCCAGGATCTGGCCAACAAGTATGCGAAAAATGCGAAAGTACGAGGCAGATGAGGGCAAATCCCAGACCTAACCGAGACATAACCTGCGCTATCCTCTAAAATATTAATCGCAACCAGGTTTAGTTTACTGTTTCGGTGTGGTACCGTATTACTACGTGATCCAAACCAGAAAAAGGCCAGGATCTGGCCAACAAGTATGCGATAAATGCGAAAGTTCGAGACAGATGAGGGCAAATACCAGACCTAACCCAGACATAACCGGCGTTATCCTCTAAAATATTAATCGGAACCAGGTTTAATTGACTGCTTCAGTGTGGTACCACATTACTACGTGGTCAAAGCCAGAAAAAGGCCAGGATCTGGCCAACAAGTATGCGAGAAATGCGAAAGTTTGAGCCAGATGAGGGCAAATCCCAGACCTAACCGAGACATAACCGGCGTTATCCTCTAAGATATTAATCGCATCCTTGATTAATTGACTGCTTCGGTGTGGAACCACATTACTACGGGATCCAAACCACAAAAGGCCCAGGATCTGGCCAACAAGTATGCGAGAAATGCGAAAGTACGCGCCAGGAGAGGGCAAATCCCAGAAGTAACCGAGACATAACCGGCGTTATCCTCTAAAATATTGATCGCAACCAGATTTAGTTGACAGTTTCGATGTGGTACCGCATTACTACGTCATCCAAGCCATAAAAAATGCCAGGATCTGGACCAAAAGTAAGCGAAAAATGCGAAAGTACGAACCAGATGAGGGCAAATACCAGACCTAACCCTGGCATAACCGGCGTTATCCTCTAAAATATTAATCGGAACCAGGTTTAATTGACTGCTTCAGTGTGGTACCACATTACTACGCGGTCAATGCCAGAGAAAGGCCAGGATCTGGCCAACAAGTATGCGAAAAATGCGAAAGTACGAGCCAGATGAGGGCAAATCCCAGACCTAATCGAGACATAACCGGCGTTATCCTCTAAAATATTAATCGCATCCTGGATTAACTGACTGCTTCGGTGTGGAACCACATTACTACGGGATCCAAACCAGAATAAGCCCTGCATCTGGCCAACAAGTTTGCGAGAAATGCGAAAGTACGGGCCAGATGAGGGCAAATCCCAGAATTAACCGAGACATAATCGGCGTTGTCCTCTAAAATATTAATCGCATCCTGGATTAATTGACTGCTTCGGTGTGGAACCACATTACTACGGGATCCAAAACAGAAAAAGTCCAGGATCTGTCCAACAAGTTTGCGAGAAATGCGAAAGTACGCGCCAGATGAGGGCAAATCCCAGAATTAACCGAGACATAACCGGCGTTATCCTCTAAAATATTGATCGCAACCAGGTTTAGTTGGCAGTTTCGATGTGGTACCACATTACTACGTGATCCAAACCTGAAAAAGGCCAGGATCTGGCCAACAAGTATGGTAAAAATGCGAAAGTACGAGCCAGATGAGGGCAAATACCAGACCTAACCCAGCCATAACCAGCGTTATCCTCTAAAATATTAATCGCAACCAGGTTTAATTGACTGCTCCGATGTGGTACCACAATACTACGTGATCCAAACCAGAAAAAGGCCAGGATCTGGCCAACAAGTTTGCGAGAAATGCGAAAGTACGCGCCAGATGAGGGCAAATCCCAGAATTAACCGAGACATAACCGGCGTTATCCTCTAAAATATTAATCGCATCCTGGATTAATTGACTGCTTCGGTGGGGAACCACATTACTACGTTATCCAAACCAGAAAAAACCCAGGATCTGGCCAACAAGTATTTGAAAAATGCGAAAGTACGAGCCAGATGAGGGCAAATCCCAGACCTAACCGAGACATAACCGGCGATATCCTTTAAAATATTATTCGCAACCTGGTTTAATTCACTGCCTCGGTGTGGAACCACATTATTACGGGATCCAAAGCAGGAAAAACCCAGGATCTGGACCAAAAGTATGCGAAAAATGCGAAAGTACGAACCAGATGAGGGCAAATACCAGACCTAACCCTGACATAACCGGCGTTATCCTCTAAAATATTAATCGGAACCAGGTTTAATTAACTGTTTCAGTGTGGTACCACATTACTACGTGGTCAATGCCAGAGAAAGGCCAGGATCTGGCCAACAAGTATGCGAAAAATGCGAAAGTACGAGCCAGATGAGGGCAAATCCCAGACCTAATCGAGACATAACCGGCGTTATCCTCTAAAATATTAATCGCATCCTGGATTAACTGACTGCTTCGGTGTGGAACCACATTACTACGGGATCCAAACGAGAATAAGCCCTGCATCTGGCCAACAAGTTTGCGAGAAATGCGAAAGTACGCGCCAGATGAGGGCAAATCCCAGAATTAACCGAGACATAACCGGCGTTGTCCTCTAAAATATTAATCGCATCCTGGATTAATTGACTGCTTCGGTGTGGAACCACATTACTACGGGATCCAAACCAGAAAAAGTCCAGGATCTGTCCAACAAGTTTGCGAGAAATGCGAAAGTACGCGCCAGATGAGGGCAAATCCCAGAATTAACCGAGACATAACCGGCGTTATCCTCTAAAATATTGATCGCAACCAGGTTTAGTTGGCAGTTTCGATGTGGTACCACATTACTACGTGATCCAAACCTGAAAAAGGCCAGGATCTGGCCAACAAGTATGGTAAAAATGCGAAAGTACGAGCCAGATGAGGGCAAATACCAGACCTAACCCAGCCATAACCAGCGTTATCCTCTAAAATATTAATCGCAACCAGGTTTAATTGACTGCTCCGATGTGGTACCACAATACTACGTGATCCAAACCAGAAAAAGGCCAGGATCTGGCCAACAAGTTTGCGAGAAATGCGAAAGTACGCGCCAGATGAGGGCAAATCCCAGAATTAACCGAGACATAACCGGCGTTATCCTCTAAAATATTAATCGCATCCTGGATTAATTGACTGCTTCGGTGGGGAACCACATTACTACGTTATCCAAACCAGAAAAAACCCAGGATCTGGCCAACAAGTATTTGAAAAATGCGAAAGTACGAGCCAGATGAGGGCAAATCCCAGACCTAACCGAGACATAACCGGCGATATCCTTTAAAATATTATTCGCAACCTGGTTTAATTCACTGCTTCGGTGTGGAACCACATTAATACGGGATCCAAAGCAGGAAAAACCCAGGATCTGGACCAAAAGTATGCGAAAAATGCGAAAGTACGAACCAGATGAGGGCAAATACCAGACCTAACCCTGACATAACCGGCGTTATCCTCTAAAATATTAATCGGAACCAGGTTTAATTGACTGTTTCAGTGTGGTACCACATTACTACGTGGTCAATGCCAGAGAAAGGCCAGGATCTGGCCAACAAGTATGCGAAAAATGCGAAAGTACGAGCCAGATGAGGGCAAATCCCAGACCTAACCGAGACATAGCCGGCGATATCCTTTAAAATATTAATCGCAACCAGGTTTGATTGACTGTTTCGGTGTGGCACCGCATTACTACGTGGTCCAAGCCAGAAAAAGGCCAGGATCTGCCGAACAAGTATGCGAAAAATGCGAAAGTCCGAGCCAGATGAGGGCAAATCCCAGACCTAACCGTGACATAACCGGCGTTATCCTCTAAAATATTAATCGTATCCTGGATTAACTGACTGCTTCGGTGTGGAACCACATTATTACGGGATCCAAAGCAGAAAGAACCCAGGATCTGGCCAACAAGTATGCGAAAAACACGAAAGTATGAGCCAGATGATTGCGAATACCAGAACTAACCCAGACGTAACCTGCGTTATCCTCTAAAATACTATTCGGAACCAGCTTCTATTGACTGTTTCAGTGTGGTACCACATTACTACGTGATCCAAACCAGAATTAGGCCCAGGATCTGGCCAACAAGTATGCGAAAAATGCGAAATTACGAACCAGATGAGGGCAAATCCCAGACCTAACCGAGACATAACCGTCGTTATCCTCTAAAATATTAATCGCATCCTGGATTAATTGACTGTCTCGGTGTGGCACCTCATTACTACGGGATCCAAACCAGAAAAAACGCAGGATCTGGACCAAAAGTAAGCGAAAAATGCGAAAGTACGAGCCAGATGAGGGCAAATACCAGACCTAACCCTGACATAACCGGCGTTATCCTCTAAAATATTAATCGGAACCAGGTTTAATTGACTGTTTCAGTGTGGTACCACATTACTACGTGGTCAATGCCAGAGAAAGGCCAGGATCTGACCAATAAGTATGCGAAAAATGCGAAAGTACGAGCCAGATGAGGGCAAATCCCAGACCTAACCGAGACATAACCGGCGATATCCTTTAAAATATTAATCGCAACCTGGTTTAATGTACTGCTTCGGTGTGGTACCACAATACTACGTGATCCAAACCAGAAAAAGGCCAGGATCTGGCCAACAAGTTTGCGAGAAATGCGAAAGTACGCGCCAGATGAGGGCAAATCCCAGAATTAACCGAGACATAACCGGCGTTATCCTCTAAAATATTAATCGCATCCTGGATTAATTGACTGCTTCGGTGGGGAACCACATTACTACGTTATCCAAACCAGAAAATACCCAGGATCTGGCCAACAAGTATTTGAAAAATGCGAAAGTACGAGCCAGATGAGGGCAAATCCCAGACCTAACCCTGACATAACCGGCGTTATCCTCTAAAATATTAATCGGAACCAGGTTTAATTGACTGTTTCAGTGTGGTACCACATTACTACGTGGTCAATGCCAGAGAAAGGCCAGGATCTGGCCAACAAGTATGCGAAAAATGCGAAAGTACGAGCCAGATGAGGGCAAATCCCAGACCTAACCGAGACATAGCCGGCGATATCCTTTAAAATATTAATCGCAACCAGGTTTGATTGACTGTTTCGGTGTGGCACCGCATTACTACGTGGTCCAAGCCAGAAAAAGGCCAGGATCTGCCGAACAAGTATGCGAAAAATGCGAAAGTCCGAGCCAGATGAGGGCAAATCCCAGACCTAACTGTGACATAACCGGCGTTATCCTCTAAAATATTAATCGCATCCTGGATTAACTGACTGCTTCGGTGTGGAACCACATTATTACGGGATCCAAAGCAGAAAGAACCCAGGATCTGGCCAACAAGTATGCGAAAAACACGAAAGTATGAGCCAGATGATTGCGAATACCAGAACTAACCCAGACGTAACCTGCGTTATCCTCTAAAATACTATTCGGAACCAGCTTCTATTGACTGTTTCAGTGTGGTACCACATTACTACGTGATCCAAACCTGAATTAGGCCCAGGATCTGGCCAACAAGTATGCGAAAAATGCGAAATTACGAACCAGATGAGGGCAAATCCCAGACCTAACCGAGACATAACCGTCGTTATCCTCTAAAATATTAATCGCATCCTGGATTAATTGACTGTCTCGGTGTGGCACCTCATTACTACGGGATCCAAACCAGAAAAAACGCAGGATGTGGACCAAAGGTAAGCGAAAAATGCGAAAGTACGAGCCAGATGAGGGCAAATACCAGACCTAACCCTGACATAACCGGCGTTATCCTCTAAAATATTAATCGGAACCAGGTTTAATTGACTGTTTCAGTGTGGTACCACATTACTACGTGGTCAATGCCAGAGAAAGGCCAGGATCTGACCAATAAGTATGCGAAAAATGCGAAAGTACGAGCCAGATGAGGGCAAATCCCAGACCTAACCGAGACATAACCGGCGATATCCTTTAAAATATTAATCGCAACCTGGTTTAATGTACTGCTTCGGTGTGGAACCACATTATTACGGGATCCAAAGCAGAAAAAACCCAGGATCTGGCCAACAAGTATGCGAAAAATGCGAAAGTACGAACCAGATGAGGGCAAATCCCACACCTAACCGAGACATAACCGGCGTTATCCTCTAAAATATAAATCGCATCCTGGATTAATTGACTGTCTCGGTATGGCACCTCATTACTACGGGATCCAAACCAGAAAAAACCCAGGATCTGGCCAACAAGTATGCGAAAAATGCGAAAGTACGAGCCAGATGATTGCGAATACCAGAACTAAACCAGACGTAACCTGCGTTATCCTCTAAAATACTATTCGGAACCAGCTTCTATTGACTGTTTCAGTTTGGTACCACATTACTACGTGATCCAAACCAGAAAAAGCCCAGGATCTGGCCAACAAGTATGCGAAAAATGCGAAAGTACGAACCAGATGAGGGCAAATCCCACACCTAACCGAGACATAACCGGCGTTATCCTCTAAAATATTAATCGCATCCTGGATTAATTGACTGTCTCGGTATGGCACCTCATTACTACGGGATCCAAACCAGAAAAAACCCAGGATCTGGACCAAAAGTAAGCGAAAAATGCGAAAGTACGAGCCAGATGAGGGCAAATACCAGACCTAACCCTGACATACCTGGCGATATCCTTTAAAATATTAATCGCAACCTGGTTTAATTTACTGCTTCGGTGTGGAACCACATTATTACGGGATCCAAAGCAGAAAAAACCCAGGATCTGGCCAGCAAGTATGCGAGAAACGCGAAAGTATGAGCCAGATGATTGCGAATACCAGAACTAACCCAGACGTAACCTGCGTCATCCTCTAAAATACTATTCGGAACCAGCTTCTATTGACTGTTTCAGTGTGGTACCACATTACTACGTGATCCAAACCAGAAAAAGGACAGGATCTGGCCAACAAGTATGCGAAAAATTCGAAATTACGAGCCAGATGATTGCTAATACCAGACCAAACCGAGACATAACCGGCGTTATCTTGTAAAATATTAATCGCAAACAGGTTTAATTGACTGTTTCGGAGTGGTACCGCATTACTACATGATCCAAACCAGAAAAAGCCCTGGATCTGCCCAACTAGTATGCGAAGAACGCGTAAGTATGAGCCAGATGATTGCAAATACCAGACCTAACCCAAACATAACCGGCGTTATCCCCTAAAATACTTATCGGAACCAGCTTTTATTCACTGTTTCAGTGTGGTACCAGAATACTACGTGATCCAAACCAGAAAAAGGCCAGGATCTGGCCAACAAGTATGCGAAAAATGCGAAAGTATGTGCCTGATGATTGCAAATACCAGAACTAACCCAACCATAACCAGCGTTATCCTCCAAAATATTAATCGTAACCAGGTTTAATTGACTGTTTCGGTGTGGAACCACATTACGACGGGATCCAAACCACAAAAAACCCGAGATCTGGCCAACAAGTAAGCGAAAAATGCGAAAGTACGAGCCAGATGAGGGCAAATACCAGACCTAACCCAAACATAACCGGCGTTATCCCCTAAAATACTTATCGGAACCAGCTTTTATTCACTGTTTCAGTGTGGTACCACATTACTACGTGATCCAAACCAGAAAAAGGCCAGGATCTGGCCAACAAGTATGCGAAAAATGCGAAAGTATGTGCCTGATGATTGCAAATACCAGAACTAACCCAAACACAACCAGCGTTGTCCTCCAAAATATTAATCGGAACCAGGTTTAATTGACTGTTTCAGTGTGGTACCACATTACTGCCACGTCAGAGCATGAAAAAGCCCAGGATCTGGCCAACAAGTATGCGAAAAATGCGAAAGTACGAGGCAGATGAGGGCAAATCCCAGACCTAACCGAGACATAACCTGCGCTATCCTCTAAAATATTAATCGCAACCAGGTTTAGTTTACTGTTTCGGTGTGGTACCGTATTACTACGTGATCCAAACCAGAAAAAGGCCAGGATCTGGCCAACAAGTATGCGAAAAATGCGAAAGTTCGAGACAGATGAGGGCAAATACCAGACCTAACCCAGACATAACCGGCGTTATCCTCTAAAATATTAATCGGAACCAGGTTTAATTGACTGCTTCAGTGTGGTACCACATTACTACGTGGTCAAAGCCAGAAAAAGGCCAGGATCTGGCCAACAAGTATACGAAAAATGCGAAAGTATGAGCCAGAGGATTGCAAATACCAGAACTAACCCAGACATAACCAGCGTTATCCTCTAAAATACTAATCGGAACCAGCTTTTATTGACTGTTTCAGTGTGGTACCACATTACTACGTGATCCAAACCAGAAAAAGGCCAGGATCTGGCCAACAAGTATGCGAGAAATGTGAAAGTACGCGCCAGGAGAGGGCAAATCCCAGAACTAACCGAGACATAACCGGCGTTCTCCTCTAAAATATTGATCGCAACCAGATTTAGTTGACAGTTTCGATGTGGTACCGCATTACTACGTCATCCAAACCAGAAAAAATGCCAGGATCTGGACCAAAAGTAAGCGAAAAATGCGAAAGTACGAACCAGATGAGGGCAAATACCAGACCTAACCCTGACATAACCGGCGTTATCCTCTAAAATATTAATCGGAACCAGGTTTAATTGACTGCTTCAGTGTGGTACCACATTACTACGTGGTCAAAGCCAGAAAAAGGCCAGGATCTGGCCAACAAGTATACGAAAATTGCGAAAGTATGAGCCAGAGGATTGCAAATACCAGAACTAACCCAGACATAACCAGCGTTATCCTCTAAAATACTAATCGGAACCAGCTTTTATTGACTGTTTCAGTGTGGTACCACATTACTACGTGATCCAAACCAGAAAAAGGCCAGGATCTGGCCAACAAGTATGCGAGAAATGTGAAAGTACGCGCCAGGAGAGGGCAAATCCCAGACCTAACCGATACATAGCCGGCGATATCCTTTAAAATATTAATCGCAACCTGGTTTAATTTACTGCTTCGGTGTGGAACCACATTATTACGGGATCCAAAGCAGAAAGAACCCAGGATCTGGCCAACAAGTATGCGAAAAACACGAAAGTATGAGCCAGATGATTGCGAATACCAGAACTAACCCAGACGTAACCTGCGTTATCCTCTAAAATACTATTCGGAACCAGCTTCTATTGACTGCTTCAGTGTGGTACCACATTACTACGTGATCCAAACCAGAATTAGGTCCAGGATCTGGCCAACAAGTATGCGAAAAATGCGAAAGTACGAACCAGATGAGGGCAAATCCCAGACCTAACCGAGACATAACCGTCGTTATCCTCTAAAATATTAATCGCATCCTGGATTAATTGACTGCCTCGGTGTGGCACCTCATTACTACGGGATCCAAACCAGAAAAAACCCAGGATCTGGCCAACAAGTATGCGAAAAATGCGAAACTACGAGCCAGATGAGGGCAAATCCCAGACCTAACCGAGACATAACCGGCGTTATTCTCTAAAATATTAATCGCATCCTGGATTAATTGACTGTTTCAGTGTGGTACCACATTACTACGGGATCCAAACCACAAAAGGCCCAGGATCTGGCCAACAAGTATGCGAGAAATGCGAAAGCACGCGCCAGGAGAGGGCAAATCCCAGAACTAACCGATACGTAACCGGCGTTATCCTCTAAAATATTGATCGGAACCAGGTTTAATTGACTGTTTCAGTGTGGTTCCACATTACTACGTGGTCAATGCCAGAGAAAGGTCAGGATCTGGCCAACAAGTATGCGAAAAAAGCGAAAGTACGAGCCAGATGAGGGCAAATCCCAGACCTAACCGAGACATAACCGGCGATATCCTTTAAAATATTAATCGCAACCTGGTTTAATTTACTGCTTCGGTGTGGAACCACATTATTACGGGATCCAAAGCAGAAAAAACCCAGGATCTGGCCAACAAGTATGCGAAAAACACGAAAGTATGAGCCAGATGATTGCGAATACGAGAACTAAACCAGACGTAACCTGCGTTATCCTCTAAAATACTATTCGGAAACAGCTTCTATTGACAGTTTCAGTGTGGTACCACATTACTACGTGATCCAAACCAGAAAAAGGCCAGGATCTGGCCAACAAGTATGCGAGAAATGCGAAAGTTTGAGCCAGATGAGGGCAAATACCAGACCTAACCCAAACATAACCGGCGTTATCCCCTAAAATACTAATCGGAACCAGCTTTTATTCACTGTTTCAGTGAGGTACCACATTACTACGTGATCCAAACCAGAGAAGGGCCAGGATCTGGCCAACAAGTATGCGAGAAATGCGAAAGTACGAGCCAGATGAGGGCAAATCCCAGACCTAACCGAGACATAACCGGCGTTATCTTGTAAAATATTAATCGCAAACAGGTTTAATTGACTGTTTCGGAGTGGTACCGCATTACTACATGATCCAAACCAGAAAAAGCCCTGGATCTGCCCAACTAGTATGCGAAAAACGCGTAAGTATGAGCCAGATGATTGCAAATACCAGAACTAACCCAGACATAACCAGCGTTATCCTCCAAAATATTAATCGTAACCAGGTTTAATTGACTGTTTCAGTGTGGAACCACATTACGACGGGATCCAAACCACAAAAAACCCGAGATCTGGCCAACAAGTAAGCGAAAAATGCGAAAGTACGAGCCAGATGAGGGCAAATACCAGACCTAACCCAAACATAACCGGCGTTATCCCCTAAAATACTAATCGGAACCAGCTTTTATTCACTGTTTCAGTGTGGTACCACATTACTACGTGATCCAAACCAGAGAAGGGCCAGGATCTGGCCAACAAGTATGCGAAAAATGCGAAAGTATGTGCCTGATGATTGCAAATACCAGAACTAACCCAAACACAACCAGCGTTGTCCTCCAAAATATTAATCGGAACCAGGTTTAATTGACTGTTTCAGTGTGGTACCACATTACTGCCACGTCAGAGCATGAAAAAGCCCAGGATCTGGCCAACAAGTATGCGAAAAATGCGAAAGTACGAGGCAGATGAGGGCAAATCCCAGACCTAACCGAGACATAACCTGCGCTATCCTCTAAAATATTAATCGCAACCAGGTTTAGTTTACTGTTTCGGTGTGGTACCGTATTACTACGTGATCCAAACCAGAAAAAGGCCAGGATCTGGCCAACAAGTATGCGAAAAATGCGAAAGTTCGAACCAGATGAGGGCAAATACCAGACCTAACCCTGGCATAACCGGCGTTATCCTCTAAAATATTAATCGGAACCAGGTTTAATTGACTGCTTCAGTGTGGTACCACATTACTACGCGGTCAATGCCAGAGAAAGGCCAGGATTTGGCCAACAAGTATGCGAGAAATGCGAAAGTACGAGCCAGATGAGGGCAAATCCCAGACCTAACCGAGACATAACCGGCGTTATCCTCTAAAATATTAATCGCATCCTGGATTAACTGACTGCTTCGGTGTGGAACCACATTACTACGGGATCCAAACCAGAAAAAGCCCTGCATCTGGCCAACAAGTTTGCGAGAAATGCGAAAGTACGCGCCAGATGAGGGCAAATCCCAGAATTAACCGAGACATAACCGGCGTTATCCTCTAAAATATTAATCGCATCCTGGATTAATTGACTGCTTCGGTGTGGAACCACATTACTACGGGATCCAAACCAGAAAAAGTCCAGGATCTGTCCAACAAGTTTGCGAGAAATGCGAAAGTACGCGCCAGATGAGGGCAAATCCCAGAATTAACCGGGACATAACCAGCGTTATCCTCTAAAACATTAATCGCAACCAGGTTTAATTGACTGCTCCGATGTGGTACCACAATACTACGTGATCCAAACCAGAAAAAGGCCAGGATCTGGCCAACAAGTTTGCGAGAAATGCGAAAGTACGCGCCAGATGAGGGCAAATCCCAGACCTAACCGAGACATAACCGGCGATATCCTTTAAAATATTATTCGCAACCTGGTTTAATTCACTGCTTCGGTGTGGAACCACATTATTACGGGATCCAAAGCAGAAAAAACCCAGGATCTGGCCAACAAGTATGCGAAAAATGCGAAAGTACGAGCCAGATGAGGGCAAATACCAGACCTAACCCTGACATAACCGGCGTTATCCTCTAAAATATTAATCGGAACCAGGTTTAATTGACTGTTTCAGTGTGGTACCACATGACTACGTGGTCAATGCCAGGGAAAGGTCAGGATCTGGCCAACAAGTATGCGAAAAAAGCGAAAGTACGAGCCAGATGAGGGCAAATCCCAGACCTAACCGAGACATAACCGGCGATATCCTTTAAAATATTAATCGCAACCTGGTTTAATTTACTGCTTCGGTGTGGAACCACATTATTACGGGATCCAAAGCAGAAAAAACCCAGGATCTGGCCAACAAGTATGCGAGAAACGCGAAAGTATGAGCCAGATGATTGCGAATACCAAAACTAACCCAGACGTAACCTGCGTCATCCTCTAAAATACTATTCGGAACCAGCTTCTATTGACTGTTTCAGTGTGGTACCACATTACTACGTGATCCAAACCAGAAAAAGGACAGGATCTGGCCAACAAGTATGCGAAAAATGCGAAAGTACGAGCCAGATGATTGCTAATACCAGACCAAACCGAGACATAACCGGCGTTATCTTGTAAAATATTAATCGCAAACAGGTTTAATTGACTGTTTCGGAGTGGTACCGCATTACTACATGATCCAAACCGGAAAAAGCCCTGGATCTGCCCATCTAGTATGCGAAAAACGCGTAAGTATGAGCCAGATGATTGCAAATACCAGAACTAACCCAACCATAACCAGCGTTATCCTCCAAAATATTAATCGTAACCAGGTTTAATTGACTGTTTCAGTGTGGTACCACATTACTGCCACGTCAGAGCATGAAAAAGCCCAGGATCTGGCCAACAAGTATGCGAAAAATGCGAAAGTACGAGGCAGATGAGGGCAAATCTCAGACCTAACCGAGACATAACCGGCGTTATCCTCTAAAATATTAATCGCAACCAGCTTTAATTGACTGTTTGGGTGTGTTACCGCATTACTACGTTATCCAAACCAGAAAAAGGCCAGGATCTGGCCAACAAGTATGTGAAAAATGCGAAAGTATGTGCCTGATGATTGCAAATACCAGAACTAACCCAACCATAACCAGCGTTATCCTCCAAAATATTAATCGTAACCAGGTTTAATTGACTGTTTCGGTGTGGAACCACATTACGACGGGATCCAAACCACAAAAAACCCGAGATCTGGCCAACAAGTAAGCGAAAAATGCGAAAGTACGAGCCAGATGAGGGCAAATACCAGACCTAACCCAAACATAACCGGCGTTATCCCCTAAAATACTAATCGGAACCAGCTTTTATTCACTGTTTCAGTGTGGTACCACATTACTACGTGATCCAAACCAGAAAAAGGCCAGGATCTGGCCAACAAGTATGCGAAAAATGCGAAGGCATGTGCCTGATGATTGCAAATACCAGAACTAACCCAAACACAACCAGCGTTGTCCTCCAAAATATTAATCGGAACCAGGTTTAATTGACTGCTTCAGTGTGGTACCACATTACTACGTGGTCAAAGCCAGAAAAAGGCCAGGATCTGGCCAGCAAGTATGCGAAAAATGCGAAAGTATGAGCCAGATGATTGCAAATATCAGAACTAACCCAGACATAACCAGCGTTATCCTCTAAAATACTAATCGGAACCAGCTTTTATTGACTGTTTCAGTGTGGTACCACATTACTACGTGATCCAAACCAGAAAATGGCCAGGATCTGGCCAACAAGTATGCGAGAAATGCGAAAGTTTGAGCCAGATGACGGCAAATCCCAGACCTAACCGAGACATAACCGGCGTTATCCTCTAAAATATTAATCGCATCCTGGATTAATTGACTGCTTCGGTGTGGAACCACATTACTGCGGGATCCAAACCAGAAAAAGGCCAGGATCTGGCCAACAAGTAAGCGAAAAATGCGAAAGTACGAGCCAGATGAGGGCAAATACCAGACCTAACCCAGACATAACCGGCGTTATCCTCTAAAATATTACTCGGAACCAGGTTTAATTGACTGTTTCAGTGTGGTACCACATTACTACGTGGTCCATACCAGAAAAAGGCCAGGATCTGGCCGACAAGTATTTGAAAAATGCGAATGTACGAGCCAGATGAGGGCAAATCCCAGACCTAACCGAGACATAGCCGGCGGTGTCCTCAAAAATACTAATCGGAACCAGCTTTTATTGACTGTTTCAGTGTGGTACCACATTACTACGTGATCCTAGCCTGAAAAAGCCAGGATCTGGACAACAAGTATGCGAATAATTCGAAAGTACGAGCCAAATGAGGACAAATCCCAGACCTAACCGAGACATAACCGGCGTTATCCTCTAAAATATTAATCGCAACCAGGTTTGGTTGACTGTTTCGGTGTGGTACCGCATTACTACGTGGTCCAAGCCAGAAAAAGGCCAGGATCTGCCCAACAAGTATGCGAAAAATGCGAAAGTACGAGACAGATGATTGCTAATACCATACCAAACCGGGACATAACCAGCGTTATCCTCTAGAATGCTATTCGGAACCAGCTTTTATTGACAGTGTGTTACCAAATTACTACGTGATCCAAGCCAGAAAAAGCCCTGGATCTGGCCAACAAGTATGCGAAAAGTGCGAAAGTACGAGCCAGATGAGGGCAAATACCAGACCTAACCGAGACATAACCGGCGTTATCCTCTAAAATACTAATCAGAACCAGCTTTTATTGACTGTTTCAGTGTGGTACCACATTACTACGTGATCCAAACCAGAAAAGGCCAGGATCTGGCCAACAAGTATGCGAGAAATGCGAAAGTTTGAGCCAGATGAGGGCAAATCCCAGACCTAACCGAGACATAACCGGCGTTATCCTCTAAAATATTAATCGCATCCTGGATTAATTGACTGCTTCGGTGTGGAACCACATTACTGCGGGACCAAAACCAGAAGAAGCCCAGGATCTGGCCAACAAGTAGGCGAAAAATGCGAAAGTACGAGCCAGTTGAGGGCAAATACCAGACCTAACCCAGACATAACCGGCGTTATCCTCTAAAATATTACGCGGAACCAGGTTTAATTGACTGTTTCAGTGTGGTACCACATTACTACGTGGTCCAAGCCAGAAAAAGGACAGGACCTGGCCAACAAGTATTTGAAAAATGCGAAAGTACGAGCCAGATGAGGGCAAATCCCAGACCTAACCGAGACATAGCCGGCGATATCCTTTAAAATATTAATCGCAACCCGGTTTAATTCACTGCTTCGGTGTGGAACCACATTATTACGGGATCCAAAGCAGAAAAAACCCAGGATCTGGCCAACAAATATGCGAAAAATGCGAAAGTACGAGCCAGATGAGGGCAAATCCCAGACCTAACCGAGACATAACCGGGGCTATCCTGTAAAATATTAATCGCAACCAGGTTTAATTCACTGTTCCGGTGTGGTACCGCATTACTACGTGATCCAAACCAGAAAAAAACCAGGATCTGGCCAACAAGTATGCGAAAATTGCGAAAGTATGTGCCTGATGATTGCAAATACCAGAACTAACCCAAACACAACCAGCGTTATCCTCCAAATATTAAACGGAACCAGGTTTAATTGACTGTTTCAGTGTGGTACCACATTACTACGTGATCCAAACCAGAAAAAGGCCAGGATCTGGCCAACAAGTATGCGAAAATTGCGAAAGTATGTGCCTGATGATTGCAAATACCAGAACTAACCCAAACACAACCAGCGTTATCCTCCAAAATATTAATCGGAACCAGGTTTAATTGACTGTTTCAGTGTGGTACCGCATTACTACGTGATCCTAGCCTGAAAAAGCCCAGGATCTGGACAACAAGTATGCGAATAATTCGAAAGTACGAGCCAGATGAGGACAAATCCCAGACCTAACCGAGACATAACCGGCGTTATCCTCTAAAATATTAATTGCAACCAGGTTTGATTGACTGTTTCGGTGTGGTACCGCATTACTACGTGGTCCAAGCCAGAAAAAGGCCAGGATCTGCCCAACAAGTATGCGAAAAATGCGAAAGTACGAGCCAGATGATTGCTAATACCATACCAAACCGAGACATAACCAGCGTTATCCTCTAGAATGCTATTCGGAACCAGCTTTTATTGACAGTGTGTTACCACATTACTACGTGATCCAAGCCAGAAAAAGCCCAGGATCTGGCCAACAAGTATGCGAAAAGTGCGAAAGTACGAGCCAGATGAGGGCAAATCCCAGACCTAACCGAGACATAACCGGCGTTATCCTCTAAAATATTAATCGCAACCAGGTTTAATTGACTGTTTCGGTGTGGTACCACATTACGACGGGATCCAAACCACAAAAAACCCGAGATCTGGCCAACAAGTAAGCGAAAAATGCGAAAGTACGAGCCAGATGAGGGCAAATACCAGACCTAACCCAGACGTTACCGGCGTTATCCCCTAAAATACTAATCGGAACCAGCTTTTATTGACTGTTTCAGTGTGGTACCACATTACTACGTGATCCATACCAGAAAAAGGCCAGGATCTGGCCAACAAGTATGCGAAAAATGCGAAAGTTTGAGCCAGATGAGGGCAAATATCAGACCTAACCCAGACATAACCGGCGTTATCCTCTAAAATATTACTCGGAACCAGGTTTAATTGGCTGTTTCAGTGTGGTACCACATTACTACGTGGTCCATGCCAGAAAAAGGCCAGGATCTGGCCAACAAGTATTTGAAAAATGCGAAAGTACGAGCCAGATGTGGGCAAATCCCAGACCTAACCGAGACATAGCCGGCGATATCCTTTAAAATATTAATCGCAACCTGGATTAATTGACTGTTTGGGTGTGTTACCGCATTACTACGTTATCCAAACCAGAAAAAGGCCAGGATCTGGCCAACAAGTATGCGAGAAATGCGAAAGTATGTGCCTGATGATTGCAAATACCAGAACTAACCCAAACATAACCAGCGTTATCCTCCAAAATATTAATCGTAACCAGGTTTAATTGACTGTTTCGGTGTGGAACCACATTACGACGGGATCCAAACCACAAAAAACCCGAGATCTGGCCAACAAGTAAGCGAAAAATGCGAAAGTACGAGCCAGATGAGGGCAAATACCAGACCTAACCCAGACATTACCGGCGTTATCCCCTAAAATACTAATCGGAACCCGCTTTTATTCACTGTTTCAGTGTGGTACCACATTACTACGTGATCCAAACAAGAAAAAGGCCAGGATCTGGCCAACAAGTATGCGAAAAATGCGAAAGCATGTGCCTGATGATTTCAAATACCAGAACTAACCCAAACACAACCAGCGTTGTCCTCCAAAATATTAATCGGAACCAGGTTTAATTGACTGTTTCAGTGTGGTACCACATTACTGCCACGTCAGAGCATGAAAAAGCCCAGGATCTGGCCGACAAGTATTTGAAAAATGCGAATGTACGAGCCAGATGAGGGCAAATCCCAGAGCTAACCGAGACATAGCCGGCGGTGTCCTCAAAAATACTAATCGGAACCAGCTTTTATTGACTGTTTCAGTGTGGTACCACATTACTACGTGATCCTAGCCTGAAAAAGCCCAGGATCTGGACAACAAGTATGCGAATAATTCGAAAGTACGAGCCAGATGAGGACAAATCCCAGACCTAACCGAGACATAACCGGCGTTATCCTCTAAAATATTAATCGCAACCAGGTTTGGTTGACTGTTTCGGTGTGGTACCGCATTACTACGTGGTCCAAGCCAGAAAAAGGCCAGGATCTGCCCAACAAGTATGCGAAAAATGCGAAAGTACGAGCCAGATGATTGCTAATACCATACCAAACCGGGACATAACCAGCGTTATCCTCTAGAATGCTATTCGGAACCAGCTTTTATTGACAGTGTGTTACCAAATTACTCCGTGATCCAAGCCAGAAAAAGCCCTGGATCTGGCCAACAAGTATGCGAAAAGTGCGAAAGTACGAGCCAGATGAGGGCAAATACCAGACCTAACCGAGACATAACCGGCGTTATCCTCTAAAATACTAATCGGAACCAGCTTTTATTGACTGTTTCAGTGTGGTACCACATTACTACGTGATCCAAACCAGAAAAAGGCCAGGATCTGGCCAACAAGTATGCGAGAAATGCGAAAGTTTGAGCCAGATGAGGGCAAATCCCAGACCTAACCGAGACATAACCGGCGTTATCCTCTAAAATATTAATCGCATCCTGGATTAATTGACTGCTTCGGTGTGGAACCACATTACTGCGGGATCCAAAGCAGAAAAAACCCAGGATCTGGCCAACAAATATGCGGAAAATGCGAAAGTACGAGCCAGATGAGGGTAAATCCCAGACCTAACCGAGACATAACCGGGGCTATCCTCTAAAATATTAATCGCAACCAGGTTTAATTCACTGTTCCGGTGTGGTACCGCATTACTACGTGATCCAAACCAGAAAAAAACCAGGATCGGGCCAACAAGTATGCGAAAATTGCGAAAGTATGTGCCTGATGATTGCAAATACCAGAACTAACCCAAACACAACCAGCGTTATCCTCCAAATATTAAACGGAACCATGTTTAATTGACTGTTTCAGTGTGGTACCACATTACTACGTGATCCAAACCAGAAAAAGGCCAGGATCTGGCCAACAAGTATGCGAAAATTGCGAAAGTATGTGCCTGATGATTGCAAATACCAGAACTAACCCAAACACAACCAGCGTTATCCTCCAAAATATTAATCGGAACCAGGTTTAATTGACTGTTTCAGTGTGGTACCACATTACTACGTGATCCTAGCCTGAAAAAGCCCAGGATCTGGACAACAAGTATGCGAATAATTCGAAAGTACGAGCCAGATGAGGACAAATCTCAGACCTAACCGAGACATAACCGGCGTTATCCTCTAAAATATTAACTGCAACCAGGTTTGATTGACTGTTTCAGTGTGGTACCACATTACTACGTGGTCCAAGCCAGAAAAAGGCCAGGATCTGCCCAACAAGTATGCGAAAAATGCGAAAGTACGAGCCAGATGATTGCTAATACCATACCAAACCGAGACATAACCAGCGTTATCCTCTAGAATGCTATTCGGAACCAGCTTTTATTGACAGTGTGTTACCACATTACTACGTGATCCAAGCCAGAAAAAGCCCAGGATCTGGCCAACAAGTATGCGAAAAGTGCGAAAGTACGAGCCAGATGAGGGCAAATCCCAGACCTAACCGAGACATAACCGGCGTTATCCTCTAAAATATTAATCGCAACCAGCTTTAGTTGACTGTTTAGGTGTGCTACCGCTTTACTACGTGATCCAAACCAGAAAAAGGCCAGGATCTGGCCAACAAGTATGCGAGAAATGCGAAAGTATGTGCCTGATGATTGCAAATACCAGAACTAACCCAAACATAACCAGCGTTATCCTCCAAAATATTAATCGTAACCAGGTTTAATTGACTGTTTCGGTGTGGAACCACATTACTACGGGATCCAAACGAGAAAAAGTCCAGGATCTGTCCAACAAGTTTGCGAGAAATGCGAAAGTACGCGCCAGATGAGGGCAAATCCCAGAATTAACCGGGACATAACCGGCGTTATCCTCTAAAATGTTGATCGCAACCAGGTTTAGTTGGCAGTTTCGATGTGGTACCACATTACTACGTGATCCAAACCAGAAAAAGGCCAGGATCTGGCCAACAAGTATGGGAAAAATGCGAAAGTACGAGCCAGATGAGGGCAAATACCAGACCTAACCCTGGCATAACCGGCGTTATCCTCTAAAATATTAATCGGAACCAGGTTTAATTGACCACTTCAGTGTGGTACCACATTACTACGCGGTCAATGCCATAAAATGCCCTGCATCTGGCCAACAAGTTTGCGAGAAATGCGAAAGTACGCGCCAGATGAGGGCAAATCCCAGAATTAACCGAGACATATCCGGCGTTATCCTCTAAAATATTGATCGCAACCAGGTTTAGTTGGCAGTTTCGATGTGGTACCACATTACTACGTGATCCAAACCAGAAAAAGGCCAGGATCTGGCCAACAAGTATGGGAAAAATGCGAAAGTACGAGCCAGATGAGGGCAAATACCAGACCTAACCCAGCCATAACCAGCGTTATCCTCTAAAATATTAATCGCAACCAGGTTTAATTGACTGCTCCGATGTGGTACCACAATACTACGTGATCCAAACCAGAAAAAGGCCTGGATCTGGCCAACAAGTTTGCGAGAAATGCGAAAGTACGCGCCAGATGAGGGCAAATCCCAGAATTAACCGAGACATAACCGGCGTTATCCTCTAAAATATTAATCGCATCCTGGATTAATTGACTGCTTCGGTGGGGAACCACATTACTACGTTATCCAAACCAGAAAAAACCCAGGATCTGGCCAACAAGTATTTGAAAAATGCGAAAGTACGAGCCAGATGAGGGCAAATCCAAGACCTAACCGAGACATAACCGGCGATATCCTTTAAAATATTATTCGCAACCTGGTTAAATTCACTGCTTCGGTGTGGAACCACATTATTACGGGATCCAAAGCAGAAAAAACCCAGGATCTGGCCAACAAGTATGCGAAAAATGCGAAAGTATGAGCCAGATGAGGGCAAGTCCCAGACCTAACCCAGACATAACCGGCGTTATCCTCTAAAATATTAATCGCATCCTCGATTAATTGACTGCTTCGGTGTGGAACCACATTACTACGGGATCCAAACCACAAAAGGCCCAGGATCTGGCCAACAAGTATGCGAGAAATGCGAAAGTACGCGCCAGGAGAGGGCAAATCCCAGAACTAACCGAGACATAACCGGCGTTCTCCTCTAAAATATTGATCGCAACCAGATTTAGTTGACAGTTTCGATGTGGTACCGCATTACTACGTCATCCAAACCAGAAAAAATGCCAGGATCTGGACCAAAAGTAAGCGAAAAATGCGAAAGTACGAACCAGATGAGGGCAAATACCAGACCTAACCCTGACATAACCGGCGTTATCCTCTAAAATATTAATCGGAACCAGGTTTAATTGACTGTTTCAGTGTGGTACCACATTACTACGCGGTCAATGCCAGAGAAAGGCCAGGATCTGGCCAACAAGTATGCGAAAAATGCGAAAGTACGAGCCAGATGAGGGCAAATCCCAGACCTAACCGAGACATAGCCGGCGATATCCTTTAAAATATTAATCGCAACCAGGTTTGATTGACCGTTTCGGTGTGGCACCGCATTACTACGTGGTCCAAGCCAGAAAAAGGCCAGGATCTGCCGAACAAGTATGCGAAAAATGCGAAAGTCCGAGCCAGATGAGGGCAAATCCCAGACCTAACCGATACATAGCCGGCGATATCCTTTAAAATATTAATCGCAACCTGGTTTAATTTACTGCTTCGGTGTGGAACCACATTATTACGGGATCCAAAGCAGAAAGAACCCAGGATCTGGCCAACAAGTATGCGAAAAACACGAAAGTATGAGCCAGATGATTGCGAATACCAGAACTAACCCAGACGTAACCTGCGTTATCCTCTAAAATACTATTCGGAACCAGCTTCTATTGACTGTTTCAGTGTGGTACCACATTACTACGTGATCCAAACCAGAATTAGGCCCAGGATCTGGCCAACAAGTATGCGAAAAATGCGAAAGTACGAACCAGATGAGGGCAAATCCCAGACCTAACCGAGACATAACCGTCGTTATCCTCTAAAATATTAATCGCATCCTGGATTAATTGACTGTCTCGGTGTGGCACCTCATTACTACGGGATCCAAACCAGAAAAAACCCAGGATCTGGACCAAAAGTAAGCGAAAAATGCGAAAGTACGAGCCAGATGTTGGCAAATACCAGACCTAACCCTGACATAACCGGCGTTATCCTCCAAAATATTAATCGGAACCAGGTTTAGTTGACTGTTTCAGTGTGGTACCACATTACTACGTGGTCAATGCCAGAGAAAGGCCAGGATCTGGCCAATAAGTATGCGAAAAATGCGAAAGTACGAGCCAGATGAGGGCAAATCCCAGACCTAACCGAGACATAACCGGCGATATCCTTTAAAATATTAATCGCAACCTGGTTTAATGTACTGCTTCGGTGTGGAACCACATTATTACGGGATCCAAAGCAGAAAAAACCCAGGATCTGGCCAACAAGTATGCGAAAAACACGAAAGTATGAGCCAGATGATTGCGAATACCAGAACTAAACCCGACGTAACCTGCGTTATCCTCTAAAATACTATTCGGAACCAGCTTCTATTGACTGTTTCAGTTTGGTACCACATTACTACGTGATCCAAACCAGAAAAAGCCCAGGATCTGGCCAACAAGTATGCGAAAAATGCGAAAGTACGAGCCAGATGAGGGCAAATACCAGACCTAACCCTGACATAACCGGCGCTATCCTCTAAAATATTAATCGGAACCAGGTTTAATTGACTGTTTCGATGTGGTACCACATTACTACGTGGTCAATGGCAGAGAAAGGTCAGGTTCTGGCCAACAAGTATGCGAAAAAAGCGAAAGTACGAGCCAGATGAGGGCAAATCCCAGTCCTAACCGAGACATAACCGGCGATATCCTTTAAAATATTAATCGCAACCTGGTTTAGTTTACTGCTTCGGTGTGGAACCACATTATTACGGGATCCAAAGCAGAAAAAACCCAGGATCTGGCCAACAAGTATGCGAGAAACGCGAAAGTATGAGCCAGATGATTGCGAATACCAGAACTAACCCAGACGTAACCTGCGTCATCCTCTAAAATACTATTCGGAACCAGATTCTATTGACTGTTTCAGTGTGGTACCACATTACTACGTGATCCAAACCAGAAAAAGGACAGGATCTGGCCAACAAGTATGCGAAAAATGCGAAAGTACGAGCCAGATGATTGCTAATACCAGATCTAACCCAGACATAACCGGCGTTATCCTCTAAAATATTAATCGGAACCAGGTTTAATTGACTGCTTCAGTGTGGTACCACATTACTACGTGGTCAAAGCCAGAAAAGGGCCAGGATCTGGCCAACAAGTATGCGAAAAATGCGAAAGTTTGAGCCAGATGAGGGCAAATCCCAGACCTAACCGAGACATAACCGGCGTTATCCTCTAAAATATTAATCGCATCCTGGATTAATTGACTGCTTCGGTGTGGAACCACATTACTGCGGGATCCAAACCAGAAAAAGGCCAGGATCTGGCCAACAAGTAAGCGAAAAATGCGAAAGTACGAGCCAGATGAGGGCAAATACCAGACCTAACCCAGACATAACCGGCGTTATCCTCTGAAATATTACTCGGAACCAGGTTTAATTGACTGTTTCAGTGTGGTACCACATTACTACGTGGTCCAAACCAGAAAAAGGCCAGGATCTGGCCGACAAGTATTTGAAAAATGCGAATGTACGAGCCAGATGAGGGTAAATCCCAGACCTAACCGAGACATAGCCGGCGGTGTCCTCAAAAATACTAATCGGAACCAGCTTTTATTGACTGTTTCAGTGTGGTACCACATTACTACGTGATCCTAGCCTGAAAAAGCCCAGGATCTGGACAACAAGTATGCGAATAATTCGAAAGTACGAGCCAGATGAGGACAAATCCCAGACCTAACCGAGACATAACCGGCGTTATCCTCTAAAATATTAATCGCAACCAGGTTTGATTGACTGTTTCGGTGTGGCACCGCATTACTACGTGGTCCAAGCCAGAAAAAGGCCAGGATCTGCCCAACAAGAATGCGAAAAATGCGAAAGTACGAGCCAGATGATTGCTAATACCATACCAAACCGAGACATAACCAGCGTTATCCTCTAGAATGCTATTCGGAACCAGCTTTTATTGACAGTGTGTTACCAAATTACTACGTGATCCAAGCCAGAAAAAGCCCAGGATCTGGCCAACAAGTATGCGAAAAGTGCGAAAGTACGAGCCAGATGAGGGCAAATACCAGACCTAACCGAGACATAACCGGCGTTATCCTCTAAAATACTAATCGGAACCAGCTTTTATTGACTGTTTCAGTGTGGTACCACATTACTACGTGATCCAAACCAGAAAAAGGCCAGGATCTGGCCAACAAGTATGCGAGAAATGCGAAAGTTTGAGCCAGATGAGGGCAAATCCCAGACCTAACCGAGACATAACCGGCGTTATCCTCTAAAATATTAATCGCATCCTGGATTAATTGACTGCTTCGGTGTGGAACCACATTACTGCGGGACCCAAACCAGAAAAAGCCCAGGATCTGGCCAACAAGTAAGCGAAAAATGCGAAAGTACGAGCCAGATGAGGGCAAATACCAGACCTAACCCAGACATAACCGGCGTTATCCTCCAAAATATTACTCGGAACCAGGTTTAATTGACTGTTTCTGTGTGGTACCACATTACTACGTGGTCCAAGCCAGAAAAAGGCCAGGACCTGGCCAACAAGTATTTGAAAAATGCGAAAGTACGAGCCAGATGAGGGCAAATACCAGAACTAACCCAAACACAACCAGCGTTATCCTCCAAATGTTAATCGGAACCAGGTTTAATTGACTGTTTCTGTGTGGTACCACATTACTACGTGGTCCAAGCCAGAAAAAGGCCAGGACCTGGCCAACAAGTATTTGAAAAATGCGAAAGTACGAGCCAGATGAGGGCAAATCCCAGACCTAACCGAGACATAGCCGGCGATATCCTTTAAAATATTAATCGTAACCAGGTTTAATTGACTGCTTCGGTGTGGAACCACATTACTACGGGATCCAAACCAGAAAAAGGCCAGGATCTGGCCAACAAATATGCGAAAAATGCGAAAGTACGAGCCAGATGAGGGCAAATCCCAGACCTAACCGAGACATAACCGGGGCTATCCTCTAAGATATTAATCGCAACCAGGTTTAATTCACTGTTCCGGTGTGGTACCGCATTACTACGTGTTCGAAACCAGAAAAAGGCCAGGATCCGGCCAACAAGTATGCGAAAAACGCGAAAGTGTGTGCCTGATGATTGCAAATACCAGAACTAACCCAAACATAACCAGCGTTATCCTCCAAAATATTAATCGTAACCAGGTTTAATTGACTGTTTCGGTGTGGAACCACATTACGACGGGATCCAAACCACAAAAAACCCGAGATCTGCCCAACAAGTAAGCGAAAAATGCGAAAGTACGAGCCAGATGAGGGCAAATACCAGACCTAACCCAGACATAACCGGCGTTATCCCCTAAAATACTAATCGGAACCACCTTTTATTGACTGTTTCAGTGTTGTACCACATTACAACGTGATCCAAACCAGAAAAAGGCCAGGATCTGGCCAACAAGTATGCGAAAATTGCGAAAGTATGTGCCTGATGATTGCAAATACCAGAACTAACCCAAACACAACCAGCGTTATCCTCCAAATGTTAATCGGAACCAGGTTTAATTGACTGTTTCAGTGTGGTACCACATTACTACGTGATCCAAACCAGAAAAAGGCCAGGATCTGGCCAACAAGTATGCGAAAATTGCGAAAGTATGTGCCTGATGATTGCAAATACCAGAACTAACCCAAACACAACCAGCGTTATCCTCCAAAATATTAATCGGAACCAGGTTTAATTGACAGATTCAGTGTGGTACCACATTACTACGTGATCCTAGCCTGAAAAAGCCCAGGATCTGGACAACAAGTATTCGAATAATTCGAAAGTACGAGCCAGATGAGGACAAATCCCAGACCTAACCGAGACATAACCCGCGTTATCCTCTAAAATATTAATCGCAACCAGGTTTGATTGACTGTTTCGGTGTGGTACCGCATTACTACGTGGTCCAAGCCAGAAAAAGGCCAGGATCTGCCCAACAAGTATGCGAAAAATGCGAAAGTACGAGCCAGATGATTGCTAATACCAGACCAAACCGTGACATAACCGGCGTTATCCTGTAAAATATTAATCGCAAACAGGTTTAATTGACTGTTTCGGAGTGGTACCGCATTACTACATGATCCAAACCAGAAAAAGCCCTGGATCTGCCCAACAAGTATGCGAAAAACGCGCAAGTATGAGCCAGATGATTGCAAATACCAGAACTAACCCAGACATAACCAGCGTTATCCTCTAGAATATTAATCGTAACCAGGTTTAATTGACTGTTTCGTTGTGGAACCACATTACGACGGGATCCAAGCCACAAAAAACCCGAGATCTGGCCAACAAGTAAGCGATAAATGCGAAAGTACGAGCCAGATGAGGGCAAATACCAGACCTAACACAGATATAACCGGCGTTATCCCCTAAAATACTAATCGGAACCAGCTTTTATTGACTGTTTCAGTGTGGTACCATATTACTACGTGATCCAAACCAGAAAAAGGCCAGGATCTGGCCAACAAGTATGCGAGAAATGCGAAAGTTTGAGCCAGATGAGGGCAAATCCCAGACCTAACCGAGACATAACCGGCGTTATCGTCTAAAATATTAATCGCATCCTGGATTAATTGACTGCTTCGGTGTGGAACCACATTACTGCGGGATCCAAACCTGAAAAAGGCCAGGATCTGGCCAACAAGTATGCGAGAAATGCGAAAGTATGTGCCTGATGATTGCAAATTCCAGAACTAACCCAAACACAACCAGCGTTGTCCTCCAAAATATTAATCGGAACCAGGTTTAATTGACTGTTTCAGTGTGGTACCACATTACTGCCACGTTATAGCATGAAAAAGCCCAGGATCTGGCCAACAAGTATGCGAAAAATGCGAAAGTTGGAGACAGATGAGGGCAAATCCCAGACCTAACCGAGACATAACCTGCGCTATCCTCTAAAATATTAATCGCAATCAGTTTAGTTTACTGTTTCGGTGTGGTACCGCATTACTACGTGGTCCAAGCCAGAAAAAGGCCAGGATCTGCCCAACAAGTATGCGAAAAATGCGAAAGTAGGAGCCAGATGATTGCTAATACCAGACCAAACCGAGACATAACCGGCGTTATCCTGCAAAATATTAATCGCAAACAGGTTTGATTGACTGTTTCGGAGTGGTACCGCATTACTACATGATCCAAACCAGAAAAAGCCCTGGATCTGCCCTCAAGTATGCGAAAAATGCGAAAGTACGAGCCAGATGAGGGCAAATACCAGACCTAACCCAGACATAACCGGCGTTATCCTCTAAAATATTAATCGCAACCAGCTTTAATTGACTGTTTGGATGTGCTACCGCATTACTACGTTATCCATACCAGAAAAACGCCAGGATCTGGCCAACAAGTATGCGAAAAATGCGAAAGTATGTGCCTGATGATTGCAAATACCAGAACAAACCCAACCATAACCAGCGTTATCCTCCAAAATATTAATCGTAACCAGGTTTAATTGACTGCTTCAGTGTGGTACCACATTACTA
Organism: Colletes latitarsis; assembly: GCF_051014445.1. Lineage (NCBI taxonomy): Eukaryota > Metazoa > Arthropoda > Insecta > Hymenoptera > Colletidae > Colletes > Colletes latitarsis. Next base: position 4,576,662 of record NC_135137.1, read on the forward strand.
CGTGGTCAAAGCCAGAAAAAGGCCAGGATCTGGCCAACAAGTATGCGAAAAATGCGAAAGTATGAGCCAGATGATTGCAAATACCAGAACTAACCCAGACATAACCAGCGTTATCCTCTAAAATACTAATCGGAACCAGCTTTTATTGACTGTTTCAGTGTGGTACCACATTACTACGTGATCCAAACCAGAAAAAGGCCAGGATCTGGCCAACAAGTATGCGAGAAATGCGAAAGTTTGAGCCAGATGAGGGCAAATCCCAGACCTAACAGAGACATAACCGGCGTTATCCTCTAAAATGTTACTCGCATCCTGGATTAATTGACTGCTTCGGTGTGGAACCACATTACTGCGGGATCCAAACCAGAAAAAGCCCAGGATCTGGCCAACAAGTAAGCGAAAAATGCGAAAGTACGAGCCAGATGAGGGCAAATACCAGACCTAACCCAGACATAACCGGCGTTATCCTCTAAAATATTACTCGGAACCAGGTTTAATTGGCTGTTTCAGTGTGGCACCACATTACTACGTGGTCCAAGCCAGAAAAAGGCCAGGATCTGGCCGACAAGTATTTGAAAAATGCGAAAGTACGAGCCAGATGAGGGCAAATACCAGACCTAACCCTGACATAACCGGCGTTATCCCCTAAAATACTAATCGGAACCAGCTTTTATTGACTGTTTCAGTGTGGTACCGTATTACTACGTGATCCATACCAGAAAAAGGCCAGGGTCTGGCCAACAAGTATGCGAAAAATGCGAAAGTTCGAGCCAGATGTGGGCAAATACCAGACCTAACCCAGACATAACCGGCGTTATCCTCTAAAATATTACTCGGAACCAGGTTTAATTGACAGTTTCAGTGTGATACCACATTACTACGTGGTCCAAGCCAGAAAAAGGCCAGGATCTGGCCAACAAGTATGCGAAAAATGCGAAAGTACGAGCCAGATGAGGGCAAATACCAGACCTAACCCAAACATGACCGGCGTTATCCTCTAAAATATTAATCGGAACAAGGTTTAATTGACTGCTTCGGTATGGAACCACATTATTACGGGATCCAAAGCAGAAAAAACCCAGGGTCTGTCCAACAAGTATGCGAAAAACGCGAAAGTATGAGCCAGATGATGGCAAATCCCAGACCTAACCGAGACATAACCGGCGTTACCCTCTAAAATATTATTCGCATCCTGGAATAATTGACTGCTTCGGTGTGGAACCACATTACTACGTTATCCATACCAGAAAAAGGCCAGGATCTGGCCAACAAGTATGCGAAAAATGCGAAAGTATGAGCCAGATGATTGCAAATACCAGAACTAACCCAGACATAACCAGCGTTATCCTCTAAAATACTAATCGGTACCAGCTTGTATTGACTGTTTCAGTGTGGTACCACATTACTACGTGATCCAAACCAGAAAAAGGCCAGGATCTGGCCAACAAGTATGCGAGAAATGCGAAAGTTTGAGCCAGATGAGGGCAAATCCCAAACCTAACAGAGACATAACCGGCGTTATCCTCTAAAATGTTACTCGCATCCTGGATTAATTGACTGCTTCGGTGTGGAACCACATTACTGCGGGATCCAAACCAGAAAAAGCCCAGGATCTGGCCAACAAGTAAGCGAAAAATGCGAAAGTACGAGCCAGATGAGGGCAAATACCAGACCTAACCCAGACATAACCGGCGTTATCCTCTAAAATATTACTCGGAACCAGGTTTAATTGGCTGTTTCAGTGTGGCACCACATTACTACGTGGTCCAAGCCAGAAGTAGGCCAGGATCTGGCCGACAAGTATTTGAAAAATGCGAAAGTACGAGCCAGATGAGGGCAAATCCCAGACCTAACCGAGACATAGCCGGCGGTGTCCTCAAAAATACTAATCGGAACCAGCTTTTATTGACTGTTTCAGTGTGGTGCCACATTACTGCGTGATCCTAGCCTGAGAAAGCCCAGGATCTGGACAACAAGTATGCGAATAATTCGAAAGTACGAGCCAGATGAGGACAAATCCCAGACCTAATCGAGACATAACCGGCGTTATCCTCTAAAATATTAATCGCAACCAGGTTTAATTAACTGTTTCGGTGTGGAATCACATTAGTACGGGATCCCAACCAGAAAAAACCCAGGATCTGGCCAACAGGTATGCGAAAAACGCGTAAGTATGAGCCAGATGAGGGCAAATACCAGACCTAACCCTGACATAACCGGCGTTATCCCCTAAAATACTAATCGGAACCAGCTTTTATTGACTGTTTCAGTGTGGTACCGTATTACTACGTGATCCATACCAGAAAAAGGCCAGGGTCTGGCCAACAAGTATGCGAAAAATGCGAAAGTTCGAGCCAGATGTGGGCAAATACCAGACCTAACCCAGACATAACCGGCGTTATCCTCTAAAATATTAATCGGAACCAGGTTTAATTGACTGCTTCAGTGTGATACCACATTACTGCGTGGTCAAAGCCAGAAAAAGGCCATACCAGACCTAACCCAGACATAACCGGCGTTATCCTCTAATATACTAATCGCAACCAGGTTTAATTGACTGTTTCGGTGTGGAATCACATTAGTACGGGATCCAAACCAGAAAAAACCCAGGATCTGTCCAACAGGTTTGCGAAAAACGCGAAAGTATGAGCCAGATGATTGCAAATACCAGAACTAACACAGACATAACCAGCGTTACCCTCTAAAATACTAATCGGAACCAGCTTTTATTGACTGTTTCAGTGTGGTACCACATTACTACGTGATCCAGACCAGAAAAAGGCCAGGATCTGGCCAACAAGTATGCGAGAAATGCGAAAGTACGAGCCAGATGAGGGCAAATCCCAGACCTAACCGAGACATAACCGGCGTTAACCTCTAAAATATTAATCGCATCCTGGATTAATTGACTGCTTCGGTGTGGAACCACATTACTGCGGGATCCAAACCAGATAAAGCCCAGGATCTGGCCAACAAGTAAGCGAAAAATGTGAAAGTACGAGCCAGATGAGGTCAAATACCAGACCTAACCCAGACATAACCGGCGTTATCCTCTAAAATATTAATTCGAACCAGGTTTAATTGACTGTTTCAGTGTGGTACCACATTACTACGTGGTCAAAGCCAGAAAAAGGCCAGGATCTGGCCAAGAAGTATGCGAAAAATGCGAAAGTACGAGCCAGATGAGGGCAAATACCAGACCTAACCCAGACAATAACCGGCGTTGTCCTCTAAAATATTACTCGGAACCAGGTTTAATTGACTGTTTCAGTGTGGTACCACATTACTACGTGGTCCAAGCCAGAAAAAGGCCAGGATCTGGCCAACAAGTATGCGAAAAATGCGAAAGTACGAGCCAGATGAGGGCAAATCCCAGACCTAACCGAGACATAGCCGGCGATATCCTTTAAAATATTAATTACAACCTGGTTTAATTCACTGCTTCGGTATGGAACCACATTATTACGGGATCCAAAGCAGAAAAAACCCAGGGTCTGTCCAACATGTATGCGAAAAACGCGAAAGTATGAGCCAGATGATGGCAAATCCCAGACCTAACCGAGACATAACCGGCGTTACCCTCTAAAATATTAATCGCATCCTGGAATAATTGACTGCTTCGGTGTGGAACCACATTACTACGGGATCCAAACCAGAAAAGACCCAGGGTCTGGCCAACAAGTATGCGAAAAATGCGAAAGTACGAGCCAGATGAGGGCAAATCCCAGACCTAACCGAGACATAACCGGCGTTATCCTCTAAAATATTAATCGCATCCTGGATTAATTGAATGTTTCAGTGTGGTACCAGATTACTACGTGGTCAAAGCCAGAAAAAGGCCAGGATCTGGCCAACAAGTATGCGGAAAATCTGAATGTATGAGCCTGATCAGAGCAAATCCCAGACCTAACATAGACCTAACATGCGTTATCCTCTAAAATATTGATCGAAACCAGGTTTAATGGACAGTTTCAGTGTGGTACCACATTACTACGTGATGCAAGCCAAAAAAAGCCCAGAATCTGGCCAACAAGTATGCGAAAAATGCGAAAGTACGAGCCAGATGAGGGCAAATACCAGACCTAACCAAGACATAACCGGCGTTATCCTCTAAAATATTACTCGGAACCAGCTTTTATTGAGTGTTTCAGTATGGTACCGCATTCCTACGTGGTCCAAGCCAGAAAAAGGCCAGGATCTGCCCAACAAGTATGCGAAAAACGCGTAACTATGAGCCAGATGATTGCATATACCAGAAATAACCCAGGCATAACCAGCGTTATCCACTAAAATACTATTAGGAACCAGCTTTTATTGACAGTGTGGTACCACATTACTACGTGATCCAAGCCAGAAAAAGCCCAGGATCTGGCCAACAAGTATGCGAAAAATGCGAAAGTACGAGCCAGATGAGGGCAAATCCCATACCTAACCGCGACATAACCGGCGTTATCCTCTAAAATATTAATCGCAACCACGTTCAATTGACTGTTTGGGTGTGGAACCTCATTACTACGGGATCCAAACCAGAAAAAACCCTGGATCTGCCCAACAAGTATGCGAAAAACGCGTAACTATGAGCCAGATGATTGCATATACCAGAAATAACCCAGGCATAACCAGCGTTATCCACTAAAATACTATTAGGAACCAGCTTTTATTGACAGTGTGGTACCACATTACTTCGTGATCCAAGCCAGAAAAAGCCCAGGATCTGGCCAACAAGTATGCGAAAAATGCGAAAGTACGAGCCAGATGATTGCAAATACCAGAACTAACCCAGACATTACCGGCGTTATCCCCTAAAATATTAATCGCAAACAGGTTTGATTGACTGTTTCGGTGTGGTACCGCATTACTACGTGGTCCAAGCCAGAAAAAGGCCAGGATCTCGCCGACAAGTATTTGAAAAATGCGAAAGTACGAGCCAGATGAGGGCAAATACCAGACCTAACCCTGACATAACCGGCGTTATCCCCTAAAATACTAATCGGAACCAGCTTTTATTGACTGTTTCAGTGTGGTACCGTATTACTACGTGATCCATACCAGAAAAAGGCCAGGGTCTGGCCAACAAGTATGCGAAAAATGCGAAAGTTCGAGCCAGATGTGGGCAAATACCAGACCTAACCCAGACATAACCGGCGTTATCCTCTAAAATATTAATCGGAACCAGGTTTAATTGACTGCTTCAGTGTGATACCACATTACTGCGTGGTCAAAGCCAGAAAAAGGCCATACCAGACCTAACCCAGACATAACCGGCGTTATCCTCTAATATACTAATCGCAAACAGGTTTGATTGACTGTTTCGGTGTGGTACCACATTACTACGTGATCCAGACCAGAAAAAACCCAGTATCTGCCCAACAAGTATGCGAAAAACGCGTAACTATGAGCCAGATGATTGCATATACCAGAAATAACCCAGGCATAACCAGCGTTATCCGCTAAAATACTATTCGGAACCAGCTTCTATTGACTGTTTCAGTGTGGTACCACATTACTACGTGATCCAAACCAGAATTAGGCCCAGGATCTGGCCAACAAGTATGCGAAAAATGCGAAAGTACGAGCCAGATGATTGCAAATACCAGAACTAACCCAGACATTACCGGCGTTATCCTCTAAAATATTAATCGCAACCAGGTTTGATTGACTGTTTCGGTGTGGTACCGCATTACTACGTGGTCCAAGCCAGAAAAAGGCCAGGATCTGCCCAACAAGTATGTGAAAAATGCGAAAGTACGAGCCAGATGATTGCAAATACCAGAACTAACCCAGACATTACCGGCGTTATCCTCTAAAATATTAATCGCAACCAGGTTAGATTGACTGAATCGGTGTGGTACCACATTACTGCCATGTCAAAGTCGGAAAAAGCCCAGGATCTGGCCAACAAGTATGCGAGAAATGCGATAGTACGAGCCAGATGAGGGCAAATCCCAGACCTAACCGAGACATAACCGGCGTTAACCTCTAAAATATTAATCGCATCCTGGATTAATTGACTGCTTCGGTGTGGAACCACATTACTGCGGGATCCAAACCAGAAAAAGCCCAGGATCTGGCCAACAAGTAAGCGAAAAATACGAAAGTACGAGCCAGATGAGGGCAAATACCAGACCTAACCCAGACATAACCGGCGTTATCCTCTAAAATATTAATTCGAACCAGGTTTAATTGACTGTTTCAGTGTGGTACCACATTACTACGTGGTCAAAGCCAGAAAAAGGCCAGGATCTGGCCAAGATGTATGCGAAAAATGCGAAAGTACGAGCCAGATGAGGGCAAATACCAGACCTAACCCAGACAATAACCGGCGTTATCCTCTTAAATATTACTCGGAACCAGGTTTAATTGACAGTTTCAGTGTGGTACCACATTATTACGTGGTCCAAGCCAGAAAAAGGCCAGGATCTGGCCAACAAGTATGCGAAAAATGCGAAAGTACGAGCCAGATGAGGGCAAATACCAGACCTAACCCAGACATAACCGGCGTTATCCTCTAAAATATTAATCGGAACCAGGTTTAATTGACAGTTTCAGTGTGATACCACATTACTACGTGGTCCAAGCCAGAAAAAGGCCAGGATCTGGCCAACAAGTATGCGAAAAATGCGAAAGTACGAGCCAGATGAGGGCAAATACCAGACCTAACCCAAACATGACCGGTGTTATCCTCTAAAATATTAATCGGAACAAGGTTTAATTGACTGCTTCGGTATGGAACCACATTATTACGGGATCCAAAGCAGAAAAAACCCAGGGTCTGTCCAACAAGTATGCGAAAAACGCGAAAGTATGAGCCAGATGATGGCAAATCCCAGACCTAACCGAGACATAACCGGCGTTACCCTCTAAAATATTAATCGCATCCTGGAATAATTGACTGCTTCGGTGTGGAACCACATTACTACGGGATCCAAACCAGAAAAAACCCAGGGTCTGGCCAACAAGTATGCGAAAAATGCGAAAGTATGTGCCTGATGATTGCAAATACCAGAACTAACCCAACCATAACCAGCGTTATCCTCCAAAATATTAACCGTAACCAGGTTTAATTGACTGTTTCGGTGTGGAACCACATTACGACGGGATCCAAACCACAAAAAATCCGAGATCTGGCCAACAAGTAAGCGAAAAATGCGAAAGTACGAGCCAGATGTGGGCAAATACCAGACCTAACCCAAACATGACCGGCGTTATCCTCTAAAATATTAATCGGAACAAGGTTTAATTGACTGCTTCAGTGTGGTACCACATTACTACGTGGTCAAAGCCAGAAAAAGGCCAGGATCTGGCCAACAAGTATGCGAAAAATGCGAAAGTATGAGCCAGATGATTGCAAATACCAGAACTAACCCAGACATAACCAGCGTTATCCTCTAAAATACTAATCGGTACCAGCTTGTATTGACTGTTTCAGTGTGGTACCACATTACTACGTGATCCAAGCCAGAAAAAGGCCAGGATCTGGCCAACAAGTATGCGAGAAATGCGAAAGTTTGAGCCAGATGAGGGCAAATCCCAAACCTAACAGAGACATAACCGGCGTTATCCTCTAAAATGTTACTCGCATCCTGGATTAATTGACTGCTTCGGTGTGGAACCACATTACTGCGGGATCCAAACCAGAAATAGCCCAGGATCTGGCCAACAAGTAAGCGAAAAATGCGAAAGTACGAGCCAGATGAGGGCAAATCCCAGACCTAACCGAGACATAGCCGGCGGTGTCCTCAAAAATACTAATCGGAACCAGCTTTTATTGACTGTTTCAGTGTGGTGCCACATTACTACGTGATCCTAGCCTGAGAAAGCCCAGGATCTGGACAACAAGTATGCGAATAATTCGAAAGTACGAGCCAGATGAGGACAAATCCCAGACCTAACCGAGACATAACCGGCGTTATCCTCTAAAATATTAATCGCAACCAGGTTTAATTAACTGTTTCGGTGTGGAATCACATTAGTACGGGATCCCAACCAGAAAAAACCCAGGATCTGGCCAACAGGTATGCGAAAAACGCGTAAGTATGAGCCAGATGAGGGCAAATACCAGACCTAACCCTGACAAAACCGGCGTTATCCCCTAAAATACTAATCGGAACCAGCTTTTATTGACTGTTTCAGTGTGGTACCACATTACGACGGGATCCAAACCACAAAAAACCCGAGATCTGGCCAACAAGTAAGCGAAAAATGCGAAAGTACGAGCCAGATGTGGGCAAATACCAGACCTAACCCAAACATGACCGGCGTTATCCTCTAAAATATTAATCGGAACAAGGTTTAATTGACTGCTTCAGTGTGGTACCACATTACTACGTGGTCAAAGCCAGAAAAAGGCCAGGATCTGGCCAACAAGTATGCGAAAAATGCGAAAGTATGAGCCAGATGATTGCAAATACCAGAACTAACCCAGACATAACCAGCGTTATCCTCTAAAATACTAATCGGTACCAGCTTGTATTGACTGTTTCAGTGTGGTACCACATTACTACGTGATCCAAGCCAGAAAAAGGCCAGGATCTGGCCAACAAGTATGCGAGAAATGCGAAAGTTTGAGCCAGATGAGGGCAAATCCCAAACCTAACAGAGACATAACCGGCGTTATCCTCTAAAATGTTACTCGCATCCTGGATTAATTGACTGCTTCGGTGTGGAACCACATTACTGCGGGATCCAAACCAGAAATAGCCCAGGATCTGGCCAACAAGTAAGCGAAAAATGCGAAAGTACGAGCCAGATGAGGGCAAATCCCAGACCTAACCGAGACATAGCCGGCGGTGTCCTCAAAAATACTAATCGGAACCAGCTTTTATTGACTGTTTCAGTGTGGTGCCACATTACTACGTGATCCTAGCCTGAGAAAGCCCAGGATCTGGACAACAAGTATGCGAATAATTCGAAAGTACGAGCCAGATGAGGACAAATCCCAGACCTAACCGAGACATAACCGGCGTTATCCTCTAAAATATTAATCGCAACCAGGTTTAATTAACTGTTTCGGTGTGGAATCACATTAGTACGGGATCCCAACCAGAAAAAACCCAGGATCTGGCCAACAGGTATGCGAAAAACGCGTAAGTATGAGCCAGATGAGGGCAAATACCAGACCTAACCCTGACAAAACCGGCGTTATCCCCTAAAATACTAATCGGAACCAGCTTTTATTGACTGTTTCAGTGTGGTACCACATTACTGCGTGGTCAAAGCCAGAAAAAGGCCATACCAGACCTAACCCAGACATAACCGGCGTTATCCTCTAATATACTAATCGCAACCAGGTTTAATTGACTGTTTCGGTGTGGAATCACATTAGTACGGGATCCAAACCAGAAAAAACCCAGGATCTGTCCAACAGGTATGCGAAAAACGCGAAAGTATGAGCCAGATGATTGCTAATACCAGAACTAACCCAGACATAACCAGCGTTACCCTCTAAAATACTAATCGGAACCAGCTTTTATTGACTGTTTCAGTGTGGTACCACATTACTACGTGATCCAGACCAGAAAAAGGCCAGGATCTGGCCAACAAGTATGCGAGAAATGCGAAAGTACGAGCCAGATGAGGGCAAATCCCAGACCTAACCGAGACATAACCGGCGTTAACCTCTAAAATATTAATCGCATCCTGGATTAATTGACTGCTTCGGTGTGGAACCACATTACTGCGGGATCCAAACCAGAAAAAGCCCAGGATCCGGCCAACAAGTAAGCGAAAAATGTGAAAGTACGAGCCAGATGAGGGCAAATACCAGACCTAACCCAGACATAACCGGCGTTATCCTCTAAAATATTAATTCGAACCAGGTTTAATTGACTGTTTCAGTGTGGTACCACATTACTACGTGGTCAAAGCCAGAAAAAGGCCAGGATCTGGCCAAGAAGTATGCGAAAAATGCGAAAGTACGAGCCAGATGAGGGCAAATACCAGACCTAACCCAGACATAACCGGCGTTATCCTCTAAAATATTACTCGGAACCAGGTTTAATTGACTGTTTCAGAGTGGTACCACATTACTACGTGGTCCAAGCCAGAAAAAGGCCAGGATCTGGCCAACAAGTATGCGAAAAATGCGAAAGTACGAGCCAGATGAGGGCAAATACCAGACCTAACCCAGACAATAACCGGCGTTGTCCTCTAAAATATTACTCGGAACCAGGTTTAATTGACTGTTTCAGTGTGGTACCACATTACTACGTGGTCCAAGCCAGAAAAAGGCCAGGATCTGTCCAACAAGTATGCGAAAAATGCGAAAGTACGAGCCAGATGAGGGCAAATCCCAGACCTAACCCAGACATAGCCGGCGATATCCTTTAAAATATTAATTACAACCTGGTTTAATTCACTGCTTCGGTATGGAACCACATTATTACGGGATCCAAAGCAGAAAAAACCCAGGGTCTGTCCAACAAGTATGCGAAAAACGCGAAAGTATGAGCCAGATGATGGCAAATCCCAGACCTAACCGAGACATAACCGGCGTTACCCTCTAAAATATTAATCGCATCCTGGATTAATTGACTGCTTCGGTGTGGAACCACATTACTGCGGGATCCAAACCAGAAAAAGCCCAGGATCCGGCCAACAAGTAAGCGAAAAATGTGAAAGTACGAGCCAGATGAGGGCAAACACCAGACCTAACCCAGACATAACCGGCGTTATCCTCTAAAATATTACTCGGAACCAGGTTTAATTGACTGTTTCAGTGTGGTACCACATTACTACGTGGTCCAAGCCAGAAAAAGGCCAGGATCTGGCCAACAAGTATGCGAAAAATGCGAAAGTACGAGCCAGATGAGGGCAAATACCAGACCTAACCCAGACAATAACCGGCGTTATCCTCTTAAATATTACTCGGAACCAGGTTTAATTGACAGTTTCAGTGTGGTACCACATTATTACGTGGTCCAAGCCAGAAAAAGGCCAGGATCTGGCCAACAAGTATGCGAAAAATGCGAAAGTACGAGCCAGATGAGGGCAAATACCAGACCTAACCCAGACATAACCGGCGTTATCCTCTAAAATATTAATCGGAACCAGGTTTAATTGACAGTTTCAGTGTGATACCACATTACTACGTGGTCCAAGCCAGAAAAAGGCCAGGATCTGGCCAACAAGTATGCGAAAAATGCGAAAGTACGAGCCAGATGAGGGCAAATACCAGACCTAACCCAAACATGACCGGTGTTATCCTCTAAAATATTAATCGGAACAAGGTTTAATTGACTGCTTCGGTATGGAACCACATTATTACGGGATCCAAAGCAGAAAAAACCCAGGGTCTGTCCAACAAGTATGCGAAAAACGCGAAAGTATGAGCCAGATGATGGCAAATCCCAGACCTAACCGAGACATAACCGGCGTTACCCTCTAAAATATTAATCGCATCCTGGAATAATTGACTGCTTCGGTGTGGAACCACATTACTACGGGATCCAAACCAGAAAAAACCCAGGATCTGGCCAACAGGTATGCGAAAAACGCGTAAGTATGAGCCAGATGAGGGCAAATACCAGACCTAACCCTGACAAAACCGGCGTTATCCCCTAAAATACTAATCGGAACCAGCTTTTATTGACTGTTTCAGTGTGGTACCACATTACGACGGGATCCAAACCACAAAAAACCCGAGATCTGGCCAACAAGTAAGCGAAAAATGCGAAAGTACGAGCCAGATGTGGGCAAATACCAGACCTAACCCAAACATGACCGGCGTTATCCTCTAAAATATTAATCGGAACAAGGTTTAATTGACTGCTTCAGTGTGGTACCACATTACTACGTGGTCAAAGCCAGAAAAAGGCCAGGATCTGGCCAACAAGTATGCGAAAAATGCGAAAGTATGAGCCAGATGATTGCAAATACCAGAACTAACCCAGACATAACCAGCGTTATCCTCTAAAATACTAATCGGTACCAGCTTGTATTGACTGTTTCAGTGTGGTACCACATTACTACGTGATCCAAGCCAGAAAAAGGCCAGGATCTGGCCAACAAGTATGCGAGAAATGCGAAAGTTTGAGCCAGATGAGGGCAAATCCCAAACCTAACAGAGACATAACCGGCGTTATCCTCTAAAATGTTACTCGCATCCTGGATTAATTGACTGCTTCGGTGTGGAACCACATTACTGCGGGATCCAAACCAGAAATAGCCCAGGATCTGGCCAACAAGTAAGCGAAAAATGCGAAAGTACGAGCCAGATGAGGGCAAATCCCAGACCTAACCGAGACATAGCCGGCGGTGTCCTCAAAAATACTAATCGGAACCAGCTTTTATTGACTGTTTCAGTGTGGTGCCACATTACTACGTGATCCTAGCCTGAGAAAGCCCAGGATCTGGACAACAAGTATGCGAATAATTCGAAAGTACGAGCCAGATGAGGACAAATCCCAGACCTAACCGAGACATAACCGGCGTTATCCTCTAAAATATTAATCGCAACCAGGTTTAATTAACTGTTTCGGTGTGGAATCACATTAGTACGGGATCCCAACCAGAAAAAACCCAGGATCTGGCCAACAGGTATGCGAAAAACGCGTAAGTATGAGCCAGATGAGGGCAAATACCAGACCTAACCCTGACAAAACCGGCGTTATCCCCTAAAATACTAATCGGAACCAGCTTTTATTGACTGTTTCAGTGTGGTACCACATTACTGCGGGATCCAAACCAGAAATAGCCCAGGATCTGGCCAACAAGTAAGCGAAAAATGCGAAAGTACGAGCCAGATGAGGGCAAATCCCAGACCTAACCGAGACATAGCCGGCGGTGTCCTCAAAAATACTAATCGGAACCAGCTTTTATTGACTGTTTCAGTGTGGTGCCACATTACTACGTGATCCTAGCCTGAGAAAGCCCAGGATCTGGACAACAAGTATGCGAATAATTCGAAAGTACGAGCCAGATGAGGACAAATCCCAGACCTAACCGAGACATAACCGGCGTTATCCTCTAAAATATTAATCGCAACCAGGTTTAATTAACTGTTTCGGTGTGGAATCACATTAGTACGGGATCCCAACCAGAAAAAACCCAGGATCTGGCCAACAGGTATGCGAAAAACGCGAAAGTTTGAGCCAGATGAGGGCAAATCCCAAACCTAACAGAGACATAACCGGCGTTATCCTCTAAAATGTTACTCGCATCCTGGATTAATTGACTGCTTCGGTGTGGAACCACATTACTGCGGGATCCAAACCAGAAATAGCCCAGGATCTGGCCAACAAGTAAGCGAAAAATGCGAAAGTACGAGCCAGATGAGGGCAAATCCCAGACCTAACCGAGACATAGCCGGCGGTGTCCTCAAAAATACTAATCGGAACCAGCTTTTATTGACTGTTTCAGTGTGGTGCCACATTACTACGTGATCCTAGCCTGAGAAAGCCCAGGATCTGGACAACAAGTATGCGAATAATTCGAAAGTACGAGCCAGATGAGGACAAATCCCAGACCTAACCGAGACATAACCGGCGTTATCCTCTAAAATATTAATCGCAACCAGGTTTAATTAACTGTTTCGGTGTGGAATCACATTAGTACGGGATCCCAACCAGAAAAAACCCAGGATCTGGCCAACAGGTATGCGAAAAACGCGTAAGTATGAGCCAGATGAGGGCAAATACCAGACCTAACCCTGACAAAACCGGCGTTATCCCCTAAAATACTAATCGGAACCAGCTTTTATTGACTGTTTCAGTGTGGTACCACATTACTGCGTGGTCAAAGCCAGAAAAAGGCCATACCAGACCTAACCCAGACATAACCGGCGTTATCCTCTAATATACTAATCGCAACCAGGTTTAATTGACTGTTTCGGTGTGGAATCACATTAGTACGGGATCCAAACCAGAAAAAACCCAGGATCTGTCCAACAGGTATGCGAAAAACGCGAAAGTATGAGCCAGATGATTGCTAATACCAGAACTAACCCAGACATAACCAGCGTTACCCTCTAAAATACTAATCGGAACCAGCTTTTATTGACTGTTTCAGTGTGGTACCACATTACTACGTGATCCAGACCAGAAAAAGGCCAGGATCTGGCCAACAAGTATGCGAGAAATGCGAAAGTACGAGCCAGATGAGGGCAAATCCCAGACCTAACCGAGACATAACCGGCGTTAACCTCTAAAATATTAATCGCATCCTGGATTAATTGACTGCTTCGGTGTGGAACCACATTACTGCGGGATCCAAACCAGAAAAAGCCCAGGATCCGGCCAACAAGTAAGCGAAAAATGTGAAAGTACGAGCCAGATGAGGGCAAATACCAGACCTAACCCAGACATAACCGGCGTTATCCTCTAAAATATTAATTCGAACCAGGTTTAATTGACTGTTTCAGTGTGGTACCACATTACTACGTGGTCAAAGCCAGAAAAAGGCCAGGATCTGGCCAAGAAGTATGCGAAAAATGCGAAAGTACGAGCCAGATGAGGGCAAATACCAGACCTAACCCAGACATAACCGGCGTTATCCTCTAAAATATTACTCGGAACCAGGTTTAATTGACTGTTTCAGAGTGGTACCACATTACTACGTGGTCCAAGCCAGAAAAAGGCCAGGATCTGGCCAACAAGTATGCGAAAAATGCGAAAGTACGAGCCAGATGAGGGCAAATACCAGACCTAACCCAGACAATAACCGGCGTTGTCCTCTAAAATATTACTCGGAACCAGGTTTAATTGACTGTTTCAGTGTGGTACCACATTACTACGTGGTCCAAGCCAGAAAAAGGCCAGGATCTGTCCAACAAGTATGCGAAAAATGCGAAAGTACGAGCCAGATGAGGGCAAATCCCAGACCTAACCCAGACATAGCCGGCGATATCCTTTAAAATATTAATTACAACCTGGTTTAATTCACTGCTTCGGTATGGAACCACATTATTACGGGATCCAAAGCAGAAAAAACCCAGGGTCTGTCCAACAAGTATGCGAAAAACGCGAAAGTATGAGCCAGATGATGGCAAATCCCAGACCTAACCGAGACATAACCGGCGTTACCCTCTAAAATATTAATCGCATCCTGGAATAATTGACTGCTTCGGTGTGGAACCACATTACTACGGGATCCAAACCAGAAAAGACCCAGGGTCTGGCCAACAAGTATGCGAAAAATGCGAAAGTACGAGCCAGATGAGGGCAAATCCCAGACCTAACCGAGACATAACCGGCGTTATCCTCTAAAATATTAATCGCATCCTGGATTAATTGAATGTTTCAGTGTGGTACCAGATTACTACGTGGTCAAAGCCAGAAAAAGGCCAGGATCTGGCCAACAAGTATGCGGAAAATCTGAATGTATGAGCCTGATCAGAGCAAATCCCAGACCTAACATAGACCTAACATGCGTTATCCTCTAAAATATTGATCGAAACCAGGTTTAATGGACAGTTTCAGTGTGGTACCTCATTACTACGTGATGCAAGCCAAAAAAAGCCCAGAATCTGGCCAACAAGTATGCGAGAAATGCGAAAGTACGAGCCAGATGAGGGCAAATACCAGACCTAACCAAGACATAACCGGCGTTATCCTCTAAAATATTACTCGGAACCAGGTTTAATTGACTGTTTCAGTGTGGTACCACATCACTACGTGATCCAAACCAGAATTAGGCCCAGGATCTGGCCAACAAGTATGCGAAAAATGCGAAAGTACGAGCCAGATGATTGCAAATACCAGAACTAACCCAGACATTACCGGCGATATCCTCTAAAATATTAATCGCAAACAGGTTTGATTGACTGTTTCGGTGTGGTACCGCATTCCTACGTGGTCCAAGCCAGAAAAAGGCCAGGATCTGCCCAACAAGTATGCGAAAAACGCGTAACTATGAGCCAGATGATTGCATATACCAGAAATAACCCAGGCATAACCAGCGTTATCCACTAAAATACTATTAGGAACCAGCTTTTATTGACAGTGTGGTACCACATTACTGCGTGATCCAAGCCAGAAAAAGCCCAGGATCTGGCCAACAAGTATGCGAAAAATGCGAAAGTACGAGCCAGATGAGGGCAAATCCCATACCTAACCGCGACATAACCGGCGTTATCCTCTAAAATATTAATCGCAACCACGTTCAATTGACTGTTTCGGTGTGGAACCTCATTACTACGGGATCCAAACCAGAAAAAACCCTGGATCTGCCCAACAAGTATGCGAAAAACGCGTAACTATTAGCCAGATGATTGCATATACCAGAAATAACCCAGGCATAACCAGCGTTATCCACTAAAATACTATTAGGAACCAGCTTTTATTGACAGTGTGGTACCACATTACTTCGTGATCCAAGCCAGAAAAAGCCCAGGATCTGGCCAACAAGTATGCGAAAAATGCGAAAGTACGAGCCAGATGATTGCAAATACCAGAACTAACCCAGACATTACCGGCGTTATCCTCTAAAATATTAATCGCAAACAGGTTTGATTGACTGTTTCGGAGTGGTACCGCATTCCTACGTGGTCCAAGCCAGGAAAAGGCCAGGATCTGCCCAACAAGTATGCGAAAAACGCGTAACTATGAGCCAGATGATTGCATATACCAGAAATAACCCAGGCATAACCAGCGTTATCCTCTAAAATACTATTCGGAACCAGCTTCTATTGACTGTTTCAGTGTGGTACCACATTACTACGTGATCCAAACCAGAATTAGGCCCAGGATCTGGCCAACAAGTATGCGAAAAATGCGAAAGTACGAGCCAGATGATTGCAAATACCAGAACTAACGCGGACATTACCGGCGTTATCCTCTAAAATAATAATCGCAAACAGGTTTGATTGACTGTTTCGGTGTGGTACCGCATTCCTACGTGGTCCAAGCCAGAAAAAGGCCAGGATCTGCCCAACATGTATGCGAAAAACGCGTAACTATGAGCCAGATGATTGCATATACCAGAAATAACCCAGGCATAACCAGCGTTATCCACTAAAATACTATTAGGAACCAGCTTTTATTGACAGTGTGGTACCACATTACTACGTGATCCAAGCCAGAAAAAGCCCAGGATCTGGCCAACAAGTATGCGAAAAATGCGAAAGTACGAGCCAGATGAGGGCAAATCCCAGACCTAACCGCGACATAACCGGCGTTATCCTCTAAAATATTAATCGCAACCACGTTCAATTGACTGTTTCGGTGTGGAACCTCATTACTACGGGATCGAAACCAGAAAAATCCCTGGATCTGGCCAACAAGTATGCGAAAAACGCGAAAGTACGAGCCAGATGATTGCAAATACCAGAACTTACCCAGACATTACCGGCGTTATCCTCTAAAATATTAATCGCAACCAGGTTTGATTGACTGTTTCGGTGTGGTACCGCATTACTACGTGGTCCAAGCCAGAAAAAGGCCAGGATCTGCCCAACAAGTATGTGAAAAATGAGAAAGTACGAGCCAGATGATTGCAAATACCAGAACTAACCCAGACATTACCGGCGTTATCCTCTAAAATATTAATCGCAACCAGGTTTGATTGACTGAATCGGTGTGGTACCACATTACTGCTATGTCAAAGTCTGAAAAAGCCCAGGATCTGGCCAACAAGTAAGCGAAAAATGCGAAAGAACGAGCCAGATGAGGGCAAATCCCAGACCTAACCGTGACATAACCGGCGTTATCCTCTAAAATATTAATCGCAACCTGGATTAATTGACTGTTTCAGTGTGGTACCACATTACTGCCATGTCAAAGCCTGAAAAAGCCCACGATCTGGCCAACAAGTATGCGAAAAATGCGAAAGTACGAGCCAGATGATTGCTAATGCCAGACCTAACCGAGACATAACCGGCGTTATCCTCTAAACTATTAATCGCAAACAGGTTTAATTGACTGTTTCGGTGTGGTACCGCATTACTACATGATCCAATCCGGAAAAAGCCCTGGATCTGGCCAACTAGTATGCGAAAAGTGCGAAAGTACGGGCCAGATGATTGCTAATACCAGACCAAACCGAGACATAACCGGCGTTATCCTCTAAAATATTAATCGCATACGGGTTTAATTCACTGTTTCGGTGTGGTACCGCATTACTACATGATCCAATCCAGAAAAAGCCCTGGATCTGGCCAACAAGTATGCGAAAAATGCGAAAGTACGAGCCAGATGAGTGCAAATACCACAACTAGCCCAAACGTAACCAGCGTTATCTTCCAAACTATTAACCGGAACCAGCTTTTATTGAGTGTTTCAGTATGGTACCACATTACTACGTTATCCAAACCAGAAAAAACCCAGTATCTGCCCAACAAGTATGCGAAAAACGCGTAACTATGAGCCAGATGATTGCATATACCAGAAATAACCCAGGCATAACCAGCGTTATCCACTAAAATACTATTAGGAACCAGGTTTTATTGACAGTGTGGTACCACATTACTACGTGATCCAAGCCAGAAAAAGCCCAGGATCTGGCCAACAAGTATGCGAAAAATGCGAAAGAACGAGCCAGATGAGGGCAAATCCCAGACCTAACCGAGACATAACCGGCGTTATCCTCTAAAATATCAATCGCAACCAGGTTTAATTGATTGTTTCGGTGTGGTACCGCATTACTTCGTGATCCAAACCAGAAAAAGGCCTGGATCCGGCCAAAAAGTATGCGAAAAACGCGAATGTATAAGCCAGACGATTGCAAATACCAGAACTAACCCAGACATAACCAGCGGTGTCCTCGAAAATACTAATCGGAAACAGGTTTCATTGACTGTTTCAGTGTGGTACCACGTTACTACGTGGTCCAAACCAGAAAAAACCCAGGATCAGCCCAACAAGTATGCGAAAAACGCGTAAGTGTGAGCCAGATGATTGCAAATACCAGAACTAACCCAGACATAACCAGCGTTATCCTCTAAAATACTATTCGGAACCAGCTTTTATTGACAGTGTGTTACCACATTACTACGTGATCCAAGCCAGAAAAAGCCCAGGATCTGGCCAACAAGTATGCGAAAAATGCGAAAGTACGAGTCAGATGAGGGCAAATACCAGACCTAACCAAGACGTAACCGGCGTTATCCTCTAAAATATTAATCCCAAACAGGTTTAGTTGACTGTTTCGGTGTGGAACCACATTACGACGGGATCCAAACAACAAAAAACCCGAGATCTGGCCAACTAGTAAGCGAAAAATGCGAAAGTACGAGCGAGATGATGGCAAATACCGGACCTAACCCAGACATAACCGGCGTTATCCTCTAAAATATTAATCCCAACACAGGTTTAGTTGACTGCTTACGTGTGGTACCACATTACTACGTGGTCAAAGCCAGAAAAAGGCCAGGATCTGGCCAACAAGTATGCGAAAAATGCGAAAGTATGAGCCAGATGATTGCAAATACCAGAACTAACGCAGACATAACCAGCGTTATGCTCTAAAATACTAATCGGTACCAGCTTTTATTGACTGTTTCAGTGTGGTACCACATTACTACGTGATCCAAACCAGAAAAAGGCCAGGATCTGGCCAACAAGTATGCGAGAAATGCGAAAGTTTGAGCCTGATGAGGGCAAATCCCAGACCTAACAGAGACATAACCGGCGTTATCCTCTAAAATGTTACTCGCATCCTGGATTAATTGACTGCTTCGGTGTGGAACCACAATACTGCGGGATCCAAACCAGAAAAAGCCCAGGATCTGGCCAACAAGTAAGCGAAAAATGCGAAAGTACGAGACAGATGAGGGCAAATACCAGACCTAACCCAGACATAACCGGCGTTATCCTCTAAAATATTACTCGGAACCAGGTTTAGTTGGCTGTTTCAGTGTCGCACCACATTACTACGTGGTCCAAGCCAGAAAAAGGCCAGGATCTGGCCGACAAGTATTTGAAAAATGCGAAAGTACGAGCCAGATGAGGGCAAATCCCAGACCTAACCGAGACATAGCCGGCGGTGTCCTCAAAAATACTAATCGGAACCAGCTTTTATTGACTGTTTCAGTGTGGTGCCACATTACTACGTGATCCTAGCCTGAGAAAGCCCAGGATCTGGACAACAAGTATGCGAATAATTCGAAAGTACGAGCCAGATGAGGACAAATCCCAGACCTAACCGAGACATAACCGGCGTTATCCTCTAAAATATTAATCGCAACCAGGTTTAATTAACTGTTTCGGTGTGGAATCACATTAGTACGGGATCCCAACCAGAAAAAACCCAGGATCTGGCCAACAGGTATGCGAAAAACGCGTAAGTATGAGCCAGATGAGGGCAAATACCAGACCTAACCCAGACATAACCGGCGTTATCCTCTAAAATATTACTCGGAACCAGGTTTAATTGACTGTTTCAGTGTGGTACCACATTACTATGTGGTCCAAGCCAGAAAAAGGCCAGGCTCTGGCCAACAAGTATGCGAAAAATGCGAAAGTACGAGCCAGATGAGGGCAAATATCAGACATAACCCAGACAATAACCGGCGTTATCCTCTAAAATATTACTCGGAACCAGGTTTAATTGACTGTTTCAGTGTGGTACCACATTACTACGTGGTCCAAGCCAGAAAAAGGCCAGGATCTGGCCAACAAGTATGCGAAAAATGCGAAAGTACGAGCCAGATGAGGGCAAATCCCAGACCTAACCGAGACATAGCCGGCGATATCCTTTAAAATATTAATTACAACCTGGTTTAATTCACTGCTTCGGTATGGAACCACATTATTACGGGATCCAAAGCAGAAAAAACCCAGGGTCTGTCCAACAAGTATGCGAAAAACGCGAAACTATGAGCCAGATGATGGCAAATCCCAGACCTAACCGAGACATAACCGGCGTTACCCTCTAAAATATTAATCGCATCCTGGAATAATTGACTGCTTCGGTGTGGAACCACATTACTACGGGATCCAAACCAGAAAAGACCCAGGGTCTGGCCAACAAGTATGCGAAAAACGCGAAAGTATGAGCCAGATGAGGGCAAATACCAGACCTAACCCTGACATTACCGGAGCTATCCTCTAAAATATTAATCGGAACCAGCTTTTATTGACTGTTTCGGTGTGGTACCACATTACTACGTGGACCAAGCCAGAAAAATGCCAGGATCTGGCCAACAAGTATGGGAAAAATGCGAAAGTACGAGCCAGATGAGGGCAAATCCCAGACCTAACCGAGACATAACCGGCGTTATCCTCTAAAATATTAATCGTGTGGCGTCACCTCCCATGCTCGCCACCAGAGGGGTCGCGCTCTCGCAAGCGCTCGACCGACCCCTCAGTTCCTATATATACACTCCTCGAACGACTTCCCAATATCCCGTCGTCTAAGACTGGGCCTGCTAGAAAGCCTTACTGATGAGTCCACTAGCAGGCTCGGACGAAACGCGCCCCTTCCTTTCCTTTTCCGTCCTTCCTAGAAATCACACGAGCAGCCCCCCCGTCGCAGCGAAGCAGCGCCACAATTGGTGACACCCGACGGCAGATAAGGACACGCAACTAGGATGGCAGCTCTCGAGAAAATTTTCAGGAAAACGCAGACCGCACGCAGCGTAGGACGAAGGAGGCAGCGCCAGGAAACGTGTCTACTAATCGTACTAGTAAAATAGCTCTTTCGTAATCCCTCTCCTAAGGTGGCCTTTCGATCACTCAATCGCTCGTCCTGACAAAAATCTACCTGTCGAGGCCGTCGTCTCCAGGAAAACATAGATTCGCAGGATTCGGAGCAGCAGCAATCACCCGCATAGTGGGGCCACAGGTAGGACAGCAGCATATACGCTCGATGGCTACAGCAACGCAAGGCTCGAGGAAAAAGACTCGCCGCGGCTAAATAACGCCAGACGATCAGAGAACGACAACGCAGCATATCCTACGGCGAAATAGAATCGAAGTTCTAGGCCAGGATCGAAAAACTCCAGAGATCGTCAATCGAGATAGAGGCGCTAGACGAAGACACGACGACGACAAAGTCCAAGAGGAACGGAGCATTGTAAATAGAAGAATGTAAATAGTATTCGATAAGTCCTGTATATAGTAGGCTTAATCCGGTATCGTTAGGCACTGGCAGGGGGGTAATGTGGCGTCACCTCCCATGCTCGCCACCAGAGGGGTCGCGCTCTCGCAAGCGCTCGACCGACCCCTCAGTTCCTATATATACACTCCTCGAACGACTTCCCAATATTCCGTCGTCTAAGGCAGGGCCTGCTAGAAAGCCTTACTGATGAGTCCACTAGCAGGCCCGGACGAAACGCGCCCCCTCCTTTCCTTTTCCGGTCCTCCTACAGAAATCACTCGAGCAGCCCCCCCGTCGCAGCGAAGCAGCGCCACAATCGCATCCTGGATTAATTGAATGATTCAGTGTGGTACCAGATTACTACGTGGTCAAAGCCAGAAAAAGGCCAGGATCTGGCCAACAAGTATGCGGAAAATCTGAATGTATGAGCCTGATCAGAGCAAATCCCAGACCTAACATAGACCTAACATGCGTTATCCTCTAAAATATTGATCGAAACCAGGTTTAATGGACAGTTTCAGTGTGGTACCACATTACTACGTGATGCAAGCCAAAAAAAGCCCAGAATCTGGCCAACAAGTATGCGAAAAATGCGAAAGTACAAGCCAGATGAGGGCAAATACCAGACCTAACCCAGACATAACCGGCGTTATCCTCTAAAATATTACTCGGAACCAGGTTTAATTGACTGTTTCAGTGTGGTACCACATTACTACGTGATCCAAACCAGAATTAGGCCCAGGATCTGGCCAACAAGTATGCGAAAAATGCGAAAGTACGAGCCAGATGATTGCAAATACCAGAACTAACCCAGACATTACCGGCGTTATCCTCTAAAATATTAATCGCAAACAGGTTTGATTGACTGTTTCGGTGTGGTACCGCATTCCTACGTGGTCCAAGCCAGGAAAAGGCCAGGATCTGCCCAACAAGTATGCGAAAAACGCGTAACTATGAGCCAGATGATTGCATATACCAGAAATAACCCAGGCATAACCAGCGTTATCCACTAAAATACTATTCGGAACCAGCTTCTATTGACTGTTTCAGTGTGGTACCACATTACTACGTGATCCAAACCAGAATTAGGCCCAGGATCTGGCCAACAAGTATGCGAAAAATGCGAAAGTACGAGCCAGATGATTGCAAATACCAGAACTAACCCAGACATTACCGGCGTTATCCTCTAAAATATTAATCGCAACCAGGTTTGATTGACTGTTTCGGTGTGGTACCGCATTACTACGTGGTCCAAGCCAGAAAAAGGCCAGGATCTGCCCAACAAGTATGTGAAAAATGCGAAAGTACGAGCCAGATGATTGCAAATACCAGAACTAACCCAGACATTACCGGCGTTATCCTCTAAAATATTAATCGCAACCAGGTTTGATTGACTGAATCGGTGTGGTACCACATTACTGCCATGTCAAAGTCGGAAAAAGCCCAGGATCTGGCCAACAAGTATGCGAAAAATGCGAAAGAACGAGCCAGATGAGGGCAAATCCCAGACCTAACCGTGACATAACCGGCGTTATCCTCTAAAATATTAATCGCAACCTGGATTAATTGACTGTTTCAGTGTGGTACCACATTACTGCCATGTCAAAGCCTGAAAAAGCCCACGATCTGGCCAACAAGTATGCGAAAAATGCGAAAGTACGAGCCAGATGATTGCTAATGCCAGATCTAACCGAGACATAACCGGCGTTATCCTCTAAACTATTAATCGCAAACAGGTTTAATTGACTGTTTCGGTGTGGTACCGCATTGCTACATGATCCAATCCGGAAAAAGCCCTGGATCTGGCCAACTAGTATGCGAAAAGTGCGAAAGTACGGGCCAGATGATTGCTAATACCAGACCAAACCGAGACATAACCGGCGTTATCCTCTAAAATATTAATCGCATACGGGTTTAATTCACTGTTTCGGTGTGGTACCGCATTACTACATGATCCAATCCAGAAAAAGCCCTGGATCTGGCCAACAAGTATGCGAAAAATGCGAAAGTACGAGCCAGATGAGTGCAAATACCACAACTAGCCCAAACGTAACCAGCGTTATCTTCCAAACTATTAACCGGAACCAGCTTTTATTGAGTGTTTCAGTATGGTACCACATTACTACGTTATCCAAACCAGAAAAAACCCAGTATCTGCCCAACAAGTATGCGAAAAACGCGTAACTATGAGCCAGATGATTGCATATACCAGAAATAACCCAGGCATAACCAGCGTTATCCACTAAAATACTATTAGGAACCAGCTTTTATTGACAGTGTGGTACCACATTACTACGTGATCCAAGCCAGAAAAAGCCCAGGATCTGGCCAACAAGTATGCGAAAAATGCGAAAGAACGAGCCAGATGAGGGCAAATCCCAGACCTAACCGAGACATAACCGGCGTTATCCTCTAAAATATCAATCGCAACCAGGTTTAATTGATTGTTTCGGTGTGGTACCGCATTACTTCGTGATCCAAACCAGAAAAAGGCCTGGATCCGGCCAAAAAGTATGCGAAAAACGCGAATGTATAAGCCAGACGATTGCAAATACCAGAACTAACCCAGACATAACCAGCGGTGTCCTCGAAAATACTAATCGGAAACAGGTTTCATTGACTGTTTCAGTGTGGTACCACGTTACTACGTGGTCCAAACCAGAAAAAACCCAGGATCAGCCCAACAAGTATGCGAAAAACGCGTAAGTATGAGCCAGATGATTGCAAATACCAGAACTAACCCAGACATAACCAGCGTTATCCTCTAAAATACTATTCGGAACCAGCTTTTATTGACAGTGTGTTACCACATTACTACGTGATCCAAGCCAGAAAAAGCCCAGGATCTGGCCAACAAGTATGCGAAAAATGCGAAAGTACGAGCGAGATGATGGCAAATACCGGACCTAACCCAGACATAACCGGCGTTATCCTCTAAAATATTAATCCCAACACAGGTTTAGTTGACTGTTTCGGTGTGGTACCGCATTACTACGTGATCCAAACCAGAAAAAGGCCAGGATCTGGCCAACAAGTATGCGGAAAACGCGAAAGTATGAGTTAGATGATTGCAAATACCAGGACTAATCTAGACATAACCCAACGTTATCCTCTAAAATACTATTCGGAACCAGGTTTAATTGACTGTTTCAGTGTGGTACCACATTACTACATGATCCAAACCAGAAAAAGGCTAGGATCTGGCCAACAATTATGCGAAAAATACGAAAGCTCGAGCCAGATGAGTGCAAATACCAGACCTAACCCAGACATAACTGGCGTTATCCTCTAAAATATTATTCGCAACCGGGATTAATTGACTGTTTCGGTGTGGAACCACACTACTACGGGATCCAAACCAGAATAAACCCAGGATCTTGCCAACAATTAGGCGAAAAACGCGAAAGTATGAGACAGATGATTGCAAATACCAGACCTAACCCAGACATAACCAGCGTTATCTTCTAAAATACTAATCGGAACCAGCTTTTATTGACTGTTTCAGTGTGGTACCACATTACTACGGGATCCAAACCAGAAGAAACCCAGGATCTGGCCAACAAGTATGCGAAAAACGCGAGAGTATGAGCCAGATGACGGCAAATATCAGACCTAACTTAGACACAACCGGCGTTATCCTCTAAAATATTAATCGCAACCAGGATTAATTTACTGTTTCGGTGTGGTGCCGCGTT
This sequence comes from Colletes latitarsis, assembly GCF_051014445.1. Classification (NCBI taxonomy): domain Eukaryota; kingdom Metazoa; phylum Arthropoda; class Insecta; order Hymenoptera; family Colletidae; genus Colletes; species Colletes latitarsis. The sequence goes on from NC_135137.1 coordinate 4,602,329, forward strand.
ACAACGTGATCCAATCCAGAAAAAGTCAAGGATCTGGCCAACAAGTATGCGAAAAATGCGAAAGTACGAGCTAGATGAGGGCAAATACCAGAACTAACCGAGGCATAACCTGCGTTATCCTCTAAAATATTAATCGGAACCAGGTTTAATTGACTGTTTCAGTGTGGTACCACATCACTGTCATGTCAAAGCCTGAAAAAGCCCAGGATCTGGCCAAAAAGTATGCGAAAAATGCGAAAGTACGAGAAAGATGTGGGCAAATCCCAGACCTAACCGAGACATAACCTGCGCTATCCTCTAAAATATTCATAGCAACCACGTTTAATTGACTGTTTCGGTGTGCAACCTCATTACTACGGGATCCAAACCAGAAAAAACCCAGGATCTGGCCAACAAGTATGCGAAAAAAGCGAAAGTACGAGCCAGATGATTGCAAATACCAGAACTAACCCAGACATTACCGGCGTTGTCCTCTAAAATATTAATCACAAACAGGTTTGATTGACTGTTTCGGTGTGCGACCGCATTCCTACGTGGTCCAAGCCAGAAAAAGGCCAGGATCTGCCCAACAAGTATGCGATAAACGCGTAAGTATGAGCCAGATGATTGCATATACCAGAAATAACCCAGGCATAACCAGCGTTATCCACTAAAATACTATTCGGAACCAGCTTTTATTGACAGTGTGGTACCACATTACTACGTGATCCAAGCCAGAAAAAGCCCAGGATCTGGCCAACAAGTATGCGAAAAATGCGAAAGTACGAGCCAGATGAGGGCAAATCCCAGACCTAACCGCGACATAACCGGCGTTATCCTCTAAAATATTAATCGCAACCACGTTCAATTGACTGTTTCGGTGTGGAACCTCATTACTACGGGATCCAAACCAGAAAAAACCCTGGATCTGGCCAACAAGTATGCGAAAAACGCGAAAGTATGAGCCAGATGATTGCAAATACCAGAACTTACCCAGACATTACCGGCGTTATCCTCTAAAATATTAATCGCAACCAGGTTTGATTGACTGGTTCGGTGTGGTACCGCATTACTACGTGGTCCAAGCCAGAAAAAGGCCAGGATCTGCCCAACAAGTATGTGAAAAATGCGAAAGTACGAGCCAGATGATTGCTAATACCAGACCTAACCGAGACATAACCGGCGTTATCCTCTAAAATATTAATCGCAACCAGGATTAATTGACTGTTTCGGTGTGGTGCCGCGATACAACGTGATCCAAACCACAAAAAGTCAAGGATCTGGCCAACAAGTATGCGGAAAATGCGAAAGTACGAGCCAGATGAGGGCAAATACCAGACCTAACCAAGACGTAACCGGCGTTATCCTCTAAAATATTAATCCCAACACAGGCTTAGTTGACTGTTTCGGTGTGGTACCGCATTACTACGTGATCCAAACAAGAAAAAACCCAGGATCTGGCCAACAAGTATGCGAAAAAAGCGAAAGTACGAGCCAGATGATTGCAAATACCAGAACTAACCCAGACATTACCGGCGGTATCCTCTAAAATATTAATCGCAAACAGGTTTGATTGACTGTTTCGGTGTGGTACCGCATTCCTACGTGGTCCAAGCCAGAAAAAGGCCAGGATCTGCCCAACAAGTACGCAACAAACGCGTAAGTATGAGCCAGATGATTGCATATACCAGACCAAACCGAGACATAACCGGCGTTATCGTCTAAAATATTAATCGGAACCAGCTTTTATTGACTGTTTCGGTGTGGTACCACATTACTACGTGGACCAAGCCAGAAAAATGCCAGGATCTGGCCAACAAGTATGGGAAAAATGCGAAAGTACGAGCCAGATGAGGGCAAATCCCAGACCTAACCGAGACATAACCGGCGTTATCCTCTAAAATATTAATCGCATCCTGGATTAATTGAATGATTCAGTGTGGTACCAGATTACTACGTGGTCAAAGCCAGAAAAAGGCCAGGATCTGGCCAACAAGTATGCGGAAAATCTGAATGTATGAGCCTGATCAGAGCAAATCCCAGACCTAACATAGACCTAACATGCGTTATCCTCTAAAATATTGATCGAAACCAGGTTTAATGGACAGTTTCAGTGTGGTACCACATTACTACGTGATGCAAGCCAAAAAAAGCCCAGAATCTGGCCAACAAGTATGCGAAAAATGCGAAAGTACGAGCCAGATGAGGGCAAATACCAGACCTAACCCAGACATAACCGGCGATAACCTCTAAAATATTAATCGCAAACAGGTTTGATTGACTGTTTCGGTGTGGTACCGCATTCCTACGTGGTCCAAGCCAGAAAAAGGCCAGGATCTGCCCAACAAGTATGCGAAAAACGCGTAACTATGAGCCAGATGATTGCATATACCAGAAATAACCCAAGCATAACCAGCGTTATCCACTAAAATACTATTAGGAACCAGCTTTTATTGACAGTGTGGTACCACATTACTACGTGATCCAAGCCAGAAAAAGCCCAGGATCTGGCCAACAAGTATGCGAAAAATGCGAAAGAACGAGCCAGATGAGGGCAAATCCCAGACCTAACCGCGACATAACCGGCGTTATCCTCTAAAATATTAATCGCAACCACGTTCAATTGACTGTTTCGGTGTGGAACCTCATTACTACGGGATCCAAACCAGAAAAAACCCTGGATCTGCCCAACAAGTATGCGAAAAACGCGTAACTATGAGCCAGATGATTGCATATACCAGAAATAACCCAGGCATAACCAGCGTTATCCACTAAAATACTATTAGGATCCAGCTTTTATTGACAGTGTGGTACCACATTACTTCGTGATCCAAGCCAGAAAAAGCCCAGGATCTGGCCAACAAGTATGCGAAAAATGCGAAAGTACGAGCCAGATGATTGCAAATACCAGAACTAACCCAGACATTACCGGCGTTATCCTCTAAAATATTAATCGCAAACAGGTTTGATTGACTGTTTCGGTGTGGTACCGCATTCCTACGTGGTCCAAGCCAGGAAAAGGCCAGGATCTGCCCAACAAGTATGCGAAAAACGCGTAACTATGAGCCAGATGATTGCATATACCAGAAATAACCCAGGCATAACCAGCGTTATCCACTAAAATGCTATTCGGAACCGGCTTCTATTGACTGTTTCAGTGTGGTACCACATTACTACGTGATCCAAACCAGAATTAGGCCCAGGATCTGGCCAACAAGTATGCGAAAAATGCGAAAGTACGAGCCAGATGATTGCAAATACCAGAACTAACCCAGACATTACCGGCGTTATCCTCTAAAATATTAATCGCAACCAGGTTTGATTGACTGTTTCGGTGTGGTACCGCATTACTACGTGGTCCAAGCCAGAAAAAGGCCAGGATCTGCCCAACAAGTATGTGAAAAATGCGAAAGTACGAGCCAGATGATTGCAAATACCAGAACTAACCCAGACATTACCGGCGTTATCCTCTAAAATATTACTCGGAACCAGGTTTAATTGACTGTTTCAGTGTGGTACCACATTACTATGTGGTCCAAGCCAGAAAAAGGCCAGGCTCTGGCCAACAAGTATGCGAAAAATGCGAAAGTACGAGCCAGATGAGGGCAAATACCAGACATAACCCAGACAATAACCGGCGTTATCCTCTAAAATATTACTCGGAACCAGGTTTAATTGACTGTTTCAGTGTGGTACCACATTACTACGTGGTCCAAGCCAGAAAAAGGCCAGGATCTGGCCAACAAGTATGCGAAAAATGCGAAAGTACGAGCCAGATGAGGGCAAATCCCAGACCTAACCGAGACATAGCCGGCGATATCCTTTAAAATATTAATTACAACCTGGTTTAATTCACTGCTTCGGTATGGAACCACATTATTACGGGATCCAAAGCAGAAAAAACCCAGGGTCTGTCCAACAAGTATGCGAAAAACGCGAAACTATGAGCCAGATGATGGCAAATCCCAGACCTAACCGAGACATAACCGGCGTTACCCTCTAAAATATTAATCGCATCCTGGAATAATTGACTGCTTCGGTGTGGAACCACATTACTACGGGATCCAAACCAGAAAAGACCCAGGGTCTGGCCAACAAGTATGCGAAAAACGCGAAAGTATGAGCCAGATGAGGGCAAATACCAGACCTAACCCTGACATTACCGGAGCTATCCTCTAAAATATTAATCGGAACCAGCTTTTATTGACTGTTTCGGTGTGGTACCACATTACTACGTGGACCAAGCCAGAAAAATGCCAGGATCTGGCCAACAAGTATGGGAAAAATGCGAAAGTACGAGCCAGATGAGGGCAAATCCCAGACCTAACCGAGACATAACCGGCGTTATCCTCTAAAATATTAATCGTGTGGCGTCACCTCCCATGCTCGCCACCAGAGGGGTCGCGCTCTCGCAAGCGCTCGACCGACCCCTCAGTTCCTATATATACACTCCTCGAACGACTTCCCAATATCCCGTCGTCTAAGGCAGGGCCTGCTAGAAAGCCTTACTGATGAGTCCACTAGCAGGCTCGGACGAAACGCGCCCCTTCCTTTCCTTTTCCGTCCTTCCTAGAAATCACACGAGCAGCCCCCCCGTCGCAGCGAAGCAGCGCCACAATTGGTGACACCCGACGGCAGATAAGGACACGCAACTAGGATGGCAGCTCTCGAGAAAATTTTCAGGAAAACGCAGACCGCACGCAGCGTAGGACGAAGGAGGCAGCGCCAGGAAACGTGTCTACTAATCGTACTAGTAAAATAGCTCTTTCGTAATCCCTCTCCTAAGGTGGCCTTTCGATCACTCAATCGCTCGTCCTGACAAAAATCTACCTGTCGAGGCCGTCGTCTCCAGGAAAACATAGATTCGCAGGATTCGGAGCAGCAGCAATCACCCGCATAGTGGGGCCACAGGTAGGACAGCAGCATATACGCTCGATGGCTACAGCAACGCAAGGCTCGAGGAAAAAGACTCGCCGCGGCTAAATAACGCCAGACGATCAGAGAACGACAACGCAGCATATCCTACGGCGAAATAGAATCGAAGTTCTAGGCCAGGATCGAAAAACTCCAGAGATCGTCAATCGAGATAGAGGCGCTAGACGAAGACACGACGACGACAAAGTCCAAGAGGAACGGAGCATTGTAAATAGAAGAATGTAAATAGTATTCGATAAGTCCTGTATATAGTAGGCTTAATCCGGTATCGTTAGGCACTGGCAGGGGGGTAATGTGGCGTCACCTCCCATGCTCGCCACCAGAGGGGTCGCGCTCTCGCAAGCGCTCGACCGACCCCTCAGTTCCTATATATACACTCCTCGAACGACTTCCCAATATTCCGTCGTCTAAGGCAGGGCCTGCTAGAAAGCCTTACTGATGAGTCCACTAGCAGGCCCGGACGAAACGCGCCCCCTCCTTTCCTTTTCCGGTCCTCCTACAGAAATCACTCGAGCAGCCCCCCCGTCGCAGCGAAGCAGCGCCACAATCGCATCCTGGATTAATTGAATGATTCAGTGTGGTACCAGATTACTACGTGGTCAAAGCCAGAAAAAGGCCAGGATCTGGCCAACAAGTATGCGGAAAATCTGAATGTATGAGCCTGATCAGAGCAAATCCCAGACCTAACATAGACCTAACATGCGTTATCCTCTAAAATATTGATCGAAACCAGGTTTAATGGACAGTTTCAGTGTGGTACCACATTACTACGTGATGCAAGCCAAAAAAAGCCCAGAATCTGGCCAACAAGTATGCGAAAAATGCGAAAGTACAAGCCAGATGAGGGCAAATACCAGACCTAACCCAGACATAACCGGCGTTATCCTCTAAAATATTACTCGGAACCAGGTTTAATTGACTGTTTCAGTGTGGTACCACATTACTACGTGATCCAAACCAGAATTAGGCCCAGGATCTGGCCAACAAGTATGCGAAAAATGCGAAAGTACGAGCCAGATGATTGCAAATACCAGAACTAACCCAGACATTACCGGCGTTATCCTCTAAAATATTAATCGCAAACAGGTTTGATTGACTGTTTCGGTGTGGTACCGCATTCCTACGTGGTCCAAGCCAGGAAAAGGCCAGGATCTGCCCAACAAGTATGCGAAAAACGCGTAACTATGAGCCAGATGATTGCATATACCAGAAATAACCCAGGCATAACCAGCGTTATCCACTAAAATACTATTCGGAACCAGCTTCTATTGACTGTTTCAGTGTGGTACCACATTACTACGTGATCCAAACCAGAATTAGGCCCAGGATCTGGCCAACAAGTATGCGAAAAATGCGAAAGTACGAGCCAGATGATTGCAAATACCAGAACTAACCCAGACATTACCGGCGTTATCCTCTAAAATATTAATCGCAACCAGGTTTGATTGACTGTTTCGGTGTGGTACCGCATTACTACGTGGTCCAAGCCAGAAAAAGGCCAGGATCTGCCCAACAAGTATGTGAAAAATGCGAAAGTACGAGCCAGATGATTGCAAATACCAGAACTAACCCAGACATTACCGGCGTTATCCTCTAAAATATTAATCGCAACCAGGTTTGATTGACTGAATCGGTGTGGTACCACATTACTGCCATGTCAAAGTCGGAAAAAGCCCAGGATCTGGCCAACAAGTATGCGAAAAATGCGAAAGAACGAGCCAGATGAGGGCAAATCCCAGACCTAACCGTGACATAACCGGCGTTATCCTCTAAAATATTAATCGCAACCTGGATTAATTGACTGTTTCAGTGTGGTACCACATTACTGCCATGTCAAAGCCTGAAAAAGCCCACGATCTGGCCAACAAGTATGCGAAAAATGCGAAAGTACGAGCCAGATGATTGCTAATGCCAGATCTAACCGAGACATAACCGGCGTTATCCTCTAAACTATTAATCGCAAACAGGTTTAATTGACTGTTTCGGTGTGGTACCGCATTGCTACATGATCCAATCCGGAAAAAGCCCTGGATCTGGCCAACTAGTATGCGAAAAGTGCGAAAGTACGGGCCAGATGATTGCTAATACCAGACCAAACCGAGACATAACCGGCGTTATCCTCTAAAATATTAATCGCATACGGGTTTAATTCACTGTTTCGGTGTGGTACCGCATTACTACATGATCCAATCCAGAAAAAGCCCTGGATCTGGCCAACAAGTATGCGAAAAATGCGAAAGTACGAGCCAGATGAGTGCAAATACCACAACTAGCCCAAACGTAACCAGCGTTATCTTCCAAACTATTAACCGGAACCAGCTTTTATTGAGTGTTTCAGTATGGTACCACATTACTACGTTATCCAAACCAGAAAAAACCCAGTATCTGCACAACAAGTATGCGAAAAACGCGTAACTATGAGCCAGATGATTGCATATACCAGAAATAACCCAGGCATAACCAGCGTTATCCACTAAAATACTATTAGGAACCAGCTTTTATTGACAGTGTGGTACCACATTACTACGTGATCCAAGCCAGAAAAAGCCCAGGATCTGGCCAACAAGTATGCGAAAAATGCGAAAGAACGAGCCAGATGAGGGCAAATCCCAGACCTAACCGAGACATAACCGGCGTTATCCTCTAAAATATCAATCGCAACCAGGTTTAATTGATTGTTTCGGTGTGGTACCGCATTACTTCGTGATCCAAACCAGAAAAAGGCCTGGATCCGGCCAAAAAGTATGCGAAAAACGCGAATGTATAAGCCAGACGATTGCAAATACCAGAACTAACCCAGACATAACCAGCGGTGTCCTCGAAAATACTAATCGGAAACAGGTTTCATTGACTGTTTCAGTGTGGTACCACGTTACTACGTGGTCCAAACCAGAAAAAACCCAGGATCAGCCCAACAAGTATGCGAAAAACGCGTAAGTATGAGCCAGATGATTGCAAATACCAGAACTAACCCAGACATAACCAGCGTTATCCTCTAAAATACTATTCGGAACCAGCTTTTATTGACAGTGTGTTACCACATTACTACGTGATCCAAGCCAGAAAAAGCCCAGGATCTGGCCAACAAGTATGCGAAAAATGCGAAAGTACGAGCGAGATGATGGCAAATACCGGACCTAACCCAGACATAACCGGCGTTATCCTCTAAAATATTAATCCCAACACAGGTTTAGTTGACTGTTTCGGTGTGGTACCGCATTACTACGTGATCCAAACCAGAAAAAGGCCAGGATCTGGCCAACAAGTATGCGGAAAACGCGAAAGTATGAGTTAGATGATTGCAAATACCAGGACTAATCTAGACATAACCCAACGTTATCCTCTAAAATACTATTCGGAACCAACTTCTATTGACTGTTTCAGTGTGGTACCACATTACTACATGATCCAAACCAGAAAAAGGCTAGGATCTGGCCAACAATTATGCGAAAAATACGAAAGCTCGAGCCAGATGAGTGCAAATACCAGACCTAACCCAGACATAACTGGCGTTATCCTCTAAAATATTATTCGCAACCGGGATTAATTGACTGTTTCGGTGTGGAACCACACTACTACGGGATCCAAACCAGAATAAACCCAGGATCTTGCCAACAATTAGGCGAAAAACGCGAAAGTATGAGACAGATGATTGCAAATACCAGACCTAACCCAGACATAACCAGCGTTATCTTCTAAAATACTAATCGGAACCAGCTTTTATTGACTGTTTCAGTGTGGTACCACATTACTACGGGATCCAAACCAGAAGAAACCCAGGATCTGGCCAACAAGTATGCGAAAAACGCGAGAGTATGAGCCAGATGACGGCAAATATCAGACCTAACTTAGACACAACCGGCGTTATCCTCTAAAATATTAATCGCAACCAGGATTAATTTACTGTTTCGGTGTGGTGCCGCGTTACAACGTGATCCAATCCAGAAAAAGTCAAGGATCTGGCCAACAAGTATGCGAAAAATGCGAAAGTACGAGCTAGATGAGGGCAAATACCAGAACTAACCGAGGCATAACCTGCGTTATCCTCTAAAATATTAATCGGAACCAGGTTTAATTGACTGTTTCAGTGTGGTACCACATCACTGTCATGTCAAAGCCTGAAAAAGCCCAGGATCTGGCCAAAAAGTATGCGAAAAATGCGAAAGTACGAGAAAGATGTGGGCAAATCCCAGACCTAACCGAGACATAACCTGCGCTATCCTCTAAAATATTCATAGCAACCACGTTTAATTGACTGTTTCGGTGTGCAACCTCATTACTACGGGATCCAAACCAGAAAAAACCCAGGATCTGGCCAACAAGTATGCGAAAAAAGCGAAAGTACGAGCCAGATGATTGCAAATACCAGAACTAACCCAGACATTACCGGCGTTGTCCTCTAAAATATTAATCACAAACAGGTTTGATTGACTGTTTCGGTGTGCGACCGCATTCCTACGTGGTCCAAGCCAGAAAAAGGCCAGGATCTGCCCAACAAGTATGCGATAAACGCGTAAGTATGAGCCAGATGATTGCATATACCAGAAATAACCCAGGCATAACCAGCGTTATCCACTAAAATACTATTCGGAACCAGCTTTTATTGACAGTGTGGAACCTCATTACTACGGGATCCAAACCAGAAAAAACCCTGGATCTGGCCAACAAGTATGCGAAAAACGCGAAAGTATGAGCCAGATGATTGCAAATACCAGAACTTACCCAGACATTACCGGCGTTATCCTCTAAAATATTAATCGCAACCAGGTTTGATTGACTGGTTCGGTGTGGTACCGCATTACTACGTGGTCCAAGCCAGAAAAAGGCCAGGATCTGCCCAACAAGTATGTGAAAAATGCGAAAGTACGAGCCAGATGATTGCTAATACCAGACCTAACCGAGACATAACCGGCGTTATCCTCTAAAATATTAATCGCAACCAGGATTAATTGACTGTTTCGGTGTGGTGCCGCGTTACAACGTGATCCAAACCACAAAAAGTCAAGGATCTGGCCAACAAGTATGCGGAAAATGCGAAAGTACGAGCCAGATGAGGGCAAATACCAGACCTAACCAAGACGTAACCGGCGTTATCCTCTAAAATATTAATCCCAACACAGGCTTAGTTGACTGTTTCGGTGTGGTACCGCATTACTACGTGATCCAAACAAGAAAAAACCCAGGATCTGGCCAACAAGTATGCGAAAAAAGCGAAAGTACGAGCCAGATGATTGCAAATACCAGAACTAACCCAGACATTACCGGCGGTATCCTCTAAAATATTAATCGCAAACAGGTTTGATTGACTGTTTCGGTGTGGTACCGCATTCCTACGTGGTCCAAGCCAGAAAAAGGCCAGGATCTGCCCAACAAGTACGCAACAAACGCGTAAGTATGAGCCAGATGATTGCATATACCAGACCCAACCGAGACATAACCGGCGTTATCGTCTAAAATATTAATCGGAACCAGCTTTTATTGACTGTTTCGGTGTGGTACCACATTACTACGTGGACCAAGCCAGAAAAATGCCAGGATCTGGCCAACAAGTATGGGAAAAATGCGAAAGTACGAGCCAGATGAGGGCAAATCCCAGACCTAACCGAGACATAACCGGCGTTATCCTCTAAAATATTAATCGCATCCTGGATTAATTGAATGATTCAGTGTGGTACCAGATTACTACGTGGTCAAAGCCAGAAAAAGGCCAGGATCTGGCCAACAAGTATGCGGAAAATCTGAATGTATGAGCCTGATCAGAGCAAATCCCAGACCTAACATAGACCTAACATGCGTTATCCTCTAAAATATTGATCGAAACCAGGTTTAATGGACAGTTTCAGTGTGGTACCACATTACTACGTGATGCAAGCCAAAAAAAGCCCAGAATCTGGCCAACAAGTATGCGAAAAATGCGAAAGTACGAGCCAGATGAGGGCAAATACCAGACCTAACCCAGACATAACCGGCGATAACCTCTAAAATATTAATCGCAAACAGGTTTGATTGACTGTTTCGGTGTGGTACCGCATTCCTACGTGGTCCAAGCCAGAAAAAGGCCAGGATCTGCCCAACAAGTATGCGAAAAACGCGTAACTATGAGCCAGATGATTGCATATACCAGAAATAACCCAGGCATAACCAGCGTTATCCACTAAAATACTATTAGGAACCAGCTTTTATTGACAGTGTGGTACCACATTACTACGTGATCCAAGCCAGAAAAAGCCCAGGATCTGGCCAACAAGTATGCGAAAAATGCGAAAGAACGAGCCAGATGAGGGCAAATCCCAGACCTAACCGCGACATAACCGGCGTTATCCTCTAAAATATTAATCGCAACCACGTTCAATTGACTGTTTCGGTGTGGAACCTCATTACTACGGGATCCAAACCAGAAAAAACCCTGGATCTGCCCAACAAGTATGCGAAAAACGCGTAACTATGAGCCAGATGATTGCATATACCAGAAATAACCCAGGCATAACCAGCGTTATCCACTAAAATACTATTAGGATCCAGCTTTTATTGACAGTGTGGTACCACATTACTTCGTGATCCAAGCCAGAAAAAGCCCAGGATCTGGCCAACAAGTATGCGAAAAATGCGAAAGTACGAGCCAGATGATTGCAAATACCAGAACTAACCCAGACATTACCGGCGTTATCCTCTAAAATATTAATCGCAAACAGGTTTGATTGACTGTTTCGGTGTGGTACCGCATTCCTACGTGGTCCAAGCCAGGAAAAGGCCAGGATCTGCCCAACAAGTATGCGAAAAACGCGTAACTATGAGCCAGATGATTGCATATACCAGAAATAACCCAGGCATAACCAGCGTTATCCACTAAAATGCTATTCGGAACCGGCTTCTATTGACTGTTTCAGTGTGGTACCACATTACTACGTGATCCAAACCAGAATTAGGCCCAGGATCTGGCCAACAAGTATGCGAAAAATGCGAAAGTACGAGCCAGATGATTGCAAATACCAGAACTAACCCAGACATTACCGGCGTTATCCTCTAAAATATTAATCGCAACCAGGTTTGATTGACTGTTTCGGTGTGGTACCGCATTACTACGTGGTCCAAGCCAGAAAAAGGCCAGGATCTGCCCAACAAGTATGTGAAAAATGCGAAAGTACGAGCCAGATGATTGCAAATACCAGAACTAACCCAGACATTACCGGCGTTATCCTCTAAAATATTACTCGGAACCAGGTTTAATTGACTGTTTCAGTGTGGTACCACATTACTATGTGGTCCAAGCCAGAAAAAGGCCAGGCTCTGGCCAACAAGTATGCGAAAAATGCGAAAGTACGAGCCAGATGAGGGCAAATACCAGACATAACCCAGACAATAACCGGCGTTATCCTCTAAAATATTACTCGGAACCAGGTTTAATTGACTGTTTCAGTGTGGTACCACATTACTACGTGGTCCAAGCCAGAAAAAGGCCAGGATCTGGCCAACAAGTATGCGAAAAATGCGAAAGTACGAGCCAGATGAGGGCAAATCCCAGACCTAACCGAGACATAGCCGGCGATATCCTTTAAAATATTAATTACAACCTGGTTTAATTCACTGCTTCGGTATGGAACCACATTATTACGGGATCCAAAGCAGAAAAAACCCAGGGTCTGTCCAACAAGTATGCGAAAAACGCGAAACTATGAGCCAGATGATGGCAAATCCCAGACCTAACCGAGACATAACCGGCGTTACCCTCTAAAATATTAATCGCATCCTGGAATAATTGACTGCTTCGGTGTGGAACCACATTACTACGGGATCCAAACCAGAAAAGACCCAGGGTCTGGCCAACAAGTATGCGAAAAACGCGAAAGTATGAGCCAGATGAGGGCAAATACCAGACCTAACCCTGACATTACCGGAGCTATCCTCTAAAATATTAATCGGAACCAGCTTTTATTGACTGTTTCGGTGTGGTACCACATTACTACGTGGACCAAGCCAGAAAAATGCCAGGATCTGGCCAACAAGTATGGGAAAAATGCGAAAGTACGAGCCAGATGAGGGCAAATCCCAGACCTAACCGAGACATAACCGGCGTTATCCTCTAAAATATTAATCGTGTGGCGTCACCTCCCATGCTCGCCACCAGAGGGGTCGCGCTCTCGCAAGCGCTCGACCGACCCCTCAGTTCCTATATATACACTCCTCGAACGACTTCCCAATATCCCGTCGTCTAAGGCAGGGCCTGCTAGAAAGCCTTACTGATGAGTCCACTAGCAGGCTCGGACGAAACGCGCCCCTTCCTTTCCTTTTCCGTCCTTCCTAGAAATCACACGAGCAGCCCCCCCGTCGCAGCGAAGCAGCGCCACAATTGGTGACACCCGACGGCAGATAAGGACACGCAACTAGGATGGCAGCTCTCGAGAAAATTTTCAGGAAAACGCAGACCGCACGCAGCGTAGGACGAAGGAGGCAGCGCCAGGAAACGTGTCTACTAATCGTACTAGTAAAATAGCTCTTTCGTAATCCCTCTCCTAAGGTGGCCTTTCGATCACTCAATCGCTCGTCCTGACAAAAATCTACCTGTCGAGGCCGTCGTCTCCAGGAAAACATAGATTCGCAGGATTCGGAGCAGCAGCAATCACCCGCATAGTGGGGCCACAGGTAGGACAGCAGCATATACGCTCGATGGCTACAGCAACGCAAGGCTCGAGGAAAAAGACTCGCCGCGGCTAAATAACGCCAGACGATCAGAGAACGACAACGCAGCATATCCTACGGCGAAATAGAATCGAAGTTCTAGGCCAGGATCGAAAAACTCCAGAGATCGTCAATCGAGATAGAGGCGCTAGACGAAGACACGACGACGACAAAGTCCAAGAGGAACGGAGCATTGTAAATAGAAGAATGTAAATAGTATTCGATAAGTCCTGTATATAGTAGGCTTAATCCGGTATCGTTAGGCACTGGCAGGGGGGTAATGTGGCGTCACCTCCCATGCTCGCCACCAGAGGGGTCGCGCTCTCGCAAGCGCTCGACCGACCCCTCAGTTCCTATATATACACTCCTCGAACGACTTCCCAATATTCCGTCGTCTAAGGCAGGGCCTGCTAGAAAGCCTTACTGATGAGTCCACTAGCAGGCCCGGACGAAACGCGCCCCCTCCTTTCCTTTTCCGGTCCTCCTACAGAAATCACTCGAGCAGCCCCCCCGTCGCAGCGAAGCAGCGCCACAATCGCATCCTGGATTAATTGAATGATTCAGTGTGGTACCAGATTACTACGTGGTCAAAGCCAGAAAAAGGCCAGGATCTGGCCAACAAGTATGCGGAAAATCTGAATGTATGAGCCTGATCAGAGCAAATCCCAGACCTAACATAGACCTAACATGCGTTATCCTCTAAAATATTGATCGAAACCAGGTTTAATGGACAGTTTCAGTGTGGTACCACATTACTACGTGATGCAAGCCAAAAAAAGCCCAGAATCTGGCCAACAAGTATGCGAAAAATGCGAAAGTACAAGCCAGATGAGGGCAAATACCAGACCTAACCCAGACATAACCGGCGTTATCCTCTAAAATATTACTCGGAACCAGGTTTAATTGACTGTTTCAGTGTGGTACCACATTACTACGTGATCCAAACCAGAATTAGGCCCAGGATCTGGCCAACAAGTATGCGAAAAATGCGAAAGTACGAGCCAGATGATTGCAAATACCAGAACTAACCCAGACATTACCGGCGTTATCCTCTAAAATATTAATCGCAAACAGGTTTGATTGACTGTTTCGGTGTGGTACCGCATTCCTACGTGGTCCAAGCCAGGAAAAGGCCAGGATCTGCCCAACAAGTATGCGAAAAACGCGTAACTATGAGCCAGATGATTGCATATACCAGAAATAACCCAGGCATAACCAGCGTTATCCACTAAAATACTATTCGGAACCAGCTTCTATTGACTGTTTCAGTGTGGTACCACATTACTACGTGATCCAAACCAGAATTAGGCCCAGGATCTGGCCAACAAGTATGCGAAAAATGCGAAAGTACGAGCCAGATGATTGCAAATACCAGAACTAACCCAGACATTACCGGCGTTATCCTCTAAAATATTAATCGCAACCAGGTTTGATTGACTGTTTCGGTGTGGTACCGCATTACTACGTGGTCCAAGCCAGAAAAAGGCCAGGATCTGCCCAACAAGTATGTGAAAAATGCGAAAGTACGAGCCAGATGATTGCAAATACCAGAACTAACCCAGACATTACCGGCGTTATCCTCTAAAATATTAATCGCAACCAGGTTTGATTGACTGAATCGGTGTGGTACCACATTACTGCCATGTCAAAGTCGGAAAAAGCCCAGGATCTGGCCAACAAGTATGCGAAAAATGCGAAAGAACGAGCCAGATGAGGGCAAATCCCAGACCTAACCGTGACATAACCGGCGTTATCCTCTAAAATATTAATCGCAACCTGGATTAATTGACTGTTTCAGTGTGGTACCACATTACTGCCATGTCAAAGCCTGAAAAAGCCCACGATCTGGCCAACAAGTATGCGAAAAATGCGAAAGTACGAGCCAGATGATTGCTAATGCCAGATCTAACCGAGACATAACCGGCGTTATCCTCTAAACTATTAATCGCAAACAGGTTTAATTGACTGTTTCGGTGTGGTACCGCATTGCTACATGATCCAATCCGGAAAAAGCCCTGGATCTGGCCAACTAGTATGCGAAAAGTGCGAAAGTACGGGCCAGATGATTGCTAATACCAGACCAAACCGAGACATAACCGGCGTTATCCTCTAAAATATTAATCGCATACGGGTTTAATTCACTGTTTCGGTGTGGTACCGCATTACTACATGATCCAATCCAGAAAAAGCCCTGGATCTGGCCAACAAGTATGCGAAAAATGCGAAAGTACGAGCCAGATGAGTGCAAATACCACAACTAGCCCAAACGTAACCAGCGTTATCTTCCAAACTATTAACCGGAACCAGCTTTTATTGAGTGTTTCAGTATGGTACCACATTACTACGTTATCCAAACCAGAAAAAACCCAGTATCTGCACAACAAGTATGCGAAAAACGCGTAACTATGAGCCAGATGATTGCATATACCAGAAATAACCCAGGCATAACCAGCGTTATCCACTAAAATACTATTAGGAACCAGCTTTTATTGACAGTGTGGTACCACATTACTACGTGATCCAAGCCAGAAAAAGCCCAGGATCTGGCCAACAAGTATGCGAAAAATGCGAAAGAACGAGCCAGATGAGGGCAAATCCCAGACCTAACCGAGACATAACCGGCGTTATCCTCTAAAATATCAATCGCAACCAGGTTTAATTGATTGTTTCGGTGTGGTACCGCATTACTTCGTGATCCAAACCAGAAAAAGGCCTGGATCCGGCCAAAAAGTATGCGAAAAACGCGAATGTATAAGCCAGACGATTGCAAATACCAGAACTAACCCAGACATAACCAGCGGTGTCCTCGAAAATACTAATCGGAAACAGGTTTCATTGACTGTTTCAGTGTGGTACCACGTTACTACGTGGTCCAAACCAGAAAAAACCCAGGATCAGCCCAACAAGTATGCGAAAAACGCGTAAGTATGAGCCAGATGATTGCAAATACCAGAACTAACCCAGACATAACCAGCGTTATCCTCTAAAATACTATTCGGAACCAGCTTTTATTGACAGTGTGTTACCACATTACTACGTGATCCAAGCCAGAAAAAGCCCAGGATCTGGCCAACAAGTATGCGAAAAATGCGAAAGTACGAGCGAGATGATGGCAAATACCGGACCTAACCCAGACATAACCGGCGTTATCCTCTAAAATATTAATCCCAACACAGGTTTAGTTGACTGTTTCGGTGTGGTACCGCATTACTACGTGATCCAAACCAGAAAAAGGCCAGGATCTGGCCAACAAGTATGCGGAAAACGCGAAAGTATGAGTTAGATGATTGCAAATACCAGGACTAATCTAGACATAACCCAACGTTATCCTCTAAAATACTATTCGGAACCAACTTCTATTGACTGTTTCAGTGTGGTACCACATTACTACATGATCCAAACCAGAAAAAGGCTAGGATCTGGCCAACAATTATGCGAAAAATACGAAAGCTCGAGCCAGATGAGTGCAAATACCAGACCTAACCCAGACATAACTGGCGTTATCCTCTAAAATATTATTCGCAACCGGGATTAATTGACTGTTTCGGTGTGGAACCACACTACTACGGGATCCAAACCAGAATAAACCCAGGATCTTGCCAACAATTAGGCGAAAAACGCGAAAGTATGAGACAGATGATTGCAAATACCAGACCTAACCCAGACATAACCAGCGTTATCTTCTAAAATACTAATCGGAACCAGCTTTTATTGACTGTTTCAGTGTGGTACCACATTACTACGGGATCCAAACCAGAAGAAACCCAGGATCTGGCCAACAAGTATGCGAAAAACGCGAGAGTATGAGCCAGATGACGGCAAATATCAGACCTAACTTAGACACAACCGGCGTTATCCTCTAAAATATTAATCGCAACCAGGATTAATTTACTGTTTCGGTGTGGTGCCGCGTTACAACGTGATCCAATCCAGAAAAAGTCAAGGATCTGGCCAACAAGTATGCGAAAAATGCGAAAGTACGAGCTAGATGAGGGCAAATACCAGAACTAACCGAGGCATAACCTGCGTTATCCTCTAAAATATTAATCGGAACCAGGTTTAATTGACTGTTTCAGTGTGGTACCACATCACTGTCATGTCAAAGCCTGAAAAAGCCCAGGATCTGGCCAAAAAGTATGCGAAAAATGCGAAAGTACGAGAAAGATGTGGGCAAATCCCAGACCTAACCGAGACATAACCTGCGCTATCCTCTAAAATATTCATAGCAACCACGTTTAATTGACTGTTTCGGTGTGCAACCTCATTACTACGGGATCCAAACCAGAAAAAACCCAGGATCTGGCCAACAAGTATGCGAAAAAAGCGAAAGTACGAGCCAGATGATTGCAAATACCAGAACTAACCCAGACATTACCGGCGTTGTCCTCTAAAATATTAATCACAAACAGGTTTGATTGACTGTTTCGGTGTGCGACCGCATTCCTACGTGGTCCAAGCCAGAAAAAGGCCAGGATCTGCCCAACAAGTATGCGATAAACGCGTAAGTATGAGCCAGATGATTGCATATACCAGAAATAACCCAGGCATAACCAGCGTTATCCACTAAAATACTATTCGGAACCAGCTTTTATTGACAGTGTGGTACCACATTACTACGTGATCCAAGCCAGAAAAAGCCCAGGATCTGGCCAACAAGTATGCGAAAAATGCGAAAGTACGAGCCAGATGAGGGCAAATCCCAGACCTAACCGCGACATAACCGGCGTTATCCTCTAAAATATTAATCGCAACCACGTTCAATTGACTGTTTCGGTGTGGAACCTCATTACTACGGGATCCAAACCAGAAAAAACCCTGGATCTGGCCAACAAGTATGCGAAAAACGCGAAAGTATGAGCCAGATGATTGCAAATACCAGAACTTACCCAGACATTACCGGCGTTATCCTCTAAAATATTAATCGCAACCAGGTTTGATTGACTGGTTCGGTGTGGTACCGCATTACTACGTGGTCCAAGCCAGAAAAAGGCCAGGATCTGCCCAACAAGTATGTGAAAAATGCGAAAGTACGAGCCAGATGATTGCTAATACCAGACCTAACCGAGACATAACCGGCGTTATCCTCTAAAATATTAATCGCAACCAGGATTAATTGACTGTTTCGGTGTGGTGCCGCGTTACAACGTGATCCAAACCACAAAAAGTCAAGGATCTGGCCAACAAGTATGCGGAAAATGCGAAAGTACGAGCCAGATGAGGGCAAATACCAGACCTAACCAAGACGTAACCGGCGTTATCCTCTAAAATATTAATCCCAACACAGGCTTAGTTGACTGTTTCGGTGTGGTACCGCATTACTACGTGATCCAAACAAGAAAAAACCCAGGATCTGGCCAACAAGTATGCGAAAAAAGCGAAAGTACGAGCCAGATGATTGCAAATACCAGAACTAACCCAGACATTACCGGCGGTATCCTCTAAAATATTAATCGCAAACAGGTTTGATTGACTGTTTCGGTGTGGTACCGCATTCCTACGTGGTCCAAGCCAGAAAAAGGCCAGGATCTGCCCAACAAGTACGCAACAAACGCGTAAGTATGAGCCAGATGATTGCATATACCAGACCCAACCGAGACATAACCGGCGTTATCGTCTAAAATATTAATCGGAACCAGCTTTTATTGACTGTTTCGGTGTGGTACCACATTACTACGTGGACCAAGCCAGAAAAATGCCAGGATCTGGCCAACAAGTATGGGAAAAATGCGAAAGTACGAGCCAGATGAGGGCAAATCCCAGACCTAACCGAGACATAACCGGCGTTATCCTCTAAAATATTAATCGCATCCTGGATTAATTGAATGATTCAGTGTGGTACCAGATTACTACGTGGTCAAAGCCAGAAAAAGGCCAGGATCTGGCCAACAAGTATGCGGAAAATCTGAATGTATGAGCCTGATCAGAGCAAATCCCAGACCTAACATAGACCTAACATGCGTTATCCTCTAAAATATTGATCGAAACCAGGTTTAATGGACAGTTTCAGTGTGGTACCACATTACTACGTGATGCAAGCCAAAAAAAGCCCAGAATCTGGCCAACAAGTATGCGAAAAATGCGAAAGTACGAGCCAGATGAGGGCAAATACCAGACCTAACCCAGACATAACCGGCGATAACCTCTAAAATATTAATCGCAAACAGGTTTGATTGACTGTTTCGGTGTGGTACCGCATTCCTACGTGGTCCAAGCCAGAAAAAGGCCAGGATCTGCCCAACAAGTATGCGAAAAACGCGTAACTATGAGCCAGATGATTGCATATACCAGAAATAACCCAGGCATAACCAGCGTTATCCACTAAAATACTATTAGGAACCAGCTTTTATTGACAGTGTGGTACCACATTACTACGTGATCCAAGCCAGAAAAAGCCCAGGATCTGGCCAACAAGTATGCGAAAAATGCGAAAGAACGAGCCAGATGAGGGCAAATCCCAGACCTAACTGCGACATAACCGGCGTTATCCTCTAAAATATTAATCGCAACCACGTTCAATTGACTGTTTCGGTGTGGAACCTCATTACTACGGGATCCAAACCAGAAAAAACCCTGGATCTGCCCAACAAGTATGCGAAAAACGCGTAACTATGAGCCAGATGATTGCATATACCAGAAATAACCCAGGCATAACCAGCGTTATCCACTAAAATACTATTAGGATCCAGCTTTTATTGACAGTGTGGTACCACATTACTTCGTGATCCAAGCCAGAAAAAGCCCAGGATCTGGCCAACAAGTATGCGAAAAATGCGAAAGTACGAGCCAGATGATTGCAAATACCAGAACTAACCCAGACATTACCGGCGTTATCCTCAAAAATATTAATCGCAAACAGGTTTGATTGACTGTTTCGGTGTGGTACCGCATTCCTACGTGGTCCAAGCCAGGAAAAGGCCAGGATCTGCCCAACAAGTATGCGAAAAACGCGTAACTATGAGCCAGATGATTGCATATACCAGAAATAACCCAGGCATAACCAGCGTTATCCACTAAAATACTATTCGGAACCGGCTTCTATTGACTGTTTCAGTGTGGTACCACATTACTACGTGATCCAAACCAGAATTAGGCCCAGGATCTGGCCAACAAGTATGCGAAAAATGCGAAAGTACGAGCCAGATGATTGCAAATACCAGAACTAACCCAGACATTACCGGCGTTATCCTCTAAAATATTAATCGCAACCAGGTTTGATTGACTGTTTCGGTGTGGTACCGCATTACTACGTGGTCCAAGCCAGAAAAAGGCCAGGATCTGCCCAACAAGTATGTGAAAAATGCGAAAGTACGAGCCAGATGATTGCAAATACCAGAACTAACCCAGACATTACCGGCGTTATCCTCTAAAATATTAATCGCAACCAGGTTTGATTGACTGAATCGGTGTGGTACCACATTACTGCCATGTCAAAGTCGGAAAAAGCCCAGGATCTGGCCAACAAGTATGCGAAAAATGCGAAAGAACGAGCCAGATGAGGGCAAATCCCAGACCTAACCGTGACATAACCGGCGTTATCCTCTAAAATATTAATCGCAACCTGGATTAATTGACTGTTTCAGTGTGGTACCACATTACTGCCATGTCAAAGCCTGAAAAAGCCCACGATCTGGCCAACAAGTATGCGAAAAATGCGAAAGTACGAGCCAGATGATTGCTAATGCCAGATCTAACCGAGACATAACCGGCGTTATCCTCTAAACTATTAATCGCAAACAGGTTTAATTGACTGTTTCGGTGTGGTACCGCATTGCTACATGATCCAATCCGGAAAAAGCCCTGGATCTGGCCAACTAGTATGCGAAAAGTGCGAAAGTACGGGCCAGATGATTGCTAATACCAGACCAAACCGAGACATAACCGGCGTTATCCTCTAAAATATTAATCGCATACGGGTTTAATTCACTGTTTCGGTGTGGTACCGCATTACTACATGATCCAATCCAGAAAAAGCCCTGGATCTGGCCAACAAGTATGCGAAAAATGCGAAAGTACGAGCCAGATGAGTGCAAATACCACAACTAGCCCAAACGTAACCAGCGTTATCTTCCAAACTATTAACCGGAACCAGCTTTTATTGAGTGTTTCAGTATGGTACCACATTACTACGTTATCCAAACCAGAAAAAACCCAGTATCTGCCCAACAAGTATGCGAAAAACGCGTAACTATGAGCCAGATGATTGCATATACCAGAAATAACCCAGGCATAACCAGCGTTATCCGCTAAAATACTATTCGGAACCAGCTTCTATTGACTGTTTCAGTGTGGTACCACATTACTACGTGATCCAAACCAGAATTAGGCCCAGGATCTGGCCAACAAGTATGCGAAAAATGCGAAAGTACGAGCCAGATGATTGCAAATACCAGAACTAACCCAGACATTACCGGCGTTATCCTCTAAAATATTAATCGCAACCAGGTTTGATTGACTGTTTCGGTGTGGTACCGCATTACTACGTGGTCCAAGCCAGAAAAAGGCCAGGATCTGCCCAACAAGTATGTGAAAAATGCGAAAGTACGAGCCAGATGATTGCAAATACCAGAACTAACCCAGACATTACCGGCGTTATCCTCTAAAATATTAATCGCAACCAGGTTAGATTGACTGAATCGGTGTGGTACCACATTACTGCCATGTCAAAGTCGGAAAAAGCCCAGGATCTGGCCAACAAGTATGCGAAAAATGCGAAAGAACGAGCCAGATGAGGGCAAATCCCAGACCTAACCGTGACATAACCGGCGTTATCCTCTAAAATATTAATCGCAACCTGGATTAATTGACTGTTTCAGTGTGGTACCACATTACTGCCATGTCAAAGCCTGAAAAAGCCCACGATCTGGCCAACAAGTATGCGAAAAATGCGAAAGTACGAGCCAGATGATTGCTAATGCCAGACCTAACCGAGACATAACCGGCGTTATCCTCTAAACTATTAATCGCAAACAGGTTTAATTGACTGTTTCGGTGTGGTACCGCATTACTACATGATCCAATCCGGAAAAAGCCCTGGATCTGGCCAACTAGTATGCGAAAAGTGCGAAAGTACGGGCCAGATGATTGCTAATACCAGACCAAACCGAGACATAACCGGCGTTATCCTCTAAAATATTAATCGCATACGGGTTTAATTCACTGTTTCGGTGTGGTACCGCATTACTACATGATCCAATCCAGGAAAAGCCCTGGATCTGGCCAACAAGTATGCGAAAAATGCGAAAGTACGAGCCAGATGAGTGCAAATACCACAACTAGCCCAAACGTAACCAGCGTTATCTTCCAAACTATTAACCGGAACCAGCTTTTATTGAGTGTTTCAGTATGGTACCACATTACTACGTTATCCAAACCAGAAAAAACCCAGTATCTGCCCAACAAGTATGCGAAAAACGCGTAACTATGAGCCAGATGATTGCATATACCAGAAATAACCCAGGCATAACCAGCGTTATCCACTAAAATACTATTAGGAACCAGCTTTTATTGACAGTGTGGTACCACATTACTACGTGATCCAAGCCAGAAAAAGCCCAGGATCTGGCCAACAAGTATGCGAAAAATGCGAAAGAACGAGCCAGATGAGGGCAAATCCCAGACCTAACCGAGACATAACCGGCGTTATCCTCTAAAATATCAATCGCAACCAGGTTTAATTGATTGTTTCGGTGTGGTACCGCATTACTTCGTGATCCAAACCAGAAAAAGGCCTGGATCCGGCCAAAAAGTATGCGAAAAACGCGAATGTATAAGCCAGACGATTGCAAATACCAGAACTAACCCAGACATAACCAGCGGTGTCCTCGAAAATACTAATCGGAAACAGGTTTCATTGACTGTTTCAGTGTGGTACCACGTTACTACGTGGTCCAAACCAGAAAAAACCCAGGATCAGCCCAACAAGTATGCGAAAAACGCGTAGGTATGAGCCAGATGATTGCAAATACCAGAACTAACCCAGACATAACCAGCGTTATCCTCTAAAATACTATTCGGAACCAGCTTTTATTGACAGTGTGTTACCACATTACTACGTGATCCAAGCCAGAAAAAGCCCAGGATCTGGCCAACAAGTATGCGAAAAATGCGAAAGTACGAGCGAGATGATGGCAAATACCGGACCTAACCCAGACATAACCGGCGTTATCCTCTAAAATATTAATCCCAACACAGGTTTAGTTGACTGTTTCGGTGTGGTACCGCATTACTACGTGATCCAAACCAGAAAAAGGCCAGGATCTGGCCAACAAGTATGCGGAAAACGCGAAAGTATGAGTTAGATGATTGCAAATACCAGGACTAATCTAGACATAACCCAACGTTATCCTCTAAAATACTATTCGGAACCAACTTCTATTGACTGTTTCAGTGTGGTACCACATTACTACATGATCCAAACCAGAAAAAGCCTAGGATCTGGCCAACAATTATGCGAAAAATACGAAAGCTCGAGCCAGATGAGTGCAAATACCAGACCTAACCCAGACATAACTGGCGTTATCCTCTAAAATATTATTCGCAACCGGGATTAATTGACTGTTTCGGTGTGGAACCACACTACTACGGGATCCAAACCAGAATAAACCCAGGATCTTGCCAACAATTAGGCGAAAAACGCGAAAGTATGAGACAGATGATTGCAAATACCAGACCTAACCCAGACATAACCAGCGTTATCTTCTAAAATACTAATCGGAACCAGCTTTTATTGACTGTTTCAGTGTGGTACCACATTACTACGGGATCCAAACCAGAAGAAACCCAGGATCTGGCCAACAAGTATGCGAAAAACGCGAGAGTATGAGCCAGATGACGGCAAATATCAGACCTAACTTAGACACAACCGGCGTTATCCTCTAAAATATTAATCGCAACCAGGATTAATTTACTGTTTCGGTGTGGTGCCGCGTTACAACGTGATTCAATCCAGAAAAAGTCAAGGATCTGGCCAACAAGTATGCGAAAAATGCGAAAGTGCGAGCTAGATGAGGGCAAATACCAGAACTAACCGAGGCATAACCTGCGTTATCCTCTAAAATATTAATCGGAACCAGGTTTAATTGACTGTTTCAGTGTGGTACCACATCACTGCCATGTCAAAGCCTGAAAAAGCCCAGGATCTGGCCAAAAAGTATGCGAAAAATGCGAAAGTACGAGAAAGATGTGGGCAAATCCCAGACCTAACCGAGACATAACCTGCGCTATCCTCTAAAATATTCATAGCAACCACGTTTAATTGACTGTCTCGGTGTGCAACCTCATTACTACGGGATCCAAACCAGAAAAAACCCAGGATCTGGCCAACAAGTATGCGAAAAAAGCGAAAGTACGAGCCAGATGATTGCAAATACCAGAACTAACCCAGACATTACCGGCGTTGTCCTCTAAAATATTAATCACAAACAGGTTTGATTGACTGTTTCGGTGTGGTACCGCATTCCTACGTGGTCCAAGCCAGAAAAAGGCCAGGATCTGCCCAACAAGTATGCGAAAAACGCGTAAGTATGAGCCAGATGATTGCATATACCAGAAATAACCCAGGCATAACCAGCGTTATCCACTAAAATACTATTCGGAACCAGCTTTTATTGACAGTGTGGTACCACATTACTACGTGATCCAAGCCAGAAAAAGCCCAGGATCTGGCCAACAAGTACGCGAAAAATGCGAAAGTACGAGCCAGATGAGGGCAAATCCCAGACCTAACCGCGACATAACCGGCGTTATCCTCTAAAATATTAATCGCAACCACGTTCAATTGACTGTTTCGGTGTGGAACCTCATTACTACGGGATCCAAACCAGAAAAAACCCTGGATCTGGCCAACAAGTATGCGAAAAACGCGAAAGTATCAGCCAGATGATTGCAAATACCAGAACTTACCCAGACATTACCGGCGTTATCCTCTAAAATATTAATCGCAACCAGGTTTGATTGACTGGTTCGGTGTGGTACCGCATTACTACGTGGTCCAAGCCAGAAAAAGGCCAGGATCTGCCCAACAAGTATGTGAAAAATGCGAAAGTACGAGCCAGATGATTGCTAATACCAGACCTAACCGAGACATAACCGGCGTTATCCTCTAAAATATTAATCGCAACCAGGATTAATTGACTGTTTCGGTGTGGTGCCGCGTTACAACGTGATCCAAACCACAAAAAGTCAAGGATCTGGCCAACAAGTATGCGGAAAATGCGAAAGTACGAGCCAGATAAGGGCAAATACCAGACCTAACCAAGACGTAACCGGCGTTATCCTCTAAAATATTAATCCCAACACAGGCTTAGTTGACTGTTTCGGTGTGGTACCGCATTACTACGTGATCCAAACAAGAAAAAACCCAGGATCTGGCCAACAAGTATGCGAAAAAAGCGAAAGTACGAGCCAGATGATTGCAAATACCAGAACTAACCCAGACATTACCGGCGGTATCCTCTAAAATATTAATCGCAAACAGGTTTGATTGACTGTTTCGGTGTGGTACCGCATTCCTACGTGGTCCAAGCCAGAAAAAGGCCAGTATCTGCCCAACAAGTACGCAACAAACGCGTAAGTATGAGCCAGATGGTTGCATATACCAGACCAAACCGAGACATAACCGGCGTTATCGTCTAAAATATTAATCGCAACCAGGTTTGATTGGCTGTTTCGGTGTGGTACCGCATTACTACGTGGTCCAAGCCAGAAAAAGGCCAGGATCTGCCCAACAAGTATGCGAAAAATGCGAGAGTACGAGCCGGATGATTGCTAATACCAGACCAAACCGAGACATAACCGGCGTTATCCTCTAAATTATTAATCGCAAACAGGTTTGATTGACTGTTTCGGTGTGGTACCGCATCCCTACGTGGTCAAAGCCAGAAAAAGGCCAGGATCTGCCCAACAAGTATGCGAAAAACGCGTAAGTATGAGCCAGATGATTGCATATACCAGACCAAACCGAGACATAACCGGCGTTATCGTCTAAAATATTAATCGGAACCAGATTTTATTGACTGTTTCAGTGTGGTGCCACATTACTACGTCACCCAAACCAGAAAGAACCCAGGATCTGCCCAACAAGTATGCGAAAAACGCGTATGTATGAGCCAGATGATTGCAAATACCGGAAATGACCCAGACATAACCAGCGTTATCCTCTAAAATACTATTCGGAACCAGCTTTTATTGGCAGTGTGGTACCACATTACTACGTGATCCAAGCCAGAAAAAGCCCAGGATCTGGCCAACATGTATGCGAAAAGTGCGAAAGTACGAGCCAGATGAGGGCAAATAACAGACCTAACCAAGACGTAACCGGCGTTATCCTCTAAAATATTAATCCCAACCAGGTTTAGTTGACTGTTTCGGTGTGGTACCGCATTACTACGTGATCCAAACCAGAAAAAACCCAGGATCTGACCAACGAGTAAGTATGAGCCAGATGATTGCAAATACCAGAAATAACCCAGACATAACCAGCGTTATCCTCTAAAGTACTATTTCGAACCAGCTTTTATTGACAGTGTGGTACCACATTACTACGTGATCCAAGCCAGAAGAAGCCCAGGATCTGGCCAACATGTATGCGAAAAGTGCGAAAGTACGAGCCAGATGAGGGCAAATCCCAGACCTAACCGAGACATAACAGGCGTTATCCTCTAAAATATTAATTGCAACCAGGTTTAATTGACTGTTTCGTTGTGGTACCGCATTAGTACGTGATGCAAACCAGAAAAAGCCCTGGATCTGGCCAACAAGTATGCGAAAAATGCGACAGTACGAGCCAGATGAGTGCAAATACCAGGACTAATCTAGACATAACCAGCGTTATCCTCTAAAATACTATTCGGAACCAACTTCTATTGACTGTTTCAGTGTGGTACCACATTACTACATGATCGAAACCAGAAAAAACCTACGATCTGGCCAACAATTATGCGAAAAATACGAAAGCTCGAGCCAGATGAGGGCAGATCCCAGACCTAACCGAGACATAACAGGCGTTATCCTCTAAAATATTAATTGCAACCAGGTTTAATTGACTGTTTCGGTGTGGTACCGCATTAGTACGTGAAGCAAACCAGAAAAAACCCAGGATCTGGCCAACAAGTATGCGAAAAACGCGAGAGTATGAGACAGATGACGGCAAATATCAGACCTAACTTAGACACAACCGGCGTTATCCTCTAAAATATTAATCGCAACCAGGATTAATTTACTGTTTCGGTGTGGTGCCGCGTTACAACGTGATCCAATCCAGAAAAAGTCAAGGATCTGGCCAACAAGTATGCGAAAAATGCGAAAGTACGAGCCAGATGAGTGCAAATACCAGACCTAACCCAGACATAACCGGCGTTATCCTCTAAAATAGTATTCGCAACCGGGATTAATTGACTGTTTCGGTGTGGAACCACAGTACTACGGGATCCAAACCAGAATAAACCCAGGATCTTGCCAACAATTAGGCGAAAAACGCGTAAGTATGAGCCAGATGACTGCAAATACCAGAACTAACCCAGACATAACCAGCGTTATCCTCTAAAATACTATTCGGAACCAGATTTTATTGACAGTGTGTTACCACATTACTACGTGATCCAAGCCAGAAAAAGCCCAGGATCTGGCCAACAAGTATGCGAAAAGTGCGAAAGTACGAGCCAGATGAGGGCAAATCCCAGACCTAACCGAGACATAACCGGCGTTATCCTCTAAAATATCAATCGCAACCAGGTTTAATTGATTGTTTCGGTGTGGTACCGCATTACTTCGTGATCCAAACCAGAAAAAGGCCAGGATCCGGCCAAAAAGTATGCGAAAAACGCGAAAGTATAAGCCAGATGATTGCAAATACCAGAACTAACTCAGACATAACCAGCGGTGTCCTCAAAAATACTAATCGGAAACAGGTTTTATTGACTCTTTCAGTGTGGCACCACGTTACTACGTGGTCCAAGCCTGAAAAACCCCAGGATCTGGCCAACAAGTATGCGAAAAATGCGAAAGTAGGAGCCAGATGTGTGCAAGTACCAGAACTAACCCAAACGTAACCAGCGTTATCCTCTAAAATATTAATCCCAAACAGGTTTCGTTGGCTGTTTCGGTGTGGAACCACATTACGACGGGATCCAAACCAGAAAAAACTCTGGATCTGGCCAACAAGTATGCGAAAAACGCGAAAGTATGAGCCAGATGATTGCAAATACCAGAACTTACCCAGACATTACCGGCGTTATCCTCTAAAATATTAATCGCAACCAGGTTTGATTGACTGGTTCGGTGTGGTACCGCATTACTACGTGGTCCAAGCCAGAAAAAGGCCAGGATCTGCCCAACAAGTATGTGAAAAATGCGAAAGTACGAGCCAGATGATTGCTAATACCAGACCTAACCGAGACATAACCGGCGTTATCCTCTAAAATATTAATCGCAACCAGGATTAATTGACTGTTTCGGTGTGGTGCCGCGTTACAACGTGATCCAAACCACAAAAAGTCAAGGATCTGGCCAACAAGTATGCGGAAAATGCGAAAGTACGAGCCAGATGAGGGCAAATACCAGACCTAACCAAGACGTAACCGGCGTTATCCTCTAAAATATTAATCCCAACACAGGCTTAGTTGACTGTTTCGGTGTGGTACCGCATTACTACGTGATCCAAACAAGAAAAAACCCAGGATCTGGCCAACAAGTATGCGAAAAAAGCGAAAGTACGAGCCAGATGATTGCAAATACCAGAACTAACCCAGACATTACCGGCGGTATCCTCTAAAATATTAATCGCAAAGAGGTTTGATTGACTGTTTCGGTGTGGTACCGCATTCCTACGTGGTCCAAGCCAGAAAAAGGCCAGGATCTGCCCAACAAGTACGCAACAAACGCGTAAGTATGAGCCAGATGATTGCATATACCAGACCAAACCGAGACATAACCGGCGTTATCGTCTAAAATATTAATCGGAACCAGCTTTTATTGACTGTTTCGGTGTGGTACCACATTACTACGTGGACCAAGCCAGAAAAATGCCAGGATCTGGCCAACAAGTATGGGAAAAATGCGAAAGTACGAGCCAGATGAGGGCAAATCCCAGACCTAACCGAGACATAACCGGCGTTATCCTCTAAAATATTAATCGCATCCTGGATTAATTGAATGATTCAGTGTGGTACCAGATTACTACGTGGTCAAAGCCAGAAAAAGGCCAGGATCTGGCCAACAAGTATGCGGAAAATCTGAATGTATGAGCCTGATCAGAGCAAATCCCAGACCTAACATAGACCTAACATGCGTTATCCTCTAAAATATTGATCGAAACCAGGTTTAATGGACAGTTTCAGTGTGGTACCACATTACTACGTGATGCAAGCCAAAAAAAGCCCAGAATCTGGCCAACAAGTATGCGAAAAATGCGAAAGTACGAGCCAGATGAGGGCAAATACCAGACCTAACCCAGACATAACCGGCGTTATCCTCTAAAATATTACTCGGAACCAGGTTTAATTGACTGTTTCAGTGTGGTACCACATTACTACGTGATCCAAACCAGAATTAGGCCCAGGATCTGGCCAACAAGTATGCGAAAAATGCGAAAGTACGAGCCAGATGATTGCAAATACCAGAACTAACCCAGACATTACCGTCGATAACCTCTAAAATATTAATCGCAAACAGGTTTGATTGACTGTTTCGGTGTGGTACCGCATTCCTACGTGGTCCTAGCCAGAAAAAGGCCAGGATCTGCCCAACAAGTATGCGAAAAACGCGTAACTATGAGCCAGATGATTGCATATACCAGAAATAACCCAGGCATAACCAGCGTTATCCACTAAAATACTATTAGGAACCAGCTTTTATTGACAGTGTGGTACCACATTACTACGTGATCCAAGCCAGAAAAAGCCCAGGATCTGGCCAACAAGTATGCGAAAAATGCGAAAGAACGAGCCAGATGAGGGCAAATCCCAGACCTAACCGCGACATAACCGGCGTTATCCTCTAAAATATTAATCGCAACCACGTTCAATTGACTGTTTCGGTGTGGAACCTCATTACTACGGGATCCAAACCAGAAAAAACCCTGGATCTGCCCAACAAGTATGCGAAAAACGCGTAACTATGAGCCAGATGATTGCATATACCAGAAATAACCCAGGCATAACCAGCGTTATCCACTAAAATACTATTAGGATCCAGCTTTTATTGACAGTGTGGTACCACATTACTTCGTGATCCAAGCCAGAAAAAGCCCAGGATCTGGCCAACAAGTATGCGAAAAATGCGAAAGTACGAGCCAGATGATTGCAAATACCAGAACTAACCCAGACATTACCGGCGTTATCCTCTAAAATATTAATCGCAACCAGGTTTGATTGACTGAATCGGTGTGGTACCACATTACTGCCAAGTCAAAGTCGGAAAAAGCCCAGGATCTGGCCAACAAGTATGCGAAAAATGCGAAAGAACGAGCCAGATGAGGGCAAATCCCAGACCTAACCGTGACATAACCGGCGTTATCCTCTAAAATATTAATCGCAACCTGGATTAATTGACTGTTTCAGTGTGGTACCACATTACTGCCATGTCAAAGCCTGAAAAAGCCCACGATCTGGCCAACAAGTATGCGAAAAATGCGAAAGTACGAGCCAGATGATTGCTAATGCCAGACCTAACCGAGACATAACCGGCGGTATCCTCTAAAATATTAATCGCAAACAGGTTTGATTGACTGTTTCGGTGTGGTACCGCATTCCTACGTGGTCCAAGCCAGAAAAAGGCCAGTATCTGCCCAACAAGTATGCGAAAAACGCGTAACTATGAGCCAGATGATTGCATATACCAGAAATAACCCAGGCATAACCAGCGTTATCCACTAAAATACTATTCGGAACCAGCTTCTATTGACTGTTTCAGTGTGGTACCACATTACTACGTGATCCAAACCAGAATTAGGCCCAGGATCTGGCCAACAAGTATGCGAAAAATGCGAAAGTACGAGCCAGATGATTGCAAATACCAGAACTAACCCAGACATTACCGGCGTTATCCTCTAAAATATTAATCGCAACCAGGTTTGATTGACTGTTTCGGTGTGGTACCGCATTACTACGTGGTCCAAGCCAGAAAAAGGCCAGGATCTGCCCAACAAGTATGTGAAAAATGCGAAAGTACGAGCCAGATGATTGCAAATACCAGAACTAACCCAGACATTACCGGCGTTATCCTCTAAAATATTAATCGCAACCAGGTTTGATTGACTGAATCGGTGTGGTACCACATTACTGCCAAGTCAAAGTCGGAAAAAGCCCAGGATCTGGCCAACAAGTATGCGAAAAATGCGAAAGAACGAGCCAGATGAGGGCAAATCCCAGACCTAACCGTGACATAACCGGCGTTATCCTCTAAAATATTAATCGCAACCTGGATTAATTGACTGTTTCAGTGTGGTACCACATTACTGCCATGTCAAAGCCTGAAAAAGCCCACGATCTGGCCAACAAGTATGCGAAAAATGCGAAAGTACGAGCCAGATGATTGCTAATGCCAGACCTAACCGAGACATAACCGGCGTTATCCTCTAAACTATTAATCGCAAACAGGTTTAATTGACTGTTTCGGTGTGGTACCGCATTACTACATGATCCAATCCGGAAAAAGCCCTGGATCTGGCCAACTAGTATGCGAAAAGTGCGAAAGTACGGGCCAGATGATTGCTAATACCAGACCAAACCGAGACATAACCGGCGTTATCCTCTAAAATATTAATCGCATACGGGTTTAATTCACTGTTTCGGTGTGGTACCGCATTCCTACGTGGTCCAAGCCAGGAAAAGGCCAGGATCTGCCCAACAAGTATGCGAAAAACGCGTAACTATGAGCCAGATGATTGCATATACCAGAAATAACCCAGGCATAACGAGCGTTATCCACTAAAATACTATTCGGAACCAGCTTCTATTGACTGTTTCAGTGTGGTACCACATTACTACGTGATCCAAACCAGAATTAGGCCCAGGATCTGGCCAACAAGTATGCGAAAAATGCGAAAGTACGAGCCAGATGATTGCAAATACCAGAACTAACCCAGACATTACCGGCGTTATCCTCTAAAATATTAATCGCAACCAGGTTTGATTGACTGTTTCGGTGTGGTACCGCATTACTACGTGGTCCAAGCCAGAAAAAGGCCAGGATCTGCCCAACAAGTATGTGAAAAATGCGAAAGTACGAGCCAGATGATTGCAAATACCAGAACTAACCCAGACATTACCGGCGTTATCCTCTAAAATATTAATCGCAACCAGGTTTGATTGACTGAATCGGTGTGGTACCACATTACTGCCATGTCAAAGTCGGAAAAAGCCCAGGATCTGGCCAACAAGTATGCGAAAAATGCGAAAGAACGAGCCAGATGAGGGCAAATCCCAGACCTAACCGTGACATAACCGGCGTTATCCTCTAAAATATTAATCGCAACCTGGATTAATTGACTGTTTCAGTGTGGTACCACATTACTGCCATGTCAAAGCCTGAAAAAGCCCACGATCTGGCCAACAAGTATGCGAAAAATGCGAAAGTACGAGCCAGATGATTGCTAATGCCAGACCTAACCGAGACATAACCGGCGTTATCCTCTAAACTATTAATCGCAAACAGGTTTAATTGACTGTTTCGGTGTGGTACCGCATTACTACATGATCCAATCCGGAAAAAGCCCTGGATCTGGCCAACTAGTATGCGAAAAGTGCGAAAGTACGGGCCAGATGATTGCTAATACCAGACCAAACTGAGACATAACCGGCGTTATCCTCTAAAATATTCATAGCAACCACGTTTAATTGACTGTTTCGGTGTGCAACCTCATTACTACGGGATCCAAACCAGAAAAAACCCAGGATCTGGCCAACAAGTATGCGAAAAAAGCGAAAGTACGAGCCAGATGATTGCAAATACCAGAACTAACCCAGACATTACCGGCGTTGTCCTCTAAAATATTAATCACAAACAGGTTTGATTGACTGTTTCGGTGTGGTACCGCATTCCTACGTGGTCCAAGCCAGAAAAAGGCCAGGATCTGCCCAACAAGTATGCGAAAAACGCGTAAGTATGAGCCAGATGATTGCATATACCAGAAATAACCCAGGCATAACCAGCGTTATCCACTAAAATACTATTCGGAACCAGCTTTTATTGACAGTGTGGTACCACATTACTACGTGATCCAAGCCAGAAAAAGCCCAGGATCTGGCCAACAAGTATGCGAAAAATGCGAAAGTACGAGCCAGATGAGGGCAAATCCCAGACCTAACCGCGACATAACCGGCGTTATCCTCTAAAATATTAATCGCAACCACGTTCAATTGACTGTTTCGGTGTGGAACCTCATTACTACGGGATCCAAACCAGAAAAAACCCTGGATCTGGCCAACAAGTATGCGAAAAACGCGAAAGTATGAGCCAGATGATTGCAAATACCAGAACTTACCCAGACATTACCGGCGTTATCCTCTAAAATATTAATCGCAACCAGGTTTGATTGACTGGTTCGGTGTGGTACCGCATTACTACGTGGTCCAAGCCAGAAAAAGGCCAGGATCTGCCCAACAAGTATGTGAAAAATGCGAAAGTACGAGCCAGATGATTGCTAATACCAGACCTAACCGAGACATAACCGGCGTTATCCTCTAAAATATTAATCGCAACCAGGTTTGATTGGCTGTTTCGGTGTGGTACCGCATTACTACGTGGTCCAAGCCAGAAAAAGGCCAGGATCTGCCAAACAAGTATGCGAAAAATGCGAGAGTACGAGCCGGATGATTGCTAATACCAGACCAAACCGAGACATAACCGGCGTTATCCTCTAAATTATTAATCGCAAACAGGTTTGATTGACTGTTTCGGTGTGGTACCGCATCCCTACGTGGTCAAAGCCAGAAAAAGGCCAGGATCTGCCCAACAAGTATGCGAAAAACGCGTAAGTATGAGCCAGATGATTGCATATACCAGACCAAACCGAGACATAACCGGCGTTATCGTCTAAAATATTAATCGGAACCAGATTTTATTGACTGTTTCAGTGTGGTGCCACATTACTACGTCACCCAAACCAGAAAAAACCCAGGATCTGCCCAACAAGTATGCGAAAAACGCGTATGTATGAGCCAGATGATTGCAAATACCGGAAATGACCCAGACATAACCAGCGTTATCCTCTAAAATACTATTCGGAACCAGCTTTTATTGGCAGTGTGGTACCACATTACTACGTGATCCAAGCCAGAAAAAGCCCAGGATCTGGCCAACATGTATGCGAAAAGTGCGAAAGTACGAGCCAGATGAGGGCAAATAACAGACCTAACCAAGACGTAACCGGCGTTATCCTCTAAAATATTAATCCCAACCAGGTTTAGTTGACTGTTTCGGTGTGGTACCGCATTACTACGTGATCCAAACCAGAAAAAACCCAGGATCTGACCAACGAGTAAGTATGAGCCAGATGATTGCAAATACCAGAAATAACCCAGACATAACAAGCGTTATCCTCTAAAGTACTATTTGGAACCAGCTTTTATTGACAGTGTGGTACCACATTACTACGTGATCCAAGCCAGAAAAAGCCCAGGATCTGGCCAACATGTATGCGAAAAGTGCGAAAGTACGAGCCAGATGAGGGCAAATCCCAGACCTAACCGAGACATAACAGGCGTTATCCTCTAAAATATTAATTGCAACCAGGTTTAATTGACTGTTTCGTTGTGGTACCGCATTAGTACGTGATGCAAACCAGAAAAAGCCCTGGATCTGGCCAACAAGTATGCGAAAAATGCGACAGTACGAGCCAGATGAGTGCAAATACCAGGACTAATCTAGACATAACCAGCGTTATCCTCTAAAATACTATTCGGAACCAACTTCTATTGACTGTTTCAGTGTGGTACCACATTACTACATGATCGAAACCAGAAAAAACCTACGATCTGGCCAACAATTATGCGAAAAATACGAAAGCTCGAGCCAGATGAGGGCAAATCCCAGACCTAACCGAGACATAACAGGCGTTATCCTCTAAAATATTAATTGCAACCAGGTTTAATTGACTGTTTCGGTGTGGTACCGCATTAGTACGTGAAGCAAACCAGAAAAAACCCAGGATCTGGCCAACAAGTATGCGAAAAACGCGAGAGTATGAGACAGATGACGGCAAATATCAGACCTAACTTAGACACAACCGGCGTTATCCTCTAAAATATTAATCGCAACCAGGATTAATTTACTGTTTCGGTGTGGTGCCGCGTTACAACGTGATCCAATCCAGAAAAAGTCAAGGATCTGGCCAACAAGTATGCGAAAAATGCGAAAGTACGAGCCAGATGAGTGCAAATACCAGACCTAACCCAGACATAACCGGCGTTATCCTCTAAAATAGTATTCGCAACCGGGATTAATTGACTGTTTCGGTGTGGAACCACACTACTACGGGATCCAAACCAGAATAAACCCAGGATCTTGCCAACAATTAGGCGAAAAACGCGTAAGTATGAGCCAGATGACTGCAAATACCAGAACTAACCCAGACATAACCAGCGTTATCCTCTAAAATACTATTCGGAACCAGATTTTATTGACAGTGTGTTACCACATTACTACGTGATCCAAGCCAGAAAAAGCCCAGGATCTGGCCAACAAGTATGCGAAAAGTGCGAAAGTACGAGCCAGATGAGGGCAAATCCCAGACCTAACCGAGACATAACCGGCGTTATCCTCTAAAATATCAATCGCAACCAGGTTTAATTGATTGTTTCGGTGTGGTACCGCATTACTTCGTGATCCAAACCAGAAAAAGGCCAGGATCCGGCCAAAAAGTATGCGAAAAACGCGAAAGTATAAGCCAGATGATTGCAAATACCAGAACTAACTCAGACATAACCAGCGGTGTCCTCAAAAATACTAATCGGAAACAGGTTTTATTGACTCTTTCAGTGTGGCACCACGTTACTACGTGGTCCAAGCCTGAAAAACCCCAGGATCTGGCCAACAAGTATGCGAAAAATGCGAAAGTAGGAGCCAGATGTGTGCAAGTACCAGAACTAACCCAAACGTAACCAGCGTTATCCTCTAAAATATTAATCCCAAACAGGTTTCGTTGGCTGTTTCGGTGTGGAACCACATTACGACGGGATCCAAACCAGAAAAAACCCGAGATCTGGCCAACAAGTAAGCGAAAAATGCGAAAGTACGAGCGAGATGAGGGCAAATACCGGACCTAACCCAGACATAACCGGCGTTATCCCCTAAAATACTAATCGCAAACAGGTTTGATTGACTGTTTCGGTGTGGTACCGTATTACTACGTGATCCAAACCAGAAAAAGGCCAGGATCTGGCCAACAAGTATGCGAAAAATGCGAAAGTACGAGCCAGATGAGGGCAAATCCCAGACCTAACCGAGACATAACCTGCGCTATCCTCTAAAATATTAATCCCAAACAGGTTTAGTTGACTGTTTCGGTGTGGAACCACATTACGACGGGATCCAAACCACAAAAAACCCGAGATCTGGCCAACAAGTAAGCGAAAAATGCGAAAGTACGAGCGAGATGAGGGCAAATACCGGACCTAACCGAGACATAACCTGCGCTATCCTCTAAAATATTAATCGCAACCAGGTTTAATTTACTGTTTCGGTGTGGTACCGTATTACTACGTGATCCAAACCAGAAAAAGGCCAGGATCTGGCCAACAAGTATGCGAAAAATGCGAAAGTACGTGCCAGATCAGGGCAAATATCAGACCTAACTTAGACACAACCGGCGTTATCCTCTAAAATATTAATCGCAACCACGATTAATTGACTGTTTCGGCGTGGTGCCGCGTTACAACGTGATCCAAACCACAAAAAGTCAAGGATCTGGCCAACAAGTAAGCGAAAAATGCGAAAGTACGAGCCAGATGTGGGCAAATCCCAAACCTAACCGAGACATAACCTGCGCTATCCTCTAAAATATTAATAGCAACCAGGATTAATTGACTGTTTCGGTGTGGAACCTCATTACTACGGGATCCAAACCAGAAAAAACCCAGGATCTGGCCAACAAGTATGCGAAAAAAGCGAAAGTACGAGCCAGATGATTGGAAATACCAGAACTAACCCAGACATTACCGGCGTTATCCTCTAAAATATTAATCGCAAACAGGTTTGATTGACTGTTTCGGTGTGGTACCGCATTCCTACGTGGTCCAAGCCAGAAAAAGGCCAGGATCTGCCCAACAAGTATGCGAAAAACGCGTAAGTATGAGCCAGATGATTGCATATACCAGAAATAACCCAGGCATAATCAGCGTTATCCACTAAAATACTATTCGGAACCAGCTTTTATTGACAGTGTGGTACCACATTACTACGTGATCCAAGCCAGGAAAAGCCCAGGATCTGGCCTACAAGTATGCGAAAAATGCGAAAGTACGAGCCAGATGAAGGCAAATCCCAGACCTAACCGCGACATAACCGGCGTTATCCTCTAAAATATTAATCGCAACCACGTTCAATTGACTGTTTCGGTGTGGAACCTCATTACTACGGGATCCAAACCAGAAAAAACCCTGGATCTGGCCAACAAGTATGCGAAAAACGCGTAAGTACGAGCCAGATGATTGCAAATACCAGAACTTACCCAGACATTACCGGCGTTATCCTCTAAAATATTAATCGCAACCAGGTTTGATTGACTGTTTCGGTGTGGTACCGCATTACTACATGATCCAAACGAGAAAAAGCCCTGAATCTGGCCAACAAGTATGCGAAAAATGCGAAAGTACGAGCCAGATGAGTGCAAATACCAGAACTAACCCAAACGTAAACAGCGTTATCCTCCAAACTATTAATCGGAACCACCTTTTATTGACTGTTTCAGTGTGGTGCCACATTACTACGTTATCCAAACCAGAAAAAACCCAGGATCTGCCCAACAATTATGCGAAAAACGCGTATGTATGAGCCAGATGATTGCAAATACCGGAAATAACCCAGACATAACCAGCGTTATCCTCTAAAATACTATTCGGAATCAGCTTTTATTGTCAGTGTGGTACCACATTACTACGTGATCCAAGCCAGAAAAAGCCCAGGATCTGGCCAACATGTATGCGAAAAGTGCGAAAGTACGAGCCAGATGAGGGCAAATAACAGACCTAACCAAGGCTTAACCGGCGTTATCCTCTAAAATATTAATCGCAACACAGGTTTAGTTGACTGTTTCGGTGTCGTACCGCATTACTACGTGATCCAAACAAGAAAAAACCCAGGATCTGGCCAACAAGTATGCGAAAAAAGCGAAAGTACGAGCCAGATGATTGCAAATACCAGAACTAACCCAGACATAACCAGCGTTATCCTCTAAAATACTATTCGGAACCAGCTTTTATTGACAGTGCGGTACCACATTACTACGTGATCCAAGCCAGAAAAGGCCCAGGATCTGGCCAACATGTATGCGAAAAGTGCGAAAGTACGAGCCAGATGAGGGCAAATAACAGACCTAACCAAGGCTTAACCGGCGTTATCCTCTAAAATATTAATCCCAACAAGGTTTAGTTGACTGTTTCGGTGTGGTACCGCATTACTACGTGATCCAAACCAGAAAAAGGCCAGGATCTGGCCAACAAGTATGCGAAAAACGAGTAAGTATGAGTTAGATGATTGCAAATACCAGGACTAATCTAGACATAACCAGCGTTAACCTCTAAAATACTACTCGGAACCAACTTCTATTGACTGTTTCAGTGTGGTACCACATTACTACATGATCCAAACCAGAAAAAGCCTAGGATCTGGGCAACAATTATGCGAAAAATACGAAAGCTCGAGCCAGATGAGGGCAAATCCGAGACCTAACCGAGACATAACCGGCGTTATCCTCTAAAATATTAATCGCAACCAGCTTTAATTGACTGTTTCGGTGTGGTTACGCATTACTACGTGATCCAAACCAGAAAAAGGCCAGGATCTGGCCAACAAGTATGCGAAAAATGCGAAAGTACGAGCCAGATGAGGGTAAATACCAGACCTAACCCAGGCATTACCGGCGTTATCCTCTAAAATATCTATCGCAACCAGTTTTAATTGATTGTTTCGGTGTGGTACCGCATTACTTCGTGATCCAAACCAGAAAAAGGCCAGGATCTGGCCAACAAGTATGCGAAAAATGCGAAAGATCGAGCCAGATGTGTGCAAGTACCAGAACTAACCCAAACGTAACCAGCGTTATCCTCTAAAATATTAATCCCAAACAGGTTTCGTTGACTGTTTCGGTGTGGAACCACATTACGACGGGATCCAAACCACAAAAAACCCGAGATCTGGCCAACAAGTAAGCGAAAAATGCGAAAGTACGAGCGAGATGAGGGCAAATACCGGACCTAACCCAGACATAACCGGCGTTATCACCTAATATACTAATCGGATCCAGCTTTTATTGACTGTTTCAGTGTGGTACCACATTACTACGTTATCCAAACCAGAAAAAACCCAGGATCTGCCCAACAAGTATGCGAAAAACGCGTAAGTATGAGCCAGATGATTGCATATACCAGAACTAACCCAGACATAACCAGCGTTATCCTCTAAAATACTATTCGGAACCAGCTTTTATTGACAGTGTGTTACCACATTACTACGTGATCCAAGCCAGAAAAAGCCCAGGATCTGGCCAACAAGTATGCGAAAAATGCGAAACTACGAGCCAGATGAGGGCAAATACCAGACCTAACCAAGACGTAACCGGCGTTATCCTCTAAAATATTAATCCCAAACAGGTTTAGTTGACTGTTTCGGTGTGGAACCACATTACGACGGGATCCAAACAACAAAAAACCCGAGATCTGGCCAACAAGTAAGCAAAAATGCGAAAGTACGAGCGAGATGAGGGCAAATACCAGACCTAACCCAGCCATAACCGGCGTTAACCCCTGAAATACTAATCGGATCCAGCTTTTATTGACTGTTTCAGTGTGGTACCACATTACTACGTGATCCAAGCCAGAAAAAGCCCAGGATCTGGCCAACTAGTATGCGAGAAATGCAAAAGTACGAGCCAGATGAGGGCAAATACCGGAACTAACCGAGGCATAACCTGCGTTATCCTCTAAAATATTAATCGGAACCAGGTTTAATTGTCTGTTTCAGTGTGGTACCACATCACTGCCATGTCAAAGCCTGAAAAAGCCCAGGATCTGGCCAACAAGTATGCGAAAAATGCGAAAGTACGAGCGAGATGAGGGCAAATACCAGACCTAACCCAGCCATAACCGGCGTTAACCCCTGAAATACTAATCGGAAACAGGTTTTATTGACTGTTTCGGTGTGGTACCGCATTCCTACGTGGTCCAAGCCAGAAAAAGGCCAGGATCTGCCCAACAAGTATGCGAAAAACGCGTAAGTATGAGCCAGATGATTGCATATACCAGAACTAACCCAGGCATAACCAGCGTTATCCACTAAAATACTATTCGGAACCAGCTTTTATTGACAGTGCGGTACCACATTACTACGTGATCCAAGCCAGAAAAAGCCCAGGATCTGGCCAACAAGTATGCGAAAAATGCGAAAGTACGAGCCAGATGAGGACAAATCCCAGACCTAACCGCGACATAACCGGCGTTATCCTCTAAAATATCAATCGCAACCAGGTTTAATTGATTGTCTCGGTGTGGTACCGCATTACTACGTGATCCAAACCAGAAAAAACCCAAGATCTGCCCAACAAGTATGCGAAAAACGCGTAAGTATGAGCCAGATGATTGCAAATACCAGAACTAACCCAGACATAACCAGCGTTATCCTCTAAAACACTATTCGGAACCAGCTTTTATTGACAGTGTGTTACCACATGACTACGTGATCCAAGCCAGAAAACTGCCAGGATCTGGCCAACTAGTGTGCGAGAAATGCGAAAGTACGAGCCAGATGAGGGCAAATCCCAGACCTAACCGAGACATAACCTGCGCTATCCTCTAAAATATTAATCGCAACCAGGTTTAATTTACTGTTTCGGTGTCGTACCGTATTACTACGTGATCCAAACCAGAAAAAGGCCAGGATCTGGCCAACAAGTATGCGAAAAATGCGAAAGTACGAGCCAGATGAGGGCAAATATCAGACCTAACTTAGACACAACCGGCGTTATCCTCTAAAATATTAATCGCAACCAGGATTAATTGACTGTTTCGGTGTGGTGCCGCGTTACAACTTGATCCAAACCAGAAAAAGTCAAGGATCTGGCCAACAAGTATGCGAAAAATGCGAAAGTACGAGCCAGATGAGGGAAAATCCCAGACGTAACCGAGACATAACCTGCGCTATCCTCTAAAATATTAATAGCAACCACGTTTAATTGACTGTTTCGGTGTGGAACCTCATTATTACGGGATCCAAACCAGAAAAAACCCAGGATCTGGCCAACAAGTATGCGAAAAAAGCGAAAGTACGAGCCAGATGATTGCAAATACCAGAACTAACCCAAACATTACCGGCGTTATCCTCTAAAATATTAATCGCAAACAGGTTTGATTGACTGTTTCGGTGTGGTACCGCATTCCTCCGTGGTCCAAGCCAGAAAAAGGCCAGGATCTGCCCAACAAGTATGCGAAAAACGCGTAAGTATGATCCAGATGATTGCATATACCAGAAATAACCCAGGCATAACTAGCGTTATCCACTAAAATTCTATTCGGAACCAGCTTTTATTCACAGTGTGGTACCACATTACTACGTGATCCAAGCCAGAAAAAGCCCAGGATCTGGCCA
The DNA here is from genome assembly GCF_051014445.1 of Colletes latitarsis. Lineage (NCBI taxonomy): Eukaryota > Metazoa > Arthropoda > Insecta > Hymenoptera > Colletidae > Colletes > Colletes latitarsis. The sequence continues at coordinate 4,644,713 of NC_135137.1, forward strand.
ACATGTATGCGAAAAGTGCGAAAGTACGAGCCAGATGAGGGCAAATCCCAGACCTAACCGAGACATAACCGGCGTTATCCTCTAAAATATTAATCGCAACCAGCTTTAATTGACTGTTTCGGTGTGGTACCGCATTACGACGTGATCCAAACCAGAAAAAGGCCAGGATCTGGCCAACAAGTATGCGGAAAATGCGAAAGTACGAGCCAGATGAGGGCAAATACCAGACCTAACCAAGACGTAACCGGCGTTATTCTCTAAAATATTCATCCCAACACAGGTTTAGTTGACTGTTTCGGTGTGGTACCGCATTACTACGTGATCCAAACCAGAAAAAACCCAGGATCTGGCCAACAAGTATGCGAAAAAAGCGAAAGTACGAGCCAGATGATTGCAAATACCAGAACTAACCCAGACATTACCGGCGTTATCCTCTAAAATATTAATCGGAACCAGCTTTCATTGACAGTGTGGTACCACATTACTACGTGATCCAAGCCAGAAAAAGCCCAGGATCTGGCCAACATGTATGCGAAAAACGCGAAAGTATGAGCCAGATGATTGCAAATACCAGGACTAATCTAGACATAACCAGCGTTATCTTCTAAAATATTAATCGCAACCACGTTCAATTGACTGTTTCGGTTTGGAACCTCATTACTACGGGATCCAAACCAGAAAAAACCCTGGATCTGGCCGACAAGTATGCGAAAAACGCGAAAGTACGAGCCAGATGATTGCAAATACCAGAACTTACCCAGACATTACCGGCGTTATCCTCTAAAATATTAATCGCAACCAGGTTTGATTGACTGTTTCGGTGTGGTACCGCATTACTACATGATCCAAACCGGAAAAAGCCCTGAATCTGGCCAACAAGTATGCGAAAAATGCGAAAGTATGTGCCTGATGATTGCAAATACCAGAACTAACCCAAACATAACCAGCGTTATCCTCTAAAATACTATTCGGAACCAGCTTTTATTGACAGTGTGGTACCACATTACTACTTGATCCAAGCCAGAAAAAGCCCAGGATCTGGCCAACATGTATGCGAAAAACGCGAAAGTATGAGCCAGATGATTGCAAATACCAGGACTAATCTAGACATAACCTGCGTTATCCTCTAGAATACTATTCGGAACCAACTTCTATTGACTGTTTCAGTGTGGTACCACATTACTACATGATCCAAACCAAAAAAAGCCTTTTTTTTTTTTTTTTTTTTTTTTTGTACGTGGGGAAATCCTCATGGACACCCCGAGGCCCATAAGTAGGGGAGGGCCTCAGGGTAGTGCCAGACTCCTACCGGCTAAAACCCCACGGTGACCGTCCTCGGGCGCTGCGGCGGGGGACCGGGAACTCTAGTGAGACATCACAGAGTCCCCCGCCGCGCCTTGCCTATCGAGGCTCATCCCGGGGGGATTGACAACGTGTCCCTCCCCCCCTGATTTCTCCGCCGCAGACACCAGGTCACCCGACGCCCGCGGCCACGGGGCTGCCTTCGGTGCTCGGGTCCCTATCTCCGAGCACCTGCAGCCCACACCGGCGGCCCGTCCATCCCCCGGCCATCGACGTGGTGGCCGGAGTTGAACTTTGACAGGCCACCTACCCCTTCAGGAGCTATTGGAGTGGGCCAGGAGGCGAAGGTCGCCTCGCCCTGGTTCCTCTCCGAGCCCTCCCTCTTTGAGCGGGATGCGCGGCCTGCTCGCGCGCCCGCTCGGCGGCCTCCTTCTGTGACATAACTACCTCGCAGAAGGAGGCCACCACTTGCCATGTCCTCTCGCTGGCCACCATCTTGCCAACTACTGTGGCCAGCGAGAGGTTCCTCCCAACTTCCTGCAGCAGGACACGGCGCTCATCTGCCCACGCTGGGCAGGCTGCCAGCGTGTGCTGCGCCGTGTCCTGAGGATCCCCACAGTGGTGGCACACCGCCGTCGCCTCCTTCCCGATTCGACACAGGTACTCACCAAAGCAACCATGCCCGGTGAGCATCTGTGTCATCCTGTAGGACAACCTACCCGGTTTGTCCTGCCACTCTTGCCAATGTGGCAGGACTGCACCAACGGACCGTTGTGTGGCTCCACCAGCCTGAATTAGTTGGTGGAACCACATAAACAAAACGGTCCGTTGGGCATGGCGCCTCGTCCCTTCGACCGCTTGCCTCCTCTCCTCTGGCGGCCTCCCAGCCTCCTGAAGCTCCCTGGAATGCCGGAAAACCAATTGGTTTCTCCAGGCTAGGAGCTCCAAGGGCGGGAGACACGCCAGGGTAGTCGCCGCCTCGTGGGAGATGGTGCGATACCCTCTTACCACCCGGATTGCCAGCCGACGGTTGACGCGGCGCAGCATCTCCGTACTGCGCCGGCTGGCATCCAGTTGCGGGGCCCAAATAGGGGCCCCGTAGAGGGCAATTGAACGCACCACCTCCACATAGAGGCGGCGGACTCCAACATCAGGCCCCCCGATATTCGGAAGAAGGCGGCCTAACGCGGCAGCCGCCTTCTCCACGCGGGGGGCCAAGCGGTCGAAACGCTCGACGAAGCGCCACCGGCTGTCGAGGATCAAGCCCAGGTATTTCATATGGGCCTTCACCTCGACGTAGGCTGTCCCAACTCGGATCCGCAGGCCGGTCGGCGGCACCCCTCGGGGGCCAAGTCTCTGAAAGAACATGAACTCCGATTTCTGGGGCGCCACCTCTAGACCCAGCCTGCGAATTTCGGCGACGACGGTGGCCACCGCCACCTCCGCGGCCCGCGCAGTCCCTCTCCAGTCTGACCCGCTGACGAGCACCAGCGTGTCATCGGCATAACACGCCAGTGCTACGTCAGCGGGCAGCGGAACCCGCAGTACCGAGTCATAGCCGATGTTCCATAGCAGGGGTCCTAGAACCGACCCCTGCGGAACACCGCGTACGACTCCCCTCCGCATGCATACTCCATCACGGCCGGTGCAACTGATCCACCTGTCGCTTAGGTAGGACCCGACTATCCTCCTCAGGTATGGGGGCACACGATGAAAATCTAGCGCCCCCATAATCGCCTCCCAGGGCAGGGTGTTAAATGCATTGACGATATCTATTGATATCGCCAGAACCACCCTACCCTGGGAGGTGGCCCCCTGAGAGAGGGAGCGGACCAGCTCTATGGCATCGAGCGTGGACCGTCCCTCTCTAAAGCCAAATTGGCAGGGGGCCAAGTCGGATCCTACTGTGGACAGGTGGTTGGAGAGGCGGGCAGCCACTATGCGTTCAAAGAGCTTGCCCGCCTCATCCAACAAACACACCGGCCGAACCAGAAGAAGACTAGGATCTGGCCAAAAATTATGCGAAAAATACGAAAGCTCGAGCCAGATGAGGGCAAATCCCAGAACTAACCGAGACATAACAGGCATGATCCTCTAAAATATTAATTGCAACCAGGTTTAATTGACTGTTTCGTTGTGGTACCGCATTAGTACGTGATGCAAACCAGAAAAAGCCCTGGATCTGGCCAACAAGTATCCGAGAAATGCGAAAGTACGAGCCAGATGAGTGCAAATACCAGACCTAACCCAGACATAACCGGCGTTATCCTCTAAAATATTATTCGCAACCGGGATTAATTGACTGCTTCGATGTGGAACCACACTACTACGGGATCCAAACCAGAATAAACCCAGGATCTTGCCAACAATTAGGCGAAAAACGCGAAAGTATGAGACAGATGATTGCAAATACCAGATCTAACCCAGACATAACCAGCGTTATCTTCTAAAATACTAATCGGAACCAGCTTTTATTGACTGTTTCAGTGTGGTACCACATTACTACGGGATCCAAACCAGAAAAAACCCAGGATCTGGCCAACAAGTATGCGAAAAACGCGAGAGTATGAGACAGATGAGGGCAAATACTAGACCTTACCCAGACATAACCGGCGTTATCCCCTAAAATACTAATCGGAACCAGCTTTTATTGACTGTTTCAGTGTGGTACCACATTACGACGTGATCCAAACCAGAAAAAGGCCAGGATCTGGCCAACAAGTATGCGAAAAATGCGAAAGTACGAGCCAGATGAGGGCAAATACCAGACCTAACCGAGACATAACCTGCGTTATCCTCTAAAATATAAATCGGGACCAGGATTCATTGACTGTTTCAGTGTGGTACCACATTACTGCCATGTCAAAGCCCGAAAAACCCCACGATCTGGCCAACAAGTATGCGAAAAATGCGAAAGTATCAGCCTGATGAGGGCAAATCCCTGACCTAACCGAGACATAAGCGGCGTTATCCTCTAAAATATTAATCGCAACCAGCTTTAATTGACTGTTTCGGTGTGGTACCGCATTACTACGTGATCCAAACCAGAAAAAGGCCAGGATCCGGCCAACAAGTATGCGAAAAATGCGAAAGTACGAGCCAGATGATTGCTAATACCAGACCAAACCAAGACATAACCGGCGTTATCCTCTAAAATATTAATCGCAAACAGGTTTAATTGACTGTTTCGGTGTGGTACCGCATTACTACATGATCCAAACCAGAAAAAGCCCTGGATCAGGCCAACAAGTATGCGAAAAATGCGAAAGTAGGAGCCAGATGTGTGCAAGTACCAGAACTAACCCAAACGTAACCAGCGTTATCCTCTAAAATATTAATCCCAAACAGGTTTAGTTGACTGTTTCGGTGTGGAACCACATTACGACGGGATCCAAACCACAAAAAACCCGAGATCTGGCCAACAAGTAAGCGAAAAATGAGAAAGTACGAGCCAGATGAGGGCAAATACCGGACCCCACCCAGACATAACCGGCGTTATCCCCTAAAATACTAATCGGATCCAGCTTTTATTGACTGTTTCAGTGTGGTACCACATTACTACGTTATCCAAACCAGAAAAAACCCAGGATCTGCCCAACAGGTATGCGAAAAACGCGTAAGTATGAGCCAGATGATTGCAAATACCAGAACTAACCCAGACATAACCAGCGTTATCCTCTAAAATACTATTCGGAACCAGCTTTTATTGACAGTGTGTTACCACATTACTACGTGATCCAAGCCAGAAAAAGCCCAGGATCTGGTCAACAAGTCTGCGAAAAGTGCGAAAGTACGAGCCAGATGAGGGCAAATCCCAGCCCTAACCGAGACATAAACGGCGTTATCCTCTCAAATATTAATCGCACCCAGCTTTAATTGACTGTTTCGGTGTGGTACCGCATTACTACGTGATCCACACCAGAAAACTGCCAGGATCTGGCCAACAAGTATGCGAAAAATGCGAAAGTACGAGCCAGATAAGGGCAGATACCAGACCTAACCAAGACGTAACCGGCGTCATCCTCTAAAATATTAATAACAAACAGGTTTAGTTGGCTGTTTCGGTGTGGAACCACATTACGACGGGATCCAAACCACAAAAAACCCGAGATCTGGCCAACAAGTAAGCGAAAAATGCGAAAGTACGAGCGAGATGAGGGCAAATGCCAGACCTAACCGAGACATAACCTGCGCTATCCTCTAAAATATTAATCGCAACCAGGTTTAATTTACTGTTTCGGTGTCGTACCGTATTACTACGTGATCCAAACCAGAAAAAGGCCAGGATCTGGCCAACAAGTATGCGAAAAATGCGAAAGTACGAGCCACATGAGGGCAAATATCAGACCTAACTTAGACACAGCCGGCGTTATCCTCTAAAATATTAATCGCAACCAGGATTAATTGACTGTTTCGGTGTGGTGCCGCGTTACAACTTGATCGAAACCAGAAAAAACCCAGGATCTGGCCAACAAGTATGCGAAAAAAGCGAAAGTACGAGCCAGATGATTGCAAATACCAGAACTAACCCAGACATTACCGGCGTTATCCTCTAAAATATTAATCGCAAACAGGTTAGATTGACTGTTTCGGTGTGGTACCGCATTCCTACGTGGCCCAAGCTAGAAAAAGGCCAGGATCTGCCCAACAAGTATGCGAAAACGCGTAAGTATGAGCCAGATGATTGCATATACCAGAAATAACCCAGGCATAACCAGCGTTATCCACTAAAATACTATTCGGAACCAGCTTTTATTGACTGTGTGGTACCACATTACTACGTGATCCAAGCCAGAAAAAGCCCAGGATCTGGCCAACAAGTATGCGAAAAATGCCAAAGTACGAGCCAGATGAGGGCAAATCCCAGACCTAACCGCGACATAACCGGCGTTATCTTCTAAAATATTAATCGCAACCACGTTCAATTGACTGTTTCAGTGTGGAACCTCACTACTACGGGATCCAAACCAGAAAAAACCCTGGATCTGGCCAACAAGTATGCGAAAAATGCGAAAGTACGAGCCAGATGTGTGCAAGTACCAGAACTAACCCAAACGTAACCAGCGTTATCCTCTAAAATATTAATCGCAACCAGGTTTGATTGACTGTTTCGGTGTGGTACCGTATTACTACGTGGTCCAAGCCAGAAAAAGGCCAGGATCTGCCTAACAAGTATGCGAAAAATGCGAAAGTACGAGCCAGATGATTGCTAATACCAGACCAAACCGAGACATAACCGGCGTTATCCTCTAAAATATTAATCGCAAACAGGTTTAATTGACTGTTTCGGTGTGGTACCGCATTACTACATGATCCAAACCAGAAAAAACCCAGGATCTGCCCAACAAGTATGCGAAAAACGCGTATGTATGAGCCAGATGATTGCAAATACCGGAAATAACCCAGCCATAACCAGTGTTATCCTCTAAAATACTATTCGGAACCAGCTTTTATTGTCAGTGTGGTACCACATTACTACGTGATCGAAGCCAGAAAAAGCCCAGGATCTGGCCAACATGTATGCGAAAAGTGAGAAAGTACGAGCCAGATGAGGGCAAATCCCAGACCTAACCGAGACATAACCGGCGTTATCCTCTAAAATATTAATCGCAGCCAGCTTTAATTGACTGCTTCGGTGTGGTACCGCATTACTACGTGATCCAAACCAGAAAAAGGCCAGGATCTGGCCAACAAGTATGCGGAAAATGCGAAAGTACGAGCCAGATGAGGGCAAATACCAGACCTAACCAAGACGTAACCGGCGTTATCCTCTAGAATATTAATCCCAACCAGGTGTAGTTCACTGTTTCGGTGTGGTACCGCATTACTACGTGATCCAAACCAGAAAAAACCCAGGATCTGCCCAACGAGTATGCGAAAAACGAGTAAGTATGAGCCAGATGATTGCAAATACCAGAAATAACCCAGACATAACCAGCGTTATCCTCTAAAATACTATTTGGAACCAGCTTTTATTGACAGTGTGGTACCACATTACTACGTGATCCAAGCCAGAAAAAGCCCAGGATCTGGCCAACATGTATGCGAAAAACGCGAAAGTATGAGCCAGATGATTGCAAATAACAGGACTAATCTCGACATAACCAGCGTTATCCTCTAAAATACTATTCGGAACCAGCTTCGTTCACAGTGTGCTACCACATTACTACGTGATCCATGCCAGAAAAAGCCCGGGATCTGGCCAACATGTATGCGAAAAGTGCGAAAGTACGAGCCAGATGAGGGCAAATCCCAGACCTAACCGAGACATAACCGGCGTTATCCTCTAAAATATTAATCGCAACCAGCTTTAATTGACTGTTTCGGTGTGGTACCGCATTACTACGTGATCCAAACCAGAAAAAGGCCAGGATCTGGCCAACAAGTATGCGAAAAATGTGAAAGTACGAGCCAGATGAGGGCATATACCAGACCTAACCAAGACGTAACCGGCGTTATCCTTTAAAATATTAATCCCAAACAGGTTTAATTGACTGTTTCGGTGTGGTACCGAATTACTACATGATCCAAACCAGAAAAAGCCCTGAATCTGGCCAACAAGTATGCGAAAAATGCGAAAGTACGGGCCAGATGAGTGCAAATACCAGAACTAACCCAAACGTAAACAGCGTTATCCTCCAAACTAATAATCCGAACCAGCTTTTATTGACTGTTTCAGTGTGGTGCCACATTACTACGTTATCCAAACCAGAAAACACCCAGGATCTGCCCAACAAGTATGCGAAAGACGCGTATGTATGAGCCAGATGAGGGCAAATCCCAGACCTAACCGAGACATAACCGGCGTTATCATCTAAAATATTAATCGCAATCTGCTTTAATTGACTGTTTCGGTGTGGTACCGCATTACTACGTGATCCAAGCCAGAAAAAGGCCAGGATCTGGCCAACAAGTATGCGGAAAATGCGAAAGTTCGAGCCAGATGAGGGCAAATCCCAGACCTTACCGAGACATAACCGGCGTTATCCTCTAAAATATTAATCGCAACCAGCTTTAATTGACTGTTTCGGTGTGGTACCGCATTACTACGTGATCCAAACCAGAAATGACCCAGGATCTGGCAAACAAGTATGCGAAAAATGCGAAAGTATGTGCCTGATGATTGCAAATACCAGAACTAACCCAAACATAACCAGCGTTATCCTCTAAAATACTATTCGGAACCAGCTTTCATTGACAGTGTGGTACCACATTACTACGTGATCCAAGCCAGAAAAAGCCCAGGATCTGGCCAACATGTATGCGAAAAACGCGAAAGTATGAGCCAGATGATTGCAAATACCAGGACTAATCTCGACATAACCAGCGTTATCCTCTAAAATACTATTCGGAACCAGCTTCGTTCACAGTGTGCTACCACATTACTACGTGATCCATGCCAGAAAAAGCCCGGGATCTGGCCAACATGTATGCGAAAAGTGCGAAAGTACGAGCCAGATGAGGGCAAATCTCAGACCTAACCGAGACATAACCGGCGTTATCCTCTAAAATATTAATCGCAATCAGCTTTAATTGACTGTTTCGATGTGGTACCGCATTACTACGTGATCCAAACCAGAAAAAGGCCAGGATCTGGCCAACAAGTATACGGAAAATGCGAAAGTACGAGCCAGATGAGGGCAAATCCCAGACCTTACCGAGACATAACCGGCGTTATCCTCTAAAATATTAATCGCAACCAGCTTTAATTGACTGTTTCGGTGTGGTACCGCATTACTGCGTGATCCAAACCAGAAAAAGGCCAACAAGTATGCGAAAAATGCGAAAGTACGAGCCAGATGAGGGCAAATACCAGACCTAGCCCAGACATAACCGGCGTTATCCCCTAAAATACTAATCGGAACCAGCTTTTATTGACTGTTTCAGTGTGGTACCACATTACGACGTGATCCAAACCAGAAAAAGGCCAGGATCTGGCCAACTAGTATGCGAGAAATGCGAAAGTACGAGCCAGATGAGGGAAAATCCCAGACCTAACCGAGACATAACCTGCGCTATCCTCTAAAATATTAATAGCAACCAGGTTTAATTTACTGTTTCGGTGTGGTACCGTATTACTACGTGATCCAAACCAGAAAAAACCCAGGATCTGGCCAACAAGTATGCGAAAAATGCGAGAGTACGAGCCAGATGATTGCAAATACCAGAACTAACCCAGACATTACCGGCGTTATCCTCTAAAGTATTAATCGCAAACAGGTTTGATTGACTGTTTCGGTGGGGTACCGCATTCCTACGTGGTCCAAGCCAGAAAAAGGCCAGGATCTGCCCAACAAGTATGCGAAAAACGCGTAAGTATGAGCCAGATGATTGCATATACCAGAAATAACCCAGGCATAACTAGCGTTATCCACTAAAATACTATTCGGAACCAGCTTTTATTGACAGTGTGGTAACACATAACTACGTGATCCAAGCCAGAAAAAGCCCAGGATCTGGCCAACAAGTATGCGAAAAATGCGAAAGTACGAGCCAGATGAGGGCAAATACCAGACCTAACCGCGACATAACCGGCGTTATCCTCTAAAATATTAATCGCAACCACGTTCAATTGACTGTTTCGGTGTGGAACCTCATTACTACGGGATCCAAACCAGAAAAAACCCTGGATCTGGCCAACAAGTATGCGAAAAACGCGAAAGTACGAGCCAGATGATTGCAAATACCAGAACTAACCCAGACATTACCGGCGTTATCCTCTAAAATATTAATCGCAGCCAGCTTTAATTGACTGTTTCGGTGTGGTACCGCATTACTACGTGATCCAAACCAGAAAAAGGCCAGGATCTGGCCAACAAGTATGCGGAAAATGCGAAAGTACGATCCAGATGAGGGCAAATACCAGACCTAACCAAGACGTAACCGGCGTTATCCTCTAGAATATTAATCCCAACCAGGTTTAGTTCACTGTTTCGGTGTGGTACCGCATTACTACGTGATCCAAACCAGAAAAAACCCAGGATCTGCCCAACGAGTATGCGAAAAGCGAGTAAGTATGAGCCAGATGATTGCAAATACCAGAAATAACCCAGACATAACCAGCGTTATCCTCTAAAATACTATTTGGAACCAGCTTTTATTGACAGTGTGGTACCACATTACTACGTGATCCAAGCCAGAAAAAGCCCGGGATCTGGCCAACATGTATGCGAAAAGTGCGAAAGTACGAGCCAGATGAGGGCAAATCTCAGACCTAACCGAGACATAACCGGCGTTATCCTCTAAAATATTAATCGCAACCAGCTTTAATTGACTGTTTCGGTGTGGTACCGCATTACTACGTTATCCAAACCAGAAAAAGGCCAGGATCTGGTCAACAACTGTGCGAAAAATGCGAAAGTTCGAGCCAGATGTGGGCAAATACCAGACCTAACCCAGACATAACCGGCGTTATCCTCTAAAATATTAATCGCAACCAGGATTAATTGACCGTTTTGGTGTGGTACCGCGTTGCTACGTGATCCAAACCAGGAAAAGGCCAGGATCTGGCCAACAAGTATGCGAAAAATGCGAAAGTATGAGCCAGATGGTTGGAAATACCAGAACTAACCCAGACATAACCGGCGTTATCCTCTAAAATATTATTCTCAACCAGGTTTAGTTGACTGTTTCGGTGTGGAACCACATTGCTACGGGATCCAAACCAGAAAAAACCCAGGATCTGGCCAAGAAGTATGCGTAAAACGCGAAAGTATGAGCCAGATGATTGCAAATAGCAGAAATAACCCAGACATAACCTGCGTTATCCTCTAAAATACTAATCGGAACCAGCTTTTGTTGACAGTGTGGTACCACATTTCTACGTGATCCAAACCAGAAAAAGCCCAGGATCTGGCCAACAAGTATGCGAAAAGTGCGTAAGCACGAACCTGATGGGGGCAAATACCAGAACTAACCCAGACATAACCGGCGTTATCCCCTAAAATACTAATCGGAACCAGCTTTTATTGACTGTTTCAGTGTGGTGGCACATTACTACGTGATACAAACCAGAAAAAGCCCAGGATCTGGCCAACTAGTATGCGAGAAATGCGAAAGTACGAGCCAGATGTGGGCAAATCCCAGACCTTACCGAGACATAACCTGCGCTATCCTCTAAAAATATTAATCGCAACCAGGTTTAATTTACTGTTTCGGTGTGGTACCGTATTACTACGTGATCCAAACCACAAAAAGGCCAGGATCTGACCAACAAGTATGCGAAAAATGCGAAAGTACGAGCCAGATGAGGGCAAATACCAGACCTAACCCAGACATAACCGGCGTTATCCTCTAAAATATTAATCGCAACCAGCTTTAATTGACTGTTTGGGTGTGCTACCGCATTACTACGTTATCCATACCAGAAAAAGGCCAGGATCTGGCCAACAAGTATGCGAAAAATGCGAAAGTATGTGCCTGATGATTGCAAATACCAGAACTAACCCAACCATAACCAGCGTTATCCTCCAAAATATTAATCGTAACCAGGTTTAATTGACTGTTTGGGTGTGGTGCCGCGTTACAACGTGCTCCAAACCAGAAAAAGGCCAGGATCTGGCCAACAAGTATGCGAAAAATGCGAAAGTATGAGTCAGATGAGGGCAAATACCAGACCTAATCCAGACATAACCGGCGTTATCCCCTAAAATACTAATCGGAACCAGGTTTAATTTAATGTTTCAGAGTGGTACCGTATTACTACGTGATCCAAACCAGAAAAAGCCCAGGATCTGGCCAACTAGTATGCGAGAAATGCGAAAGTATGAGCCAGGTGAGGGCAAATACCAGACCTAACCGAGACATAACCTGCGCTATCCTCTAAAATATTAATCGGAACCAGGATAAATTGACTGTTCAAGTGTGGTACCACATTAGTGTCATGTCAAAGCCCGAAAAAGCCCACGATCTGGCCAACAAGTATGCGAATAACGAGTAAGTATGAGACAGATGAGGGCAAATACCGGACCTAACCCAGACATAACCGGCGTTATCCCCTAAAATACTATCTGGAACCAGCTTTTATTGACAGTGTGATACCACATTACGACGTGATCCAAACCAGAAAAAGCCCAGGATCTGGCCAACTAGTATGCGAGAAATGCGAAAGTATGAGCCAGATCAGGGCAAATCCCAGACCTAACCGAGACATAACCGGCGTTATCCTCTAAAATATTAATCGCAACCAGTTTAGTTGACTGTTTCGGTGTGGAACATCATTACTACGGGATCCAAATCAGAGAAAACCCAGGATCTGGCCAACTAGTATGCGAAAAATGCGAAAGTATGAGCCAGATGAGGGCAAATCCCAGACCTAACCGAGACATAACCTGCGCTATCCTCTAAGATATTAATCGCAACCAGGTTTAATTGACTGTTTCGGTGTGGAACCACATTACGACGGGATCCAAACCACAAAAAACCCGAGATCTGGCCAACAAGTAAGCGAAAAATGCGAAAGTACGAACCAGATGGGGGCAAATACCAGAACTAACCCAGACATAACCGGCGTTATCCCCTAAAATACTAATCGGAACCAGCTTTTATTGACTGTTTCAGTGTGGTACCATATTACTACGTGATACAAACCAGAAAAAGGCCAGGATCTGGCCAACTAGTATGCGAGAAATGCGAAAGTACGAGCCAGATGTGGGCAAATCCCAGACCTAACCGAGACAAAACCTGCGCTACCCTCTGAAAATATCAATCGCAACCAGGTTTAATTTACTGTTTCGGTGTGGTACCGTATTACTACGTGATCCAAACCAGAAAAAGGCCAGGATCTGGCCAACTAGTATGCGAGAAATGCGAAAGTATGAGCCAGGTGAGGGCAAATACCAGACCTAACCGAGGCATAACCTGCGTTATCCTCTAAAATATTAATCGGAACCAGGTTTAATTGACTGTTTCAGTGTGGTACCACATTACTGCCATGTCAAAACCTGAAAAAGCCCAGGGTCTGGCCAACAAGGATGCGAAAAATGGGGAAGTACGAGCCAGATGAGGGTAAATCCCAGACCTAACCGAGACATAACCGGCGTTATCCCCTAAAATACTAATCGGAACCAGCTTTTATTGACTGTTTCAGTGTGGTACCACATTACGACGTTGTCCAAACCAGAAAAAGCCCAGGATCTACCCAACAAGTATGCGAGAAATGCGAAAGTACGAGCCAGATGATTGCTAATACCAGACCTAACCGAGACATAACCGGCGTTATCCTCTAGAATATTAATCGCAAACAGGTTTTATTGACTGTTTCGGTGTGGTACCGCATTACTACCTGATCCAATCCGGAAAAAGCCCTGGATCTGGCCAACTAGTATGCGAAAAGTGCGAAGGTACGAGCCAGATGATTGCTAATACCAGACCAAACCGAGACATAACCGGCGTTATCCTCTAAAATATTAATCGGAACCAGCTTTTATTGAGTGTCTCAGTATGGTACCACATTACTACGTTATCCAAACCAGAAAAAACCCAGTATCTGCCCAATAAGTATGCGAAAAACGCGTAAGTATGAGCCAGATGACTGCAAATACCAGAACCAACCCAGACATAACCAGCGTTATCCTCTAAAGACTATTCGGAACCAGCTTTTATTGACAGTGTGGAACCACATTACTACGTGATCCAAGCCAGAAAAAGCCCAGGATCTGGCCAACAAGTATGCGAAAAGTGCGAAAGTACGAGCCAGATGAGGGCAAATCCCAGACCTAACCGAGAGATAACCTGCGCTATCCTCTAAAATATTAATTGCAACCAGGTTTAATTTACTGTTTCGGTATGGTACCGTATTACTACGTGATCCAAACCAGAAAAAGGCCAGGATCTGGTCAACAACTATGCAAAAAATGCGAAAGTACTAGCCAGATGAGGGCAAATACCAGACCTGACCCAGACATAACCGGCTTTATCCTCTAAAATATTAATCGCAACAAGGTTTAATTGACTGTTTCAGTGTGGTACCACATTACTACGTGGTACAAGCCAGAATAGGGCCAGGATCTGGCCAACAAGTCAGCGAAAAGTGCGAAAGTACGAGCCAGATGAGGGCAAATACCAGAACTAACCGAGACATAACAGGCGTTATCCTCTAAAATATTAATCGCAACCAGGGTTAATTGACTGTTTAGGTGTGGTACCGCGTTACTACGTGGTCCAAGCCAGAAAAAGGCCAGGAACTGGCCAACAAGTATGCGAAAAACGCGAAAGTATGAGCCAGATGATTGCAAATGCCAGAACTAACCCAGACATAACCAGCGTTATCCTCTAAAATACTAATCGGAACCAGCTTCTATTGACTGTCTCAGTGTGGTACCACATTTCTACGTGATCCAAACCAGAAAAAGGCCAGGATCTGGCCAAGAAGTATGCGAAAAACGCGAAAGTACGAGCCAGATGAGGGCAAATCCCAGACCTAACCGAGACATAGCCGGCGATATCCTTTAAAATATTAATTACAACCTGGTTTAATTCACTGCTTCGGTATGGAACCACATTATTACGGGATCCAAAGCAGAAAAAACCCAGGGTCTGTCCAACAAGTATGCAAAAAATGCGAAAGGACGAGCCAGATGAGGGCAAATATCAGACCTGATCCAGACATAACCGGCGTTGTCCTCTAAAATAATAGTCGCAACCAGGATTAATTGACCGTTTCGATGTGGTACCGCGTTACTACGTGATCCAAACCAGAAAAAGGCCAGGATCTGGCCAACAAGTATGCGAAAAATGCGAAAGTATGAGCCTGATGGTTGGAAATACCAGAAATAACCCAGACATAACCTGCGTTATGCTCTAAAATACTTATCGAGACCAGCTTTGATTAACAGTGTGGTACCACATTACTACGTGATCCAAACCAGAAAAAGCCCAGGATCTGGCCAACAAGTTTGCGAAAATTGCGAAGGTACGAGCAAGATAAGGGCAACTCCCAGACCTAACCGAGACAAAAACCGGCGTTATCCTCAATAATATTAATCGCAACCAGGTTTAATTGACTGTTTCAGTGTGGTACCACTTTACTACGTGGTCTAAGCCAGAAAAAGGCCAGGATCTGGCCAGCAGGTAAGCGAAAAATGCGAAAGTACGAGCCAGATGGGGGCAAATACCAGACCTATCCCAGCCATAACCAGCGTTATCCTCTAAAATACTAATCGGAGCCTGCTTCTATAGACTGTTTCAGTGTGGTACCACATTACTACGTGATTCAAACCAGAAAAAGGCCAGGATCTGGCCAAGAAGTATGCGAAAAACGCGAAAGTACGAGTCAGATGAGGACAAATCCCAGACCTAACCGAGGCATAACCGTAGTTATCCTCTAAAATATTAATCGCAACCAGGATTAATTGACCGTTTTGGTGTGGTACCGCATTGCTGCGTGATCCAAACCAGGAAAAGGCCAGGATCTGGCCAACAAGTATGCGAAAAATGCGAAAGTATGAGCCAGATGGTTGGAAATACCAGAACTAACCCAGACATAACCGGCGTTATCCTCTAAAATATTAATCGCAACCAGGCTGAGTTGACTGTTTCGGTGTGGAACCACATTGCTACGGGATCCAAACCAGAAAAAACCCAGGATCTGGCCAAGAAGTATGCGTAA
The DNA here is from genome assembly GCF_051014445.1 of Colletes latitarsis. Taxonomy (NCBI): domain Eukaryota; kingdom Metazoa; phylum Arthropoda; class Insecta; order Hymenoptera; family Colletidae; genus Colletes; species Colletes latitarsis. The sequence goes on from NC_135137.1 coordinate 4,660,623, forward strand.
AACGCGAAAGTATGAGCCAGATGATTGCAAATACCAGAAATAACCTAGACATAACCTGCGTTATCCTCTAAAATACTAATCGGAACCAGTTTAATTGACTGTTTCGGTGTGGAACATCATTACTACGGGATCCAAATCAGAGAAAACCCAGGATCTTGCCAACTAGTATGCGAGAAATGCGAAAGTACGAGGCAGATGAGGGCAAATCCCAGACCTAACCGAGACATAACCTGCGCTATCCCCTAAAATATTAATCGCAACCAGGTTTAATTGACTGTTTCGGTGTGGAACCACATTACGACGGGATCCAAACCACAAAAAACCCGAGATCTGGCCAACAAGTATGCGAAAAATGCGAAAGTATGAGCCAGATGGTTGGAAATACCAGAAATAACCCAGACATAACCTGCGTTATCCTCTAAAATACTTATCGGAACCAGCTTTTATTGACAGTGTGGAACCACACTACTACGTGATCCAAGCCAGAAAAAGGCCAGAATCTTGCCAAAAAGTATGTGAAAAATGCGAAAGTACGAGCCAGATGAGGGCAAATCCCAGACCTAACCGAGACATAACCGGCGTTATCCTCTAAAATATTAATCTCAACCAGTTTAGTTGACTGTTTCGGGGTGGCACCGCATTATTACGTGATCCAGACCAGAAAAAGGCTAGGATCTGGCCAACAAGTATGCGAAAAACGCGAAAGTATGAGACAGATGGTTGGCAATACCAGAACTAACCCAGACATAACCGGGGTTATCCTCTAAAATATTAATCGCAACCAGGTTTAGTTGACTCTTTCGGTGTGGAACCACACTGCTACGGGATCCAAACCAGAAAAAGGCCAGGATCTGGCCAACAAGTAAGCGAAAAATGCGAAAGTATGAGCCACATGGTTGGAAATACCAGAACTAACCCAGACATAACCGGCGTTATCCTCTAAAATATTAATCGCAACCAGGCTGAGTTGACTGTTTCGGTGTGGAACCACATTGCTACGGGATCCAAACCAGAAAAAACCCAGGATCTGGCCAAGAAGTATGCGTAAAACGCGAAAGTATGAGCCAGATGATTGCAAATACCAGAAATAACCTAGACATAACCTGCGTTATCCTCTAAAATACTAATCGGAACCAGTTTAATTGACTGTTTCGGTGTGGCACCGCATTATTACGTGATCCAGACCAGAAAAAGGCTAGGATCTGGCCAACAGGTATGCGAAAAACGCGAAAGTATGAGACAGATGGTTGGAAATACCAGAACTAACCCAGACATAACCGGGGTTATCCTCTAAAATATTAATCGCAACCAGGTTTAGTTGACTGTTTCGGTGTGGAACCACACTGCTACGGGATCCAAACCAGAAAAAGGCCAGGATCTGGCCAACAAGTAAGCGAAAAATGCGAAAGTATGAGCCAGATGGTTGGAAATACCAGAACTAACCCAGACATAACCGGCGTTATCCTCTAAAATATTAATCGCAACAAGGTTTAATTGACTGTTTCAGTGTGGTACCACATTACAACGTGGTCCAAGCCAGAAAAAGGCCAGGATCTGGCCAACAAGTATGCGAAAAATGCGAAAGTATGAGCCAGATGGTTGGGAATACCAGAAATAACCCAGACATAACCTGCGTTATCCTCTAAAATACTTATCGGAACCAGCTTTTATTGACAGTGTGGAACCACATTACTACGTGATCCAAGCCAGAAAAAGGCCAGAATCTTGCCAAAAAGTATGTGAAAAATGCGAAAGTACTAGCCAGATGAGGGCAAATCCCAGACCTAACCAAGACATAACCGGCGTTATCCTCTAAAATATTAATCGGAACCAGGTTTAATTGACTGTTTCAGTGCGGTACCACATTACTGCGTGGTCCAAGCCAGAAAAAGGCCAGGATCTTGCCAAAAAGTATGTGAAAAATACGAAAGTACGAGCCAGATGAGGGCAAATCCCAGACCTAACCGAGACATAACCGGCGTTATCCTCTAAAATATTAATCTCAACCAGTTTAATTGACTGTTTCGGGGTGGCACCGCATTATTACGTGATCCAGACCAGAAAAAGGCTAGGATCTGGCCAACAAGTATGCGAAAAACGCGAAAGTATGAGACAGATGGTTGGAAATACCAGAACTAACCCAGACATAACCGGGGTTATCCTCTAAAATATTAATCGCAACCAGGTTTAGTTGACTCTTTCGGTGTGGAACCACACTGCTACGGGATCCAAACCAGAAAAAGGCCAGGATCTGGCCAACAAGTAAGCGAAAAATGCGAAAGTATGAGCCACATGGTTGGAAATACCAGAACTAACCCAGACATAACCGGCGTTATCCTCTAAAATATTAATCGCAACAAGGTTTAATTGACTGTTTCAGTGTGGTACCACATTACAACGTGGTCCAAGCCAGAAAAAGGCCAGGATCTGGCCAACAAGTATGCGAAAAATGCGAAAGTATGAGACAGATGGTTGGGAATACCAGAAATAACCCAGACATAACCTGCGTTATCCTCTAAAATACTTATCGGAACCAGCTTTTATTGACAGTGTGGAACCACATTACTACGTGATCCAAGCCAGAAAAAGGCCAGAATCTTGCCAAAAAGTATGTGAAAAATGCGAAAGTACGAGCCAGATGAGGGCAAATCCCAGACCTAACCAAGACATAACCGGCGTTATCCTCTAAAATATTAATCGGAACCAGGTGTAATTGACTGTTTCAGTGTGGTACCACATTACTACGTGGTCCAAGCCAGAAAAAGGCCAGGATCTTGCCAAAAAGAATGTGAAAAATACGAAAGTACGAGCCAGATGAGGGCAAATCGCAGACCTAACCAAGATATAAACGGCGTTATCCTCTAAAATATTAATCGGAACCAGGTTTAATTGACTGTTTCAGTGTGGTACCACATTACTACGTGGTCCAAGCCAGATAAAGGCCAGGATCTGGCCAGCAGGTAAGCGAAAAATGCGAAAGTACGAGCCAGATGAGAGCAAATACCAGACCTGACCCAGACATCAGCGGCGTTATCCTCTTAAATATTAATCGAACCAGGATTAATTGAACGTTTCGGTGTGGTACCGCGTTACTACGTGATCCAAACCAGGAAAAGGCCAGGATCTGGCCAACAAGTATGCGAAAAATGCGAAACTACGAGCCAGAAGCGGGCAAATACCAGACCTGACACAGACATAACCGGCGTTGTCCTCTAAAATATTAATCGCAACCAGGATTAATTGACCGTTTCGGTGTGGTACCGCGTTACTACGTGTTCCAAACCAGAAAAAGGCCAGGATCTGGTCAACAAGTATGCAAAAAATGCGAAAGTATGAGCCAGATGGTTGGGAATACCAGAAATAACCCAGACATAACCTGCGTTATCCTCTAAAATACTTATCGGAACCAGCTTTTATTGACAGTGTGGAACCACATTACTACGTGATCCAAGCCAGATAAAGGCCAGGATCTGGCCAGCAGGTAAGCGAAAAATGCGAAAGTACGAGCCAGATGGGGGCAAATACCAGACCTAACCCAGCCATAACCAACGTTATCCTCTAAAATACTAATCGGAACCAGCTTCTATAGACTGTTTCAGTGTGGTACCACATTACTACGTGATCCAAGCCAGAAAAAGGCCAGGATCTGGCCAACAAGTATGCGAAAAATGCGAAAGTATGAGCCAGATGGTTGGGAATACCAGAAATAACCCAGACATAACCTGCGTTATCCTCTAAAATACTTATCGGAACCAGCTTTTATTGACAGTGTGGAACCACATTACTACGTGATCCAAGCCAGAAAAAGGCCAGAATCTTGCCAAAAAGTATGTGAAAAATGCGAAAGTACGAGCCAGATGAGGGCAAATCCCAGACCTAACCAAGACATAACCGGCGTTATCCTCTAAAATATTAATCGGAACCAGGTGTAATTGACTGTTTCAGTGTGGTACCACATTACTACGTGGTCCAAGCCAGAAAAAGGCCAGGATCTTGCCAAAAAGTATGTGAAAAATACGAAAGTACGAGCCAGATGAGGGCAAATCGCAGACCTAACCAAGACATAAACGGCGTTATCCTCTAAAATATTAATCGGAACCAGGTTTAATTGACTGTTTCAGTGTGGTACCACATTACTACGTGGTCCAAGCCAGATAAAGGCCAGGATCTGGCCAGCAGGTAAGCGAAAAATGCGAACGTACGAGCCAGATGAGAGCAAATACCAGACCTGACCCAGACATCAGCGGCGTTATCCTCTTAAATATTAATCGAACCAGGATTAATTGACCGTTTCGGTGTGGTACCGCGTTACTACGTGATCCAAACCAGGAAAAGGCCAGGATCTGGCCAACAAGTATGCGAAAAATGCGAAACTACGAGCCAGAAACGGGCAAATACCAGACCTGACACAGACATAACCGGCGTTGTCCTCTAAAATATTAATCGCAACCAGGATTAATTGACCGTTTCGGTGTGGTACCTCGTTACTACGTGTTCCAAACCAGAAAAAGGCCAGGATCTGGTCAACAAGTATGCAAAAAATGCGAAAGTACGAGCCAGATGTGGGCAAATCCCAGACATAACCGAGACATAAACGGCGATATCCTCTAAAATATTAATCGCAAACAGGTTTAATTGACTGTTTCGGTGTGGTACCACATTACTACGTGGTCCAAGCCAGATAAAGGCCAGGATCTGGCCAGCAGGTAAGCGAAAAATGCGAAAGTACGAGCCAGATGGGGGCAAATACCAGACCTAACCCAGCCATAACCAACGTTATCCTCTAAAATACTAATCGGAACCAGCTTCTATAGACTGTTTCAGTGTGGTACCACATTACTACGTGATCCAAACCAGAAAAAGGCCAGGATCTGGCCTACAAGTAAGCGAAAAATGCGAAAGTACGAGCCAGGTGAGGGCAAATACCAGACCTAACCCAGACATAACCAACGTTATCCTGTAAACTACTAATCGGAACCAGCTTCTACAGACTGTTTCAGTGTGGTACCACAGTACTACGTGATCCACACCAGAAAAAGGCCAGGATCTGGCCAACAAGTAAGCGAAAAATGCGAAAGTATGAGCCAGATGGTTGGAAATACCAGAACTAACCCAGATATAACCGGCGTTATCCTCTAAAATATTAATCGCAACAAGGTTTAATTGACTGTTTCAGTGTGGTACCACATTACTACTTGGTCCAAGCCAGAAAAAGGCCAGGATCTGGCCAACAAGTATGCGAAAAATGCGAAAGTATGAGCCAGATGGTTGGAAATACCAGAACTAACCCAGACATAACCGGCGTTATCCTCTAAAATATTAATCGCAACCAGGTTTAATTGGCTGTTTCGGTGTGGAACCACATTACGACGGGATCCAGACCAGAAAATGGCTAGGGTCTTGGCTACAAGTACGCGAAAAACGCGAAAGTATGAACCAGATGATTGCAAATACCAGAAATAACCCAGACATAACCTGCGTTATCCTCTAAAATACTAATCGGAACCAGCTTTTATTGACAGTGTGGAACCACATTACTACGTGATCCAAGCCAGAAAAAGCCCAGGATCTGGCCACAACTATGCGAAAAGTGCAAAAGTACGAGCCAGATGAGGGCAAATCCCAGTCCTAACCGAGACATACCCGGCGTTATCCTCTAAAATATTAATCTCAACCAGTTTAATTGACTGTTTCGGTATGGTACCGCATTACTACGTGATCGAAACCAGAAAAAGGCCAGGATCTGGCCAACAAGTATGCAAAAAATGCGAAAGTACGAGCCAGATGAGGGCAAATACCAGAACTGGCCCAGACATAACCGGCGCTGTCCTCTAAAATATTAATCGCAACCAGGATTAATTGACCGTTTCGGTGTGGTACCGCGTTACTACGTGTTCCAAACCAGAAAAAGGCCAGGATCTGGCCAACAAGTATGCGAAAAATGCGAAAGTACGAGCCAGATGAGGTCAAATCCCAGACCTAATCGAGACATAAGCGTCGTTATCCTCTAAAATATTAATCGCAACCAGGATTAATTGACCGTTTCGGTGTGGTACCGCGTTACTACGTGATCCAAACCAGAAAAAGGCCAGGATCTTGCCTACAAGTACGCGAAAAACGCGAAAGTATGAACCAGATGATTGCAAATACCAGAAATAACCCAGACATAACCTGCGTTATCCTCTAAAATACTAATCGGAACCAGCTTTTATTGACAGTGTGGAACCACATTACTACGTGATCCAAGCCAGAAAAAGCCCAGGATCTGGCCAACAAGTATGCGAAAATTGCGAAGGTACAAGCAAGATGAGGGGAACTCCCAGACCTAACCGAGACATAACCGGCGTTATCCTCTATTATATTAATCGCAACCAGGTTTAATTGACTGTTTGAGTGTGGTACCACTTTACTACGTGGTCTAAGCCAGAAAAAGGCCAGGATCTGGCCAGCAGGTAAGCGAAAAATGCGAAAGTGCGAGCCAGATGTGGGCAAATCCCAGACCTAACCGAGACATAACCGGAGTTATCCTCTAAAATATTAATCGCAACCAGTTTAATTGACTGTTTCGGTGTGGAACATCATTACTACGAGATCCAAATCAGAAAAAACCCAGGATCTGGCCAACAAGTATGCGAAAAACGCGAAAGTATGTGCCAGATGATAGCAAATACCAGAACTAACCCAGACATAACCAGCGTTATCCTCTAAAATACTAATCGGAACCAGCTTTTATTGACTGTTTCAGTGTGGAACCACATTACGACGGGATCCAGACCAGAAAAAGGCTAGGATCTTGCCAACAAGTATGCGAAAAACGCGAAAGTATGTGCCAGATGATAGCAAATACCAGAACTAACCAATACATAACCGGCGTTATCCTCTAAAATAATATTCGCAACCAGGTTTAATTGACTGTTTCGGTGTGGCCCGACATTACTACGTGCTCCAAGCCAGAAAAAGGCCAGGATCTTGCCAAAAAGTATGTGAAAAATGCGAAAGTACGAGCCAGATGAGGGCAAATACCAGAACTAACCCAGACATAACCAGCGTTATCTTCTCAAATACTAATCGGAACCAGCTTTTATTGACTGTTTCAGTGTGGAACCACATTACTACGTGGACCAAGCCAGATAAAGGCCAGGATCTGGCCAGCAGGTAAGCGAAAAATGCGAAGGTACGAGCCAGATGAGAGCAAATACCAGACCTGACACAGACATCAGCGGCGTTATCCTCTGAAATATTAATCGCAACCAGGATTAATTGACCGTTTCGGTGTGGTACCGCGTTACTGCGTGATCCAAACCAGGAAAAGGCCAGGATCTGGCCAACAAGTATGCGAAAAATGCGAAACAACGAGCCAGAAGCGGGCAAATACCAGACCTGACACAGACATAACCGGCGTTGTCCTCTAAAATATTAATCGCAACCAGGATTAATTGACCGTTTCGGTGTGGTACCGCGTTACTACGTGTTCCAAACCAGAAAAATGCCAGGATCTGGTCAACAGGTATTCGATAAATGCGAAAGTACGAGCCAGATGAGGGCAAATCCCAGACATAACCGAGACATAAACGGCGACATCCTCTAAAATATTAATCGCAAACAGGTTTAATTGACTGTTTCGGTGTGGTACCACGTTACTACGTGATCCAAACCAGAAAAAGGCCAGGATCTGGCCTACAAGTAAGCGAAAAATGCGAAAGTACGAGCCAGATGGGGGCAAATACCAGACCTAACCCAGCCATAACCAGCGTTATCCTCTAAAATACTAATCGGAACCAGCTTCTATAGACTGTTTCAGTGTGGTACCACATTACTACGTGATCCAAACCAGAAAAAGGCCAGGATCTGGCATACAAGTAAGCGAAAAATGCGAAAGTATGAGCCAGATGGTTGGAAATACCAGAACTAACCCAGACATAACCGGCGTTATCCTCAAAAATATTAATCGGAACAAGGTTTAATTGACTGTTTCAGTGTGGTACCACATTACTACGTGGTCCAAGCCAGAAAAAGGCCAGGATCTGGCCCACAAGTATGTGAAAAATGCGAAAGTATGAGCCAGATGGTTGGAAATACCAGAACTAACCCAGACATAACCGGAGTTATCCTCTAAAATATTAATCGCAACCAGGTTTGATTGGCAGTTTCGGTGTGGAACCACATTACGACGGGATCCAGACCAGAAAAAGGCTAGGATCTTGCCAACAAGTATGCGAAAAACGCGAAAGTATGAGCCAGATGATTGCAAATACCAGAAATAACCCAGACATAACCTGCGTTATCCTCTAAAATACTAATCGGAACCAGCTTTTATTGACAGTGTGGAACCACATTACTACGTGATCCAAGCCAGAAAAAGCCCAGGATCTGGCCAACAAGTATGCGAAAAGTGCGAAGGTACGAGCCAGATGAGGGCAAATCCCAGACCTAACCGCGACATAACCGGCGTTATCCTCTAAAATATTAATCTCAACCAGTTTAAATGACTGTTTCGGTGTGGTACCGCATTACTACGTGATCCAGACCTGAAAAAGGCTAGGATCTGGCCAACAAGTATGCGAAAAACGCGAAAGTATGTGCCAGATGATAGCAAATAGCAGAACTAACCCATACATAACCGGCGTCATCCTCTAAAATATTATTCGCAACCAGGTTTAGTTGACTGTTTCGGTGTGGCCCGACATTACTACGTGGTCCAAGCCAGAAAAAGGCCAGGATCTTGCCAAAAAGTATGTGAAAAATGCGAAAGTACGAGCCAGATGAGGGCAAATACCAGAACTAATCCAGACATAACCAGCGTTATCATCTAAAATACTAATCGGAACCAGCTTTTATTGACTGTTTCAGTGTGGAACCACATTGCTACGTGATCCAAATCAGAAAAAGCCCAAGATCTGGTCAACAAGTATGCGAAAAATACCAAAGTACGAGCCAGATGAGGGCAAATCCCAGACCTAACCGAGACATAACCGGCGTTATCCTCTAAAATATTAATCGCAACCAGGTTTAATTGACTGTTTCGGTGTGAAACCACATTACTACGGGGACCAAACCAGATAAAACCCAGGATCTGGCAAAGAAGTATGCGAAAAATGCGAAACTACGAGCCAGATGAGGGCAAATACCAGACCTAACCCAGACATAACCGGCGTTATCCTCTAAAATATTAATCGCAACCAGGTTTAGTTGACTGTTTCGGTGTGGTACCGCATTACTACGTGATACAAACCAGAAAGAGGCCAGGATCTGGCCAACAAGTATGCAAAAAATGCGAAACTACGAGCCAGAAGCGGGCAAATACCAGACCTGACCCAGACATAACCGGCGTTGTCCTCTAAAATATTAATCGCAACCAGGTTTGATTGACTGTTTCGGTGTGAAACCACATTACTACGGGATCCAAACCTGAGAAACCCAGGATCTGGCCAACTAGAATGCGAAAAACGCGAAAGTATGAGCCAGATGATTGCAAATGACAGAACTAACCCAGACATAACCAGCGTAATCCTCTAAAATACTAATCGGAACCAGCTTCTATTGACTGTCTCAGTGTGGTGCCACATTACTACGTGATCCGAACCAGAATCAGGCCAGGATCTGGCCAACAAGTGTGCGAAAAACGCGAAAGTATGAGCCAGATGATTGCAAATACCAGACCTAACCTAGACATAACCGGCGTTATCCTCTAAAATATTAATCGCAACCAGGTTTAACTGACTGTTTCGGTGTGGAACCACATTACGACTGGATCCAAACCACAGAAAACCCGAGATCTGGCCAACAAATAAGCGAAAAATGCGAAACTACGAGCCAGAAGCGGGCAAATACCAGACCTGACCCAGACATAACCGGCGTTGTCCTCTAAAATATTAATCGCAACCAGGTTTAGTTGACTGTTTCGGTGTGGTACCGCATTACTACGTGATCCAAACCAGAAAAAGGCCAGGATCTGGCCAACAAGTATGCAAAAAATGCGAAACTACGAGCCAGAAGCGGGCAAATACCAGACCTGACCCAGACATAACCGGCGTTGTCCTCTAAAATATTAATCGCAACCAGGTTTGATTGACTGTTTCGGTGTGAAACCACATTACTACGGGATCCAAACCTGAAAAAACCCAGGATCTGGCCAACTAGTATGCGAAAAACGCGAAAGTATGGGCCAGATGATTGCAAATGCCAGAACTAACCCAGACATAACCAGCGTAATCCTCTAAAATATTAATCGCAACAAGGTTAAGTTGACTGTTTCAGTGTGGTACCACATTACTACGTGGTCCATACCAGAAAAAGGCCAGGATCTGGCCAACAAGTATGCAAAAAATGCGAAACTACGAGCCAGAAGCGGGCAAATACCAGACCTGACCCAGACATAACCGGCGTTGTCCTCTAAAATATTAATCGCAACCAGCTTTTATTGACAGTGTGGAACCACATTACTACGTGATCCAAGCCAGAAAAAGCCCAGGATCTGGCCAACAAGTATGCGAAAATTGCGAAAGTACAAGCAAGATGAGGGCAACTCCCAGACCTAACCGAGACATAACCGGCGTTATCCTCTATTATATTAATCGCAACCAGGTTTAATTGACTGTTTGAGTGTGGTACCACTTTACTACGTGGTCTAAGCCAGAAAAAGGCCAGGATCTGGCCAGCAGGTAAGCGAAAAATGCGAAAGTGCGAGCCAGATGTGGGCAAATCCCAGACCTAACCGAGACATAACCGGAGTTATCCTCTAAAATATTAATCGCAACCAGTTTAATTGACTGTTTCGGTGTGGAACATCATTACTACGAGATCCAAATCAGAAAAAACCCAGGATCTGGCCAACAAGTATGCGAAAAACGCGAAAGTATGTGCCAGATGATAGCAAATACCAGAACTAACCCAGACATAACCAGCGTTATCCTCTAAAATACTAATCGGAACCAGCTTTTATTGACTGTTTCAGTGTGGAACCACATTACGACGGGATCCAGACCAGAAAAAGGCTAGGATCTTGCCAACAAGTATGCGAAAAACGCGAAAGTATGTGCCAGATGATAGCAAATACCAGAACTAACCAATACATAACCGGCGTTATCCTCTAAAATAATATTCGCAACCAGGTTTAATTGACTGTTTCGGTGTGGCCCGACATTACTACGTGCTCCAAGCCAGAAAAAGGCCAGGATCTTGCCAAAAAGTATGTGAAAAATGCGAAAGTACGAGCCAGATGAGGGCAAATTCCAGAACTAACCCAGACATAACCAGCGTTATCCTCTCAAATACTAATCGGAACCAGCTTTTATTGACTGTTTCAGTGTGGAACCACATTACTACGTGGACCAAGCCAGATAAAGGCCAGGATCTGGCCAGCAGGTAAGCGAAAAATGCGAAGGTACGAGCCAGATGAGAGCAAATACCAGACCTGACACAGACATCAGCGGCGTTATCCTCTGAAATATTAATCGCAACCAGGATTAATTGACCGTTTCGGTGTGGTACCGCGTTACTGCGTGATCCAAACCAGGAAAAGGCCAGGATCTGGCCAACAAGTATGCGAAAAATGCGAAACAACGAGCCAGAAGCGGGCAAATACCAGAGCTGACACAGACATAACCGGCGTTGTCCTCTAAAATATTAATCGCAACCAGGATTAATTGACCGTTTCGGTGTGGTACCGCGTTACTACGTGTTCCAAACCAGAAAAATGCCAGGATCTGGTCAACAGGTATTCGATAAATGCGAAAGTACGAGCCAGATGAGGGCAAATCCCAGACATAACCGAGACATAAACGGCGACATCCTCTAAAATATTAATCGCAAACAGGTTTAATTGACTGTTTCGGTGTGGTACCACATTACTACGTGATCCAAACCAGAAAAAGGCCAGGATCTGGCCTACAAGTAAGCGAAAAATGCGAAAGTACGAGCCAGATGGGGGCAAATACCAGACCTAACCCAGCCATAACCAGCGTTATCCTCTAAAATACTAATCGGAACCAGCTTCTATAGACTGTTTCAGTGTGGTACCACATTACTACGTGATCCAAACCAGAAAAAGGCCAGGATCTGGCATACAAGTAAGCGAAAAATGCGAAAGTATGAGCCAGATGGTTGGAAATACCAGAACTAACCCAGACATAACCGGCGTTATCATCAAAAATATTAATCGGAACAAGGTTTAATTGACTGTTTCAGTGTGGTACCACATTACTACGTGGTCCAAGCCAGAAAAAGGCCAGGATCTGGCCCACAAGTATGTGAAAAATGCGAAAGTATGAGCCAGATGGTTGGAAATACCAGAACTAACCCAGACATAACCGGAGTTATCCTCTAAAATATTAATCGCAACCAGGTTTGATTGGCAGTTTCGGTGTGGAACCACATTACGACGGGATCCAGACCAGAAAAAGGCTAGGATCTTGCCAACAAGTATGCGAAAAACGCGAAAGTATGAGCCAGATGATTGCAAATACCAGAAATAACCCAGACATAACCTGCGTTATCCCCTAAAATACTAATCGGAACCAGCTTTTATTGACAGTGTGGAACCACATTACTACGTGATCCAAGCCAGAAAAAGCGCAGGATCTGGCCAACAAGTATGCGAAAAGTGCGAAGGTACGAGCCAGGTGAGGGCAAATCCCAGACCTAACCGCGACATAACCGGCGTTATCCTCTAAAATATTAATCTCAACCAGTTTAAATGACTGTTTCGGTGTGGTACCGCATTACTACGTGATCCAGACCAGAAAAAGGCTAGGATCTGGCCAACAAGTATGCGAAAAACGCGAAAGTATGTGCCAGATGATAGCAAATACCAGAACTAACCCATACATAACCGGCGTTATCCTCTAAAATAATATTCGCAACCAGGTTTAGTTGACTGTTTCGGTGTGGCCCGACATTACTACGTGGTCCAAGCCAGAAAAAGGCCAGGATCTTGCCAAAAAGTATGTGAAAAATGCGAAAGTACGAGCCAGATGAGGGCAAATACCAGAACTAATCCAGACATAACCAGCGTTATCATCTAAAATACTAATCGGAACCAGCTTTTATTGACTGTTTCAGTGTGGAACCACATTGCTACGTGATCCAAATCAGAAAAAGCCCAAGATCTGGTCAACGAGTATGCGAAAAATACCAAAGTACGAGCCAGATGAGGGCAAATCCCAGACCTAACCGAGACATAACCGGCGTTATCCTCTAAAATATTAATCGCAACCAGGTTTAATTGACTGTTTCGGTGTGAAACCACATTACTACGGGGACCAAACCAGATAAAACCCAGGATCTGGCAAAGAAGTATGCGAAAAATGCGAAACTACGAGCCAGATGAGGGCAAATACCAGACCTAACCCAGACATAACCGGCGTTATCCTCTAAAATATTAATCGCAACCAGGTTTAGTTGACAGTTTCGGTGTGGTACCGCATTACTACGTGATACAAACCAGAAAGAGGCCAGGATCTGGCCAACAAGTATGCAAAAAATGCGAAACTACGAGCCAGAAGCGGGCAAATACCAGACCTGACCCAGACATAACCGGCGTTGTCCTCTAAAATATTAATCGCAACCAGGTTTGATTGACTGTTTCGGTGTGAAACCACATTACTACGGGATCCAAACCTGAAAAACCCAGGATCTGGCCAACTAGTATGCGAAAAACGCGAAAGTATGAGCCAGATGATTGCAAATGACAGAACTAACCCAGACATAACCAGCGTAATCCTCTAAAATACTAATCGGAACCAGCTTCTATTGACTGTCTCAGTGTGGTGCCACATTACTACGTGATCCGAACCAGAATCAGGCCAGGATCTGGCCAACAAGTGTGCGAAAAACGCGAAAGTATGAGCCAGATGATTGCAAATACCAGACCTAACCTAGACATAACCGGCGTTATCCTCTAAAATATTAATCGCAACCAGGTTTAACTGACTGTTTCGGTGTGGAACCACATTACGACTGGATCCAAACCACAGAAAACCCGAGATCTGGCCAACAAATAAGCGAAAAATGCGAAACTACGAGCCAGAAGCGGGCAAATACCAGACCTGACCCAGACATAACCGGCGTTGTCCTCTAAAACATTAATCGCAACCAGGTTTAGTTGACTGTTTCGGTGTGGTACCGCATTACTACGTGATCCAAACCAGAAAAAGGCCAGGATCTGGCCAACAAGTATGCAAACAATGCGAAACTACGAGCCAGAAGCGGGCAAATACCAGACCTGACCCAGACATAACCGGCGTTGTCCTCTAAAATATTAATCGCAACCAGGTTTGATTGACTGTTTCGGTGTGAAACCACATTACTACGGGATCCAAACCTGAAAAAACCCAGGATCTGGCCAACTAGTATGCGAAAAACGCGAAAGTATGAGCCAGATGATTGCAAATGCCAGAACTAACCCAGACATAACCAGCGTAATCCTCTAAAATATTAATCGCAACAAGGTTAAGTTGACTGTTTCAGTGTGGTACCACATTACTACGTGGTCCATACCAGAAAAAGGCCAGGATCTGGCCAACAAGTATGCAAAAAATGCGAAACTACGAGCCAGAAGCGGGCAAATACCAGACCTGACCCAGACATAACCGGCGTTGTCCTCTAAAATATTAATCGCAACCAGGTTTGATTGCCTGTTTCGGTGTGGAACCACATTACTACGGGATCCAAACCAGAAAAAACCCAGGATCTGGCAAAGAAGTATCCGAAAAACACGAAAGTATGAGCCAGAGTATTGCAAATACCAGAAATAATCCAGACATAACCGGCGTTATCCTCTAAAATATTAATCGCAACAAGGTTAAGTTGACTGTTTCAGTGTGGTACCACATTACTACGTGGTCCATACCAGAAAAAGCCCAGGATCTGGCCAACAAGCATGCGAGAAATGCGAAAGTATGAGACAGATGAGGGCAAATCCCAGACCTAAACGAGACCCAATCGGAGTTATACTTTTAAATATTGATCGAGACCAGGACTAACTTACTGTTTCAGTGTGGCACCACATTACTACGTGATCCAAACCAGAAAGAGGCCAGGATCTGGCCAACAAGTATGCAAAAAATGCGAAACTACGAGCCAGAAGCGGGCAAATACCAGACCTGACCCAGACATAACCGGCGTTGTCCTCTAAAACATTAATCGCAACCAGGTTTAGTTGACTGTTTCGGTGTGGTACCGCATTACTACGTGATCCAAACCAGAAAGAGCCCAGGATCTGGCCAACAAGCATGCGAGAAATGCGAAAGTATGAGCCAGATGATTGCAAATACCAGACCTAACACAAACCTAAAGGGTGGTATCCACTACAGTATTGATCGAAACCAAGTTGAATTGACTGTTTCAGCCTGGTACCACATTACTACGTGATCCCAACCAGAAAAAAACACAGGATCTGGCCAACAAGTATGCGAAGAATGCGAAAGTATGAGCCAGATGATTGCAAGTACCAGACTTAACACAAACCAAAACGGTGTTATTCTCCAAAATATTGATGGAATCCAGGTTTAATTGACTGTTTCATTCTGGTACCACATTACTGCGTGATCCATACCAGAAAAAGCCCAGGATCAGGCCAATAGGTATGCGATGAATGCGAAAGTATAAGACAGATGAGGGCAAATCCCAGGCCAAAACGTGAACCAATCGGCGTTATTCTTGTTCGAGGTCAGGTTTAATTGACTGTTTAGTGTGGCACCACATTACTACACAATCCCAACCAGAAAGAGCCCAGGATCTGGCCAACAAGCATGCGAGAAATGCGAAAGTCTGAGCCAGATGATAGCAAATACGAGACCTGGCACAAACCTAAACGGTGTTTTTCTCTAAAATATTCATGGAAACCACGTTGAATTGACTGTTTGAGTGTAGTACCTCATCACTACAAGATCCAAACCAGAAAAAGTCCAGGATCTGGCAAACAAGTGTGCGAAGAATGCGAAAGTATGAGCCAGATGAGGGCAAAACCCAGACCTAAACGTGAACCAACCGGTGTTATACTTTAAAATATTGATCGAAAACAGGATCAACTGACTGCTTCAGTGTGGAACCGCATTACTACGTGATACAATCCAGAAAAAGCCCAGGATCTGGCCAACAAGCATGCGAGAAATGCGAAAGTATGAGCCAGATGATAGCAAATACAAGACTTAGCACAAACCTAAACGGTGGTATCCTCTAAAATATTGATCGAAACCAAGTTGAATTAACTTTTTCAATCTGGTACCACATTACTACGTGATCCAATCCTGAAAGAAACACAGGATCTGGCCAACAAGTATGCGAAGAATGCGAATGTATGAGCCAGATGCGGGCAAATACCAGACCTAACACAAGCCTAAACGGTGTTATCCTCTTAAATATTGATCGAAACCAAGTTGGATTGGCTGTTTCAGCCTGTTACCGCATTACTGCGTGACCCAAACCAGAAAGAAACACAGGATCTGGCCAACAAGTATGGGAAGAATGCGAAAGTATGAGCCTGATGATTGCAAATACCAGGCCTCACACAAACCTAACCGGTGTGATCCTCTAAAATATTGATCGAAACCAATTTGAATTGACTTTTTCAATCTGGTACCACATTACTACGTGATCCAAGCAGAAAGAAACACAGGATCTGGCCAACAAGTAGGCGGGGAATGCGAAAGTATGAGCCAGATGATTCCAAATACCAGGCCTTACACAAACCTAGTCGGTGTGATCCTCTAAAATATTGATCGAATCCGGGTTTAATTGACAGTTTCATTCTGGTACCACATATCCACGTGATCCAAACCAGAAAGAGCCCAGGATCTGGCCAACAAGTATGCGAAAAATGCGAAAGTATGAGCCAGATGAGGGCAAATCCCAGACCTAAACATGAACTAACCGGTGTTATACTTTAAAATATTGATCCAGGTCAGGCTTATTTGACTGTTTAGTGTGGTACCACATTACTACACAATCCCAACCAGAAAAAGCCCAGGATCTGGCCAACAAGCATGCGAGAAATGCGAAAGTATGAGCCAGATGAGGGCAAATCCCAGACCTAAACATGAACTAACCGGTGTTATACTTTAAAATATTGATCCAGGTCAGGCTTATTTGACTGTTTAGTGTGGTACCACATTACTACACAATCCCAACCAGAAAAAGCCCAGGATCTGGCCAACAAGCATGCGAGAAATGCGAAAGTATGAGCAAGATGATTGCAAATACCAGGTCTAACACAAACCAAATCGGTGTGATCCTCTAAAATATTGATCGAATCCAGGTTTAATTGACAGTTTCATTCCGGTACCACATTACTACGTGATACAAACCAGAAAAATCCCAGGATCTGGCAAACAAGTATGCGAAGAGTGCGAAAGTATGAGCCAGATGATTCCAAATACCAGGCCTTACACAAACCTAATCGGTGTGATCTTCTAAAATATTGATCGAATCCAGGATTAATTGACTGTTTCACTCTGGTACCACATTGCTGCGTGATCCAAACCAGAAAAAGCCCTGGATCAGGCCAAGAGGTATGCGAAGAATGCGAAAGTATGAGCCAGATGAGGGCAAATCCCTGACCTAAACGTGAACTAACCGGTGTTATACTTTAAAATATTGATCCAGGTTAGGTTTATTTGAGTGTTTAGTGTAGTACCACGTTACTACACAATCCCAACCAGAAAAAGCCCAGGATCTGGTCAACAAATATGCGAAAAATGCGAAAGTATGAGCCAGATGCGGGCAAATACCAGACCTAAACGGGACCCAACCGGAGTTATCCTTTAAAATATTGATCGAGGCCACGTTTAATTGACTGTTTCAGTATGGTACCGCATTACTACGAGATCCAAACCAGAAATAGTCCAGGATCTGGCCAACAAGTGTGCGATGAACGCGAAAGTATGACCCACATGACTGCAAACACCTGGCCTAACACAAACCTAACCGGTGTTATCCTCTTAAATATTGATCGGAACCAGGTTTAATTGATTGTTTCATTCCTGTACCACATTACCGCGTAATCCAAACCAGAAGCAGCCCAGGATCAGGCCAACAGGAATGCGATGAATGCGAAAGTATGAGACAGATGAGGGCAAATACCAGACCTAACACAAGCCTAAACGGTGTTATCCTCTTAAATATTGATCGAAACCAAGTTGGATTGGCTGTTTCAGCCTGTTACCGCATTACTGCGTGACCCAAACCAGAAAGAAACACAGGATCTGGCCAACAAGTATGGGAAGAATGCGAAAGTATGAGCCTGATGATTGCAAATACCAGGCCTCACACAAACCTAACCGGTGTGATCCTCTAAAATATTAATCGAAACCAATTTGAATTGACTTTTTCAATCTGGTACCACATTACTACGTGATCCAAACCAGAAAGAAACACAGGATCTGGCCAACAAGTAGGCGGGGAATGCGAAAGTATGAGCCAGATGATTCCAAATACCAGGCCTTACACAAACCTAGTCGGTGTGATCCTCTAAAATATTGATCGAATCCGGGTTTAATTGACAGTTTCATTCTGGTACCACATATCCACGTGATCCAAACCAGAAAGAGCCCAGGATCTGGCCAACAAGTATGCGAAAAATGCGAAAGTATGAGCCAGATGAGGGCAAATCCCAGACCTAAACATGAACTAACCGGTGTTATACTTTAAAATATTGATCCAGGTCAGGCTTATTTGACTGTTTAGTGTGGTACCACATTACTACACAATCCCAACCAGAAAAAGCCCAGGATCTGGCCAACAAGCATGCGAGAAATGCGAAAGTATGAGCAAGATGATTGCAAATACCAGGTCTAACACAAACCAAATCGGTGTGATCCTCTAAAATATTGATCGAATCCAGGTTTAATTGACAGTTTCATTCCGGTACCACATTACTACGTGATACAAACCAGAAAAATCCCAGGATCTGGCAAACAAGTATGCGAAGAGTGCGAAAGTATGAGCCAGATGATTCCAAATACCAGGCCTTACACAAACCTAAACGGTGTTGTCCTCTTAAATATTGGTCGAAACCAAGTTGAGTTGGCTGTTTCAGTCTGGTACCACACTACTACGTGATCCAAACCTGAGAAAGCCCAGAATCTAGCCAACAAGTGTGCGAAGAATGCAAAAGTATAAGCCAGATGAGGGCAAATCCCAGACCGAAACGAGACCCAACCGGAGTTATCCCTTAAAATATTGATCGGGGCCACGTTTAATTGACTGTTTCAGTATGCTACCACATTACTAGGTGATCGAAACCAGAAAAAGCCCAGGATCTGGCCAACAAGTGTGCGAAGAATGCGAAAGTATGAACCAGATGATTGCAACTACCAGGCCTAACACAAACCTAAACGGTGTTATCCTCTTAAATATTGATCGAAACCAAGTTGAATTGGCTGCTTCTGTCTGGAACCACACTACAATGTGATCCAAACCAGAAAAAGCCCAGGATCTGGCCAACAAGTGTGCGAAGAACGCGAATGTATGAGCCAGATGATTGCAAATACCAGACCTAACACAAACCTTAACGGTGTTATCCTGTAAAATATTGATCGACACCAAGTTGAATTGACTGTTTCAGTGTGGTACCACATTACTACGAGATCCGAACCAGAAAAAGTCCAGGATCTGGCCAACAAGTATGCGAAGTGTGCGAAAGTATGAGCCAGATGATTGCAAATACCAGGCCTAACACAAACCTAAACGGTGTTGTCCTCTTAAATATTGTTCGAAACCAAGTTGAGTTGGCTGTTTCAGTCTGGTACCACACTACTACGTGATCCAAACCTGAGAAAGCCCCGAATCTAGCCAACAAGTGTGCGAAGAATGCAAAAGTATAAGCCAGATGAGGGCAAATCCCAGACCTAAACGAGACCCAACCGGAGTTATCCCTTAAAATATTGATCGGGGCCACGTTTAATTGACTGTTTCAGTACGCTACCACATTACTACGTGATCGAAACCAGAAAAAGCCCAGGATCTGGCCAACAAGCATGCGAGAAATGCGAAAGTATGAGCCAGATGAATGCAAATACCAGACCTAACACAAACCTAAAGGGTGTTATCCTGTAAAATATTGATCGAAACCAAGTTGAATTGACTGTTTCAGTGTGGTACCACATTACTACGAGATCCAAACCAGAAAAAGTCCAGGATCTGGCCAACAAGTATGCGAAAAATGCGAAAGTATGAGCCAGATGAGGGCAAATCCCAGACGTAAACGAGACCCAGCCGGAGTTGTCACTAAAAATATTGATCGTGGGCACGTTTAATTGGCTGTTTCAGTATGCTACCACATTATTACGGGATCCAAACCAGAAAAGGACCAGGATCTGGTCAACAAGTATGCGAAAAATGCGAAAGTGTGAGCCAGATGATTGCAAATACCAGACCTAACACAAACCTTAACGGTGTTATCCTGTAAAATATTGATCGACACCAAGTTGAATTGACTGTTTCAGTGTGGTACCACATTACTACGAGATCCGAACCAGAAAAAGTCCAGGATCTGGCCAACAAGTATGCGAAGTGTGCGAAAGTATGAGCCAGATGATTGCAAATACCAGGCCTAACACAAACCTAAACGGTGTTGTCCTCTTAAATATTGTTCGAAACCAAGTTGAGTTGGCTGTTTCAGTCTGGTACCACACTACTACGTGATCCAAACCTGAGAAAGCCCCGAATCTAGCCAACAAGTGTGCGAAGAATGCAAAAGTATAAGCCAGATGAGGGCAAATCCCAGACCTAAACGAGACCCAACCGGAGTTATCCCTTAAAATATTGATCGGGGCCACGTTTAATTGACTGTTTCAGTACGCTACCACATTACTACGTGATCGAAACCAGAAAAAGCCCAGGATCTGGCCAACAAGCATGCGAGAAATGCGAAAGTATGAGCCAGATGAATGCAAATACCAGACCTAACACAAACCTAAAGGGTGTTATCCTGTAAAATATTGATCGAAACCAAGTTGAATTGACTGTTTCAGTGTGGTACCACATTACTACGAGATCCAAACCAGAAAAAGTCCAGGATCTGGCCAACAAGTATGCGAAAAATGCGAAAGTATGAGCCAGATGAGGGCAAATCCCAGACGTAAACGAGACCCAGCCGGAGTTGTCACTAAAAATATTGATCGTGGCCACGTTTAATTGGCTGTTTCAGTATGCTACCACATTATTACGGGATCCAAACCAGAAAAGGACCAGGATCTGGTCAACAAGTATGCGAAAAATGCGAAAGTGTGAGCCAGATGATTGCAAACACCAGGCCTAACACAAACCTGTCCGGTGTGATCCCCTAAAATATTGATCGAATCCAGGTTTAGTTGACAGTTTCATTTTGGTACCACATTACTACGTGGTCCAAACCAGAAAAAGCCCAAGATCTGGCCAACAAGTTTGGGAAGAATGCGAAAGTATGAGCCAGATGATTGCAAATACCAGACCTAACACAAACCTAAAGGGTGTTATCCTGTAAAATATTGATCGAAACCAAGTTGAATTGACTGTTTCAGTGTGGTACCACATTACTACGAGATCCAAACCAGAAAAAGTCCAGGATCTGGCCAACAAGTATGCGAAAAATGCGAAAGTATGAGCCAGATGATTGCAAATACCAGGCCTAACACTAACCTAATCGGTGTGATCGTCTAAAATATTGATCGAATCCAGGTTTAATTGACAGCTTCATTCTGGTACCACGTTACTACGTGAAACAAACCAGAAAAATCCCAGGATCTGGCCAACAAGTATGCGAAAAATGCGAAAGTATGTGCCAGATGATTGCAAATACCAGGCCTAACACAAACCTAACCGGTGTGATCCTCTAAAATATTGATCGAATCCAGGTTTAGTTGACTGTTTCATTCTGGTACCATATTACTACGTGATCCAAACCAGAAAAAGCCCAGGATCTGGCCAACAAGCATGCGAGAAATGCGAAAGTATGAGCCAGATGATTGCAAATACCAGGCCTAACACAAACCTAACCGGTGTGATCCTCTAAAATATTGCTCGAATCCAGGTTTAGTTGACTGTTTTATTCTGGTACCGTATTACTACGTGATCCAAACTAGAAAAAGCCCAGGATCTGGCCAACAAGAATGCGGAAAATGCGAAAGAATGAGCCAGATGAGGGCAAATCCCAGACCTAAACGTGAACTAACCGGTGTTATACTTCAAAATATTGATCCAGGTCTGGTTTATTTGAGTGTTTAGTGTGGTACCACATTACAACACAATCCCAACCTGAGAAAGCCCAGGATCTGGCCAACAATCATACGAGAAATGCGAAAGTATGAGACAGATGATTGCAAATACCAGACCTACCACAAACCTAAACGGTGTTGTCCTCTTAAATATTGATCGAAACCAAGTTGAATTGGCTGTTTCAGTCTGGTACCACACTACTACGTGATCCAAACCTGAGAAAGCCCAGGATTTGGCCAACAAGTGTGCGAAGAATGCGAAAGTATGAGCCAGACGATTGCAACTACCAGGCCTAACACAAACCTAAACGGTGTTATCCTCTTAAATATTGATCGAAACCAAGTTGAATTGGTTGTTTCAGACTGGAACCACACTACAATGTGATCCAAACCAGAAAAAGCCCAGGATCTGGCCAACAAGTGTGCGAAGAACGCGAAAGTATAAGCCAGATGAGGGCAAATCCCAGACGTAAACGAGACCCAGCCGGAGTTGTCACTAAAAATATTGATCGTGGCCACGTTTAATTGGCTGTTTCAGTATGCTACCACATTATTACGGGATCCAAACCAGAAAAGGACCAGGATCTGGTCAACAAGTATGCGAAAAATGCGAAAGTGTGAGCCAGATGATTGCAAATACCAGACCTAACACAAACCTAAACGGTGTTATCCTCTTAAATATTGATCGAAACCAAGTTGAATTGGCTGTTTCAGTCTGGTACCACACTACTACGTGATCCAAACCTGAGAAAGCCCAGGATTTGGCCAACAAGTGTGCGAAGAATGCGAAAGTATGAGCCAGACGATTGCAACTACCAGACCTAACACAAACCTAAACGGTGTTGTCCTCTTAAATATTGATCGAAACCAAGTTGAATTGGCCGTTTCAGTCTGGTACCACACTACTACGTGATCCAAACCTGAGAAAGCCCAGAATCTAGCCAACAAGTGTGCGAAGAATGCAAAAGTATAAGCCAGATGAGGGCAAATCCCAGACCTAAACGAGACCCAACCGGAGTTAGCCCTTAAAATATTGATCGACACCAAGTTGAATTGACTGTTTCAGTGTGGTACCACATTACTACGAGATCCGAACCAGAAAAAGTCCAGGATCTGGCCAACAAGTATGCGAAGAGTGCGAAAGTATGAGCCAGATGATTGCAAATACCAGGCCTAACACAAACCTAAACGGTGTTATCCCTTAAAATATTGATCGGGGCCATGTTTAGTTGACGGTTTCAGTGTGGTACCACATTACTACGAGATCCGAACCAGAAAAAGTCCAGGATCTGGCCAACAAGTATTCGAAGAGTGCGAAAGTATGAGCCAGATGATTGCAATTACCAGGCCTAACACAAACCTAAACGGTGTTATCCCTTAAAATATTGATCGGGGCCATGTTTAGTTGACGGTTTCAGTATGCTACCACATTACTACGAGATCCAAACCAGAAAAAGACCAGGATCTGGCCAACAAGTGTGCGATGAATGCGAAAGTATGAGCCAGATGATTGCAAACACCAGGCCTAACACAAACCTGTCCGGTGTGATCCCCTAAAATATTGATCGAATCCAGGTTTAGTTGACAGTTTCATTCTGGTACCACATTACTACGTGGTCCAAACCAGAAAAAGCCCAGGATCTGGCCAACAAGTTTGGGAAGAATGCGAAAGTATGAGCCAGATGATTGCAAATACCAGACCTAACACAAACCTAAAGGGTGTTATCCTGTAAAATATTGATCGAAACCAAGTTGAATTGACTGTTTCAGTGTAGTACCACATTACTACGAGATCCAAACCAGAAAAAGTCCAGGATCTGGCCAACAAGTATGCGAAAAATGCGAAAGTATGAGCCAGATGATTGCAAATACCAGGCCTAACACAAACCTAATCGGTGTGATCGTCTAAAATATTGATCGAATCCAGGTTTAATTGACAGCTTCATTCTGGTACCACGTTACTACGTGATACAAACCAGAAAAATCCCAGGATCTGGCCAACAAGTATGCGAAAAATGCGAAAGTATGTGCCAGATGATTGCAAATACCAGGCCTAACACAAACCTAACCGGTGTGATCCTCTAAAATATTGATCGAATCCAGGTTTAGTTGACTGTTTCATTCTGGTACCATATTACTACGTGATCCAAACCAGAAAAAGCCCAGGATCTGGCCAACAAGCATGCGAGAAATGCGAAAGTATGAGCCAGATGATTGCAAATACCAGGCCTAACACAAACCTAACCGGTGTGATCCTCTAAAATATTGCTCGAATCCAGGTTTAGTTGACTGTTTTATTCTGGTACCGTATTACTACGTGATCCAAACTAGAAAAAGCCCAGGATCTGGCCAACAAGAATGCGGAAAATGCGAAAGAATGAGCCAGATGAGGGCAAATCCCAGACCTAAACGTGAACTAACCGGTGTTATACTTCAAAATATTGATCCAGGTCTGGTTTATTTGAGTGTTTAGTGTGGTACCACATTACAACACAATCCCAACCTGAGAAAGCCCAGGATCTGGCCAACAATCATACGAGAAATGCGAAAGTATGAGACAGATGATTGCAAATACCAGACCTACCACAAACCTAAACGGTGTTGTCCTCTTAAATATTGATCGAAACCAAGTTGAATTGGCTGTTTCAGTCTGGTACCACAGTACTGCGTGATCCAAACCAGAAAAAGCCCAGGACCAGCCTAACAGGTATGCGAAGAATGCGAAAGTATGAGACAGATGAGGGCAAATCCCAGACCTAAACGTGAACTAAACGGTGTTATACTCTAAAATATTTATCGAGGTCAGGTTTAATTGACTGTTTAGTGTAGTACCACATTACTACACAATCCCAACCAGAAAAAGCCCAGGATCTGGTCAACAAATATGCGAAAAATGCGAAAGTATGAGCCAGATGATTGCAAATACCAGACCTAACACAAACCTAAACGGTGTTTTCCTCTTAAATATTGATCGAAACCAAGTTGAATTGGCTGTTTCAGTCTGGTACCACACTACTACGTGATCCAAACCTGAGAAAGCCCAGGATTTGGCCAACAAGTGTGCGAAGAATGCGAAAGTATGAGCCAGATGATTGCAAATACCAGGCCTAACACAAACCCAAACGGTGTTGTCCTCTTAAATATTGATCGAAACCAAGTTGAATTGGCTGTTTCAGTCTGGTACCACAGTACTGCGTGATCCAAACCAGAAAAAGCCCAGGATCTGGCCAACAAGTGTGCGAAGAACGCGAAAGTATAAGCCAGATGAGGGCAAATCCCAGACCTAAACGAGACCCAGCCGGAGTTGTCACTAAAAATATTGATCGTGGCCACGTTTAATTGGCTGTTTCAGTATGCTACCACATTATTACGGGATCCAAACCAGAAAAGGACCAGGATCTGGTCAACAAGTATGCGAAAAATGCGAAAGTGTGAGCCAGATGATTGCAAATACCAGACCTAACACAAACCTAAACGGTGTTATCCTCTTAAATATTGATCGAAACCAAGTTGAATTGGCTGTTTCAGTCTGGTACCACACTACTACGTGATCCAAACCTGAGAAAGCCCAGGATTTGGCCAACAAGTGTGCGAAGAATGCGAAAGTATGAGCCAGACGATTGCAACTACCAGGCCTAACACAAACCTAAACGGTGTTTTCCTCTTAAATATTGATCGAAACCAAGTTGAATCGCCTGTTTCAGTCTGGTACCACACTACTACGTGATCCAAACCTGAGAAAGCCCAGGATCTGGTCAAAAAATATGCGAAAAATGCGAAAGTATGAGCCAGATGATTGCAAATACCAGACCTAACACAAACCTAAACGGTGTTGTCCTCTTAAATATTGATCGAAACCAAGTTGAATTGGCCGTTTCAGTCTGGTACCACACTACTACGTGATCCAAACCTGAGAAAGCCCAGAATCTAGCCAACAAGTGTGCGAAGAATGCAAAAGTATAAGCCAGATGAGGGCAAATCCCAGACCTAAACGAGACCCAACCGGAGTTAGCCCTTAAAATATTGATCGGGGCCACGTTTAATTGACTGTTTCAGTATGCTACCACATTACTAGGTGATCGAAACCAGAAAAAGCCCAGGATCTGGCCAACAAGCATGCGAGAAATGCTAAAGTATGAGCCAGATGATAGCAAATACAAGACCTAGCACAAACCTAACCGGTGTGATCGTCTAAAATATTCATCGAATCCAGGTTTTAATTGACTGTTTCAGTGTGGTACCGCATTACTATGAGATCCAAACCAGAAAAAGTCCAGGATTTGGCCAACAAGTGTGCGAAGAATGCGAAATTATGAACCAGATGATTGCAACTACCAGGCCTAACACAAACCTAAACGGTGTTATCCTCTTAAATATTGATCGAAACCAAGTTGAATTGGCTGCTTCTGTCTGGAACCACACTACAATGTGATCCAAACCAGAAAAAGCCCAGGATCTGGCCAACAAGTGTGCGAAGAACGCGAATGTATGAGCCAGATGATTGCAAATACCAGACCTAACCCAAACCTAAACGGTGTTATCCTGTAAAATATTGATCGACACCAAGTTGAATTGACTGTTTCAGTGTGGTACCACATTACTACGAGATCCGAACCAGAAAAAGTCCAGGATCTGGCCAACAGGTATGCGAAGAGTGCGAAAGTATGAGCCAGATGATTGAAAATACCAGGCCTAACACAAACCTAAACGGTGTTGTCCTCTTAAATATTGATCGAAACCAAGTTGAATTGGCTGTTTCAGTCTGGTACCACACTACTACGTGATCCAAACCTGAGAAAGCCCAGAATCTAGCCAACAAGTGTGCGAAGAATGCAAAAGTATAAGCCAGATGAGGGCAAATCCCAGACCTAAACGAGACCCAGCCGGAGTTGTCCCTAAAAATATTGATCATGGCCACGTTTAATTGGCTGTTTCAGTATGCTACCACATTACTACGAGATGCAAACCAGAAAAAGACCAGGATTTGGCCCACAAGTGTGCGATGAATGCGAAAGTATGAGCCAGATGAATGCAAATACCAGACCTAACACAAACCTAAAGGGTGTTATCCTGTAAAATATTGATCGACACCAAGTTGAATTGACTGTTTCAGTGTGGTACCACATTACTACGAGATCCGAACCAGAAAAAGTCCAGGATCTGGCCAACAAGTATGCGAAGAGTGCGAAAGTATGAGCCAGATGATTGCAAATACCAGGCCTAACACAAACCCAATCGGTGAGATCCTCTAAAATATTGATCGAATCCAGGTTTAATTGACAGCTTCATTCTGGTACCACGTTACTACGTGATACAAACCAGAAAAATCCCAGGATCTTGCCAACAAGCATCCGAAAAATGCGAAAGTATGAGCCAGACGATTGCAAATACCAGGCCTAACACAAACCTAACAGGTGTGATCCTCTAAAATATTGATCGAATCCAGGTTTATTTGAGTGTTTCATTCTGGTACCATATTACTACGTGACCCAAACTAGAAAAAGCCCAGGATCTGGCCAACAAGAATGCGAGAAATGCGAAAGTATGAGCCAGATGATTGCAAATACCAGGCCTAACACAAACCTAACCGGTGTGATCCTCTAAAATATTGATCGAATCCAGGTTTAGTTGACAGTTTCATTGTGGTACCACATTACTACGTGATCCAAACCAGAAAAAGCCCAGGATCTGGCCAAGAAGTATGCGAAAAATGCGAAAGTATGGGCCAGATGATTGGCTATACCAGTCCTAGGCGAGACCCAACCGGAGTTATCCGTTAAAATATTAATCGAAATCAGGATCAACTGACTGCTTCAGTGTGGAACCGCATTACTACGTGATACAAACCTGAAAAAGCACAGGATTTGGCCAACATGTGTGCGAAGAATGCGAAAGTATGAGCCAGATGATTGCAAATACCAAACCTGACACAAACCTAAACGGTCGTATCATCCAAAATATTCATCGAAACCAGGATTAATTGATTGTTTCATTCTGGTACCACATTGCTGCGTGATCCAAACCAGAAAAAGCCCAGGATCAGGCCAAGAGGTATGCGAAGAATGCGAAAGTATGAGACAGATGAGGGCAAAACCCAGACCTAAACGTGAACCAACCGGTGTTATACTTTAAAATATTGATCGAAAACAGGATCAACTGACTGCTTCAGTGTGGAACCGCATTACTACGTGATACAAACCAGAAAAAGCCCAGGATCTGGCCAACAAGCATGCGAGAAATGCGAAAGTATGAGCCAGATGATAGCAAATACAAGAGCTAGCACAAACCTAACCGGTGTGATCGTCTAAAATATTCATCGAATCCAGCTTTAATTGACTGTTTCAGTGTGGAACCGCATTACTACGTGATCCAAACCAGAAAAAGCCCAGGATCTGGCCAACAAGTGTGCGAAGAACGCGAATGTATGAGCCAGATGATTGCAAATACCAGACCTAACACAAACCTAAACGTTGTTATTCTGTAAAATATTGATCGACACCAAGTTGAATTGACTGTTTCAGTGTGGTACCACATTACTACGAGATCCGAACCAGAAAAAGTCCAGGATCTGGCCAACAAGTATGCGAAGAGAGCGAAAGTATGAGCCAGATGATTGCAAATACCAGGCCTAACACAAACCTAAACGGTGTTGTCCTCTTAAATATTGATCGAAACGAAGTTGAATTGGCTGTTTCAGTCTGGTACCACACTGCTACGTGATCCAAACCTGAGAAAGCCCAGAATCTAGCCAAGAGGTGTGCGAAGAATGCAAAAGTATAAGCCAGATGAGGGCAAATCCCAGACCTAAACGAGACCCAGCCGGAGTTGTCCCTAAAAATATTGATCGTGGCCACGTTTAATTGGCTGTTTCAGTATGCTACCACATTACTACGAGATCCGAACCAGAAAAAGTCCAGGATCTGGCCAACAAGTATTCGAAGAGTGCGAATGTGTGAGCCAGATGATTGCAAATACCAGGCCTAACACAAACCTAAACGGTGTTATCCCTTAAAGTATTGATCGGAGCCATGTTTAGTTGACGGTTTCAGTATGCTACCACATTACTACGAGATGCAAACCAGAAAAAGACCAGAATCTGGCCAACAAGTGTGCGATGAATGCGAAAGTATGAGCCAGATGATTGCAAACACCAGGCCTATCACAAACCTATCCGGTGTGATCCCCTAAAATATTGATCGAATCCAGGTTTAGTTGACAGTTTCATTCTGGTACCACATTACTACGTGGTCCAAACCAGAAAAAGCCCAGGATCTGGCCAACAAGTTTGGGAAGAATGCGAAAGTATGAGCCAGATGATTGCAAATACCAGACCTAACACAAACATAAACGGTGTTATCCTCGTCAATATTGATCGAATCCAGGTTTAGTTGACTGTTTCATTCTGGTACCATATTACTACGAGATCCGAACCAAAAAAAGTCCAGGATCTGGCCAACAAGTATGCGAAGAGTGCGAAAGTATGAGCCAGATGATTGCAAATACCAGGCCTAACACAAACCCAATCGGTGAGATCCTCTAAAATATTGATCGAATCCAGGTTTAATTGACAGTTTCATTCTGGTACCACATTACTACGTGATACAAACCAGAAAAATCCCAGGATCTGACCAACAAGTATGCGAAAAATGCGAAAGTATGAGCCAGATGATAGCAAATACCAGGCCTAACACAAACCTAACTGGTGTTATCCTCTAAAATATTGATCGAATCCAGGTTTAGTTGACTGTTTCATTCTGGTACCATATTACTACGCGATCCAAACTAGAAAAAGCCCAGGATCTGGCCAACAAGTATGCGAAAAATGCGAAAGTATGAGCCAGATGAGTGCAAATCGCAGACCTAAACGTGACCCAACCGGTGTTATCCTCTAAAATATTGATCGAATCCAGGTTTAATTGACAGTTTCATCCTGGTACCACATTACTACGTGATACAAACCAGAAAAATCCCAGGATCTGGCCAACAAGTACGCGAAAAATGCGAAAGTATGAGCCAGATGATTGCAAATACCAGGCCTAACACAAACCTAACTGGTGAGATCCTCTAAAATATTGATCGAATCCAGGTTTAGTTGACTGTTTCATTCTGGTACCATATTTCTACGTGATCCAAACTAGAAAAAGCCCAGGATCTGGCCAACAAGTATGCGAAAAATGCGAAAGTATGAGCCAGATGAGTGCAAATCCCAGACCTAAACGTGAACTAAGCGGTGTTATACTTTAAAATATTGATCGAAAACAGGATCAACTGACTGCTTCAGTGTGGAACCGCATTACTACGTGATACAAACCAGAAAAAGTCCAGGATCTGGCCAACAAGCATGCGAGAAATGCGAAAGTATGAGCAAGATGATTGCAAATACCAGGTCTAACACAAACCTAATCGGTGTGATCGTCTAAAATATTGATCGAATCCAGGTTTAATTGACGGTTTCATTCTGGTACCACATTACTACGTGATACAAACCAGGAAAAACCCAGGATCAGGCCAATAGGTATGCGAAGAATTCGAATGTATGAGACAGATGAGGGCAAATCCCAGACCAAAACGTAAACCAATCGGCGTTTTTCTTGTTCGAGGTCAGGTTTAATTGACTGTTTAGTGTGGCACCACATTACTACACAATCCCAACCAGAAAGAGCCCAGGATCTGGCCAACGAGCATACGAGAAATGCGAAAGTATGCACCAGATGATAGCAAATACCATGCCTAACACAAATCTAAACGGTGTTATCCTCTTAAATATTGATCGGATCCAGGTTTAGTAGACTGTTTCATTCTGGTACCACATTACTACGTGATCCAAACGAGAAAAAGCCCAGGATCTGGCCAACAAGCATGCGAGAAATGCGAAAGTATGCACCAGATGATTGCAAATACCAGACCTAACACAAACATAAACGGTGTTATCCTCGTCAATATTGATCGAATCCAGGTTTAGTTGACTGTTTCATTCTGGTACCATATTACTACGTGATCCAAACCAGAAAAAGCCCAGGATCTGGCCAAGAAGTTTGCGAAAAATGCGAAAGTATGGGCCAGATGATTGGTTATACCAGTCATAGGCGAGACCCAACCGGAGTTATCCGTTAAAATATTAATCGAAATCAGGATCAACTGACTGCTTCAGTGTGGAACCGCATTACTACGTGATACAAACCTGAAAAAGCACAGGATTTGGCGGACAAGTGTGCGAAGAATGCGAAAGTATGAGCCAGATGATTGCAAATACCAAACCTTACACAAACCTAAACGGTCCTATCATTCAAAATATTCATCGAATCCAGAATAATTGACTGTTTCATTCTGGTACCACATTGCTGCGTGATCCAAACCAGAAAAAGCCCAGGATCAGGCCAACAGGTATGCGAAGAATGCGAAAGTATGAGACAGATGAGGGCAAAACCCAGAACTTAACGTGAACCAACCGGTGTTATACTTTAAAATATTGATCGAAAACAGGATCAACTGACTGCTTCAGTGTGGAACCGCACTACTACGTGATACAAACCAGAAAAAGTCCAGGATCTGGCCAACAAGCATGCGAGAAATGCGAAAGTATGAGCAAGATGATTGCAAATACCAGGACTAACACAAACCTAATCGGTGTGAACCTCTTAAATATTGATCGGAACCAGGTTTAATTGACTGTTTCATATTTGTACCACATTAGTGCGTGTTCCAAACCAGAAACAGGCCAGGATCAGGCCAACAGGTATGCCAAGAATGCGAAAGTATGCGCCAGATGATTCCAAATACCAGGCCTAACACAAACCTAACCGGTGTGATCCTCTAAAATATTGATCGAATCCAGGTTTATTTGAGTGTTTCATTCTGGTTCCATATTACTACGAGATCCGAACCAGAAAAAGTCCAGGATCTGGCCAACAAGTATTCGAAGAGTGCGAAAGTATGAGCCAGATGATTGCAACCACCAGGGCTAACACAAACCGAACCGGTGTGATCCTCTAAAATATTGATGGAATCCAGGTTTAGTTGACTGTTTCATTCTGGTACCATATTACTACGTGATCCAAATCAGAAAATGCCCAGGATCTGGCCAAGAAGTGTGCGAAAAATGCGAAAGTAAGAGCAGGATGATTGCATTTACCAGCCCTAAGCGAGACCCAACCGGAGTTATTCGTTAAAATATTGATCGAAATCACGATCAACTGACTGCTTCAGTGTGGAACCCCATAACTACGTGATACAAACCAGAAAAAGCCCAGGATCTGGCCGATAAGTATGCGAATAATGCGAAAGTATGAGGCAGATGATTGCAAATACCAGACCTAACACAAACCTAAAAGGTGTTATCCTCTAAAATATTGATCGAAACCAAGTTGAATTGACTGTTTCAGTCTGTTACCACATTACTACGTGATACCAACCAGAAAAAAACACAGGATCTGGCCAACAAGTATGCGAAGAGTGCGAAAGTATGAGACAGATGATTGCAAATACCAGGCCATACACAAACCTAATCGGTGTTATCCTGTAAAATATTGATCGAATCCAGGTTTAATTGACAGTTTCATTCCGGTACCACATTACTACGTGATACAAACCAGAAAAATCCCAGGATCTGGCCAACAAGTATGCGAAAAATTCGAAAGTATGAGCCAGATGATTGCAAATACCAGGCCTAACACAAACCTAACTGGTGTTATCCTCTAAAATATTCATCGAATCCAGGTTTAGTTGACTGTTTCATTCTGGTACCATATTACTACGCGATCCAAACTAGAAAAAGCCCAGGATCTGGTCAACAAGTATGCGAAAAATCCGAAAATATGAGCCAGATGAGTGCAAATCCCAGACCTAAACGTGAACCAACCGGTGTTATCCTCTAAAATATTGATCGAATCCAGGTTTAATTGACAGTTTCATCCTGGTACCACATTACTACGTGATACAAACCAGAAAAATCCCAGGATCTGGCCACCAAGTACGCGAAAAATGCGAAAGTATGAGCCGGATGATTGCAAATACCAGGCCTAACACAAACCTAACTGGTGAGATCCTCTAAAGTATTGATCGAATCCAGGTTTAGTTGACTGTTCCATTCTGGTACCATATTTCTACGTGATCCAAACTAGAAAAAGCCCAGGATCTTGCCCACAAGTATGCGAAAAATGCGAAAGTATGAGCCAGATGAGTGCAAATCCCAGACCTAAACGTGAACTAACCGGTGTTACACTTTAAAATATTGATCGAAAACAGGATCAACTGACTGCTTCAGTGTGGAACCGCATTACTACGTGATAGAAACCAGAAAAAGTTCAGGATCTGGCCAACAAGCATGCGAGAAATGCGAAAGTATGAGCAAGATGATTGCAAATACCAGGTCTAACACAAACCTAATCGGTGTGATCGTCTAAAATATTGATCGAATCCAGGTTTAATTGACAGTTTCGTTCTGGTACCACATTACTACGTGATACAATCCAGGAAAAGCCCAGTATCAGGCCAATAGGTATGCGAAGAATTTGAAAGTATGAGACAGATGAGGGCAAACCCCAGGACAAAACGTGAACCAATCGGCGTTTTTCTTGTTCGAGGTCAGGTTTAATTGACTGTTTAGTGTGGCACCACATTACTACACAATCCCAACCAGAAAGAGCCCAGGATCTGGCCATCAAGCATACGAGAAATGCGAGAGTATGCACCAGATGATAGCAAATACCAGGCCTAACACAAACCTAAACGGTGTTATCCTGTTAAATATTGATCGGATCCAGGTTTAGTAGACTGTTTCATTCTGGTACCACATTACTACGTGATCCAAACTAGAAAAAGCCCAGGATCTGGCCAACAAGCATGCGAGAAATGCGAAAGTATGGGCCAGATGATTGGTTATACCAGTCATTGGCGAGACCCAACCGGAGTTATCCGTTAAAATATTAATCGAAATCAGGATCAACTGACTGCTTCAGTGTGGAACCGCATTACTACGTGATACAAACCTGAAAAAGCACAGGATTTGGCGGACAAGTGTGCGAAGAATGCGAAAGTATGAGCCAGATGATTGCAAATACCAAACCTAACACAAACCTAAACGGTCCTATCATCCAAAATATTCATCGAAACCAGGTTTAATTGACTGTTTCATTCTGATACCACATTGCTGCGTGATCCAAACCAGAAAAAGCCCAGGATCAGGCCAACAGGTATGCGAAGAATGCGAAAGTATGAGACAGATGAGGGCAAAACCCAGAACTTAACGTGAACCAACCGGTGTTATACTTTAAAATATTGATCGAAAACAGGATCAACTGACTGCTTCAGTGTGGAACCGCATTACTACGTGATACAAACCAGAAAAAGTCCAGGGTCTGGCCAACAAGTGTGCGATGAACGCGAAAGTATGACCCAGATGATTGCAAACACCTGGCCTAACACAAACCTAACCGGTGTTATCCTCTTAAATATTGATCGGAACCAGGTTTAATTAACTGTTTCATTTTTGTACCACATTAGTGCGTGATCCAAACCAGAAACAGGCCAGGATCAGGCCAACAGGTATGCGAAGAATGCGAAAGTATGCGCCAGATGATTCCAAATACCAGGCCTAACACAAACCTAAACGGTCCTATCATCCAAAATATTCATCGAAACCAGGTTTAATTGACTGTTCCATTCTGGTACCACATTGCTGCGTGATCCAAACCAGAAAAAGCCCAGGATCAGGCCAACAGGTATGCGAAGAATGCGAAAGTATGAGACAGATGAGGGCAAAACCCAGACCTATACGTGAACCAACCGGTGTTATACTTTAAAATATTGATCGAAAACAGGATCAACTGACTGCTTCAGTGTGGAACCGCATTACTACGTGATACAAACCAGAAAAAGTCCAGGATCTGGCCAACAAGCATGCGAGAAATGCGAAAGTATCAGCCAGATGATAGCAAATACAAGACTTAGCAAAAACCTAAACGGTGGTATCCTCCAAAATATTGATCGAAACCATGTTGAATTGACTGTTTCAGTGTGGTACCACATTGCTACGAGATCCAAACCTGAAAAAGTCCAGGATCTGGCCAACAAATGTGCGATGAACGCGAAAGTATGACCCAGATGACTGCAAACACCTGGCCTAACACAAACCTAACCGGTGTTATCCTCTTAAATATTGATCGGAACCAGGTTTAATTGATTGTTTCATTCCTGTACCACATTACCGCGTAATCCAAACCAGATGCAGCCCAGGATCAGGCCAACAGGTATGCGATGAATGCGAAAGTATGAGACAGATGAGGGCAAATACCAGACCTAACACAAGCCTAAACGGTGTTATCCTCTTAAATATTGATCGAAACCAAGTTGAATTGGCTGTTTCAGCCTGTTACCGCATTACTGCATGACCCAAACCAGAAAGAAACACACGATCTGGCCAACAAGTAGGCGGGGAATGCGAATGTATGAGCCAGATGCGGGTAAATACAAGACCTAGACGAGACACTAACGGAGTTATCCTTTAAAATATTGATCGAGGCCACGTTTAATTGACTGTTTCATTCTGGTACCATATTACTACGTGATCCAAACTAGAAGAAGCCCAGGATCTGGCCAACAAGTGTGCGATGAACGCGAAAGTATCACCCAGATGACTGCAAACACCTGGCCTTACACAAACCTAGTCGGTGTGATCCTCTAAAATATTGATCGATTCCGGGTTTAATTGACAGTTTCATTCTGGTACCACATATCCACGTGATCCAAACCAGAAAGAGCCCAGGATCTTGCCAACAAGTATGCGAAAAATGCGAAAGTATGAGCCAGATGAGGGCAAATCCCAGACCTAAACATGAACTAACCGGTGTTATACATTAAAATATTGATCGGCGTCAGGTTTAATTGACTGTTTAGTGTGGTTCCACATTACTACACAATCCCAACCAGAAAAAGCCCAGGATCTGGCCAGCAAGTATGCGAAAAGTGCGAAACTATGAGCCAGATGATTGCAAACACCAGACCTAACACAAACCTAAAGGGTGATATCCTCTAAAATATTGATCGAATCCAGGTTTAATTGACAGTTTCATTCTGGTACCACATAACTACGTGATCCAAACCAGAAAGAGCCCAGGATCTGGCAAACAAGTACGCGAAATGTGCGAAAGTATGAGCCAGATGATTGCAAATACCAGGCCTAACACAAACCTAATCGGTGTGATCGTCTAAAATATTGATCGAATCCAGGTTTAATTGACAGTTTCATTCTGGTGTCACATAACTACGTGATCCAAACCAGAAATAGTCCAGGATCTGGCCAACAAGTGTGCGATGAACGCGAAAGTATCACCCAGATGACTGCAAACACCTGGCCTAACACAAACCTAACCGGTGTTATCCTCTTAAATATTGATCGGAACCAGGTTTAATTGATTGTTTCATTCCTGTACCACATTACCGCGTAATCCAAACCAGAAGCAGCCCACGATCAGGCCAACAGGTATGCGATGAATGCGAAAGTATGAGACAGATGAGGGCAAATACCAGACTTAACACAAGCCTAAACGGTGTTATCCTCTTAAATATTGGTCGAAACCAACTTGAATTGGCTGTTTCAGCCTGTTACCGGATTACTGCGTGACCCAAACCAGAAAGAAACACAGGATCTGGCCAACAAGTATGGGAAGAATGCGAAAGTATGAGCCTGATGATTGCAAATACCAGGCCTCACACAAACGTAACCGGTGTGATCCTCTAAAATATTGATCGAAACCAATTTGAATTGACTTTTTCAATCTGGTACCACATTACTACGTGATCCAAACCAGAAAGAAACACAGGATCTGGCCAACAAGTAGGCGGGGAATGCGAATGTATGAGCCAGATGCGGGTAAATACAAGACCTAGACGAGACACTAACGGAGTTAACCTTTAAAATATTGATCGAGGCAACGTTTAATTGACTGTTTCATTCTGGTACCATATTACTACGTGATCCAAACTAGAAGAAGCCCAGGATCTGGCTAACAAGAGTGCGAATAATGCGAAAGTATGAGGCAGATGATTGCAAATACCAGACCTAACGCAAACCTAAAAGGTGTAATCCTCTAAGATATTGATCGAAACCAAGTTGAATTGACTGTTTCAGTCTGTTACCACATTACTACGTGATACCAACCAGAAAAAAACTCAGGATCTGGCCAACAAGTATGCGAAGAGTGCGAAAGTATGACCCAGATGATTCCAAATACCAGGCCTTACACAAACCTAGTCGGTGTGATCCTCTAAAATATTGATCGATTCCGGGTTTAATTGACAGTTTCATTCTGGTACCACATATCCACGTGATCCAAACCAGAAAGAGCCCAGGATCTTGCCAACAAGTATGCGAAAAATGCGAAAGTATGAGCCAGATGAGGGCAAATCCCAGACCTAAACATGAACTAACCGGTGTTATACATTAAAATATTGATCCAGGTCAGGTTTATTTGACTGTTTAGTGTGGTACCACATTACTACACAATCCCAACCAGAATAAGCCCAGGATCTGGCCAACAAGCATGCGAGAAATGCGAAAGTATGAGCAAGATGATTGCAAATACCAGGTCTAACACAAACCAAATCGGTGTGATCCTCTAAAATATTGATCGAATCCAGGTTTAATTGACTGTTTCATTCTGGTACCACATATCCACGTGATCCAAACCAGAAAGAGCCCAGGATCTGGCCAACAAGAATGCGAAAAATGCGAAAGTATGAGCCAGATGAGGGCAAATCCCAGACCTAAACGTGAACTAACCGGTGTTATACTTTAAAATATTGATCCAGGTTAGGTTTATTTGAGTGTTTAGTGTAGTACCACGTTACTACACAATCCCAACCAGAAAAAGCCCAGGATCTGGCCAACAAGTGTACGAAGAACGCGAATGTATGAGCCAGATGATTGCAAATACCAGACCTAACACAAACCTAAACGGTGTTATCCTGTAAAATATTGATCGACACCAAGTTGAATTGACTGTTTCAGTGTGGTACCACATTACTACGAGATCCGAACCAGAAAAAGTCCAGGATCTGGCCAACAAGTATGCGAAGAGTGCGAAAGTATGAGCCAGATGATTGCAAATACCAGGCCTAACACAAACCTAAACGGTGTTGTCCTCTTAAATATTGATCGAAACCAAGTTGAATTGGCTGTTTCAGTCTGGAACCACAGTACTGCGTGATCCAAACCAGAAAAAGCCCAGGACCAGCCTAACAGGTATGCGTAGAATGCGAAAGTATGAGACAGATGAGGGCAAATCCCAGACCTAAACGTGAACTAAACGGTGTTATACTTTAAAATATTGATCCAGGTCAGGTTTAATTGACTGTTTAGTGTAGTACCACATTACTACACAATCCCAACCAGAAAGAGCCCAGGATCTGGCCAACAATTGTGCGAAGAATGCAAAAGTATAAGCCAGATGAGGGCAAATCCCAGACCTAAACGAGACCCAACCGGAGTTATCCCTTAAAATATTGATCGGGGCCACGTTTAATAGACTGTTTCAGTATGCTACCACAGTACTACGAGATCCGAACCAGAAAAAGTCCAGGATCTGGCCAACAAGTGTGCGATGAATGCGAAAGTATGAGCCAGATGATTGCAAACACCAGGCCTAACACAAACCTATCCGGTGTGATCCCCTAAAATATTGATCGAATCCAGGTTTAGTTGACAGTTTCATTCTGGTACCGTATTACTTCGTGATCCAAACCAGAAAAAGCCCAGGATCTGGCCAACAAGCATGCGAGAAATGCGTAAGTATGAGCCAGATGATTGCAAATACCAGGCCTAACACAAACCTAACCGGTTTGATCCTCTAAAATATTGCTCGAATCCAGGTTTAGTTGACTGTTTTATTCTGGTACCGTATTACTACGTGATCCAAACTAGAAAAAGCCCAGGATCTGGCCAACAAGAATGCAGACAATGCGAAAGAATGAGCCAGATGAGGGCAAATCCCAGACCTAAACGTGAACTAACCGGTGTTATACTTCAAAATATTGATCCAGGTCAGGTTTATTTGAGTGTTTAGTGTGGTACCACATTACAACACAATCCCAGCCAGAGAAAGCCCAGGATCTGGCCAACAATCATACGAGAAATGCGAAAGTATGAGACAGATGATTGCAAATACCAGACCTACCACAAACCTAAACGGTGTTGTCCTCTTAAATATTGATCGAAACCAAGTTGAATTGGCTGTTTCAGTCTGGTACCACAGTACTGCGTGATCCAAACCAGAAAAGCCCAGGACCAGCCTAACAGGTATGCGTAGAATGCGAAAGTATGAGACAGATTTGGGCAAATCCCAGACCTAAACGTGAACTAAACGGTGTTATACTTTAAAATATTGATCGAGGTCAGGTTTAATTGACTGTTTAGTGTAGTACCACATTACTACACAATCCCAACCAGAAAGAGCCCAGGATCTGGCCAACAAGCATACGAGAAATGCGAAAGTATGCACCAGATGATAGCAAATACCAGGCCTAACACAAACCTAAACGGTGTTATCCTCTTAAATATTGATCGGATCCAGGTTTAGTAGACTGTTTCATTCTGGTACCACATTACTACGTGATCCAAACCAGAAAAAGCCCAGGATCTGGCCAACAAGCATGCGAGAAATGCGAAAGTATGCACCAGATTATTGCAAATACCAGACCTAACAAAAACATAAACGGTGTTATCCTCGTCAATATTGATCGAATCCAGGTTTAGTTGACTGTTTCATTCTGGTACCATATTGCTACGTGATCCAAACCAGAAAAAGCCCAGGATCTGGCCAAGAAGTATGCGAAAAATGCGAAAGTATGGGCCAGATGATTGGTTATACCAGTCATAGACGAGACCCAACCGGAGTTATCCGTTAAAATATTAATCGAAATCAGGATCAACTGACTGCTTCAGTGTGGAACCGCATTACTACGTGATCCAAACCAGAAAAAGCCCAGGATCAGGCCAACAGGTATGCGAAGAATGCGAAAGTATGAGACAGATGAGGGCAAAACCCAGAACTTAACGTGAACCAACCGGTGTTATACATTAAAATATTGATCGAAAACAGGATCAACTGACTGCTTCAGTGTGGAACCGCATTACTACGTGATACAAACCAGAAAAAGTCCAGGATCTGGCCAACAAGCATGCGAGGAATGCGAAAGTATGAGCAAGATGATTGCAAATACCAGGTCTAACACAAACCTAATCGGTGTGATCCTCTTAAATATTGATCGGAACCAGGTTTAATTGACTGTTTCATTTTTGTACCACATTAGTGCGTGTTCCAAACCAGAAACAGGCCAGGATCAGGCCAACAGGTATGCGAAGAATGCGAAAGTATGCGCCAGATGATTGCAAATACCAGGCCTAACACAATCCTAAACGGTGTTATCCTCTTAAATATTGATCGAAACCAAGTTGAATTGGCTGTTTCAGCCTGTTACCGCATTACTGCGTGACCCAAACCAGAAAGAAAGACACGATCTGGCCAACAAGTATGGGAAGAATGCGAAAGTATGAGCCAGATGATTGCAAATACCAGGCCTCACACAAACCTAACTGGTGAGATCCTCTAAAATATTGATCGAAACCAAGTTGAATTGACTTTTTCAATCTGGTACCACATTACTACGTGATCCAAACCAGAAAGAAACTCAGGATCTGGCCAACAAGTAGGCGAAGAATGTGAATGTATGAGCCAGATGCGGGTAAATACCAGACCTAGACGAGACCCAACCGGAGTTATCCGTGAAAATATTAATCGAAATCAGGATCAACTGACTGCTTCAGTGTGGAACCGCATTACTACGTGAGACAAACCTGAAAAAGCACAGGATTTGGCGAACAAGTGTGCGAAGAATGCGAAAGCATGAGCCAGATGATTGCAAATACCAAACCTAACACAAACCTAAACGGTCCTATCATCCAAAATATTCATCGAAACCAGGTTTAATTGACTGTTCCATTCTGGTACCACATTGCTGCGTGATCCAAACCAGAAAAAGCCCAGGATCAGGCCAACAGGTATGCGAAGAATGCGAAAGTATGAGACAGATTAGGGCAAAACCCAGACCTAAACGTGAACCAACCGGTGTTATACTTTAAAATATTGATCGAAAACAGGATCAACTGACTGCTTCAGTGTGGAACCGCATTACTACGTGATACAAACCAGAAAAAGTCCAGGATCTGGCCAACAAGCATGCGAGAAATGCGAAGGTATGAGCCAGATCAGGGCAAATCTCAGACCTAGACATGAACTAACCGGTGTTATACTTTAAAATATTGATCCAGGTCAGGTTTAATTGACTGTTTAGTGTGGTACCACATTACTACACAATCCCAACCAGAAAAAGCCCTGGATCTGGCCAACAAGCATGCGAGAAATGCAAAAGAATGAGCAAGATGATTGCAAATACCAGGTCTAACACAAACCTAATCGGAGTGATCCTCCAAAATATTGATCGAATCCAGGTTTAATTGACAGTTTCATTCTGGTACCACATTACTACGTGATACAAACCAGAAATATCCCAGGATCTGGCCAACAAGTATGCGAAAAGTACGAAAGTATGAGCCGGATGATTGCAAATACCAGGCCTAACACAAACCTAATCGGTGTGATCGTCTAAAATATTGATCGAATCCAGGTTTAATTGGCAGTTTCATTCTAGTACCACATTAATACGAGATCCAGACCAGAAAAAGTCCAGGATCTGGCCAACAAGTGTGCGATGAACGCGAAAGTATGACCCAGATGATTGCAAACACCTGGCCTAACACAAACCTAACCGGTGTTATCCTCTTAAATATTGATCGGAACCAGGTTTAATTAACTGTTTCATTTTTGTACCACATTACTACGAGATCCAAACCAGAAAAAGCCCAGGATCTGGCCAACAAGTATGCGAAAAGTGCGCAACTATGTGCCTGATGATTGCAAATACCAGACCTAACACAAACCTAAAGGGTGTTATCCTCTAAAATATTGATCGAAACCAAGTTGAATTGACTGTTTCAGTCTGGTACCATATTACTACGT
Organism: Colletes latitarsis; assembly: GCF_051014445.1. Taxonomy (NCBI): domain Eukaryota; kingdom Metazoa; phylum Arthropoda; class Insecta; order Hymenoptera; family Colletidae; genus Colletes; species Colletes latitarsis. The sequence goes on from NC_135137.1 coordinate 4,702,885, forward strand.
GATCCAAACTAGAAAAAGCCCAGGATGTGGCCAACAAGCATGCGAAAAATGCGAAAGTATGAGCCACATCAGGGCAAATCCCAGACCTAAACATGAACTAACCGGTGTTATCCGTTAAAATATTGGTCCAGGTCAGGTTTTATTGACGGTTTAGTGTGGTACCACATTACTACACAATCCCAACCAGAAAAAGCCCAGGATCTGGCCAACAAGTATGCGAAGAGTGCGTAAGTATGAGCCAGATCAGGGCAAATCCCAGACCTAAACATGAACTAACCGGTGTTATCCGTTAAAATATTAATCGAAATCAGGATCAACTGACTGCTTCAGTGTGGAACCGCATTACTACGTGCTCCAAACCTGAAAAAGCACAGGATTTGGCGAACAAGTGTGCGAAGAATGCGAAAGTATGAGCCAGATGATTGCAAATACCAAACCTAACACAAACCTAAACGGTCCTATCATCCAAAATATTCATCGAAACCAGGTTTAATTGACTGCTTCATTCTGGTACCATATTGCTGCGTGATCCAAACCAGAAAAAGCCCAGGATCAGGCCAACAGGTATGCGAAGAATGCGAAAGTATGAGACAGATGAGGGCAAAACCCAGACCTAAACGTGAACCAACCGGTGTTATACTTTAAAATATTGATCGAAAACAGGATCAACTGACTGCTTCAGTGTGGAACCGCATTACTACGTGATACAAACCAGAAAAAGTCCAGGATCTGGCCAACAAGCATGCGAGAAATGCGAATGTATGAGCAAGATGTTTGCAAATACCAGGTCTAACACAAACCTAATCGGTGTGATCGTCTAAAATATTGATCGAATCCAGATTTAATTGACAGTTTCATTCTGGTACCACATTACTACGTGATACAAACCAGAAAAATCCCAGGATCTGGCCAACAAGTATGCGAAAAGTGCGAAAGTATGAGCCGGATGATTGCAAATACCAGGCCTAACACAAACCTAATCGGTGTGATCGTCTAAAATATTGATCGAATCCAGGTTTAATTGGCAGTTTCATTCTGGTACCACATTAATACGAGATCCAAACCAGAAAAAGTCCAGGATCTGGCCAACAAGTGTGCGATAAACGCGAAAGTATGACCCAGATGATTGCAAACACCTGGCCTAACACAAACCTAACCGGTGTTATCCTCTTAAATATTGATCGGAACCAGGTTTAATTAACTGTTTCATTTTTGTACCACATTAGTGCGTGATCCAAACCAGAAACAGGCCAGGATCAGGCCAACAGGTATGCGAAGAATGCGAAAGTATGCGCCAGATGATTCCAAAGACCAGGCCTAACACAAACCTAAACGGTGTTATCTTCTTAAATATTGATCGAAACCGAGTTGAATTGGCTGTTTCAGTCTGTAACCACACTACTACGTGATCCAAACCAGAAAAAGCCCAGGAACTGGCCAACAAGTGTGCCAAGAATGCGAAAGTACAAGCCAGATGTGCGCAAATCCCAGACCTAAACGAGACCCAACCGGAATTATCCTTTAAAATATTGATCGAGGCCAAATTTAATTGACTGTTTCAGTATGGTAAAGCATTACTACGAGATCCAAACCAGAAAAAGCCCAGGATCTGGCCAAAAAGTATGCGAAAAGTGCGAAAGTATGAGCCAGATGATTGCAAATACCACACCTAACTCAAACCTAACCGGTGTTATCCTCTAGAATATTGATCGCGGTCAGGTTTAATTGACTGTTTAGTGTGGTTCCACATTACTGCACAATCCCAACCAGAAAAAGCCAAGGATCTGGCCAACAAGCATGCGAGAAATGCGAAAATATGTGCCAGATGACAGCAAATACCAGACCGAGCACAAACCTAAACGGTGTTATCCTCCTAAATATTGATCGAAACCAATTTGAATTGGCTGTTTCAGCCTGTTACCGCATTACTGCGTGACCCAAACGAGAAGGAAACACAGGATCTGGCCAACAAGTATGCGAAAATTGCGAAAGTATGAGCCAGATGAGGGCAAATCCCAGACCTAAACATGAACTAACCGGTGTTATACTTTAAAATATTGATCGAGGTCAGGTTCAATTGACTGTTTAGTGTGGTTCCACATTACTGCACAATCCCATCCAGAAAAAGCCAAGGATCTGGCCAACAAGCATGCGAGAAATGCGAAAATATGTGCCAGATGACAGCATATACCAGACCGAGCACAAACCTAAACGGTGTTATCCTCCTAAATATTGATCGAAACCAATTTGAATTGGCTGTTTCAGCCTGTTACCACATTACTGCGTGACCCAAACGAGAAGGAAACACAGGATCTGGCCAACAAGTATGCGAAAAGTGCGAAAGTATGAGCCAGATGAGGGCAAATCCCAGACCTAAACATGAACTAACCGGTGTTACACTTTAAAATATTGATCCAGGTCAGGTTTAATTGACAGTTTAGTGTGGTACCACATTACTACACAATCCCAACCAGAAAAAGCCCAGGATCAGGCCAACAAGCATGCGAGAAATGCGAAAGTATGAGGCAGATGATTGCAAATACCAGAGCTAACACAAACCTAAAAGGTGTCATCCTCTAAAATATTGATCGAATCCAGGTTTAATTGACAGTTTTATGCTGGTACCACATTACTACGTGATCCCAACTAGAAAAAAACACAGGATCTGGCCAACAAGTATGCGAAGAGTGCGAAAGTATGAGCCAGATGATTGCAAATACCAGGCCTAACACAAACCTAATCGGTGTGATCCTCTAAAATATTGATCGAAACCAAGTTGAATTGGCTGTTTCAGTCTGTAACCACACTACTACGTGATCCAAACCAGAAAAAGCCCAGGAACTGGCCAACAAGTGTGCCAAGAATACGAAAGTACAAGCCAGATGGGCGCAAATCCCAGACCTAAACGAGACCCAACCGGAGTTATCCTTTAAAATATTGATCGAGGCCAAATTTAATTGACTGTTTCAGTATGGTAACGCATTACTACGAGATCCAAACAAGAAAAAGCCCAGGATCTGGCCAAAAAGTATGCGAAAAGTGCGAAAGTATGAGCCAGATGATTGCAAATACCACACCTAACTCAAACCTAACCGGTGTTATCCTCTAGAATATTGATCGAATCCAGGTTTAGTTGACTGCTTCAGTCTGTTACCACATTACTACGTGATACCAACCAGAAAAAAACACAGGATCTGGCCAACAAGTATGGGAAGAATGTGAAAGTATGAGCCAGATGATTGCAAACACCAGGCCTAACACAAGCCTAACCGGTGTGATCGTCTAAAATATTGATCGAATCCAGGTTTAATTGACAGTTTTATTCTGGTACCACATTACTACGTGATCCCAACTAGAAAAAAACACAGGATCTGGCCAACAAGTATGCGAAGAGTGCGAAAGTATGAGCCAGATGATTGCAAATACCAGGCCTAACACAAACCTAATCGGTGTGATCCTCTAAAATATTGATCGAAACCAAGTTGAATTGACTGTTTCAGTGTGGTACCACATTACTACGAGATCCAAACCAGAAAAAGCCCAGGATCTGGCCAACAAGTATGCGAAAAGTGCGAAACTATGAGCCTGATGCTTGCAAATACCAGACCTAACACAAACCTAAAGGGTGTTATCCTCTAAAATATTGATCGAAACCAAGTTGAATTGACTGTTTCAGTGTGGTACCACATTACTACGAGATCCAAACCAGAAAAAGTCCAGGATCTGGCCAACAAGTATGCGAAGAGTGCGTAAGTATGAGCCAGACCAGGGCATTTCCCAGACCTAAACATGAACTAACCGGTGTTATACTTTAAAATATTGATCGAAAACAGGATCAACTGACTGCTTCTGTGTGGAACAGCATTACTGCGTGATACAAACCAGAAAAAGTCCAGGATCTGGCCAACAAGTATGCGAAGAATGCGAAAGTACGAGCCAGATGATTGCAAATACCAGACCTAACACAAACCTAACCGGTGTGATCCTCTAAAATATTGATCGAATCCAGGTTTAGTTGACAGTTTCATTGCGGTACCACATTACTACGTGATCCAAACCAGAAAAAGCCCAGGATATGGCCAAAAAGTATGCGAAAAATGCGAAAGTATGGGCCAGATGATTGGTTATACCAGTCCTAGGCGAGACCCAACCGGAGTTATCCGTTAAAATATTAATCGAAATCAGGATCAACTGACTGCTTCAGTGTGGAACCGCATTACTACGTGATACAAACCTGAAAAAGCACAGGATTTGGCGAACAAGTGTGCGAAGAATGCGAAAGTATGAGCCAGATGATTGCAAATACCAAACCTAACACAAACCTAAACGGTCCTATCATCCAAAATATCCATCGAAACCAGGTTTAATTGACTGTTTCATTCTGGTACCACATTGCTGCGTGATCCAAACCAGAAAAAGCCCAGGATCAGGCCAACAGGTATGCGAAGAATGCGAAAGTATGAGACAGATGAGGGCAAAACCGAGACCTAAACGTGAACCAACCGGTGTTATACTTTAAAATATTGATCGAAAACAGGATCAACTGACTGCTTCAGTGTGGAACCGCATTACTACGTGATACAAACCAGAAAAAGTCCAGGATCTGGCCAACAAGCATGCGAGAAATGCGAAAGTATGAGCAAGATGTTTCCAAATACCAGGTCTAACACAAACCTAATCGGTGTGATCGTCTAAAATATTGATCGAATCCAGGTTTAATTGACAGTTTCATTCTGGTACCACATTACTACGTGATACAAACCAGAAAAACCCCAGGATCTGGCCAACAAGTATGCGAAAAGTGCGAAAGTATGAGCCAGATGATTGCAAATACCAGGCCTAACACAAACCTAATCGGTGTGGTCGTCTAAAATATTGATCGAATCCAGGTTTAATTGACAGTTTCATTCTGGTACCACATTACTACGTGATACAAACCGGAAAAATCCCAGGATCTGGCCAACAAGTATGCGAAAAGTGCGAAAGTATGAGCCAGATGATTGCAAATACCAGGCCTAACACAAACCTAAACGGTGTTATCCTCTTAAATATTGATCGAAACCAAGTTGAATTGGCTGTTTCAGCCTGTTACCGCATTACTGCGTGACCCAAAGCAGAAAGAGAGACAGGATCTGGCCAACATGTATGGGAAGAATGCGAAAGTATGAGCCAGATGATTGCAACTACCAGGCCTATCACAAACCTAACCGGTGTGATCCTCAATATATTGTTTCAATCCAGGTTTAATTGACAGTTTCATTCTGGTACCACATTACTACGTGATCCACACTAGAAAAAGCTCAGGATCTGGCCAACAAGCATGCGAGAAATGCGAAAGTATGAGCCAGATCAGGGCAAATCTCAGACCTAAACATGAACTAACCGGTGTTATACATTAAAATATTGATCCAGGTCAGGTTTAATTGACTGTTTAGTGTGGTACCACATTACTACACAATCCCAACCAGAAAAAGCCCTGGATCTGGCCAACAAGCATGCGAGAAATGCGAAAGAATGAGCAAGATGATTGCAAATACCAGGTCTAACACAAACCTAATCGGTGTGATCCTCCAAAATATTGATCGAATCCAGGTTTAATTGACAGTTTCATTCTGGTACCACAGAACTACGTGATCCAAACCAGAAAAAGACCAGGATCTGGCCAACAAGTATGCGAAAAGTGCGAATGTATGAGCCAGATGATTGCAAATACCAGGCCTAACACAAACCAAACCGGGGTGATCCTCTAAAATATTGATCGAATCCAGGTTTAATTGACAGTTTCATTCTGGTACCACAGAACTACGTGATCCAAACCAGAAAAAGCCCTGGATCTGGCCAACAAGCATGCGAGAAATGCGAAAGAATGAGCCAGATGATTGCAAATACCAGGCCTAACACAAACCAAACCGGGGTGATCCTCTAAAATATTGATCGAATCCAGGTTTAATTGGCAGTTTCATTCTGGTACCACATAACTACGTGATCGAAACCAGAAAGAGCCCAGGATCTGGCCAACAAGTATGCGAAAAGTGCGAATGTATGAGCCAGATGATTGCAAATACCAGGCCTAACACAAACCTAATCGGTGTGATCGTCTAAAATATTGATCGAATCCAGGTTTAATTGGCAGTTTCATTCTGGTACCACATTAATACGGGATCCAAACCAGAAAAAGTCCAGGATCTGGCCAACAAGTGTGCGATGAACGCGAAAGTATGACCCAGATGATTGCAAACACCTGGCCTAACACAAACCTAACCGGTGTTATCCTCTTAAATATTGATCGGAACCAGGTTTAATTGACTGTTTCATTTTTGTACCACATTAGTGCGTGATCCAAACCAGAAACAGGCCAGGATCAGGCCAACAGGTATGCGAAGAATGCGATAGTATGCGCCAGATGATTCCAAATACCAGGCCTAACACAAACCTAAATGGTGTTATCCTCTTAAATATTGATCGAAACCAAGTTGAATTGGCTGTTTCAGCCTGTTACCGCATTACTGCGTGACCAGAACCAGAAAGAAAGACAGGATCTGGCCAACAAGTATCGGAACAATGCGAAAGTATGAGCCTGATGACTGCAAATACCAGGCCTCACACAAACCTAACCGGTGTGATCCTCTAAAATATTGATCGAAACCAAGTTGAATTGACTTTTTCAATCTGGTACCACATTACTACGTGATCCAAACCAGAAAGAAACACAGGATCTGGCCAACAAGTAGGCGAAGAATGCGAATGTATGAGCCAGATGCGGGTAAATGCCAGACCTAGACGAGACCCAACCGGAGTTATCCTTTAAAATATTGATCGAAACCAGGTTTAATTGACAGTTTTATTCTGGTACCACAGAACTACGTGATCCAAACCAGAAAAAGACCAGGATCTGGCCAACAAGTATGCGAAAAGTGCGAATGTATGAGCCAGATGATTGCAAATACCAGGCCTAACACAAACCAAACCGGGGTGATCCTCTAAAATATTGATCGAAACCAATTTGAATTGGCTGTTTCAGCCTGTTACCGCATTACTGCGTGAGCCAAACGAGAAGGAAACACAGGATCTGGCCAACAAGTATGGGAAGAATGCGAAAGTATGAGCCAGATGATTGCAACTACCAGACCTAACACAAACCTATCCGATGTGATCACCTAAAATATTGATTGAATCCAGGTTTAGTTGACTGTTTCATTCTGGTACCATATAACTACGTGATCCAAACCAGAAAAAGCCCAGGATCTGGCCAACAAGAAGGCGAAAAATGCGAAAGTATGAGACAGATGGGGGCAAATCCCAGACCTAAACGTGAACAAACCGGTGTTATACTTTAAAATATTGATCCAGGTCAGGTTTAATTGACTGTTTAGTGTGGTTCCACATTACTACACAATCCCAACCAGAAAAAGCCCAGGATCTGGCCAACAAGCATGCGAGAAATGCGAAAGTATGTACCAGATGACAGCAAATACCAGACCGGGTACAAACCTAAACGGTGTTATCCTATCAAATACTGATCGTAACCAAGTTGAATTGGCTGTTTCAGACTGTTACCGCATTACTGCGTGACCCAAACGAGAAGGAAACACAGGATCTGGCCAACAAGCATGCGAGAAATGCGAAAGTATGTGCCAGATGATAGCAAATACAAGACCTAGCAAAAACCTAAACGGTGCTATCCTTTAAAATATTGATCGAAACCAAGTTGAACAGACTGTTTCAGTGTGGTACATCATTACTACGATATCCAAACGAGAAAAAGTCCAGGATCTGACCAACAAGTATGCGAAAGATGCGGAAGTATGAGGCAGATGATTGCAAATACCAGGCCTAACACAAACCTAATCGGTGTGATCGTCTAAAATATTGATCGAATCCAGGTTTAATTGACAGTTTCATTCTGGTACCACATAACTACGTGATCGAAACCAGAAAGAGCCCAGGATCTGGCCAACAAGTATGCGAAAAGTGCGAAAGTATGAGCCAGATGATTGCAAATTCCAGACCTAACACAAACCTAAACGGTGTTATCCATTAATATATTGATCGGGGTCACGTTTAATTGACTGTTTCAATATGCTACCACATTACTACGAGATCCAAACCAGAAAATGACCAGGATCTGGCCAACAGGTATGCGAAAAGTGCGGAAGTATGAGCCAGATGATTGCAAATTCCAGGCCTAACACAAACCTAATCGGTGTGATCGTCTAAAATATTGATCGAATCCAGGTTTAATTGACAGTTTCATTCTGGTACCACATAACTACGTGATCCAAACCAGAGAGAGCCCAGGATCTGGCCAACAAGTATGCGAAAAGTGCGAAAGTATGAGCCAGATGATTGCAAATTCCAGACCTAACACAAACCTAAACGGTGTTATCCCTTAAAATATTGATCGGGGCCAGGTTTATTTGATTGTTTCATTCTTGTACCACATTACTGCGTGATCCAAACCAGAATAAGCCCAGGAACTGGCCAACAAGTGTGCGAAGAGTGCGAAAGTATAAGCCAGATGATTGCAAATACCAGGACTCACACAAACCTAACCGGTGTGATCCTCTACATTATTCATCGATCCAGGGTTAATTGACTGTTTCAATATGGTACCACATGACTACGTGATCCAAACCAGAAAAAAATCCAGGATCTGGCCAACAAGTATGCGAAAAATGCGAAAGTATGAGCCAGATGAGGGCAAATACCAGACCTAGGCGAGACCCAACCGGAGTTATCCTCTAAAATATTGATCGAAAACAAGTTGAATTGACTTTTTCAATCTGGAACCACATTACTACGTGATCGAAACCAGAAAAAGCCCCGTATCTGCCGACAAGTATGCGCAAAATGCGAAAGTATCAGGCAGATGATTGCAAATACCAGACCTAACACAAACCTAAACGGTGTTAGCCTCTAAAATATTGATCGAAACCAAGTTGAATTGACTTTTTCAATCTGGTACCACATTACTACGTGATCCAAACCAGAAAGAAACACAGGATCTGGCCAACAAATGTGCGAAGAATGCGAAAGTATGAGCCAGATGATTGCAAATTCCAGACCTAACACAAACCTAAACGGTGTTATCCCTTAAAATATTGATCGGGGCCACGTTTAATTGACGGTTCCAGTATGCTACCACATTACTACGAGATCCAAACCAGAAACAGACCAGGATCTGGCCAACAAGTGTGCGATGATTGCGAAAGTATGAGCCAGATGATTGCAAACACCAGGCCTAACACAAACCTAAACGGTGTGATCCTCTAAAATATTGATCGAATCCAGGTTTAATTGACTGTTTCATTCTGGTACCACAGAACTACGTGATCCAAACCAGAAAAAGCCCAGGATCTGGCCAACAAGTATGCGAAAAATGCGGAGGTATGAGCCAGATGGTTGCAAATACCAGACCTAACACAAACCTAACCGGGGTGATCCTCTAAAATATTGATCGAAACCAATTTGAATTGGCTGCATCAGCCTGTTACCGCATTACTGCGTGACCCAAACGAGAAGGAAACACAAGATCTGGCCAATAAGTATGGGAAGAATGCGAAAGTATGAGCCAGATGATTGCAACTACCAGACCTAACACAAACCTATCCGATGTGATCCCCTAAAATATTGATCGAATCCAGGTTTAGTTGACTGTTTCATTCTGGTACCGTATAACTACGTGATCCAAACCAGAAAAAGCCCAGGATCTGGCCAACAAGAATGCGAAAAATGCGAAAGTATGAGACAGATGGGGGCAAATCCCAGACCTAAACGTGAACTAACCGGTGTTATACTTTAAAATATTGGTCGAGGTCAGGTTTAATTGACTGTTTAGTGTGGTACCACATTACTACACAATCCCAACCAGAAAAAGCCCAGGATCTGGCCAACAAGCATGCGAAAAGTGCGAAAGTATGAGCCAGATGATTGCAAATACCAGGCCTAACACAAACCTAATCGGTGTGATCGTCTAAAATATTGATCGAATCCAGGTTTAATTGACAGTTTCATTCTGGTACCACATAACTACGTGATCCAAACCAGAGAGAGCCCAGGATCTGGCCAACAAGTGTGCGAAGAATGCGAAAGTATGAGCCAGATGATTGCAAATACCAGACCTAACACAATCTAAACGGTGTGATCCTCTAAAATATTGATCGAATCCAGGTTTAATTGACTGTTTCATTCTGGTACCACATTACTGCGTGATCCAAACCAGAGAAAGCCCGGGATCAGGCCAACAGGTATGCGTAGAATGCGAATGTATGAGCCAGATGAGGGTAAATACCAAACATAACCCAGACCTAACCGGTGTTCTCCTCTAAAATATTCATCGAACCCAGGTTTAATTGACTGTTTCAATATGGTACCACATGACTACGTGATCCAAACCAGAAAAAAATCCAGGATCTGGCAATGATGTATGCGAATGGTGCGAAAGTATGGGCCAGATGTGGGCAAATCCCAGACCTCAACGTGACCCAACCGGAGTTTTGCTTTAAAATATAGGTCGAGGCCACGTTTAATAGACTGTTACAGTATGGTACCACATTACTACGAGATCCAAACCAGAAAAAGTCCAGGAGCTGGCCAACAAGTGTGCGATGAATGCGAAAGTATGTGCCAGATGACAGCAAATACCAGACCGAGCACAAACCTAAACGGTGTTATCCTCCTAAATATTGATCGAAACCAATTTGAATTGGCTGTTTCAGCCTTTTACCGCATTACTGCGTGACCCAAACGAGAAGGAAACACAGGATCTGGCCAACAAGTATGCGAAAAGTGCGAAAGTATGAGCCAGATGATTGCAAATACCAGGCCTAACACAAACATAATCGGTGTGATCGTCTAAAATATTTGTCGAATCCAGGTTTAATTGACAGTTTCATTCTGGTACCACATTACTACGAGATCCAAACCAGAAAAAAACCCAGGATCTGGCCATCAAGTATGGGAAGAATGCGAAAGCATGAGCCAGATCAGGGCAGATCCCAGACCTAAACATGAACTAACCGGTGTTATACTTTAAAATATTGATCCAGGTCGGGTTTAATTGACTGTTTAGTGTGGAACCACACTACTACACAATCCCAACCAGAAAAAGCCCCGGATCTGGCCAACAAGCATGCGAGAAATGCGAAAGAATGAGCCAGATGATTGCAAATACCAGGCCTAACACAAACCTAATCGGTGTGATCGTCTAATATATTGATCGAATCCAGGTTTAATTGACAGTTTCATTCTGGTACCACATACCAACGTGATCCAAACCACAAAGAGCCCAGGATCTGGCCAACAAGTATGCGAAAAGTGCGAAAGTATGAGCAAGATGATTGCAAATACCAGGTCTAACACAAACCTAATCGGTGTGATCCTCCAAAATATTCATCGAATCCAGGTTTAATTGACAGTTTCATTCTGGTACCACATTACTACGTGATACAAACCAGAAAAATCCGAGGATCTGGCCAACAAGTATGCGAAACGTGCGAAAGTATGAGCCAGATGATTGCAAATACCAGGCCTAACACAAACCTAATCGGTGTGATCGTCTAAAATATTGATCGAATCCAGGTTTAATTGACAGTTCCATTCTGGTACCACATATCTACGTGATCCAAACCAGAAAGAGCCCAGGATCTGGCCAACAAGTATGCGAAAAGTGCGAAAGTATGAGCCAGATGATTGCAAATTCCAGACCTAACACAAACCTAAACGGTGTTATCCCTTAAAATATTGATCGGGGCCACGTTTAATTGACGGTTTCAGTATGCTACCACATTACTACGAGATCCCAACCAGAAAAAGCCCAGGATCTGGCCAACAAGCATGCGAGAAATGCGAAAGTATGTACCAGATGACAGCAAATACCAGACCGGGTACAAACCTAAACGGTGCTATCCTTTAAAATATTGATCGAAACCAAGTTGAACAGACTGTTTCAGTGTGGTACATCATTACTACGATATCCAAACGAGAAAAAGTCCAGGATCTGGCCAACAAGTATGCGAAAGATGCGGAAGTATGATGCAGATGATTGCAAATACCAGGCCTAACACAAACCTAAACGGTGTTATCCTCTTAAATATTGGTCGGAACCAGGTTTAATTGACTGTTCCATTCTTGTACCACATCACTGCGTGATCCAAACCAGAAAAAGACCAGGATCTGGCCAACAGGTATGCGAAAAGTGCGGAAGTATGAGCCAGATGATTGCAAATTCCAGGCCTAACACAAACCTAATCGGTGTGATCGTCTAAAATATTGATCGAATCCAGGTTTAATTGACAGTTTCATTCTGGTACCACATAACTACGTGATCCAAACCAGAGAGAGCCCAGGATCTGGCCAACAAGTATGCGAGAAGTGCGAAAGTATGAGCCAGATGATTGCAAATTCCAGACCTAACACAAACCTAAACGGTGTTATCCCTTAAAATATTGATCGGGGCCAGGTTTATTTGATTGTCTCATTCTTGTACCACATTACTGCGTGATCCAAACCAGAATAAGCCCAGGAACTGGCCAACAAGTGTGCGAAGAGTGCGAAAGTATAAGCCAGATGATTGCAAATACCAGGACTCACACAAACCTAACCGGTGTGATCCTCTACATTATTCATCGATCCAGGGTTAATTGACTGTTTCAATATGGTACCACATGACTACGTGATCCAAACCAGAAAAAAATCCAGGATCTGGCCAACAAGTATGCGAAAAATGCGAAAGTATGAGCCAGACGAGGGCAAATACCAGACCTAGGCGAGACCCAACCGGAGTTATCCTCTAAAATATTGATCGAAAACAAGTTGAATTGACTTTTTCAATCTGGAACCACATTACTACGTGATCGAAACCAGAAAAAGCCCAGTATCTGCCGACAAGTATGCGCAAAATGCGAAAGTATCAGGCAGATGATTGCAAATACCAGACCTAACACAAACCTAAACGGTGTTAGCCTCTAAAATATTGATCGAAACCAAGTTGAATTGACTTTTTCAATCTGGTACCACATTACTACGTGATCCAAAGCAGAAAGAAACACAGGATCTGGCCAACAAGTGTGCGAAGAATGCGAAAGTATGAGCCAGATGATTGCAAATTCCAGACCTAACACAAACCTAAACGGTGTTATCCCTTAAAATATTGATCGGGGCCACGTTTAATTGACGGTTCCAGTATGCTACCACATTACTACGAGATCCAAACCAGAGACAGACCAGGATCTGGCCAACAAGTGTGCGATGAATGCGAAAGTATGAGCCAGATGATTGCAAACACCAGGCCTAACACAAACCTAAACGGTGTGATCCTCTAAAATATTGATCGAATCCAGGTTTAATTGACAGTTTCATTCTGGTACCACAGAACTACGTGATCCAAACCAGAAACAGCCCAGGATCAGGCCAACAGCTATGCCAGGAATGCGAAAGTATGAGACAGATGAGGGCAAATACCAGACCTAACACAAGCCTAAACGGTGTTATCCTCTTAAATATTGATCGAAACCAAGTTGAATTGGCTGTTTCAGCCTGTTACCGCTTTATTGCGTGACCCAAAACAGAAAAAGCCCAGGATCTGGCCAACAAGTGTGCGAAGAATGCGAAAGTATAAGCCAGATGATTGCAAATACCAGGCCTCACACAAACCTAACCGGTGTGATCCTCTACAATACTCATCGAATCCAGGATTAATTGACTGTTTCATTCTGGTACCACATTACTACGTGATCCAAACCAGAAAAAGCCCAGGATCTGGCCAACAAGAATGCGAAAAATGCGAAAGTATGAGACAGATGGGGGCAAATCCCAGACCTAAACGTGAACAAACCGGTGTTATACTTTAAAATATTAGTCGAGGTCAGGTTTAATTGACTGTTTAGTGTGGTACCACATTACTACACAATCCCAACCAGAAAAAGCCCAGGATCTGGCCAACAAGCATGCGAAAAGTGCGAAAGTATGAGCCAGATGATTGCAAATACCAGGCCTAACACAAACCTAATCGGTGTGATCGTCTAAAATATTGATCGAATCCAGGTTTAATTGACAGTTTCATTCTGGTACCACATACCTACGTGATCCAAACCAGAGAGAGCCCAGGATCTGGCCAACAAGTATGCGAAAAGTGCGAAAGTATGAGCCAGATGATTGCAAATTCCAGACCTAACACAAACCTAAACGGTGTTATCCCTTAAAATATTGTTCGGGGCCAGGTTTATTTGATTGTTTCATTCTTGTACCACATTACTGCGTGATCCAAACCAGAATAAGCCCAGGAACTGGCCAACAAGTGTGCGAAGAGTGCGAAAGTATAAGCCAGATGATTGCAAATACCAGGACTCACACAAACCTAACCGGTGTGATCCTCTACATTATTCGTCGATCCAGGGTTAATTGACTTTTTCAATCTGGAACCACATTACTACGTGATCGAAACCAGAAAAAGCCCAGTATCTGCCGACAAGTATGCGCAAAATGCGAAAGTATCAGGCAGATGATTGCAAATACCAGACCTAACAAAAACCTAAACGGTGTTAGCCTCTAAAATATTGATCGAAACCAAGTTGAATTGACTTTTTCAATCTGGTACCACATTACTACGTGATCCAAACCAGAAAGAAACACAGGATCTGGCCAACAAGTGTGCGAAGAATGCGAAAGTATGAGCCAGATGACTGCAAATACCAGGCCTCACACAAACCTAACCGGTGAGATCCTCTAAAATATTCGTCGAATCCAGGTTTATTTGACTGATTCATCTTGGTACCACATTACTACGTGATCCAAACCAGAAAAAGCCCAGGATCTGGCCGACGAGTATGCGAAAAATGCGAATGTATGAGCCAGATGCGGGTAAATACCAGACCTAAACGAGACCCAACCGGAGTTATCCTCTAAAATATTGATCGAAAACAAGTTGAATTGACTTTTTCAATCTGGAACCACATTACTACGTGATCGAAACCAGAAAGAAACACCGGATCTGTCCAACACGTATGCGAAGAATGCGAATGTATGGGCCAGATGCGGGTAAATACCAGACCTAAACGAGACCCAAACGGAGTTATCCTTTAAAATATCGATCGACGCCACGTTTAGTTGACTGTTTCTGTATGGTAACGCATTACTACGAGATCCAAACCAGAAAAAGTCCAGGATCTGGCCAACAAGTGTGCGATGAACGCGAAAGTGTGACCCGGATGATAGCAAACACCAGGCCTAACACAAACCTAAACGGTGTGATCCTCTACAATATTCATCGAATCCAGGTTTAGTTGACTGCTTCATTCTGGTACCACATTACTACGTGATCCAAACCAGAAGAAGCCCAGGATTTGGCCAACGAGTATGCGAAGAATGCGAGTGTATGAGCCAGATGCGGGTAAATACCAGACCTAAACGAGACCCAACCGGAGTTATCCCTTAAAATATTGATCGGGGCCACGTTTGATTGACTGTTTCAGTATGCTACCACATTACTTCGAAATCCAAACCAGAAAAAGACCAGGATCTGGCCAACAAGTATGTGAAAAATGCGAAAGTATAAGCCAGATGATTGCAAATACCAGGACTCACACGAACCTAACCGGTGTGATCCTCTACAATATTCATCGAATCCAGGTTTAGTTGACTGCTTCATTCTGGTACCACATTACTACGTGATCCAAACCAGAAGAAGCCCAGGATCTGGCCAACAAGTATGCGAAGAATGCGAGTGTATGAGCCAGATGCGGGTAAATACCAGACCTAAACGAGACCCAACCGGAGTTATCCTTTAAAATATAGATCGAGGCCACGTTTAGTTGACTGTTTCAGTATGGTACCGCATTACTACGAGATCCAAACAAGAAAAAGCCCAGGATCTGGCCAACAAGTGTGCGATTAACGCGGAAGTATGACCCAGATGATTGCAAACACCAGACCTAACACAAACCTAAACGGTGTTATCCTCTTAAATATTGATCGGAACCAGGTTTAATTGACTGTTTCATTCTTGTACCACATTACTGCGCGATCCAAACCAGAAACAGCCCAGGATCAGGCCAACAGCTATGCCAGGAATGCGAAAGTATGAGACAGATGAGGGCAAATACCAGACCTAACACAAGCCTAAACGGTGTTATCCTCTTAAATATTGATCGAAACCAAGTTGAATTGGCTGTTTCAGCCTGTTACCGCTTTATTGCGTGACCCAAAACAGAAAAAGCCCAGGATCTGGCCAACAAGTGTGCGAAGAATGCGAAAGTATAAGCCAGATGATTGCAAATACCAGGCCTCACACAAACCTAACCGGTGTGATCCTCTACAATACTCATCGAATCCAGGATTAATTGACTGTTTCATTCTGGTACCACATTACTACGTGATCCAAACCAGAAAAAGCCCAGGATCTGGGCGACAAGTATGCGAAAAATGCGAAAGTATGTGGTAGATGGTTGCAAATACCAGACCTAACACAAACCTAAACAGTGTTAGCCACTAAAATATTGATCGAAACCAAGTTGAATTGACTTTTTCAATCTGGTACCACATTACTACGTGATCGAAACCAGAAAGAAACACAGGCTCTGGCCAACAAGTATGCGAAGAATGCGAATGTATGAGCGTGATGATTGCAAATACCAGACCTAACACAAACCTAAACGTTGGTGTCCTCTTAAATATTGATCGAAACCAAGGTTAATTGGCTGTATCAGTCTGGTACCACACTACTACGTGATCCAAACCAGAAAAAGCCGAGGATCTGGCCAACAAGTGTGCGAAGAAGGCGAAAGTATAAGCCAGATGAGGGCAAATTCCAGACCTAAACGAGACCCAACCGGAGTTATCCCTTAAAATATTGATCGGGGCCACGTTTAATTGACTGTTTCAGTATGCTACCACATTACTTCGAGATCCAAACCAGAAAAAGACCAGGATCTGGCCAAGAAGTGTGCGATGAATGCGAAAGTATGAGCCAGATGATTGCAAACACCAGGCCTAACACAAACCTAACCGGTGTGATCGTCTAAAATATTGATCGAATCCAGGTTTAGTTGACTGTTTCATTCTGGTACCATATTACTACGTGATCCAAACTAGAAAAAGCCCAGGATCTGGCCGACAAGTATGCGAAAAATGCGAATGTATGAGCCTGATGCGGGTAAATACCAGACCTAAACGAGACCCTACCGGAGTTATCCTTTAAAATATTGATCGAGGTCAGGTTTAATTGACTCTTTCAGTATGCTACCACATTACTACACTATCCCAACCAGGGGAAGCCCAGGATCTGGCCAACAAGCATGGGAGAAATGCGTAAGTATGAGCCAAATGATAGCAAATACCAGACCTAGCACAAACCTAAACGGTGTGATCATCTAAAATATTGATCGATTCCAGGTTTAATTGACTGTTTCATTCTGGTACTACATCACTACCTGATCCAAACCAGAAAAACGCCAAGGATCTGGCTAAGACGTATGCGAAGAATGCGAAAGTATAAGCTAGATGATTGCAAATGTCAGACTTAACACAAACCTAAACGGTGGTATCCTCTATAATATTGATCGAATACAGGTTGAATTGACTCTCTCATTCTGGTGCCACATTACTGCCTGATCCAAAACAGAAAAAGCCCAGGATCAGGCCAACAGGTATACGTAGAATGCGAAAGTAAGAGACAGATGAGGGCAAATCCCAGACCTAAACTCGACCCAACCGATGCTGTCCTTTAAAATATTGATCGAATCCAGGTTTAATTGACTGTTTCATTCTGGTACTACATTACTACGTGATCCAAACCAGAAAAAGCCCAGGATCTGGCCAACGAGTATGCGAAAAATGCGAAAGTATGAGGCAGATGATTGCAAATACCAGACCTAAACGAGACCCATCCGGAGTTATCCTTTAATATATTGTTCGAGGTCACGTTTAGTTGACTGATTCAGTATGGTACCACATTACTACGAGATCCAAACCAGAAAAAGTCCAGGATTTGGCCACCAAGTGTGCGAAGAATGCGAAAGTATGAGCCAGATGATTGCAAATGCCAGACCTAACACAATCTAAACGGTGTGATCCTCTAAAATATTGATCGAATCCAGGTTTAATTGACTGTTTCATTCTGGTACCACATTACTGCGTGATCCAAACCAGAGAAAGCCCGGGATCAGGCCAACAGGTATGCGTAGAATGCGAATGTATGAGCCAGATGAGGGTAAATACCAAACATAACCCAGACCTAACCGGTGTTCTCCTCTGTTACAGTATGGTACCACATTACTACGAGATCCAAACCAGAAAAAGTCCAGGAGCTGGCCAACAAGTGTGCGATGAATGCGAAAGTATGGCCCAGATGATTGCAAACATCAGGGCTAATACAAACCTTACCGGTGTTATCCTTTAAAATATTGATCGAATCCAGGTTAAATTGACTGTTTCACTATGGTACCACATTACTACGTGATCCAAACCAGAAAAAGTCCAGGATCTGGCCCACAAGTTTGCGAGAAATGCGAAAGTATGAGCCAGGTGAGGACAAATCCCAGACCTAAACGTGACCCAACCGGAGTTATCCTTTAAAATAATGATCGAGGCCACGTTTAATGGACTGTTTCAGTGTGGTACCACATTACTACGAGATCCAAACCAAAAAAATCCAGGATCTGGCGAACAAGTGTGTGAAGAATGTGATAGTATGAGCAAAATGATTTCGAATACCAGGCCTAACACAAACCTAACCGGTGTTTTCCTCTAAAATATTTATCGAATCCAGGTTTAATTGACTGTTTCAGTGTGGCACCACATTACTACGAGATCCAAACCAGAAAAAGTCCAGGATCTGGCCAACAAGTGTGCGAAGAATCCGAAAGTATGAGCCAGATGGTTCCAAATACCCGACCTAACTCAGACCCAACGGGCGTGATCCTTTAAAATGTTGATCGAATCCAGGTTTAATTGACTGTTTCATTCTGGTACTACATCACTACGTGATCCAAACCAGAAAAAAGCCCAGGATCTGGCTAAGAAGTATGCGAAAAATGCGAAAGTATGAGCCAGATGAGGGCAAATCCCAGACCTGAACGTGACCCAACCGGTGTTATACCTTAAAATATTGATCGAGGCCAAGTTTAATTGACCGTCTCAGTGTGGCACTACGTGATCCAAACCAGAAAAAGCCCAGGATCTGGCCAACAAGTATGCGAAGAATGCGAAAGTATGTGGTAGATGATTGCAAATGTCAGACTTAACACAAACCTAAACGGTGGTATCCTCTATAATATTGTTGCGCCGGGGAGTATTGCTGGTCGCTCGCCTCATATTGTCACAACACAATTAAAACAGCACAACGTAACACACTAATGTAAACTAGGAACTTTATTAACAACAGTGCTTTTCATTACGTCTGTTCGCCTTGCGATCTGTCGTAATTCTAATCTTCAAATCGTTTCGGGTGGTCTCAGCAACCGGAAGGCTCGGGATCTCGCATCCGCTCGTTTTCGTGTGGCAGCTTCACCTCATCGCGAAGCCTCTTTACACCATTGCGACGATGCAATTTCGCGGTATTGCGCGGCATCTTCATACCTTCGCAACACTGCTCCCTCTTCCTTCAGAGCGGTCGTCCCGACCGCTGCAAATTCCGTTCGAACAGCCAACTTCACCCGTAGTCTCCTAACCTCCGGGTTGTCGCGAAGCTGCGTCGAACCTGTATACCTCTGTCTGTAAAGTAGATAAACTAATAGGTCGAACATTTACCTGAGTGGCCTTTATCAGACAGTCAGCGCCTTGACATTCGTCCTTCGTCCCAAGGAAAACCACTCAAAAACCTTGAGCAAGGCGCCGGTGTAAGTCCTTTGTGCGATTCCTCTGGATGGAACTTAAATCCCGACCGCTCCTCGCCCTCCTCTTAACTCTTACGACTTGCGTACTTCTTTCTTGATGTCTTCCCGGATGCGGATTCCCCCCCAGCCTCACGAGAGAACTTCCCATGGGATGTTCCCCAATCTCCAAGGAGAATTTCCTCGAAGATCGGTTGTGGAACATACCACAATTCCGCCGTCCGACCGTCTGTGCTCCACTCCGCTATTAGAGTCGAGCATGACTGGGGGGCGACCCTCCCCGGGGAGAATCGCACTTCCCCGGCCGTTCTGACCTGCGGAAATGGTGAGGCCTCCGCGGCCGGTAAGAAAACCCGATCCTCGCCTTCTGCGATGAAACGTCCTCTTCTTGGGCGAAGATGTCGGCCATCTCTCTCAATCCTCACCTCGCAGTTCCTTCGCAGGGGGCCTCTCGTGAATCGTACCGGGCCAGTCGATTCACATGCACAACCCTTGGTTTGGACTTCGGGGAACGGACTATCCGGTAGATGAACTCATTCAGCCGATTTTTCACCTCGTAGGGTCCTTCCCAGTCGTATTGGAGCTTCGGGCATCTTCCCTTCGTCCTTCGAGGATTGTATAGCCACACCTTCTCTCCTGGAGCAAAGGAAATTGATCTCGAGAACGAATCATACCACGATTTCGTCCTCTCCGCACAAATTCGCATCCGCTGTCGAACGAATTTGTGAACTTCTTCAATCCTTTTCTTGGTTCCCTCAATGAAATCATCTTCATCCTTTCTCTCAGCAGGAACAGCTCCCCTTAGAAGATCCAGAGGAAGGCGCAGCTCCCGTCCCGTGAGAACCATCGACGGAGTATTCTGAGTCACTTCATGTTGCGAGGAGCGATAAGCAAGCAAGAACGTTGGAATCCATTCGTCCCAGTCCTTTTGATGTTCTGCAACAAACTGAGACAAATATCGCAACAAGGTTCTAATCATCCGCTCAACGAGTCCGTCCGACTGAGGGTGTAATGGAGTTGTCCTTGTCTTCCTAATTCCAAGTATCTTCATCAGTTCCCTGAAGATGCTTGATTCGAAACTCCGACCCTGATCAGAATGCAGCTCTAGCGGAACTCCATGTCGGCTTATCACTTCCTTCAGCAACGCCGTGGAAATCGTTGTCGCCCGCTGGTTGGGAAGTGGAATAACCTCTGGCCACTTCGAAAAATAATCCATCACAACCAGCGCGAATCTGTTCCCAGCGAAAGACCTCGGCAGGGGACCAACAACGTCGAGCGCTATCCTCTCAAAAGGTGCTCCTACGTTATAAACCTTCATGGTTCCTCTTCCCTTCTCCGCAGGTCCTTTCCTCGCAGAACAGCTATGGCACCGGCGACACCAATCTTCCACGTTCCGACGGTGGTTCGGCCAAAAGAAGCGCTGTCGAATTTTCGCCAATGTCTTCCTCACGACGGGGGTAGAAGAAAACGAAGCCGGAGTCTCCCCCTCTACGCCGACTTCTTCAAGTTTCCCTTCTTCTAGGGGGCCTCTTCTCTCCTCCTCTTCTTCGGGCAGTTCCGCTGTAAATGTCCCTCCTGTCCGCAGTTCCAGCACTCCGAGACCGGCTTCTCAGCAGTCCTCTTCTCCAACTTTCCCTTGGGAAAACAAGTGACACCCTGAATGCAGTCCTTAACACGGCAAGGACCAGGGGCCACAGACTCGACGGCCTCAATCTCCAGGGCTCTGATCACAGCCGCCCTGAGAGTATTGAAACCGCCTAGCCTCAGCGTCCTCATCATTTCCTCATTGGCCAGGGCGGAGACGAACTGAGAGGCGGCCAGCTTATCCCTGACTTCCATTGGACAATCACCAAAGGAAGCCTGCGCCAACCTCTCAATCTCCGAAGCCAAATCAGAAATCGACTCTCCCTTCCGTTGAGTATAATTTTGGAATTTCACGTAATTTAGATTCGCGAAATTCTTGGTTCCGAAACGGAACTCCAAAGCGGAAACCAAGACACCAAAATCACAACGCGACTCCTCGAAAGGGTAGTCAAAACACTCCGAGCGGGCCCCTCCAGACATGCGACCAAGGCCAAAGCTTTCCTTGGTGCATCCCATCTATTCGCCTTCGCAATCGCCTCGAATTGCACCCGGTACTCCTCCCAACAAGCTCTTCCATCAAACGCTGGTGGTTTTAGGACGTACCCCAGAAATCCACCAGTCGCTTCCAACGGAGGAGCCGACTCCGAAGTGGAAGGCATCGCGAGTCCAGCAACAACAGGATTATCCCTAACAAAATTATTAACAAGGCTGGACTCGCAATCCTCGCTACGGAACGCCGCGGCCGACAGGTTATCGATCACACTTTTAAAATTCTCCGCAAGCACCTGATAACGGACTTCCATGGCCCTTATCCTTCCTCCAACAGCAGCCTCCTTCGCCGAAGCGGCAGCCTCCTTCGCGGCCTGCCTCTCTTCGGTCCGCTTCCGATCCTCTTCCCACCTGGACTCGAAAGTTCTCTGCTGCTCCTGGAACTGCGCCGCGAGGCTCCTCTGCAGGCCCTCGAACAACAGTTCCAAGGAAGGAACGGCCTCTCTCTCCCCGGCGGTAGATCGGCTCGACATCCCGCTTCTGGCACCACTGTTGCGCCGGGGAGTATTGCTCGTCGCTCGCCTCATATTGTCACAACACAATTAAAACAGCACAACGTAACACACTAATGTAAACTAGGAACTTTGTTAACAACAGTGCTTTTCAATACGTCTGTTCGCCTTGCGATCTGTCGTAATTCTAATCTTCAAATCGTTTCCGGTCTCTCAGCAACCGGAAGGCTCGGGATCTCGCATCCGCTCGTTTTCGTGTGGCAGCTTCACCTCATCGCGAAGCCTCTTCACACCATAGCAACGATGCAATTTCGCGGTATTGCGCGGCATCATCATTCCGTCGCAACAATATTGATCGAATCCAGGTTGAATTGACTCTCTCATTCTGGTGCCACATTACTGCCTGATCCAAAACAGAAAAAGCCCAGGACCAGGCCAACAGGTACACGTCGAATGCGAAAGTAAGAGACAGATGAGGGCAAATCCCAGACCTAAACACGACCCAACCGATGTTGTCCTTTAAAATACTGATCGAGGCCAGGTTTAATTGACTGTTTCAGTGTGGCACCATATTACTACTAGATCCAAACCAGAAAAAGTCCAGGATCTGGCCAACAGGTGTGCGAAGAATGCGAAAGTATGAGCCAGATGATTGCAAATACCAGACCTAACTCAGACCCAACCGGTGTTATCCACTATAATATTGATCGAATCCAGGTTTAATTGACTGTTTCATTCTGGTACCACATGACTACGTGATCCAAACCAGAAAAAGCCCAGGATCAGGCCAACAGGTATGCGAAGAATGCGAAAGTATGAGACAGATGAGGGCAAATCCCAGACATAAACGAGACCCAACGGGAGTTATCCTTTAAAATATTGAGCGAGGTCAGGTTTAATTGTCTGTTTCAGTGTGGTACCACATTAATACATAATCCCAACCAGAAGAAGCCCAGGATCTGTCCAACGAGCATGCGAGAATTGCGAAAGTATGAGCCAGATGATTGCAAATTCCAGACCTAACGCAAACCTAAACGGGGTTATCCTTTGAAATATTGATCGAGACCAAGTTGAATCGTCTGTTTCCGTCTGGTACCACATTACTACGTGATCCAAACCAGAAAAAAACGCCGGATCTGGCCAACAAAGTGCGAAGATTGTGAAAGTATAAACCAGACGAGGGCAAATCCCAGACCTAAGCGAGACCCAACCGGAGTTATCCTTCATAATATTGATCGAGGCCACGTTTCATTGACTGTTCCAGTATGATACCACATTACTACGAGATCCAGACAAGAAAAAGCCCAGGATCTGGCCAACAAGTGTGCGAAGATTGCGGAAGTATGAACCAGATGAATGCAAATTCCAGACCTCAACGTGACCCAACCGGTGTTATACTTTAAAATATTGATCGTGGGCAGGTTTAATTGACTGTTTCAGTGTGGTATCACGTTACTACGAGATCCAAACCAGAAAAAGTACAGGATCTGGCCAACAAGAGTGCGAAGTATGCAAAAGTATGAGCCAGATGATTGCAAATACCAGGCCTAACACAAACCTAAACGGTGTGATCCTCGAAAATATTGATCGAAACCAGGTTTAGTTGTCTGTTTCATTCTGGTACCATATTACTACGTGATCCAAACCAGAAATATCCCAGGATCTGGCCAACAAGTATTCGAAAAATGCAAAAGTATGAGCCAGATAATTGCAAATGCCAGACCTAACACAAACCTAAACGGTTTTATCCTCTAATATACTGATCGGAACCAGATTTAATTGACTGTCACAGTGTGTTACCGCATTACTACAAGATACAAACCAGAAAAAGCCGTGGAACTGGCCAACAAGGTTGCGAAAAATGCGGAAGTATGAACCAGATGATTGCAAATTCCAGACCTTAACGTGACCCAACCGGTGTTATACTTTAAAATATTGATCGAGGGCAGGTTTAATTGGCTGTTTCAGTGTGGTACCACATTACTACGTGATCCAAGCCAGAAAAAGCCCAGGATCTGGCCAACAAGTGTGCGAAGAAAGCGAAAGTATGAGACAGATGAGGGCAAATACCAGACATAAACGCGACCAAACCGGTGTTATACTTTAAAATCCTGATCGGGGCCACGTTTAACTGACTGTTTCAGTGTGGTACCACATTACTACGTGATCCAAACCAGAAAAAGTCCAGGATCTGGCCAACAAGTGTGCGAAGAATGCGGAAGTATGAGACAGATGAAGGCAAATACCAGACATAAACGCGACCAAACCGGTGTTATACTTTAAAATACTGATCGACGCCACGTTTAACTGACTGTTTCAGTATGGTACCTCATTACTGCGTGATCCAAGCCAGAAAATGCCAAGGATCAGGCCAACAGGTATGCGATGAATGCGAAAGTATGAGCCAGATGAGGGTAAATGCCAGACCTAAACGATACCCAACCGTAGTTATCCTTTAAAATATTGATCGTGGCCACGTTTAATTGACTGTTTCAGTATGGTACCACATCACTGCGTGATCCAAACCAGAAAAAGCCCAGGATCAGGCCAACAGGCATGCGAAGAATGCGAGAGCATGAGACAGATGATTGCAAATACCACACCTAACACAAACCTAAACGGTGTTATCCTCTTAAATATTGATCGAAACCAAGTTGAATTTTGGGTGTTTGAGTCTGGTACCACATTAGTACGTCATCCAAACCAGAAAAAAATGCCGGATCTGGCCCACAAGTGCGGGGAAATTGCGAAAGTATGAGCCAGGTGAGGGCAAAACACAGACCTAGCAGTTGTTGTCCTCTAATATACTGATCGGAACCAGGTTTAATTGACTGTCTCAGTGTGTTACCTCATTACTACGAGATCCAGACCAGAAAGAGTCCAGCATCTGGCCAACAAGAGTGCGATGAATGCGAAAGTATGAGACAGACGATGGCAAATCCCAGACCTAACCGAGACCTAACCAGTGTTATCCATTAAAATACTGATCGACGCCACGTTTAACTGACTGTTTCAGTATGGTACCACATTAATACGAGATCCAAACTCGAAAAAGTCCAGGATCTGGCCAACAAGTGTGCGAAAAATGCAAAAGTATGAGCCAGATGATTGCAAGTACCAGACTTAACACAAACCTAAACGGTGTTATCCGCTGAAAAATTAATCGAATCCAGGTTTAATTGACTGTTTCATTCTGGTACCTCATTACTGCGTGATCCAAACCAAAAAAAGCCCAGAATCTGGCCAACAAGCATGCGAAAAATGCGAAAGTATGAGCCAGATGATTGCAAATTCCAGGCCTAACACAAACCTAACCGGTGTGATCATCTAAAATATTGATCGAATCCAGGTTTAATTGACCGTTTCATTCTGGTACCACATTACTACGTGATCCAAACCAGAAATAGCCCAGGATCTGGCCAACAAGTATGCGAAGAATGCGAAAGTATGAGACAGATGATGGCAAATCCCAGACCTAAACGAGACCCAACCGGAGTTATCCCTTAAAATATTCATCGAATCCAGGTTTAATTGACTGTTTCATACTGGTACCATATTACTACGTGTTCCAAACCAGAGAAAGCCCAGGATCAGGTCAACAAGTATGCGAAAAATGCGAAAGTATAAGCCAGATGAGGGCAAATCCCAGAACCAAGCGGGACCCAACCGGAGTTATCCGTTAAAATATTGATCGAAATCAGGAACAACTGACTGCATCAGTGTGGTACCGCATTACTACGTGATACAAACCAGAAAAAGCCCTGGAACTGGCCAACAAGGTTGCGAAAAATGCGGAAGTATGAACCAGATGATTGCAAATTCAAGACCTCAACGTGACCCAACCGGTGTTATACTTTAAAACATAGATCGCGGGAAGGTTTAATTGGCTGTTTCAGTGTGGTACCACACTACTACGTGATCCAAACTTGAAAAAGTCCAGGATCTGGCCAACAAGTGTGCGAAGAATGCGAAAGTATAAGCCAGATGAGGGCAAATCCCAGACTTAAACGAGACCGAACCGGAGTTATCCATTAAAATACTGATCGACGCCACGTTTAATTGACTGTTTCAGTATGGTACCACATTACTACGAGATCCAAACTCGAAAAAGTCCAGTATCTGGCCAACAAGTGTGCGAAAAATGCAAAAGTATGAGCCAGATGATTCAAGTACCAGACTTAACACAAACCTGAACGGTGTTATCCTCTGAAATATTAATCGAATCCAGGTTTAGTTGACTGTTTCATTCTGGTACCTCATTACTACGTGATCCAAACCAGAAATAGCCCAGGATCTGGCCAACAAGTATGCGAAGAATGCGAAAGTATGAGACAGATGATGGCAAATCCCAGACCTAAACGAGACCCAACCGGAGTTATCCCTTAAAATATTCATCGAATCCAGGTTTAGTTGACTGTTTCGTTCTGGTACCTCATTACTACGTGATCCAAACCAGAAATAGCCCAGGATCTGGTCCACAAGTGTGCGAAAAATGCGAAAGTATGAACCAGGTGAGGGCAAAACCCAGACCTAACACAGACCTAGCAGTTGTTTCCTCTAAAATACTGATCGACTCCAGGTTCAACTGACTGTCTCATTCTGGTACCACATTACTGCGTGATCCAAACCAAAAAAAGCCCAGGATCTGGCCAACAAGTATGCGAAGAATGCGAAAGTATTGGATAGATGCGGACAAATCCCAGACCTAAACAAACCCAACAAGTGTGCGAAGATTGATAAAGCATAAGCCAGATGAGGGCAAATCCCAGACCTAACACAAACCTGAACGGTGTTATCCTTTAAAATATTGATCGAAACGAAGTTGAATTGACTATTTCAGTGTGGTAGCACATTACTACGAGATCCAAGTCAGAAAAAGTCCTGGATGTGGCCAGCAAGTGTGCGAAGAATGCGAAAGTATGAGCCAGATGAGTGCAAATACCAGGCCTAACACAAACCGAACCGGTGTTATCCTCTTAAATACTGATCGAATCCAGGTTTAGTTGACAGTTTCAGTCTGGTACCACATTACTGCGTGATCCAAACCTGAAAAAGACCAGGATAAGGCCAACAAGTGTGCGCAAAATGCGAACGTATGTGCCAGGTGAAGGCAAAACCCAGACCTAAACGAAACGCAACCGGAGTTAACCTTTAAAATATTGATCGAATACTGGTTTAACACACTGTTTCAGTGCAGTACCACGTTACTACGTGATCAAAACCAGAAAAAGCCGAGGATCTGGCCAACAAGTATGCGAAGAATGCGAAAGTATGAGCCAGATGATTCCAAGTACCAGACCTAACACAAACCTAAACGGCGTTACCCCTTAAAATATGGATCGAATCCAGGTTTAGTTAACTGATTCATTCTGGTACCACATTACTGCGTGTTCTAACCCAGAAAAAGCCCAGGATCAGGCCAACAGGTGTACGAAGAATGCGAAAGTATGAGCCAGATTATTGCAAATACCAGAACTAACACAAACCTAAACGGTGTTGTCCTCTAAAATATTGATCGCATCCAGTCAATTCAACTTCGTTTCGATCAATATTTTAAAGGATAACACCGTTTAGGTTTGCGTTAGGTCTGGAATTTGAAATCATCTGGCTCATACTTTCGCATTCTTCGCATGCTTGTTGGCCAGATCCTGGGCTATTTCTGGTTTGGATCACGTAGTAATGTGGTACCAGAATGAAACGGTCAATTAAACCTGGATTCGATCAATATTTTAGAGGATCACACAGGTTAGGTTTGTGTTAGGCCTGGAATTTGCAATCATCTGGCTCATACTTTCGCATTTTTCGCATGCTTGTTGGCCAGATCCTGGGCTTTTTCTGGTTTGGATCACGCAGTAATGAGGTACCAGAATGAAACAGTCAATTAAACCTGGATTCGATTAATATTTCAGAGGATAACACCGTTTAGGTTTGTGTTAAGTCTGGTACTTGCAATCATCTGGCTCATACTTTTGCATTTTTCGCACACTTGTTGGCCAGATCCTGGACTTTTTCGAGTTTGGATCTCGTATTAATGTGGTACCATACTGAAACAGTCAGTTAAACGTGGCGTCGATCAGTATTTTAACGGATATCACCGGTTAGGTCTCGGTTAGGACTTGATTTGCCATCCTCTGTCTCATACTTTCGCATTCATCGCACTCTTGCTGGCCAGATGCTGGACTTTTTCTGGTCAGGATCTCGTAGTAATGAGGTAACGCACTGAGACAGTCAATTAAACCTGGTTCCGATCAGTATATTAGAGGACAACAACTGCTAGGTCTGCGTTTTGCCCTCACCTGGCTCATACTTTCGCAATTTCCCCGCACTTGTGGGCCAGATCCGGCATTTTTTTCTGGTTTGGATGACGTACTAATGTGGTACCAGACTCAAACACCCAAAATTCAACTTGGTTTCGATCAATATTTAAGAGGATAACACCGTTTAGGTTTGTGTTAGGCCTGGTATTTGCAATCATCTGGCTCATACGTTCGCACTTTTTGCATACTTCGTGGCCAGATCCTGGGTTTTTTTCTGATTTGAATAACGTAGCAATGTGGTAACACACTGGAACAGTCAATTAAACCTGGTTTCGATCAGTATTTTAGAGGATAACAACTGCTAGGTCTGCGTTGGGTCTGGGTTTTGCCCTCACCTGGCTCATACATTCGCATTTTTCGCACACTTGTGGGCCAGACCCTGCGTTTGTTTCCGCTTTGGATCACGTAGTAATGTGGTACCAGTATGAAACAGTCAATTCAACTTCGTTTCGATCAATATTTTAAAGGATAACTCCGGTTGGGTCTCGCTTAGGTCTGGGATTTGCCCTCGTCTGGTTTATACTTTTGCAATCTTCACACACTTGTTGGCCAGATTCTGGGCCTTTTCTTGTCTGGATCTCGTAGTAATGTGGTACCATACTGAAACAGTCAATTAAACGTCGCCTCGATCAATATTTTAAAGGATAACTCCGGTTGGGTATCGATTAGGTCTGGTATTTACCCTCATCTGGCTCATACTTTCGCATTCTTCGCATACTTGTTGGCCATATCCTGGGCTATTGCTGGTTTGCATCACTTAGTAAGGTGGCACCAGAATGAAACAGTCAATTAAACGTGGCGTCGATCAATATTTTAAAGGATAACTTCGGCTGGGTCTTGTTTAGGTCTGGGATTTGCCTTCATCTGGCTTATACTTTCGCATTCTTCGCACACTTGTTGGCCAGATCCTGGTCATTTTCTGGTTTGGATCGCGTAGTAATGTGGTACCACACTGAAACAGTCAGTTAATCGTGGCCTCGATCAATATCTTAAGGGATAACTCCGGTTGGGTCTCGTTTAGGTCTGGGATTTGCCCTCATCTGGCTCATACTTCTGAATTTTTCGCATACTTGTTGGCCAGATCCTGGGCTTTTTACGGATGGGAATATGTAGTAACGTGGTACCACACTGAAACAGTCAATTAAACCTGACGTGGATCAATATTTTAATGTATATCACCGGTTTGGTCGTGTTAATGTCTGGTGTTTGCCCCCATCTGTCTCATACTTTCGCATACTTCGCATACTCGTTGGCCAGATCCTGGGCTTTTTCTGGTTTGGATCACGTAGTAGAGTGGTACCAGACTGTAACATCCAATTCAACTTGGTGTCGATCAATATTTTAAGGGATAACTCCGGTTGGGTCTCGTTTAGGTCTGGGATTTGCCCTCATCTGGCTTATACTTTCGTATTCTCCGCACAATTGTGGGCCAGATCCGGCGTTTTTTTCTGGTTTGGATCACGTAGTAATGTAGTAACAGACTGAAATAGACAATTCATCTTGGTTTCGATCAATATTTAAGAGGATATCACCGTTTAGGTTTGTGTTAGGTCTGATATTTGTAATAAACCGGCTCATACTTTCGCATTTTTCGCAAACTTGTTGGCCAGCCCCTGGGCTTTTTCTGGTTTGCATCACTTAGTAATGTGGCACCAGAATGAAACAGTCAACTGAACCTGGATTCGATGAATATTGTAGAGGATAACACCGGCTAGGTCTGAGTTAGGCCTGGTATTTGCAATCATCTTGCTGATACATTCGCATTTTTCGCATACTTGTTGGCGAGTTCCTGTACTTTTTCTGGTTTGGATCTCGTAGCAATGTGGTATCACACGGAAACAGTCAGATAAACGTGGCCTCGATCAATATTTTAAAGTATAACACCGGTTGGGTCACGTTGAGGTCTGCAATTTCCAATCATCTGGCTCATACTTTCGCATTCTTCGCACAATTGTTGGCCAGATCCTGGGCTTTTTCTGGTTTGGATCACGTAGTAATGTGGTGCCACACTGAAACAGTCAACTAAACCTGGATTCGATCAATATTTTGAGGGATAACTCCGGGTGGGTCTCGTTTAGGTCTGGGATTTGCCTTCATCTGTCTCATACTTTCGCATTCTTCACATACCTGTTGGGCTGATACTTGTTTTTTTCTGGTTTGAATCACGCAGTAATGAGGTACCAGAATGAAACAGACAATTAAACGTGGCCACGATCAATATTTTAAAGGATAACTCCGGTTGCGTATCGTTTAGGTCTGGTATTTACCCTCATCTGGCTCATGCTTTCGCATTCTTCGCACACTTGTTGGCCAGTTCCTGGACTATTTTGTGGTTTGGATCACGTAGTAGTGTGGTACCGCACTGAAGCAGTGTGTTAAACCTGTATTCTATCAATATTTTAAAGGATAACGCCGGTTGGGTCTTGTATAGGTCAGGGTTTTGCCCTCACCTGGCTCATACTTTCGCATTTTTCGCACACTTTTGGGCCAGATCCTGGATTTTTTCTGGTCTGGATCTCGAAGTAATGTGGTACCAGAATGAAACGGTCAATTATACCTGGATTCGATCAATATTTTAGAGGATCACACCGGTTAGGTTAGTGTTAGGCCTGATATTTGCAATCATCTGGCACAAACTTTCGCATTCTTCGCATACCTGTTTGCCTGAAACTGGGCTTTTCCTGGTTTGGATCATGCAGTAATGTGGTACCAGAATAAAACAGTCAATTAAACCTGGATTCGATCAGTATTTTAAGGGATGACACCGTTTAGGTTTGTGTTAAGTCTGGCACTTGCAATCATCTGGCTCATACTTTCGCATTCTTCGCATACTTGTTGGCCAAATCCTGGGCTTTTTCTGGTTTGGATCACGTAGTAATGTGGTACCAGAATGAAGCAGTCAACTAAACCTGGATTCGAAGAATATTTTAGAGGATAACACCGCTTAGGTCTGAGTTAGGTCTGGTAATTTGCAATCATCTGGGTCATACTTTCGCATTCTTCGCATACTTGTTGGCCAGATCCTGTGTTTTTTTCTGGTTTGGATCGCGTAGTAATGTGGTACCAGAGTGAAACAGTCAATTCAACTTGGTTTCGATCAATATTTCAAAGGATAACACCGTTTAGGATTGTGTTAGATCTGGAATTTGCAATCATCTGGCTCATACTTTCGCATTCTTCGCATACTTGTTGGCTAGATCCTAGGTTTTTTTCTGGTTTGTATCACGTAGTAGTGTAGTACCACACTGAAAGAGTCCATTAAACGTGATTCCGAACAATATTTTAGAGTACAACACCGGTTAGGTCTGGATTAGGTCTGGTATTTACCCGCATGTGGCTCATACTTTCGCATTCTTCGCATACTTGTTGGCCAGATCCTGTGTTTTTCTGGTTTGGATCACGCAGTAATGTGGTACCAGAATAAAACAGTCAATTAAACCTGGATTCGATGAATATTTTAAAGTATTACACCGGTTAGTTTTGTGTTAGGCCTGGTATTTGCAATCAGCTGGCTCATACTTTCGCACTTTTCGCATACTTGTTGGCCAGATCCTGTGTTTTTTTCTGGTTGGGATCACGTAGTAATGTGGTACCAGACTGGAACTGTCAATTCAACTTGGTTTCGATCAATATTTTAGAGGATAACACCGTTTAGGTTTGTGTTAGGTCTGGTATTTGCAATCATCTGGCTCATACTTTCGCATTTTTCGCATACTTGTTGACCAGATCCTGGGCCTTTTCTGGTTTGTATCACGTAGTAATGTGGTACCAGAATGAAACAGTCCATTAAACCTGGATTCGATCAATATTTTAACGGATAACTCCGGTTGGGTCTCGCAAAGGTCTGGTATTTCCAATCATCTGGCTCATACTTTCGCATTCATCGCACACTTGTTGGCCAGATCCTGGTCTTTTACTGGTCTGAATCTCGTAGTAATGTGGTAGCATACTGAAACAGTCAATTAAACGTGGCCCCGATCAATATTTTAAGGGATAACTCCGGTTGGGTCTCGTTTAGGTCTGGCATTTGCGCTCATCTGGCTTGTACTTTCGCACTCTTCGCATACTTGTTGGCCAGACCCTGTGTTTTTTTCTGGTTGGGATCACGTAGTAATATGGTACCGGAAAGAAACAGTCAAATAAGCCTGGATTCAATCAATATTTTAGAGGATCACACCGGTTAGGCTAGTGTTAGGCCTGGTATTTCCAATCATCTGGCTCATACTTTCGCATTTTCGCATACTTGTTGGCCAGATCCTGGGATTTTTCTGGTTGGGATCACGGAGTAATGTGGTACCAGACTGAAACAGTCAATTTAACTTGGCTTCGATCAATATTTAAGAGGATAACACCGTTTAGGTTTGCAATCATCTGGATCATACTTTCGCATTCTTCCCATACTTGTTGGCCAGATCCTGTTTTTCTTTCTGGTTTGTGTCACGCAGTAATGCGGTAACAGGCTGAAACAGTCAATTAAACCTGGATTCGATCAATATTTTAGAGGATCACACCGTTTAGGTTGCTGTTAGGTCTGGTATTTGCAATCATCTGCCTCATACTTTCGCACTTTTCGCATACCTGTTGGCCAGATCCTGTGTTTTTTTCTGGTTGGGATCACGTAGTAATGTGGTACCAGACTGAAACTGTCAATTCAACTTGGTTTCGATCAATATTTTAGAGGATAACACCGTTTAGGTTTGTGTTAGGTCTGGTATTTGCAATCATCTGGCTCATACTTTCGCACTTTTCGCATACTTGTTGGCCAGATCCTGGGCTTTTTCTGGTTTGGATCACGTAGGAATGTGGTACCAGAATGAAACTGTCTATTATACCTGGATTCGATGAATATTTTAGAGGATCACACCGGTTAGGTTTGTGTTAGGTCTTGTATTTGCTATCATCTGGCTCATACTTTCGCATTCATCGCACACTTGTTGGCCAGATCCTGGTCTTTTCCTGGTTTGGATCTCGTAGTAATGTGGTAGCATACTGAAACAGTCAATTAAACGTGGCCCCGATCAATATTTTAAGGGATAACTCCGGTTGGGTCTCGTTTAGGTCTGGGATTTGCCCTCATCTGGCTTATACTTTCGCATTCTTCGCACACTTGTTGGCCAGATCGTGGGCTTTTTCTGATTTGGATCACGTAGTAGCGTTATACCAGACTGAAACAGCCAATTCAACTTGGTTTCGATCAATTTATAAGAGGACAACACCGTTTAGGTTCGTGTTAGGTCTGGTATTTGCAATCATCTGGCTCATACTTTCGCATTTTTCGCATACTTGTTGACCAGATCCTGGGCCCTTTCTGGTTTGGATCACGCAGTAATGTGATACCAGAATAAAACAGTCAATTAAACCTGGATTCGATGAATATTTTAGAGGATCACACCGGTTAGGATTGTGTTAGGTCTGGTATTTGCTATCATCTGGCTCATACTTTCGCGTTTCTCGCATGCTTGTTGGCCAGATACTGGGCATTTTCTTGTTTGTATCACGCAGTAATGCGGTACCACACTGAAGCAGTCAGTTGATCCTGACTTCGTTCAATATTTTAACGGATAACTCCGGTTGGGTCTCGCTCAGGACTGGTATA
The DNA here is from genome assembly GCF_051014445.1 of Colletes latitarsis. Classification (NCBI taxonomy): domain Eukaryota; kingdom Metazoa; phylum Arthropoda; class Insecta; order Hymenoptera; family Colletidae; genus Colletes; species Colletes latitarsis. The sequence continues at coordinate 4,737,209 of NC_135137.1, forward strand.
TGCAATCATCTGGCTCATACTTTCGCATTTTTCGCATACTTGTCGGCCAGAACCTGGGCTTTTTCTGGTTTGGATCACGCAGTAATGTGGTACCAGAATAAAACAGTCAATTAACCCTGGATTCGATGAATATTTTAGAGGATCACACCGGTTAGGTTTGTGTTAGGTCTGGTATTTGCTATCATCTGGCTCATACTTTCGCATTCATCGCACACTTGTTGGCCAGATCCTGGTCTTTTCCTGGTTTGGATCTCGTAGTAATGTGGTAGCATACTGAAACAGTCAATTAAACGTGGCCCCGATCAATATTTTAAGGGATAACTCCGGTTGGGTCTCGCAAAAGTCTGGTATTTCCAATCATCTGGCTCATACTTTCGCATTCATCGCACACTCGTTGGCCAGATCCTGGTCTTTTCCTGGTTTGAATCTCGTAGTAATGTGGTAGCATACTGAAACAGTCAATTCAACTTGGCTTCGATCAATATTTAAGAGGATAACACCGTTTAGGTTTGCAATCATCTGGATCATACTTTCGCATTCTTCCCATGCTTGTTGGCCAGATCCTGTTTTTCTTTCTGGTTTGGGTCATGCAGTAATGCGGTAACAGTCTGAAACAGTCAATTAAACCTGGATTCGATCAATATATTAGAGTATCACACCGTTTAGGTTGGTGGTAGGTCTGGTATTTGCAATCATCTGCCTCATACTTTCGCATTTTTCGCATACCTGTCGGCCAGAACCTGGGCTTTTTCTGGTTTGTATCACGCAGTAATGTGGTACCAGAATAAAACAATCAATTAAACCTGGATTCGATGAATATTTTAGAGGATCTCCACCGGTTAGGTTTGTGTTAGGTCTGGTATTTGCTATCATCTGGCTCATACTTTCGCATTCATCGCACACTTGTTGGCCAGATCCTGGTCTTTTCCTGGTTTGGATCTCGTAGTAGTGTTGTACCAGACTGAAACAGCCAATTCAACTTGGTTTCGATCAATATATAAGAGGACAACACCGTTTAGGTTTGTGTTAGGTCTGGTATTTGCAATCATCTGGCTCATACTTTCGTATTTTTCGCATTCTTGTTGGCCAGGTCCTGGGCTTTTTCTAGTTTGGATCACGTAGTAATGCGGTACCACACTGAAGCAGTCAGTTGAGCCTGATTTCGTTCAATATTTTAACGGATAACTCCGGTTGGGTCTCGCTCAGGACTGGTATATGCAATCATCTGGCTCATACTTTCGCATTTTTCGCATACTTCTTGGCCAGACCCTGTGTTTTTTTCTGGTTGGGATCACGTAGTAATGTGGTACCACACTGAAACAGTCAATTCAACTTGGTTTCGATCAATATATAAGAGGACAACACCGTTTTGGTTTGTGTTAGGTCTGGTATTTGCAATCATCTGGCTCATACTTTCGCGTTTCTCGCATGCTTGTTGGCCAGATACTGGGCTTTTTCTGGTTTGTATCACGCTGTAATGCGGTACCACACTGAAGCAGTCAGTTGATCCTGACTTCGTTCAATATTTTAACGGATAACTCCGGTTGGGTCTCGCTCAGGACTGGTATATGCAATCATCTGGCTCATACTTTCGCATTTTTCGCATACTTCCGGCCAGAACCTGGGCTTTTTCTGGTTTGGATCACGCAGCAATGTGGTACTAGAATAAAACAGTCAATTAAACCTGGATTCGATGAATATTTTAGAGGATCACACCGGTTAGGTTTGTGTTAGGTCTGGTATTTGCTATCATCTGGCTCATACTTTCGCATTCATCGCACACTTGTTGGCCAGATCCTGGTCTTTTCCTGGTTTGGATCTCGTAGTAATGTGGTAGCATACTGAAACAGTCAATTAAACGTGGCCCCGATCAATATTTTAAGGGATAACTCCGGTTGGGTCTCGCAAAAGTCTGGTATTTCCAATCATCTGGCTCATACTTTCGCATTCATCGCACACTCGTTGGCCAGATCCTGGTCTTTTCCTGGTTTGAATCTCGTAGTAATGTGGTAGCATACTGAAACAGTCAATTCAACTTGGCTTCGATCAATATTTAAGAGGATAACACCGTTTAGGTTTGCAATCATCTGGATCATACTTTCGCATTCTTCCCATGCTTGTTGGCCAGATCCTGTTTTTCTTTCTGGTTTGGGTCATGCAGTAATGCGGTAACAGTCTGAAACAGTCAATTAAACCTGGATTCGATCAATATATTAGAGTATCACACCGTTTAGGTTGGTGGTAGGTCTGGTATTTGCAATCATCTGCCTCATACTTTCGCATTTTTCGCATACCTGTCGGCCAGAACCTGGGCTTTTTCTGGTTTGTATCACGCAGTAATGTGGTACCAGAATAAAACAATCAATTAAACCTGGATTCGATGAATATTTTAGAGGATCTCCACCGGTTAGGTTTGTGTTAGGTCTGGTATTTGCTATCATCTGGCTCATACTTTCGCATTCATCGCACACTTGTTGGCCAGATCCTGGTCTTTTCCTGGTTTGGATCTCGTAGTAGTGTTGTACCAGACTGAAACAGCCAATTCAACTTGGTTTCGATCAATATATAAGAGGACAACACCGTTTAGGTTTGTGTTAGGTCTGGTATTTGCAATCATCTGGCTCATACTTTCGTATTTTTCGCATTCTTGTTGGCCAGGTCCTGGGCTTTTTCTAGTTTGGATCACGTAGTAATGCGGTACCACACTGAAGCAGTCAGTTGAGCCTGATTTCGTTCAATATTTTAACGGATAACTCCGGTTGGGTCTCGCTCAGGACTGGTATATGCAATCATCTGGCTCATACTTTCGCATTTTTCGCATACTTCTTGGCCAGACCCTGTGTTTTTTTCTGGTTGGGATCACGTAGTAATGTGGTACCACACTGAAACAGTCAATTCAACTTGGTTTCGATCAATATATAAGAGGACAACACCGTTTTGGTTTGTGTTAGGTCTGGTATTTGCAATCATCTGGCTCATACTTTCGCGTTTCTCGCATGCTTGTTGGCCAGATACTGGGCTTTTTCTGGTTTGTATCACGCTGTAATGCGGTACCACACTGAAGCAGTCAGTTGATCCTGACTTCGTTCAATATTTTAACGGATAACTCCGGTTGGGTCTCGCTCAGGACTGGTATATGCAATCATCTGGCTCATACTTTCGCATTTTTCGCATACTTCCGGCCAGAACCTGGGCTTTTTCTGGTTTGGATCACGCAGCAATGTGGTACTAGAATAAAACAGTCAATTAAACCTGGATTCGATGAATATTTTAGAGGATCACACCGGTTAGGTTTGTGTTAGGTCTGGTATTTGCTATCATCTGGCTCATACTTTCGCATTCATCGCACACTTGTTGGCCAGATCCTGGTCTTTTCCTGGTTTGGATCTCGTAGTAATGTGGTAGCATACTGAAACAGTCAATTAAACGTGGCCCCGATCAATATTTTAAGGGATAACTCCGGTTGGGTCTCGCAAAAGTCTGGTATTTCCAATCATCTGGCTCATACTTTCGCATTCATCGCACACTTGTTGGCCAGATCCTGGTCTTTTCCTGGTTTGAATCTCGTAGTAATGTGGTAGCATACTGAAACAGTCAACTAAACGTTGCCCCGATCAATATTTTAAGGGATAACTCCGGTTGGGTCTCGTTTAGGTCTGGCATTTGCGCTCATCTGGCTTGTACTTTCGCACTCTTCGCATACTTGTTGGCCAGACCCTGTGTTTTTTTCTGGTTGGGATCACGTAGTAATATGGTACCGGAATGAAACAGTCAACTAAACCTGGATTCAATCAATATTTTAGAGGATCACACCGGTTAGGCAAGTGTTAGGCCTGGTATTTGCAATCATCTGGCTCATACTTTGGCATTTTTCGCATACTTGTTGGCCAGATCCTGGGATTTTTCTGGTTTGTATCACGTAGTAATGTGATACCAGAATGAAACTGTCAATTATACCTGGATTCGATCAATATTTTAGAGGATCACACCGATTAGGTTTGCGTTAGGCCTGGTATTAGCAATCATCTTGCTCATACTTTCGCACTCTTCGCCTACTTGTTGGCCAGATCCTGTGTTTTTTTCTGGTTGGGATCACGTAGTAATGTGGTACCAGACTGAGACAGTCAATTCAACTTGGCTTCGATCAATATTTAAGAGGATAACACCGTTTAGGTTTGCAATCATCTGGATCATACTTTCGTATTCTTCCCATGCTTGTTGGCCAGATCCTGTTTTTCTTTCTGGTTTGGGTCACGCAGTAATGCGGTAACAGTCAGAAACAGTCAATTAAACCTGGATTCGATCAATATATTAGAGTATCACACCGTTTAGGTTGGTGGTAGGTCTGGTATTTGCAATCATCTGCCTCATACTTTCGCATTTTTCGCATACCTGTCGGCCAGAACCTGGGCTTTTTCTGGTTTGTATCACGCAGTAATGTGGTACCAGAATAAAACAGTCAATTAAACCTGGATTCGATGAATATTTTAGAGGATCTCCACCGGTTAGGTTTGTGTTAGGTCTGGTATTTGCTATCATCTGGCTCATACTTTCGCATTCATCGCACACTTGTTGGCCAGATCCTGGTCTTTTCCTGGTTTGGATCTCGTAGTAATGTGGTAGCATACTGAAACAGTCAATTAAACGTGGCCCCGATCAATATTTTAAGGGATAACTCCGGTTGGGTCTCGTTTAGGTCTGGCATTTGCGCTCATCTGGCTTGTACTTTCGCACTCTTCGCATACTTGTTGGCCAGACCCTGTGTTTTTTTCTGGTTGGGATCACGTAGTAATATGGTACCGGAATGAAACAGTCAACTAAACCTGGATTCAATCAATATTTTAGAGGATCACACCGGTTAGGCAAGTGTTAGGCCTGGTATTTGCAATCATCTGGCTCATACTTTGGCATTTTTCGCATACTTGTTGGCCAGATCCTGGGATTTTTCTGGTTTGTATCACGTAGTAATGTGATACCAGAATGAAACTGTCAATTATACCTGGATTCGATCAATATTTTAGAGGATCACACCGATTAGGTTTGCGTTAGGCCTGGTATTAGCAATCATCTTGCTCATACTTTCGCACTCTTCGCCTACTTGTTGGCCAGATCCTGTGTTTTTTTCTGGTTGGGATCACGTAGTAATGTGGTACCAGACTGAGACAGTCAATTCAACTTGGCTTCGATCAATATTTAAGAGGATAACACCGTTTAGGTTTGCAATCATCTGGATCATACTTTCGTATTCTTCCCATGCTTGTTGGCCAGATCCTGTTTTTCTTTCTGGTTTGGGTCACGCAGTAATGCGGTAACAGTCAGAAACAGTCAATTAAACCTGGATTCGATCAATATATTAGAGTATCACACCGTTTAGGTTGGTGGTAGGTCTGGTATTTGCAATCATCTGCCTCATACTTTCGCATTTTTCGCATACCTGTCGGCCAGAACCTGGGCTTTTTCTGGTTTGTATCACGCAGTAATGTGGTACCAGAATAAAACAGTCAATTAAACCTGGATTCGATGAATATTTTAGAGGATCTCCACCGGTTAGGTTTGTGTTAGGTCTGGTATTTGCTATCATCTGGCTCATACTTTCGCATTCATCGCACACTTGTTGGCCAGATCCTGGTCTTTTCCTGGTTTGGATCTCGTAGTAATGTGGTAGCATACTGAAACAGTCAATTAAACGTGGCCCCGATCAATATTTTAAGGGATAACTCCGGTTGGGTCTCGTTTAGGTCTGGGATTTGCCCTCATCTAGCTTATGCTTTCGCATTCTTCGCACACTTGTTGGCCAGATCGTGGGCTTTTTCTGATTTGGATCACGTAGTTGTGTTGTACCAGACTGAAACAGCCAATTCAACTTGGTTTCGATCAATATATAAGAGGACAACACCGTTTAGGTTTGTGTTAGGTCTGGTATTTACAATCATCTGGCTCATACTTTCGTATTTTTCGCATTCTTGTTGGCCAGGTCCTGGGCTTTTTCTAGTTTGGATCACGTAGTAATGCGGTACCACACTGAAGCAGTCAGTTGAGCCTGATTTCGTTCAATATTTTAACGGATAACTCCGGTTGGGTCTCGCTCAGGACTGGTATATGCAATCATCTGGCTCATACTTTCGCATTTTTCGCATACTTCTTGGCCAGACCCTGTGTTTTTTTCTGGTTGGGATCACGTAGTAATGTGGTACCACACTGAAACAGTCAATTCAACTTGGTTTCGATCAATATATAAGAGGACAACACCGTTTAGGTTTGTGTTAGGTCTGATATTTGCAATCATCTGGCTCATACTTTCGCGTTTCTCGCATGCTTGTTGGCCAGATACTGGGCTTTTTCTGGTTTGTATCACGCTGTAATGCGGTACCACACTGAAGCAGTCAGTTGATCCTGACTTCGTTCAATATTTTAACGGATAACTCCGGTTGGGTCTCGCTCAGGACTGGTATATGCAATCATCTGGCTCATACTTTCGCATTTTTCGCATACTTGTCGGCCAGACCCTGTGTTTTTTTCTGGTTGGGATCACGTAGTAATGTGGTACCACACTGAAACAGTCAATTCAACTTGGTTTCGATCAATATATAAGAGGACAACACCGTTTAGGTTTGTGTTAGGTCTGGTATTTGCTATCATCTGGCTCATACTTTCGCATTCATCGCACACTTGTTGGCCAGATCCTGGGTCTTTTCCTGGTTTGGATCTCGTAGTAATGTGGTAGCATACTGAAACAGTCAATTAAACGTGGCCCCGATCAATATTTTAAGGGATAACTCCGGTTGGGTCTCGCAAAAGTCTGGTATTTCCAATCATCTGGCTCATACTTTCGCATTCATCGCACACTTGTTGGCCAGATCCTGGTCTTTTCCTGGTTTGAATCTCGTAGTAATGTGGTAGCATACTGAAACAGTCAATTAAACGTTGCCCCGATCAATATTTTAAGGGATAACTCCGGTTGGGTCTCGTTTAGGTCTGGCATTTGCGCTCATCTGGCTTGTACTTTCGCACTCTTCGCATACTTGTTGGCCAGACCCTGTGTTTTTTTCTGGTTGGGATCACGTAGTAATATGGTACCGGAATGAAACAGTCAACTAAACCTGGATTCAATCAATATTTTAGAGGATCACACCGGTTAGGCAAGTGTTAGGCCTGGTATTTGCAATCATCTGGCTCATACTTTCGCACTCTTCGCCTACTTATTGGCCAGATCCTGTGTTTTTTTCTGGTTGGGATCACGTAGTAATGTGGTACCAGAATGAAACTGTCAATTATACCTGGATTCGATCAATATTTTAGAGGATCACACCGATTAGGTTTGCGTTAGGCCTGGTATTAGCAGTCATCTTGCTCATACTTTCGCACTCTTCGCCTACTTATTGGCCAGATCCTGTGTTTTTTTCTGGTTGGGATCACGTAGTAATGTGGTACCAGACTGAAACAGTCAATTCAACTTGGCTTCGATCAATATTTAAGAGGATAACACCGTTTAGGTTTGCAATCATCTGGATCATACTTTCGCATTCATCCCATACTTGTTGGCCAGATCCTGTTTTTCTTTCTGGTTTGGGTCACGCAGTAATGCGGTAACAGTCTGAAACAGTCAATTAAACCTGGATTCGATCAATATATTAGAGTATCACACCGTTTAGGTTGGTGGTAGGTCTGGTATTTGCAATCATCTGCCTCATACTTTCGCATTTTTCGCATACCTGTCGGCCAGAACCTGGGCTTTTTCTGGTTTGTATCACGCAGTAATGTGGTACCAGAATAAAACAGTCAATTAAACCTGGATTCGATGAATATTTTAGAGGATCACACCGGTTAGGTTTGTGTTAGGCCTGGTATTTGCAATCATCTGGCTCATACTTTCGCATTTTTCGCATACTTGTTGGCCAGATCCTGGGATTTTTCTGGTTTGTATCACGTAGTAATGTGATACCAGAATGAAACTGTCAATTATACCTGGATTCGATCAATATTTTAGAGGATCACACCGATTAGGTTTGCGTTAGGCCTGGTATTAGCAATCATCTTGCTCATACTTTCACACTCTTCGCCTACTTATTGGCCAGATCCTGTGTTTTTTTCTGGTTGGGATCACGTAGTAATGTGGTACCAGACTGAAACAGTCAATTCAACTTGGCTTCGATCAATATTTAAGAGGATAACACCGTTTAGGTTTGCAATCATCTGGATCATACTTTCGCATTCTTCCCATACTTGTTGGCCAGATCCTGTTTTTCTTTCTGGTTTGGGTCACGCAGTAATGCGGTAACAGTCTGAAACAGTCAATTAAACCTGGATTCGATCAATATATTAGAGTATCACACCGTTTAGGTTGGTGGTAGGTCTGGTATTTGCAATCATCTGCCTCATACTTTCGCATTTTTCGCATACCTGTCGGCCAGAACCTGGGCTTTTTCTGGTTTGTATCACGCAGTAATGTGGTACCAGAATAAAACAGTCAATTAAACCTGGATTCGATGAATATTTTAGAGGATCACACCGGTTAGGTTTGTGTTAGGTCTGGTATTTGCTATCATCTGGCTCATACTTTCGCATTCATCGCACACTTGTTGGCCAGATCCTGGTCTTTTCCTGGTTTGGATCTCGTAGTAATGTGGTAGCATACTGAAACAGTCAATTAAACGTGGCCCCGATCAATATTTTAAGGGATAACTCCGGTTGGGTCTCGTTTAGGTCTGGGATTTGCCCTCATCTAGCTTATGCTTTCGCATTCTTCGCACACTTGTTGGCCAGATCGTGGGCTTTTTCTTATTTGGATCACGTAGTAGTGTTGTACCAGACTGAAACAGCCAATTCAACTTGGTTTCGATCAATATATAAGAGGACAACACCGTTTAGGTTTGTGTTAGGTCTGGTATTTGCAATCATCTGGCTCATACTTTCGCATTTTTCGCATTCTTGTTGGCCAGGTCCTGGGCTTTTTCTAGTTTGGATCACGTAGTAATGCGGTACCACACTGAAGCAGTCAGTTGAGCCTGATTTCGTTCAATATTTTAACGGATAACTCCGGTTGGGTCTCGCTCAGGACTGGTATATGCAATCATCTGGCTCATACTTTCGCATTTTTCGCATACTTCTTGGCCAGACCCTGTGTTTTTTTCTGGTTGGGATCACGTAGTAATGTGGTACCAGACTGAAACAGTCAATTCAACTTGGCTTCGATCAATATTTTAGAGGATAGCACCGTTTAGGTTTGTGCTAGGTCTTGCATTTGCTATCATCTGGTTCATACATTCGCATTTCTCGCATGCTTGTTGGCCAGATCCTGTGCTTTTTCTGGTTTGTGTCACATAGTAATGCGGTTCCACACTGAAGCAGTCACTTGATCCTGATTTCGATTAACATTTTAACGGATAACTCCGGTTGGGTCTCGCCTAGGACTGGTATATGCAATCATCTGGCTCATACTTTCGCATTTTTCGCATACTTCTTGGCCAGATCCTGGGCTTTTTCTGGTATGGATCACGTAGTAATATGGTACCTGAATGAAACAGTCAATTAAAGCTGGATTCGATGAATATTTTAGAGGATCACACCGTTTAGGTTAGTGTTAGGTCTGGTATTTGCAATCATCTGGATCATACTTTCGCATTCTTCCCACACTTGTTGGCCAGGTCCTGTCTTTCTTTCTGGTTTGGGTCACGCAGTAATGCGGTAACAGGCTGAAACAGTCAATTAAACCTGGATTCGATCAATATTTTAGAGGATCACACCGTTTAGGTTTGTGTTAGGCCTGCAATTTGCAATCATCTGGCTCATACTTTCGCACTCTTCGCATACTTGTTGGCCAGATCCTGTGTTTTTTTCTGGTTTGGATCACGTAGTAATATGGTAGCGGAATGAAACAGTCAACTAAACCTGGATTCGATCAATATTTTAGAGGATCACACCGTTTAGGTTGGTGTTAGGTCTGGTATTTGCAATCATCTGCCTCATACTTTCGCACTTTTCGCATACCTGTTGGCCAGATCCTGTGTTTTTTTCTGGTTGGGATCACGTAGTAATGTGGTACCAGACTGAAACTGTCAATTCAACTTGGTTTCGATCAATATTTTAGAGGATCACACCGGTTAGGTTTGTGTTAGGTCTGGTATTTGCTATCATCTGGCTCATACTTTCGCATTCATCGCACACTTGTTGGCCAGATCCCGGTCTTTTCCTGGTTTGGATCTCGTAGTAATGTGGTAGCATACTGAAACAGTCAATTAAACGTGGCCCCGATCAATATTTTAAGGGATAACTCCGGTTGGGTCTCGTTTAGGTCTGGGATTTGCCCTCATCTGGCTTATACTTTCGCATTCTTCGCACACTTGTTGGCCAGATCGTGGGCTTTTTCTGATTTGGATCACGTAGTAGCGTTGTACCAGACTGAAACAGCCAATTCAACTTGGTTTCGATCAATTTATAAGAGGACAACACCGTTTAGGTTTGTGTTAGGTCTGGTATTTGCAATCATCTGGCTCATACTTTCGCATTTTTCGCATACTTGTTGACCAGATCCTGGGCCCTTTCTGGTTTGGATCACGTAGTAATGTGGTACCAGAATGAAACAGTCCATTAAACCTGGATTCGATCAATATTTTAACGGATAACTCCGGTTAGGTTTGTGTTAGGTCTTGTATTTGCTATCATCTGGCTCATACTTTCGCATTCATCGCACACTTGTTGGCCAGATCCTGGTCTTTTCCTGGTTTGGATCTCGTAGTAATGTGGTAGCATACTGAAACAGTCAATTAAACGTGGCCCCGATCAATATTTTAAGTGATAACTCCGGTTGGGTCTCGTTTAGGTCTGGGATTTGCCCTCATCTGGCTTATACTTTCGCATTCTTCGCACACTTGTTGGCCAGATCGTGGGCTTTTTCTGATTTGGATCACGTAGTAGCGTTGTACCAGACTGAAACAGCCAATTCAACTTGGTTTCGATCAATTTATAAGAGGACAACACCGTTTAGGTTTGTGTTAGGTCTGGTATTTGCAATCATCTGGCTCATACTTTCGCATTTTTCGCATACTTGTTGACCAGATCCTGGGCCCTTTCTGGTTTGGATCACGTAGTAATGTGGTACCAGAATGAAACAGTCCATTAAACCTGGATTCGATCAATATTTTTACGGATAACTCCTGTTGGGTCTCGCAAAGGTCTGGTATTTCCAATCATCTGGCTCATACTTTCGCATTCATCGCACACTTGTTGGCCAGATCCTGGTCTTTTCCTGGTTTGGATCTCGTAGTAATGTGGTAGCATACTGAAACAGTCAATTAAACGTGGCCCCGATCAATATTTTAAGGGATAACTCCGGTTGGGTCTCGTTTAGGTCTGGGATTTGCCCTCATCTGGCTTATACTTTCGCATTCTTCGCACACTTGTTGGCCAGATCGTGGGATTATTCTGGTTTGTATCACGTAGTAATGTGGTACCAGAATGAAACTGTCAATTATACCTCGATTCGATGAATATTTTAGAGGATCACACCGGTTAGGTTTGTGTTAGGTCTTGTATTTGCAATCATCAGCCTCATACTTTCGCATTTTTCGCATACTTGTCGGCCAGAACCTGGGCTTTTTCTGGTTTGGATCACGCAGTAATGTGATACCAGAATAAAACAGTCAATTAAACCTGGATTCGATGAATATTTTAGAGGATCACACCGGTTAGGATTGTGTTAGGTCTGGTATTTGCTATCATCTGGCTCATACTTTCGCGTTTCTCGCATGCCTGTTGGCCAGATACTGGGCATTTTCTGGTTTGTATCACGCAGTAATGCGGTACCACACTGAAGCAGTCAGTTGATCCTGACTTCGTTCAATATTTTAACGGATAACTCCGGTTGGGTCTCGCTCAGGACTGGTATATGCAATCATCTGGCTCATACTTTCGCATTTTTCGCATACTTGTTGGCCAGATCCTGGGATTTTTCTGGTTTGTATCACGTAGTAATGTGATACCAGAATGAAACTGTCAATTATACCTGGATTCGATCAATGTTTTAGAGGATCACACCGATTAGGTTTGCGTTAGGCCTGGTATTAGCAATCATCTTGCTCATACTTTCGCACTCTTCGCCTACTTGTTGGCCAGATCCTGGTCTTTTCCTGGTTTGGATCTCGTAGTAATGTGGTAGCATACTGAAACAGTCAATTAAACGTGGCCCCGATCAATATTTTAAGGGATAACTCCGGTTGGGTCTCGTTTAGGTCTGGGATTTGCCCTCATCTAGCTTATGCTTTCGCATTCTTCGCACACTTGTTGGCCAGATCGTGGGCTTTTTCTGATTTGGATCACGTAGTAGTGTTGTACCAGACTGAAACAGCCAATTCAACTTGGTTTCGATCAATATATAAGAGGACAACACCGTTTAGGTTTGTGTTAGGTCTGGTATTTGCAATCATCTGGCTCATACTTTCGTATTTTTCGCATTCTTGTTGGCCAGGTCCTGGGCTTCTTCTAGTTTGGATCACGTAGTAATGCGGTACCACACTGAAGCAGTCAGTTGAGCCTGATTTCGTTCAATATTTTAACGGATAACTCCGGTTGGGTCTCGCTCAGGACTGGTATATGCAATCATCTGGCTCATACTTTCGCATTTTTCGCATACTTCTTGGCCAGACCCTGTGTTTTTTTCTGGTTGGGATCACGTAGTAATGTGGTACCACACTGAAACAGTCAATTCAACTTGGTTTCGATCAATATATAAGAGGACAACACCGTTTAGGTTTGTGTTAGGTCTGGTATTTGCAATCATCTGGCTCATACTTTCGCGTTTCTCGCATGCTTGTTGGCCAGATACTGGGCTTTTCCTGGTTTGTATCACGCTGTAATGCGGTACCACACTGAAGCAGTCAGTTGATCCTGACTTCGTTCAATATTTTAACGGATAACTCCGGTTGGGTCTCGCTCAGGACTGGTATATGCAATCATCTGGCTCATACTTTCGCATTTTTCGCATACTTGTCGGCCGGAACCTGGGCTTTTTCTGGTTTGGATCACGCAGTAATGTGGTAGCATACTGAAACAGTCAATTAAACGTTGCCCCGATCAATATTTTAAGGGATAACTCCGGTTGGGTCTCGTTTAGGTCTGGCATTTGCGCTCATCTGGCTTGTACTTTCGCACTCTTCGCATACTTGTTGACCAGACCCTGTGTTTTTTTCTGGTCGGGATCACGTAGTAATATGGTACCGGAATGAAACAGTCAACTAAACCTGGATTCAATCAATATTTTAGAGGATCACACCGGTTAGGCAAGTGTTAGGCCTGGTATTTGCAATCATCTGGCTCATACTTTCGCATTTTTCGCATACTTGTTGGCCAGATCCTGGGATTTTTCTGGTTTGTATCACGTAGTAATGTGATACCAGAACGAAACTGTCAATTATACCTGGATTCGATCAATATTTTAGAGGATCACACCGATTAGGTTTGCGTTAGGCCTGGTATTAGCAATCATCTTGCTCATACTTTCGCACTCTTCGCCTACTTATTGGCCAGATCCTGTGTTTTTTTCTGGTTGGGATCACGTAGTAATGTGGTACCAGACTGAAACAGTCAATTCAACTTGGCTTCGATCAATATTTAAGAGGATAACACCGTTTAGGTTTGCAATCATCTGGATCATACTTTCGCATTCTTCCCATACTTGTTGGCCAGATCCTGTTTTTCTTTCTGGTTTGGGTCACGCAGTAATGCGGTAACAGTCTGAAACAGTCAATTAAACCTGGATTCGATCAATATATTAGAGTATCACACCGTTTAGGTTGGTGGTAGGTCTGGTATTTGCAATCATCTGCCTCATACTTTCGCATTTTTCGCATACCTGTCGGCCAGAACCTGGGCTTTTTCTGGTTTGTATCACGCAGTAATGTGGTACCAGAATAAAACAGTCAATTAAACCTGGATTCGATGAATATTTTAGAGGATCACACCGGTTAGGTTTGTGTTAGGTCTGGTATTTGCTATCATCTGGCTCATACTTTCGCATTCATCGCACACTTGTTGGCCAGATCCTGGTCTTTTCCTGGTTTGGATCTCGTAGTAATGTGGTAGCATACTGAAACAGTCAATTAAACGTGGCCCCGATCAATATTTTAAGGGATAACTCCGGTTGGGTCTCGCAAAAGTCTGGTATTTCCAATCATCTGGCTCATACTTTCGCATTCATCGCACACTTGTTGGCCAGATCCTGGTCTTTTCCTGGTTTGAATCTCGTAGTAATGTGGTAGCATACTGAAACAGTCAATTAAACGTTGCCCCGATCAATATTTTAAGGGATAACTCCGGTTGGGTCTCGTTTAGGTCTGTCATTTGCGCTCATCTGGCTTGTACTTTCGCACTCTTCGCATACTTGTTGGCCAGACCCTGTGTTTTTTTCTGGTTGGGATCACGTAGTAATATGGTACCGGAACGAAACAGTCAACTAAACCTGGATTCAATCAATATTTTAGAGGATCACACCGGTTAGGCAAGTGTTAGGCCTGGTATTTGCAATCATCTGGCTCATACTTTCGCATTTTTCGCATACTTGTTGGCCAGATCCTGGGATTTTTCTGGTTTGTATCACGTAGTAATGTGATACCAGAATGAAACTGTCAATTATACCTGGATTCGATCAATATTTTAGAGGATCACACCGATTAGGTTTGCGTTAGGCCTGGTATTAGCAATCATCTTGCTCATACTTTCGCACTCTTCGCCTACTTATTGGCCAGATCCTGTGTTTTTTTCTGGTTGGGATCACATAGTAATGTGGTACCAGACTGAAACAGTCAATTCAACTTGGCTTCGATCAATATTTAAGAGGATAACACCGTTTAGGTTTGCAATCATCTGGATCATACTTTCGCATTCTTCCCATACTTGTTGGCCAGATCCTGCTTTTCTTTCTGGTTTGGGCACGCAGTAATGCGGTAACAGTCTGAAACAGTCAATTAAACCTGGATTCGATCAATATATTAGAGTATCACACCGTTTAGGTTGGTGGTAGGTCTGGTATTTGCAATCATCTGCCTCATACTTTCGCATTTTTCGCATACCTGTCGGCCAGAACCTGGGCTTTTTCTGGTTTGTATCACGCAGTAATGTGGTACCAGAATAAAACAGTCAATTAAACCTGGATTCGATGAATATTTTAGAGGATCACACCGGTTAGGTTTGTGTTAGGTCTGGTATTTGCGCTCATCTGGCTTGTACTTTCGCACTCTTCGCATACTTGTTGGCCAGACCCTGTGTTTTTTTCTGGTTGGGATCACGTAGTAATATGGTACCGGAATGAAACAGTCAACTAAACCTGGATTCAATCAATATTTTAGAGGATCACACCGGTTAGGCAAGTGTTAGGCCTGGTATTTGCAATCATCTGGCTCATACTTTCGCATTTTTCGCATACTTGTTGGCCAGATCCTGGGATTTTTCTGGTTTGTATCACGTAGTAATGTGATACCAGAATGAAACTGTCAATTATACCTGGATTCGATCAATATTTTAGAGGATCACACCGATTAGGTTTGCGTTAGGCCTGGTATTAGCAATCATCTTGCTCATACTTTCGCACTCTTCGCCTACTTATTGGCCAGATCCTGTGTTTTTTTCTGGTTGGGATCACATAGTAATGTGGTACCAGACTGAAACAGTCAATTCAACTTGGCTTCGATCAATATTTAAGAGGATAACACCGTTTAGGTTTGCAATCATCTGGATCATACTTTCGCATTCTTCCCATACTTGTTGGCCAGATCCTGCTTTTCTTTCTGGTTTGGGCACGCAGTAATGCGGTAACAGTCTGAAACAGTCAATTAAACCTGGATTCGATCAATATATTAGAGTATCACACCGTTTAGGTTGGTGGTAGGTCTGGTATTTGCAATCATCTGCCTCATACTTTCGCATTTTTCGCATACCTGTCGGCCAGAACCTGGGCTTTTTCTGGTTTGTATCACGCAGTAATGTGGTACCAGAATAAAACAGTCAATTAAACCTGGATTCGATGAATATTTTAGAGGATCACACCGGTTAGGTTTGTGTTAGGTCTGGTATTTGCTATCATCTGGCTCATACTTTCGCATTCATCGCACACTTGTTGGCCGGATCCTGGTCTTTTCCTGGTTTGGATCTCGTAGTAATGTGGTAGCATACTGAAACAGTCAATTAAACGTGGCCCCGATCAATATTTTAAGGGATAACTCCGGTTGGGTCTCGTTTAGGTCTGGGATTTGCCCTCATCTAGCTTATGCTTTCGCATTCTTCGCACACTTGTTGGCCAGATCGTGGGCTTTTTCTTATTTGGATCACGTAGTAGTGTTGTACCAGACTGAAACAGCCAATTCAACTTGGTTTCGATCAATATATAAGAGGACAACACCGTTTAGGTTTGTGTTAGGTCTGGTATTTGCAATCATCTGGCTCATACTTTCGCATTTTTCGCATTCTTGTTGGCCAGGTCCTGGGCTTTTTCTGGTATGGATCACGTAGTAATGTGGTACCAGACTGAAACAGTCAATTCAACTTGGCTTCGATCAATATATAAGAGGACAACACCGTTTAGGTTTGTGCTAGGTCTTGTATTTGCTATCATCTGGTTCATACTTTCGCATTTCTCGCATGCTTGTTGGCCAGATCCTGTGCTTTTTCTGGTTTGTGTCACATAGTAATGCGGTTCCACACTGAAGCAGTCACTTGATCGTGATTTCGATTAACATTTTAACGGATAACTCCGGTTGGGTCTCGCCTAGGACTGGTATCTGCAATCATCTGGCTCATACTTTCGCATTTTTCGCATACTTCTTGGCCAGATCCTGGGCTTTTTCTGGTATGGATCACGTAGTAATATGGTACCTGAATGAAACAGTCAATTAAAGCTGGATTCGATGAATATTTTAGAGGATCACACCGTTTAGGTTAGTGTTAGGTCTGGTATTTGCAATCATCTGGATCATACTTTCGCATTCTTCCCATACTTGTTGGCCAGGTCCTGTCTTTCTTTCTGGTTTGGGTCACGCAGTAATGCGGTAACAGGCTGAAACAGTCAATTAAACCTGGATTCGATCAATATTTTAGAGGATCACACCGTTTAGGTTTGTGTTAGGCCTGGAATTTGCAATCATCTGGCTCATACTTTCGCACTCTTCGCATACTTGTTGGCCAGATTCTGTGTTTTTTTCTGGTTTGGATCACGTAGTAATATGGTAGCGGAATGAAACAGTCAACTAAACCTGGATTCGATCAATATTTTAGAGGATCACACCGGTTAGGCTAGTGTTGGGCCTGGTATTGGCAATCATCTGGCTCATACTTTCGCACTCTTCGCATACTTGTGTGCCAGATCCTGTGTTTTTTTCTGGTTGGGATCACGTAGTAATGTGGTACCAGACTGAAACAGTCAATTCAACTTGGTTTCGATCAATACTTTAGTGGATAACACCGTTTAGGTTTGTGTTAGGTCTGGTATTTGCAATCATCTGGCTCATACTTTCTCATTTCTCGCATGCTTGTTGGCCAAATCCTGGGCTCTTTCTGGTTGGGATTGTGTAGTAATGTGGTGCCACACTAAACAGTCAATTAACCTCTTAGGCACGGCTGAATTTTGCGCGGAGCTGTTACTGTGTACGTCAGAGTTCAACGCGAATTACGTGTAAATGATACAGCACTGCAATATGTGACGGATAATGCTGTTCTTTACACGAGTACATTGGAATGAAGTGTTTGATGATTAAATTATAGTTTTTCTTAAAGATATGATACACGCATTTTAACTTTAACAATTTATTCTAATAATTAATAATACAATTCAGTATGATACGTCTTAAAACACGGTACAACACAAAGGCCAACATCACAGTCTTCACATTCGTAGCGCGATCGTCGTCTTTTATCGTTTTTTGAACATACGACACAATTTCGTAGCATCTTTTTAGATTTGTTAGACTTACAGTAGGATGGGAAATGTTTGTCGGTTAGTCTAAACGGGTAATCAACCGTAGATTTCCTGCAGATAATGTTATTGTTCATGTCCCTGTACTTTTTAAAAATTTCTTTTAGCAATTTAAGATGAAAGGCTCGCATTGTAACGTCCGGTTTTTTTCAAACCTGTACAAACAGTATGCATTCCAAATAGCGACATCAAGCAAATGAAAAAAAAATTTCTTATACCATTGGATGCTCTTTCGGATAGACTGCACACTAGATATTACTTTATCTCTATTGTCGACTGCTCCCATATTGGTAGTGTAATCGACAATGCAAGATGGTTTTTGTACTCTTTCTCCTGTCCGATAATTTATTTTTTTCGTAGTTATGTAATCCGCGGAGTGGCAAGTTGATAATACGTATACATCGCGTTTGTCTTTCCATTTGACGGCGAGAATATTGGACGACGATCGGAAAGATAACTCACCACTTTCTAATTTTTCACTCATAACGGGCATATCTTTTCTTCGCGGTTTTACGGTGCCGCACGCGTTCGTTTTGTTATTATACAAGTAACTAAATAAGGTTGGGCTGGTATACCAGTTATCGACAAATAATGTATGCCCCTTTCCTAAATAAGACTTAAGTAATGTCAGTACCACCTCAGCCGATTTTCCTAAATATCTATCGTCCATTTTTGTGATATCGGAATCACTTCCGGCATATACAACAAAATTTAACACAAATCCCGTCTTGCAGTCACATAATACAAAGGATTTTATACCAAACCTATTGCGTTTGGATGGGATATATTGCTTGAGTGAGAGACGTCCTTTGTATAACAATAAGCTTTCGTCGATGCATAAATTGCGAAACGGAGTAAAACAATTTGCAAACGAACTGCAAAGCTTATCGCAAAGTTCTCTAATTTTTGTCAATCTATTGGATTTTTCTGACTGAACTTCAGTAAAATAAAGGTTGCGTAACAAAAACGCGTATCTATCTCTACTCATTATTTTGCCGAAAACATCAGTTCGAAGAAATTTATCTTTTGTCCAATACGCTGAAAAATGTAGTTTCTTTATCCGCGACATTAACAAACGAATTACAAACAAATTATACATTTCACTTTTGACTTTTCCTTCGTGAGCTTTTATAAAAGAGCGCCTGGAAGTGTTCTTCTTGAACTTCCTATATTCATTAGTTTTTTCCACAATAAATAAAACCAAATCTTCTGAGAAGAATAGCTGGAAATAATCGATCGGTGTTGCCGATCGATTGAGCCGAGTCCTCATGCCAGAATTTCGGGAATCAAATACATGTACTTGCGGCTCCAAATTTTCGTGTGACCAGATTATTCTTCTGACGGTTTCCCTTCTGGGCACATCGAAATCATCTGAGTCGGAAGAACTGGGTATTCTAAATCTTTTTATATTTTTCCTGCCACGCATGTTCTAGTTCATATTATTTTCTATTTGCGAGTCGCTTCCTGAATTGTAATAAATTGATCTTCGTTTTCTACCTTGAAGCGGCATTTTAAGGTTATAGATTCTAACAAATCATAAGGATGTGTTAAAAAGGCATAATAAAAGGAGAATCAGCTATATTAAGATCAAATGGTACATTTATTTAAATAAAAAGCAACAATTCATACTTGACACGGGTAGATAAAGAACAGGCTGTATATTGTGAAAACAATTAACAATCGATATGAATGCAAAACAATATGTAAAAATGATTACTTTATTCAAACGGTGAGCGAGTGTGCCAGTAGAGTGCGCCACTATAGTGGCGCGTCGTACAGACAGATGACATCCGCGAAAGCCACTATAGAGGCGCGCCGTACAGAAAGATGATATCCGCGAAAGCCACTATAGTGACGCATAGAGCCTAAGAGGTTAAACCTGACCTCGATCAATATTTTAAAGAATAACGCCGATTGGTTCACGTTTAGGTCTGGGATTTGCCCTCATCTGTCTTATACTTTCGCATTCTTCGCATACCTGTTGGCCTGATGCTGGGCATTTTCTGGTATGGATCACGCAGTAATGTGGTACCAGAATGAAACAGTCAATTAAACCAGGATTCCATCAATATTTTGGAGGATAACACCGTTTTGGTTTGTGTTAAGTCTGGTACTTGCAATCATATGGCTCATACTTTCGCATCCTTCGCATACTTGTTGGCCAGATCCTGGGTTTTTTCTGGTTTGGATCACGTAGTAATGTGGTACCAGAATGAAACGGTCAATTAAACCTGGATTCGATCAATATTTTAGAGGATCACAACGGTTAGGTATGTGTTAGGCCTCGTATTTGCAATTATCTGGCTCATACTTTCGCATTCTTCGCATACTTGTTGGCCAGATCCTGTATTTCGATCTGGTTTGGATCACGTAGTAATGTGGTACCAGACTGAAACAGTCAATTCAACTTGGCTTCGATCAATATTTAAGAGGATAACACCGTTTAGGTTTGCAATCATCTGGATCATACTTTCGCATTCTTCCCATACTTGTTGGCCAGATCCTGTCTTTCTTTCTGGTTTGGGTCACGCAGTAATGCGGTAACAGTCTGAAACAGTCAATTAAACCTGGATTCGATCAATATATTAGAGTATCACACCGTTTAGGTTGGTGGTAGGTCTGGTATTTGCAATCATCTGCCTCATACTTTCGCATTTTTCGCATACCTGTCGGCCAGAACGTGGGCTTTTTCTGGTTTGTATCACGCAGTAATGTGGTACCAGAATAAAACAGTCAATTAAACCTGGATTCGATGAATATTTTAGAGGATCACACCGGTTAGGTTTGTGTTAGGTCTGGTATTTGCAATCATCTGGCTCAAACTTTCGCATTCATCGCACACTTGTTGGCCAGATCCTGGTCTTTTCCTGGTTTGGATCTCGTAGTAATGTGGTAGCATACTGAAACAGTCAATTAAACGTGGCCCCGATCAATATTTTAAGGGATAACTCCGGTTGGGTCTCGCAAAAGTCTGGTATATCCAATCATCTGGCTCATACTTTCGCATTCATCGCACACTTGTTGGCCAGATCCTGGTCTTTTCCTGGTTTGAATCTCGTAGTAATGTGGTAGCATACTGAAACAGTCAATTAAACGGTGCCCCGATCAATATTTTAAGGGATAACTCCGGTTGGGTCTCGTTTAGGTCTGTCATTTGCGCTCATCTGGCTTGTACTTTCGCACTCTTCGCATACTTGTTGGCCAGACCCTGTATTTTTTTCTGGTTGGGATCACGTAGTAATATGGTACCGGAATGAAACAGTCAACTAAACCTGGATTCAATCAATATTTTAGAGGATCACACCGGTTAGGCAAGTGTTAGGCCTGGTATTTGCAATCATCTGGCTCATACTTTCGCATTTTTCGCATACTTGTTGGCCAGATCCTGGGATTTTTCTGGTTTGTATCACGTAGTAATGTGATACCAGAATGAAACTGTCAATTATACCTGGATTCGATCAATATTTTAGAGGATCACACCGATTAGGTTTGCGTTAGGCCTGGTATTAGCAATCATCTTGCTCATACTTTCGCACTCTTCGCCTACTTATTGGCCAGATCCTGTGTTTTTTTCTGGTTGGGATCACGTAGTAATGTGGTACCAGACTGAAACAGTCAATTCGACTTGGCTTCGATCAATATTTAAGAGGATAACACCGTTTAGGTTTGCAATCATCTGGATCATACTTTCGCATTCTTCCCATACTTGTTGGCCAGATCCTGTTTTTCTTTCTGGTTTGGGTCACGCAGTAATGCGGTAACAGTCTGAAACAGTCAATTAAACCTGGATTCGATCAATATATTAGAGTATCACACCGTTTAGGTTGGTGGTAGGTCTGGTATTTGCAATCATCTGCCTCATACTTTCGCATTTTTCGCATACCTGTCGGCCAGAACGTGGGCTTTTTCTGGTTTGTATCACGCAGTAATGTGGTACCAGAATAAAACAGTCAATTAAACCTGGATTCGATGAATATTTTAGAGGATCACACCGGTTAGGTTTGTGTTAGGTCTGGTATTTGCTATCATCTGGCTCATACTTTCGCATTCATCGCACACTTGTTGGCCAGATCCTGGTCTTTTCCTGGTTTGGATCTCGTAGTAATGTGGTAGCATACTGAAACAGTCAATTAAACGTGGCCCCGATCAATATTTTAAGGGATAACTCCGGTTGGGTCTCGTTTAGGTCTGGGATTTGCCCCCATCTAGTTTATGCTTTCGCATTCTTCGCACACTTGTTGGCCAGATCGTGGGCTTTTTCTTATTTGGATCACGTAGTAGTGTTGTACCAGACTGAAACAGCCAATTCAACTTGGTTTCGATCAATATATAAGAGGACAACACCGTTTAGGTTTGTGTTAGGTCAGGTATTTGCAATCATCTGGCTCATACTTTCGCATTTTTCGCATTCTTGTTGGCCAGGTCCTGGGCTTTTTCTAGTTTGGATCACGTAGTAATGCGGTACCACACTGAAGCAGTCAGTTGAGCCTGATTTCGTTCAATATTTTAACGGATAACTCCGGTTGGGTCTCGCTCAGGACTGGTATATGCAATCATCTGGCTCATACATTCGCATTTTTCGCATACTTCTTGGCCAGACCCTGTGTTTTTTTCTGGTTGGGATCACGTAGTAATGTGGTACCAGACTGAAACAGTCAATTCAACTTGGCTTCGATCAATATTTTAGAGGATAGCACCGTTTAGGTTTGTGCTAGGTCTTGTATTTGCTATCATCTGGTTCATACTTTCGCATTTCTCGCATGCTTGTTGGTCAGATACTGTGCTTTTTCTGGTTTGTGTCACATAGTAATGCGGTTCCACACTGAAGCAGTCACTTGATCCTGATTTCGATTAACATTTTAACGGATAACTCCGGTTGGGTCTCGCCTAGGACTGGTATATGCAATCATCTGGCTCATACTTTCGCATTTTTCGCATACTTCTTGGCCAGATCCTGGGCTTTTTCTGGTATGGATCACGTAGTAATATGGTACCTGAATGAAACAGTCAATTAAAGCTGGATTCGATGAATATTTTAGAGGATCACACCGTTTAGGTTAGTGTTAGGTCTGGTATTTGCAATCATCTGGATCATACTTTCGCATTCTTCCCATACTTGTTGGCCAGGTCCTGTCTTTCTTTCTGGTTTGGGTCACGCAGTAATGCGGTAACAGGCTGAAACAGTCAATTAAACCTGGATTCGATCAATATTTTAGAGGATCACACCGTTTAGGTTTGTGTTAGGCCTGGAATTTGCAATCATCTGGCTCATACTTTCGCACTCTTCGCATACTTGTTGGCCAGATCCTGTGTTTTTTTCTGGTTTGGATCACGTAGTAATATGGTAGCGGAATGAAACAGTCAACTAAACCTGGATTCGATCAATATTTTAGAGGATCACACCGGTTAGGCTAGTGTTGGGCCTGGTATTGGCAATCATCTGGCTCATACTTTCGCACTCTTCGCATACTTGTGTGCCAGATCCTGTGTTTTTTTCTGGTTGGGATCACGTAGTAATGTGGTACCAGACTGAAACAGTCAATTCAACTTGGTTTCGATCAATACTTTAGTGGATAACACCGTTTAGGTTTGTGTTAGGTCTGGTATTTGCAATCATCTAGCTTATGCTTTCGCATTCTTCGCACACTTGTTGGCCAGATCGTGGGCTTTTTCTTATTTGGATCACGTAGTAGTGTTGTACCAGACTGAAACAGCCAATTCAACTTGGTTTCGATCAATATATAAGAGGACAACACCGTTTAGGTTTGTGTTAGGTCTGGTATTTGCAATCATCTGGCTCATACTTTCGCATTTTTCGCATTCTTGTTGGCCAGGTCCTGGGCTTTTTCTAGTTTGGATCACGTAGTAATGCGGTACCACACTGAAGCAGTCAGATGAGCCTGATTTCGTTCAATATTTTAACGGATAACTCCGGTTGGGTCTCGCTCAGGACTGGTATATGCAATCATCTGGCTCATACTTTCGCATTTTTCGCATACTTCTTGGCCAGACCCTGTGTTTTTTTCTGGTTGGGATCACGTAGTAATGTGGTACCAGACTGAAACAGTCAATTCAACTTGGCTTCGATCAATATTTTAGAGGATAGCACCGTTTAGGTTTGTGCTAGGTCTTGTATTTGCTATCATCTGGTTCATACTTTCGCATTTCTCGCATGCTTGTTGGCCAGATCCTGTGCTTTTTCTGGTTTGTGTCACATAGTAATGCGGTTCCACACTGAAGCAGTCACTTGATCCTGATTTCGATTAACATTTTAACGGATAACTCCGGTTGGGTCTCGCCTAGGACTGGTATATGCAATCATCTGGCTCATACTTTCGCATTTTTCGCATACTTCTTGGCCAGGTCCTGGGCTTTTTCTGGTATGGATCACGTAGTAATATGGTACCTGAATGAAACAGTCAATTAAATCTGGATTCGATGAATATTTTAGAGGATCACACCGTTTAGGTTAGTGTTAGGTCTGGTATTTGCAATCATCTGGATCATACTTTCGCATTCTTCCCATACTTGTTGGCCAGGTCCTGTCTTTCTTTCTGGTTTGGGTCACGCAGTAATGCGGTAACAGGCTGAAACAGTCAATTAAACCTGGATTCGATCAATATTTTAGAGGATCACACCGTTTAGGTTTGTGTTAGGCCTGGAATTTGCAATCATCTGGCTCATACTTTCGCACTCTTCGCATACTTGTTTGCCAGATCCTGTGTTTTTTTCTGGTTTGGATCACGTAGTAATATGGTAGCGGAATGAAACAGTCAACTAAACCTGGATTCGATCAATATTTTAGAGGATCACACCGGTTAGGCTAGTGTTGGGCGTGGTATTGGCAATCATCTGGCTCATACTTTCGCACTCTTCGCATACTTGTGTGCCAGATCCTGTGTTTTTTTCTGGTTGGGATCACGTAGTAATGTGGTACCAGACTGAAACAGTCAATTCAACTTGGTTTCGATCAATACTTTAGTGGATAACACCGTTTAGGTTTGTGTTAGGTCTGGTATTTGCAATCATCTGGACCATACTTTCGCATTCTTCCCATACTTGTTGGCCAGGTCCTGTCTTTCTTTCTGGTTTGGGTCACGCAGTAATGCGGTAACAGGCTGAAACAGTCAATTAAACCTGGATTCGATCAATATTTTAGAGGATCACACCGTTTAGGTTTGTGTTAGGCCTGGAATTTGCAATCATCTGGCTCATACTTTCGCATTTTTCGCATACCTGTCGGCCAGAACCTGTGTTTTTTTCTGGTTTGGATCACGTAGTAATATGGTAGCGGAATGAAACAGTCAACTAAACCTGGATTCGACCAATATTTTAGAGGATCACACCGGTTAGGCTAGTGTTGGGCCTGGTATTGGCAATCATCTGGCTCATACTTTCGCATTCATCGCACACTTGTTGGCCAGATCCTGGTCTTTTCCTGGTTTGGATCTCGTAGTAATGTGGTAGCATACTGAAACAGTCAATTAAACGTGGCCCCGATCAATATTTTAAGGGATAACTCCGGTTGGGTCTCGTTTAGGTCTGGGATTTGCCCTCATCTAGCTTATGCTTTCGCATTCTTCGCACACTTGTTGGCCAGATCGTGGGCTTTTTCTTATTTGGATCACGTAGTAGTGTTGTACCAGACTGAAACAGCCAATTCAACTTGGTTTCGATCAATATATAAGAGGACAACACCGTTTAGGTTTGTGTTAGGTCTGGTATTTGCAATCATCTGGCTCATACTTTCGCATTTTTCGCATTCTTGTTGGCCAGGTCCTGGGCTTTTTCTAGTTTGGATCACGTAGTAATGCGGTACCACACTGAAGCAGTCAGTTGAGCCTGATTTCGTTCAATATTTTAACGGATAACTCCGGTTGGGTCTCGCTCAGGACTGGTATATGCAATCATCTGGCTCATACTTTCGCATTTTTCGCATACTTCTTGGCCAGACCCTGTGTTTTTTTCTGGTTGGGATCACGTAGTAATGTGGTACCAGACTGAAACAGTCAATTCAACTTGGCTTCGATCAATATTTTAGAGGATAGCACCGTTTAGGTTTGTGCTAGGTCTTGTATTTGCTATCATCTGGTTCATACTTTCGCATTTCTCGCATGCTTGTTGGCCAGATCCTGTGCTTTTTCTGGTTTGTGTCACATAGTAATGCGGTTCCACACTGAAGCAGTCACTTGATCCTGATTTCGATTAACATTTTAACGGATAACTCCGGTTGGGTCTCGCCTAGGACTGGTATATGCAATCATCTGGCTCATACTTTCGCATTTTTCGCATACTTCTTGGCCAGATCCTGGGCTTTTTCTGGTATGGATCACGTAGTAATATGGTACCTGAATGAAACAGTCAATTAAAGCTGGATTCGATGAATATTTTAGAGGATCACACCGTTTAGGTTAGTGTTAGGTCTGGTATTTGCAATCATCTGGATCATACTTTCGCATTCTTCCCATACTTGTTGGCCAGGTCCTGTCTTTCTTTCTGGTTTGGGTCACGCAGTAATGCGGTAACAGGCTGAAACAGTCAATTAAACCTGGATTCGATCAATATTTTAGAGGATCACACCGTTTAGGTTTGTGTTAGGCCTGGAATTTGCAATCATCTGGCTCATACTTTCGCACTCTTCGCATACTTGTTGGCCAGATCCTGTGTTTTTTTCTGGTTTGGATCACGTAGTAATATGGTAGCGGAATGAAACAGTCAACTAAACCTGGATTCGATCAATATTTTAGAGGATCACACCGGTTAGGCTAGTGTTGGGCCTGGTATTGGCAATCATCTGGCTCATACTTTCGCACTCTTCGCATACTTGTGTGCCAGATCCTGTGTTTTTTTCTGGTTGGGATCACGTAGTAATGTGGTACCAGACTGAAACAGTCAATTCAACTTGGTTTCGATCAATACTTTAGTGGATAACACCGTTTAGGTTTGTGTTAGGTCTGGTATTTGCAATCATCTGGCTCATACTTTCTCATTTCTCGCATGCTTGTTGGCCAAATCCTGGGCTCTTTCTGGTTGGGATTGTGTAGTAATGTGGTGCCACACTAAACAGTCAATTAACCTCTTAGGCACGGCTGAATTTTGCGCGGAGCTGTTACTGTGTACGTCAGAGTTCAACGCGAATTACGTGTAAATGATACAGCACTGCAATATGTGACGGATAATGCTGTTCTTTACACGAGTACATTGGAATGAAGTGTTTGATGATTAAATTATAGTTTTTCTTAAAGATATGATACACGCATTTTAACTTTAACAATTTATTCTAATAATTAATAATACAATTCAGTATGATACGTCTTAAAACACGGTACAACACAAAGGCCAACATCACAGTCTTCACATTCGTAGCGCGATCGTCGTCTTTTATCGTTTTTTGAACATACGACACAATTTCGTAGCATCTTTTTAGATTTGTTAGACTTACAGTAGGATGGGAAATGTTTGTCGGTTAGTCTAAACGGGTAATCAACCGTAGATTTCCTGCAGATAATGTTATTGTTCATGTCCCTGTACTTTTTAAAAATTTCTTTTAGCAATTTAAGATGAAAGGCTCGCATTGTAACGTCCGGTTTTTTTCAAACCTGTACAAACAGTATGCATTCCAA
This sequence comes from Colletes latitarsis, assembly GCF_051014445.1. NCBI lineage: Eukaryota > Metazoa > Arthropoda > Insecta > Hymenoptera > Colletidae > Colletes > Colletes latitarsis. The sequence goes on from NC_135137.1 coordinate 4,764,788, forward strand.
ATAGCGACATCAAGCAAATGAAAAAAAAATTTCTTATACCATTGGATGCTCTTTCGGATAGACTGCACACTAGATATTACTTTATCTCTATTGTCGACTGCTCCCATATTGGTAGTGTAATCGACAATGCAAGATGGTTTTTGTACTCTTTCTCCTGTCCGATAATTTATTTTTTTCGTAGTTATGTAATCCGCGGAGTGGCAAGTTGATAATACGTATACATCGCGTTTGTCTTTCCATTTGACGGCGAGAATATTGGACGACGATCGGAAAGATAACTCACCACTTTCTAATTTTTCACTCATAACGGGCATATCTTTTCTTCGCGGTTTTACGGTGCCGCACGCGTTCGTTTTGTTATTATACAAGTAACTAAATAAGGTTGGGCTGGTATACCAGTTATCGACAAATAATGTATGCCCCTTTCCTAAATAAGACTTAAGTAATGTCAGTACCACCTCAGCCGATTTTCCTAAATATCTATCGTCCATTTTTGTGATATCGGAATCACTTCCGGCATATACAACAAAATTTAACACAAATCCCGTCTTGCAGTCACATAATACAAAGGATTTTATACCAAACCTATTGCGTTTGGATGGGATATATTGCTTGAGTGAGAGACGTCCTTTGTATAACAATAAGCTTTCGTCGATGCATAAATTGCGAAACGGAGTAAAACAATTTGCAAACGAACTGCAAAGCTTATCGCAAAGTTCTCTAATTTTTGTCAATCTATTGGATTTTTCTGACTGAACTTCAGTAAAATAAAGGTTGCGTAACAAAAACGCGTATCTATCTCTACTCATTATTTTGCCGAAAACATCAGTTCGAAGAAATTTATTTTTTGTCCAATACGCTGAAAAATGTAGTTTCTTTATCCGCGACATTAACAAACGAATTACAAACAAATTATACATTTCACTTTTGACTTTTCCTTCGTGAGCTTTTATAAAAGAGCGCCTGGAAGTGTTCTTCTTGAACTTCCTATATTCATTAGTTTTTTCCACAATAAATAAAACCAAATCTTCTGAGAAGAATAGCTGGAAATAATCGATCGGTGTTGCCGATCGATTGAGCCGAGTCCTCATGCCAGAATTTCGGGAATCAAATACATGTACTTGCGGCTCCAAATTTTCGTGTGACCAGATTATTCTTCTGACGGTTTCCCTTCTGGGCACATCGAAATCATCTGAGTCGGAAGAACTGGGTATTCTAAATCTTTTTATATTTTTCCTGCCACGCATGTTCTAGTTCATATTATTTTCTATTTGCGAGTCGCTTCCTGAATTGTAATAAATTGATCTTCGTTTTCTACCTTGAAGCGGCATTTTAAGGTTATAGATTCTAACAAATCATAAGGATGTGTTAAAAAGGCATAATAAAAGGAGAATCAGCTATATTAAGATCAAATGGTACATTTATTTAAATAAAAAGCAACAATTCATACTTGACACGGGTAGATAAAGAACAGGCTGTATATTGTGAAAACAATTAACAATCGATATGAATGCAAAACAATATGTAAAAATGATTACTTTATTCAAACGGTGAGCGAGTGTGCCAGTAGAGTGCGCCACTATAGTGGCGCGTCGTACAGACAGATGACATCCGCGAAAGCCACTATAGAGGCGCGCCGTACAGAAAGATGATATCCGCGAAAGCCACTATAGTGACGCATAGAGCCTAAGAGGTTAAACCTGACCTCGATCAATATTTTAAAGAATAACGCCGATTGGTTCACGTTTAGGTCTGGGATTTGCCCTCATCTGTCTTATACTTTCGCATTCTTCGCATACCTGTTGGCCTGATGCTGGGCATTTTCTGGTATGGATCACGCAGTAATGTGGTACCAGAATGAAACAGTCAATTAAACCAGGATTCCATCAATATTTTGGAGGATAACACCGTTTTGGTTTGTGTTAAGTCTGGTACTTGCAATCATATGGCTCATACTTTCGCATCCTTCGCATACTTGTTGGCCAGATCCTGGGTTTTTTCTGGTTTGGATCACGTAGTAATGTGGTACCAGAATGAAACGGTCAATTAAACCTGGATTCGATCAATATTTTAGAGGATCACAACGGTTAGGTATGTGTTAGGCCTCGTATTTGCAATTATCTGGCTCATACTTTCGCATTCTTCGCATACTTGTTGGCCAGATCCTGTATTTCGATCTGGTTTGGATCACGTAGTAATGTGGTACCAGACTGAAACAGTCAATTCAACTTGGCTTCGATCAATATTTAAGAGGATAACACCGTTTAGGTTTGCAATCATCTGGATCATACTTTCGCATTCTTCCCATACTTGTTGGCCAGATCCTGTCTTTCTTTCTGGTTTGGGTCACGCAGTAATGCGGTAACAGTCTGAAACAGTCAATTAAACCTGGATTCGATCAATATATTAGAGTATCACACCGTTTAGGTTGGTGGTAGGTCTGGTATTTGCAATCATCTGCCTCATACTTTCGCATTTTTCGCATACCTGTCGGCCAGAACGTGGGCTTTTTCTGGTTTGTATCACGCAGTAATGTGGTACCAGAATAAAACAGTCAATTAAACCTGGATTCGATGAATATTTTAGAGGATCACACCGGTTAGGTTTGTGTTAGGTCTGGTATTTGCAATCATCTGGCTCATACTTTCGCATTCATCGCACACTTGTTGGCCAGATCCTGGTCTTTTCCTGGTTTGGATCTCGTAGTAATGTGGTAGCATACTGAAACAGTCAATTAAACGTGGCCCCGATCAATATTTTAAGGGATAACTCCGGTTGGGTCTCGCAAAAGTCTGGTATTTCCAATCATCTGGCTCATACTTTCGCATTCATCGCACACTTGTTGGCCAGATCCTGGTCTTTTCCTGGTTTGAATCTCGTAGTAATGTGGTAGCATACTGAAACAGTCAATTAAACGGTGCCCCGATCAATATTTTAAGGGATAACTCCGGTTGGGTCTCGTTTAGGTCTGTCATTTGCGCTCATCTGGCTTGTACTTTCGCACTCTTCGCATACTTGTTGGCCAGACCCTGTATTTTTTTCTGGTTGGGATCACGTAGTAATATGGTACCGGAATGAAACAGTCAACTAAACCTGGATTCAATCAATATTTTAGAGGATCACACCGGTTAGGCAAGTGTTAGGCCTGGTATTTGCAATCATCTGGCTCATACTTTCGCATTTTTCGCATACTTGTTGGCCAGATCCTGGGATTTTTCTGGTTTGTATCACGTAGTAATGTGGTACCAGACTAAAACTGTCAATTCAACTTGGTTTCGATCAATATTTTAGAGGATAACACCGTTTAGGTTTGTGTTAGGTCTGGTATTTGCAATCATCTGGCTCATACTTTCGCACTTTTCGCATACTTGTTGGCCAGATCCTGGGCTTTTTCTGGTTTGGATCACGTAGTAATGTGGTACCAGAATGAAACTGTCAATTATACCTGGATTCGATGAATATTTTAGAGGATCACACCGGTTAGGTTTGTGTTAGGTCTTGTATTTGCTATCATCTGGCTCATACTTTCGCATTCATCGCACACTTGTTGGCCAGATCCTGGTCTTTTCCTGGTTTGGATCTCGTAGTAATGTGGTAGCATTCTGAAACAGTCAATTAAACGTGGCCCCGATCAATATTTTAAGGGATAACTCCGGTTGGGTCTCGTTTAGGTCTGGGATTTGCCCTCATCTAGCTTATGCTTTCGCATTCTTCGCACACTTGTTGGCCAGATCGTGGGCTTTTTCTGATTTGGATCACGTAGTAGTGTTGTACCAGACTGAAACAGCCAATTCAACTTGGTTTCGATCAATATATAAGAGGACAACACCGTTTAGGTTTGTGTTAGGTCTGGTATTTGCAATCATCTGGCTCATACTTTCGCATTTTTCGCATTCTTGTTGGCCAGGTCCTGGGCTTTTTCTAGTTTGGATCACGTAGTAATGCGGTACCACACTGAAGCAGTCAGTTGAGCCTGATTTCGTTCAATATTTTAACGGATAACTCCGGTTGGGTCTCGCTCAGGACTGGTATATGCAATCATCTGGCTCATACTTTCGCAATTTTCGCATACTTCTTGGCCAGACCCTGTGTTTTTTTCTGGTTGGGACCACGTAGTAATGTGGTACCAGACTGAAACAGTCAATTCAACTTGGTATCGATCAATATTTAATAGGATAACACCGTTTGGGTTTGCAATAATCTGGATCATATTTTCGCATTCTTCCCATACTTCTTGGCCAGATCCTGTCTTTCTTTCTGGTTTGGGTCACGCAGTAATGCGGTAGCAGGCTGAAACAGTTAATTAAACCTGGATTCGATCAATATTTTAGAGGATCACACCGTTTAGGTTGGTGTTAGGTCTGGTATTTGCAATCATCTGCCTGATACTTTCACATTTTTCGCATACTTGTCGGCCAGAACCTGGGCTTTTCCTGGTTTGGATCACGCAGTAATGTGGTACCAGAATGAAACAGTCAATTAAAGCTGGATTCGATGAATATTTTAGAGGATCACACCGGTTAGGTTTGTGTTAGGTCTTGTATTTGCTATCATCTGCCTGATACTTGGGCATTCTTCGCATACCTGTTGGCCTAATCCTGGGCTTTTTCCGGTTTGGTTCACGCAGCAATGTGGTACCAGAATGAAGCAGTCAATTAATCCTGGATTCGATCAATATTTTGGATGATAGGACCGTTTAGGTTTGTGTTAGGTTTGGTATTTACAATCATCTGGCTCATACTTTCGCATTCTTCGCACACTTGTTGGCCCAATCCAGGACTTTTTCTGGTTTGGATCTCGTAGTAATGTGGTACCACACTGAAACAGTCAATTCAACTTGGTTTCGATCAATATTTTAGAGGATAGCACCGTTTAGGTTTGTGCTAGGTCTTGTATTTGCTATCATCTGGTTCATACTTTCGCATTTCTCGCATGCTTGTTGGCCAGATCCTGTGCTTTTTCTGGTTTGTGTCACATAGTAATGCAGTTCCACACTGAAGCAGTCACTTGATCCTGATTTCGATTAACATTTTAACGGATAACTCCGGTTGGGTCTCGCCTAGGACTGGTATATGCAATCATCTGGCTCATACTTTCGCATTTTTCGCATACTTCTTGGCCAGATCCTGGGCTTTTTCTGGTATGGATCACGTAGTAATATGGTACCTGAATGAAACAGTCAATTAAAGCTGGATTCGATGAATATTTTAGAGGATCACACCGTTTAGGTTAGTGTTAGGTCTGGTATTTGCAATCATCTGGATCATACTTTCGCATTCTTCCCATACTTGTTGGCCAGGTCCTGTCTTTCTTTCTGGTTTGGGTCACGCAGTAATGCGGTAACAGGCTGAAACAGTCAATTAAACCTGGATTCGATCAATATTTTAGAGGATCACACCGTTTAGGTTTGTGTTAGGCCTGGAATTTGCAATCATCTGGCTCATACTTTCGCACTCTTCGCATACTTGTTGGCCAGATCCTGTGTTTTTTTCTGGTTGGGATCACGTAGTAATATGGTACCGGAATGAAACAGTCAACTAAACCTGGATTCGATCAATATTTTAGAGGATCACACCGGTTAGGCTAGTGTTGGGCCTGGTATTTGCAATCATCTGGCTCATACTTTCGCACTCTTCGCATACTTGTTTACCAGATCCTGTGTTTTTTTCTGGTTTGGATCTCGTAGTAATGTGGTAGCATACTGAAACAGTCAATTAAACGTGGCCCCGATCAATATTTTAAGGGATAACTCCGGTTGGGTCTCGCAAAAGTCTGGTATTTCCAATCATCTGGCTCATACTTTCGCATTCATCGCACACTTGTTGGCCAGATCCTGGTCTTTTCCTGGTTTGAATCTCGTAGTAATGTGGTAGCATACTGAAACAGTCAATTAAACGTTGCCCCGATCAATATTTTAAGGGATAACTCCGGTTGGGTCTCGTTTAGGACTGGTATATGCAATCATCTGGCTCATACTTTCGCATTTTTCGCATACTTCTTGGCCAGATCCTGGGCTTTTTCTGGTATGGATCACGTAGTAATATGGTACCTGAATGAAACAGTCAATTAAAGCTGGATTCGATGAATATTTTAGAGGATCACACCGTTTAGGTTAGTGTTAGGTCTGGTATTTGCAATCATCTGGATCATACTTTCGCATTCTTCCCATACTTGTTGGCCAGGTCCTGTCTTTCTTTCTGGTTTGGGTCACGCAGTAATGCGGTAACAGGCTGAAACAGTCAATTAAACCTGGATTCGATCAATATTTTAGAGGATCACACCGTTTAGGTTTGTGTTAGGCCTGGAATTTGCAATCATCTGGCTCATACTTTCGCACTCTTCGCATAATTGTTGGCCAGATCCTGTGTTTTTTTCTGGTTTGGATCACGTAGTAATATGGTAGCGGAATGAAACAGTCAACTAAACCTGGATTCGATCAATATTTTAGAGGATCACACCGGTTAGGCTAGTGTTGGGCCTGGTATTGGCAATCATCTGGCTCATACTTTCGCACTCTTCGCATACTTGTGTGCCAGATCCTGTGTTTTTTTCTGGTTGGGATCACGTAGTAATGTGGTACCAGACTGAAACAGTCAATTCAACTTGGTTTCGATCAATACTTTAGTGGATAACACCGTTTAGGTTTGTGTTAGGTCTGGTATTTGCAATCATCTGGCTCATACTTTCTCATTTCTCGCATGCTTGTTGGCCAAATCCTGGGCTCTTTCTGGTTGGGATTGTGTAGTAATGTGGTGCCACACTAAATAGTCAATTAACCTCTTAGGCACGGCTGAATTTTGCGCGGAGCTGTTACTGTGTACGTCAGAGTTCAACGCGAATTACGTGTAAATGATACAGCACTGCAATATGTGACGGATAATGCTGTTCTTTACACGAGTACATTGGAATGAAGTGTTTGATGATTAAATTATAGTTTTTCTTAAAGATATGATACACGCATTTTAACTTTAACAATTTATTCTAATAATTAATAATACAATTCAGTATGATACGTCTTAAAACACGGTACAACACAAAGGCCAACATCACAGTCTTCACATTCGTAGCGCGATCGTCGTCTTTTATCGTTTTTTGAACATACGACACAATTTCGTAGCATCTTTTTAGATTTGTTAGACTTACAGTAGGATGGGAAATGTTTGTCGGTTAGTCTAAACGGGTAATCAACCGTAGATTTCCTGCAGATAATGTTATTGTTCATGTCCCTGTACTTTTTAAAAATTTCTTTTAGCAATTTAAGATGAAAGGCTCGCATTGTAACGTCCGGTTTTTTTCAAACCTGTACAAACAGTATGCATTCCAAATAGCGACATCAAGCAAATGAAAAAAAAATTTCTTATACCATTGGATGCTCTTTCGGATAGACTGCACACTAGATATTACTTTATCTCTATTGTCGACTGCTCCCATATTGGTAGTGTAATCGACAATGCAAGATGGTTTTTGTACTCTTTCTCCTGTCCGATAATTTATTTTTTTCGTAGTTATGTAATCCGCGGAGTGGCAAGTTGATAATACGTATACATCGCGTTTGTCTTTCCATTTGACGGCGAGAATATTGGACGACGATCGGAAAGATAACTCACCACTTTCTAATTTTTCACTCATAACGGGCATATCTTTTCTTCGCGGTTTTACGGTGCCGCACGCGTTCGTTTTGTTATTATACAAGTAACTAAATAAGGTTGGGCTGGTATACCAGTTATCGACAAATAATGTATGCCCCTTTCCTAAATAAGACTTAAGTAATGTCAGTACCACCTCAGCCGATTTTCCTAAATATCTATCGTCCATTTTTGTGATATCGGAATCACTTCCGGCATATACAACAAAATTTAACACAAATCCCGTCTTGCAGTCACATAATACAAAGGATTTTATACCAAACCTATTGCGTTTGGATGGGATATATTGCTTGAGTGAGAGACGTCCTTTGTATAACAATAAGCTTTCGTCGATGCATAAATTGCGAAACGGAGTAAAACAATTTGCAAACGAACTGCAAAGCTTATCGCAAAGTTCTCTAATTTTTGTCAATCTATTGGATTTTTCTGACTGAACTTCAGTAAAATAAAGGTTGCGTAACAAAAACGCGTATCTATCTCTACTCATTATTTTGCCGAAAACATCAGTTCGAAGAAATTTATCTTTTGTCCAATACGCTGAAAAATGTAGTTTCTTTATCCGCGACATTAACAAACGAATTACAAACAAATTATACATTTCACTTTTGACTTTTCCTTCGTGAGCTTTTATAAAAGAGCGCCTGGAAGTGTTCTTCTTGAACTTCCTATATTCATTAGTTTTTTCCACAATAAATAAAACCAAATCTTCTGAGAAGAATAGCTGGAAATAATCGATCGGTGAGCCGAGTCCTCATGCCAGAATTTCGGGAATCAAATACATGTACTTGCGGCTCCAAATTTTCGTGTGACCAGATTATTCTTCTGACGGTTTCCCTTCTGGGCACATCGAAATCATCTGAGTCGGAAGAACTGGGTATTCTAAATCTTTTTATATTTTTCCTGCCACGCATGTTCTAGTTCATATTATTTTCTATTTGCGAGTCGCTTCCTGAATTGTAATAAATTGATCTTCGTTTTCTACCTTGAAGCGGCATTTTAAGGTTATAGATTCTAACAAATCATAAGGATGTGTTAAAAAGGCATAATAAAAGGAGAATCAGCTATATTAAGATCAAATGGTACATTTATTTAAATAAAAAGCAACAATTCATACTTGACACGGGTAGATAAAGAACAGGCTGTATATTGTGAAAACAATTAACAATCGATATGAATGCAAAACAATATGTAAAAATGATTACTTTATTCAAACGGTGAGCGAGTGTGCCAGTAGAGTGCGCCACTATAGTGGCGCGTCGTACAAACAGATGACATCCGCGAAAGCCACTATAGAGGCGCGCCGTACAGAAAGATGATATCCGCGAAAGCCACTATAGTGACGCATAGAGCCTAAGAGGTTAAACCTGACCTCGATCAATATTTTAAAGAATAACGCCGATTGGTTCACGTTTAGGTCTGGGATTTGCCCTCATCTGTCTTATACTTTCGCATTCTTCGCATACCTGTTGGCCTGATGCTGGGCTTTTTCTGGTATGGATCACGCAGTAATGTGGTACCAGAATGAAACAGTCAATTAAACCTGGATTCCATCAATATTTTGGAGGATAACACCGTTTTGGTTTGTGTTAAGTCTGGTACTTGCAATCATATGGCTCATACTTTCGCATCCTTCGCATACTTGTTGGCCAGATCCTGGGTTTTTTCTGGTTTGGATCACGTAGTAATGTGGTACCAGAATGAAACGGTCAATTAAACCTGGATTCGATCAATATTTTAGAGGATCACAACGGTTAGGTATGTGTTAGGCCTCGTATTTGCAATCATCTGGCTCATACTTTCGCATTCTTCGCATACTTGTTGGCCAGATCCTGTATTTCGATCTGGTTTGGATCACGTAGTAATATGGTACCAGACTGAAACAGTCAATTCAACTTGGCTTCGATCAATATTTAAGAGGATAACACCGTTTAGGTTTGCAATCATCTGGATCATACTTTCGCATTCTTCCCATACTTGTTGGCCAGATCCTGTCTTTCTTTCTGGTTTGTGTCACGCAGTAATGCGGTAACAGGCTGAAACAGTCAATTAAACCTGGATTCGATCAATATTTTAGAGGATCACACCGTTTAGGTTGGTGTTAGGTCTGGTATTTGCAATCATCTGCCTCATACTTTCGCATTTTTCGCATACTTGTCGGCCAGAACCCGGGCTTTTTCTGGTTTGGATCACGCAGTAATGTGGTACCAGAATAAAAGAGTCAATTAAACCCGGATTCGATGAATATTTTAAAGTATTACACCGGTTAGTTTTGTGTTAGGCCTGGTATTTGCAATCATCTGGCTCATACTTTCGCACTTTTCGCATACTTGTTGGCCAGATCCTGTGTTTTTTTCTGGTTGGGATCACGTAGTAATGTGGTACCAGACTAAAACTGTCAATTCAACTTGGTTTCGATCAATATTTTAGAGGATAACACCGTTTAGGTTTGTGTTAGGTCTGGTATTTGCAATCATCTGGCTCATACTTTCGCACTTTTCGCATACTTGTTGGCCAGATCCTGGGCTTTTTCTGGTTTGGATCACGTAGTAATGTGGTACCAGAATGAAACTGTCAATTATACCTGGATTCGATGAATATTTTAGAGGATCACACCGGTTAGGTTTGTGTTAGGTCTTGTATTTGCTATCATCTGGCTCATACTTTCGCATTCATCGCACACTTGTTGGCCAGATCCTGGTCTTTTCCTGGTTTGGATCTCGTAGTAATGTGGTAGCATTCTGAAACAGTCAATTAATCGTGGCCCCGATCAATATTTTAAGGGATAACTCCGGTTGGGTCTCGTTTAGGTCTGGGATTTGCCCTCATCTAGCTTATGCTTTCGCATTCTTCGCACACTTGTTGGCCAGATCGTGGGCTTTTTCTGATTTGGATCACGTAGTAGTGTTGTACCAGACTGAAACAGCCAATTCAACTTGGTTTCGATCAATATATAAGAGGACAACACCGTTTAGGTTTGTGTTAGGTCTGGTATTTGCAATCATCTGGCTCATACTTTCGCATTTTTCGCATTCTTGTTGGCCAGGTCCTGGGCTTTTTCTAGTTTGGATCACGTAGTAATGCGGTACCACACTGAAGCAGTCAGTTGAGCCTGATTTCGTTCAATATTTTAACGGATAACTCCGGTTGGGTCTCGCTCAGGACTGGTATATGCAATCATCTGGCTCATACTTTCGCATTTTTCGCATACTTCTTGGCCAGACCCTGTGTTTTTTTCTGGTTGGGATCACGTAGTAATGTGGTACCAGACTGAAACAGTCAATTCAACTTGGTATCGATCAATATTTAATAGGATAACACCGTTTGGGTTTGCAATCATCTGGATCATACTTTCGCATTCTTCCCATACTTCTTGGCCAGATCCTGTCTTTCTTTCTGGTTTGGGTCACGCAGTAATGCGGTAGCAGGCTGAAACAGTTAATTAAACCTGGATTCGATCAATATTTTAGAGGATCACACCGTTTAGGTTGGTGTTAGGTCTGGTATTTGCAATCATCTGCCTGATACTTTCACATTTTTCGCATACTTGTCGGCCAGAACCTGGGCTTTTCCTGGTTTGGATCACGCAGTAATGTGGTACCAGAATGAAACAGTCAATTAAAGCTGGATTCGATGAATATTTTAGAGGATCACACCGGTTAGGTTTGTGTTAGGTCTTGTATTTGCTATCATCTGGTTCATACTTTCGCATTTCTCGCATGCTTGTTGGCCAGATCCTGTGCTTTTTCTGGTTTGTGTCACATAGTAATGCAGTTCCACACTGAAGCAGTCACTTGATCCTGATTTCGATTAACATTTTAACGGATAACTCCGGTTGGGTCTCGCCTAGGACTGGTATATGCAATCATCTGGCTCATACTTTCGCATTTTTCGCATACTTCTTGGCCAGATCCTGGGCTTTTTCTGGTATGGATCACGTAGTAATATGGTACCTGAATGAAACAGTCAATTAAAGCTGGATTCGATGAATATTTTAGAGGATCACACCGTTTAGGTTAGTATTAGGTCTGGTATTTGCAATCATCTGGATCATACTTTCGCATTCTTCCCATACTTGTTGGCCAGGTCCTGTCTTTCTTTCTGGTTTGGGTCACGCAGTAATGCGGTAACAGGCTGAAACAGTCAATTAAACCTGGATTCGATCAATATTTTAGAGGATCACACCTTTTAGGTTTGTGTTAGGCCTGGAATTTGCAATCATCTGGCTCATACTTTCGCACTCTTCGCATACTTGTTGGCCAGATCCTGTGTTTTTTTCTGGTTGGGATCACGTAGTAATATGGTACCGGAATGAAACAGTCAACTAAACCTGGATTCGATCAATATTTTAGAGGATCACACCGGTTAGGCTAGTGTTGGGCCTGGTATTTGCAATCATCTGGCTCATACTTTCGCACTCTTCGCATACTTGTTTGCCAGATCCTGTGTTTTTTTCTGGTTTGGATCTCGTAGTAATGTGGTAGCATACTGAAACAGTCAATTAAACGTGGCCCCGATCAATATTTTAAGGGATAACTCCGGTTGGGTCTCGCAAAAGTCTGGTATTTCCAATCATCTGGCTCATACTTTCGCATTCATCGCACACTTGTTGGCCAGATCCTGGTCTTTTCCTGGTTTGAATCTCGTAGTAATGTGGTAGCATACTGAAACAGTCAATTAAACGTTGCCCCGATCAATATTTTAAGGGATAACTCCGGTTGGGTCTCGTTTAGGTCTGGCATTTGCGCTCATCTGGCTTGTACTTTCGCACTCTTCGCATACTTGTTGGCCAGACCCTGTGTTTTTTTCTGGTTGGGATCACGTAGTAATATGGTACCGGAATGAAACAGTCAACTAAACCTGGATTCAATCAATATTTTAGAGGATCACACCGGTTAGGCAAGTGTTAGGCCTGGTATTTGCAATCATCTGGCTCATACTTTCGCATTTTTCGCATACTTGTTGGCCAGATCCTGGGATTTTTCTGGTTTGTATCACGTAGTAATGTGATACCAGAATGAAACTGTCAATTATACCTGGATTCGATCAATATTTTAGAGGATCACACCGATTAGGTTTGCGTTAGGCCTGGTATTAGCAATCATCTTGCTCATACTTTCGCACTCTTCGCCTACTTGTTGGCCAGATCCTGTGTTTTTTTCTGGTTGGGATCACGTAGTAATGTGGTACCAGACTGAAACAGTCAATTCAACTTGGCTTCGATCAATATTTAAGAGGATAACACCGTTTAGGTTTGCAATCATCTGGATCATACTTTCGCATTCTTCCCATACTTGTTGGCCAGATCCTGTTTTTCTTTCTGGTTTGGGTCACGCAGTAATGCGGTAACAGTCTGAAACAGTCAATTAAACCTGGATTCGATCAATATTTTAGAGGATCACACCGTTTAGGTTTGTGTTAGGCCTGGAATTTGCAATCATCTGGCTCATACTTTCGCACTCTTCGCATACTTGTTGGCCAGATCCTGTGTTTTTTTCTGGTTTGGATCACGTAGTAATATGGTAGCGGAATGAAACAGTCAACTAAACCTGGATTCGATCAATATTTTAGAGGATCACACCGGTTAGGCTAGTGTTGGGCCTGGTATTGGCAATCATCTGGCTCATACTTTCGCACTCTTCGCATACTTGTGTGCCAGATCCTGTGTTTTTTTCTGGTTGGGATCACGTAGTAATGTGGTACCAGACTGAAACAGTCAATTCAACTTGGTTTCGATCAATACTTTAGTGGATAACACCGTTTAGGTTTGTGTTAGGTCTGGTATTTGCAATCATCTGGCTCATACTTTCTCATTTCTCGCATGCTTGTTGGCCAAATCCTGGGCTCTTTCTGGTTGGGATTGTGTAGTAATGTGGTGCCACACTAAACAGTCAATTAACCTCTTAGGCACGGCTGAATTTTGCGCGGAGCTGTTACTGTGTACGTCAGAGTTCAACGCGAATTACGTGTAAATGATACAGCACTGCAATATGTGACGGATAATGCTGTTCTTTACACGAGTACATTGGAATGAAGTGTTTGATGATTAAATTATAGTTTTTCTTAAAGATATGATACACGCATTTTAACTTTAACAATTTATTCTAATAATTAATAATACAATTCAGTATGATACGTCTTATAACACGGTACAACACAAAGGCCAACATCACAGTCTTCACATTCGTAGCGCGATCGTCGTCTTTTATCGTTTTTTGAACATACGACACAATTTCGTAGCATCTTTTTAGATTTGTTAGACTTACAGTAGGATGGGAAATGTTTGTCGGTTAGTCTAAACGGGTAATCAACCGTAGATTTCCTGCAGATAATGTTATTGTTCATGTCCCTGTACTTTTTAAAAATTTCTTTTAGCAATTTAAGATGAAAGGCTCGCATTGTAACGTCCGGTTTTTTTCAAACCTGTACAAACAGTATGCATTCCAAATAGCGACATCAAGCAAATGAAAAAAAAATTTCTTATACCATTGGATGCTCTTTCGGATAGACTGCACACTAGATATTACTTTATCTCTATTGTCGACTGCTCCCATATTGGTAGTGTAATCGACAATGCAAGATGGTTTTTGTACTCTTTCTCCTGTCCGATAATTTATTTTTTTCGTAGTTATGTAATCCGCGGAGTGGCAAGTTGATAATACGTATACATCGCGTTTGTCTTTCCATTTGACGGCGAGAATATTGGACGACGATCGGAAAGATAACTCACCACTTTCTAATTTTTCACTCATAACGGGCATATCTTTTCTTCGCGGTTTTACGGTGCCGCACGCGTTCGTTTTGTTATTATACAAGTAACTAAATAAGGTTGGGCTGGTATACCAGTTATCGACAAATAATGTATGCCCCTTTCCTAAATAAGACTTAAGTAATGTCAGTACCACCTCAGCCGATTTTCCTAAATATCTATCGTCCATTTTTGTGATATCGGAATCACTTCCGGCATATACAACAAAATTTAACACAAATCCCGTCTTGCAGTCACATAATACAAAGGATTTTATACCAAACCTATTGCGTTTGGATGGGATATATTGCTTGAGTGAGAGACGTCCTTTGTATAACAATAAGCTTTCGTCGATGCATAAATTGCGAAACGGAGTAAAACAATTTGCAAACGAACTGCAAAGCTTATCGCAAAGTTCTCTAATTTTTGTCAATCTATTGGATTTTTCTGACTGAACTTCAGTAAAATAAAGGTTGCGTAACAAAAACGCGTATCTATCTCTACTCATTATTTTGCCGAAAACATCAGTTCGAAGAAATTTATTTTTTGTCCAATACGCTGAAAAATGTAGTTTCTTTATCCGCGACATTAACAAACGAATTACAAACAAATTATACATTTCACTTTTGACTTTTCCTTCGTGAGCTTTTATAAAAGAGCGCCTGGAAGTGTTCTTCTTGAACTTCCTATATTCATTAGTTTTTTCCACAATAAATAAAACCAAATCTTCTGAGAAGAATAGCTGGAAATAATCGATCGGTGAGCCGAGTCCTCATGCCAGAATTTCGGGAATCAAATACATGTACTTGCGGCTCCAAATTTTCGTGTGACCAGATTATTCTTCTGACGGTTTCCCTTCTGGGCACATCGAAATCATCTGAGTCGGAAGAACTGGGTATTCTAAATCTTTTTATATTTTTCCTGCCACGCATGTTCTAGTTCATATTATTTTCTATTTGCGAGTCGCTTCCTGAATTGTAATAAATTGATCTTCGTTTTCTACCTTGAAGCGGCATTTTAAGGTTATAGATTCTAACAAATCATAAGGATGTGTTAAAAAGGCATAATAAAAGGAGAATCAGCTATATTAAGATCAAATGGTACATTTATTTAAATAAAAAGCAACAATTCATACTTGACACGGGTAGATAAAGAACAGGCTGTATATTGTGAAAACAATTAACAATCGATATGAATGCAAAACAATATGTAAAAATGATTACTTTATTCAAACGGTGAGCGAGTGTGCCAGTAGAGTGCGCCACTATAGTGGCGCGTCGTACAGACAGATGACATCCGCGAAAGCCACTATAGAGGCGCGCCGTACAGAAAGATGATATCCGCGAAAGCCACTATAGTGACGCATAGAGCCTAAGAGGTTAAACCTGACCTCGATCAATATTTTAAAGAATAACGCCGATTGGTTCACGTTTAGGTCTGGGATTTGCCCTCATCTGTCTTATACTTTCGCATTCTTCGCATACCTGTTGGCCTGATGCTGGGCATTTTCTGGTATGGATCACGCAGTAATGTGGTACCAGAATGAAACAGTCAATTAAACCAGGATTCCATCAATATTTTGGAGGATAACACCGTTTTGGTTTGTGTTAAGTCTGGTACTTGCAATCATATGGCTCATACTTTCGCATCCTTCGCATACTTGTTGGCCAGATCCTGGGTTTTTTCTGGTTTGGATCACGTAGTAATGTGGTACCAGAATGAAACGGTCAATTAAACCTGGATTCGATCAATATTTTAGAGGATCACAACGGTTAGGTATGTGTTAGGCCTCGTATTTGCAATTATCTGGCTCATACTTTCGCATTCTTCGCATACTTGTTGGCCAGATCCTGTATTTCGATCTGGTTTGGATCACGTAGTAATGTGGTACCAGACTGAAACAGTCAATTCAACTTGGCTTCGATCAATATTTAAGAGGATAACACCGTTTAGGTTTGCAATCATCTGGATCATACTTTCGCATTCTTCCCATACTTGTTGGCCAGATCCTGTCTTTCTTTCTGGTTTGGGTCACGCAGTAATGCGGTAACAGTCTGAAACAGTCAATTAAACCTGGATTCGATCAATATATTAGAGTATCACACCGTTTAGGTTGGTGGTAGGTCTGGTATTTGCAATCATCTGCCTCATACTTTCGCATTTTTCGCATACCTGTCGGCCAGAACGTGGGCTTTTTCTGGTTTGTATCACGCAGTAATGTGGTACCAGAATAAAACAGTCAATTAAACCTGGATTCGATGAATATTTTAGAGGATCACACCGGTTAGGTTTGTGTTAGGTCTGGTATTTGCAATCATCTGGCTCATACTTTCGCATTCATCGCACACTTGTTGGCCAGATCCTGGTCTTTTCCTGGTTTGGATCTCGTAGTAATGTGGTAGCATACTGAAACAGTCAATTAAACGTGGCCCCGATCAATATTTTAAGGGATAACTCCGGTTGGGTCTCGCAAAAGTCTGGTATTTCCAATCATCTGGCTCATACTTTCGCATTCATCGCACACTTGTTGGCCAGATCCTGGTCTTTTCCTGGTTTGAATCTCGTAGTAATGTGGTAGCATACTGAAACAGTCAATTAAACGGTGCCCCGATCAATATTTTAAGGGATAACTCCGGTTGGGTCTCGTTTAGGTCTGTCATTTGCGCTCATCTGGCTTGTACTTTCGCACTCTTCGCATACTTGTTGGCCAGACCCTGTATTTTTTTCTGGTTGGGATCACGTAGTAATATGGTACCGGAATGAAACAGTCAACTAAACCTGGATTCAATCAATATTTTAGAGGATCACACCGGTTAGGCAAGTGTTAGGCCTGGTATTTGCAATCATCTGGCTCATACTTTCGCATTTTTCGCATACTTGTTGGCCAGATCCTGGGATTTTTCTGGTTTGTATCACGTAGTAATGTGATACCAGAATGAAACAGTCAATTCAACTTGGCTTCGATCAATATTTAAGAGGATAACACCGTTTAGGTTTGCAATCATCTGGATCATACTTTCGCATTCTTCCCATACTTGTTGGCCAGATCCTGTCTTTCTTTCTGGTTTGTGTCACGCAGTAATGCGGTAACAGGCTGAAACAGTCAATTAAACCTGGATTCGATCAATATTTTAGAGGATCACACCGTTTAGGTTGGTGTTAGGTCTGGTATTTGCAATCATCTGCCTCATACTTTCGCATTTTTCGCATACTTGTCGGCCAGAACCCGGGCTTTTTCTGGTTTGGATCACGCAGTAATGTGGTACCAGAATAAAAGAGTCAATTAAACCCGGATTCGATGAATATTTTAAAGTATTACACCGGTTAGTTTTGTGTTAGGCCTGGTATTTGCAATCATCTGGCTCATACTTTCGCACTTTTCGCATACTTGTTGGCCAGATCCTGTGTTTTTTTCTGGTTGGGATCACGTAGTAATGTGGTACCAGACTAAAACTGTCAATTCAACTTGGTTTCGATCAATATTTTAGAGGATAACACCGTTTAGGTTTGTGTTAGGTCTGGTATTTGCAATCATCTGGCTCATACTTTCGCACTTTTCGCATACTTGTTGGCCAGATCCTGGGCTTTTTCTGGTTTGGATCACGTAGTAATGTGGTACCAGAATGAAACTGTCAATTATACCTGGATTCGATGAATATTTTAGAGGATCACACCGGTTAGGTTTGTGTTAGGTCTTGTATTTGCTATCATCTGGCTCATACTTTCGCATTCATCGCACACTTGTTGGCCAGATCCTGGTCTTTTCCTGGTTTGGATCTCGTAGTAATGTGGTAGCATTCTGAAACAGTCAATTAAACGTGGCCCCGATCAATATTTTAAGGGATAACTCCGGTTGGGTCTCGTTTAGGTCTGGGATTTGCCCTCATCTAGCTTATGCTTTCGCATTCTTCGCACACTTGTTGGCCAGATCGTGGGCTTTTTCTGATTTGGATCACGTAGTAGTGTTGTACCAGACTGAAACAGCCAATTCAACTTGGTTTCGATCAATATATAAGAGGACAACACCGTTTAGGTTTGTGTTAGGTCTGGTATTTGCAATCATCTGGCTCATACTTTCGCATTTTTCGCATTCTTGTTGGCCAGGTCCTGGGCTTTTTCTAGTTTGGATCACGTAGTAATGCGGTACCACACTGAAGCAGTCAGTTGAGCCTGATTTCGTTCAATATTTTAACGGATAACTCCGGTTGGGTCTCGCTCAGGACTGGTATATGCAATCATCTGGCTCATACTTTCGCAATTTTCGCATACTTCTTGGCCAGACCCTGTGTTTTTTTCTGGTTGGGACCACGTAGTAATGTGGTACCAGACTGAAACAGTCAATTCAACTTGGTATCGATCAATATTTAATAGGATAACACCGTTTGGGTTTGCAATAATCTGGATCATATTTTCGCATTCTTCCCATACTTCTTGGCCAGATCCTGTCTTTCTTTCTGGTTTGGGTCACGCAGTAATGCGGTAGCAGGCTGAAACAGTTAATTAAACCTGGATTCGATCAATATTTTAGAGGATCACACCGTTTAGGTTGGTGTTAGGTCTGGTATTTGCAATCATCTGCCTGATACTTTCACATTTTTCGCATACTTGTCGGCCAGAACCTGGGCTTTTCCTGGTTTGGATCACGCAGTAATGTGGTACCAGAATGAAACAGTCAATTAAAGCTGGATTCGATGAATATTTTAGAGGATCACACCGGTTAGGTTTGTGTTAGGTCTTGTATTTGCTATCATCTGCCTGATACTTGGGCATTCTTCGCATACCTGTTGGCCTAATCCTGGGCTTTTTCCGGTTTGGTTCACGCAGCAATGTGGTACCAGAATGAAGCAGTCAATTAATCCTGGATTCGATCAATATTTTGGATGATAGGACCGTTTAGGTTTGTGTTAGGTTTGGTATTTACAATCATCTGGCTCATACTTTCGCATTCTTCGCACACTTGTTGGCCCAATCCAGGACTTTTTCTGGTTTGGATCTCGTAGTAATGTGGTACCACACTGAAACAGTCAATTCAACTTGGTTTCGATCAATATTTTAGAGGATAGCACCGTTTAGGTTTGTGCTAGGTCTTGTATTTGCTATCATCTGGTTCATACTTTCGCATTTCTCGCATGCTTGTTGGCCAGATCCTGTGCTTTTTCTGGTTTGTGTCACATAGTAATGCAGTTCCACACTGAAGCAGTCACTTGATCCTGATTTCGATTAACATTTTAACGGATAACTCCGGTTGGGTCTCGCCTAGGACTGGTATATGCAATCATCTGGCTCATACTTTCGCATTTTTCGCATACTTCTTGGCCAGATCCTGGGCTTTTTCTGGTATGGATCACGTAGTAATATGGTACCTGAATGAAACAGTCAATTAAAGCTGGATTCGATGAATATTTTAGAGGATCACACCGTTTAGGTTAGTGTTAGGTCTGGTATTTGCAATCATCTGGATCATACTTTCGCATTCTTCCCATACTTGTTGGCCAGGTCCTGTCTTTCTTTCTGGTTTGGGTCACGCAGTAATGCGGTAACAGGCTGAAACAGTCAATTAAACCTGGATTCGATCAATATTTTAGAGGATCACACCGTTTAGGTTTGTGTTAGGCCTGGAATTTGCAATCATCTGGCTCATACTTTCGCACTCTTCGCATACTTGTTGGCCAGATCCTGTGTTTTTTTCTGGTTGGGATCACGTAGTAATATGGTACCGGAATGAAACAGTCAACTAAACCTGGATTCGATCAATATTTTAGAGGATCACACCGGTTAGGCTAGTGTTGGGCCTGGTATTTGCAATCATCTGGCTCATACTTTCGCACTCTTCGCATACTTGTTTGCCAGATCCTGTGTTTTTTTCTGGTTTGGATCTCGTAGTAATGTGGTAGCATACTGAAACAGTCAATTAAACGTGGCCCCGATCAATATTTTAAGGGATAACTCCGGTTGGGTCTCGCAAAAGTCTGGTATTTCCAATCATCTGGCTCATACTTTCGCATTCATCGCACACTTGTTGGCCAGATCCTGGTCTTTTCCTGGTTTGAATCTCGTAGTAATGTGGTAGCATACTGAAACAGTCAATTAAACGTTGCCCCGATCAATATTTTAAGGGATAACTCCGGTTGGGTCTCGTTTAGGACTGGTATATGCAATCATCTGGCTCATACTTTCGCATTTTTCGCATACTTCTTGGCCAGATCCTGGGCTTTTTCTGGTATGGATCACGTAGTAATATGGTACCTGAATGAAACAGTCAATTAAAGCTGGATTCGATGAATATTTTAGAGGATCACACCGTTTAGGTTAGTGTTAGGTCTGGTATTTGCAATCATCTGGATCATACTTTCGCATTCTTCCCATACTTGTTGGCCAGGTCCTGTCTTTCTTTCTGGTTTGGGTCACGCAGTAATGCGGTAACAGGCTGAAACAGTCAATTAAACCTGGATTCGATCAATATTTTAGAGGATCACACCGTTTAGGTTTGTGTTAGGCCTGGAATTTGCAATCATCTGGCTCATACTTTCGCACTCTTCGCATACTTGTTGGCCAGATCCTGTGTTTTTTTCTGGTTTGGATCACGTAGTAATATGGTAGCGGAATGAAACAGTCAACTAAACCTGGATTCGATCAATATTTTAGAGGATCACACCGGTTAGGCTAGTGTTGGGCCTGGTATTGGCAATCATCTGGCTCATACTTTCGCACTCTTCGCATACTTGTGTGCCAGATCCTGTGTTTTTTTCTGGTTGGGATCACGTAGTAATGTGGTACCAGACTGAAACAGTCAATTCAACTTGGTTTCGATCAATACTTTAGTGGATAACACCGTTTAGGTTTGTGTTAGGTCTGGTATTTGCAATCATCTGGCTCATACTTTCTCATTTCTCGCATGCTTGTTGGCCAAATCCTGGGCTCTTTCTGGTTGGGATTGTGTAGTAATGTGGTGCCACACTAAACAGTCAATTAACCTCTTAGGCACGGCTGAATTTTGCGCGGAGCTGTTACTGTGTACGTCAGAGTTCAACGCGAATTACGTGTAAATGATACAGCACTGCAATATGTGACGGATAATGCTGTTCTTTACACGAGTACATTGGAATGAAGTGTTTGATGATTAAATTATAGTTTTTCTTAAAGATATGATACACGCATTTTAACTTTAACAATTTATTCTAATAATTAATAATACAATTCAGTATGATACGTCTTAAAACACGGTACAACACAAAGGCCAACATCACAGTCTTCACATTCGTAGCGCGATCGTCGTCTTTTATCGTTTTTTGAACATACGACACAATTTCGTAGCATCTTTTTAGATTTGTTAGACTTACAGTAGGATGGGAAATGTTTGTCGGTTAGTCTAAACGGGTAATCAACCGTAGATTTCCTGCAGATAATGTTATTGTTCATGTCCCTGTACTTTTTAAAAATTTCTTTTAGCAATTTAAGATGAAAGGCTCGCATTGTAACGTCCGGTTTTTTTCAAACCTGTACAAACAGTATGCATTCCAAATAGCGACATCAAGCAAATGAAAAAAAAATTTCTTATACCATTGGATGCTCTTTCGGATAGACTGCACACTAGATATTACTTTATCTCTATTGTCGACTGCTCCCATATTGGTAGTGTAATCGACAATGCAAGATGGTTTTTGTACTCTTTCTCCTGTCCGATAATTTATTTTTTTCGTAGTTATGTAATCCGCGGAGTGGCAAGTTGATAATACGTATACATCGCGTTTGTCTTTCCATTTGACGGCGAGAATATTGGACGACGATCGGAAAGATAACTCACCACTTTCTAATTTTTCACTCATAACGGGCATATCTTTTCTTCGCGGTTTTACGGTGCCGCACGCGTTCGTTTTGTTATTATACAAGTAACTAAATAAGGTTGGGCTGGTATACCAGTTATCGACAAATAATGTATGCCCCTTTCCTAAATAAGACTTAAGTAATGTCAGTACCACCTCAGCCGATTTTCCTAAATATCTATCGTCCATTTTTGTGATATCGGAATCACTTCCGGCATATACAACAAAATTTAACACAAATCCCGTCTTGCAGTCACATAATACAAAGGATTTTATACCAAACCTATTGCGTTTGGATGGGATATATTGCTTGAGTGAGAGACGTCCTTTGTATAACAATAAGCTTTCGTCGATGCATAAATTGCGAAACGGAGTAAAACAATTTGCAAACGAACTGCAAAGCTTATCGCAAAGTTCTCTAATTTTTGTCAATCTATTGGATTTTTCTGACTGAACTTCAGTAAAATAAAGGTTGCGTAACAAAAACGCGTATCTATCTCTACTCATTATTTTGCCGAAAACATCAGTTCGAAGAAATTTATCTTTTGTCCAATACGCTGAAAAATGTAGTTTCTTTATCCGCGACATTAACAAACGAATTACAAACAAATTATACATTTCACTTTTGACTTTTCCTTCGTGAGCTTTTATAAAAGAGCGCCTGGAAGTGTTCTTCTTGAACTTCCTATATTCATTAGTTTTTTCCACAATAAATAAAACCAAATCTTCTGAGAAGAATAGCTGGAAATAATCGATCGGTGAGCCGAGTCCTCATGCCAGAATTTCGGGAATCAAATACATGTACTTGCGGCTCCAAATTTTCGTGTGACCAGATTATTCTTCTGACGGTTTCCCTTCTGGGCACATCGAAATCATCTGAGTCGGAAGAACTGGGTATTCTAAATCTTTTTATATTTTTCCTGCCACGCATGTTCTAGTTCATATTATTTTCTATTTGCGAGTCGCTTCCTGAATTGTAATAAATTGATCTTCGTTTTCTACCTTGAAGCGGCATTTTAAGGTTATAGATTCTAACAAATCATAAGGATGTGTTAAAAAGGCATAATAAAAGGAGAATCAGCTATATTAAGATCAAATGGTACATTTATTTAAATAAAAAGCAACAATTCATACTTGACACGGGTAGATAAAGAACAGGCTGTATATTGTGAAAACAATTAACAATCGATATGAATGCAAAACAATATGTAAAAATGATTACTTTATTCAAACGGTGAGCGAGTGTGCCAGTAGAGTGCGCCACTATAGTGGCGCGTCGTACAGACAGATGACATCCGCGAAAGCCACTATAGAGGCGCGCCGTACAGAAAGATGATATCCGCGAAAGCCACTATAGTGACGCATAGAGCCTAAGAGGTTAAACCTGACCTCGATCAATATTTTAAAGAATAACGCCGATTGGTTCACGTTTAGGTCTGGGATTTGCCCTCATCTGTCTTATACTTTCGCATTCTTCGCATACCTGTTGGCCTGATGCTGGGCTTTTTCTGGTATGGATCACGCAGTAATGTGGTACCAGAATGAAACAGTCAATTAAACCTGGATTCCATCAATATTTTGGAGGATAACACCGTTTTGGTTTGTGTTAAGTCTGGTACTTGCAATCATATGGCTCATACTTTCGCATCCTTCGCATACTTGTTGGCCAGATCCTGGGTTTTTTCTGGTTTGTATCACGTAGTAATGTGGTACCAGAATGAAACGGTCAATTAAACCTGGATTCGATCAATATTTTAGAGGATCACAACGGTTAGGTATGTGTTAGGCCTCGTATTTGCAATCATCTGGCTCATACTTTCGCATTCTTCGCATACTTGTTGGCCAGATCCTGTATTTCGATCTGGTTTGGATCACGTAGTAATATGGTACCAGACTGAAACAGTCAATTCAACTTGGCTTCGATCAATATTTAAGAGGATAACACCGTTTAGGTTTGCAATCATCTGGATCATACTTTCGCATTCTTCCCATACTTGTTGGCCAGATCCTGTCTTTCTTTCTGGTTTGTGTCACGCAGTAATGCGGTAACAGGCTGAAACAGTCAATTAAACCTGGATTCGATCAATATTTTAGAGGATCACACCGTTTAGGTTGGTGTTAGGTCTGGTATTTGCAATCATCTGCCTCATACTTTCGCATTTTTCGCATACTTGTCGGCCAGAACCCGGGCTTTTTCTGGTTTGGATCACGCAGTAATGTGGTACCAGAATAAAAGAGTCAATTAAACCCGGATTCGATGAATATTTTAAAGTATTACACCGGTTAGTTTTGTGTTAGGCCTGGTATTTGCAATCATCTGGCTCATACTTTCGCACTTTTCGCATACTTGTTGGCCAGATCCTGTGTTTTTTTCTGGTTGGGATCACGTAGTAATGTGGTACCAGACTAAAACTGTCAATTCAACTTGGTTTCGATCAATATTTTAGAGGATAACACCGTTTAGGTTTGTGTTAGGTCTGGTATTTGCAATCATCTGGCTCATACTTTCGCACTTTTCGCATACTTGTTGGCCAGATCCTGGGCTTTTTCTGGTTTGGATCACGTAGTAATGTGGTACCAGAATGAAACTGTCAATTATACCTGGATTCGATGAATATTTTAGAGGATCACACCGGTTAGGTTTGTGTTAGGTCTTGTATTTGCTATCATCTGGCTCATACTTTCGCATTCATCGCACACTTGTTGGCCAGATCCTGGTCTTTTCCTGGTTTGGATCTCGTAGTAATGTGGTAGCATTCTGAAACAGTCAATTAATCGTGGCCCCGATCAATATTTTAAGGGATAACTCCGGTTGGGTCTCGTTTAGGTCTGGGATTTGCCCTCATCTAGCTTATGCTTTCGCATTCTTCGCACACTTGTTGGCCAGATCGTGGGCTTTTTCTGATTTGGATCACGTAGTAGTGTTGTACCAGACTGAAACAGCCAATTCAACTTGGTTTCGATCAATATATAAGAGGACAACACCGTTTAGGTTTGTGTTAGGTCTGGTATTTGCAATCATCTGGCTCATACTTTCGCATTTTTCGCATTCTTGTTGGCCAGGTCCTGGGCTTTTTCTAGTTTGGATCACGTAGTAATGCGGTACCACACTGAAGCAGTCAGTTGAGCCTGATTTCGTTCAATATTTTAACGGATAACTCCGGTTGGGTCTCGCTCAGGACTGGTATATGCAATCATCTGGCTCATACTTTCGCATTTTTCGCATACTTCTTGGCCAGACCCTGTGTTTTTTTCTGGTTGGGATCACGTAGTAATGTGGTACCAGACTGAAACAGTCAATTCAACTTGGTATCGATCAATATTTAATAGGATAACACCGTTTGGGTTTGCAATCATCTGGATCATACTTTCGCATTCTTCCCATACTTCTTGGCCAGATCCTGTCTTTCTTTCTGGTTTGGGTCACGCAGTAATGCGGTAGCAGGCTGAAACAGTTAATTAAACCTGGATTCGATCAATATTTTAGAGGATCACACCGTTTAGGTTGGTGTTAGGTCTGGTATTTGCAATCATCTGCCTGATACTTTCACATTTTTCGCATACTTGTCGGCCAGAACCTGGGCTTTTCCTGGTTTGGATCACGCAGTAATGTGGTACCAGAATGAAACAGTCAATTAAAGCTGGATTCGATGAATATTTTAGAGGATCACACCGGTTAGGTTTGTGTTAGGTCTTGTATTTGCTATCATCTGCCTGATACTTGGGCATTCTTCGCATACCTGTTGGCCTAATCCTGGGCTTTTTCCGGTTTGGTTCACGCAGCAATGTGGTACCAGAATGAAGCAGTCAATTAATCCTGGATTCGATCAATATTTTGGATGATAGGACCGTTTAGGTTTGTGTTAGGTTTGGTATTTACAATCATCTGGCTCATACTTTCGCATTCTTCGCACACTTGTTGGCCCAATCCAGGACTTTTTCTGGTTTGGATCTCGTAGTAATGTGGTACCACACTGAAACAGTCAATTCAACTTGGTTTCGATCAATATTTTAGAGGATAGCACCGTTTAGGTTTGTGCTAGGTCTTGTATTTGCTATCATCTGGTTCATACTTTCGCATTTCTCGCATGCTTGTTGGCCAGATCCTGTGCTTTTTCTGGTTTGTGTCACATAGTAATGCAGTTCCACACTGAAGCAGTCACTTGATCCTGATTTCGATTAACATTTTAACGGATAACTCCGGTTGGGTCTCGCCTAGGACTGGTATATGCAATCATCTGGCTCATACTTTCGCATTTTTCGCATACTTCTTGGCCAGATCCTGGGCTTTTTCTGGTATGGATCACGTAGTAATATGGTACCTGAATGAAACAGTCAATTAAAGCTGGATTCGATGAATATTTTAGAGGATCACACCGTTTAGGTTAGTATTAGGTCTGGTATTTGCAATCATCTGGATCATACTTTCGCATTCTTCCCATACTTGTTGGCCAGGTCCTGTCTTTCTTTCTGGTTTGGGTCACGCAGTAATGCGGTAACAGGCTGAAACAGTCAATTAAACCTGGATTCGATCAATATTTTAGAGGATCACACCTTTTAGGTTTGTGTTAGGCCTGGAATTTGCAATCATCTGGCTCATACTTTCGCACTCTTCGCATACTTGTTGGCCAGATCCTGTGTTTTTTTCTGGTTGGGATCACGTAGTAATATGGTACCGGAATGAAACAGTCAACTAAACCTGGATTCGATCAATATTTTAGAGGATCACACCGGTTAGGCTAGTGTTGGGTCTGGTATTTGCAATCATCTGGCTCATACTTTCGCACTCTTCGCATACTTGTTTGCCAGATCCTGTGTTTTTTTCTGGTTTGGATCTCGTAGTAATGTGGTAGCATACTGAAACAGTCAATTAAACGTGGCCCCGATCAATATTTTAAGGGATAACTCCGGTTGGGTCTCGCAAAAGTCTGGTATTTCCAATCATCTGGCTCATACTTTCGCATTCATCGCACACTTGTTGGCCAGATCCTGGTCTTTTCCTGGTTTGAATCTCGTAGTAATGTGGTAGCATACTGAAACAGTCAATTAAACGTTGCCCCGATCAATATTTTAAGGGATAACTCCGGTTGGGTCTCGTTTAGGTCTGGCATTTGCGCTCATCTGGCTTGTACTTTCGCACTCTTCGCATACTTGTTGGCCAGACCCTGTGTTTTTTTCTGGTTGGGATCACGTAGTAATATGGTACCGGAATGAAACAGTCAACTAAACCTGGATTCAATCAATATTTTAGAGGATCACACCGGTTAGGCAAGTGTTAGGCCTGGTATTTGCAATCATCTGGCTCATACTTTCGCATTTTTCGCATACTTGTTGGCCAGATCCTGGGATTTTTCTGGTTTGTATCACGTAGTAATGTGATACCAGAATGAAACTGTCAATTATACCTGGATTCGATCAATATTTTAGAGGATCACACCGATTAGGTTTGCGTTAGGCCTGGTATTAGCAATCATCTTGCTCATACTTTCGCACTCTTCGCCTACTTGTTGGCCAGATCCTGTGTTTTTTTCTGGTTGGGATCACGTAGTAATGTGGTACCAGACTGAAACAGTCAATTCAACTTGGCTTCGATCAATATTTAAGAGGATAACACCGTTTAGGTTTGCAATCATCTGGATCATACTTTCGCATTCTTCCCATACTTGTTGGCCAGATCCTGTCTTTCTTTCTGGTTTGTGTCACGCAGTAATGCGGTAACAGGCTGAAACAGTCAATTAAACCTGGATTCGATCAATATTTTAGAGGATCACACCGTTTAGGTTGGTGTTAGGTCTGGTATTTGCAATCATCTGCCTCATACTTTCGCATTTTTCGCATACTTGTCGGCCAGAACCCGGGCTTTTTCTGGTTTGGATCACGCAGTAATGTGGTACCAGAATAAAAGAGTCAATTAAACCCGGATTCGATGAATATTTTAAAGTATTACACCGGTTAGTTTTGTGTTAGGCCTGGTATTTGCAATCATCTGGCTCATACTTTCGCACTTTTCGCATACTTGTTGGCCAGATCCTGTGTTTTTTTCTGGTTGGGATCACGTAGTAATGTGGTACCAGACTAAAACTGTCAATTCAACTTGGTTTCGATCAATATTTTAGAGGATAACACCGTTTAGGTTTGTGTTAGGTCTGGTATTTGCAATCATCTGGCTCATACTTTCGCACTTTTCGCATACTTGTTGGCCAGATCCTGGGCTTTTTCTGGTTTGGATCACGTAGTAATGTGGTACCAGAATGAAACTGTCAATTATACCTGGATTCGATGAATATTTTAGAGGATCACACCGGTTAGGTTTGTGTTAGGTCTTGTATTTGCTATCATCTGGCTCATACTTTCGCATTCATCGCACACTTGTTGGCCAGATCCTGGTCTTTTCCTGGTTTGGATCTCGTAGTAATGTGGTAGCATTCTGAAACAGTCAATTAAACGTGGCCCCGATCAATATTTTAAGGGATAACTCCGGTTGGGTCTCGTTTAGGTCTGGGATTTGCCCTCATCTAGCTTATGCTTTCGCATTCTTCGCACACTTGTTGGCCAGATCGTGGGCTTTTTCTGATTTGGATCACGTAGTAGTGTTGTACCAGACTGAAACAGCCAATTCAACTTGGTTTCGACCAATATATAAGAGGACAACACCGTTTAGGTTTGTGTTAGGTCTGGTATTTGCAATCATCTGGCTCATACTTTCGCATTTTTCGCATTCTTGTTGGCCAGGTCCTGGGCTTTTTCTAGTTTGGATCACGTAGTAATGCGGTACCACACTGAAGCAGTCAGTTGAGCCTGATTTCGTTCAATATTTTAACGGATAACTCCGGTTGGGTCTCGCTCAGGACTGGTATATGCAATCATCTGGCTCATACTTTCGCATTTTTCGCATACTTCTTGGCCAGACCCTGTGTTTTTTTCTGGTTGGGATCACGTAGTAATGTGGTACCAGACTGAAACAGTCAATTCAACTTGGTATCGATCAATATTTAATAGGATAACACCGTTTGGGTTTGCAATCATCTGGATCATACTTTCGCATTCTTCCCATACTTCTTGGCCAGATCCTGTCTTTCTTTCTGGTTTGGGTCACGCAGTAATGCGGTAGCAGGCTGAAACAGTTAATTAAACCTGGATTCGATCAATATTTTAGAGGATCACACCGTTTAGGTTGGTGTTAGGTCTGGTATTTGCAATCATCTGCCTGATACTTTCACATTTTTCGCATACTTGTCGGCCAGAACCTGGGCTTTTCCTGGTTTGGATCACGCAGTAATGTGGTACCAGAATGAAACAGTCAATTAAAGCTGGATTCGATGAATATTTTAGAGGATCACACCGGTTAGGTTTGTGTTAGGTCTTGTATTTGCTATCATCTGCCTGATACTTGGGCATTCTTCGCATACCTGTTGGCCTAATCCTGGGCTTTTTCCGGTTTGGTTCACGCAGCAATGTGGTACCAGAATGAAGCAGTCAATTAATCCTGGATTCGATCAATATTTTGGATGATAGGACCGTTTAGGTTTGTGTTAGGTTTGGTATTTACAATCATCTGGCTCATACTTTCGCATTCTTCGCACACTTGTTGGCCCAATCCAGGACTTTTTCTGGTTTGGATCTCGTAGTAATGTGGTACCACACTGAAACAGTCAATTCAACTTGGTTTCGATCAATATTTTAGAGGATAGCACCGTTTAGGTTTGTGCTAGGTCTTGTATTTGCTATCATCTGGTTCATACTTTCGCATTTTTCGCATACTTCTTGGCCAGATCCTGGGCTTTTTCTGGTATGGATCACGTAGTAATATGGTACCTGAATGAAACAGTCAATTAAAGCTGGATTCGATGAATATTTTAGAGGATCACACCGTTTAGGTTAGTGTTAGGTCTGGTATTTGCAATCATCTGGATCATACTTTCGCATTCTTCCCATACTTGTTGGCCAGATCCTGTCTTTCTTTCTGGTTTGTGTCACGCAGTAATGCGGTAACAGGCTGAAACAGTCAATTAAACCTGGATTCGATCAATATTTTAGAGGATCACACCGTTTAGGTTGGTGTTAGGTCTGGTATTTGCAATCATCTGCCTCATACTTTCGCATTTTTCGCATACTTGTCGGCCAGAACCCGGGCTTTTTCTGGTTTGGATCACGCAGTAATGTGGTACCAGAATAAAAGAGTCAATTAAACCCGGATTCGATGAATATTTTAAAGTATTACACCGGTTAGTTTTGTGTTAGGCCTGGTATTTGCAATCATCTGGCTCATACTTTCGCACTTTTCGCATACTTGTTGGCCAGATCCTGTGTTTTTTTCTGGTTGGGATCACGTAGTAATGTGGTACCAGACTAAAACTGTCAATTCAACTTGGTTTCGATCAATATTTTAGAGGATAACACCGTTTAGGTTTGTGTTAGGTCTGGTATTTGCAATCATCTGGCTCATACTTTCGCACTTTTCGCATACTTGTTGGCCAGATCCTGGGCTTTTTCTGGTTTGGATCACGTAGTAATGTGGTACCAGAATGAAACTGTCAATTATACCTGGATTCGATGAATATTTTAGAGGATCACACCGGTTAGGTTTGTGTTAGGTCTTGTATTTGCTATCATCTGGCTCATACTTTCGCATTCATCGCACACTTGTTGGCCAGATCCTGGTCTTTTCCTGGTTTGGATCTCGTAGTAATGTGGTAGCATTCTGAAACAGTCAATTAAACGTGGCCCCGATCAATATTTTAAGGGATAACTCCGGTTGGGTCTCGTTTAGGTCTGGGATTTGCCCTCATCTAGCTTATGCTTTCGCATTCTTCGCACACTTGTTGGCCAGATCGTGGGCTTTTTCTGATTTGGATCACGTAGTAGTGTTGTACCAGACTGAAACAGCCAATTCAACTTGGTTTCGACCAATATATAAGAGGACAACACCGTTTAGGTTTGTGTTAGGTCTGGTATTTGCAATCATCTGGCTCATACTTTCGCATTTTTCGCATTCTTGTTGGCCAGGTCCTGGGCTTTTTCTAGTTTGGATCACGTAGTAATGCGGTACCACACTGAAGCAGTCAGTTGAGCCTGATTTCGTTCAATATTTTAACGGATAACTCCGGTTGGGTCTCGTTTAGGTCTGGCATTTGCGCTCATCTGGCTTGTACTTTCGCACTCTTCGCATACTTGTTGGCCAGACCCTGTGTTTTTTTCTGGTTGGGATCACGTAGTAATATGGTACCGGAATGAAACAGTCAACTAAACCTGGATTCAATCAATATTTTAGAGGATCACACCGGTTAGGCAAGTGTTAGGCCTGGTATTTGCAATCATCTGGCTCATACTTTCTCATTTCTCGCATGCTTGTTGGCCAAATCCTGGGCTCTTTCTGGTTGGGATTGTGTAGTAATGTGGTGCCACACTAAACAGTCAATTAACCTCTTAGGCACGGCTGAATTTTGCGCGGAGCTGTTACTGTGTACGTCAGAGTTCAACGCGAATTACGTGTAAATGATACAGCACTGCAATATGTGACGGATAATGCTGTTCTTTACACGAGTACATTGGAATGAAGTGTTTGATGATTAAATTATAGTTTTTCTTAAAGATATGATACACGCATTTTAACTTTAACAATTTATTCTAATAATTAATAATACAATTCAGTATGATACGTCTTATAACACGGTACAACACAAAGGCCAACATCACAGTCTTCACATTCGTAGCGCGATCGTCGTCTTTTATCGTTTTTTGAACATACGACACAATTTCGTAGCATCTTTTTAGATTTGTTAGACTTACAGTAGGATGGGAAATGTTTGTCGGTTAGTCTAAACGGGTAATCAACCGTAGATTTCCTGCAGATAATGTTATTGTTCATGTCCCTGTACTTTTTAAAAATTTCTTTTAGCAATTTAAGATGAAAGGCTCGCATTGTAACGTCCGGTTTTTTTCAAACCTGTACAAACAGTATGCATTCCAAATAGCGACATCAAGCAAATGAAAAAAAAATTTCTTATACCATTGGATGCTCTTTCGGATAGACTGCACACTAGATATTACTTTATCTCTATTGTCGACTGCTCCCATATTGGTAGTGTAATCGACAATGCAAGATGGTTTTTGTACTCTTTCTCCTGTCCGATAATTTATTTTTTTCGTAGTTATGTAATCCGCGGAGTGGCAAGTTGATAATACGTATACATCGCGTTTGTCTTTCCATTTGACGGCGAGAATATTGGACGACGATCGGAAAGATAACTCACCACTTTCTAATTTTTCACTCATAACGGGCATATCTTTTCTTCGCGGTTTTACGGTGCCGCACGCGTTCGTTTTGTTATTATACAAGTAACTAAATAAGGTTGGGCTGGTATACCAGTTATCGACAAATAATGTATGCCCCTTTCCTAAATAAGACTTAAGTAATGTCAGTACCACCTCAGCCGATTTTCCTAAATATCTATCGTCCATTTTTGTGATATCGGAATCACTTCCGGCATATACAACAAAATTTAACACAAATCCCGTCTTGCAGTCACATAATACAAAGGATTTTATACCAAACCTATTGCGTTTGGATGGGATATATTGCTTGAGTGAGAGACGTCCTTTGTATAACAATAAGCTTTCGTCGATGCATAAATTGCGAAACGGAGTAAAACAATTTGCAAACGAACTGCAAAGCTTATCGCAAAGTTCTCTAATTTTTGTCAATCTATTGGATTTTTCTGACTGAACTTCAGTAAAATAAAGGTTGCGTAACAAAAACGCGTATCTATCTCTACTCATTATTTTGCCGAAAACATCAGTTCGAAGAAATTTATCTTTTGTCCAATACGCTGAAAAATGTAGTTTCTTTATCCGCGACATTAACAAACGAATTACAAACAAATTATACATTTCACTTTTGACTTTTCCTTCGTGAGCTTTTATAAAAGAGCGCCTGGAAGTGTTCTTCTTGAACTTCCTATATTCATTAGTTTTTTCCACAATAAATAAAACCAAATCTTCTGAGAAGAATAGCTGGAAATAATCGATCGGTGAGCCGAGTCCTCATGCCAGAATTTCGGGAATCAAATACATGTACTTGCGGCTCCAAATTTTCGTGTGACCAGATTATTCTTCTGACGGTTTCCCTTCTGGGCACATCGAAATCATCTGAGTCGGAAGAACTGGGTATTCTAAATCTTTTTATATTTTTCCTGCCACGCATGTTCTAGTTCATATTATTTTCTATTTGCGAGTCGCTTCCTGAATTGTAATAAATTGATCTTCGTTTTCTACCTTGAAGCGGCATTTTAAGGTTATAGATTCTAACAAATCATAAGGATGTGTTAAAAAGGCATAATAAAAGGAGAATCAGCTATATTAAGATCAAATGGTACATTTATTTAAATAAAAAGCAACAATTCATACTTGACACGGGTAGATAAAGAACAGGCTGTATATTGTGAAAACAATTAACAATCGATATGAACGCAAAACAATATGTAAAAATGATTACTTTATTCAAACGGTGAGCGAGTGTGCCAGTAGAGTGCGCCACTATAGTGGCGCGTCGTACAGACAGATGACATCCGCGAAAGCCACTATAGAGGCGCGCCGTACAGAAAGATGATATCCGCGAAAGCCACTATAGTGACGCATAGAGCCTAAGAGGTTAAACCTGACCTCGATCAATATTTTAAAGAATAACGCCGATTGGTTCACGTTTAGGTCTGGGATTTGCCCTCATCTGTCTTATACTTTCGCATTCTTCGCATACCTGTTGGCCTGATGCTGGGCTTTTTCTGGTATGGATCACGCAGTAATGTGGCACCAGAATGAAACAGTCAATTAAACCTGGATTCCATCAATATTTTGGAGGATAACACCGTTTTAGTTTGTGTTAAGTCTGGTACTTGCAATCATATGGCTCATACTTTCGCATCCTTCGCATACTTGTTGGCCAGATCCTGGGCTTTTTCTGGTTTGGATCACGTAGTAATGTGGTACCAGAATGAAACGGTCAATTAAACCTGGATTCGATCAATATTTTAGAGGATCACAACGGTTAGGTATGTGTTAGGCCTCGTATTTGCAATCATCTGGCTCATACTTTCGCATTCTTCGCATACTTGTTGGCCAGATCCTGTATTTCGATCTGGTTTGGATCACGTAGTAATATGGTACCAGACTGAAACAGTCAATTCAACTTGGTTTCGATCAATACTTTAGTGGATAACACCGTTTAGGTTTGTGTTAGGTTTGGTATTTGCAATCATCTGGCTCATACTTTCGCATTTTTCGCATACTTGTTGGCCAGATCCTGGGCTTTTTCTGGTTTGGATCACGTAGTAATGTGGTACAAGAATGAAACGGTCAATTAAACCTGGATTCGATCAATATTTTAGAGGATCGCTACGGTTAGGTTTGTGTTAGGCCTGGTATTTGCAACCATCTGGCCCATACTTTCGCACTCTTCGCATACTTGTTTGCCAGATCCTGTGTTTTTTTCTGGTTGGGATCACGTAGTAATGTGGTACCAGAATGAAACTGTCAATTAAACCTGGATTCGATCAATATTTTAGAGGATCACACCGGTTAGGTTTGTGTTCGGCCTGGTGTTTGCAATCATCTGGGTCATAGTTTCGCGTTCATCGCACACTTGTTGGCCAGATCCTGGACTTTTTCTGGTTTGGATCTCGTAGTAATACGGAACC
This sequence comes from Colletes latitarsis, assembly GCF_051014445.1. Classification (NCBI taxonomy): domain Eukaryota; kingdom Metazoa; phylum Arthropoda; class Insecta; order Hymenoptera; family Colletidae; genus Colletes; species Colletes latitarsis. The sequence continues at coordinate 4,799,694 of NC_135137.1, forward strand.
ATACTGAAACAGTCAATTAAACGTGGCCTCGATCAATATTTTGAAGGATAACTCCGGTTGGGCCCCGTCTAGGTCTGGTATTTACCCGCATGTGGCTCATACTTTTGCATTCTTCGCATACCTGTTGGCCTGATCGTGGGCATTTTCTGGTTTGTATCACGCAGTAATGTGGTACCAGAATGAAACTGTCAATTAAACCTGGATTCGATCAATATTTTGGAGGATCACAAAGGTTAGGATTGTGTTAGGCCTGGTATTAGCAATCATCTGGCTCATACTTTCGCACTCTTCGCATACTTGTTTGCCAGATCCTGTGTTTTTTTCTAGTTGGGATCACGTAGTAATGTGGCACCAGACTAAACAGTCAATTCAACTTGGTATCGATCAATATTTAATAGGATAACACCGTTTGGGTTTGCAATCATCTGGATCATACTTTCGCATTCTTCCCATACTTCTTGGCCAGATCCTGTCTTTCTTTCTGGTTTGGGTCACGCAGTAATGCGGTAGCAGGCTGAAACAGTTAATTAAACCTGGATTCGATCAATATTTTAGAGGATCACACCGTTTAGGTTGGTGTTAGGTCTGGTATTTGCAATCATCTGCCTGATACTTTCACATTTTTCGCATACTTGTCGGCCAGAACCTGGGCTTTTCCTGGTTTGGATCACGCAGTAATGTGGTACCAGAATGAAACAGTCAATTAAAGCTGGATTCGATGAATATTTTAGAGGATCACACCGGTTAGGTTTGTGTTAGGTCTTGTATTTGCTATCATCTGCCTGATACTTGGGCATTCTTCGCATACCTGTTGGCCTAATCCTGGGCTTTTTCCGGTTTGGTTCACGCAGCAATGTGGTACCAGAATGAAGCAGTCAATTAATCCTGGATTCGATCAATATTTTGGATGATAGGACCGTTTAGGTTTGTGTTAGGTTTGGTATTTACAATCATCTGGCTCATACTTTCGCATTCTTCGCACACTTGTTGGCCCAATCCAGGACTTTTTCTGGTTTGGATCTCGTAGTAATGTGGTACCACACTGAAACAGTCAATTCAACTTGGTTTCGATCAATATTTTAGAGGATAGCACCGTTTAGGTTTGTGCTAGGTCTTGTATTTGCTATCATCTGGTTCATACTTTCGCATTTCTCGCATGCTTGTTGGCCAGATCCTGTGCTTTTTCTGGTTTGTGTCACATAGTAATGCAGTTCCACACTGAAGCAGTCACTTGATCCTGATTTCGATTAACATTTTAACGGATAACTCCGGTTGGGTCTCGCCTAGGACTGGTATATGCAATCATCTGGCTCATACTTTCGCATTTTTCGCATACTTCTTGGCCAGATCCTGGGCTTTTTCTGGTATGGATCACGTAGTAATATGGTACCTGAATGAAACAGTCAATTAAAGCTGGATTCGATGAATATTTTAGAGGATCACACCGTTTAGGTTAGTGTTAGGTCTGGTATTTGCAATCATCTGGATCATACTTTCGCATTCTTCCCATACTTGTTGGCCAGGTCCTGTCTTTCTTTCTGGTTTGGGTCACGCAGTAATGCGGTAACAGGCTGAAACAGTCAATTAAACCTGGATTCGATCAATATTTTAGAGGATCACACCGTTTAGGTTTGTGTTAGGCCTGGAATTTGCAATCATCTGGCTCATACTTTCGCACTCTTCGCATACTTGTTGGCCAGATCCTGTGTTTTTTTCTGGTTGGGATCACGTAGTAATATGGTACCGGAATGAAACAGTCAACTAAACCTGGATTCGATCAATATTTTAGAGGATCACACCGGTTAGGCTAGTGTTGGGCCTGGTATTTGCAATCATCTGGCTCATACTTTCGCACTCTTCGCATACTTGTTTGCCAGATCCTGTGTTTTTTTCTGGTTTGGATCTCGTAGTAATGTGGTAGCATACTGAAACAGTCAATTAAACGTGGCCCCGATCAATATTTTAAGGGATAACTCCGGTTGGGTCTCGCAAAAGTCTGGTATTTCCAATCATCTGGCTCATACTTTCGCATTCATCGCACACTTGTTGGCCAGATCCTGGTCTTTTCCTGGTTTGAATCTCGTAGTAATGTGGTAGCATACTGAAACAGTCAATTAAACGTTGCCCCGATCAATATTTTAAGGGATAACTCCGGTTGGGTCTCGTTTAGGTCTGGCATTTGCGCTCATCTGGCTTGTACTTTCGCACTCTTCGCATACTTGTTGGCCAGACCCTGTGTTTTTTTCTGGTTGGGATCACGTAGTAATATGGTACCGGAATGAAACAGTCAACTAAACCTGGATTCAATCAATATTTTAGAGGATCACACCGGTTAGGCAAGTGTTAGGCCTGGTATTTGCAATCATCTGGCTCATACTTTCGCATTTTTCGCATACTTGTTGGCCAGATCCTGGGATTTTTCTGGTTTGTATCACGTAGTAATGTGATACCAGAATGAAACTGTCAATTATACCTGGATTCGATCAATATTTTAGAGGATCACACCGATTAGGTTTGCGTTAGGCCTGGTATTAGCAATCATCTTGCTCATACTTTCGCACTCTTCGCCTACTTGTTGGCCAGATCCTGTGTTTTTTTCTGGTTGGGATCACGTAGTAATGTGGTACCAGACTGAAACAGTCAATTCAACTTGGCTTCGATCAATATTTAAGAGGATAACACCGTTTAGGTTTGCAATCATCTGGATCATACTTTCGCATTCTTCCCATACTTGTTGGCCAGATCCTGTTTTTCTTTCTGGTTTGGGTCACGCAGTAATGCGGTAACAGTCTGAAACAGTCAATTAAGCCTGGATTCGATCAATATATTAGAGTATCACACCGTTTAGGTTGGTGGTAGGTCTGGTATTTGCAATCATCTGCCTCATACTTTCGCATTTTTCGCATACCTGTCGGCCAGAACCTGGGCTTTTTCTGGTTTGTATCACGCAGTAATGTGGTACCAGAATAAAACAGTCAATTAAACCTGGATTCGATGAATATTTTAGAGGATCACACCGGTTAGGTTTGTGTTAGGTCTGGTATTTGCTATCATCTGGCTCATACTTTCGCACTCTTCGCATACTTGTGTGCCAGATCCTGTGTTTTTTTCTGGTTGGGATCACGTAGTAATGTGGTACCAGACTGAAACAGTCAATTCAACTTGGTTTCGATCAATACTTTAGTGGATAACACCGTTTAGGTTTGTGTTAGGTCTGGTATTTGCAATCATCTGGCTCATACTTTCTCATTTCTCGCATGCTTGTTGGCCAAATCCTGGGCTCTTTCTGGTTGGGATTGTGTAGTAATGTGGTGCCACACTAAACAGTCAATTAACCTCTTAGGCACGGCTGAATTTTGCGCGGAGCTGTTACTGTGTACGTCAGAGTTCAACGCGAATTACGTGTAAATGATACAGCACTGCAATATGTGACGGATAATGCTGTTCTTTACACGAGTACATTGGAATGAAGTGTTTGATGATTAAATTATAGTTTTTCTTAAAGATATGATACACGCATTTTAACTTTAACAATTTATTCTAATAATTAATAATACAATTCAGTATGATACGTCTTATAACACGGTACAACACAAAGGCCAACATCACAGTCTTCACATTCGTAGCGCGATCGTCGTCTTTTATCGTTTTTTGAACATACGACACAATTTCGTAGCATCTTTTTAGATTTGTTAGACTTACAGTAGGATGGGAAATGTTTGTCGGTTAGTCTAAACGGGTAATCAACCGTAGATTTCCTGCAGATAATGTTATTGTTCATGTCCCTGTACTTTTTAAAAATTTCTTTTAGCAATTTAAGATGAAAGGCTCGCATTGTAACGTCCGGTTTTTTTCAAACCTGTACAAACAGTATGCATTCCAAATAGCGACATCAAGCAAATGAAAAAAAAATTTCTTATACCATTGGATGCTCTTTCGGATAGACTGCACACTAGATATTACTTTATCTCTATTGTCGACTGCTCCCATATTGGTAGTGTAATCGACAATGCAAGATGGTTTTTGTACTCTTTCTCCTGTCCGATAATTTATTTTTTTCGTAGTTATGTAATCCGCGGAGTGGCAAGTTGATAATACGTATACATCGCGTTTGTCTTTCCATTTGACGGCGAGAATATTGGACGACGATCGGAAAGATAACTCACCACTTTCTAATTTTTCACTCATAACGGGCATATCTTTTCTTCGCGGTTTTACGGTGCCGCACGCGTTCGTTTTGTTATTATACAAGTAACTAAATAAGGTTGGGCTGGTATACCAGTTATCGACAAATAATGTATGCCCCTTTCCTAAATAAGACTTAAGTAATGTCAGTACCACCTCAGCCGATTTTCCTAAATATCTATCGTCCATTTTTGTGATATCGGAATCACTTCCGGCATATACAACAAAATTTAACACAAATCCCGTCTTGCAGTCACATAATACAAAGGATTTTATACCAAACCTATTGCGTTTGGATGGGATATATTGCTTGAGTGAGAGACGTCCTTTGTATAACAATAAGCTTTCGTCGATGCATAAATTGCGAAACGGAGTAAAACAATTTGCAAACGAACTGCAAAGCTTATCGCAAAGTTCTCTAATTTTTGTCAATCTATTGGATTTTTCTGACTGAACTTCAGTAAAATAAAGGTTGCGTAACAAAAACGCGTATCTATCTCTACTCATTATTTTGCCGAAAACATCAGTTCGAAGAAATTTATCTTTTGTCCAATACGCTGAAAAATGTAGTTTCTTTATCCGCGACATTAACAAACGAATTACAAACAAATTATACATTTCACTTTTGACTTTTCCTTCGTGAGCTTTTATAAAAGAGCGCCTGGAAGTGTTCTTCTTGAACTTCCTATATTCATTAGTTTTTTCCACAATAAATAAAACCAAATCTTCTGAGAAGAATAGCTGGAAATAATCGATCGGTGAGCCGAGTCCTCATGCCAGAATTTCGGGAATCAAATACATGTACTTGCGGCTCCAAATTTTCGTGTGACCAGATTATTCTTCTGACGGTTTCCCTTCTGGGCACATCGAAATCATCTGAGTCGGAAGAACTGGGTATTCTAAATCTTTTTATATTTTTCCTGCCACGCATGTTCTAGTTCATATTATTTTCTATTTGCGAGTCGCTTCCTGAATTGTAATAAATTGATCTTCGTTTTCTACCTTGAAGCGGCATTTTAAGGTTATAGATTCTAACAAATCATAAGGATGTGTTAAAAAGGCATAATAAAAGGAGAATCAGCTATATTAAGATCAAATGGTACATTTATTTAAATAAAAAGCAACAATTCATACTTGACACGGGTAGATAAAGAACAGGCTGTATATTGTGAAAACAATTAACAATCGATATGAACGCAAAACAATATGTAAAAATGATTACTTTATTCAAACGGTGAGCGAGTGTGCCAGTAGAGTGCGCCACTATAGTGGCGCGTCGTACAGACAGATGACATCCGCGAAAGCCACTATAGAGGCGCGCCGTACAGAAAGATGATATCCGCGAAAGCCACTATAGTGACGCATAGAGCCTAAGAGGTTAAACCTGACCTCGATCAATATTTTAAAGAATAACGCCGATTGGTTCACGTTTAGGTCTGGGATTTGCCCTCATCTGTCTTATACTTTCGCATTCTTCGCATACCTGTTGGCCTGATGCTGGGCTTTTTCTGGTATGGATCACGCAGTAATGTGGCACCAGAATGAAACAGTCAATTAAACCTGGATTCCATCAATATTTTGGAGGATAACACCGTTTTAGTTTGTGTTAAGTCTGGTACTTGCAATCATATGGCTCATACTTTCGCATCCTTCGCATACTTGTTGGCCAGATCCTGGGCTTTTTCTGGTTTGGATCACGTAGTAATGTGGTACCAGAATGAAACGGTCAATTAAACCTGGATTCGATCAATATTTTAGAGGATCACAACGGTTAGGTATGTGTTAGGCCTCGTATTTGCAATCATCTGGCTCATACTTTCGCATTCTTCGCATACTTGTTGGCCAGATCCTGTATTTCGATCTGGTTTGGATCACGTAGTAATATGGTACCAGACTGAAACAGTCAATTCAACTTGGCTTCGATCAATATTTAAGAGGATAACACCGTTTAGGTTTGCAATCATCTGGATCATACTTTCGCATTCTTCCCATACTTGTTGGCCAGATCCTGTCTTTCTTTCTGGTTTGTGTCACGCAGTAATGCGGTAACAGGCTGAAACAGTCAATTAAACCTGGATTCGATCAATATTTTAGAGGATCACACCGTTTAGGTTGGTGTTAGGTCTGGTATTTGCAATCATCTGCCTCATACTTTCGCATTTTTCGCATACTTGTCGGCCAGAACCCGGGCTTTTTCTGGTTTGGATCACGCAGTAATGTGGTACCAGAATAAAAGAGTCAATTAAACCCGGATTCGATGAATATTTTAAAGTATTACACCGGTTAGTTTTGTGTTAGGCCTGGTATTTGCAATCATCTGGCTCATACTTTCGCACTTTTCGCATACTTGTTGGCCAGATCCTGTGTTTTTTTCTGGTTGGGATCACGTAGTAATGTGGTACCAGACTAAAACTGTCAATTCAACTTGGTTTCGATCAATATTTTAGAGGATAACACCGTTTAGGTTTGTGTTAGGTCTGGTATTTGCAATCATCTGGCTCATACTTTCGCACTTTTCGCATACTTGTTGGCCAGATCCTGGGCTTTTTCTGGTTTGGATCACGTAGTAATGTGGTACCAGAATGAAACTGTCAATTATACCTGGATTCGATGAATATTTTAGAGGATCACACCGGTTAGGTTTGTGTTAGGTCTTGTATTTGCTATCATCTGGCTCATACTTTCGCATTCATCGCACACTTGTTGGCCAGATCCTGGTCTTTTCCTGGTTTGGATCTCGTAGTAATGTGGTAGCATTCTGAAACAGTCAATTAAACGTGGCCCCGATCAATATTTTAAGGGATAACTCCGGTTGGGTCTCGTTTAGGTCTGGGATTTGCCCTCATCTAGCTTATGCTTTCGCATTCTTCGCACACTTGTTGGCCAGATCGTGGGCTTTTTCTGATTTGGATCACGTAGTAGTGTTGTACCAGACTGAAACAGCCAATTCAACTTGGTTTCGATCAATATATAAGAGGACAACACCGTTTAGGTTTGTGTTAGGTCTGGTATTTGCAATCATCTGGCTCATACTTTCGCATTTTTCGCATTCTTGTTGGCCAGGTCCTGGGCTTTTTCTAGTTTGGATCACGTAGTAATGCGGTACCACACTGAAGCAGTCAGTTGAGCCTGATTTCGTTCAACATTTTAACGGATAACTCCGGTTGGGTCTCGCCTAGGACTGGTATATGCAATCATCTGGCTCATACTTTCGCATTTTTCGCATACTTCTTGGCCAGATCCTGGGCTTTTTCTGGTATGGATCACGTAGTAATATGGTACCTGAATGAAACAGTCAATTAAAGCTGGATTCGATGAATATTTTAGAGGATCACACCGTTTAGGTTAGTGTTAGGTCTGGTATTTGCAATCATCTGGATCATACTTTCGCATTCTTCCCATACTTGTTGGCCAGGTCCTGTCTTTCTTTCTGGTTTGGGTCACGCAGTAATGCGGTAACAGGCTGAAACAGTCAATTAAACCTGGATTCGATCAATATTTTAGAGGATCACACCTTTTAGGTTTGTGTTAGGCCTGGAATTTGCAATCATCTGGCTCATACTTTCGCACTCTTCGCATACTTGTTGGCCAGATCCTGTGTTTTTTTCTGGTTGGGATCACGTAGTAATATGGTACCGGAATGAAACAGTCAACTAAACCTGGATTCGATCAATATTTTAGAGGATCACACCGGTTAGGCTAGTGTTGGGCCTGGTATTTGCAATCATCTGGCTCATACTTTCGCACTCTTCGCATACTTGTTTGCCAGATCCTGTGTTTTTTTCTGGTTTGGATCTCGTAGTAATGTGGTAGCATACTGAAACAGTCAATTAAACGTGGCCCCGATCAATATTTTAAGGGATAACTCCGGTTGGGTCTCGCAAAAGTCTGGTATTTCCAATCATCTGGCTCATACTTTCGCATTCATCGCACACTTGTTGGCCAGATCCTGGTCTTTTCCTGGTTTGAATCTCGTAGTAATGTGGTAGCATACTGAAACAGTCAATTAAACGTTGCCCCGATCAATATTTTAAGGGATAACTCCGGTTGGGTCTCGTTTAGGTCTGGCATTTGCGCTCATCTGGCTTGTACTTTCGCACTCTTCGCATACTTGTTGGCCAGACCCTGTGTTTTTTTCTGGTTGGGATCACGTAGTAATATGGTACCGGACTGAAACAGTCAACTAAACCTGGATTCAATCAATATTTTAGAGGATCACACCGGTTAGGCAAGTGTTAGGCCTGGTATTTGCAATCATCTGGCTCATACTTTCGCATTTTTCGCATACTTGTTGGCCAGATCCTGGGATTTTTCTGGTTTGTATCACGTAGTAATGTGATACCAGAATGAAACTGTCAATTATACCTGGATTCGATCAATATTTTAGAGGATCACACCGATTAGGTTTGCGTTAGGCCTGGTATTAGCAATCATCTTGCTCATACTTTCGCACTCTTCGCCTACTTGTTGGCCAGATCCTGTGTTTTTTTCTGGTTGGGATCACGTAGTAATGTGGTACCAGACTGAAACAGTCAATTCAACTTGGCTTCGATCAATATTTAAGAGGATAACACCGTTTAGGTTTGCAATCATCTGGATCATACTTTCGCATTCTTCCCATACTTGTTGGCCAGGTCCTGTCTTTCTTTCTGGTTTGGGTCACGCAGTAATGCGGTAACAGGCTGAAACAGTCAATTAAACCTGGATTCGATCAATATTTTAGAGGATCACACCGTTTAGGTTTGTGTTAGGCCTGGAATTTGCAATCATCTGGCTCATACTTTCGCACTCTTCGCATACTTGTTGGCCAGATCCTGTGTTTTTTTCTGGTTTGGATCACGTAGTAATATGGTAGCGGAATGAAACAGTCAACTAAACCTGGATTCGATCAATATTTTAGAGGATCACACCGGTTAGGCTAGTGTTGGGCCTGGTATTGGCAATCATCTGGCTCATACTTTCGCACTCTTCGCATACTTGTGTGCCAGATCCTGTGTTTTTTTCTGGTTGGGATCACGTAGTAATGTGGTACCAGACTGAAACAGTCAATTCAACTTGGTTTCGATCAATACTTTAGTGGATAACACCGTTTAGGTTTGTGTTAGGTCTGGTATTTGCAATCATCTGGCTCATACTTTCTCATTTCTCGCATGCTTGTTGGCCAAATCCTGGGCTCTTTCTGGTTGGGATTGTGTAGTAATGTGGTGCCACACTAAACAGTCAATTAACCTCTTAGGCACGGCTGAATTTTGCGCGGAGCTGTTACTGTGTACGTCAGAGTTCAACGCGAATTACGTGTAAATGATACAGCACTGCAATATGTGACGGATAATGCTGTTCTTTACACGAGTACATTGGAATGAAGTGTTTGATGATTAAATTATAGTTTTTCTTAAAGATATGATACACGCATTTTAACTTTAACAATTTATTCTAATAATTAATAATACAATTCAGTATGATACGTCTTAAAACACGGTACAACACAAAGGCCAACATCACAGTCTTCACATTCGTAGCGCGATCGTCGTCTTTTATCGTTTTTTGAACATACGACACAATTTCGTAGCATCTTTTTAGATTTGTTAGACTTACAGTAGGATGGGAAATGTTTGTCGGTTAGTCTAAACGGGTAATCAACCGTAGATTTCCTGCAGATAATGTTATTGTTCATGTCCCTGTACTTTTTAAAAATTTCTTTTAGCAATTTAAGATGAAAGGCTCGCATTGTAACGTCCGGTTTTTTTCAAACCTGTACAAACAGTATGCATTCCAAATAGCGACATCAAGCAAATGAAAAAAAAATTTCTTATACCATTGGATGCTCTTTCGGATAGACTGCACACTAGATATTACTTTATCTCTATTGTCGACTGCTCCCATATTGGTAGTGTAATCGACAATGCAAGATGGTTTTTGTACTCTTTCTCCTGTCCGATAATTTATTTTTTTCGTAGTTATGTAATCCGCGGAGTGGCAAGTTGATAATACGTATACATCGCGTTTGTCTTTCCATTTGACGGCGAGAATATTGGACGACGATCGGAAAGATAACTCACCACTTTCTAATTTTTCACTCATAACGGGCATATCTTTTCTTCGCGGTTTTACGGTGCCGCACGCGTTCGTTTTGTTATTATACAAGTAACTAAATAAGGTTGGGCTGGTATACCAGTTATCGACAAATAATGTATGCCCCTTTCCTAAATAAGACTTAAGTAATGTCAGTACCACCTCAGCCGATTTTCCTAAATATCTATCGTCCATTTTTGTGATATCGGAATCACTTCCGGCATATACAACAAAATTTAACACAAATCCCGTCTTGCAGTCACATAATACAAAGGATTTTATACCAAACCTATTGCGTTTGGATGGGATATATTGCTTGAGTGAGAGACGTCCTTTGTATAACAATAAGCTTTCGTCGATGCATAAATTGCGAAACGGAGTAAAACAATTTGCAAACGAACTGCAAAGCTTATCGCAAAGTTCTCTAATTTTTGTCAATCTATTGGATTTTTCTGACTGAACTTCAGTAAAATAAAGGTTGCGTAACAAAAACGCGTATCTATCTCTACTCATTATTTTGCCGAAAACATCAGTTCGAAGAAATTTATCTTTTGTCCAATACGCTGAAAAATGTAGTTTCTTTATCCGCGACATTAACAAACGAATTACAAACAAATTATACATTTCACTTTTGACTTTTCCTTCGTGAGCTTTTATAAAAGAGCGCCTGGAAGTGTTCTTCTTGAACTTCCTATATTCATTAGTTTTTTCCACAATAAATAAAACCAAATCTTCTGAGAAGAATAGCTGGAAATAATCGATCGGTGAGCCGAGTCCTCATGCCAGAATTTCGGGAATCAAATACATGTACTTGCGGCTCCAAATTTTCGTGTGACCAGATTATTCTTCTGACGGTTTCCCTTCTGGGCACATCGAAATCATCTGAGTCGGAAGAACTGGGTATTCTAAATCTTTTTATATTTTTCCTGCCACGCATGTTCTAGTTCATATTATTTTCTATTTGCGAGTCGCTTCCTGAATTGTAATAAATTGATCTTCGTTTTCTACCTTGAAGCGGCATTTTAAGGTTATAGATTCTAACAAATCATAAGGATGTGTTAAAAAGGCATAATAAAAGGAGAATCAGCTATATTAAGATCAAATGGTACATTTATTTAAATAAAAAGCAACAATTCATACTTGACACGGGTAGATAAAGAACAGGCTGTATATTGTGAAAACAATTAACAATCGATATGAACGCAAAACAATATGTAAAAATGATTACTTTATTCAAACGGTGAGCGAGTGTGCCAGTAGAGTGCGCCACTATAGTGGCGCGTCGTACAGACAGATGACATCCGCGAAAGCCACTATAGAGGCGCGCCGTACAGAAAGATGATATCCGCGAAAGCCACTATAGTGACGCATAGAGCCTAAGAGGTTAAACCTGACCTCGATCAATATTTTAAAGAATAACGCCGATTGGTTCACGTTTAGGTCTGGGATTTGCCCTCATCTGTCTTATACTTTCGCATTCTTCGCATACCTGTTGGCCTGATGCTGGGCTTTTTCTGGTATGGATCACGCAGTAATGTGGCACCAGAATGAAACAGTCAATTAAACCTGGATTCCATCAATATTTTGGAGGATAACACCGTTTTAGTTTGTGTTAAGTCTGGTACTTGCAATCATATGGCTCATACTTTCGCATCCTTCGCATACTTGTTGGCCAGATCCTGGGCTTTTTCTGGTTTGGATCACGTAGTAATGTGGTACCAGAATGAAACGGTCAATTAAACCTGGATTCGATCAATATTTTAGAGGATCACAACGGTTAGGTATGTGTTAGGCCTCGTATTTGCAATCATCTGGCTCATACTTTCGCATTCTTCGCATACTTGTTGGCCAGATCCTGTATTTCGATCTGGTTTGGATCACGTAGTAATATGGTACCAGACTGAAACAGTCAATTCAACTTGGTTTCGATCAATACTTTAGTGGATAACACCGTTTAGGTTTGTGTTAGGTTTGGTATTTGCAATCATCTGGCTCATACTTTCGCATTTTTCGCATACTTGTTGGCCAGATCCTGGGCTTTTTCTGGTTTGGATCACGTAGTAATGTGGTACAAGAATGAAACGGTCAATTAAACCTGGATTCGATCAATATTTTAGAGGATCGCTACGGTTAGGTTTGTGTTAGGCCTGGTATTTGCAACCATCTGGCCCATACTTTCGCACTCTTCGCATACTTGTTTGCCAGATCCTGTGTTTTTTTCTGGTTGGGATCACGTAGTAATGTGGTACCAGAATGAAACTGTCAATTAAACCTGGATTCGATCAATATTTTAGAGGATCACACCGGTTAGGTTTGTGTTCGGCCTGGTGTTTGCAATCATCTGGGTCATAGTTTCGCGTTCATCGCACACTTGTTGGCCAGATCCTGGACTTTTTCTGGTTTGGATCTCGTAGTAATACGGAACCATACTGAAACAGTCAATTAAACGTGGCCTCGATCAATATTTTGAAGGATAACTCCGGTTGGGCCCCGTCTAGGTCTGGTATTTACCCGCATGTGGCTCATACTTTTGCATTCTTCGCATACCTGTTGGCCTGATCGTGGGCATTTTCTGGTTTGTATCACGCAGTAATGTGGTACCAGAATGAAACTGTCAATTAAACCTGGATTCGATCAATATTTTGGAGGATCACACCGGTTAGGTTTGTGTTAGCCTGGTATTTGCAATCATCTGGCTCATACTATCGCATTCTTCGCATAGTTTTTGGTCAGGTCCTGTGTTTCGATCTGGTTTGGATCACGTAGTGATGTGGTACCGGAATGAAACAGCCAATTCAACTTCGTTTCAATCAATATTTAAGGGATAACACCGTTTAGGTTTTTGTTAGGTCTGGTATTTGCAATCATCTGGTTCATACTATCGCATTTTTCGCATACTTGTTGGCCAGATCCTGGACTCTTTCTGGTTTGTATCACGTAGTAATGTGGTACCAGAATGAAACTGTCAATGAAACCTGGATTCGGTCAATAGTTTAGATGATCACACCGGTTAGGTTTGTGTTAGGTCTGGTATTTGCAATCATCTGGCTCATACTTTCGCATTTCTCGCATGCTTGCTGGCCAGACCCTGGGCTTTTTCTGGTTTATATCACGTAGCAATATGGTACCAGAATGAAACAGTCAACTAAACCTGGATACGATCAATATTTTAGAGGATCACACCGGTTAGGTTTGTGATAGGCCTGGTAGTTGCAATCATCTGGCTCATGCTTTAGCATTCTTCCCATACCTGTTGGCCAGATCCTGTGTTTCTTTCTGGTTTGTGCCACGCAGTAATGCGGTAACAGGCTGAAACAGCCAATTCAACTCGGTTTCTATCAATATTTAAGGGGATAACAACGTTTAGGTTTGTGCTCCGTCTGGTATTTGCTATCATCAGGCTCATGCTTTCGCATTTCTCGCATGCTTGTTGGCCAGATCCTGGGCTTTTTCTGGTTTATATCACGTAGTAATATGGTACCAGAATGAAACAGTCAACTAAACCTGGATTCGATCAATATTTTAGAGGATCACACCGTTTAGGTTTGTGATAGGCCTGGTAGTTGCAATCATCTGGCTCATACTTCCGCATTCTTCCCATACTTGTTGGCCAGATCCTGTGTTTCTTTCTGGTTTGGGTCACGCAGTAATGGGGTAAAAGGCTGAAACAGCCAATTCAAATTGGTTTCTATGAATATTTAAGAGGATAACAACGTTTAGGTTTGTGCTCTGCCTGGTATTTGCTATCATCTGGCTCATACTTTCGCATTTCTCGCATGCTTGTTGGTCAGATCCTGGGCTCTTTCTGGTTTGGATCAGGTAGTAATGTGGTACCAGAAAAAAACTGTCAATTAAACCTGGATTCGATCAATATTTTAGAGGATCACACCGGTTAGGTTTGTGTTAGGCCTGGTGTTTGCAATCATCTGGGTCATACTTTCGCGTTCATCGCACACTTGTTTGCCAGACCCTGGACTTTTTCTGGTTGGGTATCGTAGTAATGGGGTACCATACTGAAACAGTCAATTAAACGTGGCCTCGATCATTATTTTGAAGGATAACTCCGGTTGGGTCTCGTCTAGGTCTGGTATTTACCCGCATCTGGCTCATACATTCGCATTCTTCGCATACTTGTTGGCCAGATCCTGTGTTTCTTTCTGGTTTGGATCACGTAGTAATGTGGCTCCAGACTGAAAAAGTCAATTCATCTTGGTTTCTATCAATATTTAAGAGGATAACAACGTTTAGGTTTGTGCTCGGTTTGGTATTTGGTATCATCTGGCTCATACTTTCGCATTTCTCGCATGCTTGTTGGTCAGATCCTGGGCTATTTCTGGTTGGGATCTCGTAGTAATGTGGTACCAGAATGAAACGATCAATTAATCCTGGATTCGGTCAATATTTTAGAGGATCACACGGGTTAGGTTTGTGTTAGCCTGGTATTTGCAATCATCTGGCTCATACTATCGCATTTTTCGCATACTTGTTGGCCAGATCCTGGGCTTTTTCTGGTTTGTATCACGTAGTAATGTGGTACCAGAATGAAACGGTCAATTCAACTTGGATTCGATGAATATTTTAGAGGCTAACACCGTTTAGGTTTGTGTTAGGTCTGGTATTTGCAACCATCTGGCTCATACTTTCGCACTCTTCGCACACTTGTTTGCCAGATCGTGTGTTTTTTTCTGGTTTGGATAACGTAGTAATGTGGTACCAGAAAGAAACTGTCAATTAAACCTGGATTCGATCAATATTTTAGAGGATCACACCGGTAGGTTTGTGTTAGGCCTGGTGTTTGCAATCATCTGGGTCATATTTTCGCGTTCATCGCACACTTGTTGGCCAGATCCTGTACTTTTTCTGGTTGGATCTCGTAGTAATGGGGTACCATACTGAAACAGTCAATTAAACGTGGCCTCGATCATTATTTTGAAGGATAACTCCGGTTGGATCTCGTCTAGGTCTGGTATTTACCCGCATCTGGCTCATACATTCGCATTCTTCGCATACTTGTTGGCCAGATCCTGTGTTTCTTTCTGGTTTGGATCTCGTAGTAATGTGGTACCAGACTGAAAAAGTCAATTCAACTTGGTTTCTATCAATATTTAAGAGGATAACAACGTTTAGGTTTGTGCTTGGTTTGGTATTTGCTATCATCTGGCTCATATTTTCGCATTTCTCGCATGCTTGCTGGCCAGATCCAGGGCTTTTTCTGGTTTGGATCACGTAGGAATGTGGTGCCAGTGTGAAACAGTCAACTAAACCTGGATTCGATCAATATTTTAGAGGATCACACCGGCTAGGTTTGTGATAGGCCTCGTATTTGCAATCATCTGGCTCATACTTTCGCATTCTTCGCATACTTGTTGGCCAGATCGTGTATTTCGATCTGGTTTGGATCACGTAGGAATGTGGTGCCAGTGTGAAACAGTCAACTAAACCTGGATTCGATCAATATTTTAGAGGATCACACCGGCTAGGTTTGTGTTAGGCCTGGTATTTGCAATCATCTGGCTCATACTTTCGCATTCTTCCCACACTTGTTGGCCAGATCCAGGACTTTTTCTGGTTTGGATCTCGTAGTGATGTGGTACCACACTGAAACAGTCAGTTAAACGTGGCCCCGACCAATATTTTAATGGATAACTCCGGTTGGATCACGTTTAGGTATGTGACTTGCCCTCATCTGGCTAATACTTTCGCATTTTTCGCATGCTTGTCGGCCAGATCCTGGGCTTTTTCTGGTTTGGATCTCGTAGTAATGTGGTACCATACTGAAACAGTCAACCAAACGTGGCCTCGATGAATATTTTAAAGTATAACACCGGTTGGTTCGCGTTTAGGTCTGGTATTTGCAATCATCTGCCTCATACTTTCGCATTTTTCGCATACTTGTTGGCCAGATCCGGGGCTTTTTCTCATTTGGATCACGCAGTAATGTGGTACCAGAATGAAACTGTCAATTAAACCTGGATTCGATCAATATTTTAGAGGATCACACCGGCTAGGTTTGTGTTAGGCCTGGTGTTTGCAATCATCTGGGTCATACTTTCGCGTTCATCGCACACTTGTTGGCCATATCCTGGACTTTTTGTGGTTTGGATCTCGTAGTAATGCGGTACCATACAGAAACAGTCAATTGAACGTGGCCTCGATCAATATTTTGAAGGATAACTCCGGTTGGATCTCGTCTAGGTTTGGTATTTTCCCGCATCTGGCTCATACATTTGCATTCTTCGCATACTTGTTGGCCAGATCCCGTGTTTCTTTCTGGTTTGGATCACGTAGCAATGTGGCACCAGACTGAAAAAGTCATTTCAACTTGGTTTCGATCAATATTTAAGAGGATAACAACGTTTAGGTTCGTGCTCGGTCTGGTATTTGCTATCATCTGGCTCACACTTTCGCATTTCTCGCATGCTTGTTGGCCAGATCCTGGGCTTTTCCTGGGTGGGATCTCGTAGTAATGTGGTACCAGAATGAAACGGTCAATTAATCCTGGATTCGGTCAATATTTTACAGGATCACACCGGTTAGATTTGTGTTAGCCTGGTATCTGCAATCATCTGGCTCATACTATCGCATTTCTCGCATACTTGTTCGCCAGATCCAGGGCTTTTTCTGGTATGGATCACGTAGGAATGTGGTGCCAGAATGAAACTGTCAATTAAACCTGGATTCGATCAATATTTTAGAGGATCACACCGGCCAGGTTTGTGTTAGGCCTGGTGTTTGCAATCATCTGGGTCATACTTTCGCGTTCATCGCACACTTGTTGGCCAGATCCTGGACTTTTTCTGGTTTGGATCTCGTAGTAATGCGGTATCATACTGAAACAGTCAATTAAACGTGGCCACGATCAATATTTTGAAGGATAACTGCGGTTGGGTCTCGTCTAGGTCTGGTATTTACCCGCATATGGCTCATACATTCGCATTCTTCGCATACTTCTTGGCCTGATCCTGTGTTTCTTTCTGGTTTGGATCATGTAGTAATGTGGTACCAGACTGAAAAAGTCAATTCAACTTGGTTTCTATCAATATTTAAGAGGATAACAACGTTTAGATTTGTGCTCGGTCTGGTATTTGTTGTCATCTAGCTCATACTTTCGTATTTCTCGCATGCTTGTTGGCCAGATCCTGGGCTTTTTCTGGTTCGTATCACGTAGTAATGTGGTACCAGAATGAAACTGTCAATTAAACCTGTATTCGATCAATATTTTAGAGGATCATACCGGTTAGCTTTGTGTTAGGCCTGGTATTTGCAATCATCTGGCTCATACTTTCGCATTCTTCGCATACTTGTTGGCCAGATGCTGTATTTCGATCTGGTTTGGATCACGTAGTAATGTGGTACCAGAATGAAACAGCCATTTCAACTTCGTGTCGATCAATATTTAAAAGGATAACGCCGTTTAGGTTTGTGTTAGGTCTGGTATTTGCAATCATCTGGGTCATACTTTCGCGTTCATCGCACACTTGTTGGCCAGATCCTGGACTTCTCCTGGTTTGGATCTCGCAGTAATGCGGTACCATACTGAAACAGTCAATTAAACGTGGCCTCGATCAATATTTAAAGGATAACTCCGGTTGCGTCTCGTTTAGGTCTGGTATTTACCCGCATCAGGCTCATACATTCGCATTCTTCGCATACCTGTTGGCCAGGTCCTGTGTTTCTTTCTGGTTTGGATCACGTAGTAATGTGATACCAGACTGAAAAAGTCAATTCAACTTGGATTCGATCAATATTTTAGAGGCTAACACCGTTTAGGTTTGTGTTAGGTCTGGTATTTGCAATCATCTGCCACGTACTTTCGCACTTTTCGCATACTTCTTGGCCAGATCCTGGGCTTTTTCTGGTTCGTATCACGTCGTAATGTGGTACCAGAATGAAACGGTCAATTAAACCTGTATTCGGACAATATTTTAGAGGATCACACCGGTTAGGTTTGTGTTAGGCCTGATATTTCCAATAATCTGGCTCATACTTTCGCATTCTTCGCATACTGGTTGGCCAGATATTGTGTTTCTTTCTGGTTTGGATCACGTAGTAATGTGGTATCAGACTGAAACAGCCAATTAAACTTGGTTTCGATCAATATTTAAGAGGGTAACACCGTTTAGGTTTGTGTTAGGTCTGGTATTTGCAATCATCTGGCTCATACCCTCGCATTTTTCGCATACTTGTTCGCCAGATCCAGGGCTTTTTCTGGTTTGGATCACGTAGTAATGTGGTACCACACTGAAACAGTCAGTTCAACGTGGCCTCGATCAATATTTAAGAGGATAACAACGTTTAGGTTTGTGTTAGGTCTGGTATTTGCAATCATCTGGGTCATACTTTCGCGTTCATCGCACACTTGTCGGCCAGATCCTGGGCTTTTTCTGGTTTGGATCTCGTAGTAATGTGGTACCTTACTGAAAAAGTCAATTAAACGTGGCCTCGATCAATATTTTAAAGTATAACACCGGTTGGTTCGCGTTTAGGTCTGGGATTTGCCCTCATCTGTCTCATACTTTCGCATTCTTCGCATACCTGATGGCCTGATCCTAAGCATTTTCTGGTTTGTATCACGCAGTAATGTGGTACCAGAATGAAACTGTCAATTAAACCTGGATTCGATGAATATTTTAGAGGATCACACCGGTTAGGCTTGTGTTAGGCCTGGTGTTTGCAATCATCTGGGTCATACTTTCGCGTTTATCGCATACTTGTTGGCCAGATCCTGGGCTTTTTCTGGTTTGTATCACGTAGTAATGTGGTACCAGAATGAAACTGTTAATTAAACCTGTATTCGATCAATATTTAAGAGGATAACAACGTTTAGATTTGTGCTCGGTCTGGTATTTGCTGTCATCTAGCTCATACTTTCGCATTTCTCGCATGCTTGTTGGCCAGTTCCTGGACTTTTTCTGGTTTGGATCTCGTAGTAATGCGGTACCATACTGAAACAGTCAATTAAACGTGGCCTCGATCAATATTTTGAAGGATAACTGCGGTTGGGTCTCGTCTAGGTCTGGTATTTACCCGCATTTGGCTCATACTTTCGCATTCTGCGCATACTGGTTGGCCAGATACTGTGTTTCTTTCTGGTTTGGATCACGTAGTAATGTGGTACCAGAATGAAACAGCCAATTCAACTTTGCGTCGATCAATATTTTAGAGGATCATACCGGTTAGGCTTGTGTTAGGCCTGGTGTTTGCAATCATCTGGGTCATACTTTCGCGTTCATCGCACACTTGTTGGCCAGATCCTGGACTTTTTCTGGTTTGGATCTCGTAGTAATGCGGTACCATACTGAAACAGTCAATTAAACGTGGCCTCGAACAATGTTTTGAAGGATAACTCCGGTTGGATCTCGTCTAGGTTTGGTATTTTCCCGCATCTGGCACATACAGTCGCATTCTTCGCATACCTGTTGGCCAGATCCTGTGTTTCTTTCTGGTACGGATCACGTAGTTATGTGGTACCAGATTGAAACTGTCAATGAAACCTGGTTACGGTCAATATTTTAGAGGATCTCACCGGTCAGGTTTGTGTTAGGTCTGGTATTTGCAATCACCTGGCTCATACTTTCGTATTTCTCGCATGCATGTTGGCCAGATCCTGGACTTTTTCTGGTTTATATCACGTAGTAATGCGGTTCCACACTGAAGCTGTCAGTTGTTCCTGTTTTCGATCAATATTTTAAAGTATAACACCGCTTCGTTCACGTTTAGGTCTGGGATTTGCCCTCATCTGGCTCATACTTTAGCATTCTTCCCATACTTGTTGGCCAGATCATGTGTTTCTTTCTGGTTTGTGTCACGCAGTAATGCGGTAACACGCTGAAGCAGCCGATTCAACTCGGTTTCTATGAATATATAAGAGGATAACAACGTTTAGGTTCGTGCTCGGTCTGGTATTTGCTATCATCTGGCTCATACTTTCGCATTCTTAGCATACTTGTTGGCCAGATCATGGGCTTTTTCTGATTTGGATCACGTAGTAATGGGGTACCACACCGAAACAGTCAATTAAATCTGAATTCGATCAATATTTTGGAGGAGAACGCCGGTTATGTCTGGGTTAGGTCTGGTATTTGCCATCATCTAGGTCATACTTTCGCATTTTTCGCATACTTGAATGGTCAGATCCTGGCCTTTTTCTGGCTTGGGCCACTTAGTAGTGCGGTACCATACTGAAACAGTCAATTAAACGTGGCCTCGATCAATATTGTGAAGGATAACTCCGGTTGGATCTCGTCTAGGTTTGGTATTTTCCCGCATCTGGCTCATACTATCGCATTTGTCGCATACTTGTTGGCCAGATCCTGGACTCTTTCTGGTTTGTATCACGTAGTAATGTGGTACCAGAATGAAACTGTCAATGAAACCTGGATTCGGTCAATAGTTTTTGAGGATCACACCGGTTAGGTTTGTGTTAGGTCTGGTATTTGCAATCATCTGGCTCATACTTTCGCATTTCTCGCATGCTTGTTGGCCAGATCCTGGGCTTTTTCTGGTTGGGATCTCGTAGTAATGTGGTTCCAGAATGAAACGGTTAATTAATCCTGGATTCGGTCAATATTTTAGAGGATCACACCGGTTAGGTTTGTGTTAGCCTGGTATTTGCAATCATCTGGCTCATACTATCGCATTTTTCGCATACTTGTTGGCCAGATCGTGAGCTTTTTCTGGTTGGGATCTCGTAGTAATGTGGTACCAGAATGAAAAAGTCAATTAAACGTGGCCTCGAACAATGTTTTGAAGGATAACTCCGGTTGGATCTCGTCTAGGTTTGGTATTTTCCCGCATCTGGCTCATACTATCGCATTTGTCGCATACTTGTTGGCCAGATCCTGGACTCTTTCTGGTTTGTATCACGTAGTAATGTGGTACCAGAATGAAACTGTAAATTAAACCTGTATTCGATCAATATTTAAGAGAATAACACCGTTTAGGTATGTGTTAGGCCTGGTGTTTGGAATCACCTGGGTCATACTTTCGCGTTCATCGCACACTTGTTGGCCAGATCCCGGACTTTTTCTAGTTTGGATCTCGTAGTAATGCGGTACCATACTGAAACAGTCAATTAAACGCGGCCTCGATCAATATTTTAAAGGATAACTCCGGTTGCGTCGCGTTTAGGTCTGTTATTTACCCGCATCCAGCTCATACATACGCATTCTTCGCATACCTGTTGGCCAGGTCTGTGTTTCTTTCTGGTTTGGATCACGTAGTAATGTGATACCAGACTGAAAAAGTCAATTCAACTTGGATTCGCTCAATATTTTAGAGGCTAACACCGTTTAGGTTTGTGTTAGGTCTGGTATTTGCAATCATCTGCCACGTACTTTCGCATTTTTCGCATACTTCTTGGCCAGATCCTGGGCTTTTTCTGGTTCGTATCACGTCGTAATGTGGTACCAGAATGAAACGGTCAATTAAACCTGTATTCGGACAATATTTTAGAGGATCACACCGGTTAGGTTTGTGTTAGGCCTGATATTTCCAATAATCTGGCTCATACTTTCGCATTCTTCGCATACTGGTTGGCCAGATACTGTGTTTCTTTCTGGTTTGGATCACGTAGTAATGTGGTATCAGACTGAAACAGCCAATTAAACTTGGTTTCGATCAATATTTAAGAGGGTAACACCGATTAGGTTTGTGTTAGGTCTGGTATTTGCAATCATCTGGCTCATACCCTCGCATTTTTCGCATACTTGTTCGCCAGATCCAGGGCTTTTTCTGGTTTGGATCACGTAGTAATGTGGTACCACACTGAAACAGTCAGTTCAACGTGGCCTCGATCAATATTTAAGAGGATAACAACGTTTAGGTTTGTGTTAGGTCTGGTATTTGCAATCATCTGGGTCATACTTTCGCGTTCATCGCACACTTGTCGGCCAGATCCTGGGCTTTTTCTGGTTTGGATCTCGTAGTAATGTGGTACCTTACTGAAAAAGTCAATTAAACGTGGCCTCGATCAATATTTTAAAGTATAACACCGGTTGGTTCGCGTTTAGGTCTGGGATTTGCCCTCATCTGTCTCATACAGACGCATTCTTCGCATACTTGTTGGCCAGATCCTGTGATTCTTTCTGGTATGGATCACGTAGTAATGTGGTACCAGAATGAAACTGTCAATGAAACCTGGATTCGGTCAATATTTAAGAGGATAACACCGTTTAGGTTTGTGTTAGGCCTGGTATTTGCAATCATCTGGCTCATACTTTAGCATTCTTCCCATACTTGATGGCCAGATCCTGTGTTTCTTTCTGGTTTGTGTCACGCAGTAATGCGGTAACAGCCTGAAACAGCCAATTCAACACGGTTTCTATCAATATTTAAGAGGATAACAACGTTTAGGTTTGTGCTCGGTCTGGTATTCGCTATCATCTGGCTCATACTTTCGCATTTCTCGCATGCTTGTTGGCCAGATGCTGGGCTTTTCCTGGGTGGGATCTCGTAGTAATGTGGTACCAGAATGAAACGGTCAATTAATCCTGGATTCGGTCAATATTTTAGAGGATCATACCGGTTAGGTTTGTGTTAGCCTGGTATTTGCAATCATCTGGCTCATACTATCGCATTTTTCGCATACTTGTTGGCCAGATCCTGGGCTTTTTCTGGTTTGTATCACGTAGTAATGTGGTACCAGAATGAAACTGTTAATTAAACCTGTATTCGATCAATATTTAAGAGGATAACAACGTTTAGATTTGTGCTCGGTCTGGTATTTGTTGTCATCTAGCTCATACTTTCGCATTTCTCGCATGCTTGTTGGCCAGTTCCTGGACTTTTTCTGGTTTGGATCTCGTAGTAATGGGGTACCACACCGAAACAGTCAATTAAATCTGAATTCGATCAATATTTTGGAGGAGAACGCCGGTTATGTCTGGGTTAGGTCTGGTATTTGTCATCATCTAGGTCATACTTTCGCATTTTTCGCATACTTGAATGGTCAGATCCTGGCCTTTTTCTGGCTTGGGCCGCTTAGTAGTGCGGTACCATACTGAAACAGTCAATTAAACGTGGCCTCGATCAATATTGTGAAGGATAACTCCGGTTGGATCTCGTCTAGGTTTGGTATTTTCCCGCATCTGGCTCATACTATCGCATTTTTAGCATACTTGTTGGCCAGATCATGGGCTTTTCTGACTTGGATCACGTAGTAATGTGGTACCACACCGAAACAGTCAATTAAACCTGGATTCGATCAACACTTTAGAGGATAACGCCGGTTATATCTGGGTTAGATCTGGTATTTGCAACCATCTGCCTCATACTTTTGCATTTACGCATAGCTGTTGGCCAGATCCAGGGTTTTTTCTGATTTGGATCACGTAGTAATGTGGTACCACACCGAAACAGTCAATTAAATCTGAATTCGATCAATATTTTGGAGGAGAACGCCGGTTATGTCTGGGTTATGTCTAGTATTTGCCATCATCTAGCTCATACTTTCGCATTTTTCGCATACTTCAATGGTCAGATCCTGGCCTTTTTCTGGCTTGGACCACGTAGTAATGCGGTACCACACCGAAACAGTCAATTATACCTGGTTGCCACTAATATTTTAGAGGATAACGCCGGTTATGTCTGGGTTACGTCTGGTGTTTGCAATCATCTTCCTCATACTACCGCATTTTTCACATACTTGTTGTCGAGATCCTGCGTTTTTTCTGGTTTGGATCACGTAGTAATGTGGTAACACACCGAAACTGTCAATTAAATCTGAATTCGATCAATATTTTGGAGGAGAACGCCGGTTATGTCTGGGTTAGGTCTAGTATTTGCCATCATCTAGCTCATACTTTCGCATTTTTCGCATACTTGAATGATCAGATCCTGGCCTTTTTCTGGCTTGGACCACGTAGTAATGCGGTACCACACCGAAACAGTCAATTATACCTGGTTGCCACTAATATTTTAGAGGATAACGCCGGTTATGTCTGGGTTACGTCTGGTGTTTGCAATCATTTTCCTCATACTACCGCATTTTTCACATACTTGTTGTCGAGATCCTGCGTTTTTTCTGGTTTGGATCACGTAGTAATGTGGTAACACACCGAAACTGTCAATTAAACCTGGTTGCGAATAATATTTTAGAGGACAACGCCGGATATGCCTGGGTAAGGTCTGGTATTTGCAATCATCTGGCTCATACTTTTGCATTTTTTGCATACTTGTTGGCCACATCCTGGGTTTTTCTCTGGTTAGGATCGCGTATTAATGTGGGGCCACACTGAAATAGTCCAGTCAACCTGGATTCGATCAATATTTTAGAGGATAACACCGTTTATGTCTGGGTTACGTCTGGTATTTGTAATCATCTTGCTCATACTTTCGCATTTTTCGCATACTTGAATGGTCAGATCCTGGCCTTTTTCTGGCTTGGACCACGTAGTAATGCGGTACCACACAGAAATCGTCCATTCAACCTGGATTCGATGAATATTTTAGAGGATAACACCGTTTATGTCTGGGCTACGTCTGGTATTTGCAATCATCATGCTCATACTTTCGCATTCTTCCCATACTTGTTGGCCAGATCCTGTGTTTCTTTCTGGTTTGTGTCACGCAGTAATGCGGTAACAGGCTGAAGCAGCCAATTCAACTCGGTTTCTATCAATATTTAAGAGGATAACAACGTTTAGGTTTGTGCTCGGTCTGGTATTCGCTATCATCTGGCTCATACTTTCGCATTTCTCACATGCTTGTTGGCCAGATCCTGGGCTTTTTCTGGTTGGGATCTCGTAGTAATGTGGTACCAGAATGAAACGGTCAATTAATCCTGGATTCGATCAATATTTAAGAGGATAACACCGTTTAGGATTGTGTTAGGCCTGGTGTTTGCAATCATCTTCCTCATACTTTCGCATTTTTCGCATACTTGTAGGCCAGATCCTGGGCTTTTTCTGATTTGGATCACGTAGTAATGTGGTACCACACCGAAACAGTCAATTAAATCTGAATTCGATCAATATTTTGGAGGAGAACGCCGGTTATGTCTGGGTTAGGTCTAGTATTTGCCATCATCTAGCTCATACTTTCGCATTTTTCGCATACTTGAATGGTCAGATCCTGGGCTTTCTCTGGTTTGTATCACGTAGTAATGTGGTACCAGAATGAAACTGTAAATTAAACCTGTAATCGATCAATATCTAATAGGATAACACCGTTTAGGTTTGTGTTAGGCCTGGTGTTTGCAATCATCTTCCTCATACTTTCGCATTTTTCGCATACTTGTAGGCCAGATCCTGGGCATTTTCTGATTTGGATCACGTAGTAATGTGGTACCACACCGAAACAGTCAATTAAATCTGAATTCGATCAGTATTTTGGAGGAGAACGCCGGTTATGTCTGGGTTAGGTCTAGTATTTGCCATCATCTAGCTCATACTTTCGCATTTTTCGCATACTTGAATGGTCAGATCCTGGGCTTTTTCTGGTTTGTATCACGTAGTAATGTGGTACCAGAATGAAACTGTAAATTAAACCTGTATTCGATCAATATTTAAGAGGATTAAACACCGTTTAGGTTTGTGTTAGGCCTGGTGTTTGCAATCATCTTCCTCATACTTTCGCATTTTTCGCATACTTGTAGGCCAGATCCTGGGCTTTTTCTGATTTGGATCACGTAGTAATGTGGTACCACACCGAAACAGTCAATTAAATCTGAATTCGATCAATATTTTGGAGGAGAACGCAGGTTATGTCTGGGTTAGGTCTAGTATTTGCCATCATCTAGCTCATACTTTCGCATTTTTCGCATACTTGAATGGTCAGATCCTGGCCTTTTTCTGGCTTGGACCACGTAGTAATGCGGTACCACACCGAAACAGTCAATTATACCTGGTTGCCACTAATATTTTAGAGGATAACGCCGGTTATGTCTGGGTTACGTCTGGTGTTTGCAATCATCTTCCTCATACTATCGCATTTTTCGCATACTAGTTGGCCAGATCCTGCGTTTTTTCTGGTTTGTATTACGTAGTAATGTGGTACCAGAATGAAGCGGTCAATTAAACCTGTATTCGGACAATATTTTAGAGGATCACACCGGTTAGGTTTGTGTTAGGTCTGGTATTTCCAATCATCTGGCTCATACTTTCGCATTTTTCGCATACTTGTTGGCCAGATCCAGGGTTTTTTCAGGTTAGGATCGCGTATTAATGTGGTACCACACCGAAACAGTCAACTAAACTTGGTTGCGAAATATATTTTAGAGTATCACGCCGGTTATGGCTGGGTTAGTTCAGGTATTTGCAATCATCTGGCCCATACTTTCGCATTTTTCACATACTTGTTGTCGAGATCCTGCGTTTTTTCTGGTTGGGATCACGTAATAATGTGGTAACACACCGAAACTGTCAATTAAACCTGGTTGCGAATAATATTTTAGAGGACAACGCCGGATATGCCTGGGTGAGGTCTGGTATTTGCAATCATCTGCCTCATACTTTCGCATTTTTCGCATACTTGAATGGTCAGATCCTGGCCTTTTTCTGGCTTGGACCACGTAGTAATGCGGTACCATACAGAAATAGTCCATTCAACCTGGATTCGATGAATATTTTAGAGGATAACACCGTTTATGTCTGGGTTACGTCTGGTATTTGCAATCATCTTGCTCATACTTTCGCATTCTTCCCATACTTGTTGGCCAGATCCTGTGTTTCTTTCTGGTTTGTGTCACGCAGTAATGCGGTAACAGGCTGAAGCAGCCAATTCAACTCGGTTTCTATCAATATTTAAGAGGATAACAACGTTTAGGTTTGTGCTCGGTCTGGTATTCGCTATCATCTGGCTCATACTTTCGCATTTCTCGCATGCTTGTTGGCCAGATCCTGGGCTTTTTCTAGTTTGGATCTCGTAGTAATGCGGTACCATACTGAAACAGTCAATTAAACGTGGCCTCGATCAATATTTTAAAGGATAACTCCGGTTGCGTCTCGTTTAGGTTTGGTATTTTCCCGCATCTGGCTCATACATTCGCATTCTTCGCATACTTGTTGGCCAGATCCTGTGTTTCTTTCTGGTTTGGATCACGTAGCAATGTGGTACCAGAATGAAAAAGTCAATTCAACTTGGTTTCGATCAATATTTAAGAGGATAACACCGTTTAGGTTTGTGCTTGGTCTGGTATTTGCTATCATCTGGCTCATATTTTCGCATTTCTCGCATGCTTGGTGGACAGATCCTGGGCTTTTTCTGGTTGGGATTGTGTAGTAATGTGGTACCACAAAAAACAATCAATTAAACCTGACCGCGATCAATATTTTAAAGTATAACACCGGTTAGTTCACGTTTAGGCCTGGTATTTGCAATCATCTGGCTCATACTTTCGCATTCTTCGCATACTTGTTGGTCAGGTCCTGTGTTTCGATCTGGTTTGGATCAGGTTGTAATGTGGTACCAGAATGAAACAGCCAATTCAACTTCGTTTCGATCGATATTTGAGAGATAACACCGTTTAGGTTTGTGCTCGGTCTGGTATTCGCTATCATCTGGCTCATACTTTCGCATTTCTCGCATGCTTGTTGGCCAGATCCTGGGCTTTTTCTGGTTGGGATCTCGTAGTAATGTGGTACCAGAATGAAACGGTCAATTAATCCTGGATTCGGTCAATATTTTAGAGGATCACACCGGTTAGGTTTGTGTTAGCCTGGCTATTTGCAATCATCTGGCTCATACTATCGCCTTCTTCGCATACTTGTTGGTCAGGTCCTGTGTTTCGATCTGGTTTAGATCACGTAGTAATGTGGTACCAGAATGAAACAGCCAATTCAACTTCGTTTCAATCAATATTTAAGGGATAACACCGTTTAGGTTTGTGTTAGGTCTGGTATTTGCAATCATCTGGTTCATACTATCGCATTTGTCGCATACTTGATGGCCAGATCCTGGACTTTTTCTGGTTTGGATAACGTAGTAATGTGGTACCATACTGAAACAGTCAATTAAACGTGGCCTGGATCAATATTTTGATGGATAACTCCGGTTGGGTCTCGTCTAGGTCTGGTATTTACCCGCATTTGGCTCATACATTCGCATTCTTCGCATACTTGTTGGCCAGATCCTGTGTTACTTTCTGGTTTGGATCATGTAGTAATGTGGTACCAGACTGAAAAAGTCAATTCAACTTGGTTTCTATCAATATTTAAGAGGATTACAACGTTTAGATTTGTGCTCGGTTCTGGTATTTGTTGTCATCTAGCTCATACTTTCGCATTTCTCGCATGATTGTTGGCCAGATCCTGGGCTTTTTCTGGTTGGGATTGTGTAGTAATGTGGTACCACACTAAACAGTCAATTAAACCTGACCTGGATCAATATTTTAAAGTATAACACCGGTTAGTTCACGTTTAGGTCTGGTATTTACCCGCATCAGGCTCATACATTCGCATTCTTCGCATACCTGTTGGCCAGGTCCTGTGTTTCTTTCTGATTTGGATCACGTAGTAATGTGGTACCACACAGAAACAGTCAATTAAAGCTGTGTCCGATTAATATTTTACAGGATAACGCAGGTTATTTCTGGGTTAGGTCTGGTATTTGCAATCATCCGGCTCATACTTTTGCATTTTTCCCATACTTGTTGGCAAAATCCTGGGTTTTTCTCTGATTAGGATCGCGTATTAATGTGGTGCCACACTGAAATAATCAATTAAAGCTGCTTTAGATCAATATTTTATAGGATAACACCGGTTAGGTTTGTGTTAGGTCTGGTATTTGCAATCATCTGCCTCATACTTTCGCATGTTTTGCATTCTTGTTGGCCAGATCCTGGCCTTTTTCTGGCTTGGACCACGTAGTAATGCGGTTCCACACCGAAACAGTCAATTATACCTGGTTGCCATTAATATTTTAGAGGATAACGCCAGTTATGTCTGGGTTACGTCTGGTGTTTGCAATCATCTTCCTCATACTTTGGCATTTTTCGCATACTACTTGGCCAGATCCTGGGCTTTTTCTGGTTTGGATCACGCAGTAATGTGGTACCAGAATGAAACTGTCAATTAAACCTGGATTCGATCAATATTTTAGAGGACCACACCGTTTAGGTTCGTGCTCTGTCTGGTATTTGCTATCATCTGGCTCATACCTTCGCATTTCTCGCATGCTTGATGTCCAGATCCTGGGCTTTTTCTGGTTGGGATTGTGTAGGAATGTGGTACAACAATAAACAGTCAATTAAACCTGACCTCGATCAATATTTTAAAGACTAACACCGGTTGGTTCACGTTTAGGTCTGGGTTTTGCCCGCATCTGTCTCATACTTTCGCACTTTTCGCATACTTGTTGGCCAGATCCTGGACTTTTTCAGGTTTGGATCTCGTAGTAATGTGGTACCACAATGAAACAGTCAATTCTACTTGGTTTCGATCAATATTTTAGAGGCTAACACCGTTTAGGTTTGTGTTAGCCTGGTATTTGCAATCATCTGGCTCATACTATCGCATTTTTCGCATACTAGTTGGCCAGATCCTGCGTTTTTTCTGGTTTGTATTACGTAGTAATGTGGTACCAGAATGAAACTGTCAATTAAACCTGGATTCGATCAATATTTTAGAGGATCACACCGGTTAGGTTTGTGTTAGGCCTGGTGTTTGGAATCACATGGGTCATACTTTCGCGTTCATCGCACACTTGTTGGCCAGATCCTGGACTTTTTCTGGTTTGGATCTCGCAGTAATGCGGTACCATACTGGAACGGTCAATTAAACGTGGCCTCGATCAATATTTTAAAGGATAACACTGGTTGCGTCTCGTTTAGGTCTGGTATTTACGCACATCTGGCTCATACATTTGCATTCTTCGCATACCTGTTGGCCAGGTCCTGTGTTTCTTTCTGGTTTGGATCACGTAGTAATGTGATACCAGACAGAAAAAGTCAATTCAACATGGATTCGATCAATATTTTAGAGGCTAACACCGTTCAGGGTTGTGTTGGGTCTGGTATTTGCACTCATCTGCCTCATACTTTCGCAATTTTCGCATACTTGTTGGCCAGATCCTGGGCTTTCTCTGGTTCGAATCACGTAGTAATGTGGTACCAGAATGAAACGGTCAATTAAACCTGTATTCGGACAATATTTTAGAGGATCACACCGGTTAGGTTTGTGTTAGGTCTGGTATTTCCAATCATCTGGCTCATACTTTCGCATTTTTCGCATACTTGTTGGCCAGATCCTGGGCTTTTTCAGGTTAGGATCATGTATTAATGTGGTGCCACACAGAAATAGTCCATTCAACCTGGATTCGATCAATATTTTAGAGGATAACACCGTTTATGTCTGGGTTACGTCTGGTATTTGCAATCATCTTGCTCATACTTTCGTATTTTTCGCATACTTGAATGGTCAGATCCTGGCCTTTTTCTGGCTTGGACCACGTAGTAATGCGGTACCACACAGAAATAGTCCATTCAACCTGGATTCGATCAATATTTTAGAGGATAACACCGTTTATGTCTGGGTTACGTCTGGTATTTGCAATCATCTTGCTCATACTTTCTCATTTTTCGCATACTTGAATGGTCAGATCCTGGCCTTTTTCTGGCTTGGACCACGTAGTAATGCGGTACCACACAGAAATAGTCCATTCAACCTGGATTCGATCAATATTTTAGAGGATAACACCGTTTATGTCTGGGTTACGTCTGGTATTTGCAATCATCTTGCTCATACTTTCTCATTTCTCGCATACTTGAATGGTCAGATCCTAGCCTTTTTCTGGCTTGGACCACGTAGTAATGCGGTACCACACAGAAATAGTCCATTCAACCTGGATTCGACCAATATTTTAGAGGATAACACCGTTTATGTCTGGGTTACGTCTGGTATTTGCAATCATCTTGCTCATACTTTTGCATTCTTCCCATACTTGTTGGCCAGATCCTGCGTTTCTTTCTGGTTTATGTCACGCAGTAATGCGGTAACAGGCTGAAGCAGCCAATTCAACTCGGTTTCTGTCAATATTTAAGAGGATAACAACGTTTAGGTTTGTGCTCGGTCTGGTATTCGCTATCATCTGGCTCATACTTTCGCATTTCTCGCATGCTTGTTGGCCAGATCCTGGACTTTTTCAGGTTGGGATCTCGTAGTAATGTGGTACCAGAATGAAACTGTAAATTAAACCTGTATTCGATCAATATTTAAGAGGATAACACCGTTTAGGTTTGTGTTAGGCCTGGTGTTTGCAATCATCTGGGTCATACTTTCGCGTTCATCGCACACTTGTTGGCCAGATCCTGGACTTTTTCTGGTTTGTATCACGTAGTAATGTGGTACCAGAATGAAACTGTAAATTAAACCTGTATTCGATCAATATTTAAGAGGATAACACCGTTTAGGTTTGTGTTAGGCCTGGTGTTTGGAATCATCTTCCTCATACTTTCGCATTTTTCGCATACTAGTTGGCCAGATCCTGTGTTTTTTCTGGATTGGATCACCTAGTAATGTGGTACCACACTGCAACAGTCAATTAAATCTGGTTCCGACTAATATTTTCGAGGATAACGCCGGTTAAGTCTGGGTATGTTCTGGTATTTGCAACCAGCTGCCTCATACTTTCGCATCTTTCGCATACTTGTTGGCCAGATCCTGGGCTTTTTCTGGTTTGGATCACGCAGTAATGTGGTACCAGAATGAAACTGTCAATTAAACCTGGATTCGATCAAGATTTTAGACGATCACACCGGTTAGGTTTGTGTTAGGCCTGGTGTTTGCAATCATCTGGGTCATACTTTAGCATTCTTCCCAGTCTTGTTGGCCAGATCCTGTGTTTCTTTCTGGTTTGGATCACGTAGCAATGTGGTACCAGACTGAAAAAGTCAATTAAACGTGGCCTCGATCAATATTTTAAAGGATAACTCCGGTTGCGTCTCGTTTAGGTTTGGTATTTTCCCGCATCTGGCTCATACATTCGCATTCTTCGCATACTTGTTGGCCAGATCCTGTGTTTCTTTCTGGTTTGGATCACGTAGCAATGTGGTACCAGAATGAAAAAGTCAATTCAACTTGGTTTCGATCAATATTTAAGAGGATCACACCGGTTAGGTTTGTGTTAGGTCTGGTATTTGCCCCCATCTGTCTCATACCTTCGCATTCTTCGCATACCTGTTGGCCTCATGCTGGGCTTTTTCTGGTTTGGATCACGTAGTAATATGGTACCAGAATGAAACAGTCAACTAAACCTGGATTCGATCAATATTTTAGAGGATCACACCGGTTAGGTTTGTGTTAGGTCTGGTATTTGCCCCCATCTGTCTCATACCTTCGCATTCTTCGCATACCTGTTGGCCTCATGCTGGGCTTTTTCTGGTTTGGATCACGTAGTAATATGGTACCAGAATGAAACAGTCAACTAAACCTGGATTCGATCAATATTTTAGAGGATCACACCGGTTAGGTTTGTGTTAGGTCTGGTATTTGCAATCATCTGGCTCATACTTTCGCATTTCTCGCATGCTTGCTGGCCAGAACCTAGGCTTTTTCTGGTTTATATCACGTAGTAATATGGTACCACAATGAAACAGTCAACTAAACCTGGATTCGATCAATATTTTAGAGGATCACACCGGTTAGGTTTGTGTTAGGTCTGGTATTTGCAATCATCTGGCTCATACTTTCGCATTTCTCGCATGCTTGTTGGCCAGATCCTGTGTTTCTTTCTGGTTTGTGTCACGCAGTAATGCGGTAACAGGCTGAAACAGCCAATTCAACTCGGTTTCTATCAATATTTAAGAGGATAACAACGTTTAGGTTTGTGCTCGGTCTGGTTTTCGCTATCATCTGGCTCATACTTTCGCATTTCTCGCATGCTTGTTGGCCAGATCCTGGGCTTTTTCTGGTTGGGATCTCGTAGTAATGTGGTACCAGAATGAAACGGTCAATTAATCCTGGATTCGGTCAATATTTTAGAGGATCACACCGTTTAGGTTTGTGTTAGGTCTGGTATTTGCACTCATCCGATTCATACTATCGCATTTTTCGCATACTTGTTGGCCAGATCCTGGACTTTTTCTGGTTTGGATAACGTAGTAATGTGGTACCATACTGAAACAGTCAATTAAACCTGACCTGGATCAATATTTTAAAGTATAACACCGGTTAGTTCACGTTTAGGTCTGGTATCTACCCGCACCAGGCTCATACATTCGCATTCTTCGCATACCTGTTGGCCAGGTCCTGTGTTTCTTTCTGATTTGGTTCACGTAGTAATGTGGTACCACACAGAAACAGTCAATTAAACCTGTTTCCGATTAATATTTTACAGGATAACGCCGGTTATTTCTGAGTTAGGTCTGGTATTTGCAATAATCCGGCTCATACTTTTGCATTTTTCCCATACTTGTTGGCAAAATCCTGGGTTTTTCTCTGATTAGGATCGCGTATTAATGTGGTGCCACACTGAAATAATCAATTAAAGCTGCTTCCGATCAATATTTTATAGGATAACACCGGTTAGGTTTGTGTTAGGTCTGGTATTTGCAATCATCTGCCTCATACTTTCGCACGTTTTGCATTCTTGTTGGCCAGATCCTGGCCTTTTTCTGGCTTGGACCACGTAGTAATGCGGTACCACACCGAAACAGTCAATTATACCTGGTTGCCGTTAATATTTTAGAGGATAACGCCAGTTATGTCTGGGTTACGTCTGGTGTTTGCAATCATCTTCCTCATACTTTCGCATTTTTCGCATACTAGTTGGCCAGATCCTGCGTTTTTTCTGGTTTGGATCACGTAGTAATGTGGTACCACACTGTAACAGTCAATTAAACGTGGCCTCGATCAATATTTTGAAGGATAACTCCGGTTGGATCTCGTCTAGGTTTGGTATTTTCCCGCATCTGGCTCATACATTCGCATTCTTCGCATACTTGTTGGCCAGATCCTGTGTTTCTTTCTGGTTTGGATCACGTAGCAATGTGGTACCAGACTGAAAAAGTCAATTCAACTTGGTTTCGATCAATATTTAAGAGGATAACACCGTTTAGGTTTGTGCTTGGTCTGGTATTTGCTATCATCTGGCTCATATTTTCGCATTTCTCGCATGCTTGGTGGCCAGATCCTGGGCTTTTTCTGGTTGGGATTGTGTAGTAATGTGGTACCACAAAAAACAGCCAATTAAACCTGACCGCGATCAATATTTTAAAGTATAACACCGGTTATTTCACGTTTAGGCCTGGTATTTGCAATCATCTGGCTCATACTTTCGCATTCTTCGCATACTTGTTGGTCAGGTCCTGTGTTTCGATCTGGTTTGGATCAGGTTGTAATGTGGTACCAGAATGAAACAGCCAATTAAATCTGGTTCCGACTAATATTTTCGAGGATAACGCCGGTTAAGTCTGGGTATGTTCTGGTATTTGCAAACAGCTGCCTCATACTTTCGCATCTTTCGCATACTTGTTGGCCAGATCCTGGGCTTTTTCTGGTTTGGATCACGTAGTAATGTGGTACCAGAATGCAAATGTCAATGAAACCTGGATTCGGTCAATATTTTAGAGGATCACACCGGTTAGGTTTGTGTTAGGTCTGGTATTTGCCCCCATCTGTCTCATACCTTCGCATTCTTCGCATACCTGTTGGCCTCATGCTGGGCTTTTTCTGGTTTGGATCACGTAGTAATATGGTACCAGAATGAAACAGTCAACTAAACCTGGATTCGATCAATATTTTAGAGGATCACACCGGTTAGGTTTGTGTTAGGTCTGGTATTTGCAATCATCTGGCTCATACTTTCGCATTTCTCGCATGCTTGCTGGCCAGAACCTAGGCTTTTTCTGGTTTATATCACGTAGTAATATGGTACCACAATGAAACAGTCAACTAAACCTGGATTCGATCAATATTTTAGAGGATCACACCGGTTAGGTTTGTGTTAGGTCTGGTATTTGCAATCATCTGGCTCATACTTTCGCATTTCTCGCATGCTTGTTGGCCAGATCCTGTGTTTCTTTCTGGTTTGTGTCACGCAGTAATGCGGTAACAGGCTGAAACAGCCAATTCAACTCGGTTTCTATCAATATTTAAGAGGATAACAACGTTTAGGTTTGTGCTCGGTCTGGTTTTCGCTATCATCTGGCTCATACTTTCGCATTTCTCGCATGCTTGTTGGCCAGATCCTGGGCTTTTTCTGGTTGGGATCTCGTAGTAATGTGGTACCAGAATGAAACGGTCAATTAATCCTGGATTCGGTCAATATTTTAGAGGATCACACCGTTTAGGTTTGTGTTAGGTCTGGTATTTGCACTCATCCGATTCATACTATCGCATTTTTCGCATACTTGTTGGCCAGATCCTGGACTTTTTCTGGTTTGGATAACGTAGTAATGTGGTACCATACTGAAACAGTCAATTAAACCTGACCTGGATCAATATTTTAAAGTATAACACCGGTTAGTTCACGTTTAGGTCTGGTATCTACCCGCACCAGGCTCATACATTCGCATTCTTCGCATACCTGTTGGCCAGGTCCTGTGTTTCTTTCTGATTTGGTTCACGTAGTAATGTGGTACCACACAGAAACAGTCAATTAAACCTGTTTCCGATTAATATTTTACAGGATAACGCCGGTTATTTCTGAGTTAGGTCTGGTATTTGCAATAATCCGGCTCATACTTTTGCATTTTTCCCATACTTGTTGGCAAAATCCTGGGTTTTTCTCTGATTAGGATCGCGTATTAATGTGGTGCCACACTGAAATAATCAATTAAAGCTGCTTTCGATCAATATTTTATAGGATAACACCGTTTAGGTTCGTGCTCGGTCTGGTATTTGCTATCATCTGGCTCATACTTTCGCATTTCTCGTATGCTTGATGGCCAGAACCTGGGCTTTTTCTGGTTGGGATTGTGTAGGAATGTGGTACAACAATAAACAGTCAATAAAACCTTACCTCGATCAATATTTTAAAGACTAACACCGGTTGGTTCACGTTTAGGTCTGGGTTTTGCCCGCATCTGTCTCATACTTTCGCACTTTTCGCATACTTGTTGGCCAGATCCTGGACTTTTTCAGGTTTGGATCTCGTAGTAATGTGGTACCACAATGAAACAGTCAATTCTACTTGGTTTCGATCAATATTTTAGAGGCTAACACCGTTTAGGTTTGTGTTAGCCTGGTATTTGCAATCATCTGGCTCAAACTATCGCATTTTTCGCATACTTGTTGGCCAGATCCTGGGCTTTTTCTGGTTGGGGTCTCGTAGTAATGTGGTACCAGAATGAAACTGTAAATTAAACCTGTATTCGATCAATATTTAAGAGAATAACACCGTTCGGGTTTTTGTTAGGCCTGGTATTTGCAATCATCTGGCTCATACTTTCGCTTTTTTCGCATACTTGTAGGCCAGATCCTGGGCTTTTTCTGATTTGGATCACGTAGTAATGTGGTACCACACCGAAACAGTCAATTAAATCTGAATTCGATCAATATTTTGGAGGAGAACGCCGGTTATGTCTGGGTTAGGTCTAGTATTTGCCATCACCTAGCTCATACTTTCGCATTTTTCGCATACTTGAATGGTCAGATCCTGGCCTTTTTCTGGCTTGGACCACGTAGTAATGCGGTACCACACCGAAACAGTCAATTATACCTGGTTGCCACTAATATTTTAGAGGATAACGCCGGTTATGTCTGGGGTACGTCTGGTGTTTGCAATCATCTTCCTCATACTTTCGCATTTTTCGCATACTAGTTGGCCAGATCCTGTGTTTCTTTCTGGTTTGGATCACGTAGTAATGTGATACCTGACTGAAAAAGTCAATTCAACTTGGATTCGATCAATATTTTAGAGGCTAACACCGTTTAGGTTTGTGTTGGGTCTGGTATTTGCACTCATCTGCCTCATACTTTCGCAATTTTCGCATACTTGTTGGCCAGATCCTGGGCTTTCTCTGGTTCGAATCACGTAGTAATGTGGTACCAGAATGAAACGGTCAATTAAACCTGTATTCGGACAATATTTTAGAGGATCACACCGGTTAGGTTTGTGTTAGGTCTGGTATTTCCAATCATCTGGCTCATACTTTCGCATTTTTCGCATACTTGTTGGCCAGATCCTGGGCTTTTTCAGGTTAGGATCGCGTATTAATGTGGTACCACACCGAAACAGTCAATTAAACTTGGTTGCGGTATATATTTTAGAGGATAACGCCGGTTATTTCTGGGTTAGTTCTGGTATTTGCAATCATCTGGCTCATACTATTGCATTTTTTGCACACTCTTTGGCCAGATCCTGGGTTTTTCTCTGGTTAGGATCGCGTATTAATGTGGGGCCACACTGATATAGTCCAGTCAACCTGGATTCGATCAATATTTTAGAGGATGACACCGGTTAGGTCGGGGTTGCGTCTGGTATTTGCGATCATCTGCCTCATACTTTCGCATTTTTCGCATAGTTGTAGGCCAGATCCTGGGTTTTTCTCTGGTTAGGATCGCGTATTAATGTGGGGCCACACTGATATAGTCCAGTCAACCTGGATTCGATCAATATTTTAGAGGATAACACCGTTTATGTCTGGGTTACGTCTGGTATTTGCAATCATCTTGCTCATACTTTCGTATTTTTCGCATACTTGAAAGGTCAGATCCTGGCCTTTTTCTGGCTTGGACCACGTAGTAATGCGGTACCACACAGAAATAGTCCATTCAACCTGGATTCGATCAATATTTTAGAGGATAACACCGTGTATGTCTGGGTTACGTCTGGTATTTGCAATCATCTTGCTCATACTTTCGCATTTTTCGCATACTTGAATGGTCAGATCCTGGCCTTTTTCTGGCTTGGACCACGTAGTAATGCGGTACCACACAGAAATAGTCCATTCAACCTGGATTCGACCAATATTTTAGAGGATAACACCGTTTATGTCTGGGTTACGTCTGGTATTTGCAATCATCTTGCTCATACTTTTGCATTCTTCCCATACTTGTTGGCCAGATCCTGCGTTTCTTTCTGGTTTGTGTCACGCAGTAATGCGGTAACAGGCTGAAGCAGCCAATTCAACTCGGTTTCTATCAATATTTAAGAGGATAACAACGTTTAGGTTTGTGCTCGGTCTGGTATTCGCTATCATCTGGCTCATACTTTCGCATTTCTCGCATGCTTGTTGGCCAGATCCTGGACTTTTTCTGGTTGGGATCTCGTAGTAATGTGGTACCAGAATGAAACTGTAAATTAAACCTGTATTCGATCAATATTTAAGAGGATAACACCGTTTAGGTTTGTGTTAGGCCTGGTGTTTGCAATCATCTGGGTCATACTTTCGCGTTCATCGCACACTTGTTGGCCAGATCCTGGACTTTTTCTGGTTTGTATCACGTAGTAATGTGGTACCAGAATGAAACTGTAAATTAAACCTGTATTCGATCAATATTTAAGAGGATAACACCGTTTAGGTTTGTGTTAGGCCTGGTGTTTGCAATCATCTTCCTCATACTTTCGCATTTTTCGCATACTAGTTGGCCAGATCCTGTGTTTTTTCTGGATTGGATCACGTAGTAATGTGGTACCACACTGCAACAGTCAATTAAATCTGGTTCCGACTAATATTTTAGAGGATAACGCCGGTTAAGCCTGGGTATGTTCTGGTATTGGCAATCAGCTGCCTCATACTTTCGCATCTTTCGCATACCTGTTGGCCAGATCCTGGGCTTTTTCTGGTTTGGATCACGCAGTAATGTGGTACCAGAATGAAACTGTCAATTAAACCTGGATTCGATCAATATTTTAGACGATCACACAGGTTAGGTTTGTGTTAGGCCTGGTGTTTGCAATCATCTGGGTCATACTTTAGCATTCTTCCCAGTCTTGTTGGCCAGATCCTGTGTTTCTTTCTGGTTTGGATCACGTAGCAATGTGGTACCAGACTGAAAAAGTCAATTCAACTTGGTTTCGATCAATATTTAAGAGGATAACACCGTTTAGGTTTGTGCTTGGTCTGGTATTTGCTATCATCTGGCTCATATTTTCGCATTTCTCGCATGCTTGATGGCCAGATCCTGGGCTTTTTCTGGTTGGGGTTGTGTAGTAATGTGGTACCACAATAAACAGTCAATTAAACCTGACCGCGATCAATATTTTAAAGTATAACACCGGTTAGTTCACGTTTAGGCCTGGTATTTGCAATCATCGGGCTCATACTTTCGCATTCTTCGCATACTTGTTGGTCAGGTCCTGTGTTTCGAACTGGTTTGGATCAGGTTGTAATGTGGTACCAGAATGAAACAGCCAATTCAACTTCGTTTCGATCGATATTTAAGAGATAACACCGTTTAGGTTTGTGTTAGGTCTGGTATTTGCACTCATCCGATTCATACTATCGCATTTTTCGCATACTTGTTGGCCAGATCCTGGACTCTTTCTGGTTTGTATCACGTAGTAATGTGGTACCAGAATTCAAATGTCAATGAAACCTGGATTCGGTCAATATTTTAGAGGATCACACCGGTTAGGTTTGTGTTAGGTCTGGTAATTGCCCTCATCTGTCTCATACCTTCGCATTCTTCGCATACCTATTGGCCTGATGCTGGGCTTTTTCTGGTTTGGTTCACGTAGTAATATGGTACCATACTGAAACAGTCAATTAAACGTGGCCTGGATCAATATTTTGATGAATAACTCCGGTTGGGTCTCGTCTAGGTCTGGTATTTACCCGCATTTGGCTCATACATTCGCATTCTTCGCATACTTGTTGGCCAGATCCTGTGTTTCTTTCTGGTTTGGATCATGTAGTAATGTGGTACCAGACTGAAAAAGTCAATTCAACTTGGTTTCTATCAATATTTAAGAGGATTACATCGTTTAGATTTGTGCTCGATCTGGTATTTGTTGTCATCTAGCTCATACTTTCGCATTTCTCGCATGATTTTTGGCCAGATCCTGGGCTTTTTCTGGTTGGGATTGTGTAGTAATGTGGTACCACACTAAACAGTCAATTAAACCTGACCTGGATCAATATTTTAAAGTATAACACCGGTTAGTTCACGTTTAGGTCTGGTATTTACCCGCATCAGGCTCATACATTCGCATTCTTCGCATACCTGTTGGCCAGGTCCTGTGTTTCTTTCTGGTTTGGATCACGCAGTAATGTGATACCAGACTGAAAAAGTCAATTCAACTTGGATTCGAGCAATATTTTAGAGGCTAACACCGTTTAGGTTTGTGTTAGGTCTGGTATTTGCACTCATCCGATTCATACTATCGCATTTTTCGCATACTTGTTGGCCAGATCCTGGACTCTTTCTGGTTTGTATGACGTAGTAATGTGGTACCAGAATGAAACGGTCAATTAAACCTGTATTCGGACAATATTCTAGAGGATCACACCGGTTAGGTTTGTGTTAGGCCTGATATTTCCAATAACCTGGCTCATGCTTTCGCATTCTTCGCATACTGGTTGGCCAGATACTGTGTTTCTTTCTGGTTTGGATCACGTAGTAATGTGGTATCAGACCGAAACAGCCAATTCAACTTGGTTTCGATCAATATTTAAGAGGATAACACCGTTTAGGTTTGTGTTAGGTCTGGTATTTGCAATCATCTGGCTCATACTCTCGCATTTTTCGCATACTTGTTCGCCAGATCCAGGGCTTTTTCTGGTTTGGATCACGTAGGAATGTGGTGCCAGAGTGAAGCAGTCAACTAAACCTGGATTCGATCAATATTTTAGAGGATCACACCGGTTAGGTTTGTGTTAGGCCTGGTATTTGCAGTCATCTGGCTCATACTTTCGCATTCTTCCCACACTTGTTGGCCAGATCCAGGACTTTTTCTGGTTTGGATCTCGTAGTAATGTGGTACCACACTGAGACAGTCAGTTCAACGTGGCCTCGATCAATGTTTTAAAGGATAACCCCGGTTGGGTCTCGTTTAGGTCTGTGATTTGCCCTCATCTGGCTAATACTTTCGTATTTTTCGCATGCTTATCGGCCAGATCCTGGGCTTTTTCTGGTTTGGATCTCGTAGCAATGTGGTACCATACTGAAAAAGTCAATTAAACGTGGCCTCGATCAATATTTTAAAGTATAACACCGGTTGGTTTGCGTTTAGGTCTGGGATTTGCCCTCATCTGTCTCATACTTTCGCATTCTTCGCATACCTGTTGGCCTGATCCTGAGCATTTTCTGGTTTGTATCACGCAGTAATGTGGTACCAGAATGAAACTGTCAATTAAACCTGGATTCGATGAATATTTTAGAGGATCACACCGGTTAGGCTTGTGTTACGCCTGGTGTTTGCAATCATCTGGGTCATACTTTCGCGTTCATCGCACACTTGTTGGCCAGATCCTGGACTTTTTCTGGCTTAGATCTCGTAGTAATGCGGTACCATACTGAAACAGTCAATTAAACGTGGCCTCGATCAATGTTTTGAAGGATAACTCCGGTTCGATCTCGTCTAGGTTTGGTATTTTCCCGCATCTGGCACATACAGTCGCATTCTTCGCATAGTTGTTGGCCAGATCCTGTGTTTCTTTCTGGTATGGATCACGTTGTAATGTGGTACCAGAATGAAACTGTCAATGAAACCTGGATTCGGTCAATATTTTAGAGGATCACACCGGTTAGGTTTGTGTTAGGTCTGGTATTTGCAATCATCTGGCTCATACTTTCGTATTTCTCGCATGCTTGTTGGCCAGATCCTGGGCTTTTTCTGGTTAGGATCTCGTAGTAATGTGGTACCAGAATGAAACTGTCAATTAAACCTGGATTCGATCAATATTTTAGAGGATCACACCGGTTAGGTTTGTGTTAGGCCTGGTGTTTGGAATCACCTGGGTCATACTTTCGCGTTCATCGCACACTTGTTGGCCAGATCCCGGACTTTTTCTGGTTTGGATCTCGTAGTAATGCGGTACCATACTGAAACAGTCAATTAAACGTGGCCTCGATCAATATTTTAAAGGATAACTCCGGTTGCGTCTCGTTTAGGTCTGTTATTTACCCGCATCGGGCTCATACATACGCATTCCTCGCATACCTGTTGGCCAGGTCCTGTGTTTCTTTCTGGTTTGGATCACGTAGTAATGTGATACCAGACTGAAAAAGTCAATTCAACTTGGATTCGCTCAATATTTTAGAGGCTAACACCGTTTAGGTTTGTGTTAGGTCTGGTATTTGCAATCATCTGCCTCATACTTTCGCATTATTCGCATACGTGTTGGCCAGATCCTGGGCTTTTTCTGGTTCGTATCACGTAGTAATGTGGTACCAGAATGAAACGGTCAATTAAACCTGTATTCGGACAATATTTTAGAGGATGATACCGGTTAGGTCTGGGTTGCGTCTGGTATTTGCAATCATCTGCCTCATACTTTTGCATTTTTCGCATACTTGTAGGCCAGATCCTGGGCTTTTTCTGGTTTGGGTCACGTAGTAATGTGGTACCACACAGAAACAGTCAATTAAACCTGTTTCCGATTAATATTTTACAGGATAACGCCGGTTATTTCTGAGTTAGGTCTGGTATTTGCAATAATCCGGCTCATACTTTTGCATTTTTCCCATACTTGTTGGCAAAATCCTGGGTTTTTCTCTGATTAGGATCGCGTATTAATGTGGTGCCACACTGAAATAATCAATTAAAGCTGCTTTCGATCAATATTTTATAGGATAACACCGGTTAGGTTTGTGTTAGGTCTGGTATTTGCAATCATCTGCCTCATACTTTCGCATGTTTTGCATTCTTGTTGGCCAGATCCTGGCCTTTTTCTGGCTTGGACCACGTAGTAATGCGGTACCACACCGAAACAGTCAATTATACCTGGTTGCCGTTAATATTTTAGAGGATAACGCCAGTTATCTCTGGGTTACGTCTGGTGTTTGCAATCATCTTCCTCATACTTTCGCATTTTTCGCATACTAGTTGGCCAGATCCTGCGTTTTTTCTGGTTTGGATCACGTAGTAATGTGGTACCACACTGTAACAGTCAATTAAACCTGTTTCCGACTAATATTTTAGAGGATAACGCCGGTTAAGTCTGGGTATGTTCTGGTATTTGCAATCATCTGCCTCATACTTTCGCATCTTTCGCATACTTGTTGGCCAGATCCTGGGCTTTTTCTGGTTTGGATCACGCAGTAATGTGGTACCAGAATGAAACTGTCAATTAAACCTGGATTAGATCAATATTTTAGAGGACCACACCGTTTAGGTTCGTGCTCGGTCTGGTATTTGCTATCATCTGGCTCATACTTTCGCATTTCTCGTATGCTTGATGGCCAGATCCTGGGCTTTTTCTGGTTGGGATTGTGTAGGAATGTGGTACAACAATAAACAGTCAATTAAACCTTACCTCGATCAATATTTTAAAGACTAACACCGGTTGGTTCACGTTTAGGTCTGGGTTTTGCCCGCATCTGTCTCATACTTTCGCACTTTTCGCATACTTGTTGGCCAGATCCTGGACTTTTTCAGGTTTGGATCTCGTAGTAATGTGGTACCAGAATGAAACAGTCAATTCTACTTGGTTTCGATCAATATTTTAGAGGCTAACACCGTTTAGGTTTGTGTTAGCCTGGTATTTGCAATCATCTGGCTCAAACTATCGCATTTTTCGCATACTTGTTGGCCAGATCCTGGGCTTTTTCTGGTTGGGGTCTCGTAGTAATGTGGTACCAGAATGAAACTGTAAATTAAACCTGTATTCGATCAATATTTAAGAGAATAACACCGTTCGGGTTTTTGTTAGGCCTGGTATTTGCAATCATCTGGCTCATACTTTCGCTTTTTTCGCATACTTGTAGGCCAGATCCTGGGCTTTTTCTGATTTGGATCACGTAGTAATGTGGTACCACACCGAAACAGTCAATTAAATCTGAATTCGATCAATATTTTGGAGGAGAACGCCGGTTATGTCTGGGTTAGGTCTAGTATTTGCCATCACCTAGCTCATACTTTCGCATTTTTCGCATACTTGAATGGTCAGATCCTGGCCTTTTTCTGGCTTGGACCACGTAGTAATGCGGTACCACACCGAAACAGTCAATTATACCTGGTTGCCACTAATATTTTAGAGGATAACGCCGGTTATGTCTGGGGTACGTCTGGTGTTTGCAATCATCTTCCTCATACTTTCGCATTTTTCGCATACTAGTTGGCCAGATCCTGTGTTTCTTTCTGGTTTGGATCACGTAGTAATGTGATACCTGACTGAAAAAGTCAATTCAACTTGGATTCGATCAATATTTTAGAGGCTAACACCGTTTAGGTTTGTGT
This sequence comes from Colletes latitarsis, assembly GCF_051014445.1. NCBI lineage: Eukaryota > Metazoa > Arthropoda > Insecta > Hymenoptera > Colletidae > Colletes > Colletes latitarsis. The sequence goes on from NC_135137.1 coordinate 4,844,172, forward strand.
TGGGTCTGGTATTTGCACTCATCTGCCTCATACTTTCGCAATTTTCGCATACTTGTTGGCCAGATCCTGGGCTTTCTCTGGTTCGAATCACGTAGTAATGTGGTACCAGAATGAAACGGTCAATTAAACCTGTATTCGGACAATATTTTAGAGGATCACACCGGTTAGGTTTGTGTTAGGTCTGGTATTTCCAATCATCTGGCTCATACTTTCGCATTTTTCGCATACTTGTTGGCCAGATCCTGGGCTTTTTCAGGTTAGGATCGCGTATTAATGTGGTAACACACCGAAACAGTCAATTAAACTTGGTTGCGGTATATATTTTAGAGGATAACGCCGGTTATTTCTGGGTTAGTTCTGGTATTTGCAATCATCTGGCTCATACTATTGCATTTTTTGCACACTCTTTGGCCAGATCCTGGGTTTTTCTCTGGTTAGGATCGCGTATTAATGTGGGGCCACACTGATATAGTCCAGTCAACCTGGATTCGATCAATATTTTAGAGGATGACACCGGTTAGGTCGGGGTTGCGTCTGGTATTTGCGATCATCTGCCTCATACTTTCGCATTTTTCGCATAGTTGTAGGCCAGATCCTGGGTTTTTCTCTGGTTAGGATCGCGTATTAATGTGGGGCCACACTGATATAGTCCAGTCAACCTGGATTCGATCAATATTTTAGAGGATAACACCGTTTATGTCTGGGTTACGTCTGGTATTTGCAATCATCTTGCTCATACTTTCGTATTTTTCGCATACTTGAAAGGTCAGATCCTGGCCTTTTTCTGGCTTGGACCACGTAGTAATGCGGTACCACACAGAAATAGTCCATTCAACCTGGATTCGATCAATATTTTAGAGGATAACACCGTGTATGTCTGGGTTACGTCTGGTATTTGCAATCATCTTGCTCATACTTTCGCATTTTTCGCATACTTGAATGGTCAGATCCTGGCCTTTTTCTGGCTTGGACCACGTAGTAATGCGGTACCACACAGAAATAGTCCATTCAACCTGGATTCGACCAATATTTTAGAGGATAACACCGTTTATGTCTGGGTTACGTCTGGTATTTGCAATCATCTTGCTCATACTTTTGCATTCTTCCCATACTTGTTGGCCAGATCCTGCGTTTCTTTCTGGTTTGTGTCACGCAGTAATGCGGTAACAGGCTGAAGCAGCCAATTCAACTCGGTTTCTATCAATATTTAAGAGGATAACAACGTTTAGGTTTGTGCTCGGTCTGGTATTCGCTATCATCTGGCTCATACTTTCGCATTTCTCGCATGCTTGTTGGCCAGATCCTGGACTTTTTCTGGTTGGGATCTCGTAGTAATGTGGTACCAGAATGAAACTGTAAATTAAACCTGTATTCGATCAATATTTAAGAGGATAACACCGTTTAGGTTTGTGTTAGGCCTGGTGTTTGCAATCATCTGGGTCATACTTTCGCGTTCATCGCACACTTGTTGGCCAGATCCTGGACTTTTTCTGGTTTGTATCACGTAGTAATGTGGTACCAGAATGAAACTGTAAATTAAACCTGTATTCGATCAATATTTAAGAGGATAACACCGTTTAGGTTTGTGTTAGGCCTGGTGTTTGCAATCATCTTCCTCATACTTTCGCATTTTTCGCATACTAGTTGGCCAGATCCTGTGTTTTTTCTGGATTGGATCACGTAGTAATGTGGTACCACACTGCAACAGTCAATTAAATCTGGTTCCGACTAATATTTTAGAGGATAACGCCGGTTAAGCCTGGGTATGTTCTGGTATTGGCAATCAGCTGCCTCATACTTTCGCATCTTTCGCATACCTGTTGGCCAGATCCTGGGCTTTTTCTGGTTTGGATCACGCAGTAATGTGGTACCAGAATGAAACTGTCAATTAAACCTGGATTCGATCAATATTTTAGACGATCACACAGGTTAGGTTTGTGTTAGGCCTGGTGTTTGCAATCATCTGGGTCATACTTTAGCATTCTTCCCAGTCTTGTTGGCCAGATCCTGTGTTTCTTTCTGGTTTGGATCACGTAGCAATGTGGTACCAGACTGAAAAAGTCAATTCAACTTGGTTTCGATCAATATTTAAGAGGATAACACCGTTTAGGTTTGTGCTTGGTCTGGTATTTGCTATCATCTGGCTCATATTTTCGCATTTCTCGCATGCTTGATGGCCAGATCCTGGGCTTTTTCTGGTTGGGGTTGTGTAGTAATGTGGTACCACAATAAACAGTCAATTAAACCTGACCGCGATCAATATTTTAAAGTATAACACCGGTTAGTTCACGTTTAGGCCTGGTATTTGCAATCATCGGGCTCATACTTTCGCATTCTTCGCATACTTGTTGGTCAGGTCCTGTGTTTCGAACTGGTTTGGATCAGGTTGTAATGTGGTACCAGAATGAAACAGCCAATTCAACTTCGTTTCGATCGATATTTAAGAGATAACACCGTTTAGGTTTGTGTTAGGTCTGGTATTTGCACTCATCCGATTCATACTATCGCATTTTTCGCATACTTGTTGGCCAGATCCTGGACTCTTTCTGGTTTGTATCACGTAGTAATGTGGTACCAGAATTCAAATGTCAATGAAACCTGGATTCGGTCAATATTTTAGAGGATCACACCGGTTAGGTTTGTGTTAGGTCTGGTAATTGCCCTCATCTGTCTCATACCTTCGCATTCTTCGCATACCTATTGGCCTGATGCTGGGCTTTTTCTGGTTTGGTTCACGTAGTAATATGGTACCATACTGAAACAGTCAATTAAACGTGGCCTGGATCAATATTTTGATGAACATCTCCGGTTGGGTCTCGTCTAGGTCTGGTATTTACCCGCATTTGGCTCATACATTCGCATTCTTCGCATACTTGTTGGCCAGATCCTGTGTTTCTTTCTGGTTTGGATCATGTAGTAATGTGGTACCAGACTGAAAAAGTCAATTCAACTTGGTTTCTATCAATATTTAAGAGGATTACATCGTTAAGATTTGTGCTCGATCTGGTATTTGTTGTCATCTAGCTCATACTTTCGCATTTCTCGCATGATTTTTGGCCAGATCCTGGGCTTTTTCTGGTTGGGATTGTGTAGTAATGTGGTACCACACTAAACAGTCAATTAAACCTGACCTGGATCAATATTTTAAAGTATAACACCGGTTAGTTCACGTTTAGGTCTGGTATTTACCCGCATCAGGCTCATACATTCGCATTCTTCGCATACCTGTTGGCCAGGTCCTGTGTTTCTTTCTGGTTTGGATCACGCAGTAATGTGATACCAGACTGAAAAAGTCAATTCAACTTGGATTCGAGCAATATTTTAGAGGCTAACACCGTTTAGGTTTGTGTTAGGTCTGGTATTTGCACTCATCCGATTCATACTATCGCATTTTTCGCATACTTGTTGGCCAGATCCTGGACTCTTTCTGGTTTGTATGACGTAGTAATGTGGTACCAGAATGAAACGGTCAATTAAACCTGTATTCGGACAATATTCTAGAGGATCACACCGGTTAGGTTTGTGTTAGGCCTGATATTTCCAATAACCTGGCTCATGCTTTCGCATTCTTCGCATACTGGTTGGCCAGATACTGTGTTTCTTTCTGGTTTGGATCACGTAGTAATGTGGTATCAGACCGAAACAGCCAATTCAACTTGGTTTCGATCAATATTTAAGAGGATAACACCGTTTAGGTTTGTGTTAGGTCTGGTATTTGCAATCATCTGGCTCATACTCTCGCATTTTTCGCATACTTGTTCGCCAGATCCAGGGCTTTTTCTGGTTTGGATCACGTAGGAATGTGGTGCCAGAGTGAAGCAGTCAACTAAACCTGGATTCGATCAATATTTTAGAGGATCACACCGGTTAGGTTTGTGTTAGGCCTGGTATTTGCAGTCATCTGGCTCATACTTTCGCATTCTTCCCACACTTGTTGGCCAGATCCAGGACTTTTTCTGGTTTGGATCTCGTAGTAATGTGGTACCACACTGAGACAGTCAGTTCAACGTGGCCTCGATCAATGTTTTAAAGGATAACCCCGGTTGGGTCTCGTTTAGGTCTGTGATTTGCCCTCATCTGGCTAATACTTTCGTATTTTTCGCATGCTTATCGGCCAGATCCTGGGCTTTTTCTGGTTTGGATCTCGTAGCAATGTGGTACCATACTGAAAAAGTCAATTAAACGTGGCCTCGATCAATATTTTAAAGTATAACACCGGTTGGTTTGCGTTTAGGTCTGGGATTTGCCCTCATCTGTCTCATACTTTCGCATTCTTCGCATACCTGTTGGCCTGATCCTGAGCATTTTCTGGTTTGTATCACGCAGTAATGCGGTACCAGAATGAAACTGTCAATTAAACCTGGATTCGATGAATATTTTAGAGGATCACACCGGTTAGGCTTGTGTTACGCCTGGTGTTTGCAATCATCTGGGTCATACTTTCGCGTTCATCGCACACTTGTTGGCCAGATCCTGGACTTTTTCTGGTTTGGATCTCGTAGTAATGCGGTACCATACTGAAACAGTCAATTAAACGTGGCCTCGATCAATGTTTTGAAGGATAACTCCGGTTCGATCTCGTCTAGGTTTGGTATTTTCCCGCATCTGGCACATACAGTCGCATTCTTCGCATAGTTGTTGGCCAGATCCTGTGTTTCTTTCTGGTATGGATCACGTAGTAATGTGGTACCAGAATGAAACGGTCAATTAAACCTGTATTCGGACAATATTTTAGAGGATCACACCGGTTAGGTTTGTGTTAGGCCTGATATTTCCAATAATCTGGCTCATGCTTTCGCATTCTTCGCATACTGGTTGGCCATATACTGTGTTTCTTTCTGGTTTGGATCACGTAGTAATGTGGTATCAGACTGAAACAGCCACTTCAACTTGGTTTCGATCAATATTTAAGAGGATAACACCGTTTAGGTTTGTGTTAGGTCTGGTATTTGCAATCATCTGCCTCATACTTTCGCATTATTCGCATACGTGTTGGCCAGATCCTGGGCTTTTTCTGGTTCGTATCACGTAGTAATGTGGTACCAGAATGAAACGGTCAATTAAACCTGTATTCGGACAATATTTTAGAGGATGATACCGGTTAGGTCTGGGTTGCGTCTGGTATTTGCAATCATCTGCCTCATACTTTTGCATTTTTCGCATACTTGTAGGCCAGATCCTGGGCTTTTTCTGGTTTGGGTCACGTAGTAATGTGATACCACACCGAAACTGTCAATTAAATCTGGTTACGATTAATATTTTAGAGGAAAACGCTGGTTATGTCTGGGGTAGGTCTGGTATTTGCCATCATCTAGCTCATACTTTCGCATTTTTCGCATAGTTGAATGGCCAGTTCCTAGGTTTTTTTCTGATTAGGATCACGGATTAATGTGGCACCACACTGAAATAGTCAATAAAACCTGGTTCCGATTAATATTTTAGAGGAGCACGCATGTTATGCCTGGGTTAGGTCTGGTATTTGCCATCATCTAGGTCATACTTTCGCATTTTTCGCTTACTTGAATGGCCAGATCCTGGGCTTTTTCTGGTATGGATCACGTAGCAATGTGGTGCCACACTGAAGTAATCAATGAAAGCTGCTTTCGATCAATATTTTATAGGATAACACCGGTTAGGTTTGTGTTAGGTCTGGTATTTGCAATCATCTGCCTCATACTTTCGCATGTTTTGCATTCTTGTTGGCCAGATCCTGGCTTTTTTCAGGTTAGGATCACGTATTAATGTGGTACCACACCGAAACAGTCAATTAAACTTGGTTGCGATATATATTTTAGAGTATCACGCCGGTTATGTCTAAGTTAGTTCAGGTATTTGCAATCATCTGGCCCATACTTTCGCATTTTTCACATACTTGTTGGCCAGATCTTGGGCTTTTTCTGGTTTGTATCACGTAGTAATGTGGTACCAGAATGAAACTGAAAATTAAACCTGTATTCGATCAATATTTGAGAGGATAACACCGTTTAGGTTTGTGTTAGGCCTGGTATTTGCAATCATCTGGCTCATACTTTCGCATTCTTCGCATACTTCTTGGCCAGATCCTGTGCTTCGATCTGGTTTGGATCACGTAGTAATGTGGTACCAGAATGAGACAGTCCATTCAACTTGGTTTCTGTCCATATTTAAGAGGATAACAACGTTTAGGTTCGTGCTCGGTCTGGTATTTGCTATCATCTGGCTCATACTTTCGCATTTCTCGCATGCTTGTTGGCCAGATCCTGGGCTTTTTCTGGTTGGGATCTCGTAGTAATGTGGTACCAGAATGAAACGGTCAATTAATCCTGGATTCGGTCAATATTTTAGAGGATCACACCGGTTAGGTTTGTGTTAGCCTGGTATTTGCAATCATTTGGCTCATACTATCGCCCTCTTCGCATACTTGTTGGTCAGGTCCTGTGTTTCGATCTGGTTTAGATCACGTAGTAATGTGGTACCAGAATGAAACAGCCAATTCAACTTCGTTTCAATCAATATTTAAGGGATAACACCGTTTAGGTTTGTGTTAGGTCTGGTATTTGCAATCATCTGGTTCATCCTATCGCATTTGTCGCATACTTGTTGGCCAGATCCTGGACTTTTTCTGGTTTGGATAACGTAGTAATGTGGTACCATACTGAAACAGTCAATTAAACGTGGCCTGGATCAATATTTTGATGGATAACTCCGGTTGGGTCTCGTCTAGGTCTGGTATTTACCCGCATTTGGCTCATACATTCGCATTCTTCGCATACTTGTTGGCCAGATCCTGTGTTTCTTTCTGGTTTGGATCATGTAGTAATGTGGTACCAGACTGAAAAAGTCAATTCAACTTGGTTTCTATCAATATTTAAGAGGATTACATCGTTAAGATTTGTGCTCGATCTGGTATTTGTTGTCATCTAGCTCATACTTTCGCATTTCTCGCATGATTTTTGGCCAGATCCTGGGCTTTTTCTGGTTGGGATTGTGTAGTAATGTGGTACCACACTAAACAGTCAATTAAACCTGACCTGGATCAATATTTTAAAGTATAACACCGGTTAGTTCACGTTTAGGTCTGGTATTTACCCGCATCAGGCTCATACATTCGCATTCTTCGCATACCTGTTGGCCAGGTCCTGTGTTTCTTTCTGGTTTGGATCACGCAGTAATGTGATACCAGACTGAAAAAGTCAATTCAACTTGGATTCGGGCAATATTTTAGAGGCTAACACCGTTTAGGTTTGTGTTAGGTCTGGTATTTGCAATCATCTGCCTCATACTTTCGCATTTTTCGCATACTTGTTGGCCAGATCCTGGGCTTTTTCTGGTTCGTATCACGTAGTAATGTGGTACCAGAATGAAACGGTCAATTAAACCTGTATTCGGACAATATTTTAGAGGATCACACCGGTTAGGTTTGTGTTAGGCCTTATATTTCCAATAATCTGGCTCATGCTTTCGCATTCTTCGCATACTGGTTGGCCAGATACTGTGTTTCTTTCTGGTTTGGATCACGTAGTAATGTGGTATCAGACTGAAACAGCCAATTCAACTTGGTTTCGATCAATATTTAAGAGGATAACACCGTTTAGGTTTGTGTTAGGTCTGGTATTTGCAATCATCTGGCTCATACTCTCGCATTTTTCGCATACTTGTTCGCCAGATCCAGGGCTTTTTCTGGTTTGGATCACGTGGGAATGTGGTGCCAGAGTGAAACAGTCAACTAAACCTGGATTCGATCAATATTTTAGAGGATCACACCGGTTAGGTTTGTGTTAGGCCTGGTATTTGCAATCATCTGGCTCATACTTTCGCATTCTTCCCACACTTGTTGGCCAGATCCAGGACTTTTTCTGGTTTGGATCTCGTTGTAATGTGGTACCACACTGAAACAGTCAGTTCAACGTGGCCTCGATCAATCTTTTAAAGGATAACCCCGGTTGGGTCTCGTTTAGGTCTGTGATTTGCCCTCATCTGGCTAATACTTTCGCATTTTTCGCATGCTTATCGGCCAGATCCTGGGCTTTCTCTGGTTTGGATCTCGTAGTAATGTGGTACCATACTGAAAAAGTCAATTAAACGTGGCCTCGATCAATATTTTAAAGTATAACACCGGTTGGTTTGCGTTTAGGTCTGGGATTTGCCCTCATCTGTCTCATACTTTCGCATTCTTCGCATACCTGTTGGCCTGATCCTGAGCATTTTCTGGTTTGTATCACGCAGTAATGTGGTACCAGAATGAAACTGTCAATTAAACCTGGATTCGATGAATATTTTAGAGGATCACACCGGTTAGGCTTGTGTTAGGCCTGGTGTTTGCAATCATCTGGGTCATACTTTCGCGTTCATCGCACACTTGTTGGCCAGATCCTGGACTTTTTCTGGTTTGGATCTCGTAGTAATGCGGTACCATTCTGAAACAGTCAATTAAACGTGGCCTCGATCAATGTTTTGAAGGATAACTCCGGTTGGATCTCGTCTAGGTTTGGTATTTTCCCGTATCTGGCACATACAGTCGCATTCTTCGCATAGTTGTTGGCCAGATCCTGTGTTTCTTTCTGGTATGGATCACGTTGCAATGTGGTACCAGAATGAAACTGTCAATGAAACCTGGATTCGGTCAATATTTTGGAGGATCACACCGGTTAGGTTTGTGTTAGGTCTGGTATTTGCAATCATGTGGCTCATACTTTCGTATTTCTCGCATGCTTGTTGGCCAGATACTGTGTTTCTTTCTGGTTAGGATCTCGTAGTAATGTGGTACCAGAATGAAACGGACAATTAATCCTGGATTCGGTCATTATTTTAGAGGATCACACCGGTTAGGTTTGTGTTAGCCTGGTGTTTGCAATCATCTGGCTCATACCATCACTTTTTTCGCATACTTGTTGGCCAGATCCTGGGCTTTTTCTGGTTTGTATCACGTAGTAATGTGATACCAGAATGAAACTGTAAATTAAACCTGTATTCGATCAACATTTAGAGGATAACACCGTTTAGGTTTGTGTTAGGCCTGGTATTTGCAATCACCTGGCTCATACTATCGCATTCTTCGCATACTTGTTGGCCAGATCCTGTGTTTCTTTCTGGTATGGATCACGTAGTAATGTGGTACCAGAATGAAACTGTCAATTAAACCTGGATTCGATGAATATTTTAGAGGATCACACCGGTTAGGTTTGTGTTAGCCTGGTGTTTGCAATCATCTGGCTCATACCATCACTTTTTTCGCATACTTGTTGGCCAGATCCTGGGCTTTTTCTGGTTTGTATCACGTAGTAATGTGTTACCAGAATGAAACTGTCAATTAAACCTGGATTCGATCAATATTTTAGAGGATCACACCGGTTAGGTTTGTGTTAGGCCTGGTGTTTGGAATCACCTGGGTCATACTTTCGCGTTCATCGCACACTTGTTGGCTAGATCCCGGACTTTTTCTGGTTTGGATCTCGTAGTAATGCGGTACCATACTGAAACAGTCAATTAAACGTGGCCTCGATCAATATTTTAAAGGATAACTCCGGTTGCGTCTCATTTAGGTCTGTTATTTACCCGCATCGGGCTCATACATACGCATTCTTCGCATACCTGTTGGCCAGGTCCTGTGTTTCATTCTGGTTTGGATCACGTAGTAATGTGATACCAGACTGAAAAAGTCAATTCAACTTGGACTCGCTCAATATTTTAGAGGCTAACGCCGTTTAGGTTTGTGTTAGGTCTGGTATTTGCAATCATCTGCCTCATACTTTCGCATTATTCGCATACGTGTTGGCCAGATCCTGGGCTTTTTCTGGTTCGTATCACGTAGTAATGTGGTACCAGAATGAAACGGCCAATTAAACCTGTATTCGGACAATATTTTAGAGGATGATACCGGTTAGGTCTGGGTTGCGTCTGGTATTTGCAATCATCTGCCTCATACTTTTGCATTTTTCGCATACTTGTAGGCCAGATCCTGGGCTTATTCTGATTTGGATCACGTAGTAATGTGGTACTACACAGAAACAGTCAATTAAACCTGGTTGCGATTAATATTTTAGAGGATAACGCCGGTTATTTCTGGGTTAGGTCTGGTATTTGCAATTATCTGGCTCATACTTTTGCATTTTTCCCATACTTGTTGGCAAAATCCTGGGTTTTCCTCTGGTTAGGATCGCGTATTAATGTGGTGCCATGCTGAAATAATCAATTAGAGCTGCTTTCGATCAATATTTAATAGGATAACACAGGTTAGGTTTGTGTTAGTTCTGGTACTTGCAATCATCTGCCTCATACTTTCGCATGTTTTGCATTCTTGTTGGCCAGATCCAGCGTTTTTCTGGTTTGGATCACGTAGTAATGTGGTACCACACCGAAACAGTCAATTAAACCTGGTTGCGAATAATATTTTAGAGGATAACGCCGGTTATTTCTGGGTTAGGTCTGGTATTTGCAATCATCTGGCTGATACTTTTGCATTTTTCGCATACTTGTTGGCAAAATCCTGGGTTTTTCTCCGGTTAGGATCGCGTATTAATGTGGTGCCACACTGAAATAATCAATTAAAGCTGCTTTCGATCAATATTTTATAGGATAACACCGGTTAGGTTCCAGTTAGGTCTGGTATTCGCAATCATCTGCCTCATACTTTCGCATGTTTTGCATTCTTGTTGGCCAGATCCTGGCCTTTTTCTAGCTTGGATCACGTAGTAATGCGGTACCACACCGAAACAGTCAATTATACCTGGTTGCCATTAATATTTTAGAGGATAACGCCAGTTATGTCTGGTTTACGTCTGGTGTTTGCAATCATCTTCCTCATACTTTCGCATTTTTCGCATACTAGTTGGCCAGATCCTGCGTTTTTTCTGGTTTGGATCACGTAGTAATGTGGTACCACACTGTAACAGTCAATTAAATCTGGTTCCGACTATTACTTTAGAGGATAACGCCGGTTAAGTCTGGGTATGTTCTGGTATTTGCAATCATCTGCCTCATACTTTCGCGTTCATCGCACACTTGTTGGCCATATCCTGGGCTTTTTCTGGTTCGAATGACGTAGTAATGTGGTACCAGAATGAAACGGTCAATTAAACCTGTATTCGGACATTATTTTAGAGGATCACACCGGTTAGGTTTGTGTTTTAGTTCTGGTATTTCCAATCATCTAGCTCATACTTTCGCATTTTTCGCATACTTGTGGCCTGATCCAGGGCTTTCTCTGGTTTGTATCACGTAGTAATGTCGTACCACACCGAAACAGTCAAATAAACCTGGTTGCGAATAATATTTTAGAGGATAACGCAGGTTATGCCTGGGTGAGGTCTGGTATTTGCAATCATCTGCCTCATACTTTCGGATTTTTCGCATACCTCTTGGGCAGATCCTGGGCTTATTCTGATTTGGATCACGTAGTAATGTGGTACCACACAGAAACAGTCAATTAAACCTGTTTCCGATTAATATTTTGGAGGATATCACCAGTTAGGTCTGGGTTATGTCTGGTATTTGCAATCATCTGGCTCATACTTCCGCATTTTTCGCATACTAGTTGGGCAGATCCTAGGTTTTTTCTGGTTTGGATCACGGAGTAACGTGGTACCACACCGAAACAGCCAAACAAACCTGGTTGCGATTAATGTTTTAGAAGATAACGCCGGTTATGTCTGCGTTAGGCCTGGTATTAGCAATCATCTGGCTCATACTTTCGCATTTTTCGCATACCTGATGGCCAGATCCTGTGTTTGTTCCGGTTTGTATCATGTACTAATGTGGTACCACACTGTAACAGTCAATTAAACCTGGTTCCGATTAATATTTTAAAGGATAACGCCGGTTATTTCTGGGTTAGGTCTGGTATTTGCAATCATCTGGCTCATACTTTTGCATTTTTCGCATACTTGTTGGCCAGATCCTGCGTTTTTCTCTGGTTAGGATCACGTATTAATGTGGTGCCACACTGAGATAGTCCATTCAACCTGGATTCGATCAATATTTTAGAGGAAGACACCGGCTAGGTCGGGGTTGCGTCTGGTATTTGCGATCATCTGGCTCATACTTTCGCATTTTTCGCATACCTGTTGGCCAGATCCTGGGTTCCTTCTGGTTTTGATCACGTACTAATGTGGTACCACACTGTAACAGTCAATTAAACCTGGTTCCGATTAATATTTTAGAGGATAACGCCGGTTATGTCTCGGTTAGGTCTGGGATTTGCCCTCATCTGGCTCGTACTTTTGCATTTTTCGCATACTTGTTGGCCAGATCCTGTGTTTGTTCCGGTTTGTATCATGTACTAATGTGGTACCACACTGTAACAGTCAATTAAACCTGGTTCCGATTAATATTTTAAAGGATAACGCCGGTTATTTCTGGGTTAGGTCTGGTATTTGCAATCATCTGGCTCATACTTTTGCATTTTTCGCATACTTGTTGGCCAGATCCTGGGTTGTTTCTGGTTTGGATCACGTATTAATGTGGTACCACACTGAAATAGTCAATTAAACCTGGTTCTGATTATTATTTTAGAGGATAACGCCGGTTATGTCTGGGTGAGGTCTGGTATTTGCCATCATCTAGCTCATACTTTCGCATTTTTCGCATACTTGAGTGGTCAGATCCTGGCCTTTTTCTGGCTAGGACCACGTAGTAATGTGGTACTACACTGAAACCGTCAATTAAACCTGGCTCCGATTAATATTTTGGAGGATAACGCCGGTTATGTCTGGGTTAGTTCTAGTATTTGCAATTATCTGGCTCATACTTTCGCATTTTTCGCATACTTGTTGGCCAGATCCTGGGTTTTATCTGGTTAGTATAACGTATTGATGTGGTGCCACACCGAAACAGTCAATTAAACCTGGTTCCGATTAATATTTTAGAGGATAACGCCGGTTATGTCTCGGTTAGGTCTGGGATTTGCCCTCATCTGGCTCGTGCTTTTGCATTTTTCGCATACTTGTTGGCCAGATCCTGGCTTTTTTCAGGTTAGTATCACGTATTAATGTGGTTCCACACCGATACAGTCAATTAAACCTGGTTGCGATTAATATTTTAGAGGATAACGCCGGTTATGTCTGAGTTAGTTCTGGTATTTGCAATCATCTGGCTCATACTCTCGCGCTTTCGCATACTTGTTGTCCAAATCCTGGGATTTTCCTGGTTTGGATCCCGTAGTAATGTGGTTCCACACCGAAATAGTCAATTTAGCCTGGTTGCGGTAAATATTTTAGAGGATAACGCCGGTTATGTCTGGGTTAGTTCAGGTATTTGCAATCATCTGGCCCATACTTTCGAATTTTTCACATACTTGTTGGCGAGATCCGTGTGTTCTTTCTGGTTTGGATCACGTAGCAATGTCGTACCACACCGAAACAGTCAATTAAACCTGGTTGCGAATAATATTTTAGAGGATAACGCCGGTTATTTCTGGGTTAGGTCTGGTATTTGCTATCATCTGCCTCATACTTTCGAATCTTTCGCATACTTGTTGGCCAGATCCTGGGCTTTTTCTGGTTTGGAACACGCAGTAATGTGGTACCGGAATGAAACTGTCAATTAAACCTGGATTCGATCAATATTTTAGAGGATCACACCGGTTAGGTTTGTGTTTGGCCTGGTGTTTGCAATAATCTGGGACATACCTTCGCGTTCATCGCACACTTGTTGGCCATATCCTGGACATTTTCTGGTTTGGATCTCGTAGTAATGCGGTACCATACTAAAACAGTCAATTAAACGTGGCCACGATCAATTCAACTCGGTTTCTATCAATATATAAGAGGATGACAACGTTCAGGTTTGTGCTCGGTCTGGTATTTGCTATCATCTGGCTCATACTTTCGCATTTCTCGCATGCTTGTTGGCCAGATCCTGGGCTTTTTCTGGTTGGGATCACGTAGTAATGTGGTACCAGAATGAAACGGTCAATTAATCCTGGATTCGGTCAATGTTTTAGAGGATTACACGGGTTAGGTTTGTGTTAGCCTGGTATTTGCAATCATCTGGCTCATCCTATCCCATTTTTCGCATACTTGTTGGCCAGATCCTGGGCTTTTTCTGGTTTGTATCACGTAGTAATGTGGTACCAGAATGAAACTGTAAATTAAACCTGTATTCGATTAATATTTAAGAGAATAACACCGTTTAGGTTTGTGTTAGGCCTGGTATTAGCAATCATTTGGCTCATACTTTCGTTTTTTTCGCATACTTGTAGGCCAGACTCTGGGCTTCTTCTGATTTGGATCACGTAGTAATGTGATACCACACCGAAACTGTCAATTAAATCTGGTTACGATTAACATTTTAGAGGATAACGCCGGTTATGTCGGGGTTAGTTCTGGTATTTGCATTCATCTGGCTCATACTTTCGAATTTTTCGCAAACTTGTTGGCCAGATCCTGGGTTTTTTATGGTTTGGATCACGTAGTAATGTGATACCACACCGAAACAGTCAACTAAACCTGGATTCGATCAACAGTTTAGAGGATAACGCCGGTTATGTCTGGGTTAGATCTGGTATTTGCAACCATCTGCCTCATACTTTTGCATTTTTCGCATACCTGTTGGCCAGATCCTGGGTTTTTCTCTGGTTAGGATCACGTATTAATGTCGTGCCACACTGAAATAATAAATTAAAGCAGCTTTCGATCAACATTTTATAGGATAACACCGGTTATGTCTGGGTTACTTCTGGTATTCGCAATCATCTGGCTCCTACTTTTGCATATTTCGCATTCTTTATGGCCAGATCCTGGGTTTTTATCTGTTTCGGATCACGTATTAATGTGGTGCCCCACAGAAATAGTCCATTCAACCTGGATTCGATCAATATTTTAGAGGATGACACCGGTTAGGTCGGGGTTGCGTCTGGTATTTGCGATCATCTGCCTCATACTTTTGCATTTTTCGCATACTTGTAGGCCAGATCCTGGGCTTTTTCTGATTTGGATCACGTAGTATTGTGCTACCACTCCAAAACTGTCACTTAAACCTGGATTCGATCAATACTTTAGAGGATAACGCCGGTTAGGTTTGTGTTAGGTCTGGTATTTGCAATCATCTGCCTCATACTTTCGCATGTTTTGCATTCTTGTTGGCCAGATCCTGGCTTTTTTCAGGTTAGGATCGCGTATTAATGTGGTACCACACCGAAACAGTCGATTAAACTTGGTTGCGATATATATTTTAGAGTATCACGCCGGATATGCCTGGGTGAGGTCTGGTATTTGCAATCATCTGGCTCGTACTTTCGCATGTTTTGCATTCTTGTTTGCCAGATCCTGGCTTTTTCCAGGTTAGGATCACGTATTAATGTGGTACCACAGCGAAACAGTCAATTAAACTTGGTTGCGATATATATTTTAGAGGAAAACTCCGGTTATGTCTGGGTTACGTCTGGTGTTTGCAATCATCTTCCTCATACTTTCGCATTTTTCGAATACTAGTTGGCCAGATCCTGCGTTTTTTCTGGTTTGGATCACGTAGTAATGTGGTACCACACTGCGACTGTCAATTAAGTCTGGTTCCGACTAATATTTTAGAGGATAACTCCGGTTAAGTCTGGGTATGTTCTGGTATTTGCAATCATCTGCCTCATACTTTCGCATCTTTCGCATACTTGTTGGCCAGATCCTGGGCTTTTTCTGGTTTGGGTCACGCAGTAATGTGGTACCAGAATGAAACTGTCAATTAAACCTGGATTCAATCAATATTTTAGAGGATCATACCGGTTAAGTTTGTGTTAGGCCTGGTGTTTGCAATCATCTGGGTCATACTTTCGCGTTCATCGCACACTTGTTGGCCATATCCTGGACTTTTTCTGGTTTGGATCTCGTAGTAATGCGGTACCATACTGAAACAGTCAATAATCGTGGCCTCGATCAATATTGTGAAGGATAACTCCGGTTGGATCTCGTCTAGGTTTGGTATTTTCCCGCATCTGGCTCATACATTCGCATTCTTCGCATAATTGTTGGCTAGATCCTGTGTTTATTTCTGGTTTGGATCACGTAGTAATGTGGTACCAGACTGAAAAAGTCAATTCATCTTGGTTTCGATCAATATCTAAGAGGATAACACCGTTTAGGTTTGTGCTTGGTCTGGTATTTGCTATCATCTGGCTCATACTTTCGCATTTCTCGCATGCTTGATGGCCAGATACTGGGCTTTTTCTGGTTGGGATTGTGTAGTCATGTAGTACAACAATAAACAGTCCATTAAACCTGACCTCGATCCATATTTTAAAGTATAACACCGGTTAGTTCACGTTTAGGCCTCGTATTTGCAATCATCTGGCTCATACTTTCGCTTTCTTCGCATACATGTTGGTCAGGTCCTGTGTTTCGATCTGGTTTGGATCACGATGTAATGCCAATTCAACTCGGTTTCTATCAATATTTAAGAGGATAATAACGTTTAGGTTCGTGCTCGGTCTGGTATTTGCTATCATCTGGCTCATATTTTCGCATTTCTCGCATGCTTGTTGGCCAGATCCTGGGCTTTTTCTGGTTAGGATCTCGTAGTAACGTGGTACCAGAATGAAACGGTCAATTAATCCTGGATTCGGTCATTATTTTAGAGGATCACACCGGTTAGGTTTGTGTTAGCCTGGTATTTGCAATGATCTGGCTCATACTATCGTATTTTTCGCATACTTGTTGGCCAGATCCTGGGCTTTTTCTGGTTCGTATCACGTAGTAATGTGGTACCAGAATGAAACTGTAAATTAAACCTGTATTCGATCAATATTTAAGAGGATAACACCGTTTAGGTTTGTGTTAGGCCTGGTATTTGCGATCATCTGGCTCATACTTTCGCTTTTATCGCATACTTGTAGGCCAGATCCTGGGCTTTTTCTGATTTGGATCACGTAGTAATGTGGTACCAGATCGAAACAGTCAATTAAATCTGAATTCGATCAATATTTTGGAGGAGAACGCCGCATATGTCTGGGTTAGGTCTGGTATTTGCCATCATCTAGCTCATACTTTCGCATTTTTCGCATACTTGAATGGTCAGATCCAGGCATTTTTCTGGCTTGGTCCACGTAGTAATGCGGTACCACACCGAAACAGTCAATTAAACCTGGTTGCGAATAATATTTTAGAGGATAACGCCGGTTATTTCTGGGTTAGGTCTGGTATTTGCTATCATCTGGCTCATACTTTTGCATTTTGCCCATACTTGTTGGCAAAATCCTGGGCTTTTCTCTGGTTAGGATCGCGTATTAATGTGGTGCCACACTGAAATAATCAATTAGAGCTGCTTTCGATCAATATTTTATAGGATAACACCGGTTAGGTATGTGTTAGTTCTGGTACTTGCAATCTTCTGCCTCATACATTCGCATGTTTTGCATTCTTGTTGGCCAGATCCTGCGTTTTTTCTGGTTTGGATCACGTAGTAATGTGGTACCACACCGAAACAGTGAATTAAACCTGGTTGCGAATAATATTTTAGAGGACAACGCCGGATATGCCTGGGTGAGGTCTGGTATTTGCAATCATCTGCCTCATACTTTCGCATTTTTCGCATACTTGTAGGCTAGATCCTGGGTTTTTTTCTGGTTAGGATCATGTATTAATGTGGTGCCACACAGAAATAGTCCATTCAACCTGGATTCAATCAATATTTTAGAGGATAACACCGTTTATGTCTGGGTTACGTCTGGTATTTGCAATCATCTGGCTCGTACTTTCGCATGTTTTGCATTCTTGTTGGCCAGATCCTGGCTTTTTCCAGGTTAGGATCACGTATTAATGTGGTACCACAGCGAAACAGTCAATTAAACTTGGTTGCGATATATATTTTAGAGTATCACGCCGGTTATGTCTCGGTTAGGTCTGGTATTTGCCATCATCTTCCTCATACTTTCGCATTTTTCGAATACTAGTTGGCCAGATCCTGCGTTTTTTCTGGTTTGGATCACGTAGTAATGTGGTACCACACTGCAACTGTCAATTAAATCTGGTTCCGACTAATATTTTAGAGGATAACTCCGCTTAAGTCTGGGTATGGTCTGGTATTTGCAATCATCTGCCTCATACTTTCGCATCTTTCGCACACTTGTTGGCCATATCCTGGACTTTTTCTGGTTTGGATCTCGTAGTAATGCGGTACCATACTGAAACAGTCAATTAAGCGTGGCCTCGATCAATATTTTGAAGGATAACCTGGGTTGGATCTCGTCTAGGTTTGGTGTTTTCCCGCATCTGGCTCATACATTCGCATTCTTCGCATACTTGTTGGCTAGATCCTGTGTTTATTTCTGGTTTGGATCACGTAGTAATGTGGTACCAGACTGAAAAAGTCAATTCATCTTGGTTTCGATCAATATTTAAGAGGATAACACCGTTTAGGTTTGTGCTTGGTCTGGTATTTGCTATCATCTGGCTCATACTTTCGCATTTCTCGCATGCTTGATGGCCAGATCCTGGGCTTTTTCTGGTTGGGATTGTGTAGTCATGTGGTACAACAATAAACAGTCCATTAAACCTGACCTCGATCAATATTTTAAAGTATAACACCGGTTAGTTCACGTTTAGGCCTGGTATTTGCAATCATCTGGCTCATACTTTCGCTTTCTTCGCATACACGTTGGTCAGGTCCTGTGTTTCGATCTGGTTTGGATCACGATGTAATGCGGAAACAGGCTAAAACAGCCAATTCAACTCGGTTTCTATCAATATTTAAGAGGATAATAACGTTTAGGTTCGTGCTCGGTCTGGTATTTGCTATCATCTGGCTCATATTTTCGCATTTCCCGCATGCATGTTGGCCAGATCCTGGGCTTTTTCTGGTTAGGATCTCGTAGTAACGTGGCACCAGAATGAAACGGTCAATTAATCCTGGATTCGGTCATTATTTTAGAGGATCACACCGGTTAGGTTTGTGTTAGCCTGGTATTTGCAATGATCTGGCTCATACTATCGTATTTTTCGCATACTTGTTGGCCAGATCCTGGGCTTTTTCTGGTTTGTATCACGTAGTAATGTGGTACCAGACCGAAACAGTCAATTAAATCTGAATTCGATCAATATTTTGGAGGAGAACGCCGGATATGGCTGGGTTAGCTCTGGTATTTGCCATCATCTAGCTCATACTTTCGCATTTTTCGCATACTTGAATGGTCAGATCCTGGCCTTTTTCTGGCTTGGTCCACGTAGTAATGCGGTTCCACACCGAAACAGTCAATTAAACCTGGTTGCGAATAATATTTTAGAGGATAACGCCGGTTATTTCTGGGTTAGGTCTGGTATTTGCTATCATCTGGCTCATACTTTTGCATTTTGCCCATACTTGTTGGCAAAATCCTGGGCTTTTCTCTGGTTAGGATCGCGTATTAATGTGGTGCCACACTGAAATAATCAATTAGAGCTGCTTTCGATCAATATTTTATAGGATAACACCGGTTAGGTATGTGTTAGTTCTGGTACTTGCAATCATCTGGCTCATACTTTCGCATGTTTTGCATTCTTGTTGGCCAGATCCTGCGTTTTTTCTGGTTTGGATCACGTAGTAATGTGGTACCACACCGAAACAGTCAATTAAACCTGGTTCCGACTAATATTTTAGAGGATAACGCCAGGTTAAGTCTGGGTATGTTCTGGTATTTGCAATCATCTGCCTCATACTTTCGAATCTTTCGCATACTTGTTGGCCAGATCCTGGGCTTTTTCTGGTTTGGATCACGCAGTAATGTGGTACCAGAATGAAACTGTCAATTAAACCTGGATTCGATCAATATTTTAGGGGATCATACCGGTTAAGTTTGTGTTAGGCCTGGTGTTTGCAATCATCTGGGTCATACTTTCGCGTTCATCGCACACTTGTTGGCCATATCCTGGACTTTTTCTGGTTTGGATCTCGTAGTAACGTGGTACCAGAATGAAACGGTCAATTAATCCTGGATTCGGTCATTATTTTAGAGGATCACACCGGTTAGGTTTGTGTTAGCCTGGTATTTGCAATGATCTGGCTCATACTATCGTATTTTTCGCATACTTGTTGGCCAGATCCTGGGCTTTTTCTGGTTTGTATCACGTAGTAATGTGGTACCAGAATGAAACTGTAAATTAAACCTGTATTCGATCAATATTTAAGAGGATAACACCGTTTAGGTTAGTGTTAGGCCTGGTATTTGCAATCATCTGGCTCATACTTTCGCTTTTATCGCATACTTGTAGGCCAGATCCTGGGCTTTTTCTCGTTTGGATCTCGTAGTAATGCGGTACCATACTGAAACAGTCAATTAAACGTGGCCTCGATCAATATTTTAGAGGCTAACACCGTTTAGGTTTGTGTTAGGACTGGTATTTACAATCATCTGCCTCATACTATCGCATTTTTCGCATACTTGTTGGCCAGATCCTGGGCTTTTTCTGGTTTGGATCACGTAGTAATCTGGTACCACACTGCAACAGTCAATTAAATCTGGTTCCGACTAATATTTTAGAGGACAACGCCGGTTAGGTTTGTGTTAGGTCTGGTATTTCCAATCATCTGGCTCATACTTTCGCATTTTTCGCATACTTGTTTGCCAGACCCTGGGTTTTTTCTGGTTTGCGTCACGTAGTAATATCATACCACACCGAAACAGTCAATTAAACCTGCTTCCGATTATTATTTTAGAGGATAACGCCGGTTATGTTTGGGTTAGTTCTGGTATTTGCAATCATCTGGCTCGTACTTTCGCATTTTTCTCATACTTGTTGGACAGAGCCTGGCCTTTTTCTGGTTTGGATCACGTAGTAATGTGGTTCCACACCGAAAGCGTCAATTAAACCTGGTTGCGAATAATATTTTAGAGGATAACGCTGGATATGTCTCGGTTATGTCTGGTATTTGCAATCATCTGGCTCATTCTTTCGAGTTTTTCGCATACTTGTTGGCCAGATCCTGGGTTTTTTCTGGTTTGGATCCCGTAGTAATGTGACATCACACTGAAACAGTCAATTAAACCTGGCTGCGAATAATATTTTAGAGGATAACGCGTGGATATGTCTCGGTTGTGTCTGGTATTTGCAATCATCTGGCTCGTACTTTCGAGTTTTTCGCATACTTGATGGCCAGATCCTGGGTTTTTTCTGGTTTGGAGCCCGTAGTAATGTGACTCCACACTGAAACAGTCAATTAAACCTAGTTTCGATTAATATTTTAGAGTATAACGCCGGCTATGTCTGGGTTAGGTCTGGTATTTGCAATCATCTGGCTCGGACTTTCGCATTTTTCGCATACTTGTTGGCAAGATCCTGGGTTTCTTCTGGTTTGGATCACGTAGTAATGTGGTACCACACTGAAACAGTCAATGAAAGCTGGTTCCGATTAGTATTTAAGAGGATAACGCTGGATATGTCTGGGTTAGTTCTGGTATTTGCAATCATCTGGCTCATACTTTCGCGTTTTTCGCATACTTGTTGGCCAGATCCAGGGTTTTTTTTGGTTTGGATCCCGTAGTAATGTGTTTCCACACCGAAACAGACAATTAAACCTGGTTGCGATTAATATTTTGGAGGATAACGCTGGTTATGTTTGGGTTAGTTCTGGTATTTGCAATCATCTGGCTCGGACTTTCGCATTTTTCGCATACTTGTTGGCTAGATCTTGGCCTTTTTCCGGTTTGGATCACGTAGTAATGCGGTACCACTCCGAAACAGTCAATTAAACCTGGTTGCGATTAATATTTTAGAGGATAACGCCGGTTATGTCTCGGTTAGGTCTGGGATTCGCTCTCATGTGGCTCATACTTTCGCGTTTTTCGCATACTTGTTGGCCAGATCCTGGGCTTTTTCAGGTTTGGATCCCGTAGTAATGTGACTCCACACAGAAACAGTCAATTAAACCTGGTTGCGAATAATATTTTAGAGGATAACGCCGGTTATGTCTCGGTCAGGTCTTGTATTTGCCCTCATATGGCTCGTACTTTCGCATTTTTCGCATACTTGATGGCCAGATCCTGGGTTTTTTCTGGTTTGGAGCCCGTAGTAATGTGACTCCACACTGAAACAGTCAATTAAACCTGGTGCGATTAATATTTTAGAGGATAACGCCGGCTATGTCTGGGTTAGGTCTGGTATTTGCCCTCATCTGTCTCGTACTTTCGCATTTTTCGCATATTTGTTGTCAAGATCCTGGGCTTTTTCTGGTTTGGATCACGCAGTAATGCGGTACCACACCGAAACAGTCAATTAAACCTGGTTCCGATTAGTATTTAAGAGGATAACGCTGGATATGTCTGGGTTAGTTCTGGTATTTGCAATCATCTGGCTCATACTTTCGCGTTTTTCGCATACTAGTTGGCCAGATCCAGGGTTTTTTTTGGTTTGTATCCCGTAGAAATGTGGTTCCACACCGAAACAGACAATTAAACCTGGTTGCGATTAATATTTTGGAGGATAACGCTGGTTATGTTTGGGTTAGTTCTGGTATTTGCTATCATCTGGCTCGGACAATCGCATTTTTCGCATACTTCTCGGCCAGATCTTGGCCATTTTCCGCTTTGCATCAAGTAGTAATGCGGTACCACGCCGAAACAGTCAATTAAACATGGTTGCGATTAATATTTTAGAGGATAACGCCGGTTATTTCTCGGTTAGGTCTGGGATTTGCTCTCATGTGGCTCGTACTTTCGCGTTTATCGCATACTTGTTGGCCAGAGCCTGGCCTTTTTCTGGTTTGGATCACGTAGTAATGTGGTACCACAACGAAACAGTCAATTAAACCAGGTTGCGATTAATATTTTAGAAGATAACGCCGGTTATGTCTCGGTTAGGTGATGTATTTGCCCTCATCTGGCTCGTATTTTCGCATTTTTCGCATACTTGTTGGCAAGATCCTGGGCTTTTTCTGGTTTGATCACGCAGTAGTGCAGTACCACACCGAGACAGTCAATTAAACCTGGTGCGATTAATATTTTAAAGCATAACGCCGGTTATGTCTGGGTTAGGTCCGGTATTTGCCCTTATCTGGATCGTATATTCACGTTTTTCGCACACTTGTTGGCCAGATCCTGGGTTTTTTCTGGTTTGGATCACGTAGTAATGCGGTACCACACTGAAACAGTCAATAAAAGCTGGTTCCGAATAGTATTTAAGAGGATAACGCTGATTATGTCTGGGTTAGTTCTGGTATTTGCAATCATCTAGCTCATACTTTCGCGTTTTTCGCATACTTGTTGGCCAGATCCAGGGTTTTTTTTGGTTTGGATCCCGTAGTAATGTGGTTCCACACCGAAACAGACGACTAAACCTGGTTGCGATTAATATTTTGGACGATAACGCTGGTTATGTTTGGGTTAGTTCTGGTATTTGCAATCATCTGGCACATACTTTCGCATTTTTCGCATACTTGTTGGCCAGAGCCTGGCCTTTTTCAGGTTTGGATCACGTAGTAATGCGGTACCACACAGAAGCAGTCAATTAAACCTGGTTGCGATTAATATTTTAGAGGATAACGCCGGTTATGTCTGGGTTAGTTCTGGTATTTGCAATCATCTGGCTCATACTTTCGCGTTTGTCGCATACTAGTTGGCCAGATCCAGGGTTTTTTTTGGTTTGGATCCCGTAGTAATGTCGTTCCACACCGAAACAGACAACTAAACCTGGTTGCGATTAATATTTTGGACGATAACGCTGGCTATGTTTGGGTTAGTTCTGGTATTAGCAATCATCTGGCACATACTTTCGCATTTTTCTCATACTTGTTGGACAGATCCTGGGCTTATTCTGATTTGGATCACGTAGTAATGTGGTACCACACAGAAACAGTCAGTTAAACCTGGATTTGATCAATACCTTAGAGGATAACACCGGTTAGGTACCTGTGCGGTCTGGTATTTGCAATCATCTGCCACATACTTTCGCATTTTTCGCTGACTTGAATGGCCAGATCCTGGGCTTTTTCTGGTTTGGATCCCGTAGTAACGTTACTCCACACTGAAACAGTCAATTAAACCTGGTTGCGATTAATATTTTAGAGAATAACGCCGGCTATGTCTGGGTTAGGTCTGGTATTTGCCCTCATCTGACTCGTACGTTCACGTTTTTCGCATTCTTGTTCCCCAGATCCTGGGTTTTTTCTGGTTTGGATCAGGTAGTAATGTGGTACCACACTGAAACGGTCAATGAAAGCTGGTTCCGATTAGTATTTAAGAGGATAACGCTGGATATATCTGGGTTAGTTCTGGTATTTGCAATCATCTGGCTCATACTTTCGCGTTTTTCGCATACTTGTTAGCCAGATCCAGGGTTTTTTTTGGTTTGTATCCCGTAGAAATGTGGTTCCACACCGAAACAGACAATTAAACCTGGTTGCGATTAATATTTTGGAGGATAACGCTGGTTATGTTTGGGTTAGTTCTGGTATTTGCAATCATCTAGCTCGGACAATCGCATTTTTCGCATACTTCTCGGCCAGATCTTGGCCTTTTTCCGCTTTGCATCACGTAGTAATGCGGTACCACTCCGAAACAGTCAATTAAACATGGTTGCGATTAATATTTTAGAGGATAACACCGGTTATGTCTCGGTTAGGTCTGGGATTTGCTCTCATGTGGCTCGTACTTTCGCGTTTATCGCATACTTGTTGGCCAGATCTTGGCCTTTTTCTGGTTTGGATCACGTAGTAATGCGGTACCACTCCGAAACAGTCAATTAAACCTGGTTGCGATTAATATTGTAGAGGATAACGCTGGTTATGTCTCGGTTAGGTCTGGGATTTCCTCTCATGTGGCTCGTACTTTTGCGTTTTTCGCATACTTGTTGGCAAGATCCTGGGCTTTTTCTGGTTTGGATCACGCAGTAATGCAGTACCACACCGAGACAGTCAATTAAACCTGGTGCGATTAATATTTTAAAGGATTACACTGGTTATGGCTGGGTTAGGTCTGGTATTTGCCCTTATCTGGATCGTATTTTCGCATTTTTCGCATACTTGTTGGCAAGATCCTGGGCTTCTTCTGGTTTGGATCACGCAGTAATGCAGTACCACACCGAGACAGTCAATTAAACCTGTTGCGATAAATATTTTAAAGGATAACGCCGGTTAGGTCTGGGTTAGGTCTGGTATTTGCCCTCATCTGGCTCGTTTGTTCACGTTTTTCGCACTCTTGTTGGCCAGATCCTGGGTTTTTTCTGGTTTGGATCACGTAGTAATGCGGTACCACACTGAAACAGTCAATAAAAGCTGGTTCCGAATAGTATTTTAGAGGATAACGCCGGTTATGTCTCGGTTAGGTCTGGTATTTGCCCTCATCTGGCTCGTCCTTTCGCATTTTTCGCATACTAGTTGGCCAAGGTCGCGGCATGCGTGCAGCGCTACGCGGCCCGGCCGGTGCTGGTCCTGGGGGATTTTAATGCCATGTCGGTGGCTTGGGGATCCCCCAGGACCTCCGTTCGCGGCGGGATCCTGGGCGATTGGGCGGCGGGGCTCGACCTCCGGGTATTGAACCGGGGGTCGGAGCACACATGCGTGCGGCGATATGGTGGGTCCATCGTGGATGTTGGATTCGCGACCCCCAACGCCGTGCGCATGGTGTCGGGTTGGCACGTGGTCGCGGGGGCAGAGACACTCTCCGATCACCGGTACATCCGGATGGAGGTCTCTGCCGCCGCGAGTGCATCCCGACACGGCCGCCTGCGTGGCACCCCACCACGCCGCTGGGCGCTTCGGCGCCTGGACAAGGACGCCCTGATGGCAGCTGCCCTCGCTGCAACTTGGCCGCAGGGAGCGGCCGAGTTGCCGAGCATAGAGGAGGAGGTCGCCCGGCTCGGAGCATTGGTCGCGGGTATTTGCGACGCGGCGATGCCTCGGGTCGGGCGGGCTTCTCCTCGCCGGGCGGTGTACTGGTGGTCGGACGCGATCGCGGAGTTGCGAGTCGCGACTGTCCGCGCCCGACGCCAGTACACCCGCGCGCGCCGTCGTCAACGTACAGGCGACGGCGTGGCGCGAGCGAGGGCAGCTGATGACCTGTATGGAGCATACCGCGTGGCGCGGGTTGCTCTGCAGGCCGCCATCAAACGGGCCAAGACTCAGGCATGGAAGGAGCTCCTCCAGACCCTTGATGACGATCCATGGGGGCGCCCATATAAGGTGGTGCTGAATAAGCTCCGCCCGTGGGCGCCCCCCGTCACCGAGGGTCTTGACCCCCGGCTGCTGGAGGACGTGGTCAATACACTCTTCCCAATTGGGGAGAGGGGACCGCGTCTTCCGGCGGCGGCGGCTGTCCCAGTGGAGTGGACGGCCGAGCTGGGGGTTACGCAGGAGGAGCTGGCAGCGGCCATCAGACGGCTCGGGGTTCGTAACACGGCCCCGGGTCCGGATGGTGTGCCCGGCCGGGTTTGGGTCTTGACCCAGGGCGTCCTTGGGGCCGACCTCAGGCGGTTGTTCGACCGCTGCCTGAGGGACGGGCGATTCCCCCCCAGTTGGAAGGTGGCGAGGATGGTCCTCCTCCGGAAGGAGGGTCGGCCCGCGGAGTCTCCCTCCGCATACCGGCCCATTTGTCTCCTCGACGAGGTGGGCAAGCTCTTCGAGCGTGTGATTGCTGCCCGCCTCGTCGAGCACCTGTCGCGGGGTGATCCCGGTCTGGCCGACTGCCAGTTCGGTTTCCGGGGGGGCCGATCGACTATCGACGCGATAGGTCGTGTGAGGGCCCTCTCGGAGGCGGCCGTCTCCCGGGGAGGGGTGGCATTGGCAATATCCTTGGATATTGCCAATGCCTTTAACACCCTCCCCTGGGAAGAGATAAGGAGGGGACTCGAATATCATCGAGTCCCCCCTTGTCTCAGGGCGGTCGTCGGGGATTATCTCCGCGGCAGGTGGATCGAGTATCCGGGCCGGGATGGTGATATGCGGAGGGAGGTGTACTGCGGTGTTCCGCAGGGGTCGGTCCTCGGGCCACTCCTGTGGAACATCGCGTACGACTCGGTGTTGCGGGCCGGCCTCCCCGACGGCGTCAGCACGGTGTGTTATGCGGATGACACACTGGTGCTGGCCGTCGGGGCGCACTGGGGGAGGGCCATGCGTCGCGCGGAGGAGGGGTCGCAACGCGTCGTCGACCGGATCAGGGGGATGGGGATGACGGTGGCGGTCCATAAGACCGAGGTGATTGCGTTTCATTCACCTCGGCAGGATCCGCCACCCCCTCTGATTCGGGTGGGTGGGGCTGACATCGAGGTGAAGCCCCAGATCAGGTATCTAGGGCTGATCCTCGATAGCCACTGGCGTTTCGAGAAGCATTTCCGCTGCCTGGTCCCCGGGTTGGAAAGGATGGTTGCGGCTCTGGGCCGGATCCTGCCCAACCTGGGGGGCCCGGCGGGCCGAGTTCGTCGCCTCTATGTGGCAATGGTCCAGTCGGTGGCCCTATACGGGGCCCCCGTCTGGGCGGACGACCTGGCTGCCTCCCGGCGCAGCATGACTATGCTGCGTCGGGTGCAGAGGCGCATGGCGCTCAGGGTCGTCCGCGGGTATCGGACCATGTCACATGAGGCGGCGACGGTTCTAGCGGGGATGCCGCCCATGGACCTGCTCGCGCGGTCGCACGCGGTGATGTACCGGCACCGCGTCGACCGTCGCGCGGGGGTGGGGGCGGTCCCGGGCGGGCAGGAACCTGCTTGGGGCGATTTGAAGCGCCAGGCCCGGCAGTCCGTGTTGCTCGCGTGGCAGGAGCGGCTGGCTCTGCCAACCGCGGGGCACCGGACTGTCGGGGCTGTTCGGCCACTCCTGAAGGAGTGGCTGGACAGAGGCCATGGCAGCCTCACCTACCGGCTGGCACAGGTATTTTCCGGGCATGGCAGCTTCGGAAGATACCTGTGCCGGATAGGGAAGGAGCCGACGGCGCGTTGCTGCCACTGCGACGCTGAGCAGGACACGGCGGATCATACCCTGGAGGTATGCCCCGCGTGGGAGGGGGAGCGCCGTGTCCTGGTCGGCGTCGTCGGGCGGGATGTCTCGCTGCCGGGCGTAGTGCGCGCCATGCTCGGTAGCGAGGAGAAGTGGAGGGCCGTGGCCTCCTTCTGCGAGAACGTAATGTTGCAGAAGGAGGCCGCGGGGAGGGAGCGCGAGCTTCAGCGGCGCGCTGAAGCTCGCGCTCGTGCGGAGGCCCGAGGTCGTCGCCCGGTCGCGAGGCGTCGCGGGCGGCCGCCTCGGCGTGGCGGATGACCTAGGCTGGGAGGGGGGTCCTGAGGAGACCCTCCTCCCGCCAGGCGGCGCCGGGTCGGAACGGTTGGGGGTAGGAGTGCCACCCCCTACCGGTCCGACGCAAGGGGAGGCACCCTCGGCGGTCTGGTGCGGTCATGAACGCCCGGCCGCCGAGGGGTGGAAACGGGGTCGCGGGCGGTTGCGAGTTGGGGCTCGCAGCCGCCACTAAACGCGGCCCCGGGACGGATAGCGGCGGGATGGAGTGGCCCCGTCCCGCCGCTATGAGGCAGTGTGTCTACTGGGGGGACCGATTGTCCCCCCGGGGGATGGGCGCGAAAGCGCGGGCACGGGGAGGATACCGGAAGAATGCTTCGAGCGATTCCCGGTATCCTCCCAAAGCGTGCCGAAGGGTCACCGGGGGGTTTTTAGTGGGTAGGTCCCGCGCCTGTCGTTGTACGGGCGCGGGGAATCCCACACACCCCTCCCACCTCTCCCCAAGGAGGTGGGAGGGAGTCTTTCGAAGATTTTCCCCACGACAAAAAAAAAAAAAAAAAAAAAAAAATACTAGTTGGCCAGATCCTGGGATATTTCTGGTTTGGGTCACGTAGTAATGCGGTACCACACCGATAGAGTCAATTAAACCTGTTTGCGATTAATATTTTAGAGGATAACGCCGGTTATGTCTGGGTAAGGTCTGGTATTTGCAATCATCTGGCTCATACTTTCTCGTTTTTCGCATACTTGTTGGCCAGATCCTGGGTTTTTTCTGGTTTGGATCCCGTAGTAATGTGGTACCACACTGAAACAGTCAATGAAGGCTGGTTCCGATTAGTATTTAAGAGGATAACGCTGGTTATGTCTGGGTTAGTTCTGGTAATTGCAATCATCAGGCTCATACTTTCGCGTTTTTCGCATACTTGTTGGCCAGATCCAGGGTTTTTTTTGGTTTGGATCCCGTAGTAATGTGGTTCCACACCGAAACAGACAATTATACCTGGTTGCGTTTAATAGTTTGGAGGATAACGCTGGTTATGTCTGGGTTAGGTCTGGTATTTGCCCTCATCTGGCACGTACTTTCGCATTTTTCTCATACTTGTTGGCAAGATCCTGGGCTTTTTCAGGTTTGGATCACGCAGTAATGCAGTACCACACCGAGACAGTCAATTAAACCTGGTTGCGATTAATATTTTAAAGGATAACGCCGGTTATGTCTGGGTAAGGTCTGGTATTTGCCCTCATCTGGCTCGTATGTTCACGTTTTTCGCATACTTGTTGGCCAGATCCTGTGTTTTTTCTGGTTTGGATCCCGTAGTAATGTGGTACCACACTGCAACAGTCAATGAAAGCTGGTTCCGATTAGTATTTAAGAGGATTACGCTGGATATGTCTGGGTTAGTTCTGGTATTTGCAATCATCAGGCTCATACTTTCGCGTTTTTCGCATACTTGTTGGCCATATCCAGGGTTTTTTTTGGTTTGGATCCTGTAGTAGTGTGGTTCCACACCGAAACAGACAATTATACCTGGTTGCGATTAATATTTTGGAGGATAACGCTGGTTACGTTTGGGTTAGTTCTGGTATTTGCAATTATCTGGCACATACTTTCGCATTTTTCTCATACTTGTTGGACAGAGCCTGGCCTTTTTCTGGTTTGGAACACGTAGTAGTGCGGTACCACACCGAAACTGTCAATTAAACCTTGTTGCGATTAATATTTTAGAGGATACCGCCGGTTATGTCTCGGTTAGGTCTGGGATTTGCCCTCATCAGGCTCGTACTTTCGCATTTTTCGCATACTTGTTGGCAAGATCCTGGGCTTTTTCAGGTTTGGATCGCGCAGTAATGCAGTACCACACCGAGACAGTCAATTAAACCAGGTTGCGATTAATATTTTAAAGGATAACGCCGGTTATGTCTGGGTAAGGTCTGGTGTTTGCCCTCATCTGGCTCGTATGTTCACGTTTTTCGCATACTTGTTGGCCAGATCCTGTGTTTTTTCTGGTTTGGATCACGTAGTAATGCGGTACCACACTGAGACAGTCAATAAAAGCTGGTTCCGAATGGTACTTTAGACGATAACCCTGGTAATGTATGGGTTAGTTCTGGTATTTGCAATCATCTGGCTCATACTTTCGCGTTTTTCGCATACTTGTTGGCCAGATCCTGGGTTTTTCCTGGTTTGGATCCCGTAGTAATGTGGTTCCACAACGAAACAGTCAATTAAACCTGGTTGCGATTAATATTTTAGAGGATAACGCCGGTTATGTCTCGGTTAGGTCTGGGATTTGCCCTCATCTGTCTCGTACTTTCGCATTTTTTGCATTCTTGTTGGCCAGATCCTGGGATTTTCCTGGTTTGGATCACGTAGTATTGTGGTACCGCACTGAGACAGTCAATGAAAGCTTGTTCCGATTAGTATTTTAGAGGATAACGCTGGATATGTCTGGGCTAGTTCTGGTATTCGCAATCATCTGACTCATACTATCGCGTTTTTCGCATACTTGTTGGCCAGGTCCTGGGTTTTTTCTGGTTTGGAACACGTAGTAGTGCGGTACCACACCGAAACTGTCAATTAAACCTGGTTGCGATTAATATTTTAGAGGATAACGCCGGTTATGTCTCGGTTAGGTCTGGGATTTGCCCTCATCAGGCTCGTACTTTCGCATTTTTCGCATACTTGTTGGCCAGACCCAGGGGTTTTATTGGTTTGGATTACGTAGTGATGCGGTACCACAGCGAAACAGTCAATTAAACCTGGTTGCGGTTAATATTTTAGAGGATAACGCCGGTTATGTCTGGGTTAGGTGTTGTATTTGCCCTCATCTGGCTCATACTTTCGCATTTTTCGCATATTTGTTGGCCAGATACTGGGATATTTCAGGTTTGGATCACGTAGTAATGTGGCACCACACTGCAACATTCAATATAAGCTGGTTCCGATTAATATTTCAGAGGATAACGCCGGTTATGTCTGGGTTAGATCTGGAATTTGCACTCATCTGGCTCGTACTTTCGCATTTTTCGCATACTTGTTTGCCAGATCCTGGCCTTTTCCTGGCTTGGACCACGTAGTAGTGTGGTACCACACTGAAACAGTCAATTAAACCTGGTTCCGATTAATATTTTAGAGGATAACGCTGGTTATGTCTGGGTTAGTTCTGGTATTTGCAAGCATCTGGCTCATACTCTCCCATTTTTCGCATACTTGATGGCCAGATCCTTGCCCTTTTCTGGGGTGGATCGCGTAGTAATACGGTACCACACCGAAACAGTCATTTAAACCTGGTTGCGATTAATATTTTAGGGGATAACGCCGGTTATGTCTCGGTTAGGTCTGGGATTTGCCCTCATCTGGCTCGTACTTTCGCATTTTTCGCATACTTGTTGGCCAGATCCAGTGCTTTTTCTGGTTTGGGTCACGTAGTAATGCGGTACCACAGCGAAACAGTCTATTAAACCTGGTTGCGATTAATATTTTAGAGGATAACGCCGGGTATGTCTCGGTCAGGACTGGGATTTGCCCCCATCTGGCTCGTACATTCGCATTTTTCGCATACTTGTTGGCGAGATCCATGGCTTTTGCCGGTTTGGATCACGTAGTCATGCGGTACCACACCGAAACAGTCAATTAAACCTGGTTGCGATTAATATTTTACAGGATAACGCCGGTTATGTCTCGGTTGGGTCTGGGATTTGCTCACATCTGGCTCGTACTTTCGCGTTTTTCGCATACTTGTTGGCCAGATCCTGGGTTTTTTCTGGTTTGAATCCCGCAGTAATGTGGTGTCACACCGAAACAGTCAATTAAACCTGGTTGCGATTAATATCTTAGAGAATAACCCCGGTTTTGTCTGGGTCAGGTCTGGTATTTGCCCTAATCTGGCTCGTACTTTCGCATCTTTCTCGTACTTGTTGGCCAGAGCCTGGCCTTCTTCTGGTTTGGAACACGTAGTAGTGCGGTACCACACCGAAACTGTTAATTAAACCTGGTTGCGATTAATATTTTAGAGGATAACGCCGGTTATGTCTCGGTTAGGTCTGGGATTTGCCCTCATCAGGCTCGTACTTTCGCATTTTTCGCATACTTATTGGCCAGACCCAGGGGTTTTATTGGTTTGGATTACGTAGTGATGCGGTACCACAGCGAAACAGTCAATTAAACCTGGTTGCGGTTTATATTTTAGAGGATAACGCCGGTTATGTCTGGGTTAGGTGTTGTATTTGCCCTCATCTGGCTCGTACTTTCGCATTTTTCGCATACTTGTTTGCCAGATCCTGGCCTTTTCCTGGCTTGGACCACGTAGTAATGTGGTACCACACTGAAACAGTCAATAAAACCTGGTTCCGATTAATATTTTGGAGGAGAACGCCGGTTATGCCTGGGTTAGGTCTGGTATTTGGCATCATCTAGCACATACTGTCGCATTTTTCGCATACTTGAATGGCCAGATCCTGGCTTTCTTCTGGGTTGGGTCACGTAGTGCGGTACCACACCGAAACAGTCAATTAAACCTGGATGCGCTTAATATTTTAGAGGATAACGTCAGTTATGTCTCGGTTGGGTCCGGTATTTGCCCTCATCTGGCTCGTACTTTCGCATTTTTTGCATACTTGTTGGCCAGATCCTGGCTTTCTTCTGGGTTGGGTCACGTAGTGCGGTACCACACCGAAACAGTCAATTAAACCTGGATGCGCTTAATATTTTAGAGGATAACGTCAGTTATGTCTCGGTTGGGTCTGGTATTTGGCCTAATCTGTCTCGTACTTTCGCATTTTCCGCATATTTGTTGTCCAGATGCCGGCCTTTTTATGGTTTGGATCACGTAGTAATGCGGTACCACACTGAAACAGTCAATTAAACCTGCTTCCGATTAATATTTTAGAGGATAACGCTGGTTATGTCTGGGTTAGTTCTGGTATTTGCAAGCATCTGACTCATACTCTCGCATTTTTCGCATACTTGATGGCCAGATCCTTGCCCTTTTCTGGGTTGGACCACGTAGTAATGTGGTACGACACCGAAACAGTCAATTAAACCTGGTTGCGATTAATATTTTAGAGGATAACGCCAGTTATAACTGGGTTACGTCTGGTGTTTCCAATCATCTTCCTCATACTTTCGCATTTTTGACATACTTGTTGGCCAGATCCTGGGCTTTTTCTGACTTGGATCACGTACTAATGTGGTACCACACTGTAACAGTCAATTAAACCTGGTTGCGAGTAATATTTTACAGGATAACGTCAGTTATGTCTCGGTTGGGTCTGGTATTTGCCCCCATCTGGCTCGTACTTTCGCATTTTTCGCATACTTGATTGGTCAGATCCAGGGCTTTTTCTGGTTTGGATCACGTAGTAATGCGGTACCACACCGAAACAGTCAATTAAAACTTGTTGTGATTAATATTTTAGAGGATAATGCCGGTTATGTCTCGGTTAGGTCTGGGATTTACCCTCATCTGGCTCGTACTTTCGCATTTTTTGCATACTTGTTGGCCAGATCCTGGCTTTCTTCTGGGTTGGGTCACGTAGTGCGGTACCACACCGAAACAGTCATTTAAACCTGGATGCGCTTAATATTTTAGAGGATAACGACAGTTATGTCTCGGTTGGGTCTGGTATTTGCCCTCATCTGTCTCGTACTTTCGCATTTTTCGCATATTTGTTGTCCAGATCCCGGCCTTTTTATGGTTTGGATCACGTAGTAATGCGGTACCACACCGAAACAGTCAATTAAACCTGCTTCCGATTAATATTTTAGAGGATAACGCTGGTTATGTCTGGGTTAGTTCTGGTATTTGCAAGCATCTGACTCATACTCTCGCATTTTTCGCATACTTGATGGCCAGATCCGTGCCCTTTTCTGGGTTGGATCACGTAGTAATACGGTACCACACTGTAACAGTCAATTAAACCTGGTTGCGAGTAATATTTTACAGGATAACGTCAGTTATGTCTCGGTTGGGTCTGGTATTTGCCCCCATCTGGCTCGTACTTTCGCATTTTTCGCATACTTGTTGGCCAGTTCCAGGGCTTTTTCTGGTTTGGGTCACGTAGTAATGCGGTACCACAGCGTAATAGTCAATTAAACCTGGTTGCGAGTAGTATTTTACAGGATAACGCCGGTTATGTCTGGGTTGGGTCTGGTATTTGCCATCATCTAGTTCATACCTTCACATTTTTCGCATACTTGTTGGCCAGATCCTGGTTTCTTTTGTGGTTAGGATCACGTAGTAATGTGGTACCACACTCAAACAGTCAATAAAACCGGGTTCCGATTAATATTTTGGAGGAGAACGCCGGTTATGCCTGGGATAGGTCTGGTATTTGGCATCATCTAGCACATACTGTCGCATTTTTCGCATACTTGAATGGCCAGATCCTGGCTTTCTTCTGGGTTGGGTCACGTAGTGCGGTACCACACCGAAACAGTCAATTAAACCTGGATGCGCTTAATATTTTAGAGGATAACACCGGTTATGTCTCGGTTAGGTCTGGGATTTGAGCTCATCTGTCTCGTACTTTCGCATTTTCGCATATTTGTTGTCCAGATCCTGGGCTTTTTCTGGTTTGGATCACGTAGTAATGTGGTACCACAATGAAACATTCAATAAAAGTTGGTTCCGATTAATATTTTAGATGATAACGCTGGTTATGTCTGAGTTAGTTCTGGTATTCCCAATCATCTGGCTCATTCTTTCGCATTTTTCGCATACTTGTTGCCCAGAACCCGGTGGCTATTCTGACTCGGATCAGGTACTAATGTGGTACCACACCGAAACAGTCAATTAAACCTGGTTGCGATTAATATTTTAGAGGATAACGCCGGTTATGTCTGGGTTACGCCTGGTATTTGCAATCATCTTCCTCATACTTTTGCATTCTTCGGATACTTGAATGGCCAGATCTTGGGCTCTTTCTGGTTTGGATCACGTAGTAGAGTGGTACCACACTGAAATAGTCAATTAAACCTGGATTCGATCAATATTTTAGAGGATGAAACCGATTAGGTCTGGGTTGCGTCTGGTATTTGCCCTCATCTGGCTCATACCTTCGAATTTTTCGCATACTTGTTGGCAAGATCCTTGCCTTTTTCTGAGTTGGACCACGTAGTAATGCGGTAACACGCCGAAACAGTCAATAAAACCTGGTTGCGATTAATATTTTAGAGGATGAAGCCGGTTAAGTCTCGGTTAGGGCTGGTATTTGCCCCCATCTGGCTCGTACTTTCGCATTTTTCGCATACTTGTTGCCAGATCCTGGGATATTTCTGGTTTGGATCACGTAGTAATGTGGTACCACAATGAAACATTCAACAAGAGCTGGTTCCGATTAATATTTTAGAGGATAACGCTGGTTATATCTGGGTTAGATCTGGTATTTGCAATCATCTGTCTCATACTGTCGCATTTTTCGCATACTTGTTGGCCAGATCATGGGTTTTTTCTGGCTTGCACCCCGTAGTAATGCGGTACCACACCGAAACAGTCAATTAAACCTGGTTGCGATTAATATTTTAGAGGATAACTCCGGTTATGTCTCGGTTAGGTCTGGGATTTGCCCTCATCTGCCTCGAAATTTCGCATTTTGCGCACATTTGTTGGCCAGATCCTGGCCTTTTTCTGGCTTGGACCACGTAGTAATGTGGTACCACACCGAAACAGTCAATTAAACCTGGTTGCGATTAATATTTTAGAGGATAACGCCGGTTACGTCTCGGTTAGGCCTGGGATTTGCCCTCATCTGGCTCGTACTTTCGCATTTTTCGCATAATTGAATGGTCAG
The DNA here is from genome assembly GCF_051014445.1 of Colletes latitarsis. NCBI lineage: Eukaryota > Metazoa > Arthropoda > Insecta > Hymenoptera > Colletidae > Colletes > Colletes latitarsis. The sequence goes on from NC_135137.1 coordinate 4,880,052, forward strand.
ATCCTTGCCTTTTTCTGAGTTGGACCACGTAGTAATGCGGTAACACGCCGAAAAAGTCAATTAAACCTGGTTGCGATTAATATTTTAGAGGATAACGACAGTTATGTCTCGATTAGGTCTGGTATTTGCCCTCATCTGGCTCGTAATTTCGCATTTTTCGCATACTTGTTGCCAGATCCTGGGATATTTCTGGTTTGGATCACGTAGTAATGTGGTACCACAATGAAACATTCAATAAAAGCTGGTTCCGATTAATATTTTAGAGGATAACGCTGGTTATATCTGGGTTAGATCTGGTATTCGCAATCATCTGGCTCATACCGTCGCATTTTTCGAATACTTGTTGGCCAGATCATGGGTTTTTTCTGGCTTGGACCCCGTAGTAATGCGGTACCACACCGAAACAGTCAATTAAACCTGGTTGCGATTAATATTTTAGAGGATAACGCCGGTTATGCCTCGGTTAGGTCTGGTATTTGCCCTCCTCTGGATCGTACCTTCGCATTTTTCGCATACCTGTTGGCCAGATCGTGGGCTTTTTCTGGTTTGGATCACGTGGTAATGCGGTACCGCACTGAAACATTCAATAAAAGCTGGTACCGATTCGTATTTTAGAGGATAACGCTGGATATGTCTGGGTCAGTTCTGGTATTTGCAATCATCTGGCTCATACTATCGCAATTTTCGCATACTTGTTGCCCAGAACCCGGTGGCTATTCTGACTCGGATCACGTACTAATGTCGTACCACGCCGAAACAATCAATTAAACCTGGTTGCGATTAATATTTTAGAGGGTAACGCCGGTTATGTCTCGGTTAGGTCTGGGATTTGCCCTCATCTGGCTCGTACTTTTGCATTTTTCGCATACTTGTTGGCCAGATCCTGGGTTGTTTCTTGTTTGGATCACGTATTAATGTGGTACCACACTGAAATAGTCAATTAAACCTGGTTGCGATTATTATTTTAGAGGATAACGCCGGTTATGTCTGGGTTAGTTCTGGTATTTGCAATCATCTGGCTCATACTTTCGCGTTTTTCGCATACTTGTTGGCCAGATCCAGGGTTTTTTTTGGTTTGGATCCCATAGTAATGTGTTTCTACACCGAAACAGACAATTAAACCTGGTTGCTATTAATATTTTGGAGGATAACGCTGGTTACGTTTGGGTTAGTTCTGGTATTTGCAATCATCTGGCTCCGACATTCGCATTTTTCGCATACTTGTTGGCAAGATCTTGGCCTTTTTCCGGTTTGGATCACGCAGTATTGCGGTTCCACTCCGAGACAGTCAATTAAACCTGGTTGCGATTAATATTTTAGAGGATAACGCCGGTTATGTCTCGGTTAGGTCTGGGATTTGCCCTCATCTGGCTCGTACTTTCGCATTTTTCGCATACTTGTTGGCCAGATCCAGGGCTTTTTCTGGTTTGGGTCACGTAATAATGCGGTACCATAGCGAAACTGTCTATTAAACCTGGTTGCGATTAATATTTTAGAGGATAACGCCGGGTATGTCACGGTCAGGACTGGGATTTGCCCCCATCTGGCTCGTACATTCGCATTTTTCGCATACTTGTTGGCCAGATCCATGGCTTTTGCCGGTTTGGATCACGTAGTCATGCGGTACCACACCGAAACTGTCAATTAAACCTGGTTCCGATTAATATTTTAGAGGATAAGGTCAGGTATGTCTCGGTTGGGTCTGGCATTTGCCCCCATCTGGCTCGTACCTTCGCATTTTTCGCATACTTGTTGGCCAGATCCATAGCTTTTGCCGGTTTGGATCACGTAGTCATGCGGTACCACACCGAAACAGTCAATTAAACCTGGTTCCGATTAATATTTTAGAGGATAACGCCGGTTTTGTCTGGGTTAGGTCTGGTATTTGCCCTCATCTGGCTCGGACTTTCGCATTTTTCGCATACTTGTTGGCCAGATCTTGGCTTTTTTCTGGTTTGGATCACGTAGTAATGCGGTACCACACCGAAACAGTCAATTAAACCTGGTTGCGATTAATATTTTAGAGGATAACGCCGGTTATGTCTCGATTGGGTCTGGGATTTGCTCACATCTGGCTCGTACTTTCGCGTTTTTCGCATACTTGTTGGCCAGATCCTGGGTTTTTTCTGGTTTGAATCCCGCAGTAATGTGGTGTCACACCGAAACAGTCAATTAAACCTGGTTGCGATTAATATCTTAGAGAATAACCCCGGTTTTGTCTGGGTTAGGTCTGGTATTTGCCCTAATCTGGCTCGTACTTTCGCATTTTTCTCGTACTTGTTGGCCAGAGCCTGGCCTTTTTCTGGTTTGGAACACGTAGTAGTGCGGTACCACACCGAAACTGTCAATTAAACCTGGTTGCGATTAATATTTTAGAGGATAACGCCGGTTATGTCTCGGTTAGGTCTGGGATTTGCCCTCATCAGTCTCGTACTTTCGCATTTTTCGCATACTTGTTGGCCAGACCCAGGGGTTTTATTGGTTTGGATTACGTAGTGATGCGGTACCACAGCGAAACAGTCAATTAAACCTAGTTGCGGTTAATATTTTAGAGGATAACGCCAGTTATGTCTGGGTTAGGTGTTGTATTTGCCCTCATCTGGCTCGTACTTTCGCATTTTTCGCATATTTGTTGGCCAGATACTGGGATATTTCAGGTTTGGATCACGTAGTAATGTGGCACCACACTGAAACATTCAATATAAGCTGGTTCCGATTAATATTTCAGAGGATAACGCCGGTTATGTCTGGGTTAGATCTGGTATTTGCACTCATCTGGCTCGTACTTTCGCATTTTTCGCATACTTGTTTGCCAGCTCCTGGCCTTTTCCTGGCTTGGACCACGTAGTAATGTGGTACCACACTGAAACAGTCATTTAAACCTGGTTGCGATTAATATTTTAGAGGATAACGCCGGGTATGTCTCGGTCAGGACTGGGATTTGCCCTCATCTGGCTCGTACTTTCGCATTTGTCGAGTACTTGAATGGTCAGATCCTTGCCTTTTTCCGGGTTGGACCACGTAGTAGTGCGGTACCACGCCGAAACAGTCAATTAAACCTGGTTGCGATTAACATTTTAGAGGATAGGGCCGGCTATGTCTGGTTTGGGTCTGGTATTTGCCATCATCTAGCTCATACTTTCACATTTTTCGCATACTTGTTGGCCATATCCTGGGTTTTTTTTCTGGTTAGGATCACGTACTAATGTGGTACCACACTGTAACAGTCAATTAAACCTGGTTGCGAGTAATATTTTACAGGATAACTCCGGTTATGTCTGGGTTGGGTCTGGTATTTGCCATCATCTAGCTCATACCTTCACATTTTTCGCATACTTGTAGGCCAGATCCTGGGTTTTTTTCTGGTTAGGATCACGTAGCAAAGTGGTACCACACTGAAACAGTCAATAAAACCTGGTTCCGATTAATATTTTGGAGGAGAACGCCGGTTATGCCTGGGTTAGGTCTGGTATTTGGCATCATCTAGCACATACTGTCGCATTTTTCGCATACTTGAATGGCCAGATCCTGGCTTTCTTCTGGGTTGGGTCACGTAGTGCGGTACCACACCGAAACAGTCAATTAAACCTGGATGCGCTTAATATTTTAGAGGATAACGTCAGTTATGTCTCGGTTGGGTCCGGTATTTGCCCTCATCTGGCTCGTACTTTCGCATTTTTCGCATACTTGTTGGCCAGATCCAGGGCTTTTGATGGTTTGGGTCACGTAATAATGCGGTACCACAGCGAAACTGTCTATTAAACCTGGTTGCGATTAATATTTTAGAGGATAACGCCGGGTATGTCTCGGTCAGGACTGGGATTTGCCCCCATCTGGCTCGTACATTCGCATTTTTCGCATACTTGTTGGCCAGATCCATGGCTTTTGCCGGTTTGGATCACGTAGTCATGCGGTACCACACCGAAACAGTCAATTAAACCTGGTTCCGATTAATATTTTAGAGGATAACGTCAGGTATGTCTCGGTTGGGTCTGGCATTTGCCCCCATCTGGCTCGTACCTTCGCATTTTTCGCATACTTGTTGGCTAGATCCATAGCTTTTGCCGGTTTGGATCACGTAGTCATGCGGTACCACACCGAAACAGTCAATTAAACCTGGTTCCGATTAATATTTTAGAGGATAACGCCGGTTTTGTCTGGGTTAGGTCTGGTATTTGCCCTCATCTGGCTCGGACTTTCGCATTTTTCGCATACTTGTTGGCCAGATCTTGGCTTTTTTCTGGTTTGGATCACGTAGTAATGCGGTACCACACCGAAACAGTCAATTAAACCTGGTTGCGATTAATATTTTAGAGGATAACGCCGGTTATGTCTCGGTTGGGTCTGGGATTTGCCCTAATCTGGCTCGTACTTTCGCATTTTTCGCATACTTGATGGCCAGATCCTTGCCCTTTTCTGGGTTGGATCACGTAGTAATACGGTACCACACCGAAACAGTCATTTAAACCTGGTTGCGATTAATATTTTAGGGGATAACGCCGGTTATGTCTCGGTTAGGTCTGGGATTTGAGCTCATCTGTCTCGTACTTTCGCATTTTTTGCATACTTGTTGGCCAGTTCCAGGGCTTTTTCTGGTTTGGGTCACGTAGGAATGCGGTACCACAGCGAAATAGTCAATTAAACCTGGTTGCGATTAATATTTTAGAGGATAACGCCGGTTATATCTCGGTTAGGCCTGGGATTTGCCCTCATCTGGCTCGTACTTTCGCATTTTTCGCATACTTGATGGCCAGATCCTTGCCCTTTTCTGGGTTGGATCACGTAGTAATACGGTACCACACCGAAACAGTCATTTAAACCTGGTTGCGATTAATATTTTAGGGGATAACGCCGGTTATGTCTGGGTTAGTTCTGGTACTTGCAATCATCTGGCTCATACTTTCGCGTTTTTCGCATACTTGTTAGCCAGATCCAGGGTTTTTTTTGGTTTGTATCCCGTAGTAATGTGGTTCCACACCGAAACAGACAATTAAACCTGGTTGCGATTAATATTTTAGAGAATACTGCCGGCTATGTCTGGGTTAGGTCTGGTATTTGCCCTCACCTGTCTCGTACTTTCGCATTTTTCGCATACTTGCTGGCAAGATCCTGGGTTTCTTCTGGTTTGGATCACGTAGTAATGTGGTACCACACTGAAACGGTCAATGAAAGCTGGTTCCGATTAGTATTTAAGAGGATAACGCTGGAGATGTCTGGGTTAGTTCTGGTATTTGCAATCATCTGGCTCATACTTTCGCGTTTTTCGCATACTTGTTAGCCAGATCCAGGGTTTTTTTTGGTTTGTATCCCGTAGTAATGTGGTTCCACACCGAAACAGACAATTAAACCTGGTTGCGATTAATATTTTGGAGGATAACGCTGGTTATGTTTGGGTTAGTTCTGGTATTTGCAATCATCTGGCTCGGACAATCGCATTTTTCGCATACTTCTTGGCCAGATCTTGGCCTTTTTCCGCTTTGCATCACGTAGTAATGCGGTACCACACTGAAACAGTCAATAAAAGCTGGTTCCGAATAGTATTTAAGAGGATAACGCTGATTATGTCTGGGTTAGTTCTGGTATTTGCAATCATCTGGCTCATACTTTCGCGTTTTTCGCATACTTGTTGGCCAGATCCAGGGTTTTTTTTGGTTTGGATCCCGTAGTAATGTGGTTCCACACCGAAACAGACAACTAAACCTGGTTGCGATTAATATTTTGGACGATAACGCTGGTTATGTTTGGGTTAGTTCTGGTATTTGCAATCATCTGGCACATACTTTCGCATTTTTCGCATACTTGTTGGCCAGAGCCTGGCCTTTTTCTGGTTAGGATCACGTAGTAATGCGGTACCACACAGAAACAGTCAATTAAACCTGGTTGCGATTAATATTTTAAAGGGTAACGCCGGTTATGTCTGGGTTAGTTCTGGTATTTGCAATCATCTGGCTCATACTTTCGCGTTTGTCGCATACTAGTTGGCCAGATCCAGGGTTTTTTTTTGTTTGGATCCCGTAGTAATGTGGTTCCACACCGAAACGGACAATTAAACCTGGTTGCGATTAATATTTTGGACGATAACGCTGGTTATGTTTGGGTTAGTTCTGGTATTAGCAATCATCTGGCACATACTTTCGCATTTTTCTCATACTTGTTGGACAGATCCTGGGCTTATTCTGATTTGGATCACGTAGTAATGTGGTACCACACAGAAACAGTCAGTTAAACCTGGATTTGATCAATACTTTAGAGGATAACACCGGTTAGGTACATGTGCGGTCTGGTATTTGCAATCATCTGCCACATACATTCGCATTTTTCGCATACTTGAATGGCCAGATCCTGGGCTTTTTCTGGTTCGGATCACGTAGTAATGTGGTGCCACACAGAAGCAGCCAATTCAACCTGGATTCGATCAATATTTTAGAGGATAACACCGGTTATGTCAGGGTTAGTTCTGGTATTTACAATCATCTGGCTCATACTTTCGCATTTTTCGCATACTAGTTGGCCAGATCCTAGGTTTTTTCTGGTTTGGATCACGGAGTAACGTGGTACCACACCGAAACAGCCAAACAAACCTGGTTGCGATTAATGCTTTAGAAGATAATGCCGGTTATGTCTGCGTTAGGCCTCGTATTTGCGATCATCTGGCTCATACTTTCGCATTTTTCGCATACCTGTTGGCCAGATCCTGGGTTTTTTCTGGTTTGGATCACGTAGTAATGTGGTACTACACTGAAGCCGTCAATTAAACCTGGCTCCGATTAATATTTTAGAGGGTAACGCCGGTTATGTCTCGGTTAGGTCTGGGATTTGCCCTCATCTGGCTCGTACTTTTGCATTTATCGCATACTTGTTGGCCAGATCCTGGGTTGTTTCTGGTTTGGATCACGTATTAATGTGTTACCACACTGAAATAGTCTATTAAACCTGGTTCCGATTATTATTTTAGAGGATAACGCCGGTTATGTCTGGGTGAGGTCTGGTATTTGCCATCATCTAGCTCATACTTTCGCATTTTTCGCATACTTGAATGGTCAGATCCTGGGCTTTTTCTGGCTAGGACCACGTAGTAATGTGATACTACACTGAAACCGTCAATTAAACCTGGCTCCGATTAATATTTTGGAGGATAACGCCGGTTATGTCTGGGTTAGTTCTAGTATTTGCAATCATCTGGCTCATACTTTCGCATTTTTCGCATACTCGTTGGCCAGATACTGGGTTTTTCCTGGTTTGGATCCCGTATTAATGTGGTTCCACACCGAAACAGTCAATTAAACTTGGTTGCGATATATATTTTAGAGTATCAGGCCAGTTATGTCTGGGTTAGTTCTGCTATTTGCAATCATCTGGCCCGTACTTTCGCATTTATCGCATACTTGTTGGCCAGATCCTGGGTTGTTTCTGGTTTGGATCACGTATTAATGTGGTACCACACTGAAATAGTCTATTAAACCTGGTTCCGATTATTATTTTAGAGGATAACGCCGGTTATGTTTGTGTTATTTCTGGTATTTGCTATCATCTGGCACATACTTTCGCATTTTTCTCATACTTGTTGGACAGAGCCTGGCCCTTTTTCTAGTTTGGATCACGTAGTAATGTGGTTCCACACCGAAACAGTCAATTAAACCTGGTTGCGATTAATATTTTAGAGGATAACGCCGGTTATGTCTGGGTTAGTTCTGGTATTTGCAATCATCTGGCCCATACTTTCGCGTTTTTCGCATACTTGTTGGCCAGATCCCGGGTTTTTCCTGGTTTGGATCCCGTATTAATGTGGTTCCACACCGAAATAATCAATTTAACCTGGTTGCGGTTAATATTTTAGGGGATAACGCCGGTTATGTCTGGGTCAGGTCTGGTACTTGCCCGCATCTGGCTCGTACTTTCGCATTTTTCACATACTTGTTGGCCAGATCCAGGGCTTTTTGTGGTTTCGATCACGTAGTAATGCGGTACCACACCGAAACTGTCAATTAAACCTTGTTGCGATTAATATTTTAGAGGATAACGCCGGTTATGTCTCGGTTAGGTCTGGTATTTGCCCTCATCTGGCTCGTAGTTTCGCATTTTTCGCATATTTGTTGGCCGGATCCAGGGCCAATCCTGGTTTGGATCACGTAGTAATGCGGTACCACACCGAAACAGTCAATTAAACCTGGTTGCGAATAATATTCTAGAGGATAACGCTGGATATGTCTGGGTTAGTTCTGGTATTTGCAATCATCTGGCTCATACTTTCGCGTTTTTCGCACACTTGTTGGCCAGATCCTGGGTTTTTCCTGGTTTGGATCCCGTAGTAATGTGGTGCCACACCGAAACAGTCAATTTAACCTGGTTGCGGTTAATATTTTAGAGGATAACGCCGGTTATGTCTCGGTTAGGCCTTTTATTTGCCATCATCTAGCACATACTTTCGCATTTTTCGCATACTTGTTGGCCAGATCTTGGCCTTTTTCTAGTTTGGGTCACGTAGTAATGCAGTACCACACCGAAACAGTCAATTAAACCTGGTTGCGATTAATATCTTGGAGGATAACGCCCGTTATGTCTCGGTTAGGTCTGGGATTTGCCCCTCATCTGGCTCGTACCTTCGCATTTTTCGCATACTTGTTGGCCAGATCCTGTGTTTCTTCTGGTTTGGATCCCGTAGTAATGTGGTTCCACACCGAAACGGTGAATTAAACCTGGTTGCGATTAATATTTTAGAGGATAACGCCGGTTATGTCTCGGTTAGGTCTGGGATTTGCTCACATCTGGCTCGTACTTTCGCATTTTTCGCATACTTGTTGGCAAGATGCTGGGCCTATTCTGGTTTGGATCACGTAGTAATGTGGTACCACACAGAGACAGTCTATTAAACCTGGTTGCGCTTAATATTTTAGAGGATAACGCTGGTTATGTCTCGGTTAGGTCTGGGATTTGCTCTCATCTGGCTCGTACTTTCGCGTTTTTCGCATACTTGTTGGCCAGATCCTGGGTTTTTTCTGGTTTGAATCCCGCAGTAATGTGGTTACACACTGAAACAGTCAATTAAACCTGGTTCCGATTAATATTTTAGAGGATAACGCTGGTCATGTCTGGGTTAGTTCTGGTATTTACAAGCATCTGGCTCGTACTTTCGCATTTTTCAAATACTTGTCGGCCAGATCCTGGCCTTTTTCTGGCTTGGACCACGTAGCAATGTGGTGCCACACTGAAACAGCCAATTAAACCTGGTTCCGAGTAATATTTTAGAGGATAACGCCGGTTATGTCTGGGTTAGGTCTGGTATTTGCCCTCATCTGGCTCGTACTTTCGCATTTTTCGCTTACTTGTTGGCCAGATCTCGGGTTTTTTGTGGTTTGGATCCCGTCGTAATGTGGTCCCACACCGAAACCGTCAATTAAACCTGGTTACGATTAATATTTTGGAGGATAACGCTGGTTATGGTTGGGTTTGTTCTGGTATTTGCAATCATCAGGAACATACTTTCGCATTTTTCGCATACTTGTTGGCCAGATCCTGGCCTTTTTCTGGTATGGATAACGTAGTAATGCGGTAGCACACCCAAACAGTCAATTAAAGCTGGTTGCGATTAATATTTTAGAGGATAACGCCGGTTATGTCTGGGTTAGGTCTGGTATTTGCCCTCATCTGGCTCGTACTTTCGCATTTTTTGCATACTTGTTGGCCAGATCCTGGCATTTTTTCTGGTTTGGATGACGTAGTAATGCGGTACCACATCGAAACTGTCAACTAAATCTGGTTGCGATCAATATTTTAGAGGAGAACGCCGGTTATGTCTCGGTTAGTTCTGGGATTCGCCCTCTCCTGGCGCGTACTTTCGCATTTCTCGCATACTTGTTGGCCAGATCCTGGGCCTTTTGTGGTTTGGATCCCGTAGTAATGTGGTTCCACACCGAAGCAGTCAATTAATCCAGGATGCGATTAATATTTTAGAGGATAACGCCGGTTATGTCTCGGTTAGGTCTGGGATTTGCCCTCATCTGGCTCAAACATTCGCATTTCTCGCATACTTGTTGGCCAGAACCTGGGCTTTTTGTGGTTTCGATCACGTAGTAATGCGGTACCACACCGAAACTGTCAATTAAACCTTGTTGCGATTAATATTTTAGAGGATAACGCCGGTTATGTCTCGGTTAGGTCTGGTATTTGCCCTCATCTGGCTCGTAGTTTCGCATTTTTCGCATATTTGTTGGCCGGATCCAGGGCCAATCCTGGTTTGGATCACGTAGTAATGCGGTACCACACCGAAACAGTCAATTAAACCTGGTTGCGAATAATATTCTAGAGGATAACGCTGGATATGTCTGGGTTAGTTCTGGTATTTGCAATCATCTGGCCCATACTTTCGCGTTTTTCGCACACTTGTTGGCCAGATCCTGGGTTTTTCCTGGTTTGGATCCCGTAGTAATGTGGTGCCACACCGAAACAGTCAATTTAACCTGGTTGCGGTTAATATTTTAGAGGATAACGCCGGTTATGTCTCGGTTAGGCCTTTTATTTGCCATCATCTAGCACATACTTTCGCATTTTTCGCATACTTGTTGGCCAGATCTTGGCCTTTTTCTAGTTTGGGTCACGTAGTAATGCGGTACCACACCGAAACAGTCAATTAAACCTGGTTGCGATTAATATCTTGGAGGATAACGCCCGTTATGTCTCGGTTAGGTCTGGGATTTGCCCCTCATCTGGCTCGTACCTTCGCATTTTTCGCATACTTGTTGGCCAGATCCTGTGTTTCTTCTGGTTTGGATCCCGTAGTAATGTGGTTCCACACCGAAACGGTGAATTAAACCTGGTTGCGATTAATATTTTAGAGGATAACGCCGGTTATGTCTCGGTTAGGTCTGGGATTTGCTCACATCTGGCTCGTACTTTCGCATTTTTCGCATACTTGTTGGCAAGATGCTGGGCCTATTCTGGTTTGGATCACGTAGTAATGTGGTACCACACAGAGACAGTCTATTAAACCTGGTTGCGCTTAATATTTTAGAGGATAACGCTGGTTATGTCTCGGTTAGGTCTGGGATTTGCTCTCATCTGGCTCGTACTTTCGCGTTTTTCGCATACTTGTTGGCCAGATCCTGGGTTTTTTCTGGTTTGAATCCCGCAGTAATGTGGTTACACACTGAAACAGTCAATTAAACCTGGTTCCGATTAATATTTTAGAGGATAACGCTGGTCATGTCTGGGTTAGTTCTGGTATTTACAAGCATCTGGCTCGTACTTTCGCATTTTTCAAATACTTGTCGGCCAGATCCTGGCCTTTTTCTGGCTTGGACCACGTAGCAATGTGGTGCCACACTGAAACAGCCAATTAAACCTGGTTCCGAGTAATATTTTAGAGGATAACGCCGGTTATGTCTGGGTTAGGTCTGGTATTTGCCCTCATCTGGCTCGTACTTTCGCATTTTTCGCTTACTTGTTGGCCACATCTCGGGTTTTTTGTGGTTTGGATCCCGTCGTAATGTGGTCCCACACCGAAACCGTCAATTAAACCTGGTTACGATTAATATTTTGGAGGATAACGCTGGTTATGGTTGGGTTTGTTCTGGTATTTGCAATCATCAGGAACATACTTTCGCATTTTTCGCATACTTGTTGGCCAGATCCTGGCCTTTTTCTGGTATGGATAACGTAGTAATGCGGTAGCACACCCAAACAGTCAATTAAAGCTGGTTGCGATTAATATTTTAGAGGATAACGCCGGTTATGTCTGGGTTAGGTCTGGTATTTGCCCTCATCTGGCTCGTACTTTCGCATTTTTTGCATACTTGTTGGCCAGATCCTGGCATTTTTTCTGGTTTGGATGACGTAGTAATGCGGTACCACATCGAAACTGTCAACTAAATCTGGTTGCGATCAATATTTTAGAGGAGAACGCCGGTTATGTCTCGGTTAGTTCTGGGATTCGCCCTCTCCTGGCGCGTACTTTCGCATTTCTCGCATACTTGTTGGCCAGATCCTGGCCTTTTTCTGGTTTGGATCACGTAGTAATGTGGTACCACACTGAAACAGTCAATAAAAGCTGGTTCCGATTAGTATTTTAGAGGATAACGCTGGTTATCTCTGGGTTAGTTCTGGTATTTGCAATCCTCTGGCTCATACTTTCGCATTTTTCGCATACTTGTTGGCCAGATCCTGGCCTTTTTCTGGCTCTGACCACGTAGTAATGTGGTACCACACTGAAGCAGTCAATTAAACCTGGTTCCGATTAATATCTTAGAGGATAACGCCGGTTATGTCTGGGTTAGGTCTTGTATTTGCCCTCATCTGTCTCGAACTTTCGCATTTTTCGCATACTTGTTGGCCAGATCCTGGCCTTTTTCTGGTTTGGATCACGTAGTAATACGGTACCACACCGAAACTGTAAACTAAACCTGGTTGCGATTAATATTTTAGAGGATAGCGCAGGTTATGTCTCGGTTAGGTCTGGGATTTGCCCTCATCTGCCTCGTACTTTCGCATTTTTCGCATACTTGTTGGCCAGATCCTGGGCTTTTTCATGCTCTGACGTGGCAGTAATGTGGTACCACACTGAAACAGTCAATTAAACCTGGTTCCGATTAATATTTTGGAGGACAACGCTGGTTGTGTTTGGGTTAGTTCTGGTATTTGCAATCATCAGGCACATACTTTCGCATTTTTCGCATACTTGTTGGCTAGATCCTGGCCTTTTTCTGGTTTGGATCACGTAGTAATGTGGTACCACACTGAAACAGTGAATAAAAGCTGGTTCCGATTAGTATTTTAGGGGATAACGCCGGTTATGTTTGGGTTAGGTCTGGCATTTGCCCTCATCTGGCTCGTACTTTCGCATTTTTCGCTTACTTGTTGGCCAGATCTCGGGTGTTTTGTGGTTTGGATCCCGTCGTAATGTGGTTCCACACCGAAACAGTCAATTAAACCTGGTTACGATTAATATTTTGGAGGATAACGCTGGTTATGGTTGGGTTAGTTCTGGTATTTGCAATCATCAGGCACATACTTTCGCATTTTTCGCATACTTGTTGGCCAGATCCTGGCCTTTTTCTGGTTTGGATAACGTAGTAATGCGGTAGCACACCCAAACAGTCAATTAAAGCTGGTTGCGATTAATATTTTAGAGGATAACGCCGGTTATGTCTCGGTTAGGTCTGGGATTTGCCCTCATCTATCTCGTACTTTCGCATTTTTCGCATACTTGTTGGCCAGATCCTGGGCTTTTTCATGCTCTGACGTGGCAGTAATGTGGTACCACACTGAAACAGTCAATTAAACCTGGTTCCGATTAATATTTTGGAGAACAACGCTGGTTGTGTTTGGGTTAGTTCTGGTATTTGCAATCATCAGGCACATACTTTCGCATTTTTCGCTTACTTTTGGTCCAGATCCTGGCATTTTTTCTGGTTTGGATAACGCAGTAATGGGGTACCACATCGAAACTGTCAACTAAACCTGGTTGCGATCAATATTTTAGAGGATAACGCCGGTTATGTATCGGTTAGTTCTGGGATTTGCTCTCTCCTGGCGCGTACTTTCGCATTTCTCGCATACTTGTTGGCCAGATCCTGGGCCTTTTGTGGTTTGGATCCCGTAGTAATGTGGTACCACACTGAAACAGTCAATTAATCCAGGATGCGATTAATATTTTAGAGAATAACGCCGGTTATGTCTCGGTTAGGTCTGGGATTTGCCCTCATCTGGCTCGTACTTTCGCATTTTCCGCATACTTGTTGGCCAGATCCTGGGTTTTTTCTGGTTTGGATCCCGTAGTAATGAGGTGCCATACCGAGACAGTCAATTAATCCAGGATGCGATTAATATTTTAGAGGATAACGCCGGTTATGTCTCGGTTAGGTGTGGGATTTGCCCTCATCTGGTTCGTACTTTCGCATTTTTCGCATACTTGTTGGCCAGATCCTGGGCTTTTTCTGGTTTGGATCACGTAGTAATGTGGTACCAAACTGAAACAGTCAATAGAAGCTGGTTCCGAATAGTATTTTAGAGGATAACGCAGGTTACGTCTGGTTTAGTTCTGGTATTCGCAATCATCTGGCTCGTACTTTCGCATTTTTCGCTTACTTTTGGTCCAGATCCTGGCATTTTTTCTGGTTTGGATAACGCAGTAATGGGGTACCACATCGAAACTGCCAACTAAACCTGGTTGCGATCAATATTTTAGAGGATAACGCCGGTTATGTATCGGTTAGTTCTGGGATTTGCCCTCTCCTGGCGCGTACTTTCGCATTTCTCGCATACTTGTTGGCCAGATCCTGGGCCTTCTGTGGTTTGGATCCCGTAGTAATGTGGTACCACACTGAAACAGTCAATTAATCCAGGATGCGATTAATATTTTAGAGAATAACGCCGGTTATGTCTCGGTTAGGTCTGGGATTTGCCCTCATCTGGCTCGTACTTTCGCATTTTTCGCATACTTGTTGGCCAGATCCTGGGTTTTTTCTGGTTTGGATCCCGTAGTAATGAGGTGCCATACCGAGACAGTCAATTAATCCAGGATGCGATTAATATTTTAGAGGATAACGCCGGTTATGTCTGGGTTAGGTCTGGTATTTGCCCTCATCTGGCTCGTACTTTCGCATTTTTCGCTTACTTTTGGTCCAGATCCTGGGTTTTTTCTGGTTTGGATCCCGTAGTAATGAGGTGCCACACTGAAACAGTCAATTAAACCTGGTTCCGATTAATATTTTAGAGGATAACGCCTGTTATGTCAGGGTTAGGTCTGGTATTTGCCCTCATCTGGCTCGTACTTTCGCATTTTTCGCATACTTGTTGGCCAGATGCTGGGTTTTTTCTGGTTTGGATCCCGTAGTAATGAGGTGCCATACCGAGACAGTCAATTAATCCAGGATGCGATTAATATTTTAGAGGATAACGCCGGTTATGTCTGGGTTAGGTCTGGTATTTGCCCTCATCTGGCTCGTACTTTCGCATTTTTCGCTTACTTTTGGTCCAGATCCTGGCATTTTTTCTGGTTTGGATAACGCAGTAATGGGGTACCACATCGAAACTGACAACTAAACCAGGTTGCGATTAATATTTTAAAGGATATCGCCGGCTATGTATCGGTTAGGTCTGGGATTTGCCCTCATCTGGCTCGGACTTTCGCATTTTTCGCATACTTGTTCGGCAGATCCTGGCCTTTTTCTGGCTTGGACCACGTAGTAATGCGGTGCCACACCGAAACAGTCAATCAAACCTGGTTGCGATTAATATTTTAAAGGATATCGCCGGCTATGTCTCGGTTAGGTCTGGTATTTGCCCACATCTGGCTCGTACTTTCGCATTTTTCGCATACTTATTGGCCAGATCCTGGCCTTTCTCTGGCATTGACCACGTAGTAATGTGGTACCACACTGAAACAGTCAATTAAACCTGGCTCCGATTAATATTTTAGAGGATAACGCCTGTTATGTCAGGGTTAGGTCTGGTATTTGCCCTCATCTGGCTCGTACTTTCGCATTTTTCGCTTACTTTTGGTCCAGATCCTGGGTTTTTTCTGGTTTGGATCCAGTAGTAATGAGGTGCCACACCGAGACAGTCAATTAATCCAGGATGCGATTAATATTTTAGAGGATAACGACGGTTATGTCTCGGTTAGGTCTGGGGTTTGCCCTCATCTGGTTCGTACTTTCGCATTTTTCGCATACTTGTTGGCCAGATCCTGGGCCTAATTCTGGTTTGGATCACGTAGTAATGTGGTACCACACTGAAACAGTCAATTAAACCTGGTTCCGATTAATATTTTAGAGGATAACGCCTGTTATGTCAGGGTTAGGTCTGGTATTTGCCCTCATCTGGCTCGTACTTTCGCATTTTTCGCATACTTGTTGGCCAGATGCTGGGTTTTTTCTGGTTTGGATCCCGTAGTAATGAGGTGCCATACCGAGACAGTCAATTAATCCAGGATGCGATTAATATTTTAGAGGATAACGCCGGTTATGTCTGGGTTAGGTCTGGTATTTGCCCTCATCTGGCTCGTACTTTCGCATTTTTCGCTTACTTTTGGTCCAGATCCTGGCATTTTTTCTGGTTTGGATAACGCAGTAATGGGGTACCACATCGAAACTGCCAACTAAACCAGGTTGCGATTAATATTTTAAAGGATATCGCCGGCTATGTATCGGTTAGGTCTGGGATTTGCCCTCATCTGGCTCGGACTTTCGCATTTTTCGCATACTTGTTCGGCAGATCCTGGCCTTTTTCTGGCTTGGACCACGTAGTAATGCGGTGCCACACCGAAACAGTCAATCAAACCTGGTTGCGATTAATATTTTAAAGGATATCGCCGGCTATGTCTCGGTTAGGTCTGGTATTTGCCCACATCTGGCTCGTACTTTCGCATTTTTCGCATACTTATTGGCCAGATCCTGGCCTTTCTCTGGCATTGACCACGTAGTAATGTGGTACCACACTGAAACAGTCAATTAAACCTGGCTCCGATTAATATTTTAGAGGATAACGCCTGTTATGTCAGGGTTAGGTCTGGTATTTGCCCTCATCTGGCTCGTACTTTCGCATTTTTCGCTTACTTTTGGTCCAGATCCTGGGTTTTTTCTGGTTTGGATCCAGTAGTAATGAGGTGCCACACCGAGACAGTCAATTAATCCAGGATGCGATTAATATTTTAGAGGATAACGACGGTTATGTCTCGGTTAGGTCTGGGGTTTGCCCTCATCTGGTTCGTACTTTCGCATTTTTCGCATACTTGTTGGCCAGATCCTGGGCCTAATTCTGGTTTGGATCACGTAGTAATGTGGTACCACACTGAAACAGTCAATAGAAGCTGGTTCCGAATAGTATTTTAGAGGATAACGCAGGTTACGTCTGGGTTAGTTCTGGTATTCGCAATCATCTGGCTCATACTTTCGTGTTTTTCGCATACTTGTTGGCCAGATCCTGGGTTCTTTCTGCTTTGGATCCCGTAATAATGTGGTTCCACACCGAAGCAGTTCATTAAACCAGGTTGCGATTAATATTTTAAAGGATATCGCCGGCTATGTATCGGTTAGGTCTGGGATTTGCCCTCATCTGGCTCGGACTTTCGCATTTTTCGCATACTTGTTCGGCAGATCCTGGCCTTTTTCTGGCTTGGACCACGTAGTAATGCGGTGCCACACCGAAACAGTCAATCAAACCTGGTTGCGATTAATATTTTAAAGGATATCGCCGGCTATGTCTCGGTTAGGTCTGGTATTTGCCCACATCTGGCTCGTACTTCCGCATTTTTCGCATACTTATTGGCCAGATCCTGGCCTTTCTCTGGCATTGACCACGTAGTAATGTGGTACCACACTGAAACAGTCAATTAAACCTGGTTCCGATTAATATTTTAGAGGATAACGCCTGTTATGTCAGGGTTAGGTCTGGTATTTGCCCTCATCTGGATCGTACTTTCGCATTTTTCGCTTACTTTTGGTCCAGATCCTGGGTTTTTTCTGGTTTGGATCCCGTAGTAATGAGGTGCCACACCGAGACAGTGAATTAATCCAGGATGCGTTTAATATTTTAGAGGATAACGACGGTTATGTCTCGTTTAGGTCTGGGATTTGCCCTCATCTGGTTCGTACTTTCGCATTTTTCGCATACTTGTTGGCCAGATCCTGGGCCTAATTCTGGTTTGGATCACGTAGTAATGTGGTACCACACTGAAACAGTCAATAGAAGCTGGTTCCGAATAGTATTTTAGAGGATAACGCAGGTTACGTCTGGGTTAGTTCTGGTATTCGCAATCATCTGGCTCATACTTTCGTGTTTTTCGCATACTTGTTGGCCAGATCCTGGGTTCTTTCTGCTTTGGATCCCGTAATAATGTGGTTCCACACCGAAGCAGTACATTAAACCAGGTTGCGATTAATATTTTAAAGGATATCGCCGGTTATGTCTCGGTTAGGTCTGGGATTTGCCCTCATCTGGCTCGTACTTTCGCATTTTTCGCATACTTATTGGCCAGATCCTGGCCTTTCTCTGGCATTGACCACGTAGTAATGTGGTACCACACTGAAACAGTCAATTAAACCTGGTTCCGATTAATATTTTAGAGGATAACGCCGGTTATGTCAGGGTTAAGTCTGGTATTTGCCCTCATCTGGCTCGTACTTTCGCATTTTTCGCTTACTTTTGGTCCAGATCCTGGGTTTTTTCTGGTTTGGATCCCGTAGTAATGAGGTGCCACACCGAGACAGTCAATTAATCCAGGATGCGATTAATATTTTAGAGGATAACGACGGTTATGTCTCGGTTAGGTCTGGGATTTGCCCTCATCTGGTTCGTACTTTCGCATTTTTCGCATACTTGTTGGCCAGATCCTGGGCCTAATTCTGGTTTGGATCACGTAGTAATGTGGTACCACACTGAAACAGTCAATAGAAGCTGGTTCCGAATAGTATTTTAGAGGATAACGCAGGTTACGTCTGGGTTAGTTCTGGTATTCGCAATCATCTGGCTCATACTTTCGTGTTTTTCGCATACTTGTTGGCCAGATCCTGGGTTCTTTCTGCTTTGGATCCCGTAATAATGTGGTTCCACACCGAAGCAGTACATTAAACCAGGTTGCGATTAATATTTTAAAGGATATCGCCGGCTATGTATCGGTTAGGTCTGGGATATGCCCTCATCTGGCTCGGACTTTCGCATTTTTCGCATACTTGTTCGGCAGATCCTGGCCTTTTTCTGGCTTGGACCACGTAGTAATGCGGTGCCACACCGAAACAGTCAATCAAACCTGGTTGCGATTAATATTTTAAAGGATATCGCCGGCTATGTCTCGGTTAGGTCTGGTATTTGCCCACATCTGGCTCGTACTTTCGCATTTTTCGCATACTTATTGGCCAGATCCTGGCCTTTCTCTGGCATTGACCACGTAGTAATATGGTACCACACTGAAACAGTCAATTAAGCCTGGTTCCGATTAATATTTTAGTGGATAACGCCTGTTATGTCAGGGTTAGGTCTGGTATTTGCCCTCATCTGGCTCGTACTTTCGCATTTTTCGCTCACTTTTGGTCCAGATCCTGGCATTTTTTCTGGTTTGGATGACGCAGTAATGCGGTACCACATCGAATCTGTCAACTAAATCTGGTTGCGATCAATATTTTAGAGGATAACGCCGGTTATGTCTCGGTTAGTTCTGGGATTTGCCCTCTCCTGGCGCGTACTTTCGCATTTCTCGCATACTTGTTGGCCAGATCCTGGCCTTTTTCTGGCTTTGACCACGTAGTAATCTGGTGCCACACTGAAACAGTCAATGAATCCAGGATGCGATTAATATTTTAGAGGATAACGCAGGGTATGTCTCGGTTAGGTCTGGGATTTGCCCTCATCTGGCTCGTACTTTCGCATTTGTCGCATACTTGTTGGCCAGATCCTGGCCTTTTTCTGGCTTTGACCACGTAGTAATCTGGTGCCACACTGAAACAGTCAATGAATCCAGGATGCGATTAATATTTTAGAGGATAACGCAGGGTATGTCTCGGTTAGGTCTGGGATTTGCCCTCATCTGGCTCGTACTTTCGCATTTGTCGCATACTTGTTGGCCAGATCCTGGGCTTTTTCTGGTTTGGATCACGTAGTAATGTGGTACCACACTGAAACAGTCAATAGAAGCTGGTTCCGAATAGTATTTTAGAGGATAACGCAGGTTACGTCTGGGTTAGTTCTGGTATTCGCAATCATCTGGCTCATACTTTCGCGTTTTTCGCATACTTGTTGGCCAGATCCTGGGTTTTTTCTGCTTTGGATCCCGTAATAATGTGGTTCCACACCGAAGCAGTAAATTAAACCGGGTTGCGATCAATATTTTAAAGGATATCGCCGGTTATGTCTCGGTTAGGTCTGGGATTTGCCCTCATCTGGCTCGTACCTTCGCATTTTTCCTATACTTCTGGGCCAGATCCTGGCATTTTTTCTGGTTTGGATAACGTAGTAATGCGGAACCACATCGAAACTGTCAACTAAACCTGGGTGCGATTAATATTTTAGAGGATAACGCCGGTTATGTCTGGGTTAGGTCTGGGACTTGCCCTCATCTGGCTCGTCCTTTCGCATTTTTCGCATACTTGTTGGCCAGATCCTGGGTTTTTTCTGCTTTGGATCCCGTAATAATGTGGTTCCACACCGAAGCAGTGAATTAAACCAGGTTGCGAATAATATTTTAAAGGATATCGCCGGTTATGTCTCGGTTAGGTCTGGGATTTGCCCTCATCTGGTTCGTACTTTCGCATTTTTCAAATACTTGTTGGCCAGATCCTGGGTTTTTTCTGGTTTGGATAACGTAGTAATGTGGTTCCTCACCGAAGCAGTCAATTAATCCAGGATGCGATTAATATTTTAGAGGATAACGCCGGTTATGTCTGGGTTAGGTCTGGGACTTGCCCTCATCTGGCTCGTACTTTCGCATTTTTCGCATACCTGTTGGCCAGATCCTGGCCTTTTTCTGGCTTTGACCACGTAGTATTGTGGTACCACATCGAAGCAGTCAATTAAACCTGGTTGCGATTAATATTTCAGAGGATAGCGCCGGTTACGTCTCGGTTAGGTCTGGGATTTGCCCTCATCTGGCTCGTACTTTCGCATTTCTCAAATACTTGTTGGCCAGATCCTGGGTTTTTTCTGGTTTGGATAACGCAGTAATGTGGTACAACACTGAAACAGTCAATTAAACCTGGTTCCGATTAATATTTTAGAGGATAACGCCGGTTATGTCTGGGTTAGGTCTGATATTTGCCCTCATCTGGCTCGGACTTTCGCATTTTTCGCATACTTGTTCGGCAGATCCTGGCCTTTTTCTGGCTTGGACCACGTAGTAATGCGGTACCACACCGAAACAGTCAATCAAACCTGGTTGCGATTAATACTTTAGAGGATAACGCCGGTTATGTCTCGGTTAGGTCTGGGATTTGTCCTCATCTGGCTCGTACATTCGCATTTTTCAAATACTTGTTGGCCAGATCCTGGGTTTTTTCTGGTTTGGATAACGTAGTAATGCGGTACCACACAGAAACAGTTAATTAAACCTGGTTCCGATTAATATATTAGAGGATAACGCCAGTTATATCTCGGTTAGGTCTGGGATTCGCAATCATCTGGCTCATACTTTCGCGTTTTTCGCATACTTGCTGGCCAGATCCTGGATTTTTTCTGCTTTGGATCCCGTAATAATGTGGTTCCACACCGAAGCAGTGAATTAAACCAGGTTGCGATTAATATTTTAAAGGATATCGTCGGCTATGTATCGGTTAGGTCTGGGATTTGCCCTCATCTGGCTCGTACTTTCGCATTTTTCAAATACTTGTTGGCCAGATCCTGGCCTTTTTCTGGTTTGGGTCACGTAGTAATGCGGTACCACAGCGAAACAGTCTATTAAACCTGGTTGCGATTAATATTTTAGAGGATAACGCCGGGTATGTCTCGGTCAGGACTGGGATTTGCCCCCATCTGGCTCGTACATTCGCATTTTTCGCATACTTGTTGGCGAGATCCATGGCTTTTGCCGGTTTGGATCACGTAGTCATGCGGTACCACACCGAAACAGTCAATTAAACCTGGTTGCGATTAATATTTTACAGGATAACGCCGGTTATGTCTCGGTTGGGTCTGGGATTTGCTCACATCTGGCTCGTACTTTCGCGTTTTTCGCATACTTGTTGGCCAGATCCTGGGTTTTTTCTGGTTTGAATCCCGCAGTAATGTGGTGTCACACCGAAACAGTCAATTAAACCTGGTTGCGATTAATATCTTAGAGAATAACCCCGGTATTGTCTGGGTCAGGTCTGGTATTTGCCCTAATCTGGCTCGTACTTTCGCATCTTTCTCGTACTTGTTGGCCAGAGCCTGGCCTTCTTCTGGTTTGGAACACGTAGTAGTGCGGTACCACACCGAAACTGTTAATTAAACCTGGTTGCGATTAATATTTTAGAGGATAACGCCGGTTATGTCTCGGTTAGGTCTGGGATTTGCCCTCATCAGGCTCGTACTTTCGCATTTTTCGCATACTTATTGGCCAGACCCAGGGGTTTTATTGGTTTGGATTACGTAGTGATGCGGTACCACAGCGAAACAGTCAATTAAACCTGGTTGCGGTTTATATTTTAGAGGATAACGCCGGTTATGTCTGGGTTAGGTGTTGTATTTGCCCTCATCTGGCTCGTACTTTCGCATTTTTCGCATACTTGTTTGCCAGATCCTGGCCTTTTCCTGGCTTGGACCACGTAGTAATGTGGTACCACACTGAAACAGTCAATAAAACCTGGTTCCGATTAATATTTTGGAGGAGAACGCCGGTTATGCCTGGGTTAGGTCTGGTATTTGGCATCATCTAGCACATACTGTCGCATTTTTCGCATACTTGAATGGCCAGATCCTGGCTTTCTTCTGGGTTGGGTCACGTAGTGCGGTACCACACCGAAACAGTCAATTAAACCTGGATGCGCTTAATATTTTAGAGGATAACGTCAGTTATGTCTCGGTTGGGTCCGGTATTTGCCCTCATCTGGCTCGTACTTTCGCATTTTTTGCATACTTGTTGGCCAGATCCTGGCTTTCTTCTGGGTTGGGTCACGTAGTGCGGTACCACACCGAAACAGTCAATTAAACCTGGATGCGCTTAATATTTTAGAGGATAACGTCAGTTATGTCTCGGTTGGGTCTGGTATTTGGCCTAATCTGTCTCGTACTTTCGCATTTTCCGCATATTTGTTGTCCAGATGCCGGCCTTTTTATGGTTTGGATCACGTAGTAATGCGGTACCACACTGAAACAGTCAATTAAACCTGCTTCCGATTAATATTTTAGAGGATAACGCTGGTTATGTCTGGGTTAGTTCTGGTATTTGCAAGCATCTGACTCATACTCTCGCATTTTTCGCATACTTGATGGCCAGATCCTTGCCCTTTTCTGGGTTGGACCACGTAGTAATGTGGTACGACACCGAAACAGTCAATTAAACCTGGTTGCGATTAATATTTTAGAGGATAACGCCAGTTATAACTGGGTTACGTCTGGTGTTTCCAATCATCTTCCTCATACTTTCGCATTTTTGACATACTTGTTGGCCAGATCCTGGGCTTTTTCTGACTTGGATCACGTACTAATGTGGTACCACACTGTAACAGTCAATTAAACCTGGTTGCGAGTAATATTTTACAGGATAACGTCAGTTATGTCTCGGTTGGGTCTGGTATTTGCCCCCATCTGGCTCGTACTTTCGCATTTTTCGCATACTTGATTGGTCAGATCCAGGGCTTTTTCTGGTTTGGATCACGTAGTAATGCGGTACCACACCGAAACAGTCAATTAAAACTTGTTGTGATTAATATTTTAGAGGATAATGCCGGTTATGTCTCGGTTAGGTCTGGGATTTACCCTCATCTGGCTCGTACTTTCGCATTTTTTGCATACTTGTTGGCCAGATCCTGGCTTTCTTCTGGGTTGGGTCACGTAGTGCGGTACCACACCGAAACAGTCATTTAAACCTGGATGCGCTTAATATTTTAGAGGATAACGTCAGTTATGTCTCGGTTGGGTCTGGTATTTGCCCTCATCTGTCTCGTACTTTCGCATTTTTCGCATATTTGTTGTCCAGATCCCGGCCTTTTTATGGTTTGGATCACGTAGTAATGCGGTACCACACCGAAACAGTCAATTAAACCTGCTTCCGATTAATATTTTAGAGGATAACGCTGGTTATGGCTGGGTTAGTTCTGGTATTTGCAAGCATCTGACTCATACTCTCGCATTTTTCGCATACTTGATGGCCAGATCCTTGCCCTTTTCTGGGTTGGATCACGTAGTAATACGGTACCACACTGTAACAGTCAATTAAACCTGGTTGCGAGTAATATTTTACAGGATAACGTCAGTTATGTCTCGGTTGGGTCTGGTATTTGCCCCCATCTGGCTCGTACTTTCGCATTTTTCGCATACTTGTTGGCCAGTTCCAGGGCTTTTTCTGGTTTGGGTCACGTAGTAATGCGGTACCACAGCGTAATAGTCAATTAAACCTGGTTGCGAGTAGTATTTTACAGGATAACGCCGGTTATGTCTGGGTTGGGTCTGGTATTTGCCATCATCTAGTTCATACCTTCACATTTTTCGCATACTTGTTGGCCAGATCCTGGTTTCTTTTGTGGTTAGGATCACGTAGTAATGTGGTACCACACTCAAACAGTCAATAAAACCGGGTTCCGATTAATATTTTGGAGGAGAACGCCGGTTATGCCTGGGATAGGTCTGGTATTTGGCATCATCTAGCACATACTGTCGCATTTTTCGCATACTTGAATGGCCAGATCCTGGCTTTCTTCTGGGTTGGGTCACGTAGTGCGGTACCACACCGAAACAGTCAATTAAACCTGGATGCGCTTAATATTTTAGAGGATAACACCGGTTATGTCTCGGTTAGGTCTGGGATTTGAGCTCATCTGTCTCGTACTTTCGCATTTTCGCATATTTGTTGTCCAGATCCTGGGCTTTTTCTGGTTTGGATCACGTAGTAATGTGGTACCACAATGAAACATTCAATAAAAGTTGGTTCCGATTAATATTTTAGATGATAACGCTGGTTATGTCTGAGTTAGTTCTGGTATTCCCAATCATCTGGCTCATTCTTTCGCATTTTTCGCATACTTGTTGCCCAGAACCCGGTGGCTATTCTGACTCGGATCAGGTACTAATGTGGTACCACACCGAAACAGTCAATTAAACCTGGTTGCGATTAATATTTTAGAGGATAACGCCGGTTATGTCTGGGTTACGCCTGGTATTTGCAATCATCTTCCTCATACTTTTGCATTCTTCGGATACTTGAATGGCCAGATCTTGGGCTCTTTCTGGTTTGGATCACGTAGTAGAGTGGTACCACACTGAAATAGTCAATTAAACCTGGATTCGATCAATATTTTAGAGGATGAAACCGATTAGGTCTGGGTTGCGTCTGGTATTTGCCCTCATCTGGCTCATACCTTCGAATTTTTCGCATACTTGTTGGCAAGATCCTTGCCTTTTTCTGAGTTGGACCACGTAGTAATGCGGTAACACGCCGAAACAGTCAATAAAACCTGGTTGCGATTAATATTTTAGAGGATGAAGCCGGTTAAGTCTCGGTTAGGGCTGGTATTTGCCCCCATCTGGCTCGTACTTTCGCATTTTTCGCATACTTGTTGCCAGATCCTGGGATATTTCTGGTTTGGATCACGTAGTAATGTGGTACCACAATGAAACATTCAACAAGAGCTGGTTCCGATTAATATTTTAGAGGATAACGCTGGTTATATCTGGGTTAGATCTGGTATTTGCAATCATCTGTCTCATACTGTCGCATTTTTCGCATACTTGTTGGCCAGATCATGGGTTTTTTCTGGCTTGCACCCCGTAGTAAAGCGGTACCACACCGAAACAGTCAATTAAACCTGGTTGCGATTAATATTTTAGAGGATAACTCCGGTTATGTCTCGGTTAGGTCTGGGATTTGCCCTCATCTGCCTCGAAATTTCGCATTTTGCGCACATTTGTTGGCCAGATCCTGGCCTTTTTCTGGCTTGGACCACGTAGTAATGTGGTACCACACCGAAACAGTCAATTAAACCTGGTTGCGATTAATATTTTAGAGGATAACGCCGGTTACGTCTCGGTTAGGCCTGGGATTTGCCCTCATCTGGCTCGTACTTTCGCATTTTTCGCATAATTGAATGGTCAGATCCTTGCCTTTTTCTGAGTTGGACCACGTAGTAATGCGGTAACACGCCGAAAAAGTCAATTAAACCTGGTTGCGATTAATATTTTAGAGGATAATGCCGGTCATGTCTCGATTAGGTCTGGTATTTGCCCTCATCTGGCTCGTAATTTCGCATTTTTCGCATACTTGTTGCCAGATCCTGGGATATTTCTGGTTTGGATCACGTAGTAATGTGGTACCACAATGAAACATTCAATAAAAGCTGGTTCCGATTAATATTTTAGAGGATAACGCTGGTTATATCTGGGTTAGATCTGGTATTCGCAATCATCTGGCTCATACCGTCGCATTTTTCGAATACTTGTTGGCCAGATCATGGGTTTTTTCTGGCTTGGACCCCGTAGTAATGCGGTACCACACCGAAACAGTCAATTAAACCTGGTTGCGATCAATATTTTAGAGGATAACGCCGGTTATGCCTCGGTTAGGTCTGGTATTTGCCCTCCTCTGGATCGTACCTTCGCATTTTTCGCATACCTGTTGGCCAGATCGTGGGCTTTTTCTGGTTTGGATCACGTGGTAATGCGGTACCGCACTGAAACATTCAATAAAAGCTGGTACCGATTCGTATTTTAGAGGATAACGCTGGATATGTCTGGGTCAGTTCTGGTATTTGCAATCATCTGGCTCATACTATCGCAATTTTCGCATACTTGTTGCCCAGAACCCGGTGGCTATTCTGACTCGGATCACGTACTAATGTCGTACCACGCCGAAACAATCAATTAAACCTGGTTGCGATTAATATTTTAGAGGGTAACGCCGGTTATGTCTCGGTTAGGTCTGGGATTTGCCCTCATCTGGCTCGTACTTTTGCATTTTTCGCATACTTGTTGGCCAGATCCTGGGTTGTTTCTTGTTTGGATCACGTATTAATGTGGTACCACACTGAAATAGTCAATTAAACCTGGTTGCGATTATTATTTTAGAGGATAACGCCGGTTATGTCTGGGTTAGTTCTGGTATTTGCAATCATCTGGCTCATACTTTCGCGTTTTTCGCATACTTGTTGGCCAGATCCAGGGTTTTTTTTGGTTTGGATCCCATAGTAATGTGTTTCTACACCGAAACAGACAATTAAACCTGGTTGCTATTAATATTTTGGAGGATATCGCTGGTTACGTTTGGGTTAGTTCTGGTATTTGCAATCATCTGGCTCCGACATTCGCATTTTTCGCATACTTGTTGGCAAGATCTTGGCCTTTTTCCGGTTTGGATCACGCAGTATTGCGGTTCCACTCCGAGACAGTCAATTAAACCTGGTTGCGATTAATATTTTAGAGGATAACGCCGGTTATGTCTCGGTTAGGTCTGGGATTTGCCCTCATCTGGCTCGTACTTTCGCATTTTTCGCATACTTGTTGGCCAGATCCAGGGCTTTTTCTGGTTTGGGTCACGTAATAATGCGGTACCATAGCGAAACTGTCTATTAAACCTGGTTGCGATTAATATTTTAGAGGATAACGCCGGGTATGTCTCGGTCAGGACTGGGATTTGCCCCCATCTGGCTCGTACATTCGCATTTTTCGCATACTTGTTGGCCAGATCCATGGCTTTTGCCGGTTTGGATCACGTAGTCATGCGGTACCACACCGAAACTGTCAATTAAACCTGGTTCCGATTAATATTTTAGAGGATAACGTCAGGTATGTCTCGGTTGGGTCTGGCATTTGCCCCCATCTGGCTCGTACCTTCGCATTTTTCGCATACTTGTTGGCCAGATCCATAGCTTTTGCCGGTTTGGATCACGTAGTCATGCGGTACCACACCGAAACAGTCAATTAAACCTGGTTCCGATTAATATTTTAGAGGATAACGCCGGTTTTGTCTGGGTTAGGTCTGGTATTTGCCCTCATCTGGCTCGGACTTTCGCATTTTTCGCATACTTGTTGGCCAGATCTTGGCTTTTTTCTGGTTTGGATCACGTAGTAATGCGGTACCACACCGAAACAGTCAATTAAACCTGGTTGCGATTAATATTTTAGAGGATAACGCCGGTTATGTCTCGATTGGGTCTGGGATTTGCTCACATCTGGCTCGTACTTTCGCGTTTTTCGCATACTTGTTGGCCAGATCCTGGGTTTTTTCTGGTTTGAATCCCGCAGTAATGTGGTGTCACACCGAAACAGTCAATTAAACCTGGTTGCGATTAATATCTTAGAGAATAACCCCGGTTTTGTCTGGGTTAGGTCTGGTATTTGCCCTAATCTGGCTCGTACTTTCGCATTTTTCTCGTACTTGTTGGCCAGAGCCTGGCCTTTTTCTGGTTTGGAACACGTAGTAGTGCGGTACCACACCGAAACTGTCAATTAAACCTGGTTGCGATTAATATTTTAGAGGATAACGCCGGTTATGTCTCGGTTAGGTCTGGGATTTGCCCTCATCAGTCTCGTACTTTCGCATTTTTCGCATACTTGTTGGCCAGACCCAGGGGTTTTATTGGTTTGGATTACGTAGTGATGCGGTACCACAGCGAAACAGTCAATTAAACCTAGTTGCGGTTAATA
The DNA here is from genome assembly GCF_051014445.1 of Colletes latitarsis. Classification (NCBI taxonomy): domain Eukaryota; kingdom Metazoa; phylum Arthropoda; class Insecta; order Hymenoptera; family Colletidae; genus Colletes; species Colletes latitarsis. The sequence goes on from NC_135137.1 coordinate 4,908,306, forward strand.
TTTTAGAGGATAACGCCAGTTATGTCTGGGTTAGGTGTTGTATTTGCCCTCATCTGGCTCGTACTTTCGCATTTTTCGCATATTTGTTGGCCAGATACTGGGATATTTCAGGTTTGGATCACGTAGTAATGTGGCACCACACTGAAACATTCAATATAAGCTGGTTCCGATTAATATTTCAGAGGATAACGCCGGTTATGTCTGGGTTAGATCTGGTATTTGCACTCATCTGGCTCGTACTTTCGCATTTTTCGCATACTTGTTTGCCAGCTCCTGGCCTTTTCCTGGCTTGGACCACGTAGTAATGTGGTACCACACTGAAACAGTCATTTAAACCTGGTTGCGATTAATATTTTAGAGGATAACGCCGGGTATGTCTCGGTCAGGACTGGGATTTGCCCTCATCTGGCTCGTACTTTCGCATTTGTCGAGTACTTGAATGGTCAGATCCTTGCCTTTTTCCGGGTTGGACCACGTAGTAGTGCGGTACCACGCCGAAACAGTCAATTAAACCTGGTTGCGATTAACATTTTAGAGGATAGGGCCGGCTATGTCTGGTTTGGGTCTGGTATTTGCCATCATCTAGCTCATACTTTCACATTTTTCGCATACTTGTTGGCCATATCCTGGGTTTTTTTCTGGTTAGGATCACGTACTAATGTGGTACCACACTGTAACAGTCAATTAAACCTGGTTGCGAGTAATATTTTACAGGATAACTCCGGTTATGTCTGGGTTGGGTCTGGTATTTGCCATCATCTAGCTCATACCTTCACATTTTTCGCATACTTGTAGGCCAGATCCTGGGTTTTTTTCTGGTTAGGATCACGTAGCAAAGTGGTACCACACTGAAACAGTCAATAAAACCTGGTTCCGATTAATATTTTGGAGGAGAACGCCGGTTATGCCTGGGTTAGGTCTGGTATTTGGCATCATCTAGCACATACTGTCGCATTTTTCGCATACTTGAATGGCCAGATCCTGGCTTTCTTCTGGGTTGGGTCACGTAGTGCGGTACCACACCGAAACAGTCAATTAAACCTGGATGCGCTTAATATTTTAGAGGATAACGTCAGTTATGTCTCGGTTGGGTCCGGTATTTGCCCTCATCTGGCTCGTACTTTCGCATTTTTCGCATACTTGTTGGCCAGATCCAGGGCTTTTGATGGTTTGGGTCACGTAATAATGCGGTACCACAGCGAAACTGTCTATTAAACCTGGTTGCGATTAATATTTTAGAGGATAACGCCGGGTATGTCTCGGTCAGGACTGGGATTTGCCCCCATCTGGCTCGTACATTCGCATTTTTCGCATACTTGTTGGCCAGATCCATGGCTTTTGCCGGTTTGGATCACGTAGTCATGCGGTACCACACCGAAACAGTCAATTAAACCTGGTTCCGATTAATATTTTAGAGGATAACGTCAGGTATGTCTCGGTTGGGTCTGGCCTTTGCCCCCATCTGGCTCGTACCTTCGCATTTTTCGCATACTTGTTGGCTAGATCCATAGCTTTTGCCGGTTTGGATCACGTAGTCATGCGGTACCACACCGAAACAGTCAATTAAACCTGGTTCCGATTAATATTTTAGAGGATAACGCCGGTTTTGTCTGGGTTAGGTCTGGTATTTGCCCTCATCTGGCTCGGACTTTCGCATTTTTCGCATACTTGTTGGCCAGATCTTGGCTTTTTTCTGGTTTGGATCACGTAGTAATGCGGTACCACACCGAAACAGTCAATTAAACCTGGTTGCGATTAATATTTTAGAGGATAACGCCGGTTATGTCTCGGTTGGGTCTGGGATTTGCCCTAATCTGGCTCGTACTTTCGCATTTTTCGCATACTTGATGGCCAGATCCTTGCCCTTTTCTGGGTTGGATCACGTAGTAATACGGTACCACACCGAAACAGTCATTTAAACCTGGTTGCGATTAATATTTTAGGGGATAACGCCGGTTATGTCTCGGTTAGGTCTGGGATTTGAGCTCATCTGTCTCGTACTTTCGCATTTTTTGCATACTTGTTGGCCAGTTCCAGGGCTTTTTCTGGTTTGGGTCACGTAGGAATGCGGTACCACAGCGAAATAGTCAATTAAACCTGGTTGCGATTAATATTTTAGAGGATAACGCCGGTTATATCTCGGTTAGGCCTGGGATTTGCCCTCATCTGGCTCGTACTTTCGCATTTTTCGCATACTTGATGGCCAGATCCTTGCCCTTTTCTGGGTTGGATCACGTAGTAATACGGTACCACACCGAAACAGTCATTTAAACCTGGTTGCGATTAATATTTTAGGGGATAACGCCGGTTATGTCTGGGTTAGTTCTGGTACTTGCAATCATCTGGCTCATACTTTCGCGTTTTTCGCATACTTGTTAGCCAGATCCAGGGTTTTTTTTGGTTTGTATCCCGTAGTAATGTGGTTCCACACCGAAACAGACAATTAAACCTGGTTGCGATTAATATTTTAGAGAATACTGCCGGCTATGTCTGGGTTAGGTCTGGTATTTGCCCTCACCTGTCTCGTACTTTCGCATTTTTCGCATACTTGCTGGCAAGATCCTGGGTTTCTTCTGGTTTGGATCACGTAGTAATGTGGTACCACACTGAAACGGTCAATGAAAGCTGGTTCCGATTAGTATTTAAGAGGATAACGCTGGAGATGTCTGGGTTAGTTCTGGTATTTGCAATCATCTGGCTCATACTTTCGCGTTTTTCGCATACTTGTTAGCCAGATCCAGGGTTTTTTTTGGTTTGTATCCCGTAGTAATGTGGTTCCACACCGAAACAGACAATTAAACCTGGTTGCGATTAATATTTTAGAGAATACTGCCGGCTATGTCTGGGTTAGGTCTGGTATTTGCCCTCACCTGTCTCGTACTTTCGCATTTTTCGCATACTTGCTGGCAAGATCCTGGGTTTCTTCTGGTTTGGATCACGTAGTAATGTGGTACCACACTGAAACGGTCAATGAAAGCTGGTTCCGATTAGTATTTAAGAGGATAACGCTGGAGATGTCTGGGTTAGTTCTGGTATTTGCAATCATCTGGCTCATACTTTCGCGTTTTTCGCATACTTGTTAGCCAGATCCAGGGTTTTTTTTGGTTTGTATCCCGTAGTAATGTGGTTCCACACCGAAACAGACAATTAAACCTGGTTGCGATTAATATTTTGGAGGATAACGCTGGTTATGTTTGGGTTAGTTCTGGTATTTGCAATCATCTGGCTCGGACAATCGCATTTTTCGCATACTTCTTGGCCAGATCTTGGCCTTTTTCCGCTTTGCATCACGTAGTAATGCGGTACCACACTGAAACAGTCAATAAAAGCTGGTTCCGAATAGTATTTAAGAGGATAACGCTGATTATGTCTGGGTTAGTTCTGGTATTTGCAATCATCTGGCTCATACTTTCGCGTTTTTCGCATACTTGTTGGCCAGATCCAGGGTTTTTTTTGGTTTGGATCCCGTAGTAATGTGGTTCCACACCGAAACAGACAACTAAACCTGGTTGCGATTAATATTTTGGACGATAACGCTGGTTATGTTTGGGTTAGTTCTGGTATTTGCAATCATCTGGCACATACTTTCGCATTTTTCGCATACTTGTTGGCCAGAGCCTGGCCTTTTTCTGGTTAGGATCACGTAGTAATGCGGTACCACACAGAAACAGTCAATTAAACCTGGTTGCGATTAATATTTTAAAGGGTAACGCCGGTTATGTCTGGGTTAGTTCTGGTATTTGCAATCATCTGGCTCATACTTTCGCGTTTGTCGCATGCTAGTTGGCCAGATCCAGGGTTTTTTTTTGTTTGGATCCCGTAGTAATGTGGTTCCACACCGAAACGGACAATTAAACCTGGTTGCGATTAATATTTTGGACGATAACGCTGGTTATGTTTGGGTTAGTTCTGGTATTAGCAATCATCTGGCACATACTTTCGCATTTTTCTCATACTTGTTGGACAGATCCTGGGCTTATTCTGATTTGGATCACGTAGTAATGTGGTACCACACAGAAACAGTCAGTTAAACCTGGATTTGATCAATACTTTAGAGGATAACACCGGTTAGGTACATGTGCGGTCTGGTATTTGCAATCATCTGCCACATACATTTGCATTTTTCGCATACTTGAATGGCCAGATCCTGGGCTTTTTCTGGTTCGGATCACGTAGTAATGTGGTGCCACACAGAAGCAGCCAATTCAACCTGGATTCGATCAATATTTTAGAGGATAACACCGGTTATGTCAGGGTTAGTTCTGGTATTTACAATCATCTGGCTCATACTTTCGCATTTTTCGCATACTAGTTGGCCAGATCCTAGGTTTTTTCTGGTTTGGATCACGGAGTAACGTGGTACCACACCGAAACAGCCAAACAAACCTGGTTGCGATTAATGCTTTAGAAGATAATGCCGGTTATGTCTGCGTTAGGCCTCGTATTTGCGATCATCTGGCTCATACTTTCGCATTTTTCGCATACCTGTTGGCCAGATCCTGGGTTTTTTCTGGTTTGGATCACGTAGTAATGTGGTACTACACTGAAGCCGTCAATTAAACCTGGCTCCGATTAATATTTTAGAGGGTAACGCCGGTTATGTCTCGGTTAGGTCTGGGATTTGCCCTCATCTGGCTCGTACTTTTGCATTTATCGCATACTTGTTGGCCAGATCCTGGGTTGTTTCTGGTTTGGATCACGTATTAATGTGTTACCACACTGAAATAGTCTATTAAACCTGGTTCCGATTATTATTTTAGAGGATAACGCCGGTTATGTCTGGGTGAGGTCTGGTATTTGCCATCATCTAGCTCATACTTTCGCATTTTTCGCATACTTGAATGGTCAGATCCTGGGCTTTTTCTGGCTAGGACCACGTAGTAATGTGATACTACACTGAAACCGTCAATTAAACCTGGCTCCGATTAATATTTTGGAGGATAACGCCGGTTATGTCTGGGTTAGTTCTAGTATTTGCAATCATCTGGCTCATACTTTCGCATTTTTCGCATACTTGTTGGCCAGATACTGGGTTTTTCCTGGTTTGGATCCCGTATTAATGTGGTTCCACACCGAAACAGTCAATTAAACTTGGTTGCGATATATATTTTAGAGTATCAGGCCAGTTATGTCTGGGTTAGTTCTGCTATTTGCAATCATCTGGCCCGTACTTTCGCATTTATCGCATACTTGTTGGCCAGATCCTGGGTTGTTTCTGGTTTGGATCACGTATTAATGTGGTACCACACTGAAATAGTCTATTAAACCTGGTTCCGATTATTATTTTAGAGGATAACGCCGGTTATGTTTGTGTTATTTCTGGTATTTGCAATCATCTGGCACATACTTTCGCATTTTTCACATACTTGTTGGCCAGATCCAGGGCTTTTTGTGGTTTCGATCACGTAGTAATGCGGTACCACACCGAAACTGTCAATTAAACCTTGTTGCGATTAATATTTTAGAGGATAACGCCGGTTATGTCTCGGTTAGGTCTGGTATTTGCCCTCATCTGGCTCGTAGTTTCGCATTTTTCGCATATTTGTTGGCCGGATCCAGGGCCAATCCTGGTTTGGATCACGTAGTAATGCGGTACCACACCGAAACAGTCAATTAAACCTGGTTGCGAATAATATTCTAGAGGATAACGCTGGATATGTCTGGGTTAGTTCTGGTATTTGCAATCATCTGGCTCATACTTTCGCGTTTTTCGCACACTTGTTGGCCAGATCCTGGGTTTTTCCTGGTTTGGATCCCGTAGTAATGTGGTGCCACACCGAAACAGTCAATTTAACCTGGTTGCGGTTAATATTTTAGAGGATAACGCCGGTTATGTCTCGGTTAGGCCTTTTATTTGCCATCATCTAGCACATACTTTCGCATTTTTCGCATACTTGTTGGCCAGATCTTGGCCTTTTTCTAGTTTGGGTCACGTAGTAATGCAGTACCACACCGAAACAGTCAATTAAACCTGGTTGCGATTAATATCTTGGAGGATAACGCCCGTTATGTCTCGGTTAGGTCTGGGATTTGCCCCTCATCTGGCTCGTACCTTCGCATTTTTCGCATACTTGTTGGCCAGATCCTGTGTTTCTTCTGGTTTGGATCCCGTAGTAATGTGGTTCCACACCGAAACGGTGAATTAAACCTGGTTGCGATTAATATTTTAGAGGATAACGCCGGTTATGTCTCGGTTAGGTCTGGGATTTGCTCACATCTGGCTCGTACTTTCGCATTTTTCGCATACTTGTAGGCAAGATGCTGGGCCTATTCTGGTTTGGATCACGTAGTAATGTGGTACCACACAGAGACAGTCTATTAAACCTGGTTGCGCTTAATATTTTAGAGGATAACGCTGGTTATGTCTCGGTTAGGTCTGGGATTTGCTCTCATCTGGCTCGTACTTTCGCGTTTTTCGCATACTTGTTGGCCAGATCCTGGGTTTTTTCTGGTTTGAATCCCGCAGTAATGTGGTTACACACTGAAACAGTCAATTAAACCTGGTTCCGATTAATATTTTAGAGGATAACGCTGGTCATGTCTGGGTTAGTTCTGGTATTTACAAGCATCTGGCTCGTACTTTCGCATTTTTCAAATACTTGTCGGCCAGATCCTGGCCTTTTTCTGGCTTGGACCACGTAGCAATGTGGTGCCACACTGAAACAGCCAATTAAACCTGGTTCCGAGTAATATTTTAGAGGATAACGCCGGTTATGTCTGGGTTAGGTCTGGTATTTGCCCTCATCTGGCTCGTACTTTCGCATTTTTCGCTTACTTGTTGGCCAGATCTCGGGTTTTTTGTGGTTTGGATCCCGTCGTAATGTGGTCCCACACCGAAACCGTCAATTAAACCTGGTTACGATTAATATTTTGGAGGATAACGCTGGTTATGGTTGGGTTTGTTCTGGTATTTGCAATCATCAGGAACATACTTTCGCATTTTTCGCATACTTGTTGGCCAGATCCTGGCCTTTTTCTGGTATGGATAACGTAGTAATGCGGTAGCACACACAAACAGTCAATTAAAGCTGGTTGCGATTAATATTTTAGAGGATAACGCCGGTTATGTCTGGGTTAGGTCTGGTATTTGCCCTCATCTGGCTCGTACTTTCGCATTTTTTGCATACTTGTTGGCCAGATCCTGGCATTTTTTCTGGTTTGGATGACGTAGTAATGCGGTACCACATCGAAACTGTCAACTAAATCTGGTTGCGATCAATATTTTAGAGGAGAACGCCGGTTATGTCTCGGTTGGTTCTGGGATTCGCCCTCTCCTGGCGCGTACTTTCGCATTTCTCGCATACTTGTTGGCCAGATCCTGGGCCTTTTGTGGTTTGGATCCCGTAGTAATGTGGTTCCACACCGAAGCAGTCAATTAATCCAGGATGCGATTAATATTTTAGAGGATAACGCCGGTTATGTCTCGGTTAGGTCTGGGATTTGCCCTCATCTGGCTCAAACATTCGCATTTCTCGCATACTTGTTGGCCAGAACCTGGGCTTTTTGTGGTTTCGATCACGTAGTAATGCGGTACCACACCGAAACTGTCAATTAAACCTTGTTGCGATTAATATTTTAGAGGATAACGCCGGTTATGTCTCGGTTAGGTCTGGTATTTGCCCTCATCTGGCTCGTAGTTTCGCATTTTTCGCATATTTGTTGGCCGGATCCAGGGCCAATCCTGGTTTGGATCACGTAGTAATGCGGTACCACACCGAAACAGTCAATTGAACCTGGTTGCGAATAATATTCTAGAGGATAACGCTGGATATGTCTGGGTTAGTTCTGGTATTTGCAATCATCTGGCCCATACTTTCGCGTTTTTCGCACACTTGTTGGCCAGATCCTGGGTTTTTCCTGGTTTGGATCCCGTAGTAATGTGGTGCCACACCGAAACAGTCAATTTAACCTGGTTGCGGTTAATATTTTAGAGGATAACGCCGGTTATGTCTCGGTTAGGCCTTTTATTTGCCATCATCTAGCACATACTTTCGCATTTTTCGCATACTTGTTGGCCAGATCTTGGCCTTTTTCTAGTTTGGGTCACGTAGTAATGCGGTACCACACCGAAACAGTCAATTAAACCTGGTTGCGATTAATATCTTGGAGGATAACGCCCGTTATGTCTCGGTTAGGTCTGGGATTTGCCCCTCATCTGGCTCGTACCTTCGCATTTTTCGCATACTTGTTGGCCAGATCCTGTGTTTCTTCTGGTTTGGATCCCGTAGTAATGTGGTTCCACACCGAAACGGTGAATTAAACCTGGTTGCGATTAATATTTTAGAGGATAACGCCGGTTATGTCTCGGTTAGGTCTGGGATTTGCTCACATCTGGCTCGTACTTTCGCATTTTTCGCATACTTGTTGGCAAGATGCTGGGCCTATTCTGGTTTGGATCACGTAGTAATGTGGTACCACACAGAGACAGTCTATTAAACCTGGTTGCGCTTAATATTTTAGAGGATAACGCTGGTTATGTCTCGGTTAGGTCTGGGATTTGCTCTCATCTGGCTCGTACTTTCGCGTTTTTCGCATACTTGTTGGCCAGATCCTGGGTTTTTTCTGGTTTGAATCCCGCAGTAATGTGGTTACACACTGAAACAGTCAATTAAACCTGGTTCCGATTAATATTTTAGAGGATAACGCTGGTCATGTCTGGGTTAGTTCTGGTATTTACAAGCATCTGGCTCGTACTTTCGCATTTTTCAAATACTTGTCGGCCAGATCCTGGCCTTTTTCTGGCTTGGACCACGTAGCAATGTGGTGCCACACTGAAACAGCCAATTAAACCTGGTTCCGAGTAATATTTTAGAGGATAACGCCGGTTATGTCTGGGTTAGGTCTGGTATTTGCCCTCATCTGGCTCGTACTTTCGCATTTTTCGCTTACTTGTTGGCCACATCTCGGGTTTTTTGTGGTTTGGATCCCGTCGTAATGTGGTCCCACACCGAAACCGTCAATTAAACCTGGTTACGATTAATATTTTGGAGGATAACGCTGGTTATGGTTGGGTTTGTTCTGGTATTTGCAATCATCAGGAACATACTTTCGCATTTTTCGCATACTTGTTGGCCAGATCCTGGCCTTTTTCTGGTATGGATAACGTAGTAATGCGGTAGCACACCCAAACAGTCAATTAAAGCTGGTTGCGATTAATATTTTAGAGGATAACGCCGGTTATGTCTGGGTTAGGTCTGGTATTTGCCCTCATCTGGCTCGTACTTTCGCATTTTTTGCATACTTGTTGGCCAGATCCTGGCATTTTTTCTGGTTTGGATGACGTAGTAATGCGGTACCACATCGAAACTGTCAACTAAATCTGGTTGCGATCAATATTTTAGAGGAGAACGCCGGTTATGTCTCGGTTAGTTCTGGGATTCGCCCTCTCCTGGCGCGTACTTTCGCATTTCTCGCATACTTGTTGGCCAGATCCTGGGCCTTTTGTGGTTTGGATCCCGTAGTAATGTGGTTCCACACCGAAGCAGTCAATTAATCCAGGATGCGATTAATATTTTAGAGGATAACGCCGGTTATGTCTCGGTTAGGTCTGGGATTTGCCCTCATCTGGCTCAAACATTCGCATTTCTCGCATACTTGTTGGCCAGATCCTGGCCTTTTTCTGGTTTGGATCACGTAGTAATGTGGTACCACACTGAAACAGTCAATAAAAGCTGGTTCCGATTAGTATTTTAGAGGATAACGCTGGTTATGTCTGGGTTAGTTCTGGTATTTGCAATCCTCTGGCTCATACTTTCGCATTTTTCGCATACTTGTTGGCCAGATCCTGGCCTTTTTCTGGCTCTGACCACGTAGTAATGTGGTACCACACTGAAGCAGTCAATTAAACCTGGTTCCGATTAATATCTTAGAGGATAACGCCGGTTATGTCTGGGTTAGGTCTTGTATTTGCCCTCATCTGTCTCGAACTTTCGCATTTTTCGCATACTTGTTGGCCAGATCCTGGCCTTTTTCTGGTTTGGATCACGTAGTAATACGGTACCACACCGAAACTGTAAACTAAACCTGGTTGCGATTAATATTTTAGAGGATAGCGCAGGTTATGTCTCGGTTAGGTCTGGGATTTGCCCTCATCTGCCTCGTACTTTCGCATTTTTCGCATACTTGTTGGCCAGATCCTGGGCTTTTTCATGCTCTGACGTGGCAGTAATGTGGTACCACACTGAAACAGTCAATTAAACCTGGTTCCGATTAATATTTTGGAGGACAACGCTGGTTGTGTTTGGGTTAGTTCTGGTATTTGCAATCATCAGGCACATACTTTCGCATTTTTCGCATACTTGTTGGCTAGATCCTGGCCTTTTTCTGGTTTGGATCACGTAGTAATGTGGTACCACACTGAAACAGTGAATAAAAGCTGGTTCCGATTAGTATTTTAGGGGATAACGCCGGTTATGTTTGGGTTAGGTCTGGCATTTGCCCTCATCTGGCTCGTACTTTCGCATTTTTCGCTTACTTGTTGGCCAGATCTCGGGTGTTTTGTGGTTTGGATCCCGTCGTAATGTGGTTCCACACCGAAACAGTCAATTAAACCTGGTTACGATTAATATTTTGGAGGATAACGCTGGTTATGGTTGGGTTAGTTCTGGTATTTGCAATCATCAGGCACATACTTTCGCATTTTTCGCATACTTGTTGGCCAGATCCTGGCCTTTTTCTGGTTTGGATAACGTAGTAATGCGGTAGCACACCCAAACAGTCAATTAAAGCTGGTTGCGATTAATATTTTAGAGGATAACGCCGGTTATGTCTCGGTTAGGTCTGGGATTTGCCCTCATCTATCTCGTACTTTCGCATTTTTCGCATACTTGTTGGCCAGATCCTGGGCTTTTTCATGCTCTGACGTGGCAGTAATGTGGTACCACACTGAAACAGTCAATTAAACCTGGTTCCGATTAATATTTTGGAGAACAACGCTGGTTGTGTTTGGGTTAGTTCTGGTATTTGCAATCATCAGGCACATACTTTCGCATTTTTCGCTTACTTTTGGTCCAGATCCTGGCATTTTTTCTGGTTTGGATAACGCAGTAATGGGGTACCACATCGAAACTGTCAACTAAACCTGGTTGCGATCAATATTTTAGAGGATAACGCCGGTTATGTATCGGTTAGTTCTGGGATTTGCTCTCTCCTGGCGCGTACTTTCGCATTTCTCGCATACTTGTTGGCCAGATCCTGGGCCTTTTGTGGTTTGGATCCCGTAGTAATGTGGTACCACACTGAAACAGTCAATTAATCCAGGATGCGATTAATATTTTAGAGAATAACGCCGGTTATGTCTCGGTTAGGTCTGGGATTTGCCCTCATCTGGCTCGTACTTTCGCATTTTCCGCATACTTGTTGGCCAGATCCTGGGTTTTTTCTGGTTTGGATCCCGTAGTAATGAGGTGCCATACCGAGACAGTCAATTAATCCAGGATGCGATTAATATTTTAGAGGATAACGCCGGTTATGTCTCGGTTAGGTGTGGGATTTGCCCTCATCTGGTTCGTACTTTCGCATTTTTCGCATACTTGTTGGCCAGATCCTGGGCTTTTTCTGGTTTGGATCACGTAGTAATGTGGTACCAAACTGAAACAGTCAATAGAAGCTGGTTCCGAATAGTATTTTAGAGGATAACGCAGGTTACGTCTGGTTTAGTTCTGGTATTCGCAATCATCTGGCTCGTACTTTCGCATTTTTCGCTTACTTTTGGTCCAGATCCTGGCATTTTTTCTGGTTTGGATAACGCAGTAATGGGGTACCACATCGAAACTGCCAACTAAACCTGGTTGCGATCAATATTTTAGAGGATAACGCCGGTTATGTATCGGTTAGTTCTGGGATTTGCCCTCTCCTGGCGCGTACTTTCGCATTTCTCGCATACTTGTTGGCCAGATCCTGGGCCTTCTGTGGTTTGGATCCCGTAGTAATGTGGTACCACACTGAAACAGTCAATTAATCCAGGATGCGATTAATATTTTAGAGAATAACGCCGGTTATGTCTCGGTTAGGTCTGGGATTTGCCCTCATCTGGCTCGTACTTTCGCATTTTTCGCATACTTGTTGGCCAGATCCTGGGTTTTTTCTGGTTTGGATCCCGTAGTAATGAGGTGCCATACCGAGACAGTCAATTAATCCAGGATGCGATTAATATTTTAGAGGATAACGCCGGTTATGTCTGGGTTAGGTCTGGTATTTGCCCTCATCTGGCTCGTACTTTCGCATTTTTCGCTTACTTTTGGTCCAGATCCTGGGTTTTTGCTGGTTTGGATCCCGTAGTAATGAGGTGCCACACTGAAACAGTCAATTAAACCTGGTTCCGATTAATATTTTAGAGGATAACGCCTGTTATGTCAGGGTTAGGTCTGGTATTTGCCCTCATCTGGCTCGTACTTTCGCATTTTTCGCATACTTGTTGGCCAGATGCTGGGTTTTTTCTGGTTTGGATCCCGTAGTAATGAGGTGCCATACCGAGACAGTCAATTAATCCAGGATGCGATTAATATTTTAGAGGATAACGCCGGTTATGTCTGGGATAGGTCTGGTATTTGCCCTCATCTGGCTCGTACTTTCGCATTTTTCGCTTACTTTTGGTCCAGATCCTGGCATTTTTTCTGGTTTGGATAACGCAGTAATGGGGTACCACATCGAAACTGCCAACTAAACCAGGTTGCGATTAATATTTTAAAGGATATCGCCGGCTATGTATCGGTTAGGTCTGGGATTTGCCCTCATCTGGCTCGTACTTTCGCATTTTTCGCATACTTGTTGGCCAGATGCTGGGTTTTTTCTGGTTTGGATCCCGTAGTAATGAGGTGCCATACCGAGACAGTCAATTAATCCAGGATGCGATTAATATTTTAGAGGATAACGCCGGTTATGTCTGGGATAGGTCTGGTATTTGCCCTCATCTGGCTCGTACTTTCGCATTTTTCGCTTACTTTTGGTCCAGATCCTGGCATTTTTTCTGGTTTGGATAACGCAGTAATGGGGTACCACATCGAAACTGCCAACTAAACCAGGTTGCGATTAATATTTTAAAGGATATCGCCGGCTATGTATCGGTTAGGTCTGGGATTTGCCCTCATCTGGCTCGGACTTTCGCATTTTTCGCATACTTGTTCGGCAGATCCTGGCCTTTTTCTGGCTTGGACCACGTAGTAATGCGGTGCCACACCGAAACAGTCAATCAAACCTGGTTGCGATTAATATTTTAAAGGATATCGCCGGCTATGTCTCGGTTAGGTCTGGTATTTGCCCACATCTGGCTCGTACTTTCGCATTTTTCGCATACTTATTGGCCAGATCCTGGCCTTTCTCTGGCATTGACCACGTAGTAATGTGGTACCACACTGAAACAGTCAATTAAACCTGGTTCCGATTAATATTTTAGAGGATAACGCCGGTTATGTCAGGGTTAAGTCTGGTATTTGCCCTCATCTGGCTCGTACTTTCGCATTTTTCGCTTACTTTTGGTCCAGATCCTGGGTTTTTTCTGGTTTGGATCCCGTAGTAATGAGGTGCCACACCGAGACAGTCAATTAATCCAGGATGCGATTAATATTTTAAAGGATATCGCCGGCTATGTATCGGTTAGGTCTGGGATATGCCCTCATCTGGCTCGGACTTTCGCATTTTTCGCATACTTGTTCGGCAGATCCTGGCCTTTTTCTGGCTTGGACCACGTAGTAATGCGGTGCCACACCGAAACAGTCAATCAAACCTGGTTGCGATTAATATTTTAAAGGATATCGCCGGCTATGTCTCGGTTAGGTCTGGTATTTGCCCACATCTGGCTCGTACTTTCGCATTTTTCGCATACTTATTGGCCAGATCCTGGCCTTTCTCTGGCATTGACCACGTAGTAATATGGTACCACACTGAAACAGTCAATTAAACCTGGTTCCGATTAATATTTTAGTGGATAACGCCTGTTATGTCAGGGTTAGGTCTGGTATTTGCCCTCATCTGGCTCGTACTTTCGCATTTTTCGCTCACTTTTGGTCCAGATCCTGGCATTTTTTCTGGTTTGGATGACGCAGTAATGCGGTACCACATCGAATCTGTCAACTAAATCTGGTTGCGATCAATATTTTAGAGGATAACGCCGGTTATGTCTCGGTTAGTTCTGGGATTTGCCCTCTCCTGGCGCGTACTTTCGCATTTCTCGCATACTTGTTGGCCAGATCCTGGCCTTTTTCTGGCTTTGACCACGTAGTAATCTGGTGCCACACTGAAACAGTCAATGAATCCAGGATGCGATTAATATTTTAGAGGATAACGCAGGGTATGTCTCGGTTAGGTCTGGGATTTGCCCTCATCTGGCTCGTACTTTCGCATTTGTCGCATACTTGTTGGCCAGATCCTGGCCTTTTTCTGGCTTTGACCACGTAGTAATCTGGTGCCACACTGAAACAGTCAATGAATCCAGGATGCGATTAATATTTTAGAGGATAACGCAGGGTATGTCTCGGTTAGGTCTGGGATTTGCCCTGATCTGGCTCGTACTTTCGCATTTGTCGCATACTTGTTGGCCAGATCCTGGGCTTTTTCTGGTTTGGATCACGTAGTAATGTGGTACCACACTGAAACAGTCAATAGAAGCTGGTTCCGAATAGTATTTTAGAGGATAACGCAGGTTACGTCTGGGTTAGTTCTGGTATTCGCAATCATCTGGCTCATACTTTCGCGTTTTTCGCATACTTGTTGGCCAGATCCTGGGTTTTTTCTGCTTTGGATCCCGTAATAATGTGGTTCCACACCGAAGCAGTAAATTAAACCGGGTTGCGATCAATATTTTAAAGGATATCGCCGGTTATGTCTCGGTTAGGTCTGGGATTTGCCCTCATCTGGCTCGTACCTTCGCATTTTTCCTATACTTCTGGGCCAGATCCTGGCATTTTTTCTGGTTTGGATAACGTAGTAATGCGGAACCACATCGAAACTGTCAACTAAACCTGGGTGCGATTAATATTTTAGAGGATAACGCCGGTTATGTCTGGGTTAGGTCTGGGACTTGCCCTCATCTGGCTCGTCCTTTCGCATTTTTCGCATACTTGTTGGCCAGATCCTGGGTTTTTTCTGCTTTGGATCCCGTAATAATGTGGTTCCACACCGAAGCAGTGAATTAAACCAGGTTGCGAATAATATTTTAAAGGATATCGCCGGTTATGTCTCGGTTAGGTCTGGGATTTGCCCTCATCTGGTTCGTACTTTCGCATTTTTCAAATACTTGTTGGCCAGATCCTGGGTTTTTTCTGGTTTGGATAACGTAGTAATGTGGTTCCTCACCGAAGCAGTCAATTAATCCAGGATGCGATTAATATTTTAGAGGATAACGCCGGTTATGTCTGGGTTAGGTCTGGGACTTGCCCTCATCTGGCTCGTACTTTCGCATTTTTCGCATACCTGTTGGCCAGATCCTGGCCTTTTTCTGGCTTTGACCACGTAGTATTGTGGTACCACATCGAAGCAGTCAATTAAACCTGGTTGCGATTAATATTTCAGAGGATAGCGCCGGTTACGTCTCGGTTAGGTCTGGGATTTACCCTCATCTGGCTCGTACTTTCGCATTTCTCAAATACTTGTTGGCCAGATCCTGGGTTTTTTCTGGTTTGGATAACGCAGTAATGTGGTACCACACTGAAACAGTCAATTAAACCTGGTTCCGATTAATATTTTAGAGGATAACGCCGGTTATGTCTGGGTTAGGTCTGATATTTGCCCTCATCTGGCTCGGACTTTCGCATTTTTCGCATACTTGTTCGGCACATCCTGGCCTTTTTCTGGCTTGGACCACGTAGTAATGCGGTACCACACCGAAACAGTCAATCAAACCTGGTTGCGATTAATACTTTAGAGGATAACGCCGGTTATGTCTCGGTTAGGTCTGGGATTTGTCCTCATCTGGCTCGTACATTCGCATTTTTCAAATACTTGTTGGCCAGATCCTGGGTTTTTTCTGGTTTGGATAACGTAGTAATGCGGTACCACACAGAAACAGTTAATTAAACCTGGTTCCGATTAATATATTAGAGGATAACGCCAGTTATATCTCGGTTAGGTCTGGGATTCGCAATCATCTGGCTCATACTTTCGCGTTTTTCGCATACTTGCTGGCCAGATCCTGGATTTTTTCTGCTTTGGATCCCGTAATAATGTGGTTCCACACCGAAGCAGTGAATTAAACCAGGTTGCGATTAATATTTTAAAGGATATCGTCGGCTATGTATCGGTTAGGTCTGGGATTTGCCCTCATCTGGCTCGTACTTTCGCATTTTTCAAATACTTGTTGGCCAGATCCTGGCCTTTTTCTGGCTTGGACCACGTAGTAATGCGGTGCCACACCGAAACAGTCAATCAAACCTGGTTGCGATTAATATTTTAAAGGATATCGCCGGCTATGTCTCGGTTAGGTCTGGTATTTGCCCACATCTGGCTCGTACTTTCGCATTTTTCGCATACTTATTGGCCAGATCCTGGCCTTTCTCTGGCATTGACCACGTAGTAATATGGTACCACACTGAAACAGTCAATTAAACCTGGTTCCGATTAATATTTTAGTGGATAACGCCTGTTATGTCAGGGTTAGGTCTGGTATTTGCCCTCATCTGGCTCGTACTTTCGCATTTTTCGCTCACTTTTGGTCCAGATCCTGGCATTTTTTCTGGTTTGGATGACGCAGTAATGCGGTACCACATCGAATCTGTCAACTAAATCTGGTTGCGATCAATATTTTAGAGGATAACGCCGGTTATGTCTCGGTTAGTTCTGGGATTTGCCCTCTCCTGGCGCGTACTTTCGCATTTCTCGCATACTTGTTGGCCAGATCCTGGCCTTTTTCTGGCTTTGACCACGTAGTAATCTGGTGCCACACTGAAACAGTCAATGAATCCAGGATGCGATTAATATTTTAGAGGATAACGCAGGGTATGTCTCGGTTAGGTCTGGGATTTGCCCTCATCTGGCTCGTACTTTCGCATTTGTCGCATACTTGTTGGCCAGATCCTGGCCTTTTTCTGGCTTTGACCACGTAGTAATCTGGTGCCACACTGAAACAGTCAATGAATCCAGGATGCGATTAATATTTTAGAGGATAACGCAGGGTATGTCTCGGTTAGGTCTGGGATTTGCCCTCATCTGGCTCGTACTTTCGCATTTGTCGCATACTTGTTGGCCAGATCCTGGGCTTTTTCTGGTTTGGATCACGTAGTAATGTGGTACCACACTGAAACAGTCAATAGAAGCTGGTTCCGAATAGTATTTTAGAGGATAACGCAGGTTACGTCTGGGTTAGTTCTGGTATTCGCAATCATCTGGCTCATACTTTCGCGTTTTTCGCATACTTGTTGGCCAGATCCTGGGTTTTTTCTGCTTTGGATCCCGTAATAATGTGGTTCCACACCGAAGCAGTAAATTAAACCGGGTTGCGATCAATATTTTAAAGGATATCGCCGGTTATGTCTCGGTTAGGTCTGGGATTTGCCCTCATCTGGCTCGTACCTTCGCATTTTTCCCATACTTCTGGGCCAGATCCTGGCATTTTTTCTGGTTTGGATAACGTAGTAATGCGGAACCACATCGAAACTGTCAACTAAACCTGGTTGCGATTAATATTTTAGAGGATAACGCCGGTTATGTCTGGGTTAGGTCTGGGACTTGCCCTCATCTGGCTCGTCCTTTCGCATTTTTCGCATACTTGTTGGCCAGATCCTGGGTTTTTTCTGCTTTGGATCCCGTAATAATGTGGTTCCACACCGAAGCAGTGAATTAAACCAGGTTGCGAATAATATTTTAAAGGATATCGCCGGTTATGTCACGGTTAGGTCTGGGATTTGCCCTCATCTGGTTCGTACTTTCGCATTTTTCAAATACTTGTTGGCCAGATCCTGGGTTTTTTCTGGTTTGGATAACGTAGTAATGTGGTTCCTCACCGAAGCAGTCAATTAATCCAGGATGCGATTAATATTTTAGAGGATAACGCCGGTTATGTCTGGGTTAGGTCTGGGACTTGCCCTCATCTGGCTCGTACTTTCGCATTTTTCGCATACCTGTTGGCCAGATCCTGGCCTTTTTCTGGCTTTGACCACGTAGTATTGTGGTACCACATCGAAGCAGTCAATTAAACCTGGTTGCGATTAATATTTCAGAGGATAGCGCCGGTTACGTCTCGGTTAGGTCTGGGATTTGCCCTCATCTGGCTCGTACTTTCGCATTTCTCAAATACTTGTTGGCCAGATCCTGGGTTTTTTCTGGTTTGGATAACGCAGTAATGTGGTACCACACTGAAACAGTCAATTAAACCTGGTTCCGATTAATATTTTAGAGGATAACGCCGGTTATGTCTGGGTTAGGTCTGATATTTGCCCTCATCTGGCTCGGACTTTCGCATTTTTCGCATACTTGTTCGGCAGATCCTGGCCTTTTTCTGGCTTGGACCACGTAGTAATGCGGTACCACACCGAAACAGTCAATCAAACCTGGTTGCGATTAATACTTTAGAGGATAACGCCGGTTATGTCTCGGTTAGGTCTGGGATTTGTCCTCATCTGGCTCGTACATTCGCATTTTTCAAATACTTGTTGGCCAGATCCTGGGTTTTTTCTGGTTTGGATAACGTAGTAATGCGGTACCACACAGAAACAGTTAATTAAACCTGGTTCCGATTAATATATTAGAGGATAACGCCAGTTATATCTCGGTTAGGTCTGGGATTCGCAATCATCTGGCTCATACTTTCGCGTTTTTCGCATACTTGCTGGCCAGATCCTGGATTTTTTCTGCTTTGGATCCCGTAATAATGTGGTTCCACACCGAAGCAGTGAATTAAACCAGGTTGCGATTAATATTTTAAAGGATATCGTCGGCTATGTATCGGTTAGGTCTGGGATTTGCCCTCATCTGGCTCGTACTTTCGCATTTTTCAAATACTTGTTGGCCAGATCCTGGGTTTTTTCTGGTTTGGATAACGTAGTAATGCGGTACCACACAGAAACAGTTAATTAAACCTGGTTCCGATTAATATATTAGAGGATAACGCCGGTTATATCTCGGTTAGGTCTGGGATTTGCACTCATCTGGCTCGTACTTTCGCATTTTTCGCATACTTGTTGGCCAGATCCTGGGCTTTTTCTGGATTTGACCACGTAGTATTGTGGTACCACATCGAAGCAGTCAATTAAACCTGGTTGCGATTAATATTTCAGAGGATAGCGCCGGTTATGTCTCGGTTAGGTCTGGGATTTGCCCTCATCTGGTTCGTACTTTCGCATTTGTCGCATACTTGTTGGCCAGATCCTGGGCTTTTTCTGGTTTGGATCACGTAGTAATGTGGTACCACACTGAAACAGTCAATAGAAGCTGGTTCCGAATAGTATTTTAGAGGATAACGCAGGTTACGTCTGGGTTAGTTCTGGTATTCGCAATCATCTGGCTCATACTTTCGCGTTTTTCGCATACTTGTTGGCAAGATCCTGGGTTTTTTCTGCTTTGGATCCCGTAATAATGTGGTTCCACACCGAAGCAGTAAATTAAACCGGGTTGCGATTAATATTTTAAAGGATATCGCCGGTTATGTCTCGGTTAGGTCTGGGATTTGCCCTCATCTGGCTCGTACCTTCGCATTTTTCGCATACGTCTGGGCCAGATCCTGGCATTTTTTCTGGTTTGGATAACGTAGTAATGCGGTTCCACATCGAAACAGTCAATTAATCCCGGTTGCGAATAATATTTTAGAGGATAACGCCGGTTATATCTCGGTTAGGTCTGGGATTTGCACTCATCTGGCTCGTACTTTCGCATTTTTCGCATACTTGTTGGCCAGATCCTGGGCTTTTTCTGGATTTGACCACGTAGTATTGTGGTACCACATCGAAGCAGTCAATTAAACCTGGTTGCGATTAATATTTCAGAGGATAGCGCCGGTTATGTCTCGGTTAGGTCTGGGATTTGCCCTCATCTGGCTCGAGCTTTCGCATTTTTCGCATACTTGTTGGCCAGATCCTGGGTTTTTTCTGCTTTGGATCCCGTAATAATGTGGTTCCACACCGAAGCAGTGAATTAAACCAGGTTGCGAATAATATTTTAAAGGATATCGCCGGCTATGTCTCGGTTAGGTCTGGGATTTGCCCTCATCTGGCTCGTACCTTCGCATTTTTCAAATACTTGTTGGCCAGATCGTGGGTTTTTTCTGGTTTGGATAACGTAGTAATGTGGTTCCCCACCGAAGCAGTCAATTAATCCAGGATCCGATTAATATTTTAGAGGATAACGCCGGTTATGTCTCGGTTAGGTCTGGGATTTGCCCTCATCAGGCTCGTACTTTCGCATTTTTCCCATACTTGTTGGCCAGATCCTGGCCTTTTTCTGGCTTGGACCACGTAGTAATGTGGTACCACACCGATACAGTCAATTAAACCTGGTTCCGATTAATATTTTAGAGGAAAGCGCCGGTTATGGCTGGGTTAGGTCTGGTATTTGCCCTCATCTGGCTCGTACTTTCGCATTTTTCGCATACTTGTTGGCCAAATCCTGGGCTTTTTCTGGCTTTGACCACGTAGTATTGTGGTACCACATCGAAGCAGTCAATTAAACCTGGTTGCGATTAATATTTCAGAGGATAGCGCCGGTTATGTCTCGGTTAGGTCTGGGATTTGCCCTCATCTGGTTCGTACTTTCGCATTTGTCGCATACTTGTTGGCCAGATCCTGGGTTTTTTCTGGTTTGGATAACGTAGTAATGTGGTTCCCCACCGAAGCAGTCAATTAATCCAGGATGCGACTAATATTTTAGAGGATAACGCCGGTTATGTCTCGGTTAATTCTGGGATTTGCCCTCATCTGGCGCGTACTTTCGCATTTCTCGCAACTTGTCGGCCAGATCCTGGCCTTTTTCTGGTTTGGATCACGTAGTTTTGTGGTACCACATCGAAGCAGTCAATTAAACCTGGTTGCGATTAATATTTTAGAGGATAACGCCGGTTATAGCTGGGTTAGGTCTGGTATTTGCCCTCATCTGGCTCGTACTTTCGCATTTTTCCCATACTAGTTGGCCAGATCCTGGCCTTTTTCTGGTTTGGATCACGTAGTAATGTGGTACCACATCGAAACTGCCAACTAAACCTGGTTGCGATCAATATTTTAGAGAATAACGCCGGTTATGTCTCGGTTAATTCTGGGATTTGCCCTCATCTGGCGCGTACTTTCGCATTTCTCGCAAACTTGTTGGCCAGATCCTGGACTTTTTCTGGTTTGGATCCCGTAGTAATGTGGTTCCACACCGAAGCAGTCAGTTAATCCAGGATCCGATTAATATTTTAGAGGATATCGCCGGTTATGTCTCGGTTAGGTCTGGGATTTGCCCTCATCAGGCTCGTACTTTCGCATTTTTCCCATACTTGTTGGCCAGATCCTGGCCTTTTTCTGGCTTGGACCACGTAGTAATGTGGTACCACACCGATACAGTCAATTAAACCTGGTTCCGATTAATATTTTAGAGGAAAGCGCCGGTTATGGCTGGGTTAGGTCTGGTATTTGCCCTCATCTGGCTCGTACTTTCGCATTTTTCGCATACTTGTTGGCCAGATCCTGGCCTTTTTCTGGCTTTGACCACGTAGTATTGTGGTACCACATCGAAGCAGTCAATTAAACCTGGTTGCGATTAATATTTTAGAGGATAACGCCGGTTATGGCTGGGTTAGGTCTGGTATTTGCCCCTCATCTGGCTCGTACTTTCGCATTTTTCGCATACTTGTTGGCCAGATCCTAGGCTTTTTCTGGTTTGGATCCCGCAGTAATTTGCTTCCACACCGAAGTAGTCAATTAATCCAGGATGCGATTTATATTTTAGAGGATAACGCCGGTTATGTCTCGGTTAGGTCTGGGATTTGCCCTCATCTGGGTCATTTTTTTGTCGTGGGGAAAATCTTCGAAAGACTCCCTCCCACCTCCTTGGGGAGAGGTGGGAGGGGTGTGTGGGATTCCCCGCGCCCGTACAACGACAGGCGCGGGACCTACCCACTAAAAACCCCACGGTGACCCTTCGGCACGCTTTGGGAGGATACCGGGAATCGCTCGAAGCATTCTTCCGGTATCCTCCCCGTGCCCGCGCTTTCGCGCCCATCCCCCGGGGGGACAATCAGTCCCCCCAGTAGACACACTGCCTCATAGCGGCGGGACGGGGCCACTCTATCCCGCCGCTATCCGTCCCGGGGCCGCGTTTAGTGGCGGCTGCGAGCCCCAACTCGCAACCGCCCGCGACCCCGTTTCCACCCCTCGGCGGCCGGGCGTTCATGGCCGCACCAGACCGCCGAGGGTGCCTCCCCTTGCGTCGGACCGGTAGGGGGAGGCACTCCTACCCCCAACCGGTCCGACCCGGCGCCGCCTGGCGGGGGAGGGTCCCCTCAGGACCCCCCTCCCAGCCTAGGTCATCCGCCACGCCGAGGCGGCCGCCCGCGACGCCTCGCGACCGGGCGACGACCTCGGGCCACCGCACGAGCGCGAACTTCAGCGCGCCGCTGAAGCTCGCGCTCCCTCCCCGCGGCCTCCTTCTGCAACATTACGTTCTCGCAGAAGGAGGCCACGGCCCTCCACTTCTCCTCGCTGCCGAGCATGGCGCGCACCACGCCCGGCAGCGAGACATCCCGCCCGACGACGCCGACCAGGACACGGCGCTCCCCCTCCCACGCGGGGCATACCCCCAGGGTATGATCCGCCGTGTCCTGCTCAGCGTCGCAGTGGCAGCAACGCGCCGTCGGCTCCTTCCCTATCCGGCACAGGTATCTTCCGAAGCTGCCATGCCCGGAAAATACCTGTGCCAGCCGGTAGGTGAGGCTGCCATGGCCTCTGTCCAGCCACTCCTTCAGGAGTGGCCGAACAGCCCCGACAGTCCGGTGCCCCGCGGTTGGCAGAGCCAGCCGCTCCTGCCACGCGAGCAACACGGACTGCCGGGCCTGGCGCTTCAAATCGCCCCAAGCAGGTTCCTGCCCGCCCGGGACCGCCACCACCCCCGCGCGACGGTCGGGGCGGTGCCGGTACATCACCGCGTGCGACCGCGCGAGCAGGTCCATGGGCGGCATCCCCGCTAGAACCGTCGCCGCCTCATGTGTCATGGTCCGATACCCGCGGACGACCCTGAGCGCCATGCGCCTCTGCACCCGACGCAGCATAGTCATGCTGCGCCGGGAGGCAGCCAGGTCGTCCGCCCAGACGGGGGCCCCGAATAGGGCCACCGACTGGACCATTGCCACATAGAGGCGACGAACTCGGCCCGCCGGGCCCCCCAGGTTGGGCAGGATCCGGCCCAGAGCCGCAACCATCCTTTCCAACCGGGGGACCAGGCAGCGGAAATGCTCCTCGAAACGTCAGTGGCTATCGAGGATCAGCCCTAGATACCTGATCTGGGGCTTCACCTCGATGTCAGCCCCACCCACCCGGATCAGAGGGGGTGGCGGATCCTGCCGAGGTGAATGAAACGCAATCACCTCGGTCTTATGGACCGCCACCGTCATCCCCATCCCCCTGATCCGGTCGACGACGCGTTGCGACCCCTCCTCCGCGCGATGCATGGCCCTCCCCCAGTGCGCCCCGACGGCCAGCACCAGTGTGTCATCCGCATAACACACCGTGCTGACGCCGTCGGGGAGGTCGGCCCGCAACACCGAGTCGTACGCGATGTTCCACAGGAGTGGCCCGAGGACCGACCCCTACGGAACACCGCAGTACACCTCCCTCCGCATATCACCATCCCGGCCCGGATACTCGATCCACCTGCCGCGGAGATAATCCCCGACGACCGCCCTGAGACAAGGGGGGACTCGATGATATTCGAGTCCCCTCCTTATCTCTTCCCAGGGGAGGGTGTTAAAGGCATTGGCAATATCCAAGGATATTGCCAATGCCACCCCTCCCCGGGAGACGGCCGCCTCCGAGAGGGCCCTCATACGACCTATCGCGTCGATAGTCGATCGGCCCCCCCGGAAACCGAACTGGCAGTCGGCCAGACCGGGATCACCCCGCGACAGGTGCTCGACGAGGCGGGCAGCAATCACACGCTCGAAGAGCTTGCCCACCTCGTCGAGGTGACAAATGGGCCGGTATGCGGAGGGAGACTCCGCGGGCCGACCCTC
Organism: Colletes latitarsis; assembly: GCF_051014445.1. Taxonomy (NCBI): domain Eukaryota; kingdom Metazoa; phylum Arthropoda; class Insecta; order Hymenoptera; family Colletidae; genus Colletes; species Colletes latitarsis. The sequence continues at coordinate 4,932,430 of NC_135137.1, forward strand.
CTTCCGGAGGAGGACCATCCTCGCCACCTTCCAACTGGGGGGGAATCGCCCGTCCCTCAGGCAGCGGTCGAACAACCGCCTGAGGTCGGCCCCAAGGACGCCCTGGGTCAAGACCCAAACCCGGCCGGGCACACCATCCGGACCCGGGGCCGTGTTACGAACCCCGAGCCGTCTGATGGCCGCTGCCAGCTCCTCCTGCGTGACCCCCAGCTCGGCCGTCCACTCCACTGGGACAGCCGCCGCCGCCGGAGGACGCGGTCCCCTCTCCCCAATTGGGAAGAGTGTATTGACCACGTCCTCCAGCAGCCGGGGGTCAAGACCCTCGGTGACGGGGGGCGCACACGGGCGGAGCTTATTCAGCACCACCTTATATGGGCGCCCCCATGGATCGTCATCAAGGGTCTGGAGGAGCTCCTTCCATGCCTGGGTCTTGGCCCGTTTGATGGCGACCTGCAGAGCAACCCGCGCCACGCGGTATGCTCCATACAGGTCATCAGCTGCCCTCGCTCGCGCCACGCCGTCGCCTGTACGTTGACGACGGCGCGCGCGGGTGTACTGGCGTCGGGCGCGGACAGTCGCGACTCGCAACTCCGCGATCGCGTCTGACCACCAGCACACCGCCCGGCGAGGAGAAGCCCGCCCGACCCGAGGCATCCCCGCGTCGCAAATACCCGCGACCAATGCTCCGAGCCGGGCGACCTCCTCCTCTATGCTCGGCAACTCGGCCGCTCCCTGCGGCCAAGTTGCAGCGAGGGCAGCTGCCATCAGGGCGTCCTTGTTCAGGCGCCGAAGCGCCCAGCGGCGTGGTAGGGCGCCACGCAGGCGGCCGTGTCGTGATGCACTCGCGGCGGCAGAGACCTCCATCCGGATGTACCGGTGATCGGAGAGTGTCTCTGCCCCCGCGACCACGTGCCAACCCGACACCATGCGCACGGCGTTGGGGGTCGCGAATCCAACATCCACGATGGACCCCCCATATCGCCGCACGCATGTGTGCTCCGACCCCCGGTTCAATACCCGGAGGTCGAGCCCCGCCGCCCAATCGCCCAGGATCCCGCCGCGAACGGAGGTCCTGGGGGATCCCCAAGCCACCGACTTGGCATTAAAATCCCCCAGGACCAGCACCGGCCGGGCCGCGTAGCGCTGCACGCATGCCGCGACCTCGGCCAAGTACAGCTCGAACGCAGCGTGACCGCTACGGGGCGAAATGTAGCACCCCACCACAGCGACTCCCCCCCAGTCCACGGCGACGAATCCCCGACCGCGCTCCAACAAGGAGAACGGTGGGGACCCGTCGCCCCCTCCCCATACCGTCGCCACCAAGCCGTCCGCGTCGCCCACCCAATGAGGGTGATCAGGGACGCGGTACTGCTCGGCGGCGACCGCCAGGCCAACCCCCCACTCCGCGAGGACTTGGGACATCAAGTCCTGTGCCGCGCGGCAGTGGTTGAGGTTGGCCTGGAGGAGGAGGCGGGGCGGCATTAATTAATGTCTGCGCCAGCCTCCTCCCGGCCGTCCGTCCCCGTAGCACCGTCCACCTCCATGGAGGACGATGCCACCGCCCTCGGCACCGGAGCCGGTGCAGCCCGCCTCTTCCTCTCCTTCCGGGAGGGGGGGGGGAGCACTTCTTGCTCCCCACCCTGTGATCGGCTGGCCTCCCCATGTCCGCACACAGCGGGCAGTGGGGGGCCGCCGAGCACTGGCTCGCACGGTGCTCTTTGGCACCGCAGCGGTAACACTGACCGCTGCGGTCCACCGGCGAGGTGCACCACTGCCTCACGTGCCCCAATTCGAGGCAGCGGTGACACTGGAGCGGGCGCGGCGCGAGGATTTCCACTCGCGCCGAAACCCACCCCACCAACACCCTCCCGGATTCCGCCACCTTACGGGCGGCGGAGAGGGGGCACCGGGCCCACACCGACCCGAGGCCGGAGGGCGACCTGCGGATCTTTCCGATCCGCAGGTCCTCCACAGGACAGTCCCCCGCTCTCGCAAGGGCACGGGACACATCCTGTGCGCTGACCGAGTCGTCCAGCCCACAAACGCGCATCTCCGTGCGCTTCGTGGGCCGGCGACCCGGACACCTCGCTCGCCCAGCTGCTCCCGGAGCCTCTGGGCGAGACGATCCGCCTTCGCGCCGCCTTCTGCACCGGGGATCTCCAGCAAGAGACCCCCGGTCACGGCCCTCTTCGCCCTCACGGAGGCGATGCCCAGCTCTTTCAGGGAGATATTCTCCCTGGCGAGCCGCATCGCCTCCGCGAGGGTCAGGTCGCCCCCCTGCGCAACGGTCAGCGTCACCGCTGCCGTTTTTGGGGGACGACCTGGTCGTGCCTTCCCGACCTTCGCGGCCTTTACCTTGGCCGCCGACGGCGGAGGCGGAGGCTGCGGTTGCGAGACCTTCCTCGCCGCCCGCTTCGCCTTCCGCCCCACCACCTCACTCCACGCCACCCCCCCTTGGGAGGGTGCTGTGGAGGACGCGACCACCGCGACCACGGGTACACCACCCCCCTTGGGGGTCGCGACCCGGGGCCCTGGTGCCGCAACGCTGGGCGGAGCCTTCACTCCGCCCTTCTTTGCCTTCCCCGACTGTACCGGAACAGGTCGGGGAGGCACCGCCTTCCTGCTGACCGCTCTTCCGGCGAGGAGCTCCTCCCGGAAGGCGGCCAGCTTGCCATCAATCATGTCCCCAATCCTCCTCAGAAGATCGTCTTCTGAGAAGGACGGGGACTTCTTCACGGGCGGAGTGCGGGTGGAGGGGCCCGCGGTGCCCCGCACCACTGCCGCCGCACTCCGCTTATTTACCTCCGCCGAGGGACGCGGCGGTGGAGGAGGAGGGAGGATGGGAGGGAGGGCCGCGCTGTTCCACAGCGCCTCTGCCCTCCTCCTCCCCTGTCGCTCCTCCTCCAACAGGAGCTGCAGACGGGCGTTCCGCCCTCTGAGCTCCCGCGCCGCCTCCCTCATTTCCTCCGCCGCGGCCTTCAGGGCCTCCGCGCCACCGCTTTTCTGCCCCTTAAAGGCGCAGGCAGCGGCGACTTTCTCCACCCGCCTCAGGGACGAGGAGATCCTCTCCGATATCTCCTCGGTCACCTCGTCCCTGAGGCAACTCAGCCTCACCGACGGGCTCATCGCCCCGCCCACCTCGACGGCGGCCTGCCCCGTCCTCTTCCTCTTAGAGCCTATGTGGCTCGTGCTGGAGGAGAAGGACGAGACCGACGCCGTCTCGTCGTCCTCCTCCACCCTCCACGAAGCCGGACCTGGCGCTGAGTGGGGCGCGAGCGCCGCCACCCTAACCCCAACCCCGTCTCCGTCCTCCCCAACCGACAAAACCCGCCCCATCCCCATTTTATTTTCTGTGTCCATAATAATCCCACGAGATGGTCGGAAATAAAGGCCCACCCGGGCAGAGCCGCCTTACCCGGGTAAGCCTAATACTCCGGGGGCTCGGCAGGATCCCCGGAGGTGGTCGCTTGGGATTGGGCCTTCTCCCCCAACCATGCATCTCATCGCCGCGTACCATAGCTTAGGATTGGAGGGCGATTTTATAGAGTCGCCATACTCGTGGCCCAGGCGGTTAAGCCAAGACCCCCGTTCCTCCTGCCGTCACGTACCATTCACAAAACCAATAGGGAATTGTGAATGGGTCGTTGTGACGACCAACAGGAGGCTTACGGTGTGTGTATGACTCGGGTACCCCGGGTTCGTTAAGCCCGTACTGCAGCTGAAAGGCTGGCAGCCCCTGAGGGGATCTGGCTCATACTTTCGCATTTCTCGCATACTTGTTGGCCAGATCCTGGCCTTTTTCTGGTTTGGATCACGTAGTAATGTGGTACCACACTGAAACAGTCAATCAAAGCTGGTTTCGATTAGTATTTTAGGGGATAACGCCGGTTATGTCTGGGTTAGGTCTGGTATTTGCTCTCATCTGGCTCGTACTTTCGCATTTTTCGCTTACTTGATGGCCAGATCTCGGGTTTTTTGTGGTTTGGATCCCGTCGTAATGTGGTTCGACACCGAAACAGTCAATTAAACCTGGGTACGATTAATATTTTGGAGGATAACACTGGTTATGTCTGGGTTAGTTCTGGTATTTGCAATCATCTGGCTCATACTTACGCGTTTTTCGCATACTTGTTGGGCAGATCCTGGGTTTTTTCTTGTTTGTATAACGTAGTAATGAGGAACCACACTGAGACACTCAATAAAAGCTGGTTCCGATTAGTATTTTTGGGGACACCGCTGGTTATGTCTGGGTTAGTTCTGGTATTTGCAATCATCTGGCTTATACTTTCGCGTTTTTCGCATACTTGTTGGCCGGATCCTGGCCTTTTTCTGGTTTGGATCACGTAGTAATGCGGTACCACACCGAAACAATCAATTAAACCTGGTTGCGCTTGATATTTTAGAGGATAACGCCGGTTGTGTCTGGGTTAGGTCTGGTATTTGCCCTCATCTGGCTCGTACTTTCGTATTTTTCGCATACTTGTTGAGCAGATCCTGGGTTTTTTCTGGTTTGGATAACGTAGTAATGTGGTACCACACTGAAACACTCAATAAAAGCTGGTTCCGATTAATAGTTTGGAGGATAACGCTGGTTACGTTTGGGTTAGTTCTGGTATTTGCACTCATCTGGCTCGTACTTTCGCATTTTTCGCATACATGTTGGCCAGATCCAGGGCTTTTTCTGGTTAGGATCACGTAGTAATGTGGTACAACACCGAAATAGTCAATTCAACATTGTGCCGAATAATATTTTAGAGGACAACGCTCGTTATGTCTGGGTTAGTTCTGGTATTTGCAATCATCTGGCTCATACTTTCGCATTTTTCACATACTAGAATGGCCAGATCGTTGGCTCTTTCTGGTTTGGATAACGTAGTAATGTGGTACCACACTGTAACAGTCAATTGAATCTGATTCCGATTAATATTTTAGAGGATACCGCCGGTTAGGTCTGGGTTACGTCTGGTATTTGCAATCATCTGCCTCATACTTTTGCATTTTTCGCAAACTTGTTGGCCAGATCCTGGGTTTTTTCTGGTTAGGATCACGTATTAACGTGGTACCACACTGAAATTGTCAATAAAAACTGGTTCCAATTAATATTTTAGAGGATAACGCCGGTTATGTGTGGGTTAGGTCTGGTATTTGCAATCATCTGGCTCATACTTTCGTTTTTTTCGCATATTTGTTGGCCAGATCCTGGAGTTTTTCTGGTTTGGATCACGTAGTATGTGGCACCACACTGAAACAGTCAACTAATCCTGGTTTCGATCAATATTTCAGAGGATAACACCGGTTAGGTCTGGGTTACGTCTGGTAATTGCAATCATCTTCCTCATACTTTCGCGTTTTTCGCATACTTGATGGCCGGATCCTGGCCTTTTTCTGGTTTGGATCACGTAGTAATGCGGTACCACACCGAAACAATCAATTAAACCTGGTTGCGCTTGATATTTTAGAGGATAACGCCGGTTGTGTCTGGGTTAGGTCTGGTATTTGCCCTCATCTGGCTCGTACTTTCGTATTTTTCGCATACTTGTTGAGCATATCCTGGGTTTTTTCTGGTTTGGATAACGTAGTAATGTGGTACCACACTGAAACACTCAATAAAAGCTGGTTCCGATTAATAGTTTGGAGGATAACGCTGGTTACGTTTGGGTTAGTTCTGGTATTTGCACTCATCTGGCTCGTACTTTCGCATTTTTCGCATACATGTTGGCCAGATCCAGGGCTTTTTCTGGTTAGGATCACGTAGTAATGTGGTACAACACCGAAATAGTCAATTCAACATTGTGCCGAATAATATTTTAGAGGACAACGCTCGTTATGTCTGGGTTAGTTCTGGTATTTGCAATCATCTGGCTCATACTTTCGCATTTTTCACATACTAGAATGGCCAGATCGTTGGCTCTTTCTGGTTTGGATAACGTAGTAATGTGGTACCACACTGTAACAGTCAATTGAATCTGATTCCGATTAATATTTTAGAGGATACCGCCGGTTAGGTCTGGGTTACGTCTGGTATTTGCAATCATCTGCCTCATACTTTTGCATTTTTCGCAAACTTGTTGGCCAGATCCTGGGTTTTTCCTGGTTAGGATCACGTATTAACGTGGTACCAAACTGAAATTGTCAATAAAAACTGGTTCCAATTAATATTTTAGAGGATAACGCCGGTTATGTGTGGGTTAGGTCTGGTATTTGCAATCATCTGGCTCATACTTTCGTTTTTTTCGCATATTTGTTGGCCAGATCCTGGGGTTTTTCTGGTTTGGATCACGTAGTATGTGGCACCACACTGAAACAGTCAACTAATCCTGGTTTCGATCAATATTTCAGAGGATGACACCGGTTAGGTCTGGGTTACGTCTGGTAATTGCAATCATCTTCCTCATACTTTCGCGTTTTTCGCATACTTGTTGGCCGGATCCTGGCCTTTTTCTGGTTTGGATCACGTAGTAATGCGGTACCACACCGAAACAATCAATTAAACCTGGTTGCCCTTGATATTTTAGGGGATAACACCGGTTAGGTCAGGGTTAGGACTGGTATTGGCAAACATCTGCCTCATACTTTCGCATTTTTCGCATACTTGTTCGCCAGATCCTGGGCTTTTTCTGACTTGGGTCACGCAGTAATGTGGTACCACACTGAAACAGTCAGTAAAACCTGGTTCCGATTAATATTTTAGTGGATAACGCCGGTTATGTCTGGGTTAGTTCTGGTATTTGCAATCATATGGCTCATCCTTTCGCATTTTTGGCATACTTTTTGGCCACATCCTGGGTTTTCTCTGGTTTGCATCAGGTAGTAATGTGGTGCCACACCGAAACAGTTAATTAAGCCTGGTTGCGTTTAATATTTTAGAGGTTAACGCCGGTTAAGTCTGGGTTAGGTCTGGTATTTGCCATCATCTAGCTCATCCTTTCGCATTTTTCGCATACTTGAATGGCCAGATCCTGGGTTTTTTTCTGGTTAGGATCACGTATTAATGTGGCGCCACACTGAAATAGTCAATTAAACCTGGATTCGATCAATATTTTAGAGGACAACACAGGTTAGGTTTGTGTACGGCCTGGTATTTGCAATAATCTGCCTCATACTTTCGCATCTTTCGCATACTTGTTGGCCAGATCCTGGGTTTTTTTCTGGTTAGGATCACGTACTAATGTTGTACCACACAGAAGTAGTAACTAAAACCTGGTTCCGATTAATATTTTAGAGGATAACGCCGGTTAGATCTGGGTTGTGTCTGGTATTTGCCGTCCTCTGCCTGATACTTTCGCACCTTTCGCATACTTGTTGGCCAGATCCTGGGTTTTTTCTGGTTTGGATCACGTAGCAAAGTGGTACCACATCGAAGCAGTCAATTAAGCCTGGTTGCGATTAATATTTTAGGGGATAACGACGGTTATGTCTGGGTTTGGTCTGGTATTTGCCATCATCTAGCTCATAGTTTCGCAATTTTCGCATACTTGAATGGCCAGATCCTGGGTTTTTCTCTGGTTAGGATCACGTATTAATGTGGCGCCACACTGAAACAGTCAAGAAAACCTGGTTTCGAACAATATTTCAGAGGATAACACAGATTAGGTCTGGGTTACGAAATGGTATATGCAATCATCTGCCTCATACTTTCGCATTTTTCGCATACTTGTTGGCCAGATCCTGGGCTTTTTCTGATTTGGATCACGTAGTAATGTGGTACCACACTGTAACAGTCAACTAATCCTGCTTTCGATCAATATATCAGAGGATAACACCGGTTAGGTCTGGGTTACGTCTGGTATTTGCAATTAGCTGCCTCATACTTTCGCAATTTTCGCACACTTAAAGGCCATATCCTGGGTTTTTTTCTGGTTAGGATCACGTATTAATGTGGTGCCACCCTGAAATATTCCATTCAACCTGGATTCGATCAATATTGTAGAGGCTGACACCGGTTGTGTCTGGGTTGCGTCTGGTATTTGCAATCATCTGCCTCATACTTTCGCATTTTTCGCACACTTGTTGGCCAGATACTGGGCTTTTTCTGATTTGGATCACCTAGTAATGCGGTACCACACAGAAGTAATCAATAAAACCTGGCTCGGATTAATATTTTAGAGGATAACGCCGGTTAGGTCTGGGTTGCGTCCGGTATTTGCAGTCATCTGTCTGATACTTTCGCACCTTTCGCGTACTTGTTGGCCAGGTCCTGGGTCTTTTTCTGGATAGCATCACGTATTAATGTGGTACCACACTGATATAATCAATAAAACCTTGTTCCGATTAATATTTTAGAGGAGAACGCCGGTTATGCCTGGGTTAGATCTGGTATTTGCCATCATCTAGCTCATACTTTCGCAATTTCCCCTTACCTGAATGGCCAGATCCTGGGCTTGTTCTGATTTGGATCACGTAGTAATATGGTACCACACTGTAACAGTCAACTAATCCTGGATTCGATCGATATTTTAGAGGCTGACACCGGTCAGGTCTTGGTTGCGTCTGGTATTTGCAACCATATGGCTCATCCTTCCGCATTTTTGGCATACTTGTTGGCCAGATCCTGGGCTTTTTCTGATTTGGATCACGTAGTAATGTGGTACCACACTGTAACAGTCAACTAATCCTGGATTTGATCAATATTGTAGCGGCTGACACCGGTTAGGTCTTGGTTGCGTCTGGTATTTGCAATCATATGGCTCATCCTTTCGCATTTTTGGCATACTATTTGGCCACATCCTGGGTTTTTTCTGGTTTGGATCACGTACTAATGTGGTACCACACTGAAATAATCTATAAAACCTTGTTCCGATCAATATTTTAGGGGATAACACCGGTTAGGTCTGGGTTAGGTCTGGTATTTGCAAACGTCTGCCTCATACTTTCGCATACTTCGCATACTTGTTGGCCAGATCCTGGGACTTTTTCTGGATAGCATCACGTATTAATGTGGTACCACACTGAAATAGTCAATAAAACCTGGTTTCGATCAATATTTTAGGGGATAACACCGGTTAGGTCTGGGTTAGGTCTGGTATTTGCAATGATCTGCCTGGTACTTTCCCAACTTTCGCATACTTGTTAGCCAGATCCTGGGTTTTTTTCTGGTTAGGATCACGTATTAAAGTGGTACCACACGGAAATATTCCATTCAACCTGGATTCGATCAATATTGTAGAGGCTGACACCGGTTGTGTCTGGGTTGCGTCTGGCATTCGTAATCATCCGGCTCATACTTTCGTATTTTTCGCAAACTTTTTGGCCTAATCCTGGGTTTTTTTCTGGTTAGGATCACGTATTAACTTGGTACCGCACTGAAATAGTAAATAAAACCTGGTTCCGATTAATATTTTAGAGGAGAACGCCGGTTATGCCTGGGTTAGATCTGGTATTTGCCATCATCTAGCTCATACTTTCGCATTTCTCGCATACCTGAATGGCCAGACCCTGGGCTTTCTCTGGTATGGGTCACGTATTAATGTGGTACCACACTGAAACAGTCAAGTAAACCTGGTTTCGAACAATATTTCAGAGGATAACACCGGTTAGATCTGGGTTACGACTGGTATACGCATTCATCTGCCTCATACTTTCGCATTTTTCGCATACTTGTTGGCCAGATCCTGGGCTTCTTCTGATTTGGATCACGTAGTAATATGGTACCACACTGTAACAGTCAACTAATCCTGGATTCGATCGATATTGTAGAGGCTGACACCGGTCAGGTCTTGGTTGCGTCTGGTATTTGCAATCATATGGCTCATCCTTTCGCATTTTTCGCATACTTGTTGGCCAGATACTGGGCTTTTTCTGGTTAGGATCACGTATTAAAGTGGTACCACACTGGAGCAGTCAATTAAACCTTGTTTCGAATAATATTTCAGAGGATAACACCGATTAGGTTTGTGTTTTGTCTTGTATTTGCAACCATCTGCCTCATACTTACGCATATTTCGCATACTTGTTGGCCAGATCCTGGGTTTTTTCTGGTTTGTATCACGTAGTAATGTGGTACAACACCGAAATAGCCAATTCAACATTGTGCCGAATAATATTTTAGAGGACAACGCTCGTTATGTCTGAGTTAGGTCTGGTATTTGCAATAATCTGCCTCATACTTTCGCATCTTTCGCATACTTGTTGGCCGGATCCTGGGATTTTTTCTGGTTAGGATCACGTACTAATGTTGTACCACACAGAAGTAGTCAATAAAACCTGGTTCCTATTAATATTTTAGAGGATAACGCCGGTTAGGACTGGGTTGCGTCTGGTATTTGCTGTCATCTGCCTGATACTTTCGCAACTTTCGCATTCTTGTTGGCCAGATCCTGGGCTTTTTCTGGTTAGGATCACGTAGTAATGTGGCACCACACCGAAACAGTCAATAAAACCTGGTTCCGATTAATATTTTGGAGGATAACGCCGGTTAGGTCTGGGTTAGTTCTGGTATTTGCCATCATCTAGCTCATACTTTCGCATCTTTCGCATACTTGTTGGCCGGATCCTGGGATTTTTTCTGGTTAGGATCACGTACTAACGTTGTACCACACAGAAGTAGTCAATAAAACCTGGTTCCGATTAATATTTTAGAGGATAACGCCGGTTAGGACTGGGTTGCGTCTGGTATTTGCTGTCATCTGCCAGATACTTTCGCAACTTTCGCATTCTTGTTGGGTAGGTCCTGGGTTTTTTTCTGGTTAGGATCACGTATTAATGTGGTACCACACTGAAATAGTCAATAAAACCTGGTTTTGAGCAATATTTTAGGCGATAACACCGGCCATATCTGGGTTAGGTCTGGTATTTGCCATCATCTAGCTCATACTTTCGCATCTTTCGCATACTTGTTGGCCAGATCCAGGGCTTTTTCTGATTTGGATCACGTACTAACGTGGTACCACACTAAAACAGTCAATTAAACGCGGTTCCGAGTAATATATTGGAGGATAACGCCGGTCATATCTGGGTTAGGTCTGGTATTTGCCATCACCTAGCTCATACTTTCGCATTTTTCGCATACTTGTTGTCCTGATCCTGGGCTTTTTCTTGTTTGTATCACGTAGGAATGTGGTACCACACTGAAACAGTCAAGGGTGGTTTCGATCAATATTTTAGAGGATAACACTGGTTAGGTCTGGGTTAGGTCTGGTATTTGCAAACGTCTGCCTCATACTTTCGCATACTTCGCATACTTGTTGGCCAGATCCTGGGACTTTTTCTAGATAGCATCACGTATTAATGTGGTACCACACTGAAATAGTCAATAAAACCTGGTTTCGATCAATATTTTAGGGGATAACACCGGTTAGGTCTGGGTTAGGTCTGGTATTTGCAATGATCTGCCTGGTACTTTCCCAACTTTCGCATACTTGTTGGCCAGATCCTGGGTTTTTTTCTGGTTAGGATCACGTATTAAAGTGGTACCACACGGAAATATTCCATTCAACCTGGATTCGATCAATATTGTAGAGGCTGACACCGGTTGTGTCTGGGTTGCGTCTGGCATTCGTAATCATCCGGCTCATACTTTCGTATTTTTCGCAAACTTTTTGGCCTAATCCTGGGTTTTTTTCTGGTTAGGATCACGTATTAACTTGGTACCGCACTGAAATAGTAAATAAAACCTGGTTCCGATTAATATTTTAGAGGAGAACGCCGGTTATGCCTGGGTTAGATCTGGTATTTGCCATCATCTAGCTCATACTTTCGCATTTCTCGCATACCTGAATGGCCAGACCCTGGGCTTTCTCTGGTATGGGTCACGTATTAATGTGGTACCACACTGAAACAGTCAAGTAAACCTGGTTTCGAACAATATTTCAGAGGATAACACCGGTTAGATCTGGGTTACGACTGGTATACGCATTCATCTGCCTCATACTTTCGCATTTTTCGCATACTTGTTGGCCAGATCCTGGGCTTCTTCTGATTTGGATCACGTAGTAATATGGTACCACACTGTAACAGTCAACTAATCCTGGATTCGATCGATATTGTAGAGGCTGACACCGGTCAGGTCTTGGTTGCGTCTGGTATTTGCAATCATATGGCTCATCCTTTCGCATTTTTCGCATACTTGTTGGCCAGATACTGGGCTTTTTCTGGTTAGGATCACGTATTAAAGTGGTACCACACTGGAGCAGTCAATTAAACCTTGTTTCGAATAATATTTCAGAGGATAACACCGATTAGGTTTGTGTTTTGTCTTGTATTTGCAACCATCTGCCTCATACTTACGCATATTTCGCATACTTGTTGGCCAGATCCTGGGTTTTTTCTGGTTTGTATCACGTAGTAATGTGGTACAACACCGAAATAGCCAATTCAACATTGTGCCGAATAATATTTTAGAGGACAACGCTCGTTATGTCTGAGTTAGGTCTGGTATTTGCAATAATCTGCCTCATACTTTCGCATCTTTCGCATACTTGTTGGCCGGATCCTGGGATTTTTTCTGGTTAGGATCACGTACTAATGTTGTACCACACAGAAGTAGTCAATAAAACCTGGTTCCTATTAATATTTTAGAGGATAACGCCGGTTAGGACTGGGTTGCGTCTGGTATTTGATGTCATCTGCCTGATACTTTCGCTACTTTCGCATTCTTGTTGGGAAGGTCCTGGGTTTTTTTCTGGTTAGGATCACGTATTAATGTGGTACCAGACTGAAATAGTCAATAAAACCTGGTTTTGAGCAATATTTTAGGCGATAACACCGGTTAGGTCTGGGTTAGGTCTGGTATTTGCAATCATCTGGCTCATACTTTCGCACTTTTCGCATACATGTTGGCAAATCCTGAGCTTTTTCTAATATGGATCACGTACTTATGTGGCACCACACTAAAACAGTCAATTAAACGTGGTTCCGAGTAATACTTTGGAAGATAACGCCGGTTATGTCTGGGTTAGGTCTGGTATTTGCCATCACCTAGCTCATACTTTCGCATTTTTCGCATACTTGTTGTCCTGATCCTGGGCTTTTTCTTGTTTGTATCACGTAGGAATGTGGTACCACACTGAAACAGTCAAGGGTGGTTTCGATCAATATTTTAGAGGATAACACTGGTTAGGTCTGGGTTAGGTCTGGTATTTGCAAACGTCTGCCTCATACTTTCGCATACTTCGCATACTTGTTGGCCAGATCCTGGGACTTTTTCTGGATAGCATCACGTATTAATGTGGTACCACACTGAAATAGTCAATAAAACCTGGTTTCGATCAATATTTTAGGGGATAACACCGGTTAGGTCTGGGTTAGGTCTGGTATTTGCAATGATCTGCCTGGTACTTTCCCAACTTTCGCATACTTGTTGGCCAGATCCTGGGTTTTTTTCTGGTTAGGATCACGTATTAAAGTGGTACCACACGGAAATATTCCATTCAACCTGGATTCGATCAATATTGTAGAGGCTGACACCGGTTGTGTCTGGGTTGCGTCTGGCATTCGTAATCATCCGGCTCATACTTTCGTATTTTTCGCAAACTTTTTGGCCTAATCCTGGGTTTTTTTCTGGTTAGGATCACGTATTAACTTGGTACCGCACTGAAATAGTAAATAAAACCTGGTTCCGATTAATATTTTAGAGGAGAACGCCGGTTATGCCTGGGTTAGATCTGGTATTTGCCATCATCTAGCTCATACTTTCGCATTTCTCGCATACCTGAATGGCCAGACCCTGGGCTTTCTCTGGTATGGGTCACGTATTAATGTGGTACCACACTGAAACAGTCAAGTAAACCTGGTTTCGAACAATATTTCAGAGGATAACACCGGTTAGATCTGGGTTACGACTGGTATACGCATTCATCTGCCTCATACTTTCGCATTTTTCGCATACTTGTTGGCCGGATCCTGGGATTTTTTCTGGTTAGGATCACGTACTAATGTTGTACCACACAGAAGTAGTCAATAAAACCTGGTTCCTATTAATATTTTAGAGGATAACGCCGGTTAGGACTGGGTTGCGTCTGGTATTTGCTGTCATCTGCCTGATACTTTCGCAACTTTCGCATTCTTGTTGGGAAGGTCCTGGGTTTTTTTCTGGTTAGGATCACGTATTAATGTGGTACCACACTGAAATAGTCAATAAAACCTGGTTTTGAGCAATATTTTAGGCGATAACACCGGTTAGGTCTGGGTTAGGTCTGGTATTTGCAATCATCTGGCTCATACTTTCGCACTTTTCGCATACATGTTGGCAAATCCTGAGCTTTTTCTAATATGGATCACGTACTTATGAGGTACCACACTAAAACAGTCAATTAAACGTGGTTCCGAGTAATACTTTGGAAGATAACGCCGGTTATGTCTGGGTTAGGTCTTGTATTTGCATTAATCATGCTCATACTTTCGCATCTTCCGCATACTTGTTGGCCAGATCCTGGGCTTTTTCTGGTTAGGATCACGTAGTAATGTGGCACCACACCGAAACAGTCAATAAAACCTGGTTCCGATTAATATTTTGGAGGATAACGCCGGTTAGGTCTGGGTTAGTTCTGGTATTTGCCATCATCTAGCTCATACTTTCGCATCTTTCGCATACTTGTTGGCCGGATCCTGGGATTTTTTCTGGTTAGGATCACGTACTAACGTTGTACCACACAGAAGTAGTCAATAAAACCTGGTTCCGATTAATATTTTAGAGGATAACGCCGGTTAGGACTGGGTTGCGTCTGGTATTTGCTGTCATCTGCCAGATACTTTCGCAACTTTCGCATTCTTGTTGGGTAGGTCCTGGGTTTTTTTCTGGTTAGGATCACGTATTAATGTGGTACCACACTGAAATAGTCAATAAAACCTGGTTTTGAGCAATATTTTAGGCGATAACACCGGCCATATCTGGGTTAGGTCTGGTATTTGCCATCATCTAGCTCATACTTTCGCATCTTTCGCATACTTGTTGGCCAGATCCAGGGCTTTTTCTGATTTGGATCACGTACTAACGTGGTACCACACTAAAACAGTCAATTAAACGCGGTTCCGAGTAATATATTGGAGGATAACGCCGGTCATATCTGGGTTAGGTCTGGTATTTGCCATCACCTAGCTCATACTTTCGCATTTTTCGCATACTTGTTGTCCTGATCCTGGGCTTTTTCTTGTTTGTATCACGTAGGAATGTGGTACCACACTGAAACAGTCAAGGGTGGTTTCGATCAATATTTTAGAGGATAACACTGGTTAGGTCTGGGTTACGTCTGGTATTTCCAATCATCTGCCTGATACTTTCGCATTTTTCGCATACTTGTTGGCCACATCCTGGGCTTTTTCTGATTAGGATCACGTAGTAATGTGGTACCACACTGATACAGTCTTTTAAACCTGGTTTCGATCAACATTTTACGGGATAACACCGGTTAGGTCTAGGTTACGTCTGGTATTTGCAATCATCATCCTCATACTTTCGCATTTTTCGCATACTTGTGGGCCAGATCCTGGGCTTTTTCTGATTTGGATCATGTAGTAATGTGGTACTACACTGAAGTAGTAAATAAGACCTGGTTTTGATCAATATTTTAGGGGATAACACCGGTTAGGTCTGGGTTGGGACTGGTATTACCAATCATCTGGCTCATACTTTCGCATCTTTCGCATACTTGTTGGCCAGATACTGGGTCTTTTTCTGGATAGGATCACGTATTAATGTGGTACCACACTGAAATAGTCAATAAAACCTGGTTTTGAACAATATTTTAGGCGATAACGCCGGTTATGTCTGGGTTAGGTCTTGTATTTGCCATCATCTAGCTCATACTTTCGCATCTTTCGCATACTTGTTGGCCAGATCCTGGGCTTTTTCTGATTTGGATCACGTACTAATGTGGTACCAGACTAAAACAGTCAATTAAACGCGGTTCCGAGTAATATATTGGAGGATAACGCCGGCCATATCTGGGTTAGGTCTGGTATTTGCCATCACCTAGCTCATACTTTCGCATTTTTCGCATACTTGTTGGCCTGATCCTGGACTTTTTCTTGTTTGTATCACGTAGTAATGTGGTACCACACTGAAACAGTCAAGGGTGGTTTCGATCAATATTTTAGAGGATAACACCGGTTACGTCTGGGTTAGGACTGGTATTACCAATCATCTGGCTCATACTTTCGCATCTTTCGCATACTTGTTGGGTAGGTCCTGGGTTTTTTTCTGGATAGGATCACGTATTAATGTGGTACCACACTGAAACAGTCAATAAAACCTGGTTCCTATTAATATTTTAGAGGATAACGCCGGTTAGGACTGGGTTGCGTCTGGTATTTGCTGTCATCTGCCTGATACTTTCGCAACTTTCGCATTCTTGTTGGGAAGGTCCTGGGTTTTTTTCTGGTTAGGATCACGTATTAATGTGGTACCACACTGAAATAGTCAATAAAACCTGGTTTTGAGCAATATTTTAGGCGATAACACCGGTTAGGTCTGGGTTAGGTCTGGTATTTGCAATCATCTGGCTCATACTTTCGCACTTTTCGCATACATGTTGGCAAATCCTGAGCTTTTTCTAATATGGATCACGTACTTATGTGGCACCACACTAAAACAGTCAATTAAACGTGGTTCCGAGTAATACTTTGGAAGATAACGCCGGTTATGTCTGGGTTAGGTCTTGTATTTGCATTAATCATGCTCATACTTTCGCATCTTCCGCATACTTGTTGGCCAGATCCTGGGCTTTTTCTGGTTTGGATCACGTAGTAATGTGGCACCACACCGAAACAGTCAATAAAACCTGGTTCCGATTAATATTTTGGAGGATAACGCCGGTTAGGTCTGGGTTAGTTCTGGTATTTGCCATCATCTAGCTCATACTTTCGCATCTTTCGCATACTTGTTGGCCAGATCCTGGGCTTTTTCTGGTTTGGATCACGTAGTAATGTGGCACCACACCGAAACAGTCAATAAAACCTGGTTCCGATTAATATTTTAGAGGATAACGCCGGTTAGGACTGGGTTGCGTCTGGTATTTGCTGTCATCTGCCAGATACTTTCGCAACTTTCGCATTCTTGTTGGGTAGGTCCTGAGTTTTTTTCTGGTTAGGATCACGTATTAATGTGGTACCACACTGAAATAGTCAATAAAACCTGGTTTTGAGCAATATTTTAGGCGATAACACCGGCCATATCTGGGTTAGGTCTGGTATTTGCCATCATCTAGCTCATACTTTCGCATCTTTCGCATACTTGTTGGCCAGATCCAGGGCTTTTTCTGATTTGGATCACGTACTAACGTGGTACCACACTAAAACAGTCAATTAAACGCGGTTCCGAGTAATATATTGGAGGATAACGCCGGTCATATCTGGGTTAGGTCTGGTATTTGCCATCACCTAGCTCATACTTTCGCATCTTTCGCATACTTGTTGGCCAGATCCTGGGCTTTTTCTGATTTCGATCACGTACTAATGTGGTACCAGACTAAAACAGTCAATTAAACGCGGTTCCGAGTAATATATTGGAGGATAACGCCGGCCATATCTGGGTTAGGTCTGGTATTTGCCATCACCTAGCTCATACTTTCGCATTTTTCGCATACTTGTTGGCCTGATCCTGGACTTTTTCTTGTTTGTATCACGTAGTAATGTGGTACCACACTGAAACAGTCAAGGGTGGTTTCGATCAATATTTTAGAGGATAACACCGGTTACGTCTGGGTTAGGACTGGTATTACCAATCATCTGGCTCATACTTTCGCATCTTTCGCATACTTGTTGGCCAGATACTGGCTCTTTTTCTGGATAGGATCACGTATTAATGTGGTACCACACTGAAACAGTCAATAAAACCTGGTTCCGATTAATATTTTGGAGGATAACGCCGGTTATGTCTGGGTTAGTTGTGGTATTTGCCATCATCTAGCTCATACTTTCCCATTTTTTGCATACTTGGATGGCAAGATCCTGGGCTTTTTCTGATTAGGATCACGTAGTAATGTGGTACCACACTGATACAGTCTTTTAAACCTGGTTTCGATCAATATTTTAGGGGATAACACCGGTTAGGTCTGGGTTACGTCTGGTATTCGTAATCATCCGGCTCATACTTTCGTATTTTTCGCAAACTTTTTGGCCTAATCCTGGGTTTTTTTCTGGTTAGGATCACGTATTAACTTGGTACCGCACTGAAATAGTAAATAAAACCTGGTTCCGATTAATATTTTAGAGGAGAACGCCGGTTATGCCTGGGTTTGATCTGGTATTTGCCATCATCTAGCTCATACTTTCGCATTTTTCGCATACCTGAATGGCCAGACCCTGGGCGTTCTCTGGTATGGGTCACGTATTAATGTGGTACCACACTGAAACAGTCAAGTAAACCTGGTTTCGAACAATATTTCAGAGGATAACAGCGGTTAGATCTGGGTTACGACTGGTATACGCATTCATCTGCCTCATACTTTCGCATTTTTCGCATACTTGTTGGCCAGATCCTGGGCTTCTTCTGATTTGGATCATGTAGTAATATGGTACCACACTGTAACAGTCAACTAATCCTGGATTCGATCGATATTGTAGAGGCTGACACCGGTCAGGTCTTGGTTGCGTCTGGTATTTGCAATCATATGGCTCATCCTTTCGCATTTTTCGCATACTTGTTGGCCAGATACTGGGCTTTTTCTGGTTAGGATCACGTATTAAAGTGGTACCACACTGAAGCAGTCAATTAAACCTTGTTTCGAATAATATTTCAGAGGATAACACCGATTAGGTTTGTGTTTTGTCTTGTATTTGCAACCATCTGCCTCATACTTACGCATATTTCGCATACTTGTTGGCCAGATCCTGGGTTTTTTCTGGTTTGTATCACGTAGTAATGTGGTACAACACCGAAATAGCCAATTCAACATTGTGCCGAATAATATTTTAGAGGACAACGCTCGTTATGTCTGAGTTAGGTCTGGTATTTGCAATAATCTGCCTCATACTTTCGCATCTTTCGCATACTTGTTGGCCGGATCCTGGGATTTTTTCTGGTTAGGATCACGTACTAATGTTGTACCACACAGAAGTAGTCAATAAAACCTGGTTCCTATTAATATTTTAGAGGATAACGCCGGTTAGGACTGGGTTGCGTCTGGTATTTGCTGTCATCTGCCTGATACTTTTTTTTTTTTTTTTTTTTTTTTTTTTTTTGTCGTGGGGAAAATCTTCGAAAGACTCCCTCCCACCTCCTTGGGGAGAGGTGGGAGGGGTGTGTGGGATTCCCCGCGCCCGTACAACGACAGGCGCGGGACCTACCCACTAAAAACCCCACGGTGACCCTTCGGCACGCTTTCGGAGGATACCGGGAATCGCTCGAAGCATTCTTCCGGTATCCTCCCCGTGCCCGCGCTTTCGCGCCCATCCCCCGGGGGGACAATCGGTCCCACCAGTAGACACACTGCCTCATAGCGGCGGGACGGGGCCACTCCATCCCGCCGCTATCCGTCCCGGGGCCGCGTTTAGTGGCGGCTGCGAGCCCCAACTCGCAACCGCCCGCGACCCCGTTTCCACCCCTCGGCGGCCGGGCGTTCATGGCCGCACCAGACCGCCGAGGGTGCCTCCCCTTGCGTCGGACCGGTAGGGAGAGGCACTCCTACCCCCAACCGGTCCGACCCGGCGCCACCTGGCGGGAGGAGGGTCCCCTCAGGACCCTCCTCCCAGCCTAGGTCATCCGCCACGCCGAGGCGGCCGCCCGCGACGCCTCGCGACCGGGCGACGACCTCGGGCCACCGCACGAGCGCGAGCTTCAGCGCGCCGCTGAAGCTCGCGTTCCCTCCCCGCGGCCTCCTTCTGCAACATTACGTTCTCGCAGAAGGAGGCCACGGCCCTCCACTTCTCCTCGCTGCCGAGCATGGCGCGCACCACGCCCGGCAGCGAGACATCCCGCCCGACGACGCCGACCAGGACACGGCGCTCCCCCTCCCACGCGGGGCATACCTCCAGGGTATGATCCGCCGTGTCCTGCTCAGCGTCGCAGTGGCAGCAACGCGCCGTCGGCTCCTTCCCTATCCGGCACAGGTATCTTCCGAAGCTGCCATGGCCGGAAAATACCTGTGCCAGCCGGTAGGTGAGGCTGCCATGGCCTCTGTCCAGCCACTCCTTCAGGAGTGGCCGAACAGCCCCGACAGTCCGGTGCCCCGCGGTTGGCAGAGCCAGCCGCTCCTGCCACGCGAGCAACACGGACTGCCGGGCCTGGCGCTTCAAATCGCCCCAAGCAGGTTCCTGCCCGCCCGGGACCGCCCCCACCCCCGCGCGACGGTCGACGCGGTGCCGGTACATCACCGCGTGCGACCGCGCGAGCAGGTCCATGGGCGGCATCCCCGCTAGAACCGTCGCCGCCTCATGTGACATGGTCCGATACCCGCGGACGACCCTGAGCGCCATGCGCCTCTGCACCCGACGCAGCATAGTCATGCTGCGCCGGGAGGCAGCCAGGTCGTCCGCCCAGACGGGGGCCCCGTATAGGGCCACCGACTGGACCATTGCCACATAGAGGCGACGAACTCGGCCCGCCGGGCCCCCCAGGTTGGGCAGGATCCGGCCCAGAGCCGCAACCATCCTTTCCAACCGGGGGACCAGGCAGCGGAAATGCTTCTCGAAACGCCAGTGGCTATCGAGGATCAGCCCTAGATACCTGATCTGGGGCTTCACCTCGATGTCAGCCCCACCCACCCGAATCAGAGGGGGTGGCGGATCCTGCCGAGGTGAATGAAACGCAATCACCTCGGTCTTATGGACCGCCACCGTCATCCCCATCCCCCTGATCCGGTCGACGACGCGTTGCGACCCCTCCTCCGCGCGACGCATGGCCCTCCCCCAGTGCGCCCCGACGGCCAGCACCAGTGTGTCATCCGCATAACACACCGTGCTGACGCCGTCGGGGAATCTGCCTGATACTTTCGCAACTTTCGCATTCTTGTTGGGAAGGTCCTGGGTTTTTTTCTGGTTAGGATCACGTATTAATGTGGTACCACACTGAAATAGTCAATAAAACCTGGTTTTGAGCAATATTTTAGGCGATAACACCGGTTAGGTCTGGGTTAGGTCTGGTATTTGCAATCATCTGGCTCATACTTTCGCACTTTTCGCATACATGTTGGCAAATCCTGAGCTTTTTCTAATATGGATCACGTACTTATGTGGCACCACACTAAAACAGTCAATTAAACGTGGTTCCGAGTAATACTTTGGAAGATAACGCCGGTTATGTCTGGGTTAGGTCTTGTATTTGCATTAATCATGCTCATACTTTCGCATCTTCCGCATACTTGTTGGCCAGATCCTGGGCTTTTTCTGGTTTGGATCACGTAGTAATGTGGCACCACACCGAAACAGTCAATAAAACCTGGTTCCGATTAATATTTTGGAGGATAACGCCGGTTAGGTCTGGGTTAGTTCTGGTATTTGCCATCATCTAGCTCATACTTTCGCATCTTTCGCATACTTGTTGGCCGGATCCTGGGATTTTTTCTGGTTAGGATCACGTACTAACGTTGTACCACACAGAAGTAGTCAATAAAACCTGGTTCCGATTAATATTTTAGAGGATAACGCCGGTTAGGACTGGGTTGCGTCTGGTATTTGCTGTCATCTGCCAGATACTTTCGCAACTTTCGCATTCTTGTTGGGTAGGTCCTGGGTTTTTTTCTGGTTAGGATCACGTATTAATGTGGTACCACACTGAAATAGTCAATAAAACCTGGTTTTGATCAATATTTTAGGGGATAACACCGATTAGGTCTGGGTTAGGACTGGTATTACCAATCATCTGCCTCATACTTTCGCATCTTTCGCATACTTGTTGGCCAGATACTGGGTCTTTTTCTGGATAGGATCACGTATTAATGTGGTACCACACTGAAATAGTCAATAAAACCTGGTTTTGAACAATATTTTAGGCGATAACGCCGGTTATGTCTGGGTTAGGTCTTGTATTTGCCATCATCTAGCTCATACTTTCGCATCTTTCGCATACTTGTTGGCCAGATCCTGGGCTTTTTCTGATTTCGATCACGTACTAATGTGGTACCAGACTAAAACAGTCAATTAAACGCGGTTCCGAGTAATATATTGGAGGATAACGCCGGCCATATCTGGGTTAGGTCTGGTATTTGCCATCACCTAGCTCATACTTTCGCATTTTTCGCATACTTGTTGGCCTGATCCTGGACTTTTTCTTGTTTGTATCACGTAGTAATGTGGTACCACACTGAAACAGTCAAGGGTGGTTTCGATCAATATTTTAGAGGATAACACCGGTTACGTCTGGGTTAGGACTGGTATTACCAATCATCTGGCTCATACTTTCGCATCTTTCGCATACTTGTTGGCCAGATACTGGCTCTTTTTCTGGATAGGATCACGTATTAATGTGGTACCACACTGAAACAGTCAATAAAACCTGGTTCCGATTAATATTTTGGAGGATAACGCCGGTTATGTCTGGGTTAGTTCTGGTATTTGCCATCATCTAGCTCATACTTTCCCATTTTTTGCATACTTGGATGGCAAGATCCTGGGCTTTTTCTGATTAGGATCACGTAGTAATGTGGTACCACACTGATACAGTCTTTTAAACCTGGTTTCGATCAATATTTTAGGGGATAACACCGGTTAGGTCTGGGTTACGTCTGGTATTCGTAATCATCCGGCTCATACTTTCGTATTTTTCGCAAACTTTTTGGCCTAATCCTGGGTTTTTTTCTGGTTAGGATCACGTATTAACTTGGTACCGCACTGAAATAGTAAATAAAACCTGGTTCCGATTAATATTTTAGAGGAGAACGCCGGTTATGCCTGGGTTTGATCTGGTATTTGCCATCATCTAGCTCATACTTTCGCATTTTTCGCATACCTGAATGGCCAGACCCTGGGCGTTCTCTGGTATGGGTCACGTATTAATGTGGTACCACACTGAAACAGTCAAGTAAACCTGGTTTCGAACAATATTTCAGAGGATAACAGCGGTTAGATCTGGGTTACGACTGGTATACGCATTCATCTGCCTCATACTTTCGCATTTTTCGCATACTTGTTGGCCAGATCCTGGGCTTCTTCTGATTTGGATCACGTAGTAATATGGTACCACACTGTAACAGTCAACTAATCCTGGATTCGATCGATATTGTAGAGGCTGACACCGGTCAGGTCTTGGTTGCGTCTGGTATTTGCAATCATATGGCTCATCCTTTCGCATTTTTCGCATACTTGTTGGCCAGATACTGGGCTTTTTCTGGTTAGGATCACGTATTAAAGTGGTACCACACTGAAGCAGTCAATTAAACCTTGTTTCGAATAATATTTCAGAGGATAACACCGATTAGGTTTGTGTTTTGTCTTGTATTTGCAACCATCTGCCTCATACTTACGCATATTTCGCATACTTGTTGGCCAGATCCTGGGTTTTTTCTGGTTTGTATCACGTAGTAATGTGGTACAACACCGAAATAGCCAATTCAACATTGTGCCGAATAATATTTTAGAGGACAACGCTCGTTATGTCTGAGTTAGATCTGGTATTTGCAATAATCTGCCTCATACTTTCGCATCTTTCGCATACTTGTTGGCCGGATCCTGGGATTTTTTCTGGTTAGGATCACGTACTAATGTTGTACCACACAGAAGTAGTCAATAAAACCTGGTTCCTATTAATATTTTAGAGGATAACGCCGGTTAGGACTGGGTTGCGTCTGGTATTTGCTGTCATCTGCCTGATACTTTCGCAACTTTCGCATTCTTGTTGGGAAGGTCCTGGGTTTTTTTCTGGTTAGGATCACGTATTAATGTGGTACCACACTGAAATAGTCAATAAAACCTGGTTTTGAGCAATATTTTAGGCGATAACACCGGTTAGGTCTGGGTTAGGTCTGGTATTTGCAATCATCTGGCTCATACTTTCGCACTTTTCGCATACATGTTGGCAAATCCTGAGCTTTTTCTAATATGGATCACGTACTTATGTGGCACCACACTAAAACAGTCAATTAAACGTGGTTCCGAGTAATACTTTGGAAGATAACGCCGGTTATGTCTGGGTTAGGTCTTGTATTTGCAACCATCTGCCTCATACTTACGCATATTTCGCATACTTGTTGGCCAGATCCTGGGTTTTTTCTGGTTTGTATCACGTAGTAATGTGGTACAACACCGAAATAGCCAATTCAACATTGTGCCGAATAATATTTTAGAGGACAACGCTCGTTATGTCTGAGTTAGGTCTGGTATTTGCAATAATCTGCCTCATACTTTCGCATCTTTCGCATACTTGTTGGCCGGATCCTGGGATTTTTTCTGGTTAGGATCACGTACTAATGTTGTACCACACAGAAGTAGTCAATAAAACCTGGTTCCTATTAATATTTTAGAGGATAACGCCGGTTAGGACTGGGTTGCGTCTGGTATTTGCTGTCATCTGCCTGATACTTTCGCAACTTTCGCATTCTTGTTGGGTAGGTCCTGGGTTTTTTTCTGGTTAGGATCACGTATTAATGTGGTACCACACTGAAATAGTCAATAAAACCTGGTTTTGAGCAATATTTTAGGCGATAACACCGGTTAGGTCTGGGTTAGGTCTGGTATTTGCCATCATCTAGCTCATACTTTCGCATTTTTCGCATACCTGAATGGCCAGACCCTGGGCGTTCTCTGGTATGGGTCACGTATTAATGTGGTACCACACTGAAACAGTCAAGTAAACCTGGTTTCGAACAATATTTCAGAGGATAACAGCGGTTAGATCTGGGTTACGACTGGTATACGCATTCATCTGCCTCATACTTTCGCATTTTTCGCATACTTGTTGGCCAGATCCTGGGCTTCTTCTGATTTGGATCACGTAGTAATATGGTACCACACTGTAACAGTCAACTAATCCTGGATTCGATCGATATTGTAGAGGCTGACACCGGTCAGGTCTTGGTTGCGTCTGGTATTTGCAATCATATGGCTCATCCTTTCGCATTTTTCGCATACTTGTTGGCCAGATACTGGGCTTTTTCTGGTTAGGATCACGTATTAAAGTGGTACCACACTGAAGCAGTCAATTAAACCTTGTTTCGAATAATATTTCAGAGGATAACACCGATTAGGTTTGTGTTTTGTCTTGTATTTGCAACCATCTGCCTCATACTTACGCATATTTCGCATACTTGTTGGCCAGATCCTGGGTTTTTTCTGGTTTGTATCACGTAGTAATGTGGTACAACACCGAAATAGCCAATTCAACATTGTGCCGAATAATATTTTAGAGGACAACGCTCGTTATGTCTGAGTTAGATCTGGTATTTGCAATAATCTGCCTCATACTTTCGCATCTTTCGCATACTTGTTGGCCGGATCCTGGGATTTTTTCTGGTTAGGATCACGTACTAATGTTGTACCACACAGAAGTAGTCAATAAAACCTGGTTCCTATTAATATTTTAGAGGATAACGCCGGTTAGGACTGGGTTGCGTCTGGTATTTGCTGTCATCTGCCTGATACTTTCGCAACTTTCGCATTCTTGTTGGGAAGGTCCTGGGTTTTTTTCTGGTTAGGATCACGTATTAATGTGGTACCACACTGAAATAGTCAATAAAACCTGGTTTTGAGCAATATTTTAGGCGATAACACCGGTTAGGTCTGGGTTAGGTCTGGTATTTGCAATCATCTGGCTCATACTTTCGCACTTTTCGCATACATGTTGGCAAATCCTGAGCTTTTTCTAATATGGATCACGTACTTATGTGGCACCACACTAAAACAGTCAATTAAACGTGGTTCCGAGTAATACTTTGGAAGATAACGCCGGTTATGTCTGGGTTAGGTCTTGTATTTGCATTAATCATGCTCATACTTTCGCATCTTCCGCATACTTGTTGGCCAGATCCTGGGCTTTTTCTGGTTTGGATCACGTAGTAATGTGGCACCACACCGAAACAGTCAATAAAACCTGGTTCCGATTAATATTTTGGAGGATAACGCCGGTTAGGTCTGGGTTAGTTCTGGTATTTGCCATCATCTAGCTCATACTTTCGCATCTTTCGCATACTTGTTGGCCGGATCCTGGGATTTTTTCTGGTTAGGATCACGTACTAATGTTGTACCACACAGAAGTAGTCAATAAAACCTGGTTCCGATTAATATTTTAGAGGATAACGCCGGTTAGGACTGGTTTGCGTCTGGTATTTGCTGTTATCTGCCTGATACTTTCGCAACTTTCGCATTCTTCTTGGGCAGGTCCTGGGTTTTTTTCTGGTTAGGATCACGTATTAATGTGGTACCACACTGAAATAGTCAATAAAACCTGGTTTTGAGCAATATTTTAGGCGATAACGCCGGTTATGTCTGGGTTAGGTCTGGTATTTGCTACCAACTGGCTCACACTTTCACATTTTTCACATATTTGTTGGCCAGATCCTGGGTTTTTTCTGGTTTGGATCACGTAGTAATGTGGTACCACAACGAAACAGTCAATTAAACCTGGTTTTGATCAATATTTTAGGGGATAACGCCGGTTATGTCTGGGTTAGGTCTTGTATTTGCATTAATCATGCTCATACTTTCGCATCTTCCGCATACTTGTTGGCCAGATCCTGGGCTTTTTCTGGTTTGGATCACGTAGTAATGTGGCACCACACCGAAACAGTCAATAAAACCTGGTTCCGATTAATATTTTGGAGGATAACGCCGGTTAGGTCTGGGTTAGTTCTGGTATTTGCCATCATCTAGCTCATACTTTCGCATCTTTCGCATACTTGTTGGCCGGATCCTGGGATTTTTTCTGGTTAGGATCACGTACTAACGTTGTACCACACAGAAGTAGTCAATAAAACCTGGTTCCGATTAATATTTTAGAGGATAACGCCGGTTAGGACTGGGTTGCGTCTGGTATTTGCTGTCATCTGCCAGATACTTTCGCAACTTTCGCATTCTTGTTGGGTAGGTCCTGGGTTTTTTTCTGGTTAGGATCACGTATTAATGTGGTACCACACTGAAATAGTCAATAAAACCTGGTTTTGATCAATATTTTAGGGGATAACACCGATTAGGTCTGGGTTAGGACTGGTATTACCAATCATCTGCCTCATACTTTCGCATCTTTCGCATACTTGTTGGCCAGATACTGGGTCTTTTTCTGGATAGGATCACGTATTAATGTGGTACCACACTGAAATAGTCAATAAAACCTGGTTTTGAACAATATTTTAGGCGATAACGCCGGTTATGTCTGGGTTAGGTCTTGTATTTGCCATCATCTAGCTCATACTTTCGCATCTTTCGCATACTTGTTGGCCAGATCCTGGGCTTTTTCTGATTTCGATCACGTACTAATGTGGTACCAGACTAAAACAGTCAATTAAACGCGGTTCCGAGTAATATATTGGAGGATAACGCCGGCCATATCTGGGTTAGGTCTGGTATTTGCCATCACCTAGCTCATACTTTCGCATTTTTCGCATACTTGTTGGCCTGATCCTGGACTTTTTCTTGTTTGTATCACGTAGTAATGTGGTACCACACTGAAACAGTCAAGGGTGGTTTCGATCAATATTTTAGAGGATAACACCGGTTACGTCTGGGTTAGGACTGGTATTACCAATCATCTGGCTCATACTTTCGCATCTTTCGCATACTTGTTGGCCAGATACTGGCTCTTTTTCTGGATAGGATCACGTATTAATGTGGTACCACACTGAAACAGTCAATAAAACCTGGTTCCGATTAATATTTTGGAGGATAACGCCGGTTATGTCTGGGTTAGTTCTGGTATTTGCCATCATCTAGCTCATACTTTCCCATTTTTTGCATACTTGGATGGCAAGATCCTGGGCTTTTTCTGATTAGGATCACGTAGTAATGTGGTACCACACTGACACAGTCTTTTAAACCTGGTTTCGATCAATATTTTAGGGGATAACACCGGTTAGGTCTGGGTTACGTCTGGTATTCGTAATCATCCGGCTCATACTTTCGTATTTTTCGCAAACTTTTTGGCCTAATCCTGGGTTTTTTTCTGGTTAGGATCACGTATTAACTTGGTACCGCACTGAAATAGTAAATAAAACCTGGTTCCGATTAATATTTTAGAGGAGAACGCCGGTTATGCCTGGGTTTGATCTGGTATTTGCCATCATCTAGCTCATACTTTCGCATTTTTCGCATACCTGAATGGCCAGACCCTGGGCGTTCTCTGGTATGGGTCACGTATTAATGTGGTACCACACTGAAACAGTCAAGTAAACCTGGTTTCGAACAATATTTCAGAGGATAACAGCGGTTAGATCTGGGTTACGACTGGTATACGCATTCATCTGCCTCATACTTTCGCATTTTTCGCATACTTGTTGGCCAGATCCTGGGCTTCTTCTGATTTGGATCACGTAGTAATATGGTACCACACTGTAACAGTCAACTAATCCTGGATTCGATCGATATTGTAGAGGCTGACACCGGTCAGGTCTTGGTTGCGTCTGGTATTTGCAATCATATGGCTCATCCTTTCGCATTTTTCGCATACTTGTTGGCCAGATACTGGGCTTTTTCTGGTTAGGATCACGTATTAAAGTGGTACCACACTGAAGCAGTCAATTAAACCTTGTTTCGAATAATATTTCAGAGGATAACACCGATTAGGTTTGTGTTTTGTCTTGTATTTGCAACCATCTGCCTCATACTTACGCATATTTCGCATACTTGTTGGCCAGATCCTGGGTTTTTTCTGGTTTGTATCACGTAGTAATGTGGTACAACACCGAAATAGCCAATTCAACATTGTGCCGAATAATATTTTAGAGGACAACGCTCGTTATGTCTGAGTTAGGTCTGGTATTTGCAATAATCTGCCTCATACTTTCGCATCTTTCGCATACTTGTTGGCCGGATCCTGGGATTTTTTCTGGTTAGGATCACGTACTAATGTTGTACCACACAGAAGTAGTCAATAAAACCTGGTTCCTATTAATATTTTAGAGGATAACGCCGGTTAGGACTGGGTTGCGTCTGGTATTTGCTGTCATCTGCCTGATACTTTCGCAACTTTCGCATTCTTGTTGGGAAGGTCCTGGGTTTTTTTCTGGTTAGGATCACGTATTAATGTGGTACCACACTGAAATAGTCAATAAAACCTGGTTTTGAGCAATATTTTAGGCGATAACACCGGTTAGGTCTGGGTTAGGTCTGGTATTTGCCATCATCTAGCTCATACTTTCGCATTTTTCGCATACCTGAATGGCCAGACCCTGGGCGTTCTCTGGTATGGGTCACGTATTAATGTGGTACCACACTGAAACAGTCAAGTAAACCTGGTTTCGAACAATATTTCAGAGGATAACAGCGGTTAGATCTGGGTTACGACTGGTATACGCATTCATCTGCCTCATACTTTCGCATTTTTCGCATACTTGTTGGCCAGATCCTGGGCTTCTTCTGATTTGGATCACGTAGTAATATGGTACCACACTGTAACAGTCAACTAATCCTGGATTCGATCGATATTGTAGAGGCTGACACCGGTCAGGTCTTGGTTGCGTCTGGTATTTGCAATCATATGGCTCATCCTTTCGCATTTTTCGCATACTTGTTGGCCAGATACTGGGCTTTTTCTGGTTAGGATCACGTATTAAAGTGGTACCACACTGAAGCAGTCAATTAAACCTTGTTTCGAATAATATTTCAGAGGATAACACCGATTAGGTTTGTGTTTTGTCTTGTATTTGCAACCATCTGCCTCATACTTACGCATATTTCGCATACTTGTTGGCCAGATCCTGGGTTTTTTCTGGTTTGTATCACGTAGTAATGTGGTACAACACCGAAATAGCCAATTCAACATTGTGCCGAATAATATTTTAGAGGACAACGCTCGTTATGTCTGAGTTAGATCTGGTATTTGCAATAATCTGCCTCATACTTTCGCATCTTTCGCATACTTGTTGGCCGGATCCTGGGATTTTTTCTGGTTAGGATCACGTACTAATGTTGTACCACACAGAAGTAGTCAATAAAACCTGGTTCCTATTAATATTTTAGAGGATAACGCCGGTTAGGACTGGGTTGCGTCTGGTATTTGCTGTCATCTGCCTGATACTTTCGCAACTTTCGCATTCTTGTTGGGAAGGTCCTGGGTTTTTTTCTGGTTAGGATCACGTATTAATGTGGTACCACACTGAAATAGTCAATAAAACCTGGTTTTGAGCAATATTTTAGGCGATAACACCGGTTAGGTCTGGGTTAGGTCTGGTATTTGCAATCATCTGGCTCATACTTTCGCACTTTTCGCATACATGTTGGCAAATCCTGAGCTTTTTCTAATATGGATCACGTACTTATGTGGCACCACACTAAAACAGTCAATTAAACGTGGTTCCGAGTAATACTTTGGAAGATAACGCCGGTTATGTCTGGGTTAGGTCTTGTATTTGCAACCATCTGCCTCATACTTACGCATATTTCGCATACTTGTTGGCCAGATCCTGGGTTTTTTCTGGTTTGTATCACGTAGTAATGTGGTACAACACCGAAATAGCCAATTCAACATTGTGCCGAATAATATTTTAGAGGACAACGCTCGTTATGTCTGAGTTAGGTCTGGTATTTGCAATAATCTGCCTCATACTTTCGCATCTTTCGCATACTTGTTGGCCGGATCCTGGGATTTTTTCTGGTTAGGATCACGTACTAATGTTGTACCACACAGAAGTAGTCAATAAAACCTGGTTCCTATTAATATTTTAGAGGATAACGCCGGTTAGGACTGGGTTGCGTCTGGTATTTGCTGTCATCTGCCTGATACTTTCGCAACTTTCGCATTCTTGTTGGGTAGGTCCTGGGTTTTTTTCTGGTTAGGATCACGTATTAATGTGGTACCACACTGAAATAGTCAATAAAACCTGGTTTTGAGCAATATTTTAGGCGATAACACCGGTTAGGTCTGGGTTAGGTCTGGTATTTGCCATCATCTAGCTCATACTTTCGCATTTTTCGCATACCTGAATGGCCAGACCCTGGGCGTTCTCTGGTATGGGTCACGTATTAATGTGGTACCACACTGAAACAGTCAAGTAAACCTGGTTTCGAACAATATTTCAGAGGATAACAGCGGTTAGATCTGGGTTACGACTGGTATACGCATTCATCTGCCTCATACTTTCGCATTTTTCGCATACTTGTTGGCCAGATCCTGGGCTTCTTCTGATTTGGATCACGTAGTAATATGGTACCACACTGTAACAGTCAACTAATCCTGGATTCGATCGATATTGTAGAGGCTGACACCGGTCAGGTCTTGGTTGCGTCTGGTATTTGCAATCATATGGCTCATCCTTTCGCATTTTTCGCATACTTGTTGGCCAGATACTGGGCTTTTTCTGGTTAGGATCACGTATTAAAGTGGTACCACACTGAAGCAGTCAATTAAACCTTGTTTCGAATAATATTTCAGAGGATAACACCGATTAGGTTTGTGTTTTGTCTTGTATTTGCAACCATCTGCCTCATACTTACGCATATTTCGCATACTTGTTGGCCAGATCCTGGGTTTTTTCTGGTTTGTATCACGTAGTAATGTGGTACAACACCGAAATAGCCAATTCAACATTGTGCCGAATAATATTTTAGAGGACAACGCTCGTTATGTCTGAGTTAGATCTGGTATTTGCAATAATCTGCCTCATACTTTCGCATCTTTCGCATACTTGTTGGCCGGATCCTGGGATTTTTTCTGGTTAGGATCACGTACTAATGTTGTACCACACAGAAGTAGTCAATAAAACCTGGTTCCTATTAATATTTTAGAGGATAACGCCGGTTAGGACTGGGTTGCGTCTGGTATTTGCTGTCATCTGCCTGATACTTTCGCAACTTTCGCATTCTTGTTGGGAAGGTCCTGGGTTTTTTTCTGGTTAGGATCACGTATTAATGTGGTACCACACTGAAATAGTCAATAAAACCTGGTTTTGAGCAATATTTTAGGCGATAACACCGGTTAGGTCTGGGTTAGGTCTGGTATTTGCAATCATCTGGCTCATACTTTCGCACTTTTCGCATACATGTTGGCAAATCCTGAGCTTTTTCTAATATGGATCACGTACTTATGTGGCACCACACTAAAACAGTCAATTAAACGTGGTTCCGAGTAATACTTTGGAAGATAACGCCGGTTATGTCTGGGTTAGGTCTTGTATTTGCATTAATCATGCTCATACTTTCGCATCTTCCGCATACTTGTTGGCCAGATCCTGGGCTTTTTCTGGTTTGGATCACGTAGTAATGTGGCACCACACCGAAACAGTCAATAAAACCTGGTTCCGATTAATATTTTGGAGGATAACGCCGGTTAGGTCTGGGTTAGTTCTGGTATTTGCCATCATCTAGCTCATACTTTCGCATCTTTCGCATACTTGTTGGCCGGATCCTGGGATTTTTTCTGGTTAGGATCACGTACTAATGTTGTACCACACAGAAGTAGTCAATAAAACCTGGTTCCGATTAATATTTTAGAGGATAACGCCGGTTAGGACTGGTTTGCGTCTGGTATTTGCTGTTATCTGCCTGATACTTTCGCAACTTTCGCATTCTTCTTGGGCAGGTCCTGGGTTTTTTTCTGGTTAGGATCACGTATTAATGTGGTACCACACTGAAATAGTCAATAAAACCTGGTTTTGAGCAATATTTTAGGCGATAACGCCGGTTATGTCTGGGTTAGGTCTGGTATTTGCTACCAACTGGCTCACACTTTCACATTTTTCACATATTTGTTGGCCAGATCCTGGGTTTTTTCTGGTTTGGATCACGTAGTAATGTGGTACCACAACGAAACAGTCAATTAAACCTGGTTTTGATCAATATTTTAGGGGATAACGCCGGTTATGTCTGGGTTAGGTCTTGTATTTGCCATCATCTAGCTCATACTTTCGCATCTTTCGCATACTTGTTGGCCAGATCCTGGGCTTTTTCTGATTTGGATCACGTACTAACGTGGTACCACACTAAAACAGTCAATTAAACGCGGTTCCGAGTAATATATTGGAGGATAACGCCGGTCATATCTGGGTTAGGTCTGGTATTTGCCATCACCTAGCTCATACTTTCGCATTTTTCGCATACTTGTTGGCCACATCCTGGGCTTTTTCTTGTTTGTATCACGTAGGAATGTGGTACCACACTGAAACAGTCAAGGGTGGTTTCGATCAATATTTTAGAGGATAACACTGGTTAGGTCTGGGTTACGTCTGGTATTTCCAATCATCTGCCTGATACTTTCGCATTTTACGCATACTTGTTGGCCACATCCTGGGCTTTTTCTGATTAGGATCACGTAGTAATGTGGTACCACACTGATACGGTCTTTTAAACCTGGTTTCGATCAACATTTTACGGGATAACACCGGTTAGGTCTAGGTTACGTCTGGTATTTGCAATCATCATCCTCATACTTTCGCATTTTTCGCATACTTGTGGGCCAGATCCTGGGCTTTTTCTGATTTGGATCACGTACTAACGTGGTACCACACTAAAACAGTCAATTAAACGCGGTTCCGAGTAATATATTGGAGGATAACGCCGGTCATATCTGGGTTAGGTCTGGTATTTGCCATCACCTAGCTCATACTTTCGCATTTTTCGCATACTTGTTATCCTGATCCTGGGCTTTTTCTTGTTTGTATCACGTAGGAATGTGGTACCACACTGAAACAGTCAAGGGTGGTTTCGATCAATATTTTAGAGGATAACACTGGTTAGGTCTGGGTTACGTCTGGTATTTCCAATCATCTGCCTGATACTTTCGCATTTTTCGCATACTTGTTGGCCACATCCTGGGCTTTTTCTGATTAGGATCACGTAGTAATGTGGTACCACACTGATACAGTCTTTTAAACCTGGTTTCGATCAACATTTTACGGGATAACACCGGTTAGGTCTAGGTTACGTCTGGTATTTGCAATCATCATCCTCATACTTTCGCATTTTTCGCATACTTGTGGGCCAGATCCTGGGCTTTTTCTGATTTGGATCATGTAGTAATGTGGTACTACACTGAAGTAGTAAATAAGACCTGGTTTCGATCAATATTTTAGAGGATAACACTGGTTAGGTCTGGGTTACGTCTGGTATTTCCAATCATCTGGCTCATACTTTCGCATCTTTCGCATACTTGTTGGCCAGATACTGGGTCTTTTTCTGGATAGGATCACGTATTAATGTGGTACCACACTGAAATAGTCAATAAAACCTGGTTTTGAACAATATTTTAGGCGATAACGCCGGTTATGTCTGGGTTAGGTCTTGTATTTGCCATCATCTAGCTCATACTTTCGCATCTTTCGCATACTTGTTGGCCAGATCCTGGGCTTTTTCTGATTTGGATCACGTACTAATGTGGTACCAGACTAAAACAGTCAATTAAACGCGGTTCCGAGTAATATATTGGAGGATAACGCCGGCCATATCTGGGTTAGGTCTGGTATTTGCCATTACCTAGCTCATACTTTCGCATTTTTCGCATACTTGTTGGCCTGATCCTGGACTTTTTCTTGTTTGTATCACGTAGTAATGTGGTACCACACTGAAACAGTCAAGGGTGGTTTCGATCAATATTTTAGAGGATAACACCGGTTACGTCTGGGTTAGGACTGGTATTACCAATCATCTGGCTCATACTTTCGCATCTTTCGCATACTTGTTGGCCAGATACTGGCTCTTTTTCTGGATAGGATCACGTATTAATGTGGTACCACACTGAAACAGTCAATAAAACCTGGTTCCGATTAATATTTTGGAGGATAACGCCGGTTATGCCTGAGTTTGATCTGGTATTTGCCATCATCTAGCTCATACTTTCGCATTTTTCGCATACCTGAATGGCCAGACCCTG
The DNA here is from genome assembly GCF_051014445.1 of Colletes latitarsis. Taxonomy (NCBI): domain Eukaryota; kingdom Metazoa; phylum Arthropoda; class Insecta; order Hymenoptera; family Colletidae; genus Colletes; species Colletes latitarsis. The sequence goes on from NC_135137.1 coordinate 4,967,246, forward strand.
GGCGTTCTCTGGTATGGGTCACGTATTAATGTGGTACCACACTGAAACAGTCAAGTAAACCTGGTTTCGAACAATATTTCAGAGGATAACAGCGGTTAGATCTGGGTTACGACTGGTATACGCATTCATCTGCCTCATACTTTCGCATTTTTCGCATACTTGTTGGCCAGATCCTGGGCTTCTTCTGATTTGGATCACGTAGTAATATGGTACCACACTGTAACAGTCAACTAATCCTGGATTCGATCGATATTGTAGAGGCTGACACCGGTCAGGTCTTGGTTGCGTCTGGTATTTGCAATCATATGGCTCATCCTTTCGCATTTTTCGCATACTTGTTGGCCAGATACTGGGCTTTTTCTGGTTAGGATCACGTATTAAAGTGGTACCACACTGAAGCAGTCAATTAAACCTTGTTTCGAATAATATTTCAGAGGATAACACCGATTAGGTTTGTGTTTTGTCTTGTATTTGCAACCATCTGCCTCATACTTACGCATATTTCGCATACTTGTTGGCCAGATCCTGGGTTTTTTCTGGTTTGTATCACGTAGTAATGTGGTACAACACCGAAATAGCCAATTCAACATTGTGCCGAATAATATTTTAGAGGACAACGCTCGTTATGTCTGAGTTAGATCTGGTATTTGCAATAATCTGCCTCATACTTTCGCATCTTTCGCATACTTGTTGGCCGGATCCTGGGATTTTTTCTGGTTAGGATCACGTACTAATGTTGTACCACACAGAAGTAGTCAATAAAACCTGGTTCCTATTAATATTTTAGAGGATAACGCCGGTTAGGACTGGGTTGCGTCTGGTATTTGCTGTCATCTGCCTGATACTTTCGCAACTTTCGCATTCTTGTTGGGAAGGTCCTGGCTTTTTTTCTGGTTAGGATCACGTATTAATGTGGTACCACACTGAAATAGTCAATAAAACCTGGTTTTGAGCAATATTTTAGGCGATAACACCGGTTAGGTCTGGGTTAGGTCTGGTATTTGCAATCATCTGGCTCATACTTTCGCACTTTTCGCATACATGTTGGCAAATCCTGAGCTTTTTCTAATATGGATCACGTACTTATGTGGCACCACACTAAAACAGTCAATTAAACGTGGTTCCGAGTAATACTTTGGAAGATAACGCCGGTTATGTCTGGGTTAGGTCTTGTATTTGCAACCATCTGCCTCATACTTACGCATATTTCGCATACTTGTTGGCCAGATCCTGGGTTTTTTCTGGTTTGTATCACGTAGTAATGTGGTACAACACCGAAATAGCCAATTCAACATTGTGCCGAATAATATTTTAGAGGACAACGCTCGTTATGTCTGAGTTAGGTCTGGTATTTGCAATAATCTGCCTCATACTTTCGCATCTTTCGCATACTTGTTGGCCGGATCCTGGGATTTTTTCTGGTTAGGATCACGTACTAATGTTGTACCACACAGAAGTAGTCAATAAAACCTGGTTCCTATTAATATTTTAGAGGATAACGCCGGTTAGGACTGGGTTGCGTCTGGTATTTGCTGTCATCTGCCTGATACTTTCGCAACTTTCGCATTCTTGTTGGGTAGGTCCTGGGTTTTTTTCTGGTTAGGATCACGTATTAATGTGGTACCACACTGAAATAGTCAATAAAACCTGGTTTTGAGCAATATTTTAGGCGATAACACCGGTTAGGTCTGGGTTAGGTCTGGTATTTGCCATCATCTAGCTCATACTTTCGCATTTTTCGCATACCTGAATGGCCAGACCCTGGGCGTTCTCTGGTATGGGTCACGTATTAATGTGGTACCACACTGAAACAGTCAAGTAAACCTGGTTTCGAACAATATTTCAGAGGATAACAGCGGTTAGATCTGGGTTACGACTGGTATACGCATTCATCTGCCTCATACTTTCGCATTTTTCGCATACTTGTTGGCCAGATCCTGGGCTTCTTCTTATTTGGATCACGTAGTAATATGGTACCACACTGTAACAGTCAACTAATCCTGGATTCGATCGATATTGTAGAGGCTGACACCGGTCAGGTCTTGGTTGCGTCTGGTATTTGCAATCATATGGCTCATCCTTTCGCATTTTTCGCATACTTGTTGGCCAGATACTGGGCTTTTTCTGGTTAGGATCACGTATTAAAGTGGTACCACACTGAAGCAGTCAATTAAACCTTGTTTCGAATAATATTTCAGAGGATAACACCGATTAGGTTTGTGTTTTGTCTTGTATTTGCAACCATCTGCCTCATACTTACGCATATTTCGCATACTTGTTGGCCAGATCCTGGGTTTTTTCTGGTTTGTATCACGTAGTAATGTGGTACAACACCGAAATAGCCAATTCAACATTGTGCCGAATAATATTTTAGAGGACAACGCTCGTTATGTCTGAGTTAGATCTGGTATTTGCAATAATCTGCCTCATACTTTCGCATCTTTCGCATACTTGTTGGCCGGATCCTGGGATTTTTTCTGGTTAGGATCACGTACTAATGTTGTACCACACAGAAGTAGTCAATAAAACCTGGTTCCTATTAATATTTTAGAGGATAACGCCGGTTAGGACTGGGTTGCGTCTGGTATTTGCTGTCATCTGCCTGATACTTTCGCAACTTTCGCATTCTTGTTGGGAAGGTCCTGGCTTTTTTTCTGGTTAGGATCACGTATTAATGTGGTACCACACTGAAATAGTCAATAAAACCTGGTTTTGAGCAATATTTTAGGCGATAACACCGGTTAGGTCTGGGTTAGGTCTGGTATTTGCAATCATCTGGCTCATACTTTCGCACTTTTCGCATACATGTTGGCAAATCCTGAGCTTTTTCTAATATGGATCACGTACTTATGTGGCACCACACTAAAACAGTCAATTAAACGTGGTTCCGAGTAATACTTTGGAAGATAACGCCGGTTATGTCTGGGTTAGGTCTTGTATTTGCATTAATCATGCTCATACTTTCGCATCTTCCGCATACTTGTTGGCCAGATCCTGGGCTTTTTCTGGTTTGGATCACGTAGTAATGTGGCACCACACCGAAACAGTCAATAAAACCTGGTTCCGATTAATATTTTGGAGGATAACGCCGGTTAGGTCTGGGTTAGTTCTGGTATTTGCCATCATCTAGCTCATACTTTCGCATCTTTCGCATACTTGTTGGCCGGATCCTGGGATTTTTTCTGGTTAGGATCACGTACTAATGTTGTACCACACAGAAGTAGTCAATAAAACCTGGTTCCGATTAATATTTTAGAGGATAACGCCGGTTAGGACTGGTTTGCGTCTGGTATTTGCTGTTATCTGCCTGATACTTTCGCAACTTTCGCATTCTTCTTGGGCAGGTCCTGGGTTTTTTTCTGGTTAGGATCACGTATTAATGTGGTACCACACTGAAATAGTCAATAAAACCTGGTTTTGAGCAATATTTTAGGCGATAACGCCGGTTATGTCTGGGTTAGGTCTGGTATTTGCTACCAACTGGCTCACACTTTCACATTTTTCACATATTTGTTGGCCAGATCCTGGGTTTTTTCTGGTTTGGATCACGTAGTAATGTGGTACCACAACGAAACAGTCAATTAAACCTGGTTTTGATCAATATTTTAGGGGATAACGCCGGTTATGTCTGGGTTAGGTCTTGTATTTGCCATCATCTAGCTCATACTTTCGCATCTTTCGCATACTTGTTGGCCAGATCCTGGGCTTTTTCTGATTTGGATCACGTACTAACGTGGTACCACACTAAAACAGTCAATTAAACGCGGTTCCGAGTAATATATTGGAGGATAACGCCGGTCATATCTGGGTTAGGTCTGGTATTTGCCATCACCTAGCTCATACTTTCGCATTTTTCGCATACTTGTTGGCCACATCCTGGGCTTTTTCTTGTTTGTATCACGTAGGAATGTGGTACCACACTGAAACAGTCAAGGGTGGTTTCGATCAATATTTTAGAGGATAACACTGGTTAGGTCTGGGTTACGTCTGGTATTTCCAATCATCTGCCTGATACTTTCGCATTTTACGCATACTTGTTGGCCACATCCTGGGCTTTTTCTGATTAGGATCACGTAGTAATGTGGTACCACACTGATACGGTCTTTTAAACCTGGTTTCGATCAACATTTTACGGGATAACACCGGTTAGGTCTAGGTTACGTCTGGTATTTGCAATCATCATCCTCATACTTTCGCATTTTTCGCATACTTGTGGGCCAGATCCTGGGCTTTTTCTGATTTGGATCACGTACTAACGTGGTACCACACTAAAACAGTCAATTAAACGCGGTTCCGAGTAATATATTGGAGGATAACGCCGGTCATATCTGGGTTAGGTCTAGTATTTGCCATCACCTAGCTCATACTTTCGCATTTTTCGCATACTTGTTGTCCTGATCCTGGGCTTTTTCTTGTTTGTATCACGTAGGAATGTGGTACCACACTGAAACAGTCAAGGGTGGTTTCGATCAATATTTTAGAGGATAACACTGGTTAGGTCTGGGTTACGTCTGGTATTTCCAATCATCTGCCTGATACTTTCGCATTTTTCGCATACTTGTTGGCCACATCCTGGGCTTTTTCTGATTAGGATCACGTAGTAATGTGGTACCACACTGATACAGTCTTTTAAACCTGGTTTCGATCAACATTTTACGGGATAACACCGGTTAGGTCTAGGTTACGTCTGGTATTTGCAATCATCATCCTCATACTTTCGCATTTTTCGCATACTTGTGGGCCAGATCCTGGGCTTTTTCTGATTTGGATCATGTAGTAATGTGGTACTACACTGAAGTAGTAAATAAGACCTGGTTTTGATCAATATTTTAGGGGATAACACCGGTTAGGTCTGGGTTAGGACTGGTATTACCAATCATCTGGCTCATACTTTCGCATCTTTCGCATACTTGTTGGCCAGATACTGGGTCTTTTTCTGGATAGGATCACGTATTAATGTGGTACCACACTGAAATAGTCAATAAAACCTGGTTTTGAACAATATTTTAGGCGATAACGCCGGTTATGTCTGGGTTAGGTCTTGTATTTGCCATCATCTAGCTCATACTTTCGCATCTTTCGCATACTTGTTGGCCAGATCCTGGGCTTTTTCTGATTTGGATCACGTACTAATGTGGTACCAGACTAAAACAGTCAATTAAACGCGGTTCCGAGTAATATATTGGAGGATAACGCCGGCCATATCTGGGTTAGGTCTGGTATTTGCCATTACCTAGCTCATACTTTCGCATTTTTCGCATACTTGTTGGCCTGATCCTGGACTTTTTCTTGTTTGTATCACGTAGTAATGTGGTACCACACTGAAACAGTCAAGGGTGGTTTCGATCAATATTTTAGAGGATAACACCGGTTACGTCTGGGTTAGGACTGGTATTACCAATCATCTGGCTCATACTTTCGCATCTTTCGCATACTTGTTGGCCAGATACTGGCTCTTTTTCTGGATAGGATCACGTATTAATGTGGTACCACACTGAAACAGTCAATAAAACCTGGTTCCGATTAATATTTTGGAGGATAACGCCGGTTATGCCTGGGTTTGATCTGGTATTTGCCATCATCTAGCTCATACTTTCGCATTTTTCGCATACCTGAATGGCCAGACCCTGGGCGTTCTCTGGTATGGGTCACGTATTAATGTGGTACCACACTGAAACAGTCAAGTAAACCTGGTTTCGAACAATATTTCAGAGGATAACAGCGGTTAGATCTGGGTTACGACTGGTATACGCATTCATCTGCCTCATACTTTCGCATTTTTCGCATACTTGTTGGCCAGATCCTGGGCTTCTTCTGATTTGGATCACGTAGTAATATGGTACCACACTGTAACAGTCAACTAATCCTGGATTCGATCGATATTGTAGAGGCTGACACCGGTCAGGTCTTGGTTGCGTCTGGTATTTGCAATCATATGGCTCATCCTTTCGCATTTTTCGCATACTTGTTGGCCAGATACTGGGCTTTTTCTGGTTAGGATCACGTATTAAAGTGGTACCACACTGAAGCAGTCAATTAAACCTTGTTTCGAATAATATTTCAGAGGATAACACCGATTAGGTTTGTGTTTTGTCTTGTATTTGCAACCATCTGCCTCATACTTACGCATATTTCGCATACTTGTTGGCCAGATCCTGGGTTTTTTCTGGTTTGTATCACGTAGTAATGTGGTACAACACCGAAATAGCCAATTCAACATTGTGCCGAATAATATTTTAGAGGACAACGCTCGTTATGTCTGAGTTAGATCTGGTATTTGCAATAATCTGCCTCATACTTTCGCATCTTTCGCATACTTGTTGGCCGGATCCTGGGATTTTTTCTGGTTAGGATCACGTACTAATGTTGTACCACACAGAAGTAGTCAATAAAACCTGGTTCCTATTAATATTTTAGAGGATAACGCCGGTTAGGACTGGGTTGCGTCTGGTATTTGCTGTCATCTGCCTGATACTTTCGCAACTTTCGCATTCTTGTTGGGAAGGTCCTGGGTTTTTTTCTGGTTAGGATCACGTATTAATGTGGTACCACACTGAAATAGTCAATAAAACCTGGTTTTGAGCAATATTTTAGGCGATAACACCGGTTAGGTCTGGGTTAGGTCTGGTATTTGCAATCATCTGGCTCATACTTTCGCACTTTTCGCATACATGTTGGCAAATCCTGAGCTTTTTCTAATATGGATCACGTACTTATGTGGCACCACACTAAAACAGTCAATTAAACGTGGTTCCGAGTAATACTTTGGAAGATAACGCCGGTTATGTCTGGGTTAGGTCTTGTATTTGCATTAATCATGCTCATACTTTCGCATCTTCCGCATACTTGTTGGCCAGATCCTGGGCTTTTTCTGGTTTGGATCACGTAGTAATGTGGCACCACACCGAAACAGTCAATAAAACCTGGTTCCGATTAATATTTTGGAGGATAACGCCGGTTAGGTCTGGGTTAGGTCTGGTATTTGCCATCATCGGACTCAGACTTTCGCGTTTTTCGCATACTTGAATGGCCAGATCCTGGGCATTTTCTGATTTGGATCACGTTGTGTTGTGGTACTACACTGAAGCAGTCAATTAAACCTGATTCCGATTAATATTTTAGAGGATAACACCGTTTAGGTCTGGGTTGCGTCTGGTATTTGCAATCATCTCCCTCATACTTTCGCATTTTTCGCATACTTCTTGGCCAGATCCTGGGTTCTTTTCACGTTAGGATCACGTATTAATGTGGTAGCACACTGAAGTAGTCAATTCAACCTGGATTCGATGAATATTTTAGAGGATAACACCGGTTAGGTCCGGGTTATGTCTGGTATTTGCCATCTTCTAGCTCATACTTTCGCATTTTTAACATACTTGTTGGGCAGATCCTGGGCTTTTTCTGATTTGAATCACGTACTAATGTGGTACCACACTTAGACAGTCAATTAGACGTGGTTCGGAGTAATATTTTGGAGAATAACACCGGTTAGATCTGGGTTAGGTCTGGTATTTGCAAACATCTGCCTCATACTTTCGCATCTTTCTCATACTCGTTGGCCAGATCCTGGGTTTTTTTCTGGTTTGCATCACGTGGAAAAGTGGTACCACACTGGAACAGTCAATTAAGCCTGTTTTTGATCAATATTTCGTAGGATAACACCGGTTAGGTCAGGGTTACGTCTGATATATGCAGTCATCTGGCTCATACTCTCGCATATTTCGCATACTTGAATGGCCAGATCCTAGGCTTTTTCTAGTTTGGATCACGTAGTAATGTGGTACCACACTGATACAGTCAATTGAACCTGATTCCGATCAATATTTTAGAGGATAACACCGTTTAGGTCTGGGTTGCGTCTGGTATTTGCAATCATCTCCCTCATACTTTCGCATTTTTCGCATACTTCTTGGCCAGATCCTGGGTTCTTTTCACGTTAGGATCACGTATTAATGTGGTGGCACACTGAAGTAGTCAATTCAACCTGGATTCGATGAATATTTTAGAGGATAACACCGGTTAGGTCCGGGTTATGTCTGGTATTTGCCATCTTCTAGCTCATACTTTCGCATTTTTCGCATACTTGAATGGCCAGATCCTGGGCTTTTTCTGGTTTGGAACACGTAGTAAAGTGATACCACACTGAAACAGTCAACTAAACCTGGTTGCAATTAATATTTTAGATGATATGGCCGGTTATGTCTGGGTTAGGTCTGGTATTAGCCTTCATCTAGCTCATAGTTTCACATATTTCGCATACTTGAATAGCCAGATCCTGGGTCTTTTCTGGTTTGGATCACGTAGTAATGTGGTACCACACCGAAACAGTCAATTAAACCTGGTTGCGATTAATATTTTAGATGATAACGCGAGTTAGGTCTGGGATAGGTCTGGGATTTGCCCTTGTTACATCGCTCGCACGACTTTTGATCTAGCATGTTTCCTATTACTATATTCTATACTTTGTTAATTAAAATTAATATATTATTGTTCAATTCAATATATTCTCTTTTATTATAAATAATATAACGAATTTATATTAATGTTGTAGGATTCTCATTTATATTCTGTTTTGCGAATTAATATATTAATATTCTCTTTTATTATAAATAATGTTCAGTATTGCGAATTAATATTAAAGTATTCTCTTTTATTATAAATAATTTTCAGTATTGCGAATTAGTTTTATAAGTATTCTCTATTATTATGAATAGTTGCGAATTAACATTGTATTGTTCTCTACTATTATAAATAATTGCGACTTAACATTGTAGCGTTCTCTATTATTATAAATAATATTCAGTATTATATATTTATACCAATATTTTATACATAATTAAAGAATGGAGGTACGCGTGAATTTGAATTGTTAAATAAGAATGGACATATGTGAGAGTTTAAATTGTTAACTAAGAATAAAGGAACGCGAGGATTTTTATTATTAATTAAGAGTAGGCGAATTGTATTGCCAATCAGGGACCAGCTTAGTTAAGTAACATTCATTATGAACAAACATTTATTGAACATTGTACAAATTCAATTGGAACACCCGTTGTACACATTTCGCCGAGCACCCGGTACGTGGTGCCAAGATAACAGCATCCGGTCAGCTCACTCGTGGAGCCCTGACGCTGAATCAGCAGTCGCCAGAGGGAGAGAGAACGCACGAGAGCAGCCATCCTTCTCGCACCAGTAGCTGCTGACGCAGCATCGCTGTCTCTCAATACCTGCACCGTGCTAACCACCAGCTGCTGAGGTTGCAATTCCATCTCGCTCCAGCCAGGAGTTCTCAACGCCGTTTCTTTCCAACCTGGAAGGGAAAAACCGTATAAATTAAGCGCTCAATCAAGAGCGTAGCCTTTAGTCGTCGTCTTAATAGTCACGCTAATTGTCCGCAACGTTATAATTTCTATTTCACGACTCGAGCAAAGGGTCCTTAATTGTACAACGAAATAAACTACATTTTAAGACTTAAACGTCTCTATTCAATTAAACCTCGACGATAATTAATTAATTACTACTCGGCCCGAGCAAGGGGTCTCAAATCGTATAAAGTAGCAACTTATATTCTACGACTAACTTCTTACTTCGTATTAATTATTATAACTTCATTTTGAATAAGTCAAAGTCAAGAATCTTCGGCATTGAATTTAAACGAGTTAGAGTCAAGATTGAATATCATAGTGACTCGACTGTGTGTTCCAGAACGACCACACCTTTACCAAATTATCCTATCACGGTTCAAACATATCTATCTGTGCCCACCAGAGGCACGGGATTTGTGGAAAACCGTTTCCGCCTATAAAATTCATACCATTTCCTATTCAATACCTGTCTATCTGTGCCCACCAGAGGCACGGGACAATGTGGCGAATCTTTCCATCATTCCTCTCAGAATCGTGTTAATTCAAAGGGGACCTATCTGTGCCCACCAGAGGCACGGGGTTTCACGGAGAGTTAAACAGCTTTGAGAGATTCTTCAGGCGAGTATTTCATTGATCGCGTAAATTCATTTTGTAATTGGTAAAGCAATATTAGTGAGAATCAATGCCTAAGAGACGACGTGCGGGTCGTAAGATTCAGCTACGAAAAGTATTCGCGGAACTATATAATCCGGCGGATGTGGAGAGATACCCGTTGGGAATCCGCGAGGTTCCAGTCATCACCTCCATAGTGAAGATCCAGTATCCTGTCGTCGCAGCTGTAACTTCGCTAGCCGATATCAAAGAATTCAGGGTAACGCCGTGGCAGCATTTCGCTGTACCGACACCAGCCACATCGCAGCAGACGTCAGCAGCCGTTACCGACCCTCGCCTGCAGTCAAACAACCCTTCTATGCCAGAGCTGGCATAAGAACACCAGGGCAGCGCCAGATCTACAGCCGGCACATTGCCGACGGCTTTCTGCATCACCAGTAGCTGAGAGCTGCTCTTTCAACCACCGTTCTACAGCCGGCACATTACCGACGGCTTTCTTCATCACCAGCGGCCGTGAGCTGTTTCATCAACCAGCGTACCGGCAGCTTATCATCGACCGGTGAGTCCCTATCCTATTGTACGCTCGAAGCCTGTTACCGTGCGTTAAATTCCCGGTTAGACGTGGACGGAAGTGCCTCGTGGACCAAAAACGACTACTCAAACTGTGACGATCCGGACTCGTGGTGATCTCTTTTTATTTTACCGCGACGAAAACCCGGGACGTGACAAATTTTTGGTGGCAGCGGTGGGATAATTTCGAGTGGTCCGTACGGAACAGTAAAAGCACGTTAGGTCAGGGACAAACATTTTAGGTAACGAGTAAATTTTTGGTGGCAGTGAGAAATTTTTAGTGGCAGCTACAAACGTTTTCGAATTTTAATTTTAACTTTTACAACATGAGCAGCAAAGATAATATGAATTCGAAAGGGGCAGCCAGTCCCCAATCTCTAGTCTCGGAAGCAGAATTAATCGCCCTGCAGAAACAGTTAGCTGAAAAGGAGAAGCGGTTACGTAAAGAGGACAAGGCATTAGAAGCACAACGCCGCGAAATTCAGGAAGCCGCGGAATTAAAGTTAGAGTTAGAGAAATTAAACTCCGAGTTAAAAGTTGCGAAAACCAATCCTTCGGGTTTTGATATGGAAGAAATCCGGGCAGAACTAAATGAAGCTAGGCGCGAAATTGACCGTTTACGCGAACTTCGAGAAGAAAGGATTATGGAGGATATACCGCGAGCAAGATTAAACGTAGATAGTCCAGAACCGGGAAATTATTCGTTAAAAGAGGCAGTTGAATCAGTACCAATTTTTGACGGATGTAATATGCCAATATTTTCTTTCAATCGCGCTTGTCGACGCGCGCGAGATATTGTATCGCCTCACGTAGAAGGCACTCTGACAGAATTAGTCATTAATAAATTACGCGGAAGGGCTTATACCGCCGTAGAGGACGAGGGTTGCCGAAATATTTTACAGTTATGCAACCGGCTACAAGATGTTTTTGGATCGAACAAAACTATAGACCATTACCGCGGGGAATTAGCAAATATTTTTCAAGGGCCGTCAGAACATATTTTAGATTACATTAGCCGAGTTAAGGACTTAAGAACCGCGATTCTCGATTGCGAGAGAAGTAATCCAGATCCGATGGACATAAACCGCTTAACGCACGACAGTTTTGTAAATGGTTTAATTCCGGTGTTGCGTATAGACGTAAAGTCGCGACCACATACCACGTTAGGTTCGGCATATGATGCGGCGATCGATGCTTTTAAACAATACGAGCTAGATAGAACTCGTTATGAGCCGCCGAAACGCGTTCAATTTTCGGAGGGAAGACGCGAAATTATTAACCACCCGGTACGTGCGAATAGTATTCCTCCAAGACAAAGCAACTGGTCATATTCTAGCACGGAGCGCACGCGATATCAAGCTCCCGCGTCTCGAGAACTGTTATCTCCGCGATACGAGACGCCCGTTCGCGGCGTAACTTCACCCATACGTAATCCCGGTCCCAGGCGCGACAATTTTAATTCTCGATTCTGTAATTACTGCAAAACTCCTGGTCATGATATACATGAGTGTAGGAAGAGGGAGTTCAATGCTCGGAATTCGGGAAACGGGCAACCCCTCCCCTCGACTTCCGGCCAGCGACGGGAGGAGGTAAACTCGAAAGCAATCAGGCCGATAACATCGGAAATTACCGAGTCGCCGGCATCCGAACACTAGAAAATTCTACAGTACCGCAAATTCTAGTTTCCGCACCCGAATTGACTAACGCTGCCATTTTTATGATCGACACGGGCGCAGAACTAAATCTTATAAAAGAGAACGCATTAAAAAAGGAGGTCACCATTGATCCGACGGAAATAATTAAATTGTGTGGCATTACAGAGGGTCATGTTAAAACCCTGGGAACAACGTTAATCAAAATCAATTCTTGCCCCGTAAAGTTTTGTGTGGTTCACGAGGATTTCCCAATACCTACTAGTGGAATTTTGGGATCAATCTTTTTAAAGGAGGGCGCAGAAATATCCTATGCGAAAGGTTCAATTCAATGGAAGGGAACAGAAATCCCATTTCACAATGTAAAACAAATAGTAATTCCCGCTTGCACGGTAGCATGCATCGAAGCAGGGACCACCGGGCCCGCCGTGGGTTTTATACGCAAACAAGAAATTATGAGCGGAGTGCTAATTTGTGATTCACTCGTCCAAAATCGCAACGGGTACGTTTATGTTAAATGCGCGAACACAACTAACGAATCGGTTACTTTTCCGATGCCATTTTTGGAGATAGAAGAGGTAGAATCAATTCAGAGTAATAAGGATGTGCCACGTGAATGTAATAAGCCCGAATCCGTTTCGGCAATCGTCGTTGAACACTGTAAGCCCGGATCCGCTCCGGCAAGTCTTAATAATTCTAGTAAGCCCGAATCCGTTTCGGCAATCGTCGTTGAACACTGTAAATCCGGATCCGCTCCGGCGAGTCTTAATAATTCTAGTAAGCCCGAATCCGTTTCGGCAATCGTCGTTGAACACTGTAAGCCCGGATCCGCTCCGGCAAGTCTTAATAATTCTAATAAGCCCGAATCCGTTTCGGCATTTTTCGATAAAGAGTCAGAATCACAAGTGCACTTTAGCTCCGTTTCTTCGTCTGATATTATTTCTAAAACCGGTTCTACTATGTCAAACTCTCCGTCGTCGAGTCATAAAGAAGTACTGAATATAATTTCCCCAAGTCACTCGAACGCGGAGGAAAGGTATTATCCCTGTAAACCCGAATCTGTTTCGGTATGGCATAACGAAAATAACGAGTTCGAATCACAAATATCAACCATTTCTAAACATCGCCTGCCATATGACGGCAGGGCAACGGGCATAAATGCTTTTAATCACTTGAACGAGCAGAAAAGAATTTGCAAATACGCGAACGTCTTATTAATCCACATACGATCTGATATCAAGGAAAATTATATTCAGCAACTATACCATAAGCGTAGGGACAAAAAGAACGCAGCGAGTTACTCAAGTCTTTCCCCACCACAAAGGGCCTAGGTATAAAATGAGGCTCGTGCCTTGGGATAGTCAGTTTCTCGCGAACAATCGAACAATGTATATTCGGGTAGCAATCGTAAATGTTATTCTTGGTCACGCATTGGCCATCATCGGCTATGATTGTGGGGGGCGAACGTTGAATGTTACCACCTTCTCTGCCATCGACGAACCAGACTGTAACTCTGAGGAAATCGAACCAACGACCGAAGTACGGGATATTCAGCTGCTTCAATTGGCAGATTTTAAAGAGACATCGGTTGAGCAATGTAACATCGAAATTGACAGGACGATCTTCTACTGCGGGATGCATTCACATGTGTCAGTAGTAAACAACGGCAGGCAGCAATACATATCCACGATATCCAAGGAAACCTGCAGGACTCTGCATGACACGGGGTCAATATTCATTAATGCCGCTATACAGGTCACCGGCGTGATGCCAAACTCTACAACAATAAGGAGCCTTACCCTGGCCGGAATAGTGAATTCGGAGGGTATCTGTTCGGGAACTACATACAGCGATCCATACGGAACGTGGACAAGTGTAGTGGTACAAGCAGTAGCTACGATCTCATTAAAAAATTATGTGGCCCCGGTAAAATTAAGTACGAACGAGGTAATTTTACATTCGGGACAACGTTGCAAACTACAGCTCGGGCATTAATTGGATTCGGAAGACGGTTTCAGCTATTGGGACAGCGCACCAGTAGACTCCTGTAATTTTAACGGATATGATGTTTTATACGATGGAAAAGCCACCCGTATCACACCTCCGGGGGATAAGGGACCCGTAGTATACACCGTCGCCTCGGAAGATGCTATGTTCGCGTTGACGGAGACAAGCCGTACCACTATCTGTGGTTATACTCTAGCGAAAACGGAACATCCTAAGTTATTCATCCTGGAAATCACGAAGTCCGGAAGGTTCAAGGAAAAGGCACGGATTCCGGTTAGCAATTTGGACATATTCACGTATGTTAACTCTAAATTCGTCTATGTGGAAAAGCATATGAAAGTACAGATTAAGCAGTTGTACCAGGATTTGGTAAAACAACGTTGCCTCGTGAAACAGCGTGTGCTGCAAAACGCGCTCGCACTAATACATAGTGCGCCGGAAGAAGTAGCGATCGCAATAGCCCGCGCACCCGGTTATATGATAATTCCATCGGGGGGAGCTATACATTTAGTAAAATGTATTCCAGTAAACTGCCAAGCTCGAAAAACAGAGGAATGTTATAACGAACTTCTTGTAACTTATAATAATGCATCTTATTTTCTCTTACCACGCACATACATCCTTTCCAGAACAGGAGCACGCGAAACCTGCTACGAACTAATGCCCACTTTGTATAAGCTTCAGGGGACATGGTATAGGCTGTCTCCGAGGTTGGTGGAAAGTTTACCACCGCAACCCTTAGCTCCGCTGACGAAATCGACATGGAAGTACGTCGATCCCAAGAGTCTCGCTAATGGCGGGATTTACTCGCACGAAGACCTGGAAAAGCTGAAAGAACACATCATGTTCCCCATCGAAAAGGGGGCGATAGTCAGCTCGTTGGCACAGGGGGCCACGGGTCGGCAATATACACCAGGCGCCATTTCCATGTTCAACCGCATCGACGAAGAATCATTGGAGAAGATAGCCAAATCAGTCGGGACCAAGATGTGGGAAGGGTTCATTTCCTTCGGTTCATTTACCGCGGGGGTGATTGGAATTTATATTATAGTTCGACTTGTGAAAGGAGCCCTGAGCACGATCGTCAATGACTTCGCATTACACGCAACGTACGGTTGAGGCCTACATCTTTTGGGCGCAATATGGGGCTCATTGACTACTGCTCTTCTCTTCCATGGTCAAAATCGAGAACCAGCAAACACAAGGAATTTGGCCATCGCACCACTGAACGAAGTCACACCACAAACTGATGCGGTGAGTCAAACTTCATGTTCGAATAACGCGGAACGCGTTGCCTCATATTCAGCACGGCGGCAGTCGTATGATTCTTCAGACAGTTAAAAGACTTTATTGCGAAAGAAATTTTTCCTGCGGGAAAATTTCTTTACCGCCAGGAGGGGAGGTGTTACGTCGCTCGCACGACGTTTAATCTAGCATGATTCCTATTACTATATTCTATACTTTGTTAATTAAAATAATATTCAGTATTGCGAATTAGTATTATAAGTATTCTCTATTATTATAAATAAATGCGAATTAACATTGTAGCGTTCTCTACTATTATAAATAATTGCGACTTAACATTGTAGCGTTAATTAAAGAATGGAGGTACCCGTGAATTTGAATTGTTAAATAAGAATGGACGTATGTGACAGTTTAAATTGTTAACTAAGAATGAAGGAACACGAGGATTTTTATTATTAATTAAGAGTAGGAGAATTGTATTGCCAATCAGGGACCAGCTTAGTTAAGTAACATTCATTATGAACAAACATTTATTGAACATTGTACAAATTCAATTGGGATACCCGTTGTACACATTTGCTCCATTCTTTAATTATGCATAAAATATTGGTATAAATATATAATACTGAATATTATTTATAATAATAGAGAATACTTTAATATTAATTCGCGATACTGAATATTATTTATAATAAAAGAGAATATTAATATATTAATTCGCAATACTGAATATAAATGTGAATCCTACAACATTAATATAAATTCGTTATATTATTTATAATAAAAGAGGATCTATTGAATTGAACAATAATATATTAATTTTAATTAACAAAGTATAGAATATAGTAATAGGAATCATGCTAGATTAAACGTCGTGCGAGCGACGTAACACCTCCCCTCCTGGCGGTAAAGAAATTTTCCCGCAGGAAAAATTTCTTTCGCAATAAAGTCTTTTAACTGTCTGAAGAATCATACGACTGCCGCCGTGCTGAATATGAGGCAACGCGTTCCGCGTTATTCGAACATGAAGTTTGACTCACCGCATCAGTTTGTGGTGTGACTTCGTTCAGTGGTGCGATGGCCAAATTCCTTGTGTTTGCTGGTTCTCGATTTTGACCATGGAAGAGAAGAGCAGTAGTCAATGAGCCCCATATTGCGCCCAAAAGATGTAGGCCTCAACCGTACGTTGCGTGTAATGCGAAGTCATTGACGATCGTGCTCAGGGCTCCTTTCACAAGTCGAACTATAATATAAATTCCAATCACCCCCGCGGTAAATGAACCGAAGGAAATGAACCCTTCCCACATCTTGGTCCCGACTGATTTGGCTATCTTCTCCAATGATTCTTCGTCGATGCGGTTGAACATGGAAATGGCGCCTGGTGTATATTGCCGACCCGTGGCCCCCTGTGCCAACGAGCTGACTATCGCCCCCTTTTCGATGGGGAACATGATGTGTTCTTTCAGCTTTTCCAGGTCTTCGTGCGAGTAAATCCCGCCATTAGCGAGACTCTTGGGATCGACGTACTTCCATGTCGATTTCGTCAGCGGAGCTAAGGGTTGCGGTGGTAAACTTTCCACCAACCTCGGAGACAGCCTATACCATGTCCCCTGAAGCTTATACAAAGTGGGCATTAGTTCGTAGCAGGTTTCGCGTGCTCCTGTTCTGGAAAGGATGTATGTGCGTGGTAAGAGAAAATAAGATGCATTATTATAAGTTACAAGAAGTTCGTTATAACATTCCTCTGTTTTTCGAGCTTGGCAGTTTACTGGAATACATTTTACTAAATGTATAGCTCCCCCCGATGGAATTATCATATAACCGGGTGCGCGGGCTATTGCGATCGCTACTTCTTCCGGCGCACTATGTATTAGTGCGAGCGCGTTTTGCAGCACACGCTGTTTCACGAGGCAACGTTGTTTTACCAAATCCTGGTACAACTGCTTAATCTGTACTTTCATATGCTTTTCCACATAGACGAATTTAGAGTTAACATACGTGAATATGTCCAAATTGCTAACCGGAATCCGTGCCTTTTCCTTGAACCTTCCGGACTTCGTGATTTCCAGGATGAATAACTTAGGATGTTCCGTTTTCGCTAGAGTATAACCACAGATAGTGGTACGGCTTGTCTCCGTCAACGCGAACATAGCATCTTCCGAGGCGACGGTGTATACTACGGGTCCCTTATCCCCCGGAGGTGTGATACGGGTGGCTTTTCCATCGTATAAAACATCATATCCGTTAAAATTACAGGAGTCTACTGGTGCGCTGTCCCAATAGCTGAAACCGTCTTCCGAATCCAATTAATGCCCGAGCTGTAGTTTGCAACGTTGTCCCGAATGTAAAATTACCTCGTTCGTACTTAATTTTACCGGGGCCACATAATTTTTTAATGAGATCGTAGCTACTGCTTGTACCACTACACTTGTCCACGTTCCGTATGGATCGCTGTATGTAGTTCCCGAACAGATACCCTCCGAATTCACTATTCCGGCCAGGGTAAGGCTCCTTGTTGTTGTAGAGTTTGGCATCACGCCGGTGACCTGTATAGCGGCATTAATGAATATTGACCCCGTGTCATGCAGAGTCCTGCAGGTTTCCTTGGATATCGTGGATATGTATTGCTGCCTGCCGTTGTTTACTACTGACACATGTGAATGCATCCCGCAGTAGAAGATCGTCCTGTCAATTTCGATGTTACATTGCTCAACCGATGTCTCTTTAAAATCTGCCAATTGAAGCAGCTGAATATCCCGTACTTCGGTCGTTGGTTCGATTTCCTCAGAGTTACAGTCTGGTTCGTCGATGGCAGAGAAGGTGGTAACATTCAACGTTCGCCCCCCACAATCATAGCCGATGATGGCCAATGCGTGACCAAGAATAACATTTACGATTGCTACCCGAATATACATTGTTCGATTGTTCGCGAGAAACTGACTATCCCAAGGCACGAGCCTCATTTTATACCTAGGCCCTTTGTGGTGGGGAAAGACTTGAGTAACTCGCTGCGTTCTTTTTGTCCCTACGCTTATGGTATAGTTGCTGAATATAATTTTCCTTGATATCAGATCGTATGTGGATTAATAAGACGTTCGCGTATTTGCAAATTCTTTTCTGCTCGTTCAAGTGATTAAAAGCATTTATGCCCGTTGCCCTGCCGTCATATGGCAGGCGATGTTTAGAAATGGTTGATATTTGTGATTCGAACTCGTTATTTTCGTTATGCCATACCGAAACAGATTCGGGTTTACAGGGATAATACCTTTCCTCCGCGTTCGAGTGACTTGGGGAAATTATATTCAGTACTTCTTTATGACTCGACGACGGAGAGTTTGACATAGTAGAACCGGTTTTAGAAATAATATCAGACGAAGAAACGGAGCTAAAGTGCACTTGTGATTCTGACTCTTTATCGAAAAATGCCGAAACGGATTCGGGCTTATTAGAATTATTAAGACTTGCCGGAGCGGATCCGGGCTTACAGTGTTCAACGACGATTGCCGAAACGGATTCGGGCTTACTAGAATTATTAAGACTCGCCGGAGCGGATCCGGATTTACAGTGTTCAACGACGATTGCCGAAACGGATTCGGGCTTACTAGAATTATTAAGACTTGCCGGAGCGGATCCGGGCTTACAGTGTTCAACGACGATTGCCGAAACGGATTCGGGCTTATTACATTCACGTGGCACATCCTTATTACTCTGAATTGATTCTACCTCTTCTATCTCCAAAAATGGCATCGGAAAAGTAACCGATTCGTTAGTTGTGTTCGCGCATTTAACATAAACGTACCCGTTGCGATTTTGGACGAGTGAATCACAAATTAGCACTCCGCTCATAATTTCTTGTTTGCGTATAAAACCCACGGCGGGCCCGGTGGTCCCTGCTTCGATGCATGCTACCGTGCAAGCGGGAATTACTATTTGTTTTACATTGTGAAATGGGATTTCTGTTCCCTTCCATTGAATTGAACCTTTCGCATAGGATATTTCTGCGCCCTCCTTTAAAAAGATTGATCCCAAAATTCCACTAGTAGGTATTGGGAAATCCTCGTGAACCACACAAAACTTTACGGGGCAAGAATTGATTTTGATTAACGTTGTTCCCAGGGTTTTAACATGACCCTCTGTAATGCCACACAATTTAATTATTTCCGTCGGATCAATGGTGACCTCCTTTTTTAATGCGTTCTCTTTTATAAGATTTAGTTCTGCGCCCGTGTCGATCATAAAAATGGCAGCGTTAGTCAATTCGGGTGCGGAAACTAGAATTTGCGGTACTGTAGAATTTTCTAGTGTTCGGATGCCGGCGACTCGGTAATTTCCGATGTTATCGGCCTGATTGCTTTCGAGTTTACCTCCTCCCGTCGCTGGCCGGAAGTCGAGGGGAGGGGTTGCCCGTTTCCCGAATTCCGAGCATTGAACTCCCTCTTCCTACACTCATGTATATCATGACCAGGAGTTTTGCAGTAATTACAGAATCGAGAATTAAAATTGTCGCGCCTGGGACCGGGATTACGTATGGGTGAAGTTACGCCGCGAACGGGCGTCTCGTATCGCGGAGATAACAGTTCTCGAGACGCGGGAGCTTGATATCGCGTGCGCTCCGTGCTAGAATATGACCAGTTGCTTTGTCTTGGAGGAATACTATTCGCACGTACCGGGTGGTTAATAATTTCGCGTCTTCCCTCCGAAAATTGAACGCGTTTCGGCGGCTCATAACGAGTTCTATCTAGCTCGTATTGTTTAAAAGCATCGATCGCCGCATCATATGCCGAACCTAACGTGGTATGTGGTCGCGACTTTACGTCTATACGCAACACCGGAATTAAACCATTTACAAAACTGTCGTGCGTTAAGCGGTTTATGTCCATCGGATCTGGATTACTTCTCTCGCAATCGAGAATCGCGGTTCTTAAGTCCTTAACTCGGCTAATGTAATCTAAAATATGTTCTGACGGCCCTTGAAAAATATTTGCTAATTCCCCGCGGTAATGGTCTATAGTTTTGTTCGATCCAAAAACATCTTGTAGCCGGTTGCATAACTGTAAAATATTTCGGCAACCCTCGTCCTCTACGGCGGTATAAGCCCTTCCGCGTAATTTATTAATGACTAATTCTGTCAGAGTGCCTTCTACGTGAGGCGATACAATATCTCGCGCGCGTCGACAAGCGCGATTGAAAGAAAATATTGGCATATTACATCCGTCAAAAATTGGTACTGATTCAACTGCCTCTTTTAACGAATAATTTCCCGGTTCTGGACTATCTACGTTTAATCTTGCTCGCGGTATATCCTCCATAATCCTTTCTTCTCGAAGTTCGCGTAAACGGTCAATTTCGCGCCTAGCTTCATTTAGTTCTGCCCGGATTTCTTCCATATCAAAACCCGAAGGATTGGTTTTCGCAACTTTTAACTCGGAGTTTAATTTCTCTAACTCTAACTTTAATTCCGCGGCTTCCTGAATTTCGCGGCGTTGTGCTTCTAATGCCTTGTCCTCTTTACGTAACCGCTTCTCCTTTTCAGCTAACTGTTTCTGCAGGGCGATTAATTCTGCTTCCGAGACTAGAGATTGGGGACTGGCTGCCCCTTTCGAATTCATATTATCTTTGCTGCTCATGTTGTAAAAGTTAAAATTAAAATTCGAAAACGTTTGTAGCTGCCACTAAAAATTTCTCACTGCCACCAAAAATTTACTCGTTACCTAAAATGTTTGTCCCTGACCTAACGTGCTTTTACTGTTCCGTACGGACCACTCGAAATTATCCCACCGCTGCCACCAAAAATTTGTCACGTCCCGGGTTTTCGTCGCGGTAAAATAAAAAGAGATCACCACGAGTCCGGATCGTCACAGTTTGAGTAGTCGTTTTTGGTCCACGAGGCACTTCCGTCCACGTCTAACCGGGAATTTAACGCACGGTAACAGGCTTCGAGCGTACAATAGGATAGGGACTCACCGGTCGATGATAAGCTGCCGGTACGCTGGTTGATGAAACAGCTCACGGCCGCTGGTGATGAAGAAAGCCGTCGGTAATGTGCCGGCTGTAGAACGGTGGTTGAAAGAGCAGCTCTCAGCTACTGGTGATGCAGAAAGCCGTCGGCAATGTGCCGGCTGTAGATCTGGCGCTGCCCTGGTGTTCTTATGCCAGCTCTGGCATAGAAGGGTTGTTTGACTGCAGGCGAGGGTCGGTAACGGCTGCTGACGTCTGCTGCGATGTGGCTGGTGTCGGTACAGCGAAATGCTGCCACGGCGTTACCCTGAATTCTTTGATATCGGCTAGCGAAGTTACAGCTGCGACGACAGGATACTGGATCTTCACTATGGAGGTGATGACTGGAACCTCGCGGATTCCCAACGGGTATCTCTCCACATCCGCCGGATTATATAGTTCCGCGAATACTTTTCGTAGCTGAATCTTACGACCCGCACGTCGTCTCTTAGGCATTGATTCTCACTAATATTGCTTTACCAATTACAAAATGAATTTACGCGATCAATGAAATACTCGCCTGAAGAATCTCTCAAAGCTGTTTAACTCTCCGTGAAACCCCGTGCCTCTGGTGGGCACAGATAGGTCCCCTTTGAATTAACACGATTCTGAGAGGAATGATGGAAAGATTCGCCACATTGTCCCGTGCCTCTGGTGGGCACAGATAGACAGGTATTGAATAGGAAATGGTATGAATTTTATAGGCGGAAACGGTTTTCCACAAATCCCGTGCCTCTGGTGGGCACAGATAGATATGTTTGAACCGTGATAGGATAATTTGGTAAAGGTGTGGTCGTTCTGGAACACACAGTCGAGTCACTATGATATTCAATCTTGACTCTAACTCGTTTAAATTCAATGCCGAAGATTCTTGACTTTGACTTATTCAAAATGAAGTTATAATAATTAATACGAAGTAAGAAGTTAGTCGTAGAATATAAGTTGCTACTTTATACGATTTGAGACCCCTTGCTCGGGCCGAGTAGTAATTAATTAATTATCGTCGAGGTTTAATTGAATAGAGACGTTTAAGTCTTAAAATGTAGTTTATTTCGTTGTACAATTAAGGACCCTTTGCTCGAGTCGTGAAATAGAAATTATAACGTTGCGGACAATTAGCGTGACTATTAAGACGACGACTAAAGGCTACGCTCTTGATTGAGCGCTTAATTTATACGGTTTTTCCCTTCCAGGTTGGAAAGAAACGGCGTTGAGAACTCCTGGCTGGAGCGAGATGGAATTGCAACCTCAGCAGCTGGTGGTTAGCACGGTGCAGGTATTGAGAGACAGCGATGCTGCGTCAGCAGCTACTGGTGCGAGAAGGATGGCTGCTCTCGTGCGTTCTCTCTCCCTCTGGCGACTGCTGATTCAGCGTCAGGGCTCCACGAGTGAGCTGACCGGATGCTGTTATCTTGGCACCACGTACCGGGTGCTCGGCGAAATGTGTACAACGGGTGTTCCAATTGAATTTGTACAATGTTCAATAAATGTTTGTTCATAATGAATGTTACTTAACTAAGCTGGTCCCTGATTGGCAATACAATTCGCCTACTCTTAATTAATAATAAAAATCCTCGCGTTCCTTTATTCTTAGTTAACAATTTAAACTCTCACATATGTCCATTCTTATTTAACAATTCAAATTCACGCGTACCTCCATTCTTTAATTATGTATAAAATATTGGTATAAATATATAATACTGAATATTATTTATAATAATAGAGAACGCTACAATGTTAAGTCGCAATTATTTATAATAGTAGAGAACAATACAATGTTAATTCGCAACTATTCATAATAATAGAGAATACTTATAAAACTAATTCGCAATACTGAAAATTATTTATAATAAAAGAGAATACTTTAATATTAATTCGCAATACTGAATATTATTTATAATAAAAGAGAATATTAATATATTAATTCGCAAAACAGAATATAAATGAGAATCCTACAACATTAATATAAATTCGTTATATTATTTATAATAAAAGAGAATATATTGAATTGAACAATAATATATTAATTTTAATTAACAAAGTATAGAATATAGTAATAGGAAACATGCTAGATCAAAAGTCGTGCGAGCGATGTAACAAGGGCAAATCCCAGACCTATCCCAGACCTAACTCGCGTTATCATCTAAAATATTAATCGCAACCAGGTTTAATTGACTGTTTCGGTGTGGTACCACATTACTACGTGATCCAAACCAGAAAAGACCCAGGATCTGGCTATTCAAGTATGCGAAATATGTGAAACTATGAGCTAGATGAAGGCTAATACCAGACCTAACCCAGACATAACCGGCCATATCCTCTAAAATATTAATTGCAACCAGGTTTAGTTGACTGTTTCAGTGTGGTATCACTTTACTACGTGTTCCAAACCAGAAAAAGCCCAGGATCTGGCCATTCAAGTATGCGAAAAATGCGAAAGTATGAGCTAGAAGATGGCAAATACCAGACATAACCCGGACCTAACCGGTGTTATCCTCTAAAATATTCATCGAATCCAGGTTGAATTGACTACTTCAGTGTGCCACCACATTAATACGTGATCCTAACGTGAAAAGAACCCAGGATCTGGCCAAGAAGTATGCGAAAAATGCGAAAGTATGAGGGAGATGATTGCAAATACCAGACGCAACCCAGACCTAAACGGTGTTATCCTCTAAAATATTGATCGGAATCAGGTTCAATTGACTGTATCAGTGTGGTACCACATTACTACGTGATCCAAACTAGAAAAAGCCTAGGATCTGGCCATTCAAGTATGCGAAATATGCGAGAGTATGAGCCAGATGACTGCATATATCAGACGTAACCCTGACCTAACCGGTGTTATCCTACGAAATATTGATCAAAAACAGGCTTAATTGACTGTTCCAGTGTGGTACCACTTTTCCACGTGATGCAAACAAGAAAAAACCCAGGATCTGGGCAACAAGTATGCGAAAAATGCGAGAGTATGAGCCAGATGATTGCAAATACCAGAACTAACCCAGACATAACCGGTGTTATCCCCTGAAATATTGACCGAAAACTGGTTTAATTGACTGTTTCAGTGTGGTACGACTTCACTACGTGATCCAAACCAGAAAAAGCCTAGGCTCTGGCCATTCAAGTATGCGAAATATGTGAAACTATGAGCTAGATGAAGGCTAATATCAGACCTAACCCAGACATAACCGACCATATCCTCTAAAATATTAATTGCAACCAGGTTTAGTTGACTGCTTCGTTGTGGTACCACATTACTAGGTGATCCAAACCAGAAATAGGCCAGGATCTGGTCAACAAGTATACGAAATATGCGAAAGTATGAGACAGATGATTACAAATACCAGACCTTACTCCGACATAACTGGCGTTATCCTCTAAAATATTGATCGTAACCAGGTTTAATTGACTGTTTCCGCGTCGTACCACTTTGCAACGTGATCCAAACCAGGAAACACCCAGGATCTGGCCAACAAGTATGCGAAAAATGCGAAATAATGAGCCAGATTATTGCAAATACCAGAACTAACCCAGACATAACCGGCGTTTTCCAATGAAATATTAATCAGAACCAGGTTTAATTGACTGTTTCCGCGTGGTACCACATTAATACGTGATCCTCACCTGAAAAAAACCCGGTATCTGGCCAACGAGTATGCGAAAGGTGCGAAAGTATGAGGCAGATGATTGCAAATACCAGACGTAACCCAGACTTACCCAGCGTTATCCTCTAAAATATTAATCGGAATCATGTTCAATGGACTCTTTCGGTGTGGTACCACATTACTACGTTATCCAAACGAGAAAAAACCCTGGATCTGGCCAACAAGTATGCGAAAAATGCGAAAGAACGAGCCAGATGATTGCAAATATCAGACGTAACACTGATCTATCCGGAGTTATCCTTCAAAATATTGACCGAAAACAGGCTTAATTGACTGTTTCAGTGTGGTACCACTTTTCTACGTAATGCAAACCAGAAAAAACCCAGGATCTGGCCATTCAAGTATGCGAAATATGCGAAAGTATATGCTAGATGAAGGCAAATACCAGACCTAACCCAGACATAACCGGCCATTTCCTCTAAAATAGTAATTGCAACCAGGTTTAATTGACTGTTTCGTTGTGGTACCACATTACTAGGTGATCCAAACCAGAAATAGGCCTGGATCTGGTCAACAGGTATGCGAAATATGCGAAAGTATGAGACAGATCACCCGCGCGCGCCGTCGTCAACGTACAGGCGACGGCGTGGCGCGAGCGAGGGCAGCTGATGACCTGTATGGAGCATACCGCGTGGCGCGGGTTGCTCTGCAGGTCGCCATCAAACGGGCCAAGACTCAGGCATGGAAGGAGCTCCTCCAGACCCTTGATGACGATCCATGGGGGCGCCCATATAAGGTGGTGCTGAATAAGCTCCGCCCGTGGGCGCCCCCCGTCACCGAGGGTCTTGACCCCCGGCTGCTGGAGGACGTGGTCAATACACTCTTCCCAATTGGGGAGAGGGGACCGCGTCCTCCGGCGGCGGCGGCTGTCCCAGTGGAGTGGACGGCCGAGCTGGGGGTCACGCAGGAGGAGCTGGCAGCGGCCATCAGACGGCTCGGGGTTCGTAACACGGCCCCGGGTCCGGATGGTGTGCCCGGCCGGGTTTGGGTCTTGACCCAGGGCGTCCTTGGGGCCGACCTCAGGCGGTTGTTCGACCGCTGCCTGAGGGACGGGCGATTCCCCCCCAGTTGGAAGGTGGCGAGGATGGTCCTCCTCCGGAAGGAGGGTCGGCCCGCGGAGTCTCCCTCCGCATACCGGCCCATTTGTCTCCTCGACGAGGTGGGCAAGCTCTTCGAGCGTGTGATTGCTGCCCGCCTCGTCGAGCACCTGTCGCGGGGTGATCCCGGTCTGGCCGACTGCCAGTTCGGTTTCCGGGGGGGCCGATCGACTATCGACGCGATAGGTCGTGTGAGGGCCCTCTCGGAGGCGGCCGTCTCCCGGGGAGGGGTGGCATTGGCAATATCCTTGGATATTGCCAATGCCTTTAACACCCTCCCCTGGGAAGAGATAAGGAGGGGACTCGAATATCATCGAGTCCCCCCTTGTCTCAGGGCGGTCGTCGGGGATTATCTCCGCGGCAGGTGGATCGAGTATCCGGGCCGGGATGGTGATATGCGGAGGGAGGTGTACTGCGGTGTTCCGCAGGGGTCGGTCCTCGGGCCACTCCTGTGGAACATCGCGTACGACTCGGTGTTGCGGGCCGGCCTCCCCGACGGCGTCAGCACGGTGTGTTATGCGGATGACACACTGGTGCTGGCCGTCGGGGCGCACTGGGGGAGGGCCATGCGTCGCGCGGAGGAGGGGTCGCAACGCGTCGTCGACCGGATCAGGGGGATGGGGATGACGGTGGCGGTCCATAAGACCGAGGTGATTGCGTTTCATTCACCTCGGCAGGATCCGCCACCCCCTCTGATTCGGGTGGGTGGGGCTGACATCGAGGTGAAGCCCCAGATCAGGTATCTGGGGCTGATCCTCGATAGCCACTGGCGTTTCGAGAAGCATTTCCGCTGCCTGGTCCCCCGGTTGGAAAGGATGGTTGCGGCTCTGGGCCGGATCCTGCCCAACCTGGGGGGCCCGGCGGGCCGAGTTCGTCGCCTCTATGTGGCAATGGTCCAGTCGGTGGCCCTATACGGGGCCCCCGTCTGGGCGGACGACCTGGCTGCCTCCCGGCGCAGCATGACTATGCTGCGTCGGGTGCAAAGGCGCATGGCGCTCAGGGTCGTCCGCGGGTATCGGACCATGTCACATGAGGCGGCGACGGTTCTAGCGGGGATGCCGCCCATGGACCTGCTCGCGCGGTCGCACGCGGTGATGTACCGGCACCGCGTCGACCGTCGCGCGGGGGTGGGGGCGGTCCCGGGCGGGCAGGAACCTGCTTGGGGCGATTTGAAGCGCCAGGCCCGGCAGTCCGTGTTGCTCGCGTGGCAGGAGCGGCTGGCTCTGCCAACCGCGGGGCACCGGACTGTCGGGGCTGTTCGGCCACTCCTGAAGGAGTGGCTGGACAGAGGCCATGGCAGCCTCACCTACCGGCTGGCACAGGTATTTTCCGGGCATGGCAGCTTCGGAAGATACCTGTGCCGGATAGGGAAGGAGCCGACGGCGCGTTGCTGCCACTGCGACGCTGAGCAGGACACGGCGGATCATACCCTGGAGGTATGCCCCGCGTGGGATGGGGAGCGCCGTGTCCTGGTCGGCGTCGTCGGGCGGGATGTCTCGCTGCCGGGCGTGGTGCGCGCCATGCTCGGCAGCGAGGAGAAGTGGAGGGCCGTGGCCTCCTTCTGCGAGAACGTAATGTTGCAGAAGGAGGCCGCAGGGAGGGAGCGCGAGCTTCAGCGGCGTGCTGAAGCTCGCGCTCGTGCGGTGGCCCGAGGTCGTCGCCCGGTCGCGAGGCGTCGCGGGCGGCCGCCTCGGCGTGGCGGATGACCTAGGCTGGGAGGGGGGTCCTGAGGAGACCCTCCTCCCGCCAGGCGGCGCCGGGTCGGACCGGTTGGGGGTAGGAGTGCCTCCCCCTACCGGTGCGACGCAAGGGGAGGCACCCTCGGCGGTCTGGTGCGGTCATGAACGCCCGGCCGCCGAGGGGTGGAAACGGGGTCGCGGGCGGTTGCGAGTTGGGGCTCGCAGCCGCCACTAAACGCGGCCCCGGGACGGATAGCGGCGGGATGGAGTGGCCCCGTCCCGCCGCTATGAGGCAGTGTGTCTACTGGGGGGACCGATTGTCCCCCCGGGGAATGGGCGCGAAAGCGCGGGCACGGGGAGGATACCCGAAGAATGCTTCGAGCGATTCCCGGTATCCTCCCAAAGCGTGCCGAAGGGTCACCGTGGGGTTTTTAGTGGGTAGGTCCCGCGCCTGTCGTTGTACGGGCGCGGGGAATCCCACACACCCCTCCCACCTCTCCCCAAGGAGGTGGGAGGGAGTCTTTCGAAGATTTTCCCCACGACAAAAAAAAAAAAAAAAAAAAAAAAAAAAAAAAAGTATGAGACAGATGATTGCAAATACCAGAACTAACCCAGACATTACCGGCGTCATCATCTAAAATATTCATCGAATCCAGGTTGAGTTGACTATTTCCGTGTGGTACCACTTTACAGCGTGATCTAAAACAGAAAAGACCCAGGACCTGACCATTCAAGTATGCGAAATATGCGAAAGTATGAGCTAGATGATTGCAAATACCAGAAATAACCCAGACATAACCGGCGTTATCATCTAAAATATTCATCGAATCCAGGCTGAGTTGACTATTTCAGTGTGGCACCACATAAATAAGTGATCCTAACGAGAATAGAACCCAGGAACTGGCCAACAAGTATGCGAAAAATGCGAAAGTATGAGCCAGATGTTTGAAAATACCAGAACTAACCCAGACATAACCGCGTTTTCCAATGAAGTATTAATCGGAACCAGGTTTAGTTGACTGTTTCAGAGTGGTACCACATTAATACGTGATCCTTACCAGAAAAAAACCCCGGATCTGGCCAACGAGTATGCGAAAGGTGCGAAAGTATGAGGCTGATGATTGCAAATACCAGACGTAACACAGACTTACCCAGCGTTATCCTCTAAAATATTAATCGGAATCATGTTCAACGGACTCTTTCGGTGTGGTAACACATTACTACGTGATCCAAACGAGAAAAACCCCTGGATCTGGCCAACAAGGAAGGGAAAAATGCGGAAGAACGAGCCAGATGATTGCAAATATCAGACGTAACCCTGATCTAACCGGTGTTATCCTTCAAAATATTGACCGAAAACCGGCTTAATTGACTGTTTCAGTGTGGTATCACTTTTCTACGTAATGCAAACCAGAAAAAACCCAGGATCTGGCCATTCAAGTATGCGAAATATGCGAAAGTATGAGCTAGATGAAGGCGAATACCAGACCTAACCCAGACATAACCGGCCATATCCTCCAAAATATTAATCGGAATCAGGTTTAATTGACTCTCTCGGTGTGGTACCACATTACTACGTGATCCAAACGAGAAAAAACCCAGGATCTGGCCAATAAGTATGCGAAAAATGCGAAAGTATGACGCAGATGATAGCAAATGCCAGACGTAACCCAGACATAACCGGCGTTATCCTCTAAAATATTCATCGAATCCAGGTTGAGTTGACTATTTCAGTGTGGCACCACATTAATACGTGGCCCTAACGAGAAAAGTACCCAGGATCTGGCCAAAATTACGCGAATTATGCGAAACTATGAGCCAGATGATGGCATATACCAGACCTAACCCAGACATAACCGGCGTTATCCTCTAAAATATTGATCGAAAACTGGTTTAATTGGCTGTTTCAGTGTGGTACCACTTTACTACGTGATCGAAACCAGAAACGGCCCAGGATCTGGCCATTCAACTATGCGAAAAATGTGAAAGTATGAGATAGATGATGGCATATACCAGACGTAACCCAGACCTAACCGGTGTTATCCTCTAGAATATTCATCGAATCCAGGTTGAGTTGACAATTTCAGAGTGGCACCGCATTAATACGTGATCCAAACGAGAAAAGAACCCAGGATCTGGCCATTCAAGTATGCGAAAAATGCGAAAGTATAAGATAGATGATGGCAAATACCAGACCTAAACGGTGTTATCCTCTAACATATTCATCGAATCCAGGTTGAGTTGACTGCTTCGGTGTGATACCACATTACTACGTGATCCAATCCAGACAATACCCAGGATCTGGCCAACAAGTATGCGAAAAATGCGAAAGTATGAGAGAGATGATGGCATATACCAGACCTAACCGGTGTTATCCTCTAAAATATTCATCGAATCCAGGTTGAGTTGACTATTTCAGTGAGGCACCACATTAATCCGTGATCCTGACGAGAAAAGAACCCAGGATCTGGCCAAGAAGTAAGCGAAATATGCGAAAGTATGCGGCAGATGATTGCAAACACCAGACGTAACCCAGACCTAACCGGTGATATCCTCTAGAGTATTCTTCGAATCCAGGTTGAATTATCTATTTCTGTGTGGCACCACATTTCTACGTGATCGAAACCAGAAAAAGCCCAGGATATGGCCATTCAAGTATGCGAAAAATGCGAAAGTATAAGATAGATGATGGCAAATACCAGACCTAAACGGTGTTATCCTCTAACATATTCATCGAATCCAGGTTGAGTTGACTGCTTCGGTGTGATACCACATTACTACGTGATCCAATCCAGACAATACCCAGGATCTGGCCAACAAGTATGCGAAAAATGCGAAAGTATGAGCCAGATCATTGCAAATACCAGAACTAACCCAGACCTAACCAGTGTTATCCTCTAAAATATTCATCGAATCCAGGTTGAGTTGGCTATTTCTGTGTGGCACCACATTAATGCGCGATCCTAACCAGAAAGGAACCCAGGATCTGGCCAACGAGTATGCGAAAGATGCGAAAGTATGACGCAGATGATAGCAAATGCCAGACGTAACTCAGACCGCCCCGGCGTTTTCCTCTTAAATATTAATCGGAATCAGATTCAATTGACACTTTGGGTGTGGTACCACATTACTGGATGATCCAAACCAGAAAAAGGCCAGGATCTGGTCAACAAGTATGCGAAATCTGCGAAAGTATGAGACAGATGATGGCATATACCAGAAGTAACCCAGCCCTACCCGGAGATACCCTCTAAAATATTCATCGAATCCAGGTTGAATTGACTGTTTAAGTGCGGTACCTCTTTTCTACGTGATCCGAACCAGACAAGACCTAGGATCTGGCCAACAAGTATGCGAAAAATGCGAAAGTATGAGATAGATGATTGCAAATACCAGACATACCCAGACGTAACCGGTTTTATCGTCTAAAATATTCATCGAATCCAGTTTGAGTTGACAATTTCAGTGTGGCACCACATTAATACGTGATCCTAACGAGAAAAGTACACAGGATCTGGCCAAAAGTACGCGAATTATGCGAAACTATGAGGCACATGATTGCAAATACCAAAAACTAACCCAAACATAACCGCAGTTTTCCAATAAAATATTAATCGAATCCAGGTTGAATTGACTATTTCAGTGTGCCACCACATTAATACGTGATCCTATCGAAAAATGAACCCAGGATCTGGCCAACAAGTATGCGAAAAATGCGAAAGTATGAGATAGATGATTGCAAATACCAGACGTACCCAGACCTAACCGGTGTTATCGTCTAAAATATTCATCGAATCCATTTTGAGTTGACAATTTCAGTGTGGCACCACATTAATACGTGATCCTAACGAGAAAAGTACCCAGGATCTGGCCAAAAGTACGCGAATTATGCGAAACTATGAGGCAGATGATTGCAAATACCAGACGTAATCCAGACCTACCCGGTGATATCCTGTAAAATATTCATCGAATCCAGGTTGAATTGACTGTTTAAGTGCGGTACCTCTTTTCTACGTGATCCAAACCAGACAAGACCTAGGATCTGGCCAACAAGTATGCGAAAAATGCGAAAGTATGAGCCAGATGATTGCAAATACCAGAATTAACCCAGACATAACCGGCGATTTCGAATGAAACATTAATCGGAACCAGGTTTTATTGACTCTTTCAGTGTGGTACCACACTACTACGTGATCCAAACGAGAAAAAACCCAGGATATGGCACCAAGTATGCGAAAAATGCGAAAGTATGAGGGAGATGATTGGAAATACCAGACGTATCCCAGACATAACCGGCGTTATCCTCTAAAATATTAATCGGAACAAGGTTTAATTGACTGTTTCGGTGTGGTACCGCACTACGTGATCCAAACCAGAAGAAAACCCAGGATCTGGCCAACAAGTATCCGAAGAATGCGAAAATATGAGCCAGATGATTACAAATACCAGACGTAACCCAGACCTAACCGGTGTTATCCTCTAAAATACTGATCGAAACCAGGTTTAATTGACTGCTTCGTTGTGGTACCACATTACTACGTGATCCAAACCAGACAAGACCTAGGATCTGGCCAACAAGTATGCGAAAAATGCGAAAGTATCAGGGAGATGATTGCAAAAGCCAGACGCAATCCAGACCTAACCGGTGTTATCCTCTAATATATTGATCGGAATCAGGTTCAGTTGACTCTTTCGGTGTCGTACCACATTACTACGTGGTCGTAACTAGAGAAAAACCCAGGCTCTGGCCATTCAAGTATGCGAAAAATGTGAAAATATCAGCTAGATTATGGCAAATACAAGACCTAACCCAGACATAACCGGCGTTATCCTATAAAATATTAATCGCAACCTGGTTTAATTGACTGTTTCAGTGCGGTACCACATTGGTACGTGATCTTATCCAGAAAAAGACCAAGGATCTGGCCAACAAGTATGCGAAAAATTCAGAAGTATGAGCCAGATGACTGCAAATACCAGACGTAACCCAGACATAACCGGTGTTATCCTCTAAAATATTGATCGAATCCAGGTTGAATTGATTATTTCAGTGTGGCACCCCATTAATACGTCATCCTAACCAGAAAAAAACCCAGGATCTGGCCAACAAGTATGCGAAAAATGCGTAAGTATGTGCTAGATGATGGCAAATACCAGACCTAAGACAGACATAACCGGCGTTTTCCTCCAAAATATTACTCGGAACCAGGTTTAATTGACTGATTCAATGTGGTACCACATTAGTACGTGATACAAACCTGAAAAATCCCAGGATCTGGCGATTCAAGTATGCGAAAAATGCGAAAGTATGAGCTAGATGATGGCAAATACCAGACGCAACGCAGATCTAACCGGTTTCATCCTCCAAAATATTGATCGAATCCAGGTTTAATTGACTATTTCAGTGTGGCACCCCACAAATACGTGATCCTAACCAGAAAAAAACCAAGGATCTGGTCATTCAAGTATGCGAAAAATGCGAAAGTATGAGCCTGATGATTGCAAATACCAGACGTAACCCAGACCTAACCGGTGTGATCATCTAAAATATTGATCGCAACCAGGTTGAAATGACTGTTTCGGTGGGGTACCACATTACTACGTGGTCCAATCCAAAAAAAGCCCGGGATGTGGCCATTCAAGTATGCGAAAAATGCGTAAGTATGTGCTAGATGATGGCAAATACCAGATCTAACACAGACATAACCGGCGCTTATCCTCCAAAATATTACTCGGAACCAGGTTTAATTGACTGATACAGTGTGGTACCACATTACTACGTGATTCAAATCAGAAAAAGCCCAGGATCTGCCAACATGTATGAGAAAAATGCGAAAGTATGAGGCAGATCATTGCAAATACCAGACCTATCCCAGTCATAACCGGCGTTATCCTCAAAAATATTAATCCCAACCAGGTTTAATTGACTGTTTCGGTGTGGTACCGCTTTACTACGTGATTCAAACCAGGAAAGACATAGGATCTGACCAACAAGTATGCGAAAAATGCGAAAGTATGAGCCAGATTATTGCAAATGCCAGACCTAACACAAACCAAACCGGCGTTATCCCCTAAAATATTAATCACAACCAGGTTTAATTGACTGTTTCGGTGTGGTACCACTTTACTGCGTGATTCAAACCAGGAAAGACATAGGATCTGGCCAACAAGTATGCGAAAAATGTCGAAAGTATGAGCCAGATGTTTGCAAATACCAGACCTAACCCAGATAGAACCGGCGTTATCCTCCAAAATATTGATCGAACCCAGGTTGAATTGACTATTTCAGTGTGGTACTAGTTTAATACGTGATCCTAACCAGAAAAAAAACCAGGATCTGGCCAACAAGTATGCGAAGGATGCGAAAGTATGAGGCAGATGATTGCAGATACCAGAACTAACCCAGACATAACCAGCGTTATTCTCTAAAATATTAATCGGAACAAGGTTTAATTGACTGTTTCAGTGTGGTACCACTTTAGTACGGGATCCAATCCAAAAAAAGCCCGGGATGTGGCCATTCAAGTATGCGAAAAATGCGTAAGTATGTGCCAGATGATGGCAAATACCAGATCTAACACAGACATAACCGGCGCTTATCCTCCAAAATATTACTCGGAACCAGGTTTAATTGACTGTTTCAGTGTGGTACCACATTGATACGTGATCTTATCCAGAAAAAGACCAAGGATCTGGCCAAAAAGTATGCGAAAAATGCGAAAGTATGAGCCAGATGATTACAAATACCAGACCTAACCCAGAGATAACCGGCGTTATCCTCTAAAATATTAATCGGAACCAGGTTTAATTGACTGTTTCGGTGTGGTACCACATTTCTACGTGATCCAAACCAGAAAAAGCCAAGGATCTGGCCAAGTATACCAAAAATGCGAAAGTATGAGGAAGATGATTGCTAATACCAGACCTAACCCAGACATAACCAGCGTTATCCTCTAAAATATTAATCGCAATCAGGTTTAATTGACTGTTTCAGTGTGGTACCACATTACTGCGTGATCCTAACGAGAGAAAAACCCAGGATCTGACCAACAAGTATGCGAAAAATTCGACAGTATGAGCCAGATTATTGCAAATACCACACCTAACACAAACCTAACCGGCGTTATCCCCTGAAATATTAATCACAACCAGGTTTAAATGACTGCTTCGGCGTGGTACCACATTACTGCGTGATCCAAATCTGAAGAAACCCAGGATCTGGCCAACAAGTATGCGAAAAATACGAAAGTATGAGCCAGATGTTTGCAAATACCAGACCTAACCCAGATATATCCGGCGTTATCCTATAAAATATTGATCGAATCCAGGTTGAGTTGACTATTTTATTGTGGCACCACATTAATACGAGATCCTAACCAGAAAAAACCCAGGATCAGGCCATTCAAGTATGCGAAAAATGCGAAAGTATGAGCCTAATGATTGCAAATACCAGTCGTAACCCAGACCTAACCGGTGTTATCCTCCAAAATATTAATCGGGACAAGGTTTTATTGACTACTTCAGTGTGGTACCACACCAAAAACGTGATCCAAACCAGAAAAAAACCCAGGATCTGGCCAACTAGTATGCGAAAGATGCGAAAGTATGAGGCAGATGGTTGCAAATACAAGACAAAACACTAACCTTACCGTTGTTATCCTCTAAAATACTAATCAAAACCAGGTTTAAATGACTGTTTCAGTATGGTACCACATCACTACGTGACCCATACCAGAAAAAGCCCAGGATCTGGCCATTCAAGTATGCGAAAAATGTGAAAGTATGAGCCTGATGATTGCAAATATCAGAACTAACCCAGACATAACCAGCGTTATCCTCTAAAATATTAATCGGAACAAGGTTTAATTGACCGTTCCAGTGTGCTACCCCTTTACTACGTGATCCAAACCAGAAAAAGGACAGGATCTGGCCATTCAAGTATGCGAAAAATGCGAAAGTATGAGGCAGATTATTGCAAATACCAGACGTAACCCAGACCTAACCGGTATTATCCTCTAAAATATTAATCGCAACCAGGTTGAAAAGACTGTTTCGGTGTGGTACCACATTAATACGTGATCCTAACCAGAAATAAACCAAGGATCTGGCCAACAAGTATGCGAAAAATGCGAAAGTATGAGCTAGATGATGGCAAATACCAAACCTAACCCAGACCTCACCGGTGTTATCCTCTAAAATACTGATCGAATCTAGGTTTAATTGACTATTTCAGTGTGGCACCACATTAATACGTGATCCTGACCAGAAAAAACCCAGGATCTGACCAACAAGTATGCGAAAAATGCGAAAGTATGAGCCAGATGATTGCAAATACCAGAACTAACCCAGACAAAACCGGTGTTATCCTCTAAAGTCTTGATCAAATCCAGGTTTAATTGACTGCTTCGGTGTGGTACCACATTACTACGCGATCCAAATCAGAAAAGGCCCAGGATATGGCCATTCAAGTATGCGAAAAGTGCGAAAGTATGAGCTAGATGATCGCAAATACCATACCTAACCCAGACATAGCCGGCGCTATCCTCTAAAATATTAATTCCAACCAGGTATCATTGACTGTTTCGGTGTGGGACCACATAACTACGTGATCCTGACTAGAAAAAAATCAGGATCTTGCCAACAAGTATGCGAAAAATGCGAAAGTATGACCCAGATTATTGCAAATACCAGACCTAACACAAACCTAACCGGCGTTATCCTGTAAATAATTAATCGCAACCAGGTTTAATTGACTCTTTCAGTGTGGTACCACTTTACTACGTGATCCAAGCCAGGAAAAACACAGGATCTGACCAACAAGTATGCGAAAAATGCGAAAGTATGAGCCAGATGTTTTCAAATACCAGACCTAACCCAGATTTAACCGGCGTTATTCTATAAAATAATAATCGCAACCAGGTTTAATTGACTGTTTAAGTGTGGTATCACATTGATACGTGATCTTATCCAGAAAAAGACCAAGGATCTGGCCAACAAGTATGCGAAAAATTCGAAAATATGAGCTAGATGATGGCAAATACCATAACTAACCCAGACATAACCGGCGTTATCCTATAAAATATAAATCGCAACCAGGTTTAATTGACGGTTTCAGTGTGGTACCACACTACTACGTTATTCAAATCAGAAAAAGCGCAGGATCTGGCCAACAAGTATACCAAAAATGCGAAAGTATGAGGAAGATGATTGCAAATACCAGACGTAACCCAGACGTAACCGGTGTTACCCTCAAAAATATTGATCGAACCCAGGTTGATTTGACTATTTCAGTGTGGTACCACTTTAATACGTGATTCTAACCAGACAGAAGCCCAGGATCTGGCCAACAAGTATGCGAAAGATGCGAAAGTATGAGCCAGATGATTGCAAATACCATAACTAACCCAGACCTAACCAGCGTTATCCCCTAAAATATTAATCACAACCAGGTTTAAATGACTGCTTCGGCGTGGTACCACATTACTGCGTGATCCAAATCTGAAGAAACCCAGGATCTGGCCAACAAGTATGCGAAAAATGCGAAAGTATGAGCCAGATGTTTGCAATTACCAGACCTAACCCAGATATATCCGGCGTTATCCTATAAAATATTGATTGAATCCAGGTTGAATTGACTATTTCACTATGGCACCACATTAATACGAGATCCTAACCAGAAAAAACCCAGGATCTGGCCATTCAAGTATGCGAAACATGCGAAAGTATGAGCCTGATGATTGCAAATACCAGAACAATCCCAGACATAACTGACGTTATCCTATAAAATATTAATCGCAACCAGGTTTAATTGACTGTTTCAGTGTGGTACCACATTACTACGTGATTCAAATCCGAAAAAGCCCAGGATCTAGCCAACAAGTATACCAAGAATGCGAAAGTATGAGGAAGATGATTGCAAATACCAGACGTAACCCAGACCTAACCGGTGTTATCCTCCATTGTCTTGATCAAATCCATGTTTAATTGACTGTTTCGGTGTGGTACCACATTACTACGCGATCCAAATCAGAAGAGGCCCAGGATCTGACCAACAAGTATGCGAAAAATGCGAAAGTTTGAGCCAGATGATTGCAAATACCAGACGTAACACAGACATAACCGACATCATCCTCTAAAATATTTTTCGCAACCAGGTTGAAATGACTGTTTCGGTGGGATACCACATTACTACGTGATCCAAACCAGAAAAAACCCAGGATCTGACCAACAAGTATGCGAAAAATGCGAAAGTATGAGCTAGATTATTGCAAATACCAGACCTAACACAAACAAAACCGGCGTTATACTCTAAAATATTAATCGCAACCAGGTTTAAATGACGGTTTAGGCGTGGTACGACATTACTACGTGATCCAAGTCAGAAGGAAACCAGGATCTGGCCAACAAGTATGCGAAGGATGCGAAAGTATGAGGCAGATGATGGCAAATACCAGAGCCACCCCAGGCATAACTGGCGTTATCCTATATAATATTAATCGCAACCAGGTTTAATTGACTGTTTCGGTGTGGTACCACATTACTACATGATCCTATCGAGAGAAAAACCCAGGATCTGGCCATTCAAGTATGCGAAAAATGCGAAAGTATGAGCTAGATGATGGCGAATACCAGATCTAACCCGGACATAACCGGCGTTATCC
Organism: Colletes latitarsis; assembly: GCF_051014445.1. Taxonomy (NCBI): domain Eukaryota; kingdom Metazoa; phylum Arthropoda; class Insecta; order Hymenoptera; family Colletidae; genus Colletes; species Colletes latitarsis. Next base: position 5,005,799 of record NC_135137.1, read on the forward strand.
TATAAAATATTAATCGCAACCAGGTTTAATTGACTGTTTCATTGTGGTACCACATTGATACGTGATCTTATCCAGAAAAAGACCAAGGATCTGGCCAACAAGTATGTCAAAAATGCGAAAGTATGTGGAAGATGATTGCAAATTACCAGACGTAACCCAGACCTAACCGGTGTTATCCTCTAAAATATTCATCGCAACCAGGTTTAATTGACTGTTTCGGTGGGGTACCACATTACTACGTGATCCAATCCAAAAAAAGCCCGGGATATGGCCATTCAATTATGCGAAAAATGCGAAAGTATCAGCTAGATGATTGCTAATACCAGACGTAACCCAGACCTAACAGGTATTGTCCTCTAAAATATTAATCGCAACCAGGTTTAAATGACGGTTTCGGTGTGGTACCACATTAATACGTGATCCAAACCAGGAAAAACACAGGATCTGACCAACAAGTATGCGAAAAATGCGAAAGTAGGAGACAGATTATTGCAAATACCAGACCTAACACAAACCTAACAGGCGTTATCCCCTAAAATATTAATCACAACCAGGTTTAAATGGCTGCTTCGGCGTGGTACCACATTACTGCGTGATCCAAATCTGAAGAAACCCAGGATCTGGCCATTCAAGTATGCGAAAAATGTGAAAGTATGAGCCTGATGATTGCAAATACCAGAACTAACCCAGACATAACCAGCGTTATCCTCTAAAATATTAATCGGAACAAGGTTTAATTGACCGTTCCAGTGTGCTACCCCTTTACTACGTGATCCAAACCAGAAAAAGGACAGGATCTGGCCATTCAAGTATGCGCAAAATGCGAAAGTATGAGGCAGATTATTGCAAATACCAGACGTAACCCAGACCTAACCGGTATTATCCTCTAAAATATTAATCACAACCAGGTTTAAATGACTGCTTCGGCGTGGTACCACATTACTGCGTGATCCAAATCTGAAGAAACCCAGGATGTTGCCAACAAGTATGCGAAAAATGCGAAAGTATGAGCCAGATGATTGCAAATACCAGACCTAACCCAGGCATAATCTGCGTAATCCTCTAAATTATTACCCGCAACCAGGTTTAATTGACAGTTTCAGTGTGGTACCACTTTACTACGTGATCCAAACCAGAAAAAGGACAGGATCTGGCCATTCAAGTATGCAAAAAATGCGAAAGTATGAGGCAGATTATTGCAAATACCAGACGTAGCCCAGACCTAACCGGTATTATCCTCTAAAATATTAATCGCAACCAGGTTGAAAAGACTGTTTCGGTATGGTACCACATTAATACGTGATCCTAACCAGAAATAAACCAAGGATCTGGCCAACAAGTATGCGAAAAATGCGAAAGTATGAGCTAGATGATGGCAAATACCAAACCTAACCCAGACCTCACCGGTGTTATCCTCTAAAATACTGATCGAATCTAGGTTTAATTGACTATTTCAGTGTGGCACCACATTAATACGTGATCCTGACCAGAAGAAACCCAGGATCTGACCAACAAGTATGCGAAAAATGCGAAAGTATGAGCCAGATGATTGCAAATACCAGAACTAACCCAGACAAAACCGGTGTTATCCTCTAAAGTCTTGATCAAATCCAGGTTTAATTGACTGCTTCGGTGTGGTACCACATTACTACGCGATCCAAATCAGAAAAGGCCCAGGATATGGCCATTCAAGTATGCGAAAAGTGCGAAAGTATGAGCTAGATGATCGCAAATACCATACCTAACCCAGACATAGCCGGCGCTATCCTCTAAAATATTAATTCCAACCAGGTATCATTGACTGTTTCGGTGTGGGACCACATAACTACGTGATCCTGACTAGAAAAAAATCAGGATCTTGCCAACAAGTATGCGAAAAATGCGAAAGTATGACCCAGATTATTGCAAATACCAGACCTAACACAAACCTAACCGGCGTTATCCTGTAAATAATTAATCGCAACCAGGTTTAATTGACTCTTTCAGTGTGGTACCACTTTACTACGTGATCCAAGCCAGGAAAAACACAGGATCTGACCAACAAGTATGCGAAAAATGCGAAAGTATGAGCCAGATGTTTTCAAATACCAGACCTAACCCAGATTTAACCGGCGTTATTCTATAAAATAATAATCGCAACCAGGTTTAATTGACTGTTTAAGTGTGGTATCACATTGATACGTGATCTTATCCAGAAAAAGACCAAGGATCTGGCCAACAAGTATGCGAAAAATTCGAAAATATGAGCTAGATGATGGCAAATACCATAACTAACCCAGACATAACCGGCGTTATCCTATAAAATATAAATCGCAACCAGGTTTAATTGACGGTTTCAGTGTGGTACCACACTACTACGTTATTCAAATCAGAAAAAGCGCAGGATCTGGCCAACAAGTATACCAAAAATGCGAAAGTATGAGGAAGATGATTGCAAATACCAGACGTAACCCAGACGTAACCGGTGTTACCCTCAAAAATATTGATCGAACCCAGGTTGATTTGACTATTTCAGTGTGGTACCACTTTAATACGTGATTCTAACCAGACAGAAGCCCAGGATCTGGCCAACAAGTATGCGAAAGATGCGAAAGTATGAGCCAGATGATTGCAAATACCATAACTAACCCAGACCTAACCAGCGTTATCCCCTAAAATATTAATCACAACCAGGTTTAAATGACTGCTTCGGCGTGGTACCACATTACTGCGTGATCCAAATCTGAAGAAACCCAGGATCTGGCCAACAAGTATGCGAAAAATGCGAAAGTATGAGCCAGATGTTTGCAATTACCAGACCTAACCCAGATATATCCGGCGTTATCCTATAAAATATTGATTGAATCCAGGTTGAATTGACTATTTCACTATGGCACCACATTAATACGAGATCCTAACCAGAAAAAACCCAGGATCTGGCCATTCAAGTATGCGAAACATGCGAAAGTATGAGCCTGATGATTGCAAATACCAGAACAATCCCAGACATAACTGACGTTATCCTATAAAATATTAATCGCAACCAGGTTTAATTGACTGTTTCAGTGTGGTACCACATTACTACGTGATTCAAATCCGAAAAAGCCCAGGATCTAGCCAACAAGTATACCAAGAATGCGAAAGTATGAGGAAGATGATTGCAAATACCAGACGTAACCCAGACCTAACCGGTGTTATCCTCCATTGTCTTGATCAAATCCATGTTTAATTGACTGTTTCGGTGTGGTACCACATTACTACGCGATCCAAATCAGAAGAGGCCCAGGATCTGACCAACAAGTATGCGAAAAATGCGAAAGTTTGAGCCAGATGATTGCAAATACCAGACGTAACACAGACATAACCGACATCATCCTCTAAAATATTTATCGCAATCAGGTTGAAATGACTGTTTCGGTGGGATACCACATTACTACGTGATCCAAACCAGAAAAAACCCAGGATCTGACCAACAAGTATGCGAAAAATGCGAAAGTATGAGCTAGATTATTGCAAATACCAGACCTAACACAAACAAAACCGGCGTTATACTCTAAAATATTAATCGCAACCAGGTTTAAATGACGGTTTAGGCGTGGTACGACATTACTACGTGATCCAAGTCAGAAGGAACCCAGGATCTGGCCAACAAGTATGCGAAGGATGCGAAAGTATGAGGCAGATGATGGCAAATACCAGAGCCACCCCAGGCATAACTGGCGTTATCCTATATAATATTAATCGCAACCAGGTTTAATTGACTGTTTCGGTGTGGTGCCACATTACTACATGATCCTATCGAGAGAAAAACCCAGGATCTGGCCATTCAAGTATGCGAAAAATTCGAAAATATGAGCTAGATGATGGCAAATACCATAACTAACCCAGACATAACCGGCGTTATCCTATAAAATATAAATCGCAACCAGGTTTAATTGACGGTTTCAGTGTGGTACCACACTACTACGTTATTCAAATCAGAAAAAGCGCAGGATCTGGCCAACAAGTATACCAAAAATGCGAAAGTATGAGGAAGATGATTGCAAATACCAGACGTAACCCAGACGTAACCGGTGTTACCCTCAAAAATATTGATCGAACCCAGGTTGATTTGACTATTTCAGTGTGGTACCACTTTAATACGTGATTCTAACCAGACAGAAGCCCAGGATCTGGCCAACAAGTATGCGAAAGATGCGAAAGTATGAGCCAGATGATTGCAAATACCATAACTAACCCAGACCTAACCAGCGTTATCCCCTAAAATATTAATCACAACCAGGTTTAAATGACTGCTTCGGCGTGGTACCACATTACTGCGTGATCCAAATCTGAAGAAACCCAGGATCTGGCCAACAAGTATGCGAAAAATGCGAAAGTATGAGCCAGATGTTTGCAATTACCAGACCTAACCCAGATATATCCGGCGTTATCCTATAAAATATTGATTGAATCCAGGTTGAATTGACTATTTCACTATGGCACCACATTAATACGAGATCCTAACCAGAAAAAACCCAGGATCTGGCCATTCAAGTATGCGAAACATGCGAAAGTATGAGCCTGATGATTGCAAATACCAGAACAATCCCAGACATAACTGACGTTATCCTATAAAATATTAATCGCAACCAGGTTTAATTGACTGTTTCAGTGTGGTACCACATTACTACGTGATTCAAATCCGAAAAAGCCCAGGATCTAGCCAACAAGTATACCAAGAATGCGAAAGTATGAGGAAGATGATTGCAAATACCAGACGTAACCCAGACCTAACCGGTGTTATCCTCCATTGTCTTGATCAAATCCATGTTTAATTGACTGTTTCGGTGTGGTACCACATTACTACGCGATCCAAATCAGAAGAGGCCCAGGATCTGACCAACAAGTATGCGAAAAATGCGAAAGTTTGAGCCAGATGATTGCAAATACCAGACGTAACACAGACATAACCGACATCATCCTCTAAAATATTTATCGCAATCAGGTTGAAATGACTGTTTCGGTGGGATACCACATTACTACGTGATCCAAACCAGAAAAAACCCAGGATCTGACCAACAAGTATGCGAAAAATGCGAAAGTATGAGCTAGATTATTGCAAATACCAGACCTAACACAAACAAAACCGGCGTTATACTCTAAAATATTAATCGCAACCAGGTTTAAATGACGGTTTAGGCGTGGTACGACATTACTACGTGATCCAAGTCAGAAGGAACCCAGGATCTGGCCAACAAGTATGCGAAGGATGCGAAAGTATGAGGCAGATGATGGCAAATACCAGAGCCACCCCAGGCATAACTGGCGTTATCCTATATAATATTAATCGCAACCAGGTTTAATTGACTGTTTCGGTGTGGTGCCACATTACTACATGATCCTATCGAGAGAAAAACCCAGGATCTGGCCATTCAAGTATGCGAAAAATGCGAAAGTATGAGCTAGATGATGGCGAATACCAGATCTAACCCGGACATAACCGGCGTTATCCTATAAAATATTAATCGCAACCAGGTTTAATTGACTGTTTCATTGTGGTACCACATTGATACGTGATCTTATCCAGAAAAAGACCAAGGATCTGGCCAACAAGTATGTCAAAAATGCGAAAGTATGTGGAAGATGATTGCAAATTACCAGACGTAACCCAGACCTAACCGGTGTTATCCTCTAAAATATTCATCGCAACCAGGTTGAAATGACTGTTTCGGTGGGGTACCACATTACTACGTGATCCAATCCAAAAAAAGCCCGGGATATGGCCATTCAATTATGCGAGAAATGCGAAAGTATCAGCTAGATGATTGCTAATACCAGACGTAACCCAGACCTAACAGGTATTGTCCTCTAAAATATTAATCGCAACCAGGTTTAAATGACGGTTTCGGTGTGGTACCACATTAATACGTGATCCAAACCAGGAAAAACACAGGATCTGACCAACAAGTATGCGAAAAATGCGAAAGTAGGAGACAGATTATTGCAAATACCAGACCTAACACAAACCTAACAGGCGTTATCCCCTAAAATATTAATCACAACCAGGTTTAAATGGCTGCTTCGGCGTGGTACCACATTACTGCGTGATCCAAATCTGAAGAAACCCAGGATCTGGCCATTCAAGTATGCGAAAAATGTGAAAGTATGAGCCTGATGATTGCAAATACCAGAACTAACCCAGACATAACCAGCGTTATCCTCTAAAATATTAATCGGAACAAGGTTTAATTGACCGTTCCAGTGTGCTACCCCTTTACTACGTGATCCAAACCAGAAAAAGGACAGGATCTGGCCATTCAAGTATGCGCAAAATGCGAAAGTATGAGGCAGATTATTGCAAATACCAGACGTAACCCAGACCTAACCGGTATTATCCTCTAAAATATTAATCACAACCAGGTTTAAATGACTGCTTCGGCGTGGTACCACATTACTGCGTGATCCAAATCTGAAGAAACCCAGGATGTTGCCAACAAGTATGCGAAAAATGCGAAAGTATGAGCCAGATGATTGCAAATACGAGACCTAACATAAACCTATACGGTGTTATCCTCTATAGCATTGATCAAATCCTGGTTTGATTGACGGTTTCAGTGTGGTACCACATTACTACGTGATTCAAATCAGAAAAAGCACAGGATCTGGCCAACAAGAATGAGAAAGATGCGAAAGTATGAGCCAGATGATTGCAAATACCAGACCTAACCCAGGCATAATCTGCGTAATCCTCTAAATTATTACCCGCAACCAGGTTTAATTGACTGTTTCAGTGTGGTACCACTTTACTACGTGATCCAAACCAGAAAAAGGACAGGATCTGGCCATTCAAGTATGCAAAAAATGCGAAAGTATGAGGCAGATTATTGCAAATACCAGACGTAGCCCAGACCTAACCGGTATTATCCTCTAAAATATTAATCGCAACCAGGTTGAAAAGACTGTTTCGGTGTGGTACCACACTACTACGTTATTCAAATCAGAAAAAGCGCAGGATCTGGCCAACAAGTATACCAAAAATGCGAAAGTATGAGGAAGATGATTGCAAATACCAGACGTAACCCAGACGTAACCGGTGTTACCCTCAAAAATATTGATCGAACCCAGGTTGATTTGACTATTTCAGTGTGGTACCACTTTAATACGTGATTCTAACCAGACAGAAGCCCAGGATCTGGCCAACAAGTATGCGAAAGATGCGAAAGTATGAGCCAGATTATTGCAAATACCATAACTAACCCAGACCTAACCAGCGTTATCCCCTAAAATATTAATCACAACCAGGTTTAAATGACTGCTTCGGCGTGGTACCACATTACTGCGTGATCCAAATCTGAAGAAACCCAGGATCTGGCCAACAAGTATGCGAAAAATGCGAAAGTATGAGCCAGATGTTTGCAATTACCAGACCTAACCCAGATATATCCGGCGTTATCCTATAAAATATTGATTGAATCCAGGTTGAATTGACTATTTCACTATGGCACCACATTAATACGAGATCCTAACCAGAAAAAACCCAGGATCTGGCCATTCAAGTATGCGAAACATGCGAAAGTATGAGCCTGATGATTGCAAATACCAGAACAATCCCAGACATAACTGACGTTATCCTATAAAATATTAATCGCAACCAGGTTTAATTGACTGTTTCAGTGTGGTACCACATTACTACGTGATTCAAATCCGAAAAAGCCCAGGATCTAGCCAACAAGTATACCAAGAATGCGAAAGTATGAGGAAGATGATTGCAAATACCAGACGTAACCCAGACCTAACCGGTGTTATCCTCTATTGTCTTGATCAAATCCATGTTTAATTGACTGTTTCGGTGTGGTACCACATTACTACGCGATCCAAATCAGAAAAGGCCCAGGATCTGACCAACAAGTATGCGAAAAATGCGAAAGTTTGAGCCAGATGATTGCAAATACCAGACGTAACACAGACATAACCGACATCATCCTCTAAAATATTTATCGCAACCAGGTTGAAATGACTGTTTCGGTGGGATACCACATTACTACGTGATCCAAACCAGAAAAAACCCAGGATCTGACCAACAAGTATGCGAAAAATGCGAAAGTATGAGCTAGATTATTGCAAATACCAGACCTAACACAAACAAAACCGGCGTTATACTCTAAAATATTAATCGCAACCAGGTTTAAATGACGGTTTAGGCGTGGTACGACATTACTACGTGATCCAAGTCAGAAGGAACCCAGGATCTGGCCAACAAGTATGCGAAGGATGCGAAAGTATGAGGCAGATGATGGCAAATACCAGAGCCACCCCAGGCATAACTGGCGTTATCCTATATAATATTAATCGCAACCAGGTTTAATTGACTGTTTCGGTGTGGTACCACATTACTACATGATCCTATCGAGAGAAAAACCCAGGATCTGGCCATTCAAGTATGCGAAAAATGCGAAAGTATGAGCTAGATGATGGCGAATACCAGATCTAACCCGGACATAACCGGCGTTATCCTATAAAATATTAATCGCAACCAGGTTTAATTGACTGTTTCATTGTGGTACCACATTGATACGTGATCTTATCCAGAAAAAGACCAAGGATCTGGCCAACAAGTATGTCAAAAATGCGAAAGTATGTGGAAGATGATTGCAAATTACCAGACGTAACCCAGACCTAACCGGTGTTATCCTCTAAAATATTCATCGCAACCAGGTTGAAATGACTGTTTCGGTGGGGTACCACATTACTACGTGATCCAATCCAAAAAAAGCCCGGGATATGGCCATTCAATTATGCGAAAAATGCGAAAGTATCAGCTAGATGATTGCTAATACCAGACGTAACCCAGACCTAACAGGTATTGTCCTCTAAAATATTAATCGCAACCAGGTTTAAATGACGGTTTCGGTGTGGTACCACATTAATACGTGATCCAAACCAGGAAAAACACAGGATCTGACCAACAAGTATGCGAAAAATGCGAAAGTAGGAGACAGATTATTGCAAATACCAGACCTAACACAAACCTAACAGGCGTTATCCCCTAAAATATTAATCACAACCAGGTTTAAATGGCTGCTTCGGCGTGGTACCACATTACTGCGTGATCCAAATCTGAAGAAACCCAGGATCTGGCCATTCAAGTATGCGAAAAATGTGAAAGTATGAGCCTGATGATTGCAAATACCAGAACTAACCCAGACATAACCAGCGTTATCCTCTAAAATATTAATCGGAACAAGGTTTAATTGACCGTTCCAGTGTGCTACCCCTTTACTACGTGATCCAAACCAGAAAAAGGACAGGATCTGGCCATTCAAGTATGCGCAAAATGCGAAAGTATGAGGCAGATTATTGCAAATACCAGACGTAACCCAGACCTAACCGGTATTATCCTCTAAAATATTAATCACAACCAGGTTTAAATGACTGCTTCGGCGTGGTACCACATTACTGCGTGATCCAAATCTGAAGAAACCCAGGATGTTGCCAACAAGTATGCGAAAAATGCGAAAGTATGAGCCAGATGATTGCAAATACGAGACCTAACATAAACCTATACGGTGTTATCCTCTATAGCATTGATCAAATCCTGGTTTGATTGACGGTTTCAGTGTGGTACCACATTACTACGTGATTCAAATCAGAAAAAGCACAGGATCTGGCCAACAAGAATGAGAAAGATGCGAAAGTATGAGCCAGATGATTGCAAATACCAGACCTAACCCAGGCATAATGTGCGTAATCCTCTAAATTATTACCCGCAACCAGGTTTAATTGACTGTTTCAGTGTGGTACCACTTTACTACGTGATCCAAACCAGAAAAAGGACAGGATCTGGCCATTCAAGTATGCAAAAAATGCGAAAGTATGAGGCAGATTATTGCAAATACCAGACGTAGCCCAGACCTAACCGGTATTATCCTCTAAAATATTAATCGCAACCAGGTTCAAAAGACTGTTTCGGTGTGGTACCACATTAATACGTGATCCTAACCAGAAATAAACCAAGGATCTGGCCAACAAGTATGCGAAAAATGCGAAAGTATGAGCTAGATGATGGCAAATACCAAACCTAACCCAGACCTCACCGGTGTTATCCTCTAAAATACTGATCGAATCTAGGTTTAATTGACTATTTCAGTGTGGCACCACATTAATACGTGATCCTGACCAGAAAAAACCCAGGATCTGACCAACAAGTATGCGAAAAATGCGAAAGTATGAGCCAGATGATTGCAAATACCAGAACTAACCCAGACAAAACCGGTGTTATCCTCTAAAGTCTTGATCAAATCCAGGTTTAATTGACTGCTTCGGTGTGGTACCACATTACTACGCGATCCAAATCAGAAAAGGCCCAGGATATGGCCATTCAAGTATGCGAAAAGTGCGAAAGTATGAGCTAGATGATCGCAAATACCATACCTAACCCAGACATAGCCGGCGCTATCCTCTAAAATATTAATTCCAACCAGGTATCATTGACTGTTTCGGTGTGGGACCACATAACTACGTGATCCTGACTAGAAAAAAATCAGGATCTTGCCAACAAGTATGCGAAAAATGCGAAAGTATGACCCAGATTATTGCAAATACCAGACCTAACACAAACCTAACCGGCGTTATCCTGTAAATAATTAATCGCAACCAGGTTTAATTGACTCTTTCAGTGTGGTACCACTTTACTACGTGATCCAAGCCAGGAAAAACACAGGATCTGACCAACAAGTATGCGAAAAATGCGAAAGTATGAGCCAGATGTTTTCAAATACCAGACCTAACCCAGATTTAACCGGCGTTATTCTATAAAATAATAATCGCAACCAGGTTTAATTGACTGTTTAAGTGTGGTATCACATTGATACGTGATCTTATCCAGAAAAAGACCAAGGATCTGGCCAACAAGTATGCGAAAAATTCGAAAATATGAGCTAGATGATGGCAAATACCATAACTAACACAGACATAACCGGCGTTATCCTATAAAATATAAATCGCAACCAGGTTTAATTGACGGTTTCAGTGTGGTACCACACTACTACGTTATTCAAATCAGAAAAAGCGCAGGATCTGGCCAACAAGTATACCAAAAATGCGAAAGTATGAGGAAGATGATTGCAAATACCAGACGTAACCCAGACGTAACCGGTGTTACCCTCAAAAATATTGATCGAACCCAGGTTGATTTGACTATTTCAGTGTGGTACCACTTTAATACGTGATTCTAACCAGACAGAAGCCCAGGATCTGGCCAACAAGTATGCGAAAGATGCGAAAGTATGAGCCAGATGATTGCAAATACCATAACTAACCCAGACCTAACCAGCGTTATCCCCTAAAATATTAATCACAACCAGGTTTAAATGACTGCTTCGGCGTGGTACCACATTACTGCGTGATCCAAATCTGAAGAAACCCAGGATCTGGCCAACAAGTATGCGAAAAATGCGAAAGTATGAGCCAGATGTTTGCAATTACCAGACCTAACCCAGATATATCCGGCGTTATCCTATAAAATATTGATTGAATCCAGGTTGAATTGACTATTTCACTATGGCACCACATTAATACGAGATCCTAACCAGAAAAAACCCAGGATCTGGCCATTCAAGTATGCGAAACATGCGAAAGTATGAGCCTGATGATTGCAAATACCAGAACAATCCCAGACATAACTGACGTTATCCTATAAAATATTAATCGCAACCAGGTTTAATTGACTGTTTCAGTGTGGTACCACATTACTACGTGATTCAAATCCGAAAAAGCCCAGGATCTAGCCAACAAGTATACCAAGAATGCGAAAGTATGAGGAAGATGATTGCAAATACCAGACGTAACCCAGACCTAACCGGTGTTATCCTCTATTGTCTTGATCAAATCCATGTTTAATTGACTGTTTGGGTGTGGTACCACATTACTACGCGATCCAAATCAGAAGAGGCCCAGGATCTGACCAACAAGTATGCGAAAAATGCGAAAGTTTGAGCCAGATGATTGCAAATACCAGACGTAACACAGACATAACCGACATCATCCTCTAAAATATTTATCGCAACCAGGTTGAAATGACTGTTTCGGTGGGATACCACATTACTACGTGATCCAAACCAGAAAAAACCCAGGATCTGACCAACAAGTATGCGAAAAATGCGAAAGTATGAGGCAGATGATGGCAAATACCAGAGCCACCCCAGGCATAACTGGCGTTATCCTATATAATATTAATCGCAACCAGGTTTAATTGACTGTTTCGGTGTGGTACCACATTACTACATGATCCTATCGAGAGAAAAACCCAGGATCTGGCCATTCAAGTATGCGAAAAATGCGAAAGTATGAGCTAGATGATGGCGAATACCAGATCTAACCCGGACATAACCGGCGTTATCCTATAAAATATTAATCGCAACCAGGTTTAATTGACTGTTTCATTGTGGTACCACATTGATACGTGATCTTATCCAGAAAAAGACCAAGGATCTGGCCAACAAGTATGTCAAAAATGCGAAAGTATGTGGAAGATGATTGCAAATTACCAGACGTAACCCAGACCTAACCGGTGTTATCCTCTAAAATATTCATCGCAACCAGGTTGAAATGACTGTTTCGGTGGGGTACCACATTACTACGTGATCCAATCCAAAAAAAGCCCGGGATATGGCCATTCAATTATGCGAGAAATGCGAAAGTATCAGCTAGATGATTGCTAATACCAGACGTAACCCAGACCTAACAGGTATTGTCCTCTAAAATATTAATCGCAACCAGGTTTAAATGACGGTTTCGGTGTGGTACCACATTAATACGTGATCCAAACCAGGAAAAACACAGGATCTGACCAACAAGTATGCGAAAAATGCGAAAGTAGGAGACAGATTATTGCAAATACCAGACCTAACACAAACCTAACAGGCGTTATCCCCTAAAATATTAATCACAACCAGGTTTAAATGGCTGCTTCGGCGTGGTACCACATTACTGCGTGATCCAAATCTGAAGAAACCCAGGATCTGGCCATTCAAGTATGCGAAAAATGTGAAAGTATGAGCCTGATGATTGCAAATACCAGAACTAACCCAGACATAACCAGCGTTATCCTCTAAAATATTAATCGGAACAAGGTTTAATTGACCGTTCCAGTGTGCTACCCCTTTACTACGTGATCCAAACCAGAAAAAGGACAGGATCTGGCCATTCAAGTATGCGCAAAATGCGAAAGTATGAGGCAGATTATTGCAAATACCAGACGTAACCCAGACCTAACCGGTATTATCCTCTAAAATATTAATCACAACCAGGTTTAAATGACTGCTTCGGCGTGGTACCACATTACTGCGTGATCCAAATCTGAAGAAACCCAGGATGTTGCCAACAAGTATGCGAAAAATGCGAAAGTATGAGCCAGATGATTGCAAATACGAGACCTAACATAAACCTATACGGTGTTATCCTCTATAGCATTGATCAAATCCTGGTTTGATTGACGGTTTCAGTGTGGTACCACATTACTACGTGATTCAAATCAGAAAAAGCACAGGATCTGGCCAACAAGAATGAGAAAGATGCGAAAGTATGAGCCAGATGATTGCAAATACCAGACCTAACCCAGGCATAATCTGCGTAATCCTCTAAATTATTACCCGCAACCAGGTTTAATTGACTGTTTCAGTGTGGTACCACTTTACTACGTGATCCAAACCAGAAAAAGGACAGGATCTGGCCATTCAAGTATGCAAAAAATGCGAAAGTATGAGGCAGATTATTGCAAATACCAGACGTAGCCCAGACCTAACCGGTATTATCCTCTAAAATATTAATCGCAACCAGGTTCAAAAGACTGTTTCGGTGTGGTACCACATTAATACGTGATCCTAACCAGAAATAAACCAAGGATCTGGCCAACAAGTATGCGAAAAATGCGAAAGTATGAGCTAGATGATGGCAAATACCAAACCTAACCCAGACCTCACCGGTGTTATCCTCTAAAATACTGATCGAATCTAGGTTTAATTGACTATTTCAGTGTGGCACCACATTAATACGTGATCCTGACCAGAAAAAACCCAGGATCTGACCAACAAGTATGCGAAAAATGCGAAAGTATGAGCCAGATGATTGCAAATACCAGAACTAACCCAGACAAAACCGGTGTTATCCTCTAAAGTCTTGATCAAATCCAGGTTTAATTGACTGCTTCGGTGTGGTACCACATTACTACGCGATCCAAATCAGAAAAGGCCCAGGATATGGCCATTCAAGTATGCGAAAAGTGCGAAAGTATGAGCTAGATGATCGCAAATACCATACCTAACCCAGACATAGCCGGCGCTATCCTCTAAAATATTAATTCCAACCAGGTATCATTGACTGTTTCGGTGTGGGACCACATAACTACGTGATCCTGACTAGAAAAAAATCAGGATCTTGCCAACAAGTATGCGAAAAATGCGAAAGTATGACCCAGATTATTGCAAATACCAGACCTAACACAAACCTAACCGGCGTTATCCTGTAAATAATTAATCGCAACCAGGTTTAATTGACTCTTTCAGTGTGGTACCACTTTACTACGTGATCCAAGCCAGGAAAAACACAGGATCTGACCAACAAGTATGCGAAAAATGCGAAAGTATGAGCCAGATGTTTTCAAATACCAGACCTAACCCAGATTTAACCGGCGTTATTCTATAAAATAATAATCGCAACCAGGTTTAATTGACTGTTTAAGTGTGGTATCACATTGATACGTGATCTTATCCAGAAAAAGACCAAGGATCTGGCCAACAAGTATGCGAAAAATTCGAAAATATGAGCTAGATGATGGCAAATACCATAACTAACACAGACATAACCGGCGTTATCCTATAAAATATAAATCGCAACCAGGTTTAATTGACGGTTTCAGTGTGGTACCACACTACTACGTTATTCAAATCAGAAAAAGCGCAGGATCTGGCCAACAAGTATACCAAAAATGCGAAAGTATGAGGAAGATGATTGCAAATACCAGACGTAACCCAGACGTAACCGGTGTTACCCTCAAAAATATTGATCGAACCCAGGTTGATTTGACTATTTCAGTGTGGTACCACTTTAATACGTGATTCTAACCAGACAGAAGCCCAGGATCTGGCCAACAAGTATGCGAAAGATGCGAAAGTATGAGCCAGATGATTGCAAATACCATAACTAACCCAGACCTAACCAGCGTTATCCCCTAAAATATTAATCACAACCAGGTTTAAATGACTGCTTCGGCGTGGTACCACATTACTGCGTGATCCAAATCTGAAGAAACCCAGGATCTGGCCAACAAGTATGCGAAAAATGCGAAAGTATGAGCCAGATGTTTGCAATTACCAGACCTAACCCAGATATATCCGGCGTTATCCTATAAAATATTGATTGAATCCAGGTTGAATTGACTATTTCACTATGGCACCACATTAATACGAGATCCTAACCAGAAAAAACCCAGGATCTGGCCATTCAAGTATGCGAAACATGCGAAAGTATGAGCCTGATGATTGCAAATACCAGAACAATCCCAGACATAACTGACGTTATCCTATAAAATATTAATCGCAACCAGGTTTAATTGACTGTTTCAGTGTGGTACCACATTACTACGTGATTCAAATCCGAAAAAGCCCAGGATCTAGCCAACAAGTATACCAAGAATGCGAAAGTATGAGGAAGATGATTGCAAATACCAGACGTAACCCAGACCTAACCGGTGTTATCCTCTATTGTCTTGATCAAATCCATGTTTAATTGACTGTTTGGGTGTGGTACCACATTACTACGCGATCCAAATCAGAAGAGGCCCAGGATCTGACCAACAAGTATGCGAAAAATGCGAAAGTTTGAGCCAGATGATTGCAAATACCAGACGTAACACAGACATAACCGACATCATCCTCTAAAATATTTATCGCAACCAGGTTGAAATGACTGTTTCGGTGGGATACCACATTACTACGTGATCCAAACCAGAAAAAACCCAGGATCTGACCAACAAGTATGCGAAAAATGCGAAAGTATGAGGCAGATGATGGCAAATACCAGAGCCACCCCAGGCATAACTGGCGTTATCCTATATAATATTAATCGCAACCAGGTTTAATTGACTGTTTCGGTGTGGTACCACATTACTACATGATCCTATCGAGAGAAAAACCCAGGATCTGGCCATTCAAGTATGCGAAAAATGCGAAAGTATGAGCTAGATGATGGCGAATACCAGATCTAACCCGGACATAACCGGCGTTATCCTATAAAATATTAATCGCAACCAGGTTTAATTGACTGTTTCATTGTGGTACCACATTGATACGTGATCTTATCCAGAAAAAGACCAAGGATCTGGCCAACAAGTATGTCAAAAATGCGAAAGTATGTGGAAGATGATTGCAAATTACCAGACGTAACCCAGACCTAACCGGTGTTATCCTCTAAAATATTCATCGCAACCAGGTTGAAATGACTGTTTCGGTGGGGTACCACATTACTACGTGATCCAATCCAAAAAAAGCCCGGGATATGGCCATTCAATTATGCGAGAAATGCGAAAGTATCAGCTAGATGATTGCTAATACCAGACGTAACCCAGACCTAACAGGTATTGTCCTCTAAAATATTAATCGCAACCAGGTTTAAATGACGGTTTCGGTGTGGTACCACATTAATACGTGATCCAAACCAGGAAAAACACAGGATCTGACCAACAAGTATGCGAAAAATGCGAAAGTAGGAGACAGATTATTGCAAATACCAGACCTAACACAAACCTAACAGGCGTTATCCCCTAAAATATTAATCACAACCAGGTTTAAATGGCTGCTTCGGCGTGGTACCACATTACTGCGTGATCCAAATCTGAAGAAACCCAGGATCTGGCCATTCAAGTATGCGAAAAATGTGAAAGTATGAGCCTGATGATTGCAAATACCAGAACTAACCCAGACATAACCAGCGTTATCCTCTAAAATATTAATCGGAACAAGGTTTAATTGACCGTTCCAGTGTGCTACCCCTTTACTACGTGATCCAAACCAGAAAAAGGACAGGATCTGGCCATTCAAGTATGCGCAAAATGCGAAAGTATGAGGCAGATTATTGCAAATACCAGACGTAACCCAGACCTAACCGGTATTATCCTCTAAAATATTAATCACAACCAGGTTTAAATGACTGCTTCGGCGTGGTACCACATTACTGCGTGATCCAAATCTGAAGAAACCCAGGATGTTGCCAACAAGTATGCGAAAAATGCGAAAGTATGAGCCAGATGATTGCAAATACGAGACCTAACATAAACCTATACGGTGTTATCCTCTATAGCATTGATCAAATCCTGGTTTGATTGACGGTTTCAGTGTGGTACCACATTACTACGTGATTCAAATCAGAAAAAGCACAGGATCTGGCCAACAAGAATGAGAAAGATGCGAAAGTATGAGCCAGATGATTGCAAATACCAGACCTAACCCAGGCATAATCTGCGTAATCCTCTAAATTATTACCCGCAACCAGGTTTAATTGACTGTTTCAGTGTGGTACCACTTTACTACGTGATCCAAACCAGAAAAAGGACAGGATCTGGCCATTCAAGTATGCAAAAAATGCGAAAGTATGAGGCAGATTATTGCAAATACCAGACGTAGCCCAGACCTAACCGGTATTATCCTCTAAAATATTAATCGCAACCAGGTTCAAAAGACTGTTTCGGTGTGGTACCACATTAATACGTGATCCTAACCAGAAATAAACCAAGGATCTGGCCAACAAGTATGCGAAAAATGCGAAAGTATGAGCTAGATGATGGCAAATACCAAACCTAACCCAGACCTCACCGGTGTTATCCTCTAAAATACTGATCGAATCTAGGTTTAATTGACTATTTCAGTGTGGCACCACATTAATACGTGATCCTGACCAGAAAAAACCCAGGATCTGACCAACAAGTATGCGAAAAATGCGAAAGTATGAGCCAGATGATTGCAAATACCAGAACTAACCCAGACAAAACCGGTGTTATCCTCTAAAGTCTTGATCAAATCCAGGTTTAATTGACTGCTTCGGTGTGGTACCACATTACTACGCGATCCAAATCAGAAAAGGCCCAGGATATGGCCATTCAAGTATGCGAAAAGTGCGAAAGTATGAGCTAGATGATCGCAAATACCATACCTAACCCAGACATAGCCGGCGCTATCCTCTAAAATATTAATTCCAACCAGGTATCATTGACTGTTTCGGTGTGGGACCACATAACTACGTGATCCTGACTAGAAAAAAATCAGGATCTTGCCAACAAGTATGCGAAAAATGCGAAAGTATGACCCAGATTATTGCAAATACCAGACCTAACACAAACCTAACCGGCGTTATCCTGTAAATAATTAATCGCAACCAGGTTTAATTGACTCTTTCAGTGTGGTACCACTTTACTACGTGATCCAAGCCAGGAAAAACACAGGATCTGACCAACAAGTATGCGAAAAATGCGAAAGTATGAGCCAGATGTTTTCAAATACCAGACCTAACCCAGATTTAACCGGCGTTATTCTATAAAATAATAATCGCAACCAGGTTTAATTGACTGTTTAAGTGTGGTATCACATTGATACGTGATCTTATCCAGAAAAAGACCAAGGATCTGGCCAACAAGTATGCGAAAAATTCGAAAATATGAGCTAGATGATGGCAAATACCATAACTAACCCAGACATAACCGGCGTTATCCTATAAAATATAAATCGCAACCAGGTTTAATTGACGGTTTCAGTGTGGTACCACACTACTACGTTATTCAAATCAGAAAAAGCGCAGGATCTGGCCAACAAGTATACCAAAAATGCGAAAGTATGAGGAAGATGATTGCAAATACCAGACGTAACCCAGACGTAACCGGTGTTACCCTCAAAAATATTGATCGAACCCAGGTTGATTTGACTATTTCAGTGTGGTACCACTTTAATACGTGATTCTAACCAGACAGAAGCCCAGGATCTGGCCAACAAGTATGCGAAAGATGCGAAAGTATGAGCCAGATGATTGCAAATACCATAACTAACCCAGACCTAACCAGCGTTATCCCCTAAAATATTAATCACAACCAGGTTTAAATGACTGCTTCGGCGTGGTACCACATTACTGCGTGATCCAAATCTGAAGAAACCCAGGATCTGGCCAACAAGTATGCGAAAAATGCGAAAGTATGAGCCAGATGTTTGCAATTACCAGACCTAACCCAGATATATCCGGCGTTATCCTATAAAATATTGATTGAATCCAGGTTGAATTGACTATTTCACTATGGCACCACATTAATACGAGATCCTAACCAGAAAAAACCCAGGATCTGGCCATTCAAGTATGCGAAACATGCGAAAGTATGAGCCTGATGATTGCAAATACCAGAACAATCCCAGACATAACTGACGTTATCCTATAAAATATTAATCGCAACCAGGTTTAATTGACTGTTTCAGTGTGGTACCACATTACTACGTGATTCAAATCCGAAAAAGCCCAGGATCTAGCCAACAAGTATACCAAGAATGCGAAAGTATGAGGAAGATGATTGCAAATACCAGACGTAACCCAGACCTAACCGGTGTTATCCTCTATTGTCTTGATCAAATCCATGTTTAATTGACTGTTTCGGTGTGGTACCACATTACTACGCGATCCAAATCAGAAGAGGCCCAGGATCTGACCAACAAGTATGCGAAAAATGCGAAAGTTTGAGCCAGATGATTGCAAATACCAGACGTAACACAGACATAACCGACATCATCCTCTAAAATATTTATCGCAACCAGGTTGAAATGACTGTTTCGGTGGAATCCCACATTACTACGTGATCCAAACCAGAAAAAACCCAGGATCTGACCAACAAGTATGCGAAAAATGCGAAAGTATGAGCTAGATTATTGCAAATACCAGACCTAACACAAACAAAACCGGCGTTATACTTTAAAATATTAATCGCAACCAGGTTTAAATGACGGTTTAGGCGTGGTACGACATTACTACGTGATCCAAGTCAGAAGGAACCCAGGATCTGGCCAACAAGTATGCGAAGGATGCGAAAGTATGAGGCAGATGATGGCAAATACCAGAGCCACCCCAGACATAACTGGCGTTATCCTATATAATATTAATCGCAACCAGGTTTAATTGACTGTTTCGGTGTGGTACCACATTACTACGTGATGCTATCGAGAGAAAAACCCAGGATCTGGCCATTCAAGTATGCGAAAAATGCGAAAGTATGAGCTAGATGATGGCGAATACCAGATCTAACCCAGACATAACCGGCGTTATCCTATAAAATATTAATCGCAACCAGGTTTAATTGACTGTTACATTGTGGTACCACATTGATACGTGATCTTATCCAGAAAAAGACCAAGGATCTGGCCAACAAGTATGCCAAAAATGCGAAAGTATGTGGAAGATGATTGCAAATTACCAGACGTAACCCAGACCTAACCGGTGTTATCCTCTAAAATATTCATCGGAACCAGGTTGAAATGACTGTTTCGGTGGGGTACCACATTACTACGTGATCCAATCCAAAAAAAGCCCGGGATATGGCCATTCAATTATGCGAAAAATGCGAAAGTATCAGCTAGATGATTGCTAATACCAGACCTAAACGGTGTTATCCTCTAACATATTCATCGAATCCAGGTTGAGTTGACTGCTTCGGTGTGATACCACATTACTACGTGATCCAATCCAGACAATACCCAGGATCTGGCCAACAAGTATGCGAAAAATGCGAAAGTATGAGAGAGATGATGGCATATACCAGACCTAACCGGTGTTATCCTCTAAAATATTCATCGAATCCAGGTTGAGTTGACTATTTCAGTGAGGCACCACATTAATCCATGATCCTGACGAGAAAAGAACCCAGGATCTGGCCAAGAAGTAAGCGAAATATGCGAAAGTATGCGGCAGATGATTGCAAACACCAGACGTAACCCAGACCTAACCGGTGATATCCTCTAGAGTATTAATCACAACCAGGTTTAAATGACTGCTTCGGCGTGGTACCACACTACTACGTGATCCATACTAGAAAAAACCCGGGATCTGACCAACAAGTATGCGAAAAATGCGAAAGTATGAGCCAGATGATTGCAAATACCTGAACTAACCCAGACATAACCAGTGTTATCCTCTAAAATATTAATCGCAACAAGGTTTAATTGACTGTTTTAGTGTTGTAACACTTTACTACGTGATCCAAACCAGAAAAAGGACAGGATCTGGCTATTCAAGTATGCGAAAAATGCGAAAGTATGAGCCTGATGATTGCAAATACCAGAACTACCCCAGACATAACTGGCGTTATCCTATAAAATATTAATCCCAACCAGGTTTAATTGACGGTTTCAGTGTGGTACCACACTACTACGTTATTCAAATCAGAAAAAGCGCATGATATAGCCAACAAGTATACCAAATATGCGAAAGTATCAGGAAGATGATTGCAAATACCAGACGCAACCCAGACCTAACCGGTATTATCCTCTAAAATATTAATCGCAACCAGGTTGAAATGACTGTTTCGGTGTGGTACCACGTTACTACGTGATCCATACTAGAAAAAACCCGGGATCTGACCAACAAGTATGCGAAAAATTTGAAAGTATGAGCCAGATGATTGCAAATACCTGAACTAACCCAGACATAACCAGCGTTATCCTCTAAAATATTAATCGGAACCAGGTTTTATTGAGTATTTCAGTGCGGTACCACATTACTACGTTATTCAAATCAGAAAAAGCGCAGGATATATCCAACAAGTATACCAAAAATGCGAAAGTATCAGGAAGATTCGGCGGTCTGGTGCGACCATGAACGCCCGGCCGCCGAGGGGTGGAAACGGGGTCGCGGGCGGTTGCGAGTTGGGGCTCGCAGCCGCCACTAAACACGGACCCGGGACGGATAGCGGCGGGATGGAGTGGCCACGTCCCGCCGCTATGAGGCAGTGTGTCTACTGGGGGGACCGATTGTCCCCCCGGGGGATGGGCGCGAAAGCGCGGGCACGGGGAGGATACCGGATGAATGCTTCGAGCGATTCCCGGTATCCTCCCAAAGCGTGCCGAAGGGTCACCGTGGGGTTTTTAGTCGGTAGGTCCCGCGCCTGTCGTTGTACGGGCGCGGGGAATCCCACACACCCCTCCCACCTCTCCCCAAGGAGGTGGGAGGGAGTCTTTCGAAGATTTTCCCCACGACTTAATAAAAAAAGTATCAGGAAGATGATTGCAAATACCAGACCTAACACAAACCTTACCGGCGTTATCCTCTAAATTATTAATCGCAACCAGGTTTAATTGACTGTTTCAGTGTGGTACAACTTTACTACCTGATCCAAACCAGAAAATGACAGGATCTGACCAACAAGTATGCAAAAAATGTGAAAGTATGAGCCACATTATTGCAAATACTAGACCTAACACAAACCTTACCGGCGTTATCCTCTAAATTATTAATCGCAAGCAGGTTTAATTGACTGCTTCAGTGTGGTACCACTTTACTACGTGATCCAAACCAGAAAAAGGACAGGATCTGGCCATTCAAGTATGCGAAAAATGCGAAAGTATGAGGAAGATGACTGCAAATACCAGACGTAACCCAGACCTAACCGGTGTTAGCCTCTAAAATATTGAACGAACCCAGGTTGAATAGACTATTTCAGTGTGGTACGAGTTTAATACGTGATCCTAACCAGAAAAAAACCCAGGTTCTGGCCAACAAGTATGCGAAGGATGCGAAAGTATGAGGCAGATGATTGCAAATACCAGAACTAACCCAGACATAACCAGCGTTATTCTCTAAAATATTAATCGGAACAAGGTTTAATTGACTGTTTCACTGTGGTACCACATTACTACGCGATCCAAATCAGAAAAGGCCCAGGATCTGGCCATTCAAGTATGCGAAAAATGTGAAAGTATGAGCCTGATGATTGCAAATACCAGACGTAACCCAGACATAACCGGTGTTATCCTCTAAAGTATTAATCCCAACCAGGTATAATTGAGTGTTTCGGTGTGGGACCACATTACTACGTGATCCTGACTAGAAAAAACCTCAGGATCTTGCCAACAAGTATGCGAAAAATGCGAAAGTATGAGCCAGATGATTGCAAATACCAGACCTAACATAAACCTATACGGTGTTATCCTCTATAGCATTGATCAAATCCTGGTTTGATTGACGGTTTCAGTGTGGTACCACATTACTACGTGATTCAAATCAGAAAAAGCACAGGATCTGGCCAACAAGAATGAGAAAGATGCGAAAGTATGAGCCAGATGATTGCAAATACCAGACCTAACCCAGGCATAATCTTCGTAATCCTCTAAATTATTACCCGCAACCAGGTTTAATTGACTGTTTCAGTGTGGTACCACTTTACTACGTGATCCAAACCAGACAAAGGACAGGATCTGGCCATTCAAGTATGCAAAAAATGCGAAAGTATGAGGCAGATTATTGCAAATACCAGACGTAGCCCAGACCTAACCGGTATTATCCTCTAAAATATTAATCGCAACCAGGTTGAAATGACTGTTTCGGTGGGATACCACATTACTACGTCATCCAAACCAGAAAAAACCCAGGATCTGACCAACAAGTATGCGAAAAATGCGAAAGTATGAGCCAGATTATTGCAAATACCAAACCTAACCCAGACATCACTGGTGTTATCCTCTAAAATATTGATCGAATCCAGGTTGAATTGACTATTTCAGTGTGGCACCGCATTTATACGTGATCCTAACCAGAAAAAACCAAGGATCTGGCCAACAAGTATGCGAAAAATGCGAAAGTATGAGCCTGATGATTGCAAATACCAGAGCCGCCCCAGACATAACTGGCGTTATCCTATATAATATTAATCGCAACCAGGTTTAATTGACTGTTTCGGTGTGGTACCACATTACTACGTGATGCTATCGAGAGAAAAACCCAGGATCTGGCCATTCAAGTATGCGAAAAATGCGAAAGTATCAGCTAGATGATTGCTAATACCAGACCTAAACGGTGTTATCCTCTAACATATTCATCGAATCCAGGTTGAGTTGACTGCTTCGGTGTGATACCACATTACTACGTGATCCAAACCAGAAAAAACCCAGGATCTGACCAACAAGTATGCGAAAAATGCGAAAGTATGAGCTAGATTATTGCAAATACCAGACCTAACACAAACAAAACCGGCGTTATACTCTAAAATATTAATCGCAACCAGGTTTAAATGACGGTTTAGGCGTGGTACGACATTACTACGTGATCCAAGTCAGAAGGAACCCAGGATCTGGCCAACAAGTATGCGAAGGATGCGAAAGTATGAGGCAGATGATGGCAAATACCAGATCCACCCCAGGCATAACTGGCGTTATCCTATATAATATTAATCGCAACCAGGTTTAATTGACTGTTTCGGTGTGGTACCACATTACTACATGATCCTATCGAGAGAAAAACCCAGGATCTGGCCATTCAAGTATGCGAAAAATGCGAAAGTATGAGCTAGATGATGGCGAATACCAGATCTAACCCGGACATAACCGGCGTTATCCTATAAAATATTAATCGCAACCAGGTTTAATTGACTGTTTCATTGTGGTACCACATTGATACGTGATCTTATCCAGAAAAAGACCAAGGATCTGGCCAACAAGTATGTCAAAAATGCGAAAGTATGTGGAAGATGATTGCAAATTACCAGACGTAACCCAGACCTAACCGGTGTTATCCTCTAAAATATTCATCGCAACCAGGTTGAAATGACTGTTTCGGTGGGGTACCACATTACTACGTGATCCAATCCAAAAAAAGCCCGGGATATGGCCATTCAATTATGCGAGAAATGCGAAAGTATCAGCTAGATGATTGCTAATACCAGACGTAACCCAGACCTAACAGGTATTGTCCTCTAAAATATTAATCGCAACCAGGTTTAAATGACGGTTTCGGTGTGGTACCACATTAATACGTGATCCAAACCAGGAAAAACACAGGATCTGACCAACAAGTATGCGAAAAATGCGAAAGTAGGAGACAGATTATTGCAAATACCAGACCTAACACAAACCTAACAGGCGTTATCCCCTAAAATATTAATCACAACCAGGTTTAAATGGCTGCTTCGGCGTGGTACCACATTACTGCGTGATCCAAATCTGAAGAAACCCAGGATCTGGCCATTCAAGTATGCGAAAAATGTGAAAGTATGAGCCTGATGATTGCAAATACCAGAACTAACCCAGACATAACCAGCGTTATCCTCTAAAATATTAATCGGAACAAGGTTTAATTGACCGTTCCAGTGTGCTACCCCTTTACTACGTGATCCAAACCAGAAAAAGGACAGGATCTGGCCATTCAAGTATGCGCAAAATGCGAAAGTATGAGGCAGATTATTGCAAATACCAGACGTAACCCAGACCTAACCGGTATTATCCTCTAAAATATTAATCACAACCAGGTTTAAATGACTGCTTCGGCGTGGTACCACATTACTGCGTGATCCAAATCTGAAGAAACCCAGGATGTTGCCAACAAGTATGCGAAAGATGCGAAAGTATGAGGCAGATGATTGCAAATACCAGACCTAACACAAACCCAAACGGTGTTATCCTCTAAAGTCTTGATCAAATCCTGGTTCAATTGACTGTTTCGATGTGGTACCACATTACTACGCGATCAAAAATCAGAAAAGGCCCAGGATCTGGCCATTCAAGTATGCGAAACATGTGAAAGTATGAGCCGGATGATTGCAAATACCAGAACTATCCCATACATAACAGGCGTTATCCTATAAAATATTAATCGCAACTAGGTTTAAATGACCGTTTCGGCGTGGTACGACATTACTACGTGATCCAAACCAGGAATAACCCAGGATCTCACCAACAAGTACGCGAAAAATGCGAAAGTATGAGCCAGATGATTGCAAATACCAGACCTAACACAAACCCATACGGTGTTATTCTCTAAAGCATTGATCAAATCCTGGTTTGATTGACGGTGTCAGTGTGTACCACATTACTACGTGATTCAAATCAGAAAAAGCCCATGTTCTGGCCAACAAGAATGAGAAAAATGCGAAAGCATGAGCCAGATGATTACAAATACCAGACCTAACCCAGAGATAACCGGCGTTATCCTCTAAAATATTAAACGGAACCAGGTTTAATTGACTGTTTCGGTGTGGAACGACATTTCTACGTGATCCAAACGTGAAAAAGCCCAGGATCTGGCCATTCAAGTATGCGAAAAATGCGAAATTATGAGCTAGATAACTGCAAATACCATAACTAACCCAGACATAACCGGCGTTATCCTCTAAAATATTAATCCCAACCAGGTATAATTGACTGTTTCGATGTGGGACCACATTACTACGTGATCCTGACTAGAAAAAAACTCAGGATCTTGCCAACAAGTATGCGAAAAATGCGAAAGTTTGAGCCAGATGATTGCAAATACCAGACCCAACCCAGGCATAACCGGCGTTCCCCTCTAAATAATTAATCGGAACCAGGTTTTATTGACTATTTCAGTGCGCTACCACATTACTACGTTATTCAAATCAGAAAAAGCCCAGGATCTGGCCAAGAAGTATGCGAAAAATGCGAAAGTATGAGCTAGATCCCCTCAGGGGCTGCCAGCCTTTCAGCTGCAGTACGGGCTTAACGAACCCGGGGTACCCGAGTCATACACACACCGTAAGCCTCCTGTTGGTCGTCACAACGACCCATTCACAATTCCCTATTGGTTTTGTGAATGGTACGTGACGGCAGGAGGAACGGGGGTCTTGGCTTAACCGCCTGGGCCACGAGTATGGCGACTCTATAAAATTGCCCTCCAATCCTAAGCTATGGTGCGCGGCGATGGGATGCATGGTTGGGGGAGAAGGCCCAATCCCAAGCGACCACCTCCGGGGAACCTGCCGAACCCCCGGAGTATTAGGCTTACCCGGGTAAGGCGGCTCTGCCCGGGTGGACCTTTATTTCCGACCATCTCGTGGGATTTTTATGGACACAGAAAATAAAATGGGGATGGGGCGGGTTTTGTCGGTTGGGGAGGACGGTGACGGGGTTGGGGTTAGGGTGGTGGCGCTCGCGCCCCACTCAGCGCCAGGTCCGGCTTCGTGGAGGGTGGAGGAGGACGACGAGACGGCGTCGGTCTCGTCCTTCTCCTCCAGCACGAGCCACATAGGCTCTAAGAGGAAGAGGACGGGGCAGGCCGTCGTCGAGGTGGGCGGGGCGATGAGCCCGTCGGTGAGGCTGAGTTGCCTCAGGGACGAGGTGACCGAGGAGATATCGGAGAGGATCTCCTCGTCCCTGAGGCGGGTGGAGAAAGTCGCCGCTGCCTGCGCCTTTAAGGGGCAGAAAAGCGGTGGCGCGGAGGCCCTGAAGGCCGCGGCGGAGGAAATGAGGGAGGCGGCGCGGGAGCTCAGAGGGCGGAACGCCCGTCTGCAGCTCCTGTTGGAGGAGGAGCGACAGGGGAGGAGGAGGGCAGAGGCGCTGTGGAACAGCGCGGCCCTCCCTCCCATCCTCCCTCCTCCTCCACCGCCGCGTCCCTCGGCGGAGGTAAATAAGCGGAGTGCGGCGGCAGTGGTGCGGGGCACCGCGGGCCCCTCCACCCGCACTCCGCCCGTGAAGAAGTCCCCGTCCTCCTCAGAAGACGATCTTCTGAGGAGGATTGGGGACATGATCGATGGCAAGCTGGCCGCCTTCCGGGAGGAGCTCCTCGCCGGAAGAGCGGTCAGCAGGAAGGCGGTGCCTCCCCGACCTGTTCCGGTACAGTCGGGGAAGGCAAAGAAGGGCGGAGTGAAGGCTCCGCCCAGCGTTGCGGCACCAGGGCCCCGGGTCGCGACCCCCAAGGGGGGTGGTGTACCAGTGGTCGCGGTGGTCGCGTCCTCCATGGCACCCTCCCAAGGGGGGGTGGCGTGGAGTGAGGTGGTGGGGCGGAAGGCGAAGCGGGCGGCGAGGAAGGCCTCGCAACCGCAGCCTCCGCCTCCGCCGCCGGCGGCCAAGGTAAAGGCCGCGAAGGTCGGGAAGGCACGACCAGGTCGTCCCCCAAAAACGGCAGCGGTGACGCTGACCGTTGCGCAGGGGGGCGACCTGACCCTCGCGGAGGCGATGCGGCTCGCCAGGGAGAATATCTCCCTGGAAGAGCTGGGCATCGCCTCCGTGAGGGCGAAGAGGGCCGTGACCGGGGGTCTCTTGCTGGAGATCCCCGGTGCAGAAGGCGGCGCGAAGGCGGATCGTCTCGCCCAGAGGCTCCGGGAGCAGCTGGGCGAGCGAGGTGTCCGGGTCGCCCGGCCCACGAAGCGCACGGAGATGCGCGTTTGTGGGCTGGACGACTCGGTCAGCGCACAGGATGTGTCCCGTGCCCTTGCGAGGGCGGGGGACTGTCCTGTGGAGGACCTGCGGATCGGAGAGATCCGCAGGTCGCCCTCCGGCCTCGGGTCGGTGTGGGCCCGGTGCCCCCTCTCCGCCGCCCGTAAGGTGGCGGAATCCGGGAGGGTGTTGGTGGGGTGGGTTTCGGCGCGAGTGGAAATCCTCGCGCCGCGCCCGCTCCAGTGTCACCGCTGCCTCGAATTGGGGCATGTGAGGCAGTGGTGCACCTCGCCGGTGGACCGCAGCGGTCAGTGTTACCGCTGCGGTGCCAAAGAGCACCGTGCGAGCCAGTGCTCGGCGGCCCCCCACTGCCCGCTGTGTGCGGACATGGGGAGGCCAGCCGATCACAGGGTGGGGAGCAAGAAGTGCTCCCCCCCCCCTCCCGGAAGGAGAGGAAGAGGCGGGCTGCACCGGCTCCGGTGCCGAGCGCGGTGGCATCGTCCTCCATGGAGGTGGACGGTGCTACGGAGGCGGACGGCCGGGAGGAGGCTGGCGCGGCCATTAATTAATGCCGCCCCGCCTCCTCCTCCAGGCCAACCTCAACCACTGCCGCGCGGCACAGGACTTGATGTCCCAAGTCCTCGCGGAGTGGGGGGTTGGCCTGGCGGTCGCCGCTGAGCCGTACCGCGTCCCTGATCACCCTCATTGGGTGGGCGACGCGGACGGCTTGGTGGCGACGGTATGGGGAGGGGGCGACGGGTCCCCACCGTTCTCCTTGTTGGAGCGCGGTCGGGGATTCGTCGTCGTGGACTGGGGGGGAGTCGCTGTGGTGGGGTGCTACATTTCGCCCCGTAGCGGTCACGCTGCGTTCGAGCTGTACTTGGCCGAGGTCGCGGCATGCGTGCAGCGCTACGCGGCCCGGCCGGTGCTGGTCCTGGGGGATTTTAATGCCAAGTCGGTGGCTTGGGGATCCCCCAGGACCTCCGTTCGCGGCGGGATCCTGGGCGATTGGGCGGCGGGGCTCGACCTCCGGGTATTGAACCGGGGGTCGGAGCACACATGTGTGCGGCGATATGGGGGGTCCATCGTGGATGTTGGATTCGCGACCCCCAACGCCGTGCGCATGGTGTCGGGTTGGCACGTGGTCGCGGGGGCAGAGACACTCTCCGATCACCGGTACATCCGGATGGAGGTCTCTGCCGCCGCGAGTGCATCACGACACGGCCGCCTGCGTGGCACCCCACCACGCCGCTGGGCGCTTCGGCGCCTGGACAAGGACGCCCTGATGGCAGCTGCCCTCGCTGCAACTTGGCCGCAGGGAGCGGCCGAGTTGCCGAGCATAGAGGAGGAGGTCGCCCGGCTCGGAGCATTGGTCGCGGGTATTTGCGACGCGGCGATGCCTCGGGTCGGGCGGGCTTCTCCTCGCCGGGCGGTGTACTGGTGGTCGGACGCGATCGCGGAGTTGCGAGTCGCGACTGTCCGCGCCCGACGCCAGTACACCCGCGCGCGCCGTCGTCAACGTACAGGCGACGGCGTGGCGCGAGCGAGGGCAGCTGATGACCTGTATGGAGCATACCGCGTGGCGCGGGTTGCTCTGCAGGTCGCCATCAAACGGGCCAAGACCCAGGCATGGAAGGAGGTCCTTCAGACCCTTGATGACGATCCATGGGGGCGCCCATATAAGGTGGTGCTGAATAAGCTCCGCCCGTGGGCGCCCCCCGTCACCGAGGGTCTTGACCCCCGGCTGCAGGAGGACGTGGTCAATACACTCTTCCCAATTGGGGAGAGGGGACCGCGACCTCCGGCGGCGGCGGCTGTCCCAGTGGAGTGGACGGCCGAGCTGGGGGTCACGCAGGAGGAGCTGGCAGCGGCCATCAGACGGCTCGGGGTTCGTAACACGGCCCCGGGTCCGGATGGTGTGCCCGGCCGGGTTTGGGTCTTGACCCAGGGCGTCCTTGGGGCCGACCTCAGGCGGTTGTTCGACCGCTGCCTGAGGGACGGGCGATTCCCCCCCCAGTTGGAAGGTGGCGAGGATGGTCCTCCTCCGAAAGGAGGGTCGGCCCGCGGAGTCTCCCTCCGCATACCGGCCCATTTGTCTCCTCGACGAGGTGGGTAAGCTCTTCGAGCGTGTGATTGCTGCCCGCCTCGTCGAGCACCTGTCGCGGGGTGATCCCGGTCTGGCCGACTGCCAGTTCGGTTTCCGGGGGGGCCGATCGACTATCGACGCGATACGTCGTGTGAGGGCCCTCTCGGAGGCGGCCGTCTCCCGGGGAGGGGTGGCATTGGCAATATCCTTGGATATTGCCAATGCCTTTAACACCCTCCCCTGGGAAGAGATAAGGAGGGGACTCGAATATCATCGAGTCCCCCCTTGTCTCAGGGCGGTCGTCGGGGATTATCTCCGCGGCAGGTGGATCGAGTATCCGGGCCGGGATGGTGATATGCGGAGGGAGGTGTACTGCGGTGTTCCGCAGGGGTCGGTCCTCGGGCCACTCCTGTGGAACATCGCGTACGATTCGGTGTTGCGGGCCGGCCTCCCCGACGGCGTCAGCACGGTGTGTTATGCGGATGACACACTGGTGCTGGCCGTCGGGGCGCACTGGGGGAGGGCCATGCGTCGCGCGGAGGAGGGGTCGCAACGCGTCGTCGACCGGATCAGGGGGATGGGGATGACGGTGGCGGTCCATAAGACCGAGGTGATTGCGTTTCATTCACGTCGGCAGGATCCGCCACCCCCTCTGATCCGGGTGGGTGGGGCTGACATCGAGGTGAAGCCCCAGATCAGGTATCTAGGGCTGATCCTCGATAGCCACTGGCGTTTCGAGGAGCATTTCCGCTGCCTGGTCCCCCGGTTGGAAAGGATGGTTGCGGCTTTGGGCCGGATCCTGCCCAACCTGGGGCGCCCGGCGGGCCGAGTTCGTCGCCTCTATGTGGCAATGGTCCAGTCGGTGGCCCTATACGGGGCCCCCGTCTGGGCGGACGACCTGGCTGCCTCCCGGCGCAGCATGACTATGCTGCGTCGGGTGCAGAGGCGCATGGCGCTCAGGGTCGACCGCGGGTATCGCACCATGTCACATGAGGCGGCGACGGTTCTAGCGGGGATGCCGCCCATGGACCTGCTCGCGCGGTCGCATGCGGTGATGTACCGGCACCGCGTCGACCGTCGCGCGGGGGTGGGGGCGGTCCCGGGCGGGCAGGAACCTGCTTGGGGCGATTTGAAGCGCCAGGCCCGGCAGTCCGTGTTGCTCGCGTGGCAGGAGCGGCTGGCTCTGCCAACCGCGGGGCACCGGACTGTCGGGGCTGTTCGGCCACTCCTGAAGGAGTGGCTGGACAGAGGCCATGGCAGCCTCACCTACCGGCTGGCACAGGTATTTTCCGGGCATGGCAGCTTCGGAAGATACCTGTGCCGGATAGGGAAGGAGCCGACGGCGCGTTGCTGCCACTGCGACGCTGAGCAGGACACGGCGGATCATACCCTGGAGGTATGCCCCGCGTGGGAGGGGGAGCGCCGTGTCCTGGTCGGCGTCGTCGGGCGGGATGTCTCGCTGCCGGGCGTGGTGCGCGCCATGCTCGGCAGCG
Source organism: Colletes latitarsis (assembly GCF_051014445.1). Taxonomy (NCBI): domain Eukaryota; kingdom Metazoa; phylum Arthropoda; class Insecta; order Hymenoptera; family Colletidae; genus Colletes; species Colletes latitarsis. The sequence continues at coordinate 5,037,733 of NC_135137.1, forward strand.
AGGAGAAGTGGAGGGCCGTGGCCTCCTTCTGCGAGAACGTAATGTTGCAGAAGGAGGCCGCGGGGAGGGAGCGCGAGCTTCAGCGGCGCGCAGAAGCTCGCGCTCGTGCGGTGGCCCAAGGTCGTCGCCCGGTCGCGAGGCGTCGCGGGCGGCCGCCTCGGCGTGGCGGATGACCTAGGCTGGGAGGGGGGTGCTGAGGGGACCCTCCTCCCGCCAGGCGGCGCCGGGTCGGACCGGTTGGGGGTAGGAGTGCCTCCCCCTACCGGTCCGACGCAAGGGGAGGCACCCTCGGCGGTCTGGTGTGGCCATGAACGCCCGGCTGCCGAGGGGTGGAAACGGGGTCGCGAGCGGTTGCGAGTTGGGGCTCGCAGCCGCCACTAAACGCGGCCCCGGGACGGATAGCGGCGGGATGGAGTGGCCCCGTCTCGCCTCTCCCACCTCTCCCCAAGGAGGTGGGAGGGAGTCTTTCGAAGATTTTCCCCACGACAAAAAAAAAAAAAAAAAAAAAAAAAGTATGTGGAAGATTATTGCAAATACCAGACGTAACCCAGACCTTACCGGTATTATCCTCCAAAATAATAATCGCAACCAGGTTTAATTGACTGTTTCAGTGTGGTATCACATTGATACGTGATCTTATCCAGAATGAGACCAAGGATCTGGCCAACAAGTATGCGAAAAATTCGAAAGTATGAGCTAGATGATGGCAAATGCCAAACCTAACCCAGACCTCACCGGTGTTATCCACTAAAATACTGATCGAATCTAGGTTGAATTGACTATTTCAGTGTGGCACCACATTAATACGTGATCCTAACCAGAAAAAAAACCAGGATCTGGCCAACAAGTATGAGAAAAATGCGAAAGTATGAGGTAGATGACTGCAAATACCATAACTAACCCAGACATAACCGGCGTTATCCTCTAAAATATTAATTCCAACCAGGTATAATTGACTGTTTCGGTGTGGTACCACATTACTACGTGATCCAAACCTGAAAAAGCCCAGGATCTGGCCATTCAAGTATGCAAAAAATGCGAAATTATGAGCTAGATGATGACACATACCAGACCTAACCCAGGCATAACCGGCGTTCCCTTCTAAATTATTAATCGGAACCAGGTTTTATTGACTATTTCAGTGCGGTACCACATTACTACGTGATTCAAATCAGAAAAAGCCCAGGGACTGGCCAACAAGTATGCGAGAAATGCGAAGGTACGAGCCAGATGAGGGCAAATACCAGACCTAACCCAGACATAACCGGCGTTATCCTCTTTAATGTTAATCGCAACCAGGATTAATTGACTCTTTCGGTGTGGTCCCACATTACTACCTGAACCAAACCAGAGAAAGCCCAGGGACTGGCCAACAAGTATGCGAAAAATGCGAAAGTACGAGCCAGATGAGGGCAAATACCAGACCTAACCCAGACATAATCGGCGTTATCCTCTAAAACATTAATCAAACCAGGTTTAATTGACTGCTTCAGTGTGGTCCCACATTACTACTTTGTCCAAGCCAGAAAAAGGCCAGGATCTGGCCAACAAGTATGCGAAAAATGCGAAAGTATGGGCCAGATGATTGCAAATACCAGAACTAACCCAGACATAACTAGCGTTATCCTCTAAAATACTATTCGGAACCAGCTTCTATTGACTGTTTCAGTGTGGTACCACATTACTACGTGATTCAAACCAGAAAATGCCCAGGATCTGGCCAACAAGTATGCGAAAAATACGAAATCACGAGCCAGATGAGGGCAAATCCCTGACCCAACCGAGACATAACCGGCGTAAGCCTCTAAAATATTAATCGCAACCAGGTTCAATTGACTGTCTCGGTGTGGTCCCACATTACTACGTGATCCAAGCTAGAAAAAGCCCAGGGTCCGGCCAACAAGTATGCGAAAAATGCGAAAGTACGAGCCAGATGAGGGCAAATACCAGACCTAACCCAGACATAACCGGCGTTATCCTCTAAAACATTAATCAAACCAGGTTTAATTGACTGCTTCAATGTGGTCCCACATTACTACTTGGTCCAAGCCAGAGAAAGCCCAGGGTCTGGCCAACAAGTATGCGAAAAATGCGAAAGTACGAGCCAGATGGGGGCAAATACCAGACCTAACCCAGACATAACCGGCGTTATCCTCTAAAATATTAATCGCAACCAGGATTAGTTGACTGTTTCAGTGTGGTACCACATTACTACGTGGCCCAAGCCAGAAAAAGCCAGGATCTGGCCAACAACTATGCGAAAAATGCGAAGGTACCAGGCAGATGAGGGCAAATACCAGACCTAACCCAGACATAACCGGCGTTATCCTCTAAAACATTAATCAAACCAGGTTTAATTGACTGCTTCAATGTGGTCCCACATTACTACTTGGTCCAAGCCAGAGAAAGCCCAGGGTCTGGCCAACAAGTATGCGAAAAATGCGAAAGTACGAGCCAGATGGGGGCAAATAACAGACCTAACCCAGACATAACCGGCGTTATCCTCTAAAATATTAATCGCAACCAGGATTAATTGACTGTTTCAGTGTTGTACCACATTACTACGTGATCCAAACCAGAAAAAGCCCAGGGTATGGCCAACAAGTATGCGAAAAATGCGAAAGTACGAACCAGATGAGGGCAAATACCAGACCTAACCCAGACATAACCGGCGTTATCCTCTAAAACATTAATCAAACCAGGTTTAATTGACTGTTTCAGTGTGGTCCCACATTACTACTTGGTCCAAGCCAGAAAAAGGCCAGGATCTGGCCAACAAGTATGCGAAAAATGCGAAAGTATTGGCAAGATGATTGCAAATACCAGAACAAATCCAGACATAACTAGCGTTATTCTCTAAAATAATGTTCGGAACCAGCTTCTATTGACAGTTTCGGTGTGGTACCGCATTAGTACGTGATACAAACCGGAAAAAGGCCAGGATCTGTCCAACAAGTATGCGAAAAATGCGAAAGTATGGGCCAGATGATTGCAAATACCAGAACTAACCCAGACATAACTAGCGTTATCCTCTAAAATACTATTCGGAACCAGCTTCTATTGACTGTATCAGTGTGGTACCACATTACTACGTGATTCAAACCAGAAAATGCCCAGGATCTGGCCAACAAGTATGCGAAAAATACGAAATCACGAGCCAGATGAGGGCAAATCCCTGACCCAACCGAGACATAACCGGCGTTAGCCTCTAAAATATTAATCGCAACCAGGTTTAATTGACTGTTTCAGTGTGGTCCCACATTACTACTTGGTCCAAGCCAGAAAAAGGCCAGGATCTGGCCAACAAGTATGCGAAAAATGCGAAGGTACGAGCCAGATGAGGGCAAATACCAGACCTAACCCAGACATAACCGGCGTTATCCTCTAAAATATTAATCGGAACCAGCTTTTATTGACTGTTTCAGTGTGGTACCACATTACTACCTGTACCAAACAAGAGAAAGCCCAGGGTCTGGCCAACAAGTATGCGAAAAATGCGAAAGTACGAGCCAGATGAGGGCAAATACCAGACCTAACCCAGACATAACCGGCGTTATCCTCTAAAATATTAATCGCAACCAGGTTTAATTGTCTGTTTCAGTGTTGTCCCACATTTATACTTGGTCCAAGCCAGAAAAAGGCCTGGATCTAGCCAACAAGTATGCGAAAAATGCGAAAGTATGGGCCAGATGAATGCAAATACCAGAACTAACCCAGACATAACTAGCGTTATCCTCTAAAATACTATTCGGAACCAGCTTCTATTGACTGTTTCAGTGTGGTACCACATTACTACGTGATTCAAACCAGAAAATGCCCAGGATCTGGCCAACAAGTATGCGAAAAATACGAAATCACGAGCCAGATGAGGGCAAATCCCAGACCCAACCGAGACATAACCGGCGTTAGCCTCTAAAATATTAATCGCAACCAGGTTTAATTGACTGTTTCGGTGTGGTACCGCATTACTACGTGATACAAACCAGAAAAAGGCCAGGATCTGGCCAACAGGTATGCGAAAAATGCGAAAATGCGAGCCAGATGAGGGCAAATACCAGAACTAACCCGGTCATAACCAGCGTTATCCTCTAAAATACTAATCGGAACCAGGTTTAATTGACTGTTTCGGTGTGGTACCGCATTACTACGTGATCCAAACGAGAAAAAGGCCAGGATCTGGCCAACAAGTATGCGAAAAATGCGAAAGTACGAGCCAGATGAGGGCAAATACCAGACCTAACCCAGACATAACCGGCGTTCTCCACTAAAATATTAATCGCAACCAGGTTTAATTGACTGTTTCAGTGTGGTACCGCACTACTACGTGATCCAAGCCATAAAAAGACCAGGATCTGGCCAAGAAGTATGTGAAAAATGCGAAAGTACGAGCCAGATGAAGGCAAATCCCAGACCTAACCGAGACATAACCGGCGTTATCCCCTATGGTATTAATCGCAACCAGGTTTAATTTACTGTTTCGGTGTGGTACCGCATTACTACGTGATACAAACCAGAAACGGCCAGGATCTGGGCAATAAGTATGCGAAAAATGCGAAATTATGAGCTAGATGGTGGCACATACCAGACCTAACCCAGGCATAAACGGCGTTACCCTATATAATATTGATCGATCACGGGTTGAATTGACTATTTCAGTGTACCACCACATTGATTCGTGATCCTAAGCAGAGAAGGACCCAGGATATGGTAAACAAGTATGCGAAAAATACGACAATATGAGCCAAATGGTTGCAAACACCAGAACTAACCCAGACATAACCGGCGTTATCCTATAAAATATTAATCGCAACCAGGATTAATTGACTGTTTCAGTGTGGTACCACATTACTACGTGGCCCAAGCCAGAAAAAGCCAGGATCTGGCCAACAACTATGCGAAAAATGCGAAGGTACCAGGCAGATGAGGGCAAATACCAGAACTACCCCAGACATAACCAGCGTTATCCTCTAAAATACTATTCGGAACCAGCTTCTATTGACTGTTTCAGTGTGGTACCACATTACTACGTGATCCAAACCAGAAAAAGGCCAGGATCTGGTCAACAAGTATGCGAGAAATGCGAAAGTACGAGCCTGATGAGGGCAAATAGCAGAACTAAGCCAGACATAACCAGAGTTATCCTCTAAAATACTAATCGCAACCAGGTTTAATTGACACTTTCGGTGTGGAACCTCATTACTACGGGTTCCAAGCCTGAAAAAACCCAGGATCTGACCAACAAATATGCGAAACACGCGAAAGTATGGGCCAGATGATTGCAAATACCAGAACTAACCCAGACGTAACTAGCGTTGTCCGCTGAAGTACTATTCGGAACCAGCTTCTATTGACTGTTTCAGTGTGGTACCACATTACTACGTGATCCAAACCAGAGAATGCCCAGGATCTGGCCAACAAGTATGTGAAAAATACGAAATCATGAGCCAGATGAGGGCAAATCCCAGACCCAACCGAGACATAACCGGCGTTAGCCTCTAAAATATTAATCGCAACCAGGTTTAATTGACTGTCTCGGTGTGGAACCGCATTACTACTTGATACAAACCAGAATAAGGCCAGGATCTGGCCACCAAGTATGCGAAAAATGCGACAGTACGAGCCTGATGATTGCAAATACCAGCACTAACCCAAACATAACCAGCGTTACCCTCCAAAATATTAATCGCAACCAGGTTTAATTGACTGTTTCGGTGTGGAACCACATTGCGACGAGAACCAAACCACAAAAATCCAAGATCTGGCCAACAAGTATGCGAAAAATGCGAAAGTATGTGCTAGATGATGGCTAATACCAGACCTAACCTTAGGAATAACCGGTGTTCTCCACTAAAATATTAATCGGAACCAGCTTTTATTGACTGTTTCAGTGTAGTACCACATAACTACGTGATCCAAACCAGAAAAAGCCAAGGATCTGGCCAACAAGTATGCGAAAAATGCGAAAGTATTGGCAAGATGATTGCAAACACCAGAACAAATCCAGACATAACTAGCGTTATTCTCTAAAATAATATTCGGAACCAGCTTCTATTGACTGTTTCGGTGTGGTACCGCATTAGTACGTGATACAAACCGGAAAAAGGCCAGGATCTGTCCAACAAGTATGCGAAAAATGCGAAAGTACGAGCCAGATGAGGTCAAATACCAGAACTAACCCAGACATAACCAGCGTTATCCTCTAAAATACTAATCGGAACCAGGTTTAATTGTCTGATTCGGTGTGGTACGGCATTACTACTTGGTCCTAGCCAGAAAAAGGCCAGGATCTGGCCAACAAGTATGCGAAAAATGCGAAGGTACGAGCCAGATGAGGGCAAATACCAGACCTAACCCAGACATAACCGGCGTTTACCTCGAAAATATTAATCGCAACCAGGTTTAATTAACTCTTTCGGTGTGGTCCCACATTACTACCTGAACCAAACCAGAGAAAGCCCAGGGTATGGCCAACAAGTATGCGAAAAATGCGAAAGTACGAACCAGATGAGGGCAAATACCAGACCTAACCCAGACATAACCGGCGTTATCCTCTAAAACATTAATCAAACCAGGTTTAATTGACTGTTTCAGTGTGGTCCCACATTACTACTTGGTCCAAGCCAGAAAAAGGCCAGGATCTGGCCAACAAGTATGCGAAAAATGCGAAGGTACGAGCCAGATGAGGGCAAATACCAGACCTAACCCAGACATAACCGGCGTTATCCTCTAAAATATTAATCGGAACCAGCTTTTATTGACTGTTTCAGTGTGGTACCACATTACTACCTGAACCAAACCAGAGAAAGCCCAGGGTCTGGCCAACAAGTATGCGAAAAATGCGAAAGTACGAGCCAGATGAGGGCAAATACCAGACCCAACCCAGACATAACCGGCGCTATCCTCTAAAACATTAATCAAACCAGGTTTAATTGACTGTTTCAGTGTGGTCCCACATTACTACTTGGTCCAAGCCAGAAAAAGGCCAGGATCTGGCCAACAAGCATGCGAAGAATGCGAAAGTATGAGTCAGATGATGGCAAATACCAGTACTAACCCAGACATAACTAGCGTTATCCTCTAGAATACTATTCGGAACCAGCTTCTATTGACTGTTTCAGTGTGGTACCACATTACTACGTGATTCAAACCTGAAAATGCCCAGGATCTGGCCAACAAGTATGCGAAAAATACGAAATCACGAGCCAGATGAGGGCAAATCCCTGACCCAATCGAGACATAACCGGCGTTAGCCTCTAAAATATTAATTGCAACCAGGTTTAATTGACTGTCTCGGTGTGGTCCCACATTACTACGTGATCCAAGCTAGAAAAAGCCCAGGGTCCGGCCAACAAGTATGCGAAAAATGCGAAAGTGCGAACCATATGAGGGCAAATACCAGACCTAACCCAGACATAACCGGCGTTATCCTCTAAAACATTAATCAAACCAGGTTTAATTGACTGTTTCAGTGTGGTCTCACATTACTACTTGGTCCAAGCCAGAAAAAGGCCAGGATCTGGCCAACAAGTATGCGAAAAATGCGAAGGTACGAGCCAGATGAGGGCAAATACCAGACCTAACCCAGACATAACCGGCGTTATCCTCTAAAATATTAATCGCAACCAGGTTTAATTGACTCTTTCGGTGTGGAACCTCATTACTACGGGTTCCAAGCCAGAAAAAACACTGGATCTGGCCAACAAATATGCGAAACACGCGAAAGTATGGGCCAGATGATTGCAATTACCAGAACTAACCCAGACATAACCGGCGTTATCCTCTAAAATATTAATCGCAACCAGGTTTAATTGACTCTTTCGGTGTGGAACCTCATTACTACGGGTTCCAAGCCAGAAAAAACACTGGATCTGGCCAACAAATATGCGAAACACGCGAAAGTATGGGCCAGATGATTGCAATTACCAGAACTAACCCAGACATAACTAGCGTTATCCGCTATAGTACTATTCGGAACCAGCTTCTATTGACTGTTTCAGTGCGGTACCACATTACTACGTGATCCAAACCAGAGAATGCCCAGGATCTGGCCAACAAGTATGCGAAAAATACGAAATCACGAGCCAGATGAGGGCAAATCCCAGACCCAACCGAGACATAACCGGCGTTAGCCTCTAAAATATTAATCGCAACCAGGTTTAATTGACTGTCTCGGTGTGGAACCGCATTACTACGTGATACAAACCAGAGTAAGGCCAGGATCTGGCCAACAAGTATGCGAAAAATGCGACAGTACGAGCCAGATGATTGCAAATACCAGCACTAACCCAAACATAACCAGCGTTACCCTCCAAAATATTAATCGCAACCAGGTTTAATTGACTGTCTCGGTGTGGTACCGCATTAGTACGTGACACAAACCAGAAAAAGGCCAGGATCTGTCCAAGAAGTATGCGAAAAATGCGAAAGTACGAGCCAAATGAGGGCAAATACCAGACCTAACCCAGACATAACCGGCGTTATCCTGTAAGATATTAATCGCAACAAGGTTTAATTGACTGTTTCAGTGTGGTCCCACACTACTAAATGGTCCAAGCCAGGAAAAGGCCAGGTACTGGCCAACAAGTATGCGAAAAATGCGAAAGTACGAGCCAGATAAGGGAAAATCCTAGACCTAACCGAGACATAACCGGCGTTATCCTCTAAAATATTAATCCGAACCAGCTTTTATTGACTGTTCCAGTGTGGTACCACATTACTACCTGAACCAAACCAGAGAAAGCCCAGGGTCTGGCCAACAAGTATGCGAAAAATGCGAAAGTACGAGATGAGGGCAAATCCCATAGCTAACCGAGACATAACCGGCGCTATCCTCTAAAATACTAATCGGAACCAGGTTTAATTGACTGTTTCGGTGTGGTACCGCATTACTACGTGATCCAAGCCAGAAAAAGGCCAGGATCTGGCCATCAAGTATGCGAAAAATGCGAAAGTACGAGCCAGATGAGGGCAAATACCAGACCTAACCCAGACATAACCGGCGCTATCCTCTAAAATACTAATCGCAACCAGGTTTAATGGACTGTTTCAGTGTGGTCCCACATTACTACTTGGTCCAAGCCAGAAAAAGGCCAGGATCTGGCCAACAAGTATGCGAAAAATGCGAAAGTATGGGCCAGATGATTGCAAATACCAGAACTAACCCAGACAACACTAGCGTTATCCGCTAAAGTACTATTCGGAACCAGCTTCTATTGACTCTTTCAGTGTGGTACCACATTACTACGTGATCCAAACCAGAGAATGCCCAGGATCTGGCCAACAAGTATGTGAAAAATACGAAATCATGAGCCAGATGAGGGCAAATCCCAGACCCAACCGGAACATAACCGGCGTTAGCCTCTAAAATATTAATCGCAACCAGGTTTAATTGACTGTTTCAGTGTGGTCACACATTACTACTTGGTCCAAGCCAGAAAAAGGCCAGGATCTGGCCAACAAGTATGCGAATTATGCGAAGTTACGAGCCAGATGAGGGCAAATACCAGACCTAACCCAGACATAACCGGCGTTATCCTCTAAAATATTAATCGCAACCAGGTTTAATTGACTCTTTCGGTGTGGAACCTCATTACTACGGGTTCCATGCCAGAAAAAACCCTGGATCTGGCCAACAAATATGCGAAACACGCGAAAGTATGGGCCAGATGATTGCAAATACCAGAACTAACCCAGACATAACTAGCGTTATCCGCTAAAGTACTATTCGGAACCAGCTTCTATTGACTGTTTCAGTGTGGTACCACATTACTACGTGATCCAAACCAGAGAATGCCTGGATCTGGCCAACAAGTATGCGAAAAATACGAAATCACGAGCCAGATGAGGGCAAATCGCATACCTAAACGAGACATAACCGGTGCTATCCTCTAAAATATTAATCGCAACCAGGTTTAATTGACTGTTTCGGTGTGGTACCGCATTACTACGTGATACAAACCAGAAAAAGGCCAGGATCTGGCCAACAGGTATGCGAAAAATGCGAAAATGCGAGCCAGATGAGGGCAAATACCAGAACTAACCCAGTCATAACCAGCGTTATCCTCTAAAATACTAATCGGAACCAGGTTTAATTGACTGTTTCGGTGTGGTACCGCATTATTACGTGATCCAAACCAGAAAAAGGCCAGGATCTGGCCAACAAGTATGCGAAAAATGCGAAAGTACGAGCCAGATGAGGGCAAATACCAGACCTAACCCAGACGTAACCGGCGTGCTCCACTACAATATTAATCGCAACCAGGTTTAATTGACTGTTTCAGTGTGGTACCACATTACTACGTGGTCCAAGCCAGAAAAAACCCAGGATCTGGCCAACAAATATGCGAAACACGCGAAAGTATGGGCCAGATGATTGCAAATACCAGAACTAACCCAGAAATAACTAACGTTACTCTCTAAAATACTATTCGGAACCAGCTTCTATTGACTGTTTCAGTGTGGTACCACATTACTACGTGATCCAAACCAGAAAAAGCCCTGGATCTGGCCAAGAAGTATGTGAAAAATGCGAAAGTACGAGCCAGATGAAGGCAAGTCCCAGACCTAACCGAGACATAACCGGCGTTATCCCCTAAAGTATTAATCGCAACCAGGTTTAATTTACTGTTTCGGTGTGGTACCGCATTACTACGTGATACAAACCAGAAACGGCCAGGATCTGGGCAATAAGTATGCGAAAAATGCGAAATTATGAGCTAGATGATGGCACATACCAGACCTAACCCAGGCATAAACGGCGTTACCCTATAAAATATTGATCGATCCCAGGTTGAATTGACTATTTCAGTGTACCACCACATTGATTCGTGATCCTAAGCAGAGAAGAACCCAGGATATGGTAAACAAGTATGCGAAAAATACGTAAGTATGAGACAGATGATTGCAAATACCAGGCCTAACACAAACATAAACAGAGTTATCCTCTAAAATATTAATCGGAACCAGGCTTTATTTAGTATTTCGGTGTGGTACCACATTACTACCTGATCCAAACCAGAAACGACTCAGGATCTGGTCAACAAGTATACGAAAAATGCGACAATATGAGCCAAATGGTTGCAAACACCAGAACTAACCCAGACATAACCGGCGTTATCCTATAAAATATTGGCGGATTCCAGGTTGAATTGACTATTTCAGTGTACCACCACATTGATTCGTGATCCTAAGCAGAAAAGAACACAGGATATGGTAGACAGGTATGCGAAAAATGCGTAAGTACGAGCCAGATGAGGGAGAATCCCTGACCTAACCGAGACATAACCAGCGTTATCCTCTAAAATACTATTCGGAACCAGCTTCTATTGGCTGTTCCAGTGTGGTACCACATTACTACGTGGTCCAAGCCAGAAAAACGCCAGGATCTGGCCAGCAAGTATGAGAAAAATGCGAAAGTACGAGACAGATGAGGGCAAATCCCATACCTAACCGAGAGATAAACCGGGGTTATCCTCTGAAATATTAATCGGAACCAGCCTTCATTGACTGTTTCAGTGTGGTACCACATTACTACGTGATCCAAGCCACAAAAAACCCAAGATCTGGACAGCAAGTATGCGAAAAATGCGAAAGTATGTGCTAGATGATGGCAAATAGCAGACCTAACCCAGGAATAACCGGTGTTCTCCACTAAAATATTAATCGGAACCAGCTTTTATTGACTGTTTCAGTGTGGTACAACATTACTACGTGATCCAAGCCAGAAAAAACCCAGGATCTGCCCAACAAGTATGCGAAAAATGCGAAAGTACGAGCCAGACGAAGGAAAATACCAGACCTAACCCGGACATAATCGGCGTTATCCTCTAAAATATTAATCGCAACCAGGATTAATTGACTGTTTCAGTGTGGTACCACATTACTACGTGGTCCAAGCCAGAAAAAGCCAGGATCTGGCCAACAACTACGCGAAAAATGCGAAAGTACCAGGCAGAGGAGGGCAAATACCAGAACTATCCCAGACATAACCAGCGTTATCCTCTAAAATACTATTCGGGACCAGCTTCTATTGACTGTTTCAATGTGGTGCCACATTACTACGTGATCCAAACTAGAAAAAGCCTTGAATCTGGCCGGCAAGTATGCGAAAAATACGAAATAACGAGCGAGATGAGGGCAAATCGCAGACATAACCAAGAAATAACCAAGACATAACCGGCGTTATCCTCTAAAATATTGATCGCAACCAGGTTTAATTGACTGTTGCGGCGTGGTACCGCGTTACTTCGTGATCCAAACCAGAAAAAGGCCAAGATCTGGCCAACAAGTATGCGAAAAATGCGAAAGTACGAGCCAGATGAGGGCAAATACCAGACCTAACCCAGACATAGCCGGCGTTATCCTCTAAAATACTAATCGGGACCAGCTTTCATTGACTGTATCAGTGAGGTACCACATTACTACGTCATCCAAACCAGAAAAAGCCCAGGACCTGGCCAACAAGTATGCGAAAAATGCGAAAGTATGTGCTAGATGATGGCTAATACCAGACCTAACCCAGGAATAACCGGTGTTCTCCACTAAAATATTAATCGGAACCAGCTTTTATTGACTGTTTCAGTGTTGTACCACATTACTACGTGATCCAAACCAGAAAAAGCCAAGGATCTGGCCAACAAGTATGCGAAAAATGCGAAAGTATTGGCAAGATGAGGGCAAATACCAGAACTATCCCAGACATAACCAGTGTTATCCTCTAAAATACTAATCAGAACCAGCTTTCATTGACTGTTTCAGTGTGGTACCACATTACTACGTGAGCCAAACAAGAAAAAGCCCAGGATCTGGCCGTCAATTATGCGAAAAATGCGAAAGTATGTGCCAGATGATTGCAAATTCCAGAACTAACCCAAGCATAACCAGCGTTACCCTCCAAAATATTAATCGCAACCAGGTTTAATTGACTGTTTCGGTGTGGAACCACATTACGACGGGATCCAAACCTCAAAAATCCAACATCTGGCCAGCAAGTATGCGAAAAATGCGAAAGTATGTGCTAGATGATGCCAAATACCAGACCGAACCCAGGCATAACCGGCGTTCTCCACTAAAATATTAACCGGAACCAGCTTTTATTGACTGTTTCAGTGTGGTACAACATTACTACGTGACCCAAGCCAGAAAATGCCCAGGGTCTGGCCAACAAGTATGCGAAAATTGCTAAAGTACGAGCCAGATGAGGGCAAAAACCAGACCTAACCCAGACGTAACCGGCGTTATCCTCTAAAATATTAATCGCAACCAGGATTAATTGACTGTTTCAGTGTGGTACACATTACTACGTGATCCAAACCAGAAAAAGGCCAGGATCTGGCCAACAAGTATGCAAAAAATACGAACGTACGAGCCAGATGAGGGCAAATACTGGACCAAACCCAGACATAACCGGCATTATCCTCTAAAACATAAATCGGAACCAGCTTTCATTGACTGTTTCAGTGTGGTACCACATTACTACGTGATCCAAACCACAAAAAACCCAAGATCTTTCCAGCAAGTATGCGAAAAATGCGAAAGAATGTGCTAGATGATGGCAAATACCAGACCTAACCCAGACATAACCGGCGTTACCCTCCAAAATATTAATCGCAACCAGGTTTAATTGACTGTTTCGGTGTGGAACCACATTGCGACGAGATCCAAACCACAAAAATCCAAGATCTGGCCAACAAGTATGCGAAAAACGCGAAAGTATGTGCCAGATGAGGTCAAATACCAGACCTAACCCAGACATAACCGGCGTTAACCTCTAAAATATTAATCGCAACCAGGTTTAATTGACTCTTTCGGTGTGGTCCCACATTACTACCTGAACCAAACCAGAGAAAGCCCAGGGTATGGCCAACAAGTATGCAAAAAATGCGAAAGTATGTGTTAGGTGATGGCAAATACCAGACCTAACCCAGACATAACCAGCGTTACCCTCCAAAATATTAATCGCAACCAGGTTTAATTGACTGTTTCGGTGTGGTACCGCATTACTACGTGACACAAACCAGAAACAGGCCAGGATCTGGTTAACAAGTATGCGAAAAATGCGAAAGTACGAGCCAGATGAGGGCAAATACCAGAACTAACCCAGACATAACCAGCGTTATCCTCTGAAATACTAATCGAAACCAGCTTTTATTGACTGTTTCAGTGTGGTACCACATTACTACGTGATCCAAGCCAGAAAATGCCCAGGATCTGGCCAACAAGTATGCAAAAAATGCGAAAGTATGTGTTAGGTGATGGCAAATACCAGACCTAACCCAGACATAACCAGCGTTACCCTCCAAAATATTAATCGCAACCAGGTTTAATTGACTGTTTCGGTGTGGTACCGCATTACTACGTGACACAAACCAGAAACAGGCCAGGATCTGGTTAACAAGTATGCGAAAAATGCGAAAGTACGAGCCAGATGAGGGCAAATACCAGAACTAACCCAGACATAACCAGCGTTATCCTCTGAAATACTAATCGAAACCAGCTTTTATTGACTGTTTCAGTGTGGTACCACATTACTACGTGATCCAAGCCAGAAAATGCCCAGGGTCTGGCCAACAAGTATGCAAAAAATGCGAAAGTATGTGTTAGGTGATGGCAAATACCAGACCTAACCCAGACATAACCAGCGTTACCCTCCAAAATATTAATCGCAACCAGGTTTAATTGACTGTTTCGGTGTGGAACCACATTGCGACGAGATCCAAACCACAAAAATCCAAGATCTGGCCAACAAGTATGCGAAAAACGCGAAAGTATGTGCCAGATGAGGTCAAATACCAGACCTAACCCAGACATAACCGGCGTTAACCTCTAAAATATTAATCGCAACCAGGTTTAATTGACTCTTTCGGTGTGGTCCCACATTACTACCTGAACCAAACCAGAGAAAGCCCAGGGTATGGCCAACAAGTATGCGAAAAATGCGAAAGTACGAACCAGATGAGGCAAATACCAGACCTAACCCAGACATAACCGGCGTTATCCTCTAAAACATTAATCAAACCAGGTTTAATTGACTGTTTCAGTGTGGTCCCACATTACTACTTGGTCCAAGCCAGAAAAAGGCCAGGATCTGGCCAACAAGTATGCGAAAAATGCGAAGGTACGAGTCAGATGAGGGCAAATACCAGACCTAACCCAGACATAACCGGCGTTATCCTCTAAAATATTAATCGGAACCAGCTTTTACTGACTGTTTCAGTGTGGTACCACATTACTACCTGAACCAAACCAGAGAAAGCCCAGGGGCTGGCCAACAAGTATGCGAAAAATGCGAAAGTACGAGCCAGATGAGGGCAAATACCAGACCTAACCCAGACATAACCGGCGTTATCCTCTAAAACATTAATCAAACCAGGTTTAATTGACTGTTTCAGTGTGGTCCCACATTACTACGTGATTCAAACCAGAAAATGCCCAGGATCTGGCCAACAAGTATGCGAAAAATCCGAAAGTACGAGCCAGATGAGGGCAAATCCCTGACCCAACCGAGACATAACCGGCGTTAGCCTCTAAAATATTAATCGCAACCAGGTTTAATTGAGTGTCTCGGTGTGGTCCCACATTACTACGTGATCCAAGCTAGAAAAAGCCCAGGGTCCGGCCAACAAGTATGCGAAAAATGCGAAAGTACGAACCAGATGAGGGCAAATACCAGACCTAACCCAGACATAACCGGCGTTATCCTCTAAAACATTAATCAAACCAGGTTTAATTGACTGGTTCAGTGTGGTCTCACATTACTACTTGGTCCAAGCCAGAAAAAGGCCAGGATCTGGCCAACAAGTATGCGAAAAATGCGAAGGTACGAGCCAGATGAGGGCAAATACCAGACCTAACCCAGACATAACCGGCGTTATCCTCTAATATATTAATCGCAACCAGGTTTAATTGACTCTTTCGGTGTGGAACCTCATTACTACGGGTTCCAAGCCAGAAGAAACCCTGAATCTGGCCAACAAATATGCGAAACACGCGAAAGTATGGGCCAGATGATTGCAAATACCAGAACTAACCCAGACATAACCAGCGTTATCCTCTGAAATACTAATCGAAACCAGCTTTCATTGACTGTTTCAGTGTGGTACCACATTACTACGTGAGCCAAACAAGAAAAAGCCCAGGATCTGGCCGTCAATTATGCGAAAAATGGAAAGTATGTGCCAGATGATTGCAAATACCAGAACTAACCCAAGCATAACCAGCGTTACCCTCCAAAATATTAATCGCAACCAGGTTTAATTGACTGTTTCGGTGTGGAACCACATTACGACGGGATCCAAACCTCAAATATCCAACATCTGGCCAGCAAGTATGCGAAAAATGCGAAAGTATGTGCTAGATGATGCCAAATACCAGACCGAACCCAGGCATAACCGGCGTTCTCCACTAAAATATTAACCGGAACCAGCTTTTATTGACTGTTTCAGTGTGGTACAACATTACTACGTGATCCAAGCCAGAAAATGCCCAGGGTCTGGCCAACAAGTATGCGAAAAATGCGAAAGTACGAACCAGATGAGGCAAATACCAGACCTAACCCAGACATAACCGGCGTTATCCTCTAAAACATTAATCAAACCAGGTTTAATTGACTGTTTCAGTGTGGTCCCACATTACTACTTGGTCCAAGCCAGAAAAAGGCCAGGATCTGGCCAACAAGTATGCGAAAAATGCGAAGGTACGAGTCAGATGAGGGCAAATACCAGACCTAACCCAGACATAACCGGCGTTATCCTCTAAAATATTAATCGGAACCAGCTTTTACTGACTGTTTCAGTGTGGTACCACATTACTACCTGAACCAAACCAGAGAAAGCCCAGGGGCTGGCCAACAAGTATGCGAAAAATGCGAAAGTACGAGCCAGATGAGGGCAAATACCAGACCTAACCCAGACATAACCGGCGTTATCCTCTAAAACATTAATCAAACCAGGTTTAATTGACTGTTTCAGTGTGGTCCCACATTACTACGTGATTCAAACCAGAAAATGCCCAGGATCTGGCCAACAAGTATGCGAAAAATACGAAATCACGAGCCAGATGAGGGCAAATCCCTGACCCAACCGAGACATAACCGGCGTTAGCCACTAAAATATTAATCGCAACCAGGTTTAATTGAGTGTCTCGGTGTGGTCCCACATTACTACGTGATCCAAGCTAGAAAAAGCCCAGGGTCCGGCCAACAAGTATGCGAAAAATGCGAAAGTACGAACCAGATGAGGGCAAATACCAGAACTAACCCAGACATAACCGGCGTTATCCTCTAAAACATTAATCAAACCAGGTTTAATTGACTGTTTCAGTGTGGTCTCACATTACTACTTGGTCCAAGCCAGAAAAAGGCCAGGATCTGTCCAACAAGTATGCGAAAAATGCGAAGGTACGAGCCAGATGAGGGCAAATACCAGACCTAACCCAGACATAACCGGCGTTATCCTCTAATATATTAATCGCAACCAGGTTTAATTGACTCTTTCGGTGTGGAACCTCATTACTACGGGTTCCAAGCCAGAAGAAACCCTGAATCTGGCCAACAAATATGCGAAACACGCGAAAGTATGGGCCAGATGATTGCAAATACCAGAACTAACCCAGACATAACTAGCGTTATCCGCTAAAGTACTATTCGCAACCAGCTTCTATTGACTGTTTCAGTGTGGTACCACATTACTACGTGATCCAAACCAGAGAATGCCCAGGATCTGGCCAACAAGTATGCGAAAAATACGAAATCACGAGCCAGATGAGGGCAAATCCCAGACCCAACCGAGACATAACCGGCGTTAGCCTCTAAAATATTAATCGCAACCAGGTTTAATTGACTGTCTCGGTGTGGAACCGCATTACTACGTGATACAAACCAGAATAAGGCCAGGATCTGGCCAACAAGTATGCGAAAAATGCGACAGTACGAGTCAGATGATTGAAAATACCAGCACTAACCCAAACATAACCAGCGTTACCCTCCAAAATATTAATGGCAACCAGGTTTAATTGACTGTTTCGGTGTGGAACCACATTGCGACGAGATCCAAACCACAAAAATCCAAGATCTGGCCAACAAGTATGCGAAAAATGCGAAAGTATGTGCTAGATGATGGCTAATACCAGACCTAACCCAGGAATAACCGGTGTTCTCCACTAAAATATTAATCGGAACCAGCTTTTATTGACTGTTTCAGTGTTGTACTACATTACTACGCGATCCAAACCAGAAAAAGCCAAGGATCTGGCCAACAAGTATACGAAAAATGCGAAAGTATTGGCAAGATGATTGCAAATACCAGAACAAACCCAGACATAACTAGCGTTATTCTCTAAAATAATATTCGGAACCAGCTTCTATTGACTGTTTCGGTGTGGTACCGCATTAGTACGTGACACAAACCAGAAAATGGCCAGGATCTGTCCAACAAGTATGCGAAAAATGCGAAAGTACGAGCCAAATGAGGGCAAATACCAGACCTAACCCAGACATAGCCGGCGTTATCCTCTAAAATATTAATCGCAACAAGGTTTAATTGATTGTTTCAGTGTGGTACCGCATTACTACGTGGTCCGAGCCAGAAAAAGGCCAGCATCTGGCCAACAAGTATGCGAAAAATGCGAAGGTACGAGCCAGATGAGGGCAAATACCAGACCTAACCCAGACATAACCGGCGTTATCCTCTAAAATATTAATCGCAACCAGGTTTAATTGACTCTTTCGGTGTGGAACCTCATTACTACGGGTTCCAAGCCAGAAAAAACCCTGGATCTGGCCAACAAATATGCGAAACACGCGAAAGTATGGGCCAGATGATTGCAAATACCAGAACTAGCCCAGACATAACTGGCGTTATCCGCTAAAGTACTATTCGGAACCAGCTTCTATTGACTGTTTCAGTGTGGTACCACATTACTACGTGATCCAAACCAGAAAAAGCCAAGGATCTGGCCAACAAGTATGCGAAAAATGCGAAAGTACGAGCCAGATGAAGGCAAATACCAGGCCTAACCCAGACATAACCAGCGTTATCCTCTAAAATACTAATCGAAACCAGCTTTTATTGACTGTTTCAGTGTGGTACCACATTACTACGTGATCCAAACCAGAAAAAGCCAAGGATCTGGCCAACAAGTATGCGAAAAATGCGAAAGTATTGGCAAGATGATTGCAAATACCAGAACAAACCCAGACATAACTAGCGTTATTCTCTAAAATAATATTCGGAACCAGCTTCTATTGACTGTTTCGGTGTGGTACCGCATTAGTACGTGACACAAACCAGAAAATGGCCAGGATCTGTCCAACAAGTATGCGAAAAATGCGAAAGTACGAGCCAAATGAGGGCAAATACCAGACCTAACCCAGACATAGCCGGCGTTATCCTGTAAAATATTAATCGCAACAAGGTTTAATTGACTGTTTCAGTGTGGTACCGCATTACTACTCGGTCCGAGCCAGAAAAAGGCCAGCATCTGGCCAACAAGTATGCGAAAAATGCGAAGGTACGAGCCAGATGAGGGCAAATACCAGACCTTACCCAGACATAACCGGCGTTATCCTCTAAAATATTAATCGCAACCAGGTTTAATTGACTCTTTCGGTGTGGAACCTCATTACTACGGGTTCCAAGCCAGAAAAAACTCTGGATCTGGCCAACAAATATGCGAAACACGCGAAAGTATGGGCCAGATGATTGCAAATACCAGAACTAGCCCAGACATAACTAGCGTTATCCGCTAAAGTACTATTCGGAACCAGCTTCTATTGACTGTTTCAGTGTGGTACCACATTACTACGTGATCCAAACCAGAAAATGCCCAGGATCTGGCCATCAAGTATGCGAAAAATACGAAATCACGAGCCAGATGAGGGCAAATCCCAGACCCAACCGAGACATAACCGGCGTTAGCCTCTAAAATATTAATCGCAACCAGGTTTAATTGACTGTCTCGGTGTGGAACCGCATTACTACGTGATACAAACCAGAATAAGGCCAGGATCTGGCCAACAAGTATGCGAAAAATGCGAAAGTACGAGCCAGATGATTGCAAATACCAGCACTAACCCAAACATAACCATCGTTACCCTCCAAAATATTAATCGGAACCAGCTTTCATTGACTGCTTCAGGGTGGTACCGCATTACTACGTGATCCAAGCCACAAAAAACCCAAGATCTACACAGCAAGTATGCGAAAAATGCGAAAGTATGTGCTAGATGATGGCAAATAGCAGACCTAACCCAGGAATAACCGGGGTTCTCCACTAAAATATTAATCGGAACCAGCTTTTATTGACTGTTTCAGTGTGGTACGACATTACTACGTGATCCAAACCAGAGAATGCCCAGGATCTGCCCAACAAGTATGCGAAAAATGCGAAAGTACGAGCCAGATGAGGGCAAATACCAGGCCTAACCCAGACATAACCGGCGTTCTCCACTAAAATATTAATCGCAACCAGGTTTAATTGACTGTTTCAGTGTGGTACCACATTACTACGTGGTCCAAGCCAGAAAAAACCCAGGATCTGGCCAACAAATATGCGAAACACGCGAAAGTATGGGCCAGATGATTGCAAATACCAGAACTAACCCAGACATAACTAACGTTACTCTCTAAAATACTATTCGGAACCAGCTTCTATTGACTGTTTCAGTGTGGTACCACATTACTACGTGATCCAAACCAGAAAAAGCCCTGGATCTGGCCATCAAGTATGCGAAAAATACGAAATCACGAGCCAGATGAGGGCAAATCCCAGGCCCAACCGAGACATAACCAGCGTTAGCCTCTAAAATATTAATCGCAACCAGGTTTAATTGACTGTCTCGGTGTGGAACCGCATTACTACGTGATACAAACCAGAATAAGGCCAGGATCTGGCCAACAAGTATGCGAAAAATGCGACAGTACGCGCCAGATGATTGAAAATACCAGCACTAACCCAAACATAACCAGCGTTACCCTCCAAAATATTAATGGCAACCAGGTTTAATTGACTGTTTCGGTGTGGAACCACATTGCGACGAGATCCAAACCACAAAAATCCAAGATCTGGCCAACAAGTATGCGAAAAATGCGAAAGTACGAGCCAGATGAGGGCAAATACCAGACCTAACCCAGACATAACCGGCGTTATCCTGTAAAATATTAATCGCAACAAGGTTTAATTGACTGTTTCAGTGTGGTCCCACATTACTACTTGGTCCACACCAGAAAAAGGCCAGGATCTGTCCAACAAGTATGCGAAAAATGCGAAAGTACGAGCCAGATGAGGGCAAATACCAGAACTAACCCAGACATAACCAGCGTTATCCACTAAAATATTAATCGCAACCAGGTTTAATTGACTCTTTCGGTGTGGAACCTCATTACTACGGGTTCCAAGCCAGAAAAGCCCTGGATCTGGCCAACAAATATGCGAAACACGCGAATGTATGGGCCAGATGATTGCAAATACCAGAACTAACCCAGACATAACTAGCGTTATCCGCTAAAGTACTATTCGGAACCTGCTTCTATTGACTGTTTCAGTGTGGTACCACATTACTACGTGATCCAAGCCAGAAAATGCCCAGGGTCTGGCCAACAAGTATGCAAAACACGCGAATGTATGGGCCAGATGATTGCAAATACCAGAACTAACCCAGACATAACTAGCGTTATCCGCTAAAGTACTATTCGGAACCTGCTTCTATTGACTGTTTCAGTGTGGTACCACATTACTACGTGATCCAAGCCAGAAAATGCCCAGGGTCTGGCCAACAAGTATGCAAAAAATGCGAAAGTATGTGTTAGGTGATGGCAAATACCAGACCTAACCCAGACATAACCAGCGTTACCCCTCCAAAATATTAATCGCAACCAGGTTTAATTGACTGTTTCGGTGTGGAACCACATTGCGACGAGATCCAAACCACAAAAATCCAAGATCTGGCCAACAAGTATGCGAAAAACGCGAAAGTATGTGCCAGATGAGGTCAAATACCAGACCTAACACAGACATAACCGGCGTTATCCTCTAAAATATTAATCGCAACCAGGTTTAATTGACTCTTTCGGTGTGGTCCCACATTACTACCTGAACCAAACCAGAGAAAGCCCAGGGTATGGCCAACAAGTATGCGAAAAATGCGAAAGTACGAACCAGATGAGGCAAATACCAGACCTAACCCAGACATAACCGGCGTTGTCCTCTAAAACATTAATCAAACCAGGTTTAATTGACTGTTTCAGTGTGGTCCCACATTACTACTTGGTCCAAGCCAGAAAAATGCCAGGATCTGGCCAACAAGTATGCGAAAAATGCGAAGGTACGAGTCAGATGAGGGCAAATACCAGACCTAACCCAGACTTAACCGGCGTTATCCTCTAAAATATTAATCGGAACCAGCTTTTACTGACTGTTTCAGTGTGGTACCACATTACTACCTGAACCAAACCAGAGAAAGCCCAGGGGCTGGCCAACAAGTATGCGAAAAATGCGAAAGTACGAGCCAGATGAGGGCAAATACCAGACCTAACCCAGACATAAGCGGCGTTATCCTCTAAAATACTATTCGGAACCAGCTTCTATTGACTGTTTCAGTGTGGTACCACATTACTACGTGATTCAATCCAGAAAATGCCCAGGATCTGGCCAACAAGTATGCGAAAAATACGAAATCACGAGCCAGATGAGGGCAAATACCAGACCTAACCCAGACATAACCGGCGTTATCCTCTAATATATTAATCGCAACCAGGTTTAATTGACTCTTTCGGTGTGGAACCTCATTACTACGGGTTCCAAGCCAGAAGAAACCCTGAATCTGGCCAACAAATATGCGAAACACGCGAAAGTATGGGCCAGATGATTGCAAATACCAGAACTAACCCAGACATAACTAGCGTTATCCGCTAAAGTACTATTCGGAACCTGCTTCTATTGACTGTTTCAGTGTGGTACCACATTACTACGTGATCCAAACCAGAGAATGCCCAGGATCTGGCCAACAAGTATGCGAAAAATACGAAATCACGAGCCAGATGAGGGCAAATCCCAGACCCAACCGAGACATAACCGGCGTTAGCCTCTAAAATATTAATCGCAACCAGGTTTAATTGACTGTCTCGGTGTGGAACCGCATTACTACGTGATACAAACCAGAATAAGGCCAGGATCTGGCCAACAAGTATGCGAAAAATGCGACAGTACGAGCCAGATGATTGAAAATACCAGCACTAACCCAAACATAACCAGCGTTACCTTCCAAAATATTAATGGCAACCAGGTTTAATTGACTGTTTCGGTGTGGAACCACATTGCGACGAGATCCAAACCACAAAAATCCAAGATCTGGCCAACAAGTATGCGAAAAATGCGAAAGTATGTGCTAGACGATGGCTAATACCAGACCTAACCCAGGAATAACCGGTGTTCTCCACTAAAATATTAGTCGGAACCAGCTTTTATTGACTGTTTCAGAGTTGTACCACATTACTACGCGATCCAAACCAGAAACAGCCAAGGATCTGGCCAACAAGTATGCGAAAAATGCGAAAGTATTGGCAAGATGATTGCAAATACCAGAACAAACCCAGACATAACTAGCGTTATTCTCTAAAATAATATTCGGAACCAGCTTCTATTGACTGTTTCGGTGTGGTACCGCATTAGTACGTGACACAAACCAGAAAAAGGCCAGGATCTGTCCAACAAGTATGCGAAAAATGCGAAAGTACGAGCCAAATGAGGGCAAATACCAGACCTAACCCAGACATAACCGGCGTTAGCCTCTAAAATATTAATCGCAACAAGGTTTAATTGACTGTCTCGGTGTGGAACCGCATTACTACGTGATACAAACCAGAATAAGGCCAGGACCTGGCCAACAAGTATGCGAAAAATGCGAAAGTACGAGCCAGATGAGGGCAAATACCAGGCCTAACCCAGACATAACCGGCGTTCTCCACTAAAATATTAATCGCAACCAGATTTAATTGACTGTCTCGGTGTGGTACCACATTACTACGTGGTCCAAGCCAGAAAAAACCCAGGATCTGGCCAACAAATATGCGAAACACGCGAAAGTATGGGCCAGATGATTGCAAATACCAGAACTAGCCCAGACATAACTAGCGTTATCCGCTAAAGTACTATTCGGAACCAGCTTCTATTGACTGTTTCAGTGTGGTACCACATTACTACGTGATCCAAACCAGAGAATGCCCAGGATCTGGCCATCAAGTATGCGAAAAATACGAAATCACGAGCCAGATGAGGGCAAATCCCAGACCCAACCGAGACATAACCGGCGTTAGCCTCTAAAATATTAATCGCAACCATGTTTAATTGACTGTCTCGGTGTGGAACCGCATTACTACGTGATACAAACCAGAATAAGGCCAGGATCTGGCCACAAGTATGCGAAAAATGCGAAAGTACGAGCTAGATGAGGGCAAATACCAGGACTAACCCAGACATAACCAGCGTTATCCACTAAAATATTAATCGCAACCAGGTTTAATTGACTCTTTCGGTGTGGAACCTCATTACTACGGGTTCCAAGCCAGAAAAGCCCTGGATCTGGCCAACAAATATGCGAAACACGCGAATGTATGGGCCAGATGATTGCAAATACCAGAACTAACCCAGACATAACTAGCGTTATCCGCTAAAGTACTATTCGGAACCTGCTTCTATTGACTGTTTCAGTGTGGTACCACATTACTACGTGATCCAAGCCAGAAAATGCCCAGGGTCTGGCCAACAAGTATGCGAAACACGCGAATGTATGGGCCAGATGATTGCAAATACCAGAACTAACCCAGACATAACTAGCGTTATCCGCTAAAGTACTATTCGGAACCTGCTTCTATTGACTGTTTCAGTGTGGTACCACATTACTACGTGATCCAAGCCAGAAAATGCCCAGGGTCTGGCCAACAAGTATGCAAAAAATGCGAAAGTATGTGTTAGGTGATGGCAAATACCAGACCTAACCCAGACATAACCAGCGTTATCCTCTAAAACATTAATCAAACCAGGTTTAACTGACTGTTTCAGTGTGGTCTCACATTACTACTTGGTCCAAGCCAGAAAAAGGCCAGGATCTGGCCAACAAGTATGAGAAAAATGCGAAAGTACGAGACAGATGAGGGCAAATCCCATACCTAACCGAGACATAACCGGGGTTATCCTCTAAAATATTAATCGGAACCAGCTTTCATTGACTGCTTCAGTGTGGTACCGCATTACTACGTGATCCAAGCCACAAAAAACCCAAGATCTACACAGCAGCCCCCTCTCCGCCGCCCGTAAGGTGGCGGAATCCGGGAGGGTGTTGGTGGGGTGGGTTTCGGCGCGAGTGGAAATCCTCGCGCCGCGCCCGCTCCAGTGTCACCGCTGCCTCGAATTGGGGCACGTGAGGCAGTGGTGCACCTCGCCGGTGGACCGCAGCGGTCAGTGTTACCGCTGCGGTGCCAAAGAGCACCGTGCGAGCCAGTGCTCGGCGGCCCCCCACTGCCCGCTGTGTGCGGACATGGGGAGGCCAGCCGATCACAGGGTGGGGAGCAAGAAGTGCTCCCCCCCCTCCCGGAAGGAGAGGAAGAGGCGGGCTGCACCGGCTCCGGTGCCGAGGGCGGTGGCATCGTCCTCCATGGAGGTGGACGGTGCTACGGGGACGGACGGCCGGGAGGAGGCTGGCGCGGCCATTAATTAATGCCGCCCCGCCTCCTCCTCCAGGCCAACCTCAACCACTGCCGCGCGGCACAGGACTTGATGTCCCAAGTCCTCGCGGAGTGGGGGGTTGGCCTGGCGGTCGCCGCCGAGCCGTACCGCGTCCCTGATCACCCTCATTGGGTGGGCGACGCGGACGGCTTGGTGGCGACGGTATGGGGAGGGGGCGACGGGTCCCCACCGTTCTCCTTGTTGGAGCGCGGTCGGGGATTCGTCGCCGTGGACTGGGGGGGAGTCGCTGTGGTGGGGTGCTACATTTCGCCCCGTAGCGGTCACGCTGCGTTCGAGCTGTACTTGGCCGAGGTCGCGGCATGCGTGCAGCGCTACGCGGCCCGGCCGGTGCTGGTCCTGGGGGATTTTAATGCCAAGTCGGTGGCTTGGGGATCCCCCAGGACCTCCGTTCGCGGCGGGATCCTGGGCGATTGGGCGGCGGGGCTCGACCTCCGGGTATTGAACCGGGGGTCGGAGCACACATGCGTGCGGCGATATGGGGGGTCCATCGTGGATGTTGGATTCGCGACCCCCAACGCCGTGCGCATGGTGTCGGGTTGGCACGTGGTCGCGGGGGCAGAGACACTCTCCGATCACCGGTACATCCGGATGGAGGTCTCTGCCGCCGCGAGTGCATCCCGACACGGCCGCCTGCGTGGCACCCCACCACGCCGCTGGGCGCTTCGGCGCCTGGACAAGGACGCCCTGATGGCAGCTACCCTCGCTGCAACTTGGCCGCAGGGAGCGGCCGAGTTGCCGAGCATAGAGGAGGAGGTCGCCCGGCTCGGAGCATTGGTCGCGGGTATTTGCGACGCGGCGATGCCTCGGGTCGGGCGGGCTTCTCCTCGCCGGGCGGTGTACTGGTGGTCGGACGCGATCGCGGAGTTGCGAGTCGCGACTGTCCGCGCCCGACGCCAGTACACCCGCGCGCGCCGTCGTCAACGTACAGGCGACGGCGTGGCGCGAGCGAGGGCAGCTGATGACCTGTATGGAGCATACCGCGTGGCGCGGGTTGCTCTGCAGGTCGCCATCAAACGGGCCAAGACCCGGGCATGGAAGGAGCTCCTCCAGACCCTTGATGACGATCCATGGGGGCGCCCATATAAGGTGGTGCTGAATAAGCTCCGCCCGTGGGCGCCCCCCGTCACCGAGGGTCTTGACCCCCGGCTGCTGGAGGACGTGGTCAATACACTCTTCCCAATTGGGGAGAGGGGACCGCGTCCTCCGGCGGCGGCGGCTGTCCCAGTGGAGTGGACGGCCGAGCTGGGGGTCACGCAGGAGGAGCTGGCAGCGGCCATCAGACGGCTCGGGGTTCGTAACACGGCCCCGGGTCCGGATGGTGTGCCCGGCCGGGTTTGGGTCTTGACCCAGGGCGTCCTTGGGGCCGACCTCAGGCGGTTGTTCGACCGCTGCCTGAGGGACGGGCGATTCCCCCCCAGTTGGAAGGTGGCGAGGATGGTCCTCCTCCGGAAGGAGGGTCGGCCCGCGGAGTCTCCCTCCGCATACCGGCCCATTTGTCTCCTCGACGAGGTGGGCAAGCTCTTCGAGCGTGTGATTGCTGCCCGCCTCGTCGAGCACCTGTCGCGGGGTGATCCCGGTCTGGCCGACTGCCAGTTCGGTTTCCGCGGGGGCCGATCGACTATCGACGCGATAGGTCGTGTGAGGGCCCTCTCGGAGGCGGCCGTCTCCCGGGGAGGGGTGGCATTGGCAGTATCCTTGGATATTGCCAATGCCTTTAACACCCTCCCCTGGAAAGAGATAAGGAGGGGACTCGAATATCATCGAGTCCCACCTTGTCTCAGGGCGGTCGTCGGGGATTATCTCCGCGGCAGGTGGATCGAGTATCCGGGCCTGGATGGTGATATGCGGAGGGAGGTGTACTGCGGTGTTCCGCAGGGGTCGGTCCTCGGGCCAATCCTGTGGAACATCGCGTACGACTCGGTGTTGCGGGCCGGCCTCCCCGACGGCGTCAGCACGGTGTGTTATGCGGATGACACACTGGTGCTGGCCGTCGGGACGCACTGGGGGAGGGCCATGCGTCGCGCGGAGGAGGGGTCGCAACGCGTCGTCGACCGGATCAGGGGGATGGGGATGACGGTGGCGGTCCATAAGACCGAGGTGATTGCGTTTCATTCACCTCGGCAGGATCCGCCACCCCCTCTGATCCGGGTGGGTGGGGCTGACATCGAGGTGAAGCCCCAGATCAGGTATCTAGGGCTGATCCTCGATAGGCACTGGCGTTTCGAGGAGCATTTCCGCTGCCTGGTCCCCCGGTTGGAAAGGATGGTTGCGGCTCTGGGCCGGATCCTGCCCAACCTGGGGGGCCCGGCGGGCCGAGTTCGTCGCCTCTATGTGGCAATGGTCCAGTCGGTGGCCCTATACGGGGCCCCCGTCTGGGCGGACGACCTGGCTGCCTCCCGGCGCAGCATGACTATGCTGCGTCGGGTGCAGAGGCGCATGGCGCTCAGGGTTGTCCGCGGGTATCGGACCATGTCACATGAGGCGGCGACGGTTCTAGCGGGGATGCCGCCCATGGACCTGCTCGCGCGGTCTCACGCGGTGATGTACCGGCACCGCGTCGACCGTCGGGCGGGGGTGGGGGCGGTCCCGGGCGGGCAGGAACCTGCTTGGGGCGATTTGAAGCGCCAGGCCCGGCAGTCCGTGTTGCTCGCGTGGCAGGAGCGGCTGGCTCTGCCAACCGCGGGGCACCGGACTGTCGGGGCGGTTCGGCCACTCCTGAAGGAGTGGCTGGACAGAGGCCATGGCAGCCTCACCTACCGGATGGCACAGGTATTTTCCGGGCATGGCAGCTTCGGAAGATACCTGTGCCGGATAGGGAAGGAGCCGACGGCGCGTTGCTGCCACTGCGACGCTGAGCAGGACACGGCGGATCATACCCTTGAGGTATGCCCCGCGTGGGAGGGGGAGCGCCGTGTCCTGGTCGGCGTCGTCGGGCGGGATGTCTCGCTGCCGGGCGTGGTGCGCGCCATGCTCGGCAGCGAGGAGAAGTGGAGGGCCGTGGCCTCCTTCTGCGAGAACGTAATGTTGCAGAAGGAGGCCGCGGGGAGGGAGCGCGAGCTTCAGCGGCGCGCTGATGCTCGCGCGCGTGCGGTGGCCCGAGGTCGTCGCCCGGTCGCGAGGCGTCGCGGGCGGCCGCCTCGGCGTGGCGGATGACCTAGGCTGGGGGGGGGGTCCTGAGGGGACCCTCCTCCCGCCAGGCGGCGCCGGGTCGGACCGGTTGGGGGTAGGAGTGCCTCCCCCTACCGGTCCGACGCAAGGGGAGGCACCCTCGGCGGTCTGGTGCGGCCATGAACGCCCGGCCGCCGAGGGGTGGAAACGGGGTCGCGGGCGGTTGCGAGTTGGGGCTCGCAGCCGCCACTAAACACGGCCCCGGGACGGATAGCGGCGGGATGGAGTGGCCCCGTCCCGCCGCTATGAGGCAGTGTGTCTACTGGGGGGACCGATTGTCCCCCCGGGGGATGGGCGCGAAAGCGCGGGCACGGGGAGGATATCGGAAGAATGCTTCGAGCGATTCCCGGTATCCTCCCAAAGCGTGCCGAAGGGTCACCGTGGGGTTTTTAGTGGGTAGGTCCCGCGCCTGTCGTTGTACGGGCGCGGGGAATCCCACACACCCCTCCCACCTCTCCCCAAGGAGGTGGGAGGGAGTCTTTCGAAGATTTTCCCCACGACAAAAAAAAAAAAAAAAAAAAAAAAGATCTACACAGCAAGTATGCGAAAAATGCGAAAGTATGTGCTAGATGATGGCAAATAGCAGACCTAACCCAGGAATAACCGGTGTTCTCCACTAAAATATTAATCGGAACCAGCTTTTATTGACTGTTTCAGTGTGGTACAACATTACTACGTGATCCAAGCCAGAAAAAACCCAGGATCTGCCCAACAAGTATGCGAAAAATGCGAAAGTACGAGCCAGATGAGGGCAAATACCAGACCTAACCCAGACATAACCGGCGTTATCCACTAAAATATTAATCGCAACCAGGTTTAATTGACTCTTTCGGTGTGGAACCTCATTACTACGGGTTCCAAGCCAGAAAAAACCCTGGATCTGGCCAACAAATATGCGAAACACGCGAAAGTATGGGCCAGATGATTGCAAATACCAGAACTAACCCAGACATAACTAGCGTTATCCGCTAAGGTACTATTCGGAACCAGCTTCTATTGACTGTTTCAGTGTGGTACCACATTACTACGTGATCCAAACCAGAGAATGCCCAGGATCTGGCCATCAAGTATGCGAAAAATACGAAATCACGAGCCAGATGAGGGCAAATCCCAGGCCCAACCGAGACATAACCGGCGTTAGCCTCTAAAATATTAATCGCAACCAGGTTTAATTGACTGTTTTGGTGTGGTACCGCACTACTACGTGATCCAAGCCATAAAAAGACCAGGATCTGGCCAAGAAGTATGTGAAAAATGCGAAAGTACGAGCCAGATGAAGGCAAATCCCAGACCTAACCGAGACATAACCGGCGTTATCCCCTAAAGTATTAATCGCAACCAGGTTTAATTTACTGTTTCGGTGTGGTACCGCATTACTACGTGATACAAACCAGAAACGGCCAGGATCTGGGCAATAAGTATGCGAAAAATGCGAAATTATGAGCTAGATGATTGCAAATACCTGGCCTAACACAAGCATAAACAGAGTGTTCCTCTAAAATATTAATCGGAACCAGGCTTTATTTAGTATTTCGGTGTGGTACCACATTACTACCTGATCCAAACCAGAAACAACTCAGGATCTGGTCAACAAGTATACGAAAAATGCGACAATATGAGCCAAATGGTTGCAAACACCAGAACTAACCCAGACATAACCGGCGTTATCCTATAAAATATTGACGGATTCCAGGTTGAATAGACTATTTCAGTGTACCACCACATTGATTCGTGATCCTAAGCAGAAAAGAACCCAGGATATGGTAGACAGGTATGCGAAAAATGCGTAAGTACGAGCCAGATGAGGGAGAATCCCAGACCTAACCGAGACATAACCAGCGTTATCCTCTAAAATACTATTCGGAACCAGCTTCTATTGGCTGTTTCAGTGTGGTACCACATTACTACCTGGTCCAAGCCAGAAAAAGGCCAGGATCTGGCCAGCAAGTATGAGAAAAATGCGAAAGTACGAGACAGATGAGGGCAAATACCAGACCTAACCGAGACATAACCAGCGTTATCCTCTAAAATACTATTCGGAACCAGCTTCTATTGACTGTTTCAGTGTGGTACCACATTACTACATGATCCAAGCCAGAAAAAACCCAAGATCTGGACAACAAGTATGCGAAAAATGCGAAAGTATGTGCTAGATGGTGGCAAATAGCAGACCTAACCCAGGAATAACCGGTGTTCTCCTCTAAAATATTAATCGGAACCAGCTTTTATTGACTGTTTCAGTGTGGTACAACATTACTACGTGATCCAAGCCATAAAATGCCCGGGGTCTGGCCAACAAGTATGCGAAAAATGCGAAAGTACGAGCCAGATGAGGGCAAATACCAGACCTAACCCAGACATAACCGGCGTTATCCTCTAAAATATTAATCGCAACCAGGATTAATTGACTGTTTCAGTGTGGTATCACAATACTACGTGATCCAAACCAGAAAAAGCCCAGGGTGTGGCCAACAAGTATGCGAAAAATGCGAAAGTACGAGCCAGATGAGGGCAAATCCCAGACCTAACCCTGACATAACTGGCGTTATCCTCTAAATTATTAATCGCAACCAGGATTAACTGACTGTTGCGACGTGGTACCGTGTTGCTTCGTGATCCAAACCAGAAAAAGGCCAGGACCTGGCCAACAAGTATGCGAAAAATACGAACGTACGAGCCAGATGAGGGCAAATACCGGACTAAACCCAGACATAACCGGCATTATCCTCTAAAACATTAATCGGAACCAGCTTTCATTGACTGTTTCAGTGTGGTACCACATTACTACGTGATCCAAACCACAAAAAACCCAAGATCTTTCCAGCAAGTATGCGAAAAATGCGAAAGAATGTGCTAGATGATGGCAAATACCAGACCTAACCCAGGCATAACCGGTGTTCTCAACTAAAATATTAATCGGAACCAGGTTTAATTGACTCTTTCGGTGTGGAACTTCATTACTACGTGATCGAAACCAGAAGAAGGGCAGGATCTGGACAACAAGTATGCAAAAAATGCGAAAGTATGGGCCAGATGATTGCAAATACCAGAACTAACCCAGACAACACTAGCGTTATCCGCTGAAGTACTATTCGGAACCAGCTTCTATTGACTGTTTCAGTGTGGTACCACATTACTACGTGATCCAAGCCATAAAAAGACCAGGATCTGGCCAACAAGTATGCGAAAAATGCGAAAGTACGAGCCAGATGAGGGCAAATACCAGACCTAACCCAGACATAACCGGCGCTATCCTCTAAAATACTAATCGCAACCAGGTTTAATTGACTGTTTCAGTGTGGTCCCACATTACGACTTGGTCCAAGCCAGAAAAAGGCCAGGATCTGGCCAACAAGTATGCGAAAAATGCGAAAGTATGGCCAGATGATTGCAAATACCAGAACTAACCCAGACAACACTAGCGTTATCCGCTAAAGTACTATTCGGAACCAGCTTCTATTGACTGTTTCAGTGTGGTACCACATTACTACGTGATCCAAACCAGAGAATGCCCAGGATCTGGCCAACAAGTATGTGAAAAATACGAAATCATGAGCCAGATGAGGGCAAATCCCAGACCCAACCGAGACATAACCGGCGTTAGCCTCTAAAATATTAATCGCAACCAGGTTTAATTGACTGTTTCAGTGTAGTCACACATTACTACTTGGTCCAAGCCAGAAAAAGGCCAGGATCTGGCCAACAAGTATGCGAATTATGCGAAGGTACGAGCCAGATGAGGGCAAATACCCGACCTAACCCAGACATAACCGGCGTTATCCTCTAAAATATTAATCGCAACCAGGTTTAATTGACTCTTTCGGTGTGGAACCTCATTACTACGGGTTCCATGCCAGAAAAAACCCTGGATCTGGCCAACAAATATGCGAAACACGCGAAAGTATGGGCCAGATGATTGCAAATACCAGAACTAACCCAGACATAACCGGCGTTATCCTCTAAAATATTAATCCGAACCAGCTTTTATTGACTGTTTCAGTGTGGTACCACATTACTACCTGAACCAAACCAGAGAAAGCCCAGGGTCTGGCCAACAAGTATGCGAAAAATGCGAAAGTACGAGATGAGGGCAAATCCCATACCTAAACGAGACATAACCGGTGCTATCCTCTAAAATATTAATCGCAACCAGGTTTAATTGACTGTTTCGGTGTGGTACCGCATTACTACGTGATACAAACCAGAAAAAGGCCAGGATCTGCCCAACAAGTATGCGAAAAATGCGAAAGTACGAGCCAGATGAGGGCAAATACCAGACCTGACCCAGACATAGCCGGCGTTATCCTCTAAAATACTAATCGGGAAAAGCTTTCATTGACTGTTTCAGTGTGGTACCACATTACTACGTGATCCAAACCAGAAAAAGCCCAGGACCTGGCCAACAAGTATGCGAAAAATGCGAAAGTATGTGCTAGATGATGGCTAATACCAGACCTAACCCAGGAATAACCGGTGTTCTCCACTAAAATATTAATCGGAACCAGCTTTTATTGACTGTTTCAGTGTTGTACCACACTACTACGTGATCCAAACCAGAAAAAGCCAAGGATCTGGCCAACAAGTATGCGAAAAATGCGAAAGTATTGGCAAGATGAGGGCAAATACCAGAACTATCCCAGACATAACCAGTGTTATCCTCTAAAATACTAATCAGAACCAGCTTTCATTGACTGTTTCAGTGTGGTACCACATTACTACGTGAGCCAAACAAGAAAAAGCCCAGGATCTGGCCGTCAATTATGCGAAAAATGCGAAAGTATGTGCCAGATGATTGCAAATACCAGAACTAACCCAAGCATAACCAGCGTTACCCTCCAAAATATTAATCGCAACCAGGTTTAATTGACTGTTTCGGTGTGGAACCACATTACGACGGGATCCAAACCTCAAAAATCCAACATCTGGCCAGCAAGTATGCGAAAAATGCGATAGTATGTGCTAGATGATGCCAAATACCAGACCGAACCCAGGCATAACCGGCGTTCTCCACTAAAATATTAACCGGAACCAGCTTTTATTGACTGTTTCAGTGTGGTACAACATTACTACGTGATCCAAGCCAGAAAATGCCCAGGGTCTGGCCAACAAGTATGCGAAAATTGCTAAAGTACGAGCCAGATGAGGGCAAAAACCAGACCTAACCCAGACGTAACCGGCGTTATCCTCTAAAATATTAATCGCAACCAGGATTAATTGACTGTTTCAGTGTGGTACACATTACTACGTGATCCAAACCAGAAAAAGGCCAGGATCTGGCCAACAAGTATGCAAAAAATACGAACGTACGAGCCAGATGAGGGCAAATACCGGACCAAACCCAGACATAACCGGCATTATCCTCTAAAACATAAATCGGAACCAGCTTTCATTGACTGTTTCAGTGTGGTACAACATTACTACGTGATCCAAGCCAGAAAATGCCCAGGGTCTGGCCAACAAGTATGCGAAAAATGCGAAAGTACGAGATGAGGGCAAATCCCATACCTAAACGAGACATAACCGGTGCTAACCTCTAAAATATTAATCGCAACCAGGTTTAATTGACTGTTTCGGTGTGGTACCGCATTACTACGTGATACAAACCAGAAAAAGGCCAGGATCTGCCCAACAAGTATGCGAAAAATGCGAAAGTACGAGCCAGATGAGGGCAAATACCAGACCTAACCCAGACATAGCCGGCGTTATCCTCTAAAATACTAATCGGGAAAAGCTTTCATTGACTGTTTCAGTGTGGTACCACATTACTACGTGATCCAAACCAGAAAAAGCCCAGGACCTGGCCAACAAGTATGCGAAAAATGCGAAAGTATGTGCTAGATGATGGCTAATACCAGACCTAACCCAGGAATAACCGGTGTTCTCCACTAAAATATTAATCGGAAACAGCTTTTATTGACTGTTTCAGTGTTGTACCACACTACTACGTGATCCAAACCAGAAAAAGCCAAGGATCTGGCCAACAAGTATGCGAAAAATGCGAAAGTATTGGCAAGATGAGGGCAAATACCAGAACTATCCCAGACATAACCAGTGTTATCCTCTAAAATACTAATCAGAACCAGCTTTCATTGACTGTTTCAGTGTGGTACCACATTACTACGTGAGCCAAACAAGAAAAAGCCCAGGATCTGGCCGTCAATTATGCGAAAAATGCGAAAGTATGTGCCAGATGATTGCAAATACCAGAACTAACCCAAGCATAACCAGCGTTACCCTCCAAAATATTAATCGCAACCAGGTTTAATTGACTGTTTCGGTGTGGAACCACATTACGACGGGATCCAAACCTCAAAAATCCAACATCTGGCCAGCAAGTATGCGAAAAATGCGATAGTATGTGCTAGATGATGCCAAATACCAGACCGAACCCAGGCATAACCGGCGTTCTCCACTAAAATATTAACCGGAACCAGCTTTTATTGACTGTTTCAGTGTGGTACAACATTACTACGTGATCCAAGCCAGAAAATGCCCAGGGTCTGGCCAACAAGTATGCGAAAATTGCTAAAGTACGAGCCAGATGAGGGCAAAAACCAGACCTAACCCAGACATAACCGGCGTTATCCTCTAAAATATTAATCGCAACCAGGATTAATTGACTGTTTCAGTGTGGTACACATTACTACGTGATCCAAACCAGAAAAAGGCCAGGATCTGGCCAACAAGTATGCAAAAAATACGAACGTACGAGCCAGATGAGGGCAAAAACCGGAACAAACCCAGACATAACCGGCATTATCCTCTAAAACATAAATCGGAACCAGCTTTCATTGACTGTTTCAGTGTGGTACCACATTACTACGTGATCCAACCCACAAAAAACCCAAGATCTTTCCAGCAAGTATGCGAAAAATGCGAAAGAATGTGCTAGATGATGGCAAATACCAGACCTAACCCAGGCATAACCGGTGTTCTCCACTAAAATATTAATCGGAACCAGGTTTAATTGACTCTTTCGGTGTGGAACTTCATTACTACGTGATCGAAACCAGAAGAAGGCCAGGATCTGGCCAACACGTATGCGAAAAATGCGAAAGTATGGGCCAGATGATTGCAAATACCAGAACTAACCCAGACATAACTAGCGTTATTCCCTAAAATACTATTCGGAACCAGCTTCTATTGACTGTTTCGGTGTGGTACCGCATTAGTACGTGACACAAACTGGAAAAAGGCCAGGATCTGTCCAACAAGTATGCGAAAAATGCGAAAGTACGAGCCAGATGAGGGCAAATACCAGACCTAACCCAGACATAACCGGCGTTATCCTGTAAAGTATTAATCGCAACAAGGTTTAATTGTCTGTTTCAGTGTGGTCCCACATTACTACTTGGTCCAAGCCAGAAAAAGGCCAGGATCTGTCCAACAAGTATGCGAAAAATGCGAAAGTACGAGCCAGATGAAGGCAAATACCAGACCTAACCCAGACATAACCGGCGTTATCCTCTAAAATATTAATCGCAACCAGGTTTAATAGACTGTTTCGGTGTGGTACCGCATTACTACGTGACACAAACCAGAAACAGGTCAGGATCTGGTTAACAAGTATGCGAAAAATGCGAAAGTACGAGCCAGATGAGGGCAAATACCAGAACTAACCCAGACATAACCAGCGTTATCCTCTAAAATACTAATCGAAACCAGCTTTTATTGACTGTTTCAGTGTGGTACCACATTACTACGTGATCCAAGCCAGAAAATGCCCAGGGTCTGGCCAACAAGTATTCAAAAAATGCGAAAGTATGTGTTAGGTGATGGCAAATACCAGACCTAACCCAGACATAACCAGCGTTACCCTCCAAAATATTAATCGCAACCAGGTTTAATCGACTGTTTCGGTGTGGAACCACATTGCGACGAGATCCAAACCACAAAAATCCAAGATATGGCCAACAAGTATGCGAAAAACGCGAAAGTATGAGCCAGATGAGGTCAAATACCAGACCTAACCCAGACATAACCGGCGTTAACCTCTAAAATATTAATCGCAACCAGGTTTAATTGACTCTTTCGGTGTGGTCCCACATTACTACCTGAACCAAACCAGAGAAAGCCCAGGGTATGGCCAACAAGTATGCGAAAAATGCGAAGGTACGAGTCAGATGAGGGCAAATACCAGACCTAACCCAGACATAACCGGCGTTATCCTCTAAAATATTAATCGGAACCAGCTTTTACTGACTGTTTCAGTGTGGTACCACATTACTACCTGAACCAAACCAGAGAAAGCCCAGGGGCTGGCCAACAAGTATGCGAAAAATGCGAAAGTACGAGCCAGATGAGGGCAAATACCAGACCTAACCCAAACATAAGCGGCGTTATCCTCTAAAATACTATTCGGAACCAGCTTCTATTGATTGTTTCAGTGTGGTACCACATTACTACGTGATTCAAACCAGAAAATGCCCAGGATCTGGCCAACAAGTATGCGAAAAATACGAAATCACGAACCAGATGAGGGCAAATACCAGACCTAACCCAGACATAACCGGCGTTATCCTGTAAAATATTAATCGCAACAAGGTTTAATTGACTGTTTCAGTGTGGTACCGCATGACTACGTGGTCCGAGCCAGAAAAAGGCCAGCATCTGGCCAACAAGTATGCGAAAAATGCGAAGGTACGAGCCAGATGAGGGCAAATACCAGACCTAACCCAGACATAACCGGCGTTATCCTCTAAAATATTAATCGCAACCAGGTTTAATTGACTCTTTCGGTGTGGAACCTCATTACTACGGGTTCCAAGCCAGAAAAAACCCTGGATCTGGCCAACAAATATGCGAAACACGCGAATGTATGGGCCAGATGATTGCAAATACCAGAACTAGCCCAGACATAACTAGCGTTATCCGCTAAAGTACTATTCGGAACCAGCTTCTATTGACTGTTTCAGTGTGGTACCACATTACTACGTGATCCAAACCAGAGAATGCCCAGGATCTGGCCATCAAGTATGCGAAAAATACGAAATCACGAGCCAGATGAGGGCAAATCCCAGACCCAACCGAGACATAACCGGCGTTAGCCTCTAAAATATTAATCGCAACCAGGTTTAATTGACTGTCTCGGTGTGGAACCGCATTACTACGTGATACAAACCAGAATAAGGCCAGGATCTGGCCAACAAGTATGCGAAAAATGCGACAGTACGAGCCAGATGATTGAAAATACCAGCACTAACCCAAACATAACCAGCGTTACCCTCCAAAATATTAATGGCAACCAGGTTTAATTGACTGTTTCGGTGTGGAACCACATTGCGACGAGATCCAAACCACAAAAATCCAAGATCTGGCCAACAAGTATGCGAAAAATGCGAAAGTATGTGCTAGATGATGGCTAATACCAGACCTAACCCGGGAATAACCGGTGTTCTCCACTAAAATATTAATCGGAACCAGCTTTTATTGACTGTTTCAGTGTTGTACTACATTACTACGCGATCCAAACCAGAAAAAGCCAAGGATCTGGCCAACAAGTATGCGAAAAATGCGAAAGTATTGGCAAGATGATTGCAAATACCAGAACAAACCCAGACATAACTAGCGTTATTCTCTAAAATAATATTCGGAACCAGCTTCTATTGACTGTTTCGGTGTGGTACCGCATTAGTACGTGACACAAACCAGAAAATGGCCAGGATCTGTCCAACAAGTATGCGAAAAATGCGAAAGTACGAGCCAAATGAGGGCAAATACCAGACCTAACCCAGACATAACCGGCGTTATCCTGTAAAATATTAATCGCAACAAGGTTTAATTGACTGTTTCAGTGTGGTACCGCATTACTACGTGGTCCGAGCCAGAAAAAGGCCAGCATCTGGCCAACAAGTATGCGAAAAATGCGAAGGTACGAGCCAGATGAGGGCAAATACCAGACCTAACCCAGACATAACCGGCGTTATCCTCTAAAATATTAATCGCAACCAGGTTTAATTGACTCTTTCGGTGTGGAACCTCATTACTACGGGTTCCAAGCCAGAAAAAACCCTGGATCTGGCCAACAAATATGCGAAACACGCGAAAGTATGGGCCAGATGATTGCAAATACCAGAACTAGCCCAGACATAACTAGCGTTATCGGCTAAAGTACTATTCGGAACCAGCTTCTATTGACTGTTTCAGTGTGGTACCACATTACTACGTGATCAAAACCAGAGAATGCCCAGGATCTGGCCATCAAGTATGCGAAAAATACGAAATCACGAGCCAGATGAGGGCAAATCCCAGACCCAACCGAGACATAACCGGCGTTAGCCTCTAAAATATTAATCGCAACCAGGTTTAATTGACTGTCTCGGTGTGGAACCGCATTACTACGTGATACAAACCAGAATAAGGCCAGGATCTGGCCAACAAGTATGCGAAAAATGCGAAAGTACGAGCCAGATGATTGCAAATACCAGCACTAACCCAAACATAACCATCGTTACCCTCCAAAATATTAATCGCAACCAGGTTTAATTGACTGTTTCGGTGTGGAACCACATTGCGACGAGATCCAAACCACAAAAATCCAAGATCTGGCCAACAAGTATGCGAAAAATGCGAAAGTATGTGCTAGATGATGGCTAATACCAGACCTAACCCAGGAATAACCGGTGTTCTCCACTAAAATATTAGTCGGAACCAGCTTTTATTGACTGTTTCAGTGTTGTACCACATTACTACGCGATCAAAACCAGAAAAAGCCAAGGATCTGGCCAACAAGTATGCGAAAAATGCGAAAGTACGAGCCAGATGAGGGCAAATACCAGGCCTAACCCAGACATAACCGGCGTTCTCCACTAAAATATTGATCGCAACCAGGTTTAATTGACTGTTTCAGTGTGGTACCACATTACTACGTGGTCCAAGCAAGAAAAAACCCAGGATCTGGCCAACAAATATGCGAAACACGCGAAAGTATGGGCCAGATGATTGCAAATACCAGAACTAACCCAGACATAACTAACGTTACTCTCTAAAATACTATTCGGAACCAGCTTCTATTGACTGTTTCAGTGTGGTACCACATTACTACGTGATCCAAACCAGAAAAAGCCCTGGATCTGGCCATCAAGTATGCGAAAAATACGAAATCACGAGCCAGATGAGGGCAAATCCCAGACCCAACCGAGACATAACCGGCGTTAGCCTCTGAAATATTAATCGCAACCAGGTTTAATTGACTGTCTCGGTGTGGAACCGCATTACTACGTGATACAAACCAGAATAAGGCCAGGATCTGGCCAACAAGTATGCGAAAAATGCGACAGTACGAGCCAGATGATTGAAAATACCAGCACTAACCCAAACATAACCAACGTTACCCTCCAAAATATTAATGGCAACCAGGTTTAATTGACTGTTTCGGTGTGGAACCACATTGCGACGAGATCCAAACCACAAAAATCCAAGATCTGGCCAACAAGTATGCGAAAAATGCGAAAGTATGTGCTAGATGATGGCTAATACCAGACCTAACCCAGGAATAACCGGTGTTCTCCACTAAAATATTAATCGGAACCAGCTTTTATT
Source organism: Colletes latitarsis (assembly GCF_051014445.1). NCBI lineage: Eukaryota > Metazoa > Arthropoda > Insecta > Hymenoptera > Colletidae > Colletes > Colletes latitarsis. Next base: position 5,078,179 of record NC_135137.1, read on the forward strand.
GACTGCTTCAGTGTTGTACTACATTACTACGCGATCCAAACCAGAAAAAGCCAAGGATCTGGCCAACAAGTATGCGAAAAATGCGAAAGTATTGGCAAGATGATTGCAAATACCAGAACAAACCCAGACATAACTAGCGTTATTCTCTAAAATAATATTCGGAACCAGCTTCTATTGACTGTTTCGGTGCCGCATTAGTACGTGACACAAACCAGGAAATGGCCAGGATCTGTCCAACAAGTATGCGAAAAATGCGAAAGTACGAGCCAAATGAGGGCAAATACCAGACCTAACCCAGACATAACCGGCGTTATCCTGTAAAATATTAATCGCAACAAGGTTTAATTGACTGTTTCAGTGTGGTACCGCATTACTACGTGGTCCGAGCCAGAAAAAGGCCAGCATCTGGCCAACAAGTATGCGAAAAATGCGAAGGTACGAGCCAGATGAGGGCAAATACCTGACCTAACCCAGACATAACCGGCGTTATCCTCTAAAATATTAATCGCAACCAGGTTTAATTGACTCTTTTGGTGTGGAACCTCATTACTACGGGTTCCAAGCCAGAAAAAACCCTGGATCTGGCCAACAAATATGCGAAACACGCGAAAGTATGGGCCAGATGATTGCAAATACCAGAACTAGCCCAGACATAACTAGCGTTATCCGCTAAAGTACTATTCGGAACCAGCTTCTATTGACTGCTTCAGTGTGGTACCACATTACTACGTGATCCAAACCAGAGAATGCCCAGGATCTGGCCATCAAGTATACGAAAAATACGAAATCACGAGCCAGATGAGGGCAAATCCCAGACCCAACCGAGACATAACCGGCGTTAGCCTCTAAAATATTAATCGCAACCAGGTTTAATTGACTGTCTCGGTGTGGAACCGCATTACTACGTGATACAAACCAGAATAAGGCCAGGATCTGGCCAACAAGTATGCGAAAAATGCGACAGTACGAGCCAGATGATTGAAAATACCAGCACTAACCCAAACATAACCAACGTTACCCTCCAAAATATTAATGGCAACCAGGTTTAATTGACTGTTTCGGTGTGGAACCACATTGCGACGAGATCCAAACCACAAAAATCCAAGATCTGGGCAACAAGTATGCGAAAAATGCGAAAGTATGTGCTAGATGATGGCTAATACCAGACCTAACCCAGGAATAACCGGTGTTCTCCACTAAAATATTAGTCGGAACCAGCTTTTATTGACTGTTTCAGTGTTGTACCACATTACTACGCGATCCAAACCAGAAAAAGCCAAGGATCTGGCCAACAAGTATGCGAAAAATGCGAAAGTATTGGCAAGATGATTGCAAATACCAGAACAAACCCAGACATAACTAGCGTTATTCTCTAAAATAATATTCGGAACCAGCTTCTATTGACTGTTTCGGTGTGGTACAGCATTAGTACGTGACACAAACCAGAAAAAGGCCAGGATCTGTCCAACAAGTATGCGAAAAATGCGAAAGTACGAGCCAAATGAGGGCAAATACCAGACCTAACCCAGACATAACCGGCGTTAGCCTCTAAAATATTAATCGCAACAAGGTTTAATTGACTGTCTCGGTGTGGAACCGCATTACTACGTGATACAAACCAGAATAGGGCCAGGATCTGGCCAACAAGTATGCGAAAAATGCGAAAGTACGAGCCAGATGAGGGCAAATACCAGGCCTAACCCAGACATAACCGGCGTTCTCCACTAAAATATTAATCGCAACCAGATTTAATTGACTGTCTCGGTGTGGTACCACATTACTACGTGGTCCAAGCCAGAAAAAACCCAGGATCTGGCCAACAAATATGCGAAACACGCGAAAGTATGGGCCAGATGATTGCAAATACCAGAACTAGCCCAGACATAACTAGCGTTATCCGCTAAAGTACTATTCGGAACCAGCTTCTATTGACTGTTTCAGTGTGGTACCACATTACTACGTGATCCAAACCAGAGAATGCCCAGGATCTGGCCATCAAGTATGCGAAAAATACGAAATCACGAGCCAGATGAGGGCAAATCCCAGACCCAACCGAGACATAACCGGCGTTATCCTCTAAAATACTATTCGGAACCAGCTTCTATTGACTGTTTCAGTGTGGTACCACATTACTACGTGATTCAAACCAGAAAATGCCCAGGATCTGGCCAACAAGTATGCGAAAAATACGAAATCACGTGCCAGATGAGGGCAAATCCCTGACCCAACCGAGACATAACCGGCGTTAGCCTCTAAAATATTAATCGCAACCAGGTTTAATTGAGTGTCTCGGTGTGGTCCCACATTACTACGTGATCCAAGCTAGAAAAAGCCCAGGGTCCGGCCAACAAGTATGCGAAAAATGCGAAAGTACGAACCTGATGAGGGCAGATACCAGACCTAACCCAGACATAACCGGCGTTATCCTCTAAAACATTAATCAAACCAGGTTTAACTGACTGTTTCAGTGTGGTCTCACATTACTACTTGGTCCAAGCCAGAAAAAGGCCAGGATCTGGCCAACAAGTATGAGAAAAATGCGAAAGTACGAGACAGATGAGGGCAAATCCCATACCTAACCGAGACATAACCGGGGTTATCCTCTAAAATATTAATCGGAACCAGCTTTCATTGACTGCTTCAGTGTGGTACCGCATTACTACGTGATCCAAGCCACAAAAAACCCAAGATCTACACAGCAAGTATGCGAAAAATGCGAAAGTATGTGCTAGATGATGGCAAATAGCAGACCTAACCCAGGAATAACCGGTGTTCTCCACTAAAATATTAATCGGAACCAGCTTTTATTGACTGTTTCAGTGTGGTACGACATTACTACGTGATCCAAACCAGAGAATGCCCAGGATCTGCCCAACAAGTATGCGAAAAATGCGAAAGTACGAGCCAGATGAGGGCAAATACCAGACCTAACCCAGACATAACCGGCGTTATCCACTAAAATATTAATCGCAACCAGGTTTAATTGACTCTTTCGGTGTGGAACCTCATTACTACGGGTTCCAAGCCAGAAAAGCCCTGGATCTGGCCAACAAATATGCGAAACACGCGAATGTATGGGCCAGATGATTGCAAATACCAGAACTAACCCAGACATAAATAGCGTTATCCGCTAAAGTATTATTCGGAACCTGCTTCTATTGACTGTTTCAGTGTGGTAACACATTACTACGTGATCCAAACCAGAGAATGCCCAGGATCTGGCCAACAAGTATGCGAAAAATACGAAATCACGAGCCAGATGAGGGCAAATCCCAGACCCAACCGAGACATAACCGGCGTTAGCCTCTAAAATATTAATCGCAACCAGGTTTAATTGACTGTCTCGGTGTGGAACCGCATTACTACGTGATACAAACCAGAATAAGGCCAGGATCTGGCCAACAAGTATGCGAAAAATGCGACAGTACGAGCCAGATGATTGAAAATACCAGCACTAACCCAAACATAACCAGCGTTACCCTCCAAAATATTAATGGCAACCAGGTTTAATTGACTGTTTCGGTGTGGAACCACATTGCGACGAGATCCAAACCACAAAAATCCAAGATCTGGCCAACAAGTATGCGAAAAATGCGAAAGTACGAGCCAGATGAGGGCAAATACCAGACCTAACCCAGACATAACCGGCGTTATCCTGTAAAATATTAATCGCAACAAGGATTAATTGACAGTTTCAGTGTGGTCCCTCATTACTACTTGGTCCAAGCCAGAAAAAGGCCAGGATCTGTCCAACGAGTATGCGAAAAATGCGAAAGTACGAGCCAGATGAAGGCAAATACCAGACCTAACCCAGACATAACCGGCGTTATCCTCTAAAATATTAATCGCAACCAGGTTTAATAGACTGTTTCGGTGTGGTACCGCATTACTACGTGACACAAACCAGAAACAGGCCAGGATCTGGTTAACAAGTATGCGAAAAATGCGAAAGTACGAACCTGATGAGGGCAGATACCAGACCTAACCCAGACATAACCGGCGTTATCCTCTAAAACATTAATCAAACCAGGTTTAACTGACTGTTTCAGTGTGGTCTCACATTACTACTTGGTCCAAGCCAGAAAAAGGCCAGGATCTGGCCAACAAGTATGAGAAAAATGCGAAAGTACGAGACAGATGAGGGCAAATCCCATACCTAACCGAGACATAACCGGGGTTATCCTCTAAAATATTAATCGGAACCAGCTTTCATTGACTGCTTCAGTGTGGTACCGCATTACTACGTGATCCAAGCCACAAAAAACCCAAGATCTACACAGCAAGTATGCGAAAAATGCGAAAGTATGTGCTAGATGATGGCAAATAGCAGACCTAACCCAGGAATGACCGGTGTTCTCCACTAAAATATTAATCGGAACCAGCTTTTATTGACTGTTTCAGTGTGGTACGACATTACTACGTGATCCAAACCAGAGAATGCCCAGGATCTGCCCAACAAGTATGCGAAAAATGCGAAAGTACGAGCCAGATGAGGGCAAATACCAGACCTAACCCAGACATAACCGGCGTTATCCACTAAAATATTAATCGCAACCAGGTTTAATTGACTCTTTCGGTGTGGAACCTCATTACTACGGGTTCCAAGCCAGAAAAGCCCTGGATCTGGCCAACAAAAAAGGCGAAACACGCGAATGTATGGGCCAGATGATTGCAAATACCAGAACTAACCCAGACATAAATAGCGTTATCCGCTAAAGTATTATTCGGAACCTGCTTCTATTGACTGTTTCAGTGTGGTAACACATTACTACGTGATCCAAACCAGAGAATGCCCAGGATCTGGCCAACAAGTATGCGAAAAATACGAAATCACGAGCCAGATGAGGGCAAATCCCAGACCCAACCGAGACATAACCGGCGTTAGCCTCTAAAATATTAATCGCAACCAGGTTTAATTGACTGTCTCGGTGTGGAACCGCATTACTACGTGATACAAACCAGAATAAGGCCAGGATCTGGCCAACAAGTATGCGAAAAATGCGACAGTACGAGCCAGATGATTGAAAATACCAGCACTAACCCAAACATAACCAGCGTTACCCTCCAAAATATTAATGGCAACCAGGTTTAATTGACTGTTTCGGTGTGGAACCACATTGCGACGAGATCCAAACCACAAAAATCCAAGATCTGGCCAACAAGTATGCGAAAAATGCGAAAGTACGAGCCAGATGAGGGCAAATACCAGACCTAACCCAGACATAACCGGCGTTATCCTGTAAAATATTAATCGCAACAAGGATTAATTGACAGTTTCAGTGTGGTCCCTCATTACTACTTGGTCCAAGCCAGAAAAAGGCCAGGATCTGTCCAACGAGTATGCGAAAAATGCGAAAGTACGAGCCAGATGAAGGCAAATACCAGACCTAACCCAGACATAACCGGCGTTATCCTCTAAAATATTAATCGCAACCAGGTTTAATAGACTGTTTCGGTGTGGTACCGCATTACTACGTGACACAAACCAGAAACAGGCCAGGATCTGGTTAACAAGTATGCGAAAAATGCGAAAGTACGAGCCAGATGAGGGCAAATACCAGAACTAACCCAGACATAACCAGCGTTATCCTCTAAAATACTAATCGAAACCAGCTTTTATTGACTGTTTCAGTGTGGTACCACATTACTACGTGATCCAAGCCAGAAAATGCCCAGGGTCTGGCCAACAAGTATGCAAAAAATGGGAAAGTATGTGTTAGGTGATGGCAAATACCAGACCTAACCCAGACATAACCAGCGTTACCCTCCAAAATATTAATCGCAACCAGGTTTAATTGACTGTTTCGGTGTGGAACCACATTGCGACGAGATCCAAACCACAAAAATCCAAGATCTGGCCAACAAGTATGCGAAAAACGCGAAGGTATGTGCCAGATGAGGTCAAATACCAGACCTAACCCAGACATAACCGGCGTTAACCTCTAAAATATTAATCGCAACCAGGTTTAATTGACTCTTTCGGTGTGGTCCCACATTACTACCTGAACCAAACCAGAGAAAGCCCAGGGTATGGCCAACAAGTATGCGAAAAATGCGAAAGTACGAACCAGATGAGGCAAATACCAGACCTAACCCAGACATAACCGGCGTTATCCTCTAAAATATTAATCGGAACCAGCTTTTACTGACTGTTTCAGTGTGGTACCACATTACTACCTGAACCAAACCAGAGAAAGCCCAGGGGCTGGCCAACAAGTATGCGAAAAATGCGAAAGTACGAGCCAGATGAGGGCAAATACCAGACCTAACCCAGACATAAGCGGCGTTATCCTCTAAAATACTATTCGGAACCAGCTTCTATTGACTGTTTCAATGTGGTACCACATTACTACGTGATTCAAACCAGAAAATGCCCAGGATCTGGCCAACAAGTATGCGAAAAATACGAAATCACGTGCCAGATGAGGGCAAATCCCTGACCCAACCGAGACATAACCGGCGTTAGCCTCTAAAATATTAATCGCAACCAGGTTTAATTGAGTGTCTCGGTGTGGTCCCACATTACTACGTGATCCAAGCTAGAAAAAGCCCAGGGTCCGGCCAACAAGTATGCGAAAAATGCGAAAGTACGAACCAGATGAGGGCAAATACCAGACCTAACCCAGACATAACCGGCGTTATCCTCTAAAACATTAATCAAACCAGGTTTAATTGACTGTTTCAGTGTGGTCTCACATTACTACTTGGTCCAAGCCAGAAAAAGGCCAGGATCTGGCCAACAAGTATGCGAAAAATGCGAAGGTACGAGCCAGATGAGGGCAAATACCAGACCTAACCCAGACATAACCGGCGTTATCCTCTAATATATTAATCGCAACCAGGTTTAATTGACCCTTTCGGTGTGGAACCTCATTACTACGGGTTCCAATCCAGAAGAAACCCTGAATCTGGCCAACAAATATGCGAAACACGCGAAAGTATGGGCCAGATGATTGCAAATACCAGAACTAACCCAGACAAAACTAGCGTTATCCGCTAGGGTACTATTCGGAACCTGCTTCTATTGACTGTTTCAGTGTGGTACCACATTACTACGTGATCCAAACCAGAGAATGCCCAGGATCTGGCCAACAAGTATGCGAAAAATACGAAATCACGAGCCAGATGAGGGCAAATCCCAGACCCAACCGAGACATAACCGGCGTTAGCCTCTGAAATATTAATCGCAACCAGGTTTAATTGACTGTCTCGGTGTGGAACCGCATTACTACGTGATACAAACCAGAATAAGGCCAGGATCTGGCCAACAAGTATGCGAAAAATGCGACAGTACGAGCCAGATGATTGAAAATACCAGCACTAACCCAAACATAACCAACGTTACCCTCCAAAATATTAATGGCAACCAGGTTTAATTGACTGTTTCGGTGTGGAACCACATTGCGACGAGATCCAAACCACAAAAATCCAAGATCTGGCCAACAAGTATGCGAAAAATGCGAAAGTATGTGCTAGATGATGGCTAATACCAGACCTAACCCAGGAATAACCGGTGTTCTCCACTAAAATATTAATCGGAACCAGCTTTTATTGACTGTTTCAGTGTTGTACTACATTACTACGCGATCCAAACCAGAAAAAGCCAAGGATCTGGCCAACAAGTATGCGAAAAATGCGAAAGTATTGGCAAGATGATTGCAAATACCAGAACAAACCCAGACATAACTAGCGTTATTCTCTAAAATAATATTCGGAACCAGCTTCAATTGACTGTTTCGGTGCCGCATTAGTACGTGACACAAACCAGGAAATGGCCAGGATCTGTCCAACAAGTATGCGAAAAATGCGAAAGTACGAGCCAAATGAGGGCAAATACCAGACCTAACCCAGACATAACCGGCGTTATCCTGTAAAATATTAATCGCAACAAGGTTTAATTGACTGTTTCAGTGTGGTACCGCATTACTACGTGGTCCGAGCCAGAAAAAGGCCAGCATCTGGCCAACAAGTATGCGAAAAATGCGAAGGTACGAGCCAGATGAGGGCAAATACCAGACCTAACCCAGACATAACCGGCGTTATCCTCTAAAATATTAATCGCAGCCAGGTTTAATTGACTCTTTCGGTGTGGAACCTCATTACTACGGGTTCCAAGCCAGAAAAAACCCTGGATCTGGCCAACAAATATGCGAAACACGCGAAAGTATGGGCCAGATGATTGCAAATACCAGAACTAGCCCAGACATAACTAGCGTTATCCGCTAAAGTACTATTCGGAACCAGCTTCTATTGACTGCTTCAGTGTGGTACCACATTACTACGTGATCCAAACCAGAGAATGCCCAGGATCTGGCCATCAAGTATACGAAAAATACGAAATCACGAGCGAGATGAGGGCAAGTCCCAGACCCAACCGAGACATAACCGGCGTTAGCCTCTAAAATATTAATCGCAACCAGGTTTAATTGACTGTCTCGGTGTGGAACCGCATTACTACGTGATACAAACCAGAATAAGGCCAGGATCTGGCCAACAAGTATGCGAAAAATGCGACAGTACGAGCCAGATGATTGAAAATACCAGCACTAACCCAAACATAACCAACGTTACCCTCCAAAATATTAATGGCAACCAGGTTTAATTGACTGTTTCGGTGTGGAACCACATTGCGACGAGATCCAAACCACAAAAATCCAAGATCTGGGCAACAAGTATGCGAAAAATGCGAAAGTATGTGCTAGATGATGGCTAATACCAGACCTAACCCAGGAATAACCGGTGTTCTCCACTAAAATATTAGTCGGAACCAGCTTTTATTGACTGTTTCAGTGTTGTACCACATTACTACGCGATCCAAACCAGAAAAAGCCAAGGATCTGGCCAACAAGTATGCGAAAAATGCGAAAGTATTGGCAAGATGATTGCAAATACCAGAACAAACCCAGACATAACTAGCGTTATTCTCTAAAATAATATTCGGAACCAGCTTCTATTGACTGTTTCGGTGTGGTACAGCATTAGTACGTGACACAAACCAGAAAAAGGCCAGGATCTGTCCAACAAGTATGCGAAAAATGCGAAAGTACGAGCCAAATGAGGGCAAATACCAGACCTAACCCAGACATAACCGGCGTTAGCCTCTAAAATATTAATCGCAACAAGGTTTAATTGACTGTCTCGGTGTGGAACCGCATTACTACGTGATACAAACCAGAATAGGGCCAGGATCTGGCCAACAAGTATGCGAAAAATGCGAAAGTACGAGCTAGATGAGGGCAAATACCAGGCCTAACCCAGACATAACCGGCGTTCTCCACTAAAATATTAATGGCAACCAGATTTAATTGACTGTCTCGGTGTGGAACCACATTGCGACGAGATCCAAACCACAAAAATCCAAGATCTGGGCAACAAGTATGCGAAAAATGCGAAAGTATGTGCTAGATGATGGCTAATACCAGACCTAACCCAGGAATAACCGGTGTTCTCCACTAAAATATTAGTCGGAACCAGCTTTTATTGACTGTTTCAGTGTTGTACCACATTACTACGCGATCCAAACCAGAAAAAGCCAAGGATCTGGCCAACAAGTATGCGAAACACGCGAAAGTATGGGCCAGATGATTGCAAATACCAGAACTAGCCCAGACATAACTAGCGTTATCCGCTAAAGTACTATTCGGAACCAGCTTCTATTGACTGTTTCAGTGTGGTACCACATTACTACGTGATCCAAACCAGAGAATGCCCAGGATCTGGCCATCAAGTATGCGAAAAATACGAAATCACGAGCCAGATGAGGGCAAATCCCAGACCCAACCGAGACATAACCGGCGTTAGCCTCTAAAATATTAATCGCAACCAGGTTTAATTGACTGTCTCGGTGTGGAACCGCATTACTACGTGATACAAACCAGAATAAGGCCAGGATCTGGCCAACAAGTATGCGAAAAATGCGAAAGTACGAGCTAGATGAGGGCAAATACCAGGCCTAACCCAGACATAACCGGCGTTCTCCACTAAAATATTAATGGCAACCAGATTTAATTGACTGTCTCGGTGTGGTCCCACATTACTACGTGATCCAAGCTAGAAAAAGCCCAGGGTCCGGCCAACAAGTATGCGAAAAATGCGAAAGTACGAACCAGATGAGGGCAAATACCAGACCTAACCCAGACATAACCGGCGTTATCCTCTAAAACATTAATCAAACCAGGTTTAACTGACTGTTTCAGTGTGGTCTCACATTACTACTTGGCCCAAGCCAGAAAAAGGCCAGGATCTGGCCAACAAGTATGAGAAAAATGCGAAAGTACGAGACAGATGAGGGCAAATCCCATACCTAACCGAGACATAACCGGGGTTATCCTCTAAAATATTAATCGGAACCAGCTTTCATTGACTGCTTCAGTGTGGTACCGCATTACTACGTGATCCAAGCCACAAAAAACCCAAGATCTACACAGCAAGTATGCGAAAAATGCGAAAGTATGTGCTAGATGATGGCAAATGGCAGACCTAACCCAGGAATAACCGGTGTTCTCCACTAAAATATTAATCGGAACCAGCTTTTATTGACTGTTTCAGTGTGGTACAACATTACTACGTGATCCAAGCCAGAAAAAACCCAGGATCTGCCCAACAAGTATGCGAAAAATGCGAAAGTACGAGCCAGATGAGGGCAAATACCAGACCTAACCCAGACATAACCGGCGTTATCCACTAAAATATTAATCGCAACCAGGTTTAATTGACTCTTTCGGTGTGGAACCTCATTACTACGGGTTCCAAGCCAGAAAAAACCCTGGATCTGGCCAACAAATATGCGAAACACGCGAAAGTACGGGCCAGATGATTGCAAATACCAGAACTAACCCAGACATAACTAGCGTTATCCGCTAAGGTACTATTCGGAACCAGCTTCTATTGACTGTTTCAGTGTGGTACCACATTGTGATCCAAACCAGAGAATGCCCAGGATCTGGCCATCAAGTATGCGAAAAATACGAAATCACGAGCCAGATGAGGGCAAATACCAGGCCTAACCCAGACATAACCGGCGTTCTCCACTAAAATATTAATGGCAACCAGATTTAATTGACTGTCTCGGTGTGGTCCCACATTACTACGTGATCCAAGCTAGAAAAAGCCCAGGGTCCGGCCAACAAGTATGCGAAAAATGCGAAAGTACGAACCAGATGAGGGCAAATACCAGACCTAACCCAGACATAACCGGCGTTATTCTCTAAAATAATATTCGGTACCAGCTTCTATTGACTGTTTCGGTGTGGTACCGCATTAGTACGTGACACAAACCAGAAAAAGGCCAGGATCTGTCCAACAAGTATGCGAAAAATGCGAAAGTACGAGCCAAATGAGGGCAAATACCAGACCTAACCCAGACATAACCGGCGTTATCCTGTAAAATATTAATCGCAACAAGGTTTAATTGACTGTTTCAGTGTGGTCCCATATTACTAAATGGTCCATGCCAGGAAAAGGCCAGGTACTGGCCAACAAGTATGCGAAAATTGCGAAAGTACGAGCCAGATAAGGGAAAATCCTAGACCTAACCGAGAGATAACCGGCGTTATCCTCTAAAATATTAATCCGAACCAGCATTTATTGACTGTATCAGTGTGGTACCACATTACTACCTGAACCAAACCAGAGAAAGCCCAGGGGCTGGCCAACAAGTATGCGAAAAATGCGAAAGTACGAGATGAGGGCAAATCCCATACCTAACCGAGACATAACCGGCGCTATCCTCTAAAATATTAATCGCAACCAGGTTTAATTGACTGTTTTGGTGTGGTACCGCATTACTACGTGATACAAACCAGAAAAAGGCCAGGATCTGGCCAACAAGTATGCGAAAAATGCGAAAGTATTGGCAAGATGAGGGCAAATACCAGGCTTAACCCAGACATAACCGGCGTTCTCCACTAAAATATTAATCGCAACCAGGTTTAATTGACTGTTTCAGTGTGGTACCACATTACTACGTGGTCCAAGCCAGAAAAAACCCAGGATCTGGCCAACAAATATGCGAAACACGCGAAAGTATGGGCCAGATGATTGCAAATACCAGAACTAACCCAGACATAACTAACGTTGCTCTCTAAAATACTATTCGGAACCAGCTTCTATTGACTGTTTCAGTGTGGTACCACATTACTACGTGATCCAAACCAGAAAAAGCCCTGGATCTGGCCAACAAGTATGCGAAAAATGCGAAAGTACGAGCCAGATGAGGGCAAATCCCAGACCTAACCGAGACATAACCGGCGTTATCCTCTAAAATATTAATCGCAACCAGGTCTAATTGACTGTTTTGTTGTGGTACCGCACTACTACGTGATCCAAGCCATAAAAAGACCAGGATCTGGCCAAGAAGTATGTGAAAAATGCGAAAGTACGAGCCAGATGAAGGCAAATCCCAGACCTAACCGAGACATAACCGGCGTTATCCCCTAAAGTATTAATCGCAACCAGGTTTAATTTACTGTTTCGATGTGGTACCGCATTACTACGTGATACAAACCAGAAACGGCCAGGATCTGGGCAATAAGTATGCGAAAAATGCGAAATTATGAGCTAGATGATTGCAAATACCTGGCCTAACACAAACATAAACAGAGTGATCCTCTAAAATATTAATCGGAACCAGGCTTTATTTAGTATTTCGGTGTGGTACCACATTACTACCTGATCCAAACCAGAAACGACTCAGGATCTGGTCAACAAGTATACGAAAAATGCGACAATATGAGCCAAATGGTTGCAAACACCAGAACTAACCCAGACATAACCGGCGTTATCCTATAAAATATTGACGGATTCCAGGTTGAATAGACTATTTCAGTGGACCACCACATTGATTCGTGATCCTAAGCAGAAAAGAACCCAGGATATGGTAGACAGGTATGCGAAAAATGCGTAAGTACGAGCCAGATGAGGGAGAATCCCAGACCTAACCGAGACATAACCAGCGCTATCCTCTAAAATACTATTCGGAACCAGCTTCTATTGGCTGTTTCAGTGTGGTACCACATTACTACGTGGTCCAAGACAGAAAAAGGCCAGGATCTGGCCAGCAAGTATGAGAAAAATGCGAAAGTACGAGACAGATGAGGGCAAATCCCATACCTAACCGAGACATAACCGGGGTTATCCTCTAAAATATTAATCGGAACCAGCTTTCATTGACTGCTTCAGTGTGGTACCGCATTACTACGTGATCCAAGCCACAAAAAACCCAAGATCTGGACAGCAAGTATGCGAAAAATGCGAAAGTATGTGCATGATGATGGCAAATAGCAGACCTAACCCAGGAATAACCGGTGTTCTCCACTAAAATATTAATCGGAACCAGCTTTTATTGACTGTTTCAGTGTGGTACAACATTACTACGTGATCCAAGCCAGAAAAAACCCAGGATCTGCCCAACAAGTATGCGAAAAATGCGAAAGTACGAGCCAGATGAAGGAAAATACCAGACCTAACCCGGGCATAATCGGCGTTATCCTCTAAAACATTAATCGCAACCAGGTTTAATTGACTGTCTCGGTGTGGTACCGCATTACTACGTGATACAAACCAGAAAAAGGTCAGGATCTGGCCAACAAGTATGCGAAAAATGCGAAAGTACGAACCAGATGAGGGCAAATACCAGACCTAACCCAGACATAACCGGCGTTATCCTCTAAAATATTAATCGCAACCAGGATTAATTGATTGTTTCAGTGTGGTACCACATTACTACGTGGTCCAAGCCAGGAAAAGCCAGGATCTGGCCAACAACTATGCGAAAAATGCGAAAGTACCAGGCAGATGAGGGCAAATACCAGAACTATCCCAGACATAACCAGCGTTATCCTCTAAAATACTATTCGGGACCAGCTTCTATTGACTGTTTCAGTGTGGTGCCACTTTACTACGTGATCCAAACTAGAAAAAGCCCAGGATCTGGCCGGCAAGTTTGCGAAAAATGCGAAAGAATGTGCTAGATGATGGCAAATACCAGACCTAACCCAGGCATAACCGGTGTTCTCCACTAAAATATTAATCGGAACCAGGTTTAATTGACTCTTTCGGTGTGGAACTTCATTACTACGTGATCGAAACCAGAAGAAGGCCAGGATCTGGCCAACAAGTATGCGAAAAATGCGAAAGTATGGGCCAGATGATTGCAAATACCAGAACTAACCCAGACATAACTAGCGTTATTCCCTAAAATACTATTCGGAACCAGCTTCTATTGACTGTCTCGGTGTGGTACCGCATTAGTACGTGACACAAACCAGAAAAAGGCCAGGTTCTGTCCAACAAGTATGCGAAAAATGCGAAAGTACGAGCCAGATGAGGGCAAATACCAGACCTAACCCAGACATAACCGGCGTTATCCTGTAAAATATTAATCGCAACAAGGTTTAATTGACTGTTTCAGTGTGGTCCCACATTACTACTTGGTCCAAGCCAGAAAAAGGCCAGGATCTGTCCAACAAGTATGCGAAAAATGCGAAAGTACGAGCCAGATGAAGGCAAATACCAGACCTAACCCAGACATAACCGGCGTTATCCTCTAAAATATTAATCGCAACCAGGTTTAATAGACTGTCTCGGTGTGGTACCGCATTACTACGTGACACAAACCAGAAAAAGGCCAGGATCTGTCCATCAAGTATGCGAAAAATCCGAAAGTACGAACCAGATGAGGGCAAATACCAGACCTAACCCAGACATAACCGGCGTTATCCTCTAAAATATTAATCGCAACCAGGTTTAATAGACTGTCTCGGTGTGGTACCGCATTACTACGTGACACAAACCAGAAAAAGGCCAGGATCTGTCCATCAAGTATGCGAAAAATCCGAATGTACGAGACACATGAGGGCAAATCCCATACCTTACCGAGACATAACCGGGGATATCCTCTAAAATATTATTCGCTACCAGGTTTAATTGACTGTTTCGGTGTGGTACCGCATTACTACGTGATACAAACCAGAAACAGGCCAGGATCTGGTTAACAAGTATGCGAAAAATGCGAAAGTACGAGCCAGATCTGGGCAAATACCAGAACTAACCCAGACATAACCAGCGTTATCCTCTAAAATACTAATCGAAACCAGCTTTTATTGACTGTTTCAGTGTGGTACCACAATACTACGTGATACAAACCAGAAACAGGCCAGGATCTGGTTAACAAGTATGCGAAAAATGCGAAAGTACGAGCCAGATGAGGGCAAATCCCATACCTTACCGAGACATAACCGGGGATATCCTCTAAAATATTAATCGCAACCAGGTTTAATTGACTGTTTCGGTGTGGTACCGCATTACTACGTGATACAAACCAGAAACAGGCCAGGATCTGGTTAACAAGTATGCGAAAAATGCGAAAGTACGAGCCAGATGAGGGCAAATACCAGAACTAACCCAGACATAACCAGCGTTATCCTCTAAAATACTAATCGAAACCAGCTTTTATTGACTGTTTCAGTGTGGTACCACCATACTACGTGATCCAAGCCAGAAAATGCCCAGGGTCTGGCCAACAAGTATGCAAAAAATGCGAAAGTATGTGTTAGGTGATGGCAAATACCAGACCTAACCCAGACATAACCAGCGTTATCCTCTAAAATACTATTCGGAACCAGCTTCTATTGACTGTTTCAGTGTGGTACCACATTACTACATGATCCAAGCCAGAAAAAACCCAAGATCTGGACAACAAGTATGCGAAAAATGCGAAAGTATGTGCTAGATGGTGGCAAATAGCAGACCTAACCCAGGAATAACCGGTGTTCTCCTCTAAAATATTAATCGGAACCAGCTTTTATTGACTGTTTCAGTGTGGTACAACATTACTACGTGATCCAAGCCATAAAATGCCCGGGGTCTGGCCAACAAGTATGCGAAAAATGCGAAAGTACGAGCCAGATGAGGGCAAATACAAGACCTAACCCAGACATAACCGGCGTTATCCTCTAAAATATTAATCGCAACCAGGATTAATTGACTGTTTCAGTGTGGTATCACAATACTACGTGATCCAAACCAGAAAAAGCCCAGGGTCTGGCCAACAAGTATGCGAAAAATGCGAAAGTACGAGCCAGATGAGGGCAAATCCCAGACCTAACCCTGACATAACTGGCGTTATCCTCTAAATTATTAATCGCAACCAGGATTAACTGACTGTTGCGACGTGGTACCGTGTTGCTTCGTGATCCAAACCAGAAAAAGGCCAGGACCTGGCCAACAAGTATGCGAAAAATGCGAAAGTACGAGCCAGATGAGGGCAAATACCAGAACTAACCCAGACATAACCAGCCTTATCCTCTAAAATACTAATCGGAACCAGGATTAATTGACTGTTTCAGTGTGGTATCACATTACTACGTGATCCCAACCAGAAAAAGGCCAGGATCTGGCCAACAAGTATGCAAAAAATACGAACGTACGAGCCAGATGAGGGCAAATACCGGACCAAACCCAGACATAACCGGCATTATCCTCTAAAACATTAATCGGAACCAGCTTTCATTGACTGTTTCAGTGTGGTACCACATTACTACGTGATCCAAACCACAAAAAACCCAAGATCTTTCCAGCAAGTATGCGAAAAATGCGAAAGAATGTGCTAGATGATGGCAAATACCAGACCTAACCCAGGCATAACCGGTGTTCTCCACTAAAATATTAATCGGAACCAGGTTTAATTGACTCTTTCGGTGTGGAACTTCATTACTACGTGATCGAAACCAGAAGAAGGCCAGGATCTGGCCAACAAGTATGCGAAAAATGCGAAAGTATGGGCCAGATGATTGCAAATACCAGAACTAACCCAGACATAACTAGCGTTATTCCCTAAAATACTATTCGGAACCAGCTTCTATTGACTGTTTCGGTGTGGTACCGCATTAGTACGTGACACAAACCAGAAAAAGGCCAGGTTCTGTCCAACAAGTATGCGAAAAATGCGAAAGTACGAGCCAGATGAGGGCAAATACCAGACCTAACCCAGACATAACCGGCGTTATCCTGTAAAATATTAATCGCAACAAGGTTTAATTGACTGTTTCAGTGTGGTCCCACATTACTGCTCGGTCCAAGCCAGAAAAAGGCCAGGATCTGTCCAACAAGTATGCGAAAAATGCGAAAGTACGAGCCAGATGAAGGCAAATACCAGACCTAACCCAGACATAACCGGCGTTATCCTCTAGAATATTAATCGCAACCAGGTTTAATAGACTGTTTCGGTGTGGTACCGCATTACTACGTGACACAAACCAGAAAAAGGCCAGGATCTGTCCATCAAGTATGCGAAAAATCCGAAAGTACGAGACACATGAGGGCAAATCCCATACCTTACCGAGACATAACCGGGGATATCCTCTAAAATATTAATCGCAACCAGGTTTAATTGACTGTTTCGGTGTGGTACCGCATTACTACGTGATACAAACCAGAAACAGGCCAGGATCTGGTTAACAAGTATGCGAAAAATGCGAAAGTACGAGCCAGATGAGGGCAAATACCAGAACTAACCCAGACATAACCAGCGTTATCCTCTAAAATACTAATCGAAACCAGCTTTTATTGACTGTTTCAGTGTGGTACCACAATACTACGTGATACAAACCAGAAACAGGCCAGGATCTGGTTAACAAGTATGCAAAAAATGCGAAAGTATGTGTTAGGTGATGGCAAATATCAGACCTAACCCAGACATAACCAGCGTTATCCTCTAAAATACTATTCGGAACCAGCTTCTATTGACTGTTTCAGTGTGGTACCACATTACTACATGATCCAAGCCAGAAAAAACCCAAGATCTGGACAACAAGTATGCGAAAAATGCGAAAGTATGTGCTAGATGGTGGCAAACAGCAGACCTAACCCAGGAATAACCGGTGTTCTCCACTAAAATATTAATCGGAAGCAGCTTTTATTGACTGTTTCAATGTGGTACCACATTACTACGTGAGCCAAACCAGAAAAAGCCAAGGGTCTGGCCAACAAGTATGCGAAAAATGCGAAAGTACGAGCCAGATGAGGGCAAATACCAGACCTAACCCAGGCATAACCGGCGTTATCCTCTAAAATGTTAATCGCAACCAGGTTTAATAGACTGTTTCGGTGCGGTACCGTATTACTACGTGACACAAACCAGAAAAAGGTCAGGATCAGTCCAACAAGTATCAGAAAAATGCGTAAAGTACGAGACAGATGAGGGCAAATCCCATACCTAACCAAGACATAACCGGGGTTATCCTCTAAAATATTAATCGGAACCAGCTTTCATTTGCTGTATCAGTGTGGTACCACATTACTACGTGGTCCAAGCCAGAAAAAGGCCAGGATCTGGCCAACAAGTATGCGAAAAATGCGAAAGTACGAGCCAGATGAGGGCAAATACCAGAACTAACCCAGGCATAACCAGCCTTATCCCCTAAAATACTAATCGGAACCAGGATTAATTGACTGTTTCAGTGTGGTACCACATTACTACGTGATCCAAGCCACAAAAAACCCAAGATCTGGACAGCAAGTATGCGAAAAATGCGAAAGTACGAGCCTGATGAGGGCAAATACCAGAACTACCCCAGACATAACCAGCCTTATCCTCTAAAATACTAATCGGAACCAGCTTTCATTGACTGTTTCAGTGTGGTACCACATTACTACGTGATCCAAGCCACAAAAAACCCAAGATCTGGACAGCAAGTATGCGAAAAATGCGAAAGTATGTGCTAGATGATGGCAAATAGCAGACCTAACCCAGGAATAACCGGTGTTCTCCACTAAAATATTAATCGGAACCAGCTTTTATTGACTGTTTCAGTGTGGTACCACATTACTACGTGATCCAAACCTCCAAAATCCCAGGGTCTGGACAGCAAGTATGCGAAAAATGCGAAAGTATGTGCTAGATGATGGCAAATAGCAGACCTAACCCAGGAATAACCGGCGTTATCCTCTAAAATATTAATCGCAACCTGGATTAATTGAATGTTTCAGTGTGGTACCACATTACTACGAGGTCCAAGCCAGAAAAAGGCCAGCAGCTGGCAAACAAGTATGCGAAAAATGCGAAAATACGAGCCAGATGAGTGCAAATACCAGAACTAACCTAGACATAACGAGCCGTATCCTCGAAAATACTAATCGGAACCAGCTTTCATTGACTGTTTCAGTGTGGTACCACATTACTACGTGATCCAAGCCACAAAAAACCCAAGATCTGGACAGCAAGTATGCGAAAAATGCGAAAGTATGTGCTAGATGATGGCAAATAGCAGATCTAACCCAGGCATAACCTGTGTTCTCCACTAAAATATTAATCGGAACCAGCTTTTATTGACTGTTTCAGTGTGGTACGATATTACTACATGATCCAGGGTAGAAAAAGCCCAGGGTCTGGCCAACAAGTATGCAAAAAATGCGAAAGTACCAGCCAGATGAGGGCAAATCCCAGAACTTACCCAGACATAACCGGCGTTATCCTCTAAAATATTAATCGTAACCAGGTTTAATTGACTGTTTCAGTGTGGCACCACATTACTACGTGGTCCAAGCCAGAAAAAGGCCAGGATCTGGCCAACAAGTATGCGAAAAATGCGATAATACGAGCCAGATGGGGGCTAATACCAGACCTAACCCAGGCATAACCGGCGTTCTCCACTAAAATATTAATCGGCACCAGCTTTTATTGACTGTATCAGTGTGGTACCACATTACTACGTGATCCAAACCAGAAAAAGCCAAGGGTCTGGCCAACAAGTATGCGAAAAATTCGAAAGTACGAGCCAGATGAGGGCAAATCCCAGACCTAACCCAGGCATAACCAGCCTTATCCTCTAAAATACTAATCGGAGCCAGCTTTCATTGACTGTCTCAGTGTGGTACCACATTACTACGTGATCCAAGCCACAAAAAACCCAAGATCTGGACAGCAAGTATGCGAAAAATGCGAAAGTATGTGCTAGATGATGGCAAATAGCAGACCTAACCCAGGAATAACAGGTGTTCTCCACTAAAATATTAATCGGAACCAGCTTTTATTGACTGTTTCAGTGTGGTACCACATTACTACGTGATCCAAACCAGAAAAATCCCAGGGTGTGGCCAACAAGTATGCGAAAAATGCGAATGTACGAGCCTGATGAGGGCAAATACCAGACCTAACCCAGGCATAACCGGCCTTATCCTCTAAAATACTAATCGGAACCAGGATTAATTGACTGTTTCAGTGTGGTACCACATTACTACGTGGTCCAAGCCAGAAAAAGGCCAGGATGTCGCAAACAAGTATGCGAAAAATGCGAAAGTACGAGCCAGATGAGGGCAAATACCAGAACTAACCCAGACATAACCAGCCTTATCCTCTAAAATACTAATCGGAACCAGCTTTCATTGACTGTTTCAGTGTGGTACCACATTACTACGTGATCCAAGCCACAAAAAACCCAAGATCTGGACAGCAAGTATGCGAAAAATGCGAAAGTATGTGCTAGATGATGGCAAATAGCAGACATAACCCAGGAATAACCGGTGTTCTCCACTAAAATATTAATCGGAACCAGCTTTTATTGACTGTTTCAGTGTGGTACCACATTACTACGTGATCCAAACCAGAAAAATCCCAGGGTGTGGCCAACAAGTATGCGAAAAATGCGAATGTACGAGCCTGATGAGGGCAAATACCAGACCTAACCCAGGCATAACCGGCGTTATCCTCTAAAATGTTAATCGCAACCAGGTTTAATAGACTGTTACGGTGCGGTACCGTATTACTACGTGACACAAACCAGAAAAAAGCCAGGATCTGTCCAACAAGTATGAGAAAAATGCGAAAGCACGAGTCAGAAGAGGGCAAATACCAGAACTAACCCAGACATAACCAGCCTTATCCTCTAAAATACTAATCGGAACCAGCTTTCATTGACTGTTTCAGTGTGGTACCACATTACTACGTGATCCAAACCACCAAAAACCCAAGATCTTTCCAGCAAGTATGCGAAAAATGCGAAAGAATGCGCTAGATGATGGCAAATACCAGACATAACCCAGGCATAACCGGTGATCTCCACTAAAATATTAATCGGAACCAGCTTTTATTGACTGTTTCAGTGTGGTACGATATTACTACATGATCCAAGGTAGAAAAAGCCCAGGGTCTGGCCAGCAAGTATGCAAAAAATGCGAAAGTACCAGCCAGATGAGGGCAAATCCCAGAACTTTCCCAGACATAATCGGCGTTATCCTCTAAAATAGTATTCGGAACCAGCTTTTATTGACTGTATCAGTGTGGTAGCACATTACTACGTGATCCAAGCCACAAGAAACCCAAGATCCGGACAGCAAGTATGCGAAAAATGCGAAGGTACGAGCCAGTTGAGGGCAAATACCAGACCTAATCCAGACATAACCGGCGTTATCCTGTAAAATACTATTCGGATCCAGCTTTCATTGACTGTTTCATTGTGGTACCACATTACTACGTGATCCAAACCAGAAAAAGCCCACGACCTGGCCAACAAGTATTCGAAAAATACGAAAGTACGAGCGAGATGAGGGAAAATCCCAGACATTACCGAGACATAACCGGCGTTATCCTCTAAAATAGTATTCGGAACCAGCATTTATTGACTGTTTCAGTGTGGTACCACATTACTACCTGAACCAAACCAGGAAAAGCCCAGGGTCTGTCCAACAAGTATGCGAAAAATGCGAAAGTACGAGCCAGATGAGGGTAAATACCAGACATAACCCAGACATAACCGGCGTTATCCTCTAAAACATTAACCGGAACAAGGTTTCATTGACTGTTTCAGTGTGGTCCCACATTACTACTTGGTCCTAGCCAGAAAAAGGCCAGGATCTGGCCTACAAGTATGCGAAAAATGCGAAGGTACGAGCCAGATGAGGGCAAATACCAGACCTAACCCAGACATAAACGGCGTTATCCTCTAAAATATTAATCGCAACCAGGTTTAATTGACTCTTTCGGTGTGGAACCTCATTACTACGGGATCCAAGCCAGAAAAAACCCAGGATCTGGCCAACAAATATGCGAAACACGCGAAAGTATGGGCCAGAAGATTGCAAATACCAGACCTAACCCAGACATAACTAGCGTTATCCTCTAAAATACTATTCGGAACCAGCTTCTATTGACTGTTTCAGTGTGGTACCACATTACTACGTGATTCAAACCAGAAAATGCCCAGGATCTGGCCAACAAGTATGCGAAAAATACGAAATCACGAGCCAGATGAGGGCAAATCCCAGACCCAACCGAGACATAACCGGCGTTTGCCTCTAAAATATTAATCGCAACCAGGTTTAATTGACTGTCTCGGTGTGGCACCGCATTACTACGTGATACAAACCAGAAAAACGGCAGGATCTGGCCAACAAGTATGCGAAAAATGCGAAAGTACGAGACGGATGAGGGCAAATCCCAGACCCAACCGAGACATAACCGGCGTTATCCTCTAAAACATTAACCGGAACCAGGTTTAATTAACCGTTTCAGTGTGCTACCACATTACTACGTGATCCAAACCAGAAAAAGGCCAGGATCTGGCCAACAAGTATGCGAAAAATGCGAAAGAAATGGCAGATGATTGCAAATACCAGAACTAATCCAGACATAACTAGCGTTATTCTCTAAAATACTATTCGGAACCAGCTTCTATTGACAGTTTCGGTGTGGAACCACATTACTACGTGATCCAAACCTGAAAAAGGCCAGGATCTGGCCAACAAGTATGCGAAAAATGCGAAAGTACGAGCCAGATGAGGGCAAATCCCAGCCCTAACCGAGACATAACCGGCGTTATCCTCTAAAATATTAATCGCAACCAGGTTTAATTGACTGTTTCGGTGTGGCACCTCATTACCACGGAATCCAAACCAGAAAAAACCCAGGATCTGGCCAACAAACATGCGAAAAACGCGAAAGTATGAGCCAGATGATTGCAAATACCAGAACGAACCCAGACATAACCAGCGTTATCCTCTAAAATACTATTCGGAACCAGCTTCTATTGACCGTTTCAGTTTGGTACCACATTACTACGTGATACAAACCAGAAAAAGGCCAGGATCTGGCCAACAAGTATGCGAAAAATGCGAAGGCACGAGCCAGATGAGGGCAAATCCCAGACCTAACCGACACATAACCAGCGTTATCCTCTAAAATATGAATCGCAACCAGGTTTAATTGACTGTTTCGGTGTGGAACCTCATTACTACGGGATCCAAACCAGAAAAAACCCAGGATCTGGTCAACAAATATGGGGGAAAAACGCGAAAGGATGAGCCAGATGATTGCAAAAACCAGAACTAACCCAGACATAGCCAGCGTTATCCCCTAAAATATTAATCGAAACCAGGTTTAATTGACTGGTTCAGTGTGGTCTCACATTACTACGTGATCCAAACCAGAAGAAGCCCAGGATCTGGCCAACAAGTATGCGAAAAATGCGAAAGTACGAGCCAGATGAGGGCAAATCCCAGACTTAACCGAGACATAACCGGCGTTATCCTCTAAAATATTAATCGCAACCAGGTTTAATTGACAGTTTCGGTGTGCTACCGCATTGCTACGTGACACAAACCAGAAAGAGCCCAGGATCTTGCCAACAAGTATGCGAGAAACGCGTAAGTATGAGCCAGATGATTGCAAATACCAGAACTAACCCAGACATAACCAGCGTTATCCTCTAAAACACTAATCGGAATCAGCTTTTATTGACTGTTTCAGTGTGGTACCACATTACTACGTGATCCTAACAATAGAAAAACCCAGGATCTGGCCACTCAAGTATGCGAAAAATGCGAAAGTACGGGCCAGATGAGGCCAAATCCCAGACCTAACCGAGACATAACCAGTGTTATCCTCTAAAATATTAATCGGAACCAGGATTAGTTGACTGTTTCAGTGTGGTACCACATTACTACGTGATCCAAACCAGAAAAAGGCCAGGATCTGGCCAACAAGTATGCAAAAAATACGAAAGTACGCGCCAGATGAGGGCAAATACCAGACCTAACCCAGACATAACCGGCATTATCCTCTAAAACATTAATCGGAACCAGGATTTACTGACTGTTGCGGCGTGGTACCGCGTTACTTCGTGATCCAAACCAGAAAAAGGCCAGGATCTGGCCAACAAGTATGCAAAAAATACGATAGTACCAGCCAGATGAGGGCAAAAACCAGACCTAACCCAGACATAACCGGCATTAACCTATAAAACATTAATCGGAACCAGCTTTTATTGACTGTTTCAGTGTGGTACCACATTACTACGTGATCCAAACCACAAAAAACCCAAGATCTTTCCAGCAAGTATGCGAAAAATGCGAAAGAATGTGCTAGATGTTGGCAAATACCAGACCTAACCCAGGCATAACCGGTGTTCTCCACTAAAATATTAATCGGAACCAGCTTTTATTGACTGTTTCAGTGTGGTACGATATTACTACATGATCCAAGGTAGAAAAAGCCCAGGGTCTGGCCAACAAGTATGCAAAAAATGCGAAAGTACCAGCCAGATGAGGGCAAATCCCAGAACTTTCCCAGACATAACCGGCGTTATCCTCTAAAATAGTAATCGGAACCAGCTTTTATTGACTGTATCAGTGTGGTAGCACATTACTACGTGATCCAAGCCACAAAAAACCCAAGATCCGGACAGCAAGTATGCGAAAAATGCGAAGGTACGACCCAGTTGAGGGCAAATACCAGACCTAATCCAGACATAACCGGCGTTATCCTGTAAAATACTAATCGGAACCAGCTTTCATTGACTGTTTCAGTGTGGTACCACATTACTACGTGATCCAAACCAGAAAAAGCCCAGGACCTGGCCAACAAGTATTCGAAAAATACGAAAGTACGAGCGAGATGAGGGAAAATCCCAGACATTACCGAGACATAACCGGCGTTACCCTCTAAAATAGTATTCGGAACCAGCATTTATTGACTGTTTCAGTGTGGTACCACATTACTACCTGAACCAAACCAGGAGAAGCCCAGGGTCTGTCTAACAAGTATGCGAAAAATGCGAAAGTACGAGCCAGATGAGGGTAAATACCAGACATAACCCAGACATAAACGGCGTTATCCTCTAAAATATTAATCGCAACCAGGTTTAATTGACTCTTTCGGTGTGGAACCTCATTACTACGGGATCCAAGCCAGAAAAAACCCAGGATCTGGCCAACAAATATGCGAAACACGCGAAAGTATGGGCCAGATGATAGCAAATACCAGACCTAACCCAGACATAACTAGCGTTATCCTCTAAAATACTATTCGGAACCAGCTTCTATTGACTGTTTCAGTGTCGTACCACATTACTACGTGATTCAAACCAGAAAATGCCCAGGATCTGGCCAACAAGTATGCGAAAAATACGAAATCACGAGCCAGATGAGGGCAAATCCCAGACCCACCGAGACATAACCGGCGTTAGCCTCTAAAATATTAATCGCAACCAGGTTTAATTGACTGTCTCGGTGTGGCACCGCATTACTACGTGATACAAACCAGAAAAACGGCAGGATCTGGCCAACAAGTATGCGAAAAATGCGAAAGTACGAGACGGATGAGGGCAAATCCCAGACCCAACCGAGACATAACCGGCGTTATCCTCTAAAACATTAACCGGAACCAGGTTTAATTAACCGTTTCAGTGTGCTACCACATTACTACGTGATCCAAACCAGAAAAAGGCCAGGATCTGGCCAACAAGTATGCGAAAAATGCGAAAGAAATGGCAGATGATTGCAAATACCAGAACTAACCCAGACATAGCTAGCGTTATTCTCTAAAATACTATTCGGAACCAGCTTCTATTGACAGTTTCGGTGTGGAACCACATTACTACGTGATCCAAACCAGAAAAAGGCCAGGATCTGGCCAACAAGTATGCGAAAAATGCGAAAGTACGAGCCAGATGAGGGCAAATCCCAGCCCTAACCGAGACATAACCGGCGTTATCCTCTAAAATATTAATCACAACCAGGTTTAATTGACTGTTTCGGTGTGGCACCTCATTACCACGGAATCCAAACCAGAAAAAACCCAGGATCTGGGCAACAAATATGCGAAAAACGCGAAACTATGAGCCAGATGATTGCAAATACCAGAACGAACCCAGACATAACCAGCGTTATCCTCTAAAATACTATTCGGAACCAGCTTCTATTGACCGTTTCAGTTTGGTACCACATTACTACGTGATACAAACCAGAAAAAGGCCAGGATCTGGCCAACAAGTATGCGAAAAATGCGAAGGCACGATCCAGATGAGGGCAAATCCCAGACCTAACCGACACATAACCTGCGTTATCCTCTAAAATATTAATCGCAACCAGGTTTAATTGACTGTTTCGGTGTGGAACCTCATTACTACGGGATCCAAACCAGAAAAAACCCAGGATCTGGTCAACAAATATGGGGGAAAAACGCGAAAGGATGAGCCAGATGATTGCAAAAACCAGAACTAACCCAGACATAGCCAGCGTTATCCCCTAAAATACTATTCGGAACCAGCTTCTATTGACTGTTTCAATGTGGTACCACATTACTGCGTGATACAAACCAGAAAAAGGCCAGGGTCTGGCCAACAAGTATGCGAAAAATGCGAAGGTACGAGCCAGATGAGGGCAAATCCCAGACCTAATCGAGATATAACCGGCGTTATCCTCTAAAATATTAATCGAAACCAGGTTTAATTGGCTGTTTCGGTGTGGAAAGTCATTATTACGGGATCCAAACCAGAAAAAAACCCAGCATCTGGACAACAAGTATGCGAAAAAAGCGAAAGTATGAGCAAGATGATTGCAAATCCCAGACCTAACCGAGACATAACCGGCGTTATCCTCTAAAGTATTATTCGCAACCATGTTTAATTTACTGCTTCAGAGTGGTCCCACATTACTACGTGATCCAAACCAGAAGAAGCCCAGGATCTGGCCAACAAGTATGCGAAAAATGAGAAAGTACGAGCCAGATGAGGGCAAATCCCAAACCTAACCGAGAGATAGCCGGCGTTATCCTCTAAAATATTAATCGCAACCAGGTTTAATTGACTGTTTCGGTGTGGAACCCCATTACTACGGGATCCAAACCAGAAAAAACACAGTATCTGGCCAACAAATATGCGAAAAACGCGAAAGTATGAGCCAGATGATTGCAAATACCAGAACTAACCCAGACATAGCCAGCGTTATCCTCTTAAATACTATTCGGAACCAGCTTCTATTGACTGTTTCAGAGTGGTACCACATTACTACGTGATACAAACCAGAAAAAGCCCAGGATCTGGCCAACAAGTATGCGAAAAATGCGAAAGTACGAGCCAGATGAGGGCAAATCCCAGACCTAACCGAGACATAACCGGCGCTATCCTCTAAAATATTAACCGCAACCAGGTTTAATTGACTGTTTCAGTGTGGTCCCACATTACTACTTGGTCCAAGCCAGAAAAAGGCCAGGATCTGTCCAACAAGTATGCGAAAAATGCGAAATTACGATCCAGATGAGTGAAAATCCCAGACCTAACCGAGACATAACCGGCGTTATCCTCTAAAATATTAATCGTAACCAGGTTTAATTGACTGTTTCGGTGTGGAACCTCATTAGTACGGGATCCAAACCAGAAAAAACCCATGATCTGGCCAACAAGTATGCGAAAAACGCGAAGGTATGGGCCAGATGGTTGTAAATACCAGAACTAATCCAGACGTAACCTGCGTCATCCTGTAAAATACTATTCGGAACCAGCTTCTATTGACTGTTTCAGTGTGGTACCACATTACTACGTGATACAAAGCAGAAAAAGGCCAGAATCTGGCCAACAAGTAAGCGAAAAATGCGAAAGTACGAGCAAAATGATGGCAAATACCAGACCTATCCCAGACATAGCCGGCGTTATCCTCTAAAATATTAATCGGAACCAGGTTGATTTGACTGTTGCAGTTTGGTTCCACATTACTACGTGGTCCAAGCCTGAAAAAGGCCAGGATCTGGCCAACAAGTAATGCGAAAAATGCGAAATTACGATCCAGATGAGTGAAAATCGTAGACCTAACCGAGACATACCGACGTTATCCTCCAAAATATTAATCGCAACCAGCCTTCATTGACTGTTTCAGTGTGGTACCACATTACTGCGTGATCCAAACCAGAAAAAGCCCAGGATCTGGCCAACAGGTATGCGAAAAATGCGGAAGTACGAGCCAGGTGAGGGCAAATACCAGACCTAACTCAGACCTAACCGGCGTTATCCTCTAAAATATTGATAGAATCCAGGTTGAATTGACTATCTCAGTGCGGCACCACATTAATACGTGATCCTAACCAGAAAAAAGCCCAGTAGCTGCCCAATAAGTATGAGAAAACTACGAAAGTACGAGCCAAATGAGGGCAATTCCCAGAGCTAACCGAGACATAGTCTGCGTTATCCTCTAAAATACTAATCGGAACCAGCTTTTATTGACTGTTTCAGTGTGGTACCACATTACTACGTGAACCAAACCAGCAAAAAACATAGGATCTGGCCAACAAGTATACGAAAAATGCGAAAGTACGGGCCAGATGAGGGCAAATCCCACACCTAACCGAGACATAGCCTGCGTTATCATCTAAAATACTAATCGGAACCAGCTTCTATTGACTGTTTCAGTGTGGTACCACATTATTACGTGATCCAAACCAGAAAAAGCCCAGGATCTGCCCAACAAGTATGAGAAAAATACGAAAGTACGAGCCAAATGAGGGCAAATACTAGACCTAACCCAGACATAACCGGCGTTATCCTCTAAAATATTAATCGCAACCAGGTTTAATTGACTGTTTCGGTGTGGTACCACATTACTACATGGTTCGAGCCAGAAAAGAACCCAGGATGTGGCAAACAAGTATGCCAAAAGTGCGAAAGTATGTGGCAGATGATAGCAAATACCAGACGTAACCCATACATAACCAGCGTTATCCTCCAAAATATTAATCGCAACCAGATTTAATTGACTGTTTCAGTATGGTACCGCACTACTACGTGATCGAAACCAGAAAAAGGCCAGGATCTTGCCAATAAGTGTGCGAAAATTGCGGAAGTACGAGACAGATGAGGGCAAATCCCAGACCTAACCGAGAAATAACCGGAGTTATCCTGGAAAATATTAATCGAAACCAGGTTTAATTGACTGTTTCAGTGTGGTCCCACATTACTACGTGATCCAGACCAGAAGAAGCCCAGGATCTGGCCAACAAGTATGCGAGAAATGCGAAAGTACGAGCCAGATGGGGGCAAATCCCAGACCTAACCGGGACATAACCGGCGTTATCCTCTAAAATATTAATCGCAACCAGGTTTAATTGACTGTTTCGGAGTGGTCCCACATTACTACGTGATCCAAACCAGATGAAGCCCAGGATCTTGCCAACAAGTATGCGAAAAATGCGAAAGTACGAGCCAGATGAGGGCAAATCCCAGGCCTAACCGAGACATAACCGGCGTTATCCTCTAAAATATTAATCGCAACCAGGTTTAATTGACTGTCTCGGTGTGGCACCGCATTACTACGTGATCGAAACCAGAAAAAGGCCAGGATCTTGCCAATAAGTGTGCGAAAATTGCGGAAGTACGAGACAGATGAGGGCAAATCCCAGACCTAACCGAGAAATAACCGGAGTTATCCTGGAAAATATTAATCGAAACCAGGTTTAATTGACTGTTTCAGTGTGGTCCCACATTACTACGTGATCCAAACCAGTAAAAGGCCAGGATCTGGCCAACAAGTATGCGAAAAATGCGAAAGAAATGGCAGATGGTTGCAAATACCAGAACTAATCCAGACATAACTAGCGTTATTCTCTAAAATACTATTCGGAACCAGCTTCTATTGACAGTTTCGGTGTGGAACCACATTACTACGTGATCCAAACCTGAAAAAGGCCAGGATCTGGCCAACAAGTATGCGAAAAATGCGAAAGTACGAGCCAGATGAGGGCAAATCCCAGCCCTAACCGAGACATAACCGGCGTTATCCTCTAAAATATTAATCGCAACCAGGTTTAATTGACTGTTTCGGTGTGGCACCTCATTACCACGGAATCCAAACCAGAAAAAACCCAGGATCTGGCCAACAAACATGCGAAAAACGCGAAAGTATGAGCCAGATGATTGCAAATACCAGAACGAACCCAGACATAACCAGCGTTATCCTCTAAAATACTATTCGGAACCAGCTTCTATTGACCGTTTCAGTTTGGTACCACATTACTACGTGATACAAACCAGAAAAAGGCCAGGATCTGGCCAACAAGTATGCGAAAAATGCGAAGGCACGAGCCAGATGAGGGCAAATCCCAGACCTAACCGACACATAACCAGCGTTATCCTCTAAAATATGAATCGCAACCAGGTTTAATTGACTGTTTCGGTGTGGAACCTCATTACTACGGGATCCAAACCAGAAAAAACCCAGGATCTGGTCAACAAATATGGGGGAAAAACGCGAAAGGATGAGCCAGATGATTGCAAAAACCAGAACTAACCCAGACATAGCCAGCGTTATCCCCTAAAATACTATTCGGAACCAGCTTCTATTGACTGTTTCAGTGTCGTACCACATTACTGCGTGATACAAACCAGAAAAAGGCCAGGATCTGGCCAACAAGTATGCGAAAAATGCGAAGGTACGAGCCAGATGAGGGCAAATCCCAGACCTAACCGAGATATAACCGGCGTTATCCTCTAAAATATTAATCGAATCCAGGTTTAATTGGCAGTTTCGGTGTGGAAAGTAATTATTACGGGATCCAAACCAGAAAAAAACCCAGCATCTGGACAACAAGTATGCGAAAAAAGCGAAAGTATGAGCAAGATGATTGCAAATACCAGAACTAACCGAGAAATAACCGGATTTATCCTCTAAAATATTAATCGAAACCAGGTTTAATTGACTGGTTCAGTGTGGTCTCACATTACTACGTGATCCAAACCAGAAAAAGGCCAGGATCTGGCCAACAAGTATGCAAAAAATACGAAAGTACGAGCCAGATGAGGGCAAATACCAGACCTAACCCAGACATAACCGGCATTATCCTCTAAAACATTAATCGGAACCAGGATTAACTGACTGTTGCGGCGTGGTACCGCGTTACTTCGTGATCCAAACCAGAAAAAGGCCAGGATCTGGCCAACAAGTATGCAAAAAATACGATAGTACCAGCCAGATGAGGGCAAAAACCAGACCTAACCCAGACATAACCGGCATTAACCTATAAAACATTAATCGGAACCAGCTTTTATTGACTGTTTCAGTGTGGTACCACATTACTACGTGATCCAAACCACAAAAAACCCAAGATCTTTCCAGCAAGTATGCGAAAAATGCGAAAGAATGTGCTAGATGTTGGCAAATACCAGACCTAACCCAGGCATAACCGGTGTTCTCCACTAAAATATTAATCGGAACCAGCTTTTATTGACTGTTTCAGTGTGGTACGATATTACTACATGATCCAAGGTAGAAAAAGCCCAGGGTCTGGCCAACAAGTATGCAAAAAATGCGAAAGTACCAGCCAGATGAGGGCAAATCCCAGAACTTTCCCTGACATAACCGGCGTTATCCTCTAAAATAGTAATCGGAACCAGCTTTTATTGACTGTATCAGTGTGGTAGCACATTACTACGTGATCCAAGCCACAAAAAACCCAAGATCCGGACAGCAAGTATGCGAAAAATGCGAAGGTACGACCCAGTTGAGGGCAAATACCAGACCTTATCCAGACATAACCGGCGTTATCCTGTAAAATACTAATCGGAACCAGCTTTCATTGACTGTTTCAGTGTGGTACCACATTACTACGTGATCCAAACCAGAAAAAGGCCAGGATCTGGCCAACAAGTATGCGAAAAATGCGAAAGAAATGGCAGATGATTGCAAATACCAGAACTAACCCAGACATAGCTAGCGTTATTCTCTAAAATACTATTCGGAACCAGCTTCTATTGACAGTTTCGGTGTGGAACCACATTACTACGTGATCCAAACCAGAAAAAGGCCAGGATCTGGCCAACAAGTATGCGAAAAATGCGAAAGTACGAGCCAGATGAGGGCAAATCCCAGCCCTAACCGAGACATAACCGGCGTTATCCTCTAACATATTAATCACAACCAGGTTTAATTGACTGTTTCGGTGTGGCACCTCATTACCACGGAATCCAAACCAGAAAAAACCCAGGATCTGGCCAACAAATATGCGGAAAACGCGAAACTATGAGCCAGATGATTGCAAATACCAGAACGAACCCAGACATAACCAGCGTTATCCTCTAAAATACTATTCGGAACCAGCTTCTATTGACCGTTTCAGTTTGGTACCACATTACTACGTGATACAAACCAGAAAAAGGCCAGGATCTGGCCAACAAGTATGCGAAAAATGCGAAGGCACGATCCAGATGAGGGCAAATCCCAGACCTAACCGACACATAACCTGCGTTATCCTCTAAAATATTAATCGCAACCAGGTTTAATTGACTGTTTCGGTGTGGAACCTCATTACTACGGGATCCAAACCAGAAAAAACCCAGGATCTGGTCAACAAATATGGGGGAAAAACGCGAAAGGATGAGCCAGATGATTGCAAAAACCAGAACTAACCCAGACATAGCCAGCGTTATCCCCTAAAATACTATTCGGAACCAGCTTCTATTGACTGTTTCAATGTGGTACCACATTACTGCGTGATACAAACCAGAAAAAGGCCAGGGTCTGGCCAACAAGTATGCGAAAAATGCGAAGGTACGAGCCAGATGAGGGCAAATCCCAGACCTAATCGAGATATAACCGGCGTTATCCTCTAAAATATTAATCGAAACCAGGTTTAATTGGCTGTTTCGGTGTGGAAAGTCATTATTACGGGATCCAAACCAGAAAAAAACCCAGCATCTGGACAACAAGTATGCGAAAAAAGCGAAAGTATGAGCAAGATGATTGCAAATCCCAGACCTAACCGAGACATAACCGGCGTTATCCTCTAAAGTATTATTCGCAACCATGTTTAATTTACTGCTTCAGAGTGGTCCCACATTACTACGTGATCCAAACCAGAAGAAGCCCAGGATCTGGCCAACAAGTATGCGAAAAATGAGAAAGTACGAGCCAGATGAGGGCAAATCCCAGAGCTAACCGAGAGATAGCCGGCGTTATCCTCTAAAATATTAATCGCAACCAGGTTTAATTGACTGTTTCGGTGTGGAACCCCATTACTACGGGATCCAAACCAGAAAAAACACAGTATCTGGCCAACAAATATGCGAAAAACGCGAAAGTATGAGCCAGATGATTGCAAATACCAGAACTAACCCAGACATAGCCAGCGTTATCCTCTTAAATACTATTCGGAACCAGCTTCTATTGACTGTTTCAGAGTGGTACCACATTACTACGTGATACAAACCAGAAAAAGCCCAGGATCTGGCCAACAAGTATGCGAAAAATGCGAAAGTACGAGCCAGATGAGGGCAAATCCCAGACCTAACCGAGAAATAACCGGCGCTATCCTCTAAAATATTAACCGCAACCAGGTTTAATTGACTGTTTCAGTGTGGTCCCACATTACTACTTGGTCCAAGCCAGAAAAAGGCCAGGATCTGTCCAACAAGTATGCGAAAAATGCGAAATTACGATCCAGATGAGTGAAAATCCCAGACCTAACCGAGACATAACCGGCGTTATCCTCTAAAATATTAATCGTAACCAGGTTTAATTGACTGTTTCGGTGTGGAACCTCATTAGTACGGGATCCAAACCAGAAAAAACCCATGATCTGGCCAACAAGTATGCGAAAAACGCGAAAGTATGGGCCAGATGGTTGTAAATACCAGAACTAACCCAGACGTAACCTGCGTCATCCTGTAAAATACTATTCGGAACCAGCTTCTATTGACTGTTTCAGTGTGGTACCACATTACTACGTGATACAAAGCAGAAAAAGGCCAGAATCTGGCCAACAAGTAAGCGAAAAATGCGAAAGTACGAGCAAAATGATGGCAAATACCAGACCTGTCCCAGACATAGCCGGCGTTATCCTCTAAAATATTAATCGGAACCAGGTTGATTTGACTGTTGCAGTTTGGTTCCACATTACTACGTGGTCCAAGCCTGAAAAAGGCCAGGATCTGGCCAACAAGTAATGCGAAAAATGCGAAATTACGATCCAGATGAGTGAAAATCTTAGACCTAACCGAGACATACCGGCGTTATCCTCCAAAATATTAATCGCAACCAGCCTTCATTGACTGTTTCAGTGTGGTACCACATTACTGCGTGATCCAAACCAGAAAAAGCCCAGGATCTGGCCAACAGGTATGCGAAAAATGCGGAAGTACGAGCCAGATGAGGGCAAATACCAGACCTAACTCAGACCTAACCGGCGTTATCCTCTAAAATATTGATAGAATCCAGGTTGAATTGACTATCTCAGTGCGGCACCACATTAATACGTGATCCTAACCGGAAAAAAGCCCAGTAGCTGCCCAATAAGTATGAGAAAACTACGAAAGTACGAGCCAAATGAGGGCAATTCCCAGAGCTAACCGAGACATAGTCTGCGTTATCCTCTAAAATACTAATCGGAACCAGCTTTTATTGACTGTTTCAGTGTGGTACCACATTACTACGTGATCCAAACCAGCAAAAAACATAGGATCTGGCCAACAAGTATACGAAAAATGCGAAAGTACGGGCCAGATGAGGGCAAATCCCACACCTAACCGAGACATAGCCTGCGTTATCATCTAAAATACTAATCGGAACCAGCTTCTATTGACTGTTTCAGTGTGGTACCACATTATTACGTGATCCAAACCAGAAAAAGCCCAGGATCTGCCCAACAAGTATGAGAAAAATACGAAAGTACGAGCCAAATGAGGGCAAATACTAGACCTAACCCAGACATAACCGGCGTTATCCTCTAAAATATTAATCGCAACCAGGTTTAATTGACTGTTTCGGTGTGGTACCACATTACTACATGGTTCGAGCCAGAAAAGAACCCAGGATGTGGCAAACAAGTATGCCAAAAGTGCGAAAGTATGTGGCAGATGATAGCAAATACCAGACGTAACCCAGACATAACCAGCGTTATCCTCCAAAATATTAATCGCAACCAGATTTAATTGACTGTTTCAGTATGGTACCGCACTACTACGTGATCGAAACCAGAAAAAGGCCAGGATCTTGCCAATAAGTGTGCGAAAATTGCGGAAGTACGAGACAGATGAGGGCAAATCCCAGACCTAACCGAGAAATAACCGGAGTTATCCTGGAAAATATTAATCGAAACCAGGTTTAATTGACTGTTTCAGTGTGGTCCCACATTACTACGTGATCCAGACCAGAAGAAGCCCAGGATCTGGCCAACAAGTATGCGAGAAATGCGAAAGTACGAGCCAGATGGGGGCAAATCCCAGACCTAACCGAGACATAACCGGCGTTATCCTCTAAAATATTAATCGCAACCAGGTTTAATTGACTGTTTCGGAGTGGTCCCACATTACTACGTGATCCAAACCAGATGAAGCCCAGGATCTTGCCAACAAGTATGCGAAAAATGCGAAAGTACGAGCCAGATGAGGGCACATCCCAGACCTAACCGAGACATAACCGGCGTTATCCTCTAAAATATTAATCGCAACCAGGTTTAATTGACTGTTTCAGTGTGGTACCACATTATTACGTGATCCAAACCAGAAAAAGCCCAGGATCTGGCCAACAAGTATGCGAAAAATGCGAAAGTACGAGCCAGATGAGGGCAAATCCCAGACCTAACCGAGACATAAACGGCGTTATCCTCTAAAATATTTATCGCAACCAGGTTTAATTGACTGTTTGGGTGTGGAACCTCATTACTTCGGGATCCAAACCAGAAAAAACCCAGGATCTGGCCAACAAATATGCGAAAAACGCGAAAGTACGAGCCAGATGAGGGCAAATCCCAGACCTAACCGAGACATAAACGGCGTTATCCTCTAAAATATTTATCGCGACCAGGTTTAATTGACTGTTTGGGTGTGGAACCTCATTACTTCGGGATCCAAACCAGAAAAAACCCAGGATCTGGCCAACAAATATGCGAAAAACGCGAAAGTATGAGCCAGATGACGGCAAATCCCAGACCTAACCGAGACATAACCGGCGTTATCCTCTAAAATATTTATCGCAACCAGGTTTAATTGACTGTTTGGGTGTGGTACCGCATTACTACGTGACACAAACCAGAAGAAGCCCAGGATCTGGCCCACAAGTATGCGAAAAATGCGAAAGTACGAGCCAGATGATTGCAAATACCAGAACTAACCCTGACATAACCAGCGTTATCCTCTAAAACAATAATCGGAACCAGCTTTTATTGACTGTTTCAGTGTGGTACCACATTACTACGTGGTCGAAGCCTGAAAAAGGCCTGGATCTGGCCAACAAGTATGCGGAAAATGCGAAATTACGATCCAGATGAGTGAAAATCCCAGACCTAACCGAGACATAACCGGCGTTATCCTCTAAAATATTAATCGCAACCAGGTTTAATTGACTGTTTGGGTGTGGAACCTCATTACTACGGGATCCAAACCAGAAAAAACCCATGATCTGGCCAACAAGTACGCGAAAAACGCGAAAGTATGAGCCAGATGATTGTAAATACCAGAACTAACCCAGACGTAACCTGCGTCATCCTCTAAAATACTATTCGGAACCAGCTTCTATTGACTGTGTCAGTGTGGTACCACATTACTACGTGATACATAGCAGAAAAAGGCCAGAATCTGGCCAACAAGTAAGCGAAAAATGCGAAAGTACGAGCAAAATGAGGGCAAATACCAGACCTATCCCAGACATAGCCGGCGTTATCCTCTAAAATATTAATCGGAACCAGGTTGATTTGACTGTTGCAGTGTGGTACCACATTACTACGTGGTCCAAGCATGAAAAAGGCCAGGATCTGGCCAACAAGTATGCGAAAAAAGCGAAAGTATGAGCGAGATGATTGCAAATACCAGAACTAACCCAGACATAACCAGCGTTATCCTCTAAAGCACAAATCGGAACCAGCTTCTATTGACTGTTTCAGTGTGGTACCACATTACTACGTGATACAAACCAGAAAAAGCCCAGGATCTGGCCAACAGGTATGCGAAAAATGCGAAAGTACGAGCAAAATGAGGGCAAATACCAGACCTATCCCAGACATAGCCGGCGTTATCCTCTAAAACATTAATCGGAACCAGGTTGATTTGACTGTTCCAGTGTGGTACCACATTACTACGTGATCCAAACCAGCAAAAAGCCTAGGATCTGGCCAACAAGTATGCAAAAATGCGAAAGTACGGGCCAGATGAGGGCAAATCCCAGACCTAACCGACAAATAACCAGCGTTATCCTCTAAAATATTAATCGCAACCAGGTTTAATTGACTGTTTCAGTGTAGTACCGCATTACTACGTGATATAAACCAGAAAAAGGCCAGGATCTTGCCAATAAGTATGCGAAAATTGCGGACATACGAGACAGATGAGGGCAAATCCCAGACCTAACCGAGAAATAACCGGAGTTATCCTCTAAAATATTAATCGAAACCAGGTTTAATTGACTGTTTCAGTGTGGTCCCACATTACTACGTGATCCAAACCAGAAGAAGCCCAGGATCTGGCCAACAAGTATGCGAAAAATGCGAAAGTACGAGCCAGATGAGGGCAAATCCCAGAACTAACCGAGACATAACCAGCGTTATCCTCTAAAATACTATTCGGAACCAGCTTCTATTGACTGTTTCAGTGTGGTACCACATTACTACGTGATACAAACCAGAAAAAGCCCAGGATCTGGCCAACAAGTACGCGAAATAGTGCGAAAGTACGAGCCAGATGAGGGCAAATCCCAGACCTAACCGAGAGATAGCCGGCGTTATCCTCTAAAATATTAATCGCAACCAGGTTTAATTGACTGTTTCGGCGTGGAACCCCATTACTACGGGATCCAAACCAGAAAAAAGACAGTATCTGGCCAACAAATATGCGAAAAACGCGAAAGTATGAGCCAGATGATTGCAAATACCAGAACTAACCCAGACATAGCCAGCGTTATCCTCTAAAATACTATTCGGAACCAGCTTCTATTGACTGTTTCAGAGTGGTACCACATTACTACGTGATACAAACCAGAAAAAGCCCAGGATCTGGCCAACAGGTATGCGAAATAGTGCGAAAGTACGAGCCAGATGAGGGCAAATCCCGGACCTAACCGAGACATAACCGGCGTTATCCTCTAAAATATTAATCGCAACCAGGTTTAATTGACTGTTTCGGAGTGGTCCCACATTACTACGTGATCCAAACCAGATGAAGCCCAGGATCTTGCCAACAAGTATGCGAGAAACGCGAAAGGATGAGCCAGATGATTGCAAGTACCAGAACTAACCCAGACATAACCAGCGTTATCGTCTAAAATACTAATCGGTACCAGCTTTTATTGACTGTCTCGGTGTGGTACCACATTACTACGTGATCCTAACAATAGAAAAACACAGGGTCTGGCCATTCGAGTATGCGAAAAATGCGAAAGTACGGGCCACATAAGGGCAAATCCCAGACCTAACCGAGATATAACCCGCAGTATCCTCTAAAATATTAATCGAAACCAGGTTTAATTGACCGTTTCGGTGTGGAATGTCATTATTACGGGATCCAAACCAGAAAAACCCAGGATCTGGCAAGAAGTATGCGAAAAATGCGAAAGTACGAGCCAGATGAGGGCAAATCCCAGACCTAACCGAGACATAACCGGCGCTATCCTCTAAAATATTACTCGCAACCAGGTTTAATTGACTGTTTCAGTGTGGTCCCGCATTACTACTTGGTCCAAGCCAGAAAAAGGCCAGGATCTGGCCAACAGGTATGCGAAAAATGCGAAGGTACGAGCCAGATGAGGGCAAATCCCAGACCTAACCGAGATATAACCGGCAGTATCCTCTAAAATATTAATCGAAACCAGGTTTAATTGACTGTTTCGGTGTGGAACGTCATTTTTACGGGATCCAAACCAGAAAAAACCCAGCACCTGGCCAACAAGTATGCGAAAAAAGCGAAAGTATGAGCAAGATGATTGCAAATACCAGAACAAACCCAGACATAACCAGCGTTATCCTCTAAAACACAAATCGGAACCAGCTTTTACTGACTGTTTCAGTGTGGTACCACATTACTACGTGATCCAAACCAGAAAAAGCCCAGGAACTGGCCAACAAGTATGCGAAAAATGCGAAAGTACGGGCCAGATGAGGGCAAATCCCAGACCTAACCGAGACATAACCAGCGTTATCCTCGAAAATATTAATCTGAACCAGGTTTAATTGACGGTTTCGGTGTGGAACGTCATTATTACGGGATCCAAACCAGAAAAAACCCAGCATCTGGCCAACAAGTATGCGAAAAAAGCGAAAGTTTGAGCAAGATGATTGCAAATACCAGAACTAACCCAGACATAACCAGCGTTATCCTCTAAAACACTAATCGGAACCACCTTTTATTGACTGTTTCAGTGTGGTACCACATTACTACGTGATCCAAACCAGCAAAAAGCGTAGGATCTGGCCAACAAGGATGCAAAAATGCGAAAGTACGGGCCAGATGAGGGCAAATCCCAGACCTAACCGACAAATAACCAGCGTTATCCTCTAAAATATTAATCGCAACCAGGTTTAATTGACTGTTTCAGTGTAGTACCGCATTACTACGTGATATAAACCAGAAAAAGGCCAGGATCTTGCCAATAAGTATGCGAAAATTGCGGACATACGAGACAGATGAGGGCAAATCCCAGACCTAACCGAGACATAACCGGCGTTATCCTCTAAAGTATTATTCGCAACCAGGTTTAATTGACTGTTTCAGTGTGGTACCACATTACTACGTGATACAAACCAGAAAAAGCCCAGGATCTGGCCAACAAGTATGCGAAATAGTGCGAAAGTACGAGCCAGATGAGGGCAAATCCCAGACCTAACCGAGACATAACCAGCGTTATCCTCTAAAATATTAATCGCAACCAGGTTTAATTGACTGTTTTAGTGAGGTACCACATTACTACGTGGTCCAAGCCTGAAAAAGGCCTGGATCTGGCCAACCAGTATGCGAAAAATGCGAAATTACGATCCAGCTGAGTGAAAATCCCAGACCTAACCGAGACATAACCGGCGTTATCCTCTAAAATATTAATCGCAACCAGGTTTAATTGACTGTTTCGGTGTGGAACCTCATTACTACGGTATCCAAACCAGAAAAAACCCAGGATCTGGCCAACAAATATGCGAAAAACGCGAAAGAATGAGCCAGATGACGGCAAATCCCAGACCTAACCGAGACATAACCGGCGTTATCCTCTAAAATATTTATAGCAACCAGGTTTAATTGAGTGTTTGGGTGTGGTACCGTATTACTACGTGACACAAACCAGAAGAAGCCCAGGATCTGGCCCACAAGTATGCGAAAAATGCGAAAGTACGAGCCAGATGATTGCAAATACCAGAACTAACCCAGACATAACCAGCGTTATCCTCTAAAATACTATTCGGAACCAGCTTTTATTGACTGTTTCAGTGTGGTACCACATTACTACGTGGTCCAAGCCTGAAAAAGGCCTGGATCTGGCCAACAAGTATGCGAAAAATGCGAAATTACGATCCAGATGAGTGAAAATCCCAGACCTAACCGAGACATAACCGGCGTTATCCTCTAAAATATTAATCGCAACCAGGTTTAATTGACTGTTTCGGTGTGGAACCTCATTACTACGGGATCCAAACCAGAAAAAACCCATGATTTGGCCAACAAGTATGCGAAAAACGCGAAAGTATGAGCCAGATGATTGTAAATACCAGAACTAACCCAGACGTAACCTGCGTCATCCTCTAAAATACTATTCGGAACCAGCTTCTATTGACTGTTTCAGGGTGGTACCACATTACTACGTGATACAAAGCAGAAAAAGGCCAGAATCTGGCCAACAAGTAAGCGAAAAATGCGAAAGTACGAGCAAAATGAGGGCAAATACCAGACCTATCCCAGACATAGCCGGCGTTATCCTCTAAAATATTAATCGGAACCAGGTTGATTTGACTGTTGCAGTGTGGTACCACATTACTACGTGGTCCAAGCCTGAAAAAGCCCAGGAACAGGCCAACAAGTATGCGAAAAATGCGAAAGTACGGGCCAGATGAGGGCAAATCCCAGACCTAACCGAGACATAACCAGCGTTATCTTCTAAAATATTAATCGGAACCAGGTTTAATTGGCGGTTTCGGTGTGGAACGTCATTATTACGGAATCCAAACCAGAAAGAACCCAGCATCTGGCCAACAAGTATGCGAAAAAAGCGAAAGTATAAGCAAGATGATTGCAAATACCAGAACTAACCCAGACATAACCAGCGTTATCCTCTAAAACACTAATCGGAACCAGCTTTTATTGACTGTTTCAGTGTGGTACCACATTACTACGTGATCCAAACCAGCAAAAAGCGTAGGATCTGGCCAACAAGTATGCAAAAATGCGAAAGTACGGGCCAGATGACGGCAAATCCCAGACCTAACCGACAAATAACCAGCGTTATCCTCTGAAATATTAATCGCAACCAGGTTTAATTGACTGTTTCAGTGTAGTACCGCACTACTAAGTGATATAAACCAGAAAAAGGCCAGGATCTTGCCAATAAGTATGCGAAAATTGCGGACATACGAGACAGATGAGGGCAAATCCCAGACCTAACCGAGACATAACCGGCGTTATCCTCTAAAGTATTATTCGCAACCAGGTTTAATTGACTGTTTCAGTGTGGTATCACATTACTACGTGATACAAACCAGAAAAAGCCCAGGATCTGGCCAACAAGTATGCGAAATAGTGCGAAAGTACGAGCCAGATGAGGGCAAATCCCAGACCTAATCGAGACATAACCAGCGTTATCCTCTAAAATATTAATCGCAACCAGGTTTAATTGACTGTTTCAGTGTGGTACCACATTATTACGTGATCCAAACCAGAAAAAGCCCAGGGTCTGGCCAACAAGTATGCGAAAAATGCGAAAGTACGAGACAGATGCGGGCAAATCCCAGACCTAACCGAGACATAACCGGCGTTATCCTCTAAAATATTTATCGCAACCAGGTTTAATTGACTGTTTGGGTGTGGTACCGCATTACTACGTGACACAAACCAGAAGAAGCCCAGGATCTGGCCCACAAGTATGCGAAAAATGCGAAAGTACGAGCCAGATGATTGCAAATACCAGAACTAACCCAGACATAACCAGCGTTATCCTCTAAAACACTAATCGGAACCAGCTTTTATTGACTGTTTCAGTGTGGTACCACATTACTACGTGATCCAAACCAGCAAAAAGCGTAGGATCTGGCCAACAAGTATGCAAAAATGCGAAAGTACGGGCCAGATGACGGCAAATCCCAGACCTAACCGACAAATAACCAGCGTTATCCTCTAAAATATTAATCGCAACCAGGTTTAATTGACTGTTTCAGTGTGGTACCACATTATTACGTGATCCAAACCAGAAAAAGCCCAGGGTCTGGCCAACAAGTATGCGAAAAATGCGAAAGTACGAGACAGATGCGGGCAAATCCCAGACCTAACCGAGACATAACCAGCGTTATCCTCTAAAATATTAATCGGAACCAGGTTTAATTGACTGTTTGGGTGTGGTACCGCATTACTACGTGACACAAACCAGAAGAAGCCCAGGATCTGGCCCACAAGTATGCGAAAAATGCGAAAGTACGAGCCAGATGATTGTAAATACCAGAACTAACCCAGACGTAACCTGCGTCATCCTCTAAAATACTATTCGGAACCAGCTTCTATTGACTGTGTCAGTGTGGTACCACATTACTACGTGATACATAGCAGAAAAAGGCCAGAATCTGGCCAACAAGTAAGCGAAAAATGCGAAAGTACGAGCAAAATGCGGGCAAATACCAGACCTATCCCAGACATAGCCGGCGTTATCCTCTAAAATATTAATCGGAACCAGGTTGATTTGACTGTTGCAGTGTGGTACCACATTACTACGTGGTCCAAGCATGAAAAAGGCCAGGATCTGGCCAACAAGTATGCGAAAAAAGCGAAAGTATGAGCGAGATGATTGCAAATACCAGAACTAACCCAGCCATAACCAGCGTTATCCTCTAAAGCACAAATCGGAACCAGCTTCTATTGACTGTTTCAGTGTGGTACCACATAACTACGTGATACAAACCAGAAAAAGCCCAGGATCTGGCCAACAGGTATGCGAAAAATGCGAAAGTACGAGCAAAATGAGGGCAAATACCAGACCTATCCCAGACATAGCCGGCGTTATCCTCTAAAATATTAATCGGAACCAGGTTGATTTGACTGTTCCAGTGTGGTACCACATTACTACGTGATCCAAACCAGCAAAAAGCCTAGGATCTGGCCAACAAGTATGCAAAAATGCGAAAGTACGGGCCAGATGAGGGCAAATCCCAGACCTAACCGACAAATAACCAGCGTTATCCTCTAAAATATTAATTGCAACCAGGTTTAATTGACTGTTTCAGTGTAGTACCGCATTACTACGTGATATAAACCAGAAAAAGGCCAGGATCTTGCCAATAAGTATGCG
Source organism: Colletes latitarsis (assembly GCF_051014445.1). Taxonomy (NCBI): domain Eukaryota; kingdom Metazoa; phylum Arthropoda; class Insecta; order Hymenoptera; family Colletidae; genus Colletes; species Colletes latitarsis. Next base: position 5,121,889 of record NC_135137.1, read on the forward strand.
AAAAATGCGAAAGTACGAGACAGATGCGGGCAAATCCCAGACCTAACCGAGACATAACCAGCGTTATCCTCTAAAATATTAATCGGAACCAGGTTTAATTGACTGTTTGGGTGTGGTACCGCATTACTACGTGACACAAACCAGAAGAAGCCCAGGATCTGGCCCACAAGTATGCGAAAAATGCGAAAGTACGAGCCAGATGATTGTAAATACCAGAACTAACCCAGACGTAACCTGCGTCATCCTCTAAAATACTATTCGGAACCAGCTTCTATTGACTGTGTCAGTGTGGTACCACATTACTACGTGATACATAGCAGAAAAAGGCCAGAATCTGGCCAACAAGTAAGCGAAAAATGCGAAAGTACGAGCAAAATGAGGGCAAATACCAGACCTATCCCAGACATAGCCGGCGTTATCCTCTAAAATATTAATCGGAACCAGGTTGATTTGACTGTTGCAGTGTGGTACCACATTACTACGTGATCCAAACCAGAAGAAGCCCAGGATCTGGCCAACAAGTATGCGAAAAATGCGAAAGTACGAGCCAGATGAGGGCAAATCCCAGAACTAACCGAGACATAACCAGCGTTATCCTCTAAAATACTATTCGGAACCAGCTTCTATTGACTGTTTCAGTGTGGTACCACATTACTACGTGATACAAACCAGAAAAAGCCCAGGATCTGGCCAACAAGTACGCGAAATAGTGCGAAAGTACGAGCCAGATGAGGGCAAATCCCAGACCTAACCGAGAGATAGCCGGCGTTATCCTCTAAAATATTAATCGCAACCAGGTTTAATTGACTGTTTCGGCGTGGAACCCCATTACTACGGGATCCAAACCAGAAAAAAGACAGTATCTGGCCAACAAATATGCGAAAAACGCGAAAGTATGAGCCAGATGATTGCAAATACCAGAACTAACCCAGACATAGCCAGCGTTATCCTCTAAAATACTATTCGGAACCAGCTTCTATTGACTGTTTCAGAGTGGTACCACATTACTACGTGATACAAACCAGAAAAAGCCCAGGATCTGGCCAACAGGTATGCGAAATAGTGCGAAAGTACGAGCCAGATGAGGGCAAATCCCAGACCTAACCGAGACATAACCGGCGTTATCCTCTAAAATATTAATCGCAACCAGGTTTAATTGACTGTTTCGGAGTGGTCCCACATTACTACGTGATCCAAACCAGATGAAGCCCAGGATCTTGCCAACAAGTATGCGAGAAACGCGAAAGTATGAGCCAGATGATTGCAAATACCAGAACTAACCCAGACATAACCAGCGTTATCGTCTAAAATACTAATCGGAACCAGCTTTTATTGACTGTCTCAGTGTGGTACCACATTACTACGTGATCCTAACAATAGAAAAACACAGGGTCTGGCAATTCGAGTATGCGAAAAATGCGAAAGTACGGCCACATAAGGGCAAATCCCAGACCTAACCGAGATATAACCCGCAGTATCCTCTAAAATATTAATCGAAACCAGGTTTAATTGACCGTTTCGGTGTGGAATGTCATTATTACGGGATCCAAACCAGAAAAACCCAGGATCTGGCCAAGAAGTATGCGAAAAATGCGAAAGTACGAGCCAGATGAGGGCAAATCCCAGACCTAACCGAGACATAACCGGCGCTATCCTCTAAAATATTACTCGCAACCAGGTTTAATTGACTGTTTCAGTGTGGTCCCGCATTACTACTTGGTCCAAGCCAGAAAAAGGCCAGGATCTGGCCAACAGGTATGCGAAAAATGCGAAGGTACGAGCCAGATGAGGGCAAATCCCAGACCTAACCGAGATATAACCGGCAGTATCCTCTAAAATATTAATCGAAACCAGGTTTAATTGACTGTTTCGGTGTGGAACGTCATTATTACGGGATCCAAATCAGAAAAAACCCAGCACCTGGCCAACAAGTATGCGAAAAAAGCGAAAGTATGAGCAAGATGATTGCAAATACCAGAACAAACCCAGACATAACCAGCGTTATCCTCTAAAACACAAATCGGAACCAGCTTTTACTGACTGTTTCAGTGTGGTACCACATTACTACGTGATCCAAACCAGAAAAAGCCCAGGAACTGGCCAACAAGTATGCGAAAAATGCGAAAGTACGGGCCAGATGAGGGCAAATCCCAGACCTAACCGAGACATAACCAGCGTTATCCTCTAAAATATTAATCTGAACCAGGTTTAATTGACGGTTTCGGTGTGGAACGTCATTATTACGGGATCCAAACCAGAAAAAACCCAGCATCTGGCCAACAAGTATGCCAAAAAAGCGAAAGTTTGAGCAAGATGATTGCAAATACCAGAACTAACCCAGACATAACCAGCGTTATCCTCTAAAACACTAATCGGAACCAGCTTTTATTGACTGTTTCAGTGTGGTACCACATTACTACGTGATCCAAACCAGCAAAAAGCGTAGGATCTGGCCAACAAGTATGCAAAAATGCGAAAGTACGGGCCAGATGACGGCAAATCCCAGACCTAACCGACAAATAACCAGCGTTATCCTCTGAGATATTAATCGCAACCAGGTTTAATTGACTGTTTCAGTGTAGTACCGCACTACTAAGTGATATAAACCAGAAAAAGGCCAGGATCTTGCCAATAAGTATGCGAAAATTACGGACATACGAGACAGATGAGGGCAAATCCCAGACCTAACCGAGAAATAACCGGAGTTATCCTCTAAAATACTATTCGGAACCAGCTTCTATTGACTGTTTCAGTGTGGTACCACATTACTACGTGATACAAACCAGAAAAAGCCCATGATCTGGCCAATAAGTATGCGAAATAGTGCGAAAGTACGAGCCAGATGAGGGCAAATCCCAGACCTAACCGAGACATAACCGGCGTTATCCTCTAAAGTATTATTCGCAACCAGGTTTAATTGACTGTTTCAGTGTGGTACCACATTACTACGTGATACAAACCAGAAAAAGCCCAGGATCTGGCCAACAAGTATGCGAAATAGTGCGAAAGTACGAGCCAGATGAGGGCAAATCCCAGACCTAACCGAGACATAACCGGCGTTATCCTCTAAAGTATTATTCGCAACCAGGTTTAATTGACTGTTTCAGTGTGGTACCACATTACTACGTGATACAAACCAGAAAAAGCCCAGGATCTGGCCAACAAGTATGCGAAGTAGTGCGAAAGTACGAGCCAGATGAGGGCAAATCCCAGACCTAATCGAGACATAACCAGCGTTATCCTCTAAAATATTAATCGCAACCAGGTTTAATTGACTGTTTCAGTGTGGTACCACATTATTACGTGATCCAAACCAGAAAAAGCCCAGGGTCTGGCCAACAAGTATGCGAAAAATGCGAAAGTACGAGCCAGATGAGGGCAAATCCCAGACCTAACCGTGACATAAACGGCGTTATCCTCTAAAATATTTATCGCAACCAGGTTTAGTTGACTGTTTGGGTGTGGAACCTCATTACTTCGGGATCCAAACCAGAAAAAACCCAGGATCTGGCCAACAAATATGCGAAAAACGCGAAAGTATGAGCCAGATGACGGCAAATCCCAGACCTAACCGAGACATAACCGGCGTTATCCTCTAAAATATTTATCGCAACCAGGTTTAATTGACTGTTTGGGTGTGGTACCGCGTTACTACGTGACACAAACCAGAAGAAGCCCGGGATCTGGCCCACAAGTATGTGAAAAATGCGAAAGTACGAGCCAGATGATTGCAAATACCAGAACTAACCCAGACATAACCAGCGTTATCCTCTAAAACACTAATCGGAACCAGCTTTTATTGACTGTTTCAGTGTGGTACCACATTACTACGTGATCCAAACCAGCAAAAAGCGTAGGATCTGGCCAACAAGTATGCAAAAATGCGAAAGTACGGGCCAGATGACGGCAAATCCCAGACCTAACCGACAAATAACCAGCGTTATCCTCTGAGATATTAATCGCAACCAGGTTTAATTGACTGTTTCAGTGTAGTACCGCACTACTAAGTGATATAAACCAGAAAAAGGCCAGGATCTTGCCAATAAGTATGCGAAAATTACGGACATACGAGACAGATGAGGGCAAATCCCAGACCTAACCGAGAAATAACCGGAGTTATCCTCTAAAATACTATTCGGAACCAGCTTCTATTGACTGTTTCAGTGTGGTACCACATTACTACGTGATACAAACCAGAAAAAGCCCATGATCTGGCCAATAAGTATGCGAAATAGTGCGAAAGTACGAGCCAGATGAGGGCAAATCCCAGACCTAACCGAGACATAACCGGCGTTATCCTCTAAAGTATTATTCGCAACCAGGTTTAATTGACTGTTTCAGTGTGGTACCACATTACTACGTGATACAAACCAGAAAAAGCCCAGGATCTGGCCAACAAGTATGCGAAATAGTGCGAAAGTACGAGCCAGATGAGGGCAAATCCCAGACCTAACCGAGACATAACCGGCGTTATCCTCTAAAGTATTATTCGCAACCAGGTTTAATTGACTGTTTCAGTGTGGTACCACATTACTACGTGATACAAACCAGAAAAAGCCCAGGATCTGGCCAACAAGTATGCGAAGTAGTGCGAAAGTACGAGCCAGATGAGGGCAAATCCCAGACCTAATCGAGACATAACCAGCGTTATCCTCTAAAATATTAATCGCAACCAGGTTTAATTGACTGTTTCAGTGTGGTACCACATTATTACGTGATCCAAACCAGAAAAAGCCCAGGGTCTGGCCAACAAGTATGCGAAAAATGCGAAAGTACGAGCCAGATGAGGGCAAATCCCAGACCTAACCGTGACATAAACGGCGTTATCCTCTAAAATATTTATCGCAACCAGGTTTAGTTGACTGTTTGGGTGTGGAACCTCATTACTTCGGGATCCAAACCAGAAAAAACCCAGGATCTGGCCAACAAATATGCGAAAAACGCGAAAGTATGAGCCAGATGACGGCAAATCCCAGACCTAACCGAGACATAACCGGCGTTATCCTCTAAAATATTTATCGCAACCAGGTTTAATTGACTGTTTGGGTGTGGTACCGCGTTACTACGTGACACAAACCAGAAGAAGCCCGGGATCTGGCCCACAAGTATGTGAAAAATGCGAAAGTACGAGCCAGATGATTGCAAATACCAGAACTAACCCAGACATAACCAGCGTTATCCTCTAAAACACTAATCGGAACCAGCTTTTATTGACTGTTTCAGTGTGGTGCCACATTACTACGTGGTCCAAGCCTGAAAAAGGCCTGGATCTGGCCAACAAGTATGCGAAAAATGCGAAAGTACGAGCCAGATGAGGGCAAATCCCAGACCTAACCGAGACATAACCGGCGTTATCCTCTAAAATATTAATCGCAACCAGGTTTAATTGACTGTTTCGGAGTGGTCCCACATTACTACGTGATACAAACCAGAAAAAGCCCAGGATCTGGCCAACAAGTATGCGAAATAGTGCGAAAGTACGAGCCAGATGAGGGCAAATCCCAGACCTAACCGAGACATAACCAGCGTTATCCTCTAAAATATTAATCGCAACCAGCTTTTATTGACTGTTTCAGTGTGGTACCACATTACTACGTGATCCAAACCAGCAAAAAGCGTAGGATCTGGCCAACAAGTATGCAAAAATGCGAAAGTACGGGCCAGATGAGGGCAAATCCCAGACCTAACCGACGAATAACCAGCGTTATCCTCTAAAATATTAATCGCAAACAGGTTTAATTGACTGTTTCAGTGTAGTACCGCATTACTACGTGATATAAACCAGAAAAAGGCCAGGATCTTGCCAATAAGTATGCGAAAATTGCGGACATACGAGACAGATGAGGGCAAATCCCAGACCTAACCGAGAAATAACCGGAGTTATCCTCTAAAATATTAATCGAAACCAGGTTCAATTGACTGTTTCAGTGTGGTCCCACATTACTACGTGATCCAAACCAGAAGAAGCCCAGGATCTGGCCAACAAGTATGCGAAAAATGCAAAAGTACGAGCCAGATGAGGGCAAATCCCAGAACTAACCGAGACATAACCAGCGTTATCCTCTAAAATACTATTCGGAACCAGCTTCTATTGACTGTTTCAGTGTGGTACCACATTACTACGTGATACAAACCAGAAAAAACCCAGGATCTGGCCAACAAGTATGCGAAATAGTGCGAAAGTACGAGCCAGATGAGGGCAAATCCCAGACCTAACCGAGACATAACCGGCGTTATCCTCTAAAGTATTATTCGCAACCAGGTTTAATTGACTGTTTCAGTGTGGTACCACATTACTACGTGATACAAACCAGAAAAAGCCCAGGATCTGGCCAACAAGTATGCGAAATAGTGCGAAAGTACGAGCCAGATGAGGGCAAATCCCAGACCTAACCGAGACATAACCGGCGTTATCCTCTAAAGTATTATTCGCAACCAGGTTTAATTGACTGTTTCAGTGTGGTACCACATTACTACGTGATACAAACCAGAAAAAGCCCAGGATCTGGCCAACAAGTATGCGAAATAGTGCGAAAGTACGAGCCAGATGAGGGCAAATCCCAGACCTAACCGAGACATAACCAGCGTTATCCTCTAAAATATTAATCGCAACCAGGTTTAATTGACTGTTTCAGTGTGGTACCACATTATTACGTGATCCAAACCAGAAAAAGCCCAGGATCTGGACAACAAGTATGCGAAAAATGCGAAAGTACGAGCCAGATGAGGGCAAATCCCAGACCTAACCGAGACATAAACGGCGTTATCCTCTAAAACACTAATCGGAACCAGCTTTTATTGGCTGTTTCAGTGTGGTACCACATTACTACGTGGTCCAAGCCTGAAAAAGGCCTGGATCTGGCCAACAAGTATGCGAAAAATGCGAAATTACGATCCAGATGAGTGAAAATCCCAGACCTAACCGAGACATAACCGGCGTTATCCTCTAAAATATTAATCGCAACCAGGTTTAATTGACTGTTTCGGTGTGGAACCACATTACTACGTTATCCTAACAATAGAAAAACACAGGATCTGGCCATTCAAGTATGCGAAAAATGCGAATGTACGGGCCAGATGAGGGCAAATCCCAGACCTAACCGAGACATAACCGGCGTTATCCTCTAAAATATTAATCGAAACCAGGTTTAATTGACTGTTTCAGTGTGGTACCACACTACTACGTGGTCCAAGCCTGAAAAAGCGTAGGATCTGGTCAACAAGTATGCAAAAATGCGAAAGTACGGGCCAGATGGGGGCAAATCCCAGACCTAACCGACAAATAACCAGCGTTATCCTCTAAAATATTAATCGCAACTAGGTTTAATTGACGGTTTCGGTGTGGAACGTCATTATTACGGGATCCAAACCAGAAAAAACCCAGCATCTTGCCAACAAGTATGCGAAAAAAGCGAAAGTATGAGCAAGATGATTGCAAATACCAGAACTAACCCAGACGTAACCTGCGTCATCCGCTAAAATACTATTCGGAACCAGCTTCTATTGACTGTTTCAGTGTGGTACCACGTTACTATGTGATACAAAGCAGAAAAAGGCCAGAATCTGGCCAACAATTAAGCGAAAAATGCGAAAGTACGGGCCAGATGAGGGCAAATCCCAGACCTAACCGAGACATAACCAGCGTTATCCTCTAAAATATTAATCGGAACCAGGTTTAATTGACGGTTTCGGTGTGGAACGTCATTATTACGGGATCCAAACCAGAAAAAACCCAGCATCTTGCCAACAAGTATGCGAAAAAAGCGAAAGTATGAGCAAGATGATTGCAAATACCAGAACTAACCCAGACATAACCAGCGTTATCCTCTAAAACACTAATCGGAACCAGCTTTTATTGACTGTTTCAGTGTGGTACCACATTACTACGTGATCCAAACCAGCAAAAAGCGTAGGATCTGGTCAACAAGTATGCAAAAATGCGAAAGTACGGGCCAGATGGGGGCAAATCCCAGACCTAACCGACAAATAACCAGCGTTATCCTCTAAAATATTAATCGCAACTAGGTTTAATTGACTGTTTCAGTGTAGTACCGCATTACTACGTGATATAAACCAGAAAAAGGCCAGGATCTTGCCAATAAGTATGCGAAAATTGCGGACATACGAGACAGATGAGGGCAAATCCCAGACCAAACCGAGACATAACCAGCGTTATCCTCTAAAATATTAATCGAAACCACGTTCAATTGACTGTTTCAGTGTGGTCCCACATTACTACGTGATCCAAACCAGAAGAAGCCTAGGATCTGGCCAACAAGTATGCGAAAAATGCAAAAGTACGAGCCAGATGAGGGCAAATCCCAGAACCAACCGAGACATAACCAGCGTTATCCTCTAAAATACTATTCGGAACCAGCTTCTATTGACTGTTTCATTGTGGTACCACATTACTACGTGATACAAACCAGAAAAAGCCCAGGATCTGGCCAACAAGTATGCGAAATAGTGCGAAAGTACGAGCCAGATGAGGGCAAATCCCAGACCTAACCGAGACATAACCAGCGTTATCCTCTAAAATATTAATCGCAACCAGGTTTAATTGACTGTCTCAGTGTGGTACCACATTATTACGTGATCCAAACCAGAAAAAGCCCAGGATCTGGCCAACAAGTATGCGAAAAATGCGAAAGAACGAGCCAGATGAGGGCAAATCCCAGACCTAACCGAGACATAACCAGCGTTATCCTCTAAAATTTTAATCGCAACCAGGTTTAATTGACTGTTTCAGTGTAGTACCACATTACTATGTGATCCTAACAATAGAAAAACACAGGATCTGGCCATTCAAGTATGCGAAAAATGCGAAAGTACGAGCCAGATGAGGGCAAATCCCAGACCTAATCGAGACATAACCAGCGCTATCCTCTAAAATATTAATCGCAACCAGGTTTAATTGACTGTTTCAGTGTGGTACCACATTATTACGTGATCCAAACCAGAAAAAGCCCAGGGTCTGGCCAACAAGTATGCGAAAAATGCGAAAGTACGAGACAGATGCGGGCAAATCCCAGACCTAACCGAGACATAACCGGCGTTATCCTCTAAAATATTTATCGCAACCAGGTTTAATTGACTGTTTGGGTGTGGTACCGCATTACTACGTGATACAAAGCAGAAAAAGGCCAGAATCTGGCCAACAAGTAAGCGAAAAATGCGAAAGTACGAGCAAAATGAGGGCAAATACCAGACCTATCCCAGACATAGCCGGCGTTATCCTCTAAAATGTTAATCGGAACCAGGTTGATTTGACTGTTGCAGTGTGGTACCACATTACTACGTGGTCCAAGCCTGAAAAAGGCCAGGATCTGGCCAACAAGTAATGCGAAAAATGCGAAATTACGATCCACATGAGTGAAAATCCCAGACCTAACCGAGACATAACCGGCGTTATCCTCTAAAATATTAATCGCAAACAGGTTTAATTGACTGTTTCGGTGTGGAACCCCATTACTACGGGATCCAAACCAGAAAAAACACAGGATCTGGCCAACAAATATGCGAAAAACGCGAAAGTATGAGCCAGATGATAGCAAATACCAGAACAAACCCAGACATAGCCAGAGTTATCCTCTAAAATACTAGTCGGCACCAGCTTCTATTGACTGTTTCAGTGTGGTACCACATTACTACGTGATACAAACCAGAAAAAGCCCAGGATCTGGCCAACAAGTATGCGAAAAATGCGAAATTACGATCCAGATGAGTGAAAATCCCAGACCTAACCGAGATATAACCGGCGTTATCCTCTGAAATATTAATCGCAACCAGGTTTAATTGACTGTTTCGGTGTGGTACCACATTACTACGTGGTCCGAGCCAGAAAAAGGCCAGGATCTGGCCAACAAGTATGCGAAAAATGCAAAGGCACGAGCCAGATGATTGCAAATACCAGAACTAACCCAAACATAACCAGCGATATCGTCTAAAATACTAATCGGAACCAGCTTTTATTGACTGTCTCAGTGTGGTACCACATTACTACGTGATCCTAACAATAGAAAAACCCAGGATCTGGCCATTCAAGTATGCGAAAAATGCGAAAGTACGGGCCAGATGGGGGCAAGTCCCATACCTAACCGAGATATAACCGGCAATATCCTCTAAAATATTAATCGAAACCAGGTTTAATTGACTGTTTCGGTGCGGAATGTCATTATTACGGGATCCAAACCAGAAAAAACCCAGGATCTGGCCAACAAGTATGCGAAAAATGCGAAAGTACGAGCCAGATGAGGGCAAATCCCAGACCTAACCGAGACATAACCGGCGATATCCTCTAAAATATTAATCGCAACCAGCTTTAATTGACTGTTTCAGTGTGGTCCCACATTACTGCTTGGTCCAAGCCAGAAAAAGGCCAGGATCTGGCCAACAAGTGTGCGAAAAATGCGAAATTACAATCCAGATTAGTGAAAATCCCAGACCTAACCGAGACATAACCGGCGTTATCCTCTAAAATATTAATCGCAACCAGGTTTAATTGACTGTTTCGGTGTGGAACGTCTTTATTACGGGATCCAAACCAGAAAAAACCCAGCATCTGGCCAACAAGTATGCGAAAAAAGCGAAAGTATGAGCCAGATGATTGCAAATACCAGAACTATCCCAGACATAACCAGCGTTATCCTCTAAAACACTAATCGGAACCAGCTATTATTGACTGCTTCAGTGTGGTACCACATTACTACGTGGTCCAAGCCTGAAAAAGGCCTGGATCTGGCCAACAAGTATGCGAAAAATGCGAAATTACGATCCAGATGAGTGAAAATCCCAGACCTAACCGAGACATAACCGGCGTTATCCTCTAAAATATTAATCGCAACCAGGTTTAATTGACTGTTTCGGTGTGGAACCTCATTACTACGGGATCCAAACCAGAAAAAACCCATGATCTGGCCAACAAGTATGCGAAAAATGCGGAAGTACGAGCCAGATGAGGGCAAATACCAGACCTAACCGAGACATAGCCTGCGTTATCATCTAAAATACTAATCGGAACCAGCTTCTATTGACTGCTTCAGTGTGGTACCACATTACTACGTGGTGCAAGCCTGAAAAAGGCCAGGATCTGGCCAACAAGTAATGCGAAAAATGCGAAATTACGATCCAGATGAGTGAAAATCCCAGACCTAACCGAGACATAACCGGCGTTATCCTCTAAAATATTAATCGCAACCAGGTTTAATTGACTGTTTCGGTGTGGAACCCCATTACTACGGGATCCAAACCAGAAAAAACACAGGATCTGGCCAACAAATATGCGAAAAACGCGAAAGAATGAGCCAGATGATAGCAAATACCAGAACAAACCCAGACATAGCCAGCGTTATCCTCTAAAATACTAGTCGGAACCAGCTTCTATTGACTGTTTCAGTGTGGTACCACATTACTACGTGATACAAACCAGAAAAAGCCCAGGATCTGGCCAACAGGTATGCGAAAAATGCGGAAGTACGAGCCAGATGAGGGCAAATACCAGACCTAACCGAGACATAGCCTGCGTTATCATCTAAAATACTAATCGGAACCAGCTTCTATTGACTGTTTCAGTGTGGTACCACATTACTACGTGATCCAAACCAGCAAAAAGCCCAGGATCTGCCCAACAAGTATGAGAAACATACGAAAGTACGAGCCAAATGAGGGCAATTCCCAGAGCTAACCGAGACATAACCTGCGTTATCCTCTAAAATGCTAATCGGCACCAGCCTTCATTGACTGTTTCAGTGTGGTACCACATTTCTGCGTGATCCAAACCAGAAAAAGCCCAGGATCTGGCCAACAGGTATGCGAAAAATGCGGAAGTACGAGCCTGATGAGGGCAAATACCAGACCTAACTCAGACGTAACCGGCGTTATCCTCTAAAATATTGATAGAATCCAGGTTGAATTGACTATCTCAGTGCGGCACCACATTAATACGTGATCCTAACCAGAAAAACGCCCAGTAGCTGCCCAACAAGTATGAGAAAACTACGAAAGTACAAGCCAAATGAGGGCAATTCTCAGAGCTAACCGAGACATAACCTGCGTTATCCTCTAAAATACTAATCGGAACCAGCTTTTATTGACTGTTTCAGTGTGGTACCACATTACTACGTGATCCAAACCAGCAAAAAGCCCAGGATCTGCCCAACAAGTATGAGAAACATACGAAAGTACGAGCCAAATGAGGGCAATTCTCAGAGCTAACCGAGACATAACCTGCGTCATCCTCTAAAATACTAATCGGAACCAGCTTTTATTGACTGTTTCAGTGTGGTACCACATTACTACGTGATCCAAACCAGCAAAAAGCCTAGGATCTGGCCAACAAGTATACGAAAAATGCGAAAGTACGGGCCAAATGAGGGCAAATACTAGACCTAACCCAGACATAACCGGCGTTATCCTCTAAAATATTAATCGCAACCAGGTTTAATTGACTGTTTCTGTGTGGTACCACATTACTACGTGGATCGAGCCAGAAAAGAACCCAGGAGGTGGAAAACAAGTATGCCAAAAATGCGAAAGTATGTGGCAGATGATTGCAAATACCAGACGTGACCCAGACGTAACCAGCGTTATCATCCAAAATATTAATCGCAACCAGATTTAATTGACTGTTTCAGTATGGTACCGCACTACTACGTGATCGAAACCAGAAACAGGCCAGGATCTTGCCAATAAGTGTGCGAAAATTGCGGAAGTACGAGACAGATGAGGGCAAATCCCCGACCTAACCGAGAAATAACTGGTGTTATCCTCTAAAATATTAATCGAAACCAGGTTTAATTGGCTGTTTCGGTGTGGAACGTCATTATTATGGGATCCAAACCAGAAAAAACCCAGCATCTGGCCAACAAGTATGTGAAAAACGCGAAAGTATGAGCCAGATGATTGCAAATACCAGGTCTAACCCAGACATAACCAGCGATATCGTCTAAAATACTAATCGGAACCAGCTTTTATTGACTGTCTCAGTGTGGTACCACATTACTACGTGATCCTAACAATAGAAAAACCCAGGATCTGGCCATTCAAGTATGCGAAAAATGCGAAAGTACGGGCCAGATGAGGGCAAATACCAGACCTAACCGAGACATAGCCTGCGTTATCATCTAAAATACTAATCGGAACCAGCTTCTATTGACTGCTTCAGTGCGGTACCACATTACTACGTGGTCCAAGCCTGAAAGAGGCCAGGATCTGGCCAACAAGTAATGCGAAAAATGCGAAATTACGATCCTGATGAGTGAAAATCCCAGACCTAACCGAGACATAACCGGCGTTATCCTCTAAAATATTAATCGCAACCAGGTTTAATTGACTGTTTCGGTGTGGAACCCCATTACTACGGGATCCAAACCAGAAAAAACACAGGATCTGGCCAACAAATATGCGAAAAACGCGAAAGTATGAGCCAGATGAGGGCAAATCCCAGACCTAACCGAGACATAACCGGCGTTATCCTCTAAAATATTAATCGCAACCAGGTTTAATTGACTGTTTCAGTGTGGTCCCACATTACTACTTGGTCCAAGCCAGAAAAAAGCCAGGACCTGGCCAACAAGTATGCGAAAAATGCGAAATTACGTCCAGATTAGTGAAAATCCCAGACCTAACCGAGACATAACCGGCGTTATCCTCTAAAATATTAATCGCAACCAGGTTTAATTGACTGTTTCAGTGTGGTACCACATTACTACGTGATCCTAACAATAGAAAAACCCAGGATCTGGCCACTCAAGTATGCGAAAAATGCGAAAGTACGGGCCAGATGTGGGCAAATCCCAGACCTAACCGAGACATAACCGGCGTTATCCTCTCAAATATTAATCGCAACCAGGTTTAATTGACTGTTTCAGTGTGGTCCCACATTACTACTTGGTCCAAGCCAGAAAAAGGCCAGGATCTGGCCAACAAGTATGCGAAAAACGCGAAAGTATGAGCCAGATGATTGTAAATACCAGAACTAACCCAGACGTAACCTGCGTCATCCTCTAAAATACTATTCGGAACCAGCTTCTATTGACTGTTTCAGTGTGGTACCACATTACTACGTGATATAAAGCAGAAAAAGGCCAGAATCTGGCCAACAAGTAAGCGAAAAATGCGAAGTACGAGCAAAATGAGGGCAAATACCAGACCTATCCCAGACATAGCCGGCGTTATCATCTAAAATAATAATCGGAACCAGCTTCTATTGACTGTTTCAGTGTGGCACCACATTCCCACGTTATCCAAACCAGCAAAAAGCCCAGGATCTGCCCAACAAGTATGAGAAAAATACGAAAGTACGAGCCAAATGAGGGCAATTCCCAGAGCTAACCAAGACATAACCTGCGTTATCCTCTAAAATATTAATCGGAACCAAGTTTATTTGACTGTTTCAGTGTGGTACCACATTACTACGTGGTCCAAGCCTGAAAAAGGCTAGGATCTGGCCAACAAGTAATGCGAAAAATGCGAAATTACGATCCAGATGAGTGAAAATCCCAGACCTAACCGTGACATAACCGGCGTTATCCTCTAAAATATTAATCGCAACCAGGTTTAATTGACTGTTTCGGTGTGGAACCCCATTACTACGGGATCCAAACCAGAAAAAACACAGGATCTGGCCAACAAATATGCGAAAAACGCGAAAGTATGAGCCAGATGATAGCAAATACCAGAACAAACCCAGACATAGCCAGCGTTATCCTCTAAAATACTAGTCGGAACCAGCTTCTATTGACTGTTTATGTGTGGTACCACATTACTACGTGATACAAACGAGAAGAAGCCCAGGATCTGACCAACAAGTATGCGAAAAATGCGGAAGTACGAGCCAGATGAGGGCAAATACCAGACCTAACCGAGACATAGCCTGCGTTATCATCTAAAATAATAATCGGAACCAGCTTCTATTGACTGTTTCAGTGTGGTACCACATTCCCACGTTATCCAAACCAGCAAAAAGCCCAGGATCTGCCCAACAAGTATGAGAAAAATACGAAAGTACGAGCCAAATGAGGGCAATTCCCAGAGCTAACCAAGACATAACCTGCGTTATCCTCTAAAATACTAATCGGAACCAGCCTTCATTGACTGTTTCAGTGTGGTACCACATTACTGCGTCATCCAAACCAGAAAAAGCCCAGGATCTGGCCAACAGGTATGCGAAAAATGCGGAAGTACGAGCCAGATGAGGGCAAATACCAGACCTAACTCAGACCTAACCGGCGTTATCCTCTAAAATATTGAAAGAATCCAGGTTGAATTGACTCTCTCAGTGCGGCACCACATTAATACGTGATCTTAACCAGAAAAAAGCCCAGTAGCTGCCCAACAAGTATGAGCAAAATACGAAAGTACGATCCAAATGAGGGCATTTCCCAGAGCTAACCGAGACATAACCTGCGTTATCCTCTAAAATACTAATCGGAACCAGCTTTTATTGACTGTTTCAGTGTGGTACCACATTACTACGTGATCCAAACCAGCAAAAAGCCTAGGATCTGGCCAACAAGTGTACGAAAAATGCGAAAGTACGACCCAAATGAGGGCAAATACTAGACCTAACCCAGACATAACCGGCGTTACCCTCTAAAATATTAATCGCAACCAGGTTTAATTGACTGTTTCGGTCTGGTACCACATTACTACGTGGTTCGAGCCAGAAAAGAACCCAGGATGTGGCAAACAAGTATGCCAAAAATGCGAAAGTATGTGGCAGATGATTGCAAATACCAGACGTAACCCAGACATAACCAGCGTTATCCTCCAAAATATTAATCGCATCCAGATTTAATTGACTGTTTCAGTATGGTACCGCACTACAACGTGATCGAAACCAGAAAAAGGCCAGGATCTTGCCAATAAGTGTGCGACAAATGCGGAAGTACGAGACAGATGAGGGTAAATCCCCGACCTAACCGAGAAATAACTGGGGTTATCCTCTAAAATATTAATCGAAACCAGGTTTAATTGACTGTTTCAGTGTGGTCCCACATTACTACGTGATCCAAACGAGAAGAAGCCCAGGATCTGGCCAACAAGTATGCGACAAATGCGAAAGTACGAGCCAGATGGGGGCAATTCCCAGACCTAACCGTGACATAACCGGCGTTATCCTCTAAAATATTAATCGCAACCAGGTTTAATTGACTGTTTCGGTGTGGAACCCCATTACTACGGGATCCAAACCAGAAAAAACACAGGATCTGGCCAACAAATATGCGAAAAACGCGAAAGTATGAGCCAGATGATAGCAAATACCAGAACAAACCCAGACATAGCCAGCGTTATCCTCTAAAATACTAGTCGGAACCAGCTTCTATTGACTGTTTATGTGTGGTACCACATTACTACGTGATACAAACGAGAAGAAGCCCAGGATCTGACCAACAAGTATGCGAAAAATGCGGAAGTACGAGCCAGATGAGGGCAAATACCAGACCTAACCGAGACATAGCCTGCGTTATCATCTAAAATAATAATCGGAACCAGCTTCTATTGACTGTTTCAGTGTGGTACCACATTCCCACGTTATCCAAACCAGCAAAAAGCCCAGGATCTGCCCAACAAGTATGAGAAAAATACGAAAGTACGAGCCAAATGAGGGCAATTCCCAGAGCTAACCAAGACATAACCTGCGTTATCCTCTAAAATACTAATCGGAACCAGCCTTCATTGACTGTTTCAGTGTGGTACCACATTACTGCGTCATCCAAACCAGAAAAAGCCCAGGATCTGGCCAACAGGTATGCGAAAAATGCGGAAGTACGAGCCAGATGAGGGCAAATACCAGACCTAACTCAGACCTAACCGGCGTTATCCTCTAAAATATTGAAAGAATCCAGGTTGAATTGACTCTCTCAGTGCGGCACCACATTAATACGTGATCTTAACCAGAAAAAAGCCCAGTAGCTGCCCAACAAGTATGAGCAAAATACGAAAGTACGATCCAAATGAGGGCATTTCCCAGAGCTAACCGAGACATAACCTGCGTTATCCTCTAAAATACTAATCGGAACCAGCTTTTATTGACTGTTTCAGTGTGGTACCACATTACTACGTGATCCAAACCAGCAAAAAGCCTAGGATCTGGCCAACAAGTGTACGAAAAATGCGAAAGTACGACCCAAATGAGGGCAAATACTAGACCTAACCCAGACATAACCGGCGTTACCCTCTAAAATATTAATCGCAACCAGGTTTAATTGACTGTTTCGGTCTGGTACCACATTACTACGTGGTTCGAGCCAGAAAAGAACCCAGGATGTGGCAAACAAGTATGCCAAAAATGCGAAAGTATGTGGCAGATGATTGCAAATACCAGACGTAACCCAGACATAACCAGCGTTATCCTCCAAAATATTAATCGCATCCAGATTTAATTGACTGTTTCAGTATGGTACCGCACTACAACGTGATCGAAACCAGAAAAAGGCCAGGATCTTGCCAATAAGTGTGCGACAAATGCGGAAGTACGAGACAGATGAGGGTAAATCCCCGACCTAACCGAGAAATAACTGGGGTTATCCTCTAAAATATTAATCGAAACCAGGTTTAATTGACTGTTTCAGTGTGGTCCCACATTACTACGTGATCCAAACGAGAAGAAGCCCAGGATCTGGCCAACAAGTATGCGACAAATGCGAAAGTACGAGCCAGATGGGGGCAATTCCCAGACCTAACCGAGACATAACCGGCGTTATCCTCCAAAATATTAATCCCAACCAGGTTTAATTGACTGTTTCGGTGTGGTACCACATTACTACGTGGTCCGAGCCAGAAAAAGGCCAGGATCTGGCCAACAATTATGCGAAAAATGCGAAGGTACGATCCAGATTAGTGAAAATCCCAGACCTAACCGAGATATAGCCGGCGTTATCCTCTAAAATATTAATCGCAACCAGGTTTATTTGACTGTTTCGGTGTGGAACGTCATTATTACGGGATCCAAACCAGAAAAAACCCAGCACCTGGCCAACAAGTATGCGAAAAATGCGGAAGTACGAGCCAGATGAGGGCAAATACCTGACCTAACCGAGACATAACCTGCGTTATCCTCTAAAATACTATTCGGAACCAGGTTAATTGACTGTTTCGGTGTGGAATGTCATTACTACGTGATACAAACCAGAAAAAGCCCAGGATCTGGCCAACAAGTATGCGAAAAGTGCGAAAATACGGGCCAGATGAGGGCATATCCCATACCTAACCGAGATATAACCGGCAATATCCTCTAAAATATTAATCGAAACTAGGTTTAATTGACTGTTTCGGGGTGGAATGTCATGGTTACGGGATCCAAACCAGAAAAAACCCAGGATCTGGCCAACAAGTATGCGAAAAATGCGAAAGTACGAGCCAGATGATGGCAAATCCCAGACCTAACCGAGACATAACCGGCGTTATCCTCTAAAATATTAATCGCAACCAGGTTTAATTGACTGTTTCAGTGTGGTCTCACATTACTACTTGGTCCAAGTCAGAAAAAGGCCAGGATCTGGCCAACAAGTATGCGAAAAATGCGAAAGTACGGGCCAGATAAGGGCAAATCCGAGACCTAACCGAGACATAACCTGCGTTATCCTCTAAAACATTAATCGCAACCAGGTTTAATCGACTGTTTCGGTGTGCTACCGCATTACTACGTGACACAAATCAGAAAAAGCCCAGGATCTTGCCAACAAGTATGCGAGAAACGCGAAATTACGATCCAGATTAGTGAAAATCCCAGACCTAACCGTGACATAACCGGCTTTATCCTCTAAAATATTAATCGCAACCAGGTTTAATTGACTGTTTCAGTGTGGTCCCACATTACTACTTGGTCCAAGTCAGAAAAAGGCCAGGATCTGGCCAACAAGTATGCGAAAAATGCGAAAGTACGGGCCATATAAGGGCAAATCCCCGACCTAACCGAGACATAACCTGCGTTATCCTCTAAAATACTATTCGGAACCAGGTTTAATTGACTGTTTCGGTGTGGAATGTCATTACTACGTGATACAAACCAGAAAAAGCCCATGATCTGGCCAACAAGTATGCGGAAAATGCGGAAGTACGAGCCAGATGAGGGCAAATTGCAGACTTAACCGAGACATAACCGGCGTTATCCTCTAAAACATTAATCGCAACCAGGTTTAATCGACTGTTTCGGTGTGCTACCGCATTACAACGTGACACAAATCAGAAAAAGCCCAGGATCTTGCCAACAAGTATGCGAGAAACGCGATATTACGATCCAGATTAGTGAAAATCCCAGACCTAACCGAGACATAACCGGCGTTATCCTCTAAAATATTAATCGCAACCAGGTTTAATTGACTGTTTCGGTGTGGAACCTCATTACTACGGGATCCAAACCAGAAAAAGCCCAGGATCTTGCCAACAAGTATGCGAGAAACGCGAAATTACGATCCAGATTAGTGAAAATCCCAGACCTAACCGTGACATAACCGGCTTTATCCTCTAAAATATTAATCGCAACCAGGTTTAATTGACTGTTTCAGTGTGGTCCCACATTACTACTTGGTCCAAGCCAGAAAAAGGCCAGGATCTGGCCATCAAGTAATGCGAAAAATGCGAAATTACGATCCAGATGTGTGAAAATCCCAGACCTAACCGAGACATATCCGGCTTTATCCTCTAAAATATTAATCGCAACCAGGTTTAATTGACTGTTTCAGTGTGGTCCCACATTACTACTTGGTCCAAGTCAGAAAAAGGCCAGGATCTGGCCAACAAGTATGCGAAAAATGCGAAAGTACGGGCCAGATTAGGGCAAATCCGAGACCTAACCGAGACATAACCTGCGTTATCCTCTAAAATACTATTCGGAACCAGGTTTAATTGACCGTTTCGGTGTGGAATGTCGTTACTACGTGATACAAACCAGAAAAAGCCCAGGATCTGGCCAACAAGTATACGAAAAATGCAAAAGTACGAGCCAGATGATGGCAAATCCCAGACCTAACCGAGACATAACCGGCGTTATCCTCTAAAATATTAATCGCCACCAGGTTTAATTGACTGTTTCGGTGTGGTACCGCATTTCTACGTGATCAAAACCAGAAAAAACGCAGGATCTCGCCAACAAGTATGCGAAAAATGCTAATGTATGTGGCAGATGATTGCAAATACCAGACGTATCCCAGACCTAACCAGCGGTCTCCTCTAAAATACTAATCGGAACGAGCTTTTATTTACAGTCTCAGAGTGGTACCACATTACTACGTGATCCAAACTAGAAAAAGGCCAGAATCTGGCCAACAAGTAAGCGAAAAATGCGAAAGTACGAGCTAGATGAGGGCAAATACCAGACCTAACCCAGACATAGCCGGCGTTATCCTCTAAAATATTAATCGGAACCAGGTTTATTTGACTGTTTCAGTGTGGTACCACATTACTACGTGGTCCAAGCCTGAAAAAGGCCAGGATCTGGCCATCAAGTAATGCGAAAAATGCGAAATTACGATCCAGATGTGTGAAAATCCCAGACCTAACCGAGACATATCCGGCGTTATCCTCTAAAATATTAATCGCAGCCAGGTTTAATTGACTGTTTCAGTGTGGTACCACATTTCTACGTGATCCAAACCAGCAAAAAGCCTAGGATCGGGCCAACAAGTTTACGAAAAATGCGAAAGTACGAGCCAAATGAGGGCAAATACTAGACCTAACCCAGACATAACCGGCGTTATCCTCTAAAATATTAATCGCAACCAGGTTTAATTGACTGTTTCGGTGTGGTACCACATTACTACGTGGATCGAGCCAGAAAAGAACCCAGGATGTAGCAAACAAGTATGCCAAAAATGCGAAAGTATGTGGCAGATGATTGCAAATACCAGACGTGACCCAGACATAACCAGCGTTATCCTCCAAAATATTAATCGCAACCAGATTTAATTGACTGTTTCAGTATGGTACCGCACTACTACGTGATCGAAACCAGAAACAGGCCAGGATCTTGCCAATAAGTGTGCGAAAATTGCGGAAGTACGAGACAGATGAGGGCAAATCCCCGACCTAACCGAGAAATAACCGGAGTTATCCTCTAAAATATTAATCGAAACCAGGTTTAATTGACTGTTTCAGTGTGGCCCCACATTACTACGTGATCCAAACCAGAAGAAGCCCAGGATCTGACCAACAAGTATGCGAGAAATGCGAAAGTACGAGCCAGATGGGGGCAAATCCCAGACCTAACCGAGACATAACCGGCGTTATCCTCTAAAATATTAATCGAAACCAGGTTTAATTGACTGTTTCAGTGTGGTCCCACATCACTACGTGATCCAAACCAGAAGAAGCCCAGGATCTGACCAACAAGTATGCGAGAAATGCGAAAGTACGAGCCAGATGGGGGCAAATCCCAGACCTAACCGAGACATAACCGGCGTTATCCTCTAAAATATTAATCGCAACCAGGTTTAATTGACTGTTTCGGTGTGGAACCTCATTACTACGTGATCCAAACCAGAAAAAACCCAGGATCTGGACAACAAGAATGCGAAAAAAGGGAAAGTACGGGCCAGATAAGGACAAATCCCAGACCTAACCGAGACATAACCTGGGTTATCCTCTAAAATACTATTCGGAACCAGCCTCTATTGACTGTTTCAGTGTGGTACCACATTACTACGTGATACAGAGCAGAAAAAGCCCAGGATCTGGCCAACAAGTATGCGAAAAATACGAAAGCACGAGACAGATGAGGGCAAATCCCAGACCTAACCGAGACACAACCGGCGTTATCCGCTAAAATATTAATCGCCACCAGGTTTAATTGACTGTTTCGGTGTGGTACCGCATAACTACGTGATCCAAACCAGAAAAAACGCAGGATCTCGCCAACAAGTATGCGAAAAAAGCGAAAGTATGAACCAGATGATTGCAAATACCAGAACTAACCCAGACATAACCAGCGTTATCCTCCAAAACACTATTCGTGTTAAAATAGGTACGAGTATGTGCAAAGGTTGTGAAAAGACCTTGTCTCGTACCCTTTAACGAAGTTTGGTCCGGATCACGAGGGATTGGGAATATGGGGGAAAGTGAATGTACTGTTTATAATTTTCTTTCGCCTAGTCCAATGGACTGGCCGTTTATTAAGGTGAAAGATTCAAAAATTAGATAAACGTAAAAAAGAAAATTAACGAAAATTAAATTTATATTTGTGATTTTTTAAAAATTGCAGGAAAAAACCCCGAGCTGATGGCTCGGGGAAAAAAACCTGCGCCGCCGTCGGCCCCTACGGCTCTCGTCTCGGTCTTCTGTAATCAAAAGAAATACCGAAATCCGGCGGTTAATACCTGACTACGCTCGGTGCGTTGTCTGACTCGCTCTAATCCCCTCGCTCCTCCTTCCGTTTACGGTAAACAGGAGCGGGATTCTTACACAGCGATACACAACTGTGTTAGTGGACTGTATTATTATTTCAACGTTTCAGATTTTGGAAACGTTGAATTGCAGATGGGGAAGACGAGATTCTAATGTCTATCTTCCCACTGCTGCAGGCTTGGTTTTTGCAGGAGAGGACAACAAGTGGAGGTTGTAAGGCTCCAAAGGTTGTCAACTCCGCGGTCCCTCGCCGTTCCCTGGTCCGTACGGGACCGGTGTGATGCAGAGCCTTAACTGCGCAGAAGCGACTGATTATTAAGGTTCTAACACCACGGTGCCCTTTGAACGTAGTTCTACGTCGAGTGTCCGTACCCACTGACGATCTGGAACCCACGCTCGAGCAGGTCGAAACTAGCCGAGATATTTACCCAGGCAATGCCAATAAGGCCCCTATCGGGTGTTATCCCAAACTTTTGTTTCGACCCTGGAAAACGACGAACCCAATCCAGGGATTTTGCAACGAAGGCTCCCTGTAGGTTGGGGTTCTGACCCGTACAATAGCCAAGCAGAGAATCAAGAAATTCTCTCGGTTCTCAAACACGACCACTGATTTCAGCAATACGTGTTTGTCCGTCACAACGGTGGCGATAATCAAGCACTGTTTAAGTGCAATCTGATTATATTCAGCCACCGATGGCGGGTTATGAAAATTACTCAAGTTATCGAGTAAATTTTCCCGTTCCTATGGTTCAGTTACCGCGGAAATCGAGATATTCTCACGAAACCGTAGGGTACGAAATTCGACTGGACGTGATTCTTTCGAATCCGCAGCAGTCTCTGTCTTGTACCGTTTCGGTTAAGTGGATCCACGATCGTATTAGACGAATCTAATTAATCGTATGTATCGATTCCGACAGATTGACGAGGTCGGCTCAGGCGATCCGCACTCGTCGAGAACCAGATAGCAAGTGCTCCCGAGACATACCTGCTTAACCGTGGCCACGAGGGAGGGGAAATTTTCATCTCGTGGCGCTATCTGGTCTAAGCTGTCTGTCTCTTATTAATTTTGTATCCTCTCTGTAATTTTGGCGTATGAACACGTGTTCTCAGGGAACCGTTACTAGGCCGATCGCGTGATTTGTATCGAAAGTAAGTTTGTAGTTTTTCTACACGGTATTGCTCGAAACATATTACGCCGCAGAGAAGGCTCTGGAATGTCGCGTAAACTGAGAATACCGTATAAGAAACATTCTGCTTTTTCTATCGATCACGCGACGGTTTAACCGACTTTTCAAACAACGAATTAACGCGTTATTTAAACATACCGCCCCCCTTGCACGGTCCGTGCAATAAACAAAGGAGCGGTAATTCGCGGTTTTTTCGACACAGAGAGGATTTTGTTCACTTAATTAACAAAATTAAGTTACTTACTTCGACGATGACGCCTGGCTGCTTGCCTGCTGCTCCTGCAGCAGCTTCAGGGAGGTGAGGACCACCTCCGTTAGGGAGTTGTCCCGCCGCTGGCCATCACCGGAGGGTTGCCGGGCCCTCGCCCTTGCCTTTCGTCGCTGCTCACTGCGGCGCCAGGACCTCCCTGTTTCCCGGGGCACCGGGTTCTCCCTGACTGGCCGCTTCCTCGACGAGGTCGGCTTTGTCGGCGGGGGCGGCCCGGTTGGCGTTGGTGGCGGCTGAACGGCCGTTGTCGTCGCGCTCTTTCGGGCCTTTAGCGGCCGAAAGTTACAGGCGACGAGCCGGCCACATGGTGCCCATTTTAGATGAAAGTGGCCGCCTTCGGCCGGACATTTATATCGTTTGGTGGTCCACGGTATATGGGCCGGCACACGTATTAACTCCGGCCCCATGTATACGTCGTAGGTCGGCAAAGTGCCGACGGTGGCGGCTGGCGGTTCTTTTTCGGGATCCGCTGCCTCGGTGGTCCTGTTTTCTGGGGCGGTTGAAGTCGAGGCCACTGCCTCGGGCACCTCCGCCTCCTTGGTGGTTTTGGGGGCGAACACTTCCCCCAATTTGAGGAGGCGCCCAAACTGCGCCTCCATTTCCGGGTCAATACGGTTGGACCCCACTACCGTTATTACACTCTCGTCGCTCGACATTGTTTCCGCTTGATTTGATCCGGAACTGAACCGATTCGGTCCGCGGATCCTGCTTTTAAAGCCGTGGATCCCGGGGAATCGGGGAATCGCTCCCTTCCTCAATTCTTGACGGGATGGTAGGGTATGGTACCCCTCTGTCCGTATCCCTCAGCTGAGACTTGTAGAACGTGTGAGACAACACCAGGATTGTGTCAATGGTCTTTCTCACTCTACTGTGTCTCTTTGTCTAGCGGAATTCGGGATCTCTTATGTCCCGATAGCGTCGTCGACGTTTGTTGTCGTTACCGACTCTTCCACGGGCAATTTACACAGACGTGTAATAGGACGTGTGTAGGTGGACGTTGCTGTGCGAACTTGAACTACACGCACACGCCTGTCTTTACCCGGGAATGTTTCCTCGATTCTCCCCATTTCCCATTGATTTGGGGGGAGAAGAGGGTTTTGCACTAACACCAAATCGTTTGGTTTTAGCTGTGCGTGGGCGGTATGCCACTTATAGCGGTTCTGGAGGTGCGTGAGATAATCACGCGTCCAATGCCTCCAGAGTTGCTCGTGGAATTTCTGTATCGCTCTCCAACGTGTAAGGCGGGAGAGTTTTTCAGTTTCCACGGACTCGAACGGAAGTGCATTTATCGGACTTCCGATCAAGAAGTGGCCCGGTGTGAGAGGCGCATAATCCTCAGGGTTATCGCTTAAAGCGGAAATCGGTCGAGAATTCAAGCTCGCTTCGATCTTGCAGAGTAATGTCTGCATTTCCTCGCTTGTAGGCGCGAAATCGCCGAGGGTGCGTTTGGGGTGATGTTTCACCGATTTCACACCGGCTTCTTGCATACCGCCGAAATGAGGTGCACTAGGTGGATTAAATTTCCACGTAATACCCTTCTGGCCGCACTTATTGCGCATTTCCTGTGTATTGTACACGATATTGAAATGTTCTCGCAATTCTCGATCCGCTCCGACGAAGTTTGTTCCGTTGTCACTGAACATGCAGGACGGAACTCCTCGACGGGCGATAAATCGATCCAAGGCGGCCAAAAATGCACTTGTTGTGTAATTATGCACGAGTTCGATATGCACGGCTCTTGTAGCGAAGCAGACGAACACTGCTATGTAAGCTTTATGAGCTGCTTTTCCTCGACCGGCGGAGTCGCGGACACGGTATGGTCCAGCGTAATCTACTCCGCAGTTCGAAAAAACTCGTGCCTCGCGACTGCGTTCCGGAATTAAATCCTGCATTATCTGCGTAGAGGCGTTTGCTTGCCATCTCACGCATCGTATGCAATTATGGATAACCGTACGCGCCGCGTTACGACAACCGATGATCCAGAATTTCTGTCTCACCGTGTACATGGTTAATTGCAAACCCCCGTGTAACGTATCAACGTGACATTGCCGGATTATCATGTTAGAAACATGATGCTTTGGCAGAATTACCGGGTGTTTTGTTTCCCATGCAAGTGCTGCATTCTCCAGCCTTCCACCCACTCGCAAGACGTCTTTTTCGTCGAGGAAAGGGTTGAGGCTTTTTAACGGAGACTTTGCAGGAATTCCCTTCCGCTTTTTTAAGCTTTGGTACTCTTCCGCAAAGTGCATGCGTTGTAAATAGCGCACAATTCTTTCTGTTGCACGCTGTAATTCCGGTGCTTCGACGATTTTGGCACCGAAAGACCGCCGCTCCCCGTCCCACGTTCTTTTTAGTCGAAGACAGTAGGCGGTTACGCGGAGTAGCTTACTCCATTTGGAAAATCGGAATACAAAATCCCATTCCTTTTGTGGAGTTGCTACGAGGGTATGCGATACGCGCTTACCCTCCTCGGTCTCGATCGAAGCGGGCATTTTTGGCCAATTTTCTTCCGCTTGTCGAAGCCACGTCGGCCCGGAAATCCAGAGCTCCGACTGAAGGAGTTCCGACGCGTCCACCCCACGCGAATTTAGATCCGCGGGGTTCGAGCGCGTGGGAACATGATGCCATTCAGCGTTCGGGAGTAATGTCTGGATTTTCGACACTCGGTTGGCGATTACAACCTTCCATGTCGATGCATGCTTCCTTAACCAAGCCAATGCAATCGTGGAATCTGTCCAGCAGATTACGCGGTGCACTTTTATCGGAAGTGACCGCTGCACGTGCACCACCAGCTCGGAGAGGAGTGCCGCCCCGTTTAATTCGAGGACTGGGATGGACTGCGTTTTAATCGGAGCGACTCGCGTTTTTGCCATCAGCAACGTCGTAAAAATTTCGTTGCTTATCGTCGTCACGCGTAAATACGTGACGGCCGAATAGGCCGCGAGCGAAGCG
The DNA here is from genome assembly GCF_051014445.1 of Colletes latitarsis. Classification (NCBI taxonomy): domain Eukaryota; kingdom Metazoa; phylum Arthropoda; class Insecta; order Hymenoptera; family Colletidae; genus Colletes; species Colletes latitarsis. The sequence goes on from NC_135137.1 coordinate 5,148,637, forward strand.
TCGCAGAATCCATGCAATTCTACTGACACCGTATCAGCTCCGAAACGTATCCATCTAGGAATTTTTAGCTCCTTTAAGCTGCTCCAATCCGTACAGAACGCATTCCACGTTTTTTGCGTATTCGCGGAGATTTGATCGTCCCACTGGATTTTCTCCAGCCACTGAGACTGCATCAAAATCTTCGCGCGAATTACAACCGACGAGAGCCAGCCGAGCGGATCGAAGAGCTTGGCAATTTCCGAAAACAAATTTCTTTTTGTCATCGGTGATGCCGAGGGTTGGAACCGTTGGAGATTGAAATAGAAATAATCTCCAGACGGTATCCATCGTAAACCGAGCACTTTTAGTTCAGAATCATCGAACAAAGTGAGGTCAACGGCGTGGGAGTGAGCGCTGTGGGGAATATTTCGCAATAATTGTGGCGAATTTCCTGCCCACTTCCTCAGCTCAAACCCGCCTCCTTGGAGGAGCTCGCAGACTTGTGTGCGGATTTTCTCCAACAAGGATTTATCAGGTGCTCCCAGGAATACATCGTCGACGTAAATGTCCTTCTCGAGAATCGGAGCGGCAAGCGGAAATTTCTTTCCATCCTGTTCCTTTAATTCGAGGAGGGTACGCATCGACAAGTACGGGGCGCACGCCGTTCCGTATGTAACGGTATTTAACTCGAACGCTACCAGCTGTTCGGTTTCGGGTGCATTCCATACTATGCATTGAAAACGACGATCCTCAGGGGCGACGAGAATCTGTCGAAACATCTTCTCGATATCAGCCACCAACACGTATTCGTACAAACGCCATCTCGTTAATACCGAGGTAATATCGTTTTGTAATTTCGGACCTACGTGTAGGATGTCGTTTAGGGAGCGTCCACCCACTGTCCTGCTGGTCGCATTAAAGACGACTCGCAATTTGGTGGTCGCGCTGTCCGTGCGAATGACCGCTCGGTGCGGAATGTAAAGTCTAGTTTGGTCAATAGGTTCGATACGCGACATATGACCTAAAGACTCGTATTCCGCTAGAAACTCTGCGTATTCTTTACCGAGAGTCGGATTCGTGTCCAGTTTCTTCCTCAGTCTTGTGAGAGCGGAAAGCGCGATATGGAAGGAATTTCCCAACGCTTCTTCCGGTCTCGGGCAATTGAGGGGGAGTCGGACTACAAACCGCCCAGTTTCGTCACGGGTAACGGTTTTTTGAAAGAATGCTTCGCACTCCTCTTCTGCTTTGGTATGCGTGGAGGTTGCGGGAATTTCTTCCATTTCCCAGAACTTTCGAACCGCTTGATCCAGCGATTCGAGTACGGTGCAGTGCAGCGACTGCACCGTGTTCTGCGCACCACTTGCTGCGTTTGTCGGCCCGGATATCACCCAGCCGAATGCAGTTTCTTGTGCAATGGGACCTGCATCGTTTATGCGACGGAATCCCGCTCGCATAATCTGTGCGTATAAGTCCGCACCGATCAAAATTTCAATGGTTTGATCCGATGCGGGGTCGGGGTCGGCAAGCGGTAATTCCAGGAACGCTTCGTATCCGAGCGTTCCTACCGATGGAGTCGCGTAGGTCGTGATTTGAGGCACGACGTACGCATCAGCCACACACATCGGTTTCTCACCGTCTTTTGCGCCGAGACTCATTCCGACACTGTACTTTATCGATCGGGTTCGGTCACCCCCTAGGCCCGTCACCGTAGCTGGGGTTTTCCTCCGCGCGAGTTTGAGGTCATTCACCAAACTCGCGGATATGAAGGACGTTTCCGATCCTTGATCGAGTAGGGCGCGCGCGATTCGCGTCGTGCCATTTTTGCCGAACACTTTAACTCGGGCGGTCGCTAATAGCACTGGCCTCGGTGCGCCTGTACCAAGAGCGGTACAGTGCGACGTAGAGGCGGGCGTTGTTTTAACACTCGCCGAAGTGTTGGGTTTCGGCCTCGATTTCGTAGGCCGACGGGATTGGTCATTAAGACGCTGCTCTTCCCGGTTGCCGACCTCACTTTTTGGTAACGGCTTAGTCGGTTGAGCTTCCCGTTTTACCTCGAAGTGCAGCAGGGAATGGTGCATCCCGCCGCACGTCGTACATGCCGTGGAATTTTTGCATTTGGTCACCGTATGAGTGGTGCCCAGGCACTGGATGCACCACCGGCGACCTTTCACATACTGACTGCGCATTTTTGCAGTCAATATTGCAAAATTTCGGCAGTTCGGCAAACTGTGCGGCCCGTTACAGAATCCGCACAATTGAGTGGGCGTTGTTCCAACCTGCCTGACGTTATCGGAACCCGTTCGTCGTGGCTGTTCAGCCTGGACGTTTTCCATGACAACGTTATGGCTTCTCACGTTCTTCGAGGCGGCGCTGACTTTCCACGCCGCGCTTCGATTACGCGTGGATTTTGTTGGAAGCCCCAAGGCAGCTTTTCTGCGCTCCTCGTTCATGGAGAGCAAGGCACGTGACCGTTTGTCCACGAATTTCCTTACGTCCTCGAACGTAGGATAATCGGGCGAGAGGTCTAGCGTTTTTTGCCATTCCAGCTCCATTTCGGGGGTGAAGTGTTGCTTCACCCAATGAGCGAGCAGCCAGTCTCGTTGCTGTTCTGGTGTGCCCTTTGTATCCAGAACAGCGATTGCTTGGGTGCAACCCACGGTCACTTGTTGCATGCTGGACAAGTCGTTCATATCGATGGGCTTCAGATATAGAAGCTTGTCCAGTAGTTTCCCAGTGACTATGCGTGGGAGGCCGAATTCGGTCTTCAGCCTCGTCCACGCTTCCGTCAAGTTGCGACCCACGACTGGAAGGGAAGCAACGATTGCTGCAGCCGGCCCCTCAAGGCAGGCATTTAGAAAATACAATCGTTGGATGTCTCCCAACGCAGCATTGTTAATTACCCCGGCGGTAAACAGATCCTCAAAGTGTTCCCACTCTCGAGGATCACCTCCGAATTTGGGTATTCGCTGCTTGGGGAGCTCGATCGGTACGTTGCATGGTTCGACCGACACCGCTGTTCTTTTGTCAGTGGTGAGTCGGTCGATTTCCGTGCTTACGAGATCCATGTATTCGTGGAAATCGTTTTCGGCGGCTACGTAATATTCTGTTTAAAGAAATCGTAGTTTTGTCTTTGCGCCGGCTTTAAGAGCTTGCGCACGGCCGTATACCGATCGTTTAACTCCTTCCATTGTGTTTTGGCAAAATCGAGCTTTTCCTCGAGAAGTCTCACCGAGTAATTCGCTCTGCCAGTTTTTCTCAGGTTAGTACCCAATTTGCTTAGGCGGTAGGTGATTTCGCACATGGTCTCTATGTGCTCATCAGCTTCCGTCCACATGGTTTCTTTAGCCACGGCCATTGTTGGGTTTTATCGAGGATTAATCAGCTCGAACTAACCTCTCACGTGGATATTCGACACGTGTGATTTACTGTACCTTTCCCAATTCCTCTCAACCTCGTGTTAAATCCGGCTCGAAGGACCTTTGTTAAAATAGGTACGAGTATGTGCAAAGGTTGTGAAAAGACCTTGTCTCGTACCCTTTAACGAAGTTTGGTCCGGATCACGAGGGATTGGGAATATGGGGGAAAGTGAATGTACAGTTTATAATTTTCTTTCGCATAGTCCAATGGACTGGCCGTTTATTAAGATGAAAGATTCAAAAATTAAATAAACGTAAAAAAGAAAATTAACGAAAATTAAATTTATATTTGTGATTTTTTAAAAATTTAAAAATACCTGACAACGCTCGGTGCGTTGTCTGACTCGCTCTAATCCCCTCGCTCCTCCTTCCGTTTACGGTAAACAGGAGCGGGATTCTTACACAGCGATACACAACTGTGTTAGTGGACTGTATTATTATTTCAACGTTTCAGATTTTGGAAACGTTGAATTGCAGATGGGGAAGACGAGATTCTAATGTCTATCTTCCCACTGCTGCAGGCTTGGTTTTTGCAGGAGAGGACAACAAGTGGAGGTTGTAAGGCTCCAAAGGTTGTCAACTCCGCGGTCCCTCGCCGTTCCCTGGTCCGTACGGGACCGGTGTGATGCAGAGCCTTAACTGCGCAGAAGCGACTGATTATTAAGGTTCTAACACCACGGTGCCCTTTGAACGTAGTTCTACGTCGAGTGTCCGTACCCACTGACGATCTGGAACCCACGCTCGAGCAGGTCGAAACTAGCCGAGATATTTACCCAGGCAATGCCAATAAGGCCCCTATCGGGTGTTATCCCAAACTTTTGTTTCGACCCTGGAAAACGACGAACCCAATCCAGGGATTTTGCAACGAAGGCTCCCTGTAGGTTGGGGTTCTGAACCGTACAATAGCCAAGCAGAGAATCAAGAAATTCTCTCGGTTCTCAAACACGACCACTGATTTCAGCAATACGTGTTTGTCCGTCACAACGGTGGCGATAATCAAGCACTGTTTAAGTGCAATCTGATTATATTCAGCCACCGATGGCGGGTTATGAAAATTACTCAAGTTATCGAGTAAATTTTCCCGTTCCTATGGTTCAGTTACCGCGGAAATCGAGATATTCTCACGAAACCGTAGGGTACGAAATTCGACTGGACGTGATTCTTTCGAATCCGCAGCAGTCTCTGTCTTGTACCGTTTCGGTTAAGTGGATCCACGATCGTATTAGACGAATCTAATTAATCGTATGTATCGATTCCGACAGATTGACGAGGTCGGCTCAGGCGATCCGCACTCGTCGAGAACCAGATAGCAAGTGCTCCCGAGACATACCTGCTTAACCGTGGCCACGAGGGAGGGGAAATTTTCATCTCGTGGCGCTATCTGGTCTAAGCTGTCTGTCTCTTATTAATTTTGTATCCTCTCTGTAATTTTGGCGTATGAACACGTGATCTCAGGGAACCGTTACTAGGCCGATCGCGTGATTTGTAGCGAAAGTAAGTTTGTAGTTTTTCTACACGGTATTGCTCGAAACATATTACGCCGCAGAGAAGGCTCTGGAATGTCGCGTAAACTGAGAATACCGTATAAGAAACATTCTGCTTTTTCTATCGATCACGCGACGGTTTAACCGACTTTTCAAACAACGAATTAACGCGTTATTTAAACAATTCGAAACCAGGTTTAATTGACTGTTTCAGTGTGGTCCCACATTACTACGCGATCCAAACCAGAAGAAGCCCAGGATCTGGCCGACAGGTATGCGAAAAATGCGAAAGTGCGAGCCAGATGAGGGCAAATCCCAGACCTAACCAAGACATAACCGGCGTTATCCTCTAAAATATTAATCGCAACCAGGTTTAATTGACTGTTTCGTTGTGGAACCTCATTACTACGGGATCCAAAACAGAAAAAACCCAGGATCTGGCCAACAAATATGCGAAAAATGCGAAAGTACGGTCCAGATAAGGCCAAATCCCAGACCTAACCGGGAGATAAACGGCGTTATCCTCTAAAATATTAATCGCAACCAGGTTTACCTGACTGTTTCGGTATGGAACCCCATTACTACGGGATCCAAACCAGAAAAAACGCAGGATCTGGACAACAAATATGCGAAAAACGCGAAAGTATGAGCCAGATGATAGCAAATACCAGAACAAACCCAGACATAGCCAGCGTTATCCTCTAAAATACTAGTCGGAACCAGCTTCTATAGACTGTTTCAGTGTGGTACCACATTACTACGTGATACAAACCAGAAAAAGCCCAGGATCTGGCCAACAAGTATGCAAAAAATGCGAAAGTACGAGCCAGATGAGGGCAAATCGCAGACTTAACCGAGACATAACCGGCGTTATCCTCTAAAATATTAATCGCAACCAGGTTTAATTGACCGTTTCGGTGTGCTACCGCATTACTACGTGACGCAAACCAGAAAAAGCCCAGGATCTTGCCAACAAGTATGCGAGAAACGCGAAAGTATGAGCCAGATGATTGCAAATACCAGAACTAACCCAGACATAACCAGCGTTATCGTCTAAAATACTAACCGGAACCAGCTTTTATTGATTGTCTCAGTGTGGTACCACATTACTACGTGATCCTAACAATAGAAAAACCCAGGATCTGGCCATTCAAGTATGCGAAAAATGCGAAAGTACGGGCCAGATGGGGGCAAATCCCAGACCTAACCGAGACATATCCTGCGTTGTCCTCTAAAATTTTAATCGCAACCAGGTTTAATTGACTGTTTCAGTGTGGTACCACATTACTACGTGATCCTAACAATAGAAAAACACAGGGTCTGGCCATTCAAGTATGCGAAAAATGCGAAAGTACGGGCCAGATGAGGGCATATCCCATACCTAACCGAGATATAACCGGCAATATCCTCTAAAATATTAATCGAAACCAGGTTTAATTGACTGTTTCTGTGTGGAAACTCATTACTACGGGATCCAAACAAGAAAAAACCCAAGATCTGGCCAACAAGTATGCGAAAAATGCGAAAGTACGGGCCAGATAAGGCCAAATCCCAGACCTAACCGAGACATAACCTGCGTTATCCTCTAAAATACTATTCGGAACCAGGTTTAATTGACTGTTTCGGTGTGGAATGTCATTACTACGTGATACAAACCAGAAAAAGCCCAGGATCTGGCCAACAAGTATGCGAAAAATGCGAAAGTACAAGCCAGATGAGGGCAAATTACAGACTTAACCGAGACATAACCGGCGTTATCCTCTAAAATATTAATCGCAACCAGGTTTAGTCGACTGTTTCGGTGTGCTACCGCATTACTACGTGACACAAACCAGAAAAAGCCCAGGATCTTGCCAACAAGTATGCGAGAAACGCGAAATTACGATCCAGATTAGTGAAAATCCCAGACCTAACCGTGACATAACCGGCTTTATCCTCTAAAATATTAATCGCAACCAGGTTTAATTGACTGTTTCAGTGTGGTCCCACATTACTACTTGGTCCAAGCCAGAAAAAGGCCAGGATCTGGCCAACAAGTATGCGAAAAATGCGAAAGTACGGGCCAGATAAGGGCAAATCCCTGACCTAACCGAGACATAACTTGCGTTATCCTCTAAAATACTATTCGGAACAAGGTTTAATTGACTGTTTCGGTGTGGAATGTCATTACTACGTGATACAAACCAGAAAGAGCCCAGGATCTGGCCAACAAGTATGCGAAAAATGCGAAAGTACGAGCCAAATAAGGGCATATCCCAGAACTAACCGAGACATAACCTGCGTTATCCTCTAAAATACTAATCAGAACCAGCTTTTATTGACTGTTTCAGTGTGGTACCACATTTCTACGTGATCCAAACCAGCAAAAAGCCCAGGATCGGGCCAACAAGTATACGAAAAATGCGAAAGTACGGGCCAGATGAGGGCAAATCCCAGACCTAGCCGAGACATAGCCTGCGTTATCATCTAAAATACTAATCGAAACCAGTTTCTATTGACTGTCTCAGTGTGGTACCACATTACTACGTGATACAAAGCAGAAAAAGCCCAGGATCTGGCCAACAAGTATGCGAAAAATACGAAAGCACGAGACAGATGAGGGCAAATCACAGACCTAACCGAGACATAACCGGCGTTATCATCGAAAATACTAATCGGAAACAGCTTCTATTGACTGTTTCAGTGTGGTACCACATTATTACGTGATCCAATCCAGAAAAAGCCCAGGATCTGCCCAACAAGTATGAGAAAAATACGAAAGTACGAGCCAAATGAGGGCAAATACTAGACCTAACCCTGACATAACCGGCGTTATCGTATAAAATACTAATCGGAACCAGGTTTTATTGACTGTCTCAGTGTGGTACCACATTACTACGTGATCCTAACAACAGAAAAACCCAGGATCTGGCCATTCAAGTATGCGAAAAATGCGAAAGTACGGGCCAGATGAGGGCAAATCCCAGACCAAACCGAGACATAACCGGCGTTATCCTCTAAAATATTAATCGAAACCAGGTTTAATTGACTGTTTCAGTGTGGTCCCACATTACAACGTGATCCAAACCAGAAGAAGCGCAGGATCTGGCCAACAAGTATGCGAAAAATGCGAAAGTACGAGCCAGAAGAGGGCAAATTGCAGACTTAACCGAGACATAACCGGCGTTATCCTCTAAAATTTTAATAGCAACCAGGTTTAATTGACTGTTTCAGTGTGATACCACATTACTACGTGATCCTAACAATAGAAAAACACAGGATCTGGCCATTCAAGTATGCGAAAAATGCGAAAGTACGGGCCAGATGAGGGCAAATCCCAGACCTAACCGAGATATAACCGGCAATATCCTCTAAAATATTAATCGAAACCAGGTTTAATTGTCTGTTTCGGTGTGGAACGTCATTATTACGGGAGCTAAACCAGAAAAAACCCAGCATCTGGCCAACATGTATGCGAAAAAAGCGAAAGTATGAGCCAGATGATTGCAAATACCAGAACTAACCCAGACATAACCAGCGTTATCCTCTAAAACACTAATCGGAACCAGCTTTTATTGACTGTTTCAATGTGGGACCACATTACTACGTGATCCAAACCAGCAAAATGCCTAGGATCTGCCAACAAGTATGTAAAAATGCGAAAGTACGGGCCAGATGAGGGCAAATCCCAGACCTAACCGAGACATAACCGGCGTTATCCTCGAAAATATTAATCGCAACCAGGTTTAATTGACTGTTTCGGTGTGGAACTGCATTACTACGTGATACAAACCAAAAAAAGGCCAGGATCTTGCCAATAAGTGTGCGAAAATTGCGGAAGTACGAGACAGATGAGGGCAAATCCCAGACCTAACCGAGAAATAACCGGTGTTGACCTCTAAAATATTAGTCGCAACCAGGTTTAATTGACTGTTTCAGAGTGGTCCCACATTACTACGTGATCCAAACCAGAAGAAGCCCAGGATCTGCCCAACAAGTATGAGAAAAATACGAAAGTACGAGCCAAATGAGGGCAAATACTAGACCTAACCCAGACATAACCGGCGTTATCCTCTAAAATATTAATCGCAACCAGGTTTAATTGACTGTTTCAGTGTGGTACCACATTACTACGTGATACAAACCAGAAAAAGCCCAGGATCTGGCCAACAAGTATGCGAAAAATGCGAAAGTACGAGCCAGATGAGGGCAAATCGCAGACTCAACCGAGACATAACCGGCGTTATCCTCTAAAATATTAATCGCAACCAGGATTAATTGACTGTTTCGGTGTGGTACTGCATTACTACGTGATCCAAACCAGAAAAAGCCCAGGATCTTGCCAACAAGTATGCGAGAAACGCGAAAGTAAGAGCCAGATGATTGCAAATACCAGACGTAACCCAGACCTAACCAGCGTTCTCCTCTAAAATACTAATCGGAACCAGCTTTTATTGACAGTGTCAGTGTGGTACCACATTACTACGTGTTCCAAACCAGAAAAAGGCCAGAGTCTGGCCAACAAGTAAGCGAAAAATGCGAAAGTACGAGCTAGATGATGGCAAATACCAGACCTAACCCAGACATAACCAGCGTTATCCTCTAAAACACTAATCGGAACCAGCTTTTATTGACTGTTTCGGTGTGGTACCGCATTACTACGTGATCCAAACCAGAAAAAACGCAGGATCTCGCCAACAAGTATGCGAAAAATGCGAATGTATGTGGCAGATGATTGCAAATACTAGACCTAACCCAGACATAACTGGCGTTATCCTCTAAAATATTAATCGCAACCAGGTTTAATTGACTGTTTCGGTGTGGTACCGCATTATTACGTGATCCAAACCAGAAAAAACGCAGGATCTGGCCAACAAGTATGCGAAAAATGCGAAGGTACGAGCCAGATGAGGGCAAATCCCTGACCTAACCGAGATATAACCGGCGTTATCCTCTAGAATATTAATCGAAACCAGGTTTAATTGGCTGTTTCGGTGTGGAACGTCATTATTACGGGATCCAAACCAGAAAAAACCCAGCATCTGGCCAACAAGTATGCAAAAATGAGAAAGTACGAGACAGATGAGGGCAAATCCCAGACCTAACCGAGAAATAACCGGTGTTGACCTCTAAAATATTAATCGCAACCAGGTTTAATTGACTGTTTCAGTGTGGTACCACATTACTACGTGATCCAAACCAGCAAAAAGCCAAGGATCTGGCCAACAAGTATGCAAAAATGCGAAAGTACGGGCCAGATGAGGGCAAATCCCAGACCTAACTGAGACATAACCAGCGTTATCCTCTAAAATATTAATCGCAACCAGGTTTAATTGACTGTTTCGGTGTGGAACCGCATTACTACGTGATACAAACCAAAAAAAGGCCAGGATCTTGCCAATAAGTGTGCGAAAATTGCGGAAGTACGAGACAGATGAGGGCAAATCCCAGACCTAACCGAGAAATAACCGGCGTTGTCCTCTAAAATATTAATCGCAACCAGGTTTAATTGACTGTTTCAGAGTGGTCCCACATTACTACGTGATCCAAACCAGAAGAAGCCCAGGATCTGGCCAACAAGTATGCAAAAAATGCGCAAGTACGAGCCAGATGAGGGCAAATCACTGACCTAACCGAGACATAACCGGCGTTATCCTCTAAAATATTAATCGCAACCAGGATTAATTGACTGTTTCGGTGTGGTACCGCATTATTACGTGATCCAAACCAGAAAAAACGCAGGATCTCGCCAACAAGTATGCGAAAAATGCGAATGTATGTGGCAGATGATTGCAAATACCAGACGTAACCCAGACCTATCCAGCGTTCTCCTCTAAAATACTAATCGGAACCAGCTTTTATTGACAGTGTCAGTGTGGTACCACATTACTACGTGTTCCAAACCAGAAAAAGCCCAGCATCTGGCCATCAAGTATGAGAAATATGCGAATGTATGAGCCTGATGAGAGCAAATCCCAGACCTATCCTAGACCTAACGTGAGTTATCCATTGAAATGTTGACCCAGACTAGGTTTAATGGCCTGTTTCAGTGTGGTACCACATTACCACTTGATCCAAACCAGAAAAAGCCCAGGATCTGTTCACCAGGTATGTGAAGAATGCGAACGTGTGAGCCTGATGAGGGGCAAATCCTAGACCTAACCGAGACAATAACATGCGTTATCCTCAAAAATATTGATCGGAACCAGGTTTAATGGACTGTTTCAGTGTGGTACCGCATTACTACGTGATCTAAACCATAAAAGGCCAAGAATCCGGCCATCAAGTATGAGAAATATGCGAAAGTATGAGCCTGATGAGTGCAAATCCCAGACCTAACCCAGACCTAACATGCGCTATCCTCTAAAATATTGACCGAGACCAGGATTAGTCGACTGTTTCAGTGTGGTACCACATTACTACGTGATCCAAACCAGAATAAGCCCAGGATCTGGCCATCAAGTATGAGAAATATGCGAATGTATGAGCCTGATGAGAGCAAATCCCAGACCTAACATAGACCTAACATGCGTTATCCTCTAAAATATTGACCGAGACCAGGATTAGTCGACTGTTTCAGTGTGGTACCACATTACTACGTGATCCAAGCCAAAAAAAGCCCAGAATCTGGCCAACAAGTATGAGAAATATGCGAAAGTATGAGCCTGATGAGTGCAAATCCCAGACCTAACCTAGACCTAACATGCGTTATCCTCTAAAATATGGATCGAAACCAGGTTTAATGGTCTGTTTCAGCGTGGTACCGCATTACTACGTGATCGAAACCAAAAAAGGCCCAGAATCTGGCCATCAAGTATGAGAAATATGCGAAAGTATGAGCCTGATGAGTGCAAATCCCAGACCTAACCTAGACCTAACATGCGTTATCCTCTAAGATATCGATCGAAACCAGGTTTAATCGACTGTTTTAGTGTGGTACCACATTACTGTGTGATCCAAACCAGAAAAAGCAAAGGATTTGGCTAACAAGTAAGAGAAATATGCGAAAGTATGAGCCTGATGAGAGCAAATCCCGGACCTAACATAGACCTAACGTGCGTTATCCTCTAAAATATTGATCGAAACCAGGTTTAATGGACAGTTTCAGTGTGGTACCACATTACTACGTGATCCAAGCCAAAAAAAGCCCAGAATCTGGCCAACAAGTATGAGAAATATGCGAAAGTATGAGCCTGATGAGTGCAAATCCCAGACCTAACCTAGACCTAACATGCGTTATCCTCCAAAATATTGACCGAGACCAGGATTAGTCGACTGTTTCAGTGTGGTACCACATTACTACGTGATCCAAACCAGAAAAAGCCCAGGATCTGGCCATCAAGTGTGAGAAATATGCGAATGTATGAGCCTGATGAGAGCAAATCCCAGACCTAACCTAGACCTAACATGCGTTATCCTCTAAAATATTGACCGAGACAAGGATTAGTCGACTGTTTCAGTGGGGTAACACATTACCACGTGACCCAAACCAGACAAAACCCGGAATCTGTACAACAAGTATGTGAAGAATGCGAGAGTATGAGTCTGATGAGGGCAAATCCAAGGCCTAACCTAGACCTGACAGGCGTTATCCTCTAAAACATTCATCGAAACCAGGTTTAATGGACTGTTTTAGTGTGGTACCGCATTACTACGTGATCGAAACCAGAAAAAGACCAGAATCTGGCAATCAAGTATCAGAAATATGGGAATGTATGAGCCTGATGAGTGCAAATCCCAGACCTAACCTAGACCTAACATGCGTTATCCTCTAAAATATTGACCGAGACCAGGATTAGTCGACTGTTTCAGTGTGGTACCTAATTACTACGTGATGCAAGCCAAAAAAAGCCCAGGATCTGGCCATCAAGTATGAGAAATATGCGAAAGTATGAGCCTGATGAATGCAAATCCCAGACCTAACCTAGCCCTAACATGCGTCATCCTCTAAAATAGTGATCATGACCAGGTTTAATCGACTGTTTCAGTATGGTACCACATTACCACGTGATCCAAATCAGAAAAAGCCCTGAATCTGGCCATCCAGTATGAGAAATATGCGAAAGTATGAGCCAGATGAGGGCAAATCCCAGACCTAACCGAGACATAACCGGCGTTATCCTCCAAGATATTACTCGGATCCAGGTTTAATTGACTGTTTCGGTGTGGTACATTACTACGTGATCGAAACCAGAAGAAGCCCAGGATCTGGGCAACAAGTATGCGAAAAATGCGAAAGTACGAGCCTGATGAGGGCAAATCCCAGACATAACCGAGACATAACCGGAGTTATCCCATAAAATATTAATCGCTACCAGGTTTAATTGACTGTTTCGGTGTGGTACCGCATTACTACGTGAGCCAAGCCAGAAAAATTCCGGGATCTGGCCATTCAAGTATGCGAAAAATGCGAAAGTATGTGCCAGATGAGGGCAAATCCCAGAACTAACAGAGAAATAACCGGCGTTATCCTCTAAAATATTAGTCGCAACCAGGCTTAATTGACAGTTGCGGTGTGGTACCGCATTAATACGTGATCCAAACCAGAAAAAGCCCGGGATCTGGCCAACAATTATGCGAAAAATGCGAAAGTACGAGCCAGATGAGGGCAAATCCCAGACATAACCGAGACGTTTCCGGCGTTATCCTCTAAAATATTAATCGAAACCTGGTTTAATTGACTGTTTCAGTGTGGTCCCACATTACAACGTGATCCAAACCAGAAGAAGCGCAGGATCTGGCCAACAAGTATGCGAAAAATGCGAAAGTACGAGCCAGAAGAGGGCAAATTGCAGACTTAACCGAGACATAACCGGCGTTATCCTCTAAAATTTTAATAGCAACCAGGTTTAATTGACTGTTTCAGTGTGATACCACATTACTACGTGATCCTAACAATAGAAAAACACAGGATCTGGCCATTCAAGTATGCGAAAAATGCGAAAGTACGGGCCAGATGAGGGCAAATCCCAGACCTAACCGAGATATAACCGGCAATATCCTCTAAAATATTAATCGAAACCAGGTTTAATTGTCTGTTTCGGTGTGGAACGTCATTATTACGGGAGCTAAACCAGAAAAAACCCAGCATCTGGCCAACATGTATGCGAAAAAAGCGAAAGTATGAGCCAGATGATTGCAAATACCAGAACTAACCCAGACATAACCAGCGTTATCCTCTAAAACACTAATCGGAACCAGCTTTTATTGACTGTTTCAGTGTGGGACCACATTACTACGTGATCCAAACCAGCAAAATGCCTAGGATCTGCCAACAAGTATGTAAAAATGCGAAAGTACGGGCCAGATGAGGGCAAATCCCAGACCTAACCGAGACATAACCGGCGTTATCCTCGAAAATATTAATCGCAACCAGGTTTAATTGACTGTTTCGGTGTGGAACTGCATTACTACGTGATACAAACCAAAAAAAGGCCAGGATCTTGCCAATAAGTGTGCGAAAATTGCGGAAGTACGAGACAGATGAGGGCAAATCCCAGACCTAACCGAGAAATAACCGGTGTTGACCTCTAAAATATTAGTCGCAACCAGGTTTAATTGACTGTTTCAGAGTGGTCCCACATTACTACGTGATCCAAACCAGAAGAAGCCCAGGATCTGCCCAACAAGTATGAGAAAAATACGAAAGTACGAGCCAAATGAGGGCAAATACTAGACCTAACCCAGACATAACCGGCGTTATCCTCTAAAATATTAATCGCAACCAGGTTTAATTGACTGTTTCAGTGTGGTACCACATTACTACGTGATACAAACCAGAAAAAGCCCAGGATCTGGCCAACAAGTATGCGAAAAATGCGAAAGTACGAGCCAGATGAGGGCAAATCGCAGACTCAACCGAGACATAACCGGCGTTATCCTCTAAAATATTAATCGCAACCAGGATTAATTGACTGTTTCGGTGTGGTACTGCATTACTACGTGATCCAAACCAGAAAAAGCCCAGGATCTTGCCAACAAGTATGCGAGAAACGCGAAAGTAAGAGCCAGATGATTGCAAATACCAGACGTAACCCAGACCTAACCAGCGTTCTCCTCTAAAATACTAATCGGAACCAGCTTTTATTGACAGTGTCAGTGTGGTACCACATTACTACGTGTTCCAAACCAGAAAAAGGCCAGAGTCTGGCCAACAAGTAAGCGAAAAATGCGAAAGTACGAGCTAGATGATGGCAAATACCAGACCTAACCCAGACATAACCAGCGTTATCCTCTAAAACACTAATCGGAACCAGCTTTTATTGACTGTTTCGGTGTGGTACCGCATTACTACGTGATCCAAACCAGAAAAAACGCAGGATCTCGCCAACAAGTATGCGAAAAATGCGAATGTATGTGGCAGATGATTGCAAATACTAGACCTAACCCAGACATAACTGGCGTTATCCTCTAAAATATTAATCGCAACCAGGTTTAATTGACTGTTTCGGTGTGGTACCGCATTATTACGTGATCCAAACCAGAAAAAACGCAGGATCTGGCCAACAAGTATGCGAAAAATGCGAAGGTACGAGCCAGATGAGGGCAAATCCCTGACCTAACCGAGATATAACCGGCGTTATCCTCTAGAATATTAATCGAAACCAGGTTTAATTGGCTGTTTCGGTGTGGAACGTCATTATTACGGGATCCAAACCAGAAAAAACCCAGCATCTGGCCAACAAGTATGCAAAAATGAGAAAGTACGAGACAGATGAGGGCAAATCCCAGACCTAACCGAGAAATAACCGGTGTTGACCTCTAAAATATTAATCGCAACCAGGTTTAATTGACTGTTTCAGTGTGGTACCACATTACTACGTGATCCAAACCAGCAAAAAGCCAAGGATCTGGCCAACAAGTATGCAAAAATGCGAAAGTACGGGCCAGATGAGGGCAAATCCCAGACCTAACTGAGACATAACCAGCGTTATCCTCTAAAATATTAATCGCAACCAGGTTTAATTGACTGTTTCGGTGTGGAACCGCATTACTACGTGATACAAACCAAAAAAAGGCCAGGATCTTGCCAATAAGTGTGCGAAAATTGCGGAAGTACGAGACAGATGAGGGCAAATCCCAGACCTAACCGAGAAATAACCGGCGTTGTCCTCTAAAATATTAATCGCAACCAGGTTTAATTGACTGTTTCAGAGTGGTCCCACATTACTACGTGATCCAAACCAGAAGAAGCCCAGGATCTGGCCAACAAGTATGCAAAAAATGCGCAAGTACGAGCCAGATGAGGGCAAATCACTGACCTAACCGAGACATAACCGGCGTTATCCTCTAAAATATTAATCGCAACCAGGATTAATTGACTGTTTCGGTGTGGTACCGCATTATTACGTGATCCAAACCAGAAAAAACGCAGGATCTCGCCAACAAGTATGCGAAAAATGCGAATGTATGTGGCAGATGATTGCAAATACCAGACGTAACCCAGACCTATCCAGCGTTCTCCTCTAAAATACTAATCGGAACCAGCTTTTATTGACAGTGTCAGTGTGGTACCACATTACTACGTGTTCCAAACCAGAAAAAGCCCAGCATCTGGCCATCAAGTATGAGAAATATGCGAATGTATGAGCCTGATGAGAGCAAATCCCAGACCTATCCTAGACCTAACGTGAGTTATCCATTGAAATGTTGACCCAGACTAGGTTTAATGGCCTGTTTCAGTGTGGTACCACATTACCACTTGATCCAAACCAGAAAAAGCCCAGGATCTGTTCACCAGGTATGTGAAGAATGCGAACGTGTGAGCCTGATGAGGGGCAAATCCTAGACCTAACCGAGACAATAACATGCGTTATCCTCAAAAATATTGATCGGAACCAGGTTTAATGGACTGTTTCAGTGTGGTACCGCATTACTACGTGATCTAAACCATAAAAGGCCAAGAATCCGGCCATCAAGTATGAGAAATATGCGAAAGTATGAGCCTGATGAGTGCAAATCCCAGACCTAACCCAGACCTAACATGCGCTATCCTCTAAAATATTGACCGAGACCAGGATTAGTCGACTGTTTCAGTGTGGTACCACATTACTACGTGATCCAAACCAGAATAAGCCCAGGATCTGGCCATCAAGTATGAGAAATATGCGAATGTATGAGCCTGATGAGAGCAAATCCCAGACCTAACATAGACCTAACATGCGTTATCCTCTAAAATATTGACCGAGACCAGGATTAGTCGACTGTTTCAGTGTGGTACCACATTACTACGTGATCCAAGCCAAAAAAAGCCCAGAATCTGGCCAACAAGTATGAGAAATATGCGAAAGTATGAGCCTGATGAGTGCAAATCCCAGACCTAACCTAGACCTAACATGCGTTATCCTCTAAAATATGGATCGAAACCAGGTTTAATGGTCTGTTTCAGCGTGGTACCGCATTACTACGTGATCGAAACCAAAAAAGGCCCAGAATCTGGCCATCAAGTATGAGAAATATGCGAAAGTATGAGCCTGATGAGAGCAAATCCCGGACCTAACATAGACCTAACGTGCGTTATCCTCTAAAATATTGATCGAAACCAGGTTTAATGGACAGTTTCAGTGTGGTACCACATTACTACGTGATCCAAGCCAAAAAAAGCCCAGAATCTGGCCAACAAGTATGAGAAATATGCGAAAGTATGAGCCTGATGAGTGCAAATCCCAGACCTAACCTAGACCTAACATGCGTTATCCTCCAAAATATTGACCGAGACCAGGATTAGTCGACTGTTTCAGTGTGGTACCACATTACTACGTGATCCAAACCAGAAAAAGCCCAGGATCTGGCCATCAAGTGTGAGAAATATGCGAATGTATGAGCCTGATGAGAGCAAATCCCAGACCTAACCTAGACCTAACATGCGTTATCCTCTAAAATATTGACCGAGACAAGGATTAGTCGACTGTTTCAGTGGGGTAACACATTACCACGTGACCCAAACCAGACAAAACCCGGAATCTGTACAACAAGTATGTGAAGAATGCGAGAGTATGAGTCTGATGAGGGCAAATCCAAGGCCTAACCTAGACCTGACAGGCGTTATCCTCTAAAACATTCATCGAAACCAGGTTTAATGGACTGTTTTAGTGTGGTACCGCATTACTACGTGATCGAAACCAGAAAAAGACCAGAATCTGGCAATCAAGTATCAGAAATATGGGAATGTATGAGCCTGATGAGTGCAAATCCCAGACCTAACCTAGACCTAACATGCGTTATCCTCTAAAATATTGACCGAGACCAGGATTAGTCGACTGTTTCAGTGTGGTACCTAATTACTACGTGATGCAAGCCAAAAAAAGCCCAGGATCTGGCCATCAAGTATGAGAAATATGCGAAAGTATGAGCCTGATGAATGCAAATCCCAGACCTAACCTAGCCCTAACATGCGTCATCCTCTAAAATATTGATCATGACCAGGTTTAATCGACTGTTTCAGTATGGTACCACATTACCACGTGATCCAAATCAGAAAAAGCCCTGAATCTGGCCATCCAGTATGAGAAATATGCGAAAGTATGAGCCAGATGAGGGCAAATCCCAGACCTAACCGAGACATAACCGGCGTTATCCTCCAAGATATTACTCGGATCCAGGTTTAATTGACTGTTTCGGTGTGGTACATTACTACGTGATCGAAACCAGAAGAAGCCCAGGATCTGGGCAACAAGTATGCGAAAAATGCGAAAGTACGAGCCTGATGAGGGCAAATCCCAGACATAACCGAGACATAACCGGAGTTATCCCATAAAATATTAATCGCTACCAGGTTTAATTGACTGTTTCGGTGTGGTACCGCATTACTACGTGAGCCAAGCCAGAAAAATTCCGGGATCTGGCCATTCAAGTATGCGAAAAATGCGAAAGTATGTGCCAGATGAGGGCAAATCCCAGAACTAACAGAGAAATAACCGGCGTTATCCTCTAAAATATTAGTCGCAACCAGGCTTAATTGACAGTTGCGGTGTGGTACCGCATTAATACGTGATCCAAACCAGAAAAAGCCCGGGATCTGGCCAACAATTATGCGAAAAATGCGAAAGTACGAGCCAGATGAGGGCAAATCCCAGACATAACCGAGACGTTTCCGGCGTTATCCTCTAAAATATTAGTCGCAACCAGGTACAAGTGACTCTTTCGGTGTGGTACCGCATTACTACGTGATCCAAGCCAGAAAAATTCCGGGATCTGGCCATTCAAGTATGCGCAAAATGCGAAAGTATGTTCCAGCTGAGGGCAAATTCCAAACCTAACAGAGACATAACCGGCGTTATCCTCTAAAATATTAATCGCAACCTGGTTTAATTGACTGTTTCGGTGGGGTACCGCATTACTACGGGGTCCAATCCAGAAAAAACCCATGATCTGGCCAACAAGTATGCGAAAAATGCGACAGTATGAGCCAGATGATTGCAAATACCAGATCTAACCCAGATATAACCAACGTTATCCTCGAAAATGTTAATCGGAACCAGCTTTTATTGAATGTTTCATTGTGGTACCACATTACTACGTGATCCAAACCAGAAATATCCCAGGATCTGGCAACTAGTATGCGAAAAATGCGAAAGTACAAGCCATATGAGGGCAAATACCAGACCTAACCGAGACATAACCGGCATTATCCTCTAAAATATTAATCGCAACCAGGTTTAATTGACTGTTTCGGCGTGCTACCGCATTACTACGTGGACCAACCCAGAAAAAGGCAAGGATCTGACCATTCAAGTATGCGAAAAATGCGAAAGTACGAGCCAGATGAGGGCAAATCCCAGGCCTCATCGAGACGTAACTGGCTTTATCCTCTAAAATATTAATCGCAACCAGGTGCAATTGACTGTTTCGGTGTGGTACCACATTACTACGTGGTCCAAGCCAGAAAGAGGCCAGGATCTGGCCAACATGTGTGCGCAAAATGCAAAAGTGCGAGCCAGATGAGCTCAAATCCCAGACCTAACCGAGACATAACCTGCGTTATCCTCTAAGATATTAATCGCAACCAGGTTTAATTGACTGTTTCGGTGTGGTACCGCATTACTACGTGATCCGAAACAGATAAAGGCCAGGATCTGGCCAACAAGTATGCGAAAAATGCGAAAGTACGAGCCAGATGAGGGCATATACCAGACCTAACACAGACACAACCGGCGTTATCCTCCAAAATATTACTCGGAACCAGGTTTAATTGAGTGTTTCGGTGTAGTACCACATTAGTACGTGATCCAAACCAGAAATATCCCAGGATCTGGCAACTAGTAAGCGAAAAATGCGAAAGTACGAGCCAGATGAGGGCAAATACCAGACCTAACCGAGACATAACCGGCGTTATCCGCCATAATATCAATCGGTACCAGGTTTAATTGACAGTTTCAGTGTGGTACCACATTACTACGTGGGCCAAGCCAGAAAAAGGCCAGGATCTGACCAATCAAGTACGCGAAAAGTGCGAAAGTATGTGCTAGATGATTGCAAATACCAGACCTAACCCAGACACAACCGGCGTTATCCTCCAAAATATTACTCGGAACCAGGTTTAATTGAGTGTTTCGGTGTAGTACCACATTAGTACGTGATCCGAACCAGAAAAAGCCCGGGATCTGGCCTACAAGTATGCGAAAAATGCGAAAGTACGAGCCAGATGAGGGCAAATCCCAGGCCTCATCGAGACGTAACTGGCGTTATCCTCTAAAATATTAATCGCAACCAGGTGCAATTGACTGTTTCGGTGTGGTACCACATTACTACGTGGTCCAAGCCAGAAAGAGGCCAGGATCTGGCCAACATGTGTGCGCAAAATGCGAAAGTTCGAGGCAGATGAGGGCAAATCACAGACCAAACCGAGACATAACCGGCGTAATCCTCTAAAATATTAATCCGAACCGGGTTTAATTGATTGTTTCGGTGTGGTACCGCATTACTACGTGATCCAAACCAGAAAAAGGCCAAGATCAGGCCAACAAGTATGCGAAAAACGCGAAAGTATGTGTTAGATGATGGCAAATAAAAGACCTAACCCAGACATAACCAGCGTTAACCTCTAAAATATTAATCGGAACCAGCTTTTATTGAATGTTTCATTGTGGTACCACATTACTACGTGCTCCAAACCAGAAATATCCCAGGAATCTGCAACAGGTATGCGAAAAATGCGAAAGTACGTGCCAGATGAGGGCAAATACCAGTACCTAACCGAGACACAACCGGCGTTATCCTCCAAAATATTACTCGGAACCAGGTTCAATTGACTGTTTCGGCGTGTTACTGCATTACTACGTGATCCAAAACAGAAAAAGGCCAGGATCTGGCCAACAAGTGTGCGCAAAATGCAAAAGTGCGAGCCAGATGAGCTCAAATCCCAGACCTAACCGAGACATAACCGGCGTTATCATCTGAGATATTACTCGCAACCAGGTTTAATTGACTGTTTCGGTGTGGTACCGCATTACTACGTGATCCAAACCAGAAAAAGGCCAAGATCTGGCCAACAAGTATGCGAAAAATGCGAAAGTATGTGCTAGATGATGGCAAATAAAAGACCTAACCCAGACATAACCAGCGTTCACCTCTAAAATATTAATCGGAACCAGCTTTTATTGAATGTTTCATTGTGGTACCACATTACTACGTGATCCAAACCAGAAATATCCCAGGATCTGGCCAACAAGTATGCGAAAAATGCGAAAGTACGATCCAGATGAGGGCAAATACCAGACCTAACCGAGACATAACAGGCGTTATCCTCTAAAATATTAATCGCAACCAGGTTTAATTGACTGTTTCGGTGTGGTACCGCATTACTACGGGACCCAAGCCAGAAAAAACCCATGATCTGTCCAACAAGTATTCGAAAAATGCGAAAGTACGAGCCAGATGAGGGCAAATACCAGACCTAACCGAGACATAACCGGCGTTATCCTCTAAAATATTAATCGCAACCAGGTTTATTTGACTGTTTCGGTGTGGTACCGCATTACTACGGGGTCCAAGCCAGAAAAAACCCATGATCTGGCCAACAAGTATTCGAAAAATGCGAAAGTACGAGCCAGATGAGGGCAAATACCAGACCTAACCGAGACATAACCGGCATTATCCTCTAAAATATTAATCGCAACCAGGTTTAAATGACTGTTTCGGCGTGTTACCGCATTACTACGTGGACCAACCCAGAAAAAGGCAAGGATCTGACCATTCAAGTATGCGAAAAATGCGAAAGTTCGAGGCAGATGAGGGCAAATCCCAGACCAAACCGAGACATAACCGGCGTTATCCTCCAAAATATTAATCCGAACCGGGTTTAATTGACTGTTTCGGTGTGGTACCACATTAGTACGTGATCCAAACCAGAAAAAGCCCAGGATCTGGCCTACAAGTATGCGAAAAATGCAAAAGTACGAGCCAGATGAGCTCAAATCCCAGACCTAACCGAGACATAACTGGCGTTATCATCTAAGATATTAATCGCAACCAGGTTTAATTGACTGTTTCGGTGTGGTACCGCATTACTACGTGATCCAAACCAGAAAAAGGCCAAGATCTGGCCAACAAGTATGCGAAAAATGCGAAAGTATGTGCTAGATGATGGCAAATAAAAGACCTAACCCAGACATAACCAGCGTTCACCTCTAAAATATTAATCGGAACCAGCTTTTAATGAATGTTTCATTGTGGTACCACATTAATACGTGATCCAAACTAGAAATATCCCAGGAATCTGCAACAAGTATGCGAAAAATGCAAAAGTACGGGCCAGATGAGGGCAAATACCAGACCTAACCGAGACACAACCGGCATTACCCTCTAAAATATTAATCGCAACCAGGTTTAATTGACTGTTTCGGTGTGGTACCACATTAGTACGTGATCCAAGTCAGAAAAAGCCCAGGATCTGGCCAACAAGTATGTCAAAAATGCGAAAGTATGAGGAAGATGATTGGAAACACCAGACGTAACCCAGTTATAACTGGCGTTATCCCCTAAAATATTAATCGCAACCAGGTTTAAATGACTGTTTCGGTGTGGTACCATATTACTACGTGATCCAACCCAGAAAAGGGCAAGGATCTGGCCATCAAGTATGCGAAAAATGCGAGAGTATGAGTCAGATGCTTGCAAATACCAGAACTAACCCAGACATAACCGGCGTTATCCTCTAAAATATTAATCGCAACCAGGTTTAATTGACAGTTTCGGTGTGGTACCGCACTACTACGTGTTCCAAACCAGAAAAAGGCCAGGCTCTGGCCAACAAGTATGCGAAAAATGCGAAAGTACGAGACAGATGAGGGCAAATACCAGACCCAACCGAGACATAACTGACGTTATCCTCTAAAATATTAAGCGCATCCAGGTTTAATTGACTGTTTCGGTGTGGTACCGCACTACGTGACCCAACCCAGAAGAAAGCCAGGATCTGGCCAACAAGTATGCAAAAAATGCGAAAGTACGAGCCAGATGAGGGCAAATACCAGACACAACCGAGACATAACTGACGTTATCCTCTAAAATATTAAGCGCATCCAGGTTTAATTGACTATTTCGCTGTGGTACCGCATTACTACGTGACCCAACCCAGAAGAAAGCCAGGATCTGGCCTACAAGTATGCGAAAAATGCGAAAGTACGAGCCAGATGAGGGCAAATCCCAGGCCTCATCGAGACGTAACTGGCGTTATCCTTTAAAATATTAATCGCAACCAGGTGCAATTGACTGTTTCGGTGTGGTACCACATTACTACGTGGTCCAAGCCAGAAAGAGGCCAGGATCTGGCCAACATGTGTGCGCAAAATGCGAAAGTTCGAGGCAGATGAGGGCAAATCACAGACCAAACCGAGACATAACCGGCGTAATCCTCTAAAATATTAATCCGAACCGGGTTTCATTGATTGTTTCGGTGTGGTACCGCATTACTACGTGATCCAAAACAGAAAAAGGCCAGGATCTGGCCAACAAGTGTGCGCAAAATGCAAAAGTGCGAGCCAGATGAGCTCAAATCCCAGACCTAACCGAGACATAACCGGCGTTATCATCTGAGATATTAATCGCAACCAGGTTTAATTGACTGTTTCGGTGTGGTACCGCATTACTACGTGATCCAAACCAGAAAAAGGCCAAGATCTGGCCAACAAGTATGCGAAAAATGCGAAAGTATGTGCTAGATGATGGCAAATAAAAGACCTAACCCAGACATAACCAGCGTTCACCTCTAAAATATTAATCGGAACCAGCTTTTATTGAATGTTTCATTGTGGTACCACATTACTACGTGATCCAAACCAGAAATATCCCAGGAATCTGCAACAAGTATGCGAAAAATGCGAAAGTACGGGCCAGATGAGGGCAAATACCAGACCTAACCGAGACACAACCGGCATTACCCTCTAAAATATTAATCGCAATCAGGTTCAATTGACTGTTTCGGCGTGTTACTGCATTACTACCTGATCCAAAACAGAAAAAGGCCAGGATCTGGCCAACAAGTATGCGAAAAATGCGAAAGTACGATCCAGATGAGGGCAAATACCAGACCTAACCGAGACATAACAGGCGTTATCCTCTAAAATATTAATCGCAACCAGGTTTAATTGACTGTTTCGGTGTGGTACCGCATTACTACGGGGCCCAAGCCAGAAAAACCCATGATCTGTCCAACAAGTATTCGAAAAATGCGAAAGTACGAGCCAGATGAGGGCAAATACCAGACCTAACCGAGACATAACCGGCGTTATCCTCTAAAATATTAATCGCAACCAGGTTTATTTGACTGTTTCGGTGTGGTACCGCATTACTACGGGGTCCAAGCCAGAAAAAACCCATGATCTGGCCAACAAGTATTCGAAAAATGCGAAAGTACGAGCCAGATGAGGGCAAATACCAGACCTAACCGAGACATAACCGACATTATCCCCTAAAATATTAATCGCAACCAGGTTTAAATGACTGTTTCGGCGTGTTACCGCATTACTACGTGGACCAACCCAGAAAAAGGCAAGGATCTGACCATTCAAGTATGCGAAAAATGCGAAAGTTCGAGGCAGATGAGGGCAAATCCCAGACCAAACCGAGACATAACCGGCGTTATCCTCCAAAATATTAATCCGAACCGGGTTTAATTGACTGTTTCGGTGTGGTACCACATTAGTACGTGATCCAAACCAGAAAAAGCCCAGGATCTGGCCTACAAGTATGCGAAAAATGCAAAAGTACGAGCCAGATGAGCTCAAATCCCAGACCTAACCGAGACATAACTGGCGTTATCATCTAAGATATTAATCGCAACCAGGTTTAATTGACTGTTTCGGTGTGGTACCGCATTACTACGTGATCCAAACCAGAAAAAGGCCAAGATCTGGCCAACAAGTATGCGAAAAATGCGAAAGTATGTGCTAGATGATGGCAAATAAAAGACCTAACCCAGACATAACCAGCGTTCACCTCTAAAATATTAATCGGAACCAGCTTTTAATGAATGTTTCATTGTGGTACCACATTAATACGTGATCCAAACTAGAAATATCCCAGGAATCTGCAACAAGTATGCGAAAAATGCAAAAGTACGGGCCAGATGAGGGCAAATACCAGACCTAACCGAGACACAACCGGCATTACCCTCTAAAATATTAATCGCAACCAGGTTTAATTGACTGTTTCGGTGTGGTACCACATTAGTACGTGATCCAAGTCAGAAAAAGCCCAGGATCTGGCCAACAAGTATGTCAAAAATGCGAAAGTATGAGGAAGATGATTGGAAACACCAGACGTAACCCAGTTATAACTGGCGTTATCCCCTAAAATATTAATCGCAACCAGGTTTAAATGACTGTTTCGGTGTGGTACCGTATTACTACGTGATCCAACCCAGAAAAGGGCAAGGATCTGGCCATCAAGTATCCGAAAAATGCGAGAGTATGAGTCAGATGCTTGCAAATACCAGAACTAACCCAGACATAACCGGCGTTATCCTCTAAAATATTAATCGCAACCAGGTTTAATTGACAGTTTCGGTGTGGTGCCGCACTACTACGTGTTCCAAACCAGAAAAAGGCCAGGCTCTGGCCAACAAGTATGCGAAAAATGCGAAAGTACGAGACAGATGAGGGCAAATACCAGACCCAACCGAGACATAACTGACGTTATCCTCTAAAATATTAAGCGCATCCAGGTTTAATTGACTGTTTCGGTGTGGTACCACACTACGTGACCCAACCCAGAAGAAAGCCAGGATCTGGCCAACAAGTATGCAAAAAATGCGAAAGTACGAGCCAGATGAGGGCAAATACCGGACACAACCGAGACATAACTGACGTTATCCTCTAAAATATTAAGCGCATCCAGGTTTAATTGACTATTTCGCTGTGGTACCGCATTACTACGTGACCCAACCCAGAAGAAAGCCAGGATCTGGCCATTCAAGTATGCGAAAAATGCGACTGTATGTGCTAGAAGATGCCAAATACCAGACCTAACCCAGGCATAACCGGCGTTCTCCTCCAAAATATTAATCGGAACCAGGTTTTATTGACTGTTTCAGTGTGGTACCACATTACTACGTGATCCTAACCAGAAAAAAACCCAGGATCTGGCCAACAAGTATGCGAAAAATGTGAAGGTATGAGCTAGATGATGGCAAATACCAGACCCAACCCAGACATAACCGGAGTTATCCTGTAAAATATTACTCGCAACCAGGCTTAATAGACTGTTACAGTGTGGTACCACATTAGTACGTGATCCTAACCAGAAAAAAACCCAGGATATGGCCAACAAGTATGCGAAAAATGTGAAAGTATGAGCTAGATGATGGCAAATCCCAGTCCTGACCGAGACATACCCGGCGTTATCCTCTAAAATATTAATCGCAACCAGGTTTAAATGACTGTTTCAGTGTGGTACCACATTACTACGTGGTCCAAGCCAGGAAAAGGCCAGGATCTGGCAAACAAGTATGCGAAAAATGCGAAAGTACGAGCCAGATGAGTGCAAATACCAGATCTAACCCAGACATAACCGGCGTTATCCTCTAAAATATTAATCGCAACCAGGTTTAATTGACAGTTTCGGTGTGGTACCGCACTACTACGTGTTCCAAACCAGAAAAAGGCCAGGCTCTGGCCAACAAGTATGCGAAAAATGCGAAAGTACGAGACAGATGAGGGCAAATACCAGACCCAACCGAGACATAACTGACGTTATCCTCTAAAATATTAAGCGCATCCAGGTTTAATTGACTGTTTCGGTGTGACACCACATTACTGCGGGATTCAAACCAGAAAAAACCCAGGATCTGGCCAACAAGTATGCGAAAAACGCGAAAGTACGAGCCAGATGTGAGCAAATCCCAGACCCAACCGAGACATAACCGGCGTTATCCTCTAAAATATTAATCGCAACCAGGTTTAATTGACTGTTTCGGTGTGGTACCGCATTACTGCGTGGACCAACCCAGAAAAAGGCAAGGATCTGACCATTCAAGTATGCGAAAAATGCGAAAGTACGAGCCAGATGAGGGCAAATCCCAGGCCTCATCGAGACGTAACTGGCGTTATCCTCTAAAATATTAATCGCAACCAGGTGCAATTGACTGTTTCGGTGTGGTACCACATTACTACGTGGTCCAATCCAGAAAGAGGCCAGGATCTGGCCAACATGTGTGCGCAAAATGCGAAAGTTCGAGGCAGATGAGGGCAAATCCCAGACCAAACCGAGACATAACCGGCGTAATCCTCTAAAATATTAATCCGAACCGGGTTTAATTGACTGTTGCGTTGTGGTACCGCATGACTACGTGATCCAAACCAGAAAAAGCCCAGGATCTGGCCTACAAGTATGCGAAAAATGCAAAAGTGCGAGCCAGATGAGCTCAAATCCCAGACCTAACCGAGACATAACCTGCGTTATCCTCTAAGATATTAACCGCAACCAGGTTTAATTGACTGTTTCGGTGTGGTACCGCATTACTACGTGATCCGAAACAGAAAAAGGCCAGGATCTGGCCAACAAGTATGCGAAAAATGCGAAAGTACGAGCCAGATGAGGGCATATACCAGACCTAACCCAGACACAACCGGCGTTATCCTCCAAAATATTACTCGGAACCAGGTTTAATTGAGTGTTTCGGTGTAGTACCACATTAGTACGTGATCCAAACCAGAAATATCCCAGGATCTGGCAACTAGTATGCGAAAAATGCGAAAGTACGAGCCAGATGAGGGCAAATACCAGACCTAACCGAGACATAACCGGCGTTATCCGCCATAATATCAATCGGTACCAGGTTTAATTGACAGTTTCAGTGTGGTACCACATTACTACGTGGGCCAAGCCAGAAAAAGGCCAGGATCTGACCAATCAAGTACGCGAAAAGTGCGAAAGTATGTGCTAGATGATTGCAAATACCAGACCTAACCCAGACACAACCGGCGTTATCCTCCAAAATATTACTCGGAACCAGGTTTAATTGAGTGTTTCGGTGTAGTACCACATTAGTACGTGATCCGAACCAGAAAAAGCCCAGGATCTGGCCTACAAGTATGCGAAAAATGCGAAAGTACGAGCCAGATGAGGGCAAATCCCAGGCCTCATCGAGACGTAACTGGCGTTATCCTCTAAAATATTAATCGCAACCAGGTGCAATTGACTGTTTCGGTGTGGTACCACATTACTACGTGGTCCAAGCCAGAAAGAGGCCAGGATCTGGCCAACATGTGTGCGCAAAATGCGAAAGTTCGAGGCAGATGAGGGCAAATCACAGACCAAACCGAGACATAACCGGCGTAATCCTCTAAAATATTAATCCGAACCGGGTTTAATTGATTGTTTCGGTGTGGTACCGCATTACTACGTGATCCAAACCAGAAAGAGGCCAAGATCAGGCCAACAAGTATGCGAAAAACGCGAAAGTATGTGCTAGATGATGGCAAATAAAAGACCTAACCCAGACATAACCAGCGTTAACCTCTAAAATATTAATCGGAACCAGCTTTTATTGAATGTTTCATTGTGGTACCACATTACTACGTGCTCCAAACCAGAAATATCCCAGGAATCTGCAACAAGTATGCGAAAAATGCGAAAGTACGTGCCAGATGAGGGCAAATACCAGTACCTAACCGAGACACAACCGGCGTTATCCTCCAAAATATTACTCGGAACCAGGTTCAATTGACTGTTTCGGCGTGTTACTGCATTACTACGTGATCCAAAACAGAAAAAGGCCAGGATCTGGCCAACAAGTGTGCGCAAAATGCAAAAGTGCGAGCCAGATGAGCTCAAATCCCAGACCTAACCGAGACATAACCGGCGTTATCATCTGAGATATTAATCGCAACCAGGTTTAATTGACTGTTTCGGTGTGGTACCGCATTACTACGTGATCCAAACCAGAAAAAGGCCAAGATCTGGCCAACAAGTATGCGAAAAATGCGAAAGTATGTGCTAGATGATGGCAAATAAAAGACCTAACCCAGACATTACCAGCGTTCACCTCTAAAATATTAATCGGAACCAGCTTTTATTGAATGTTTCATTGTGGTACCACATTACTACGTGATCCAAACCAGAAATATCCCAGGAATCTGCAACAAGTATGCGAAAAATGCGAAAGTACGGGCCAGATGAGGGCAAATACCAGACCTAACCGAGACACAACCGGCATTACCCTCTAAAATATTAATCGCAACCAGGTTCAATTGACTGTTTCGGCGTGTTACTGCATTACTACCTGATCCAAAACAGAAAAAGGCCAGGATCTGGCCAACAAGTATGCGAAAAATGCGAAAGTACGATCCAGATGAGGGCAAATACCAGACCTAACCGAGACATAACCGGCGTTATCCTCTAAAATATTAATCGCAACCAGGTTTATTTGACTGTTTCGGTGTGGTACCGCATTACTACGGGGTCCAAGCCAGAAAAAACCCATGATCTGGCCAACAAGTATTCGAAAAATGCGAAAGTACGAGCCAGATGAGGGCAAATACCAGACCTAACCGAGACATAACCGGCATTATCCTCTAAAATATTAATCGCAACCAGGTTTAAATGACTGTTTCGGCGTGTTACCGCATTACTACGTGGACCAACCCAGAAAAAGGCAAGGATCTGACCATTCAAGTATGCGAAAAATGCGAAAGTTCGAGGCAGATGAGGGCAAATCCCAGACCAAACCGAGACATAACCAGCGTTCACCTCTAAAATATTAATCGGAACCAGCTTTTAATGAATGTTTCATTGTGGTACCACATTAATACGTGATCCAAACTAGAAATATCCCAGGAATCTGCAACAAGTATGCGAAAAATGCAAAAGTACGGGCCAGATGAGGGCAAATACCAGACCTAACCGAGACACAACCGGCATTACCCTCTAAAATATTAATCGCAACCAGGTTTAATTGACTGTTTCGGTGTGGTACCACATTAGTACGTGATCCAAGTCAGAAAAAGCCCAGGATCTGGCCAACAAGTATGTCAAAAATGCGAAAGTATGAGGAAGATGATTGGAAACACCAGACGTAACCCAGTCATAACTGGCGTTATCCCCTAAAATATTAATCGCAACCAGGTTTAAATGACTGTTTCGGTGTGGTACCGTATTACTACGTGATCCAACCCAGAAAAGGGCAAGGATCTGGCCATCAAGTATGCGAAAAATGCGAGAGTATGAGTCAGATGCTTGCAAATACCAGAACTAACCCAGGCATAGCCGGCGTTCTCCTCCAAAATATTAATCGGAACCAGGTTTTATTGACTGTTTCAGTGTGGTACCACATTACTACGTGATCCTAACCAGAAAAAAACCCAGGATCTGGCCAACAAGTATGCGAAAAATGTGAAGGTATGAGCTAGATGATGGCAAATACCAGACCCAACCCAGACATAACCGGAGTTATCCTGTAAAATATTACTCGCAACCAGGTTTAATTGACTGTTACAGTGTGGTACCACATTAGTACGTGATCCTAACCAGAAAAAAACCCAGGATATGGCCAACAAGTATGCGAAAAATGTGAAAGTATGAGCTAGATGATGGCAAATCCCAGTCCTGACCGAGACATACCCGGCGTTATCCTCTAAAATATTAATCGCAACCAGGTTTAAATGACTGTTTCAGTGTGGTACCACATTACTACGTGGTCCAAGCCAGGAAAAGGCCAGGATCTGGCAAACAAGTATGCGAAAAATGCGAAAGTACGAGCCAGATGAGTGCAAATACCAGATCTAACCCAGACATAACCGGCGTTGTCCTCTAAAATATTAATCGCAACCAGGTTTAATTGACAGTTTCGGTGTGGTACCGCACTACTACGTGTTCCAAACCAGAAAAAGGCCAGGCTCTGGCCAACAAGTATGCGAAAAATGCGAAAGTACGAGACAGATGAGGGCAAATACCAGACCCAACCGAGACATAACTGACGTTATCCTCTAAAATATTAAGCGCATCCAGGTTTAATTGACTGTTTCGGTGTGACACCACATTACTGCGGGATTCAAACCAGAAAAAACCCAGGATGTGGCCAACAAGTATGCGGAAAACGCGAAAGTACGAGCCAGATGTGAGCAAATCCCAGACCCAACCGAGACATAACCGGCGTTATCCTCTAAAATATTAATCGCAACCAGGTTTAATTGACTGTTTCGGTGTGGTACCGCATTACTACGTGACCCAAACCAGAAAAAGGCCATGATCTGGCCATCAAGTATGCGAAAAATGCGAGAGTATGAGTCAGATGCTTGCAAATACCAGAACTAACCCAGACATAACCGGCGTTATCCTCTAAAATATTAATCGCAACCAGGTTTAATTGACTATTTCGCTGTGGTACCGCATTACTACGTGACCCAAACCAGAAAAAGCCCTGGAACTGGCCAACAAGTATGCGAAAAATGCGAAAGTACGAGACAGATGAGGGCAAATACCAGACCCAACCGAGACATAACTGACGTTATCCTCTAAAATATTAAGCGCATCCAGGTTTAATTGACTGTTTCGGTGTGGTACCGCACTACGTGACCCAACCCAGAAGAAAGCCAGGATCTGGCCAACAAGTATGCAAAAAATGCGAAAGTACGAGCCAGATGAGGGCAAATACCGGACACAACCGAGACATAACTGACGTTATCCTCTAAAATATTAAGCGCATCCAGGTTTAATTGACTGTTTCGGTGTGGTACCGCACTACGTGACCCAACCCAGAAGAAAGCCAGGATCTGGCCATTCAAGTATGCGAAAAATGCGACAGTATGTGCTAGATGATGCCAAATACCAGACCTTATCCAGGCATAACCGGCGTTCTCCTCCAAAATATTAACCGGAACCAGGTTTTATTGACTGTTTCAGTGTGGTACCACATTACTACGTGATCCTAACCAGAAAAAAACCCAGGATCTGGTCAACAAGTATGCGAAAAATGTGAATGTATGAGCTAGATGATGGCAAATGCCAGACCCAAACCAGACATAACCGGCCCTATCCTCTAAAATGTTAATCGCAACCAGGTTTAATTGACTGTTTCGGCGTGGTACCGCATTACTACGTGGTCCAACCCGGAAAAATGCAAGGATCTGACCATTCAAGTACTCGAAAAATGCGAAAGTACGAGCCAGATGAGGGCAAATCCCAGTCCTGACCGAGACATACCCGGCGTTATCCTCTAAAATATTAATCGCAACCAGGTTTAAATGACTGTTTCAGTGTGGTACCACATTACTACGGGGTCCAAGCCAGGAAAAGGCCAGGATCTGGCAAACAAGTATGCGAAAAATGCGAAAGTACGAGCCAGATGAGTGCAAATACCAGATCTAACCCAGACATAACCGGCGATATCCTCTGAAATATTAATCGGAACAAGCTTATATTGAATGTTTCAGTGTGGTGCCACATTACTACGTGATCCAAACCTGAAATATCCCAGTATCTGGCCAACAAATATGCGAAAAATGCGAAAGTACGAGCCAGATGAGGGCAAATACAACACCTAACCCAGACATAACCGGCGTTATCCTCTAAAATATTAATCGCAACCAGGTTTAATTGACAGTTTCGGTGTGGTACCGCACTACTACGTGTTCCAAACCAGAAAAAGGCCAGGCTCTGGCCAACAAGTATGCGAAAAATGCGAAAGTACGAGCCATATGAGGGCAAATACCAGACCCAACCGAGACATAACTGACGTTATCCTCTAAAATATTAAGCGCATCCAGGTTTAATTGACTGTTTCGGTGTGACACCACATTACTGCGGGATTCAAACCAGAAAAAACCCAGGATCTGGCCAACAAGTATGCGAAAAACGCGAAAGTACGAGCCAGATGTGAGCAAATCCCATACCCAACCGAGACATAACCGGCGTTATCCCCTGAAATATTAATAGCAACCAGGTTTAAATGACTGTTTCGGTGTGGTACCGCATTACTACGTGACCCAAACCAGAAAAAGGCCATGATCTGGCCATCAAGTATGCGAAAAATGCGAGAGTATGAGTCAGATGCTTGCAAATACCAGAACTAACCCAGACATAACCGGCGTTATCCTCTAAAATATTAATCGCAACCAGGTTTAATTGACTATTTCGGTGTGGTACCGCATTACTACGTGACCCAAACCAGAAAAAGGCCAAGATCTGGCCAACAAGTATGCGAAAAATGCGAATGTACGAGCCAGATGGGGGCAAATCCCAGTCCTGACCGAGACATACCCGGCGTTATCCTCTAAAATATTAATCGCAAACAGGTTTAATAGACTGTTTCGCTGTGGTACCGCATTACTACGTGACCCAAACCAGAAAAAGCCCTGGACCTGGCCAACAAGTATGCGAAAAATGCGAAAGTACGAGCCAGATGAGGGCGAATCCCAGACCTAACCGAGACATAACCGGCGTTATCCCCTGAAATATTAATAGCAACCAGGTTTAAATGACTGTTTCGGTGTGGTACCGTATTACTACGCGATCCACCCCAGAAAAGGGCAAGGATCTGGCCATCAAGTATGCGAAAAATGCGAGAGTATGAGCCAGATGCTTGCAAATACCAGAACTAACCCAGACATAACCAGCGTTATCCTCTAAAATATTAATCGGAACCAGGTTTAATTGACTGTTTCAGTGTGGTACCACATTACTACGTGGTCCAAGCCAGGAAAAGGCCAGGATCTGGCAAACAAGCATGCGAAAAATGCGAAAGTACGAGCCAGATGAGTGCAAATACCAGATCTGACACAGACATAACCGGCGTTATCCTCTGAAATATTAATCGGAACCAGCTTATATTGAATGTTTCAGTGTGATGCCACATTACTACGTGATCCAAACCTGAAATATCCCAGTATCTGGCCAACAAATATGCGAAAAATGCGAAAGTACGAGCCAGATGAGGGCAAATACAACACCTAACCCAGACATAACCGGCGTTATCCTCTAAAATATTAACCGCAACCAGGTTTAATTGACTGTTTCGCTGTGGTACCGCATCACTACGTAATCCAAACCAATAAAACCCCTGGGTCTGGCCAACAAGTATGCGAAAAATGCGAAAGTACGAGCCTGATGAGGGCAAATCCCAGACCTAACCGAGACATAACCGGCGTTATCCTCTAAAATATTAATGGCAACCAGGTTTAATTGACAGTTTCGGTGTGGTACCGCACTACTACGTGTTCCAAACCAGAAAAAGGCCAAGATCTGGCCAACAAGTATGCGAAAAATGCGAAAGTCCGAGCCAGATAAGGGCAAATACCAGACGTAACCGAGACATAACCAGCGTTATCCTCTAAAATATTAAGCGCAACCAGGTTTAATTGACTGTCTCGGTGTGGTACCACATTACTACGTGATCCAAACCAGAATAGGCCCAGCATCTTGCCAACAAGTATGCGAAAAATGCGAAAGTACGAGACAGATGTGAGCAAATCCCAGACCTAACCGAGACATAACCGGCGTTATCCTCCAAAATATTAATCGCAAACAGGTTTAATTCACCGTTTCGGTGTGGAACCACATTACTACGGGATTCAAACCAGAAGAAACACAGGATCTGGCCAACAAATATGCGAAAAATGCGAAGGTACGAGCCAGATGAGGGGCAAATCCCAGACCTAACCGAGACATAACGGGCGTTATCCTCCAAGATATTAATCGCAACCAGGTTTAATTGACTGTTTCGGTGTGGTACCGCATTACTACGTGACCCAAACCAGAAAAAGGCCAAGATCTGGCCAACAAGTATGCGAAAAATGCGAAAGTATGTGCTAGGTGATGGCAAATAAAAGACCTAACCGATACATAACCGGCGTTATCCTCTAAAATATTAATCGCAACCAGGTTTAATTGACTATTTCGGTGTGGTACCGCATTACTACGTGAACCAAACCAGAAAAAGGCCAAGATCTGGCCAACAAGTATGCGAAAAATGCGAAAGTCCGAGCCAGATAAGGGCAAATACCAGACCTAACCCAGCCATAACCGGCGTTATCCTCTAAAATATTAACCGCAACCAGGTATAATTGTCTGTTTCGGTGTGGAACCACATTACTACGGGATCCAAACCAAAAAAAACCCTGGATCTGGCCAACAAGTATGCGAAAAACGCGAAAGTATGAGCCTGATGATTGCAATTACCAGAACTAACCCAGACATAACCAGCGTTATCCTCTTAAATACTAATCGGAACCAGCTTTTATTGAATGTTTTATTGTAGTACCACATTACTACGTGATCCAAACCAGAAATATCCCAGGATCTGGCAACAAGTATGCGAAAAATGCGAAAGTCCGTGCCAGATGAGGGCAAATACCAGACCTAACCGAGACATAACCGGCATTATCCTCTAAAATATTAATCGCAACCAGGTTTAATTGACTGTGTCGGCGTGTTACCGCGTTACTACGTGATCCAAACCCGAAAGAGGCCAGGATCTGGCCAACAAGTATGCGAAAAATGCGAAAGTACGAGCCAGATGTGGGCAAATACCAGACCTAACCCAGACGTAACCGGCGTTGTCCTCGAAAATATTAATCGGAACCAGGTTTAATTGACTGTTTCGGTGTGGAGCCACATTACTACAGGATCCATACCAGAAAAAACCCAGGATCTGGCCAAGAAGTATGCGAAAAACGCGATAGAATGAGTCAGATGATTGCGAATACCAGAACTAGCCCAGACATATCCAGCGTTATCCTCTAAAATACTAATCGGAAGAAGCTTTTATTGACTGTCTCAGTGCGGTACCACAATACTACGTGATCAAAACCAGGAAAATCCCAGGATCTGGCCAACAAGAATGCAAAAAATGCGAAAGTACGAGACAGATGAGGGCAAATCCCAGACCTAACCGAGACATAACCGGCGTTATCCTCTAAAATATTAATCGCAACCAGGTCTAATTGACTGTTTCGTTGTGGAACCACATTACTACGGGATTCAAACCAGGAAAAACCCAGGATCTGGCCAACAAGTATGCGAGAAACGCGAAAGTATGAGCCAAATGATTGCAAATACAAGAACTAACCCATACA
The DNA here is from genome assembly GCF_051014445.1 of Colletes latitarsis. Taxonomy (NCBI): domain Eukaryota; kingdom Metazoa; phylum Arthropoda; class Insecta; order Hymenoptera; family Colletidae; genus Colletes; species Colletes latitarsis. Next base: position 5,185,003 of record NC_135137.1, read on the forward strand.
TAACCAGGGTTATCGTCTAAAGTACTATTCGGAACCAGCTTTTATTGACTGTCTCAGTGTGGTACCGCATTACTACGTGATCCAAACCAGAAAAAACACAGGATCTGGCCAACAAGTATGCGAAAAACGTGAACATACGAGCCAGATGAGGGCAAACACCAGACCTTACCCAGACATAACCGGCGTTATCCTTTAAAATATTAATCGCAACCAGGTTTAATTGAATGTCTCGGTGTGGTACTGCATTACTGCGTGATCCAAACCTGAAAAAGCCCAGGATCTTGCCAACAAGTATGCGAAAAATGCGAAAGTACGAGCGTGATGAGGGCAAGTCCCAGACCTAACCGAGACATAACCGGCGGTATCCTCTAAAATATTAATCGCAACAAGGTTTAATTGACAGTTTCGGTGTGGTACCGCACTACTACGTGTTCCAAACCAGAAAAATCCCAGGATCTGGCCAGCTAGTATGCGAAAAATGCGAAAGTACGAGCCAGATGAGGGCAAATACGAGACCTAACCGAGACATAACCAGCGTTATCCTCCAAAATATTATTCGCAACCAGGTTTAATTGTCTGTTTCGGTGTGGAACCACATTACTACGGGATCCAAACCAAAAAAAACCCTGGATATGGCCAACAAGTATGCGAAAAACGCGAAAGTATGAGCCAGATGATTGCAAATACCAGAACTAACCCAGACATATCCAGCGTTATCCTCTTAAATACTAATCGGAACCAGCTTTCATTGACTGTTGCAGTGTGGTACCACATTACTACGGGATCCAAACCAGAAAAAACACAGGATCTGGCCAACAAGTATGCGAAAAACGTGAACATACGAGCCAGATGAGGGCAAATACCAGACCTTACCCAGACATAACCGGCGTTATCCTTTAAAATATTAATCGCAACCAGGTTTAATTGACTGTCTCGGTGTGGTACTGCATTACTGCGTGATCCGAACCTGAAAAAGCCCAGGATCTTGCCAACAAGTATGAGAAAATTGCGAAAGTACGAGCCAGATGAGGGCAAATACCAGACCTAACCCAGACATAACCAGCGTTATCCTCCAAACTATTAAACGCAACCAGGTATAATTGTCTGTTTCGGTGTGGAACCACATTACTACGGGATCCAAACCAAAAAAAACCCTGGATCTGGCCAACAAGTATGCGAAAAACGCGAAAGTATGAGCCTGATGATTGCAATTACCGGAACTAACCCAGACATAACCAGCGTTATCCTCTTAAATACTAATCGGAACCAGCTTTCATTGACTGTTTCAGTGTGGTACCTCATTACTACGGGATCCAAACCAGAAAAAACCCAGGATCTGGCCAACGAGTATGCGAAAAACGAGAAAGTATGAGCCAGATGATTGCAAATACCAGACCTAACCGAGACATAACCGGCGTTATCCTCTAAAATATTAATCGCAAACAGGTTTAATTGACTCTATCGGTGTGGTACCGCATTACTACGTGACCCAAACCAGAAATATCCCAGGATCTGGCCAACTAGTATGCGAAAAATGCGAAAGTACGAGCCAGATGAGGGCAAATTCCAGACCTAACCGAGACATAACCGGCGTTATCCTCTAAAATATTAATCGCAACAAGGTTTAATTGACAGTTTCGGTGTGGTACCGCATTACTACGTGATCCATACCAGAAAATCCCTGGATCTGGCCAACAAGTATGTGAAAAATGCGAAAGTATGAGCCAGATGCGGGCAAGTACCAGACCTAACCCAGACATAACCGGCGTTATCCTTTAAAATATTTATCGCAACAGGTTTAATTGACTGTCTCGGTGTGGTACTGCATTACTGCGTGATCCAAACCAGAAAAAGCCCAGGATCTGGCCAACAAGAATGCGAAAAATGCGAAAGTACGAGCCATATGAAGGCAAATACCAGAACTAACCCAGACATAACCGGCGTTATCCTCTAAAATATTAATCGCAACCATGTTTAATTGACTGTTTCGGAGTGGTACCGCATTACTACGTGATGCAAAGCGGAAAAAGGCCAAGATCTGGCCAAGAAGTATCCGAAAAATGCGATTGTCCGAGCCAGATGATTGCAAATACCAGAACTAACCCAAACATAACCTGCGTTATCCTCCAAAATATTAATCGCAACCAGGTTTAATTGTCTGTTTCGGTGTGGAACCACATTACTACGGGATACAAACCAAAAAAAACCCAGGATCTGGCCAACAAGTATGCGAAAAATGTGAAAGTATGAGCTAGATGATGGCAAATACCAGACCTCACCCAGACATAACCGGCGTTATCCTCTGAAATAATAATCGGAACCAGGTTTAATTGACTATTTCAGTGTGGTACCACATTAATACGTGATCCAAACCAGAAACAACCCAGGATCTGGCCAACAAGTATGCGAAAAATGCAAAGGTACGAGCCAGATGAGGGCAAATCCCAGACCTAACCGAGACATTACCTGCGTTACCCTCTAAAATATTAATCGCAACCAGGTTTAAGTGACTGTTTTGGTGTGGTAGCACATTTCTACGTGATCAAAATCAGAAAAAGCCCAGGATCTGGCCTACAAGTATGCGAAAAATGCAAGAGTATGAGGCAGATGATCGCAAATACCAGACGCAACCCATACCTAACCGGTGTCATCCTCTAAAATATTGATCGAATCCAGGTTGAATGGACTATTTCTGTGGGGCACCACATTAATACGTGATCCGAAACAGATAAAAACCCAGGATCTGGCCAAGAAGAATGCGAAATATGCGAAAGTATGAGCCAGATGATTATGAATACCAGACGTAACCCAGACATAACCGGTGTTATCCTATAAAATATTGATCGAAAGCAGCTTTAATTGATTATTTCAGTGTGGCACCACATTAATACGTGATCCTAACCAGAGAAAAACCCAGGATCTGGCCAACAAGTATGCGAAAAATGCGAAAGTATGAGCCAGATGATTGCTAATACCAGGCCTAACGCAGGCATAACTTGCGTGCTCCTCTAAAATATTAATCGGAACCAGGTTTTATTGACTATTTCAGTGTGGTGCCACATAAATACGTGATCCTAATCAGAAAAAAACCCAGGAACTGGCGAACAACTATGCGAAAAACGTGAACGTACGAGCCAGATGAGGGCAAATACCGGACCTAACCCAGACACAACCGGCGTTATCCTTTAAAATATTAATCGCAACCAGGTTTAATTGACTGTTTCGGTGTGGAACCACATTACTACGTGATCCAAACCAGAAAAAGGCCAGGCTCTGTCCAACAAGTATGAGAAAAATGCGAAAGTACGAGCCAGATGATTGCAAATACCAGAACTAACCCAAACATAACCGGCGTTATCCTGTAAAACATTAATCGCAGCCAGGTTTGTTTGGCTGCTTCGGTGTGGTACCACATTACTCCGTGATCCAAACCAGAAAAAACCCAGGATCTGGCCAACTAGTAAGCGAAAAATGCGAAAGTATGACCCAGATGATTGTAAATACCAGAACTAACCCTGACATAACCGGCGTTATCATCCAAAATATTGATCAAAACAAGGTTGCATTGACTGTTTCAGTGTGGCAGCACATTAATACGTGACCCTAACCAGAAGGAAACCCAGGATCTGACCATCAAGTATGCGAAAAATGCGAAAGTATGAGCCAGATCCGGGAGGAGGCTGGCGCGGCCATTAATTAATGCCGCCCCGCCTCCTCCTCCAGGCCAACCTCAACCACTGCCGCGCGGCACAGGACTTGATGTCCCAGGTCCTCGCGGAGTGGGGGGTTGGCCTGGCGGTCGCCGCCGAGCCGTACCGCGTCCCTGATCACCCTCATTGGGTGGGCGACGCGGACGGCTTGGTGGCGACGGTATGGGGAGGGGGCGACGGGTCCCCACCGTTCTCCTTGTTGGAGCGCGGTCGGGGATTCGTCGCCGTGGACTGGGGGGGAGTCGCTGTGGTGGGGTGCTACATTTCGCCCCGTAGCGGTCACGCTGCGTTCGAGCTGTACTTGGCCGAGGTCGCGGCATGCGTGCAGCGCTACGCGGCCCGGCCGGTGCTGGTCCTGGGGGATTTTAATGCCAAGTCGGTGGCTTGGGGATCCCCCAGGACCTCCGTTCGCGGCGGGATCCTGGGCGATTGGGCGGCGGGGCTCGACCTCCGGGTATTGAACCGGGGGTCGGAGCACACATGCGTGCGGCGATATGGGGGGTCCATCGTGGATGTTGGATTCGCGACCCCCAACGCCGTGCGCATGGTGTCGGGTTGGCACGTGGTCGCGGGGGCAGAGACACTCTCCGATCACCGGTACATCCGGATGGAGGTCTCTGCCGCCGCGAGTGCATCCCGACACGGCCGCCTGCGTGGCACCCCACCACGCCGCTGGGCGCTTCGGCGCCTGGACAAGGACGCCCTGATGGCAGCTGCCCTCGCTGCAACTTGGCCGCAGGGAGCGGCCGAGTTGCCGAGCATAGAGGAGGAGGTCGCCCGGCTCGGAGCATTGGTCGCGGGTATTTGCGACGCGGCGATGCCTCGGGTCGGGCGGGCTTCTCCTCGTCGGGCGTTGTACTGGTGGTCGGACGCGATCGCGGAGTTGCGAGTCGCGACTGTCCGCGCCCGACGCCAGTACACCCGCGCGCGCCGTCGTCAACGTACAGGCGACGGCGTGGCGCGAGCGAGGGCAGCTGATGACCTGTATGGAGCATACCGCGTGGCGCGGGTTGCTCTGCAGGTCGCCATCAAACGGGCCAAGACTCAGGCATGGAAGGAGCTCCTCCAGACCCTTGATGACGATCCATGGGGGCGCCCATATAAGGTGGTGCTGAATAAGCTCCGCCCGTGGGCGCCCCCCGTCACCGAGGGTCTTGACCCCCGGCTGCTGGAGGACGTGGTCAATACACTCTTCCCAATTGGGGAGAGGGGACCGCGTCCTCCGGCGGCGGCGGCTGTCCCAGTGGAGTGGACGGCCGAGCTGGGGGTCACGCAGGAGGAGCTGGCAGCGGCCATCAGACGGCTCGGGGTTCGTAACACGGCCCCGGGTCCGGATGGTGTGCCCGGCCGGGTTTGGGTCTTGACCCAGGGCGTCCTTGGGGCCGACCTCAGGCGGTTGTTCGACCGCTGCCTGAGGGACGGGCGATTCCCCCCCAGTTGGAAGGTGGCGAGGATGGTCCTCCTCCGGAAGGAGGGTCGGCCCGCGGAGTCTCCCTCCGCATACCGGCCCATTTGTCTCCTCGACGAGGTGGGCAAGCTCTTCGAGCGTGTGATTGCTGCCCGCCTCGTCGAGCACCTGTCGCGGGGTGATCCCGGTCTGGCCGACTGCCAGTTCGGTTTCCGCGGGGGCCGATCGACTATCGACGCGATAGGTCGTGTGAGGGCCCTCTCGGAGGCGGCCGTCTCCCGGGGAGGGGTGGCATTGGCAATATCCTTGGATATTGCCAATGCCTTTAACACCCTCCCCTGGGAAGAGATAAGGAGGGGACTCGAATATCATCGAGTCCCCCCTTGTCTCAGGGCGGTCGTCGGGGATTATCTCCGCGGCAGGTGGATCGAGTATCCGGGCCGGGATGGTGATATGCGGAGGGAGGTGTACTGCGGTGTTCCGCAGGGGTCGGTCCTCGGGCCACTCCTGTGGAACATCGCGTACGACTCGGTGTTGCGGGCCGGCCTCCCCGACGGCGTCAGCACGGTGTGTTATGCGGATGACACACTGGTGCTGGCCGTCGGGGCGCACTGGGGGAGGGCCATGCGTCGCGCGGAGGAGGGGTCACAACGCGTCGTCGACCGGATCAGGGGGATGGGGATGACGGTGGCGGTCCATAAGACCGAGGTGATTGCGTTTCATTCACCTCGGCAGGATCCGCCACCCCCTCTGATTCGGGTGGGTGGGGCTGACATCGAGGTGAAGCCCCAGTTCAGGTATCTGGGGCTGATCCTCGATAGCCACTGGCGTTTCGAGAAGCATTTCCGCTGCCTGGTCCCCCGGTTGGAAAGGATGGTTGCGGCTCTGGGCCGGATCCTGCCCAACCTGGGGGGCCCGGCGGGCCGAGTTCGTCGCCTCTATGTGGCAATGGTCCAGTCGGTGGCCCTATACGGGGCCCCCGTCTGGGCGGACGACCTGGCTGCCTCCCGGCGCAGCATGACTATGCTGCGTCGGGTGCAGAGGCGCATGGCGCTCAGGGTCGTCCGCGGGTATCGGACCATGTCACATGAGGCGGCGACGGTTCTAGCGGGGATGCCGCCCATGGACCTGCTCGCGCGGTCGCACGCGGTGATGTACCGGCACCGCGTCGACCGTCGCGCGGGGGTGGGGGCGGTCCCGGGCGGGCAGGAACCTGCTTGGGGCGATTTGAAGCGCCAGGCCCGGCAGTCCGTGTTGCTCGCGTGGCAGGAGCGGCTGGCTCTGCCAACCGCGGGGCACCGGACTGTCGGGGCGGTTCGGCCACTCCTGAAGGAGTGGCTGGACAGAGGCCATGGCAGCCTCACCTACCGGATGGCACAGGTATTTTCCGGGCATGGCAGCTTCGGAAGATACCTGTGCCGGATAGGGAAGGAGCCGACGGCGCGTTGCTGCCACTGCGACGCTGAGCAGGACACGGCGGATCATACCCTGGAGGTATGCCCCGCGTGGGAGGGGGAGCGCCGTGTCCTGGTCGGCGTCGTCGGGCGGGATGTCTCGCTGCCGGGCGTGGTGAGCGCCATGCTCGGCAGCGAGGAGAAGTGGAGGGCCGTGGCCTCCTTCTGCGAGAACGTAATGTTGCAGAAGGAGGCCGCGGGGAGGGAGCGCGAGCTTCAGCGGCGCACTGAAGCTCGCGCACGTGCGGTGGCCCGAGGTCGTCGCCCGGTCGCGAGGCGTCGCGGGCGGCCGCCTCGGCGTGGCGGATGACCTAGGCTGGGAGGGGGGTCCTGAGGGGACCCTCCTCCCGCCAGGCGGCGCCGGGTCGGACCGGTTGGGGGTAGGAGTGCCTCCCCCTACCGGTCCGACGCAAGGGGAGGCACCCTCGACGGTCTGGTGCGGCCATGAACGCCCGGCCGCCGAGGGGTGGAAACGGGGTCGCGGGCGGTTGCGAGTTGGGGCTCGCAGCCGCCACTAAACGCGGCCCCGGGACGGATAGCGGCGGGATGGAGTGGCCCCGTCCCGCCGCTAAGAGGCAGTGTGTCTACTGGGGGGACCGATTGTCCCCCCGGGGGATGGGCGCGAAAGCCCGGGCACGGGGAGGATACCGGAAGAATGCTTCGAGCGATTCCCGGTATCCTCCCAAAGCGTGCCGAAGTGTCACCGTGGGGTTTTTAGTGGGTAGGTCCCGCGCCTGTCGTTGTACGGGCGCGGGGAATCCCACACACCCCTCCCACCTCTCCCCAAGGAGGTGGGAGGGAGTCTTTCGAAGATTTTCCCCACGACAAAAAAAAAAAAAAAAAAAAAAAAAAAAGTATGAGCCAGATGATTGCGCATACCAGACGTAACCGAGACATAACCGGTGTTATCCTATAAAATATTGATCGAAACCAGCTTTAATTGATTATTTCAGTGTGGCACCACATTACTACGTGATCCAAACCAGAAAAAGCCCAGGATCTGGCCATTCAAGTATGCGAAAAACTCGAAAGTTTGAGCTAGATGATGGCAAATACCAGACCTAACCCAGGCATAACTTGCGTGCTCCTCTAAAATATTAATCGGAACCAGGTTTTATTGACTATTTCAGTGTGGTGTCACATAAATACGTGATCCTAATCAGAAAAAAACCCAGGAACTCGCCATTCAAGTATGCGAAAAATGCGAAAGTATGAGCTAGATGATGGCAAATACCAGACCTAACCCAGACATAACCAGCGTTGTCCTCTAAAATATTAATCGTAACCAGATTTAATTGCCAGTTTCGGGGTGGTATCACATTACTACGTGACCCAAACAAGAAAAAACCCAGGATCTGGCCAACAGGTATGCGAAAAATGCAAAAGTATGAGGCAGATGGTTGCAAATACCAGATCTAACCCAGACATAACCGGCGTTATCCTCTAAAGTGTTGATCGAATCCAGGTTTAATTGACTGTTTCGGTGTGGTATCACATTGCTACGTGACGCAAACCAGAAAAAACCCAGGATCTGGCCAACAAGTATGCGAAAAATGCGAAAGTATGAGCCAGATGATTGGAAATACCAGACCTAATACAAACCTAACCGGCGTTATCCTCTAAAATATTAGTCGGAACCAGATTTAATTGACTGTTGCAGTGTGGTACCACATTACTACGTGAACAAAACCAGAAAAAGCCCAGGATCTGGCCAACAAGTATGCGAAAAATGCGAAAGTATGAGGCAGATGATTGTAAATACCAGACCTAACACAAACCTAAACGGTGTTAGCCTCTAAAATATTGATCGAATCCAAGTTGAATGGACTCTTTCAGTCTGGTATCACATTACTACGTGATGCAAACCAGAAAGAAACACAGGACCTGGCCAACAGGTATGCGAAGAATGCGAATGTATGAGCCAGATGTGGGTAAACACCAGACCTAAACGAGACGCAACCGGTGTTATCCTTTATAATATTGATCGAGGCCACGTTTAATTGACTGTTTCAGTATGGTACCGCATTACTACGAGATCCAAACCAGAAAAAGTACAGGATCTGGCCAACAAGTGTGCGATGAACGCGAAAGTATGACCCAGGTGATTCCAAACACCAGGCCTAACACAAACCTAACCGGTGTGGTCATCTAAAATATTGATCGAATCCAGGTTTAATTGACAGTTTCATTCTGGTACCACATTACTACGTAATACAAACCAGAAAAAACGCAGGATCTGGCCAGCTAGTATGCGAAAAATGTGAAAGTATGAGGAAGATGATTGCAAACACCAGACGTTACCCAGACATAACCGGCGTTATGCTCTAAAATATTAATGGCAACCAGGTATAATTGACTGTTTCGGTGTGGTACTGCATTACTACGTGGTCCAAGCCAGAAAACGGCCAGGATCTGACCATTCAAGTATGCGAAAAATGCGAAATTATGAGCTAGATGATGGCAAATACCAGACCTAACCCAGACATATCCGGCGTTCTCCTCCAAAATATTGATCGAATTCAGATTTAATTGACTGTTTCGGTGTGGTACCACATTACTACGTGATCCAAATCAGAAAAAGCCCAGGATCTGGCCTACAAGTATGCGATAAAAGCGAAAGTATGAGCCAGATGATTGCAAATACCAGGCCTAACACAGACCTAAACGGGGTTATCCTCTAAAATAATGACCGAATCCAGGATTAATTGACCGTTTCATTCTGGTACCACGTTGCTACGAGATCCTAACCAGAAAAAGCCCAGGATCTGGCCAACAAGCATGCGAGAAATGCGAAAATATGATCCAGATGATTGCAAACACCAGGCCTAACACAAACCTAACCGGTGTGATCCTCTAAAATATTGATCGAATCCAGGTTTAATTGACAGTTCCATTCTGGTACCACATTACTGCGTGATCCAAGCCAGAAAAAGGCCAGGATCTGACCATCCAAGTATACGGAAAATGCGAAAGTATGAGCTAGATGATGGCAAATACCAGACCTAACCCAGACATAACCGGCGTTCTCCTCCAAAATATTAATCGGAGCCAGGTTTAATTGACGGGTTCAGTGTAGTACCACATTACTACGTGGTCCAAGTCAGAAAAAGGCCAAGATCTGGCCAACAAGTATACGCACGATGCGAAAGTACGAGCCAGCTGAGGGCAAATCCCAGACCTAACCGAGACATAACCAGCGTTATCCTCTAAAATATTAATCGCACCAGGTTTAATTGACTGTTTCAGTGTGGAGTCACATTACTACGGGATCCAAACCAGAAAAAACCCAGGATCTGGCCAACAAGTATGCGAAAAACGCGAAAGTATGAGCCAGATGATTGCAAATACCAGAACTAACCCAGACATAACCGGCGTTATCCTCTAAAATATTAATCGCAACCAGGTTTAATTGACTCTTCCGGTGTGGAACCACATTACTACGTGATCCAAACCAGAAAAAGCCCAGGATCTTGCCAAAAAGTATGCGAAAAATGCGAAAATACGAGCCAGATGAGGGCAAATACAACACCTAACCGAGACATAACCGGCGTTATCCTCTAAAATATTAATCGCAACCAGGTTTAATTGACTGTTTCGTTGTGGTACCGCATTACTACGTGATCCAAACCAGAAAAAGGCCAGGCTCTGGCCAACAAGTATGCGAAAGACACGAAAGTACGAGCCACATGAGAGCAAATCCCAGACCTAACCGAGACATAACCGGCGTTATCGTCTAAAATATTAACCGCAACCAGGTTTAATTGACTGTCTCGGAGTGGTACCGCATTACTACGTGATCCAAACCGGAAAAAGGCCAAGATCTGGCCAACAAGTATGCGAAAAATGCGAAAGTCGGAGCCAGATAATTGCAAATACCAGAACTAACCCAAACATAACCAGCGTTATCCTCCAAAATATTAATCGCAACCAGGTTTAATTGTCTGTTTCGGTGTAGAAACACATTACTACGGGATCCAAACCAAAAAAAACCCTGGATCTGGCCAACAAGTATGCGAAAAACGCGAAAGTATGAGCCAGATGATTGCAAATACCAGAACTAACCCAGACATATCCAGCGTTATCCTCATAAATACTAATCAGAACCAGCTTTCATTGACTGTTTCAGTGTGGTACCACATTACTACGTGATCCAAACCAGAAGAAACCCAGGATCTTGCCAACAAGTACGCGAAAAATGCGAAAGTACGAGAAAGATGAGGGCAAATACCAGACCTAACCCAGACATAGCCGGCATTATCCTCTAAAATATTAATCGCAACCAGGTTTAATTGACTGTTTCAGTGTGGAGTCACATTACTACGGGCTCCAATGCAGAAAAAACCCAGGATCTGGCCAACAAGTATGCGAAAAACTCGAAAGTACGAGCCAGATGATTGCAAATACCAGACATAACCGAGACATATCCAGCGTTATCCTCTAGAATATTATTCGCAACCAGGTTTAATTGACTGTTTAGGTGTGGTACCGCATTACTACGTGATCCAAACCAGGATTGGCCCTGGATCCGGCCAACAAATATGCGAAAAATGCGAAACTACGAGCCAGATGAGGGCAAATACCAGATCTAACCGAGACATAACCGGCGTAATCCTCTAAAATATTAATCGCAACAAGGTTTAATTGACAGTTTCGGTGTGGTACCGCATTACTACGTGATCCAAACCAGAAAAAGCCCTGGATCTGGCCAACAGGTATGTGAAAAATGCGAAAGTACGAGCCAGATGCGGGCAAGTACCAGACCTAACCCAGACATAACCGGCGTTATCCTCTAAAATATTAACCGCAACCAGGTCAAATTGACTATTTCGGTGTGGAAACACATTACTACGGGATCCTAACCTGAAAAAAGCCAGGATCTGGCCAACAAGAATGCGAAAAATGCGAAAGTACGAGCCATATGAGGGCAAATACCAGACCTGACCGTGACATAACCGGCGACATCATCTAAAATAATACTCGCAACCAGGTTTAATTGACTGTTTCGGTGTGGAACCACACTACTAGGGGATCCAAACCAGAAAAAACCCAGGAACTGGCCAACAAGTATGCGAAAAATGCGAAAGTATGAGCCAGATGATTGCAAATACTAGAACTAACCCAGACATAACCGGCGTTATCCTCCAAAATATTAGTCGGAACCAGATTTAATTGTCTGTTTCGGTGTGGAAACACATTACTAGGGGATCCAAACCAAAAAAAACCCTGGATCTGGCCAACAAGTCTGCGAAAAACGCGAAAGTATGAGCCAGATGAATGCAAATACCAGAACTAACCCAGACATATCCAGCGTTATCCTCTTAAGTACTAATCGGAACCAGCTTTCATTGACTGTTTCAGTGTGGTACCACATTACTACGTGATCCAAACCAGAAGAAACCCAGGATCTTGCCAACAAGTATGCGAAAAATGCGAAAGTACGAGACAGATGAGGGCAAATACCAGATCTAACCCAGACATAACCGGCGTTATCCTCTAAAGTGTTGATCGAATCCAGGTTTAATTGACTGTTTCGGTGTGGTATCACATTGCTACGTGACGCAAACCAGAAAAAACCCAGGAACTCGCCATTCAAGTATGCGAAAAATGCGAAAGTATGAGCTAGATGATGGCAAATACCAGACCTAACCCAGACATAACCAGCGTTGTCCTCTAAAATATTAATCGTAACCAGATTTAATTGCCAGTTTCGGGGTGGTATCACATTACTACGTGACCCAAACCAGAAAAAACCCAGGATCTGGCCAACAGGTATGCGAAAAATGCAAAAGTATGAGGCAGATGATTGCAAATACTAGAACTAACCCAGACATAACCGGCGTTATCCTCCAAAATATTAATCGCAGCCAGGTTTAATTGACTGTTTCGGTGTGGTATCACATTGCTACGTGACGCAAACCAGAAAAAACCCAGGATCTGGCCAACAAGTATGCGAAAAATGCGAAAGCATGAGCCAGATGATTGGAAATACCAGACCTAACACAAACCTAACCGGCGTTATCCTCTAAAACATTAGTCGGAACCAGATTGAATTGACTGTTTCAGTGTGGTACCACATTACTACGTGATCCAGACCAGAAGAAACCCAGGATCTTGCCAACAAGTATGCGTAAAATGCGAAAGTACGAGACAGATGAGGGCAAATACCAGACCTAACCCAGACATAGCCGGCGTTATCCTCTAAAATATTAATCGCAACCAGGTTTAATTGACTGTTTCAGTGTGGAGTCACATTACTACGGGCTCCAGACCAGAAAAAACCCAGGATCTGGCCAACAAGTATGCGAAAAACTTGAAAGAATGAGCCAGATGATTGCAAATACCAGACATAACCGAGACATATCCAGCGTTATCCTCTAGAATATTATTCGCAACCAGGTTTAATTGACTGTTTAGGTGTGGTACCGCATTACTACGTGATCCAAACCAGGATTGGCCCTGGATCCGGCCAACAAATATGCGAAAAATGCGAAACTGCGAGCCAGATGAGGGCAAATACCAGACCTAACCGAGACATAACCGGCGTAATCCTCTAAAATATTAATCGCAACAAGGTTTAATTGACAGTTTCGGTGTGGTACCGCATTACTACGTGATCCAAACCAGAAAAAGCCCTGGATCTGGCCAACAAGTATGTGAAAAATGCGAAAGTACGAGCCAGATGCGGGCAAGTACCAGACCTAACCCAGACATAACCGGCGTTATCCTCTAAAATATTAACCGCAACCAGGTTAAATTGACTATTTCGGTGTGGAACCACATTACTACGGGATCCTAACCTGAAAAAAGCCAGGATCTGGCCAACAAGAATGCGAAAAATGCGAAAGTACGAGCCATATGAGGGCAAATAGCAGACCTGACCGAGACATAACCGGCGTAATCCTCTAAAATATTATTCGCAACCAGGTTTAATTGACTGTTTCAGTGTGGTGTCACATTACTACGGGATCCAAACCAGAAAAAACCCAGGATCTGGCCAACAAGTATGCGAAAAACGCGAAAGTATGAGCCAGATGATTGCAAATACCAGAACTAACCCAGACATAACCGGCGTTATCCTCTAAAATATTAATCGCAACCAGGTTTAATTGACTCTTTCGGTGTGGAACCACATTACTACGTGATCCAAACCAGAAAAAGGCCAGGCTCTGTCCAACAAGTATGAGAAAAATGCGAAAGTACGAGCCAGATGATTGCAAATACCAGAACTAACCCAAACATAACCGGCGTTATCCTCTAAAATAATAATCGGAACCAGGTTTAATTGACTGTTTCGGTGTGGTATGACATTACTACGTGACGCAAACCAGAAAAAACCCAGGATCTGGCCAACAAGTATGCGAAAAATGCGAAAGTATGAGCCAGATGCGGGCAAGTACCAGACCTAACCCAGACATAACCGGCGTTATCCTCTAAAATATTAATGGCAACCAGGTATAATTGACTGTTTCGGTGTGGTACCGCATTACTACGTGGTCCAAGCCAGAAAAAGGCCAGGATCTGACCATTCAAGTATGCGAAAAATGCGAAAGTATGAGCTAGATGATGGCAAATACCAGACCTAACCCAGACATATCCGGCGTTCTCCTCCAAAATATTGATCGAATTCAGATTTAATTGACTGTTTCGGTCTGGTACCACATTACTACGTGATCCAAATCAGAAAAAGCCCAGGATCTGGCCAACAAGCATGCGAGAAATGCGAAAATATGAGCCAGATGATAGCAAATACCAGACCGAGCACGAACCTAAACGTTATTATCCTCTTAAATATTGATAGAAACCGAGTTGAATTGACTTTTTCTGTCTGGTACCACATTACTACGTGATCCAAACCAGAAAGAAACACAGGATCTAGCCAACAAGTATGCGAAGAATGCGAATGGATGAGCCAGATGCGGGAAAATACCAAACCTAGACGAGATCCAACCGGAGTTATCCTTCACAATATTGATCGAGGCCACGCTTAATTGACTGTTTCAGTATGGTACCGCATTACTACGAGATCCAAACCAGAAAAACTCCAGGATATGGCCAACAAGTGTGCGATGAACGCGAAAGTATGACCCAGATGATTGCAAACACCAGGCCTAACACAAACTTAACCGGTATGATCCTCTAAAATATTGATCGAAACCAAGATGAATTGACATTTCCAGTCTGGTACCACATTACTACGTGATCCAAACCAGAAAAAACGCAGGATCTGGCCAACTAGTATTCGAAAAATGCGAAAGAATGAGCTAGATGATGGCAAGTACCAGACCTAACCGAGACATAAACCGGCGTGATGCTCTAAAATATATATCGCAACCAAGTTTAATTGACTGTTTCGCTGTGGTACAACATTAATACGCGATCCTAACCTGGAAAAAGCCAGGATCTGGCCAACAAGAATGCAAAACATGCGAAAGTACGAGCCAGATGATTGCAAATACCAGACGTAACCCAGACATAAACGGTGTTATCCTCTAAAATATTGATTGAATCCAGGTTGAATGGACTATTTCTGTGTGGCACGACATTAATACATGATCCTAACCAGAAAGAAACCCAGGATCTGGCCTACAAGTATGCGAAAAATGCGAAAGTATGAGGCGGATGATTGCAAATACCAGACCTCACCCAGGCATATCCGGCGTTGTCCTCTAAAATATTATTCGCAACCAGGTTTAATTGACTGTTTCGGTGTGTTACCACACTACTACGTGATCCAAACCAGAAAAAACGCAGGATCTCGCCAACAAGTATGTGAAAAATGCAAAAGTATGGGCCAGATGATTGCAAATACCTGAACTAACGCAGACATAACCGGCGTGATACTCTAAAATATATATCGCAACCAAGTTTAATCGACTGTTACTGTGTGGTACCACATTACTACGTGATCCAAATCATAAAAAACCCAGGATCTGGCCGACAAGTTTGCGAAAAATTCGAAAGTATGAGCCAGATGAATGCAAATACCAGAACTAACCCCGACATAACCGGCGTTATCCTCTAAAATGTTAATCGTAACCAGATTTAATTGAAAGTTTCGGTGTGGTATCACATTACTACGTGATCCAAATCAGAAGAAGCCCAGAGTCTGGCCTACAAGTATGCGAAAAAAGCGAAAGTATGAGCCAGATGATTGCTAATACCAGGTCTAACACAAACCTAAACGGTGTTATTCTCTTAAATATTGATCGAATACAGGTTTAATTTACAGTTTCATTCTGGTACCACATTACTACGTGATACAAACCAGAAAAAGCCCAGGATCTGGCCAACAAGTATGCGAAAAATGGGATAGTATGAGCCAGGTGATTGCAAATACCAGGCTAACACAAACCTAACCCGTGTGATCCTCTAAAACATTGACCGAATCCAGGATTAATTGACCGTTTCATTCTGGTACCACATTACTACGTGATCCCAACCAGAAAAAGCCCAGGATCTGGCCAACAAGTATGCGAAAGATTCGAAAGTATGAGGCAGATGATTGCAAATACCAGAACATACCCAGACTTAACCGGCGTTATCCTCTAAAATATTAGTCGGAACCAGGTTTAATTGACTGTTTCGGTGTGGTACCACATTACTACGTGATCCAAACCAGAAAAAACGCAGGATCTGGCCAACAAGAATGCAAAACATGCGAAGGTATGAGGCAGATGATTGCAAATACCAGACCTAACACAAACCTACCCAGTGTTATCCTATAAAATATTGATCGAAAGCAGCTTTAATTGATTATTTCAGTGTGGCACCACATTAATACGCGATCCTAACCAGAGAAAAACCCAGGATTTTGCCAACAAGTATGCGAAAAATGCAAAAGTATGGGGCAGATGTAACCCAGAAATAACCGGCGTTATCCTCTAAAATATTATTCGCAGCCAGGTTTAATTGACTGTTTCGGTGTGGTACCGCATTACTACGTGGACCAAGCCAGAAAAAGGCCAGGATCTGACCATTCAAGTATGCGAAAAATGCGAAAGTATGAGCTAGATGATGGCAAATACCAGACCTAACCCAGACATATCCGGCGTTCTCCTCCAAAGTATTGATCGAATTCAGATTTAATTGACTGTTTCGGTCTGGTACCACATTACTACGTAATACAAACCAGAAAAAGCCAAGGATCTGGCCAACAAGTATGCGAAAAATACGATAGTATGAGCCAGATCATTGCAAATACCAGGCTAACACAAACCTAACCGGTGTGATCCTCTAAAATAATGACCGAATCCAGGATTAATTGACCGTTTCATTCTGGTACCACGTTACTACGAGATCCTAACCAGAAAAAGCCCAGGATCTGGCCAACAAGCATGCGAGAAATGCGAAAATATGAGCCAGATGATAGCAAATACCAGACCGAGCACGAACCTAAACGTTATTATCCTCTTAAATATTGATAGAAACCGAGTTGAATTGGCTGTTTCAGCCTGTTTCCGCATTACATCGTGATCCAAACCAGATCGAAACACAGGACCTGACCAACATGTATGCGAAGAAAGCGAAAGTATGAGCCAGATGATAGCAAATACCAGACCAAGCACAAACCTAAACGGTGTTATCCTCTAAAACATTAATCGCAACCATGTTTAATTGACTGTTACTGTGTGGTACCACATTACTACGTGATCCAAACCATAAAAAACCCAGGATCTGGCCAACAAGTTTGCGAAAAATTCGAAAGTATGAGCCAGATGAATGCAAATACCAGAACTAACCCCGACATAACCGGCGTTATCCTCTAAAATGTTAATCGTAACCAGATTTAATTGACAGTTTCGGGGTGGTATCACATTACTACGTGATCCAAATCAGAAGAAGCCCAGAGTCTGGCCTACAAGTATGCGCAAAAAGCGAAAGTATGAGCCAGATGATTGCTAATACTAGGCCTAACACAAACCTAAACGGTGTTATTCTCTTAAATATTGATCGAATACAGGTTTAATTGACAGTTTCATTCCGGTACCGCATTACTGCGTGATCCAAACCAGAAAAAGCCCAGGATCTGGCCAACAAGTATGCGAAAGATTCGAAAGTATGAGGCAGATGATTGCAAATACCAGAACTAACCCAGACATAACCGGCGTTATCCTCCAAAATATTAATCGCAGCCAGGTTTAATAGACGGTTTCAGTGTAGTACCACATTACTACGTGGTCCTAGCCAGAAATAGGCCAGGATCTGACAATTCAAGTATGCGAAAAATGCGAAAGTATGAGCTAGATGATGGCAAATACCAGACCTCACCCAGACATAACCGGCGTTATCCTCTAAAATAATAATCGGAACCAGGTTTAATTGACGGTTTCAGTGTAGTACCACATTACTACGTGGTCCTAGCCAGAAAAAGCCCAGGATCTGACCATTCAAGTATGCGAAAAATGCGAAAGTATGAGCTAGGTGATGGCAAATACCAGACCTCACCCAGACATAACCGGCGTTATCCTCTATAATAATAATCGGAACCAGGTTTAATAGACTATTTCAGTGTGGTACCACATTAATACGTGATCCAAACCAGAAACAACCCAGGATCTGGCCAACAAGTATGCGATAAATGCAAAAGTACGAGCCAGATGAGGGCAAATCCCAGACCTAACCGAGACATAACCGGCGTTACCCTCCAAAATATTAATCGGAGCCAGGTTTAATTGACGGCTTCAGTGTAGTACCACATTACTACGTGATCCAAACCAGAAAAAACCCAGGATCTGGCCAACAGGTACGCGAAAAATGCGAAAGTATGAGCCAGATGATCGCAAGTACCAGGCCTAACGCAGACATAACCGGCGTTATCTTCTAAAACATTAATCGCAACCAGGTTTGTTTGGCTGTTTCGGTGTGGTACCACGTTACTCCGTGATCCAAACCAGAAAACACCTAGGATCTGGCCAACTAGTATGCGAAAAATGCGAAAGTATGTGCCAGATGATTGCTAATACCAGAACTAACCCAAACATAACCAGCGTTATCGTCCAAAATATTAATCGCAACCAGGTTTAATTGTCCGTTTCGGTGTGGAACCACATTACTACGGGATCCAAACAAAAAAAAACCCTGGATCTGGGCAACTAGTATGCGACAAACGCGAAAGTATGAGCCAGATGATTGCAAATACCAGAACTAACCCAGACATAACCGGCGTTATCCTCTAAAATATTAATCGCAACCAGGTTTAATTGACTGTTTCTGTGTGGGACCGCATTACTACGTGATCCAAACCAGCAAAAGGCCAGGCTCTGGCCAACAAGTATGCGAAAAATGCGAAAGTATGTGCCAGATGATTGCAAATACCAGAACTAACCCAAAC
Organism: Colletes latitarsis; assembly: GCF_051014445.1. Taxonomy (NCBI): domain Eukaryota; kingdom Metazoa; phylum Arthropoda; class Insecta; order Hymenoptera; family Colletidae; genus Colletes; species Colletes latitarsis. Next base: position 5,203,906 of record NC_135137.1, read on the forward strand.
ATAACCAGCGTTATCGTCCAAAATATTAATCGCAACCAGGTTTAGTTGTCTGTTTCGGTGTGGAACCACATTACTACGGGATCCAAACCAAAAAAAACCCTGGATCTGGCCAACAAGTATGCGAAAAACGCGAAAGTATGAGCCAGATGATTGCAAATACCAGAACTAACCCAGACATAATCAGCGTTATCCTCTTAAATACTATTCGGAACCAGCTTTTATTGACTGTTTCAGTGTGGTACCGCATTACTACGTGATCCAAACCAGAAGAAACCCAGGATCTGGCCAACAAGTGTGCGAAAAACGTGAACATACGATCCAGATAAGGGCAAATACCAGACCTAACCCAGACATAACCGGCGTTATCCTTTAAAATATTAATCGCACCAGGTTTATTTGACTGTCTCGGTGTGGTACTGCATTACTGCGTGATCCAAACCAGAAAAAGCCCAGGATCTTGCCAACATGTATGCGAAAAATGCGAAAATACGAGCCAGATGAGGGCAAATACATCACCTAACCGAGACATAACCGGCGTTATCTTCTAAAATATTAATCGCAACCAGGTTTAATTGACTGTTTCGTTGTGGTACCACATTACTACGTGATCCAAATCAGAAAAAGGCCAGGCTCTGGCCAACAAGTATGCGATAAACGCGAAAGGTCGAGCCACATGAGAGCAAATCCCAGACCTAACCGAGACATAACCGGCGTTATCCTCTAAAATATTAATCGCAACCATGTTTAATTGACTGTTTCGGAGTGGTACCGCATTACTACGTGATGCAAAGCGGAAAAAGGCCAAGATCTGGCCAAGAAGTATGCGAAAAATGCGATTGTCCGAGCCATATGATTGCAAATACCAGAACTAACCCAAACATAACCAGCGTTATCCTCCAAAATATTAATCGCAACCAGGTTTAATTGTCTGTTTCGGTGTAGAACCACATTACTACGGGATACAAACCAAAAAAAACCCTGGATCTGGCTAACAAGTATGCGAAAAACGCGAAAGTATGAGCCAGATGATTGCAAATACCAGAACTAACCCAGACATATCCAGCGTTATCCTCTTAAATACTAATCGGAACCAGCTTTCATTGACCGTTTCAGAGTGGTACCACATTACTACGTGATCCAAACCAGAAGAAACCCAGGATCTTGCCAACAAGTATGCGAAAAATGCGAAAGTACGAGACAGATGAGGGCAAATACCAGACCTAACCCAGACATAGCCGGCGTTATTCTCTAAAATATTAATCGCAACCAGGTTTAATTGACTGTTTCAGTGTGGAGTCAACCAGGTATAATTGACTGTTTTGGTGTGGTACCGCATTACTACGTGGACCAAGCCAGAAAAAGGCCAGGATCTGACCATTCAAGTATGCGAAATATGCGAAAGTATGAGCTAGATGATGGCAAATACCAGACCTAACCCAGACATATCCGGCGTTCTCCTCCAAAATATTGATCGAATTCAGATTTAATTGACTGTTTCATTCTGGTACCACGTTACTACGAGATCCTACCCAGAAAAAGCCCAGGATCTGGCCAACAAGCATGCGAGAAATGCGAAAATATGAGCCAGATGATAGCAAATACCAGACCGAGCACGATCCTAAACGTTATTATCCTCTTAAATATTGATAGAAACCGAGTTGAATTGGCTGTTTCAGCCTGTTTCCGCATTACATCGTGATCCAAACCAGATCGAAACACAGGACCAGACCAACATGTATGCGAAGGAAGCGAAAGTATGAGCCAGATGATAGCAAATACCAGACCAAGCACAAACCTAAACGGTGTTATCCTCTTAAATATTGATCGAAACCAAGATGAATTGACTTTTTCAGTCTGGTACCACATTACTACGTGATCCAAACCAGAAATAAACACAGGATCTAGCCTTCAAGTATGCGAAGAATGCGAATGTATGAGCCAGATGCGGGAAAATACCAAACCTAGACGAGATCCAACCGGAGTTATCCTTCACAATATTGATCGAGGCCACACTTAATTGACTGTTTCAGTATGGAACCGCATTACTACGAGATCCAAACCAGAAAAAGTCCAGGATATGGCCAACAAGTGTGCGATGAACGCGAAAGTATGACCCAGATGATTGCAAACACCAGGCCTAACACAAACTTAACCGGTATGATCCTCTAAAATATTGATCGAATCCAGGTTTAATTGACAGTTTCATTCTGGTACCACATTACTGCGTGACCCAAACCAGAAAAAGCCCAGGATCTGGCCAACAAGTATGCGAAAGATGCGAAAGTATGAGGCAGATGAATGGAAATACCAGAACATACCCAGACTTAACCAGAGTTATCCTCTAAAATATTAGTCGGAACCAGATTTAATTGACAGTTGCAGTGTGGTACCACATTACTACGTGATCCAAACCAGAAAAAACGCAGGATCTGGCCAACTAGTATTCGAAAAATGCGAAAGTATGAGGAAGATGATTGCAAACACCAGACGTAACCCAGACATAACCGGAGTTTTACTCTAAAATATAAATGGCAACAAGGTATAATTGACTGTTTCGGTGTCGTACCGCATTACTACGTGGTCCAAGCCAGAAAAAGGCCAGGATCTGACCATTCAAGTATGCGAAAAATGCGAAAGAATGAGCTAGATGATGGCAAATACCAGACCTAACCGAGACATAACCGGCGTGATACTCTAAAATATATATCGCAACCAAGTTTAATTGACTGTTTCGCTGTGGTACCACATTAATACGTGATCCTAACCTGGAAAAAGCCAGGATCTGGCCAACAAGAATGCAAAACATGCGAAAGTACGAGCCAGATGATTGCAAATACCAGACGTAACCCAGACATAAACGGTGTTATCCTCTAAAATATTGATTGAATCCAGGTTGAATGGACTATTTCTGTGTGGCACCACATTAATACGTGATCTTAACCAGAAAGAAACCCAGGATCTGGCCTACAAGTATGCGAAAAATGCGAAAGTATGAGGCAGATGATTGCAAATACCAGACCTCACCCAGGCATATCCGGCGTTGTCCTCTAAAATATTATTCGCAACCAGGTTTAATTGACTGTTTCGGTGTGTTACCACACTACTACGTGATCCAAACCAGAAAAAACGCAGGATCGCGCCAACAAGTATGTGAAAAATGCGAAAGTATGGGCCAGATGATTGCAAATACCTGAACTAACGCAGACATAACCGGCGTGATACTCTAAAATATATATCGCAACCAAGTTTAATCGACTGTTTCGGTGTGGTACCACATTAATACGCGATCCTAACCTGAAAAAGCCAGGATCTGGCCAACAAGAATGCAAAACATGCGAAAGTATGAGGCAGATGATTGCAAATACCAGACCTAACACAAACCTAACCGGTGTTATCCTCTAAAGTATTGATCGAATCCAGGATTAAGTGACAGTTTTGGAGTGGTAGCACAATACTACGTGTTCCAAATCAGAAAAAGCCCAGGATCTGGCCTACAAGTATGCGAAAAATGCAAAAGTATGAGGCAGATGATCGCAAATACCAGACGCAACCCCGACCTAACCGGTGTCATCCTCTAAAATATTGATCGAATCCAGGTTGAATGGACTATTTCTGTGGGGCACCACATTAATACGTGATCCGAACCAGATAAAAACCCAGGATCTGGCCATAAAGAATGCGAAATATGCGAAAGTAGGAGCCAGATGATTGCGAATACCAGAAGTAACCCAGACATAACCGGTGTTATCCTATAAAATATTGATCGAAAGCTGCTTTAATTTATTATTTCAGTGTGGCACGACATTAATACGTGATCCTAACCAGAGAAAAACCCAGGATCTGGCCAACAGGTATGCGAAAAATGCAAAAGTATGAGGCAGATGGTTGCAAATACCAGATCTAACCCAGACATAACCGGCGTTATCCTCTAAAGTGTTGATCGAATCCAGGTTTAGTTGACTGTTTCGGTGTGGTATCACATTACTACGTGACGCAATGCAGAGAAAACCCAGGATCTGGCCAACTGGTATGCGAAAAATGCGAAAGTATGAGCCAGATGATTGCTAATACCAGGCCTAACCCAGACATAACCGGCGTTATCCTCTAAAACATTAATCGCAACCATGTTTAATTGACTGTTACTGTGTGGTACCACATTACTACGTGATCCAAACCATAAAAAACCCAGGATCTGGCCAACAAGTTTGCGAAAAATTCGAAAGTATGAGCCAGATGAATGCAAATACCAGAACTAACCCCGACATAACCGGCGTTATCCTCTAAAATGTTAATCGTAACCAGATTTAATTGACAGTTTCGGTGTGGTATCACATTACTACGTGATCCAAATCAGAAGAAGCCCAGAGACTGGCCTACAAGTATGCGAAAAAAGCGAAAGTATGAGCCAGATGATTGCTAATACCAGGCCTAACACAAACCTAAACGGTGTTATTCTCTTAAATATTGATCGAATACAGGTTTAATTTACAGTTTCATTCTGGTACCACATTACTACGTGATACAAACCAGAAAAAGCCCAGGATCTGGCCAACAAGTATGCGAAAAATACGATAGTATGAGCCAGATCATTGCAAGTACCAGGCTAACACAAACCTAACCGGTGTGATCCTCTAAAATAATGACCGAATCCAGGATTAATTGACCGTTTCATTCTGGTACCACATTACTACGTGATCCCAACCAGAAAAAGCCCAGGATCTGGCCAACAAGCATGCGAGAAATGAGAAAGTATGAGCCAGATGATAGCAAATACCAGACCGAGCACAAACCTGAACGTTGTCATCCTCTTATATATTGATAGAAACCGAGTTGAATTGATCGTGGCCACGTTTAATTGACTGTTTCAGTATGGTACCGCATTACTACGAGATCCAAACCAGAAAATGTCCAGGATATGGCCAACAAGTGTGCGATGAACGCGAAGGTATGTCCCAGATTATTGCAAACACCAGGCCAAACACAAACCTAACCGGTGTGATCCTCTAAAATATTGATCGAATCCAGGTTTAATTGACAGTTTCATTCCGGTACCACATTACTGCGTGATCCAAACCAGAGAAAGCCCAGGATCTGGCCAACAAGTATGCGAAAGATTCGAAAGTATGAGGCAGATGATTGCAAATACCAGAACATACCCAGACTTAACCGGGGTTATCCTCTAAAATATTAGTCGGAACCTGGTTTAATTGTCTGTTTCGGTGTGGTACCACATTACTACGTGATCCAAACCAGAAAAAACGCAGGATCTGGCCAACAAGAATGCAAAACATGCGAAAGTATGAGGCAGATGATTGCAAATACCAGACCTAACACAAACCTAACCGGTGTTATCCTTTAAAATATTGATCGAAAGCAGCTCTAATTGATTATTTCAGTGTGGCACCACATTAATACGCGATCCTAACCAGAGAAAAACCCAGGATTTTGCCAACAAGTATGGGCAAAATGCAAAAGTATGAGCCAGATGATAGCAAATACCAGACCTAACCTAGAAATAACCGGCGTTATCCTCTAAAATATTATTCGCAACCAGGTTTAATTGACTGTTTCGGTGTGGTACCACATTACTACGTGATCCAAGCCAGAAAAAACGCAGGATCTGGCCAACAAGAATGCAAAACATGCGAAAGTATGAGGCAGATGATTGCAAGTACCAGAACTAACACATACCTAACCGGTGTTATCCTATAAAATATTGATCGAAAGCAGCTCTAATTGATTATTTCAGTGTGGCACCACATTAATACGCGATCCTAACCAGAGAAAAACCCAGGATTTTGCCAACAAGTATGGGCAAAATGCAAAAGTATGAGCCAGATGATAGCAAATACCAGACCTAACCCAGAAATAACCGGCGTTATCCTCTAAAATATTATTCGCAACCAGGTTTAATTGACTGTTTCGATGTGGTACCGCATTACTACGTGGACCAAGCCAGAAAAAGGCCAGGATCTGACCATTCAAGTATGCGAAAAATGCGAAAGTATGAGCTAGATGATGGCAAATACCAGACCTAATCCAGACATATCCGGCGTTCTCCTCCAAAATATTGATCGAATTCAGATTTAATTGACTGTTTCGGTCTGGTACCACATTACTACGTGATCCAAATCAGAAAAAGCCCAGGATCTGGCCTACAAGTATGCGATAAAAGCGAAAGTATGAGCCAGATGATTGCAAATACCAGGCCTAACACAAACCTAAACGGTGTTATCCTCTTAAATATTGATCGAATACAGGTTTAATTTACAGTTTCATTCTGGTACCACATTACTACGTGATACAAACCAGAAAAAGCCCAGGATCTGGCCAACAAGTATGCGGAAAATACGATAGTATGAGCCAGATCATTGCAAATACCAGGCTAACACAAACCTAACCGGTGTGATCCTCTAAAATAATGACCGAATCCAGGATTAATTGACCGTTTCATTCTGGTACCACGTTACTACGAGATCCTAACCAGAAAAAGCCCAGGATCTGGACAACAAGCATGCGAGAAATGCGAAAATATGAGCCAGATGATAGCAAATACCAGACCGACCACGAACCTAAACGTTATTATCCTCTTAAATATTGATAGAAACCGAGTTGAATTGGCTGTTTCAGCCTGTTTCCGCATTACATCGTGATCCAAACCAGATCGAAACACAGGACCTGACCAACATGTATGCGAAGAAAGCGAAAGTATGAGCCAGATGATTGCAAATACCAGGCCTAAACGTGAACTAACCGCTGTTATACTTTAAAATATGGATCGAGGTCAGGTTTAATGGACTGTTTATTGTTGTACCACATGACTACACAATCCCAACCAGAAAAAGCCCAGGATCTGGCCATCAAGCATGCGAGAAATGCGAAAGTATGAGCCAGATGATAGCAAATACCAGACCAAGCACAAACCTAAACGGTGTTATCCTCTTAAATATTGATCGAAACCAAGATGAATTGACTTTTTCAGTCTGGTACCACATTACTACGTGATCCAAACCAGAAATAAACACAGGATCTAGCCTTCAAGTATGCGAAGAATGCGAATGTATGAGCCAGATGCGGGAAAATACCAAACCTAGACGAGATCCAACCGGAGTTATCCTTCACAATATTGATCGAGGCCACGCTTAATTGACTGTTTCAGTATGGTACCGCATTACTACGAGATCCAAACCAGAAAAAGTCCAGGATATGGCCAACAAGTGTGCGATGAACGCGAAAGTATGACCCAGATGATTGCAAACACCAGGCCTAACACAAACTTAACCGGTATGATCCTCTAAAATATTGATCGAATCCAGGTTTAATTGACAGTTTCATTCTGGTACCACATTGCTGCGTGACCCAAACCAGAAAAAGCCCAGGATCTGGCCAACAAGTTTGCGAAAGATGCGAAAGTATGAGGCAGATGAATGGAAATACCAGAACATACCCAGACTTAACCGGAGTTATCCTCTAAAATATTAGTCGGAACCAGATTTAATTGACAGTTGCAGTGTGGTACCACATTAATACGCGATCCTAACCTGAAAAAGCCAGGATCTGGCCAACAAGAATGCAAAACATGCGAAAGTATGAGGCAGATGATTGCAAATACCAGACCTAACACAAACCTAACCGGTGTTATCCTCTAAAGTATTGATCGAATCCAGGTTTAAGTGACAGTTTTGGAGTGGTAGCACAATACTACGTGATCCAAATCAGAAAAAGCCCAGGATCTGACCTACAAGTATGCGAAAAATGCAATAGTATGAGGCAGATGATCGCAAATACCAGACGCAACCCCGACCTAACCGGTGTCATCCTCTAAAATATTGATCGAATCCAGGTTGAATGGACTATTTCTGTGGGGCACCACATTAATACGTGATCCGAACCAGATAAAAACCCAGGATCTGGCAATAAAGAATGCGAAATATGCGAAAGTAGGAGCCAGATGATTGCGAATACCAGAGGTAACCCAGACATAACCGGTGTTATCCTATAAAATGTTGATCGAAAGCTGCTTTAATTTATTATTTCAGTGTGACACGACATTAATACGTGATCCTAACCAGAGCGAAACCTAGGATCTGGCCAACAGGTATGCGAAAAATGCAAAAGTATGAGGCAGATGGTTGCAAATACCAGATCTAACCCAGACATAACCGGCGTTATCCTCTAAAGTGTTGATCGAATCCAGGTTTAGTTGACTGTTTCGGTGTGGTATCACATTACTACGTGATCCAAACCATAAAAAACCCAGGATCTGGCCAACAAGTTTGCGAAAAATTCGAAAGTATGAGCCAGATGAATGCAAATACCAGAACTAACCCCGACATAACCGGCGTTATCCTCTAAAATGTTAATCGTAACCAGATTTAATTGACAGTTTCGGTGTGGTATCACATTACTACGTGATCCAAATCAGAAGAAGCCCAGAGTCTGGCCTACAAGTATGCGAAAAAAGCGAAAGTATGAGCCAGATGATTGCTAATACCAGGCCTAACACAAACCTAAACGGTGTTATTCTCCTAAATATTAATCGAATACAGGTTTAATTTACAGTTTCATTCTGGTACCACATTACTACGTGATTCAAACCAGAAAAAGCCCAGGATCTGGCCAACAAGTATGCGAAAAATGGGATAGTATGAGCCAGATGATTGCAAATACCAGGCTAACACAAACCTAACCCGAGTGATCCTCTAAAACATTGACCGAATCCAGGATTAATTGACCGTTTCATTCTGGTACCACATTACTACGTGATCCCAACCAGAAAAAGCCCAGGATCTGTCCAACAAGCATGCGAGAAATGCGAAAGTATGAGCCAGATGATAGCAAATACCAGACCGAGCACAAACCTGAACGTTGTCATCCTCTTATATATTGATAGAAACCGAGTTGAATTGATCGTGGCCACGTTTAATTGACTGTTTCAGTATGGTACCGCATTACTACGAGATCCAAACCAGAAAATGTCCAGGATATGGCCAACAAGTGTGCGATGAACGCGAAGGTATGTCCCAGATTATTGCAAACACCAGGCCAAACACAAACCTAAGCGGTGTGATCCTCTAAAATATTGATCGCATCCAGGTTTAATTGACAGTTACATTCCGGTACCACATTACTACGGGATCCAAACCAGGAAAAACCCAGGATCTGGACAACAAGTATGCGAAAAACGCGAAAGTATGGGCCAGATAATTGCAAATACGAGAACTAACTCAGACATAACCGGCGTTATCCTCTAAAATATTAATCGCAACCAGGTTTAATTGACTGTTTCGGTGTGGAACCACATTAATACGTGATACTAACCTGAAAAAAGCCAGGATCTGGCCAACAAGTATGCGAAAAATGCAAAAGTACGAGCCAGATGAGGGCAAATCCCAGACCTAACCGAGACATAACCGGCGTTATCCTCTAAAATATTAATCGGAACCAGGTTTAATTGACTGTTTCGGTGTGGCACCACATCAATACGTTATACTAACCAGATAAAACCCAGGATCTGACCAACAAGTATGCGAAAAATGCGAAAGTATGAGCCAGATAATTGCAAATACTAGAACTAACCCAGACATAACCGGCGTTATCCTCCAAAATATTAATCGGAGCCAGGTTTAATTGACGGTTTCAGTGTAGTACCACAGTACTACGTGGTCCTAGCCAGAAAAAGGCCAGGATCTGACCACTCAAGTATGCGAAAAATGCGAAAGTATGAGCTAGATGATGGCAAATACCAGACCTCACCCAGACATAACCGGCGTTATCCTCTAAAATAATAATCGGAACCAGGTTTAATTGACTATTTCAGTGTGGTACCACATTAATACGTGATCCAAACCAGAAACAACCCAGGATCTGGCCAACAAGTATGCGAAAAATGCAAAAGTGCGAGCCAGATGAGGGCAAATCCCAGACCTAACCGAGACATAACCGGCGTTATCCACTAAAATATTAATCGGAACCAGGTTTAATTGACTGATACAGTGTGGTACCACATTAGTACGTGATCAAAACCAGAAGGAACCCAGGATCTGGCCAACAGGTATGCGATAAATGCGAAAGTATGAGCCAGATGATCGCAAATACCAGACGCAACCCCGACCTAGCCGGTGTCTTCCTCTAAAATATTGATCGAATCCAGGTTGAATGGACTATCTCAGTGTGGCACCACATTAATACGTGATCCTAACCAGAGAAAAACTCAGGATCCGGCCAACAAGTATGCGAAAAATGCAAAAGTATGAGCCAGATGATTGCAAATACCAGACCTAACCCAGAAATAACCGGCGTTATCCTTTAAAATATTAATCGGAACCAGGTTTAATTGACTGTTACAGTGTGGTACCACATTAGTACATGATACAAACCGGAAGAAACACAGGATCTGGCCATCAGGTATGCGAAAAATGCGAAAGTATGAGCCAGATGATTGCTAATACCAGGCCTAACGCAGACATAACCGTCGTTATCTTCTAAAACATTAATCGCAACCAGGTTTGTTTGGCTGTTCCGGTGTGGTACCACGTTACTCCGTGATCCAAACCAGAAAAAACCTAGGATCTGGCCAACTAGTATGCGAAAAATGCGGAAGTATGAGCCAGATGATTGTAAATACCAGAACTAACCCTGACATCACCGGCGTTATCATCCAAAATATTGATCGAAACCAGGATTCATTGACTGTTTCAGTGTGTCACCACATTAATACGTGACCCCAACCAGAAAGAAATCCAGGATCTGACCATCAAGTATGCGAAGAATGCGAAAGTATGAGCCAGATGATTGCGAATTCCAGACGTAACCCAGACATAACCGGTGTTATCCTCTAAAATATTGATCGAATCCAGGTTGAATTGACTGCTTCTGTGTGGCACCACATTACTACGTGATCCAAAACTGAAAACGTCCAGGATCTGGCCATTCAAGTATGCGAATAATGCGAAAGTATGTGCCAGAAGATTGCAAATACCAGACATAACCCAGACCTAACTGGTGTTATCCTCTAAAATATTAATCGGAAACAGGTTTAATTGACTGTTTCTGTGTGGTACCACATTACTACGTGATCCAAATCAGAATAAGCCCAGGATCTGCCCAACAGGTATGCGAAAAATCCGAAAGTATGAGGCAGATGATTGCAAATACCAGACCTCACCCAGGCATAACCTGTGTTATCCTCTAAAATATTATTCGCAACCAGGTTTAATTGACTATTTCAGTGTGGTATCACATTACTACGTGACGCAAACCGGAAAAAACCCAGGATCTGGCCAACTGGTATGCGAAAAATGCGAAAGTATGAGCCAGATGATTGCTAATACCAGGCCTAACCCAGACATAACCGGCGTAATCCTCTAAAACATTAATCGCAACCATGTTTAATTGACTGTTACTGTGTGGTACCACATTACTACGTGATCCAAACCATAAAAAACCCAGGATCTGGCCAACAAGTTTGCGAAAAATTCGAAAGTATGAGCCAGATGAGGGCAAATCCCAGACCTAACCGAGACATAACCGGCGTTACCCTCTAAAATATTAATCGGAGCCAGGTTTAGTTGACGGCTTCAGTGTAGTACCACATTACTACGTGATCCAAACCAGAAACAACCCAGGATCTGGCCAACAAGTATGCGATAAATGCAAAAGTATGTGCCAGATGATTGCTAATACCAGAACTAACCCAAACATAACCAGCGTTATCGTCCAAAATATTAATCGCAACCAGGTTTAATTGTCCGTTTCGGTGTGGAACCACATTACTACGTGATCCAAACCATAAAAAACCCAGGATCTGGTCAACTGGTATGCGAAAAATGCGAAAGTATGAGCCAGATGATTGCTAATACCAGGCCTAACCCAGACATAACCGGCGTTATCCTCCAAAGTGTTGATCGAATCCAGGTTTAATTGACTGTTTCATTCCGGTACCACATTACTGCGTGATCCAAACCAGAAAAAGCCCAGGATCTGGCCAACAAGTATGCGAAAGATTCGAAAGTATGAGGCAGATGATTGCAAATACCAGAACATACCCAGACTTAACCGGCGTTATCCTCTAAAATATTAGTCGGAACCAGGTTTAATTGACTGTTTCGGTGTGGTACCGCATTACTACGTGATACAAACCAGAAAAAGCCAAGGATCTGGCCAACAAGTATGCGAAAAATACGATAGTATGAGCCAGATCATTGCAAATACCAGGCTAACACAAACCTAACCGGTGTGATCCTCTAAAATAATGACCGAATCCAGGATTAATTGACCGTTTCATTCTGGTACCACGTTACTACGAGATCCTAACCAGAAGGAGCCCAGGATCTGGCCAACAAGCATGCGAGAAATGCGAAAATATGAGCCAGATGATAGCAAATACCAGACCGAGCACGAACCTAAACGTTATTATCCTCTTAAATATTGATAGAAACCGAGTTGAATTGGCTGTTTCAGCCTGTTTCCGCATTACATCGTGATCCAAACCAGATCGAAACACAGGACCTGACCAACATGCATGCGAAGAAAGCGAAAGTATGAGCCAGATGATAGCAAATACCAGACCAAGCACAAACCTAAACGGTGTTATCCTCTTAAATATTGATCGAAACCAAGATGAATTGACTTTTTCAGTCTGGTACCACATTACTACGTGATCCAAACCAGATATAAACACAGGATCTAGCCAACAAGAATGCAAAACATGCGAAAGTATGAGCCAGATGATTGCTAATACCAGGCCTAACACAAACCTAAACGGTGTTATTCTCTTAAATATTGATCGAATACAGGTTTAATTGACAGTTTCATTCCGGTACCACATTACTGCGTGATCCAAACCAGAAAAAGCCCAGGATCTGGCCAACAAGTATGCGAAAGATTCGAAAGTATGAGCTAGATGATGGCAAATACCAGACCTCACCCAGACATAACCGGCGTTATCCTCTAAAATAATAATCGGAACCAGGTTTAATTGACGGTTTCAGTGTAGTACCACATTACTACGTGGTCCTAGCCAGAAATAGCCCAGGATCTGTCCATTCAAGTATGCGAAAAATGCGAAAGTATGAGCTAGATGATGGCAAATACCAGACCTCACCCAGACATAACCGGCGTTATCCTCTAAAATAATAATCGGAACCAGGTTTAGTTGTCTGTTTCGGTGTGGAACCACATTACTACGGGATCCAAACAAAAAAAAACCCTGGATCTGGCCAACTAGTATGCGACAAACGCGAAAGTATGAGCCAGATGATTGCAAATACCAGAACTAACCCAGACATAATTAGCGTTATCCTCTTAAATACTATTCGGAACCAGCTTTTATTGACTATTTCAGTGTGGTACCACATTAATACGTGATCCAAACCAGAAACAACCCAGGATCTGGCCAACAAGTATGCGATAAATGCAAAAGTACGAGCCAGATGAGGGCAAATCCCAGACCTAACCGAGACATAACCGGCGTTACCCTCTAAAATATTAATCGGAGCCAGGTTTAGTTGACGGCTTCAGTGTAGTACCACATTACTACGTGATCCAAACCAGAAAAAGCCCAGGATCTGGCCAACAGGTATGCGACAAATGCGAAAGTATGAGCCAGATGATCGCAAGTACCAGGCCTAACGCAGACATGACCGGCGTTATCTTCTAAAACATTAATCGCAACCAGGTTTGTTTGGCTGTTTCGGTGTGGTACCACGTTACTCCGTGATCCAAACCAGAAAAAACCTAGGATCTGGCCAACTAGTATGCGAAAAATGCGAAAGTATGTGCCAGATGATTGCTAATACCAGAACTAACCCAAACATAACCAGCGTTATCGTCCAAAATATTAATCGCAACCAGGTTTAGTTGTCTGTTTCGGTGTGGAACCACATTACTACGGGATCCAAACAAAAAAAACCCTGGATCTGGCCAACTAGTATGCGACAAACGCGAAAGTATGAGCCAGATGATTGCAAATACCAGAACTAACCCAGACATAACCGGCGTTATCCTCTAAAATATTAATCGCAACCAGGTTTAATTGACTATTTCTGTGTGGCACCGCATTACTACGTGATCCAAACCAGCAAAAGGCCAGGCTCTGGCCAACAAGTATGCGAAAAATGCGAAAGTATGTGCCAGATGATTGCAAATACCAGAACTAACCCAAACATAACCAGCGTTATCGTCCAAAATATTAATCGCAACCAGGTTTAGTTGTCTGTTTCGGTGTGGAACCACATTACTACGGGATCCAAACCAAAAAAAACCCTGGATCTGGCCAACAAGTATGCGAAAAACGCGAAAGTATGAGCCAGATGATTGCAAATACCAGAACTAACCCAGACATAATTAGCGTTATCCTCTTAAATACTATTCGGAACCAGCTTTTATTGACTGTTTCAGTGTGGTACCGCATTACTACGAGATCCAAACCAGAAAAAACCCAGGATCTGGCCAACAAGTGTGCGAAAAACGTGAACATACGATCCAGATAAGGGCAAATACCAGACCTAACCCAGACATAACCGGCGTTATCCTTTAAAATATTAATCGCACCAGGTTTATTTGACTGTCTCGGTGTGGTACTGCATTACTGCGTGATCCAAACCAGAAAAAGCCCAGGATCTTGCCAACAAGTATGCGAAAAATGCGAAAATACGAGCCAGATGAGGGCAAATACATCACCTAACCGAGACATAACCGGCGTTATCTTCTAAAATATTAATCGCAACCAGGTTTAATTGACTGTTTCGTTGTGGTACCACATTACTACGTGATCCAAACCAGAAAAAGGCCAGGCTCTGGCCAACAAGTATGCGATAAACGCGAAAGTACGAGCCACATGAGAGCAAATCCCAGACCTAACCGAGACATAACCGGCGTTATCCCCTAAAATATTAATCGCAACCATGTTTAATTGACTGTTTCGGAGTGGTACCGCATTACTACGTGATGCAAAGCGGAAAAAGGCCAAGATCTGGCCAAGAAGTATGCGAAAAATGCGATTGTCCGAGCCATATGATTGCAAATACCAGAACTAACCCAAACATAACCAGCGTTATCCTCCAAAATATTAATCGCAACCAGGTTTAATTGACTGTTTCAGTGTGGAGTCACGTTACTACGGGATCCAAACTAGAAAAAGCCCAGGATCTGGCCATTCAAGTATGCGAAAAACTCGAAAGTATGAGCTAGATGATGGCAAATACCAGACCTAACCCAGAAATAACCGGCGTTATCCTCTAAAATATTATTCGCAACCAGGTTTAATTGACTGTTTCGGTGTGGTACCACATTAGTACGTGATCCAAACCAAAAAAAACCCAGGGTTTTGCCATCAAGTATGCGAAAAATGCAAAAGTATGAGCCAGATGATTGCAAATACCAGACCTAACCCAGAAATAACCGGCGTTATCCTCTAAAATATTATTCGCAACCAGGTTTAATTGTCTGTTTCGGTGTGGTACCACATTAATACGTGATCCAAACCAGAAAAAACGCAGGATCTGGCCAACAAGAATGCAAAACATGCGAAAGTATGAGGCAGATGATTGCAAATACCAGACCTAACACAAACCTAACCGGTGTTATCCTTTAAAATATTGATCGAAAGCAGCTCTAATTGATTATTTCAGTGTGGCACCACATTAATACGCGATCCTAACCAGAGAAAAACCCAGGATTTTGCCAACAAGTATGGGCAAAATGCAAAAGTATGAGCCAGATGATAGCAAATACCAGACCTAACCCAGAAATAACCGGCGTTATCCTCTAAAATATTATTCGCAACCAGGTTTAATTGACTGTTTCGGTGTGGTACCACATTACTACGTGATCCAAACCAGAAAAAACGCAGGATCTGGCCAACAAGAATGCAAAACATGCGAAAGTATGAGGCAGATGATTGCAAGTACCAGAACTAACACATACCTAACCGGTGTTATCCTATAAAATATTGATCGAAAGCAGCTCTAATTGATTATTTCAGTGTGGCACCACATTAATACGCGATCCTACCCAGAGAAAAACCCAGGATTTTGCCAACAAGTATGGGCAAAATGCAAAAGTATGAGCCAGATGATAGCAAATACCAGACCTAACCCAGAAATAACCGGCGTTATCCTCTAAAATATTATTCGCAACCAGGTTTAATTGACTGTTTCGGTGTGGTACTGCATTACTACGTGGACCAAGCCAGAAAAAGGCCAGGATCTGACCATTCAAGTATGCGAAAAATGCGAAAGTATGAGCTAGATGATGGCAAATACCAGACCTAACCCAGACATATCCGGCGTTCTCCTCCAAAATATTGATCGAATTCAGATTTAATTGACTGTTTCGGTCTGGTACCACATTACTACGTGATCCAAATCAGAAAAAGCCCAGGATCTGGCCTACAAGTATGCGATAAAAGCGAAAGTATGAGCCAGATGATTGCAAATACCAGGCCTAACACAAACCTAAACGGTGTTATCCTCTTAAATATTGATCGAATACAGGTTTAATTTACAGTTTCATTCTGGTACCACATTACTACGTGATACAAACCAGAAAAAGCCCAGGATCTGGCCAACAAGTATGCGAAAAATACGATAGTATGAGCCAGATCATTGCAAATACCAGGCTAACACAAACCTAACCGGTGTGATCCTCTAAAATAATGACCGAATCCAGGATTAATTGACCGTTTCATTCTGGTACCACGTTACTACGAGATCCTACCCAGAAAAAGCCCAGGATCTGGCCAACAAGCATGCGAGAAATGCGAAAATATGAGCCAGATGATAGCAAATACCAGACCGAGCACGATCCTAAACGTTATTATCCTCTTAAATATTGATAGTAACCGAGTTGAATTGGCTGTTTCAGCCTGTTTCCGCATTACATCGTGATCCAAACCAGATCGAAACACAGGACCTGACCAACATGTATGCGAAGAAAGCGAAAGTATGAGCCAGATGATAGCAAATACCAGACCAAGCACAAACCTAAACGGTGTTATCCTCTTAAATATTGATCGAAACCAAGATGAATTGACTTTTTCAGTCTGGTACCACATTACTACGTGATCCAAACCAGAAAGAAACACAGGATCTAGCCAACAAGTATGCGAAGAATGCGAATGTATGAGCCAGATGCGGGAAAATACCAAACCTAGACGAGATCCAACCGGAGTTATCCTTCACAATATTGATCGAGGCCACGCTTAATTGACTGTTTCAGTATGGTACCGCATTCCTACGAGATCCAAACCAGAAAAAGTCCAGGATATGGCCAACAAGTGTGCGATGAACGCGAAAGTATGACCCAGATGATTGCAAACACCAGGCCTAACACAAACTTAACCGGTATGATCCTCTAAAATATTGATCGAACCCAGGATTAATTGACAGTTTCATTCTGGTACCACATTACTGCGTGACCCAAACCAGAAAAAGCCCAGGATCTGGCCAACAAGTATGCGAAAGATGCGAAAGTATGAGGCAGATGATTGCAAATACCAGAACATACCCAGACTTAACCGGAGTTATCCTCTAAAATATTAGTCGGAACCAGATTTAATTGACAGTTGCAGTGTGGTACCACATTACTACGTGATCCAAACCAGAAAAAACGCAGGATCTGGCCAACCAGTATTCGAAAAATGCGAAAGTATGAGGAAGATGATTGCAAACACCAGACGTAACCCAGACATAACCGGAGTTTTCCTCTAAAATATAAATGGCAACCAGGTGTAATTGACTGTTTCGGTGTCGTACCGCATTACTACGTGGTCCAAGCCAGAAAAAGGCCAGGATCTGACCATTCAAGTATGCGAAAAATGCGAAAGAATGAGCTAGATGATGGCAAATACCAGACCTAGCCGAGACATAACCGGCGTGATACTCTAAAATATATATCGCAACCAAGTTTAATTGACTGTTTCGCTGTGGTACAACATTAATACGCGATCCTAACCTGGAAAAAGCCAGGATCTGGCCAACAAGAATGCAAAACATGCGAAAGTACGAGCCAGATGATTGCAAATACCAGACGTAACCCAGACATAAACGGTGTTATCCTCTAAAATATTGATTGAATCCAGGTTGAATGGACTATTTCTGTGTGGCACCACATTAATACATGATCCTAACCAGAAAAAAACCCAGGATCTGGCCTACAAGTATGCGAAAAATGCGAAAGTATGAGGCAGATGATTGCAAATACCAGACCTCACCCAGCCATAGCCGGCGTTATCCTCTAAAATATTAATCGGAACCAGGTTTAAGTGACTGTTTCTGTGTGGTACCACATTACTGCGTGATCAAAATCAGAATAAGCCCAGGATCTGCCCAACAGGTATGCGAAAAATCCGAAAGTATGAGGCAGATGATTGCAAATACCAGACCTCACCCAGGCATATCCGGCGTTGTCCTCTAAAATATTATTCGCAACCAGGTTTAATTGACTGTTTCGGTGTGTTACCACACTACTACGTGATCCAAACCAGAAAAAACGCAGGATCTCGCCAACAAGTATGTGAAAAATGCGAAAGTATGAGGCAGATGATTGCAAATACCAGACCTAACACAAACCTAACCGGTGTTATCCTCTAAAGTATTGATCGAATCCAGGATTAAGTGACAGTTTTGGAGTGGTAGCACAATACTACGTGTTCCAAATCAGAAAAAGCCCAGGATCTGGCCTACAAGTATGCGAAAAATGCAAAAGTATGAGGCAGATGATCGCAAATACCAGACGCAACCCCGACCTAACCGGTGTCATCCTCTAAAATATTGATCGAATCCAGGTTGAATGGACTATTTCTGTGGGGCACCACATTAATACGTGATCCGAACCAGATAAAAACCCAGGATCTGGCCAACAGGTATCCGAAAAATGCAAAAGTATGAGGCAGATGGTTGCAAATACCAGATCTAACCCAGACATAACCGGCGTTATCCTCTAAAGTGTTGATCGAATCCAGGTTTAGTTGACTGTTTCGGTGTGGTATAACATTACTACGTGACGCAAACCAGAGAAAACCCAGGATCTGGCCAACTGGTATGCGAAAAATGCGATTGTCCGAGCCATATGATTGCAAATACCAGAACTAACCCAAACATAACCAGCGTTATCCTCCAAAATATTAATCGCAACCAGGTTTAATTGACTGTTTCAGTGTGGAGTCACGTTACTACGGGATCCAAACCAGAAAAAGCCCAGGATCTGGCCATTCAAGTATGCGAAAAACTCGAAAGTATGAGCTAGATGATGGCAAATACCAGACCTAACCCAGAAATAACCGGCGTTATCCTCTAAAATATTATTCGCAACCAGGTTTAATTGACTGTTTCGGTGTGGTACCACATTAGTACGTGATCCAAACCAAAAAAAACCCAGGATTTTGCCATCAAGTATGCGAAAAATGCAAAAGTATGAGCCAGATGATTGCAAATACCAGACCTAACCCAGAAATAACCGGCGTTATCCTCTAAAATATTATTCGCAACCAGGTTTAATTGTCTGTTTCGGTGTGGTACCACATTAATACGTGATCCAAACCAGAAAAAACGCAGGATCTGGCCAACAAGAATGCAAAACATGCGAAAGTATGAGGCAGATGATTGCAAATACCAGACCTAACACAAACCTAACCGGTGTTATCCTTTAAAATATTGATCGAAAGCAGCTCTAATTGATTATTTCAGTGTGGCACCACATTAATACGCGATCCTAACCAGAGAAAAACCCAGGATTTTGCCAACAAGTATGGGCAAAATGCAAAAGTATGAGCCAGATGATAGCAAATACCAGACCTAACCCAGAAATAACCGGCGTTATCCTCTAAAATATTATTCGCAACCAGGTTTAATTGACTGTTTCGGTGTGGTACCACATTACTACGTGATCCAAACCAGAAAAAACGCAGGATCTGGCCAACAAGAATGCAAAACATGCGAAAGTATGAGGCAGATGATTGCAAGTACCAGAACTAACACATACCTAACCGGTGTTATCCTATAAAATATTGATCGAAAGCAGCTCTAATTGATTATTTCAGTGTGGCACCACATTAATACGCGATCCTACCCAGAGAAAAACCCAGGATTTTGCCAACAAGTATGGGCAAAATGCAAAAGTATGAGCCAGATGATAGCAAATACCAGACCTAACCCAGAAATAACCGGCGTTATCCTCTAAAATATTATTCGCAACCAGGTTTAATTGACTGTTTCGGTGTGGTACTGCATTACTACGTGGACCAAGCCAGAAAAAGGCCAGGATCTGAGCATTCAAGTATGCGAAAAATGCGAAAGTATGAGCTAGATGATGGCAAATACCAGACCTAACCCAGACATATCCGGCGTTCTCCTCCAAAATATTGATCGAATTCAGATTTAATTGACTGTTTCGGTCTGGTACCACATTACTACGTGATCCAAATCAGAAAAAGCCCAGGATCTGGCCTACAAGTATGCGATAAAAGCGAAAGTATGAGCCAGATGATTGCAAATACCAGGCCTAACACAATCCTAAACGGTGTTATCCTCTTAAATATTGATCGAATACAGGTTTAATTTACAGTTTCATTCTGGTACCACATTACTACGTGATACAAACCAGAAAAAGCCCAGGATCTGGCCAACAAGTATGCGAAAAATACGATAGTATGAGCCAGATCATTGCAAATACCAGGCTAACACAAACCTAACCGGTGTGATCCTCTAAAATAATGACCGAATCCAGGATTAATTGACCGTTTCATTCTGGTACCACGTTACTACGAGATCCTACCCAGAAAAAGCCCAGGATCTGGCCAACAAGCATGCGAGAAATGCGAAAATATGAGCCAGATGATAGCAAATACCAGACCGAGCACGATCCTAAACGTTATTATCCTCTTAAATATTGATAGTAACCGAGTTGAATTGGCTGTTTCAGCCTGTTTCCGCATTACATCGTGATCCAAACCAGATCGAAACACAGGACCTGACCAACATGTATGCGAAGAAAGCGAAAGTATGAGCCAGATGATAGCAAATACCAGACCAAGCACAAACCTAAACGGTGTTATCCTCTTAAATATTGATCGAAACCAAGATGAATTGACTTTTTCAGTCTGGTACCACATTACTACGTGATCCAAACCAGAAAGAAACACAGGATCTAGCCAACAAGTATGCGAAGAATGCGAATGTATGAGCCAGATGCGGGAAAATACCAAACCTAGACGAGATCCAACCGGAGTTATCCTTCACAATATTGATCGAGGCCACGCTTAATTGACTGTTTCAGTATGGTACCGCATTCCTACGAGATCCAAACCAGAAAAAGTCCAGGATATGGCCAACAAGTGTGCGATGAACGCGAAAGTATGACCCAGATGATTGCAAACACCAGGCCTAACACAAACTTAACCGGTATGATCCTCTAAAATATTGATCGAACCCAGGATTAATTGACAGTTTCATTCTGGTACCACATTACTGCGTGACCCAAACCAGAAAAAGCCCAGGATCTGGCCAACAAGTATGCGAAAGATGCGAAAGTATGAGGCAGATGATTGCAAATACCAGAACATACCCAGACTTAACCGGAGTTATCCTCTAAAATATTAGTCGGAACCAGATTTAATTGACAGTTGCAGTGTGGTACCACATTACTACGTGATCCAAACCAGAAAAAACGCAGGATCTGGCCAACGAGTATTCGAAAAATGCGAAAGTATGAGGAAGATGATTGCAAACACCAGACGTAACCCAGACATAACCGGAGTTTTCCTCTAAAATATAAATGGCAACCAGGTGTAATTGACTGTTTCGGTGTCGTACCGCATTACTACGTGGTCCAAGCCAGAAAAAGGCCAGGATCTGACCATTCAAGTATGCGAAAAATGCGAAAGAATGAGCTAGATGATGGCAAATACCAGACCTAACCGAGACATAACCGGCGTGATACTCTAAAATATATATCGCAACCAAGTTTAATTGACTGTTTCGCTGTGGTACCACATTAATACGTGATCCTAACCTGGAAAAAGCCAGGATCTGGCCAACAAGAATGCAAAACATGCGAAAGTACGAGCCAGATGATTGCAAATACCAGACGTAACCCAGACATAAACGGTGTTATCCTCTAAAATATTGATTGAATCCAGGTTGAATGGACTATTTCTGTGTGGCACCACATTAATACATGATCCTAACCAGAAAAAAACCCAGGATCTGGCCTACAAGTATGCGAAAAATGCGAAAGTATGAGGCAGATGATTGCAAATACCAGACCTCACCCAGCCATAGCCGGCGTTATCCTCTAAAATATTAATCGGAACCAGGTTTAAGTGACTGTTTCTGTGTGGTACCACATTACTGCGTGATCAAAATCAGAATAAGCCCAGGATCTGCCCAACAGGTATGCGAAAAATCCGAAAGTATGAGGCAGATGATTGCAAATACCAGACCTCACCCAGGCATATCCGGCGTTGTCCTCTAAAATATTATTCGCAACCAGGTTTAATTGACTGTTTCGGTGTGTTACCACACTACTACGTGATCCAAACCAGAAAAAACGCAGGATCTCGCCAACAAGTATGTGAAAAATGCGAAAGTATGAGGCAGTTGATTGCAAATACCAGACCTAACACAAACCTAACCGGTGTTATCCTCTAAAGTATTGATCGAATCCAGGATTAAGTGACAGTTTTGGAGTGGTAGCACAATACTACGTGTTCCAAATCAGAAAAAGCCCAGGATCTGGCCTACAAGTATGCGAAAAATGCAAAAGTATGAGGCAGATGATCGCAAATACCAGACGCAACCCCGACCTAACCGGTGTCATCCTCTAAAATATTGATCGAATCCAGGTTGAATGGACTATTTCTGTGGGGCACCACATTAATACGTGATCCGAACCAGATAAAAACCCAGGATCTGGCCAACAGGTATCCGAAAAATGCAAAAGTATGAGGCAGATGGTTGCAAATACCAGATCTAACCCAGACATAACCGGCGTTATCCTCTAAAGTGTTGATCGAATCCAGGTTTAGTTGACTGTTTCGGTGTGGTATAACATTACTACGTGACGCAAACCAGAAAAAACCCAGGATCTGGCCAACTGGTATGCGAAAAATGCGAAAGTATGAGCCAGATGGTTGCTAATACCAGGCCTAACCCAGACATAACCGGCGTTATCCTCTAAAACATTAATCGCAACCATGTTTAATTGACTGTTACTGTGTGGTACCACATTACTACGTGATCCAAACCATAAAAAACCCAGGATCTGGCCAACAAGTTTGCGAAAAATTCGAAAGTATGAGCCAGATGAAAGCAAATACCAGACCGAGCACAAACCTGAACGTTGTCATCCTCTTATATATTGATAGAAACCGAGTTGAATTGATCGTGGCCACGTTTAATTGACTGTTTCAGTATGGTACCGCATTAGTACGAGATCCAAACCAGAAAATGTCCAGGATATGGCCAACAAGTGTGCGATGAACGCGAAGGTATGTCCCAGATTATTGCAAACACCAGGCCAAACACAAACCTAACCGGTGTGATCCTCTAAAATATTGATCGAATCCAGGTTTAATTGACAGTTTCATTCCGGTACCACATTACTGCGTGATCCAAACCAGAAAAAGCCCAGGATCTGGCCAACAAGTATGCGAAAGATTCGAAAGTATGAGGCAGATGATTGCAAATACCAGAACATACCCAGACTTAACCGGCGTTATCCTCTAAAATATTAGTCGGAACCAGGTTTAATTGTCTGTTTCGGTGTGGTACCACATTACTACGTGATCCAAACCAGAAAAAACGCAGGATCTGGCCAACAAGAATGCAAAACATGCGAAAGTATGAGGCAGATGATTGCAAATACCAGACCTAACACAAACCTAACCGGTGTTATCCTATAAAATGTTGATCGAAAGCTGCTTTAATTTATTATTTCAGTGTGGCACGACATTACTACGTGATCCAAATCAGAAGAAGCCCAGAGTCTGGCCTACAAGTATGCGAAAAAAGCGAAAGTATGAGCCAGATGATTGCTAATAACAGGCCTAACCGAGACATAACCGGCGTGATACTCTAAAATATATATCGCAACCAAGTTTAATTGACTGTTTCGCTGTGGTACCACATTAATACGTGATCCTAACCTGGAAAAAGCCAGGATCTGGCCAACAAGAATGCAAAACATGCGAAAGTACGAGCCAGATGATTGCAATTACCAGACGTAACCCAGGCATATCCGGCGTTGTCCTCTAAAATATTATTCGCAACCAGGTTGAATTGAGTGTTTCGGTGTGGAACCACATTACTACGGGATCCAAACCAAAAAAAACCCTGGATCTGGCCAACAAGTATGCGAAAAACGCGAAAGTATGAGCCAGATGATTGCAAATACCAGAACTAACCCAGACATAATTAGCGTTATCCTCTTAGATACTATTCGGAACCAGCTTTTATTGACTGTTTCAGTGTGGTACCGCATTACTACGAGATCCAAACCAGAAAAAACCCAGGATCTGGCCAACAAGTGTGCGAAAAACGTGAACATACGATCCAGATAAGGGCAAATACCAGACCTAACCCAGACATAACCGGCGTTATCCTTTAAAATATTAATCGCACCAGGTTTATTTGACTGTCTCGGTGTGGTACTGCATTACTGCGTGATCCAAACCAGAAAAAGCCCAGGATCTTGCCAACAAGTATGCGAAAAATGCGAAAATACGAGCCAGATGAGGGCAAATACATCACCTAACCGAGACATAACCGGCGTTATCTTCTAAAATATTAATCGCAACCAGGTTTAATTGACTGTTTCGTTGTGGTACCACATTACTACGTGATCCAAACCAGAAAAAGGCCAGGCTCTGGCCAACAAGTATGCGATAAACGCGAAAGTACGAGCCACATGAGAGCAAATCCCAGACCTAGCCGAAACATAACCGGCGCTATCCTCTAAAATATTAATCGCAACCATGTTTAATTGACTGTTTCGGAGTGGTACCGCATTACTACGTGATGCAAAGCGGAAAAAGGCCAAGATCTGGACAAGAAGTATGCGAAAAATGCGATTGTCCGAGCCATATGATTGCAAATACCAGAACTAACCCAAACATAACCAGCGTTATCCTCCAAAATATTAATCGCAACCAGGTTTAATTGACTGTTTCAGTGTGGAGTCACGTTACTACGGGATCCAAACCAGAAAAAGCCCAGGATCTGGCCATTCAAGTATGCGAAAAACTCGAAAGTATGAGCTAGATGATGGCAAATACCAGACCTAACCCAGAAATAACCGGCGTTATCCTCTAAAATATTATTCGCAACCAGGTTTAATTGACTGTTTCGGTGTGGTACCACATTAGTACGTGATCCAAACCAAAAAAAACCCAGGATTTTGCCATCAAGTATGCGAAAAATGCAAAAGTATGAGCCAGATGATTGCAAATACCAGACCTAACCCAGAAATAACCGGCGTTATCCTCTAAAATATTATTCGCAACCAGGTTTAATTGTCTGTTTCGGTGTGGTACCACATTAATACGTGATCCAAACCAGAAAAAACGCAGGATCTGGCCAACAAGAATGCAAAACATGCGAAAGTATGAGGCAGATGATTGCAAATACCAGACCTAACACAAACCTAACCGGTGTTATCCTTTAAAATATTGATCGAAAGCAGCTCTAATTGATTATTTCAGTGTGGCACCACATTAATACGCGATCCTACCCAGAGAAAAACCCAGGATTTTGCCAACAAGTATGGGCAAAATGCAAAAGTATGAGCCAGATGATAGCAAATACCAGACCTAACCCAGAAATAACCGGCGTTATCCTCTAAAATATTATTCGCAACCAGGTTTAATTGACTGTTTCGGTGTGGTGCCACATTACTACGTGATCCAAACCAGAAAAAACGCAGGATCTGGCCAACAAGAATGCAAAACATGCGAAAGTATGAGGCAGATGATTGCAAGTACCAGAACTAACACATACCTAACCGGTGTTATCCTATAAAATATTGATCGAAAGCAGCTCTAATTGATTATTTCAGTGTGGCACCACATTAATACGCGATCCTACCCAGAGAAAAACCCAGGATTTTGCCAACAAGTATGGGCAAAATGCAAAAGTATGAGCCAGATGATAGCAAATACCAGACCTAACCCAGAAATAACCGGCGTTATCCTCTAAAATATTATTCGCAACCAGGTTTAATTGACTGTTTCGGTGTGGTACTGCATTACTACGTGGACCAAGCCAGAAAAAGGCCAGGATCTGACCATTCAAGTATGCGAAAAATGCGAAAGTATGAGCTAGATGATGGCAAATACCAGACCAAACCCAGACATATCCGGCGTTCTCCTCCAAAATATTGATCGAATTCAGATTTAATTGACTGTTTCGGTCTGGTACCACATTACTACGTGATCCAAATCAGAAAAAGCCCAGGATCTGGCCTACAAGTATGCGATAAAAGCGAAAGTATGAGCCAGATGATTGCAAATACCAGGCCTAACACAAACCTAAACGGTGTTATCCTCTTAAATATTGATCGAATACAGGTTTAATTTACAGTTTCATTCTGGTACCACATTACTACGTGATACAAACCAGAAAAAGCCCAGGATCTGGCCAACAAGTATGCGAAAAATACGATAGTATGAGCCAGATCATTGCAAATACCAGGCTAACACAAACCTAACCGGTGTGATCCTCTAAAATAATGACCGAATCCAGGATTAATTGACCGTTTCATTCTGGTACCACGTTACTACGAGATCCTACCCAGAAAAAGCCCAGGATCTGGCCAACAAGCATGCGAGAAATGCGAAAATATGAGCCAGATGATAGCAAATACCAGACCGAGCACGATCCTAAACGTTATTATCCTCTTAAATATTGATAGTAACCGAGTTGAATTGGCTGTTTCAGCCTGTTTCCGCATTACATCGTGATCCAAACCAGATCGAAACACAGGACCTGACCAACATGTATGCGAAGAAAGCGAAAGTATGAGCCAGATGATAGCAAATACCAGACCAAGCACAAACCTAAACGGTGTTATCCTCTTAAATATTGATCGAAACCAAGATGAATTGACTTTTTCAGTCTGGTACCACATTACTACGTGATCCAAACCAGAAAGAAACACAGGATCTAGCCAACAAGTATGCGAAGAATGCGAATGTATGAGCCAGATGCGGGAAAATACCAAACCTAGACGAGATCCAACCGGAGTTATCCTTCACAATATTGATCGAGGCCACGCTTAATTGACTGTTTCAGTATGGTACCGCATTCCTACGAGATCCAAACCAGAAAAAGTCCAGGATATGGCCAACAAGTGTGCGATGAACGCGAAAGTATGACCCAGATGATTGCAAACACCAGGCCTAACACAAACTTAACCGGTATGATCCTCTAAAATATTGATCGAACCCAGGATTAATTGACAGTTTCATTCTGGTACCACATTACTGCGTGACCCAAACCAGAAAAAGCCCAGGATCTGGCCAACAAGTATGCGAAAGATGCGAAAGTATGAGGCAGATGATTGCAAATACCAGAACATACCCAGACTTAACCGGAGTTATCCTCTAAAATATTAGTCGGAACCAGATTTAATTGACAGTTGCAGTGTGGTACCACATTACTACGTGATCCAAACCAGAAAAAACGCAGGATCTGGCCAACCAGTATTCGAAAAATGCGAAAGTATGAGGAAGATGATTGCAAACACCAGACGTAACCCAGACATAACCGGAGTTTTCCTCTAAAATATAAATGGCAACCAGGTGTAATTGACTGTTTCGGTGTCGTACCGCATTACTACGTGGTCCAAGCCAGAAAAAGGCCAGGATCTGACCATTCAAGTATGCGAAAAATGCGAAA
Organism: Colletes latitarsis; assembly: GCF_051014445.1. Lineage (NCBI taxonomy): Eukaryota > Metazoa > Arthropoda > Insecta > Hymenoptera > Colletidae > Colletes > Colletes latitarsis. The sequence goes on from NC_135137.1 coordinate 5,231,799, forward strand.
GAATGAGCTAGATGATGGCAAATACCAGACCTAACCGAGACATAACCGGCGTGATACTCTAAAATATATATCGCAACCAAGTTTAATTGACTGTTTCGCTGTGGTACCACATTAATACGTGATCCTAACCTGGAAAAAGCCAGGATCTGGCCAACAAGAATGCAAAACATGCGAAAGTACGAGCCAGATGATTGCAAATACCAGACGTAACCCAGACATAAACGGTGTTATCCTCTAAAATATTGATTGAATCCAGGTTGAATGGACTATTTCTGTGTGGCACCACATTAATACATGATCCTAACCAGAAAAAAACCCAGGATCTGGCCTACAAGTATGCGAAAAATGCGAAAGTATGAGGCAGATGATTGCAAATACCAGACCTCACCCAGCCATAGCCGGCGTTATCCTCTAAAATATTAATCGGAACCAGGTTTAAGTGACTGTTTCTGTGTGGTACCACATTACTGCGTGATCAAAATCAGAATAAGCCCAGGATCTGCCCAACAGGTATGCGAAAAATCCGAAAGTATGAGGCAGATGATTGCAAATACCAGACCTCACCCAGGCATATCCGGCGTTGTCCTCTAAAATATTATTCGCAACCAGGTTTAATTGACTGTTTCGGTGTGTTACCACACTACTACGTGATCCAAACCAGAAAAAACGCAGGATCTCGCCAACAAGTATGTGAAAAATGCGAAAGTATGAGGCAGATGATTGCAAATACCAGACCTAACACAAACCTAACCGGTGTTATCCTCTAAAGTATTGATCGAATCCAGGATTAAGTGACAGTTTTGGAGTGGTAGCACAATACTACGTGTTCCAAATCAGAAAAAGCCCAGGATCTGGCCTACAAGTATGCGAAAAATGCAAAAGTATGAGGCAGATGATCGCAAATACCAGACGCAACCCCGACCTAACCGGTGTCATCCTCTAAAATATTGATCGAATCCAGGTTGAATGGACTATTTCTGTGGGGCACCACATTAATACGTGATCCGAACCAGATAAAAACCCAGGATCTGGCCAACAGGTATCCGAAAAATGCAAAAGTATGAGGCAGATGGTTGCAAATACCAGATCTAACCCAGACATAACCGGCGTTATCCTCTAAAGTGTTGATCGAATCCAGGTTTAGTTGACTGTTTCGGTGTGGTATAACATTACTACGTGACGCAAACCAGAAAAAACCCAGGATCTGGCCAACTGGTATGCGAAAAATGCGAAAGTATGAGCCAGATGGTTGCTAATACCAGGCCTAACCCAGACATAACCGGCGTTATCCTCTAAAACATTAATCGCAACCATGTTTAATTGACTGTTACTGTGTGGTACCACATTACTACGTGATCCAAACCATAAAAAACCCAGGATCTGGCCAACAAGTTTGCGAAAAATTCGAAAGTATGAGCCAGATGATAGCAAATACCAGACCGAGCACAAACCTGAACGTTGTCATCCTCTTATATATTGATAGAAACCGAGTTGAATTGATCGTGGCCACGTTTAATTGACTGTTTCAGTATGGTACCGCATTACTACGAGATCCAAACCAGAAAATGTCCAGGATATGGCCAACAAGTGTGCGATGAACGCGAAGGTATGTCCCAGATTATTGCAAACACCAGGCCAAACACAAACCTAACCGGTGTGATCCTCTAAAATATTGATCGAATCCAGGTTTAATTGACAGTTTCATTCCGGTACCACATTACTGCGTGATCCAAACCAGAAAAAGCCCAGGATCTGGCCAACAAGTATGCGAAAGATTCGAAAGTATGAGGCAGATGATTGCAAATACCAGAACATACCCAGACTTAACCGGCGTTATCCTCTAAAATATTAGTCGGAACCAGGTTTAATTGTCTGTTTCGGTGTGGTACCACATTACTACGTGATCCAAACCAGAAAAAACGCAGGATCTGGCCAACAAGAATGCAAAACATGCGAAAGTATGAGGCAGATGATTGCAAATACCAGACCTAACACAAACCTAACCGGTGTTATCCTATAAAATGTTGATCGAAAGCTGCTTTAATTTATTATTTCAGTGTGGCACGACATTACTACGTGATCCAAATCAGAAGAAGCCCAGAGTCTGGCCTACAAGTATGCGAAAAAAGCGAAAGTATGAGCCAGATGATTGCTAATAACAGGCCTAACCGAGACATAACCGGCGTGATACTCTAAAATATATATCGCAACCAAGTTTAATTGACTGTTTCGCTGTGGTACCACATTAATACGTGATCCTAACCTGGAAAAAGCCAGGATCTGGCCAACAAGAATGCAAAACATGCGAAAGTACGAGCCAGATGATTGCAATTACCAGACGTAACCCAGGCATATCCGGCGTTGTCCTCTAAAATATTATTCGCAACCAGGTTGAATTGAGTGTTTCGGTGTGGAACCACATTACTACGGGATCCAAACCAAAAAAAACCCTGGATCTGGCCAACAAGTATGCCAAAAACGCGAAAGTATGAGCCAGATGATTGCAAATACCAGAACTAACCCAGACATAATTAGCGTTATCCTCTTAAATACTATTCGGAACCAGCTTTTATTGACTGTTTCAGTGTGGTACCGCATTACTACGAGATCCAAACCAGAAAAAACCCAGGATCTGGCCAACAAGTGTGCGAAAAACGTGAACATACGATCCAGATAAGGGCAAATACCAGACCTAACCCAGACATAACCGGCGTTATCCTTTAAAATATTAATCGCACCAGGTTTATTTGACTGTCTCGGTGTGGTACTGCATTACTGCGTGATCCAAACCAGAAAAAGCCCAGGATCTTGCCAACAAGTATGCGAAAAATGCGAAAATACGAGCCAGATGAGGGCAAATACATCACCTAACCGAGACATAACCGGCGTTATCTTCTAAAATATTAATCGCAACCAGGTTTAATTGACTGTTTCGTTGTGGTACCACATTACTACGTGATCCAAACCAGAAAAAGGCCAGGCTCTGGCCAACAAGTATGCGATAAACGCGAAAGTACGAGCCACATGAGAGCAAATCCCAGACCTAGCCGAGACATAACCGGCGTTATCCTCTAAAATATTAATCGCAACCATGTTTAATTGACTGTTTCGGAGTGGTACCGCATTACTACGTGATGCAAAGCGGAAAAAGGCCAAGATCTGGACAAGAAGTATGCGAAAAATGCGATTGTCCGAGCCATATGATTGCAAATACCAGAACTAACCCAAACATAACCAGCGTTATCCTCCAAAATATTAATCGCAACCAGGTTTAATTGACTGTTTCAGTGTGGAGTCACGTTACTACGGGATCCAAACCAGAAAAAGCCCAGGATCTGGCCATTCAAGTATGCGAAAAACTCGAAAGTATGAGCTAGATGATGGCAAATACCAGACCTAACCCAGAAATAACCGGCGTTATCCTCTAAAATATTATTCGCAACCAGGTTTAATTGACTGTTTCGGTGTGGTACCACATTAGTACGTGATCCAAACCAAAAAAAACCCAGGATTTTGCCATCAAGTATGCGAAAAATGCAAAAGTATGAGCCAGATGATTGCAAATACCAGACCTAACCCAGAAATAACCGGCGTTATCCTCTAAAATATTATTCGCAACCAGGTTTAATTGTCTGTTTCGGTGTGGTACCACATTAATACGTGATCCAAACCAGAAAAAACGCAGGATCTGGCCAACAAGAATGCAAAACATGCGAAAGTATGAGGCAGATGATTGCAAATACCAGACCTAACACAAACCTAACCGGTGTTATCCTTTAAAATATTGATCGAAAGCAGCTCTAATTGATTATTTCAGTGTGGCACCACATTAATACGCGATCCTAACCAGAGAAAAACCCAGGATTTTGCCAACAAGTATGGGCAAAATGCAAAAGTATGAGCCAGATGATAGCAAATACCAGACCTAACCCAGAAATAACCGGCGTTATCCTCTAAAATATTATTCGCAACCAGGTTTAATTGACTGTTTCGGTGTGGTACCACATTACTACGTGATCCAAACCAGAAAAAACGCAGGATCTGGCCAACAAGAATGCAAAACATGCGAAAGTATGAGGCAGATGATTGCAAGTACCAGACCTAACCCAGACATATCCGGCGTTCTCCTCCAAAATATTGATCGAATTCAGATTTAATTGACTGTTTCGGTCTGGTACCACATTACTACGTGATCCAAATCAGAAAAAGCCCAGGATCTGGCCTACAAGTATGCGATAAAAGCGAAAGTATGAGCCAGATGATTGCAAATACCAGGCCTAACACAAACCTAAACGGTGTTATCCTCTTAAATATTGATCGAATACAGGTTTAATTTACAGTTTCATTCTGGTACCACATTACTACGTGATACAAACCAGAAAAAGCCCAGGATCTGGCCAACAAGTATGCGAAAAATACGATAGTATGAGCCAGATCATTGCAAATACCAGGCTAACACAAACCTAACCGGTGTGATCCTCTAAAATAATGACCGAATCCAGGATTAATTGACCGTTTCATTCTGGTACCACGTTACTACGAGATCCTACCCAGAAAAAGCCCAGGATCTGGCCAACAAGCATGCGAGAAATGCGAAAATATGAGCCAGATGATAGCAAATACCAGACCGAGCACGATCCTAAACGTTATTATCCTCTTAAATATTGATAGTAACCGAGTTGAATTGGCTGTTTCAGCCTGTTTCCGCATTACATCGTGATCCAAACCAGATCGAAACACAGGACCTGACCAACATGTATGCGAAGAAAGCGAAAGTATGAGCCAGATGATAGCAAATACCAGACCAAGCACAAACCTAAACGGTGTTATCCTCTTAAATATTGATCGAAACCAAGATGAATTGACTTTTTCAGTCTGGTACCACATTACTACGTGATCCAAACCAGAGAGAAACACAGGATCTAGCCAAGAAGTATGCGAAGAATGCGAATGTATGAGCCAGATGCGGGAAAATACCAAACCTAGACGAGATCCAACCGGAGTTATCCTTCACAATATTGATCGAGGCCACGCTTAATTGACTGTTTCAGTATGGTACCGCATTCCTACGAGATCCAAACCAGAAAAAGTCCAGGATATGGCCAACAAGTGTGCGATGAACGCGAAAGTATGACCCAGATGATTGCAAACACCAGGCCTAACACAAACTTAACCGGTATGATCCTCTAAAATATTGATCGAACCCAGGATTAATTGACAGTTTCATTCTGGTACCACATTACTGCGTGACCCAAACCAGAAAAAGCCCAGGATCTGGCCAACAAGCATGCGAAAGATGCGAAAGTATGAGGCAGATGATTGCAAATACCAGAACATACCCAGACTTAACCGGAGTTATCCTCTAAAATATTAGTCGGAACCAGATTTAATTGACAGTTGCAGTGTGGTACCACATTACTACGAGATCCAAACCAGAAAAAACGCAGGATCTGGCCAACCAGTATTCGAAAAATGCGAAAGTATGAGGAAGATGATTGCAAACACCAGACGTAACCCAGACATAACCGGAGTTTTCCTCTAAAATATAAATGGCAACCAGGTGTAATTGACTGTTTCGGTGTCGTACCGCATTACTACGTGGTCCAAGCCAGAAAAAGGCCAGGATCTGACCATTCAAGTATGCGAAAAATGCGAAAGAATGAGCTAGATGATGGCAAATACCAGACCTAACCGAGACATAACCGGCGTGATACTCTAAAATATATATCGCAACCAAGTTTAATTGACTGTTTCGCTGTGGTACCACATTAATACGTGATCCTAACCTGGAAAAAGCCAGGATCTGGCCAACAAGAATGCAAAACATGCGAAAGTACGAGCCAGATGATTGCAAATACCAGACGTAACCCAGACATAAACGGTGTTATCCTCTAAAATATTGATTGAATCCAGGTTGAATGGACTATTTCTGTGTGGCACCACATTAATACATGATCCTAACCAGAAAAAAACCCAGGATCTGGCCTACAAGTATGCGAAAAATGCGAAAGTATGAGGCAGATGATTGCAAATACCAGACCTCACCCAGCCATAGCCGGCGTTATCCTCTAAAATATTAATCGGAACCAGGTTTAAGTGACTGTTTCTGTGTGGTACCACATTACTGCGTGATCAAAATCAGAATAAGCCCAGGATCTGCCCAACAGGTATGCGAAAAATCCGAAAGTATGAGGCAGATGATTGCAAATACCAGACCTCACCCAGGCATATCCGGCGTTGTCCTCTAAAATATTATTCGCAACCAGGTTTAATTGACTGTTTCGGTGTGTTACCACACTACTACGTGATCCAAACCAGAAAAAACGCAGGATCTCGCCAACAAGTATGTGAAAAATGCGAAAGTATGAGGCAGATGATTGCAAATACCAGACCTAACACAAACCTAACCGGTGTTATCCTCTAAAGTATTGATCGAATCCAGGATTAAGTGACAGTTTTGGAGTGGTAGCACAATACTACGTGTTCCAAATCAGAAAAAGCCCAGGATCTGGCCTACAAGTATGCGAAAAATGCAAAAGTATGAGGCAGATGATCGCAAATACCAGACGCAACCCCGACCTAACCGGTGTCATCCTCTAAAATATTGATCGAATCCAGGTTGAATGGACTATTTCTGTGGGGCACCACATTAATACGTGATCCGAACCAGATAAAAACCCAGGATCTGGCCAACAGGTATCCGAAAAATGCAAAAGTATGAGGCAGATGGTTGCAAATACCAGATCTAACCCAGACATAACCGGCGTTATCCTCTAAAGTGTTGATCGAATCCAGGTTTAGTTGACTGTTTCGGTGTGGTATAACATTACTACGTGACGCAAACCAGAAAAAACCCAGGATCTGGCCAACTGGTATGCGAAAAATGCGAAAGTATGAGCCAGATTCCCTCAGGGGCTGCCAGCCTTTCAGCTGCAGTACGGGCTTAACGAACCCGGGGTACCCGAGTCATACACACACCGTAAGCCTCCTGTTGGTCGTCACAACGACCCATTCACAATTCCCTATTGGTTTTGTGAATGGTACGTGACGGCAGGAGGAACGGGGGTCTTGGCTTAACCGCCTGGGCCACGAGTATGGCGACTCTATAAAATCGCCCTCCAATCCTAAGCTATGGTGCGCGGCGATGGGATGCATGGTTGGGGGAGAAGGCCCAATCCCAAGCGACCACCTCCGGGGAACCTGCCGAACCCCCGGAGTATATAGGCTTACCCGGGTAAGGCGGCTCTGCCCGGGCGGACCTTTTCTTCCGACCTGCTCGTGGGAATATTATGGAGTTCAATATTAAAACGGGGATGGGACGGGGTAAGTCAGAGGGGGAGGACGAAGGCGGTGTTGGGACTGGAGTCACGGCGCTCGCGCCGCCTCCAGCGCCTGGCCCGGCTTCGTGGAACGTGGAGGAGGACGACGAGACTGCGTCAGTCTCGTCCTTCTCCTCCACCAGGAGCCTCATAGGCTCTAAGAGGAAGAGGGCGGGGCAGGCCGTCGTCGAGGTGGGCGGGGCGATGAGCCCGTCGGTGAGGCTGAGTTGCCTCAGGGACGAGGTGACCGAGGAGATATCGGAGAGGATCTCCTCGTCCCTGAGGCGGGTGGAGAAAGTCGCCGCTGCCTGCGCCTTTAAGGGGCAGAAAAGCGGTGGCGCGGAGGCCCTGAAGGCCGCGGCGGAGGAAATGAGGGAGGCGGCGCGGGAGCTCAGAGGGCGGAACGCCCGTCTGCAGCTCCTGTTGGAGGAGGAGCGACAGGGGAGGAGGAGGGCAGAGGCGCTGTGGAACAGCGCGGCCCTCCCTCCCATCCTCCCTCCTCCTCCACCGCCGCGTCCCTCAGCGGAGGTGAATAAGCGGAGTGCGGCGGCAGTGGTGCGGGGCACCGCGGGCCCCTCCACCCGCACTCCGCCCGTGAAGAAGTCCCCGTCCTCCTCAGAAGACGATCTTCTGAGGAGGATTGGGGACATGATTGATGGCAAGCTGGCCGCCTTCCGGGAGGAGCTCCTCGCCGGAAGAGCGGTCAGCAGGAAGGCGGTGCCTCCCCGAACTGTTCCGGTACAGTCGGGGAAGGCAAAGAAGGGCGGAGTGAAGGCTCCGCCCAGCGTTGCGCCACCAGGGCCCCGGGTCGCGACCCCCAAGGGGGGTGGTGTACCCGTGGTCGCGGTGGTCGCGTCCTCCACAGCACCCTCCCAAGGGGGGGTGGCGTGGAGTGAGGTGGTGGGGCGCAAGGCGAAGCGGGCTGCGAGGAAGGCCTCGCAACCGCAGCCTCCGCCTCCGCCGGCGGCGGCCAAGGTAAAGGCCGCGAAGGTCGGGAAGGCACGACCAGGTCGTCCCCCAAAAACGGCAGCGGTGACGCTGACCGTTGCGCAGGGGGGCGACCTGACCCTCGCGGAAGCGATGCGGCTCGCCAGGGAGAATATCTCCCTGGAAGAGCTGGGCATCGCCTCCGTGAGGGCGAAGAGGGCCGTGACCGGGGGTCTCTTGCTGGAGATCCCCGGTGCAGAAGGCGGCGCGAAGGCGGATCGTCTCGCCCAGAGGCTCCGGGAGCAGCTGGGCGAGCGAGGTGTCCGGGTCGCCCGGCCCACGAAGCGCACGGAGATGCGCATTTGTGGGCTGGACGACTCGGTCAGCGCACAGGATGTGTGCCGTGCCCTTGCGAGGGCGGGGGACTGTCCTGTGGAGGACCTGCGGATCGGAGAGATCCGCAGGTCGCCCTCCGGCCTCGGGTCGGTGTGGGCCCGGTGCCCCCTCTCCGCCGCCCGTAAGGTGGCGGAATCCGGGAGGGTGTTGGTGGGGTGGGTTTCGGCGCGAGTGGAAATCCTCGCGCCGCGCCCGCTCCAGTGTCACCGCTGCCTCGAATTGGGGCACGTGAGGCAGTGGTGCACCTCGCCGGTGGACCGCAGCGGTCAGTGTTACCGCTGCGGTGCCAAAGAGCACCGTGCGAGCCAGTGCTCGGCGGCCCCCCACTGCCCGCTGTGTGCGGACATGGGGAGGCCAGCCGATCACAGGGTGGGGAGCAAGAAGTGCTCCCCCCCCTCCCGGAAGGAGAGGAAGAGGCGGGCTGCACCGGCTCCGGTGCCGAGGGCGGTGGCATCGTCCTCCATGGAGGTGGACGGTGCTACGGGGACGGACGGCCGGGAGGAGGCTGGCGCGGCCATTAATTAATGCCGCCCCGCCTCCTCCTCCAGGCCAACCTCAACCACTGCCGCGCGGCACAGGACTTGATGTCCCAAGTCCTCGCGGAGTGGGGGGTTGGCCTGGCGGTTGCCGCCGAGCCGTACCGCGTCCCTGATCACCCTCATTGGGTGGGCGACGCGGACGGCTTGGTGGCGACGGTATGGGGAGGGGGCGACGGGTCCCCACCGTTCTCCTTGTTGGAGCGCGGTCGGGGATTCGTCGCCGTGGACTGGGGGGGAGTCGCTGTGGTGGGGTGCTACATTTCGCCCCGTAGCGGTCACGCTGCGTTCGAGCTGTACTTGGCCGAGGTCGCGGCATGCGTGCAGCGCTACGCGGCCCGGCCGGTGCTGGTCCTGGGGGATTTTAATGCCAAGTCGGTGGCTTGGGGATCCCCCAGGACCTCCGTTCGCGGCGGGATCCTGGGCGATTGGGCGGCGGGGCTCGACCTCCGGGTATTGAACCGGGGGTCGGAGCACACATGCGTGCGGCGATATGGGGGGTCCATCGTGGATGTTGGATTCGCGACCCCCAACGCCGTGCGCATGGTGTCGGGTTGGCACGTGGTCGCGGGGGCAGAGACACTCTCCGATCACCGGTACATCCGGATGGAGGTCTCTGCCGCCGCGAGTGCATCCCGACACGGCCGCCTGCGTGGCACCCCACCACGCCGCTGGGCGCTTCGGCGCCTGGACAAGGACGCCCTGATGGCAGCTGCCCACGCTGCAACTTGGCCGCAGGGAGCGGCCGAGTTGCCGAGCATAGAGGGGGAGGTCGCCCGGCTCGGAGCATTGGTCGCGGGTATTTGCGACGCGGCGATGCCTCGGGTCGGGCGGGCTTCTCCTCGCCGGGCGGTGTACTGGTGGTCGGACGCGATCGCGGAGTTGCGAGTCGCGACTGTCCGCGCCCGGCGCCAGTACACCCGCGCGCGCCGTCGTCAACGTACAGGCGACGGCGTGGCGCGAGCGAGGGCAGCTGATGACCTGTATGGAGCATACCGCGTGGCGCGGGTTGCTCTGCAGGTCGCCATCAAACGGGCCAAGACCCAGGCATGGAAGGAGCTCCTCCAGACCCTTGATGACGATCCATGGGGGCGCCCATATAAGGTGGTGCTGAATAAGCTCCGCCCGTGGGCGCCCCCCGTCACCGAGGGTCTTGACCTCCGGCTGCTGGAGGACGTGGTCAATACACTCTTCCCAATTGGGGAGAGGGGACCGCGTCCTCCGGCGGCGGCGGCTGTCCCAGTGGAGTGGACGGCCGAGCTGGGGGTCACGCAGGAGGAGCTGGCAGCGGCCATCAGACGGCTCGGGGTTCGTAACACGGCCCCGGGTCCGGATGGTGTGCCCGGCCGGGTTTGGGTCTTGACCCAGGGCGTCCTTGGGGCCGACCTCAGGCGGTTGTTCGACCGCTGCCTGAGGGACGGGCGATTCCCCCCCAGTTGGAAGGTGGCGAGGATGGTCCTCCTCCGGAAGGAGGGTCGGCCCGCGGAGTCTCCCTCCGCATACCGGCCCATTTGTCTCCTCGACGAGGTGGGCAAGCTCTTCGAGCGTGTGATTGCTGCCCGCCTCGTCGAGCACCTGTCGCGGGGTGATCCCGGTCTGGCCGACTGCCAGTTCGGTTTCCGGGGGGGCCGATCGACTATCGACGCGATAGGTCGTGTGAGGGCCCTCTCGGAGGCGGCCGTCTCCCGGGGAGGAGTGGCATTGGCAATATCCTTGGATATTGCCAATGCCTTTAACACCCTCCCCTGGGAAGAGATAAGGAGGGGGCTCGAATATCATCGGGTCCCCCCTTGTCTCAGGGCGGTCGTCGGGGATTATCTCCGCGGCAGGTGGATCGAGTATCCGGGCCGGGATGGTGATATGCGGAGGGAGGTGTACTGCGGTGTTCCGCAGGGGTCGGTCCTCGGGCCACTCCTGTGGAACATCGCGTACGACTCGGTGTTGCGGGCCGGCCTCCCCGACGGCGTCAGCACGGTGTGTTATGCGGATGACACACTGGTGCTGGCCGTCGGGGCGCACTGGGGGAGGGCCATGCGTCGCGCGGAGGAGGGGTCGCAGCGCGTCGTCGACCGGATCAGGGGGATGGGGATGACGGTGGCGGTCCATAAGACCGAGGTGATTGCGTTTCATTCACCTCGGCAGGATCCGCCACCCCCTCTGATTCGGGTGGGTGGGGCTGACATCGAGGTGAAGCCCCAGATCAGGTATCTGGGGCTGATCCTCGATAGCCACTGGCGCTTCGAGAAGCATTTCCGCTGCCTGGTCCCCCGGTTGGAAAGGATGGTTGCGGCTCTGGGCCGGATCCTGCCCAACCTGGGGGGCCCGGCGGGCCGAGTTCGTCGCCTCTATGTGGCAATGGTCCAGTCGGTGGCCCTATACGGGGCCCCCGTCTGGGCGGACGACCTGGCTGCCTCCCGGCGCAGCATGACTATGCTGCGTCGGGTGCAGAGGCGCATGGCGCTCAGGGTCGTCCGCGGGTATCGGACCATGTCACATGAGGCGGCGACGGTTCTAGCGGGGATGCCGCCCATGGACCTGCTCGCGCGGTCGCACGCGGTGATGTACCGGCACCGCGTCGACCGTCGCGCGGGGGTGGGGGCGGTCCTGGGCGGGCAGGAACCTGCTTGGGGCGATTTGAAGCGCCAGGCCCGGCAGTCCGTGTTGCTCGCGTGGCAGGAGCGGCTGGCTCTGCCAACCGCGGGGCACCGGACTGTCGGGGCTGTTCGGCCACTCCTGAAGGAGTGGCTGGACAGAGGCCATGGCAGCCTCACCTACCGGCTGGCACAGGTATTTTCCGGGCATGGCAGCTTCGGAAGATACCTGTGCCGGATAGGGAAGGAGCCGACGGCGCGTTGCTGCCACTGCGACGCTGAGCAGGACACGGCGGATCATACCCTGGAGGTATGCCCCGCGTGGGAGGGGGAGCGCCGTGTCCTGGTCGGCGTCGTCGGGCGGGATGTCTCGCTGCCGGGCGTGGTGCGCGCCATGCTCGACAGCGAGGAGAAGTGGAGGGCCGTGGCCTCCTTCTGCGAGAACGTAATGTTGCAGAAGGAGGCCGCGGGGAGGGAGCGCGAGCTTCAGCGGCGCGCTGAAGCTCGCGCTCGTGCGGTGGCCCGAGGTCGTCGCCCGGTCGCGAGGCGTCGCGGGCGGCCGCCTCGGCGTGGCGGATGACCTAGGCTGGGAGGGGGGTCCTGAGGGGACCCTCCTCCCGCCAGGCGGCGCCGGGCCGGACCGGTTGGGGGTAGGAGAGCCTCCCCCTACCGGTCCGACGCAAGGGGAGGCACCCTCGGCGGTCTGGTGCGGCCATGAACGCCCGGCAGCCGAGGGGTGGAAACGGGGTCGCGGGCGGTTGCGAGTTGGGGCTCGCAGCCGCCACTAAACGCGGCCCCGGGACGGATAGCGGCGGGATGGAGTGGCCCCGTCCCGCCGCTATGAGGCAGTGAGTCTACTGGGGGGACCGATTGTCCCCCCGGGGGATGGGCGCGAAAGCGCGGGCACGGGGAGGATACCGGAAGAATGCTTCGAGCGATTCCCGGTATCCTCCCAAAGCGTGCCGAAGGGTCACCGTGGGGTTTTTAGTGGGTAGGTCCCGCGCCTGTCGTTGTACGGGCGCGGGGAATCCCACACACCCCTCCCACCTCTCCCCAAGGAGGTGGGAGGGAGTCTTTCGAAGATTTTCCCCACGACAAAAAAAAAAAAAAAAAAAAAAAAAAAAAGTATGAGCCAGATGGTTGCTAATACCAGGCCTAACCCAGACATAACCGGCGTTATCCTCTAAAACATTAATCGCAACCATGTTTAATTGACTGTTACTGTGTGGTACCACATTACTACGTGATCCAAACCATAAAAAACCCAGGATCTGGCCAACAAGTTTGCGAAAAATTCGAAAGTATGAGCCAGATGATAGCAAATACCAGACCGAGCACAAACCTGAACGTTGTCATCCTCTTATATATTGATAGAAACCGAGTTGAATTGATCGCGGCCACGTTTAATTGACTGTTTCAGTATGGTACCGCATTACTACGAGATCCAAACCAGAAAATGTCCAGGATATGGCCAACAAGTGTGCGATGAACGCGAAGGTATGTCCCAGATTATTGCAAACACCAGGCCAAACACAAACCTAACCGGTGTGATCCTCTAAAATATTGATCGAATCCAGGTTTAATTGACAGTTTCATTCCGGTACCACATTACTGCGTGATCCAAACCAGAAAAAGCCCAGGATCTGGCCAACAAGTATGCGAAAGATTCGAAAGTATGAGGCAGATGATTGCAAATACCAGAACATACCCAGACTTAACCGGCGTTATCCTCTAAAATATTAGTCGGAACCAGGTTTAATTGTCTGTTTCGGTGTGGTACCACATTACTACGTGATCCAAACCAGAAAAAACGCAGGATCTCGCCAACAAGTATGTGAAAAATGCGAAAGTATGGGCCAGATGATTGCAAATACCTGAACTAACGCAGACATAACCGGCGTGATACTCTAAAATATATATCGCAACCAAGTTTAATCGACTGTTTCGGTGTGGTACCACATTAATACGCGATCCTAACCCGAAAAAAGCCAGGATCTGGCCAACAAGAATGCAAAACATGCGAAAGTATGAGGCAGATGATTGCAAATACCAGACCTAACACAAACCTAACCGGTGTTATCCTCTAAAGTATTGATCGAATCCAGGTTTAAGTGACAGTTTTGGAGTGGTAGCACAATACTACGTGATCCAAATCAGAAAAAGCCCAGGATCTGGCCTACAAGTATGCGAAAAATGCAAAAGTATGAGGCAGATGATCGCAAATACCAGACGCAACCCCGACCTAACCGGTGTCATCCTCTAAAATATTGATCGAATCCAGGTTGAATGGACTATTTCTGTGGGGCACCACATTAATACGTGATCCGAACCAGATAAAAACCCAGGATCTGGCAATAAAGAATGCGAAATATGCGAAAGTAGGAGCCAGATGATTGCGAATACCAGAAGTAACCCAGACATAACCGGTGTTATCCTATAAAATGTTGATCGAAAGCTGCTTTAATTTATTATTTCAGTGTGGCACGACATTACTACGTGATCCAAATCAGAAGAAGCCCAGAGTCTGGCCTACAAGTATGCGAAAAAAGCGAAAGTATGAGCCAGATGATTGCTAATACCAGGCCTAACACAAACCTAAACGGTGTTATTCTCTTAAATATTAATCGAATACAGGTTTAATTTACAGTTTCATTCTGGTACCACATTACTACGTGATACAAACCAGAAAAAGCTCAGGATCTGGCCAACAAGTATGCGAAAAATGGGATAGTATGAGCCAGATGATTGCAAATACCAGGCTAACACAAACCTAACCCGTGTGATCCTCTAAAACATTGACCGAATCCAGGATTAATTGACCGTTTCATTCTGGTACCACATTACTACGTGATCCCAACCAGAGAAAGCCCAGGATCTGGCCAACAAGCATGCGAGAAATGCGAAAGTATGAGCCAGATGATAGCAAATACCAGACCGAGCACAAACCTGAACGTTGTCATCCTCTTATATATTGATAGAAACCGAGTTGAATTGATCGTGGCCACGTTTAATTAACTGTTTCAGTATGGTACCGCATTACTACGAGATCCAAACCAGAAAATGTCCAGGATATGGCCAACAAGTGTGCGATGAACGCGAAGGTATGTCCCAGATTATTGCAAACACCAGGCCAAACACAAACCTAAGCGGTGTGGTCCTCTAAAATATTGATCGAATCCAGGTTTAATTGACAGTTTCATTCCGGTACCACATTACTACGGGATCCAAACCAGGAAAAACCCAGGATCTGGACAACAAGTATGCGAAAAACGCGAAAGTATGAGCCAGATAATTGCAAATACGAGAACTAACTCAGACATAACCGGCGTTATCCTCTAAAATATTAATCGCAACCAAGTTTAATTAACTGTCTCGGTGTGGTACCGCATTACTGCGTGACACAAACCAGAAAAAGCCCAGGATCTTGCCAACAAGTATGCGAAAAATGCGAAAGTACGAGCCAGATGAGGGCAAATACCAGACCTCACCCAGACATAACCGGCGTTATCCTCTAAAATAATAATCGGAACCAGGTTTAATTGACTATTTCAGTATGGTACCACATTAATACGTGATCCTAACCAGAAAAATACACAGGATCGGGCCGACAAGTATGCGAAAGATACGAAAGTATCAGGCAGATGATTGCAAATACCAGAACATACCCAGACTTAACCGGCGTTATCCTCTAAAATATTAGTCGGAACCAGGTTTAATTGACAGTTCCGGTGCCGTACCACATTACTACCTGACCCAAACCAGAAACAACCCAGGATCTGGCCAACAAGTATGCGAGAAATGCGAAAGTGTGAGGGAGATGATTGCAAATACCAGAACTAACCCTGACACAACCGGCGTTATCATCCAAAATATTGATCGAAACCAGGTTTCATTGACTGTTACAGTTTGGCACCACATTAATACATGACCCTAACCAGAAAGAAATACAGGATCTGACCATCAAGTATGCGAAAAATGCGAAAGTATGAGCCAGATGATTGCGAATTCCAGACGTAACCCAGACATAAACGGTGTATCCTCTAAAATATTGATCGAATCCAGGTTGAATTGACTGCTTCCGTGTGACACCACATTACTACGTGATCCAACCCAGAAAAAGCCCAAGATCTGGCCATTCAAGTATGCGAAAAATGCGAAAGTATGTGGCAGATGATTGCAAATACCAGACCGCACAGGTACCTAACCGGTGTTATCCTCTAAAGTATTGATCAAATCCAGGTTTAACTGACTGTTTCAGTGTCGAACCACATTACTACGTGATCCAAATCTGAAAAAGCCCAGGATCTGGCCATTCAAGTATGCGAAAAATGCGAAAGTATGAGGCAGATGATTGCAAATACCAGACCTAACACAAACCTAACCGGTGTTATCCTCTAAAGTATTGATCGAATCCAGGTTTAAGTTACTGTTTTGGAGTGGTAGCACATTACTACGTGATCCAAATCTGAAAAAGCCCAGGATCTGGCCATTCAAGTATGCGAAAAATGCGAAAGTATGAGGCAGATGATTGCAAATACCAGACCTAACACAAACCTAACCGGTGTTATCCTCTAAAGTATTGATCGAATCCAGGTTTAAGTTACTGTTTTGGAGTGGTAGCACATTACTACGTGATCCAAATCAGAAAAAGCCCAGGATCTGGCCTACAAGTATGCGAGAAATGCAAAAGTATGAGGCAGGTGATCGCAAATACCAGACGCAACCCCGACCTAACCGGTGTCATCCTCTAAATTATTGATCGAATCCAGGATGAATGGACTATTTCTGTGGGGCACCACATTAATACGTGATCCGAACCAGATAAAAACCCAGGATCTGGCCATGAAGAATGCGAAATATGCGAAAGTAGGAGCCAGATGATTGCGAATACCAGAAGTAACCCTGACGTAACCGGTGTTATCCTATAAAATATTGATCGAAAGCTGCTTTAATTGATTATTTCAGTGTGGCACCACATTAATACGCGATCCTAACCAGAGAAAAACCCAGGATATCTCCAACAGGTATGCGAAAAATGCAAAAGTATGAGGCAGATGGTTGCAAATACCAGATCTAACCCAGACATAACCGGCATTATCCTCTAAAGTGTTGATCGAATCCAGGTTTAATTGACTGTTTCGGTGTGGTATCACATTACTACGTGACGCAAACCAGAGAAAACCCAGGATCTGGCCAACTGATATGCGAAAAATGCGAAAGTATGAGCCAGATGGTTGCTAATACCAGGCCTAAACCAGACATAACCGGCGTTATCCTCTAAAACATTAATCGCAACCATGTTTAATTGGCTGTTACAGTGTGGTACCACATTACTACGTGATCCGAACCATAAAAAACCCAGGATCTGGCCAACAAGTTTGCGAAAAATTCGAAAGTATGAGCCAGATGAATGCAAATACCAGAACTAACCCCGACATAACCGGCGTTATCCTCTAAAATGTTAATCGTAACCAGATTTAATTGACAGTTTCGATGTGGTACCACATTACTACGTGATCCAAACCAGAAAAAGCCCTGGATCTGGCCACAAGTATGCGAAAAATGCGAAAGTATGAGCCAGATGATTGGAAATACCAGAACTAAAACACAAACCTAACCGGTGTGATCCTCTAAAATATTGTCCGAATACAGGTTTAATTGACCGTTTCATTCTGGTACCACATTACTACGTCATTCGAACCAGAAAAAGCCCAGGATATGGCCAACAAGTGTGCGATGAACGCGAAAGTATGACCCAGATGATTGCAAACACCAGGCCAAACACAAACCTAACCGGTGTGATCCTCTAAAATATTGTCCGAATACAGGTTTAATTGACAGTTTCATTCTGGTACCACATTACTGCGTGATCCAAACCAGAAAAAGCCCAGGATCTGGCCAACAAGTATGCGAAAGATGCGAAAGTATGAGGCAGATGATTGCAAATACCAGACCATACCCAGACTTAACCGGCGTTATCCTCTAAAGTAATAGTCGGGACCAGATTTAATTGACTGTTACAGTGTGGTACCACATTACTACGTGATCCAAACCAGAAAAAACGCAGGATCTGGCCAACTAGTATGCGAAAAATGCGAAAGTATGAGGAAGATGATTGCAAACACCAGACGTAAACCAGACATAACTGGCGTTATCCTCTAAAATATTAATGGCAACCAGGTATAATTGACTGTTTCGGTGTGGTACCGCATTACTACGTGGTCCAAGCTAGAAAAAGGCCAGGATCTGGCCAACAAGAATGCAAAACATGCGAAAGTATGAGGCAGATGATTGCAAATACCAGACCTAACTGGAACCTAACCGGTGTTATCCTATAAAATATTGATCGAAAGCTGCTTTAATTGATTATTTCAGTGTGGCACCACATTAATACGCGATCCTAACCAGAGAAAAACCCAGGATTTTGCCAACAAGTATGCGAAAAATGCAAAAGTATGAGCCAGATGATTGCAAATACCAGACCTAACCCAGAAATAACCGGCGTTATCCTCTAAAATATTATTCACAACCAGGTTTAATTGACTGTTTCGGTGTGGTACCACATTACTACGTGATCCAAACCAGAAAAAACGCTGGATCTGGCCAACAAGAATGCAAAACATGCGAAAGTATGAGGCAGATGATTGCAAGTACCAGAACTATCACAAACCTAACCTGTGTTATCCTATTAAATATTGATCGAAAGCAGCTCTAATTGATTATTTCAGCGTGGCACCACATTAATACGCGATCCTAACCAGAGGAAAACCCAGGATTTTGCCAACAAGTATGGGAAAAATGCAAAAGTATGAGCCAGATGATTGCAAATACCAGACCTAACACAAACCTAAACGGTGTTATCCTCTTAAATATTGATCGAAACCAAGTTGAATTGGCTGTTTCAGTCTGATACCACATTACTACGTGATCCAAACCAGAAAGAAACACAGTATCTGGCCAACCAGTATGCGAAGAATGCGAAAGCATGAGCCAGATTATTGGAAATATCAGGCCTAACACAAACCTAACCGGTGTGATCCTCTAAAATATTGACCGAATCCAGGATTAATTGACCGTTTCATTCTGGTACCACATTACTACGTGATCCCAACCAGAAAAAGCCCAGGATCTGGCCAACAAGCATGCGAGAAATGCGAAAGTATGAGCCAGATGATAGCAAATACCAGACCGAGCACAAACCTGAACGTTGTCATCCTCTTATATATTGATAGAAACCGAGTTGAATTGATCGTGGCCACGTTTAATTGACTGTTTCAGTATTGTACCGCATTACTACGAGATCCAAACCAGAAAATGTCCAGGATATGGCCAACAAGTGTGCGATGAACGCGAAGGTATGTCCCAGATTATTGCAAACACCAGGCCAAACACAAACCTAAGCGGTGTGATCCTCTAAAATATTGATCGAATCCAGGTATAATTGACAGTTTCATTCCGGTACCACATTACTACGGGATCCAAACCAGGAAAAACCCAGGATCTGGACAACAAGTATGCGAAAAACGCGAAAGTATGAGCCAGATAATTGCAAATACGAGAACTAACTCAGACATAACCGGCGTTATCCTCTAAAATATTAATCGCAACCAACTTTAATTAACTGTCTCGGTGTGGTACCGCATTACTGCGTGACACAAACCAGAAAAAGCCCAGGATCTTGCCAACAAGTATGCGAAAAATGCGAAAGTACGAGCCAGATGAGGGCAAATACCAGACCTCACCCAGACATAACCGGCGTTATCCTCTAAAATAATAATCGGAACCAGGTTTTATTGACTATTTCAGTGTGGTACCACATTAATACGTGATCCTAACCAGAAAAATACACAGGATCGGGCCGACAAGTATGCGAAAGATACGAAAGTATCAGGCAGATGATTGCAAATACCAGAACATACCCAGACTTAACCGGCGTTATCCTCTAAAATATTAGTCGGAACCAGGTTTAATTGACAGTTCCGGTGCGGTACCACATTACTACCTGACCCAAACCAGAAACAACCCAGGATCTGGCCAACAAGTATGCGAGAAATGCGAAAGTGTGAGGCAGATGATTGCAAATACCAGAACTAACCCTGACACAACCGGCGTTATCATCCAAAATATTGATCGAAAGCTGCTTTAATTGATTATTTCAGTGTGGCACCACGTTAATACGCGATCCTAACCAGAGAAAAACCCAGGATCTGGCCAACTGATACGCGAAAAATGCGAAAGTATGAGCCAGATGGTAGCTAATACCAGGCCTAAACCAGACATAACCGGCGTTATCCTCTAAAACATTAATCGCAACCATGTTTAATTGACTGTTACAGTGTGGTACCACATTACTACGTGATCCGAACCATAAAAAACCCAGGATCTGGCTAACAAGTTTGCGAAAAATTCGAAAGTATGAGCCAGATGAATGCAAATACCAGAACTAACCCCGACATAACGGGCGTTATCCTCTAAAATGTTAATCGTAACCAGATTTAATTGACAGTTTCGATGTGGTACCACATTACTACGTGATCCAAACCAGAAAAAGCCCTGGATCTGGCCACAAGTATGCGAAAAATGCGAAAGTATGAGCCAGATGATTGGAAATACCAGAACTAAAACACAAACCTAACCGGTGTGATCCTCTAAAATATTGTCCGAATACAGGTTTAATTGACCGTTTCATTCTGGTACCACATTACTACGTCATTCGAACCAGAAAAAGCCCAGGATATGGCCAACAAGTGTGCGATGAACGCGAAAGTATGACCCAGATGATTGCAAACACCAGGCCAAACACAAACCTAACCGGTGTGATCCGCTAAAATATTGATCGAATCCAGGTTTAATTGACAGTTTCATTCTGGTACCACATTACTGCGTGATCCAAACCAGAAAAAACGCAGGATCTGGCCAACTAGTATGCGAAAAATGCGAAAGTATGAGGAAGATGATTGCAAACACCAGACGTAAACCAGACATAACTGGCGTTATCCTCTAAAATATTAATGGCAACCAGGTATAATTGACTGTTTCGGTGTGGTACCGCATTACTATGTGGTCCAAGCTAGAAAAAGGCCAGGATCTGGCCAACAAGAATGCAAAACATGCGAAAGTATGAGGCAGATGATTGCAAATACCAGACCTAACTGGAACCTAACCGGTGTTATCCTATAAAATATTGATCGAAAGCTGCTTTAATTGATTATTTCAGTGTGGCACCACATTAATACGCGATCCTAACCAGAGAAAAACCCAGGATTTTGCCAACAAGTATGCGAAAAATGCAAAAGTATGAGCCAGATGATTGCAAATACCAGACCTAACCCAGAAATAACCGGCGTTATCCTCTAAAATATTATTCGCAACCAGGTTTAATTGACTGTTTCTGTGTGGTACCACATTACTACGTGATCCAAATCAGAATAAGCCCAGGATCTGGCCTACAAGTATGCGAAAAATGCAAAAGTATGAGGCAGATGATTGCAAATACCAGACGCAACCCAGACCTAACCGGTATCATCCTCTAAAATATTGTCCGAATACAGGTTTAATTGACCGTTTCATTCTGGTACCACATTACAACGTGATCCATACCAGAAAGAAACACAGGATCTGGCCAACAACTATGCGAAGAATGCGACTGTATGCGCCAGATGCGGGAAAATACCAAACCTAGACGAGATCCAACCGGAGTTATCCTTCAAAACATTGATCGAGGCCACGTTTAATTGACTGTTTCAGTATGGTACCGCATTACTACGAGATCCGAACCAGAAAAAGTCCAGGATCTGGCCAACAAGTGTGCGATGAACGCGAAAGTATGACCCAGATGATTGCAAACACCAGGCCTAACACAAGCCTAACCGGTGTGATCCTCTAAAATATTCATCGAATCCAGGTTTAATTGACAGTTTCATTCTGGTACCACATTACTGCGTGATACAAACCAGAAAATGCTCAGGATCAGGCCAACAGGTATGCGAAGAATGCGAAAGTATGAGACAGATGAGGGCAAATCCCAGACCTAAACGCAAACCAACCGGTGTTATACTCTAAAATATTGATCGAGGCCACGTTTAATTGACTTTTTCAGTATGGTACCACATTACTACGAGATCCAAACCAGAAAATGCTCAGGATCAGGCCAACAGGTATGCGAAGAATGCGAAAGTATGAGACAGATGAGGGCAAATCCCAGACCTAAACGCAAACCAACCGGTGTTATACTCTAAAATATTGATCGAGGCCACGTTTAATTGACTTTTTCAGTATGGTACCACATTACTACGAGATCCAAACCAGAAAAAGCCCAGGGTCTGGCCAACTCGTATGCGAAAAATGCGAAAGTATGAGGAAGATGATTGCAAACACCAGACGTAAACCAGACATAACTGGCGTTATCCTCTAAAATATTAATGGCAACCAGGTATAATTGACTGTTTCGGTGTGGTACCGCATTACTACGTGGTCCAAGCTAGAAAAAGGCCAGGATCTGGCCAACAAGAATGCAAAACATGCGAAAGTATGAGGCAGATGATTGCAAATACCAGACCTAACTGGAACCTAACCGGTGTTATCCTATAAAATATTGATCGAAAGCTGCTTTAATTGATTATTTCAGTGTGGCACCACATTAATACGCGATCCTAACCAGAGAAAAACCCAGGATTTTGCCAACAAGTATGCGAAAAATGCAAAAGTATGAGCCAGATGATTGCTAATACCAGACCTAACCCAGAAATAACCGGCGTTATCCTCTAAAATATTATTCACAACCAGGTTTAATTGACTGTTTCGGTGTGGTACCACATTACTACGTGATCCAAACCAGAAAAAACGCTGGATCTGGCCAACAAGAATGCAAAACATGCGAAAGTATGAGGCAGATGATTGCAAGTACCAGAACTATCACAAACCTAACCTGTGTTATCCTATTAAATATTGATCGAAAGCAGCTCTAATTGATTATTTCAGCGTGGCACCACATTAATACGCGATCCTAACCAGAGGAAAACCCAGGATTTTGCCAACAAGTATGGGAAAAATGCAAAAGTATGAGCCAGATGATTGCAAATACCAGACCTAACACAAACCTAAACGGTGTTATCCTCTTAAATATTGATCGAAACCAAGTTGAATTGGCTGTTTCAGTCTGATACCACATTACTACGTGATCCAAACCAGAAAGAAACACAGTATCTGGCCAACCAGTATGCGAAGAATGCGAAAGCATGAGCCAGATTATTGGAAATATCAGGCCTAACACAAACCTAACCGGTGTGATCCTCTAAAATATTGACCGAATCCAGGATTAATTGACCGTTTCATTCTGGTACCACATTACTACGTGATCCCAACCAGAAAAAGCCCAGGATCTGGCCAACAAGCATGCGAGAAATGCGAAAGTATGAGCCAGATGATAGCAAATACCAGACCGAGCACAAACCTGAACGTTGTCATCCTCTTATATATTGATAGAAACCGAGTTGAATTGATCGTGGCCACGTTTAATTGACTGTTTCAGTATTGTACCGCATTACTACGAGATCCAAACCAGAAAATGTCCAGGATATGGCCAACAAGTGTGCGATGAACGCGAAGGTATGTCCCAGATTATTGCAAACACCAGGCCAAACACAAACCTAAGCGGTGTGATCCTCTAAAATATTGATCGAATCCAGGTTTAATTGACAGTTTCATTCCGGTACCACATTACTACGGGATCCAAACCAGGAAAAACCCAGGATCTGGACAACAAGTATGCGAAAAACGCGAAAGTATGAGCCAGATAATTGCAAATACGAGAACTAACTCAGACATAACCGGCGTTATCCTCTAAAATATTAATCGCAACCAACTTTAATTAACTGTCTCGGTGTGGTACCGCATTACTGCGTGACACAAACCAGAAAAAGCCCAGGATCTTGCCAACAAGTATGCGAAAAATGCGAAAGTACGAGCCAGATGAGGGCAAATACCAGACCTCACCCAGACATAACCGGCGTTATCCTCTAAAATAATAATCGGAACCAGGTTTTATTGACTATTTCAGTGTGGTACCACATTAATACGTGATCCTAACCAGAAAAATACACAGGATCGGGCCGACAAGTATGCGAAAGATACGAAAGTATCAGGCAGATGATTGCAAATACCAGAACATACCCAGACTTAACCGGCGTTATCCTCTAAAATATTAGTCGGAACCAGGTTTAATTGACAGTTCCGGTGCGGTACCACATTACTACCTGACCCAAACCAGAAACAACCCAGGATCTGGCCAACAAGTATGCGAGAAATGCGAAAGTGTGAGGCAGATGATTGCAAATACCAGAACTAACCCTGACACAACCGGCGTTATCATCCAAAATATTGATCGAAAGCTGCTTTAATTGATTATTTCAGTGTGGCACCACGTTAATACGCGATCCTAACCAGAGAAAAACCCAGGATCTGGCCAACTGATACGCGAAAAATGCGAAAGTATGAGCCAGATGGTTGCTAATACCAGGCCTAAACCAGACATAACCGGCGTTATCCTCTAAAACATTAATCGCAACCATGTTTAATTGACTGTTACAGTGTGGTACCACATTACTACGTGATCCGAACCATAAAAAACCCAGGATCTGGCTAACAAGTTTGCGAAAAATTCGAAAGTATGAGCCAGATGAATGCAAATACCAGAACTAACCCCGACATAACGGGCGTTATCCTCTAAAATGTTAATCGTAACCAGATTTAATTGACAGTTTCGATGTGGTACCACATTACTACGTGATCCAAACCAGAAAAAGCCCTGGATCTGGCCACAAGTATGCGAAAAATGCGAAAGTATGAGCCAGATGATTGGAAATACCAGAACTAAAACACAAACCTAACCGGTGTGATCCTCTAAAATATTGTCCGAATACAGGTTTAATTGACCGTTTCATTCTGGTACCACATTACTACGTCATTCGAACCAGAAAAAGCCCAGGATATGGCCAACAAGTGTGCGATGAACGCGAAAGTATGACCCAGATGATTGCAAACACCAGGCCAAACACAAACCTAACCGGTGTGATCCGCTAAAATATTGATCGAATCCAGGTTTAATTGACAGTTTCATTCTGGTACCACATTACTGCGTGATCCAAACCAGAAAAAGCCCAGGATCTGGCCAACAAGTATGCGAAAGATGCGAAAGTATGAGGCAGATGATTGCAAATACCAGACCATACCCAGACTTAACCGGCGTTATCCTCTAAAGTAATAGTCGGGACCAGATTTAATTGACTGTTACAGTGTGGTACCACATTACTACGTGATCCAAACCAGAAAAAACGCAGGATCTGGCCAACTAGTATGCGAAAAATGCGAAAGTATGAGGAAGATGATTGCAAACACCAGACGTAAACCAGACATAACTGGCGTTATCCTCTAAAATATTAATGGCAACCAGGTATAATTGACTGTTTCGGTGTGGTACCGCATTACTACGTGGTCCAAGCTAGAAAAAGGCCAGGATCTGGCCAACAAGAATGCAAAACATGCGAAAGTATGAGGCAGATGATTGCAAATACCAGACCTAACTGGAACCTAACCGGTGTTATCCTATAAAATATTGATCGAAAGCTGCTTTAATTGATTATTTCAGTGTGGCACCACATTAATACGCGATCCTAACCAGAGAAAAACCCAGGATTTTGCCAACAAGTATGCGAAAAATGCAAAAGTATGAGCCAGATGATTGCAAATACCAGACCTAGCCCAGAAATAACCGGCGTTATCCTCTAAAATATTATTCGCAACCAGGTTTAATTGACTGTTTCTGTGTGGTACCACATTACTACGTGATCCAAATCAGAATAAGCCCAGGATCTGGCCTACAAGTATGCGAAAAATGCAAAAGTATGAGGCAGATGATTGCAAATACCAGACGCAACCCAGACCTAACCGGTATCATCCTCTAAAATATTGTCCGAATACAGGTTTAATTGACCGTTTCATTCTGGTACCACATTACAACGTGATCCATACCAGAAAGAAACACAGGATCTGGCCAACAACTATGCGAAGAATGCGACTGTATGCGCCAGATGCGGGAAAATACCAAACCTAGACGAGATCCAACCGGAGTTATCCTTCAAAACATTGATCGAGGCCACGTTTAATTGACTGTTTCAGTATGGTACCGCATTACTACGAGATCCGAACCAGAAAAAGTCCAGGATCTGGCCAACAAGTGTGCGAGAAATGCGAAAGTATGAGCCAGATGATAGCAAATACCAGACCGAGCACGAACCTAAACGTTGTTATCCTCTTAAATATGAACGGAAACCAAGTTGAATGGACTGTCTCATTCTGGTACCACATTACTACGTAATCCAAACCAGATCGAAGCACAGGATCTGGCCAAGAAGTATGCGAAGAATGCGAAAGTATGAGCCAGATGATTGCAAATACCAGGCCTAACACAAACCTAAACGGTGTTATCCTCTCAAATATTGATCGAATACAGGTTTAATTTTCAGTTTCATTCTGGTACCACATTACTACGTGATACAAACCAGAAAAAGCCCAAGATCTGGCCAACAAGTATGTGAAAAATGCGAAAGTATGGGCCAGATGATTGCAAATACCTGAACTAACTTAGACATAACCGGCGTGATACTCTAAAATATATATCGCAACCAAGTTTAATTGACTGTTTCGGTGTGGTACCACATTAATACGTGATCCTAACCTGAAAAAAGCCAGGATCTGGCCAACAAGAATGCAAAACATGCGAAAGTATGAGGCAGATGATTGCAAATACCAGACCTAACACAAACCTAACCGGTGTTATCCTATAAAATATTGATCGAAAGCAGCTTTCATTGATTATTTCAGGGTGGCACCACATTGCTACGTGATCCATACCAGAAAAAGCCCAGGATCTGGCCATTCAAGTAAGCGAAAAATGCGAAAGTATGACCTAGATGATGGCAAATACCAGACCTAACCCAGGCATAACATGCGTGCTCCTCTAAAATATTAATCGGAACCAGGTTTTATTGACTATTTCAGTGTGGTGCCACATTAATCCGTGATCCTAATCAGAAAAAAACCTAGGAACTGGCCATTCAAGTATGCGAAAAATGCGAAAATATGAGCTAGATGATGGCAAATACCAGACCTACCCCAGACATAACCAGCGTTGTCCTCTAATATATTAATCGTAACCAGATTTAATTGACAGTTTCGGTGTGGTATCACATTACTACGTGACCCAAACCAGAAAACGCCCAGGATCTGGCCTACAAGTATGCGAAAAATGCAAAAGTATGAGGCAGATGATTGCAAATACCAGACGCAACCCAGACCTAACCGGTATCATCCTCTAAAATATTGTCCGAATACAGGTTTAATCGACCGTTTCATTCTGGTACCACATTACTACGTGATACGAACCAGAAAAAGCCCGGGATCTGGCCAACACGTATGCGAATAATGCGAAAGTATGAGGCAGATGATTGCAAATACCAGACCTAACACAAACCTAAACGGTGTTAGCCTCTAAAATATTGAGCGAATCCAAGTTGAATTGACTTTTTCAGTCTGGTATCACATTACTACGTGATCCAAACCAGAATGAAACACAGGACCTGGCCAACAGGTATGCGAAGAATGCGTATGTATGAGCCCGATGCGGGTAAATAACAGACCTAAACGAGACGCAACCGGAGTTATCCTTTAAAATATTGATCGAGGCCACGTTTAATTGACTGTTTCAGTATGGTACCGCATTACTACGAGATCCAAACCAGAAAAAGTCCGGGATCTGGCCAACAAGTGTGCGATGAACGCGAAAGTATGACCCAGGTGATTCCAAACACCAGGCCTAACACAAACCTAACCGGTGTGATCCTCTAAAATATTCATCGAATCCAGGTTTAATTTTCAGTTTCATTCTGGTACCACATTACTACGTGATACAAACCAGAAAAAGCCCAAGATCTGGCCAACAAGTATGCGAAAAATGCGAAAGTATGGGCCAGATGATTGCAAATACCTGAACTAACTTAGACATAACCGGCGTGATACTCTAAAATATATATCGCAACCAAGTTTAATTGACTGTTTCGGTGTGGTACCACATTAATACGTGATCCTAACCTGA
The DNA here is from genome assembly GCF_051014445.1 of Colletes latitarsis. NCBI lineage: Eukaryota > Metazoa > Arthropoda > Insecta > Hymenoptera > Colletidae > Colletes > Colletes latitarsis. The sequence goes on from NC_135137.1 coordinate 5,259,718, forward strand.
CAAAAGCCAGGATCTGGCCAACAAGAATGCAAAACATGCGAAAGTATGAGGCAGATGATTGCAAATACCAGACCTACCACAAACCTAACCGGTGTTATCCTATAAAATATTGATCGAAAGCAGCTTTCATTGATTATTTCAGTGTGGCACCACATTGCTACGTGATCCATACCAGAAAAAGCCCAGGATCTGGCCATTGAAGTAAGCGAAAAATGCGAAAGTATGACCTAGATGATGGCAAATACCAGACCTAACCCAGGCATAACATGCGTGCTCCTCTAAAATATTAATCGGAACCAGGTTTTATTGACTATTTCAGTGTGGTGCCACATTAATCCGTGATCCTAATCAGAAAAAAACCTAGGAACTGGCCATTCAAGTATGCGAAGAATGCGAAAGTATGAGCTAGATGATGGCAAATTCCAGACCTTCCCCAGACATAACCAGCGTTGTCCTCTAAAATATTAATCGTAACCAGATTTAATTGACAGTTTCGGTGTGGTATCACATTACTACGTGACCCAAACCAGAAAAAGCCCAGGATCTGGCCTACAAGTATGCGAAAAATGCAAAAGTATGAGCCAGATGATAGCAAATACCAGACCGAGCACAAACCTGAACGTTGTCATCCTCTTATATATTGATAGAAACCGAGTTGAATTGATCGTGGCCACGTTTAATTGACTGTTTCAGTATGGTACCGCATTACTACGAGATCCAAACCAGAAAATGTCCAGGATATGGCCAACAAGTGTGCGATGAACGCGAAGGTATGTCCCAGATGATTGCAAATACCAGACGCAACCCAGACCTAACCGGTATCATCCTCTAAAATATTGTCCGAATACAGGTTTAATTGACCGTTTCATTCTGGTACCACATTACTACGTGATACGAGCCAGAAAAAGCCCAGGATCTGGCCAACACGTATGCGAATAATGCGAAAGTATGAGGCAGATGATTGCAAATACCAGACCTAACACAAACCTAAACGGTGTTAGTCTCTAAAATATTGAGCGAATCCAAGTTGAATTGACTTTTTCAGTCTGGTATCACATTACTACGTGATCCAAACCAGAATGAAACACAGGACCTGGCCTACAGGTATGCGAAGAATGCGTATGTATGAGCCCGATGCGGGTAAATAACAGACCTAAACGAGACGCAACCGGAGTTATCCTTTAAAATATTGATCGAGGCCACGTTTAATTGACTGTTTCAGTATGGTACCGCATTACTACGAGATCCAAACCAGAAAGAGTCCGGGATCTGGCCAACAAGTGTGCGATGAACGCGAAAGTATGACCCAGGTGATTCCAAACACCAGGCCTAACACAAACCTAACCGGTGTGATCCTCTAAAATATTGATCGAATCCAGGTTTAATTGACAGTTTCATTCTGGTAACACATTACTACGTGATACAAACCAGAAACAGCCCAGGATCTGGCCAACAAGTATGCGAAAAATGTGATGGTGAGCCAGATGATAGCAAATACCAGACCTAACACAAACCTAACCGGTGTGATCCTCTAAAATATTGACCGAATCCAAGTTTCATTGACAGTTTCATTCTGGTACGACATTACAACGTGATCCATACCAGAAAGAAACACAGGATCTGGCCAACAACTATGCGAAGAATGCGACTGTATGTGCCAGATGCGGGAAAATACCAAACCTAGACGAGATCCAACCGGAGTTATCCTTCAAAATATTCATCGAGGCCACGTTTAATTGACTGTTTCAGTATGGTACCGCATTACTACGAGATCCAAACCAGAAAAGGTCCAGGATCTGGCCAACAAGTGTGCGATGAACGCGAAAGTATGACCCAGATGATTGCAAACACCAGGCGTAACACAAGCCTAACCGGTGTGATCCTCTAAAATATTCATCGAATCCAGGTTTAATTGACAGTTTCATTCTGGTACCACATTACTGCGTGATACAAACCAGAAAATGCTCAGGATCAGGCCAACAGGTATGCGAAGAATGCGAAAGTATGAGACAGATGAGGGCAAATCCCAGACCTAAACGCAAACCAACCGGTGTTATACTTTAAAATATTGATCGAGGCCACGTTTAATTGACTTTTTCAGTATGGTACCACATTACTACGAGATCCAAACTAGAAAAAGCCCAGGATCTGGCCGATAAGCATGCGAAAAATGCGAAAGTATTAGCCAGATGAGGGCAAATCACAGACCTAAACGAGACCCAACCGGGGTTATCCTTTAAAATATTGATCGAGGCCACGTTGAACTGACTGTTTCAGTGTGGTACCACATTACTACGAGATCCAAACCAGAAGAAGTCCTGGATCTGGCCAACAAGTGTGGGAAGAATGCGAAAGTATGAGCCAGATGACTGCAAATACCAGGCCTAACACAAACCTAACCGGTGTGATCCTCTAAAATATTGATCGAATCCAGGTTTAGTTGACTGTTTCAGTCTGATACCACATTACTACGTGATCCAAACCATAAAGAAACACAGTATCTGGCCAACCAGTATGCGATGAACGTGAAAGTATGACCCAGATGATTGCAAACACCAGGCCTAGCACAAACCTAAACGGTGTTATCCTCTTAAATATTGATCGAATACAGGTTTAATTTACAGTTTCACTCTGGTACCACATTACTACGAGATCCCAACCAGAAAAAGCCCCGCATCAGGCCAACAGGTATGCGAGGAATGCGAAGGTATGAGACAGATGAGGGCAATTACCAGACCTAACACAAACCTAACCGGTGTGATCCTCTAAAATATTGACCGAATCCAGGTTTCATTGACATTTGCATTCTGGTACCACATTACTACGTGATACAAACCAGAAAGAGTCCAGGATCTGGCCAACAAGTATGCGAAAAATGCGATAGTATGAATCGGATGAGTGCAAATACCAGACCTAACACAAACCTAAACGGTGTTATCTCTTAAATATAGATCGAAACGAAGTTGAATTGGCTGTTTGATTCTGGTACCACATTACAACCTGATCCAAACCAGATCGAAACACAGGACCTGACCAACAAGTATGCGAAGAATGCGAAAGTATGAGCCAGATGATTGCAAATACCAGGCCTAAACGTGAACTAACCGGTGTTATACTTTAAAATATTGATCGCGGTCAGGTTTAATTGACTGTTTTTTGTGGTACCACATTACTACACAATCCCAACCAGAAAAAGCCGAGGATCTGGCCATCAAGCATGCGAGAAATGCGAAAATATGAGCCAGATGATAGCAAATACCAGACCAAGCACAAACCTAAACGGTGTAATCCTCTTAAATATTGATCGAAACCAAGTTGAATTGACTTTTTCAGTCTGGTACCACATTGCTACGTGATCCAAACCAGAAAGAAACACAGGATCTGGTCAACAAGTATGCGAAGAATGCGAATGTATGAGCCAGATGCGGGAAAATACCAAACCTAGACGAGATCCAACCGGAGTTATCCTTCAAAATATTGATCGAGGCCACGTTTAATTGACTGCTTCAGTATGGTACCGCATTACTACGAGATCCAAACCAGAAAAAGTCCGGGATCTGGCCAACAAGTGTGCGAGGAACGCGAAAGTATGACCCAGGTGATTCCAAACACCAGGCCTAACACAAACCTAACCGGTGTGATCCTCTAAAATATTGATCGAATCCAGGTTTAATTGACAGTTTCATTCTGGTAACACATTACTACGTGATACAAACCAGAAACAGCCCAGGATCTGGCCAACAAGTATGCGAAAAATGTGATGGTGTGAGCCAGATGATTGCAAATACCAGGCTAACACAAACGTAACCGGTGTGATCCTCTAAAATATTGACCGAATCCAGGATTAATTGACCGTTTCATTCTGGTACCACATTACTACGAGATCCCAACCAGAAAAAGCCCAGGATCTGGCCAACAAGCATGCGAGAAATGCGAATGTATGAGCCAGATGATAGCGAATACCAGACCGAGCACAAACCTAAACGTTGTTATCCTCTTAAATATTGATAGAAACCGAGTTGAATTGGCTGTTTCAGCCTGTTACCGCATTACTGCGTGACACAAACCAGAAAGAAACACAGGATCTGGCCAACAAGTATGGGAAGAATGCTAAAGTATGAGCCAGATGTTTGCAACTACCAGGCCTATCACAAACCTAACCGGTGTGATCCTCTAAAATATTGATCGAATCCAGGTTTAGTTGACTGTTTCATTGTGGTACCACATTACTACGAGATCCCAACCAGAAAAAGCCCAGGATCTGGCCAACAAGCATGCGAGAAATGCGAAAGTATGAGCCAGATGATTGCAAATACCAGACCTAACACAAACCTAACCGGTGTGATCCTCTAAACTATTCACCGAATCCAGGTTTCATTGACAGTTTCATTCTGGTACCACATTACTAGGTGATACAAACCAGAAAGAAACACAGGATCTGGCCAACAAGTATGCGAAAAATGCGATAGTATGAATCGGATGAGTGCAAATAACAGACCTAACACAAACCTAAACGGTGTTATCCCTTAAATAATGACCGAATCCAGGATTAATTGACCGTTTCATTCTGGTACCACATTACTACGAGATCCCAACCAGAAAAAGCCCCGCATCAGGCCAACAGGTATGCGAAGAATGCGAAGGTATGAGACAGATGAGGGCAATTACCAGACCTAACACAAACCTAACCGGTGTGATCCTCTAAAATATTGACCGAATCCAGGTTTAATTGACAGTTTCATTCTGGTAACACATTACTACGTGATACAAACCAGAAACAGCCCAGGATCTGGCCAACAAGTATGCGAAAAATGTGATGGTGAGCCAGATGATAGCAAATACCAGACCTAACACAAACCTAACCGGTGTGATCCTCTAAAATATTGACCGAATCCAAGTTTCATTGACAGTTTCATTCTGGTACGACATTACAACGTGATCCATACCAGAAAGAAACACAGGATCTGGCCAACAACTATGCGAAGAATGCGACTGTATGTGCCAGATGCGGGAAAATACCAAACCTAGACGAGATCCAACCGGAGTTATCCTTCAAAATATTCATCGAGGCCACGTTTAATTGACTGTTTCAGTATGGTACCGCATTACTACGAGATCCAAACCAGAAAAGGTCCAGGATCTGGCCAACAAGTGTGCGATGAACGCGAAAGTATGACCCAGATGATTGCAAACACGAGGCGTAACACAAGCCTAACCGGTGTGATCCTCTAAAATATTCATCGAATCCAGGTTTAATTGACAGTTTCATTCTGGTACCACATTACTGCGTGATACAAACCAGAAAATGCTCAGGATCAGGCCAACAGGTATGCGAAGAATGCGAAAGTATGAGACAGATGAGGGCAAATCCCAGACCTAAACGCAAACCAACCGGTGTTATACTTTAAAATATTGATCGAGGCCACGTTTAATTGACTTTTTCAGTATGGTACCACATTACTACGAGATCCAAACTAGAAAAAGCCCAGGATCTGGCCGATAAGCATGCGAAAAATGCGAAAGTATTAGCCAGATGAGGGCAAATCACAGACCTAAACGAGACCCAACCGGGGTTATCCTTTAAAATATTGATCGAGGCCACGTTGAACTGACTGTTTCAGTGTGGTACCACATTACTACGAGATCCAAACCAGAAGAAGTCCTGGATCTGGCCAACAAGTGTGGGAAGAATGCGAAAGTATGAGCCAGATGACTGCAAATACCAGGCCTAACACAAACCTAACCGGTGTGATCCTCTAAAATATTGATCGAATCCAGGTTTAGTTGACTGTTTCAGTCTGATACCACATTACTACGTGATCCAAACCAGAAAGAAACACAGTATCTGGCCAACCAGTATGCGATGAACGTGAAAGTATGACCCAGATGATTGCAAACACCAGGCCTAGCACAAACCTAAACGGTGTTATCCTCTTAAATATTGATCGAATACAGGTTTAATTTACAGTTTCACTCTGGTACCACATTACTACGAGATCCCAACCAGAAAAAGCCCCGCATCAGGCCAACAGGTATGCGAGGAATGCGAAGGTATGAGACAGATGAGGGCAATTACCAGACCTAACACAAACCTAACCGGTGTGATCCTCTAAAATATTGACCGAATCCAGGTTTCATTGACATTTGCATTCTGGTACCACATTACTACGTGATACAAACCAGAAAGAGTCCAGGATCTGGCCAACAAGTATGCGAAAAATGCGATAGTATGAATCGGATGAGTGCAAATACCAGACCTAACACAAACCTAAACGGTGTTATCTCTTAAATATAGATCGAAACGAAGTTGAATTGGCTGTTTGATTCTGGTACCACATTACAACCTGATCCAAACCAGATCGAAACACAGGACCTGACCAACAAGTATGCGAAGAATGCGAAAGTATGAGCCAGATGATTGCAAATACCAGGCCTAAACGTGAACTAACCGGTGTTATACTTTAAAATATTGATCGCGGTCAGGTTTAATTGACTGTTTTTTGTGGTACCACATTACTACACAATCCCAACCAGAAAAAGCCGAGGATCTGGCCATCAAGCATGCGAGAAATGCGAAAATATGAGCCAGATGATAGCAAATACCAGACCAAGCACAAACCTAAACGGTGTAATCCTCTTAAATATTGATCGAAACCAAGTTGAATTGACTTTTTCAGTCTGGTACCACATTGCTACGTGATCCAAACCAGAAAGAAACACAGGATCTGGTCAACAAGTATGCGAAGAATGCGAATGTATGAGCCAGATGCGGGAAAATACCAAACCTAGACGAGATCCAACCGGAGTTATCCTTCAAAATATTGATCGAGGCCACGTTTAATTGACTGCTTCAGTATGGTACCGCATTACTACGAGATCCAAACCAGAAAAAGTCCGGGATCTGGCCAACAAGTGTGCGAGGAACGCGAAAGTATGACCCAGGTGATTCCAAACACCAGGCCTAACACAAACCTAACCGGTGTGATCCTCTAAAATATTGATCGAATCCAGGTTTAATTGACAGTTTCATTCTGGTAACACATTACTACGTGATACAAACCAGAAACAGCCCAGGATCTGGCCAACAAGTATGCGAAAAATGTGATGGTGTGAGCCAGATGATTGCAAATACCAGGCTAACACAAACGTAACCGGTGTGATCCTCTAAAATATTGACCGAATCCAGGATTAATTGACCGTTTCATTCTGGTACCACATTACTACGAGATCCCAACCAGAAAAAGCCCAGGATCTGGCCAACAAGCATGCGAGAAATGCGAATGTATGAGCCAGATGATAGCGAATACCAGACCGAGCACAAACCTAAACGTTGTTATCCTCTTAAATATTGATAGAAACCGAGTTGAATTGGCTGTTTCAGCCTGTTACCGCATTACTGCGTGACACAAACCAGAAAGAAACACAGGATCTGGCCAACAAGTATGGGAAGAATGCTAAAGTATGAGCCAGATGTTTGCAACTACCAGGCCTATCACAAACCTAACCGGTGTGATCCTCTAAAATATTGATCGAATCCAGGTTTAGTTGACTGTTTCATTGTGGTACCACATTACTACGAGATCCCAACCAGAAAAAGCCCAGGATCTGGCCAACAAGCATGCGAGAAATGCGAAAGTATGAGCCAGATGATTGCAAATACCAGACCTAACACAAACCTAACCGGTGTGATCCTCTAAACTATTCACCGAATCCAGGTTTCATTGACAGTTTCATTCTGGTACCACATTACTAGGTGATACAAACCAGAAAGAAACACAGGATCTGGCCAACAAGTATGCGAAAAATGCGATAGTATGAATCGGATGAGTGCAAATAACAGACCTAACACAAACCTAAACGGTGTTATCCCTTAAATAATGACCGAATCCAGGATTAATTGACCGTTTCATTCTGGTACCACATTACTACGAGATCCCAACCAGAAAAAGCCCCGCATCAGGCCAACAGGTATGCGAAGAATGCGAAGGTATGAGACAGATGAGGGCAATTACCAGACCTAACACAAACCTAACCGGTGTGATCCTCTAAAATATTGACCGAATCCAGGTTTAATTGACAGTTTCATTCTGGTAACACATTACTACGTGATACAAACCAGAAACAGCCCAGGATCTGGCCAACAAGTATGCGAAAAATGTGATGGTGAGCCAGATGATAGCAAATACCAGACCTAACACAAACCTAACCGGTGTGATCCTCTAAAATATTGACCGAATCCAAGTTTCATTGACAGTTTCATTCTGGTACGACATTACAACGTGATCCATACCAGAAAGAAACACAGGATCTGGCCAACAACTATGCGAAGAATGCGACTGTATGTGCCAGATGCGGGAAAATACCAAACCTAGACGAGATCCAACCGGAGTTATCCTTCAAAATATTCATCGAGGCCACGTTTAATTGACTGTTTCAGTATGGTACCGCATTACTACGAGATCCAAACCAGAAAAGGTCCAGGATCTGGCCAACAAGTGTGCGATGAACGCGAAAGTATGACCCAGATGATTGCAAACACCAGGCGTAACACAAGCCTAACCGGTGTGATCCTCTAAAATATTCATCGAATCCAGGTTTAATTGACAGTTTCATTCTGGTACCACATTACTGCGTGATACAAACCAGAAAATGCTCAGGATCAGGCCAACAGGTATGCGAAGAATGCGAAAGTATGAGACAGATGAGGGCAAATCCCAGACCTAAACGCAAACCAACCGGTGTTATACTTTAAAATATTGATCGAGGCCACGTTTAATTGACTTTTTCAGTATGGTACCACATTACTACGAGATCCAAACTAGAAAAAGCCCAGGATCTGGCCGATAAGCATGCGAAAAATGCGAAAGTATTAGCCAGATGAGGGCAAATCACAGACCTAAACGAGACCCAACCGGGGTTATCCTTTAAAATATTGATCGAGGCCACGTTGAACTGACTGTTTCAGTGTGGTACCACATTACTACGAGATCCAAACCAGAAGAAGTCCTGGATCTGGCCAACAAGTATGCGAAAAATGCGATAGTATGAATCGGATGAGTGCAAATAACAGACCTAACACAAACCTAAACGGTGTTATCCCTTAAATAATGACCGAATCCAGGATTAATTGACCGTTTCATTCTGGTACCACATTACTACGAGATCCCAACCAGAAAAAGCCCCGCATCAGGCCAACAGGTATGCGAAGAATGCGAAGGTATGAGACAGATGAGGGCAATTACCAGACCTAACACAAACCTAACCGGTGTGATCCTCTAAAATATTGACCGAATCCAGGTTTCATTGACATTTGCATTCTGGTACCACATTACTACGTGATACAAACCAGAAAGAGTCCAGGATCTGGCCAACAAGTAAGCGAAAAATGCGATAGTATGAATCGGATGAGTGCAAATACCAGACCAAGCACAAACCTAAACGGTGTTATCGTCTTAAATATTGATCGAAACCAAGTTGAATTGACTTTTTCAGTCTGGTACCACATTGCTACGTGATCCAAACCAGAAAGAAACACAGGATCTGGCCAACAAGACTGGGAAGAATGCTAAAGTATGACCCAGATGATTGCAAACACCAGGCCTAACACAAACCTAACCGGTGTGATCGTCTAAAATATTGATCGAATCCAGGTTTAATTGACAGTTTCATTCTGGTACCACATTACTGCGTGTTCCAAACCAGAAAAAGCCCAGGATCTGGCCAACAAGTATGCGAAAGATGCGAAAGTATGAGGCAGCTGATTGCAAATACCAGCACATACCCAGACTTAACCGGCGTTATCCTCTAAAATATTAGTCGGAACCAGATTTAATTGACTGTTGCAGTGTGGTACCACATTACTACGTGATCCAATCCAGAAAAAACACAGGATCTGGCCAACTAGTATGCGAAAAATGCGAAAGTATGAGGAAGATGATTGCAAACACCAGGCCTAGCACAAACCTAAACGGTGTTATCCTCTTAAATATTGATCGAATACAGGTTTAATTTACAGTTTCATTCTGGTACCACATTACTACGAGATCCCAACCAGAAAAAGTCCAGGATCTGGCCAACAAGCATGCGAGAAATGCGAAAGTATGAGCCAGATGATAGCGAATACCAGACAGAGCACAAACCTAAACGTTGTTATCCTCTTAAATATTGATAGAAACCGAGTTGAATTGGCTGCTTCAGCCTGTTACCGCATTACTGCGTGACACAATCCAGAAAGAAACACAGGATCTGGCCAACAAGTATGGGAAGAATGCAAAAGTATGAGCAAGATGATTGCAAATACCAGACGTAACCCAGACATAAGCGGTGTTATCCTCTAAAATATTGGTCGAATCCAGGTTGAATGGACTATTTCTGTGTGGTACCGCATTACTACGTGGTCCAAGCCAGAAAAAGGCCAGGATCTGACCATTCAAGTATGCGAAAAATGCGAAAGTATGAGCAAGATGATTGCAAATACCAGACGTAACCCAGACATAAACGGTGTTATCCTCTAAAATATTGGTCGAATCCAGGTTGAATGGACTATTTCTGTGTGGTACCGCATTACTACGTGGTCCAAGCCAGAAAAAGGACAGGATCTGACCATTCAAGTATGCGAAAAATACGAAAGTATGAGCAAGATGATTGCAAATATCAGACCTACCACAAACCTAACCGGTGTTATCCTATAAAATATTGATCGAAAGCAGCTTTCATTGATTATTTCAGTGTGGCACCACATTGCTACGTGATCCATACCAGAAAAAGCCCAGGATCTGGCCATTCAAGTATGCGAAAAATGCGAAAGTATGACCTAGATGATGGCAAATATCAGACCTAACCCAGGCATAACATGCGTGCTCCTCTAAAATATTAATCGGAACCAGGTTTTATTGACTATTTCAGTGTGGTGCCACATTAATCCGTGATCCTAATCAGAAAAAAACCTAGGAACTGGCCATTCAAGTATGCGAAAAATGCGAAAGTATGAGCTAGATGATGGCAAATACCAGACATACCCCAGACATAACCAGCGTTGTCCTCTAAAATATTAATCGTAACCAGATTTAATTGACAGTTTCGGTGTGGTATCACATTACTACGTGACCCAAACCAGAAAAAGCCCAGGATCTGGCCTACAAGTATGCGAAAAATGCAAAAGTATGAGGCAGATGATTGCAAATACCAGACGCAACCCAGACCTAACCGGTATCATCCTCTAAAATATTGTCCGAATACAGGTTTAATTAACCGTTTCATTCTGGTACCACATTACTACGTGATACGAGCCAGAAAAAGCCCAGGATCTGGCCAACACGTATGCGAATAATGCGAAAGTATGAGGCAGATGATTGCAAATACCAGACCTAACACAAACCTAAACGGTGTTAGCCTCTAAAATATTGAGCGAATCCAAGTTGAATTGACTTTTTCAGTCTGGTATCACATTACTACGTGATCCAAACCAGAATGAAACACAGGACCTGGCCTACAGGTATGCGAAGAATGCGTATGTATGAGCCCGATGCGGGTAAATAACAGACCTAAACGAGACGCAACCGGAGTTATCCTTTAAAATATTGATCGAGGCCACGTTTAATTGACTGATTCAGTATGGTACCGCATTACTACGAGATCCAAACCAGAAAGAGTCCGGGATCTGGCCAACGAGTGTGCGATGAACGCGAAAGTATGACCCAGGTGATTCCAAACACCAGGCCTAACACAAACCTAACCGGTGTGATCCCCTAAAATATTGATCGAATTCAGGTTTAATTGACAGTTTCATTCTGGTAACACATCGCTACGTGATACAAACCAGAAACAGCCCAGGATCTGGCCAACAAGTATGCGAAAAATGTGATGGGGTGAGCCAGATGATAGCAAATACCAGGCTAACACAAACCTAACCGGTGTGATCCTCTAAAATATTCATCGAATCCAGGTTTAATTGACAGTTTCATTCTGGTACCACATTACTACGTGATCCATAACAGAAAGAAACACAGGATCTGGCCAACAAGTATGCGAAGAATGCGAAAGTATGAGCCAGGTGATTGCAAATACCAGGCCTAACACAAACCTAAACGGTGTTATCCTCTAAATGTTGATCGAAAACAGGTTTAATTTACAGTTTCATTCTGGTACCACATTACTACGTGATACAAACCAGAAAAAGCCCAGGATCTGGCCAACAAGTATGCGAAAAATGTGATGGTATGAGCCAGATGATTGCAAATACCAGGCTAACACAAACCTAACCGGTGTGAACCTCTAAAATAATGACCGAATCCAGGATTAATTGACCGTTTCATTCTGGTACCACATTACTACGAGATCCTAACCAGAAAAAGCCCAGGATCTGGCCAACAAGCATGCGAGAAATACGAAAGTATGAGCCAGATGATTGCAAATACCAGACCTAACACAAACCTAACCGGTGTGATCCTCTAAAATATTGACCGAATCCAAGTTTCATTGACAGTTTCATTCTGGTACCACATTACAACGTGATCCATACCAGAAAGAAACACAGGATCTGGCCAACAACTATGCGAAGAATGCGACTGTATGTGCCAGATGCGGGAAAATACCAAACCTAGACGAGATCCAACCGGAGTTATCCTTCAAAACATTCATCGAGGCCACGTTTAATTGACTGTTTCAGTATGGTACCGCATTACTACGAGATCCAAACCAGAAGGAAACACAGGATCTGGCCAACAAGTATGCGAAGAATGCGAATGTAAGAGCCAAATGCGGGTAAATACCAGACCTGGACGAGACCCAATCGGAGTTATCCATCAATATATTGATCCAGGCCACGTTTAATTGACTGTTTCAGTATGGTACCACATTACTACGTTATCTAAACCAGAAAAAGTCCAGGATCTGGCCAACAAGTATGCGACAAATGCGATACTATGAACGAGATGATTGCAAATACCAGACCTAACACAAACCTAAACGGTGTTATCCCTTAAATATTGATTGAAACGAAGTTGAATTGGCTGTTTCATTCTGGTACCACATTACTACGTGATCTAAACCAGATCGAAACACAGGACCTGACCAACAAGTATGCGAAGAAGGCGATAGTATGAGCCAGATGATTGCAAATACCAGGCTAACACAAACCTAACCGGTGTGATCCTCTAAAATATTGACCGAATCCAGGATTAATTGACCGTTTCATTCTGGTACCACATTACTAGGAGATCCCAACCAGAAAAAGCCCAGGATCTAGCCAACAAGCATGCGAGAAATGCGAAAGTATGAGCCAGATGATAGCAAATACCAGACCGAGCACGAACCTAAACGTTGTTATCCTCTTAAATATGGACAGAAACCAAGTTGAATTGACTGTCTCATTCTGGTACCACATTACTACGTGATCCAAACCAGATCGAAGCACAGGATCTGGCCAAGAAGTATGCGAAGAATGCGAAAGTATGATCCAGATGATTGCAAATACCAGGCCTAACACAAACCTAAACGGTGATATCCTCTCAAATATTGATCGAATACAGGTTTAATTTTCAGTTTCATTCTGGTACCACATTACTACGTGATACAAACCAGAAAAAGCCCAAGATCTGGCGAACAAGTATGCGAAAAATGCGATAGTATGGGCCAGATGAGGGCAAATACCAGACATAACACAAACCTGACCGGTGTGATCCTCTAAAATATTGACCGAATCCAGGTTTCATTGACATTTGCATTCTGGTACCACATTGCTACGTGATTCAAACCAGAAAGAAACACAGGATCTGGCCAACAAGTATGCGAAGAATGCGAATGTATGAGCCAGATGCGGGAAAATGCCAAACCTAGACGAGATCCAACCGGAGTTATCCTTCAAAATATTGATCGAGGCCACGTTTAATTGACTGCTTCAGTATGGTACCGCATTATTACGAGATCCAAACCAGAAAAAGTCCGGGATCTGGCCAACAAGTGTGCGAGGAACGCGAAAGTATGACCCAGGTGATTCCAAACACCAGGCCTAACACAAACCTAACCGGTGTGATCCTCTAAAATATTGATCGAATCCAGGTTTAATTGACAGTTTCATTCTGGTAACACATTACTACGTGATACAAACCAGAAACAGCCAAGGATCTGGCCAACAAGTATGCGAAAAATGTGATGGTGTGAGCCAGATGATTGCAAATACCAGGCTAACACAAACCTAACCGGTGTGATCCCCTAAATGTTCATCGAATCCAGGTTTTATTGACAGTTTCATTCTGGTACCACATTAGTACGTGATCCATACCAGAAAGAAACACAGGATCTGGCCAACAAGTATGCGAAGAATGCGAAAGTATGAGCCAGAGGATTGCAAATACCAGACCTAACACAAACCTAAACGGTGTTATCCTCTAAATGTTGATCGAATACAGGTTTAATTAACAGTTTCATTCTGGTACCACATTACTACGTGATACAAACCAGAAAAAGCCCAGGATCTGGCCAACAAGTGTGCGAAAAATGTGATGGTATGAGCCAGATGATTGCAAATACCAGGCTAACACAAACCTAACCGGTGTGATCCTCTAAAATATTGATCGAATCCAGGATTAATTGACCGTTTCATTCTGGTACCACATTACTACGAGATCCCAACCAGAAAAAGCCCAGGATCTGGCCAACAAGCATGCGAGAAATGCGAAAATATGAGCCAGATGATAGCAAATACCAGACCGAGCACGAACCTAAACGTTGTTATCCTCTCAAATATTGATAGAAACCAAGTTGAATTGACTGTCTCATTCTGGTACCACATTACTACGTGACACAAACCAGAAAGAAACACAGGATCTGGCCAACAAGACTGGGAAGAATGCTAAAGTATGAGCCAGATGATTGCAACTACCAGGCCTATCACAAACCTAACCGGTGTGATCCTCTAAAATATTGATCGAATCCAGGTTTAGTTGACTGTTTCATTCTGGTACCATATTACTACGTGATACAAACCTTAAAAAGCCCCGCATCAGGCCAACAGGTATGCGAAGAATGCGAAGGTATGAGACAGATGAGGGCAATTACCAGACCTAACACAAACCTAACCGGTGTGATCGTCTAAAATATTGACCGAATCCAGGTTTCATTGACATTTGCATTCTGGTACCACATTACTACGTGATACAAACCAGAAAGAGTCCTGGATCTGGCCAACAAGTATGCGAAAAATGCGATAGTAAGAATCGGATGAGTGCAAATACCAGACCTAACACAAACCTAAACGGTGTTATCTCTTAAATATCGATCGAAACGAAGTTGAATTGGCTGTTTCATTCTGGTACCACATTACAACCTGATCCAAACCAGTTCGAAACACAGGACCTGACCAACAAGTATGCGAAGAATGCGAAAGTATGAGCCAGATGATTGCAAATACCAGGCCTAAACGTGAACTAACCGGTGTTATACTTTAAAATATTGATCGCGGTCAGGTTTAATTGACTGTTTATTGTGGTACCACATTACTACACAATCCCAACCAGAAAAAGCCCAGGATCTGGCCATCAAGCATGCGAGCAATGCGAAAATATGAGCCAGATGATAGCAAATACCAGACCAAGCACAAACCTAAACGGTGTTATCGTCTTAAATATTGATCGAAACCAAGTTGAATTGACTTTTTCAGTCTGGTACCACATTGCTACGTGATCCAAACCAGAAAGAAACACAGGATCTGGCCAACAAGACTGGGAAGAATGCTAAAGTATGACCCAGATGATTGCAAACACCAGGCCTAACACAAACCTAACCGGTGTGATCGTCTAAAATATTGATCGAATCCAGGTTTAATTGACAGTTTCATTCTGGTACCACATTACTGCGTGATCCAAACCAGAAAAAGCCCAGGATCTGGCCAACAAGTATGCGAAAGATGCGAAAGTATGAGGCAGCTGATTGCAAATACCAGAACATACCCAGACTTAACCGGCGTTATCCTCTAAAATATTAGTCGGAACCAGATTTAATTGACTGTTGCAGTGTGGTACCACATTACTACGAGATCCCAACCAGAAAAAGTCCAGGATCTGGCCAACAAGCATGCGAGAAATGCGAAAGTATGAGCCAGATGATAGCGAATACCAGACCGAGCACAAACCTAAACGTTGTTATCCTCTTAAATATTGATAGAAACCGAGTTGAATTGGCTGCTTCAGCCTGTTACCGCATTACTGCGTGACACAAACCAGAAAGAAACACAGGATCTGGCCAACAAGTATGGGAAGAATGCAAAAGTATGAGCAAGATGATTGCAAATACCAGACGTAACCCAGACATAAACGGTGTTATCCTCTAAAATATTGGTCGAATCCAGGTTGAATGGACTATTTCTGTGTGGTACCGCATTACTACGTGGTCCAAGCCAGAAAAAGGCCAGGATCTGACCATTCAAGTATGCGAAAAATGCGAAAGTATGAGCAAGATGATTGCAAATTCCAGAACCCCGACCTAACCGGTGTCATCCTCTAAAATATTGATCGAATCCAGGTTGACTGGACTATATCAGTGTGGCCCCACATTAATACGCGATCCTAACCAGAGAAAAACCCAGGATCTGGCCAACAAGTATGCAAAAAATGCAATAGTATGAGCCAGATGATTGCAAATACCAGACCTAACCCAGAAATAACCGGCGTTATCCTCTAAAATATTAATCGGAACCAGGTTTAATTGACTGTTTCTGTGTGATACCACATTACTGCGTGATCCAAATCAGAATAAGCCCAGGATCTGCCCAACAGGTATGCGAAAAACCCGAAAGTATGAGGCAGATGATTGCAAATACCAGACCTCACCCAGGCATATCCGGCGTTGTCCTCTAAAATATTATTCGCAACCAGGTTTAATTGACAGTTTCGGTGTGTTACCACATTACTACGTGATGCAAACCGGAAAAAACGCAGGATCTCGACAACAAGTATGTGAAAAATGCGAAAGTATGGGCCAGATGAATGCAAATACCTGAACTAACCCAGACATAACCGGCGTGATACTCTAAAATATATACCGCAACCAAGTTTAATTGACTGTTTCGGTGTGGTACCACATTAATACGCGATCCTAACCAGAGAAAGCCCAGGATCTGGCCAACAAGTATGCGAAAATTGCGAAAGTATGAGGCAGATGAGTGCAAATACCAGACCCAACACAAACCTAAACGGTGTTAGCCTCTAAAATATTGATCCAATCCAAGTTGAATTGACTTTTTCAGTCTGGTATCACATTACTACGTGATCCAAACCAGAAAGAAACACAGGACCTGGCCAACAGGTATGCGAAGAATGCGAATGTATGAGCCAGATGTGCGTAAATACCAGACCTAAACGAGACGCAACCAGTGTTATCCTTTAAAATATTGATCGAGGCCACGTTTAATTGACCGTTCCAGTATGGTACCGCATTACTACGAGATCAAAACCAGAAAAAGTCCAGGATCTGGCCAACAAGTGTGCGATGAACGCGAAAGTATGACCCAGGTGATTCCAAACACCAGGCCTAACACAAACCTAACCGGTGTGATCCTCTAAAATATTGATCGAATCCAGGTTTAATTGACAGTTTCATTCTGGTACCACATTACTACGTAAAACCAACCAGAAAAAACGTAGGATCTGGCCAACTAGTATGCGAAAAATGCGAAAGTATGAGGAAGATGATTGCAAACACCAGACGTAACCCAGACATAACCGGCGTTATCCTCTAAAATATTAGTGGCAACCAGGTATAATTGACTGTTTCGGTGTGGTACCGCATTACTACATGGTCCAAGCCAGAAAAAGGCCAGGATCTGACCATTCAAGTATGCCAAAAATGCGAAAGTATGAGCTAGATGATGCCAAATACTAGACCTAACCCAGACATAACCGGCGTTCTCCTCCAAAATATTGATCGAATACAGATTTAATTGACTGTTTCGGTGTGGTACCACATTACTACGTGATCCAAATCAGAAAAAGCCCAGGATCTGGCCTACAAGTATGCGAAAAAAGCGAAAGTATGAGCCAGATGATTGCAAATACCAGGCCCAACAAAAACCCAAAGGGTGTAATTCTCTTAAATATTGATCGAATACAGGTTTAATTTATAGTTTCATTCTGGTACCACATTACTACGAGACCCCAACCAGAAAAAGGCCAGGATCTGGCCAACAAGTATGCGAAAAATGCGATAGTATGAGCCAGATGATTGCAAATACCAGACCTAACGCAAACCTAACCGGTGTTATCCTATAAAATATTGATCGAAAGCAGCTTTATTTGATTATTTCAGTGTGGCACCACATTAATACGCGATCCTAATCAGAGAAAAACCCAGGATTTTGCCAACAAGTATGGGAAAAATGCAAAAGTATGAGCCGGATGATTGCAAATACCAGACCTGACCCAGAAATAACCGGCGTTATCCTGTAAAATATTAATCGGAAACAGGTTTAATTGACTGTTTCTGTGTGGTACCACGTTACTACGTGATCCAAATCAGAATAAGCCCAGGATCTGCCCTATAGGTATGCGAAAAATCCGAAAGTATGAGGCAGATGATTGCAAATACCAGGCCTCACCCAGGCATAACCGGCGTTATCCTCTAAAATATTATTCGCAACCAGGTTTAATT
The DNA here is from genome assembly GCF_051014445.1 of Colletes latitarsis. Classification (NCBI taxonomy): domain Eukaryota; kingdom Metazoa; phylum Arthropoda; class Insecta; order Hymenoptera; family Colletidae; genus Colletes; species Colletes latitarsis. Next base: position 5,278,360 of record NC_135137.1, read on the forward strand.
GACTGTTTCGGTTTGGTACCACATCACTACGTGATCCCAACCAGAAAAAACGCAGGATCTCGCCAACAAGTATGTGAAAAATGCGAAAGTATGGGCCAGATGCTTGCAAATATCTGAACTAACACAAACCTGACCGGTGAGATCCTCTAAAATATTGACCGAATCCAGGTTTCATTGACAGTTTCAATCTGGTACCACATTACTACGTGATCCGTACCAGAAAGAAACACAGGATCTGGCCAAGAAGAATGCGTAATATGCGAAAGTACGAGCCAGATGATTGCGAACACCAAACGTAACCCAGACATAACCGGTGTTATCCTATAAAATATTGATCGAAAGCAGCTTTAATTGATTATTTCAGTGTGGCACCACATTACTACGTGATCCATACCAGAAAAAGCCCAGGATCTGGCCATTCAAGTATGCGAAAAATGCGAAAGTATGAGCTAGATGATGGCAAATACCAGACCTAACCCAGACATAACCAGCGTTGTCCTCTAAAATATTAATCGTAACCAGATTTAGTTGACAGTTTCGGTGTGGTATCACATTACTACGTGACCCAAACCAGAAAAAACCCAGGATCTGGCCAACAGGTATGCGTAAATGCAAAAGTATGAGGCAGATGGTTGCAAATACCAGATCTAACCCAGACATAACCGGCGTTATCCTCTAAAGTGTTGATCGGATCCAGGTTTAATTGACTGTTTCGGTGTGGTACCACATTACTACGTGATCCAAGTCAGAAAAGCCCAGGATCTGCCCAACAAGTATGCGAAGAATGCGAAAGTATGAGGCAGATGATTGCAAATACCAGACCTAACACAAACCTAAACGGTGTTAGCCTCTTAAATATTGATCGAAACCAAGTTGAAATGACTTTTTCAGTCTGGTGCCACATTGCTACGTGATCCAAACCAGAAAGAAACACAGGATCTGGCCAACAAGTACGCGAAGAATGCGAATGTATGAGCCAGATGCGGGAAAATACCAGACCTAGACGAGATCCAACCGGAGTTATCCTTCAAAATATTCATCGAGGCCACGTTCAATTGACTGTTTCTGTATGGTACCGCATTACTACGAGATCCAAACCACAAAAAGTCCAGGATATGGCCAACAAGTGTGCGATGAACGCGAAAGTATGACCCAGATGATTGCAAACACCAGGCCTAACACAAACCTAGCCGGTGTGATCCTCTAAAATATTGACCGAATCCAGGATTAATTAACCGTTTCATTCTGGTACCACATTACTACGAGATCCCAACCAGAAAAAGCCCAGGATCTGGCCAACATGTATGCGAATAATGCAAAAGTATGAGGCAGATGATTGCAAATACCAGACCTAACACAAACCTAAACGGTGTTAGCCTCTAAAATATTGAGCGAATCCAAGTTGAATTGACTTTTTCAGTCTGGTATCACATTACTACGTGATCCAAACCAGAAAGAAACACAGACCTGGCCAACAGGTATGCGAAGAATGCGTATGTATGAGCTCGATGCGGGTAAATAACAGACCTAAACGAGACGCAACCGGAGTTATCCTTTAAAATATTGATCGAGGCCGCGTTTAATTGACTGTTTCAGTATGGTACCGCATTACTACGAGATCCAAACTAGAAAAAGTCCGGGATCTGGCCAACAAGTGTGCGATGAACGCGAAAGTATGACCCAGGTGATTCCAAACACCAGGCCTAACACAAACCTAAACGGTGTTATTCTCTTAAATATTGATCGAATACAGATTTAATTTACAGTATCATTCTGGTACCACATTACTACGAGATCCCAACCAGAAAAAGCTCATGATCTGGCCAACAAGTATGCGAAAAATGCGATAGTATGAGCCAGATGATTGCAAATACCAGGCTAACACAAACCTAACCGGTGTGATCCTCTAAAATATTGACCGAATCCAGGATTAATTAACCGTTTCATTCTGGTACCACATTACTACGAGATCCCAACCAGAAAAAGCCCAGGATCTGGCCAACAAGCATGCGAGAAATGCGAAAGTATGAGCCAGATGATTGCAAATACCAGACCTAACACAAACCTAACCGGTGTGATCCTCTAAACTATTGACCGAATCCAGGTTTCATTGACAGTTTCATTCTGGTACCACATTACTACGTGATACAAACCAGAAAGAATCACAGGATCTGGCCAACAAGTATGCGACAAATGCGATAGTATGTGCCAGATGCGGGAAAATACCAAACCTAGACGAGATCCAACCGGAGTTATCCTTCACAATATTGATCGAGGCCACGTTTAATTGACTGCTTCAGTATGGTACCGCATTACTACGTGGTCCAAGCCAGAAAAAGGCCAGGATCTGACCATTCAAGTATGCGAAAAATGCGAAAGTATGACCTAGATGATGGCAAATACCAGACCTAACCCAGACATAACCGGCGTTCTCCTCCAAAATATTGATCGAATTCAGATTTAATTGACTGTTTCGGTGTGGTACCACATTACTACGTGATCCAAATCAGAAAAAGCCCATGATCTGGCCAACAAGTATGCGAAAAATGCGAAAGTATGAGCCAGATGAGGGCATATCCCAGACCTAAACGTGAACGAAGCGGTGTTATACTTTAAAATATTGATCGAAAACAGGATCAACTGACAGCTTCAGTGTGGAACCGCATTACTACGTGATATAAACCAGAAAAAGTCCAGGAACTGGCCAACAAGCATGCGAGAAATGCGAAAGTATGAGCTAGATGACAACAAATACCAGACCGAGCACAAATCTAAACGTTGTTATCCTCTTAAATATTGATAGAACCCAAGTTGAATTGACTTTTTCAGTCTGGTACCACATTACTACATGATCCAAACCAGAAAGAAACACAGGATCTGGCCAACAAGTATGCGAAGAATGCGAATGTATGAGCCAAATGCGGGTAAATACCAGACCTAGACGAGCCCCAACCGCAGTTATCCTCTAAAATATTGACCGAATCCAGGAATAATTGACCGTTTCATTCTGGTACCACATTACTACGAGATCCCAAACAGGAAATGCCCAGGATCTGGCCAACAAGCATGCGAGAAATGCGAAAGTATGAGCCAGATGATAGCGAATACCAGACCGAGCACAAACCTAAACGTTGTTATCCTCTTAAATATTGATAGAAACCGTGTTGAATTGGCTGTTTCAGCCTGTTACCGCATTACTGCGTGACACAAACCAGAAAGAAACACAGGATCTGGCCATCAAGTATGGGAAGAATGCCAAAGTATGAGCCAGATGATTGCAAATACCAGGCCTAACACAAACCTAAACGGTGTTATCCTCTTAAATATTGACCGAATCCAGGTTTCATTGACAGTTTCATTCTGGTACCACATTACTACGTGATCCATACCGGAAAGAAACACAGGATCTGGCCAACAAGTATGCGAAGAATGCGTCTGTATGTGCCAGATGCGGGAAAATACCAAACCTAGACGAGATCCAACCGGAGTTATCCTTCAAAACATTGATCGAGGCCACGTTTAATTGACTGTTTCAGTATGGTACCGCATTACTACGAGATCCAAACCAGAAAAAGTCCAGGATCTGGCCAACAAGTGTGCGATAAACGCGAAAGTATGACCCAGATGATTGCAAATACCAGACCTAACACAAACCTAAACGGTGATATCCTCTTAAATATTGATCGAAACCAAGTTTAATTGGCTGTTTCAGCCTGATACCACATTACTACGTGATCCAAACCAGAAAGAAACACAGTATCTGGCAAGCAAGTATGCGAAGAATGCGAAAGTATGAGCCAGATTATTGGAAATATCAGGCCTAACACATACCTAACCGGTGTGATCCTCTAAAATATTGTCCGAATACAGGTTTAATTGACCGTTTCATTCTGGTACCACATTACGACGTGATACGAACCAGAAAAAGCCCAGGATCTGGCCAACATGTATGCGAAAAATGCGAAAGTACGTGGCAGATGATTGCAAACACCAGGCCTAACACAAACCTAGCCGGTGTGATCCTCTAAAATATTGATCGAATCCAGGTTTAATTGACAGTTTCATTCTGGTACCACATTACTGCGTGATCCAAATGAGAAAAAGCCCCGGATCTGGCCAACAAGTATGCGAAAAATGCGAAAGTATGAGCCAGATGATTGCAAATACCAGCCCTAAACGTGAACCAATCGGCGTTAGTCTTTAAAATATTAATCGAGGTCAGGTTTAATTGACTGTTTACTGTGGCACCACATTATTAGACAATCCCAACCAGAAAGGGCCCAGGATCTGGCCAACAAGCATGCGAGAAATGCGAAAGTATGAGCCAGATGATTGCAAATACCAGACCTAACACAAACCTAAACGGTGTTATCCACTAAAGTATTGATCGAAACCAACTTGAATTGACTGTTTAGTCTGGTACCACATCACTACGTGATCCCAACCAGAAAAAAACACAGGATCTGGCAAGCAAGTATGCGAAGAGTGCGAAAGTATGAGCCAGATAATTGCAAATACCAGGCCGAACACAATCCTAACCGTTGCGATCCTCTAAAATATTGATCGAATCCAGGTTTATTTGACAGTTTCATTCTGGTACCACATTACTGCGTGATACAAACCAGAAAATGCCGTGGATCTGGCCAACAAGTATGCGAAAAATGCGAAAGTATGAGGCAGATGTTTGCAAATACCAGACCTAACACAAACCTAAACGGTGTTAGCCTCTAAAATATTGATCGAATCCAGGTTTAGTTGACTGTTTCACTCTGGAACCACATTACTACGTGATCCAAGTCAGAAAAGCCCAGGATCTGGCCAACATGTATGCGAATAATGCGAAAGTATGAGGCAGATGATTGCAAATACCAGACCTAACACAAACCTAAACGGTGTTAGCCTCTAAAATATTGAGCGAATCCAAGTTGAATTGACTTTTTCAGTCTGGTATCACATTACTACGTGATCCAAACCAGAAGGAAACACAGACCTGGCCAACAGGTATGCGAAGAATGCGTATGTATGAGCTCGATGCGGGTAAATAACAGTCCTAAACGAGACGCAACCGGAGTTATCCTTTAAAATATTGATCGAGGCCACGTTTAATTGACTGTTTCAGTATGGTACCGCATTACTGCGAGATCCAAACCAGGAAAAGTCCAGGATCTGGCCAACAAGTGTGCGATGAACGCGAAAGTATGACCCAGATGATTGCAAACACCAGGCTAACACAAACCTAACCGGTGTGATCCTCTAAAATATTGACCGAATCCAGGAATAATTGACGGTTTCATTCTGGTACCACATTACTACGAGATCCCAACCAGGAAAAGCCCAGGATCTGGCCAACAAGCATGCGAGAAATGCGAAAGTATGAGCCAGATGATAGCGAATACCAGACCGAGCACGAACCTAAACGTTGTTATCCTCTTAAATATTGATAGAAACCGTGTTGAATTGGCTGTTTCAGCCTGTTACCGCATTACTGCGTGACACAAACCAGAAAGAAACACAGGATCTGGCCATCAAGTATGGGAAGAATGCTAAAGTATGAGCCAGATGATTGCAAATACCAGGCCTAACACAAACCTAAACGGTGTTATCCTCTTAAATATTGACCGAATCCAAGTTGAATTGACTTTTTCAGTCTGGTATCACATTACTACGTGATCCAAACCAGAAAGAAACACAGGACCTGGCCAACAGGTATGCGAAGAATGCGAATGTATGAGCCTGATGCGGGTAACTACCAGACCTAAACGAGACGCAGCCGGAGTTATCCTTTAAATATTGATCGAGGCCACGTTTAATTGACTGTTTCAGTATGGTACCGCACTACTGCGAGATCCAAACCAGGAAAAGTCCAGGATCTGGCCAACAAGTGTGCGATGAACGCGAAAGTATGACCCAGATGATTGCAAACACCAGGCCTAACACAAACCTGCCCGGTGTGATCCTTTAAAATATTGATCGAATCCAGGTTTAATTGACAGTTTCATTCTGGCACCACATTCCTACGTGATCCAAACCAGAAAAAGCCCTGGATCTGGCGAACAAGTATGCGAAAAATGCGATAGTATGAGCCAGATGATTGCAAATACCAGGCTAACACAAACCTAACCGGCGTGATCCTGTAAAATATTGACCGAATCCAGGATTAATTGACCGTTTCATTCTGTTACCACATTACTATGAGATCCTAACCAGAAAAAGCCCAGGATCTGGCCAACAAGTATGCGAAAAATGCGAAAGTATGAGGCAGATGATAGCAAATACCAAACCTAAACGCGAACCAACCGGTGTTATACTTTAAAATATTGATCGAGGCCACGTTAAATTGACTGTTTCAGTATGGTACCACATTACTACGAGATCCAAACCAGAAAAAGCCCAGGATCTGGCCATCATGTATGAGAAATATGCGAAAGTATGTGCCTGATGAGTGCAAATCCCAGACCTAACCTAGACCTAACATGCGTTATCCTCTAAAGTATTGACCGAGACCAGGATTAGTCGACTGTTTCAGTGTGGTACCACATTACTACCTGATCCAAGCCAAAAAAAGCCCAGGATCTGGCCAACAAGTATGAGTAATATGCGAAATCATGAGCCTGATGAGGGGCAAATCCTAGACCTAACCGAGAACATAACATGCGTTATCCTCAAAAATATTGATCGGAACCAGGTTTAATGGACTGTTTCAGTGTGGTACCGCATTACTACGTGATCTAAACCATAAAAGGCCAAGAATCTGGCCATCAAGTATCAGAAATATGCGAAAGTATGAGCCTGATGAGTGCAAATCCCAGACCTAACCTAGACCTAACATGCGTTATCCTCTAAAATATTGACCGAGACCAGGTTTAATCGACTGTTTCAGTGTGGTACCACATTACTAAGTGATCCAAGCCAAAAAAAGCCCAGAATCTGGCCAACAAGTATGAGAAATATGCGAAAGTATGAGCCAGATGAATGCAAATCCCAGACCTAACATGCGTTATCCTCTAAAATATTGACCGAGACCAGCATTAGTCGACAGTTTCAGTGTGGTACCACATTACTACGTGATCCAAACCAGAAAAAGCCCAGGATATGGCCATCAAGTATGAGAAATGCGCGATTGTATGAGCCTGATGTGACCAAATCCCAGCCCAAACCTAGACCTAACATGCGTTATACTCTAAAATATTGATCGTGACCAGGTTTAGTCGACTGTTTCAGTATGGTACCACATTACTACGTGATCCAAACCAGAAAGAGCCCAGGATCTGGCCAACAAGGATGTGAAGAATGCGAAAGTATGAGACTGAAGAGGGCAAATCCCAGACCTAACCCAGACCTAACATGCGTTATCCTCTAAAATATTGATCGAGACCAGGTTTAATCGATTGTTTCAGTGTGGTCCCACATTACTACGTGAACCAAACCAGTAAAAGCCCAGGATCTGGCCAACAAGTATGAGAGATATGCGAAAGTATGAGCCTGATGAGAGCAAATCCCAGACCTAACATAGACCTGACATGCGTTATCCTCTAAAATATTGATCGAGACCAGGTTTAATCGACTGTTTCAGTGTGGTCCCACATTACTACGTGATCCAAACCAGAAAAAGCCCAGGATCTGGCCATCAAGTATGAGAAATATGCGAAAGTATGTGCCTGATGAGTGCAAATCCCAGACCTAACCTAGACCTAACATGCGTTATCCTCTAAAATATTGACCGAGACCAGGATTAGTCGACTGTTTCAGTATGGTACCACATTACTACGTGATCCATACCAGAAAAAGCCCAGGATCTGGCCATCAAGTATGAGAAATATGCGAATGTATGAGCCTGATGAGAGCACATCCCAGACCTAACCCAGACCTAACATGCGTTATCCTCTAAAATATTGATCGAAACCAGGTTTAATGGACAGTTTCAGTGTGGTACCACATTACTACGTGATCCAAGCCAAAAAAAAAGCCCAGAATCTGGCCAACAAGTATGAGAAATATGCGAAAGTATGAGCCAGATGAATGCAAATCCCAGACCTAACCTAGACCTAACATGCGTTATCCTCTAAAATATTGACCGAGACCAGCATTAGTCGACAGTTTCAGTGTGGTACCACATTACTACGTGATCCAAACCAGAAAAAGCCCAGGATCTGGCCATCAAGTATGAGAAATATGCGAATGTATGAGCCTGATGAGAGCAAATCCCAGACCTAACCCAGACCTAACATGCGTTATCCTCTAAAATATTGATCGAAACCAGGTTTAATGGACAGTTTCAGTGTGGTACCACATTACTACGTGATCCAAGCCAAAAAAAAAGCCCAGAATCTGGCCATCAAGTATCAGAAATATGCGAAAGTATGAGCCTGATGGGAGCAAATCCCAGCCCTAACCTAGACCTAACATGCGTTATCGTCTAAAATATTGATCGTGACCAGGTTTAGTCGACTGTTTCAGTGTGGTACCACATTACTATGTGATCCAAACCAGAAAAAACCCAGGATCTGGCCAACAAGGATGTGAAGAATGCGAAAGTATGAGACTGGAGAGGGCAAATCCCAGACCTAACCCAGACCTAACATGCGTTATCCTCTAAAATATTGATCGAGACCAGGTTTAATCGATTGTTTCAGTGTGGTCCCACATTACTACGTGAACCAAACCAGTCAAAGCCCAGGATCTGGCCATCAAGTATGAGAAATATGCGACAGTATGTGCCTGATGAGAGCAAATCCCAGACCTGACATAGCCCTAACATGCGTTATCCTCTAAAATATTGATCGAGACCAGGTTTAATGGACTGTTTCAGTGTGGTATCACATTACTACGTGATCCAAACCAGAAAAAGCCCAGGATCTGGCCATCAACTATGAGAAATATGCGAAAGTATGTGCCTGATGAGTGCAAATCCCAGACCTAACCTAGACCTAACTTGCGTTATCCTCTAAAATATTGACCGAGACCAGGATTGGTCGACTGTTTCAGTGTGGTACCACATTACTACCGGATCCAAGCCAAAAAAAGCCCAGGATCTGGCCAACAAGTATGAGAAATATGCGAAATCATGAGCCTGATGAGTGCAAATCCCAGACCTAACCGAGACCATAACATGCGTTATCCTCAAAAATATTGATCGGAACCAGGTTTAATGGACTGTGTCAGTGTGGTACCGCATTACTACGTGATCTAAACCATAAAAGGCCAAGAATCTGGCCATCAACTATGAGAAATATGCGAAAGTATGTGCCTGATGAGTGCAAATCCCAGACCTAACCTAGACCTAACTTGCGTTATCCTCTAAAATATTGACCGAGACCAGGATTAGTCGACTGTTTCAGTATGGTACCACATTACCACCTGATCCAAACCAGAAAAAACCCTGGATCTGGCCATCAAGTATGAGAAATATGCGAATGTATGAGCCTGATGAGAGCAAATCCCAGACCTAACCCAGACCTAACATGCGTTATCCTCTAAAATATTGATCGAAACCAGGTTTAATGGACAGTTTCAGTGTGGTACCACATTACTACGTGATCCAAGCCAAAAAAAGCCCAGAATCTGGCCAACAAGTATGAGAAATATGCGAAAGTATGAGCCAGATGAATGCAAATCCCAGACCTAACCTAGACCTAACATGCGTTATCCTCTAAAATATTGACCGAGACCAGCATTAGTCGACAGTTTCAGTGTGGTACCACATTACTACGTGATCCAAACCAGAAAAAGCCCAGGATATGGCCATCAAGTATGTGAAATGCGCGATTGTATGAGCCTGATGAGACCAAATCCCAGCCCTAACCTAGACCTAACATGCGTTATCCTCTAAAATATTTATCGTGACCAGGTTTAGTCGACTGTTTCAGTGTGGTACCACATTACTATGTGATCCAAACCAGAAAAAACCCAGGATCTGGCCAACAAGGATGTGAAGAATGCGAAAGTATGAGACTGAAGAGGGCAAATCCCAGACCTAACCCAGACCTAACATGCGTTATCCTCTAAAATATTGATCGAAACCAGGTTTAATGGACAGTTTCAGTGTGGTACCACATTACTACGTGATCCAAGCCAAAAAAAAAGCCCAGAATCTGGCCATCAAGTATCAGAAATATGCGAAAGTATGAGCCTGATGGGAGCAAATCGCAGCCCTAACCTAGACCTAACATGCGTTATCGTCTAAAATATTGATCGTGACCTGGTTTAGTCGACTGTTTCAGTGTGGTGCCACATTACTATGTGATCCAAACCAGAAAAAACCCAGGATCTGGCCAACAAGGATGTGAAGAATGCGAAAGTATGAGACTGAAGAGGGCAAATCCCAGACCTAACCCAGACCTAACATGCGTTATCCCCTAAAATATTGATCGAGACCAGGTTTAATCGATTGTTTCAGTGTGGTCCCACATTACTACGTGAACCAAACCAGTAAAAGCCCAGGATCTGGCCAACAAGTATGAGAGATATGCGAAAGTATGAGCCTGATGAGAGCAAATCCCAGACCTAACATAGACCTGACATGCGTTATCCTCTAAAATATTGATCGAGACCAGGTTTAATCGACTGTTTCAGTGTGGACCCACATTACTACGTGATCCAAATCAGAAAAAGCCCAGGATCTGGCCATCAAGTATGAGAAATATGCGAAAGTATGTGCCTGATGAGTGCAAATCCCAGACCTAACCTAGACCTAACATGCGTTATCCTCTAAAATATTGACCGAGACCAGGATTAGTCGACTGTTTCAGTGTGGTACCACATTACTACCTGATCCAAGCCAAAAAAAGCCCACGTTCTGGCCAACAAGTATGAGAAATATGCGAAATCATGAGCCTGATGAGGGGCAAATCCTAGACCTAACCGAGACCATAACATGCGTTATCCTCAAAAATATTGATCGGAACCAGGTTTAATGGACTGTTTCAGTGTGGTACCGCATTACTACGTGATCTAAACCATAAAAGGCCAAGAATCTGGCCATCAAGTATCAGAAATATGCGAAAGTATGAGCCTGATGAGTGCAAATCCCAGACCTAACCTAGACCTAACATGCGTTATCCTCTAAAATATTGACCGAGACCAGGATTAGTCGACTGTTTCAGTATGGTACCACATTACTACGTGATCCAAACCAGAAGAAGCCCAGGATCTGGCCATCAAGTATGAGAAATATGCGAATGTATGAGCCTGATGAGAGCAAATCCCAGACCTAACCCAGACCTAACGTGCGTTATCCTCTAAAATATTGATCGAAACCAGGTTTAATGGACAGTTTCAGTGTGGTACCACATTACTACGTGATCCAAGCCAAAAAAAGCCCAGAATCTGCCCAACAAGTATGAGAAATATGCGAATGTATGAGCCTGATGAGACCAAATCCCAGCCCTAACCTAGACCTAACATGCGTTATCCTCTAAAATATTGATCGTGACCACGTTTAGTCGACTGTTTCAGTGTGGTACCACATTACTATGTGATCCAAACCAGAAAAAACCCAGGATCTGGCCAACAAGGATGTGATGAATGCGAAGGTATGAGACTGAAGAGGGCAAATCCCAGACCTAACCCAGACCTAACATGCGTTATCCTCTAAAATATTGATCGAGACCAGGTTTAATCGACTGTTTCAGTGTGGTCCCACATTACTACGTGATCCAAGCCTAAAACAGCCCAGAATCTGGCCAACAAGTATGAGAAATATGCGAAAGTATGAGCCTGATGGGAGCAAATCCCAGCCCTAACCTAGACCTAACATGCGTTATCGTCTAAAATATTGATCGTGACCAGGTTTAGTCGACTGTTTCAGTGTGGTACCACATTACTATGTGATCCAAACCAGAAAAAACCCAGGATCTGGCCAACAAGGATGTGAAGAATGCGAAAGTATGAGACTGGAGAGGGCAAATCCCAGACCTAACCCAGACCTAACATGCGTTATCCTCTAAAATATTGATCGAGACCAGGTTTAATCGATTGTTTCAGTGTGGTCCCACATTACTACGTGAACCAAACCAGTCAAAGCCCAGGATCTGGCCATCAAGTATGAGAAATATGCGACAGTATGAGCCTGATGAGAGCAAATCCCAGACCTGACATAGACCTAACATGCGTTATCCTCTAAAATATTGATCGAGACCAGGTTTAATGGACAGTTTCAGTGTGGTATCACATTACTACGTGATCCAAGCCAGAAAAAGCCCAGGATCTGGCCATCAACTATGAGAAATATGCGAAAGTATGTGCCTGATGAGTGCAAATCCCAGACCTAACCCAGACCTAACATGCGTTATCCTCTAAAATATTGATCGAAACCAGGTTTAATGGACAGTTTCAGTGTGGTACCACATTACTACGTGATCCAAGCCAAAAAAAGCCCAGAATCTGGCCATCAAGTATCAGAAATATGCGAAAGTATGAGCCTGATGAGTGCAAATCCCAGACCTAACCTAGACCTAACATGCGTTATCCTCTAAAATATTGACCGAGACCAGGATTAGTCGACTGTTTCAGTATGGTACCACATTACCACCTGATCCAAACCAGAAAAAACCCTGGATCTGGCCATCAAGTATGAGAAATATGCGAATGTATGAGCCTGATGAGAGCAAATCCCAGACCTAACCCAGACCTAACATGCGTTATCCTCTAAAATATTGATCGAGACCAGGTTTAATGGACAGTTTCAGTGTGGTACCACATTACTACGTGATCCAAGCCAAAAAAAGCCCAGAATCTGGCCAACAAGTATGAGAAATATGCGAATGTATGAGCCTGATGAGACCAAATCCCAGCCCTAACCTAGACCTAACATGCGTTATCCTCTAAAATATTGATCGTGACCAGGTTTAGTCGACTGTTTCAGTGTGGTACCACATTACTATGTGATCCAAACCAGAAAAAACCCAGGATCTGGCCAACAAGGATGTGATGAATGCGAAAGTATGAGACTGAAGAGGGCAAATCCCAGACCTAACCCAGACCTAACATGCGTTATCCTCTAAAATATTGATCGAGACCAGGTTTAATCGACTGTTTCAGTGTGGTCCCACATTACTACGTGATCCAAGTCAAAAAAAGCCCAGAATCTGGCCAACAAGTATGAGAAATATGCGAAAGTATGAGCCTGATGAGTGCAAATCCCAGACCTAACTTAGACCTAACATGCGTTATCCTCTAAAATATTGGCCGAGACCAGGATTAGTCGACTGTTTCAGTGTGTTACCACATTACTACGTGATCCAAACCAGAAAAAGCCCAGGATCTGGCCATCAAGTATGCGAAATATGCGAATGTATGAGCCTGATGAGAGCAAATCCCAGACCTAACCTAGACCTAACATGCGTTATCCTCTAAAATATTGACCGAGACCAGGATTCGTCGACTGTTTCAGTGTGGTACCACATTACTACGTGATCCAAACCAGAAAAAGCCCAGGATCTGGCCATCAAGTATGAGAAATGCGCGATTGTATGAGCCTGATGTGACCAAATCCCAGCCCTAACCTAGACCTAACATGCGTTATCCTCTAAAATATTGATCGTGACCAGGTTTAGTCGACTGTTTCAGTATGGTACCACATTACTACGTGATCCAAACCAGAAAGAGCCCAGGATCTGGCCATCAAGTATGAGAAATATGCGAATGTATGAGTCTGATGAGGGCAAATCCCAGGCCTCACCTAGACCTAACATGCGTTATCCTCTAAAATATTGACCGAGACCAGGATTCGTCGACTGTTTCAGTGTGGTACCACATTACTACGTGATCCAAACCAGAAAAAGCCCAGGATCTGGCCATCAAGTATGCGAAATATGCGAATGTATGAGCCTGATGAGAGCAAATCCCAGACCTAACCCAGACCTAACATGCGTTATCCTCTAAAATATTGATCGAAACCAGGTTTAATGGACAGTTTCAGTGTGGTACCACATTACTACGTGATCCAAGCCAAAAAAAGCCCAGAATCTGGCCAACAAGTATGAGAAATATGCGAAAGTATGAGCCAGATGAATGCAAATCCCAGACCTAACCTAGACCTAACATGCGTTATCCTCTAAAATATTGACCGAGACCAGCATTAGTCGACAGTTTCAGTGTGGTACCACATTACTACGTGATCCAAACCAGAAAAAGCCCAGGATATGGCCATCAAGTATGAGAAATGCGCGATTGTATGAGTCTGATGAGTGCAAATCCCAGCCCTAACCTAGACCTAACATGCGTTATCCTCTAAAATATTGATCGTGACCAGGTTTAGTCGACTGTTTCAGTGTGGTACCACATTACTATGTGATCCAAACCAGAAAAAACCCAGGATCTGGCCAACAAGGATGTGAAGATTGCGAAAGTATGAGACTGAAGAGGGCAAATCCCAGACCTAACCCAGACCTAACATGCGTTATCCTCTAAAATATTGATCGAAACCAGGTTTAATGGACAGTTTCAGTGTGGTACCACATTACTATGTGATCCAAGCCAAAAAAAGCCCAGAATCTGGCCAACAAGTATGAGAAATATGCGAATGTATGAGCCTGATGAGACCAAATCCCAGCCCTAACCTAGACCTAACATGCGTTATCCTCTAAAATATTGATCGTGACCACGTTTAGTCGACTGTTTCAGTGTGGTACCACATTACTATGTGATCCAAACCAGAAAAAGCCCAGGATCTGGCCAACAAGGATGTGATGAATGCGAAGGTATGAGACTGAAGAGGGCAAATCCCAGACCTAACCCAGACCTAACATGCGTTATCCTCTAAAATATTGATCGAGACCAGGTTTAATCGACTGTTTCAGTGTGGTCCCACATTACTACGTGATCCAAGCCTAAAACAGCCCAGAATCTGGCCAACAAGAATGAGAAATATGCGAAAGTATGAGCCTGATGAGTGCAAATCCCAGACCTAACCTAGACCTAACATGCGTTATCCTCTAAAATATTGGCCGAGACCAGGTTTAGTCGACTGTTTCAGTGTGGTACCACATTACTATGTGATCCAAACCGGAAAAAACCCAGGATCTGGCCAACAAGGATGTGAAGAATGCGAAAGTATGAGACTGAAGAGGGCAAATCCCAGACCTAACCCAGACCTAACATGCGTTATCCTCTAAAATATTGATCGAGACCAGGTTTAATGGACAGTTTCAGTGTGGTACCACATTACTACGTGATCCAAGCCAAAAAAAGCCCAGAATCTGGCCAACAAGTATGAGAAATATGTGAATGTATGAGCCTGATGAGACCAAATCCCAGCCTTAACCTAGACCTAACATGCGTTATCCTCTAAAATATTGATCGTGACCAAGTTTAGTCGACTGTTTCAGTGTGGTACCACATTACTATGTGACCCAAACCAGAAAAAACCCAGGATCTGGCCAACAAGGATGTGATGAATGCGAAAGTATGAGACTGAAGAGGGCAAATGCCAGACCTAACCCAGACCTAACATGCGTTATCCTCTAAAATATTGATCGAGACCAGGTTTAATCGACTGTTTCAGTGTGGCCCCACATTACTACGTGATCCAAGCCAAAAAAAGCCCAGAATCTGGCCAACAAGTATGAGAAATATGCGAAAGTATGAGCCTGATGAGTGCAAATCCCAGACCTAACCTAGACCTAACATGCGTTATCCTCTAAAATATTGGCCGAGACCAGGATTAGTCGACTGTTTCAGTGTGGTACCACATTACTACGTGATCCAAACCAGAAAAAGCCCAGGATCTGGCCATCAAGTATGCGAAATATGCGAATGTATGAGCCTGATGAGAGCAAATCCCAGACCTAACCTAGACCTAACGTGAGTTATCCTTTGAAATGTTGACCCAGACTAGGTTTAATGGACTGTTTCAGTGTGGTACCACATTACCACGTGATCCAAACCAGAAAAAACCCTGGATCTGTTCAACAGGTATGTGAAGAATGCGAAAGTGTGAGCCTGATGAGGGCAAATACCGGACCTAACATAGACCTAACATGCGTTAGCCTCTAAAATATTGGTCGAAACCAGGTTTAATGGTCTCTTTCACGGTGGTACCGCATTACTACGTGATCGAAACCAAAAAAGGCCCAGAATCTGGCCATCAAGTATGAGAAATATGCGAAAGTATGAGCCTGATGAGTGCAAATCCCAGACCTAATCTAGACCTAACATGCGTTATCCTCTAAAATATTGACCGAGACCAGGTTTAATCGACTGTTTCAGTGTGGTCCCACATTACTCCGTGATCCAAACCAGAAAAAGCCCAGGATCTGGCCATCAAGTATGAGAAATATGCGAAAGTATGAGCCTGATGAGTGCAAATCCCAGACCTAACATAGACCTGACATGCGTTATCCTCTAAAATATTGATCGAGACCAGGTTTAATCGACTGTTTCAGTGTGGTCCCACATTACTACGTGATCCAAACCAGAAAAAGCCCAGGATCTGGCCATCAAGTATGAGAAATATGCGAAAGTATGTGCCTGATGAGTGCAAATCCCAGACCTAACCTAGACCTAACATGCGTTATCCTCTAAAATATTGATCGAAACCAGGTTTAATGGTCTGTTTCAGTGTGGTACCACATTACTGCGTGATCCAAACTAAAAAAAGCCCAGAATCTGGCCATCAAGTATGAGAAATATGCGACAGTATGAGCCTGATGAGTGCAAATCCGAGACCTAACCTAGACCTAACATGCGTTATTCTCTAAAATATTGACCGAGACCAGGATTAGTCGACTGTTTCAGTGTGGTACCACATTACTACGTGATCCAAACCAGAAAAAACCCAGGATCTGGCCAACAAGGATGTGAAGAATGCGAAAGTATGAGACTGAAGTGGGCAAATCCCAGACCTAACCCAGACCTAACATGCGTTATCCTCTAAAATATTGATCGAGACCAGGTTTAATCGATTGTTTCAGTGTGGTCCCACATTACTACATGAAACAAACCAGTAAAAGCCCAGGATCTGGCCAACAAGTATGAGAGATATGCGAAAGTATGAGCCTGATGAGAGCAAATCCCAGACCTAACATAGACCTGACATGCGTTATCCTCTAAAATATTGATCGAGACCAGGTTTAATCGACTGTTTCAGTGTGGTCCCACATTACTACGTGATCCAAACCAGAAAAAGCCCAGGATCTGGCCATCAAGTATGAGAAATATGCGAAAGTATGTGCCTGATGAGTGCAAATCCCAGACCTAACCTAGACCTAACATGCGTTATCCTCTAAAATATTGACCGAGACCAGGATTAGTCGACTGTTTCAGAGTGGTACCACATTACTACCTGATCCAAGCCAAAAAAAGCCCAGGATCTGGCCAACAAGTATGCGAAAAATGCGAAATCGTGAGCCTGATGAGGGGCAAATCCTAGACATAACCGAGACCATAACATGCGTTATCCTCAAAAATATTGATCGGAACCAGGTTTAATGGACTGTTTCAGTGTGGTACCGCATTACTACGTGATCTAAACCATAAAAGGCCAAGAATCTGGCCATCAAGTATCAGAAATATGCGAAAGTATGAGCCTGATGAGTGCAAATCCCAGACCTAACCTAGACCTAACATGCGTTATTCTCTAAAATATTGACCGAGACCAGGATTAGTCGACTGTTTCAGTATGGTACCACATTACTACGTGATCCATAACAGAAAAAGCCCAGGATCTGGCCATCAAGTATGAGAAATATGCGAATGTATGAGCCTGATGAGAGCAAATCCCAGACCAAACCCAGACCTAAAATGCGTTATCCTCTAAAATATTGATCGAGACCAGGTTTAATCGATTGTTACAGTGTGGTCCCACATTACTACGTGAACCAAACCAGTAAAAGCCCAGGATCTGGCCATCACGTATGAGAAATATGCGACAGTATGAGCCTGATGAGAGCAAATCCCAGACCTAACATAGACCTGACATGCGTTATCCTCTAAAATATTGATCGAAACCAGGTTTAATGGACAGTTTCAGTGTGGTACCACATTACTACGTGATCCAAGCCAAAAAAAAAGCCCAGAATCTGGCCAACAAGTATGAGAAATATGCGAAAGTATGAGCCAGATGAATGCAAATCCCAGACCTAACCTAGACCTAACATGCGTTATCCTCTAAAATATTGACCGAGACCAGCATTAGTCGACAGTTTCAGTGTGGTACTACATTACTACGTGATCCAAACCAGAAAAAGCCCAGGATCTGGCCATCAAGTATGAGAAATATGCGAATGTATGAGCCTGATGAGAGCAAATCCCAGACCTAACCCAGACCTAACATGCGTTATCCTCTAAAATATTGACCGAGACCAGGATTAGTCGACTGTTTCAGTATGGTACCACATTACCAACCTTATCCAAACCAGAAAAAACCCTGGATCTGGCCATCAAGTATGAGAAATATGCGAATGTATGAGCCTGATGAGAGCAAATCCCAGACCTGACATAGACCTAACATGCGTTATCCTCTAAAATATTGATCGAAACCAGGTTTAATGGACAGTTTCAGTGTGGTATCACATTACTACGTGATCCAAACCAGAAAAAGCCCAGGATCTGGCCAACAAGTATGAGAAATATGCGAAATCATGAGCCTGATGAGGGGAAAATCCTAGACCTGACCTAGACCATGACATGCGTTATCCTCAAAAATATTGATCGGAACCAGGTTTAATGGACTGTTTCAGTGTGGTACCGCATTACTACGTGATCTAAACCATAAAAGGCCAAGAATCTGGCCATCAAGTATCAGAAATATGCGAAAGTATGAGCCTGATGAGTGCAAATCCCAGACCTAACCTAGACCTAACATGCGTTATCCTCTAAAATATTGACCGAGACCA
This sequence comes from Colletes latitarsis, assembly GCF_051014445.1. Taxonomy (NCBI): domain Eukaryota; kingdom Metazoa; phylum Arthropoda; class Insecta; order Hymenoptera; family Colletidae; genus Colletes; species Colletes latitarsis. Next base: position 5,297,193 of record NC_135137.1, read on the forward strand.
GGATTAGTCGACTGTTTCAGTATGGTACCACATTACCAACCTTATCCAAACCAGAAAAAACCCTGGATCTGGCCATCAAGTATGAGAAATATGCGAATGTATGAGCCTGATGAGAGCAAATCCCAGACCTAACCCAGACCTAACATGCGTTATCCTCTAAAATATTGATCGAAACCAGGTTTAATGGACAGTTTCAGTGTGGTACCACATTACTACGTGATCCAAGCCAAAAAAAGCCCAGAATCTGGCCAACAAGTATGAGAAATATGCGAAAGTATGAGCCAGATGAATGCAAATCCCAGACCTAACCTAGACCTAACATGCGTTATCCTCTACAATATTGACCGAGACCAGCATTAGTCGACAGTTTCAGTGTGGTACCACATTACTACGTGATCCAAACCAGAAAAAGCCCAGGAAATGGCCATCAAGTATGTGAAATGCGCGATTGTATGAGCCTGATTAGACCAAATCCCAGCCCTAACCTAGACCTAACATGCGTTATCCTCTAAAATATTGATCGTGACCAGGTTTAGTCGACTGTTTCAGTGTGGTACCACATTACTATGTGATCCAAACCAGAAAAAACCCAGGATCTGGCCAACAAGGATGTGATGAATGCGAAAGTATGAGACTGAAGAGTGCAAATCCCAGACCTAACCCAGACCTAACATGCGTTATCCTCTTAAATATTGATCGAGACCAGGTTTAATCGACTGTTTCAGTGTGGTCCCACATTACTACGTGATCCAAGCCAAAAAAAGCCCAGAATCTGGCCAACAAGTATGAGAAATATGCGAAAGTATGAGCCTGATGAGTGCAAATCCCAGACCTAACCTAGACCTAACATGCGTTATCCTCTACAATATTGACCGAGACCAGCATTAGTCGACAGTTTCAGTGTGGTACCACATTACTACTTGATCCAAACCAGAAAAAGCCCAGGATCTGGCCATCAAGTATGCGAAATATGCGAATGTATGAGCCTGATGAGAGCAAATCCCAGACCTAACCTAGACCTAACGTGAGTTATCCTTTGAAATGTTGACCCAGACTAGGTTTAATGGACTGTTTCAGTGTGGTACCACATTACCACGTGATCCAAACCAGAAAAAACCCTGGATCTGTTCAACAGGTATGTGAAGAATGCGAAAGTGTGAGCCTGATGAGGGCAAATACCGGACCTAACATAGACCTAACATGCGTTAGCCTCTAAAATATTGGTCGAAACCAGGTTTAATGGTCTCTTTCACGGTGGTGCCGCATTACTACGTGATCGAAACCAAAAAAGGCCCAGAATCTGGCCATCAAGTATGAGAAGTATGCGAAAGTATGAGCCTGATGAGTGCAAATCCCAGACCTAATCTAGACCTAACATGCGTTATCCACTAAAATATTGACCGAGACCAGGTTTAATCGACTGTTTCAGTGTGGTCCCACATTACTCCGTGATCCAAACCAGAAAAAGCCCCGAATCTGGCCATCAAGTATGAGAAATATGCGAAAGTATGAGCCTGATGAGTGCAAATTCCAGACCTAACCTAGACCTAACATGCGTTATCCTCTAAAATATTGATCGAAACCAGGTTTAATGGTCTGTTTCAGTGTGGTACCACATTACTGCGTGATCCAAACTAAAAAAAGCCCAGAATCTGGCCATCAAGTATGAGAAATATGCGAAAGTATGAGCCTGATGAGTGCAAATCCGAGACCTAACCTAGACCTAACATGCGTTATCCTCTAAAATATTGACCGAGACCAGGATTAGTCGACTGTTTCAGTGTGGTACCACATTACTACGTGATCCAAACCAGAAAAAGCCCGGGATCTGGCCATCAAGTATGAGAAATATGCGAATGTATGAGTCTGATGAGGGCAAATCCCAGGCCTAACCTAGACCTAACATGAGTTAACCCCTAAAATATTGACCGAGACCAGGATTAGTCGACTGTTTCAGTGGGGTAACACATTACCACGTGACCCAAACCAGAAAAAACCCAGGATCTGGCCATCAAGTATGAGAAATATGCGAAAGTATGTGCCTGATGAGTGCAAATCCCAGACCTAACCTAGACCTAACATGCGATATCCTCTAAAATATTGACCGAGACCAGGATTAGTCGACTGTTTCAGTATGGTACCACATTACCAACCTTATCCAAACCAGAAAAAACCCTGGATCTGGCCATCAAGTATGAGAAATATGCGAATGTATGAGCCTGATGAGAGCAAATCCCAGACCTGACATAGACCTAACATGCGTTATCCTCTAAAATATTGATCGAAACCAGGTTTAATGGACAGTTTCAGTGTGGTATCACATTACTACGTGATCCAAACCAGAAAAAGCCCAGGATCTGGCCAACAAGTATGAGAAATATGCGAAATCATGAGCCTGATGAGGGGAAAATCCTAGACCTGACCTAGACCATGACATGCGTTATCCTCAAAAATATTGATCGGAACCAGGTTTAATGGACTGTTTCAGTGTGGTACCGCATTACTACGTGATCTAAACCATAAAAGGCCAAGAATCTGGCCATCAAGTATCAGAAATATGCGAAAGTATGAGCCTGATGAGTGCAAATCCCAGACCTAACCTAGACCTAACATGCGTTATCCTCTAAAATATTGACCGAGACCAGGATTAGTCGACTGTTTCAGTATGGTACCACATTACCAACCTTATCCAAACCAGAAAAAACCCTGGATCTGGCCATCAAGTATGAGAAATATGCGAATGTATGAGCCTGATGAGAGCAAATCCCAGACCTAACCCAGACCTAACATGCGTTATCCTCTAAAATATTGATCGAAACCAGGTTTAATGGACAGTTTCAGTGTGGTACCACATTACTACGTGATCCAAGCCAAAAAAAGCCCAGAATCTGGCCAACAAGTATGAGAAATATGCGAAAGTATGAGCCAGATGAATGCAAATCCCAGACCTAACCTAGACCTAACATGCGTTATCCTCTACAATATTGACCGAGACCAGCATTAGTCGACAGTTTCAGTGTGGTACCACATTACTACGTGATCCAAACCAGAAAAAGCCCAGGAAATGGCCATCAAGTATGTGAAATGCGCGATTGTATGAGCCTGATTAGACCAAATCCCAGCCCTAACCTAGACCTAACATGCGTTATCCTCTAAAATATTGATCGTGACCAGGTTTAGTCGACTGTTTCAGTGTGGTACCACATTACTATGTGATCCAAACCAGAAAAAACCCAGGATCTGGCCAACAAGGATGTGATGAATGCGAAAGTATGAGACTGAAGAGTGCAAATCCCAGACCTAACCCAGACCTAACATGCGTTATCCTCTTAAATATTGATCGAGACCAGGTTTAATCGACTGTTTCAGTGTGGTCCCACATTACTACGTGATCCAAGCCAAAAAAAGCCCAGAATCTGGCCAACAAGTATGAGAAATATGCGAAAGTATGAGCCTGATGAGTGCAAATCCCAGACCTAACCTAGACCTAACATGCGTTATCCTCTACAATATTGACCGAGACCAGCATTAGTCGACAGTTTCAGTGTGGTACCACATTACTACTTGATCCAAACCAGAAAAAGCCCAGGATCTGGCCATCAAGTATGCGAAATATGCGAATGTATGAGCCTGATGAGAGCAAATCCCAGACCTAACCTAGACCTAACGTGAGTTATCCTTTGAAATGTTGACCCAGACTAGGTTTAATGGACTGTTTCAGTGTGGTACCACATTACCACGTGATCCAAACCAGAAAAAACCCTGGATCTGTTCAACAGGTATGTGAAGAATGCGAAAGTGTGAGCCTGATGAGGGCAAATACCGGACCTAACATAGACCTAACATGCGTTAGCCTCTAAAATATTGGTCGAAACCAGGTTTAATGGTCTCTTTCACGGTGGTGCCGCATTACTACGTGATCGAAACCAAAAAAGGCCCAGAATCTGGCCATCAAGTATGAGAAGTATGCGAAAGTATGAGCCTGATGAGTGCAAATCCCAGACCTAATCTAGACCTAACATGCGTTATCCACTAAAATATTGACCGAGACCAGGTTTAATCGACTGTTTCAGTGTGGTCCCACATTACTCCGTGATCCAAACCAGAAAAAGCCCCGAATCTGGCCATCAAGTATGAGAAATATGCGAAAGTATGAGCCTGATGAGTGCAAATTCCAGACCTAACCTAGACCTAACATGCGTTATCCTCTAAAATATTGATCGAAACCAGGTTTAATGGTCTGTTTCAGTGTGGTACCACATTACTGCGTGATCCAAACTAAAAAAAGCCCAGAATCTGGCCATCAAGTATGAGAAATATGCGAAAGTATGAGCCTGATGAGTGCAAATCCGAGACCTAACCTAGACCTAACATGCGTTATCCTCTAAAATATTGACCGAGACCAGGATTAGTCGACTGTTTCAGTGTGGTACCACATTACTACGTGATCCAAACCAGAAAAAGCCCGGGATCTGGCCATCAAGTATGAGAAATATGCGAATGTATGAGTCTGATGAGGGCAAATCCCAGGCCTAACCTAGACCTAACATGAGTTAACCCCTAAAATATTGACCGAGACCAGGATTAGTCGACTGTTTCAGTGGGGTAACACATTACCACGTGACCCAAACCAGAAAAAACCCAGGATCTGGCCATCAAGTATGAGAAATATGCGAAAGTATGTGCCTGATGAGTGCAAATCCCAGACCTAACCTAGACCTAACATGCGATATCCTCTAAAATATTGACCGAGACCAGGATTAGTCGACTGTTTCAGTGTGGTGCCGCATTACTACGTGATCGAAACCAAAAAAGGCCCAGAATCTGGCCATCAAGTATGAGAAGTATGCGAAAGTATGAGCCTGATGAGTGCAAATCCCAGACCTAATCTAGACCTAACATGCGTTATCCACTAAAATATTGACCGAGACCAGGTTTAATGGACTGTTTCAGTGTGGTACCGCATTACTACGTGATCTAAACCATAAAAGGCCAAGAATCTGGCCATCAAGTATCAGAAATATGCGAAAGTATGAGCCAGATGAATGCAAATCCCAGACCTAACCTAGACCTAACATGCGTTATCCTCTAAAATATTGACCGAGACCAGCATTAGTCGACAGTTTCAGTGTGGTACCACATTACTACGTGATCCAAACCAGAAAAAGCCCAGGATATGGCCATCAAGTATGAGAAATGCGCGATTGTATGAGCCTGATGAGACCAAATCCCAGCCCTAACCTAGACCTAACATGCGTTATCCTCTAAAATATTGATCGTGACCAGGTTTAGTCGACTGTTTCAGTGTGGTACCACATTACTATGTGGACCAAACCAGAAAAAACCCAGGATCTGGCCAACAAGGATGTGATGAATGCGAAGGTATGAGACTGAAGAGGGCATATCCCAGACCTAACCCAGACCTAACATGCGTTATCCTCTAAAATATTGATCGAGACCAGGTTTAATCGACTGTTTCAGTGTGGTCCCACATTACTACGTGATCCAAGCCTAAAAAAGCCCAGAATCTGGCCAACAAGTATGACAAATATGCCAAAGTATGAGCCTGAGGAGTGCAAATCCCAGACCTAACCTAGACCTAACATGCGTTATCCTCTAAAATATTGGCCGAGACCAGGATTAGTCGACTGTTTCAGTGTGGTACCTCATTACTACGTGATCCAAACCAGAAAAAGCCCAGGATCTGGCCATCAAGTATGCGAAATATGCGAATGTATGAGCCTGATGAGAGCAAATCCCAGACCTAACCTAGACCTAACGTGAGTTATCCTTTGAAATGTTAACCCAGACTAGGTTTAATGGACTGTTTCAGTGTGGTACACATTACCACGTGATCCAAACCAGGAAAAACCCTGGATCTGTTCAACCGGTATGTGAAGAATGCGAAAGTGTGAGACTGATGAGGGCAAATCCCGGACCTAACATAGACCTAACATGCGTTAGCCTCTAAAATATTGGTCGAAACCAGGTTTAATGGTCTCTTTCACGGTGGTACCGCATTACTACGTGATCGAAACCAAAAAAGGCCCAGAATCTGGCCATCAAGTATGAGAAATATGCGAAAGTATGAGCCTGATGAGTGCAAATCCCAGACCTAACCTAGACCTAACATGAGTTATCCTTTGAAATGTTGACCCACACTAGGTTTAATTGACTATTTCAGTGTGGTACCACAATTCCACGTGATCCAAACCAGAAAAAGCCCTGAATCTGGCCATCAAGTATGAGAAATATGCGAAAGTATGAGCCTGATGAGTGCAAATCCCAGACCTAACCTAGACCTAACATGTGTTATCCTCTAAAATATTGATCGAAACCAGGTTTAATGGTCTGTTTCAGTGTGGTACCACATTACTGCGTGATCCAAACTAGAAAAAGCCCAGAATCTGGCCATCAAGTATGAGAAACATGCGAAAGTATGAGCCTGATGAGAGCAAATCCCAGACCAAACCTAGACCTAACTTGAGTTAACCTTTGAAACGTTGACCCAGACTAGGTTTAATTGACAGTTTCAGTGTGGTACCACATTACTACGTGATCCAAACCAGAAAAAGGCCAGGATCTGGCCATCAAGTATGAGAAATATGCGAAAGTATGAGCCTGATGAGTGCAAATCCGAGAACTAACCCAGACCTAACATGCGTTATCCTCTAAAATATTGACCGAGACCAGGTTTAGCGGACTGTTTCAGTGTGGTACCACATTACTACGTGATCCAAACCAGAAAAAGCCCAGGATCTGGCCATCAAGTATGAGAAATATGCGAATGTATGAGCCTGATGAGAGCAAATCCCAGACCTAACCCAGACCTAACATGCGTTATCCTCTAAAATATTGCTCGAAACCAGGTTTAATGGACAGTTTCAGTGTGGTACCACATTACTACGTGATCCAAGCCAAAAAAAAGCCCAGAATCTGGCCAACAAGTATGAGAAATATGCGAAAGTATGAGCCAGATGAATGCAAATCCCAGACCTAACCTAGACCTAACATGCGTTATCCTCTAAAATATTGATCGAGACCAGGATTAGTCGACTGTTTCAGTGTGGTACCACATTACTACGTGATCCAAACCAGAAAAAGCCCAGGATCTGGCCATCAAGTATGAGAAATATGCGAATGTATGAGCCTGATGAGAGCAAATCCCAGACCTAACCCAGACCTAACATGCGTTATGCTCTAAAATATTGATCGAAACCACGTTTAATGGTCTGTTTCAGTGTGGTACCACATTACTAGGTGATCCAGGCCAAAAAAAGCCCAGAATCTGGCCAACAAGTATGAGAAATATGCGAATATATGAGCCTGATGAGACCAAATCCCAGCCCTAACCTAGACCTAACATGCGTTATCCTCTAAAATATTGATCGTGACCACGTTTAGTCGACTGTTTCAGTGTGGTCCCACATTACTACGTGATCCAAGCCTAAAAAAGCCCAGAATCTGGCCAACAAGTATGAGAAATATGCCAAAGTATGAGCCTGAGGAGTGCAAATCCCAGACCTATCCTAGACCTAACATGCGTTATCCTCTAAAATATTGGCCGAGACCAGGATTAGTCGACTGTTTCAGTGTGGTACCACATTACTACGTGATCCAAACCAGAAAAAGCCCAGGATCTGGCCATCAAGTATGCGAAATATGCGAATGTATGAGCCTGATGAGAGCAAATCCCAGACCTAACCTAGACCTAACGTGAGTCATCCTTTGAAATGTTAACCCAGACTAGGTTTAATGGACTGTTTCAGTGTGGTACACATTACCACGTGATCCAAACCAGGAAAAACCCTGGATCTGTTCAACCGGTATGTGAAGAATGCGAAAGTGTGAGACTGATGAGGGCAAATCCCGGACCTAACATAGACCTAACATGCGTTAGCCTCTAAAATATTGGTCGAAACCAGGTTTAATGGTCTCTTTCACGGTGGTACCGCATTACTACGTGATCGAAACCAAAAAAGGCCCAGAATCTGGCCATCAAGTATGAGAAATATGCGAAAGTATGAGCCTGATGAGTGCAAATCCCAGACCTAATCTAGACCTAACATGCGTTATCCTCTAAAATACTGACCGAGACCAGGTTTAATCGATTGTTTCAGTGTGGTCCCACATTACTCCGTGATCCAAACCAGAAAAAGCCCAGGATCTGGCCATCAAGTATGAGAAATATGCGAAAGTATGAGCCTGATGAGTGCAAATCCCAGACCTAACCTAGACCTAACATGCGTTATCCTCTAAAATATTGATCGAGACCAGGATTCGTCGACTGTTTCAGTGTGGTACCACATTACTACGTGATCCAAACCAGAAAAAGCCCAGGATCTGGCCATCAAGTATGAGAAATATGCGAATGTATGAGCCTGATGAGAGCAAATCCCAGACCTAACCTAGACCTAACATGAGTTATCCTTTGAAATGTTGACCCACACTAGGTTTAATTGACTATTTCAGTGTGGTACCACAATTCCACGTGATCCAAACCAGAAAAAGCCCTGAATCTGGCCATCAAGTATGAGAAATATGCGAAAGTATGAGCCTGATGAGTGCAAATCCCAGACCTAACCTAGACCTAACATGTGTTATCCTCTAAAATATTGATCGAAACCAGGTTTAATGGTCTGTTTCAGTGTGGTACCACATTACTGCGTGATCCAAACTAGAAAAAGCCCAGAATCTGGCCATCAAGTATGAGAAACATGCGAAAGTATGAGCCTGATGAGAGCAAATCCCAGACCAAACCTAGACCTAACTTGAGTTAACCTTTGAAACGTTGACCCAGACTAGGTTTAATTGACAGTTTCAGTGTGGTACCACATTGCTACGTGATCCAAACCAGAAAAAGGCCAGGATCTGGCCATCAAGTATGAGAAATATGCGAAAGTATGAGCCTGATGAGTGCAAATCCGAGAACTAACCCAGACCTAACATGCGTTATCCTCTAAAATATTGACCGAGACCAGGTTTAGCGGACTGTTTCAGTGTGGTACCACATTACTACGTGATCCAAACCAGAAAAAGCCCAGGATCTGGCCATCAAGTATGAGAAATATGCGAATGTATGAGCCTGATGAGAGCAAATCCCAGACCTAACCCAGACCTAACATGCGTTATCCTCTAAAATATTGATCGAGACCAGGATTAGTCGACTGTTTCAGTGTGGTACCACATTACTACGTGATCCAAACCAGAAAAAGCCCAGGATCTGGCCATCAAGTATGAGAAATATGCGAATGTATGAGCCTGATGAGAGCAAATCCCAGACCTAACCCAGACCTAACATGCGTTATGCTCTAAAATATTGATCGAAACCACGTTTAATGGTCTGTTTCAGTGTGGTACCACATTACTAGGTGATCCAGGCCAAAAAAAGCCCAGAATCTGGCCAACAAGTATGAGAAATATGCGAATGTATGAGCCTGATGAGACCAAATCCCAGCCCAAACCTAGACCTAACATGCGTTATCCTCTAAAATATTGGCCGAGACCAGGATTAGTCGACTGTTTCAGTGTGGTACCACATTACTACGTGATCGAAACCAGAAAAAGCCCAGGATCTGGCCATCAAGTATGAGAAATATGCGAAGGTATGAGCCTGATGAGTGCAAATCCCAGACCTAACCTAGACCTAACATGCGTTATCCTCTAAAATATTGATCGTGACCACGTTTAGTCGACTGTTTCAGTGTGGTACCACATTACTATGTGATCCAAACCAGAAAAAACCCAGGATCTGGCCAACAAGGACGTGAAGAATGCGAAAGTATGAGACTGAAGAGGGCAAATCCCAGACCTAACCCAGACCTAACAAGCGTTATCCTCTAAAATATTGATCGAGACCAGGTTGAATCGACTGTTTCAGTGTGGTACCACATTACTACGTGATCCAAACCAGAAAAAGCCCAGGATCTGGCCATCAAGTATGAGAAATATGCGGCAGTATGAGCCTGATGAGAGCAAATCTCAGACCTGACATAGACCTAACATGCGTTATCCCCTAAAATATTGATCGAAACCAGGTTTAATGGACAGTTTCAGTGTGGTACCACATTACTACGTGATCCAAACCAGAAAGGCGCAGGATATGGCCAACATGTACGAGAAATATGCGAATGTATGAGCCTGATGAGAGCAAATCCCAGACCTAACCTAGACCTAACATGCGTTATCCTCTAAAATATTGGCCGAGACCAGGATTAGTCGACTGTTTCAGTGTGGTACCACATTACTACGTGATCGAAACCAGAAAAAGCCCAGGATCTGGCCATCAAGTATGAGAAATATGCGAAGGTATGAGCCTGATGAGTGCAAATCCCAGACCTAACCTAGACCTAACATGCGTTATCCTCTAAATTATTGATCGAGACCAGGTTTAATCGACTGTTTCAGTGTGGTACCACATTACTACGTGATCCAAACCAGAAAAAGCCCAGGATCTTGTAAACAAGTATGAGAAATATGCGAATGTATGAGCCTGATGAGAGCAAATCCCAGACCTAACCCAGACCTAACATGCGTTATCCTCTAAAATATTGATCGAAACCAGGCTTAATGGACAGTTTCAGTGTGGTACCACATTACTACGTGATCCAAGCCAAAAAAAGCCCAGAATCTGGCCAACAAGTATGAGAAATATGCGAATATATGAGCCTGATGAGACCAAATCCCAGCCCTAACCTAGACCTAACATGCGTTATCCTCTAAAATATTGACCGAGACCAGGATTAGTCGACTGTTTCAGTGTGGTACCACATTACTACGTGATCCAACCAGAAAAAGCCCAGGATCTGGCCATCAAGTATGAGAAATATGCGAATGTATGAGCCTGATGAGAACAAATCCCAGACCTAACCCAGACCTAACATGCGTTATCCTCTAAAATATTGATCGAAACCAGGTTTAATGGACATTTTCAGTGTGGTACCACATTACTACGTGATCCAAGCCAAAAAAAGCCCAGAATCTGGCCAACAAGTATGAGAAATATGCGAAAGTATGAGCCAGATGAATGCAAATCCCAGACCTAACCTAGACCAAACATGCGTTATCCTCTAAAATATTGACCGAGAGCAGCATTAGTCGACAGTTTCAGTGTGGTACCACATTACTACGTGATCCAAACCAGAAAAAGCCCAGGATCTGGCCATCAACTATGAGAAATATGCGAATTGTATGAGCCTGATGAGACCAAATCCCAGCCCTAACCTAGTCCTAACATGCGTTATCCTCTAAAATATTGATCGTGACCAGGCTTAGTCGACTGTTTCAGTGGGGTACCACATTACTATGTGATCCAAACCAGAAAAAACCCAGGATCTGGCCAACAAGGATGTGAAGAATGCGAAAGTATGAGACTGAACAGGGCAAATCCCAGACCTAACCCAGACCTAACATGCGTTATCCTCTAAAATATTGATCGAGACCAGGTTTAATCGACTGTTTCAGTGTGGTCCCACATTACTACGTGATCCAAACCAGAAAAAGCCCAGGATCTGGCCATCAAGTATGAGAAATATGCGACAGTATGAGCCTGATGAGAGCAAATCCCAGACCTAACCCAGACCTAACATGCGTTATCCTCTAAAATATTGACCGAGACCAGGTTTAATCGACAGTTTCAGTGTGGTCCCACATTACTACGTGATCCAAACCAGAAAAAGCCCAGGATCTGGCCATCAAATATGAGAAATATGCGAAAGTATGAGCCCGATGAGTGCAAATCCCAGACCTAACCAAGACCTAATATGCGTTATCTTCTAAAATACTGACCGAGACCAGGATTAGTCGACTGTTTCAGTGTGGTACCACACTACTACGTGATCCAAACCAGAAAAGCCCAGGATCTGGCCATCAAGTATGAGAAATATGCGAATGTATGAGCCTGATGAGAGCAAATCCCAGAACTAACCCAGACCTAACATGCGTTATCCACTAAAATATTGATCGAAACCAGGTTTAATGGACAGTTTCAGTGTGGTACCACATTACTACGTGATCCAAGCCAAAAAAAGCCCAGAATCTGGCCAACAAGTATCAGAAATATGCGAAAGTATGAGCCAGATGAATGCAAATCCCAGACCTAACGTAGACCTAACATGCGTTATCCTCTAAAATATTGACCGAGAGCAGCATTAGTCGACAGTTTCAGTGTGGTACCACATTACTACGTGATCCAAACCAGAAAAAGCCCAGGATCTGGCCATCAAGTATTAGAAATATGCGAATGTATGAGCCTGATGAGACCAAATCCCAGCCCTAACCTAGACCTAACATGCGTTATCCTCTAAAATATTGATCGTGACCAGGTTTAGTCGACTGTTTCAGTGTGGTACCACATTACTACGTGATGCATGCCAAAAAAAGCCCAGAATCTGGCCAACAAGTATGAGAAATGTGCGAAAGTATGAGCCTGATGAGTGCAAATCCCAGACCTAACCTAGACCTAACATGCGTTATCCTCAAAAATATTGGCCGAGACCAGGATTAGTCGACTGTTTCAGTGTGGTACCACATTACCACGTGATCCAAACCAGAAAAAACCCTGGATCTGTTCAACAGGTATGTGAAGAATGCGAAAGTGTGAGCCTGATGAGGGCAAATCCAAGGCCGAACCAAGACCTAATATGCGTTATCGTCTAAAATATTGATCGAAACCAGGTTTAGTGGACAGTTTCAGTGTGGTACCACATTACTACGTGATGCATGCCAAAAAAAGCCCAGAATCTGGCCAACAAGTATGAGAAATGTGCGAAAGTATGAGCCTGATGAGTGCAAATCCCAGACCTAACCTAGACCTAACATGCGTTATCCTCTTAAATATTGACCGAGACCAGGATTAGTCGACTGTTTCAGTGTGGTACCACATTGCTACGTGATCCAAGCCAAAAAAAGCCCAGAATCTGGCCAACAAGTATGAGAAATATGCGAAAGTATGAGCCTGACCAGTGCAAATCCCAGACCTAACCTAGACCTAACATGCGTTATCCTCTAAAATATTGATCGTGACCAGATTCAGTCGACTGTTTCAGTGTGGTACCACATTACTACGTGATCCAAACCAGAAGAAGCCCAGGCTCTGGCCATCAAGTATGAGAAATATGCGAATGTATGAGCCTGATGAGTGCAAATCCCAGACCTAACCTGGACATAACATGAGTTATCCTTTGAAATGTTGACCCAGACTAGGTTTAATGGACTGTTTCAGTGTGGTACCACATTACCACGTGATCCAAACCAGAAAAAACCCTGGATCTGTTCAACAGGTATGTGAAGAATGCGAACGTGTGAGCCTGATGAGGGCAAATCCAAGGCGGAACCAAGACCTAACATGCGTTACGCTCTAAAATATTGATCGAAACCAGGTTTAATGGACAGTTTCAGTGTGGTACCACATTACCACTTGATCCAAACCAGAAAAAGCCCAGGATCTGGCCAACAAGTATGCGGAAAATCTGAATGTATGAGCCTGATGAGAGCTAATCCCAGACCTAACATAGACCTAACATGCGTTATCCTCTAAAACATTAATCGAAACCAGGTTTAATGGACTGTTTCAGTGTGGTACCGCATTACTACGTCATCGAAACCAGAAAAAGACCAGAATCTGGCCATCAAGTATCAGAAATATGTGAAAGTATGAGCCTGATGAGAGCAAATCCCAGCCTTAACCTAGACCTAACTTGCGTTATCCTCTAAAATATTGATCGTGACCAGGATTAGTCGACTGTTTCAGTGTGGTACCACATTACTATGTGATCGAAACCAGATAAAACCCAGGATCTGTTCCACAAGTATTTGAAGAATGCGGAAGTATGAGTCTGATGTGGGCAAATCCCAGGCCTGGCCTAGACATAACATGAGTTATCCTCTAAATTATTGATCAAAACCAGGTTTAATGGACTGTTTCAGTGTGGTACCACATTACCACGTGATCCAAACCAGAAAAAGCCCTGAATCTGGCCATCAAGTATGTGAAATATGCGAAAGTATGAGCCTGATGAGTGCAAATCCCAGACATAACCTAGACCTAACATGTGTTATCCTCTAAAATACTGATCGAGACCAGGTTTAATTTGACTGTTTCAGTGTGGTACCACATAACTACGTGATCCAAACCAGTGGAAGCCCAGGATCGGGCCAACAAGAATGAGAAATATGCGAAAGTATGACCATGATGAGAGCAAATCCCAGACCTAACCTAGACCTAACATGAGTTATCCTTTGAAATATTGACCCCGACTAGGTTTAATTTACTGTTTCAGTGTGGTACCACATTACCACGTGATCCAAACCAGAAAAAGCCCTGAATCTGGCCACCAAGTATGAGAAATATGCGAAAGTATGAGCCTGATGAGTGCAAATCCCAGACCTAACCTAGACCTAACATGTGTTATGCTCTAAAATATTGATCGAAACCAGGTTTAATGGTCTGTTTCAGTGTGGTACCACACTACTGCGTGATCCAAACTTAAAAAAGCCCAGAATCTGGCCATCAAGTATGAGAAACATGCGAAAGTATGAGCCTGATGAGAGCAAATCCCCGACCTAACCTAGACCTAACATGAGTTATCCTTTGAAATGTTGACCGAGACTAGGTTTAATTGACAGTGTCAGTGTGGTACCACATTACCACGTGATCCAAACCAGAAAAAGCCCTGAATCTGGCCATCACGTATGAGAAATATGCGAAAGTATGAGCCTGATGAGTGCAAATCCCAGACCTAACCTAGACCTAACATGCGTTATCCTCTAAAATATTGATCATGACCAGGTTCTGTCGACTGTTTCAGTGTGGTGCACATTACTACCTGATCCAAACCAGAAGAAGCCCAGGATCTGGCCATCAAGTATGAGAAATATGCGAATGTATGAGACTGAAGAGGGCAAATCCCAGACCTAACCCAGACCTAACATGCGTTATCCTCTAAAATATTGATCGAAACCAGGTTTAATGGTCTGTTTCAGTGTGGTACCACACTACTGCGTGATCCAAACTAAAAAAAGCCCAGAATCTGGCCATCAAGTATGAGAAACATGCGAAAGTATGAGCCTGATGAGAGCAAATCCCAGACCTAACCTAGACCTAACATGAGTTATCCTTTGAAATGTTGACCCAGACTAGGTTTAATTGACAGTGTCAGTGTGGTACCACATTACCACGTGATCCATATCAGAAAAAGCCCAGGATCTGGCCATCAAGTATGAGAAATATGCGAATGTATGAGCCTGATGAGAGCAAATCCCAGACCTAACCTAGACCTAACGTGAGTTATCCTTTGAAATGTTGACCCAGAATAGGTTTAATGGACTGTTTCAGTGTGGTACCACATTACCACGTGATCCAAACCAGAAAAAACCCTGGATCTGTTCAACAGGTATGTGAAGAATGCGAAAGTGTGAGCCTGATGAGGGCAAATCCCGGACCTAGCATAGACCTAACATGCGTTAGCCTCTAAAATATTGGTCGAAACCAGGTTTAATGGTCTCTTTCACGGTGGTACCGCATTACTACGTGATCGAAACCAAAAAAGGCCCAGAATCTGGCCATAAAGTATGAGAAATATGCGAAAGTATGAGCCTGATGAGTGCAAATCCTAGACCTAACCTAGACCTAACATGCGTTATCCTCTAAAATATTGACCGAGACCAGGTTTAGTCGACTGTTTCAGTGTGGTACCACATCACTACGTGATCCAAACTAAAAAAAGCCCAGAATCTGGCCATCAAGTATGAGAAACACGCAAAAGTATGAGCCTGATGAGAGCAAATCCCAGACCTAACCTAGACCTAACATGAGTTATCCTTTGAAATGTTGACCCAGACTAGGTTTAATTGACTGTTTCAGTGTGGTACCACATTACCACGTGATCCAAACCAGAAAAAGCCCTGAATCTGGCCATCAAGTATGTGAAATATGCGAACGTATGAGCCTGATGAGTGCAAATCCCAGACCTAACCTAGACCTAACATGTGTTATCCTCTAAAATACTGTTCGAGACCAGGTTTAATTTGACTGTTTCAGTGTGGTACCACATAACTACGTGATCCAAACCAGTGAAAGCCCAGGATCTGGCCAACAAGAATGAGAAATATGCGAAAGTATGACCATGATGAGAGCAAATCCCAGAACTAACCTAGACCTAACATGAGTTATCCTTTGAAATGTTGACCCAGACTAGGTTTAATGGCCTGTGTCAGTGTGGTACCACATTACCACGTGATCCAAAGCAGAGAAAGCCCTGAATCTGGCCATCAAGTATGTGAAATATGCGAAAGTATGAGCCTGATAAGTGCAAATTCCAGACCTAACCTAGACCTAACATGCGTTATCCTCTAAAATATCGATCGAAACCAGGTTTAATCGACTGTTTCAGTGTGGTACCACATTACCACGTGATCCAAACTAGAAAAAACCCAGGTTCTGTTCACCAGGTATGTGAAGAATGCGATCGTGTGAGCCTGATGAGGGCAAATCCAAGGCCGAACCAAGACCTAACATGCGTTATCCTCTAAGATATTGATCGAAACCAGGTTTAGTGGACTGTTTCAGTGTGGTGCCACATTACCACTTGATCCAAACCAGAAAAAGCCCAGGATCTGGCCATCAAGTATGAGAAACATGCGAATGTATGAGCCTGATGAGAGCAAATCCCAGACCTAACATAGACCTAACATGCGTTATCCTCTAAGATATTGATCGAAACCAGGTTTAATGGACAGTTTCAGTGTGGTACCACATTACTACGTGATCCAAGCCAAAAAAAGCCCAGAATCTGGCCAACAAGTATGAGAAATATGCGGAAGTATGAGCCTGATGAGTGCAAATCCCAGACCTAACCTAGACCTAGCATGCGTTATCCTCTAAAATATAGATCATGACCAGGTTCAGTCGACTGTTTCAGTGTGGTACCACATTACTACGTGATCCAAACCAGAAGAAGCCCAGGATCTGGCCATCAAGTATGAGAAATATGCGAATGTATGAGCCTGATGAGTGCAATTCCCAGACCTAACCTAGACCTAACATGCGCTATCCTCTAAAATATTGACGGAGACCAGGATTAGTCGACTGTTTCAGTGTGGTACCACATTACTACGTGATCCAAACCAGAAAAAGCCCAGGATCTGGCCATCAAGTATGAGAAATATGCGAATGTATTAGCCTGATGAGAGCAAATCCCAGACCTAACCTAGACCTAACATGAGTTATCCTCTAAAATATTGACCGAGACCAGGATTAGTCGACTGTTTCAGTGGGGTAACACATTACCACGTGACCCAAACCAGAAGCAACCCGGGATCTGTTCAACAAGTATGTGGAGAATGCGAATGTATGAGTCTGATGAGGGCAAATCCAAGGCCTAACCTAGACCAAACATGCGTTATCCTCTAAAACATTGATCGAAACCAGGTTTAATGGACTGTTTCAGTGTGGTACCACATTACTATGTGATCGAAACTAGAAAAAACCCAGGATCTGTTCCACAAGTATTTGAAGAATGCGGAAGTATGAGTCTGATGTGGGCAAATCCCAGGCCTGGCCTAGACATAACATGGGTTATCTTCTTAATTATTGATTAAAACCAGGTTTACTGGACTGTTTCAGTGTGGTACCACATTGCTACGTTATCCAAAGCAGTGAAAGCCCAGAATCTGGCCAACAAGTATGAGAAATATGCGAAATCATGAGCCTGATGAGGCGCAAATCCTAGACATAACCGAGACCATAACATGCGTTATCCTCAAAAATATTGATCGAAACCAGGTTTAATGGACTGCTTCAGTGTGGTACCGCATTACTACGTGATCGAAACCAGAAAAAGACCAGAATCTGGCAAACAAGTGTCAGAAAGATGCGAAAGTATGAGCCTGATGAGAGCAAATCCCAGCCCTAACCTAGACCCAACTTGCGTTATCCTCTAAAATATTGATCGTGACCAGGTTTAATCGACTGTTTCAGTGTGGTACCACATTACAATGTGATCGAAACCAGAAAAAACCCAAGATCTGTTCCACAAGTATTTGAAGAATGCGGAAGTATGAGTCTGATGTGGGCAAATCCCAGGCCTGGCCTAGACATAACATGGGTTATCTTCTAAATTATTGATTAAAACCAGGTTTACTGGACTGTTTCAGTGTGGTACCACATTGCTACGTTATCCAAAGCAGTGAAAGCCCAGAATCTGGCCAACAAGTATGAGAAATATGCGAAATCATGAGCCTGATGAGGCGCATATCCTAGACCTAACCGAGACCATAACATGCGTTATCCTCAAAAATATTGATCGAAACCAGGTTTAGTGGACAGTTTCAGTGTGGTACCACATTACTACGTGATGCATGCCAAAAAAAGCCCAGAATCTGGCCAACAAGTATGAGAAATGTGCGAAAGTATGAGCCTGATGAGTGCAAATCCCAGACCTAACCTAGACCTAACATGCGTTATCCTCTTAAATATTGACCGAGACCAGGATTAGTCGACTGTTTCAGTGTGGTACCACATTGCTACGTGATCCAAGCCAAAAAAAGCCCAGAATCTGGTCAACAAGTATGAGAAATATGCGAAAGTATGAGCCTGACCAGTGCAAATCCCAGACCTAACCTAGACCTAACATGCGTTATCCTCTAAAATATTGATCATGACCAGGTTCAGTCGACTGTTTCAGTGTGGTACCACATTACTACGTGATCCAAACCAGAAGAAGCCCAGGCTCTGGCCATCAAGTATGAGAAATATGCGAATGTATGAGCCTGATGAGTGCAAATCCCAGACCTAATCTGGACATAACATGAGTTATCCTTTGAAATGTTGACCCAGACTAGGTTTAATGGACTGTTTCAGTGTGGTACCACATTACCACGTGATCCAAACCAGAAAAAACCCTGGACCTGTTCAACAGGTATGTGAAGAATGCGAAAGTGTGAGCCTGATGAGGGCCAATCCCGGACCTAGCATAGACCTAACATGCGTTAGCCTCTAAAATATTGGTCGAAACCAGGTTTAATGGTCTCTTTCACGGTGGTACCGCATTACTACGTGATCGAAACCAAAAAAGGCCCAGAATCTGGCCATAAAGTATGAGAAATATACGAAAGTATGAGCCTGATGAGTGCAAATCCCAGACCTAACCTAGACCTAACATGCGTTATCCTCTAAAATATTGACCGAGACCAGGTTTAGTCGACTGTTTCAGTGTGGTACCACATTACTACGTGATCCAAACTAAAAAAAGCCCAGAATCTGGCCATCAAGTATGAGAAACACGCAAAAGTATGAGCCTGATGAGAGCAAATCCCAGACCTAACCTAGACCTAACATGAGTTATCCTTTGAAATGTTGACCCAGACTAGGTTTAATTGACTGTTTCAGTGTGGTACCACATTACCACGTGATCCAAACCAGAAAAAGCCCTGAATCTGGCCATCAAGTATGTGAAATATGCGAAAGTATGAGCCTGATGAGTGCAAATCCCAGACCTAACCTAGACCTAACATGTGTTATCCTCTAAAATACTGATCGAGACCAGGTTTAATTTGACTGTTTCAGTGTGGTACCACATAACTACGTGATCCAAACCAGTGAAAGCCCAGGATCTGGCCAACAAGAATGAGAAATATGCGAAAGTATGACCATGATGAGAGCAAATCCCAGAACTAACCTAGACCTAACATGAGTTATCCTTTGAAATGTTGACCCAGACTAGGTTTAATTGACTGTTTCAGTGTGGTACCACATTACCACGTGATCCAAACCAGAAAAAGCCCTGAATCTGGCCATCAAGTATGTGAAATATGCGAAAGTATGAGCCTGATGAGTGCAAATTCCAGACCTAACCTAGACCTAACATGCGTTATCCTCTAAAATATCGATCGAAACCAGGTTTAATCGACTGTTTCAGTGTGGTACCACATTACCACGTGATCCAAACTAGAAAAAACCCAGGTTCTGTTCACCAGGTATGTCAAGAATGCGATCGTGTGAGCCTGATGAGGGCAAATCCAAGGCCGAACCAAGACCTAACATGCGTTATCCTCTAAGATATTGATCGAAACCAGGTTTAATGGACTGTTTCAGTGTGGTGCCACATTACCACTTGATCCAAACCAGAAAAAGCCCAGGATCTGGCCATCAAGTATGAGAAACATGCGAATGTATGAGCCTGATGAGAGCAAATCCCAGACCTAACATAGACCTAACATGCGTTATCCTCTAAGATATTGATCGAAACCAGGTTTAATGGACAGTTTCAGTGTGGTACCACATTACTACGTGATCCAAGCCAAAAAAAGCCCAGAATCTGGCCAACAAGTATGAGAAATATGCGAAAGTATGAGCCTGATGAGTGCAAATCCCAGACCTAACCTAGACCTAGCATGCGTTATCCTCTAAAATATAGATCATGACCAGGTTCAGTCAACTGTTTCAGTGTGGTACCACATTACTACGTGATCCAAACCAGAAGAAGCTCAGGATCTGGCCATCAAGTATGAGAAATATGCGAATGTATGAGCCTGATGAGTGCAATTCCCAGACCTAACCTAGACCTAACATGCGCTGTCCTCTAAAATATTGACGGAGACCAGGATTAGTCGACTGTTTCAGTGTGGTACCACATTACTACGTGATCCAAACCAGAAAAAGCCCAGGATCTGGCCATCAAGTATGAGAAATATGCGAATGTATGAGCCTGATGAGAGCAAATCCCAGACCTAACCTAGACCTAACATGAGTTATCCTCTAAAATATTGACCGAGACCAGGATTAGTCGACTGTTTCAGTGGGGTAACACATTACCACGTGACCCAAACCAGAAACAACCCGGGATCTGTTCAACAAGTATGTGGAGAATGCGAATGTATGAGTCTGATGAGAGCAAATCCCAGACCTAACCTAGACCTAACATGAGTTATCCTCTAAAATATTGACCGAGACCAGGATTAGTCGACTGTTTCAGTGTGGTACCACATTACTACGTGATCCAAACCAGAAAAAACCCAGGATCTGGCCAACAAGGATGTGATGAATGCGAAAGTATGAGACTGAAGAGGGCAAATGCCAGACCTAACCCAGACCTAACATGCGTTATCCTCTAAAATATTGATCGAGACCAGGTTTAATCGACTGTTTCAGTGTGGCCCCACATTACTACGTGATCCAAGCCAAAAAAAGCCCAGAATCTGGCCAACAAGTATGAGAAATATGCGAAAGTATGAGCCTGATGAGTGCAAATCCCAGACCTAACCTAGACCTAACATGCGTTATCCTCTAAAATATTGGCCGAGGCCAGGATTAGTCGACTGTTTCAGTGTGGTACCACATTACTACGTGATCCAAACCAGAAAAAGCCCAGGATCTGGCCATCAAGTATGCGAAATATGCGAATGTATGAGCCTGATGAGAGCAAATCCCAGACCTAACCTAGACCTAACGTGAGTTATCCTTTGAAATGTTGACCCAGACTAGGTTTAATGGACTGTTTCAGTGTGGTACCACATTACCACGTGATCCAAACCAGAAAAAACCCTGGATCTGTTCAACAGGTATGTGAAGAATGCGAAAGTGTGAGCCTGATGAGGGCAAATACCGGACCTAACATAGACCTAACATGCGTTAGCCTCTAAAATATTGGTCGAAACCAGGTTTAATGGTCTCTTTCACGGTGGTACCGCATTACTACGTGATCGAAACCAAAAAAGGCCCAGAATCTGGCCATCAAGTATGAGAAATATGCGAAAGTATGAGCCTGATGAGTGCAAATCCCAGACCTAATCTAGACCTAACATGCGTTATCCTCTAAAATATTGACCGAGACCAGGTTTAATCGACTGTTTCAGTGTGGTCCCACATTACTCCGTGATCCAAACCAGAAAAAGCCCAGGATCTGGCCATCAAGTATGAGAAATATGCGAAAGTATGAGCCTGATGAGTGCAAATCCCAGACCTAACCTAGACCTAACATGCGTTATCCTCTAAAATATTGATCGAAACCAGGTTTAATGGTCTGTTTCAGTGTGGTACCACATTACTGCGTGATCCAAACTAAAAAAAGCCCAGAATCTGGCCATCAAGTATGAGAAATATGCGACAGTATGAGCCTGATGAGTGCAAATCCGAGACCTAACCTAGACCTAACATGCGTTATTCTCTAAAATATTGACCGAGACCAGGATTAGTCGACTGTTTCAGTGTGGTACCACATTACTACGTGATCCAAACCAGAAAAAACCCAGGATCTGGCCAACAAGGATGTGAAGAATGCGAAAGTATGAGACTGAAGTGGGCAAATCCCAGACCTAACCCAGACCTAACATGCGTTATCCTCTAAAATATTGATCGAGACCAGGTTTAATCGATTGTTTCAGTGTGGTCCCACATTACTACATGAAACAAACCAGTAAAAGCCCAGGATCTGGCCAACAAGTATGAGAGATATGCGAAAGTATGAGCCTGATGAGAGCAAATCCCAGACCTAACATAGACCTGACATGCGTTATCCTCTAAAATATTGATCGAGACCAGGTTTAATCGACTGTTTCAGTGTGGTCCCACATTACTACGTGATCCAAACCAGAAAAAGCCCAGGATCTGGCCATCAAGTATGAGAAATATGCGAAAGTATGTGCCTGATGAGTGCAAATCCCAGACCTAACCTAGACCTAACATGCGTTATCCTCTAAAATATTGACCGAGACCAGGATTAGTCGACTGTTTCAGAGTGGTACCACATTACTACCTGATCCAAGCCAAAAAAAGCCCAGGATCTGGCCAACAAGTATGCGAAAAATGCGAAATCGTGAGCCTGATGAGGGGCAAATCCTAGACATAACCGAGACCATAACATGCGTTATCCTCAAAAATATTGATCGGAACCAGGTTTAATGGACTGTTTCAGTGTGGTACCGCATTACTACGTGATCTAAACCATAAAAGGCCAAGAATCTGGCCATCAAGTATCAGAAATATGCGAAAGTATGAGCCTGATGAGTGCAAATCCCAGACCTAACCTAGACCTAACATGCGTTATTCTCTAAAATATTGACCGAGACCAGGATTAGTCGACTGTTTCAGTATGGTACCACATTACTACGTGATCCATAACAGAAAAAGCCCAGGATCTGGCCATCAAGTATGAGAAATATGCGAATGTATGAGCCTGATGAGAGCAAATCCCAGACCAAACCCAGACCTGAAATGCGTTATCCTCTAAAATATTGATCGAGACCAGGTTTAATCGATTGTTACAGTGTGGTCCCACATTACTACGTGAACCAAACCAGTAAAAGCCCAGGATCTGGCCATCAAGTATGAGAAATATGCGACAGTATGAGCCTGATGAGAGCAAATCCCAGACCTAACATAGACCTGACATGCGTTATCCTCTAAAATATTGCTCGAAACCAGGTTTAATGGACAGTTTCAGTGTGGTACCACATTACTACGTGATCCAAGCCAAAAAAAAAGCCCAGAATCTGGCCAACAAGTATGAGAAATATGCGAAAGTATGAGCCAGATGAATGCAAATCCCAGACCTAACCTAGACCTAACATGCGTTATCCTCTAAAATATTGACCGAGACCAGCATTAGTCGACAGTTTCAGTGTGGTACTACATTACTACGTGATCCAAACCAGAAAAAGCCCAGGATCTGGCCATCAAGTATGAGAAATATGCGAATGTATGAGCCTGATGAGAGCAAATCCCAGACCTAACCCAGACCTAACATGCGTTATCCTCTAAAATATTGATCGAAACCAGGTTTAATGGACAGTTTCAGTGTGGTACCACATTACTACGTGATCCAAGCCAAAAAAAAAGCCCAGAATCTGGCCATCAAGTATCAGAAATATGCGAAAGTATGAGCCTGATGGGAGCAAATCCCAGCCCTAACCTAGACCTAACATGCGTTATCCTCTAAAATATTGACCGAGACCAGGATTAGTCGACTGTTTCAGTGTGGTACCACATTACTACCTGATCCAAGCCAAAAAAAGCCCAGGATCTGGCCAACAAGTATGAGAAATATGCGAAATCATGAGCCTGATGAGGGGAAAATCCTAGACCTGACCTAGACCATGACATGCGTTATCCTCAAAAATATTGATCGGAACCAGGTTTAATGGACTGTTTCAGTGTGGTACCGCATTACTACGTGATCTAAACCATAAAAGGCCAAGAATCTGGCCATCAAGTATCAGAAATATGCGAAAGTATGAGCCTGATGAGTGCAAATCCCAGACCTAACCTAGACCTAACATGCGTTATCCTCTAAAATATTGATCGAAACCAGGTTTAATGGACAGTTTCAGTGTGGTACCACATTACTACGTGATCCAAGCCAAAAAAAGCCCAGAATCTGGCCAACAAGTATGAGAAATATGCGAAAGTATGAGCCAGATGAATGCAAATCCCAGACCTAACCTAGACCTAACATGCGTTATCCTCTACATTATTGACCGAGACCAGCATTAGTCGACAGTTTCAGTGTGGTACCACATTACTACGTGATCCAAACCAGAAAAAGCCCAGGAAATGGCCATCAAGTATGTGAAATGCGCGATTGTATGAGCCTGATTAGACCAAATCCCAGCCCTAACCTAGACCTAACATGCGTTATCCTCTAAAATATTGATCGTGACCAGGTTTAGTCGACTGTTTCAGTGTGGTACCACATTACTATGTGATCCAAACCAGAAAAAACCCAGGATCTGGCCAACAAGGATGTGATGAATGCGAAAGTATGAGACTGAAGAGTGCAAATCCCAGACCTAACCCAGACCTAACATGCGTTATCCTCTTAAATATTGATCGAGACCAGGTTTAATCGACTGTTTCAGTGTGGTCCCACATTACTACGTGATCCAAGCCAAAAAAAGCCCAGAATCTGGCCAACAAGTATGAGAAATATGCGAAAGTATGAGCCTGATGAGTGCAAATCCCAGACCTAACCTAGACCTAACATGCGTTATCCTCTACAATATTGACCGAGACCAGCATTAGTCGACAGTTTCAGTGTGGTACCACATTACTACTTGATCCAAACCAGAAAAAGCCCAGGATCTGGCCATCAAGTATGCGAAATATGCGAATGTATGAGCCTGATGAGAGCAAATCCCAGACCTAACCTAGACCTAACGTGAGTTATCCTTTGAAATGTTGACCCAGACTAGGTTTAATGGACTGTTTCAGTGTGGTACCACATTACCACGTGATCCAAACCAGAAAAAACCCTGGATCTGTTCAACAGGTATGTGAAGAATGCGAAAGTGTGAGCCTGATGAGGGCAAATACCGGACCTAACATAGACCTAACATGCGTTAGCCTCTAAAATATTGGTCGAAACCAGGTTTAATGGTCTCTTTCACGGTGGTGCCGCATTACTACGTGATCGAAACCAAAAAAGGCCCAGAATCTGGCCATCAAGTATGAGAAGTATGCGAAAGTATGAGCCTGATGAGTGCAAATCCCAGACCTAATCTAGACCTAACATGCGTTATCCACTAAAATATTGATCGAAACCACGTTTAATGGTCTGTTTCAGTGTGGTACCACATTACTAGGTGATCCAGGCCAAAAAAAGCCCAGAATCTGGCCAACAAGTATGAGAAATATGCGAATATATGAGCCTGATGAGACCAAATCCCAGCCCTAACCTAGACCTAACATGCGTTATCCTCTAAAATATTGATCGTGACCACGTTTAGTCGACTGTTTCAGTGTGGTACCACATTACTATGTGGACCAAACCAGAAAAAACCCAGGATCTGGCCAACAAGGATGTGATGAATGCGAAGGTATGAGACTGAAGAGGGCATATCCCAGACCTAACCCAGACCTAACATGCGTTATCCTCTAAAATATTGATCGAGACCAGGTTTAATCGACTGTTTCAGTGTGGTCCCACATTACTACGTGATCCAAGCCTAAAAAAGCCCAGAATCTGGCCAACAAGTATGAGAAATATGCCAAAGTATGAGCCTGAGGAGTGCAAATCCCAGACCTAACCTAGACCTAACATGCGTTATCCTCTAAAATATTGACCGAGACCAGGATTAGTCGACTGTTTCAGTGTGGTACCACATTACTACGTGATCCAAACCAGAAAAAGCCCGGGATCTGGCCATCAAGTATGAGAAATATGCGAATGTATGAGTCTGATGAGGGCAAATCCCAGGCCTAACCTAGACCTAACATGAGTTAACCCCTAAAATATTGACCGAGACCAGGATTAGTCGACTGTTTCAGTGGGGTAACACATTACCACGTGACCCAAACCAGAAAAAACCCAGGATCTGGCCATCAAGTATGAGAAATATGCGAAAGTATGTGCCTGATGAGTGCAAATCCCAGACCTAACCTAGACCTAACATGCGATATCCTCTAAAATATTGACCGAGACCAGGATTAGTCGACTGTTTCAGTGTGGTACCACATTACTACCTGATCCAAGCCAAAAAAAGCCCAGGATCTGGCCAACAAGTATGCGAAAAATGCGAAATCGTGAGCCTGATGAGGGGCAAATCCTAGACCTAACCGAGACCATAACATGCGGTATCCTCAGAAATATTGATCGAAACCAGGTTTAATGGACTGTTTCAGTGTGGTACCGCATTACTACGTGATCTAAACCATAAAAGGCCAAGAATCTGGCCATCAAGTATCAGAAATATGCGAAAGTATGAGCCAGATGAATGCAAATCCCAGACCTAACCTAGACCTAACATGCGTTATCCTCTAAAATATTGACCGAGACCAGCATTAGTCGACAGTTTCAGTGTGGTACCACATTACTACGTGATCCAAACCAGAAAAAGCCCAGGATATGGCCATCAAGTATGAGAAATGCGCGATTGTATGAGCCTGATGAGACCAAATCCCAGCCCTAACCTAGACCTAACATGCGTTATCCTCTAAAATATTGATCGTGACCAGGTTTAGTCGACTGTTTCAGTGTGGTACCACATTACTATGTGGACCAAACCAGAAAAAACCCAGGATCTGGCCAACAAGGATGTGATGAATGCGAAGGTATGAGACTGAAGAGGGCATATCCCAGACCTAACCCAGACCTAACATGCGTTATCCTCTAAAATATTGATCGAGACCAGGTTTAATCGACTGTTTCAGTGTGGTCCCACATTACTACGTGATCCAAGCCTAAAAAAGCCCAGAATCTGGCCAACAAGTATGAGAAATATGCCAAAGTATGAGCCTGAGGAGTGCAAATCCCAGACCTAACCTAGACCTAACATGCGTTATCCTCTAAAATATTGGCCGAGACCAGGATTAGTCGACTGTTTCAGTGTGGTACCTCATTACTACGTGATCCAAACCAGAAAAAGCCCAGGATCTGGCCATCAAGTATGCGAAATATGCGAATGTATGAGCCTGATGAGAGCAAATCCCAGACCTAACGTAGACCTAACGTGAGTTATCCTTTGAAATGTTAACCCAGACTAGGTTTAATGGACTGTTTCAGTGTGGTACACATTACCACGTGATCCAAACCAGGAAAAACCCTGGATCTGTTCAACCGGTATGTGAAGAATGCGAAAGTGTGAGACTGATGAGGGCAAATCCCGGACCTAACATAGACCTAACATGCGTTAGCCTCTAAAATATTGGTCGAAACCAGGTTTAATGGTCTCTTTCACGGTGGTACCGCATTACTACGTGATCGAAACCAAAAAAGGCCCAGAATCTGGCCATCAAGTATGAGAAATATGCGAAAGTATGAGCCTGATGAGTGCAAATCCCAGACCTAATCTAGACCTAACATGCGTTATCCTCTAAAATACTGACCGAGACCAGGTTTAATCGATTGTTTCAGTGTGGTCCCACATTACTCCGTGATCCAAACCAGAAAAAGCCCAGGATCTGGCCATCAAGTATGAGAAATATGCGAAAGTATGAGCCTGATGAGTGCAAATCCCAGACCTAACCTAGACCTAACATGCGTTATCCTCTAAAATATTGATCGAGACCAGGATTCGTCGACTGTTTCAGTGTGGTACCACATTACTACGTGATCCAAACCAGAAAAAGCCCAGGATCTGGCCATCAAGTATGAGAAATATGCGAATGTATGAGCCTGATGAGAGCAAATCCCAGACCTAACCTAGACCTAACATGAGTTATCCTTTGAAATGTTGACCCACACTAGGTTTAATTGACTATTTCAGTGTGGTACCACAATTCCACGTGATCCAAACCAGAAAAAGCCCTGAATCTGGCCATCAAGTATGAGAAATATGCGAAAGTATGAGCCTGATGAGTGCAAATCCCAGACCTAACCTAGACCTAACATGTGTTATCCTCTAAAATATTGATCGAAACCAGGTTTAATGGTCTGTTTCAGTGTGGTACCACATTACTGCGTGATCCAAACTAGAAAAAGCCCAGAATCTGGCCATCAAGTATGAGAAACATGCGAAAGTATGAGCCTGATGAGAGCAAATCCCAGACCAAACCTAGACCTAACTTGAGTTAACCTTTGAAACGTTGACCCAGACTAGGTTTAATTGACAGTTTCAGTGTGGTACCACATTACTACGTGATCCAAACCAGAAAAAGGCCAGGATCTGGCCATCAAGTATGAGAAATATGCGAAAGTATGAGCCTGATGAGTGCAAATCCGAGAACTAACCCAGACCTAACATGCGTTATCCTCTAAAATATTGACCGAGACCAGGTTTAGCGGACTGTTTCAGTGTGGTACCACATTACTACGTGATCCAAACCAGAAAAAGCCCAGGATCTGGCCATCAAGTATGACAAATATGCGAATGTATGAGCCTGATGAGAGCAAATCCCAGACCTAACCCAGACCTAACATGCGTTATCCTCTAAAATATTGCTCGAAACCAGGTTTAATGGACAGTTTCAGTGTGGTACCACATTACTACGTGATCCAAGCCAAAAAAAAGCCCAGAATCTGGCCAACAAGTATGAGAAATATGCGAAAGTATGAGCCAGATGAATGCAAATCCCAGACCTAACCTAGACCTAACATGCGTTATCCTCTAAAATATTGATCGAGACCAGGATTAGTCGACTGTTTCAGTGTGGTACCACATTACTACGTGATCCAAACCAGAAAAAGCCCAGGATCTGGCCATCAAGTATGAGAAATATGCGAATGTATGAGCCTGATAAGAGCAAATCCCAGACCTAACCCAGACCTAACATGCGTTATGCTCTAAAATATTGATCGAAACCACGTTTAATGGTCTGTTTCAGTGTGGTACCACATTACTAGGTGATCCAGGCCAAAAAAAGCCCAGAATCTGGCCAACAAGTATGAGAAATATGCGAATATATGAGCCTGATGAGACCAAATCCCAGCCCTAACCTAGACCTAACATGCGTTATCCTCTAAAATATTGATCGTGACCACGTTTAGTCGACTGTTTCAGTGTGGTACCACATTACTATGTGGACCAAACCAGAAAAAACCCAGGATCTGGCCAACAAGGATGTGATGAATGCGAAGGTATGAGACTGAAGAGGGCATATCCCAGACCTAACCCAGACCTAACATGCGTTATCCTCTAAAATATTGATCGAGACCAGGTTTAATCGACTGTTTCAGTGTGGTCCCACATTACTACGTGATCCAAGCCTAAAAAAGCCCAGAATCTGGCCAACAAGTATGAGAAATATGCCAAAGTATGAGCCTGAGGAGTGCAAATCCCAGACCTAACCTAGACCTAACATGCGTTATCCTCTAAAATATTGGCCGAGACCAGGATTAGTCGACTGTTTCAGTGTGGTACCACATTACTACGTGATCCAAACCAGAAAAAGCCCAGGATCTGGCCATCAAGTATGCGAAATATGCGAATGTATGAGCCTGATGAGAGCAAATCCCAGACCTAACCTAGACCTAACGTGAGTTATCCTTTGAAATGTTAACCCAGACTAGGTTTAATGGACTGTTTCAGTGTGGTACACATTACCACGAGATCCAAACCAGGAAAAACCCTGGATCTGTTCAACCGGTATGTGAAGAATGCGAAAGTGTGAGACTGATGAGGGCAAATCCCGGACCTAACATAGACCTAACATGCGTTAGCCTCTAAAATATTGGTCGAAACCAGGTTTAATGGTCTCTTTCACGGTGGTACCGCATTACTACGTGATCGAAACCAAAAAAGGCCCAGAATCTGGCCATCAAGTATGAGAAATATGCGAAAGTATGAGCCTGATGAGTGCAAATCCCAGACCTAATCTAGACCTAACATGCGTTATCCTCTAAAATACTGACCGAGACCAGGTTTAATCGATTGTTTCAGTGTGGTCCCACATTACTCCGTGATCCAAACCAGAAAAAGCCCAGGATCTGGCCATCAAGTATGAGAAATATGCGAAAGCATGAGCCTGATGAGTGCAAATCCCAGACCTAACCTAGACCTAACATGCGTTATCCTCTAAAATATTGATCGAGACCAGGATTCGTCGACTGTTTCAGTGTGGTACCACATTACTACGTGATCCAAACCAGAAAAAGCCCAGGATCTGGCCATCAAGTATGAGAAATATGCGAATGTATGAGCCTGATGAGAGCAAATCCCAGACCTAACCTAGACCTAACATGAGTTATCCTTTGAAATGTTGACCCACACTAGGTTTAATTGACTATTTCAGTGTGGTACCACAATTCCACGTGATCCAAACCAGAAAAAGCCCTGAATCTGGCCATCAAGTATGAGAAATATGCGAAAGTATGAGCCTGATGAGTGCAAATCCCAGACCTAACCTAGACCTAACATGTGTTATCCTCTAAAATATTGATCGAAACCAGGTTTAATGGTCTGTTTCAGTGTGGTACCACATTACTGCGTGATCCAAACTAGAAAAAGCCCAGAATCTGGCCATCAAGTATGAGAAACATGCGAAAGTATGAGCCTGATGAGAGCAAATCCCAGACCAAACCTAGACCTAACTTGAGTTAACCTTTGAAACGTTGACCCAGACTAGGTTTAATTGACAGTTTCAGTGTGGTACCACATTACTACGTGATCCAAACCAGAAAAAGGCCAGGATCTGGCCATCAAGTATGAGAAATATGCGAAAGTATGAGCCTGATGAGTGCAAATCCGAGAACTAACCCAGACCTAACATGCGTTATCCTCTAAAATATTGACCGAGACCAGGTTTAGCGGACTGTTTCAGTGTGGTACCACATTACTACGTGATCCAAACCAGAAAAAGCCCAGGATCTGGCCATCAAGTATGAGAAATATGCGAATGTATGAGCCTGATGAGAGCAAATCCCAGACCTAACCCAGACCTAACATGCGTTATCCTCTAAAATATTGCTCGAAACCAGGTTTAATGGACAGTTTCAGTGTGGTACCACATTACTACGTGATCCAAGCCAAAAAAAAGCCCAGAATCTGGCCAACAAGTATGAGAAATATGCGAAAGTATGAGCCAGATGAATGCAAATCCCAGACCTAACCTAGACCTAACATGCGTTATCCTCTAAAATATTGATCGAGACCAGGATTAGTCGACTGTTTCAGTGTGGTACCACATTACTACGTGATCCAAACCAGAAAAAGCCCAGGATCTGGCCATCAAGTATGAGAAATATGCGAATATATGAGCCTGATGAGACCAAATCCCAGCCCTAACCTAGACCTAACATGCGTTATCCTCTAAAATATTGATCGTGACCACGTTTAGTCGACTGTTTCAGTGTGGTACCACATTACTATGTGGACCAAACCAGAAAAAACCCAGGATCTGGCCAACAAGGATGTGATGAATGCGAAGGTATGAGACTGAAGAGGGCATATCCCAGACCTAACCCAGACCTAACATGCGTTATCCTCTAAAATATTGATCGAGACCAGGTTTAATCGACTGTTTCAGTGTGGTCCCACATTACTACGTGATCCAAGCCTAAAAAAGCCCAGAATCTGGCCAACAAGTATGAGAAATATGCCAAAGTATGAGCCTGAGGAGTGCAAATCCCAGACCTAACCTAGACCTAACATGCGTTATCCTCTAAAATATTGGCCGAGACCAGGATTAGTCGACTGTTTCAGTGTGGTACCACATTACTACGTGATCCAAACCAGAAAAAGCCCAGGATCTGGCCATCAAGTATGCGAAATATGCGAATGTATGAGCCTGATGAGAGCAAATCCCAGACCTAACCTAGACCTAACGTGAGTTATCCTTTGAAATGTTAACCCAGACTAGGTTTAATGGACTGTTTCAGTGTGGTACACATTACCACGTGATCCAAACCAGGAAAAACCCTGGATCTGTTCAACCGGTATGTGAAGAATGCGAAAGTGTGAGACTGATGAGGGCAAATCCCGGACCTAACATAGACCTAACATGCGTTAGCCTCTAAAATATTGGTCGAAACCAGGTTTAATGGTCTCTTTCACGGTGGTACCGCATTACTACGTGATCGAAACCAAAAAAGGCCCAGAATCTGGCCATCAAGTATGAGAAATATGCGAAAGTATGAGCCTGATGAGTGCAAATCCCAGACCTAATCTAGACCTAACATGCGTTATCCTCTAAAATACTGACCGAGACCAGGTTTAATCGATTGTTTCAGTGTGGTCCCACATTACTCCGTGATCCAAACCAGAAAAAGCCCAGGATCTGGCCATCAAGTATGAGAAATATGCGAAAGTATGAGCCTGATGAGTGCAAATCCCAGACCTAACCTAGACCTAACATGCGTTATCCTCTAAAATATTGATCGAGACCAGGATTCGTCGACTGTTTCAGTGTGGTACCACATTACTACGTGATCCAAACCAGAAAAAGCCCAGGATCTGGCCATCAAGTATGAGAAATATGCGAATGTATGAGCCTGATGAGAGCAAATCCCAGACCTAACCTAGACCTAACATGAGTTATCCTTTGAAATGTTGACCCACACTAGGTTTAATTGACTATTTCAGTGTGGTACCACAATTCCACGTGATCCAAACCAGAAAAAGCCCTGAATCTGGCCATCAAGTATGAGAAATATGCGAAAGTATGAGCCTGATGAGTGCAAATCCCAGACCTAACCTAGACCTAACATGTGTTATCCTCTAAAATATTGATCGAAACCAGGTTTAATGGTCTGTTTCAGTGTGGTACCACATTACTGCGTGATCCAAACTAGAAAAAGCCCAGAATCTGGCCATCAAGTATGAGAAACATGCGAAAGTATGAGCCTGATGGGAGCAAATCCCAGACCAAACCTAGACCTAACTTGAGTTAACCTTTGAAACGTTGACCCAGACTAGGTTTAATTGACAGTTTCAGTGTGGTACCACATTACTACGTGATCCAAGCCAGAAAAAGGCCAGGATCTGGCCATCAAGTATGAGAAATATGCGAAAGTATGAGCCTGATGAGTGCAAATCCGAGAACTAACCCAGACCTAACATGCGTTATCCTCTAAAATATTGACCGAGACCAGGTTTAGCGGACTGTTTCAGTGTGGTACCACATTACTACGTGATCCAAACCAGAAAAAGCCCAGGATCTGGCCATCAAGTATGAGAAATATGCGAATGTATGAGCCTGATGAGAGCAAATCCCAGACCTAACCCAGACCTAACATGCGTTATCCTCTAAAATATTGCTCGAAACCAGGTTTAATGGACAGTTTCAGTGTGGTACCACATTACTACGTGATCCAAGCCAAAAAAAAGCCCAGAATCTGGCCAACAAGTATGAGAAATATGCGAAAGTATGAGCCAGATGAATGCAAATCCCAGACCTAACCTAGACCTAACATGCGTTATCCTCTAAAATATTGATCGAGACCAGGATTAGTCGACTGTTTCAGTGTGGTACCACATTACTACGTGATCCAAACCAGAAAAAGCCCAGGATCTGGCCATCAAGTATGAGAAATATGCGAATGTATGAGCCTGATGAGAGCAAATCCCAGACCTAACCCAGACCTAACATGCGTTATGCTCTAAAATATTGATCGAAACCACGTTTAATGGTCTGTTTCAGTGTGGTACCACATTACTAGGTGATCCAGGCCAAAAAAAGCCCAGAATCTGGCCAACAAGTATGAGAAATATGCGAATGTATGAGCCTGATGAGACCAAATCCCAGCCCAAACCTAGACCTAACATGCGTTATCCTCTAAAATATTGGCCGAGACCAGGATTAGTCGACTGTTTCAGTGTGGTACCACATTACTACGTGATCGAAACCAGAAAAAGCCCAGGATCTGGCCATCAAGTATGAGAAATATGCGAAGGTATGAGCCTGATGAGTGCAAATCCCAGACCTAACCTAGACCTAACATGCGTTATCCTCTAAAATATTGATCGTGACCACGTTTAGTCGACTGTTTCAGTGTGGTACCACATTACTATGTGATCCAAACCAGAAAAAAACCAGGATCTGGCCAACAAGGACGTGAAGAATGCGAAAGTATGAGACTGAAGAGGGCAAATCCCAGACCTAACCCAGACCTAACAAGCGTTATCCTCTAAAATATTGATCGAGACCAGGTTGAATCGACTGTTTCAGTGTGGTACCACATTACTACGTGATCCAAACCAGAAAAAGCCCAGGATCTGGCCATCAAGTATGAGAAATATGCGGCAGTATGAGCCTGATGAGAGCAAATCTCAGACCTGACATAGACCTAACATGCGTTATCCCCTAAAATATTGATCGAAACCAGGTTTAATGGACAGTTTCAGTGTGGTACCACATTACTACGTGATCCAAACCAGAAAGGCGCAGGATATGGCCAACATGTACGAGAAATATGCGAATGTATGAGCCTGATGAGAGCAAATCCCAGACCTAACCTAGACCTAACATGCGTTATCCTCTAAAATATTGGCCGAGACCAGGATTAGTCGACTGTTTCAGTGTGGTACCACAT
The DNA here is from genome assembly GCF_051014445.1 of Colletes latitarsis. Lineage (NCBI taxonomy): Eukaryota > Metazoa > Arthropoda > Insecta > Hymenoptera > Colletidae > Colletes > Colletes latitarsis. The sequence goes on from NC_135137.1 coordinate 5,332,091, forward strand.
TACTACGTGATCGAAACCAGAAAAAGCCCAGGATCTGGCCATCAAGTATGAGAAATATGCGAAGGTATGAGCCTGACGAGTGCAAATCCCAGACCTAACCTAGACCTAACATGCGTTATCCTCTAAAATATTGATCGAGACCAGGTTTAATCGACTGTTTCAGTGTGGTACCACATTACTACGTGATCCAAACCAGAAAAAGCCCAGGATCTTGTAAACAAGTATGAGAAATATGCGAATGTATGAGCCTGATGAGAGCAAATCCCAGACCTAACCCAGACCTAACATGCGTTATCCTCTAAAATATTGATCGAAACCAGGCTTAATGGACAGTTTCAGTGTGGTACCACATTACTACGTGATCCAAGCCAAAAAAAGCCCAGAATCTGGCCAACAAGTATGAGAAATATGCGAATATATGAGCCTGATGAGACCAAATCCCAGCCCTAACCTAGACCTAACATGCGTTATCCTCTAAAATATTGACCGAGACCAGGATTAGTCGACTGTTTCAGTGTGGTACCACATTACTACGTGATCCAACCAGAAAAAGCCCAGGATCTGGCCATCAAGTATGAGAAATATGCGAATGTATGAGCCTGATGAGAACAAATCCCAGACCTAACCCAGACCTAACATGCGTTATCCTCTAAAATATTGATCGAAACCAGGTTTAATGGACATTTTCAGTGTGGTACCACATTACTACGTGATCCAAGCCAAAAAAAGCCCAGAATCTGGCCAACAAGTATGAGAAATATGCGAAAGTATGAGCCAGATGAATGCAAATCCCAGACCTAACCTAGACCAAACATGCGTTATCCTCTAAAATATTGACCGAGAGCAGCATTAGTCGACAGTTTCAGTGTGGTACCACATTACTACGTGATCCAAACCAGAAAAAGCCCAGGATCTGGCCATCAACTATGAGAAATATGCGAATTGTATGAGCCTGATGAGACCAAATCCCAGCCCTAACCTAGTCCTAACATGCGTTATCCTCTAAAATATTGATCGTGACCAGGCTTAGTCGACTGTTTCAGTGGGGTACCACATTACTATGTGATCCAAACCAGAAAAAACCCAGGATCTGGCCAACAAGGATGTGAAGAATGCGAAAGTATGAGACTGAAGAGGGCAAATCCCAGACCTAACCCAGACCTAACATGCGTTATCCTCTAAAATATTGATCGAGACCAGGTTTAATCGACTGTTTCAGTGTGGTCCCACATTACTACGTGATCCAAACCAGAAAAAGCCCAGGATCTGGCCATCAAGTATGAGAAATATGCGACAGTATGAGCCTGATGAGAGCAAATCCCAGACCTAACCCAGACCTAACATGCGTTATCCTCTAAAATATTGACCGAGACCAGGTTTAATCGACAGTTTCAGTGTGGTCCCACATTACTACGTGATCCAAACCAGAAAAAGCCCAGGATCTGGCCATCAAATATGAGAAATATGCGAAAGTATGAGCCCGATGAGTGCAAATCCCAGACCTAACCAAGACCTAATATGCGTTATCCTCTAAAATATTGACCGAGAGCAGCATTAGTCGACAGTTTCAGTGTGGTACCACATTACTACGTGATCCAAACCAGAAAAAGCCCAGGATCTGGCCATCAAGTATTAGAAATATGCGAATGTATGAGCCTGATGAGACCAAATCCCAGCCCTAACCTAGACCTAACATGCGTTATCCTCTAAAATATTGATCGTGACCAGGTTTAGTCGACTGTTTCAGTGTGGTACCGCATTACTATGTGATCCAAACCAGAAAAAACCCAGGATCTGGCCAACAAGGATGTGAAGAATGCGAAAGTATGAGACTCAAGAGGGCAAATCCCAGACCTAACCCAGACCTAACATGCGTTATCCTCTAAAATATTGATCGAGACCAGGATTAGTCGACTGTTTCAGTGTGGTCCCACATTACTACGTGATCCAAGCCAAAAAAAGCCCAGAATCTGGCCAACAGGTATGAGGAATATGCGAAAGTATGAGCCTGATGAGTGCAAATCCCAGACCGAACCTAGACCTAACATGCGTTATCCTCAAAAATATTGGCCGAGACCAGGATTAGTCGACTGTTTCAGTGTGGTACCACATTGCTACGTGATCCAAGCCAAAAAAAGCCCAGAATCTGGCCAACAAGTATGAGAAATATGCGAAAGTATGAGCCTGACCAGTGCAAATCCCAGACCTAACCTAGACCTAACATGCGTTATCCTCTAAAATATTGATCGTGACCAGATTCAGTCGACTGTTTCAGTGTGGTACCACATTACTACGTGATCCAAACCAGAAGAAGCTCAGGCTCTGGCCATCAAGTATGAGAAATATGCGAATGTATGAGCCTGATGAGTGCAAATCCCAGACCTAACCTGGACATAACATGAGTTATCCTTTGAAATGTTGACCCAGACTAGGTTTAATGGACTGTTTCAGTGTGGTACCACATTACCACGTGATCCAAACCAGAAAAAACCCTGGATCTGTTCAACAGGTATGTGAAGAATGCGAACGTGTGAGCCTGATGAGGGCAAATCCAAGGCGGAACCAAGACCTAACATGCGTTACGCTCTAAAATATTGATCGAAACCAGGTTTAATGGACAGTTTCAGTGTGGTACCACATTACCACTTGATCCAAACCAGAAAAAGCCCAGGATCTGGCCAACAAGTATGCGGAAAATCTGAATGTATGAGCCTGATGAGAGCTAATCCCAGACCTAACATAGACTTAACATGCGTTATCCTCTAAAACATTAATCGAAACCAGGTTTAATGGACTGTTTCAGTGTGGTACCGCATTACTACGTCATCGAAACCAGAAAAAGACCAGAATCTGGCCATCAAGTATCAGAAATATGTGAAAGTATGAGCCTGATGAGAGCAAATCCCAGCCTTAACCTAGACCTAACTTGCGTTATCCTCTAAAATATTGATCGTGACCAGGTTTAGTCGACTGTTTCAGTGTGGTACCACATTACTATGTGATCGAAACCAGATAAAACCCAGGATCTGTTCCACAAGTATTTGAAGAATGCGGAAGTATGAGTCTGATGTGGGCAAATCCCAGGCCTGGCCTAGACATAACATGAGTTATCCTCTAAATTATTGATCAAAACCAGGTTTAATGGACTGTTTCAGTGTGGTACCACATTACCACGTGATCCAAACCAGAAAAAGCCCTGAATCTGGCCATCAAGTATGTGAAATATGCGAAAGTATGAGCCTGATGAGTGCAAATCCCAGACATAACCTAGACCTAACATGTGTTATCCTCTAAAATACTGATCGAGACCAGGTTTAATTTGACTGTTTCAGTGTGGTACCACATAACTACGTGATCCAAACCAGTGGAAGCCCAGGATCGGGCCAACAAGAATGAGAAATATGCGAAAGTATGACCATGATGAGAGCAAATCCCAGACCTAACCTAGACCTAACATGAGTTATCCTTTGAAATATTGACCCCGACTAGGTTTAATTTACTGTTTCAGTGTGGTACCACATTACCACGTGATCCAAACCAGAAAAAGCCCTGAATCTGGCCACCAAGTATGAGAAATATGCGAAAGTATGAGCCTGATGAGTGCAAATCCCAGACCTAACCTAGACCTAACATGTGTTATGCTCTAAAATATTGATCGAAACCAGGTTTAATGGTCTGTTTCAGTGTGGTACCACACTACTGCGTGATCCAAACTAAAAAAAGCCCAGAATCTGGCCATCAAGTATGAGAAACATGCGAAAGTATGAGCCTGATGAGAGCAAATCCCAGACCTAACCTAGACCTAACATGAGTTATCCTTTGAAATGTTGACCCAGACTAGGTTTAATTGACAGTGTCAGTGTGGTACCACATTACCACGTGATCCAAACCAGAAAAAGCCCTGAATCTGGCCATCACGTATGAGAAATATGCGAAAGTATGAGCCTGATGAGTGCAAATCCCAGACCTAACCTAGACCTAACATGCGTTATCCTCTAAAATATTGATCGAGACCAGGTTTAATCGACTGTTTCAGTGTGGTGCACATTACTACCTGATCCAAACCAGAAGAAGCCCAGGATCTGGCCATCAAGTATGAGAAATATGCGAATGTATGAGACTGAAGAGGGCAAATCCCAGACCTAACCCAGACCTAACATGCGTTATCCTCTAAAATATTGATCGAGACCAGGATTAGTCGACTGTTTCAGTGTGGTCCCACATTACTACGTGATCCAAGCCAAAAAAAGCCCAGAATCTGGCCAACAAGTATGAGAAATATGCGAAAGTATGAGCCCGATGGGTGCAAATCCCAGACCTAACCTTGACCTAACATGCGTTATCCTCAAAAATATTGGCCGAGACCAGGATTAGTCGACTGTTTCAGTGTGGTACCACATTACTATGTGATCCATATCAGAAAAAGCCCAGGATCTGGCCATCAAGTATGAGAAATATGCGAATGTATGAGCCTGATGAGAGCAAATCCCAGACCTAACCTAGACCTAACGTGAGTTATCCTTTGAAATGTTGACCCAGAATAGGTTTAATGGACTGTTTCATTGTGGTACCACATTACCACGTGATCCAAACCAGAAAAAACCCTGGATCTGTTCAACAGGTATGTGAAGAATGCGAAAGTGTGAGCCTGATGAGGGCAAATCCCGGACCTAGCATAGACCTAACATGCGTTAGCCTCTAAAATATTGGTCGAAACCAGGTTTAATGGTCTCTTTCACGGTGGTACCGCATTACTACGTGATCGAAACCAAAAAAGGCCCAGAATCTGGCCATAAAGTATGAGAAATATGCGAAAGTATGAGCCTGATGAGTGCAAATCCTAGACCTAACCTAGACCTAACATGCGTTATCCTCTAAAATATTGACCGAGACCAGGTTTAGTCGACTGTTTCAGTGTGGTACCACATCACTACGTGATCCAAACTAAAAAAAGCCCAGAATCTGGCCATCAAGTATGAGAAACACGCAAAAGTATGAGCCTGATGAGAGCAAATCCCAGACCTAACCTAGACCTAACATGAGTTATCCTTTGAAATGTTGACCCAGACTAGGTTTAATTGACTGTTTCAGTGTGGTACCACATTACCACGTGATCCAAACCAGAAAAAGCCCTGAATCTGGCCATCAAGTATGTGAAATATGCGAACGTATGAGCCTGATGAGTGCAAATCCCAGACATAACCTAGACCTAACATGTGTTATCCTCTAAAATACTGATCGAGACCAGGTTTAATTTGACTGTTTCAGTGTGGTACCACATAACTACGTGATCCAAACCAGTGGAAGCCCAGGATCGGGCCAACAAGAATGAGAAATATGCGAAAGTATGACCATGATGAGAGCAAATCCCAGACCTAACCTAGACCTAACATGAGTTATCCTTTGAAATATTGACCCCGACTAGGTTTAATTTACTGTTTCAGTGTGGTACCACATTACCACGTGATCCAAACCAGAAAAAGCCCTGAATCTGGCCACCAAGTATGAGAAATATGCGAAAGTATGAGCCTGATGAGTGCAAATCCCAGACCTAACCTAGACCTAACATGTGTTATGCTCTAAAATATTGATCGAAACCAGGTTTAATGGTCTGTTTCAGTGTGGTACCACACTACTGCGTGATCCAAACTAAAAAAAGCCCAGAATCTGGCCATCAAGTATGAGAAACATGCGAAAGTATGAGCCTGATGAGAGCAAATCCCAGACCTAACCTAGACCTAACATGAGTTATCCTTTGAAATGTTGACCCAGACTAGGTTTAATTGACAGTGTCAGTGTGGTACCACATTACCACGTGATCCAAACCAGAAAAAGCCCTGAATCTGGCCATCACGTATGAGAAATATGCGAAAGTATGAGCCTGATGAGTGCAAATCCCAGACCTAACCTAGACCTAACATGCGTTATCCTCTAAAATATTGATCGAGACCAGGTTTAATCGACTGTTTCAGTGTGGTGCACATTACTACCTGATCCAAACCAGAAGAAGCCCAGGATCTGGCCATCAAGTATGAGAAATATGCGAATGTATGAGACTGAAGAGGGCAAATCCCAGACCTAACCCAGACCTAACATGCGTTATCCTCTAAAATATTGATCGAGACCAGGTTGAATCGACTGTTTCAGTGTGGTACCACATTACTACGTGATCCAAACCAGAAAAAGCCCAGGATCTGGCCATCAAGTATGAGAAATATGCGGCAGTATGAGCCTGATGAGAGCAAATCTCAGACCTGACATAGACCTAACATGCGTTATCCCCTAAAATATTGATCGAAACCAGGTTTAATGGACAGTTTCAGTGTGGTACCACATTACTACGTGATCCAAACCAGAAAGGCGCAGGATATGGCCAACATGTACGAGAAATATGCGAATGTATGAGCCTGATGAGAGCAAATCCCAGACCTAACCTAGACCTAACATGCGTTATCCTCTAAAATATTGGCCGAGACCAGGATTAGTCGACTGTTTCAGTGTGGTACCACATTACTACGTGATCGAAACCAGAAAAAGCCCAGGTCTGGCCATCAAGTATGAGAAATATGCGAAGGTATGAGCCTGATGAGTGCAAATCCCAGACCTAACCTAGACCTAACATGCGTTATCCTCTAAAATATTGATCGAGACCAGGTTTAATCGACTGTTTCAGTGTGGTACCACATTACTACGTGATCCAAACCAGAAAAAGCCCAGGATCTTGTAAACAAGTATGAGAAATATGCGAATGTATGAGCCTGATGAGAGCAAATCCCAGACCTAACCCAGACCTAACATGCGTTATCCTCTAAAATATTGATCGAAACCAGGCTTAATGGACAGTTTCAGTGTGGTACCACATTACTACGTGATCCAAGCCAAAAAAAGCCCAGAATCTGGCCAACAAGTATGAGAAATATGCGAATATATGAGCCTGATGAGACCAAATCCCAGCCCTAACCTAGACCTAACATGCGTTATCCTCTAAAATATTGACCGAGACCAGGATTAGTCGACTGTTTCAGTGTGGTACCACATTACTACGTGATCCAACCAGAAAAAGCCCAGGATCTGGCCATCAAGTATGAGAAATATGCGAATGTATGAGCCTGATGAGAACAAATCCCAGACCTAACCCAGACCTAACATGCGTTATCCTCTAAAATATTGATCGAAACCAGGTTTAATGGACATTTTCAGTGTGGTACCACATTACTACGTGATCCAAGCCAAAAAAAGCCCAGAATCTGGCCAACAAGTATGAGAAATATGCGAAAGTATGAGCCAGATGAATGCAAATCCCAGACCTAACCTAGACCAAACATGCGTTATCCTCTAAAATATTGACCGAGAGCAGCATTAGTCGACAGTTTCAGTGTGGTACCACATTACTACGTGATCCAAACCAGAAAAAGCCCAGGATCTGGCCATCAACTATGAGAAATATGCGAATTGTATGAGCCTGATGAGACCAAATCCCAGCCCTAACCTAGTCCTAACATGCGTTATCCTCTAAAATATTGATCGTGACCAGGCTTAGTCGACTGTTTCAGTGGGGTACCACATTACTATGTGATCCAAACCAGAAAAAACCCAGGATCTGGCCAACAAGGATGTGAAGAATGCGAAAGTATGAGACTGAAGAGGGCAAATCCCAGACCTAACCCAGACCTAACATGCGTTATCCTCTAAAATATTGATCGAGACCAGGTTTAATCGACTGTTTCAGTGTGGTCCCACATTACTACGTGATCCAAACCAGAAGAAGCCCAGGATCTGGCCATCAAGTATGAGAAATATGCGACAGTATGAGCCTGATGAGAGCAAATCCCAGACCTAACCCAGACCTAACATGCGTTATCCTCTAAAATATTGACCGAGACCAGGTTTAATCGACAGTTTCAGTGTGGTCCCACATTACTACGTGATCCAAACCAGAAAAAGCCCAGGATCTGGCCATCAAATATGAGAAATATGCGAAAGTATGAGCCCGATGAGTGCAAATCCCAGACCTAACCAAGACCTAATATGCGTTATCTTCTAAAATACTGACCGAGACCAGGATTAGTCGACTGTTTCTGTGTGGTACCACACTACTACGTGATCCAAACCAGAAAAGCCCAGGATCTGGCCATCAAGTATGAGAAATATGCGAATGTATGAGCCTGATGAGAGCAAATCCCAGAACTAACCCAGACCTAACATGCGTTATCCACTAAAATATTGATCGAAACCAGGTTTAATGGACAGTTTCAGTGTGGTACCACAATACTACGTGATCCAAGCCAAAAAAAGCCCAGAATCTGGCCAACAAGTATCAGAAATATGCGAAAGTATGAGCCAGATGAATGCAAATCCCAGACCTAACGTAGACCTAACATGCGTTATCCTCTAAAATATTGACCGAGAGCAGCATTAGTCGACAGTTTCAGTGTGGTACCACATTACTACGTGATCCAAACCAGAAAAAGCCCAGGATCTGGCCATCAAGTATTAGAAATATGCGAATGTATGAGCCTGATGAGACCAAATCCCAGCCCTAACCTAGACCTAACATGCGTTATCCTCTAAAATATTGATCGTGACCAGGTTTAGTCGACTGTTTCAGTGTGGTACCACATTACTATGTGATCCAAACCAGAAAAAACCCAGGATCTGGCCAACAAGGATGTGAAGAATGCGAAAGTATGAGACTCAAGAGGGCAAATCCCAGACCTAACCCAGACCTAACATGCGTTATCCTCTAAAATATTGATCGAGACCAGGATTAGTCGACTGTTTCAGTGTGGTCCCACATTACTACGTGATCCAAGCCAAAAAAAGCCCAGAATCTGGCCAACAGGTATGAGGAATATGCGAAAGTATGAGCCTGATGAGTGCAAATCCCAGACCGAACCTAGACCTAACATGCGTTATCCTCAAAAATATTGGCCGAGACCAGGATTAGTCGACTGTTTCAGTGTGGTACCACATTGCTACGTGATCCAAGCCAAAAAAAGCCCAGAATCTGGCCAACAAGTATGAGAAATATGCGAAAGTATGAGCCTGACCAGTGCAAATCCCAGACCTAACCTAGACCTAACATGCGTTATCCTCTAAAATATTGATCGTGACCAGATTCAGTCGACTGTTTCAGTGTGGTACCACATTACTACGTGATCCAAACCAGAAGAAGCCCAGGCTCTGGCCATCAAGTATGAGAAATATGCGAATGTATGAGCCTGATGAGTGCAAATCCCAGACCTAACCTGGACATAACATGAGTTATCCTTTGAAATGTTGACCCAGACTAGGTTTAATGGACTGTTTCAGTGTGGTACCACATTACCACGTGATCCAAACCAGAAAAAACCCTGGATCTGTTCAACAGGTATGTGAAGAATGCGAACGTGTGAGCCTGATGAGGGCAAATCCAAGGCGGAACCAAGACCTAACATGCGTTACGCTCTAAAATATTGATCGAAACCAGGTTTAATGGACAGTTTCAGTGTGGTACCACATTACCACTTGATCCAAACCAGAAAAAGCCCAGGATCTGGCCAACAAGTATGCGGAAAATCTGAATGTATGAGCCTGATGAGAGCTAATCCCAGACCTAACATAGACTTAACATGCGTTATCCTCTAAAACATTAATCGAAACCAGGTTTAATGGACTGTTTCAGTGTGGTACCGCATTACTACGTCATCGAAACCAGAAAAAGACCAGAATCTGGCCATCAAGTATCAGAAATATGTGAAAGTATGAGCCTGATGAGAGCAAATCCCAGCCTTAACCTAGACCTAACTTGCGTTATCCTCTAAAATATTGATCGTGACCAGGTTTAGTCGACTGTTTCAGTGTGGTACCACATTACTATGTGATCGAAACCAGATAAAACCCAGGATCTGTTCCACAAGTATTTGAAGAATGCGGAAGTATGAGTCTGATGTGGGCAAATCCCAGGCCTGGCCTAGACATAACATGAGTTATCCTCTAAATTATTGATCAAAACCAGGTTTAATGGACTGTTTCAGTGTGGTACCACATTACCACGTGATCCAAACCAGAAAAAGCCCTGAATCTGGCCATCAAGTATGTGAAATATGCGAAAGTATGAGCCTGATGAGTGCAAATCCCAGACATAACCTAGACCTAACATGTGTTATCCTCTAAAATACTGATCGAGACCAGGTTTAATTTGACTGTTTCAGTGTGGTACCACATAACTACGTGATCCAAACCAGTGGAAGCCCAGGATCGGGCCAACAAGAATGAGAAATATGCGAAAGTATGACCATGATGAGAGCAAATCCAAGACCTAACCTAGACCTAACATGAGTTATCCTTTGAAATATTGACCCCGACTAGGTTTAATTTACTGTTTCAGTGTGGTACCACATTACCACGTGATCCAAACCAGAAAAAGCCCTGAATCTGGCCACCAAGTATGAGAAATATGCGAAAGTATGAGCCTGATGAGTGCAAATCCCAGACCTAACCTAGACCTAACATGTGTTATGCTCTAAAATATTGATCGAAACCAGGTTTAATGGTCTGTTTCAGTGTGGTACCACACTACTGCGTGATCCAAACTAAAAAAAGCCCAGAATCTGGCCATCAAGTATGAGAAACATGCGAAAGTATGAGCCTGATGAGAGCAAATCCCAGACCTAACCTAGACCTAACATGAGTTATCCTTTGAAATGTTGACCCAGACTAGGTTTAATTGACAGTGTCAGTGTGGTACCACATTACCACGTGATCCAAACCAGAAAAAGCCCTGAATCTGGCCATCACGTATGAGAAATATGCGAAAGTATGAGCCTGATGAGTGCAAATCCCAGACATAACCTAGACCTAACATGCGTTATCCTCTAAAATATTGATCATGACCAGGTTCTGTCGACTGTTTCAGTGTGGTGCACATTACTACCTGATCCAAACCAGAAGAAGCCCAGGATCTGGCCATCAAGTATGAGAAATATGCGAATGTATGAGACTGAAGAGGGCAAATCCCAGACCTAACCCAGACCTAACATGCGTTATCCTCTAAAATATTGATCGAGACCAGGATTAGTCGACTGTTTCAGTGTGGTCCCACATTACTACGTGATCCAAGCCAAAAAAAGCCCAGAATCTGGCCAACAAGTATGAGAAATATGCGAAAGTATGAGCCCGATGGGTGCAAATCCCAGACCTAACCTTGACCTAACATGCGTTATCCTCAAAAATATTGGCCGAGACCAGGATTAGTCGACTGTTTCAGTGTGGTACCACATTACTATGTGATCCATATCAGAAAAAGCCCAGGATCTGGCCATCAAGTATGAGAAATATGCGAATGTATGAGCCTGATGAGAGCAAATCCCAGACCTAACCTAGACCTAACGTGAGTTATCCTTTGAAATGTTGACCCAGAATAGGTTTAATGGACTGTTTCATTGTGGTACCACATTACCACGTGATCCAAACCAGAAAAAACCCTGGATCTGTTCAACAGGTATGTGAAGAATGCGAAAGTGTGAGCCTGATGAGGGCAAATCCCGGACCTAGCATAGACCTAACATGCGTTAGCCTCTAAAATATTGGTCGAAACCAGGTTTAATGGTCTCTTTCACGGTGGTACCGCATTACTACGTGATCGAAACCAAAAAAGGCCCAGAATCTGGCCATAAAGTATGAGAAATATGCGAAAGTATGAGCCTGATGAGTGCAAATCCTAGACCTAACCTAGACCTAACATGCGTTATCCTCTAAAATATTGACCGAGACCAGGTTTAGTCGACTGTTTCAGTGTGGTACCACATCACTACGTGATCCAAACTAAATAAAGCCCAGAATCTGGCCATCAAGTATGAGAAACACGCAAAAGTATGAGCCTGATGAGAGCAAATCCCAGACCTAACCTAGACCTAACATGAGTTATCCTTTGAAATGTTGACCCAGACTAGGTTTAATTGACTGTTTCAGTGTGGTACCACATTACCACGTGATCCAAACCAGAAAAAGCCCTGAATCTGGCCATCAAGTATGTGAGATATGCGAACGTATGAGCCTGATGAGTGCAAATCCCAGACCTAACCTAGACCTAACATGTGTTATCCTCTAAAATACTGTTCGAGACCAGGTTTAATTTGACTGTTTCAGTGTGGTACCACATAACTACGTGATCCAAACCAGTGAAAGCCCAGGATCTGGCCAACAAGAATGAGAAATATGCGAAAGTATGACCATGATGAGAGCAAATCCCAGAACTAACCTAGACCTAACATGAGTTATCCTTTGAAATGTTGACCCAGACTAGGTTTAATGGCCTGTGTCAGTGTGGTACCACATTACCACGTGATCCAAAGCAGAGAAAGCCCTGAATCTGGCCATCAAGTATGTGAAATATGCGAAAGTATGAGCCTGATGAGTGCAAATTCCAGACCTAACCTAGACCTAACATGCGTTATCCTCTAAAATATCGATCGAAACCAGGTTTAATCGACTGTTTCAGTGTGGTACCACATTACCACGTGATCCAAACTAGAAAAAACCCAGGTTCTGTTCACCAGGTATGTGAAGAATGCGATCGTGTGAGCCTGATGAGGGCAAATCCAAGGCCGAACCAAGACCTAACATGCGTTATCCTCTAAGATATTGATCGAAACCAGGTTTAATGGACTGTTTCAGTGTGGTGCCACATTACCACCTGATCCAAACCAGAAAAAGCCCAGGATCTGGCCATCAAGTATGAGAAACATGCGAATGTATGAGCCTGATGAGAGCAAATCCCAGACCTAACATAGACCTAACATGCGTTATCCTCTAAGATATTGATCGAAACCAGGTTTAATGGACAGTTTCAGTGTGGTACCACATTACTACGTGATCCAAGCCAAAAAAAGCCCAGAATCTGGCCAACAAGTATGAGAAATATGCGGAAGTATGAGCCTGATGAGTGCAAATCCCAGACCTAACCTAGACCTAGCATGCGTTATCCTCTAAAATATAGATCATGACCAGGTTCAGTCGACTGTTTCAGTGTGGTACCACATTACTACGTGATCCAAACCAGAAGAAGCCCAGGATCTGGCCATCAAGTATGAGAAATATGCGAATGTATGAGCCTGATGAGTGCAATTCCCAGACCTAACCTAGACCTAACATGCGCTATCCTCTAAAATATTGACGGAGACCAGGATTAGTCGACTGTTTCAGTGTGGTACCACATTACTACGTGATCCAAACCAGAAAAAGCCCAGGATCTGGCCATCAAGTATGAGAAATATGCGAATGTATTAGCCTGATGAGAGCAAATCCCAGACCTAACCTAGACCTAACATGAGTTATCCTCTAAAATATTGACCGAGACCAGGATTAGTCGACTGTTTCAGTGGGGTAACACATTACCACGTGACCCAAACCAGAAGCAACCCGGGATCTGTTCAACAAGTATGTGGAGAATGCGAATGTATGAGTCTGATGAGGGCAAATCCAAGGCCTAACCTAGACCAAACATGCGTTATCCTCTAAAACATTGATCGAAACCAGGTTTAATGGACTGTTTCAGTGTGGTACCACATTACTATGTGATCGAAACTAGAAAAAACCCAGGATCTGTTCCACAAGTATTTGAACAATGCGGAAGTATGAGTCTGATGTGGGCAAATCCCAGGCCTGGCCTAGACATAACATGGGTTATCTTCTAAATTATTGATTAAAACCAGGTTTACTGGACTGTTTCAGTGTGGTACCACATTGCTACGTTATCCAAAGCAGTGAAAGCCCAGAATCTGGCCAACAAGTATGAGAAATATGCGAAATCATGAGCCTGATGAGGCGCAAATCCTAGACATAACCGAGACCATAACATGCGTTATCCTCAAAAATATTGATCGAAACCAGGTTTAATGGACTGCTTCAGTGTGGTACCGCATTACTACGTGATCGAAACCAGAAAAAGACCAGAATCTGGCAAACAAGTGTCAGAAAGATGCGAAAGTATGAGCCTGATGAGAGCAAATCCCAGCCCTAACCTAGACCCAACTTGCGTTATCCTCTAAAATATTGATCGTGACCAGGTTTAATCGACTGTTTCAGTGTGGTACCACATTACAATGTGATCGAAACCAGAAAAAACCCAGGATCTGTTCCACAAGTATTTGAAGAATGCGGAAGTATGAGTCTGATGTGGGCAAATCCCAGGCCTGGCCTAGACATAACATGGGTTATCTTCTAAATTATTGATTAAAACCAGGTTTACTGGACTGTTTCAGTGTGGTACCACATTGCTACGTTATCCAAAGCAGTGAAAGCCCAGAATCTGGCCAACAAGTATGAGAAATATGCGAAATCATGAGCCTGATGAGGCGCATATCCTAGACCTAACCGAGACCATAACATGCGTTATCCTCAAAAATATTGATCGAAACCAGGTTTAGTGGACAGTTTCAGTGTGGTACCACATTACTACGTGATGCATGCCAAAAAAAGCCCAGAATCTGGCCAACAAGTATGAGAAATGTGCGAAAGTATGAGCCTGATGAGTGCAAATCCCAGACCTAACCTAGACCTAACATGCGTTATCCTCTTAAATATTGACCGAGACCAGGATTAGTCGACTGTTTCAGTGTGGTACCACATTGCTACGTGATCCAAGCCAAAAAAAGCCCAGAATCTGGTCAACAAGTATGAGAAATATGCGAAAGTATGAGCCTGACCAGTGCAAATCCCAGACCTAACCTAGACCTAACATGCGTTATCCTCTAAAATATTGATCATGACCAGGTTCAGTCGACTGTTTCAGTGTGGTACCACATTACTACGTGATCCAAACCAGAAGAAGCCCAGGCCCTGGCCATCAAGTATGAGAAATATGCGAATGTATGAGCCTGATGAGTGCAAATCCCAGACCTAATCTGGACATAACATGAGTTATCCTTTGAAATGTTGACCCAGACTAGGTTTAATGGACTGTTTCAGTGTGGTACCACATTACCACGTGATCCAAACCAGAAAAAACCCTGGATCTGTTCAACAGGTATGTGAAGAATGCTAAAGTGTGACCCTGATGAGTGCAAATCCAAGGCCTCACCTAGACCTAACATGTGTTATCCTCTAAAATATTGATCGTAACCAGGTTTAATGGCCTGTTTCAGTGTGGTACCACATTACCACTTGATCCAAACCAGAAAAAGCCCAGGATCTGTTCACCAGGTATGTGAAGAATGCGAACGTGTGAGCCTGATGGGGGCAAATCCAAGGCCGAACCAAGACCTTACATGCGTTACCCTCTAAAATATTGATCGAAACCAGGTTTAATGGACTGTTTCAGTGTGGTACCACATAACCACTTGATCCAAACCAGAAAAAGCCCAGGATCTGGCCAACAAGTATGCGGAAAATCTGAATGTATGAGCCTGATGAGAGCTAATACCAGACCTAACATAGACCTAACATGCGTTATCCTCTAAAATATTGACCGAGAGCAGCATTAGTCGACTCTTTCAGTGTGGTACCACATTACTACGTGATCCAAACCAGAAAACCCCAGGATCTGGCCATCAAGTATTAGAAACATGCGAATGTATGAATCCGATGAGACCAAATCCCAGCCCTAACCTAGACCTAACATGCGTTATCCTCTAAAATATTGATCGTGACCAGGTTTAGTCGACTGTTTCAGTGTGGTACCACATTACTATGTGATCCATACCAGAAAAAACCCAGGATCTGGCCAACAAGGATGTGAAGAATGCGAAAGTATGAGACTGAAGAGGGCAAATCCCAGACCTAACCCAGACCTAACATGCGTTATCCTCTAAAATATTGATCGAGACCAGGATTAGTCGACTGTTTCAGTGTGGTCCCACATTACTACGTGATCCAAGCCAAGAAAAGCCCAGATTCTGGCCAACAAGTATGAGAAATATGCGAAAGTATGAGCCCGATGGGTGCAAATCCCAGACCTAACCTAGACCTAACATGCGTTATCCTCAAAAATATTGGCCGAGACCAGGATTAGTCGACTGTTTCAGTGTGGTACCACATTACTACGTGATCCAAACCAGAAAAAGCCCAGGATCTGGCCATCAAGTATGAGAAATATGCGAATGTATGAGCCTGATGAGAGCAAATCCCAGACCTAACCTAGACCTAACGTGAGTTATCCTTTGAAATGTTGACCCAGACTAGGTTCAATGGACTGTTTCAGTGTGGTACCACATTACCACGTGATCCAAACCAGAAAATACCCTGGATCTGTTCAACAGGTATGTGAAGAATGCGAATGTGTGAGCCTGATGAGGGCAAATCCCGGACCTAGCATAGACCTAACATGCGTTAGCCTCTAAAATATTTGTCGAAACCAGGTTTAATGGTCTCTTTCACGGTGGTACCGCATTACTACGTGAACGAAACCAAAAAAGGCCCAGAATCTGGCCATAAAGTATGAGAAATATGCGAAAGTATGAGCCTGATGAGTGCAAATCCCAGACCTAACCTAGACCTAACATGCGTTATCCTCTAAAATATTGACCGAGACCAGGTTTAGTCGACTGTTTCAGTGTGGTACCACATTACTACGTGATCCAAACTAAAAAAAGCCCAGAATCTGGCCATCAAGTATGAGAAATATGCGAAAGGATGAGCCTGATGAGCGCAAATCCCAGACCTAACCTAGACCTAACATGTGTTATCCTCTAAATTACTGAACGAGACCAGGTTTAATTTGACTGTTTCAGTGTGGTACCACATAACTACGTGATCCAAACCAGTGAAAGCCCAGGATCTGGCCAACAAGAATGAGAAATATGCGAAAGTATGACCATGATGAGAGCAAATCCCAGAACTAACCTAGACCTAACATGAGTTATCCTTTGAAATGTTGACCCAGACTAGGTTTAATGGCCTGTGTCAGTGTGGTACCACATTACCACGTGGTCCAAACCAGAGAAAGCCCTGAATCTGGCCATCAGGTATGAGAAATATGCGAATGTATGAGCCTGATGAGAGCAAATCCCAGCCCTAACCTAGACCTAACATGCGTTATCCTCTAAGATACTGATCGAGACCAGGTTTAATGGACTGTTTCAGTGTGGTGCCACATTACCACTTGATCCAAACCAGAAAAAGCCCAGGATCTGGCCAACAAGTATGCGGAAAATGTGAATGCATGAGCCTGGTGAGAGCAAATCCCAGACCTGACATAGACCTAGCATGCGTTATCCTCTAAAATATTGACCGAGACCAGGTTTAGTCGACTGTTTCTGTGTGGCAGCACATTACTACGTGATCCAAACCAGAAAAAGCCCAGGATCTGGCCGTCAAGTATGAGAAATATGCGAATGTATGAGCCTGATGAGAGCAAATCCCAGCCCTAACCTAGACCTAACATGCGTTATCCTCTAAGATACTGATCGAAACCAGGTTTAATCGACTGTTTCAGTGTGGTACCACATTACCACGTGATCCAAACTAGAAAAAACCCAGGTTCTGTTCACCAGGTATGTGAAGAATGCGATCGTGTGAGCCTGGTGAGGGCAAATCCAAGGCCGAACCAAGACCTAACATGCGTTATCCTCTAAGATATTGATCGAAACCAGTTTTAATGGACTGTTTCAGTGTGGTACCACATTACCACGTGATCCAAACCAGAAAAAGCCCTGAATCTGGCCATCAAGTATGAGAAATATGCGAAAGTATGAGCCTGATGAGAGCAAATCCCAGACCTAACCTACACCTAACATGTGTTATGCTCTAAAATATTGATCGAAACCAGGTTTAATGGTCTGTTTCAGTGTGGTACCACATTACTGCGTGATCCAAACTAAAAAAAGCCCAGAATCTGGCCAACAAGTATGAGAAATATGCGAAAGTATGAGCCTGATGAGTGCAAATCCCAGACCTAACCTAGACCTAACATGCGTTATCCTCTTAAATATTGACCGAGACCAGGATTAGTCGACTGTTTCAGTGTGGTACCACATTGCTACGTGATCCAAGCCAAAAAAAGCCCTGAATCTGGCCAACAAGTATGAGAAATATGCGAAAGTATGAGCCTGACCAGTGCAAATCCCTGACCTAACCTAGACCTAACATGCGTTATCCTCTAAAATATCGATCGAAACCAGGTTTAATCGACTGTTTCAGTGTGGTACCACATTACCACGTGATCCAAACTAGAAAAAACCCAGGTTCTGTTCACCAGGTATGTGAAGAATGCGATCGTGTGAGCCTGATGAGGGCAAATCCAAGGCCGAACCAAGACCTAACATGCGTTATCCTCTAAGATATTGATCGAAACCAGGTTTAATGGACTGTTTCAGTGTGGTGCCACATTACCACTTGATCCAAACCAGAAAAAGCCCAGGATCTGGCCAACCAGTATGCGGAAAATGTGAATGCATGAGCTTGGTGAGAGCAAATCCCAGACCTGACGTAGACCTAGCATGCGTTATCCTCTAAAATATTGACCGAGACCAGGTTTAGTCGACTGTTTCTGTGTGGCAGCACATTACTACGTGATCCAAACCAGAAAAAGCCCAGGATCTGGCCTTCAAGTATGAGAAATATGCGAATGTATGAGCCTGATGAGAGCAAATCCCAGCCCTAACCTAGACCTAACATGCGTTATCCTCTAAGATATTGATCGAGACCAGGATTAGTCGACTGTTTCAGTGTGGTACCACATTACTACGTGATCCAAACCAGAAAAAGCCCAGGATCTGGCCGTCAAGTATGAGAAATATGCGAATGTATGAGCCTGATGAGAGCAAATCCCAGCCCTAACCTAGACCTAACTTGCGTTATCCTCTAAAATATTGATCGTGACCAGGTTTAGTCGACTGTTTCAGTGTGGTACCACATTACTATGTGATCGAAACCAGAAAAAACCCAGGATCTGTTCCACAAGTATTTGAAGAATGCGGAGGTATGAGTCTGATGTGGGCAAATCCCAGGCCTGGCCTAGACATAACATGGGTTATCTTCTAAATTATTGATTAAAACCAGGTTTACTGGACTGTTTCAGTGTGGTACCACATTGCTACGTTATCCAAAGCAGTGAAAGCCCAGAATCTGGCCAACAAGTATGAGAAATATGCGAAATCATGAGCCTGATGAGGGGCAAATCCTAGACCTAACCGAGACCATAACATGCGTTATCCTCAAAAATATTGATCGAAACCAGGTTTAATGGACTGTTTCAGTGTGGTGCCACATTACCACTTGATCCAAACCAGAAAAAGCCCAGGATCTGGCCAACAAGTATGCGGAAAATGTGAATGCATGAGCCTGGTGAGAGCAAATCCCAGACCTGACATAGACCTAGCATGCGTTATCCTCTAAAATATTGACCGAGACCAGGTTTAGTCGACTGTTTCTGTGTGGCAGCACATTACTACGTGATCCAAACCAGAAAAAGCCCAGGATCTGGCCGTCAAGTATGAGAAATATGCGAATGTATGAGCCTGATGAGAGCAAATCCCAGCCCTAACCTAGACCTAACATGCGTTATCCTCTAAGATACTGATCGAAACCAGGTTTAATCGACTGTTTCAGTGTGGTACCACATTACCACGTGATCCAAACTAGAAAAAACCCAGGTTCTGTTCACCAGGTATGTGAAGAATGCGATCGTGTGAGCCTGATGAGGGCAAATCCAAGGCCGAACCAAGACCTAACATGCGTTATCCTCTAAGATATTGATCGAAACCAGTTTTAATGGACTGTTTCAGTGTGGTACCACATTACCACGTGATCCAAACCAGAAAAAGCCCTGAATCTGGCCATCAAGTATGAGAAATATGCGAAAGTATGAGCCTGATGAGAGCAAATCCCAGACCTAACCTACACCTAACATGTGTTATGCTCTAAAATATTGATCGAAACCAGGTTTAATGGTCTGTTTCAGTGTGGTACCACATTACTGCGTGATCCAAACTAAAAAAAGCCCAGAATCTGGCCAACAAGTATGAGAAATATGCGAAAGTATGAGCCTGATGAGTGCAAATCCCAGACCTAACCTAGACCTAACATGCGTTATCCTCTTAAATATTGACCGAGACCAGGATTAGTCGACTGTTTCAGTGTGGTACCACATTGCTACGTGATCCAAGCCAAAAAAAGCCCAGAATCTGGCCAACAAGTATGAGAAATATGCGAAAGTATGAGCCTGACCAGTGCAAATCCCTGACCTAACCTAGACCTAACATGCGTTATCCTCTAAAATATCGATCGAAACCAGGTTTAATCGACTGTTTCAGTGTGGTACCACATTACCACGTGATCCAAACTAGAAAAAACCCAGGTTCTGTTCACCAGGTATGTGAAGAATGCGATCGTGTGAGCCTGATGAGGGCAAATCCAAGGCCGAACCAAGACCTAACATGCGTTATCCTCTAAGATATTGATCGAAACCAGGTTTAATGGACTGTTTCAGTGTGGTGCCACATTACCACTTGATCCAAACCAGAAAAAGCCCAGGATCTGGCCAACCAGTATGCGGAAAATGTGAATGCATGAGCTTGGTGAGAGCAAATCCCAGACCTGACGTAGACCTAGCATGCGTTATCCTCTAAAATATTGACCGAGACCAGGTTTAGTCGACTGTTTCTGTGTGGCAGCACATTACTACGTGATCCAAACCAGAAAAAGCCCAGGATCTGGCCGTCAAGTATGAGAAATATGCGAATGTATGAGCCTGATGAGAGCAAATCCCAGCCCTAACCTAGACCTAACTTGCGTTATCCTCTAAAATATTGATCGTGACCAGGTTTAGTCGACTGTTTCAGTGTGGTACCACATTACTATGTGATCGAAACCAGAAAAAACCCAGGATCTGTTCCACAAGTATTTGAAGAATGCGGAGGTATGAGTCTGATGTGGGCAAATCCCAGGCCTGGCCTAGACATAACATGGGTTATCTTCTAAATTATTGATTAAAACCAGGTTTACTGGACTGTTTCAGTGTGGTACCACATTGCTACGTTATCCAAAGCAGTGAAAGCCCAGAATCTGGCCAACAAGTATGAGAAATATGCGAAATCATGAGCCTGATGAGGGGCAAATCCTAGACCTAACCGAGACCATAACATGCGTTATCCTCAAAAATATTGATCGAAACCAGGTTTAATGGACTGTTTCGGTGTGGTACCGCATTACTACGTGATCTAAACCATAAAAGGCCAAGAATCCGGCCATCAAGTATGAGAAGTAAGCGAAAGTATGAGCCTGATGAGTGCAAATCCCAGACCTAACCTAGACCTAACATGCGTTATCCTCTAAAATATTGACCGAGACCAGGATTAGTCGACTGTTTCAGTGTGGTACCACATTACTACGTGATCCAAACCAGAAAACGCCCAGGATCTGGCCATCAAGTATGAGAAATATGCGAATGCTTGAGCCTGATGAGATCAAATCCCAGAACTAACATAGACCTAACATGCGTTATCCTCTAATATATTTATCGAAACCAGGTTTAGTGGACAGTTTCAGTGTGGTACCACATTACTACGTGATCCAAACCAGAAGAAGCCCAGGATCTGGCCATCAAGTATGAGAAATATACGAATGTATGAGCCTGATGAGTGCAAATCCCAGACCTAACCTGGACCTAACATGAGTTATCCTTTGAAATGTTGACCCAGACTAGGTTTAATGGACTGTTTCAGTGTGGTACCACATTACCACGTGATCCAAACCAGAAAAAACCCTGGATCTGTTCAACAGGTATGTGAAGAATGCTAAAGTGTGACCCTGATGAGTGCAAATCCAAGGCCTCACCTAGACCTAACATGTGTTATCCTCTAAAATATTGATCGTCACCAGGTTTAATGGGCTGTTTCAGTGTGGCACCACATTACCGCTTGATCAAAACCAGAAAAAGCCCAGGATCTGTTCACCAGGTATGTGAAGAATGCGAACGTGTGAGCCTGATGAGGGCAAATCCAAGGCCGAACCAAGACCTAACATGCGTTACCCTCTAAAATATTGATCGAAACCAGGTTTAATGGACTGTTTCAGTGTGGTACCACATTACCACTTGATCCAAACCAGAAAAAGCCCAGGATCTGGCCAACAAGTATGCGGAAAATCTGAATGTATGAGCCTGATGAGAGCTAATCCCAGAACTAACATAGACCTAACATGCGTTATCCTCTAAAATATTGATCGAAACCAGGTTTAATGGACAGTTTCAGTGTGGTACCACATTACTACGTGATGCAAGCCAAAAAAAGCCCAGAATTTGGCCAACAAGTATGAGAAATATGCGAAAGTATGAGCCTGATAAGAGCAAATCCCGGACCTAACCTAGACCTAACATGCGTTATCCTCTAAAATATTGAACGAGACCAGGATTAGTCGACAGTTTCAGTGTGGTACAACATTACTACGTGATCCAAACCAGAAAAAGCCCAGGATCTGGCCATCAAGTATGAGAAATATGCGAATGTATGAGCCTGATGAGAGCAAATCCCAGACCTAACCTAGACCTAACATGAGTTAACCCCTAAAATATTGACCGAGACCAGGATTAGTCGACTGTTTCAGTGGGGTAACACATTACCACGTGACCCAAACCAGAAAAAACCCGGGATCTGTTCAACAAGTATGTGAAGAATGCGAAAGTATGAGTCTGATGAGGGCAAATCCAAGGCCAAACCTAGACCTAACAGGCGTTATCCCCTAAAACATTCATCGAAACCAGGTTTAATGGACTGTTTCAGTGTGGTACCGCATTACTACGTGATCGAAACCCGAAAAAACCCAGGATCTGGCCAACAAGGATGTGACGAATGCGAAAGTATGAGACTGAAGAGGGAAAATCTCAGACCTAACCTATACCTAACATGTGTTATCCTCTAAAATACTGATCGAGACCAGGTTTAATTTGACTGTTTCAGTGTGGTACCACATAACTACGTGATCCAAACCAGTGAAAGCCCAGGATCTGGCCATCAAGTATGAGATATATGCGAAAGTATGACCATGATGAGAGCAAATCCCAGACCTAACCTAGACCTAACATGAGTTATCCTTTGAAATGTTGACCCAGACTAGGTTTAATGGCCTGTTTCAGTGTGGTACCACATTACCACGTGATCCAAACCAGAGAAAGCCCTGAATCTGGCCATCAAGTATGTGAAATATGCGAAAGTATGAGCCTGATGAGTGCAAATCCCAGACCTAACCTATACCTAACATGCGTTATCCTCTAAAATATCGATCGAAACCAGGTTTAATCGACTGTTTCAGTGTGGTACCACATTACCACGTGATCCAAACTAGAAAAAACCCAGGTTCTGTTCACCAGGTATGTGAAGAATGCGATCGTGTGAGCCTGATGAGGGCAAATCCAAGGCCGAACCCAAGACCTAACATGCGTTATCCTCTAAGATATTGATCGAAACCAGGTTTAATGGACTGTTTCAGTGTGGTGCCACATTACCACTTGATCCAAACCAGAAAAAGCCCAGGATCTGGCCAACAAGTATGCGGAAAATGTGAATGCATGAGCTTGGTGAGAGCAAATCCCAGACATGACATAGACCTAGCATGCGTTATCCTCTAAAATATTGACCGAGACCAGGTTTAGTCGACTGTTTCTGTGTGGCAGCACATTACTACGTGATCCAAACCAGAAAAAGCCCAGGATCTGGCAATCAATTATGAGAAATATGCGAATGTATGAGCCTGATGAGAGCAAATCCCAGACCTAACCTAGACCTAACATGAGTTATCCTTTGAAATATTGACCCCGACTAGGTTTAATTGACTGTTTCAGAGTGGTACCACATTACCACGTGATCCAAACCAGAAGAAGCCCTGAATCTGGCCATCAAGTATGAGAAATATGCGAAAGTATGAGCCTGATGAGAGCAAATCCCAGACCTAACCTACACCTAACATGTGTTATGCTCTAAAATATTGATCGAAACCAGGTTTAATGGTCTGTTTCAGTGTGGTACCACAGTACTGCGTGATCCAGACTAAAAAAAGCCCAGAATCTGGCCATCAAGTATGTGAAATATGCGAAAGTATGAGCCTGATGAGTGCAAATCCCAGACCTAACCTAGACCTAACATGTGTTATCCTCTAAAATACTGATCGAGACCAGGTTTAATTTGACTGTTTCAGTGTGGTACCACATAACTACGTGATCCAAACCAGTGAAAGCCCAGGATCTGGCCAACAGGAATGAGAAATATGCGAAAGTATGACCATGATGAGAGCAAATCCCAGAACTAACCTAGACCTAACATGAGTTATCCTTTGAAATGTTGACCCAGACTAGGTTTAATGGCCTGTTTCAGTGTGGTACCACATTACCACGTGATCCAAACCAGAGAAAGCCCTGAATCTGGCCATCAAGAATGAGAAACATGCGAATGTATGAGCCTGATGAGAGCAAATCCCAGACCTAACATAGACCTAACATGCGTTATCCTCTAAGATATTGATCGTAACCAGGTTTAATGGACAGTTTCAGTGTGGTACCACATTACTACGTGATCCAAGCCAAAAAAAGCCCAGAATCTGGCCAACAAGTATGAGAAATATGCGAAAGTATGAGCCTGATGAGTGCAAATCCCAGACCTAACCTAGACCTAACATGCGTTATCCTCTAAAATATTGATCATGACTAGGTTCAGTCGACTGTTTCAGTGAGGTACCACATTACAACGTGATCCAAATCAGAAGAACCCCAGGATCTGGCCTTCAAGTATGAGAAATATGCGAATGTATGAGCCTGATGAGTGCAAATCGCAGACCTAACCTAGAGCTAACATGCGCTATCCTCTAAAATATTGACCGAGACCAGGATTAGTCGACTGTTTCAGTGTGGTACCACATTACTACGTGATCCAAACCAGAAAAAGCCCAGGATCTGGCCATCAAGTATGAGAAATATGCGAATGTATGAGCCTGATGAGAGCAAATCCCAGACCTAACCTAGACCTAACATGAGTTATCCTCTAAAATATTGACCGAGACCAGGTTTAATCGACTGTTTCAGTGGGGTAACACATTACCACGTGACCCAAACCAGAAAAAACCCGGTATCTGTTCAACAAGTATGTGGAGAATGCGAAAGTATGAGTCTGATGAGGGCAAATCCAAGGCCTAACCTAGACCAAACATGCGTTATCCTCTAAAACATTGATCGAAACCAGGTTTAATGGACTGTTTCAGTGTGGTACCGCATTACTACGTGATTGAAACCAGAAAAAGACCAGAATCTGGCCATCAAGTATCAGAAATATGCGAAAGTATGAGCCTGATGAGAGCAAATCCCAGCCCTAACCTAGACCTAACTTGCGTTATCCTCTAAAATATTGATCGTGACCAGGTTTAGTCGACTGTTTCAGTGTGGTACCACATTACTATGTGATCGAAACCAGAAAAAACCCAGGATCTGTTCCACAAGTATTTGAAGAATGCGGAGGTATGAGTCTGATGTGGGCAAATCCCAGGCCTGGCCTAGACATAACATGGGTTATCTTCTAAATTATTGAGTAGAACCAGGTTTACTGGACTGTTTCAGTGTGGTACCACATTGCTACGTTATCCAAAGCAGTGAAAACCCAGAATCTGGCCAACAAGTATGAGAAATATGCGAAATCATGAGCCTGATGAGGGGCAAATCCTAGACCTAACCGAGACCATAACATGCGTTATCCTCAAAAATATTGATCGAAACCAGGTTTAATGGACTGTTTCGGTGTGGTACCGCATTACTACGTGATCTAAACCATAAAAGGCCAAGAATCCGGCCATCAAGTATGAGAAATATGCGAAAGTATGAGCCTGATGAGTGCAAATCCCAGACCTAACCTAGACCTAACATGCGTTATCCTCTAAAATATTGACCGAGACCAGGATTAGTCGACTGTTTCAGTGTGGTACCACATTACTACGTGATCCAAACCACAAAACGCCCAGGATCTGGCCATCAAGTATGAGAAATATGCGAATGCTTGAGCCTGATGAGAGCAAATCCCAGAACTAACATAGACCTAACATGCGTTATCCTCTAATATATTTATCGAAACCAGGTTTAGTGGACAGTTTCAGTGTGGTACCACATTACTACGTGATCCATGCCAAAAAAAGCCCAGAATCTCGCCAACAAGTATGAGAAATGTGCGAAAGTATGAGCCTGATGAGCGCAAATCCCAGACCTAACCTAGACCTAACATGCGTTATCCTCTAAAATATTGACCGAGACCAGGATTAGTCGACTGTTTCAGTGTGGTACCACATTACTACGTGATCCAAGCCAAAAAAAGCCCAGAATCTGGCCAACAAGTATGAGAAATATGCGAAAGTATGAGCCCGATGAGTGCAAATCCCAGACCTAACCTAGACCTAACATGTGTTATCCTCTAAAATATTGATCATGACCAGGTTCAGTCGACAGTTTCAGTGTGGTACCACATTACTACGTGATCCAAACCAGAAGAAGCCCAGGATCTGGCCATCAAGTATGAGAAATATACGAATGTATGAGCCTGATGAGTGCAAATCCCAGACCTAACCTGGACCTAACATGAGTTATCCTTTGAAATGTTGACCCAGACTAGGTTTAATGGACTGTTTCAGTGTGGTACCACATTACCACGTGATCCAAACCAGAAAAAACCCTGGATCTGTTCAACAGGTATGTGAAGAATGCTAAAGTGTGACCCTGATGAGTGCAAATCCAAGGCCTCACCTAGACCTAACATGTGTTATCCTCTAAAATATTGATCGTCACCAGGTTTAATGGGCTGTTTCAGTGTGGCACCACATTACCGCTTGATCCAAACCAGAAAAAGCCCAGGATCTGTTCACCAGGTATGTGAAGAATGCGAACGTGTGAGCCTGATGAGGGCAAATCCAAGGCCGAACCAAGACCTAACATGCGTTACCCTCTAAAATATTTATCGAAACCAGGTTTAATGGACTGTTTCAGTGTGGTACCACATTACCACTTGATCCAAACCAGAAAAAGCCCAGGATCTGGCCAACAAGTATGCGGAAAATCTGAATGTATGAGCCTGATGAGAGCTAATCCCAGACCTAACATAGACCTAACATGCGTTATCCTCTAAAATATTGATCGAAACCAGGTTTAATGGTCAGTTTCAGTGTGGTACCACATTACTACGTGATGCAAGCCAAAAAAAGCCCAGAATCTGGCCAACAAGTATGAGAAATATGCGAAAGTATGAGCCTGATAAGAGCAAATCCCGGACCTAACCTAGACCTAACATGCGTTATCCTCTAAAATATTGAACGAGACCAGGATTAGTCGACAGTTTCAGTGTGGTACAACATTACTACGTGATCCAAACCAGAAAAAGCCCAGGATCTGGCCATCAAGTATGAGAAATATGCGAATGTATGAGCCTGATGAGAGCAAATCCCAGACCTAACCTAGACCTAACATGAGTTAACCCCTAAAATATTGACCGAGACCAGGATTAGTCGACTGTTTCAGTGGGGTAACACATTACCACGTGACCCAAACCAGAAAAAACCCGGGATCTGTTCAACAAGTATGTGAAGAATGCGAAAGTATGAGTCTGATGAGGGCAAATCCAAGGCCAAACCTAGACCTAACAGGCGTTATCCCCTAAAACATTCATCGAAACCAGGTTTAATGGACTGTTTCAGTGTGGTACCGCATTACTACGTGATCGAAACCCGAAAAAACCCAGGATCTGGCCAACCAGGATGTGACGAATGCGAAAGTATGAGACTGAAGAGGGAAAATCTCAGACCTAACCTATACCTAACATGTGTTATCCTCTAAAATACTGATCGAGACCAGGTTTAATTTGACTGTTTCAGTGTGGTACCACATAACTACGTGATCCAAACCAGTGAAAGCCCAGGATCTGGCCATCAAGTATGAGATATATGCGAAAGTATGACCATGATGAGAGCAAATCCCAGACCTAACCTAGACCTAACATGAGTTATCCTTTGAAATGTTGACCCAGACTAGGTTTAATGGCCTGTTTCAGTGTGGTACCACATTACCACGTGATCCAAACCAGAGAAAGCCCTGAATCTGGCCATCAAGTATGTGAAATATGCGAAAGTATGAGCCTGATGAGTGCAAATCCCAGACCTAACCTATACCTAACATGCGTTATCCTCTAAAATATCGATCGAAACCAGGTTTAATCGACTGTTTCAGTGTGGTACCACATTACCACGTGATCCAAACTAGAAAAAACCCAGGTTCTGTTCACCAGGTATGTGAAGAATGCGATCGTGTGAGCCTGATGAGGGCAAATCCAAGGCCGAACCCAAGACCTAACATGCGTTATCCTCTAAGATATTGATCGAAACCAGGTTTAATGGACTGTTTCAGTGTGGTGCCACATTACCACTTGATCCAAACCAGAAAAAGCCCAGGATCTGGCCAACAAGTATGCGGAAAATGTGAATGCATGAGCTTGGTGAGAGCAAATCCCAGACATGACATAGACCTAGCATGCGTTATCCTCTAAAATATTGACCGAGACCAGGTTTAGTCGACTGTTTCTGTGTGGCAGCACATTACTACGTGATCCAAACCAGAAAAAGCCCAGGATCTGGCAATCAATTATGAGAAATATGCGAATGTATGAGCCTGATGAGAGCAAATCCCAGACCTAACCTAGACCTAACATGAGTTATCCTTTGAAATATTGACCCCGACTAGGTTTAATTGACTGTTTCAGAGTGGTACCACATTACCACGTGATCCAAACCAGAAGAAGCCCTGAATCTGGCCATCAAGTATGAGAAATATGCGAAAGTATGAGCCTGATGAGAGCAAATCCCAGACCTAACCTACACCTAACATGTGTTATGCTCTAAAATATTGATCGAAACCAGGTTTAATGGTCTGTTTCAGTGTGGTACCACAGTACTGCGTGATCCAGACTAAAAAAAGCCCAGAATCTGGCCATCAAGTATGTGAAATATGCGAAAGTATGAGCCTGATGAGTGCAAATCCCAGACCTAACCTAGACCTAACATGTGTTATCCTCTAAAATACTGATCGAGACCAGGTTTAATTTGACTGTTTCAGTGTGGTACCACATAACTACGTGATCCAAACCAGTGAAAGCCCAGGATCTGGCCAACAGGAATGAGAAATATGCGAAAGTATGACCATGATGAGAGCAAATCCCAGAACTAACCTAGACCTAACATGAGTTATCCTTTGAAATGTTGACCCAGACTAGGTTTAATGGCCTGTTTCAGTGTGGTACCACATTACCACGTGATCCAAACCAGAGAAAGCCCTGAATCTGGCCATCAAGAATGAGAAACATGCGAATGTATGAGCCTGATGAGAGCAAATCCCAGACCTAACATAGACCTAACATGCGTTATCCTCTAAGATATTGATCGAAACCAGGTTTAATGGACAGTTTCAGTGTGGTACCACATTACTACGTGATCCAAGCCAAAAAAAGCCCAGAATCTGGCCAACAAGTATGAGAAATATGCGAAAGTATGAGCCTGATGAGTGCAAATCCCAGACCTAACCTAGACCTAACATGCGTTATCCTCTAAAATATTGATCATGACTAGGTTCAGTCGACTGTTTCAGTGAGGTACCACATTACAACGTGATCCAAACCAGAAGAACCCCAGGATCTGGCCTTCAAGTATGAGAAATATGCGAATGTATGAGCCTGATGAGTGCAAATCGCAGACCTAACCTAGAGCTAACATGCGCTATCCTCTAAAATATTGACCGAGACCAGGATTAGTCGACTGTTTCAGTGTGGTACCACATTACTACGTGATCCAAACCAGAAAAAGCCCAGGATCTGGCCATCAAGTATGAGAAATATGCGAATGTATGAGCCTGATGAGAGCAAATCCCAGACCTAACCTAGACCTAACATGAGTTATCCTCTAAAATATTGACCGAGACCAGGTTTAATCGACTGTTTCAGTGGGGTAACACATTACCACGTGACCCAAACCAGAAAAAACCCGGTATCTGTTCAACAAGTATGTGGAGAATGCGAAAGTATGAGTCTGATGAGGGCAAATCCAAGGCCTAACCTAGACCAAACATGCGTTATCCTCTAAAACATTGATCGAAACCAGGTTTAATGGACTGTTTCAGTGTGGTACCGCATTACTACGTGATTGAAACCAGAAAAAGACCAGAATCTGGCCATCAAGTATCAGAAATATGCGAAAGTATGAGCCTGATGAGAGCAAATCCCAGCCCTAACCTAGACCTAACTTGCGTTATCCTCTAAAATATTGATCGTGACCAGGTTTAGTCGACTGTTTCAGTGTGGTACCACATTACTATGTGATCGAAACCAGAAAAAACCCAGGATCTGTTCCACAAGTATTTGAAGAATGCGGAGGTATGAGTCTGATGTGGGCAAATCCCAGGCCTGGCCTAGACATAACATGGGTTATCTTCTAAATTATTGAGTAGAACCAGGTTTACTGGACTGTTTCAGTGTGGTACCACATTGCTACGTTATCCAAAGCAGTGAAAACCCAGAATCTGGCCAACAAGTATGAGAAATATGCGAAATCATGAGCCTGATGAGGGGCAAATCCTAGACCTAACCGAGACCATAACATGCGTTATCCTCAAAAATATTGATCGAAACCAGGTTTAATGGACTGTTTCGGTGTGGTACCGCATTACTACGTGATCTAAACCATAAAAGGCCAAGAATCCGGCCATCAAGTATGAGAAATATGCGAAAGTATGAGCCTGATGAGTGCAAATCCCAGACCTAACCTAGACCTAACATGCGTTATCCTCTAAAATATTGACCGAGACCAGGATTAGTCGACTGTTTCAGTGTGGTACCACATTACTACGTGATCCAAACCACAAAACGCCCAGGATCTGGCCATCAAGTATGAGAAATATGCGAATGCTTGAGCCTGATGAGAGCAAATCCCAGAACTAACATAGACCTAACATGCGTTATCCTCTAATATATTTATCGAAACCAGGTTTAGTGGACAGTTTCAGTGTGGTACCACATTACTACGTGATCCATGCCAAAAAAAGCCCAGAATCTCGCCAACAAGTATGAGAAATGTGCGAAAGTATGAGCCTGATGAGCGCAAATCCCAGACCTAACCTAGACCTAACATGCGTTATCCTCTAAAATATTGACCGAGACCAGGATTAGTCGACTGTTTCAGTGTGGTACCACATTACTACGTGATCCAAGCCAAAAAAAGCCCAGAATCTGGCCAACAAGTATGAGAAATATGCGAAAGTATGAGCCCGATGAGTGCAAATCCCAGACCTAACCTAGACCTAACATGTGTTATCCTCTAAAATATTGATCATGACCAGGTTCAGTCGACAGTTTCAGTGTGGTACCACATTACTACGTGATCCAAACCAGAAGAAGCCCAGGATCTGGCCATCAAGTATGAGAAATATACGAATGTATGAGCCTGATGAGTGCAAATCCCAGACCTAACCTGGACCTAACATGAGTTATCCTTTGAAATGTTGACCCAGACTAGGTTTAATGGACTGTTTCAGTGTGGTAACACATTACCACGTGATCCAAACCAGAAAAAACCCTGGATCTGTTCAACAGGTATGTGAAGAATGCTAAAGTGTGACCCTGATGAGTGCAAATCCAAGGCCTCACCTAGACCTAACATGTGTTATCCTCTAAAATATTGATCGTCACCAGGTTTAATGGGCTGTTTCAGTGTGGCACCACATTACCGCTTGATCCAAACCAGAAAAAGCCCAGGATCTGTTCACCAGGTATGTGAAGAATGCGAACGTGTGAGCCTGATGAGGGCAAATCCAAGGCCGAACCAAGACCTAACATGCGTTACCCTCTAAAATATTGATCGAAACCAGGTTTAATGGACTGTTTCAGTGTGGTACCACATTACCACTTGATCCAAACCAGAAAAAGCCCAGGATCTGGCCAACAAGTATGCGGAAAATCTGAATGTATGAGCCTGATGAGAGCTAATCCCAGACCTAACATAGACCTAACATGCGTTATCCTCTAAAATATTGATCGAAACCAGGTTTAATGGTCAGTTTCAGTGTGGTACCACATTACTACGTGATGCAAGCCAAAAAAAGCCCAGAATCTGGCCAACAAGTATGAGAAATATGCGAAAGTATGAGCCTGATAAGAGCAAATCCCGGACCTAACCTAGACCTAACATGCGTTATCCTCTAAAATATTGAACGAGACCAGGATTAGTCGACAGTTTCAGTGTGGTACAACATTACTACGTGATCCAAACCAGAAAAAGCCCAGGATCTGGCCATCAAGTATGAGAAATATGCGAATGTATGAGCCTGATGAGAGCAAATCCCAGACCTAACCTAGACCTAACATGAGTTAACCCCTAAAACATTCATCGAAACCAGGTTTAATGGACTGTTTCAGTGTGGTACCGCATTACTACGTGATCGAAACCCGAAAAAACCCGGGATCTGGCCAAGAAGGATGTGAAGAATGCGAAAGTATGAGACTGAAGAGGGCAAATCCCAGACCTAACCCAGACCTAACATGCGTTATCCTCTAAAATATTGATCGAGACCAGGTTTAATCGACTGTTTCAGTGTGGTACCACATTACTACGTGATCCAAGCCAAAAAAAGCCCAGAATCTGGCCAACAAGTATGAGAAATATGCGAAAGTATGAGCCTGATGAGAGCAAATCCCAGACCTAACATAGACCTGACATGCGTTATCCTCTAAAATATTGATCGAAACCAGGTTTAATCGACTGTTTCAGTGTGGTACCACATTACTATGTGATCCAAACCAGAAAAAACCCAGGATCTGGCCAACAAGGATGTGAAGAATGCGAAAGTATGAGACTGAAGAGGGAAAATCTCAGACCTAACCTAGACCTAACATGTGTTATCCTCTAAAATACTGATCGAGACCAGGTTTAATTTGACTGTTTCAGTGTGGTACCACATAACTACGTGATCCAAACCAGTGAAAGCCCAGGATCTGGCCATCAAGTATGAGATATATGCGAAAGTATGACCATGATGAGAGCAAATCCCAGACCTAACCTAGACCTAACATGAGTTATCCTTTGAAATGTTGACCCAGACTAGGTTTAATGGCCTGTTTCAGTGTGGTACCACATTACCACGTGATCCAAACCAGAGAAAGCCCTGAATCTGGCCATCAAGTATGTGAAATATGCGAAAGTATAAGCCTGATGAGTGCAAATCCCAGACCTAACCTATACCTAACATGCGTTATCCTCTAAAATATCGATCGAAACCAGGTTTAATCGACTGTTTCAGTGTGGTACCACATTACCACGTGATCCAAACTAGAAAAAACCCAGGTTCTGTTCACCAGGTATGTGAAGAATGCGATCGTGTGAGCCTGATGAGGGCAAATCCAAGGCCGTACCCAAGACCTAACATGCGTTATCCTCTAAGATATTGATCGAAACCAGGTTTAATGGACTGTTTCAGTGTGGTGCCACATTACCACTTGATCCAAACCAGAAAAAGCCCAGGATCTGGCCAACAAGTATGCGGAAACTGTGAATGCATGAGCTTGGTGAGAGCAAATCCCAGACCTGACATAGACCTAGCATGCGTTATCCTCTAAAATATTGACCGAGACCAGGTTTAGTCGACTGTTTCTGTGTGGCAGCACATTACTACGTGATCCAAACCAGAAAAAGCCCAGGATCTGGCAATCAATTATGAGAAATATGCGAATGTATGAGCCTGATGAGAGCAAATCCCAGACCTAACCTAGACCTAACATGAGTTATCCTTTGAAATATTGACCCCGACTAGGTTTAATTGACTGTTTCAGAGTGGTACCACATTACCACGTGATCCAAACCAGAAAAAGCCCGGAATCTGGCCATCAAGTATGAGAAATATGCGAAAGTATGAGCCTGATGAGAGCAAATCCCAGACCTAACCTACACCTAACATGTGTTATGCTCTAAAATATTGATCGAAACCAGGTTTAATGGTCTGTTTCAGTGTGGTACCACAGTACTGCGTGATCCAAACTAAAAAAAGCCCAGAATCTGGCCATCAAGTATGTGAAATATGCGAAAGTATGAGCCTGATGAGTACAAATCCCAGACCTAACCTAGACCTAACATGTGTTATCCTCTAAAATACTGATCGAGACCAGGTTTAATTTGACTGTTTCAGTGTGGTACCACATAACTACGTGATCCAAACCAGTGAAAGCCCAGGATCTGGCCAACAAGAATGAGAAATATGCGAAAGTATGACCATGATGAGAGCAAATCCCAGAACTAACCTAGACCTAACATGAGTTATCCTTTGAAATGTTGACCCAGACTAGGTTTAATGGCCTGTTTCAGTGTGGTACCACATTACCACGTGATCCAAACCAGAGAAAGCCCTGAATCTGGCCATCAAGTATGAGAAACATGCGAATGTATGAGCCTGATGAGAGCAAATCCCAGACCTAACATAGACCTAACATGCGTTATCCTCTAAGATATTGATCGAAACCAGGTTTAATGGACAGTTTCAGTGTGGTACCACATTACTATGTGATCCTAGCCAAAAAAAGCCCAGAATCTGGCCAACAAGTATGAGAAATATGCGAAAGTATGAGCCTGATGAGTGCAAATCCCAGACCTAACCTAGACCTAACATGCGTTATCCTCTAAAATATTGATCATGACTAGGTTCAGTCGACTGTTTCAGTGAGGTACCACATTACTACGTGATCCAAACCAGAAGAACCCCAGGATCTGGCCTTCAAGTATGAGAAATATGCGAATGTATGAGCCTGATGAGTGCAAATCCCAGACCTAACCTAGAGCTAACATGCGCTATCCTCTAAAATATTGACCGAGACCAGGATTAGTCGACTGTTTCAGTGTGGTACCACATTACTACGTGATCCAAACCAGAAAAAGCCCAGGATCTGGCCATCAAGTATGAGAAATATGCGAATGTATGAGCCTGATGAGAGCAAATCCCAGACCTAACCTAGACCTAACATGAGTTATCCTCTAAAATATTGACCGAGACCAGGTTTAATCGACTGTTTCAGTGGGGTAACACATTACCACGTGACCCAAACCAGAAAAAACCCGGTATCTGTTCAACAAGTATGTGGAGAATGCGAAAGTATGAGCCTGATGAGTGCAAATCCCAGACCTAACCTAGACCTAACATGCGTTATCCTCTAAAATATCGATCGGAACCAGGTTTAATCGACTGTTTCAGTGGGGTAACACATTACCACGTGACCCAAACCAGAAAAAACCCGGTATCTGTTCAACAAGTATGTGGAGAATGCGAAAGTATGAGTCTGATGAGGGCAAATCCAAGGCCTAACCTAGACTAAACATGCGTTATCCTCTAAAACATTGATCGAAACCAGGTTTAATGGACTGTTTCAGTGTGGTACCGCATTACTACGTGATCGAAACCAGAAAAAGACCAGAATCTGGCCATCAAGTATCAGAAATATGCGAAAGTATGAGCCTGATGAAAGCAAATCCCAGCCCTAACCTAGACCTAACTTGCGTTATCCTCTAAAATATTGATCGTGACCAGGTTTAGTCGACTGTTTCAGTGTGGTACCACATTACTATGTGATCGAAACCAGAAAAAACCCAGGATCTGTTCCACAAGTATTTGAAGAATGCGGAGGTATGAGTCTGATGTTGGCAAATCCCAGGCCTGGCCTAGACATAACATGGGTTATCTTCTAAATTATTGATTAAAACCAGGTTTACTGGACTGTTTCAGTGTGGTACCACATTGCTACGTTATCCAAAGCAGTGAAAACCCAGAATCTGGCCAACAAGTATGAGAAATATGCGAAATCATGAGCCTGATGAGGGGCAAATCCTAGACCTAACCGAGACCATAACATGCGTTATCCTCAAAAATATTGATCGAAACCAGGTTTAATGGACTGTTTCGGTGTGGTACCGCATTACTATGTGATCTAAACCATAAAAGGCCAAGAATCCGGCCATCAAGTATGAGAAATATGCGAAAGTATGAGCCTGATGAGTGCAAATCCCAGACCTAACCTAGACCTAACATGCGTTATCCTCTAAAATATTGACCGAGACCAGGATTAGTCGACTGTTTCAGTGTGGTACCACATTACTACGTGATCCAAACCAGAAAACGCCCAGGATCTGGCCATCAAGTATGAGAAATATGCGAATGCTTGAGCCTGATGAGAGCAAATCCCAGAACTAACATAGACCTAACATGCGTTATCCTCTAATATATTTATCGAAACCAGGTTTAGTGGACAGTTTCAGTGTGGTACCACATTACTACGTGATCCATGCCAAAAAAAGCCCAGAATCTCGCCAACAAGTATGAGAAATGTGCGAAAGTATGAGCCTGATGAGCGCAAATCCCAGACCTAACCTAGACCTAACATGCGTTATCCTCTAAAATATTGACCGAGACCAGGATTAGTCGACTGTTTCAGTGTGGTACCACATTACTACGTGATCCAAGCCAAAAAAAGCCCAGAATCTGGCCAACAAGTATGAGAAATACGCGAAAGTATGAGCCCGATGAGTGCAAATCCCAGACCTAACCTAGACCTAACATGTGTTATCCTCTAAAATATTGATCATGACCAGGTTCAGTCGACAGTTTCAGTGTGGTACCACATTACTACGTGATCCAAACCAGAAGAAGCCCAGGATCTGGCCATCAAGTATGAGAAATATACGAATGTATGAGCCTGATGAGTGCAAATCCCAGACCTAACCTGGACCTAACATGAGTTATCCTTTGAAATGTTGACCCAGACTAGGTTTAATGGACTGTTTCAGTGTGGTACCACATTACCACGTGATCCAAACCAGAAATAACCCTGGATGTGTTCAACAGGTATGTGAAGAATGCTAAAGTGTGACCCTGATGAGTGCAAATCCAAGGCCTCACCTAGACCTAACATGTGTTATCCTCTAAAATATTGATCGTCACCAGGTTTAATGGGCTGTTTCAGTGTGGTACCACATTACCACTTGATCCAAACCAGAAAAAGCCCAGGATCTGGCCGACAAGTATGCGGAAAATCTGAATGTATGAGCCTGATGAGAGCTAATCCCAGACCTAACATAGACCTAACACGCGCTATCCTCTAAAATATTGATCGAAACCAGGTTTAATGGACAGTTTCAGTGTGGTACCACATTACTACGTGATGCAATCCAAAAAAAGCCCAGAATCTGGCCAACAAGTATGAGAAATATGCGAAAGTATGAGCCTGATAAGTGCAAATCCCGGACCTAACCTAGACCTAACATGCGTTATCCTCTAAAATATTGAACGAGACCAGGATTAGTCGACTGTTTCAGTGGGGTAACACATTACCACGTGACCCAAACCAGAAAAAACCCGGGATCTGTTCAACAAGTATGTGACGATTGCGAAAGTATGAGTCCGATGAGGGCAAATCCAAGGCCAAACCTAGACCTAACAGGCGTTATCCTCTAAAACATTCATCGAAACCAGGTTTAATGGACTGTTTCAGTGTGGTACCGCATTACTACGTGATCGAAACCAGAAAAAGACCAGAATCTGGCAATCAAGTATCAGAAATATGCGAATGTATGAGCCTGATGAGTGCAAATCCCAGACCTAACCTAGACCTAACATGCGTTATCCTCTAAAATATTGACCGAGACCAGGATTAGTCGACTGTTTCAGTGTGGTACCACATTACTACGTGATCCAAGCCAAAAAAAGCCCAGGATCTCGCCATCAAGTATGAGAAATACGCGAATGTATGAGCCTGATGAGAGCAAATCCCAGACCTAACCCAGACCTAACATGCGTTATCCTCAAAAATATTGATCGGTACCAGGTTTAATGGACTGTTTCAGTGTGGTACCGCATTACTACGTGATCTAAACCATAAAAGGCCAAGAATCCGGCCATCAAGTATGAGATATATGCGAAAGTATGAGCCTGATGAGTGCAAATCCCAGACCTAACCTAGACCTAACATGCGTTATCCTCTAAAATATTGACCGAGACCAGGATTAGTCGACTGTTTCAGTGTGGTACCACGTTACTACGTGATCCAAACCGGAAAAAGCCCAGGATCTGGCCAACAAGTATGAGAAATATGCGAATGTTTGAACCTGATGGGAGCAAATCCCAGACCTAACCTAGACCTTACATGTGTTATCCTCTAAAATATTGATCATGACCAGGTCCAGTCGACAGTTTCAGTGTGGTACCACATTACTACGTGATCCAAACCAGAAGAAGCCCAGGATCTGGCCATCAAGTATGAGAAATATACGAATGTATGAGCCTGATGAGTGCAAATCCCAGACCTAACCTGGACCTAACATGAGTTATCCTTTGAAATGTTGACCCAGACTAGGTTTAATGGACTGTTTCAGTGTGGTACCACCTTACCACGTGATCCAAACCAGAAAAAACCCTGGATCTGTTCAACAGGTATGTGAAGAATGCTAAAGTGTGACCCTGATGAGTGCAAATCCAAGGCCTCACCTAGACCTAACATGTGTTATCCTCTAAAATATTGATCGTCACCAGGTTTAATGGGCTGTTTCAGTGTGGTACCACATTACCGCTTGATCCAAACCAGAAAAAGCCCAGGATCTGTTCACCAGGTATGTGAAGAATGCGAACGTGTGAGCCTGATGAGGGCAAATCCAAGGCCGAACCAAGACCTAACATGCGTTACCCTCTAAAATATTGATCGAAACCAGGTTTAATGGACCGTTTCAGTGTGGTACCACATTACCACTTGATCCAAACCAGAAAAAGCCCAGGATCTGGCCAACAAGTATGCGGAAAATCTGAATGTATGAGCCTGATTAGAGCTAATCCCAGACCTAACATAGACCTAACATGCGTTATCCTCTAAAATATTGATCGAAACCAGGTTTAATGGACAGTTTCAGTGTGGTACCACATTACTACGTGATGCAAGCCAAAAGAAGCCCAGAATCTGGCCAACAAGTGTGAGAAATATGCGAAAGTATGAGCCTGGTAAGAGCAAATCCCGGACCTAACCTAGACCTAACATGCGTTATCCTCTAAAATATTGAACGAGACCAGGATTAGTCGACAGTTTCAGTGTGGTACCACATTACTACGTGATCGAAACCAGAAAAAGACCAGAATCTGGCCATCAAGTATCAGAAATATACGAAAGTATGAGCCTGATGAAAGCAAATCCCAGCCCTAACCTAGACCTAACTTGCGTTATCCTCTAAAATATTGATCGTGACCAGGTTTAGTCGACTGTTTCAGTGTGGTACCACATTACTATGTGATCGAAACCAGAAAAAACCCAGGATCTGTTCCACAAGTATTTGAAGAATGCGGAGGTATGAGTCTGATGTTGGCAAATCCCAGGCCTGGCCTAGACATAACATGGGTTATCTTCTAAATTATTGATTAAAACCAGGTTTACTGGACTGTTTCAGTGTGGTACCACATTGCTACGTTATCCAAAGCAGTGAAAACCCAGAATCTGGCCAACAA
Source organism: Colletes latitarsis (assembly GCF_051014445.1). NCBI lineage: Eukaryota > Metazoa > Arthropoda > Insecta > Hymenoptera > Colletidae > Colletes > Colletes latitarsis. Next base: position 5,371,581 of record NC_135137.1, read on the forward strand.
GTATGAGAAATATGCGAAATCATGAGCCTGATGAGGGGCAAATCCTAGACCTAACCGAGACCATAACATGCGTTATCCTCAAAAATATTGATCGAAACCAGGTTTAATGGACTGTTTCGGTGTGGTACCGCATTACTATGTGATCTAAACCATAAAAGGCCAAGAACCCGGCCATCAAGTATGAGAAATATGCGAAAGTATGAGCCTGATGAGTGCAAATCCCAGACCTAACCTAGACCTAACATGCGTTATCCTCTAAAATATTGACCGAGACCAGGATTAGTCGACTGTTTCAGTGTGGTACCACATTACTACGTGATCCAAACCAGAAAACGCCCAGGATCTGGCCATCAAGTATGAGAAATATGCGAATGCTTGAGCCTGATGAGAGCAAATCCCAGAACTAACATAGACCTAACATGCGTTATCCTCTAATATATTTATCGAAACCAGGTTTAGTGGACAGTTTCAGTGTGGTACCACATTACTACGTGATCCATGCCAAAAAAAGCCCAGAATCTCGCCAACAAGTATGAGAAATGTGCGAAAGTATGAGCCTGATGAGCGCAAATCCCAGACCTAACCTAGACCTAACATGCGTTATCCTCTAAAATATTGACCGAGACCAGGATTAGTCGACTGTTTCAGTGTGGTACCACATTACAACGTGATCCAAGCCAAAAAAAGCCCAGAATCTGGCCAACAAGTATGAGAAATACGCGAAAGTATGAGCCCGATGAGTGCAAATCCCAGACCTAACCTAGACCTAACATGTGTTATCCTCTAAAATATTGATCATGACCAGGTTCAGTCGACAGTTTCAGTGTGGTACCACATTACTACGTGATCCAAACCAGAAGAAGCCCAGGATCTGGCCATCAAGTATGAGAAATATACGAATGTATGAGCCTGATGAGTGCAAATCCCAGACCTAACCTGGACCTAACATGAGTTATCCTTTGAAATGTTGACCCAGACTAGGTTTAATGGACTGTTTCAGTGTGGTACCACATTACCACGTGATCCAAACCAGAAATAACCCTGGATGTGTTCAACAGGTATGTGAAGAATGCTAAAGTGTGACCCTGATGAGTGCAAATCCAAGGCCTCACCTAGACCTAACATGTGTTATCCTCTAAAATATTGATCGTCACCAGGTTTAATGGGCTGTTTCAGTGTGGTACCACATTACCACTTGATCCAAACCAGAAAAAGCCCAGGATCTGGCCGACAAGTATGCGGAAAATCTGAATGTATGAGCCTGATGAGAGCTAATCCCAGACCTAACATAGACCTAACACGCGCTATCCTCTAAAATATTGATCGAAACCAGGTTTAATGGACAGTTTCAGTGTGGTACCACACTACTACGTGATGCAATCCAAAAAAAGCCCAGAATCTGGCCAACAAGTATGAGAAATATGCGAAAGTATGAGCCTGATAAGTGCAAATCCCGGACCTAACCTAGACCTAACATGCGTTATCCTCTAAAATATTGAACGAGACCAGGATTAGTCGACTGTTTCAGTGGGGTAACACATTACCACGTGACCCAAACCAGAAAAAACCCGGGATCTGTTCAACAAGTATGTGACGATTGCGAAAGTATGAGTCTGATGAGGGCAAATCCAAGGCCAAACCTAGACCTAACAGGCGTTATCCTCTAAAACATTCATCGAAACCAGGTTTAATGGACTGTTTCAGTGTGGTACCGCATTACTACGTGATCGAAACCAGAAAAAGACCAGAATCTGGCAATCAAGTATCAGAAATATGCGAATGTATGAGCCTGATGAGTGCAAATCCCAGACCTAACCTAGACCTAACATGCGTTATCCTCTAAAATATTGACCGAGACCAGGATTAGTCGACTGTTTCAGTGTGGTACCACATTACTACGTGATCCAAGCCAAAAAAAGCCCAGGATCTCGCCATCAAGTATGAGAAATACGCGAATGTATGAGCCTGATGAGAGCAAATCCCAGACCTAACCCAGACCTAACATGCGTTATCCTCAAAAATATTGATCGGTACCAGGTTTAATGGACTGTTTCAGTGTGGTACCGCATTACTACGTGATCTAAACCATAAAAGGCCAAGAATCCGGCCATCAAGTATGAGATATATGCGAAAGTATGAGCCTGATGAGTGCAAATCCCAGACCTAACCTAGACCTAACATGCGTTATCCTCTAAAATATTGACCGAGACCAGGATTAGTCGACTGTTTCAGTGTGGTACCACGTTACTACGTGATCCAAACCGGAAAAAGCCCAGGATCTGGCCAACAAGTATGAGAAATATGCGAATGTTTGAACCTGATGGGAGCAAATCCCAGACCTAACCTAGACCTTACATGTGTTATCCTCTAAAATATTGATCATGACCAGGTCCAGTCGACAGTTTCAGTGTGGTACCACATTACTACGTGATCCAAACCAGAAGAAGCCCAGGATCTGGCCATCAAGTATGAGAAATATACGAATGTATGAGCCTGATGAGTGCAAATCCCAGACCTAACCTGGACCTAACATGAGTTATCCTTTGAAATGTTGACCCAGACTAGGTTTAATGGACTGTTTCAGTGTGGTACCACCTTACCACGTGATCCAAACCAGAAAAAACCCTGGATCTGTTCAACAGGTATGTGAAGAATGCTAAAGTGTGACCCTGATGAGTGCAAATCCAAGGCCTCACCTAGACCTAACATGTGTTATCCTCTAAAATATTGATCGTCACCAGGTTTAATGGGCTGTTTCAGTGTGGTACCACATTACCGCTTGATCCAAACCAGAAAAAGCCCAGGATCTGTTCACCAGGTATGTGAAGAATGCGAACGTGTGAGCCTGATGAGGGCAAATCCAAGGCCGAACCAAGACCTAACATGCGTTACCCTCTAAAATATTGATCGAAACCAGGTTTAATGGACTGTTTCAGTGTGGTACCACATTACCACTTGATCCAAACCAGAAAAAGCCCAGGATCTGGCCAACAAGTATGCGGAAAATCTGAATGTATGAGCCTGATTAGAGCTAATCCCAGACCTAACATAGACCTAACATGCGTTATCCTCTAAAATATTGATCGAAACCAGGTTTAATGGACAGTTTCAGTGTGGTACCACATTACTACGTGATGCAAGCCAAAAGAAGCCCAGAATCTGGCCAACAAGTATGAGAAATATGCGAAAGTATGAGCCTGGTAAGAGCAAATCCCGGACCTAACCTAGACCTAACATGCGTTATCCTCTAAAATATTGAACGAGACCAGGATTAGTCGACAGTTTCAGTGTGGTACCACATTACTACGTGATCCAAACCAGAAAAAGCCCAGGATCTGGCCATCAAGTATGAGAAATATGCGAATGTATGAGCCTGATGAGAGCAAATCCCAGACCTAACCTAGACCTAACATGAGTTATCCTTTGAAATGTTGACCCAGACTAGGTTTAATGGCCTGTTTCAGTGTGGTACCACATTACCACGTGATCCAAACCAGAGAAAGCCCTGAATCTGGCCATCAAGTATGTGAAATATGCGAAAGTATAAGCCTGATGAGTGCAAATCCCAGACCTAACCTATACCTAACATGCGTTATCCTCTAAAATATCGATCGAAACCAGGTTTAATCGACTGTTTCAGTGTGGTACCGCATTACTACGTGATCGAAACCAGAAAAAGACCAGAATCTGGCAATCAAGTATCAGAAATATGCGAATGTATGAGCCTGATGAGTGCAAATCCCAGACCTAACCTAGACCTAACATGCGTGATCCTCTAAAATATTGACCGAGACCAGGATTAGTCGACTGTTTCAGTGTGGTACCACATTACTACGTGATCCAAGCCAAAAAAAGCCCAGGATCTCGCCATCAAGTATGAGAAATATGCGAAAGTATGAGCCTGATGAGTGCAAATCCCAGACCTAACCTAGACCTAACATGCGTTATCCTCTAAAATATTGACCGAGACCAGGTTTAATCGACTGTTTCAGTGTGGTCCCACATTACTCCGTGATCCAAACCAGAAAAAGCCCAGGATCTGGCCATCAAGTATGAGAAATATGCGAAAGTATGAGCCTGATGAGTGCAAATCCCAGACCTAACCTAGACCTAACATGCGTTATCCTCTAAAATATTGATCGAAACCAGGTTTAATGGTCTGTTTCAGTGTGGTACCACATTACTGCGTGATCCAAACTAAAAAAAGCCCAGAATCTGGCCATCAAGTATGAGAAACATGCGAAAGTATGAGCCTGATGAGAGCAAATCCCAGACCTAACCTAGACCTAACATGTGTTATCCTCTAAAATATTGATCGAAACCAGGTTTAATGGTCTGTTTCAGTGTGGTACCACATTACTACGTGATGCAAGCCAAAAAAAGCCCAGAATCTGGCCAACAAGTATGAGAAATATGCGAAAGTATGAGCCTGATAAGAGCAAATCCCGGACCTAACCTAGACCTAACATGCGTTATCCTCTAAAATATTGAACGAGACCAGGATTAGTCGACAGTTTCAGTGTGGTACAACATTACTACGTGACCCAAACCAGAAAAAACCCGGGATCTGTTCAACAAGTATGTGAAGAATGCGAAAGTATGAGTCTGATGAGAGCAAATCCCAGACCTAACCTAGACCTAACATGAGTTAACCCCTAAAACATTCATCGAAACCAGGTTTAATGGACTGTTTCAGTGTGGTACCGCATTACTACGTGATCGAAACCCGAAAAAACCCGGGATCTGGCCAAGAAGGATGTGAAGAATGCGAAAGTATGAGACTGAAGAGGGCAAATCCCAGACCTAACCCAGACCTAACATGCGTTATCCTCTAAAATATTGATCGAGACCAGGTTTAATAGACTGTTTCAGTGTGGTACCACATTACTACGTGATCCAAGCCAAAAAAAGCCCAGAATCTGGCCAACAAGTATGAGAAATATGCGAAAGTATGAGCCTGATGAGAGCAAATCCCAGACCTAACATAGACCTGACATGCGTTATCCTCTAAAATATTGATCGAAACCAGGTTTAATCGACTGTTTCAGTGTGGTACCACATTACTATGTGATCCAAACCAGAAAAAACCCAGGATCTGGCCAACAAGGATGTGAAGAATGCGAAAGTATGAGACTGAAGAGGGAAAATCTCAGACCTAACCTAGACCTAACATGTGTTATCCTCTAAAATACTGATCGAGACCAGGTTTAATTTGACTGTTTCAGTGTGGTACCACATAACTACGTGATCCAAACCAGTGAAAGCCCAGGATCTGGCCATCAAGTATGAGATATATGCGAAAGTATGACCATGATGAGAGCAAATCCCAGACCTAACCTAGACCTAACATGAGTTATCCTTTGAAATGTTGACCCAGACTAGGTTTAATGGCCTGTTTCAGTGTGGTACCACATTACCACGTGATCCAAACCAGAGAAAGCCCTGAATCTGGCCATCAAGTATGAGAAACATGCGAATGTATGAGCCTGATGAGAGCAAATCCCAGACCTAACATAGACCTAACATGCGTTATCCTCTAAGATATTGATCGAAACCAGGTTTAATGGACAGTTTCAGTGTGGTACCACATTACTATGTGATCCTAGCCAAAAAAAGCCCAGAATCTGGCCAACAAGTATGAGAAATATGCGAAAGTATGAGCCTGATGAGTGCAAATCCCAGACCTAACCTAGACCTAACATGCGTTATCCTCTAAAATATTGATCATGACTAGGTTCAGTCGACTGTTTCAGTGAGGTACCACATTACTACGTGATCCAAACCAGAAGAACCCCAGGATCTGGCCTTCAAGTATGAGAAATATGCGAATGTATGAGCCTGATGAGTGCAAATCCCAGACCTAACCTAGAGCTAACATGCGCTATCCTCTAAAATATTGACCGAGACCAGGATTAGTCGACTGTTTCAGTGTGGTACCACATTACTACGTGATCCAAACCAGAAAAAGCCCAGGATCTGGCCATCAAGTATGAGAAATATGCGAATGTATGAGCCTGATGAGAACAAATCCCAGACCTAACCTAGACCTAACATGAGTTATCCTCTAAAATATTGACCGAGACCAGGTATAATCGACTGTTTCAGTGGGGTAACACATTACCACGTGACCCAAACCAGAAAAAACCCGGTATCTGTTCAACAAGTATGTGGAGAATGCGAAAGTATGAGCCTGATGAGTGCAAATCCCAGACCTAACCTAGACCTAACATGCGTTATCCTCTAAAATATCGATCGGAACCAGGTTTAATCGACTGTTTCAGTGGGGTAACACATTACCACGTGACCCAAACCAGAAAAAACCCGGTATCTGTTCAACAAGTATGTGGAGAATGCGAAAGTATGAGTCTGATGAGGGCAAATCCAAGGCCTAACCTAGACTAAACATGCGTTATCCTCTAAAACATTGATCGAAACCAGGTTTAATGGACTGTTTCAGTGTGGTACCGCATTACTACGTGATCGAAACCAGAAAAAGACCAGAATCTGGCCATCAAGTATCAGAAATATGCGAAAGTATGAGCCTGATGAAAGCAAATCCCAGCCCTAACCTAGACCTAACTTGCGTTATCCTCTAAAATATTGATCGTGACCAGGTTTAGTCGACTGTTTCAGTGTGGTACCACATTACTATGTGATCGAAACCGGAAAAAACCCAGGATCTGTTCCACAAGTATTTGAAGAATGCGGAGGTATGAGTCTGATGTTGGCAAATCCCAGGCCTGGCCTAGACATAACATGGGTTATCTTCTAAATTATTGATTAAAACCAGGTTTACTGGACTGTTTCAGTGTGGTACCACATTGCTACGTTATCCAAAGCAGTGAAAACCCAGAATCTGGCCAACAAGTATGAGAAATATGCGAAATCATGAGCCTGATGAGGGGCAAATCCTAGACCTAACCGAGACCATAACATGCGTTATCCTCAAAAATATTGATCGAAACCAGGTTTAATGGACTGTTTCGGTGTGGTACCGCATTACTATGTGATCTAAACCATAAAAGGCCAAGAATCCGGCCATCAAGTATGAGAAATATGCGAAAGTATGAGCCTGATGAGTGCAAATCCCAGACCTAACCTAGACCTAACATGCGTTATCCTCTAAAATATTGACCGAGACCAGGATTAGTCGACTGTTTCAGTGTGGTACCACATTACTACGTGATCCAAACCAGAAAACGCCCAGGATCTGGCCATCAAGTATGAGAAATATGCGAATGCTTGAGCCTGATGAGAGCAAATCCCAGAACTAACATAGACCTAACATGCGTTATCCTCTAATATATTTATCGAAACCAGGTTTAGTGGACAGTTTCAGTGTGGTACCACATTACTACGTGATCCATGCCAAAAAAAGCCCAGAATCTCGCCAACAAGTATGAGAAATGTGCGAAAGTATGAGCCTGATGAGCGCAAATCCCAGACCTAACCTAGACCTAACATGCGTTATCCTCTAAAATATTGACCGAGACCAGGATTAGTCGACTGTTTCAGTGTGGTACCACATTACTACGTGATCCAAGCCAAAAAAAGCCCAGAATCTGGCCAACAAGTATGAGAAATATGCGAAAGTATGAGCCCGATGAGTGCAAATCCCAGACCTAACCTAGGCCTAACATGTGTTATCCTCTAAAATATTGATCATGACCAGGTTCAGTCGACAGTTTCAGTGTGGTACCACATTACTACGTGATCCAAACCAGAAGAAGCCCAGGATCTGGCCATCAAGTATGAGAAATATACGAATGTATGAGCCTGATGAGTGCAAATCCCAGACCTAACCTGGACCTAACATGAGTTATCCTTTGAAATGTTGACCCAGACTAGGTTTAATGGACTGTTTCAGTGTGGTACCACATTACCACGTGATCCAAACCAGAAATAACCCTGGATGTGTTCAACAGGTATGTGAAGAATGCTAAAGTGTGACCCTGATGAGTGCAAATCCAAGGCCTCACCTAGACCTAACATGTGTTATCCTCTAAAATATTGATCGTCACCAGGTTTAATGGGCTGTTTCAGTGTGGTACCACATTACCACTTGATCCAAACCAGAAAAAGCCCAGGATCTGGCCGACAAGTATGCGGAAAATCTGAATGTATGAGCCTGATGAGAGCTAATCCCAGACCTAACATAGACCTAACACGCGCTATCCTCTAAAATATTGATCGAAACCAGGTTTAATGGACAGTTTCAGTGTGGTACCACATTACTACGTGATGCAATCCAAAAAAAGCCCAGAATCTGGCCAACAAGTATGAGAAATATGCGAAAGTATGAGCCTGATAAGTGCAAATCCCGGACCTAACCTAGACCTAACATGCGTTATCCTCTAAAATATTGAACGAGACCAGGATTAGTCGACTGTTTCAGTGGGGTAACACATTACCACGTGACCCAAACCAGAAAAAACCCGGGATCTGTTCAACATGTATGTCACGATTGCGAAAGTATGAGTCTGATGAGGGCAAATCCAAGGCCAAACCTAGACCTAACAGGCGTTATCCTCTAAAACATTCATCGAAACCAGGTTTAATGGACTGTTTCAGTGTGGTACCGCATTACTACGTGATCGAAACCAGAAAAAGACCAGAATCTGGCAATCAAGTATCAGAAATATGCGAATGTATGAGCCTGATGAGTGCAAATCCCAGACCTAACCTAGACCTAACATGCGTTATCCTCTAAAATATTGACCGAGACCAGGATTAGTCGACTGTTTCAGTGTGGTACCACATTACTACGTGATCCAAGCCAAAAAAAGCCCAGGATCTCGCCATCAAGTATGAGAAATACGCGAATGTATGAGCCTGATGAGAGCAAATCCCAGACCTAACCCAGACCTAACATGCGTTATCCTCAAAAATATTGATCGGTACCAGGTTTAATGGACTGTTTCAGTGTGGTACCGCATTACTACGTGATCTAAACCATAAAAGGCCAAGAATCCGGCCATCAAGTATGAGATATATGCGAAAGTACGAGCCTGATGAGTGCAAATCCCAGACCTAACCTAGACCTAACATGCGTTATCCTCTAAAATATTGACCGAGACCAGGATTAGTCGACTGTTTCAGTGTGGTACCACATTACTACGTGATCCAAACCGGAAAAAGCCCAGGATCTGGCCAACAAGTATGAGATATATGCGAAAGTACGAGCCTGATGAGTGCAAATCCAAGGCCTCACCTAGACCTAACATGTGTTATCCTCTAAAATATTGATCGTCACCAGGTTTAATGGGCTGTTTCAGTGTGGTACCACATTACCGCTTGATCCAAACCAGAAAAAGCCCAGGATCTGTTCACCAGGTATGTGAAGAATGCGAACGTGTGAGCCTGATGAGGGAAAATCCAAGGCCGAACCAAGACCTAACATGCGTTACCCTCTAAAATATTGATCGAAACCAGGTTTAATGGACTGTTTCAGTGTGGTACCACATTACCACTTGATCCAAACCAGAAAAAGCCCAGGATCTGGCCAACAAGTATGCGGAAAATCTGAATGTATGAGCCTGATTAGAGCTAATCCCAGACCTAACATAGACCTAACATGCGTTATCCTCTAAAATATTGATCGAAACCAGGTTTAATGGACAGTTTCAGTGTGGTACCACATTACTACGTGATGCAAGCCAAAAGAAGCCCAGAATCTGGCCAACAAGTATGAGAAATATGCGAAAGTATGAGCCTGGTAAGAGCAAATCCCGGACCTAACCTAGACCTAACATGCGTTATCCTCTAAAATATTGAACGAGACCAGGATTAGTCGACAGTTTCAGTGTGGTACCACATTACTACGTGATCCAAACCAGAAAAAGCCCAGGATCTGGCCATCAAGTATGAGAAATATGCGAATGTATGAGCCTGATGAGAGCAAATCCCAGACCTAACCTAGACCTAACATGAGTTAACCCCTAAAATATTGACCGAGACCAGGATTAGTCGACTGTTTCAGTGGGGTAACACATTACCACGTGACCCAAACCAGAAAAAACCCGGGATCTGTTCAACAAGTATGTGAAGAATGCGAAAGTATGAGTCTGATGAGGGCAAATCCAAGGCCAAACCTAGACCTAACAGGCGTTATCCTCTAAAACATTCATCGAAACCAGGTTTAATGGACTGTTTCAGTGTGGTACCGCATTACTACGTGATCGAAACCAGAAAAAGACCAGAATCTGGCAATCAAGTATCAGAAATATGCGAATGTATGAGCCTGATGAGTGCAAATCCCAGACCTAACCTAGACCTAACATGCGTTATCCTCTAAAATATTGACCGAGACCAGGATTAGTCGACTGTTTCAGTGTGGTACCACATTACTACGTGATCCAAGCCAAAAAAAGCCCAGGATCTCGCCATCAAGTATGAGAAATATGCGAAAGTATGAGCCTGATGAGTGCAAATCCCAGACCTAACCTAGACCTAACATGCGTTATCCTCTAAAATATTGACCGAGACCAGGTTTAATCGACTGTTTCAGTGTGGTCCCACATTACTCCGTGATCCAAACCAGAAAAAGCCCAGGATCTGGCCATCAAGTATGAGAAATATGCGAAAGTATGAGCCTGATGAGTGCAAATCCCAGACCTAACCTAGACCTAACATGCGTTATCCTCTAAAATATTGATCGAAACCAGGTTTAATGGTCTGTTTCAGTGTGGTACCACATTACTGCGTGATCCAAACTAAAAAAAGCCCAGAATCTGGCCATCAAGTATGAGAAACATGCGACAGTATGAGCCTGATGAGAGCAAATCCCAGACCTAACCTAGACCTAACATGTGTTATCCTCTAAAATATTGATCGAAACCAGGTTTAATGGTCTGTTTCAGTGTGGTACCACATTACTGCGTGATCCAAACCAAAAAAAGCCCAGAATCTGGCCATCAAGTATGAGAAACATGCGAAAGTATGAGCCTGATGAGAGCAAATCCCAGACCTAACCTAGACCTAACATGAGTTAACCTTTGAAATGTTGACCCAGACTAGGTTTAAATGACAGTTTCAGTGTGGTACCACATTAATACGTGATCCAAGCCAAAAAAAGCCCAGGATCTCGCCATCAAGTATGAGAAATATGCGAAAGTATGAGCCTGATGAGTGCAAATCCCAGACCTAACCTAGACCTAACATGCGTTATCCTCTAAAATATTGACCGAGACCAGGTTTAATCGACTGTTTCAGTGTGGTCCCACATTACTCCGTGATCCAAACCAGAAAAAGCCCAGGATCTGGCCATCAAGTATGAGAAATATGCGAAAGTATGAGCCTGATGAGTGCAAATCCCAGACCTAACCTAGACCTAACATGCGTTATCCTCTAAAATATTGATCGAAACCAGGTTTAATGGTCTGTTTCAGTGTGGTACCACATTACTGCATGATCCAAACTAAAAAAAGCCCAGAATCTGGCCATCAAGTATGAGAAACATGCGAAAGTATGAGCCTGATGAGAGCAAATCCCAGACCTAACCTAGACCTAACATGTGTTATCCTCTAAAATATTGATCGAAACCAGGTTTAACGGTCTGTTTCAGTGTGGTACCACATTACTGCGTGATCCAAACCAAAAAAAGCCAAGAATCTGGCCATCAAGTATGAGAAACATGCGAAAGTATGAGCCTGATGAGAGCAAATCCCAGACCTAACCTAGACCTAACATGAGTTAACCTTTGAAATGTTGACCCAGACTAGGTTTAAATGACAGTTTCATTGTGGTACCACATTAATACGTGATCCAAGCCAAAAAAAGCCCAGGATCTGGCCAACAAGTATGAGAAATATGCGAATGTATGAGCCTGATGAGAGCAAATCCCAGACCTAACATAGACCTGACATGCGTTATCCTCTAAAATATTGATCGAAACCAGGTTTAATCGACTGTTTCAGTGTGGTACCACATTACTATGTGATCCAAACCTGAAAAAACCCAGGATCTGGCCAACAAGGATGTGAAGAATGCGAAAGTATGAGACTGAAGAGGGCAAATCCCAGACCTAACCCAGACCTAACATGCGTTATCCTCTAAAATATTGATCGAGACCAGGTTTAATCGACTGTTTCAGTGTGGTACCACATTACTACGTGATCCAAGCCAAAAAAAGCCCAGAATCTGGCCAACAAGTATGAGAAATATGCGAAAGTATGAGCCTGATGAGAGCAAATCCCAGACCTAACATAGACCTGACATGCGTTATCCTCTAAAATATTGATCGAAACCAGGTTTAATCGACTGTTTCAGTGTGGTACCACATTACTATGTGATCCAAACCAGAAAAAACCCAGGATCTGGCCAACAAGGATGTGAAGAATGCGAAAGTATGAGACTGAAGAGGGCAAATCTCAGACCTAACCCAGACCTAACATGCGTTATCCTCTAAAATATTGATCGAGACCAGGTTTAATCGACTGTTTCAGTGTGGTACCACATTACTACGTGATCCAAACCAGAAAAAGCCCAGGATCTGGCCATCAAGTATGAGAAATATGCGAAAGTATGAGACTGAAGAGGGCAAATCCCAGACCTAACCTAGACCTAACATGCGTTATCCTCTAAAATATTGGCCGAGACCAGGATTAGTCGACTGTTTCAGTGTGGTACCACATTACTACGTGATCCAAACCAGAAAAAGCCCAGGATCTGGCCATCAAGTATGAGAAATACGCGAATGTATGAGCCTGATGAGAGCAAATCCCAGACCTAACCCAGACCTAACATGCGTTATCCTCAAAAATATTGATCGGAACCAGGTTTAATGGACTGTTTCAGTGTGGTACCGCATTACTACGTGATCTAAACCATAAAAGGCCAAGAATCCGGCCATCAAGTATGAGATATATGCGAAAGTATGAGCCTGATGAGTGCAAATCCCAGACCTAACCTAGACCTAACATGCGTTATCCTCTAAAATATTGACCGAGACCAGGATTAGTCGACTGTTTCAGTGTGGTACTACATTACTACGTGATCCAAACCGGAAAAAGCCCAGGATCTGGCCAACAAGTATGAGAAATATGCGAATGTTTGAACCTGATGGGAGCAAATCCCAGAACTAACATAGACCTAACATGCGTTATCCTCTAAAATATTGATCGAAACCAGGTTTAATGGACAGTTTCAGTGTGGTACCACATTACTACGTGATCCAAGCCAAAAAAAGCCCAGAATCTGGCCAACAAGTATGAGAAATATGCGAAAGTATGAGCCTGATGAGTGCAAATCCGAGACCTAACCTAGACCTAACATGCGTTATCCTCTAAAATATTGACCGAGACCAGGATTAGTCGACTGTTTCAGTGTGGTACCACATTACTACGTGATCCAAACCAGAAAAAGCCCAGGATCTGGCCATCAAGTATGAGAAATATGCGAATGTATGAGTCTGATGAGAGCAAATCCCAGACCTAACATGCGTTATCCTCTAAAATATTGATCGAAACCAGGTTTAATGGACAGTTTCAGTGTGGTACCACATTACTACGTGATCCAAGCCAAAAAGAAAGCCCAGAATCCGGCCATCAAGTATGAGATATATGCGAAAGTATGAGCCTGATGAGTGCAAATCCCAGACCTAACCTAGACCTAACATGCGTTATCCTCTAAAATATTGACCGAGACCAGGATTAGTCGACTGTTTCAGTGTGGTACCACATTACTACGTGATCCAAACCGGAAAAAGCCCAGGATCTGGCCAACAAGTATGAGAAATATGCGAATGTTTGAACCTGATGGGAGCAAATCCCAGAACTAACATAGACCTAACATGCGTTATCCTCTAAAATATTGATCGAAACCAGGTTTAATGGACAGTTTCAGTGTGGTACCACATTACTACGTGATCCAAGCCAAAAAAAGCCCAGAATCTGGCCAACAAGTATGAGAAATATGCGAAAGTATGAGCCTGATGAGTGCAAATCCGAGACCTAACCTAGACCTAACATGCGTTATCCTCTAAAATATTGGCCGAGGCCAGGATTAGTCGACAGTTTCAGTGTGGTACCACATTACTACGTGATCCAAACCAGAAAAAGCCCAGGATCTGGCCACCAAGTATGAGAAATATGCGAATGTATGAGCCTGATGAGACCAAATCCCAGCCCTAACCTAGACCTAACATGCGTTATCCTCTAAAATATTGATCGTGACCAGGTTTAGTCGACTGTTTCAGTGTGGTACCACATTACTATGTGATCCAAACCAGAAAAAACCCAGGATCTGGCCAACAAGGATGTGAAGAATGCGGAAGTATGAGACTGAAGAGGGCAAATCCCAGACCTAACCCAGACCTAACATGCGTTATCCTCTAAAATATTGATCGAATCCAGGTTTAATCGACTGTTTCAGTGTGGTACCACATTACTATGTGATCCAAACCAGAAAAAACCCAGGATCTGGCCAACAAGGATGTGAAGAATGCGAAAGTATGAGACTGAAGAGGGCAAATGTCAGACCTAACCCAGACCTAACATGCGTTATCCTCTAAAATATTGATCGAGACCAGGTTTAATCGACTGTTTCAGTGTGGTCCCACATTACTACGTGATCCAAACCAGAAAAAGCCCAGGATCTGGCCAACAAGTATGAGAAATATGCGAAAGTATGAGACTGAAGAGTGCAAATCCCAGACCTAACCTAGACCTAACATGCGTTATCCTCTAAAATATTGGGCGAGACCAGGATTAGTCGACTGTTTCAGTGTGGTACCACATTACTACGTGATCCAAACCAGAAAAAGCCCAGGATCTGGCCATCAAGTATGAGAAATATGCGAATGTATGAGCCTGATGAGAGCAAATCCCAGACCTAACCCAGACCTAGCATGCGTTATCCTCAAAAATATTGATCGGAACCAGGTTTAAAGGACTGTTTCAGTGTGGTACCGCATTACTACGTGATCTAAACCATAAAAGGCCAAGAATCCGGCCATCAAGTATGAGATATATGCGAAAGTATGAGCCTGATGAGTGCAAATCCGAGACCTAACCTAGACCTAACATGCGTTATCCTCTAAAATATTGACCGAGACCAGGATTAGTCGACTGTTTCAGTGTGGTACCACATTACTACGTGATCCAAACCAGAAAAAGCCCAGGATCTGGCTATCAAGTATGAGAAATATGCGAATGTTTGAGCCTGATGGGAGCAAATCCCAGAACTAACCTAGACCTAACATGTGTTATCCTCTAAAATATTGATCATGACCAGGTTCAGTCGACTGTTTCAGTGTGGTTCCACATTACTACGTGATCCAAACCAGAAGAAGCCCAGGATCTGGCCATCAAGTATGAGAAATATGCGAATGTATGAGCCTGATGAGTGCAAATCCCAGACCTAACCTGGACCTAACATGAGTTATCCTTTGAAATGTTGACCCAGACTAGGTTTATTGGACGGTTTCAGTGTGGTACCACATTACCACGTGATCCAAACCAGAAAAAACCCTGGATCTGTTCAACAGGTATGTGAAGAATGCTAAAGTGTGACCCTGATGAGTGCAAATCCAAGGCCTCGCCTAGACCTAACATGTGTTATCCTCTAAAATATTGATCGTAACCAGGTTTAATGGTCTGTTTCAGTGTGGTACCACATTACCACTTGATCCAAACCAGAAAAAGCTCAGGATCTGTTCACCAGGTATGTGAAGAATGCGAACGTGTGAGCCTGATGAGGGCAAATCCAAGGCCGAACCAAGACCTAACATGCGTTATCCTCTAAAATATTTATCGAAACCAGGTTTAATGGACTGTTTCAGTGTGGTACCACATTACCACTTGATCCAAACCAGAAAAAGCCCAGGATCTGGCCAACAAGTATGCGGAAAATCTGAATGTATGAGCCTGATGAGAGCAAATCCCAGACCTAACATAGACCTAACATGCGTTATCCTCTAAAATATTGATCGTGACCAGGTTTAGTCGACTGTTTCAGTGTGGTACCACATTACTATGTGATCCAAACTAGAAAAAACCCAGGATCTGGCCAACAAGGATGTGAAGAATGCGAAAGTATGAGACTGAAGAGGGCAAATCCCAGACCTAACCCAGACCTAACATGCGTTATCCTCTAAAATATTGATCGAGACCAGGTTTAATCGACTGTTTCAGTGTGGTCCCACATTACTACGTGATCCAAGCCAAAAAAAGCCCAGAATCTGGCCAACAAGTATGAGAAATATGCGAAAGTATGAGCCAGATGAATGCTGATCCCAGACCTAACCTAGACCTAACATGCGTTATCCTCTAAAATATAGACCGAGACCAGCATTAGTCGACAGTTTCAGTGTGGTACCACATTACTACGTGATCCAAACCAGAAAAAGCCCAGGATCTGGCCATCAAATATGAGAAATATGCGAATGTATGAGCCTGATGAGACCAAATCCCAGCCCTAACCTAGACCTAACATGCGTTATCCTCTAAAATATTGATCGTGAACAGGTTTAGTCGACTGTTTCAGTGTGGTACCACATTACTATGTGATCCAAACCAGAAAAAACCCAGGATCTGGCCAACAAGGATGTGAAGAATGCGAAAGTATGAGACTGAAGAGGGCAAATCCCAGACCTAACCCAGACCTAACATGCGTTATCCTCTAAAATATTGATCGAGACCAGGTTTAATCGACTGTTTCAGTGTGGTCCCACATTACTACGTGATTCAAACAAGAAAAAGCCCAGGATCTGGCCATCAAGTATGAGAAATATGCGACAGTATGAGCCTGATGAGAGCAAATCCCAGACCTGACAACGACCTAACATGCGTTATCCTCTAAAATATTGATCGAAACCAGGTTTAATGGACAGTTTCAGTGTGGTATCACATTACTACGTGATCCAAGCCAAAAAAAGCCCAGAATCTGGCCAACAAGTATGAGAAATATGCGAAAGTATGAGCCTGATGAGTGCAAATCCCAGACGTAACCTAGACCTAACATGCGTTATCCTCTAAAATATTGACCGAGACCAGGATTAGTCAACTGTTTCAGTGTGGTACCACATTACTACGTGATCCAAGCCAAGAAAAGCCCAGAATCTGGCCAACAAGTATGAGAAATATGCGAAAGTATGAGCCTGATGAGTGCAAATCCCAGACCTAACCTAGACCAAACATGCGTTATCCTCTAAAATATTGACCGAGACCAGGTTCAGTCGACTGTTTCAGTGTGGTTCCACATTACTACGTGATCCAAACCAGAAGAAGCCCAGGATCTGGCCATCAAGTATGAGAAATATGCGAATGTATGAGCCTGATGAGTGCAAATCCCAGACCTAACCTGGACCTAACATGAGTTATCCTTTGAAATGTTGACCCAGACTAGGTTTAATGGACGGTTTCAGTGTGGTACCACATTACTACGTGATCCATGCCAAAAAAAGCCCAGAATCTGGCCAACAAGTATGAGAAATGTGCGAAAGTATGAGCCTGATGAGTGCAAATCCCAGACCTAACCTAGACCAAACATGCGTTATCCTCTAAAATATTGACCGAGACCAGGATTAGTCAACTGTTTCAGTGTGGTACCACATTACTACGTGATCCAAGCCAAAAGAAGCCCAGAATCTGGCCAACAAGTATGAGAAATATGCGAAAGTATGAGCCTGATGAGTGCAAATCCCAGACCTAACCTAGACCTAACATGCGTTATCCTCTAAAATATTGATCATGACCAGGTTCAGTCGACTGTTTCAGTGTGGTTCCACATTACTACGTGATCCAAACCAGAAGAAGCCCAGGATCTGGCCATCAAGTATGAGAAATATGCGAATGTATGAGCCTGATGAGTGCAAATCCCAGACCTAACCTAGACCTAACATGCGTTATCCTCTAAAATATTGATCATGACCAGGTTCAGTCGACTGTTTCAGTGTGGTTCCACATTACTACGTGATCCAAACCAGAAGAAGCCCAGGATCTGGCCATCAAGTATGAGAAATATGCGAATGTATGAGCCTGATGAGTGCAAATCCCAGACCTAACCTGGACCTAACATGAGTTATCCTTTGAAATGTTGACCGAGACCAGGATTAGTCAACTGTTTCAGTGTGGTTCCACATTACTACGTGATCCAAACCAGAAGAAGCCCAGGATCTGGCCATCAAGTATGAGAAATATGCGAATGTATGAGCCTGATGAGTGCAAATCCCAGACCTAACCTGGACCTAACATGAGTTATCCTTTGAAATGTTGACCCAGACTAGGTTTAATGGTCTGTTTCAGTGTGGTACCACATTACCACTTGATCCAAACCAGAAAAAGCTCAGGATCTGTTCACCAGGTATGTGAAGAATGCGAACGTGTGAGCCTGATGAGGGCAAATCCAAGGCCGAACCAAGACCTAACATGCGTTATCCTCTAAAATATTTATCGAAACCAGGTTTAATGGACTGTTTCAGTGTGGTACCACATTACCACTTGATCCAAACCAGAAAAAGCCCAGGATCTGGCCAACAAGTATGCGGAAAATCTGAATGTATGAGCCTGATGAGAGCAAATCCCAGACCTAACATAGACCTAACATGCGTTATCCTCTAAAATATTGATCGTGACCAGGTTTAGTCGACTGTTTCAGTGTGGTACCACATTACTATGTGATCCAAGCCAAAAAAAGCCCAGAATCTGGCCAACAAGTATGAGAAATATGCGAAAGTATGAGCCAGATGAATGCTGATCCCAGACCTAACCTAGACCTAACATGCGTTATCCTCTAAAATATAGACCGAGACCAGCATTAGTCGACAGTTTCAGTGTGGTACCACATTACTACGTGATCCAAACCAGAAAATGCCCAGGATCTGGCCATCAAATATGAGAAATATGCGAATGTATGAGCCTGATGAGACCAAATCCCAGCCCTAACCTAGACCTAACATGCGTTATCCTCTAAAATATTGATCGTGACCAGGTTTAGTCGACTGTTTCAGTGTGGTACCACATTACTATGTGATCCAAACCAGAAAAAACCCAGGATCTGGCCAACAAGGATGTGAAGAATGCGAAAGTATGAGACTGAAGAGGGCAAATCCCAGACCTAACCCAGACCTAACATGCGTTATCCTCTAAAATATTGATCGAGACCAGGTTTAATCGACTGTTTCAGTGTGGTCCCACATTACTACGTGATCCAAGCCAAAAAAAGCCCAGAATCTGGCCAACAAGTATGAGAAATATGCGAAAGTATGAGCCAGATGAATGCTGATCCCAGACCTAACCTAGACCTAACATGCGTTATCCTCTAAAATATAGACCGAGACCTGCATTAGTCGACAGTTTGTGTGGTACCACATTACTACGTGATCCAAACCAGAAAAAGCCCAGGATCTGGCCATCAAGTATGAGAAATATGCGAATGTATGAGCCTGATGAGTGCAAATCCCAGACCTAACCTAGACCTAACATGCGTTATCCTCTAAAATATTGACCGAGACCAGGTTTAGTCGACTGTTTCTGTGTGGTACCACATTACTATGTGATCCAAACCAGAAAAAACCCAGGATCTGGCCAACAAGTATGAGAAATATGCGAAAGTATGAGCCTGATGAGTGCAAATCCCAGACCTAACCTAGACCTAACATGCGTTATCCTCTAAAATATTGATCATGACCAGGTTCAGTCGACTGTTTCAGTGTGGTTCCACATTACTACGTGATCCAAACCAGAAGAAGCCCAGGATCTGGCCATCAAGTATGAGAAATATGCGAATGTATGAGCCTGATGAATGCAAATCCCAGACCTAACCTGGACCTAACATGAGTTATCCTTTGAAATGTTGACCCAGACTAGGTTTATTGGACGGTTTCAGTGTGGTACCACATTACCACGTGATCCAAACCAGAAAAAACCCTGGATCTGTTCAACAGGTATGTGAAGAATGCTAAAGTGTGACCCTGATGAGTGCAAATCCAAGGCCTCGCCTAGACCTAACATGTGTTATCCTCTAAAATATTGATCGTAACCAGGTTTAATGGTCTGTTTCAGTGTGGTACCACATTACCACTTGATCCAAACCAGAAAAAGCTCAGGATCTGTTCACCAGGTATGTGAAGAATGCGAACGTGTGAGCCTGATGAGGGCAAATCCAAGGCCGAACCAAGACCTAACATGCGTTATCCTCTAAAATATTTATCGAAACCAGGTTTAATGGACTGTTTCAGTGTGGTACCACATTACCACTTGATCCAAACCAGAAAAAGCCCAGGATCTGGCCAACAAGTATGCGGAAAATCTGAATGTATGAGCCTGATGAGAGCAAATGCCAGACCTAACATAGACCTAACATGCGTTATCCTCTAACATATTGATCGTGACCAGGTTTAGTCGACTGTTTCAGTGTGGTACCACATTACTATGTGATGCAAACCAGAAAAAACCCAGGATCTGGCCAACAAGGATGTGAAGAATGCGAAAGTATTAGACTGAAGAGGGCAAATCCCAGACCTAACCCAGACCTAACATGCGTTATCCTCTAAAATATTGATCGAGACCAGGTTTAATCGACTGTTTCAGTGTGGTCCCACATTACTACGTGATCCAAGCCAAAAAAAGCCCAGAATCTGGCCAACAAGTATGAGAAATATGCGAAAGTATGAGCCAGATGAATGCTGATCCCAGACCTAACCTAGACCTAACATGCGTTATCCTCTAAAATATAGACCGAGACCAGCATTAGTCGACAGTTTCAGTGTGGTACCACATTACTACGTGATCCAAACCAGAAAAAGCCCAGGATCTGGCCATCAAATATGAGAAATATGCGAATGTATGAGCCTGATGAGACCAAATCCCAGCCCTAACCTAGACCTAACATGCGTTATCCTCTAAAATATTGATCGTGACCAGGTTTAGTCGACTGTTTCAGTGTGGTACCACATTACTATGTGATCCAAACAAGAAAAAACCCAGGATCTGGCCAACAAGGATGTGAAGAATGCGAAAGTATGAGACTGAAGAGGGCAAATCCCAGACCTAACCCAGACCTAACATGCGTTATCCTCTAAAATATTGATCGAGACCAGGTTTAATCGACTGTTTCAGTGTGGTCCCACATTACTACGTGATTCAAACAAGAAAAAGCCCAGGATCTGGCCATCAAGTATGAGAAATATGCGACAGTATGAGCCTGATGAGAGCAAATCCCAGACCTGACAACGACCTAACATGCGTTATCCTCTAAAATATTGATCATGACCAGGTTCAGTCGACTGTTTCAGTGTGGTTCCACATTGCTACGTGATCCAAACCAGAAGAAGCCCAGGATCTGGCCATCAAGTATGAGAAATATGCGAATGTATGAGCCTGATGAGTGCAAATCCCAGACCTAACCTGGACCTAACATGAGTTATCCTTTGAAATGTTGACCCAGACTAGGTTTAATGGACGGTTTCAGTGTGGTACCACATTACTACGTGATCCATGCCAAAAAAAGCCCAGAATCTGGCCAACAAGTATGAGAAATGTGCGAAAGTATGAGCCTGATGAGTGCAAATCCCAGACCTAACCTAGACCAAACATGCGTTATCCTCTAAAATATTGACCGAGACCAGGATTAGTCAACTGTTTCAGTGTGGTACCACATTACTACGTGATCCAAGCCAAAAGAAGCCCAGAATCTGGCCAACAAGTATGAGAAATATGCGAAAGTATGAGCCTGATGAGTGCAAATCCCAGACCTAACCTAGACCTAACATGCGTTATCCTCTAAAATATTGATCATGACCAGGTTCAGTCGACTGTTTCAGTGTGGTTCCACATTACTACGTGATCCAAACCAGAAGAAGCCCAGGATCTGGCCATCAAGTATGAGAAATATGCGAATGTATGAGCCTGATGAGTGCAAATCCCAGACCTAACCTGGACCTAACATGAGTTATCCTTTGAAATGTTGACCCAGACTAGGTTTATTGGACGGTTTCAGTGTGGTACCACATTACCACGTGATCCAAACCAGAAAAAACCCTGGATCTGTTCAACAGGTATGTGAAGAATGCTAAAGTGTGACCCTGATGAGTGCAAATCCAAGGCCTCGCCTAGACCTAACATGTGTTATCCTCTAAAATATTGACCGAGACCAGGATTAGTCAACTGTTTCAGTGTGGTTCCACATTACTACGTGATCCAAACCAGAAGAAGCCCAGGATCTGGCCATCAAGTATGAGAAATATGCGAATGTATGAGCCTGATGAGTGCAAATCCCAGACCTAACCTGGACCTAACATGAGTTATCCTTTGAAATGTTGACCCAGACTAGGTTTAATGGTCTGTTTCAGTGTGGTACCACATTACCACTTGATCCAAACCAGAAAAAGCTCAGGATCTGTTCACCAGGTATGTGAAGAATGCGAACGTGTGAGCCTGATGAGGGCAAATCCAAGGCCGAACCAAGACCTAACATGCGTTATCCTCTAAAATATTTATCGAAACCAGGTTTAATGGACTGTTTCAGTGTGGTACCACATTACCACTTGATCCAAACCAGAAAAAGCCCAGGATCTGGCCAACAAGTATGCGGAAAATCTGAATGTATGAGCCTGATGAGAGCAAATCCCAGACCTAACATAGACCTAACATGCGTTATCCTCTAAAATATTGATCGTGACCAGGTTTAGTCGACTGTTTCAGTGTGGTACCACATTACTATGTGATCCAAGCCAAAAAAAGCCCAGAATCTGGCCAACAAGTATGAGAAATATGCGAAAGTATGAGCCAGATGAATGCTGATCCCAGACCTAACCTAGACCTAACATGCGTTATCCTCTAAAATATAGACCGAGACCAGCATTAGTCGACAGTTTCAGTGTGGTACCACATTACTACGTGATCCAAACCAGAAAATGCCCAGGATCTGGCCATCAAATATGAGAAATATGCGAATGTATGAGCCTGATGAGACCAAATCCCAGCCCTAACCTAGACCTAACATGCGTTATCCTCTAAAATATTGATCGTGACCAGGTTTAGTCGACTGTTTCAGTGTGGTACCACATTACTATGTGATCCAAACCAGAAAAAACCCAGGATCTGGCCAACAAGGATGTGAAGAATGCGAAAGTATGAGACTGAAGAGGGCAAATTCCAGACCTAACCCAGACCTAACATGCGTTATCCTCTAAAATAGTGATCGAGACCAGGTTTAATCGACTGTTTCAGTGTGGTCCCACATTACTACGTGATCCAAGCCAAAAAAAGCCCAGAATCTGGCCAACAAGTATGAGAAATATGCGAAAGTATGAGCCAGATGAATGCTGATCCCAGACCTAACCTAGACCTAACATGCGTTATCCTCTAAAATATAGACCGAGACCTGCATTAGTCGACAGTTTCAGTGTGGTACCACATTACTACGTGATCCAAACCAGAAAAAGCCCAGGATCTGGCCATCAAGTATGAGAAATGTGCGAATGTATGAGCCTGATGAGTGCAAATCCCAGACCTAACCTAGACCTAACATGCGTTATCCTCTAAAATATTGACCGAGACCAGGTTTAGTCGACTGTTTCTGTGTGGTACCACATTACTATGTGATCCAAACCAGAAAAAACCCAGGATCTGGCCAACAAGTATGAGAAATATGCGAAAGTATGAGCCTGATGAGTGCAAATCCCAGACCTAACCTAGACCTAACATGCGTTATCCTCTAAAATATTGATCATGACCAGGTTCAGTCGACTGTTTCAGTGTGGTTCCACATTACTACGTGATCCAAACCAGAAGAAGCCCAGGATCTGGCCATCAAGTATGAGAAATATGCGAATGTATGAGCCTGATGAATGCAAATCCCAGACCTAACCTGGACCTAACATGAGTTATCCTTTGAAATGTTGACCCAGACTAGGTTTATTGGACGGTTTCAGTGTGGTACCACATTACCACGTGATCCAAACCAGAAAAAACCCTGGATCTGTTCAACAGGTATGTGAAGAATGCTAAAGTGTGACCCTGATGAGTGCAAATCCAAGGCCTCGCCTAGACCTAACATGTGTTATCCTCTAAAATATTGATCGTAACCAGGTTTAATGGTCTGTTTCAGTGTGGTACCACATTACCACTTGATCCAAACCAGAAAAAGCTCAGGATCTGTTCACCAGGTATGTGAAGAATGCGAACGTGTGAGCCTGATGAGGGCAAATCCAAGGCCGAACCAAGACCTAACATGCGTTATCCTCTAAAATATTTATCGAAACCAGGTTTAATGGACTGTTTCAGTGTGGTACCACATTACCACTTGATCCAAACCAGAAAAAGCCCAGGATCTGGCCAACAAGTATGCGGAAAATCTGAATGTATGAGCCTGATGAGAGCAAATGCCAGACCTAACATAGACCTAACATGCGTTATCCTCTAACATATTGATCGTGACCAGGTTTAGTCGACTGTTTCAGTGTGGTACCACATTACTATGTGATGCAAACCAGAAAAAACCCAGGATCTGGCCAACAAGGATGTGAAGAATGCGAAAGTATTAGACTGAAGAGGGCAAATCCCAGACCTAACCCAGACCTAACATGCGTTATCCTCTAAAATATTGATCGAGACCAGGTTTAATCGACTGTTTCAGTGTGGTCCCACATTACTACGTGATCCAAGCCAAAAAAAGCCCAGAATCTGGCCAACAAGTATGAGAAATATGCGAAAGTATGAGCCAGATGAATGCTGATCCCAGACCTAACCTAGACCTAACATGCGTTATCCTCTAAAATATAGACCGAGACCAGCATTAGTCGACAGTTTCAGTGTGGTACCACATTACTACGTGATCCAAACCAGAAAAAGCCCAGGATCTGGCCATCAAATATGAGAAATATGCGAATGTATGAGCCTGATGAGACCAAATCCCAGCCCTAACCTAGACCTAACATGCGTTATCCTCTAAAATATTGATCGTGACCAGGTTTAGTCGACTGTTTCAGTGTGGTACCACATTACTATGTGATCCAAACAAGAAAAAACCCAGGATCTGGCCAACAAGGATGTGAAGAATGCGAAAGTATGAGACTGAAGAGGGCAAATCCCAGACCTAACCCAGACCTAACATGCGTTATCCTCTAAAATATTGATCGAGACCAGGTTTAATCGACTGTTTCAGTGTGGTCCCACATTACTACGTGATTCAAACAAGAAAAAGCCCAGGATCTGGCCATCAAGTATGAGAAATATGCGACAGTATGAGCCTGATGAGAGCAAATCCCAGACCTGACAACGACCTAACATGCGTTATCCTCTAAAATATTGATCGAAACCAGGTTTAATGGACAGTTTCAGTGTGGTATCACATTACTACGTGATCCAAGCCAAAAAAAGCCCAGAATCTGGCCAACAAGTATGAGAAATATGCGAAAGTATGAGCCTGATGAGTGCAAATCCCAGACCTAACCTAGACCTAACATGCGTTATCCTCTAAAATATTGATCGAGACCAGGTTCAGTCGACTGTTTCAGTGTGGTTCCACATTGCTACGTGATCCAAACCAGAAGAAGCCCAGGATCTGGCCATCAAGTATGAGAAATATGCGAATGTATGAGCCTGATGAGTGCAAATCCCAGACCTAACCTGGACCTAACATGAGTTATCCTTTGAAATGTTGACCCAGACTAGGTTTAATGGACGGTTTCAGTGTGGTACCACATTACCACGTGATCCAAACCAGAAAAAACCCTGGATCTGTTCAACAGGTATGTGAAGAATGCTAAAGTGTGACCCTGATGAGTGCAAATCCAAGGCCTCACCTAGACCTAACATGTGTTATCCTCTAAAATATTGATCGTAACCAGGTTTAATGGTCTGTTTCAGTGTGGTACCACATTACCACTTGATCCAAACCAGAAAAAGCCCAGGATCTGGCCAACAAGTATGCGGAAAATCTGAATGTATGAGCCTGATGAGAGCAAATTCCAGACCTAACATAGACCTAACATGCGTTATCCTCTAAAATATTGATCGTGACCAGGTTTAGTCGACTGTTTCAGTGTGGTACCACATTACTATGTGATCCAAACCAGAAAAAACCCAGGATCTGGCCAACAAGGATGTGAAGAATGCGAAAGTATGAGACTGAAGAGGGCAAATCCCAGACCTAACCCAGACCTAACATGCGTTATCCTCTAAAATATTGATCGAGACCAGGTTTAATCGACTGTTTCAGTGTGGTCCCACATTACTACGTGATTCAAGCCAAAAAAAGCCCAGAATCTGGCCAACAAGTATGAGAAATATGCGAAAGTATGAGCCAGATGAATGCTGATCCCAGACCTAACCTAGACCTAACATGCGTTATCCTCTAAAATATAGACCGAGACCAGCATTAGTCGACAGTTTCAGTGTGGTACCACATTACTATGTGATCCAAACCAGAAAAAACCCAGGATCTGGCCAACAAGGATGTGAAGAATGCGAAAGTATGAGACTGAAGAGGGCAAATCCCAGACCTAACCCAGACCTAACATGCGTTATCCTCTAAAATATTGATCGAGACCAGGTTTAATCGACTGTTTCAGTGTGGTCCCACATTACTACGTGATTCAAACAAGAAAAAGCCCAGGATCTGGCCATCAAGTATGAGAAATATGCGACGGTATGAGCCTGATGAGAGCAAATCCCAGACCTGACATAGACCTAACATGCGTTATCCTCTAAAATATTGATCGAAACCAGGTTTAATGGACAGTTTCAGTGTGGTATCACATTACTACGTGATCCAAGCCAAAAAAAGCCCAGAATCTGGCCAACAAGTATGAGAAATATGCGAAAGTATGAGCCTGATGAGAGCAAATCCCAGACCTAACCTAGACCTAACATGCGTTATCCTCTAAAATATTGGCCGAGACCAGGATTAGTCGACTGTTTCAGTGTGGTACCACATTACTACGTGATCCAAATCAGAAAAAGCCCAGGAGCTGGCCATCAAGTATGAGTAATATGCGAATGTATGAGCCTGATGAGAGCAAATCCCAGACCTAACCTAGACCTAACGTGAGTTAACCTTTGAAATGTTGACCCAGACTAGGTTTAATGGACTGTTTCAGTGTGGTACCACATTACCACGTGATCCAAACCAGAAAAAACCCTGGATCTGTTCAACAGGTATGTGAAGAATGCGAAAGTGTGAGCCTGATGAGGGCATATCTCGGACCTAACAAAGACCTAACATGCGTTAGCCTCTGAAATATTGGTCGCAACCAGGTTTAATGGTCTCTTTCACGGTGGTACCGCATTACTACGTGATCGAAACCAAAAAAGGCCCAGAATCTGGCCATCAAGTATGAGAAATATGCGAAAGTATGAGCCTGATGAGTGCAAATCCCAGACCTAACCTAGACCTAACATGCGTTATCCTCTAAAATATTGACCGAGACCAGGTTTAGTCGACTGTTTCAGTGTGGTACCACATTACTACGTGATCCAAACCAGAAAAAGCCCAGGATCTGGCCATCAACTATGAGAAATATGCGAAAGTATGAGCCTGATGAGAGCAAATCCCAGACCTAACCTAGACCTAACATGTGTTATCCTCTAAAATATTGATCGAAACCAGGTTTACTGGTCTGTTTCAGTGTGGTACCACATTACTGCATGATCCAAACCAGAAAAAGCCCAGAATCTGGCCAACAAGTATGAGAAATATGCGAAAGTATGAGCCTGATGCGTGCAAATCCCAGACCTAACCTAGACCTAACATGTGTTATCCCCTAAAATATGGATCGAAACCAGGTTTAATGGCCTGTTTCAGTGTGGTACCACATTACTGCGTGATCCAAACTAAAAAAAGCCCAGAATCTGGCCATCAAGTATGAGAAACATGCGAAAGTATGAGCCTGATGAGAGCAAATCCCAGACCTAACCTAAACCTAACATGCGTTATCCTCTAAAATATTGACCGAGACCAGGTTTAGCCGACTGTTTCAGTGTGGTGCCACATTACTACGTGATCCAAACCAGAAAAAGCCCAGAATCTGGCCAACAAGTATGAGAAATATGCGAAAGTATGAGCCAGATGAATGCTGATCCCAGACCTAACCTAGACCTAACATGCGTTATCCTCTAAAATATAGACCGAGACCAGCATTAGTCGACAGTTTCAGTGTGGTACCACATTACTACGTGATCCAAACCAGAAAAAGCCCAGGATCTGGCCATCAAGTATGAGAAATATGCGAATGTATGAGCCTGATGAGACCAAATCCCAGCCCTAACCTAGACCTAACATGCGTTATCCTCTAAAATAATGATCGTGACCAGGTTTAGCCGACTGTTTCTGTGTGGTACCACATTACTATGTGATCCAAACCAGAAAAAACCCAGGATCTGGCCAACAAGGATGTGAAGAATGCGAAAGTATGAGACTGAAGAGGGCAAATCCCAGACCTAACCCAGACCTAACATGCGTTATCCTCTAAAATATTGATCGAGACCAGGTTTAATCGACTGTTTCAGTGTGGTCCCACATTACTACGTGATTCAAACAAGAAAAAGCCCAGGATCTGGCCATCAAGTATGAGAAATATGCGACAGTATGAGCCTGATGAGAGCAAATCCCAGACCTGACATAGACCTAACATGCGTTATCCTCTAAAATATTGATCGAAACCAGGTTTAATGGACAGTTTCAGTGTGGTATCACATTACTACGTGATCCAAGCCAAAAAAAGCCCAGAATCTGGCCAACAAGTATGAGAAATATGCGAAAGTATGAGCCTGATGAGAGCAAATCCCAGACCTAACCTAGACCTAACATGCGTTATCCTCTAAAATATTGGCCGAGTCCAGGATTAGTCGACTGTTTCAGTGTGGTACCACATTACTACGTGATCCAAATCAGAAAAAGCCCAGGAGCTGGCCATCAAGTATGAGTAATATGCGAATGTATGAGCCTGATGAGAGCAAATCCCAGACCTAACCTAGACCTAACGTGAGTTAACCTTTGAAATGTTGACCCAGACTAGGTTTAATGGACTGTTTCAGTGTGGTACCACATTACTACGTGATCCAAACCAGAAAAAACCCTGGATCTGTTCAACAGGTATGTGAAGAATGCGAAAGTGTGAGCCTGATGAGGGCATATCCCGGACCTAACAAAGACCTAACATGCGTTAGCCTCTGAAATATTGGTCGCAACCAGGTTTAATGGTCTCTTTCACGGTGGTACCGCATTACTACGTGATCGAAACCAAAAAAGGCCCAGAATCTGGCCATCAAGTATGAGAAATATGCGAAAGTATGAGCCTGATGAGTGCAAATCCCAGACCTAACCTAGACCTAACATGCGTTATCCTCTAAAATATTGACCGAGACCAGGTTTAGTCGACTGTTTCAGTGTGGTACCACATTACTACGTGATCCAAACCAGAAAAAGCCCAGGATCTGGCCATCAAGTATGAGAAATATGCGAAAGTATGAGCCTGATGAGAGCAAATCCCAGACCTAACCTAGACCTAACATGTGTTATCCTCTAAAATATTGATCGAAACCAGGTTTACTGGTCTGTTTCAGTGTGGTACCACATTACTGCGTGATCCAAACCAGAAAAAGCCCAGAATCTGGCCAACAAGTATGAGAAATATGCGAAAGTATGAGCCTGATGAGACCAAATCCCAGACCTAACCTAGACCTAACATGCGTTATCCTCCAAAATATTGATCGTGACCAGGTTTAGTCGACTGTTTCAGTGTGGTACCACATTACTATGTGATCCAAACCAGAAAAAACCCAGGATCTGGCCAACAAGGATGTGAAGAATGCGAAAGTATGAGACTGAAGAGGGCAAATCCCAGACCTAACCCAGACCTAACATGCGTTATCCTCTAAAATATTGATCGAGACCAGGATTAGTCGACTGTTTCAGTATGGTACCACATAACTACGTGATCCAAACCAGTGAAAGCCCAGGATCTGGCCAAGAAGAATGAGAAATATGCGAAAGTATGACCATGATGAGAGCAAATCCCAGACCTAACCTAGACCTAACATGAGTTATCCTTTGAAATATTGACCCCGACTAGGTTTAATTGACTGTTTCAGAGTGGTACCACATTACCACGTGATCCAAACCAGAAAAAGCCCTGAATCTGGCCATCAAGTATGAGAAATATGCGAAAGTATGAGCCTGATGAGTGCAAATCCCAGACCTAACCTAGACCTAACATGCGTTATCCTCTGAAATATTGGCCGAGACCAGGATTAGCCGACTGTTTCAGTGTGGTACCACATTACTACGTGATCCAAACCAGAAAAAGCCCTGAATCTGGCCATCAAGTATGAGAAATATGCGAAAGTATGAGCCTGATGAGTGCAAATCCCAGACCTAACCTAGACCTAACATGCGTTATCCTCTGAAATATTGGCCGAGACCAGGATTAGTCGACTGTTTCAGTATGGTACCACATAACTACGTGATCCAAACCAGTGAAAGCCCAGGATCTGGCCAAGAAGAATGAGAAATATGCGAAAGTATGACCATGATGAGAGCAAATCCCAGACCTAACCTAGACCTAACATGAGTTATCCTTTGAAATATTGACCCCGACTAGGTTTAATTGACTGTTTCAGAGTGGTACCACATTACCACGTGATCCAAACCAGAAAAAGCCCTGAATCTGGCCATCAAGTATGAGAAATATGCGAAAGTATGAGCCTGATGAGTGCAAATCCCAGACCTAACCTAGACCTAACATGTGTTATGCTCTAAAATATTGATCGAAACCAGGTTTAATGGTCTGTTTCAGTGTGGTACCACACTACTGCGTGATCCAAACTAAAAAAAGCCCAGAATCTGGCCATCAAGTATGAGAAACATGCGAAAGTATGAGCCTGATGAGAGCAAATCCCAGACCTAACCTAGACCTAAAATGAGTTATCCTTTGAAATGTTGACCCAGACTAGGTTTAATTGACAGTTTCAGTGTGGTACCACATTACCACGTGATCCAAACCAGAAAAAGCCCTTAATCTGGCCATCAAGTATGAGAAATATGCGAAAGTATGAGCCTGATGCGTGCAAATCCCAGACCTAACCTAGACCTAACATGTGTTATCCCCTAAAATATGGATCGAAACCAGGTTTAATGGCCTGTTTCAGTGTGGTACCACATTACTGCGTGATCCAAACTAAAAAAAGCCCAGAATCTGGCCATCAAGTATGAGAAACATGCGAAAGTATGAGCCTGATGAGAGCAAATCCCAGACCTAACCTAAACCTAACATGCGTTATCCTCTAAAATATTGACCGAGACCAGGTTTAGCCGACTGTTTCAGTGTGGTACCACATTACTACGTGATCCAAACCAGAAAAAGGCCAGGATCTGGCCATCAAGTATGAGAAATATGCGAAAGTATGAGCCTGATGAGTGCAAATCCGAGACCTAACCCAGACCTAACATGCGTTATCCTCTAAAATATTGATCGAGACCAGGATCAGTCGACTGTTTCAGTGTGGTACCACATTACTACGTGATCCAAACCAGAAAAAGCCCAGGATCTGGCCATCAAGTATGAGAAATATGCGAATGTATGAGCCTGATGAGAGCAAATCCCAGATCTAACCCAGACCTAACATGCGTTATCCACTAAAATATTGATCGAAACCAGGTTTAATGGACAGTTTCAGTGTGGTACCACATTACTACGTGATCCAAGCCAAAAAAAGCCCAGAATCTGGCCAACAAGTATCAGAAATATGCGAAAGTATGAGCCAGATGAATGCAAATCCCAGACCTAACCTAGACCTAACATGCGTTATCCTCTAAAATATTGACCGAGAGCAGCATTAGTCGACAGTTTCAGTGTGGTACCACATTACTACGTGATCCAAACCAGAAAAAGCCCAGGATCTGGCCATCAAGTATTAGGAATATGCGAATGTATGAGCCTGATGAGACCAAATCCCAGCCCTAACCTAGACCTAACATGCGTTATCCTCTAAAATATTGATCGTGACCAGGTTTAGTCGACAGTTTCAGTGTGGTACCACATTACTATGTGATCCAAACCAGAAAAAGGCCAGGATCTGGCCATCAAGTATGAGAAATATGCGAAAGTATGAGCCTGATGAGTGCAAATCCCAGACCGAACCTAGACCTAACATGCGTTGTCCTCACAAATATTGGCCGAGACCAGGATTAGTCGACTGTTTCAGTGTGGTACCACATTACCACGTGATCCAAACCAGAAAAAACCCTGGATCTGTTCAACAGGTATGTGAAGAATGCGAAAGTGTGAGCCTGATGAGGGCAAATCCAAGGCCGAACCAAGACCTAATATGCGTTATCCTCTAAAATATTGATCGAAACCAGGTTTAATGGACTGTTTCAGTGTGGTACCACATAACTACGTGATCCAAACCAGTGAAAGCCCAGGATCTGGCCGACAAGAATGAGAAATATGCGAAAGTATGACCATGATGAGAGCAAATCCCAGAACTAACCTAGACCTAACATGAGTTATCCTTTGAAATGTTGACCCAGACTAGGTTTAATTGACTGTTTCAGTGTGGTACCACATTACCACGTGATCCAAACCAGAAAAAGCCCTGAATCTGGCCATCAAGTATGTGAAATATGCGAAAGTATGAGCCTGATGAGTGCAAATCCCAGACCTAACCTAGACCTTACATGTGTTATCCTCTAAAATACTGATCGAGACCAGGTTTAATTTGACTGTTTCAGTGTGGTACCACATAACTACGTGATCCTAACCAGTGAAAGCCCAGGATCTGGCCGACAAGAATGAGAAATATGCGAAAGTATGAGCCTGATGAGTACAAATCCCAGACCTAACCTAGACCTAACAAGCGTTATCCTCTAAAATATCGATCGAAACCAGGTTTAATCGACTGTTTCAGTGTGGTACCACATTACCACGTGATCCAAACTAGAAAAAACCCAGGTTCTGTTCACCAGGTATGTGAAGAATGCGATCGTGTGAGCCTGATGAGGGCAAATCCAAGGACGAACCAAGACCTAATATGCGTTATCCTCTAAAATATTGATCGAAACCAGGTTTAATGGACTGTTTCAGTGTGGTGCCACATTACCACTTGATCCAAACCAGAAAAAGCCCAGGATCTGGCCAACTAGTATGCGGAAAATGTGAATGTATGAGCTTGATGAGAGCAAATCCCAGACCTGACATAGACCTAACATGCGTTATCCTCTAAAATATTGACCGAGACCAGGTTTAGTCGACTGTTTCTGTGTGGCAGCACATTACTACGTGATCCAAACCAGAAAAAGCCCAGGATCTGGCAAACAATTATGAGAAATATGCGAATGTATGAGCCTGATGACAGCAAATCCCAGACCTAACCTAGACCTAACATGAGTTATCCTTTGGAATATTGACCGCGACTAGGTTTAATTGACTGTTTCAGAGTGGTAACACATTACCACGTGATCCAAACCAGAAAAAGCCCTGAATCTGGCCATCAAGTATGAGAAATATGCGAAAGTATGAGCCTGATGAGAGCAAATCCCAGACCTAACCTACACCTAACATGTGTTATGCTCTAAAATATTGATCGAAACCAGGTTTAATGGTCTGTTTCAGTGTGGTACCACATTACTGCGTGATCCAAACTAAAAAAAGCCCAGACTCTGGCCATCAAGTATGAGAAACGTGCGAATGTATGAGCCTGATGAGAGCAAATCCCAGAACTAACATAGACCTAACATGCGTTATCCTCTAAAATATTGATCGAAACCAGGTTTAATGGACAGTTTCAGTGTGGTACCACATTACTACGTGATCCAAGCCAAAAAAAGCCCAGAATCTGGCCAACAAGTATGAGAAATATGCGAATGTATGAGCCTGATGAGTGCAAATCCCAGACCTAACCTGGACCTGACATGAGTTATCCTTTGAAATGTTGACCCAGACTAGATTTAATGGACTGTTTCAGTGTGGTACCACATTACCACGTGATCCAAACCAGAAAAAACCCTGGATCTGTTCAACAGGTATGTGAAGAATGCTAAAGTGTGACCCTGATGAGTGCAAATCCAAGGCCTCGCCTAGACCTAACATGTGTTATCCTCTAAAATATTGATCGTAACCAGGTTTAATGGCCTGTTTCAGTGCGGTACCACATTACCACTTGATCCAAACCAGAAAAAGCCCAGGATCTGTTCACCAGGTATGTGAAGAATGCGAACGTGTGAGCCTGATGAGGGCAAATCCAAGGCCGAAACAAGACCTAACATGCGTTATCCTCTAAAATATTGATCGAAACCAGGTTTAGTGGACAGTTTCAGTGTGGTACCACATTACTACGTGATGCATGCCAAAAAAAGCCCAGAATCTGGCCAACAAGTATGAGAAATGTGCGAAAGTATGAGCCTGATGAGTGCAAATCCCAGACCTAACCTAGACCTAACATGCGTTATCCTCTAAAATATTGACCGAGACCAGGATTAGTCGACTGTTTCAGTGTGGTACCACATTACTACGTGATCCAAGCCAAAAAAAGCCCAGAATCTGGCCAACAAGTATGAGAAATATGCGAAAGTATGAGCCTGATGAGTGCAAATCCCAGACCTAACCTAGACCTAACATGCGTTATCCTCTAAAATATTGATCATGACCAGGTTCAGTCGACTGTTTCAGTGTGGTACCACATTACTACGTGATCCAAACCAGAAGAAGCCCAGGCTCTGGCCATCAAGTATGAGAAATATGCGAATGTATGAGCCTGATGAGTGCAAATCCCAGACCTAACCTGGACCTAACATGAGTTATCCTTTGAAATGTTGACCCAGACTAGGTTTAATGGACTGTTTCAGTGTGGTACCACATTACCACGTGATCCAAACCAGAAAAAACCCTGGATCTGTTCACCAGGTATGTGAAGAATGCGAACGTGTGAGCCTGATGAGGGCAAATCCAAGGCCGAACCAAGACCTAACATGCGTTACCCTCTAAAATATTGATCGAAACCAGGTTTAATGGACTGTTTCAGTGTGGTACCACATTACCACTTGATCCAAACCAGAAAAAGCCCAGGATCTGGCCAACAAGTATGCGGAGAATCTGAATGTATGAGCCTGATGAGAGCTAATCCCAGACCTAACATAGACCTAACATGCGTTATCCTCTAAAATATTGACCGAGACCAGGATTAGTCGACAGTTTCAGTGAAGTACCACATTACTACGTGATCCAAACCAGAAATAGCCCAGGATCTGGCCATCAAGTATGAGAAATATGCAAATGTATGAGCCTGATGAGAGCAAATCCCAGACCTAACCTAGACCTAACATGAGTTAACCCCTAAAATATTGACCGAGACCAGGATTAGTCGACTGTTTCAGTGGGGTAACACATTACCACGTGACCCAAACCAGAAAAAACCCGGGATCTGTTCAACAAGTATGTGAAGAATGCGAAAGTATGAGTCTGATGAGGGCAAATCCAAGGACTAACCTAGACCTAACATGCGTTATCCTCTAAAACATTAATCGAAACCAGGTTTAATGGACAGTTTCAGTGTGGTACCACACTACTACGTGATCCAAGCCAAAAAAAGCCCAGAAACTGGCCAACAAGTATGAGAAATATGCGAATGTATGAGCCTGATGAGTGCAAATCCCAGACCTAACCTAGACCTAACATGCGTTATCCTCTAAAATATTGACCGAGACCAGGATTAGTCGACTGTTTCAGTGTGGTACCGCATTACTACGTGATCGAAACCAGAAAAAGACCAGAATCTGGCCATCAAGTATCAGAAATATGCGAAAGTATGAGCCTGATGAGAGCAAATCCCAGCCTTAACCTAGACCTAACTTGCGTTATCCTCTAAAATATTGATCGTGACCAGGTTCAGTCGACTGTTTCAGTGTGGTACCACATTACTATGTGATCGAAACCAGATAAAACCCAGGATCTGCTCCACAAGTATTTGAAGAATGCGGAAGTATGAGTCTGATGTGGGCAAATCCCAGGCCTGGCCTAGACATAACATGAGTTATCTTCTAAATTATTGATCAAAACCAGGTTTAATGGACAGTTTCAATGTGGTACCACATTGCTACGTGGTCCAAAGCAGTGAAAGCCCAGAATCTGGCCAACAAGTATGAGAAATATGCGAAAGTATGAGCCTGATGAGAGCAAATCCCAGACCTGACATAGACCTAACATGCGTTATCCTCTAAAATATTGATCGAAACCAGGTTTAATGGTCTGTTTCAGTGTGGTACCACATTACTGCGTGATCCAAACTAAAAAAAGCCCAGACTCTGGCCATCAAGTATGAGAAACATGCGAATGTATGAGCCTGATGAGAGCAAATCCCAGAACTAACATAGACCTAACATGCGTTATCCTCTAAAATATTGATCGAAACCAGGTTTAATGGACAGTTTCAGTGTGGTACCACACTACTACGTGATCCAAGCCAAAAAAAGCCCAGAAACTGGCCAACAAGTATGAGAAATATGCGAATGTATGAGCCTGATGAGTGCAAATCCCAGACCTAACCTGGACCTGACATGAGTTATCCTTTGAAATGTTGACCCAGACTAGATTTAATGGACTGTTTCAGTGTGGTACCACATTACCACGTGATCCAAACCAGAAAAAACCCTGGATCTGTTCAACAGGTATGTGAAGAATGCTAAAGTGTGACCCTGATGAGTGCAAATCCAAGGCCTCGCCTAGACCTAACATGTGTTATCCTCTAAAATATTGATCGTAACCAGGTTTAATGGCCTGTTTCAGTGTGGTACCACATTACCACTTGATCCAAACCAGAAAAAGCCCAGGATCTGTTCACCAGGTATGTGAAGAATGCGAATGTATGAGTCTGATGAGAGCAAATCCCAGACCTAACCTAGACCTAACATGAGTTAACCCCTAAAATATTGACCGAGACCAGGATTAGTCGACTATTTCAGTGGGGTAACACACTACCACGTGACCCAAACCAGAAAAAACCCGGGATCTGTTCAACAAGTATGTGAAGAATGCGAAAGTATGAGTCTGATGAGGGCAAATCCAAGGCCTAACCTAGACCTAACATGCGTTATCCTCTAAAACATTAATCGAAACCAGGTTTAATGGACTGTTTCAGTGTGGTACCGCATTACTACGTGATCGAAACCAGAAAAAGACCAGAATCTGGCCATCAAGTATCAGAAATATGCGAAAGTATGAGCCTGATGAGAGCAAATCCCAGCCTTAACCTAGACCTAACTTGCGTTATCCTCTAAAATATTGATCGTGACAGGTTCAGTCGACTGTTTCAGTGTGGTACCACATTACTATGTGATCGAAACCAGATAAAACCCAGGATCTGTTCCACAAGTATTTGAAGAATGCGGAAGTATGAGTCTGATGTGGGCAAATCCCAGGCCTGGCCTAGACATAACATGAGTTATCTTCTAAATTATTGATCAAAACCAGGTTTAATGGACTGTTTCAATGTGGTACCACATTGCTACGTGGTCCAAAGCAGTGAAAGCCCAGAATCTGGCCAACAAGTATGAGAAATATGCGAAAGTATGAGCCTGATGCGTGCAAATCCCAGACCTAACCTAGACGTAACATGTGTTATCCTCTAAAATATTGATCGTACCAGGTTTAGTGGTCTGTTTCAATGTGGTACCACATTACTGCGTGATCCAAACTAAAAAAAGCCAAGAATCCGGCCATCAAGTATGAGAGATATGCGAAAGTATGAGCCTGATGAGTGCAAATCCCAGACCTAACCTAGACCTAACATGCGTTATCCTCTAAAATATTGACCGAGACCAGGATTAGTCGACTGTTTCAGTGTGGTACCACATTCCTACGTGATCCAAACCAGAAAACGCCCAGGATCTGGCCATCAAGTATGAGAAATATGCGAATGTTTGAGCCTGATGAGAGCAAATCCCAGAACTAACATAGACCTAACATGCGTTATCCTCTAAAATATTGATCGAAACCAGGTTTAGTGGACAGTTTCAGTGTGGTACCACATTACTACGTGATGCATGCCAAAAAAAGCCCAGAATCTGGCCAACAAGTATGAGAAATGTGCGAATGTATGAGCCTGATGAGTGCAAATCCCAGACCTAACCTAGACCTAACATGCGTTATCCTCTAAAATATTGACCGAGACCAGGATTAGTCGACAGTTTCAGTGTGTTACCACATTACTACGTGATCCAAGCCAAAAAAAGCCCAGAATCTGGCCAACAGGTATCAGAAATATGCGAAAGTATGAGCCTGATGAGTGCAAATCCCAGACCTAACCTAGACCTAACATGCGTTATCCTCTAAAATATTGATCATGACCAGGTTCAGTCGACTGTTCCAGTGTGGTACCACATTACTACGTGATCCAAACCAGAAGAAGCCCTGGCTCTGGCCAACAAGTATGAGAAATATGCGAAAGTATGAGCCTGATGAGAGCAAAACCCAGACCTGACATAGACCTAACATGCGTTATCCTCTAAAATATTGATCGAAACCAGGTTTAATGGACAGTCTCAGTGTGGTACCACATTACTACGTGATCCAAGCCAAAAAAAGCCCAAAATCTGGACAAGAAGTATGAGAAATATGCGAAAGTATGAGCCTGATGAGAGCAAATCCCAGACCTAACCCAGACCTAACATGCGTTATCCTCTAAAATATTGACCTAGAACAGGTTTAATCGACTGTTTCAGTGTGGTCCCACATTACTACGTGATCGAAACCAGAAAAAGCCCAGGATCTGGCCATCAAGTATGAGAAATATGCGAAAGTATGAGCCCGATGAGTGCAAATCCCAGATCAAACCTAGACCTAACATGCGTTATCTTCGAAAATACTGACCCAGACCAGGATTAGTCGACTGTTTCAGAGTGGTACCACATTACTACGTGATCCAAACCAGAAAATGCCCAGGATCTGGCCATCAGGTATGAGAAATATGCGAATGTATGAGCCTGATGAGAGCAAATCCCAGACCTAACCTAGACCTAACATGAGTTATCCTTTGAAATGTTGACCCAGACTAGGTTTAATTGACTGTTTCAGTGTGGTACCACATTTCCACGTGATCCAAACCAGAAAAAGCCCTGAATCTGGCCATCAAGTATGAGAAATATGCGAAAGTATGAGCCTGATGCGTGCAAATCCCAGACCTAACCTAGACGTAACATGTGTTATCCTCTAAAATATTGATCGTACCAGGTTTAGTGGTCTGTTTCAATGTGGTACCACATTACTGCGTGATCCAAACTAAAAAAAGCCCAGAATCTGGCCATCAAGTATGAGAAACATGCGAAAGTATGAGCCTGATGAGAGCAAATCCCAGACCTAACCTAGACCTAACATGAGATAACCTTTGAAATGTTGACCCAGACTAGGTTCAATTGACAGTTTCAGTGTAGTACCACATTACTACGTGATCCAAACCAGAAAGGCGCAGGATATGGCCAACAAGTACGAGAAATATGCGAAAGTATGAGCCTGTTGAGAGCAAATCCCAGACCTAACCTAGACCTAACATGCGTTATCCTCTAAAATATTGACCGAGACCAGGATTAGTCGACAGTTTCAGTGAAGTACCACATTACTACGTGATCCAAACCAGAAAAAACCCGGGATCTGTTCAACAAGTATGTGAAGAATGCGAAAGTATGAGTCTGATGAGGGCAAATCCAAGGCCTAACCTAGACCTAACATGCGTTATCCTCTAAAACATTAATCGAAACCAGGTTTAATGGACTGTTTCAGTGTGGTACCGCATTACTACGTGATCGAAACCAGAAAAGGACCAGAATCTGGCCATCAAGTATCAGAAATATGCGAAAGTATGAGCCTGATGAGAGCAAATCCCAGCCTTAACCTAGACCTAACTTGCGTTATCCTCTAAAATATTGATCGTGACCAGGTTCAGTCGACTGTTTCAGTGTGGTACCACATTACTATGTGATCGAAACTAGATAAAACCCAGGATCTGCTCCACAAGTATTTGAAGAATGCGGAAGTATGAGTCTGATGTGGGCAAATCCCAGGCCTGGCCTAGACATAACATGAGTTATCTTCTAAATTATTGATCAAAACCAGGTTTAATGGACTGTTTCAATGTGGCACCACATTGCTACGTGGTCCAAAGCAGTGAAAGCCCAGAATCTGGCCAACAAGTATGAGAAATATGCGAAAGTATGAGCCTGATGAGAGCAAATCCCAGACCTGACATAGACCTAACATGCGTTATCCTCTAAAATATTGATCGAAACCAGGTTTAATGGACAGTCTCAGTGTGGTACCACATTACTACGTGATCCAAGCCAAAAAAAGCCCAGAATCTGGACAAGAAGTATGAGAAATATGCGAAAGTATGAGCCTGATGAGAGCAAATCCCAGACCTAACCCAGACCTAACATGCGTTATCCTCTAAAATATTGACCGAGACCAGGTTTAATCGACTGTTTCAGTGTGGTCCCACATTACTACGTGATCCAAACCAGAAAAAGCCCAGGATCTGGCCATCAAGTATGAGAAATATGCGAAAGTATGAGCCTGATGAGAGCAAATCCCAGCCCTAACCTAGACCTAACTTGCGTTATCCTCTAAAATATTGATCGTGACCAGGTTTAATCGACTGTTTCAGTGTGGTACCACATTACTATGTGATCGAAACCAGATAAAACCCAGGATCTGTTACACAAGTATTTGAAGAATGCGGAAGTATGAGTCTGATGTGGGCAAATCCCAGGCCTGGTCTAGACATAACATGGGTTATCTTCTAAATTATTGATTAAAACCAGGTTTACTGGACTGTTTCAGTGTGGTACCACATTGCTACGTTATCCAAAGCAGTGAAAGCCCAGAATCTGGCCAACAAGTATGAGAAATATGCGAAATCATGAGCCTGATGAGGC
Source organism: Colletes latitarsis (assembly GCF_051014445.1). Taxonomy (NCBI): domain Eukaryota; kingdom Metazoa; phylum Arthropoda; class Insecta; order Hymenoptera; family Colletidae; genus Colletes; species Colletes latitarsis. The sequence continues at coordinate 5,412,441 of NC_135137.1, forward strand.
GCAAATCCTAGACCTAACCGAGACCATAACATGCGTTATCCTCAAAAATATTGATCGAAACCAGGTTTAATGGACTGTTTCAGTGTGGTACCGCATTACTACGTGATCCAAGCCAAAAAAAGCCCAGAATCTGGCCAACAAGTATGAGAAATTTGCAAAAGTATGAGCCTGATGAGTGCAAATCCCAGACCTAACCTAGACCAAACATGCGTTATCCTCTAAAATATTGATCATGACCAGGTTCAGTCGACTGTTTCAGTGTGGTACCACATTACTACGTGATCCAAACCAGAAGAAGCCCAGGCTCTGGCCATCATGTATGAGAAATATGCGAATGTATGAGCCTGATGAGTGCAAATCCCAGACCTAACCTAGACCTAACATGCGTTATCCTCTAAAATATTGACCGAGACCAGGATTAGTCGACAGTTTCAGTGAAGTACCACATTACTACGTGATCCAAACCAGAAAAAACCCGGGATCTGTTCAACAAGTATGTGAAGAATGCGAAAGTATGAGTCTGATGAGGGCAAATCCAAGGCCTAACCTAGACCTAACATGCGTTATCCTCTAAAACATTAATCGAAACCAGGTTTAATGGACTGTTTCAGTGTGGTACCGCATTACTACGTGATCGAAACCAGAAAAAGACCAGAATCTGGCCATCAAGTATCAGAAATATGCGAAAGTATGAGCCTGATGAGAGCAAATCCCAGCCTTAACCTAGACCTAACTTGCGTTATCCTCTAAAATATTGATCGTGACCAGGTTCAGTCGACTGTTTCAGTGTGGTACCACATTACTATGTGATCGAAACCAGATAAAACCCAGGATCTGTTCCACAAGTATTTGAAGAATGCGGAAGTATGAGTCTGATGTGGGCAAATCCCAGGCCTGGCCTAGACATAACATGAGTTATCTTCTAAATTATTGATCAAAACCAGGTTTAATGGACTGTTTCAATGTGGTACCACATTGCTACGTGGTCCAAAGCAGTGAAAGCCCAGAATCTGGCCAACAAGTATGAGAAATATGCGAAAGTATGAGCCTGATGAGAGCAAATCCCAGACCTAACCCAGACCTAACATGCGTTATCCTCTAAAATATTGACCGAGACCAGGTTTAATCGACTGTTTCAGTGTGGTCCCACATTACTACGTGATCCAAACCAGAAAAAACCCGGGATCTGTTTAACAAGTATGTGGAGAATGCGAAAGTATGAGTCTGATGAGGGCAAATCCAAGGCCTAACCTAGACCGAACATGCGTTATCCTCTAAAACATTGATCGAAACCAGGATTAATGGACTGTTTCAGTGTGGTGCCGCATTACTACGTGATCGAAACCAGAAAAAGACCAGAATCTGGCCATCAAGTATCAGAAATATGCGAAAGTATGAGCCTGATGAGAGCAAATCCCAGCCCTAACCTAGACCTAACTTGCGTTATCCTCTAAAATATTGATCGTGACCAGGTTTAATCGACTGTTTCAGTGTGGTACCACATTACTATGTGATCGAAACCAGATAAAACCCAGGATCTGTTCCACAAGTATTTGAAGAATGCGGAAGTATGAGTCTGATGAGGGCAAATCCTAGACCTAACCGAGACCATAACATGCGTTATCCTCAAAAATATTGATCGAAACCAGGTTTAATGGACTGTTTCAGTGTGGTACCACATTACTACGTGATCTAAACCATAAAAGGCCAAGAATCCGGCCATCAAGTATGAGAAATATGCGAAAGTATGAGCCTGATGAGTGCAAATCCCAGACCTAACCTAGACCTAACATGCGTTATCCTCTAAAATATTGATTAAAACCAGGTTTACTGGACTGTTTCAGTGTGGTACCACATTACTGCGTGATCCAAACTAAAAAAAGCCCAGAATCTGGCCATCAAGTATGAGAAACATGCGAAAGTATGAGCCTGATGAGAGCAAATCCCAGACCTAACCTAGACCTAACATGAGATAACCTTTGAAATGTTGACCCAGACTAGGTTCAATTGACAGTTTCAGTGTAGTACCACATTACTACGTGATCCAAACCAGAAAGGCGCAGGATATGGCCAACAAGTACGAGAAATATGCGAAAGTATGAGCCTGTTGAGAGCAAATCCCAGACCTAACCTAGACCTAACATGCGTTATCGTCTAAAATATTGACCGAGACCAGGATTAGTCGACTGTTTCAGTGGGGTAACACATTACCACGTGACCCAAACCAGAAAAAACCCGGGATCTGTTCAACAAGTATGTGGAGACAGCGAAAGTATGAGTCTGATGACGGCAAATCCTAGACCTAACCGAGACCATAACATGCGTTATCCTCAAAAATATTGATCGAAACCAGGTTTAATGGACTGTTTCAGTGTGGTACCACATTACTACGTGATCTAAACCATAAAAGGCCAAGAATCCGGCCATCAAGTATGAGAAATATGCGAAAGTATGAGCCTGATGAGTGCAAATCCCAGACCTAACCTAGACCTAACATGCGTTATCCTCTAAAATATTGACCGAGACCAGGACTAGTCGACTGTTTCAGTGTGGTACCACATTACTACGTGATCCAAACCAGAAAACGCCCAGGATCTGGCCATCAAGTATGAGAAATATGCGAAAGTATGAGCCTGATGAGTGCAAATCCCAGACCTAACCTAGACCTAACATGCGTTATCCTCTAAAATATTGACCGAGACCAGGATTAGTCGACTGTTTCAGAGTGGTACCACATTACTACGTGATCCAAACCAGAAAATGCCCAGGATCTGGCCATCAGGTATGAGAAATATGCGAATGTATGAGCCTGATGAGAGCAAATCCCAGACCTAACCTAGACCTAACATGAGTTATCCTTTGAAATGTTGACCCAGACTAGGTTTAATTGACTTTTTCAGTGTGGTACCACATTTCCACGTGATCCAAACCAGAAAAAGCCCTGAATCTGGCCATCAAGTACGAGAAATATGCGAAAGTATGAGCCTGATGCGTGCAAATCCCAGACCTAACCTAGACCTAACATGTGTTATCCTCTAAAATATTGATCGAAACCAGGTTTAGTGGTCTGTTTCAGTGTGGTACCACATTACTGCGTGATCCAAACTAAAAAAAGCCCAGAATCTGGCCATCAAGTATGAGAAACATGCGAAAGTATGAGCCTGATGAGAGCAAATCCCAGACCTAACCTAGACCTAACATGAGATAACCTTTGAAATGTTGACCCAGACTAGGTTCAATTGACAGTTTCAGTGTAGTACCACATTACTACGTGATCCAAACCAGAAAGGCGCAGGATATGGCCAACAAGTACGAGAAATATGCGAAAGTATGAGCCTGTTGAGAGCAAATCCCAGACCTAACCTAGACCTAACATGCGTTATCCTCTAAAATATTGACCGAGACCAGGATTAGTCGACAGTTTCAGTGAAGTACCACATTACTACGTGATCCAAACCAGAAAAAACCCGGGATCTGTTCAACAAGTATGTGAAGAATGCGAAAGTATGAGTCTGATGAGGGCAAATCCAAGGCCTAACCTAGACCTAACATGCGTTATCCTCTAAAACATTAATCGAAACCAGGTTTAATGGACTGTTTCAGTGTGGTACCGCATTACTGCGTGATCGAAACCAGAAAAAGACCAGAATCTGGCCATCAAGTATCAGAAATATGCGAAAGTATGAGCCTGATGAAAGCAAATCCCAGCCTTAACCTAGACCTAACTTGCGTTATCCTCTAAAATATTGATCGTGACCAGGTTCAGTCGACTGTTTCAGTGTGGTACCACATTACTATGTGATCGAAACCAGATAAAACCCAGGATCTGTTCCACAAGTATTTGAAGAATGCGGAAGTATGTGTCTGATGTGGGCAAATCCCAGGCCTGACCTAGACATAACATGAGTTATCTTCTAAATTATTGATCAAAACCAGGTTTAATGGACTGTTTCAATGTGGTACCACATTGCTACGCGGTCCAAAGCAGTGAAAGCCCAGAATCTGGCCAACAAGTATGAGAAATATGCGAAAGTATGAGCCTGATGAGAGCAAATCCCAGACCTGACATAGACCTAACATGCGTTATCCTCTAAAATATTGATCGAAACCAGGTTTAATGGACAGTCTCAGTGTGGTACCACATTACTACGTGATCCAAGCCAAAAAAAGCCCACAATCTGGACAAGAAGTATGAGAAATATGCGAAAGTATGAGCCTGATGAGAGCAAATCCCAGACCTAACCCAGACCTAACATGCGTTATCCTCTAAAATATTGACCGAGACCAGGCTTAATCGACTGTTTCAGTGTGGTCCCACATTACTACGTGGTCCAAACCAGAAAAAGCCCAGGATCTGGCCATCAAGTATGAGAAATATGCGAAAGTATGTGCCCGATGAGTGCAAATCCCAGGCCAAACCTAGACCTAACATGCGTTATCTTCGAAAATACTGACCGAGACCAGGATTAGTCGACTGTTTCAGAGTGGTACCACATTACTACGTGATCCAAACCAGAAAATGCCCAGGATCTGGCCATCAGGTATGAGAAATATGCAAATGTATGAGCCTGATGAGAGCAAATCCCAGACCTAACCTAGACCTAACATGAGTTATCCTTTGAAATGTTGACCCAGACTAGGTTTAATTGACTTTTTCAGTGTGGTACCACATTTCCACGTGATCCAAACCAGAAAAAGCCCTGAATCTGGCCATCAAGTATGAGAAATATGCGAAAGTATGAGCCTGATGCGTGCAAATCCCAGACCTAACCTAGACCTAACATGTGTTATCCTCTAAAATATTGATCGAAACCAGGTTTAGTGGTCTGTTTCAGTGTGGTACCACATTACTGCGTGATCCAAACTAAAAAAAGCCCAGAATCTGGCCATCAAGTATGAGAAATATGCGAAAGTATGAGCCTGATGAGGGCAAATCCTAGACCTAACCGAGACCATAACATGCGTTATCCTCTAAAATATTGATCGAAACCAGGTTTAATGGACTGTTTCAGTGTGGTACCACATTACTACGTGATCTAAACCATAAAAGGCCAAGAATCCGGCCATCAAGTATGAGAAATATGCGAAAGTATGAGCCTGATGAGTGCAAATCCCAGACCTAACCTAGACCTAACATGCGTTATCCTCTAAAATATTGACCGAGACCAGGACTAGTCGACTGTTTCAGTGTGGTACCACATTACTACGTGATCCAAACCAGAAAACGCCCAGGATCTGGCCATCAAGTATGAGAAATATGCGAAAGTATGAGCCTGATGAGTGCAAATCCCAGACCTAACCTAGACCTAACATGCGTTATCCTCTAAAATATTGACCGAGACCAGGATTAGTCGACTGTTTCAGAGTGGTACCACATTACTACGTGATCCAAACCAGAAAATGCCCAGGATCTGGCCATCAGGTATGAGAAATATGCGAATGTATGAGCCTGATGAGAGCAAATCCCAGACCTAACCTAGACCTAACATGAGTTATCCTTTGAAATGTTGACCCAGACTAGGTTTAATTGACTTTTTCAGTGTGGTACCACATTTCCACGTGATCCAAACCAGAAAAAGCCCTGAATCTGGCCATCAAGTACGAGAAATATGCGAAAGTATGAGCCTGATGCGTGCAAATCCCAGACCTAACCTAGACCTAACATGTGTTATCCTCTAAAATATTGATCGAAACCAGGTTTAGTGGTCTGTTTCAGTGTGGTACCACATTACTGCGTGATCCAAACTAAAAAAAGCCCAGAATCTGGCCATCAAGTATGAGAAACATGCGAAAGTATGAGCCTGATGAGAGCAAATCCCAGACCTAACCTAGACCTAACATGAGATAACCTTTGAAATGTTGACCCAGACTAGGTTCAATTGACAGTTTCAGTGTAGTACCACATTACTACGTGATCCAAACCAGAAAGGCGCAGGATATGGCCAACAAGTACGAGAAATATGCGAAAGTATGAGCCTGTTGAGAGCAAATCCCAGACCTAACCTAGACCTAACATGCGTTATCCTCTAAAATATTGACCGAGACCAGGATTAGTCGACAGTTTCAGTGAAGTACCACATTACTACGTGATCCAAACCAGAAAAAACCCGGGATCTGTTCAACAAGTATGTGAAGAATGCGAAAGTATGAGTCTGATGAGGGCAAATCCAAGGCCTAACCTAGACCTAACATGCGTTATCCTCTAAAACATTAATCGAAACCAGGTTTAATGGACTGTTTCAGTGTGGTACCGCATTACTGCGTGATCGAAACCAGAAAAAGACCAGAATCTGGCCATCAAGTATCAGAAATATGCGAAAGTATGAGCCTGATGAAAGCAAATCCCAGCCTTAACCTAGACCTAACTTGCGTTATCCTCTAAAATATTGATCGTGACCAGGTTCAGTCGACTGTTTCAGTGTGGTACCACATTACTATGTGATCGAAACCAGATAAAACCCAGGATCTGTTCCACAAGTATTTGAAGAATGCGGAAGTATGTGTCTGATGTGGGCAAATCCCAGGCCTGACCTAGACATAACATGAGTTATCTTCTAAATTATTGATCAAAACCAGGTTTAATGGACTGTTTCAATGTGGTACCACATTGCTACGCGGTCCAAAGCAGTGAAAGCCCAGAATCTGGCCAACAAGTATGAGAAATATGCGAAAGTATGAGCCTGATGAGAGCAAATCCCAGACCTGACATAGACCTAACATGCGTTATCCTCTAAAATATTGATCGAAACCAGGTTTAATGGACAGTCTCAGTGTGGTACCACATTACTACGTGATCCAAGCCAAAAAAAGCCCACAATCTGGACAAGAAGTATGAGAAATATGCGAAAGTATGAGCCTGATGAGAGCAAATCCCAGACCTAACCCAGACCTAACATGCGTTATCCTCTAAAATATTGACCGAGACCAGGCTTAATCGACTGTTTCAGTGTGGTCCCACATTACTACGTGGTCCAAACCAGAAAAAGCCCAGGATCTGGCCATCAAGTATGAGAAATATGCGAAAGTATGTGCCCGATGAGTGCAAATCCCAGGCCAAACCTAGACCTAACATGCGTTATCTTCGAAAATACTGACCGAGACCAGGATTAGTCGACTGTTTCAGAGTGGTACCACATTACTACGTGATCCAAACCAGAAAATGCCCAGGATCTGGCCATCAGGTATGAGAAATATGCAAATGTATGAGCCTGATGAGAGCAAATCCCAGACCTAACCTAGACCTAACATGAGTTATCCTTTGAAATGTTGACCCAGACTAGGTTTAATTGACTTTTTCAGTGTGGTACCACATTTCCACGTGATCCAAACCAGAAAAAGCCCTGAATCTGGCCATCAAGTATGAGAAATATGCGAAAGTATGAGCCTGATGCGTGCAAATCCCAGACCTAACCTAGACCTAACATGTGTTATCCTCTAAAATATTGATCGAAACCAGGTTTAGTGGTCTGTTTCAGTGTGGTACCACATTACTGCGTGATCCAAACTAAAAAAAGCCCAGAATCTGGCCATCAAGTATGAGAAACATGCGAAAGTATGAGCCTGATGAGAGCAAATCCCAGACCTAACCTAGACCTAACATGAGATAACCTTTGAAATGTTGACCCAGACTAGGTTCAATTGACAGTTTCAGTGTAGTACCACATTACTACGTGATCCAAACCAGAAAGGCGCAGGATATGGCCAACAAGTACGAGAAATATGCGAAAGTATGAGCCTGTTGAGAGCAAATCCCAGACCTAACCTAGACCTAACATGCGTTATCGTCTAAAATATTGACCGAGACCAGGAATAGTCGACTGTTTCAGTGGGGTAACACATTACCACGTGACCCAAACCAGAAAAAACCCGGGATCTGTTCAACAAGTATGTGGAGAATGCGAAAGTATGAGTCTGATGAGGGCAAATCCTAGACCTAACCGAGACCATAACATGCGTTATCCTCAAAAATATTGATCGAAACCAGGTTTAATGGACTGTTTCAGTGTGGTACCGCATTACTACGTGATCTAAACCATAAAAGGCCAAGAATCCGGCCATCAAGTATGAGAAATATGCGAAAGTATGAGCCTGATGAGTGCAAATCCCAGACCTAACCTAGACCTAACATGCGTTATCCTCTAAAATATTGACCGAGACCAGGACTAGTCGACTGTTTCAGTGTGGTACCACATTACTACGTGATCCAAACCAGAAAACGCCCAGGATCTGGCCATCAAGTATGAGAAATATGCGAAAGTATGAGCCTGATGAGTGCAAATCCCAGACCTAACCTAGACCTAACATGCGTTATCCTCTAAAATATTGACCGAGACCAGGATTAGTCGACTGTTTCAGAGTGGTACCACATTACTACGTGATCCAAACCAGAAAATGCCCAGGATCTGGCCATCAGGTATGAGAAATATGCGAATGTATGAGCCTGATGAGAGCAAATCCCAGACCTAACCTAGACCTAACATGAGTTATCCTTTGAAATGTTGACCCAGACTAGGTTTAATTGACTTTTTCAGTGTGGTACCACATTTCCACGTGATCCAAACCAGAAAAAGCCCTGAATCTGGCCATCAAGTACGAGAAATATGCGAAAGTATGAGCCTGATGCGTGCAAATCCCAGACCTAACCTAGACCTAACATGTGTTATCCTCTAAAATATTGATCGAAACCAGGTTTAGTGGTCTGTTTCAGTGTGGTACCACATTACTGCGTGATCCAAACTAAAAAAAGCCCAGAATCTGGCCATCAAGTATGAGAAACATGCGAAAGTATGAGCCTGATGAGAGCAAATCCCAGACCTAACCTAGACCTAACATGAGATAACCTTTGAAATGTTGACCCAGACTAGGTTCAATTGACAGTTTCAGTGTAGTACCACATTACTACGTGATCCAAACCAGAAAGGCGCAGGATATGGTCAACAAGTACGAGAAATATGCGAAAGTATGAGCCTGTTGAGAGCAAATCCCAGACCTAACCTAGACCTAACATGCGTTATCCTCTAAAATATTGACCGAGACCAGGTTTAGCCGACTGTTTCAGTGTGGTACCACATTACTACGTGATCCAAACCAGAAAAAGGCCAGGATCTGGTCATCAAGTATGAGAAATATGCGAAAGTATGAGCCTGATGAGTGCAAATCCGAGACCTAACCCAGACCTAACATGCGTTATCCTCTAAAATATTGACCGAGACCAGGTTTAGCGGACTGTTTCAGTGTGGTACCACTTTACTACGTGATCCAAACCAGAAAAAGCCCAGGATCTGGCCAACAAGTATCAGAAATATGCGAAAGTATGAGCCAGATGAATGCAAATCCCAGACCTAACCTAGACCTAACATGCGTTATCCTCTAAAATATTGACCGAGAGCAGCATTAGTCGACAGTTTCAGTGTGGTACCACATTACTACGTGATCCAAACCAGAAAACCCCAAGATCTGGCCATCAAGTATTAGAAACATGCGAATGTATGAGCCTGATGAGACCAAATCCCAGCCCTACCCTAGACCTAACATGCGTTATCCTCTAAAATATTGATCGTGACCAGGTTTAGTCGTCTGTTTCAGTGTGGTACCACATTACTATGTGATCCATACCAGAAAAAACCCAGGATCTGGCCAACAAGGATGTGAAGAATGCGAAATTATGAGACTGAAGAGGGCAAATCCCAGACCTAACCCAGACCTAACATGCGTTATCCTCTAAAATATTGATCGAGACCAGGATTAGTCGACTGTTTCAGTGTGGTCCCACATTCCTACGTGATCCAAGCCAAAAAAAGCCCAGAATCTGGCCAACAAGTATGAGAAATATGCGAAAGTATGAGCCCGATGAGTGCAAATCCCAGACCTAACCTAGACCTAACATGCGTTATCCTCAAAAATATTGGCCGAGACCATGATTAGTCGACTGTTTCAGTGTGGTACCACATTACTACGTGATCCAAACCAGAAAAAGCCCAGGATCTGGCCATCAAGTATGAGAAATATGCGAATGTATGAGCCTGATGAGAGCAAATCCCAGACCTAACCTAGACCTAACGTGAGTTATCCTTTGAAATGTTGACCCAGACTAGGTTTAATGGACTGTTTCAGTGTGGTACCACATTACCACGTGATCCAAACCAGAAAAAACCCTGGATCTGTTCAACAGGTATGTGAAGAATGCGAAAGTGTGAGCCTGATGGGGGCAAATCCCGGACCTAGCATAGACCTAACATGCGTTAGCCTCTAAAATATTGGTCGAAACCAGGTTTAATGGTCTCTTTCAAGGTGGTACCGCATTACTACGTGATCGAAACCATAAAAGGCCCAGAATCTGGCCATAAAGTATGAGAAATATGCGAAAGTATGAGCCTGATGAGTGCAAATCCCAGACCTAACCTAGACCTAACATGCGTTATCCTCTAAAATATTGACCGAGACCAGGTTTAGTCGACTGTTTCAGTGTGGTACCACATTACTACGTGATCCAAACTAAAAAAAGCCCAGAATCTGGCCATCAAGTATGAGAAACACGCAAAAGTATGAGCCTGATGAGAGCAAATCCCAGACCTAACCTAGACCTAACATGAGTTATCCTTTGAAATGTTGACCCAGACTAGGTTTAATTGACTGTTTCAGTGTGGTACCACATTACCACGTGATCCAAACCAGAAAAAGCCCTGAATCTGGCCATCAAGTATGTGAAATATGCGAAAGTATGAGCCTGATGAGTGCAAATCCCAGACCTAACCTAGACCTAACATGTGTTATCCTCTAAAATACTGATCGAGACCAGGTTTAATTTGACTGTTTCAGTGTGGTACCACATAACTACGTGATCCAAACCGGTGAAAGCCCACGATCTGGCCAACAAGAATGAGAAATATGCGAAAGTATGACCATGATGAGAGCAAATCCCAGAACTAACCTAGACCTAACATGAGTTATCCTTTGAAATGTTGACCGAGACTAGGTTTAATTGACTGTTTCAGTGTGGTACCACATTACCACGTGATCCAAACCAGAGAAAGCCCTGAATCTGGCCATCAAGTATGTGAAATATGCGAAAGTATGAGCCTGATGAGTGCAAATCCCAGACCTAACCTAGACCTAACATGCGTTATCCTCTAAAATATTGACCGAGACCAGGTTTAGTCGACTGTTTCTGTGTGGCAGCACATTACTACGTGATCCAAACCAGAAAAAGCCCAGGATCTGGCAATCAATTATGAGAAATATGCGAATGTATGAGCCTGATGAGAGCAAATCCCAGACCTAACCTAGACCTAACATGAGTTATCCTTTGAAATATTGACCCCGACTAGGTTTAATTGACTGTTTCAGAGTGGTACCACATCACCACGTGATCCAAACCAGGAAAAGCCCTGAATCTGGCCATCAAGAATGAGAAATATGCGAATGTTTGAGCCTGATGAGAGCAAATCCCAGAACTAACATAGACCTAACATGCGTTATCCTCTAAAATATTGATCGAAACCAGGTTTAGTGGACAGTTTCAGTGTGGTACCACATTACTACGTGATCCATGCCAAAAAAAGCCCAGAATCTGGCCAACAAGTATGAGAAATGTGCGAAAGTATGAGCCTGATGAGTGCAAATCCCAGACCTAGCCTAGACCTAACATGCGTTATCCTCTAAAATATTGACCGAGACCAGGATTAGTCGACTGTTTCAGTGTGGTACCACATTACTACGTGATCCAAGCCAAAAAAAGCCCAGAATCTGGCCAACAAGTATGAGAAATATGCGAAAGTATGAGCCTGATGAGTGCAAATCCCAGACCTAACCTAGACGTAACATGCGTTATCCTCTAAAATATTGATCATGACCAGGTTCAGTCGACTGTTTCAGTGAGGTACCACATTACTACGTGATCCAAACCAAAAGAAGCCCAGGATCTGGCCTTCAAGTATGAGAAATATGCGAATGTATGAGCCTGATGAGTGCAAATCCCAGACCTAACCTAGACCTAACATGCGCTATCCTCTAAAATATTGACCGAGACCAGGATTAGTCGACTGTTTCAGTGGGGTAACACATTACCACGTGACCCAAACCAGAAAAAACCCGGGATCTGTTCAACAAGTATGTGGAGAATGCGAAAGCATGAGACTGAAGAGGGCAAATCCCAGACCTAACCCAGACCTAACATGCGTTATCCTCTAAAATATTGATCGAGACCAGGTTTAATCGACTGTTTCAGTGTGGTCCCACATTACTACGTGATCCAAACCAGAAAAAGCCCAGGATCTGGCCATCAAGTATGAGAAACATGCGACAGTATGAGCCTGATGAGAGCAAATCCCAGACCTGACATAGACCTAACATGCGTTATCCTCTAAAATATTGATCGAAACCAGGTTTAATGGACAGTCTCAGTGTGGTACCACATTACTACGTGATCCAAGCCAAAAAAAGCCCAGAATCTGGACAAGATGTATGAGAAATATGCGAAAGTATGAGCCTGATGAGAGCAAATCCCAGACCTAACCCAGACCTAACATGCGTTATCCTCTAAAATATTGACCGAGACCAGGTTTAATCGACTATTTCAGTGTGGTCCCACATTACTACGTGATCCAAACCAGAAAAAGCCCAGGATCTGGCCATCAAGTATGAGAAATATGCGAAAGTATGAGCCTGATGAGTGCAAATCCCAGACCTAACCTAGACCTAACATGTGTTATCCTCTAAAATATTGATCGAAACCAGGTTTAGTGGTCTGTTTCAGTGTGGTACCACATTACTGAGTGATCCAAACTAAAAAAAGCCCAGAATCTGGCCATCAAGTATGAGAAACATGCGAAAGTATGAGCCTGATGAGAGCAAATCCCAGACCTAACCTAGACCTAACATGAGTTAACCTTTGAAATGTTGACCCAGACTAGGTTCAATTGACAGTTTCAGTGTGGTACCACATTACTACGTGATCCAAACCAGAAAGGCGCAGGATATGGCCAACAAGTACGAGAAATATGCGAAAGTATGAGCCTGTTGAGAGCAAATCCCAGACCTAACCTAGACCTAACATGCGTTATCCTCTAAAATATTGACCGAGACCAGGTTTAGCCGACTGTTTCAGTGTGGTACCACATTACTACGTGATCCAAACCAAAAAAAGGCCAGGATCTGGCCATCAAGTATGAGAAATATGCGAAAGTATGAGCCTGATGAGTGCAAATCCGAGACCTAACCCAGACCTAACATGCGTTATCCTCTAAAATATTGACCGCGACCAGGTTTAGCGGACTGTTTCAGTGTGGTACCACTTTACTACGTGATCCAAACCAGAAAAAGCCCAGGATCTGGCCAACAAGTATCAGAAATATGCGAAAGTATGAGCCAGATGAATGCAAATCCCAGCCCTAACCTAGACCTAACATGCGTTATCCTCTAAAATATTGATCGTGACCAGGTTTAGTCGACAGTTTCAGTGTGGTACCACATTACTATGTGATCCATACCAGAAAAAACCCAGGATCTGGCCAGCAAGGATGTGAAGAATGCGAAAGTATGAGCCTGATGAGTGCAAATCCCAGACCTAACCTAGACCTAACATGCGTTATCCTCTAAAATATTGACCGAGACCAGGTTTAGTCGACTGTTTCAGTGTGGTACCACATTACTACGTGATCCAAACTAAAAAAAGCCCAGAATCTGGCCATCAAGTATGAGAAACACGCAAAAGTATGAGCCTGATGAGAGCAAATCCCAGACCTAACCTAGACCAAACATGAGTTATCCTTTGAAATGTTGACCCAGACTAGGTTTAATTGACTGTTTCAGTGTGGTACCACATTACCACGTGACCCAAACCAGAAAAAGCCCTGAATCTGGCCATCAAGTATGTGAAATATGCGAAAGTATGAGCCTGATGAGTGCAAATCCCAGACCTAACCTAGACCTAACATGTGTTATCCTCTAAAATATTGATCGAAACCAGGTTTAGTGGTCTGTTTCAGTGTGGTACCACATTACTGAGTGATCCAAACTAAAAAAAGCCCAGAATCTGGCCATCAAGTATGAGAAACATGCGAAAGTATGAGCCTGATGAGAGCAAATCCCAGACCTAACCTAGACCTAACATGAGTTAACCTTTGAAATGTTGACCCAGACTAGGTTCAATTGACAGTTTCAGTGTGGTACCACATTACTACGTGATCCAAACCAGAAAGGCGCAGGATATGGCCAACAAGTACGAGAAATATGCGAATGTATGAGCCTGATGAGAGCAAATCCCAGACCTAACCTAGACCTAACATGAGTTATCCTTTGAAATATTGACCCCGACTAGGTTTAATTGACTGTTTCAGAGTGGTACCACATTACCACGTGATCCAAACCAGGAAAAGCCCTGAATCTGGCCATCAAGAATGAGAAATATGCGAATGTTTGAGCCTGATGAGAGCAAATCCCAGAACTAACATAGACCTAACATGCGTTATCCTCTAAAATATTGATCGAAACCAGGTTTAGTGGACAGTTTCAGTGTGGTACCACATTACTACGTGATCCATGCCAAAAAAAGCCCAGAATCTGGCCAACAAGTATGAGAAATGTGCGAAAGTATGAGCCTGATGAGTGCAAATCCCAGACCTAACCTAGACCTAACATTCGTTATCCTCTAAAATATTGACCGAGACCAGGATTAGTCGACTGTTTCAGTGTGGTACCACATTACTACGTGATCCAAGCCAAAAAAAGCCCAGAATCTGGCCAACAAGTATGAGAAATATGCGAAAGTATGAGCCTGATGAGTGCAAATCCCAGACCTAACCTAGACCTAACATGCGTTATCCTCTAAAATATTGATCATGACCAGGTTCAGTCGACTGTTTCAGTGAGGTACCACATTACTACGTGATCCAAACCGGAAGAAGCCCAGGATCTGGCCTTCAAGTATGAGAAATATGCGAATGTATGAGCCTGATGAGTGCAAATCCCAGACCTAACCTAGACCTTACATGCGATATCCTCTAAAATATTGACCGAGACCAGGATTAGTCGACTGTTTCAGTGTGGTACCACATTACTACGTGATCCAAACCAGAAAAAGCCCAGGATCTGGCCATCAAGTATGAGAAATATGCGAAAGTATGAGCCTGATGGGAGCAAATCCCAGACCTAACCTAGACCTAACATGAGTTATCCTCTAAAATATTGACCGAGACCAGGATTAGTCGACTGTTTCAGTGGGGTAACACATTACCACGTGACCCAAACCAGAAAAAACCCGGTATCTGTTCAACAAATATGTGGAGAATGCGATAGTATGAGTCTGATGAGGGCAAATCCAAGGCCTAACCTAGACCAAACATGCGTTATCCTTTGAAATATTGACCCCGACTAGGTTTAATTGACTGTTTCAGAGTGGTACCACATTACCACGTGATCCAAACCAGGAAAAGCCCTGAATCTGGCCATCAAGAATGAGAAATATGCGAATGTTTGAGCCTGATGAGAGCAAATCCCAGAACTAACATAGACCTAACATGCGTTATCCTCTAAAATATTGATCGAAACCAGGTTTAGTGGACAGTTTCAGTGTGGTACCACATTACTACGTGATCCATGCCAAAAAAAGCCCAGAATCTGGCCAACAAGTATGAGAAATGTGCGAAAGTATGAGCCTGATGAGTGCAAATCCCAGACCTAACCTAGACCTAACATTCGTTATCCTCTAAAATATTGACCGAGACCAGGATTAGTCGACTGTTTCAGTGTGGTACCACATTACTACGTGATCCAAGCCAAAAAAAGCCCAGAATCTGGCCAACAAGTATGAGAAATATGCGAAAGTATGAGCCTGATGAGTGCAAATCCCAGACCTAACCTAGACCTAACATGCGTTATCCTCTAAAATATTGATCATGACCAGGTTCAGTCGACTGTTTCAGTGAGGTACCACATTACTACGTGATCCAAACCGGAAGAAGCCCAGGATCTGGCCTTCAAGTATGAGAAATATGCGAATGTATGAGCCTGATGAGTGCAAATCCCAGACCTAACCTAGACCTTACATGCGATATCCTCTAAAATATTGACCGAGACCAGGATTAGTCGACTGTTTCAGTGTGGTACCACATTACTACGTGATCCAAACCAGAAAAAGCCCAGGATCTGGCCATCAAGTATGAGAAATATGCGAAAGTATGAGCCTGATGGGAGCAAATCCCAGACCTAACCTAGACCTAACATGAGTTATCCTCTAAAATATTGACCGAGACCAGGATTAGTCGACTGTTTCAGTGGGGTAACACATTACCACGTGACCCAAACCAGAAAAAACCCGGTATCT
This sequence comes from Colletes latitarsis, assembly GCF_051014445.1. Classification (NCBI taxonomy): domain Eukaryota; kingdom Metazoa; phylum Arthropoda; class Insecta; order Hymenoptera; family Colletidae; genus Colletes; species Colletes latitarsis. The sequence goes on from NC_135137.1 coordinate 5,428,762, forward strand.
GTTCAACAAATATGTGGAGAATGCGATAGTATGAGTCTGATGAGGGCAAATCCAAGGCCTAACCTAGACCAAACATGCGTTATCCTCTAAAATATCGATCGAAACCAGGTTTAATCGACTGTTTCAGTGTGGTACCACATTACCACGTGATCCAAACTAGAAAAAACCCAGGTTCTGTTCACCAGGTATGTGAAGAATGCGATCGTGTGAGCCTGATTAGGGCAAATCCAAGGCCGAACCAAGACCTAACATGCGTTATCCTCTAAAATATTGATCGAAACCAGGTTTAATGGACTGTTTCGGTGTGGTACCGCATTACTACGTGATCTAAACCATAAAAGGTTAAGAATCCGGCCGTCAAGTATGAGAAATATGCGAAAGTATGAGCCTGATGAGTGCAAATCCCAGACCTAACCTAGACCTAACATGCGTTATCCTCTAAAATATTGACCGAGACCAGGATTAGTCGACTGTTTCAGTGTGGTACCACATAACTACGTGATCCAAACCAGTGAAAGCCCAGGATCTGGCCAACAAGAATGAGAAATATGCGAAAGTATGACCATGATGAGAGCAAATCCCAGAACTAACCTAGACCTAACATGAGTTATCCTTTGAAATGTTGACCCAGACTAGGTTTAATTGACTGTTTCAGTGTGGTACCACCTTACCACGTGATCCAAACCAGAGAAAGCCCTGAATCTGGCCATCAAGTATGTGAAATATGCGAAAGTATGAGCCTGATGAGTGCAAATCCCAGACCTAACCTAGACCTAACATGCGTTATCCTCTAAAATATCGATCGAAACCAGGTTTAATCGACTGTTTCAGTGTGGTACCACATTACCACGTGATCCAAACTAGGAAAAACCCAGGTTCTGTTCACCAGGTATGTGAAGAATGCGATCGTGTGAGCCTGATGAGGGCAAATCCAAGGCCGAACCAAGACCTAACATGTGTTATGCTCTAAAATATTGATCGAAACCAGGTTTAATGGTCTGTTTCAGTGTGGTACCACATTACTGCGTGATCCAAACTAAAAAAAGCCCAGAATCTGGCCATCAAGTATGAGAAACATGCGAATGTATGAGCCTGATGAGAGCAAATCCCAGACCTAACATAGACCTAACATGCGTTATCCTCTAAGATATTGATCATGACCAGGTTCAGTCGACTGTTTCAGTGAGGTGCCACATTACTACGTGATCCAAACCAGAAAAAACCCGGTATCTGTTCAACAAGTATGTGGAGAATGCGAAAGTATGAGTCTGATGAGGGCAAATCCAAGGCCTAAACTAGACCAAACATGCGTTATCCTCTAAAACATTGATGGAAACCAGGTTTAATGGACTGTTTCAGTGTGGTACCGCATTACTACGTGATCGAAACCAGAAAAAGACCAGAATCTGGCCATCAAGTATCAGAAATATGCGAAAGTATGAGCCTGATGAGAGCAAATCCCAGCCCTAACCTAGACCTAACTTGCGTTATCCTCTAAAATATTGATCGTGACCAGGTTTAGTCGACTGTTTCAGTGTGGTACCACATTACCATGTGATCGAAACCAGAAAAAACCCAGGATCTGTTCCACAAGTATTTGAAGAATGCGGAAGTATGAGTCTGATGTGGGCAAATCCCAGGCCTGGCCTAGACATAACATGGGTTTTCTTCTAAATTATTGATTAAAACCAGGTTTACTGGACTGTTTCAGTGTGGTACCACATTGCTACGTTATCCAAAGCAGTGACAGCCCAGAATCTGGCCAACAAGTATGAGAAATATGTGAAATCATGAGCCTGATGAGGGGCAAATCCTAGACCTAACTGAGACCATAACATGCGTTATCCTCAAAAATATTGATCGAAACCAGGTTTAATGGACTGTTTCGGTGTGGTACCGCATTACTACGTGATCTAAACCATAAAAGGCCAAGAATCCGGCCATCAAGTATGAGAAGTATGCGAAAGTATGAGCCTGATGAGTGCAAATCCCAGACCTAACCTAGACCTAACATGCGTTATCCTCTAAAATATTGACCGAGACCAGGATTAGTCGACTGTTTCAGTGTGGTACCACATTACTACGTGATCCAAACCAGAAAACGCCCAGGATCTGGCCATCAAGTATGAGAAATATGCGAATGTTTGAGCCTGATGAGAGCAAATCCCAGAACTAAGATAGACCTAACATGCGTTATCCTCTAAAATATTGATCGAAACCAGGTTTAGTGGACAGTTTCAGTGTGGTACCACATTACTACGTGATCCATGCCAAAAAAAGCCCAGAATCTGGCCAACAAGTATGAGAAATGTGCGAAAGTATGAGCCTGATGAGTGCAAATCCCAGACCTAACCTAGACCTAACATGCGTTATCCTCTAAAATATTGACCGAGACCAGGATTAGTCGACTGTTTCAGTGTGGTACCACATTTCTACGTGATCCAAGCCAAAAAAAGCCCAGAATCTGGCCAACAAGTATGAGAAATATGCGAAAGTATGAGCCTGATGTGTGCAAATCCCAGACCTAACCTAGACCTAACATGCGTTATCCTCTAAAATATTGATCATGACCAGGTTCAGTCGACTGTTTCAGTGAGGTACCACATTACTACGTGATCCAAACCAGAAGAAGCCCAGGATCTGGCCTTCAAGTATGAGAAATATGCGAATGTATGAGCCTGATGAGTGCAAATCCCAGACCTAACCTAGACCTAACATGCGCTATCCTCTAAAATATTGACCGAGACCAGGATTAGTCGACTGTTTCAGTGTGGTACCACATTACTACGTGATCCAAACCAGAAAAAGCCCGGGATCTGGCCATCAAGTATGAGAAATATGCGAAAGTATGAGCCTGATGAGTGCAAATCCCAGACCTAACCTAGACCTAACATGCGTTATCCTCTAAAATATTGACCGAGACCAGGATTAGTCGACTGTTTCAGTGTGGTACCACATTACTACGTGATCCAAACCAGAAAACGCCCAGGATCTGGCCATCAAGTATGAGAAATATGCGAATGTTTGAGCCTGATGAGAGCAAATCCCAGAACTAAGATAGACCTAACATGCGTTATCCTCTAAAATATTGATCGAAACCAGGTTTAGTGGACAGTTTCAGTGTGGTACCACATTACTACGTGATCCATGCCAAAAAAAGCCCAGAATCTGGCCAACAAGTATGAGAAATGTGCGAAAGTATGAGCCTGATGAGTGCAAATCCCAGACCTAACCTAGACCTAACATGCGTTATCCTCTAAAATATTGACCGAGACCAGGATTAGTCGACTGTTTCAGTGTGGTACCACATTTCTACGTGATCCAAGCCAAAAAAAGCCCAGAATCTGGCCAACAAGTATGAGAAATATGCGAAAGTATGAGCCTGATGTGTGCAAATCCCAGACCTAACCTAGACCTAACATGCGTTATCCTCTAAAATATTGATCATGACCAGGTTCAGTCGACTGTTTCAGTGAGGTACCACATTACTACGTGATCCAAACCAAAAGAAGCCCAGGATCTGGCCTTCAAGTATGAGAAATATGCGAATGTATGAGCCTGATGAGTGCAAATCCCAGACCTAACCTAGACCTAACATGCGCTATCCTCTAAAATATTGACCGAGACCAGGATTAGTCGACTGTTTCAGTGGGGTAACACATTACCACGTGACCCAAACCAGAAAAAACCCGGGATCTGTTCAACAAGTATGTGGAGAATGCGAAAGTATGAGTCTGATGAGGGCAAATCCAAGGCCTAACCTAGACCAAACATGCGTTATCCTCTAAAACATTGATCGAAACCAGGTTTAATGGACTGTTTCAGTGTGGTGCCGCATTACTACGTGATCGAAACCAGAAAAAGACCAGAATCTGGCCATCAAGTATCAGAAATATGCGAAAGTATGAGCCTGATGAGAGCAAATCCCAGCCCTAACCTAGACCTAACTTGCGTTATCCTCTAAAATATTGATCGTGACCAGGTTTAGTCGACTGTTTCAGTATGGTACCACATTACTATGTGATCGAAACCAGAAAAAACCCAGGATCTGGCCAACAAGGATGTGAAGAATGCGAAAGCATGAGACTGAAGAGGGCAAATCCCAGACCTAACCCAGACCTAACATGCGTTATCCTCTAAAATATTGATCGAGACCAGGTTTAATCGACTGTTTCAGTGTGGTCCCACATTACTACGTGATCCAAACCAGAAAAAGCCCAGGATCTGGCCATCAAGTATGAGAAACATGCGACAGTATGAGCCTGATGAGAGCAAATCCCAGACCTGACATAGACCTAACATGCGTTATCCTCTAAAATATTGATCGAAACCAGGTTTAATGGACAGTCTCAGTGTGGTACCACATTACTACGTGATCCAAGCCAAAAAAAGCCCAGAATCTGGACAAGATGTATGAGAAATATGCGAAAGTATGAGCCTGATGAGAGCAAATCCCAGACCTAACCCAGACCTAACATGCGTTATCCTCTAAAATATTGACCGAGACCAGGTTTAATCGACTATTTCAGTGTGGTCCCACATTACTACGTGATCCAAACCAGAAAAAGCCCAGGATCTGGCCATCAAGTATGAGAAATATGCGAAAGTATGAGCCTGATGAGTGCAAATCCCAGACCTAACCTAGACCTAACATGTGTTATCCTCTAAAATATTGATCGAAACCAGGTTTAGTGGTCTGTTTCAGTGTGGTACCACATTACTGAGTGATCCAAACTAAAAAAAGCCCAGAATCTGGCCATCAAGTATGAGAAACATGCGAAAGTATGAGCCTGATGAGTGCAAATCCGAGACCTAACCCAGACCTAACATGCGTTATCCTCTAAAATATTGACCGCGACCAGGTTTAGCGGACTGTTTCAGTGTGGTACCACTTTACTACGTGATCCAAACCAGAAAAAGCCCAGGATCTGGCCAACAAGTATCAGAAATATGCGAAAGTATGAGCCAGATGAATGCAAATCCCAGCCCTAACCCAGACCTAACATGCGTTATCCTCTAAAATATTGACCGCGACCAGGTTTAGCGGACTGTTTCAGTGTGGTACCACTTTACTACGTGATCGAAACCAGAAAAAGCCCAGGATCTGGCCAACAAGTATCAGAAATATGCGAAAGTATGAGCCAGATGAATGCAAATCCCAGCCCTAACCTAGACCTAACATGCGTTATCCTCTAAAATATTGACCGAGACCAGGTTTAGCCGACTGTTTCAGTGTGGTACCACATTACTACGTGATCCAAACCAAAAAAAGGCCAGGATCTGGCCATCAAGTATGAGAAATATGCGAAAGTGTGAGCCTGATGAGTGCAAATCCGAGACCTAACCCAGACCTAACATGCGTTATCCTCTAAAATATTGACCGCGACCAGGTTTAGCGGACTGTTTCAGTGTGGTACCACTTTACTACGTGATCCAAACCAGAAAAAGCCCAGGATCTGGCCAACAAGTATCAGAAATATGCGAAAGTATGAGCCAGATGAATGCAAATCCCAGCCCTAACCTAGACCTAACATGCGTTATCCTCTAAAATATTGATCGTGACCAGGTTTAGTCGACAGTTTCAGTGTGGTACCACATTACTATGTGATCCATACCAGAAAAAACCCAGGATCTGGCCAGCAAGGATGTGAAGAATGCGAAAGTATGAGCCTGATGAGTGCAAATCCCAGACCTAACCTAGACCTAACATGCGTTATCCTCTAAAATATTGACCGAGACCAGGTTTAGTCGACTGTTTCAGTGTGGTACCACATTACTACGTGATCCAAACTAAAAAAAGCCCAGAATCTGGCCATCAAGTATGAGAAACACGCAAAAGTATGAGCCTGATGAGAGCAAATCCCAGACCTAACCTAGACCAAACATGAGTTATCCTTTGAAATGTTGACCCAGACTAGGTTTAATTGACTGTTTCAGTGTGGTACCACATTACCACGTGATCCAAACCAGAAAAAGCCCTGAATCTGGCCATCAAGTATGTGAAATATGCGAAAGTATGAGCCTGATGAGTGCAAATCCCAGACCTAACCTAGACCTAACATGTGTTATCCTCTAAAATACTGATCGAGACCAGGTTTAATTTGACTGTTTCAGTGTGGTACCACATAACTACGTGATCCAAACCAGTGAAAGCCCAGGATCTGGCCAACAAGAATGAGAAATATGCGAAAGTATGACCATGATGAGTGCAAATCCCAGACCTAACCTAGACCTAACATGCGTTATCCTCTAAAATATTGACCGAGACCAGGTTTAGTCGACTGTTTCTGTGTGGCAGCACATTACTACGTGATCCAAACTAAAAAAAGCCCAGAATCTGGCCATCAAGTATGAGAAACACGCAAAAGTATGAGCCTGATGAGAGCAAATCCCAGACCTAACCTAGACCTAACATGAGTTATCCTTTGAAATATTGACCCCGACTAGGTTTAATTGACTGTTTCAGAGTGGTACCACATTACCACGTGATCCAAACCAGGAAAAGCCCTGAATCTGGCCATGAAGAATGAGAAATATGCGAATGTTTGAGCCTGATGAGAGCAAATCCCAGAACTAACATAGACCTAACATGCGTTATCCTCTAAAATATTGATCGAAACCAGGTTTAGTGGACAGTTTCAGTGTGGTACCACATTACTACGTGATCCATGCCAAAAAAAGCCCAGAATCTGGCCAACAAGTATGAGAAATGTGCGAAAGTATGAGCCTGATGAGTGCAAATCCCAGACCTAACCTAGACCTAACATTCGTTATCCTCTAAAATATTGACCGAGACCAGGATTAGTCGACTGTTTCAGTGTGGTACCACATTACTACGTGATCCAAGCCAAAAAAAGCCCAGAATCTGGCCAACAAGTATGAGAAATATGCGAAAGTATGAGCCTGATGAGTGCAAATCCCAGACCTAACCTAGACCTAACATGCGTTATCCTCTAAAATATTGATCATGACCAGGTTCAGTCGACTGTTTCAGTGAGGTACCACATTACTACGTGATCCAAACCGGAAGAAGCCCAGGATCTGGCCTTCAAGTATGAGAAATATGCGAATGTATGAGCCTGATGAGTGCAAATCCCAGACCTAACCTAGACCTTACATGCGATATCCTCTAAAATATTGACCGAGACCAGGATTAGTCGACTGTTTCAGTGTGGTACCACATTACTACGTGATCCAAACCAGAAAAAGCCCAGGATCTGGCCATCAAGTATGAGAAATATGCGAAAGTATGAGCCTGATGGGAGCAAATCCCAGACCTAACCTAGACCTAACATGAGTTATCCTCTAAAATATTGACCGAGACCAGGATTAGTCGACTGTTTCAGTGGGGTAACACATTACCACGTGACCCAAACCAGAAAAAACCCGGTATCTGTTCAACAAATATGTGGAGAATGCGATAGTATGAGTCTGATGAGGGCAAATCCAAGGCCTAACCTAGACCAAACATGCGTTATCCTCTAAAATATCGATCGAAACCAGGTTTAATCGACTGTTTCAGTGTGGTACCACATTACCACGTGATCCAAACTAGAAAAAACCCAGGTTCTGTTCACCAGGTATGTGAAGAATGCGATCGTGTGAGCCTGATTAGGGCAAATCCAAGGCCGAACCAAGACCTAACATGCGTTATCCTCTAAAATATTGATCGAAACCAGGTTTAATGGACTGTTTCGGTGTGGTACCGCATTACTACGTGATCTAAACCATAAAAGGTTAAGAATCCGGCCGTCAAGTATGAGAAATATGCGAAAGTATGAGCCTGATGAGTGCAAATCCCAGACCTAACCTAGACCTAACATGCGTTATCCTCTAAAATATTGACCGAGACCAGGATTAGTCGACTGTTTCAGTGTGGTACCACATAACTACGTGATCCAAACCAGTGAAAGCCCAGGATCTGGCCAACAAGAATGAGAAATATGCGAAAGTATGACCATGATGAGAGCAAATCCCAGAACTAACCTAGACCTAACATGAGTTATCCTTTGAAATGTTGACCCAGACTAGGTTTAATTGACTGTTTCAGTGTGGTACCACCTTACCACGTGATCCAAACCAGAGAAAGCCCTGAATCTGGCCATCAAGTATGTGAAATATGCGAAAGTATGAGCCTGATGAGTGCAAATCCCAGACCTAACCTAGACCTAACATGCGTTATCCTCTAAAATATCGATCGAAACCAGGTTTAATCGACTGTTTCAGTGTGGTACCACATTACCACGTGATCCAAACTAGGAAAAACCCAGGTTCTGTTCTCCAGGTATGTGAAGAATGCGATCGTGTGAGCCTGATGAGGGCAAATCCAAGGCCGAACCAAGACCTAACATGCGTTATCCTCTAAAATATTGATCGAAACCAGGTTTAATGGACTGTTTCAGTGTGGTGCCACATTACCACTTGATCCAAACCAGAAAAAGCCCAGGATCTGGCCAACATGTATGCGGAAAATGTGAATGCATGAGCTTGGTGAGAGCAAATCCCAGACCTGACATAGACCTAACATGCGTTATCCTCTAAAATATTGACCGAGACCAGGTTTAATGGACAGTTTCAGTGTGGTACCACATTACTACGTGATCCAAGCCAAAAAAAGCCCAGAATCTGGCCAACAAGTATGAGAAATATGCGAAAGTATGAGCCTGATGAGTGCAAATCCCAGACCTAACCTAGACCTAACATGCGTTATCCTCTAAAATATTGATCATGACCAGGTTCAGTCGACTGTTTCAGTGAGGTACCACATTACTACGTGATTCAAACCAGAAAAAGCCCTGAATCTGGCCATCAAGTATGAGAAATATGCGAAAGTATGAGCCTGATGAGAGCAAATCCCAGACCTAACCTACACCTAACATGTGTTATGCTCTAAAATATTGATCGAAACCAGGTTTAATGGTCTGTTTCAGTGTGGTACCACATTACTGCGTGATCCAAACTAAAAAAAGCCCAGAATCTGGCCATCAAGTATGAGAAACATGCGAATGTATGAGCCTGATGAGAGCAAATCTCAGACCTAACATAGACCTAACATGCGTTATCCTCTAAGATATTGATCATGACCAGGTTCAGTCGACTGTTTCAGTGAGGTGCCACATTACTACGTGATCCAAACCAGAAAAAACCCGGTATCTGTTCAACAAGTATGTGGAGAATGCGAAAGTATGAGTCTGATGAGGGCAAATCCAAGGCCTAAACTAGACCAAACATGCGTTATCCTCTAAAACATTGATCGAAACCAGGTTTAATGGACTGTTTCAGTGTGGTACCGCATTACTACGTGATCGAAACCAGAAAAAGACCAGAATCTGGCCATCAAGTATCAGAAATATGCGAAAGTATGAGCCTGATGAGAGCAAATCCCAGCCCTAACCTAGACCTAACTTGCGTTATCCTCTAAAATATTGATCGTGACCAGGTTTAGTCGACTGTTTCAGTGTGGTACCACATTACCATGTGATCGAAACCAGAAAAAACCCAGGATCTGTTCCACAAGTATTTGAAGAATGCGGAAGTATGAGTCTGATGTGGGCAAATCCCAGGCCTGGCCTAGACATAACATGGGTTTTCTTCTAAATTATTGATTAAAACCAGGTTTACTGGACTGTTTCAGTGTGGTACCACATTGCTACGTTATCCAAAGCAGTGACAGCCCAGAATCTGGCCAACAAGTATGAGAAATATGTGAAATCATGAGCCTGATGAGGGGCAAATCCTAGACCTAACTGAGACCATAACATGCGTTATCCTCAAAAATATTGATCGAAACCAGGTTTAATGGACTGTTTCGGTGTGGTACCGCATTACTACGTGATCTAAACCATAAAAGGCCAAGAATCCGGCCATCAAGTATGAGAAATATGCGAAAGTATGAGCCTGATGAGTGCAAATCCCAGACCTAACCTAGACCTAACATGCGTTATCCTCTAAAATATTGACCGAGACCAGGATTAGTCGACTGTTTCAGTGTGGTACCACATTACTACGTGATCCAAACCAGAAAACGCCCAGGATCTGGCCATCAAGTATGAGAAATATGCGAATGTTTGAGCCTGATGAGAGCAAATCCCAGAACTAAGATAGACCTAACATGCGTTATCCTCTAAAATATTGATCGAAACCAGGTTTAGTGGACAGTTTCAGTGTGGTACCACATTACTACGTGATCCATGCCAAAAAAAGCCCAGAATCTGGCCAACAAGTATGAGAAATGTGCGAAAGTATGAGCCTGATGAGTGCAAATCCCAGACCTAACCTAGACCTAACATGCGTTATCCTCTAAAATATTGACCGAGACCAGGATTAGTCGACTGTTTCAGTGTGGTACCACATTTCTACGTGATCCAAGCCAAAAAAAGCCCAGAATCTGGCCAACAAGTATGAGAAATATGCGAAAGTATGAGCCTGATGTGTGCAAATCCCAGACCTAACCTAGACCTAACATGCGTTATCCTCTAAAATATTGATCATGACCAGGTTCAGTCGACTGTTTCAGTGAGGTACCACATTACTACGTGATCCAAACCAGAAGAAGCCCAGGATCTGGCCTTCAAGTATGAGAAATATGCGAATGTATGAGCCTGATGAGTGCAAATCCCAGACCTAACCTAGACCTAACATGCGCTATCCTCTAAAATATTGACCGAGACCAGGATTAGTCGACTGTTTCAGTGTGGTACCACATTACTACGTGATCCAAACCAGAAAAAGCCCGGGATCTGGCCATCAAGTATGAGAAATATGCGAAAGTATGAGCCTGATGAGTGCAAATCCCAGACCTAACCTAGACCTAACATGCGTTATCCTCTAAAATATTGACCGAGACCAGGATTAGTCGACTGTTTCAGTGTGGTACCACATTACTACGTGATCCAAACCAGAAAACGCCCAGGATCTGGCCATCAAGTATGAGAAATATGCGAAAGTATGAGCCTGATGAGAGCAAATCCCAGAACTAAGATAGACCTAACATGCGTTATCCTCTAAAATATTGATCGAAACCAGGTTTAGTGGACAGTTTCAGTGTGGTACCACATTACTACGTGATCCATGCCAAAAAAAGCCCAGAATCTGGCCAACAAGTATGAGAAATGTGCGAAAGTATGAGCCTGATGAGTGCAAATCCCAGACCTAACCTAGACCTAACATGCGTTATCCTCTAAAATATTGACCGAGACCAGGATTAGTCGACTGTTTCAGTGTGGTACCACATTTCTACGTGATCCAAGCCAAAAAAAGCCCAGAATCTGGCCAACAAGTATGAGAAATATGCGAAAGTATGAGCCTGATGTGTGCAAATCCCAGACCTAACCTAGACCTAACATGCGTTATCCTCTAAAATATTGATCATGACCAGGTTCAGTCGACTGTTTCAGTGAGGTACCACATTACTACGTGATCCAAACCAGAAGAAGCCCAGGATCTGGCCTTCAAGTATGAGAAATATGCGAATGTATGAGCCTGATGAGTGCAAATCCCAGACCTAACCTAGACCTAACATGCGCTATCCTCTAAAATATTGACCGAGACCAGGATTAGTCGACTGTTTCAGTGTGGTACCACATTACTACGTGATGCAAGCCAAGAAAAGCCCAGAATCTGGGCTACAAGTATGAGAAATATGCGAAAGTAAGAGCCTGATGAGTGCAAATCCCAGACCTAACCTAGACCTAACATGCGTTATCCTCTAAGATATTGATCGAGACCAGGATTAGTCGACAGTTTCAGTGTGGTACCACATTACTACGTGATCCAAACCAGAAAAAGCCCACGATCTGGCCATCAAGTATGAGAAATATGCGAATGTATGAGCCTGATGAGAGCAAATCCCAGACCTAACCTAGACCTAACATGAGTTAACCCCTAAAACATTGATCGAAACCAGGTTTAATGGACTGTTTCAGTGTGGTACCGCATTACTACGTGATCGAAACCAGAAAAAGACCAGAATCTGGCCATCAAGTATCAGAAATATGCGAAAGTATGAGCCTGATGAGAGCAAATCCCATCCCTAACCTAGACCTAACTTGCGTTATCCTCTAAAATATTGATCGTGACCAGGTTTAGTCGACTGTTTCAGTGTGGTACCACATTACTATGTGATCCAAACTAGGAAAAACCCAGGATCTGTTCACCAGGTATGTGAAGAATGCGATCGTGTGAGCCTGATGAGGGCTAATCCAAGGCCGAACCAAGACCTAACATGCGTTATCCTCTAAAATATTGATCGAAACCAGGTTTAATGGACTGTTTCAGTGTGGTGCCACATTACCACTTGATCCAAACCAGAAAAAGCCCAGGATCTGGCCAACAAGTATGCGGAAAATGTGAATGCATGAGCTTGGTGAGAGCAAATCCCAGACCTGACATAGACCTAACATGCGTTATCCTCTAAAATATTGACCGAGACCAGGTTTAGTCGACTGTTTCTGTGTGGCAGCACATTACTACGTGATCCAAACCAGAAAAAGCCCTGAATCTGGCCATCAAGTATGAGAAATATGCGAAAGTATGAGCCTGATGAGAGCAAATCCCAGACCTAACCTACACCTAACATGTGTTATGCTCTAAAATATTGATCGAACCAGGTTTAATGGTCTGTTTCAGTGTGGTACCACATTACTGCGTGATCCAAACTAAAAAAAGCCCAGAATCTGGCCATCAAGTATGAGAAACATGCGAATGTATGAGCCTGATGAGAGCAAATCCCAGACCTAACATAGACCTAACATGCGTTATCCTCTAAGATATTGATCGAAACCAGGTTTAATGGACAGTTTCAGTGTGGTACCACATTACTACGTGATCCAAGCCAAAAAAAGCCCTGAATCTGGCCAACAAGTATGAGAAATATGCGAAAGTATGAGCCTGATGAGTGCAAATCCCAGACCTAACCTAGACCTAACATGCGTTATCCTCTAAAATATTGATCATGACCCGGTTCAGTCGACTGTTTCAGTGAGGTACCACATTACTACGTGATCCAAACCAGAAGAAGCCCAGGATCTGGCCTTCAAGTATGAGAAATATGCGAATGTATGAGCCTGATGAGTGCAAATCCCAGACCTAACCTAGACCTAACATGCGTTATCCCCTAAAATATTGACCGAGACCAGGATTAGTCGACTGTTTCAGTGTGGTACCACATTACTACGTGATCCAAACCAGAAAACGCCCAGGATCTGGCCATCAAGTATGAGAAATATGCGAATGTTTGAGCCTGATGAGTGCAAATCCCAGACCTAACCTAGACCTAACATGCGTTATCCTCTAAAATATTGATCATGACCCGGTTCAGTCGACTGTTTCAGTGAGGTACCACATTACTACGTGATCCAAACCAGAAGAAGCCCAGGATCTGGCTATCAAGTATGCGGAAAATCTGAATGTATGAGCCTGATGAGAGCTAATCCCAGACCTAACATAGACCTAACATGCGTTATCCTCTAAAATATTGATCGAAACCAGGTTTAATGGACAGTTTCAGTGTGGTACCACATTACTACGTGATGCAAGCCAAGAAAAGCCCAGAATCTGGGCTACAAGTATGAGAAATATGCGAAAGTAAGAGCCTGATGAGTGCAAATCCCAGACCTAACCTAGACCTAACATGCGTTATCCTCTAAGATATTGACCGAGACCAGGATTAGTCGACAGTTTCAGTGTGGTACCACATTACTATGTGATCGAAACCAGATAAAACCCAGGATCTGTTCCACTGGTATTTGAAGAATGCGGAAGTATGAGTCTGATGTGGGCAAATCCCAGGCCTGGCCTAGACATAACATGAGTTATCTTCTAAACTATTGATCAAAACCAGGTTTACTGGACTGTTTCAGTGTGGTACCACATTGCTACGTGGTCCAAAGCAGTGAAAGCCCAGAATCTGGCCATCAAGTATGTGAAATATGCGCGAAAGTATGAGCCTGATGAGTGCAAATCCCAGACCTAACCTAGACCTAACATGCGTTATCCTCTAAAATATCGATCGAAACCAGGTTTAATCGACTGTTTCAGTGTGGTACCACATTACCACGTGATCCAAACTAGGAAAAACCCAGGATCTGTTCACCAGGTATGTGAAGAATGCGATCGTGTGAGCCTGATGAGGGCAAATCCAAGGCCGAACCAAGACCTAACATGCGTTATCCTCTAAAATATTGATCGAAACCAGGTTTAATGGACTGTTTCAGTGTGGTGCCACATTACCACTTGATCCAAACCAGAAAAAGCCCAGGATCTGGCCAACAAGTATGCGGAAAATGTGAATGCATGAGCTTGGTGAGAGCAAATCCCAGACCTGACATAGACCTAACATGCGTTATCCTCTAAAATATTGACCGAGACCAGGTTTAGTCGACTGTTTCTGTGTGGCAGCACATTACTACGTGATCCAAACCAGAAAAAGCCCTGAATCTGGCCATCAAGTATGAGAAATATGCGAAAGTATGAGCCTGATGAGAGCAAATCCCAGACCTAACCTACACCTAACATGTGTTATGCTCTAAAATATTGATCGAAACCAGGTTTAATGGTCTGTTTCAGTGTGGTACCACATTACTGCGTGATCCAAACCAGAAGAAGCCCAGGATCTGGCCATCAAGTATGAGAAATATGCGAATGTATGGGCCTGATGAGAGCAAATCCCAGACCTAACCTAGACCTAACATGAGTTATCCTCTAAAATATTGACCGAGACCAGGATTAGTCGACTGTTTCAGTGGGGTAACACTACCACGTGACCCAAACCAGAAAAAACCCGGTATCTGTTCAACAAGTATGTGGAGAATGCGAAAGTATGAGTCTGATGAGGGCAAATCCAAGGCCTAACCTAGATCAAACATGCGTTATCCTCTAAAACATTGATCGAAACCAGGTTTAATGGACTGTTTCAGTGTGGTACCGCATTACTACGTGATCGAAACCAGAAAAAGACCAGAATCTGGCCATCAAGTATCAGAAATATGCGAAAGTATGAGCCTGATGAGTGCAAATCCCAGACCTAACCTAGACCTAACATGCGTTATCCTCTAAAATATTGATCATGACCCGGTTCAGTCGACTGTTTCAGTGAGGTACCACATTACTACGTGATCCAAACCAGAAGAAGCCCAGGATCTGGCCTTCAGGTATGAGAAATATGCGAATGTATGAGCCTGATGAGTGCAAATCCCAGACCTAACCTAGACCTAACATGCACTATCCTCTAAAATATTGACCGAGACCAGGACTAGTCGACAGTTTCAGTGTGGTGCCACATTACTACGTGATCCAAACCAGAAAAAGCCCAGGATCTGGCCATCAAGTATGAGAAATATGCGAATGTATGAGCCTGATGAGAGCAAATCCCAGACCTAACCTAGACCTAACATGAGTTATCCTCTAAAATATTGACCGAGACCAGGATTAGTCGACTGTTTCAGTGGGGTAACACATTACCACGTGACCCAAACCAGAAAAAACCCGGTATCTGTTCAACAAGTATGTGGAGAATGCGAAAGTATGAGTCTGATAAGGGCAAATCCAAGGCCTAACCTAGACCAAACATGCGTTATCCTCTAAAACAATGATCGAAACCAGGTTTAATGGACTGTTTCAGTGTGGTACCGCATTACTACGTGATCGAAACCAGAAAAAGACCAGAATCTGGCCATCAAGTATCAGAAATATGCGAAAGTATGAGCCTGATGAGGGCAATTCCAAGGCCTAACCTAGACCAAACATGCGTTATCCTCTAAAACATTGATCGAAACCAGGTTTAATGGACTGTTTCGGTGTGGTACCGCATTACTACGTGATCGAAACCAGAAAAAGACCAGAATCTGGCCATCAAGTATCAGAAATATGCGAAAGTATGAGCCTGATGGGAGCAAATCGCAGCCCTAACCTAGACCTAACTTGCGTTATCCTCTAAAATATTCATCCTGACCAGGTTTAGTCGACTGTTTCAGTGTGGTACCGCATTACTATGTGATCGAAACCAGAAAAAACCCAGGATCTGTTCCACAAGTATTTGAAGAATGCGGAAGTATGAGTCTGATGTGGGCAAATCCCAGGCCTGGCCTAGACATAACATGGGTTATCTTCTAAATTATTGATTAAAACCAGGTTTACTGGACTGTTTCAGTGTGGTACCACATTGCTACGTTATCCAAAGCAGTGAAAGCCCAGAATCTGGCCAACAAGTATGAGAGATATGCGAAATTATGAGCCTGATGAGGGGCAAATCCTAGACGTAACCGAGACCATAACATGCGTCATCCTCAAAAATATTGATCGAAACCAGGTTTAATGGACTGTTTCGGTGTGGTACCGCATTACTACGTGATCTAAACCATAAAAGGCCAAGAATCCGGCCATCAAGTATGAGAAATATGCGAAAGTATGAGCCTGATGAGTGCAAATCCCAGACCTAACCTAGACCTAACATGCGTTATCCTCTAAAATATTGACCGAGACCAGGATTAGTCGACTGTTTCAGAGTGGTACCACATTACTACGTGATCCAAACCAGAAAACGCCCAGGATCTGGCCATCAAGTATGAGAAATATGCGAATGTTTGAGCCTGATGAGTGCAAATCCCAGACCTAACCTAGACCTAACATGCGTTATCCTCTAAAATATCGATCGAAACCAGGTTTAATCGACTGTTTCAGTGTGGTACCACATTACCACGTGATCCAAACTAGGAAAAACCCAGGATCTGTTCACCAGGTATGTGAAGAATGCGATCGTGTGAGCCTGATGAGGGCAAATCCAAGGCCGAACCAAGACCTAACATGCGTTATCCTCTAAAATATTGATCGAAACCAGGTTTAATGGACTGTTTCAGTGTGGTGCCACATTACTACTTGATCCAAACCAGAAAAAGCCCAGGATCTGGCCAACAAGTATGCGGAAAATGTGAATGCATGAGCTTGGTGAGAGCAAATCCCAGACCTGACATAGACCTAACATGCGTTATCCTCTAAAATATTGACCGAGACCAGGTTTAGTCGACTGTTTCTGTGTGGCAGCACACTACTACGTGATCCAAACCAGAAAAAGCCCTGAATCTGGCCATCAAGTATGAGAAATATGCGAAAGTATGAGCCTGATGAGAGCAAATCCCAGACCTAACCTACACCTAACATGTGTTATGCTCTAAAATATTGATCGAAACCAGGGTTAATGGTCTGTTTCAGTGTGGTACCACATTACTGCGTGATCCAAACTAAAAAAAGCCCAGAATCTGGCCATCAAGTATGAGAAACATGCGAATGTATGAGCCTGATGAGAGCAAATCCCAGACCTAACATAGACCTAACATGCGTTATCCTCTAAGATATTGATCGAAACCAGGTTTAATGGACAGTTTCAGTGTGGTACCACATTACTACGTGATCCAAGCCAAAAAAAGCCCAGAATCTGGCCAACAAGTATGAGAAATATGCGAAAGTATGAGCCTGATGAGTGCAAATCCCAGACCTAACCTAGACCTAACATGCGTTATCCTCTAAAATATTGATCATGACCCGGTTCAGTCGACTGTTTCAGTGAGGTACCACATTACTACGTGATCCAAACCAGAAGAAGCCCAGGATCTGGCCTTCAAGTATGAGAAATATGCGAATGTATGAGCCTGATGAGTGCAAATCCCAGACCTAACCTAGACCTAACATGCGCTATCCTCTAAAATATTGACCGAGACCAGGATTAGTCGACTGTTTCAGTGTGGTACCACATTACTACGTGATCCAAACCAGAAAAAGCCCAGGATCTGGCCATCAAGTATGAGAAATATGCGAATGTATGAGCCTGATGAGAGCAAATCCCAGACCTAACCTAGACCTAACATGAGTTATCCTCTAAAATATTGACCGAGACCAGGATTAGTCGACTGTTTCAGTGGGGTAACACATTACCACGTGACCCAAACCAGAAAAGCCCGGTATCTGTTCAACAAGTATGTGGAGAATGCGAAAGTATGAGTCTGATGAGGGCAAATCCAAGGCCTAACCTAGACCAAACATGCGTTATCCTCTAAAACATTGATCGAAACCAGGTTTAATGGACTGTTTCAGTGTGGTACCGCATTACTACGTTTATCGAAACCAGAAAAAGACCAGAATCTGGCCATCAAGTATCAGAAATATGCGAAAGTATGAGCCTGATGAGGGCAAATCCAAGGCCTAACCTAGGCCAAACATGCGTTATCCTCTAAAACATTGATCGAGACCAGGTTTAATGGACTGTTTCAGTGTGGTACCGCATTACTACGTGATCGAAACCAGAAAAAGACCAGAATCTGGCCATGAAGTATCAGAAATATGCGAAAGTATGAGCCTGATGAGAGCAAATCCCAGCCCTAACCTAGACCTAACTTGCGTTATCCTCTAAAATATTGATCCTGACCAGGTTTAGTCGACTGTTTCAGTGTGGTACCGCATTACTATGTGATCGAAACCAGAAAAAACCCAGGATCTGTTCCACAAGTATTTGAAGAATGCGGAAGTTTGAGTCTGATGTGGGCAAATCCCAGGCCTGGCCTAGACATAACATGGGTTATCTTCTAAATTATTGATTAAAACCAGGTTTACTGGACTGTTTCAGTGTGGTACCACATTGCTACGTTATCCAAAGCATTGAAAGCCCAGAATCTGGCCAACAAGTATGAGAGATATGCGAAATCATGAGGCTGATGAGGGGCAAATCCTAGACGTAACCGAGACCATAACATGCGTTATCCTCAAAAATATTGATCGAAACCAGGTTTAATGGACTGTTTCGGTGTGGTACCGCATTACTACGTGATCTAAACCATAAAAGGCCAAGAATCCGGCCATCAAGTATGAGAAATATGCGAAAGTATGAGCCTGATGAGTGCAAATCCCAGACCTAACCTAGACCTAACATGCGTTATCCTCTAAAATATTGACCGAGACCAGGATTAGTCGACTGTTTCAGTGTGGTACCACATTACTACGTGATCCAAACCAGAAAACGCCCAGGATCTGACCATCAAGTATGAGGAATATGCGAATGTTTGAGCCTGATGAGACCAAATCCCAGAACTAACATAGACCTAACATGCGCTATCCTCTAAAATATTGACCGAGACCAGGATTAGTCGACTGTTTCAGTGTGGTACCACATTACTACGTGATCCAAACCAGAAAAAGCCCAGGATCTGGCCATCGAGTATAAGAAATATGCGAATGTATGAGCCTGATGAGAGCAAATCCCAGACATAACCTAGACCTAACATGAGTTATCCTCTAAAATATTGACCGAGACCAGGATTAGTCGACTGTTTCAGTGGGGTAACACTACCACGTGACCCAAACCAGAAAAAACCCGGTATCTGTTCAACAAGTATGTGGAGAATGCGAAAGTATGAGTCTGATGAGGGCAAATCCAAGGCCTAACCTAGACCAAACATGCGTTATCCTCTAAAACATTGATCGAAACCAGTTTTAATGGACTGTTTCAGTGTGGTACCGCATTACTACGTGATCGAAACCAGAAAAAGACCAGAATCTGGCCATCAAGTATCAGAAATATGCGAAAGTATGAGCCTGATGAGTGCAAATCCCAGACATAACCTAGACCTAACATGAGTTATCCTCTAAAATATTGACCGAGACCAGGATTAGTCGACTGTTTCAGTGGGGTAACACTACCACGTGACCCAAACCAGAAAAAACCCGGTATCTGTTCAACAAGTATGTGGAGAATGCTAAAGTGTGACCCTGATGAGTGCAAATCCAAGGCCTCACCTAGACCTAACATGTGTGATCCTCTAAAATATTGATCGTAACCAGGTTTAATGGCCTGTTTCAGTGTGGAACCACATTACCGCTTCATCCAAACCAGAAAAAGCCCAGGATCTGTTCACCAGGTATGTGAAGAATGCGAACGTGTGAGCCTGATGAGGGCAAATCCAAGGCCGAAACAAGACCTAACATGCGTTACCCTCTAAAATATTGATCGAAACCAGGTTTAATGGACTGTTTCAGTGTGGTACCACATTACCACTTGATCCAAACCAGAAAAAGCCCAGGATCTGGCCATCAAGTATGCGGAAAATGTGAATGTATGTGCCTGATGAGAGCTAATCCCAGACCTAACATAGACCTAACATGCGTTATCCTCTAAAATATTGATCATGACCAGGTTCAGTCGACTGTTTCAGTGTGGTACCACATTACTACGTGATCCAAGCCAAAAAAAGCCCAGAATCTGGCCAACAAGTATGAGAAATATGCGAAAGTATGAGCCTGATGAGTGCAAATCCCAGACCTAACCTAGACCTAACATGCGTTATCCTCTAAAATATTGACCGAGACCAGGATTAGTCGACAGTTTCAGTGTGGTACCACATTACTACGTGATCCAAACCAGAAAAAGCCCCGGATCTGGCCATCAAGTATGAGAAATATGCGAATGTATGAGCCTGATGAGAGCAAATCCCAGACCTAACCCAGACCTGACATGAGTTAACCCCTAAAATATTGACCGAGACCAGGATTAGTCGACTGTTTCAGTGTGGTAACACATTACCACGTGACCCAAACCAGAAAAAACCCGGGATCTGTTCAACAAGTATGTGAAGAATGCGAAAGTATGAGTCTGATGAGGGCAAATCCAAGGCCTAACCTAGACCTAACAGGTGTTATCCTCTAAAACATTCATCGAAACCAGGTTTAATGGACTGTTTCAGTGTGGTACCGCATTACTACGTGATCGAAACCAGAAAAAGACCAGAATCTGGCAATCAAGTATCAGAAATATGCGAAATTATGAGCCTGGTGAGTGCAAATCCCAGACCTAACCTAGACCTAACATACGTTATCCTCTAAAATATTGACCGAGACCAGGATTAGTCGACTGTTTCAGTGTGGTACCACATTACTACGTAATCCAAGCCAAAAAAAGCCCAGGATCTGGCCATCAAGTATGAGAAATATGCGAAAGTAAGAGCCTGATGAGTGCAAATCCCAGACCTAACCTAGACCTAACATGCGTTATCCTCTAAGATATTGACCGAGACCGGGATTAGTCGACTGTTTCAGTGGGGTAACACATTAGCACGTGACCCAAACCTGAAAAAACCCGGGATCTGTTCAACAAGTATGTGAAGAATGCGAAAGTATGAGTCTGATGAGGTCAAATCCAAGGCCTAACCTAGACCTAACATGCGTTATCCTCTAAAACATCGATCGAAACCAGGTTTAATGGACTGTTTCAGTGTGGTACCGCATTACTACGTGATCGAAACCATAAAAAGACCAGAATCTGGCCATCAAGTATCAGAAATATGCGAAAGTATGAGCCTGATGAGAGCAAATCCCAGCCCTATCCTAGACCTAACTTGCGTTATCCTCTAAAATATTGATCATGACCAGGTTCAGTCGACTGTTTCAGTGTGGTACCACATTACTGCGTGATCCCAACCAGAAGAAGCCCAGGATCTGGCCATCAAGTATGAGAAATATGCGAAAGTATGAGCCTGATGAGTGCAAATCCCAGACCTAACATAGACCTAACATGCGTTATCCTCTAAAATATTGATCATGACCAGGTTCAGTCGACTGTTTCAGTGTGGTACCACATTACTACGTGATCCAAACCAGAAGAAGCCCAGGATCTGGCCATCAAGTATGAGAAATATGCGAATGTATGAGCCTGATGAGTGCAAATCCCAGACCTAACCTGGACCTAACATGAGTTATCCTTTGAAATGATGACCCAGACTAGGTTTAATGGACTGTTTCAGTGTGGTACCACATTACCACGTGATCCAAACCAGAAAAAACCCTGGATCTGTTCAACAGGTATGTGAAGAATGCTAAAGTGTGACCCTGATGAGTGCAAATCCAAGGCCTCACCTAGACCTAACATGTGTTATCCTCTAAAATATTGATCATAACCAGGTTTAATGGCCTGTTTCAGTGTGGTACCACATTACCACTTGATCCAAACCAGAAAAAGCCCAGGATCTGTTCACCAGGTATGTGAAGAATGCGAACGTGTGATCCTGATGAGGGCAAATCCAAGGCCGAACCAAGACCTAACATGCGTTACCCTCTAAAATATTGATCGAAACCAGGTTTAATGGACTGTTTCAGTGTGGTACCACATTACCACTTGATCCAAACCAGAAAAAGCCCAGGATCTGGCCATCAAGTATGCGGAAAATCTGAATTTATGAGCCTGATGAGAGCTAATCCCAGACCTAACATAGACCTAACATGCGTTATCCTCTAAAATATTGATCGAAACCAGGTTTAATGGACTGTTTCAGTGTGGTACCACATTACTACGTGATGCAAGCCAAGAAAAGCCCAGAATCTGGGCTACAAGTATGAGAAATATGCGAAAGTAAGAGCCTGATGAGTGCAAATCCCAGACCTAACCTAGACCTAACATGCGTTATCCTCTAAGATATTGACCGAGACCGGGATTAGTCGACTGTTTCAGTGGGGTAACACATTAGCACGTGACCCAAACCAGAAAAAACCCGGGATCTGTTCAACAAGTATGTGAAGAATGCGAAAGTATGAGTCTGATGAGGTCAAATCCAAGGCCTAACCTAGACCTAACATGCGTTATCCTCTAAAACATCGATCGAAACCAGGTTTAATGGACTGTTTCAGTGTGGTACCGCATTACTACGTGATCGAAACCATAAAAAGACCAGAATCTGGCCATCAAGTATCAGAAATATGCGAAAGTATGAGCCTGATGAGAGCAAATCCCAGCCCTAACCTAGACCTAACTTGCGTTATCCTCTAAAATATTGATCATGACCAGGTTCAGTCGACTGTTTCAGTGTGGTACCACATTACTGCGTGATCCCAACCAGACGAAGCCCAGGATCTGGCCATCAAGTATGAGAGATATGCGAATGTATGAGCCTGATGAGTGCAAATCCCAGACCTAACCTGGACCTAACATGAGTTATCCTTTGAAATGTTGACCCAGACTAGGTTTAATGGACTGTTTCAGTGTGGTACCACATTACCACGTGATCCAAACCAGAAAAAACCCTGGATCTGTTCAACAGGTATGTGAAGAATCCTAAAGTGTGACCCTGATGAGTGCAAATCCAAGGCCGAAACAAGACCTAACATGCGTTACCCTCTAAAATATTGATCGAAACCAGGTTCAATGGACTGTCTCAGTGTGGTACCACATTTCCACTTGATCCAAACCAGAAAAAGCCCAGGATCTGGCCATCAAGTATGCGGAAAATGTGAATGTATGAGCCTGATGAGAGCTAATCCCAGACCTAACATAGACCTAACATGCGTTACCCTCTAAAATATTGATCGAAACCAGGTTTAATGGACAATATCAGTGTGGTACCACATTACTACGTGATGCAAGCCAAAAAAAGCCCAGAATCTGGCCAACAAGTATGAGAAATATGCGAAAGTATGAGCCTGATGTGTGCAAATCCCAGACCTAACCTAGACCTAACATGCGTTATCCTCTAAAATATTGACCGAGACCAGGATTAGTCGACTGTTTCAGTGTGGTACCACATTACTACGTGATCCAAGCCAGAAAAAGCCCAGGATCTGGCCATCAAGTATGAGAAATATGCGAAAGTATGAGCCTGTTGAGTGCAAATCCCAGACCTAACCTAGACCTAACATGCGTTATCCTCTAAAATATTGATCATGACCAGCTTCAGTCGACTGTTTCAGTGTGGTACCACATTACTACGTGATCCAAACCAGAAAAAACCCTGGATCTGTTCAACAGGTATGTGAAGAATGCTAAAGTGTGACCCTGATGAGTGCAAATCCAAGGCCTCACCTAGACCTAACATGTGTTATCCTCTAAAATATTGATCGTAACCAGGTTTAATGGACAGATTCAGTGTGGTACCACATTACTACGTGATGCAAGCCAAAAAAAGCCCAGAATCTGGCCAACAAGTATGAGAAATATGCGAAAGTATGAGCCTGATGAGTGCAAATCCCAGACCTAACCTAGACCTAACATGCGTTATCGTCTAAAATACTGACCGAGACCAGGATTAGTCGACTGTTTCAGTGGGGTAACACATTACCACGTGACCCAAACCAGAAAGAACCCGGGATCTGTTCAACAAGTATGTGAAGAATGCGAAAGTATGAGTCTGATGAGGGCAAATCCAAGGCCTAACCTAGACCTAACAGGCGTTATCCTCTAAAACATTCATCGAAACCAGGTTTAATGGACTGTTTCAGTGTGGGACCGCATTACTACGCGATCGAAACCAGAAAAAGACCAGAATCTGGCAATCAAGAATCAGAAATATGCGAATGTATGAGCCTGATGAGTGCAAATCCCAGACCTAACCTAGACCTAACATGCGTTATCCTCTAAAATATTGACCGAGACCAGGATTAGTCGACTGTTTCAGTGTGGTACCACATTACTACGTGATCCAAGCCAAAAAAAGCCCAGGATCTGGCCATCAAGTATGAGAAATATGCGAAAGTATGAGCCTGATGAGTGCAAATCCCAGACCTAACCTAGACCTAACATGCGTTATCCTCTAAAATATTGATCATGACCAGGTTCAGTCGACTGTTTCAGTGTGGTACCACATTACTACGTGATCCAAACCAGAAGAAGCCCAGGATCTGGCCATCAAGTATGAGAAATATGCGAATGTATGAGCCTGATGAGTGCAAATCCCAGACCTAACCTGGACCTAACATGAGTTATCCTTTGAAATGTTGACCCAGACTTGGTTTAATGGACTGTTTCAGTGTGGTACCACATTACCACGTGATCCAAACCAGAAAAAACCCTGGATCTGTTCAACAGGTATGTGAAGAATGCTAAAGTGTGACCCTGATGAGTGCAAATCCAAGGCCTCACCTAGACCTAACATGTGTTATCCTCTAAAATATTGATCGTAACCAGGTTTAATGGCCTGTTTCAGTGTGGTACCACATTACCACTTGATCCAAACCAGAAAAAGCCCAGGATCTGTTCACCAGGTATGTGAAGAATGCGAACGTGTGAGCCTGATGAGGGCAAATCCAAGGCCGAACCAAGACCTAACATGCGTTACCCTCTAAAATATTGATCGAAACCAGGTTTAATGGACTGTTTCAGTGTGGTACCACATTACCACTTGATCCAAACCAGAAAAAGCCCAGGATCTGGTCATCAAGTATGCGGAAAATCTGAATGTGTGAGTCTGGTGAGAGCTAATCCCAGGTCTAACATAGACCTAACATGCGTTATCCTTTAAAATATTGATCGAAACCAGGTTTAATGGGCAGTTTCAGTGTGGTACCACATTACTACGTGATGCAAGCCAAAAAAAGCCCAGAATCTGGCCAACAAGTATGAGAAATATGCGAAAGTATGAGCCTGATGAGTGCAAATCCCAGACCTAACCTAGACCTAACATGCGTTATCCTCTAAAATATTGACCGAGACCAGGATTATTCGACAGTTTCAGTGTGGTACCACATTACTACGTGATCCAAACCAGAAAAAGCCCAGGATCTGGCCATCAAGTATGAGAAATATGCGAATGTATGAGCCTGATGAGAGCAAATCCCAGACCTAACCTAGACCTAACATGAGTTAACCCCTAAAATATTGATCGAGACCAGGATTAGTCGACTGTTTCAGTGGGGTAACACGTTACCACGTGACCCAAACCAGAAGAAACCCGGGATCTGTTCAACAAGTATGTGAAGAATGCGAAAGTATGAGTCTGATGAGGGCAAAACCAAGGCCTAACCTAGACCTAACAGGCGTTATCCTCTAAAACATTCATCGAAACCAGGTTTAATGGACTGTTTCAGTGTGGTACCGCATTACTACGTGATCGAAACCAGAAAAAGACCAGAATCTGGCAATCAAGTATCAGAAATATGCGAATGTATGAGCCTGATGAGAGCAAATCCCAGACCTAACCTAGACCTAACATGCGTTATCCTCTAAAATATTGACCGAGACCAGGATTAGTCGACTGTTTCAGTGTGGTACCACATTACTACGTGATCCAAACCAGAAAACGCCCAGGATCTGGCCATCAAGTATGAGAAATATGCGAATGTTTGAGCCTGATGAGAGCAAATCCCAGAACTAACATAGACCTAACATGCGTTATCCTCTAAAATATTGATCGAAACCAGGTTTAGTGGACAGTTTCAGTGTGGTACCACATTACTACGTGATCCATGCCAAAAAAAGCCCAGAATCTGGCCAACAAGTATGAGAAATATGCGAAAGTATGGGCCTGATGAGTGCAAATCCCAGACCTTACCTAGACCTAACAGGCGTTATCCTCTCAAATATTGACCGAGACCAGGATTAGTCGACTATTTCAGTGTGGTACCACACTACTACGTGATCCAAACCAGAAAAAGCCCAGGATCTGGCCATCAAGTATAAGAAATATGCGAATGTATGAGCCTGATGAGAGCAAATCCCAGACCTAACCTAGACCTAACATGCGTTATCCTCTAAAATATTGACCGAGACAAGGATTAGTCGACTGTTTCAGTGGGGTAACACATTACCACGTGACCCAAACCAGACAAAACCCGGAATCTGTACAACGAGTATGTGAAGAATGCGAAAGTATGAGTCTGATGAGGGCAAATCCATGGCCTAACCTAGACCTGACAGGCGTTATCCTCTAAAACATTCATCGAAACCAGGTTTAATGGACTGTTTCAGTGTGGTACCGCACTACTACGTGATCGAAACCAGAAAAAGACCAGAATCCGGCAATCAAGTATCAGAAATATGCGAATGTATGAGCCTGATGAGTGCAAATCCCAGACCTAACCTAGACCTAACATGCGTTATCCTCTAAAATATTGACCGCGACCAGGATTAGTCGACTGTTTCAGTGTGGTACCTAATTACTACGTGATTCAAGCCAAAAAAAGCCCAGGATCTGGCCATCAAGTATGAGAAATATGCGAAAGTATGAGCCTGATGAGTGCAAATCCCAGACCTAACCTAGACCTAACATGAGTTAACCCCTAAAATATTGACCGAGACCAGGTTCAGTCGACTGTTTCAGTGTGGTACCACATTACTACGTGATCCAAACTAGAAGAAGCCCAGGATCTGGCCATCAAGTATGAGAAATATGCGAATGTATCAGCCTGATGAGAGCAAATCCCAGACCTAACCTAGACCTAACATGAGTTAACCCCTAAAATATTGACCGAGACCAGGATTAGTCGACTGTTTCAGTGGGGTAACACATTACCACGTGACCCAAACCAGAAAGAACCCGGGATCTGTTCAACAAGTATGTGAAGAATGCGAAAGTATGAGTCTGATGAGGGCAAATCCAAGGCCTAACCTAGACCTAACAGGCGTTATCCTCTAAAACATTCATCGAAACCAGGTTTAATGGACTGTTTCAGTGTGGTACCGCATTACTACGCGATCGAAACCAGAAAAAGACCAGAATCTGGCAATCAAGAATCAGAAATATGCGAATGTATGAGCCTGATGAGTGCAAATCCCAGACCTAACCTAGACCTAACATGCGTTATCCTCTAAAATATTGACCGAGACCAGGATTAGTCGACTGTTTCAGTGTGGTACCACATTACTACGTGATCCAAGCCAAAAAAAGCCCAGGATCTGGCCATCAAGTATGAGAAATATTCCCTCAGGGGCTGCCAGCCTTTCAGCTGCAGTACGGGCTTAACGAACCCGGGGTACCCGAGTCATACACACACCGTAAGCCTCCTGTTGGTCGTCACAACGACCCATTCACAATTCCCTATTGGTTTTGTGAATGGTACGTGACGGCAGGAGGAACGGGGGTCTTGGCTTAACCGCCTGGGCCACGAGTATGGCGACTCTATAAAATCGCCCTCCAATCCTAAGCTATGGTGCGCGGCGATGGGATGCATGGTTGGGGGAGAAGGCCCAATCCCAAGCGACCACCTCCGGGGAACCTGCCGAACCCCCGGAGTATTAGGCTTACCCGGGTAAGGCGGCTCTGCCCGGGTGGACCTTTATTTCCGACCATCTCGTGGGACTATTATGGACACAGAAAATAAAATGGGGATGGGGCGGGTTTTGTCGGTTGGGGAGGACGGAGACGGGGTTGGGGTTAGGGTGGCGGCGCTCGCGCCCCACTCAGCGCCAGGTCCGGCTTCGTGGAGGGTGGAGGAGGACGACGAGACGGCGTCGGTCTCGTCCTTCTCCTCCAGCACGAGCCACATAGGCTCTAAGAGGAAGAGGACGGGGCAGGCCGTCGTCGAGGTGGGCGGGGCGATGAGCCCGTCGGTGAGGCTGAGTTGCCTCAGGGACGAGGTGACCGAGGAGATATCGGAGAGGATCTCCTCGTCCCTGAGGCGGGTGGAGAAAGTCGCCGCTGCCTGCGCCTTTAAGGGGCAGAAAAGCGGTGGCGCGGAGGCCCTGAAGGCCGCGGCGGAGGAAATGAGGGAGGCGGCGCGGGAGCTCAGAGGGCGGAACGCCCGTCTGCAGCTCCTGTTGGAGGAGGAGCGACAGGGAAGGAGGAGGGCAGAGGCGCTGTGGAACAGCGCGGCCCTCCCTCCCATCCTCCCTCCTCCTCCACCGCCGCGTCCCTCGGCGGAGGTAAATAAGCGGAGTGCGGCGGCAGTGGTGCGGGGCACCGGGGGCCCCTCCACCCGCACTCCGCCCGTGAAGAAGTCCCCGTCCTCCACAGAAGACGATCTTCTGAGGAGGATTGGGGACATGATTGATGGCAAGCTGGCCGCCTTCCGGGAGGAGCTCCTCGCCGGAAGAGCGGTCAGCAGGAAGGCGGTGCCTCCCCGACCTGTTCCGGTACAGTCGGGGAAGGCAAAGAAGGGCGGAGTGAAGGCTCCGCCCAGCGTTGCGGCACCAGGGCCCCGGGTCGCGACCCCCAAGGGGGGTGGTGTACCCGTGGTCGCGGTGGTCGCGTCCTCCACAGCACCCTCCCAAGGGGGGGTGGCGTGGAGTGAGGTGGTGGGGCGGAAGGCGAAGGGGGCGGCGAGGAAGGCCTCGCAACCGCAGCCTCCGCCTCCGCCGCCGGCGGCCAAGGTAAAGACCGCGAAGGTCGGGAAGGCACGACCAGGTCGTCCCCCAAAAACGGCAGCTGTGACGCTGACCGTTGCGCAGGGGGGCGACCTGACCCTCGCGGAGGCGATGCGGCTCGCCAGGGAGAATATCTCCCTGGAAGAGCTGGGCATCGCCTCCGTGAGGGCGAAGAGGGCCGTGACCGGGGGTCTCTTGCTGGAGATCCCCGGTGCAGAAAGCGGCGCGAATGCGGATCGTCTCGCCCAGAGGCTCCGGGAGCAGCTGGGCGAGCGAGGTGTCCGGGTCGCCCGGCCCACGAAGCGCACGGAGATGCGCGTTTGTGGGCTCGACGACTCGGTCAGCGCACAGGATGTGTCCCGTGCCCTTGCGAGGGCGGGGGACTGTCCTGTGGAGGACCTGCGGATCGGAGAGATCCGCAGGTCGCCCTCCGGCCTCGGGTCGGTGTGGGCCCGGTGCCCCCTCTCCGCCGCCCGTAAGGTGGCGGAATCCGGGAGGGTGTTGGTGGGGTGGGTTTCGGCGCGAGTGGAAATCCTCGCGCCGCGCCCGCTCCAGTGTCACCGCTGCCTCGAATTGGGGCACGTGAGGCAGTGGTGCACCTCGCCGGTGGACCGCAGCGGTCAGTGTTACCGCTGCGGTGCCAAAGAGCACCGTGCGAGCCAGTGCTCGGCGGCCCCCCACTGCCCGCTGTGTGCGGACATGGGGAGGCCAGCCGATCACAGGGTGGGGAGCAAGAAGTGCTCCCCCCCCTCCCGGAAGGAGAGGAAGAGGCGGGCTGCACCGGCTCCGGTGCCGAGGGCGGTGGCATCGTCCTCCATGGAGGTGGACGGTGCTACGGGGACGGACGGCCGGGAGGAGGCTGGCGCGGCCATTAATTAATGCCGCCCCGCCTCCTCCTCCAGGCCAACCTCAACCACTGCCGCGCGGCACAGGACTTGATGTCCCAAGTCCTCGCGGAGTGGGGGGTTGGCCTGGCGGTCGCCGCCGAGCCGTACCGCGTCCCTGATCACCCTCATTGGGTGGGCGACGCGGACGGCTTGGTGGCGACGGTATGGGGAGGGGGCGACGGGTCCCCACCGTTCTCCTTGTTGGAGCGCGGTCGGGGATTCGTCGCCGTGGACTGGGGGGGAGTCGCTGTGGTGGGGTGCTACATTTCGCCCCGTAGCGGTCACGCTGCGTTCGAGCTGTACTTGGCCGAGGTCGCGGCATGCGTGCAGCGCTACGCGGCCCGGCCGGTGCTGGTCCTGGGGGATTTTAATGCCAAGTCGGTGGCTTGGGGATCCCCCAGGACCTCCGTTCGCGGCGGGATCCTGGGCGATTGGGCGGCGGGGCTCGACCTCCGGGTATTGAACCGGGGGTCGGAGCACACATGCGTGCGGCGATATGGGGGGTCCATCGTGGATGTTGGATTCGCGACCCCCAACGCCGTGCGCATGGTGTCGGGTTGGCACGTGGTCGCGGGGGCAGAGACACTCTCCGATCACCGGTACATCCGGATGGAGGTCTCTGCCGCCGCGAGTGCATCCCGACACGGCCGCCTGCGTGGCACCCCACCACGCCGCTGGGCGCTTCGGCGCCTGGACAAGGACGCCCTGATGGCAGCTGCCCTCGCTGCAACTTGGCCGCAGGGAGCGGCCGAGTTGCCGAGCATAGAGGGGGAGGTCGCCCGGCTCGGAGCATTGGTCGCGGGTATTTGCGACGCGGCGATGCCTCGGGTCGGGCGGGCTTCTCCTCGTCGGGCGGTGTACTGGTGGTCGGACGCGATCGCGGAGTTGCGAGTCGCGACTGTCCGCGCCCGACGCCAGTACACCCGCGCGCGCCGTCGTCAACGTACAGGCGACGGCGTGGCGCGAGCGAGGGCAGCTGATGACCTGTATGGAGCATACCGCGTGGCGCGGGTTGCTCTGCAGGTCGCCATCAAACGGGCCAAGACCCAGGCATGGAAGGAGCTCCTCCAGACCCTTGATGACGATCCATGGGGGCGCCCATATAAGGTGGTGCTGAATAAGCTCCGCCCGTGGGCGCCCCCCGTCACCGAGGGTCTTGAGCCCCGGCTGCTGGAGGACGTGGTCAATACACTCTTCCCAATTGGGGAGAGGGGACCGGGTCCTCCGGCGGCGGCGGCTGTCCCAGTGGAGTGGACGGCCGAGCTGGGGGTCACGCAGGAGGAGCTGGCAGCGGCCATCAGACGGCTCGGGGTTCGTAACACGGCCCCGGGTCCGGATGGTGTGCCCGGCCGGGTTTGGGTCTTGACCCAGGGCGTCCTTGGGGCCGACCTCAGGCGGTTGTTCGACCGCTGCCTGAGAGACGGGCGATTCCCCCCCAGTTGGAAGGTGGCGAGGATGGTCCTCCTCCGGAAGGAGGGTCGGCCCGCGGAGTCTCCCTCCGCATACCGGCCCATTTGTCTCCTCGACGAGGTGGGCAAGCTCTTCGAGCGTGTGATTGCTGCCCGCCTCGTCGAGCACCTGTCGCGGGGTGATCCCGGTCTGGCCGACTGCCAGTTCGGTTTCCGGGGGGGCCGATCGACTATCGACGCGATAGGTCGTGTGAGGGCCCTCTCGGAGGCGGCCGTCTCCCGGGGAGGGGTGGCATTGGCAATATCCTTGGATATTGCCAATGCCTTTAACACCCTCCCCTGGGAAGAGATAAGGAGGGGACTCGAATATCATCGAGTCCCCCCTTGTCTCAGGGCGGTCGTCGGGGATTATCTCCGCGGCAGGTGGATCGAGTATCCGGGCCGGGATGGTGATATGCGGAGGGAGGTGTACTGCGGTGTTCCGCAGGGGTCGGTCCTCGGGCCACTCCTGTGGAACATCGCGTACGACTCGGTGTTGCGGGCCGGCCTCCCCGACAGCGTCAGCACGGTGTGTTATGCGGATGACACACTGGTGCTGGCCGTCGGGGCGCACTGGGGGAGCGCCATGCGTCGCGCGGAGGAGGGGTCGCAACGCGTCGTCGACCGGATCAGGGGGATGGGGATGACGGTGGCGGTCCATAAGACCGAGGTGATTGCGTTTCATTCACCTCGGCAGGATCCGCCACCCCCTCTGATTCGGGTGGGTGGGGCTGACATCGAGGTGAAGCCCCAGATCAGGTATCTAGGGCTGATCCTCGATAGCCACTGGCGTTTCGAGAAGCATTTCCGCTGCCTGGTCCCCCGGTTGGAAAGGATGGTTGCGGCTCTGGGCCGGATCCTGCCCAACCTGGGGGGCCCGGCGGGCCGAGTTCGTCGCCTCTATGTGGCAATGGTCCAGTCGGTGGCCCTATACGGGGCCCCCGTCTGGGCGGACGACCTGGCTGCCTCCCGGCGCAGCATGACTATGCTGCGTCGGGTGCAGAGGCGCATGGCGCTCAGGGTCGTCCGCGGGTATCGGACCATGTCACATGAAGCGGCGACGGTTCTAGCGGGGATGCCGCCCATGGACCTGCTCGCGCGGTCGCACGCGGTGATGTACCGGCACCGCGTCGACCGTCGCGCGGGGGTGGGGGCGGTCCCGGGCGGGCAGGAACCTGCTTGGGGCGATTTGAAGCGCCAGGCCCGGCAGTCCGTGTTGCTCGCGTGGCAGGAGCGGCTGGCTCTGCCAACCGCGGGGCACCGGACTGTCGGGGCGGTTCGGCCACTCCTGAAGGAGTGGCTGGACAGAGGCCATGGCAGCCTCACCTACCGGATGGCACAGGTATTTTCCGGGCATGGCAGCTTCGGAAGATACCTGTGCCGGATAGGGAAGGAGCCGACGGCGCGTTGCTGCCACTGCGACGCTGAGCAGGACACGGCGGATCATACCCTGGAGGTATGCCCCGCGTGGGAGGGGGAGCGCCGTGTCCTGGTCGGCGTCGTCGGGCGGGATGTCTCGCTGCCGGGCGTGGTGCGCGCCATGCTCGGCAGCGAGGAGAAGTGGAGGGCCGTGGCCTCCTTCTGCGAGAACGTAATGTTGCAGAAGGAGGCCGCGGGGAGGGAGCGCGAGCTTCAGCGGCGTGCTGAAGCGCGCGCTCGTGCGGTGGCCCGAGGTCGTCGCCCGGTCGCGAGGCGTCGCGGGCGGCCGCCTCGGCGTGGCGGATGACCTAGGCTGGGAGGGGGGTCCTGAGGGGACCCTCCTCCCGCCAGGCGGCGCCGGGTCGGACCGGTTGGGGGTAGGAGTGCCTCCCCCTACCGGTGCGACGCAAGGGGAGGCACCCTCGGCGGTCTGGTGCGGCCATGAACGCCCGGCCGCCGAGGGGTGGAAACGGGGTCGCGGGCGGTTGCGAGTTGGGGCTCGCAGCCGCCACTAAACGCGGCCCCGGGACGGATAGCGGCGGGATGGAGTGTCCCCGTCCCGCCGCTATGAGGCAGTGTGTCTACTGGGGGGACCGATTGCCCCCCGGGGGATGGGCGCGAAAGCGCGGGCACGGGGAGGATACCGGAAGAATGCTTCGAGCGATTCCCGGTATCCTCCCAAAGCGTGCCGAAGGGGCACCGTGGGGTTTTTAGTGGGTAGGTCCCGCGCCTGTCGTTGTACGGGCGCGGGGAATCCCACACACCCCTCCCACCTCTCCCCAAGGAGGTGGGAGGGAGTCTTTCGAAGATTTTCCCCACGACAAAAAAAAAAAAAAAAAAAAAAAAAAAAAAGTATGAGAAATATGCGAAAGTATGAGCCTGATGAGTGCAAATCCCAGACCTAACCTAGACCTAACATGCGTTATCCTCTAAAATATTGATCATGACCAGGTTCAGTCGACTGTTTCAGTGTGGTACCACATTACTACGTGATCCAAACCAGAAGAAGCCCAGGATCTGGCCATCAAGTATGAGAAATATGCGAATGTATGAGCCTGATGAGTGCAAATCCCAGACCTAACCTGGACATAACATGAGTTATCCATTGAAATGTTGACCCAGACTAGGTTTAATGGACTGTTTCAGTGTGGTACCACATTACCACGTGGTCCAAACCAGAAAAAACCCTGGATCTGTTCAACAGGTATGTGAAGAATGCTAAAGTGTGACCCTGATGAGTGCAAATCCAAGGCCTCACCTAGACCTAACATGTGTTATCCTCTAAAATATTGATCGTAACCAGGTTTAATGGCCTGTTTCAGTATAGTACCACATTACCACTTGATCCAAACCAGAAAAAGCCCAGGATCTGTTCACCAGGTATGTGAAGAATGCGAACGTGTGAGCCTGATGAGGGCAAATCCAAGGCCGAACCAAGACCTAACATGCGTTACCCTCTAAAATATTGATCGAAACCAGGTTTAATGGACTGTTTCAGTGTGGTACCACATTACCACTTGATCCAAACCAGAAAAAGCCCAGGATCTGTTCACCAGGTATGTGAAGAATGCGAACGTGTGAGCCTGATGAGGGCAAATCCAAGGCCGAACCAAGACCTAACATGTGTTATCCTCTAAAATATTGATCGTAACCAGGTTTAATGGCCTGTTTCAGTGTGGTACCACATTACCACTTGATCCAAACCAGAAAAAGCCCAGGATCTGTTCACCAGGTATGTGAAGAATGCGAACGTGTGAGCCTGATGAGGGCAAATCCAAGGCCGAACCAAGACCTAACATGCGTTACCCTCTAAAATATTGATCGAAACCAGGTTTAATGGACTGTTTCAGTGTGGTACCACATTACCACTTGATCCAAACCAGAAAAAGCCCAGGATCTGGTCATCAAGTATGCGGAAAATCTGAATGTGTGAGTCTGGTGAGAGCTAATCCCAGGTCTAACATAGACCTAACATGCGTTATCCTTTAAAATATTGTTCGAAACCAGGTTTAATGGGCAGTTTCAGTGTGGTACCACATTACTACGTGATGCAAGCCAAAAAAAGCCCAGAATCTGGCCTACAAGTATGAGAAATATGCGAAAGCATGAGCCTGATGAGTGCAAATCCCAGACCTAACCTAGACCTAACATGCGTTATCCTCTAAAATATCGACCGAGACCAGGATTAGTCGACTGTTTCAGTGTGGTACCACATTACTACGTGATCCAAACCAGAAAAAGCCCAGGATCTGGCCATCAAGTATGAGAAATATGCGAATGTATGAGCCTGATGAGAGCAAATCCCAGACCTAACCTAGACCTAACATGAGTTAACCCCTAAAGTATTGACCGAGACCAGGAGTAGTCGACTGTTTCAGTGGGGTAACACATTACCACGTGACCCAAACCAGATAAAACCCAGGATCTGTTCCACAAGTATTTGAAGAATGCGGAAGTATGAGTCTGATGTGGGCAAATCCCAGGCCTGGCCTAGACATAACATGAGTTAAGCCCTAAAATATTGACCGAGACCAGGAGTAGTCGACTGTTTCAGTGGGGTAACACATTACCACGTGACCCAAACCAGAAAAAACCCGGGATCTGTTCAACGAGTATGTGAAGAATGTGAAAGTATGAGTCTGATGAGGGCAAATCCAAGGCCTAACCTAGACCTAACATGCGTTATCCTCTAAAACATTGATCGAAACCAGGTTTAATGGACTGTTTCAGTGTGGTACCGCATTACTACGTGATCGAAACCAGGAAAAGACCAGACTCTGGCCATCAAGTATCAGAAATATGCGAAAGTATGAGCCTGATGAGAGCAAATCCCAGACTTAACCTAGACCTAACATGCGTTATCCTCTAAAATATCGACCGAGACCAGGATTAGTCGACTGTTTAAGTGTGGTACCACATTACTACGTGATCCAAACCAGAAAAAGCCCAGGATCTGGCCATCAAGTATGAGATATATGCGAATGTATGAGCCTGATGAGAGCAAATCCCAGCCCTAACCTAGACCTAACTTGCGTTATCCTCTAAAATATTGATCGTGACCAGGTTTAGTCGACTGTTTCAGTGTGGTACCACATTACTATGTGATCGAAACCAGATAAAACCCAGGATCTGTTCCACAAGTATGTGAAGAATGCGAAAGTATGAGCCTGATGAGAGCAAATCCCGGACCTAACATAGACCTAACATGCGTTATCCTCTAAAATATTGAACGAAAGCAGGTTTAATGGACTGTTTCAGTGTGGTACCACATTGCTACGTGATCCAAACCAGAAAAAACCCGGGTTCTGTTCAATAAGTCTGTGAAGAATGTGAAAGTATGACCCTGATGAGTGCAAATCCAAGGCCTAACATAGACCTAACATGTATTATCCTCTAAAATATTGATCGAAACCAGGTTTAATGGTCTGTTTCAGTGTGGTACCACATTACTGCGTGATCCAAACTATAAAAAGCCCAGAATCTGGCCATCAAGTATGAGAAACACGCGAAAGTGTGAGCCTGATGAGAGCAAATCCCAGACCTAACCTCGACCTAACATGAGTTATCCTTTGAAATGTTGACCCAGACAAGGTTTAATTGACTGTTTCAGTGTGGTACCACATTACCACGTGATCCAAATCAGAAAAAGCCCTGAATCTTGCCATCCAGTATGAGGAATATGCGAAAGTATGAGCCAGATGAGGGCAAATCCCAGAACTAACAGAGAAATGACCGGCGTGATCCTCTAAAATATTAGTCGCAACCAGGCTTAATTGACTGTTGCGGTGTGGTACCGCATTAATACGTGATCCAAACCAGAAAAAGCCCAGGATCTGGCCAACAATTATGCGAAAAATGCGAAAGTACGAGCCAGATGAGGGCAAATCCCAGACCAAACAGAGACATAACCGGCGTAATCCTCTAAAATATTAATCCGAACCGGGTTTAATTGACTGTTGCGTTGTGGTACCGCATGACTACGTGATCCAAACCAGAAAAAGGCCAGGGTCTGGCCAAGAAGTATGCGAAAAATGTGAAAGTATGAGGCAGATGTCTGCAAATACCAGCACTTACCCAGACATAACTGGCGTTATCCTCTAAAATATCAATCGGTACCAGGTTCAATTGACTGTTTCGGCGTGTTACTGCATTACTACGTGATCCAAAACAGAAAAAGGCCAGGATCTGGCCAACAAGTATGCGAAAAATGCGAAATTACGATCCAGATGAGGGCAAATACCAGACCTAACCGAGACATAACCGACGTTATCCTCTAAAATATTAATCGCAACCAGGTTTAATTGACTGTTTCGGTGTGGTACCGCATTACTACGGGGTCCAAGCCAGAAAAAACCCATGATCTGGCCAACAAGTATTCGAAAAATGCGACAGTATGAGCCAGATGATTGCAAATACCAGATCTAACCCAGATATAACCAGCGTTATCCTCTAAAATAAAAATCAGAACCAGCTTTTATTGAATGGTTCATTGTGGTACCACATTACTACGTGATCCAAACCAGAAATATCCCAGGAATCTGCAACAAGTATGCGAAAAATGCGAAAGTACGGGCCAGATGAGGGCAAATACCAGTACCTAACCGAGACACAACCGGCGTTATCCTCCAAAATATTACTCGGAACCAGGTTCAATTGACTGTTTCGGCGTGTTACTGCATTACTACGTGATCCAAAACAGAAAAAGGCCAGGATCTGGCCAACAAGTGTGCGCAAAATGCGAAAGTTCGAGGCAGATGAGGGCAAGTCCCAGACCAAACCGAGACATAACCGGCGTTATCCCCTAAAATATTAATCCGAACCGGGTTTAATTGACGTTTGCGATGTGGTACCGCATTACTACGTGATCCAAACCAGAAAAAGGCCAGGGTCTGGCCAAGAAGTATGCGAAAAATGTGAAAGTATGAGGCAGATGTCAGCAAATACCAGAACTTACCCAGACATAACTGGCGTTATCCTCTAAAATATCAATCGGTACCAGGTTTAATTGACAGTTTCAGTGTGGTACCACATTACTACGTTGGCCAAGCCAGAAAAAGGCCCGGATCTGACCAATCAAGTACGCGAAAAGTGCGAAAGTATGTGCTAGATGATTGCAAATACCAGACCTAACCCAGACAAAACCGGCGTTATCCTCCAAAATATTACTCGGAACCAGGTTTGATTGAGTGTTTCGGTGTGGTACCACATTAGTACGTGATCCAAACCAGAAAAAGCCCAGGATCTGGCCTACAAGTATGCGAAAAATGCAAAAGTACGAGCCAGATGAGCTCAAATCCCAGACCTAACCGAGACATAACCGGCGTTATCCTCTAAAATATTAATCCGAACCGGGTTTAATTGACTGTTTCGGCGTGTTACTGCATTACTACGTGATCCAAAACAGAAAAAGGCCAGGATCTGGCCAACAAGTATGCGAAAAATGCGAAAGTACGAGCCAGATGAGGGCATATACCAGACCTAACCGAGACACAACCGGCATTACCCTCTAAAATATTAATCGCAACCAGGTTTAATTGACTGTTTCGGTGTGGTACCACATTACTACGTGGTCCAAGCCAGAAAAAGGCCAGGATCTGGCCAATCAAGTATGCGAAAAGTGCGAAAGTATGTGCTAGATGATAGCAAATACCAGACCTAACCCAGACATAACCGGCGTTATCCTCCAAAATATTACTCGGAACCAGGTTTAATTGACTGTTTCGGTGTGGTACCACATTAGTACCTGATCCAAACCAGAAGAAACCCAGGATCTCGCCAACAAGTGTGCGAAAAATGCTAAAGTACGAGCCAGATGAGCTCAAATCCCAGACCTAACCGAGACATAACCGGCGTTATCCCCTAAAACATTAATCGCAACCAGGTTTAATTGACTGTTTCGGTGTGGTACCGCATTACTACATGACCCAAACCAGAAAAAGCCCTGGATCTGGCCAATCAGTATGCGAAAAATGCGAAAGTACGAGCCAGATGAGGGCAAATACCAGACGCAACCCAGACCTACCCGGTTTCATCCTCTAAAATATTGATCGAATCCAGGTTTAATTAACTGTTTCAGTGTGGTACCACTCTACTACGTGATCCAAACCAGAGAAAGCCTAAGATCTGGCCATTCAAGTATCCGAAGAATGCAAAAGTATGAGGAAGATCATTGCAAATACCAGACGTAACCCTGACATAACCGGTTGTTATCCTCTAAAATATTAATCGCAACCAGGTTTAATTGACTGTTTCGGTGTGGTACCACATTAGTACGTGATCCGAGTCAGAATAGCCACCGGGTTCTGGGCAACAAGAATGCGAAAAATGCGAAAGAATGAGCCAGATGATTGGAAATACCAGAACTAACCCAGCCATAACCAGCGTTATCATCTAAAATATTAATCGGAACCAGCTTTTATTGAATGTTTCATTGTGGTACCACATTACTACGTGATCCAAACCAGAAAAAGCCCAGGATCTGGCCAACGAGTATGCGAAAAATGCTAAAGTACGAGTCAGATGACGGCAAATACCAGACCCAACCGAGACATAATTGGCGTTATCCTCTAAAATATTAATCGCAACCTGGTTTAAATGACTGTTTCGGTGTGGTACCGCATGACTATGTGATCCAAACCAGAAAAAGCCCATGATCTGGCCAACAAGTATTCGAAAAATGCGACAGTATGAGCCAGATGATTGCAAATACCAGATCTAACCCAGATATAACCAGCGTTATCCTCTAAGATATTAATCGGAACCAGCTTTTATTGAATGTTTCATTGTGGTACCACATTACTACGTGATCCAAACCAGAAATATCCCAGGATCTGGCAACAAGTATGCGAAAAATGCGAAATTACGACCCAGATGAGGGCAAATACCAGACCTTACCGAGACATGACCGGCATTATCCTCTAAAATATTAATCGCAACCAGGTTTAATTGACTGTTTCGGCGTGTTACCGCATTACTACGTGGACCAACCCAGCAAAAGGCAAGGATCTGACCATTCAAGTATGCGAAAAATGCGAAAGTACGAGCCAGATGAGGGCAAATCCCAGACCTAACCGAGACGTAACCGGCGTTATCCTCTAAAATATTAATCGCAACCAGGTTTAATTGACTGTTTCGGTGTGGTACCACATTACTACGTGGTCCAAGCCAGAAAAAGGCCAGGATCTGGCCAAGAAATGTGCGCAAAATGCGAAATTTCGAGGCAGATGAGGGCAAATCCCAGACCTAACCGAGACATAACCGGAGTTATCCTCTAAAATATTAATCGCAACCAGGTTTAATTGACTGTTTCGGTGGGGTACCGCATTACTACGGGGTGCAAGCCAGAAAAAACCCATGATCTGGCCAACAAGTATGCGAAAAATGCGACAGTATGGGCCAGATGATTGCAAATACCAGATCAAACCCAGACATAACCAGCGTTAACCTCTAGAATATTAATCGGAACCAGCTTTTATTGAATGTTTCATTGTGGTACCACATTACTACGTGATCCAAACTAGAAATATCCCAGGAATCTGCAACAAGTATGCGAAAAATGCGAAAGTACGGGCCAGATGAGGGCAAATACCAGACCTAACCGAGACACAACCGGCATTACCCTCTAAAATATTAATCGCAACCAGGTTCAATTGACTGTTTCGGCGTGTTACTGCATTACTACGTGATCCAAAACAGAAAAAGGCCAGAATCTGGCCAACAAGTATGCGAAAAATGCGGAAGTACGAACCAGATAAGGGCAAATACCAGACCTAACCGAGACATAACCGGCGTTATCCTGTAAAATATTAATCGCAACCAGGTTTAATTGACAGTTTCGGTGTGGTACCGCATTACTACGGGGTCCAAGCCAGAAAAAACCCATGATCTGGCCAACAAGTATGCGAAAAATGCGACAGTATGTGCCAGATGATTGCAAATACCAGATCTAACCCAGATATAACCAGCGTTATCCTTTAAAATATTAATCGGAACCAGCTCTTATTGAATGTTTCATTGTGGTTCCACATTACTACGTGATCCAAACCAGAAATATCCCAGGATCTGGCAACAAGTATGCGAAAAATGCGAAAGTACGAGCCAGATGAGGGCAAATACCAGACCTAACCGAGACTTAACCGGCATTATCCTCTAAAATATTAATTGCAACAAGGTTTAATTGACTGTTTCGGCGTGTTACCGCATTACTATGTGGTCCAACTCAGAAACAGGCAAGGATCTGACCATTCAAGTATGCGAAAAATGCGAAAGTACGAGCCAGATGAGGGCAAATCCCAGGCCTAACCGAGACGTAACCGGCGTTATCCTCTAAAATATTAATCGCAACCAGGTTTAATTGACTGTTTCGGTGTGGTACCACATTACTACGTAGTCCAAGCCAGAAATAGGCCAGGATCTGGCCAACAAATGTGCGCAAAATGCGAAATTTCGAGGCAGATGAGGGCAAATACCAGACCTAACCGAGACTTAACCGGCATTATCCTCTAAAATATTGATCGCAACCAGGTTTTATTGACTGTTTCGGCGTGTTACCGCATTACTAAGTGGTCCAACTCAGAAAAAGGCAAGGATCTTGCGAACAAGTATGCGAAAAATGCGAAGGTACGAGCCAGATGAGGGCAAATACCAGACGCAACCCAGACCTAACCGGTTTCATCCTCTAAAATATTGATCGAATCCAGGTTTAATTGACTGTTTCAGTGTGGTACCACTCTACTACGTGATCCAAACCAGAAAATGCCCAAGATCTGGCCATTCAAGTATCCGAAGAATGCAAAAGTATGAGGAAGATGATTGCAAATACCAGACGTAACCCAGACATAACCGGCGTTATCCTCTAAAATATTAAGCGCATCCAGGTTTAATTGACTGTTTCGGCGTGTTACCGCATTACTATGTGGTCCAACTCAGAAAAAGGCAAGGATCTGACCATTCAAGTATGCGAAAAATGCGAAAGTACGAGCCAGATGAGGGCAAATCCCAGACCTAACCGAGACATAACCGGCGTTATCCCCTAAAATATTAATCGGAACCAGGTTTAAATGACTGTTTCGGTGTGGTACCGTATTACTACGTGATCCAACCCAGAAAAGGGCAAGGATCTGGCCATCAAGTATGCGAAAAATGCGAGAGTATGAGTCAGATGCTTGCAAATACCACAACTAACCCAGACATAACCAGCGTTATCCTCTAAAATATTAATCGGAAGCAGGTTTAATTGCTGTTTCGGAATGGTACCGCATTACTACGTGATCCAAACCATAAAAAGGCCGGGATCTGGACAACAAATATGCGAAAAATGTGAAAGTACGAGACAGATGAGGGCAAATACCAGACCCAACCGAGACCTAACTGACGTTATCCTCTAAAATATTAAGCGCATCCAGGTTTAATTGACTGTTTCGGTGTAGTACCGCACTACGTGACCCAACCCAGAAGAAAGCCAGGATCTGGCCAACAAGTATGCAAAAAATGCGAAAGTACGAGCCAGATGAGTATAAATCCCAGACCTAACCGAGACATAACCGGCATTATCCTCTAAAATATTAATCACAACAAGTTTTAATTGACTGTTTCGGTGTGGTACCGCATTACTACGTGATCCAAACCAGAAAAAGCCCTGGATCTGGTCAACAAGTATGCGAAAAATGCGAAAGTACGAGACAGATGAGGGCAAATACCAGACCCAACCGAGACATAACTGACGTTATCCTGTAAAATATTACTCGCAACCAGGTTTAATTGACTGTTACAGTGTGGTACCACATTAGTACGTGATCCAAGTCAGAAAAAGCCCAGGATCTGGCCAACAAGTATGTCAAAAATGCGAAAGTATGAGGAAGATGATTGGAAACACCAGACCTAACCCAGTTATAACTGGCGTTATCCTCTAAAATATTAATCGCAACCAGGTTTAATTGACTGTTTCGGTGTCGTACCACATTACTACGTGGTCCAACCTGGAAAAAGGCAAGGATCTGACAATTCTAGTATGCGAAAAATGCGAAAGTACGAGCCAGATGAGGGCAAATCCCAGGCCTAACCGAGATATAACCGACGTTATCCTCTAAAATATTAATCGCAACCAGGTTTAATTGACTATTTCGCTGTGGTACCGCATTACTACGTGACCCAAACCAGAAAAAGCCCTGGAACTGGCCAACAAGTATGCGAAAAATGCGAAAGTACGAGCCAGATGGGGGGAAGTCCCAGACCTAACCAAGACATAACCGGCCCTATCCTCTAAAATGTTAATCGCAACCAGGTTTAATTGGCTGTTTCGGCGTGGTACCGCATTACTACGTGGTCCAACCCGGAAAAAGGCAAGGATCTGACCATTCAAGTACTCGACAAATGCGAAAGTACGAGCCAGATGACGGCAAATCCCAGTCCTGACCGAGACATACCCGGCGTTATCCTCTAAAATATTAATCGCAACCAGGTTTAATTAACTATTTCGCTGTGGTACCGCATTACTACGTGACCCAAACCAGAAAAAGCCCTGGAACTGGCCAACAAGTATGCGAAA
Source organism: Colletes latitarsis (assembly GCF_051014445.1). Taxonomy (NCBI): domain Eukaryota; kingdom Metazoa; phylum Arthropoda; class Insecta; order Hymenoptera; family Colletidae; genus Colletes; species Colletes latitarsis. The sequence continues at coordinate 5,472,103 of NC_135137.1, forward strand.
AATGCGAAAGTACGAGCCAGATGAGGGCAAATACCAGACCCAACCGAGACATAACTGACGTTATCCTCTAAAATATTACTCGCAACCAGGTTTAATTGACTGTTACAGTGTGGTACCACATTAGTACGTGATCCAAGTCAGAAAAAGCCCAGGATCTGGCCAACAAGTATGTCAAAAATGCGAAAGTATGAGGAAGATGATTGGAAACACCAGACGTAACCCAGTTATAACTGGCGTTATCCTCTAAAATATTAATCGCAACCAGGTTTAATTGACTGTTTCAGTGTGGTACCACATTACTACGTGGTCCAAGCCAGGAAAAGGCCAGGATCTGGCAAACAAGTATGCGAAAAATGCGAAAGTACGAGCCAGATGAGTGCAAATACCAGATCTAACCCAGACATAACCGGCGTTATCCTCTGAAATATTAATCGGAACCAGCTTATATTGAATGTTTCAGTGTGGTGCCACATTACTACGTGATCGAAACCTGAAATATCCCAGTATCTGGCCAACAAATATGCGAAAAATGCAAAAGTACGAGCCAGATGAGGGCAAATACAACACCTAACCCAGACATAACTGGCGTTATCCTCTAAAATATTAACCGCAACCAGGTTTAATTGACTGTTTCGCTGTGGTACCGCATCACTACGTAATCCAAACCAATAAAACCCCTGGGTCTGGCCAACAAGTATGCGAAAAATGCGAAAGTACGAGACTGATGAGGGCAAATCCCAGACCTAACCGAGACTTAACCGGCATTATCCTCTAAAATATTAATCGCAACCAGGTTTAATTGACTGTTTCGGCGTGTTACTGCATTACTACGTGGTCCAACTCAGAAAAAGGCAAGGATCTGACCATTCAAGTATGCGAAAAATGCGAAAGTACGAGCCAGATGAGGGCAAATCCCAGACCTAACGGAGACGTAACCGGCGTTATCCTCTAAAATATTAATCGCAACCAGGTTTAATTGACTGTTTCGGTGTGGTACCACATTACTACGTGGTCCAAGCCAGAAAAAGGCCAGGATCTGGCCAATCAGGTATGCGAAAAGTGCGAAAGTATGTGCTAGATGATAGCAAATACCAGACCTAACCCAGACATAACCGGCGTTATCCTCCAAAATATTACTGGGAACCAGGTTTAATTGACTGTTTCGGTGTGGTACCACATTAGTACCTGATCCAAACCAGAAGAAACCCAGGATCTCGCCAACAAGTGTGCGAAAAATGCTAAAGTACGAGCCAGATGAGCTCAAATCCCAGACCTAACCGAGACATAACCGGCGTTATCCCCTAAAACATTAATCGCAACCAGGTTTAATTGACTGTTTCGGTGTGGTACCGCATTACTACATGACCCAAACCAGAAAAAGCCCTGGATCTGGCCAATAAGTATGCGAAAAATGCGAAAGTACGAGCCAGATGAGGGCAAATACCAGACGCAACCCAGACCTACCCGGTTTCATCCTCTAAAATATTGATCGAATCCAGGTTTAATTAACTGTTTCAGTGTGGTACCACTCTACTACGTGATCCAAACCAGAGAAAGCCTAAGATCTGGCCATTCAAGTATCCGAAGAATGCAAAAGTATGAGGAAGATCATTGCAAATACCAGACGTAACCCTGACATAACCGGTTGTTATCCTCTAAAATATTAATCGCAACCAGGTTTAATTGACTGTTTCGGTGTGGTACCACATTAGTACGTGATCCGAGACAGAATAGCCACCGGGTTCTGGGCAACAAGAATGCGAAAAATGCGAAAGAATGAGCCAGATGATTGGAAATACCAGAACTAACCCAGCCATAACCAGCGTTATCATCTAAAATATTAATCGGAACCAGCTTTTATTGAATGTTTCATTGTGGTACCACATTACTACGTGATCCAAACCAGAAAAAGCCCAGGATCTGGCCAACGAGTATGCGAAAAATGCTAAAGTACGAGTCAGATGACGGCAAATACCAGACCCAACCGAGACATAATTGGCGTTATCCTCTAAAATATTAATCGCAACCTGGTTTAAATGACTGTTTCGGTGTGGTACCGCATGACTATGTGATCCAAACCAGAAAAAGCCCATGATCTGGCCAACAAGTATTCGAAAAATGCGACAGTATGAGCCAGATGATTGCAAATACCAGATCTAACCCAGATATAACCAGCGTTATCCTCTAAGATATTAATCGGAACCAGCTTTTATTGAATGTTTCATTGTGGTACCACATTACTACGTGATCCAAACCAGAAATATCCCAGGATCTGGCAACAAGTATGCGAAAAATGCGAAATTACGACCCAGATGAGGGCAAATACCAGACCTTACCGAGACATGACCGGCATTATCCTCTAAAATATTAATCGCAACCAGGTTTAATTGACTGTTTCGGCGTGTTACCGCATTACTACGTGGACCAACCCAGCAAAAGGCAAGGATCTGACCATTCAAGTATGCGAAAAATGCGAAAGTACGAGCCAGATGAGGGCAAATCCCAGACCTAACCGAGACGTAACCGGCGTTATCCTCTAAAATATTAATCGCAACCAGGTTTAATTGACTGTTTCGGTGTGGTACCACATTACTACGTGGTCCAAGCCAGAAAAAGGCCAGGATCTGGCCAAGAAATGTGCGCAAAATGCGAAATTTCGAGGCAGATGAGGGCAAATCCCAGACCTAACCGAGACATAACCGGAGTTATCCTCTAAAATATTAATCGCAACCAGGTTTAATTGACTGTTTCGGTGGGGTACCGCATTACTACGGGGTGCAAGCCAGAAAAAACCCATGATCTGGCCAACAAGTATGCGAAAAATGCGACAGTATGGGCCAGATGATTGCAAATACCAGATCAAACCCAGACATAACCAGCGTTAACCTCTAGAATATTAATCGGAACCAGCTTTTATTGAATGTTTCATTGTGGTACCACATTACTACGTGATCCAAACTAGAAATATCCCAGGAATCTGCAACAAGTATGCGAAAAATGCGAAAGTACGGGCCAGATGAGGGCAAATACCAGACCTAACCGAGACACAACCGGCATTACCCTCTAAAATATTAATCGCAACCAGGTTCAATTGACTGTTTCGGCGTGTTACTGCATTACTACGTGATCCAAAACAGAAAAAGGCCAGAATCTGGCCAACAAGTATGCGAAAAATGCGGAAGTACGAACCAGATAAGGGCAAATACCAGACCTAACCGAGACATAACCGGCGTTATCCTGTAAAATATTAATCGCAACCAGGTTTAATTGACAGTTTCGGTGTGGTACCGCATTACTACGGGGTCCAAGCCAGAAAAAACCCATGATCTGGCCAACAAGTATGCGAAAAATGCGACAGTATGTGCCAGATGATTGCAAATACCAGATCTAACCCAGATATAACCAGCGTTATCCTTTAAAATATTAATCGGAACCAGCTCTTATTGAATGTTTCATTGTGGTTCCACATTACTACGTGATCCAAACCAGAAATATCCCAGGATCTGGCAACAAGTATGCGAAAAATGCGAAAGTACGAGCCAGATGAGGGCAAATACCAGACCTAACCGAGACTTAACCGGCATTATCCTCTAAAATATTAATTGCAACAAGGTTTAATTGACTGTTTCGGCGTGTTACCGCATTACTATGTGGTCCAACTCAGAAACAGGCAAGGATCTGACCATTCAAGTATGCGAAAAATGCGAAAGTACGAGCCAGATGAGGGCAAATCCCAGGCCTAACCGAGACGTAACCGGCGTTATCCTCTAAAATATTAATCGCAACCAGGTTTAATTGACTGTTTCGGTGTGGTACCACATTACTACGTAGTCCAAGCCAGAAATAGGCCAGGATCTGGCCAACAAATGTGCGCAAAATGCGAAATTTCGAGGCAGATGAGGGCAAATACCAGACCTAACCGAGACTTAACCGGCATTATCCTCTAAAATATTGATCGCAACCAGGTTTTATTGACTGTTTCGGCGTGTTACCGCATTACTAAGTGGTCCAACTCAGAAAAAGGCAAGGATCTTGCGAACAAGTATGCGAAAAATGCGAAGGTACGAGCCAGATGAGGGCAAATACCAGACGCAACCCAGACCTAACCGGTTTCATCCTCTAAAATATTGATCGAATCCAGGTTTAATTGACTGTTTCAGTGTGGTACCACTCTACTACGTGATCCAAACCAGAAAATGCCCAAGATCTGGCCATTCAAGTATCCGAAGAATGCAAAAGTATGAGGAAGATGATTGCAAATACCAGACGTAACCCAGACATAACCGGCGTTATCCTCTAAAATATTAAGCGCATCCAGGTTTAATTGACTGTTTCGGCGTGTTACCGCATTACTATGTGGTCCAACTCAGAAAAAGGCAAGGATCTGACCATTCAAGTATGCGAAAAATGCGAAAGTACGAGCCAGATGAGGGCAAATCCCAGACCTAACCGAGACATAACCGGCGTTATCCCCTAAAATATTAATCGGAACCAGGTTTAAATGACTGTTTCGGTGTGGTACCGTATTACTACGTGATCCAACCCAGAAAAGGGCAAGGATCTGGCCATCAAGTATGCGAAAAATGCGAGAGTATGAGTCAGATGCTTGCAAATACCAGAACTAACCCAGACATAACCAGCGTTATCCTCTAAAATATTAATCGGAAGCAGGTTTAATTGCTGTTTCGGAATGGTACCGCATTACTACGTGATCCAAACCATAAAAAGGCCGGGATCTGGACAACAAATATGCGAAAAATGTGAAAGTACGAGACAGATGAGGGCAAATACCAGACCCAACCGAGACATAACTGACGTTATCCTCTAAAATATTAAGCGCATCCAGGTTTAATTGACTGTTTCGGTGTAGTACCGCACTACGTGACCCAACCCAGAAGAAAGCCAGGATCTGGCCAACAAGTATGCAAAAAATGCGAAAGTACGAGCCAGATGAGTATAAATCCCAGACCTAACCGAGACATAACCGGCATTATCCTCTAAAATATTAATCACAACAAGTTTTAATTGACTGTTTCGGTGTGGTACCGCATTACTACGTGATCCAAACCAGAAAAAGCCCTGGATCTGGTCAACAAGTATGCGAAAAATGCGAAAGTACGAGCCAGATGAGGGCAAATACCAGACCCAACCGAGACATAACTGACGTTATCCTCTAAAATATTACTCGCAACCAGGTTTAATTGACTGTTACAGTGTGGTACCACATTAGTACGTGATCCAAGTCAGAAAAAGCCCAGGATCTGGCCAACAAGTATGTCAAAAATGCGAAAGTATGAGGAAGATGATTGGAAACACCAGACGTAACCCAGTTATAACTGGCGTTATCCTCTAAAATATTAATCGCAACCAGGTTTAATTGACTGTTTCAGTGTGGTACCACATTACTACGTGGTCCAAGCCAGGAAAAGGCCAGGATCTGGCAAACAAGTATGCGAAAAATGCGAAAGTACGAGCCAGATGAGTGCAAATACCAGATCTAACCCAGACATAACCGGCGTTATCCTCTGAAATATTAATCGGAACCAGCTTATATTGAATGTTTCAGTGTGGTGCCACATTACTACGTGATCGAAACCTGAAATATCCCAGTATCTGGCCAACAAATATGCGAAAAATGCAAAAGTACGAGCCAGATGAGGGCAAATACAACACCTAACCCAGACATAACTGGCGTTATCCTCTAAAATATTAACCGCAACCAGGTTTAATTGACTGTTTCGCTGTGGTACCGCATCACTACGTAATCCAAACCAATAAAACCCCCGGGTCTGGCCAACAAGTATGCGAAAAATGCGAAAGTACGAGACTGATGAGGGCAAATCCCAGACCTAACCGAGACATAACCGGCGTTATCCCCTAAAATATTAATCGCAACCAGGTTTAATTGACAGTTTCGGTGTGGTACCGCACTACTACGTGTTCCAAACCAGAAAAAGGCCAGGCTCTGGCCAACAAGTACGAGAAAAATGCGAAAGTATGAGCCAGATTAGGGCAAATACCAGACCTAACCCAGACAAAACCGGGGTTATTCTCTAAGATATTAATCGCAACCAGGTTTAATTGACTGTTTCGGTGTGACACCACAATACTGCGGGATTCAAACCAGAAAAAACCCAGGATCTGGCCAACAAGTATGCGAAAAACGCGAAAGTACGAGCCAGATGTGAGCAAATCCCAGACACAACCGAGACATAACCGGCGTTATCCTCTAAAATATTAATCGCAACCAGGTTTAATTGACTGTTTCGGTGTGACACCACATTACTGCGGGATTCAAACCAGAAAAAACCCAGGATCTGGCCAACAAGTATGCGAAAAACGCGAAAGTACGAGCCAGATGTGAGCAAATCCCAGACACAACCGAGACATAACCGGCGTTATCCTCTAAAATATTAATCGCAACCAGGTTTAATTGACTGTTTCGGTGTGGTACCGCATTACTACGTGATCCAAACCAGAAAAAGGCCAAGATCTGGCCAACAAGTATGCGAAAAATGCGAAAGTCCGAGCCAGATGAGGGCAAATACCAGACCTAACCCAGACAAAACCGGCGTTATCCTCTAAAATATTAATCGCAACCAGGTTTAATTGACTGTTACAGTGTGGTACCACATTAGTACGTGATCCAAGTCAGAAAAAGCCCAGGATCTGGCCAACAAGTATGTCAAAAATGCGAAAGTATGAGGAAGATGATTGGAAACACCAGACGTAACCCAGTTACAACTGGCGTTATCCTCTAAAATATTAATCGCAACAAGGTTTAATTGACTGTTTCGGTGTCGTACCACATTACTACGTGGTCCAACCCGGAAAAAGGCAAGGATCTGACCATTCTAGTATGCGAAAAATGCGAAAGTACGAGCCAGATGAGGGCAAATCCCAGGCCTAACCGAGATATAACCGGCGTTATCCTCTAAAATATTAATCGCAACCAGGTTTAATTGACTATTTCGCTGTGGTACCGCATTACTACGTGACCCAAACCAGAAAAAGCCCTGGAACTGGCCAACAAGTATGCAAAAAATGCGAAGGTACGAGACAGATGAGCTCAAATCCCAGACCTAACCGAGACATAACCGGCGTTATCCCCTAAAATATTAATCGCAACCAGGTTTAAATGACCGTTTCGGTGTGGTACCGTATTACTACGTGATCCAACCCAGAAAAGGGCAAGGATCTGGCCATCAAGTATGCGAAAAATGCGAAAGTACGAGCCAGGTGAGGACAAATACCGGACCCAACCGAGACATAACTGACGTTATCCTCTAAAATATTAAGCGCATCAAGGTTTAATTGACTGTTTCGGTGTGGTACCGCACTACGTGACCCAACCCAGAAGAAAGCCAGGATCTGGCCATTCAAGTATGCGAAATATGCGACAGTGTGTGCTAGATGATGCCAAATACCAGACCTAACCCAGGCATAACCGGCGTTCTCCTCCAAAATATTCATCGGAACCAGGTTTTATTGACTGTTTCAGTGTGGTACCACATTACTACGTGATCCTAACCAGAAAAAAACCCAGGATCTGGCCAACAAGTATGCGAAAAATGTGAATGTATGAGCTAGATGATGGCAAATACCAGACCCAACCCAGACATAACCGGAGTTATCCTGTAAAATATTACTCGCAACCAGGTTTAATTAACTGTTACAGTGTGGTACCACATTAGTACGTGATCCTAACCAGAAAAAAACCCAGGATATGGCCAACAAGTATGCGAAAAATATGAAAGTATGAGCTAGATGATGGCAAATACCAGACCCAAACCAGACATAACCGGCCCTATCCTCTAAAATGTTAATCGCAACCAGGTTTAATTGACTGTTTCGGCGTGGTACCGCATTCCTACGTGGTCCAACCCGGAAAAAGGCAAGGATCTGACCATTCAAGTACTCGACAAATGCGAAATTACGATCCAGATGAGGGCAAATCCCAGTCCTGACCGAGACATACCCGGCGTTATCCTCTAAAATATTAATCGGAACCAGCTTTTATTGAATGTTTCATTGTGGTACCACATTACTACGTGATCCAAACCAGAAATATCCCAGGATCTGGCAACAAGTATGCGAAAAATGCGAAATTACGAGCCAGATGAGGGCAAATACCAGACCTAACCGAGACATGACCGGCATTATCCTCTAAAATATTAATCGCAACCAGGTTTAATTGACTGTTTCGGCGTGTTACCGCATTACTACGTGGACCAACCCAGCAAAAGGCAAGGATCTGACCATTCAAGTATGCGAAAAATGCGAAAGTACGAGCCAGATGAGGGCAAATCCCAGACCTAACCGAGACGTAACCGGCGTTATCCTATAAAATATTAATCGCAACCAGGGTTAATTGACTGTTTCGGTGTGGTACCACATTACTACGTGGTCCAAGCCAGAAAAAGGCCAGGATATGGCCAAGAAATGTGCGCAAAATGCGAAATTTCGAGGCAGATGAGGGCAAATCCCAGACCTAACCGAGACATAACCGGAGTTATCCTGTAAAATATTACTCGCAACCAGGTTTAATTGACTGTTACAGTGTGGTACCACATTAGTACGTGATCCTAACCAGAAAAAAACCCAGGATATGGCCAACAAGTATGCGAAAAATGTGAAAGTATGAGCTAGATGATGGCAAATACCAGACCCAAACCAGACATAACCGGCCCTATCCTCTAAAGTGTTAATCGCAACCAGGTTCAATTGACTGTTTCGGCGTGTTGCTGCATCACTACGTGATCCAAAACAGAAAAAACCCAGGATCTGGCCAACTAGTATGCGAAAAACGCGAAATTATGAGCCTGATGATTGCAATTACCAGAACTAATCCAGACATAACCAGCGATATCCCCATAAATACTAATCGGAACCAGCTTTCATTGACTGTTTCAGTGTGGTACCACATTACTACGGGATCCAAACCAGAAAAAACCCAGGATCTGGCCAACAAGTATGCGAAAAACGAGAAAGTATGAGCCAGATGATTGCAAATACCAGACCTAACCGAGACATAACCGGCGTTATCCTCTAAACTATTAATCGCAAACAGGTTTAATTGACCCTATCGGTGTGGTACCGCATTACTACGTGTCCCAAACCAGAAATATCCCAGGATCTGGCCAACTAGTATGCGAAAAATGCGAAAGTACGAGCCAGATGAGGGCAAATACCAGATCTAACCGAGACATAACCGGCGTTATCCTCTAAAATATTAACCGCAACCAGGTTAAATTGACTGCTTCGGTGTGGCACCACATTACTACGGGATCCAAACCAGAAAATCCCTGGATCTGTCCAACAAGTATGTGAAAAATGCGAAAGTACGAGCCAGATGCGGGCAAGTACCAGACCTAACCCAGACATAACCGGCGTTATCCTCTAAAATATTAACCGCAACCAGGTTAAATTGACTGTCTCGGTGTGGTACTGCATTACTGCGTGTTCCAAACCAGAAAAAGCCCAGGATCTTGCCAACAAGTATGCGAAATATGCGAAAATACGAGCCAGATGAGGGCAAATACCAGACCTAACCGAGACATAACCGGCGTTATCCTTTAAAATATTTATCGCAAGAGGTTTAACTGACTCTCTCGGTGTGGTACCGCATTACTGCGTGATCCAAACCAGAAAAAGCCCAGGATCTTGCCAACAAGTATGAGAAAAATGCGAAAATACGATCCAGATAAGGGCAAATACCAGACCTAACCCAGCCATAACCAGTGTTATCCTTTAAAATATTAATCGCACCAGGTTTAATTGACTGTCTCGGTGTGGTACTGCATTACTGCGTGATCCAAACCAGAAAAAGCCCAGGATCTTGCCAACAAGTATGCGAAAAACGGGAAAGTACGAGCCACATGAGAGCAAATCCCAGACCTAACCGAGACATAACCAGCGTTATCCTCTACAATATTAATCGCAACCAGGTTTAATTGACTGTTACGGAGTGGTACCGCATTACTACGTGATCCAAACCAGAAAAAACCCAGGATCTGGCCAACAAGTGTGCGAAAAACGTGAACATACGATCCAGATAAGGGCAAATACCAGACCTAACCCAGCCATAACCGGTGTTATCCTTTAAAATATTAATCGCACCAGGTTTAATTGACTGTTTCGGTGTGGAGCCACATTACTACAGGATCCATACCAGAAAAAACCCAGGATCTGGCCAACAAGTATGCGAAAAACGCGATAGTATGAGTCAGATGATTGCGAATACCGGAACTAGCCCAGACATATCCAGCGTTATCCTCTAAAATACTAATCGGAACAAGCTTTTATTGACTGTCTCAGTGCGGTACCACAATACTACGTGATCCAAACCAGGAAAATCCCAGGATCTGGCCAACATGTATGCGAAAAACGCGAAAGTACCAGCCACATGAGAGCAAATCCCAGACCTAACCGAGACATAACCGGCGTTATCCTTTAAAATATTAATCGCAACCAGGTTTAATTGACTGTTTCGGAGTGGTACCGCATTACTACGTGATCCAAACCAGAAAAAGGCCAGGCTCTGTCCAACAAGTATGAGAAAAATACGAAAGTATGTGCCAGATAATTGAAAATACCAGAACTAACCCATACGTAACCAGCGTTATCCTCCAAAATATTAATCGCAACCAGGTTTAATTGTCTGTTTCGGTGTGGAACCACATTACTACGGGATCCAAACCAAAAAAAACCCTGGATATGGCCAACAAGTATGCGAAAAACGCGAAAGTATGAGCCAGATGATTGCAAATACCAGAACTAACCCAGACATATCCAGCGTTATCCTCTAGAATATTATTCGCAACCAGGTTTAATTGACTGTTTCGGTGTGGTACCGCATTACTACGTGATCCAAACCAGGATTGGCCCTGGATCCGGCCAACAAATATGCGAAAAATGCGAAACTACGAGCCAGATGAGGGCAAATACCAGACCTAACCGAGACATAACCGGCGTTATCCTCTAAAATATTAATCGCAACAAGGTGTAATTGACAGTTTCGGTGTGGTACCGCATTACTACGTGATCGAAACCACAAAAAGCCCTTGATCTGGCCAACAAGTATGTGAAAAATGCGAAAGTACGAGCCAGATGCGGGCAAGTACCAGACCTGACCCAGACATAACCGGCGTTATCCTCTAAAATAATAATCGGAACCAGGTTTAATAGACTATTTCAGTGTGGTACCACATTAATACGTGATCCAAACCAGAAACAACCCAGGATCTGGCCAACAAGTATGCGATAAATGCAAAAGTACGAGCCAGATGATCGCAAATACCAGGCCTAACGCAGACATAACCTGCGTTATCTTCTAAAGCATTAATCGCAACCAGGTTTGTTTGGCTGGTTCGGTGTGGTACCACGTTACTCCGTGATCCAAACCAGAAAAAACCTAGGATCTGGCCAACTAGTATGCGAAAAATGCGAAAGTATGAGCCAGATGATTGTAAATACCAGAACTAACCCTGACATAACCGGCGTTATCATCCAAAATATTGATCGACACCAGGTTTCATTGACTGTTTCAGTGTATCACCACATTAATACGTGACCCTAACCAGAAAGAAATCCAGGATCTGACCATCAAGTATGCGAAAAATGCGAAAGTATGAGCCAGATGATTGCGAATTCCAGACGTATCCCAGACATAACCGGTGTTATCCTCTAAAATATTGATCGAATCCAGGTTGAATTGACTGCTTCTGTGTGGCACCACATTACTACGTGATTCGAACCAGAAAAAGCCCAGGATCTGGCCATTCAAGTATGCGAAAAATGCGAATGTATGTGGCAGATGATTGCAAATACCAGACCGCACAGGTACCTAACCGGCGTTATCCTCTAAAGTATTGATCAAATCCAGGTTTAACTGACTGTTTCTGTGTGGTATCACATTACTACGTGATCCAAATCAGAATAAGCCCAGGATCTGTCCAACAAGTATGCGAAAAACGCGAAAGTATGAGCCAGATGATTGCAGATACCAGAACTAACCCAGACATAATCAGCGTTATCCTCTTAAATACTATTCGGAACCAGCTTTTATTGACTGTTTCAGTGTGGTACCGCATTACTACGTGATGCAAAGCGGAAAAAGGCCAAGATCTGGCCAAGAAGTATGCGAAAAATGCGATTGTCCGAGCCAGATGATTGCAAATACCAGAACTAACCCAAACATAACCAGCGTTATCCTCCAAAATATTAATCGCAACCAGGTTTAATTGTCTGTTTCGGTGTGGAACCACATTACTACGGGATACAAATCAGAGAAAAACCCAGGATCTGGCCAACAAGTATGCGAAAAATGCGAAAGTATGAGCCAGATGATTGCTAATACCAGGCCTAACGCAGGCATAACCGGCGTTATCCTGTAAAACATTAATCGCAACCAGGTTTGTTTGGCTGCTTCGGTGTGGTACCACATTACTCCGTGATCCAAACCAGAAAAAGGCCAGGCTCTGTCCAACAAGTATGAGAAAAATGCGAAAGTATGAGCCAGATGATCGCAAATACCAGGCCTAACGCAGACATAACCGGCGTTATCTTCTAAAGCATTAATCGCAACCAGGTTTGTTTGGCTGTTTCGGTGTGGTACCACGTTACTCCGTGATCCCAACCAGAAAAAACCTAGGATCTGGCCAACTAGTATGCGAAAAATGCGAAAGTATGAGCCAGATGATTGTAAATACCAGAACTAACCCTGACATAACCGGCGTTATCATCCAAAATATTGATCGACACCAGGTTTCATTTACTGCTTCAGTGTGTCACCACATTAATACGTGACCCTAACCAGAAAGAAATCCAGGATCTGACCATCAAGTATGCGAAAAATGCGAAAGTATGAGCCAGATGATTGCGAATTCCAGACGTATCCCAGACATAACCGGTGTTATCCTCTAAAATATTGATCGAATCCAGGTTGAATTGACTGCTTGTGTGTGGCACCACATTACTACGTGATCCGAACCAGAAAAAGCCCAGGATCTGGCCATTCAGGTATGCGAAAAATGCGAATGTATGTGGCAGATGATTGCAAATACCAGACCGCACAGGTACCTAACCGGTGTTATCCTCTAAAGTATTGATCAAATCCAGGTTTAACTGACTGTTTCTGTGTGGTACCACATTACTACGTGATCCAGATCAGAATAAGCCCAGGATCTGTCCAACAAGTATGAGAAAAATGCGAAAGTATGTGCCAGATGATTGCTAATACCAGAACTAACCCAAACATAACCAGCGTTATCGTCCAAAATATTAATCGCAACCAGGTTTAATTGTCCGTTGCGGTGTGGAACCACATTACTACGGGATCCAAACAAAAAAAAACCCTGGATCTGGCCAACTAGTATTTTTTTTTTTTTTTTTTTTTTTTTTTGTCGTGGGGAAAATCTTCGAAAGACTCCCTCCCACCTCCTTGGGGAGAGGTGGGAGGGGTGTGTGGGATTCCCCGCGCCCGTACAACGACAGGCGCGGGACCTACCCACTAAAAACCCCACGGTGACCCTTCGGCACGCTTTGGGAGGATACCGGGAATCGCTCGAAGCATTCTTCCGGTATCCTCCCCGTGCCCGCGCTTTCGCGCCCATCCCCCGGGGGGACAATCGGTCCCCCCAGTAGACACACTGCCTCATAGCGGCGGGACGGGGCCACTCCATCCCGCCGCTATCCGTCCCGGGGCCGCGTTTAGTGGCGGCTGCGAGCCCCAACTCGCAACCGTCCGCGACCCCGTTTCCACCCCTCGGCGGCCGGGCTGGCCAACTAGTATGCGACAAACGCGAAAGTATGAGCCAGATGATTGCAAATACCAGAACTAACCCAGACATAACCGGCGTTACCCTTTAAAATATTAATCGCAACCAGGTTTAATTGACTGTTTCTGTGTGGTACCGCATTACTACGTGATCCAAACCCGAAAAAGGCCAGGCTCTGGCCAACAAGTATGCGAAAAATGCGAAAGTATGTGCCAGATGATTGCAAATACCAGAACTAACCCAGACATATCCAGCGTTATCCTCTTAAATACTAATCGGAACCAGCTTTCATTCACCGTCTCAGTGTGGTACCACATTACTACGTGATCCAAACCAGAAGAAACCCAGGATCTTGCCAGCAAGTATGCGAAAAATGCGAAAGTACGAGACAGATGAGGGCAAATACCAGACCTAACCCAGACATAGCCGGCGTTATTCTCTAAAATATTAATCGCAACCAGGTTTAATTGACTGTATCAGTGTGGAGTCACGTTACTACGGGATCCAAACCAGAAAAAACCCAGGATCTGGCCAACAAGTATGCGAAAAATGCGAAAGTATGAGCCAGATGATTGCAAATACCAGACATAACCGAGACATATCCAGCGTTATCCTCTAGAATATTATTTGCAACCAGGTTTAATTGACTGTTTAGGTGTGGTACCGCATTACTACGTGATCCTAACCTGAAAAAAGCCAGGATCTGGCCAACAAGAATGCGAAAAATGCGAAAGTACGAGCCATATGAGGGCAAATACCAGACCTGACCGAGACACAACCGGCGTCATTCTCTAAAATAATAATCGCAACAAGGTTTAATTGACTCTTTCGGTGTGGAACCACACTACTAGGGGATCCAAACCAGAAAAAACCCAGGATCTGGCCAACAAGTATGCGAAAAATGCGAAAGTATGAGCTAGATGATGGCAAATACCAGACCTCACCCAGACATAACCGGCGTTATCCTCTAAAATAATAATCGGAATCAGGTTTAATTGACTATTTCAGTGTGGTACCACATTAATACGTGATCCAAACCAGAAACAACCCAGGATCTGGCCAACAAGCATGCGAAAAATGCAAAGGTACGAGCCAGATGAGGGCAAATCCCAGACCTAACCGAGACATAACCTGCGTTACCCTCTAAAATATTAATCGCAACCAGGTTTAATTGACTGTTTCGTTGTGGTACCGCAATACTACGTGATCCAAACCAGAAAAAACCCAGGATCTGGCGAACAAGTATGCGAAAAACGTGAACGTACGAGTCAGATGAGGGCAAATACCAGACCTACCCAGACATAACCGGCGTTATCCTTTAAAATATTAATCGCAACCAGGTTTAATTAACTGTGTCGGTGTGGTACCGCATTACTACGAGATCCAAACCAGAAAAGACCCAGGATCTGGCCAACAAGTATGCGAAAAATGCAAAAGTACGAGCCAGATGAGGGCAAATCCCAGACATAACCGAGACATAACCGGCGTTATCCTCTAAAATATTATTCGCAACCAGGTTTAATTGACTGTTTCGGTGTGGTACCACACTACTGCGTGATCCAAACCAGAAAAAACGCAGGATCTCGCCAACAAGTATGTGAAAAATGCGAAAGTATGGGGCAGATGATTGCAAATACCAGACCTACCACAAACCTAACCGGTGTTATCCTCTAAAGTATTGATCGAATCCAGGTTTAAGTGACTGTTTTGGTGTGGTAGCACATTTCTACGTGATCAAAATCAGAAAAAGCCCAGGATCTGGCCTACAAGTATGCGAAAAATGCATGAGTATGAGGCAGATGATCGCAAATACCAGACCTAACCCAGGCATAACTTGCGTGGTCCTCTAAAATATTAATCGGAACTAGGTTTTATTGACCATTTCAGTGTGGTGTCACATAAATACGTGATCCTAATCAGAAAAAAACCCAGGAACTGGCCATTCAAGTATGCGAAAAATGCGAAAGTATGAGCTAGATGATGGCAAATACCAGACCTAACCCAGACATAACCAGCGTTGTCCTCTAAAATATTAATCGTAACCAGATTTAATTGCCAGTTTCGGGGTGGTATCACATTACTACGAGACCCAAACCAGAAAAAACCCAGGATCTGGCCAACAGGTATGCGAAAAATGCAAAAGTATGAGGCAGGTGGTTGCAAATACCAGATCTGACCCAGACATAACCGGCGTTATCCTCTAAAGTGTTGACCGAATCCAGGTTTAATTGACTGTTTCGGTGTGGTATCACATTGCTACGTGACGCAAACCAGAAAAAACCCAGGATCTGGCCAACAAGTATGCGAAAAATGCGAAAGTATGAGCCAGATGAATGGAAATACCAGACCTAACACAAACCTAACCGGCGTTATCCTCTAAAATATTAGTCGGAACCAGATTTAATTGACTGTTGCAGTGTGGTACCACATTACTACGTGATCAAAACCAGAAAAAGCCCAGGATCTGGCCAACAAGTATGCGAAAAATGCGAAAGTATAAGGCAGATGATTGTAAATACCAGACCTAACACAAACCTAAACGGTGTTAGCCTCTAAAATATTGATCGAATCCAAGTTGAATGGACTTTCTCAGTCTGGTATCACATTACTACGTGATGCAAACCAGAAAGAAACACAGGACCTGGCCAACAGGTATGCGAAGAATGCGAATGTATGAGCCAGATATGGGTAAATACCAGACCTAAACGAGACGCATCCTTTAAAATATTGATCGAAGCCACGTTTAATTGACTGTTTCAGTATGGTACCGCATTACTACGAGATCTAAACCAGAAAAAGTACAGGATCTGGCCAACAAGTGTGCGATGAACGCGAAAGTATGACCCAGGTGATTCCAAACACCAGGCCTAACACAAACCTAACCCGTGTGATCCTCTAAAATATTGATCGAATCCAGGTTTAATTGACAGTTTCATTCTGGTACCACATTACTACGTAATACAAACCAGAAAAAACGCAGGATCTGGCCAGCTAGTATGCGAAAAATGTGAAAGTATGAGGAAGATGATTGCAAACACCAGACGTTACCCAGACATAACCGGCGCTATCCTCTAAAATATTAATGGCAACCAGGTATAATTGACTGTCTCGGTGTGGTACCGCATTACTACGTGGTCCAAGCCAGAAAAAAGCCAGGATCTGATCATTCAAGTATGCGAAAAATGCGAAAGTATGAGGCAGATGATTGCAAATACCAGAACATGCCCAGACTTAACCGGCGTTATCCTCTAAAATATTAGTCGGAACCAGATTTAATTGACTGTTGCAGTGTGGTACCACATTACTACGTGATCCAAACCAGAAAAAACGCAGGATCTGGCCAACTAGTATTCGAAAAATGCGAAAGTATGAGGAAGATGATTGCAAACACCAGACGTAACCCAGACATAACCGGCGTTATCCTCTAAAATATTAATCGCAACCAGGTTTAATTGACTGTCTCGGAGTGGTACCGCATTACTACGTGATCCAAACCGGAAAAAGGCCAAGATCTGGCCAAAAAGTATGCGAAAAATGCGAATGTCGGAGCCAGATGATTGCAAATACCAGAACTAACCCAAACATAACCAGCGTTATCCTCCAAAATATTAATAGCAACCAGGTTTAATTGTCTGTTTCGGTGTAGAAACACATTACTATGGGATCCAAACCAAAAAAAACCCTGGATCTGGCCAACAAGTATGCGAAAAACGCGAAAGTATGAGCCAGATGATTGCAAATACCAGAACTAACCCAGACATATCCAGCGTTATCCTCTTAAATACTAATCGGAACCAGCTTTCATTGACTGTTTCAGTGTGGTACCACATTACTACGTGATCCAAACCAGAAGAAACCCAGGATCTTGCCAACAAGTATGCGAAAAATGCGAAAGTACGAGACAGATGAGGGCAAATACCAGACCTAACCCAGACATAGCCGGCGTTATCCTCTAAAATATTAATCGCACCAGGTTTAATTGACTCTTTCAGTGTGGAGTCACATTACTACGGGATCCAAACCAGAAAAAACCCAGGATCTGGCCAACAAGTATGCGAAAAATGCGAAAATACGAGCCAGATGAGGGCAAATACAACACCTAACCGAGACATAACCGGCGTTATCCTCTAAAATATTAATCGCAACCAGGTTTAATTGACTGTTTCGTTGTGGTACCGCATTACTACGTGATCCAAACCAGAAAAAGGCCATGCTCTGGCCAACAAGTATGCGAAAGACACGAAAGTACGAGCCACATGAGAGCAAATCCCAGACCTAACCGAGACATAACCGGCGTTATCCTCTAAAATATTAATCGCAACCAGGTTTAATTGACTGTCTCGGAGTGGTACCGCATTACTACGTGATCCAAACCGGAAAAAGGCCAAGATCTGGCCAACAAGTATGCGAAAAATGCGAAAGTCGGAGCCAGATGATTGCAAATACCAGAACTAACCCAAACATAACCAGCGTTATCCTCCAAAATATTAATAGCAACCAGGTTTAATTGTCTGTTTCGGTGTAGAAACACATTACTACGGGATCCAGACCAAAAAAAACCCTGGATCTGGCCAACAAGTATGCGAAAAACGCGAAAGTATGAGCCAGATGATTGCAAATACCAGAACTAACCCAGACATATCCAGCGTTATCCTCTTAAATACTAATCGGAACCAGCTTTCATTGACTGTTTCAGTGTGGTACCACATTACTACGTGATCCAAACCAGAAGAAACCCAGGATCTTGCCAACAAGTATGCGAAAAATGCGAAAGTACGATCCAGATAAGGGCAAATACCAGACCTAACCCAGCCATAACCAGTGTTATCCTTTAAAATATTAATCGCACCAGGTTTAATTGACTGTCTCGGTGTGGTACTGCATTACTGCGTGATCCAAACCAGAAAAAGCCCAGGATCTTGCCAACAAGTATGAGAAAAATGCGAAAATACGATCCAGATAAGGGCAAACACCAGACCTAACCCAGCCATAACCAGTGTTATCCTTTAAAATATTAATCGCACCAGGTTTAATTGACTGTCTCGGTGTGGTACTGCATTACTGCGTGATCCAAACCAGAAAAAGCCCAGGATCTTGCCAACAAGTATGCGAAAAACGGGAAAGTACGAGCCACATGAGAGCAAATCCCAGACCTAACCGAGACATAACCAGCGTTATCCTCTACAATATTAATCGCAACCAGGTTTAATTGACTGTTACGGAGTGGTACCGCATTACTACGTGATCCAAACCAGAAAAAACCCAGGATCTGGCCAACAAGTGTGCGAAAAACGTGAACATACGATCCAGATAAGGGCAAATACCAGACCTAACCCAGCCATAACCGGTGTTATCCTTTAAAATATTAATCGCACCAGGTTTAATTGACTGTTTCGGTGTGGAGCCACATTACTACAGGATCCATACCAGAAAAAACCCAGGATCTGGCCAACAAGTATGCGAAAAACGCGATAGTATGAGTCAGATGATTGCGAATACCGGAACTAGCCCAGACATATCCAGCGTTATCCTCTAAAATACTAATCGGAACAAGCTTTTATTGACTGTCTCAGTGCGGTACCACAACACTACGTGATCCAAACCAGGAAAATCCCAGGATCTGGCCAACATGTATGCGAAAAACGCGAAAGTACCAGCCACATGAGAGCAAATCCCAGACCTAACCGAGACATAACCGGCGTTATCCTCTAAAATATTAATCGCAACCAGGTTTAATTGACTGTTTCGGAGTGGTACCGCATTACTACGTGATCCAAACCAGAAAAAGGCCAGGCTCTGTCCAACAAGTATGAGAAAAATACGAAAGTATGTGCCAGATAATTGAAAATACCAGAACTAACCCATACGTAACCAGCGTTATCCTCCAAAATATTAATCGCAACCAGGTTTAATTGTCTGTTTCGGTGTGGAACCACATTACTACGGGATCCAAACCAAAAAAAACCCTGGATATGGCCAACAAGTATGCGAAAAACGCGAAAGTATGAGCCAGATGATTGCAAATACCAGAACTAACCCAGACATATCCAGCGTTATCCTCTAGAATATTATTCGCAACCAGGTTTAATTGACTGTTTCGGTGTGGTACCGCATTACTACGTGATCCAAACCAGGATTGGCCCTGGATCCGGCCAACAAATATGCGAAAAATGCGAAACTACGAGCCAGATGAGGGCAAATACCAGACCTAACCGAGACATAACCGGCGTTATCCTCTAAAATATTAATCGCAACAAGGTTTAATTGACAGTTTCGGTGTGGTACCGCATTACTACGTGATCGAAACCACAAAAAGCCCTTGATCTGGCCAACAAGTATGTGAAAAATGCGAAAGTACGAGCCAGATGCGGGCAAGTACCAGACCTGCCCCAGACATAACCGGCGTTATCCTCTAAAATAATAATCGGAACCAGGTTTAATAGACTATTTCAGTGTGGTACCACATTAATACGTGATCCAAACCAGAAACAACCCAGGATCTGGCCAACAAGTATGCGATAAATGCAAAAGTACGAGCCAGATGATCGCAAATACCAGGCCTAACGCAGACATAAGCTGCGTTATCTTCTAAAGCATTAATCGCAACCAGGTTTGTTTGGCTGGTTCGGTGTGGTACCACGTTACTCCGTGATCCAAACCAGAAAAAACCTAGGATCTGGCCAACTAGTATGCGAAAAATGCGAAAGTATGAGCCAGATGATTGTAAATACCAGAACTAACCCTGACATAACCGGCGTTATCATCCAAAATATTGATCGACACCAGGTTTCATTGACTGTTTCAGTGTATCACCACATTAATACGTGACCCTAACCAGAAAGAAATCCAGGATCTGACCATCAAGTATGCGAAAAATGCGAAAGTATGAGCCAGATGATTGCGAATTCCAGACGTATCCCAGACATAACCGGTGTTATCCTCTAAAATATTGATCGAATCCAGGTTGAATTGACTGCTTCTGTGTGGCACCACATTACTACGTGATCCGAACCAGAAAAAGCCCAGGATCTGGCCATTCAAGTATGCGAAAAATGCGAATGTATGTGGCAGATGATTGCAAATACCAGACCGCACAGGTACCTAACCGGCGTTATCCTCTAAAGTATTGATCAAATCCAGGTTTAACTGACTGTTTCTGTGTGGTATCACATTACTACGTGATCCAAATCAGAATAAGCCCAGGATCTGTCCAACAAGTATGCGAAAAACGCGAAAGTATGAGCCAGATGATTGCAGATACCAGAACTAACCCAGACATAATCAGCGTTATCCTCTTAAATACTATTCGGAACCAGCTTTTATTGACTGTTTCAGTGTGGTACCGCATTACTACGTGATGCAAAGCGGAAAAAGGCCAAGATCTGGCCAAGAAGTATGCGAAAAATGCGATTGTCCGAGCCAGATGATTGCAAATACCAGAACTAACCCAAACATAACCAGCGTTATCCTCCAAAATATTAATCGCAACCAGGTTTAATTGTCTTTTTCGGTGTGGAACCACATTACTACGGGATACAAATCAGAGAAAAACCCAGGATCTGGCCAACAAGTATGCGAAAAATGCGAAAGTATGAGCCAGATGATTGCTAATACCAGGCCTAACGCAGGCATAACCGGCGTTATCCTGTAAAACATTAATCGCAACCAGGTTTGTTTGGCTGCTTCGGTGTGGTACCACATTACTCCGTGATCCAAACCAGAAAAAGGCCAGGCTCTGTCCAACAAGTATGAGAAAAATGCGAAAGTATGAGCCAGATGATCGCAAATACCAGGCCTAACGCAGACATAACCGGCGTTATCTTCTAAAGCATTAATCGCAACCAGGTTTGTTTGGCTGTTTCGGTGTGGTACCACGTTACTCCGTGATCCAAACCAGAAAAAACCTAGGATCTGGCCAACTAGTATGCGAAAAATGCGAAAGTATGAGCCAGATGATTGTAAATACCAGAACTAACCCTGACATAACCGGCGTTATCATCCAAAATATTGATCGACACCAGGTTTCATTTACTGCTTCAGTGTGTCACCACATTAATACGTGACCCTAACCAGAAAGAAATCCAGGATCTGACCATCAAGTATGCGAAAAATGCGAAAGTATGAGCCAGATGATTGCGAATTCCAGACGTATCCCAGACATAACCGGTGTTATCCTCTAAAATATTGATCGAATCCAGGTTGAATTGACTGCTTGTGTGTGGCACCACATTACTACGTGATCCGAACCAGAAAAAGCCCAGGATCTGGCCATTCAGGTATGCGAAAAATGCGAATGTATGTGGCAGATGATTGCAAATACCAGACCGCACAGGTACCTAACCGGTGTTATCCTCTAAAGTATTGATCAAATCCAGGTTTAACTGACTGTTTCTGTGTGGTACCACATTACTACGTGATCCAGATCAGAATAAGCCCAGGATCTGTCCAACAAGTATGAGAAAAATGCGAAAGTATGTGCCAGATGATTGCTAATACCAGAACTAACCCAAACATAACCAGCGTTATCGTCCAAAATATTAATCGCAACCAGGTTTAATTGTCCGTTGCGGTGTGGAACCACATTACTACGGGATCCAAACAAAAAAAAACCCTGGATCTGGCCAACTAGTATTTTTTTTTTTTTTTTTTTTTTTTTTTGTCGTGGGGAAAATCTTCGAAAGACTCCCTCCCACCTCCTTGGGGAGAGGTGGGAGGGGTGTGTGGGATTCCCCGCGCCCGTACAACGACAGGCGCGGGACCTACCCACTAAAAACCCCACGGTGACCCTTCGGCACGCTTTGGGAGGATACCGGGAATCGCTCGAAGCATTCTTCCGGTATCCTCCCCGTGCCCGCGCTTTCGCGCCCATCCCCCGGGGGGACAATCGGTCCCCCCAGTAGACACACTGCCTCATAGCGGCGGGACGGGGCCACTCCATCCCGCCGCTATCCGTCCCGGGGCCGCGTTTAGTGGCGGCTGCGAGCCCCAACTCGCAACCGCCCGCGACCCCGTTTCCACCCCTCGGCGGCCGGGCTGGCCAACTAGTATGCGACAAACGCGAAAGTATGAGGCAGATGATTGCAAATACCAGAACTAACCCAGACATAACCGGCGTTACCCTTTAAAATATTAATCGCAACCAGGTTTAATTGACTGTTTCTGTGTGGTACCGCATTACTACGTGATCCAAACCCGAAAAAGGCCAGGCTTTGGCCAACAAGTATGCGAAAAATGCGAAAGTATGTGCCAGATGATTGCAAATACCAGAACTAACCCAGACATATCCAGCGTTATCCTCTTAAATACTAATCGGAACCAGCTTTCATTCACCGTCTCAGTGTGGTACCACATTACTACGTGATCCAAACCAGAAGAAACCCAGGATCTTGCCTGCAAGTATGCGAAAAATGCGAAAGTACGAGACAGATGAGGGCAAATACCAGACCTAACCCACACATAGCCGGCGTTATTCTCTAAAATATTAATCGCAACCAGGTTTAATTGACTGTATCAGTGTGGAGTCACGTTACTACGGGATCCAAACCAGAAAAAACCCAGGATCTGGCCAACAAGTATGCGAAAAATGCGAAAGTATGAGCCACATGAGAGCAAATCCCAGACCTAACCGAGACATAACCGGCGTTATCCTCTAAAATATTAATCGCAACCAGGTTTAATTGACTGTCTCGGAGTGGTACCGCATTACTACGTGATCCAAACCGGAAAAAGGCCAAGATCTGGCCAACAAGTATGCGAAAAATGCGAAAGTCGGAGCCAGATGATTGCAAATACCAGAACTAACCCAAACATAACCAGCGTTATCCTCCAAAATATTAATAGCAACCAGGTTTAATTGTCTGTTTCGGTGTAGAAACACATTACTACGGGATCCAGACCAAAAAAAACCCTGGATCTGGCCAACAAGTATGCGAAAAACGCGAAAGTATGAGCCAGATGATTGCAAATACCAGAACTAACCCAGACATATCCAGCGTTATCCTCTTAAATACTAATCGGAACCAGCTTTCATTGACTGTTTCAGTGTGGTACCACATTACTACGTGATCCAAACCAGAAGAAACCCAGGATCTTGCCAACAAGTATGCGAAAAATGCGAAAGTACGATCCAGATAAGGGCAAATACCAGACCTAACCCAGCCATAACCAGTGTTATCCTTTAAAATATTAATCGCACCAGGTTTAATTGACTGTCTCGGTGTGGTACTGCATTACTGCGTGATCCAAACCAGAAAAAGCCCAGGATCTTGCCAACAAGTATGAGAAAAATGCGAAAATACGATCCAGATAAGGGCAAACACCAGACCTAACCCAGCCATAACCAGTGTTATCCTTTAAAATATTAATCGCACCAGGTTTAATTGACTGTCTCGGTGTGGTACTGCATTACTGCGTGATCCAAACCAGAAAAAGCCCAGGATCTTGCCAACAAGTATGCGAAAAACGGGAAAGTACGAGCCACATGAGAGCAAATCCCAGACCTAACCGAGACATAACCAGCGTTATCCTCTACAATATTAATCGCAACCAGGTTTAATTGACTGTTACGGAGTGGTACCGCATTACTACGTGATCCAAACCAGAAAAAACCCAGGATCTGGCCAACAAGTGTGCGAAAAACGTGAACATACGATCCAGATAAGGGCAAATACCAGACCTAACCCAGCCATAACCGGTGTTATCCTTTAAAATATTAATCGCACCAGGTTTAATTGACTGTTTCGGTGTGGAGCCACATTACTACAGGATCCATACCAGAAAAAACCCAGGATCTGGCCAACAAGTATGCGAAAAACGCGATAGTATGAGTCAGATGATTGCGAATACCGGAACTAGCCCAGACATATCCAGCGTTATCCTCTAAAATACTAATCGGAACAAGCTTTTATTGACTGTCTCAGTGCGGTACCACAACACTACGTGATCCAAACCAGGAAAATCCCAGGATCTGGCCAACATGTATGCGAAAAACGCGAAAGTACCAGCCACATGAGAGCAAATCCCAGACCTAACCGAGACATAACCGGCGTTATCCTCTAAAATATTAATCGCAACCAGGTTTAATTGACTGTTTCGGAGTGGTACCGCATTACTACGTGATCCAAACCAGAAAAAGGCCAGGCTCTGTCCAACAAGTATGAGAAAAATACGAAAGTATGTGCCAGATAATTGAAAATACCAGAACTAACCCATACGTAACCAGCGTTATCCTCCAAAATATTAATCGCAACCAGGTTTAATTGTCTGTTTCGGTGTGGAACCACATTACTACGGGATCCAAACCAAAAAAAACCCTGGATATGGCCAACAAGTATGCGAAAAACGCGAAAGTATGAGCCAGATGATTGCAAATACCAGAACTAACCCAGACATATCCAGCGTTATCCTCTAGAATATTATTCGCAACCAGGTTTAATTGACTGTTTCGGTGTGGTACCGCATTACTACGTGATCCAAACCAGGATTGGCCCTGGATCCGGCCAACAAATATGCGAAAAATGCGAAACTACGAGCCAGATGAGGGCAAATACCAGACCTAACCGAGACATAACCGGCGTTATCCTCTAAAATATTAATCGCAACAAGGTTTAATTGACAGTTTCGGTGTGGTACCGCATTACTACGTGATCGAAACCACAAAAAGCCCTTGATCTGGCCAACAAGTATGTGAAAAATGCGAAAGTACGAGCCAGATGCGGGCAAGTACCAGACCTGCCCCAGACATAACCGGCGTTATCCTCTAAAATAATAATCGGAACCAGGTTTAATAGACTATTTCAGTGTGGTACCACATTAATACGTGATCCAAACCAGAAACAACCCAGGATCTGGCCAACAAGTATGCGATAAATGCAAAAGTACGAGCCAGATGATCGCAAATACCAGGCCTAACGCAGACATAAGCTGCGTTATCTTCTAAAGCATTAATCGCAACCAGGTTTGTTTGGCTGGTTCGGTGTGGTACCACGTTACTCCGTGATCCAAACCAGAAAAAACCTAGGATCTGGCCAACTAGTATGCGAAAAATGCGAAAGTATGAGCCAGATGATTGTAAATACCAGAACTAACCCTGACATAACCGGCGTTATCATCCAAAATATTGATCGACACCAGGTTTCATTGACTGTTTCAGTGTATCACCACATTAATACGTGACCCTAACCAGAAAGAAATCCAGGATCTGACCATCAAGTATGCGAAAAATGCGAAAGTATGAGCCAGATGATTGCGAATTCCAGACGTATCCCAGACATAACCGGTGTTATCCTCTAAAATATTGATCGAATCCAGGTTGAATTGACTGCTTCTGTGTGGCACCACATTACTACGTGATCCGAACCAGAAAAAGCCCAGGATCTGGCCATTCAAGTATGCGAAAAATGCGAATGTATGTGGCAGATGATTGCAAATACCAGACCGCACAGGTACCTAACCGGCGTTATCCTCTAAAGTATTGATCAAATCCAGGTTTAACTGACTGTTTCTGTGTGGTATCACATTACTACGTGATCCAAATCAGAATAAGCCCAGGATCTGTCCAACAAGTATGCGAAAAACGCGAAAGTATGAGCCAGATGATTGCAGATACCAGAACTAACCCAGACATAATCAGCGTTATCCTCTTAAATACTATTCGGAACCAGCTTTTATTGACTGTTTCAGTGTGGTACCGCATTACTACGTGATGCAAAGCGGAAAAAGGCCAAGATCTGGCCAAGAAGTATGCGAAAAATGCGATTGTCCGAGCCAGATGATTGCAAATACCAGAACTAACCCAAACATAACCAGCGTTATCCTCCAAAATATTAATCGCAACCAGGTTTAATTGTCTTTTTCGGTGTGGAACCACATTACTACGGGATACAAATCAGAGAAAAACCCAGGATCTGGCCAACAAGTATGCGAAAAATGCGAAAGTATGAGCCAGATGATTGCTAATACCAGGCCTAACGCAGGCATAACCGGCGTTATCCTGTAAAACATTAATCGCAACCAGGTTTGTTTGGCTGCTTCGGTGTGGTACCACATTACTCCGTGATCCAAACCAGAAAAAGGCCAGGCTCTGTCCAACAAGTATGAGAAAAATGCGAAAGTATGAGCCAGATGATCGCAAATACCAGGCCTAACGCAGACATAACCGGCGTTATCTTCTAAAGCATTAATCGCAACCAGGTTTGTTTGGCTGTTTCGGTGTGGTACCACGTTACTCCGTGATCCAAACCAGAAAAAACCTAGGATCTGGCCAACTAGTATGCGAAAAATGCGAAAGTATGAGCCAGATGATTGTAAATACCAGAACTAACCCTGACATAACCGGCGTTATCATCCAAAATATTGATCGACACCAGGTTTCATTTACTGCTTCAGTGTGTCACCACATTAATACGTGACCCTAACCAGAAAGAAATCCAGGATCTGACCATCAAGTATGCGAAAAATGCGAAAGTATGAGCCAGATGATTGCGAATTCCAGACGTATCCCAGACATAACCGGTGTTATCCTCTAAAATATTGATCGAATCCAGGTTGAATTGACTGCTTGTGTGTGGCACCACATTACTACGTGATCCGAACCAGAAAAAGCCCAGGATCTGGCCATTCAGGTATGCGAAAAATGCGAATGTATGTGGCAGATGATTGCAAATACCAGACCGCACAGGTACCTAACCGGTGTTATCCTCTAAAGTATTGATCAAATCCAGGTTTAACTGACTGTTTCTGTGTGGTACCACATTACTACGTGATCCAGATCAGAATAAGCCCAGGATCTGTCCAACAAGTATGAGAAAAATGCGAAAGTATGTGCCAGATGATTGCTAATACCAGAACTAACCCAAACATAACCAGCGTTATCGTCCAAAATATTAATCGCAACCAGGTTTAATTGTCCGTTGCGGTGTGGAACCACATTACTACGGGATCCAAACAAAAAAAAACCCTGGATCTGGCCAACTAGTATTTTTTTTTTTTTTTTTTTTTTTTTTTGTCGTGGGGAAAATCTTCGAAAGACTCCCTCCCACCTCCTTGGGGAGAGGTGGGAGGGGTGTGTGGGATTCCCCGCGCCCGTACAACGACAGGCGCGGGACCTACCCACTAAAAACCCCACGGTGACCCTTCGGCACGCTTTGGGAGGATACCGGGAATCGCTCGAAGCATTCTTCCGGTATCCTCCCCGTGCCCGCGCTTTCGCGCCCATCCCCCGGGGGGACAATCGGTCCCCCCAGTAGACACACTGCCTCATAGCGGCGGGACGGGGCCACTCCATCCCGCCGCTATCCGTCCCGGGGCCGCGTTTAGTGGCGGCTGCGAGCCCCAACTCGCAACCGCCCGCGACCCCGTTTCCACCCCTCGGCGGCCGGGCTGGCCAACTAGTATGCGACAAACGCGAAAGTATGAGGCAGATGATTGCAAATACCAGAACTAACCCAGACATAACCGGCGTTACCCTTTAAAATATTAATCGCAACCAGGTTTAATTGACTGTTTCTGTGTGGTACCGCATTACTACGTGATCCAAACCCGAAAAAGGCCAGGCTTTGGCCAACAAGTATGCGAAAAATGCGAAAGTATGTGCCAGATGATTGCAAATACCAGAACTAACCCAGACATATCCAGCGTTATCCTCTTAAATACTAATCGGAACCAGCTTTCATTCACCGTCTCAGTGTGGTACCACATTACTACGTGATCCAAACCAGAAGAAACCCAGGATCTTGCCTGCAAGTATGCGAAAAATGCGAAAGTACGAGACAGATGAGGGCAAATACCAGACCTAACCCACACATAGCCGGCGTTATTCTCTAAAATATTAATCGCAACCAGGTTTAATTGACTGTATCAGTGTGGAGTCACGTTACTACGGGATCCAAACCAGAAAAAACCCAGGATCTGGCCAACAAGTATGCGAAAAATGCGAAAGTATGAGCCAGATGATTGCAAATACCAGACATAACCGAGACATATCCAGCGTTATCCTCTAGAATATTATTTGCAACCAGGTTTAATTGACTGTTTAGGTGTGGTACCGCATTACTACGTGATCCTAACCTGAAAAAAGCCAGGATCTGGCCAACAAGAATGCGAAAAATGCGAAAGTACGAGCCATATGAGGGCAAATACCAGACCTGACCGAGACACAACCGGCGTCATTCTCTAAAATAATAATCGCAACAAGGTTTAATTGACTCTTTCGGTGTGGAACCACACTACTAGGGGATCCAAACCAGAAAAAACCCAGGATCTGGCCAACAAGTATGCGAAAAATGCGAAAGTATGAGCTAGATGATGGCAAATACCAGACCTCACCCAGACATAACCGGCGTTATCCTCTAAAATAATAATCGGAATCAGGTTTAATTGACTATTTCAGTGTGGTACCACATTAATACGTGATCCAAACCAGAAACAACCCAGGATCTGGCCAACAAGCATGCGAAAAATGCAAAGGTACGAGCCAGATGAGGGCAAATCCCAGACCTAACCGAGACATAACCTGCGTTACCCTCTAAAATATTAATCGCAACCAGGTTTAATTGACTGTTTCGTTGTGGTACCGCAATACTACGTGATCCAAACCAGAAAAAACCCAGGATCTGGCGAACAAGTATGCGAAAAACGTGAACGTACGAGTCAGATGAGGGCAAATACCAGACCTACCCAGACATAACCGGCGTTATCCTTTAAAATATTAATCGCAACCAGGTTTAATTAACTGTGTCGGTGTGGTACCGCATTACTACGAGATCCAAACCAGAAAAGACCCAGGATCTGGCCAACAAGTATGCGAAAAATGCAAAAGTACGAGCCAGATGAGGGCAAATCCCAGACATAACCGAGACATAACCGGCGTTATCCTCTAAAATATTATTCGCAACCAGGTTTAATTGACTGTTTCGGTGTGGTACCACACTACTGCGTGATCCAAACCAGAAAAAACGCAGGATCTCGCCAACAAGTATGTGAAAAATGCGAAAGTATGGGGCAGATGATTGCAAATACCAGACCTACCACAAACCTAACCGGTGTTATCCTCTAAAGTATTGATCGAATCCAGGTTTAAGTGACTGTTTTGGTGTGGTAGCACATTTCTACGTGATCAAAATCAGAAAAAGCCCAGGATCTGGCCTACAAGTATGCGAAAAATGCATGAGTATGAGGCAGATGATCGCAAATACCAGACCTAACCCAGGCATAACTTGCGTGGTCCTCTAAAATATTAATCGGAACCAGGTTTTATTGACCATTTCAGTGTGGTGTCACATAAATACGTGATCCTAATCAGAAAAAAACCCAGGAACTGGCCATTCAAGTATGCGAAAAATGCGAAAGTATGAGCTAGATGATGGCAAATACCAGACCTAACCCAGACATAACCAGCGTTGTCCTCTAAAATATTAATCGTAACCAGATTTAATTGCCAGTTTCGGGGTGGTATCACATTACTACGAGACCCAAACCAGAAAAAACCCAGGATCTGGCCAACAGGTATGCGAAAAATGCAAAAGTATGAGGCAGGTGGTTGCAAATACCAGATCTAACCCAGACATAACCGGCGTTATCCTCTAAAGTGTTGACCGAATCCAGGTTTAATTGACTGTTTCGGTGTGGTATCACATTGCTACGTGACGCAAACCAGAAAAAACCCAGGATCTGGCCAACAAGTATGCGAAAAATGCGAAAGTATGAGCCAGATGAATGGAAATACCAGACCTAACACAAACCTAACCGGCGTTATCCTCTAAAATATTAGTCGGAACCAGATTTAATTGACTGTTGCAGTGTGGTACCACATTACTACGTGATCAAAACCAGAAAAAGCCCAGGATTTGGCCAACAAGTATGCGAAAAATGCGAAAGTATAAGGCAGATGATTGTAAATACCAGACCTAACACAAACCTAAACGGTGTTAGCCTCTAAAATATTGATCGAATCCAAGTTGAATGGACTTTCTCAGTCTGGTATCACATTACTACGTGATGCAAACCAGAAAGAAACACAGGACCTGGCCAACAGGTATGCGAAGAATGCGAATGTATGAGCCAGATATGGGTAAATACCAGACCTAAACGAGACGCATCCTTTAAAATATTGATCGAAGCCACGTTTAATTGACTGTTTCAGTATGGTACCGCATTACTACGAGATCTAAACCAGAAAAAGTACAGGATCTGGCCAACAAGTGTGCGATGAACGCGAAAGTATGACCCAGGTGATTCCAAACACCAGGCCTAACACAAACCTAACCCGTGTGATCCTCTAAAATATTGATCGAATCCAGGTTTAATTGACAGTTTCATTCTGGTACCACATTACTACGTAATACAAACCAGAAAAAACGCAGGATCTGGCCAGCTAGTATGCGAAAAATGTGAAAGTATGAGGAAGATGATTGCAAACACCAGACGTTACCCAGACATAACCGGCGCTATCCTCTAAAATATTAATGGCAACCAGGTATAATTGACTGTCTCGGTGTGGTACCGCATTACTACGTGGTCCAAGCCAGAAAAAAGCCAGGATCTGATCATTCAAGTATGCGAAAAATGCGAAAGTATGAGGCAGATGATTGCAAATACCAGAACATGCCCAGACTTAACCGGCGTTATCCTCTAAAATATTAGTCGGAACCAGATTTAATTGACTGTTGCAGTGTGGTACCACATTACTACGTGATCCAAACCAGAAAAAACGCAGGATCTGGCCAACTAGTATTCGAAAAATGCGAAAGTATGAGGAAGATGATTGCAAACACCAGACGTAACCCAGACATAACCGGCGTTATCCTCTAAAATATTAATCGCAACCAGGTTTAATTGACTGTCTCGGAGTGGTACCGCATTACTACGTGATCCAAACCGGAAAAAGGCCAAGATCTGGCCAAAAAGTATGCGAAAAATGCGAATGTCGGAGCCAGATGATTGCAAATACCAGAACTAACCCAAACATAACCAGCGTTATCCTCCAAAATATTAATAGCAACCAGGTTTAATTGTCTGTTTCGGTGTAGAAACACATTACTATGGGATCCAAACCAAAAAAAACCCTGGATCTGGCCAACAAGTATGCGAAAAACGCGAAAGTATGAGCCAGATGATTGCAAATACCAGAACTAACCCAGACATATCCAGCGTTATCCTCTTAAATACTAATCGGAACCAGCTTTCATTGACTGTTTCAGTGTGGTACCACATTACTACGTGATCCAAACCAGAAGAAACCCAGGATCTTGCCAACAAGTATGCGAAAAATGCGAAAGTACGAGACAGATGAGGGCAAATACCAGACCTAACCCAGACATAGCCGGCGTTATCCTCTAAAATATTAATCGCACCAGGTTTAATTGACTCTTTCAGTGTGGAGTCACATTACTACGGGATCCAAACCAGAAAAAACCCAGGATCTGGCCAACAAGTATGCGAAAAATGCGAAAATACGAGCCAGATGAGGGCAAATACAACACCTAACCGAGACATAACCGGCGTTATCCTCTAAAATATTAATCGCAACCAGGTTTAATTGACTGTTTCGTTGTGGTACCGCATTACTACGTGATCCAAACCAGAAAAAGGCCATGCTCTGGCCAACAAGTATGCGAAAGACACGAAAGTACGAGCCACATGAGAGCAAATCCCAGACCTAACCGAGACATAACCGGCGTTATCCTCTAAAATATTAATCGCAACCAGGTTTAATTGACTGTCTCGGAGTGGTACCGCATTACTACGTGATCCAAACCGGAAAAAGGCCAAGATCTGGCCAACAAGTATGCGAAAAATGCGAAAGTCGGAGCCAGATGATTGCAAATACCAGAACTAACCCAAACATAACCAGCGTTATCCTCCAAAATATTAATAGCAACCAGGTTTAATTGTCTGTTTCGGTGTAGAAACACATTACTACGGGATCCAGACCAAAAAAAACCCTGGATCTGGCCAACAAGTATGCGAAAAACGCGAAAGTATGAGCCAGATGATTGCAAATACCAGAACTAACCCAGACATATCCAGCGTTATCCTCTTAAATACTAATCGGAACCAGCTTTCATTGACTGTTTCAGTGTGGTACCACATTACTACGTGATCCAAACCAGAAGAAACCCAGGATCTTGCCAACAAGTATGCGAAAAATGCGAAAGTACGAGACAGATGAGGGCAAATACCAGACCTAACCCAGACATAGCCGGCGTTATCCTCTAAAATATTAATCGCACCCAGGTTTAATTGACTGTTTCAGTGTGGAGTCACATTACTACGGGCTCCAAACCAGAAAAAACCCAGGATCTGGCCAAAAAGTATGCGGAAAACTCGAAAGTATGAGCCAGATGATCGCAAATACCAGACATAACCGGGACATATCCAGCGTTATCCTCTAGAATATTATTCGCAACCAGGTTTAATTGACTGTTTAGGTGTGGTACCGCATTACTACGTGATCCAAACCAGGATTGGCCCTGGATACGGCCAACAAATATGCGAAAAATGCGAAACTACGAGCCAGATGAGGGCAAATACCAGACCTAACCGAGACATAACCGGCGTAATCCTCTAAAATATTAATCGCAACAAGGTTTAATTGACAGTTTCGGTGTGGTACCGCATTACTACGTGATCCAAACCAGAAAAAGCCCTGGATCTGGCCAACAAGTATGTGAAAAATGCGAAAGTACGAGCCAGATGCGGGCAAATACCAGACCTAACCCAGACATAACCGGCGTCATCCTCTAAAATAATAATCGCAACCGGGTTTAATTGGCTGTTTCGGTGTAGAACCACACTACTAGGGGATCCAAACCAGAAAAAACCCAGGATCTGACCATTCAAGTATGCGAAAAATGCGAAAGTATGAGCTAGATGATGGCAAATACCAGACCTCACCCAGACATAACCGGCGTTATTCTCTAAAATAATAATCGGAACCAGGTTTAATTGACAGTTTCGGTGTGGTACCGCATTACTACGTGATCCAAACTAGAAAAAGCCCTGGATCTGGCCAACAAGTATGTGAAAAATGCGAAAGTACGAGCCAGATGCGGGCAAATACCAGACCTAACCCAGACATAACCGGCGTCATCCTCTAAAATAATAATCGCAACCGGGTTTAAGTGGCTGTTTCGGTGTAGAACCACACTACTAGGGGATCCAAACCAGAAAAAACCCAGGATCTGGCCAACAAGTATGCGAAAAATGCGAAAGTATGACCCAGATGATTGCAAATACTAGAACTAACCCAGACATAACCGGCGTTATCCTCCAAAATATTAATCGCAGCCAGGTTTAATTGACGGTTTCAGTGTAGTACCACATTACTACGTGGTCCTAGCCAGAAAATGGCCAGGATCTGACCATTCAAGTATGTGAAAAATGCGAAAGTATGAGCTAGATAATTGCAAATACCAGAACTAACCCAAACATAACCAGCGTTATCCTCTTAAATACTTATCGGAACCAGCTTTCATTGACTGTTTCAGTGTGGTACCACATTACTACGTGATCCAAACCAGAAGAAACCCAGGATCTTGCCAACAAGTATGCGAAAAATGCGAAAGTACGAGACAGATGAGGGCAAATACCAGACCTAACCCAGACATAACCGGCGTCATCCTCTAAAATAATAATCGCAACCGGGTTTAATTGGCTGTTTCGGTGTAGAACCACACTACTAGGGGATCCAAACCAGAAAAAACCCAGGATCTGACCATTCAAGTATGCGAAAAATGCGAAAGTATGAGCTAGATGATGGCAAATACCAGACCTCACCCAGACATAACCGGCGTTATTCTCTAAAATAATAATC
Source organism: Colletes latitarsis (assembly GCF_051014445.1). Lineage (NCBI taxonomy): Eukaryota > Metazoa > Arthropoda > Insecta > Hymenoptera > Colletidae > Colletes > Colletes latitarsis. The sequence goes on from NC_135137.1 coordinate 5,506,693, forward strand.
GGAACCAGGTTTAATTGACAGTTTCGGTGTGGTACCGCATTACTACGTGATCCAAACTAGAAAAAGCCCTGGATCTGGCCAACAAGTATGTGAAAAATGCGAAAGTACGAGCCAGATGCGGGCAAATACCAGACCTAACCCAGACATAACCGGCGTCATCCTCTAAAATAATAATCGCAACCGGGTTTAAGTGGCTGTTTCGGTGTAGAACCACACTACTAGGGGATCCAAACCAGAAAAAACCCAGGATCTGGCCAACAAGTATGCGAAAAATGCGAAAGTATGACCCAGATGATTGCAAATACTAGAACTAACCCAGACATAACCGGCGTTATCCTCCAAAATATTAATCGCAGCCAGGTTTAATTGACGGTTTCAGTGTAGTACCACATTACTACGTGGTCCTAGCCAGAAAATGGCCAGGATCTGACCATTCAAGTATGTGAAAAATGCGAAAGTATGAGCTAGATAATTGCAAATACCAGAACTAACCCAAACATAACCAGCGTTATCTTCCAAAATATTAATCGCAACCAGGTTTAATTGTCTGTTTCGGTGTGGAAACACATTACTACGGGATCCAAACCAAAAAAAACCCTGGATCTGGCCAACAAGTATGCGAAAAACGCGAAAGTATGAGCCAGATGATTGCAAATACCAGAACTAACCCAGACATATCCAGCGTTATCCTCTTAAATACTTATCGGAACCAGCTTTCATTGACTGTTTCAGTGTGGTACCACATTACTACGTGATCCAAACCAGAAGAAACCCAGGATCTTGCCAACAAGTATGCGAAAAATGCGAAAGTACGAGACAGATGAGGGCAAATACCAGACCTAACCCAGACATAGCCGGCGTAATCCTCTAAAATATTAATCGCAACAAGGTTTAATTGACAGTTTCGGTGTGGTACCGCATTACTACGTGATCCAAACCAGAAAAAGCCCTGGATCTGGCCAACAAGTATGTGAAAAATGCGAAAGTACGAGCCAGATGCGGGCAAGTACCAGACCTAACCCAGACATAACCGGCGTTATCCTCTAAAATATTAACCGCAACCAGGTTAAATTGACTATTTCGGTGTGGAACCACATTACTACGGGAGCCTAACCTGAAAAAAGCCAGGATCTGGCCAACAAGAATGCGTAAAATGCGAAAGTACGAGCCATATGAGGGCAAATACCAGACCTGACCGAGACATAACCGGCGTTATCCTCTAAAATATAATTCGCAACCAGGTTTAATTGACTGTTTCAGTGTGGTGTCACATTACTACGGGATCCAAACCAGAAAAAACCCAGGATCTGGCCAACAAGTATGAGAAAAACGCGAAAGTATGAGCCAGATGATTGCAAATACCAGAACTAACCCAGACATAACCGGCGTTATCCTCTAAAATATTAATCGCAACCAGGTTTAATTGACTCTTTCGGTGTGGAATCACATTACTACGTGATCCAAACCAGAAAAAGGCCAGGCTCTGTCCAACAAGTATGAGAAAAATGCGAAAGTACGAGCTAGATGATTGCAAATACCAGAACTAACCCAAACATAACCGGCGTTATCCTCTAAAATAATAATCGGAACCAGGTTTAACTGACTGTTTCGGTGTGGTACCACATTACTACGTGATCCAAACGAGAAAAAGTACAGGATCTGGCCAACAAGTGTGCGATGAACCCGAAAGTATGACCCAGGTGATTCCAAACACCAGGCCTAACACAAACCTAACCAGTGTGATCCTCTAAAATATTGATCGAATCCAGGCTTAATTGACAGTTTCATTTGGTACCACATTACTACGTAATACGAACCAGAAAAAACGCAGGATCTGGCCAGCTAGTATGCGAAAAATGCGAAAGTATGAGGAAGATGATTGCAAACACCAGACGTTACCCAGACATAACCGGCGTTATCCTCTAAAATATTAATGGCAACCAGGTATAATTGACTGTTTCGGTGTGGTACCGCATTACTACGTGGTCCAAGCCAGAAAAAGGCCAGGATCTGACCATTCAAGTATGCGAGAAATGCGAAAATATGAGCCAGATGATAGCAAATACCAGACCGAGCACGAACCTAAACGTTATTATCCTCTTAAATATTGATAGAAACCGAGTTGAATTGGCTGTTTCAGCCTGTTTCCGCATTACATCGTGATCCAAACCAGATCGAAACACAGGACCTGACCAACATGTATGCGAAGAAAGCGAAAGTATGAGCCAGATGATAGCAAATACCAGACCAAGCACAAACCTAAACGGTGTTATCCTCTTAAATATTGATCGAAACCAAGATGAATTGACTTTCTCAGTCTGGTACCACATTACTACGTGATCCAAACCAGAAAGAAACACAGGATCTAGCCAACAAGTATGCGAAGAATGCGAATGTATGAGCCAGATGCGGGAAAATACCAAACCTAGACGAGATCCAACCGGAGTTATCCTTCACAATATTGATCGAGGCCACGCTTAATTGACTGTTTCAGTATGGTACCGCACTACTACGAGATCCAAACCAGAAAAAGTCCAGGATATGGCCAACAAGTGTGCGATGAACGCGAAAGTATGACCCAGATGATTGCAAACACCAGGCCTAACACAAACGTAACCGGTATGATCCTCTAAAATATTGATCGAATCCAGGTTTAATTGACAGTTTCATTCTGGTACCACATTACTGCGTGACCCAAACCAGAAAAAGCCCAGGATCTGGCCAACAAGTATGCGAAAGATGCGAAAGTATGAGGCAGATGATTGCAAATACCAGAACATACCCAGACTTAACCGGAGTTGTCCTCTAAAATATTAGTCGGAACCAGATTTAATTGACAGTTGCAGTGTGGTACCACATTAATACGCGATCCTAACCTGAAAAAAGCCAGGATCTGGCCAACTAGTATTCGAAAAATGCGAAAGTATGAGCTAGATGATGGCAAATGCCAGACCTAACCGAGACATAACCGGCGTGATACTCTAAAATATATATCGCAACCAAGTTTAATTGACTGTTTCGCTGTGGTACCACATTAATTCGTGATCCTAACCTGGAAAAAGCCAGGATCTGACCAACAAGAATGCAAAACATGCGAAAGTACGAGCCAGATGATTGCAAATACCAGACGTAACCCAGACATAAACGGTGTTATCCTCTAGAATATTGATTGAATCCAGGTTGCATGGACTATTTCTGTGTGGCACCACATTAATACATGATCCTAACCAGAAAAAAACCCAGGATCTGGCCTACAAGTATGCGAAAAATGCGAAAGTATGAGGCAGATGATTGCAAATACCAGACCTCACCCAGCCATAGCCGGCGTTATCCTCTAAAATATTAATCGGAACCAGGTTTAAGTGACTGTTTCTGTGTGGTACCACATTACTACGTGACGCAAACCAGAAAAAACCCAGGATCTGGCCAACTGGTATGCGAAAAATGCGAAAGTATGAGCCAGATGATTGCTAATACCAGGCCTAACCCAGACATAACCGGCGTTATCCTCTAAAACATTAATCGCAACCATGTTTAATTGACTGTTACTGTGTGGTACCACATTACTACGTGATCCAAACCATAAAAAACCCAGGATCTGGCCAACAAGTTTGCGAAAAATTCGAAAGTATGAGCCAGATGAATGCAAATACCAGAACTAACCCCGACATAACCGGCGTTATCCTCTAAAATGTTAATCGTAACCAGATTTAATTGACAGTTTCGGTGTGGTATCACATTACTACGTGATCCAAATCAGAAGAAGCCCAGAGTCTGGCCTACAAGTATGCGAAAAAAGCGAAAGTATGAGCCAGATGATTGCTAATACCAGGCCTAACACAAACCTAAACGGTGTTATTCTCTTAAATATTGATCGAATACAGGTTTAATTTACAGTTTCATTCTGGTACCACATTACTACGTGATCCCAACCAGAAAAAGCCCAGGATCTGGCCAACAAGCATGCGAGAAATGCGAAAGTGAAAGCCAGATGATAGCAAATACCAGACCGAGCACAAACCTGAACGTTGTCATCCTCTTATATATTGATAGAAACCGAGTTGAATTGAATGTGGCCACGTTTAATTGACTGTTTCAGTATGGTACCGCATTAGTACGAGATCCAAACCAGAAAATGTCCAGGATATGGCCAACAAGTGTGCGATGAACGCGAAGGTATGTCCCAGATTATTGCAAACACCAGGCCAAACACAAACCTAACCGGTGTGATCCTCTAAAATATTGATCGAATCCAGGTTTAATTGACAGTTTCATTCCGGTACCACATTACTGCGTGATCCAAACTAGAAAAAGCCCAGGATCTGGCCAACAAGTATGCGAAAGATTCGAAAGTATGAGGCAGATGATTGCAAATACCAGACCTAACCCAGAAATAACCGGCGTTATCCTCTAAAATATTATTCGCAACCAGGTTTAATTGACTGTTTCGGTGTGGTACCGCATTACTACGTGGACCAAGCCAGAAAAAGGCCAGGATCTGACCATTCAAGTATGCGAAAAATGCGAAAGTATGAGCTAGATGATGGCAAATACCAGACCTAACCCAGACATAACCGGCGTTATCCTCTAAAACATTAATCGCAACCATGTTTAATTGACTGTTACTGTGTGGTACCACATTACTACGTGATCCAAACCATAAAAAACCCAGGATCTGGACAACAAGTTTGCGAAAAATTCGAAAGTATGGGCCAGATGATAGCAAATACCAGACCGAGCACAAACCTGAACGTTGTCATCCTCTTATATATTGATAGAAACCGAGTTGAATTGATCGTGGCCACGTTTAATTGACTGTTTCAGTATGGTACCGCATTACTACGAGATCCAAACCAGAAAATGTCCAGGATATGGCCAACAAGTGTGCGATGAACGCGAAGGTATGTCCCAGATTATTGCAAACACCAGGCCAAACACAAACCTAACCGGTGTGATCCTCTAAAATATTAGTCGGAACAAGGTTTAATTGTCTGTTTCGGTGTGGTACCACATTACTACGTGATCCAAACCAGAAAAAACGCAGGATCTGGCCAACAAGAATGCAAAACATGCGAAAGTATGAGGCAGATATATTGCAAATGCCAGACCTAACACAAACCTAACCGGTGTTATCCTATAAAATATTGATCGAAAGCAGCTCTAATTGATTATTTCAGTGTGGCACCACATTAATACGCGATCCTAACCAGAGAAAAACCCAGGATTTTGCCAACAAGTATGGGCAAAATGTAAAAGTATGAGCCAGATGATAGCAAATACCAGACCTATCCCAGAAATAACCGGCGTTATCCTCTAAAATATTATTCGCAACCAGGTTTAATTGACTGTTTCGGTGTGGTACCGCATTACTACGTGGACCAAGCCAGAAAAAGGCCAGGATCTGACCATTCAAGTATGCGAAAAATGCGAAAGTATGAGCTAGTTGATGGCAAATACCAGACCTAACCCAGACATATCCGGCGTTCTCCTCCAAAATATTGATCGAATTCAGATTTAATTGACTGTTTCGGTCTGGTACCACATTACTACGTGGACCAAGCCAGAAAAAGGCCAGGATCTGGCCAACAAGTATGCGAAAAATACGATAGTATGAGCCAGATCATTGCAAATACCAGGCTAACACAAACCTAACCGGTGTGATCCTCTAAAATAATGACCGAATCCAGGATTAATTGACCGTTTCATTCTGGTACCACGTTACTACGAGATCCTAACCAGAAAAAGCCCAGGATCTGGCCAACAAGCATGCGAGAAATGCGAAAATATGAGCCAGATGATAGCATATACCAGACCGAGCACGAACCTAAATGTTATTATCCTCTTAAATATTGATAGAAACCGAGTTGAATTGGCTGTTTCAGCCTGTTTCCGCATTACATCGTGATCCAAACCAGATCGAAACACAGGACCTGACCAACATGTATGCGAAGAAAGCGAAAGTATGAGCCAGATGATTGCAAATACCAGGCCTAAACGTGAACTAACCGGTGTTATACTTTAAAATATGGATCGAGGTCAGGTTTAATGGACTGTTTATTGTTGTACCACATGACTACACAATCCCAACCAGAAAAAGCCCAGGATCTGGCCATCAAGCATGCGAGAAATGCGAAAGTATGAGCCAGATGATAGCAAATACCAGACCAAGCACAAACCTAAACGGTGTTATCCTCTTAAATATTGATCGAAACCAAGATGAATTGTCTGTTTCAGTATGGTACCGCATTACTACGAGATCCAAACCAGAAAAAGTCCAGGATATGGCCAACAAGTGTGCGATGAACGCGAAAGTATGACCCAGATGATGGCAAATACCAGACCTAACCCAGACATATCCGGTGGTATCCTCTAAAATATTGATTGAATCCAGGTTGAATGGACTATTTCTGTGTGGCACCACATTAATACATGATCCTAACCAGAACAAAACCCAGGATCTGGCCTACAAGTATGCGAAAAATGCGAAAGTATGAGGCAGATGATTGCAAATACCAGACCTCACCCAGGCATATCCGGCGTTGTCCTCTAAAATATTATTCGCAACCAGGTTTAATTGACTGTTTCGGTGTGTTACCACACTACTACGTGATCCAAACCAGAAAAAGCCCAGGATCTGGCCTACAAGTATGCGAAAAATGCAAAAGTATGAGGCAGATGATTGCAAATACCAGACCACACCCAGGCATACCCGGCGTTGTCCTCTAAAATATTATTCGCAACCAGGTTTAATTGACTGTTTCGGTGTGTTACCACACTACTACGTGATCCAAACCAGAAAAAACGCAGGATCTCGCCAACAAGTATGTGAAAAATGCGAAAGTATGAGGCAGATGATCGCAAATACCAGACGCAACCCCGACCTAACCGGTGTCATCCTCTAAAATATTGATCGAATCCAGGTTGAATGGACTATTTCTGGGGAGCACCACATTACTACGTGATCCGAACCAGATAAAAACCCAGGATCTGGCCAACAGGTATGCGAAAAATGCAAAAGTATGAGGCAGATGGTTGCAAATACCAGATCTAACCCAGACATAACCGGCGTTGTCCTCTAAAGTGTTGATCGAATCCAGGTTTAGTTGACTGTTTCGGTGTGGTATCACATTACTACGTGACGCAAACCAGAAAAAACCCAGGATCTGGCCAACTGGTATGCGAAAAATTCGAAAGTATGAGCCAGATGAATGCAAATACCAGAACTAACCCCGACATAACCGGCGTTAACCTCTTAAATGTTAATCGTAACCAGATTTAATTGACAGTTTCGGTGTGGTATCACATTACTACGTGATCCAAATCAGAAGAAGCCCAGAGTCTGGCCTACAAGTATGCGAAAAAAGCGAAAGTATGAGCCAGATGATTGCTAATACCAGGCCTAACACAAACCTAACCGGTGTGATCCTCTAAAATATTGATCGAATCCAGGTTCAATTGACAGTTTCATTCCGGTACCACATTACTGCGTGATCCAAACCAGAAAGAGCCCAGGATCTGGCCAACAAGTATGCGAAAGATTCGAAAGTATGAGGCAGATGATTGCAAATACCAGACCTAACCCAGAAATAACCGGCGTTATCCTCTAAAATATTATTCGCAACCAGGTTTAATTGACTGTTTCGGTGTGGTACCGCATTACTACGTGGATCAAGCCAGAAAAAGGCCAGGATCTGACCATTCAAGTATGCGAAAAATGCGAAAGTATGAGCTAGATGATGGCAAATACCAGACCTAACCCAGACATATCCGGCGTGATACTCTAAAATATATATCGCAACCAAGTTTAATTGACTGTTTCGCTGTGGTACCACATTAATACGTGATCCTAACCTGGAAAAAGCCAGGATCTGGCCAACAAGAATGCAAAACATGCGAAAGTACGAGCCAGATGATTGCAAATACCAGACGTAACCCAGACATAAACGGTGTTATCCTCTAAAATATTGTTTGAATCCAGGTTGAATGGACTATTTCTGTGTGGCACCACATTAATACATGATCCTAACCAGAAAAAAACCCAGGATCTGGCCTACAAGTATGCGAAAAATGCGAAAGTATGAGGCAGATGATTGCAAATACCAGACCTCACTCAGCCATATCCGGCGTTGTCCTCTAAAATATTATTCGCAACCAGGTTTAATTGACTGTTTCGGTGTGTTACCACACTACTACGTGATCCAAACCAGAAAAAACGCAGGATCTCGCCAACAAGTATGTGAAAAATGCGAAAGTATGGGCCAGATGATTGCAAATACCTGAACTAACGCAGACATAACCGGCGTGATACTCTAAAATATATATCGCAACCAAGTTTAATTGACTGTTTCGCTGTGGTACCACATTAATACGTGATCCTAACCTGGAAAAAGCCAGGATCTGGCCAACAAGAATGCAAAACATGCGAAAGTACGAGCCAGATGATTGCAAATACCAGACGTAACCCAGACATAAACGGTGTTATCCTCTAAAATATTGATTGAATCCAGGTTGAATGGACTATTTCTGTGTGGCACCACATTAATACATGATCCTAACCTGAAAAAAGCCAGGATCTGGCCAACAAGAATGCAAAACATGCGAAAGTATGAGGCAGATGATTGCAAATACCAGACCTAACACAAACCTAACCGGTGTTATCCTCTAAAGTATTGATCGAATCCAGGTTTAAGTGACAGTTTTGGAGTGGTAGCACAATACTACGTGATCCAAATCAGAAAAAGCCCAGGATCTGGCCTACAAGTATGCGAAAAATGCAAAAGTATGAGGCAGATGATCGCAAATACCAGACGCAACCCCGACCTAACCGGTGTCATCCTCTAAAATATTGATCGAATCCAGGTTGAATGGACTATTTCTGTGGGGCACCACATTAATACGTGATCCGAACCAGATAAAAACCCAGGATCTGGCCATAAAGAATGCGAAATATGCGAAAGTAGGAGCCAGATGATTGCGAATACCAGAAGTAACCCAGACATAACCGGTGTTATCCTCTAAAATGTTAATCGTAACCAGATTTAATTGACAGTTTCGGTGTGGTATCACATTACTACGTGATCCAAATCAGAAGAAGCCCAGAGTCTGGCCTACAAGTATGCGAAAGAAGCGAAGGTATGAGCCAGATGATTGCTAATACCAGGCCTAACACAAACCTAAACGGTGTTATTCTCTTAAATATTGATCGAATTCAGGTTTAATTTACAGTTTCATTCTGGTACCACATTACTACGTGATACAAACCAGAAAAAGCCCAGGATCTGGCCAACAAGTATGCGAAAAATGGGATAGTATGAGCCAGATGATTGCAAATACCAGGCTAACACAAACCTAACCCGTGTGATCCTCTAAAACATTGACCGAATCCAGGATTAATTGACCGTTTCATTCTGGTACCACATTACTACGTGATCCCAACCAGAAAAAGCCCAGGATCTGGCCAACAAGCATGCGAGAAATGCGAAATTATGAGCCAGATGATAGCAAATACCAGACCGAGCACAAACCTGAACGTTGTCATCCTCTTATATATTGATAGAAACCGAGTTGAATTGATCGTGGCCACGTTTAATTGACTGTTTCAGTATGGTACCGCATTACTACGAGATCCAAACCAGAAAATGTCCAGGATATGGCCAACAAGTGTGCGATGAACGCGAAGGTATGTCCCAGATTATTGCAAACACCAGGCCAAACACAAACCTAACCGGTGTGATCCTCTAAAATATTAGTCGGAACCAGGTTTAATTGTCTGTTTCGGTGTGGTACCACATTACTACGTGATCCAAACCAGAAAAAACGCAGGATCTGGCCAACAAGAATGCAAAACATGCGAAAGTATGAGGCAGATGATTGCAAATGCCAGACCTAACACAAACCTAACCGGTGTTATCCTATAAAATATTGATCGAAAACAGCTTTAATTGATTATTTCAGTGTGGCACCACATTAATACGCGATCCTAACCAGAGAAAAACCCAGGATTTTGCCAACAAGTATGCGAAAAATGCAAAAGTATGGGCCAGATGATCGCAAATACCAGACCTAACCCAGAAATAACCGGCGTTATCCTCTAAAATATTATTTGCAACCAGGTTTAATTGACTGTTTCGGTGTGGTACCACATTACTACGTGATCCAAACCAGAAAAAACGCAGGATCTGGCCAACAAGAATGCAAACATGCGAAAGTATGAGGCAGATGATTGCAAGTACCAGAACAAACACATACCTAACCGGTGTTATCCTATAAAATATTGATCGAAAGCAGCTCTAATTGATTATTTCAGTGTGGCACCACATTAATACGCGATCCTAACCAGAGCAAAACCCAGGATTTTGCCAACAAGTATGGGCAAAATGCAAAAGTATGAGCCAGATGATAGCAAATACCAGACCTAACCCAGAAATAACCGGCGTTATCCTCTAAAATATTATTCGCAACCAGGTTTAATTGACTGTTTTGGTGTGGTACCGCATTACTACGTGGACCAAGCCAGAAAAAGGCCAGGATCTGACCATTCAAGTATGCGAAAAATGCGAAAGTATGAGCTAGTTGATGGCAAATACCAGACCTAACCCAGACATATCCGGCGTTCTCCTCCAAAATATTGATCGAATTCAGATTTAATTGACTGTTTCGGTCTGGTACCACATTACTACGTGGACCGAGCCAGAAAAAGGCCAGGATCTGGCCAACAAGTATGCGAAAAATACGATAGTATGAGCCAGATCATTGCAAATACCAGGCTAACACAAACCTAACCGGTGTGATCCTCTAAAATAATGACCGAATCCAGGATTAATTGACCGTTTCATTCTGGTACCACGTTACTACGAGATCCTAACCAGAAAAAGCCCAGGATCTGGCCAACAAGCATGCGAGAAATGCGAAAATATGAGCCAGATGATAGCAAATACCAGACCGAGCACGAACCTAAACGTTATTATCCTCTTAAATATTGATCGAAACCAAGATGAATTGTCTGTTTCAGTATGGTACCGCATTACTACGAGATCCAAACCAGAAAAAGTCCAGGATATGGCCAACAAGTGTGCGATGAACGCGAAAGTATGACCCAGATGATTGCAAACACCAGGCCTAACACAAACTTAACCGGTATGATCCTCTAAAATATTGATCGAATCCAGGTTTAATTGACAGTTTCATTCTGGTACCACATTACTGCGTGACCCAAACCAGAAAAAGCCCAGGATCTGACCATTCAAGTATGCGAAAAATGCGAAAGTATGAGCTAGATGATGGCAAATACCAGACCTAACCCAGCCATATCCGGTGTTATCCTCTAAAATATTGATTGAATCCAGGTTGAATGGACTATTTCTGTGTGGCACCATATTAATACATGATCCTAACCAGAAAAAAACCCAGGATCTGGCCTACAAGTATGCGAAAAATGCGAAAGTATGAGGCAGATGATTGCAAATACCAGACCTCACCCAGGCATATCCGGCGTTGTCCTCTAAAATATTATTCGCAACCAGGTTTAATTGACTGTTTCGGTGTGTTACCACACTACTACGTTATCCAAACCAGAAAAAGCCCAGGATCTGGCCTACAAGTATGCGAAAAATGCAAAAGTATGAGGCAGATGATCGCAAATAGCAGACGCAACCCCGACCTAACCGGTGTCATCCTCTAAAATATTGATCGAATCCAGGTTGAATGGACTATTTCTGTGGGGCACCACATTAATACGTGATCCGAACCAGATAAAAACCCAGGATCTGGCCATAAAGAATGCGAAATATGCGAAAGTAGGAGCCAGGTGATTGCGAATACCAGAAGTAACCCAGACATAACCGGTGTTATCCTATAAAATATTGATCGAAAGCTGCTTTAATTTATTATTTCAGTGTGGCACGACATTAATACGTGATCCTAACCAGAGACAAACCCAGGATCTGGCCAACAGGTATGCGAAAAATGCAAAAGTATGAGGCAGATGGTTGCAAATACCAGATCTAACCCAGACATAACCGGCGTCATCCTCTAAAGTGTTGATCGAATCCAGGTTTAGTTGACTGTTTCGGTGTGGTATCACATTACTACGTGACGCAAACCAGAAAAAACCCAGGATCTGGCCAACTGGTAAGCGAAAAATGCGAAAGTATGAGCCAGATGATTGCTAATACCAGGCCTAACCCAGACATAACCGGCGTTATCCTCTAAAACATTAATCGCAACCATGTTTAATTGACTGTTACTGTGTGGTACCACATTACTACGTGATCCAAACCATAAAAAACCCAGGATCTGGCCAACAAGTTTGCGAAGAATTCGAAAGTATGAGCCAGATGAATGCAAATACCAGAACTAACACCGACATAACCGGCGTTATCCACTAAAATGTTAATCGCAACCAGATTTAATTGACAGTTTCGGTGTGGTATCACATTACTACGTGATCCAAATCAGAAGAAGCCCAGAGTCTGGCCTACAAGTATGCGAAAGAAGCGAAGGTATGAGCCAGATGATTGCTAATACCAGGCCTAACACAAACCTAAACGGTGTTATTCTCTTAAATATTGATCGAATTCAGGTTTAATTTACAGTTTCATTCTGGTACCACATTACTACGTGATACAAACCAGAAAAAGCCCAGGATCTGGCCAACAAGTATGCGAAAAATGGGATAGTATGAGCCAGATGATAGCAAATACCAGACCGAGCACAAACCTGAACGTTGTCATCCTCTTATATATTGATAGAAACCGAGTTGAATTGATCGTGGCCACGTTTAATTGACTGTTTCAGTATGGTACCGCATTACTACGAGATCCAAACCAGAAAACGTCCAGGATATGGCCAACAAGTGTGCGATGAACGCGAAGGTATGTCCCAGATTATTGCAAACACCAGGCCAAACACAAACCTAACCGGTGTGATCCTCTAAAATATTAGTCGGAACCAGGTTTAATTGTCTGTTTCGGTGTGGTACCACATTACTACGTGATCCAAACCAGAAAAAACGCAGGATCTGGCCAACAAGAATGCAAAACATGCGAAAGTATGAGGCAGATGATTGCAAATACCAGAACAAACACATACCTAACCGGTGTTATCCTATAAAATATTGATCGAAAGCAGCTCTAATTGATTATTTCAGTGTGGCACCACATTAATACGCGATCCTAACCAGAGAAAAACCCAGGATTTTGCCAACAAGTATGGGCAAAATGCAAAAGTATGAGCCAGATGATAGCAAATACCAGACCTAACCCAGAAATAACCGGCGTTATCCTCTAAAATATTATTCGCAACCAGGTTTAATTGACTGTTTCGGTGGGGTACCGCATTACTACGGGGTCCAAGCCAGAAAAAACCCATGATCTGGCCAACAAGTATGCGAAAAATGCGACAGTATGAGCCAGATGATTGCAAATACCAGATCTAACCCAGATATAACCAGCGTTATCCTCTAAAATGTTAATCGGAACCAGCTTTTATTGAATGTTTCATTGTGGTGCGACATTACTACGTGATCCAAACCAAAAAAAGCCCAGGATCTGGCCTACAAGTATGCGAAAAATGCGAAAGTACGAGCGAGATGAGGGCAAATCCCAGGCCTCATCGAGACGTAACTGGCGTCATCCTCTAAAATATTAATCGCAACCAGGTGCAATTGACTGTTTCGGTGTGGTACCACATTACTACGTGGTCCAAGCCAGAAAGTGGCCAGGATCTGGCCAACAAGTGTGCGCAAAATGCGAAAGTTCGAGGCAGACGAGGGGAAATCCCAGACCAAACCGAGACATAACCGGCGTAATCCTCTAAAATATTAATCCGAACCGGGTTGAATTGACTGTTGCGTTGTGGTACCGCATGACTACGTGATCCAAACCAGAAAAAGGCCAGGGTCTGGCCAAGAAGTATGCGAAAAATGAGAAAGTATGGGTCAGATGTCTGCAAATACCAGAACTTACCCAGACATCACTGGCGTTATCCTCTAAAATATCAATCGGTACCAGGTTCAATTGACTGTTTCGGCGTGTTACTGCATTACTACGTGATCCAAAACAGAAAAAGGCCAGGATCTGGCCAACAAGTATGCGAAAAATGCGAAAGTACGAGCCAGATGAGGGCAAATACCAGAGCTAACCCAGACACAACCGGCGTTATCCTCCAAAATATTACTCGGAACCAGGTTTAATTGAGTGTTTCGGTGTAGTACCACATTAGTACGTGATCCAAACCAGAAAAAGCCCAGGATCTGGCCTACAAGTATGCGAAAAATGCGAAAGTACGAGCCAGATGAGGGCATATACCAGACCTAACCCAGACACAACCGGCGTTATCCTCCAAAATATTACTCGGAACCAGGTTTAATTGAGTGTTTCGGTGTAGTACCACATTAGTACGTGATCCAAACCAGAAATATCCCAGGATCTGGCAACTAGTATGCGAAAAATGCGAAAGTACGAGCCAGATGAGGACAAATCCCAGACCTAACCGAGACATAACCGGCGTTATCCTCTAAAATATTAATCCGAACCAGGTTTAATTGACTGTTTCGGCGTGTTACTGCATTACTACGTGATCCAAAACAGAAAAAGGCCAGGATCTGGCCAACAAGTATGCGAAAAATGCGAAAGCATGAGGCAGATGTCTGCAAATACCAGAACTTACCCAGACATAACTGGCGTTATCCTCTAAAATATCAATCGGTACCAGGTTTAATTGACAGTTTCAGTGTGGTACCACATTACTACGTGGGCCAAGCCAGAAAAAGGCCAGGATCTGACCAGTCAAGTACGCGAAAAGTGCGAAAGTATGTGCTAGATGAGGGCAAATCCCAGACCTAACGGAGACGTAACCGGCGTTATCCTCTAAAATATTAATCACAACCAGGTTTAATTGACTGTTTCGGTGTGGTACCACATTACTACGTGGTCCAAGCCAGAAAAAGGCCAGGATCTGGCCAACAAATGTGCGCAAAATGCGAAATTTCGAGGCAGATGAGGGCAAATCCCAGACCTAACCGAGACATAACCGGAGTTATCCTCTAAAATATTAATCGCAACCAGGTTTAGTTGACTGTTTAGGTGTGGTACCGCATTACTACGGGGTGCAAGCCAGAAAAAACCCATGATCTGTCCAACAAGTATGCGAAAAATGCGACAGTATGAGACAGATGATTGCAAATACCAGATCTAACCCAGATATAACCAGCGTTATCCTCTAAAATATTAATCGGAACCAGCTCTTGTTGAATGTTTCATTGTGGTACCACATTACTACGTGATCCAAACCAGAAATATCCCAGGATCTGGCAACAAGTATGCGAAAAATGCGAAAGTACGAGCCAGATGGGGGCAAATACCAGACCTAACCGAGACTTAACCGGCATTATCCTCTAAAATATTAATCGCAACCAGGTTTTATTGGCTGTTTCGGCGTGTTACCGCATTACTACGTGGTCCAACTCAGAAAAAGGCAAGGATCTTGCCAACAAGTATGCGAAAAAAGCGAAGGTATGAGCCAGATGAGGGCAAATACCAGACGCAACCCAGACCTAACCGGTTTCATCCTCTAAAATATTGATCGAATCCAGGTTTAATTGACTGTTTCAGTGTGGTACCACTCTACTACGTGATCCAAACCAGAAAGAGCCCAAGATCTGGCCATTCAAGTATCCGAAGAATGCAAAAGTATGAGGAAGATGATTGCAAATACCAGACGTAACCCAGACATAACCGGCGTTATCCTCTAAAATATTAATCGCAACCAGGTTTAATTGACTGTTTCGGTGTGGTACCACATTAGTACGGGATCCGAGTCAGAATAGCCACCGGGTTCTGGGCAACAAGTATGCTGTTAGAATAGGGAGGTTTCAAATATTTTAATTGAACGCCTCGTCTAACGGAGGTCCGGATCACGAGGGAATGGACGTTGGAACAGTATTAATTGCACGTTAGTTTTATTTTCGCTTCGTCGAAAATTCGACGAAGCCGTTTATTTATTGTACAGGTTTTCTTTTCAGGACGAACACAAACACAAACTCTTAAATCTAACCGCCTAGACGTCTGGCCGGCGTCTGGCCAGAAAAAACCCCGCCGATGGGCCGTCTCCTTTCCGGCGGTTCGCGTTGCTCTATCCTGAAACAAAAGAGACGAGACTATGCGTAAATATCGAGTAACGTGAGTCACGTTGTCCGTCTCGTTCTAAGGTTCACGCGCTCTTGGTTGTGCTTGTCGCACTTGCGAGCGGGGAACTCGGCCGCCGCGTTACGCAGCTAAGCTAGTGGACTGTATGTGTGAACGTTCCCTTTAAACCAGGAAACGTTTGATTGCAGATTTGGGAGACGAGAATCGATCTCGATTTTTCCCGACTGCTAATTTCGACTGTCGCCGGAGAGGTTAACAGAGGGAGGTTGTAAGGCTCCAACTATTTACCTGCTCCTCGGCCGTTTATCGTCCTCGTAATGCGTACGGGCACTGTGTGGTGCAGCACCTTTACAGCGCATGCAGCGACTTATAATTATAGTGCGTACACCACGGCGCTATACTGAGCGGTTCTACGCACAGGGTCCGTACACACTGGCGATGATTGAACAGCGCTCTAGCTGGTCGCCGGATGCCGGAACTCAAGTATTGTCCCGAACACCGACTGGAGGACGGTAATACCACCCAGGGTATGCACGCCACGAAGGCCCCTAAGGGTGGGTTTGCACCGTTCGACCGTCGAGAGGTTCGAGATTCAAATTCGAAACCTCGGACACGACCTCTGATTGCAGCGATACGTGTCTGATGTCAGACTGATGTGGACTCTAGCCACCGCTGAATGGGAATTTCGGATTATAATTCTCGAAATTCTACAGTCGCTTTGATCTGGTCGAAACCCGACCTGATCTTTATCGAATTACAACGAGTTGCGAAAGGAATCACGGGAAGAGATTGATTCACAATCCGTCCTCGTATTCGATTCCTTTCCTCGTTTACGATTTTTTAATTTAAATTGTGAACGGGTTACGGAAGGAGTCACGGTAAAAGATTGTTTTTACAATCCGTTCTCGTATGGAGTCCTTCCTTTTCCACGTTCAGAATTTATTCGAAAAGTTCGAGTGACTCGTAACTATTCGAGAACTATGGAATTCCCGAGGAGCGGGGTCGTATGCCCATGTGCTCCCTGCCGGTTCCAGATTAAGAGTGACGGACGAGCACGGACAGTCAAAATGTTCGCTCGAAGGGTGAAACCTCCGTAGAGCGGCGCTGTGAACGTTTTTTGAGTCCGTCTTTGTCTAATACAAAATTGTCGTACCTTCTCTAGACACGCGCGTCGAAACTTTCGTTTCGAAATTGAGCGTTACGTGATCGATCGCGTGAGGTCTCGAAAAAAACCCGAGAGCGGCTGTTTTTCTATCCCGTACTGTTTTCGCATAGCGGACACGACGACCGAGGTACCTCTGGTCTTACGTACGCCGAAAAAACAATACCGGGTGACGAATTATATTTTACTCGAAAATACGTCGAATTAACGCGATATTTAAACATATGCGAAAAATGCGAAAGAATGAGCCAGATGATTGGGAATACCAGAACTAACTCAGACATAACCAGCGTTATCATCTAAAATATTAATCGGAACCAGCTTTTATTGAATGTTTCATTGTGGTACCACATTACTACGTGATCCAAACCAGAAAAAGCCCAGGATCTTGCCAACAAGTATGCGAAAAATGCTAAAGTACGAGTCAGATGACGGCAAATACCAGACCCAACCGAGACATAATTGGCGTTATCCTCTAAAATATTAATCGCAACCCGGTTTAATTGCCTGTTTCGGTGTGGTACCGCATGACTATGTGATCCAAACCAGAAAAAGCCCAAGATCTGGCCATTCAAGTATCCGAAGAATGCAAAAGTATGAGGAAGATGATTGCAAATACCAGACGTAACCCAGACATAACCGGCGTTATCCTCTAAAATATTAATCGCAACCAGGTTTAATTGACTGTTTCGGTGTGGTATCACATTAGTACGTGATCCGAGTCAGAATATCCACCGGGTTCTGGGCAACAAGTATGCGAAAAATGCGATAGTATGAGACAGATGATTGCAAATACCAGAACTGACCCAGACATATCCAGCGTTATCCTCTAAAATACGAATAGGGACCAGCTTTTATTGACTGTTTCAGTGTGGTACCACATTACTACGTGATCCAAACCAGAAAAAGCCCTGGATCTGGCCAACAAGTATGCGAAAAATGCGAAAGTACGAGCCAGATGACGGCAAATCCCAGACATAACCGAGACATAACCGGCGACTATCCTCTAAAATATTAATCGCAGCCAGGTTTGATTGACTGTTTCGGTGTGGTACCACATTACTACGTGATCCAAACCAGGAAAAGCCCAGGATCTTGCCAACAAGTATGCGAAAAATGCGAAGGTACGAGCCAGATGATTGCAAATACCAGATCTAACCCAGACATAAACAGCGTTATCCTCTAAAATATTAATCGGAACCAGCTTTTATTGAATGTTTCAGTGCGGTACCACATTACTACGTGATCCAAACCAGGAAAAGCCCAGGATCTTGCCAACAAGTATGCGAAAAATGCGAAGGTACGAGCCAGATGATTGCAAATACCAGATCTAACCCAGACATAACCAGCGTTATCCTCTAAAATATTATTCGGAACCAGCTTTTATTGAATGTTTCAGTGTGGTACCGCATTACTACGTGATCCAAACCAGAAAAAGCCCTGGATCTGGCCAACAGGTATGCGAAAAATGCGAAAGTACGAGCCAGATGGGGGGAAGTCCCAGACCTAACCAAGACATAACCGGCGTTATCCTCTAAAATATTAAACGGAAACAGGTTTAATTGACTGTTTCGGTGTGGTACTGCATTACTACGTGATCCAAACCAGGAAAAGCCCAGGATCTTGCCAACAAGTATGCGAAAAATGCGAAGGTACGAGCCAGATGAGCTCAAATCCCAGACATAACCGAGACATAACCGGCGTTATCCTCTAAAATATTAAGCGCATCCAGGTTTAATTGACTGTTTCGGTGTGGTACCGCACTACGTGACCCAACCCAGAAGAAAGCCAGGATCTGGCCATTCAAGTATGCGAAAAATGCGACAGTATGTGCTAGATGCCAAATACCAGACCTATCCCAGGCATAACCGGCGTTCTCCTCCAAAATATTAATCGGAACCAGGTTTTATTGACTGTTTGAGTGTGGTACCACATTACTACGTGATCCTAACCAGAAAAAAAACCAGGATCTGGCCAACAAGTATGCGAAAAATGTGAAGGTATGAACTAGATGATGGCAAATACCAGACCCAACCCAGACATAACCGGCGTTATCCTGTAAAATACTACTCGCAACCAGGTTTAATTGACTATTACGCTGTGGTACCGCATTACTACGTGACCCAAACCAGAAAAAGCCCTGGAACTGGCCAACAAGTATGCGAAAAATGCGAAAGTACGAGTCAGATGAGCTCAAATCCCAAACCTAACCGAGACATAACCGGCGTTATCCCCTAAAATATTAATCGCAACCAGGTTTAAATGACTGCTTCGGTGTGGTACCGTATTACTACGTGATCCAACCCAGAAAAGGGCAAGGATCTGGCCATCAAGTATGCGAAAAATGCGAGAGTATGAGTCAGATGCTTGCAAATACCAGAACTAACCCAGACATAACCAGCGTTATCCGCTAAAATATTAATCGGAAGCAGGTTTAATTGACTGTTTCAGTGTGGTACCGCATTACTACGTGATCCAAACCATAAAAAGGCCGGCATCTGGACAACAAATATGCGAAAAATGCAAAAGTACGAGACAGATGAGGGCAAATACCAGACCCAACCGAGACATAACTGACGTTATCCTCTAAAATATTAAGCGCATCCAGGTTTAATTGACTGTTTCGGTGTGGTACCGCACTACGTGACCCAACCCAGAAGAAAGCCAGGATCTGGCCAACAAGTATGCAAAAAATGCGAAAGTACGAGCCAGATGAGGGCAAATACCGGACCCAACCGAGACATAACTGACGTTATCCTCTAAAATATTAAGCGCATCCAGGTTTAATTGACTGTTTCGGCGTGGTACCGCATTACTACGTGGTCCATCCCGGAAAAAGGCAAGGATCTGACCATTCAAGTACTCGAAAAATGCGAAAGTACGAGCCAGATGAGGGCAAATCCCAGTCCTGACCGAGACATACCCGGCGTTATCCTCCAAAATATTAATCGCAACCAGGTTTAACTGACTGTTTCAGTGTGGTACCACATTACTACGTGGTCCAAGCCAGGAAAAGGCCAGGATCTGGCAAACGAATATGCGAAAAATGCGAAAGTACGAGCCAGATGAGGGCAAATACAACACCTAACCCAGACATAACCGGCGTTATCCTCTAAAATATTAACCGCAACCAGGTTTAGTTGACTGTTTCGCTGTGGTACCGCATCACTACGTAATCCAAACCAATAAAACCCCTGGGTCTGGCCAACAAGTATGCGAAAAATGCGAAAGTACGAGCCTGATGAGGGCAAATCCCAGACCTAACCGAGACATAACCGGCGTTATCCTCTAAAATATTAATCGCAACCAGGTTTAATTAACAGTTTCGGTGTGGTACCGCACTACTACGTGTTCCAAACCAGAAGAAGGCCAGGCTCTGGCCAACAAGTACGAGAAAAATGCGAAAGTACGAGCCAGATTAGGGCAAATACCAGACATGACCCAGACAAAACCGGGGTTATTCTCTAAGATATTAATCGCAACCAGGTTTAATTGACTGTTTCGGTGTGACACCACATTACTGCGGGATTCAAACCAGAAAAAACCCAGGATCTGGCCAACAAGTATGCGAAAAACGCGAAAGTACGAGCCAGATGTGAGCAAATCCCAGACCCAACCGAGACATAACCGGCGTTATCCTCTAAAATATTAATCGCAACCAGGTTTAATTGACTGTTTCGGTGTGGTACCGCATGACTACGTGATCCCAACCGGTAAAAGCCATGGATCTCGCCAACAAGTATGCGAAAAATGCGAATGTACGAGCCAGATGGGGGCAAATCCCAGTCCTGACCGAGACATACCCGGCGTTATCCTCTAAAATATTAATCGCAACCTGGTTTAATTGACTGTATCGCTGTGGTACCGCATTACTACGCGACCCAAACCAGAAGAAGCCCTGGATCTGGCCAACAAGTATGCGAAAAATGCGAAAGTACGAGCCAGATGAGGGCAAATCCCAGACCTAACCGAGACATAACCGGCGTTATCCCCTAAAATATTAATCGCAACCAGGTTTAAATGACTGTTTCGGTGTGGTACCGTATTACTACGCGATCCACCCCAGAAAAGGGCAAGGATCTGGCCATCAAGTATGCGAAAAATGGGAGAGTATGAGCCAGATGCTTGCAAATACCAGAACTAACCCAGACATAACCAGCGTTATCCTCTAAAATATTAATCGGAACCAGGTTTAATTGACAGTTTCGGTGTGGTACCGCACTACTACGTGTTCCAAACCGGAAGAAGGCCAGGCTCTGGCCAACAAGTACGAGAAAAATGCGAGAGTACGAGCCATATTAGGGCAAATACAACACCTAACCCAGACATAACCGGCGTTATCCTCTAAAATATTAACCGCAACCAGGTTTAATTGACTGTTTCGCTGTGGTACCGCATCACTACGTAATCCAAACCAATAAAACCCCTGGGTCTGGCCAACAAGTATGCGAAAAATGCGAAAGTACGAGACTGATGAGGGCAAATCCCAGACCTAACCGAGACATAACCGGCGTTATCCTCTAAAATATTAATCGCAACCAGGTTTAATTGACAGTTTCGGTGTGGTACCGCACTACTACGTGTTCCAAACCGGAAAAAGGCCAGGCTCTGGCCAACAAGTACGAGAAAAATGCGAAAGTACGAGCCAGATGAGGGCAAATACAACACCTAACCCAGACAAAACCGGGGTTATTCTCTAAGATATTAATCGCAACCAGGTTTAATTGACTGTTTCGGTGTGTAACCACATTACTGTGGGATGCAAACCAGAAAAAACCCAGGATCTGGCCAACAAGTATGCGAAAAACGCGAAAGTACGAGCCAGATGTGAGCAAATCCCAGACCTAACCGAGACATAACCGGCGTTATCCTCTGAAATATTAATCGGAACCAGGTTTAATTGACTGTTTCGGTGTGGTACCGCATTACTACGTGACCCAAAGCAGAAAAAGGCCAAGATCTGGCCAACAAGTATGCGAAAAATGCGAAGGTACGAGCCAGATGGGGGCAAATACCAGACCCAACCGAGACATACCTGACGTTATCCTCTAAAATATTAATCGGAACCAGGTTTAATTGACTGTTTCGATGTGGTACCGCATGACTACGTGATCCAAACCGGCAAAAGCCATGGATCTGGCCAACAAGTATGCGAAAAATGCGAAAGTACGAGCCAGATGGGGGCAAATCCCAGTCCTGACCGAGACATACCCGGCGTTATCCTCTAAAATATTAATCGCAACCAGGTTTAATAGACTGTTTCGCTGTGGTACCGCATTACTACGTGACCCAAATCAGAAAAAGCCCTGGATCTGGCCGACAAGTAAGCGAAAAATGCGAAAGTACGAGCCAGATGAGGGCAAATACCAGATCTAACCCAGACATAACCGGCGTTATCCTCCGAAATATTAATCGGAACTAGCTTATATTGAATGTTTCAGTGTGGTGCCACATTACTAAGTGATCCAAACCTGAAATATCCCAGTATCTGGCCAACAAGTATGCGAAAAATGCGAAAGTACGAGCCAGATGGGGGCAAATCCCAGACCTAACCGAGACATAACCGGCGTTATCCCCTAAAATATTAATCGCAACCAGGTTTAAATGACTGTTTCGGTGTGGTACCGTATTACTACGCGATCCACCCCAGAAAAGGGCGAGGATCTGGCCATCAAGTATGCGAAAAATGCGAGAGTATGAGCCAGATGCTTGCAAATACCAGAACTAACCCAGACATAACCAGCGTTATCCTCTAAAATATTAATCGGAACCAGGTTTAATTGACTGTTTCAGTGTGGTACCACATTACTACGTGGTCCAAGCCAGGAAAAGGCCAGGATCTGGCAAACAAGTATGCGAAAAATGCGAAAGTACGAGCCAGATGAGGGCAAATACCAGATCTAACCCAGACATAACCGGCGTTATCCTCTGAAATATTAATCGGAACCAGCTTATATTGAATGTTTCAGTGTGGTGCCACATTACTACGTGATCCAAACCTGAAATATCCCAGTATCTGGCCAACAAATATGCGAAAAATGCGAAAGTACGAGCCAGATGAGGGCAAATACAACACCTAACCCAGACATAACCGGCGTTATCCTCTAAAATATTAACCGCAACCAGGTTTAGTTGACTGTTTCGCTGTGGTACCGCATCACTACGTAATCCAAACCAATAAAACCCCTGGGTCTGGCCAACAAGTACGCGAAAAATGCGAAAGTACGAGCCCGATGAGGGCAAATCCCAGACCTAACCGAGACATAACCGGCGTTATCCTCTAAAATATTAATCGCAACCAGGTTTAATTGACAGTTTCGGTGTGGTACCGCACTACTACGTGTTCCAAACCAGAAAAAGGCCAGGCTCTGGCCATCAAGTACGAGAAAAATGCGAAAGTACGAGCCAGATTAGGGCAAATACCAGACCTAACCCAGACAAAACCGGGGTTATTCTCTAAGATATTAATCGCAACCAGGTTTAATTGACTGTTTCGGTGTGTAACCACATTACTGCGGGATTCAAACCAGAAAAAACCCAGGATCTGGCCAACAAGTATGCGAAAAACGCGAAAGTACGAGCCAGACGTGAGCAAATCCCAGACCTAACCGAGACATAACCAGCGTTATCCTCTAAAATATTAAGCGCAACCAGGTTTAATTGACTGTCTCGGTGTGGTACCACATTACTATGTGATCCAAACCAGAATAGGCCCAGCATCTTGCCAACAAGTATGCGAAAAATGCGAAAGTCCGAGCCAGATGAGGGCAAATACCAGACCTAACCCAGCCATAACCGGCGTTATCCTCTAAAATATTAACCGCAACCAGGTTTAATTGACTGTTTCGGTGTGGTACCACATTACTACGTCATCCAAACCAGAAAAAACCAATGATCTGGCCAACAAGTATGCGAAAAATGCGACAGTATGATACAGATGTTTGCAAATACCAGATCTAACCAAGGCATAACCAGCGTTATCCTCTAAAATATTAATCGGACCCAGCTTTTATTGAATGTTTTATTGTGGTACCACATTACTACGTGATCCAAACCAGAAATATCCCAGGATCTGACAACAAGTATGCGAAAAATGCGAAAGTACGTGCCAGATGAGGGCAAATACCAGACCTAACCGAGACATAACCGGCATTATCCTCTAAAACATTAATCGCAACCAGGTTTAATAGACTGTTTCGGAGTGCTACCGCATTACTACGTGATCCAAACCCGAAAGAGGCCAGGATCTGGCCAACAAGTATGCGAAAAATGCGAAAGTACGAGCCAGATGTGGGCAAATACCAGACCTAACCCAGACGTAACCGGCGTTATCCTCGAAGATATTAATCGCAACCAGGTTTAGTTGACTGTTTCGGTGTGGAGCCACATTACTACAGGATCCATACCAGAAAAAACCCAGGATCTGGCCAACAAGTATGCGAAAAACGCGATAGTATGAGTCAGATGATTGCGAATACCAGAACTAGCCCAGACATATCCAGCGTTATCCTCTAAAATACTAATCGGAACAAGCTATTATTGACTGTCTCAGTGCGGTACCACAATACTACGTGATCCAAACCAGGAAAATCCCAGGATCTGGCCAACAAGAATGCAAAAAATGCGAAAGTACGAGACACATGAGGGCAAATCCCAGACATAACCGAGACATAACCGGCGTTATCCTCTAAAATATTAATCGCAACCAGGTTTAATTGACTGTTTCGTTGTGGAACCACATTACTACGGGATCCAAACCAGGAAAAACCCAGGATCTGGCCAACAAGTATGCGAAACACGCGAAAGTATGAGCCAGATGATTGCAAATACCAGAACTAACCCATACATAACCAGGGTTATCGTCTAAAGTACTATTCGGAACCAGATTTTATTGACTGTCTCAGTGTGGTACCGCATTACTACGTGATCCAAACCAGAAAAAACACAGGATCTGGCCAACAAGTATGCGAAAAACGTGAACATACGAGCCAGATGAGGGCAAACACCAGACCTTACCCAGACATAACCGGCGTTATCCTTTAAAATATAAATCGCAACCAGGTTTAATTGACTGTCTCAGTGCGGTACCACAATACTACGTGATCCAAACCAGGAAAATCCCAGGATCTGGCCAACAAGAATGCAAAAAATGCGAAAGTACGAGACACATGAGGGCAAATCCCAGACATAACCGAGACATAACCGGCGTTATCCTCTAAAATATTAATCGCAACCAGGTTTAATTGACTGTTTCGTTGTGGAACCACATTACTACGGGATCCAAACCAGGAAAAACCCAGGATCTGGCCAACAAGTATGCGAAACACGCGAAAGTATGTGCCAGATAATTGCAAATACCAGAACTAACCCAAACGCAACCAGCGTTATCCTCCAAAATATTAATCGCAACCAGGTTTAATTGTCTGTTTCGGTGTGGAACCACATTACTACGGGATCCAAACCAAAAAAAACCCTGGATATGGCCAACAAGTATGCGAAAAACGCGAAAGTATGAGCCTGATGATTGCAAATACCAGAACTAACCCAGACATATCCAGCGTAATCCTCTTAAATACTAATCGGAACCAGCTTTCATTGACTGTTGCAGTGTGGTACCACATTACTACGGGATCCAAACCAGAAAAAACACAGGATCTGGCCAACAAGTATGCGGAAAACGTGAACATACGAGCCAGATGAGGGCAAATACCAGACCTTACCCAGACATAACCGGCGTTATCCTTTAAAATATTAATCTCAACCAGGTTTACTTGACTGTCTCGGTGTGGTACTGCATTACTGCGTGATCCAAACCTGAAAAAGCCCAGGATCTTACCAACAAGTATGAGAAAAATGCGAAAGTACGAGCCAGATGAGGGCAAATACCAGACCTAACCCAGACATAACCAGCGTTATCCTCCAAACTATTTAACGCAACCAGGTATAATTGTCTGTTTCGGTGTGGAACCACATTACTACGGGATCCAAACCAAAAAAAACCCTGGATCTGGCCAACAAGTATGCGAAAAACGCGAAAGTATGAGCCTGATGATTGCAATTACCAGAACTAACCCAGACATAACCAGCGTTATCCTCTTAAATACTAATCGGAACCAGCTTTCATTGACTGTTTCAGTGTGGTACCACATTACTACGGGATCCAAACCAGAAAAAACCCAGGATCTGGCCAACAAGTATGCGAAAAACGAGAAAGTATGAGCCAGATGATTGCAAATACCAGACCTAACCGAGACATAACCGGCGTTATCCTCTAAAATATTAATCGCAAACAGGTTTAATTGACTCTATCGGTGTGGTACCGCATTACTACGTGACCCAAACCAGAAATATCCCAGGATCTGGCCAACTAGTATGCGAAAAATGCGAAAGTACGAGCCAGATGAGGGCAAATACCAGACCTAACCGAGACATAACCGGCGTTATCCTCTAAAATATTAATCGCAACAAGGTTTAATTGACAGTTTCGGTGTGGTACCGCATTACTACGTGATCCAAACCAGAAAATCCCTGGATCTGGCCAACAAGTATGTGAAAAATGCGAAAGTACGAGCCAGATGCGGGCAAGTACCAGACCTAACCCAGACATAACCGGCGTTATCCTCTAAAATATTAACCGCAACCAGGTTAAATTGACTGTTTCGGTGTGGCACCACATTACTACGGGATCCAAACCAGGAAAAACCCAGGATCTGGCCAACAAGTGTGCGAAAAACGCGAAAGTATGAGCCAGATGATTGCAAATACCAGAACTAACCCAGCCATAACCAGCGTTATCCTCTAAAATACTATTCGGAACCAGCTTTTATTGACTGTTTCAGTGTGGTACCGCATTACTACGTGATCCAAACCAGAAAAAGGCCAAGATCTGGCCAACAAGTATGCGAAAAACGCGAAAGTCCGAGCCAGATGAGGGCAAATAGCAGACCTAACCCAGACAAAACCGGCGTTATCCTCTGAAATATTAATCGCAACCAGGTTTAATTGACTGTTTCGGTGATGAACCACATTACTACGGGATCCAAACCAAAAAAAACCCTGGAACTGGCCAAGAAGTATGCGAAAAACGCGAAAGCATGAGCCAGATGATTGTAAATACCAGAACTAACCCAGACATAACCAGCGTTATCCTCTTAAATACTATTCGGAACCAGCTTTTATTGACTGTTTCAGTGTGGTACCGCATTACTACGTGATCCAAACCAGAAAAAATCCAGGATCTGGCCAACAAGTGTGCGAAAAACGTGAACATACGATCCAGATAAGGGCAAATACCAGACCTAACCCAGCCATAACCGGTGTTATCCTTTAAAATATTAATCGCAACCAGGTTTAATTGACTGTTTGGGAGTGGTACCGCATTACTACGTGATCCAAACCAGAAAAAGGCCAGGCTCTGTCCAACAAGTATGAGAAAAATGCGAAAGTATGAGCCAGATGATTGCAAATACTAGAACTAACCCAAACATAACCGGCGTTATCCTCTAAAATATTATTCGCAACCAGGTTTAATTGACTGTTTCGGTGTGGTACGACATTACTACGTGATCCAAACCAGAAAAAACGCAGGATCTCGCCAACAAGTATGGAAAAATGCGAAAGTACAGGCCAGATGATTGCAAATAGCAGAACTAACCCAGACATAACTGGCGTGATACTCTAAAATATATATCGCAACCAAGTTTAATTGACTATTTCGGTGTGGAAATGGTTCATATTAATATGGATTAATACGGGATCCAAACCAGGAAAAATCCAGGATCTAGCCAACAAGTATGCGAAAAATGCGAAAGTATGAGCCAGATGATTGCAAATACTAGAACCAACCCAGACATAACCGGCGTTATCCTCCAAAATATTAATCGGAGCCAGGTTTAATTGACGGTTTCAGTGTAGTACCACATTACTACGTGGTCCTAGCCAGAAAAAGCCCAGGATCTGACCATTCAAGTATGCGAAAAATGCGAAAATATGAGCTAGATGATGGCAAATACCAGACCTCACCCAGACATAACCGGCGTTATCCTCTAAAATAATAATCGGAACCAGGTTTAATAGACGGTTTCAGTGTAGTACCACATTACTACGTGGTCCTAGCCAGAAAAAGGCCAGGATCTGACCATTCAAGTATGCGAAAAATGCGAAAGTATGAGCTAGATGATGGCAAATACCAGACCTCACCCAGACATAACCGGCGTTATCCTCTAAAATAATAATCGGAACCAGGTTTAATTGACTATTTCAGTGTGGTACCACATTAATACAGGATCCAAACCAGAAACAACCCAGGATCTGGCCAACAAGTATGCGAAAAACGTGAACGTACGAGTCAGATGAGGGCAAATACCAGACCTAACCCAGACATAACCGGCGTTATCCTTTAAAATATTAATCGGAACCAGGTTTAATAGACTATTTCAGTGTGGTACCACATTAATACGTGATCCAAACCAGAAACAACCCAGGATCTGGCCAACAAGTATGCGATAAATGCAAAAGTACGAGCCAGATGAGGGCAAATCCCAGACCTAACCGAGACATAACCGGCGTTACCCTCTAAAATATTAATCGGAGCCAGGTTTAATTGACGGCTTCAGTGTAGTACCACATTACTACGTGATCCAAACCAGAAAAAACCCAGGGTCTGGCCAACAGGTATGCAAAAAATGCGAAAGTATGAGCCAGATGATCGCAAATACCAGGCCTAACGCAGACATAACCGGCGTTATCTTCTAAAACATTAATCGCAACCAGGTTTGTTTGGCTGTTTCGGCGTGGTACCACGTTACTCCGTGATCCAAACCAGAAAAAACCTAGGATCTGGCCAACTAGTATGCGAAAAATGCGAAAGTATGAGCCAGATGATTGTAAATACCAGAACTAACCCTGACCTAACCGGCGTTATCATCCAAAATATTGATCGACACCAGGTTTCATTGACTGTTTCAGTGTGTCACCACATTAATACGTGACCCTAACCAGAAAGAAATCCAGGATCTGACCATCAAGTATGCGAAAAATGCGAAAGTATGTGCCAGATGATTGCTAATACCAGAACTAACCCAAACATAACCAGCGTTATCGTCCAAAATATTAATCGCAACCAGGTTTAATTGTCCGTTTCGGTGTGGAACCACATTACTACGGGATCCAAACATAAAAAAACCCTGGATCTGGCTAACAAGTATGCGAAAAACGCGAAAGTAAGAGCCAGATGATTGCAAATACCAGAACTAACCCAGACATATCCAGCGCTATCCTCTAAAATATTAATCGCAACCAGGTTTAATTGACTGTTTCTGTGTGGTACCGCATTACTACGTGATCCGAACCAGCAAAAGGCCAGGCCCTGGCCAACAAGTATGCGAAAAATGCGAAAGTACGAGCCACATGAGAGCAAATCCCAGACCTAACCGAGACATAACCGGCGTTATCCTCTAAAATATTAATCGCAACCATGTTTAATTGACTGTTTCGGAGTGGTACCGCATTACTACGTGATGCAAAGCGGAAAAAGGCCAAGATCTGGCCGAGAAGTATGCGAAAAATGCGATTGTCCGAGCCAGATGATTGCAAATACCAGAACTAACCCAAACATAACCAGCGTTATCCTCCAAAATATTAATCGCAACCAGGTTTAATTGTCTGTTTCGGTGTGGAACCACATTTCTACGGGATACAAACCAAAAAAAACCCTGGATCTGGCTAACAAGTATGCGAAAAACGCGAAAGTAAGAGCCAGATGATTGCAAATACCAGAACTAACCCAGACATATCCAGCGCTATCCTCTAAAATATTAATCGCAACCAGGTTTAATTGTCTGTTTCGGTGTGGAACCACATTTCTACGGGATACAAACCAAAAAAAACCCACGATCTGGCGAACAAGAATGCGAAAAACGTGAACGTACGAGTCAGATGAGGGCAAATACCAGACCTAACCCAGACATAGCCGGCGTTATTCTCTAAAATATTATTCGAAACCAGGTTTAATTGACTGTTTCGGTGTGGTACCACACTACGTGCGTGATCCAAACCAGAAAAAACGCAGGATCTCGCCAAAAAGTATGTGAAAAATGCGAAAGTATGAGGCAGATGATTGCAAATACCAGACCTACCACAAACCTAACCGGTGTTATCCTCTAAAGTATTGATCGAATCCAGGTTTAAGTGACTGTTTTGGTGTGGTAGCACATTTCTACGTGATCAAAGTCAGAAAAAGCCCAGGATCTGGCCTACAAGTATGCGAAAAAAGCAAGAGTATGAGGCAGATGATCGCAAATACCAGACGCAACCCATACCTAACCGGTGTCATCCTTTAAAATATTAATCGCAACCAGGTTTAATTAACTGTGTCGGTGTGGTACCGCATTACTACGTGATCCAAACCAGAAAAGACCCAGGATCTGGCCAACAAGTATGCGAAAAACTCGAAAGTATGAGCCATATGAGGGCAAATACCAGACCTGACCGAGACATAACCGGCGTCATCCTCTAAAATAATAATCGCAACAAGGTTTAATTGACTCTTTCGGTGTGGAACCGCACTACTAGGGGATCCAAACCAGAAAAAACCCAGGATCTGGCCAACAAGTATGCGAAAAATGTGAAAGTATGAGCCAGATGATTGCAAATACTAGAACTAACCCAGACATAACCGGCGTTATCCTCCAAAATATTAATCGCAGCCAGGTTTAATAGACGGTTTCAGTGTAGTACCACATTACTACGTGGTCCTAGCCAGAAAAAGGCCAGGATCTGACCATTCAAGTATGCGAAAAATGCGAAAGTATGAGCTAGATGATGGCAAATACCAGACCTCACCCAGACATAACCGGCGTTATCCTCTAAAATAATAATCGGAAGCAGGTTTAATTGACTATTTCAGTGTGGTACCACATTAATACATGATCCAAACCAGAAACAACCCAGGATCTGGCCAACAAGTATGCGAAAAATGCAAAGGTACGAGTCAGATGAGGGCAAATCCCAGACCTAACCGAGACATAACCTGCGTTACCCTCTAAAATATTAATCGCAACCAGGTTTAATTGACTGTTTCGGTGTGGTACCGCAATACTACGTGATCCAAACCAGAAAAAACCCAGGATCTGGCGAACAAGTATGCGAAAAACGTGAACGTACGAGTCAGATGAGGGCAAATACCAGACCTAACCCAGACATAACCGGCGTTATCCTTTAAAATATTAATCGGAACCAGGTTTAATAGACTATTTCAGTGTGGTACCACATTAATACGTGATCCAAACCAGAAACAACCCAGGATCTGGCCAACAAGTATGCGATAAATGCAAAAGTACGAGCCAGATGAGGGCAAATCCCAGACCTAACCGAGACATAACCGGCGTTACCCTCTAAAATATTAATCGGAGCCAGGTTTAATTGACGGCTTCAGTGTAGTACCACATTACTACGTGATCCAAACCAGAAAAAACCCAGGGTCTGGCCAACAGGTATGCGAAAAATGCGAAAGTATGAGCCAGATGATCGCAAATACCAGGCCTAACGCAGACATAACCGGCGTTATCTTCTAAAACATTAATCGCAACCAGGTTTGTTTGGCTGTTTCGGCGTGGTACCACGTTACTCCGTGATGCAAACCAGAGAAAACCTAGGATCTGGCCAACTAGTATGCGAAAAATGCGAAAGTATGAGCCAGATGATTGTAAATACCAGAACTAACCCTGACATAACCGGCGTTATCATCCAAAATATTGATCGACACCAGGTTTCATTGACTGTTTCAGTGTGTCACCACATTAATACGTGACCCTAACCAGAAAGAAATCCAGGATCTGACCATCAAGTATGCGAAAAATGCGAAAGTATGAGCCAGATGATTGCGAATTCCAGACGTATCCCAGACATAACCGGTGTTATCCTCTAAAATATTGATCGAATCCAGGTTGAATTGACTGCTTCTGTGTGGCACCACATTACTACGTGATCCGAACCAGAAAAAGCCCAGGATCTGGCCATTCAAGTATGCGAAAAATGCGAAAGTATGTGGCAGATGATTGCAAATACCAGACCGCACAGGTACCTAACCGGTGTTATCCTCTAATGTATTGATCAAATCCAGGTTTAACTGACTGTTTCTGTGTGGTACCACATTACTACGTGATCCAAATCAGAATAAGCCCAGGATCTGTCCAACAAGTATGAGAAAAATGCGAAAGTATGTGCCAGATGATTGCTAATACCAGAACTAACCCAAACATAACCAGCGTTATCGTCCAAAATATTAATCGCAACCAGGTTTAATTGTCCGTTTCGGTGTGGAACCACATTACTACGGGATCCAAACAAAAAAAAACCCTGGATCTGGCTAACAAGTATGCGAAAAACGCGAAAGTAAGAGCCAGATGATTGCAAATACCAGAACTAACCCAGACATATCCAGCGCTATCCTCTAAAATATTAATCGCAACCAGGTTTAATTGACTGTTTCTGTGTGGTACCGCATTACTACGTGATCCGAACCAGCAAAAGGCCAGGCTCTGGCCAACAAGTATGCGAAAAATGCGAAAGTACGAGCCACATGAGAGCAAATCCCAGACCTAACCGAGACATAACCGGCGTTATCCTCTAAAATATTAATCGCAACCATGTTTAATTGACTGTTTCGGAGTGGTACCGCATTACTACGTGATGCAAAGCGGAAAAAGGCCAAGATCTGGCCGAGAAGTATGCGAAAAATGCGATTGTCCGAGCCAGATGATTGCAAATACCAGAACTAACCCAAACATAACCAGCGTTATCCTCCAAAATATTAATCGCAACCAGGTTTAATTGTCTGTTTCGGTGTGGAACCACATTTCTACGGGATACAAACCAAAAAAAACCCTGGATCTGGCTAACAAGTATGCGAAAAACGCGAAAGTAAGAGCCAGATGATTGCAAATACCAGAACTAACCCAGACATATCCAGCGCTATCCTCTAAAATATTAATCGCAACCAGGTTTAATTGTCTGTTTCGGTGTGGAACCACATTTCTACGGAATACAAACCGAAAAAAACCCACGATCTGGCGAACAAGAATGCGAAAAACGTGAACGTACGAGTCAGATGAAGGCAAATACCAGACCTAACCCAGACATAGCCGGCGTTATTCTCTAAAATATTATTCGCAACCAGGTTTAATTGACTGTTTCGGTGTGGTACCACACTACTGCGTGATCCAAACCAGAAAAAACGCAGGATCTCGCCAAAAAGTATGTGAAAAATGCGAAAGTATGAGGCAGATGATTGCAAATACCAGACCTACCACAAACCTAACCGGTGTTATCCTCTAAAGTATTGATCGAATCCAGGTTTAAGTGACTGTTTTGGTGTGGTAGCACATTTCTACGTGATCAAAATCAGAAAAAGCCCAGGATCTGGCCTACAAGTATGCGAAAAACTCGAAAGTATGAGCCATATGAGGGCAAATACCAGACCTGACCGAGACATAACCGGCGTCATCCTCTAAAATAATAATCGCAACAAGGTTTAATTGACTCTTTCGGTGTGGAACCGCACTACTAGGGGATCCAAACCAGAAAAAACCCAGGATCTGGCCAACAAGTATGCGAAAAATGTGAAAGTATGAGCCAGATGATTGCAAATACTAGAACTAACCCAGACATAACCGGCGTTATCCTCCAAAATATTAATCGCAGCCAGGTTTAATAGACGGTTTCAGTGTAGTACCACATTACTACGTGGTCCTAGCCAGAAAAAGGCCAGGATCTGACCATTCAAGTATGCGAAAAATGCGAAAGTATGAGCTAGATGATGGCAAATACCAGACCTCACCCAGACATAACCGGCGTTATCCTCTAAAATAATAATCGGAAGCAGGTTTAATTGACTATTTCAGTGTGGTACCACATTAATACATGATCCAAACCAGAAACAACCCAGGATCTGGCCAACAAGTATGCGAAAAATGCAAAGGTACGAGTCAGATGAGGGCAAATCCCAGACCTAACCGAGACATAACCTGCGTTACCCTCTAAAATATTAATCGCAACCAGGTTTAATTGACTGTTTCGGTGTGGTACCGCAATACTACGTGATCCAAACCAGAAAAAACCCAGGATCTGGCGAACAAGTATGCGAAAAACGTGAACGTACGAGTCAGATGAGGGCAAATACCAGACCTAACCCAGACATAACCGGCGTTATCCTTTAAAATATTAATCGCACCCAGGTTTAATTAACTGTGTCGGTGTGGTACCGCATTACTACGTGATCCAAACCAGAAAAGACCCGGGATCTGGCCAACAAGTATGCGAAAAATGCAAAAGTACGAGCCAGATGAGGGCAAATCCCAGACATAACCGAGACATAACCGGCGTTATCCTCTAAAATATTATTCGCAACTAGGTTTAATTGACTGTTTCGGTGTGGTACCACACTACTGCGTGATCCAAACCAGAAAAAACGCAGGATCTCGCCAAAAAGTATGTGAAAAATGCGAAAGTATGAGGCAGATGATTGCAAATACCAGACCTACCACAAACCCAACCGGTGTTATCCTCTAAAGTATTGATCGAATCCAGGTTTAAGTGACTGTTTTGGTGTGGTAGCACATTTCTACGTGATCAAAATCAGAAAAAGCCCAGGATCTGGCCTACAAGTATGCGAAAAAAGCAAGAGTATGAGGCAGATGATCGCAAATACCAGACGCAACCCATACCTAACCGGTGTCATCCTCTAAAATATTGATCGAATCCAGGTTGAATGGACTATTTCTGTGGCGCACCACATTAATACGTGATCCGAAACAGATAAAAACCCAGGATCTGGCCAAGAAGAATGCGAAATATGCGAAAGTATGAGCCAGATGATTGCGAATACCAGACGTAACCCAGACATAACCGGTGTTATCCTATAAAATATTGATCGAAAGCAGCTTTAATTGATTATTTCAGTGTGGCACCACATTAATACGTGATCCTAACCAGAGAAAAACCCAGGATCTGGCCAACAAGTATGCGAAAAATGCGAAAGTATGGGCCAGATGATTGCTAATACCAGGCCTAACGCAGGCATAACCGGCGTTATCCTGTAAAACATTAATCGCAACCAGGTTTGTTTGGCTGCTTCGGTGTGGTACCACATTACTCCGTGATCCAAACCAGAAAAAACCCATGATCTGACCATCAAGTATACGAAAAATGCGAAAGTATGAGCCAGATGATTGCGCATACCAGACGTAACCCAGACATAACCGGTGTTATCCTATAAAATTTTGATCGAAACCAGCTTTAATTGATTATTTCAGTGTGGCACCACATTACTACATGATCCAAACCAGAGAAAGCCCAGGATCTGGCCATTCAAGTATGCGAAAAATGCGAAAGTATGAGCTAGATGATGGCAAATACCAGACCTAACCCAGGCATAACTTGCGTGCTCCTCTAAAATATTAATCGGAACCAGGTTTTATTGACTATTTCAGTGTGGTGCCACATAAATACGTGATCCTAATCAGAAAAAAACCCAGGAACTGGCGAACATGTATGCGAAAAACGTGAACGTACGAGCCAGATGAGGGCAAATACCGGACATAACCCAGACACAACCGGCGTTATCCTTTAAAATATTAATCGCAACCAGGTTTAATTGACTGTTTCGGTGTGGAACCACATTACTACGTGATCCAAACCAGAAAAAGGCCAGGCTCTGTCCAACAAGTATGAGAAAAATGCGAAAGTACGAGCCAGATGATTGCAAATACCAGAACTAACCCAAACATAACCGGCGTTATCCTGTAAAACATTAATCGCAGCCAGGTTTGTTTGGCTGCTTCTGTGTGGTACCACATTACTCCGTGATCCAAACCAGAAAAAACCCAGGATCTGGCCAACTAGTAAGCGAAAAATGCGAAAGTATGATCCAGATGATTGTAAATACCAGAACTAACCCTGACATAACCGGCGTTATGATCCAAAATATTGATCAAAACAAGGTTGCATAGACTGTTTCAGTGTGGCACCACATTAATACGTGACCCTAACCAGAAGGAAACCCAGGATCTGACCATCAAGTATGCGAAAAATGCGAAAGTATGAGCCAGATGATTGCGCATACCAGACGTAACCCAGACATAACCGGTGTTATCCTATAAAATATTGATCGAAACCAGCTTTAATTGATTATTTCAGTGTGGCACCACATTACTACGTGATCCAAACCAGAAAAAGCCCACGATCTGGCCATTCAAGTATGCGAAAAACTCGAAAGTATGAGCTAGATGATGGCAAATACCAGACCTAACCCAGGCATAACTTGCGTGCTCCTCTAAAATATTAATCGGAACGAGGTTTTATTGACTATTTCATTGTGGTGTCACCTAAATACGTGATCCTAATCAGAAAAAAACCCAGGAACTGGCCATTCAAGTATGCGAAAAATGCGAAAGTATGAGCTAGATGATGGCAAATACCAGACCTAACCCAGACATAACCAGCGTTGTCCTCTAAAATATTAATCGTAACCAGATTTAATTGCCAGTTTCGGGGTGGTATCACATTACTACGTGACCCAAACCAGAAAAAACCCAGGATCTGGCCAACAGGTATGCGAAAAATGCAAAAGTATGAGCCAGATGATTGGAAATACCAGACCTAACACAAACCTAACCGGCGTTATCCTCTAAAATATTAGTCGGAACCAGATTTAATTGACTGTTGCAGTGTGGTACCACATTACTACGTGATCAAAACCAGAAAAAGCCCAGGATCTGGCCAACAAGTATGCGAAAAATGCGAAAGTATGAGGCAGATGATTGTAAATACCAGACCTAACACAAACATAAACGGTGTTAGCCTCTAAAATATTGATCGAATCCAAGTTGAATGGACTTTTTCAGTCTGGTATCACATTACTACGTGATGCAAACCAGAAAGAAACACAGGACCTGGCCAACAGGTATGCGAAGAATGCGAATGTATGAGCCAGATGTGGGTAAATACCAGACCTAAACGAGACGCAACCGGTGTTATCCTTTAAAATATTGATCGAGGCCACGTTTAATTGACTGTTTCAGTATGGTACCGCATTACTACGAGATCCAAACCAGAAAAAGTACAGGATCTGGCCAACAAGTGTGCGATGAACGCGAAAGTATGACCCAGGTGATTCCAAACACCAGGCCTAACACAAACCTAACCGGTGTGATCCACTAAAATATTGATCGAATCCAGGTTTAATTGACAGTTTCATTCTGGTACCACATGACTACGTAATACAAACCAGAAAAAACGCAAGATCTGGCCAGCTAGTATGCGAAAAATGTGAAAGTATGAGGAAGATGATTGCAAACACCAGACGTTACCCAGACATAACCGGCGTTATCCTCTAAAATATTAATGGCAACCAGGTATAATTGACTGTTTCGGTGTGGTACCGCATTACTACGTGGTCCAAGCCAGAAAAAGGCCAGGATCTGACCATTCAAGTATGCGAAAAATGCGAAAGTATGAGCTAGATGATGGCAAATACCAGACCTAACCCAGACATATCCGGCGTCCTCCTCCAAAATATTGATCGAATTCAGATTTAATTGACTGTTTCGGTGTGGTACCACATTACTACCTGATCCAAATCAGAAAAAGCCCAGGATCTGGCCTACAAGTATGCGATAAAAGCGAAAGTATGAGCCAGATGATTGCAAATACCAGGCCTAACACAGAACTAAACGGTGTTATCCTCTAAAATAATGACCGAATCCAGGATTAATTGACCGTTTCATTCTGGTACCACGTTACTACGAGATCCTAACCAGAAAAAGCCCAGGATCTGGCCAACAAGCATGCGAGAAATGCGAAAATATGATCCAGATGATTGCAAACACCAGGCCTAACACAAACCTAACCGGTGTGATCCTCTAAAATATTGATCGAATCCAGGTTTAATTGACAGTTCCATTCTGGTACCACATTACTGCGTGATCCAAACCAGAAAAAGCCCAGGATCTGGCCTACAAGTCTGCGAAAGATGCGAAAGTATGAGGCAGATGATTGCAAATACCAGAACATGCCCAGACTTAACCGGCGATATCCTCTAAAATATTAGTCGGAACCAGGTTTAATTGACTGTTGCAGTGTGGTACCACACTACTACGTGATCCAAACCAGAAAAAACGCAGGATCTGGCCAACTAGTATTCGAAAAATGCGAAAGTATGAGGAAGATGATTGCAAACACCAGACGTAACCCAGACATAACCGGCGTTATCCTCTAAAATATTAATGGCAACCAGGTGTAATTGACTGTTTCGGTGTCGTTCCGCATTACTACGTGGTCCAAGCCAGAAAAAGGCCAGGATCTGACCATTCAAGTATGCGAAAAATGCGAAAGTATGAGCTAGATGATGGCAAATACCAGACCTAACCCAGACATAACCGGCGTTCTGCTCCAAAATATTAATCGGAGCCAGGTTTACTTGACGGTTTCAGTGTAGTACCACATTACTACGTGGTCCAAGTCAGAAAAAGGCCAAGATCTGGCCAACAA
Organism: Colletes latitarsis; assembly: GCF_051014445.1. Classification (NCBI taxonomy): domain Eukaryota; kingdom Metazoa; phylum Arthropoda; class Insecta; order Hymenoptera; family Colletidae; genus Colletes; species Colletes latitarsis. The sequence goes on from NC_135137.1 coordinate 5,545,546, forward strand.
GTATACGCACGATGCGAATGTACGAGCCAGCTGAGGGCAAATCCCAGACCTAACCGAGACATATCCAGCGTTATCCTCCAAAATATTAATCGCAACCAGGTTTAATTGTCTGTTTCGGTGTGGAACCACATTACTATGGGATCCAAACCAAAAAAAACCCTGGATCTGGCCAACAAGTATGCGAAAAACGCGAAAGTATGAGCCAGATGATTGCAAATACCAGAACTAACCCAGACATATCCAGCGTTATCCTCTTAAATACTAATCGGAACCAGCTTTCATTGACTGTTTCAGTGTGGTACCACATTACTACGTGATCCAAACCAGAAGAAACCCAGGATCTTGCCAACAAGTATGCGAAAAATGCGAAAGTACGAGACAGATGAGGGCAAATACCAGACCTAACCCAGACATAGCCGGCGTTATCCTCTAAAATATTAATCGCACCAGGTTTAGTTGACTGTTTCAGTGTGGAGTCACATTACTACGGGATCCAAACCAGAAAAAACCCAGGATCTGGCCAACAAGTATGCGAAAAACGCGAAAGTATGAGCCAGATGATTGCAAATACCAGGACTAACCCAGACATAACCGGCGTTATCCTCTAAAATATTAACCGCAACCAGGTTTAATTGACTGTTTCGTTGTGGAACCGCATTACTACGTGATCCAAACCAGAAAAAGGCCAGGCTCTGGCCAACAAGTATGCGAAAGACACGAAAGTACGAGCCACATGAGAGCAAATCCCAGACCTAACAGAGACATAACCGGCGTTATCCTCTAAAATATTAATCGCAACCAGGTTTAATTGACTGTCTCGGAGTGGTACCGCATTACTACGTGATCCAAACCGGAAGAAGGCCAAGATCTGGCCAACAAGTATGCGAAAAATGCGAAAGTCGGAGCCAGATGATTGCAAATACCAGAACTAACCCAATCATAACCAGCGTTATCCTCCAAAATATTAACCGCAACCAGGTTTAATTGTCTGTTTCGGTGTAGAAACACATTACTGCGGGATCCAAACCAAAAAAAACCCTGGATCTGGCCAACAAGTATGCGAAAAACGCGAAAGTATGAGCCAGATGATTGCAAATACCAGAACTAACCCAGACATATCCAGCGTTATCCTCTTAAATACTAATCGGAACCAGCTTTCATTGACTGTTTCAGTGTGGTACCACATTACTACGTGATCCAAACCAGAAGAAACCCAGGATCTTGCCAACAAGTATGCGAAAAATGCGAAAGTACGAGACAGATGAGGGCAAATACCAGACCTAACCCAGACATAGCCGGCGTTATCCTCTAAAATATTAATCGCAACCAGGTTTAATTGACTGTTTCGGTGTGGTACCGCATTACTACGTGATACAAACCAGAAAAAACCCAGGATCTGGCCAACAAGTATGCGAAAAACTCGAAAGTATGAGCCATATGAGGGCAAATACCAGACCTGACCGAGACATAACCGGCGTCATCCTCTAAAATAATAATCGCAACAAGGTTTAATTGACTCTTTCGGTGTGGAACCGCACTACTAGGGGATCCAAACCAGAAAAAACCCAGGATCTGGCCAACAAGTATGCGAAAAATGTGAAAGTATGAGCCAGACGATTGCAAATACTAGAACTAACCCAGAAATAACCGGCGTTATCCTCCAAAATATTAATCGCAGCCAGGTTTAATAGACGGTTTCAGTGTAGTACCACATTACTACGTGGTCCTAGCCAGAAAAAGGCCAGGATCTGACCATTCAAGTATGCGAAAAATGCGAAAGTATGAGCTAGATGATGGCAAATGCCGGACCTCACCCAGACATAACCGGCGTTATCCTCTAAAATAATAATCGGAACCAGGTTTAATTGACTATTTCAGTGTGGTACCACATTAATACATGATCCAAACCAGAAACAACCCAGGATCTGGCCAACAAGTATGCGAAAAATGCAAAGGTACGAGCCAGATGAGGGCAAATCCCAGACCTAACCGAGACATAACCTGCGTTACCCTCTAAAATATTAATCGCAACCAGGTTTAATTGACTGTTTCGGTGTGGTACCGCAATACTACGTGATCCAAACCAGAAAAAACCCAGGATCTGGCGAACAAGTATGCTTAAAACGTGAACGTACGAGCCAGATGATTGGAAATACCAGACCTAACACAAACCTAACCGGCGTTATCCTCTAAAATATTAGTCGGAACCAGATTTAATTGACTGTTGCAGTGTGGTACCACATTACTACGTGATCAAAACCAGAAAAAGCCCAGGATCTGGCCAACAAGTATGCGAAAAATGCGAAAGTATGAGGCAGATGATTGTAAATACCAGACCTAACACAAACCTAAACGATGTTAGCCTCTAAAATATTGATCGAATCCAAGTTGAATGGACTTTTTCAGTCTGGTATCACATTACTACGTGATGCAAACCAGAAAGAAACACAGGACCTGGCCAACAGGTATGCGAAGAATGCGAATGTATGAGCCAGATGATGGCAAATACCAGACCTAACCCAGACATATCCGGCGTCCTCCTCCAAAATATTGATCGAATTCAGATTTAATTGACTGTTTCGGTGTGGTACCACATTACTACCTGATCCAAATCAGAAAAAGCCCAGGATCTGGCCTACAAGTATGCGATAAAAGCGAAAGTATGAGCCAGATGATTGCAAATACCAGGCCTAACACAGAACTAAACGGTGTTATCCTCTAAAATAATGACCGAATCCAGGATTAATTGACCGTTTCATTCTGGTACCACGTTACTACGAGATCCTAACCAGAAAAAGCCCAGGATCTGGCCAACAAGCATGCGAGAAATGCGAAAATATGATCCAGATGATTGCAAACACCAGGCCTAACACAAACCTAACCGGTGTGATCCTCTAAAATATTGATCGAATCCAGGTTTAATTGACAGTTCCATTCTGGTACCACATTACTGCGTGATCCAAACCAGAAAAAGCCCAGGATCTGGCCTACAAGTCTGCGAAAGATGCGAAAGTATGAGGCAGATGATTGCAAATACCAGAACATGCCCAGACTTAACCGGCGATATCCTCTAAAATATTAGTCGGAACCAGATTTAATTGACTGTTTCGGTGTGGTACCACATTACTACGTGATCCAAATCAGAAAAAGCCCAGGATCTGGCCTACAAGTATGCGACAAAAGCGAAAGTATGAGCCAGATGATTGCAAATACCAGGCCTAACACAGACCTAAACGGTGTTATCCTCTAAAATAATGACCGAATCCAGGATTAATTGACCGTTTCATTCTGGTACCACGTTACTACGAGATCCTAACCAGAAAAAGCCCAGGATCTGGCCAACAAGCATGCGAGAAATGCGAAAATATGATCCAGATGATTGCAAACACCAGGCCTAACACAAACCTAACCGGTGTGATCCTCTAAAATATTGATCGAATCCAGGTTTAATTGACAGTTCCATTCTGGTACCACATTACTGCGTGATCCAAACCAGAAAAAGCCCAGGATCTGGCCTACAAGTCTGCGAAAGATGCGAAAGTATGAGGCAGATGATTGCAAATACCAGAACATGCCCAGACTTAACCGGCGATATCCTCTAAAATATTAGTCGGAACCAGATTTAATTGACTGTTGCAGTGTGGTACCACACTACTACGTGATCCAAACCAGAAAAAACGCAGGATCTGGCCAACTAGTATTCGAAAAATGCGAAAGTATGAGGAAGATGATTGCAAACACCAGACGTAACCCAGACATAACCGGCGTTATCCTCTAAAATATTAATGGCAACCAGGTATAATTGACTGTTTCGGTGTCGCTCCGCATTACTACGTGGTCCAAGCCAGAAAAAGGCCAGGATCTGACCATTCAAGTATGCGAAAAATGCGAAAGTATGAGCTAGATGATGGCAAATACCAGACCTAACCCAGACATAACCGGCGTTCTCCTCCAAAATATTAATCGGAGCCAGGTTTAATTGACGGTTTCAGTGTAGTACCACATTACTACGTGGTCCAAGTCAGAAAAAGGCCCAGATCTGGCCAACAAGTATACGCACGATGCGAATGTACGAGCCAGCTGAGGGCAAATCCCAGACCTAACCGAGACATATCCAGCGTTATCCTCCAAAATATTAATCGCAACCAGGTTTAATTGTCTGTTTCGGTGTGGAACCACATTACTATGGGATCCAAACCAAAAAAAACCCTGGATCTGGCCAACAAGTATGCGAAAAACGCGAAAGTATGAGCCAGATGATTGCAAATACCAGAACTAACCCAGACATATCCAGCGTTATCCTCTTAAATACTAATCGGAACCAGCTTTCATTGACTGTTTCAGTGTGGTACCACATTACTACGTGATCCAAACCAGAAGAAACCCAGGATCTTGTCAACAAGTATGCGAAAAATGCGAAAGTACGAGACAGATGAGGGCAAATACCAGACCTAACCCAGACATAGGCGGCGTTATCCTCTAAAATATTAATCGCACCAGGTTTAATTGACTGTTTCAGTGTGGAGTCACATTACTACGGGATCCAAACCAGAAAAAACCCAGGATCTGGCCAACAAGTATGCGAAAAACGCGAAAGTATGAGCCAGATGATTGCAAATACCAGAACTAACCCAGACATAACCGGCGTTATCCTCTAAAATATTAATCGCAACCAGGTTTAATTGACTGTTTCGTTGTGGAACCGCATTACTACGTGATCCAAACCAGAAAAAGGCCAGGCTCTGGCCAACAAGTATGCGAAAGACACGAAAGTACGAGCCACATGACAGCAAATCCCAGACCTAACCGAGACATAACCGGCGTTATCCTCTAAAATATTAATCGCAACCAGGTTTAATTGACTGTCTCGGAGTGGTACCGCATTACTACGTGATCCAAACCGGAAGAAGGCCAAGATCTGGCCAACAAGTATGCGAAAAATGCGAAAGTCGGAGCCAGATGATTGCAAATACCAGAATTAACCCAATCATAACCAGCGTTATCCTCCAAAATATTAATCGCAACCAGGTTTAATTGTCTGTTTCGGTGTAGAAACACATTAATACATGATCCTAACCAGAAAAAAACCCAGGATCTGGCCTACAAGTATGCGAAAAATGCGAAAGTATGAGGCAGATGATTGCAAATACCAGACCTCTCCCAGGCATATCCGGCGTTGTCCTCTAAAATATTATTCGCAACCAGGTTTAATTGACTGTTTCGGTGTGGAACCACATTAATACGTGATACTAACCTGAAAAAAGCCAGGATCTGGCCAACAAGTATGCGAAAAATGCAAAAGTACGAGCCAGATGAGGGCAAATCCCAGACCTAACCGAGACATAACCGGCGTTATCCTCTAAAATATTAATCGGAACCAGGTTTAATTGACTGTTTCGGTGTGGCACCACATCAATACGTTATACTAACCAGATAAAACCCAGGATCTGGCCAATAAGTATGCGAAAAATGCGAAAGTATGAGCCAGATAATTGCAAATACTAGAACTAACCCAGACATAACCGGCGTTATCCTCCAAAATATTAATCGGAGCCAGGTTTAATTGACGGTTTCAGTGTAGTACCACATTACTACGTGGTCCTAGCCAGAAAAAGGCCAGGATCTGACCACTCAAGTATGCGAAAGATGCGAAAGTATGAGCTAGATGATGGCAAATACCAGACCTCACCCAGACATAACCGGCGTTATCCTCTAAAATAATAATCAGAGCCAGGTTTAATTGACTATTTCAGTGTGGTACCACATTAATACGTGATCCAAACCAGAAACAACCCAGGATCTGGCCAACAAGTATGCGAAAAATGCAAAAGTACGAGGCAGATGAGGGCAAATGCCAGACCTAACCGAGACATAACCGGCGTTATCCTCTAAAATATTAATCGGAACCAGGTTTAATTGACTGTTACAGTGTGGTACCACATTAGTACGTGATCAAAACCAGAAGGAACCCAGGATCTGGCCAACAGGTATGCGAAAAATGCGAAAGTATGAGCCAGATGATCGCAAATACCAGACGCAACCCCGACCTAGCCGGTGTCTTCCTCTAAAATATTGATCGAATCCAGGTTGAATGGACTATCTCAGTGTGGCACCACATTAATACGTGATCCTAACCAGAGAAAAACGCAGGATCTGGCCAACAAGTATGCGAAAAATGCAAAAGTATGAACCAGATGATTGCAAATACCAGACCTAACCCAGAAATAACCGGCGTTATCCTTTAAAATATTAATCGGAACCAGGTTTAATTGACTGTTACAGTGTGGTACCACATTAGTACATGATACAAACCGGAAGAAACACAGGATCTGGCCATCAGGTATGCGAAAAATGCGAAAGTATGTGCCAGATGATTGCCAATACCAGACCTAACCGAGACATAACCGGCGTTATCCTCTAAAATAATAATCGGAACCAGGTTTAATTGACTATTTCAGTGTGGTACCACATTAATACGTGATCCTAACCAGAAAAAAACCCAGGATCGGGCCAACATGTATGCGAAAGATACGAAAGTATGCGGCAGATGATTGCAAATACCAGACCATACCCAGACTTAACCGGCGTTATCCTCTGAAGTATTGATCAAATCCAGGTTTAACTGACTGTTTCAGTGTCGAACCACATTACTACGTGATCCAAATCTGAAAAAGCCCAGGATCTGGCCATTCAAGTTTGCGAAAAATGCGAAAGTATGAGGCAGATGATTGCAAATACCAGACCTAACACAAACCTAACCGGTGTTATCCTCTAAAGTATTGATCGAATCCAGGTTTAAGTTACTGTTTTGGAGTGGTAGCACATTACTACGTGATCCAAATCAGAAAAAGCCCAGGATCTGGCCTACAAGTATGCGAAAAATGCAAAAGTATGAGGCAGATGATCGCAAATACCAGACGCAACCCCGACCTAACCGGTGTCATCCTCTAAATTATTGATCGAATCCAGGATGAATGGACTATTTCTGTGGGGCACCACATTAATACGTGATCTGAACCAGATAAAAACCCAGGATCTGGCCATGAAGAATGCGAAATATGCGAAAGTAGGAGCCAGATGATTGCGAATACCAGAAGTAACCCTGACATAACCGGTGTTATCCTATAAAATATCATTCGCAACCAGGTTTAATTGACTGTTTCGGTGTGGTACGACATTACTACGTGATCCAAACCAGAAAAAACGCTGGATCTGGCCAACAAGAATGCAAAACATGCGAAAGTATGAGGCAGATGATTGCAAATACCAGACCTAACTGGAACCTAACCGGTGTTATCCTATAAAATATTGAGCGAGTCCAAGTTGAATTGACTTTTTCAGTCTGGTATCACATTACTACGTGATCCAAACCAGAATGAAACACAGGACCTGGCCAACAGGTATGCGAATAATGCGAAAGTATGAGGCAGATGATTGCAAATACCAGACCTAACTGGAACCTAACCGGTGTTATCCTATAAAATATTGAGCGAGTCCAAGTTGAATTGACTTTTTCAGTCTGGTATCACATTACTACGTGATCCAAACCAGAATGAAACACAGGACCTGGCCAACAGGTATGCGAATAATGCGAAAGTATGAGGCAGATGATTGCAAATACCAGACCTAACTGGAACCTAACCGGTGTTATCCTATAAAATATTGATCGAAAGCTGCTTTAATTGATTATTTCAGTGTGGCACCACATTAATACGCGATCCTAACCAGAGAAAAACCCAGGATTTTGCCAACAAGTAAGCGAAAAATGCAAAACTATGAGCTAGATGATGGCAAATACCAGACCTAACCCAGGCATAACCGGCGTTCTCCTCCAAAATATTGACCGAATCCAGATTTAATTGTCTGTTTCGGTGTGGTACCACATTACTACGTGATCTAAACCAGAGAAAACCCAGGATCTCGCCAACAAGTATGTGAAAAATGCGAAAGTATGGGCCAGATGATTGCATATACCTGAACTAACCCAGCCATAACCGGCGTGATACTCTAAAATATATATCGCAACCAAGTTTAATTGACTGTCTCGGTGTGGTATCACATTAATACGTGATCCTAACCTGAAAAAAGCCAGGATCTGGCCAACAAGAATGCAAGACATGCGAAAGTATGAGGCAGATGATTGCAAGTACCAGAACTAACACAAACCTAACCTGTGTTATCCTATTAAATATTGAGCGAGTCCAAGTTGAATTGACTTTTTCAGTCTGGTATCACATTACTACGTGATCCAAACCAGAATGAAACACAGGACCTGGCCAACAGGTATGCGAAGAATGCGTATGTATGAGCCCGATGCGGGTAAATAACAGACCTAAACGAGATGCAACCGGAGTTATCCTTTAAAATATTGATCGAGGCCACGTTTAATTGACTGTTTCAGTATGGTACCGCATTACTACGAGATCCAAACCAGAAAAAGTCCGGGATCTGGCCAACAAGTGTGCGATGAACGCGAAAGTATGACCCAGGTGATTCCAAACACCAGGCCTAACACAAACCTAACCGGTGTGATCCTCTAAAATATTGATCGAATCCAGGTTTAATTGACAGTTTCATTCTGGTAACACATTACTACGTGATACAAACCAGAAACAGCCCAGGATCTGGCCAACAAGTATGCGAAAAATGTGATGGTGTGAGCCAGATGATTGCAAATACCAGGCTAACACAAACCTAACCGGTGTGATCCTCTAAAATATTCATCGAATCCAGGTTTAATTGACAGTTTCATTCTGGTACCACATTACTACGTGATCCATACCAGAAAGAAACACAGGATCTGGCCAACAAGTATGCGAATAATGCGAAAGTATGAGGCAGATGATTGCAAATACCAGACCTAACACAAACCTAAACGGTGTTAGCCTCTAAAATATTGAGCGAGTCCAAGTTGAATTGACTTTTTCAGTCTGGTATCACATTACTACGTGCTCCAAACCAGAATGAAACACAGGACCTGGCCAACAGGTATGCGAAGAATGCGTATGTATGAGCCCGATGCGGGTAAATAACAGACCTAAACGAGATGCAACCGGAGTTATCCTTTAAAATATTGATCGAGGCCACGTTTAATTGACTGTTTCAGTATGGTACCGCATTACTACGAGATCCAAACCAGAAAGAGTCCGGGATCTGGCCAACAAGTGTGCGAGGAACGCGAAAGTATGACCCAGGTGATTCCAAACACCAGACCTAACACAAACCTAAACGGTGTTATCCTCTAAATGTTCATCGAATACAGGTTTAATTAACAGTTTCATTCTGGTACCACATTACTACGTGATACAAACCAGAAAAAGCCCAGGATCTGGCCAACAAGTGAGCGAAAAATGTGATGGTATGAGCCAGATGATTGCAAATACCAGGCTAACACAAACCTAACCGGTGTGATCCTCTAAAATATTGACCGAATCCAGGATTAATCGACCGTTTCATTCTGGTACCACATTACTACGAGATCCCAACCAGAAAAAGCCCAGGATCTGGCCAACAAGCATGCGAGAAATGCGAAAATATGAGCCAGATGATAGCAAATACCAGACCGAGCACGAACCTAAACGTTGTTATCCTCTCAAATATTGATAGAAACCAAGTTGAATTGACTGTCACATTCTGGTACCACATTACTACGTGATCCAAACCAGATCGAAGCACAGGATCTGGCCAAGAAGTATGCGAAGAATGCGAAAGTATGATCCAGATGATTGCAAATACCAGGCCTAACACAAACCTAAACGGTGTTATCCTCTCAAATATTGATCGAATACAGGTTTAATTTTCAGTTTCATTCTGGTACCACATTACTACGTGATACAAACCAGAAAAGGCCCAAGATCTGGCCAACAAGTATGCGAAAAATGCGATAGTATGAGCCAGATGATTGCAAATACCAGGCTAACACAAACCTAACCGGTGTGATCCTCTAAAATATTGACCGAATCCAGGATTAATTGACCGTTTCATTCTGGTACCACATTACTACGAGATCCCAACCAGAAAAAGCCCAGGATCTGGCCAACAAGCATGCGAGAAATGCGAAAGTATGAGCCAGATGATAGCGAATACCAGACCGAGCACAAACCTAAACGTTGTTATCCTCTTAAATATTGATAGAAACCGAGTTGAATTGGCTGTTTCAGCCTGTTACCGCATTACTGCGTGACACAAACCAGAAAGAAACAGAGGATCTGGCCAACAAGACTGGGAAGAATGCTAAAGTATGAGCCAGATGATTGCAACTACCAGGCCTATCACAAACCTAACCGGTGTGATCCTCTAAAATATTGATCGAATCCAGGTTTAGTTGACTGTTTCATTCTGGTACCATATTACTACGTGATCCAAACCAGAAAAAGCCCAGCATCAGGCCAACAGGTATGCGAAGAATGCGAAGGTATGAGACAGATGAGGGCAATTACCAGACCTAACACAAACCTAACCGGTGTGATCCTCTAAAATATTGACCGAATCCAGGTTTCATTGACATTTGCATTCTGGTACCACATTACTACGTGATACAAACCAGAAAGAGTCCAGGATCTGGCCAACAAGTATGCGAAAAATGCGATAGTATGAATCGGATGAGTGCAAATACCAGACCTAACACAAACCTAAACGGTGTTATCTCTTAAATATCGATCGAAACGAAGTTGAATTGGCTGTTTCATTCTGGTACCACATTACAACCTGATCCAAACCAGATCGAAACACAGGACCTGACCAACAAGTATGCGAAGAATGCGAAAGTATGAGCCAGATGATTGCAAATACCAGGCCTAAACGTGAACTAACCGGTGTTATACTTTAAAATATTGATCGCGGTCAGGTTTAATTGACTGTTTTTTGTGGTACCACATCACTACACAATCCCAACCAGAAAAAGCCCAGGATCTGGCCACCAAGTATGCGAGAAATGCGAAAATATGAGCCAGATGATAGCAAATACCAGACCAAGCACAAACCTAAACGGTGTGATCCTCTAAAATATTGACCGAATCCAGGATTAATCGACCGTTTCATTCTGGTACCACATTACTACGAGATCCCAACCAGAAAAAGCCCAGGATCTGGCCAACAAGCATGCGAGAAATGCGAAAATATGAGCCAGATGATAGCAAATACCAGACCGAGCACGAACCTAAGCGTTGTTATCCTCTCAAATATTGATAGTAACCAAGTTGAATTGACTGTCTCATTCTGGTACCACATTACTACGTGATCCAAACCAGATCGAAGCACAGGATCTGGCCAAGAAGTATGCGAAGAATGCGAAAGTATGATCCAGATGATTGCAAATACCAGGCCTAACACAAACCTAAACGGTGTTATCCTCTCAAATATTGATCGAATACAGGTTTAATTTTCAGTTTCATTCTGGTACCACATTACTACGTGATACAAACCAGAAAAAGCCCAAGATCTGCCCAACAAGTATGCGAAAAATGCGATAGTATGAGCCAGATGATTGCAAATACCAGGCTAACACAAACCTAACCGGTGTGATCCTCTAAAATATTGATCGAATCCAGGTTTAATTGACAGTTTCATTCTGGTAACACATTACTACGTGATACAAACCAGAAACAGCCCAGGATCTGGCCAACAAGTATGCGAAAAATGTGATGGTGTGAGCCAGATGATTGCAAATACCAGGCTAACACAAACCTAACCGGTGTGATCCTCTAAAATATTCATCGAATCCAGGTTTAATTGACAGTTTCATTCTGGTACCACATTACTACGTGATCCATATCAGAAAGAAACACAGGATCTGGCCAACAAGTATGCGAAGAATGCGAAAGTATGAGCCAGAAGATTGCAAATACCAGACCTAACACAAACCTAAACGGTGTTATCTCTTAAATATCGATCGAAACGAAGTTGAATTGGCTGCTTCAGCCTGTTACCGCATTACTGCGTGACACAAACCAGAAAGAAACGCAGGATCTGGCCAACAAGTATGGGAAGAATGCAAAAGTATGAGCAAGATGATTGCAAATACCAGACGTAACCCAGACATAAACGGTGTTATCCTCTAAAATATTGGACGACTCCAGGTTGAATGGACTATTTCTGTGTGGTACCGCATTACTACGTGGTCCAAGCCAGAAAAAGGCCAGGATCTGACCATTCAAGTATGCGAAAAATGCGAAAGTATGAGCAAGATGATTGCAAATACCAGACGTAACCCAGACATACACGGTGTTATCCTCTAAGATATTGATCGAATCCGGGTTGAATGGACTATTTCTGTGTGGTACCGCATTACTACGTGGTCCAAGCCAGAAAAAGGCCAGGATCTGACCATTCAAGTATGCGAAAAATACGAAAGTATGAGCAAGATGATTGCAAATACCAGACGTAACCCAGACATAAACGGTGTTATCCTCTAAAATATTGATCGAATCCAGGTTGAATGGACTATTTCTGTGTGGCACCACATTAATACATGATCCTAACCAGAGAAAAACCCAGGATCTGGCCAACAAGTATGCAAAAAATGCAATAGTATGAGCCAGATGATTGCAAATACCAGACCTAACCCAGAAATAACCGGCGTTATCCTCTAAAATATTAATCGGAACCAGGTTTAATTGACTGTTTCTGTGTGATACCACATTACTGCGTGATCCAAATCAGAATAAGCCCAGGATCTGCCCAACAGGTATGCGAAAAATCCGAAAGTATGAGGCAGATGATTGCAAATACCAGACCTCACCCAGGCATATCCGGCGTTGTCCTCTAAAATATTATTCGCAACCAGGTTTAATTGACAGTTTCGGAGTGTTACCACATTACTACGTGATGCAAACCAGAAAAAACGCAGGATCTCGACAACAAGTATGTGAAAAATGCGAAAGTATGGGCCAGATGATTGGAAATACCAGACCTAACACGAACCTAACCGGTGTGATCCTCTAAAATATTGTCCGAATACAGGTTTAATTGACCGTTTCATTCTGGTACCACATTACTACGTGATTCGAACCAGAGAAAGCCCAGGATATGGCCAACAAGTATGCGAAAATTGCGAAAGTATGAGGCAGATGAGTGCAAATACCAGACCCAACACAAACCTAAACGGTGTTAGCCTCTAAAATATTGATCGAATCCAAGTTGAATTGACTTTTTCAGTCTGGTATCACATTACTACGTGATCCAAACCAGAAAGAAACACAGGACCTGGCCAACAGGTATGCGAAGAATGCGAATGTATGAGCCAGATGCGGGAAAATACCAAACCTAGACAAGATCCAACCGGAGTTATCTTTCAAAATATTGATCGAGGCCACGTTTAATTGACTGTTTCAGTATGGTACCGCATTACTACGAGATCCAAACCAGAAAAAGTCCAGGATCTGGCCAACAAGTGTGCGATGAACGCGAAAGTATGACCCAGGTGATTCCAAACACCAGGCCTAACACAAACCTAACCGGTGTGATCCTCTAAAATATTGATCGAATCCAGGTTTAATTGACAGTTTCATTCTGGTACCACATTACTACGTGATCCAAACCAGAAAAAGCCCAGCATCAGGCCAACAGGTATGCGAAGAATGCGAAGGTATGAGACAGATGAGGGCACTTACCAGACCTAACACAAACCTAACCGGTGTGATCCTCTAAAATATTGACCGAATCCAGGATTCATTGACATTTGCATTCTGGTACCACATTACTACGTGATACAAACCAGAAAGAGTCCAGGATCTGGCTAACAAGTATGCGAAAAATGCGATAGTATGAATCGGATGAGTGCAAATACCAGACCTAACACAAACCTAAACGGTGATATCTCTTAAATATCGATCGAAACGAAGTTGAATTGGCTGTTTCATTCTGGTACCACATTGCAACCTGATCCAATCCAGTTCGAAACACAAGACCTGACCAACAAGTATGCGAAGAATGCGAAAGTATGAGCCAGATGATTGCAAATACCAGGCCTAAACGTGAACTAACCGGTGTTATACTTTAAAATATTGATCGCGGTCAGGTTTAATTGACTGTTTATTGTGGTACCACATTACTACATAATCCCAACCAGAAAAAGCCCAGGACCTGGCCATCAAGCATGCGAGAAATGCGAAAATATGAGCCAGATGATAGCAAATACCAGACCAAGCACAAACCTAAACGGTGTTATCCTCTTAAATATTGATCGAAACCAAGTTGAATTGACTTTTTCAGTCTGGTACCACATTGCTACGTGATCCAAACCAGAAAGAAACACAGGATCTGGCCAACAAGACTGGGAAGAATGCTAAAGTATGACCCAGATGATTGCAAACACCAGGCCTAACACAAACCTAACCAGTGTGATCGTCTAAAATATTGATCGAATCCAGGTTTAATTGACAGTTTCATTCTGGTACCACATTACTGCGTGATCCAAACCAGAAAAAGCCCAGGATCTGGCCAACAAGTATGCGAAAAATGCGAAAGTATGAGGAAGATGATTGCAGACACCAGACGTACCCCAGACATAACCGGCGTTATCCTCTAAAATATTAGTGGCAACCAGGTATAATTGACTGTTTCGGTGTGGTACCGCATTACTACGTGGTCCAAGCCAGAAAAAGGCCAGTATCTGACCATTCAAGTATGCGAAAACTGCGAAAGTATGAGCTAGGTGATGGCAAATACTAGACCTAACCCAGACTTAACCGGCGTTCTCCTCCAAAATATTGATCGAATTCAGATTTAATTGACTGTTTCGGTGTGGTACCACATTACTACGTGATCCAAATCAGAAAAAGCCCAGGATCTGGCCTACAAGTATGCGAAAAAAGCGAAAGTATGAGCCAGATGATTGCAAATACCAGGCCTAACAAAAACCCAAACGGTGTTATTCTCTTAAATATTGATCGAATACAGGTTTAATTTACAGTTTCATTCTGGTACCACATTACTACGAGACCCCAACCAGAAAAAGCCCAGGATCTGGCCAACAAGTATGCGAAAAATGCGATAGTATGAGCCAGATGATTGCAAATACCAGGCTAACACAAACCTAAACGGTGTTAGCCTCTAAAATATTGATCGAAACCAAGTAGAATTGACTGTTTCATTGTGGTACCACATTACTACGAGATCCAAACCTGAAAAAGTCCAGGATCTGGCCAACAAGTATGCGAAAGATGCGAAAGTATGAGGCAGATGATTGCAAATACCAGAACATACCCAGACTTAACCGGCGTTGTCCTCTAAAATATTAGTCGGAACCAGATTTAGTTGACTGTTACAGTGTGGTACCACATTACTACGTGATCCAAACCAGAAAAAACGCAGGATCTGGCCAAGTAGTATGCGAAAAATGCGAAAGTATGAGGAAGATGATTGCAAACACCAGACGTAACCCAGGCATAACTGGCGTTATCCTCTAAAATATTAATGGCAACCAGGTATAATTGACTGTTTCGGTGTGGTACCGCATTACTACGTGGTCCAAGCCAGAAAAAGGCCAGGATCTGGCCAACAAGAATGCAAAACATGCGAAAGTATGAGGCAGATGATTGCAAATACCAGACCTAACACAAACCTAACCGGTGTTATCCTATAAAATATTGATCGAAAGCAGCTTTAATTGATTATTTCAGTGTGGCACCACATTAATACGCGATCCTAATCAGAGAAAAACCCAGGATTTTGCCAACAAGTATGGGAAAAGTGCAAAAGTATGAGCCGGATGATTGCAAATACCAGACCTAACCCAGAAATAACCGGCGTTATCCTGTAAAATATTAATCGGAAACAGCTTTAATTGACTGTTTCTGTGTGGTACCACATTACTACGTGATCCAAATCAGAAAGAAACACAGGACCTGGCCAACAGGTATGCGAAGAATGCGAATGTATGAGCCTGATGCGGGTAAATACCAGACCTAAACGTGAACTAACCGGTGTCATACTTTAAAATATTGATCCAGGTCAGGTTTAATTGACTGTTTAGTGTGGTACCACATTACTACACAATCCCAACCAGAAAAAGCCCAGGATCTGGCCAACAATCATGCGAGAAATGCGAAAGTATGAGCTAGATGACAACAAATACCAGACCGAGCACAAATCTAAACGTTGTAATCCTCTTAAATATTGATCGAATACAGGTTTAATTAACAGTTTCATTGTGGTACCACATTACTACGTGATACAAACCTGAAAAAGCCCAGGATCTGGCCAACAAGTGTGCGAAAAATGTGATGGTATGAGCCAGATGATTGCAAATACCAGGCTAACACAAACCTAACCGGTGTGATCCTCTAAAATATTGACCGAATCCAGGATTAATCGACCGTTTCATTCTGGTACCACATTACTACGAGATCCCAACCAGAAAAAGCCCAGGATCTGGCCAACAAGTATGCGAAAAATGCGATAGTATGAGCCAGATGATTGCAAATACCAGGCTAACACAAACCTAAACGGTGTTAGCCTCTAAAATATTGATCGAAACCAAGTAGAATTGACTGTTTCATTGTGGTACCACATTACTACGAGATCCAAACCTGAAAAAGTCCAGGATCTGGCCAACAAGTATGCGAAAAGTGCGAAAGTATGATCCAGATGATTGCAAATACCAGGCCTAACACAAACCTAAACGGTGTTATCCTCTCAAATATTGATCGAGTACAGGTTTAATTTTTAGTTTCATTCTGGTACCACATTACTACGTGATACAAACCAGAAAAAGCCCAAGATCTGGCCAACAAGTATGCGAAAAATGCGATAGTATGAGCCAGATGATTGCAAATACCAGGCTAACACAAACCTAACCGGTGTGATCCTCTAAAATATTGACCGAATCCAGGATTAATTGACCGTTTCATTGTGGTACCACATTACTACGAGATCCAAACCTGAAAAAGTCCAGGATCTGGCCAACAAGTATGCGAAAAGTGCGAGAGTATGGGCCAGATGATTGCAAATACCTGAACTAACCCAGACATAACCGGCGTGATACTCTAAAATATATACCGCAACCAAGTTTAATTGACTGTTTCGGTGTGGTACCACATTCCTACACAATCCCAACCAGAAAAAGCCCAGGATCTGGCCATCAAGCATGCGAGAAATGCGAAAGTATGAGCCAGATGATAGCAAATACCAGACCGAGCACGAACCGAAACGGTGTGGTCCTCTAAAATATTGATCGAATCCAGGTTTAATTGACAGTTTCATTCTGGTACCACATTACTGCGTGATCCAAACCAGAAAAAGCCCAGGATCTGGCCAACAAGTATGCGAAAGATGCGAAAGTATGAGGCAGATGATTGCAAATACCAGAACATACCCAGACTTAACCGGCGTTATGCTCTAAACTATTAGTCGGAACCAGATTTAGTTGACTGTTACAGTGTGGTACCACATTACTACGTGATCCAAACCAGAAAAAACGCAGGATCTGGCCAACTAGTATGCGAAAAATGCGAAAGTATGAGGAAGATGATTGCAAACACCAGACGTAACCCAGACATAACTGGCGTTATCCTCTAAAATATTAATGGCAACCAGGTATAATTGACAGTTTCGGTGTGGTACCGCATTACTACGTGGTCCAAGCCAGAAAAAGGCCAGGTTCTGGCCAACAAGAATGCAAAACATGCGAAAGTATGAGGCAGATGATTGCAAATACCAGACCTAACACAAACCTAACCGGTGTTATCCTATAAAATATTGATCGAAAGCAGCTTTAATTGATTATTTCAGTGTGGCACCACATTAATACGCGATCCTAATCAGAGAAAAACCCAGGATTTTGCCAACAAGTATGGGAAAAATGCGAAAGTATGACCTAGATGATAGCAAATACCAGACCTAACCCAGGCATAACTTGCGTGCTCCACTAAAATATTAATCGGAACCAGGTTTTATTGACTATTTCAGTGTGGTGCCACATTAATACGTGATCCTAATCAGAAAAAAACCCAGGAACTGGCCATTCAAGTAAGCGAAAAATGCGAAAGTATGCGCTAGATGATGGCAAATACCAGACCTAACCCAGACATAACCAGCGTTGTCCTCTAAAATATTAATCGTAACCAGATTTAGTTGACAGTTTCGGTGTGGTATCACATTACTACGTGACCCAAACCAGAAAAAACCCAGGATCTGGCCAACAGGTACGCGTAAATGCAAAAGTATGAGGCAGATGATTGCAAACACCAGACCTAACACAAACCTAAACGGTGTTAGCCTCTAAAATATTGAGCGAATCCAAGTTGAATTGACTTTTTCAGTCTGGTATCACATTACTACGTGATCCAAACCAGAAAGAAACACAGGACCTGGCCAACAGGTATGCGAAGAATGCGTATGTATGAGCCCGATGCGGGTAAATAACAGACCTAAACGAGACGCAACCGGAGTTATCCTTTAAAATATTGATCGAGGCCACGTTTAATTGACTGTTTCAGTATGGTACCGCATTAGTACGAGATCCAAACTAGAAAAAGCCCAGGATCTGGCCAACAAGCATGCGAGAAATGCGAAAGTATGAGCCAGATGATAGCGAATACCAGACCGAGCACAAACCTAAACGTTGTTATCCTCTTAAATATTGATAGAAACCGAGTTGAATTGGCTGCTTCAGCCTGTTACCGCATTACTGCGTGACACAAACCAGAAAGAAACACAGGATCTGGCCAACAAGTATGGGAAGAATGCGAAAGTATGAGCAAGATGATTGCAAATACCAGACGTAACCCAGACATAAACGGTGTTATCCTCTAAAATATTCATCGAATCCAAGTTGAGTGGACTATTTCTGTGTGGAACCGCATTACTACGTGGTCCAAGCCAGAAAAAGGCCAGGATCTGACCATTCAAGTATGCGAAAAATGCGAAAGTATGAGCCAGATGATTGCAAATACCAGACCTCACCCAGACATAACCGGCGTTATCCCCCATAATATTAATCGGAACCAGGATTAATTGACTGTTTCTGTGTGGTACCACATTACTGCGTGATCCAAATCAGAATAAGCCCAGGATCTGCCCAACAGGTATGCGAAAAATCCGAAAGTATGAGGCAGATGATTGCAAATACCAGACCTCACCCAGGCATATCCGGCGTTGTCCTCTAAAATATTATTCGCAACCAGGTTTAATTGACAGTTTCGGTGTGTTACCACATTATTACGTGATCCAAACCAGAAAAAACGCAGGATCTCGACAACAAGTATGTGAAAAATGCGAAAGTATGGGCCAGATGATTGCAAATACCTGAACTAACCCAGACATAACCGGCGTGATACTCTAAAATATATATCGCAACCAAGTTTAATTGACTGTTTCGGTGTGGTACCACATTAATACGCGATCCTAACCTGAAAAAGCCCTGGATCTGGCCAACAAGTATGCGAAAAATGCGAAAGTATGAGCCAGATGATTGGAAATACCAGACCTAACACAAACCTAACCGGTGTGATCCTCTAAAATATTGTCCGAATACAGGTTTAATTGACCGCTTCATTCTGGTACCACATTACTACGTAATACAAACCACAAAAAACGCAGGATCTGGCCAACTAGTATGCGAAAAATGCGATAGTATGAGGAAGATGATTGCAAACACCAGACGTAACCCAGACATAACCGGCGTTATCCTCTAAAATATTAGTGGCAACCAGGTATAATTGACAGTTTCGGTGTGTTACCACGTTACTACGTGATCCAAACCAGAAAAAACGCAGGATCTCGACAACATGTATGTGAAAAATGCGGTAGTATGAGGAAGATGATTGCAAACACCAGACGTAACCCAGACATAACCGGCGTTATCCTCTAAAATATTAGTGGCAACCAGGTATAATTGACTGTTTCGGTGTGGTACCGCATTACTACGTGGTCCAAGCCAGAAGAAGGCGTGGATCTGACCATTCAAGTATGCGAAAAATGCGAAAGTATGAGCTAGATGATGGCAAATACTAGACCTAACCCAGACATAACCGGCGTTCTCCTCCAAAATATTGATCGAATTCAGATTTAATTGACTGTTTCGGAGTGGTACCACATTACTACGTGATCCAAATCAGAAAAAGCCCAGGATCTGGCCAACATACATGCGAGAAATACGAAAGTATGAGCCACGTGATTGCAAATACCAGACCTAACACAAACCTGACCGGTGAGATCCTCTAAAATATTGACCGAATCCAGGTTTCATTGACAGTTTCAATCTGGTACCACATTACTACGTGATCCGTACCAGAAAGAAACACAGGATCTGGCCAAGAAGAATGCGTAATATGCGAAAGTACGAGCCAGATGATTGCGAACACCAAACGTAACCCAGACTTAGCCGGTGTTATCCTATAAAATATTGATCGAAAGCAGCTTTAATTGATTATTTCAGTGTGGCACCACATTACTACGTGATCCATACCAGAAAAAGCCCAGGATCTGGCCATTCAAGTATGCGAAAAATGCGAAAGTATGACCTAGATGATGGCAAATACCAGACCTAACCCAGGCATAACTTGCGTGCTCCACTAAAATATTAATCGGAACCAGGTTTTATTGACTATTTCAGTGTGGTGCCACATTAATACGTGACCCAAACCAGAAAAAACCCAGGATCTGGCCAACAGGTATGCGTAAATGCAAAAGTATGAGGCAGATGGTTGCAAATACCAGATCTAACCCAGATATAACCGGCGTTATCCTCTAAAGTGTTGATCGAATCCAGGTTTAATTGACTGTTTCGGTGTGGTACCACATTACTACGTGATCCAAGTCAGAAAAGCCCAGGATCTGGCCAACATGTATGCGAATAATGCGAAAGTATGAGGCAGATGATTGCAAATACCAGACCTAACACAAACCTAAACGGTGTTAGCCTCTAAAATATTGATCGAATCCAAGTTGAATTGACTTTTTCAGTCTGGTATCTCATTACTACGTGATCCAAACCAGAAAGAAACACAGACCGGGCCAACAGGTATGCGAAGAATGCGTATGTATGAGCTCGATGCGGGTAAATAACAGACCTAAACGAGACGCAACCGGAGTTATCCTTTAAAATATTGATCGAGGCCGCGTTTAATTGACTGTTTCAGTATGGTACCGCATTACTACGAGATCCAAACTAGAAAAAGTCCGGGATCTGGCCAACAAGTGTGCGATGAACGCGAAAGTATGACTCAGGTGATTCCAAACACCAGGCCTAACACAAACCTAAACGGTGATATTCTCTTAAATATTGATCGAATACAGGTTTAATTTACAGTTTCATTCTGGTACCACATTACTACGAGATCCCAACCAGAAAAAGCTCACGATCTGGCCAACAAGTATGCGAAAAATGCGATAGTATGAGCCAGATGATTGCAAATACCAGGCTAACACAAACCTAACCGGTGTGATCCTCTAAAATATTGACCGAATCCAGGATTAATTGACCGTTTCATTCTGGTACCACATTACTGCGAGATCCAAACCAGGAGAAGTCCAGGATCTGGCCAACAAGTGTGCGATGAACGCGAAAGTATGACCCAGATGATTACAAATACCAGTCCTAACACAAACCTAAACGGCGTTATCCTTTTAAATATTGATCGACACGAAGTTGAATTGGCTGTTTCATTCTGGTGCCACATTGCTACGTGATCCAAACCAGAAAGAAACACAGGATCTGGCCAACAAGTATGCGAAGAATGCAAATGTATGAGCCAGATGCCGGAAAATACCAAACCTAGACGAGATCCAACCGGAGTTATCCTTCAAAATATTGATCGAGGCCACGTTCAATTGACTGTTTCTGTATGGTACCGCATTACTACGAGATTCAAACCGCAAAAAGTGCAGGATATGGCCAACAAGTGTGCGATGAACGCGAAAGTATGACCCAGATGATTGCAAACACCAGGCCGAACACAAACCTAGCCGGTGTGATCCTCTAAAATATTGATCGAATCCAGGTTTAATTGACAGTTTCATTCTGGTACCACATTACTGCGTGATCCAAATGAGAAAAAGCCCCGGATCTGGCCAACAAGTATGCGAAAAATGCGAAAGTATGAGCCAGATGATTGCAAATACCAGCCCTAACCGTGAACCAATCGGCGTTAGTCTTTAAAATATTGATCGAGGTCAGGTTTAATTGACTGTTTACTATGGCACCACATTATTACACAATCCCAACCAGAAAGGGCCCAGGATCTGGCCAACAAGCATGCGAGAAATGCGAAAGTATGAGCCAGATGATTGCAAATACCAGACCTAACACAAACCTAAACGGTGTTATCCACTAAAGTATTGATCGAAACCAAGTTGAATTGACTGTTTAGTCTGGTACCACATCACTACGTGATCCCAACCAGAAAAAAACACAGGATCTGGCAAACAAGTATGCGATGAGTGCGAAAGTATGAGCCAGATAATTGCAAATACCAGGCCTAACACAATCCTAACCGTTGCGATCCTCTAAAATATTGATCGAATCCAGGTTTATTTGACAGTTTCATTCTGGTACCACATTACTGCGTGATCCAAATGAGAAAACCCCCGGATCTGGCCAACAAGTATGCGAAAAATGCGAAAGTATGAGCTAGATGATTGCAAATACCAGCCCTAACCGTGAACCAATCGGCGTTAGTCTTTAAAATATTGATCGAGGTCAGGTTTAATTGACTGCTTACTATGGTACCACATTATTACACAATCCCAACCAGAAAGGGCCACAGGATCTGGCCAACAAGCATGCGAGAAATGCGAAAGTATGAGCCAGATGATTGCAAATACCAGACCTAACACAAACCTAAACGGTGTTAGCCTCTAAAATATTGATCGAATCCAGGTTTAGTTGACTGTTTCACTCTGGAACCACATTCCTACGTGATCCAAACCAGAAAAAGCCCTGGATCTGGCCAACAAGTATGCGAAAAATGCGAAAGTATGAGGCAGATGATTGCAAATACCAGACCTAAACGCGAACCAACCGGTGTTATACTTTAAAATATTGATCGAGGCCACGTTTAATTGACTGTTTCAGTATGGTACCACATTACTACGAGATCCAAACCAGAAAAAGTCCTGGATCTGGCCAACAAGTGTGGGAAGAATGCGAAAGTATGAGCCAGATGATTGCAAATACCAGGCCTAACACAAACCTAGCCGGTGTGATCCTCTAAAATATTGATCGAATCCAGGTTTAGTTGACTGTTTCACACTGGCACCACATTCCTACGTGATCCAAACCAGAAAAAGCCCTGGATCTGGCCAACAGGTATGCGAAAAATGCGAAAGTATGAGGCAGATGATTGCAAATACCACACCTAACACAAACCTAAACGGTGTTATCCACTAAAGTATTGATCGAAACCAAGTTGGATTGACTGTTTCATTCTGGTACCACATTACTACGTGATCCAAACCAGATCGAAATACACGATCTGGCCAACAAGTATGCGAAGAATGTGAAAGTATGAGCCAGATGATTGCAAATACGAGGCCTATCACAAACCTAACCGGTGTGATCCCCTAAAATATTGATCGAATCCTGGTTTAGTTGACTCTTTCATTCTGGTACCATATTACTACGTGATATAAACCAGAAAAAGCCCAGGATCTGGCCAGCAAGCATGCGAGAAATGCGAAAATATGAGCCAGATGATAGCAAATACCAAACCAAGCACGAACCTAAACGTTGTTATCCTCTTAAATATTGATAGAAACCAAGTTGAATTGACTTTTTCAGTCTGGTACCACATTACTACGTGATCCAAACCAGAAAGAAACACAGGATCTGGCCAACAAGTATGCGAAGAATGCGAATGTATGAGCCAGATGCGGGTAAATACCAGACCTAGACGAGATCCAACCGGAGTTATCCTTCAAAATAATGATCGAGGCCACGTTTAATTGACTGTTTCAGTATGGTACCCCATTACTACGAGATCCAACCAGAAAAAGTACAGGATCTGGCCAACAAGTGTGCGATGAACGCGAAAATATGACCCAGATGATTGCAAACACCAGGCCTAACACAAACCTACCGGTGTGATCCTCTAAAATATTGATCGAATCCAGGTTTAATTGACAGTTTCTTTCTGGTACCACATTACTACGTTATCCAAACCAGGAAAAGCCCAGGATCTGGCCAACAAGTATGCGAAAAATGCGAAAGTATGAGCCAGATGATTGCAAATACCAGACCTAACACAAACCTAAACGGTGTTATCCAGTAAAGTATTGATCGAAACCAAGTTAGATTGACAGTTTCATTCTGGTACCACATTACTATGTGATCCAAACCAGATCGAAACACAGGACCTGACCAACAAGTATGCGAAGAATGCGATAGTATGAGCCAGATGATTGCAAGTACTAGAACGAGCACGAACCTAAACGTTGTTATCCTCTTAAATATTGATAGAAACCGAGTTGAATTGGCTGTTTCATTCTGGTACCACATTACTACGAGATCCCAACCAGAAATAGCCCAGGATCTGACCAACAAGCATGCGAGAAATGCGAAAGTATGAGCCAGATGATAGCAAATACCAAACCGAGCACAAACCTAAACGTTGTTATCCTCTTAAATATTGATAGAAACCAAGATGAATTGACTTTTTCAGTCTGGAGCCACATTACTACGTGATCCAAACCAGAAAGAAACACAGGATCTGGCCAACAAGTATGCGAAGAATGCGAATGTATGAGCCAGATGCGGGTAAATACCAGACCTAGACGAGACCCAACCGGAGTTATCCTTCAAAATAATGATCGAGGCCACGTTTAATTGACTGTTTCAGTATGGTACCCCATTACTACGATACCCAACCAGAAAAAGTCCAGGATCTGGCAAACAAATGTGCGATGAACGCGAAAGTATGACCCAGATGATTGCAAACACCAGGCCTAACACAAACCTAACCGGTGTGATCCTCTAAAATATTGATCGAATCCAGGTTTAATTGACAGTTTTTTTCTGGTACCACATTACTACGTGATCCAAACCAGAAAGAGCCCAGGATCTGACCAACAAGCATGCGAGAAATGCGAAAGTATGAGCCAGATGATAGCAAATACCAGGCAGAGCACAAACCTAAACGTTGTTATCCTCTTAAATATTCATAGAAACCAATTTGAATTGGCTGTTTCAGCCTTTTACCCCATTACTGCGTGACCCAAACCAGAAAGAAACACAGGATCTGGCCAACAAGTATGGGAAGAATGCGGAAGTATGAGCCAGATGATTGCAACTACCAGGCCTATCACAAACCTAAACGGTGTGATCCTCTAAAATATTGATCGAATCCAGGTTTAGTTGACTGTTTCATTCTGGTACCATATTACTACGTGATATAAACCAGAAAAAGCCCAGGATCTGGCCAACAAGCATGCGAGAAATGCGAAAGCATGAGCCTGATGATAGCAAATACCAGACGGAGCACAAACCTAAACGTTGTTATCCTCTTAAATATTGATAGAAACCGAGTTGAATTGGCTGTTTCAGCCTGTTACCGCATTACTGCGTGGCACAAACCAGAAAGAAACACAGGATCTGGCCAACAAGTATGGGAAGAATGCTAAAGCATGAGCCAGATGATTGCAACTACCAGGCCTATCACAAACCTAACCGGTGTGATCCTCTAAAGTAATGACCGAATCCAGGATTAATTGACCGTTTCATACTGGTACCACATTACTACGAGATCCTAACCAGAAAAAGCCCAGGATCTGGCCAACAAGCATGCGAGAAATGCGAAAGTGTGAGACAGATGATAGCAAGTACCAGTCCGAGCACGAACGTAAACGTTGTTATCCTCTTAAATATTGATAGAAACCGAGTTGAGTTGGCTGTTTCAGCCTGTTACCGCATTACTGCGTGATACAAACCAGAAAGAAACACAGGATCTGGCCTACAAGTATGGGAAGAATGCTAAAGTATGAGCCAGATGATTGCAACTACCAGGCCTATCACAAACCTAACCGGTGTTATCCTCTAAAATATTGATCGAATCCAGGTTTAGTTGACTGTTTCATTCTGGTACCATATTACTAGGTGATCCAAACCAGAAAAAGCCCAGCATCAGGCCAACAGGTATGCGAAGAATGCGAAGGTATGAGACAGATGAGGGCAAATCCCAGACCTAAACGTGAACGAAGCGGTGTTATCCTCTAAAATATTGATCGAAACCAAGTTGAATTGACTGTTTCAGTCTGTTACCACATCACTACGTGATCCAAACCAGAAAAAGCCCAGGATCTGGCCAACAAGCATGCGAGAAATGCGAAAGTATGAGCCAGATGATTGCAAATACCAGACCTAACACAAACCTAAACGGTGTTATCCACTAAAGTATTGATCGTAACCAAGTTGAATTGACTGTTTAGTCTGGTGCCACATTACTACGTGATCCCAACTAGAAAAAAACACAGGATCTGGCAAACAAGTATGCGAAGAGTGCGAAAGTATGAGCCAGATGAATGCTAATACCAGGCCTAACACAATCCTAACCGTTGTGATCCTCTAAAATATTGATCGAATCCAGGTTTAATTGACAGTTTCATTCTGGTACCACATTACTGCGTGATACAAACCAGAAAATGCCCACGATCAGGCCAACAGGTATGCGAAGAATGCGAAAGTATGTGCCAGATGCGGGTAAATACCAGACCTAGACGGGGCCCAACCGGAGTTATCCTTCAAAATATTGATCGAGGCCACGTTTAATTGACTGTTTCAGTATGGTTCCGTATTACTACGAGATCCAAACCAGAAAAAGTCCAGGACCTGGCCAACAAGTGTGCGATGAACGCGAAACTATGACCCAGATGATTGCAAACACCAGGCCGAACACAAACCTAACCGGTGTGATCCTCTAAAATATTGATCGAATCCAGGTTTAATTGACAGTTTCATTCTGGTACCACATTACTACGTGATCCCAACCAGAAAAAAACACAGGATCTGGCAAACAAGTATGCGAAGAGTGCGAAAGTATGGGCCAGATGGTTGCAAATACCAAACCTATCACAAACCTAAACGGTGTTATCCACTAAAGTATTGATCGAAACCAAGTTGAATTGACTGTTTCAGTCTGGTACCATATTACTACGTGATCCAAACCAGATCGAAATACAGGATCTGGCCAACAAGTATGCGAAGAATGCGAAAGTATGAGCCAGATGATTGCAAATACGAGGCCTAACACATACCTAACCGTTGTGATCCTCTAAAATATTGATCGAATCCAGGTTTAATTGACCGTTTCATTCTGGTACCACATTACTACGTGATCCAAACCAGAAAAAGCCCAGGATCTGGCCAACAAGTATGCGAAGGATGCGAATGTATGAGCCATATGATTGCAAGTACCAGACTTAACACAAACCAAAACGGTGTTATCCTCCAAAATATTGATGGAATCCAGGTTTAATTGACTGTTTCATTCTGGTACCACATTACTGCGTGATCCATACCAGAAAAAGCCCAGCATCAGGCCAACAGGTATGCGAAGAATGCGAAAGTATAAGACAGATGAGGGCAAATCCCAGACCTAAACGTGAACCAATCGGCGTTATTCTTTAAAATATTGATCGAGGTCAGGTTTAACCTCTTAGGCTCTATGCGTCACTATAGTGGCTTTCGCGGATATCATCTTTCTGTACGGCGCGCCTCTATAGTGGCTTTCGCGGATGTCATCTGTCTGTACGACGCGCCACTATAGTGGCGCACTCTACTGGCACACTCGCTCACCGTTTGAATAAAGTAATCATTTTTACATATTGTTTTGCATTCATATCGATTGTTAATTGTTTTCACAATATACAGCCTGTTCTTTATCTACCCGTGTCAAGTATGAATTGTTGCTTTTTATCTAAATAAATATACCATTTGATCTTAATATAGCTGATTCTCCTTTTATTATGCCTTTTTAACACATCCTTATGATTTGTTAGAATCTATAACCTTAAAATGCCGCTTCAAGGTAGAAAACGAAGATCAATTTATTACAATTCAGGAAGCGACTCGCAAATAGAAAATAATATGAACTAGAACATGCGTGGCAGGAAAAATATAAAAAGATTTAGAATACCCAGTTCTTCCGACTCAGATGATTTCGATGTGCCCAGAAGGGAAACCGTCAGAAGAATAATCTGGTCACACGAAAATTTGGAGCCGCAAGTACATGTATTTGATTCCCGAAATTCTGGCATGAGGACTCGGCTCAATCGATCGGCAACACCGATCGATTATTTCCAGCTATTCTTATCAGAAGATTTGGTTTTATTTATTGTGGAAAAAACTAATGAATATAGGAAGTTCAAGAAGAACACTTCCAGGCGCTCTTTTATAAAAGCTCACGAAGGAAAAGTCAAAAGTGAAATGTATAATTTGTTTGTAATTCGTTTGTTAATGTCGCGGATAAAGAAACTACATTTTTCAGCGTATTGGACAAAAGATAAATTTCTTCGAACTGATGTTTTCGGCAAAATAATGAGTAGAGATAGATACGCGTTTTTGTTACGCAACCTTTATTTTACTGAAGTTCAGTCAGAAAAATCCAATAGATTGACAAAAATTAGAGAACTTTGCGATAAGCTTTGCAGTTCGTTTGCAAATTGTTTTACTCCGTTTCGCAATTTATGCATCGACGAAAGCTTATTGTTATACAAAGGACGTCTCTCACTCAAGCAATATATCCCATCCAAACGCAATAGGTTTGGTATAAAATCCTTTGTATTATGTGACTGCAAGACGGGATTTGTGTTAAATTTTGTTGTATATGCCGGAAGTGATTCCGATATCACAAAAATGGACGATAGATATTTAGGAAAATCGGCTGAGGTGGTACTGACATTACTTAAGTCTTATTTAGGAAAGGGGCATACATTATTTGTCGATAACTGGTATACCAGCCCAACCTTATTTAGTTACTTGTATAATAACAAAACGAACGCGTGCGGCACCGTAAAACCGCGAAGAAAAGATATGCCCGTTATGAGTGAAAAATTAGAAAGTGGTGAGTTATCTTTCCGATCGTCGTCCAATATTCTCGCCGTCAAATGGAAAGACAAACGCGATGTATACGTATTATCAACTTGCCACTCCGCGGATTACATAACTACGAAAAAAATAAATTATCGGACAGGAGAAAGAGTACAAAAACCATCTTGCATTGTCGATTACACTACCAATATGGGAGCAGTCGACAATAGAGATAAAGTAATATCTAGTGTGCAGTCTATCCGAAAGAGCATCCAATGGTATAAGAAATTTTTTTTTCATTTGCTTGATGTCGCTATTTGGAATGCATACTGTTTGTACAGGTTTGAAAAAAACCGGACGTTACAATGCGAGCCTTTCATCTTAAATTGCTAAAAGAAATTTTTAAAAAGTACAGGGACATGAACAATAACATTATCTGCAGGAAATCTACGGTTGATTACCCGTTTAGACTAACCGACAAACATTTCCCATCCTACTGTAAGTCTAACAAATCTAAAAAGATGCTACGAAATTGTGTCGTATGTTCAAAAAACGATAAAAGACGACGATCGCGCTACGAATGTGAAGACTGTGATGTTGGCCTTTGTGTTGTACCGTGTTTTAAGACGTATCATACTGAATTGTATTATTAATTATTAGAATAAATTGTTAAAGTTAAAATGCGTGTATCATATCTTTAAGAAAAACTATAATTTAATCATCAAACACTTCATTCCAATGTACTCGTGTAAAGAACAGCATTATCCGTCACATATTGCAGTGCTGTATCATTTACACGTAATTCGCGTTGAACTCTGACGTACACAGTAACAGCTCCGCGCAAAATTCAGCCGTGCCTAAGAGGTTAATTGACTGTTTAGTGTGGCACCACATTACTACACAATCCCAACCAGAAAGAGCCCAGGATTTGGCCAACAAGCATGCGAGAAATGAGAAAGTATGAGCCAGATGATTGCAAATACCAGACCTAACACAAACCTAAACGGTGTTATCCACTAAAGTATTGATCGAAACCAAGTTGAATTGACTGTTTCAGTCTGGTACCACATTACTACGTGATCCCAACCAGAAAAAAACACAGGATCTGGCACACAAGTATGCGAAGAGTGCGAAAGTATGAGCCAGATGATTGCCAATACCAGGCCCAACACTAGCCTAACCGGTGTGATCCTCTAAAATATTGATCGAATCCAGGTTTAGTTGACTGTTTCATTCCGCTACCATATTACTACGTGATCCAAACCAGAAAAAAACACAGGATCTGGCCAACAAGTATGCGAAGAGTGCGAAAGTATGAGCCAGATGATTGCAAATTCCAGGCCTAACACAAACCTAAACGGTGTGATCCTCTAAAATATTGATCGAATCCAGGTTTAATTGACTGTTTCAGCCTGTTACCGCATTACTGCGTGACCCAAACCAGAAAGAAAGACAGGACCTGGCCAACAAGTATGGGAAGAATGCGAAAGTATGATCCAGATGATTGCAAATACCAGACCTAACACTAACCTAAACGGTGTGATCCTCTAAAATATTCATCGAATCCAGCTTTAATTGACTGTTTCATTCAGGTACCATATTACTACGTGATCCATACCAGAAAAAGCCCAGGATCTGGCCAAGAAGTATGCGAAAAATGCGAAAGTATGAGCCAGATGATTGCATATACCAGTCCTAAACGAGACCCAACCGGAGTTATCCCTTAAAATATTGATCGGGGCAACGTTTAATTGACTGTTTCAGTATGCTACCACATTACTACGAGATTCAAACCAGGAAAAGACCAGGATCTGGCCAACAAGTGTGCGATGAATGCGAAAGTATGAGCCAGATGATTGGAAATACCAGACTTTTGCGAGACCCAACCGGAGTTATCCCTTAAAATATTGATCGGGGCCACGTTTAATTGACTGTTTCAGTATGCTACCACATTACTACGAGATCCAAACCAGAAAAAAACACAGGATCTGGCAAACAAGTATGCGAAGAGTGCGAAAGTATGAGCCAGATGATTGCAAATACCAGGCCCAACACTAGCCTAACCGGTGTGATCCTCTAAAATATTGATCGAATCCAGGTTTAGTTGACTGTTTCATTCCGGTACCATATTACTACGTGATCCCAACCAGAAAAAAACACAGGATCTGGCCAACAAGTATGCGAAGAGTGCGAAAGTATGAGCCAGATGATTGCAAATTCCAGGCCTAACACAAACCTAAACGGTGTGATCCTCTAAAATATTGATCGAATCCAGGTTTAATTGACTGTTTCAGCCTGTTACCGCATTACTGCGTGACCCAAACCAGAAAGAAAGACAGGACCTGGCCAACAAGTATGGGAAGAATGCGAAAGTATGATCCAGATGATTGCAAATACCAGACCTAACACTAACCTAAACGGTGTGATCCTCTAAAATATTCATCGAATCCAGCTTTAATTGACTGTTTCATTCAGGTACCATATTACTACGTGATCCATACCAGAAAAAGCCCAGGATCTGGCCAAGAAGTATGCGAAAAATGCGAAAGTATGAGCCAGATGATTGCATATACCAGTCCTAGGCGAGACCCAACCGGAGTTATCCGTTAAAATGTTAATCGAAATCAGGATCAAGTGACTGCTTCAGTGTGGAACTGCATTACTATGTGACACAAACCAGAAAAAGCACAGGATCTGGCCAACAAGCATGCGAGAAATGCGAAAGTATGAACCAGATGATAGCAAATACAAGACCTAGCACAAACCTAAACGGTGCTATCCTCTAAAATATTGATCGAAACCAAGTTGAATTGACTGTTTCAGTGTGGTACCACATTACTACGAGATCCAAACCAGAAAAAGTCCTGGATTGGGCCAACAAGTGTGCGAAGAATGCGAAAGTATGAGCCAGATGATTGTAAATACCAAACCTAACCTCAATATTTTAGGGGATCACACCGATTAGGTTTGTGTTAGGCCTGGTATTTGCAATCATCTGGCTCATACTTTCGCATTCTTCCCATACTAATTGGCCAGATCTTGTGTTTCCTTCTCGTTTGGGTCACGCAGTAATGCGGTAACAGGCTGAAGCAGCCAATTCAAATTGGTTTCGATCAATATTTTAGAGGATCACCCCGGTTAGGTTTGTGTTAGGTCTGGTATTTGCAACCATCTGGCTCATACCTCCGCACTTTTCGCATACTTGTTGGCCAGATCCTGGGCTTTTTCTGGTTTGGATCACGTAGTTCTGTGGTACCAGAATGAAACTGTCAATTAAACCTGGATTCGATCAATATTTTAGAGGATCACACCGTTTAGGTTTGTGTTAGGCCTGGAATTTGCAATCATCTGGCTCATACTTTCGCATTCTTCGCACACTTGTTGGCCAGATCCTGTGTTTCTTTCTGGTTTGGATCACGTAGTAATGTGGTACCAGATTGAAAAAGTCAATTCAACTT
Organism: Colletes latitarsis; assembly: GCF_051014445.1. Taxonomy (NCBI): domain Eukaryota; kingdom Metazoa; phylum Arthropoda; class Insecta; order Hymenoptera; family Colletidae; genus Colletes; species Colletes latitarsis. The sequence continues at coordinate 5,577,964 of NC_135137.1, forward strand.
GGTTTCGATCAATATTTTAGAGGCTAACACCGTTTAGGTTTGTGTTAGGTCTGGTATTTGCAATCATCTGCCTGATACTTTCGCATTTTGCGCATACTTGTCGGCAGATACTGGGCTTTTTCTGGTTTCGATCACGTAGTAATGTGGTTCCAGATTGAAAAAGTCAATTCAACTTGTTTTCGATCAATATTTTAGAGGATAACTCCGGTTGGGTCTCGCCTAGGTCTGGTATTTGCCCTCATCTGGCTCATACTTTCGCATTTTTCGCATACTTGTTGGCCAGATCCTGGATTTTTTTCTGGTTTGGATCACGTAGTCATGTGGTACCATATTGAAACAGTCAATTAACCCTGGATCGATGAATAATGTAGAGGATCACACCGGTTAGGTTTGTGTGAGTCCTGGTATTTGCAATCATCTGGCTTATACTTTCGCACTCTTCGCACACTTGTTGGCCAGTTCCTGGGCTTATTCTGGTTTGGATCACGCAGTAATGTGGTACAAGAATGAAACAATCAAATAAACCTGGCCCCGATCAATATTTTAAGGGATAACACCGTTTAGGTTTGTGTTAGGTCTGGAATTTGCAATCATCTGGCTTATACTTTCGCACTTTTCGCATACTTGTTGGCCAGATCCTGGGCTCTCTCTGGTTTGGATCACGTAGTTATGTGGTACCAGAATGAAACTGTCAATTAAACCTGGATTCGATCAATATTTTAGACGATCACACCGATTAGGTTTGTGTTAGGCCTGGTATTTGCAATCATCTGGCTTATACTTTCGCACTTTTCGCATGCTTGTTGTCCAGATCCTGGGCTTTTTCTGGTTGGGATTGTGTAGTTATGTGGTACCACACTAAACAGTCAATTAAACCTGACCTCGACCAATATTTTAAAGTATAACACCGGTTAGTTCACGTTTAGGTCTGGGATTTGCCCCTATCTGTCTCATACTTTCGCATTTTTCGCATTCTTGTTGGCCAGATCCTGGGCTTTTTCTGGTTTGGATCACGTAGTTATATGGTACCAGAATGAAACAGTCAACTAAACCTGGATTCGATCAATATTTTAGGGGATCACACCGTTTAGGTTTGTGTTAGGCCTGGTGTTTGCAATCATCTGGCTCATACTTTCGCATTCATCGCACACTTGTTGGCCAGATCCTGGTCTTTTTCTGGTTTGGATCTCGTAGTAATGTGGTAGCATACTGGAACCGTCAATTAAACGTGGCCCCGATCAATATTTTAAGGGATAACACCGTTTGGGTTTGTGTTAGGTCTGGAATTTGCAATCATCTGGCTCATACTTTCGCATTCTTCGCACACTTGTTGGCCAGATCCTGTGTTTCTTTCTGGTTTGGATCACGTAGTAATGTGGTACCAGATTGAAAAAGTCAATTCAACTTGGTTTCGATCAATATTTTAGAGGCTAACACCGTTTAGGTTTGTGTTAGGTCTGGTATTTGCAATCATCTGCCTGATACTTTCGCATTTTGCGCATACTTGTCGGCAGATACTGGGCTTTTTCTGGTTTCGATCACGTAGTAATGTGGTTCCAGATTGAAAAAGTCAATTCAACTTGTTTTCGATCAATATTTTAGAGAATAACTCCGGTTGGGTCTCGCCTAGGTCTGGTATTTGCCCTCATCTGGCTCATACTTTCGCATTTTTCGCATACTTGTTGGCCAGATCCTGGATTTTTTTCTGGTTTGGATCACGTAGTCATGTGGTACCATATTGAAACAGTCAATTAACCCTGGATCGATGAATAATGTAGAGGATCACACCGGTTAGGTTTGTGTGAGTCCTGGTATTTGCAATCATCTGGCTTATACTTTCGCACTCTTCGCACACTTGTTGGCCAGTTCCTGGGCTTATTCTGGTTTGGATCACGCAGTAATGTGGTACAAGAATGAAACAATCAAATAAACCTGGCCCCGATCAATATTTTAAGGGATAACACCGTTTAGGTTTGTGTTAGGTCTGGAATTTGCAATCATCTGGCTCATACTTTCGCATTCATCGCACACTTGTTGGCCAGATCCTGGTCTTTTTCTGGTTTGGATCTCGTAGTAATGTGGTAGCATACTGGAACCGTCAATTAAACGTGGCCCAGATCAATATTTTAAGGGATAACACCGTTTGGGTTTGTGTTAGGTCTGGAATTTGCAATCATCTGGCTCATACTTTCGCATTCTTCGCACACTTGTTGGCCAGATCCTGTGTTTCTTTCTGGTTTGGATCACGTAGTAATGTGGTACCAGATTGAAAAAGTCAATTCAACTTGGTTTCGATCAATATTTTAGAGGCTAACACCGTTTAGGTTTGTGTTAGGTCTGGTATTTGCAATCATCTGCCTGATACTTTCGCATTTTGCGCATACTTGTCGGCAGATACTGGGCTTTTTCTGGTTTCGATCACGTAGTAATGTGGTTCCAGATTGAAAAAGTCAATTCAACTTGTTTTCGATCAATATTTTAGAGGATAACTCCGGTTGGGTCTCGCCTAGGTCTGGTATTTGCCCTCATCTGGCTCATACTTTCGCATTTTTCGCATACTTGTTGGCCAGATCCTGGATTTTTTTCTGGTTTGGATCACGTAGTCATGTGGTACCATATTGAAACAGACAATTAACCCTGGATCGATGAATAATGTAGAAGATCACACCGGTTAGGTTTGTGTGAGTCCTGGTATTTGCAATCATCTGGCTTATACTTTCGCACTCTTCGCACACTTGTTGGCCAGTTCCTGGGCTTATTCTGGTTTGGATCACGCAGTAATGTGGTACAAGAATGAAACAATCAAATAAACCTGGCCCCGATCAATATTTTAGAGGCTAACACCGTTTAGGTTTGTGTTAGGTCTGGTATTTGCAATCATCTGCCTGATACTTTCGCATTTTGCGCATACTTGTCGGCAGATACTGGGCTTTTTCTGATTTCGATCACGTAGTAATGTGGTTCCAGATTGAAAAAGTCAATTCAACTTGTTTTCGATCAATATTTTAGAGGATAACTCCGGTTGGGTCTCGCCTAGGTCTGGTATTTGCCCTCATCTGGCTCATACTTTCGCATTTTTCGCATACTTGTTGGCCAGATCCTGGATTTTTTTCTGGTTTGGATCACGTAGTCATGTGGTACCATATTGAAACAGTCAATTAACCCTGGATCGATGAATAATGTAGAGGATCACACCGGTTAGGTTTGTGTGAGTCCTGGTATTTGCAATCATCTGGCTTATACTTTCGCACTCTTCGCACACTTGTTGGCCATTTCCTGGGCTTATTCTGGTTTGGATCACGCAGTAATGTGGTACAAGAATGAAACAATCAAATAAACCTGGCCCCGATCAATATTTTAAGGGATAACACCGTTTAGGTTTGTGTTAGGTCTGGAATTTGCAATCATCTGGCTCATACTTTCGCACTTTTCGCATACTTGTTGGCCAGATCCTGGGCTCTCTCTGGTTTGGATCACGTAGTTATTTGGTACCAGAATGAAACTGTCAATTAAACCTGGATTCGATCAATATTATAGACGACCACACCGATTAGGTTTGTGTTAGGCCTGGTATTTGCAATCATCTGGCTCATACTTTCGCATTTTGCGCATACTTGTCGGCAGATACTGGGCTTTTTCTGGTTTCGATCACGTAGTAATGTGGTTCCAGATTGAAAAAGTTAATTCAACTTGTTTTCGATCAATATTTTAGAGGATAACTCCGGTTGGGTCTCGCCTAGGTCTGGTATTTGCCCTCATCTGGCTCATACTTTCGCATTTTTCGCATACTTGTTGGCCAGATCCTGGATTTTTTTCTGGTTTGGATCACGTAGTCATGTGGTACCATATTGAAACAGTCAATTAACCCTGGATCGATGAATAATGTAGGGGATCACACCGGTTAGGTTTGTGTGAGTCCTGGTATTTGCAATCATCTGGCTTATACTTTCGCACTCTTCGCACACTTGTTTGCCAGTTCCTGGGCTTATTCTGGTTTGGATCACGCAGTAATGTGGTACAAGAATGAAACAATCAAATAAACCTGGCCCCGATCAATATTTTAAGGGATAACACCGTTTAGGTTTGTGTTAGGCCTGGAATTTGCAATCATCTGGCTCATACTTTCGCATTCATCGCACACTTGTTGGCCAGATCCTGGTCTTTTTCTGGTTTGGATCTCGTAGTAATGTGGTAGCATACTGGAACCGTCAATTAAACGTGGCCCCGATCAATATTTTAAGGGATAACACCGTTTGGGTTTGTGTTAGGTCTGGAATTTGCAATCATCTGGCTTATACTTTCGCACTCTTCGCACACTTGTTGGCCAGTTCCTGGGCTTATTCTGGTTTGGATCACGCAGTAATGTGGTACAAGAATGAAACAATCAAATAAACCTGGCCCCGATCAATATTTTAGAGGCTAACACCGGTTAGGTTTGTGTTAGGTCTGGTATTTGCAATCATCTGCCTGATACTTTCGCATTTTGCGCATACTTGTCGGCAGATACTGGGCTTTTTCTTGTTTCGATCACGTAGTAATGTGGTTCCAGATTGAAAAAGTCAATTCAACTTGTTTTCGATCAATATTTTAGAGGATAACTCCGGTTGGGTCTCGCCTAGGTCTGGTATTTGCCCTCATCTGGCTCATACTTTCGCATTTTTCGCATACTTGTTGGCCAGATCCTGGATTTTTTTCTGGTTTGGATCACCTAGTCATGTGGTACCATATTGAAACAGTCAATTAACCCTGGATCGATGAATAATGTAGAGGATCACACCGGTTAGGTTTGTGTGAGTCCTGGTATTTGCAATCATCTGGCTTATACTTTCGCACTCTTCGCACACTTGTTGGCCAGTTCCTGGGCTTATTCTGGTTTGGATCACGCAGTAATGTGGTACAAGACTGAAACAATCAAATAAACCTGGCCCCGATCAATATTTTAAGGGATAACACCGTTTAGGTTTGTGTTAGGTCTGGAATTTGCAATCATCTGGCTCATACTTTCGCACATTTCGCATACTTGTTGGCCAGATCCTGGGCTCTCTCTGGTTTGGATCACGTAGTTATGTGGTACCAGAATGAAACTGTCAATTAAACCTGGATTCGATCAATATTTTAGACGACCACACCGATTAGGTTTGTGTTAGGCCTGGTATTTGCAATCATCTGGCTCATACTTTCGCACTTTTCGCATGCTTGTTGGCCAGATCCTGGGCTTTTTCTGTTTTGGATCACGTAGTTCTGTGGTACCAGAATGAAACTGTCAATTAAACCTGGATTCGATCAATATTTTAGAGGATCACACCGTTTAGGTTTGTGTTAGGCCTGGTGTTTGCAATCATCTGGCTCATACTTTCGCATTCATCGCACACTTGTTGGCCAGATCCTGGATTTTTTTCTGGTTTGGATCTCGTAGTAATGTGGTAGCATACTGGAACCGTCAATTAAACGTGGCCCCGATCAATATTTTAGAGGACCACACCGATTAGGTTTGTGTTAGGCCTGGTATTTGCAATCATCTGGCTTATACTTTCGCACTCTTCGCACACTTGTTGGCCAGTTCCTGGGCTTATTCTGGTTTGGATCACGCAGTAATGTGGTACAAGAATGAAACAATCAAATAAACCTGGCCCCGATCAATATTTTAAGGGATAACACCGTTTAGGTTTGTGTTAGGTCTGGAATTTGCAATCATCTGGCTCATACTTTCGCACTTTTCGCATACTTGTTGGCCAGATCCTGGGCTCTCTCTGGTTTGGATCACGAAGTTATGTGGTACCAGAATGAAACTGTCAATTAAACCTGGATTCGATCAATATTTTAGACGATCACACCGATTAGGTTTGTGTTAGGCCTGGAATTTGCAATCATCTGGCTCATACTTTCGCACTTTTCGCATACCTGTTGGCCAGATCCTGGCCTTTTTCTGGTTTGGATCTCGTAGTAATGTGGTAGCATATTGAAACAGTCAATTAAACGTGACCCCGATCAATATTTTAATGGATAACACCGTTTAGGTTTGTGTTAGGTCTGGAATTTGCAATCATCTGGCTCATACTTTCGCACTTTTCGCATACTTGTTGGCCAGATCCTGGGCTCTGTCTGGTTCCGATCACGTAGTTATGTGGTACCAGAATGAAACTGTCAATTAAACCTGGATTCGATCAATATTTTAGACGATCACACCGATTAGGTTTGTGTTAGGCCTGGTATTTGCAATCATCTGCCTCATACTTCCGCATCTTTCGCATACTTGTTGGCCAGATCCTGGACTTTTTCTCGTTTGGATATCGTAGTAATGATGTACCACACTGAAACAGTCTGTTCAACTTGGTTTCGATCAATATTTTAAAGGATAGCACCGTTTAGGTTTTTGCTAGGTCATGTATTTGCTATCATCTGGCACATACTTTCGCATTTCTCGCATGCTTGTTGGCCAGATCCTGTGTTTCCTTCTCGTTTGGGTCACGCAGTAATGCGGTAACAGTCTGAAACAGCCAATTCAACTTGGTTACGATCAGTATTTGATAGGATAACACCGTTTAGGTTTGTACCCGGTCTGGTATTTGCTGTCATCTGGTACATACTTTCGCATTTCTCGCATGCTTGTTGGCCAGATCCTGGGCTTTTTCTGGTTTGGATCACGTAGTAATATGGTACCAGAATGAAACAGTCAACTAAACCTGGATTCGATCAATATCTTAGGGGATCACACCGGATAGGTTTGTGTTAGGCCTGGTAGTTGCAATCATCTGGCTCATGCTTTCGCATTCTTCCCATACTTGATGGCCAGATCCTGGGTTTTTTCTGGTTTGGATCTCGTAGTAATGTGGTACCAGAATGAAACTGTCAATTAAACCTGGATTCGATCAATATTTTAGACGATCACACCGATTAGGTTTGTGTTAGGCCTGGTATTTGCAATCATCTGGCTCATACTTTCGCAATTTTCGCATACTTGTTGGCCAGATCCTGTGTTTCCTTCTCATTTGGCTCACGCAGTAATGCGGTAACAGGCTGAAACAGCCAATTCAAATTGGTTTCGATCAATATTTTAGAGGATCACCCCGGTTTGGTTTGTGTTAGGCCTGGTATTTGCAATCATCTGGCTCATACATTCGCACTTTTCGCATACTTGTTGGCCAGATCCTGGTCTTTTTCTGGTTTGGATCACGTAGTTCTGTGGTACCAGAATAAAACTGTCAATTAAACCGGGATTCGATCAATATTTTAGACGATCACACCGGTTAGGCTTGTGTTAGGCCTGGTGTTTGCAAACATCTGGCTTACACTTTCGCATTCATCCCACACTTGTTGGCCAGATCCTGGTCTTTTTCTGGTTTGGATCTCGTAGTAATGTGGTAGCACACTGAAACCGTCAATTAAACGTGGCCCCGATCAATATTTTAAGGGATAACACCGTTTAGGTTTGTGTTAGGTCTGGAATTTGCAATCATCTGGCTCATACTTTCGCACTTTTCGCATACTTGTTGGCCAGATCCTGGGCTCTTTCTGGTTTGGATCACGTAGATATGTGGTACCAGAATGGAACTGTCAATTAAACCTGGATTCGATCAATATTTTAGACGATCACACCGATTAGGTTTGTGTTAGGCCTGGTATTTGCAATCATCTGGCTCATACTTTCGCACGTTTCGCATACTTGTTGGCCAGATCCTGGGCTCTTTCTGGTTTCGATCACGTAGTTATGTGGTACCAGAATGAAACTGTCAATTAAACCTGGATTCGATCAATATTTTAGACGATCACACCGATTAGGTTTGTGTTAGGCCTGGTATTTGCAATCATCTGCCTCATACTTTCGCATTCTTCCCATACTTACTGGCCAGATCTTGTGTTTCCTTCTCGTTTGGGTCACGCAGTAATGCGGTAACAGGCTGAAGCAGCCAATTCAAATTGGTTTCGATCAATATTTTAGAGGATCACCCCGGTTAGGTTTGTGTTAGGTCTGGTATTTGCAACCATCTGGCTCATACCTCCGCACTTTCCGCATACTTGTTGGCCAGATCCTGGGCTTTTTCTGTTTTGGATCACGTAGTTCTGTGGTACCAGAATGAAACTGTCAATTAAACCTGGATTCGATCAATATTTTAGAGGATCACACCGTTTAGGTTTGTGTTAGGCCTGGTGTTTGCAATCATCTGGCTCATACTTTCGCATTCATCGCACACTTGTTGGCCAGATCCTGGTCTTTTTCTGGATTGGATCTCGTAGTAATGTGGTAGCATACTGGAACCGTCAATTAAACGTGGCCCCGATCAATATTTTAGAGGATCACACCGTTTAGGTTTGTGTGAGTCCTGGTATTTGCAATCATCTGGCTTATACTTTCGCACTCTTCGCACACTTGTTGGCCAGTTCCTGGGCTTATTCTGGTTTGGATCACGCAGTAATGTGGTACAAGAATGAAACAATCAAATAAACCTGGCCCCGATCAATATTTTAAGGGATAACACCGTTTAGGTTTGTGTTAGGTCTGGAATTTGCAATCATCTGGCTCATACTTTCGCACTTTTTGCATACTTGTTGGCCAGATCCTGGGCTCTGTCTGGTTTCGATCACGTAGTTATGTGGTACCAGAATGAAACTGTCAATTAAACCTGGATTCGATCAATATTTTAGACGATCACACCGATTAGGTTTGTGTTAGGCCTGGTATTTGCAATCATCTGCCTCATACTTCCGCATCTTTCGCATACTTGTTGGCCAGATCCTGGACTTTTTCTCGTTTGGATATCGTAGTAATGATGTACCACACTGAAACAGTCTGTTCAACTTGGTTTCGATCAATATTTTAAAGGATAGCACCGTTTAGGTTTTTGCTAGGTCTTGTATTTGCTATCATCTGGCACATACTTTCGCGTTTCTCGCATGCTTGTTGGCCAGATCCTGTGTTTCCTTCTCGTTTGGGTCACGCAGTAATGCGGTAACAGTCTGAAACAGCCAATTCAACTTGGTTACGATCAGTATTTGATAGGATAACACCGTTTAGGTTTGTACCCGGTCTGGTATTTGCTGTCATCTGGTACATACTTTCGCATTTCTCGCATGCTTGTTGGCCAGATCCTGGGCTTTTTCTGTTTGGGATTGTGTAGTAATGTGGAACCACACTAAACAGTCAATTCAACCTGACCTGGATCAATATTTTAAAGTATAACACCGGTTTGTTCACGTTTAGGTCTGGAATTTGCAATCATCTGGCTCATACTTTCGCACTTTTCGCATGCTTGTTGGCCAGATCCTGTGTTTCCTTCTCGTTTGGGTCACGCAGTAATGCGGTAACAGGCTGAATCAGCCAATTCAAATTGGTTTCGATCAATATTTAGGAGGATAACACCGTTTAGGTTTGTGCTCGGTCTGGTATTTGCTGTCATCTGGCACATACTTTCGCATTTCTCGCATGCTTGTTGGCCAGATCCTGGGCTTTTTCTGGTTGGGATTGTGTAGTAATGTGGAACCACACTAAACAGTCAACTAAACCTGGATTCGATCCATATTTTAGAGGGTCACTCCGGTTAGGTTTGTGTTATGCCTGGTAATTGCAATCATCTGGCTCGTACTTTCGCATTTTTCGCATACTTGTTGGCCAGATCCTGGGATTTTGCTGGTTTGTATCACGTAGTATTGTGGTACCAGAATGAAACTGTCAATTAAACCTGGATTCGATCAATATTTTAGACGATAACAACGATTAGGTTTGTGTTAGGCCCGGTATTTGCAATCATCTGGCTCATACATTCGCATTCTTCGCCTACTTGTTGGCCAGATCCTGGACTTTTTCTGGTTTGGATCCCGTATTAATGTGGTACCAGAATGAAACTGCCAATTAAACCTGGATTCGATCAATATTTTAGACGATCACACCGATTAGGTTTGTGTTAGGCCTGGTATTTGCAATCATCTGGCTCATTCTTTCGCATTTCTCGCATGCTTGTTGGCCAGATCCAGAGCTTTTTCTGGTTGGGATTGTGTAGTAATGTGGTACCACACTAAACAGTCAATTAAACCTGACCTGGACCAATATTTTAAAGTATAACACCGGTTAGTTCATGTTTAGGTCTGCTATTTGCTCTGATCTGGCTCATACTTTCGCATTTCTCGCATGCTTGTTGGCCAGATCCTGGGCTTTTTCTAGTGTGGATCACGTAGTAATAAGGTACCATACTGAAACAGTCAATTAAACGTGGCCTCGAGCAATATTTTAAAGGATAACTCCGGTTGGGTCTCGTTTAGGTCTGGGATTTGCGCCCATCTGGCTTGTACTTTCGCATTCTTGGCACACTTGTGGGCCAGTTCCTGGGCTTTTTCTGGTTTGGATCACGTAGTAGTGTGGTACCAGACTGAAACAGCCAATTCAACTTGGTTTCGATCAATATTTTAGAGGATCACACCGATTAGGTTGGTGTTAGGCCTGGTATTTGCAACCATCTGGCTCATACTTTCGCACTCTTCGCATACTTGTTGGCCAGATCCTGGTCTTTTTCTGGTTTGGATCTCGTAGTAATGTGGTACCAGAATGAAAGAGTCAATTAAACGTGGCCACGATCAATATTTTAAAGGATAACTCCGGTTGGGTCTCGTCTAGGTCTGGTATTTACACGCATCTGGCTCATACATTCGCATTCTTCGCCTACTTGTTGGCCAGATCCTGTGTTTCTTTCTGGTTTGGATCACGTAGTAATGTGGTACCAGATTGAAAAAGTCAATTCAACTTGGTTTCGATCAATATTTTAGAGGATCACACCGGTTAGGTTTGTGTGAGGCCTGGTATTTGCAGTCATCAGGCTCATACTTTCGCATTATTCCGATACTCGTTGGCCAGATCCTGTCTTTCTTTCTGGTTCGGGTCACGCAGTAATGCGGTAACAGGCTGAAACAGCCAATTCAACTTGGTTTCGATCAATATTTAAGAGGATAACATCGTTTAGGTTTGTGTTAGGCCTGGTATTTGGAATCATCTGGCGCATACTATCGCATTCTTCGCATACCTGTTGGCCTGATCCTGGCCTGTTTCTGGTTTGGATCACGCACTAATGTGGTACAAAAATGAAACAGTCAATTAAACCTGGTTCCGATCAATATTTAAGAGGATAACACCGGTTAGGTTTGTGTTAGGCCAGGTGTTTGGAATCATCTGGGTCATACTTTCGCGTTCATCGCACACTTGTTGGCCAGATCCTGGACTTTTTCTGGTTTGGATCCCGTATTAATGTGGTACCAGAATGAAACTGCCAATTAAACTTGGATTCGATCAATATTTTAGACGATCACACCGATTAGGTTTGTGTTAGGCCTGGTATTTGCAATCATCTGGCTCATACTTTCGTATTTTTCGCATACTTGTTAGCCACTTCCTGGGCTTTTTCTAGTTTGGATCGCGTAGTAATATGGTACCAGAATGAAGCAGTCAACTAAATCTGGATTCGATCAATATTCTAGAGGATAACTCCGGTTAGGTTTGAGTTAGGTATGGTATTTGCAATCATCTGGCTCATACCTTCGCACTTTTCGCATACTTTTTGGCCAGATCCTGGGCTTTTTCTGGTTTGGATCTCGTAGTAATGCGTTACCATACTGAAACAGACAATTAAACTTGTCCTCGAGCAATATTTTAAAGGATAACTCCGGTTGGGTCTCGTTTATGTCTGGGATTTGCGCCCATCTGTCTTGTACTTTCGCATTCTTGGCACACTTGTTGGCCAGTTCCTGGGCTTTTTCTGGTTTGGATCACGTAGTAGTGTGGTACCAGACTGAAACAGCCAATTCAACTTGGTTTCGATCAATATTTTAGAGGATCACACCGATTAGGTTTGTGTTAGGCCTGGTATTTGGAATCATCTGGCGCATACTATCGCATTCTTCGCATACCTGTTGGCCTGATCCTGGCCTGTTTCTGGTTTGGATCACGCACTAATGTGGTACAAAAATGAAACAGTCAATTAAACCTGGTTCCGATCAATATTTAAGAGGATAACACCGGTTAGGTTTGTGTTAGGCCAGGTGTTTGCAATCATCTGGGTCATACTTTCGCGTTCATCGCACAGTTGTTGGCCAGATCCTGTGCTTTTTCAGGTTTGTATCACGTAGTAATGCGGTTCCACACTGAAGCAGTCAGTTGATCCTGTTTTCGATCAATATTTTAAAGTATAACACCGGTTGGTTCACGTTTAGGTCTCGGTTTTGCCCTCATCTGTCTCATACTTTCGCATTCTTCGCATACTTGTTGGCCAGATCCTGGACTTTTTCTGGTTTGTATCACGTAGTAATGCTGTTCCACACAGAAGCAGTCAGTTGATCCTGTTTTCGATCAATATTTTAAAGTATAACACCGGTTAGTTCATGTTTAGGTCTGGGATTTGCCCTGATCTGGCTCATACTTACGCACTCTTCGCATACTTGTTGGCCAGATCCTGGACTTTTTCTGGTTTGGATCTCGTAGTAATGTGGTAACAGACTGAAACAGTCAATTCAACTTGGTTTCGATCAATATTTTAGAGGGTAAAACCTTTTAGGTTTGTGTTAGGTCTGGTATTTGCAATCATCTGCCTCATACTTTCGCATTTCTCGCATGCTTGTTGGCCAGATCCTGGGCTTTTTCCGGTTGGGATTGTGTAGTAATGTGGTACCACACTAAACAGTCAATTAAACCTGACCTGGATCAATATTTTAAAGTATAACACCGGTTAGTTCATGTTTAGGTCTGGGATTTGCCCTGATGTGGCTCATACTTTCGCATTTTTCGCATGCTTGTTGGCCACATCCTGGGCTTTTCCTAGTTTGGATCACGTAGTAATATGGTACCAGACTGAAACAGTCAATTCAACTTGGTTTCGATCAATATTTTAGAGGATAACACCCTTTAGGTTTGTGTTAGGTCTGGTATTTGCAATCATCAGGCTCATAGTTTCGCACTTTTCGCATACTTGTTGGCCAGATCCTGGGCTTTTTCTGGTTTGGATCTCGTAGTAATGTGGTACCACACTGAAACAGTCAATTCAACTTGGTTTCGATCAATATTTTAGAGGATCACACCGATTAGGTTTGTGTTAGGCCTGGTATTTGCAATCATCTGGCTCATACTTTCGCACTCTTCGCATACTTGTTGGCCAGATCCTGTGTTTTTTTCTAGTTGGGATCACGTAGTAATGTGGTACCAGAATAGAACTGTCAATTAAACCTGGATTCGATCAATATTTTAGACGATCACACCGGTTAGGCTTGTGTTAGGCCTGATGTTTGCAATCATCTGGCTCATACTTTCACATTCTTCCCATACTTGTTGGCCAGATCCTGTGTTTTTTTCTGGTTGGTATCACGTAGTAATGTGGTAACAGACTGAAGCAGTCAATTCAACTTGGTTTCGATCAATATTTTAGAGGATAACACCTTTTAGGTTTGTGTTAGGTCTGGTATTTGCAATCATCTGCCTCATACTTTCGCATTTCTCGCATGCTTGTTGGCCTGATCCTGGGCTTTTTCTGGTTGGGATTGTGTAGTAATGTGGTACCACACTAAACAGTCAATTAAACCTGACCAGGATCAATATTTTAAAGTATAACACCGGTTAGTTCATGTTTAGGTCTGGGATTTGCCCTCATCTGGCTCATACTTTCGCACTTTTCGCATACTTGTTGGCCAGATCCTGTGTTTCCTTCTCGTTTGGGTCACGCAGTAATGCGGTAACAGGCTGAAACAGCCAATTCAAATTGGTTTCGATCAATATTTAGGAGGATAACACCGTTTAGGTTTGTGCTCGGTCTGGTATTTGCTGTCATCTGGCACATATTTTCGCATTTCTCGCATGCTTGTTGGCCAGATCCTTGGCTTTTTCTGGTTGGGATTGTGCAGTAATGTGGAACCACACTAAACAGTCAATTAAACCTGACCTCGATCAATATTTTAAAGTATAACACCGGTTAGTTCATGTTTTGGTCTGGGATTTGCCCTCATCTGGCTCATACTTTCGCACTTTTCGCATACTTGTTGGCCAGATCCTGTGTTTCCTTCTCGTTTGGGTCACGCAGTAATGCGGTAACAGGCTGAAACAGCCAATTCAAATTGGTTTCGATCAATATTTAGGAGGATAACACCGTTTAGGTTTGTGCTCGGTCTGGTATTTGCTGTCATCTGGCACATATTTTCGCATTCCTCGCATGCTTGTTGGCCAGATCCTTGGCTTTTTCTGGTTGGGATTGTGCAGTAATGTGGAACCACACTAAACAGCCAATTAAACCTGACCTGGATCAATATTTTAAAGTATAACACCGGTAAGTTCACGTTTAGGTCTGGGATTTGCCCTGATGTGGCTCATACTTTCGCATTTTTCGCATGCTTGTTGGCCGCATCCTGGGCCTTTTCTAGTTTGGATCACGTAGTAATATGGTACCAGAATGAAACAGTCAACTAAACCTGGATTTGATCTATATTCTAGAGGATAACACCGGTTAGGTTTGAGTTAGGTGTGGTATTTGCAATCATCTGGCTCATACTTTCGCACTCTTCGCATACTTGTTGGCCAGATCCTTGTCTTTTTCTGTTTTGGGTCTCGTAGTAATGTGGTACCAGAATGAAACAGTCAATTAAACGTGGCCTCGATCAATATTTTAAAGGATAACTCCGGTTGTGTCTCGTCTAGGTCTGGTATTTACCCGCATCCGGCTCATACATTCGCATTCTTCGCCTACTTGTTGGCCAGATCCTGTGTTTCTTTCTGGTTTGGATCACGTAGTAATGTGGTACCAGATTGAAAAAGTCAATTCAACTTGGTTTCGATCAATAGTTTAGAGTATCACACCGGTTAGGTTTGTGTGAGGCCTGGTGTTTGCAGTCATCAGGCTCATAATTTCGCATTCTTCCCATACTTGTTGGCCAGATCCTGTCTTTCTTTCTGGTTTTGGTCACGCAGTAATGCGGTAACAGGCTGAAACAGCCAATTCAACTTGGTTTCGATCAATATTTAAGAAGATAACACCGTTTAGGTTTGTGTTAGGCCTGGTATTTGGAATCATCTGGCGCATACTTTCGCATTCTTCGCATACCTGTTGGCCTGATCCTGGCCTGTTTCTGGTTTGGATCACGCACTAATGTGGTACAAAAATGAAACAGTTAATTAAACCTGGTTCCGATCAATATTTAAGAGGATAACACCGGTTAGGTTTGTGTTAGGCCAGGTGTTTGCAATCATCTGGGTCATACTTTCGCGTTCATCGCACACTTGTTGGCCAGATCCTGGACTTTTTCAGGTTTGGATCACGTAGTAATGCGGTTCCACACTGAAGCAGTCAGTTGATCCTGTTTTCGATCAATATTTTAAAGTATAACACCGGTTGGTTCACGTTTAGGACTGGGTTTTGCCCTCATCTGTCTCATACTTTCGCATTCTTCGCATACCTGTTGGCCTGATCCTGGGGTTTTTTCTGGTTTGGATCACGCAGCAATGTGGTACCAGAATGGAACAGTCAATTAAACCTGGTTTCGATGAATATTTTGGATGATAGGACCGATGAGGTTTGTGTTAGGTTTGGTATTTGCAATCATCTAGCTCATACTTTCGCATTCTTCGCACACTTGTTCGCCATATCCTGTGCTTTTTCAGGTTTGTATCACGTAGTAATGCGGTTCCACACTGAAGCAGTCAGTTGATCCTGATTTCGATTAATAATTTAACGGATAACTCCGGTTGGGTCTCGTCTAGGTCTGGTATTTACCCGCATCTGGCTCATACATTCGCATTCTTCGCCTACTTGTTGGCCAGATCCTGTGTTTCTTTCTGGTTTGGATCACGTAGTAATGTGGTACCAGATTGAAAAAGTCAATTCAACTTGGTTTCGATCAATATTTTAGAGGATCACACCGGTTAGGTTTGTGTGAGGCCTGGTATTTGCAGTCATCAGCCTCATAATTTGGCATTCTTCCCATACTTGTTGGCCAGATCCTGTCTTTCTTTCTGGTTTTGGTCACGCTGTAATGCGGTAACAGGCTGAAACAGCCAATTCAACTTGGTTTCGATCAATATTTAAGAGGATAACACCGTTTAGGTTTGTGTTAGGCCTGGTATTTGGAATCATCAGGCGCACACTTTCGCATTCTTCGCATACCTGTTGGCCTGATCCTGGCCTGTTTCTGGTTTGGATCACGCACTAATGTGGTACAAAAATGAAACAGTTAATTAAACCTGGTTCCGATCAATATTTAAGAGGATAACATCGGTTAGGTTTGTGTTAGGCCAGGTGTTTGCAATCATCTGGGTCATACTTTCGCGTTCATCGCACACTTGTTGGCCAGATCCTGGACTTTTTCTGGTTTGGATCTCGTATTAATGTGGTACCAGAACGAAACTGCCAATTAAACCTGGATTCGATCAATATTTTAGACGATCACACCGATTAGGTTTGTGTTAGGCCTGGTATTTGCAATCATCTGGCTCATACTTTCGCACTTTTCGCATACTTGATGGTCAGATCCTGGGATTTTTCTGGTTTGTATCACGTAGTAATGTGGTA
The DNA here is from genome assembly GCF_051014445.1 of Colletes latitarsis. Taxonomy (NCBI): domain Eukaryota; kingdom Metazoa; phylum Arthropoda; class Insecta; order Hymenoptera; family Colletidae; genus Colletes; species Colletes latitarsis. Next base: position 5,594,487 of record NC_135137.1, read on the forward strand.
CCAGAATGAAACTGTCAATTAAACCTGGATTCGATCAATATTTTGGAGGATCACACCGATTAGGTTTGTGTTAGACCTGGTATTTGCAATCATCTTCCTCATTCTTTCGCATTTCTCGCATGCTTGTTGGCCAGATCCTGGGCTTTTTCTGGTTGGGAATGTGTAGTAATGTGGTACCACACTAAACAGTCAATTAAACCTGACCTGGATCAATATTTTAAAGTATAACACCGGTTAGTTCATGTTTAGGTCTGAGATTTGCCCTGATCTGGCTCATACTTTCGCATTTCTCGCATGCTTGTTGGCCAGATCCTGGGCTTCTTCTAGTGTGGATCACGTAGTAATGCGGTTCCACACTGAAGCAGTCAGTTGATCCTGTTTTCGATCAATATTTTAAAGTATAACACCGGTTGGTTCACGTTTAGGTCTGGGTTTTGCCCTCATTTGTCTCATACTTTCGCATTCTTCGCATACCTGTTGGCCTGATCCTGGGCTTTTTCTGGTTTGGATCACGCAGCAATGTGGTACCAGAATGGAACAGTCAATTAAACGTGGCCCCGATCAATATTTTAAAGTATAACACCGGTTAGTTCATGTTTAGGTCTGAGATTTGCCCTGATCTGGCTCATACTTTCACATTTTTCGCATACTCGTTGGCCAGATCCTGGGCTTTTTCTAGTGTGGATCACGTAGTAATAAGTTACCAGAATGAAACAGTCAACTAAACCTGGATTCGATCAATATTTTAGAGGATCTCACCAGTTAGGTTTGTGTTAGGCCTGGTATTTGCAATCATCTGGCTCATACTTTCGCATTCTTCCCATACTTGTTGGCCAGATCCTGTCTTTCTTTCTGGTTTGGGTCACGCAGTAATGCGGTAACAGGCTGAAACAGCCAATTCAACTTGGTTTCGATCAATATTTAAGAGGATAACACCGTTTAGGTTTGCGTTAGGTCTGGTATTTGCAATCATCTGCCTCATACTTTCGCATTATTCGCATACTTGTCGGCCAGATCCTGGGCTTTTTCTGGTTTGTATCACGTAGTAATGCGGTTCCACACTGAAGCAGTCAGTTGATCCTGATTTCGATTAATATTTTAACGGATAACTCCGGTTGGGTCTCGCCTATGACTGGTATAACCAATCATCTGGCCCATACTTTCGCATTTTTCGCATACTTTTTGGCCAGATCCTGGGGTTTTTCTGGTTTGGACCACGTAGTAATATGGTACCAGAATGAAACAGTCAACTAAACCTGGATTCGCTCAATATTGACGAGGATAACAACGTCTATGTTTGTGTTAGGTCTGGTATTTGCAATAATCTGGTGCATACCTTCGCATTTCTCGCATGCTTGTTGGCCAGATCCTGGGCTTTTTCAGGTCTGGATCACGTAGTAATGTGGTACCAGAATGAAACAGTCTACTAAACCTGGATCCGATCAATATTTAAGAGGATAACACCGTTTAGGTTTGTGTTAGGCCTGGTATTTGCTATCATCTGGTGCATACTTTCGCATTTCTCGTATGCTTGTTGGCCAGATCCTGGGCTCGTTCTGGTTGGGATTGTGTAGTAATGTGGTACTACACTAAACAGTCAATTAAACCTGACCTCGATCAATATTTTAAAGTATAACACCGTTTAGTTCACGTTTAGGTCTAGGATTTGCCCTCATCTGTCTCATACTTTCGCATTCTTCGCATACCTGTTAGGCTGGTCGTGGGCTTTTTCTGGTTTGGATCACGCAGTACTGTGGTACCAGACTGAAACAACCAATTCAACTTGGTTTCGATCAATATTTAAGAGGACAACACCGTTTAGGTTTGTGGTAGGTCTGGTATTTGCAATCATCTGTCTCATACTTTCGCATTTCTCGTATGATTGTTGGCCAGATCCTGGGCTTTCTCTGGTTGGGATTGTGTTGTAATTTGGTACCACACCAAACACTCAAATAAACCTGACCTGGATCAATATTTTGAAGTATAACACCGGTTAGTTCACGTTTACGTCTGGGATTTGCCCTCATCTGGCTCATTCTTTCGCATTGTCTGCATTCTTGTCGGCCAGATCCTGGGCTTTTTCTAGTTTGGATCACGTAGTAATACGGTACCAGAATAAAACAGTCAACTAAACCTGGATTCGAGCAATATTTTAGAGGATCACACCGTTTAGGTTTGTGTTAGGCCTGGTATTTGCAATCATCTGGCTCATACTTTCGCATTTCTCGCATGCTTGTTGGCCAGATCCTGGGCTTTTTCTGGTTTGGATCACGTAGTAATACGGTACCAGAATGAAAGAGTCAACTAAACCTGGATTCGATCAATATTTTAGACGATCACACCGATTAGGTTTGTGTTAGGCCTGGTATTTGCAATCATCTGGCTCATACTTTCGCATTTTTCGCATACTTGTTGGCCAGATCCTGGACTTTTTCTGGTTTGGAACTCGTAGTAATGTGGTACCACACTGAAACAGTCAATTCAACTTGGTTTCGATCAATATTTTACAGGATAACACCCTTTAGGTTTGTGTTAGGTCAGGTATTTGCAATCATCTGGCTCATACTGTCGCATTCTTCCCAAACTTGTTGGCCAGATCCTGGGCTTTTTCTGGTTTGGACCACGTAGTAATGTGGTACCAGAATGAAACTGTCGACTAAACCTGGATTCGATCAATATTTTAGGGGATCACACCGGATAGGTTTGTGTTAGGCCTGGTGTTTGCAATCATCTGGCTCATACTTTCGCATTCATCGCACACTTGTTGGCCAGATCCTGGACTTTTTCTGGTTCGGATCTCGTAGTAATGTGGTAGCATACTGAAACAGTCAATTAAACGTGGCCCCGATCAATATTTTAAGGGATAACTCCGGTTGGGTCTCGTTTAGGTCTGGGATTTGCCCTCATCTGGCTTATACTTTTGCATTCTTCGCACACTTGTTGGCTAGATTCTGGGCTTTCTCAGGTTTGGATCACGTAGTAGTGTGGTACCAGACTGAAACAGCCAATTCAACTTGGTTTCGATCAATATTTAAGTGGACAACACCGTTTAGGTTTGTGTTAGGCCTGGTATTTGCAATCATCTGGCTCATACTTTCGCACTCTTCGCATACTTGTTGGCCAGATCCTGGACTTTTTCTGGTTCGGATCTCGTAGTAATGTGGTACCACACTGAAACAGTCAATTCAACTTGGTGTCGATCAATATTTTACAGGATAACACCGTTTAGGTTTGTGTTAGGTCTGGTATTTGCAATCATCTGGCTCATACATTCGCGTTCTTCGCACACTTGTTGGCCAGATCCTGGGCGTTTTCTGGTTTGGATCACATTGTAGTGTGGTTCCAGACAGAAGCAGCCAATTCAACTTGGTTTCGATCAATATTTAAGAGGATAACACCGTTTAGGTTTGTGTTAGGCCTGGTAGTTGCAATCATCTGGTTCATACATTCGCATTCTTCGCACACTTGTTGGCCAAATCCTGGACTTTTTCTGGGTTGGGTCTCGTAGTAATGTGGTACCACACTGAAACAGTCAATTAAACCTGGATTCGATGAATATTTTAGACGATTACACCGGTTAGGTTTGTGCTAGGTCTTGTATTTGCTATCATCTGGCTCATACTTTCGCATTTCTCGCATGCTTGTTGGCCAGATCCTGGGCTTTTTCTGGTTTGGAACACGCACTAATGTGGTACAAAAATGAAACAGTCAATTAAACCTGGTTCCGATCAATATTTAAGAGGATCACACCGATTAGGTTTGTGTTAGACCTGGTATTTGCCCTGATCTGGCTCATACATTCGCATTTCTCGCATGGTTGTTGGCCAGATCCTGGACTTTTTCTGGTTTGTATCACGTAGTAATGCGGTTCCACACTGAAGCAGTCAGTTGATCCTGTTTTCGATCAATATTTTAAAGTATAACACCGGTTGGTTCACGTTTAGGTCTGGGTTTTGCCCTCACCTGTCTCATACTTTCGCATTCTTCGCATACCTGTTGGCCTGATCCTGGCCTGTTTCTGGTTTGGAACACGCACTAATGTGGTACAAAAATGAAACAGTCAATTAAACCTGGTTCCGATCAATATTTAAGAGGATAACACCGTTTAGGTTTGTGTTAGGCCTGGTATTTGCTATCATCTGGTGCATACTTTCGCATTTCTCGTATGCTCGTTGGCCAGATCCTGGGCTCTTTCTGGTTGGGATTGTGTAGTAATGTGGTGCCACACTAAACAGTCAATTAAACCTGACCTCGAACAAGAAAAACGCCGATTGGTTCACGTTTTGGTCTGGGATTTGCCCTCATCTGTCTCATACTTTCGAATTCTTCGCATACCTATTGGCCTGATCCTGGGCTTTTCCTGGTTTGTATCACGTAGTAATGTGGTACCAGAATGAAACTGTCAATTAAACCTGGATTCGATCAATATTTTAGACGATCACACCGATTAGGTTTGTGTTAGACCTGGTATTTGCAATCATCTTGCTCATACTTTCGCATTTCTCGCATGCTTGTTGGCCTGATCCTGGACTTTTTCTGGTTTGTATCACGTAGTAATGCGGTTCCACACTGAAGCAGTCAGTTGGTCCTGTTTTCGATCAATATTTTAAAGTATAACACCGGTTAGTTCACGTTTAGGTCTGGGATTTGCCCTCATCTGGCTCATTCTTTCGCATTGTCTGCATTCTTGTTGGCCAGATCCTGGGCTTTTTCTAGTTTGGATCACGTAGTAATACGGTACCAGAATAAAACAGTCAACTAAACCTGGATTCGATCAATATTTTAGACGATCACACCGATTAGGTTTGTGTTAGGCCTGGTATTTGCAATCATCTGGCTCATACTTTCGCATTTCTCGCATGCTTGTTGGCCAGATCCTGGGCTTTTTCTGGTTTGGATCACGTAGTAATACGGTACCAGAATGAAACAGTCAACTAAACCTGGATTCGATCAATATTTTAGACGATCACACCGATTAGGTTTGTGTTAGGCCTGGTATTTGCAATCATCTGGCTCATACTTTCGCATTTTTCGCATACTTGTTGGCCAGATCCTGGACTTTGTCTGGTTTGGATCTCGTAGTAATGTGGTACCACACTGAAACAGTCAATTCAACTTGGTTTCGATCAATATTTTACAGGATAACACCCTTTAGGTTTGTGTTAGGTCAGGAATTTGCAATCATCTGGCTCATACTGTCGCATTCTTCCCAAACTTGTTGGCCAGATCCTGGGCTTTTTCTGGTTTGGACCACGTAGTAATGTGGTACCAGAATGAAACTGTCAACTAAACCTGGATTCGATCAATATTTTAGGGGATCACACCGGATAGGTTTGTGTTAGGCCTGGTGTTTGCAATCATCTGGCTCATACTTTCGCATTCATCGCACACTTGTTGGCCAGATCCTGGACTTTTTCTGGTTCGGATCTCGTAGTAATGTGGTAGCATACTGAAACAGTCAATTAAACGTGGCCCCGATCAATATTTTAAGGGATAACTCCGGTTGGGTCTCGTTTAGGTCTGGGATTTGCCCTCATCTGGCTTATACTTTTGCATTCTTCGCCTCCTTGTTGGCCAGATCCTGTGTTTCTTTCTGGTTTGGATCACGTAGTAATGTGGTACCAGATTGAAAAAGTCAATTCAACTTGGTTTCGATCAATATTTTAGAGGATCACACCGGTTAGGTTTGTGTGAGGCCTGCTATTTGCAGTCATCGGGCTCATAATTTCGCATTCTTCCCATACTTGTTGGCCAGATCCTGTGTTTCTTTCTGGTTTGGGTCACGCAGTAATGCGGTAACAGGCTGAAACAGCCAATTCAACTTGGTTTCGATCAATATTTAAGAGGATAACACCGTTTAGGCTTGTGTTAGGTCTGGTATTTGCCCTCATCTGTCTCATACTTTCGCATTCATCGCATACCTGTTGGCCTGATCCTGGGCTGCATCTGGTTTGGATTAAGCGGTAATGTGGTACAGGAATGAAACAATCAATTAAACCTGGTTCCGATCAATATTTAAGAGGATAACACCGGTTAGGTTTGTGTTAGGCCAGGTGTTAGCAATCATCTGGGTCATACTTTCGCGTTCATCGCACACTTGTTGGCCAAACCCTGGACTTTTTCTGGTTTGTATCACGTAGTAATGCGGTTCCACACTGAAGCAGTCAGTTGATCCTGTTTTCGATCAATATTTTAAAGTATAACACCGGTTGGTTCACGTTAAGTTCTGGGTTTTGCCCTCATCTGTCTCATACTTTCGCATTCTTCGCATACCTGTTGGCCTGATCCTGGGCTTTTTCTGGTTTGGATCACGCAGCAATGTGGTACCAGAATGAAACAGTCAATTAAACCTGGTTTCGATGAATATTTTGGATGATAGGACCGTTTAGGTTTGTGTTAGGTTTGGTATTTGCAATCATCTGGCTCATACTTTCGCATTCTTCGCACACTTGTCCGCCAAATCCTGTGCTTTTTCAGGTTTGTATCACGTAGTAATGCGGTTCCACACTGAAGCAGTCAGTTGATCCTGATTTCGATTAATATTTTAACGGATAACTCCGGTTGGGTCTCGCCTATGACTGGTATAACCAATCATCTGGCCCATACTTTCGCATTTTTCGCATACTTCCTGGCCAGATCCTGGGCTTTTTCTGGTTTGGATCACGTAGTAATATGGTACCAGAATGAAACAGTCAACTAAACCTGGATTCGATCAATATTGACGATGATAACACCGTTTATGTTTGTGTCAGGTCTGGTATTTGCAATCATCTGGTGCATACTTTCGCATTTCTCGCATGCTTGTTGGCCAGATCCTGGGCTTTTTCTGGTTTGGGTCACGTAGTAATGTGGTACCAGAATGAAACAGTCAACTAAACCTGGATCCGATCAATATTTAAGAGGATAACACCGTTTAGGTTTGTGTTAGGCCTGGTATTTGCTATCATCTGGTGCATACTTTCGCATTTCTCGCATGCTTGTTGGCCAGATCCTGGACTTTTTCTGGTTTGTATCACGTAGTAATGCGGTTCCACACTGAAGCAGTCAGTTGATCCTGTTTTTGATCAATATTTTAAAGTATAACACCGGTTAGTTCACGTTTAGGTCTGGGATTAGCACTCATCTGGCTCATACTTTCGCATTTATCGCATACTTGTTGGCCAGATCCTGGGCTTTTTCTAGTTTGGATCACGTAGAAATATGGTACCAGAATGGAACAGTCAACTAAACCTGGATTCGATCAATACTTTAGAGGATCTCACCAGTTTGGTTTGTGTTAGGCCTGGTATTTGCAATCATCTGGCTCATACTTTCGCATTTTTCGCGTACTTGTTGGCCAGATCCTGGGATTTTTCTGGTTTGTATCACGTAGTAATGTGGTACCAGAATGAAACAGTCAACTAAACCTGGATTCGATCAATATTTTAGAGGATAACACCAGTTAGGTTTGTGTTAGGCCTGGTATTTGCAATCATCTGGCTCATACTTTCGCATTTATCGCATACTTGTTGGCCAGATCCTGGGATTTTTCTGGTTTGTATCACGTAGTAATGTGGTACCGGAATGAAACAGTCAATTCAACTTGGTTTCGATCAATATTTTAGAGGATAACACCTTTTAGGTTTGTGTTAGGTCTGGTATTTGCAATCATCTGCCTCATAGTTTCGCATTATTCGCATACTTATCGGCCAGATCCTGGGCTTTTTCTGGTTTGTATCACGTAGTAATGCGGTTCCACACTGAAGCAGTCAGTTGATCGTGATTTCGATCAATATTTTAACGGATAACTCCGGTTGGGTCTCGCTTAGGACTGGTAAATGCAATCATCCTGCTCTTACTTTCGCATTTTTCGCACACTTCTTGGCCAGATCCTGGGCATTTTCTGATTTGGATCACGTAGTAATATGGTTCCAGAATGAAACAGTCAACTAAACCTGGATTCGATCAATATTTTACAGGATCACACCGGTTCGGTTTGTGTTAGGTCTGGTATTTGCAATCATCTGGCTCATACTTTCGCACTCTTCGAATACTTGTTGGCCTGATCCTGGGCTTTTTCTGGTTGGGATTGTGTAGTAATGTGGTACTACACTAAACAGTCAATTAAACCTGACCTGGATCAATATTTTAAAGTATAACACCGGTTAGTTCATCTTTAGGTCTGGGATTTGCCCTCATCTGGCTCATACTTTCGCACTTTTCGCATACTTGTTGGCCAGATCCTGTGTTTCCTTCTCGTTTGGGTCACGCAGTAATGCGGTAACAGGCTGAAACAGCCAATTCAAATTGGTTTCGATCAATATTTAGGAGGATAACACCGTTTAGGTTTGTGCTCGGTCTGGTATTTGCTGTCATCTGGCACATATTTTCGCATTTCTCGCATGCTTGTTGGCCAGATCCTTGGCTTTTTCTGGTTGGGATTGTGCAGTAATGTGGAACCACACTAAACAGTCAATTAAACCTGACCTGGATCAATATTTTAATGTATAACACCGGTTAGTTCATGTTTAGGTCTGGGATTTGCCCTGATGTGGCTCATACTTTCGCATTCTTCCCATACTTGTTGGCCAGATCCTGTCCTTCTTTCTGGTTTGGGTCACGCAGTAATGCGGTAACAGGCTGAAACAGCCAATTCAACTTGGTTTCGATCAATATTTAAGAGGATCACACCGATTAGGTTTGTGTTAGACCTGGTATTTGCCCTGATCTGGCTCATACATTCGCATTTCTCGCATGGTTGTTGGCCAGATCCTGGACTTTTTCTGGTTTGTATCACGTAGTAATGTGGTACAAAAATGAAACAGTCAATTAAACCTGGTTCCGATCAATATTTAAGAGGATCACACCGATTAGGTTTGTGTTAGACCTGGTATTTGCCCTGATCTGGCTCATACATTCGCATTTCTCGCATGGTTGTTGGCCAGATCCTGGACTTTTTCTGGTTTGTATCACGTAGTAATGCGGTTCCACACTGAAGCAGTCAGTTGATCCTGTTTTCGATCAATATTTTAAAGTATAACACCGGTTGGTTCACGTTTAGGTCTGGGTTTTGCCCTCACCTGTCTCATACTTTCGCATTCTTCGCATACCTGTTGGCCTGATCCTGGGCTTTTTCTGGTTTGGATCACGCAGCAATGTGGTACCAGAATGGAACAGTCAATTCAACTTGGTTTCGATCAATATTTTAGAGGATAACTCCCTTTAGGTTTGTCTTAGGTCTGGTATTTGCAATCATCTGGCTCATACTTTCGCACTCTTCGAATACTTGTTGGCCTGATCCTGGGCTTTTTCTGGTTGGGATTGTGTAGTAATGTGGTACTACACTAAACAGTCAATTAAACCTGACCTGGATCAATATTTTAAAGTATAACACCGGTTAGTTCATCTTTAGGTCTGGGATTTGCCCTCATCTGGCTCATACTTTCGCACTTTTCGCATACTTGTTGGCCAGATCCTGTGTTTCCTTCTCGTTTGGGTCACGCAGTAATGCGGTAACAGGCTGAAACAGCCAATTCAAATTGGTTTCGATCAATATTTAGGAGGATAACACCGTTTAGGTTTGTGCTCGGTCTGGTATTTGCTGTCATCTGGCACATATTTTCGCATTTCTCGCATGCTTGTTGGCCAGATCCTTGGCTTTTTCTGGTTGGGATTGTGCAGTAATGTGGAACCACACTAAACAGTCAATTAAACCTGACCTGGATCAATATTTTAAAGTATAACACCGGTTAGTTCATGTTTAGGTCTGGGATTTGCCCTGATGTGGCTCATACTTTCGCATTCTTCCCATACTTGTTGGCCAGATCCTGTCCTTCTTTCTGGTTTGGGTCACGCAGTAATGCGGTAACAGGCTGAAACAGCCAATTCAACTTGGTTTCGATCAATATTTAAGAGGATAACACCGTTTAGGTTTGTGTTAGGCCTGGTATTTGCAATCATCTGGCTCATACTTTCGCATTCTTCGCATACCTGTTGGCCTGATCCTGGCCTGTTTCTGGTTTGGAACACGCACTAATGTGGTACAAAAATGAAACAGTCAATTAAACCTGGTTCCGATCAATATTTAAGAGGATCACACCGATTAGGTTTGTGTTAGACCTGGTATTTGCCCTGATCTGGCTCATACATTCGCATTTCTCGCATGGTTGTTGGCCAGATCCTGGACTTTTTCTGGTTTGTATCACGTAGTAATGCGGTTCCACACTGAAGCAGTCAGTTGATCCTGTTTTCGATCAATATTTTAAAGTATAACACCGGTTGGTTCACGTTTAGGTCTGGGTTTTGCCCTCACCTGTCTCATACTTTCGCATTCTTCGCATACCTGTTGGCCTGATCCTGGGCTTTTTCTGGTTTGGATCTCGTAGTAATGTGGTACCACACTGAAACAGTCAATTCAACTTGGTTTCGATCAATATTTTACAGGATAACACCCTTTAGGTTTGTGTTAGGTCTGGCATTTGCAATCATCAGGCTCATACTGTCGCATTCTTCCCAAACTTGTTGGCCAGATCCTGGGCTTTTTCTGGTTTGGACCACGTAGTAATGTGGTACCAGAATGAAACTGTCAACTAAACCTGGATTCGATCAATATTTTAGGGGATCACACCGGATAGGTTTGTGTTAGGCCTGGTGTTTGCAATCATCTGGCTCATACTTTCGCATTCATCGCACACTTGTTGGCCAGATCCTGGTCTTTTTCTGGTTTGGATCTCGTAGTAATGTGGTAGCATACTGAAACCGTCAACTAAACATGGCCCCGATCAATATTTTAAGGGATAACACCGTTTAGGTTTGTGTTAGGCCTGGTATTTGCAATCATCTGGCTCATACTTTCGCACTCTTCGAATACTTGTTGGCCAGATCCTGGGCTTTTTCTGGTTGGGATTGTGTAGTAATGTGGTACCACACTAAACAGTCAATTAAACCTGACCAGGATCAATATTTTAAAGTATAATACCGGTTAGTTCATGTTTAGGTCTGGGATTTGCCCTGATGTGGCTCATACTTTCGCATTTTTCGCATGCTTGTTGGCCACATCCTGGGCTTTTTCTAGTTTGGATCACGTAGTAATATGGTACCAGACTGAAACAGTCAATTCAACTTGGTTTCGATCAATATTTTAGAGGATAACACCCTTTAGGTTTGTGTTAGGTCTGGTATTTGCAATCATCAGGCTCATAGTTTCGCACTTTTCGCATACTTGTTGGCCAGATCCTGGGCTTTTTCTGGTTTGGATCTCGTAGTAATGTGGTACCACACTGAAAGAGTCAATTCAACTTGGTTTCGATCAATATTTTAGAGGATAACACCTTTTAGGTTTGTGTTAGGTCTGGTATTTGCAATCATCTGCCTCATACTTTCGCAATTCTCGCATGCTTGTTGGCCTAATCCTGGGCTTTTTCTGGTTGGGATTGTGCAGTAATGTGGAACCACACTAAACAGTCAATTAAACCTGACCTCGATCAATATTTTAAAGTATAACACCGGTTAGTTCATGTTTAGGTCTGGGATTTGCCCTCATCTGCCTCATACTTTCGCACTTTTCGCATACTTCTTGGCCAGATCCTGTGTTTCCTTCTCGTTTGGGTCACGCAGTAATGCGGTAACAGGCTGAAACAGCCAATTCAAATTGGTTTCGATCAATATTTAGGAGGAAAACACCGTTTAGGTTTGTGCTCGGTCTGGTATTTGCTGTCATCTGGCACATATTTTCGCATTTCTCGCATGCTTGTTGGCCAGATCCTTGGCTTTTTCTGGTTGGGATTGTGCAGTAATGTGGAACCACACTAAACAGTCAATTAAACCTGACCTCGATCAATATTTTAAAGTATAACACCGGTAAGTTCACGTTTAGGTCTGGGATTTGCCCTGATGTGGCTCATACTTTCGCATTTTTCGCATGCTTGTTGGCCACATCCTGGGCCTTTTCTAGTTTGGATCACGTAGTAATATGGTACCAGAATGAAACAGTCAACTAAACCTGGATTCGATCAATATTCTAGAGGATAACACCGGTTAGGTTTGAGTTAGGTGTGGTATTTGCAATCATCTGGCTCATACTTTCGCACTTTTCGCATACTTGTTGGCCAGATCCTGGGATTTTTCTGGTTTGTATCACGTAGTAATGCGGTGCCACACTGAAGCAGTCAGTTGATCCTGTTTTCGATCAATATTTTAAAGTATAACACCGGTTGGTTCACGTTTAGGTCTGGGTTTTGCCCTCACCTGTCTCATACTTTCGCATTCTTCGCATACCTGTTGGCCTGATCCTGGGCTTTTTCTGGTTTGGATCACGCAGCAATGAGGTACCAGAATGGAACAGTCAATTAAACCTGGTTTCGATGAATATTTTGGATGATAGGACCGCTTAGGTTTGTGTTAGGTTTGGTATTTGCAATCATCTGGATCATACTTTCGCATTCTTCGCACACTTGTTCGCCAAATCCTGTGCTTTTTTCTAGTTGGGATCACGTAGTAATGTGGTACCAGACTGAAACAGTCAATTCAACTTGGTTTCGATCAATATTTTAGAGGATAACACCTTTTAGGTTTGTGTTAGGTCTGGTATTTGCAATCATCTGCCTCATACTTTCCCATTTCTCGCATGCTTGTTGGCCTGATCCTGGGCTTTTTCTGGTTGGGATTGTGTAGTAATGTGGTACCACAATAAACAGTCAATTAAACCTGACCTGGATCAATATTTTAAAGTATAACACCGGTTAGTTCATGTTTAGGTCTGGGATTTGCCCTCATCTGCCTCATACTTTCGCACTTTTCGCATACTTCTTGGCCAGATCCTGTGTTTCCTTCTCGTTTGGGTCACGCAGTAATGCGGTAACAGGCTGAAACAGCCAATTCAAATTGGTTTCGATCAATATTTAGGAGGATAACACCGTTTAGGTTTGTGCTCGGTCTGGTATTTAATGTCATCTGGCACATATTTTCGCATTTCTCGCATGCTTGTTGGCCAGATCCTTGGCTTTTTCTGGTTGGGATTGTGCAGTAATGTGGAACCACACTAAACAGTCAATTAAACCTGACCTCGATCAATATTTTAAAGTATAACACCGGTAAGTTCACGTTTAGGTCTGGGATTTGCCCTGATGTGGCTCATACTTTCGCATTTTTCGCATGCGTGTTGGCCACATCCTGGGCCTCTTCTAGTTTGGATCACGTAGTAATATGGTACCAGAATGAAACAGTCAACTAAACCTGGATTCGATCAATATTCTAGAGGATAACACCGGTTAGGTTTGAGTTAGGTGTGGTATTTGCAATCATCTGGCTCATACTTTCGCACTTTTCGCATACTTTTTGGCCAGATCCTGGTCTTTTTCTGGTTTGGATCTCGTAGTAATGTGGTACCAGACTGAAACAGTCAATTAAACGTGGCCACGATCAATATTTTAAAGGATAACTCCGGTTGTGTCTCGTCTAGGTCTGGTATTTACCCGCATCCGGCTCATACATTCGCATTCTTCGCCTACTTGTTGGCCAGATCCTGTGTTTCTTTCTGGTTTGGATCACGTAGTAATGTGGTACCAGATTGAAAAAGTCAATTCAACTTGGTTTCGATCAATATTTTAGAGGATCACACCGGTTAGGTTTGTGTGAGGCCTGGTATTTGCAGTCATCAGGCTCATAATTACGCATTCTTCGCATACTTGTTGGCCAGATCCTGGTCTTTTTCTGGTTTGGATCTCGTAGTAATGTGGTACCAGACTGAAACAGTCAATTAAATTTGGCCTCGATCAATATTTTAAAGGATAACTCCGGTTGGGTCTCGTTTAGGTCTGGGATTTGCGCCCATCTGGCTTGTACTTTCGCATTCTTGGCACACTTGTTGGCCAGTTCCTGGGCTTTTTCTGGTTTGGATCACGTAGTAGTGTGGTTACAGACTGAAACAGCCAATTCAACTTGGTCTCGATCAATATTTTAGAGGATCACACCGATTAGGGTTGTGTTAGGCCTGGTATTTGCAATCATCTGGCTCATACTTTCGCACTCTTCGCATACTTGTTGGCCAGATCCTGGTCTTTTTCTGGTTTGGATCTCGTAGTAATGTGGTACCAGACTGAAACAGTCAATTAAACGTGGCCACGATCAATATTTTAAAGGATAACTCCGGTTGTGTCTCGTCTAGGTCTGGTATTTACCCGCATCCGGCTCATACATTCGCATTCTTCGCCTACTTGTTGGCCAGATCCTGTGTTTCTTTCTGGTTTGGATCACGTAGTAATGTGGTACCAGATTGAAAAAGTCAATTCAACTTGGTTTCGATCAATATTTTAGAGGATCACACCGGTTAGGTTTGTGTGAGGCCTGGTATTTGCAGTCATCAGGCTCATAATTACGCATTCTTCGCATACCTGTTGGCCTGATCCTGGCCTGTTTCTGGTTTGGATCACGCACTAATGTGGTACAAAAATGAAACAGTTAATTAAACCTGGTTCCGATCAATATTTAAGAGGATAACACCGGTTAGGCTTCTGTTAGGCCAGGTGTTTGCAATCATCTGGGTCATACTTTCGCGTTCATCGCACACTTGTTGGCCAGATCCTGGACTTTTTCTGGTTTGGATCTCGTATTAATGTGGTACCAGAATGAAACTGCCAATTAAACCTGGATTCGATCAATATTTTAGACGATCACACCGATTAGGTTTGTGTTAGGCCTGGTATTTGCAATCATCTGGCTCATACTTTCGCACTTTTCGCATACTTGTTGGCCAGATCCTGGGATTTTTCTGGTTTGGATCACGTAGTAGTGTGGTACCAGAATGAAACTGTCAATTAAACCTGGATTCGATCAATATTTTGGAGGATCACACCGGTTAGGTTTGTGTGAGGCCTGGTATTTGCAGTCATCAGGCTCATAATTTCGCATTCTTCCCATACTTGTTGGCCAGATCCTGTCTTTCTTTCTGGTTTTGGTCACGCAGTAATGCGGTAACAGGCTGAAACAGCCAATTCAACTTGGTTTCGATCAATATTTAAGAGGATAACACCGTTTAGGTTTGTGTTATGCCTGGTATTTGGAATCATCTGGCGCACACTTTCGCATTCTTCGCATACCTGTTGGCCTGATCCTGGCCTGTTTCTGGTTTGGATCACGCACTAATGTGGTACAAAAATGAAACAGTTAATTAAACCTGGTTCCGATCAATATTTAAGAGGATAACACCGGTTAGGCTTGTGTTAGGCCAGGTGTTTGCAATCATCTGGGTCATACTTTCGCGTTCATCGCACACTTGTTGGCCAGATCCTGGACTTTTTCTGGTTTGGATCTCGTATTAATGTGGTACCAGAATGAAACTGCCAATTAAACCTGGATTCGATCAATATTTTAGACGATCACACCGATTAGGTTTGTGTTAGGCCTGGTATTTGCAATCATCTGGCTCATACTTTCGCACTTTTCGCATACTTGTTGGCCAGATCCTGGGATTTTTCTGGTTTGTATCACGTAGTAGTGTGGTACCAGAATGAAACTGTCAATTAAACCTGGATTCGATCAATATTTTGGAGGATCACACCGGTTAGGTTTGTGTGAGGCCTGGTATTTGCAGTCATCAGGCTCATAATTTCGCATTCTTCCCATACTTGTTGGCCAGATCCTGTCTTTCTTTCTGGTTTTGGTCACGCAGTAATGCGGTAACAGGCTGAAACAGCCAATTCAACTTGGTTTCGATCAATATTTAAGAGGATAACACCGTTTAGGTTTGTGTTATGCCTGGTATTTGGAATCATCTGGCGCACACTTTCGCATTCTTCGCATACCTGTTGGCCTGATCCTGGCCTGTTTCTGGTTTGGATCACGCACTAATATGGTACAAAAATGAAACAGTTAATTAAACCTGGTTCCGATCAATATTTAAGAGGATAACACCGGTTAGGTTTGTGTTAGGCCAGGTGTTTGCAATCATCTGGGTCATACTTTCGCGTTCATCGCACACTTGTTGGCCAGATCCTGGACTTTTTCTGGTTTGGATCTCGTATTAATGTGGTACCAGAATGAAACTGCCAATTAAACCTGGATTCGATCAATATTTTAGACGATCACACCGATTAGGTTTGTGTTAGGCCTGGTATTTGCAATCATCTGGCTCGTACTTTCGCACTTTTCGCATACTTGTTGGCCAGATCCTGGGATTTTTCTGGTTTGTATCACGTAGTAATGTGGTGCCAGAATGAAACTGTCAATTAAACCTGGATTCGATCAATATTTTGGAGGATCACACCGATTAGGTTTGTGTTAGACCTGGTATTTGCAATCATCTTCCTCATTCTTTCGCATTTCTCGCATGCTTGTTGGCCAGATCCAGGGCTTTTTCTGGTTGGGATTGTGTAGTAATGTGGTACCACACTAAACAGTCAATTAAACCTGACCTGGATCAATATTTTAAAGTATAACACCGGTTAGTTCATGTTTAGGTCTGAAATTTGCCCTGATCTGGCTCATACTTTCGCATTTCTCGCATGCTTGTTGGCCAGATCCTGGGCTTTTTCTAGTGTGGATCACGTAGTAATGCGGTTCCTCACTGAAGCAGTCAGTTGATCCTGTTTTCGATCAATATTTTAAAGTATAACACCGGTTTGTTCACGTTTAGGTCTGGGATTTGCCTCCATCTGACTCATACTTTCGCATTTTTCGCACTCTTGTTGGCCAGATCCTGGCCTTCTTCTAGTTTGGATCACGTAGTAATATGGTACCAGAATGAAACAGTCAATTAAACGTGGCCTCGATCAATATTTAAGAGGATAACACCGTTTAGGCTTGTGTTAGGTCTGGTATTTGCCCTCATCTGTCTCATACTTTCGCATTCATCGCATACCTGTTGGCCTGATCCTGGGCTGCATCTGGTTTGGATTACGCGGTAATGTGGTACAGGAATGAAACAATCAATTAAACCTGTTTCCGATCAATATTTAAGAGGATAACACCGTTTAAGCTTGTGTTAGGTCTGGTATTTGCCCTCATCTGTCTCATACTTTCGCATTCATCGCATACCTGTTGGCCTGATCCTGGGCTCTTTCTGGTTTGGATCACATGGATATGTGGTACCAGGATGAAACTGTCAATTAAACCTGGATTCGATCAATATTTTAGAGGATCACACCGATTAGGTTTGTGTAAGGCCTGGTATTTGGAATCATCTGGCTCATACTTTCGCACTCTTCGCATACTTGTTTGCCAGATCCTGGGATTTTTCTGGTTTGTATCACGTAGTAATGTGGTACCAGAATGAAACTGTCAATTAAACCTGGATTCGATCAATATTTTAGAGGATCACACCGATTTGGTTTGTGTTAGACCTGGTATTTGCAATCATCTTGCTCATACTTTCGCATTTCTCGCATGCTTGTTGGCCAGATCCTGGGCTTCTTCTGGTTGGGATTGTGTAGTAATGTGGAACCACACTAAACAGTCAATTAAACCTGACGTCGATCAATATTTTAAAGTATAACACCGGTTTGTTCACGGTTAGGTCTGGGATTTGCCTCCATCTGACTCATACTTTCGCATTTTTCGCACTCTTGTTGGCCAGATCCTGGCCTTCTTCTAGTTTGGATCACGTAGTAATATGGTACCAGAATGAAACAGTCAATTAAACGTGGCCTCGATCAATATTTTAAAGGATAACTCCGTTAGTGTCTCGTCTAGGTCTTGTATTTACCCGCATCTGGCTCATACATTCGCATTCCCCGCCTACTTGTTGGCCAGATCCTGTGTTTCTTTCTGGTTTGGATCACGTAGTAATGTGGTACCAGATTGAAAAAGTCAATTCAAATTGGTTTCGATCAATATTTTAGAGGATCACACCGGTTAGGTTTGTGTGAGGCCTGGTATTTGCAATCATCAGGCCCATACTTTCGCATTCTTCCCATACTTGTTGGCCAGATCCTGTGTTTCTTTCTGGTTTGGGTCACGCAGTAATGCGGTAACAGGCTGAAACAGCCAATTCAACTTGGTTTCGATCAATATTTAAGAGGATAACACCGTTTAGGCTTGTGTTAGGTCTGGTATTTGCCCTCATCTGTCTCATACTTTCGCATTCATCGCATACCTGTTGGCCTGATCCTGGGCTGCATCTGGTTTGGATTACGCGGTAATGTGGTACAGGAATGAAACAATCAATTAAACCTGGTTCCGATCAATATTTAAGAGGATAACACCGGTTAGGTTTGTGTTAGGCCAGGTGTTTGCAGTCATCTGGGTCATACTTTCGCGTTTATCGCACACTTGTTGGCCAGATCCTGGACTATTTCTGGTTTGGATCTCGTAGTAATGTGGTACCACACTGAAACAGTCAATTCAACTTGGTTTCGATCAATATTTTACAGGATAACACCCTTTAGGTTTGTGTTAGGTCTGGTATTTGCAATCATCAGGCTCATACTGTCGCATTCTTCCCAAACTTGTTGGCCAGATCCTGGGCTTTTTCTGGTTTGGACCACGTAGTAATGTGGTACCAGAATGAAACTGTCAACTAAACCTGGATTCGATCAATATTTTAGGGGATCACACCGGATAGGTTTGTGTTAGGCCTGGTGTTTGCAATCATCTGGCTCATACTTTCGCATTCATCGCACACTTGTTGGCCAGATCCTGGTCTTTTTCTGGTTTGGATCTCGTAGTAATGTGGTAGCATACTGAAACCGTCAACTAAACATGGCCCCGATCAATATTTTAAGGGATAACACCGTTTAGGTTTGTGTTAGGCCTGGTATTTGCAATCATCTGGCTCATACTTTCGCACTCTTCGAATACTTGTTGGCCAGATCCTGGACTTTTTCTGGTTCGGATCTCGTAGTAATGTGGTACCACACTGAAACAGTCAATTCAACTTGGTGTCGCTCAATATTTTACAGGATAACACCCTTTAGGTTTGTGTTAGGTCTGGTATTTGGATTCATCTGGCTCATACTTTCGCATTTCTCGCATGCTTGTTGGCCAGATCCTGGGCTTTTTCTGGTATCGATCACGTAGTAATGTGGTAGCATACTGAAACAGTCAATTAAACGTGGCCCCGATCAATATTTTAAGGGATAACTCCGGTTGGGTCTCGTTTAGGTCTGGGATTTGCCCTCATCTGGCTCATACTTTTGCATTCTTCGCACACTTGTTGGCTAGATTCTGGGCTTTCTCAGGTTTGGATCACGTAGTAGTGTGGTACCAAACTGAAACAGCCAATTCAACTTGGTTTCGATCAATATTTATGAGGACAACACCGTTTAGGTTTGTGTTAGGCCTGGTATTTGCAATCATCTGGCTCATACTTTCGCACTCTTCGCATACTTGTTGGCCAGATCCTGGACTTTTTCTGGTTCGGATCTCGTAGTAATGTGGTACCACACTGAAACAGTCAATTCAACTTGGTGTCGTTCAATATTTTACAGGATAACACCGTTTAGGTTTGTGTTAGGTCTGGTATTTGCAATCATCTGGCTCATACATTCGCGTTCTTCGCACACTTGTTGGCCAGATCCTGGGCTTTTTCTGGTTCGGATCTCGTAGTAATGTGGTACCACACTGAAACAGTCAATTCAACTTGGTGTCGCTCAATATTTAAGAGGACAACACCGTTTAGGTTTGTGTTAGGCCTGGTATTTGCAATCATCTGGCTCATACTTTCGCACTCTTCGCATACTTGTTGGCCAGATCCTGGACTTTTTCTGGTTCGGATCTCGTAGTAATGTGCTACCACACTGAAACTGTCAATTAAACCTGGATTCGATCAATATTTTAGAGGATCACACCGATTTGGTTTGTGTTAGGTCTGGTATTTGCAATCATCTGCCTCATACTTTCGCATTATTCGCACTCTTGTTGGCCAGATCCAGGGCTTCTTCTAGTTTGGATCACGTAGTAATATGGTACCAGAATGAAACAGTCAATTAAACGTGGCCTCGATCAATATTTTAAAGGATAACTCCGTTAGTCTCTCGTCTAGGTCTTGTATTTACCCGCATCTGGCTCATACATTCGCATTCCCCGCCTACTTGTTGGCCAGATCCTGTGTTCCTTTCTGGTTTTGGTCACGCAGTAATGCGGTAACAGGCTGAAACAGCCAATTCAACTTGGTTTCGATCAATATTTAAGAGGATAACACCGTTTAGGTTTGTGTTAGGCCTGGTATTTGCAATCATCTTGCTCATTCTTTCGCATTTCTCGCATGCTTGTTGGCCAGATCCAGGGCTTTTTCTGGTTGGGATTGTGTAGTAATGTGGTACCACACTAAACAGTCAATTAAACCTGACCTGGATCAATATTTTAAAGTATAACACCGGTTAGTTCATGTTTAGGTCTGAGATTTGCCCTGCTCTGGCTCATACTTTCGCATTTCTCGCATGCTTGTTGGCCAGATCCTGGGCTTTTTCTAGTGTGGATCACGTAGTAATAAGTTACCAGAATGAAACAGTCAACTAAACCTGGATTCGATCAATATTTTAGAGGATCACACCGATTAGGTTTGTGTTAGTCCTGGTATTTGCAATCATCTGGCACATACTTTCGCACTCTTCGCATACTTGTTGGCCAGATCCTGGACTTTTTCTGGTTCGGATCTCGTAGTAATGTGGTACCACACTGAAACAGTCAATTCAACTTGGTTTCGATCAATATTTTACAGGATAACACCCTTTAGGTTTGTGTTAGGTCTGGTATTTGCCCTCATCTGTCTCATACTTTCGCATTCATCGCATACCTGTTGGCCTGATCCTGGGCTCTTTCTGGTTTGGATCACATGGATATGTGGTACCAGGATGAAACTGTCAATTAAACCTGGATTCGATCAATATTTTAGAGGATCACACCGATTAGGTTTGTGTTAGGCCTGGTATTTGCAATCATCTGGCTCATACTTTCGCATTTCTCGCATGCTTGTTGGCCCGATCCTGGGCTTTTTCTGGTTTGGATCACGTAGTAATACGGTACCAGAATGAAACAGTCAACTAAACCTGGATTCGATCAATATTTTAGACGATCACACCGATTAGGTTTGTGTTAGGCCTGGTATTTGCAATCACCTGGCTCATACTTTCGCATTTTTCGCATACTTGTTGGCCAGATCCTGGACTTTTTCTGGTTTGGATCTCGTAGTAATGTGGTACCACACTGAAACAGTCAATTCAACTTGGTTTCGATCAATATTTTACAGGATAACTCCGGTTGGGTCTCGTTTAGGTCTGGGATTTGCCCTCATCTGGCTTATACTTTTGCATTCTTCGCACACTTGTTGGCTAGATTCTGGGCTTTCTCAGGTTTGGATCACGTAGTAGTGTGGTACCAGGATGAAACTGTCAATTAAACCTGGATTCGATCAATATTTTAGAGGATCACACCGATTAGGTTTGTGTAAGGCCTGGTATTTGGAATCATCTGGCTCATACATTCGCACTCTTCGCATACTTGTTTGCCAGATCCTGGGATTTTTCTGGTTTGTATCACGTAGTAATGTGGTACCAGAATGAAACTGTCAATTAAACCTGGATTCGATCAATATTTTAGAGGATCACACCGATTAGGTTTGTGTCAGGCCTGGTATTTGCAATCATCTGGCACATACTTTCGCACTCTTCGCATACTTGTTGGCCAGATCCTGGACTTTTTCTGGTTTGGATCTCGTAGTAATGTGGTACCACACTGAAACAGTCAATTCAACTTGGTTTGGATCAATATTTTAGAGGATCACACCGATTAGGTTTGTGTTAGGCCTGGTATTTGCAATCATCCGGCTCATACTTTCGCACTCTTCGCATACTTGCTGGCCAGATCCTGGTCTTTTTCTGGTATGGATCTCGTAGTAATGTGGTACCAGAATGAAACAGTCAATTAAACGTGGCCTCGATCAATATTTTAAAGGATAACTCCGGTTGGGTCTCGTCTAGGTCTGGTATTTACCCGCATCTGGCTCATACATTCGCATTCTTCGCCTACTTGTTGGCCAGATCCTGTGTTTCTTTCTGGTTTGGATCACGTAGTAATGTGGTACCAGATTGAAAAAGTCAATTCAACTTGGTTTCGATCAATATTTTAGAGGATCACACCGGTTAGGTTTGTGTGAGGCCTGGTATTTGCAGTCATCAGGCTCATACTTTCGCATTCTTCCCATACTTGTTGGCCAGATCCTGTCTTTCTTTCTGGTTTGGGTCACGCAGTAATGCGGTAACAGGCTGAAACAGCCAATTCAACTTGGTTTCGATCAATATTTAAGAGGATAACACCGTTTAGGTTTGTGTTAGGCCTGGTATTTCCAATCATCTGGCTCATACTTTCGCATTCTTCGCATACCTGTTGGCCTGATCCTGGCCTGTTTCTGGTTTGGATCACGCACTAATGTGGTACACGAATGAAACAGTTAATTAAACCTGGTTCCGATCAATATTTAAGAGGATAACACCGTTTATGTTTGTGTTAGGTCTGGTATTTGCAATAATCTGGAGCATACTTTCGCATTTCTCGCATGCTTGTTGGCCAGATCCTGGGCTTTTTCTGGTTTGGATCACGTAGTAATGTGGTACCAGAATGAAACAGTCTACTAAACCTGGATCCGATCAATATTTAAGAGGATAACACCGTTTAGGTTTGTGTTAGGCCTGGTATTTGCTATCATCTGGTGCATACTTTCGCATTTCTCGTATGCTTGTTGGCCAGATCCTGGGCTCTTTCTGGTTGGGATTGTGTAGTAATGTGGTACTACACTAAACAGTCAATTAAACCTGACCTCGATCAATATTTTGAAGTATAACACCGGTTAGTTCACGTTTAGGTCTGGGATTTGCCCTCATCTGGCTCATTCTTTCGCATTGTCTGCATTCTTGTTGGCCAGATCCTGGGCTTTTTCTAGTTTGGATCACGCAGTAATACGGTACCAGTATAAAACAGTCAACTAAACCTGGATTCGAGCAATATTTTAGAGGATCACACCGTTTAGGTTTGTGTTAGGCCTGGTATTTGCAATCATCTGGCTCATACTTTCGCATTTCTCGCATGCTTGTTGGCCCGATCCTGGGCTTTTTCTGGTTTGGATCACGTAGTAATACGGTACCAGAATGAAACAGTCAACTAAACCTGGATTCGATCAATATTTTAGACGATCACACCGATTAGGTTTGTGTTAGGCCTGGTATTTGCAATCACCTGGCTCATACTTTCGCATTTTTCGCATACTTGTTGGCCAGATCCTGGACTTTTTCTGGTTTGGATCTCGTAGTAATGTGGTACCACACTGAAACAGTCAATTCAACTTGGTTTCGATCAATATTTTACAGGATAACTCCGGTTGGGTCTCGTTTAGGTCTGGGATTTGCCCTCATCTGGCTCATTCTTTCGCATTGTCTGCATTCTTGTTGGCCCGATCCTGGGCTTTTTCTGGTTTGGATCACGTAGTAATACGGTACCAGAATGAAACAGTCAACTAAACCTGGATTCGATCAATATTTTAGAGGATCACACCGATTAGGTTTGTGTTAGGCCTGGTATTTGCAATCACCTGGCTCATACTTTCGCATTTTTCGCATGCTTGTTGGCTAGATTCTGGGCTTTCTCAGGTTTGGATCACGTAGTAGTGTGGTACCAGGATGAAACTGTCAATTAAACCTGGATTCGATCAATATTTTAGAGGATCACACCGATTAGGTTTGTGTAAGGCCTGGTATTTGGAATCATCTGGCTCATACATTCGCACTCTTCGCATACTTGTTTGCCAGATCCTGGGATTTTTCTGGTTTGTATCACGTAGTAATGTGGTACCAGAATGAAACTGTCAATTAAACCTGGATTCGATCAATATTTTAGAGGATCACACCGATTTGGTTTGTGTTAGACCTGGTATTTGCAATCATCTTGCTCATACTTTCGCATTTCTCGCATGCTTGTTGGCCAGATCCTGGGCTTTTTCTGGTTGGGATTGTGTAGTAATGTGGAACCACGCTAAACAGTCAATTAAACCTGACGTCGATCAATATTTTAAAGTATAACACCGGTTTGTTCACGTTTAGGTCTGGGATTTGCCTCCATCTGACTCATACTTTCGCATTTTTCGCACTCTTGTTGGCCAGATCCTGGCCTTCTTCTAGTTTGGATCACGTAGTAATATGGTACCAGAATGATACAGTCAATTAAACGTGGCCTCGATCAATATTTAAGAGGATAACACCGTTTAGGCTTGTGTTAGGTCTGGTATTTGCCCTCATCTGTCTCATACTTTCGCATTCATCGCATACCTGTTGGCCTGATCCTGGGCTGCATCTGGTTTGGATTACGCGGTAATGTGGTACAGGAATGAAACAATCAATTAAACCTGTTTCCGATCAATATTTAAGAGGATAACACCGTTTAAGCTTGTGTTAGGTCTGGTATTTGCCCTCATCTGTCTCATACTTTCGCATTCATCGCATACCTGTTGGCCTGATCCTGGGCTCTTTCTGGTTTGGATCACATGGATATGTGGTACCAGGATGAAACTGTCAATTAAACCTGGATTCGATCAATATTTTAGAGGATCACACCGATTAGGTTTGTGTAAGGCCTGGTATTTGGAATCATCTGGCTCATACTTTCGCACTCTTCGCATACTTGTTTGCCAGATCCTGGGATTTTTCTGGTTTGTATCACGTAGTAATGTGGTACCAGAATGAAACTGTCAATTAAACCTGGATTCGATCAATATTTTAGAGGATCACACCGATTTGGTTTGTGTTAGACCTGGTATTTGCAATCATCTTGCTCATACTTTCGCATTTCTCGCATGATTGTTGGCCAGATCCTGGGCTTCTTCTGGTTGGGATTGTGTAGTAATGTGGAACCACACTAAACAGTCAATTAAACCTGACGTCGATCAATATTTTAAAGTATAACACCGGTTTGTTCACGG
The DNA here is from genome assembly GCF_051014445.1 of Colletes latitarsis. Taxonomy (NCBI): domain Eukaryota; kingdom Metazoa; phylum Arthropoda; class Insecta; order Hymenoptera; family Colletidae; genus Colletes; species Colletes latitarsis. The sequence continues at coordinate 5,619,364 of NC_135137.1, forward strand.
TTAGGTCTGGGATTTGCCTCCATCTGACTCATACTTTCGCATTTTTCGCACTCTTGTTGGCCAGATCCTGGCCTTCTTCTAGTTTGGATCACGTAGTAATATGGTACCAGAATGAAACAGTCAATTAAACGTGGCCTCGATCAATATTTTAAAGGATAACTCCGTTAGTGTCTCGTCTAGGTCTTGTATTTACCCGCATCTGGCTCATACATTCGCATTCCCCGCCTACTTGTTGGCCAGATCCTGTGTTTCTTTCTGGTTTGGATCACGTAGTAATGTGGTACCAGATTGAAAAAGTCAATTCAAATTGGTTTCGATCAATATTTTAGAGGATCACACCGGTTAGGTTTGTGTGAGGCCTGGTATTTGCAATCATCAGGCCCATACTTTCGCATTCTTCCCATACTTGTTGGCCAGATCCTGTGTTTCTTTCTGGTTTGGGTCACGCAGTAATGCGGTAACAGGCTGAAACAGCCAATTCAACTTGGTTTCGATCAATATTTAAGAGGATAACACCGTTTAGGCTTGTGTTAGGTCTGGTATTTGCCCTCATCTGTCTCATACTTTCGCATTCATCGCATACCTGTTGGCCTGATCCTGGGCTGCATCTGGTTTGGATTACGCGGTAATGTGGTACAGGAATGAAACAATCAATTAAACCTGGTTCCGATCAATATTTAAGAGGATAACACCGGTTAGGTTTGTGTTAGGCCAGGTGTTTGCAGTCATCTGGGTCATACTTTCGCGTTTATCGCACACTTGTTGGCCAGATCCTGGACTATTTCTGGTTTGGATCTCGTAGTAATGTGGTACCACACTGAAACAGTCAATTCAACTTGGTTTCGATCAATATTTTACAGGATAACACCCTTTAGGTTTGTGTTAGGTCTGGTATTTGCAATCATCAGGCTCATACTGTCGCATTCTTCCCAAACTTGTTGGCCAGATCCTGGGCTTTTTCTGGTTTGGACCACGTAGTAATGTGGTACCAGAATGAAACTGTCAACTAAACCTGGATTCGATCAATATTTTAGGGGATCACACCGGATAGGTTTGTGTTAGGCCTGGTGTTTGCAATCATCTGGCTCATACTTTCGCATTCATCGCACACTTGTTGGCCAGATCCTGGTCTTTTTCTGGTTTGGATCTCGTAGTAATGTGGTAGCATACTGAAACCGTCAACTAAACATGGCCCCGATCAATATTTTAAGGGATAACACCGTTTAGGTTTGTGTTAGGCCTGGTATTTGCAATCATCTGGCTCATACTTTCGCACTCTTCGAATACTTGTTGGCCAGATCCTGGACTTTTTCTGGTTCGGATCTCGTAGTAATGTGGTACCACACTGAAACAGTCAATTCAACTTGGTGTCGCTCAATATTTTACAGGATAACACCCTTTAGGTTTGTGTTAGGTCTGGTATTTGGATTCATCTGGCTCATACTTTCGCATTTCTCGCATGCTTGTTGGCCAGATCCTGGGCTTTTTCTGGTATCGATCACGTAGTAATGTGGTAGCATACTGAAACAGTCAATTAAACGTGGCCCCGATCAATATTTTAAGGGATAACTCCGGTTGGGTCTCGTTTAGGTCTGGGATTTGCCCTCATCTGGCTCATACTTTTGCATTCTTCGCACACTTGTTGGCTAGATTCTGGGCTTTCTCAGGTTTGGATCACGTAGTAGTGTGGTACCAGACTGAAACAGCCAATTCAACTTGGTTTCGATCAATATTTATGAGGACAACACCGTTTAGGTTTGTGTTAGGCCTGGTATTTGCAATCATCTGGCTCATACTTTCGCACTCTTCGCATACTTGTTGGCCAGATCCTGGACTTTTTCTGGTTCGGATCTCGTAGTAATGTGGTACCACACTGAAACAGTCAATTCAACTTGGTGTCGTTCAATATTTTACAGGATAACACCGTTTAGGTTTGTGTTAGGTCTGGTATTTGCAATCATCTGGCTCATACATTCGCGTTCTTCGCACACTTGTTGGCCAGATCCTGGGCTTTTTCTGGTTCGGATCTCGTAGTAATGTGGTACCACACTGAAACAGTCAATTCAACTTGGTGTCGCTCAATATTTAAGAGGACAACACCGTTTAGGTTTGTGTTAGGCCTGGTATTTGCAATCATCTGGCTCATACTTTCGCACTCTTCGCATACTTGTTGGCCAGATCCTGGACTTTTTCTGGTTCGGATCTCGTAGTAATGTGCTACCACACTGAAACTGTCAATTAAACCTGGATTCGATCAATATTTTAGAGGATCACACCGATTTGGTTTGTGTTAGGTCTGGTATTTGCAATCATCTGCCTCATACTTTCGCATTATTCGCACTCTTGTTGGCCAGATCCTGGGCTTCTTCTAGTTTGGATCACGTAGTAATATGGTACCAGAATGAAACAGTCAATTAAACGTGGCCTCGATCAATATTTTAAAGGATATCTCCGTTAGTCTCTCGTCTAGGTCTTGTATTTACCCGCATCTGGCTCATACATTCGCATTCCCCGCCTACTTGTTGGCCAGATCCTGTGTTCCTTTCTGGTTTTGGTCACGCAGTAATGCGGTAACAGGCTGAAACAGCCAATTCAACTTGGTTTCGATCAATATTTAAGAGGATAACACCGTTTAGGTTTGTGTTAGGCCTGGTATTTGCAATCATCTTGCTCATTCTTTCGCATTTCTCGCATGCTTGTTGGCCAGAGCCAGGGCTTTTTCTGGTTGGGATTGTGTAGTAATGTGGTACCACACTAAACAGTCAATTAAACCTGACCTGGATCAATATTTTAAAGTATAACACCGGTTAGTTCATGTTTAGGTCTGAGATTTGCCCTGCTCTGGCTCATACTTTCGCATTTCTCGCATGCTTGTTGGCCAGATCCTGGGCTTTTTCTAGTGTGGATCACGTAGTAATAAGTTACCAGAATGAAACAGTCAACTAAACCTGGATTCGATCAATATTTTAGAGGATCACACCGATTAGGTTTGTGTTAGTCCTGGTATTTGCAATCATCTGGCACATACTTTCGCACTCTTCGCATACTTGTTGGCCAGATCCTGGACTTTTTCTGGTTCGGATCTCGTAGTAATGTGGTACCAAACTGAAACAGTCAATTCAACTTGGTGTCGTTCAATATTTTACAGGATAACACCGTTTAGGTTTGTGTTAGGTCTGGTATTTGCAATCATCTGGCTCATACATTCGCGTTCTTCGCACACTTGTTGGCCAGATCCTGGGCTTTTTCTGGTTCGGATCTCGTAGTAATGTGGTACCACACTGAAACAGTCAATTCAACTTGGTGTCGCTCAATATTTAAGAGGACAACACCGTTTAGGTTTGTGTTAGGCCTGGTATTTGCAATCATCTGGCTCATACTTTCGCACTCTTCGCATACTTGTTGGCCAGATCCTGGACTTTTTCTGGTTCGGATCTCGTAGTAATGTGCTACCACACTGAAACTGTCAATTAAACCTGGATTCGATCAATATTTTAGAGGATCACACCGATTTGGTTTGTGTTAGGTCTGGTATTTGCAATCATCTGCCTCATACTTTCGCATTATTCGCACTCTTGTTGGCCAGATCCTGGGCTTCTTCTAGTTTGGATCACGTAGTAATATGGTACCAGAATGAAACAGTCAATTAAACGTGGCCTCGATCAATATTTTAAAGGATATCTCCGTTAGTCTCTCGTCTAGGTCTTGTATTTACCCGCATCTGGCTCATACATTCGCATTCCCCGCCTACTTGTTGGCCAGATCCTGTGTTCCTTTCTGGTTTTGGTCACGCAGTAATGCGGTAACAGGCTGAAACAGCCAATTCAACTTGGTTTCGATCAATATTTAAGAGGATAACACCGTTTAGGTTTGTGTTAGGCCTGGTATTTGCAATCATCTTGCTCATTCTTTCGCATTTCTCGCATGCTTGTTGGCCAGAGCCAGGGCTTTTTCTGGTTGGGATTGTGTAGTAATGTGGTACCACACTAAACAGTCAATTAAACCTGACCTGGATCAATATTTTAAAGTATAACACCGGTTAGTTCATGTTTAGGTCTGAGATTTGCCCTGATCTGGCTCATACTTTCGCATTTCTCGCATGCTTGTTGGCCAGATCCTGGGCTTTTTCTAGTGTGGATCACGTAGTAATAAGTTACCAGAATGAAACAGTCAACTAAACCTGGATTCGATCAATATTGACGAGGATAACACCGTTTATGTTTGTGTTAGGTCTGGTATTTGCAATCATCTGGTGCATACTTTCGCATTTCTCGCATGCTTGTGGGCCAGATCCTGGTCTTTTTCTGGTTTGGATCTCGTAGTAATGTGGTACCAGAATGAAACAGTCAATTAAACGTGGCCTCGATGAATATTTTAGAGGATAACTCCGGTTGGGTCTCGTCTAGGTCTGGTATTTACCAGCATCTGGCTCATACATTCGCATTGTTCGCCTACTTGTTGGCCAGATCCTGTGTTTCTTTCTGGTTTGGATCACGTAGTAATGTTGTACCAGATTGAAAAAGTCAATTCAACTTTGTTTCGATCAATATTTTAGAGGATCACACCGGTTAGGTTTGTGTGAGGCCTGGTATTTGCAGTCATCAGGCTCATACTTTCGCATTTCTCGCATGCTTGTTGGCCAGATCCTGGACTTTTTCTGGTTTGTATCACGTAGTAATGCGGTCTCACACTGAAGCAGTCAGTTGATCCTGTTTTCGATCAATATTTTAAAGTATAACACCGGTTGGTTCACGTTAAGTTCTGGGTTTTGCCCTCATCTGTCTCATACTTTCGCATTCTTCGCATACCTGTTGGCCTGATCCTGGACTTTTTCTGGTTTGGATCTCGTAGTAATGTGGTACCACACTGAAACAGTCAATTCATCTTGGTTTCGATCAATATTTTAGAGGATCACACCGATTAGGTTTGTGTTAGGCCTGGTATTTGCAATCATCTGGCTCATACTTTCGCACTCTTCGCATACTTGTTGGCCAGATCCTGGTCTTTTTCTGGTTTGGATCTCGTAGTAATGTGGTACCACACTGAAACAGTCAATTCATCTTGGTTTCGATCAATATTTAAGAGGATAACACCGTTTAGGTTTGTGTTAGGCCTGGTATTTGCAATCATCTTGCTCATTCTTTCGCATTTCTCGCATGCTTGTTGGCCAGATCCTGGTCTTTTTCTGGTTTGGATCTCGTAGTAATGTGGTAGCATACTGAAACCGTCAACTAAACATGGCTCCGATCAATACTTTAAGGGATAACACCGTTTAGGTTTGTGTTAGGCCTGGTATTTGCAATCATCTGGCTCACACTTTCGCACTCTTCGAATACTTGTTGGCCAGATCCTGGACTTTTTCTGGTTCGGATCTCGTAGTAATGCGGTACCACACTGAAACAGTCAATTCAACTTGGTGTCGATCAATATTTTACAGGATAACACCCTTTAGGTTTGTGTTAGGTCTGGTATTTGCATTCATCTGGCTCTTACTTTCGCATTCATCGCACACTTGTGGGCCAAATCCTGGTCTTTTTCTGGTTTGGATCTCGTAGTAATGTGGTAGCATACTGAAACAGCCAATTAAACGTGGCCACGATCAATATTTTTAGGGACAACTCCGGCTGGGTCTCGTTTAGGTCTGGGATTTGCCCTCATCTGGCTTATACTTTTGCTTTCTTCGCACACTTGTTGGCTAGATTCTGGGCTTTCTCAGGTTTGGATCACGTAGTAGTGTGGTACCAGACTGAAACAGCCAATTCAACTTGGTTTCGATCAATATTCAAGAGGACAACACCGTTTAGGTTTGTGTTAGGCCTGGTATTTGCAATCATCTGGCTCATACTTTCGCACTCTTCGCATACTTGTTGGCCAGATCCTGGACTTCTTCTGGTTCGGATCTCGTAGTAATGTGGTACCACACTGAAACAGTCAATTCAACTTGGTGTCGATCAATATTTTACAGAATAACACCGTTTAGGTTTGTGTTAGGTCTGGTATTTGCAATCATCTGGCTCATACATTCGCGTTCTTCGCACACTTGTTGGCCAGATCCTGGGCTTTTTCTGGTTTGGATCACATTGTAGTGTGGTTCCAGACAGAAGCAGCCAATTCAACTTGGTTTCGATCAATATTTAAGAGGATAACACCGTTTAGGTTTGTGTTAGGTCTGGTATTTGCAATCATCAGGCTCATACTTTCGCATTTTTCGCATATTTGTTGGCCAAATCCTGGACTTTTTCTGGTTTGGATCACGTAGTAGTGTGGTACCACACTGAAACAGTCAATTAAACCTGGATTCGGTGAATATTTTAGACGATCACACCGGTTAGGTTTGTGCTAGGTCTTGTATTTGCTATCATCTGGCTCCTACTTTCGCATTTCTCGCATGCTTGTTGGCCAGATCCTGGGCTTTTTCTGGTTTCGATCACGTAGTAATGTGGTAGCATACTGAAACAGTCAATTAAACGTGGCCCCGATCAATATTTTAAGGGCTAACTCCGGTTGGGTCTCGTTTAGGTCTGGGATTTGCCCTCATCTGGCTTATACTTTTGCATTCTTTGCACACTTGTTGGCTAGATTCTGGGCTTTCTCAGGTTTGGATCACGTAGTAGTGTGGTAACAGACTGAAACGGCCAATTCAACTTGGTTTCGATCAATATTTAAGAGGACAACACCGTTTAGGTTTGTGTTAGGTCTGGTATTTGCAATCATCTGGCTCATACTTTCGCATTTTTCGCATATTTGTTGACCAGATCCTGGGCTTTTTCTGGTTGGGATTGTGTAGTAATGTGGTACTACACTAAACACTCAAATAAACCTGACCTGGATCAATATTTTAAAGTATAACACCGGTTAGTTCACGTTTAGGTCTGGGATTTGCCCTCATCTGGCTCATACCTTCGCATTTTTCGCATTCTTGTTGGCCAGATCCTGGGCTCTTTCTGGTTTGGATCACGTGGATATGTGGTACCAGAATGAAACTGTCAATTAAACCTGGATTCGATCAATATTTTAGAGGATCACACCGATTAGGTTTGTGTAAGGCCTGGTATTTGGAATCATCTGGCTCATACTTTCGCACTCTTCGCATACTTGTCTGCCAGATCCTGGGATTTTTCTGGTTTGTATCACGTAGTAATGTGGTGCCAGAATGAAACTGTCAATTAAACCTGGATTCGATCAATATTTTAGAGGATCACACCGATTTGGTTTGTGTTAGACCTGGTATTTGCAATCATCTTGCTCATACTTTCGCATTTCTCGCATGCTTGTTGGCCAGATCCTGGGCTTTTTCTGGTTGGGATTGTGTAGTAATGTGGCACCACACTAAACAGTCAATTAAACCTGACCTGGATCAATATTTAAAAGTATAACACCGGTTAGTTCACGTTTAGGTCTGGGATTTGCACTCATCTGGCTCATACTTTCGCATTTTTCGCATACTTGTTGGCCAGATCCTGGGCTTTTTCTAGTTTGGATCACGTAGAAATATGGTACCAGAATGAAACAGTCAACTAAACCTGGATTCGATCAATATTTTAGAGGATCTCACCAGTTAGGTTTGTGTTAGGCCTGGTATTTGCAATCATCTGGCTCATACTTTCGCATTTTTCGCGTACTTGTTGGCCAGATCCTGGGATTTTTCTGGTTTGTATCACGTAGTAATGTGGTACCAGGATGAAACTGTCAATTAAACCTGGATTCGATCAATATTTTAGAGGATAACACCGGTTAGTTCACGTTTAGGTCTGGGATTTGCACTCATCTGGCTCATACTTTCGCATTTTTCGCATACTTGTTGGCCAGATCCTGGGCTTTTTCTAGTTTGGATCGCGTAGTATTATGGTACCAGAATGAAACAGTCAACTAAACCTGGATTCGATCAATATTTTAGAGGATAACACCAGTTAGGTTTGTGTTAGGCCTGGTATTTGCAATCATCTGGCTCATACATTCGCATTTTTCGCATACTTGCTGGCCAGATCCAGGGATTTTTCTGGTTTGAATCACGTAGTAATGTGGTACCAGAATGAAACTGTCAATTAAACCTGGATTCGATCAATATGTTACAGGATAACACCGATTAGGTTTGTGCATGGCCTGGTATTTGCAATCATCTGGCTCATACTTTCGCACTCTTCGCGTACTTGTTGGCCAGATCCTGTGTTTTTTTCTGGTTGGTATCACGTAGTAATGTGGTAACAGACTGCAACAGTCAATTCAACTTGGTTTCGATCAATATTTTAGAGGATAACACCTTTTAGGTTTGTGTTAGGTCTGGTATTTGCAATCATCTGCCTCATACTTTCGCATTATTCGCATACTTATCGGCCAGATCCTGGGCTTTTTCTGGTTTGTATCACGTAGTAATGCGGTTCCTCACTGAAGCAGTCAGTTGATCGTGATTTCGATCAATATTTTAACGGATAACTCCGTTGGGTCTCGCTTAGGACTGGTAAATGCAATCATCCTGCTCTTACTTTCGCATTTTTCGCACACTTCTTGGCCAGATCCTGGGCATTTTCTGATTTGGATCACGTAGTAATATGGTACCAGAATGAAACAGTCAACTAAACCTGGATTCGATCAATATTTTAGAGGATCACACCGGTTCGGTTTGTGTTAGCCCTGGTGGTTGCAATCATCTGGCTCATACTTTCGCATTCTTCTCATACTTGTTGTCCAGATCCTGTGTTTCTTTCTTGTTTGGGTCACGCAGTAATGCGGTAACAGGCTGAAACAGCCAATTCAACTTGGTTTCGATCAATATTTAAGAGGATAACACCGTTTAGGTTTGTGTTAGGTCTGGTATTTGCAATCATCTGTCTCATACTTTCGCATTTCTCGTATGATTGTTGACCAGATCCTGGGCTTTCTCTGGTTGGGATTGTGTTGTAATGTGGTACCACACTAAACACTCAAATAAACCTGACCTGGATCAATATTTTAATGTATAACACCGGTTAGTTCACGTTTAGGTCTGGGATTTGCCCTCATCTGGCTCATACTTTCGCATTTTTCGCATACTTGCTGGCCAGATCCAGGGATTTTTCTGGTCTGTATCACGTAGTAATGTGGTACCAGAATGAAACTGTCAATTAAACCTGGATTCGATCAATATGTTACAGGATAACACCGATTAGGTTTGTGTATGGCCTGGTATTTGCAATCATCTGGCTCATACTTTCGCACTCTTCGCGTACTTGTTGGCCAGATCCTGTGTTTTTGTCTGGTTGGTATCACGTAGTAATGTGGTAACAGACTGAAACAGTCAATTCAACTTGGTTTCGATCAATATTTTAGAGGATAACACCTTTTAGGTTTGTGTTAGGTCTGGTATTTGCAATCATCTGCCTCATACTTTCGCATTATTCGCATACTTATCGGCCAGATCCTGGGCTTTTTCTGGTTTGTATCACGTAGCAACGTGGTACCAGAATGAAGCTGTCAATTAAACCTGGATTCGATCAATATTTTAGAGGATCTCACCGATTGGGTTTGTGTTAGGCCTGGTATTTGCAATCATCTGGCTCATACTTTCGCACTCTTCGCATACTTGTTGGCCAGATCCTGGACTTTTTCTGGTTTGGATCTCGTAGTAATGTGGTAGCATACTGAAACCGTCAACTAAACATGGCCCCGATCAATACTTTAAGGGATAACACCGTTTAGGTTTGTGTTAGGCCTGGTATTTGCAATCATCTGGCTCATACTTTCGCACTCTTCGAATACTTGTTGGCCAGATCCTGGACTTTTTCTGGTTCGGATCTCGTAGTAATGTGGTACCACACTGAAACAGTCAATTCAACTTGGTGTCGATCAATATTTTACAGGATAACACCGGTTAGGTTTGTGTTAGGCCTGGTATTTGCAGTCGTCTGGCTCATACTTTCGCACTCTTCCCATACTTGTTGGCCAGATCCTGTGTTTCTTTCTGGTTTGGGTCGCGCAGTAATGCGGTAACAGGCTGAAACAGCCAATTCAACTTGGTTTCGATCAATATTTAAGAGGATAACACCGTTTAGGCTTGTGTTAGGTCTGGTATTTGCAATCATCTGTCTCATACTTTCGCATTCATCGCATACCTGTTGGCCTGATCCTGGGCTGCTTCTGGTTTGGATTACGCGGTAATGTGGTACAGGAATGAAACAATCAATTAAACCTGGTTCCGATCAATATTTAAGAGGATAACACCGGCTAGGTTTGTGTTAGGCCAGGTGTTTGCAGTCATCTGGGTCATACTTTCGCGTTCATCGCACACTTTTTGGCCAGATCCTGGACTATTTCTGGTTTGCATCTCGTAGTAATGCGGTACCATACTGAAACAGTCAATTAAACGTGGCCTCGATCAATATTTTAAAGGATAACTCCGGTTGGGTCCCGTTTAGGTCTGGTATTTGCCCGCATCTGGCTCATACATTCGCATTCTTCGCATACTTGTTGGCCAGATCCTGTGTTTCTTTCAGGTTTGGATCACGTAGTAATGTGGTACCAGATTGCAAAAGTCAATTCAACTTGGTTTCGATCAATATTTTAGAGGATACCACCGTTTAGGTTTGTGCTAAGTCTTGTATTTGTTATCATCTGGCTCATACTTTCGCATTTCTCGCATGCTTGTAGGCCAGATCCTGGACTTTTTCAGGTTTGGATCTCGTAGCAATGTGGTACCACACTGAAACAGTCAATTCAACATGGTTTCGATCAATATTTTGGAGGATACCACCGTTTAGGTTTTTGCTAAGTCTTGTATTTGCTATCATCTGGCTCATACTTTCGCATTTCTCGCATGCTTGTTGGCCAGATCCTGGGCTTTTTCTGGTTTGTATCACGTAATAATGCGGTTCCACACTGAAGCAGTCAGTTGATCCTGTTTTCGATCAATATTTTAAAGTATAACACCGGTTGGTTCACGTTTAGGTCTGGGTTTTGCCCTCATCTGTCTCATACTTTCGCATTCTTCGCATACCTCTTGGCCTGATCCTGGGCTTTTTCTGGTTTGGATCACGCAGCAATGTGGTACCAGAATGAAACAGTCAATTAATCCTGGTTTCGATGAATATTTTGGATGATACGACCGTTTAGGTTTGTGTTAGGTTTGGTATTTGCAATCATCTGGCTCATACTTTCGCATTCTTCGCACACTTGTTGGCCAAATCCTGTGCTTTTTCAGGTTTGTATCACGTAGTAATGCGGTTCCACACTGAAGCAGTCAGTTGATCCTGATTTCGATTAATATTTTAACGGATAACTCCGGTTGGGTCTCGCCTAGGACTGGTATAACCAATCATCTGGCCCATACTTTCGCATTTTTCGCATACTTCTTGGCCAGATCCTGGGCTTTTTCTGGTTTGGATCACGTAGTAATGTGGTACCACAATGAAACTGTCAACTAAACCTGGATTCGATCAATATTTTAGAGGATCACACCGGTTAGGTTTGTGTTAGGCCTGGTATTTGCAATCAACTGGCTCATACTTTTGCATTTCTCGCATGCTTGTTGGCCAGATCCTGGGCTTTTTCTAGTTTGGGTCACGTAGTAATATTGTACCAGAATGAAACACTCAAATAAACCTGGATTCGATCAATATTTTAGAGGATCACACCGGTTAGGTTTGTGTTAGGCCTGGTATTTGCAATCGTCTGGCTCATACTTTCGCATTTTTCGCATACTTGTTGGCAAGATCCTGGGATTTTTCTGGTTTGTATCACGTAGTAACGTGGTACCAGAATGAAGCTGTCAATTAAACCTGGATGCGATCAATATTTTAGAGAATCTCACCGATTGGGTTTGTGTTAGGCCTGGTATTTGCAATCATCTGGCTCATACTTTCGCACTCTTCGCATACTTGTTGGCCAGATCCTGGACTTTTTCTGGTTCGGATCTCGTAGTAATGTGGTACCACACTGAAACAGTCAATTCAACTTGGTGTCGATCAATATTTTACAGGTTAACACCGTTTAGGTTTGTGTTAGGTCTGGTATTTGCAATCATCTGGCTCATACATTCGCGTTCTTCGCACACTTGTTGGCCAGATCCTGGGCTTTTTCTGGTTTGGATCACATTGTAGTGTGGTTCCAGACAGAAGCAACCAATTCAACTTGGTTTCGATCAATATTTAAGAGGATAACACCGTTTAGGTTTGTGTTAGGCCTGGGAGTTGCAATCATCTGGTTCATACTTTCGCATTCTTCGCACACTTGTTGGCCAAATCCGGGACTTTTTCTGGTTTGGATCTCGTAGTAATGCGGTACCACACTGAAACAGTCAATTAAAACCTGGATTCGATGAATATTTTAGACGATCACACCGGTTAGGTTTGTGCTAGGTCTTGTATTTGCTATCATGTGGCTCATACTTTCGCATTTCTCGCATGCTTGTTGGCCAGATCCTGGGCTTTTTCTGGTTTCGATCACGTAGTAATGTGTTAGCATACTGAAACAGCCAATTAAACGTGGCCACGATCAATATTTTTAGTGACAACTCCGGCTGGGTCTCGCTTAGGTCTGGGATTTGCCCTCATCTGGCTTATACTTTCGCGTTCTTCGCACACTTGTTGGCCAGATCCTGGGCTTTTTCTGGTTTGGATCACATTGTAGTGTGGTTCCAGACTGAAACAGGCAATTCAACTTGGTTTCGATCAATATTTAAGAGGAAAACACCGTTTAGGTTTGTGTTAGGTCTGGTATTTGCAATCATCTGGCTCATACTTTCGCATTTCTCGTATGATTGTTGGCCAGATCCTTGGCTTTCTCTGGTTGGGATTGTGTTGTACTGTGGTACCACACTAAACACTCAAATAAACCTGACCTGGATCAATATTTTGAAGTATAACACCGGTTAGTTCACGTTTAGGTCTGGGATTTGCCCTCATCTGGCTCATTCTTTCGCATTTTCCGCATTCTTGTTGGCCAGATCCTGGGCTTTTTCTAGTTTGGATCACGTAGTAATACGGTACCAGAATAAAACAGTCAACTAAACCTGGATTCGAGCAATATTTTAGAGGATCACACCGGTTAGGTTTGTGTTAGGCCTGGTATTTGCAATCATCTGGCTCATACCTTCGCATCTCTCGCATGCTTGTTGGCCAGATCCTGGGCTTTTTCTGGTTTGGATCACGTAGTAATATGGCACCAGAATGAAACAGTCAACTAAACCTGGATTCGATCAATATTTTAGAGGATCACACCGGTTAGGTTTGTGTTAGGCCTGGTATTTGCAATCATCTGGCTCATACTTTCGCATTTTTCGCATACTTGTTGGCCAGATCCTGGGATTTTTCTGGTTTGTATCACGTAGTAACGTAGTACCAGAATGAAGCTGTCAATTAAACCTGGATTCGATCAATATTTTAGACGATCACACCGATTAGGTTTGTGTTAGGCCTGGTATTTGCAATCATCTGGCTCATACTTGCGCATTTTTCGCATACTTGTTGGCCAGATCCTGGACTTTTTCTGGTTTGGATCTCGTAGTAATGTGGTACCACACTGAAACAGTCAAATCAACTTGGTTTCGATCAATATTTTACAGGATAACACCCTTTAGGTTTGTGTTAGGTCTGGTATTTGCAATCATCTGGCTCATACTTTCGCATTCTTCCCAAACTTGTTGGCCAGATCCTGGGCTTTTTCTGGTTTGGACCACGTAGTAATATGGTACCGGAATGAAACTGTCAACTAAACCTGGATTCGATCAATATTTTAGGGGATCACACCGGACAGGTTTGTGTTAGGCCTGGTGTTTGCAATCATCTGGCTCATGCTTTCGCATTCTTCGCACACTTGTTGGCTAGATTCGGGGCTTTCTCATGTTTGGATCACGTAGTAGTGTGGTACCAGACTGAAACAGCCAATTCAACTTGGTTTCGATCAATATTTAAGAGGACAACACCGTTTAGGTTTGTGTTAGGCCTGGTATTTGCAATAATCTGGCTCATACTTTCGCACTCTTCGCATACTTGTTGGCCAGATCCTGGACTTTTTCTGGTTCGGATCACGTAGTAGTGTGGTACCAGACTGAAACAGCCAATTCAACTTGGTTTCGATCAATATTTAAGAGGACAACACCGTTTAGGTTTGTGTTAGACCTGGTATTTGCAATCATCTTGCTCATACTTTCGCATTTCTCGCATGCTTGTTGGCCAGATCCTGGGCTTTTTCTGGTTGGGATTGTGTAGTAATGTGGTACCACACTAAACAGTCAAATAAGCCGGACCTGGATCAATATTTTAAAGTATAACACCGGTTAGTTCATGTTTAGGTCTGGGATTTGCCCTCATCTGGCTCATACTTTCGCATTTTTCGCAAACTTGTTGGCCAGATCCTGGGCTCTTTCTGGTTTGGATCACGTGGATATGTGGTACCAGAATGAAACTGTCAATCAAACCCGGATTCGATCAATATTTTAGAGGATCACACCGACTAGGTTTGTGTAAGGCCTGGTATTTGGAATCATCTGGCTCATACTTTCGCATTCCCCGCCTACTTGTTGGCCAGATCCTGTGTTTCTTTCTGGTTTGGATCACGTAGTAATGTGGTACCAGATTGAAAAAGTCAATTCAAATTGGTTTCGATCAATATTTTAGAGGATCACACCGGTTAGGTTTGTGTGAGTCCTGGTATTTGCAATCATCAGGCTCATACTTTCGCATTCTTCCCATACTTGTTGGCCAGATCCTGTGTTTCTTTCTGGTTTGGGTCACGCAGTAATGCGGTAACAGGCTGCAACAGCCAATCCAACTTGCTTTCGATTAATATTTAAGAGGATAACACCGTTTAGGCTTGTGTTAGGTCTGGTATTTGCCCTCATCTGTCTCATACTTTCGCATTCATCGCATACCTGTTGGCCTGATCCTGGGCTGCTTCTGGTTTGGACTACGCGGTAATGTGGTACAGGAATGAAACAATCAATTAAACCTGGATTCGATCAATATTTTAGAGAATACCACCGGTTAGGATTGTGTTAGGCCTGGTATTTGCAATCATCTGGCTCAAACTTTCGCATTCTTCGCATACTTGTTGGCCAGATCCTGTGTTTCTTTCTGGTTTGGATCACGTAGTAATGTGGTACCAGATTGAAAAAGTCAGTTCAACTTGGTTTCGACCAATATTTTAGAGGCTAACACCGTTTAGGTTTGTGCTAGGTCTTGTATTTGCCACCATCTGGCTCATACTTTCGCATTTCTCGCATGCTTGTTGGCCAGATCCTGGGCTTTTTCTGGTTGGGATTGTGTAGTAATGTGGTACCACACTAAACAGCCAATTAAACCTGACCTCGATCAATAGTTTAAAGTATAACACCCGTTGGTGCACGTTTAGGTCTGGGATTTGCCCTCATCTCTCTCATACTTTCACATTGTTCGCATACCTGTTGGCCTGATCCTGGGCTGTTTCTGGATTGGATCACGCAGTAATGTGGTACAAGAATGAAACAGTCAATTAAACCTGGTTCCGATCACTATTTAAGAGGATAACACCGTTTTGGTTTGTGTTAGGTCTGGTAGTTGCAATCATCTGGCTCATACTTTCGCATTCTTCGCACTCTTGTTTGCCAGATCGTGGACTTTTTCTGGTTTGGATCTTGTAGTGATGAGGTACCACACTGAAACAGTCAATTCAACGTGGTTTCCATGAATATTTTAGAGAAAAACACCGTTTAGGTTTGTGCCAGGTCTCGGATTTGCTATCATCTGGCTCATACTTTCGCATTTCTCGCATGCTTGTTGGCCAGATCCTGGGCTCTTTCTGGTTGGGATTGTGTAGTAATGTGGTGCCACACTAAACAGTCAATTAAACCTGACCTCGAACAAGAATAACGCCGATTGGTTCACGTTTTGGCCTGGGATTTGCCCTCATCTGTCTTATACTTTCGCATTCATCGCATACCTATTGGCCTGATCCTGGGCTTTTTCTGGTATGGATCACGCAGTAATGTGGTACCAGAATGAAACAGTCAATTAAACCTGGATTCCATCAATATTTTGGAGGATAACACCGTTTTGGTTTGTGTTAAGTCTGGTACTTGCAATCATCTGGCTCATACTTTCGCATTCTTCGCATACTTGTTGGCCAGATCCTGGGCCTTTTCTGGTTTGGATCACGTAGTAATTTGGTACCAGAATGAGACGTCAATTAAACCTGGATTCGATGAATATTTTAGAGGATCACAACGGTTAGGTTTGTGTTAGGCCTGGTATTTGCAATCATCTGGCTCATACTTTCGCACTCTTCGCATACTTGTTTGCCCGCTCCTGTGTTTTTTTCTGGTTGGGATCACGTAGTAATGTGGTACCAGGCTGAAACAGTCAATTCACCTTGGTTTCGATCAATACTTTAGTGGATACCACCGTTTAGGTTAGTGTTAGGTCTGGTATTTGCAATCATCTGGCTCATACTTTCGCATTTCTCGCATGCTTGTTGGCCAGATCCTGGGCTCTTTCTGGTTTGGATCACGTAGTAATGTGGTGCCACACTGAAACAGTAAGTTAGTCCTGGTCTCGATCAATATTTAAAAGTATAACTCCGATTGGGTCTCATTTAGGTCTGGGATTTGCCCTCATCTGTCTCATACTTTCGCATTCTTCGCATACCTGTTGGCCTGATGCTGGGCTTTTTCTGGTATGGATCACGCAGTAATGTGGTACCAGAATGAAACAGTCAACTAAACATGAATTCGAACAATATTTAAGAGGATCACACCGGTTAGGTTTGTGTTAGGCCTGGTATTTGCAATCATCTGGCTCATACTTTCGCATTCTTCCCACTCTTGTTAGCCAGATCCTGGCCTGTTTCTGGCTTGGACCACGTAGTAATGTGGTACCACACTGAAACAGTCAACTAAACCTTGTTGCGATTAATATTTTAGAGGATAACGCCGGTTATGTCTGGGTTATTTCTGGTATTTGCAATCATCTGGCTCATACTTTCGTGTTTTTCGGATACTTCTTTGCCAGATCCTGGGTTTTTTCTGGTTTGGATCCCGTAGTAATGTGGTTCCACACTGAAACAGTCAATAGAAGCTGGTTCCGATTAGTATTTTAGAGGATTACGCTGGTTATGTCTGGGTTAGTTCTGGCATTTGCAATCATCTGGCTCATACTTTCGCGTTTTTCGCATACTAGTTGGCCAGATCCTGGGTTTTTTCAGGTTTGGATCCCGTAGTAATGTGGTTTCACACCGAAACAGTCAATCAAACCTGGTTGCGATTAATATTTTAGAGGACAACGCCGGTTATGTCTGGGTCAGGTCTGGTATTTGCCCGCTTCTGGCTCGTAGTTTCGCATTTTTTGCATACTTGTTGGCCAGATCCTGGCCTTTTTCTGGTTTGGATCACGTAGTAATGCGGTACCACACCGAAACAGTCAACTAAACCTGGTTGCGATTAATATTTTAGAGGACAACGCCGGTTACGTCTGGGTCAGTTCTGGTATTTGCCCGCTTCTGGCTCGTAGTTTCGCATTTTTCGCTTATTTGTTGGCCAGATATCGAGCTTTTTGTGGTTTGGATCCAGTCGTAATGTGGTTCCACACCGAAACAGTCAGTTAAACCTGGTTGCGATTAATATTTTAGCGGATAACGCCGGTTATGTCCAGGTTAGGTCTGGTATTTGCAATCATCTGGCTCATACTTTCGCGTTTTTCGCATACTACCTGGCCAGATCCTGGCCTTTTTCTGGTTTGGATCACGTAGAAATGTGGTACCACACTGAAACAGTCAATAGAAGCCGTTCCGATTAGTATTTTAGAGGATAACGCTGGTAATGTCTGGGTTAATTCCGCTATTTGCAATCATCTGGCTCATACTTTCGCGCTTTTCGCATACTTGTTTGCCAGATCCTGGGTTTTTTCAGGTTTGGATCCCGTAGTAATGTGGCTCCACACCGAAACGGTCAATTAAACCTGGCTGCGATTAATATTATACAGGATAACGCCGGTTATGTCTCGGTTAGGTCTGGGAGATGCCCTCATCTTGCTCGTACTTTCGCATTTTTCGCATACTTGTTGGCCAGATCCTGGCCTTTTTCTGGTTTGGATCACGTAGTAACGCGGTACCACACCGAAACGGTCAATTAATCCTGGTTGCGATTAATATTTTAGAGGATAACGCCGGTTATGTCTCGGTTAGGTCTGGGATTTGCCCTCATCTGGCTCGTACCTTCGCACATTTCGCATACTTGTTGGCCAGATCCTGGGCTTTTTCTGGCTTGGATCACGTAGTAATGTGGTTCCACACTGTCAATAAAAGCTGGTTCCGATTAGTATTTTAGAGGATAACGCAGGTTATGTCTGGGTTATTTCTGGTATTTGCAATCATCTGGCTCATACTTTCGCGTTTTTCGCATACTTGTTGGCAAGATCCTAGCCTTTTTCTGGTCTGGATCCCGTCGTAATGTGGTTCCACACCGAAACTGCCAATTAAACCTGGTTGCGATTAATATTTTAGAGGATAACTCCGGTTATGTCTGGGTTAGTTCTGGTATTTCCAACCATCTGGCTCATACTTTCGCATTTTTCACATACTTGTTGGCCAGATCCTGGCCTTTTTCTGGCTTGGACCACGTAGTAATGTGGTACCACACTGAAACAGTCAACTAAACCTTGTTGCGATTAATATTTTAGAGGATAACGCCGGTTATGTCTGGGTTATTTCTGGTATTTGCAATCATCTGGCTCATACTTTCGTGTTTTTCGGATACTTCTTTGCCAGATCCTGGGTTTTTTCTGGTTTGGATCCCGTAGTAATGTGGTTCCACACCGAAACAGTCAATCAAACCTGTTTGCGATTAATATTTTAGAGGACAACGCCGGTTATGTCTGGGTCAGGTCTGGTATTTGCCCGCTTCTGGCTCGTAGTTTCGCATTTTTTGCATACTTGTTGGCCAGATCCTGGCCTTTTTCTGGTTTGGATCACGTAGTAATGCGGTACCCCACCGAAACAGTCAACTAAACCTGGTTGCGATTAATATTTTAGAGGATAACGCCGGTTATGTCTCGGTTAGGTCTGGGATTTGCCCTCATCTGGCTCGTACTTGCGCATTTCTCGCATACTTGTTGGCAAGATCCTGAGTTTTTTCTGGTTTGGATCCCGTAGTAATGTGGTACCACACTGAAACAGTCAATAGAAGCTGGTTCCGATTAGTATTTTAGAGGATTACGCTGGTTATGTCTGGGTTAGTTCTGGCATTTGCAATAATCTGGCTCATACTTTCGCGTTTTTCGCATACTAGTTGGCCAGATCCTGGGTTTTTTCAGGTTTGGATCCCGTAGTAATGTGGTTTCACACCGAAACAGTCAATCAAACCTGGTTGCGATTAATATTTTAGAGGACAACGCCGGTTATGTCTGGGTCAGGTCTGGTATTTGCCCGCTTCTGGCTCGTAGTTTCGCATTTTTTGCATACTTGTTGGCCAGATCCTGGCCTTTTTCTGGTTTGGATCACGTAGTAATGCGGTACCACACCGAAACAGTCAACTAAACCTGGTTGCGATTAATATTTTAGAGGACAACGCCGGTTACGTCTGGGTCAGTTCTGGTATTTGCCCGCTTCTGGCTCGTAGTTTCGCATTTTTCGCTTATTTGTTGGCCAGATATCGGGCTTTTTGTGGTTTGGATCCAGTCGTAATGTGGTTCCACACCGAAACAGTCAGTTAAACCTGGTTGCGATTAATATTTTAGCGGATAACGCCGGTTATGTCTAGGTTAGGTCTGGTATTTGCAATCATCTGGCTCATACTTTCGCGTTTTTCGCATACTACCTGGCCAGATCCTGGCCTTTTTCTGGTTTGGATCACGTAGAAATGTGGTACCACACTGAAACAGTCAATAGAGGCCGATCCGATTAGTATTTTAGAGGATAACGCTGGTAATGTCTGGGTTAATTCTGCTATTTGCAATCATCTGGCTCATACTTTCGCGCTTTTCGCATACTTGTTTGCCAGATCCTGGGTTTTTTCAGGTTTGGATCCCGTAGTAATGTGGCTCCACACCGAAACGGTCAATTAAACCTGGCTGCGATTAATATTATACAGGATAACGCCGGTTATGTCTCGGTTAGGTCTGGGAGTTGCCCTCATCTTGCTCGTACTTTCGCATTTTTCGCATACTTGTTGGCCAGATCCTGGCCTTTTTCTGGTTTGGATCACGTAGTAACGCGGTACCACACCGAAACGGTCAATTAATCCTGGTTGCGATTAATATTTTAGAGGATAACGCCGGTTATGTCTCGGTTAGGTCTGGGATTTGCCCTCATCTGGCTCGTACCTTCGCACTTTTCGCATACTTGTTGGCCAGATCCTGGGCTTTTTCTGGCTTGGATCACGTAGTAATGTGGTTCCACACTGTCAATAAAAGCTGGTTCCGATTAGTATTTTAGAGGATAACGCAGGTTATGTCTGGGTTATTTCTGGTATTTGCAATCATCTGGCTCATACTTTCGCGTTTTTCGCATACTTGTTGGCAAGATCCTAGCCTTTTTCTGGTCTGGATCCCGTCGTAATGTGGTTCCACACCGAAACTGCCAATTAAACCTGGTTGCGATTAATATTTTAGAGGATAACTCTGGTTATGTCTGGGTTAGTTCTGGTATTTCCAACCATCTGGCTCATACTTTCGCATTTTTCACATACTTGTTGGCCAGATCCTGGCCTTTTTCTGGCTTGGACCACGTAGTAATGTGGTACCACACTGAAACAGTCAATTAAACCTTGTTGCGATTAATATTTTAGAGGATAACGCCGGTTATGTCCGGGTTAGTTCTGGTATTTCCAACCATCTGTCTCATACTTTCGCATTTTTCGCTTACTTGTAGGCCAGATCCTGGCCTTTTTCTGGTTTGGATCACGTAGTAATGTGGTACTACACTGAAACAGTCTATAGAAGCTGGTTCCGATTAGTATTTTAGAGGATAACGCTGGTTATGGCTGGGTTAGGTCTGGTATTTGCCCCCATCTGGCTCGTACTTTCGCATTTTTCACATACTTGTTGGCCAGATCCTGGCCTTTTTCTGGCTTGGACCACGTAGTAATGTGGTACCACACTGAAACAGTCAATTAAACCTTGTTGCGATTAATATTTTAGTGGATAACGCCGGTTATGTCTGGGTTAGTTCTGGTATTTCCAACCATCTGGCTCATACTTTCGCATTTTTCACATACTTGTTGGCCAGATCCTGGCCTTTTTCTGGCTTGGACCACGTAGTAATGTGGTACCACACTGAAACAGTGAATTAAACCTTGTTGCGATTAATATTTTAGAGGATAACGCCGGTTATGTCTGGGTTAGTTCTGGTATTTCCACCCATCTGGCTCATACTTTCGCATTTTTCGCTTACTTGTAGGCCAGATCCTGGCCTTTTTCTGGTTTGGATCACGTAGTAATGTGGTACCACACCGAAATAGTCAATTAAACCTGTTTGCGATTAATATTTTAGAGGATGTCGCCGTTTATGTCTCGGTTATGTCTGGGATTTGCCCTCATCTGGCTCATACTTTCGCATTCTTCGCATACTTGTTGGCCAGATCCTGGGCCTTTTCTGGTTTGGATCACGTAGTAATTTGGTACCAGAATGAGACGTCAATTAAACCTGGATTCGATGAATATTTTAGAGGATCACAACGGTTAGGTTTGTGTTAGGCCTGGTATTTGCAATCATCTGGCTCATACTTTCGCACTCTTCGCATACTTGTTTGCCCGCTCCTGTGTTTTTTTCTGGTTGGGATCACGTAGTAATGTGGTACCAGGCTGAAACAGTCAGTTCACCTTGGTTTCGATCAATACTTTAGTGGATACCACCGTTTAGGTTAGTGTTAGGTCTGGTATTTGCAATCATCTGGCTCATACTTTCGCATTTCTCGCATGCTTGTTGGCCAGATCCTGGGCTCTTTCTGGTTTGGATCACGTAGTAATGTGGTGCCACACTGAAACAGTAAGTTAGTCCTGGTCTCGATCAATATTTAAAAGTATAACTCCGATTGGGTCTCATTTAGGTCTGGGATTTGCCCTCATCTGTCTCATACTTTCGCATTCTTCGCATACCTGTTGGCCTGATGCTGGGCTTTTTCTGGTATGGATCACGCAGTAATGTGGTACCAGAATGAAACAGTCAACTAAACATGAATTCGAACAATATTTAAGAGGATCACACCGGTTAGGTTTGTGTTAGGCCTGGTATTTGCAATCATCTGGCTCATACTTTCGCATTCTTCCCACTCTTGTTAGCCAGATCCTGGCCTGTTTCTGGCTTGGACCACGTAGTAATGTGGTACCACACTGAAACAGTCAACTAAACCTTGTTGCGATTAATATTTTAGAGGATAACGCCGGTTATGTCTGGGTTATTTCTGGTATTTGCAATCATCTGGCTCATACTTTCGTGTTTTTCGGATACTTCTTTGCCAGATCCTGGGTTTTTTCTGGTTTGGATCCCGTAGTAATGTGGTTCCACACCGAAACAGTCAATCAAACCTGTTTGCGATTAATATTTTAGAGGACAACGCCGGTTATGTCTGGGTCAGGTCTGGTATTTGCCCGCTTCTGGCTCGTAGTTTCGCATTTTTTGCATACTTGTTGGCCAGATCCTGGCCTTTTTCTGGTTTGGATCACGTAGTAATGCGGTACCCCACCGAAACAGTCAACTAAACCTGGTTGCGATTAATATTTTAGAGGATAACGCCGGTTATGTCTCGGTTAGGTCTGGGATTTGCCCTCATCTGGCTCGTACTTGCGCATTTCTCGCATACTTGTTGGCCAGATCCTGAGTTTTTTCTGGTTTGGATCCCGTAGTAATGTGGTACCACACTGAAACAGTCAATAGAAGCTGGTTCCGATTAGTATTTTAGAGGATTACGCTGGTTATGTCTGGGTTAGTTCTGGCATTTGCAATCATCTGGCTCATACTTTCGCGTTTTTCGCATACTAGTTGGCCAGATCCTGGGTTTTTTCAGGTTTGGATCCCGTAGTAATGTGGTTTCACACCGAAACAGTCAATCAAACCTGGTTGCGATTAATATTTTAGAGGACAACGCCGGTTATGTCTGGGTCAGGTCTGGTATTTGCCCGCTTCTGGCTCGTAGTTTCGCATTTTTTGCATACTTGTTGGCCAGATCCTGGCCTTTTTCTGGTTTGGATCACGTAGTAATGCGGTACCACACCGAAACAGTCAACTAAACCTGGTTGCGATTAATATTTTAGAGGACAACGCCGGTTACGTCTGGGTCAGTTCTGGTATTTGCCCGCTTCTGGCTCGTAGTTTCGCATTTTTCGCTTATTTGTTGGCCAGATATCGGGCTTTTTGTGGTTTGGATCCAGTCGTAATGTGGTTCCACACCGAAACAGTCAGTTAAACCTGGTTGCGATTAATATTTTAGCGGATAACGCCGGTTATGTCCAGGTTAGGTCTGGTATTTGCAATCATCTGGCTCATACTTTCGCGTTTTTCGCATACTACCTGGCCAGATCCTGGCCTTTTTCTGGTTTGGATCACGTAGAAATGTGGTACCACACTGAAACAGTCAATAGAAGCCGTTCCGATTAGTATTTTAGAGGATAACGCTGGTAATGTCTGGGTTAATTCCGCTATTTGCAATCATCTGGCTCATACTTTCGCGCTTTTCGCATACTTGTTTGCCAGATCCTGGGTTTTTTCAGGTTTGGATCCCGTAGTAATGTGGCTCCACACCGAAACGGTCAATTAAACCTGGCTGCGATTAATATTATACAGGATAACGCCGGTTATGTCTCGGTTAGGTCTGGGAGATGCCCTCATCTTGCTCGTACTTTCGCATTTTTCGCATACTTGTTGGCCAGATCCTGGCCTTTTTCTGGTTTGGATCACGTAGTAACGCGGTACCACACCGAAACGGTCAATTAATCCTGGTTGCGATTAATATTTTAGAGGATAACGCCGGTTATGTCTCGGTTAGGTCTGGGATTTGCCCTCATCTGGCTCGTACCTTCGCACATTTCGCATACTTGTTGGCCAGATCCTGGGCTTTTTCTGGCTTGGATCACGTAGTAATGTGGTTCCACACTGTCAATAAAAGCTGGTTCCGATTAGTATTTTAGAGGATAACGCAGGTTATGTCTGGGTTATTTCTGGTATTTGCAATCATCTGGCTCATACTTTCGCGTTTTTCGCATACTTGTTGGCAAGATCCTAGCCTTTTTCTGGTCTGGATCCCGTCGTAATGTGGTTCCACACCGAAACTGCCAATTAAACCTGGTTGCGATTAATATTTTAGAGGATAACTCCGGTTATGTCTGGGTTAGTTCTGGTATTTCCAACCATCTGGCTCATACTTTCGCATTTTTCACATACTTGTTGGCCAGATCCTGGCCTTTTTCTGGCTTGGACCACGTAGTAATGTGGTACCACACTGAAACAGTCAACTAAACCTTGTTGCGATTAATATTTTAGAGGATAACGCCGGTTATGTCTGGGTTATTTCTGGTATTTGCAATCATCTGGCTCATACTTTCGTGTTTTTCGGATACTTCTTTGCCAGATCCTGGGTTTTTTCTGGTTTGGATCCCGTAGTAATGTGGTTCCACACCGAAACAGTCAATCAAACCTGTTTGCGATTAATATTTTAGAGGACAACGCCGGTTATGTCTGGGTCAGGTCTGGTATTTGCCCGCTTCTGGCTCGTAGTTTCGCATTTTTTGCATACTTGTTGGCCAGATCCTGGCCTTTTTCTGGTTTGGATCACGTAGTAATGCGGTACCCCACCGAAACAGTCAACTAAACCTGGTTGCGATTAATATTTTAGAGGATAACGCCGGTTATGTCTCGGTTAGGTCTGGGATTTGCCCTCATCTGGCTCGTACTTGCGCATTTCTCGCATACTTGTTGGCAAGATCCTGAGTTTTTTCTGGTTTGGATCCCGTAGTAATGTGGTACCACACTGAAACAGTCAATAGAAGCTGGTTCCGATTAGTATTTTAGAGGATTACGCTGGTTATGTCTGGGTTAGTTCTGGCATTTGCAATAATCTGGCTCATACTTTCGCGTTTTTCGCATACTGGTTGGCCAGATCCTGGGTTTTTTCAGGTTTGGATCCCGTAGTAATGTGGTTTCACACCGAAACAGTCAATCAAACCTGGTTGCGATTAATATTTTAGAGGACAACGCCGGTTATGTCTGGGTCAGGTCTGGTATTTGCCCGCTTCTGGCTCGTAGTTTCGCATTTTTTGCATACTTGTTGGCCAGATCCTGGCCTTTTTCTGGTTTGGATCACGTAGTAATGCGGTACCACACCGAAACAGTCAACTAAACCTGGTTGCGATTAATATTTTAGAGGACAACGCCGGTTACGTCTGGGACAGTTCTGGTATTTGCCCGCTTCTGGCTCGTAGTTTCGCATTTTTCGCTTATTTGTTGGCCAGATATCGGGCTTTTTGTGGTTTGGATCCAGTCGTAATGTGGTTCCACACCGAAACAGTCAGTTAAACCTGTTTGCGATTAATATTTTAGCGGATAACGCCGGTTATGTCTAGGTTAGGTCTGGTATTTGCAATCATCTGGCTCATACTTTCGCGTTTTTCGCATACTACCTGGCCAGATCCTGGCCTTTTTCTGGTTTGGATCACGTAGAAATGTGGTACCACACTGAAACAGTCAATAGAGGCCGATCCGATTAGTATTTTAGAGGATAACGCTGGTAATGTCTGGGTTAATTCTGCTATTTGCAATCATCTGGCTCATACTTTCGCGCTTTTCGCATACTTGTTTGCCAGATCCTGGGTTTTTTCAGGTTTGGATCCCGTAGTAATGTGGCTCCACACCGAAACGGTCAATTAAACCTGGCTGCGATTAATATTATACAGGATAACGCCGGTTATGTCTCGGTTAGGTCTGGGAGTTGCCCTCATCTTGCTCGTACTTTCGCATTTTTCGCATACTTGTTGGCCAGATCCTGGCCTTTTTCTGGTTTGGATCACGTAGTAACGCGGTACCACACCGAAACGGTCAATTAATCCTGGTTGCGATTAATATTTTAGAGGATAACGCCGGTTATGTCTCGGTTAGGTCTGGGATTTGCCCTCATCTGGCTCGTACCTTCGCACTTTTCGCATACTTGTTGGCCAGATCCTGGGCTTTTTCTGGCTTGGATCACGTAGTAATGTGGTTCCACACTGTCAATAAAAGCTGGTTCCGATTAGTATTTTAGAGGATAACGCAGGTTATGTCTGGGTTATTTCTGGTATTTGCAATCATCTGGCTCATACTTTCGCGTTTTTCGCATACTTGTTGGCAAGATCCTAGCCTTTTTCTGGTCTGGATCCCGTCGTAATGTGGTTCCACACCGAAACTGCCAATTAAACCTGGTTGCGATTAATATTTTAGAGGATAACTCTGGTTATGTCTGGGTTAGTTCTGGTATTTCCAACCATCTGGCTCATACTTTCGCATTTTTCACATACTTGTTGGCCAGATCCTGGCCTTTTTCTGGCTTGGACCACGTAGTAATGTGGTACCACACTGAAACAGTCAATTAAACCTTGTTGCGATTAATATTTTAGAGGATAACGCCGGTTATGTCTGGGTTAGTTCTGGTATTTCCAACCATCTGTCTCATACTTTCGCATTTTTCGCTTACTTGTAGGCCAGATCCTGGCCTTTTTCTGGTTTGGATCACGTAGTAATGTGGTACTACACTGAAACAGTCTATAGAAGCTGGTTCCGATTAGTATTTTAGAGGATAACGCTGGTTATGGCTGGGTTAGTTCTGGTATTTCCACCCATCTGGCTCATACTTTCGCATTTTTCGCTTACTTGTAGGCCAGATCCTGGCCTTTTTCTGGTTTGGATCACGTAGTAATGTGGTACCACACCGAAATAGTCAATTAAACCTGTTTGCGATTAATATTTTAGAGGATGTCGCCGTTTATGTCTCGGTTATGTCTGGGATTTGCCCTCATCTGGCTCGTACTTTCGCATTTATCGAATACTTGTTGACCAGATCCTGGCCTTTTTCTGGTTTGGAACACGTAGTAACGCGGTACCACACCGAAACGGTCAATTATTCCTGGTTGCGATTAATATTTTAGAGGACAACGCCGGTTATGTCTGTGTCAGGTCTGGTATTTGCCCGCTTCTGGCTCGTTGTTTCGCATTTTTCGCATACTTGTTGGCCAGATCCTGGCCTTTTCCTGGTTTGGATCACGCAGTAACGCGGTACCACACCGAAACGGTCAATTAATCCTGGTTGCGATTAATATTTCAGAGGATAACGCCGCTGATGTCTGTGTCAGGTCTGGTATTTGCTCTCATCTGGCTCGTACCTTCGCATTTTTCGCTTACCTGCTGGCCAGATCCTGGCCTTTATCTGGCTTGGACCACGTAGTAATGTGGTTCCACACTGAAACAGTCAATAAAAGCTGGTTCCGATTAGTATTTGAGAGGATAACGCTGGTTATGTCTGGGTTAGTTCTGGTATTTGCTATCATCTGGCACATACTTTCGCGTTTTTCGCATACTTGTTGGCCAGATCCTGGGTTTTTTCTGATTTGGATCTCGTAGTAATGATGTTCCACACCGAAACAGTCAATTAAACTGGTTGCGATTAATATTTTAGAGGATAACTCCGGTTATGTCTCGGTTAGGTCTGGGATTTGCCCACATCTGGCTCGTACTTTCGCATTTATCGCTTACCTGCTGGCCAGATCCTGGGCTTTTTCTGGTTTGTATCACGTAGTAATGTGGTACCACACTGTCAATCAAAGCTGGTTTCGATTAGTATTTTAGAGAATAACGCAGGTTATGTCTGGGTTATTTCTGGTATTTCCAACCATCTGTCTCATACTTTCGCATATTTCGCATACTTGTTGGCCAGATCCTGGCCTTTTTCTGGTTTGGATCACGTAGTAACGCGGTACCACTCCGAAACGGTCAATTAATCCTGGTTGCGATTAATATTTTAGAGGATAACGATGCTTATGTCTCGGTTAGGTCTGGGATTTGACCTCATCTGGCTCGTACTTTCGCATTTTTCGCATACTTGTTGGCCAGAACCTGGCCTTTTTCTGGTTTGGAACACGTAGTAACGCGGTACCACACCGAAACGGTCAATTAATCCTGGTTGCGATTAATATTTTAGAGGACAACGCCGGTTATGTCTGGGTCAGCTCTGGTATTTGCCCTCATCTGGCTCGTACTTTCGCATTTTTTGCATACTTCTTGGCCAGATCCTGGCCTTTTTCTGGTTTGGATCACGTAGTAATGCGGTACCATACCGAAACAGTCAATTAAACCTGGTTGCAATCAATATTTTAGAGGATAACGCCGGTTATGTCTCGGTTAGGTCTGGGATTTGCCCTCATCTGGCTCGTACTTTCGCACTTTTCGCTGACTTGTTGGCCAGATCCTTGCCCTTTTCTGGCTTGCACCACGTAGTAATGTGGTACAACACTGAAACAGTCAATTAATCCTTGTTGCGATTAATATTTTAGAGGACAACGCCGGTTATGTCTGGGTCAGCTCTGGTATTTGCCTTCATCTGGCTCGTACTTTCGCATTTTTTGCATACTTGTTGGCCAGATCCTGGCCTTTTTCTGGATTGGATCACGTAGTAATGCGGTACCACACCGAAACAGTCAATTAAACCTGGTTGCAATTAATATTTTAGAGGATGACGCCGGTTACGTCTCGGGTTGGTCTGGGATTTGTCCTCATCTGACTTGTACTTTCGCATTTTTCGCTTACTTGTTGGCCAGTTGCTGGCCTTTTTCTGGCTTGGACCACGTAGCAACGTGGTACCACACTGAAACAGTCAAATAAAACTGGTTGCGATTAATATTTTAGAGGATAACGCCGTTATGTCACGGTTAGGTCTGGTATTTGCACTCATCTGGCTCGTACTTTCGCATTTTTCGCTTATTTGTTGGCCAGATCTCGGGTTTTTTGTGGTTTGGATCCAGTCGTAATGTGGTTCCACACCGAAACAGTCAGTTAAACCTGGTTGCGATTAATATTTTAGAGGATAACGCCGGTTATGCCTAGGTTAGGTCTGGTATTTGCAATCATCTGGCTCATACTTTCGCGTTTTTCGCACACTTGTTGGCCAGATCCTGGCCTTTTCCTGGTTCGGATCACGTAGTAATGTGGTACCACACTGATACAGTCAATAGAAGCTGGTTCCGATTAGTATTTTAGAGGATAACGCTGGTTATGTCTGTGTTAGTTCTGGCATTTGCAATCATCTGGCTCATACTTTCGCGTTTTTCGCAAACTTGTTGGCCAGATCCTGGGTTTTTTCAGGTTTGGATCCCGTAGTAATGTGGTTCCACACCGAAACGGTCAACTAAACCTGGCTGCGATTGATATTTTAGAGAATAAGGCCGGTGATGTCTGGGTTAGGTCTGGTATTTGCCCTCATCTGGCTCGTACTTTCGCATTTTTCGCTTACCTGCTGGCCAGATCCTGGCATTTTCTGGCTTGGACCACGTAGTAAAGTGGTACCACACTGAAACAGTCAATTAAACCTGGTTGCAATTAATATTTTAGAGGATAACGCCGGTTATGTCTCGGTTAGGTCTGGGATTTGCCCTCATCTGGCTCGTACTTTCGCATTTTTCACATACTTTTTGGCAAGATCCTGGCCTTTTTCTGGCCTGGACCACGTAGTAATGTGGGGCCACACCGAAACAGTCAACTAAACCTGGTTGCGAATATTATTTTAGAGGATAACGCCGGTTATGTCTGGGTTAGTTCTGGTATTTCCAACCATCTGGCTCATACTTTCGCATTTTTCGCATACTTGTTGGCCAGATCCTGGCCTTTTTCTGGCTTGGACCACGTAGTAATGTGGTACCACACTGAAACAGTCAATTAAACCTTGTTGCGATTAATATTTTAGAGGATAACGCCGGTTATGTCTGGGTTAGTTCTGTTATTTCCAACCATCAGGCTCATACTTTCGCATTTTTCGCTTACTTGTTGGCCAGATCCTGGCCTTTTTCTGGTCTGGATCACGTAGTACTGTGGTACCACACTGAAACAGTCTGTAGAAGCTGGTTCCGATTAGTAGTTTACAGGATAACGTTGGTTATGTGTGGGTTAGGTCTGGTATTTGCCCTCACCTGGCTCGTACTTTCGCATTTTTCACATACTTTTTGGCAAGATTCTGGCCTTTTTCTGGCTTGGATCACGTAGTAATGTGGTTCCACACTGTCAATAAAAGCTGGTTCCGATAAGTATTTTAGAGGATAACGCAGGTTATGTCTGGGTTATTTCTGGTATTTCCAAGCATCTGGCTCATACTTTCGCATTTTTCGCATACTTGTTGGCCAGATCCTGGCCTTTTTCTGGCTTGGACCACGTTGCAATGTGGTACCACACTGAAGCAGTCAATTAAACCTTGTTGCGATTAATATTTTAGAGGATAACGCCGGTTATGTCTGGGTTAGTTCTGGTATTTCCAACCATCTTGCTCATACTTTCGCATTTTTCGCTTACCTGCTGGCCAGATCCTGGCATTTTCTGGCTTGGACCACGTAGTAAAGTGGTACCACACTGAAACAGTCAATTAAACCTGGTTGCGATTAATATTTTAGAGGATGTCGCCGTTTATGTCTCGGTTATGTCTGGGATTTGCCCTCATCTGGCTCGTACTTTCGCATTTATCGAATACTTGTTGACCAGATCCTGGCCTTTTTCTGGCTTGGATCACGTAGTAATGTGGTTCCACACTGTCAATAAAAGCTGGTTCCGATAAGTATTTTAGAGGATAACGCAGGTTATGTGTGGGTTACTTCTGGTATTTCCAACCATCTGGCTCATACTTTCGCATTTTTCGCTTACCTGCTGGCCAGATCCTGGCCTTTTTCTGGCTTGAACCACGTAGTAATGTGGTACCACACTGAAACAGTCAATTAAACCTTGTTGTGATTAATATTTTAGAGGATAACGCTGGTTATGTCTGGGTTAGTTCTGGTATTTGCACTCATCTGACTCGTACTTTCGCGTTTTTCGCATACTACTTGGCCAGATCCTGGCCTTTTTCTGGTTTGGATCACGTAGAAATGTGGTACCACACTGAAACAGTCAATAGAAGCCGTTCCGATTAGTATTTTGGAGAATAACGCCGGTTATGTCTCGGTTAGGTCTGGGAGTTGCCCTCATCTTGCTTGTACTTTCGCAATTTTCGCATACTTGTTGGCCAGATCCTGGGCTTTTTCTGGTTTGTATCACGTAGTAATGTGGTACCACACTGTCAATCAAAGCTGGTTTCGATTAGTATTTTAGAGAATAACGCAGGTTATG
This sequence comes from Colletes latitarsis, assembly GCF_051014445.1. Lineage (NCBI taxonomy): Eukaryota > Metazoa > Arthropoda > Insecta > Hymenoptera > Colletidae > Colletes > Colletes latitarsis. The sequence continues at coordinate 5,650,624 of NC_135137.1, forward strand.
TCTGGGTTATTTCTGGTATTTCCAACCATCTGCCTCATACTTTCGCATATTTCGCATACTTGTTGGCCAGATCCTGGCCTTTTTCTGGTTTGGATCACGTAGTAACGCGGTACCACACCGAAACGGTCAATTAATCCTGGTTGCGATTAATATTTTAGAGGATAACGACGCTTATGTCGAGGTTAGGTCTGGGATTTGACCTCATCTGGCTCGTACTTTCGCATTTTTCGCATACTTGTTGGCCAGATCCTGGCCTTTTTCTGGTTTGGAACACGTAGTAACGCGGTACCACACCGAAACGGTCAATTAATCCTGGTTGCGATTAATATTTTAGAGGACAACGCCGGTTATGTCTGGGTCAGCTCTGGTATTTGCCCTCATCTGGCTCGTACTTTCGCATTTTTTGCATACTTCTTGGCCAGATCCTGGCCTTTTTCTGGTTTGGATCACGTAGTAATGCGGTACCATACCGAAACAGTCAATTAAACCTGGTTGCAATTAATATTTTAGAGGATAACGCCGGTTATGTCTCGGTTAGGTCGGGGATTTGCCCTCATCTGGGTCGTACTTTCGCACTTTTCGCTGACTTGTTGGCCAGATCCTTGCCCTTTTCTGGCTTGTACCACATAGTAATGTGGTACCACACTGAAACAGTCAATTAATCCTGGTTGCGATTAATATTTTAGAGGACAACGCCGGTTATGTCTGGGTCAGCTCTGGTATTTGCCCTCATCTGGCTCGTACTTTCGCATTTTTTGCATACTTCTTGGCCAGATCCTGGCCTTTTTCTGGATTGGATCACGTAGTAATGCGGTACCACACCGAAACAGTCAATTAAACCTGGTTACAATTAATATTTTAGAGGATGACGCCGGTTACGTCTCGGGTTGGTCTGAGATTTGTCCTCATCTGACTTGTACTTTCGCATTTTTCGCTTACTTGTTGGCCAGTTGCTGGCCTTTTTCTGGCTTGGACCACGTAGCAACGTGGTACCACACTGAAACAGTCAAATAAAACTGGTTGCGATTAATATTTTAGAGGATAACGCCGTTATGTCACGGTTAGGTCTGGTATTTGCACTCATCTGGCTCGTACTTTCGCATTTTTCGCTTATTTGTTAGCCAGATCTCGGGTTTTTTGTGGTTTGGATCCAGTCGTAATGTGGTTCCACACCGAAACAGTCAGTTAAACTTGGTTGCGATTAATATTTTAGAGGATAACGCCGGTTATGCCTAGGTTAGGTCTGGTGTTTGCAATCATCTGGCTCATACTTTCGCGTTTTTCGCACACTTGTTGGCCAGATCCTGGCCTTTTCCTGGTTCGGAACACGTAGTAATGTGGTACCACACTGATACAGTCAATAGAAGCTGGTTCCGATTAGTATCTTAGAGGATAACGCTGGTTATGTCTGTGCTAGATCTGGCATTTGCAATCATCTGGCTCATACTTTCGCGTTTTTCGCAAACTTGTTGGCCAGATCCTGGGTTTTTTCAGGTTTGGATCCCGTAGTAATGTGGTTCCACACCGAAACGGTCAACTAAACCTGGCTGCGATTGATATTTTAGAGAATAAGGCCGGTGATGTCTGGGTTAGGTCTGGTATTTGCCCTCATCTGGCTCGTACTTTCGCATTTTTCGCTTACCTGCTGGCCAGATCCTGGCATTTTCTGGCTTGGACCACGTAGTAAAGTGGTACCACACTGAAACAGTCAATTAAACCTGGTTGCAATTAATATTTTAGAGGATAACGCCGGTTATGTCTCGGTTAGGTCTGGGATTTGCCCTCATCTGGCTCGTACTTTCGCATTTTTCACATACTTTTTGGCAAGATCCTGGCCTTTTTCTGGCCTGGACCACGTAGTAATGTGGGGCCACAACGAAACAGTCAACTAAACCTGGTTGCGAATATTATTTTAGAGGATAACGCCGGTTATGTCTGGGTTAGTTCTGGTATTTGCTATCATCTGGCACATACTTTCGCGTTTTTCGCATACTTGTTGGCCAGATCCTAGCCTTTTTCTGGTCTGGATCACGTAGTAATGCGGTACCACACCGAAACAGTCAATTAAACTGGTTGAGATTAATATTTTAGAGGATAACGCCGGTTATGTCTCGGTTAGGACTGGGATTTGCCCTCATGTGGCCCGTACTTTCGCACTTTTCGCATACTTCTTGGCCAGATCCTGGGCTTTTTCTGGCTTGGATCACGTAGTAATGTGGTTCCACACCGAAACAGCCAATTAAACCTGGTTGCGATTAATATTTTAGAGGATAACGCCGGTTATGTCTGGGTTAGTTCTGGTATTTCCAACCATCTGGCTCATACTTTCGCATTTTTCGCATACTTGTTGGCCAGATCCTGCCCTTTTTCTGGCTTGGACCACGTAGTAATGTGGTACCACACTGAAACAGTCAATTAAACCTTGTTGCGATTAATATTTTAGAGGATAACGCCGGTTATGTCTGGGTTAGTTCTGTTATTTCCAACCATCTGGCTCATACTTTCGCATTTTTCGCTTACTTGTTGGCCAGATCCTGGCCTTTTTCTGGTCTGGATCACGTAGTACTGTGGTACCACACTGAAACAGTCTGTAGAAGCTGGTTCCGGTTAGTAGTTTACAGGATAACGTTGGTTATGTCTGGGTTAGGTCTGGTATTTGCCCTCACCTGGCTCGTACTTTCGCATTTTTCGCTTACTTGTAGGCCAGATCCTGGCCTTTTTCTGGTTTGGATCACGTAGTAATGTGGTACCACACTGAAACAGTCTATAGAAGCTGGTTCCGATTAGTATTTTAGAGGATAACGTTGGTTATGGCTGGGTTAGGTCTGGTATTTGCCCCCATCTGGCTCGTACTTTCGTATTTTTCACATACTTTTTGGCAAGATCCTGGCCTTTTTCTGGCTTGGACCACGTAGTAATGTGGTACCACACTGAAACAGTCAATTAAACCTGGTTCCGATTAATATTTTAGAGGATAACGCCGGTTATGTCTTGGTTTGGTCTGGGATTTGCCCTCATCTGGCTCGTACTTTCGCATTTTTCACATACTTTTTGGCAAGATTCTGGCCTTTTTCTGGCTTGGATCACGTAGTAATGTGGTTCCACACTGTCAATAAAAGCTGGTTCCGATAAGTATTTTAGAGGATAACGCAGGTTATGTCTGGGTTATTTGTGGTATTCCCAACCATGGGCTCATACTTTCGCACTTTTCGCATACTTGTTGGCCAGATCCTGGGCTTTTTCTGGCTTGGATCACGTAGTAATGTGGTTCCACACTGTCAATAAAAGCTGGTTCCGATAAGTATTTTAGAGGATAACGCAGGTTATGTCTGGGTTATTTCTGGTATTTCCAACCATCTGGCTCATACTTTCGCATTTTTCGCATACTTGTTGGCCAGATCCTGGCCTTTTTCTGGCTTGGACCACGTTGCAATGTGGTACCACACTGAAACAGTCAATTAAACCTTGTTGCGATTAATATTTTAGAGGATAACGCCGGTTATGTCTGGGTTAGTTCTGGTATTTCCAACCATCTGGCTCATACTTTCGCATTTTTCGCTTACATGCTGGCCAGATCCTGGCATTTTCTGGCTTGGACCACGTAGTAAAGTGGTACCACACTGAAACAGTCAATTAAACCTGGTTGCGATTAATATTTTAGAGGATGTCGCCGCTTATGTCTCGGTTATGTCTGGGATTTGCCCTCATCTGGCTCGTACTTTCGCATATATCGAATACTTGTTGACCAGATCCTGGCCTTTTTCTGGCTTGGATCACGTAGTAATGTGGTTCCACACTGTCAATAAAATCTGGTTCCGATAAGTATTTTAGAGGATAACGCAGGTTATGTGTGGGTTATTTCTGGTATTTCCAACCATCTGGCTCATACTTTCGCATTTTTCGCTTACCTGCTGGCCAGATCCTGGCCTTTTTCTGGCTTGGACCACGTAGTAATGTGGTACCACACTGAAACAGTCAATTAAACCTTGTTGCGATTAATATTTTAGAGGATAACGCCGGTTATGTCTGGGTTAGTTCTGTTATTTCCAACCATCTGGCTCATACTTTCGCATTTTCGCTTACTTGATGGCCAGATCCTGGCCTTTTTCTGGTCTGGATCACGTAGTACTGTGGTGCTACACAGAAACAGTCTGTCGACGCTGGTTCCGATTAGTAGTTTACAGGATAACGCTGGTTATGTCTCAGGTAGGTCTGGGATTTGTCCTCATCTGGCTCGTTCTTTCGCATTTTTCGCTTACTTGTTGGCCAGATCCTGGCCTTTTTCTGGTTTGGATCACGTAGTACTGTGGTACTACACTGAAACAGTCAATTAAACCTGTTTCCGATTAATATTTTAGAGGATAACGCTGGTTATGTCTCAGGCAGGACTGGGATTTGTCCTCATCTGACTCATACTTTCGCATTTTTCACTTACTTGTTGGCCAGATCTCGGGTTTTTTGTGGTTTGGATCCCGTCGTAATGTGGTTCCACATTGAAACAGTCAATAGAAGCCCGTTCCGATTAGTATTTTAGAGGATAACGCTGGTAATGTCTGGGTTAGTTCTGCTATTTGCAATCATCTGGCTCATACTTTCGCATTTTTCGCATACTTGTTGGCCAGATCCTGGCCTTTTTCTGGTTTGGATCACGTAGTAACGCGGTACCACATCGAAACGGTCAATTAATCCTGGTTGCGATTATTATTTTAGAGGACAACGCCGGTTATGTCTGGATCAGGTCTGGTATTTGCCCTCATCTGGCTCGTCCTTTCGCATTTTTCGCATAGTTGTTGACCAGATCCAGGCCTTTTTCTGGTTTGGATCACGTAGTAATGCGGTACCATACCGAAACAGTCAATTAAACCTGGTTGCAATTAATATTTTAGAGGATAACGCCGGTTATGTCTCGGTTAGGTGTGGGATTTGCCCTCATCTGGCTCGTACTTTCGCATTTTTCGCATACTTGTTGGCCAGATCCTGGCCTTTTTCTGGTTTGGAACACGTAGTAAAGCGGTACCACACCGATACGGTCAATTAATCCTGGTTGCGATTAATATTTTAGAGGACAACGCCGGTTATGTCTGGATCAGGTCTGGTATTTGCCGTCATCTGGCTCGTACTTTCGCATTTTTTGCATACTTGATGGCCAGATCCCAGCCTATTTCTGGCTTGGATCACGTAGTAATGCGGTACCACACCTAAACAGTCAATTAATCCTGGTTGCGATTAATATTTTAGAGGATAACGCCTGTTATGTCTCGGTTAGTTCTGGTATTTGCCCTCGTCTGGCTCGAACTTTCGCATTTTTCGCATAGTTGTTGACCAGATCCTGGCCTTTTTCTGGTTTGGATCACGTAGTAATACGGTACCACACCGAAACAGTAAATTAGACCTGGCTGCAATTAATATTTTAGAGGATAGCGCAGGTTATGTCTCGGTTAGGTCTGGGATTTGCCCTCATCTGGCTCGTACTTTCGCACTTTTCGCATACTTGTTGGCCAGATCCTGGGCTTTTTCTGGCTTGGATCACGTAGTAATGTGGTTCCACACTGTCAATAAAAGCTGGTTCCGAATAGTCTTTAGAGGATAACGCTGATTATCTCTGGGTTGGTTCTGGTATTTGCAGTCATCTGGCTCATACTTACGCGTTTTTCGCATACTTATTCGGCAGATACTGGGTTTTTTCTGGTTTGGATAACGTAGTAATGTGGTACCATACTGAAACACTCAATAAAAGCTGGTTCCGATTAATAGTTTGGAAGATAACGCTGGTTACGTTTGGGTTAGTTCTGGTATTTGCACTCATCTGGCTCGTACTGACGCATTTTTCGTATACTTGTTGGCCAGATCCAGGGCTTTTTCTGGATTGGATCATGTAGTAATGCGGTACCACACCGAAACAGTCAATTAAACCTGTTTGCGATTAATATTTTAGAGGATAACGCCGGTTATGTCTCGGTTTGGTCTGGTATTAGCAATCATCTGGCTCGTACTTTCGCACTTTTCGCATACTAGTTGGCCAGATCCTGGCCTTTTTCTGGTTTGGATCACGTAGTACTGTGGTACCACACTGAAACAGTCTATAGAAGCAGGCTCCGATTAGTATTTTAGAGGATAACGCTGGTTATGTCTGGGTTAGGTCTGGTATTTGCCCCCATCTGGCTCGTACTTTTTTTTTTTTTTTTTTTTTTTTTGTCGTGGGGAAAATCTTCGAAAGACTCCCTCCCACCTCCTTGGGGAGAGGTGGGAGGGGTGTGTGGGATTCCCCGCGCCCGTACAACGACAGGCGCGGGACCAAAAACCCCACGGTGACCCTTCGGCACGCTTTGGGAGGATACCGGGAATCGCTCGAAGCATTCTTCCGGTATCCTCCCCGTGCCCGCGCTTTCGCGCCCATCCCCCGGGGGGACAATCGGTCCCCCCAGTAGACACACTGCCTCATAGCGGCGGGACGGGGCCACTCCATCCCGCCGCTATCCGTCCCGGGGCCGCGTTTAGTGGCGGCTGCGAGCCCCAACTCGCAACCGCCCGCGACCCCGTTTCCACCCCTCGGCGGCAGGCGTTCATGGCCGCACCAGACCGCCGAGGGTGCCTCGCCTTGCGTCGGACCGGTAGGGGGAGGCACTCCTACCCCCAACCGGTCCGACCCGGCGCCGCCTGGCGGGAGGAGGGTCCCCTCAGGACCCCCCTCCCAGCCTAGGTCATCCGCCACGCCGAGGCGGCCGCCCGCGACGCCTCGCGACCGGGCGACGACCTCGGGCCACCGCACGAGCGCGCGCTTCAGCACGCCGCTGAAGCTCGCGCTCCCTCCCCGCGGCCTCCTTCTGCAACATTACGTTCTCGCAGAAGGAGGCCACGGCCCTCCACTTCTCCTCGCTGCCGAGCATGGCGCGCACCACGCCCGGCAGCGAGACATCCCGCCCGACGACGCCGACCAGGACACGGCGCTCCCCCTCCCACGCGGGGCATACCTCCAGGGTATGATCCGCCGTGTCCTGCTCAGCGTCGCAGTGGCAGCAACGCGCCGTCGGCTCCTTCCCTATCCGGCACAGGTATCTTCCGAAGCTGCCATGCCCGGAAAATACCTGTGCCAGCCGGTAGGTGAGGCTGCCATGGCCTCTGTCCAGCCACTCCTTCAGGAGTGGCCGAACAGCCCCGACAGTCCGGTGCCCCGCGGTTGGCAGAGCCAGCCGCTCCTGCCACGCGAGCAACACGGACTGCCGGGCCTGGCGCTTCAAATCGCCCCAAGCAGGTTCCTGCCCGCCCGGGACCGCCCCCACCCCCGCGCGACGGTCGACGCGGTGCCGGTACATCGCCGCGTGCGACCGCGCGAGCAGGTCCATGGGCGGCATCCCCGCTAGAACCGTCGCCGCCTCATGTGACATGGTCCGATACCCGCGGACGACCCTGAGCGCCATGCGCCTCTGCACCCGACGCAGCATAGTCATGCTGCGCCGGGAGGCAGCCAGGTCGTCCGCCCAGACGGGGGCCCCGTATAGGGTCACCGACTGGACCATTGCCACATAGAGGCGACGAACTCGGCCCGCCGGGCCCGCCGGGCCCCCCAGGTTGGGCAGGATCCGGCCCAGAGCCGCAACCATCCTTTCCAACCGGGGGACCAGGCAGCGGAAATGCTTCTCGAAACGCCAGTGGCTATCGAGGATCAGCCCCAGATACCTGATCTGGGGCTTCACCTCGATGTCAGCCCCACCCACCCGAATCAGAGGGGGTGGCGGATCCTGCCGAGGTGAATGAAACGCAATCACCTCGGTCTTATGGACCGCCACCGTCATCCCCATCCCCCTGATCCGGTCGACGACGCGTTGCGACCCCTCCTCCGCGCGACGCATGGCCCTCCCCCAGTGCGCCCCGACGGCCAGCACCAGTGTGTCATCCGCATAACACACCGTGCTGACGCCGTCGGGGAGGCCGGCCCGCAACACCGAGTCGTACGCGATGTTCCACAGGAGTGGTCCAAGGACCGATCCCTGCGGAACACCGCAGTACACCTCCCTCCGCATATCACCATCCCGGCCCGGATACTCGATCCACCTGCCGCGGAGATAATCCCCGACGACCGCCCTGAGACAAGGGGGGACTCGATGATATTCGAGCCCCCTCCTTATCCCTTCCCAGGGGAGGGTGTTAAAGGCATTGGCAATATCCAAGGATATTGCCAATGCCACCCCTCCCCGGGAGACGGCCGCCTCCGAGAGGGCCCTCACACGACCTATCGCGTCGATAGTCGATCGGCCCCCCCGGAAACCGAACTGGCAGTCGGCCAGACCGGGATCACCCCGCGACAGGTGCTCGACGAGGCGGGCAGCAATCACACGCTCGAAGAGCTTGCCCACCTCGTCGAGGAGACAAATGGGCCGGTATGCGGAGGGAGACTCCGCGGGCCGACCCTCCTTCCGGAGGAGGACCATCCTCGCCACCTTCCAACTGGGGGGGAATCGCCCGTCCCTCAGGCAGCGGTCGAACAACCGCCTGAGGTCGGCCCCAAGGACGCCCTGGGTCAAGACCCAAACCCGGCCGGGCACACCATCCGGACCCGGGGCCGTGTTACGAACCCCGAGCCGTCTGATGGCCGCTGCCAGCTCCTCCTGCGTGACCCCCAGCTCGGCCGTCCACTCCACTGGGACAGCCGCCGCCGCCGGAGGACGCGGTCCCCTCTCCCCAATTGGGAAGAGTGTATTGACCACGTCCTCCAGCAGCCGGGGGTCAAGACCCTCGGTGACGGGTGGCGCCCACGGGCGGAGCTTATTCAGCACCACCTTATATGGGCGCCCCCATGGATCGTCATCAAGGGTCTGGAGGAGCTCCTTCCATGCCTGGGTCTTGGCCCGTTTGATGGCGACCTGCAGAGCAACCCGCGCCACGCGGTATGCTCCATACAGGTCATCAGCTGCCCTCGCTCGCGCGACGCCGTCGCCTGTACGTTGACGACGGCGCGCGCGGGTGTACTGGCGTCGGGCGCGGACAGTCGCGACTCGCAACTCCGCGATCGCGTCCGACCACCAGTACACAGCCCGGCGAGGAGAAGCCCGCCCGACCCGTGGCATCGCCGCGTCGCAAATACCCGCGACCAATGCCCCGAGCCGGGCGACCTCCTCCTCTATGCTCGGCAACTCGGCCGCTCCCTGCGGCCAAGTTGCAGCGAGGGCAGCTGCCATCAGGGCGTCCTTGTCCAGGCGCCGAAGCGCCCAGCGGCGTGGTGGGGTGCCACGCAGGCGGCCGTGTCGGGATGCACTCGCGGCGGCAGAGACCTCCATCCGGATGTACCGGTGATCGGAGAGTGTCTCTGCCCCCGCGACCACGTGCCAACCCGACACCATGCGCACGGCGTTGGGGGTCGCGAATCCAACATCCACGATGGACCCCCCATATCGCCGCACGCATGTGTGCTCCGACCCCCGGTTCAATACCCGGAGGTCGAGCCCCGCCGCCCAATCGCCCAGGATCCCGCCGCGAACGGAGGTCCTGGGGGATCCCCAAGCCACCGACTTGGCATTAAAATCCCCCAGGACCAGCACCGGCCGGGCCGCGTAGCGCTGCACGCATGCCGCGACCTCGGCCAGGTACAGCTCGAACGCAGCGTGACCGCTACGGGGCGAAATGTAGCACCCCACCACAGCGACTCCCCCCCAGTCCACGGCGACGAATCCCCGACCGCGCTCCAACAAGGAGAACGGTGGGGACCCGTCGCCCCCTCCCCATACCGTCGCCACCAAGCCGTCCGCGTCGCCCACCCAATGAGGGTGATCAGGGACGCGGTACGGCTCGGCGGCGACCGCCAGGCCAACCCCCCACTCCGCGAGGACTTGGGACATCAAGTCCTGTGCCGCGCGGCAGTGGTTGAGGTTGGCCTGGAGGAGGAGGCGGGGCGGCATTAATTAATGGCCGCGCCAGCCTCCTCCCGGCCGTCCGTCCCCGTAGCACCGTCCACCTCCATGGAGGACGATGCCACCGCCCTCGGCACCGGAGCCGGTGCAGCCCGCCTCTTCCTCTCCTTCCGGGAGGGGGGGGAGCACTTCTTGCTCCCCACCCTGTGATCGGCTGGCCTCCCCATGTCCGCACACAGCGGGCAGTGGGGGGCCGCCGAGCACTGGCTCGCACGGTGCTCTTTGGCACCGCAGCGGTAACACTGACCGCTGCGGTCCACCGGCGAGGTGCACCACTGCCTCACGTGCCCCAATTCGAGGCAGCGGTGACACTGGAGCGGGCGCGGCGCGAGGATTTCCACTCGCGCCGAAACCCACCCCACCAACACCCTCCCGGATTCCGCCACCTTACGGGCGGCGGAGAGGGGGCACCGGGCCCACACCGACCCGAGGCCGGAGGGCGACCTGCGGATCTCTCCGATCCGCAGGTCCTCCACAGGACAGTCCCCCGCCCTCGCAAGGGCACGGGCCACATCCTGTGCGCTGACCGAGTCGTCCAGCCCACAAACGCGCATCTCCGTGCGCTTCGTGGGCCGGGCGACCCGGACACCTCGCTCGCCCAGCTGCTCCCGGAGCCTCTGGGCGAGACGATCCGCCTTCGCGCCGCCTTCTGCACCGGGGATCTCCAGCAAGAGACCCCCGGTCACGGCCCTCTTCGCCCTCACGGAGGCGATGCCCAGCTCTTCCAGGGAGATATTCTCCCTGGCGAGCCGCATCGCCTCCGCGAGGGTCAGGTCGCCCCCCTGCGCAACGGTCAGCGTCACCGCTGCCGTTTTTGGGGGACGACCTGGTCGTGCCTTCCCGACCTTCGCGGCCTTTACCTTGGCCGCCGGCGGCGGAGGCGGAGGCTGCGGTTGCGAGGCCTTTCTCGCCGCCCGCTTCGCCTTCCGCCCCACCACCTCACTCCACGCCACCCCCCCTTGGGAGGGTGCTGTGGAGGACGCGACCACCGCGACCACGGGTACACCACCCCCCTTGGGGGTCGCGACCCGGGGCCCTGGTGCCGCAACGCTGGGCGGAGCCTTCACTCCGCCCTTCTTTGCCTTCCCCGACTGTACCGGAACAGGTCGGGGAGGCACCGCCTTCCTGCTGACCGCTCTTCCGGCGAGGAGCTCCTCCCGGAAGGCGGCCAGCTTGCCATCAATCATGTCCCCAATCCTCCTCAGAAGATCGTCTTCTGAGGAGGACGGGGACTTCTTCACGGGCGGAGTGCGGGTGGAGGGGCCCGCGGTGCCCCGCACCACTGCCGCCGCACTCCGCTTATTTACCTCTGCCGAGGGACGCGGCGGTGGAGGAGGAGGGAGGATGGGAGGGAGGGCCGCGCTGTTCCACAGCGCCTCTGCCCTCCTCCTCCCCTGTCGCTCCTCCTCCAACAGGAGCTGCAGACGGGCGTTCCGCCCTCTGAGCTCCCGCGCCGCCTCCCTCATTTCCTCCGCCGCGGCCTTCAGGGCCTCCGCGCCACCGCTTTTCTGCCCCTTAAAGGCGCAGGCAGCGGCGACTTTCTCCACCCGCCTCAGGGACGAGGAGATCCTCTCCGAATCTGGCTCGTACTTTCGCATTTTTCGCTTACCTGCTGGCCAGATCCTGGCCTTTCTCTGGCTTAGACCACGTAGTAAAGTGGTACCACACTGAAACAGCCAATTAAACCTGGTTGCGATTAATATTATTGAGGATAACGCCGGTTTTTGTCTCGGTTAGGTCTGGGAGTTGCCCTTGTCTTGCTCGTACTTTCGCAATTTTCGCATACTTGTTGGCCAGATCCTGGGCTTTTTCTGGTTTGGATCACGTAGTAATGTGGTACCACACTGTCAATCAAAGCTGGTCTCGATAAGTATTTTAGAGGATAACGCAGGTTTTGTCTGGGTTATTTCTGGTATTTCCAACCATCAGGCTCATACTTTCGCATTTTTCGCATACTTGTTGGCCAGATCCTGGTCTTTTTCTGGTTTGGATCACGTAGTAACGCGGTACCACATCGAAACGGTCAATTAATCCTGGTTGCGATTACTATTTTAGAGGATAACGCCGGTATGTCTGGGTTAGATCTGGTATTTGCCCTCATCTGGCTCGTACTTTCGCATTTTTCGCATAATTGTCGGCCAGATCCTGGCCTTTTTGTGGTTTGGATCACGTAGTAATACGGTACCACACCGAAACAGTAAATTAAACCTGGTTGCGATTAATATTTTTAGAGGATAGCGCAGGTTATGTCTCGGTAAGGTCTGGGATTTGCCCACATCTGGCTCGTACTTTCGCATTTCTCGTATACTAGTTGGCCAGATCCTGGGCTTTTTGTGGTTTGGATCCCGTCGTAATGTGGTTCCACACCGAAACAGTCAATTGAACCTGATTGCGATTAATATTTTAGGGGATAGCGCAGGTTATGTCTCGGTTTGGTCTGGGATTTGCCCTCATCTGGCTCGTACTTTCGCATTTCTCGCATACTAGTTGGCCAGATCCTGGGTTTTCTCTGATTTGGATCCCGTAGTAATGATGTTCCACACCGAAACAGTCAATTAAACTGGTTCCGATTAATATTTTAGAGGATAACGCCGGTTATGTCTCGGTTAGTTCTGGTATTTGCCCTCATCTGGCCCGTACTTTCGCATTTTTCGCATACTTGTTGGCCAGATCCTGGCCTTTTTGTGGTTTGGATCACGTTGTAACGCGGCACCACAACGAAACAGTCAATTAATCCTGGTTGCGATTAATATTTTAGAGGATAACGCCGGTTATGTCTCGGTAAGGTCTGGGATTTGCCCACATCTGGCTCGTACTTTCGCATTTCTCGTATACTAGTTGGCCAGATCCTGGGCTTTTTCTGGTTTGTATCACGTAGTAATGTGGTACCACACTGAAACAGTCAGTTAAACCTGGTTCCGATTAATATTTTAGAGGATAACGCAGGTTATGCCTCGGTTAGTTCTGGTATTTGCCCTCATCTGGCCCGTACTATCGCATTTTTCGCATACTTGTTGGCCAGATCCTGGCCTTTTTGTGGTTTGGATCACGTTGTACCGCGGCACCACAACGAAACAGTCAATTAATCCTGGTTGCGATTAATATTTTAGAGGATAACGCCGGTTATGTCTGGGTTAGGTCTGGTATTTGCCCTCATCTGGCTCGTACTTTCGCATTTTTCGCATAATTGTTGGCCAGATCCTGGCCTTTTTGTGGTTTGGATCACGTAGTAATACGGTACCACACCGAAACAGTAAATTAAACCTGGTTGCGATTAATATTTTTAGAGGATAGCGCAGGTTATGTCTCGGTAAGGTCTGGGATTTGCCCACATCTGGCTCGTACTTTCGCATTTCTCGTATACTAGTTGGCCAGATCCTGGGCTTTTTCTGGTTTGGATCCCGTCGTAATGTGGTTCCACACCGAAACAGTCAATTAAACCTGGTTGCGATCAATATCTTAGAGGATAGCGCAGGTTATGTCTCGGTTAGGTCTGGGATTTGCCCTCATCTGACTCATACTTTCGCATTTTTCGCTTACTTGTTGGCCAGATCTCGGGTTTTTTGTGGTTTGGATCCCGTCGTAATGTGGTTCCACACCGAAACAGTCAATTGAACCTGATTGCGATTAATATTTTAGGGGATAGCGCAGGTTATGTCTCGGTTTGTTCTGGGATTTGCCCTCATCTGGCTCGTACTTTCGCATTTCTCGCATACTAGTTGGCCAGATCCTGGGTTTTCTCTGATTTGGATCCCGTAGTAATGATGTTCCACACCGAAACAGTCAATTAAACTGGTTCCGATTAATATTTTAGAGGATAACGCCGGTTATGTCTCGGTTAGGTCTGGGATTTGCCCTCATCTGGCTCGTACTTTCGCACTTTTCGCATACTTGTTGGCCAGATCCTGGCCTTTTTCTGGTTTGGATCACGTAGTAATACGGTACCACACCGAAACAGTAAATTAAACCTGGTTGCGATTAATATTTTAGAGGATAGCGCAGGTTATATCTCGGTTAGGCCTGGGATTTGCCCTCATCTGGCTCGTACTTTCGCATTTTTCGCGTCCTTGTTGGCCAGATCCTGGGCTTTTTCAGGCTTTGACATGGCAGTAATGTGGTACCACACTGAAACAGTCAGTTAAACCTGGTTCCGATTAATATTTTAGAGGATAACGCAGGTTATGCCTCGGTTAGTTCTGGTATTTGCCCTCATCTGGCCCGTACTTTCGCATTTTTCGCATACTTGTTGGCCAGATCCTGGCCTTTTTCTGGTTTGGATCATGTTGTAACGCGGCACCACAACGAAACAGTCAATTAATCCTGGTTGCGATTAATATTTTAGAGGATAACGCCGGTTATGTCTGGGTTAGGTCTGGTATTTGCCCTCATCTGGCTCGTACTTTCGCATTTTTCGCATACTTGTTGGCCAGATCCTGGCCTTTTTGTGGTTTGGATCACGTAGTAATACGGTACCACACCGAAACTGTAAATTAAACCTGGTTGCGATTAATATTTTTAGAGGATAGCGCAGGTTATGTCCCGGTAAGGGCTGGGATTTGCCCACATCTGGCTCGTACTTTCGCATTTCTCGCATACTAGTTGGCCAGATCCTGGGCTTTTTCTGGTTTGGATCACGTCGTAATGTGGTATCACACTGTCAATAAAAGCTGGTTCCAGATAGTATTTTAGGGGATAACGCCGGTTATGTCTGGGTTAGGTCCGGTATTTGCCCTCATCTGTCTCATACTTACTCGTTATTCGCATACTTGTTGGCCAGATCGTGGGCTTTTTCGGGCTTTGACATGACAGTAATGTGGTACCACACTTGAACAGTCAATTAATCCTGGTTCCGATTAATATTTTAGAGGATAGCGCAGGTTATGTCTCGGTTAGGTCTGGTATTTGCCCTCATCTGGCTCGTACTTTCGCATTTCTCGCATACTAGTTGGCCAGATCCTGGGCTTTTTCTGGTTTGGATCACGTAGTAATACGGTACCACACCGAAACATTAAATTAAACCTGGTTCCGATTAGTATTTTAGGGGATAACGCCGGTTATGTCTGGATTAGGTCTGGTATTTGCCCTCATCTGACTCTTACTTTCGCATTTTTCGCATACTTGTTGGCCAGATCCTGGCCTTTTTCTGGATTGGAGCACGTTGTAACGCGGCACCACACCCAAACAGTCAATTAATCCTTGTTGCGATTAATATTTTAGAGGATATCGCCGGTTATGTCTGGGTTAGGTCTGGTATTTGCCCTCATCTGGCTCGAGCTTTCGCATTTTTCGCATAGTTGTTGACCAGATCCTGGCCTTTTTCTGGTTTGGATCACGTAGTAATACGGTACCACACCGAAACAGTAAATTAAACCTGGTTGCGATTAATATTTTAGAGGATAGCGCAGGTTATGTCTCGGTTAGGCCTGGGATTTGCCCTCATCTGGCTCGTACTTTCGCATTTTTCGCGTCCTTGTTGGCCAGATCCTGGGCTTTTTCAGGCTTTGACATGGCAGTAATGTGGTACCACACTGAAACAGTCAGTTAAACCTGGTTCCGATTAATATTTTAGAGGATAACGCAGGTTATGCCTCGGTTTGTTCTGGTATTTGCCCTCATCTGGCCCGTACTTTCGCATTTTTCGCATACTTGTTGGCCAGATCCTGGCCTTTTTCTGGTTTGGATCATGTTGTAACGCGGCACCACAACGAAACAGTCAATTAATCCTGGTTGCGATTAATATTTTAGAGGATAACGCCGGTTATGTCTGAGTTAGGTCTGGTATTTGCCCTCATCTGGCTCGTACTTTCGCATTTTTCGCATACTTGTTGGCCAGATCCTGGCCTTTTTGTGGTTTGGATCACGTAGTAATACGGTACCACACCGAAACAGTAAATTAAACCTGGTTGCGATTAATATTTTTAGAGGATAGCGCAGGTTATGTCTCGGTAAGGTCTGGGATTTGCCCACATCTGGCTCGTACTTTCGCATTTCTCGCATACTAGTTGGCCAGATCCTGGGCTTTTTCTGGTTTGTATCACGTAGTAATGTGGTACCACACTGAAACAGTCAATAAAAGCTGGTTCCGATTAGTATTTTAGGGGATAACGCCCGTTATGTCTGGGTTAGTTCTGGTATTTGCCCCCATCAGGTTCGTACTTTCGCATTTTTCGCTTACTTGTTGGCCAGATCTCGGGTTTTTTGTGGTTTGGATCCCGTCGAAATGTGGTTCCACACCGAAACAGTCAATTAAACCTGGTTGCGATCAATATCTTAGAGGATAGCGCAGGTTATGTCTCGGTTAGGTCTGGGATTTGCCCTCATCTGACTCATACTTTCGCATTTTTCGCTTACTTGTTGGCCAGATCTCGGGTTTTTTGTGGTTTGGATCCCGTCGTAATGTGGTTCCACACCGAAACAGTCAATTAAACCTGGTTGCGATCAATATCTTAGAGGATAGCGCAGGTTATGTCTCGGTTAGGTCTGGGATTTGCCCTCATCTGACTCATACTTTCGCATTTTTCGCTTACTTGTTGGCCAGATCTCGGGTTTTTTGTGGTTTGGATCCCGTCGTAATGTGGTTCCACACCGAAACAGTCAATTGAACCTGGTTGCGATTAATATTTTAGGGGATAGCGCAGGTTATGTCTCGGTTAGGTCTGGGATTTGTCCTCATCTGGCTCGTACTTTCGCATTTCTCGCATACTAGTTGGCCAGATCTTGGGTTTTCTCTGATTTGGATCCCGTAGTAATGATGTTCCACACCGAAACAGTCAATTAAACTGGTTCCGATTAATATTTTAGAGGATAACGCCGGTTATGTCTCGGTTAGGTCTGGGATTTGCCCTCATCTGGCTCGTACTTTCGCACTTTTCGCATACTTGTTGGCCAGATCCTGGGCTTTTTCTGGTTTGGATCACGTTGAAATGTGGTACCACACTGTCAATAAAAGCTGATTCCGATTAGTATTTTAGAGGATAACGCAGGTTATGTCTGGGTTATTTCTGGTATTTGCAATCATCTGGCTCATACTTTCGCATTTTTCGCATACTTGTTGGCGAGATCCTGGCCTTTTCCTGGTTTGGATCACGTAGCAACGCGGTACCACACTGATACAGTCAATAAAAGCTGGTTCCGATTAGTATTTTAGGGGATAACGCCGGTTATGTCTCGGTTAGGTCTGGGATTTGCCCTCATCTGGCTCGTACTTTCGCATTTCTCGCATACTAGTTGGCCAGATCCTGGGCTTTTTCTGGTTTGTATCACGTAGTAATGTGGTACCACACTGATACAGTCAATAAAAGCTGGTTCCGATTAGTATTTTAGGGGATAACGCCGGTTATGTCTGGGTTAGGTCTCGTATTTGCCCTGATCTGGCTCGAACTTTCGCATTTTTCGCATACTTGTTGGCCAGATCCTGGCCTTTTTCTGGTTTGGATCACGTAGTAATACGGTACCACACCGAAACAGTAAATTAAACCTGGTTGCGATTAATATTTTAGAGGATAACGCCGGTCATGTCTGGGTTAGGTCTGGTATTTGCCCTCATCTGGCTCGAACTTTCGCATTTTTCGCATAGTTGTTGACCAGATCCTGGCCTTTTTCTGGTTTGGATCACGCAGTAATACGGTGCCACACCGAAACAGTAAATTAAACCTGGTTGCGATTAATATTTTAGAGGATAACGCCGGTTATGTCTGGGTTAGTTCTGGTATTTCCAACCATCTGGCTCATACTTTCGCATTTTTCGCATACTTGTTGGCCAGATCCTGGCCTTTTTCTGGTTTGGATCACGTAGTAATACGGTACCACACCGAAACAGTAAATTAAACCTGGTTGCGATTAATATTTTAGAGGATAGCGCAGGTTATGTCTCGGTTAGGTCTGGGCTTTGCCCTCATCTGGCTCGTACTTTCGCATTTCTCGCATACTAGTTGGCCAGATCCTGGGCTTTTTCTGGTTTGGATCACGTCGTAATGTGGTACCACACTGAAACAGTCAATAAAAGCTGGTTCCGATTAGTATTTTAGGGGATAACGCCGGTTATGTCTGGGTTAGGTCTGGTATTTGCCCTCATCTGGCTCGTACTTTCGCATTTTTCGCATACTTGTTGGCCAGATCGTGGGCTTTTTCGGGCTTTGACATGGCAATAATGTGGTACCACACTGAAACAGTCAATTAAACCTGGTTCCGATTAATATTTTAGAGGATAGCGCATGTTATGTCTCGGTTAGGTCTGGTATTTGCCCTCATCTGGCTCATACTTTCGCATTTTTCGCATACTTGTTGGCCAGATCGTGGGCTTTTTCGGGCTTTGACATGGCAGTAATGTGGTACCACACTGAAACAGTCAATTAATCCTGGTTGCGATTAATATTTTTAGAGGATAGCGCAGGTTATGTCTCGGTTAGGTCTGGGATTTGCCCACATCTGGCTCGTACTTTCGCATTTCTCGCATACTAGTTGGCCAGATCCTGGGCTTTTTCTAGTTTGTATCACGAAGTAATGTGGTACCACACTGATACAGTCAATAAAAGCTGGTTCCGATTAGTATTTTAGGAGATAACGCCGGTTATGTCTGGGTTAGGTCTGGTATTTGCCCTCATCTGGCTCGTACTTTCGCATTTCTCGCATACTTGTTGGCCAGATCCTGGCCTTATTCTGATTTGGATCGCGTTGTAACGCGGCACCACACCCAACCAGTCAATTAATCCTGGTTGCGATTAATATTTTAGAGGATAACGCCGGTTATGTCTGGGTTAGGTCTGGTATTTGCCCTCATCTGGCTCGAGCTTTCGCATTTTTCGCATAGTTGTTAACCAGATCCTGGCCTTTTTCTGGTTTGGATCACGTAGTAATACGGTACCACACCGAAACAGTAAATTAAACCTGGTTGCGATTAATATTTTAGAGGATAGCGCAGGTTACGTCTCGGTTAGGTCTGGGATTTGCCCTCATCTGGCTCGTACTTTCGCATTTTTCGCATCCTTGTTGGTCAGATCCTGGGCTTTTTCTGGTTTGGATCACGTCGTAATGTGGTACCACACTGAAACAGTCAATTAAACCTGGTTCCGATTAATATTTTAGAGGATAACGCAGGTTATGCCTCGGTTAGTTCTGGTATTTGCCCTCATCTGGCTCGTACTTTCGCATTTTTCGCATACTTGTTGGCCAGATCCTGGCCTTTTTCTGGTTTGGATCACCTTGTGACGCGGCACCACAACGAAACAGTCAATTAATCCTGGTTGCGATAAATATTTTAGAGGATAACGCCGGTTATGTCTGGGTTAGGTCTGGTATTTGCCCTCATCTGGCTCGAACTTTCGCATTTTTCGCATAGTTGTTGACCAGATCCTGGCCTTTTTCTGGTTTGCATCACGTAGTAATACGGTACCACACCGAAACAGTAAATTAACCCTGGTTGCGATTAATATTTTAGAGGATAGCGCAGGTTATGTCTCGGTTAGGTCTGGGATTTGCCCTCATCTGGCTCGTACTTTCGCATTTCTCGCATACTAGTTGGCCAGATCCTGGGCTTTTTCTGGTTTGGATCACGTCGTAATGTGGTACCACACTGAAACAGTCAATAAAAGCTGGTTCCGATTAGTATTTTAGGGGATAACGCCGGTTATGTCTGGGTTAGGTCTGGTATTTGCCCTCATCTGGCTCGTACTTTCGCATTTTTCGCATACTTGTTGGCCAGATCGTGGGCTTTTTCGGGCTTTGACATGGCAATAATGTGGTACCACACTGAAACAATCAATTAAACCTGGTTCCGATTAATATTTTAGAGGATAGCGCATGTTATGTCTCGGTTAGGTCTGGTATTTGCCCTCATCTGGCTCATACTTTCGCATTTTTCGCATACTTGTTGGCCAGATCGTGGGCTTTTTCGGGCTTTGACATGGCAGTAATGTGGTACCACACTGAAACAGTCAATTAATCCTGGTTGCGATTAATATTTTTAGAGGATAGCGCAGGTTATGTCTCGGTTAGGTCTGGGATTTGCCCACATCTGGCTCGTACTTTCGCATTTCTCGCATACTAGTTGGCCAGATCCTGGGCTTTTTCTGGTTTGTATCACGTAGTAATGTGGTACCACACTGATACAGTCAATAAAAGCTGGTTCCGATTAGTATTTTAGGGGATAACGCCGGTTATGTCTGGGGTAGGTCTGGGATTTGCCCTCATCTGGCTCATACTTTCGCATTTTTCGCATACTTGTTGGCCAGATCGTGGGCTTTTTCGGGCTTTGACATGGCAGTAATGTGGTATCACGCTTGAACAGTCAATGAATCCTGGTTCCGATTAATATTTCAGATGATAGCGCAGGTTATGTCTCGGTTAGGTCTGGTATTTGCGCTCATCTGGCTCGAACTTTCGCATTTTTCGCATAGTTGTTGACCAGATCCTGGCCTTTTTCTGGTTTGCATCACGTAGTAATACGGTACCACACCGAAACAGTAAATTAACCCTGGTTGCGATTAATATTTTAGAGGATAGCGCAGGTTATGTCTCGGTTAGGTCTGGGATTTGCCCTCATCTGGCTCGTACTTTCGCATTTCTCGCATACTAGTTGGCCAGATCCTGGGCTTTTTCTGGTTTGGATCACGTCGTAATGTGGTACCACACTGAAACAGTCAATAAAAGCTGGTTCCGATTAGTATTTTAGGGGATAACGCCGGTTATGTCTGGGTTAGGTCTGGTATTTGCCCTCATCTGGCTCGTACTTTCGCATTTTTCGCATACTTGTTAACCAGATCGTGGGCTTTTTCGGGCTTTGACATGGCAATAATGTGGTACCACACTGAAACAGTCAATTAAACCTGGTTCCGATTAATATTTTAGAGGATAGCGCATGTTATGTCTCGGTTAGGTCTGGTATTTGCCCTCATCTGGCTCATACTTTCGCATTTTTCGCATACTTGTTGGCCAGATCGTGGGCTTTTTCAGGCTTTGACATGGCAGTAATGTGGTACCACACTGAAACAGTCAATTAATCCTGGTTGCGATTAATATTTTTAGAGGATAGCGCAGGTTATGTCTCGGTTAGGTCTGGGATTTGCCCACATCTGGCTCGTACTTTCGCATTTCTCGCATACTAGTTGGCCAGATCCTGGGCTTTTTCAGGTTTGTATCACGTAGTAATGTGGTACCACACTGATACAGTCAATAAAAGCTGGTTCCGATTAGTATTTTAGGGGATAACGCCGGTTATGTCTGGGTTAGGTCTGGGATTTGCCCTCATCTGGCTCATACTTTCGCATTTTTCGCATACTTGTTGGCCAGATCGTGGGCTTTTTCGGGCTTTGACATGGCAGTAATGTGGTATCACGCTTGAACAGTCAATTAATCCTGGTTCCGATTAATATTTCAGAAGATAGCGCAGGTTATGTCTCGGTTAGGTCTGGTATTTGCCCTCATCTGGCTCGTACTTTCGCATTTCTCGCATACTAGTTGGTCAGATCCTGGGCTTTTTCTGGTATGGATCACGTCGTAATGTGGTACCACACTGAAACAGTCAATAAAAGCTGGTTCCGATTAGTATTTTAGGGGATAACGCCGGTTATGTCTGGGTTAGGTCTGGTATTTGCCCTCATCTGGCTCGTACTTTCGCATTTTTCGCATACTTGTTGGCCAGATCCTGGCCTTATTCTGTTTTGGATCACGTTGTAACGCGGCACCACACCCAAACAGTCAATTAGTCCTGGTTGCGATTAATATTTTAGAGGATAACGCCGGTTATGTCTGGGTTAGGTATGGTATTTGCCTTCATCTGGCTCGAACTTTCGCATTTTTCGCATAGTTGTTAACCAGATCCTGGCCTTTTTCTGGTTTGGATCACGTAGTAATACGGTACCACACCGAAACAGTAAATTAAACCTGGTTGCGATTAATATTTTAGAGGATAGCGCAGGTTATGTCTCGGTTAGGTCTGGGATTTGCCCTCATCTGGCTCGTACTTTCGCATTTTTCGCATCCTTGTTGGCCAGATCCTGGTCTTTTTCAGGCTTTGCATGGCAGTAATGTGGTACCACACTGAAGCAGTCAATTAAACCTGGTTCCGATTAATATTTTAGAGGATAACGCAGGTTATGCCTCGGTTAGTTCTGGTATTTGCCCTCATCTGGCTCGTACTTTCGCATTTTTCGCATACTTGTTGGCCAGATCCTGGCCTTTTTCTGGTTTGGATCAAGTTGTAACGCGGCACCACAACGAAATAGTCAATTAATCCTGGTTGCGATTAATATTTTAGAGGATAACGCCGGTTATGTCTGGGTTAGGTCTGGTATTTGCCCTCATCTGGCTCGTACTTTCGCATTTTTCGCATACTAGTTGGCCAGATCCTGGCCTTTTTCTGGTCTGGATCACGTAGTAATGTGGTACCACACTGTAACAGTCAATAAAAGCTGGTTCCGATTAGTATTTTAGTGGATAACGCCGGTTATGTCTGGGTTAGGTCTGGTATTTGCCCCCATCTGGTTCGTACTTTCACATTTTTCGCTTACTTCTTGGCCAGATCTCGGGTTTTTTGTGGCTTGGATCCCGTCGTAATGTGGTTCCACTCCGAAACAGCCAATTAAACCTGGTTGCGATCAATATCTTAGAGGATGGCGCAGGTTATGTCTCGGTTAGGTCTGGGATTTGCCCTCATCTGGCTCATACTTTCGCATTTTTCACTTACTTGTTGGCCAGATCTCGGGTTTTTTGTGGTTTGGATCCCATCGTAATGTGGTTCCACACCGAAACAGTCAATTAAACCTGGTTCCGATTAATATTTTAGAGGATAGCGCAGGTTATGTCTCGGCTAGGTCTGGTATTTGCCCTCATCTGGCTCGTACTTTCGCATTTTTCGCATTCTTGTTGGCCAGATCCTGGCCTTTTTCTGGTTTGGATCTCGTAGCAATACGGTACCACACCGAAACAGTAAATTAAACCTGGTTGCGATTAATATTTTAGGGGATAGCGCAGGTTATGTCTCGGTTAGGTCTGGGATTTGCCCTCATCTGGCTCGTACTTTCGCATTTCTCGCATACTAGTTGGCCAGATCCTGGGCTTTTTCTGGTTTGGATCACGTCGTAATGTGGTACCACACTGAAACAGTCAATAAAAGCTGGTTCCGATTAGTATTTTAGGGGATAACGCCGGTTATGTCTGGGCTAGGTCTGGTATTTGCCCTCATCTGGCTCGTACTTTCGCATTTTTCGCATACTTGTTGGCCAGATCCTGGCCTTTTTCTGGTTTGGATCACGTTGTAACGCGGCACCACGCCCAAACAGTCAATTAATCCTGGTTGCGATTAATATTTTAGAGGAAAACGCCGGTTATGTCTGGGTTAGGTCTGGTATTTGCCCTCATCTGGATCGAACTTTCGCATTTTTCGCATAGTTGTTGACCAGATCCTGGCCTTTTTCTGGTTTGGATCACGTAGTAATACGGTACCACACCGAAACAGTAAATTAAACCTGGTTGCGATTAATATTTTAGAGGATAGCGCAGGTTATGGCTCGGTTAGGTCTGGGATTTGCCCTCATCTGGCTCGTACTTTCCCATTTTTCGCATCCTTGTTGGCCAGATCCTGGGCTTTTTCAGGCTTTGACATGGCAGTAATATGGTACCACACTGAAACAGTCAATTAAACCTGGTTCCGATTAATACTTTAGAGGATAACGCAGGTTATGCCTCGGTTAGTTCTGGTATTTGCCCTCATCTGGCTCGTACTTTCGCATTTTTCGCATACTTGTTGGCCAGATCCTGGCCTTTTTCTGGTTTGGATCACGTTGTAACGCGGCACCACAACGAAACAGTCATTTAATCCAGGTTGCGATTAATATTTTAGAGGATAACGCCGGTTATGTCTGGGTTAGGTCTGGTTTTTGCCCTCATCTGGTTCGTACTTTCGCATTTTTCGCTTACTTGTTGGCCAGATCTCGGGTTTTTTGTTGCTTGGATCCCGTCGTAATGTGGTTCCACACTGAAACAGTCAATTAAACCTGGTTGCGATCAATATCTTAGAGGATAGCGCAGGTTATGTCTCGGTTAGGTCTGGGATTTGCCCTCATCTGGCTCATACTTTCGCATTTTTCGCTTACTCGTTGGCCAGATCTCGGGTTTTTTGTGGTTTGGATCCCATCGTAATGTGGTTCCACACCGAAACAGTCAATTAAACCTGGTTCCGATTACTATTTTAGAGGATAGCGCAGGTTATGTCTCGGCTAGGACTGGTATTTGCCCTCATCTAGCTCGTACTTTCGCATTTTTCGCATTCTTGTTGGCCAGATCCTGGCCTTTTTCTGGTTTGGATCTCGTAGTAATACGGTACCACACCGAAACAGTAAATTAAACCTGGTTGCGATTAATATTTTAGAGGATAGCGCAGGTTATGTCTCGGCTAGGTCTGGTATTTGCCCTCATCTGATTCGTACTTTCGCATTTTTCGCATACTTGTTGGCCAGATCCTGGCCTTTTTCTGGTTTGGATCACGTTGTAACGCGGCACCACAACGAAACAGTCATTTAATCCTGGTTGCGATTAATATTTTAGAGGATAACGCCGGTTATGTCTGGGTTAGGTCTGGTATTTGCCCTCATCTGGCTCGTACTTTCGCATTTTTCGCATACTTGTTGGCCAGATCCTGGCCTTTTTCTGGTTTGGATCACGTTGTAACGCGGCACCACACCCAAACAGTCAATTAATCCTGGTTGCGATTAATATTTTAGAGGATAACGCCGGTTATGTCTGGGTTAGGTCTGGCATTTGCCCTCATCTGGATCGAACTTTCGCATTTTTCGCATAGTTGTTGACCAGATCCTGGCCTTTTTCTGGTTTGGATCACGTAGTAATGCGGTATCACACCGAAACAGTCAATAGAAGCTGGTTCCGAATAGTATTTTAGAGGATAACGCTAATTATGTCTAGATTAGTCCTGGTATTTCCAATCATCTGGCTCATACTTTCGCGTTTTTCGCATACATGTTGGCCAGATCCTGGGCTTTTTCTGGCTTGGATTACGTAGTAATGTGGTACCACACTGTCAATGAAAGCTGGTTCCGAATAGTATTTTAGAGGATAACGCTGGTTATGTTTGGGTTAGTTCTGGTATTTGCAATCATCAGGCACATACTTTCGCATTTTTCGCATACTTGTTTGCCAGATCCTGGGTCATTTCTGGTTTGGATCACGTAGTAATGCGGTACCACACAGAAACAGTCAACTACACCTGTTTGGGATTAATATTTTGAAGGATAACGCCGGTTACGTCTTGGTTAGGTCTGGTATTTGCCCTCATCTGGCTCGTACTTTCGCATTTTTCGCATACTTGTTGGCCAGATCCTGGCATTTTCTGGTTTGGATCACGTAGTAATGCGGTACCACACCGAAACAGTCAATTAAAGCTGGTTGCGATTAATATTTTAGAGGATAACGCCGGTTATGTCTCGGTAAGGTCTGGGATTTGCCCTCATCTGGCTCGTACTTTCGCATTTTCCGCATACTTGTTGGCCAGATCCTGGCCTTTTTCTGGTTTGGATCACGTAGTAATGCGGTACCACACCGAAACAGTCAATTAAAGCTGATTGCGATTAATATTTTAGAGGATAACGCCGGTTATGTCTTGGTTAGGTCTGAGATTTGCCCTCATCTGGCTCGTACTTTCGCACTTTTCGCATACATGTTGGCCAGATCCCGGGCTTTTTCTGGCTTCGATCACGTAGTAATGTGGTACCACACTGTCAATAAAAGCTGGTTCCAAATAGTATTTTAGAGGATAACGCTGGTTATGTCTGGGTTATTTCTGGTATTTGCAATCATCTGGCTCATACTTACTCGTTTTTCGCATACTCGTTGGGCAGATCCTGGGTTTTTTCTGGTTTGGATCACGTAGTAATACGGTACCACACCGAAACAGTGAACTAAACCTGGTTGGGATTAATATTCTAGAGGATAACGCCGGTTACGTCTTGGTTAGGTCTGGTATTTGCCTTCATCTGGCTCGTACTTTCGCACTTTCCGCATACTTGTTGGCCAGATCCTGGCCTTTTTCTGGTTTGGATCACGTAGTAATGCGGTACCACACCGATACAGTTAATTAATGCTGGTTGCGATTAATATATTAGAGGATAACGCCGGTTATGTCTCGGTTAGGTCTGGGATTTGCCCTCATCTGGCTCGTACTTTAGCACTTTTCGCATACATGTTGGACAGATCCTGGGCTTTTTCTGGCTTGGATCACGTAGTAATGCGGTACCACACCGAAACAGTCAATAAAAGCTGGTTGCGATTAATATTGTAGAGGATAACGCCGGTTATGTCTCGGTTAGGTCTGGTATTTGCCCTCATCTGGCTCATACTTACTCGTTTTTCGCATACTCGTCGGGCAGATCCTGGGTTTTTTCTGGTTTGGATCACGTAGTAATGCGGTACCACACTGAAACAGTCAATAAAAGCTGGTTCCGATTAATAGTTTGGAGGATAACGCTGTTTACGTTTGGGTTAGTTCTGGTATTTGCACTCATCTGGCTCGTACTTTCGCATTTTTCGCATACTTGTTGGCCAGATTCAGGGCTTTTTCTGGTTTGGATCATGTAGTAATTCGGTACCACACCGAAACAGTCAATTATACCTGTTTGGGATTAATATTTTAAAGGATAACGCCGGTTACGTCTTGGTTAGGTCTGGTATATGCCCTCATCTGGCTCGTACTTTCGCATTTTTCGCATACTTGTTGGCCAGATCCTGGGCTTTTTCTGGCTTGGATCACGTAGTTATGTGGTACCACACTGTCAATAAAAGCTGGTTCCGAATAGTATTTTAGTGGATAACGCTAGTTATGCCTGGGTTATTTCTGGTATATGCAATCATCTGGCTCATACTTACGCGTTTTTCGCATACTTGTTGGGCAGATCCTGGCCTTTTTCTGGCTTGGACCACGTAGGAATGCGGTACCCCACCGAAGCAGTCAATCAAACTTGTTTGCGATTAATACTTTAGAGGATAACGCCGGTAATGTCTGGGTTAGTTCTGGTATTTGCAATCATCTGGCTCGTACTTTCGCTTTTTTCGCATACTTGTTGGCCAGATCCTGGGTTTTTTCTGGTTTGGATCACGTAGTAATACGGTACCACACCGAAACAGTAAATTAAACCTGGTTGCTATTAATATTTTAGAGGATAGCGCAGGTTATGTCTCGGTTAGGTCTGGGATTTTCCCTCATCTGGCTCGTACTTTCGCATTTTTCGCATACTTGTTGGCCAGATCCTGGGCTTTTTCAGGCTTTGACATGGCAGTGATGTGGCACCACACTGAAACAGTCAATTAAACCTGGTTCCTATTAATATTTTAGAGGATAACGCAGGTTATGCCTCGGTTAGTTCTGGTATTTGCCCTCATCTGGCTCGTACTTTCGCATTTTTCGCATACTTGTTGGCCAGATCCTTGACTTTTTCTGGATGGATCAAGTTGTAACGCGGCACCACACCGAAACAGTCAATTAATCCTGGTTGCGATTAATATTTTAGAGGATAACGCCGGTTGTGTCTAAGTTAGGTCTGATATTTGCCCTCATCTGGCTCGTACTTTCGCATTTTCCGCATACTTGTTGGCCAGATCCTGGGCTTTTTCTGGCTTGGATCACGTAGTTATGTGGTACCACACTGTCAATAAAAGCTGGTTCCGAATAGTATTTTAGTGGATAACGCTAGTTATGCCTGGGTTATTTCTGGTATATGCAATCATCTGGCTCCAACATACGCGTTTTTCGCATACTTGTTGGGCAGATCCTGGGTTTTTTCTGGTTTGGATAACGTAGTAATGTGGCACCACACTGAAACAGTCAATAAAAGCTGGTTCCGATTAATAGTTTGGAGGATAACGCTGTTTACGTTTGGGTTAGTTCTGGTATTTGCACTCATCTGGCTCGTACTTTCGCATTTTTCGCATACTTGTTGGCCAGATTCAGGGCTTTTTCTGGTTTGGATCATGTAGTAATTCGGTACCACACCGAAACAGTCAATTATACCTGTTTGGGATTAATATTTTAAAGGATAACGCCGGTTACGTCTTGGTTAGGTCTGGTATATGCCCTCATCTGGCTCGTACTTTCGCATTTTTCGCATACTTGTTGGCCAGATCCTGGGCTTTTTCTGGCTTGGATCACGTAGTTATGTGGTACCACACTGTCAATAAAAGCTGGTTCCGAATAGTATTTTAGTGGATAACGCTAGTTATGCCTGGGTTATTTCTGGTATATGCAATCATCTGGCTCATACTTACGCGTTTTTCGCATACTTGTTGGGCAGATCCTGGCCTTTTTCTGGCTTGGACCACGTAGGAATGCGGTACCCCACCGAAGCAGTCAATCAAACTTGTTTGCGATTAATACTTTAGAGGATAACGCCGGTAATGTCTGGGTTAGTTCTGGTATTTGCAATCATCTGGCTCGTACTTTCGCTTTTTTCGCATACTTGTTGGCCAGATCCTGGGTTTTTTCTGGTTTGGATCACGTAGTAATACGGTACCACACCGAAACAGTAAATTAAACCTGGTTGCTATTAATATTTTAGAGGATAGCGCAGGTTATGTCTCGGTTAGGTCTGGGATTTTCCCTCATCTGGCTCGTACTTTCGCATTTTTCGCATACTTGTTGGCCAGATCCTGGGCTTTTTCAGGCTTTGACATGGCAGTGATGTGGCACCACACTGAAACAGTCAATTAAACCTGGTTCCTATTAATATTTTAGAGGATAACGCAGGTTATGCCTCGGTTAGTTCTGGTATTTGCCCTCATCTGGCTCGTACTTTCGCATTTTTCGCATACTTGTTGGCCAGATCCTTGACTTTTTCTGGATGGATCAAGTTGTAACGCGGCACCACACCGAAACAGTCAATTAATCCTGGTTGCGATTAATATTTTAGAGGATAACGCCGGTTGTGTCTAAGTTAGGTCTGATATTTGCCCTCATCTGGCTCGTACTTTCGCATTTTCCGCATACTTGTTGGCCAGATCCTGGGCTTTTTCTGGCTTGGATCACGTAGTTATGTGGTACCACACTGTCAATAAAAGCTGGTTCCGAATAGTATTTTAGAGGATAACGCTAATTATGTCTAGATTAGTCCTGGTATTTCCAATCATCTGGCTCATACTTTCGCGTTTTTCGCATACATGTTGGCCAGATCCTGGGCTTTTTCTGGCTTGGATTACGTAGTAATGTGGTACCACACTGTCAATGAAAGCTGGTTCCGAATAGTATTTTAGAGGATAACGCTGGTTATGTTTGGGTTAGTTCTGGTATTTGCAATCATCAGGCACATACTTTCGCATTTTTCGCATACTTGTTTGCCAGATCCTGGGTCATTTCTGGTTTGGATCACGTAGTAATGCGGTACCACACAGAAACAGTCAACTACACCTGTTTGGGATTAATATTTTGAAGGATAACGCCGGTTACGTCTTGGTTAGGTCTGGTATTTGCCCTCATCTGGCTCGTACTTTCGCATTTTTCGCATACTTGTTGGCCAGATCCTGGCATTTTCTGGTTTGGATCACGTAGTAATGCGGTACCACACCGAAACAGTCAATTAAAGCTGGTTGCGATTAATATTTTAGAGGATAACGCCGGTTATGTCTCGGTAAGGTCTGGGATTTGCCCTCATCTGGCTCGTACTTTCGCATTTTCCGCATACTTGTTGGCCAGATCCTGGCCTTTTTCTGGTTTGGATCACGTAGTAATGCGGTACCACACCGAAACAGTCAATTAAAGCTGATTGCGATTAATATTTTAGAGGATAACGCCGGTTATGTCTTGGTTAGGTCTGAGATTTGCCCTCATCTGGCTCGTACTTTCGCACTTTTCGCATACATGTTGGCCAGATCCCGGGCTTTTTCTGGCTTCGATCACGTAGTAATGTGGTACCACACTGTCAATAAAAGCTGGTTCCAAATAGTATTTTAGAGGATAACGCTGGTTATGTCTGGGTTATTTCTGGTATTTGCAATCATCTGGCTCATACTTACTCGTTTTTCGCATACTCGTTGGGCAGATCCTGGGTTTTTTCTGGTTTGGATCACGTAGTAATACGGTACCACACCGAAACAGTGAACTAAACCTGGTTGGGATTAATATTCTAGAGGATAACGCCGGTTACGTCTTGGTTAGGTCTGGTATTTGCCTTCATCTGGCTCGTACTTTCGCACTTTCCGCATACTTGTTGGCCAGATCCTGGCCTTTTTCTGGTTTGGATCACGTAGTAATGCGGTACCACACCGATACAGTTAATTAAAGCTGGTTGCGATTAATATATTAGAGGATAACGCCGGTTATGTCTCGGTTAGGTCTGGGATTTGCCCTCATCTGGCTCGTACTTTAGCACTTTTCGCATACATGTTGGACAGATCCTGGGCTTTTTCTGGCTTGGATCACGTAGTAATGCGGTACCACACCGAAACAGTCAATAAAAGCTGGTTGCGATTAATATTGTAGAGGATAACGCCGGTTATGTCTCGGTTAGGTCTGGTATTTGCCCTCATCTGGCTCGTACTTTCGCACTTTTCGCATACATGTTGGCCAGATCCTGGGCTTTTTCTGGCTTGGATCACGTAGTAATGTGGTACCACACTGACAATAAAAGCTGGTTCCAAATAGTATTTTAGAGGATAACGCTGGTTATGTCTGGGTTATTTCTGGTATTTGCAATCATCTGGCTCATACTTACTCGTTTTTCGCATACTCGTCGGGCAGATCCTGGGTTTTTTCTGGTTTGGATCACGTAGTAATGCGGTACCACACTGAAACAGTCAATAAAAGCTGGTTCCGATTAATAGTTTGGAGGATAACGCTGTTTACGTTTGGGTTAGTTCTGGTATTTGCACTCATCTGGCTCGTACTTTCGCATTTTTCGCATACTTGTTGGCCAGATTCAGGGCTTTTTCTGGTTTGGATCATGTAGTAATTCGGTACCACACCGAAACAGTCAATTATACCTGTTTGGGATTAATATTTTAAAGGATAACGCCGGTTACGTCTTGGTTAGGTCTGGTATATGCCCTCATCTGGCTCGTACTTTCGCATTTTTCGCATACTTGTTGGCCAGATCCTGGGCTTTTTCTGGCTTGGATCACGTAGTTATGTGGTACCACACTGTCAATAAAAGCTGGTTCCGAATAGTATTTTAGTGGATAACGCTAGTTATGCCTGGGTTATTTCTGGTATATGCAATCATCTGGCTCATACTTACGCGTTTTTCGCATACTTGTTGGGCAGATCCTGGCCTTTTTCTGGCTTGGACCACGTAGGAATGCGGTACCCCACCGAAGCAGTCAATCAAACTTGTTTGCGATTAATACTTTAGAGGATAACGCCGGTAATGTCTGGGTTAGTTCTGGTATTTGCAATCATCTGGCTCGTACTTTCGCTTTTTTCGCATACTTGTTGGCCAGATCCTGGGTTTTTTCTGGTTTGGATCACGTAGTAATACGGTACCACACCGAAACAGTAAATTAAACCTGGTTCCGATTAATATTTTAGAGGATAACGCCGGTTATGTCTCGGTAAGGTCTGGGATTTGCCCTCATCTGGCTCGTACTTTCGCATTTTCCGCATACTTGTTGGCCAGATCCTGGCCTTTTTCTGGTTTGGATCACGTAGTAATGCGGTACCACACCGAAACAGTCAATTAAAGCTGATTGCGATTAATATTTTAGAGGATAACGCCGGTTATGTCTCGGTTAGGTCTGAGATTTGCCCTCATCTGGCTCGTACTTCCGCACTTTTCGCATACATGTTGGCCAGATCCCGGGCTTTTTCTGGCTTGGATCACGTAGTAATGTGGTACCACACTGTCAATAAAAGCTGGTTCCAAATAGTATTTTAGAGGATAACGCTGGTTATGTCTGGGTTATTTCTGGTATTTGCAATCATCTGGCTCATACTTACTCGTTTTTCGCATACTCGTTGGGCAGATCCTGGGTTTTTTCTGGTTTGGATCACGTAGTAATGCGGTACCACACCGAAACAGTGAACTAAACCTGGTTGGGATTAATATTCTAGAGGATAACGCCGGTTACGTCTTGGTTATGTCTGGTATTTGCTCTCATCTGGCTCGTACTTTCGCATTTTCCGCATACTTGTTGGCCATATCCTGGCCTTTTTCTGGTTTGGATCACGTAGTAATGCGGTACCACACCGAAACAGTCAATTAAAGCTGGTTGCGATTAATATTTTATAGGATAACGCCGGTTATGTCTCGGTTAGGTCTGGGATTTGCCCTCATCTGGCTCGTACTTTCGCACTTTTCGCATACATGTTGGACAGATCCTGGGCTTTTTCTGGCTTGGATCTCGTAGTAATGCGGTACCACACCGAAACAGTCAATTAAAGCTGGTTGCGATTAATATTGTAGAGGATAACGCCGGTTATGTCTCGGTTAGGTCTGGTATTTGCCCTCATCTGGCTCGTACTTTCGCACTTTTCGCATACATGTTGGCCAGATCCTGGGCTTTTTCTGGCTTGGATCACGTAGTAATGTGGTACCACACTGACAATAAAAGCTGGTTCCGAATAGTATTTTAGAGGAGAACACTGGTTATGTCTGGGTTATTTCCGGTATTTGCAATCATCTGGCTCATACATACGCGTTTTTCGCATACTTGTTGGGCAGATCCTGGGTTTTTTCTGGTTTGGATAACGTAGTAATGTGGCACCACACTGAAACTGTCAATAAAAGCTGGTTCCGATTAATAGTTTGGAGGATAACGCTGTTTACGTTTGGGTTAGTTCTGGTATTTGCACTCATCTGGCTCGTACTTTCGCATTTTTCGCATACTTGTTGGCCAGATTCAGGGCTTTTTCTGGTTTGGATCATGTAGTAATTCGGTACCACACCGAAACAGTCAATTATACCTGTTTGGGATTAATATTTTAAAGGATAACGCCGGTTTCGTCTTGGTTAGGTCTGGTATTTGCCCTCATCTGTCTCGTACTTTCGCATTTTTCGCATACTTGTTGGCCAGATCCTGGCCTTTTTCTGGTTTGGATCACGTAGTAATGCGGTACCACACGGAAACAGTCAATTAAAGCTGGTTGCGATTAATATTTTAGAGGATAACGCCGGTTATGTCTCGGTTAGGTCTGAGATTTGCCCTCATCTGGCTCGTACTTTCGCACTTTTCGCATACATGTTGGCCAGATCCCGGGCTTTTTCTGGCTTGGATCACGTAGTAATGTGGTACCACACTGTCAATAAAAGCTGGTTCCAAATAGTATTTTAGAGGATAACGCTGGTTATGTCTGGGTTATTTCTGGTATTTGCAATCATCTGGCTCATACTTACTCGCTTTTCGCATACTCGTTGGGCAGATCCTGGGTCTTTTCTGGTTTGGATCACGTAGTAATGCGGTACCACACCGAAACAGTGAACTAAACCTGGTTGGGATTAATATTCTAGAGGATAACGCCGGTTACGTCTTGGTTAGCTCGGGTATTTGCCCTCATCTAGCTCGTACTTTCGCATTTTCCGCATACTTGTTGGCCAGATCCTGGCCTTTTTCTGGTTTGGATCACGTAGTAATGCGGTACCACCCCGAAACTGTCAATTAAAGCTGGCTGCGATTAATATTTTAGAGGATAACGCCGGTAATGTCTGGGTTAGTTCTGGTATTTGCAATCATCTGGCTCGTACTTTCGCGTTTTTCGCATACTTGTTGGCCAGATCCAGGGTTTTTTCTGGTTTGGATCCCGTAGTAATGAGGTTCCAGACCGAAACAGTCAATTGAACGTGGTTGCGATTAATATTTTAGAGGATAACGCCGGTTATGTCGCGGTTAGGTCTGGGATTTGCCCTCATCTGGCTCGTACTTTCGCATTTTCCGCATACTTGTTGGCCAGATCCTGGCCTTTTTCTGGTTTGGATCACGTAGTAATGCGGTACCACACCGAAACAGTCAATTCAAGCTGATTGCGATTAATATTTTAGAGGATAACGCCGGTTATGTCTCGGTTAGCTCTGAGATTTGCCCTCATCTGGCGCGTACTTTCGCACTTTTCGCATACATGTTGGCCAGATCCCGGGCTTTTTCTGGCTTGGATCACGTAGTAATGTGGTACCACACTGTCAATAAAAGCTGGTTCCAAATAGTATTTTAGAGGATAACGCTGGTTATGTCTGGGTTATTTCTGGTATTTGCAATCATCTGGCTCATACTTACTCGTTTTTCGCATACTCGTTGGGCAGAACCTGGGTTCTTTCTGGTTTGGATCACGTAGTAATGCGGTACCACACCGAAACAGTGATCTAAACCTGGTCGTGATTAATATTCTAGAGGATAACGCCGGTTACTTCTTGGTTAGGTCTGGTATTTGCCCTCATCTGGCTCGTACTTTCGCATTTTCCGCATACTTGTTGGCCAGATCCTGGCCTTTTTCTTGTTTGGATCACGTAGTAATGCGGTACCACACCGAAACAGTCAATTAAAGCTGGTTGCGATGAACATTTTAGAGGATAACGCCGGTTATGTCTCGGTTAGGTCTGGGATTTGCCCTCATCTGGCTCGTACTTTCGCACTTTTCGCATACATGTTGGACAGATGCTGGGCTTTTTCTGGCTTGGATCACGTAGTAATGCGGTACCACACCGAAACAGTCAATTAAAGCTGGTTGCGATTAATATTGTAGAGGATAACGCCGGTTATGTCTCGGTTAGGTCTGGGATTTGCCCTCATCTGGCTCGTACTCTCGCACTTTTCGCATACATGTTGGCCAGATCCTGGGCTTTTTCTGGCTTGGATCACGTAGTAATGTGGTACCACACTGACAATAAAAGCTGGTTCCGAATAGTATTTTAGAGGATAACACTGGTTATGTCTGGGTTATTTCCGGTATTTGCAATCATCTGGCTCATACATACGCGTTTTTCGCATACTTGTTGGGCAGATCCTGGGTTTTTTCTGGTTTGGATAACGTAGTAATGTGGCACCACACTGAAACAGTCAACAAAAGCTGGTTCCGATTAATAGTTTGGAGGATAACGCTGTTTACGTTTGGGTTAGTTCTGGTATTTGCACTCATCTGGCTCGTACTTTCGCATTTTTCGCATACTTGTTGGCCAGATTCAGGGCTTTTTCTGGTTTGGATCATGTAGTAATTCGGTACCACACCGAAACAGTCAATTATACCTGTTTGGGATTAATATTTTAAAGGATAACGCCGGTTACGTCTTGGTTAGGTCTGGTATTTGCCCTCATCTGGCTCGTACTTTCGCATTTTTCGCATACTTGTTGGCCAGATCCTGGCCTTTTTCTGGTTTGGATCACGTAGTAATGCGGTACCACACCGAAACAGTCAATTAAAGCTGGTTGCGACTAATATTTTAGAGGATAACGCCGGTTATGTCTCGGTTAGGTCTGAGATTTGCCCTCATCTGGCTCGTGCTTTCGCACTTTTCGCATACATGTTGGCCAGATCCCGGGCTTTTTCTGGCTTGGATCACGTAGTAATGTGGTACCACTCTGTCAATAAAAGCTGGTTCCAAATAGTATTTTAGAGGATAACGCTGGTTATGTCTGGGTTATTTCTGGTATTTGCAATCATCTGGCTCATACTTACTCGTTTTTCGCATACTCGTTGGGCAGATCCTGGGTTTTTTCTGGTTTGGATCACGTAGTAATGCGGTACCACACCGAAACAGTGAACTAAACCTGGTTGGGATTAATATTCTAGAGGATAACGCCGGTTACGTCTTGGTTAGGTCTGGTATTTGCCCTCATCTGCCTCGTACTTTCGCATTTTCCGCATACTTGTTGGCCAGATCCTGGCCTTTTTCTGGTTTGGATCACGTAGTAATGACCTACCACACCGAAACAGTCAATTAAAGCTGGTTGCGATTAATATATTAGAGGATAACGCCGGTTATGTCTCGGTTAGGTCTGTGATTTGCCCTCATCTGGCTCGTACATTCGCACTTTTCGCATACATGTTGGACAGATCCTGGCCTTTTTCTGGTTTGGATCACGTAGTAATGCGGTACCACACCGAAACAGTCAATTAAAGCTGATTGCGATTAATATTTTAGAGGATAACGCCGGTTATGTCTCGGTTAGGTCTGAGATTTGCACTCATCTGGCTCGTACTTTCGCACTTTTCGCATACATGTTGGCCAGATCCCGGGCTTTTTCTGGCTTGGATCACGTAGTAGTGTGGTACCACACTGTCAATAAAAGCTGGTTCCAAATAGTATTTTAGAGGATAACGCTGGTTATGTCTGGGTTATTTCTGGTATTTGCAATCATCTGGCTCATACTTACTCGCTTTTCGTATACTCGTTGGGCAGATCCTGGGTTTTTTCTGGTTTGGATCACGTAGTAATGCGGTACCACACCGAAACAGTGAACTAAACCTGGTTGGGATTAATATTCTAGAGGATAACGCCGGTTACGTCTTGGTTAGGTCTGGTATTTGTCCTCATCTGGCTCGTACTTTCGCATTTTCCGCATACTTGTTGGCCAGATCCTGGCCTTTTTCTGGTTTGGATCACGTAGTAATGCGGTACCACACCGAAACAGTCAATTAAAGCTGGCTGCGGTTAATATTTTAGAGGATAACGCCGGTAATGTCTGGGTTAGTTCTGGAATTTGCAATCATCTGGCTCGTACTTTCGCGTTTTTCGCATACTTGTTGGCCAGATCCAGGGTTTTTTCTGGTTTGGATCCCGTAGTAATGAGGTTCCACACCGAAACAGTCAATTGAACGTGGTTGCGATTAATATTTTAGAGGATAACGCCGGTTATGTCGCGGTTAGGTCTGGGATTTGCCCTCATCTGGCTCGTACTTTCGCATTTTTCGCATACTTGTTGGCCAGATCCTGGGCTTTTTCTGGCTTGGATCACGTAGTTATGTGGTACCACACTGACAATAAAAGCTGGTTCCGAATAGTATTTTAGTGGATAACGCTAGTTATGCCTGGGTTATTTCTGGTATATGCAATCATCTGGCCCATACTTACGCGTTTTTCGCATACTTGTTGGGCAGATCCTGGCCTTTTTCTGGCTTGGACCACGTAGGAATGCGGTACCCCACCGAAACAGTCAATCAAACCTGTTTGCGATTAATACTTTAGAGGATAACGCCGGTAATGTCTGGGTTAGTTCTGGTACTTGCAATCATCTGGCACGTACTTTCGCTTTTTTCGCATACTTGTTGGCCAGATCCTGGGTTTTTTCTGGTTTGCATCCCGTAGTAATGAGGTTCCACACCGAAACAGTCAATTAAAGCTGGTTGCGATTAATATTTTAGAGGATAACGCCGGTTATGTCTCGGTAAGGTCTGGGATTTGCCCTCATCTGGCTCGAACTTTCGCATTTTCCGCATACTTGTTGGCCAGATCCTGGCCTTTTTCTGGCTTGGATCACGTAGTAATGCGGTACCACACCGAAACAGTCAATTAATGCAGATTGCGATTAATATTTTAGAGGATAACGCCGGTTATGCCTCGGTTAGGTCTGGGATTTGCCCTCATCTGGCTCATACATACGCATCTTTCGCATACTTGTTGGGCAGATCCTGGGTTTTTTCTGTTTTGGATAACGTAGTAATGTGGCACCACACTGAAACAGTCAATAAAAGCTGGTTCCGATTATTAGTTTGGAGGATAACGCTGTTTACGTTTGGGTTAGTTCTGGTATTTGCACTCATCTGGCCCGTACTTTCGCATTTTTCGCATACTTGTTGGCCAGATTCAGGGCTTTTTCTGGTTTTGATCATGTAGTAATTCGGTACCACACCGAAACAGTCAATTAAAACTGTTTGGGATTAATATTTTAAAGGATAACGCCGGTTACGTCTTGGTTAGGTCTGGTATTTGCCCTCATCTGGCTCGTACATTCGCATTTTTCGCATACTTGTTGGCCAGATCCTGGCCTTTTTCTGGTTTGGATCACGTAGTAATGCGGTACCACACCGAAACAGTCAATTAAAGCTGATTGCGATTAATATTTTAGAGGATAACGCCGGTTATGTCTCGGTTAGGTCTGAGATTTGCCCTCATCTGGCACGTACTTTCGCACTTTTCGCATACATGTTGGCCAGATCCCGGGCTTTTTCTGGCATGGATCACGTAGTAATGTGGTAGCACACTGTCAATAAAAGCTGGTTCCAAATAGTATTTTAGAGGATAACGCTGGTTATGTCTGGGTTATTTCTGGTATTTGCAATCATCTGGCTCATACTTACTCGTTTTTCGCATACTCGTTGGGCAGATCCTGGGTTTTTTCTGGTTTGGATCACGTAGTAATGCGGTACCACACCGAAACAGTGAACTAACCTGGTTGGGATTAATATTCTAGAGGATAACGCCGGTTATGTCTGGGCTAGGTCTGGTATTTGCCCTCATCTGGCTCGTACTTTCGCATTTTCCGCATACTTGTTGGCCAGATCCTGGCCTTTTTCTAGTTTGGATCACGTAGTAATGCGGTACCACACCGAAGCAGTCAATTAAAGCTGGCTGCGATTAATATTTTAGAGGATAACGCCGGATATGTGTCGGTTAGGTCTGGGATTTGCCCTCATCTGTCTCGTACTTTCGCACTTTTCGCATACATGCTGGCCAGATCCTGGGCTTTTTCTGGCTTCGATCACGTAGTAATGTGGTACCACACTGACAATAAAAGCTGGTTCCGAATAGTATTT
Organism: Colletes latitarsis; assembly: GCF_051014445.1. NCBI lineage: Eukaryota > Metazoa > Arthropoda > Insecta > Hymenoptera > Colletidae > Colletes > Colletes latitarsis. The sequence goes on from NC_135137.1 coordinate 5,689,198, forward strand.
TAGAGGATAACACTGGTTATGTCTAGGTTATTTCCGGTATTTGCAATCATCTGGCTCATACATACGCGTTTTTCGCATACTTGTTGGCCAGATTCAGCGCTTTTTCTGGTTTGGATCATGTAGTAATGCGGTACCACACCGAAACAGTCAATTGAACGTGGTTGCGATTAATATTTTAGAAGATAACGCCGGTTATGTCGCGGTTAGGTCTGGGATTTGCCCTCATCTGGCTCGTACTTTGGCATTTTTCGCATTCTTGTTGGCCAGATCCTGGGCTTTTTCTGGCTTGGATCACGTAGAAATGTGGTACCACAAAGTCAATAAAAGCTGGTTCCGAATAGTATTTTAGTGGATAACGCTGGTTATGCCTGGGTTATTTCTGGTATATGCAATCATCTGGCTCATACTTACGCGTTTTTCGCATACTTGTTGGGCAGATCCTGGCCTTTTTCTAGCTTGGGCCACGTAGGAATGCGGTACCACACCGAAACAGTCAATCTAACCTGTTTGCGATTAATATTTTAGAGGATAACGCCGGTAATGTCTGGGTTAGTTCTGGTATTTGCAAACATCTGGCTCGTACTTTCGCTTTTTTCGCATACTTGTTGGCCAGATCCTGGGTTTTTTCTGGTTTGGATCACGTAGGAATGTGGTACCACACCGAAGCAGTCAATTAAAGCTGGCTGCGATTAATATTTTAGAGGATAACGCCGGTTATGTCTCGGTTAGGTCTGGGATTTGCCCTCATCTGTCTCGTACTTTCGCACTTTTCGCATACATGTTGGCCAGGTCCTGGGTTTTTTCTGGTTTGGATCCCGTAGTAATGAGGTTCCACACCGAAACAGTCAATTAAACGTGGTTGCTATTAATATTTTAGAGGATAGCGCAGGTTATGTCTCGGTTAGGTCTGGGATTTTCCCTCATCTGGCTCGTACTTTCGCATTTTTCGCATACTTGTTGGCCAGATCCTGGCCTTTTTCTGGTTTGGATCACGTAGTAATACGGTACGACACCGAAACAGTAAATTAAACCTGGTTGCGATTAATATTTTAGAGGATAGCGCAGGTTATGTCTCGGTTAGGTCTGGGATTTGCCCTCATCTGGCTCGTACTTTCGCATTTCTCGCACACTAGTTGGCCAGATCCTCGGCTTTTTCTGGTTTGGATCACGTAGTAATGTGGTACCACACTGTCAATAAAAGCTGGTTGCAAATACTATTTTAGAGGATAACGCTGGTTATGTCTGGGTTATTTCTGGTATTTGCAATCATCTGGCTCATACTTACTCGTTTTTCGCATACTCGTTGGGCAGATCCTGGGTTTTTTCTGGTTTGGATCACGTAGTAATGCGGTACCACACCGAAACAGTGGACTAAACCTGGTTGGGATTAATATTTTAGAGGATAACGCCGGTTACGTCTTGGTTAGGTCTGGTATTTGCCCTCATCTGGCTCGTACTTTCGCATTTTCCGCATACTTGTTGGCCAGATCCTGGCCTTTTTCTGGTTTGGATCACGTAGTAATGCGGTACCACACCGAAACAGTCAATTAAAGCAGGTTGCGATTAATATTTTAGAGGATAACGCCGGTTATGTCTCGGTTAGGTCTGGGATTTGCCCTCATCTGGCTCGTACTTTCGCACTTTTCGCATGCATGTTGGCCAGATCCTGGGCTTTTTCTGGCTTGGATCACGTAGTAATGTGGTAACACACTGTCAATAAAAGCTGGTTCCGAATAGTATTTTAGAGGATAACGCTGGTTATGACTGTGTTAGTTCTGGTATTTGCAATCATCTGGCACATACATACGCGTTTTTCGCATACTTGTTGGGCAGATCCTGGGTTTTTTCTGGTTTGGATAACGTAGTAATGTGGCACCACACTGAAACAGTCAATAAAAGCTGGTTCCGATTAATAGTTTGGAGGATAACGCTGTTTACGTTTGGGTTAGTTCTGGTATTTGCACTCATCTGGCTCGTACTTTCGCATTTTTCGCATACTTGTTGGCCAGATTCAGGGTTTTTTCTGGTTTGGATCCCGTAGTAATGAGGTTCCACACCGAAACAGTCAATTGAACGTGGTTGCGATTAATATTTTAGAGGATAACGCCGGTTATGTCGCGGTTAGGTCTGGTATTTGCAATCATCTGGCTCGTACTTTCGCGTTTTTCGCATACTTGTTGGGCAGATCCTGGCCTTTTTCTGGCTTGGACCACGTAGGAATGCGGTACCACACCGAAACAGTCAATCAAACCTGTTTGCGATTAATACTTTAGAGGATAACGCCGGTAATGTCTGGGTTAGTTCTGGTATTTGCAATCATCTGGCTCGTACTTTCGCTTTTTTCGCATACTTGTTGGCCAGATCCTGGGATTTTTCTGGTTTGGATCACGTAGTAATGAGGTTCCACACCGAAACAGTCAATTAAACGTGGTTGCTATTAATATTTTAGAGGATAGCGCAGGTTATGTCTCGGTTAGGTCTGGTATTTGCCCTCATCTGGCTCGTACTTTCGCATTTCTCGCATACTAGTTGGCCAGATCCTGGCCTTTTTCTGGTTTGGATCTCGTAGTAATACGGTACCACACCGAAACAGTAAATTAAACCTGGTTGCGATTAATATTTTAGGGGATAGCGCAGGTTATGTCTCGGTTAGGTCTGGGATTTGCCCTCATCTGGCTCGTACTTTCGCATTTCTCGCATACTAGTTGGCCAGATCCTGGGCTTTTTCTGGTTTGGATCACGTCGTAATGTGGTACCACACTGAAACAGTCAATAAAAGCTGGTTCCGATTAGTATTTTAGGGGATAACGCCGGTTATATCTGGGCTAGGTCTGGTATTTGCCCTCATCTGGCTCGTACTTTCGCATTTTTCGCATACTTGTTGGCCAGATCCTGGCCTTTTTCTGGTTTGGATCACGTTGTAACGCGGCACCACGCCCAAACAGTCAATTAATCCTGGTTGCGATTAATATTTTAGAGGATAACGCCGGTTATGTCTGGGTTAGGTCTGGTATTTGCCCTCATCTGGATCGAACTTTCGCATTTTTCGCATAGTTGTTGACCAGATCCTGGCCTTTTTCTGGTTTGGATCACGTAGTAATACGGTACCACACCGAAACAGTAAATTAAACCTGGTTGCGATTAATATTTTAGAGGATAGCGCAGGTTATGTCTCGGTTAGGTCTGGGATTTGCCCTCATCTGGCTCGAACTTTCCCATTTTTCGCATCCTTGTTGGCCAGATCCTGGGCTTTTTCAGGCTTTGACATGGCAGTAATATGGTACCACACTGAAACAGTCAATTAAACCTGGTTCCGATTAATACTTTAGAGGATAACGCAGGTTATGCCTCGGTTAGTTCTGGTATTTGCCCTCATCTGGCTCGTACTTTCGCATTTTTCGCATACTTGTTGGCCAGATCCTGGGCTTTTTCAGGCTTTGACATGGCTGTGATGTGGTACCACACTGAAACAGTCAATTAAACCTGGTTCCTATTAATATTTTAGAGGATAACGCAGGTTATGCCTCGGTTAGTTCTGGTATTTGCCCTCATCTGGCTCGTACTTTCGCATTTTTCGCATACTTGTTGGCCAGATCCTGGCCTTTTTCTGGTTTGGATCACGTAGTAATGTGGTACCACACTGAAACAGTCAATAAAAGCTGGTTCCGATTAGTATTTTAGTGGATAACGCCGGTTATGTCTGGGTTAGGTCTGGTATTTGCCCCCATCTGGCTCGTACTTTCGCACTTTTCGCATACTTGTTGGCCAGATCCTGGCCTTTTTCTGGTTTGGATCACGTTGTAACGCGGCACCACAACGAAACAGTCATTTAATCCTGGTTGCGATTAATATTTTAGAGGATAACGCCGGTTATGTCTGGGTTAGGTCTGGTTTTTGCCCTCATCTGGTTCGTACTTTCGCATTTTTCGCTTACTTGTTGGCCAGATCTCGGGTTTTTTGTGGCTTGGATCCCGTCGTAATGTGGTTCCACACTGAAACAGTCAATTAAACCTGGTTGCGATCAATATCTTAGAGGATAGCGCAGGTTATGTCTCGGTTAGGTCTGGGATTTGCCCTCATCTGGCTCATACTTTCGCATTTTTCGCTTACTTGTTGGCCAGATCTCGGGTTTTTTGTGGTTTGGATCCCATCGTAATGTGGTTCCACACCGAAACAGTCAATTAAACCTGGTTCCGATTACTATTTTAGAGGATAGCGCAGGTTATGTCTCGGCTAGGTCTGGTATTTGCCCTCATCTGGCTCATACTTCCGCATTTTTCGCATTCTTGTTGGCCAGATCCTGGCCTTTTTCTGGTTTGGATCACGTAGTAATACGGTACCACACCGAAACAGTAAATTAAACCTGGTTGCGATTAATATTTTAGGGGATAGCGCAGGTTATGTCTCGGTTAGGTCTAGCATTTGCCCTCATCTGGCTCGTACTTTCGCATTTCTCGCATACTAATTGGCCGGATCCTGGGCTTTTTCTGGTTTGGATCACGTCGTAATGTGGTACCACACTGAAACAGTCAATAAAAGCTGGTTCCGATTAGTATTTTAGGGGATAACGCCGGTTATGTCTGGGCTAGGTCTGGTATTTGCCCTCATCTGGCTCGTACTTTCGCATTTTTCGCATACTTGTTGGCCAGATCCTGGCCTTTTTCTGGTTTGGATCACGTTGTAACGCGGCACCACGCCCAAACAGTCAATTAATCCTGGTTGCGATTAATATTTTAGAGGATAACGCCGGTTATGTCTGGGTTAGGTCTGGTATTTGCCCTCATCTGGATCGAACTTTCGCATTTTTCGCATAGTTGTTGACCAGATCCTGGCCTTTTTCTGGTTTCGATCACGTAGTAATACGGTACCACACCGAAACAGTAAATTGAACCTGGTTGCGATTAATATTTTAGAGGATAGCGCAGGTTATGTCTCGGTTAGGTCTGGGATTTGCCCTCATCTGGCTCGTACTTTCCCATTTTTCGCATCCTTGTTGGCCAGATCCTGGGCTTTTTCAGGCTTTGACATGGCAGTAATATGGTACCACACTGAAACAGTCAATTAAACCTGGTTCCTATTAATATTTTAGAGGATAACGCAGGTTATGCCTCGGTTAGTTCTGGTATTTGCCCTCATCTGGCTCGTACTTTCGCATTTTTCGCATTCTTGTTGGCCAGATCCTGGCCTTTTTCTGGTTTGGATCTCGTAGTAATACGGTACCACACCGAAACAGTAAATTAAACCTGGTTCCGATTAATACTTTAGAGGATAACGCAGGTTATGCCTCGGTTAGTTCTGGTATTTGCCCTCATCTGGCTCGTACTTTCGCATTTTTCGCATAGTTGTTGACCAGATCCTGGCCTTTTTCTGGTTTCGATCACGTAGTAATATGGTACCACACCGAAACAGTAAATTGAACCTGGTTGCGATTAATATTTTAGAGGATAGCGCAGGTTATGTCTCGGCTAGGTCTGGTATTTGCCCTCATCTGGCTCGTACTTTCGCATTTTTCGCATTCTTGTTGGCCAGATCCTGGCCTTTTTCTGGTTTGGATCACGTTGTAATACGGTACCACACCGAAACAGTAAATTAAACCTGGTTCCGATTAATACTTTAGAGGATAACGCAGGTTATGCCTCGGTTAGTTCTGGTATTTGCCCTCATCTGGCTCGTACTTTCGCATTTTTCGCATACTTGTTGGCCAGATCCTGGCCTTTTTCTGGTTTGGATCACGTTGTAACGCGGCACCACAACGAAACAGTCATTTAATCCTGGTTGCGATTAATATTTTAGAGGATAACGCTGGTTATGACTAGATTAGTCCTGGTATTTGCAATCATCTGGCTCATACTTTCGCGTCTTTCGCATACATGTTGGCCAGATCCTGGGCTTTTTCTGGCTTGGATTACGTAGTAATGTGGTACCACACTGTCAATGAAAGCTGGTTCCGAATAGTATTTTAGAGGATAACGCTGGTTATGTTTGGGTTAGTTCTGGTATTTGCAATCATCAGGCACATACTTTCGCATTTTTCGCATACTTGTTTGCCAGATCCTGGGACATTTCTGGTTTGGATCACGTAGTAATGCGGTACCACACAGAAACAGTCAACTACACCTGTTTGGGATTAATATTTTAAAGGATAACGCCGGTTACGTCTTGGTTAGGTCTGGTATTTGCCCTCATCTGGCTCGTACTTTCGCATTTTTCGCATACTTGTTGGCCAGATCCTGGCCTTTTTCTGGTTTGGATCACGTAGTAATGCGGTACCACACCGAAACAGTCAATTAAAGCTGGTTGCGATTAATATTTTAGAGGATAACGCCGGTTATGTCTGGGTTAGGTCTGGTATTTGCCCTCATCTGGATCGAACTTTCGCATTTTTCGCATAGTTGTTGACCAGATCCTGGCCTTTTTCTGGTTTGGATCACGTAGTAATGCGGTATCACACCGAAACAGTCAATAGAAGCTGGTTCCGAATAGTATTTTAGAGGATAACGCCGGTTATGTCTGGGTTATTTCTGGTATTTGCCCTCATCTGGCTCGTACTTTCGCATTTTTCGCATACTTGTTGGCCAGATCCTGGCCTTTTTCTGGTTTGGATCACGTAGTAAAACGGTACCACACCGAAACAGTCAATTAGAGCTGGTTGCGATTAATATTTTAGAGGATAACGCCGGTTATGTCTCGGTAAGGTCTGGGATTTGCCCTCATCTGGCTCGTACTTTCGCATTTTCCGCATACTTGTTGGCCAGATCCTGGCCTTTTTTTGGGTTGGATCACGTAGTAATGCGGTACCACACCGAAACAGTCAATTAAAGCTGATTGCGATTCATATTTTAGAGGATAACGCCGGTTATGTCTCGGTTAGGTCTGAGATTTGCCCTCATCTGGCTCGTACTTTCGCACTTTTCGCATACATGTTGGCCAGATCCCGGGCTTTTTCTGGCTTGGATCACGTAGTAATGTGGTACCACACTGTCAATAAAAGCTGGTTCCAAATAGTATTTTAGAGGATAACGCTGGTTATGTCTGGGTTATTTCTGGTATTTGCAATCATCTGGCTCATACTTACTCGTTTTTCGCATACTCGTTGGGCAGATCCTGGGTTTTTTCTGGTTTGGATCACGTAGTAATGCGGTACCACACCGAAACAGTGAACTAAACCTGGTTGGGATTAATATTCTAGAGGATAACGCCGGTTACGTCTTGGTTAGGTCTGGTATTTGCCTTCATCTGGCTCGTACTTTCGCATTTTCCGCATACTTGTTGGCCAGATCCTGGCCTTTTTCTGGTTTGGATCACGTAGTAATGCGGTACCACACCGAAACAGTCAATTAAAGCTGGTTGCGATTAATATATTAGAGGATAACGCCGGTTATGTCTCGGTTAGGTCTGGGATTTGCCCTCATCTGGCTCGTACTTTCGCACTTTTCGCATACATGTTGGACAGATCCTGGGCTTTTTCTGGCTTGGATCACGTAGTAATGCGGTACCACACCGAAACAGTCAATTAAAGCTGGTTGCGATTAATATTGTAGAGGATAGCGCCGGTTATGTCTCGGTTAGGTCTGGGATTTGCCCTCATCTGGCTCGTACTTTCGCACTTTTCGCATACATGTTGGCCAGATCCTGGGCTTTTTCTGGCTTGGATCACGTAGTAATGTGGTACCACACTGACAATAAAAGCTGGTTCCGAATAGTATTTTAGAGGATAACACTGGTTATGTCTGGGTTATTTCCGGTATATGCAATCATCTGGCTCCAACATACGCGTTTTTCGCATACTTGTTGGGCAGATCCTGGGTTTTTTCTGATTTGGATAACGTAGTAATGTGGCACCACACTGAAACAGTCAATAAAAGCTGGTTCGGATTAATAGTTTGGAGGATAACGCTGTTTACGTTTGGGTTAGTTCTGGTATTTGCACTCATCTGGCTCGTACTTTCGCATTTTTCGCATACTTGTTGGCCAGATTCAGGGCTTTTTCTGGTTTGGATCATGTAGTAATTCGGTACCACACCGAAACAGTCAATTATACCTGTTTGGGATTAATACTTTAAAGGATAACGCCGGTTACGTCTTGGTTAGGTCTGGTATATGCCCTCATCTGGCTCGTACTTTCGCATTTTTCGCATACTTGTTGGCCAGATTCAGGGCTTTTTCTGGTTTGGATCATGTAGTAATTCGGTACCACACCGAAACAGTCAATTATACCTGTTTGGGATTAATATTTTAAAGGATAACGCCGGTTACGTCTTGGTTAGGTCTGGTATATGCCCTCATCTGGCTCGTACTTTCGCATTTTTCGCATACTTGTTGGCCAGATCCTGGGCTTTTTCTGGCTTGGATCACGTAGTTATGTGGTACCACACTGTCAATAAAAGCTGGTTCCGGATAGTATTTTAGTGGATAACGCTAGTTATGCCTGGGTTATTTCTGGTATATGCAATCATCTGGCTCATACTTACGCGTTTTTCGCACACTTGTTGGGCAGATCCTGGCCTTTTTCTGGCTTGGACCACGTAAGAATGCGGTACCCCACCGAAACAGTCAATCAAACCTGTTTGCGATTAATACTTTAGAGGATAACGCCGGTAATGTCTGGGTTAGTTCTGGTATTTGCAATCATCTGGCTCGTACTTTCGCTTTTTTCGCATACTTGTTGGCCAGATCCTGGGTTTTTTCCGGTTTGGATCACGTAGTAATACGGTACCACACCGAAACAGTAAATTAAACCTGGTTGCTATTAATATTTTAGAGAATAGCGCAGGTTATGTCTCGGTTAGGTCTGGGATTTTCCCACATCTGGCTCGTACTTTCGCATTTTTCGCATACTTGTTGGCCAGATCCTGGGCTTTTTCAGGCTTTGACATGGCAGTGATGTGGTACCACACTGAAACAGTCAATTAAACCTGGTTCCTATTAATATTTTAGAGGATAACGCAGGTTATGCCTCGGTTAGTTCTGGTATTCGCCCTCATCTGGCTCGTACATTCGCATTTTTCGCATACTTGTTGGCCAGATCCTTGACTTTTTCTGGATGGATCAAGTTGTAACGCGGCACCACACCGAAACAGTCAATTAATCCTGGTTGCGATTAATATTTTAGAGGATAACGCCGGTTGTGTCTAAGTTAGGTCTGATATTTGCCCTCATCTGGCTCGTACTTTCGCATTTTCCGCATACTTGTTGGCCAGATCCTGGCCTTTTTCTGGTTTGGATCACGTAGTAATGCGGTACCACACCGAAACAGTCAATTAAAGCTGGTTGCGATTAATATATTAGAGGATAACGCCGGTTATGTCTCCGTTAGGTCTGGGATTTGCCCTCATCTGGCTCGTACTTTCGCACTTTTCGCATACATGTTGGACAGATCCTGGGCTTTTTCTGGCTTGGATCACGTAGTAATGCGGTACCACACCGAAACAGTGAACTAAACCTGGTTGGGATTAATATTCTAGAGGATAACGCCGGTTATGTCTCGGTTAGGTCTGAGATTTGCCCTCATCTGGCTCGTACTTTCGCACTTTTCGCATACATGTTGGCCAGATCCCGGGCTTTTTCTGGCTTGGATCACGTAGTAATGTGGTACCACACTGTCAATAAAAGCTGGTTCCGAATAGTATTTTAGTGGATAACGCTAGTTATGCCTGGGTTATTTCTGGTATATGCAATCATCTGGCTCATACTTACGCGTTTTTCGCATACTTGTTGGCTAGATCCTGGCCTTTTTCTGGTTTGGATCACGTAGTAATGTGGTTCCACACCGAAACAGTCAATTAAACCTGGTTGCAATTAATATTTTAGAGGATAACGCCTGTTATGTCTCGGTAAGGTCTGGGATTTGCGCTCATCTGGCTCGTACTTTCGCATTTTCCGCATACTTGTTGGCCAGATCCTGGCCTTTTTCTGGTTTGGATCACGTAGTAATGCGGTACCACACCGAAACAATCAATTAAAGCTGATTGCGAAAAATATTTTAGAGGATAGCGCCGGTTATGTCTCGGTTAGGTCTGAGATTTGCCCTCATCTGGCTCGTACTTTCGCACTTTTCGCATACATGTTGGCCAGATCCCGGGCTTTTTCTGGCTTGGATCACGTAGTAATGTGGTACCACACTGTCAATAAAAGCTGGTTCCAAATAGTATTTTAGAGGATAACGCTGGTTATGTCTGGGTTATTTCTGGTATTTGCAATCATCTGGCTCATACTTACTCGTTTTTCGCATACTCGTTGGGCAGATCCTGGGTTTTTTCTGGTTTGGATCACGTAGTAATGCGGTACCACACCGAAACAGTGAACTAAACCTGGTTGGGATTAATATTCTAGAGGATAACGCCGGTTACGTCTTGGTTAGGTCTGGTATTTGCCCTCATCTGGCTCGTACTTTCGCATTTTCCGCATACTTGTTGGCCAGATCCTGGCCTTTTTCTGGTTTGGATCACGTAGTAATGCGGTACCACACCGAAACAGTCAATTAAAGCTGGTTGCGATTAATACATTAGAGGATAACGCCGGTTATGTCTCGGTTAGGTCTGGGATTTGCCCTCATCTGGCTCGTACTTTCGCACTTTTCGCATACATGTTGGACAGATCCTGGGCTTTTTCTGGCTTGGATCACGTAGTAATGCGGTACCACACCGAAACAGTCAATTAAAGCTGGTTGCGATTAATATTGTAGAGGATAGCGCCGGTTATGTCTCGGTTAGGTCTGGGATTTGCCCCCATCTGGCTCGTACTTTCGCACTTTTCGCATACATGTTGGCCAGATCCTGGGCTTTTTCTGGCTTGGATCACGTAGTAATGTGGTACCACACTGTCAATAAAAGCTGGTTCCAAATAGTATTTTAGAGGATAACGCTGGTTATGTCTGGGTTATTTCTGGTATTTGCAATCATCTGGCTCATACTTACTCGTTTTTCGCATACTCGTTGAGCAGATCCTGGGTTTTTTCTGGTTTGGATCACGTAGTAATGCGGTACCACACCGAAACAGTGAACTAAACCTGGTTGGGATTAATATTCTAGAGGATAACGCCGGTTACGTCTTGGTTAGGTCTGGTATTTGCTCTCATCTGGCTCGTACTTTCGCATTTTCCGCATACTTGTTGGCCATATCCTGGCCTTTTTCTGGTTTGGATCACGTAGTAATGCGGTACCACACCGAAACAGTCAATTAAAGCTGGTTGCGATTAATATTGTAGAGGATAACGCCGGTTATGTCTCGGTTAGGTCTGGTATTTGCCCTCATCTGGCTCGTACTTTCGCACTTTTCGCATACATGTTGGCCAGATCCCGGGCTTTTTCTGGCTTGGATCACGTAGTAATGTGGTACCACACTGTCAATAAAAGCTGGTTCCAAATAGTATTTTAGAGGATAACGCTGGTTATGTCTGTGTTATTTCTGGTATTTGCAATCATCTGGCTCATACTTACTCGCTTTTCGCATACTCGTTGGGCAGATCCTGGGTCTTTTCTGGTTTGGATCACGTAGTAATGCGGTACCACACCGAAACAGTGAACTAAACCTGGTTGGGATTAATATTCTAGAGGATAACGCCGGTTACGTCTTGGTTAGGTCGGGTATTTGCCCTCATCTAGCTCGTACTTTCGCATTTTCCGCATACTTGTTGGCCAGATCCTGGCCTTTTTCTGGTTTGGATCACGTAGTAATGCGGTACCACACCGAAACTGTCAATTAAAGCTGGCTGCGATTAATATTTTAGAGGATAACGCCGGTAATGTCTGGGTTAGTTCTGGTATTTGCAATCATCTGGCTCGTACTTTCGCGTTTTTCGCATACTTGTTGGCCAGATCCAGGGTTTTTTCTGGTTTGGATCCCGTAGTAATGAGGTTCCACACCGAAACAGTCAATTGAACGTGGTTGCGATTAATATTTTAGGGGATAACGCCGGTTATGTCGCGGTTAGGTCTGGGATTTGCCCTCATCTGGCTCGTACTTTCGCATTTTCCGCATACTTGTTGGCCAGATCCTGGCCTTTTTCTGGTTTGGATCACGTAGTAATGCGGTACCACACCGAAACAGTCATTTCAAGCTGATTGCGATTAATATTTTAGAGGATAACGCCGGTTATGTCTCGGTTAGGTCTGAGATTTGCCCTCATCTGGCTCGTACTTTCGCACTTTTCGCATACATGTTGGCCAGATCCCGGGCTTTTTCTGGCTTGGATCACGTAGTAATGTGGTACCACACTGTCAATAAAAGCTGGTTCCAAATAGTATTTTAGAGGATAACGCTGGTTATGTCTGGGTTATTTCTGGTATTTGCAATCATCTGGCTCATACTTACTCGTTTTTCGCATACTCGTTGGGCAGATCCTGGGTTTTTTCTGGTTTGGATCACGTAGTAATGCGGTACCACACCGAAACAGTGAACTAAACCTGGTTGGGATTAATATTCTAGAGGATAAGGCCGGTTACTTCTTGGTTAGGTCTGGTATTTGCCCTCATCTGGCTCGTACTTTCGCATTTTCCGCATACTTGTTGGCCAGATCCTGGCCTTTTTCTGGTTTGGATCACGTAGTAATGCGGTACCACACCGAAACAGTCAATTAAAGCTGGTTGCGATGAATATTTTAGAGGATAACGCCGGTTATGTCTCGGTTAGGTCTGGGATTTGCCCTCATCTGGCTCGTACTTTCGCACTTTTCGCATACATGTTGGACAGATCCTGGGCATTTTCTGGCTTGGATCACGTAGTAATGCGGTACCACACCGAAACAGTCAATTAAAGCTGGTTGCGATTAATATTGTAGAGGATAACGCCGGTTATGTCTCGGTTAGGTCTGGGATTTGCCCTCATCTGGCTCGTACTCTCGCACTTTTCGCATACATGTTGGCCAGATCCTGGGCTTTTTCTGGCTTGGATCACGTAGTAATGTGGTACCACACTGACAATAAAAGCTGGTTCCGAATAGTATTTTAGAGGATAACACTGGTTATGTCTGGGTTATTTCCGGTATTTGCAATCATCTGGCTCATACATACGCGTTTTTCGCATACTTGTTGGGCAGATCCTGGGTTTTTTCTGGTTTGGATAACGTAGTAATGTGGCACCACACTGAAACAGTCAATAAAAGCTGGTTCCGATTAATAGTTTGGAGGATAACGCTGTTTACGTTTGGGGGAGTTCTGGTATTTGCACTCATCTGGCTCGTACTTTCGCATTTTTCGCATACTTGTTGGCCAGATTCAGGGCTTTTTCTGGTTTGGATCATGTAGTAATTCGGTACCACACCGAAACAGTCAATTATACCTGTTTGGGATTAATATTTTAAAGGATAGCGCCGGTTACGTCTTGGTTAGGTCTGGTATTTGCCCTCATCTGGCTCGTACTTTCGCATTTTCCGCATACTTGTTGGCCAGATCCTGGCCTTTTTCTGGTTTGGATCACGTAGTAATGCGGTACCACACCGAAACAGTCAATTAAAGCTGGTTGCGATTAATATATTAGAGGATAACGCCGGTTATGTCTCGGTTAGGTCTGTGATTTGCCCTCATCTGGCTCGTACTTTCGCACTTTTCGCATACATGTTGGACAGATCCTGGGCTTTTTCTGGCTTGGATCACGTAGTAATGCGGTACCACACCGAAACAGTCAATTAAAGCTGGTTGCGATTAATATTGTAGAGTATAGCGCCGGTTATGTCTCGGTTAGGTCTGGGATTTGCCCTCATCTGGCTCGTACTTTCGCACTTTTCGCATACATGTTGGCCAGATCCTGGGCTTTTTCTGGCTTGGATCACGTAGTAATGTGGTACCACACTGACAATAAAAGCTGGTTCCGAATAGTATTTTAGAGGATAACACTGGTTATGTCTGGGTTATTTCCGGTATTTGCAATCATCTGGCTCAAACATACGCGTTTTTCGCATACTTGTTGGGCAGATCCTGGGTTTTTTCTGGTTTGGATAACGTAGGAATGTGGCACCACACTGAAGCAGTCAATAAAAGCTGGTTCCGATTAATAGTTTGGAGGATAACGCTGTTTACGTTTGGGTTAGTTCTGGTATTTGCACTCCTCTGGCTCGTACTTTCGCATTTTTCGCATACTTGTTGGCCAGATTCAGGGCTTTTTCTGGTTTGGATCATGTAGTAATTCGGTACCACACCGAAACAGTCAATTATACCTGTTTGGGATTAATATTTTAAAGGATAACGCCGGTTACGTCTTGGTTAGGTCTGGTATTTGCCCTCATCTGGCTCGTACTTTCGCATTTTTCGCATACTTGTTGGCCAGATCCTGGCCTTTTTCTGGTTTGGATCACGTAGTAATGCGGCACCAGACCGAAACAGTCAATTAAAGCTGGTTGCGATTAATATTTTAGAGGAGAACGCCGGTTATGTCTCGGTAAGGTCTGGGATTTGCCCTCATCTAGCTCGTACTTTCGCATTTTCCGCATACTTGTTGGCCAGATCCTGGCCTTTTTCTGGTTTGGATCACGTAGTAATGCGGTACCACACCGAAACAGTCAATTAAAGCTGATTGCGATTAATATTTTCGAGGATAACGCCGGTTATGTCTCGGTTAGGTCTGAGATTTGCACTCATCTGGCTCGTACTTTCGCACTTTTCGCATACATGTTGGCCAGATCCCGGGCTTTTTCTGGCTTGGATCACGTAGTAATGTGGTACCACACTGTCAATAAAAGCTGGTTCCAAATAGTATTTTAGAGGATAACGCTGGTTATGTCTGGGTTATTTCTGGTATTTGCAATCATCTGGCTCATACTTACTCGTTTTTCGCATACTCGTTGGGCAGATCCTGGGTTTTTTCTGGTTTGGATCACGTAGTAATGCGGTACCACACCGAAACAGTGAACTAAACCTGGTTGGGATTAATATTCTAGAGGATAAGGCCGGTTACTTCTTGGTTAGGTCTGGTATTTGCCCTCATCTGGCTCGTACTTTCGCATTTTCCGCATACTTGTTGGCCAGATCCTGGCCTTTTTCTGGTTTGGATCACGTAGTAATGCGGTACCACACCGAAACAGTCAATTAAAGCTGGTTGCGATGAATATTTTAGAGGATAACGCCGGTTATGTCTCGGTTAGGTCTGGGATTTGCCCTCATCTGGCTCGTACTTTCGCACTTTTCGCATACATGTTGGACAGATCCTGGGCATTTTCTGGCTTGGATCACGTAGTAATGCGGTACCACACCGAAACAGTCAATTAAAGCTGGTTGCGATTAATATTGTAGAGGATAACGCCGGTTATGTCTCGGTTAGGTCTGGGATTTGCCCTCATCTGGCTCGTACTCTCGCACTTTTCGCATACATGTTGGCCAGATCCTGGGCTTTTTCTGGCTTGGATCACGTAGTAATGTGGTACCACACTGACAATAAAAGCTGGTTCCGAATAGTATTTTAGAGGATAACACTGGTTATGTCTGGGTTATTTCCGGTATTTGCAATCATCTGGCTCATACATACGCGTTTTTCGCATACTTGTTGGGCAGATCCTGGGTTTTTTCTGGTTTGGATAACGTAGTAATGTGGCACCACACTGAAACAGTCAATAAAAGCTGGTTCCGATTAATAGTTTGGAGGATAACGCTGTTTACGTTTGGGGGAGTTCTGGTATTTGCACTCATCTGGCTCGTACTTTCGCATTTTTCGCATACTTGTTGGCCAGATTCAGGGCTTTTTCTGGTTTGGATCATGTAGTAATTCGGTACCACACCGAAACAGTCAATTATACCTGTTTGGGATTAATATTTTAAAGGATAGCGCCGGTTACGTCTTGGTTAGGTCTGGTATTTGCCCTCATCTGGCTCGTACTTTCGCATTTTCCGCATACTTGTTGGCCAGATCCTGGCCTTTTTCTGGTTTGGATCACGTAGTAATGCGGTACCACACCGAAACAGTCAATTAAAGCTGGTTGCGATTAATATATTAGAGGATAACGCCGGTTATGTCTCGGTTAGGTCTGTGATTTGCCCTCATCTGGCTCGTACTTTCGCACTTTTCGCATACATGTTGGACAGATCCCGGGCTTTTTCTGGCTTGGATCACGTAGTAATGCGGTACCACACCGAAACAGTCAATTAAAGCTGGTTGCGATTAATATTGTAGAGTATAGCGCCGGTTATGTCTCGGTTAGGTCTGGGATTTGCCCTCATCTGGCTCGTACTTTCGCACTTTTCGCATACATGTTGGCCAGATCCTGGGCTTTTTCTGGCTTGGATCACGTAGTAATGTGGTACCACACTGACAATAAAAGCTGGTTCCGAATAGTATTTTAGAGGATAACACTGGTTATGTCTGGGTTATTTCCGGTATTTGCAATCATCTGGCTCAAACATACGCGTTTTTCGCATACTTGTTGGGCAGATCCTGGGTTTTTTCTGGTTTGGATAACGTAGGAATGTGGCACCACACTGAAGCAGTCAATAAAAGCTGGTTCCGATTAATAGTTTGGAGGATAACGCTGTTTACGTTTGGGTTAGTTCTGGTATTTGCACTCCTCTGGCTCGTACTTTCGCATTTTTCGCATACTTGTTGGCCAGATTCAGGGCTTTTTCTGGTTTGGATCATGTAGTAATTCGGTACCACACCGAAACAGTCAATTATACCTGTTTGGGATTAATATTTTAAAGGATAACGCCGGTTACGTCTTGGTTAGGTCTGGTATTTGCCCTCATCTGGCTCGTACTTTCGCATTTTTCGCATACTTGTTGGCCAGATCCTGGCCTTTTTCTGGTTTGGATCACGTAGTAATGCGGCACCAGACCGAAACAGTCAATTAAAGCTGGTTGCGATTAATATTTTAGAGGAGAACGCCGGTTATGTCTCGGTAAGGTCTGGGATTTGCCCTCATCTAGCTCGTACTTTCGCATTTTCCGCATACTTGTTGGCCAGATCCTGGCCTTTTTCTGGTTTGGATCACGTAGTAATGCGGTACCACACCGAAACAGTCAATTAAAGCTGATTGCGATTAATATTTTCGAGGATAACGCCGGTTATGTCTCGGTTAGGTCTGAGATTTGCACTCATCTGGCTCGTACTTTCGCACTTTTCGCATACATGTTGGCCAGATCCCGGGCTTTTTCTGGCTTGGATCACGTAGTAATGTGGTACCACACTGTCAATAAAAGCTGGTTCCAAATATTATTTTAGAGGGTAACGCTGGTTATGTCTGGGTTATTTCTGGTATTTGCAATCATCTGGCTCATACTTACTCGTTTTTCGCATACTCGTTGTGCAGATCCTGGGTTTTTTCTGGTTTGGATCACGTAGTAATGCGGCACCAGACCGAAACAGTCAATTAAAGCTGGTTGCGATTAATATTTCAGAGGAGAACGCCGGTTATGTCTCGGTAAGGTCTGGGATTTGCCCTCATCTGGCTCGTACTTTCGCATTTTTCGCATACTTGTTGGCCAGATCCTGGCCTTTTTCTGGTTTGGATCACGTAGTAATGCGGTACCACACCGAAACAGTCAATTAAAGCTGGTTGCGATTAATATTTTAGAGGATAACGCCGGTTATGTCTCGGTTAGGTCTGAGATTTGCCCTCATCTGGCTCGTACTTTCGCACTTTTCGCATACATGTTGGCCAGATCCCGGGCTTTTTCTGGCTTGGATCACGTAGTAATGTGGTACCACACTGTCAATTAAAGCTGGTTCCAAATGGTATTTTAGAGGATAACGCTGGTTATGTCTGGGTTATTTCTGGTATTTGCAATCATCTGGCTCATACTTACTCGCTTTTCGCATACTCGTTGGGCAGATCCTGGGTTTTTTCTGGTTTGGATCACGTAGTAATGCGGCACCACACCGAAACAGTCAATTAAATCTGGTTGCGATTAATATTTTAGAGGATAACGCCGGTTATGTCTCGGTAAGGTCTGGGATTTGCCCTCATCTGGCTCGTACTTTCGCATTTTCCGCATACTTGTTGGCCAGATCCTGGCCTTTTTCTGGTTTGGATCACGTAGTAATGCGGTACCACACCGAAACAGTCAATTAAAGCTGATTGCGATTAATATTTTAGAGGATAACGCCGGTTATGTCTCGGTTAGGTCTGAGATTTGCACTCATCTGGCTCGTACTTTCGCACTTTTCGCATACATGTTGGCCAGATCCCGGGCTCTTTCTGGCTTCGATCACGTAGTAATGTGGTACCACACTGTCAATAAAAGCTGGTTCCAAATAGTATTTTAGAGGATAACGCTGGTTATGTCTGGGTTATTTCTGGTATTTGCAATCATCTGGCTCATACTTACTCGTTTTTCGCATACTCGTTGGGCAGATCCTGGGTTTCTTCTGGTTTGGATCACGTAGTAATGCGGTACCACACCGAAACAGTGAACTAAACCTGGTTGGGATTAATATTCTAGAGGATATCGCCGGTTACGTCTTGGTTAGGTCTGGTATTTGCCCTCATCTGGCTCGTACTTTCACATTTTCCGCATACTTGTTGGCCAGATCCTGGCCTTTTTCTGGTTTGGATCACGTAGTAATGCGGTACCACACCGAAACAGTCAATTAAAGCTGGTTGCGATTAATATATTAGAGGATAACGCCGGTTATGTCTCGGTTAGGTCTGTGATTTGCCCTCATCTGGCTCGTACTTTCGCACTTTTCGCATACATGTTGGACAGATCCTGGGCTTTTTCTGGCTTGGGTCACGTAGTAATGCGGTACCACACCGAAACAGTCAATTAAAGCTGGTTGCGATTAATATTGTAGAGTATAGCGCCGGTTATGTCTCGGTTAGGTCTGGGATTTGCCCTCATCTGGCTCGTACTTTCGCACTTTTCGCATACATGTTGGCCAGATCCTGGGCTTTTTCTGGCTTGGATCACGTAGTAATGTGGTACCACACTGACAATAAAAGCTGGTTCCGAATAGTATTTTAGAGGATAACACTGGTTATGTCTGGGTTATTTCCGGTATTTGCAATCATCTGGCTCAAACATACGCGTTTTTCGCATACTTGTTGGGCAGATCCTGGGTTTTTTCTGGTTTGGATAACGTAGTAATGTGGCACCACACTGAAACAGTCAATAAAAGCTGGTTCCGATTAATAGTTTGGAGGATAACGCTGTTTACGTTTGGGTTAGTTCTGGTATTTGCACTCATCTGGCTCGTACTTTCGCATTTTTCGCATACTTGTTGGCCAGATCCTGGCCTTTTTCTGGTTTGGATCACGTAGTAATGCGGTACCACACCGAAACAGTCAATTAAAGCTGATTGCGATTAATATTTTAGAGGATAACGCCGGTTATGTCTCGGTTAGGTCTGAGATTTGCCCTCATCTGGCTCGTACTTTCGCACTTTTCGCATACATGTTGGCCAGATCCCGGGCTTTTTCTGGCTTGGATCACGTAGTAATGTGGTACCACACTGTCAATAAAAGCTGGTTCCAAATAGTATTTTAGAGGATAACGCTGGTTATGTCTGGGTTATTTCTGGTATTTGCAATCATCTGGCTCATACTTACTCGTTTTTCGCATACTCGTTGGGCAGATCCTGGGTTTCTTCTGGTTTGGATCACGTAGTAATGCGGTACCACACCGAAACAGTGAACTAAACCTGGTTGGGATTAATATTCTAGAGGATAACGCCGGTTACGTCTTGGTTAGGTCTGGTATTTGCCCTCATCTGGCTCGTACTTTCGCATTTTCCGCATACTTGTTGGCCAGATCCTGGCCTTTTTCTGGTTTGGATCACGTAGTAATGCGGTACCACACCGAAACAGTCAATTAAAGCTGGTTGCGATTAATATATTAGAGGATAACGCCGGTTATGTCTCGGTTAGGTCTGTGATTTGCCCTCATCTGGCTCGTACTTTCGCACTTTTCGCATACATGTTGGACAGATCCTGGGCTTTTTCTGGCTTGGATCACGTAGTAATGCGGTACCACACCGAAACAGTCAATTAAAGCTGGTTGCGATTAATATTGTAGAGTATAGCGCCGGTTATGTCTCGGTTAGGTCTGGGATTTGCCCTCATCTGGCTCGTACTTTCGCACTTTTCGCATACATGTTGGCCAGATCCTGGGCTTTTTCTGGCTTGGATCACGTAGTAATGTGGTACCACACTGACAATAAAAGCTGGTTCCGAATAGTATTTTAGAGGATAACACTGGTTATGTCTGGGTTATTTCCGGTATTTGCAATCATCTGGCTCAAACATACGCGTTTTTCGCATACTTGTTGGGCAGATCCTGGGTTTTTTCTGGTTTGGATAACGTAGTAATGTGGCACCACACTGAAGCAGTCAATAAAAGCTGGTTCCGATTAATAGTTTGGAGGATAACGCTGTTTACGTTTGGGTTAGTTCTGGTATTTGCACTCCTCTGGCTCGTACTTTCGCATTTTTCGCATACTTGTTGGCCAGATTCAGGGCTTTTTCTGGTTTGGATCATGTAGTAATTCGGTACCACACCGAAACAGTCAATTATACCTGTTTGGGATTAATATTTTAAAGGATAACGCCGGTTACGTCTTGGTTAGGTCTGGTATTTGCCCTCATCTGGCTCGTACTTTCGCATTTTTCGCATACTTGTTGGCCAGATCCTGGCCTTTTTCTGGTTTGGATCACGTAGTAATGCGGCACCAGACCGAAACAGTCAATTAAAGCTGGTTGCGATTAATATTTTAGAGGAGAACGCCGGTTATGTCTCGGTAAGGTCTGGGATTTGCCCTCATCTAGCTCGTACTTTCGCATTTTCCGCATACTTGTTGGCCAGATCCTGGCCTTTTTCTGGTTTGGATCACGTAGTAATGCGGTACCACACCGAAACAGTCAATTAAAGCTGATTGCGATTAATATTTTAGAGGATAACGCCGGTTATGTCTCGGTTAGGTCTGAGATTTGCACTCATCTGGCTCGTACTTTCGCACTTTTCGCATACATGTTGGCCAGATCCCGGGCTTTTTCTGGCTTGGATCACGTAGTAATGTGGTACCACACTGTCAATAAAAGCTGGTTCCAAATATTATTTTAGAGGATAACGCTGGTTATGTCTGGGTTATTTCTGGTATTTGCAATCATCTGGCTCATACTTACTCGTTTTTCGCATACTCGTTGTGCAGATCCTGGGTTTTTTCTGGTTTGGATCACGTAGTAATGCGGCACCAGACCGAAACAGTCAATTAAAGCTGGTTGCGATTAATATTTTAGAGGAGAACGCCGGTTATGTCTCGGTAAGGTCTGGGATTTGCCCTCATCTGGCTCGTACTTTCGCATTTTTCGCATACTTGTTGGCCAGATCCTGGCCTTTTTCTGGTTTGGATCACGTAGTAATGCGGTACCACACCGAAACAGTCAATTAAAGCTGGTTGCGATTAATATTTTAGAGGATAACGCCGGTTATGTCTCGGTTAGGTCTGAGATTTGCCCTCATCTGGCTCGTACTTTCGCACTTTTCGCATACATGTTGGCCAGATCCCGGGCTTTTTCTGGCTTGGATCACGTAGTAATGTGGTACCACACTGTCAATAAAAGCTGGTTCCAAATGGTATTTTAGAGGATAACGCTGGTTATGTCTGGGTTATTTCTGGTATTTGCAATCATCTGGCTCATACTTACTCGCTTTTCGCATACTCGTTGGGCAGACCCTGGGTTTTTTCTGGTTTGGATCACGTAGTAATGCGGCACCACACCGAAACAGTCAATTAAAGCTGGTTGCGATTAATATTTTAGAGGATAACGCCGGTTATGTCTCGGTAAGGTCTGGGATTTGCCCTCATCTGGCTCGTACTTTCGCATTTTCCGCATACTTGTTGGCCAGATCCTGGCCTTTTTCTGGTTTGGATCACGTAGTAATGCGGTACCACACCGAAACAGTCAATTAAAGCTGATTGCGATTAATATTTTAGAGGATAACGCCGGTTATGTCTCGGTTAGGTCTGAGATTTGCACTCATCTGGCTCGTACTTTCGCACTTTTCGCATACATGTTGGCCAGATCCCGGGCTTTTTCTGGCTTGGATCACGTAGTAATGTGGTACCACACTGTCAATAAAAGCTGGTTCCAAATAGTATTTTAGAGGATAACGCTGGTTATGTCTGGGTTATTTCTGGTATTTGCAATCATCTGGCTCATACTTACTCGTTTTTCGCATACTCGTTGGGCAGATCCTGGGTTTCTTCTGGTTTGGATCACGTAGTAATGCGGTACCACACCGAAACAGTGAACTAAACCGGGTTGGGATTAATATTCTAGAGGATATCGCCGGTTACGTCTTGGTTAGGTCTGGTATTTGCCCTCATCTGGCTCGTACTTTCACATTTTCCGCATACTTGTTGGCCAGATCCTGGCCTTTTTCTGGTTTGGATCACGTAGTAATGCGGTACCACACCGAAACAGTCAATTAAAGCTGGTTGCGATTAATATATTAGAGGATAACGCCGGTTATGTCTCGGTTAGGTCTGTGATTTGCCCTCATCTGGCTCGTACTTTCGCACTTTTCGCATACATGTTGGACAGATCCTGGGCTTTTTCTGGCTTGGGTCACGTAGTAATGCGGTACCACACCGAAACAGTCAATTAAAGCTGGTTGCGATTAATATTGTAGAGTATAGCGCCGGTTATGTCTCGGTTAGGTCTGGGATTTGCCCTCATCTGGCTCGTACTTTCGCACTTTTCGCATACATGTTGGCCAGATCCTGGGCTTTTTCTGGCTTGGATCACGTAGTAATGTGGTACCACACTGACAATAAAAGCTGGTTCCGAATAGTATTTTAGAGGATAACACTGGTTATGTCTGGGTTATTTCCGGTATTTGCAATCATCTGGCTCAAACATACGCGTTTTTCGCATACTTGTTGGGCAGATCCTGGGTTTTTTCTGGTTTGGATAACGTAGTAATGTGGCACCACACTGAAGCAGTCAATAAAAGCTGGTTCCGATTAATAGTTTGGAGGATAACGCTGTTTACGTTTGGGTTAGTTCTGGTATTTGCACTCCTCTGGCTCGTACTTTCGCATTTTTCGCATACTTGTTGGCCAGATTCAGGGCTTTTTCTGGTTTGGATCATGTAGTAATTCGGTACCACACCGAAACAGTCAATTATACCTGTTAGGGATTAATATTTTAAAGGATAACGCCGGTTACGTCTTGGTTAGGTCTGGTATTTGCCCTCATCTGGCTCGTACTTTCGCATTTTTCGCATACTTGTTGGCCAGATCCTGGCCTTTTTCTGGTTTGGATCACGTAGTAATGCGGCACCAGACCGAAACAGTCAATTAAAGCTGGTTGCGATTAATATTTTAGAGGAGAACGCCGGTTATGTCTCGGTAAGGTCTGGGATTTGCCCTCATCTAGCTCGTACTTTCGCATTTTCCGCATACTTGTTGGCCAGATCCTGGCCTTTTTCTGGTTTGGATCACGTAGTAATGCGGTACCACACCGAAACAGTCAATTAAAGCTGGTTGCGATTAATATATTAGAGGATAACGCCGGTTATGTCTCGGTTAGGTCTGTGATTTGCCCTCATCTGGCTCGTACTTTCGCATTTTTCGCATACTTGTTGGCCAGATTCAGGGCTTTTTCTGGTTTGGATCATGTAGTAATTCGGTACCACACCGAAACAGTCAATTATACCTGTTTGGGATTAATATTTTAAAGGATAACGCCGGTTACGTCTTGGTTAGGTCTGGTATTTGCCCTCATGTGGCTCGTACTTTCGCACTTTTCGCATACATCTTGGCCAGATCCCGGGCTTTTTCTGGCTTGGATCACGTAGTAATGTGGTACCACACTGTCAATAAAAGCTGGTTCCAAATATTATTTTAGGGGATAACGCTGGTTATGTCTGGGTTATTTCTGGTATTTGCAATCATCTGGCTCATACTTACTCGTTTTTCGCATACTCGTTGTGCAGATCCTGGGTTTTTTCTGGTTTGGATCACGTAGTAATGCGGTACCACACCGAAAGAGTGAACTAAACCTGGTTGGGATTAATATTCTAGAGGATAACGCCGGTTACGTCTTGGTTAGGTCTGGTATTTGCCCTCATCTGGCTCGTACTTTCGCATTTTTCGCATACTTGTTGGCCAGATCCTGGCCTTTTTCTGGTTTGGATCACGTAGTAATGCGGTACCACACCGAAACAGTCAATTAAAGCTGGTTGCGATTAATATTTTAGAGGATAACGCCGAATATGTCTCGGTTAGGTCTGAGATTTGCCCTCATCTGGCTCGTACTTTCGCACTTTTCGCATACATGTTGGCCAGATCCCGGGCTTTTTCTGGCTTGGATCACGTAGTAATGTGGTACCACACTGTCAATAAAAGCTGGTTCCAAATGGTATTTTAGAGGATAACGCTGGTTATGTCTGGGTTATTTCTGGTATTTGCAATCATCTGGCTCATACTTACTCGCTTTTCGCATACTCGTTGGGCAGATCCTGGGTTTTTTCTGGTTTGGATCACGTAGTAATGCGGCACCACACCGAAACAGTCAATTAAAGCTGGTTGCGATTAATATTTTAGAGGATAACGCCGGTTATGTCTCGGTTAGGTCTGAGATTTGCCCTCATCTGGCTCGTACTTTCGCATTTTTCGCATACTTGTTGGCCAGATCCTGGGCTTTTTCTGGCTTGGATCACGTAGTTATGTGGTACCACACTGTCAATAAAAGCTGGTTCCGAATAGTATTTTAGTGGATAACGCTAGTTGTGCCTGGGTTATTTCTGGTATATGCAACCATCTGGCTCATACTTACGCGTTTTTCGCATACTTGTTGGGCAGATCCTGGCCTTTTTCTGGCTTGGACCACGTAGGAATGCGGTACCCCACCGAAACAGTCAATCAAACCTGTTTGCGATTAATACTTTAGAGGATAACGCCGGTAATGTCTGGGTTAGTTCTGGTATTTGCAATCATCTGGCACGTACTTTCGCTTTTTTCGCATACTTGTTGGCCAGATCCTGGGTTTTTCTGGTTTGCATCCCGTAGTAATGAGGTTCCACACCGAAACAGTCAATTAAACGTGGTTGCTATTAATATTTTAGAGGATAGCGCAGGTTATGTCTCGGTTAGGTCTGGGATTTTCCCTCATCTGGCTCGTACTTTCGCATTTTTCGCATACTTGTTGGCCAGATCCTGGGCTTTTTCAGGCTTTGACATGGCAGTGATGTGGTACCACACTGAAACAGTCAATTAATCCTGGTTGCGATTAATATTTTAGAGGATAACGCCGGTTGTGCCTAAGTTAGGTCTGATATTTGCCCTCATCTGGCTCGTACTTTCGCATTTTTCGCATACTTGTTGGCCAGATCCTGGCCTTTTTCTGGTTTGGATCACGTAGTAATGTGGTACCACACTGAAACAGTCAATAAAAGCTGGTTCCGATTAGTATTTTAGGGGATAACGCCTGTTATGTCTGGGTTAGGTCTGGTATTTGCCCCCATCTGGTTCGTACTTTCGCATTTTTCGCTTACTTGTTGGCCAGATCTCGGGCTTTTTGTGGTTTGGATCCCGTCGTAATGTGGTTCCACACCGAAACAGTCAATTAAACCTGGTTGCGATCAATATCTTAGAGGATAGCGCAGGTTATGTCTCGGTTAGGTCTGGGATTTGCCCTCATCTGGCTCATGCTTTCGCATTTTTCGCTTACTTGTTGGCCAGATCTCGGGTTTTTTGTGGTTTGGATCACGTCGTAATGTGGTACCACACTGAAACAGTCAATAAAAGCTGGTTCCGATTAGTATTTTAGGGGATAACGCCGGTTATGTCTGGGCTAGGTCTGGTATTTGCCCTCATCTGGCTCGTACTTTCGCATTTTTCGCATACTTGTTGGCCAGATCCTGGCCTTTTTCTGGTTTGGATCACGTTGTAACGCGGCACCACACCCAAACAGTCAATTAATCCTGGTTGCGATTAATATTTTAGAGGATAACGCCGGTTATGTCTGGGTTAGGTCTGGTATTTGCCTTCATCTGGCACGAACTTTCGCATTTTTCGCATAGTTGTTGACCAGATCCTGGCCTTTTTCAGGTTTGGATCACGTAGTAATACGGTACCACACCGAAACAGTAAATTAAACCTGGTTGCGATTAATATTTTAGAGGATAGCGCAGGTTATGTCTCGGTTAGGTCTGGGATTTGCCCTCATCTGGCTCGTACTTTCGCATTTTTCGCATCCTTGTTGGCCAGATCCTGGGCTTTTTCAGGCTTTGACATGGCAGTAATGTGGTACCACACTGAAACAGTCAATTAAACCTGGTTCCGATTAATATTTTAGAGGATAACGCAGGTTATGCCTCGGTTAGTTCTGGTATTTGCCCTCATCTGGCTCGTACTTTCGCATTTTTCGCATACTTTGTGGCCAGATCCTGGCCTTTTTCTGGCTTGGATCACGTAGTACTGCGGGATCACACCGAAACAGTCAATAGAAGCTGGTTCCGAATAGTATTTCAGAGGATAACGCTGGTTATGGGTAGATTAGTCCTGGTATTTGCAATCATCTGGCTCATACTTACGCGTTTTTCGCATACATGTTGGCCAGATCCTGGGCTTTTTCTGGCTTGGATCACGTAGTAATGTGGTACCACACTGTCAATGAAAGCTGGTTCCGAATAGTATTTTAGAGGATAACGCTGGTTATGTTTGGGTTAGTTCTGGTATTTGCAATCATCAGGCACATACTTTCGCATTTTGCGCATACTTGTTTGCCAGATCCTGGGTCATTTCTGGTTTGGATCACGTAGTAATGCGGTACCACACAGAAACAGTCAACTAAACCTGTTTGGGATTAATATTTTAAAGGATATCGCCGGTTACGTCTTGGTTATGTCTGGTATTTGCCATCATCTGGCTCGTACTTTTGCATTTTTCGCATACTTGTTGGCCAGATCCTGGCCTTTTTCTGGTTTGGATCACGTAGTAATGCGGTACCACACCGAAACAGTCAATTAAAGCTGGTTGCGATTAATATTTTAGAGGATAACGCCGGTTATGTCTCGGTTAGGTCTGAGATTTGCCCTCATCTGGCTCGTACTTTCGCACTTTTCGCATACATGTTGGCCAGATCCCGGGCTTTTTCTGGCTTGGATCACGTAGTAATGTGGTACCACACTGTCAATAAAAGCTGGTTCCAAATGGTATTTTAGAGGATAACGCTGGTTATGTCTGGGTTATTTCTGGTATTTGCAATCATCTGGCTCATACTTACTCGCTTTTCGCATACTCGTTGGGCAGACCCTGGGTTTTTTCTGGTTTGGATCACGTAGTAATGCGGCACCACACCGAAACAGTCAATTAAAGCTGGTTGCGATTAATATTTTAGAGGATAACGCCGGTTATGTCTCGGTAAGGTCTGGGATTTGCCCTCATCTGGCTCGTACTTTCGCATTTTCCGCATACTTGTTGGCCAGATCCTGGCCTTTTTCTGGTTTGGATCACGTAGTAATGCGGTACCACACCGAAACAGTCAATTAAAGCTGATTGCGATTAATATTTTAGAGGATAACGCCGGTTATGTCTCGGTTAGGTCTGAGATTTGCACTCATCTGGCTCGTACTTTCGCACTTTTCGCATACATGTTGGCCAGATCCCGGGCTTTTTCTGGCTTGGATCACGTAGTAATGTGGTACCACACTGTCAATAAAAGCTGGTTCCAAATAGTATTTTAGAGGATAACGCTGGTTATGTCTGGGTTATTTCTGGTATTTGCAATCATCTGGCTCATACTTACTCGTTTTTCGCATACTCGTTGGGCAGATCCTGGGTTTCTTCTGGTTTGGATCACGTAGTAATGCGGTACCACACCGAAACAGTGAACTAAACCTGGTTGGGATTAATATTCTAGAGGATATCGCCGGTTACGTCTTGGTTAGGTCTGGTATTTGCCCTCATCTGGCTCGTACTTTCACATTTTCCGCATACTTGTTGGCCAGATCCTGGCCTTTTTCTGGTTTGGATCACGTAGTAATGCGGTACCACACCGAAACAGTCAATTAAAGCTGGTTGCGATTAATATATTAGAGGATAACGCCGGTTATGTCTCGGTTAGGTCTGTGATTTGCCCTCATCTGGCTCGTACTTTCGCACTTTTCGCATACATGTTGGACAGATCCTGGGCTTTTTCTGGCTTGGGTCACGTAGTAATGCGGTACCACACCGAAACAGTCAATTAAAGCTGGTTGCGATTAATATTGTAGAGTATAGCGCCGGTTATGTCTCGGTTAGGTCTGGGATTTGCCCTCATCTGGCTCGTACTTTCGCACTTTTCGCATACATGTTGGCCAGATCCTGGGCTTTTTCTGGCTTGGATCACGTAGTAATGTGGTACCACACTGACAATAAAAGCTGGTTCCGAATAGTATTTTAGAGGATAACACTGGTTATGTCTGGGTTATTTCCGGTATTTGCAATCATCTGGCTCAAACATACGCGTTTTTCGCATACTTGTTGGGCAGATCCTGGGTTTTTTCTGGTTTGGATAACGTAGTAATGTGGCACCACACTGAAGCAGTCAATAAAAGCTGGTTCCGATTAATAGTTTGGAGGATAACGCTGTTTACGTTTGGGTTAGTTCTGGTATTTGCACTCCTCTGGCTCGTACTTTCGCATTTTTCGCATACTTGTTGGCCAGATTCAGGGCTTTTTCTGGTTTGGATCATGTAGTAATTCGGTACCACACCGAAACAGTCAATTATACCTGTTAGGGATTAATATTTTAAAGGATAACGCCGGTTACGTCTTGGTTAGGTCTGGTATTTGCCCTCATCTGGCTCGTACTTTCGCATTTTTCGCATACTTGTTGGCCAGATCCTGGCCTTTTTCTGGTTTGGATCACGTAGTAATGCGGCACCAGACCGAAACAGTCAATTAAAGCTGGTTGCGATTAATATTTTAGAGGAGAACGCCGGTTATGTCTCGGTAAGGTCTGGGATTTGCCCTCATCTAGCTCGTACTTTCGCATTTTCCGCATACTTGTTGGCCAGATCCTGGCCTTTTTCTGGTTTGGATCACGTAGTAATGCGGTACCACACCGAAACAGTCAATTAAAGCTGGTTGCGATTAATATATTAGAGGATAACGCCGGTTATGTCTCGGTTAGGTCTGTGATTTGCCCTCATCTGGCTCGTACTTTCGCATTTTTCGCATACTTGTTGGCCAGATTCAGGGCTTTTTCTGGTTTGGATCATGTAGTAATTCGGTACCACACCGAAACAGTCAATTATACCTGTTTGGGATTAATATTTTAAAGGATAACGCCGGTTACGTCTTGGTTAGGTCTGGTATTTGCCCTCATGTGGCTCGTACTTTCGCACTTTTCGCATACATCTTGGCCAGATCCCGGGCTTTTTCTGGCTTGGATCACGTAGTAATGTGGTACCACACTGTCAATAAAAGCTGGTTCCAAATATTATTTTAGGGGATAACGCTGGTTATGTCTGGGTTATTTCTGGTATTTGCAATCATCTGGCTCATACTTACTCGTTTTTCGCATACTCGTTGTGCAGATCCTGGGTTTTTTCTGGTTTGGATCACGTAGTAATGCGGTACCACACCGAAAGAGTGAACTAAACCTGGTTGGGATTAATATTCTAGAGGATAACGCCGGTTACGTCTTGGTTAGGTCTGGTATTTGCCCTCATCTGGCTCGTACTTTCGCATTTTTCGCATACTTGTTGGCCAGATCCTGGCCTTTTTCTGGTTTGGATCACGTAGTAATGCGGTACCACACCGAAACAGTCAATTAAAGCTGGTTGCGATTAATATTTTAGAGGATAACGCCGAATATGTCTCGGTTAGGTCTGAGATTTGCCCTCATCTGGCTCGTACTTTCGCACTTTTCGCATACATGTTGGCCAGATCCCGGGCTTTTTCTGGCTTGGATCACGTAGTAATGTGGTACCACACTGTCAATAAAAGCTGGTTCCAAATGGTATTTTAGAGGATAACGCTGGTTATGTCTGGGTTATTTCTGGTATTTGCAATCATCTGGCTCATACTTACTCGCTTTTCGCATACTCGTTGGGCAGATCCTGGGTTTTTTCTGGTTTGGATCACGTAGTAATGCGGCACCACACCGAAACAGTCAATTAAAGCTGGTTGCGATTAATATTTTAGAGGATAACGCCGGTTATGTCTCGGTTAGGTCTGAGATTTGCCCTCATCTGGCTCGTACTTTCGCATTTTTCGCATACTTGTTGGCCAGATCCTGGGCTTTTTCTGGCTTGGATCACGTAGTTATGTGGTACCACACTGTCAATAAAAGCTGGTTCCGAATAGTATTTTAGTGGATAACGCTAGTTGTGCCTGGGTTATTTCTGGTATATGCAACCATCTGGCTCATACTTACGCGTTTTTCGCATACTTGTTGGGCAGATCCTGGCCTTTTTCTGGCTTGGACCACGTAGGAATGCGGTACCCCACCGAAACAGTCAATCAAACCTGTTTGCGATTAATACTTTAGAGGATAACGCCGGTAATGTCTGGGTTAGTTCTGGTATTTGCAATCATCTGGCACGTACTTTCGCTTTTTTCGCATACTTGTTGGCCAGATCCTGGGTTTTTCTGGTTTGCATCCCGTAGTAATGAGGTTCCACACCGAAACAGTCAATTAAACGTGGTTGCTATTAATATTTTAGAGGATAGCGCAGGTTATGTCTCGGTTAGGTCTGGGATTTTCCCTCATCTGGCTCGTACTTTCGCATTTTTCGCATACTTGTTGGCCAGATCCTGGGCTTTTTCAGGCTTTGACATGGCAGTGATGTGGTACCACACTGAAACAGTCAATTAATCCTGGTTGCGATTAATATTTTAGAGGATAACGCCGGTTGTGCCTAAGTTAGGTCTGATATTTGCCCTCATCTGGCTCGTACTTTCGCATTTTTCGCATACTTGTTGGCCAGATCCTGGCCTTTTTCTGGTTTGGATCACGTAGTAATGTGGTACCACACTGAAACAGTCAATAAAAGCTGGTTCCGATTAGTATTTTAGGGGATAACGCCTGTTATGTCTGGGTTAGGTCTGGTATTTGCCCCCATCTGGTTCGTACTTTCGCATTTTTCGCTTACTTGTTGGCCAGATCTCGGGCTTTTTGTGGTTTGGATCCCGTCGTAATGTGGTTCCACACCGAAACAGTCAATTAAACCTGGTTGCGATCAATATCTTAGAGGATAGCGCAGGTTATGTCTCGGTTAGGTCTGGGATTTGCCCTCATCTGGCTCATGCTTTCGCATTTTTCGCTTACTTGTTGGCCAGATCTCGGGTTTTTTGTGGTTTGGATCACGTCGTAATGTGGTACCACACTGAAACAGTCAATAAAAGCTGGTTCCGATTAGTATTTTAGGGGATAACGCCGGTTATGTCTGGGCTAGGTCTGGTATTTGCCCTCATCTGGCTCGTACTTTCGCATTTTTCGCATACTTGTTGGCCAGATCCTGGCCTTTTTCTGGTTTGGATCACGTTGTAACGCGGCACCACACCCAAACAGTCAATTAATCCTGGTTGCGATTAATATTTTAGAGGATAACGCCGGTTATGTCTGGGTTAGGTCTGGTATTTGCCTTCATCTGGCACGAACTTTCGCATTTTTCGCATAGTTGTTGACCAGATCCTGGCCTTTTTCAGGTTTGGATCACGTAGTAATACGGTACCACACCGAAACAGTAAATTAAACCTGGTTGCGATTAATATTTTAGAGGATAGCGCAGGTTATGTCTCGGTTAGGTCTGGGATTTGCCCTCATCTGGCTCGTACTTTCGCATTTTTCGCATCCTTGTTGGCCAGATCCTGGGCTTTTTCAGGCTTTGACATGGCAGTAATGTGGTACCACACTGAAACAGTCAATTAAACCTGGTTCCGATTAATATTTTAGAGGATAACGCAGGTTATGCCTCGGTTAGTTCTGGTATTTGCCCTCATCTGGCTCGTACTTTCGCATTTTTCGCATACTTTGTGGCCAGATCCTGGCCTTTTTCTGGCTTGGATCACGTAGTACTGCGGGATCACACCGAAACAGTCAATAGAAGCTGGTTCCGAATAGTATTTCAGAGGATAACGCTGGTTATGGGTAGATTAGTCCTGGTATTTGCAATCATCTGGCTCATACTTACGCGTTTTTCGCATACATGTTGGCCAGATCCTGGGCTTTTTCTGGCTTGGATCACGTAGTAATGTGGTACCACACTGTCAATGAAAGCTGGTTCCGAATAGTATTTTAGAGGATAACGCTGGTTATGTTTGGGTTAGTTCTGGTATTTGCAATCATCAGGCACATACTTTCGCATTTTGCGCATACTTGTTTGCCAGATCCTGGGTCATTTCTGGTTTGGATCACGTAGTAATGCGGTACCACACAGAAACAGTCAACTAAACCTGTTTGGGATTAATATTTTAAAGGATATCGCCGGTTACGTCTTGGTTATGTCTGGTATTTGCCATCATCTGGCTCGTACTTTTGCATTTTTCGCATACTTGTTGGCCAGATCCTGGCCTTTTTCTGGTTTGGATCACGTAGTAATGCGGTACCACACCGAAACAGTCAATTAAAGCTGGTTGCGATTAATATTTTAGCGGATAACGCCGGTTATGTCTCGGTAAGGTCTGGGATTTGCCCTCATCTGGCTCGAACTTTCGCATTTTCCGCATACCTGTTGGCCAGATCCTGGCCTTTTTCTGGCTTGGATCACGTAGTAATGCGGTACCACACCGAAACAGTCAATTAAAGCAAATTGCGATTAATATTTTAGAGGATAACGCCGGTTATGCCTCGGTTAGGTCTGGGATTTGCCCTCATCTGGCTCATACATACGCATCTTTCGCATACTTGTTGGGCAGATCCTGGGTTTTTTCTGGTTTGGATAACGTAGTAATGTGGCACTACACTGAAACAGTCAATAAATGCTGGTTCCGATTATTAGTTTGGAGGATAACGCTGTTTACGTTTGGGTTAGTTCTGGTATTTGCACTCATCTGGCCCGTACTTTCGCATTTTTCGCATACTTGTTGGCCAGATTCAGGGCTTTTTCTGGTTTGGATCATGTAGTAATTCGGTACCACACCGAAACAGTCAATTAAACCTGTCTGGGATTAATATTTTAAAGGATAACGCCGGTTACGTCTTGGTTAGGTCTGGTATTTGCCCTCATCTGGCTCGTACTTTCGCATTTTTCGCATACTTGTTGGCCAGATCCTGGCCTTTTTCTGGTTTGGATCACGTAGTAATGCGGTACCACACCGAAACAGCCAATTAAAGCTGGTTGCGATTAATATTTTAGAGGATAACGCTGTTTACGTTTGGGTTAGTTCTGGTATTTGCACTCATCTGGCTCGTACTTTCGCATTTTTCGCATACTTGTTGGCCAGATTCAGGGCTTTTTCTGGTTTGGATCATGTAGTAATGCGGTACCACACCGAAACAGTCAATTAAACCTGTTTGCGATTAATATTTTAGAGGGTAACGCCGGTTATGTCTCGGTTTGGTCTGGTATTAGCAATCATCTGGCTCGTACTTTCGCATGTTTCGCATACTTGTTGGGCAGATCCTGGCCTTTTTCTGGTTTGTATCCCGTAGTAATGCGGTACCACACCGAAACAGTCAATTAAAGCTGATTGCGATTAATATTTTAGAGGATAACGCCGGTTATGTCTCGGTTAGGTCTGAGATTTGCCCTCATCTGGCTCGTACTTTCGCACTTTTCGCATACTTGTTGGCCAGATCCTGGGCTTTTTCTGGCTTGGGTCACGTAGAAATGTGGTACCACAAAGTCAATAAAAGCTGGTTCCGAATAGTATTTTAGTGGATAACGCTGGTTATGCCTGGGTTATTTCTGGTATATGCAATCATCTGGCTCATACTTACGCGTTTTTCGCATACTTGTTGGGCAGATCCTGGCCTTTTTCTAGCTTGGGCCACGTAGGAATGCGGTACCACACCGAAACAGTCAATCTAACCTGTTTGCGATTAATATTTTAGAGGATAACGCCGGTAATGTCTGGGTTAGTTCTGGTATTTGCAATCATCTGGCTCGTACTTTCGCTTTTTTCGCATACTTGTTGGCCAGATCCTGGGTTTTTTCTGGTTTGGATCACGTAGAAATGCGGTACCACAACGAAACAGTCAACTAAACCTGTGTTGGGATGAATATTTTAGAGGATAACGCCGGTTACGCCTTGGTTAGGTCTGGTATTTGCCCTCATCTGGCTCGTACTTTCGCATTTTTCGCATACTTGTTGGCCAGATTCAGGGCATTTTCTGGTTTGGATCATGTAGTAATGCGGTACCACACCGAAACAGTCAATCTAACCTGTTTGCGATTAATATTTTAGAGGATAACGCCGGTAATGTCTGGGTTAGTTCTGGTATTTGCAATCATCTGGCTCGTACTTTCGCACTTTTCGCATACATGTTGGCCAGGTCATGGGTTTTTTCTGGTTTGGATCCCGTAGTAATGAGGTTCCACACCGAAACAGTCAATTAAACGTGGTTGCTATTAATATTTTAGAGGATAGCGCAGGTTATGTCTCGGTTAGGTCTGGGATTTTCCCTCATCTGGGTCGTACTTTCGCACTTTTCGCATACATGTTGGCCAGGTCCTGGGTTTTTTCTGGTTTGGATCCCGTAGTAATGAGGTTCCACACCGAAACAGTCAATTAAACGTGGTTGCTATTAATATTTTAGAGGATAGCGCAGGTTATGTCTCGGTTAGGTCTGGGATTTTCCCTCATCTGGCTCGTACTTTCGCATTTCTCGCACACTAGTTGGCCAGATCCTCGGCTTTTTCTGGTTTGGATCACGTAGTAATGTGGTACCACACTGAAACTGTCAATAAAAGCTGGATCCGATTAGTATTTTAGGGGATAACGCCGGTTATGTCTGGGTTAGGTCCGGTATTTGCCCTCAACTCGCTCGTACTTTCGCATTTTTCGCTTACTTGTCGGCCAGATCTCGGGTTTTTTGTGGTTTGGATCCCGTCGTAATGTGGTTCCACACCGAAACAGTCAACTAAACCTGTTTGTTATTAATATTTTAGAGGATGACGCCGGTTACGTCTTGGTTAGGTCTGGTATCTGCCCTCATCTGGCTCGTACTTTCGCATTTTTCGCATACTTGTTGGCCAGATCCTGGCAGTTTTCTGGTGTGGATCACGTAGTAATGCGGTACCACACCGAAACAGTCAATTAAAGCTGGGTGCGATTAATATTTTAGAGGATAACGCCGTTTATGTCTCGGTTAGGTCTGGGATTTGCCCTCATCTGGCTCGTACTTTCGCACTTTTCGCATACTTGTTGACCAGATCCCGGGCTTTTTCTGGCTTGGATCACGTAGTAATGTGGTAACACACTGTCAATAAAAGCTGGTTCCGAATAGTATTTTAGAGGATAACGCTGGTTATGACTGGGTTAGTTCTGGTATTTGCAATCATCTGGCTCATACTTACGCGTTTTTCGCATACTTGTTGGGCAGATCCTTGACTTTTCCTGGTTTGGATCACGTTGTAACGCGGCACCACACCGAAACAGTCAATTAATCCTGGTTGCGATTAATATTTTAGAGGATAACGCCGGTTGTGTCTAAGTTAGGTCTGATATTTGCCGTCATCTGGCTCGTACTTTCGCATTTTTCGCATACTTGTTGGCCAGATCCTGGGCTTTTTCAGGCTTTAACATGGCAGTGATGTGGTACCACACTGAAACAGTCAATTAAACCTGGTTCCTATCAATATTTTAGAGGATAACGCAGGTTATGCCTCGGTTAGTTCTGGTATTTGCCCTCATCTGGCTCGTACTTTCGCATTTTTCGCATACTTGTTGGCCAGATCCTTGACTTTTTCTGGTTTGGATCAAGTTGTAACGCGGCACCACACCGAAACAGTCAATTAATCCTGGTTGCGATTAATATTTTAGAGGATAACGCCGGCTGTGTCTAAGTTAGGTCTGAAATTTGCCCTCATGAGGCTCGTACTTAACCATTTTTCGCATACTTGTTGGCCAGATCCTGGCCTTTTTCTGGTTTGGATCACGTAGTAATACGGTACGACACCGAAACAGTAAATTAAACCTGGTTGCGATTAATATTTTAGAGGATAGCGCAGGTTATGTCTCGGTTAGGTCTGGGATTTGCCCTCATCTGGCTCGTACTTTCGCATTTCTCGCACACTAGTTGGCCAGATCCTCGGCTTTTTCTGGTTTGGATCACGTAGTAATGTGGTACCACACTGAAACAGTCAATAAAAGCTGGATCCGATTAGTATTTTAGGGGATAACGCCGGTTATGTCTGGGTTAGGTCCGGTATTTGCCCTCATCTCGCTCGTACTTTCGCATTTTTCGCTTACTTGTCGGCCAGATCTCGGGTTTTTTGTGGTTTGGATCCCGTCGTAATGTGGTTCCACACCGAAACAGTCAACTAAACCTGTTTGTTATTAATATTTTAGAGGATGACGCCGGTTACGTCTTGGTTAGGTCTGGTATCTGCCCTCATCTGGCTCGTACTTTCGCATTTTTCGCATACTTGTTGGCCAGATCCTGGCAGTTTTCTGGTGTGGATCACGTAGTAATGCGGTACCACACCGAAACAGTCAATTAAAGCTGGGTGCGATTAATATTTTAGAGGATAACGCCGTTTAGGTCTCGGTTAGGTCTGGGATTTGCCCTCATCTGGCTCGTACTTTCGCACTTTTCGCATACTTGTTGACCAGATCCCGGGCTTTTTCTGGCTTGGATCACGTAGTAATGTGGTAACACACTGTCAATAAAAGCTGGTTCCGAATAGTATTTTAGAGGATAACGCTGGTTATGTCTGGGTTAGTTCTGGTATTTGGAATCATCTGGCTCATACTTACGCGTTTTTCGCATACTTGTTGGCCAGATCCTGGCCTTTTTCTGGTTTGGATCACGTAGTAATACGGTACGACACCGAAACAGTAAATTAAACCTGGTTGCGATTAATATTTTAGAGGATAGCGCAGGTTATGTCTCGGTTAGGTCTGGGATTTGCCCTCATCTGGCTCGTACTTTCGCTTTTTTCGCATACTTGTTGGCCAGATCCTGGGTTTTTTCTGGTTTGGA
The DNA here is from genome assembly GCF_051014445.1 of Colletes latitarsis. Taxonomy (NCBI): domain Eukaryota; kingdom Metazoa; phylum Arthropoda; class Insecta; order Hymenoptera; family Colletidae; genus Colletes; species Colletes latitarsis. Next base: position 5,726,201 of record NC_135137.1, read on the forward strand.
TCACGTAGAAATGCGGTACCACACCGAAACAGTCAACTAAACCTGTGTTGGGATGAATATTTTAGAGGATAACGCCGGTTACGTCTTGGTTAGGTCTGGTATTTGCCCTCATCTGGCTCGTACTTTCGCATTTTTCGCATACTTGTTGGCCAGATTCAGGGCTTTTTCTGGTTTGGATCATGTAGTAATGCGGTACCACACCGAAACAGTCAATCTAACCTGTTTGCGATTAATATTTTAGAGGATAACGCCGGTAATGTCTGGGTTAGTTCTGGTATTTGCAATCATCTGGCTCGTACTTTCGCACTTTTCGCATACATGTTGGCCAGGTCCTGGGTTTTTCCTGGTTTGGATCCCGTAGTAATGAGGTTCCACACCGAAACAGTCAATTAAACGTGGTTGCTATTAATATTTTAGAGGATAGCGCAGGTTATGTCTCGGTTAGGTTTGGGATTTTCCCTCATCTGGCTCGTACTTTCGCATTTTTCGCATACTTGTTGGCCAGATCCTGGGCTTTTTCAGGCATTGACATGGCAGTGATGTGGTACCACACCGAAACAGCCAATTAAACCTGGTTCCTATCAATATTTTAGAGGATAACGCAGGTTATGCCTCGGTTAGTTCTGGTATTTGCCCTCATCTGGCTCGTACTTTCGCATTTTTCGCATACTTGTTGGCCAGATCCTTGACTTTTTCTGGTTTGGATCAAGTTGTAACGCGGCACCACACCGAAACAGTCAATTAATCCTGGTTGCGATTAATATTTTAGAGGATAACGCCGGCTGTGTCTAAGTTAGGTCTGATATTTGCCCTCATGTGGCTCGTACTTTCGCATTTTTCGCATACTTGTTGGCCAGATCCTGGCCTTTTTCTGGTTTGGATCACGTAGTAATACGGTACGAAACCGAAACAGTAAATTAAACCTGGTTGCGATTAATATTTTAGAGGATAGCGCTGGTTATGTCTCGGTTAGGTCTGGGATTTGCCCTCATCTGGCTCGTACTTTCGCATTTCTCGCACACTAGTTGGCCAGATCCTCGGCTTTTTCTGGTTTGGATCACGTAGTAATGTGGTACCACACTGAAACAGTCAATAAAAGCTGGATCCGATTAGTATTTTAGGGGATAACGCCAGTTATGTCTGGGTTAGGTCCGGTATTTGCCCTCATCTCGCTCGTACTTTCGCATTTTTCGCTTACTTGTTGGCCAGATCTCGGGTTTTTTGTGGTTTGGATCCCGTCGTAATGTGGTTCCACACCGAAACAGTCAACTAAACCTGTTTGTTATTAATATTTTAGAGGATGACGCCGGTTACGTCTTGGTTAGGTCTGGTATCTGCCCTCATCTGGCTCGTACTTTCGCATTTTTCGCATACTTGTTGGCCAGATCCTGGCAGTTTTCTGGTGTGGATCACGTAGTAATGCGGTACCACACCGAAACAGTCAATTAAAGCTGGGTGCGATTAATATTTTAGAGGATAACGCCGTTTATGTCTCGGTTAGGTCTGGGATTTGCCCTCATCTGGCTCGTACTCTCCCACTTTTCGCATACTTGTTGACCAGATCCCGGGCTTTTTCTGGCTTGGATCACGTAGTAATGTGGTAACACACTGTCAATAAAAGCTGGTTCCGAATAGTATTTTAGAGGATAACGCTGGTTATGCCTGGGTTAGTTCTGGTATTTGCAATCATCCGGCTCATACTTACGCGTTTTTCGCATACTTGTTGGGCAGATCCTGGCCTTTTTCTAGCTTGGGCCACGTAGGAATGCGGTACCACACCGAAATAGTCAATCTAACCTGTTTGCGATTAATATTTTAGAGGATAACGCCGGTAATGTCTGGGTTAGTTCTGGTATTTGCAATCATCTGGCTCGTACTTTCGCTTTTTTCGCATACTTGTTGGCCAGATCCTGGGTTTTTTCTGGTTTGGATCACGTAGAAATGCGGTACCACACCGAAACAGTCAACTAAACCTGTGTTGGGATGAATATTTTAGAGGATAACGCCGGTTACGTCTTGGTTAGGTCTGGTATTTGCCCTCATCTGGCTCGTACTTTCGCATTTTTCGCATACTTGTTGGCCAGATCCTGGGCTTTTTCAGGCTTTGACATGGCAGTGATGTGGTACCACACTGAAACAGTCAATTAAACCTGGTTCCTATCAATATTTTAGAGGATAACGCAGGTTATGCCTCGGTTAGTTCTGGTATTTGCCCTCATCTGGCTCGTACTTTCGCATTTTTCGCATACTTGTTGGCCAGATCCTTGACTTTTTCTGGTTTGGATCAAGTTGTAACGCGGCACCACACCGAAACAGTCAATTAATCCTGGTTGCGATTAATATTTTAGAGGATAACGCCGGCTGTGTCTAAGTTAGGTCTGATATTTGCCCTCATGTGGCTCGTAGTTTCGCATTTTTCGCATACTTGTTGGCCAGATCCTGGCCTTTTTCTGGTTTGGATCACGTAGTAATACGGTACGACACCAAAACAGTAAATTAAACCTGGTTGCGATTAATATTTTAGAGGATAGCGCAGGTTATGTCTCGGTTAGGTCTGGGATTTGCCCTCATCTGGCTCGTACTTTCGCATTTCTCGCACACTAGTTGGCCAGATCCTCGGCTTTTTCTGGTTTGGATCTCGTAGTAATGTGGTACCACACTGAAACAGTCAATAAAAGCTGGTTGCGATTAATATTTTAGAGTATAACGCCGGTTATGTCTCGGTTAGGTCTGGGATTTGCCCTCATCAGGCTCATACTTTCGCATTTTTCGCATACTTGTTGGCCAGATCGTGGGGTTTTTCGGGCTTTGACATGGCAGTAATGTGGTACCACACTGAAACAGTCAATGAATCCGGGTCCCGATTAATATTTTAGAGGATAACGCAGGTTATGTCTCGGTTAGGTCTGGTATTTGCCCTCATCTGGCTCGTACTTTCGCATTTTTCGCATACTTGTTGGCCAGATCCTGGCCTTTTTCTGGTTTGGATCACGTCGTAATGTGGTGCCACACTGAAACAGTCAATAAAAGCTGGTTCCGATTAGTATTTTAGGGGATAACGCCGGTTATGTCTGGGTAAGGTCTGGTATTTGCACTCATCTGGCTCGTACTTTCGCATTTCTCGCATACTTGTTGGCCAGATCCAGGGTTTTTTCTGGTTTGCATCACGTACTAATGCGGTACCACAACGAAACAGTCAATTAAACCTGGTTGCAATTAATATTTTAGAGGATAACGCCTGTTATGTCTCGGTTAGGTCTGGGATTTGCCCTCATCTGGCTCGAGCTTTCGTATTTTTCGCATAATTTTTGGCCAGATCCTAGGCTTTCTCTGGTTCGGCCGGTGTGTTTGTTGGATGAGGCGGGCAAGCTCTTTGAACGCATAGTGGCTGCCCGCCTCTCCAACCACCTGTCCACAGTAGGACCCGACTTGGCCCCCTGCCAATTTGGCTTTAGAGAGGGACGGTCCACGCTCGATGCCATAGTGCTGGTCCGCTCCCTCTCTCAGGGGGCCACCTCCCAGGGTAGGGTGGTTCTGGCGATATCAATAGATATCGTCAATGCATTTAACACCCTGTCCTGGGAGGCGATTATGGGGGCGCTAGATTTTCATCGTGTGCCCCCATACCTGAGGAGGATAGTCGGGTCCTACCTAAGCGACAGGTGGATCAGTTGCACCGGCCGTGATGGAGTATGCATGCGGAGGGGAGTCGTACGCGGTGTTCCGCAGGGGTCGGTTCTAGGACCCCTGCTATGGAACATCGGCTATGACTCGGTACTGCGGGTTCCGCTGCCCGCTGACGTAGCACTGGCGTGTTATGCCGATGACACGCTGGTGCTCGTCAGCGGGTCAGACTGGAGAGGGACTGCGCGCGCCGCGGAGGTGGCGGTGGCCACCGTCGTCGCCGAAATTCGCAGGCTGGGTCTAGAGGTGGCGCCCCAGAAATCGGAGGTCATGTTCTTTCAGAGACTTGGCCCCCGAGGGGTGCCGCCGACCGGCCTGCGGATCCGAGTTGGGACAGCCTACGTCGAGGTGAAGGCCCATATGAAATACCTGGGCTTGATCCTCGACAGCCGGTGGCGCTTCGTCGAGCGTTTCGACCGCTTGGCCCCCCGCGTGGAGAAGGCGGCTGCCGCGTTAGGCCGCCTTCTTCCGAATATCGGGGGGCCTGATGTTGGAGTCCGCCGCCTCTATGTGGAGGTGGTGCGTTCAATTGCCCTCTACGGGGCCCCTATTTGGGCCCCGCAACTGGATGCCAGCCGGCGCAGTACGGAGATGCTGCGCCGCGTCAACCGTCGGCTGGCAATCCGGGTGGTAAGAGGGTATCGCACCATCTCCCACGAGGCGGCGACTACCCTGGCGTGTCTCCCGCCCTTGGAGCTCCTAGCCTGGAGAAACCAATTGGTTTTCCGGCATTCCAGGGAGCTTCAGGAGGCTGGGAGGCCGCCAGAGGAGAGGAGGCAAGCGGTCGAAGGGACGAGGCGCCATGCCCAACGGACCGTTTTGTTTATGTGGTTCCACCAACTAATTCAGGCTGGTGGAGCCACACAACGGTCCGTTGGTGCAGTCCTGCCACATTGGCAAGAGTGGCAGGACAAACCGGGTAGGTTGTCCTACAGGATGACACAGGTGCTCACCGGGCATGGTTGCTTTGGTGAGTACCTGTGTCGAATCGGGAAGGAGGCGACGGCGGTGTGCCACCACTGTGGGGATCCTCAGGACACGGCGCAGCACACGCTGGCAGCCTGCCCAGCGTGGGCAGATGAGCGCCGTGTCCTGCTGCAGGAAGTTGGGAGGAACCTCTCGCTGGCCACAGTAGTTGGCAAGATGGTGGCCAGCGAGAGGACATGGCAAGTGGTGGCCTCCTTCTGCGAGGTAGTTATGTCACAGAAGGAGGCCGCCGAGCGGGCGCGCGAGCAGGCCGCGCATCCCGCTCGAAGAGGGAGGGCTCGGAGAGGAACCAGGGCGAGGCGACCTTCGCCTAATGGCCCACTCCAATAGCTCCTGAAGGGGTAGGTGGCCTGTCAAAGTTCAACTCCGGCCACCACGTCGATGGCCGGGGGATGGACGGGCCGCCGGTGTGGGCTGCAGGTGCTCGGAGATAGGGACCCGAGCACCGAAGGCAGCCCCGGGGCCGCGGGCGTCGGGTGACCTGGTGTCTGCGGCGGAGAAATCAGGGGGGGAGGGACACGTTGTCAATCCCCCCGGGATGAGCCTCGATAGGCAAGGCGCGGCGGGGGACTCTGTGATGTCTCACTAGAGTTCCCGGTCCCCCGCCGCAGCGCCCGAGGACGGTCACCGTGGGGTTTTAGCCGGTAGGAGTCTGGCACTACCCTGAGGCCCTCCCCTACTTATGGGCCTCGGGGTGTCCATGAGGATTTCCCCACGTACAAAAAAAAAAAAAAAAAAAAAAAAGGCTTTTTTTGGTTTGGATCATGTAGTAATGTGGTACCACACTGAAACAGTCAATAGAAGTTGGTTCCGAATAGTATTCTAGAGGATAACGCTGGTTATGTCTAGATTAGTCCTGGTATTTGCAATCATCTGGCTCATACTTTCGCGTTTTTCGCATACATGTTGGCCAGATCCTGGGCTTTTTCTGGCTTGGATCAAGTAGTAATGTGGTACCACACTGTCAATAAAAGCTGGTTCCGAATAGTATTTTAGAGGATAACGCTGGTTATGTCTGGGTTATTTTCGGTATTTGCAATCATCTGGCTCATACATACGCGTTTTTCGCATACTTGTTGGGCAGATCCTGGGTTTTTTCTGGTTTGGATAACGTAGTAATGTGGCACCACACTGAAACAGTCAATAAAAGCTGGTTCCGATTAATAGTTTGGAGGATAACGCTGTTTACGTTTGGGTTAGTTCTGGTATTTGCACTCATCTGGCTCGTACTTTCGCATTTTTCGCATACTTGTTGGCCAGATTCAGGGCTTTTTCTGGTTTGAATCACGTTGTAATGCGGTACCACACCGAAACAGTCAATTAAAGCTGGTTGCGATTAATATTTTAGAGGATAACGCCGGTTATGTCTCGGTTAGGTCTGGGATTTGCCCTCATCTGGCTCGTACTTTCGCACTTTTCGCATACATGTTGGCCAGATCCTGGCCTTTTTCTGGCTTGGACCACGTAGTAATGCGGTACCACACCGAAACAGTCAATCAAACCTGGTTGCGATTAATATTTTAGAGGATAACGCCGGTAATGTCTGGGTAAGTTCTGGTATTTGCAATCATCTGGCTCGTACTTTCGCGTTTTTCGCATACTTGTCGGCCAGATCCAGGGTTTTTTCTGGTTTGGATCCCGTAGTAATGAGGTTCCACACCGAAACAGTCAATTGAACGTGTTTGCGATTAATATTTTAGAAGATAACGCCGGTTATGTCGCGGTTAGGTCTGGGATTTGCCCTCATCTGGCTCGTACTTTGGCATTTTTCGCATACTTGTTGGCCAATCCTGGGCTTTTTCTGGCTTGGATCGCGTAGTAATGTGGTACCACACTGTCAATAAAAGCTGGTTCCGAATAGTATTTTAGTGGATAACGCTGGTTATGCCTGGGTTATTTCTGGTATATGCAATCATCTGGCTCATACTTACGCGTTTTTCGCATACTTGTTGGGCAGATCCTGGCCTTTTTCTGGCTTGGACCACGTAGGAATGCGGTACCACACCGAAACAGTCAATCTAACCTGTTTTCGATTAATATTTTAGAGGATAACGCCGGTAATGTCTGGGTTAGTTCTGGTATTTGCAATCATCTGGCTCGTACTTTCGCTTTTTTCGCATACTTGTTGGCCAGATCCTGGGTTTTTTCTGGTTTGGATCACGTTGTAATGCGGTACCACACCGAAACAGTCAATTAAAGCTGGTTGCGATTAATATTTTAGAGGATAACGCCGGTTATGTCTCGGTTAGGTCTGGGATTTGCCCTCATCTGGCTCGTACTTTCGCACTTTTCGCATACATGTTGGCCAGATCCTGGGCTTTTTCTGGCTTGGATCACGTAGTAATGTGGTACCACACTGACAATAAAAGCTGGTTCCGAATAGTATTTTAGAGGATAACGCTGGTTATGTCGGTTATTTCCGGTATTTGCAATCATCTGGCTCGTACTTTCGCGTTTTTCGCATACTTGTTGGCCAGATCCAGGGTTTTTCCTAGTTTGGATCCCGTAGTAATGAGGTTCCATACCGAAACAGTCAATTGAACGTGGCTGCGATTAATATTTTAGAGGATAACGCCGGTTATGTCGCGGTTAGGTCTGGGATTTGCCCTCATCTGGCTCGAACTTTCGCATTTTTCGCATACTTGTTGGCCAGATCCTGGGCTTTTTCTGGCTTGGATCACGTAGTAATGTGGTACCACACTGTCAATAAAAGCTGGTTCCGAATAGAATTTTAGTGGGTAACGCTAGTTATGCCTGGGTTATTTCTGGTATATGCAATCATCTGGCTCATACTTACGCGTTTTTCGCATACTTGTTGGGCAGATCCTGGCCTTTTTCTGGCTTGGACCACGTAGGAATGCGGTACCACACCGAAACAGTCAATCAAACCTGTTTGCGATTAATATTTTAGAGGATAACGCCGGTAATGTTTGGGTTAGTTCTGGTATTTGCAATCATCTGGCTCGTACTTTCGCTTTTTTCGCATACTTGTTGGGCAGATCCTGGCCTTTTTCTGGCTTGGACCACGTAGGAATGCGGTACCACACCGAAACAGTCAATCTAACCTGTTTTCGATTAATATTTTAGAGGATAACGCCGGTAATGTCTGGGTTAGTTCTGGTATTTGAAATCATCTGGCTCGTGCTTTCGCGTTTTTCGCATACTTGTTGGCCAGATCCTGGGTTTTTTTCTGGTTTGGATCACGTAGTAATGCGGTACCACACCGAAACAGTCAACTAAACCTGTGTTGGGATGAATATTTTAGAGGATAACGCCGGTTACGTCTTGGTTAGGTCTGGTATTTGCCCTCATCTGGCTCGTACTTTCGCATTTTCCGCATACTTGTTGGCCAGATCCTGGCCTTTTTCTGGTTTGGATCACGTTGTAATGCGGTACCACACCGAAACAGTCAATTAAAGCTGGTTGCGATTAATATTTTAGAGGATAACGCCGGTTATGTCTCGGTTAGGACTGGGATTTGCCCTCATCTGGCTCGTACTTTCGCACTTTTCGCATACATGTTGGCCAGATCCTGGGCTTTTTCTGGCTTGGATCACGTAGTAATGTGGTACCACACTGACAATAAAAGCTGGTTCCGAATAGTATTTTAGAGGATAACGCTGGTTATGTCGGTTATTTCCGGTATTTGCAATCATCTGGCTCGTACTTTCGCGTTTTTCGCATACTTGTTGGCCAGATCCAGGGTTTTTTCTAGTTTGGATCCCGTAGTAATGAGGTTCCATACCGAAACAGTCAATTGAACGTGGCTGCGATTAATATTTTAGAGGATAACGCCGGTTATGTCGCGGTTAGGTCTGGGATTTGCCCTCATCTGGCTCGTACTTTCGCGTTTTTCGCATACATGTTGGCCAGATCCTGGGCTTTTTCTGGCTTGGATCAAGTAGTAATGTGGTACCACACTGTCAATAAAAGCTGGTTCCGAATAGTATTTTAGAGGATAACGCTGGTTATGTCTGGGTTATTTTCGGTATTTGCAATCATCTGGCTCATACATACGCGTTTTTCGCATACTTGTTGGGCAGATCCTGGGTTTTTTCTGGTTTGGATAACGTAGTAATGTGGCACCACACTGAAACAGTCAATAAAAGCTGGTTCCGATTAATAGTTTGGAGGATAACGCTGTTTACGTTTGGGTTAGTTCTGGTATTTGCACTCATCTGGCTCGTACTTTCGCATTTTTCGCATACTTGTTGGTCAGATTCAGGGCTTTTTCTGGTTTGGATCACGTTGTAATGCGGTACCACACCGAAACAGTCAATTAAAGCTGGTTGCGATTAATATTTTAGAGGATAACGCCGGTTATGTCTCGGTTAGGTCTGGGATTTGCCCTCATCTGGCTCGTACTTTCGCACTTTTCGCATACATGTTGGCGTGATCCTGGCCTTTTTCTGGCTTGGACCACGTAGTAATGCGGTACCACACCGAAACAGTCAATCAAACCTGGTTGCGATTAATATTTTAGAGGATAACGCCGGTAATGTCGCGGTTAGGTCTGGGATTTGCCCTCATCTGGCTCGTACTTTGGCATTTTTCGCATACTTGTTGGCCAGATCCTGGGTTTTTTCTGGTTTGGATCACGTAGTAATGCGGTACCACACCGAAACAGTCAACTAAACCTGTGTTGGGATGAATATTTTAGAGGATAACGCCGGTTACGTCTTGGTTAGGTCTGGTATTTGCCCTCATCTGGCTCGTACTTTCGCATTTTCCGCATACTTGTTGGCCAGATCCTGGCCTTTTTCTGGTTTGGATCACGTTGTAATGCGGTACCACACCGAAACAGTCAATTAAACCTGGTTGCAATTAATATTATAGAGGATAACGCCTGTTATGTCTCTGTTAGGTCTGGGATTTGCCCTCATCTGGCTCATACTTTCGCGTTTTTCGCATTCATGTTGGCCAGATCCTGGGCTTTTTCTGGCTTGGATCGCGTAGTAATGTGGTGCCACACTGTCAATAAAAGCTGGTTCCGAATAGTATTTTAGAGGATAACGCTGGTTATGTCTGGGTTATTTCCGGTATTTGCAATCATCTGGCTCATACATACGCGTTTTTCGCATACTTGTTGGGCAGATCCTGGGTTTTTACTGGTTTGGATAACGTAGTAATTTGGCACCACACTGAAACAGTCAATAAAAGCTGGTTCCGATTAATAGTTTGGAGGATAACGCTGTTTACGTTTGGGTTAGTTCTGGTATTTGCAATCATCTGGCTCGTACTTTCGCGTTTTTCGCATACTTGTTGGCCAGATCCAGGGTTTTTTCTGGTTTGGACCCCGTAGTAATGAGGTTCCACACCGAAACAGTCAATTGAACGTGGTTGCGATTAATACTTTAGAGGATAACGCCGGTTATGTCGCGGTTAGGTCTGGGATTTGCCCTCATCTGGCTCGTACTTTCGCATTTTTCGCATACTTGTTGGCCAGATCCTGGGCTTTTTCTGGCTTGGATCACGTAGTAATGTGGTACCGCACTGTCAATAAAAGCTGGTTCCGAATAGTATTTTAGTGGATAACGCTGGTTATGCCTGGGTTATTTCTGGTATATGCAATCATCTGGCTCATACTTACGCGTTTTTCGCATACTTGTTGGGCAGATCCTGGCCTTTTTCTGGCTTGGACCACGTAGGAATGCGGTACCACACCGAAACAGTCAATCAAACCTGTTTGCGATTAATATTTTAGAGGATAACGCCGGTAATGTCTGGGTTAGTTCTGGTATTTGCAATCATCTGGCTCGTACTTTCGCTTTTTTCGCATACTTGTTGGCCAGATCCTGGGTTTTTTCTGGTTTGGATCCCGTAGTAATGAAGTTCCACACCGAAACAGTCAATTAAACGTGGTTGCTATTAATATTTTAAAGGATAGCGCAGGTTATGTCTCGGTTAGGTTTGGGATTTGCCCCCATCTGGCTCGTACTTTCGCATTTTTCGCATACTTGTTGGCCAGATCCTGGGCTTTTTCAGGCTTTGACATGGCAGTGATGTGGTACCACACTGAAACAGTCAATTAGACCTGTTTGCGATTAATATTTTAGAGGATAACGCCGGTTATGTCTCGGTTTGGTCTGGTATTAGCAACCATCTGGCTCGTACTTTCGCATTTTTCGCATACTTGTTGGGCAGATCCTGGCCTTTTTCTGGCTTGGACCACGTAGTAATGCGGTACCACACCGAAACAGTCAATCAAACCTGGTTGCGATTAATATTTTGGAGGATAACGCCGGTAATGTCTGGGTATGTTCTGGTATTTGCAATCATCTGGCTCGTGCTTTCGCGTTTTTCGCATACTTGTTGGCCAGATCCAGGGTTTTTTCTGGTTTGGATCACGAAGTAATGTGGTACCACACCGGAACAATCAATTAAACCTGGTTGCGATTAATATTTTAGAGGATAACGCCGGTTGTGTCTAAGTTAGGTCTGATATTTGCCCTCATCTGGCTCGTACTTTCGCATCTTTCGCATACTTGTTGGCCAGATTCAGGGCTTTTTCTGGTTTGGATCATGTAGTAATGCGGTACCACACCGAAACAGTCAATTAAACCTGTTTGCGATTAATATTTTAGAGGATAACGCCGGTTATGTCTCGGTTTGGTCTGGTATTAGCAATCATCTGGCTCGTACTTTCGCATCTTTCGCATACTTGTTGGGCAGATCCTGGCCTTTTTCTGGCTTGGACCACGTAGTAATGCGGTACCACACCGAAACAGTCAATCAAACCTGGTTGCGGTTAATATTTTGGAGGATAACGCCGGTAATGTCTGGGTATGTTCTGGTATTTGCAATCATCTGGCTCGTACTTTCGCGTTTTTCGGATACTTGTTGGCCCGATCCAGGATTTTTTCTGGTTTGGATCCCGTAGTAATGTGGTACCACACTGAAACAGTCAATAAAAGCTGGATCCGATTAGTGTTTTAGGGGATAACGCCGGTTGTGTCTAAGTTAGGTCTGATATTTGCCCTCATCTGGCTCGTACTTTCGCATTTTTCGCATACTTGTTGGCCAGATCCTTGACTTTTTCTGGTTTGGATCACGTTGTAACGCGGCACCACACCGAAACAGTCAACTAATCCTGGTTGCGATTAATATTTTAGAGGATAACGCCGGTTGTGTCTAAGTTAGGTCTGATATTTGCCCTCATCTGGCTCGTACTTTCGCATTTTTCGCATACTTGTTGGCCAGATTCAGGGCTTTTTCTGGTTTGGATGATGTAGTAATGCGGTACCACACCGAAACAGTCAATTGAACGTGGTTGCGATTAATATTTTAGAGGATAACGCCGGTTATGTCGCGGTTAGGTCTGGGATTTGCCCTCATCTGGCTCGTACTTTTGCATTTCTCGCATACTAGTTGGCCAGATCCTGGGCTTTTTCTGGTTTGGATCACGTAGTAATGTGGTGCCACACTGAAACAGTCAATAAAAGCTGGATCCGATTAGTATTTTAGGGGATAACGCCGGTTATGGCTGGGTTAGGTCTGGTATTTGCCCTCATCTCGCTCGTACTTTCGCATTTTTCGCTTACTTGTTGGCCAGATCACGGGTTTTTTGTTGTTTGGATCCCGTCGTAATGTGGTTCCACACCGAAACAGTCAACTAAACCTGTTTGGGATTAATATTTTAGAGGATAACGCCGGTTACGTCTTGGTTAGGTCTGGTATTTGCCCTGATCTGGCTCGTACTTTCGCATTTTTCGCATACTTGTTGGCCAGATCCTGGGCTTTTTCTGGCTTGGATCACGTAGTAATGTGGTAACACACTGTCAATAAAAGCTGGTTCCGAATAGTATTTTAGAGGATAACGCTGGTTATGTCTGGGTTAGTTCTGGTATTTGGAGTCATCTGGCTCATACTTACGCGTTTTTCGCAAACTTGTTGGGCAGATACTGGGTTTTTTCTGGTTTGGATCACGTCGTAATGTGGTACCACACTGAAACAGTCAATAAAAGCTGGTTCCGATTAGTCTTTTAGGGGATAACGCCGGTTATGTCTGGGTAAGGTCTAGTATTTGCCCTCATCTGGCTCATACTTACGCGTTTTTCGCGTACTTGTTGGGCAGGTCCTGGGGTTTTTCTGGTTTGGATAACGTAGTAATGTGGTACCACACTGAAACAGTCAATAAAAGCTGGATCCGATTAGTATTTTAGGGGATAACGCCGGTTATGTCTGGGTTAGGTCCGGTATTTGCCCTCATCTCGCTCGTACTTTCGCATTTTTCGCTTACTTGTTGGCCAGATTTCGGGTTTTTTGTGGTTTGGATCCCGTCGTAATGTGGTTCCACACCGAAACAGTCAACTAAACCTGTTTGGGATTAATATTTTAGAGGATAACGCTGGTTACGTTTGGGTTAGTTCTGGTACTTGCACACATCTGGCTCCTACTTTCGCATTTTTCGCATACTTGTTGGCCAGATCCTGGGCTTTTTCAGGCTTGGACCACGTAGTAACGTGGTACCACACTGAAACAGTCAATAAAACCTGTTTCCGATTAGTATTTTAGGGGATAACGCCGGTTATGGCTGAGTAAGGTCTAGTATTTGCCCTCATCTGTCTCATACTCTCGCGTTTTTCGCATACTTGTTGGCCAGATCCTGGGTTTTTTCTGGTTTGGATCCCGCAGTAATGTGGTACCACACTGAAACAGTCAATAAAAGCTGGTTCCGAATAGTATTTTAGAGGATAACGCTGGTTATGTCTGGGTAAGGTCTAGTATTTGCCCTCATCTGGCTTATACTTTCGCGTTATCCGCATACTTTTTGGCCGGATCCTGGCCTTTTTCTGGTTTGGATCACGAAGTAATGCGGTACCACACCGAAACAATCAATTAGACCTGGTTGCGATAGATATTTTAGAGGATAACGCCGGTAATGTCTGGGTTAGGTCTGGTATTTACCCACATCTGGCTCGTACTTTCGCATTTTTCGCATACTCGTTGGCCAGATCCTGGCCTTTTTCTGGCTTGGATCACGTAGTAATGCGGAACCACACCGAAACAGTCAATTAAAGCTGGTTGCGATTAATATTTTAGAGGATAACGCCGGTTATGTCTCGGTTAGGTCTGGGATTTGCCCTCATCTGGCTCGTACTCTCGCACTTTTCGCATACTTGTTGCCCAGATCCTGGGCTTTTTCTGGCTTGGATCACGTAGTAATGTGGTAACACACTGTCAATAAAAGCTGGTTCCGATTAGTCTTTTAGGGGATAACGCCGGTTATGTCTGGGTAAGGTCTAGTATTTGCCCTCATCTGTCTCATACTCTCGCGTTTTTCGCATACTTGTTGGCCAGATCCTGGGTTTTTTCTGGTTTGGATCCCGCAGTAATGTGGTACCACACTGAAACAGTCAATAAAAGCTGGTTCCGAATAGTATCTTAGAGGATAACGCTGGTTATGTCTGGGTTATTTCCGGTATTTGCAATCATCTGGCTCATACATACGCGTTTTTCGCATACTTGTTGGGCAGATCCTGGCACTTTACTGGTATGGATAACGTAGTAATGTGGCACCACACTGAAACAGTCAATAAAAGCTGGTTCCGATTAATAGTTTGGCGGATAACGCTGTTTACGTTTGGGTTAGTTCTGGTATTTGCACTCATCTGGCTCGTACTTTCGCATTTTTCGCATACTTGTTGGCCAGATTCAGGGCTTTTTCTGGTTTGGATCATGTAGTAATGCGGTACCACACCGAAACAGTCAATTAAACCTGTTTGCGATTAATATTTTAGAGGATAACGCCGGTTATGTCTCGGTTTGGTCTGGTATTAGCAATCATCAAGCTCGTACTTTCGCAGTTTTCGCATACTTGTTGGGCAGATCCTGGCCTTTTTCTGGCTTGGACCACGTAGTAATGCGGTACCACACCGAAACAGTCAATCAAACCTGGTTGCGATTAATATTTTAGAGGATAACGCCGGTAATGTCTGGGTATGTTCTGGTATTTGCAATCATCTGGCTCGTACTTTCGCGTTTTTCGCATACTTGTTGGCCAGATCCAGGGTTTTTTCTGGTTTGGATCCCGTAGTAATGAGGTTCCACACCGAAACAGTCAATTGAACGTGGTTGCGATTAATATTTTAGAGAATAACGCCGGTTATGTCGCGGTTAGGTCTGGGATTTGCCCTCATCTGGCTCGTACTTTCGCATTTCTGGCATACTAGTTGGCCAGATCCTGGCCTTTTTCTGGCTTGGATCACGTAGTAATGTGGTACCACACTGAAACAGTCAAGAAAAGCTGGATCCGATTAGTATTTTAGGGGATAACGCCGGTTATGGCTGGGTTAGGTCTGGTATTTGCCCTCATCTCGCTCGTACTTTCGCATTTTTCGCTTACTTGTTGGCCTGATCTCGGGTTTTTTGTTGTTTGGATCCCGTCGTAATGTGGTTCCACACCGAAACAGTCAACTAAACCTGTTTGGGATTAATATTTTAGAGGATAACGCCGGCTACATCTTGGTTAGGTCTGGTATTTGCCCTCATCTGGCTCGTACTTTCGCATTTTTCGCATACTTGTTGGCCAGATCCTGGGCTTTTTCTGGCTTGGATCACGTAGTAATGTGGTAACACACTGTCAATAAAAGCTGGTTCCGAATAGTATTTCAGAGGATAACGCTGGTTATGTCTGGGTTAGTTCTGGTATTTGCAATCATCTGGCTCATACTTACGCGTTTTTCGCATACTTGTTGGCCGGATCCTGGCCTTTTTCTGGTTTGGATCACGAAGTAATGCGGTACCACACCGAAACAATCAATTAAACCTGGTTGCGATAGATATTTTAGAGGATAACGCCGGTAATGTCTGGGTTAGGTCTGGTATTTGCCCTCATCTGGCTCGTACTTTCGCATTTTTCGCAAACTTGTTGGGCAGATACTGGGTTTTTTCTGGTTTGGATCACGTCGTAATGTGGTACCACACTGAAACAGTCAATAAAAGCTGGTTCCGATTAGTCTTTTAGGGGATAACGCCGGTTATGTCTGGGTAAGGTCTAGTATTTGCCCTCATCTGGCTCATACTTACGCGTTTTTCGCATACTTTTTGGCCGGATCCTGGCCTTTTTCTGGTTTGGATCACGAAGTAATGCGGTACCACACCGAAACAATCAATTAAACCTGGTTGCGATAGATATTTTAGAGGATAACGCCGGTAATGTCTGGGTTAGGTCTGGTATTTACCCTCATCTGGCTCGTACTTTCGCATTTTTCGCATACTTGTTGGCCAGATCCTGGCCTTTTTCTGGTTTGGATCACGTAGTAATGCGGAACCACACCGAAACAGTCAATTAAAGCTGGTTGCGATTAATATTTTAGAGGATAACGCCGGTTATGTCTCGGTTAGGTCTGGGATTTGCCCTCATCTGGCTCGTACTTTCGCACTTTTCGCATACTTGTTGGCCAGATCCTGGGCTTTTTCTGGCTTGGATCACGTAGTAATGTGGTAACACACTGTCAATAAAAGCTGGTTCCGATTAGTCTTTTAGGGGATAACGCCGGTTATGTCTGGGTAAGGTCTAGTATTTGCCCTCATCTGTCTCATACTCCCGCGTTTTTCGCATACTTGTTGGCCAGATCCTGGGTTTTTTCTGGTTTGGATCCCGCAGTAATGTGGTACCACACTGAAACAGTCAATAAAAGCTGGTTCCGATTAATAGTTTGGCGGATAACGCTGTTTACGTTTGGGTTAGTTCTGGTATTTGCACTCATCTGGCTCGTACTTTCGCATTTTTCGCATACTTGTTGGCCAGATTCAGGGCTTTTTCTGGTTTGGATCATGTAGTAATGCGGTACCACACCGAAACAGTCAATTAAACCTGTTTGCGATTAATATTTTAGAGGATAACGCCGGTTATGTCTCGGTTTGGTCTGGTATTAGCAATCATCTGGCTCGTACTTTCGCATTTTTCGCATACTTGTTGGGCAGATCCTGGCCTTTCTCTGGCTTGGACCACGTAGTAATGCGGTACCACACCGAAACAGTCAATCAAACCTGGTTGCGATTAATATTTTAGAGGATAACGCCGGTAATGTCTGGGTAAGTTCTGGTATTTGCAATCATCTGGCTCGTACTTTCGCGTTTTTCGCATACTTGTTGGCCAGATCCAGGGTTTTTTCTGGTTTGGATCCCGTAGTAATGAGGTTCCACACCGAAACAGTCAATTGAACGTGGTTGCGATTAATATTTTAGAGGATAACGCCGGTTATGTCGCGGTTAGGTCTGGGATTTGCCCTCATCTGGCTCGTACTTTCGCATTTCTCGCATACTAGTTGGCCAGATCCTGGGCTTTTTCTGGTTTGGATCACGTAGTAATGTGGTACCACACTGAAACAGTCAATAAAAGCTGGATCCGATTAGTATTTTAGGGGATAACGCTGGTTATGGCTGGGTTAGGTCTGGTATTTGCCCTCATCTCGCTCGTACTTTCGCATTTTTCGCTTACTTGTTGGCCAGATCTCGGGTTTTTTGTTGTTTGGATCCCGTCGTAATGTGGTTCCACACCGAAACAGACAACTAAACCTGTTTGGGACTAATATTTTAGAGGATAACGCCGGTTACGTCTTGGTTAGGTCTGGTATTTGCCCTCATCTGGCTCGTACTTTCGCATTTTTCGCATACTTGTTGGCCAGATCCTGGGCTTTTTCTGGCTTGGATCACGTAGTAATGTGGTAACACACTGTCAATAAAAGCTGGTTTCGAATAGTATTTTAGAGGATAACGCTGGTTATGTCTGGGTTATTTCCGGTATTTCCAATCATCTGGCTCATACATATGCGTTTTTCGCATACTTGTTGGGCAGATCCTGGCACTTTACTGGTTTGGATAACGTAGTAATGTGGCACCACACTGAAACAGTCAATAAAAGCTGGTTCCGATTAATAGTTTGGCGGATAACGCTGTTTACGTTTGGGTTAGTTCTGGTATTTGCACTCATCTGGCTCGTACTTTCGCATTTTTCGCATACTTGTTGGCCAGATTCAGGGCTTTTTCTGGTTTGGATCATGTAGTAGTGCGGTACCACACCGAAACAGTCAATTAAACCTGTTTGCGATTAATATTTTAGAGGATAACGCCGGTTATGTCTCGGTTTGGTCTGGTATTAGCAATCATCTGGCTCGTACTTTCGCATTTTTCGCATACTTGTTGGGCAGACCCTGGCCTTTTTCTGGCTTGGACCACGTAGTAATGCGGTACCACACCGAAACAGTCAATCAAACCTGGTTGCGATTAATATTTTAGAGGATAACGCCGGTAATGTCTGGGTATGTTCTGGTATTTGCAATCATCTGGCTCGTACTTTCGCGTTTTTCGCATACTTGTTGGCCAGATCCAGGGTTTTTTCTGGTTTGGATCCCGTAGTAATGAGGTTCCACACCGAAACAGTCAATTGAACGTGGTTGCGATTAATATTTTAGAGGATAACGCCGGTTATGTCGCGGTTAGGTCTGGGATTTGCCCTCATCTGGCTCGTACTTTCGCATTTCTCGCATACTAGTTGGCCAGATCCTGGCCTTTTTCTGGCTTGGATCACGTAGTAATGTGGTACCACACTGAAACAGTCAAGAAAAGCTGGATCCGATTAGTATTTTAGGGGATAACGCCGGTTATGGCTGGGTTAGGTCTGGTATTTGCCCTCATCTCGCTCGTACTTTCGCATTTTTCGCTTACTTGTTGGCCTGATCTCGGGTTTTTTGTTGTTTGGATCCCGTCGTAATGTGGTTCCACACCGAAACAGTCAACTAAACCTGTTTGGGACTAATATTTTAGAGGATAACGCCGGCTACATCTTGGTTAGGTCTGGTATTTGCCCTCATCTGGCTCGTACTTTCGCATTTTTCGCATACTTGTTGGCCAGATCCTGGGCTTTTTCTGGCTTGGATCACGTAGTAATGTGGTAACACACTGTCAATAAAAGCTGGTTCCGAATAGTATTTCAGAGGATAACGCTGGTTATGTCTGGGTTAGTTCTGGTATTTGCAATCATCTGGCTCATACTTACGCGTTTTTCGCATACTTGTTGGCCGGATCCTGGCCTTTTTCTGGTTTGGATCACGAAGTAATGCGGTACCACACCGAAACAATCAATTAAACCTGGTTGCGATAGATATTTTAGAGGATAACGCCGGTAATGTCTGGGTTAGGTCTGGTATTTGCCCTCATCTGGCTCGTACTTTCGCATTTTTCGCAAACTTGTTGGGCAGATACTGGGTTTTTTCTGGTTTGGATCACGTCGTAATGTGGTACCACACTGAAACAGTCAATAAACGCTGGTTCCGATTAGTCTTTTAGGGGATAACGCCGGTTATGTCTGGGTAAGGTCTCGTATTTGCCCTCATCTGGCTCATACTTACGCGTTTTTCGCATACTTTTTGGCCGGATCCTGGCCTTTTTCTGGTTTGGATCACGAAGTAATGCGGTACCACACCGAAACAATCAATTAAACCTGGTTGCGATAGATATTTTAGAGGATAACGCCGGTAATGTCTGGGTTAGGTCTGGTATTTACCCTCATCTGGCTCGTACTTTCGCATTTTTCGCATACTTGTTGGCCAGATCCTGGCCTTTTTCTGGTTTGGATCACGTAGTAATGCGGAACCACACCGAAACAGTCAATTAAAGCTGGTTGCGATTAATATTTTAGAGGATAACGCCGGTTATGTCTCGGTTAGGTCTGGGATTTGCCCTCATCTGGCTCGTACTTTCGCACTTTTCGCATACTTGTTGGCCAGATCCTGGGCTTTTTCTGGCTTGGATCACGTAGTAATGTGGTAACACACTGTCAATAAAAGCTGGTTCCGATTAGTCTTTTAGGGGATAACGCCGGTTATGTCTGGGTAAGGTCTAGTATTTGCCCTCATCTGTCTCATACTCCCGCGTTTTTCGCATACTTGTTGGCCAGATCCTGGGTTTTTTCTGGTTTGGATCCCGCAGTAATGTGGTACCACACTGAAACAGTCAATAAAAGCTGGTTCCGAATAGTATTTTAGAGGATAACGCTGGTTATGTCTGGGTTATTTCCGGTGTTTTCAATCATCTGGCTCATACATACGCGTTTTTCGCATACTTGTTGGGCAGATCCTGGGACTTTACTGGTTTGGATAACGTAGCAATGTGGCACCACACTGAAACAGTCAATAAAAGCTGGTTCCGATTAATAGTTTGGCGGATAACGCTGTTTACGTTTGGGTTAGTTCTGGTATTTGCACTCATCTGGCTCGTACTTTCGCATTTTTCGCATACTTGTTGGCCAGATTCAGGGCTTTTTCTGGTTTGGATCATGTAGTAATGCGGTACCACACCGAAACAGTCAATTAAACCTGTTTGCGATTAATATTTTAGAGGATAACGCCGGTTATGTCTCGGTTTGGTCTGGTATTAGCAATCATCTGGCTCGTACTTTCGCATTTTTCGCATACTTGTTGGGCAGATCCTGGCCTTTTTCTGGCTTGGACCACGTAGTAATGCGGTACCACACCGAAACAGTCAATCAAACCTGGTTGCGATTAATATTTTAGAGGATAACGCCGGTAATGTCTGGGTAAGTTCTGGTATTTGCAATCATCTGGCTCATACTTTCGCGTTTTTCGCATACTTGTTGGCCAGATCCAGGGTTTTTCTGGTTTGGATCCCGTAGTAATGAGGTTCCACACCGAAACAGTCAATTGAACGTGGTTGCGATTAATATTTTAGAGGATAACGCCGGTTATGTCGCGGTTAGGTCTGGGATTTGCCCTCATCTGGCTCGTACTTTCGCATTTCTCGCATACTAGTTGGCCAGATCCTGGGCTTTTTCTGGTTTGGATCACGTAGTAATATGGTACCACACTGAAACAGTCAATAAAAGCTGGATCCGATTAGTATTTTAGGGGATAACGCTGGTTATGGCTGGGTTAGGTCTGGTATTTGCCCTCATCTCGCTCGTACTTTCGCATTTTTCGCTTACTTGTTGGCCAGATCTCGGGTTTTTTGTTGTTTGGATCCCGTCGTAATGTGGTTCCACACCGAAACAGTCAATTAAAGCTGGTTGCGATTAATATTTTAGAGGATAACGCCGGTTATGTCTCGGTTAGGTCTGGGATTTGCCCTCATCTGGCTCGTACTTTCGCACTTTTCGCATACATGTTGGCGTGATCCTGGCCTTTTTCTGGCTTGGACCACGTAGTAATGCGGTACCACACCGAAACAGTCAATCAAACCTGGTTGCGATTAATATTTTAGAGGATAACGCCGGTAATGTCGCGGTTAGGTCTGGGATTTGCCCTCATCTGGCTCGTACTTTGGCATTTTTCGCATACTTGTTGGCCAGATCCTGGGTTTTTTCTGGTTTGGATCACGTAGTAATGCGGTACCACACCGAAACAGTCAACTAAACCTGTGTTGGGATGAATATTTTAGAGGATAACGCCGGTTACGTCTTGGTTAGGTCTGGTATTTGCCCTCATCTGGCTCGTACTTTCGCATTTTCCGCATACTTGTTGGCCAGATCCTGGCCTTTTTCTGGTTTGGATCACGTTGTAATGCGGTACCACACCGAAACAGTCAATTAAACCTGGTTGCAATTAATATTATAGAGGATAACGCCTGTTATGTCTCTGTTAGGTCTGGGATTTGCCCTCATCTGGCTCATACTTTCGCGTTTTTCGCATTCATGTTGGCCAGATCCTGGGCTTTTTCTGGCTTGGATCGCGTAGTAATGTGGTGCCACACTGTCAATAAAAGCTGGTTCCGAATAGTATTTTAGAGGATAACGCTGGTTATGTCTGGGTTATTTCCGGTATTTGCAATCATCTGGCTCATACATACGCGTTTTTCGCATACTTGTTGGGCAGATCCTGGGTTTTTACTGGTTTGGATAACGTAGTAATTTGGCACCACACTGAAACAGTCAATAAAAGCTGGTTCCGATTAATAGTTTGGAGGATAACGCTGTTTACGTTTGGGTTAGTTCTGGTATTTGCAATCATCTGGCTCGTACTTTCGCGTTTTTCGCATACTTGTTGGCCAGATCCAGGGTTTTTTCTGGTTTGGACCCCGTAGTAATGAGGTTCCACACCGAAACAGTCAATTGAACGTGGTTGCGATTAATACTTTAGAGGATAACGCCGGTTATGTCGCGGTTAGGTCTGGGATTTGCCCTCATCTGGCTCGTACTTTCGCATTTTTCGCATACTTGTTGGCCAGATCCTGGGCTTTTTCTGGCTTGGATCACGTAGTAATGTGGTACCGCACTGTCAATAAAAGCTGGTTCCGAATAGTATTTTAGTGGATAACGCTGGTTATGCCTGGGTTATTTCTGGTATATGCAATCATCTGGCTCATACTTACGCGTTTTTCGCATACTTGTTGGGCAGATCCTGGCCTTTTTCTGGCTTGGACCACGTAGGAATGCGGTACCACACCGAAACAGTCAATCAAACCTGTTTGCGATTAATATTTTAGAGGATAACGCCGGTAATGTCTGGGTTAGTTCTGGTATTTGCAATCATCTGGCTCGTACTTTCGCTTTTTTCGCATACTTGTTGGCCAGATCCTGGGTTTTTTCTGGTTTGGATCCCGTAGTAATGAAGTTCCACACCGAAACAGTCAATTAAACGTGGTTGCTATTAATATTTTAAAGGATAGCGCAGGTTATGTCTCGGTTAGGTTTGGGATTTGCCCCCATCTGGCTCGTACTTTCGCATTTTTCGCATACTTGTTGGCCAGATCCTGGGCTTTTTCAGGCTTTGACATGGCAGTGATGTGGTACCACACTGAAACAGTCAATTAGACCTGTTTGCGATTAATATTTTAGAGGATAACGCCGGTTATGTCTCGGTTTGGTCTGGTATTAGCAACCATCTGGCTCGTACTTTCGCATTTTTCGCATACTTGTTGGGCAGATCCTGGCCTTTTTCTGGCTTGGACCACGTAGTAATGCGGTACCACACCGAAACAGTCAATCAAACCTGGTTGCGATTAATATTTTGGAGGATAACGCCGGTAATGTCTGGGTATGTTCTGGTATTTGCAATCATCTGGCTCGTGCTTTCGCGTTTTTCGCATACTTGTTGGCCAGATCCAGGGTTTTTTCTGGTTTGGATCACGAAGTAATGTGGTACCACACCGGAACAATCAATTAAACCTGGTTGCGATTAATATTTTAGAGGATAACGCCGGTTGTGTCTAAGTTAGGTCTGATATTTGCCCTCATCTGGCTCGTACTTTCGCATCTTTCGCATACTTGTTGGCCAGATTCAGGGCTTTTTCTGGTTTGGATCATGTAGTAATGCGGTACCACACCGAAACAGTCAATTAAACCTGTTTGCGATTAATATTTTAGAGGATAACGCCGGTTATGTCTCGGTTTGGTCTGGTATTAGCAATCATCTGGCTCGTACTTTCGCATCTTTCGCATACTTGTTGGGCAGATCCTGGCCTTTTTCTGGCTTGGACCACGTAGTAATGCGGTACCACACCGAAACAGTCAATCAAACCTGGTTGCGGTTAATATTTTGGAGGATAACGCCGGTAATGTCTGGGTATGTTCTGGTATTTGCAATCATCTGGCTCGTACTTTCGCGTTTTTCGGATACTTGTTGGCCCGATCCAGGATTTTTTCTGGTTTGGATCCCGTAGTAATGTGGTACCACACTGAAACAGTCAATAAAAGCTGGATCCGATTAGTGTTTTAGGGGATAACGCCGGTTGTGTCTAAGTTAGGTCTGATATTTGCCCTCATCTGGCTCGTACTTTCGCATTTTTCGCATACTTGTTGGCCAGATCCTTGACTTTTTCTGGTTTGGATCACGTTGTAACGCGGCACCACACCGAAACAGTCAACTAATCCTGGTTGCGATTAATATTTTAGAGGATAACGCCGGTTGTGTCTAAGTTAGGTCTGATATTTGCCCTCATCTGGCTCGTACTTTCGCATTTTTCGCATACTTGTTGGCCAGATTCAGGGCTTTTTCTGGTTTGGATGATGTAGTAATGCGGTACCACACCGAAACAGTCAATTGAACGTGGTTGCGATTAATATTTTAGAGGATAACGCCGGTTATGTCGCGGTTAGGTCTGGGATTTGCCCTCATCTGGCTCGTACTTTTGCATTTCTCGCATACTAGTTGGCCAGATCCTGGGCTTTTTCTGGTTTGGATCACGTAGTAATGTGGTGCCACACTGAAACAGTCAATAAAAGCTGGATCCGATTAGTATTTTAGGGGATAACGCCGGTTATGGCTGGGTTAGGTCTGGTATTTGCCCTCATCTCGCTCGTACTTTCGCATTTTTCGCTTACTTGTTGGCCAGATCACGGGTTTTTTGTTGTTTGGATCCCGTCGTAATGTGGTTCCACACCGAAACAGTCAACTAAACCTGTTTGGGATTAATATTTTAGAGGATAACGCCGGTTACGTCTTGGTTAGGTCTGGTATTTGCCCTGATCTGGCTCGTACTTTCGCATTTTTCGCATACTTGTTGGCCAGATCCTGGGCTTTTTCTGGCTTGGATCACGTAGTAATGTGGTAACACACTGTCAATAAAAGCTGGTTCCGAATAGTATTTTAGAGGATAACGCTGGTTATGTCTGGGTTAGTTCTGGTATTTGGAGTCATCTGGCTCATACTTACGCGTTTTTCGCAAACTTGTTGGGCAGATACTGGGTTTTTTCTGGTTTGGATCACGTCGTAATGTGGTACCACACTGAAACAGTCAATAAAAGCTGGTTCCGATTAGTCTTTTAGGGGATAACGCCGGTTATGTCTGGGTAAGGTCTAGTATTTGCCCTCATCTGGCTCATACTTACGCGTTTTTCGCGTACTTGTTGGGCAGGTCCTGGGGTTTTTCTGGTTTGGATAACGTAGTAATGTGGTACCACACTGAAACAGTCAATAAAAGCTGGATCCGATTAGTATTTTAGGGGATAACGCCGGTTATGTCTGGGTTAGGTCCGGTATTTGCCCTCATCTCGCTCGTACTTTCGCATTTTTCGCTTACTTGTTGGCCAGATTTCGGGTTTTTTGTGGTTTGGATCCCGTCGTAATGTGGTTCCACACCGAAACAGTCAACTAAACCTGTTTGGGATTAATATTTTAGAGGATAACGCTGGTTACGTTTGGGTTAGTTCTGGTACTTGCACACATCTGGCTCCTACTTTCGCATTTTTCGCATACTTGTTGGCCAGATCCTGGGCTTTTTCAGGCTTGGACCACGTAGTAACGTGGTACCACACTGAAACAGTCAATAAAACCTGTTTCCGATTAGTATTTTAGGGGATAACGCCGGTTATGGCTGAGTAAGGTCTAGTATTTGCCCTCATCTGTCTCATACTCTCGCGTTTTTCGCATACTTGTTGGCCAGATCCTGGGTTTTTTCTGGTTTGGATCCCGCAGTAATGTGGTACCACACTGAAACAGTCAATAAAAGCTGGTTCCGAATAGTATTTTAGAGGATAACGCTGGTTATGTCTGGGTAAGGTCTAGTATTTGCCCTCATCTGGCTTATACTTTCGCGTTATCCGCATACTTTTTGGCCGGATCCTGGCCTTTTTCTGGTTTGGATCACGAAGTAATGCGGTACCACACCGAAACAATCAATTAGACCTGGTTGCGATAGATATTTTAGAGGATAACGCCGGTAATGTCTGGGTTAGGTCTGGTATTTACCCACATCTGGCTCGTACTTTCGCATTTTTCGCATACTCGTTGGCCAGATCCTGGCCTTTTTCTGGCTTGGATCACGTAGTAATGCGGAACCACACCGAAACAGTCAATTAAAGCTGGTTGCGATTAATATTTTAGAGGATAACGCCGGTTATGTCTCGGTTAGGTCTGGGATTTGCCCTCATCTGGCTCGTACTCTCGCACTTTTCGCATACTTGTTGCCCAGATCCTGGGCTTTTTCTGGCTTGGATCACGTAGTAATGTGGTAACACACTGTCAATAAAAGCTGGTTCCGATTAGTCTTTTAGGGGATAACGCCGGTTATGTCTGGGTAAGGTCTAGTATTTGCCCTCATCTGTCTCATACTCTCGCGTTTTTCGCATACTTGTTGGCCAGATCCTGGGTTTTTTCTGGTTTGGATCCCGCAGTTATGTGGTACCACACTGAAACAGTCAATAAAAGCTGGTTCCGAATAGTATCTTAGAGGATAACGCTGGTTATGTCTGGGTTATTTCCGGTATTTGCAATCATCTGGCTCATACATACGCGTTTTTCGCATACTTGTTGGGCAGATCCTGGCACTTTACTGGTATGGATAACGTAGTAATGTGGCACCACACTGAAACAGTCAATAAAAGCTGGTTCCGATTAATAGTTTGGCGGATAACGCTGTTTACGTTTGGGTTAGTTCTGGTATTTGCACTCATCTGGCTCGTACTTTCGCATTTTTCGCATACTTGTTGGCCAGATTCAGGGCTTTTTCTGGTTTGGATCATGTAGTAATGCGGTACCACACCGAAACAGTCAATTAAACCTGTTTGCGATTAATATTTTAGAGGATAACGCCGGTTATGTCTCGGTTTGGTCTGGTATTAGCAATCATCAAGCTCGTACTTTCGCAGTTTTCGCATACT
This sequence comes from Colletes latitarsis, assembly GCF_051014445.1. Lineage (NCBI taxonomy): Eukaryota > Metazoa > Arthropoda > Insecta > Hymenoptera > Colletidae > Colletes > Colletes latitarsis. The sequence continues at coordinate 5,752,428 of NC_135137.1, forward strand.
TGTTGGGCAGATCCTGGCCTTTTTCTGGCTTGGACCACGTAGTAATGCGGTACCACACCGAAACAGTCAATCAAACCTGGTTGCGATTAATATTTTAGAGGATAACGCCGGTAATGTCTGGGTATGTTCTGGTATTTGCAATCATCTGGCTCGTACTTTCGCGTTTTTCGCATACTTGTTGGCCAGATCCAGGGTTTTTTCTGGTTTGGATCCCGTAGTAATGAGGTTCCACACCGAAACAGTCAATTGAACGTGGTTGCGATTAATATTTTAGAGAATAACGCCGGTTATGTCGCGGTTAGGTCTGGGATTTGCCCTCATCTGGCTCGTACTTTCGCATTTCTGGCATACTAGTTGGCCAGATCCTGGCCTTTTTCTGGCTTGGATCACGTAGTAATGTGGTACCACACTGAAACAGTCAAGAAAAGCTGGATCCGATTAGTATTTTAGGGGATAACGCCGGTTATGGCTGGGTTAGGTCTGGTATTTGCCCTCATCTCGCTCGTACTTTCGCATTTTTCGCTTACTTGTTGGCCTGATCTCGGGTTTTTTGTTGTTTGGATCCCGTCGTAATGTGGTTCCACACCGAAACAGTCAACTAAACCTGTTTGGGATTAATATTTTAGAGGATAACGCCGGCTACATCTTGGTTAGGTCTGGTATTTGCCCTCATCTGGCTCGTACTTTCGCATTTTTCGCATACTTGTTGGCCAGATCCTGGGCTTTTTCTGGCTTGGATCACGTAGTAATGTGGTAACACACTGTCAATAAAAGCTGGTTCCGAATAGTATTTCAGAGGATAACGCTGGTTATGTCTGGGTTAGTTCTGGTATTTGCAATCATCTGGCTCATACTTACGCGTTTTTCGCATACTTGTTGGCCGGATCCTGGCCTTTTTCTGGTTTGGATCACGAAGTAATGCGGTACCACACCGAAACAATCAATTAAACCTGGTTGCGATAGATATTTTAGAGGATAACGCCGGTAATGTCTGGGTTAGGTCTGGTATTTGCCCTCATCTGGCTCGTACTTTCGCATTTTTCGCAAACTTGTTGGGCAGATACTGGGTTTTTTCTGGTTTGGATCACGTCGTAATGTGGTACCACACTGAAACAGTCAATAAAAGCTGGTTCCGATTAGTCTTTTAGGGGATAACGCCGGTTATGTCTGGGTAAGGTCTAGTATTTGCCCTCATCTGGCTCATACTTACGCGTTTTTCGCATACTTTTTGGCCGGATCCTGGCCTTTTTCTGGTTTGGATCACGAAGTAATGCGGTACCACACCGAAACAATCAATTAAACCTGGTTGCGATAGATATTTTAGAGGATAACGCCGGTAATGTCTGGGTTAGGTCTGGTATTTACCCTCATCTGGCTCGTACTTTCGCATTTTTCGCATACTTGTTGGCCAGATCCTGGCCTTTTTCTGGTTTGGATCACGTAGTAATGCGGAACCACACCGAAACAGTCAATTAAAGCTGGTTGCGATTAATATTTTAGAGGATAACGCCGGTTATGTCTCGGTTAGGTCTGGGATTTGCCCTCATCTGGCTCGTACTTTCGCACTTTTCGCATACTTGTTGGCCAGATCCTGGGCTTTTTCTGGCTTGGATCACGTAGTAATGTGGTAACACACTGTCAATAAAAGCTGGTTCCGATTAGTCTTTTAGGGGATAACGCCGGTTATGTCTGGGTAAGGTCTAGTATTTGCCCTCATCTGTCTCATACTCCCGCGTTTTTCGCATACTTGTTGGCCAGATCCTGGGTTTTTTCTGGTTTGGATCCCGCAGTAATGTGGTACCACACTGAAACAGTCAATAAAAGCTGGTTCCGATTAATAGTTTGGCGGATAACGCTGTTTACGTTTGGGTTAGTTCTGGTATTTGCACTCATCTGGCTCGTACTTTCGCATTTTTCGCATACTTGTTGGCCAGATTCAGGGCTTTTTCTGGTTTGGATCATGTAGTAATGCGGTACCACACCGAAACAGTCAATTAAACCTGTTTGCGATTAATATTTTAGAGGATAACGCCGGTTATGTCTCGGTTTGGTCTGGTATTAGCAATCATCTGGCTCGTACTTTCGCATTTTTCGCATACTTGTTGGGCAGATCCTGGCCTTTCTCTGGCTTGGACCACGTAGTAATGCGGTACCACACCGAAACAGTCAATCAAACCTGGTTGCGATTAATATTTTAGAGGATAACGCCGGTAATGTCTGGGTAAGTTCTGGTATTTGCAATCATCTGGCTCGTACTTTCGCGTTTTTCGCATACTTGTTGGCCAGATCCAGGGTTTTTTCTGGTTTGGATCCCGTAGTAATGAGGTTCCACACCGAAACAGTCAATTGAACGTGGTTGCGATTAATATTTTAGAGGATAACGCCGGTTATGTCGCGGTTAGGTCTGGGATTTGCCCTCATCTGGCTCGTACTTTCGCATTTCTCGCATACTAGTTGGCCAGATCCTGGGCTTTTTCTGGTTTGGATCACGTAGTAATGTGGTACCACACTGAAACAGTCAATAAAAGCTGGATCCGATTAGTATTTTAGGGGATAACGCTGGTTATGGCTGGGTTAGGTCTGGTATTTGCCCTCATCTCGCTCGTACTTTCGCATTTTTCGCTTACTTGTTGGCCAGATCTCGGGTTTTTTGTTGTTTGGATCCCGTCGTAATGTGGTTCCACACCGAAACAGACAACTAAACCTGTTTGGGACTAATATTTTAGAGGATAACGCCGGTTACGTCTTGGTTAGGTCTGGTATTTGCCCTCATCTGGCTCGTACTTTCGCATTTTTCGCATACTTGTTGGCCAGATCCTGGGCTTTTTCTGGCTTGGATCACGTAGTAATGTGGTAACACACTGTCAATAAAAGCTGGTTTCGAATAGTATTTTAGAGGATAACGCTGGTTATGTCTGGGTTATTTCCGGTATTTCCAATCATCTGGCTCATACATATGCGTTTTTCGCATACTTGTTGGGCAGATCCTGGCACTTTACTGGTTTGGATAACGTAGTAATGTGGCACCACACTGAAACAGTCAATAAAAGCTGGTTCCGATTAATAGTTTGGCGGATAACGCTGTTTACGTTTGGGTTAGTTCTGGTATTTGCACTCATCTGGCTCGTACTTTCGCATTTTTCGCATACTTGTTGGCCAGATTCAGGGCTTTTTCTGGTTTGGATCATGTAGTAGTGCGGTACCACACCGAAACAGTCAATTAAACCTGTTTGCGATTAATATTTTAGAGGATAACGCCGGTTATGTCTCGGTTTGGTCTGGTATTAGCAATCATCTGGCTCGTACTTTCGCATTTTTCGCATACTTGTTGGGCAGACCCTGGCCTTTTTCTGGCTTGGACCACGTAGTAATGCGGTACCACACCGAAACAGTCAATCAAACCTGGTTGCGATTAATATTTTAGAGGATAACGCCGGTAATGTCTGGGTATGTTCTGGTATTTGCAATCATCTGGCTCGTACTTTCGCGTTTTTCGCATACTTGTTGGCCAGATCCAGGGTTTTTTCTGGTTTGGATCCCGTAGTAATGAGGTTCCACACCGAAACAGTCAATTGAACGTGGTTGCGATTAATATTTTAGAGGATAACGCCGGTTATGTCGCGGTTAGGTCTGGGATTTGCCCTCATCTGGCTCGTACTTTCGCATTTCTCGCATACTAGTTGGCCAGATCCTGGCCTTTTTCTGGCTTGGATCACGTAGTAATGTGGTACCACACTGAAACAGTCAAGAAAAGCTGGATCCGATTAGTATTTTAGGGGATAACGCCGGTTATGGCTGGGTTAGGTCTGGTATTTGCCCTCATCTCGCTCGTACTTTCGCATTTTTCGCTTACTTGTTGGCCTGATCTCGGGTTTTTTGTTGTTTGGATCCCGTCGTAATGTGGTTCCACACCGAAACAGTCAACTAAACCTGTTTGGGACTAATATTTTAGAGGATAACGCCGGCTACATCTTGGTTAGGTCTGGTATTTGCCCTCATCTGGCTCGTACTTTCGCATTTTTCGCATACTTGTTGGCCAGATCCTGGGCTTTTTCTGGCTTGGATCACGTAGTAATGTGGTAACACACTGTCAATAAAAGCTGGTTCCGAATAGTATTTCAGAGGATAACGCTGGTTATGTCTGGGTTAGTTCTGGTATTTGCAATCATCTGGCTCATACTTACGCGTTTTTCGCATACTTGTTGGCCGGATCCTGGCCTTTTTCTGGTTTGGATCACGAAGTAATGCGGTACCACACCGAAACAATCAATTAAACCTGGTTGCGATAGATATTTTAGAGGATAACGCCGGTAATGTCTGGGTTAGGTCTGGTATTTGCCCTCATCTGGCTCGTACTTTCGCATTTTTCGCAAACTTGTTGGGCAGATACTGGGTTTTTTCTGGTTTGGATCACGTCGTAATGTGGTACCACACTGAAACAGTCAATAAACGCTGGTTCCGATTAGTCTTTTAGGGGATAACGCCGGTTATGTCTGGGTAAGGTCTCGTATTTGCCCTCATCTGGCTCATACTTACGCGTTTTTCGCATACTTTTTGGCCGGATCCTGGCCTTTTTCTGGTTTGGATCACGAAGTAATGCGGTACCACACCGAAACAATCAATTAAACCTGGTTGCGATAGATATTTTAGAGGATAACGCCGGTAATGTCTGGGTTAGGTCTGGTATTTACCCTCATCTGGCTCGTACTTTCGCATTTTTCGCATACTTGTTGGCCAGATCCTGGCCTTTTTCTGGTTTGGATCACGTAGTAATGCGGAACCACACCGAAACAGTCAATTAAAGCTGGTTGCGATTAATATTTTAGAGGATAACGCCGGTTATGTCTCGGTTAGGTCTGGGATTTGCCCTCATCTGGCTCGTACTTTCGCACTTTTCGCATACTTGTTGGCCAGATCCTGGGCTTTTTCTGGCTTGGATCACGTAGTAATGTGGTAACACACTGTCAATAAAAGCTGGTTCCGATTAGTCTTTTAGGGGATAACGCCGGTTATGTCTGGGTAAGGTCTAGTATTTGCCCTCATCTGTCTCATACTCCCGCGTTTTTCGCATACTTGTTGGCCAGATCCTGGGTTTTTTCTGGTTTGGATCCCGCAGTAATGTGGTACCACACTGAAACAGTCAATAAAAGCTGGTTCCGAATAGTATTTTAGAGGATAACGCTGGTTATGTCTGGGTTATTTCCGGTGTTTTCAATCATCTGGCTCATACATACGCGTTTTTCGCATACTTGTTGGGCAGATCCTGGGACTTTACTGGTTTGGATAACGTAGTAATGTGGCACCACACTGAAACAGTCAATAAAAGCTGGTTCCGATTAATAGTTTGGCGGATAACGCTGTTTACGTTTGGGTTAGTTCTGGTATTTGCACTCATCTGGCTCGTACTTTCGCATTTTTCGCATACTTGTTGGCCAGATTCAGGGCTTTTTCTGGTTTGGATCATGTAGTAATGCGGTACCACACCGAAACAGTCAATTAAACCTGTTTGCGATTAATATTTTAGAGGATAACGCCGGTTATGTCTCGGTTTGGTCTGGTATTAGCAATCATCTGGCTCGTACTTTCGCATTTTTCGCATACTTGTTGGGCAGATCCTGGCCTTTTTCTGGCTTGGACCACGTAGTAATGCGGTACCACACCGAAACAGTCAATCAAACCTGGTTGCGATTAATATTTTAGAGGATAACGCCGGTAATGTCTGGGTAAGTTCTGGTATTTGCAATCATCTGGCTCATACTTTCGCGTTTTTCGCATACTTGTTGGCCAGATCCAGGGTTTTTCTGGTTTGGATCCCGTAGTAATGAGGTTCCACACCGAAACAGTCAATTGAACGTGGTTGCGATTAATATTTTAGAGGATAACGCCGGTTATGTCGCGGTTAGGTCTGGGATTTGCCCTCATCTGGCTCGTACTTTCGCATTTCTCGCATACTAGTTGGCCAGATCCTGGGCTTTTTCTGGTTTGGATCACGTAGTAATATGGTACCACACTGAAACAGTCAATAAAAGCTGGATCCGATTAGTATTTTAGGGGATAACGCTGGTTATGGCTGGGTTAGGTCTGGTATTTGCCCTCATCTCGCTCGTACTTTCGCATTTTTCGCTTACTTGTTGGCCAGATCTCGGGTTTTTTGTTGTTTGGATCCCGTCGTAATGTGGTTCCACACCGAAACAGACAACTAAACCTGTTTGGGACTAATATTTTAGAGGATAACGCCGGTTACGTCTTGGTTAGGTCTGGTATTTGCCCTCATCTGGCTCGTACTTTCGCATTTTTCGCATACTTGTTGGCCAGATCCTGGGCTTTTTCTGGCTTGGATCACGTAGTAATGTGGTAACACACTGTCAATAAAAGCTGGTTTCGAATAGTATTTTAGAGGATAACGCTGGTTATGTCTGGGTTAGTTCTGGTATTTGCAATCATCTGGCTCATACTTACGCGTTTTTCGCATACTTGTTGGGCAGATCCTGGGTTTTTTCTGGTTTGGATAACGTAGTAATGTGGTACCACACTGAAACAGTCAATAAAAGCTGGATCCGATTAGTATTTTAGGGGATAACGCCGGTTATGTCTGGGTTAGGTCCGGCATTTGCCCTCATATCGCTCGTACTTTCGCATTTTTCGCTTACTTGTTGGCCAGATCTCGGGTTTTTTGTGGTTTGGATCCCGTCGTCATGTGGTTCCACACCGAAACAGTCAACTAAACCTGTTTGGGATTAATATTTTAGAGGATAACGCTGGTTACGTTTGGGTTAGCTCTGGTACTTGCACACATCTGGCTCCTACTTTCGCATTTTTCGCATACTTGTTAGCCAGATCCTGGGCTTTTTCAGGCTTGGACCACGTAGTAACGTGGTAACACACTGAAACAGTCAATAAAACCTGTCTCCGATTAGTATTTTTGAGGACACCGCCGGTAATGTCTAGGTTAGGTCTGGTATTTACCCTCATCTGGCTCGTACTTTCGCATTTTTCGCATACTTCTTGGCCAGATCCTGGCCTTTTTCTGGTTTGGATCACGTAGTAATGCGTAACCACACCGAAACAGTCAATTAAAGCTGGTTGCGATTGTTATTTTAGAGGATAACGCCGGTTATGTCTCGGTTAGGTCTGGGATTTGCCCTCATCTGGCTCGAGCTTTCGTATTTTTCGCATAATTGTTGGCCAGATCCTAGGCTTTTTCTGGTTTGGATCATGTAGTAATGTGGTACCACACTGAAACAGTCAATAGAAGTTGGTTCCGAATAGTATTTTAGAGGTTAACGCTGGTTATGTCTAGATTAGTCCTGGTATTTGCAATCATCTAACTCATACTTACTCGTTTTTCGCATCCTTGTTGGCCAGATCCTGGCCTTTTTCTGGTTTGGATCACGTAGTAATGCGGTACCACACCGAAACAGTCAACTAAACCTGGTTGGGATTAATATTTTAGAGGATAACGCCGGTTAAGTCTTGGTTAGGTCTGTTATTTGCCCTCATCTGGCTCGTACTTTCGCACTTTCCGCATACATGTTGGCCAGAGCCTGGGCCTTTTCTGGCTTGGATCACGTAGTAATGTGGTACCACACTGTCAATAAAAGCTGGTTCCGAATAGTATTTTAGAGGATAACGCTGGTTATGTCTGGGTTAGTTCTGGTATTTGCAATCATCTGGCTCGTACTTTCGCTTTTTTCGCATACTTGTTGGCCAGATCCTGGGTTTTTTCTTGTTTGGATCACGTAGTAATGCGGTACCACACCGAAACAGTCAACTAAACCTGTGTTGGGATTAATATTTTAGAGGATAACGCCGGTTACATCTTGGTTAGGGCTGGTATGTGCCCTCATCTGGCTCGTACTTTCGCATTTTCCGCATACTTGTTGGCCAGATCCTGGGCTTTTTCTGGTTTGGATCACGTAGTAATGCGGTACCACACCGAAACAGTCAATTAAAGCTGGTTGCGATTAATATTATAGAGGATAACGCAGGTTATGTCTGGGTTATTTCCGGTATTTGCAATCATCTGGCTCATACATACGCGTTTTTCGCATAATTGTTGGGCAGATCCTGGGTTTTTTCTGGTTTGGATAACGTAGTAATGTGGCACCACACCGAAACAGTCAACTAAACCTGTGTTGGGATTAATATTTTAGAGGATAACACCGGTTACGTCTTGGTTAGGTCTGGTATGTGCCCTCATTTGGCTCGTACTTTCGCACTTTTCGCATACATGTTGGCCAGATCCTGGGCTTTTTCTGGCTTGGATCACGTAGTAATGTGGTACCACACTGACAATAAAAGCTGATTCCGGATAGTATTTTAGAGGATAACGCTGGTTATGCCTGGGTTATTTCCGGTATTTGCAATCATCTGGCTCATACATACGCGTTTTTCGCATAATTGTTTGGCAGATCCTGGGTTTTTTCTGGTTTGGATAACGTAGTAATGTGGCACCACACTGAAACAGTCAATAAAAGCTGGTTCCGATTAATAGTTTGGAGGATAACGCTGTTTACGTTTGGGTTAGTTCTGGTATTTGCACTCATCTGGCTCGTACTTTCGCATTTTTCGCATACTTGTTGGCCAGATTCAGGGCTTTTCCTCGTTTGGATCATGTAGTAATGCGGTACCACACCGAAACAGTCAATCAAACCTGGTTGCGATTAATATTTTAGAGGATAACGCCGGTAATGTCTGGGTAAGTTCTGGTATTTGCAATCATCTGGCTCGTACTTTCGCGTTTTTCGCATACTTTTTGGCCAGATCCTAGGCTTTTTCTGGTTTGGATCATGTAGTAATGTGGTACCACACTGAAACAGTCAATAGAAGTTGGTTCCGAATAGTATTTTAGAGGTTAACGCTGGTTATGTCTAGATTAGTCCTGGTATTTGCAATCATCTAACTCATACTTACTCGTTTTTCGCATACTTGTTGGCCAGATCCTGGCCTTTTTCTGGTTTGGATCACGTAGTAATGCGGTACCACACCGAAACAGTCGACTAAACCTGGTTGGGATTAATATTTTAGAGGATAACGCCGGTTAAGTCTTGGTTAGGTCTGTTATTTGCCCTCATCTGGCTCGTACTTTCGCATTTTTCGCATACTTGTTGGCCAGATCCTGGCCTTTTTCTGGTTTGGATCACGTAGTAATGCGGAACCACACCGAAACAGTCAATTAAAGCTGGTTGCGATTAATATTTTAGAGGATAACGCCGGTTATGTCTCGGTTAGGTCTGGGATTTGCCCTCATCTGTCTCGTACTTTCGCACTTTTCGCATACTTGTTGGCCAGGTCCTGGGCTTTTTCTGGCTTGGATCACGTAGTAATGTGGTAACACACTGTCAATAAAAGCTGGTTCCGATTAGTCTTTTAGGGGATAACGCCGGTTATGGCTGAGTAAGGTCTAGTATTTGCCCTCATCTGTCTCATACTCTCGCGTTTTTCGCATACTTGTTGGCCAGATCCTGGGTTTTTTCTGGTTTGGATCCCGCAGTAATGTGGTACCACACTGAAACAGTCAATAAAAGCTGGTTCCGAATAGTATTTTAGAGGATAACGCTGGTTATGTCTGGGTTATTTCCGGTACTTGCAATCATCTGGCTCATACATACGCGTTTTTCGCACACTTGTTGGGCAGATCCTGGGACTTTACTGGTTTGGATAACGTAGTAATGTGGCACCACACTGAAACAGTCAATAAAAGCTGGTTCCGATTAATAGTTTGGCGGATAACGCTGTTTACGTTTGGGTTAGGTCTGGTATTTGCACTCATCTGGCTCGTACGTTCGCATTTTAGGCATACTTGTTGGCCAGATTCAGGGCTTTTTCTGGTTTGGATCATGTAGTAATGCGGTACCACACCGAAAAAGTCAATTAAACCTGTTTGCGATTAATATTTTAGAGGATAACGCCGGTTATGTCTCGGTTTGGTCTGGTATTAGCAATCATCTGGCTCGTACTTTCGCATTTTTCGCATACTTGTTGGGCAGATCCTGGCCTTTTTCTGGCTTGGACCACGTAGTAATGCGGTACCACACCGAAACAGTCAATCAAACCTGGTTGTGATTAATATTTTAGAGGATAACGCCGGTTACGTCTTGCTTAGGTCTGGTATTTGCCCTCATCTGGCTCGTACTTTCGCATTTTTCGCATACTTGTTGGCCAGATCCTGGGCTTTTTCTGGCTTGGATCACGTAGTAATGTGGTAACACACTGTCAATAAAAGCTGGTTCCGAATAGTATTTTAGAGGATAACGCCGGTTATGTCGCGGTTAGGTCTGGGATTTGCCCTCATCTGGCTCGTACTTTCGCATTTCTCGCATACTAGTTGGCCAGATCCTGGGCTTTTTCTGGTTTGGATCACGTAGTAATGTGGTACCACACTGAAACAGTCAATAAAAGCTGGATCCGATTAGTATTTTAGGGGATAACGGCGGTTATGGCTGGGTTAGGTCTGGTATTTGCCCTCATCTCGCTCGTACTTTCGCATTTTTCGCTTACTTGTTGGCCAGATCTCGGGTTTTTTGTTGTTTGGATCCCGTCGTAATGTGGTTCCACACCGAAACAGTCAACTAAACCTGTTTGGGACTAATATTTTAGAGGATAACGCCGGTTACGTCTTGGTTAGGTCTGGTATTTGCCCTCATCTGGCTCGTACTTTCGCATTTTTCGCATACTTGTTGGCCAGATCCTGGGCTTTTTCTGGCTTGGATCACGTAGTAATGTGGTAACACACTGTCAATAAAAGCTGGTTCCGAATAGTATTTTAGAGGATAACGCTGGTTATGTCTGGGTTAGTTCTGGTATTTGCAATCATCTGGCTCATACTTACGCGTTTTTCGCATACTTGTTGGGCAGATCCTGGGTTTTTTCTGGTTTGGATAACGTAGTAATGTGGTACCACACTGAAACAGTCAATAAAAGCTGGATCCGATTAGTATTTTAGGGGATAACGCCGGTTATGGCTGGGTTAGGTCTGGTATTTGCCCTCATCTCGCTCGTACTTTCGCATTTTTCGCTTACTTGTTGGCCAGATCTCGGGTTTTTTGTGGTTTGGATCCCGTCGTCATGTGGTTCCACACCGAAACAGTCAACTAAACCTGTTTGGCATTAATATTTTAGAGGATAACGCTGGTTACGTTTGGGTTAGCTCTGGTACTTGCACACATCTAGCTCCTACTTTCGCATTTTTCGCATACTTGTTAGCCAGATCCTGGGCTTTTTCAGGCTTGGACCACGTAGTAACGTGGTAACACACTGAAACAGTCAATAAAACCTGTCGCCGATTAGTATTTTTGAGGACACCGCCGGTAATGTCTGGGTTAGGTCTGGTATTTACCCTCATCTGGCTCGTACTTTCGCATTTTTCGCATACTTGTTGGCCAGATCCTGGCCTTTTTCTGGTTTGGATCACGTAGTAATGCGTAACCACACCGAAACAGTCAATTAAAGCTGGTTGCGATTAATATTTTAGAGGATAACGCCGGTTATGTCTCGGTTAGGTCTGGGATTTGCCCTCATCTGGCTCGAGCTTTCGTATTTTTCGCATAATTGTTGGCCAGATCCTAGGCTTTTTCTGGTTTGTATCATGTAGTAATGTGGTACCACACTGAAACAGTCAATAGAAGTTGGTTCCGAATAGTATTTTAGAGGTTAACGCTGGTTATGTCTAGATTAGTCCTGGTATTTGCAATCATCTAACTCATACTTACTCGTTTTTCGCATCCTTGTTGGCCAGATCCTGGCCTTTTTCTGGTTTGGATCACGTAGTAATGCGGTACCACACCGAAACAGTCAACTAAACCTGGTTGGGATTAATATTTTAGAGGATAACGCCGGTTAAGTCTTGGTTAGGTCTGTTATTTGCCCTCATCTGGCTCGTACATTCGCACTTTTCGCATACATGTTGGCCAGAGCCTGGGCCTTTTCTGGCTTGGATCACGTAGTAATGTGGTACCACACTGTCAATAAAAGCTGGTTCCGAATAGTATTTTAGAGGATAACGCTGGTTATGTCTGGGTTAGTTCTGGTATTTGCAATCATCTGGCTCGTACTTTCGCTTTTTTCGCATACTTGTTGGCCAGATCCTGGGTTTTTTCTTGTTTGGATCACGTAGTAATGCGGTACCACACCGAAACAGTCAACTAAACCTGTGTTGGGATTAATATTTTAGAGGATAACGTCGGTTACGTCTTGGTTAGGTCTGGTATGTGCCCTCATCTGGCTCGTACTTTCGCATTTTCCGCATACTTGTTGGGCAGATCCTGGGACTTTACTGGTTTGGATAACGTAGTAATGTGGCACCACACTGAAACAGTCAATAAAAGCTGGTTCCGATTAATAGTTTGGCGGATAACGCTGTTTACGTTTGGGTTAGTTCTGGTATTTGCACTCATCTGGCTCGTACTTTCGCATTTTTGGCATACTTGTTGGCCAGATTCAGGGCTTTTTCTGGTTTGGATCATGTAGTAATGCGGTACCACACCGAGACAGTCAATTAAACCTGTTTGCGATTAATATTTTAGAGGATAACGCCGGTTATGTCTCGGTTTGGTCTGGTATTAGCAATCATCTGGCTCGTACTTTCGCATTTTTCGCATACTTGTTGGGCAGATCCTGGCCTTTTTCTGGCTTGGACCACGTAGTAATGCGGTACCACACCGAAACAGTCAATCAAACCTGGTAGTGATTAATATTTTAGAGGATAACGCCGGTAATGTCTGGGTAAGTTCTGGTATTTGCAATCATCTGGCTCGTACTTTCGCGATTTTCGCATACTTGTTGGCCAGATCCAGGGTTTTTTCTGGTTTGGATCCCGTAGTAATGAGGTTCCACACCGAAACAGTCAATTGAACGTGGTTGCGATTAATATTTTAGAGTATAACGCCGGTTATGTCGCGGTTAGGTCTGGGATTTGCCCTCATCTGGCTCGTACTTTCGCATTTTTCGCATACTTGTTGGCCAGATCCTGGGTTTTTTCTGGTTTGGATCCCGTAGTAATGTGGAACACAGACACAGACAATAAAAGCTGGATCCGATTAGTATTTTAGGGGATAACGCCGGTTATGTCTGGGTTTGGTCCGGTATTTGCCCTCATATCGCTCGTACTTTCGCATTTTTCGCTTACTTGTTGGCCAGATCTCGGGTTTTTTGTGGTTTGGATCCCGTCGTCATGTGGTTCCACACCGAAACACTCAACTAAACCTGTTTGGGATTAATATTTTAGAGGATAACGCTGGTTACGTTTGGGTTAGCTCTGGTACTTGCACACATCTGGCTCCTGCTTTCGCATTTTTCGCATACTTGTTAGCCAGATCCTGGGCTTTTTCAGGCTTGGACCACGTAGTAACGTGGTACCACACAGAAACAGTCAATAAAACCTGTCTCCGATTAGTATTTTTGAGGACACCGCTGGTTATGTCTGGGTTAGTTCTGAAATTTGCAATCATCTGGCTTATACTTTCGCGTTTTTCGCATACTGTTTGGCCGGATCCTGGCCTTTTTCTGGTTTGGATCACGAAGTAATGCGGTACCACACCGAAACAATCAATTAAAACTGGTTGCGATAGATATTTTAGAGAATAACGCCGGTAATGTCTGGGTTAGGTCTGGTATTTACCCTCATCTGGCTCGTACTTTCGCATTTTTCGCATACTTGTTGGCCAGATCCTGGCCTTTTTCTGGTTTGGATCACGTAGTAATGCGGTACCACACCGAAACAGTCAACTAAACCTGGTTGGGATTAATATTTTAGAGGATAACGCCGGTTAAGTCTTGGTTAGGTCTGTTATTTGCCCTCATCTGGCTCGTACTTTCGCACCTTTCGCATACATGTTGGCCAAATCCTGGGCCTTTTCTGGCTTGGATCACGTAGTAATGTGGTACCACACTGTCAATAAAAGCTGGTTCCGAATAGTATTTTAGAGGATAACGCTGGTTATGTCTGGGTTAGTTCTGGTATTTGCAATCATCAGGCTCGTACTTTCGCTTTTTTCGCATACTTGTTGGCCAGATCCTGGGTTTTTTCTTGTTTGGATCACGTAGTAATGCGGTACCACACCGAAACAGTCAACTAAACCTGTGGTGGGATTAATATTTTAGAGGATAACGCCGGTTACGTCTTGGTTAGGTCTGGTATGTGCCCTCATCTGGCTCGTACTTTCGCATTTTCCGCATACTTGTTGGCCAGATCCTGGCCTTTTTCTGGTTTGGATGACGTAGTAATGCGGTACCACACCGAAACAGTCAATTAAAGCTGGTTGCGATTAATATTATAGAGGATAACGCAGGTTATGTCTGGCTTATTTCCGGTATTTGCAATCATCTGGCTCATACATACGCGTTTTTCGCATAATTGTTGGGCAGATCCTGGGTCTTTTCTGGTTTGGATAACGTAGTAATGTGGCACCACACCGAAACAGTCAACTAAACCTGTGTTGGGATTAATATATTAGAGGATAACGCCGGTTACGTCTTGGTTAGGTCTGGTATGTGCCCTCATCTGGCTCGTACTTTCGCACTTTTCGCATACATGTTGTCCAGATCCTGGGCTTTTTCTGGCTTGGATCACGTAGTAATGTGGTACCACACTGACAATAAAAGCTGATTCCGAATAGTATATTACAGGATAACGCTGGTTATGTCAGGGTTATTTCCGGTATTTGCAATCATCTGGCTCATACATACGCGTTTTTCGCATAATTGTTGGGCAGATCCTGGGTTTTTTCTGGTTTGGATAACGTAGTAATGTGACACCACACTGAAACAGTCAATAAAAGCTGGTTCCGATTAATAGTTTGGAGGATAACGCTGTTTACGTTTGGGTTAGTTCTGGTATTTGCACTCATCTGGCTCGTACTTTCGCATTTTTCGAATACTTGTTGGCCAGATTCAGGGCTTTTTCTCGTTTGGATCATGTAGTAATGCGGTACCACACCGAAACAGTCAATCAAACCTGGTTGCGATTAATATTTTAGAGGATAACGCCGGTAATGTCTGGGTAAGTTCTGGTATTTGCAATCATCTGGCTCGTACTTTCGCGTTTTTCGCATACTTGTTGGCCAGATCCAGGGTTTTTTCTGGTTTGGATCACGTAGTAATGAGGTTCCACACCGAAACAGTCAATTGAACGTGGTTGCGATTAATATTTTAGAGGATAACGCCCGTTATGTCGCGGTTAGGTCTGGGATTTGCCCTCATCTGGCTCGTACTTTCGCATTTTTCGCATACTTGTTGGCCAGATCCTGGGCTTTTTCTGGCTTGGATCACGTACTAATGTGGTACCACACTGTCAATAAAAGCTGGTTCCGAATAGTATTTTAGTGGATAACGCTGATTATGCCTGGGTTATTTCTGGTATATGCAATCATCTGGCTCATACTTACGCGTTTTTCGCATACTTGTTGGGCAGATCCTGGCCTTTTTCTGGCTTGGACCACGTAGGAATGCGGTACCACACCGAAACAGTCAATCAAACCTGTTTGCGATTAATATTTTAGAGGATAACGCCGGTAATGTCTGGGTTAGTTCTGGTATTTGCAATCATCTGGCTCGTACTTTCGCTTTTTTCGCATACTTGTTGGCCAGATCCTGGGTTTTTTCTGGTTTGGATCCCGTAGTAATAAGGTTCCACACCGAAACAGTCAATTAAACGTGGTTGCTATTAATATTTTACAGGATAGCGCAGGTTATGTCTCGGTTAGGTTTGGGATTTGCCCACATCTGGCTCGTACTTTCGCATTTTTCGCGTACTTGTTGGCCAGATCCTTGAATTTTTGTGGTTTGGATCACGTTGTAACGCGGCACCACACCGAAACAGTCAATTAATCCTGGTTGCGATTAATATTTTAGAGGATAACGCCGGTTATGTCTCGGTTAGGTCTGGGATTTGCCCTCATCTGGCTCGTACTTTCGCATGTTTCGCATACTTGTTGGCCAGATCCTGGGCTTTTTCTGGTTTGGATAACGTAGTAATGTGGTACCACACTGAAACAGTCAATAAAAGCTGGATCCGATTAGTATTTTAGGGGATAACGCCGGTTATGTCTGGGTTAGGTCCGGTATTTGCCCTCATCTCGCTCGTACTTTCGCATTTTTCGCTTACTTGTTGGCCAGATCTCGGATTTTTTGTGCTTTGGATCCCGTCGTAATGTGGTTCCACACCGAAACAGTCAACTAAACCTGTTTGGGATTAATATTTTAGAGGATAACGCTGGTTACGTTTGGGTTAGTTCTGGTACTTGCACACATCTGGCTCCTACTTTCGCATTTTTCGCATACTTGTTGGCCAGATCCTGGGGTTTTTCAGGCTTGGACCACGTAGTAACGTGGTGCCACACTGAAAGAGTCAATAAAACCTGTTTCCGATTAGTATTTTTGAGGACACCGCTGGTTATGTCTGAGTTAGTTCTGGTATTTGCAATCATCTGGCTTATACTTTCGCGTTTTTCGCATACTTTTTGGCCGGATCCTGGCCTTTTTCTGGTTTGGATCACGAAGTAATGCGGAACCACACCGAAACAGTCAATTAAAGCTGGTTGCGATTAATATTTTAGAGGATAACGCCGGTAATGTCTGGGTTAGGTCTGGTATTTACCCTCATATGGCTCGTACTTTCGCATTTTTCGCATACTTGTTGGCCAGATCCTGGCCCTTTTCTGGTTTGGATCACGTAGTAATGCGGAACCACACCGAAACAGTCAATTAAAGCTGGTTGCGATTAATATTTTAGAGGATAACGCCGGTTATGTCTCGGTTAGGTCTGGGATTTGCCCTCATCTGGCTCGTACTTTCGCACTTTTCGCATACTTGTTGGCCAGATCCTGGGCTTTTTCTGGCTTGGATCCCGTAGTAATGTGGTAACACACTGTCAATAAAATCTGGTTCCGAATAGTATTTTAGAGGATAACGCTGGTTATGTCTGGGTTAGTTCTGGTATTTGCAGTCATATGGCTCATACTTACGCGTTTCTCGCATACTTGTTGGGCAGATCCTGGCCTTTTTCTGGCTTGGACCACGTAGTAATGCGGTACCACACCGAAACAGCCAATCAAACCTGGTTGCGATTAATATTTTAGACGATAACGCCGGTTATGTCTCGGTTTGGTCTGGTATTAGCAATCATCCGGCTCGTACTCTCGCATTTTTCGCATACTTGTTGGGCAGATCCTGGCCTTTTTCTGGCTTGGACCACGTAGTAATGCGGTACCACACCGAAACAGCCAATCAAACCTGGTTGCGATTAATATTTTAGACGATAACGCCGGTTATGTCTCGGTTTGGTCTGGTATATGCAATCATCTGGCTCATACATACGCGTTTTTCGCATACTTGTTTGGCAAATCCTGGGTTTTTTCTGGCTTGGATAACGTAGTAATGTGGCACCACACTGAAACAGTCAATAAAAGCTGGTTCCGATTAATAGTTTGGAGGATAACGCAGGTTATGCCTCGGTTAGTTCTGGTATTTGCCCTCATCTGGCTCGTACTTTCGCATTTTTCGCATACTTGTTGGCCAGATCCTTGACTTTTTGTGGTATGGATCACGTTGTAACGCGGCACCACATCGAAACAGTCAATTAATCCTGGTTGCGATTAATATTTTAGAGGATAACGCCGGTTATGTCTCGGTTTGGCCTGGTATTAGCAATCATCTGGCTCGTACTTTCGCATTTTTCACATACTTGTTGGGCAGATCCTGGCCTTTTTCTGGCTTGGACCACGTAGTAATGCGGTACCACACCGAACCAGTCAATCAAACCTGGTTGCGATTAATATTTTAGAGGATAACGCCGGTAATGTCTGGGTAAGTTCTGGTATTTGCAATCATCTGGCTCGTACTTTCGCGTTTTTCGCATACTTGTTGGCCAGATCCAGGGTTTTTTCTGGTTTGGATCCTGTAGTAATGAGGTTCCACACCGAAACAGTCAATTGAACGTGGTTGCGATTAATATTTTAGAGGATAACGCCGGTTATGTCGCGGTTAGGTCTGGGATTTGCCCTCATCTGGCTCGTACTTTCGCATTTTTCGCATACTTGTTGGCCAGATCCTGGGCTTTTTTCTGGCTTGGATCACGTAGTAATGTGGTACCACACTGTCAATAAGAGCTGGTTCCGAATAGTATTTTAGTGGATAACGCTGATTATGCCTGGGTTATTTCTGGTATATGCAATCATCTGGCTCATACATACGCGTTTTTCGCATACTTGTTGGGCAGATCCTGGGTTTTTTCTGGTTTGGATGACGTAGTAATGTGGCACCACACTGAAACAGTCAATAAAAGCTGGTTCCGATTAATAGTTTGCAGGATAACGCTGTTTACGTTTGGGTTAGTTCTGGTATTTGCACTCATCTGGCTCGTACTTTCGCATTTTTCGCATACTTGTTGGCGAGATTCAGGGCTTTTTCTGGTTTGGATCATGTAGTAATGCGGTACCACACCGAAACAGTCAATTCAACCTGTTTGCGATTAATATTTTAGAGGATAACGCCGGTTATGTCTCGGTTTGGTCTGGTATTAGCAATCATCCGGCTCGTACTCTAGCATTTTTCGCATACTTGTTGGGCAGATCCTGGCCTTTTTCTGGCTTGGATCGCGTAGTAATGTGGTAACACACTGTCAATAAAAGCTGGTCCCGAATAGTATTTTAGAGGATAACGCTGGTTATGTCTGGGTTAGTTCTGGTATTTGCAGTCATCTGGCTCATACTTACGCGTTTTTCGCATACTTGTTGGGCAGATCCTGGGTTTTTTCTGGTTTGGATAACGTAGTAATGTGGCACCACACTGAAACAGTCACTAAAAGCTGGTTCCGATTAATAGTTTGGAGGTTAACGCTGTTTACGTTTGGGTTTGTTCTGGTATTTGCACTCATCTGGCTCGTACTTTCGCATTTCTCGCATACTTGTTGGCCAGATTCAGGGCTTTTTCTGGTTTGGATCATGTAGTAATGCAGTAGCACACCGAAACAGTCAATTAAACCTGTTTGCGATTAATATTTTAGAGGATAACGCCGGTTATGTCTCGGTTTGGTCTGGTATTAGCGATCATCTGGCTCGTACTTTCGCATTTTTCACATACTTGTGGGGCAGATCCTGGCCTTTTTCTGTCTTGGACTACGTAGTAATGCGGTACCACACCGAAACAGTCAATCAAACCTGGTTGCGATTAATATTTTAGAGGATAACGCCGGTAATGTCTGGGTAAGTTCTGGTATTTGCACTCATCTGGCTCGTACTTTCGCATTTTTCGCATACTTGTTGGCGAGATTCAGGGCTTTTTCTGGTTTGGATCATGTAGTAATGCGGTACCACACCGAAACAGTCAATTCAACCTGTTTGCGATTAATATTTTAGAGGATAACGCCGGTTATGTCTCGGTTTGGTCTGGTATTAGCAATCATCCGGCTCGTACTCTCGCATTTTTCGCATACTTGTTGGGCAGATCCTGGCCTTTTTCTGGCTTGGATCGCGTAGTAATGTGGTACCACACTGTCAATAAAAGCTGGTTCCGAATAGTATTTTAGTGGATAACGCTGGTTATGCCTGGATTATTTCTGGTATATGCAATCATCTGGCTCATACATACGGGTGTTTCGCGTACTTGTTGGGCAGATCCTGGCCTTTTTCTAGCTTGGACCACGTAGTAATGCGGTACCACACCGAAACAGCCAATCAAACCTGGTTGCGATTAATATTTTGGAGGATAACGCCGGTTATGTCTCGGTTTGGTCTGGTATATGCAATCATCTGGCTCATACTTACGCGTTTTTCGCATACTTGTTGGGCAGATCCTGGCCTTTTTCTGGCTTGGACCACGTAGGAATGCGGTACCACACCGAAACAGTCAATCAAACCTGTTTGCGATTAATATTTTAGAGGATAACGCCGGTAATGTCTGGGTTAGTTCTAGTATTTGCAATCATCTGGCTCGTACTTTCGCTTTTTTGGCATACTTGTTGGCCAGATCCTGGGTTTTTTCTTGTTTGGATCACGTAGTAATGCGGTACCACACCGAAACAGTCAACTAAACCTGTGTTGGGATTAATATTTTAGAGGATAACGCCGGTTACGTCTTGGTTAGGTCTGGTATTTGCCCTCATCTGGCTCGTACTTTCGCACTTTTCGCATACTTGCTGGCCAGATCCTGGGCTTGTTCTGGCTTGGATCACGTAGTAATGTGGTAACACACTGTCAATAAAAGCTGGTCCCGAATAGTATTTTAGAGGATAACGCTGGTTATGTCTGGGTTAGTTCTGGTATTTGCAGTCATCTGGCTCATACTTACGCGTTTTTCGCATACTTGTTGGGCAGATCCTGGGTTTTTTCTGGTTTGGATAACGTAGTAATGTGGCACCACACTGAAACAGTCAATAAAAGCTGGTTCCGATTAATAGTTTGGAGGTTAACGCTGTATACGTTTGGGTTTGTTCTGGTATTTGCACTCATCTGGCTCGTACTTTCGCATTTCTCGCATACTTGTTGGCCAGATTCAGGGCTTTTTCTGGTTTGGATCATGTAGTAATGCAGTACCACACCGAAACAGTCAATTAAACCTGTTTGCGATTAATATTTTAGAGGATAACGCCGGTTATGTCTCGGTTTGGTCTGGTATTAGCAATCATCTGGCTCGTACTTTCGCATTTTTCACATACTTGTGGGGCATATCCTGGCCTTTTTCTGTCTTGGACTACGTAGTAATGCGGTACCACACCGAAACAGTCAATCAAACCTGGTTGCGATTAATATTTTAGAGGATAACGCCGGTAATGTCTGGGTAAGTTCTGGTATATGCAATCATCTGGCTCGTACTTTCGCGTTTTTCACATACTTGTTGGCCAGATCCAGGGCTTTTTCAGGCTTGGACATGGCAGTGATGTGGTACCACACCGATTCAGTCAATCAAACCTGGTTGCGATTAATATTTTAGAGGATAACGCCGGTAATGTCTGGGTTAGTTCTGGTATTTGCAATCATCTGGCTCGTACTTTCGCATTTTTCACATACTTGTTGGGCAGATCCTGGCCTTTTTCTGGCTTGGACCACGTAGTAATGCGGTACCACACCGAAACAGTCAATCAAACCTGGTTGCGATTAATATTTTAGAGGATAACGCCGGTAATGTCTGGGTAAGTTCTGGTATTTGCAATCATCTGGCTCGTACTTTCGCGTTTTTCGCATACTTGTTGGCCAGATCCAGGGTTTTTTCTGGTTTGGATCATGTAGTAATGCAGTACCACACCGAAACAGTCAATTAAACCTGTTTGCGATTAATATTTTAGAGGATAACGCAGGTTATGTCACGGTTAGGTCTGGGATTTGCCCTCATCTGGCTCGTTCTTTCGCATTTTTCGCATACTTGTTGGCCAGATCCTGGGCTTTTTCAGACTTTGACATGGCAGTAATGTGGTAGCACACCGATTCAGTCAATCAAACCTGGTTGCGATTAATATTTTAGAGGATAACGCCGGTAATGTCTGGGTTAGTTCTGGTATTTGCAATCATCTGGCTCGTACTTTCGCATTTTTCACATACTTGTTGGGCAGATCCTGGCCTTTTTCTGGCTTGGACCACGTAGTAATGCGGTACCACACCGAAACAGTCAATCAAACCTGGTTGCGATTAATATTTTAGAGGATAACGCCGGTAATGTCTGGGTAAGTTCTGGTATATGCAATCATCTGGCTCGTACTTTCGCGTTTTTCACATACTTGTTGGCCAGATCCAGGGCTTTTTCAGGCTTGGACATGGCAGTGATGTGGTACCACACCGATTCAGTCAATCAAACCTGGTTGCGATTAATATTTTAGAGGATAACGCCGGTAATGTCTGGGTTAGTTCTGGTATTTGCAATCATCTGGCTCGTACTTTCGCATTTTTCACATACTTGTTGGGCAGATCCTGGCCTTTTTCTGGCTTGGACCACGTAGTAATGCGGTACCACACCGAAACAGTCAATCAAACCTGGTTGCGATTAATATTTTAGAGGATAACGCCGGTAATGTCTGGGTAAGTTCTGGTATTTGCAATCATCTGGCTCGTACTTTCGCGTTTTTCGCATACTTGTTGGCCAGATCCAGGGTTTTTTCTGGTTTGGATCATGTAGTAATGCAGTACCACACCGAAACAGTCAATTAAACCTGTTTGCGATTAATATTTTAGAGGATAACGCAGGTTATGTCACGGTTAGGTCAGGGATTTGCCCTCATCTGGCTCGTTCTTTCGCATTTTTCGCATACTTGTTGGCCAGATCCTGGGCTTTTTCAGACTTTGACATGGCAGTAATGTGGTAGCACACCGATTCAGTCAATCAAACCTGGTTGCGATTAATATTTTAGAGGATAACGCCGGTAATGTCTGGGTTAGTTCTGGTATTTGCAATCATCTGGCTCGTACTTTCGCATTTTTCACATACTTGTTGGGCAGATCCTGGCCTTTTTCTGGCTTGGACCACGTAGTAATGCGGTACCACACCGAAACAGTCAATCAAACCTGGTTGCGATTAATATTTTAGAGGATAACGCCGGTAATGTCTGGGTAAGTTCTGGTATTTGCAATCATCTGGCTCGTACTTTCGCGTTTTTCGCATACTTGTTGGCCAGATCCAGGGTTTTTTCTGGTTTGGATCCCGTAGTAATGAGGTTCCACACCGAAACAGTCAATTGAACGTTGTTGCGATTAATATTTTAGAGGATAACGCCGGTTATGTCGCGGTTAGGTCTGGGATTTGCCCTCATCTGGCTCGTACTTTCGCATTTTTCGCATACTTGTTGGCCAGATCCTGGGCCTAATTCTGGTTTGGATCGCGTAGTAATGTGGTACCACACTGAAACAGTCAATAGAAGCTGGTTCCGAATAGTATTTTAGAGGATAACGCTGGTTATGCCTGGGTTATTTCTGGTTTATGCAATCATCTGGCTCATAGTTACGCGTTTTTCGCATACTTGTTGGGCAGATCCTGGCCTTTTCCTGGTTTGGACCACGTAGGAATGCGGTACCACACCGAAACAGTCAATCAAACCTGTTTGCGATTAATATTTTAGAGGATAACGCCGGTAATGTCTGGGTTAGTTCTGGTATTTGCAATCATCTGGCTCGTACTTTCGCATTTTTCGCATACTTGTTGGCCAGATCCTTGGCTTTTTCTGGCTTGGATCACGTAGTAATGTGGTACCACACTGTCAATAAAAGCTGGTTCCTAATAGTATTTTAATGGATAACGCTGGTTATGCCTGGGTTATTTCTGGTATATGCAATGATCTGGCTCATAGTTACGCGTTTTTCGCATACTTGTTGGGCAGATCCAGCGTTTTTTCTGGTTTGGATCCCGTAGTAATGAGGTTCCACACCGAAACAGTCAATTGAACGTGGTTGCGATTAAT
This sequence comes from Colletes latitarsis, assembly GCF_051014445.1. NCBI lineage: Eukaryota > Metazoa > Arthropoda > Insecta > Hymenoptera > Colletidae > Colletes > Colletes latitarsis. Next base: position 5,775,805 of record NC_135137.1, read on the forward strand.
ATTTTAGAGGATAACGCCGGTTATGTCGCGGTTAGGTCTGGGATTTGCCCTCATCTGGCTCGTACTTTCACATTTTTCGCATACTTGTTGGCCAGGTCCTGGGCTTTTTCTGGCTTGGATCACGTAGTAATGTGGTACCACACTGTCAATAAAAGCTGGTTCCTAATAGTAATTTAGTGGATAACGCTGGTTATGCCTGTGTTATTTCTGGTATTTGCAATCATCTGGCTCATAGTTACGCGTTTTTCGCATACTTGTTGGGCAGATCCTGGCCTTTTTCTGGCTTGGACCACGTAGGAATGCGGTACCACATCGAAACAGTCAATCAAACCTGTTTGCGATTAATATTTTAGAGGATAACGCCGGTAATGTCTGGGTTAGTTCTGGTATTTGCAATCATCTGGCTCGTACTTTCGCATTTTTCGCATACTTGTTGGGCAGATCCTGGCCTTTTTCTGGCTTTGACCACGTAGTAATGTGGTACCACACTGAAACAGTCAATTAAACCTGGTTCGAATTAATATTTTAGAGGATAACGCCGGTTATGTCTGGTTTAGGTCTGGTATTTGCCCTCATCTGGCTTGTACTTTCGCATTTTTCGCATACTTGTTGGCCAGATTCTGGGCTTTTTTTGGCTTGCATCACGTAGTAACGTGGTACCACACTGAAACTGTCCATTAAACATGGTTTCGATCAATATTTTAGAGGATAACGCATGTTAGGTCTATGTTAGGTCTGGGATTTGCTCTCATCAGGCTCATACATTCAGATTTTCCGCATACTTGTTGGCCAGATCCTGGCCTTTTTCTGGCTTTGACCACGTAGTAATCTGGTACCACACTGAAACATTCAATTAATCCAGGATGCGATTAATATTTTAGAGGATAACGCCGGTTATGTCTCGGTTAGGTCTGGGATTTGCCCTCATCTGGCTCGTACTTTCGCATTTTTCCCATACTTGTTGGCCAGATCCTGGCATTTTTCTGGCTTGGTCCACGTAGTAATGTGGTACCACACCGAAACAGTCAATAAAAGCTGATTCCGATTAATATTTTAGAGGATAACGCCGGTTATGTCAGGGTTAGGTCTGGTATTTGCCCTCATCTGGCTCATACTTTCGCGTTTTTCGCATACTTGTCGGCCAGATCCTGGCCTTTTTCTGGCTTGGACCACGTAGTAATGTGGTACCACACTGAAACAGTCAATTAAACCTGGTTCCGAGTAATATTTTAGAGGATAACGCCGGTTATTGTCTGGGTTAGGTCTGGTATTTGCCCTCATCTGGCTCGTACTTTCGCATTTCTCGCATACTTGTTGGCCAGATCCTGGGCTTTTTCTGGCTTGGATCACGTAGTAATGTGGTACCACACTGTCAATAAAAGCTGGTTCCTAATAGTATTTTAGTGGATAACGCTGGTTATGCCTCGGTTATTTCTGGTATATGCAATCATCTGGCTCATAGTTACGCGTTTTTCGCATACTTGTTGGGCAGATCCTGGCCTTTTTCTGGCTTGGACCACGTAGGAATGCGGTACCACACCGAAACAGTCAATCAAACCTGTTTGCGATTAATATTTTAGAGGACAACCCCGGTAATGTCTGGGTTAGTTCTGGTATTTGCAATCATCTGGCTCGTACTTTCGCATTTTTCGCATACTTGTTGGCCAGATCCTGGGCCTAATTCTGGTTTGGATCGCGTAGTAATGTGGTACCACACTGAAACAGTCAATAGAAGCTGGTTCCGAATAGTATTTTAGAGGATAACGCTGGTTATGCCTGGGTTATTTCTGGTTTATGCAATCATCTGGCTCATAGTTACGCGTTTTTCGCATACTTGTTGGGCAGATCCTGGCCTTTTCCTGGTTTGGACCACGTAGGAATGCGGTACCACACCGAAACAGTCAATCAAACCTGTTTGCGATTAATATTTTAGAGGATAACGCCGGTAATGTCTGGGTTAGTTCTGGTATTTGCAATCATCTGGCTCGTACTTTCGCATTTTTCGCATACTTGTTGGCCAGATCCTTGGCTTTTTCTGGCTTGGATCACGTAGTAATGTGGTACCACACTGTCAATAAAAGCTGGTTCCTAATAGTATTTTAATGGATAACGCTGGTTATGCCTGGGTTATTTCTGGTATATGCAATGATCTGGCTCATAGTTACGCGTTTTTCGCATACTTGTTGGGCAGATCCAGCGTTTTTTCTGGTTTGGATCCCGTAGTAATGAGGTTCCACACCGAAACAGTCAATTGAACGTGGTTGCGATTAATATTTTAGAGGATAACGCCGGTTATGTCGCGGTTAGGTCTGGGATTTGCCCTCATCTGGCTCGTACTTTCACATTTTTCGCATACTTGTTGGCCAGGTCCTGGGCTTTTTCTGGCTTGGATCACGTAGTAATGTGGTACCACACTGTCAATAAAAGCTGGTTCCTAATAGTAATTTAGTGGATAACGCTGGTTATGCCTGGGTTATTTCTGGTATTTGCAATCATCTGGCTCATAGTTACGCGTTTTTCGCATACTTGTTGGGCAGATCCTGGCCTTTTTCTGGCTTGGACCACGTAGGAATGCGGTACCACATCGAAACAGTCAATCAAACCTGTTTGCGATTAATATTTTAGAGGATAACGCCGGTAATGTCTGGGTTAGTTCTGGTATTTGCAATCATCTGGCTCGTACTTTCGCATTTTTCGCATACTTGTTGGGCAGATCCTGGCCTTTTTCTGGCTTTGACCACGTAGTAATGTGGTACCACACTGAAACAGTCAATTAAACCTGGTTCGAATTAATATTTTAGAGGATAACGCCGGTTATGTCTCGGTTAGGTCTGGGATTTGCCCTCATCTGGCTCGTACTTTCGCATTTTTCCCATACTTGTTGGCCAGATCCTGGCATTTTTCTGGCTTGGTCCACGTAGTAATGTGGTACCACACCGAAACAGTCAATAAAAGCTGATTCCGATTAATATTTTAGAGGATAACGCCGGTTATGTCAGGGTTAGGTCTGGTATTTGCCCTCATCTGGCTCATACTTTCGCGTTTTTCGCATACTTGTCGGCCAGATCCTGGCCTTTTTCTGGCTTGGACCACGTAGTAATGTGGTACCACACTGAAACAGTCAATTAAACCTGGTTCCGAGTAATATTTTAGAGGATAACGCCGGTTATTGTCTGGGTTAGGTCTGGTATTTGCCCTCATCTGGCTCGTACTTTCGCATTTTTCGCATACTTGTTGGCCAGATCCTGGCCTTTTTCTGGCTTGGACCACGTAGTAATGTGGTACCACACTGAAACAGTCAATTAAACCTGGTTCCGAGTAATATTTTAGAGGATAACGCCGGTTATGTCTGGGTTAGGTCTGGTATTTGCCCTCATCTGGCTCGTACTTTCGCATTTTTCGCATACTTCTTGGCCAGATCCTGGCCTTTTTCTGGCTTTGACCACGTAGGAATGTGGTACCACACTGAAACAGTCAATTAAACCTGGTTCGAATTAATATTTTAGAGGATAACGCCGGTTATGTCTGGGTTAGGTCTGGTATTTGCCCTCATCTGGCTCGTACTTTCGCATTTTTCGCTTACTTGTTGGCCAGATCCTGGGCTTTTTCTGGTTTGGATCCCGCAGTAATGTGGTTCCACACCGAAGCAGTCAATTAATCCAGGATGCGATTAATATTTTAGAGGTTAACGCCGGTTATGTCTCAGTCAGGTCTGGGATTTGCCCTCATCTGGCTCGTACTTTCGCATTTCTCGCATACTTGTTGGCCAGATCCTGGCCTTTTTCTGGTCTGGATCACGTAGTAATGTGGTACCACACTGAAACAGTCAATAAAAGCTGGTTCCGATTAGTATTTTAGAGGGTAACGCTGGTTATGTCTGGGTTAGTTCTGGTATTTGCAATCATCTGGCTCATACTTTCGCGTTTTTCGCATACCTGTTGGACAGATCCTGGGTTTTTTCTGGTTTGGATCCCGTACTAATGTGATTCCACACCGAAACAGTCAATTAAACCTGGTTGCGATTAGTATATTAGAGGATAACGCCGGTTATGTCTGGGTTAGGTCTGGTATGGCCTTTTTCTGGCTTTGACCACGCAGTAATGTAGTATCACACTGAAGCAGTCAATTAAACCTGGTTCCGGTTAATATTTTAGAGGATAACGCCGGTTATGTCTGGGTTAGGTCTGGTATTTGCCCATATCTGGCTCGAACTTTCGCATTTTTCGCTTACTTGTTGGCCAGATCTCGGGTTTTTTGTGGTTTGGATCCCGTCGTAATGTGGTTCCACACCGAAACAGTCAATTAAAGCTGGTTGCGATTAGTATTTTAGGGGATAACGCCGGTTATGTCTGGGTTAGGTCTGGTATTTGCACTCCTCTGGCTCGTACTTTCGCATTTTTCGCTTACTTGTTGGCCAGATCTCGGGTTTTTTGTGGTTTGGATCACGTAGTAATGTGGTTCCACACCGAAACAGTCAATTAAAGCTGGTTGCGATTAGTATTTTAGGGGATAACGCCGGTTATGTCTGGGTTAGGTCTGGTATTTGCACTCCTCTGGCTCGTACTTTCGCATTTTTCGCTTACTTGTTGGCCAGATCTCGGGTTTTTTGTGGTTTGGATCACGTAGTAATGTGGTTCCACAATGAAACGGTCAATAAAAGCTGGTTCCGATTAGTATTTTAGAGGAGAACGCTGGTTATGTCTGGGTTAGTTCTGGTATTTGCAATCATCTGGCTCATACTTTCGCGTTTCCCGCATACCTGTTGGCCAGATCCTGGGTTTTTTCTGGTTTGGATCCCGTACTAATGTGATTCCACACCGAAACAGTCAATTAAACCTGGTTGCGATTAATATTTTAAGGGATAACGCCGGTTATGTCTCGGTTATGTCTGGGATTTGCCCTCATCTGGCTCGTACTTTCGCATTTCTCGCATACTTGTTGGCCAGATCCTGGCCTTTTTCTGGTTTGGATCACGTAGTAATGTGGTACCACACTGAAACAGTCAATCAAACCTGGTTGCGATTAATATTTTGGAGGATAACGCCGGTAATGTCTGGGTAAGTTCTGGTATTTGCAATCATCTGGCTCGTACTTTCGCGTTTTTCGCATACTTGTTGGCCAGATCCAGGGTTTTTTCTGGTTTGGATCCCGTAGTAATGAGGTTCCATACCGAAACAGTCAATTGAACGTGGTTGCGATTAATATTTTAGAGGATAACGCCGGTTATGTCGCGGTTAGGTCTGGGATTTGCCCTCATCTGGCTCGTACTTTCCAATTTCTCGCATACTTGTTGACCAGATCCTGGCCTTTTTCTGGTATGGATCACGTAGTAATGTGGTACCACACTGAAACAGTCATTAAAAGCTGGTTCCGATTAGTATTTTAGAGGGTAACGCTGGTTATGTCTGGGTTAGTTCTGGTATTTGCAATCATCTGGCTCATACTTTCGCGTTTTTCGCATACCTGTTGGCCAGATCCTGGGTTTTTTCTGGTTGGGATCCCGTACTAATGTGATTCCACACCGAAACAGTCAATTAAACCTGGTTGCGATTAATATTTTAGAGGATAACGCCGGTTATGTCTGAGTTAGGTCTGGTATGTGCCCTCATCTGGCTCGTACTTTCGCATTTTTCGCATACTAGTTGGCCAGATCCTGGCCTTTTTCTGGCTTTGACCACGTAGTAATGTGGTATCACACTGAAGCAGTCAATTAAACCTGGTTCCGATTAATATTTTAGAGGATAACGCCGGTTATGTCTGGGTTAGGTCTGGTATTTGCCCTCATCTGGCTCGTACTTTCGCATTTTTCGCATACTTCTTGGCCAGATCCTGGCCTTTTTCTGGCTTTGACCACGTAGGAATGTGGTACCACACTGAAACAGTCAATTAAACCTGGTTCGAATTAATATTTTAGAGGATAACGCCGGTTATGTCTGGGTTAGGTCTGGTATTTGCCCTCATCTGGCTCGTACTTTCGCATTTTTCGCTTACTTGTTGGCCAGATCCTGGGCTTTTTCTGGTTTGGATCCCGCAGTAATGTGGTTCCACACCGAAGCAGTCAATTAATCCAGGATGCGATTAATATTTTAGAGGTTAACGCCGGTTATGTCTCAGTTAGGTCTGGGATTTGCCCTCATCTGGCTCGTACTTTCGCATTTCTCGCATACTTGTTGGCCAGATCCTGGCCTTTTTCTGGTCTGGATCACGTAGTAATGTGGTACCACACTGAAACAGTCAATAAAAGCTGGTTCCGATTAGTATTTTAGAGGGTAACGCTGGTTATGTCTGGGTTAGTTCTGGTATTTGCAATCATCTGGCTCATACTTTCGCGTTTTTCGCATACCTGTTGGACAGATCCTGGGTTTTTTCTGGTTTGGATCCCGTACTAATGTGATTCCACACCGAAACAGTCAATTAAACCAGGTTGCGATTAGTATATTAGAGGATAACGCCGGTTATGTCTGGGTTAGGTCTGGTATGGCCTTTTTCTGGCTTTGACCACGCAGTAATGTAGTATCACATTGAAGCAGTCAATTAAACCTGGTTCCGGTTAATATTTTAGAGGATAACGCCGGTTATGTCTGGGTTAGGTCTGGTATTTGCCCATATCTGGCTCGAACTTTCGCATTTTTCGCTTACTTGTTGGCCAGATCTCGGGTTTTTTGTGGTTTGGATCCCGTCGTAATGTGGTTCCACACCGAAACAGTCAATTAAAGCTGGTTGCGATTAGTATTTTAGGGGATAACGCCGGTTATGTCTGGGTTAGGTCTGGTATTTGCACTCCTCTGGCTCGTACTTTCGCATTTTTCGCTTACTTGTTGGCCAGATCTCGGGTTTTTTGTGGTTTGGATCACGTAGTAATGTGGTTCCACACCGAAACAGTCAATTAAAGCTGGTTGCGATTAGTATTTTAGGGGATAACGCCGGTTATGTCTGGGTTAGGTCTGGTATTTGCACTCCTCTGGCTCGTACTTTCGCATTTTTCGCTTACTTGTTGGCCAGATCTCGGGTTTTTTGTGGTTTGGATCACGTAGTAATGTGGTTCCACAATGAAACGGTCAATAAAAGCTGGTTCCGATTAGTATTTTAGAGGAGAACGCTGGTTATGTCTGGGTTAGTTCTGGTATTTGCAATCATCTGGCTCGAACTTTCGCATTTTTCGCATACTTGTTGGCCAGATCCTGGCATTTTTCTGGTATGGATCACGTAGTAATACGGTACCACACTGAAACAGTCAATAAAAGCTTGTTCCGATTAGTATTTTAGGGGATAACGCCGGTTATGTCTGGGTTAGGTCTGGTATTTGCCCTCATCTGGCTCGTACTTTCGCATTTTTCGCTTACTTGTTGGCCAGATCTCGGGTTTTTTGTGGTTTGGATCACGTAGTAATGTGGTACCACAATGAAACGGTCAATAAAAGCTGGTTCCGATTAGTATTTTAGAGGAGAACGCTGGTTATGTCTGGGTTAGTTCTGGTATTTGCAATCATCTGGCTCATACTTTCGCGTTTCCCGCATACCTGTTGGCCAGATCCTGGGTTTTTTCTGGTTTGGATCCCGTACTAATGTGATTCCACACCGAAACTGTCAACTAAACCTGGTTGCGATTAATATTTTAAGGGATAACGCCGGTTATGTCTCGGTTAGGTCTGGGATTTGCCCTCATCTGGCTCGTACTTTCGCATTTCTCGCATACTTGTTGGCCAGATCCTGGCCTCTTTCTGGTTTGGATCACGTAGTAATGTGGTACCACACTGAAACAGTCAATCAAACCTGGTTGCGATTAATATTTTAGAGGAAAACGCCGGTAATGTCTGGGTAAGTTCTGGTATTTGCAATCATCTGGCTCGTACTTTCGCGTTTTTCGCATACTTGTTGGCCAGATCCTGGGCTTTTTCTGGCTTGGATCACGTAGTAATGTGGTACCACACTGTCAATAAAAACTGGTTCCTAATAGTATTTTAGTGGATAACGCTGGTTATGCCTCGGTTATTTCTGGTATATGCAATCATCTGGCTCATAGTTACGCGTTTTTCGCATACTTGTTGGGCAGATCCTGGCCTTTTTCTGGTATGGATAACGTAGTAATGCGGTAGCACACCCAAACAGTCAATTAAAGCTGGTTGCAATTAATATTTTAGAGGATAACGCCGGTTATGTCTGGGTTAGGTCTGGTATTTGCCCTCATCTGGCTCGTACTTTCGCACTTTTCGCATACTTGTTGGCCAGATCCTGGGCTTTTTCTGGCTTGGATCACGTAGTAATGTGGTAACACACTGTCAATAAAAGCTGGTTCCGAATAGCATTCTAGAGGATAACGCCGGTTATGTCTCGGTTAGGTCTGGGATTTGCCCTCATCTGGCTCGTACTTTCGCACTTTTCGCATACTTGTTGGCCAGATCCTGGGCTTTTTCTGGCTTGGATCACGTAGTAATGTGGTAACACACTGTCAATAAAAGCTGGTTCCGAATAGCATTCTAGAGGATAACGCTGGTTATGTCTCGGTTTGGTATGGTATTAGCAATCATCTGGCTCGTACTTTCGCATTTTTCGCATACTTGTTGGGCAGATCCTGGCCTTTTTCTGGCTTGGACCACGTAGTAATGCGGTACCACACCGAAACAGTCAATCAAACCTGGTTGCGATTAATATTTTAGAGGATAACGCGGGTTATGTCTCGGTTAGTTCTGGTATTTGCAATCATCAGGCACATACTTTCGCAATTTTCGCATACTTGTTGGCCAGATCCTGGCCTTTTTCTGGTTTGGATCACGTAGTAATGTGGTACCACACTGAAACAGTCAATTAAACCTGGTTCCGATTAATATTTTGGAGGATAACGCTGGTTGTGTTTGGGTTAGTTCTGGTATTTGCAATCATCAGGCACATACTTTCGCAATTTTCGCATACTTGTTGGCCAGATCCTGGCCTTTTTCTGGTTTGGATCACGTAGTAATGTGGTACCACACTGAAACAGTCAATAAAAGCTGGTTCCGATTAGTATTTTAGGGGATAACGCCGGTTATGTCTGGGTTAGGTCTGGTATTTGCCCTCATCTGGCTCGTACTTTCGCATTTTTCGCTTACTTGTTGGCCAGATCTCGGGTTTTTTGTGGTTTGGATCCCGTCGTAATGTGGTTCCACACCGAAACAGTCAATTAAACCTGGTTACGATTAATATTTTGGAGGATAACGCTGGTTGTGTTTGGGTTAGTTCTGGTATTTGCAATCATCAGGCACATACTTTCGCAATTTTCCCATACTTGTTGGCCAGATCCTGGCCTTTTTCTGGTTTGGATCACGTAGTAATGTGGTACCACACTGAAACAGTCAATAAAAGCTGGTTCCGATTAGTATTTTAGGGGATAACGCCGGTTATGTCTGGGTTAGGTCTGGTATTTGCCCTCATCTGGCTCGTACTTTCGCATTTTTCGCTTACTTGTTGGCCAGATCTCGGGTTTTTTGTGGTTTGGATCCCGTCGTAATGTGGTTCCACACCGAAACAGTCAATTAAACCTGGTTACGATTAATATTTTAGAGGATAGCGCAGGTTATGTCTCGGTTAGGTCTGGGATTTGCCCACATCTGTCTCGAACTTTCGCATTTTTCGCATACTTGTTGGCCAGATCCTGGCCTTTTTCTGGTTTGGATCACGTAGTAATGTGGTACCACACTGAAACGGTCAATAAAAGCTGGTTCCGATTAATATTTTGGAGGACAACGCTGGTTGTGTTTGGGTTAGTTCTGGTATTTGCAATCATCAGGCACATACTTTCGCATTTCTCGCTTACTTGTTGGCCAGATCTCGGGTTTTTTGTGGTTTGGATCCCGTCGTAATGTGGTTCCACACCGAAACAGTTAATTAAACCTGGTTACGATTAATATTTTAGAGGATAACGCCGGTTATGTCTGGGTTAGGTCTGGTATTTGCCCTCATCTGGCTCGTACTTTCGCATTTTTCGCTTACTTGTTGGCCAGATCCTGGCCTTTTTCTGGTTTGGATCCCGCAGTAATGTGGTTCCACACCGAAGCAGTCAATTAATCCAGGATGCGATTAATATTTTAGAGGATAACGCCGGTTATGTCTCGGTTAGGTCTGGGATTTGCCCTCATCTGGCTCAAACTTTCGCATTTCTCGCATACTTGTTGGCCAGATCCTGGCTTTTTTCTGGTTTGGATCACGTAGTAATGTGGTACCACACTGAAACGGTCAATAAAAGCTGGTTCCGATTAGTATTTTAGGGGATAACGCCGGTTATGTCTGGGTTAGGTCTGGTATTTGCCCTCATCTGGCTCGTACTTTCGCATTTTTCGCTTACTTGTTGGCCAGATCTCGGGTTTTTTGTGGTTTGGATCCCGTCGTAATGTGGTTCCACACCGAAACAGTCAATTAAACCTGGTTACGATTAATATTTTGGAGGATAACGCTGTTTATGTTTGGGTTAGTTCTGGCATTTGCAATCATCAGGCACATACTTTCGCATTTCTCGCATACTTGTTGGCCAGATCCTGGACTTTTTCTGGTTTGGATCACGTAGTAATGCGGTAGCACACCTAAACAGTCAACTAAAGCTGGTTGCGATTAATATTTTAGAGGATAACGCCGGTTATGTCTCGGTTAGGTCTGGGATTTGCCCTCATCTGGCTCGTACTTTCGCACTTTTCGCATACTTGTTGGCCAGATCCTGTGCTTTTTCTGGCTTGGATCACGTAGTAATGTGGTAACACACTGTCAATAAAAGCTGGTTCCGAATAGCATTCTAGAGGATAACGCTGGTTATGTCTCGGTTTGGTATGGTATTAGCAATCATCTGGCTCGTACTTTCGCATTTTTCGCATACTTGTTGGGCAGATCCTGGCCTTTTTCTGGCTTGGACCACGTAGTAATGCGGTACCACACCGAAACAGTCAATCAAACCTGGTTGCAATTAATATTTTAGAGGATAACGCCGGTTATGTCTCGTTTAGGTCTGGGATTTGTCCTCATTTGGCTCGTACTTTCGAATTATTCGCATACTTGTTGTCCAGATCCTGGGCTTTCTCAGGCTAGGATCACGTAGTAATGTGGTACCACACTGAAACAGTCAATAAAAGCTGGTTCCGATTAGTATCTTTGAGGACACCGCCGGCTATGTCTCGGTTAGGTCTGGGATTTGCCCTCATCTGGCTCGTACTTTCGCATTTTTCAAATACTTGTCGGCCAGATCCTGGCCTTTTTCTGGCTTGGACCACGTAGTAATGTGGTGCCACACTGAAACAGCCAATTAAACCTGGTTCCGAGTAATATTTTAGAGGATAACGCCGGTTATGTCTGGGTTAGGTCTGGTATTTGCCCTCATCTGGCTCGTACTTTCGCATTTTTCGCTTACTTGTTGGCCAGATCCTGGGCTTTTTCTGGTTTGGATCCCGCAGTAATGTGGTTCCACACCGAAACAGTCAATTAATCCAGGATGCGAGTAACATTTTAGAGGATAACGCCGGTTATGTCTCTGTTAGGTCTGGGATTTGCCCTCATCTGGCTCAAACTTTCGCATTTTTCGCATACTTGTTGGCCAGATCCTGGCCTTTTTCTGGTATGGATAACGTAGTAATGCGGTAGCACACCCAAACAGTCAATTAAAGCTGGTTGCAATTAATATTTTAGAGGATAACGCCGGTTATGTCTGGGTTAGGTCTGGTATTTGCCCTCATCTGGCTCGTACTTTCGCACTTTTCGCATACTTGTTGGCCAGATCCTGGGCTTTTTCTGGCTTGGATCACGTAGTAATGTGGTAACACACTGTCAATAAAAGCTGGTTCCGAATAGCATTCTAGAGGATAACGCCGGTTATGTCTCGGTTAGGTCTGGGATTTGCCCTCATCTGGCTCGTACTTTCGCACTTTTCGCATACTTGTTGGCCAGATCCTGGGCTTTTTCTGGCTTGGATCACGTAGTAATGTGGTAACACACTGTCAATAAAAGCTGGTTCCGAATAGCATTCTAGAGGATAACGCTGGTTATGTCTCGGTTTGGTATGGTATTAGCAATCATCTGGCTCGTACTTTCGCATTTTTCGCATACTTGTTGGGCAGATCCTGGCCTTTTTCTGGCTTGGACCACGTAGTAATGCGGTACCACACCGAAACAGTCAATCAAACCTGGTTGCGATTAATATTTTAGAGGATAACGCGGGTTATGTCTCGGTTAGTTCTGGTATTTGCAATCATCAGGCACATACTTTCGCAATTTTCGCTTACTTGTTGGCCAGATCCTGGCCTTTTTCTGGTTTGGATCACGTAGTAATGTGGTACCACTCTGAAACAGTCAATTAAACCTGGTTCCGATTAATATTTTGGAGGATAACGCTGGTTGTGTTTGGGTTAGTTCTGGTATTTGCAATCATCAGGCACATACTTTCGCAATTTTCCCATACTTGTTGGCCAGATCCTGGCCTTTTTCTGGTTTGGATCACGTAGTAATGTGGTACCACACTGAAACAGTCAATAAAAGCTGGTTCCGATTAGTATTTTAGGGGATAACGCCGGTTATGTCTGGGTTAGGTCTGGTATTTGCCCTCATCTGGCTCGTACTTTCGCATTTTTCGCTTACTTGTTGGCCAGATCTCGGGTTTTTTGTGGTTTGGATCCCGTCGTAATGTGGTTCCACACCGAAACAGTCAATTAAACCTGGTTACGATTAATATTTTGGAGGATAACGCTGGTTGTGTTTGGGTTAGTTCTGGTATTTGCAATCATCAGGCACATACTTTCGCAATTTTCCCATACTTGTTGGCCAGATCCTGGCCTTTTTCTGGTTTGGATCACGTAGTAATGTGGTACCACACTGAAACAGTCAATAAAAGCTGGTTCCGATTAGTATTTTAGGGGATAACGCCGGTTATGTCTGGGTTAGGTCTGGTATTTGCCCTCATCTGGCTCGTACTTTCGCATTTTTCGCTTACTTGTTGGCCAGATCTCGGGTTTTTTGTGGTTTGGATCCCGTCGTAATGTGGTTCCACACCGAAACAGTCAATTAAACCTGGTTACGATTAATATTTTAGAGGATAGCGCAGGTTATGTCTCGGTTAGGTCTGGGATTTGCCCACATCTGTCTCGAACTTTCGCATTTTTCGCATACTTGTTGGCCAGATCCTGGGCTTTTTCATGCTTTGACGTGGCAGTAATGTGGTACCACACTGAAACAGTCAATTAAACCTGGTTCCGATTAATATTTTGGAGGACAACGCTGGTTGTGTTTGGGTTAGTTCTGGTATTTGCAATCATCAGGCACATACTTTCGCATTTCTCGCATACTTGTTGGCCAGATCCTGGCCTTTTTCTGGTTTGGATCCCGCAGTAATGTGGTTCCACACCGAAGCAGTCAATTAATCCAGGATGCGATTAATATTTTAGACGATAACGCCGGTTATGTCTCGGTTAGGTCTGGGATTTGCCCTCATCTGGCTCAAACTTTCGCATTTCTCGAATACTTGTTGGCCAGATCCTGGCCTTTTTCTGGTTTGGATCACGTAGTAATGTGGTACCACACTGAAACAGTCAATAAAAGCTGGTTCCGATTAGTATTTTAGGGGATAACGCCGGTTATGTCTGTGTTAGGTCTGGTATTTGCCCTCATCTGGCTCGTACTTTCGCATTTTTCGCTTACTTGTTGGCCAGATCTCGGGTTTTTTGTGGTTTGGATCCCGTCGTAATGTGGTTCCACAACGAAACAGTCAATTAAACCTGGTTACGATTAATATTCTAGAGGATAACGCTGGTTATGTCTCGGTTTAGTCTGGTATTAGCAATCATCTGGCTCGTACTTTCGCATTTTTCGCATACTTGTTGGGCAGATCCTGGCCTTTTTCTGGCTTGGATCACGTAGTAATGTGGTACCACACTGAAACAGTCAATTAAACCTGGTTCCGATTAATATTTTGGAGGATAACGCTGGTTGTGTTTGGGTTAGTTCTGGTATTTGCAATCATCAGGCACATACTTTCGCAATTTTCGCATACTTGTTGGCCAGATCCTGGCCTTTTTCTGGTTTGGATCACGTAGTAATGTGGTACCACACTGAAACAGTCAATAAAAGCTGGTTCCGATTAGTATTTTAGGGGATAACGCCGGTTATGTCTGGGTTAGGTCTGGTATTTGCCCTCATCTGGCTCGTACTTTCGCATTTTTCGCTTACTTGTTGGCCAGATCTCGGGTTTTTTGTGGTTTGGATCCCGTCGTAATGTGGTTCCACACCGAAACAGTTAATTAAACCTGGTTACGATTAATACTTTGGAGGATAACGCTGGTTATGTTTGGGTTAGTTCTGGTATTTGCAATCATCAGGCACATACTTTCGCATTTCTCGCATACTTGTTGGCCAGATCCTGGCCTTTTTCTGGTTTGGATCACGTAGTAATGCGGTAGCACACCTTAACAGTCAACTAAAGCTGGTTGCGATTAATATTTTAGAGGATTACGCCGGTTATGTCTCGGTTAGGTCTGGGATTTGCCCTCATCTGGCTCGTACTTTCGCACTTTTCGCATACTTGTTGGCCAGATCCTGGGCTTTTTCTGGCTTGGATCACGTAGTAATGTGGTAACACACTGTCAATAAAAGCTGGTTCCGAATAGCATTCTAGAGGATAACGCTGGTTATGTCTCGGTTTTGTATGGTATTAGCAATCATCTGGCTCGTACTTTCGCATTTTTCGCATACTAGTTGGGCAGATCCTGGTCTTTTTCTGGCTTGGACCACGTAGTAATGCGGTACCACACCGAAACAGTCAATCAAACCTGGTTGCAATTAATATTTTAGTGGATAACGCCGGTTATGTCTCGGTTAGGTCTGGGATTTGTCCTCATCTGGCTCGAACTTTCGAATTATTCGCATACTTGTTGTCCAGATCCTGGGCTTTCTCAGGCTAGGATCACGTAGTAATGTGGTACCACACTGAAACAGTCAATAAAAGCTGGTTCCGATTAGTATTTTTGAGGACACCGCCGGCTATGTCTCGGTTAGGTCTGGGATTTGCCCTCATCTGGCTCGTACTTTCGCATTTTTCAAATACTTGTCGGCCAGATCCTGGCCTTTTTCTGGCTTTGACCACGTAGTAATGTGGTACCACACTGAAGCAGTCAATTAAACCTGGTTCCGATTAATATTTTAGAGGATAACGCCGGTTATGTCTGGGTTAGGTCTGGTATTTGCCCTCATCTGGCTCGTACTTTCGCATTTTTCGCTTACTTGTTGGCCAGATCCTGGGCTTTTTGTGGTTTGGATCCCGTCGTAATGTGGTTCCACACCGAAACAGTCAATTAAACCTGGTTACGATTAATATTTTGGAGGATAACGCTGGTTATGGTTGGGTTAGTTCTGGTATTTGCAATCATCAGGCACATACTTTCGCATTTTTCGCATACTTGTTGGCCAGATCCTGGCCTTTTTCAGGTATGGATAACGTAGTAATGCGGTAGCACACCCAAACAGTCAATTAAAGCTGGTTGCGATTAATATTTTAGAGGATAACGCCGGTTATGTCTGGGTTAGGTCTGGTATTTGCCCTCATCTGGCTCGTACTTTCGCATTTTTCGCTTACTTGTTGGCCAGATCTCGGGTTTTTTGTGGTTTGGATCACGTAGTAATGTGGTTCCACACCGAAGCAGTCAATTAATCCAGGATGCGATTAATATTTTAGAGGTTAACGCCGGTTATGTCTCGGTTAGGTCTGGGATTTGCCCTCATCTGGCTCGTACTTTCGCATTTCTCGCATACTTGTTGGCCAGATCCTGGCCCTTTTCAGGCTAGGATCACGTAGTAATGTGGTACCACACTGAAACAGTCAATAAAAGCTGGTTCCGATTAGTATTTTTGAGGACACCGCCGGCTATGTCTCGGTTAGGTCTGGGATTTGCCCTCATCTGGCTCGTACATTCGCATTTTTCAAATACTTGTCGGCCAGATCCTGGCCTTTTTCTGGCTTGGACCACGTAGTAATGTGGTACCACACTGAAACAGTCAATTAAACCTGGTTCCGAGTTATATTTTAGAGGATAACGCCGGTTATGTCTGGGTTAGGTCTGGTATTTGCCCTCATCTGGCTCGTACTTTCGCATTTTTCGCTTACTTGTTGGCCAGATCCTGGCCTTTTTCTGGTTTGGATCCCGCAGTAATGTGGTTCCACACCGAAGCAGTCAATTAATCCAGGATGCGATTAATATTTTAGAGGATAACGCCGGTTATGTCTCGGTTAGGTCTGGGATTTGCCCTCATCTGGCTCGTACTTTGGCATTTTTCGCTTACTTGTTGGCCAGATCCTGGCCTTTTTCGGGTTTGGATCACGTAGTAATACGGTACCACACCGAAACAGTAAACTAAACCTGGTTGGGATTAATATTTTAGAGGATAGCGCAGGTTATGTCTCGGTTAGGTCTGGGATTTGCCCTCATCTGCCTCGTACTTTCGCATTTTTCGCATACTTGTTGGCCAGATCCTGGCCTTTTTCTGGTTTGGATCCCGCAGTAATGTGGTTCCACACCGAAGCAGTCAATTAATCCAGGATGCGATTAATATTTTAGAGGATAACGCCGGTTATGTCTCGGTTAGGTCTGGGATTTGCCCTCATCTGGCTCAAACTTTCGCATTTCTCGCATACTTGTTGGCCAGATCCTGGCCTTTTTCTGGTTTGGATCACGTAGTAATGTGGTACCACACTGAAACAGTCAATAAAAGCTGGTTCCGATTAGTATTTTAGAGGATAACGCTGGTTATGGTTGGGTTAGTTCTGGTATTTGCAATCATCAGGCACATACTTTCGCGTTTTTCGCATACTTGTTGGCCGGATCCTGGCCTTTTTCTGGTTTGGATCACGTAGTAATGCAGTACCACACTGAAACAGTCAACTAAACCTGGTTCCGAGTAATATTTTAGAGGATAATGCCCGTTATGTCTGGGTTAGGTCTGGTATTTGGCCTCATCTGGCTCGTACTTTCGCATTTTTCGCTTACTTGTTGGCCAGATCCTGGGCTTTTTCTGGTTTGGATCCCGCAGTAATGTGGTTCCACACCGAAGCAGTCAATTAATCCAGGATGCGATTAATATTTTAGAGGTTAACGCCGGTTATGTCTCGGTTAGGTCTGGGATTTGCCCTCATCTGGCTCGTACTTTCGCATTTCTCGCATACTTGTTGGCCAGATCCTGGCCTTTTTCTGGTCTGGATCACGTAGTAATGTGGTACCACACTGAAACAGTCAATAAAAGCTGGTTCCGATTAGTATTTTAGAGGGTAACGCTGGTTATGTCTGGGTTAGTTCTGGAATTTGCAATCATCTGGCTCATACTTTCGCGTTTTTCGCATACCTGTTGGCCAGATCCTGGGTTTTTTCTGGTTGGGATCCCGTACTAATGTGATTCCACACCGAAACAGTCAATTAAACCTGGTTGCGATTAGTATATTAGAGGATAACGCCGGTTATGTCTGGGTTAGGTCTGGTATGGCCTTTTTCTGGCTTGGACCACGTAGTAATGTGGTACCACACTGAAACAGTCAATTAAACCTGGTTCCGAGTAATATTTTAGAGGATAACGCCGGTTATTGTCTGGGTTAGGTCTGGTATTTGCCCTCATCTGGCTCGTACTTTCGCATTTTTCGCATACTTGTTGGCCAGATCCTGGCCTTTTTCTGGCTTGGACCACGTAGTAATGTGGTATCACACTGAAGCAGTCAATTAAACCTGGTTCCGGGTAATATTTTAGAGGATAACGCCGGTTATGTCTGGGTTAGGTCTGGTATTTGCCCACATCTGGCTCGAACTTTCGCATTTTTCGCATACTTGCTGGCCAGATCCTGGCCTTTTTCTGGTATGGATCACGTAGTAATGTGGTACCACACTGAAACAGTCATTAAAAGCTGGTTCCGATTAGTATTTTAGAGGGTAACGCTGGTTATGTCTGGGTTAGTTCTGGAATTTGCAATCATCTGGCTCATACTTTCGCGTTTTTCGCATACCTGTTGGCCAGATCCTGGGTTTTTTCTGGTTGGGATCCCGTACTAATGTGATTCCACACCGAAACAGTCAATTAAACCTGGTTGCGATTAATATTTTAGAGGATAACGCCGGTTATGTCTGGGTTAGGTCTGGTATGTGCCCTCATCTGGCTCGTACTTTCGCATTTTTCGCATACTAGTTGGCCAGATCCTGGCCTTTTTCTGGCTTTGACCACGTAGTAATGTGGTATCACACTGAAGCAGTCAATTAAACCTGGTTCCGATTAATATTTTAGAGGATAACGCCGGTTATGTCTGGGTTAGGTCTAGTATTTGTCCTCATCTGGCTCGAACTTTCGCATTTTTCGCATACTTGTTGGCCAGATCCTGGCGTTTTTCTGGTATGGATCACGTAGTAATACGGTACCACACTGAAACAGTCAATAAAAGCTTGTTCCGATTAGTATTTTAGGGGATAACGCCGGTTATGTCTGGGTTAGGTCTGGTATTTGCCCTCATCTGGCTCGTACTTTCGCATTTTTCGCTTACTTGTTGGCCAGATCTCGGGTTTTTTGTGGTTTGGATCCCGTCGTGATGTGGTTCCACAACGAAACAGTCAATTAAACCTGGTTACGATTAATATTTTGGAGGATAACGCTGGTCGTGTTTGGGTTAGTTCTGGTATTTGCAATCATCAGGTACATACTTTCGCAATTTTCGCATACTTGTTGGCCAGATCCTGGCCTTTTTCTGGTTTGGATCACGTAGTAATGTGGTACCACACTGAAACAGCCAATAAAAGCTGGTTCCGATTAGTATTTTAGGGGATAACGCCGGTTATGTCTGGGTTAGGTCTGGTATTTGCCCTCATCTGGCTCGTACTTTCGCATTTTTCGCTTACTTGTTGGCCAAATCTCGGGTTTTTTGTGGTTTGGATCCCGTCGTAATGTGGTTCCACAACGAAACAGTCAATTAAACCTGGTTACGATTAATATTCTAGAGGATAACGCTGGTTATGTCTGGGTTAGTTCTGGTATTTGCAATCATCTGGCTCATACTTACGCGTTTTTCGCATACTTGTTGGGCAGATCCAGGGCTTTTTCCGGTTTGGATCATGTAGTAATGCGGTACCACTCCGAAACAGTCAATTAAACCTGTTTGCGATTAATATTTTACAGGATAACGCCGGTTATGTCTCGGTTTGGTCTGGTATTAGCAATCATCTGGCTCGTATTTTCGCATTTTTCGCATACTTGTTGGGCAGATCCTGGCCTTTTTCTGGCTCGGACCACGTAGTAATGCGGTACCACACCGAAACAGTCAATCAAACCTGGTTGCGATTAATATTTTAGAGGATAACGCCGGTTATGTCTCGGTTAGGTCTGGGATTTGCAATCATCTGGCTTACACTTTCGCGTTTTTCGCCTACTTGTTGGCCGGATCCTGGCCTTTTTCTGGTTTGGATCACGTAGTAATGCGGTACCACACCGAAACAGTGAATTAAACCAGGTTGCGATTAATATTTTAAAGGATATCGCCGGCTATGTCTCGGTTAGGTCTGGGATTTGCCCACATCTGGCTCGTACTTTCGCATTTTTCAAATACTTGTTGGCCAGATCCTGGCCTTTTTCTGGCTTGGACCACGTAGTAATGTGGTACCACACTGAAACAGTCAATTAAACCTGGTTCCGAGTAATATTTTAGAGGATAACGCCGGTTATGTCTGGGTTAGGTCTGGTATTTGCCCTCATCTGGCTCGTACTTTCGCATTTTTCGCTTACTTGTTGGCCAGATCCTGGGCTTTTTCTGGTTTGGATCCCGTCGTAATGTGGTTCCACACTGAAACAGTCAACTAAACCTGTTTGTTATTAATATTTTAGAGGATGACGCCGGTTACGTCTTGGTTAGGTCTGGTATCTGCCCTCATCTGGCTCGTACTTTCGCATTTTTCGCATACTTGTTGGCCAGATCCTGGCAGTTTTCTGGTTGGGATCCCGTACTAATGTGATTCCACACCGAAACAGTCAATTAAACCTGGTTGCGATTAATATTTTAGAGGATAACGCCGGTTATGTCTGGGTTAGGTCTGGTATGTGCCCTCATCTGGCTCGTACTTTCGCATTTTTCGCATACTAGTTGGCCAGATCCTGGCCTTTTTCTGGCTTTGACCACGTAGTAATGTGGTATCACACTGAAGCAGTCAATTAAACCTGGTTCCGATTAATATTTTAGAGGATAACGCCGGTTATGTCTGGGTTAGGTCTAGTATTTGTCCTCATCTGGCTCGAACTTTCGCATTTTTCGCATACTTGTTGGCCAGATCCTGGCGTTTTTCTGGTATGGATCACGTAGTAATACGGTACCACACTGAAACAGTCAATAAAAGCTTGTTCCGATTAGTATTTTAGGGGATAACGCCGGTTATGTCTGGGTTAGGTCTGGTATTTGCCCTCATCTGGCTCGTACTTTCGCATTTTTCGCTTACTTGTTGGCCAGATCTCGGGTTTTTTGTGGTTTGGATCCCGTCGTAATGTGGTTCCACAACGAAACAGTCAATTAAACCTGGTTACGATTAATATTTTGGAGGATAACGCTGGTCGTGTTTGGGTTAGTTCTGGTATTTGCAATCATCAGGTACATACTTTCGCAATTTTCGCATACTTGTTGGCCAGATCCTGGCCTTTTTCTGGTTTGGATCACGTAGTAATGTGGTACCACACTGAAACAGCCAATAAAAGCTGGTTCCGATTAGTATTTTAGGGGATAACGCCGGTTATGTCTGGGTTAGGTCTGGTATTTGCCCTCATCTGGCTCGTACTTTCGCATTTTTCGCTTACTTGTTGGCCAGATCTCGGGTTTTTTGTGGTTAGGATCCCGTCGTAATGTGGTTCCACAACGAAACAGTCAATTAAACCTGGTTACGATTAATATTCTAGAGGATAACGCTGGTAATGTCTGGGTTAGTTCTGGTATTTGCAATCATCTGGCTCATACTTACGCGTTTTTCGCATACTTGTTGGGCAGATCCAGGGCTTTTTCCGGTTTGGATCATGTAGTAATGCGGTACCACTCCGAAACAGTCAATTAAACCTGTTTGCGATTAATATTTTACAGGATAACGCCGGTTATGTCTCGGTTTGGTCTGGTATTAGCAATCATCTGGCTCGTACTTTCGCATTTTTCGCGTACTTGTTGGGCAGATCCTGGCCTTTTTCTGGCTCGGACCACGTAGTAATGCGGTACCACACCGAAACAGTCAATCAAACCTGGTTGCGATTAATATTTTAGAGGATAACGCCGGTTATGTCTCGGTTAGGTCTGGGATTTGCAATCATCTGGCTTACACTTTCGCGTTTTTCGCCTACTTGTTGGCCGGATCCTGGCCTTTTTCTGGTTTGGATCACGTAGTAATGCGGTACCACACCGAAACAGTGAATTAAACCAGGTTGCGATTAATATTTTAAAGGATATCGCCGGCTATGTCTCGGTTAGGTCTGGGATTTGCCCACATCTGGCTCGTACTTTCGCATTTTTCAAATACTTGTTGGCCAGATCCTGGCCTTTTTCTGGCTTGGACCACGTAGTAATGTGGTACCACACTGAAACAGTCAATTAAACCTGGTTCCGAGTAATATTTTAGAGGATAACGCCGGTTATGTCTGGGTTAGGTCTGGTATTTGCCCTCATCTGGCTCGTACTTTCGCATTTTTCGCTTACTTGTTGGCCAGATCCTGGGCTTTTTCTGGTTTGGATCCCGCAGTAATGTGGTTCCACACCGAAGCAGTCAATTAATCCAGGATGCGATTAATATTTTAGAGGATAACGCCGGTTATGTCTCGGTAAGGTCTGGGATTTGCCCTCATCTGGCTCAAACTTTCGCATTTCTCGCATACTTGTTGGCCAGATCCTGGCCTTTTTCTGGTTTGGATCACGTAGTAATGTGGTACCACACTGAAACAGTCAATAAAAGCTGGTTCCGATTAGTATTTTAGGGGATAACGCCGGTTATGTCTGGGTTAGGTCTGGTATTTGCCCTCATCTGGCTCGTACTTTCGCATTTTTCGCTTACTTGTTGGCCAGATCTCGGGTTTTTTGTGGTTTGGATCCCGTCGTAATGTGGTTCCACACCGAAACAGTCAATTAAACCTGGTTACGATTAATATTTTGGAGGATAACGCTGTTTATGTTTGGGTTAGTTCTGGCATTTGCAATCATCAGGCACATACTTTCGCATTTCTCGCATACTTGTTGGCCAGATCCTGGCCTTTTTCTGGTTTGGATCACGTAGTAATGCGGTAGCACACCTAAACAGTCAACTAAAGCTGGTTGCGATTAATATTTTAGAGGATAACGCCGGTTATGTCTCGGTTAGGTCTGGGATTTGCCCTCATCTGGCTCGTACTTTCGCACTTTTCGCATACTTGTTGGCCAGATCCTGGGCTTTTTCTGGCTTGGATCACGTAGTAATGTGGTAACACACTGTCAATAAAAGCTGGTTCCGAATAGCATTCTAGAGGATAACGCTGGTTATGTCTCGGTTTGGTATGGTATTAGCAATCATCTGGCTCGTACTTTCGCATTTTTCGCATACTTGTTGGGCAGATCCTGGCCTTTTTCTGGCTTGGACCACGTAGTAATGCGGTACCACACCGAAACAGTCAATCAAACCTGGTTGCAATTAATATTTTAGAGGATAACGCCGGTTATGTCTCGGTTAGGTCTGGGATTTGCCCTCATCTGGCTCGTACTTACGCATTTTTCAAATACTTGTCGGCCAGATCCTGGCCTTTTTCTGGCTTGGACCACGTAGTAATGTGGTGCCACACTGAAACAGCCAATTAAACCTGGTTCCGAGTAATATTTTAGAGGATAACGCCGGTTATGTCTGGGTTAGGTCTGGTATTTGCCCTCATCTGGCTCGTACTTTCGCATTTTTCGCTTACTTGATGGCCTGATCCTGGGCTTTTTCTGGTTTGGATCCCGCAGTAATGTGGTTCCACACCGAAACAGTCAATTAATCCAGGATGCGAGTAACATTTTAGAGGATAACGCCGGTTATGTCTCGGTTTGGTATGGTATTAGCAATCATCTGGCTCGTACTTTCGCATTTTTCGCATACTCGTTGGGCAGATCCTGGCCTTTTTCTGGCTTGGACCACGTAGTAATGCGGTACCACACCAAAACAGTCAATCAAACCTGGTTGCAATTAATATTTTAGAGGATAACGCCGGTTATATTTGGGTTAGTTCTGGTATTTGCAATCATCTGGCTCGTACTTTCGCATTTTTCGCATACTTGTTGGGCAGATCCTGGCCTTTTTCTGGCTTGGACCACGTAGTAATGCGGTACCACACCCAAACAGTCAATTAAAGCTGGTTGCGATTAATATTTTAGAGGATAACGCTGGTTATGGCTGGGTTAGGTCTGGTATTTGCCCTCATCTGGCTCGTACTTTCGCATTTTTCGCTTACTTGTTCGCCAGATCCTGGGCTTTTTCTGGTTTGGATCCCGCAGTGATGTGGTTCCACACCGAAGCAGTCAATTAATCCAGGATGCGAGTAACATTTTAGAGGATAACGCCGGTTATGTCTCTGTTAGGTCTGGGATTTGCCCTCATCTGGCTCAAACTTTCGCATTTCTCGCATACTTGTTGGCCAGATCCTGGCCTTTTTCTGGTTTGGATCACGTAGTAATGTGGTACCACACTGAAACAGTCAATAAAAGCTGGTTCCGATTAGTATTTTAGAGGATAACGCTGGTTATGTCTGGGTTAGTTCTGGTATTTGCAATCATCTGGCTCATACTTTCGCATTTTTCGCATACTTGTTGGCCAGATCCTGGCCTTTTTCTGGCTTTGACCACGTAGTAATGTGGTACCACACTGAAGCAGTCAATTAAACCTGTTTCCGATTAATATTTTACAGGATAACGCCGGTTATGTTTGGGTTAGGTCTGGTATTTGCCCTCATCTGGCTCGTACTTTCGCATTTTTCGCTTACTTGTTGGCCAGATCTCGGGTTTTTTGTGGTTTGGATCCCGTCGTAATGTGGTTCCACACCGAAACAGTCAATTAAACCTGGTTACGATTAATATTTTGGAGGATAACGCTGGTTATGGTTGGGTTAGTTCTGGTATTTGCAATCATCAGGCACATACTTTCGCATTTTCCGCATACTTGTTGGCCAGATCCTGGCCTTTTTCTGGTATGGATAACGTAGTAATGCGGTAGCACACCCAAACAGTCAATTAAAGCTGGTTGCGATTAATATTTTAGAGGATAACGCCGGTTATGTCTGGGTTAGGTCTGGTATTTGCCCTCATCTGGCTCGTACTTTCGCATTTTTCGCTTACTTGTTGGCCAGATCTCGGGATTTTTGTGGTTTGGATCACGTAGTAATGTGGTACCACACTGAAACAGTCAATAAAAGCTGGTTCCGATTAGTATTTCAGAGGAGAACGCTGGTTATGTCTGGGTTAGTTCTGGTATTTGCAATGATCTGGCTCATACTTTCGCGTTTTTCGCATACCTGTTGGCCAGATCCAGGGCTTTTTCTGGTTTGGATCATGTAGTAATGCGGTACCACTCCGAAACAGTCAATTAAACCTGTTTGCGATTAATATTTTGCAGGATAACGCCGGTTATGTCTCGGTCAGGTCTGGGATTTGCCCTCATCTGGCTCGTACTTTCGCATTTCTCGCATACTTGTTGGCCAGATCCTGGCCTTTTTCTGGTTTGGATCACGTAGAAATGTGGTACCACGCTGAAACAGTCAATTAAACCTGGTTCCGATTAATATTTTGGAGGATAACGCTGGTTGTGTTTGGGTTAGTTCTGGTATTTGCAATCATCAGGCACATACTTTCGCAATTTTCGCATACTTGTTGGCCAGATCCTGGCCTTTTTCTGGTTTGGATCACGTAGTAATGTGGTACCACACTGAAACAGTCAATAAAAGCTGGTTCCGATTAGCATTTTAGGGGATACCGCCGGTTATGTCTGGGTTAGGTCTGGTATTTGCCCTCATCTGGCTCGTACTTTCGCATTTTTCGCTTACTTGTTGGCCAGATCTCGGGTTTTTTGTGGTTTGGATCCCGTCGTAATGTGGTTCCACAACGAAACAGTCAATTAAACCTGGTTAGGATTAATATTCTAGAGGATAACGCTGGTTATGTCTGGGTTAGTTCTGGTATTTGCAATGATCTGGCTCATACTTACGCGTTTTTCGCATACTTGTTGGCAGATCCAGGGCTTTTTCTGGTTTGGATCATGTAGTAATGCGGTACCACTCCGAAACAGTCAATGAAACCTGTTTGCGATTAATATTTTGCAGGATAACGCCGGTTATGTCTCGGTTTGGTCTGGTATTAGCAATCATCTGGCTCGTACTTTCGCATTTTTCGCATACTTGTTGGGCAGATCCTGGCCTTTTTCTGGCTTGGACCACGTAGTAATGCGGTACCACACCGAAACAGTCAATCAAACCTGGTTGCGATTAATATTTTAGAGGATAACGCGGGTTATGTCTCGGTTAGTTCTGGTATTTGCAATCATCAGGCACATACTTTCGCAATTTTCGCTTACTTGTTGGCCAGATCCTGGCCTTTTTCTGGTTTGGATCACGTAGTAATGTGGTACCACTCTGAAACAGTCAATTAAACCTGGTTCCGATTAATATTTTGGAGGATAACGCTGGTTGTGTTTGGGTTAGTTCTGGTATTTGCAATCATCAGGCACATACTTTCGCAATTTTCCCATACTTGTTGGCCAGATCCTGGCCTTTTTCTGGTTTGGATCACGTAGTAATGTGGTACCACACTGAAACAGTCAATAAAAGCTGGTTCCGATTAGTATTTTAGGGGATAACGCCGGTTATGTCTGGGTTAGGTCTGGTATTTGCCCTCATCTGGCTCGTACTTTCGCATTTTTCGCTTACTTGTTGGCCAGATCTCGGGTTTTTTGTGGTTTGGATCCCGTCGTAATGTGGTTCCACACCGAAACAGTCAATTAAACCTGGTTACGATTAATATTTTGGAGGATAACGCTGGTTATGTTTGGGTTAGTTCTGGTATTTGCAATCATCAGGCACATACTTTCGCATTTCTCGCATACTTGTTGGCCAGATCCTGGCCTTTTTCTGGTTTGGATCACGTAGTAATGCGGTAGCACACCTAAACAGTCAACTAAAGCTGGTTGCGATTAATATTTTAGAGGATAGCGCAGGTTATGTCTCGGTTAGGTCAGGGATTTGCCCACATCTGTCTCGAACTTTCGCATTTTTCGCATACTTGTTGGCCAGATCCTGGGCTTTTTCATGCTTTGACGTGGCAGTAATGTGGTACCACACTGAAACAGTCAATTAATCCAGGATGCGATTAATATTTTAGACGATAACGCCGGTTATGTCTCGGTTAGGTCTGGGATTTGCCCTCATCTGGCTCAAACTTTCGCATTTCTCGAATACTTGTTGGCCAGATCCTGGCCTTTTTCTGGTTTGGATCACGTAGTAATGTGGTACCACACTGAAACAGTCAATAAAAGCTGGTTCCGATTAGTATTTTAGGGGATAACGCCGGTTATGTCTGTGTTAGGTCTGGTATTTGCCCTCATCTGGCTCGTACTTTCGCATTTTTCGCTTACTTGTTGGCCAGATCTCGGGTTTTTTGTGGTTTGGATCCCGTCGTAATGTGGTTCCACAACGAAACAGTCAATTAAACCTGGTTAGGATTAATATTCTAGAGGATAACGCTGGTTATGTCTGGGTTAGTTCTGGTATTTGCAATGATCTGGCTCATACTTACGCGTTTTTCGCATACTTGTTGGCAGATCCAGGGCAACATTGTGCCGAATAATATTTTAGAGGACAACGCTCGTTATGTCTGGGTTAGTTCTGGTATTTGCAATCATCTGGCTCATACTTTCGCATTTTTCGCATACTTGTTGGCCAGATCCTGGGTCTTTCCTGGTTTGGATCCCGTAGATATGTGGTTCCACATCGAAGCAGTCAATTAAACCTGGTTACGATTAATATTCTAGAGGATAACGCCGGTTGTGTCTGGGTTAGGTCTGGTATTTGCCCTCATCTGGCTCGTACTTTCGCATTTTTCGCATACTTGTTGCTCAGATCCTGGGCTTTTTCTGATTTGGATCACGTATTAATGTGGTACCACACTGAAATAATCCATAAAACCTGTTTCCAATTAATATTTTAAAGGATAACGCCGGTTATGCCTGGGTTAGATGTGGTATTTGCCATCATCTAGCTCATACTTTCGCATTTTTCACATACTTGAATGGCCAGATCGTTGGCTCTTTCTGGTTTGGATAACGTAGTAATGTGGTACCACACTGTAACAGTCAATTGAATCTGATTCCGATTAATATTTTAGAGGATACCGCCGGTTAGGTCTGGGTTACGTCTGGTATTTGCAATCATCTGCCTCATACTTTTGCATTTTTCGCAAACTTGTTGGCCAGATCCTGGGTTTTTTCTGGTTAGGATCACGTATTAACGTGGTACCACACTGAAATAGTCAATAAAAACTGGTTCCAATTAATATTTTAGAGGATAACGCCGGTTATGTCTGGGTTAGGTCTGGTATTTGCAATCATCTTCCTCATACTTCCGCACTTTTCGCATACTTGTTGGCCAGACACCGGGGCTTTTTCTGACTTGGGTCACGTAGTAATGTGGTACCACAACGGAACAGTCAATTAAACCTGGATTCGATCAATATTTTAGGGGATAACACCGGTTAGGTCAGGGTTAGGACTGGTATTTGCAAACATCTGCCCCATACTTTCGCATTTTTCGCATACTTGTTCGCCAGATCCTGGGCTTTTTCTGACTTGGGTCACGCAGTAATGAGGTCCCACACTGAAACAGTCAGTAAAACCTGGTTCCGATTAATATTTTAGTGGATAACGCCGGTTATGTCTGGGTTAGTTCTGGTATTTGCAATCATATGGCTCATCCTTTCGCATTTTTGGCATACTTTTTGGCCAGATCCTGGGTTTTCTCTGGTTTGCATCAGGTAGTAATGTGGTGCCACACCGAAACAGTCAATTAAGCCTGGTTGCGTTTAATATTTTAGAGGTTAACGCCGGTTAAGTCTGGGTTAGGTCTGGTATTTGCCATCATCTAGCTCATCCTTTCGCATTTTTCGCATACTTGAATGGCCAGATCCTGGGTTTTTTTCTGGTTAGGATCACGTAATAATGTGGCGCCACACTGAAATAGTCAATTAAACCTGGATTCGATCAATATTTTAGAGGACAACACAGGTTAGGTTTGTGTACGGACTGGTATTTTCAATAATCTGCCTCATACTTTCGCATCTTTCGCATACTTGTTGGCCAGATCCTGGGTTTTTTTCTGGTTAGGATCACGTACTAATGTTGTACCACACGGAAGTAGTAACTAAAACCTGGTTCCGATTAATATTTTAGAGGATAACGCCGGTTAGATCTGGGTTGTGTCTGGTATTTGCCGTCCTCTGCCTGATACTTTCGCACCTTTCGCATACTTGTTGGCCAGATCCTGGGTTTTTTCTGGTTTGGATCACGTAGCAAAGTGGTACCACATCGAAGCAGTCAATTAAGCCTGGTTGCGATTAATATTTTAGGGGATAACGACGGTTATGTCTGGGTTAGGTCTGGCATTTGCCATCATCTAGCTCATAGTTTCGCAATTTTCGCATACTTGAATGGCCAGATCCTGGGTTTTTCTCTGGTTAGGATCACGTATTAATGTGGCGCCACACCGAAACAGTCAAGAAAACCTGGTTTCGAACAATATTTCAGAGGATAACACAGATTAGGTCTGGGTTACGAAATGGTATATGCAATCATCTGCCTCATACTTTCGCATTTTTCGCACACTTGTTGGCCAGATACTGGGCTTTTTCTGATTTGGATCACGTAGTAATGCGGTACCACACAGAAGTAATCAATAAAACCTGGTTCCGATTAATATTTTAGAGGATAACGCCGGTTAGGTCTGGGTTGCGTCCGGGATTTGCAGTCATCTGTCTGATACTTTCGCACCTTTCGCGTACTTGTTGGCCAGGTCCTGGGTCTTTTTCTGGATAGCATCACGTATTAATGTGGTACCACACTGAAATAATCAATAAAACCTTGTTCCGATTAATATTTTAGAGGAGAACGCCGGTTATGCCTGGGTTAGATCTGGTATTTGCCATCATCTAGCTCATACTTACGCATTTTTCGCATACCTGAATGGCCAGATCCTGGGCTTTTTCTGGTATGGGTCACGTACTAATGTGGTACCACACTGAAACAGTCAAGTAAACCTGGTTTCGAACAATATTTCAGAGGATAACACCGGCTAGATCTGGGTTACGACTGGTATACGCATTCATCTGCCTCATACTTTTGCATTTTTCGCATACTTGTTGGCCAGATCCTGGGCTTCTTCTGATTTGGATCACGTAGTAATATGGTACCACACTGTACCAGTCAACTAATCCTGGATTCGATCGATATTGTAGAGGCTGACACCGGTCAGGTCTTGGTTGCGTCTGGTATTTGCAACCATATGGCTCATCCTTCCGCATTTTTGGCATACTTATTGGCCAGATCCTGGGCTTTTTCTGATTTGGATCACGTAGTAATGTGGTACCACACTGTAACAGTCAACTAATCCTGGATTTGATCAATATTGTAGCGGCTGACACCGGTTAGGTCTTGGTTGCGTCTGGTATTTGCAATCATATGGCTCATACTTTCGCATTTTTGGCATACTTTTTGGCCACATCCTGGGTTTTTTCTGGTTTGGATCACGTGCTAATGTGGTACCACATCGAAGCAGTCAATTAAACCTGGTTGCGATTAATATTTTAGAGGATAGCGCCGGTTATGTCTCGGTTAGGTCTGGGATTTGCCCTCATCTGGCTCGTACTTTTTTTTTTTTTTTTTTTTTTTTTTGTCGTGGGGAAAATCTTCGAAAGACTCCCACCCACCTCCTTGGGGAG
Source organism: Colletes latitarsis (assembly GCF_051014445.1). Lineage (NCBI taxonomy): Eukaryota > Metazoa > Arthropoda > Insecta > Hymenoptera > Colletidae > Colletes > Colletes latitarsis. The sequence goes on from NC_135137.1 coordinate 5,805,757, forward strand.
AGGTGGGAGGGGTGTGTGGGATTCCCCGCGCCCGTACAACGACAGGCGCGGGACCTACCCACTAAAAACCCCACGGTGACCCTTCGGCACGCTTTGGGAGGATACCGGGAATCGCTCGGAGCATTCTTCCGGTATTCTCCCCGTGCCCGCGCTTTCGCGCCCATCCCCCGGGGGGACAATCGGTCCCCCCAGTAGACACACTGCCTCATAGCGGCGGGACGGGGCCACTCCATCCCGCCGCTATCCGTCCCGGGGCCGCGCTTAGTGGCGGCTGCGAGCCCCAACTCGCAACCGCCCGCGACCCCGTTTCCACCCCTCGGCGGCCGGGCGTTCATGGCCGCACCAGACCGCCGAGGGTGCCTCCCCTTGCGTCGGACCGGTAGGGGGAGGCACTTCTACCCCCAACCGGTCCGACCCGGCGCCGCCTGGCGGGAGGAGGGTCCCCTCAGGACCCCCCTCCCAGCCTAGGTCATCCGCCACGCCGAGGCGGCCGCCCGCGACGCCTCGCGACCGGGCGACGACCTCGGGCCACCGCACGAGCGCGAGCTTCAGCGCGCCGCTGAAGCTCGCGCTCCCTCCCCGCGGCCTCCTTCTGCAACATTACGTTCTCGCAGAAGGAGGCCACGGCCCTCCACTTCTCCTCGCTGCCGAGCATGGCGCGCACCACGCCCGGCAGCGAGACATCCCGCCCGACGACGCCGACCAGGACACGGCGCTCCCCCTCCCACGCGGGGCATACCACCAGGGTATGATCCGCAATCTGGCTCGTACTTTCGCATTTTTCAAATACGTGTTGGCCAGATCCTGGGTTTTTTCTGGTTTGGATAACGTAGTAATGTGGTACCACACTGAAACAGTCAATTAAATCTGGTTCCGATTAATATTTTAGAGGATAACGCCGGTTATGTCTCGGTTAGGTCTGGGATTTGCCCTCATCTGGTTCGTACTTTCGCATTTTTCGCATACTTGTTGGCCAGATCCTGGGCTTTTTCTGGTTAGGATCACGTATTAAAGTGGTACCACACTGAAGCAGTCAATTAAACCTTGTTTCGAATAATATTTCACAGGATAACACCGATTAGGTTTGTGTTGTGTCTGGTATTTGCAATGATCTGCCTGGTACTTTCCCAACTTTCGCATACTTGTTGGCCAGATCCTGGGTTTTTTTCTGGTTAGGATCACGTATTAAAGTGGTACCACACGGAAATATTCCATTCAACCTGGATTCGATCAATATTGTAGAGGCTGACACCGGTTGTGTCTGGGTTGCGTCTGGCATTTGCAATCATCTGCCTCATACTTTCGCATTTTTCGCATACCTGAATGGCCAGACCCTGGGCTTTCTCTGGTATGGGTCACGTATTAATGTGGTACCACACTGAAACAGTCAAGTAAACCTGGTTTCGAACAATATTTCAGAGGATAACACCGGTTAGATCTGGGTTACGACTGGTATACGCATTCATCTGCCTCATACTTTCGCATTTTTCGCATACTTGTTGGCCAGATCCTGGGCTTCTTCTGATATGGATCACGTAGTAATATGGTACCACACTGTAACAGTCAACTAATCCTGGATTCGATCGATATTGTAGAGGCTGACACCGGTCAGGTCTTGGTTGCGTCTGGTATTTGCAATCATATGGCTCATCCTTTCGCATTTTTCGCATACTTGTTGGCCAGATACTGGGCTTTTTCTGGTTAGGATCACGTATTAAAGTGGTACCACACTGAAGCAGTCAATTAAACCTTGTTTCGAATAATATTTCAGAGGATAACACCGATTAGGTTTGTGTTTTGTCTTGTATTTGCAACCATCTGCCTCATACTTACGCATATTTCGCATACTTGTTGGCCAGATCCTGGGTTTTCTCTGGTTTGTATCACGTAGTAATGTGGTACAACACCGAAATAGCCAATTCAACATTGTGCCGAATAATATTTTAGAGGACAACGCTCGTTATGTCTGAGTTAGGTCTGGTATTTGCAATAATCTGCCTCATACTTTCGCATCTATCGCATACTTGTTGGCCGGATCCTGGGATTTTTTCTGGTTAGGATCACGTACTAATGTTGTACCACACAGAAGTAGTCAATAAAACCTGGTTCCTATTAATATTTTAGAGGATAACGCCGGTTAGGACTGGGTTGCGTCTGGTATTTGCTGTCATCTGCCTGATACTTTCGCAACTTTCGCATTCTTGTTGGGCAGGTCCTGGGTTTTTTTCTGGTTAGGATCACGTATTAATGTGGTACCACACTGAAATAGTCAATAAAACCTGGTTTTGAGCAATATTTAAGGCGATAACACCGGTTAGGTCTGGGTTAGGTCTGGTATTTGCAATCATCTGGCTCATACTTTCGCACTTTTCGCATACATGTTGGCAAATCCTGAGCTTTTTCTAATATGGATCACGTACTTATGTGGCACCACACTAAAACAGTCAATTAAACGTGGTTCCGAGTAATACTTTGGAAGATAACTCCGGTTATGTCTGGGTTAGGTCTTGTATTTGCATTAATCATGCTCATACTTTCGCATCTTCCGCATACTTGTTGGCCAGATCCTGGGTTTTTTCTGGTTTGGATCACGTAGTAATGTGGCACCACACCGAAACAGTCAATAAAACCTGGTTCCGATTAATATATTGGAGGATAACGCCGGTTAGGTCTGGGTTAGTTCTGGTATTTGCCATCATCTAGCTCATACTTTCGCATCTTTCGCATACTTGTTGGCCGGATCCTGGGATTTTTTCTGGTTAGGATCACGTACTAATGTTGTACCACACAGAAGTAGTCAATAAAACCTGGTTCCGATTAATATTTTAGAGGATAACGCCGGTTAGGACTGGGTTGCGTCTGGTATTTGCTGTCATCTGCCTGATACTTTCGCAACTTTCGCATTCTTGTTGGGCAGGTCCTGGGTTTTTTTCTGGTTAGGATCACGTATTAATGTGGTACCACACTGAAATAGTCAATAAAACCTGGTTTTGAGCAATATTTTAGGCGATAACACCGGTTATGTCTGGGTTAGGTCTGGTATTTGCTACCAACTGGCTCACACTTTCACATTTTTCACATATTTGTTGGCCAGATCCTGGGTTTTTTCTGGTTTGGATCACGTAGTAATGTGGTACCACAACGAAACAGTCAATTAAACCTGGTTTTGATCAATATTTTAGGGGATAACGCCGATTATGTCTGGGTTAGGTCTTGTATTTGCCATCATCTAGCTCATACTTTCGCATCTTTCGCATACTTGTTGGCCAGATCCTGGGCTTTTTCTGATTTGGATCACGTACTAACGTGGTACCACACTAAAACAGTCAATTAAACGCGGTTCCGAGTAATATATTGGAGGATATCGCCGGTCATATCTGGGTTAGGTCTGGTATTTGCCATCACCTAGCTCATACTTTCGCATTTTTCGCATACTTGTTGTCCTGATCCTGGGCTTTTTCTTGTTTGTATCACGTAGGAATGTGGTACCACACTGAAACAGTCAAGGGTGGTTTCGATCAATATTTTAGCGGATAACACTGGTTAGGTCTGGGTTACGTCTGGTATTTCCAATCATCTGCCTGATACTTTCGCATTTTTCGCATACTTGTTGGCCACATCCTGGGCTTTTTCTGATTAGGATCACGTAGTATTGTGGTACCACACTGATACAGTCTTTTAAACCTGGTCTCGATCAACATTTTACGGGATAACACCGGTTAGGTCTAGGTTACGTCTGGTATTTGCAATCATCATCCTCATACTTTCGCATTTTTCGCATACTTGTGGGCCAGATCCTGGGCTTTTTCTGATTTGGATCATGTAGTAATGTGGTACTACACTGAAGTAGTAAATAAAACCTGGTTTTGATCAATATTTTAGGGGATATCACCGGTTAGGTCTGGGTTAGGACTGGTATTACCAATCATCTGGCTCATACTTTCGCATCTTTCGCATACTTGTTGGCCAGATACTGGGTCTTTTTCTGGATAGGATCACGTATTAATGTGGTACCACACTGAAATAGTCAATAAAACCTCGTTTTGAACAATATTTTAGGCGATAACACCGGTTAGGTCTGGGTTAGGACTGGTATTACCAATCATCTGGCTCATACTTTCGCATTTTTCGCATACTTGTTGGCCTGATCCTGGGCTTTTTCTTCTTTGTATCACGTAGGAATGTGGTACCACACTGAAACAGTCAAGGGTGGTTTCGATCAATATTTTAGAGGATAACACTGGTTAGGTCTGGGTTACGTCTGGTATTTCCAATCATCTGCCTGATACTTTCGCATTTTTCGCATACTTGTTGGCCACATCCTGGGCTTTTTCTGATTAGGATCACGTAGTAATGTGGTACCACACTGATACAGTCTTTTAAACCTGGTTTCGATCAACATTTTACGGGATAACACCGGTTAGGTCTAGGTTACGTCTGGTATTTGCAATCATCATCCTCATACTTTCGCATTTTTCGCATACTTGTGGGCCAGATCCTGGCCTTTTTCTGATTTGGATCATGTAGTAATGTGGTACTACACTGAAGTAGTAAATAAAACCTGGTTTTGATCAATATTTTAGGGGATAACACCGGTTAGGTCTGGGTTAGGACTGGTATTACCAATCATCTGGCTCATACTTTCGCAACTTTCGCATACTTGTTGGCCAGATACTGGGTCTTTTTCTGGATAGGATCACGTATTAATGTGGTACCACACTGAAACAGTCAATACAACCTGGTTCCGATTAATATTTTGGAGGATAACGCCGGTTTTGTCTGGGTTAGTTCTGGTATTTGCCATCATCTAGCTCATACTTTCCCATTTTTCGCATACTTGGATGGCAAGATCCTGGGCTTTTTCTGATTAGGATCACGTAGTAATGTGGTACCACACTGATACAGTCTTTTAAACCTGGTTTCGATGAACATTTTACGGGATAACACCGGTTAGGTCTAGGTTACGTCTGGTATTTGCAATCATCATCCTCATACTTTCGCATCTTTCGCATACTTGTTGGCCAGATACTGGGTCTTTTTCTGGATAGGATCACGTATTAATGTGGTACCACAACGAAACAGTCAATTAAACCTGGTTTTGATCAATATTTTAGGGGATAACACTGGTTAGGTCTGGGTTACGTCTGGTATTTCCAATCATCTGCCTGATACTTTCGCATTTTTCGCATACTTCTTGGCCACATCCTGGGCTTTTTCTGACTTGGGTCACGTAGTAATGTGGTACCACACTGAAACAGTCAATAAAACCTGGTTCCGATTAATATTTTAGAGGATAATGCCGGTTATGTCTGTGTCAGTTCTGGTATTTGCAATCATCTGGCTCATACTTTCGCATTTTTGCATACTTGAATGGCCAGATCCTGGGTTTTTTTCTGGATAGGGTCACGTATTAATGTGGTGCCACACTGAAATAGTCAATTGAACCTGGTTTCGATGAATATTTTTGAGGATAACACCGGTTAGGTCTGGGTTACGTCTGGTATTTTCAATCATCTGCCTCATACTTTCGCTTTTTTAACATACTTGTTGGGCAGATCCTGGGCATTTTCTGATTTGAATCACGTACTAATGTGGTACCACACTTAAACAGTCAATTAGACGTGATTCGGAGTAATATTTTGGAGAATAACACCGGTTAGGTCTGGGTTAGGTCTGGTATTTGCAAACATCTGCCTCATACTTTCGCATCTTTCTCATACTCGTTGGCCAGATCCTGGGTTTTTTTCTGGATAGGATCACGTATTAACGTGGTGCCACACTGAAACAGTCAATTAAACGTGATTCCGATTAATATTTTGGAGGATAAGGCCGGTTATGGCTGGGTTAGGTCTGGTATTCGCCTTCATCTAGCTCATACTTTCGCATATTTCGCATACTTGAATGGCCAGATCCAGGGTTTTTTCTGGTTTGCATTACGTAGAAAAGTGGTACCACACTGAAACAGTCAATTAAGCCTGTTTTCGGTCAATATTTTGAAGGATAACTCCGGATAGATCAGGGTTACGTCTGATATTTGCATTCATCTGGCTCGTTCTTTCGCATTTTTCGCATACTTGTTGGCCAGATCCAGGGTTTTTTCTCGTTTCGATAACGTAGTAATGTGGTACCACACCGAAAGAGTCCATTGAACATGATTTCGATTAATATTTTAGAGGATTACGCTGGGTAAGTCTGGGTTACGTCTGGTATTTGCAATCATCTGCCTCATACTTTCGCACCTTTCGCATACTCGTTGGCCAGATCCTGGGTTTTTTTCAGGTGAGGATCACGTACTAATGTGGTACCACGCGGAAACAGTCAATTAAACCTGGTTCTGATTAATATTTCATTGGAAAACGCCGGTTATGTCTGGGTTAGTTCTGGTATTTGCAATAATCTGGCTCATTATTTCGCATTTTTCGCATACTTGTTGGCCAGATCCTGGGTGTTTCGTGGTTTGGATCACGTTGTAAAGTGGTACGACGCGGAAACAGTCAATTAAACCTGGTTACGATCAATATTTTAGAGGATAACGCCAGTTATGTCGGAGTAAGGTCTGGTATTTGTAATCATCTGTCTCATACTTTCGCATATTTCGTATACTTGTGGACCAGATCCTGGCCTATTTCTGGTTTGGATCACCTAGTAATGTGGTACCACAACGAAGCAGTCAACTAAACCTGGTTAGAATTAATATTTTAGAGGATATGGTCGGTTATGTCTGGGTTAGGTCTGATATTAGCCTTCATCTAGCTCGTAGTTTCACATATTTCGCATACTTGAATGGCCAGAGCCTAGGCTTTTTCTGGTTTGGATCACGTAGTAAAGTCGTACCACACTGAAACAGTCAATTAAACCAGTTTTCGGTCAATATTTCAGGGGATAACACCGGTTATGTCTGGGTTAGTTCTGGTATTTGCAATCATCTGGCTCATACTCTCGCATTTTTCGCATACTTGTTGCCTAGATCCTGGGTTTTTTCTGGTTTGCATCACGTGGAAAAGTGGTACCACACTGGAACAGTCAATTAAGCCTGTTTTTGATCAATATTTTGTAGGATAACACCGGTTAGGTCAGGGTTACGTCTGATATATGCAGTCATCTGGCACATACTCTCGCATATTTCGCATACTTGAATGGCCAGATCCTAGGCTTTTTCTAGTTTGGATCACGTAGTAATGTGGTACCACACTGATACAGTCAATTGAACCTGATTCCGATCAATATTTTAGAGGATAACACCGTTTAGGTCTGGGTTTCGTCTGGTATTTGCAATCATCTCCCTCATACTTTCGCATTTTTCGCATACTTCTTGGCCAGATCCTGGGTTCTTTTCACGTTAGGATCACGTATTAATGTGGTGGCACACTGAAGTAGTCAATTCAACCTGCATTCGATGAATATTTTAGAGGATAACACCGGTTAGGTCCGGGTTATGTCTGGTATTTGCCATCTTCTAGCTCATACTTTCGCATTTTTCGCATACTTGAATGGCCAGATCCTGGGCTTTTTCTGGTTTGGAACACGTAGTAAAGTGATACCACCAGACGTTACCCAGACATAACCGCGTTTTCCAATGAAGTATTAATCGGAACCAGGTTTAGTTGACTGTTTCAGAGTGGTACCACATTAATACGTGATCCTTACCAGAAAAAAACCCAGGATCTGGCCAACGAGTATGCGAAAGGTGCGAAAGTATGAGGCTGATGATTGCAAATACCAGACGTAACACAGACTTACCCAGCGTTATCCTCTAAAATATTAATCGGAATCATGTTCAATGGCCTCTTTCGGTGTGGTAACACATTACTACGTGATCCAAACGAGAAAAACCCCTGGATCTGGCCAACAAGGAAGGGAAAAATGCGGAAGAACGAGCCAGATGATTGCAAATATCAGACGTAACCCTGATCTAACCGGTGTTATCCTTCAAAATATTGACCGAAAACCGGCTTAATTGACTGTTTCAGTGTGGTATCACTTTTCTACGTAATGCAAACCAGAAAAAACCCAGGATCTGGCCATTCAAATATGCGAAATATGCGAAGGTATGAGCTAGATGAAGGCGAATACCAGACCTAACCCAGACATAACCGGCCATATCCTCCAAAATATTAATCGGAATCAGGTTTAATTGACTCTCTCGGTGTGGTACCACATTACTACGTGATCCAAACGAGAAAAAACCCAGGATCTGGCCAAGAAGTTTGCGAAAAATGCGAAAGTATGAGCCAGATGATTGCAAATATCAGACGTAACCCAGAACTAATCGATGTTATCCTCTAAAATATTGATCGAAAACAGGTATAATTGACTGTTTCAGTTTGCTACCACATTACTACATAATCCAAACCAGAAAAAGCCCAGGATCTGGCACATTGAAGTATGCGAAATATGCGAAAGTATGAGCTTGATGAAGGCGAATACCAGACCTAACCCAGACATAACTGGCCTTATCCTCTAAAATAGTAATCGCAGCCACGTTTAATTGACAGTTTCGTTGTGGTACCACATTACTAGGTGATCCAAATCAGAAATAGGCCAGAATCTGGTCAACAAGTATGCGAAATATGCGAAAGTATGAGACAGATGATTGCAAATACCAGAACTAACCCAGACATAACCGGCGTTATCGTCAAAAATATTCATCGGATCCAGGTTGAATTGACTACTTCAGTGTGCCACCACATTAATACGTGATACTAACGAGAAAAGAACCCAGGATCTGGCCAAGAAGTACGTGAAATATGCGAAACTATGAGGGAGCTGATTGCAAATACCAGACGTAACCCAGACCTAACCGGTGTTATCCTCTAAAATATTGATCAAAAACAGGCTTAATTGACTGTTCCAGTGTGGTACCACTTTTCCACGTGATGCAAACCAGAAAAAGCCTAGGATCACGCCATTCAAGTATGCAAAATATGTGAAACTATGAGCTACATGAAGGCAAATACCAGACCTAACCCAGACATAACCGGCCTTATCCTCTAACATATTAATTGCAACCAGGTTTAGTTGAGTGCTTCGCTGTGCTACCACATTACTAGGTGATCCAAACCAGAAATAGGCCAGGATCTAGTCAACAAGTATGCGAAATATGCGAAAGTATGAGACAGATGATTGCAAATACCAGACCTTACTCCGACATAACTGGCGTTATCCTCTAAAATATTGATCGTAACCAGGTTTAATTGACTGTTTCCGCGTGGTACCACTTTACAACGTGATTCAAACCAGAGAATGCCCAGGATATAGCCATTCAAGTTTGCGAAAAATGCGAAAGTATGAGCTACATGATGGCAAACACCAGACCTAACCCAGACATAACCGGCGTTATCATCTAAAATATTGATCGATCCAGATTTAATTGACTGTTTCAGTGTGGTATCACTTTACTACGTGTTCCAAACCAGAAAAAGCCCAGGATCTGGCCATTCAAGTATGCGAAAAATGCGAAAGTATGAGCTAGATGATGGCAAATACCAGACCTAACCCGGACCTAACCGGTGTTATCCTCTAAAATATTCATCGAATCCAGGTTGAATTGACTACTTCAGTGTGCCACCACATTAATACGTGATCCTAACGTGAAAAGAACCCAGGATCTGGCCAAGAAGTATGCGAAAAATGCGAAAGTATGAGGGAGATGATTGCATATATCAGACGTAACCCTGACCTAACCGGTGTTATCCTCCAAAATATTGATCAAAAACAGGCTTAATTGACTGTTCCAGTGTGGTACCACTTTTCTACGTGATGCAAACCAGAAAAAACCCCGGATCTGGCCAACAAGTATGCGAAAAATGCGAGAGTATGAGCCAGCTGATTGCAAATACCAGACGTAACCTAGACCTAACCGGTGTTATCCTCTAAAATATTGATCGGAATCAGGTTCAATTGACTCTTTCGGTGTGGTACCACATTACTACGTGATCCAAAACCACACAAAACCAAGGATCTGGCCAACAAGAATGCGAATAATGCGAAAGTACGAGCCTGATGATTGCAAATACCAGACGTAACCTAGACCTAACCGGTGTTATCCTCTAAAATATTGACAGTAACCATGTTTAATTGACTGTTTCAGTGTGGTACCACATTAATACCTGATCCTAACCAGAAAAAGAGCCCAGGATCTGGCCAACAAGTATGCGGAAAATGCGAAAGTATGAGCCAGATGATTGCAAATACCAGAACTAACCCAGACATTACCGGCGTTATCCTCTAAAATATTAAACGCATCCCAGCTTAATTGACTGTGTCGGTGTGGTACCACATTACTACGTGATCCAAACCAGGAAAAGGCCAGCAAGTATGCGAGAAATGCGAAAGTATGAGCCAGATGATTGCAAATATCAGACGTAACCCAGAACTAATCGATGTTATCCTCTAAAATATTGATCGAAAACAGGTATAATTGACTGTTTCAGTGTGGTACCACATTACTACATGATCCAAACCAGAAAAAGCCCAGGATCTGGCACATTCATGTATGCGAAATATGCGAAAGTATGAGCTAGATGAAGGCGAATACCAGACCTAACCCAGACATAACCGGCCTTATCCTCTAAAATAGTAATCGCAGCCGGGTTTAATTGACAGATTCGTTGTGGTACCACATTACTAGGTGATCCAAACCAGAAAAAGCCCAGGATCTGGCCATTCAAGTATGCGAAAAATGCGAAAGTATGAGCTAGATGATGGCAAATACCAGACCTAACCCGGACCTAACCGGTGTTATCCTCTAAAATATTCATCGAATCCAGGTTGAATTGACTACTTCAGTGTGCCACCACATTAATACGTGATCCTAACGTGAAAAGAACCCAGGATCTGGCCAAGAAGTATGCGAGAAATGCGAAAGTATGAGGGAGATGATTGCATATATCAGACGTAACCCTGACCTAACCGGTGTTATCCTCCAAAATATTGATCAAAAACAGGCTTAATTGACTGTTCCAGTGTGGTACAACTTTTCTACGTGATGCAAACCAGAAAAAACCCAGGATCTGGCCAACAAGTATGCGAAAAATGCGAGAGTATGAGCCAGATGATTGCAAATACCAGAACTAACCCAGACATAACCGGTGTTATCCCCTAAAATATTCACGGAAAACAGGTTTAATTGACTGTTTCAGTGTGGTACGACTTTACAACGTGATCCAAACCAGAAAAAGCCTAGGATCTGGCCATTCAAGTATGCGAAATATGTGAAACTATGAGCTAGATGAAGGCTAATACCAGACCTAACCCAGACATAACCGGCCATATCCTCTAAAATATTAATTGCAACCAGGTTTAGTTGACTGTTTCAGTGTGGTATCACTTTACTACGTGTTCCAAACCAGAAAATGCCCAGGATCAGGCCATTCAAGTATGCGAAAAATGCGAAAGTATGAGCTAGATGATGGCAAATACCAGACCTAACCCGGACCTAACCGGTGTTATCCTCTAAAACATTCATCGAATCCAGGTTGAATTGACTACTTCAGTGTGCCACCATATTAATACGTGATCCTAACGTGAAAAGAACCCAGGATCTGGCCAACAAGAATGCGAATAATGCGAAAGTACGAGCCTGATGATTGCAAATACCAGACGTAACCTAGACCTAACCGGTGTTATCCTCTAAAATATTGACCGAAACCATGTTTAATTGACTGTTTCAGTGTGGTAGCACATTAATACCTGATCCTAACCAGAAAAAAAGCCCAGGATCTGGCCATTCAAGTATGCGAAAAATGCGAAAGTATGAGCAAGATGAAGGCAAATACCAGACCTAACCTAAACATAACAGGTCTTATCCTCTAAAATATTAATTGCAACCAGGTTTAATTCACTGTTTCGTTGTGGTAGCACTTTACTACGTAATCGAAACCAGAAATCGGCCAGGATCTGGTCAACATGTATGAGAAATATGCGACAGTATGAGACAGATGATTGCAGTTACCAGGAATAACCAAGACATAACCGGCCTTATCCTCTAAAATATTAATTGCAACCAGGTTTAATTCAGTGTTTCGTTATGGTACCACTTTACTGGGTGATACAAACCAGAAATAGGCCAGGATCTGGTCAACAAGGATGCGAAATATGCGAATGTATGGGACAGATGATTGCAAATACCAGAACTAACCCAGACATAGCCGGCGTCATCCTCTAAAATATTGATCAATACCAGGTTTAGTTCACTGTTTCGTTGTGGCACCACTTTACTAGGTGATCCAAACCAGAAATAGGCCAGGATCTGGTCAACAAGTATGCGAAATATGCGAAAGTATGAGACTGATGAGGGCAAATCCCAGACCTAACCGAGACATAACCTGCGTTATCCTCTAAAATTTTAATCGCAGCCAGGTTTAATTGACTGCTTCAGTGTGGTACCACATTACTACGTTATGCTAACAATAGAAAAACACAGATTCTGGCCATTCAAGTATGCGAAAAATGCGAATGTACGGGCCAGATGAGGGCAAATCCCAGACCTAACCGAGATATAACCGGCAATATCCTCTAAAATATTAATTGCAACCAGGTTTAATTCACTGTTTCGGTGTGGTACCACATTACTACGTGATCCAAAGGAGAATATACCCAGGACCTGTCCAACAAGTATGCGAAAAATGCGAAAGAACGAGCCAGATTATTGCAAATATCAGACGTAACCGTGACCTAACCGGTGTTATCCTCCAAAATATTGATCGAAAAAGGCTTAATTGACTGTTTCAGTGTGGTACCACGTTTGTACGTGATGCAAACCAGAAAAAGCCCAGGATCTGACCATTCAAGTATGCGAAATATGCGAAAGTATGAGACAGATGTTTGCAAATACCAGAACTAACCCAGACATAACCGGCGTTATCCTCTAAGATATTAATCTGAATCAGGTTTAACTGACTCTTTCGGTGTGGTACCACATTACTACGTGATCCAAACGAGAAAAAACCCAGGATCTGGCCATTCAAGTATGCGAAATATGCGAAAGTATGAGCAAGATGAAGGTAAATACCAGACCTATCCTAGACATAACCGCGTTTTCCAATGAAGTATTAATCGGAACCAGGTTTAACTGACAGTTTCAGAGTGGTACCACATTAATACGTGATCCTTACCAGAAAAAAACCCGGGATCTGGGCAACGAGTATGCGAAAGTTGCGAAAGTATGAGGCTGATGATTGCAAATACCAGACGTAACACAGACTTACCCAGCGTTATCCTCTAAAATATTAATCGGAATCGTGTTCAATGGACTCTTCCGGTGTGGTACCACATTACTACGTGATCCAAACGAGAAAAACCCCTGGATCTGGCCAAGAAGGAAGCGAAAAATGCGAAAGATCGTGCCAGATGATTGCAAATATCAGAACTAGCCCAGACATAACCGGCGTTTTACAATGAAATATTAATCGAAAACAGGTATAATTGACTGTTTCAGTGTGGTACCACATTACTACATGATCAAAACCAGAAAAAGCCCAGGATCTGGCACATTCAAGTATGCGAAATATGTGAAAGTGTGAGCTAGATGAAGGCGAATACCAGACCTAACCCTGACATAACCGGCCTTATCCTCAAAAATATTAATCGCAGCCAGGTTTAATTGACTGCTTCGTTGTGGTACCACATTACTAGGTGATCCAAATCAGATTTAGGCCAGGATCTGGTCAACAAGTATGCGAAATATGCGAAAGTATGAGAGAGCTGATTGCAAACACCAAACGTAACCCAGACATAACCTGCGTTATCATCTAAAATATTTTTCGCATCCAGGTTTAATTAACTGTTTCGGCGTGGCACCACACTACTACGTGATCCAAACCAGAAAAAGCCTAGGATCTGGCCAACAAGTATGCGAAAAATGCGAAAGTATGAGCCAGATGATTGCAAATACCAGAACTAACCCAGACATAACCGGTGTTATCCTCTAAAATATTCATGGTATCCAGAATGAGTTGACTATTTCAGTGTGGCACCACATTAATACGTGACCCTAACGAGAAAAGTACCCAGGATCTGGCCAAAAGTACGCGAATTTTGCGAAACTATGAGGCAGATGATTGCAAATGCCAGACGTAACGCAGACCGACCCGGTGATATCCTGTAAAATATTCATCGATTCCAGGTTGAATTGACTGTTTCAGTGTGGGCACCACATTTCTACATGATCGAAACCAGAAAAAGCCCAGGATCTGGCCAACAAGTATGCGAAATATGCGAAACTACGAGGCAGATGATGGCAAATACCAGACCTAACACAGACATAACCGGCGTTATCCTCTAAAATACTAATCGCAACCAGGTTTTATTGACAGCTTCGGTGTGGTACCACATTACTACGTGATCCAAACCAGAGAAAGCCCAGGATATGGCCATTCAAGTATGCGAAATATGCGAAGGTATGAGCTAGATGATGGCAAATACCAGACCTAACCCGGACATAACCGGCGTTATCCTCTAAAATACTAATCGCAACCAGGTTTAATTGACTGCTTCGGTGTGGTACCACTTTACAACGTGATCCAAACCAGAAATGACCCAGGATCTGGCCAACAAGTATGCGAAAAATGCGAAAGTAAGAGCCAGATCATTGCAAATACCAGACGTAACCCAGACTTACCCGGTGATATCCTGTAAAATATTCATCGAATCCAGGTTGAATTGACTGTTTCAGTGTGGCACCACATTTCAACGTGATCGAAACCAGAAAAAGCCCAGGATCTGGCCATTCAAGTATGCGAAAAATGCGAAAGTATGAGATAGATGATGGCATATACCAGACCTAACCCAGACCTAACCGGTGTTATCCTCTAAAATATTCAACGAATCCAGGTTGAGTTGACAATTTCAGAGTGGCACCGCATTAATACGTGATCCTAACGAGAAAAGAACCCAGGATCTGGCCAAGAAGTATGCGAAATATGCGAAAGTATGCGGCAGATGATTACAAGCACCAGACGTAACCCAGACCTAACCCGTGTTATCCTCTAAAATACTAATCGCAACCAGGTTTTATTGACAGCTTCGGTGTGGTACCACATTACTACGTGATCCAAACCTGAGAAAGCCCAGGATCTGGCCATTCAACTATGCGAAAAATGTGAAAGTATGAGATAGATGATGGCATATACCAGACCTAACCCAGACCTAACCGGTGTTATCCTCTAAAATATTCATCGAATCCAGGTTGAATTGACCGTTTCAGTGTGGCACCACAATTCTACGTGATCGAAACCAGAAAAAGCCCACGATCTGGCCATTCAAGTATGTGAAAAATGCGAAAGTATGAGTTAGATGATGGGATATACCAGACCTAACCCAGACCTAACCGGTGTTATCCTCTAGAATATTCATCGAATCCAGGTTGAGTTGACTGCTTCGGTGTGGTACCACATTACTACGTGATCCAATCCAGACAAAACCCAGGATCTGCACAACAAGTATGCGAAAAATGCGAAAGTATGAGAGAGATGATGGCATATACCAGACCTAACCGGTGTTATCCTCTAAAATATTCATCGAATCCAGGTTGAGTTGACTATTTCAGTGAGCCACCACATTAATCCGTGATCCTGACGAGAAAAGAACCCAGGATCTGGCCAAGAAGTAAGCGAAATATGCGAAAGTATGCGGCAGATGATTGCAAACACCAGACGTAACCCAGAGATAACCGGCGTTATCCTCTAAAATATTAGCGGAACCAGGTTTAATTGACTGTTTCGGTGTGGTACCACAATTCTACGTGATCCAAACCTGAAAAAACCCAGGATCTGGCCAACAAGTATGCGAAGGATGCGAAAGTATGAGCTAGATGATGGCAAATACCGAACCTAACCCAGACCTAACCGGTGTTATCTTCTAAAATATAGATCGAATCCAGGTTGAATTGACTATTTCAGTGTGGCACCACATTAATACGTGATCCTATCGAAAAATGAACCCAGGATCTGGCCAACAAGTATGCGAAAAATGCGAAAGTATGAGATAGATGATTGCAAATACCAGACGTACCCAGACCTAACCGGTGTTATCGTCTAAAATATTCATCGAATCTATTTTGAGTTGACAATTTCAGTGTGGCACCACATTAATACGTGATCCTAACGAGAAAAGTACCCAGGATCTGGCCAAAAGTACGCGAATTATGCGAAACTATGAGGCAGATAATTGCAAATACCAGACGTAACCCAGACCTACCCGGTGATATCCTGTAAAATATTCATCGAATCCAGGTTGAATTGACTGTTTAAGTGCGGTACCTCTTTTCTACGTGATCCAAACCAGACAAGACCTAGGATCTGGCCAACAAGTATGCGAAAAATGCGAAAGTATGAGGGAGATGATTGCAAATACCAGATGTATCCCAGACATAACCGGCGTTATCCTCTAAAATATTAATCGGAACAAGGTTTAATTGACTGTATCAGTGTGGTACCACATTAACACGTGATCCTTACCAGAAAAAAACCCAGGATCTGGCCAACGAGTATACGAATGATGCGAAAGTATGAGCCAGATGATTGCAAATACCAAAACTAACCCAAACATAACTGCAGTTTACCAACAAAATATTAATCGAATCCAGGTTGATTTGACTATTTCAGTGTGCCACCACATTAATACGTGATCCTAACAAAAAAGAACCCAGGATCTGGCCAACATGTATGAGAAAAATGCGTAAGTATGTGCTAGATGATGGCAAATACCAGACCTAACAGAGACATAACGGCATCATCCTCAAAAATATTAATCCCAACCAGGTTTAAATGACTGTTTCGGTGTGGTACCACTTTACTACGTGATCCAAGCAAGGAAAAACACAGGACCTGAACAACAAGTATGCGAGAATGCGAAAGCTTGAGCCAGATTATTGCAAATACCAGACCTAACACAAACCTAACCGGCGTTATCCCCTAAAATATTAATCACAACCAGGTTGAAATAACTGTTTCGGCGTGGTACCACTTACTACGTGATCCAAACCAGGAAGAACACAGGATCTGACCAACAAGTATGCGAAAAATCCGAAAGTATGGGACAGATTGTTACAAATACCAGACCTAACACAAACCTAACCGGCGTTATCCTCTAAAATATTAGTCGGAACAAGGTTTAATTAACTGTTTCAGTGTGGTACCACTTTACTACGTGATTCTAACCAGAGAAAGCACAGGATATGGCCATTCAAGTATGCGAAAAATGCGAAAGTATGAGCTAGATAATGGCAAATACCACACTTAACCCAGACCTACCCGGTGTTATCCTCTAAAATACTGATCGAATCTAGGTTTAATTGACTATTTCAGTGTGGCACCACATTAATACGTGATCCTGACCAGAAAAAACCCAGGATCTGACCAACAAGTATGCGAAAAATGCGAAAGTATGAGCCAGATGATTGCAAATACCAGAACTAACCCAGACAAAACCGTTGTTATCCTCTAAAGTCTTGATCAAATCCAGGTTTAATTGACTGCTTCGGTGTGGTACCACATTCCTACGCGATCCAAATCAGAAAAGGCCCAGGATATGGCCATTCAAGTATGCGAAAAGTGCGAAAGTATGAGCTAGATGATGGCAAATACCATACCTAACCCAGACATAGCCGGCGCTATCCTCTAAAATATTAATTCCAACCAGGTATCATTGACTGTTTCGGTGTGGAACCACATTACGACTGGATCCAAACCACAAAAAACCCGAGATCTGGCCAACAAATAAGCGAAAAATGCGAAAGTACGAGCCAGATGAGTGCAAATACCAGACCTAACCGTGACATAACGGCGTTATCCTCTAAAATATTAATCGCAACCAGGTTTATTTGACTGTTTCGGTGTGGTACCGCATTACTACGTGATCCAAACCAGAAAAAGGCCAGTGTCTGGCCAACAAGTATGTGAAAAATGCGAAAGTACGAGCCAGATGAGGGCAAATACCAGAACTAACCGAGACATAACCGGCGTTATCCTCTAAAATATTAATCGCAACAAGGATTAATTGACCGCTTAGGTGTGGTACCGCGTTACTACGTGGTCCAAGCCAGAAAAAGGCCAGGTACTGGCCAACAAGTATGCGAAAAACGCGAAAGTATGAGCCAGATGATTGCAAATGCCAGAACTAACCCAGACATAACCAGCGTTATCCTCTAAAATACTAATCGCAACCAGGTTTAATTGACTGTTTCAGTGTGGTACCACATTACTACGTGGTACAAGCCAGAGAAGGGCCAGGATCTGGCCAACATGTCAGCGAAAAGTGCGAAAGTACGAGCCAGATGAGGGCAAATCCCAGACCTAACCGAGACATAACCGGAGTTATCCTCTAAAATATTAATTGTAACCAGGTTTAATTGACTGTCTCAGTGTGGTACCACATTTCTACGTGATCCAAACCAGAAAAAGGCCAGGATCTGGCCAACAAGTGTGCGAAAAATGCGAAAGTATGAGCCAGATGGGTGGAAATATCAGAACTAACCCAGACATAACCGGCGTTATCCTTTAAAATATTAATCGCAACCAGGTTTAATTGACTGTTTCAGTGTGGTACCACATTACTACGTGGTACAAGCCAGAGAAGGGCCAGGATCTGGTCAACAAGTCAGCGAAAAATGCGAAAGTATGAGCCAGATGATGGCATATACCAGACCTAACCCAGACATAACCGGCGTTATCCTCTAAAATATTGATCGAAAACTGGTTTAATTGGCTGTTTCAGTGTGGTACCACTTTACTACGTGATCGAGACCAGAAACAGCCCAGGATCTGGCCATTCAACTATGCGAAAAATGTGAAAGTGTGAGATAGATGATGGCATATACCAGACCTAACCCAGACCTAACCGGTGTTATCCTCTAAAATATTCATCGAATCCAGGTTGAATTGACCGTTTCAGTGTGGCACCACAATTCTACGTGATCGAAACCAGAAAAAGCCCACGATCTGGCCATTCAAGTATGCGAAAAATGCGAAAGTATGAGTTAGATGGTGGCATATACCAGACCTAACCCAGACCTAACCGGTGTTATCCTCTAGAATATACATCGAATCAAGGTTGAGTTGACAATTTCAGAGTGGCACCGCATTAATACGTGATCCTAACGAGAAAAGAACCCAGGATCTGGCCAAGAAGTATGCGAAATATGCGAAAGTATGCGGCAGATGATTGCAAACACCAGACGTAACCCAGACCTAACCCGTGTTATCCTCTAAAATATTCATCGAATCCAGGTTGAGTTGACTGCTTCGGTGTGGTACCACATTACTACGTGATCCAATCCAGACAAAACCCAGGATCTGCACAACAAGTATGCGAAAAATGCGAAAGTATGAGTTAGATGATGGTATATACCAGACCTAACCCAGGCCTAACCGGTGTTATCCTCTAGAATATTCATCGAATCCAGGTTGAGTTGACAATTTCAGAGTGGCACCGCATTAATACGTGATCCTAACGAGAAAAGAACCCAGGATCTGGCCATTCAAGTATGCGGAAAATGCGAAAGTATGAGATAGATGATGGCATATACCAGACGTAACCCCGACCTAACCTGTGTTCTCCTCTAAAATATTCGTCGGATCCAGGTTGAGTTGACTGCTTCGGTGTGGTACCACATTACTACGTGATCCAAACCAGACAAAACCCAGGATCTGCACAACAAGTATGCGAAAAATGCGAAAGTATGAGAGAGATGATGGCATATACCAGACCTAACCGGTGTTATCCTCTAAAATATTCATCGAATCCAGGTTGAGTAGACTATTTCAGTGAGCCGCCACATTAATCCGTGATCCCGACGAGAAAAGATCCCAGGATCTGGCCAAGAAGTAAGCGAAATATGCGAAAGTATGCGGCAGATTATTGCAAACACCAGACGTAACCCAGAGATAACCGGCGTTATCCTCTAAAATATTAATCGGAACCAGGCTTAATTGACTGTTTCGGTGTGGTACCACAATTCTACGTGATCCAAACCTGAAAAAACCCAGGATCTGGCCAACAAGTATGCGAAGGATGCGAAAGTATGAGCCAGATGATGGCAAATACCGAACCTAACCCAGACCTAACCGGTGTTATCTTCTAAAATATAGATCGAATCCAGGTTGAATTGACTATTTCAGTGTGGCACCACAATAATACGT
The DNA here is from genome assembly GCF_051014445.1 of Colletes latitarsis. Taxonomy (NCBI): domain Eukaryota; kingdom Metazoa; phylum Arthropoda; class Insecta; order Hymenoptera; family Colletidae; genus Colletes; species Colletes latitarsis. Next base: position 5,825,895 of record NC_135137.1, read on the forward strand.
GATCCTATCGAAAAATGAACCCAGGATCTAGCCAACAAGTATGCGAAAAATGCGAAAGTATGAGATAGATGATTGCAAATACCAGACGTACCCAGACCTAACCGGTGTTATCGTCTAAAATATTCATCGAATCCATTTTGAGTTGACAATTTCAGTGTGGCACCACATTAATACGTGATCCTAACGAGAAAAGTACCCAGGATCTGGCCAAAAGTACGCGAATTATGCGAAACTATGAGGCAGATAATTGCAAATACCAGACGTAACCCAGACCTACCCGGTGATATCCTGTAAAATATTCATCGAATCCAGGTTGAATTGACTGTTTAAGTGCGGTACCTCTTTTCTACGTGATCCAAACCAGACAAGACCTAGGATCTGGCCAACAAGTATGCGAAAAATGCGAAAGTATGAGCCAGATGATTGCAAATACCAGAATTAATCCAGACATAACCGGCGATTTCGAATGAAACATTAATCGGAACCAGGTTTTATTGACTCTTTCAGTGTGGTACCACACTACTACGTGATCCAAACGAGAAAAAACCCAGGATATGGCACCAAGTATGCGAAAAATGCGAAAGTATGAGGGAGATGATTGCAAATACCAGACGTATCCCAGACATAACCGGCGTTATCCTCTAAAATATTAATCGGAACAAGGTTTAATTGACTGTATCAGTGTGGTACCACATTAACACGTGATCCTTACCAGAACAAAACCCAGGATCTGGCCAACGAGTATACGAATGATGCGAAAGTATGAGCCAGATGATTGCAAATACCAAAACTAACCCAAACATAACTGCAGTTTACCAACAAAATATTAATCGAATCCAGGTTGATTTGACTATTTCAGTGTGCCACCACATTAATACGTGATCCTAACAAAAAAGAACCCAGGATCTGGCCAACATGTATGAGAAAAATGCGTAAGTATGTGCTAGATGATGGCAAATACCAGACCTAACAGAGACATAACCGGCGTTATCCTCTAAAATATTAATCGGAACCAGGTTTAATTGACTGTTTCGGTGTGGTACCACTTTACTACGTGATTCTAACCAGAGAAAGCCCAGGATATGGCCAACATGTATGAGAAAAATGCGTAAGTATGTGCTAGATGATGGCAAATACCAGACCTAACAGAGACATAACGGCATCATCCTCAAAAATATTAATCCCAACCAGGTTTAAATGACTGTTTCGGTGTGGTACCACTTTACTACGTGATCCAAGCAAGGAAAAACACAGGACCTGAACAACAAGTATGCGAAAATGCGAAAGCTTGAGCCAGATTATTGCAAATACCAGACCTAACACAAACCTAACCGGCGTTATCCCCTAAAATATTAATCACAACCAGGTTGAAATGACTGTTTCGGCGTGGTACCACTTACTACGTGATCCAAACCAGGAAGAACACAGGATCTGACCAACAAGTATGCGAAAAATCCGAAAGTATGGGACAGATTGTTACAAATACCAGACCTAACACAAACCTAACCGGCGTTATCCTCTAAAATATTAGTCGGAACAAGGTTTAATTAACTGTTTCAGTGTGGTACCACTTTACTACGTGATTCTAACCAGAGAAAGCACAGGATATGGCCATTCAAGTATGCGAAAAATGCGAAAGTATGAGCTAGATAATGGCAAATACCACACTTAACCCTGACCTAACCGGTGTTATCCTCTAAAATATTCGTCGAATCCAGGTTGAGTTAACCATATCAGTGTGGCACCACATTAATACGTGGCCCTAACGAGAAAAGTACCCAGGATCTGGCCAAAAGTACGCGAATTATGCGAACCTATGAGGCAGATGATTGCAAATGCCAGACGTAACCCAGACCTACCCGGTGATGTCCTGTAAAATACTCATCGAATCCAGGTTCAATTGACTATTTCAGTGTGGTACCACTTTCATACGTGATCCTAACCAGAAAAAAAACCAGGATCTGGCCAAAACGTATGCGAAAAATGCGAAAGTATGAGCCAGATTATTGCAAATACCAGACCTAACACAAGCCTAACCGGCGTTATCCTCTAAAATATTAATCGCAACCAGGTTTAAATGACGGTTTCGGCGTGGTACCACATTACTACGTGATCCAAATCAGAAGGAACCCAGGATCTGGCCAACAATTATGCAAAAAATGCGAAATTATGAACCAGATGATTGCATATACCAGACCGAACACAAACCTGTACGGTGTTATCCTCTAAAGCATTGATCGAATCCTGGTTTGATTGACGGTTTCAGTGTGGTACCACATTACTACGTGATTCAAATCAGAAAAAGCCCAGGATCTGGCCAACAAGAATGAGAAAAATGCGAAAGTATGAGCCAGATGATTACAAATACCAGACCTAACCCAGAGATAACCGGCGTTATCCTCTAAAATATTAATCGGAACCAGGTTTAATTGACTGTTTCGGTGTGGTACCACATTAATACGCGATCCTAACCAGAAAAAAACCCAGGATCTGGCCAACATGTATGAGAAAAATGCGTTAGTATGTGCTAGATGATGGCAAATACCAGACCTAACAGAGACATAACCGGCGTTATCCTCCAAAATATTACTCGCAACCACGTTTAATTGACTGATTCTGTGTGCTACCACATTAGTACGTTATACAAACCTGAAAAAGTCCAGGATCTGGCCATTCAAGTATGCGCAAAATGCGAAAGTATGAGCTAGATGATGGCAAATACCAGACGCAACCCAGATCTAACCGGTTTGATCCTCCAAAATATTGATCGAATCCAGGTTTAATTGACTATTTCAGTGTGGCACCCCACTAATACGTGATCCTAACCAGAAAAAAACCAAGGATCTGGTCATTCAAGTATGCGAAAAATGCGAAAGTATGAGCCTGATGATTGCAAATACCAGAACTACCCCAGACATAACTGGCGTTATCCTATAAAATATTAATCGCAACCAGGTTTAATTGACAGCTAAAGTGTGGTACCACATTACTACGTGATTCAAATCAGAAAAACCCCAGGATCTGGCCAACAAGTATACCAAAAATGCGAAAGTATGACCATGATGATTACAAATACCAGACGTAACCCAGACCTAACCGGTGTTATCCTCTAAAATATTGATCGAACCCAGGTTGAATTGACTATTTCAGTGTGGTACCAGATTAATGCGTGATCCTAGCCAGAAAAAAACCCAGGATCTGGCCAACAAGTAAGCGAAGGATGCGAAAGTATAAGCCAGATGATTGTAAATACCAGAACTAACCTAGACATAACCAGCGTTATTCTCTAAAATATAAATCGGAACAAGGTTTAATTGACTGTTTCAGTCTGGTACCACTTTACTACGTGATCCAAACCAGAAAAAGGACAGGATCTGGCCATTCAAGTATGCGAAGAATGCGAAAGTATGAGGCAGATTATTGCAAATACCAGACGTAACCCAGACCTAACCGGTGTGATCATCTAAAATATTGATCGCAACCAGGTTGAAATGACTGTTTCGGTGGGGTACCACATTACTACGTGGTCCAATCCAAAAAAAGCCCGGGATATGGCCATTCAAGTATGCGAAAAATGCGTAAGTATGTGCTAGATGATGGCAAATACCAGATCTAACACAGACATAACCGGCGCTTATCCTCCAAAATATTACTCGGAACCAGGTTTAATTGACTGATACAGTGTGGTACCACATTACTACGTGATTCAAATCAGAAAAAGCCCAGGATCTGCCAACAAGTATGAGAAAAATGCGAAAGTATGAGGCAGATCATTGCAAATACCAGACCTATCCCAGTCATAACCGGCGTTATCCTCAAAAATATTAATCCCAACCAGGTTTAATTGACTGTTTCGGTGTGGTACCACTTTACTACGTGATTAAAACCAGGATAGACATAGGATCTGACCAACAAGTATGCGAAAAATGCGAAAGTATGAGCCAGATTATTGCAAATGCCAGACCTAACACAAACCAAACCGGCGTTATCCCCTAAAATATTAATCACAACCAGGTTTAAATGACTGTTTCGTTGGGGTACCACATTACTACGTGATCCAAATCAGAAGGAACCCAGGATCTGGCCAACAATTATGCAAAAAATGCGAAATTATGAACCAGATGATTGCATATACCAGACCGAACACAAACCTGTACGGTGTTATCCTCTAAAGCATTGATCGAATCCTGGTTTGATTGACGGTTTCAGTGTGGTACCACAATAACTACGTGATTCAAATCAGAAAAAGCCCAGGATCTGGCCAACAAGAATGAGAAAAATGCGAAAGTATGAGCCAGATGATTACAAATACCAGACCTAACCCAGAGATAAGCGGCGTTATCCTCTAAAATATTAATCGGAACCAGGTTTAATTGACTGTTTCGGTGTGGTACCACATTAATACGCGATCCTAACCAGAAAAAAACCCAGGATCTGGCCAACATGTATGAGAAAAATGCGTTAGTATGTGCTAGATGATGGCAAATACCAGACCTAACAGAGACATAACCGGCGTTATCCTCCAAAATATTACTCGCAACCACGTTTAATTGACTGATTCTGTGTGCTACCACATTAGTACGTTATACAAACCTGAAAAAGTCCAGGATCTGGCCATTCAAGTATGCGCAAAATGCGAAAGTATGAGCTAGATGATGGCAAATACCAGACGCAACCCAGATCTAACCGGTTTCATCCTCCAAAATATTGATCGAATCCAGGTTTAATTGACTATTTCAGTGTGGCACCCCACTAATACGTGATCCTAACCAGAAAAAAACCAAGGATCTGGTCATTCAAGTATGCGAAAAATGCGAAAGTATGAGCCTGATGATTGCAAATACCAGAACTACCCCAGACATAACTGGCGTTATCCTATAAAATATTAATCGCAACCAGGTTTAATTGACTGTTTCGGTGTGGTACCACAATTCTACGTGATCCAAACCTGAAAAAACCCAGGATCTGGCCAACAAGTATGCGAAGGATGCGAAAGTATGAGCTAGATGATGGCAAATACCGAACTTAACCCAGACCTAACCGGTGTTATCTTCTAAAATATAGATCGAATCCAGGTTGAATTGACTATTTCAGTGTGGCACCACATTAATACGTGATCCTAACCAGAAAAATCCCAGGATATGGCCAACAAGTATGCGAAAAATGCGAAAGTACGAGCCTGATGATTGCAAATACCACAACTACCCCAGACATAACTGGCGTTATCCTCTAAAATATTGGTCGAAACCAACTTTAGTTGACTATTTCATTGTGGTACCACATTTCTACGTGATTCAAATCAGAAAAAGCCAAGGATCTGGCCAAGTATACCAAAAATGCGAAAGTATGAGGAAGATGATTCCTAATACCAGACCTAACCCAGACATAACCAGCGTTATCCTCTAAAATATTAATCGCAATCAGGTTTAATTGACTGTTTCAGTGTGGTACCACATTACTGCGTGATCCTAACGAGAGAAAAACCCAGGATCTGACCAACAAGTATGCGAAAAATTCGACAGTATGAGCCAGATTATTGCAAATACCACACCTAACACAAACCTAACCGGCGTTATCCCCTGAAATATTAATCACAACCAGGTTTAAATGACTGCTTCGGCGTGGTACCACATTACTGCGTGATCCAAATCTGAAGAAACCCAGGATCTGGCCAACAAGTATGCGAAAAATGCGAAAGTATGAGCCAGATGTTTGCAATTACCAGACCTAACCCAGATATATCCGGCGTTATCCTATAAAATATTGATCGAATCCAGGTTGAGTTGACTATTTTATTGTGGCACCACATTAATACGAGATCCTAACCAGAAAAAACCTAGGATCAGGCCATTCAAGTATGCGAAAAATGCGAAAGTATGAGCCTAATGATTGCAAATACCAGTCGTAACCCAGACCTAACCGGTGTTATCCTCCAAAATATTAATCGGGACAAGGTTTTATTGACTACTTCAGTGTGGTACCACACCAAAAACGTGATCCAAACCAGAAAAAAACCCAGGATCTGGCCAACTAGTATGCGAAAGATGCGAAAGTATGAGGCAGATGGTTGCAAATACAAGACAAAACACAAACCTTACCGTTGTTATCCTCTAAAATACTAATCAAAACCAGGTTTAAATGACTGTTTCAGTATGGTACCACATCACTACGTGACCCATACCAGAAAAAGCCCAGGATCTGGCCATTCAAGTATGCGAAAAATGTGAAAGTATGAGCCTGATGATTGCAAATACCAGAACTAACCCAGACATAACCAGCGTTATCCTCTAAAATATTAATCGGAACAAGGTTTAATTGACCGTTCCAGTGTGCTACCCCTTTACTACGTGATCCAAACCAGAAAAAGGACAGGATCTGGCCATTCAAGTATGCGAAAAATGCGAAAGTATGAGGCAGATTATTGCAAATACCAGACGTAACCCAGCCCTAACCGGTATTATCCTCTAAAATATTAATCGCAACCAGGTTGAAAAGACTGTTTCGGTGTGGTACCACATTAATACGTGATCCTAACCAGAAATAAACCAAGGATCTGGCCAACAAGTATGCGAAAAATGCGAAAGTATGAGCTAGATGATGGCAAATACCAAACCTAACCCAGACCTCACCGGTGTTATCCTCTAAAATACTGATCGAATCTAGGTTTAATTGACTATTTCAGTGTGGCACCACATAAATACGTGATCCTGACCAGAAAAAACCCAGGATCTGACCAACAAGTATGCGAAAAATGCGAAAGTATGAGACTGATGATTGCAAATACCAGAACTAACCCAGACAAAACCGGTGTTATCCTCTAAAGTCTTGATCAAATCCAGGTTTAATTGACTGCTTCGGTGTGGTACCACATTCCTACGCGATCCAAATCAGAAAAGGCCCAGGATATGGCCATTCAAGTATGCGAAAAGTGCGAAAGTATGAGCTAGATGGTGGCAAATACCATACCTAACCCAGACATAGCCGGCGCTATCCTCTAAAATATTAATTCCAACTAGGTATCATTGACTGTTTCGGTGTGGGACCACATAACTACGTGATCCTGACTAGAAAAAAATCAGGATCTTGCCAACAAGTATGCGAAAAATGCGAAAGTTTGAGCCAGATGATTGCAAATACCAGACGTAACCCAGACCTAACCGGTATTATCCTCTAAAATATTTAACGCAACCAGGTTGAAATGACTGTTTCGGTGGGATACCACATTACTACGTGATCCAAACCAGAAAAAACCCAGGATCTGACCAACAAGTATGCGAAAAATGCGAAAGTAAGACCCAGATTATTGCAAATACCAGACCTAACACAAACCTAACCGGCGTTATCCTGTAAATTATTAATCGCAATCAGGTTTAATTGACTGTTTCAGTGTGGTACCACTTTACTACGTGATCCAAGCCAGGAAAAACGCAGGATCTGACCAACAAGTATGCGAAAAATGCGAAAGTATGAGCCAGATGTTTTCAAATACCAGACCTAACCCAGATTTAACCGGCGTTATCCTATAAAATAATAATCGCAACCAGGTTTAATTGACTGTTTAAGTGTGGTATCACATTGATACGTGATCTTATCCAGAAAAAGACCAAGGATCTGTCCAACAAGTATGCGAAAAATGCGAAAGTACGAGCCAGACGAGGGCAAATACCAGACCTAACACAGACATAACCGGCGTTATCCTCTGAAATATTAATCGCAACCAGGATTAATTGACTGTGTCAGTGTGGCACCACATAAATACGTGATCCTGACCAGAAAAAACCCAGGATCTGACCAACAAGTATGCGAAAAATGCGAAAGTATGAGACTGATGATTGCAAATACCAGAACTAACCCAGACAAAACCGGTGTTATCCTCTAAAGTCTTGATCAAATCCAGGTTTAATTGACTGCTTCGGTGTGGTACCACATTCCTACGCGATCCAAATCAGAAAAGGCCCAGGATATGGCCATTCAAGTATGCGAAAAGTGCGAAAGTATGAGCTAGATGGTGGCAAATACCATACCTAACCCAGACATAGCCGGCGCTATCCTCTAAAATATTAATTCCAACTAGGTATCATTGACTGTTTCGGTGTGGGACCACATAACTACGTGATCCTGACTAGAAAAAAATCAGGATCTTGCCAACAAGTATGCGAAAAATGCGAAAGTTTGAGCCAGATGATTGCAAATACCAGACGTAACCCAGACCTAACCGGTATTATCCTCTAAAATATTTAACGCAACCAGGTTGAAATGACTGTTTCGGTGGGATACCACATTACTACGTGATCCAAACCAGAAAAAACCCAGGATCTGACCAACAAGTATGCGAAAAATGCGAAAGTAAGACCCAGATTATTGCAAATACCAGACCTAACACAAACCTAACCGGCGTTATCCTGTAAATTATTAATCGCAACCAGGTTTAATTGACTGTTTCAGTGTGGTACCACTTTACTACGTGATCCAAGCCAGGAAAAACGCAGGATCTGACCAACAAGTATGCGAAAAATGCGAAAGTATGAGCCAGATGTTTTCAAATACCAGACCTAACCCAGATTTAACCGGCGTTATCCTATAAAATAATAATCGCAACCAGGTTTAATTGACTGTTTAAGTGTGGTATCACATTGATACGTGATCTTATCCAGAAAAAGACCAAGGATCTGGCCAACAAGTATGCGAAAAATTCGAAAATATGAGCTAGATGATGGCAAATACCATAACTAACCCAGACATAACCGGCGTTATCCTATAAAATATTAATCGCAACCAGGTTTAATTGACGGTTTCAGTGTGGTACCACACTACTACGTTATTCAAATCAGAAAAAGCGCAGGATCTGGCCAACAAGTATACCAAAAATGCGAAAGTATGAGGAAGATGATTGCAAATACCAGACGTAACCCAGACGTAACCGGTGTTACCCTCTAAAATATTGATCGAACCCAGGTTGATTTGACTATTTCAGTGTGGTACCACTTTAATACGTGATTCTAACCAGACAGAAGCCCAGGATCTGGCCAACAAGTATGCGAAAGATGCGAAAGTATGAGCCAGATGATTGCAAATACCATAACTAACCCAGACCTAACCAGCGTTATCCTCTAAAATATTAATCGGAACAAGGTTTAATTGACTGTGTTAGTGTTGTACCACTTTACTACGTGATCCCAACCAGAAAAAGACAGGATCTGGCCATTCAAGTATGCGAAAAATGCGAAAGTATGAGGCAGATTATTGCAAATACCAGACGCAACCCAGACCTTACCGGTATTATCCTCCAAAATATTAATCGCAACCAGGTTGAAATGACTGTTTCGGTGTGGTACCACATTACTACGTGATCCGAACCAGAAAAAACCCAGGATCTGACCAACAAGTATGCGAAAAATGCGAAAGTATGAGGTAGATGACTGCATATACCAGACGTTACCCAGATATAACCGGTGTTATCCTCTATAGTCTTGATCAAATCCAGGTTTAATTGACTGTTTCGGTGTGGTACCACATTACTACGCGATCCAAATCAGAAAAGGCCCAGGATATGGCCATTCAAGTATGCGAAAAATGCGAAAGTATGAGCTAGATGATGGCAAATACCATACCTAACCCAGACATAACCGGCATTATCCTCTAATATATTAATGCCAACCAGGTATCATTGACTGTTTCGGTGTGGGACCACATTACTACGTGATCCTGACTAGAAAAAGACTCAGGATCTTGCCAACAAGTATGCGAAAAATGCGAAAGTATGAGCTAGATGATTGCTAATACCAGACGTAACCCAGACCTAACCGGTATTGTCCTCTAAAATATTAATCGCAACCAGGTTTAAATGACAGTTTCGGTGTGGTACCACATTACTGCGTGATCCAAATCTGAAGAAACCCAGGATCTGGCCAACAAGTATGCGAAAAATGCGAAAGTATGAGCCAGATGATTGCAAATACCATAACTAACGCAGACCTAACCAGCGTTATCCTCTAAAATATTAATCGGAACAAGGTTTAATTGACTGTGTTAGTGTTGTACCACTTTACTACGTGATCCCAACCAGAAAAAGGACAGGATCTGGCCATTCAGGTATGCGAAAAATGCGAAAGTATGAGGCAGATTATTGCAAATACCAGACGCAACCCAGACCTTACCGGTATTATCCTCCAAAATATTAATCGCAACCAGGTTGAAATGACTGTTTCGGTGTGGTACCACATTACTACGTGATCCGAACCAGAAAAAACCCAGGATCTGACCAACAAGTATGCGAAAAATGCGAAAGTATGAGGCAGATGATTGCAAATACCAGACCTAACACAAACCTAAACGGTGTTATCCTCTAAAGTCTTGATCAAATCCAGGTTCAATTGACTGTTTCGATGTGGTACCACATTACTACGCGATCGAAATCAGAAATGGCCCAGGATCTGGCCATTCAAGTATGCGAAAAATGTGAAAGTATGAGGCAGATGATTGCAAATACCTGACCTAACCCAGACCTAACCGTTGTTATCCTCTATTGTCTTGATCAAATCCATGTTTAATTGACTGTTTCGCTGTGGTACCACGTTAATACGTGATCCTAACCAGAAAAAAACCCAGGATCTGGCCAACAAGTATGCGAAAAATGCGAAAGTATGAGCCAGATGTTTTCAAGTACCAGACCTGACCCAGATGTAACCGGCGTTATCCTATAAAATATTAATCGCAACCAGGTTGAATTGACTGTCTCAGTGTGGTACCACATTGATACGTGATCTTATCCACAAAAAGACCAAGGATCTGGCCAACAAGTATGCGAAAAATTCGAAAGTATGAGCTAGATGATGACAAATACCAAACCTAACCCAGACCTCACCGGTGTTATCCTCTAAAATACTGATCGAATCTCGGTTGAATTGACAATTTCAGTGTGGCACCACATTAATACGCGATCCTAACCAGAAAAAAAACTAGGATCTGGCCAACAAGTATGCGAAAAATGCGAAAGTATGAGGTAGATGACTGCATATACCAGACGTTACCCAGATATAACCGGTGTTATCCTCTATAGTCTTGATCAAATCCAGGTTTAATTGACTGTTTCGGTGTGGTACCACATTACTACGCGATCCAAATCAGAAAAGGCCCAGGATATGGCCATTCAAGTATGCGAAAAATGCGAAAGTATGAGCTAGATGATGGCAAATACCATACCTAACCCAGACATAACCGGCATTATCCTCTAATATATTAATGCCAACCAGGTATCATTGACTGTTTCGGTGTGGGACCACATTACTACGTGATCCTGACTAGAAAAAGACTCAGGGTCTTGCCAACAAGTATGCGAAAAATGCGAAAGTATGAGCTAGATGATTGCTAATACCAGACGTAACCCAGACCTAACCGGTATTGTCCTCTAAAGTATTAATCGCAACCAGGTTTAAATGACAGTTTCGGTGTGGTACCACATTACTGCGTGATCCAAATCTGAAGAAACCCAGGATCTGGCCAACAAGTATGCGAAAAATGCGAAAGTATGAGCCAGATGTTTGCAATTACCAGACCTAACCCAGATATATCCGGCGTTATCCTATAAAATATTGATTGAATCCAGGTTGAATTGACTATTTCACTGTGGCACCACATTAATACGAGATCCTAACCAGAAAAAACCCAGGATCTGGCCATTCAAGTATGCGAAAAATGCGAAAGTATGAGCCTGATGATTGCAAATACCAGAACAATCCCAGACATAACTGACGTTATCCTATAAAATATTAATTGCAACCAGGTTTAATTGACTGTATCAGTGTGGTACCACATTACTACGTGATTCAAATCAGAAAAAGCCCAGGATCTAGCCAACAAGTATACCAAAAATGCGAAAGTATGAGGAAGATGATTGCAAATACCAGACGTAACCCAGACCTAACCGGTGTTATCCTCTATTGTCTTGATCAAATCCATGTAGAATTGACTGTTTCGGTGTGGTACCACATTACTACGCGATCCAAATCAGAAAAGGCCCAGGATCTGGCCATTCAGGTATGCGAAAAATGTGAAAGTATGAGCCTGATGATTGCAAATACCAGAACTAACCCAGACATAACCAGCGTTATCCTCTAAAATATTAATCGGAACAAGGTTTAATTGACCGTTCCAGTGTGCTACCCCTTTACTACGTGATCCAAACCAGAAAAAGGACAGGATCTGGCCATTCAAGTATGCGAAAAATGCGAAAGTATGAGGAAGATGACTGCAAATACCAGACGTAACCCAGACCTAACCGGTGTTAGCCTCTAAAATATTAATCGCAACCAGGTTGAAATGACTGTTTCGGTGTGGTACCACATTACTACGTGATCCGAACCAGAAAAAACCCAGGATCTGACCAACAAGTATGCGAAAAATGCGAAAGTATGAGGCAGATGATTGCAAATACCAGACCTAACACAAACCTAAACGGTGTTATCCTCTAAAGTCTTGATCAAATCCAGGTTCAATTGACTGTTTCGATGTGGTACCACATTACTACGCGATCGAAATCAGAAATGGCCCAGGATCTGGCCATTCAAGTATGCGAAAAATGTGAAAGTATGAGGCAGATGATTGCAAATACCAGACCTAACCCAGACCTAACCGTTGTTATCCTCTATTGTCTTGATCAAATCCATGTTTAATTGACTGTTTCGCTGTGGTACCACGTTAATACGTGATCCTAACCAGAAAAAAAACCAGGATCTGTCCAACAAGTATGCGAAAAATGCGAAAGTATGTGCTAGATGATGGCAAATATCAAACCTAACCCAGACCTCACCGGTGTTATCCTCTAAAAGACTGATCGAATCTAGGTTGAATTGACTATTTCAGTGTGGCACCACATTAATACGTGATCCTGTCCAGAAAAAACCCAGGATCTGACCAACAAGTATGCGAAAAATGCGAAAGTATGAGCCAGATGATTGCAAATACCAGAACTAACCCAGACATAACCGGTGTTACCCTCTAAAGTCTTGATCAGATCCAGGTTTAATTGACTGTTTCGGTGTGGTACCACATTACTACGCGATCCAAATCAGAAAAGGCCCAGGATATGGCCATTCAAGTATGCGAAAAATGCGAAAGTATGAGCTAGATGATGGCAAATACCATACCTAACCCAGACATAACCGGCGTTATCCTCTAAAATATTAATTCCAACCAGATGTCATTGACTGTTTCGGTGTGGGACCACATAACTACGTGATCCTGACTAGAAAAAAATCAGGATCTTGCCAACAAGTAAGCGAAAAATGCGAAAGTTTGAGCCAGATGATTGCAAATACCAGACGTAACACAGACATAACCGGCATCATCCTCTAAAATATTTATCGCAACCAGGTTGAAATGACAGTTTCGGTGGGATACCACATTACTACGTGATCCAAACCAGAAAAAACCCAGGATCTGACCAACAAGTATGCGAAAAATGCGAAAGTATGACCCAGATTATTGCAAATACCAGACCTAACACAAACCTAACCGGCGTTATCCTGTAAATTATTAATCGCAACCAGGTTTAATTGACTATTTCAGTGCGGTACCACATTACTACGTGATTCAAATCAGAAAAAGCCCAGGATCTGGCCTACGAGAATGAGAAAACTGCGAAAGTATGACGCAGATGATTGCAAATACCAGACCTAACCCAGGCATAATCTGCGTTATCCTATAAAATATTAATCGCAACCAGGTTTAATTGACGGGTTCAGTGTGGTACCACACTACTACGTTATTCAAATCAGAAAAAGCGCAGGATCTGGCCAACAAGTATACCAAAAATGCGGAAGTATGAGGAAGATGATTGCAAATACCAGACGTAACCCAGACCTAACCGGTATTGTCCTCTAAAATATTAATCGCAACCAGGTTTAAATGACAGTTTCGGTGTGGTACCACATTACTGCGTGATCCAAATCTGAAGAAACCCAGGATCTGGCCAACAAGTATGCGAAAAATGCGAAAGTATGAGCCAGATGATTGCAAATACCATAACTAACGCAGACCTAACCAGCGTTATCCTCTAAAATATTAATCGGAACAAGGTTTAATTGACTGTGTTAGTGTTGTACCACTTTACTACGTGATCCCAACCAGAAAAAGGACAGGATCTGGCCATTCAGGTATGCGAAAAATGCGAAAGTATGAGGCAGATTATTGCAAATACCAGACGCAACCCAGACCTTACCGGTATTATCCTCCAAAATATTAATCGCAACCAGGTTGAAATGACTGTTTCGGTGTGGTACCACATTACTACGTGATCCGAACCAGAAAAAACCCAGGATCTGACCAACAAGTATGCGAAAAACGCGAAAGTATGAGGCAGATGATTGCAAATACCAGACCTAACACAAACCTAAACGGTGTTATCCTCTAAAGTCTTGATCAAATCCAGGTTCAATTGACTGTTTCGATGTGGTACCACATTACTACGCGATCGAAATCAGAAATGGCCCAGGATCTGGCCATTCAAGTATGCGAAAAATGTGAAGGTATGAGGCAGATGATTGCAAATACCAGACCTAACCCAGACCTAACCGTTGTTATCCTCTATTGTCTTGATCAAATCCATGTTTAATTGACTGTTTCGCTGTGGTACCACGTTAATACGTGATCCTAACCAGAAAAAAACCCAGGATCTGGCCAACAAGTATGCGAAAAATGCGAAAGTATGAGGTAGATGACTGCATATACCAGACGTTACCCAGATATAACCGGTGTTATCCTCTATAGTCTTGATCAAATCCAGGTTTAATTGACTGTTTCGGTGTGGTACCACATTATTACGCGATCCAAATCAGAAAAGGCCCAGGATATGGCCATTCAAGTATGCGAAAAATGCGAAAGTATGAGCTAGATGATGGCAAATACCATACCTAACCCAGACATAACCGGCATTATCCTCTAATATATTAATGCCAACCAGGTATCATTGACTGTTTCGGTGTGGGACCACATTACTACGTGATCCTGACTAGAAAAAGACTCAGGATCTTGCCAACAAGTATGCGAAAAATGCGAAAGTATGAGCTAGATGATTGCTAATACCAGACGTAACCCAGACCTAACCGGTATTGTCCTCTAAAATATTAATCGCAACCAGGTTTAAATGACAGTTTCGGTGTGGTACCACATTAATACGTGATCCAAACCAGGAAAAACACAGGATCTGACCAACAAGTATGCGAAAAATGCGAAAGTAGGAGACAGATTATTGCAAATACCAGACCTAACACAAACCTAACAGGCGTTATCCCCTAAAAATGTTAATCACAACCAGGTTTAAATGACTGCTTCGGCGTGGTACCACATTACTGCGTGATCCAAATCTGAAGAAACCCAGGATCTGGCCAACAAGTATGCGAAAAATGCGAAAGTATGAGCCAGATGTTTGCAATTACCAGACCTAACCCAGATATATCCGGCGTTATCCTATAAAATATTGATTGAATCCAGGTTGAATTGACTATTTCACTGTGGCACCACATTAATACGAGATCCTAACCAGAAAAAACCCAGGATCTGGCCATTCAAGTATGCGAAAAATGCGAAAGTATGAGCCTGATGATTGCAAATACCAGAACAATCCCAGACATAACTGACGTTATCCTATAAAATATTAATTGCAACCAGGTTTAATTGACTGTATCAGTGTGGTACCACATTACTACGTGATTCAAATCAGAAAAAGCCCAGGATCTAGCCAACAAGTATACCAAAAATGCGAAAGTATGAGGAAGATGATTGCAAATACCAGACGTAACCCAGACCTAACCGGTGTTATCCTCTATTGTCTTGATCAAATCCATGTATAATTGACTGTTTCGGTGTAGTACCACATTACTACGCGATCCAAATCAGAAAAGGCCCAGGATCTGGCCATTCAAGTATGCGAAAAATGTGAAAGTATGAGCCTGATGATTGCAAATACCAGACGTAACCCAGACATAACCGGTGTTATCCTCTAAAGTATTAATCCCAACCAGGTATAATTGAGTGTTTCGGTGTGGGACCACATTACTACGTGATCCTGACTAGAAAAAACCTCAGGATCTTGCCAACAAGTATGCGAAAAATGCGAAAGTATGAGCCAGATGATTGCAAATACCAGACATAACATAAACCTATACGGTGTTATCCTGTATAGCATTGACCAAATCCTGGTTTGATTGACGGTTTCAGTGTGGTACCACATTACTACGTGATTCAAATCAGAAAAAGCCCAGGATCTGGCCAACAAGAATGAGAAAGATGCGAAAGTATGAGCCAGATGATTACAAATACCAGACCTAACCCAGGGATAACCGGCGTTATCCCCTGAAATATTAATCGGAACCAGGTTTAATTGACTGTTTCGGTGTGGTACCACATTACTACGTGATCCAAACCAGAAAAATCCCAGGATCTGACGAACAAGTATGCGAAAAATGCGAAAGTATAAGCCAGATGATTGCAAATACCAGACCTAACCCAGACATAACAAGCGTTATCCTCTAAAATATTAATCGGAACAAGGTTTAATTGACTGTTTTTGTGTTGTACCACTTTACTACGTGATCCAAACCAGAAAAAGGACAGGATCTGGCTATTTAAGTATGTGAAAAGTGCGAAAGTATGAGCCTGATGATTGCAAATACCAGAACTACCCCAGACATAACTCGCGTTATCCTATAAAATATTAATCGCAACCAGGTTTAATTGGCGGTTTCAGTGTGGTACCACACTACTACGTTATTCAAATCGGAAAAAGCGCAGGATCTGGCCAACAAGTATACCAAAAATGCGAAAGTATCAGGAAGATGATTGCAAATACCAGACGTAACCCAGACCTAACCGGTATTATCCTCTAAAATATTGATCGAACCCAGGTTGATTTGACTATTTCAGTGTGGTACCACTTTAATACGTGATTCTAACCAGACAGAAACCCAGGATCTGGCCAACAAGTATGCGAAAGATGCGAAAGTATGAGGCAGATGATTGCAAATACCAGACCTAACACAAACCTAAACGGTGTTATCCTCTAAAGTCTTGATCAAATCCAGGTTCAATTGACTGTTTCGATGTGGTACCACATTACTACCCGATCCAAATCAGAAAAGGCCCAGGATCTGGCCATTCAAGTATGCGAAACATGTGAAAGTATGTGCCGGATGATTGCAAATACCAGAACTATCCCATACATAACAGGCGTTATCCTATAAAATATTAATCGCAACTAGGTTTAAATGACCGTTTCGGCGTGGTACGACATTACTACGTGATCCAAACCAGGAATAACCCAGGATCTCACCAACAAGTATGCGAAAAATGCGAAAGTATGAGCCAGATGATTGCAAATACCAGACCTAACACAAACCCATACGGTGTTATTCTCTAAAGCATTGATCAAATCCTGGTTTGATTGACGGTTTCAGTGTGTACCACATTACTACGTGATTCAAATCAGAAAAAGCCCAGGTTCTGGCCAACAAGAATGAGAAAAATGCGAAGGCATGAGCCAGATGATTACAAATACCAGACCTAACCCAGAGATAACCGGCGTTATCCTCTAAAATATTAAACGGAACCAGGTTTAATTGACTGTTTCGGTGTGGAACCACATTTCTACGTGATCCAAACGTGAAAAAGCCCAGGATCTGGCCATTCAAGTATGCGAAAAATGCGAAATTATGAGCTAGATAACTGCAAATACCATAACTAACCCAGACATAAACGGCGTTATCCTATAAAATATTAATCGCAACTAGGTTTAAATGACCGTTTCGGCGTGGTACGACATTACTACGTGATCCAAACCAGGAATAACCCAGGATCTTGCCAACAAGTATGCGAAAAATGCGAAAGTATGAGCCAGATGATTGCAAATACCAGACCTAACATAAACCTATACGGTGTTATCCTCTAAAGCATTGATCAAATCCTGGTTTGATTGACGGTTTCAGTGTGGTACCTCATTACTACGTGATTCAAATCAGAAAAAGCCCAGGATCTGGCCAACAGGAATGAGAAAGATGCGAAAGTATGAGCCAGATGATTACAATTACCAGACCTAACCCAGGGATAACCGGCGTTATCCCCTGAAATATTAACCGGAACCAGGTTTAATTGACTGTTTCGGTGTGGTACCACATTACTACGTGTTTGAAATCAGAAAAAGCCCAGGATTTGGCCAACGAGAATGAGAAAAATGCGAATGTATGAGGCAGATGATTGCAAATACCAGACCTAACCCAGGCATAATCTGCGTAGTCCTCTAAATTATTAATCGCAACCAGGTTTAATTGACTGTTTCAGTGTGGTACCACTGTACGACGTGATCCAAACCAGAACAAGGACAGGATCTGGCCAACAAATATGCGAATAATGCGAAAGTATGAGGTAGATGATTGCAAATACCATAACTAACCCAGACATAACCGGCGTTATCCTATAAAATAATAATCGCAACCAGGTTTAATTGACTGTTTCAGTGTGGTATCACATTGATACGTGATCTTATCCAGAATGAGACCAAGGATCTGGCCAACAAGTATGCGAAAAATTCGAAAGTATGAGCTAGATGATGGCAAATGCCAAACCTAACCCAGGCCTCACCGGTGTTATCCACTAAAATACTGATCGAATCTAGGTTGAATTGACTATTTCAGTGTGGCACCACATTAATACGTGATCCTAACCAGAAAAAAAACCAGGATCTGGCCAACAAGTATGCGAAAAATGCGAAAGTATGAGGTAGATGACTGCAAATACCATAACTAACCCAGACATAACCGGCGTTATCCTCTAAAATATTAATCCCAACCAGGTATAATTGACTGTTTCGGTGTGGTACCACATTACTACGTGATCCAAACCTGAAAAAGCCCAGGATCTGGCCATTCAAGTATGCAAAAAATGCGAAATTATGAGCTAGATGATGACACATACCAGACCTAACCCAGGCATAACCGGCGTTCCCTTCTAAATTATTAATCGGAACCAGGTTTTATTGACTATTTCAGTGCGGTACCACATTACTACGTGATTCAAATCAGAAAAAGCCAAGGATCTGGCCAACGAGAATGAGAAAAATGCGAAAGTATAAGGCAGATGATTGCAAATACCAGACCTAACCCAGGCATAATCTGCGTAATCCTCTAAATTATTAATCGCAACCAGGTTTAATTGACTGTTTCAGTGTGGTACCACTTTACTACGTGATCCAAACCAGAAGAAGGACAGGATCTGGCCATTCAAGTATGCGAAAAATGCGAAAGTACGAGCTAGATGATGGCAAATACCAGACGCAACCCTGACCTAACCGCTGTTATCCTCTAAAATATTGATCGAACCCCGGTTGAATTGACTATTTCAGTGTGGTACCAGTTTAATACGTGATCCTAACCTAGAAAAAAAACCCAGGATCTGGCCAACAAGTATGCGAAGGATGCGAAAGTATGAGGCAGATGATTGCAAATACAAGAACTAACCCAAACATAACCAGCGTTATTCTCTAAAATATTAATCGGAACAAGGTTTAATTGCCGGTTTCAGTGTGGTACCACTTTACTACGTGATCCAAACCAGAAAAAGGACCGTATCTGGCCATTCAAGTATGCAAAGAATGCGAAAGTATGTGCTAGATGATGGCAAATACCAGACGCAACCCAGATCTAACCGGTTTCATCCTCCAAAATATTGATCGAATCCAGGCTGAATTGACTATTTCAATGTGGCACCCCACAAATACGTGATCCTAAGCACAAAAAAACGCAGGATCTGGTCATTCAAGTATGCGAAAAATGCGATTGTATGAGCTAGATGAGGGCAAATACCAGACCTAACCAAGACATAATCGGCGTTATCCTCTAAAACATTAATCAAACCAGGTTTAATTGACTGCTTCAGTGTGGTCCCACATTACTACTTTGTCAAGCCAGAAAAAGGCCAGGATCTGGCCAACAAGTATGCCAAAAATGCGAAAGTATGGCCCAGATGATTGCAAATACCAGAACTAACCCAGACATAACTAGCGTTATCCTCTAAAATACTATTCGGAACCAGCTTCTATTGACTGTTTCAGTGTGGTACCACATTACTACGTGATTCAAACCAGAAAATGCCCAGGATCTGGCCAACAAGTATGCGAAAAATACGAAATCACGAGCCAGATGAGGGCAAATCCCTGACCCAACCGAGACATAACCGGCGTTAGCCTCTAAAATATTAATCGCAACCAGGTTCAATTGACTGTCTCGGTGTGGTCCCACATTACTACGTGATCCAAGCTAGAAAAAGCCCAGGGTCCGGCCAACAAGTATGCGAAAAATGCGAAAGTACGAGCCAGATGAGGGCAAATACCAGACCTAACCCAGACATAACCGGCGTTATCCTCTAAAACATTAATCAAACCAGGTTTAATTGACTGCTTCAATGTGGTCCCACATTACTACTTGGTCCAAGCCAGAAAAGGCCAGGATCTGGCCAACAAGTATGCGAAAAATGCGAAGGTACGCGCCAGATCAGGGCAAATACCAGACCTAACCCAGACATAACCGGCGTTATCCTCTAAAATATTAATCGGAACCAGCTTTTATTGACTGTTTCAGTGTGGTACCACATTACTACCTGAACCAAACCAGAGAAAGCCCAGGGTCTGGCCAACAAGTATGCGAAAAATGCGAAAGTACGAGCCAGATGAGGGCAAATACCAGACCTAACCCAGACATAACCGGCGTAATCCTCTAAAATATTAATCGCAACCAGGATTAATTGACTGTTTCAGTGTGGTACCACATTACTACGTGGCCCAAGCCAGAAAAAGCCAGGATCTGGCCAACAACTATGCGAAAAATGCGAAGGTACCAGGCAGATGAGGGCAAATACCAGAACTATCCCAGACATAACCAGCGTTATCCTCTAAAATACTATTCGGAACCAGTTTCTATTGACTGTTTCTGTGTGGAAACCCATTACTACGTGATCCAAGCTAGAAAAAGCCCAGGGTCCGGCCAACAAGTATGCGAAAAATGCGGAAGTACGAACCAGATGAGGGCAAATACCAGACCTAACCCAGACATAACCGGCGTTATCCTCTAAAACATTAATCAAACCAGGTTTAATTGACTGTTTCAGTGTGGTCCCACATTACTACTTGGTCCAAGCCAGAAAAAGGCCAGGATCTGGCCAACAAGTATGCGAAAAATGCGAAGGTACGAGCCAGATGAGGGCAAATACCAGACCTAACCCAGACATAACCGGCGTTATCCTCTAAAATATTAATCGCAACCAGGTTTAATTGACTGTTTCAGTGTGGTCCCACATTACTACTTTTTTTTTTTTTTTTTTTTTTTTTTTTTGTCGTGGGGAAAATCTTCGAAAGACTCCCTCCCACCTCCTTGGGGAGAGGTGGGGGGGGGGGTGTGTGGGATTCCCCGCGCCCGTACAACGACAGGCGCGGGACCTACCCACTAAAAACCCCACGGTGACCCTTCGGCACGCTTTGGGAGGATACCGGGAATCGCTCGAAGCATTCTTCCGGTATCCTCCCCGTGCCCGCGCTTTCGCGCCCGTCCCCCGGGGGACAGTCCCCCCAGTAGACACACTGCCTCATAGCGGCGGGACGGGGCCACTCCATCCCGCCGCTATCCGTCCCGGGGCCGCGTTTAGTGGCGGCTGCGAGCCCCAACTCGCAACCGCCCGCGACCCCGTTTCCACCCCTCGGCGGCCGGGCGTTCATGGCCGTACCAGACCGCCGAGGGTGCCTCCCCTTGCGTCGGACCGGTGGGGGGAGGCACTCCTACCCCCAACCGGTCCGACCCGGCGCCGCCTGGCGGGAGGAGGGTCCCCTCAGGACCCCCCTCCCAGCCTAGGTCATCCGCCGCGCCGAGGCGGCCGCCCGCGACGCCTCGCGACCAGGCGACGACCTCGGGCCACCGCACGAGCGCGAGCCTCAGCGCGCCGCTGAAGCTCGCGCTCCCTCCCCGCGGCCTCCTTCTGCAACATTACGTTCTCGCAGAAGGAGGCCACGGCCCTCCACTTCTCCTCGCTGCCGAGCATGGCGCGCACCACGCCCGGCAGCGAGACATCCCGCCCGACGACGCCGACCAGGACACGGCGCTCCCCCTCCCACGCGGGGCATACCTCCAGGGTATGATCCGCCGTGTCCTGCTCAGCGTCGCAGTGGCAGCAACGCGCCGTCGGCTCCTTCCCTATCCGGCACAGGTATCTTCCGAAGCTGCCATGCCCGGAAAATACCTGTGCCAGCCGGTAGGTGAGGCTGCCATGGCCTCTGTCCAGCCACTCCTTCAGGAGTGGCCGAACAGCCCCGACAGTCCGGTGCCCCGCGGTTGGCAGAGCCAGCCGCTCCTGCCACGCGAGCAACACGGACTGCCGGGCCTGGCGCTTCAAATCGCCCCAAGCAGGTTCCTGCCCGCCCGGGACCGCCCCCACCCCCGCGCGTCGGTCGACGCGGCCCACATTACTACTTGGTCCAAGCCAGAAAAAGGCCAGGATCAGGCCAACAAGTATGCGAAAAATGCGAAAGTATGGGCCAGATGATTGCAAATACCAGAACTAACCCTGACATAACTAGCGTTATCCTCTAAAATACTATTCGGAACCAGCTTCTATTGACTGTTTCAGTGTGGTACCACATTACTACGTGATTCAAACCAGAAAATGCCCAGGATCTGGCCAACAAGTATGGGAAAAATACGAAATCACGAGCCAGATGAGGGCAAATCCCTGACCCAACCGAGACATAACCGGCGTTAGCCTCTAAAATATTAATCGCAACCAGGTTTAATTGACTGTCTCGGTGTGGTCCCACATTACTACGTGATCCAAGCTAGAAAAAGCCCAGGGTCCGGCCAACAAGTATGCGAAAAATGCGAAAGTACGAACCAGATGAGGGCAAATACCAACCCTAACCCAGACGTAACCGGCGTTATCCTCTAAAACATTAATCAAACCAGGTTTAATTGACTGTTTCAGTGTGGTCTCACATTACTACTTGGTCCAAGCCAGAAAAAGGCCAGGATCTGGCCAACAAGTATGCGAAAAATGCGAAGGTACGAGCCAGATGAGGGCAAATACCAGACCTAACCCAGACATAACCGGCGTTATCCTCTAAAATATTAATCGCAACCAGGTTTAATTGACTCTTTCGGTGTGGAACCTCATTACTACGGGTTCCAAGCCAGAGAAAACCCTGGATCTGGCCAACAAATATGCGAAACACGCGAAAGTATGGGCCAGATGATTGCAAATACCAGAACTAACCCAGACATAACTAGCGTTATCCGCTAAAATACTATTCGGAACCAGCTTCTATTGACTGTTTCAGTGTGGTACCACATTACTACGTGATCCAAACCAGAGAATGCCCAGGATCTGGCCAACAAGTATGCGAAAAATACGAAATCACGAGCCAGATGAGGGCAAATCCCAGACCCAACCGAGACATAACCGGCGTTAGCCTCTAAAATATTAATCGCAACCAGGTTTAATTGACTGTCTCGGTGTGGACCCGCATTACTACGTGATACAGACCAGAGTAAGGCCAGGATCTGGCCAACAAGTATGCGAAAAATGCGACAGTACGAGCCAGATGATTGCAAATACCAGCACTAACCCAAACATAACCAGCGTTACCCTCCAAAATATTAATCGCAACCAGGTTTAATTGACTGTTTCGGTGTGCAACCACATTGCGACGAGATCCAAACCACAAAAATCCAAGATCTGGCCAACAAGTATGCGAAAAATGCGAAAGTATGTGCCAGATGATGGCTAATACCAGACCTAACCCAGACATAACCGACGTTAACCTCTAAAATATTAATCGCAACCAGGTTTAACTGACTCTTTCGGTGTGGTCCCACATTACTACCTGAACCAAACCAGAGAAAGCCCAGGTTCTGGCCAACAAGTATGCGAAAAATGCGAAAGTACGAACCAGATGAGGGCAAATACCAGACCTAACCCAGACATAACCGGCTTTATCCTCTAAAACATTAATCAAACCAGGTTTAATTGACTGTTTCAGTGTGGTCCCACATTACTACTTGGTCCAAGCCAGAAAAAGGCCAGGATCTGGCCAGCAAGTATGCGAAAAATTCGAAAGTACGAGCCAGATGATGGCAAATACCAGACCTAACCCAGACATAACCGGCGTTATCCTCTAAAATATTAATCGGAACCAGCTTTTATTGACTGTTTCAGTGTGGTACCACATTACTACCTGAACCAAACCAGAGAAAGCCCAGGGTCTGGCCAACAAGTATGCGAAAAATGCGAAAGTACGAGCCAGATGAGGGCAAATACCAGACCTAACCCAGACATAACCGGCGTTATCCACTAAAATATTAATCGCAACCAGGTTTAATTGGTTGTTTCAGTGTTGTCCCACATTACTACTTGGTCCAAGCCAGAAAAGGGCCAGGATCTGGCCAACAAGTATGCGAAAAATGCGAAAGTATGGGCCAGATGATTGTAAATACCAGAACTAACCCAGACATAACTAGCGTTATCCTCTAAAATACTATTCGGAACCAGCTTCTATTGACTGTTTCAGTGTGGTACCACATTACTACGTGATTCAAACCAGAAAATGCCCAGGATCTGGCCAACAAGTATGCGAAAAATACGAAATCACGAGCCAGATGAGGGCAAATCCTAGACCCAACCGAGACATAACCGGCGTTAGCCTCTAAAATATTAATCGCAACCAGGTTTAATTGACTGTCTCGGTATGGAACCGCATTACTACGTGATACAAACCAGAATAAGGCCAGGATCTGGCCAACAAGTATGCGAAAAATGCGACAGTACGAGCCAGATGATTGCAAATACCAGCACTAACCCAAACATAACCAGCGTTACCCTCCAAAATATTAATCGCAACCAGGTTTAATTGACTGTTTGGGTGTGGAACCACATTGCGACGAGATCCAAACCACAAAAATCCAAGATCTGGCCAACAAGTATGCGAAAAATGCGAAAGTATGTGCTAGATGATGGCTAATACCAGACCTAACCCAGGAATAACCGGTGTTCTCCACTAAAATATTAATCGCAACAAGATTTAATTGACTGTTTCAGTGTGGTCCCACATTACTAAATGGTCCAAGCCAGGAAAAGGCCAGGTACTGGCCAACAAGTATGCGAAAAATGCGAAAGTACGAGCCAGATAAGGGAAAATCCTAGACCTTACCGAGACATAACCGGCGTTATCCTCTAAAATATTAATCCGAACCAGCTTTTATTGACTGTTTCAGTGTGGTACCACATTACTACCTGAACCAAACCAGAGAAAGCCCAGGGTCTGGCCAACAAGTATGCGAAAAATGCGAAAGTACGAGATGAGGGCAAATCCCATACCTAACCGAGACATAACCGGCGCTATCCTCTAAAATATTAATCGCAACCAGGTTTAATTGACTGTTTCGGTGTGGTACCGCATTACTACGTGATACAAACCAGAAAAAGGCCAGGATCTGGCCAACAAGTGTGCGAAAAATGCGAAAGTATGAGGTAGATGACTGCAAATACCATAACTAACCCAGACATAACCGGCGTCATCCTCTAAAATATTAATCCCAACCAGGTTTAATTGACTGTTTCAGTGTGGTACCACATTACTACGCGGTCCAAGCCAGAAAAAACCCAGGATCTGGCCAACAAATATGCGAAACACGCGAAAGTATGGGCCAGATGATTGCAAATACCAGACCTAACACAAACCTAAACGGTGTTAGCCTCTAAAATATTGATCGAATCCAGGTTTAGTTGACAGTTTCACTCTGGAACCACATTCCTACGTGATCCAAACCAGAAAAAGCCCTGGATCTGGCCAACAAGTATGCGAAAAATGCGAAAGTATGAGGCAGATGATTGCAAATACCAGACCTAAACGCGAACCAACCGGAGTTATCCATTAAAATATTGGTCGGGGCCACGTTTAACTGACTGTTTCAGTGTGGTACCACATCACTACGAGATCCAAACCAGAAAAAGTCCTGGATCTGGCCAACAAGTGTGGGAAGAATGCGAAAGTATGAGCCAGATGATTGCAAATACCAGGCCTAACACAAACCTAGCCGGTGTGATCCTCTAAAATATTGATCGAATCCAGGTTTAGTTGACTGTTTCACACTGGCACCACATTCCTACGTGATCCAAACCAGAAAAAGCCCTGGATCTGGCCAACAAGTATGCGAAAAATGCGAAAGTATGAGGCAGATGATTGCAAATACCACACCTAACACAATCCTAAACGGTGCTATCCACTAAAGTATTGATCGAAACCAAGTTGGATTGACTGTTTCATTCTGGTACCACATTACTACGTGATCCAAACCAGATCGAAATACACGATCTGGCCAACAAGTATGCGAAGAATGTGAAAGTATGAGCCAGATGATTGCAAATACGAAGCCTATCACAAACCTAACCGGTGTGATCCCCTAAAATATTGATCGAATCCAGGTTTAATTGACAGTTTCTTTCTGGTACCACATTACTACGTTATCCAAACCAGAAAAAGCCCAGGATCTGGCCAACAAGTATGCGAAAAATGCGAAAGTATGAGCCAGATGATTGCAAATACCAGACCTAACACAAACCTAAACGGTGTTATCCACTAAAGTATTGATCGAAACCAAGTTGGATTGACAGTTTCATTCTGGTACCACATTACTATGTGATCGAAACCAGATCGAAACACAGGACCTGACCAACAAGTATGCGGAGAATGCGATAGTATGAGCCAGATGATTGCAAATACCAGACCGAGCACGAACCTAAACGTTGTTATCCTCTTAAATATTGATAGAAACCGAGTTGAATTGGCTGTTTCATTCTGGTACCACATTACTACGTGATCCAAACCAGAAATAAACACAGAATCTGGCATACAAGTGTGCGAAGAGTGCGAAAGTATGAGCCAGATGGTTGCAAATACCAGACCCAACACAAACCTAAACGGTGTTAGCCTCTAAAATATTCATCGAATCCAAGTTGAATTGACCGTTTCATTCTGGTACCACATTACTACGTGATACAAACCAGAAAATGCCCAGGATCTGGCCAACAAGTGTGCGATGAACGCGAAAGTATGACCCAGATGATTGCAAACACCAGGCCTAACACAAACCTAACCGGTGTGATCCTCTAAAATATTGATCGAATCCAGGTTTAATTGACAGTTTTTTTCTGGTACCACACTACTACGTGATCCAAACCAGAAAGAGCCCAGGATCTGACCAACAAGCATGCGAGAAATGCGAAAGTATGAGCCAGATGATAGCAAATACAAGACTTAGCAAAAACCTAAACGGTGGTATCCTCCAAAATATTGATCGAAACCATGTTGAATTGACTGTTTCAGTGTGGTACCACATTGCTACGAGATCCAAACCTGAAAAAGTCCAGGATCTGGCCTACAAGCATGCGAGAAATGCGAAAGTATGAGCCAGATGATAACAAATACAAGACTTAGCACAAACCTAAACGGTGGTATCCTCTAAAATATTGATCGCATCCAGGTTTAATTGACAGTTACATTCTGGTACCACATTACTACGTGATCCAAACCAGAAAAAGCCCAGGATTTGGCTAACAGGTATGCGAAAAGTGCGAAAGTATGAGCCAGATGATTGCAATTACCAGGCCTAACACAAAACTAACCGGTGTAATACTTTAAAATATTCATCGAATCCAGGTTTAATTGACTGGTTTATTCTGGTACCACATTACTGCGTGATCCAAACCAGAAAAAGCCCAGTTTCTGGCCGACAAGTATGCGAAAAATGCGAAAGTATGAGGCAGATGATTGCAAACACCAGACCTAACACCAACCTAAACGGTGTGATCCTCTAAAATATTGATCGAATCCAGGATTAATTGACTGTTTCAGCCTGTTACCGCATTACTGCGTGACCCAAACCAGAAAGAAAGACAGGATCCGGCCAACAAGTATGGGAAGAATGCGAAAGTATGATCCAGATGATTGCAAACCTAAACGGTGTTATCCTCTTAAATATTGATCGAAGCCAAGTTGAATTGACTGTTTCGGTCTGGTACCACATTACTACGTGATCCCAACCAGAAAAAAACACAGGGTCTGGCCAAGAAGTATGCGAAAAATGCGAAAGTATGAGCCAGATGATTGCATATACCAGTCCTGAGCGAGACCCAACCGGAGTTATCCGTTAAAATATTGAACGAAATCAGGCTCAACTGACTGCTTCAGTGTGGTACCGCATTACTACGTGATCCAAACTAGAAAAAGCCCAGGACCTGGCCAACAAGAATGCGAAAAATGCGAAAGTATAAGCCAGATGATTGCAAATACCAGACCTAACACAAACCTAAACGGTGTTGTCCTCTTATATATTGATCGAAACCAAGTTGAGTTGGCTGTTTCAGTCTGGTACAACACTACTACGTGATCCAAATCAGAAAAAGCCCACGATCTGGCCAACAAGTGTGCGAAGAATGCGAAAGCATAAGCTAGATGAGGGCAAATCCCAGACCTAAACGAGACCCAACCGGAGTTATCCCTTAAAATATTGATCGGGGCCACGTTTAATTGACTGTTTCAGTATGCTACCACATTACTACGAGATCCAAACCAGGAAAAGACCAGGATCTGGCCAACAAGTGTGCGATGAATGCGAAAGTATGAGCCAGATGATAGCAAATACCAGACCTAACACAAACCTAACCGGTGTGATCCTCTAAAATATTCATGGAATCCAGGTTTGATTGACTGTTTTATTCTGGTACCACATTACTGCGTGATACAAACCAGAAAAAGCCCAGGTTCTGGCCGACAGGTATGCGAAAAATGCGAAAGTATGAGGCAGATGATTGCAAATACCTGACCTACCACCAACCTAAACGGTGTGATCCTCTAAAATATTGATCGAATCCACGTATAATTGACAGTTTCATTCTGGTATCACATTACTACGTGATACAAACCAGAAAAATCCCAGGATCTGGCCAACAAGTATGCGAAAAATGCGAAAGTATGAGCCAGATGATTGCGAATACCAGGCCTAACACTAGCCTAACCGGTGTGATCCTCTAAAATATTGATTGAATCCAGGTTTAGTTGACTGTTTCATTCCGGTACCATATTACTACGTGATCCCAACCAGAAAAAAACACAGGGTCTGGCCAACAAGTATGCGAAGAGTGCGAAAGTACAAGCCAGATGAGCGCAAATGCCAGACCTAAACGAGACCCAACCGGAGTTATCCCTTAAAATATTGATCGGGGCCACGTTTAATTGACTGTTTCAGTATGCTACCACATTACTACGAGATTCAAACCAGGAAAAGACCAGGATCTGGCCAACAAGTGTGCGATGAATGCGAAAGTATGAGCCAGATGATTGGAAATACCAGACTTTTGCGAGACCCAACCGGAGTTATCCCTTAAAATATTGATCGGGGCCACGTTTAATTGACTGATACAGTATGCTACCACATTACTACGAGATCCAAACCAGGAAAAGACCAGGATCTGGCCAACAAGTGTGCGATGAATGCGAAAGTATGAGCCAGATGATTGCAAATACCTGACCTACCACCAACCTAAACGGTGTGATCCTCTAAAATATTGATCGAATCCAGGTATAATTGACAGTTTCATTCTGGTATCACATTACTACGTGATACAAACCAGAAAAATTCCAGGATCTGGCCAACAAGTATGCGAAAAATGCGAAAGTATGAGCCAGATGATTGCAAATACCAGGCCTAACACTAGCCTAACCGGTGTGATCCTCTAAAATATTGATTGAATCCAGGTTTAGTTGACTGTTTCATTCCGGTACCATATTACTACGTGATCCCAACCAGAAAAAAACACAGGGTCTGGCCAACAAGTATGCGAAGAGTGCGAAAGTACAAGCCAGATGAGCGCAAATGCCAGACCTAAACGAGACCCAACCGGAGTTATCCCTTAAAATATTGATCGGGGCCACGTTTAATTGACTGTTTCAGTATGCTACCACATTACTACGAGATTCAAACCAGGAAAAGACCAGGATCTGGCCAACAAGTGTGCGATGAATGCGAAAGTATGAGCCAGATGATTGGAAATACCAGACTTTTGCGAGACCCAACCGGAGTTATCCCTTAAAATATTTATCGGGGCCACGTTTAATTGACTGTTTCAGTATGCTACCACATTACTACGAGATCCAAACCAGGAAAAGACCAGGATCTGGCCAACAAGTGTGCGATGAATGCGAAAGTATGAGCCAGATGATAGCAAATACCAGACCTAACACAAACCTAACCGGTGTGATCCTCTAAAATATTCATCAAATCCAGCTTTAATTGACTGTTTCATTCTGGTACCATATTACTACGTGATCCATACCAGAAAAAGCCCAGGATCTGGCCAAGAAGTATGCGAAAAATGCGAAAGTATGAGCCAGATGATTGCATATACCAGTCCTGAGCGAGACCCAACCGGAGTTATCCGTTAAAATATTGAACGAATCCAGGTTTAATGGACTGTTTCATTCTGGTACCACATTACTGCGTGATCCAAACCAGAAAAAGCCCAGGTTCTGGCCGACAAGTATGCGAAAAATTCGAAAGTATGAGGCAGATGATTGCAAATACCAGACCTAACACCAACCTAAACGGTGTGATCCTCTAAAATATTGATCGAATCCAGGTTTAATTGACTGTTTCAGCCTGTTACCGTATTACTGCGTGACCCAAACCAGAAAGAAAGACAGGATCCGGCCAACAAGTATGGGAAGAATGCGAAAGTATGATCCAGATGATTGCAAACCTAAACGGTGTTATCCTCTTAAATATTGATCGAATCCAGATTTAATTGACTGTTTTATTCTGGTACCACATTACTGCGTGATCCAAACCAGAAAAAGCCCAGGTTCTGGCCGACAAGTATGCGAAAAATGCGAAAGTATGAGGCAGATGATTGCAAATACCTGACCTACCACCAACCTAAACGGTGTGATGCTCTAAAATATTGATCGAATCCAGGTATAATTGACAGTTTCATTCTGGTATCACATTACTACGTGATACAAACCAGAAAAATCCCAGGATCTGGCCAAGAAGTATGCGAAAAATGCGAAAGTATGAGCCAGATGATTGCAAATACCAGGCCTAACACTAGCCTAACCGGTGTGCTCCTCTAAAATATTGATTGAATCCAGGTTTAGTTGACTGTTTCATTCCGGTACCATATTACTACGTGATCCCAACCAGAAAAAAACACAGGGTCTGGCCAACAAGTATGCGAAGAGTGCGAAAGTACAAGCCAGATGAGCGCAAATGCCAGACCTAAACGAGACCCAACCGGAGTTATCCCTTAAAATATTGATCGGGGCCACGTTTAATTGACTGTTTCAGTATGCTACCACATTACTACGAGATTCAAACCAGGAAAAGACCAGGATCTGGCCAACAAGTGTGCGATGAATGCGAAAGTATGAGCCAGATGATTGGAAATACCAGACTTTTGCGAGACCCAACCGGAGTTATCCCTTAAAATATTGATCGGGGCCACGTTTAATTGACTGTTTCAGTATGCTACCACATTACTACGAGATCCAAACCAGGAAAAGACCAGGATCTGGCCAACAAGTGTGCGATGAATGCGAAAGTATGAGCCAGATGATAGCAAATACCAGACCTAACACAAACCTAACCGGTGTGATCCTCTAAAATATTCATCAAATCCAGCTTAAATTGACTGTTTCATTCTGGTACCATATTACTACGTGATCCATACCAGAAAAAGCCCAGGATCTGGCCAAGAAGTATGCGAAAAATGCGAA
Source organism: Colletes latitarsis (assembly GCF_051014445.1). Lineage (NCBI taxonomy): Eukaryota > Metazoa > Arthropoda > Insecta > Hymenoptera > Colletidae > Colletes > Colletes latitarsis. The sequence continues at coordinate 5,857,747 of NC_135137.1, forward strand.
AGTATGAGCCAGATGATTGCAAACACCAGGCCTAACACAAACCGAACCGGTGTGATCGTCTAAAATATTGATCGAATCCCGTTTTAGTTGACTGTTTCATTCTGGTGCCACACTACTACGTGATCCAAACTAGGAAAAGTCCAGGATCTGGCCAACAAGTGTGCGATGAATGCGAAAGTATGAGGCAGATGATTGCAAATACCAGACCTAACACCAACCTAAACGGTGTGATCCTCTAAAATATTGATCGAATCCAGGATTAATTGACTGTTTCAGCCTGTTACCGCATTACTGCGTGACCCAAACCAGAAAGAAAGACAGGATCCGGCCAACAAGTATGGGAAGAATGCGAAAGTATGATCCAGATGATTGCAAACCTAAACGGTGTTATCCTCTTAAATATTGATCGAAGCCAAGTTGAATTGACTGTTTCGGTCTGGTACCACATTACTACGTGATCCCAACCAGAAAAAAACACAGCGTCTGGCCAAGAAGTATGCGAAAAATGCGAAAGTATGAGCCAGATGATTGCATATACCAGTCCTGAGCGAGACCCAACCGGAGTTATCCGTTAAAATATTGAACGAAATCAGGCTCAACTGACTGCTTCAGTGTGGTACCGCATTACTACGTGATCCAAACTAGAAAAAGCCCAGGACCTGGCCAACAAGAATGCGTAAAATGCGAAAGTATGAGCCAGATGATTGCAAATACCAGACCTAACACAAACCTAAACGGTGTTGTCCTCTTATATATTGATCGAAACCAAGTTGAGTTGGCTGCTTCAGTCTGGTACAACACTACTACGTGATCCAAATCAGAAAAAGCCCACGATCTGGCCAACAAGTGTGCGAAGAATGCGAAAGCATAAGCTAGATGAGGGCAAATCCCAGACCTAAACGAGACCCAACCGGAGTTATCCCTTAAAATATTGATCGGGGCCACGTTTAATTGACTGTTTCAGTATGCTACCACATTACTACGAGATCCAAACCAGGAAAAGACCAGGATCTGGCCAACAAGTGTGCGATGAATGCGAAAGTATGAGCCAGATGATAGCAAATACCAGACCTAACACAAACCTAACCGGTGTGATCCTATAAAATATTCATCGAATCCAGGTTTAATTGACTGTTTCATTCCGGTACCATATTACTACGTGATCCCAACCAGAAAAAAACACAGGGTCTGGCCAACAAGTATGCGAAGAGTGCGAAAGTACAAGCCAGATGAGCGCAAATGCCAGACCTAAACGAGACCCAACCGGAGTTATCCCTTAAAATATTGATCGGGGCCACGTTTAATTGACTGTTTCAGTATGCTACCACATTACTACGAGATTCAAACCAGGAAGAGACCAGGATCTGGCCAACAAGTGTGCGATGAATGCGAAAGTATGAGCCAGATGATTGGAAATGCCAGACTTTTGCGAGACCCAACCGGAGTTATCCCTTAAAATATTGATCGGGGCCACGTTTAATTGACTGTTTCAGTATGCTACCACATTACTATGAGATCCAAACCAGGAAAAGACCAGGATCTGGCCAACAAGTGTGCGATGAATGCGAAAGTATGAGCCAGATGATAGCAAATACAAGACCTAACACAAACCTAACCGGTGTGATCCTCCAAAATATTCATCGAATCCAGGTATAATTGTCAGTTTCATTCTGGTACCACATTACTACGTGATCCAAACCAGAAAAAGCCCAGGATCTGGCCAACAAGTATGCGAAAAGTGCGAAAGTATGAGCCAGATGATTGCAAATACCAGACCTAACACAAACCTAAACGGTGTTATCCTCAAAAATATTGATCGAAACCAAGTTGAATTGACAGTTTCAGTCTGGTACCACATTACTACCTGATCCCAACCAGAAAAAAACACAGGATCTGGCCAACAAGTATGCGAAAAGTGCGAAAGTATGAGCCAGATGATTGCAAATGCCAGGCCTAACACAAAACTAACCGGTGTGATCGTCTAAAATATTGATCGAATCCAGGTTTAATTGACAGTTTCATTCTGGTACCACATTACTACGTGACACAAACCAGAAAAAGCCCAGGATCAGGCCAAGAAGTATGCGAAAAGTGCGAAAGTATGAGCCAGATGATTGCAAATACCAGACCTAACACAAACCTAACCGGTGTGATCCTCTAAAATATTCATCGAATCCAGGTTTAATTGACTGTTTTATTCTGGTACCACATTACTGCGTGATTCAAACCAGAAAAAGCCCAGGTTCTGGCCGACAAGTATGCGAAAAATTCGAAAGTATGAGGCAGATGATTGCAAATACCAGACCTAACACCAACCTAAACGGTGTGATCCTCTAAAATATTGATCGTATCCAGGTTTAATTGACTGTTTCAGCCTGTTACCGTATTACTGCGTGACCCAAACCAGAAAGAAAGACAGGATCTGGCCAACAAGTATGGGAAGAATGCGAAAGTATGATCCAGATGATTGCAAACCTAATCGGTGTTATCCTCTTAAATATTGATCGAAGCCAAGTTGAATTGACTGTTTCGGTCTGGTACCACATTACTACGTGATCCCAACCAGAAAAAAACATAGGATCTGGCCAACAAGTAGGCGAAGAGTGCGAAAGTATGAGTCAGATGATTGCTAATACCAGGCCTAACGCAAACCTAATCGGTGTGATCCTCTAAAATATTGATCGAATCCAGGTTTAATTGACAGTTTCATTCTGGTACCACATTACTACGTGACACAAACCAGAAAAAGACCAGGATCAGGCCAAGAAGTATGCGAAAAATGTGAAAGTATGAGCCAGATGATTGCAAACACCAGGCCTAACACAAACCGAACCGGTGTGATCGTCTAAAATATTGATCGAATCCCGTTTTAGTTGACTGTTTCATTCTGGTGCCACACTACTACGTGATCCAAACTAGGAAAAGTCCAGGATCTGGCCAACAAGTGTGCGATGAATGCGAAAGTATGAGGCAGATGATTGCAAACACCAGGCCCAACACAAACCTAACCGGTGTGATCGTCTAAAATATTGATCGCATCCGGGTTTAATTGACAGTTACATTCTGGTACCACATTACTACGTGATCCAAACCAGAAAAAGCCCAAGATTTGGCTAACAGGTATGCGAAAAGTGCGAAAGTATGAGCCAGATGATTGCAATTACCAGGCATAACACAAACCTAACCGGTGTGATCGTCTAAAATATTGATCGAATCCCGTTTTAGTTGACTGTTCCATTCTGGTACCACACTACTACGTGATCCAAACTAGAAAAAGTCCAGGATCTGGCCAACAAGTATGCGAAAAGTGCGAAAGTATGAGCCAGATGATTGCAAACCTAAACGGTGTTATCCTCTTAAATATTGATCGAAGCCAAGTTGAATTGACTGTTTCAGTCTGGTACCACATTACTACGTGATCCCAACCAGAAAAAAACACTGGATCTGGCCAAGAAGTAGGCGAAGAGTGCGAAAGTATGAGCCAGATGATTGCTAATACCAGGCCTAAAACAAAACTAACCGGTGTAATACTTTAAAATATTCATCGAATCCAGGTTTAATTGACTGTTTTATTCTGGTACCACATTACTGCGCGATCCAAACCAGAAAAAGCCCAGGTTCTGGCCGACAAGTATGGGAAGAATGCGAAAGTATGATCCAGATGATTGCAAACCTAAACGGTGTTATCCTCTTAAATATTGATCGAAGCCAAGTTGAATTGACTGTTTCAGTCTGGTACCACATTACTACGTGATCCCAACCAGAAAAAAACACTGGATCTGGCCAAGAAGTAGGCGAAGAGTGCGAAAGTATGAGCCAGATGATTGCAAATACCAGGCCTAACACTAGCCTAACCGGTGTGATCCTCTAAAATATTGATTGAATCCAGGTTTAGTTGACTGCTTCATTCCGGTACCATATTACTACGTGATCCCAACCAGAAAAAAACACAGGGTCTGGCCAACAAGTATGCGAAGAGTGCGAAAGTACAAGCCAGATGAGCGCAAATGCCAGACCTAAACGAGACCCAACCGGAGTTATCCCTTAAAATATTGATCGGGGCCACGTTTAATTGACTGTTTCAGTATGCTACCACATTACTACGAGATTCAAACCAGGAAAAGACCAGGATCTGGCCAACAAGTGTGCGATGAATGCGAAAGTATGAGCCAGATTGTAGCAAATACAAGACCTAACACAAACCTAACCGGTGTGATCCTCCAAAATATTCATCGAATCCAGGTATAATTGACAGTTTCATTCTGGTACCACATTACTGCGTGATCCAAACCAGAAAAAGCCCAGGTTCTGGCCGACAAGTATGCGAAAAATGCGAAAGTATGAGGCAGATGATTGCAAATACCAGACCTAACACCAACCTAAACGGTGTGATCCTCTAAAATATTGATCGAATCCAGGATTAATTGACTGTTTCAGCCTGTTACCGCATTACTGCGTGACCCAAACCAGAAAGAAAGACAGGATCCGGCCAACAAGTATGGGATGAATGCGAAAGTATGATCCAGATGATTGCAAACCTAAACGGTGTTATCCTCTTAAATATTGATCGAAGCCAAGTTGAATTGACTGTTTCGGTCTGGTACCACATTACTACGTAATCCCAACCAGAAAAAAACATAGGATCTGGCCAACAAGTAGGCGAAGAGTGCGAAAGTATGAGCCAGATGATTGCTAATACCAGGCCTAACGCAAACCTAATCGGTGTGATCCTCTAAAATATTGATCGAATCCAGGTTTAATTGACACTTTCATTCTGGTACCACATTACTACGTGACACAAACCAGAAAAAGACCAGGCTCAGGCCAAGAAGTATGCGAAAAATGTGAAAGTATGAGCCAGATGATTGCAAACACCGGACCTAACACAAACCTAACCGGTGTGATCGTCTAAAATATTGATCGAATCCCGTTTTAGTTGACTGTTTCATTCTGGTGCCACACTACTACGTGATCCAAACTAGGAAAAGTCCAGGATCTGGCCAACAAGTGTGCGATGAATGCGAAAGTATGAGGCAGATGATTGCAAACACCAGGCCCAACACAAACCTAACCGGTGTGATCGTCTAAAATATTGATCGCATCCGGGTTTAATTGACAGTTACATTCTGGTACCACATTACTACGTGATCCAAACCAGAAAAAGCCCAAGATTTGGCTAACAGGTATGCGAAAAGTGCGAAAGTATGAGCCAGATGATTGCAATTACCAGGCATAACACAAACCTAACCGGTGTGATCGTCTAAAATATTGATCGAATCCCGTTTTAGTTGACTGTTCCATTCTGGTACCACACTACTACGTGATCCAAACTAGAAAAAGTCCAGGATCTGGCCAACAAGTATGCGAAAAGTGCGAAAGTATGAGCCAGATGATTGCAAACCTAAACGGTGTTATGCTCTTAAATATTGATCGAAGCCAAGTTGAATTGACTGTTTCAGTCTGGTACCACATTACTACGTGATCCCAACCAGAAAAAAACACTGGATCTGGCCAAGAAGTAGGCGAAGAGTGCGAAAGTATGAGCCAGATGATTGCTAATACCAGGCCTAACACAAAACTAACCGGTGTAATACTTTAAAATATTCATCGAATCCAGGTTTAGTTGACTGTTTTATTCTGGTACCACATTACTGCGCGATCCAAACCAGAAAAAGCCCAGGTTCTGGCCGACAAGTATGGGAAGAATGCGAAAGTATGATCCAGATGATTGCAAACCTAAACGGTGTTATCCTCTTAAATATTGATCGAAGCCAAGTTGAATTGACTGTTTCAGTCTGGTACCACCTTACTACGTGATCCCAACCAGAAAAAAACACTGGATCTGGCCAAGAAGTAGGCGAAGAGTGCGAAAGTATGAGCCAGATGATTGCTAATACCAGGCCTAACACCAACCTAAACGGTGTGATCCTCTAAAATATTGATCGAATCCAGGTATAATTGACAGTTTCATTCTGGTACCACATTACTACGTGATACAAACCAGAAAAATCCCAGGATCTGGCCAACAAGTATGCGAGAAATGCGAAAGTATGAGCCAGATGATTGCAAATACCAGGCCTAACACTAGCCTAACCGGTGTGATCCTCTAAAATATTGATTGAATCCAGGTTTAGTTGACTGTTTCATTCCGGTACCATATTACTACGTGATCCCAACCAGAAAAAAACACAGGGTCTGGCCAACACGTATGCGAAGAGTGCGAAAGTACAAGCCAGATGGGCGCAAATGCCAGACCTAAACGAGACCCAACCGGAGTTATCCCTTAAAATATTGATCGGGGCCACGTTTAATTGACCGTTTCAGTATGCTACCACATTACTACGAGATTCAAACCAGGAAAAGACCAGGATCTGGCCAACAAGTGTGCGATGAATGCGAAAGTATGAGCCAGATGATTACAAATACCAGACCTAACACTAGCCTAACCGGTGTGATCCTCTAAAATATTGATTGAATCCAGGTTTAGTTGACTGTTTCATTCCGGTACCATATTACTACGTGATCCCAACCAGAAAAAAACACAGGGTCTGGCCAACAAGTATGCGAAGAGTGCGAAAGTACAAGCCAGATGAGCGCAAATGCCAGACCTAAACGAGACCCAACCGGAGTTATCCCTTAAAATATTGATCGGGGCCACGTTTAATTGACTGTTTCAGTATGCAACCACATTACTACGAGATCCAAACCAGGAAAAGACCAGGATCTGGCCAACAAGTATGCGAAAAGTGCGAAAGTATGAGCCAGATGATTGCATATACCAGACCTAACACAAACCTAAACGGTGTTATCCTCTAAAATATTGATCGAAACCAAGTTGAATTGACAGTTCCAGTCTGGTACAACATTACTACGAGATCCCAACCAGAAAAAAACACAGGATCTGGCCAACAAGTATGCGAAAAGTGCGAAAGTATGAGCCAGATGATTGCAAATACCAGGCCTAACACAAAACTAACCGGTGTAATACTTTAAAATATTCATCGAATCCAGGTTTAATTGACTGTTTTAATCTGGTACCACATTACTGCGTGATCCAAACCAGAAAAAGCCCAGGTTCTGGCCGACAAGTATGCGAAAAATGCGAAAGTATGAGGCAGATGATTGCAAATACCAGGCCTAACACCAACCTAAACGGTGTGATCCTCTAAAATATTGATCGAATCCAGGTATAATTGACAGTTTCATTCTGGTACCACTTTACTACGTGATACAAACCAGAAAAATCCCAGGATCTGGCCTACAAGTATGCGAAAAATGCGAAAGTATGAGCCAGATGATTGCAAATACCAGGCCTAACACTAGCCTAACCGGTGTGATCCTCTAAAATATTGATTGAATCCAGGTTTAGTTGACTGTTTCATTCCGGTACCATATTACTACGTGATCCCAACCAGAAAAAAACACAGGGTCTGGCCAACAAGTATGCGAAGAGTGCGAAAGTACAAGCCAGATGAGCGCAAATGCCAGACCTAAACGAGACCCAACCGGAGTTATCCCTTAAAATATTGATCGGGGCCACGTTTAATTGACTGTTTCAGTATGCTACCACATTACTACGAGATTCAAACCAGGAAAAGACCAGGATCTGGCCAACAAGTGTGCGATGAATGCGAAAGTATGAGCCAGATGATTGCAAATACCAGACCTAACACAAACCTAAACGGTGTTGTCCTCTTATAAATTGATCGAAACCAAGTTGAATAGGCTGTTTCAGTCTGGTACAACACTGCTACGTGATACAAATCAGAAAAAGCCCACGATCTGGCCAACAAGTGTGCGAAGAATGCGAAAGTATAAGCCAGATGAGGGCATATCCCAGACCTAAACGAGACCCAACCGGAGTTATCCCTTAAAATATTGATCGGGGCCACGTTTAATTGACTGTTTCAGTAAGCTACCACATTACTACGAGATTCAAACCAGAAAAAGCCCAGGTTCTGGCCGACAAGTATGCGAAAAATGCGAAAGTATGAGGCAGATGATTGCAAATACCAGACCTAACACCAACCTAAACGGTGTGATCCTCTAAAATATTGATCGAATCCAGGATTAATTGACTGTTTCAGCCTGTTACCGCATTACTGCGTGACCCAAACCAGAAAGAAAGACAGGATCCGGCCAACAAGTATGGGATGAATGCGAAAGTATGATCCAGATGATTGCAAACCTAAACGGTGTTATCCTCTTAAATATTGATCGAAGCCAAGTTGAATTGACTGTTTCAGTCTGGTACCACATTACTACGTGATCCCAACCAGAAAAAAACACTGGATCTGGCCAAGAAGTAGGCGAAGAGTGCGAAAGTATGAGCCAGATGATTGCTAATACCAGGCCTAACACCAACCTAAACGGTGTGATCCTCTAAAATATTGATCGAATCCAGGTATAATTGACAGTTTCATTCTGGTACCACATTACTACGTGATACAAACCAGAAAAATCCCAGGATCTGGCCAACAAGTATGCGAGAAATGCGAAAGTATGAGCCAGATGATTGCAAATACCAGGCCTAACACTAGCCTAACCGGTGTGATCCTCTAAAATATTGATTGAATCCAGGTTTAGTTGACTGTTTCATTCCGGTACCATATTACTACGTGATCCCAACCAGAAAAAAACACAGGGTCTGGCCAACACGTATGCGAAGAGTGCGAAAGTACAAGCCAGATGGGCGCAAATGCCAGACCTAAACGAGACCCAACCGGAGTTATCCCTTAAAATATTGATCGGGGCCACGTTTAATTGACCGTTTCAGTATGCTACCACATTACTACGAGATTCAAACCAGGAAAAGACCAGGATCTGGCCAACAAGTGTGCGATGAATGCGAAAGTATGAGCCAGATGATTACAAATACCAGACCTAACACTAGCCTAACCGGTGTGATCCTCTAAAATATTGATTGAATCCAGGTTTAGTTGACTGTTTCATTCCGGTACCATATTACTACGTGATCCCAACCAGAAAAAAACACAGGGTCTGGCCAACAAGTATGCGAAGAGTGCGAAAGTACAAGCCATATGAGCGCAAATGCCAGACCTAAACGAGACCCAACCGGAGTTATCCCTTAAAATATTGATCGGGGCCACGTTTAATTGACTGTTTCAGTATGCAACCACATTACTACGAGATCCAAACCAGGAAAAGACCAGGATCTGGCCAACAAGTATGCGAAAAGTGCGAAAGTATGAGCCAGATGATTGCATATACCAGACCTAACACAAACCTAAACGGTGTTATCCTCTAAAATATTGATCGAAACCAAGTTGAATTGACAGTTCCAGTCTGGTACAACATTACTACGAGATCCCAACCAGAAAAAAACACAGGATCTGGCCAACAAGTATGCGAAAAGTGCGAAAGTATGAGCCAGATGATTGCAAATACCAGGCCTAACACAAAACTAACCGGTGTAATACTTTAAAATATTCATCGAATCCAGGTTTAATTGACTGTTTTAATCTGGTACCACATTACTGCGTGATCCAAACCAGAAAAAGCCCAGGTTCTGGCCGACAAGTATGCGAAAAATGCGAAAGTATGAGGCAGATGATTGCAAATACCAGGCCTAACACCAACCTAAACGGTGTGATCCTCTAAAATATTGATCGAATCCAGGTATAATTGACAGTTTCATTCTGGTACCACTTTACTACGTGATACAAACCAGAAAAATCCCAGGATCTGGCCTACAAGTATGCGAAAAATGCGAAAGTATGAGCCAGATGATTGCAAATACCAGGCCTAACACTAGCCTAACCGGTGTGATCCTCTAAAATATTGATTGAATCCAGGTTTAGTTGACTGTTTCATTCCGGTACCATATTACTACGTGATCCCAACCAGAAAAAAACACAGGGTCTGGCCAACAAGTATGCGAAGAGTGCGAAAGTACAAGCCAGATGAGCGCAAATGCCAGACCTAAACGAGACCCAACCGGAGTTATCCCTTAAAATATTGATCGGGGCCACGTTTAATTGACTGTTTCAGTATGCTACCACATTACTACGAGATTCAAACCAGGAAAAGACCAGGATCTGGCCAACAAGTGTGCGATGAATGCGAAAGTATGAGCCAGATGATTGCAAATACCAGACCTAACACAAACCTAAACGGTGTTGTCCTCTTATAAATTGATCGAAACCAAGTTGAATAGGCTGTTTCAGTCTGGTACAACACTGCTACGTGATACAAATCAGAAAAAGCCCACGATCTGGCCAACAAGTGTGCGAAGAATGCGAAAGTATAAGCCAGATGAGGGCATATCCCAGACCTAAACGAGACCCAACCGGAGTTATCCCTTAAAATATTGATCGGGGCCACGTTTAATTGACTGTTTCAGTAAGCTACCACATTACTACGAGATTCAAACCAGGAAAAGACCAGGATCTGGCCAACAAGTATGCGAAAAGTGCGAAAGTATGAGCCAGATGATTGCAAATACCAGGCGTAACACAATACTAACCGGTGTAATACTTTAAAATATTCATCGAATCCAGGTTTAATTGACTGTTTTATTCTGGTACCACATTACTGCGTGATCCAAACCAGAAAAAGCCCAGGTTCTGGCCGACAAGTATGCGAAAAATGCGAAAGTATGAGGCAGATGATTGCAAATACCAGACCTAACACCAACCTAAGCGGTGTGATCCTCTAAAATATTGATCGAATCCAGGATTAATTGACTGTTTCAGCCTGTTACCGCATTACTGCGTGACCCAAACCAGAAAGAAAGACAGGATCCGGCCAACAAGTATGGGAAGAATGCGAAAGTATGATCCAGATGATTGCAAACCTAAACGGTGTTATCCTCTTAAATATTGATCGAAGCCAAGTTGAATTGACTGTTTCGGTCTGGTACCACATTACTACGTGATCCCAACCAGAAAAAAACATAGGATCTGGCCAACAAGTAGGCGAAGAGTGCGAAAGTATGAGGCAGATGATTGCAAACACCAGGCCTAACACAAACCTAACCGGTGTGATCGTCTAAAATATTGATCGCATCCAGGTTTAATTGACAGTTACATTCTGGTACCACATTACTACGTGATCCAAACCAGAAAAAGCCCAGGATTTGGCTAACAAGTATGCGAAAAGTGCGAAAGTATGAGCCAGATGATTGCAAATACCAGGCATAACACAAACCTAACCGGTGTGATCGTCTAAAATATTGATCGAATCCAGGTTTAATTGACAGTTTCATTCTGGTACCACATTACTACGTGACACAAACCAGAAAAAGCCCAGGATTTGGCCAACAAGTATGCGAAAAGTGCGAAAGTATGAGCCAGATGATTGCAAATAACAGACCTAACACAAACCTAACCGGTGTGATCGTCTAAAATATTGATCGCATCCAGGTTTAATTGACAGTTTCATTCTGGTACCACATTACTACGTGATGCAAACCAGAAAAAGCCCAGCATTTGGCTAACAAGTATGCGAAAAGTGCGAAAGTATGAGCCAGATGATTGCAAATACCAGGCCTAACACAAACCTAATCGGTGTGATCCTCTAAAATATGGATCGAATCCAGGTTTAATTGACAGTTTCATTCTGGTGCCACATTACTACGTGATCCAAACTAGAAAAAGTCCAGGATCTGGCCAACAAGAATGCGAAAAATGCGAAAGTATGAGCAAGATGAGGGCAAATCCCAGACCTAAACGTGAACTAACCGGTGTTATACTTTAAAATATTGATCCAGGTCAGGTTTAATTGCCTGTTTAGTGTGGAACCGCATTACTACGTGATACAAACCAGAAAAAGCCCAGGATCTGGCCAACAATCATGCGAGAAATGCGAAAGTATGAGCCAGATGATAGCAAATACAAGACCTAGCACAAACCTAAACGGTGCTATCCTCTAAAATATTCATCGAATCCAGGTTTAATTGACAGTTTCATTCTGGTACCACATAACTGCATGATCCAAACCAGCAAAAGCCCAGGATCAGGTCAACAGGTATGCGAAGAATGCGAAAGTATGAGACAGATGGGGGCAAATCCCAGACCTAAACGTGAACTAACCGGTGTTATACTTTAAAATATTGATTGAGGTCAGGTTTAATTGACTGTTTAGTGGAGTACCACATTACTACACAATCCCAACCAGAAAAAGCCCAGGATCTGGCCAACAAGCATGCGAGAAATGCGAAAGTATGAGCCAGATGATTGCAAGTATCAGACTTAACACAAACCTAAACAGTGTTATCATCCAAAATATTGATCGAATCCAGGTTTAATTGACTGTTTCATTCTGGTACCACATTACTGCGTGATTCAAGCCAGAAGAGGCCCAGGATCAGGCTAACTGGTATGCGAAGAATGCGAAAGTATGAGACTGATGAGGGCAAATCCCAGACCTAAACGTGAACCTACCGGTGTTGTACTTTAAAATATTGATCGAGGTCAGATTTAATTGACTGTTTAGTGTGGTACCACATTACTACACAATCCCAACCAGAAAAAGCCCAGGATCTGGCCAACAAGCATGCGAGAAATGCGAAAGTATGAGCCAGATGACAGCAAGTACCAGACCGAGCACAAACCTAAACGGTGTTATCCTCTCAAATATTGATCGAAACCAAGTTGAATTGGCTGTTTCAGCCTGTTACTGCATTACTGCGTGACCCAAACGAGAAAGAAGCACAGGATCTTGCCAATAAGTATGGGAAGAATGCGAAAGTATGAGCCAGATGAGGGCAAATCCCAGAACTAAACGAGACCCAACCGGAGTTATCCCTTAAAATATTGATCGGGGCCACGTTTAATTGACTGTTTCAGTATGCTACCACATTACTTCGAGATCCAAACCAGAAAAAGTCCAGGATATAGCCAACAAGTGTGCGATGAATGCGAAAGTATGACCTACATGTGGGTAAATACCAGAACTAAACGAGTCCCAACTGGAGTTATACCTAAAAATATTGATCGAGGCCAGGTTTAATGCACTGTTTCAGTGCGGTACCACATTACTGTGTGATTCAAGCCAGAGAAAGCCCAGGATCAGGCCGGCAGGTATGCGAAGAATGCGAAAGTATAATCCAGATGGGGGCATATCCCAGACCTAAACGAGACCAAACCGGAGTTATCCACTAAAATATTCATCGAACCCATGTTGAATTGACTGCTTCAGTCTGGTACCACATTACTACGTGATCCAAACCAGAAAAGGACACAGGATCTGGTCCACAATTGTGCGAAATGTGCGAAAGTATGATCCAGGTGAGGGCAAAACCCAGACCTAACACACACCTAGCCGGTGTTATCCTCTAGAATATTGATCCGAATCAGGTTTAATGGTCTGTTTCAGTGTGGCACCACATTACTACGTGATCCGAACCAGAAAAAGCCCAGGATCTGGCCACAAGTATGCGAAGAATGCAAAAGTATTTGCCAGATGAGGGTAAATTCCAGACCTAACCCAGACCTAACCGGTGTTATCCTGTAAAATATTCATCGAATCCTGGTTTAATTGATTGTTTCAGTATGGTACGACATGATTACGTGATCCAATCCAGAAAAAAACCCAGCACCTGGCAAAGAAGTGTGGGAAAAGTGAGAAAGTATGAGCCAAATGTGGGCAAATCCCAGACCTAAACGAGACCCAACCGGAATTATCCGTTAAAATTTTGATCGAAATCTGGATCAACTGACTGCATCAGTGTGGTACCGCATTACTACGTGATAAAAACCAGAGAAAGCCCAGGAACTGGCCAACAAGTATGCCAAAAATGCGAAAGTATGAGCCAGATGATTGCAAATACCAGACCTAACACAGACCTAGCAGTTGTTATCCTCTGAAATACTGATCGAAACCAGGTTTAATTGACTGTTTCTGTTTGTTACCACATTACTACGTTATTCAAATCAGAAAGAACCCAGGATCTGGCCAAGGAGTATGCAAGAAGTGCAAATGTAAAAGCCAGATGAGGGCAAATCCCAGACCTAAACGTCACCCAAGCGGTGTTATACTTTAAAATATTGATCGAGACCAGGATTAATTCACTGTTTCAGTGTGGCACCACATTTCTACGTGATCCAAACCAGAAAAAGCCCAGGATCTGGCCAACAGGTATGCGAAGAATGCGAATGTACGAGACAGATGAGGGCAAATCCCAGAACTAACGAGACCCAACCGGACTTATGCTTTAAAATATTGTTCGAGGCCACGTTTAATTGACTATTTCATTCTGGTAGCTCATTACTGCGTGATCCAATCCAGAAAACACCAAGGATCAGGCCAAGAGGTATGCGAAGAATGCGAAAGTATGAGACAGATGAGGGCAAATCCCAGACCTAGACGGGACCCAACCGGAGTTATCCCTTAAAATATTGAGCAGGGCCACGTTTAACTGACTGTTTCTGCGTGGTACCGCATTACTACGTGATACAAACTAGAAAAAGCCCTGGAAATGGCCAACAAGGTAACGAAAAATGCGGAAGTATGAACCAGATGATTGCAAATTCCAGACCTCAACGTGACCCAACCGGCGTTATACTTTAAAATATTGATCGAGAGCAGGTTGTATTGGCTGTTTCAGTCTGGTAACGCATTACTACGTGATCCAAAGCAGAGAAAAACACAGGATCTGGCCAACAAGTATGCGAAGAATGCGAAAGTATGAGCCACATGCGGGTAAATACCAGACCTAATCCAGACCTAACCGGTGTTGTACTCTAAAATATTGTTCGGAATCACGTTTAATGGACTCTTTCAGTGTGGTACTACATTACTACGTGATACAAACAAGAAAAAAACCTAGGATCTAGCCAACATGTATGCGAAGAATGCGAAAGTATGAGCCAGATGATTGCAAATTCCAGACCTAACACAATCCTAAACGGTGTTATCCTTTGAAATATTGATCGAAACCAAGTTGAATTGACTGTTTCACTCTGGTACCACATTACTACGCGATCCAAACCAGAAAAAAACACAGGATCTGGCCAACAAGTATGCGAAGAATGCGAAAGTATGACCCAGATGATTGCAAATTACCAGACCTAACTCAGACCTAAGCGGTGTTATCCTCCAAAATATTCTTCGAATCCAGGTTTAGTTGACTGCTTCATTCTGGTACCACATTACTACGTGATCCAAACCAGAAAAAGCCCAGGATTTGGCTAACAAGTATGCGAAAAGTGCGAAAGTATGAACCAGATGATTGCAAATTCCAGACCTCAACGTGACCCAACCGGTGTTATACTTTAAAATATTGATCGAGAGCAGGTTGTATTGGCTGTTTCAGTCTGGTAACGCATTACTACGTGATCCAAAGCAGAGAAGAACACAGGATCTGGCCAACAAGTATACGAAGGATGCGAAAGTATGAGCCAGATGAGGGTAAATACCAGACCAATACGAGACCCAACCTGAGTTATCCTTTAAAATATGGATCGAGGCCACGCTTAATTGACTGTTTCAGTGTGGTACCACATTACTACGTGATCCAAACCAGAAAAAAACGACGGATCTGGCCCACAACTGTGCGACAAATCCGATAGTATGAGCCAGGTGAGGGCAAAACGCAGACCTAACGCGGACCTAGCAGTTGTTATCCTCTAAAATACTGATCGACTCCAGGTTTAATTGACTGCCTCATTCTGGTACCACATTACTGCGTGATGCAAACCAGAAAAATCCCAGGATCTGCACAACAAGTGTGCAAAGAATGCGAAAGTGTAAGCCTGATGAGGGCAAATCCCAGACCTAAACGAGACCCAACCGGAGTTATCCTTTAAAATATTGATCGAATATAGGTTTAACACACTGCTTCAGCGTGGTACCACGTTGCTACGTGATCAAAACCAGAAAAAGCCTTGGATCTGGCCAACAAGTATGCGAAGAATGCGAAAGTATGAGCCAGATGATTGCAAGTGCCAGACTTAACACAAACCTAAACGGTGTCATCCCTTAAAATACTGATCGAATCCAGGTTTCATTGACTGCTTTATTCTAGTACCACATTACTGCATGATCCAAACCAGGAAAAGCCCAGTTTCAGGCAAACAGGTATGCGAAGAATGCGAAAGTATGTGCCAGATGATTGCAAATATCAGGCCTAACACAAACCTAACCGGTGTGATCCTCTAAAATATTGATCGAATCCAGGTTTAATTGACCGTTTCATTCTGGTACCACATTACTTCGAGATCCAGACCAGAAAAAATCCAGGATCTGGCCCTAAAGTGTGCGAAAAATGCGAAAGTATGAGCCAGGTGAGGGCAAAACCTTGACCTAAACAAGACCCAACCGGCGTTATCCTTTAAAATATTGATAGAATACAGGTTTAACACACTGCTTCAGTGCGGTACCACACTACTACGTGATCCAAACCAGAAATAGTCCACGAACTGGCCAACAAGTGTGCGAAGAATGCGAAAGTATGAGCTAGATGATTGCAAATTGCAGACCTCAACGTGACCCAACCGGTGTTATACTTTAAAATATTCATCGAGGCCACGTTTATCTGACTGTTTCCGTGTGATACCACATTACTACGAGATCCAAACCAGAAAAAGTACAGGAACTCGCCAACAAGTATGCGAAAAATGCGAAAGTATGAGCCGGTTTATTACAAATATCAGACCTAACACAAACCTAAACGGTGATATCCTCTTAAATATTGATCGAAACCAAGATGAATTGTCTATTTCAGACTGTTACTACATTACTACGTGATCCAAACCAGAAAAAAACGCCGGATCTGGCCCACAATTGTGCGGAGAATGCGAAAGTATAAGCCAGATGAGGGCAAATCCCAGACCTAAACGAGACCCAACCGGAGTTATCCCTTAAAATATTGATCGACACCAAGTTGAATTGGATGTTACAGTCTGGTACCACTCTACTACGTGATCCAAACCAGTAAAAGCCCAGGATCTGGCCAACGAGTATGCGAAGTATGCGAAAGTATGAGACAGATGGGGGCAAACACCAGACATTAACACGACCAAACCGGTGATATACATTAAAATATTGATCCACGTCAGGTTTAATTGACTGTTTCAGTGTGGTACCACGTTACTACATATTCCCAACCGTAAAAAGCCCAGGATCTGGCCAACAAGTATGCGAAAAATTCAGAAGTATGAGCCAGATGAGGGCAAATCCCAGACCTAAACGAGACCCAACCGGAGTTATCCCTTAAGATATTGTTCGAGGCCACGATTAACTGACTGTTTCAGTGTGGTACCACATTACTACGAGATCCAAACCAGAAAATGACCAGGATCTGGCCAACAAGTGTGCGAAGAATGCGAAAGTATAAGCCAGATGAGGGCAAATCCCAGACCTAAACAAGACCCAGCCGAAGTTATCCTTTAAAATATTGATCGACGCCACGTTTAATTGACTGTTTCAGTATGGTACAACATTGCTACGAGATCCAAACCCGAAAAAGTCCAGGATCTGGCCAACAAGTGTGCGAAAAATGCAAAAGTATGAGCAAGATGATTGCAAGTACCAGACTTAACACAAACCTAAACGGTGTTATCCTCTGAAATATTGATCGACGCCACGTTTAATTGACTGCTTCATTCTGGTACCTCAACACTGCGTGATACATACCAGAAAAAGCCCAGGATCAGGCAAGCAGGTATGCGAAGAATGCGAAAGTATGAGACAGATGAGGGCATACCCCAGACCTAACCGTGAACCAACCGGAGTTATCCTTTAAAATATTGATCCACGGCAGGTTTAATTGACTGTCTCAGTATGGTACGACATGATTACGTGATCCAAACCGGGAAAAAACCCTGGATCTGCCAAAGAAGTGTACGAAAAGTGCGAGTCAGATGTGGCCAAATCCCAGACCTAAACGAGACTCAACCGGAGTTATCCGTTTAAATATTGATCGGGGCCACGTTTAACTGACTGTTTCAGTGTGGTACCTCATTACTGCGTGGTCCGAATCAGAAAAAGCCAAGGATCAGGCCAACAGGTATGCGAATAATGCGAAAGTATGAGACAGATGAGGGCAAATCCCAGACCTAAACGAGACCCAACCGGGGTTATACTTTAAAATATTGATCCACGGCAGGTTTAATTGACTGTTTCAGTGTGGTGCCACGTTACTACATAATCCTTACCATAAAAAGCGCAGGATCTGGCCAACAATCATGCGAAAAATGCGAAAGTATGAGACAGAATAGCAAATTCCAGGCCTAACACAGACCTAACCGGTGTGATCCTCTAAAATATTGATCAAATCCAGGTTTATTTGACCGTTTCATTCTGGTTTCACATTACTAGGTGATCCAAACCAGCAATAGCCCTGGATATGGCCAACAAGTATGCGAAGAATGCGAAAGTATGAGCCAGATGAGGGTAAATACCAGACCTAAACGATACCCAACCGGAGTTATCCTTTAAAATATTGATCGAGGCGACGTTTAATTGACTGTTTCAGTATGGTACCACATTACTACGAGATCCAGACAAGAAAAGGCCCAGGATCTGGCCAACAAGTGTGTGAAGATTGCAAAAGTATAAACCAGACGAGGGCAAATCCCAGACCTAAACGAGACCCAACCGGGGTTATACTTTAAAATATTGATCCACGGCAGGTTTAATTGACTGTTTCAGTGTGGTGCCACGTTACTACATAATCCTTACCATAAAAAGCGCAGGATCTGGCCAACAATCATGCGAAAAATGCGAAAGTATGAGACAGAATAGCAAATTCCAGGCCTAACACAGACCTAACCGGTGTGATCCTCTAAAATATTGATCAAATCCAGGTTTATTTGACCGTTTCATTCTGGTTTCACATTACTAGGTGATCCAAACCAGCAATAGCCCTGGATATGGCCAACAAGTATGCGAAGAATGCGAAAGTATGAGCCAGATGAGGGTAAATACCAGACCTAAACGATACCCAACCGGAGTTATCCTTTAAAATATTGATCGAGGCGACGTTTAATTGACTGTTTCAGTATGGTACCACATTACTACGAGATCCAGACAAGAAAAGGCCCAGGATCTGGCCAACAAGTGTGTGAAGATTGCAAAAGTATAAACCAGACGAGGGCAAATCCCAGACCTAAGCGAGACCCAACCGGAGTTATCCTTTAAAATATTGATCGAAACGAAGTTGAATTGACTGTTTCATACTGGTACCACATTACTACGTGATCCAAAGCGGAAACAAACGCAGGGTCTGGCCCACAAGTGTGCGAAAAATGCGAATGTATGAGCCAGGTGAGGGCAAAACCCAGACCCAACGCAGACCTAGCAGTTGTTATCCTCTAAAATACTGATCGAAACCAGGTTTAATTGACTGTTTCAGTGTGTTACCACATTGCTACGTTATTCAAATCAGAAAAAAACCCAGGATCTGGCCACGAAGTATGCAAAAAGTGCGAACGTATGAGCCAGATGATTGCAAACACCAGGCCTAACAAAAACCTAAACGGTGTTATCCTCGTAAATATTGATCGAAACCAAGTTGAATTTTGGGTGTTTGACCAGAAAAAAATGCCGGATCTGGCCCACAAGTGCGGGGAAATTGCGAAAGTATGAGCCAGGTGAGGGCAAAACGCAGACCTAGCAGTTGTTGTCCTCTAATATACTGATCGGAACCAGGTTTAACTGACTGTCTCAGTGTGTTACCTCATTACTACGAGATCCTGACCAGAAAAAGTCCAGCATCTGGCCAACAAGAGTGCGATGAATGCGAAAGTATGAGACAGAGGATGGCAAATCCCAGTCCTAACCGCGACCTAACCGGTGATATCCATTAAAATACTGATCGACACCACGTTTAACTGACTGTTTCAGTATGGTACCACATTACTACGTGATCCCAACAAGAAAAAAACACAGGATCTGGCCAACAAGTATGCGAAGAGTGCGAAAGTATGAGCCAGATGATTGCAAGTACCAGACTTAACACAAACCTAAACGGTGTTATCCTCTGAAATATTAATCGAATCCAGGTTTAATTGACTGTTTCATTCTGGTACCTCATTACTGCGTGATCCAAACCAGAAAAAGCCCAGGATCTGGCCAACAAGCATGCGAAAAATGCGAAAGTATGAGCCAGATGATTGCAAATTCCAGGCCTAACACAAACCTAACCTGTGTGATCCTCTAAAATATTGATCGAATCCAGGTTTAATTGACCGTTTCATTCTGGTACCACATTACTGCGTGATCCAAACCAGAAATAGCCCAGGATCTGGCCAACAAGCATGCGAAGAATGCGAAAGTATGCGCCAGATGATTTCAAATTCCAGACCTAACGCAAACCTAAACGGTGTTATCCTTTAAAATATTGATCGAAACGAAGTTGAATTGACTGGATGCGATCAATATTTTAGAGGACAACACCGTTTAGGTTTGTGTTAGTTCTGGTATTTGCAATAATCTGGCTCATACTTTCGCATTCTTCGTACACCTGTTGGCCTGATCCTGGGCTTTTTCTGGGTTAGAACACGCAGTAATGTGGTACCAGAATGAATCAGTTAATTAAACCTGGATTCGATCCATATTTTAAGGGGTAACGCCATTTAGGTTTGTGTTAGGTCTGGTACTTGGAATCATCTGGCTCATACTTTCGCATTCTTCGCATACTTGTTGGCCAGATCATCGGCTTTTTCTGGTTTTGATCACGTAGTAACGTGGTACTGCACTGAAACAGTGTGTTAAACCAGTATTCGATCAATATTTTAAAGGTTAACTCCGGTTGCGTTTCGTTTAGGTCTGAGTTTTGCCTTCACCTGGCACATACGTTCGCATTTTGCGCACACTTGTTGGCCTTATCCTGGTCTTTTTCAGGTTTGGATCACGCAGTAATGTGGTACCAGACTGAAACTGTCAACTAAACCTGGATTCGATCAGTATTTAAGAGGATAACACCGGTTAGGTTTGTGTTAGGCCTGGTATTTGCACTCATCTGGCTCATACTTTCGCATTCTTCGCACACTTGCTGGCCACATCCAGGACTTTTTCTGATTTGGATCTCGTAGTAATGTGGTACCACACTGAAATAGTCAATTCAACTTCGTTTCGATCAACATTTTAAAGGATAACACCGTTTAGGTTTGTGTTAGGTCTGGGATTTGCCCTCATCTGGCTTATGCTTTATCAATCTTCGCACACTTGTTGGGTTTGTTTAGGTCTGGGATTTGTCCGCATCTATCCAATACTTTCGCATTCTTCGCATACTTGTTGGCCAGATCCTGGGCTTTTTTTGGTTTGGATCACGCAGTAATGTGGTACCAGAATGAGACAGTCAGTTGAACCTGGAGTCGATCAGTATTTTAGAGGATAACAACTGCTAGGTCTGTGTTAGGTCTGGGTTTTGCCCTCACCTGGCTCATACTTTCACATTTTTCGCACACCTGTGGGCCAGATTCGGAGTTTTTTTCTGGTTTGGATCAGGTAGTAATGTGGTACCAGAATGAAAAAGTCAACTAATCCTGGATTCGATCAATATTTTAGAGGATCACACCGGTTCGGCTTGTGTTAGGCCTGGTATTTGAATCATCTGGCTCATACTTTTGCATTTTTCGCACACTTGTTGGCCAGATCCTGGACATTTCTGGTTTGGATCTCGTAGTAATGTGGTACCACACTGAAACTGTCAGTTAAACGTGGCCTCGATCAATATTTTAAAGTATAACACCGGTTGGGTCACGTTGAGGTCTGGAGTTTGCAATCATCTGGTTCATACTTCCGCATTCTTCGCATACCTGTTGGCTTGATCCTGGGCTTTTTTTGGTTTGGATCACGCAGTAATGTGGTACCAGAATGAGACAGTCAGTTGAACCTGGAGTCGATCAGTATTTTAGAGGATAACAACTGCTAGGTCTGTGTTAGGTCTGGGTTTTGCCCTCACCTGGCTCATACTTTCACATTTTTCGCACACCTGTGGGCCAGATTCGGAGTTTTTTTCTGGTTTGGATCAGGTAGTAATGTGGTACCAGAATGAAAAAGTCAACTAATCCTGGATTCGATCAATATTTTAGAGGATCACACCGGTTCGGCTTGTGTTAGGCCTGGTATTTGCAATCATCTGGCTCATACTTTCGCATTCTTCGCACACATGATGGCCAGATCCTGGACATTTCTGGTTTGGATCTCGTAGTAATGTGGTACCACACTGAAACTGTCAGTTAAACGTGGCCTCGATCAATATTTTAAAGTATAACACCGGTTGGGTCACGTTGAGGTCTGGAGTTTGCAATCATCTGGTTCATACTTCCGCATTCTTCGCATACCTGTTGGCTTGATCCTGGGCTTTTTTTGGTTTGGATCACGCAGTAATGTGGTACCAGAATGAGACAGTCAGTTGAGCCTGGAGTCGATCAGTATTTTAGAGGATAACAACTGCTAGGTCTGTGTTAGGTCTGGGTTTTGCCCTCACCTGGCTCATACTTTCGCATTTTTCGCACACTTGTGGGCCAGATTCGGAGTTTTTTTCTGGTTTGGATCAGGTAGTAATGTGGTACCAGAATGAAAAAGTCAACTAATCCTGGATTCGATCAATATTTTAGAGGATCACACCGGTTCGGCTTGTGTTAGGCCTGGTATTTGCAATCATCTGGCTCATACTTTCGCATTCTTCGCATACTTGTTGGCCAGATCCTGGGCTTTTTCTGGTTTGGATCACGTAGTAATGTGGTGCCACACTGAAACAGTCAACTAAACCTGGATTCGATCAATATTTTGTGGGATAACTCCGGTTGGGTCTCGTTTAGGTCTGGGATTTGCCCTCATCTGTCTCATACTTTCGCATTCTTCGCATACCTGTTGGCCTGATCCTTGGCTTTTTCTTGTCTGGATCTCGTAGTAATGTGGTATCATACTGGAACAGTCAACTAAACGTGGTCTCGATCAGTATTTTAATGGATAACTCCGGTTTGGTCTCGTTTAAGTCTGGGATTTGCCCTCATCTGGCTTATACTTTCGCATTCTTCGCACACTTGTTGGCCAGATCCTGGACTTTTTCAGGTTTGGATCACGTAGTAGTGTGGTACCACACTGAAACACCCAATTAAACCTGCCCGCGATCAATGTTTTAAAGTATAACACCGGTTGGGTCACGTTGAGGTCTTAAATTTGCAATCATCTGGTTCGTACTTCCGCATTTTTCGCAACCTTGTTGGCCAGTTCCAGGGCTTCTTCTGGTTTGTATCACGTAGTAATGCGGTACCACACTGATGCAGTCATTTGATCCTGATTTCGATCAATATTTTAACGGATAGCTCCGGTTGGGACCCGCTTAGTTCTGGGATTTGCCCTCATCTGGCTTATACTTTCGCATTTTTCGCATACTTGTTGACCTGATCCTGGGCTTTCTCTGGTTTGGATCACGTAGTAATATGGTACCAGTATGGAACAGTCAATTAAACCTGGATTCGATGAATATTTTAAGGGATAACTCCGGTTGGGTCTCGTTTAGGTCTGGGATTTGCCATCATCTGTCTCATACTTTCGCATTCTTCGCATACTTGTTGGCCAGATCCTGGGCTATTTCTGGTTTGGATCACGTAGAAATGAGGTACCAGAATGAAACAGTCAACTAAACCTGGATTCGATTAATATTTCGGAGGATAACACCGTTTAGGTTTGTGTTAAGTCTGGTACTTGAATCATCTGGCTCATACTTTTGCATTTTTCGCACACTTGTTGGCCAGATCCTGGACTTTTTCGAGTTTGGATCTCGTAGTAATGTGGTACCATACTGAAACAGTCAATTAAACGTGGCGTCGATCAGTATTTTAATGGATAACTCCGGTGCGGTCTCGTTTAAGTCTGGGATTTGCCCTCATCTGGCTTATACTTTCACATTCTTCGCACACTTGTTGGCCAGATCCTGGACTTTTTCAGGTTTGGATCACGTAGTAGTGTGGTACCACACTGAAACAGCCAATTAAACCTGCCCGCGATCAATGTTTTAAAGTATAACACCGGTTGGGTCACGTTGAGGTCTTGAATTTGCAATCATCTGGTTCATACTTCCGCATTTTTCGCAACCTTTTTGGCCAGTTCCAGGGCTTTTTCTGGTTTGTATCACGTAGTAATGCGGTACCACACTGATGCAGTCAGTTGATCCTGATTTCGATCAATATTTTAACGGATAACCTCGGTTGGGTCCCGCTTAGTTCTGGGATTTGCCCTCATCTGGCTTATACTTTCGCATTTTTCGCATACTTGTTGACCTGATCCTGGGCTTTCTCTGGTTTGGATCACGTAGTAATGTGGTATCATACTGGAACAGTCAATGAAACGTGGCCTCGATCAATATTATGAAGGATAACTCCGGTTGGGTCTCGCTTAGGTCTGGGATTTGCCTTCGTCTGGTTTATACTTTCACAATCTTCGCACTTTGTTGGCCAGATCCGGCGTTTTTTTCTGGTTTGGATCACGTAGTAATGTGGTACCAGACGGAAACAGACGATTCAACTTGGTCTCGATCAATATTTCAAAGGATAACCCCGTTTAGGTTTGCGTTAGGTCTGGAATTTGCAATCATCTGGCTCATACTTTCGCAATTCTCGCATGCTCGTTGGACAGATCCTGGGCTTCTTCTGGTTGGGATTATGTATTAATGTGGTACCACACTGAAACAGTCAATTAAACCTGACCTCGCTCAATATTTTAAAGGATAACTCCCGTTGGGTCTCGTTTATGTCTGGGATTTGCCCTCATCTGTCTCATGCTTTCGCATTCTTCGCATACCTGTTGGCCTGATCCTGGGCTTTTTCTGGTTTGGATCACGTAGTCATGTGGTACCAGAATGAAACAGTCAATTAAACCTGGATTCGAGCAATATTATAGTGGATAACACCGGTTGGGTCTGAGTTAGGTCTGGTATTTGCAATCATCTGGCTCATACTTTCGCATTCTTCGCACACCTGTTGGCCAGATCCTGGACTTTTTCTGGTTTGGATGTAGTAGTAATATGGTGCCACAGTGAAACAGTCAATTAAACCTGGCCTCGATCAGTATTTTAAAGGACAACATCGGTTGGGTCGTGTTTAGGTCTGGGATTTGCCCTCATCTGTCTCTTACTTTCGCATTCTACGTGTACCTGTTGGCCTGGTCCTGGGCTTTTTCTGTTTTGGATCAGGCAGTAATGTGGCACCAGAATGAGAGAGTCAATTCAACCTGGATTCGATCAATATTGTTGCGACGGTATGAAGATGCCGCGCAATACCGCGAAATTGCATCGTTGCTATGGTGTGAAGAGGCTTCGCGATGAGGTGAAGCTGCCACACGAAAACGAGCGGATGCGAGATCCCGAGCCTTCCGGTTGCTGAGAGACCGGAAACGATTTGAAGATTAGAATTACGACAGATCGCAAGGCGAACAGACGTATTGAAAAGCACTGTTGTTAACAAAGTTCCTAGTTTACATTAGTGTGTTACGTTGTGCTGTTTTAATTGTGTTGTGACAATATGAGGCGAGCGACGAGCAATACTCCCCGGCGCAACAGTGGTGCCAGAAGCGGGATGTCGACCCGATCTACCGCCGGGGAGAGAGAGGCCGTTCCTTCCTTGGAACTGTTGTTCGAGGGCCTGCAGAGGAGCCTCGCGGCGCAGTTCCAGGAGCAGCAGAGAACTTTCGAGTCCAGGTGGGAAGAGGATCGGAAGCGGACCGAAGAGAGGCAGGCCGCGAAGGAGGCTGCCGCTTCGGCGAAGGAGGCTGCTGTTGGAGGAAGGATAAGGGCCATGGAAGTCCGTTATCAGGTGCTTGCGGAGAATTTTAAAAGTGTGATCGATAACCTGTCGGCCGCGGCGTTCCGTAGCGAGGATTGCGAGTCCAGCCTTGTTAATAATTTTGTTAGGGATAATCCTGTTGTTGCTGGACTCGCGATGCCTTCCACTTCGCAGTCGGCTCCTCCGTTGGAAGCGACTGGTGGATTTCTGGGGTACGTCCTAAAACCACCAGCGTTTGATGGAAGAGCTTGTTGGGAGGAGTACCGGGTGCAATTCGAGGCGATTGCGAAGGCGAATGGATGGGATGCACCAAGGAAAGCTTTGGCCTTGGTCGCATGTCTGGAGGGGCCCGCTCGGAGTGTTTTGACTACCCTTTCCGAGGAGTCGCGTTGTGATTTTGGTGTCTTGGTTTCCGCTTTGGAGTTCCGTTTCGGAACCAAGAATTTCGCGAATCTAAATTACGTGAAATTCCAAAATTATACTCAACGGAAGGGAGAGTCGATTTCTGATTTGGCTTCGGAGATTGAGAGGTTGGCGCAGGCTTCCTTTGGTGATTGTCCAATGGAAGTCAGGGATAAGCTGGCCGCCTCTCAGTTCGTCTCCGCCCTGGCCAATGAGGAAATGATGAGGACGCTGAGGCTAGGCGGTTTCAATACTCTCAGGGCGGCTGTGATCAGAGCCCTGGAGATTGAGGCCGTCGAGTCTGTGGCCCCTGGTCCTTGCCGTGTTAAGGACTGCATTCAGGGTGTCACTTGTTTTCCCAAGGGAAAGTTGGAGAAGAGGACTGCTGAGAAGCCGGTCTCGGAGTGCTGGAACTGCGGACAGGAGGGACATTTACAGCGGAACTGCCCGAAGAAGAGGAGGAGAGAAGAGGCCCCCTAGAAGAAGGGAAACTTGAAGAAGTCGGCGTAGAGGGGGAGACTCCGGCTTCGTTTTCTTCTACCCCCGTCGTGAGGAAGACATTGGCGAAAATTCGACAGCGCTTCTTTTGGCCGAACCACCGTCGGAACGTGGAAGATTGGTGTCGCCGGTGCCATAGCTGTTCTGCGAGGAAAGGACCTGCGGAGAAGGGAAGAGGAACCATGAAGGTTTATAACGTAGGAGCACCTTTTGAGAGGATAGCGCTCGACGTTGTTGGTCCCCTGCCGAGGTCTTTCGCTGGGAACAGATTCGCGCTGGTTGTGATGGATTATTTTTCGAAGTGGCCAGAGGTTATTCCACTTCCCAACCAGCGGGCGACAACGATTTCCACGGCGTTGCTGAAGGAAGTGATAAGCCGACATGGAGTTCCGCTAGAGCTGCATTCTGATCAGGGTCGGAGTTTCGAATCAAGCATCTTCAGGGAACTGATGAAGATACTTGGAATTAGGAAGACAAGGACAACTCCATTACACCCTCAGTCGGACGGACTCGTTGAGCGGATGATTAGAACCTTGTTGCGATATTTGTCTCAGTTTGTTGCAGAACATCAAAAGGACTGGGACGAATGGATTCCAACGTTCTTGCTTGCTTATCGCTCCTCGCAACATGAAGTGACTCAGAATACTCCGTCGATGGTTCTCACGGGACGGGAGCTGCGCCTTCCTCTGGATCTTCTAAGGGGAGCTGTTCCTGCTGAGAGAAAGGATGAAGATGATTTCATTGAGGGAACCAAGAAAAGGATTGAAGAAGTTCACAAATTTGTTCGACAGCGGATGCGAATTTGTTCGGAGAGGACGAAATCGTGGTATGATTCGTTCTCGAGATCAATTTCCTTTGCTCCAGGAGAGAAGGTGTGGCTATACAATCCTCGAAGGACGAAGGGAAGATGCCCGAAGCTCCAATACGACTGGGAAGGACCCTACGAGGTGAAAAATCGGCTGAATGAGTTGATCTACCGGATAGTCCGTTCCCCGAAGTCCAAACCAAGGGTTGTGCATGTGAATCGACTGGCCCGGTACGATTCACGAGAGGCCCCCTGCGAAGGAACTGCGAGGTGAGGATTGAGAGAGATGGCCGACATCTTCGCCCAAGAAGAGGACGTTTCATCGCAGAAGGCGAGGATCGGGTTTTCTTACCGGCCGCGGAGGCCTCACCATTTCCGCAGGTCAGAACGGCCGGGGAAGTGCGATTCTCCCCGGGGAGGGTCGCCCCCCAGTCATGCTCGACTCTAATAGCGGAGTGGAGCACAGACGGTCGGACGGCGGAATTGTGGTATGTTCCACAACCGATCTTCGAGGAAATTCTCCTTGGAGATTGGGGAACATCCCATGGGAAGTTCTCTCGTGAGGCTGGGGGGGAATCCGCATCCGGGAAGACATCAAGAAAGAAGTACGCAAGTCGTAAGAGTTAAGAGGAGGGCGAGGAGCGGTCGGGATTTAAGTTCCATCCAGAGGAATCGCACAAAGGACTTACACCGGCGCCTTGCTCAAGGTTTTTGAGTGGTTTTCCTTGGGACGAAGGACGAATGTCAAGGCGCTGACTGTCTGATAAAGGCCACTCAGGTAAATGTTCGACCTATTAGTTTATCTACTTTACAGACAGAGGTATACAGGTTCGACGCAGCTTCGCGACAACCCAGAGGTTAGGAGACTACGGGTGAAGTTGGCTGTTCGAACGGAATTTGCAGCGGTCGGGCCGACCGCTCTGAAGGAAGAGGGAGCAGTGTTGCGAAGGTATGAAGATGCCGCGCAATACCGCGAAATTGCATCGTCGCAATGGTGTAAAGAGGCTTCGCGATGAGGTGAAGCTGCCACACGAAAACGAGCGGATGCGAGATCCCGAGCCTTCCGGTTGCTGAGACCACCCGAAACGATTTGAAGATTAGAATTACGACAGATCGCAAGGCGAACAGACGTATTGAAAAGCACTGTTGTTAATAAAGTTCCTAGTTTACATTAGTGTGTTACGTTGTGCTGTTTTAATTGTGTTGTGACAATATGAGGCGAGCGACGAGCAATACTCCCCGGCGCAACAATATTATAGAGGATACCACCGTTTAGGTTTGTGTTAAGTCTGACATTTGCAATCATCTACCACATACTTTCGCATTCTTCGCATACTTGTTGGCCAGATCCTGGGCTTTTTCTGTTTTGGGTCACGCAATAATGCGGTAACAGGCTGAAACAGCCAATTCAACTTGGTTTCGATCAATATTTAAGATGATAACACCGTTTAGGCTTGTGTTAGGTCTGGTATTTGCCCTCATCTGTCTCATACTTTCGCATTCTTGGCATAGCTGTTGGCCTGATCCTGGGCTGTTTCTGGTTTGGATCACGCAGTAATGTGGTACAAGAATGGAACAGTCAATTAAACCTGGTTCCGACCAATATTTAAGAGGATAACACCGTTTAGGTTTGTGTTAGGCCTGGTGTTTGCAATCATCTGGCTCATACTTTCGCACTTTTCGCACACCTGTTGGCCAGATCCTGGGCTTTTTCTGGTTGGGATTGTGTAGTAATGCGGTACCACACTAAACAGTCAATTAAACCTGACCTGGATCAATATTATAAAGTATAGCACCGGTTAGTACACGTTTAGGTCTGGGATTTGCCCTCATCTGGCTCATACTTTCGCATTTTTCGCATACTTGTTGTCCAGATCCTGGGCATTTTCTAGTTTGAATCACGTAGTAATATGGTACCAGAATGATACAGTCAACTAAACCTGGATTCGATCAATATTTTAGGCGATCACACCGGTTAGGTTTGTGTTAGGCCTGGTGTTTGCAATCATCTGGCTCATACTTTCGCATTCATCGCACACGTGTTGGCCAGATCCTGGGCTTTTTCTGGTTTGAATCTCGAAGTAATGTGGTAGCATACTGAAACAGTCAATCAAACGTGGCCCTGATCAATATTTTAAGGGATAACTCCGGTTGGGTCTCGCCTAGGTCTGGTATTTGCCCTCATCTGGCTCATACTTTCGCATTTTTCGCATACTTGTTGGCCAGATCCTGGATTTTTTTCTGGTTTGGATCACGTAGTCATGTGGTACCATATTGAAACAGTCAATTAACCCTGGATCGATGAATAATGTAGAGGATCACACCGGTTAGGTTTGTGTGAGTCCTGGTATTTGCAATCATCTGGCTTATACTTTCGCACTCTTCGCACACTTGTTGGCCAGTTCCTGGGCTTATTCTGGTTTGGATCACGCAGTAATGTGGTACAAGAATGAAACAATCAAATAAACCTGGATTCGATGAATATTTTAGAGGATCTCACCGGTTAGGTTTGTGTGAGGCCTGGTATTTGCAGTCATCTGGCTCATACTTTCGCATTCTTCGCACACTTGTTGGCCAGATCCTGTGTTTCTTTCTGGTTTGGATCACGTAGTAATGTGGTACCAGATTGAAAAAGTCAATTCAACTTGGTTTCGATCAATATTTTAGAGGCTAACACCGTTTAGGTTTGTGTTAGGTCTGGTATTTGCAATCATCTGCCTGATACTTTCGCATTTTGCGCATACTTGTCGGCAGATACTGGGCTTTTTCTGGTTTCGATCACGTAGTAATGTGGTTCCAGATTGAAAAAGTCAATTCAACTTGTTTTCGATCAATAT
Organism: Colletes latitarsis; assembly: GCF_051014445.1. NCBI lineage: Eukaryota > Metazoa > Arthropoda > Insecta > Hymenoptera > Colletidae > Colletes > Colletes latitarsis. The sequence continues at coordinate 5,887,986 of NC_135137.1, forward strand.
TTTAGAGGATAACTCCGGTTGGGTCTCGCCTAGGTCTGGTATTTGCCCTCATCTGGCTCATACTTTCGCATTTTTCGCATACTTGTTGGCCAGATCCTGGATTTTTTTCTGGTTTGGATCACGTAGTCATGTGGTACCATATTGAAACAGTCAATTAACCCTGGATCGATGAATAATGTAGAGGATCACACCGGTTAGGTTTGTGTGAGTCCTGGTATTTGCAATCATCTGGCTTATACTTTCGCACTCTTCGCACACTTGTTGGCCAGTTCCTGGGCTTATTCTGGTTTGGATCACGCAGTAATGTGGTACAAGAATGAAACAATCAAATAAACCTGGCCCCGATCAATATTTTAAGGGATAACACCGTTTAGGTTTGTGTTAGGTCTGGAATTTGCAATCATCTGGCTCATACTTTCGCACTTTTCGCATACTTGTTGGCCAGATCCTGGGCTCTCTCTGGTTTGGATCACGTAGTTATGTGGTACCAGAATGAAACTGTCAATTAAACCTGGATTCGATCAATATTTTAGACGATCACACCGATTAGGTTTGTGTTAGGCCTGGTATTTGCAATCATCTGGCTCATACTTTCGCACTTTTCGCATGCTTGATGGCCAGATCCTGGCCTTTTTCTGGTTGGGATTGTGTAGTAATGTGGTACCACACTAAACAGTCAATTAAACCTGACCTCGACCAATATTTTAAAGTATAACACCGGTTAGTTCACGTTTAGGTCTGGGATTTGCCCCCATCTGTCTCATACTTTCGCATTTTTCGCATTCTTGTTGGCCAGATCCTGGGCTTTTTCTGGTTTGGATCACGTAGTTATATGGTACCAGAATGAAACAGTCAACTAAACCTGGATTCGATCAATATTTTAGGGGATCACATCGGATAGGTTTGTGTTAGGTCTGGTAGTTGCAATCATCTGGCTCATACTTTCGCATTCTTCCCATACTTATTGGCCAGATCTTGTGTTTCCTTCTCGTTTGGGTCACGCAGTAATGCGGTAACAGGCTGAAGCAGCCAATTCAAATTGGTTTCGATCAATATTTTAGAGGATCACCCCGGTTAGGTTTGTGTTAGGTCTGGTATTTGCAACCATCTGGCTCATACCTCCGCACTTTTCGCATACATGTTGGCCAGATCCTGGGCTTTTTCTGGTTTGGATCACGTAGTTCTGTGGTACCAGAATGAAACTGTCAATTAAACCTGGATTCGATCAATATTTTAGAGGATCACACCGGTTAGGTTTGTGTGAGTCCTGGTATTTGCAATCATCTGGCTTATACTTTCGCACTCTTCGCACACTTGTTGGCCAGTTCCTGGGCTTATTCTGGTTTGGATCACGCAGTAATGTGGTACAAGAATGAAACAATCAAATAAACCTGGCACCGATCAATATTTAAAGGGATAACACCGTTTAGGTTTGTGTTAGGTCTGGAATTTGCAATCATCTGGCTCATACTTTCGCACTTTTCGCATACTTGTTGGCCAGATCCTGGGCTCTCTCTGGTTTGGATCACGTAGTTATGTGGTACCAGAATGAAACTGTCAATTAAACCTGGATTCGATCAATATTTTAGACGATCACACCGATTAGGTTTGTGTTAGGCCTGGAATTTGCAATCATCTGGCTCATACTTTCGCACTTTTCGCATACCTGTTGGCCAGATCCTGGTCTTTTTCTGGTTTGGATCTCGTAGTAATGTGGTAGTATATTGAAACAGTCAATTAAACGTGACCCCGATCAATATTTTAATGGATAACACCGTTTAGGTTTGTGTTAGGTCTGGAATTTGCAATCATCTGGCTCATACTTTCGCACTTTTCGCATACTTGTTGGCCAGATCCTGGGCTCTTTCTGGTTTCGATCACGTAGTTATGTGGTACCAGAATGAAACTGTCAATTAAACCTGGATTCGATCAATATTTTAGACGATCACACCGATTAGGTTTGTGTTAGGCCTGGTATTTGCAATCATCTGCCTCATACTTTCGCATTCTTCCCATACTTATTGGCCAGATCTTGTGTTTCCTTCTCGTTTGGGTCACGCAGTAATGCGGTAACAGGCTGAAGCAGCCAATTCAAATTGGTTTCGATCAATATTTTAGAGGATCACCCCGGTTAGGTTTGTGTTAGGTCTGGTATTTGCAACCATCTGGCTCATACCTCCGCACTTTCCGCATACTTGTTGGCCAGATCCTGGGCTTTTTCTGTTTTGGATCACGTAGTTCTGTGGTACCAGAATGAAACTGTCAATTGAACCTGGATTCGATCAATATTTTAGAGGATCACACCGTTTAGGTTTGTGTTAGGCCTGGTGTTTGCAATCATCTGGCTCATACTTTCGCATTCATCGCACACTTGTTGGCCAGATCCTGGTCTTTTTCTGGTTTGGATCTCGTAGTAATGTGGTAGCATACTGGAACCGTCAATTAAACGTGGCCCCGATCAATATTTTAGAGGATCACACCGTTTAGGTTTGTGTGAGGCCTGGTATTTGCAATCATCTGGCTTATACTTTCGCACTCTTCGCACACTTGTTGGCCAGTTCCTGGGCTTATTCTGGTTTGGATCACGCAGTAATGTGGTACAAGAATGAAACAATCAAATAAACCTGGCCCCGATCAATATTTTAAGGGATAACACTGTTTAGGTTTGTGTTAGGTCTGGAATTTGCAATCATCTGGCTCATACTTTCGCACTTTTCGCATACTTGTTGGCCAGATCCTGGGCTCTCTCTGGTTTGGATCACGTAGTTATGTGGTACCAGAATGAAACTGTCAATTAAACCTGGATTCGATCAATATTTTAGACGATCACACCGATTAGGTTTGTGTTAGGCCTGAAATTTGCAATCATCTGGCTCATACTTTCACACTTTTCGCATACCTGTTGGCCAGATCCTGGTCTTTTTCTGGTTTGGATCTCGTAGTAATGTGGTAGCATATTGAAACAGTCAATTAAACGTGACCCCGATCAATATTTTAATGGATAACACCGTTTAGGTTTGTGTTAGGTCTGGAATTTGCAATCATCTGGCTCATACTTTCGCACTTTTCGCATACTTGTTGGCCAGATCCTGGGCTCTGTCTGGTTTCGATCACGTAGTTATATGGTACCAGAATGAAACTGTCAATTAAACCTGGATTCGATCAATATTTTAGACGATCACACCGATTAGGTTTGTGTTAGGCCTGGTATTTGCAATCATCTGGCTCATACTTTCGCACTTTTCGCATACTTGTTGGCCAGATCCTGTGTTTCCTTCTCGTTTGGGTCACGCAGTAATGCGGTAACAGGCTGAAACAGCCAATTCAAATTGGTTTCGATCAATATTTAGGAGGATAACACCGTTTAGGTTTGTGCTCGGTCTGGTATTTGCTGTCATCTGGCACATACTTTCGCATTTCTCGCATGCTTGTTGGCCAGACCCTGGGCTTTTTCTGGTTGGGATTGTGTAGTAATGTGGAACCACACTAAACAGTCAACTAAACCTGGATTCGATCCATATTTTAGAGGATCACACCGGTTAGGTTTGTGTTATTCCTGGTAATTGCAATCATCTGGCTCGTACTTTCGCATTTTTCGCATACTTGTTGGCCAGATCCTGGGATTTTTCTGGTTTGTATCACGTAGTAATGTGGTACCAGAATGAAACTGTCAATTAAACCTGGATTCGATCAATATTTTAGACGATAACAACGATTAGGTTTGTGTTAGGCCCGGTATTTGCAATCATCTGGCTCATACATTCGCATTCTTCGCCTACTTGTTGGCCAGATCCTGGACTTTTTCTGGTTTGGATCCCGTATTAATGTGATACCAGAATGAAACTGCCAATTAAACCTGGATTCGATCAATATTTTAGACGATCACACCGATTAGGTTTGTGTTAGGCCTGGTATTTGCAATCATCTGGCTCATTCTTTCGCATTTCTCGCATGCTTGTTGGCCAGATCCAGAGCTTTTTCTGGTTGGGATTGTGTAGTAATGTGGTACCACACTAAACAGTCAATTAAACCTGACCTGGATCAATATTTTAAAGTATAACAACGGTTGGGTCTCGTTTAGTTCTGGGATTTGCCCTCATCTGGCTCATACTTTCGCATTCTTCCCATACTTATTGGCAAGATCCTGTGCTTCTTTCTCGTTTGGGTCACGCTGTAATGCAGTAACAGGCTGAAACAGCCAATTCAACTTGGTTTCGATCAATATTTTAGAGGATCACACCGATTAGGTTTGTGTTAGGCCTGGTATTTGCAATCATCTAACACATACTTTCGCACTCTTCGCATACTTGTTGGCCAGATCCTGGACTTTTTCTGGTTTGGATCTCGTAGTAATGTGGTACCACACTGAAACAGTCAATTCAACTTGGTTTCGATCAATATTTTAGAGGATCACACCGATTAGGTTTGTGTTAGGCCTGGTATTTGCAATCATCTGGCTCATACTTTCGCACTCTTCGCATACTTGTTGGCCAGATCCTGGTCTTTTTCTGGTATGGATCTCGTATTAATGTGGTACCAGAATGAAACAGTCAATTAAACGTGTCCACGATCAATATTTTAAAGGATAACTCCGGTTTGGTCTCGTCTAGGTCTGGTATTTACCCGCATCTGGCTCATACATTCGCATTCTTCGCCTACTTGTTGGCCAGATCCTGTGTTTCTTTCTGGCTTGGATCACGTAGTAATGTGGTACCAGATTGAAAAAGTCATTTCAACTTGGTTTCGATCAATATTTTGGAGGATCACACCGGTTAGGTTTGTGTGAGGCCTGGTATTTGCAGTCATCAGGCTCATACTTTCGCATTCTTCCCATATTTGTTGGCCAGATCCTGTCTTTCTTTCTGGTTTGGGTCGCGCAGTAATGCGGTAACAGGCTGAAACAGCCAATTCAACTTGGTTTCGATCAATATTTAAGAGGATAACACCGTTTAGGTTTGTGTTAGGCCTGGTATTTGCAACCATCTGGCTCATACTTTCGCACTTTTCGCATACTTGTTGGCCAGATCCTGGGATTTTTCTGGTTTGTATCACGTAGTAATGTGGTACCAGAATGAAACTGTCAAATAAACCTGGATTCGATCAATATTTTAGAGGATAACAACGATTAGGTTTGTGTTAGACCTGGTATTTGCAATCATCTGGCTCATACTTTCGCACTCTTCGCATACTTGTTGGCCAGACCCTGGACTTTTTCTGGTTTGGATCTCGTAGTAATGTGGTACCAGACTGAAACAGTCAATTCAACTTGGTTTCGATCAATATTTTAGAGGATAACACCCTTTATGTTTGTGTTAAGTCTGTTATTTGCAATCATCAGGCTCATATTTTCGCAATTTTCGCATACTTGTTGGCCACATCCTGGGCTTTTTCTGGTTTGGATCTCGTAGTAATGCGTTACCATACTGAAACAGTCAATTAAACGTGGCCTCGAGCAATATTTTAAAGGATAACTCCGGTTGGGTCTCGTTTAGGTCTGGGATTTGCGCCCATCTGGCTTGTACTTTCGCATTCTTGGCACACTTGTGGGCCAGTTCCTGGGCTTTTTCTGGTTTGGATCACGTAGTAGTGTGGTACCAGACTGAAACAGCCAATTCAACTTGGTTTCGATCAATATTTTAGAGGATCACACCGATTAGGTTTGTGTTAGGCCTGGTATTTGCAATCATCTGGCTCATACTTTCGCACTCTTCGCATACTTGTTGGCCAGATCCTGGTCTTTTTCTGGTTTGGATCTCGTAGTAATGTGATACCAGAATGAAAGAGTCAATTAAACGTGGCCTCGATCAATATTTTAAAGGATAACTCCGGTTGGGTCTCGTCTAGGTCTGGTATTTACAGGCATCTGGCTCATACATTCGCATTCTTCGCCTACTTGTTGGCCAGATCCTGTGTTTCCTTCTGGTTTGGATCACGTAGTAATGTGGTACCAGATTGAAAAAGTCAATTCAACTTGGTTTCGATCAATATTTTAGAGGATCACACCGGTTAGGTTTGTGTGAGGCCTGGTATTTGCAGTCATCAGGCTCATACTTTCGCATTATTCCGATACTCGTTGGCCAGATCCTGTCTTTCTTTCTGGTTCGGGTCACGCAGTAATGCGGTAACAGGCTGAAACAGCCAATTCAACTTGGTTTCGATCAATATTTAAGAGGATAATACCGTTTAGGTTTGTGTTAGGCCTGGTATTTGGAATCATCTGGCGCATACTATCGCATTCTTCGCATACCTTTTGGCCTGATCCTGGCCTGTTTCTGGTTTGGATCACGCACTAATGTGGTACAAAAATGAAACAGTCAATTAAACCTGGTTCCGATCAATATTTAAGAGGATAACACCGGTTAGGTTTGTGTTAGGCCAGGTGTTTGCAATCATCTGGGTCATACTTTCGCGTTCATCGCACACTTGTTGGCCAGATCCTGGACTTTTTCTGGTTTGGATCCCGTATTAATGTGGTACCAGAATGAAACTGCCAATTAAACTTGGATTCGGTCAATATTTTAGACGATCACACCGATTAGGTTTGTGTTAGGCCTGGTATTTGCAATCATCTGGCTCATACTTTCGCATTTTTCGCATACTTGTTAGCCACTTCCTGGGCTTTTTCTAGTTTGGATCACGTAGTAATATGGTACCAGAATGAAGCAGTCAACTAAATCTGGATTCGATCAATATTCTAGAGGATAACTCCGGTTAGGTTTGAGTTAGGTATGGTATTTGCAATCATCTGGCTCATACCTTCGCACTTTTCGCATACTTTTTGGCCAGATCCTGGGCTTTTTCTGGTTTGGATCTCGTAGTAATGTGGTAACAGACTGAAACAGTCAATTCAACTTGGTTTCGATCAATATTTTAGAGGATAAAACCTTTTAGGTTTGTGTTAGGTCTGGTATTTGCAATCATCTGCCTCATACTTTCGCATTTCTCGCATGCTTGATGGCCAGATCCTGGGCTTTTTCTGGTTGGGATTGTGTAGTAATGTGGTACCACACTAAACAGTCAATTAAACCTGACCTGGATCAATATTTTAAAGTATAACACCGGTTAGTTCATGTTTAGGTCTGGGATTTGCCCTGATGTGGCTCATACTTTCGCATTTTTCGCATGCTTGTTGGCCACATCCTGGGCTTTTCCTAGTTTGGATCACGTAGTAATATGGTACCAGACTGAAACAGTCAATTCAACTTGGTTTCGATCAATATTTTAGAGGATAACACCCTTTAGGTTTGTGTTAGGTCTGGTATTTGCAATCATCAGGCTCATAGTTTCGCACTTTTCGCATACTTGTTGGCCAGATCCTGGGCTTTTTCTGGTTTGGATCTCGTAGTAATGTGGTACCACACTGAAACAGTCAATTCAACTTGGTTTCGATCAATATTTTAGAGGATCACACCGATTAGGTTTGTGTTAGGCCTGGTATTTGCAATCATCTGGCTCATACTTTCGCACTCTTCGGATACTTGTTGGCCAGATCCTGTGTTTTTTTCTAGTTGGGATCACGTAGTAATGTGGTACCAGAATAAAATTGTCAATTAAACCTGGATTCGATCAATATTTTAGACGATCACACCGGTTAGGCTTGTGTTAGGCCTGGTGTTTGCAATCATCTGGCTCATACTTTCACATTCTTCCCATACTTGTTGGCCAGATCCTGTGTTTTTTTCTGGTTGGTATCACGTAGTAATGTGGTAACAGACTGAAGCAGTCAATTCAACTTGGTTTCGATCAATATTTTAGAGGATAACACCTTTTAGGTTTGTGTTAGGTCTGGTATTTGCAATCATCTGCCTCATACTTTCGCATTTCTCGCATGCTTGTTGGCCTGATCCTGGGCTTTTTCTGGTTGGGATTGTGTAGTAATGTGGTACCACACTAAACAGTCAATTAAACCTGACCTGGATCAATATTTTAAAGTATAACACCGGTTAGTTCATGTTTAGGTCTGCGATTTGCCCTCATCTGGCTCATACTTTCGCAATTTTCGCATACTTGTTGGCCAGATCCTGTGTTTCCTTCTCGTTTGGGTCACGCAGTAATGCGGTAACAGGCTGAAACAGCCAATTCAAATTGGTTTCGATCAATATTTAGGAGGATAACACCGTTTAGGTTTGTGCTCGGTCTGGTATTTGCTGTCATCTGGCACATATTTTCGCATTTCTCGCATGCTTGTTGGCCAGATCCTTGGCTTTTTCTGGTTGGGATTGTGCAGTAATGTGGAACCACACTAAACAGTCAATTAAACCTGACCTCGATCAATATTTTAAAGTATAACACCGGTTAGTTCATGTTTAGGTCTGGGATTTGCCCTCATCTGGCTCATACTTTCGCACTTTTCGCATACTTGTTGGCCAGATCCTGTGTTTCCTTCTCGTTTGGGTCACGCAGTAATGCGGTAACAGGCTGAAACAGCCAATTCAAATTGGTTTCGATCAATATTTAGGAGGATAACACCGTTTAGGTTTGTGCTCGGTCTGGTATTTGCTGTCATCTGGCACATATTTTCGCATTTTTCGCATGCTTGTTGGCCAGATCCTTGGCTTTTTCTGGTTGGGATTGTGCAGTAATGTGGAACCACACTAAACAGTCAATTAAACCTGACCTCGATCAATATTTTAAAGTATAACACCGGTAAGTTCACGTTTAGGTCTGGGATTTGCCCTGATGTGGCTCATACTTTCGCATTTTTCGCATGCTTGTAGGCCACATCCTGGGCCTTTTCTAGTTTGGATCACGTAGTAATATGGTACCAGAATGAAACAGTCAACTAAACCTGGATTCGATCAATATTCTAGAGGATAACACCGGTTAGGTTGGAGTTAGGTGTGGTATTTGCAATCATCTGGCTCATACTTTCGCACTTTTCGCATACTTTTTGGCCAGATCCTGGGCTTTTTCTGGTTTGGATCTCGTAGTAATGCGTTACCATACTGAAACAGTCAATTAAATTTGGCCTCCATAAATATTTTAAAGGATAACTCCGGTTGGGTCTCGTTTAGGCCTGGTATTTGCAATCATCTGGCTCATACTTTCGCACTCTTCGCATACTTGTTGGCCAGATCCTGGTCTTTTTCTGGTTTGGATCGCATAGTAATGTGGTACCAGAATGAAACAGTCAATTCAACTTGGTTTCGATCAATATTTTAGAGGATCACACCGGTTAGGTCTGTGTGAGGCCTGGTATTTGCAGTCATCAGGCTCATAATTTCGCATTCTTCCCATACTTGTTCGCCAGATCCTGTCTTTCTTTCTGGTTTTGGTCACGCAGTAATGCGGTAACAGGCTGAAACAGCCAATTCAACTTGGTTTCGATCAATATTTAAGAAGATAACACCGTTTAGGTTTGTGTTAGGCCTGGTCTTTGGAATCATCTGGCGCATACTTTCGCATTCTTCGCATACCTGTTGGCCTGATCCTGGCCTGTTTCTGGTTTGGATCACGCACTAATGTGGTACAAAAATGAAACAGTTAATTAAACCTGGTCCCGATCAATATTTAAGAGGATAACACCGGTTAGGTTTGTGTTAGGCCAGGTGTTTGCAATCATCTGGGTCATACTTTCGCGTTCATCGCACACTTGTTGGCCAGATCCTGGACTTTTTCTGGTTTGGATCTCGTATTAATGTGGTACCAGAATGAAACTGCCAATTAAACCTGGATTCGATCAATATTTTAGACGATCACACCGATTAGGTTTGTGTTAGGCCTGGTATTTGCAGTCATCAGGCTCATACTTTCGCATTCTTCCCATACTTGTTGGCCAGATCCTGTCTTTCTTTCTGGTTTGGGTCACGCAGTAATGCGGTAACAGGCTGAAACAGCCAATTCAACATGGTTTCGATCAATATTTAAGAGGATAACACCGTTTAGGTTTGTGTTAGGCCTGGTATTTGCAATCATCTGGCTCATACTTCCGCATTCTTCGCATACCTGTTGGCCTGATCCTGGCCTGTTTCTGGTTTGGAACACGCACTAATGTGGTACAAAAATGAAACAGTCAATTAAACCTGGTTCCGATCAATATTTAAGAGGATCACACCGATTAGGTTTGTGTTAGACCTGGTATTTGCCCTGATCTGGCTCATACATTCGCATTTCTCGCATGGTTGTTGGCCAGATCCTGGACTTTTTCTGGTTTGTATCACGTAGTAATGCGGTTGCACACTGAAGCAGTCAGTTGATCCTGTTTTCGATCAATATTTTAAAGTATAACACCGGTTGGTTCACGTTTAGGTCTGGGTTCTGCCCTCACCTGTCTCATACTTTCGCATTCTTCGCATACCTGTTGGCCTGATCCTGGGCTTTTTCTGGTTTGGATCACGCAGCAATGTGGTACCAGAATGGAACAGTCAATTCAACTTGGTTTCGATCAATATTTTAGAGGATAACACCCTTTAGGTTTGTCTTAGGTCTGGTATTTGCAATCATCTGGCTCATACTTTCGCATTCTTCGCACACTTGTTCGCCAAATCCTGTGCTTTTTTCTAGTTGGGATCACGTAGTAATGTGGTACCAGACTGAAACAGTCAATTCAACTTGGTTTCGATCAATATTTTAGAGGATAACACCCTTTAGGTTTCTGTTAGGTCTGGTATTTGCAATCATCAGGCTCATAGTTTCGCACTTTTCGCATACTTGTTGGCCAGATCCTGGGCTTTTTCTGGTTTGGATCACGTAGTGATGTGGTAACAGACTGAAACAGTCAATTCAACTTGGTTTCGATCAATATTTTAGAGGATAACACCTTTTAGGTTTGTGATAGGTCTGGTATTTGCAATCATCTGCCTCATACTTTCGCATTTCTCGCATGCCAGTTGGCCAGATCCTGGGCTTTTTCTGGTTGGGATTGTGTAGTAGTGTGGTACCACACTAAACAGTCAATTAAACCTGACCTGGATCAATATTTTAAAGTATAACACCGGTTAGTTCATGTTTAGGTCTGGGATTTGCCCTGATGAGGCTCATACTTTCGCACTTTTCGCATACTTGTTGGCCAGATCCTGGGCTTTTTCTGGTTTGGATCTCGTAGTAATGTGGTACCGCACTGAAAGAGTCAATTCAACTTGGTTTCGATCAATATTTTAGAGGCTAACACCTTTTAGGTTGTGTTAGGTCTGGTATTTGCAATCATCTGGCTCATACTTTCGCACTCTTCGCATACTTGTTGGCCTGATCCTGGGCTTTTTCTGGTTGGGATTGTGCAGTAATGTGGAACCACACTAAACAGTCAATTAAACCTGACCTCGATCAATATTTTATAGTATAACACCGGTTAGTTCATGTTTAGGTCTGGGATTTGCCCTCATCTGGCTCATACTTTCGCACTTTTCGCATACTTGTTGGCCAGATCCTGTGTTTCCTTCTCGTTTGGGTCACGCAGTAATGCGGTAACAGGCTGAAACAACCAATTCAAATTGGTTTCGATCAATATTTAGGAGGATAACACCGTTTAGGTTTGTGCTCGGTCTGGTATTTGCTGTCATCTGGCACATATTTTCGCATTTCTCGCATGCTTGTTGGCCAGATCCTTGGCTATTTCTGGTTGGGATTGTGCAGTAATGTGGAACCACACTAAACAGTCAATTAAACCTGACCTCGATCAATATTTTAAAGTATAACACCGGTAAGTTCACGTTTAGGTCTGGGATTTGCCCTGATGTGGCTCATACTTTCGCATTTTTCGCATGCTTGTTGGCCACATCCTGGGCCTTTTCTAGTTTGGATCACGTAGTAATATGGTACCAGAATGAAACAGTCAACTAAACCTGGATTCGATCAATATTCTAGAGGATAACACCGGTTAGGTTTGAGTTAGGTGTGGTATTTGCCATCATCTGGCTCATACTTTCGCACTTTTCGCATACTTTTTGGCCAGATCCTGGGCTTAATCTGGTTTGGATCTCGTAGTAATGCGTTACCATACTGAAACAGTCAATTAAATTTGGCCTCGATCAATATTTTAAAGGATAACTCCGGTTGGGTCTCGTTTAGGTCTGGGATTTGCGCCCATCTGGCTTGTACTTTCGCATTCTTGGCACACTTGTTGGCCAGTTCCTGGGCTTTTTCCGGTTTGGATCACGTAGTAGTGTGGTTACAGACTGAAACAGCCAATTCAACTTGGTTTCGATCAATATTTTAGAGGATCACACCGATTAGGTTTGTGTTAGGCCTGGTATTTGCAATCATCTGGCTCATACTTTCGCACTCTTCGCATACTTGTTGGCCAGATCCGGGTCTTTTTCTGGTTTGGATCTCGTAGTAATGTGGTACCAGAGTGAAACAGTCAATTAAACGTGGCCTCGATCGATATTTTAAAGGATAACTCCGGTTGTGTCTCGTTTAGGTCTGGTATTTACCCGCATCCGGCTCATACATTCGCATTCTTCGCCTACATGTTGGCCAGATCCTGTGTTTCTTTCTGGTTTTGGTCATGCAGTAATGCGGTAACAGGCTGAAACAGCCAATTCAACTTGGTTTCGATCAATAGTTTAGAGGATCACACCGGTTAGGTTTGTGTGAGGCCTGGTATTTGCAGTCATCAGGCTCATAATTTCGCATTCTTCCCATACTTGTTGGCCAGATCCTGCCTTTCTTTCTGGTTTTGGTCATGCAGTAATGCGGTAACAGGCTGAAACAGCCAATTCAACTTGGTTTCGATCAATATTTAAGAAGATAACACCGGTTAGGTTTGTGTTAGGCCAGGTGTTTGCAATCATCTGGGTCATACTTTCGCGTTCATCGCACACTTGTTGGCCAGATCCTGGACTTTTTCTGGTTTGGATCTCGTATTAATGTGGTACCAGAATGAAACTGCCAATTAAACCTGGATTCGATCAATATTTTAGACGATCACACCGATTAGGTTTGTGTTAGGTGTGGTATTTGCAATCATCTGGCTCATACTTTCGCACTTTTCGCATACTTTTTGGCCAGATCCTGGGCTTTTTCTGGTTTGGATCTCGTAGTAATGCGTTACCATACTGAAACAGTCAATTAAATTTGGCCTCGATCAATATTTTAAAGGATAACTCCGGTTGGGTCTCGTTTAGGTCTGGGATTTGCGCCCATCTGGCTTGTACTTTCGCATTCTTGGCACACTTGTTGGCCAGTTCCTGGGCTTTTTCTGGTTTGGATCACGTAGTAGTGTGGTTACAGACTGAAACAGCCAATTCAACTTGGTTTCGATCAATATTTTAGAGGATCACACCGATTAGGTTTGTGTTAGACCTGGTATTTGCAATCATCTTGCTCATTCTTTCGCATTTCTCGCATGCTTGTTGGCCAGATCCACGGCTTTTTCTGGTTGGGATTGTGTAGTAATGTGGTACCACACTAAACAGTCAATTCAACCTGACCTGGATCAATATTTTAAAGTATAACACCGGTTAGTTCATGTTTAGGTCTGAGATTTGCCCTGATCTGGCTCATGCATTCGCATTTCTCGCATGCTTGTTGGCCAGATCCTGGACTTTTTCTGGTTTGTATCACGTAGTAATGCGGTTCCACACTGAAGCAGTCAGTTGATCCTGTTTTCGATCAATATTTTAAAGTATAACACCGGTTGGTTCACGTTTAGGACTGGGTTTTGCCCTCATCTGTCTCATACTTTCGCATTCTTCGCATACCTGTTGGCCTGATCCTGGGCTTTTTCTGGTTTGGATCACGCAGCAATGTGGTACCAGAATGGAACAGTCAATTAAACCTGGTTTCGATGAATATTTTGGATGATAGGACCGATGAGGTTTGTGTTAGGTTTGGTATTTGCAATCATCTAGCTCATACTTTCGCATTCTTCGCACACTTGTTCGCCATATCCTGTGCTTTTTCAGGTTTGTATCACGTAGTAATGCGGTTCCACACTGAAGCAGTCAGTTGATCCTGATTTCGATTAATAATTTAACGGATAACTCCGGTTGGGTCTCGTCTAGGTCTGGTATTTACCCGCATCTGGCTCATACATTCGCATTCTTCGCCTACTTGTTGGCCAGATCCTGTGTTTCTTTCTGGTTTGGATCACGTAGTAATGTGGTACCAGAATGAAAAAGTCAATTCAACTTGGTTTCGATCAATATTTTAGAGGATCACACCGGTTAGGTTTGTGTGAGGCCTGGTTTTTGCAGTCATCAGGCTCATAATTTCGCATTCTTCCCATACTTGTTAGCCAGATCCTGTCTTTCTTTCTGGTTTTGGTCACGCAGTAATGCGGTAACAGGCTGAAACAGCCAATTCAACTTGGTTTCGATCAATATTTAAGAGGATAACACCGTTTAGGTTTGTGTTAGGCCTGGTATTTGGAATCATCAGGCGCACACTTTCGCATTCTTCGCATACCTGTTGGCCTGATCCTGGCCTGTTTCTGGTTTGGATCACGCACTAATGTGGTACAAAAATGAAACAGTTAACTAAACCTGGTTCCGATCAATATTTAAGAGGATAACACCGGTTAGGTTTGTGTTAGGCCAGGTGTTTGCAATCATCTGGGTCATACTTTCGCGTTCATCGCACACTTGTTGGCCAAATCCTGGGATTTTTCTGGTTTGTATCACGTAGTAATGTGGTACCAGAATGAAACTGTCAATTAAACCTGGATTCGATCAATATTTTGGAGGATCACACCGATTAGGTTTGTGTTAGACCTGGTATTTGCAATCATCTTCCTCATTCTTTCGCATTTCTCGCATGCTTGTTGGCCAGATCCAGGGCTTTTTCTGGTTGGGATTGTGTAGTAATGTGGTACCACACTAAACAGTCAATTAAACCTGACCTGGATCAATATTTTAAAGTATAACACCGGTTAGTTCATGTTTAGGTCTGAGATTTGCCCTGATCTGGCTCATACTTTCGCATTTCTCGCATGCTTGTTGGCCAGATCATGTGCTTTTTCTAGTGTGGATCACGTAGTAATGCGGTTCCACACTGAAGCAGTCAGTTGATCCTGTTTTCGATCAATATTTTAAAGTATAACACCGGTTGGTTCACGTTTAGGTCTGGGTTTTGCCCTCATTTGTCTCATACTTTCGCATTCTTCGCATACCTGTTGGCCTGATCCTGGGCTTTTTCTGGTTTGGATCACGCAGCAATGTGGTACCAGAATGGAACAGTCAATTAAACGTGGCCTCGATCAATATTTTAAAGGATAACTCCGGTTGGGTCTCGTCTAGGTCTGGTATTTACCCGCATCTGGCTCATACATTCGCATTCTTCGCCTACTTGTTGGCCAGATCCTGTGTTTCTTTCTGGTTTGGATCACGTAGTAATGTGGTACCAGATTGAAAAAGTCAATTCAACTTGGTTTCGATCAATATTTTAGAGGATCACACCGGTTAGGTTTGTGTGAGGCCTGGTATTTGCAGTCATCAGGCTCATACTTTCGCACTCTTCCCATACTTGTTGGCCAGATCCTGTCTTTCTTTCTGGTTTGGGTCACGCAGTAATGCGGTAACAGGCTGAAACAGCCAATTCAACTTGGTTTCGATCAATATTTAAGAGGATAACACCGTTTAGGTTTGTGTTAGGCCTGGTATTTGCAATCATCTGGCTCATACTTTCGCATTCTTCGCATACCTGTTGGCCTGATCCTGGCCTGTTTCTGGTTTGGATCACGCACTAATGTGGTACAAAAATGAAACAGTTAATTAAACCTGGTTCCGATCAATATTTAAGAGGATAACACCGGTTAGGTTTGTGTTAGGCCAGGTGTTTGCAATCATCTGGGTCATACTTTCGCGTTCATCGCACACTTGTTGGCCAGATCCTGGACTTTTTCTGGTTTGGATCTCGTATTAATGTGGTATCAGAATGAAACTGCCAATTAAACCTGGATTCGATCAATATTTTAGACGATCACACCGATTAGGTTTGTGTTAGACCTGGTATTTGCAATCATCTTCCTCATTCTTTCGCATTTCTCGCATGCTTGTTGGCCAGATCCAGGGCTTTTTCTGGTTGGGATTGTGTAGTAATGTGGTACCACACTAAACAGTCAATTAAACCTGACCTGGATCAATATTTTAAAGTATAACACCGGTTAGTTCATGTTTAGGTCTGAGATTTGCCCTGATCTGGCTCATACTTTCGCATTTCTCGCATGCTTGTTGGCCAGATCCTGGGCTTTTTCTAGTGTGGATCACGTAGTAATAAGTTACCAGAATGAAACAGTCAACTAAACCTGGATTCGATCAATATTTTAGAGGATCTCACCAGTTAGGTTTGTGTTAGGCCTGGTATTTGCAATCATCTGGCTCATACTTTCGCATTCTTCCCATACTTGTTGGCCAGATCCTGTCTTTCTTTCTGGTTTGGGTCACGCAGTAATGCGGTAACAGGCTGAAACAGCCAATTCAACTTGGTTTCGATCAATATTTAAGAGGATAACACCTTTTAGGATTGCGTTAGGTCTGGTATTTGCAATCATCTGCCTCATTCTTTCGCATTATTCGCATACTTGTCGGCCAGATCCTGGGCTTTTTCTGGTTTGTATCACGTAGTAATGCGGTTCCACACTAAACACTCAAATAAACCTGACCTGGATCAATATTTTAAAGTATAACACCGTTTAGTTCACGTTTAGGTCTAGGATTTGCCCTCATCTGTCTCATACTTTCGCATTCTTCGCATACCTGTTAGGCTGGTCCTGGGCTTTTTCTGGTTTGGATCACGCAGTACTGTGGTACCAGACTGAAACAGCCAATTCAACTTGGTTTCGATCAATATTTAAGAGGACAACACCGTTTAGGTTTGTGGTAGGTCTGGTATTTGCAATCATCTGTCTCATACTTTCGCATTTCTCGTATGATTGTTGGCCAGATCCTGGGCTTTCTCTGGTTGGGATTGTGTTGTAATGTGGTACCACACTAAACACTCAAATAAACCTGACCTGGATCAATATTTTGAAGTATAACACCGGTTAGTTCACGTTTAGGTCTGGGGTTTGCCCTCATCTGGCTCATTCTTTCGCAATGTCTGCATTCTTGTTGGCCAGATCCTGGGCTTTTTCTAGTTTGGATCACGTAGTAATACGGTACCAGAATAAAACAGTCAACTAAACCTGGATTCGAGCAATATTTTAGAGGATCACACCGTTTAGGTTTGTGTTAGGCCTGGTATTTGCAATCATCTGGCTCATACTTTCGCATTTCTCGCATGCTTGTTGGCCAGATCCTGGGCTTTTTCTGGTTTGGATCACGTAGTAATACGGTACCAGAATGAAACAGTCAACTAAACCTGGATTCGATCAATATTTTAGACGATCACACCGAATAAGTTTGTGTTAGGCCTGGTATTTGCAATCATCTGGCTCATACTGTCGCATTCTTCCCAAACTTGTTGGCCAGATCCTGGGCTTTTTCTGGTTTGGACCACGTAGTAATGTGGTACCAGAATGAAACTGTCAACTAAACCTGGATTCGATCAATATTTTAGGGGATCACACCGGATAGGTTTGTGTTAGGCCTGGTGTTTGCAATCATCTGGCTCATACTTTCGCATTCATCGCACACTTGTTGGCCAGATCCTGGACTTTTTCTGGTTCGGATCTCGTAGTAATGTGGTACCACACTGAAACAGTCAATTCAACTTGGTTTCGATCAATATTTTACAGGATAACACCCTTTAGGTTTGTGTTAGGTCAGGTATTTGCAATCATCTGGCTCATACTGTCGCATTCTTCCCAAACTTGTTGGCCAGATCCTGGGCTTTTTCTGGTTTGGACCACGTAGTAATGTGGTACCAGAATGAAACTGTCAACTAAACCTGGATTCGATCAATATTTTAGGGGATCACACCGGATAGGTTTGTGTTAGGCCTGGTGTTTGCAATCATCTGGCTCATACTTTCGCATTCATCGCACACTTGTTGGCCAGATCCTGGACTTTTTCTGGTTCGGATCTCGTAGTAATGTGGTACCACACTGAAACAGTCAATTCAACTTGGTGTCGATCAATATTTTACAGGATAACACCGTTTAGGTTTGTGTTAGGTCTGGTATTTGCAATCATCTGGCTCATACATTCGCGTTCTTCGCACACTTGTTGGCCAGATCCTGGGCTTTTTCTGGTTTGGATCTCGTAGTAATGTGGTACCACACTGAAACAGTCAATTCAACTTGGTGTCGATCAATATTTTACAGGATAACACCGTTTAGGTTTGTGTTAGGTCTGGTATTTGCAATCATCTGGCTTATACTTTTGCATTCTTCGCACACTTGTTGGCTAGATTCTGGGCTTTCTCAGGTTTGGATCACGTAGTAGTGTGGTACCAGACTGAAACAGCCAATTCAACTTGGTTTCGATCAATATTTCAGTGGACAACACCGTTTAGGTTTGTGTTAGGCCTGGTATTTGCAATCATCTGGGTCATACTTTCGCACTCTTCGCATACTTGTTGGCCAGATCCTGGACTTTTTCTGGTTCGGATCTCGTAGTAATGTGGTACCACACTGAAACAGTCAATTCAACTTGGTGTCGATCAATATTTTACAGGATAACACCCTTTAGGTTTGTGTTAGGTCAGGTATTTGCAATCATCTGGCTCATACTGTCGCATTCTTCCCAAACTTGTTGGCCAGATCCTGGGCTTTTTCTGGTTTGGACCACGTAGTAATGTGGTACCAGAATGAAACTGTCAACTAAACCTGGATTCGATCAATATTTTAGGGGATCACACCGGATAGGTTTGTGTTAGGCCTGGTGTTTGCAATCATCTGGCTCATACTTTCGCATTCATCGCACACTTGTTGGCCAGATCCTGGACTTTTTCTGGTTCGGATCTCGTAGTAATGTGGTACCACACTGAAACAGTCAATTCAACTTGGTGTCGATCAATATTTTACAGGATAACACCGTTTAGGTTTGTGTTAGGTCTGGTATTTGCAATCATCTGGCTCATACATTCGCGTTCTTCGCACACTTGTTGGCCAGATCCTGGGCTTTTTCTGGTTTGGATCTCGTAGTAATGTGGTAGCATACTGAAGCAGTCAATTAAACGTGGCCCCGATCAATATTTTAAGGGATAACTCCGGTTGGGTCTCGTCTAGGTCTGGTATTTACCCGCATCTGGCTCATACATTCGCATTCTTCGCCTACTTGTTGGCCAGATCCCGTGTTTCTTTCTGGTTTGGATCACGTAGTAATGTGGTACCAGATTGAAAATGTCAATTCAACTTGGTTTCGATCAATATTTTAGAGGATCACACCGTTTAGGTTTGTGTTAGGCCTGGTATTTGGAATCATCTGGCGCATACTTTCGCATTCTTCGCATACCTGTTGGCCTGATCCTGGCCTGTTTCTGGTTTGGATCACGCACTAATGTGGTACAAAAATGAAACAGTTAATTAAACCTGGTTCCGATCAATATTTAAGAGGATAACACCGGTTAGGTTTGTGTTAGGCCAGGTGTTTGCAATCATCTGGGTCATACTTTCGCGTTCATCGCACACTTGTTGGCCAGACCCTGGACTTTTTCTGGTTTGTATCACGTAGTAATGCGGTTCCACACTGAAGCAGTCAGTTGATCCTCTTTTCGATCAATATTTTAAAGTATAACACCGGTTGGTTCACGTTAAGTTCTGGGTTTTGCCCTCATCTGTCTCATACTTTCGCATTCTTCGCATACCTGTTGGCCTGATCCTGGGCTTTTTCTGGTTTGGATCACGCGGCAATGTGGTACCAGAATGAAACAGTCAATTAAACCTGGTTTCGATGAATATTTTGGATGACAGGACCGTTTAGGTTTGTGTTAGGTTTGGTATTTGCAATCATCTGGCTCATACTTCCGCATTCTTCGCACACTTGTCCGCCAAATCCTGTGCTTTTTCAGATTTGTATCACGTAGTAATGCGGTTCCACACTAAAGCAGTCAGTTGATCCTGATTTCGATTAATATTTTAACGGATAACTCCGGTTGGGTCTCGCCTATGACTGGTATAACCAATCATCTGGCCCATACTTTCGCATTTTTCGCATACTTCTTGGCCAGATCCTGGGCTTTTTCTGGTTTGGATCACGTAGTAATATGGTACCAGAATGAAACAGTCAACTAAACCTGGATTCGATCAATATTGTCGAGGATAACACCGTTTATGTTTGTGTTAGGTCTGGTATTTGCAATCATCTGGTGCATACTTTCGCATTTCTCGCATGCTTGTTGGCCAGATCCTGGGCTTTTTCTGGTTTGGATCACGTAGTAATGTGGTACCAGAATGAAACAGTCAACTAAACCTGGATCCGATCAATATTTAAGAGGATAACACCGTTTAGGTTTGTGTTAGGCCTGGTATTTGCTATCATCTGGTGCATACTTTCGCATTTCTCGTATGCTTGTTGGCCAGATCCTGGGCTCTTTCTGGTTGGGATTGTGTAGTAATGTGGTGCCACACTAAACAGTCAATTAAACCTGACCTCGAACAAGAAAAACGCCGATTGGTTCACGTTTTGGTCTGGGGTTTGCCCTCATCTGTCTCATACATTCGAATTCTTCGCATACCTATTGACCTGATACTGGGCTTTTCCTGGTTTGTATCACGTAGTAATGTGGTACCAGAATGAAACTGTCAATTAAACCTGGTTTCGGTCAATATTTTAGACGATCACACCGATTAGGTTTGTGTTAGACCTGGTATTTGCAATCATCTGGCTCATACTTCCGCATTCTTCGCACACTTGTCCGCCAAATCCTGTGCTTTTTCAGATTTGTATCACGTAGTAATGCGGTTCCACACTGAAGCAGTCAGTTGATCCTGATTTCGATTAATATTTTAACGGATAACTCCGGTTGGGTCTCGCCTATGACTGGTATAACCAATCATCTGGCCCATACTTTCGCATTTTTCGCATACTTCTTGGCCAGATCCTGGGCTTTTTCTGGTTTGGATCACGTAGTAATATGGTACCAGAATGAAACAGTCAACTAAACCTGGATTCGATCAATATTGACGAGGATAACACCGTTTATGTTTGTGTTAGGTCTGGTATTTGCAATCATCTGGTGCATACTTTCGCATTTCTCGCATGCTTGTTGGCCAGATCCTGGGCTTTTTCTGGTTTGGATCACGTAGAAATATGGTACCAGAATGGAACAGTCAACTAAACCTGGATTCGATCAATACTTTAGAGGATCTCACCAGTTAGGTTTGTGTTAGGCCTGGTATTTGCAATCATCTGGCTCATACTTTCGCATTTTTCGCGTACTTGTTGGCCAGATCCTGGGACTTTTCTGGTTTGTATCACGTAGTAATGTGGTACCAGGATGAAACTGTCAATTAAACCTGGATTCGATCAATATTTTAGAGGATAACACCGGTTAGTTCACGTTTAGGTCTGGGATTTGCACTCATCTGGCTCATACTTTCGCATTTTTCGCATACTTGTTGGCCAGATCCTGGGCTTTTTCTAGTTTGGATCGCGTAGTAATATGGTACCAGAATGAAACAGTCAACTAAACCTGGATTCGATCAATATTTTAGAGGATAACACCAGTTAGGTTTGTGTTAGGCCTGGTATTTGCAATCATCTGGCTCATACTTTCGCATTTTTCGCATACTTGTTGGCCAGATCCTGGGATTTTTCTGGTTTGTATCACGTAGTAATGTGGTACCGGAATGAAACTGTCAATTAAACCTGGATTCGATCAATATTTTAGAGGATAACACCGATTAGGTTTGTGTATGGCCTGGTATTTGCAATCATCTGGCTCATACTTTCGCACTCTTCGCATACTTGTTGGCCAGATCCTGTGTTTTTTTCTGGTTGGTATCACGTAGTAATGTGGTAACAGAATGAAACAGTCAATTCAACTTGGTTTCGATCAATATTTTAGAGGATAACACCTTTTAGGTTTGTGTTAGGTCTGGTATTTGCAATCATCTGCCTCATACTTTCGCATTATTCGCATACTTATCGGCCAGATCCTGGGCTTTTTCTGGTTTGTATCACGTAGTAATGCGGTTCCACACTGAAGCAGTCAGTTGATCGTGATTTCGATCAATATTTTAACGGATAACTCCGGTTGGGTCTCGCTTAGGACTGGTAAAAGCAATCATCCTGCTCTTACTTTCGCATTTTTCGCACACTTCTTGGCCAGATCCTGGGCATTTTCTGATTTGGATCACGTAGTAATATGGTACCAGAATGAAACAGTCAACTAAACCTGGATTCGATCAATATTTTACAGGATCACACCGGTTCGGTTTGTGTTAGGTCTGGTATTTGCAATCATCTGGCTCATACTTTCGCACTCTTCGAATACTTGTTGGCCAGATCCTGGACTTTTTCTGGTTCGGATCTCGTAGTAATATGGAACCAGAATGAAACACTCAAATAAACCTGGATTCGATCAATATTTTAGAGGATCACACCGGTTAGGTTTGTGTTAGGCCTGGTATTTGCAATCGTCTGGCTCATACTTTCGCATTCTTCGCATACCTGTTGGCCTGATCCTGGGCTTTTTCTGGTTTGGATCACGCGGCAATGTGGTACCAGAATGAAACAGTCAATTAAACCTGGTTTCGATGAATATTTTGGATGACAGGACCGTTTAGGTTTGTGTTAGGTTTGGTATTTGCAATCATCTGGCTCATACTTTCGCATTCTTCGCACACTTGTCCGCCAAATCCTGTGCTTTTTCAGGTTCGTATCACGTAGTAATGCGGTTCCACACTGAAGCAGTCAGTTGATCCTGATTTCGATTAATATTTTAACGGATCACTCCGGTTGGGTCTCGTCTAGGTCTGGTATTTACCCGCATCTGGCTCATACATTCGCATTCTTCGCCTACTTGTTGGCCAGATCCTGGACTTTTTCTGGTTCGGATCTCGTAGTAATATGGAACCAGAATGAAACACTCAAATAAACCTGGATTCGATCAATATTTTAGAGGATCACACCGGTTCGGTTTGTGTTAGGTCTGGTATTTGCAATCATCTGGCTCATACTTTCGCACTCTTCGAATACTTGTTGGCCAGATCCTGGACTTTTTCTGGTTCGGATCTCGTAGTAATATGGAACCAGAATGAAACACTCAAATAAACCTGGATTCGATCAATATTTTAGAGGATAACACCGATTAGGTTTGTGTATGGCCTGGTATTTGCAATCATCTGGCTCATACTTTCGCACTCTTCGCATACTTGTTGGCCAGATCCTGTGTTTCTTTCTGGTTTGGATCACGTAGTAATGTGGTACCAGATTGAAAAAGTCAATTCAACTTGGTTTCGGTCAATATTTTAGAGGATCACACCGGTTAGGTTTGTGTGAGGCCTGGTATTTGCAGTCATCAGGCTCATAATTTCGCATTCTTCCCATACTTGTTGGCCAGATCCTGTCTTTCTTTCTGGTTTTGGTTACGCAGTAATGCGGTAACAGGCTGAAACAGCCAATTCAACTTGGTATAGATCAATATTTAAGAGGACAACACCGTTTAGGTTTGTGTTAGGTCTGGTATTTGCAATCATCTGGTTCATACTTTCGCATTTTTCGCATATTTGTTGACCAGATCCTGGGCTTTTTCTGGTTGGGATTGTGTAGTAATGTGGTACTACACTAAACACTCAAATAAACCTAACCTGGATCAATATTTTAAAGTATAACACCGGTTAGTTCACGTTTAGGTCTGGGATTTGCCCTCATCTGGCTCATACTTTCGCATTTTTCGCATTCTTGTTGGCCAGATCCTGGGCTCTTTCTGGTTTGGATCACGTGGATATGTGGTACCAGGATGAAACTGTCAATTAAACCTGGATTCGATCAATATTTTAGAGGATCACACCGATTAGGTTTGTGTAAGGCCTGGTATTTGGAATCATCTGGCTCATACTTTCGCACTCTTCGCATACTTGTTTGCCAGATCCTGGGATTTTTCTGGTTTGTATCACGTAGTAATGTGGTACCAGAATGGAACTGTCATTTAAACCTGGATTCGATCAATATTTTAGAGGATAACTCCGTTAGTGTCTCGTCTAGGTCTTGTATTTACCCGCATCTGGCTCATACATTCGCATTCCCCGCCTACTTGTTGGCCAGATCCTGTGTTTCTTTCTGTTTTGGATCACGTAGTAATGTGGTACCAGATTGAAAAGGTCAATTCAAATTGGTTTCGATCAATATTTTAGAGGATCTCACCGGTTAGGTTTGTGTGAGGCCTGGTATTTGCAATCATCAGGCTCATACTTTCGCATTCTTCCCATACTTGTTGGCCAGATCCTGTGTTTCTTTCTGGTTTGGGTCACGCAGTAATGCGGTAACAGGCTGAAACAGCCAATTCAACTTGGTTTCGATCAATATTTAAGAGGATAACACCGTTTAGGTTTGTGTTAGGCCTGGTATTTGGAATCATCTGGCGCATACTTTCGCATTCTTCGCATACCTGTTGGCCTGATCCTGGACTTTTTCTGGTTTGGATCTCGTATTAATGTGGTACCAGAATGAAACTGCCAATTAAACCTGGATTCGATCAATATTTTAGACGATCACACCGATTAGGTTTGTGTTAGGCCTGGTATTTGCAATCATCTGGCTCATACTTTCGCACTTTTCGCATACTTGTTGGCCAGATCCTGGGATTTTTCTGGTTTGTATCACGTAGTAATGTGGTACCAGAATGAAACTGCCAATTAAACCTGGATTCGATCAATATTTTGGAGGATCACACCGATTAGGTTTGTGTTAGACCTGGTATTTGCAATCATCTTGCTCATCCTTTCGCATTTCTCGCATGCTTGTTGGCCAGATCCAGGGCTTTTTCTGGTTGGGATTGTGTAGTAATGTGGTACCACACTAAACAGTCAATTAAACCTGACCTGGATCAATATTTTAAAGTATAACACCGGTTAGTTTATGTTTAGGTCTGAGATTTGCCCTGATCTGGCTCATACTTTCGCATTTCTCGCATGCTTGTTGGCCAGATCCTGGGCTTTTTCTAGTGTGGATCACGTAGTAATAAGTTACCAGAATGAAACAGTCAACTAAACCTGGATTCGATCAATATGTTAGAGGATCACACCGATTAGGTTTGTGTTAGGCCTGGTATTTGCAATCATCTGGCACATACTTTCGCACTCTTCGCATACATGTTGGCCAGATCCTGGACTTTTTCTGGTTTGGATCTCGTAGTAATGTGGTACCACACTGAAACAGTCAATTCAACTTGGTTTCGATCAATATTTTAGAGGATCACACCGATTAGGTTTGTGTTAGGCCTGGTATTTGCAATCATCTGGCTCATACTTTCGCACTCTTCGCATACTTGTTGGCCAGATCCTGGTCTTTTTCTGGTTTGGATCTCGTAGTAATGTGGTACCAGAATGAAACAGTCAATTAAACGTGGCCTCGATCAATATTTTAAAGGATAACTCCGGTTAGGTCTCGTCTAGGTCTGGTATTTACCCGCATCTGGCTCATACATTCGCATTCTTCGCCTACTTGTTGGCCAGATCCTCTGTTTCTTTCTGGTTTGGATCACGTAGTAATGTGGTACCAGATTGAAAAAGTCAATTCAACTTGGTTTTGATCAATATTTAAGAGGATAACACCGTTTAGGTTTGTGTTAGGCCTGGTATTTGCAATCATCTGGCTCATACTTTCGCATTCTTCGCATACCTGTTGGCCTGATCCTGGCCTGTTTCTGGTTTGGAACACGCACTAATGTGGTACAAAAATGAAACAGTCAATTAAACCTGGTTCCGATCAATATTTAAGAGGATAACACCGTTTAGGTTTGTGTTAGGCCTGGTATTTGCTATCATCTGGTGCATACTTTCGCATTTCTCGTATGCTCGTTGGCCAGATCCTGGGCTCTTTCTGGTTGGGATTGTGTAGTAATGCGGTGCCACACTAAACAGTCAATTAAACCTGACCTCGAACAAGAAAAACGCCGATTGGTTCACGTTTTGGTCTGGGATTTGCCCTCATCTGTCTCATACTTTCGAATTCTTCGCATACCTATTGGCCTGATCCTGGGCTTTTCCTGGTTTGTATCACGTAGTAATGTGGTACCAGAATGAAACTGTCAATTAAACCTGGATTCGATCAATATTTTAGACGATCACACCGATTAGGTTTGTGTTAGACCTGGTATTTGCAATCATCTTGCTCATACTTTCGCATTTCTCGCATGCTTGTTGGCCTGATCCTGGACTTTTTCTGGTTTGTATCACGTAGTAATGCGGTTCCACACTGAAGCAGTCAGTTGGTCCTGTTTTCGATCAATATTTTAAAGTATGACACCGGTTAGTTCACGTTTAGGTCTGGGATTTGCACTCATCAGGCTCATACTTTCGCATTTTTCGCATACTTGTTGGCCAGATCCTGGGCTTTTTCTAGTTTGGATCACGTAGAAATATGGTACCAGAATGAAACAGTCAACTAAACCTGGATTCGATCAATATTTTAGAGGATAACTCCGTTAGTGTCTCGTCTAGGTCTTGTATTTACCCGCATCTGGCTCATACATTCGCATTCCCCGCCTACTTGTTGGCCAGATCCTGTGTTTCTTTCTGTTTTGGATCACGTAGTAATGTGGTACCAGATTGAAAAGGTCAATTCAAATTGGTTTCGATCAATATTTTAGAGGATCACACCGGTTAGGTTTGTGTGAGGCCTGGTATTTGCAATCATCAGGCTCATACTTTCGCATTCTTCCCATACTTGTTGGCCAGATCCTGTGTTTCTTTCTGGTTTGGGTCACGCAGTAATGCGGTAACAGGCTGAAACAGCCAATTCAACTTGGTTTCGATCAATATTTAAGAGGATAACACCGTTTAGGTTTGTGTTAGGCCTGGTATTTGGAATCATCTGGCGCATACTTTCGCATTCTTCGCATACCTGTTGGCCTGATCCTGGACTTTTTCTGGTTTGGATCTCGTATTAATGTGGTACCAGAATGAAACTGCCAATTAAACCTGGATTCGATCAATATTTTAGACGATCACACCGATTAGGTTTGTGTTAGGCCTGGTATTTGCAATCATCTGGCTCATACTTTCGCACTTTTCGCATACTTGTTGGCCAGATCCTGGGATTTTTCTGGTTTGTATCACGTAGTAATGTGGTACCAGAATGAAACTGCCAATTAAACCTGGATTCGATCAATATTTTGGAGGATCACACCGATTAGGTTTGTGTTAGACCTTTTTTTTTTTTTTTTTTTTTTGTCGTGGGGAAAATCTTCGAAAGACTCCCTCCCACCTCCTTGGGGAGAGGTGGGAGGGGTGTGTGGGATTCCCCACGCCCGTACAACGACAGGCGCGGGACCTACCCACTAAAAACCCCACGGTGACCCTTCGGCACGCTTTGGGAGGATACCGGGAATCGCTCGAAGCATTCTTCCGGTATCCTCCCCGTGCCCGCGCTTTCGCGCCCATCCCCCGGGGGGACAATCGGTCCCCCCCAGTAGACACACGGCCTCATAGCGGCGGGACGGGGCCACTCCATCCCGCCGCTATCCGTCCCGGGGCCGCGTTTAGTGGCGGCTGCGAGCCCCAACTCGCAACCGCCCGCGGCCCCGTTTCCACCCCTCGGCGGCCGGGCGTTCATGGCCGCACCAGACCGCCGAGGGTGCCTCCCCTTGCGTCGGACCGGTAGGGGGAGGCACTCCTACCTCCAACCGGTCCGACCCGGCGCTTTGTGTTAGACCTGGTATTTGCAATCATCTTGCTCATTCTTTCGCATTTCTCGCATGCTTGTTGGCCAGATCCAGGGCTTTTTCTGGTTGGGATTGTGTAGTAATGTGGTACCACACTAAACAGTCAATTAAACCTGACCTGGATCAATATTTTAAAGTATAACACCGGTTAGTTTATGTTTAGGTCTGAGATTTGCCCTGATCTGGCTCATACTTTCGCATTTCTCGCATGCTTGTTGGCCAGATCCTGGGCTTTTTCTAGTGTGGATCACGTAGTAATAAGTTACCAGAATGAAACAGTCAACTAAACCTGGATTCGATCAATATGTTAGAGGATCACACCGATTAGGTTTGTGTTAGGCCTGGTATTTGCAATCATCTGGCACATACTTTCGCACTGTTCGCATACTTGTTGGCCAGATCCTGGACTTTTTCTGGTTTGGATCTCGTAGTAATGTGGTACCACACTGAAACAGTCAATTCAACTTGGTTTCGATCAATATTTTAGAGGATCACACCGATTAGGTTTGTGTTAGGCCTGGTATTTGCAATCATCTGGCTCATACTTTCGCACTCTTCGCATACTTGTTGGCCAGATCCTGGTCTTTTTCTGGTTTGGATCTCGTAGTAATGTGGTACCAGAATGAAACAGTCAATTAAACGTGGCCTCGATCAATATTTTAAAGGATAACTCCGGTTGGGTCTCGTCTAGGTCTGGTATTTACCCGTATCTGGCTCATACATTCGCATTCTTCGCCTACTTGTTGGCCAGATCCTCTGTTTCTTTCTGGTTTGGATCACGTAGTAATGTGGTACCAGATTGAAAAAGTCAATTCAACTTGGTTTTGATCAATATTTAAGAGGATAACACCGTTTAGGTTTGTGTTAGGCCTGGTATTTGCAATCATCTGTCTCATACTTTCGCATTCTTCGCATACCTGTTGGCCTGATCCTGGCCTGTTTCTGGTTTGGAACACGCACTAATGTGGTACAAAAATGAAACAGTCAATTAAACCTGGTTCCGATCAATATTTAAGAGGACAACACCGTTTAGGTTTGTGTTAGGCCTGGTATTTGCTATCATCTGGTGCATACTTTCGCATTTCTCGTATGCTCGTTGGCCAGATGCTGGGCTCTTTCTGGTTGGGATTGTGTAGTAATGCGGTGCCACACTAAACAGTCAATTAAACCTGACCTCGAACAAGAAAAACGCCGATTGGTTCACGTTTTGGTCTGGGATTTGCCCTCATCTGTCTCATACTTTCGAATTCTTCGCATACCTATTGGCCTGATCCTGGGCTTTTCCTGGTTTGTATCACGTAGTAATGTGGTACCAGAATGAAACTGTCAATTAAACCTGGATTCGATCAATATTTTAGACGATCACACCGATTAGGTTTGTGTTAGACCTGGTATTTGCAATCATCTTGCTCATACTTTCGCATTTCTCGCATGCTTGTTGGCCTGATCCTGGACTTTTCCTGGTTTGTATCACGTAGTAATGCGGTTCCACACTGAAGCAGTCAGTTGGTCCTGTTTTCGATCAATATTTTAAAGTATAACACCGGTTAGTTCACGTTTAGGTCTGGGATTTGCACTCATCTGGCTCATACTTTCGCATTTTTCGCATACTTGTTGGCCAGATCCTGGGCTTTTTCTAGTTTGGATCACGTAGAAATATGGTACCAGAATGAAACAGTCAACTAAACCTGGATTCGATCAATATTTTAGAGGATCTCACCAGTTAGGTTTGTGTTAGGCCTGGTATTTGCAATCATCTGGCTCATACTTTCGCAATCTTCGCATACTTGTTGGCCAGATCCTGGACCTTTTCTGGTTCAGATCTCGTAGTAATGTGGTACCACACTGAAACAGTCAATTAAACCTGGATTCGATCAATATTTTAAAGTATAACACCGGTTAGTTCACGTTTAGGTCTGGGATTTGCTCTCATCTGGCTCATACTTTCGCACTTTTCGCATACTTGTTGGCCAGATCCTGGGATTTTTCTGGTTTGTATCACGTAGTAATGTGGTACCAGAATGAAACTGTCAATTAAACCTGGATTCGATCAATATTTTGGAGGATCACTCCGATTAGGTTTGTGTTAGACCTGGTATTTGCAATCATCTTGCTCATTCTTTCGCATTTCTCGCATGCTTGTTGGCCAGATCCAGGGCTTTTTCTGGTTGGGATTGTGTAGTAATGTGGTACCACACTAAACAGTCAATTAAACCTGACCTGGATCAATATTTTAAAGTATAACACCGGTTAGTTCATGTTTAGGTCTGAGATTTGCCCTGATCTGGCTCATACTTTCGCATTTCTCGCATGCTTGTTGGCCAGATCCTGGACTTTTTCTGGTTTGTATCACGTAGTAATGCGGTTCCACGCTGAAGCAGTCAGTTGATCCTGTTTTCGATTAATATTTTAACGGATAACTCCGGTTGGGTCTCGTCTAGGTCTGGTATTTACCCGCATCTGGCTCATACATTCGCATTCTTCGCCTACTTGTTGGCCAGATCCTGTGTTTCTTTCTGGTTTGGATCACGTAGTAATGTGGTACCAGATTGAAAAAGTCAATTCAACTTGGTTTCGATCAATATTTTAGAGGATCACACCGTTTAGGTTTGTGTTAGGCCTGGTATTTGGAATCATCTGGCGCATACTTTCGCATTCTTCGCATACCTGTTGGCCTGATCCTGGCCTGTTTCTGGTTTGGATCACGCACTAATGTGGTACAAAAATGAAACAGTTAATTAAACCTGGTTCCGATCAATATTTAAGAGGATAACACCGGTTAGGTTTGTGTTAGGCCAGGTGTTTGCAATCATCTGGGTCATACTTTCGCGTTCATCGCACACTTGTTGGCCAGACCCTGGACTTTTTCTGGTTTGTATCACGTAGTAATGCGGTTCCACACTGAAGCAGTCAGTTGATCCTCTTTTCGATCAATATTTTAAAGTATAACACCGGTTGGTTCACGTTAAGTTCTGGGTTTTGCCCTCATCTGTCTCATACTTTCGCATTCTTCGCATACCTGTTGGCCTGATCCTGGGCTTTTTCTGGTTTGGATCACGCGGCAATGTGGTACCAGAATGAAACAGTCAATTAAACCTGGTTTCGATGAATATTTTGGATGACAGGACCGTTTAGGTTTGTGTTAGGTTTGGTATTTGCAATCATCTGGCTCATACTTCCGCATTCTTCGCACACTTGTCCGCCAAATCCTGTGCTTTTTCAGATTTGTATCACGTAGTAATGCGGTTCCACACTGAAGCAGTCAGTTGATCCTGATTTCGATTAATATTTTAACGGATAACTCCGGTTGGGTCTCGCCTATGACTGGTATAACCAATCATCTGGCCCATACTTTCGCATTTTTCGCATACTTCTTGGCCAGATCCTGGGCTTTTTCTGGTTTGGATCACGTAGTAATATGGTACCAGAATGAAACAGTCAACTAAACCTGGATTCGATCAATATTGACGAGGATAACACCGTTTATGTTTGTGTTAGGTCTGGTATTTGCAATCATCTGGTGCATACTTTCGCATTTCTCGCATGCTTGTTGGCCAGATCCTGGGCTTTTTCTGGTTTGGATCACGTAGTAATGTGGTACCAGAATGAAACAGTCAACTAAACCTGGTTCCGATCAATATTTAAGAGGATAACACCATTTAGGTTTGTGTTAGGCCTGGTATTTGCTATAATCTGGTGCATACTTTCGCATTTCTCGTATGCTTGTTGGCCAGATCCTGGGCTCTTTCTGGTTGGGATTGTGTAGTAATGTGGTGCCACACTAAACAGTCAATTAAACCTGACCTCGAACAAGAAAAACGCCGATTGGTTCACGTTTTGGTCTGGGGTTTGCCCTCATCTGTCTCATACTTTCGAATTCTTCGCATACCTATTGGCCTGATACTGGGCTTTTCCTGGTTTGTATCACGTAGTAATGTGGTACCAGAATGAAACTGTCAATTAAACCTGGTTTCGGTCAATATTTTAGACGATCACACCGATTAGGTTTGTGTTAGACCTGGTATTTGCAATCATCTTGCTCATACTTTCGCATTTCTCGCATGCTTGTTGGCCAGATCCTGGACTTTTTCTGGTTTGTATCACGTAGTAATGCGGTTCCACACTGAAGCAGTCAGTTGATCCTGTTTTCGATCAATATTTTAAAGTATAACACCGGTTAGTTCACGTTTAGGTCTGGGATTTGCACTCATCTGGCTCATACTTTCGCATTTTTCGCATACTTGTTGGCCAGATCCTGGGCTTTTTCTAGTTTGGATCACGTAGAAATATGGTACCAGAATGGAACAGTCAACTAAACCTGGATTCGATCAATACTTTAGAGGATCTCACCAGTTAGGTTTGTGTTAGGCCTGGTATTTGCAATCATCTGGCTCATACTTTCGCATTTTTCGCGTACTTGTTGGCCAGATCCTGGGATTTTTCTGGTTTGTATCACGTAGTAATGTGGTACCAGGATGAAACTGTCAATTAAACCTGGATTCGATGAATATTTTAGAGGATAACACCGGTTAGTTCACGTTTAGGTCTGGGATTTGCACTCATCTGGCTCATACTTTCGCATTTTTCGCATACTTGTTGGCCAGATCCTGGGCTTTTTCTAGTTTGGATCGCGTAGTAATATGGTACCAGAATGAAACAGTCAACTAAACCTGGATTCGATCAATATTTTAGAGGATAACACCAGTTAGGTTTGTGTTAGGCCTGGTATTTGCAATCATCTGGCTCATACTTTCGCATTTTTCGCATACTTGTTGGCCAGATCCTGGGATTTTTCTGGTTTGTATCACGTAGTAATGTGGTACCGGAATGAAACTGTCAATTAAACCTGGATTCGATCAATATTTTAGAGGATAACACCGATTAGGTTTGTGTTAGGTCTGGTATTTGCAATCATCTGGTGCATACTTTCGCATTTCTCGCATGCTTGTTGGCCAGATCCTGGGCTTTTTCTGGTTTGGATCACGTAGTAATGTGGTACCAGAATGAAACAGTCAACTAAACCTGGTTCCGATCAATATTTAAGAGGATAACACCATTTAGGTTTGTGTTAGGCCTGGTATTTGCTATCATCTGGTGCATACTTTCGCATTTCTCGTATGCTTGTTGGCCAGATCCTGGGCTCTTTCTGGTTGGGATTGTGTAGTAATGTGGTGCCACACTAAACAGTCAATTAAACCTGACCTCGAACAAGAAAAACGCCGATTGGTTCACGTTTTGGTCTGGGGTTTGCCCTCATCTGTCTCATACTTTCGAATTCTTCGCATACCTATTGGCCTGATACTGGGCTTTTCCTAGGTTTGTATCACGTAGTAATGTGGTACCAGAATGAAACTGTCAATTAAACCTGATTTCGGTCAATATTTTAGACGATCACACCGATTAGGTTTGTGTTAGACCTGGTATTTGCAATCATCTTGTTCATACTTTCGCATTTCTCGCATGCTTGTTGGCCAGATCCTGGACTTTTTCTGGTTTGTATCACGTAGTAATGCGGTTCCACACTGAAGCAGTCAGTTGATCCTGTTTTCGATCAATATTTTAAAGTATAACACCGGTTAGTTCACGTTTAGGTCTGGGATTTGCACTCATCTGGCTCATACTTTCGCATTTTTCGCATACTTGTTGGCCAGATCCTGGGCTTTTTCTAGTTTGGATCACGTAGAAATATGGTACCAGAATGGAACAGTCAACTAAACCTGGATTCGATCAATACTTTAGAGGATCTCACCAGTTAGGTTTGTGTTAGGCCTGGTATTTGCAATCATCTGGCTCATACTTTCGCATTTTTCGCATACTTGTTGGCCAGATCCTGGGCTTTTTCTAGTTTGGATCGCGTAGTAATATGGTACCAGAATGAAACAGTCAACTAAACCTGGATTCGATCAATATTTTAGAGGATAACACCAGTTAGGTTTGTGTTAGGCCTGGTATTTGCAATCATCTGGCTCATACTTTCGCATTTTTCGCATACTTGTTGGCCAGATCCTGGGATTTTTCTGGTTTGTATCACGTAGTAATGTGGTACCGGAATGAAACTGTCAATTAAACCTGGATTCGATCAATATTTTAGAGGATAACACCGATTAGGTTTGTGTATGGCCTGGTATTTGCAATCATCTGCCTCATACTTTCGCATTATTCGCATACTTATCGGCCAGATCCTGGGCTTTTTCTGGTTTGTATCACGTAGTAATGCGGTTCCACACTGAAGCAGTCAGTTGATCGTGATTTCGATCAATATTTTAACGGATAACTCCGGTTGGGTCTCGCTTAGGACTGGTAAAAGCAATCATCCTGCTCTTACTTTCGCATTTTTCGCACACTTCTTGGCCAGATCCTGGGCATTTTCTGATTTGGATCACGTAGTAATATGGTACCAGAATGAAACAGTCAACTAAACCTGGATTCGATCAATATTTTACAGGATCACATCGGTTCGGTTTGTGTTAGGTCTGGTATTTGCAATCATCTGGCTCATACTTTCGCACTCTTCGAATACTTGTTGGCCAGATCCTGGACTTTTTCTGGTTCGGATCTCGTAGTAATATGGAACCAGAATGAAACACTCAAATAAACCTGGATTCGATCAATATTTTAGAGGATCACACCGGTTAGGTTTCTGTTAGGCCTGGTATTTGCAATCGTCTGGCTCATACTTTCGCATTCTTCGCATACCTGTTGGCCTGATCCTGGGCTTTTTCTTGTTTGGATCACGCGGCAATGTGGTACCAGAATGAAACAGTCAATTAAACCTGGTTTCGATGAATATTTTGGATGACAGGACCGTTTAGGTTTGTGTTAGGTTTGGTATTTGCAATCATCTGGCTCATACTTTCGCATTCTTCGCACACTTGTCCGCCAAATCCTGTGCTTTTTCAGGTTTGTATCACGTAGTAATGCGGTTCCACACTGAAGCAGTCAGTTGATCCTGATTTCGATTAATATTTTAACGGATCACTCCGGTTGCGTCTCGTCTAGGTCTGGTATTTACCCGCATCTGGCTCATACATTCGCATTCTTCGCCTACTTGTTGGCCAGATCCTGTGTATCTTTCTGGTTTGGATCACGTAGTAATGTGGTACCAGATTGAAAAAGTCAATTCAACTTGGTTTCGGTCAATATTTTAGAGGATCACACCGGTTCGGTTTGTGTGAGGCCTGGTATTTGCAGTCATCAGGCTCATAATTTCGCATTCTTCCCATACTTGTTAGCCAGATCCTGTCTTTCTTTCTGGTCTTGGTTACGCAGTAATGCGGTAACAGGCTGAAACAGCCAATTCAACTTGGTTTCGATCAATATTTAAGAGGATAACACCGTTTAGGTTTGTGTTAGGCCTGGTATTTGGAATCATCTGGCGCATACTTTCGCATTCTTCGCATACCTGTTGGCCTGATCCTGGCCTGT
Organism: Colletes latitarsis; assembly: GCF_051014445.1. Classification (NCBI taxonomy): domain Eukaryota; kingdom Metazoa; phylum Arthropoda; class Insecta; order Hymenoptera; family Colletidae; genus Colletes; species Colletes latitarsis. Next base: position 5,923,059 of record NC_135137.1, read on the forward strand.
TTCTGGTTTGGATCACGCACTAATGTGGTACAAAAATGAAACAGTTAATTAAACCTGGTTCCGATCAATATTTAAGAGGATAACACCGGTTAGGTTTGTGTTAGGCCAGGTGTTTGCAATCATCTGGGTCATACTTTCGCGTTCATCGCACACTTGTTGGCCAGACCCTGGACTTTTTCTGGTTTGTATCACGTAGTAATGCGGTTCCACACTGAAGCAGTCAGTTGATCCTGTTTTCGATCAATATTTTAAAGTATAACACCGGTTGGTTCACGTTAAGTTCTGGGTTTTGCCCTCATCTGTCTCATACTTTCGCATTCTTCGCATACCTGTTGGCCTGATCCTGGGCTTTTTCTGGTTTGGATCACGCAGCAATGTGGTACCAGAATGAAACAGTCAATTAAACCTGGTTTCGATGAATATTTTGGATGATAGGACCGTTTAGGTTTGTGTTAGGTTTGGTATTTGCAATCATCTGGCTCATACTTTCGCATTCTTCGCACACTTGTCCGCCAAATCCTGTGCTTTTTCAGGTTTGTATCACGTAGTAATGCGGTTCCACACTGAAGCAGTCAGTTGATCCTGATTTCGATTAATATTTTAACGGATAACTCCGGTTGGGTCTCGCCTATGACTGGTATAACCAATCATCTGTCCCATACTTTCGCATTTTTCGCATACTTCTTGGCCAGATCCTGGGCTTTTTCTGGTTTGGATCACGTAGTAATGTGGTACCAGAATGAAACAGTCAACTAAACCTGGATCCGATCAATATTTAAGAGGATAACACCGTTTAGGTTTGTGTTAGGCCTGGTATTTGCTATCATCTGGTGCATACATTCGCATTTCTCGCATGCTTGTTGGCCAGATCCTGGACTTTTTCTGGTTTGTATCACGTAGTAATGCGGTTCCACACTGAAGCAGTCAGTTGATCCTGTTTTCGATCAATATTTTAAAGTATAACACCGGTTAGTTCACGTTTAGGTCTGGGATTTGCACTCATCTGGCTCATACTTTCGCATTTTTCGCATACTTGTTGGCCAGATCCTGGGCTTTTTCTAGTTTGGATCGCGTAGTAATATGGTACCAGAATGAAACAGTCAACTAAACCTGGATTCGATCAATATTTTAGAGGATAACACCAGTTAGGTTTGTGTTAGGCCTGGTATTTGCAATCATCTGGCTCATACTTTCGCATTTTTCGCATACTTGTTGGCCAGATCCTGGGATTTTTCTGGTTTGTATCACGTAGTAATGTGGTACCGGAATGAAACTGTCAATTAAACCTGGATTCGATCAATATTTTAGAGGATAACACCGATTAGGTTTGTGTATGGCCTGGTATTTGCAATCATCTGCCTCATACTTTCGCATTATTCGCATACTTATCGGCCAGATCCTGGGCTTTTTCTGGTTTGTATCACGTAGTAATGCGGTTCCACACTGAAGCAGTCAGTTGATCGTGATTTCGATCAATATTTTAACGGATAACTCCGGTTGGGTCTCGCTTAGGACTGGTAAAAGCAATCATCCTGCTCTTACTTTCGCATTTTTCGCACACTTCTTGGCCAGATCCTGGGCATTTTCTGATTTGGATCACGTAGTAATATGGTACCAGAATGAAACAGTCAACTAAACCTGGATTCGATCAATATTTTACAGGATCACATCGGTTCGGTTTGTGTTAGGTCTGGTATTTGCAATCATCTGGCTCATACTTTCGCACTCTTCGAATACTTGTTGGCCAGATCCTGGACTTTTTCTGGTTCGGATCTCGTAGTAATATGGAACCAGAATGAAACACTCAAATAAACCTGGATTCGATCAATATTTTAGAGGATCACACCGGTTAGGTTTCTGTTAGGCCTGGTATTTGCAATCGTCTGGCTCATACTTTCGCATTCTTCGCATACCTGTTGGCCTGATCCTGGGCTTTTTCTTGTTTGGATCACGCGGCAATGTGGTACCAGAATGAAACAGTCAATTAAACCTGGTTTCGATGAATATTTTGGATGACAGGACCGTTTAGGTTTGTGTTAGGTTTGGTATTTGCAATCATCTGGCTCATACTTTCGCATTCTTCGCACACTTGTCCGCCAAATCCTGTGCTTTTTCAGGTTTGTATCACGTAGTAATGCGGTTCCACACTGAAGCAGTCAGTTGATCCTGATTTCGATTAATATTTTAACGGATCACTCCGGTTGCGTCTCGTCTAGGTCTGGTATTTACCCGCATCTGGCTCATACATTCGCATTCTTCGCCTACTTGTTGGCCAGATCCTGTGTATCTTTCTGGTTTGGATCACGTAGTAATGTGGTACCAGATTGAAAAAGTCAATTCAACTTGGTTTCGGTCAATATTTTAGAGGATCACACCGGTTCGGTTTGTGTGAGGCCTGGTATTTGCAGTCATCAGGCTCATAATTTCGCATTCTTCCCATACTTGTTAGCCAGATCCTGTCTTTCTTTCTGGTCTTGGTTACGCAGTAATGCGGTAACAGGCTGAAACAGCCAATTCAACTTGGTTTCGATCAATATTTAAGAGGATAACACCGTTTAGGTTTGTGTTAGGCCTGGTATTTGGAATCATCTGGCGCATACTTTCGCATTCTTCGCATACCTGTTGGCCTGATCCTGGCCTGTTTCTGGTTTGGATCACGCACTAATGTGGTACAAAAATGAAACAGTTAATTAAACCTGGTTCCGATCAATATTTAAGAGGATAACACCGGTTAGGTTTGTGTTAGGCCAGGTGTTTGCAATCATCTGGGTCATACTTTCGCGTTCATCGCACACTTGTTGGCCAGACCCTGGACTTTTTCTGGTTTGTATCACGTAGTAATGCGGTTCCACACTGAAGCAGTCAGTTGATCCTGTTTTCGATCAATATTTTAAAGTATAACACCGGTTGGTTCACGTTAAGTTCTGGGTTTTGCCCTCATCTGTCTCATACTTTCGCATTCTTCGCATACCTGTTGGCCTGATCCTGGGCTTTTTCTGGTTTGGATCACGCAGCAATGTGGTACCAGAATGAAACAGTCAATTAAACCTGGTTTCGATGAATATTTTGGATGATAGGACCGTTTAGGTTTGTGTTAGGTTTGGTATTTGCAATCATCTGGCTCATACTTTCGCATTCTTCGCACACTTGTCCGCCAAATCCTGTGCTTTTTCAGGTTTGTATCACGTAGTAATGCGGTTCCACACTGAAGCAGTCAGTTGATCCTGATTTCGATTAATATTTTAACGGATAACTCCGGTTGGGTCTCGCCTATGACTGGTATAACCAATCATCTGTCCCATACTTTCGCATTTTTCGCATACTTCTTGGCCAGATCCTGGGCTTTTTCTGGTTTGGATCACGTAGTAATGTGGTACCAGAATGAAACAGTCAACTAAACCTGGATCCGATCAATATTTAAGAGGATAACACCGTTTAGGTTTGTGTTAGGCCTGGTATTTGCTATCATCTGGTGCATACATTCGCATTTCTCGCATGCTTGTTGGCCAGATCCTGGACTTTTTCTGGTTTGTATCACGTAGTAATGCGGTTCCACACTGAAGCAGTCAGTTGATCCTGTTTTCGATCAATACTTTAAAGTATAACACCGGTTAGTTCACGTTTAGGTCTGGGATTTGCACTCATCTGGCTCATACTTTCGCATTTATCGCATACTTGTTGGCCAGATCCTGGGCTTTTTCTAGTTTGGATCACGTAGAAATATGGTACCAGAATGGAACAGTCAACTAAACCTGGATTCGATCAATACTTTAGAGGATCTCACCAGTTAGGTTTGTGTTAGGCCTGGTATTTGTAATCATCTGGCTCATACTTTCGCATTTTTCGCGTACTTGTTGGCCAGATCCTGGGATTTTTCTGGTTTGTATCACGTAGTAATGTGGTACCAGGATGAAACTGTCAATTAAACCTGGATTCGATCAATATTTTAGAGGATAACACCGGTTAGTTCACGTTTAGGTCTGGGATTTGCACTCATCTGGCTCATACTTTCTCATTTTTCGGATACTTGTTGGCCAGATCCTGGGCTTTTTCTAGTTTGGATCGCGTAGTAATATGGTACCAGAATGAAACAGTCAACTAAACCTGGATTCGATCAATATTTTAGAGGATAACACCAGTTAGGTTTGTGTTAGGTCTGGTATTTGCAATCATCTGCCTCATACTTTCGCATTATTCGCATACTTATCGGCCAGATCCTGGGCTTTTTCTGGTTTGTATCACGTAGTAATGCGGTTCCACACTGAAGCAGTCAGTTGATCGTGATTTCGATCAATATTTTAACGGATAACTCCGGTTGGGTCTCGCTTAGGACTGGTAAATGCAATCATCCTGCTCTTACTTTCGCATTTTTCGCACACTTCTTGGCCAGATCCTGGGCATTTTCTGATTTGGATCACGTAGTAATATGGTACCAGAATGAAACAGTCAACTAAACCTGGATTCGATCAATATTTTACAGGATCACACCGGTTCGGTTTGTGTTAGGTCTGGTATTTGCAATCATCTGGCTCATACTTTCGCACTCTTCGAATACTTGTTGGCCTGATCCTGGGCTTTTTCTGGTTGGGATTGTGTAGTAATGTGGTACCACACTAAACAGTCAATTAAACCTGACCTGGATCAATATTTTAAAGTATAACACCGGTGAGTTCATGTTTAGGTCTGGGATTGGCCCTCATCTGGCTCATACTTTCGCACTTTTCGCATACTTGTTGGCCAGATCCTGTGTTTCCTTCTCGTTTGGGTCAAGCAGTAATGCGGTAACAGGCTGAAACAGCCAATTCAAGTTGGTTTCGATCAATATTTAGGAGGATAACACCGTTTAGGTTTGTGCTCGGTCTGGTATTTGCTGTCATCTGGCACATATTTTCGCATTTCTCGCATGCTTGTTGGCCAGATCCTTGGCTTTTTCTGGTTGGGATTGTGCAGTAATGTGGAACCACACTAAACAGTCAATTAAACCTGACCTCGATCAATATTTTAAAGTATAACACCGGTAAGTTCACGTTTAGGTCTGGGATTTGCCCTCATGTGGCTCATACTTTCGCATTCTTCCCATACTTGTTGGCCAGATCCTGTCTTTCTTTCTGGTTTGGGTCACGCAGTAATGCGGTAACAGGCTGAAACAGCCAATTCAACTTGGTTTCGATCAATATTTAAGAGGATAACACCGTTTAGGTTTGTGTTAGGCCTGGTATTTGCAATCATCTGGCTCATACTTTCGCATTCTTCGCATACCTGTTGGCCTGATCCTGGCCTGTTTCTGGTTTGGAACACGCACTAATGTGGTACAAAAATGAAACAGTCAATTAAACCTGGTTCCGATCAATATTTAAGAGGATCACACCGATTAGGTTTGTGTTAGACCTGGTATTTGCCCTGATCTGGCTCATACATTCGCATTTCTCGCATGGTTGTTGGCCAGATCCTGGACTTTTTCTGGTTTGTATCACGTAGTAATGCGGTTCCACACTGAAGCAGTCAGTTGATCCTGTTTTCGATCAATATTTTAAAGTATAACACCGGTTGGTTCACGTTTAGGTCTGGGTTTTGTCCTCACCTGTCTCATACTTTCGCATTCTTCGCATACCTGTTGGCCCGATCCTGGGCTTTTTCTGGTTTGGATCACGCAGCAATGTGGTACCAGAATGGAACAGTCAATTCAACTTGGTTTCGATCAATATTTTAGAGGATGACACCCTTTAGGTTTGTCTTAGGTCTGGTATTTGCAATCATCTGGCTCATACTTTCGCATTCTTCGCACACTTGTTCGCCAAATCCTGTGCTTTTTTCTAGTTGGGATCACGTAGTAATGTGGTACCAGACTGAAACAGTCAATTCAACTTGGTTTCGATCAATATTTTAGAGGATAACACCCTTTAGGTTTCTGTTAGGTCTGGTATTTGCAATCATCAGGCTCATAGTTTCGCACTTTTCGCATACTTGTTGGCCAGATCCTGGGCTTTTTCTGGTTTGGATCACGTAGTGATGTGGTAACAGACTGAAACAGTCAATTCAACTTGGTTTCGATCAATATTTTAGAGGATAACACCTTTTAGGTTTGTGATAGGTCTGGTATTTGCAATCATCTGCCTCATACTTTGGCATTTCTCGCATGCCAGTTGGCCAGATCCTGGGCTTTTTCTGGTTGGGATTGTGTAGTAATGTGGTACCACACTAAACAGTCAATTAAACCTGACCTGGATCAATATTTTAAAGTATAACACCGGCTAGTTCATGTTTAGATCTTGGATTTGCCCTGATGTGGCTCATACTTTCGCATTTTTCGCATGCTTGTTGGCCACATCCTGGGCTTTTTCTAGTTTGGATCACGTAGTAATATGGTACCAGACTGAAACAGTCAATTCAACTTGGTTTCGATCAATATTTTAGAGGATAACACCCTTTAGGTTTGTGTTAGGTCTGGTATTTGCAATCATCAGGCTCATAGTTTCGTACTTTTCGCATACTTGTTGGCCAGATCCTGGGCTTTTTCTGGTTTGGATCTCGTAGTAATGTGGTACCACACTGAAAGAGTCAATTCAACTTGGTTTCAATCAATATTTTAGAGGATCACACCGATTAGGTTTGTGTTAGGCCTGGTATTTGCAATCATCTGGCTCATTCTTTCGCAATCTTCGCATAGTTGTTGGCCAGATCCTGTGTTTTTTTCTAGTTGGGATCACGTAGTAATGTGGTACCAGAATAAAACTGTCAATTAAACCTGGATTCGATCAATATTTTAGACGATCACACCGGTTAGGCTTGTGTTAGGCCTGGTGTTTGCAATCATCTGGCTCATACTTTCACATTCTTCCCATACTTGTTGGCCAGATCCTGTGTTTTTTTCTGGTTGGTATCACGTAGTAATGTGGTAACAGACTGAAACAGTCAATTCAACTTGGTTTCGATCAATATTTTAGGGGATAACACCTTTTAGGTTTGTGTTAGGTATGGTATTTGCAATCATCTGCCTCATACTTTCGCATTTCTCGCATGCTTGTTGGCCTGATCCTGGGCTTTTTCTGGTTGGGATTGTGCAGTAATGTGGAACCACACTAAACAGTCAATTAAACCTGACCTCGATCCATATTTTAAAGTATAACACCGGCTAGTTCATGTTTAGGTCTGGGATTTGCCCTCATCTGGCTCATACTTTCGCACTTTTCGCATACTTGTTGGCCAGATCCTGTGTTTCCTTCTCGTTTGGGTCACGCAGTAATGCGGTAACAGGCTGAAACAGCCAATTCAAATTGGTTTCGATCAATATTTAGGAGGATAACACCGTTTAGGTTTGTGCTCGGTCTGGTATTTGCTGTCATCTGGCACATATTTTCGCATTACTCGCATGCTTGTTGGCCAGATCCTTGGCTTTTTCTGGTTGGGATTGTGCAGTAATGTGGAACCACACTAAACAGTCAATTAAACCTGACCTCGATCAATATTTTAAAGTATAACACCGGTAAGTTCACGTTTAGGTCTGGGATTTGCCCTGATGTGGCTCATACTTTCGCATTTTTCGCATGCTTGTTGGCGACATCCTGGGCCTTTTCTAGTTTGGATCACGTAGTAATATGGTACCAGAATGAAACAGTCAACTAAACCTGGATTCGATCAATATTCTAGAGGATAACACCGGTTAGGTTTGAGTTAGGTGTGGTATTTGCAATCATCTGTCTCATACTTTCGCACTTTTCGCATACTTTTTGGCCAGATCCTGGGCTTTTTCTGGTTTGGATCTCGTAGTAATGCGTTACCATACTGAAACAGTCAATTAAATTTGGCCTCGATCAATATTTTAAAGGATAACTCCGGTTGGGTCTCGTTTAGGTCTGGGATTTGCGCCCATCTGGCTTGTACTTTTGCATTCTTGGCACACTTGTTGGCCAGTTCCTGGGCTTTTTCTGGTTTGGATCACGTAGTAGTGTGGTTACAGACTGAAACAGCCAATTCAACTTGGTCTCGATCAATATTTTAGAGGATCACACCGATTAGGTTTGTGTTAGGCCTGATATTTGCAATCATCTGGCTCATACTTTCGCACTCTTCGCATACTTGTTGGCCAGATCCTGGTCTTTTTCTGGTTTGGATCTCGTAGTAATGTGGTACCAGAATGAAACAGTCAATTAAACGTGGCCTCGATCAATAATTTAAAGGATAACTCCGGTTGTGTCTCGTCTAGGTCTGGTATTTACCCGCATCCGGCTCATACATTCGCATTCTTCGCCTACTTGTTGGCCAGATCCTGTGTTTCTTTCTGGTTTGGATCACGTAGTAATGTGGTACCAGATTGAAAAAGTCAATTCAACTTGGTTTCGATCAATATTTAAGAAGATAACACCGTTTAGGTTTGTGTTAGGCCTGGTATTTGGAATCATCTGGCGCATACTTTCGCATTCTTCGCATACCTGTTGGCCTGATCCTGGCCTGTTTCTGGTTTGGATCACGCACTAATGTGGTACAAAAATGAAACAGTTAATTAAACCTGGTTCCGATCAATATTTAAGAGGATAACACCGGTTAGGTTTGTGTTAGGCCAGGTGTTTGCAATCATCTGGGTCATACTTTCGCGTTCATCGCACACTTGTTGGCCAGATCCTGGACTTTTTCTGGTTTGGATCTCGTATTAATGTGGTACCAGAATGAAACTGCCAATTAAACCTGGATTCGATCAATATTTTAGACGATCACACCGATTAGGTTTGTGTTAGGCCTGGTATTTGCAATCATCCGGCTCATACTTTCGCACTTTTCGCATACTTGTTGGCCAGATCCTGGGATTTTTCTGGTTTGTATCACGTAGTAATGTGGTACCAGGATGAAACTGTCAATTAAACCTGGATTCGATCAATATTTTAGAGGATAACACCGGTTAGTTCACGTTTAGGTCTGGGATTTGCACTCATCTGGCTCATACTTTCGCATTTTTCGCATACTTGTTGGCCAGATCCTGGGCTTTTTCTAGTTTGGATCGCGTAGTAATATGGTACCAGAATGAAACAGTCAACTAAACCTGGATTCGATCAATATTTTAGAGGATAACACCAGTTAGGTTTGTGTTAGGCCTGGTATTTGCAATCATCTGGCTCATACTTTCGCATTTTTCGCATACTTGTTGGCCAGATCCCGGGATTTTTCTGGTTTGTATCACGTAGTAATGTGGTACCGGAATGAAACTGTCAATTAAACCTGGATTCGATCAATATTTTAGAGGATAACACCGATTAGGTTTGTGTATGGCCTGGTATTTGCAATCATCTGGCTCATACTTTCGCACTCTTCGCATACTTGTTGGCCAGATCCTGTGTTTTTTTCGAGTTGGTATCACGTAGTGATGTGGTAACAGACTGAAACAGTCAATTCAACTTGGTTTCGATCAATATTTTAGAGGATAACACCTTTTAGGTTTGTGTTAGGTCTGGTATTTGCAATCATCTGCCTCATACTTTCGCATTATTCGCATACTTATCGGCCAGATCCTGGGCTTTTTCTGGTTTGTATCACGTAGTAATGCGGTTCCACACTGAAGCAGTCAGTTGATCGTGATTTCGATCAATATTTTAACGGATAACTCCGGTTGGGTCTCGCTTAGGACTGGTAAATGCAATCATCCTGCTCTTACTTTCGCATTTTTCGCACACTTCTTGGCCAGATCCTGGGCATTTTCTGATTTGGATCACGTAGTAATATGGTACCAGAATGAAACAGTCAACTAAACCTGGATTCGATCAATATTTTACAGGATCACACCGGTTCGGTTTGTGTTAGGTCTGGTATTTGCAATCATCTGGCTCATACTTTCGCACTCTTCGAATACTTGTTGGCCTGATCCTGGGCTTTTTCTGGTTGGGATTGTGTAGTAATGTGGTACCACACTAAACAGTCAATTAAACCTGACCTGGATCAATATTTTAAAGTATAACACCGGTGAGTTCATGTTTAGGTCTGGGATTTGCCCTCATCTGGCTCATACTTTCGCACTTTTCGCATACTTGTTGGCCAGATCCTGTGTTTCCTTCTCGTTTGGGTCACGCAGTAATGCGGTAACAGGCTGAAACAGCCAATTCAAATTGGTTTCGATCAATATTTAGGAGGATAACACCGTTTAGGTTTGTGCTCGGTCTGGTATTTGCTGTCATCTGGCACATATTATCGCATTTCTCGCATGCTTGTTGGCCAGATCCTTGGCTTTTTGTGGTTGGGATTGTGCAGTAATGTGGAACCACACTAAACAGTCAATTAAACCTGACCTCGATCAATATTTTAAAGTATAACACCGGTAAGTTCACGTTTAGGTCTGGGATTTGCCCTGATGTGGCTCATACTTTCGCATTCTTCCCATACTTGTTAGCCAGATCCTGTCTTTCCTTCTGGTTTGGGTCACGCAGTAATGCGGTAACAGGCTGAAACAGCCAATTCAACTTGGTTTCGATCAATATTTAAGAGGATAACACCGTTTAGGTTTGTGTTAGGCCTGGTATTTGCAATCATCTGGCTCATACTTTCGCATTCTTCGCATACCTGTTGGTCTGATCCTGGCCTGTTTCTGGTTTGGAACACGCACTAATGTGGTACAAAAATGAAACAGTCAATTAAACCTGGTTCCGATCAATATTTAAGAGGATCACACCGATTAGGTTTGTGTTAGACCTGGTATTTGCCCTGATCTGGCTCATACATTCGCATTTCTCGCATGGTTGTTGGCCAGATCCTGGACTTTTTCTAGTTTGTATCACGTAGTAATGCGGTTCCACACTGAAGCAGTCAGTTGATCCTGTTTTCGATCAATATTTTAAAGTATAACACCGGTTGGTTCACGTTTAGGTCTGGGTTTTGCCCGCACCTGTCTCATACTTTTTTTTTTTTTTTTTTTTTTTTTTTTTTTTTGTCGTGGGGAAAATCTTCGAAAGACTCCCTCCCACCTCCTTGGGGAGAGGTGGGAGGGGTGTGTGGGATTCCCCGCGCCCGTACAACGACAGGCGCGGGACCTACCCACTAAAAACCCCACGGTGACCCTTCGGCACGCTTTGGGAGGATACCGGGAATCGCTCGAAGCATTCTTCCGGTATCCTCCCCGTGCCCGCGCTTTCGCGCCCATCCCCCGGGGGGACAATCGGTCCCCCCAGTAGACACACTGCCTCATAGCGGCGGGACGGGGCCACTCCATCCCGCCGCTATCCGCCCCGGGGCCGCGTTTAGTGGCGACTGCGAGCCCCAACTCGCAACCGCCCGCGACCCCGTTTCCACCCCTCGGCGGCCGGGCGTTCATGGCCTCACCAGACCGCCGAGGGTGCCTCCCCTTGCGTTGGACCGGTAGGGGGAGGCACTCCTACCCCCAACCGGTCCGACCCGGCGCCGCCTGGCGGGAGGAGGGTCCCCTCAGGACCCCCCTCCCAGCCTAGGTCATCCGCCTCGCCGAGGCGGCCGCCCGCGACGCCTCGCGACCGGGCGACGACCTCGGGCCACCGCACGAGCGCGAGCTTCAGCGCGCCGCTGAAGCTCGCGCTCCCTCCCCGCGGCCTCCTTCTGCAACATTACGTTCTCGCAGAAGGAGGCCACGGCCCTCCACTTCTCCTCGCTGCCGAGCATGGCGCGCACCACGCCCGGCAGCGAGACATCCCGCCCGACAACGCCGACCAGGACACGGCGCTCCCCCTGCCACGCGGGGCATACCTCCAGGGTATGATCCGCCGTGTCCTGCTCAGCGTCGCAGTGGCAGCAACGCGCCGTCGGCTCCTTCCCTATCCGGCACAGGTATCTTCCGAAGCTGCCATGCCCGGAAAATACCTGTGCCAGCCGGTAGGTGAGGCTGCCATGGCCTCTGTCCAGCCACTCCTTCAGGAGCGGCCGAACAGCCCCGACAGTCCGGTGCCCCGCGGTTGGCAGAGCCAGCCGCTCCTGCCACGCGAGCAACACGGACTGCCGGGCCTGGCGCTTCAAATCGCCCCAAGCAGGTTCCTGCCCGCCCGGGACCGCCCCCACCCCCGCGCGACGGTCGACGCGGTGCCGGTACATCACCGCGTGCGACCGCGCGAGCAGGTCCATGGGCGGCATCCCCGCTAGAACCGTCGCCGCCTCATGTGACATGGTCCGATACCCGCGGACGACCCTGAGCGCCATGCGCCTCTGCACCCGACGCAGCATAGTCATGCTGCGCCGGGAGGCAGCCAGGTCGTCCGCCCAGACGGGGGCCCCGTATAGGGCCACCGACTGGACCATTGCCACATAGAGGCGACGAACTCGGCCCGCCGGGCCCCCCAGGTTGGGCAGGATCCGGCCCAGAGCCGCAACCATCCTTTCCAACCGGGGGACCAGGCAGCGGAAATGCTTCTCGAAACGCCAGTGGCTATCGAGGATCAGCCCCAGATACCTGATCTGGGGCTTCACCTCGATGTCAGCCCCACCCACCCGAATCAGAGGGGGTGGCGGATCCTGCCGAGGTGAATGAAACGCAATCACCTCGGTCTTATGGACCGCCACCGTCATCCCCATCCCCCTGATCCGGTCGACGACGCGTTGCGACCCCTCCTCCGCGCGACGCATGGCCCTCCCCCAGTGCGCCCCGACGGCCAGCACCAGTGTGTCATCCGCATAACACACCGTGCTGACGCCGTCGGGGAGGCCGGCCCGCAACACCGAGTCGTACGCGATGTTCCACAGGAGTGGCCCGAGGACCGACCCCTGCGGAACACCGCAGTACACCTCCCTCCGCATATCACCATCCCGGCCCGGATACTCGATCCACCTGCCGCGGAGATAATCCCCGACGACCGCCCTGAGACAAGGGGGGACTCGATGATATTCGAGCCCCCTCCTTATCTCTTCCCAGGGGAGGGTGTTAAAGGCATTGGCAATATCCAAGGATATTGCCAATGCCACCCCTCCCCGGGAGACGGCCGCCTCCGAGAGGGCCCTCACACGACCTATCGCGTCGATAATCGATCGGCCCCCCCGGAAACCGAACTGGCAGTCGGCCAGACCGGGATCACCCCGCGACAGGTGCTCGACGAGGCGGGCAGCAATCACACGCTCGAAGAGCTTGCCCACCTCGTCGAGGAGACAAATGGGCCGGTATGCGGAGGGAGACTCCGCGGGCCGACCCTCCTTCCGGAGGAGGACCATCCTCGCCACCTTCCAACTGGGGGGGAATCGCCCGTCCCTCAGGCAGCGGTCGAACAACCGCCTGAGGTCGGCCCCAAGGACGCCCTGGGTCAAGACCCAAACCCGGCCGGGCACACCATCCGGACCCGGGGCCGTATTACGAACCCCGAGCCGTCTGATGGCCGCTGCCAGCTCCTCCTGCGTGACCCCCAGCTCGGCCGTCCACTCCACTGGGACAGCCGCCGCCGCCGGAGGACGCGGTCCCCTCTCCCCAATTGGGAAGAGTGTATTGACCACGTCCTCCAGCAGCCGGGGGTCAAGACCCTCGGTGACGGGGGGCGCCCACGGGCGGAGCTTATTCAGCACCACCTTATATGGACGCCCCCATGGATCGTCATCAAGGGTCTGGAGGAGCTCCTTCCATGCCTGGGTCTTGGCCCGTTTGATGGCGACCTACAGAGCAACCCGCGCCACGCGGTATGCTCCATACAGGTCATCAGCTGCCCTCGCTCGCGCCACGCCGTCGCCTGTACGTTGACGACGGCGCGCGCGGGTGTACTGGCGTCGGGCGCGGACAGTCGCGACTCGCAACTCCGCGATCGCGTCCGACCACCAGTACACCGCCCGGCGAGGAGAAGCCCGCCCGACCCGAGGCATCGCCGCGTCGCAAATACCCGCGACCAATGCTCCGAGCCGGGCGACCTCCTCCTCTATGCTCGGCCGCTCCCTGCGGCCAAGTTGCAGCGAGGGCAGCTGCCATCAGGGCGTCCTTGTCCAGGCGCCGAAGCGCCCAGCGACGTGGTGGGGTGCCACGCAGGCGGCCGTGTCGGGATGCACTCGCGGCGGCAGAGACCTCCATCCGGATGTACCGGTGATCGGAGAGTGTCTCTGCCCCCGCGACCACGTGCCAACCCGACACCATGCGCACGGCGTTGGGGGTCGCGAATCCAACATCCACGATGGACCCCCCATATCGCCGCACGCATGTGTGCTCCGACCCCCGGTTCAATACCCGGAGGTCGAGCCCCGCCGCCCAATCGCCCAGGATCCCGCCGCGAACGGAGGTCCTGGGGGATCCCCAAGCCACCGACTTGGCATTAAAATCCCCCAGGACCAGCACCGGCCGGGCCGCGTAGCGCTGCACGCATGCCGCGACCTCGGCCAAGTACAGCTCGAACGCAGCGTGACCGCAACGGGGCGAAATGTAGCACCCCACCACAGCGACTCCCCCCCAGTCCACGGCGACGAATCCCCGACCGCGCTCCAACAAGGAGAACGGTGGGGACCCGTCGCCCCCTCCCCATACCGTCGCCACCAAGCCGTTCGCGTCGCCCACCCAATGAGGGTGATCAGGGACGCGGTACGGCTCGGCGGCGACCGCCAGGCCAACCCCCCACTCCGCGAGGACTTGGGACATCAAGTCCTGTGCCGCGCGGCAGTGGTTGAGGTTGGCCTGGAGGAGGAGGCGGGGCGGCATTAATTAATGTCTGCGCCAGCCTCCTCCCGGCCGTCCGTCCCCGTAGCACCGTCCACCTCCATGGAGGACGATGCCACCGCCCTCGGCACCGGAGCCGGTGCAGCCCGCCTCTTCCTCTCCTTCCGGGAGGGGGGGGGAGCACTTCTTGCTCCCCACCCTGTGATCGGCTGGCCTCCCCATGTCCGCACACAGCGGGCAGTGGGGGGCCGCCGAGCACTGGCTCGCACGGTGCTCTTTGGCACCGCAGCGGTAACACTGACCGCTGCGGTCCACCGGCGAGGTGCACCACTGCCTCACGTGCCCCAATTCGAGGCAGCGGTGACACTGGAGCGGGCGCGGCGCGAGGATTTCCACTCGCGCCGAAACCCACCCCACCAACACCCTCCCGGATTCCGCCACCTTACGGGCGGCGGAGAGGGGGCACCGGGCCCACACCGACCCGAGGCCGGAGGGCGACCTGCGGATCTCTCCGATCCGCAGGTCCTCCACAGGACAGTCCCCCGCCCTCGCAAGGGCACGGGACACATCCTGTGCGCTGACCGAGTCGTCCAGCCCACAAACGCGTATCTCCGTGCGCTTCGTGGGCCGGGCGACCCGGACACCTCGCTCGCCCAGCTGCTCCCGGAGCCTCTGGGCGAGACGATCCGCCTTCGCGCCGCCTTCTGCACCGGGGATCTCCAGCAAGAGACCCCCGGTCACGGCCCTCTTCGCCCTCACGGAGGCGATGCCCAGATCTTCCAGGGAGATATTCTCCCTGGCGAGCCGCATCGCCTCCGCGAGGGTCAGGTCGCCCCCCTGCGCAACGGTCAGCGTCACCGCTGCCGTTTTTGGGGGACGACCTGGTCGTGCCTTCCCGACCTTCGCGGCCTTTACCTTGGCCGCCGGCGGCGGAGGCGGAGGCCGCGGTTGCGAGGCCTTCCTCGCCGCCCGCTTCGCCTTCCGCCCCACCACCTCACTCCACGCCACCCCCCCTTGGGAGGGTGCTGTGGAGGACGCGACCACCGCGACCACGGGTACACCACCCCCCTTGGGGGTCGCGACCCGGGGCCCTGGTGCCGCAACGCTGGGCGGAGCCTTCACTCCGCCCTTCTTTGCCTTCCCCGACTGTACCGGCACAGGTCGGGGAGGCACCGCCTTCCTGTTGACCGCTCTTCCGGCGAGGAGCTCCTCCCGGAAGGCGGCCAGCTTGCCATCAATCATGTCCCCAATCCTCCTCAGAAGATCGTCTTCTGAGGAGGACGGGGACTTCTTCACGGGCGGAGTGCGGGTGGAGGGGCCCGCGGTGCCCCGCACCACTGCCGCCGCACTCCGCTTATTTACCTCCGCCGAGGGACGCGGCGGTGGAGGAGGAGGGAGGATGGGAGGGAGGGCCGCGCTGTTCCACAGCACCTCTGCCCTCCTCCTCCCCTGTCGCTCCTCCTCCAACAGGAGCTGCAGACGGGCGTTCCGCCCTCTGAGCTCCCGCGCCGCCTCCCTCATTTCCTCCGCCGCGGCCTTCAGGGCCTCCGCGCCACCGCTTTTCTGCCCCTTAAAGGCGCAGGCAGCGGCGACTTTCTCCACCCGCCTCAGGGACGAGGAGATCCTCTCCGATATCTCCTCGGTCACCTCGTCCCTGAGGCAACTCAGCCTCACCGACGGGCTCATCGCCCCGCCCACCTCGACGACGGCCTGCCCCGTCCTCTTCCTCTTGGAGCCTATGTGGCTCGTGCTGGAGGAGAAGGACGAGACCGACGCCGTCTCGTCGTCCTCCTCCACCCTCCACGAAGCCGGACCTGGCGCTGAGTGGGGCGCGAGCGCCGCCACCCTAACCCCAACCCCGTCTCCGTCCTCCCCAACCGACAAAACCCGCCCCATCCCCATTTTATTTTCTGTGTCCATAAAAATCCCACGAGATGGTCGGAAATAAAGGTCCACCCGGGCAGAGCCGCCTTACCCGGGTAAGCCTAATACTCCGGGGGTTCGGCAGGTTCCCCGGAGGTGGTCGCTTGGGATTGGGCCTTCTCCCCCAACCATGCATCCCATCGCCGCGCACCATAGCTTAGGATTGGAGGGCGATTTTATAGAGTCGCCATACTCGTGGCCCAGGCGGTTAAGCCAAGACCCCCGTTCCTCCTGCCGTCACGTACCATTCACAAAACCAATAGGGAATTGTGAATGGGTCGTTGTGACGACCAACAGGAGGCTTACGGTGTGTGTATGACTCGGGTACCCCGGGTTCGTTAAACCCGTACTGCAGCTGAAAGGCTGGCAGCCCCTGAGGGACAGTCAATTCAACTTGGTTTCGATCAATATTTTAGAGGATGACACCCTTTAGGTTTCTGTTAGGTCTGGTATTTGCAATCATCAGGCTCATAGTTTCGCACTTTTCGCATACTTGTTGGCCAGATCCTGGGCTTTTTCTGGTTTGGATCACGTAGTGATGTGGTAACAGACTGAAACAGTCAATTCAACTTGGTTTCGATCAATATTTTAGAGGATAACACCTTTTAGGTTTGTGATAGGTCTGGTATTTGCAATCATCTGCCTCATACTTTCGCATTTCTCGCATGCCAGTTGGCCAGATCCTGGGCTCTTTCTGGTTGGGATTATGTAGTAATGTGGTACCACACTAAACAGTCAATTAAACCTGACCTGGATCAATATTTTAAAGTATAACACCGGTTAGTTCATGTTTAGGTCTGGGATTTGCCCTGATGTGGCTCATACTTTCGCATTTTTCGCATGCTTGTTGGCCACATCCTGGGCTTTTTCTAGTTTGGATCACGTAGTAATATGGTACCAGACTGAAACAGTCAATTCAACTTGGTTTCGATCAATATTTTAGAGGATAACACCCTTTAGGTTTGTGTTAGGTCTGGTATTTGCAATCATCAGGCTCATAGTTTCGCACTTTTCGCATACTTGTTGGCCAGATCCTGGGCTTTTTCTGGTTTGGATCTCGTAGTAATGTGGTACCACACTGAAAGAGTCAATCCAACTTGGTTTCGATCAATATTTTAGAGGATCACACCGATTAGGTTTGTGTTAGGCCTGGTATTTGCAATCATCTGGCTCATACTTTCGCACTCTTCGCATACTTGTTGGCCAGATCCTGTGTTTTTTTCTTGTTGGGATCACGTAGTAATGTGGTACCAGAATAAAACTGTCAATTAAACCTGGATTCGATCAATATTTTAGACGATCACACCGGTTAGGCTTGTGTTAGGCCTGGTGTTTGCAATCATCTGGCTCATACTTTCACATTCTTCCCATACTTGTTGGCCAGATCCTGTGTTTTTTTCTGGTTGGTATCACGTAGTAATGTGGTAACAGACTGAAACAGTCAATTCAACTTGGTTTCGATCAATATTTTAGAGGATAACACCTTTTAGGTTTGTGTTAGGTCTGGTATTTGCAATCATCTGCCTCATACTTTCGCATTTCTCGCATGCTTGTTGGCCTGATCCTGGGCTTTTTCTGGTTGGGATTGTGCAGTAATGTGGAACCACACTAAACAGTCAATTAAACCTGACCTCGATCCATATTTTAAAGTATAACACCGGTTAGTTCATGTTTAGGTCTGGGATTTGCCCTCATCTGGCTCATACTTTCGCACTTTTCGCATACTTGTTGGCCAGATCCTGTGTTTCCTTCTCGTTTGGGTCACGCAGTAATGCGGTAACAGGCTGAAACAGCCAATTCAAATTGGTTTCGATCAATATTTAGGAGGATAACACCGTTTAGGTTTGTGCTCGGTCTGGTATTTGCTGTCATCTGGCACATATTTTCGCATTTCTCGCATGCTTGTTGGCCAGATCCTTGGCTTTTTCTGGTTGGGATTGTGCAGTAATGTGGAACCACACTAAATAGTCAATTAAACCTGACCTCGATCAATATTTTAAAGTATAACACCGGTAAGTTCACGTTTAGGTCTGGGATTTGCCCTGATGTGGCTCATACTTTCGCATTTTTCGCATGCTTGTTGGCCACATCCTGGGCCTTTTCTAGTTTGGATCACGTAGTAATATGGTACCAGAATGAAACAGTCAATTAAACCTGGTTTCGATGAATATTTTGGATGATAGGACCGATTAGGTTTGTGTTAAGTTTGGTATTTGCAATCATCTGGATCATACTTTCGCATTCTTCGCACACTTGTTCGCCAAATCCTGTGATTTTTCTAGTTGGGATCACGTAGTAATGTGGTACCAGACTGAAACAGTCAATTCAACTTGGTTTCGATCAATATTTTAGAAGATAACACCTTTTAGGTTTGTGTTAGGCCTGGTATTTGCAATCATCTGCCTCATACTTTCGCATTTCTCGCATGCTTGTTGGCCTGATCCTGGGCTTTTTCTGGTTGGGAATGTGTAGTAATGTGGTACCACACTAAACAGTCAATTAAACCTGACCTGGATCAATATTTTAAAGTATAACACCGGTTAGTTCATGTTTAGGTTTGGGATTTGCCCTCATCTGCCTCATACTTTCGCACTTTTCGCATACTTCTTGGCCAGATCCTGTGTTTCCTTCTCGTTTGGGTCACGCAGTAATGCGGTAACAGGCTGAAACAGCCAATTCAAATTGGTTTCGATCAATATTTAGGAGGATAACACCGTTTAGGTTTGTGCTCGGTCTGGTATTTGCTGTCATCTGGCAGATATTTTCGCATTTCTTGCATGCTTGTTGGCCAGATCCTTGGCTTTTTCTGGTTGGGATTGTGCAGTAATGTGGAACCACACTAAACAGTCAATTAAACCTGACTTCGATCAATATTTTAAAGTATAACACCGGTAAGTTCACGTTTAGGTCTGGGATTTGCCCTGATGTGGCTCATACTTTCGCATTTTTCGCATGCTTGTTGGCCACATCCTGGGCCTTTTCTAGTTTGGATCACGTAGTAATATGGTACCAGAATGAAACAGTCAACTAAACCTGGATTCGATCAATATTCTAGAGGATAACACCGGTTAGGTTTGAGTTAGTTGTGGTATTTGCAATCATCTGTCTCATACTTTCGTACTTTTCGCATACTTTTTGGCCAGATCCTGGGCTTTTTCTGGTTTGGATCTCGTAGTAATGCGTTACCATACTGAAACAGTCAATTAAATTTGGCCTCGATCAATATTTTAAAGGATAACTCCGGTTGGGTCTCGTTTAGGTCTGGGATTTGCGCCCATCTGGCTTGTACTTTTGCATTCTTGGCACACTTGTTGGCCAGTTCCTGGGCTTTTTCTGGTTTGGATCACGTAGTAGTGTGGTTACAGACTGAAACAGCCAATTCAACTTGGTCTCGATCAATATTTTAGAGGATCACACCGATTAGGTTTGTGTTAGGCCTGATATTTGCAATCATCTGGCTCATACTTTCGCACTCTTCGCATACTTGTTGGCCAGATCCTGGTCTTTTTCTGGTTTGGATCTCGTAGTAATGTGGTACCAGAATGAAACAGTCAATTAAACGTGGCCTCGAACAATATTTTAAAGGATAACTCCGGTTGTGTCTCGTCTAGGTCTGGTATTTACCCGCATCCGGCTCATACATTCGCATTCTTCGCCTACTTGTTGGCCAGATCCTGTGTTTCTTTCTGGTTTGGATCACGTAGTAATGTGGTACCAGATTGAAAAAGTCAATTCAACTTGGTTTCGATCAATATTTTAGAGGATCACACCGGTTAGGTTTGTGTGAGTCCTGGTATTTGCAGTCATCGGGCTCATAATTTCGCATTCTTCCCATACTTGTTGGCCAGATCCTGTCTTTCTTTCTGGTTTTGGTCACGCAGTAATGCGGTAACAGGCTGAAACAGCCAATTCAACTTGGTTTCGATCAATATTTAAGAAGATAACACCGTTTAGGTTTGTGTTAGGCTTGGTCTTTGGAATCATCTGGCGCATACTTTCGCATTCTTCGCATACCTGTTGGCCTGATCCTGGCCTGTTTCTGGTTTGGATCACGCACTAATGTGGTACAAAAATGAAACAGTTAATTAAACCTGGTCCCGATCAATATTTAAGAGGATAACACCGGTTAGGTTTGTGTTAGGCCAGGTGTTTGCAATCATCTGGGTCATACTTTCGCGTTCATCGCACACTTGTTGGCCAGATCCTGGACTTTTTCTGGTTTGGATCTCGTATTAATGTGGTACCAGAATGAAACTGCCAATTAAACCTGGATTCGATCAATATTTTAGACGATCACACCGATTAGGTTTGTGTTAGGCCTGGTATTTGCAGTCATCAGGCTCATACTTTCGCATTCTTCCCATACTTGTTGGCCAGATCCTGTCTTTCTTTCTGGTTTGGGTCACGCAGTAATGCGGTAACAGGCTGAAACAGCCAATTCAACATGGTTTCGATCAATATTTAAGAGGATAACACCGTTTAGGTTTGTGTTAGGCCTGGTATTTGCAATCATCTGGCTCATACTTCCGCATTCTTCGCATACCTGTTGGCCTGATCCTGGCCTGTTTCTGGTTTGGAACACGCACTAATGTGGTACAAAAATGAAACAGTCAATTAAACCTGGTTCCGATCAATATTTAAGAGGATCACACCGATTAGGTTTGTGTTAGACCTGGTATTTGCCGTGATCTGGCTCATACATTCGCATTTCTCGCATGGTTGTTGGCCAGATCCTGGACTTTTTCTGGTTTGTATCACGTAGTAATGCGGTTGCACACTGAAGCAGTCAGTTGATCCTGTTTTCGATCAATATTTTAAAGTATAACACCGGTTGGTTCACGTTTAGGTCTGGGTTTTGCCCTCACCTGTCTCATACTTTCGCATTCTTCGCATACCTGTTGGCCTGATCCTGGGCTTTTTCTGGTTTGGATCACGCAGCAATGTGGTACCAGAATGGAACAGTCAATTCAACTTGGTTTCGATCAATATTTTAGAGGATAACACCCTTTAGGTTTGTCTTAGGTCTGGTATTTGCAATCATCTGGCTCATACTTTCGCATTCTTCGCACACTTGTTCGCCAAATCCTGTGCTTTTTTCTAGTTGGGATCACGTAGTAATGTGGTACCAGACTGAAACAGTCAATTCAACTTGGTTTCGATCAATATTTTAGAGGATAACACCCTTTAGGTTTCTGTTAGGTCTGGTATTTGCAATCATCAGGCTCATAGTTTCGCACTTTTCGCATACTTGTTGGCCAGATCCTGGGCTTTTTCTGGTTTGGATCACGTAGTGATGTGGTAACAGACTGAAACAGTCAATTCAACTTGGTTTCGATCAATATTTTAGAGGATAACACCTTTTAGGTTTGTGATAGGTCTGGTATTTGCAATCATCTGCCTCATACTTTCGCATTTCTCGCATGCCAGTTGGCCAGATCCTGGGCTTTTTCTGGTTGGGATTGTGTAGTAATGTGGTACCACACTAAACAGTCAATTAAACCTGACCTGGATCAATATTTTAAAATATAACACCGGTTAGTTCATGTTTAGGTCTGGGATTTGCCCTGATGTGGCTCATACTTTCGCATTTTTCGCATGCTTGTTGGCCACATCCTGGGCTTTTTCTAGTTTGGATCACGTAGTAATATGGTACCAGACTGAAACAGTCAATTCAACTTGGTTTCGATCAATATTTTAGAGGATAACACCCTTTAGGTTTGTGTTAGGTCTGGTATTTGCAATCATCAGGCTCATAGTTTCGCACTTTTCGCATACTTGTTGGCCAGATCCTGGGCTTTTTCTGGTTTGGATCTCGTAGTAATGTGGTACCACACTGAAAGAGTCAATTCAACTTGGTTTCGATCAATATTTTAGAGGATCACACCGATTAGGTTTGTGTTAGGCCTGGTATTTGCAATCATCTGGCTCATACTTTCGCACTCTTCGCATACTTGTTGGCCAGATCCTGTGTTTTTTTCTAGTTGGGATCACGTAGTAATGTGGTACCAGAATAAAACTGTCAATTAAACCTGGATTCGATCAATATTTTAGACGATCACACCGGTTAGGCTTGTGTTAGGCCTGGTGTTTGCAATCATCTGGCTCATACTTTCACATTCTTCCCATACTTGTTGGCCAGATCCTGTGTTTTTTTCTGGTTGGTATCACGTAGTAATGTGGTAACAGACTGAAACAGTCAATTCAACTTGGTTTCGATCAATATTTTAGAGGCTAACACCTTTTAGGTTGTGTTAGGTCTGGTATTTGCAATCATATGCCTCATACTTTCGCATTTCTCGCATGCTTGTTGGCCTGATCCTGGGCTTTTTCTGGTTGGGATTGTGCAGTAATGTGGAACCACACTAAACAGTCAATTAAACCTGACCTCGATCAATATTTTATAGTATAACACCGGTTAGTTCATGTTTAGGTCTGGGATTTGCCCTCATCTGGCTCATACTTTCGCACTTTTCGCATACTTGTTGGCCAGATCCTGTGTTTCCTTCTCGTTTGGGTCACGCAGTAATGCGGTAACAGGCTGAAACAGCCAATTCAAATTGGTTTCGATCAATATTTAGGAGGATAACACCGTTTAGGTTTGTGCTCGGTCTGGTATTTGCTGTCATCTGGCACATATTTTCGCATTTCTCGCATACTTTTTGGCCAGATCCTGGGCTTTTTCTGGTTTGGATCTCGTAGTAATGCGTTACCATACTGAAACAGTCAATTAAATTTGGCCTCCATAAATATTTTAAAGGATAACTCCGGTTGGGTCTCGTTTAGGTCTGGGATTTGCGTCCATCTGGCTTGTACTTTCGCATTCTTGGCACACTTGTTGGCCAGTTCCTGGGCTTTTTCTGGTTTGGATCACGTAGTAGTGTGGTTACAGACTGAAACAGCCAATTCAACTTGGTTTCGATCAATATTTTAGAGGATCACACCGATTAGGTTTGTGTTAGGCCTGGTATTTGCAATCATCTGGCTCATACTTTCGCACTCTTCGCATACTTGTTGGCCAGATCCTGGGCTTTTTCTGGTTTGGATCTCGTAGTAATGTGGTACCAGAATGAAACAGTCAATTCAACTTGGTTTCGATCAATATTTTAGAGGATCACACCGGTTAGGTCTGTGTGAGGCCTGGTATTTGCAGTCATCAGGCTCATAATTTCGCATTCTTCCCATACTTGTTGGCCAGATCCTGTCTTTCTTTCTGGTTTTGGTCACGCAGTAATGCGGTAACAGGCTGAAACAGCCAATTCAACTTGGTTTCGATCAATATTTAAGAAGATAACACCGTTTAGGTTTGTGTTAGGCCTGGTCTTTGGAATCATCTGGCGCATACTTTCGCATTCTTCGCATACCTGTTGGCCTGATCCTGGCCTGTTTCTGGTTTGGAACACGCACTAATGTGGTACAAAAATGAAACAGTCAATTAAACCTGGTTCCGATCAATATTTAAGAGGATCACACCGATTAGGTTTGTGTTAGACCTGGTATTTGCCCTGATCTGGCTCATACATTCGCATTTCTCGCATGGTTGTTGGCCAGATCCTGGACTTTTTCTGGTTTGTATCACGTAGTAATGCGGTTGCACACTGAAGCAGTCAGTTGATCCTGTTTTCGATCAATATTTTAAAGTATAACACCGGTTGGTTCACGTTTAGGTCTGGGTTTTGCCCTCACCTGTCTCATACTTTCGCATTCTTCGCATACCTGTTGGCCTGATCCTGGGCTTTTTCTGGTTTGGATCACGCAGCAATGTGGTACCAGAATGGAACAGTCAATTCAACTTGGTTTCGATCAATATTTTAGAGGATAACACCCTTTAGGTTTGTCTTAGGTCTGGTATTTGCAATCATCTGGCTCATACTTTCGCATTCTTCGCACACTTGTTCGCCAAATCCTGTGCTTTTTTCTAGTTGGGATCACGTAGTAATGTGGTACCAGACTGAAACAGTCAATTCAACTTGGTTTCGATCAATATTTTAGAGGATAGCACCCTTTAGGTTTCTGTTAGGTCTGGTATTTGCAATCATCAGGCTCATAGTTTCGCACTTTTCGCATACTTGTTGGCCAGATCCTGGGCTTTTTCTGGTTTGGATCACGTAGTGATGTGGTAACAGACTGAAACAGTCAATTCAACTTGGTTTCGATCAATATTTTAGAGGATAACACCTTTTAGGTTTGTGATAGGTCTGGTATTTGCAATCATCTGCCTCATACTTTCGCATTTCTCGCATGCCAGTTGGCCAGATCCTGGGCTTTTTCTGGTTGGGATTGTGTAGTAATGTGGTACCACACTAAACAGTCAATTAAACCTGACCTGGATCAATATTTTAAAGTATAACACCGGTTAGTTCATGTTTAGGTCTGGGATTTGCCCTGATGTGGCTCATACTTTCGCATTTTTCGCATGCTTGTTGGCCACATCCTGGGCTTTTTCTAGTTTGGATCACGTAGTAATATGGTACCAGAGTGAAACAGTCAATTCAACTTGGTTTCGATCAATGTTTTAGAGGATAACACCCTTTAGGTTTGTGTTAGGTCTGGTATTTGCAATCATCAGGCTCATAGTTTCGCACTTTTCGCATACTTGTTGGCCAGATCCTGGGCTTTTTCTGGTTTGGATCTCGTAGTAATGTGGTACCACACTGAAAGAGTCAATTCAACTTGGTTTCGATCAATATTTTAGAGGATCACACCGATTAGGTTTGTGTTAGGCCTGGTATTTGCAATCATCTGGCTCATACTTTCGCACTCTTCGCATACTTGTTGGCCAGATCCTGTGTTTTTTTCTAGTTGGGATCACGTAGTAATGTGGTACCAGAATAAAACTGTCAATTAAACCTGGATTCGATCAATATTTTAGACGATCACACCGGTTAGGCTTGTGTTAGGCCTGGTGTTTGCAATCATCTGGCTCATACTTTCACATTCTTCCCATACTTGTTGGCCAGATCCTGTGTTTTTTTCTGGTTGGTATCACGTAGTAATGTGGTAACAGACTGAAACAGTCAATTCAACTTGGTTTCGATCAATATTTTAGAGGCTAACACCTTTTAGGTTGTGTTAGGTCTGGTATTTGCAATCATATGCCTCATACTTTCGCATTTCTCGCATGCTTGTTGGCCTGATCCTGGGCTTTTTCTGGTTGGGATTGTGCAGTAATGTGGAACCACACTAAACAGTCAATTAAACCTGACCTCGATCAATATTTTATAGTATAACACCGGTTAGTTCATGTTTAGGTCTGGGATTTGCCCTCATCTGGCTCATACTTTCGCACTTTTCGCATACTTGTTGGCCAGATCCTGTGTTTCCTTCTCGTTTGGGTCACGCAGTAATGCGGTAACAGGCTGAAACAGCCAATTCAAATTGGTTTCGATCAATATTTAGGAGGATAACACCGTTTAGGTTTGTGCTCGGTCTGGTATTTGCTGTCATCTGGCACATATTTTCGCATTTCTCGCATACTTTTTGGCCAGATCCTGGGCTTTTTCTGGTTTGGATCTCGTAGTAATGCGTTACCATACTGAAACAGTCAATTAAATTTGGCCTCCATAAATATTTTAAAGGATAACTCCGGTTGGGTCTCGTTTAGGTCTGGGATTTGCGTCCATCTGGCTTGTACTTTCGCATTCTTGGCACACTTGTTGGCCAGTTCCTGGGCTTTTTCTGGTTTGGATCACGTAGTAGTGTGGTTACAGACTGAAACAGCCAATTCAACTTGGTTTCGATCAATATTTTAGAGGATCACACCGATTAGGTTTGTGTTAGGCCTGGTATTTGCAATCATCTGGCTCATACTTTCGCACTCTTCGCATACTTGTTGGCCAGATCCTGGGCTTTTTCTGGTTTGGATCTCGTAGTAATGTGGTACCAGAATGAAACAGTCAATTCAACTTGGTTTCGATCAATATTTTAGAGGATCACACCGGTTAGGTCTGTGTGAGGCCTGGTATTTGCAGTCATCAGGCTCATAATTTCGCATACTTCCCATACTTGTTGGCCAGATCCTGTCTTTCTTTCTGGTTTTGGTCACGCAGTAATGCGGTAACAGGCTGAAACAGCCAATTCAACTTGGTTTCGATCAATATTTAAGAAGATAACACCGTTTAGGTTTGTGTTAGGCCTGGTCTTTGGAATCATCTGGCGCATACTTTCGCATTCTTCGCATACCTGTTGGCCTGATCCTGGCCTGTTTCTGGTTTGGAACACGCACTAATGTGGTACAAAAATGAAACAGTCAATTAAACCTGGTTCCGATCAATATTTAAGAGGATCACACCGATTAGGTTTGTGTTAGACCTGGTATTTGCCCTGATCTGGCTCATACATTCGCATTTCTCGCATGGTTGTTGGCCAGATCCTGGACTTTTTCTGGTTTGTATCACGTAGTAATGCGGTTGCACACTGAAGCAGTCAGTTGATCCTGTTTTCGATCAATATTTTAAAGTATAACACCGGTTGGTTCACGTTTAGGTCTGGGTTTTGCCCTCACCTGTCTCATACTTTCGCATTCTTCGCATACCTGTTGGCCTGATCCTGGGCTTTTTCTGGTTTGGATCACGCAGCAATGTGGTACCAGAATGGAACAGTCAATTCAACTTGGTTTCGATCAATATTTTAGAGGATAACACCCTTTAGGTTTGTCTTAGGTCTGGTATTTGCAATCATCTGGCTCATACTTTCGCATTCTTCGCACACTTGTTCGCCAAATCCTGTGCTTTTTTCTAGTTGGGATCACGTAGTAATGTGGTACCAGACTGAAACAGTCAATTCAACTTGGTTTCGATCAATATTTTAGAGGATAGCACCCTTTAGGTTTCTGTTAGGTCTGGTATTTGCAATCATCAGGCTCATAGTTTCGCACTTTTCGCATACTTGTTGGCCAGATCCTGGGCTTTTTCTGGTTTGGATCACGTAGTGATGTGGTAACAGACTGAAACAGTCAATTCAACTTGGTTTCGATCAATATTTTAGAGGATAACACCTTTTAGGTTTGTGATAGGTCTGGTATTTGCAATCATCTGCCTCATACTTTCGCATTTCTCGCATGCCAGTTGGCCAGATCCTGGGCTTTTTCTGGTTGGGATTGTGTAGTAATGTGGTACCACACTAAACAGTCAATTAAACCTGACCTGGATCAATATTTTAAAGTATAACACCGGTTAGTTCATGTTTAGGTCTGGGATTTGCCCTGATGTGGCTCATACTTTCGCATTTTTCGCATGCTTGTTGGCCACATCCTGGGCTTTTTCTAGTTTGGATCACGTAGTAATATGGTACCAGAGTGAAACAGTCAATTCAACTTGGTTTCGATCAATGTTTTAGAGGATAACACCCTTTAGGTTTGTGTTAGGTCTGGTATTTGCAATCATCAGGCTCATAGTTTCGCACTTTTCGCATACTTGTTGGCCAGATCCTGGGCTTTTTCTGGTTTGGATCTCGTAGTAATGTGGTACCGCACTGAAAGAGTCAATTCAACTTGGTTTCGATCAATATTTTAGAGGCTAACACCTTTTAGGTTGTGTTAGGTCTGGTATTTGCAATCATCTGGCTCATACTTTCGCACTCTTCGCATACTTGTTGGCCAGATCCTGTGTTTTTTTCTAGTTGGGATCACGTAGTAATGTGGTACCAGAATAAAACTGTCAATTAAACCTGGATTCGATCAATATTTTAGACGATCACACCGGTTAGGCTTGTGTTAGGCCTGGTGATTGCAATCATCTGGCTCATACTTTTACATTCTTCCCATACTTGTTGGCCAGATCCTGTGTTTTTTTCTGGTTGGTATCACGTAGTAATGTGGTAACAGACTGAAACAGTCAATTCAACTTGGTTTCGATCAATATTTTAGAGGCTAACACCTTTTAGGTTGTGTTAGGTCTGGTATTTGCAATCATATGCCTCATACTTTCGCATTTCTCGCATGCTTGTTGGCCTGATCCTGGGCTTTTTCTGGTTGGGATTGTGCAGTAATGTGGAACCACACTAAACAGTCAATTAAACCTGACCTCGATCAATATTTTATAGTATAACACCGGTTAGTTCATGTTTAGGTCTGGGATTTGCCCTCATCTGGCTCATACTTTCGCACTTTTCGCATACTTGTTGGCCAGATCCTGTGTTTCCTTCTCGTTTGGGTCACGCAGTAATGCGGTAACAGGCTGAAACAACCAATTCAAATTAGTTTCGATCAATATTTAGGAGGATAACACCGTTTAGGTTTGTGCTCGGTCTGGTATTTGCTGTCATCTGGCACATATTTTCGCATTTCTCGCATGCTTGTTGGCCAGATCCTTGGCTATTTCTGGTTGGGATTGTGCAGTAATGTGGAACCACACTAAACAGTCAATTAAACCTGACCTCGATCAATATTTTAAAGTATAACACCGGTAAGTTCACGTTTAGGTCTGGGATTTGCCCTGATGTGGCTCATACTTTCGCATTTTTCGCATGCTTGTTGGCCACATCCTGGGCCTTTTCTAGTTTGGATCACGTAGTAATATGGTACCAGAATGAAACAGTCAACTAAACCTGGATTCGATCAATATTCTAGAGGATAACACCGGTTAGGTTTGAGTTAGGTGTGGTATTTGCCATCATCTGGCTCATACTTTCGCACTTTTCGCATACTTTTTGGCCAGATCCTGGGCTTAATCTGGTTTGGATCTCGTAGTAATGCGTTACCATACTGAAACAGTCAATTAAATTTGGCCTCGATCAATATTTTAAAGGATAACTCCGGTTGGGTCTCGTTTAGGTCTGGGATTTGCGCCCATCTGGCTTGTACTTTCGCATTCTTGGCACACTTGTTGGCCAGTTCCTGGGCTTTTTCCGGTTTGGATCACGTAGTAGTGTGGTTACAGACTGAAACAGCCAATTCAACTTGGTTTCGATCAATATTTTAGAGGATCACACCGATTAGGTTTGCGTTAGGCCTGGTATTTGCAATCATCTGGCTCATACTTTCGCACTCTTCGCATACTTGTTGGCCAGATCCGGGTCTTTTTCTGGTTTGGATCTCGTAGTAATGTGGTACCAGAGTGAAACAGTCAATTAAACGTGG
This sequence comes from Colletes latitarsis, assembly GCF_051014445.1. NCBI lineage: Eukaryota > Metazoa > Arthropoda > Insecta > Hymenoptera > Colletidae > Colletes > Colletes latitarsis. The sequence continues at coordinate 5,952,614 of NC_135137.1, forward strand.
CCTCGATCAATATTTTAAAGGATAACTCCGGTTGTGTCTCGTTTAGGTCTGGTATTTACCCGCATCCGGCTCATACATTCGCATTCTTCGCCTACATGTTGGCCAGATCCTGTGTTTCTTTCTGGTTTGGATCACGTAGTAATGTGGTACCAGATTGAAAAAGTCAATTCAACTTGGTTTCGATCAATAGTTTAGAGGATCACACCGGTTAGGTTTGTGTGAGGCCTGGTATTTGCAGTCATCAGGCTCATAATTTCGCATTCTTCCCATACTTGTTGGCCAGATCCTGTCTTTCTTTCTGGTTTTGGTCATGCAGTAATGCGGTAACAGGCTGAAACAGCCAATTCAACTTGGTTTCGATCAATATTTAAGAAGATAACACCGGTTAGGTTTGTGTTAGGCCAGGTGTTTGCAATCATCTGGGTCATACTTTCGCGTTCATCGCACACTTGTTGGCCAGATCCTGGACTTTTTCTGGTTTGGATCTCGTATTAATGTGGTACCAGAATGAAACTGCCAATTAAACCTGGATTCGATCAATATTTTAGACGATCACACCGATTAGGTTTGTGTTAGGTGTGGTATTTGCAATCATCTGGCTCATACTTTCGCACTTTTCGCATACTTTTTGGCCAGATCCTGGGCTTTTTCTGGTTTGGATCTCGTAGTAATGCGTTACCATACTGAAACAGTCAATTAAATTTGGCCTCGATCAATATTTTAAAGGATAACTCCGGTTGGGTCTCGTTTAGGTCTGGGATTTGCGCCCATCTGGCTTGTACTTTCGCATTCTTGGCACACTTGTTGGCCAGTTCCTGGGCTTTTTCTGGTTTGGATCACGTAGTAGTGTGGTTACAGACTGAAACAGCCAATTCAACTTGGTTTCGATCAATATTTTAGAGGATCACACCGATTAGGTTTGTGTTAGACCTGGTATTTGCAATCATCTTGCTCATTCTTTCGCATTTCTCGCATGCTTGTTGGCCAGATCCAGGGCTTTTTCTGGTTGGGATTGTGTAGTAATGTGGTACCACACTAAACAGTCAATTCAACCTGACCTGGATCAATATTTTAAAGTATAACACCGGTTAGTTCATGTTTAGGTCTGAGATTTGCCCTGATCTGGCTCATGCATTCGCATTTCTCGCATGCTTGTTGGCCAGATCCTGGACTTTTTCTGGTTTGTATCACGTAGTAATGCGGTTCCACACTGAAGCAGTCAGTTGATCCTGTTTTCGATCAATATTTTAAAGTATAACACCGGTTGGTTCACGTTTAGGACTGGGTTTTGCCCTCATCTGTCTCATACTTTCGCATTCTTCGCATACCTGTTGGCCTGATCCTGGGCTTTTTCTGGTTTGGATCACGCAGCAATGTGGTACCAGAATGGAACAGTCAATTAAACCTGGTTTCGATGAATATTTTGGATGATAGGACCGATGAGGTTTGTGTTAGGTTTGGAATTTGCAATCATCTAGCTCATACTTTCGCATTCTTCGCACACTTGTTCGCCATATCCTGTGCTTTTTCAGGTTTGTATCACGTAGTAATGCGGTTCCACACTGAAGCAGTCAGTTGATCCTGATTTCGATTAATAATTTAACGGATAACTCCGGTTGGGTCTCGTCTAGGTCTGGTATTTACCCGCATCTGGCTTATACATTCGCATTCTTCGCCTACTTGTTGGCCAGATCCTGTGTTTCTTTCTGGTTTGGATCACGTAGTAATGTGGTACCAGATTGAAAAAGTCAATTCAACTTGGTTTCGATCAATATTTTAGAGGATCACACCGGTTAGGTTTGTGTGAGGCCTGGTATTTGCAGTCATCAGGCTCATAATTTCGCATTCTTCCCATACTTGTTGACCAGATCCTGTCTTTCTTTCTGGTTTTGGTCACGCAGTAATGCGGTAACAGGCTGAAACAGCCAATTCAACTTGGTTTCGATCAATATTTAAGAGGATAACACCGTTTAGGTTTGTGTTAGGCCTGGTATTTGGAATCATCAGGCGCACACTTTCGCATTCTTCGCATACCTGTTGGCCTGATCCTGGCCTGTTTCTGGTTTGGATCACGCACTAATGTGGTACAAAAATGAAACAGTTAATTAAACCTGGTTCCGATCAATATTTAAGAGGATAACACCGGTTAGGTTTGTGTTAGGCCAGGTGTTTGCAATCATCTGGGTCATACTTTCGCGTTCATCGCACAATTGTTGGCCAGATCCTGGACTTTTTCTGGTTTGGATCTCGTATTAATGTGGTACCAGAATGAAACTGCCAATTAAACCTGGATTCGATCAATATTTTAGACGATCACACCGATTAGGTTTGTGTTAGGCCTGGTATTTGCAATCATCCGGCTCATACTTTCGCACTTTTCGCATACTTGTTGGCCAGATCCTGGGATTTTTCTGGTTTGTATCACGTAGTAATGTGGTACCAGAATGAAACTGTCAATTAAACCTGGATTCGATCAATATTTTGGAGGATCACACCGATTAGGTTTGTGTTAGGTGTGGTATTTGCAATCATCTGGCTCATACTTTCGCACTTTTTGCATACTTTTTGGCCAGATCCTGGGCTTTTTCTGGTTTGGATCTCATAGTAATGCGTTACCATACTGAAACAGTCAATTAAATTTGGCCTCGATCAATATTTTAAAGGATAACTCCGGTTGGGTCTCGTTTAGGTCTGGGATTTGCGCCCATCTGGCTTGTACTTTTTTTTTTTTTTTTTTTTTTTTTTTTTTTTTTTTTTTTTTGTCGTGGGGAAAATCTTCGAAAGACTCCCTCCCACCTCCTTGGGGAGAGGAGGTGGGAGGGGTGTGTGGGATTCCCCGCGCCCGTACAACGACAGGCGCGGGACCTACCCACTAAAAACCCCACGGTGACCCTTCGGCACGCTTTGGGAGGATACCGGGAATCGCTCGAAGCATTCTTCCGGTATCCTCCCCGTGCCCGCGCTTTCGCGCCCATCCCCCGGGGGGACAATCGGTCCCCCCAGTAGACACACTGCCTCATAGCGGCGGGACGGGGCCACTCCATCCCGCCGCTATCCGTCCCGGGGCCGCGTTTAGTGGCGGCTGCGAGCCCCAAATCGCAACCGCCCGCGACACCGTTTCCACCCCTCGGCGGCCGGGCGTTCATGGCCGCACCAGACCGCCGAGGGTGCCTCCCCTTGCGTCGGACCGGTAGGGGGAGGCACTCCTACCCCCAACCGGTCCGACCCGGCGCCGCCTGGCGGGAGGAGGGTCCCCTCAGGACCCCCCTCCCAGCCTAGGTCATCCGCCACGCCGAGGCGGCCGCCCGCGACGCCTCGCGACCAGGCGACGACCTCGGGCCACCGCACGAGCGCGAGCTTCAGCGCGCCGCTGAAGCTCGCGCTCCCTCCCCGCGGCCATCTGGCTTGTACTTTCGCATTCTTGGCACACTTGTTGGCCAGTTCCTGGGCTTTTTCTGGTTTGGATCACGTAGTAGTGTGGTTACAGACTGAAACAGCCAATTCAACTTGGTTTCGATCAATATTTTAGAGGATCACACCGATTAGTTTTGTGTTAGACCTGGTATTTGCAATCATCTTGCTCATTCTTTCGCATTTCTCGCATGCTTGTTGGCCAGATCCAGGGCTTTTTCTGGTTGGGATTGTGTAGTAATGTGGTACCACACTAAACAGTCAATTAAACCTGACCTGGATCAATATTTTAAAGTATAACACCGGTTAGTTCATGTTTAGGTCTGAGATTTGCCCTGATCTGGCTCATGCTTTCGCATTTCTCGCATGCTTGTTGGCCAGATCCTGGACTTTTTCTGGTTTGTATCACGTAGTAATGCGGTTCCACACTGAAGCAGTCAGTTGATCCTGTTTTCGATCAATATTTTAAAGTATAACATCGGTTGGTTCACGTTTAGGACTGGGTTTTGCCCTCATCTGTCTCATACTTTCGCATTCTTCGCATACCTGTTGGCCTGATCCTGGGCTTTTTCTGGTTTGGATCACGCAGCAATGTGGTACCAGAATGGAACAGTCAATTAAACCTGGTTTCGATGAATATTTTGGATGATAGGACCGATGAGGTTTGTATTAGGTTTGGTATTCGCAATCATCTAGCTCATACTTTCGCATTCTTCGCACACTTGTTCGCCATATCCTGTGCTTTTTCAGGTTTGTATCACGTAGTAATGCGGTTCCACACTGAAGCATTCAGTTGATCCTGATTTCGATTAATAATTTAACGGATAACTCCGGTTGGGTCTCGTCTAGGTCTGGTATTTACCCGCATCTGGCTCATACATTCGCATTCTTCGCCTACTTGTTGGCCAGATCCTGTGTTTCTTTCTGGTTTGGATCACGTAGTAATGTGGTACCAGAATGAAAAAGTCAATTCAACTTGGTTTCGATCAATATTTTAGAGGATCACACCGGTTAGGTTTGTGTGAGGCCTGGTATTTGCAGTCATCAGGCTCATAATTTCGCATTCTTCCCATACTTGTTAGCCAGATCCTGTCTTTCTTTCTGGTTTTGGTCACGCAGTAATGCGGTAACAGGCTGAAACAGCCAATTCAACTTGGTTTCGATCAATATTTAAGAGGATAACACCGTTTAGGTTTGTGTTAGGCCTGGTATTTGGAATCATCAGGCGCACACTTTCGCATTCTTCGCATACCTGTTGGCCTGATCCTGGCCTGTTTCTGGTTTGGATCACGCACTAATGTGGTACAAAAATGAAACAGTTAACTAAACCTGGTTCCGATCAATATTTAAGAGGATAACACCGGTTAGGTTTGTGTTAGGCCAGGTGTTTGCAATCATCTGGGTCATACTTTCGCGTTCATCGCACACTTGTTGGCCAGATCCTGGACTTTTTCTGGTTTGGATCTCGTATTAATGTGGTACCAGAATGAAACTGCCAATTAAACCTGGATTCGATCAATATTTTAGACGATCACACCGATTAGGTTTGTGTTAGGCCTGGTATTTGCAATCATCTGGCTCATACTTTCGCACTTTTCGCATACTTGTTGGCCAGATCCTGGGATTTTTCTGGTTTGTATCACGTAGTAATGTGGTACCAGAATGAAACTGTCAATTAAACCTGGATTCGATCAATATTTTGGAGGATCACACCGGTTAGGTTTGTGTGAGGCCTGGTATTTGCAGTCATCAGGCTCATAATTTCGCATTCTTCCCATACTTGTTGGCCAGATCCTGTCTTTCTTTCTGGTTTTGGTCACGCAGTAATGCGGTAACAGGCTGAAACAGCCAATTCAACTTGGTTTCGATCAATATTTATGAGGATAACACCGTTTGGGTTTGTGTTAGGCCTGGTATTTGGAATCATCTGGCGCACACTTTCGCATTCTTCGCATACCTGTTGGCCTGAGCCTGGCCTGTTTCTGGTTTGGATCACGCCCTAATGTGGTACAAAAATGAAACAGTTAATTAAACCTGGTTCCGATCAATATTTAAGAGAATAACACCGGTTAGGTTTGTGTTAGGGCAGGTGTTTGCAATCATCTGGGTCATACTTTCGCGTTCATCGCACACTTGTTGGCCAGATCCTGGACTTTTTCTGGTTTGGATCTCGTATTAATGTGGTACCAGAATGAAACTGCCAATTAAACCTGGATTCGATCAATATTTTAGACGATCACACCGATCAGGTTTGTGTTAGGCCTGGTATTTGCAATCATCTGGCTCATACTTTCGCACTTTTCGCATACTTGTTGGCCAGATCCTGGGATTTTTCTGGTTTGTATCACGTAGTAATGTGGTACCAGAATGAAACTGTCAATTAAACCTGGATTCGATCAATATTTTGGAGGATCACACCGATTAGGTTTGTGTTAGACCTGGTATTTGCAATCATCTTCCTCATTCTTTCGCATTTCTCGCATGCTTGTTGGCCAGATCCAGGGCTTTTTCTGGTTGGGATTGTGTAGTAATGTGGTACCACACTAAACAGTCAATTAAACCTGACCTGGATCAATATTTTAAAGTATAACACCGGTTAGTTCATGTTTAGGTCTGAGATTTGCCCTGATCTGGCTCATACTTTCGCATTTCTCGCATGCTTGTTGGCCAGATCATGTGCTTTTTCTAGTGTGGATCACGTAGTAATGCGGTTCCACACTGAAGCAGTCAGTTGATCCTGTTTTCGATCAATATTTTAAAGTATAACACCGGTTGGTTCACGTTTAGGTCTGGGTTTTGCCCTCATTTGTCTCATACTTTCGCATTCTTCGCATACCTGTTGGCCTGATCCTGGGCTTTTTCTGGTTTGGATCACGCAGCAATGTGGTACCAGAATGGAACAGTCAATTAAACGTGGCCTCGATCAATATTTTAAAGGATAACTCCGGTTGGGTCTCGTCTAGGTCTGGTATTTACCCGCATCTGGCTCATACATTCGCATTCTTCGCCTACTTGTTGGCCAGATCCTGTGTTTCTTTCTGGTTTGGATCACGTAGTAATGTGGTACCAGATTGAAAAAGTCAATTCAACTTGGTTTCGATCAATATTTTAGAGGATCACACCGGTTAGGTTTGTGTGAGGCCTGGTATTTGCAGTCATCAGGCTCATACTTTCGCACTCTTCCCATACTTGTTGGCCAGATCCTGTCTTTCTTTCTGGTTTGGGTCACGCAGTAATGCGGTAACAGGCTGAAACAGCCAATTCAACTTGGTTTCGATCAATATTTAAGAGGATAACACCGTTTAGGTTTGTGTTAGGCCTGGTATTTGCAATCATCTGGCTCATACTTTCGCATTCTTCGCATACCTGTTGGCCTGATCCTGGCCTGTTTCTGGTTTGGATCACGCACTAATGTGGTACAAAAATGAAACAGTTAATTAAACCTGGTTCCGATCAATATTTAAGAGGATAACACCGGTTAGGTTTGTGTTAGGCCAGGTGTTTGCAATCATCTGGGTCATACTTTCGCGTTCATCGCACACTTGTTGGCCAGATCCTGGACTTTTTCTGGTTTGGATCTCGTATTAATGTGGTATCAGAATGAAACTGCCAATTAAACCTGGATTCGATCAATATTTTAGACGATCACACCGATTAGGTTTGTGTTAGACCTGGTATTTGCAATCATCTTCCTCATTCTTTCGCATTTCTCGCATGCTTGTTGGCCAGATCCAGGGCTTTTTCTGGTTGGGATTGTGTAGTAATGTGGTACCACACTAAACAGTCAATTAAACCTGACCTGGATCAATATTTTAAAGTATAACACCGGTTAGTTCATGTTTAGGTCTGAGATTTGCCCTGATCTGGCTCATACTTTCGCATTTCTCGCATGCTTGTTGGCCAGATCCTGGGCTTTTTCTAGTGTGGATCACGTAGTAATAAGTTACCAGAATGAAACAGTCAACTAAACCTGGATTCGATCAATATTTTAGAGGATCTCACCAGTTAGGTTTGTGTTAGGCCTGGTATTTGCAATCATCTGGCTCATACTTTCGCATTCTTCCCATACTTGTTGGCCAGATCCTGTCTTTCTTTCTGGTTTGGGTCACGCAGTAATGCGGTAACAGGCTGAAACAGCCAATTCAACTTGGTTTCGATCAATATTTAAGAGGATAACACCTTTTAGGATTGCGTTAGGTCTGGTATTTGCAATCATCTGCCTCATTCTTTCGCATTATTCGCATACTTGTCGGCCAGATCCTGGGCTTTTTCTGGTTTGTATCACGTAGTAATGCGGTTCCACACTGAAGCAGTCAGTTGATCCTGATTTCGATTAATATTTTAACGGATAACTCCGGTTGGGTCTCGCCTATGACTGGTATAACCAATCATCTGGCCCATACTTTCGCATTTTTCGCATACTTCTTGGCCAGATCCTGGGCTTTTTCTGGTTTGGATCACGTAGTAATATGGTACCAGAATGAAACAGTCAACTAAACCTGGATTCGCTCAATATTGACGAGGATAACACCGTTTATGTTTGTGTTAGGTCTGGTATTTGCAATAATCTGGTGCATACTTTCGCATTTCTCGCATGCTTGTTGGCCAGATCCTGGGCTTTTTCAGGTTTGGATCACGTAGTAATGTGGTACCAGAATGAAACAGTCTACTAAACCTGGATCCGATCAATATTTAAGAGGATAACACCGTTTAGGTTTGTGTTAGGCCTGGTATTTGCTATCATCTGGTGCATACTTTCGCATTTCTCGTATGCTTGTTGGCCAGATCCTGGGCTCTTTCTGGTTGGGATTGTGTAGTAATGTGGTACTACACTAAACAGTCAATTAAACCTGACCTCGATCAATATTTTAAAGTATAACACCGTTTAGTTCACGTTTAGGTCTAGGATTTGCCCTCATCTGTCTCATACTTTCGCATTCTTCGCATACCTGTTAGGCTGGTCCTGGGCTTTTTCTGGTTTGGATCACGCAGTACTGTGGTACCAGACTGAAACAGCCAATTCAACTTGGTTTCGATCAATCTTTAAGAGGACAACACCGTTTAGGTTTGTGGTAGGTCTGGTATTTGCAATCATCTGTCTCATACTTTCGCATTTCTCGTATGATTGTTGGCCAGATCCTGGGCTTTCTCTGGTTGGGATTGTGTTGTAATGTGGTACCACACTAAACACTCAAATAAACCTGACCTGGATCAATATTTTGAAGTATAACACCGGTTAGTTCACGTTTAGGTCTGGGGTTTGCCCTCATCTGGCTCATTCTTTCGCAATGTCTGCATTCTTGTTGGCCAGATCCTGGGCTTTTTCTAGTTTGGATCACGTAGTAATACGGTACCAGAATAAAACAGTCAACTAAACCTGGATTCGAGCAATATTTTAGAGGATCACACCGTTTAGGTTTGTGTTAGGCCTGGTATTTGCAATCATCTGGCTCACACTTTCGCATTTCTCGCATGCTTGTTGGCCAGATCCTGGGCTTTTTCTGGTTTGGATCACGTAGTAATACGGTACCAGAATGAAACAGTCAACTAAACCTGGATTCGATCAATATTTTAGACGATCACACCGAATAAGTTTGTGTTAGGCCTGGTATTTGCAATCATCTGGCTCATACTTTCGCATTTTTCGCATACTTGTTGGACAGATCCTGGACTTTTTCTGGTTTGGATCTCGTAGTAATGTGGTACCACACTGAAACAGTCAATTCAACTTGGTTTCGATCAATATTTTACAGGATAACACCCTTTAGGTTTGTGTTAGGTCAGGTATTTGCAATCATCTGGCTCATACTGTCGCATTCTTCCCAAACTTGTTGGCCAGATCCTGGGCTTTTTCTGGTTTGGACCACGTAGTAATGTGGTACCAGAATGAAACTGTCAACTAAACCTGGATTCGATCAATATTTTAGGGGATCACACCGGATAGGTTTGTGTTAGGCCTGGTGTTTGCAATCATCTGGCTCATACTTTCGCATTCATCGCACACTTGTTGGCCAGATCCTGGACTTTTTCTGGTTCGGATCTCGTAGTAATGTGGTACCACACTGAAACAGTCAATTCAACTTGGTGTCGATCAATATTTTACAGGATAACACCGTTTAGGTTTGTGTTAGGTCTGGTATTTGCAATCATCTGGCTCATACATTCGCGTTCTTCGCACACTTGTTGGCCAGATCCTGGGCTTTTTCTGGTTTGGATCTCGTAGTAATGTGGTACCACACTGAAACAGTCAATTCAACTTGGTGTCGATCAATATTTTACAGGATAACACCGTTTAGGTTTGTGTTAGGTCTGGTATTTGCAATCATCTGGCTCATACATTCGCGTTCTTCGCACACTTGTTGGCCAGATCGTGGGCTTTTTCTGGTTTGGATCACATTGTAGTGTGGTTCCAGACAGAAGCAGCCAATTCAACTTGGTTTCGATCAATATTTAAGAGCATAACACCATTTAGGTTTGTGTTAGGCCTGGTAGTTGCAATAATCTGGTTCATACTTTCGCATTCTTCGCACACTTGTTGGTCAAATCCTGGACTTTTTCTGGGTTGGGTTTCGTAGTAATGTGGTACCACACTGAAACAGTCAATTAAACCTGGATTCGATGAATATTTTAGACGATTACACCGGTTAGGTTTGTGCTAGGTCTTGTATTTGCAATCATCTGGCTCATACTTTCGCATTTCTCGCATGCTTGTTGGCCAGATCCTGGGCTTTTTCTGGTTTCGATCACGTAGTAATGTGGTAGCATACTGAAGCAGTCAATTAAACGTGGCCCCGATCAATATTTTAAGGGATAACTCCGGTTGGGTCTCGTCTAGGTCTGGTATTTACCCGCATCTGGCTCATACATTCGCATTCTTCGCCTACTTGTTGGCCAGATCCTGTGTTTCTTTCTGGTTTGGATCACGTAGTAATGTGGTACCAGATTGAAAAAGTCAATTCAACTTGGTTTCGATCAATATTTTAGAGGATCACACCGTTTAGGTTTGTGTTAGGCCTGGTATTTGGAATCATCTGGCGCATACTTTCGCATTCTTCGCATACCTGTTGGCCTGATCCTGGCCTGTTTCTGGTTTGGATCACGCACTAATGTGGTACAAAAATGAAACAGTTAATTAAACCTGGTTCCGATCAATATTTAAGAGGATAACACCGGTTAGGTTTGTGTTAGGCCAGGTGTTTGCAATCATCTGGGTCATACTTTCGCGTTCATCGCACACTTGTTGGCCAGACCCTGGACTTTTTCTGGTTTGTATCACGTAGTAATGCGGTTCCACACTGAAGCAGTCAGTTGATCCTCTTTTCGATCAATATTTTAAAGTATAACACCGGTTGGTTCACGTTAAGTTCTGGGTTTTGCCCTCATCTGTCTCATACTTTCGCATTCTTCGCATACCTGTTGGCCTGATCCTGGGCCTTTTCTGGTTTGGATCACGCGGCAATGTGGTACCAGAATGAAACAGTCAATTAAACCTGGTTTCGATGAATATTTTGGATGACAGGACCGTTTAGGTTTGTGTTAGGTTTGGTATTTGCAATCATCTGGCTCATACTTCCGCATTCTTCGCACACTTGTCCGCCAAATCCTGTGCTTTTTCAGATTTGTATCACGTAGTAATGCGGTTCCACACTGAAGCAGTCAGTTGATCCTGATTTCGATTAATATTTTAACGGATAACTCCGGTTGGGTCTCGCCTATGACTGGTATAACCAATCATCTGGCCCATACTTTCGCATTTTTCGCATACTTCTTGGCCAGATCCTGGGCTTTTTCTGGTTTGGATCACGTAGTAATATGGTACCAGAATGAAACAGTCAACTAAACCTGGATTCGATCAATATTGACGAGGATAACACCGTTTATGTTTGTGTTAGGTCTGGTATTTGCAATCATCTGGTGCATACTTTCGCATTTCTCGCATGCTTGTTGGCCAGATCCTGGGCTTTTTCTGGTTTGGATCACGTAGTAATGTGGTACCAGAATGAAACAGTCAACTAAACCTGGATCCGATCAATATTTAAGAGAATAACACCGTTTAGGTTTGTGTTAGGCCTGGTATTTGCTATCATCTGGTGCATACTTTCGCATTTCTCGTATGCTTGTTGGCCAGATCCTGGGCTCTTTCTGGTTGGGATTGTGTAGTAATGTGGTGCCACACTAAACAGTCAATTAAACCTGACCTCGAACAAGAAAAACGCCGATTGGTTCACGTTTTGGTCTGGGGTTTGCCCTCATCTGTCTCATACTTTCGAATTCTTCGCATAACTATTGACCTGATACTGGGCTTTTCCTGGTTTGTATCACGTAGTAATGTGGTACCAGAATGAAACTGTCAAAAAACCTGGTTTCGGTCAATATTTTAGACGATCACACCGATTAGGTTTGTGTTAGACCTGGTATTTGCAATCATCTGGCTCATACTTCCGCATTCTTCGCACACTTGTCCGCCAAATCCTGTGCTTTTTCAGATTTGTATCACGTAGTAATGCGGTTCCACACTGAAGCAGTCAGTTGACCCTGATTTCGATTAATATTTTAACGGGTAACTCCGGTTGGGTCTCGCCTATGACTGGTATAACCAATCATCTGGCCCATACTTTCGCATTTTTCGCATACTTCTTGGCCAGATCCTGGGCTTTTTCTGGTTTGGATCACGTAGTAATATGGTACCAGAATGAAACAGTCAACTAAACCTGGATTCGATCAATATTGACGAGGATAACACCGTTTATGTTTGTGTTAGGTCTGGTATTTGCAATCATCTGGTGCATACTTTCGCATTTCTCGCATGCTTGTTGGCCAGATCCTGGGCTTTTTCTGGTTTGGATCACGTAGAAATATGGTACCAGAATGGAACAGTCAACTAAACCTGGATTCGATCAATACTTTAGAGGATCTCACCAGTTAGGTTTGTGTTAGGCCTGGTATTTGCAATCATCTGGCTCATACTTTCGCATTTTTCGCGTACTTGTTGGCCAGATCCTGGGATTTTTCTGGTTTGTATCACGTAGTAATGTGGTACCAGTATGAAACTGTCAATTAAACCTGGATTCGATCAATATTTTAGAGGATAACACCGGTTAGTTCACGTTTAGGTCTGGGATTTGCACTCATCTGGCTCATACTTTCGCATTTTTCGCATACTTGTTGGCCAGATCCTGGGCTTTTTCTAGTTTGGATCGCGTAGTAATATGGTACCAGAATGAAACAGTCAACTAAACCTGGATTCGATCAATATTTTAGAGGATAACACCAGTTAGGTTTGTGTTAGGCCTGGTATTTGCAATCATCTGGCTCATACTTTCGCATTTTTCGCATACTTGTTGGCCAGATCCTGGGATTTTTCTGGTTTGTATCACGTAGTAATGTGGTACCGGAATGAAACTGTCAATTAAACCTGGATTCGATCAATATTTTAGAGGATAACACCGATTAGGTTTGTGTATGGCCTGGTATTTGCAATCATCTGGCTCATACTTTCGCACTCTTCGCATACTTGTTGGCCAGATCCTGTGTTTTTTTCTGGTTGGTATCACGTAGTAATGTGGTAACAGAATGAAACAGTCAATTCAACTTGGTTTCGATCAATATTTTAGAGGATAACACCTTTTAGGTTTGTGTTAGGTCTGGTATTTGCAATCATCTGCCTCATACTTTCGCATTATTCGCATACTTATCGGCCAGATCCTGGGCTTTTTCTGGTTTGTATCACGTAGTAATGCGGTTCCACACTGAAGCAGTCAGTTGATCGTGATTTCGATCAATATTTTAACGGATAACTCCGGTTGGGTCTCGCTTAGGACTGGTAAAAGCAATCATCCTGCTCTTACTTTCGCATTTTTCGCACACTTCTTGGCCAGATCCTGGGCATTTTCTGATTTGGATCACGTAGTAATATGGTACCAGAATGAAACAGTCAACTAAACCTGGATTCGATCAATATTTTACAGGATCACACCGGTTCGGTTTGTGTTAGGTCTGGTATTTGCAATCATCTGGCTCATACTTTCGCATTCTTCGCACACTTGTCCGCCAAATCCTGTGCTTTTTCAGGTTCGTATCACGTAGTAATGCGGTTCCACACTGAAGCAGTCAGTTGATCCTGATTTCGATTAATATTTTAACGGATCACTCCGGTTGGGTCTCGTCTAGGTCTGGTATTTACCCGCATCTGGCTCATACATTCGCATTCTTCGCCTACTTGTTGGCCAGATCCTGTGTTTCTTTCTGGTTTGGATCACGTAGTAATGTGGTACCAGATTGAAAAAGTCAATTCAACTTGGTTTCGGTCAATATTTTAGAGGATCACACCGGTTAGGTTTGTGTGAGGCCTGGTATTTGCAGTCATCAGGCTCATAATTTCGCATTCTTCCCATACTTGTTGGCCAGATCCTGTCTTTCTTTCTGGTTTTGGTTACGCAGTAATGCGGTAACAGGCTGAAACAGCCAATTCAACTTGGTATCGATCAATATTTAAGAGGACAACACCGTTTAGGTTTGTGTTAGGTCTGGTATTTGCAATCATCTGGTTCATACTTTCGCATTTTTCGCATATTTGTTGACCAGATCCTGGGCTTTTTCTGGTTGGGATTGTGTAGTAATGTGGTACTACACTAAACACTCAAATAAACCTAACCTGGATCAATATTTTAAAGTATAACACCGGTTAGTTCACGTTTAGGTCTGGGATTTGCCCTCATCTGGCTCATACTTTCGCATTTTTCGCATTCTTGTTGGCCAGATCCTGGGCTCTTTCTGGTTTGGATCACGTGGATATGTGGTACCAGGATGAAACTGTCAATTAAACCTGGATTCGATCAATATTTTAGAGGATCACACCGATTAGGTTTGTGTAAGGCCTGGTATTTGGAATCATCTGGCTCATACTTTCGCACTCTTCGCATACTTGTTTGCCAGATCCTGGGATTTTTCTGGTTTGTATCACGTAGTAATGTGGTACCAGAATGGAACTGTCAATTAAACCTGGATTCGATCAATATTTTAGAGGATAACTCCGTTAGTGTCTCGTCTAGGTCTTGTATTTACCCGCATCTGGCTCATACATTCGCATTCCCCGCCTACTTGTTGGCCAGATCCTGTGTTTCTTTCTGTTTTGGATCACGTAGTAATGTGGTACCAGATTGAAAAGGTCAATTCAAATTGGTTTCGATCAATATTTTAGAGGATCACACCGGTTAGGTTTGTGTGAGGCCTGGTATTTGCAATCATCAGGCTCATACTTTCGCATTCTTCCCATACTTGTTGGCCAGATCCTGTGTTTCTTTCTGGTTTGGGTCACGCAGTAATGCGGTAACAGGCTGAAACAGCCAATTCAACTTGGTTTCGATCAATATTTAAGAGGATAACACCGTTTAGGTTTGTGTTAGGCCTGGTATTTGGAATCATCTGGCGCATACTTTCGCATTCTTCGCATACCTGTTGGCCTGATCCTGGACTTTTTCTGGTTTGGATCTCGTATTAATGTGGTACCAGAATGAAACTGCCAATTAAACCTGGATTCGATCAATATTTTAGACGATCACACCGATTAGGTTTGTGTTAGGCCTGGTATTTGCAATCATCTGGCTCATACTTTCGCACTTTTCGCATACTTGTTGGCCAGATCCTGGGATTTTTCTGGTTTGTATCACGTAGTAATGTGGTACCAGAATGAAACTGCCAATTAAACCTGGATTCGATCAATATTTTGGAGGATCACACCGATTAGGTTTGTGTTAGACCTGGTATTTGCAATCATCTTGCTCATTCTTTCGCATTTCTCGCATGCTTGTTGGCCAGATCCTGGGCTTTTTCTGGTTGGGATTGTGTAGTAATGTGGTACCACACTAAACAGTCAATTAAACCTGACCTGGATCAATATTTTAAAGTATAACACCGGTTAGTTTATGTTTAGGTCTGAGATTTGCCCTGATCTGGCTCATACTTTCGCATTTCTCGCATGCTTGTTGGCCAGATCCTGGGCTTTTTCTAGTGTGGATCACGTAGTAATAAGTTACCAGAATGAAACAGTCAACTAAACCTGGATTCGATCAATATGTTAGAGGATCACACCGATTAGGTTTGTGTTAGGCCTGGTATTTGCAATCATCTGGCACATACTTTCGCACTCTTCGCATACTTGTTGGCCAGATCCTGGACTTTTTCTGGTTTGGATCTCGTAGTAATGTGGTACCACACTGAAACAGTCAATTCAACTTGGTTTCGATCAATATTTTAGAGGATCACACCGATTAGGTTTGTGTTAGGCCTGGTATTTGCAATCATCTGGCTCATACTTTCGCACTCTTCGCATACTTGTTGGCCAGATCCTGGTCTTTTTCTGGTTTGGATCTCGTAGTAATGTGGTACCAGAATGAAACAGTCAATTAAACGTGGTCTCGATCAATATTTTAAAGGATAACTCCGGTTGGGTCTCGTCTAGGTCTGGTATTTACCCGCATCTGGCTCATACATTCGCATTCTTCGCCTACTTGTTGGCCAGATCCTCTGTTTCTTTCTGGTTTGGATCACGTAGTAATGTGGTACCAGATTGAAAAAGTCAATTCAACTTGGTTTTGATCAATATTTAAGAGGATAACACCGTTTAGGTTTGTGTTAGGCCTGGTATTTGCAATCATCTGGCTCATACTTTCGCATTCTTCGCATACCTGTTGGCCTGATCCTGGCCTGTTTCTGGTTTGGAACACGCAGTAATGTGGTACAAAAATGAAACAGTCAATTAAACCTGGTTCCGATCAATATTTAAGAGGATAACACCGTTTAGGTTTGTGTTAGGCCTGGTATTTGCTATCATCTGGTGCATACTTTCGCATTTCTCGTATGCTCGTTGGCCAGATCCTGGGCTCTTTCTGGTTGGGATTGTGTAGTAATGCGGTGCCACACTAAACAGTCAATTAAACCTGACCTCGAACAAGAAAAACGCCGATTGGTTCACGTTTTGGTCTGGGATTTGCCCTCATCTGTCTCATACTTTCGAATTCTTCGCATACCTATTGGCCTGATCCTGGGCTTTTCCTGGTTTGTATCACGTAGTAATGTGGTACCAGAATGAAACTGTCAATTAAATCTGGATTCGATCAATATTTTAGACGATCACACCGATTAGGTTTGTGTTAGACCTGGTATTTGCAATCATCTTGCTCATACTTTCGCATTTCTCGCATGCTTGTTGGCCTGATCCTGGACTTTTTCTGGTTTGTATCACGTAGTAATGCGGTTCCACACTGAAGCAGTCAGTTGGTCCTGTTTTCGATCAATATTTTAAAGTATAACACCGGTTAGTTCACGTTTAGGTCTGGGATTTGCACTCATCTGGCTCATACTTTCGCATTTTTCGCATACTTGTTGGCCAGATCCTGGGCTTTTTCTAGTTTGGATCACGTAGAAATATGGTACCAGAATGAAACAGTCAACTAAACCTGGATTCGATCAATATTTTAGAGGATAACTCCGTTAGTGTCTCGTCTAGGTCTTGTATTTACCCGCATCTGGCTCATACATTCGCATTCCCCGCCTACTTGTTGGCCAGATCCTGTGTTTCTTTCTGTTTTGGATCACGTAGTAATGTGGTACCAGATTGAAAAGGTCAATTCAAATTGGTTTCGATCAATATTTTAGAGGATCACACCGGTTAGGTTTGTGTGAGGCCTGGTATTTGCAATCATCAGGCTCATACTTTCGCATTCTTCCCATACTTGTTGGCCAGATCCTGTGTTTCTTTCTGGTTTGGGTCACGCAGTAATGCGGTAACAGGCTGAAACAGCCAATTCAACTTGGTTTCGATCAATATTTAAGAGGATAACACCGTTTAGGTTTGTGTTAGGCCTGGTATTTGGAATCATCTGGCGCATACTTTCGCATTCTTCGCATACCTGTTGGCCTGATCCTGGACTTTTTCTGGTTTGGATCTCGTATTAATGTGGTACCAGAATGAAACTGCCAATTAAACCTGGATTCGATCAATATTTTAGACGATCACACCGATTAGGTTTGTGTTAGGCCTGGTATTTGCAATCATCTGGCTCATACTTTCGCACTTTTCGCATACTTGTTGGCCAGATCCTGGGATTTTTCTGGTTTGTATCACGTAGTAATGTGGTACCAGAATGAAACTGCCAATTAAACCTGGATTCGATCAATATTTTGGAGGATCACACCGATTAGGTTTGTGTTAGACCTTTTTTTTTTTTTTTTTTTTTTGTCGTGGGGAAAATCTTCGAAAGACTCCCTCCCACCTCCTTGGGGAGAGGTGGGAGGGGTGTGTGGGATTCCCCACGCCCGTACAACGACAGGCGCGGGACCTACCCACTAAAAACCCCACGGTGACCCTTCGGCACGCTTTGGGAGGATACCGGGAATCGCTCGAAGCATTCTTCCGGTATCCTCCCCGTGCCCGCGCTTTCACGCCCATCCCCCGGGGGGACAATCGGTCCCCCCAGTAGACACACGGCCTCATAGCGGCGGGACGGGGCCACTCCATCCCGCCGCTATCCGTCCCGGGGCCGCGTTTAGTGGCGGCTGCGAGCCCCAACTCGCAACCGCCCGCGGCCCCGTTTCCACCCCTCGGCGGCCGGGAGTTCATGGCCGCACCAGACCGCCGAGGGTGCCTCCCCTTGCGTCGGACCGGTAGGGGGAGGCACTCCTACCTCCAACCGGTCCGACCCGGCGCTTTGTGTTAGACCTGGTATTTGCAATCATCTTGCTCATTCTTTCGCATTTCTCGCATGCTTGTTGGCCAGATCCAGGGCATTTTCTGGTTGGGATTGTGTAGTAATGTGGTACCACACTAAACAGTCAATTAAACCTGACCTGGATCAATATTTTAAAGTATAACACCGGTTAGTTTATGTTTAGGTCTGAGATTTGCCCTGATCTGGCTCATACTTTCGCATTTCTCGCATGCTTGTTGGCCAGATCCTGGGCTTTTTCTAGTGTGGATCACGTAGTAATAAGTTACCAGAATGAAACAGTCAACTAAACCTGGATTCGATCAATATGTTAGAGGATCACACCGATTAGGTTTGTGTTAGGCCTGGTATTTGCAATCATCTGGCACATACTTTCGCACTGTTCGCATACTTGTTGGCCAGATCCTGGACTTTTTCTGGTTTGGATCTCGTAGTAATGTGGTACCACACTGAAACAGTCAATTCAACTTGGTTTCGATCAATATTTTAGAGGATCACACCGATTAGGTTTGTGTTAGGCCTGGTATTTGCAATCATCTGGCTCATACTTTCGCACTCTTCGCATACTTGTTGGCCAGATCCTGGTCTTTTTCTGGTTTGGATCTCGTAGTAATGTGGTACCAGAATGAAACAGTCAATTAAACGTGGCCTCGATCAGTATTTTAAAGGATAACTCCGGTTGGGTCTCGTCTAGGTCTGGTATTTACCCGCATCTGGCTCATACATTCGCATTCTTCGCCTACTTGTTGGCCAGATCCTCTGTTTCTTTCTGGTTTGGATCACGTAGTAATGTGGTACCAGATTGAAAAAGTCAATTCAACTTGGTTTTGATCAATATTTAAGAGGATAACACCGTTTAGGTTTGTGTTAGGCCTGGTATTTGCAATCATCTGGCTCATACTTTCGCATTCTTCGCATACCTGTTGGCCTGATCCTGGCCTGTTTCTGGTTTGGAACACGCACTAATGTGGTACAAAAATGAAACAGTCAATTAAACCTGGTTCCGATCAATATTTAAGAGGATAACACCGTTTAGGTTTGTGTTAGGCCTGGTATTTGCTATCATCTGGTGCATACTTTCGCATTTCTCGTATGCTCGTTGGCCAGATCCTGGGCTCTTTCTGGTTGGGATTGTGTAGTAATGCGGTGCCACACTAAACAGTCAATTAAACCTGACCTCGAACAAGAAAAACGCCGATTGGTTCACGTTTTGGTCTGGGATTTGCCCTCATCTGTCTCATACTTTCGAATTCTTCGCATACCTATTGGCCTGATCCTGGGCTTTTCCTGGTTTGTATCACGTAGTAATGTGGTACCAGAATGAAACTGTCAATTAAACCTGGATTCGATCAATATTTTAGACGATCACACCGATTAGGTTTGTGTTAGACCTGGTATTTGCAATCATCTTGCTCATACTTTCGCATTTCTCGCATGCTTGTTGGCCTGATCCTGGACTTTTCCTCGTTTGTATCACGTAGTAATGCGGTTCCACACTGAAGCAGTCAGTTGGTCCTGTTTTCGATCAATATTTTAAAGTATAACACCGGTTAGTTCACGTTTAGGTCTGGGATTTGCACTCATCTGGCTCATACTTTCGCATTTTTCGCATACTTGTTGGCCAGATCCTGGGCTTTTTCTAGTTTGGATCACGTAGAAATATGGTACCAGAATGAAACAGTCAACTAAACCTGGATTCGATCAATATTTTAGAGGATCTCACCAGTTAGGTTTGTGTTAGGCCTGGTATTTGCAATCATCTGGCTCATACTTTCGCAATCTTCGCATACTTGTTGGCCAGATCCTGGACCTTTTCTGGTTCAGATCTCGTAGTAATGTGGTACCACACTGAAACAGCCAATTAAACCTGGATTCGATCAATATTTTAAAGTATAACACCGGTTAGTTCACGTTTAGGTCTGGGATTTGCTCTCATCTGGCTCATACTTTCGCACTTTTCGCATACTTGTTGGCCAGATCCTGGGATTTCTCTGGTTTGTATCACGTAGTAATGTGGTACCAGAATGAAACTGTCAATTAAACCTGGATTCGATCAATATTTTGGAGGATCACTCCGATTAGGTTTGTGTTAGACCTGGTATTTGCAATCATCTTGCTCATACTTTCGCATTTCTCGCATGCTTGTTGGCCTGATCCTGGACTTTTCCTGGTTTGTATCACGTAGTAATGCGGTTCCACACTGAAGCAGTCAGTTGATCCTGTTTTCGATTAATATTTTAACGGATAACTCCGGTTGGGTCTCGTCTAGGTCTGGTATTTACCCGCATCTGGCTCATACATTCGCATTCTTCGCCTACTTGTTGGCCAGATCCTGTGTTTCTTTCTGGTTTGGATCACGTAGTAATGTGGTACCAGATTGAAAAAGTCAATTCAACTTGGTTTCGATCAATATTTTAGAGGATCACACCGTTTAGGTTTGTGTTAGGCCTGGTATTTGGAATCATCTGGCGCATACTTTCGCATTCTTCGCATACCTGTTGGCCTGATCCTGGCCTGTTTCTGGTTTGGATCACGCACTAATGTGGTACAAAAATGAAACAGTTAATTAAACCTGGTTCCGATCAATATTTAAGAGGATAACACCGGTTAGGTTTGTGTTAGGCCAGGTGTTTGCAATCACCTGGGTCATACTTTCGCGTTCATCGCACACTTGTTGGCCAGACCCTGGACTTTTTCTGGTTTGTATCACGTAGTAATGCGGTTCCACACTGAAGCAGTCAGTTGATCCTGATTTCGATTAATATTTTAACGGATCACTCCGGTTGCGTCTCGTCTAGGTCTGGTATTTACCCGCATCTGGCTCATACATTCGCATTCTTCGCCTACTTGTTGGCCAGATCCTGTGTATCTTTCTGGTTTGGATCACGTAGTAATGTGGTACCAGATTGAAAAAGTCAATTCAACTTGGTTTCGGTCAATATTTTAGAGGATCACACCGGTTAGGTTTGTGTGAGGCCTGGTATTTGCAGTCATCAGGCTCATACTTTCGCATTCTTCCCATACTTGTTGGCCAGATCCTGTCTTTCTTTCTGGTTTTGGTTACGCAGTAATGCGGTAACAGGCTGAAACAGCCAATTCAACTTGGTTTCGATCAATATTTAAGAGGATAACACCGTTTAGGTTTGTGTTAGGCCTGGTATTTGGAATCATCTGGCGCATACTTTCGCATTCTTCGCATACCTGTTGGCCTGATCCTGGCCTGTTTCTGGTTTGGATCACGCACTAATGTGGTACAAAAATGAAACAGTTAATTAAACCTGGTTCCGATCAATATTTAAGAGGATAACACCGGTTAGGTTTGTGTTAGGCCAGGTGTTTGCAATCATCTGGGTCATACTTTCGCGTTCATCGCACACTTGTTGGCCAGACCCTGGACTTTTTCTGGTTTGTATCACGTAGTAATGCGGTTCCACACTGAAGCAGTCAGTTGATCCTGTTTTCGATCAATATTTTAAAGTATAACACCGGTTGGTTCACGTTAAGTTCTGGGTTTTGCCCTCATCTGTCTCATACTTTCGCATTCTTCGCATACCTGTTGGCCTGATCCTGGGCTTTTTCTGGTTTGGATCACGCAGCAATGTGGTACCAGAATGAAACAGTCAATTAAACCTGGTTTCGATGAATATTTTGGATGATAGGACCGTTTAGGTTTGTGTTAGGTTTGGTATTTGCAATCATCTGGCTCATACTTTCGCATTCTTCGCACACTTGTCCGCCAAATCCTGTGCTTTTTCAGGTTTGTATCACGTAGTAATGCGGTTCCACACTGAAGCAGTCAGTTGATCCTGATTTCGATTAATATTTTAACGGATAACTCCGGTTGGGTCTCGCCTATGACTGGTATAACCAATCATCTGTCCCATACTTTCGCATTTTTCGCATACTTCTTGGCCAAATCCTGGGCTTTTTCTGGTTTGGATCACGTAGTAATGTGGTACCAGAATGAAACAGTCAACTAAACCTGGATCCGATCAATATTTAAGAGGATAACACCGTTTAGGTTTGTGTTAGGCCTGGTATTTGCTATCATCTGGTGCATACATTTGCATTTCTCGCATGCTTGTTGGCCAGATCCTGGACTTTTTCTGGTTTGTATCACGTAGTAATGCGGTTCCACACTGAAGCAGTCAGTTGATCCTGTTTTCGATCAATATTTTAAAGTATAACACCGGTTAGTTCACGTTTAGGTCTGGGATTTGCACTCATCTGGCTCATACTTTCGCATTTATCGCATACTTGTTGGCCAGATCCTGGGCTTTTTCTAGTTTGGATCACGTAGAAATATGGTACCAGAATGGAACAGTCAACTAAACCTGGATTCGATCAATACTTTAGAGGATCTCACCAGTTAGGTTTGTGTTAGGCCTGGTATTTGTAATCATCTGGCTCATACTTTCGCATTTTTCGCGTACTTGTTGGCCAGATCCTGGGATTTTTCTGGTTTGTATCACGTAGTAATGTGGTACCAGGATGAAACTGTCAATTAAACCTGGATTCGATCAATATTTTAGAGGATAACACCGGTTAGTTCACGTTTAGGTCTGGGATTTGCACTCATCTGGCTCATACTTTCGCATTTTTCGGATACTTGTTGGCCAGATCCTGGGCTTTTTCTAGTTTGGATCGCGTAGTAATATGGTACCAGAATGAAACAGTCAACTAAACCTGGATTCGATCAATATTTTAGAGGATAACACCAGTTAGGTTTGTGTTAGGTCTGGTATTTGCAATCATCTGCCTCATACTTTCGCATTATTCGCATACTTATCGGCCAGATCCTGGGCTTTTTCTGGTTTGTATCACGTAGTAATGCGGTTCCACACTGAAGCAGTCAGTTGATCGTGATTTCGATCAATATTTTAACGGATAACTCCGGTTGGGTCTCGCTTAGGACTGGTAAATGCAATCATCCTGCTCTTACTTTCGCATTTTTCGCACACTTCTTGGCCAGATCCTGGGCATTTTCTGATTTGGATCACGTAGTAATATGGTACCAGAATGAAACAGTCAACTAAACCTGGATTCGATCAATATTTTACAGGATCACACCGGTTCGGTTTGTGTTAGGTCTGGTATTTGCAATCATCTGGCTCATACTTTCGCACTCTTCGAATACTTGTTGGCCTGATCCTGGGCTTTTTCTGGTTGGGATTGTGTAGTAATGTGGTACCACACTAAACAGTCAATTAAACCTGACCTGGATCAATATTTTAAAGTATAACACCGGTGAGTTCATGTTTAGGTCTGGGATTGGCCCTCATCTGGCTCATACTTTCGCACTTTTCGCATACTTGTTGGCCAGATCCTGTGCTTTTTTCTAGTTGGGATCACGTAGTAATGTGGTACCAGACTGAAACAGTCAATTCAACTTGGTTTCGATCAATATTTTAGAGGATAACACCCTTTAGGTTTCTGTTAGGTCTGGTATTTGCAATCATCAGGCTCATAGTTTCGCACTTTTCGCATACTTGTTGGCCAGATCCTGGGCTTTTTCTGGTTTGGATCACGTAGTGATGTGGTAACAGACTGAAACAGTCAATTCAACTTGGTTTCGATCAATATTTTAGAGGATAACACCTTTTAGGTTTGTGATAGGTCTGGTATTTGCAATCATCTGCCTCATACTTTGGCATTTCTCGCATGCCAGTTGGCCAGATCCTGGGCTTTTTCTGGTTGGGATTGTGTAGTAATGTGGTACCACACTAAACAGTCAATTAAACCTGACCTGGATCAATATTTTAAAGTATAACACCGGCTAGTTCATGTTTAGGTCTTGGATTTGCCCTGATGTGGCTCATACTTTCGCATTTTTCGCATGCTTGTTGGCCACATCCTGGGCTTTTTCTAGTTTGGATCATGTAGTAATATGGTACCAGACTGAAACAGTCAATTCAACTTGGTTTCGATCAATATTTTAGAGGATAACACCCTTTAGGTTTGTGTTAGGTCTGGTATTTGCAATCATCAGGCTCATAGTTTCGCACTTTTCGCATACTTGTTGGCCAGATCCTGGGCTTTTTCTGGTTTGGATCTCGTAGTAATGTGGTACCACACTGAAAGAGTCAATTCAACTTGGTTTCAATCAATATTTTAGAGGATCACACCGATTAGGTTTGTGTTAGGCCTGGTATTTGCAATCATCTGGCTCATACTTTCGCAATCTTCGCATACTTGTTGGCCAGATCCTGTGTTTTTTTCTAGTTGGGATCACGTAGTAATGTGGTACCAGAATAAAACTGTCAATTAAACCTGGATTCGATCAATATTTTAGACGATCACACCGGTTAGGCTTGTGTTAGGCCTGGTGTTTGCAATCATCTGGCTCATACTTTCACATTCTTCCCATACTTGTTGGCCAGATCCTGTGTTTTTTTCTGGTTGGTATCACGTAGTAATGTGGTAACAGACTGAAACAGTCAATTCAACTTGGTTTCGATCAATATTTTAGAGGATAACACCTTTTAGGTTTGTGTTAGGTATGGTATTTGCAATCATCTGCCTCATACTTTCGCATTTCTCGCATGCTTGTTGGCCTGATCCTGGGCTTTTTCTGGTTGGGATTGTGCAGTAATGTGGAACCACACTAAACAGTCAATTAAACCTGACCTCGATCCATATTTTAAAGTATAACACCGGCTAGTTCATGTTTAGGTCTGGGATTTGCCCTCATCTGGCTCATACTTTCGCACTTTTCGCATACTTGTTGGCCAGATCCTGTGTTTCCTTCTCGTTTGGGTCACGCAGTAATGCGGTAACAGGCTGAAACAGCCAATTCAAATTGGTTTCGATCAATATTTAGGAGGATAACACCGTTTAGGTTTGTGCTCGGTCTGGTATTTGCTGTCATCTGGCACATATTTTCGCATTACTCGCATGCTTGTTGGCCAGATCCTTGGCTTTTTCTGGTTGGGATTGTGCAGTAATGTGGAACCACACTAAACAGTCAATTAAACCTGACCTCGATCAATATTTTAAAGTATAACACCGGTAAGTTCACGTTTAGGTCTGGGATTTGCCCTGATGTGGCTCATACTTTCGCATTTTTCGCATGCTTGTTGGCCACATCCTGGGCCTTTTCTAGTTTGGATCACGTAGTAATATGGTACCAGAATGAAACAGTCAACTAAACCTGGATTCGATCAATATTCTAGAGGATAACACCGGTTAGGTTTGAGTTAGGTGTGGTATTTGCAATCATCTGTCTCATACTTTCGCACTTTTCGCATACTTTTTGGCCAGATCCTGGGCTTTTTCTGGTTTGGATCTCGTAGTAATGCGTTACCATACTGAAACAGTCAATTAAATTTGGCCTCGATCAATATTTTAAAGGATAACTCCGGTTGGGTCTCGTTTAGGTCTGGGATTTGCGCCCATCTGGCTTGTACTTTTGCATTCTTGGCACACTTGTTGGCCAGTTCCTGGGCTTTCTCTGGTTTGGATCACGTAGTAGTGTGGTTACAGACTGAAACAGCCAATTCAACTTGGTCTCGATCAATATTTTAGAGGATCACACCGATTAGGTTTGTGTTAGGCCTGATATTTGCAATCATCTGGCTCATACTTTCGCACTCTTCGCATACTTGTTGGCCAGATCCTGGTCTTTTTCTGGTTTGGATCTCGTAGTAATGTGGTACCAGAATGAAACAGTCAATTAAACGTGGC
Organism: Colletes latitarsis; assembly: GCF_051014445.1. Lineage (NCBI taxonomy): Eukaryota > Metazoa > Arthropoda > Insecta > Hymenoptera > Colletidae > Colletes > Colletes latitarsis. The sequence goes on from NC_135137.1 coordinate 5,978,434, forward strand.
CTCGATCAATATTTTAAAGGATAACTCCGGTTGTGTCTCGTCTAGGTCTGGTATTTACCCGCATCCGGCTCATACATTCGCATTCTTCGCCTACTTGTTGGCCAGATCCTGTGTTTCTTTCTGGTTTGGATCACGTAGTAATGTGGTACCAGATTGAAAAAGTCAATTCAACTTGGTTTCGATCAATATTTAAGAAGATAACACCGTTTAGGTTTGTGTTAGGCCTGGTATTTGGAATCATCTGGCGCATACTTTCGCATTCTTCGCATACCTGTTGGCCTGATCCTGGCCTGTTTCTGGTTTGGATCACGCACTAATGTGGTACAAAAATGAAACAGTTAATTAAACCTGGTTCCGATCAATATTTAAGAGGATAACACCGGTTAGGTTTGTGTTAGGCCAGGTGTTTGCAATCATCTGGGTCATACTTTCGCGTTCATCGCACACTTGTTGGCCAGATCCTGGACTTTTTCTGGTTTGGATCTCGTATTAATGTGGTACCAGAATGAAACTGCCAATTAAACCTGGATTCGATCAATATATTAGACGATCACACCGATTAGGTTTGTGTTAGGCCTGGTATTTGCAATCATCCGGCTCATGCTTTCGCACTTTTCGCATACTTGTTGGCCAGATCCTGGGATTTTTCTGGTTTGTATCACGTAGTAATGTGGTACCAGGATGAAACTGTCAATTAAACCTGGATTCGATCAATATTTTAGAGGATAACACCGGTTAGTTCACGTTTAGGTCTGGGATTTGCACTCATCTGGCTCATACTTTCGCATTTTTCGCATACTTGTTGGCCAGATCCTGGGCTTTTTCTAGTTTGGATCGCGTAGTAATATGGTACCAGAATGAAACAGTCAACTAAACCTGGATTCGATCAATATTTTAGAGGATAACACCAGTTAGGTTTGTGTTAGGCCTGGTATTTGCAATCATCTGGCTCATACTTTCGCATTTTTCGCATACTTGTTGGCCAGATCCTGGGATTTTTCTGGTTTGTATCACGTAGTAATGTGGTACCGGAATGAAACTGTCAATTAAACCTGGATTCGATCAATATTTTAGAGGATAACACCGATTAGGTTTGTGTATGGCCTGGTATTTGCAATCATCTGGCTCATACTTTCGCACTCTTCGCATACTTGTTGGCCAGATCCTGTGTTTTTTTCGAGTTGGTATCACGTAGTAATGTGGTAACAGACTGAAACAGTCAATTCAACTTGGTTTCGATCAATATTTTAGAGGATAACACCTTTGAGGTTTGTGTTAGGTCTGGTATTTGCAATCATCTGCCTCATACTTTCGCATTATTCGCATACTTATCGGCCAGATCCTGGGCTTTTTCTGGTTTGTATCACGTAGTAATGCGGTTCCACACTGAAGCAGTCAGTTGATCGTGATTTCGATCAATATTTTAACGGATAACTCCGGTTGGGTCTCGCTTAGGACTGGTAAATGCAATCATCCTGCTCTTACTTTCGCATTTTTCGCACACTTCTTGGCCAGATCCTGGGCATTTTCTGATTTGGATCACGTAGTAATATGGTACCAGAATGAAACAGTCAACTAAACCTGGATTCGATCAATATTTTACAGGATCACACCGGTTCGGTTTGTGTTAGGTCTGGTATTTGCAATCATCTGGCTCATACTTTCGCACTCTTCGAATACTTGTTGGCCTGATCCTGGGCTTTTTCTGGTTGGGATTGTGTAGTAATGTGGTACCACACTAAACAGTCAATTAAACCTGACCTGGATCAATATTTTAAAGTATAACACCGGTGAGTTCATGTTTAGGTCTGGGATTTGCCCTCATCTGGCTCATACTTTCGCACTTTTCGCATACTTGTTGGCCAGATCCTGTGTTTCCTTCTCGTTTGGGTCACGCAGTAATGCGGTAACAGGCTGAAACAGCCAATTCAAATTGGTTCCGATCAATATTTAGGAGGATAACACCGTTTAGGTTTGTGCTCGGTCTGGTATTTGCTGTCATCTGGCACATATTATCGCATTTCTCGCATGCTTGTTGGCCAGATCCTTGGCTTTTTGTGGTTGGGATTGTGCAGTAATGTGGAACCACACTAAACAGTCAATTAAACCTGACCTCGATCAATATTTTAAAGTATAACACCGGTAAGTTCACGTTTAGGTCTGGGATTTGCCCTGATGTGGCTCATACTTTCGCATTCTTCCCATACTTGTTGGCCAGATCCTGTCTTTCCTTCTGGTTTGGGTCACGCAGTAATGCGGTAACAGGCTGAAACAGCCAATTCAACTTGGTTTCGATCAATATTTAAGAGGATAACACCGTTTAGGTTTGTGTTAGGCCTGGTATTTGCAATCATCTGGCTCATACTTTCGCATTCTTCGCATACCTGTTGGTCTGATCCTGGCCTGTTTCTGGTTTGGAACACGCACTAATGTGGTACATAAATGAAACAGTCAATTAAACCTGGTTCCGATCAATATTTAAGAGGATCACACCGATTAGGTTTGTGTTAGACCTGGTATTTGCCCTGATCTGGCTCATACATTCGCATTTCTCGCATGGTTGTTGGCCAGATCCTGGACTTTTTCTAGTTTGTATCACGTAGTAATGCGGTTCCACACTGAAGCAGTCAGTTGATCCTGTTTTCGATCAATATTTTAAAGTATAACACCGGTTGGTTCACGTTTAGGTCTGGGTTTTGCCCGCACCTGTCTCATACTTTTTTTTTTTTTTTTTTTTTTTTTTTTTTTTTTTGTCGTGGGGAAAATCTTCGAAAGACTCCCTCCCACCTCCTTGGGGAGAGGTGGGAGGGGTGTGTGGGATTCCCCGCGCCCGTACAACGACAGGCGCGGGACCTACCCACTAAAAACCCCACGGTGACCCTTCGGCACGCTTTGGGAGGATACCGGGAATCGCTCGAAGCATTCTTCCGGTATCCTCCCCGTGCCCGCGCTTTCGCGCCCATCCCCCGGGGGGACAATCGGTCCCCCCAGTAGACACACTGCCTCATAGCGGCGGGACGGGGCCACTCCATCCCGCCGCTATCCGCCCCGGGGCCGCGTTTAGTGGCGACTGCGAGCCCCAACTCGCAACCGCCCGCGACCCCGTTTCCACCCCTCGGCGGCCGGGCGTTCATGGCCTCACCAGACCGCCGAGGGTGCCTCCCCTTGCGTTGGACCGGTAGGGGGAGGCACTCCTACCCCCAACCGGTCCGACCCGGCGCCGCCTGGCGGGAGGAGGGTCCCCTCAGGACCCCCCTCCCAGCCTAGGTCATCCGCCTCGCCGAGGCGGCCGCCCGCGACGCCTCGCGACCGGGCGACGACCTCGGGCCACCGCACGAGCGCGAGCTTCAGCGCGCCGCTGAAGCTCGCGCTCCCTCCCCGCGGCCTCCTTCTGCAACATTACGTTCTCGCAGAAGGAGGCCACGGCCCTCCACTTCTCCTCGCTGCCGAGCATGGCGCGCACCACGCCCGGCAGCGAGACATCCCGCCCGACAACGCCGACCAGGACACGGCGCTCCCCCTGCCACGCGGGGCATACCTCCAGGGTATGATCCGCCGTGTCCTGCTCAGCGTCGCAGTGGCAGCAACGCGCCGTCGGCTCCTTCCCTATCCGGCACAGGTATCTTCCGAAGCTGCCATGCCCGGAAAATACCTGTGCCAGCCGGTAGGTGAGGCTGCCATGGCCTCTGTCCAGCCACTCCTTCAGGAGCGGCCGAACAGCCCCGACAGTCCGGTGCCCCGCGGTTGGCAGAGCCAGCCGCTCCTGCCACGCGAGCAACACGGACTGCCGGGCCTGGCGCTTCAAATCGCCCCAAGCAGGTTCCTGCCCGCCCGGGACCGCCCCCACCCCCGCGCGACGGTCGACGCGGTGCCGGTACATCACCGCGTGCGACCGCGCGAGCAGGTCCATGGGCGGCATCCCCGCTAGAACCGTCGCCGCCTCATGTGACATGGTCCGATACCCGCGGACGACCCTGAGCGCCATGCGCCTCTGCACCCGACGCAGCATAGTCATGCTGCGCCGGGAGGCAGCCAGGTCGTCCGCCCAGACGGGGGCCCCGTATAGGGCCACCGACTGGACCATTGCCACATAGAGGCGACGAACTCGGCCCGCCGGGCCCCCCAGGTTGGGCAGGATCCGGCCCAGAGCCGCAACCATCCTTTCCAACCGGGGGACCAGGCAGCGGAAATGCTTCTCGAAACGCCAGTGGCTATCGAGGATCAGCCCCAGATACCTGATCTGGGGCTTCACCTCGATGTCAGCCCCACCCACCCGAATCAGAGGGGGTGGCGGATCCTGCCGAGGTGAATGAAACGCAATCACCTCGGTCTTATGGACCGCCACCGTCATCCCCATCCCCCTGATCCGGTCGACGACGCGTTGCGACCCCTCCTCCGCGCGACGCATGGCCCTCCCCCAGTGCGCCCCGACGGCCAGCACCAGTGTGTCATCCGCATAACACACCGTGCTGACGCCGTCGGGGAGGCCGGCCCGCAACACCGAGTCGTACGCGATGTTCCACAGGAGTGGCCCGAGGACCGACCCCTGCGGAACACCGCAGTACACCTCCCTCCGCATATCACCATCCCGGCCCGGATACTCGATCCACCTGCCGCGGAGATAATCCCCGACGACCGCCCTGAGACAAGGGGGGACTCGATGATATTCGAGCCCCCTCCTTATCTCTTCCCAGGGGAGGGTGTTAAAGGCATTGGCAATATCCAAGGATATTGCCAATGCCACCCCTCCCCGGGAGACGGCCGCCTCCGAGAGGGCCCTCACACGACCTATCGCGTCGATAATCGATCGGCCCCCCCGGAAACCGAACTGGCAGTCGGCCAGACCGGGATCACCCCGCGACAGGTGCTCGACGAGGCGGGCAGCAATCACACGCTCGAAGAGCTTGCCCGCCTCGTCGAGGAGACAAATGGGCCGGTATGCGGAGGGAGACTCCGCGGGCCGACCCTCCTTCCGGAGGAGGACCATCCTCGCCACCTTCCAACTGGAGGGGAATCGCCCGTCCCTCAGGCAGCGGTCGAACAACCGCCTGAGGTCGGCCCCAAGGACGCCCTGGGTCAAGACCCAAACCCGGCCGGGCACACCATCCGGACCCGGGGCCGTATTACGAACCCCGAGCCGTCTGATGGCCGCTGCCAGCTCCTCCTGCGTGACCCCCAGCTCGGCCGTCCACTCCACTGGGACAGCCGCCGCCGCCGGAGGACGCGGTCCCCTCTCCCCAATTGGGAAGAGTGTATTGACCACGTCCTCCAGCAGCCGGGGGTCAAGACCCTCGGTGACGGGGGGCGCCCACGGGCGGAGCTTATTCAGCACCACCTTATATGGACGCCCCCATGGATCGTCATCAAGGGTCTGGAGGAGCTCCTTCCATGCCTGGGTCTTGGCCCGTTTGATGGCGACCTGCAGAGCAACCCGCGCCACGCGGTATGCTCCATACAGGTCATCAGCTGCCCTCGCTCGCGCCACGCCGTCGCCTGTACGTTGACGACGGCGCGCGCGGGTGTACTGGCGTCGGGCGCGGACAGTCGCGACTCGCAACTCCGCGATCGCGTCCGACCACCAGTACACCGCCCGGCGAGGAGAAGCCCGCCCGACCCGAGGCATCGCCGCGTCGCAAATACCCGCGACCAATGCTCCGAGCCGGGCGACCTCCTCCTCTATGCTCGGCCGCTCCCTGCGGCCAAGTTGCAGCGAGGGCAGCTGCCATCAGGGCGTCCTTGTCCAGGCGCCGAAGCGCCCAGCGGCGTGGTGGGGTGCCACGCAGGCGGCCGTGTCGGGATGCACTCGCGGCGGCAGAGACCTCCATCCGGATGTACCGGTGATCGGAGAGTGTCTCTGCCCCCGCGACCACGTGCCAACCCGACACCATGCGCACGGCGTTGGGGGTCGCGAATCCAACATCCACGATGGGCCCCCCATATCGCCGCACGCATGTGTGCTCCGACCCCCGGTTCAATACCCGGAGGTCGAGCCCCGCCGCCCAATCGCCCAGGATCCCGCCGCGAACGGAGGTCCTGGGGGATCCCCAAGCCACCGACTTGGCATTAAAATCCCCCAGGACCAGCACCGGCCGGGCCGCGTAGCGCTGCACGCATGCCGCGACCTCGGCCAAGTACAGCTCGAACGCAGCGTGACCGCAACGGGGCGAAATGTAGCACCCCACCACAGCGACTCCCCCCCAGTCCACGGCGACGAATCCCCGACCGCGCTCCAACAAGGAGAACGGTGGGGACCCGTCGCCCCCTCCCCATACCGTCGCCACCAAGCCGTCCGCGTCGCCCACCCAATGAGGGTGATCAGGGACGCGGTACGGCTCGGCGGCGACCGCCAGGCCAACCCCCCACTCCGCGAGGACTTGGGACATCAAGTCCTGTGCCGCGCGGCAGTGGTTGAGGTTGGCCTGGAGGAGGAGGCGGGGCGGCATTAATTAATGTCTGCGCCAGCCTCCTCCCGGCCGTCCGTCCCCGTAGCACCGTCCACCTCCATGGAGGACGATGCCACCGCCCTCGGCACCGGAGCCGGTGCAGCCCGCCTCTTCCTCTCCTTCCGGGAGGGGGGGGGGAGCACTTCTTGCTCCCCACCCTGTGATCGGCTGGCCTCCCCATGTCCGCACACAGCGGGCAGTGGGGGGCCGCCGAGCACTGGCTCGCACGGTGCTCTTTGGCACCGCAGCGGTAACACTGACCGCTGCGGTCCACCGGCGAGGTGCACCACTGCCTCACGTGCCCCAATTCGAGGCAGCGGTGACACTGGAGCGGGCGCGGCGCGAGGATTTCCACTCGCGCCGAAACCCACCCCACCAACACCCTCCCGGATTCCGCCACCTTACGGGCGGCGGAGAGGGGGCACCGGGCCCACACCGACCCGAGGCCGGAGGGCGACCTGCGGATCTCTCCGATCCGCAGGTCCTCCACAGGACAGTCCCCCGCCCTCGCAAGGGCACGGGACACATCCTGTGCGCTGACCGAGTCGTCCAGCCCACAAACGCGCATCTCCGTGCGCTTCGTGGGCCGGGCGACCCGGACACCTCGCTCGCCCAGCTGCTCCCGGAGCCTCTGGGCGAGACGATCCGCCTTCGCGCCGCCTTCTGCACCGGGGATCTCCAGCAAGAGACCCCCGGTCACGGCCCTCTTCGCCCTCACGGAGGCGATGCCCAGATCTTCCAGGGAGATATTCTCCCTGGCGAGCCGCATCGCCTCCGCGAGGGTCAGGTCGCCCCCCTGCGCAACGGTCAGCGTCACCGCTGCCGTTTTTGGGGGACGACCTGGTCGTGCCTTCCCGACCTTCGCGGCCTTTACCTTGGCCGCCGGCGGCGGAGGCGGAGGCCGCGGTTGCGAGGCCTTCCTCGCCGCCCGCTTCGCCTTCCGCCCCACCACCTCACTCCACGCCACCCCCCCTTGGGAGGGTGCTGTGGAGGACGCGACCACCGCGACCACGGGTACACCACCCCCCTTGGGGGTCGCGACCCGGGGCCCTGGTGCCGCAACGCTGGGCGGAGCCTTTACTCCGCCCTTCTTTGCCTTCCCCGACTGTACCGGCACAGGTCGGGGAGGCACCGCCTTCCTGTTGACCGCTCTTCCGGCGAGGAGCTCCTCCCGGAAGGCGGCCAGCTTGCCATCAATCATGTCCCCAATCCTCCTCAGAAGATCGTCTTCTGAGGAGGACGGGGACTTCTTCACGGGCGGAGTGCGGGTGGAGGGGCCCGCGGTGCCCCGCACCACTGCCGCCGCACTCCGCTTATTTACCTCCGCCGAGGGACGCGGCGGTGGAGGAGGAGGGAGGATGGGAGGGAGGGCCGCGCTGTTCCACAGCACCTCTGCCCTCCTCCTCCCCTGTCGCTCCTCCTCCAACAGGAGCTGCAGACGGGCGTTCCGCCCTCTGAGCTCCCGCGCCGCCTCCCTCATTTCCTCCGCCGCGGCCTTCAGGGCCTCCGCGCCACCGCTTTTCTGCCCCTTAAAGGCGCAGGCAGCGGCGACTTTCTCCACCCGCCTCAGGGACGAGGAGATCCTCTCCGATATCTCCTCGGTCACCTCGTCCCTGAGGCAACTCAGCCTCACCGACGGGCTCATCGCCCCGCCCACCTCGACGACGGCCTGCCCCGTCCTCTTCCTCTTGGAGCCTATGTGGCTCGTGCTGGAGGAGAAGGACGAGACCGACGCCGTCTCGTCGTCCTCCTCCACCCTCCACGAAGCCGGACCTGGCGCTGAGTGGGGCGCGAGCGCCGCCACCCTAACCCCAACCCCGTCTCCGTCCTCCCCAACCGACAAAACCCGCCCCATCCCCATTTTATTTTCTGTGTCCATAAAAATCCCACGAGATGGTCGGAAATAAAGGTCCACCCGGGCAGAGCCGCCTTACCCGGGTAAGCCTAATACTCCGGGGGTTCGGCAGGTTCCCCGGAGGTGGTCGCTTGGGATTGGGCCTTCTCCCCCAACCATGCATCCCATCGCCGCGCACCATAGCTTAGGATTGGAGGGCGATTTTATAGAGTCGCCATACTCGTGGCCCAGGCGGTTAAGCCAAGACCCCCGTTCCTCCTGCCGTCACGTACCATTCACAAAACCAATAGGGAATTGTGAATGGGTCGTTGTGACGACCAACAGGAGGCTTACGGTGTGTGTATGACTCGGGTACCCCGGGTTCGTTAAGCCCGTACTGCAGCTGAAAGGCTGGCAGCCCCTGAGGGACAGTCAATTCAACTTGGTTTCGATCAATATTTTAGAGGATAACACCCTTTAGGTTTCTGTTAGGTCTGGTATTTGCAATCATCAGGCTCATAGTTTCGCACTTTTCGCATACTTGTTGGCCAGATCCTGGGCTTTTTCTGGTTTGGATCACGTAGTGATGTGGTAACAGACTGAAACAGTCAATTCAACTTGGTTTCGATCAATATTTTAGAGGATAACACCTTTTAGGTTTGTGATAGGTCTGGTATTTGCAATCATCTGCCTCATACTTTCGCATTTCTCGCATGCCAGTTGGCCAGATCCTGGGCTCTTTCTGGTTGGGATTATGTAGTAATGTGGTACCACACTAAACAGTCAATTAAACCTGACCTGGATCAATATTTTAAAGTATAACACCGGTTAGTTCATGTTTAGGTCTGGGATTTGCCCTGATGTGGCTCATACTTTCGCATTTTTCGCATGCTTGTTGGCCACATCCTGGGCTTTTTCTAGTTTGGATCACGTAGTAATATGGTACCAGACTGAAACAGTCAATTCAACTTGGTTTCGATCAATATTTTAGAGGATAACACCCTTTAGGTTTGTGTTAGGTCTGGTATTTGCAATCATCAGGCTCATAGTTTCGCACTTTTCGCATACTTGTTGGCCAGATCCTGGGCTTTTTCTGGTTTGGATCTCGTAGTAATGTGGTACCACACTGAAAGAGTCAATCCAACTTGGTTTCGATCAATATTTTAGAGGATCACACCGATTAGGTTTGTGTTAGGCCTGGTATTTGCAATCATCTGGCTCATACTTTCGCACTCTTCGCATACTTGTTGGCCAGATCCTGTGTTTTTTTCTTGTTGGGATCACGTAGTAATGTGGTACCAGAATAAAACTGTCAATTAAACCTGGATTCGATCAATATTTTAGACGATCACACCGGTTAGGCTTGTGTTAGGCCTGGTGTTTGCAATCATCTGGCTCATACTTTCACATTCTTCCCATACTTGTTGGCCAGATCCTGTGTTTTTTTCTGGTTGGTATCACGTAGTAATGTGGTAACAGACTGAAACAGTCAATTCAACTTGGTTTCGATCAATATTTTAGAGGATAACACCCTTTAGGTTTCTGTTAGGTCTGGTATTTGCAATCATCAGGCTCATAGTTTCGCACTTTTCGCATACTTGTTGGCCAGATCCTGGGCTTTTTCTGGTTTGGATCACGTAGTGATGTGGTAACAGACTGAAACAGTCAATTCAACTTGGTTTCGATCAATATTTTAGAGGATAACACCTTTTAGGTTTGTGATAGGTCTGGTATTTGCAATCATCTGCCTCATACTTTCGCATTTCTCGCATGCCAGTTGGCCAGATCCTGGGCTCTTTCTGGTTGGGATTATGTAGTAATGTGGTACCACACTAAACAGTCAATTAAACCTGACCTGGATCAATATTTTAAAGTATAACACCGGTTAGTTCATGTTTAGGTCTGGGATTTGCCCTGATGTGGCTCATACTTTCGCATTTTTCGCATGCTTGTTGGCCACATCCTGGGCTTTTTCTAGTTTGGATCACGTAGTAATATGGTACCAGACTGAAACAGTCAATTCAACTTGGTTTCGATCAATATTTTAGAGGATAACACCCTTTAGGTTTGTGTTAGGTCTGGTATTTGCAATCATCAGGCTCATAGTTTCGCACTTTTCGCATACTTGTTGGCCAGATCCTGGGCTTTTTCTGGTTTGGATCTCGTAGTAATGTGGTACCACACTGAAAGAGTCAATCCAACTTGGTTTCGATCAATATTTTAGAGGATCACACCGATTAGGTTTGTGTTAGGCCTGGTATTTGCAATCATCTGGCTCATACTTTCGCACTCTTCGCATACTTGTTGGCCAGATCCTGTGTTTTTTTCTTGTTGGGATCACGTAGTAATGTGGTACCAGAATAAAACTGTCAATTAAACCTGGATTCGATCAATATTTTAGACGATCACACCGGTTAGGCTTGTGTTAGGCCTGGTGTTTGCAATCATCTGGCTCATACTTTCACATTCTTCCCATACTTGTTGGCCAGATCCTGTGTTTTTTTCTGGTTGGTATCACGTAGTAATGTGGTAACAGACTGAAACAGTCAATTCAACTTGGTTTCGATCAATATTTTAGAGGATAACACCTTTTAGGTTTGTGTTAGGTCTGGTATTTGCAATCATCTGCCTCATACTTTCGCATTTCTCGCATGCTTGTTGGCCTGATCCTGGGCTTTTTCTGGTTGGGATTGTGCAGTAATGTGGAACCACACTAAACAGTCAATTAAACCTGACCTCGATCCATATTTTAAAGTATAACACCGGTTAGTTCATGTTTAGGTCTGGGATTTGCCCTCATCTGGCTCATACTTTCGCACTTTTCGCATACTTGTTGGCCAGATCCTGTGTTTCCTTCTCGTTTGGGTCACGCAGTAATGCGGTAACAGGCTGAAACAGCCAATTCAAATTGGTTTCGATCAATATTTAGGAGGATAACACCGTTTAGGTTTGTGCTCGGTCTGGTATTTGCTGTCATCTGGCACATATTTTCGCATTTCTCGCATGCTTGTTGGCCAGATCCTTGGCTTTTTCTGGTTGGGATTGTGCAGTAATGTGGAACCACACTAAATAGTCAATTAAACCTGACCTCGATCAATATTTTAAAGTATAACACCGGTAAGTTCACGTTTAGGTCTGGGATTTGCCCTGATGTGGCTCATACTTTCGCATTTTTCGCATGCTTGTTGGCCACATCCTGGGCCTTTTCTAGTTTGGATCACGTAGTAATATGGTACCAGAATGAAACAGTCAATTAAACCTGGTTTCGATGAATATTTTGGATGATAGGACCGATTAGGTTTGTGTTAAGTTTGGTATTTGCAATCATCTGGATCATACTTTTTTTTTTTTTTTTTTTTTTTTTTTTTGTCGTGGGGAAAATCTTCGAAAGACTCCCTCCCACCTCCTTGGGGAGAGGTGGGAGGGGTGTGTGGGATTCCCCGCGCCCGTACAACGACAGGCGCGGGACCTACCCACTAAAAACCCCACGGTGACCCTTCGGCACGCTTTGGGAGGATACCGGGAATCGCTCGAAGCATTCTTCCGGTATCCTCCCCGTGCCCGCGCTTTCGCGCCCATCCCCCGGGGGGACAATCGGTCCCCCCAGTAGACACACTGCCTCATAGCGGCGGGACGGGGCCACTCCATCCCGCCGCTATCCGTCCCGGGGCCGCGTTTAGTGGCGGCTGCGAGCCCCAACTCGCAACCGCCCGCGACCCCGTTTCCATCCCTCGGCGGCCGGGCGTTCATGGCCGCACCAGACCGCCGAGGGTGCCTCCCCTTGCGTCGGACCGGTAGGGGAAGGCACTCCTACCCCCAACCGGTCCGACCCGGCGCCGCCTGGCGGGAGGAGGGTCCCCTCAGGACCCCCCTCCCAGCCTTGGTCATCCGCCACGCCGAGGCGGCCGCCCGCGACGCCTCGCGACCGGACGACGACCTCGGGCCACCGCACGAGCGCGCGCTTCAGCACGCCGCTGAAGCTCGCGCTCCCTACCCGCGGCCTCCTTCTGCAACATTACGTTCTCGCAGAAGGAGGCCACGGCCCTCCACTTCTCCTCGCTGCCGAGCATGGCGCGCACCACGCCCGGCAGCGAGACATCCCGCCCGACGACGCCGACCAGGACACGGCGCTCCCCCTCCCACGCGGGGCATACCTCCAGGGTATGATCCGCCGTGTCCTGCTCAGCGTCGCAGTGGCAGCAACGCGCCGTCGGCTCCTTCCCTATCCGGCACAGGTATCTTCCGAAGCTGCCATGCCCGGAAAATACCTGTGCCATCCGGTAGGTGAGGCTGCCATGGCCTCTGTCCAGCCACTCCTTCAGGAGTGGCCGAACCGCCCCGACAGTCCGGTGCCCCGCGGTTGGCAGAGCCAGCCGCTCCTGCCACGCGAGCAACACGGACTGCCGGGCCTGGCGCTTCAAATCGCCCCAAGCAGGTTCCTGCCCGCCCGGGACCGCCCCCACCCCCGCGCGACGGTCGACGCGGTGCCGGTACATCACCGCGTGCGACCGCGCGAGCAGGTCCATGGGCGGCATCCCCGCTAGAACCGTCGCCGCCTCATGTGACATGGTCCGATACCCGCGGACGACCCTGAGCGCCATGCGCCTCTGCACCCGACGCAGCATAGTCATGCTGCGCCGGGAGGCAGCCAGGTCGTCCGCCCAGACGGGGGCCCCGTATAGGGCCACCGACTGGACCATTGCCACATAGAGGCGACGAACTCGGCCTGTCGGGCCCCCCAGGTTGGGCAGGATCCGGCCCAGAGCCGCAACCATCCTTTCCAACCGGGGGACCAGGCAGCGGAAATGCTCCTCGAAACGCCAGTGGCTATCGAGGATCAGCCCTAGATACCTGATCTGGGGCTTCACCTCGATGTCAGCCCCACCCACCCGGATCAGAGGGGGTGGCGGATCCTGCCGAGGTGAATGAAACGCAATCACCTCGGTCTTATGGACCGCCACCGTCATCCGCATCCCCCTGATCCGGTCGACGACGCGTTGCGACCCCTCCTCCGCGCGACGCATGGCCCTCCCCCAGTGCGCCCCGACGGCCAGCACCAGTGTGTCATCCGCATGACACACCGTGCTGACGCCGTCGGGGAGGCCGGCCCGCAACACCGAGTCGTACGCGATGTTCCACAGGAGTGGCCCGAGGACCGACCCCTGCGGAACACCGCAGTACACCTCCCTCCGCATATCACCATCCCGGCCCGGATACTCGATCCACCTGCCGCGGAGATAATCTCCGACGACCGCCCTGAGACAAGGGGGGACTCGATGATATTCGAGTCCCCTCCTTATCTCTTCCCAGGGGAGGGTGTTAAAGGCATTAGCAATATCCAAGGATATTGCCAATGCCACCCCTCCCCGGGAGACGGCCGCCTCCGAGAGGGCCCTCACACGACCTATCGCGTCGATAGTCGATCGGCCCCCCCGGAAACCGAACTGGCAGTCGGCCAGACCGGGATCACCCCGCGACAGGTGCTCGACGAGGCGGGCAGCAATCACACGCTCGAAGAGCTTGCCCACCTCGTCGAGGAGACAAATGGGCCGGTATGCGGAGGGAGACTCCGCGGGCCGACCCTCCTTCCGGAGGAGGACCATCCTCGCCACCTTCCAACTGGGGGGGAATCGCCCGTCCCTCAGGCAGCGGTCGAACAACCGCCTGAGGTCGGCCCCAAGGACGCCCTGGGTCAACACCCAAACCCGGCCGGGCACACCATCCGGACCCGGGGCCGTGTTACGAACCCCGAGACGTCTGATAGCCGCTGCCAGCTCCTCCTGCGTGACCCCCAGCTCGGCCGTCCACTCCACTGGGACAGCCGCCGCCGCCGGAGGACGCGGTCCCCTCTCCCCAATTGGGAAGAGTGTATTGACCACGTCCTCCAGCAGCCGGGGGTCAAGACCCTCGGTGACGGGGGGCGCCCACGGGCGGAGCTTATTCAGCACCACCTTATATGGGCGCCCCCATGGATCGTCATCAAGGGTCTGGAGGAGCTCCATCTGGATCATACTTTCGCATTCTTCGCACACTTGTTCGCCAAATCCTGTGATTTTTCTAGTTGGGATCACGTAGTAATGTGGTACCAGACTGAAACAGTCAATTCAACTTGGTTTCGATCAAAATTTTAGAAGATAACACCTTTTAGGTTTGTGTTAGGTCTGGTATTTGCAATCATCTGCCTCATACTTTCGCATTTCTCGCATGCTTGTTGGCCTGATCCTGGGCTTTTTCTGGTTGGGAATGTGTGGTAATGTGGTACCACACTAAACAGTCAATTAAACCTGACCTGGATCAATATTTTAAAGTATAACACCGGTTAGTTCATGTTTAGGTCTGGGATTTGCCCTCATCTGCCTCATACTTTCGCACTTTTCGCATACTTCTTGGCCAGATCCTGTGTTTCCTTCTCGTTTGGGTCACGCAGTAATGCGGTAACAGGCTGAAACAGCCAATTCAAATTGGTTTCGATCAATATTTAGGAGGATAACACCGTTTAGGTTTGTGCTCGGTCTGGTATTTGCTGTCATCTGACAGATATTTTCGCATTTCTTGCATGCTTGTTGGCCAGATCCTTGGCTTTTTCTGGTTGGGATTGTGCAGTAATGTGGAACCACACTAAACAGTCAATTAAACCTGACCTCGATCAATATTTTAAATTATAACACCGGTAAGTTCACGTTTAGGTCTGAGATTTGCCCTGATGTGGCTCATACTTTCGCATTTTTCGCATGCTTGTTGGCCACATCCTGGGCCTTTTCTAGTTTGGATCACGTAGTAATATGGTACCAGAATGAAACAGTCAACTAAACCTGGATTCGATCAATATTCTAGAGGATAACACCGGTTAGGTTTGAGTTAGGTGTGGTATTTGCAATCATCTGTCTCATACTTTCGTACTTTTCGCATACTTTTTGGCCAGATCCTGGGCTTTTTCTGGTTTGGATCTCGTAGTAATGCGTTACCATACTGAAACAGTCAATTAAATTTGGCCTCGATCAATATTTTAAAGGATAACTCCGGTTGGGTCTCGTTTAGGTCTGGGATTTGCGCCCATCTGGCTTGTACTTTTGCATTCTTGGCACACTTGTTGGCCAGTTCCTGGGCTTTTTCTGGTTTGGATCACGTAGTAGTGTGGTTACAGACTGATACAGCCAATTCAACTTGGTCTCGATCAATATTTTAGAGGATCACACCGATTAGGTTTGTGTTAGGCCTGATATTTGCAATCATCTGGCTCATACTTTCGCACTCTTCGCATACTTGTTGGCCAGATCCTGGTCTTTTTCTGGTTTGGATCTCGTAGTAATGTGGTACCAGAATGAAACAGTCAATTAAACGTGGCCTCGAACAATATTTTAAAGGATAACTCCGGTTGTGTCTCGTCTAGGTCTGGTATTTACCCGCATCCGGCTCATACATTCGCATTCTTCGCCTACTTGTTGGCCAGATCCTGTGTTTCTTTCTGGTTTGGATCACGTAGTAATGTGGTACCAGATTGAAAAAGTCAATTCAACTTGGTTTCGATCAATATTTTAGAGGATCACACCGGTTAGGTTTGTGTGAGTCCTGGTATTTGCAGTCATCAGGCTCATAATTTCGCATTCTTCCCATACTTGTTGGCCAGATCCTGTCTTTCTTTCTGGTTTTGGTCACGCAGTAATGCGGTAACAGGCTGAAACAGCCAATTCAACTTGGTTTCGATCAATATTTTAGAGGATCACACCGGTTAGGTTTGTGTTAGGCCAGGTGTTTGCAATCATCTGGGTCATACTTTCGCGTTCATCGCACACTTGTTGGCCAGATCCTGGACTTTTTCTGGTTTGGATCTCGTATTAATGTGGTACCAGAATGAAACTGCCAATTAAACTTGGATTCGATCAATATTTTAGACGATCACACCGATTAGGTTTGTGTTAGGCCTGGTATTTGCAATCATCCGGCTCATACTTTCGCACTTTTCGCATACTTGTTGGCCAGATCCTGGGATTTTTCTGGTTTGTATCACGTAGTAATGTGGTACCAGAATGAAACTGTCAATTAAACCTGGATTCGATCAATATTTTGGAGGATCACACCGATTAGGTTTGTGTTAGGTGTGGTATTTGCAATCATCTGGCTCATACTTTCGCACTTTTCGCATACTTTTTGGCCAGATCCTGGGCTTTTTCTGGTTTGGATCTCGTAGTAGTGTGGTTACAGACTGAAACTGCCAATTCAACTTGGTTTCGATCAATATTTTAGAGGATCACACCGATTAGGTTTGTGTTAGACCTGGTATTTGCAATCATCTTGCTCATTCTTTCGCATTTCTCGCATGCTTGTTGGCCAGATCCAGGGCTTTTTCTGGTTGGGATTGTGTAGTAATGTGGTACCACACTAAACAGTCAATTAAACCTGACCTGGATCAATATTTTAAAGTATAACACCGGTTAGTTCATGTTTAGGTCTGAGATTTGCCCTGATCTGGCTCATGCTTTCGCATTTCTCGCATGCTTGTTGGCCAGATCCTGGACTTTTTCTGGTTTGTATCACGTAGTAATGCGGTTCCACACTGAAGCAGTCAGTTGATCCTGTTTTCGATCAATATTTTAAAGTATAACACCGGTTGGTTCACGTTTAGGACTGGGTTTTGCCCTCATCTGTCTCATACTTTCGCATTCTTCGCATACCTGTTGGCCTGATCCTGGGCTTTTTCTGGTTTGGATCACGCAGCAATGTGGTACCAGAATGGAACAGTCAACTAAACCTGGTTTCGATGAATATTTTGGATGATAGGACCGATGAGGTTTGTGTTAGTTTTGGTATTTGCAATCATCTAGCTCATACTTTCGCATTCTTCGCACACTTGTTCGCCATATCCTGTGCTTTTTCAGGTTTGTATCACGTAGTAATGCGGTTCCACACTGAAGCAGTCAGTTGATCCTGATTTCGATTAATATTTTAACGGATAACTCCGGTTGGGTCTCGTCTAGGTCTGGTATTTACCCGCATCTGGCTCATACATTCGCATTCTTCGCCTACTTGTTGGCCAGATCCTGTGTTTCTTTCTGGTTTGGATCACGTAGTAATGTGGTACCAGATTGAAAAAGTCAATTCAACTTGGTTTCGATCAATATTTTAGAGGATCACACCGGTTAGGTTTGTGTGAGGCCTGGTATTTGCAGTCATCAGGCTCATAATTTCGCATTCTTCCCATACTTGTTGGCCAGATCCTGTCTTTCTTTCTGGTTTTGGTCACGCAGTAATGCGGTAACAGGCTGAAACAGCCAATTCAACTTGGTTTCGATCAATATTTAAGAGGATAACACCGTTTAGGTTTGTGTTAGGCCTGGTATTTGGAATCATCTGGCGCACACTTTCGCATTCATCGCATACCTGTTGGCCTGATCCTGGCCTGTTTCTGGTTTGGATCACGCACTAATGTGGTACAAAAATGAAACAGTTAATTAAACCTGGATCCGATCAATATCTAAGAGGATAACACCGGTTAGGTTTGTGTTAGGCCAGGTGTTTGCAATCATCTGGGTCATACTTTCGCGTTCATCGCACACTTGTTGGCCAGATCCTGGACTTTTTCTGGTTTGGATCTCGTATTAATGTGGTACCAGAATGAAACTGCCAATTAAACCTGGATTCGATCAATATTTTAGACGATCACACCGATTAGGTTTGTGTTAGGCCTGGTATTTGCAATCATCTGGCTCATACTTTCGCATTTCTCGCATGCTTGTTGGCCAGATCCTGGGCTTTTTCTAGTGTGGATCACGTAGTAATGCAATTCCACACTGAAGCAGTCAGTTGATCCTGATTTCGATTAATATTTTAACGGATAACTCCGGTTGGGTCTCGCCTATGACTGGTATAACCAATCATCTGGCCCATACTTTCGCATTTTTCGCATACTTCTTGGCCAGATCCTGGGCTTTTTCTGGTTTGGATCACGTAGTAATATGGTACCAGAATGAAACAGTCAACTAAACCTGGATTCGCTCAATATTGACGAGGATAACACCGTTTATGTTTGTGTTAGGTCTGGTATTTGCAATAATCTGGTGCATACTTTCGCATTTCTCGCATGCTTGTTGGCCAGATCCTGGGCTTTTTCTGGTTTGGATCACGTAGTAATGTGGTACCAGAATGAAACAGTCTACTAAACCTGGATCCGATCAATATTTAAGAGGATAACACCGTTTAGGTTTGTGTTAGGCCTGGTATTTGCTATCATCTGGTGCATACTTTCGCATTTCTCGTATGCTTGTTGGCCAGATCCTGGGCTCTTTCTGGTTGGGATTGTGTAGTAATGTGGTACTACACTAAACAGTCAATTAAACCTGACCTCGATCAATATTTTAAAGTATAACACCGTTTAGTTCACGTTTAGGTCTAGGATTTGCCCTCATCTGTCTCATACTTTCGCATTCTTCGCATACCTGTTAGGCTGGTCCTGGGCTTTTTCTGGTTTGGATCACGCAGTACTGTGGTACCAGACTGAAACAGCCAATTCAACTTGGTTTCGATCAATATTTAAGAGGACAACACCGTTTAGGTTTGTGGTAGGTCTGGTATTTGCAATCATCTGTCTCATACTTTCGCATTTCTCGTATGATTGTTGGCCAGATCCTGGGCTTTCTCTGGTTGGGATTGTGTTGTAATGTGGTACCACACTAAACACTCAAATAAACCTGACCTGGATCAATATTTTGAAGTATAACACCGGTTAGTTCACGTTTAGGTCTGGGATTTGCCCTCATCTGGCTCATTCTTTCGCATTGTCTGCATTCTTGTTGGCCAGATCCTGGGCTTTTTCTAGTTTGGATCACGTAGTAATACGGTACCAGAATAAAACAGTCAACTAAACCTGGATTCGAGCAATATTTTAGAGGATCGCACCGTTTAGGATTGTGTTAGGCCTGGTATTTGCAATCATCTGGCTCATACTTTCGCATTTCTCGCATGCTTGTTGGCCAGATCCTGGGCTTTTTCTGGTTTGGATCACGTAGTAATACGGTACCAGAATGAAACAGTCAACTAAACCTGGATTCGATCAATATTTTAGACGATCACACCGATTAGGTTTGTGTTAGGCCTGGTATTTGGAATCATCTGGCGCATACTTTCGCATTCTTCGCATACCTGTTGGCCTGATCCTGGCCTGTTTCTGGTTTGGATCACGCACTAATGTGGTACAAAAATGAAACAGTTAATTCAACCTGGTTCCGATCAATATTTAAGAGGATAACACCGGTTAGGTTTGTGTTAGGCCAGGTGTTTGCAATCATCTGGGTCATACTTTCGCGTTCATCGCACACTTGTTGGCCAGATCCTGTGTTTCTTTCTGGTTTGGATCTCGTATTAATGTGGTACCAGAATGAAACTGCCAATTAAACCTGGATTCGATCAATATTTTAGACGATCACACCGATTAGGTTTGTGTTAGGCCTGGTATTTGCAATCATCTGGCTCATACTTTCGCACTTTTCGCATACTTGTTGGCCAGATCCTGGGATTTTTCTGGTTTGTATCACGTAGTAATGTGGTGCCAGAATGAAACTGTCAATTAAACCTGGATTCGATCAATATTTTGGAGGATCACACCGATTAGGTTTGTGTTAGACCTGGTATTTGCAATCATCTTCCTCATTCTTTCGCATTTCTCGCATGCTTGTTGGCCAGATCCAGGGCTTTTTCTGGTTGGGATTGTGTAGTAATGTGGTACCACACTAAACAGTCAATTAAACCTGACCTGGATCAATATTTTAAAGTATGACACCGGTTAGTTCATGTTTAGGTCTGAGATTTGCCCTGATCTGGCTCATACTTTCGCATTTCTCGCATGCTTGTTGGCCAGATCCTGGGCTTTTTCTAGTGTAGATCACGTAGTAATAAGTTACCAGAATGAAACAGTCAACTAAACCTGGATTCGATCAATATTTTAGAGGGTCACACCGATTAGGTTTGTGTTAGGCCTGGTATTTGCAATCATCTGGCACATACTTTCGCACTCTTCGCATACTTGTTGGCCAGATCCTGGTCTTTTTCTGGTTTGGATCTCGTAGTAATGTGGTACCAGAATGAAACAGTCAATTAAACGTGGCCTCGATCAATATTTTAAAGGATAACTCCGGTTGGGTCTCGTCTAGGTCTGGTATTTACCCGCATCTGGCTCATACATTCGCATTCTTCGCCTACTTGTTGGCCAGATCCTGTGTTTCTTTCTGGTTTGGATCACGTAGTAATGTGGTACCAGATTGAAAAAGTCAATTCAACTTGGTTTCGATCAATATTTTAGAGGATCACACCGGTTAGGTTTGTGTGAGGCCTGGTATTTGCAGTCATCAGGCTCATACTTTCGCATTCTTCCCATACTTGTTGGCCAGATCCTGTCTTTCTTTCTGGTTTGGGTCACGCAGTAATGCGGTAACAGGCTGAAACAGCCAATTCAACTTGGTTTCGATCAATATTTAAGAGGATAACACCGTTTAGGTTTGTGTTAGGCCTGGTATTTCCAATCATCTGGCTCATACTTTCGCATTCTTCGCATACCTGTTGGCCTGATCCTGGCCTGTTTCTGGTTTGGATCACGCACTAATGTGGTACAAGAATGAAACAGTTAATTAAACCTGGTTCCGATCAATATTTAAGAGGATAACACCGGTTAGGTTTGTGTTAGGCCAGGTGTTTGCAATCATCTGGGTCATACTTTCGCGTTCATCGCACACTTGTTGGCCAGATCCTGGACTTTTTCTGGTTTGGATCTCGTATTAATGTGGTATCAGAATGAAACTGCCAATTAAACCTGGATTCGATCAATATTTTAGACCATCACACCGATTAGGTTTGTGTTAGGCCTGGTATTTGCAATCATCTGGCTCATACTTTCGCACTTTTCGCATACTTGTTGGCCAGATCCTGGGATTTTTCTGGTTTGTATCACGTAGTAATGTGGTACCAGAATGAAACTGTCAATTAAACCTGGATTCGATCAATATTTTGGAGGATCACACCGATTAGGTTTGTGTTAGACCTGGTATTTGCAATCATCTTCCTCATTCTTTCGCATTTCTCGCATGCTTGTTGGCCAGATCCAGGGCTTTTTCTGGTTGGGATTGTGTAGTAATGTGGTACCACACTAAACAGTCAATTAAAGCTGACCTGGATCAATATTTTAAAGTATAACACCGGTTAGTTCATGTTTAGGTCTGAGATTTGCCCTGATCTGGCTCATACTTTCGCATTTCTCGCATGCTTGTTGGCCAGATCCTGGGCTTTTTCTAGTGTGGATCACGTAGTAATAAGTTACCAGAATGAAACAGTCAACTAAACCTGGATTCGATCAATATTTTAGAGGATCTCACCAGTTAGGTTTGTGTTAGGCCTGGTATTTGCAATCATCTGGCTCATACTTTCGCATTCTTCCCATACTTGTTGGCCAGATCCTGTCTCTCTTTCTGGTTTGGGTCACGCAGTAATGCGGTAACAGGCTGAAACAGCCAATTCAACTTGGTTTCGATCAATATTTAAGAGGATAACACCTTTTAGGATTGCGTTAGGTCTGGTATTTGCAATCATCTGCCTCATACTTTCGCATTATTCGCATACTTGTCGGCCAGATCCTGGGCTTTTTCTGGTTTGTATCACGTAGTAATGCGGTTCCACACTGAAGCAGTCAGTTGATCCTGATTTCGATTAATATTTTAACGGACAACTCCGGTTGGGTCTCGCCTATGACTGGTATAACCAATCATCTGGCCCATACTTTCGCATTTTTCGCATACTTCTTGGCCAGATCCTGGGCTTTTTCTGGTTTGGATCACGTAGTAGTATGGTACCAGAATGAAACAGTCAACTAAACCTGGATTCGCTCAATATTGACGAGGATAACACCGTTTATGTTTGTGTTAGGTCTGGTATTTGCAATAATCTGGTGCATACTTTCGCATTTCTCGCATGCTTGTTGGCCAGATCCTGGGCTTTTTCTGGTTTGGATCACGTAGTAATGTGGTACCAGAATGAAACAGTCTACTAAACCTGGATCCGATCAATATTTAAGAGGATAACACCGTTTAGGTTTGTGTTAGGCCTGGTATTTGCTATCATCTGGTGCATACTTTCGCATTTCTCGTATGCTTGTTGGCCAGATCCTGGGCTCTTTCTGGTTGGGATTGTGTAGTAATGTGGTACTACACTAAACAGTCAATTAAACCTGACCTCGATCAATATTTTAAAGTATAACACCGTTTAGTTCACGTTTAGGTCTAGGATTTGCCCTCATCTGTCTCATACTTTCGCATTCTTCGCATACCTGTTAGGCTGGTCCTGGGCTTTTTCTGGTTTGGATCACGCAGTACTGTGGTACCAGACTGAAACAGCCAATTCAACTTGGTTTCGATCAATATTTAAGAGGACAACACCGTTTAGGTTTGTGGTAGGTCTGGTATTTGCAATCATCTGTCTCATACTTTCGCATTTCTCGTATGATTGTTGGCCAGATCCTGGGCTTTCTCTGGTTGGGATTGTGTTGTAATGTGGTACCACACTAAACACTCAAATAAACCTGACCTGGATCAATATTTTGAAGTATAACACCGGTTAGTTCACGTTTAGGTCTGGGATTTGCCCTCATCTGGCTCATTCTTTCGCATTGTCTGCATTCTTGTTGGCCAGATCCTGGGCTTTTTCTAGTTTGGATCACGTAGTAATACGGTACCAGAATAAAACAGTCAACTAAACCTGGATTCGAGCAATATTTTAGAGGATCACACCGTTTAGGTTTGTGTTAGGCCTGGTATTTGCAATCATCTGGCTCATACTTTCGCATTTCTCGCATGCTTGTTGGCCAGATCCTGGGCTTTTTCTGGTTTGGATCACGTAGTAATACGGTACCAGAATGAAACAGTCAACTAAACCTGGATTCGATCAATATTTTAGACGATCACACCGATTAGGTTTGTGTTAGGCCTGGTATTTGCAATCATCTGGCTCATACTTTCGCATTTTTCGCATACTTGTTGGCCAGATCCTGGACTTTTTCTGGTTTGGATTACGTAGTAATGTGGTACCACACTGAAACAGTCAATTCAACTTGGTTTCGATCAATATTTTACAGGATAACACCCTTTAGGTTTGTGTTAGGTCAGGTATTTGCAATCATCTGGCTCATACTGTCGCATTCTTCCCAAACTTGTTGGCCAGATCCTGGGCTTTTTCTGGTTTGGACCACGTAGTAATGTGGTACCAGAATGAAACTGTCAACTAAACCTGGATTCGATCAATATTTTAGGGGATCACACCGGATAGGTTTGTGTTAGGCCTGGTGTTTGCAATCATCTGGCTCATACTTTCGCATTCATCGCACACTTGTTGGCCAGATCCTGGACTTTTTCTGGTTCGGATCTCGTAGTAATGTGGTAGCATACTGAAACAGTCAATTAAACGTGGCCCCGATCAATATTTTAAGGGATAACTCCGGTTGGGTCTCGTTTAGGGCTGGGATTTGCCCTCATCTGGCTTATACTTTTGCATTCTTCGCACACTTGTTGGCTAGATTCTGGGCTTTCTCAGGTTTGGATCACGTAGTAGTGTGGTACCAGACTGAAACAGCCAATTCAACTTGGTTTCGATCAATATTTAAGTGGACAACACCGTTTAGGTTTGTGTTAGGCCTGGTATTTGCAATCATCTGGCTCATACTTTCGCACTCTTCGCATACTTGTTGGCCAGATCCTGGACTTTTTCTGGTTCGGATCTCGTAGTAATGTGGTACCACACTGAAACAGTCAATTCAACTTGGTGTCGATCAATATTTTACAGGATAACACCGTTTAGGTTTGTGTTAGGTCTGGTATTTGCAATCATCTGGCTCATACATTCGCGTTCTTCGCACACTTGTTGGCCAGATCCTGGGCTTTTTCTAGTTTGGATCACAATGTAGTGTGGTTCCAGACAGAAGCAGCCAATTCAACTTGGTTTCGATCAATATTTAAGAGGATAACACCGTTTAGGTTTGTGTTAGGCCTGGTAGTTGCAATCATCTGGTTCATACTTTCGCATTCTTCGCACACTTGTTGGCCAAATCCTGGACTTTTTCTGGGTTGGGTCTCGTAGTAACGTGGTACCACACTGAAACAGTCAATTAAACCTGGATTCGATGAATATTTTAGACGATTACAACGGTTAGGTTTGTGCTAGGTCTTGTATTTGCTATCATCTGGCTCATACTTTCGCATTTCTCGCATGCTTGTTGGCCAGATCCTGCGCTTTTTCTGGTTTCGATCACGTAGTAATGTGGTAGCATACTGAAGCAGTCAATTAAACGTGGCCCCGATCAATATTTTAAGGGATAACTCCGGTTGGGTCTCGTCTAGGTCTGGTATTTACCCGCATCTGGCTCATACATTCGCATTCTTCGCCTACTTGTTGGCCAGATCCTGGACTTTTTCTGGTTTGGATCTCGTAGTAATGTGGTACCACACTGAAACAGTCAATTCAACTTGGTTTCGATCAATATTTTAGAGGATCACACCGATTAGGTTTGTGTTAGGCCTGGTATTTGCAATCATCTGGCTCATACTTTCGCACTCTTCGCATACTTGTTGGCCAGATCCTGGTCTTTTTCTGGTTTGGATCTCGTAGTAATGTGGTACCAGAATGAAACAGTCAATTAAACGTGGCCTCGATCAATATTTTAAAGGATAACTCCGGTTGGGTCTCGTCTAGGTCTGGTATTTACCCGCATCTGGCTCATACATTCGCATTCTTCGCCTACTTGTTGGCCAGATCCTGTGTTTCTTTCTGGTTTGGATCACGTAGTAATGTGGTACCAGATTGAAAAAGTCAATTCAACTTGGTTTTGATCAATATTTAAGAGGATAACACCGTTTAGGTTTGTGTTAGGTCTGGTATTTGCAATCATCTGGCTCATACTTTCGCATTCTTCGCATACCTGTTGGCCTGATCCTGGCCTGTTTCTGGTTTGGACCACGCACTAATGTGGTACACAAATGAAACAGTCAATTAAACCTGGTTCCGATCAATATTTAAGAGGATAACACCGTTTAGGTTTGTGTTAGGCCTGGTATTTGCTATCATCTGGTGCATACTTTCGCATTTCTCGTATGCTCGTTGGCCAGATCCTGGGCTCTTTCTGGTTGGGATTGTGTAGTAATGTGGTGCCACACTAAACAGTCAATTAAACCTGACCTCGAACAAGAAAAACGCCGATTGGTTCACGTTTTGGTCTGGGATTTGCCCTCATCTGTCTCATACTTTCGAATTCTTCGCATACCTATTGGCCTGATCCTGGGCTTTTCCTGGTTTGTATCACGTAGTAATGTGGTACCAGAATGTAACTGTCAAATAAACCTGGATTCGATCAATATTTTAGACGATCACACCGATTAGGTTTGTGTTAGACCTGGTATTTGCAATCATCTTGCTCATACTTTCGCATTTCTCGCATGCTTGTTGGCCTGATCCTGGACTTTTTCTGGTTTGTATCACGTAGTAATGCGGTTCCACACTAAAGCAGTCAGTTGGTCCTGTTTTCGATCAATATTTTAAAGTATAACACCGGTTGGTTCACGTTTAGGTCTGGGTTTTGCCCTCATCTGACTCATACTTTCGCATTCTTCGCATACCTGTTGGCCTGATCCTGGGCTTTTTCTGGTTTGGATCACGCAGCAATGTGGTACCCGAATGGAACAGTCAATTAAACGTGGCCTCGATCAATATTTTAAAGGATAACTCCGGTTGGGTCTCGTCTAGGTCTGGTATTTACCCGCATCTGGCTCATACATTCGCATTCTTCGCCTACTTGTTGGCCAGATCCTGTGTTTCTTTCTGGTTTGGATCACGTAGTAATGTGGTACCAGATTGAAAAAGTCAATTCAACTTGGTTTCGATCAATATTTTAGAGGATCACACCGGTTAGGTTTGTGTGAGGCCTGGTATTTGCAGTCATCAGGCTCATACTTTCGCATTCTTCCCATACTTGTTGGCCAGATCCTGTCTTTCTTTCTGGTTTGGGTCACGCAGTAATGCGGTAACAGGCTGAAACAGCCAATTCAACTTGGTTTCGATCAATATTTAAGAGGATAACACCGTTTAGGTTTGTGTTAGGCCTGGTATTTGCAATCATCTGGCTCATACTTTTGCATTCTTCGCATACCTGTTGGCCTGATCCTGGCCTGTTTCTGGTTTGGATCACGCACTAATGTGGTACAAAAATGAAACAGTTAATTAAACCTGGTTCCGATCAATATTTAAGAGGATAACACCGGTTAGGTTTGTGTTAGGCCAGGTGTTTGCAATCATCTGGGTCATACTTTCGCGTTCATCGCACACTTGTTGGCCAGATCCTGGACTTTTTCTGGTTTGGATCTCGTATTAATGTGGTATCAGAATGAAACTGCCAATTAAACCTGGATTCGATCAATATTTTAGACGATCACACCGATTAGGTTTGTGTTAGGCCTGGTATTTGCAATCATCTGGCTCATACTTTCGCACTTTTCGCATACTTGTTGGCCAGATCCTGGGATTTTTCTGGTTTGTATCACGTAGTAATGTGGTACCAGAATGAAACTGTCAATTAAACCTGGATTCGATCAATATTTTGGAGGATCACACCGATTAGGTTTGTGTTAGACCTGGTATTTGCAATCATCTTCCTCATTCTTTCGCATTTCTCGCATGCTTGTTGGCCAGATCCAGGGCTTTTTCTGGTTGGGATTGTGTAGTAATGTGGTACCACACTAAACAGTCAATTAAAGCTGACCTGGATCAATATTTTAAAGTATAACACCGGTTAGTTCATGTTTAGGTCTGAGATTTGCCCTGATCTGGCTCATACTTTCGCATTTCTCGCATGCTTGTTGGCCAGATCCTGGGCTTTTTCTAGTGTGGATCACGTAGTAATAAGTTACCAGAATGAAACAGTCAACTAAACCTGGATTCGATCAATATTTTAGAGGATCTCACCAGTTAGGTTTGTGTTAGGCCTGGTATTTGCAATCATCTGGCTCATACTTTCGCATTCTTCCCATACTTGTTGGCCAGATCCTGTCTTTCTTTCTGGTTTGGGTCACGCAGTAATGCGGTAACAGGCTGAAACAGCCAATTCAACTTGGTTTCGATCAATATTTAAGAGGATAACACCTTTTAGGATTGCGTTAGGTCTGGTATTTGCAATCATCTGCCTCATACTTTCGCATTATTCGCATACTTGTTGGCCAGATCCTGGGCTTTTTCTGGTTTGTATCACGTAGTAATGCGGTTCCACACTGAAGCAGTCAGTTGATCCTGATTTCGATTAATATTTTAACGGATAACTCCGGTTGGGTCTCGCCTATGACTGGTATAACCAATCATCTGGCCCATACTTTCGCATTTTTCGCATACTTCTTGGCCAGATCCTGGGCTTTTTCTGGTTTGGATCACGTAGTAATATGGTACCAGAATGAAACAGTCAACTAAACCTGGATTCGCTCAATATTGACGAGGATAACACCGTTTATGTTTGTGTTAGGTCTGGTATTTGCAATAATCTGGTGCATACTTTCGCATTTCTCGCATGCTTGTTGGCCAGATCCTGGGCTTTTTCTGGTTTGGATCACGTAGTAATGTGGTACCAGAATGAAACAGTCTACTAAACCTGGATCCGATCAATATTTAAGAGGATAACACCGTTTAGGTTTGTGTTAGGCCTGGTATTTGCTATCATCTGGTGCATACTTTCGCATTTCTCGTATGCTTGTTGGCCAGATCCTGGGCTCTTTCTGGTTGGGATTGTGTAGTAATGTGGTACTACACTAAACAGTCAATTAAACCTGACCTCGATCAATATTTTTAAGTATAACACCGTTTAGTTCACGTTTAGGTCTAGGATTTGCCCTCATCTGTCTCATACTTTCGCATTCTTCGCATACCTGTTAGGCTGGTCCTGGGCTTTTTCTGGTTTGGATCACGCAGTACTGTGGTACCAGACTGAAACAGCCAATTCAACTTGGTTTCGATCAATATTTAAGAGGACAACACCGTTTAGGTTTGTGGTAGGTCTGGTATTTGCAATCATCTGTCTCATACTTTCGCATTTCTCGTATGATTGTTGGCCAGATCCTGGGCTTTCTCTGGTTGGGATTGTGTTGTAATGTGGTACCACACTAAACACTCAAATAAACCTGACCTGGATCAATATTTTGAAGTATAACACCGGTTAGTTCACGTTTAGGTCTGGGATTTGCCCTCATCTGGCTCATTCTTTCGCATTGTCTGCATTCTTGTTGGCCAGATCCTGGGCTTTTTCTAGTTTGGATCACGTAGTAATACGGTACCAGAATAAAACAGTCAACTAAACCTGGATTCGAGCAATATTTTAGAGGATCACACCGTTTAGGTTTGTGTTAGGCCTGGTATTTGCAATCATCTGGCTCATACTTTCGCATTTCTCGCATGCTTGTTGGCCAGATCCTGGGCTTTTTCTGGTTTGGATCACGTAGTAATACGGTACCAGAATGAAACAGTCAACTAAACCTGGATTCGATCAATATTTTAGACGATCACACCGATTAGGTTTGTGTTAGGCCTGGTATTTGCAATCATCTGGCTCATACTTACGCATTTTTCGCATACTTGTTGGCCAGATCCTGGACTTTTTCTGGTTTGGATTACGTAGTAATGTGGTACCACACTGAAACAGTCAATTCAACTTGGTGTCGATCAATATTTTAAAGTATAACACCGGTTAGTTCACGTTTAGGTCTGGGATTTGCTCTCATCTGGCTCATACTTTCGCACTTTTCGCATACTTGTTGGCCAGATCCTGGGCTTTTTCTAGTTTGGATCACGTAGAAATATGGTACCAGAATGAAACAGTCAACTAAACCTGGATTCGATCAATATTTTAGAGGATCTCACCAGTTAGGTTTGTGTTAGGCCTGGTATTTGCAATCATCTGGCTCATACTTTCGCACTCTTCGCATACTTGTTGGCCAGATCCTGGACCTTTTCTGGTTCGGATCTCGTAGTAATGTGGTGCCCCACTGAAACAGTCAATTAAACCTGGATTCGATCAATATTTTAAAGTATAACACCGGTTAGTTCACGTTTAGGTCTGGGATTTGCTCTCATCTGGCTCATACTTTCGCACTTTTCGCATACTTGTTGGCCAGATCCTGGGCTTTTTCTGGTTGGGATTGTGTAGTAATGTGGTACCACACTAAACAGTCAATTAAACCTGACCTGGATCAATATTTTAAAGTATAACACCGGTTAGTTCATGTTTAGGTCTGAGATTTGCCCTGATCTGGCTCATACTTTCGCATTTCTCGCATGCTTGTTGGCCAGATCCTGGACTTTTTCTGGTTTGTATCACGTAGTAATGCGGTTCCACACAGAAGCAGTCAGTTGATCCTGTTTTCGATCAATATTTTAAAGTATAACACCGGTTGGTTCACGTTTAGGTCTGGGTTTTGCCCTCATCTGTCTCATACTTTCGCATTCTTCGCATACCTGTTGGCCTGATCCTGGGCTTTTTCTGGTTTGGATCACGCAGCAATGTGGTACCAGAATGGAACAGTCAATTAAACCTGGATTCGATGAATATTTTGGATGATAGGACCGTTTAGGTTTGTGTTAGGTTTGGTATTTGCAATCATCTGGCTCATACTTTCGCATTCTTCGCACACTTGTTCGCCAAATCCTGTGCTTTTTCAGGTTTGTATCACGTAGTAATGCGGTTCCACACTGAAGCAGTCAGTTGATCCTGATTTCGATTAATATTTTAACGGATAACTCTGGTTGGGTCTGGTCTAGGTCTGGTATTTACCCGCATCTGGCTCATACATTCGCATTCTTCGCCTACTTGTTGGCCAGATCCTGTGTTTCTTTCTGGTTTGGATCACGTAGTAATGTGGTACCAGATTGAGAAAGTCAATTCAACTTGGTTTCGATCAATATTTTAGAGGATCACACCGGTTAGGTTTGTGTGAGGCCTGGTATTTGCAGTCATCAGGCTCATAATTTCGCATTCTTCCCATACTTGTTGGCCAGATCCTGTCTTTGTTTCTGGTTTTGGTTACGCAGTAATGCGGTAACAGGCTGAAACAGCCAATTCAACTTGGTTTCGATCAATATTTAAGAGGATAACACCGTTTAGGTTTGTGTTAGGCCTGGTATTTGGAATCATCTGGCGCATACTTTCGCATTCTTCGCATACCTGTTGGCCTGATCCTGGCCTGTTTCTGGTTTGGATCACGCACTAATGTGGTACAAAAATGAAACAGTTAATTAAACCTGGTTCCGATCAATATTTAAGAGGATAACACCGGTTAGGTTTGTGTTAGGCCAGGTGTTTGCAATCATCTGGGTCATACTTTCGCGTTCATCGCACACTTGTTGGCCAGACCCTGGACTTTTTCTGGTTTGTATCACGTAGTAATGCGGTTCCACACTGAAGCAGTCAGTTGATCCTGTTTTCGATCAATATTTTAAAGTATAACACCGGTTGGTTCACGTTAAGTTCTGGGTTTTGCCCTCATCTGTCTCATACTTTCGCATTCTTCGCATACCTGTTGGCCTGATCCTGGGCTTTTTCTGGTTTGGATCACGCAGCAATGTGGTACCAGAATGAAACAGTCAATTAAACCTGGTTTCGATGAATATTTTGGATGATAGGACCGTTTAGGTTTGTGTTAGGTTTGGTATTTGCAATCATCTGGCTCATACTTTCGCATTCTTCGCACACTTGTCCGCCAAATCCTGTGCTTTGTCAGGTTTGTATCACGTAGTAATGCGGTTCCACACTGAAGCAGTCAGTTCATCCTGATTTCGATTAATATTTTAACGGATAACTCCGGTTGGGTCTCGCCTATGACTGGTATAACCAATCATCTGGCCCATACTTTCGCATTTTTCGCATACTTCTTGGCCAGATCCTGGGCTTTTTCTGGTTTGGATCACGTAGTAATATGGTACCAGAATGAAACAGTCAACTAAACCTGGATTCGATCAATATTGACGAGGATAACACCGTTTATGTTTGTGTTAGGTCTGGTATTTGCAATCATCTGGTGCATACTTTCGCATTTCTCGCATGCTTGTTGGCCAGATCCTGGGCTTTTTCTGGTTTGGATCACGTAGTAATGTGGTACCAGAATGAAACAGTCAACTAAACCTGGATCCGATCAATATTTAAGAGGATAACACCGTTTAGGTTTGTGTTAGGCCTGGTATTTGCTATCATCTGGTGCATACTTTCGCATTTCTCGTATGCTTGTTGGCCAGATCCAGGGCTCTTTCTGGTTGGGATTGTGTAGTAATGTGGTGCCACACTAAACAGTCAATTAAACCTGACCTCGAACAAGAAAAACGCCGATTGGTTCACGTTTTGGTCTGGGGTTTGCCCTCATCTGTCTCATACTTTCGAATTCTTCGCATACCTATTGGCCTGATACTGGGCTTTTCCTGGTTTGTATCACGTAGTAATGTGGTACCAGAATGAAACTGTCAATTAAACCTGGATTCGGTCAATATTTTAGACGATCACACCGATTAGGTTTGTGTTAGACCTGGTATTTGCAATCATCTTGCTCATACTTTCGCATTTCTCGCATGCTTGTTGGCCAGATCCTGGACTTTTTCTGGTTTGTATCACGT
The DNA here is from genome assembly GCF_051014445.1 of Colletes latitarsis. Classification (NCBI taxonomy): domain Eukaryota; kingdom Metazoa; phylum Arthropoda; class Insecta; order Hymenoptera; family Colletidae; genus Colletes; species Colletes latitarsis. The sequence continues at coordinate 6,010,366 of NC_135137.1, forward strand.
AGTAATGCGGTTCCACACTGAAGCAGTCAGTTGATCCTGTTTTCGATCAATATTTTAAAGTATAACACCGGTTAGTTCACGTTTAGGTCTGGGATTTGCACTCATCTGGCTCATACTTTCGCATTTTTCGCATACTTGTTGGCCAGATCCTGGGCTTTTTCTAGTTTGGATCACGTAGAAATATGGTACCAGAGTGGAACAGTCAACTAAACCTGGATTCGATCAATACTTTAGAGGATCTCACCGATTAGGTTTGTGTTAGGCCTGGTATTTGCAATCATCTGGCTCATACTTTCGCACTCTTCGCATACTTGTTGGCCAGATCCTGGTCTTTTTCTGGTTTGGATCTCGTAGTAATGTGGTACCAGAATGAAACAGTCAATTAAACGTGGCCTCGATCAATATTTTAAAGGATAACTCCGGTTGGGTCTCGTCTAGGTCTGGTATTTACCCGCATCTGGCTCATACATTCGCATTCTTCGCCTACTTGTTGGCCAGATCCTGTGTTTCTTTCTGGTTTGGATCACGTAGTAATGTGGTACCAGATTGAAAAAGTCAATTCAACTTGGTTTTGATCAATATTTAAGAGGATAACACCGTTTAGGTTTGTGTTAGGCCTGGTATTTGCAATCATCTGGCTCATACTTTCGCATTCTTCGCATACCTGTTGGCCTGATCCTGGCCTGTTTCTGGTTTGGAACACGCACTAATGTGGTACAAAAATGAAACAGTCAATTAAACCTGGTTCCGATCAATATTTAAGAGGATAACACCGTTTAGGTTTGTGTTAGGCCTGGTATTTGCTATCATCTGGTGCATACTTTCGCATTTCTCGTATGCTCGTTGGCCAGATCCTGGGCTCTTTCTGGTTGGGATTGTGTAGTAATGTGGTGCCACACTAAACAGTCAATTTAACCTGACCTCGAACAAGAAAAACGCCGATTGGTTCACGTTTTGGTCTGGGATTTGCCCTCATCTGTCTCATACTTTCGAATTCTTCGCATACCTATTGGCCTGATCCTGGGCTTTTCCTGGTTTGTATCACGTAGTAATGTGGTACCAGAATGAAACTGTCAAATAAACCTGGATTCGATCAATATTTTAGACGATCACACCGATTAGGTTTGTGTTAGACCTGGTATTTGCAATCATCTTGCTCATACTTTCGCATTTCTCGCATGCTTGTTGGCCTGATCCTGGACTTTTTCTGGTTTGTATCACGTAGTAATGCGGTTCCTCACTGAAGCTGTCAGTTGGTCCTGTTTTCGATCAATATTTTAAAGTATAACACCGGTTAGTTCACGTTTAGGTCTGGGATTTGCACTCATCTGGCTCATACTTTCGCATTTTTCGCATACTTGTTGGCCAGATCCTGGGCTTTTTCTAGTTTGGATCACGTAGAAATATGGTACCAGAATGAAACAGTCAACTAAACCTGGATTCGATCAATATTTTAGAGAATCTCACCAGTTAGGTTTGTGTTAGGCCTGGTATTTGCAATCATCTGGCTCATACTTTCGCACTCTTCGCATACTTGTTGGCCAGATCCTGGATATTTTCTGGTTCGGATCTCGTAGTAATGTGGTGCCACACTGAAACAGTCAATTAAACCTGGATTCGATCAATATTTTAAAGTATAACACCGGTTAGTTCACGTTTAGGTCTGGGATTTGCTCTCATCTGGCTCATACTTTCGCACTTTTCGCATACTTGTTGGCCAGATCCTGGGATTTTTCTGGTTTGTATCACGTAGTAATGTGGTACCAGAATGAAACTGTCAATTAAACCTGGATTCGATCAATATTTTGGAGGATCACTCCGATTAGGTTTGTGTTAGACCTGGTATTTGCAATCATCTTGCTCATTCTTTCGCATTTCTCGCATGCTTGTTGGCCAGATCCAGGGCTTTTTCTGGTTGGGATTGTGTAGTAATGTGGTACCACACTAAACAGTCAATTAAACCTGACCTGGATCAATATTTTAAAGTATAACACCGGTTAGTTCATGTTTAGGTCTGAGATTTGCCCTGATCTGGCTCATACTTTCGCATTTCTCGCATGCTTGTTGGCCAGATCCTGGACTTTTTCTGGTTTGTATCACGTAGTAATGCGGTTCCACACAGAAGCAGTCAGTTGATCCTGTTTTCGATCAATATTTTAAAGTATAACACCGGTTGGTTCACGTTTAGGTCTGGGTTTTGCCCTCATCTGTCTCTTACTTTCGCATTCTTCGCATACCTGTTGGCCTGATCCTGGGCTTTTTCTGGTTTGGATCACGCAGCAATGTGGTACCAGAATGGAACAGTCAATTAAACCTGGATTCGATGAATATTTTGGATGATAGGACCGTTTAGGTTTGTGTCAGGTTTGGTATTTGCAATCATCTGGCTCATACTTTCGCATTCTTCGCACACTTGTTCGCCAAATCCTGTGCTTTTTCAGGTTTGTATCACGTAGTAATGCGGTTCCACAATGAAGCAGTCAGTTGATCCTGATTTCGATTAATATTTTAACGGATAACTCCGGTTGGGTCTCGCCTATGACTGGTATAACCAATCATCTGGCCCATACTTTCGCATTTTTCGCATACTTCTTGGCCAGATCCTGGGCTTTTTCTGGTTTGGATCACGTAGTAATATGGTACCAGAATGAAACAGTCAACTAAACCTGGATTCGATCAATATTGACGAGGATAACACCGTTTATGTTTGTGTTAGGTCTGGTATTTGCAATCATCTGGTGCATACTTTCGCATTTCTCGCATGCTTGTTGGCCAGATCCTGGGCTTTTTCTGGTTTGGATCACGTAGTAATGTGGTACCAGAATGAAACAGTCAACTAAACCTGGATCCGATCAATATTTAAGAGGATAACACCGTTTAGGTTTGTGTTAGGCCTGGTATTTGCTATCATCTGGTGCATACTTTCGCATTTCTCGTATGCTTGTTGGCCAGATCCTGGGCTCTTTCTGGTTGGGATTGTGTAGTAATGTGGTGCCACACTAAACAGTCAATTAAACCTGACCTCGAACAAGAAAAACGCCGATTGGTTCACGTTTTGGTCTGGGGTTTGCCCTCATCTGTCTCATACTTTCGAATTCTTCGCATACCTATTGGCCTGATACTGGGCTTTTCCTGGTTTGTATCACGTAGTAATGTGGTACCAGAATGAAACTGTCAATTAAACCTGGATTCGGTCAATATTTTAGACGATCACACCGATTAGGTTTGTGTTAGACCTGGTATTTGCAATCATCTTGCTCATACTTTCGCATTTCTCGCATGCTTGTTGGCCAGATCCTGGACTTTTTCTGGTTTGTATCACGTAGTAATGCGGTTCCACACTGAAGCAGTCAGTTGATCCTGTTTTCGATCAATATTTTAAAGTATAACACCGGTTAGTTCACGTTTAGGTCTGGGATTTGCACTCATCTGGCTCATACTTTCGCATTTTTCGCATACTTGTTGGCCAGATCCTTGGCTTTTTCTAGTTTGGATCGCGTAGTAATATGGTACCAGAATGAAACAGTCAACTAAACCTGGATTCGATCAATATTTTAGAGGATAACACCAGTTAGGTTTGTGTTAGGCCTGGTATTTGCAATCATCTGGCTCATACTTTCGCATTTTTCGCATACATGTTGGCCAGATCCTGGGATTTTTCTGGTTTGTATCACGTAGTAATGTGGTACCGGAATGAAACTGTCAATTAAACCTGGATTCGATCAATATTTTAGAGGATAACACCGATTAGGTTTGTGTATGGCCTGGTATTTGAAATCATCTGGCTCATACTTTCGCACTCTTCGCATACTTGTTGGCCAGATCCTGTGTTTTTTTCTGGTTGGTATCACGTAGTAATGTGGTAACAGACTGAAACAGTCAATTCAACTTGGTTTCGATCAATATTTTACAGGATAACACCCTTTAGGTTTGTGTTAGGTCTGGTATTTGCAATCATCTGGCTCATACTTTCGCACTCTTCGAATACTTGTTGGCCAGATCCTGGACTTTTTCTGGTTCGGATCTCGTAGTAATGTGGAACCAGAATGAAACACTCAAATAAACCTGGATTCGATCAATATTTTAGAGGATCACACCGGTTAGGTTTGTGTTAGGTCTGGTATTTGCAATCATCTGGCTCATACTTTCGCACTCTTCGAATACTTGTTGGCCAGATCCTGGACTTTTTCTGGTTCGGATCTCGTAGTAATATGGAACCAGAATGAAACACTCAAATAAACCTGGATTCGATCAATATTTTACAGGATAACACCCTTTAGGTTTGTGTTAGGCCTGGTATTTGCAATCATCTGGCTCATACTTTCGCACTCTTCGCATACTTGTTGGCCAGATCCTGGACTTTTTCTGGTTCGGATCTCGTAGTAATGTGTTACCACACTGAAACAGTCAATTCAACTTGGTGTCGATCAATATTTTACAGGATAACACCCTTTAGGTTTGTGTTAGGTCTGGAATTTGCAATCATCTGGCTCATACTTTCGCATTCTTCCCAAACTTGTTGGCCAGATCCTGGGCTTTTTCTGGTTTGGGCCACGTAGTAATGTGGTACCAGAATGAAACTGTCAACTAAACCTGGATTCAATCAATATTTTAGGGGATCACAGCGGATAGGTTTGTGTTAGGCCTGGTGTTTGCAATCATCTGGCCCATACTTTCGCATTCATCGCACACTTGTTGGCCAGATCCTGGTCTTTTTCTGGTTTGGATCTCGTAGTAATGTGGTAGCATACTGAAACCGTCAACTAAACATGGCCCCGATCAATACTTTAAGGGATAACACCGTTTAGGTTTGTGTTAGGCCTGGTATTTGCAATCATCTGGCTCATACTTTCGCACTCTTCGAATACTTGTTGGCCAGATCCTGGACTTTTTCTGGTTCGGATCTCGTAGTAATGTGGTACCACACTGAAACAGTCAATTCAACTTGGTGTCGATCAATATTTTACAGGATAACACCCTTTAGGTTTGTGTTAGGTCTGGTATTTGCATTCATCTGGCTCATACTTTCGCATTCATCACACACTTGTGGGCCAAATCCTGGTCTTTTTCTGGTTTGGATCTCGTAGAAATGTGGTAGCATACTGAAACAGTCAATTAAACGTGGCCACGATCAATATTTTTAGGGACAACTCCGGCTGGGTCTCGTTTAGGTCTGGGATTTGCACTCATCTGTATTATACTTTTGCATTCTTCGCACACTTGTTGGCTAGATTCTGGGCTTTCTCAGGTTTGGATCACGTAGTAGTGTGGTACCAGACTGAAACGGCAAATTCAACTTGGTTTCGATCAATATTTAAGAGGACAACACCGTTTAGGTTTGTGTTAGGTCTGGTATTTGCAATCATCTGGCTCATACTTTCGCATTTTTCGCATATTTGTTGACCAGATCCTGGGCTTTTTCTGGTTGGGATTGTGTAGTAATGTGGTACTACACTAAACACTCAAATAAACCTGACCTGGATCAATATTTTAAAGTATAACACCGGTTAGTTCACGTTTAGGTCTGGGATTTGCCCTCATCTGGCTCATACCTTCGCATTTTTCGCATTCTTGTTGGCCAGATCCTGGGCTCTTTCTGGTTTGGATCACGTGGATATGTCGTACCAGAATGAAACTGTCAATTAAACCTGGATTCGATCAATATTTTAGAGGATCACAAAGATTAGGTTTGTGTAAGGCCTGGTATTTGGAATCATCTGGCTCATACTTTCGCACTCTTCGCATACTTGTTTGCCAGATCCTGGGATTTTTCTGGTTTGTATCACGTAGTAATGTGGTACCAGAATGAAACTGTCAATTAAACCTGGATTCGATCAATATTTTAGAGGATCACACCGATTTGGTTTGTGCTAGACCTGGTATTTGCAATCATCTTGCTCATACTTTCGCATTTCTCGCATGCTTGTTGGCCAGATCCTGGGCTCTTTCTGGTTTGGATCACGTGGATATGTGGTACCAGAATGAAACTGTCAATTAAACCCGGATTCGATCAATATTTTAGAGGATCACACCGATTAGGTTTGTGTAAGGCCTGGTATTTGGAATCATCTGGCTCATACTTTCGCACTCTTCGCATACTTGTTGGCCAGATCCTGAGTTTTTTTCTGGTTGGTATCACGTAGCAATGTGGTAACAGACTGAAACAGTCAATTCAACTTGGTTTCGATCAATATCTTAGAGGATAACACCTTTTAGGATTGCGTTAGGTCTGGTATTTGCAATCATCTGCCTCATACTTTCGCATTATTCGCATACTTGTCGGCCAGATCCTGGGCTTTTTCTGGTTTGTAGCACGTAGTAATGCGGTTCCACACTGAAGCAGTCAGTTGATCGTGATTTCAATCAATATTTTAACGGATAACTCCGGTTGGGTCTCGCTTAGGACTGGTATATGCAATCATCCTGCTCATACTTTCGCATTTTTCGCATACTTCTTGGCCAGATCCTGGACATTTTCTGATTTGGATCACGTAGTAATATGGTACCAGAATGAAACAGTCAACTAAACCTGGATTCGATCAATATTTTAGAGGGTCACACCGGTTCGGTTTGTGTTAGCCCTGGTGGTTGCAATCGTCTGGCTCATACTTTCGCATTTCTCGCATGCTTGTTGGCCAGATCCTGGGCTTTTTCTAGTTTGGATCACGAAGTAATACGGTACCAGAATAAAACAGTCAACTAAACCTGGATTCGAGCAATATTTTAGAGGATCACACCGGTTAGGTTTGTGTTAGGCCTGGTATTTGCAATCGTCTGGCTCATACTTTCGCATTTCTCGCATGCTTGTTGGCCAGATCCTGGGCTTTTTCTGGTTTGGATTACGTAGTAATACGGTACCAGAATGAAACAGTCAACTAAACCTGGATTCGATCAATATTTTAGACGATCACACTGATTAGGTTTGTTTTAGGCCTGGTATTTGCAATCATCTGGCTCATATTTTCGCATTTTTCGCATACTTGTTGGCCAGATCCCGGACTTTTTCTGGTTTGGATCTCGTAGTAATGTGGTACCACACTGAAACAGTCAATTCAACTTGGTTTCGATCAATATTTTACAGGATAACACCCTTTAGGTTTGTGTTAGGTCTGGTATTTGCAATCATCAGGCTCATACTGTCGCATTCTTCCCAAACTTGTTGGCCAGATCCTGGGCTTTTTCTGGTTTGGACCACGTAGTAATGTGGTACCAGAATGAAACTGTCAACTAAACCTGGATTCGATCAATATTTTAGGGGATCACACCGGATAGGTTTGTGTTAGGCCTGGTGTTTGCAATCATCTGGCTCATACTTTCGCATTCATCGCACACTTGTTGGCCAGATCCTGGTCTTTTTCTGGTTTGGATCTCGTAGTAATGTGGTAGCATACTGAAACCGTCAACTAAACATGGCCCCGATCAATATTTTAAGGGATAACACCGTTTAGGTTTGTGTTAGGCCTGGTATTTGCAATCATCTGGCTCATACTTTCGCACTCTTCGAATACTTGTTGGCCAGATCCTGGACTTTTTCTGGTTCGGATCTCGTAGTAATGTGGTACCACACTGAAACAGTCAATTCAACTTGGTGTCGCTCAATATTTTACAGGATAACACCCTTTAGGTTTGTGTTAGGTCTGGTATTTGTATTCATCTGGCTCATACTTTCGCATTTCTCGCATGCTTGTTGGCCAGATCCTGGGCTTTTCCTGGTTTCGATCACGTAGTAATGTGGTAGCATACTGAAACAGTCAATTAAACGTGGCCCCGATCAATATTTTAAGGGATAACTCCGGTTGGGTCTCGTTTAGGTCTGGGATTTGCCCTCATCTGGCTCATACTTTTGCATTCTTCGCACACTTGTTGGCTAGATTCTGGGCTTTCTCAGGTTTGGATCACGTAGTAGTGTGGTACCAGACTGAAACAGCCAATTCAACTTGGTTTCGATCAATATTTAAGAGGACAACACCGTTTAGGTTTGTGTTAGGCCTGGTATTTGCAATCATCTGGCTCATACTTTCGCACTCTTCGCATACTTGTTGGCCAGATCCTGGACTTTTTCTGGTTCGGATCTCGTAGTAATGTGGTACCACACTGAAACAGTCAATTCAACTTGGTGTCGATCAATATTTTACAGGATAACACCGTTTAGGTTTGTGTTAGGTCTGGTATTTGCAATCATCTGGCTCATACATTCGCGTTCTTCGCACACTTGTTGGCCAGATCCTGGGCTTTTTCTGGCTCGGATCTCGTAGTAATGTGGTACCACACTGAAACAGTCAATTCAACTTGGTGTCGCTCAATATTTAAGAGGACAACACCGTTTAGGTTTGTGTAAGACCTGGTATTTGGAATCATCTGGCTCATACTTTCGCACTCTTCGCATACTTGTTGGCCAGATCCTGGACTTTTTCTGGTTTGGATCTCGTAGTAATGTGCTACCACACTGAAACAGTCAATTAAACCTGGATTCGATGAATATTTTAGACGATTACACCGGTTAGGTTTGTGCTAGGTCTTGCATTTGCTATCATCTGGCACATACTTTCGCATTGATCGCATGCTTGTTGGCCAGGTCCTGGGCTTTTTCTGGTTTCGATCACGTAGTAATGTGGTAGCATACTGAAACAGTCAATTAAACGTGGCCCCGATCAATATTTTAAGGGATAACTCCGGTTGGGTCTCGTTTAGGTCTGGGATTTGCCCTCATCTGGCTTATACTTTTGCATTCTTCGCACACTTGTTGGCTAGATTCTGAGCTTTCTCAGGTTTGGATCACGTAGTAGTGTGGTACCAGACTGAAACGGCCAATTCAACTTGGTTTCGATCAATATTAAAGAGGACAACACCGTTTAGGTTTGTGTTAGGTCTGGTATTTGCAATCATCTGGCTCATACTTTCGCATTTTTCGCATATTTGTTGACCAGATCCTGGGCTTTTTCTGGTTGGAATTGTGTAGTAATGTGGTACTACACTAAACACTCAAATAAACCTAACCTGGATCAATATTTTAAGTATAACACCGGTTAGTTCACGTTTAGGTCTGGGATTTGCCCTCATCTGGCTCATACTTTCGCATTTTTCGCATTCTTGTTGGCCAGATCCTGGGCTCTTTCTGGTTTGGATCACGTGGATATGTGGTACCAGAATGAAACTGTCAATTAAACCTGGATTCGATCAATATTTTAGAGGATCACACCGATTAGGTTTGTGTTAGACCTGGTATTTGGAATCATCTGGCTCATACTTTCGCACTCTTCGCATACTTGTTTGCCAGATCCTGGGATTTTTCTGGTTTGTATCACGTAGTAATGTGGTACCAGAATGAAACTGTCAATTAAACCTGGATTCGATCAATATTTTAGAGGATCACACCGATTTGGTTTGTGTTAGACCTGGTATTTGCAATCATCTTGCTCATACTTTCGCATTTCTCGCATGCTTGTTGGCCAGATCCTGGGCTTTTTCTGGTTGGGATTGTGTAGTAATGTGGTACCACACTAAACAGTCAAATAAACCTGACCTGGATCAATATTTTAAAGTATAACACCGGTTAGTTCATGTTTAGGTCTGGGATTTGCCCTCATCTGGCTCATACTTTCGCATTTTTCGCATACTTGTTGGCCAGATCCTGGGCTCTTTCTGGTTTGGATCACGTGGATATGTGGTACCAGAATGAAACTGTCAATTAAACCCGGACTCGATCAATATTTTAGAGGATCACACCGACTAGGTTTGTGTAAGGCCTGGTATTTGGAATCATCTGGCTCATACTTTCGCACTCTTCGCATACTTGTTGGCCAGATCCTGAGTTTTTTTCTGGTTGGTATCACGTAGTAATGTGGTAACAGACTGAAACAGTCAATTCAACTTGGTTTCGACCAATATCTTAGAGGATAACACCATTTAGGTTTGCGTTAGGTCTGGTATTTGCAATCATCTGCCTCATACTTTCGCATTATTCGCACTCTTGTTGGCCAGATCCTGGGCTTCTTCTAGTTTGGATCACGTAGTAATATGGTACCAGAATGAAACAGTCAATTAAACGTGGCCTCGATCAATATTTTAAAGGATAACTCCGTTAGTGTCTCGCCTAGGTCTTGTATTTACCCGCATCTGGCTCATACATTCGCATTCCCCGCCTACTTGTTGGCCAGATCCTGTGTTCCTTTCTGGTTTGGATCGCGTAGTAATGTGGTACCAGATTGAAAAAGTCAATTCAAATTGGTTTCGATCAATATTTTAGAGGATCACACCGGTTAGGTTTGTGTGAGGCCTGGTATTTGCAATTATCAGGCTCATACTTTCGCATTCTTCGCATACTTGATGGCCAGATCCTGCGTTTCTTTCAGGTTTGGATCACGTAGTAATGTGGTACCAGATTGAAAAAGTCAACTCAACTTGGTTTCGATCAATATTTTAGAGGATACCGTTTAGGTTTGTGCTAAGTCTTGTATTTGTTATCATCTGGCTCATACTTTCGCATTTCTCGCATACCTGTTGGCCTGATCCTGGGCTTTTTCTGGTTTGGATCACGCAGCAATGTGGTACCAGAATGGAACAGTCAATTAAACCTGGTTTCGATGAATATTTTGGATGATAGGACCGTTTAGGTTTGTGTTAGGTTTGGTATTTGCAATCATCTGGCTCATACTTTCGCATTCTTCGCACACTTGTTCGCCAAATCCTGTGCTTTTTCAGGTTTGTATGACGTAGTAATGCGGTTCCACACTGAAGCAGTCAGTTGATCCTGATTTCGATTAATATTTTAACGGATAACTCCGGTTGGGTCTCGTCTAGGTCTGGTATTTACCTGCATCTGGCTCATACATTCGCATTCTTTGCCTACTTCTTGGCCAGATCCTGTGTTTCTTTCTGGTTTGGATCACGTAGTAATGTGGTACCAGATTGAAAAAGTCAATTCAACTTGGTTTCGATCAATATTTTAGAGGATCACACCGGTTAGGTTTGTGTGAGGCCTGGTATTTGCAGTCATCAGGCTCATAATTTCGCATTCTTCCCATACTTGTTGGCCAGATCCTGTCTTTCTTGCCGGTTTTGGTCACGCAGTAATGCGGTAACAGGCTGAAACAGCCAATTCAACTTGGTTTCGATCAATATTTAAGAGGATAACACCGTTTAGGTTTGTGTTAGGCCTGGTATTTGCAATCATCTTGCTCATTCTTTCGCATTTCTCGCATGCTTGTTGGCCAGATCCTGGGCTTTTTCTAGTGTGGATCACGTAGTAATAAGTTACCAGAATGAAACAGTCAACTAAACCTGGATTCGATCAATATTTTAGAGGATAACACCGATTAGGTTTGTGTTAGTCGTGGTATTTGCAATCATCTGGCACATACTTTCGCACTCTTCGCATACTTGTTGGCCAGATCCTGGACTTTTTCTGGTTTGGATCTCGTAGTAATGTGGTACCACACTGAAACAGTCAATTCAACTTGGTTTCGATCAATATTTTAGAGGATCACACCGATTAGGTTTGTGTTAGGCCTGGTATTTGCAATCATCTGGCTCATACTTTCGCACTCTTCGCATACTTGTTGGCCAGATCCTGGTCTTTTTCTGGTTTGGATCTCGTAGTAATGTGGTACCAGAATGAAACAGTCAATTAAACGTGGCCTCGATCAATATTTTAAAGGATAACTCCGGTTGGGTCTCGTCTAGGTCTGGTATTTACCCGCATCTGGCTCATACATTCGCATTGTTCGCCTACTTGTTGGCCAGATCCTGTGCTTCTTTCTGGTTTGGATCACGTAGTAATGTTGTACCAGATTGAAAAAGTCAATTCAACTTGGTTTCGATCAATATTTTAGAGGATCACACCGGTTAGGTTTGTGTGAGGCCTGGTATTTGCAGTCATCAGGCTCATACTTTCGCATTCTTCCCATACTTGTTGGCCAGATCCTGTCTTTCTTTCTGGTTTGGGTCACGCAGTAATGCGGTAACAGGCTGAAACGGCCAATTCAACTTGGTTTCGATCAATATTTAAGCGGATAACACCGTTTAGGTTTGTGTTAGGCCTGGTATTTGCAATCATCTGGCTCATACTTTCGCATTCTTGGCATACCTGTTGGCCTGATCCTGGCCTGTTTCTGGTTTGGAACACGCACTAATGTGGTACAAAAATGAAACAGTCAATTAAACCTGGTTCCGATCAATATTTAAGAGGATCACACCGATTAGGTTTGTGTTAGACCTGGTATTTGCAATCATCTTGCTCATACTTTAGCATTTCTCGCATGCTTGTTGGCCAGATCCTGGACTTTTTCTGGTTTGTATCACGTAGTAATGCGGTTCCACACCGAAGCAGTCAGTTGATCCTGTTTTCGATCAACATTTTGAAGTATAACACCGGTTGGTTCACGTTAAGTTCTGGGTTTTGCCCTCATCTGTCTCATACTTTCGCATTCTTCGCATACCTGTTGGCCTGATCCTGGGCTTTTTCTGGTTTGGATCACGCAGCAATGTGGTACCAGAATGAAACAGTCAATTAAACCTGGATTCGATGAATATTTTGGATGATAGGACCGTTTAGGTTTGTGTTAGGTTTGGTATTTGCAATCATCTGGCTCATACTTTCGCATTCTTCGCACACTTGTTCGCCAAATCCTGTGCTTTATCAGGTTTGTATGACGTAGTAATGCGGTTCCACACTGTAGCAGTCAGTTGATCCTGATTTCGATTAATATTTTAACGGATAACTCCGGTTGGGTCTCGTCTAGGTCTGGTATTTACCTGCATCTGGCTCATACATTCGCATTGTTCGCCTACTTGTTGGCCAGATCCTGTGCTTCTTTCTGGTTTGGATCACGTAGTAATGTGGTACCAGATTGAAAAAGTCAATTCAACTTGGTTTCGATGAATATTTTAGAGGATCACACCGGTTAGGTTTGTGTGAGGCCTGGTATTTGCAGTCATCAGGCTCATAATTTCGCATTCTTCCCATACTTGTTTGCCAGATCCTGTCTTTCTTTCCGGTTTTGGTCACGCAGTAATGCGGTAACAGGCTGAAACAGCCAATTCAACTTGGTTTCGATCAATATTTAAGAGGATAACACCGTTTAGGTTTGTGTTAGGCCTGGTATTTGCAATCATCTTGCTCATTCTTTCGCATTTCTCGCATGCTTGTTGGCCAGATCCTGGGCTTTTTCTAGTGTGGATCACGTAGTAATAAGTTATCAGAATGAAACAGTCAACTAAACCTGGATTCGATCAATATTTTAGAGGATAACACCGATTAGGTTTGTGTTAGTCCTGGTATTTGCAATCATCTGGCACATAATTTCGCACTCTTCGCATACTTGTTGGCCAGATCCTGGACTTTTTCTGGTTTGGATCTCGTAGTAATGTGGTACCACACTGAAACAGTCAATTCAACTTGGTTTCGATCAATATTTTAGAGGATCACACCGATTAGGTTTGTGTTAGGCCTGGTATTTGGAATCATCTGGCTCATACTTTCGCATTCATCGCACACTTGTTGGCCAGACCCTGGTCTTTTTCTGGTTTGGATCTCGTAGTAATGTGGTAGCATACTGAAACTGTCAACTAAACCTGGATTCGACCAATATTTTAGGGGATCACACCGGATAGGTTTGTGTTAGGCCTGGTATTTGCAATCATCTGGCTCACACTTCCGCACTCTTCGAATACTTGTTGGCCAGATCCTGGACTTTTTCTGGTTCGGATCTCGTAGTAATGTGGTACCACACTGAAACAGTCAATTCAACTTGGTGTCGATCAATATTTTACAGGATAACACCCTTTAGGTTTGTGTTAGGTCTGGTATTTGCATTCATCTGGCTCTTACTTTCGCATTCATCGCACACTTGTGGGCCAAATCCTGGTCTTTTTCTGGTTTGGATCTCGTAGTAATGTGGTAGCATACTGAAACAGCCAATTAAACGTGGCCACGATCAATATTTTTAGGGACAACTCCGGCTGGGTCTCGTTTAGGTCTGGGATTTGCCCTCATCTGGCTTATACTTTTGCATTCTTCGCACACTTGTTGGCTAGATTCTGGGCTTTCTCAGGTTTGGATCACGTAGTAGTGTGGTACCAGACTGAAACAGCCAATTCAACTTGGTTTCGATCAATATTCAAGAGGACAACACCGTTTAGGTTTGTGTTAGGCCTGGTATTTGCAATAATCTGGCTCATACATTCGCGTTCTTCGCACACTTGTTGGCCAGATCCTGTGTTTCTTTCTGGTTTGGATCACGTGGATATGTGGTACCAGAATGAAACTGTCAATTAAACCCGGATTCGATCAATATTTTAGAGGATCACACCGACTAGGTTTGTGTAAGGCCTGGTATTTGGAATCATCTGGCTCATACTTTCGCATTCCCCGCCTACTTGTTGGCCAGATCCTGTGTTTCTTTCTGGTTTGGATAACGTAGTAATGTGGTACCAGATTGAAAAAGTCAATTCAAATTGGTTTCGATCAATATTTTAGAGGATCACACCGGTTAGGTTAGTGTGAGGCCTGGTATTTGCAATCATCAGGCTCATACTTTCGCATTCTTCCCATACTTATTGGCCAGATCCTGTGTTTCTTTCTGGTTTGGGTCACGCAGTAATGCGGTAACAGGCTGCAACAGCCAATCCAACTTGGTTTCGATCAATATTTAAGAGGATAACACCGTTTAGGCTTGTGTTAGGTCTGGTATTTGCCCTCATCTGTCTCATACTTTCGCATTCATCGCATACCTGTTGGCCTGATCCTGGGCTGCTTCTGGTTTGGATTACGCGGTAATGTGGTACAGGAATGAAACAATCAATTAAACCTGGTTCCGATCAATATTTAAGAGGATAACACCGGTTAGGTTTGTGTTAGGCCAGGTGTTTGCAGTCATCTGGGTCATACTTTCGCGTTCATCGCACACTTGTTGGCTAGATCCTGGACTATTTCTGGTTTGGATCTTGTAGTGATGAGGTACCACACTGAAACAGTCAATTCAACGTGGTTTCCATGAATATTTTAGAGAAAAACACCGTTTAGGTTTGTGCCAGGTCTCGTATTTGCTATCGTCTGGCTCATACTTTCGCACTCTTCGCATACTTGTTTGCCAGCTCCTGTGTTTTTTTCTGGTTGGGATCACGTAGTAATGTGGTACCAGGCTGAAACAGTCAATTCAACTTGGTTTCGATCAATACTTTAGTGGATACCACCGTTTAGGTTTGTGTTAGGTCTGGTATTTGCAATCATCTGGCTCATACTTTCGCATTTCTCGCATGCTTGTTGGCCAGATCCTGGGCTCTTTCTGGTTCGGATCACGTAGTAATGTGGTGCCACACTGAATCAGTAAGTTAGTCCTGGTCTCGATCAATATTTAAAAGTATAACTCCGATTGGGTCTCGTTTAGGTCTGGGATTTGCCCTCATCTGTCTCATACTTTCGCATTCTTCGCATACCTGTTGGCCTGATGCTGGGCTTTTTCTAGTATGGATCACGCAGTAATGTGGTACCAGAATGAAACAGTCAACTAAACCTGAATTCGAACAATATTTAAGAGGATCACACCGGTTAGGTTTGTGTTAGGCCTGGTATTTGCAATCATCTGGCTCATACTTTCGCATTCTTCCCACACTTGTTAGCCAGATCCTGGCCTTTTTCTGGCTTGGACCACGAAGTAATGTGGTACCACACTGAAACAGTCAACTAAACCTTGTTGCGATTAATATTTTAGAGGATAACGCCGGTTATGTCTGGGTTATTTCTGGTATTTGCAATCATCTGGCTCATACTTTCGTGTTTTTCGGATACTTCTTTGCCAGATCCTGGGTTTTTTTCTGGTTTGGATCCCGTAGTAATGTGGTTCCACACCGAAACAGTCAATCAAACCTGGTTGCGATTAATATTTTAGAGGACAACGCCGGTTATGTCTGGGTCAGGTCTGGTATTTGCCCGCTTCTGGCTCGTAGTTTCGCATTTTTTGCATACTTGTTGGCCAGATCCTGGCCTTTTTGCTGGTTTGGATCACGTAGTAATGCGGTACCCCACCGAAACAGTCAACTAAACCTGGTTGCGATTAATATTTTAGAGGATAACGCCGGTTATGTCTCGGTTAGGTCTGGGATTTGCAATCATCTGGCTCATACTTTCGCGCTTTTCGCATACTTGTTTGCCAGATCCTGGGTTTTTTCAGGTTTGGATCCCGTAGTAATGTGGCTCCACACCGAAACGGTCAATTAAACCTGGCTGCGATTAATATTATACAGGATAACGCCGGTTATGTCTCGGTTAGGTCTGGGATTTGCCCTCATCTGGCTTATACTTTTGCATTCTTCGCACACTTGTTGGCTAGATTCTGGGCTTTCTCAGGATTGGATCACGTAGTAGTGTGGTACCAGACTGAAACAGCCAATTCAACTTGGTTTCGATCAATATTTAAGAGGACAACACCGTTTAGGTTTGTGTTAGGCCTGGTATTTGGAATCATCTGGCTCATACTTTCGCACTCTTCGCATACTTGTTGGCCAGATCCTGGACTTTTTCTGGTTCGGATCTCGTAGTAATGCGGTACCACACTGAAACAGTCAATTAAAACCTGGATTCGATGAATATTTTAGACGATCACACCGGTTAGGTTTGTGCTAGGTCTTGTATTTGCTATCATCTGGCTCATACTTTCGCATTTCTCGCATGCTTGTTGGCCAGATCCTGGGCTTTTTCTGGTTTCGATCACGTAGTAATGTGGTAGCATACTGAAACAGTCAATTAAACGTGGCCCCGATCAATATTTTAAGGGCTAACTCCGGTTGGGTCTCGTTTAGGTCTGGGATTTGCCCTCATCTGGCTTATACTTTTGCATTCTTCGCACACTTGTTGGCTAGATTCTGGGCTTTCTCAGGTTTGGATCACGTAGTAGTGTGGTACCAGACTGAAACGGCCAATTCAACTTGGTTTCGATCAATATTTAAGAGGACAACACCTTTTAGGTTTGCGTTAGGTCTGGTATTTGCAATCATCTGCCGCATACTTTCGCATTATTCGCATACTTGTCGGCCAGATCCTGGGCTTTTTCTGGTTTGTATCACGTAGTAATGCGGTTCCACACTGAAGCAGTCAGTTGATCGTGATTTCGATCAATATTTTAACGGATAACTGCGGTTGGGTCTCGCTTAGGACTGGTATATGCAATCATCCTGCTCATACTTTCGCATTTTTCGCATACTTCTTGTCCAGATCCTGGACATTTTCTGATTTGGATCACGTAGTAATATGGTACCAGAATGAAACAGTCAACTAAACCTGGATTCGATCAATATTTTAGAGGATCACACCGGATCGGTGTGTGTTAGCCCTGGTGGTTGCAATCATCTGGCTCATACTTTCGCAATCTTCTCATACTTGTTGGCCAGATCCTGGTCCTTTTCTGGTTTGGATCTCGTAGTAATGTGGTAGCATACTGAAACAGCCAATTAAACGTGGCCACGATCAATATTTTTAGTGACAACTCCGGCTTGGTTTTGCTTAGGTCTGGGATTTGCCCTCATCTGGCTTATACTTTCGCGTTCTTCGCACACTTGTTGGCCAGATCCTGGGCTTTTTCTGGTTTGGATCACATTGTAGTGTGGTTCCAGTCTGAAACAGCCAATTCAACTTGGTTTCGATCAATATTTAAGAGGATAACACCGTTTAGGTTTGTGTTAGGCCTGGTAGTTGCAATCATCTGGCTCATACTTTCGCATTCTTCGCACACTTGTTGGCCAAATCCTGAGCTTTCTCAGGTTTGGATCACGTAGTAGTGTGGTACCAGACTGAAACAGGCAATTCAACTTGGTTTCGATCAATATTTAAGAGGAAAACACCGTTTAGGTTTGTGTTAGGTTTGGTATTTGCAATCATCTGGCTCATACTTTCGCATTTTTCGCATATTTGTTGACCAGATCCTGGGCTTTTTCTGGTTGGGATTGTGTAGTAATGTGGTACTACACTAAACAGTCAATTAAACCTGACCTCGATAAATATTTTAAAGTATAACACCGTTTAGTTCACGTTTAGGTCTGGGATTTGCCCTCATCTGTCTCATACTTTCGCATTCTTCGCATACCTGTTAGGCTGGTCCTGGGCTTTTTCTGGTTTGGATCACGCAGTACTGTGGTACCAGACTGAAACAGCCAATTCAACTTGGTTTCGATCAATATTTAAGAGGACAACACCGTTTAGGTTTGTGGTAGGTCTGGTATTTGCAATAATCTGGCTCATACTTTCGCACTCTTCGCATACTTGTTGGCCAGATCCTGGACTTTTTCTGGTTTGGATCTCGTAGTAATGTGGTACCACACTGAAACAGTCAATTCAACTTGGTTTCGATCAATATTTTACAGGATAACACCCTTTAGGTTTGTGTTAGGTCTGGTATTTGCAATCATCTGGCTCATACTTTCGCATTCTTCCCAAACTTGTTGGCCAGATCCTGGGCTTTTTCTGGTTTGGACCACGTAGTAATATGGTACCAGAATGAAACTGTCAACTAAACCTGGATTCGATCAATATTTTAGGGGATCACACCGGACGGGTTTGTGTTAGGCCTGGTGTTTGCAATCATCTGGCTCATACTTTCGCATTCTTCGCACACTTGTTGGCTAGATTCGGGGCTTTCTCAGGTTTGGATCACGTAGTAGTGTGGTACCAGACTGAAACAGCCAATTCAACTTGGTTTCGATCAATATTTAAGAGGACAACACCGTTTAGGTTTGTGTTAGGCCTGGTATTTGCAATAATCTGGCTCATACATTCGCGTTCTTCGCACACTTGTTGGCCAGATCCTGTGTTTCTTTCTGGTTTGGATCACGTGGATATGTGGTACCAGAATGAAACTGTCAATTAAACCCGGATTCGATCAATATTTTAGAGGATCACACCGACTAGGTTTGTGTAAGGCCTGGTATTTGGAATCATCTGGCTCATACTTTCGCATTCCCCGCCTACTTGTTGGCCAGATCCTGTGTTTCTTTCTGGTTTGGATAACGTAGTAATGTGGTACCAGATTGAAAAAGTCAATTCAAATTGGTTTCGATCAATATTTTAGAGGATCACACCGGTTAGGTTAGTGTGAGGCCTGGTATTTGCAATCATCAGGCTCATACTTTCGCATTCTTCCCATACTTATTGGCCAGATCCTGTGTTTCTTTCTGGTTTGGGTCACGCAGTAATGCGGTAACAGGCTGCAACAGCCAATCCAACTTGGTTTCGATCAATATTTAAGAGGATAACACCGTTTAGGCTTGTGTTAGGTCTGGTATTTGCCCTCATCTGTCTCATACTTTCGCATTCATCGCATACCTGTTGGCCTGATCCTGGGCTGCTTCTGGTTTGGATTACGCGGTAATGTGGTACAGGAATGAAACAATCAATTAAATCTGGTTCCGATCAATATTTAAGAGGATAACACCGGTTAGGTTTGTGTTAGGCCAGGTGTTTGCAGTCATCTGGGTCATACTTTCGCGTTCATCGCACACTTGTTGGCCAGATCCTGGACTATTTCTGGTTTGGATCTCGTAGTAATGCGGTACCATACTGAAACAGTCAATTAAACGTGGCCTCGATCAATATTTTAAAGGGTAACTCCGGTTGGGTCCCGTTTAGGTCTGGTATTTGCCCGCATCTGGCTCATACATTCGCATTCTTCGCATACTTGTTGGCCAGATCCTGTGTTTCTTTCAGGATTGTATCACGTAGTAATGTGGTACCAGATTGAAAAAGTTAATTCAACTTGGTTTCGATCAATATTTTAGAGGATACCACCGTTTAGGTTTGTGCTAAGTCTTGTATTTGCTATCATCTGGCTCATACTTTCGCATTTCTCGCATGCTTGTTGGCCAGATCCTGGGCTGTTTCTGGATTGGATCACGCAGTAATGTGGTACAAGAATGAAACAGTCAATTAAACCTGGTTCCGATCACTATTTAAGAGGATAACACCGTTTTGGTTTGTGTTAGGTCTGGTAGTTGCAATCATCTGGCTCATACTTTCGCATTCTTCCCAAACTTGTTGGCCAGATCCTGGGCTTTTTCTGGTTTGGACCACGTAGTAATATGGTACCAGAATGAAACTGTCAACTAAACCTGGATTCGATCAATATTTTAGGGGATCACACCGGACGGGTTTGTGTTAGGCCTGGTGTTTGCAATCATCTGGCTCATACTTTCGCATTCTTCGCACACTTGTTGGCTAGATTCGGGGCTTTCTCAGGTTTGGATCACGTAGTAATGTGGTACCAGGCTGAAACAGTCAATTCAACTTGGTTTCGATCAATACTTTAGTGGATACCACCGTTTAGGTTTGTGTTAGGTCTGGTATTTGCAATCATCTGGCTCATACTTTCGCATTTCTCGCATGCTTGTTGGCCAGATCCTGGGCTCTTTCTGGTTTGGATCACGTAGTAATGTGGTGCCACACTGAATCAGTAAGTTAGTCCTGGTCTCGATCAATATTTAAAAGTATAACTCCGATTGGGTCTCGTTTAGGTCTGGGATTTGCCCTCATCTGTCTCATACTTTCGCATTCTTCGCATACCTGTTGGCCTGATGCTGGGCTTTTTCTAGTATGGATCACGCAGTAATGTGGTACCAGAATGAAACAGTCAACTAAACCTGAATTCGAACAATATTTAAGAGGATCACACCGGTTAGGTTTGTGTTAGGCCTGGTATTTGCAATCATCTGGCTCATACTTTCGCATTCTTCCCACACTTGTTAGCCAGATCCTGGCCTTTTTCTGGCTTGGACCACGTAGTAATGTGGTACCACACTGAAACAGTCAACTAAACCTTGTTGCGATTAATATTTTAGAGGATAACGCCGGTTATGTCTGGGTTATTTCTGGTATTTGCAATCATCTGGCTCATACTTTCGTGTTTTTCGGATACTTCTTTGCCAGATCCTGGGTTTTTTCTGGTTTGGATCCCGTAGTAATGTGGTTCCACACCGAAACAGTCAATCAAACCTGGTTGCGATTAATATTTTAGAGGACAACGCCGGTTATGTCTGGGTCAGGTCTGGTATTTGCCCGCTTCTGGCTCGTAGTTTCGCATTTTTTGCATACTTGTTGGCCAGATCCTGGCCTTTTTCTGGTTTGGATCACGTAGTAATGCGGTACCACACCGAAACAGTCAACTAAACCTGGTTGCGATTAATATTTTAGAGGACAACGCCGGTTATATCTGGGTCTGTTCTGGTATTTGCCCGCTTCTGGCTCGTAGTTTCGCATTTTTCGCTTATTTGTTGGCCAGATATCGGGCTTTTTGTGGTTTGGATCCAGTCGTAATGTGGTTCCACACCGAAACAGTCAGTTAAACCTGGTTGCGATTAATATTTTAGAGGATAACGCCGGTTATGTCTAGGTTAGTTCTGGTATTTGCAATCATCTGGCTCATACTTTCGCGTTTTTCGCACACTTGTTGGCCAGATCCTGGCCTGATTCTGGTTCGGATCACGTAGTAATGTGGTACCACACTGAGACAGTCAATAGAAGCTGGTTCCGATTAGTATTTTAGAGGATTACGCTGGTTATGTCTGGGTTAGTTCTGGCATTTGCAATCATCTGGCTCATACTTTCGCGTTTTTCGCATACTAGTTGGCCAGATCCTGGGTTTTTTCAGGTTTGGATCCCGTAGTAATGTGGTTTCACACCGAAACGGTCAATTAAACCTGGCTGCGATTAATATTATACAGGATAACGCCGGTTATGTCTCGGTTAGGTCTGGGAGTTGCCTTCATCTTGCTCGTACTTTCGCATTTTTCGCATACATGTTGGCCAGATCCTGGCCTTTTTCTGGTTTGGATCACGTAGTAACGCGGTACCACACCGAAACGGTCAATTAATCCTGGTTGCGATTAATATTTTAGAGGATAACGCCGGTTATGTCTCGGTTAGGTCTGGGATTTGCCCTCATCTGGCTCGTACCTTCGCACTTTTCGCATACTTGTTGGCCAGATCCTGGGCTTTTTCTGGCTTGGATCACGTAGTAATGTGGTTCCACACTGTCAATAAAAGCTGGTTCCGATTAGTATTTTAGAGGATAACGCAGGTTATGTCTGGGTTATTTCTGGTATTTGCAATCATCTGGCTCATACTTTCGCGTTTTTCGCATACTTGTTGGCAAGATCCTAGCCTTTTTCTGGTCTGGATCCCGTCGTAATGTGGTTCCACACCGAAACTGCCAATTAAACCTGGTTGCGATTAATATTTTAGAGGATAACTCCGGTTATGTCTGGGTTAGTTCTGGTATTTCCAACCATCTGGCTCATACTTTCGCATTTTTCACATACTTGTTGGCCAGATCCTGGCCTTTTTCTGGCTTGGACCACGTAGTAATGTGGTACCACACTGAAACAGTCAATTAAACCTTGTTGCGATTAATATTTTAGAGGATAACGCCGGTTATGTCTGGGTTAGTTCTGGTATTTCCAACCATCTGGCTCATACTTTCGCATTTTTCGCTTACTTGTAGGCCAGATCCTGGCCTTTTTCTGGTTTGGATCACGTAGTAATGTGGTACTACACTGAAACAGTCTATAGAAGCTGGTTCCGATTAGTATTTTAGAGGATAACGCTGGTTATGGCTGGGTTAGGTCTGGTATTTGCCCCCATCTGGCTCGTACTTTCGCATTTTTCGCTTACTTGTAGGCCAGATCCTGGCCTTTTTCTGGTTTGGATCACGTAGTTATGTGGTACCACACCGAAATAGTCAATTAAACCTGTTTGCGATTAATATTTTAGAGGATGTCGCCGTTTATGTCTCGGTTATGTCTGGCATTTGCCCTCATCTGGCTCGTACTTTCGCATTTATCGAATACTTGTTGAGCAGATCCTGGCCTTTTTCTGGTTTGGAACACGTAGTAACGCGGTACCACACCGAAACGGTCAATTAATCCTGGTTGCGATTAATATTTTAGAGGACAACGCTGGTTATGTCTGTGTCAGGTCTGGTATTTGCCCGCTTCTGGCTCGTTGTTTCGCATTTTTCGCATACTTGTTGGCCAGATCCTGGCCTTTTCCTGGTTTGGATCACGCAGTAACGCGGTACCACACCGAAACGGTCAATTAATCCTGGTTGCGATTAATATTTCAGAGGATAACGCCGCTGATGTCTGTGTCAGGTCTGGTATTTGCTCTCATCTGGCTCGTACCTTCGCATTTTTCGCTTACCTGCTGGCCAGATCCTGGCCTTTATCTGGCTTGGACCACGTAGTAATGTGGTTCCACACTGAAACAGTCAATAAAAGCTGGTTCCGATTAGTATTTGAGAGGATAACGCTGGTTATGTCTGGGTTAGTTCTGGTATTTGCTATCACCTGGCACATACTTTCGCGTTTTTCGCATACTTGTTGGCCAGATCCTGGGTTTTTTCTGATTTGGATCTCGTAGTAATGATGTTCCACACCGAAACAGTCAATTAAACTGGTTGCGATTAATATTTTAGAGGATAACTCCGGTTATGTCTCGGTTAGGTCTGGGATTTGCCCACATCTGGCTCGTACTTTCGCATTTTTCGCTAACCTGCTGGCCAGATCCTGGCCTTTTTCTGGCTTAGACCACGTAGTAAAGTGGTACCACACTCAAACAGTCAATTAAACCTGGTTGCGATTAATATTATAGAGGATAACGCCGGTTGTGTCTCGGTTAGGTCTGGGAGGTGCCCTCATCTTGCTTGTACTTTCGCAATTTTCGCATACTTGTTGGCCAGATCCTGGGCTTTTTCTGGTTTGTATCACGTAGTAATGTGGTACCACACTGTCAATCAAAGCTGGTTTCGATTAGTATTTTAGAGAATAACGCAGGTTATGTCTGGGTTATTTCTGGTATTTCCAACCATCTGCCTCATACTTTCGCATATTTCGCATACTTGTTGGCCAGATCCTGGCCTTTTTCTGGTTTGGATCACGTAGTAACGCGGTACCACACCGAAACGGTCAATTAATCCTGGTTGCGATTAATATTTTAGAGGATAACGACGCTTATGTCTCGGTTAGGTCTGGGATTTGACCTCATCTGGCTCGTACTTTCGCATTTTTCCAATACTTGTTGGCCAGATCCTGGCCTTTTTCTGGTTTGGAACACGTAGTAACGCGGTACCACACCGAAACGGTCAATTAATCCTGGTTGCGATTAATAATTTAGAGGACAACGCCGGTTATGTCTGGGTCAGCTCTGGTATTTGCCCTCATCTGGCTCGTACTTTCGCATTTTTTGCATACTTCTTGGCCAGATCCTGGCCTTTTTCTGGTTTGGATCACGTAGTAATGCGGTACCATACCGAAACAGTCAATTAAACCTGGTTGCAATTAATATTTTAGAGGATAACGCCGGTTATGTCTCGGTTAGGTCTGGGATTTGCCCTCATCTGGCTCGTACTTTCGCACTTTTCGCTGACTTGTTGGCCAGATCCTTGCCCTTTTCTGGCTTGTACCACGTAGTAATGTGGTACCACACTGAAACAGTCAATTAATCCTGGTTGCGATTAATACTTTAGAGGACAACGCCGGTTATGTCTGGGTCAGCTATGGTATTTGGCTTCATCTGGCTCGTACTTTCGCATTTTTTGCATACTTGTTGGCCAGATCCTGGCCTTTTTCTGGATTGGATCACGTAGTAATGCGGTACCACACCGAAACAGTCAATTAAACCTGGTTGCAATTAATATTTCAGAGGATGACGCCGGTTACGTCTCGGGTTGGTCTGGGATTTGTCCTCATCTGACTTGCACTTTCGCATTTTTCGCTGACTTGTTGGCCAGTTGCTGGCCTTTTTCTGGCTTGGACCACGTAGCAACGTGGTACCACACTGAAACAGTCAAATAAAACTGGTTGCGATTAATATTTTAGAGGATAACGCCGTCATGTCACGGTTAGGTCTGGTATTTGCACTCATCTGGCTCGTACTTTCGCATTTTTCGCTTATTTGTTGGCCAGATCTCGGGTTTTTTGTGGTTTGGATCCAGTCGTAATGTGGTTCCACACCGAAACAGTCAGTTAAACCTGGTTGCGATTAATATTTTAGAGGATAACGCCGGTTATGCCTAGGTTAGGTCTGGTATTTGCAATCATCTGGCACATACTTTCGCGTGTTTCGCACACTTGTTGGCCAGATCCTGGCCTTTTCCTGGTTCGGATCACGTAGTAATGTGGTACCACACTGATACAGTCAATAGAAGCTGGTTCCGATTAGTATTTTAGAGGATAACGCTGGTTATGTCTGTGTTAGTTCTGGCATTTGCAATCATCTGGCTCATACTTTCGCGTTTTTCGCAAACTTGTTGGCCAGATCCTGGGTTCTTTCAGGTTTGGATCCCGTAGTAATACGGTACCACACCGAAACAGTAAATTAAACCTGGTTGCGATTAATATCTTAGAGGATAGCGCAGGTTATGTCTCGGTTAGGTCTGGGATTTGCCCTCACCTGGCTCGTACTTTCGCATTTTTCCCTTACTTGTAGGCCAGTTCCTGGCCTTTTTGTGGTTTGGATCACGTAGTAATGTGGTACCACACTGAAACAGTCTATAGAAGCTGGTTCCGATTAGTATTTTAGAGGATAACGTTGGTTATGGCTGGGTTAGGTCTGGTATTTGCCCCCATCTGGCTCGTTCTTTCGTATTTTTCACATACTTTTTGGCAAGATCCTGGCCTTTTTCTGGCTTGGACCACGTAGTAATGTGGTACCACACTGAAACAGTCAATTAAACCTGGTTCCGATTAATATTTTAGAGGATAACGCCGGGTATGTCTTGGTTAGGTCTGGGATTTGCCCTCATCTGGCTCGTACTTTCGCATTCTTCACATACTTTTTGGCAAGATTCTGGCCTTTTTCTGGCTTGGATCACGTAGTAATGTGGTTCCACACTGTCAATAAAAGCTGGTTCCGATAAGTATTTTAGAGGATAACGCAGGTTATGTCTGGGTTATTTGTGGTATTCCCAACCATCTGGCTCATACTTTCGCACTTTTCGCATACTTGTTGGCCAGATCCTGGGCTTTTTCTGGCTTGGATCACGTAGTAATGTGGTTCCACACTGTCAATAAAAGCTGGTTCCGATAAGTATTTTAGACGATAACGCAGGTTATGTCTGGGTTATTTCTGGTATTTCCAACCATCTGGCTCATACTTTCGCATTTTGCGCATACTTGTTGGCCAGATCCTGGCCTTTTTCTGGCTTGGACCACGTTGCAATGTGGTACCACACTGAAGCAGTCAATTAAACCTTGTTGCGATTAATATTTTAGAGGATAACGCCGGTTATGTCTGGGTTAGTTCTGGTATTTCCAACCGTCTGGCTCATACTTTCGCATTTTTCGCTTACCTGCTGGCCAGATCCTGGCATTTTCTGGCTTGGACCACGTAGTAAAGTGGTACCACACTGAAACAGTCAATTAAACCTGGTTGCGATTAATATTTTAGAGGATGTCGCCGTTTATGTCTCGGTTATGTCTGGGATTTGCCCTCATCTGGCTCGTACTTTCGCATTTATCGAATACTTGTTGACCAGATCCTGGCCTTTTTCTGGCTTGGATCACGTAGTAATGTGGTTCCACACTGTCAATAAAAGCTGGTTCCGATAAGTATTTTAGAGGATAACGCAGGTTATGTGTGGGTTATTTCTGGTATTTCCAACCATCTGGCTCATACTTTCGCATTTTTCGCTTACCTGCTGGCCAGATCCTGACCTTTTTCTGGCTTGGACCACGTAGTAATGTGGTACCACACTGAAACAGTCAATTAAACCTTGTTGCGATTAATATTTTAGATGATAACGCTGGTTATGTCTGGGTTAGTTCTGGTATTTGCAATCATCTGACTCGTACTTTCGCGTTTTTCGCATACTACTTGGCCAGATCCTGGCCTTTTTCTGGTTTGGATCACGTAGATATGTGGTACCACACTGAAACAGTCAATAGAAGCCGTTCCGATTAGTATTTTAGAGGATAACGCCGGTTATGTCTCGGTTAGGTCTGGGAGTTGCCCTCATCTTGCTTGTACTTTCGCAATTTTCGCATACTTGTTGGCCAGATCCTGGGCTTTTTCTGGTTTGTATCACGTAGTAATGTGGTACCACACTGTCAATCAAAGCTGGTTTCGATTAGTATTTTAGAGGATAACGCTGGTTATGTCTGTGTTAGTTCTGGCATTTGCAATCATCTGGCTCATACTTTCGCGTTTTTCGCAAACTTGTTGGCCAGATCCTGGGTTTTTTCAGGTTTGGATCCCGTAGTAATGTGGTTCCACACCGAAACGGTCAACTAAACCTGGCTGCGGTTGATATTTTAGAGGATAACGCTGGTTATGGCCGGGTTAGGTCTGGGAGTTGCCCTTATCTTGCTCGTACTTTCGCAATTTTCGCATACTTGTTGGCCAGATCCTGACCTTTTTCTGGCTTGGATCACGTAGTAATGCGGTCCCATACCGAAACAGTCAATTAAACCTGGTTGCAATTAATATTTTAGAGGATAACGCCGGTTATGTCTCGGTTAGGTCTGGGATTTGCCCTCATCTGGCTCGTACTTTCGCATTTTTCGCATACTTGTTGGCCAGATCCTGGCCTTTTTCTGGTTTGGAACACGTAGTAACGCGGTACCACACCGATACGGTCAATTAATCCTGGTTGCGATTAATATTTTGGAGGACAACGCCGGTTATGTCTGGATCAGGTCTGGTATTTGCCCTCATCAGGCTCGTACTTTCGCATTTTTTGCATACTTGATGGCCAGATCCCAGCCTATTTCTGGCTTGGATCACGTAGTAATGCGGTACCACACCGAAACAGTGAATTAAACCTGGTTGCAATTAATATTTTAGAGGATAACGCCTGTTATGTCTCGGTAAGGTCTGGAATTGGCCCTCATCTGGCTCGTACTTTCGCACTTTTCGCTGTCTTGTTGGCCAGATCCTGGCCCTATTCTGGCTTGTACCACGTAGTAATGTGGTACCACACTGAAACAGTCAATTAAACCTTGTTGCGATTAATATTTTAGAGGATAAAGCCGGTTATGTCTGGGTCAGGTCTGGTATTTGCCCTCATCTGGCTCGTAGTTTCGCATTTTTTGCATACTTGTTGGCCAGATCCTGGCCTTTTTCTGGTTTGGATCACGTAGTAATGCGGTACCACACCGAAGCAGTCAATTAAAGCTGGTTGCGATTAATATTTTAAAGGATAACGCCGGTTATGTCTGGGTTAGTTCTGGTATTTCCACCCATCTGGCCCATACTTTCGCATTTTTCGCACACTTGTTGGCCAGATCCTGGCCTTTTTCTGGTTTGGATCACGTAGAAATGTGGTACCACACTGAGACAGTCAATAGAAGCTGGTTCCGATTAGTATTTTAGAGGATAACGCTGGTTATGTCTGGGTTAGTTCTGGCATTTGCAATCATCTGGCTCATACTTTCGCGTTTTTCGCATACTTGTTGGCCAGTTCCTGGCCTTTTTCTGGCTTGGACCACGTAGTAACGCGGTACCACACCTAAACGGTCAATTAATCCTGGTTGCGGTTAATATTTTAGAGGATAACGCCTGTTATGTCTCGGTTAGTTCTGGTATTTGCCCTCGTCTGGCTCGAACTTTCGCATTTTTCGCATAGTTGTTGACCAGATCCTGGCCTTTTTCTGGTTTGGATCACGTAGTAATACGGTACCACACCGAAACAGTAAATTAAACCTGGCTGCAATTAATATTTTAGAGGATAGCGCAGGTTATGTCTCGGTTAGGTCTGGGATTTGCCCTAATCTGGCTCGTACTTTCGCACTTTTCGCATACTTGTTGGCCAGATCCTGGGCTTTTTCTGGCTTGGATCACGTAGTAATGTGGTTCCACACTGTCAATAAAAGCTGGTTCCGAATAGTCTTTAGAGGATAACGCTGGTTATCTCTGGGTTGGTTCTGGTATTTGCAGTCATCTGGCTCATACTTACGCGTTTTTCGCATACTTATTCGGCAGATACTGGGTTTTTTCTGGTTTGGATAACGTAGTAATGTGGTACCATACTGAAACACTTAATAAAAGCTGGTTCCGATTAATAGTTTGGAAGATAACGCTGGTTACGTTTGGGTTAGTTCTGGTATTTGGACTCATCTGGCTCGTACTGACGCATTTTTCGCATACTTGTTGGCCAGATCCAGGGCTTTTTCTGGATTGGATCATGTAGTAATGCGGTACCACACCGAAACAGTCAATTAAACCTGTTTGCGATTAATATTTTAGAGGATAACGCCGGTTATGTCTCGGTTTGGTCTGGTATTAGCAATCATCTGGCTCGTACTTTCGCACTTTTCGCATACTAGTTGGCCAGATCCTGGCCTTTTCCTGGTTTGGATCACGTAGTACTGTGGTACCACACTGAAACAGTCTATAGAAGCAGGCTCCGATTAGTATTTTAGAGGATAACGCTGGTTATGGCTGGGTTAGGTCTGGTATTTGCCCCCATCTGGCTCGTTCTTTCGCATTTTTCGCTTACCTGCTGGCCAGATCCTGGCCTTTCTCTGGCTTAGACCACGTAGTAAAGTGGTACCACACTGAAACAGTCAATTAAACCTGGTTGCGATTAATATTATTGAGGATAACGCCGGTTTTTGTCTCGGTTAGGTCTGGGAGTTGCCCTTATCTTGCTCGTACTTTCGCAATTTTCGCATACTTGTTGGCCAGATCCTGGGCTCTTTCTGGTTTGGATCACGTAGTAATGTGGTTCCACACTGTCAATAAAAGCTGGTTCCGATAAGTATTTTAGAGGATAACGCAGGTTATGTCTGGGTTATTTGTGGTATTCCCAACCATCTGGCTCATACTTTCGCTCTTTTCGCATACTTGTTGGCCAGATCCTGGGCTTTTTCTGGCTTGGATCACGTAGTGATGTGGTTCCACACTGTCAATAAAAGCTGGTTCCGATAAGTATTTTAGAGGATAACGCAGGTTATGTCTGGGTTATTTCTGGTATTTCCAACCATCTGGCACATACTTTCGCATTTTTCGCATACTTGTTGGCCAGATCCTGGCCTTTTTGTGGCTTGGACCACGTTGCAATGTGGTACCACACTGAAACAGTCAATTAAACCTTGTTGCGATTAATATTTTAGAGGATAACGCCGGTTATGTCTGGGTTAGTTCTGGTATTTCCAACCATCTGGCTCATACTTTCGCATTTTTCGCTTACCTGCTGGCCAGATCCTGGCATTTTCTCGCTTGGACCACGTAGTGAAGTGGTACCACACTGAAACAGTCAATTAAACCTGGTTGCGATTAATATTTTAGACGATGTCGCCGTTTATGTCTCGGTTATGTCTGGGATTTGCCCTCATCTGGCTCGTACTTTCGCATTTATCGAATACTTGTTGACCAGATCCTGGCCTTTTTCTGGCTTGGATCACGTAGTAATGTGGTTCCACACTGAAACAGTCAATTAAACCTTGTTGCGATTAATATTTTAGAGGATAACGCCGGTTATGTCTGGGTTAGTTCTGCTATTTGCAATCATCTGGCTCACACTTTCGCGCTTTTCGCATACTTGTTTGCCAGATACTGGGTTTTTTCAGGTTTGGATCCCGTAGTAATGTGGCTGCACACCGAAACGGTCAATTAAACCTGGCTGCGATTAATATTTTAGAGGATAACGCCGGTGATGTCTGGGTTAGGTCTGGCACTTGCTCTCATCTGGCTCGTACTTTCGCATTTTTCGCTTACTTGTTGGCCAGATCCTGGCCTTTTTCTGGTTTGAATCACGTAGTAATGTGGTACCACACTGAAACAGTCTATAGAAGCAGGCTCCGATTAGTATTTTAGAGGATAACGCTGGTTATGGCCGGGTTAGGTCTGGGAGTTGCCCTTATCTTGCTCGTACTTTCGCAATTTTCGCATACTTGTTGGCCAGATCCTGGGCTTTTTCTGGTTTGGATCACGTAGTAATGTGGTACCACACTGTCAATCAAAGCTGGTCTCGATAAGTATTTTAGAGCATAACGCAGGTTATGTCTGGGTTATTTCTGGTATTTCCAACCATCAGGCTCATACTTTCGCATTTTTCGCATACTTGTTGGCCAGATCCTGGCCTTTTTCTGGTTTGGATCACGTAGTAACGCGGTACCACATCGAAACGGTCAATTAATCCTGGTTGCGATTATTATTTTAGAGGACAACGCCGGTTATGTCTGGATCAGGTCTGGTATTTGCCCTCATCTGGCTCGTCCTTTCGCATTTTTTGCATACTTGTTGGCCAGATCCTGGCCTTTTTCTGGTTTGGATCACGTAGTAATGCGGTACCATACCGAAACAGTCAATTAAACCTGGTTGCAATTAATATTTTAGAGGATAACGCCGGTTATGTCTCGGTTAGGTCTGGGATTTGCCCTCATCTGGCTCGTACTTTCGCATTTTTCGCATACTTGTTGGCCAGATCCTGGCCTTTTTCTGGTTTGGAACACGTAGTAACGCGGTACCACACCGATACGGTCAATTAATCCTGGTTGCGATTAATATTTTAGAGGACAACGCCGGTTATGTCTGGATAAGGTCTGGTATTTGCCCTCATCAGGCTCGTACTTTCGCATTTTTTGCATACTTGATGGCCAGATCCCAGCCTATTTCTGGCTTGGATCACGTAGTAATGCGGTACCACACCGAAACAGTGAATTAAACCTGGTTGCAATTAATATTTTAGAGGATAACGCCGGTTATGTCTCGGTTAGGTCTGGGATTTGCCCACATCTGGCTCGTACTTTCGCATTTCTCGCATACTAGTTGGCCAGATCCTGGGCTTTTTCTGGTTTGTATCACGTAGTAATGTGGTACCACACTGATACAGTCAATAAAAGCTGGTTCCGATTAGTATTTTAGGGGATAACGCCGGTTATGTCTGGGTTAGGTCTCGTATTTGCCCTCATCTGGCTCGTACTTTCGCATTTTTGGCATACTTGTTGGTCAGATCCTGGCCTTTTTCTGGTTTGGATCACGTAGTAATACGGTACCACACCGAAACAGTAAATTAAACCTGGTTGCGATTAATATCTTAGAGGATAGCGCAGGTTATGTCTCGGTTAGGTCTGGGATTTGCCCTCATCTGGCTCATACTTTCGCATTTTTCGCATACTTGTTGGCCAGATCGTGGGCTTTTTCGGGCTTTGACATGGCAGTAATGTGGTACCACACTTGAACAGTCAATTAATCCTGGTTCCGACTAATATTTTAGAGGATAGCGCAGGTTATGTCTCGGTTAGTTCTGGTATTTGCCCTCATCTGGCTCGTACTTTCGCATTTTTCGCATACTTGTTGGTCAGATCCTGGCCTTTTTCTGGTTTGGATCACGTAGAAATGTGGTACCACACCGAAACAGTAAATTAAACCTGGTTGCGATTAATATCTTAGAGGATAGCGCAGGTTATGTCTCGGTTAGGTCTGGGATTTGCCCTCATCTGGCTCATACTTTCGCATTTTTCGCATACTTGTTGGCCAGATCGTGGGCTTTTTCGGGCTTTGACATGGCAGTAATGTGGTACCACACTTGAACAGTCAATTAATCCTGGTTCCGATTAATATTTTAGAGGATAGCGCAGGTTATGTCTCGGTTAGGTCTGGTATTTGCCCTCATCTGGCTCGTACATTCGCACTTTTCGCATACTTGTTGGCCAGATCCTGGGCTTTTTCTGGTTTGGATCACGTAGAAATGTGGTACCACACCGAAACAGTAAATTAAACCTGGTTGCGATTAATATCTTAGAGGATAGCGCAGGTTATGGCTCGGTTAGGTCTGGGATTTACCCCCATCTGGCTCATACTTTCGCATTTCTCGCATACTAGTTGGCCAGATCCTGGGCTTTTTCTGGTTTGGATCACGTCGTAATGTGGTATCACACTGTCAATAAAAGCTGGTTCCAGATAGTATTTTAGGGGATAACGCCGGTTATGCCTCGGTTAGTTCTGGTATTTGCCCTCATCTGGCTCGTACTTTCGCATTTTTCGCATACTTGTTGGCCAGATCCTGGCCTTTTTCTGGTTTGGATCACGTAGTAATACGGTACCATAACGAAACAGTAAATTAAACCTGGTTGCGATTAATATCTTAGAGGATAGCGCCGGTTATGTCTCGGTTAGGTCTGGGATTTGCCCTCATCTGGCTCGTAATTTCGCATTTTTCGCATACTTGTTGGCCAGATCCTGGCCTTTTTCTGGTTTGGAACACGTAGTAACGCGGTACCACACCGATACGGTCAATTAATCCTGGTTGCGATTAATATTTTAGAGGACAACGCCGGTTATGTCTGGATAAGGTCTGGTATTTGCCCTCATCAGGCTCGTACTTTCGCATTTTTTGCATACTTGATGGCCAGATCCCAGCCTATTTCTGGCTTGGATCACGTAGTAATGCGGTACCACACCGAAACAGTGAATTAAACCTGGTTGCAATTAATATTTTAGAGGATAACGCCGGTTATGTCTCGGTTAGGTCTGGGATTTGCCCACATCTGGCTCGTACTTTCGCATTTCTCGCATACTAGTTGGCCAGATCCTGGGCTTTTTCTGGTTTGTATCACGTAGTAATGTGGTACCACACTGATACAGTCAATAAAAGCTGGTTCCGATTAGTATTTTAGGGGATAACGCCGGTTATGTCTGGGTTAGGTCTCGTATTTGCCCTCATCTGGCTCGTACTTTCGCATTTTTGGCATACTTGATGGTCAGATCCTGGCCTTTTTCTGGTTTGGATCACGTAGTAATACGGTACCACACCGAAACGGTCAATTAATCCTGGTTGCGATTATTATTTTAGAGGACAACGCCGGTTATGTCTGGATCAGGTCTGGTATTTGCCCTCATCTGGCTCGTCCTTTCGCATTTTTTGCATACTTGTTGGCCAGATCCTGGCCTTTTTCTGGTTTGGATCACGTAGTAATGCGGTACCATACCGAAACAGTCAATTAAACCTGGTTGCAATTAATATTTTAGAGGATAACGCCGGTTATGTCTCGGTTAGGTCTGGGATTTGCCCTCATCTGGCTCGTACTTTCGCATTTTTCGCATACTTGTTGGCCAGATCCTGGCCTTTTTCTGGTTTGGAACACGTAGTAACGCGGTACCACACCGATACGGTCAATTAATCCTGGTTGCGATTAATATTTTAGAGGACAACGCCGGTTATGTCTGGATAAGGTCTGGTATTTGCCCTCATCAGGCTCGTACTTTCGCATTTTTTGCATACTTGATGGCCAGATCCCAGCCTATTTCTGGCTTGGATCACGTAGTAATGCGGTACCACACCGAAACAGTGAATTAAACCTGGTTGCAATTAATATTTTAGAGGATAACGCCGGTTATGTCTCGGTTAGGTCTGGGATTTGCCCACATCTGGCTCGTACTTTCGCATTTCTCGCATACTAGTTGGCCAGATCCTGGGCTTTTTCTGGTTTGTATCACGTAGTAATGTGGTACCACACTGATACAGTCAATAAAAGCTGGTTCCGATTAGTATTTTAGGGGATAACGCCGGTTATGTCTGGGTTAGGTCTCGTATTTGCCCTCATCTGGCTCGTACTTTCGCATTTTTGGCATACTTGTTGGTCAGATCCTGGCCTTTTTCTGGTTTGGATCACGTAGTAATACGGTACCACACCGAAACAGTAAATTAAACCTGGTTGCGATTAATATCTTAGAGGATAGCGCAGGTTATGTCTCGGTTAGGTCTGGTATTTGCCCTCATCTGGCTCGTACATTCGCACTTTTCGCATACTTGTTGGCCAGATCCTGGGCTTTTTCTGGTTTGGATCACGTAGAAATGTGGTACCACACCGAAACAGTAAATTAAACCTGGTTGCGATTAATATCTTAGAGGATAGCGCAGGTTATGGCTCGGTTAGGTCTGGGATTTACCCCCATCTGGCTCATACTTTCGCATTTCTCGCATACTAGTTGGCCAGATCCTGGGCTTTTTCTGGTTTGGATCACGTCGTAATGTGGTATCACACTGTCAATAAAAGCTGGTTCCAGATAGTATTTTAGGGGATAACGCCGGTTATGCCTCGGTTAGTTCTGGTATTTGCCCTCATCTGGCTCGTACTTTCGCATTTTTCGCATACTTGTTGGCCAGATCCTGGCCTTTTTCTGGTTTGGATCACGTAGTAATACGGTACCATAACGAAACAGTAAATTAAACCTGGTTGCGATTAATATCTTAGAGGATAGCGCAGGTTATGTCTCGGTTAGGTCTGGGATTTGCCCTCATCTGGCACATACTTTCGCATTTTTCGCATACTTGTTGGCCAGATCGTGGGCTTTTTCGGGCTTTGACATGACAGTAATGTGGTACCACACTTGAACAGTCAATTAATCCTGGTTCCGATTAATATTTTAGAGGATAGCGCAGGTTATGTCTCGGTTAGGTCTGGTATTTGCCCTCATCTGGCTCGTACTTTCGCATTTCTCGCATACTAGTTGGCCAGATCCTGGGCTTTTTCTGGTTTGGATCACGTAGTAATACGGTACCACACCGAAACATTAAATTAAACCTGGTTCCGATTAGTATTTTAGGGGATAACGCCGGTTATGTCTGGATTAGTTCTGGTATTTGCCCTCATCTGACTTGTACTTTCGCATTTTTCGCATACTTGTTGGCCAGATCCTGGCCTTTTTCTGGTTTGGAGCACGTTGTAACGCGGCACCACACACAAACAGTCAACTAATCCTTGTTGCGATTAATATTTTAGAGGATAACGCCGGTTATGTCTGGGTTAGGTCTGGTATTTGCCCTCATCTGGCCCGTACTTTCGCATTTTTCGCATACTTGTTGGCCAGATCCTGGCCTTTTTCTGGTTTGGATCACGTTGTAACGCGTCACCACAACGAAACAGTCAATTAATCCCGGTTGCGATTAATATTTTAGAGGATAACGCCGGTTATGTCTGGGTTAGGTCTGGTATTTGCCCTCATCTGGCTCGTACTTTCGCATTTTTCGCATACTTGTTGGCCAGATCCTGGCCTTTTTGTGGTTTGGATCACGTAGTAATACGGTACCACACCGAATCAGTAAATTAAACCTGGTTGCGATTAATATTTTTAGAGGATAGCGCAGGTTATGTCTCGGTAAGGTCTGGGATTTGCCCACATCTGGCTCGTACTTTCGCATTTCTCGCATACTAGTTGGCCAGATCCTGGGCTTTTTCTGGTTTGTATCACGTAGTAATGTTGTACCACACAGAAACAGTCAATAAAAGCTGCTTCCGATTAGTATTTTAGGGGATAACGCCGGTTATGTCTGGGTTAGTTCTGGTATTTGCCCCCATCAGGTTCGTACTTTCGCATTTTTCGCTTACTTCTTGGCCAGATCCTGGGTTTTTTCTGGTTTGGATCCCGCAGCAATGTGGTTCCACACCGAAACAGTCAACTAAACCTGGTTGCGATTAATATTTTAGAGGATAACGCCGGTTATGTCTGGGTTAGTTCTGGTACTTCCAACCATCTGGCTCATACTTTCGCATTTTTCGCATACTTGTTTGCGAGATCCTGGCCTTTTCCTGGTTTGGATCACGTAGCAACGCGGTACCACACCAAAACGGTCAATTAATCCTGGTTGCGATTAATATTTTAGAGGATAACGCCGGTTATGTCTGGGTTAGGTCTGGTATTTGCCCTCATCTGGCTCGTACTTTCGCATTTTTCGCATACTTGTTGGCCAGATCCTGGCCTTTTTGTGGTTTGGATCACGTAGTAATACGGTGCCACACCGAAACAGTAAATTAAACCTGGTTGCGATTAATATTTTTAGAGGATAGCGCAGGTTATGTCTCGGTTAGGTCTGGGATTTGCCTACATCTGGCTCGTACTTTCGCATTTCTCGCATACTAGTTGGCCGGATCCTGGGCTTTTTCTGGTTTGTATCACGTAGTAATGTGGTACCACACTGATACAGTCAATAAAAGCTGGTTCCGATTAGTATTTTAGGGGATAACGCCGGTTATGTCTGGGTTAGGTCTCGTATTTGCCCTGATCTGGCTCGAACTTTCGCATTTTTCGCATACTTGTTGGCCAGATCCTGGCATTTTTCTGGTTTGGATCACGTAGTAATACGGTACCACACCGAAACAGTAAATTAAACCTGGTTGCGATTAATATTTTAGAGGATAACGCCGGTCATGTCTAGGTTAGGTCTGGTATTTGCCCTCATCTGGCTCGAACTTTCGCATTTTTCGCATAGTTGTTGACCAGATCCTGGCCTTTTTCTGGTTTGGATCACGCAGTAATACGGTACCACACCGAAACAGTAAATTAAACCTGGTTGCGATTAATATTTTAGAGGATAGCGCAGGTTATGTCTCGGTTAGGTCTGGGATTTGCCCTCATCTGGCTCGTACTTTCGCATTTTTCGCATCCTTGTTGGCCAGATCCTGGGCTTTTTCAGGCTTTGACATGGCAGTAGTGTGGTACCACACTGAAACAGTCAATTAAACCTGGTTCCGATTAATATTTTACAGGATAACGCAGGTTATGCCTCGGTTAGTTCTGGTATTTGCCCTCATCTGGCTCGCACTTTCGCATTTTTCGCATACTTGTTGGCCAGATCCTGGCCTTTTTCTGGTTTGGATCACGTTGTAACGCGGCACCACAACGAAACAGTCAATTAATCCTGGTTGCGATTAATATTTTAGAGGATAACGCCGGTTATGTCTGGGTTAGGTCTGGTATTTGCCTTCATCTGGCTCGTACTTTCGCATTTCTCGCATACTTGTTGGCCAGATCCTGGCCTTTCTCTGGTTTGGATCACGTAGTAATACGGTACCACACCGAAACAGTAAACTAAACCTGGTTGCGATTAATATTTTTAGAGGATAGCGCAGGTTATGTCTCGGTTAGGTCTGGGATTTGCCCACATCTGGCTCGTACTTTCGCATTTCTCGCATACTAGTTGGCCAGATCCTGGGCTTTTTCTGGTTTGTATCACGTAGTAATGTTGTACCACACTGATACAGTCAATAAACGCTGGTTCCGATTAGTATTTTAGGGGATAACGCCGGTTATGTCTGGGTTAGGTCTCGTATTTGCCCTCATCTGGCTCGTACTTTCGCATTTTTGGCATACTTGTTGGTCAGATCCTGGCCTTTTTCTGGTTTGGATCACGTAGTAATACGGTACCACACCGAAAGAGTATATTAGACCTGGTTGCGATTAATATCTTAGAGGATAGCGCAGGTTATGTCTCGGTTAGGTCTGGGATTTGCCCTCATCTGGCTCATACTTTCGCATTTTTCGCATACTTGTTG
Organism: Colletes latitarsis; assembly: GCF_051014445.1. Lineage (NCBI taxonomy): Eukaryota > Metazoa > Arthropoda > Insecta > Hymenoptera > Colletidae > Colletes > Colletes latitarsis. Next base: position 6,048,619 of record NC_135137.1, read on the forward strand.
GCCAGATCGTGGGCTTTTTCGGGCTTTGACATTGCAGTAATGTGGTACCACACTGAAACAGTCAATTAAACCTGGTTCCGATTAATATTTTACAGGATAACGCAGGTTATGCCTCGGTTAGTTCTGGTATTTGCCCTCATCTGGCTCGCACTTTCGCATTTTTCGCATACTTGTTGGCCAGATCCTGGCCTTTTTCTGGTTTGGATCACGTTGTAACGCGGCACCACAACGAAACAGTCAATTAATCCTGGTTGCGATTAATATTTTAGAGGATAACGCCGGTTATGTCTGGGTTAGGTCTGGTATTTGCCTTCATCTGGCTCGTACTTTCGCATTTTTCGCATACTTGTTGGCCAGATCCTGGCCTTTCTCTGGTTTGGATCACGTAGTAATACGGTACCACACCGAAACAGTAAACTAAACCTGGTTGCGATTAATATTTTTAGAGGATAGCGCAGGTTATGTCTCGGTTAGGTCTGGGATTTGCCCACATCTGGCTCGTACTTTCGCATTTCTCGCATACTAGTTGGCCAGATCCTGGGCTTTTTCTGGTTTGTATCACGTAGTAATGTTGTACCACACTGATACAGTCAATAAACGCTGGTTCCGATTAGTATTTTAGGGGATAACGCCGGTTATGTCTGGGTTAGGTCTCGTATTTGCCCTCATCTGGCTCGTACTTTCGCATTTTTGGCATACTTGTTGGTCAGATCCTGGCCTTTTTCTGGTTTGGATCACGTAGTAATACGGTACCACACCGAAAGAGTAAATTAGACCTGGTTGCGATTAATATCTTAGAGGATAGCGCAGGTTATGTCTCGGTTAGGTCTGGGATTTGCCCTCATCTGGCTCATACTTTCGCATTTTTCGCATACTTGTTGGCCAGATCGTGGGCTTTTTCGGGCTTTGACATTGCAGTAATGTGGTACCACACTTGAACAGTCAATTAATCCTGGTTCCGATTAATATTTTAGAGGATAGCGCAGGTTATGTCTCGGTTAGGTCTGGTATTTGCCCTCATCTGGCTCGTACTTTCGCATTTTTCGCATACTTGTTGGTCAGATCCTGGCCTTTTTCTGGTTTGGATCACGTAGTAATACGGTACCACACCGAAACTGTAAATTAAACCTGGTTGCGATTAATATTTTAGGGGATAGCGCAGGTTATGCATCGGTTAGTTCTGGTATTTGCCCTCATCTGGCTCGTACTTTCGCATTTTTCGCATACTTGTTGGCCAGATCCTGGCCTTTTTCTGGTTTGGATCACGTAGTAATACGGTACCACACCGAAACAGTAAATTAAACCTGGTTGCGATTAATATCTTAGAGGATAGCGCAGGTTATGTCTCGGGTAGGTCTGGGATTTGCCCTCATCTGGCTCATACTTTCGCATTTTTCGCATACTTGTTGGCCAGATCGTGGGCTTTTTCGGGCTTTGACATGGCAGTAATATGGTACCACACTTGAACAGTCAATTAATCCTGGTTCCGATTAATATTTTAGAGGATAGCGCAGGTTATGTCTCGGTTAGGTCTGGTATTTGCCCTCATCTGGCTCGTACTTTCGCATTTTTCGCATACTAGTTGGCCAGATCCTGGGTTTTCTCTGATTTGGATCCCGTAGTAATGATGTTCCACACCGAAACCGTCAATTAAACTGGTTGCGATTAATATTTTAGAGGATAACGCCGGTTATGTCTCGGTTAGGTCTGGGATTTGCCCTCATCTGGCTCGTACTTTCGCACTTTTCGCATACTTGTTGGCCAGATCCTGGCCTTTTTCTGGTTTGGATCACGTTGTAACGCGGCACCACAACGAAACAGTCAATTAATCCTGGTTGCGATTAATATTTTAGAGGATAACGCCGGTTATGTCTGGGTTAGGTCTGGTATTTGCCCTCATCTGGCTCGTACTTTCGCATTTCTCGCATACAAGTTGGCCAGATCCTGGACTTTTTCTGGTTTGGATCACGTAGTAATACGGTACCACACCGAAACATTAAATTAAACCTGGTTCCGATTAGTATTTTAGGGGATAACGCCGGTTATGTCTGGATTAGGTCTGGTATTTGCCCTCATCTGACTCATACTTTCGCATTTTTCGCATACTTGTTGGCCAGATCCTGGCCTTTTTCTGGTTTGGATCACGTAGTAATACGGTACCACACCGAAACAGTAAATTAAACCTGGTTGCGATTAATATTTTAGAGGATAACGCCGGTCATGTCTGGGTTAGGTCTGGTATTTGCCCTCATCTGGCTCGAACTTTCGCATTTTTCGCATAGTTGTTGACCAGATCCTGGCCTTTTTCTGGTTTGGATCACGCAGTAATACGGTACCACACCGAAACAGTAAATTAAACCTGGTTGCGATTAATATTTTAGAGGATAGCGCAGGTTATGTCTCGGTTAGGTCTGGGATTTGCCCTCATCGGGCTCGTACTTTCGCATTTTTCGCATCCTTGTTGGCCAGATCACGGGTTTTTTGTGGTTTGGATCCCGTCGTAATGTGGTTCCACACCGAAACAGTCAATTAAACCTAGTTCCGATTAGTATTTTAGAGGATAACGCAGGTTATGTCTGGGTTATTTCTGGTATTTGCAATCATCTGGCTCATACTTTCGCGTTTTACGCATACTTCTTGGCCAGATCCTGGGTTTTTTCTGGTTTGGATCCCGTAGCAATGTGGTTCCACACCGAAACAGTCAACTAAACCTGGTTGCGATTAATATTTTAGAGGATAACGCCGGTTATGTCTGGGTTAGTTCTGGTATTTCCAACCATCTGGCTCATACTTTCGCATTTTTCGCATACTTGTTGGCGAGATCCTGGCCTTTTCCTGGTTTGGATCACGTAGCAACGCGGTACCACACCAAAACGGTCAATTAATCCTGCTTGCGATTAATATTTTAGAGGATAACTACGGTTATGTCTCGGTTAGGTCGGGGATTTGCCTACATCTGGCTCGTACTTTCGCATTTCTCGCATACTAGTTGGCCAGATCCTGGGCTTTTTCTGGTTTGTATCACGTAGTAATGTGGTACCACACTGATACAGTCAATAAAAGCTGGTTCCGATTAGTATTTTAGGGGATAACGCCGGTTATGTCTGGGTTAGGTCTCGTATTTGCACTCATCTGGCTCGTACTTTCGCATTTTTGGCATACTTGTTGGTCAGATCCTGGCCTTTTTCTGGTTTGGATCACGTAGTAATACGGTACCACACCGAAACAGTAAATTAGACCTGGTTGCGATTAATATCTTAGAGGATAGCGCAGGTTATGTCTCGGTTAGGTCTGGGATTTGCCCTCATCTGGCTCATACTTTCGCATTTTTCGCATACTTGTTGGCCAGATCGTGGGCTTTTTCGGGCTTTGACATGGCAGTAATGTGGTACCACACTTGAACAGTCAATTAATCCTGGTTCCGATTAATATTTTAGAGGATAGCGCAGGTTATGTCTCGGTTAGGTCTGGTATTTGCCCTCATCTGGCTCGTACTTTCGCATTTTTCGCATACTTGTTGGTCAGATCCTGGCCTTTTTCTGGTTTGGATCACGTAGTAATACGGTACCACACCGAAACTGTAAATTAAACCTGGTTGCGATTAATATTTTAGGGGATAGCGCAGGTTATGCCTCGGTTAGTTCTGGTATTTGCCCTCATCTGGCTCGTACTTTCGCATTTTTCGCATACTTGTTGGCCAGATCCTGGCCTTTTTCTGGTTTGGATCACGTAGTAATACGGTACCACACCGAAACTGTAAATTAAACCTGGTTGCGATTAATATTTTAGGGGATAGCGCAGGTTATGCCTCGGTTAGTTCTGGTATTTGCCCTCATCTGGCTCATACTTTCGCATTTTTCGCATACTTTTTGGCCACATCCTGGCCTTTTTCTGGTTTGGAGCACGTTGTAACGCGGCACCACACCCAAACAGTCAATTAATCCTTGTTGCGATTAATATTTTAGAGGATAACGCCGGTTATGTCTGGGTTAGGTCTGGTATTTGCCCTCATCTGGCTCGAGCTTTCGCATTTTCCGCATAGTTGTTGACCAGATCCTGGCCTTTTTCTGGTTTGGATCACATAGTAATACGGTACCACACCGAAACAGTAAATTAAACCTGGTTGCGATTAATATTTTAGAGGATAGCGCAGGTTATGTCTCGGTTATGTCTGGGATTTGCCCTCATCTGGCTCTTACTTTCGCATTTTTCGCGTCCTTGTTGGCCAGATCCTGGGCTTTTTCAGGCTTTGACATGGCAGTAATGTGGTACCACACTGAAACAGTCAGTTAAACCTGGTTCCGATTAATATTTTAGAGGATAACGCAGGTTATGCCTCGGTTAGTTCTGGTATTTGCCCTCATCTGGCCCGTACTTTCGCATTTTTCGCATACTTGTTGGCCAGATCCTGGCCTTTTTCTGGTTTGGATCACGTTGTAACGCGGCACCACAACGAAACAGTCAATTAATCCTGGTTGCGATTAATATTTTAGAGGATAACGCCGGTTATGTCTGGGTTAGGTCTGGTATTTGCCCTCATCTGGCTCGTACTTTCGCATTTTTCGCATACTTGTTGGCCAGATCCTGGCCTTTTTGTGGTTTGGATCACGTAGTAATACGGTACCACACCGAAACAGTAAATTAAACCTGGTTGCGATTAATATTTTTAGAGGATAGCGCAGGTTATGTCTCGGTAAGGTCTGGGATTTGCCCACATCTGGCTCGTACTTTCGCATTCCTCGCATACTAGTTGGCCAGATCCTGGGCTTTTTCTGGTTTGTATAACGTAGTAATGTGGTACCACACTGAAACAATCAATAAAAGCTGGTTCCGATTAGTATTTTAGGGGATAACGCCGGTTATGTCTGGGTTAGTTTTGGTATTTGCCCCCATCAGGTTCGTACTTTCGCATTTTTCGCTTACTTGTTGGCCAGATCTCGGGTTTTTTATGGTTTGGATCCCGTCGTAATGTGGTTCCACACCGAAACAGTCAATTAAACCTGGTTGCGATCAATATCTTAGAGGATAGCGCAGGTTATGTCTCGGTTAGGTCTGGGATTTGCCCTCATCTGACTCATACTTTCGCATTTTTCGCTTACTTGTTGGCCAGATCGTGGGCTTTTTCAGGCTTTGACATGGCAGTAATGTGGTACCACACTTGAACAGTCAATTAATCCTGGTTACGATTAATATTTTAGAGGATAGCGCAGGTTATGTCTCGGTTAGGTCTGGTATTTGCCCTCATCTGGCTCGTACTTTCGCATTTCTCGCATACTAGTTGGCCAGATCCTGGGCTTTTTCTGGTTTGTATCACGTAGTAATACGGTACCACACCGAAACAGTAACTTAAACCTGGTTGCGATTAATATTTTAGAGGATAACGCCGGTTATGTCTGGGTTAGTTCTGGTATTTCCAACCATCTGGCTCATACTTTCGCATTTTTCGCATACTTGTTGGCGAGATCCTGGCCTTTTCCTGGTTTGGATCACGTAGCAACGCGGTACCACACCAAAACGGTCAATTAATCCTGGTTGCGATTAATATTTTAGAGGATAACTACGGTTATGTCTCTGTTAGGTCGGGGATTTGCCTACATCTGGCTCGTACTTTCGCATTTCTCGCATACTAGTTGGCCAGATCCTGGGCTTTTTCTGGTTTGTATCACGTAGTAATGTGGTACCACACTGATACAGTCAATAAAAGCTGGTTCCGATTAGTATTTTAGGGGATAACGCCGGTTATGTCTGGGTTAGGTCTCGTATTTGCCCTCATCTGGCTCGTACTTTCGCATTTTTGGCATACTTGTTGGTCAGATCCTGGCCTTTTTCTGGTTTGGATCACGTAGTAATACGGTACCACACCGAAACAGTAAATTAAACCTGGTTCCGATTAATATCTTAGAGGATAGCGCAGGTTATGTCTCGGTTAGGTCTGGGATTTGCCCTCATCTGGCTCATACTTTCGCATTTTTCGCATACTTGTTGGCCAGATCGTGGGCTTTTTCGGGCTTTGACATGGCAGTAATGTGGTACCACACTTGAACAGTCAATTAATCCTGGTTACGATTAATATTTTAGAGGATAGCGCAGGTTATGTCTCGGTTAGGTCTGGTATTTGCCCTCATCTGGCTCGTACTTTCGCTTTTTTCGCATACTTGTTGGTCAGATCCTGGCCTTTTTCTGGTTTGGATCACGTAGTAATACGGTACCACACCGAAACTGTAAATTAAACCTGGTTGCGATTAATATTTTAGGGGATAGCGCAGGTTATGCCTCGGTTAGTTCTGGTATTTGCCCTCATCTGGCTCGTACTTTCGCATTTTTCGCATACTTGTTGGCCAGATCCTGACCTTTTTCTGGTTTGGATCACGTAGTAATACGGTACCACACCGAAACTGTAAATTAAACCTGGTTGCGATTAATATTTTAGGAGATAGCGCAGGTTATGTCTCGGTTAGGTCTGGGATTTGCCCTCATCTGGCTCGTACTTTCGCATTTCTCGCATACTAGTTGGCCAGATCCTGGGCTTTTTCTGGTATGGATCGCGTCGTAATGTGGTACCACACTGAAACAGTCAATAAAAGCTGGTTCCGATTAGTATTTTAGGGGATAACGCCGGTTATGTCTGGGTTAGGTCTGGTATTTGCCCTCATCTGGCTCGTACTTTCGCATTTTTCGCATACTTGTTGGCCAGATCCTGGCCTTATTCTGTTTTGGATCACGTTGTAACGCGGCACCACACCCAAACAGTCAATTAATCCTGGTTGCGATTAATATTTTAGAGGATAACGCCGGTTATGTCTGGGTTAGGTCTGGTATTTGCCCTCATCTGGCTCGAACTTTCGCATTTTTCGCATAGTTGTTAACCAGATCCTGGCCTTTTTCTGGTTTGGATCACGTAGTAATACGGTACCACACCGAAACAGTAAATTAAACCCGGTTGCGATTAATATTTTAGAGGATAGCGCAGGTTATGTCTCGGTTAGGTCTGGGATTTGCCCTCATCTGGCTCGTACTTTCGCATTTTTCGCATCCTTGTTGGCCAGATCCTGGGCTTTTTCAGGCTTTGACATGGCAGTAATGTGGTACCACACTGAAACAGTCAATTAAACCTGGTTCCGATTAATATTTTAGAGGATAACGCAGGTTATGTCTCGGTTAGGTCTGGTATTTGCCCTCATCTGGCTCGTACTTTCGCATTTTTCGCATACTTGTTGGTCAGATCCTGGCCTTTTTCTGGCTTGGATCACGTAGTAATACGGTACCACACCGAAACTGTAAATTAAACCTGGTTGCGATTAATATTTTAGGGGATAGCGCAGGTTATGTCTCGGTTAGGTCTGACATTTGCCTCCATCTGGCTCGTACTTTCGCATTTTTCGCATCCTTGTTGGCCAGATCCTGGGCTTTTTCAGGCTTTGACATGGCAGTAATGTGGTACCACACTGAAACAGTCAATTAAACCTGGTTCCGATTAATATTTTAGAGGATAACGCAGGTTATGCCTCGGTTAGTTCTGGTATTTGCCCTCATCTGGCTCGTACTTTCGCATTTTTCGCATACTTGTTGGCCAGATCCTGGCCTTTTTCTGGTTTGGATCACGTTGTGACGCGGCACCACAACGAAACAGTCAATTAATCCTGGTTGCGATTAATATTTTAGAGGATAACGCCGGTTATGTCTGGGTTAGGTCTGGTATTTGCCCTCATCTGGCTCGTACTTTCGCATTTTTCGCATACTTGTTGGCCTGATCCTGGCCTTTCTCTGGTTTGGATCTCGTAGTAATACGGTACCACACCGAAACAGTAAATTAAACCTGGTTGCGATTAATATTTTAGGGGATAGCGCAGGTTATGCCTCGGTTAGGTCTGGGATTTGCCCTCATCTGGCTCGTACTTTCGCATTTCTCGCATACTAGTTGGCCAGATCCTGGGCTTTTTCTGGTTTGGATCACGTCGTAATGTGGTACCACACTGAAACAGTCAATAAAAGCTGGTTCCGATTAGTATTTTAGGGGATAACGCCGGTTATGTCTGGGCTAGGTCTGGTATTTGCCCTCATCTGGCTCGTACTTTCGCATTTTTCGCATACTTGTTGGCCAAATCCTGGCCTTTTTCTGGTTTGGATCACGTTGTAACGCGGCACCACACCCAAACAGTCAATTAATCCTGGTTGCGATTAATATTTTAGAGGATAACGCCGGTTATGTCTGGGTTAGGTCTGGTATTTGCCCTCATCTGGCTCGAACTTTCGCATTTTTCGCATAGTTGTTGACCAGATCCTGGCCTTTTTCTGGTTTGCATCACGTAGTAATACGGTACCACACCGAAACAGTAAATTAACCCTGGTTGCGATTAATATTTTAGAGGATAGCGCAGGTTATGTCTCGGTTAGGTCTGGGATTTGCCCTCATCTGGCTCGTACTTTCGCATTTCTCGCATACTAGTTGGCCAGATCCTGGGCTTTTTCTGGTTTGGATCACGTCGTAATGTGGTACCACACTGAAACAGTCAATAAAAGCTGGTTCCGATTAGTATTTTAGGGGATAACGCCGGTTATGTCTGGGCTAGGTCTGGTATTTGCCCTCATCTGGCTCGTACTTTCGCATTTTTCGCATACTTGTTGGCCAGATCCTGGCCTTTTTCTGGTTTGGATCACGTTGTGACGCGGCACCACAACGAAACAGTCAATTAATCCTGGTTGCGATTAATATTTTAGAGGATAACGCCGGTTATGTCTGGGTTAGGTCTGGTATTTGCCCTCATCTGGCTCGTACTTTCGCATTTTTCGCATACTTGTTGGCCTGATCCTGGCCTTTCTCTGGTTTGGATCTCGTAGTAATACGGTACCACACCGAAACAGTAAATTAAACCTGGTTGCGATTAATATTTTAGGGGATAGCGCAGGTTATGCCTCGGTTAGGTCTGGGATTTGCCCTCATCTGGCTCGAACTTTCGCATTTTTCGCATAGTTGTTGACCAGATCCTGGCCTTTTTCTGGTTTGCATCACGTAGTAATACGGTACCACACCGAAACAGTAAATTAACCCTGGTTGCGATTAATATTTTAGAGGATAGCGCAGGTTATGTCTCGGTTAGGTCTGGGATTTGCCCTCATCTGGCTCGTACTTTCGCATTTCTCGCATACTAGTTGGCCAGATCCTGGGCTTTTTCTGGTTTGGATCACGTCGTAATGTGGTACCTCACTGAAACAGTCAATAAAAGCTGGTTCCGATTAGTATTTTAGGGGATAACGCCGGTTATGTCTGGGCTAGGTCTGGTATTTGCCCTCATCTGGCTCGTACTTTCGCATTTTTCGCATACTTGTTGGCCAGATCCTGGCCTTTTTCTGGTTTGCATCACGTAGTAATACGGTACCACACCGAAACAGTAAATTAAACCAGGTTGCGATTAATATTTTAGAGGATAGCGCAGGTTATGTCTCGGTTAGGTCTGGGATTTGCCCTCATCTGGCTCGTACTTTCGCATTTCTCGCATACTAGTTGGCCAGATCCTGGGCTTTTTCTGGTTTGGATCACGTCGCAATGTGGTACCACACTGAAACAGTCAATAACAGCTGGTTCCGATTAGTATTTTAGGGGATAACGCCGGTTATGTCTGGGTTAGGTCTGGTATTTGCCCTCATCTGGCTCGTACTTTCGCATTTTTCGCATATTTGTTGGCCAGATCGTGGGCTTTTTCGGGCATTGACATGGCAATAATGTGGTACCACACTGAAACAGTCAATTAAACCTGGTTCCGATTAATATTTTAGAGGATAGCGCATGTTATGTCTCGGTTAGGTCTGGTATTTGCCCTCATCTGGCTCATACTTTCGCATTTCTCGCATACTTGTTGGCCAGATCGTGGGCTTTTTCGGGCTTTGACATGGCAGTAATGTGGTACCACACTGAAACAGTCAATTAATCCTGGTTGCGATTAATATTTTTAGAGGATAGCGCAGGTTATGTCTCGGTTAGGTCTGGGATTTGCCCACATCTGGCTCGTACTTTCGCATTTCTCGCATACTCGTTGGCCAGATCCTGGGCTTTTTCTGGTTTGTATCACGTAGTAATGTGGTACCACACTGATACAGTCAATAAAAGCTGGTTCCGATTAGTATTTTAGGGGATAACGCCGGTTATGTCTGGGTTAGGTCTGGGATTTGCCCTCATCTGGCTCATACTTTCGCATTTTTCGCATACCTGTTGGCCAGATCGTGGGCTTTTTCGGGCTTTGACATGGCAGTAATGTGGTACCACACTTGAACAGTCAATTAATCCTGGTTCCGATTAATATTTCAGAAGATAGCGCAGGTTATGTCTCGGTTAGGTCTGGTATTTGCCCTCATCTGGCTCGTACTTTCGCATTTCTCGCATACTTGTTGGTCAGATCCTGGCCCTTTTCTGGTTTGGATCACGTAGTAATACGGTACCACACCGAAACAGTAAATTAAACCTGGTTGCGATTAATATTTTAGGGGATAGCGCAGGTTATGTCTCGGTTAGGTCTGGGATTTGCCCTCATCTGGCTCGTACGTTCGCATTTCTCGCATACTAGTTGGCCAGATCCTGGGCTTTTTCTGGTATGGATCGCGTCGTAATGTGGTACCACACTGAAACAGTCAATAAAAGCTGGTTCCGATTAGTATTTTAGGGGATAACGCCGGTTATGTCTGGGTTAGGTCTGGTATTTGCCCTCATCTGGCTCGTACTTTCGCATTTTTCGCATACTTGTTGGCCAGATCGTGGGCTTTTTCGGGCTTTGACATGGCAGTAATGTGGTACCACACTTGAACAGTCAATTAATCCTGGTTACGATTAATATTTTAGAGGATAGCGCAGGTTATGTCTCGGTTAGGTCTGGTATTTGCCTACATCTGGCTCGTACTTTCGCATTTCTCGCATACTAGTTGGCCAGATCCTGGGCTTTTTCTGGTTTGTATCACGTAGTAATGTGGTACCACACTGATACAGTCAATAAAAGCTGGTTCCGATTAGTATTTTAGGGGATAACGCCGGTTATGTCTGGGTTAGGTCTCGTATTTGCCCTCATCTGGCTCGTACTTTCGCATTTTTGGCATACTTGTTGGTCAGATCCTGGCCTTTTTCTGGTTTGGATCACGTAGTAATACGGTACCACACCGAAACAGTAAATTAAACCTGGTTCCGATTAATATCTTAGAGGATAGCGCAGGTTATGTCTCGGTTAGGTCTGGGACTTGCCCTCATCTGGCTCATACTTTCGCATTTTTCGCATACTTGTTGGCCAGATCGTGGGCTTTTTCGGGCTTTGACATGGCAGTAATGTGGTACCACACTTGAACAGTCAATTAATCCTGGTTACGATTAATATTTTAGAGGATAGCGCAGGTTATGTCTCGGTTAGGTCTGGTATTTGCCCTCATCTGGCTCGTACTTTCGCATTTTTCGCATACTTGTTGGTCAGATCCTGGCCTTTTTCTGGTTTGGATCACGTAGTAATACGGTACCACACCGAAACTGTAAATTAAACCTGGTTGCGATTAATATTTTAGGGGATAGCGCAGGTTATGCCTCGGTTAGTTCTGGTATTTGCCCTCATCTGGCTCGTACTTTCGCATTTTTCGCATACTTGTTGGCCAGATCCTGACCTTTTTCTGGTTTGGATCACGTAGTAATACGGTACCACACCGAAACTGTAAATTAAACCTGGTTGCGATTAATATTTTAGGTGATAGCGCAGGTTATGTCTCGGTTAGGTCTGGGATTTGCCCCCATCTGGCTCGTACTTTCGCATTTTTCGCATCCTTGTTGGCCAGATCCTGGGCTTTTTCAGGCTTTGACATGGCAGTAATGTGATACCACACTGAAACAGTCAATTAAACCTGGTTCCGATTAATGTTTTAGAGGATAACGCAGGTTATGCCTCGGTTAGTTCTGGTATTTGCCCTCATCTGGCTCGTACTTTCGCATTTCACGCATACTAGTTGGCCAGATCCTGGGCTTTTTCTGGTTTGGATCACGTCGCAATGTGGTACCACACTGAAACAGTCAATAAAAGCTGGTTCCGATTAGTATTTTAGGGGATAACGCCGGTTATGTCTGGGTTAGGTCTGGTATTTGCCCTCAACTGGCTCGTACTTTCGCATTTTTCGCATACTTGTTGGCCAGATCGTGGGCTTTTTCGGGCATTGACATGGCAATAATGTGGTACCACACTGAAACAGTCAATTAAACCTGGTTCCGATTAATATTTTAGAGGATAGCGCATGTTATGTCTCGGTTAGGTCTGGTATTTGCCCTCATCTGGCTCGTACTTTCGCATTTCTCGCATACTTGTTGGTCAGACCCTGGCCTTTTTCTGGTTTGGATCACGTAGTAATACGGTACCACACCGAAACAGTAAATTAAACCTGGTTGCGATTAATATTTTAGGGGATAGCGCAGGTTATGTCTCGGTTAGGTCTGGGATTTGCCCTCATCTGGCTCGTACTTTCGCATTTCTCGCATACTAGTTGGCCAGATCCTGGGCTTTTTCTGGTATGGATCGCGTCGTAATGTGGTACCACACTGAAACAGTCAATAAAAGCTGGTTCCGATTAGTATTTTAGGGGATAACGCCGGTTATGTCTGGGTTAGGTCTGGTATTTGCCCTCATCTGGCTCGTACTTTCGCATTTTTCGCATACTTGTTGGCCAGATCCTGGCCTTATTCTGTTTTGGATCACGTTGTAACGCGGCACCACACCCAAACAGTCAATTAATCCTGGTTGCGATTAATATTTTAGAGGATAACGCCGGTTATGTCTGGGTTAGGTCTGGTATTTGCCCTCATCTGGCTCGAACTTTCGCATTTTTCGCATAGTTGTTAACCAGATCCTGGCCTTTTTCTGGTTTGGATCACGTAGTAATACGGTACCACACCGAAACAGTAAATTAAACCCGGTTGCGATTAATATTTTAGAGGATAGCGCAGGTTATGTCTCGGTTAGGTCTGGGATTTGCCCTCATCTGGCTCGTACTTTCGCATTTTTCGCATCCTTGTTGGCCAGATCCTGGGCTTTTTCAGGCTTTGACATGGCAGTAATGTGGTACCACACTGAAACAGTCAATTAAACCTGGTTCCGATTAATATTTTAGAGGATAACGCAGGTTATGTCTCGGTTAGGTCTGGTATTTGCCCTCATCTGGCTCGTACTTTCGCATTTTTCGCATACTTGTTGGTCAGATCCTGGCCTTTTTCTGGCTTGGATCACGTAGTAATACGGTACCACACCGAAACTGTAAATTAAACCTGGTTGCGATTAATATTTTAGGGGATAGCGCAGGTTATGCCTCGGTTAGTTCTGGTATTTGCCCTCATCTGGCTCGTACTTTCGCATTTTTCGCATACTTGTTGGCCAGATCCTGGCCTTTTTCTGGTTTGGATCACGTAGTAATACGGTACCACACCGAAACTGTAAATTAAACCTGGTTGCGATTAATATTTTAGGGGATAGCGCAGGTTATGTCTCGGTTAGGTCTGAGATTTGCCTCCATCTGGCTCGTACTTTCGCATTTTTCGCATCCTTGTTGGCCAGATCCTGGGCTTTTTCAGGCTTTGACATGGCAGTAATGTGGTACCACACTGAAACAGTCAATTAAACCTGGTTCCGATTAATATTTTAGAGGATAACGCAGGTTATGCCTCGGTTAGTTCTGGTATTTGCCCTCATCTGGCTCGTACTTTCGCATTTTTCGCATACTTGTTGGCCAGATCCTGGCCTTTTTCTGGTTTGGATCACGTTGTGACGCGGCACCACAACGAAACAGTCAATTAATCCTGGTTGCGATTAATATTTTAGAGGATAACGCCGGTTATGTCTGGGTTAGGTCTGGTATTTGCCCTCATCTGGCTCGTAGTTTCGCATTTTTCGCATACTTGTTGGCCTGATCCTGGCCTTTCTCTGGTTTGGATCTCGTAGTAATACGGTACCACACCGAAACAGTAAATTAAACCTGGTTGCGATTAATATTTTAGGGGATAGCGCAGGTTATGCCTCGGTTAGGTCTGGGATTTGCCCTCATCTGGCTCGTACTTTCGCATTTCTCGCATACTAGTTGGCCAGATCCTGGGCTTTTTCTGGTTTGGATCACGTCGTAATGTGGTACCACACTGAAACAGTCAATAAAAGCTGGTTCCGATTAGTATTTTAGGGGATAACGCCGGTTATGTCTGGGCTAGGTCTGGTATTTGCCCTCATCTGGCTCGTACTTTCGCATTTTTCGCATACTTGTTGGCCAGATCCTGGCCTTTTTCTGGTTTGCATCACGTAGTAATACGGTACCACACCGAAACAGTAAATTAAACCAGGTTGCGATTAATATTTTAGAGGATAGCGCAGGTTATGTCTCGGTTAGGTCTGGGATTTGCCCTCATCTGGCTCGTACTTTCGCATTTCTCGCATACTAGTTGGCCAGATCCTGGGCTTTTTCTGGTTTGGATCACGTCGCAATGTGGTACCACACTGAAACAGTCAATAACAGCTGGTTCCGATTAGTATTTTAGGGGATAACGCCGGTTATGTCTGGGTTAGGTCTGGTATTTGCCCTCATCTGGCTCGTACTTTCGCATTTTTCGCATACTTGTTGGCCAGATCGTGGGCTTTTTCGGGCATTGACATGGCAATAATGTGGTACCACACCGAAACAGTCAATTAAACCTGGTTCCGATTAATATTTTAGAGGATAGCGCATGTTATGTCTCGGTTAGGTCTGGTATTTGCCCTCATCTGGCTCATACTTTCGCATTTTTCGCATACTTGTTGGCCAGATCGTGGGCTTTTTCGGGCTTTGACATGGCAGTAATGTGGTACCACACTGAAACAGTCAATTAATCCTGGTTGCGATTAATATTTTTAGAGGATAGCGCAGGTTATGTCTCGGTTAGGTCTGGGATTTGCCCACATCTGGCTCGTACTTTCGCATTTCTCGCATACTCGTTGGCCAGATCCTGGGCTTTTTCTGGTTTGTATCACGTAGTAATGTGGTACCACACTGATACAGTCAATAAAAGCTGGTTCCGATTAGTATTTTAGGGGATAACGCCGGTTATGTCTGGGTTAGGTCTGGGATTTGCCCTCATCTGGCTCATACTTTCGCATTTTTCGCATACTTGTTGGCCAGATCGTGGGCTTTTTCGGGCTTTGACATGGCAGTAATGTGGTACCACACTTGAACAGTCAATTAATCCTGGTTCCGATTAATATTTCAGAAGATAGCGCAGGTTATGTCTCGGTTAGGTCTGGTATTTGCCCTCATCTGGCTCGTACTTTCGCATTTCTCGCATACTTGTTGGTCAGATCCTGGCCCTTTTCTGGTTTGGATCACGTAGTAATACGGTACCACACCGAAACAGTAAATTAAACCTGGTTGCGATTAATATTTTAGGGGATAGCGCAGGTTATGTCTCGGTTAGGTCTGGGATTTGCCCTCATCTGGCTCGTACGTTCGCATTTCTCGCATACTAGTTGGCCAGATCCTGGGCTTTTTCTGGTATGGATCGCGTCGTAATGTGGTACCACACTGAAACAGTCAATAAAAGCTGGTTCCGATTAGTATTTTAGGGGATAACGCCGGTTATGTCTGGGTTAGGTCTGGTATTTGCCCTCATCTGGCTCGTACTTTCGCATTTTTCGCATACTTGTTGGCCAGATCGTGGGCTTTTTCGGGCTTTGACATGGCAGTAATGTGGTACCACACTTGAACAGTCAATTAATCCTGGTTACGATTAATATTTTAGAGGATAGCGCAGGTTATGTCTCGGTTAGGTCTGGTATTTGCCCTCATCTGGCTCGTACTTTCGCATTTCTCGCATACTCGTTGGCCAGATCCTGGGCTTTTTCTGGTTTGTATCACGTAGTAATGTGGTACCACACTGATACAGTCAATAAAAGCTGGTTCCGATTAGTATTTTAGGGGATAACGCCGGTTATGTCTGGGTTAGGTCTGGTATTTGCCCTCATCTGGCTCGTACTTTCGCATTTTTCGCATACTTGTTGGCCAGATCGTGGGCTTTTTCGGGCTTTGACATGGCAGTAATGTGGTACCACACTTGAACAGTCAATTAATCCTGGTTACGATTAATATTTTAGAGGATAGCGCAGGTTATGTCTCGGTTAGGTCTGGTATTTGCCCTCATCTGGCTCGTACTTTCGCATTTTTCGCATACTTATTGGCCAGATCCTGGCCTTATTCTGTTTTGGATCACGTTGTAACGCGGCACCACACCCAAACAGTCAATTAATCCTGGTTGCGATTAATATTTTAGAGGATAACGCCGGTTATGTCTCGGTTAGGTCTGGTATTTGCCTACATCTGGCTCGTACTTTCGCATTTCTCGCATACTAGTTGGCCAGATCCTGGGCTTTTTCTGGTTTGTATCACGTAGTAATGTGGTACCACACTGATACAGTCAATAAAAGCTGGTTCCGATTAGTATTTTAGGGGATAACGCCGGTTATGTCTGGGTTAGGTCTCGTATTTGCCCTCATCTGGCTCGTACTTTCGCATTTTTGGCATACTTGTTGGTCAGATCCTGGCCTTTTTCTGGTTTGGATCACGTAGTAATACGGTACCACACCGAAACAGTAAATTAAACCTGGTTCCGATTAATATCTTAGAGGATAGCGCAGGTTATGTCTCGGTTAGGTCTGGGACTTGCCCTCATCTGGCTCATACTTTCGCATTTTTCGCATACTTGTTGGCCAGATCGTGGGCTTTTTCGGGCTTTGACATGGCAGTAATGTGGTACCACACTTGAACAGTCAATTAATCCTGGTTACGATTAATATTTTAGAGGATAGCGCAGGTTATGTCTCGGTTAGGTCTGGTATTTGCCCTCATCTGGCTCGTACTTTCGCATTTTTCGCATACTTGTTGGTCAGATCCTGGCCTTTTTCTGGTTTGGATCACGTAGTAATACGGTACCACACCGAAACAGTAAATTAAACCTGGTTGCGATTAATATTTTAGGGGATAGCGCAGGTTATGTCTCGGTTAGGTCTGGGATTTGCCCCCATCTGGCTCGTACTTTCGCATTTTTCGCATCCTTGTTGGCCAGATCCTGGGCTTTTTCAGGCTTTGACATGGCAGTAATGTGATACCACACTGAAACAGTCAATTAAACCTGGTTCCGATTAATGTTTTAGAGGATAACGCAGGTTATGCCTCGGTTAGTTCTGGTATTTGCCCTCATCTGGCTCGTACTTTCGCATTTTTCGCATACTTGTTGGCCAGATCCTGGCCTTTTTCTGATTTGGATCACGTTGTGACGCGGCACCACAACGAAACAGTCAATTAATCCTGGTTGCGATTAATATTTTAGAGGATAACGCCGGATATGTCTGGGTTAGGTCTGGTATTTGCCCTCATCTGGCTCGTACTTTCGCATTTTTCGCATACTTGTTGGCCAGATCCTGGCCTTTTTCTGGTTTGCATCACGTAGTAATACGGTACCACACCGAAACAGTAAATTAAACCTGGTTGCGATTAATATTTTAGAGGATAGCGCAGGTTATGTCTCGGTTAGGTCTGGGATTTGCCCTCATCTGGCTCGTACTTTCGCATTTCTCGCATACTAGTTGGCCAGATCCTGGGCTTTTTCTGGTATGGATCGCGTCGTAATGTGGTACCACACTGAAACAGTCAATAAAAGCTGGTTCCGATTAGTATTTTAGGGGATAACGCCGGTTATGTCTGGGTTATGTCTGGTATTTGCCCTCAACTGGCTCGTACTTTCGCATTTTTCGCATACTTGTTGGCCAGATCGTGGGCTTTTTCGGGCATTGACATGGCAATAATGTGGTACCACACTGAAACAGTCAATTAAACCGGGTTCCGATTAATATTATAGAGGATAGCGCATGTTATGTCTCGGTTAGGTCTGGTATTTGCCCTCATCTGGCTCGTACTTTCGCATTTCTCGCATACTTGTTGGTCAGACCCTGGCCTTTTTCTGGTTTGGATCACGTAGTAATACGGTACCACACCGAAACAGTAAATTAAACCTGGTTGCAATTAATATTTTAGGGGATAGCGCAGGTTATGTCTCGGTTAGGTCTGGGATTTGCCCTCATCTGGCTCGTACTTTCGCATTTCTCGCATACTAGTTGGCCAGATCCTGGGCTTTTTCTGGTATGGATCGCGTCGTAATGTGGTACCACACTGAAACAGTCAATAAAAGCTGGTTCCGATTAGTATTTTAGGGGATAACGCCGGTTATGTCTGGGTTATGTCTGGTATTTGCCCTCATCTGGCTCGTACTTTCGCATTTTTCGCATACTTGTTGGCCAGATCCTGGCCTTATTCTGTTTTGGATCACGTTGTAACGCGGCACCACACCCAAACAGTCAATTTATCCTGGTTGCGATTAATATTTTAGAGGATAACGCCGGTTATGTCTGGGTTAGGTCTGGTATTTGCCCTCATCTGGCTCGAACTTTCGCATTTTTCGCATAGTTGTTAACCAGATCCTGGCCTTTTTCTGGTTTGGATCACGTAGTAATACGGTACCACACCGAAACAGTAAATTAAACCTGGTTGCGATTAATATTTTAGAGGATAGCGCAGGTTATGTCTCGGTTAGGTCTGGGATTTGCCCTCATCTGGCTCGTACTTTCGCATTTTTCGCATCCTTGTTGGCCAGATCCTGGGCTTTTTCAGGCTTTGACATGGCAGTAATGTGGTACCACACTGAAACAGTCAATTAAACCTGGTTCCGATTAATATTTTAGAGGATAACGCAGGTTATGTCTCGGTTAGGTCTGGTATTTGCCCTCATCTGGCTCGTACTTTCGCATTTTTCGCATACTTGTTGGTCAGATCCTGGCCTTTTTCTGGCTTGGATCACGTAGTAATACGGTACCACACCGAAACTGTAAATTAAACCTGGTTGCGATTAATATTTTAGGGGATAGCGCAGGTTATGCCTCGGTTAGGTCTGGGATTTGCCCTCATCTGGCTCGTACTTTCGCATTTCTCGCATACTAGTTGGCCAGATCCTGGCCTTTTTCTGGTTTGCATCACGTAGTAATACGGTACCACACCGAAACAGTAAATTAACCCTGGTTGCGATTAATATTTTAGAGGATAGCGCAGGTTATGTCTCGGTTAGGTCTGGGATTTGCCCTCATCTGGCTCGTACTTTCGCATTTCTCGCATACTAGTTGGCCAGATCCTGGGCTTTTTCTGGTTTGGATCACGTCGTAATGTGGTACCACACTGAAACAGTCAATAAAAGCTGGTTCCGATTAGTATTTTAGGGGATAACGCCGGTTATGTCTGGGCTAGGTCTGGTATTTGCCCTCATCTGGCTCGTACTTTCGCATTTTTCGCATACTTGTTGGCCAGATCCTGGCCTTTTTCTGGTTTGCATCACGTAGTAATACGGTACCACACCGAAACAGTAAATTAAACCAGGTTGCGATTAATATTTTAGAGGATAGCGCAGGTTATGTCTCGGTTAGGTCTGGGATTTGCCCTCATCTGGCTCGTACTTTCGCATTTCTCGCATACTAGTTGGCCAGATCCTGGGCTTTTTCGGGTTTGGATCGCGTCGCAATGTGGTACCACACTGAAACAGTCAATAATAGCTGGTTCCGATTAGTATTTTAGGGGATAACGCCGGTTATGTCTGGGTTAGGTCTGGTATTTGCCCTCATCTGGCTCGTACTTTCGCATTTTTCGCATACTTGTTGGCCAGATCGTGGGCTTTTTCGGGCATTGACATGGCAATAATGTGGTACCACACTGAAACAGTCAATTAAACCTGGTTCCGATTAATATTTTAGAGGATAGCGCATGTTATGTCTCGGTTAGGTCTGGTATTTGCCCTCATCTGGCTCATACTTTCGCATTTTTCGCATACTTGTTGGCCAGATCGTGGTCTTTTTCGGGCTTTGACATGGCAGTAATGTGGTACCACACTGAAACAGTCAATTAATCCTGGTTGCGATTAATATTTTTAGAGGATAGCGCAGGTTATGTCTCGGTTAGGTCTGGGATTTGCCCACATCTGGCTCGTACTTTCGCATTTCTCGCATACTCGTTGGCCAGATCCTGGGCTTTTTCTGGTTTGTATCACGTAGTAATGTGGTACCACACTGATACAGTCAATAAAAGCTGGTTCCGATTAGTATTTTAGGGGATAACGCCGGTTATGTCTGGGTTAGGTCTGGGATTTGCCCTCATCTGGCTCATACTTTCGCATTTTTCGCATACTTGTTGGCCAGATCGTGGGCTTTTTCGGGCTTTGACATGGCAGTAATGTGGTACCACACTTGAACAGTCAATTAATCCTGGTTCCGATTAATATTTCAGAAGATAGCGCAGGTTATGTCTCGGTTAGGTCTGGTATTTGCCCTCATCTGGCTCGTACTTTCGCATTTCTCGCATACTTGTTGGTCAGATCCTGGCCTTTTTCTGGTTTGGATCACGTAGTAATACGGTACCACACCGAAACAGTAAATTAAACCTGGTTGCGATTAATATTTTAGGGGATAGCGCAGGTTATGTCTCGGTTAGGTCTGGGATTTGCCCTCATCTGGCTCGTACTTTCGCATTTCTCGCATACTAGTTGGCCAGATCCTGGGCTTTTTCTGGTATGGATCGCGTCGTAATGTGGTACCACACTGAAACAGTCAATAAAAGCTGGTTCCGATTAGTATTTTAGGGGATAACGCCGGTTATGTCTGGGTTAGGTCTGGTATTTGCCCTCATCTGGCTCGTACTTTCGCATTTTTCGCATACTTGTTGGCCAGATCCTGGCCTTATTCTGTTTTGGATCACGTTGTAACGCGGCACCACACCCAAACAGTCAATTAATCCTGGTTGCGATTAATATTTTAGAGGATAACGCCGGTTATGTCTCGGTTAGGTCTGGTATTTGCCCTCATCTGGCTCGTACTTTCGCATTTTTCGCATACTTGTTGGTCAGATCCTGGCCTTTTTCTGGCTTGGATCACGTAGTAATACGGTACCACACCGAAACTGTAAATTAAACCTGGTTGCGATTAATATTTTAGGGGATAGCGCAGGTTATGCCTCGGTTAGTTCTGGTATTTGCCCTCATCTGGCTCGTACTTTCGCATTTTTCGCGTACTTGTTGGCGAGATCCTGGCCTTTTCCTGGTTTGGATCACGTAGCAACGCGGTACCACACCAAAACGGTCAATTAATCCTGGTTGCGATTAATATTTTAGAGGATAACTACGGTTATGTCTCGGTTAGGTCTGGGATTTGCCTACATCTGGCTCGTACTTTCGCATTTCTCGCATACTAGTTGGCCAGATCCTGGGCTTTTTCTGGTTTGTATCACGTAGTAATGTGGTACCACACTGATACAGTCAATAAAAGCTGGTTCCGATTAGTATTTTATGGGATAACGCCGGTTATGTCTGGGTTAGGTCTCGTATTTGCCCTCATCTGGCTCGTACTTTCGCATTTTTGGCATACTTGTTGGTCAGATCCTGGCCTTTTTCTGGTTTGGATCACGTAGTAATACGGTACCACACCGAAACAGTAAATTAAACCTGGTTCCGATTAATATCTTAGAGGATAGCGCAGGTTATGTCTCGGTTAGGTCTGGGATTTGCCCTCATCTGGCTCATACTTTCGCATTTTTCGCATACTTGTTGGCCAGATCGTGGGCTTTTTCGGGCTTTGACATGGCAGTAATGTGGTACCACACTTGAACAGTCAATTAATCCTGGTTACGATTAATATTTTAGAGGATAGCGCAGGTTATGTCTCGGTTAGGTCTGGTATTTGCCCTCATCTGGCTCGTACTTTCGCATTTTTCGCATACTTGTTGGTCAGATCCTGGCCTTTTTCTGGTTTGGATCACGTAGTAATACGGTACCACACCGAAACTGTAAATTAAACCTGGTTGCGATTAATATTTTAGGGGATAGCGCAGGTTATGCCTCGGTTAGTTCTGGTATATGCCCTCATCTGGCTCGTACTTTCGCATTTTTCGCATACTTGTTGGCCAGATCCTGACCTTTTTCTGGTTTGGATCACGTAGTAATACGGTACCACACCGAAACTGTAAATTAAACCTGGTTGCGATTAATATTTTAGGGGATAGCGCAGGTTATGTCTCGGTTAGGTCTGGGATTTGCCCCCATCTGGCTCGTACTTTCGCATTTTTCGCATCCTTGTTGGCCAGATCCTGGGCTTTTTCAGGCTTTGACATGGCAGTAATGTGATACCACACTGAAACAGTCAATTAAACCTGGTTCCGATTAATGTTTTAGAGGATAACGCAGGTTATGCCTCGGTTAGTTCTGGTATTTGCCCTCATCTGGCTCGTACTTTCGCATTTTTCGCATACTTGTTGGCCAGATCCTGGCCTTTTTCTGGTTTGGATCTCGTAGTAATACGGTACCACACCGAAACAGTAAATTAAACCTGGTTGCGATTAATATTTTAGGGGATAGCGCAGGTTATGCCTCGGTTAGGTCTGGGATTTGCCCTCATCTGGCTCGTGCTTTCGCATTTCTCGCATACTAGTTGGCCAGATCCTGGGCTTTTTCTGGTTTGGATCACGTCGTAATGTGGTACCACCCTGAAACAGTCAATAAAAGCTGGTTCCGATTAGTATTTTAGGGGATAACGCCGGTTATGTCTGGGCTAGGTCTGGTATTTGCCCTCATCTGGCTCGTACTTTCGCATTTTTCGCATACTTGTTGGCCAGATCCTGGCCTTTTTCTGGTTTGCATCACGTAGTAATACGGTACCACACCGAAACAGTAAATTAAACCTGGTTGCGATTAATATTTTAGAGGATAGCGCAGGTTATGTCTCGGTTACGTCTGGGATTTGCCCTCATCTGGCTCGTACTTTCGCATTTCTCGCATACTAGTTGGCCAGATCCTGGGCTTTTTCTGGTTTGGATCACGTCGCAATGTGGTACCACACTGAAACAGTCAATAAAAGCTGGTTCCGATTAGTATTTTAGGGGATAACGCCGGTTATGTCTGGGTTAGGTCTGGTATTTGCCCTCAACTGGCTCGTACTTTCGCATTTTTCGCATACTTGTTGGCCAGATCGTGGGCTTTTTCGGGCATTGACATGGCAATAATGTGGTACCACACTGAAACAGTCAATTAAACCTGGTTCCGATTAGTATTTTAGAGGATAGCGCATGTTATGTCTCGGTTAGGTCTGGTATTTGCCCTCATCTGGCTCGTACTTTCGCATTTCTCGCATACTTGTTGGTCAGACCCTGGCCTTTTTCTGGTTTGGATCACGTAGTAATACGGTACCACACCGAAACAGTAAATTAAACCTGGTCGCGATTAATATTTTAGGGGATAGCGCAGGTTATGTCTCGGTTAGGTCTGGGATTTGCCCTCATCTGGCTCGTACTTTCGCATTTCTCGCATACTAGTTGGCCAGATCCTGGGCTTTTTCTGGTATGGATCGCGTTGTAATGTGGTACCACACTGAAACAGTCAATAAAAGCTGGTTCCGATTAGTATTTTAGGGGATAACGCCGGTTATGTCTGGGTTAGGTCTGGTATTTGCCCTCATCTGGCTCGTACTTTCGCATTTTTCGCATACTTGTTGGCCAGATCCTGGCCTTATTCTGTTTTGGATCACGTTGTAACGCGGCACCACACCCAAACAGTCAATTAATCCTGGTTGCGATTAATATTTTAGAGGATAACGCCGGTTATGTCTGGGTTAGGTCTGGTATTTGCCCTCATCTGGCTCGAACTTTCGCATTTTTCGCATAGTTGTTAACCAGATCCTGGCCTTTTTCTGGTTTGGATCACGTAGTAATACGGAACCACACCGAAACAGTAAATTAAACCTGGTTGCGATTAATATTTTAGAGGATAGCGCAGGTTATGTCTCGGTTAGGTCTGGGATTTGCCCTCATCTGGCTCGTACTTTCGCATTTTTCGCATCCTTGTTGGCCAGATCCTGGGCTTTTTCAGGCTTTGACATGGCAGTAATGTGGTACCACATTGAAACAGTCAATTAAACCTGGTTCCGATTAATATTTTAGAGGATAACGCAGGTTATGTCTCGGTTAGGTCTGGTATTTGCCCTCATCTGGCTCGTACTTTCGCATTTTTCGCATACTTGTTGGTCAGATCCTGGCCTTTTTCTGGCTTGGATCACGTAGTAATACGGTACCACACCGAAACTGTAAATTAAACCTGGTTGCGATTAATATTTTAGGGGATAGCGCAGGTTATGCCTCGGTTAGTTCTGGTATTTGCCCTCATCTGGCTCGTACTTTCGCCTTTTTCGCATACTTGTTGGCCAGATCCTGGCCTTTTTCTGGTTTGGATCACGTAGTAATACGGTACCACACCGAAACTGTAAATTAAACCTGGTTGCGATTAATATTTTAGGGGATAGCGCAGGTTATGTCTCGGTTAGGTCTGAGATTTGCCCCCATCTGGCTCGTACTTTCGCATTTTTCGCATCCTTGTTGGCCAGATCCTGGGCTTTTTCAGGCTTTGACATGGCAGTAATGTGGTACCACACTGAAACAGTCAATTAAACCTGGTTGCGATTAATATTTTAGGGGATAGCGCAGGTTATGCCTCGGTTAGGTCTGGGATTTGCCCTCATCTGGCTCGTACTTTCGCATTTCTCGCATACTAGTTGGCCAGATCCTGGGCTTTTTCTGGTTTGGATCACGTCGTAATGTGGTACCACACTGAAACAGTCAATAAAAGCTGGTTCCGATTAGTATTTTAGGGGATAACGCCGGTTATGTCTGGGCTAGGTCTGGTATTTGCCCTCATCTGGCTCGTACTTTCGCATTTTTCGCATACTTGTTGGCCAAATCCTGGCCTTTTTCTGGTTTGGATCGCGTTGTAACGCGGCACCACACCCAAACAGTCAATTAATCCTGGTTGCGATTAATATTTTAGAGGATAACGCCGGTTATGTCTGGGTTAGGTCTGGTATTTGCCCTCATCTGGCTCGAACTTTCGCATTTTTTGCATAGTTGTTGACCAGATCCTGGCCTTTTTCTGGTTTGCATCACGTAGTAATACGGTACCACACCGAAACAGTAAATTAACCCTGGTTGCGATTAATATTTTAGAGGATAGCGCAGGTTATGTCTCGGTTAGGTCTGGGATTTGCCCTCATCTGGCTCGTACTTTCGCATTTCTCGCATACTAGTTGGCCAGATCCTGGGCTTTTTCTGGTTTGGATCACGTCGTAATGTGGTACCACACTGAAACAGTCAATAAAAGGTGGTTCCGATTAGTATTTTAGGGGATAACGCCGGTTATGTCTGGGCTAGGTCTGGTATTTGCCCTCATCTGGCTCGTACTTTCGCATTTTTCGCATACTTGTTGGCCAAATCCTGGCCTTTTTCTGGTTTGGATCACGTTGTAACGCGGCACCACACCCAAACAGTCAATTAATCATGGTTGCGATTAATATTTTAGAGGATAGCGCAGGTTATGTCTCGGTTAGGTCTGGGATTTGCCCTCATCTGGCTCGTACTTTCGCATTTCTCGCATACTAGTTGGCCAGATCCTGGGCTTTTTCTGGTTTGGATCACGTCGCAATGTGGTACCACACTGAAACAGTCAATAACAGCTGGTTCCGATTAGTATTTTAGGGGATAACGCCGGTTATGTCTGGGTTAGGTCTGGTATTTGCACTCATCTGGCTCGTACTTTCGCATTTTTCGCATACTTGTTGGCCAGATCGTGGGCTTTTTCGGGCATTGACATGGCAATAATGTGGTACCACACTGAAACAGTCAATTAAACCTGGTTCCGATTAATATTTTAGAGGATAGCGCATGTTATGTCTCGGTTAGGTCTGGTATTTGCCCTCATCTGGCTCATACTTTCGCATTTTTCGCATACTTGTTGGCCAGATCGTGGACTTTTTCGGGCTTTGACATGGCAGTAATGTGGTACCACACTGAAACAGTCAATTAATCCTGGTTGCGATTAATATTTTTAGAGGATAGCGCAGGTTATGTCTCGGTTAGGTCTGGGATTTGCCCACATCTGGCTCGTACTTTCGCATTTCTCGCATACTAGTTGGCCAGATCCTGGGCTTTTTCTGGTTTGTATCACGTAGTAATGTGGTACCACACTGATACAGTCAATAAAAGCTGGTTCCGATTAGTATTTTATGGGATAACGCCGGTTATGTCTGGGTTAGGTCTGGGATTTGCCCTCATCTGGCTCATACTTTCGCATTTTTCGCATACTTGTTGGCCAGATCGTGGGCTTTTTCGGGCTTTGACATGGCAGTAATGTGGTACCACACTTGAACAGTCAATTAATCCTGGTTCCGATTAATATTTCAGAAGATAGCGCAGGTTATGTCTCGGTTAGGTCTGGTATTTGCCCTCATCTGGCTCGTACTTTCGCATTTCTCGCATACTTGTTGGTCAGATCCTGGCCTTTTTCTGGTTTGGATCACGTAGTAATACGGTACCACACCGAAACAGTAAATTAAACCTGGTTGCGATTAATATTTTAGGGGATAGCGCAGGTTATGTCTCGGTTAGGTCTGGGATTTGCCCTCATCTGGCTCGTACTTTCGCATTTCTCGCATACTAGTTGGCCAGATCCTGGGCTTTTTCTGGTATGGATCGCGTCGTAATGTGGTACCACACTGAAACAGTCAATAAAAGCTGGTTCCGATTAGTATTTTAGGGGATAACGCCGGTTATGTCTGGGTTAGGTCTGGTATTTGCCCTCATCTGGCTCGTACTTCCGCATTTTTCGCATACTTGTTGGCCAGATCCTGGCCTTATTCTGTTTTGGATCACGTTGTAACGCGGCACCACACCCAAACAGTCAATTAATCCTGGTTGCGATTAATATTTTAGAGGATAACGCCGGTTATGTCTCGGTTAGGTCTGGTATTTGCCCTCATCTGGCTCGTACTTTCGCATTTTTCGCATACTTGTTGGTCAGATCCTGGCCTTTTTCTGGCTTGGATCACGTAGTAATACGGTACCACACCGAAACTGTAAATTAAACCTGGTTGCGATTAATATTTTAGGGGATAGCGCAGGTTATGCCTCGGTTAGTTCTGGTATTTGCCCTCATCTGGCTCGTACTTTCGCATTTTTCGCATACTTGTTGGCCAGATCCTGGCCTTTTTCTGGTTTGGATCACGTAGTAATACGGTACCACACCGAAACTGTAAATTAAACCAGGTTGCGATTAATATTTTAGGGGATAGCGCAGGTTATGTCTCGGTTAGGTCTGGGATTTGCCCCCATCTGGCTCGTACTTTCGCATTTTTCGCATCCTTGTTGGCAAGATCCTGGGCTTTTTCAGGCTTTGACATGGCAGTAATGTGGTACCACACTGAAACAGTCAATTAAACCTGGTTCCGATTAATATTTTAGAGGATAACGCAGGTTATGCCTCGGTTAGTTCTGGTATTTGCCCTCATCTGGCTCGTACTTTCGCATTTTTCGCATACTTGTTGGCCAGATCCTGGCCTTTTTCTGGTTTGGATCACGTTGTGACGCGGCACCACAACGAAACAGTCAATTAATCCTGGTTGCGATTAATATTTTAGAGGATAACGCCGGTTATGTCTGGGTTAGGTCTGGTATTTGCCCTCATCTGGCTCGTACTTTCGCATTTTTCGCATACTTGTTGGCCAGATCCTGGCCTTTTTCTGGTTTGGATCTCGTAGTAATACGGTACCACACCGAAACAGTAAATTAAACCTGGTTGCGATTAATATTTTAGGGGATAGCGCAGGTTATGCCTCGGTTAGGTCTGGGATTTGCCCTCATCTGGCTCGTGCTTTCGCATTTCTCGCATACTAGTTGGCCAGATCCTGGGCTTTTTCTGGTTTGGATCACGTCGTAATGTGGTACCACACTGAAACAGTCAATAAAAGCTGGTTCCGATTAGTATTTTAGGGGATAACGCCGGTTATGTCTGGGTTAGGTCTGGTATTTGCCCTCATCTGGCTCGTACTTTCGCATTTTTCGCATACTTGTTGGCCAGATCCTGGCCTTATTCTGTTTTGGATCACGTTGTAACGCGGCACCACACCCAAACAGTCAATTAATCCTGGTTGCGATTAATATTTTAGAGGATAACGCCGGTTATGTCTGGGTTAGGTCTGGTATTTGCCCTCATCTGGCTCGAACTTTCGCATTTTTCGCATAGTTGTTAACCAGATCCTGGCCTTTTTCTGGTTTGGATCACGTAGTAATACGGTACCACACCGAAACAGTAAATTAAACCTGGTTGCGATTAATATTTTAGAGGATAGCCCAGGTTATGTCTCGGTTAGGTCTGGGATTTGCCCTCATCTGGCTCGTACTTTCGCATTTTTCGCATCCTTGTTGGCCAGATCCTGGGCTTTTTCAGGCTTTGACATGGCAGTAATGTGGTACCACACTGAAACAGTCAATTAAACCTGGTTCCGATTAATATTTTAGAGGATAACGCAGGTTATGTCTCGGTTAGGTCTGGTATTTGCCCTCATCTGGCTCGTACTTTCGCATTTTTCGCATACTTGTTGGTCAGATCCTGGCCTTTTTCTGGCTTGGATCACGTAGTAATACGGTACCACACCGAAACTGTAAATTAAACCTGGTTGCGATTAATATTTTAGGGGATAGCGCAGGTTATGCCTCGGTTAGTTCTGGTATTTGCCCCCATCTGGCTCGTACTTTCGCATTTTTCGCATCCTTGTTGGCCAGATCCTGGGCTTTTTCAGGCTTTGACATGGCAGTAATGTGGTACCACACTGAAACAGTCAATTAAACCTGGTTCCGATTAATATTTTAGAGGATAACGCAGGTTATGCCTCGGTTAGTTCTGGTATTTGCCCTCATCTGGCTCGTACTTTCGCATTTTTCGCATACTTGTTGGCCAGATCCTGGCCTTTTTCTGGTTTGGATCACGTTGTGACGCGGCACCACAACGAAACAGTCAATTAATCCTGGTTGCGATTAATATTTTAGAGGATAACGCCGGTTATGTCTGGGTTAGGTCTGGTATTTGCCCTCATCTGGCTCGTACTTTCGCATTTTTCGCACACTTGTTGGCCAGATCCTGGCCTTTTTCTGGTTTGGATCTCGTAGTAATACGGTACCACACCGAAACAGTAAATTAAACCTGGTTGCGATTAATATTTTAGGGGATAGCGCAGGTTATGCCTCGGTTAGGTCTGGGATTTGCCCTCATCTGGCTCGTACTTTCGCATTTCTCGCATACTAGTTGGCCAGATCCTGGGCTTTTTCTGGTTTGGATCACGTCGTAATGTGGTACCACACTGAAACAGTCAATAAAAGCTGGTTCCGATTAGTATTTTAGGGGACAACGCCGGTTATGTCTGGGTTAGGTCTGGTATTTGCCCTCATCTGGCTCGTACTTTCGCATTTTTCGCATACTTGTTGGCCAGATCGTGGGCTTTTTCGGGCTTTGACATGGCAATAATGTGGTACCACACTGAAACAGTCAATTAAACCTGGTTCCGATTAATATTTTAGAGGATAGCGCATGTTATGTCTCGGTTAGGTCTGGTATTTGCCCTCATCTGGCTCATACTTTCGCATTTTTCGCATACTTGTTGGCCAGATCGTGGGCTTTTTCGGGCATTGACATGGCAGTAATGTGGTACCACACTGAAACAGTCAATTAATCCTGGTTGCGATTAATATTTTTAGAGGATAGCGCAGGTTATGTCTCGGTTAGGTCTGGGATTTGCCCACATCTGGCTCGTACTTTCGCATTTCTCGCATACTAGTTGGCCAGATCCTGGGCTTTTTCTGGTTTGTATCACGTAGTAATGTGGTACCACACTGATACAGTCAATAAAAGCTGGTTCCGATTAGTATTTTAGGGGATAACGCCGGTTATGTCTGGGTTAGGTCTGGGATTTGCCCTCATCTGGCTCATACTTTCGCATTTTTCGCATACTTGTTGGCCAGATCGTGGGCTCTTTCGGGCTTTGACATGGCAGTAATGTGGTATCACGCATGAACAGTCAATCAATCCTGGTTCCGATTAATATTTCAGAAGATAGCGCAGGTTATGTCTCGGTTAGGTCTGGTATTTGCCCTCATCTGGCTCGTACTTTCGCATTTCTCGCATACTTGTTGGTCAGATCCTGGCCTTTTTCTGGTTTGGATCACGTAGTAATACGGTACCACACCGAAATAGTAAATTAAACCTGGTTGCGATTAATATTTTAGGGGATAGCGCAGGTTATGTCTCGGTTAGGTCTGGGATTTGCCCTCATCTGGCTCGTACTTTCGCATTTCTCGCATACTAGTTGGCCAGATCCTGGGCTTTTTCTGGTATGGATCACGTCGTAATGTGGTACCACACTGAAACAGTCAATAAAAGCTGGTTCCGATTAGTATTTTAGGGGATAACGCCGGTTATGTCTGGGTTAGGTCTGGTATTTGCCCTCATCTGGCTCGTACTTTCGCATTTTTCGCATACTTGTTGGCCAGATCCTGGCCTTATTCTGTTTTGGATCACGTTGTAACGCGGCACCACACCCAAACAGTCAATTAGTCCTGGTTGCGATTAATATTTTAGAGGATAACGCCGGTTATGTCTGGGTTAGGTATGGTATTTGCCCTCATCTGGCTCGAACTTTCGCATTTTTCGCATAGTTGTTAACCAGATCCTGGCCTTTTTCTGGTTTGGATCACGTAGTAATACGGTACCACACCGAAACAGTAAATTAAACCTGGTTGCGATTAATATTTTAGAGGATAGCGCAGGTTATGTCTCGGTTATGTCTGGTATTTGCCCTCATCTGGCTCATACTTTCGCGTTTTTCGCATACATGTTGGCCAGAT
Source organism: Colletes latitarsis (assembly GCF_051014445.1). Classification (NCBI taxonomy): domain Eukaryota; kingdom Metazoa; phylum Arthropoda; class Insecta; order Hymenoptera; family Colletidae; genus Colletes; species Colletes latitarsis. Next base: position 6,079,432 of record NC_135137.1, read on the forward strand.
CCTGGGCTTTTTCTGGCTTGGATCACGTAGTAATGTGGCACCACACTGTCAATAAAAGCTGGTTCCAAATAGTATTTTAGAGGATAACGCTGGTTATGTCTGGGTTATTTCAGGTATTTGCAATCATCTGGCTCATACTTACTCGTTTTTCGCATACTCGTTGGGCAGATCCTGGGTTTTTTCTGGTTTGGATCACGTAGTAATGCGGTACCACACCGAAACAGTGAACTAAACCTGGTTGGGATTAATATTTTAGAGGATAACGCCGGTTACGTCTTGATTAGGTCTGGTATTTGCCCTCATCTGGCTCGTACTTTCGCATTTTCCGCATACTTGTTGGCCAGATCCTGGCCTTTTTCTGGTTTGGATCACGTAGTAATGCGGTACCACACCGAAACAGTCAATTAAAGCTGGTTGCGATTAATATTTTAGAGGATAACGCCGGTTATGTCTCGGTTAGGTCTGGGATTTGCCCTCATCTGGCTCGTACTTTCGCACTTTTCGCATGCATGTTGGCCAGATCCTGGGCTTTTTCTGGCTTGGATCACGTAGTAATGTGGTACCACACTGACAATAAAAGCTGGTTCCGAATAGTATTTTAGAGGATAACGCTGGTTATGTCGGTTATTTCCGGTATTTGCAATCATCTGGCACATACATACGCGTTTTTCGCATACTTGTTGGGCAGATCCTGGGTTTTTTCTGGTTTGGATAACGTAGTAATGTGGCACCACACTGAAACAGTCAATAAAAGCTGGTTCCGATTAATAGTTTGGAGGATAACGCTGTTTACGTTTGGGTTAGTTCTGGTATTTGCACTCATCTGGCTCGTACTTTCGCATTTTTCGCATACTTGTTGGCCAGATTCAGGGCTTTTTCTGGTTTGGATCATGTAGTAATGCGGTACCACACCCAAACAGTCAAGTAAACCTGTTTGCGATTAATATTTTAGAGGATAACGCCGGTTATGTCTCGGATTGGTCTGGTATTAGCAATCATCTGGCTCGTACTTTCGCATTTTTCGCATACTTGTTGGGCAGATCCTGGCCTTTTTCTGGCTTGGACCACGTAGTAATGCGGTACAACACCGAAACAGTCAATCAAACCTGGTTGCGATTAATATTTTAGAGGATAACGCCGGTAATGTCTGGGTTAGTTCTGGTATTTGCAATCATCTGGCTCGTACTTTCGCGTTTTTCGCATACTTGTTGGCCAGATACAGGGTTTTTTCTGGTTTGGATCACGTCGTAATGTGGTACCACACTGAAACAGTCAATAAAAGCTGGTTCCGATTACTATTTTAGAGGATAGCGCAGGTTATGTCTCGGCTAGGTCTGGGATTTGCCCTCATCTGGCTCGTACTTTCGCATTTCTCGCATACTAGTTGGCCAGATCCTGGGCTTTTTCTGGTTTGGATCACGTCGTAATGTGGTACCACACTGAAACAGTCAATAAAAGCTGGTTCCGATTAGTATTTTAGGGGATAACGCCGGTTATGTCTGGGCTAGGTCTGGTATTTGCCCTCATCTGGCTCGTACTTTCGCATTTTTCGCATACTTGTTGGCCAGATCCTGGCCTTTTTCTGGTTTGGATCACGTTGTAACGCGGCACCACGCCCAAACAGTCAATTAATCCTGGTAGCGATTAATATTTTAGAGGATAACGCCGGTTATGTCTGGGTTAGGTCTGGTATTTGCCCTCATCTGGATCGAACTTTCGCATATATCGCATAGTTGTTGGCCAGATCCTGGCCTTTTTCTGGTTTGGATCACGTAGTAATACGGTACCACACCGAAACAGTAAATTAAACCTGGTTGCGATTAATATTTTAGAGGATAGCGCAGGTTATGTCTCGGTTAGGTCTGGGATTTGCCCTCATCTGGCTCGTACTTTCCCATTTTTCGCATCCTTGTTGGCCAGATCCTGGGCTTTTTCAGGCTTTGACATGGCAGTAATATGGTACCACACTGAAACAGTCAATTAAACCTGGTTCCGATTAATACTTTAGAGGATAACGCAGGTTATGCCTCGGTTAGTTCTGGTATTTGCCCTCATCTGGCTCGTACTTTCGCATTTTTCGCATACTTGTTGGCCAGATCCTGGCCTTTTTCTGGTTTGGATCACGTTGTAACGCGGCACCACAACGAAACAGTCATTTAATCCTGGTTGCGATTAATATTTGAGAGGATAACGCCGGTTATGTCTGGGTTAGGTCTGGTTTTTGCCCTCATCTGGTTCGTACTTTCGCATTTTTCGCTTACTTGTTGGCCAGATCTCGGGTTTTTTGTGGCTTGGATCCCGTCGTAATGTGGTTCCACACTGAAACAGTCAACTAAACCTGGTTGCGATTAATATTTTAGAGGATAGCGCAGGTTATGTCTCGGCTAGGTCTGGTATTTGCCCTCATCTGGCTCGTACTTTCGCATTTTTCGCATTCTTGTTGGCCAGATCCTGGGCTTTTTCTGGCTTGGATTACGTAGTAATGTGGTACCACACTGTCAATGAAAGCTGGTTCCGAATAGTATTTTAGAGGATAACGCTGGTTATGTTTGGGTTAGTTCTGGTATTTGCAATCATCAGGCACATACTTTCGCATTTTTCGCATACTTGTTTGTCAGATCCTGGGTCATTTCTGGTTTGGATCACGTAGTAATGCGGTACCACACAGAAACAGTCAACTACACCTGTTTGGGATTAATATTTTAAAGGATAACGCCGGTTACGTCTTGGTTAGGTCTGGTAATTGCCGTCATCTGGCTCGTACTTTCGCATTTTTCGCATACTTGTTGGCCAGATCCTGGCCTTTTTCCGGTTTGGATCACGTAGTAATGCGGTACCACACCGAAACAGTCAATTAAAGCTGATTGCGATTAATATTTTAGAGGATAACGCCGGTTATGTCTCGGTTAGGTCTGAGATTTGCCCTCATCTGGCTCGTACTTTCGCACTTTTCGCATACATGTTGGCCAGATTCAGGGCTTTTTCTGGCTTGGATCACGTAGTAATGTGGTACCACACTGTCAATAAAAGCTGGTTCCAAATAGTATTTTAGAGGATAACGCTGGTTATGTCTGGGTAATTTCTGGTATTTGCAATCATCCGGCTCATACTTACTCGTTTTTCGCATACTCGTTGGGCAGATCCTGGGTTTTTTCTGGTTTGGATCACGTAGTAATGCGGTACCACACCGAAACAGTCAATTAATGCTGGTTGCGATTAATATTTTAGACGATAACGCCGGTTATGTCTCGGTAAGGTCTGGGATTTGCCCTCATCTGGCTCGTACTTTCGCATTTTCCGCATACTTGTTGGCCAGATCCTGGCCTTTTTCTGGTTTGGATCACGTAGTAATGCGGTACCACACCGAAACAGTCAATTAAAGCTGGTTGCGATTAATATATTAGAGGATAACGCCGGTTATGTCTCGGTTAAGTCTGGGATTTGCCCTCATCTGGCTCGTACTTTCGCAATTTCGCATACATGTTGGACAGATCCTGGGCTTTTTCTGGCTTGGATCACGTAGTAATGCGGTACCACACCGAAACAGTCAATTAAAGCTGGTTGCGATTAATATTGTAGAGGATAGCGCCGGTTATGTCTCGGTTAGGTCTGGGATTTGCCCTCATCTGGCTCGTACTTTCGCACTTTTCGCATACATGTTGGCCAGATCCTGGGCTTTTTCTGGCTTGGATCACGTAGTAATGTGGTACCACACTGACAATAAAAGCTGGTTCCGAATAGTATTTTAGAGGATAACACTGGTTATGTCTGGGTTATTTCCGGTATTTGCAATCATCTGGCTCCAACATACGCGTTTTTCGCATACTTGTTGGGCAGATCCTGGGTTTTTTCTGGTTTGGATAACGTAGTAATGTGGCACGACACTGAAACAGTCAATAAAAGCTGGTTCCGATTAATAGTTTGGAGGATAACGCTGTTTACGTTTGGGTTAGTTCTGGTATTTGCACTCATCTGGCTCGTACTTTCGCATTTTTCGCATACTTGTTGGCCAGATTCAGGGCTTTTTCTGGTTTGGATCATGTAGTAATTCGGTACCACACCGAAACAGTCAATTATACCTGTTTGGGATTAATATTTTAAAGGATAACGCCGGTTACGTCTTGGTTAGGTCTGGTATATGCCCTCATCTGGCTCGTACTTTCGCATTTTTCGCATACTTGTTGGCCAGATCCTGGCCTTTTTCTGGTTTGGATCACGTAGTAATGCGGTACCACACCGAAACAGTCAATTAAAGCTGGTTGCGATTAATATTTTAGAGGATAACGCCGGTTATGTCTCGGTTAGGTCTGAGATTTGCCCTCATCTGGCTCGTACTTTCGCACTTTTCGCATACATGTTGGCCAGATCCCGGACTTTTTCTGGCTTGGATCACGTAGTAATGTGGTACCACACTGTCAATAAAAGCTGGTTCCAAATAGTATTTTAGAGGATAACGCTGGTTATGTCTGGGTTATTTCTGGTATTTGCAATCATCTGGCTCATACTTACTCGCTTTTCGCATACTCGTTGGGCAGATCCTGGGTTTTTTCTGGTTTGGATCACGTAGTAATGCGGTACCACACCGAAACAGTGAACTAAACCTGGTTGGGATTAATATTCTAGAGGATAACGCCGGTTACGTCTTGGTTAGGTCTGGTATTTGCCCTCATCTGGCTCGTACTTTCGCATTTTCCGCATACTTGTTGGCCAGATCCTGGCCTTTTTCTGGTTTGGATCACGTAGTAATTCGGTACCACACCGAAACAGTCAATTAAAGCTGGCTGCGATTAATATTTTAGAGGATAACGCCGGTAATGTCTGGGTTAGTTCTGGTATTTGCAATCATCTGGCTCGTACTTTCGCGTTTTTCGCATACTCGTTGGGCAGATCCTGGGTTTTTTCTGGTTTGGATCACGTAGTAATGCGGTACCACACCGAAACAGTCAATTAATGCTGGTTGCGATTAATATTTTAGACGATAACGCCGGTTATGTCTCGGTAAGGTCTGGGATTTGCCCTCATCTGGCTCGTACTTTCGCATTTTCCGCATACTTGTTGGCCAGATCCTGGCCTTTTTCTGGTTTGGATCACGTAGTAATGCGGTACCACACCGAAACAGTCAATTAAAGCTGGTTGCGATTAATATATTAGAGGATAACGCCGGTTATGTCTCAGTTAGGTCTGGGATTTGCCCTCATCTGGCTCGTACTTTCGCAATTTCGCATACATGTTGGACAGATCCTGGGCTTTTTCTGGCTTGGATCACGTAGTAATGCGGTACCACACCGAAACAGTCAATTAAAGCTGGTTGCGATTAATATTGTAGAGGATAGCGCCGGTTATGTCTCGGTTAGGTCTGGGATTTGCCCTCATCTGGCTCGTACTTTCGCACTTTTCGCATACATGTTGGCCAGATCCTGGGCTTTTTCTGGCTTGGATCACGTAGTAATGTGGTACCACACTGACAATAAAAGCTGGTTCCGAATAGTATTTTAGAGGATAACACTGGTTATGTCTGGGTTATTTCCGGTATTTGCAATCATCTGGCTCCAACATACGCGTTTTTCGCATACTTGTTGGGCAGATCCTGGGTTTTTTCTGGTTTGGATAACGTAGTAATGTGGTACCACACTGAAACAGTCAATAAAAGCTGGTTCCGATTAATAGTTTGGAGGATAACGCTGTTTACGTTTGGGTTAGTTCTGGTATTTGCACTCATCTGGCTCGTACTTTCGCATTTTTCGCATACTTGTTGGCCAGATTCAGGGCTTTTTCTGGTTTGGATCATGTAGTAATTCGGTACCACACCGAAACAGTCAATTATACCTGTTTGGGATTAATATTTTAAAGGATAACGCCGGTTACGTCTTGGTTAGGTCTGGTATATGCCCTCATCTGGCTCGTACTTTCGCATTTTTCGCATACTTGTTGGCCAGATCCTGGCCTTTTTCTGGTTTGGATCACGTAGTAATGCGGTACCACACCGAAACAGTCAATTAAAGCTGGTTGCGATTAATATATTAGAGGATAACGCCGGTTATGTCTCCGTTAGGTCTGGGATTTGCCCTCATCTGGCTCGTACTTTCGCACTTTTCGCATACATGTTGGACAGATCCTGTGCTTTTTCTGGCTTGGATCACGTAGTAATGCGGTACCACACCGAAACAGTCAATTAAAGCTGGTTGCGATTAATATTTTAGAGGATAACGCCGGTTATGTCTCGGTTAGGTCTGGGATTTGCCCTCATCTGGCTCGTACTTTCGCACTTTTCGCATACATGTTGGCCAGATCCTGGCCTTTTTCTGGTTTGGATCACGTAGTAATGCGGTACCACACCGAAACAGTCGATTATACCTGTTTGGGATTAATATTTTAAAGGATAACGCCGGTTACGTCTTGGTTAGATCTGGTATTTGCCCTCATCTGGCTCGTACTTTAGCATTTTTCGCATACTTTGTGGCCAGATCCTGGCCTTTTTCTGGTTTGGATCACGTAGTAATGCGGTGCCACACCGAAACAGTCAATTAAAGCTGGTTGCGATTAATATTTTAGAGGATAACGCCGGTTATGTCTCGGTAAGGTCTGAGATTTGCCCTCATCTGGCTCGTACTTTCGCACTTTTCGCATACATGTTGGCCAGATTCAGGGCTTTTTCTGGCTTGGATCACGTAGTAATGTGGTACCACACTGTCAATAAAAGCTGGTTCCAAATAGTATTTTAGAGGATAACGCTGGTTATGTCTGGGTAATTTCTGGTATTTGCAATCATCCGGCTCATACTTACTCGTTTTTCGCATACTCGTTGGGCAGATCCTGGGTTTTTTTCTGGTTTGGATCACGTAGTAATGCGGTACCACACCGAAACAGTCAATTAATGCTGGTTGCGATTAATATTTTAGACGATAACGCCGGTTATGTCTCGGTAAGGTCTGGGATTTGCCCTCATCTGGCTCGTACTTTCGCATTTTCCGCATACTTGTTGGCCAGATCCTGGCCTTTTTCTGGTTTGGATCACGTAGTAATGCGGTACCACACCGAAACAGTCAATTAAAGCTGGTTGCGATTAATATATTAGAGGATAACGCCGGTTATGTCTCGGTTAGGTCTGGGATTTGCCCTCATCTGGCTCGTACTTTCGCAATTTCGCATACATGTTGGACAGATCCTGGGCTTTTTCTGGCTTGGATCACGTAGTAATGCGGTACCACACCGAAACAGTCAATTAAAGCTGGTTGCGATTAATATTGTAGAGGATAGCGCCGGTTATGTCTCGGTTAGGTCTGGGATTTGCCCTCATCTGGCTCGTACTTTCGCACTTTTCGCATACATGTTGGCCAGATCCTGGGCTTTTTCTGGCTTGGATCACGTAGTAATGTGGTACCACACTGACAATAAAAGCTGGTTCCGAATAGTATTTTAGAGGATAACACTGGTTATGTCTGGGTTATTTCCGGTATTTGCAATCATCTGGCTCCAACATACGCGTTTTTCGCATACTTGTTGGGCAGATCCTGGGTTTTTTCTGGTTTGGATAACGTAGTAATGTGGCACGACACTGAAACAGTCAATAAAAGCTGGTTCCGATTAATAGTTTGGAGGATAACGCTGTTTACGTTTGGGTTAGTTCTGGTATTTGCACTCATCTGGCTCGTACTTTCGCATTTTTCGCATACTTGTTGGCCAGATTCAGGGCTTTTTCTGGTTTGGATCATGTAGTAATTCGGTACCACACCGAAACAGTCAATTATACCTGTTTGGGATTAATATTTTAAAGGATAACGCCGGTTACGTCTTGGTTAGGTCTGGTATATGCCCTCATCTGGCTCGTACTTTCGCATTTTTCGCATACTTGTTGGCCAGATCCTGGCCTTTTTCTGGTTTGGATCACGTAGTAATGCGGTACCACACCGAAACAGTCAATTAAAGCTGGTTGCGATTAATATTTTAGAGGATAACGCCGGTTATGTCTCGGTTAGGTCTGAGATTTGCCCTCATCTGGCTCGTACTTTCGCACTTTTCGCATACATGTTGGCCAGATCCCGGGCTTTTTCTGGCTTGGATCACGTAGTAATGTGGTGCCACACTGTCAATAAAAGCTGGTACCAAATAGTATTTTAGAGGATAACGCTGGTTATGTCTGGGTTATTTCTGGTATTTGCAATCATCTGGCTCATACTTACTCGCTTTTCGCATACTCGTTGGGCAGATCCTGGGTTTTTTCTGGTTTGGATCACGTAGTAATGCGGTACCACACCGAAACAGTGAACTAAACCTGGTTGGGATTAATATTCTAGAGGATAACGCCGGTTACGTCTTGGTTAGGTCGGGTATTTGCCCTCATCTGGCTCGTACTTTCGCATTTTCCGCATACTTGTTGGCCAGATCCTGGCCTTTTTCTGGTTTGGATCACGTAGTAATGCGGTACCACACCGAAACTGTCAATTAAAGCTGGCTGCGATTAATATTTTAGAGGATAACGCAGGTAATGTATGGGTTAGTTCTGGTATTTGCAATCATCTGGCTCGTACTTTCGCGTTTATCGCATACTTGTTGGCCAGATCCAGGGTTTTTTCAGGTTTGGATCCCGTAGTAATGAGGTTCCACACCGAAACAGTCAATTGAACGTGGTTGCGATTAATATTTTAGAGGATAACGCCGGTTATGTCTCGGTAAGGTCTGGGATTTGCCCTCATCTGGCTCGTACTTTCGCATTTTCCGCATACTTGTTGGCCAGATCCTGGCCTTTTTCTGGTTTGGATCACGTAGTAATGCGGTACCACACCGAAACAGTCAATTAAAGCTGGTTGCGATTAATATATTAGAGGATAACGCCGGTTATGTCTCAGTTAGGTCTGGGATTTGCCCTCATCTGGCTCGTACTTTCGCAATTTCGCATACATGTTGGACAGATCCTGGGCTTTTTCTGGCTTGGATCACGTAGTAATGCGGTACCACACCGAAACAGTCAATTAAAGCTGGTTGCGATTAATATTGTAGAGGATAGCGCCGGTTATGTCTCGGTTAGGTCTGGGATTTGCCCTCATCTGGCTCGTACTTTCGCACTTTTCGCATACATGTTGGCCAGATCCTGGGCTTTTTCTGGCTTGGATCACGTAGTAATGTGGTACCACACTGACAATAAAAGCTGGTTCCGAATAGTATTTTAGAGGATAACACTGGTTATGTCTGGGTTATTTCCGGTATTTGCAATCATCTGGCTCCAACATACGCGTTTTTCGCATACTTGTTGGGCAGATCCTGGGTTTTTTCTGGTTTGGATAACGTAGTAATGTGGCACCACACTGAAACAGTCAATAAAAGCTGGTTCCGATTAATAGTTTGGAGGATAACGCTGTTTACGTTTGGGTTAGTTCTGGTATTTGCACTCATCTGGCTCGTACTTTCGCATTTTTCGCATACTTGTTGGCCAGATTCAGGGCTTTTTCTGGTTTGGATCATGTAGTAATTCGGTACCACACCGAAACAGTCAATTATACCTGTTTGGGATTAATATTTTAAAGGATAACGCCGGTTACGTCTTGGTTAGGTCTGGTATATGCCCTCATCTGGCTCGTACTTTCGCATTTTTCGCATACTTGTTGGCCAGATCCTGGCCTTTTTCTGGTTTGGATCACGTAGTAATGCGGTACCACACCGAAACAGTCAATTAAAGCTGGTTGCGATTAATATATTAGAGGATAACGCCGGTTATGTCTCCGTTAGGTCTGGGATTTGCCCTCATCTGGCTCGTACTTTCGCACTTTTCGCATACATGTTGGACAGATCCTGTGCTTTTTCTGGCTTGGATCACGTAGTAATGCGGTACCACACCGAAACAGTCAATTAAAGCTGGTTGCGATTAATATTTTAGAGGATAACGCCGGTTATGTCTCGGTTAGGTCTGGGATTTGCCCTCATCTGGCTCGTACTTTCGCACTTTTCGCATACATGTTGGCCAGATCCTGGCCTTTTTCTGGTTTGGATCACGTAGTAATGCGGTACCACACCGAAACAGTCGATTATACCTGTTTGGGATTAATATTTTAAAGGATAACGCCGGTTACGTCTTGGTTAGATCTGGTATTTGCCCTCATCTGGCTCGTACTTTCGCATTTTTCGCATACTTTGTGGCCAGATCCTGGCCTTTTTCTGGTTTGGATCACGTAGTAATGCGGTACCACACCGAAACAGTCAATTAAAGCTGGTTGCGATTAATATTTTAGAGGATAACGCCGGTTATGTCTCGGTAAGGTCTGGTATTTGCCCTCATCTGGCTCGTACTTTCGCATTTTTCGCATACTTGTTGGCCAGATCCTGGCCTTTTTCTGGTTTGGATCACGTAGTAATGCGGTACCACACCGAAACAGTCAATTAAAGCTGGTTGCGATTAATATTTTAGAGGATAACGCCGGTTATGTCTCGGTTAGGTCTGAGATTTGCCCTCATCTGGCTCGTACTTTCGCACTTTTCGCATACTTGTTGACCAGATCCCGGGCTTTTTCTGGCTTGGATCACGTAGTAATGTGGTAACACACTGTCAATAAAAGCTGGTTCCGAATAGTATTTTAGAGGATAACGCTGGTTATGTCTGGGTTAGTTCTGGTATTTGCAATCATCTGGCTCATACTTACGCGTTTTTCGCATACTTGTTGGGCAGATCCTGGCCTGTTTCTAGCTTGGGCCACGTAGGAATGCGGTACCACACCGAAACAGTAAATTAAACCTGGTTGCGATTAATATTTTAGAGGATAGCGCAGGTTATGTCTCGGTTAGGTCTGGGATTTTCCCTCACCTGGCTCGTACTTTCGCATTTTTCGCATACTTGTTGGCCAGATCCTGGGCTTTTTCAGGCTTTGACATGGCAGTGATGTGGTACCACACTGAAACAGTCAATTAAACCTGGTTCCTATCAATATTTTAGAGGATAACGCAGGTTATGCCTCGGTTAGTTCTGGTATTTGCCCTCATCTGGCTCGTACTTTCGCATTTTTCGCATACTTGTTGGCCACATTCAGGGCTTTTTCTGGTTTGGATCATGTAGTAATGCGGTACCACACCGAAACAGTCAATCTAACCTGTTTGCGATTAATATTTTAGAGGATAACGCCGGTAATGTCTGGGTTAGTTCTGGTATTTGCACTCATCTGGCTCGTACTTTCGCATTTTTCGCATACTTGTTGGCCTGATCCTGGGATTATTCTGGTTTGGATCCCGTAGTAGTGTGGTTCCACACCGAAACAGTCAATTAATCCCGGTTGCGAATAATATTTTAGAGGATAACGCCGGTTATGTCTGGGTTAGGTCTGGTATTTGCACTCATCTGGCTCGTACTTTCGCATTTTTCGCATACTTGTTGGCCAGATCCAGGGCTTTTTCTGGTTTGCATCACGTACTAATGCGGTACCACACCGAAACAGTCAACTAAACCTGGTTGGGATTAATATATTAGAGGATAACGCCGGTTACGTCTTGGTTAGGTCTGTTATTTGACCTCATCTGGCTCGTACTTTCGCACTTTTCGCATACATGTTGGCCAGATCCTGGGCTTTTTCTGGCTTGGATCACGTAGTAATGTGGTACCACGCTGCCAATAAAAGCTGGTTCCGAATAGTATTTTAGAGGATAACGCTGGTTATGTCTGGGTTATTTCCGGTATTTGCAATCATCTGGCTCATACATACGCGTTTTTCGCATACTTGTTGGGCAGATCCTGGGTTTTTTCTGGTTTGGATGACGTAGTAATGTGGCACCACACTGAAACAGTCAATAAAAGCTGGTTCCGATTAATAGTTTGCAGGATAACGCTGTTTACGTTTTGGTTAGTTCTGGTATTTGCACTCATCTGGCTCGTACTTTCGCATTTTTCGCATACTTGTTGGCGAGATTCAGGGCTTTTTCTGGTTTGGATCATGTAGTAATGTGGTACCACACCGAAACAGTCAATTAAACCTGTTTGCGATTAATATTTTAGAGGATAACGCCGGTAATGTCTGGGTTAGTTCTGGTATTTGCAATCATCTGGCTCGTACTTTCGCTTTTTTCGCATACTGGTTGGCCAGATCCTGGGTTTTTTCTTGTTTGGATCACGTAGTAATGCGGTACCACACCGAAACAGTCAACTAAACCAGTGTTGGGATTAATATTTTAGAGGATAACGCCGGTTACGTCTTGGTTAGGTCTGGTATTTGCCCTCATCTGGCTCGTACTTTCGCACTTTTCGCATACTTGTTGGCCAGATCCTGGGCTTTTTCTGGCTTGGATCACGTAGTAATGTGGTACCTCACTGTCAATAAAAGCTGGTTCCAAATAGTACTTTGGAGGATAACGCTGGTTATGTCTGGATTATTTCTGGTATATGCAATCATCTGGCTCATACTTACGCGTTTTTCGCATACTTGTTGGGCAGATCCTGGCCTTTTTCTGGCTTGGACCACGTAGTAATGCGGTACCACACCGAAACAGCCAATCAAACCTGGTTGCGATTAATATTTTAGAGGATAACGCCGGTTATGTCTCGGTTTGGTCTGGTATATGCAATCATCTGGCTCATACTTACGCGTTTTTCGCATACTTGTTGGGCAGATCCTGGGCTTTTTCAGACTTTGACATGGCAGTAATGTGGTACCACACCGATTCAGTCAATCAAACCTGGTTGCGATTAATATTTTAGAGGATAACGCCGGTAATGTCTGGGTAAGTTCTGGTATTTGCAATCATCTGGCTCGTACTTTCGCATTTTTCACATACTTGTTGGGCAGATCCTGGCCTTTTTCTGGCTTGGACCACGTAGTAATGCGGTACCACACCGAAACAGTCAATTGAACGTGGTTGCGATTAATATTTTAGAGGATAACGCCGGTTATTTCGCGGTTAGGTCTGGGATTTGCCCTCATCTGGCTCGTACTTTCGCATTTCTCGCATACTTGTTGGCCAGATCCTGGGCTTTTTCTGGCTTGGATCACGTAGTAATGTGGTAACACACTGTCAATAAAAGCTGGTTCCTAATAGTATTTTAGTGGATAACGCTGGTTATGCTTCGGTTATTTCTGGTATATGCAATCATCTGGCTCATAGTTACGCGTTTTTCGCATACTTGTTGGGCAGATCCTGGCCTTTTTCTGGCTTGGACCACGTAGGAATGCGGTACCACACCGAAACAGTCAATCAAACCTGTTTGCGATTAATATTTTAGAGGATAACGCCGGTAATGTCTGGGTTAGTTCTGGTATTTGCAATCATCTGGCTCGTACTTTCGCATTTTTCGCATACTTGTTGGCCAGATCCTGGGCCTGATTCTGGTTTGGATCACGTAGTAATGTGGTACCACACTGAAACAGTCAATAGAAGCTGGTTCCGAATAGTATTTTAGAGGTTAACGCTGGTTATGCCTGGGTTATTTCTGGTATATGCAATCATCTGGCTCATAGTTACGCGTTTTTCGCATACTTGTTGGGCAGATCCAGGGTTTTTTCTGGTTTGGATTCCGTAGTAATGAGGTTCCACACCGAAACAGTCAATTGAACGTGGTTGCGATTAATATTTTAGAGGATAACGCCGGTTATGTCGCGGTTAGGTCTGGGATTTGCCGTCATCTGGCTCGTACTTTCGCATTTTTCGCATACTTGTTGGCCAGATCCTGGGCTTTTTCTGGCTTGGATCACGTAGTAATGTGGTACCACACTGTCAATAAAAGCTGGTTCCTAATAGTATTTTAGTGGATAACGCTGGTTATGCCTGGGTTATTTCTGGTATTTGCAATCATCTGGCTCATAGTTACGCGTTTTTCGCATACTTGTTGGGCAGATCCTGGCCTTTTTCTGGCTTGGACCACGTAGGAATGCGGTACCACACCGAAACAGTCAATCAAACCTGTTTGCGATTAATATTTTAGAGGATAACGCCGGTAATGTCTGGGTTAGTTCTGGTATTTGCAATCATCTGGCTCGTACTTTCGCATTTTTCGCATACTTGTTGGGCAGATACTGGCCTTTTTCTGGCTTTGACCACGTAGTAATGTGGTACCACACTGAAACAGTCAATTAAACCTGGTTCGAATTAATATTTTAGAGGATAACGCCGGTTATGTCTGGGTTAGGTCTGGTATTTGCCCTCATCTGGCTTGTACTTTCGCATTTTTCGCATACTTGTTGGCCAGATCCTGGCCTTTTTCTGGTATGGATCACGTAGTAATGTGGTACCACACTGAAACAGTCATTAAAAGCTGGTTCCGATTAGTATTTTAGAGGGTAACGCTGGTTATGTCTGGGTTAGTTCTGGTATTTGCAATCATCTGGCTCATACTTTCGCGTTTTTCGCATATATGTTGGGCAGATCCTGGGTTTTTTCTGGTTGGGATCCCGTACTAATGTGATTCCACACCGAAACAGTCAATTAAACCTGATTGCGATTAATATTTTAGAGGATAACGCCGGTTATGTCTGGGTTAGGTCTGGTATGTGCCCTCATCTGGCTCGTGCTTTCGCATTTTTCGCATACTAGTTGGCCAGATCCTGGCCTTTTTCTGGCTTTGACCACGTAGTAATGTGGTATCACACTGATGCAGTCAATTAAACCTGGTTCCGATTAATATTTTAGAGGATAACGCCGGTTATGTCTGGGTTAGGTCTAGTATTTGTCCTCATCTGGCTCGAACTTTCGCATTTTTCGCATACTTGTTGGCCAGATCCTGGCGTTTTTCTAGTATGGATTACGTAGTAATACGGTACCACACTGAAACAGTCAATAAAAGCTTGTTCCGATTAGTATTTTAGGAGATAACGCCGGTTATGTCTGGGTTAGGTCTGGTATTTGCCCTCATCTGGCTCGTACTTTCGCATTTTTCGCTTACTTGTTGGACAGATCTCGGGTTTTTTGTGGTTTGGATCCCGTCGTAATGCGGTTCCACACCGAAACAGTCAATTATACCTGGTTACGATTAATATTTTGGAGGATAACGCTGGTTATGTTTGGGTTAGTTCTGGTATTTGCAATCATCAGGCACATACTTTCGCATTTTTCGCATACTTGTTGGCCAGATCCTGGCCTTTTTCTGGTTTGGATCACGTAGTAATGCGGTAGCACACCTAAACAGTCAATTAAAGCTGGTTGCGATTAGTATTTTAGGGGATAACGCCGGTTATGTCTGGGTTAGGTCTGGTATTTGCACTCATCTGGCTCGTACTTTCGCATTTTTCGCTTACTTGTTGGCCAGATCTCGGGTTTCTTATGGTTTGGATCACGTAGTAATGTGGTACCACAATGAAACGGTCAATAAAAGCTGGTTCCGATTAGTATTTTAGAGGAGAACGCTGGTTATGTCTGGGTTAGTTCTGGTATTTGCAATCATCTGGCTCATACATTCGCGTTTCCCGCATACCTGTTGGCCAGATCCTGGGTTTTTTCTGGTTTGGATCCCGTACTAATGTGATTGCACAACGAAACAGTCAATTAAACCTGGTTGCGATTAATATTTTAAGGGATAACGCCGGTTATGTCTCGGTTAGGTCTGGGATTTGCCCTCATCTGGCTCGTACTTTCGCATTTCTCGAATACTTGTTGGCCAGATCCTGGCCTTTTTCTGGTTTGGATCACGTAGTAATGTGGTACCACACTGAAACAGTCAATTAAACCTGGTTCCGATTAATATTTTGGAGGATAACGCTGGTCGTGTTTGGGTTAGTTCTGGTATTTGCAATCATCAGGTACATACTTTCGCAATTTTCACATACTTGTTGGCCAGATCCTGGCCTTTTTCTGGTTTGGATCACGTAGTAATGTGGTACCACACTGAAGCAGCCAATAAAAGCTGGTTCCGATTATTATTTTAGGGGATAACGCCGGTTATGTCTGGGTTAGGTCTGGTATTTGCCCTCATCTGGCTCGTACTTTCGCATTTTTCGCATACTTGTTGGGCAGATCCAGGGTTTTTTCCGGTTCGGATCATGTAGTAATGCGGTACCACTCCGAAACAGTCAATTAAACCTGTTTGCGATTAATATTTTACAGGATAACGCCGGTTATGTCTCGGTTTGGTCTGGTATTAGCAATCATCTGGCTCGTACTTTCGCATTTTTCGCATACTTGTTGGGCAGATCCTGGCCTTTTTCTGGCTTGGACCACGTAGTAATGTGGTACCACACTGAAACAGTCAATTAAACCTGGTTCCGAGTAATATTTTGGAGGATAACGCCGGTTATGTCTGGGTTAGGTCTGGTATTTGTCCTCATCTGGCTCGTACTTTCGCATTTTTCGCATACTTGTTGGCCAGATCCTGGCCTTTTTCTGGTTTGGATCACGTAGTAATGCGGTACCACACCGAAACAGTCAATAAAAGCTGGTTCCGATTAGTATTTTAGGGGATAACGCCGCTTATGTCTGGGTTAGGTCTGGAATTTGCAATCATCTGGCTTACACTTTCGCGTTTTTCGCCCACTTGTTGGCCGGATCCTGGCCTTTTTCTGGTTTGGATCACGTAGTAATGCGGTACCACACCGAAACAGTGAATTAAACCAGGTTGCGATTAATATTTTAAAGGATATCGCCGGCTATGTCTCGGTTAGGTCTGGGATTTGCCCACATCTGGCTCGTACTTTCGCATTTTTCAAATACTTGTTGGCCAGATGCTGGCCTTTTTCTGGTTTGGATCACGTAGTAATGCGGAACCACTCCGAAACAGTCAATTAAAGCTGGTTGCGATTAATATTTTAGAGGATAACGCCGGTTATGTCTCGGTTAGGTCTGGGATTTGCCCTCATCTGGCTCGTACTTTCGCACTTTTCGCATACTTGTTGGCCAGATCCTGGGCTTTTTCTGGCTTGGATCACGTAGTAATGTGGTAACACACTGTCAATAAAAGCTGGTTCCGAATAGTATTTTAGAGGATAACGCTGGTTATGTCTGGGTTAGTTCTGGTCTTTGCAGTCATCTGGCTCATGCTTACGCGTTTTTCGCATACTTGTTGGGCAGATACTGGGTTTTTTCTGATTTGGATCACGTCGTAATGTGGTACCACACTGAAACAGTCAATAAAAGCTGGTTCCGATTAGTATTTTAGGGGATAACGCCGGTTATGTCTGGGTAAGGTCTAGTATTTGCCCTCATCTGTCTCATACTCTCGCGTTTTTCGCATACTTGTTGGCCTGATCCTGGGATTATTCTGGTTTGGATCCCGTAGTAGTGTGGTTCCACACCGAAACAGTCAATTAATCCCGGTTGCGAATAATATTTTAGAGGATAACGCCGGTTATGTCTGGGTTAGGTCTGGTATTTGCACTCATCTGGCTCGTACTTTCGCATTTTTCGCATACTTGTTGGCCAGATCCAGGGCTTTTTCTGGTTTGCATCACGTACTAATGCGGTACCACACCGAAACA
The DNA here is from genome assembly GCF_051014445.1 of Colletes latitarsis. NCBI lineage: Eukaryota > Metazoa > Arthropoda > Insecta > Hymenoptera > Colletidae > Colletes > Colletes latitarsis. The sequence continues at coordinate 6,096,804 of NC_135137.1, forward strand.
GTCAACTAAACCTGGTTGGGATTAATATATTAGAGGATAACGCCGGTTACGTCTTGGTTAGGTCTGTTATTTGACCTCATCTGGCTCGTACTTTCGCACTTTTCGCATACATGTTGGCCAGATCCTGGGCTTTTTCTGGCTTGGATCACGTAGTAATGTGGTACCACGCTGCCAATAAAAGCTGGTTCCGAATAGTATTTTAGAGGATAACGCTGGTTATGTCTGGGTTATTTCCGGTATTTGCAATCATCTGGCTCATACATACGCGTTTTTCGCATACTTGTTGGGCAGATCCTGGGTTTTTTCTGGTTTGGATGACGTAGTAATGTGGCACCACACTGAAACAGTCAATAAAAGCTGGTTCCGATTAATAGTTTGCAGGATAACGCTGTTTACGTTTTGGTTAGTTCTGGTATTTGCACTCATCTGGCTCGTACTTTCGCATTTTTCGCATACTTGTTGGCGAGATTCAGGGCTTTTTCTGGTTTGGATCATGTAGTAATGTGGTACCACACCGAAACAGTCAATTAAACCTGTTTGCGATTAATATTTTAGAGGATAACGCCGGTAATGTCTGGGTTAGTTCTGGTATTTGCAATCATCTGGCTCGTACTTTCGCTTTTTTCGCATACTTGTTGGCCAGATCCTGGGTTTTTTCTTGTTTGGATCACGTAGTAATGCGGTACCACACCGAAACAGTCAACTAAACCTGTGTTGGGATTAATATTTTAGAGGATAACGCCGGTTACGTCTTGGTTAGGTCTGGTATTTGCCCTCATCTGGCTCGTACTTTCGCACTTTTCGCATACTTGTTGGCCAGATCCTGGGCTTTTTCTGGCTTGGATCACGTAGTAATGTGGTACCTCACTGTCAATAAAAGCTGGTTCCAAATAGTACTTTGGAGGATAACGCTGGTTATGTCTGGATTATTTCTGGTATATGCAATCATCTGGCTCATACTTACGCGTTTTTCGCATACTTGTTGGGCAGATCCTGGCCTTTTTCTGGCTTGGACCACGTAGTAATGCGGTACCACACCGAAACAGCCAATCAAACCTGGTTGCGATTAATATTTTAGAGGATAACGCCGGTTATGTCTCGGTTTGGTCTGGTATATGCAATCATCTGGCTCATACTTACGCGTTTTTCGCATACTTGTTGGGCAGATCCTGGGCTTTTTCAGACTTTGACATGGCAGTAATGTGGTACCACACCGATTCAGTCAATCAAACCTGGTTGCGATTAATATTTTAGAGGATAACGCCGGTAATGTCTGGGTAAGTTCTGGTATTTGCAATCATCTGGCTCGTACTTTCGCATTTTTCACATACTTGTTGGGCAGATCCTGGCCTTTTTCTGGCTTGGACCACGTAGTAATGAGGTTCCACACCGAAACAGTCAATTCAACGTGGTTGCGATTAATATTCTAGAGGATAACGCCGGTTATGTCGCGGTTAGGTCTGGGATTTGCCGTCATCTGGCTCGTACTTTCGCATTTTTCGCATACTTGTTGGCCAGATCCTGGGCTTTTTCTGGCTTGGATCACGTAGTAATGTGGTACCACACTGTCAATAAAAGCTGGTTCCTAATAGTATTTTAGTGGATAACGCTGGTTATGCCTGGGTTATTTCTGGTATTTGCAATCATCTGGCTCATAGTTACGCGTTTTTCGCATACTTGTTGGGCAGATCCTGGCCTTTTTCTGGCTTGGACCACGTAGGAATGCGGTACCACACCGAAACAGTCAATCAAACCTGTTTGCGATTAATATTTTAGAGGATAACGCCGGTAATGTCTGGGTTAGTTCTGGTATTTGCAATCATCTGGCTCGTACTTTCGCATTTTTCGCATACTTGTTGGGCAGATACTGGCCTTTTTCTGGCTTTGACCACGTAGTAATGTGGTACCACACTGAAACAGTCAATTAAACCTGGTTCGAATTAATATTTTAGAGGATAACGCCGGTTATGTCTGGGTTAGGTCTGGTATTTGCCCTCATCTGGCTTGTACTTTCGCATTTTTCGCATACTTGTTGGCCAGATTCTGGGCTTTTTTTGGCTTGCATCACGTAGTAACGTGGTACCACACTGAAACTGTCCATTAAACCTGGTTTCGATCAATATTTTAGAGGATAACGCATGTTAGGTCTATGTTAGGTCTGGGATTTGCTCTCATCAGGCTCATACATTCAGATTTTCCGCATACTTGTTGGCCAGATCCTGGCCTTTTTCTGGCCTTGACCACGTAGTAATCTGGTACCACACTGAAACATTCAATTAATCCAGGATGCGATTAATATTTTAGAGGATAACGCCGGTTATGTCAGGGTTAGGTCTGGTATTTGCCCTCATCTGGCTCATACTTTCGCGTTTTTCGCATACTTGTTGGACAGACCCTGGGTTTTTTCTGCTTTGGATCCCGTAATAATGTGGTTCCATACCGAAGCAGTGAATTAAACCAGGTTGTAATTAATATTTTAAAGGATATCGCCGGTTATGTCTCGGTTAGGTCTGGGATTTGCCCTCATCTGGCTCGTACTTTCGCATTTCTCGCATACTTGTTGGCCAGATCCTGGCCTTTTTCTGGTCTGGATCACGTAGTAATGTGGTACCACACTGAAACAGTCAATAAAAGCTGGTTCCGATTAGTATTTTAGAGGGTAACGCTGGTTATGTCTGGGTTAGTTCTGGTATTTGCAATCATCTGGCTCATACTTTCGCGTTTTTCGCATACCTGTTGGACAGATCCTGGGTTTTTTCTGGTTTGGATCCCGTACTAATGTGATTCCACACCGAAACAGTCAATTAAACCTGGTTGCGATTAGTATATTAGAGGATAACGCCGGTTATGTCTGGGTTAGGTCTGGTATGGCCTTTTTCTGGCTTTGACCACGCAGTAATGTAGTATCACACTGAAGCAGTCAATTCAACCTGGTTCCGGTTAATATTTTAGAGGATAACGCCGGTTATGTCTGGGTTAGGTCTGGTATTTGCCCACATCTGGCTCGAACTTTCGCATTTTTCGCATAGTTGTTGGCCAGATCCTGGCCTTTTTCTGGTATGGATCACGTAGTAATGTGGTACCACACTGAAACAGTCATTAAAAGCTGGTTCCCATTAGTATTTTAGAGGGTAACGCTGGTTATGTCTGGGTTAGTTCTGGTATTTGCAATCATCTGGCTCATACTTTCGCGTTTTTCGCATACTTGTTGGCCAGATCCTGGCCTTTTTCTGGTTTGGATCACGTAGTAATGTGGTACCACACTGAAGCAGTCAATTAAACCTGGTTCCGATTAATATTTTAGAGGATAACGCCGGTTATGTTTGCGTTAGGTCTGGTATTTGCCCTCATCTGGCTCGTACTTTCGCATTTTTCGCTTACTTGTTGGCCAGATCTCGGGTTTTTTGTGGTTTGGATCCCGTCGTAATGTGGTTCCACACCGAAACAGTCAATTAAACCTGGTTACGATTAATATTTTGGAGGATAACGCTGGTTATGGTTGGGTTAGTTCTGGTATTTGCAATCATCAGGCACATACTTTCGCATTTTTCGCATACTTGTTGGCCAGATCCTGGCCTTTTTCTGGTATGGATAACGTAGTAATGCGGTAGCACACCCAAACAGTCAATTAAAGCTGGTTGCGATTAATATTTTAGAGGATAACGGCGGTTATGTCTGGGTTAGGTCTGGTATTTGCCCTCATCTGGCTCGTACTTTCGCATTTTTCGCTTACTTGTTGGCCAGATCTCGGGTTTTTTGTGGTTTGGATCACGTAGTAATGTGGTACCACACTGAAACAGTCAATAAAAGCTGGTTCCGATTAGTATTTTAGAGGAGAACGCTGGTTATGTCTGGGTTAGTTCTGGTATTTGCAATCTTCTGGCTCATACTTTCGCGTTTTTCGCATACCTGTTGGCCAGATCCTGGGTTTTTTCTGGTTTGGATCCCGTACTAATGTGATTCCAAACCGAAACAGTCAATTAAACGTGGTTGCGATTAATATTTTAGAGGATAACGCCGGTTATGTCTCGGTTAGGTCTGGGATTTGCCCTCATCTGGCTCGTACTTTCGCATTTCTCGCATACTTGTTGGCCAGATCCTGGCCTTTTTCTGGTTTGGATAACGTAGTAATGTGGTACCACGCTGAAACAGTCAATTAGACCTGGTTCAGGTTAATACTTTGGAGGATAACGCTGGTTGTGTTTGGGTTAGTTCTGGTATTTGCAATCATCAGGCACACACTTTCGCAATTTTCGCATACTTGTTGGCCAGATCCTGGCCTTTTTCTGGCTTGGACCACGTAGTAATGCGGTACCACACCGAAACAGTAAACTAAACTGATTGCGATTAATATTTTAGAGGATAGCGCAGGTTATGTCTCGGTTAGGTCTGGGATTTGCCCTCATCTGTCTCGAACTTTCGCATTTTTCGCATACTTGTTGGCCAGATCCTGGGCTTTTCCATGCTTTGACGTGGCAGTAATGTGGTACCACACTGAAACAGTCAATTAAACCTGGTTCCGATTAATATTTTGGAGGACAACGCTGGTTGTGTTTGGGTTAGTTCTGGTATTTGCAATCATCAGGCACATACTTTCGCATTTCTCGCATACTTGTTGGCCAGATCCTGGCCTTTTTCTGGTTTGGATCCCGCAGTAATGTGGTTCCACACCGAAGCAGTCAATTAATCCAGGATGCGATTAATATTTTAGACGATAACGCCGGTTATGTCTCGGTTAGGTCTGGGATTTGCCCTCATCTGGCTCAAACTTTCGCATTTCTCGCATACTTGTTGGCCAGATCCTGGCCTTTTTCTGGTTTGGATCACGTAGTAATGTGGTACCACACTGAAACAGTCAATAAAAGCTGGTTCCGATTAGTATTTTAGGGGATAACGCCGGTTATGTCTGTGTTAGGTCTGGTATTTGCCCTCATCTGGCTCGTACTTTCGCATTTTTCGCTTACTTGTTGGCCAGATCTCGGGTTTTTTGTGGTTTGGATCCCGTCGTAATGTGGTTCCACAACGAAACAGTCAATTAAACCTGGTTACGATTAATATTCTAGAGGATAACGCTGGTTATGTCTGGGTTAGTTCTGGTATTTGCAATCATCTGGCTCATACTTACGCGTTTTTCGCATACTTGTTGGGCAGATCCAGGGCTTTTTCTGGCTTGGACCACGTAGTAATGCGGTACCACACCGAAGCAGTCAATCAAACCTGGTTGCGATTAATATTTTAGAGGATAACGCGGGTTATGTCTCGGTTAGGTCTGGGATTTGTCCTCATCTGGCTCGTACTTTCGAATTATTCGAATACTTGTTGTCCAGATCCTGGGCTTTTTCAGGCTAGGATCACGTAGTAATGAGGTACCACACTGAAACAGTCAATTAAACCTGGTTCCGATTAATATTTTGGAGGATAACGCTGGTTGTGTTTGGGTTAGTTCTGGTATTTGCAATCATCAGGCACATACTTTCGCAATTTTCGCATACTTGTTGGCCAGATCCTGGCCTTTTTCTGGTTTGGATCACGTAGTAATGTGGTACCACACTGAAACAGTCAATTAAACCTGGTTCCGATTAATATTTTGGAGGATAACGCTGGTTGTGTTTGGGTTAGTTCTGGTATTTGCAATCATCAGGCACATACTTTCGCAATTTTCGCATACTTGTTGGCCAGATCCTGGCCTTTTTCTGGTTTGGATCACGTAGTAATGTGGTACCACACTGAAACAGTCAATAAAAGCTGGTTCCGATTAGTATTTTAGGGGATAACGCCGGTTATGTCTGGGTTAGGTCTGGTATTTGCCCTCATCTGGCTCGTACTTTCGCATTTCTCGCATACTTGTTGGCCAGATCCTGGCCTTTTTCTGGTTTGGATAACGTAGTAATGTGGTACCACGCTGAAACAGTCAATTAGACCTGGTTCAGGTTAATACTTTGGAGGATAACGCTGGTTGTGTTTGGGTTAGTTCTGGTATTTGCAATCATCAGGCACACACTTTCGCAATTTTCGCATACTTGTTGGCCAGATCCTGGCCTTTTTCTGGCTTGGACCACGTAGTAATGCGGTACCACACCGAAACAGTAAACTAAACTGATTGCGATTAATATTTTAGAGGATAGCGCAGGTTATGTCTCGGTTAGGTCTGGGATTTGCCCTCATCTGTCTCGAACTTTCGCATTTTTCGCATACTTGTTGGCCAGATCCTGGGCTTTTTCATGCTTTGACGTGGCAGTAATGTGGTACCACACTGAAACAGTCAATTAAACCTGGTTCCGATTAATATTTTGGAGGACAACGCTGGTTGTGTTTGGGTTAGTTCTGGTATTTGCAATCATCAGGCACATACTTTCGCATTTCTCGCATACTTGTTGGCCAGATCCTGGCCTTTTTCTGGTTTGGATCCCGCAGTAATGTGGTTCCACACCGAAGCAGTCAATTAATCCAGGATGCGATTAATATTTTAGACGATAACGCCGGTTATGTCTCGGTTAGGTCTGGGATTTGCCCTCATCTGGCTCAAACTTTCGCATTTCTCGCATACTTGTTGGCCAGATCCTGGCCTTTTTCTGGTTTGGATCACGTAGTAATGTGGTACCACACTGAAACAGTCAATAAAAGCTGGTTCCGATTAGTATTTTAGGGGATAACGCCGGTTATGTCTGTGTTAGGTCTGGTATTTGCCCTCATCTGGCTCGTACTTTCGCATTTTTCGCTTACTTGTTGGCCAGATCTCGGGTTTTTTGTGGTTTGGATCCCGTCGTAATGTGGTTCCACAACGAAACAGTCAATTAAACCTGGTTACGATTAATATTCTAGAGGATAACGCTGGTTATGTCTGGGTTAGTTCTGGTATTTGCAATCATCTGGCTCATACTTACGCGTTTTTCGCATACTTGTTGGGCAGATCCAGGGCTTTTTCTGGCTTGGACCACGTAGTAATGCGGTACCACACCGAAGCAGTCAATCAAACCTGGTTGCGATTAATATTTTAGAGGATAACGCGGGTTATGTCTCGGTTAGGTCTGGGATTTGTCCTCATCTGGCTCGTACTTTCGAATTATTCGAATACTTGTTGTCCAGATCCTGGGCTTTTTCAGGCTAGGATCACGTAGTAATGAGGTACCACACTGAAACAGTCAATTAAACCTGGTTCCGATTAATATTTTGGAGGATAACGCTGGTTGTGTTTGGGTTAGTTCTGGTATTTGCAATCATCAGGCACATACTTTCGCAATTTTCGCATACTTGTTGGCCGGATCCTGGCCTTTTTCTGGTTTGGATCACGTAGTAATGCAGTACCACACCGGAACAGTGAATTAAACCTGGTTGCGATTAATATTTTAGAGGATAGCCCCGGTTATGTCTCGGTTAGGTCTGGGATTTGCCATCATCTGGCTCGTACTTTCGCATTTTTCGCATATTTGTTGGCCAGATCCTGGCCTTTTTCTGGTTTGGATCCCGTAGTAATGTGGTTCCACACCGAAGCAGTCAATTATTCCAGGATGCGATTAATATTTTAGAGGATAACGCAGGTTATGTCTCGGTTAGGTCTGGGATTTGCCCTCATCTGGCTCATACTTTCGCGTTTTTCGCATACTTGTTGGCCAGACCCTGGGTTTTTTCTGCTTTGGATCCCGTAATAATGTGGTTCCACACCGAAGCAGTGAATTAAACCGGGTTGCGATTAATATTTTAAAGGATATCGCCGGCTATGTCTCGGTTAGGTCTGGTATTTGCCCTCATCTGGCTCGTACTTTCGCATTTTTCGCTTACTTGTTGGCCAGATCTCGGGTTTTTTGTGGTTTGGATCCCGTCGTAATGTGGTTCCACACCGAAACAGTCAATTAAACCTGGTTACGATTAATATTTTGGAGGATAACGCTGGTTATGTTTGGGTTAGTTCTGGTATTTGCAATCATCAGGCACATACTTTCGCATTTTTCGCATACTTGTTGGCCAGATCCTGGCCTTTTTCTGGTTTGGATCACGTAGTAATGCGGTAGCACACCTAAACAGTCAATTAAAGCTGGTTGCGATTAATATTTTAGAGGATAACGCCGGTTATGTCTCGGTTAGGTCTGGTATTTGCTCTCATCTGGCTCGTACTTTCGCACTTTTCGCATACTTGTTGGCCAGATCCTGGGCTTTTTCTGGCTTGGATCACGTAGTAATTTGGTAACACACTGTCAATAAAAGCTGGTTCCGAATAGCATTCTAGACGATAACGCTGGTTATGTCTCGGTTTGGTATGGTATTAGCAATCATCTGGCTCGTACTTTCGCATTTTTCGCATACTTGTTGGGCAGATCCTGGCCTTTTTCTGGCTTGGACCACGTAGTAATGCGGTACCACACCGAAACAGTCAATCAAACCTGGTTGCGATTAATATTTTAGAGGATAACGCCGGTTATGTCTCGGTTAGATCTGGGATTTGTCCTCATCTGGCTCGTACTTTCGAATTATTCGCATACTTGTTGTCCAGATCCTGGGCTTTTTCAGGCTAGGATCACGTAGTAATGTGGTACCACACTGAAACAGTCAATAAAAGATGGTTCCAATTAGTATTTTTGAGGACACCGCCGGCTATGTCTCGGCTAGGTCTGGGATTTGCCCTCATCTGGCTCGTACATTCACATTTTTCAAATACTTGTCGGCCAGATCCTGGCCTTTTTCTGGATTGGACCACGTAGTAATGTGGTACCACACTGAAACAGTCAATTAAACCTGGTTCCGAGTTATATTTTAGAGGATGACGCCGGTTATGTCTGGGTTAGGTCTGGTATTTGCCCTCATCTGGCTCGTACTTTCGCATTTTTCGCTTACTTGTTGGCCAGATCCTGGCCTTTTTCTGGTTTGGATCCCGCAGTAATGTGGTTCCACACCGAAGCCGTCAATTAATCCAGGATGCGATTAATATTTTAGAGGATAACGCCGGTTATGTCTGGGTGAGGTCTGGGATTTGCCCTCATCTGGCTCGTACTTTCGCATTTTTCGCTTACTTGTTGGCCAGATCCTGGCCTTTTTCTGGTTTGGATCACGTAGTAATACGGTACCACACCGAAACAGTAAACTAAACCTGGTTGCGATTAATATTTTAGAGGATAGCGCAGGTTATGTCTCGGTTAGGTCTGGGATTTGCCCTCATCTGCCTCGTACTTTCGCATTTTTCGCATACTTGTTGGCCAGATCCTGGCCTTTTTCTGGTTTGGATCCCGCAGTAATGTGGTTCCACACCGAAGCAGTCAATTAATCCAGGATGCGATTAATATTTTAGAGGATAACGCCGGTTATGTCTCGGTTAGGTCTGGGATTTGCCCTCATCTGGCTCAAACTTTCGCATTTCTCGCATACTTGTTGGCCAGATCCTGGCCTTTTTCTGGTTTGGATCACGTAGTAATGTGGTACCACACTGAAACAGTCAATAAAAGCTGGTTCCGATTAGTATTTTAGAGGATAACGCTGGTTATGGTTGGGTTAGTTCTGGTATTTGCAATCATCAGGCACATACTTTCGCGTTTTTCGCATACTTGTTGGCCGGATCCTGGCCTTTTTCTGGTTTGGATCACGTAGTAATGCAGTACCACACTGAAACAGTCAACTAAACCTGGTTCCGAGTAATATTTTAGAGGATAACGCCGGTTATGTCTGGGTTAGGTCTGGTATTTGCCCTCATCTGGCTCGTACTTTCGCATTTTTCGCTTACTTGTTGGCCAGATCCTGGCCTTTTTCTGGTTTGGATCCCGCAGTAATGTGGTTCCACACCGAAGCAGTCAATTAATCCAGGATGCGATTAATAGTTTAGAGGATAACGCCGGTTATGTCTCGGTTAGGTCTGGGATTTGCCCTCATCTGGCTCAAACTTTCGTATTTCTCGCATACTTGTTGGCCAGATCCTGGCCTTTTTCTGGTTTGGATCACGTAGTAATGTGGTACCACACTGAAACAGTCAATAAAAGCTGGTTCCGATTAGTATTTTAGAGGATAACGCTGGTTATGTCTGGGTTAGTTCTGGTACTTGCAATCATCTGGCTCATAATTTCGCATTTTTCGCATACTTGTTGGCCAGATCCTGGCCTTTTTCTGGCTTTGACCACGTAGTAATGTGGTACCACACTGAAGCAGTCAATTAAACCTGGTTCCGATTAATATTTTAGAGGATAACGCCGGTTATGTCTGGGTTAGGTCTGGTATTTGCCCTCATCTGTCTCGAACTTTCGCATTTTTCGCATACTTGTTGGCCAGATCCTGGCCTTTTTCTGGTTTGGATCACGTAGTAATACGGTACCACACCGAAACAGTAAACTGAACCTGGTTGCGATTAATATTTTAGAGGATAGCGCAGGTTATGTCTCGGTTAGGTCTGGGATTTGCCCTCATCTGCCTCGTACTTTCGCATTTTTTGCATACTTGTTGGCCAGATCCTGGGCTTTTTCATGCTCTGACGTGGCAGTAATGTGGTACCACACTGAAACAGTCAATTAAACCTGGTTCCGATTAATATTTTGGAGGACAACGCTGGTTGTGTTTGGGTTAGTTCTGGTATTTGCAATCATCAGGCACATACTTTCGCATTTTTCGCATACTTGTTGGCCAGATCCTGGCCTTTTTCTGGTTTGGATCACGTAGTAATGCAGTACCACACTGAAACAGTCAATTAAACCTGGTTACGATTAATATTTTGGAGGATAACGCTGGTTATGGTTGGGTTAGTTCTGGTACTTGCAATCATCAGGCACATACTTTCGCATTTTTCGCATACTTGTTGGCCAGATACTGGCCTTTTTCTGGTTTGGATAACGTAGTAATGCGGTAGCACACCCAAACAGTCAATTAAAGCTGGTTGCGATTAATATTTTAGAGGATAACGCCGGTTATGTCTCGGTTAGGTCTGGGATTTGCCCTCATCTGGCTCAAACTTTCGCATTTCTCGCATACTTGTTGGCCAGATCCTGGCCTTTTTCTGGCTTTGACCACGTAGTAATGTGGTACCACACTGAAGCAGTCAATTAAACCTGGTTCCGATTAATATTTTAGAGGATAACGCCGGTTATGTCTGGGTTAGGTCTGGTATTTGCCCTCATCTGTCTCGAACTTTCGCATTTTTCGCATACTTGTTGGCCAGATCCTGGCCTTTTTCTGGCTTTGACCACGTAGTAATCTGGTGCCACACTGAAACAGTCAATGAATCCAGGATGCGATTAATATTTTAGAGGATAACGCAGAGTATGTCTCGGTTAGGTCTGGGATTTGCCCTCATCTGGCGCGTACTTTCGCATTTGTCGCATACTTGTTGGCCAGATCCTGGGCTTTTTCTGGCTGGGTCACGTAGTAATGTGGTACCACACTGAAACAGTCAATAGAAGCTGGTTCCGAATAGTATTTTAGAGGATAACGCAAGTTACGTCTGGGTTAGTTCTGGTATTCGCAATCATCTGGCTCATACTTTCGCGTTTTTCGCATACTTGTTGGCCAGATCCTGGGTTTTTTCTGCTTTGGATCCCGTAATAATGAGGTTCCACACCGAAGCAGTAAATTAACCCGGGTTGCGATTAATATTCTAAAGGATATCGCCGGTTATGTCTCGGTTAGGTCTGGGATTTGCCCTCATCTGGCTCGTACTTTCGCATTTTTCAAATACTTGTTGGCCAGATCCTGGGTTTTTTCTGGTATGGATAACGTAGTAATGTGGTTCCCCACCGATGCAGTCAATTAATCCAGGATGCGATTAATATTTTAGAGCATAACGCCGGTTATGTCTCGGTTAATTCTGGGATTTGCCCTCATCTGGCGCGTACTTTTGCATTTCTCGCAAACTTGTTGGCCAGATCCTGGCCTTTTTCTGGTTTGGATCACGTAGTATTGTGGTACCACATCGGAGCAGTCAATTAAACCTGGTTGCGATTAATATTTTAGAGGATAACGCTGGTTATGGCTGTGTTAGGTCTGGTATTTGCCCTCATCTGGCTCGTACTTTCGCATTTTTCCCATACATGTTGGCCAGATCCTGGCCTTTTTCTGGTTTGGATCACGTAGTAATGTGGTACCACATCGAAACTGCCAACTAAACCTGGTTGCGATCAATATTTTAGAGGATAACGCCGGTTATGTCTCGGTTAATTCTGGGATTTGCCCTCATCTGGCGCGTACTTTTGCATTTCTCGCAAACTTGTTGGCCAGATGCAGTGCTTTTTCTGGTTTGGATCCCGTAGTAATGTGGTTCCACACCGAAGCCGTCAGTTAATCCAGGATGCGATTAATAATTTAGAGGATAACGCCGGTTATGTCTCGGTTAGGTCTGGGATTTGCCCTCATCTGGCTCGTACTTTCGCATTTTTCGCATACTTGTTGGCCAGACACCGGGGCTTTTTCTGACTTGGGTCACGTAGTAATGTGGTACCACAACGGAGCAGTCAATTAAACCTGGATTCGATCAATATTTTAGGGGATAACACCGGTTAGGTCAGGGTTAGGACTGGTATTTGCAAACATCTGCCTCATACTTTCGCATTTTTCGCATACTTGTTCGCCAGATCCTGGGCTTTTTCTGACTTGGGTCACGCAGTAATGTGGTCCCACACTGAAACAGTCAGTAAAACCTGGTTCCGATTAATATTTTAGTGGATAACGCCGGTTATGTCTGGGTTAGTTCTGGTATTTGCAATCATATGGCTCATCCTTTCGCATTTTTGGCATACTTTTTGGCCAGATCCTGCGTTTTCTCTGGTTTGCATCAGGTAGTAATGTGGTGCCACACCGAAACAGTCAATTAAGCCTGGTTGCGTTTAATATTTTAGAGGTTAACGCCGGTTAAGTCTGGGTTAGGTCTGGTATTTGCCATCATCTAGCTCATCCTTTCGCATTTTTCGCATACTTGAATGGCCAGATCCTGGGTTTTTTTCTGGTTAGGATCACGTATTAATGTGGCGCCACACTGAAATAGTCAATTAAACCTGGATTCGATCAATATTTTAGAGGACAACACAGGTTAGGTTTGTGTACGGACTGGTATTTGCAATAATCTGCCTCATACTTTTGCATTTTTCGCATACTTGTTGGCCAGATCCTGGGCTTCTTCTGATTTGGATCACGTAGTAATATGGTACCACACTGTAACAGTCAACTAATCCTGGATTCGATCGATATTGTAGAGGCTGACACCGGTCAGGTCTTGGTTGCGTCTGGTATTTGCAACCATATGGCTCATCCTTCCGCATTTTTGGCATACTTATTGGCCAGATCCTGGGCTTTTTCTGATTTGGATCACGTAGTAATGTGGTACCACACTGTAACAGTCAACTAATCCTGGATTTGATCAATATTGTAGCGGCTGACACCGGTTAGGTCTTGGTTGCGTCTGGTATTTGCAATCATATGGCTCATCCTTTCGCATTTTTGGCATACTTTTTGGCCACATCCTGGGTTTTTTCTGGTTTGGATCACGTACTAATGTGGTACCACACTGAAATAATCTATAAAACCTTGTTCCGATCAATATTTTAGGGGATAACACCGTTTAGGTCTGGGTTAGGTCTGGTATTTGCAAACGTCTGCCTCATACTTTCGCATACTTCGCATACTTGTTGGCCAGATCCTGGGACTTTTTCTGGATAGCATCACGTATTAATGTGGTACCACACTGAAATAGTCAATAAAACCTGGTTTCGATCAATATTTTAGGGGATAACACCGGTTAGGTCTGGGTTAGGTCTGGTATTTGCAATGATCTGCCTGGTACTTTCCCAACTTTCGCATACTTGTTGGCCAGATCCTGGGTTTTTTTCTGGTTAGGATCACGTATTAAAGTGGTACCACACGGAAATATTCCATTCAACCTGGATTCGATCAATATTGTAGAGGCTGACACCGGTTGTGTCTGGGTTGCGTCTGGTATTTGCTGTCATCTGCCTGATACTTTCGCAACTTTCGCATTCTTGTTGGGCAGGTCCTGGGTTTTTTTCTGGTTAGGATCACGTATTAATGTGGTACCACACTGAAATAGTCAATAAAACCTGGTTTTGAGCAATATTTTAGGCGATAGCACCGGTTATGTCTGGGTTAGGTCTGGTATTTGCTACCAACTGGCTCACACTTTCACATTTTTCACATATTTGTTGGCCAGATCCTGGGTTTTTTCTGGTTTGGATCACGTAGTAATGTGGTACCACAACGAAACAGTCAATTAAACCTGGTTTTGATCAATATTTTAGTGGATAACGCCGGTTATGTCTGGGTTAGGTCTTGTATTTGCCATCATCTAGCTCATACTTTCGCATCTTTCGCATACTTGTTGGCCAGATCCTGGGCTTTTTCTGATTTGGATCACGTACTAACGTGGTACCACACTAAAACAGTCAATTAAACGCGGTTCCGAGTAATATATTGGAGGATAACGCCGGTCATATCTGGGTTAGGTCTGGTATTTGCCATCACCTAGCTCACACTTTCGCATTTTTCGCATACTTGTTGTCCTGATCCTGGGCTTTTTCTTGTTTGTATCACGTAGGAATGTGGTACCACACTGAAACAGTCAAGGGTGGTTTCGATCAATATTTTAGAGGATAACACTGGTTAGGTCTGGGTTACGTCTGGTATTTCCAATCATCTGCCTGATACTTTCGCATTTTTCGCATACTTGTTGGCCACATCCTGGGCTTTTTCTGATTAGGATCACGTAGTAATGTGGTACCACACTGACACAGTCTTTTAAACCTGGTTTCGATCAACATTTTACGGGATAACACCGGTTAGGTCTAGGTTACGTCTGGTATTTGCAATCATCATCCTCATACTTTCGCATTTTTCGCATACTTGTGGGCCAGATCCTGGGCTTTTTCTGATTTGGATCATGTAGTAATGTGGTACTACACTGAAGTAGTAAATAAAACCTGGTTTTGATCAATATTTTAGGGGATATCACCGGTTAGGTCTGGGTTGGGACTGGTATTACCAATCATCTGGCTCATACTTTCGCATCTTTCGCATACTTGTTGGCCAGATACTGGGTCTTTTTCTGGATAGGATCACGTATTAATGTGGTACCACACTGAAATAGTCAATAAAACCTCGTTTTGAACAATATTTTAGGCGATAACACCGGTTAGGTCTGGGTTAGGTCTGGTATTTGCTATCATCTGGCTCATACTTTCGCACTTTTCGCATACATGTTGGCAAATCCTGAGCTTTTTCTAATATGGATCACGTACTTATGTGGCACCACACTAAAACAGTCAATTAAACGTGGTTCCGAGTAATACTTTGGAGGATAACGCCGGTTATGTCTGGGTTAGGTCTTGTATTTGCATTAATCATGCTCACACTTTCGCATCTTCCGCATACTTGTTGGCCAGATCCTGGGCTTTTTCTGGTTTGGATCACGTAGTAATGTGGCACCACACCGAAACAGTCAATAAAACCTGGTTGCGATTATTATTTTAGAGGACATCGCTGGTTATGTCTGGGTTAGGTCTGGTATTTGCTACCAACTGGGTCACACTTTCACATTTTTCACATATTTGTTGGCCAGATCCTGGGTTTTTTCTGGTTTGGATCACGTAGTAATGTGGTACCACAACGAAACAGCCAATGAAACCTGGTTTTGTTCAATATTTTAGGGGATAACGCCGGTTATGTCTGGGCTAGGTCTTGTATTTGCCATCATCTAGCTCATACTTTCGCATCTTTCGCATACTTGTTGGCCAGATCCTGGGCTTTTTCTGATTTGGATCACGTACTAATGTGGTACCAGACTAAAACAGTCAATTAAACGCGGTTCCGAGTAATATATTGGAGGATATCGCCGGCCATATCTGGGTTAGGTCTGGTATTTGCCATCACCTAGCTCATACTTTCGCATTTTTCGCATACTTGTTGGCCTGATCCTGGGCTTTTTCTTGTTTGTATCACGTAGTAATGTGGTACCACACTGAAACAGTCAAGGGTGGTTTCGATCAATATTTTAGAGGATAACACTGGTTAGGTCTGGGTTACGTCTGGTATTTCCAATCATCTGCCTGATACTTTCGCATTTTTCGCATACTGTGTGGCCACATCCTGGGCTTTTTCTGACTTGGGTCACGTAGTAATGTGGTACCACACTGAAACAGTCAATAAAACCTGGTTCCGATTAATATTTTGGAGGATAACGCCGGTTATGTCTGGGTTAGTTCTGGTATTTGCCATCATCTAGCTCATACTTTCCCATTTTTCGCATACTTGGATGGCAAGATCCTGGGCTTTTTCTGATTAGGATCACGTAGTAATGTGGTACTACACTGAAGTAGTAAATAAAACCTGGTTTTGATCAATATTCTAGGGGATAACACCGGTTAGGTCTGGGTTAGGACTGGTATTACCAATCATCTGGCTCATACTTTCGCATCTTTCGCATACTTGTTTGCCAGATACTGGGTCTTTTTCTGGATAGGATCACGTATTAATGTGGTACCACACTGAAACAGTCAATAAAACCTGGTTCCGATTAATATTTTGGAGGATAACGCCGGTTATGTCTGGGTTAGTTCTGGTATTTGCCATCATCTAGCTCATACTTTCCCATTTTTCGCATACTTGGATGGCAAGATCCTGGGCTTTTTCTGATTAGGATCACGTAGTAATGTGGTACCACACTGATACAGTCTTTTAAACTTGGCTTCGATGAACATTTTACGGGACAACACCGGTTAGGTCTAGGTTACGTCTGGTATTTGCAATCATCATCCTCATACTTTCGCATCTTTCGCATACTTGTTGGCCAGATACTGGGTCTTTTTCTGGATAGGATCACGTATTAATGTGGTACCACAACGAAACAGTCAATTAAACCTGGTTTTGATCAATATTTTAGGGGATAACACTGGTTAGGTCTGGGTTACGTCTGGTATTTCCAATCATCTGCCTGATACTTTCGCATTTTTCGCATACTTCTTGGCCACATCCTGGGCTTTTTCTGACTTGGGTCACGTAGTAATGTGGTACCACACTGAAACAGTCAATAAAACCTGGTTCCGATTAATATTTTAGAGGATAATGCCGGTTATGTCTGTGTCAGTTCTGGTATTTGCAATCATCTGGCTCATACTTTCGCATCTTTCTCATACTCGTTGGCCAGATCCTGGGTTTTTTTCTGGATAGGATCACGTATTAACGTGGTGCCACACTGAAACAGTCAATTAAACGTGATTCCGATTAATATTTTGGAGGATAAGGCCGGTTAGGTCTAGGTTACGTCTGGTATTTGCAATCATCATCCTCATACTTTCGCATTTTTGCATACTTGAATGGCCAGATCCTGGGTTTTTTTCTGGATAGGGTCACGTATTAATGTGGTGCCACACTGAAATAGTCAATTGAACCTGGTTTCGATGAATATTTTTGAGGATAACACCGGTTAGGTCTGGGTTACGTCTGGTATTTTCAATCATCTGCCTCATACTTTCGCTTTTTTAACATACTTGTTGGGCAGATCCTGGGTGTTTCCTGGTTTGGATCACGTTGTAAAGTGGTACGACGCGGAAACAGTCAATTAAACCTGGTTACGATCAATATTTTAGAGGATAACGCCAGTTATGTCGGAGTAAGGTCTGGTATTTGTAATCATCTGTCTCATACTTTCGCATATTTCGTATACTTGTTGACCAGATCCTGGCCTATTTCTGGTTTGGATCACCTAGTAATGTGGTACCACAACGAAGCAGTCAACTAAACCTGGTTGCAATTAATATTTTAGAGGATATGGTCGGTTATGTCTGGGTTAGGTCTGATATTAGCCTTCATCTAGCTCATAGTTTCACATATTTCGCATACTTGAATGGCCAGAGCCTAGGCTTTTTCTGGTTTGGATCACGTAGTAAAGTTGTACCACACTGAAACAGTCAATTAAACCAGTTTTCGGTCAATATTTCAGGGGATAACACCGGTTATGTCTGGGTTAGTTCTGGTATTTGAAATCATCTGGCTCATACTCTCGCATTTTTCGCATACTTGTTGCCCAGATGCTGGGTTTTTTCTGGTTTGCATCACGTGGAAAAGTGGTACCACACTGGAACAGTCAATTAAGCCTGTTTTTGATCAATATTTTGCAGGATAACACCGGTTAGGTCAGGGTTACGTCTGATATATCCAGTCATCTGGCTCATACTCTCGCATATTTCGCATACTTGAATGGCCAGATCCTAGGCTTTTTCTAGTTTGGATCACGTAGTAATGTGGTACCACACTGATACAGTCAATTGAACCTGATTCCGATCAATATTTTAGAGGATAACACCGTTTAGGTCTGGGTTGCGTCTGGTATTTGCAATCATCTCCCTCATACTTTCGCATTTTTCGCATACTTCTTGGCCAGATCCTGGGTTCTTTTCACGTTAGGATCACGTATTAATGTGGTGGCACACTGAAGTAGTCAATTCAACCTGGATTCGATGAATATTTTAGAGGATATGGCCGGTTATGTCTGGGTTAGGTCTGGTATTAGCCTTCATCTAGCTCATAGTTTCACATATTTCGCATACTTGAATAGCCAGATCCTGGGTCTTTTCTGGTTTGGATCACGTAGTAATGTGGTACCACACCGAAACAGTCAATTAAACCTGGTTGCGATTAATATTTTAGATGATAACGCGAGTTAGGTCTGGGATAGGTCTGGGATTTGCCCTTGTTACATCGCTCGCACGACTTTTGATCTAGCATGTTTCCTATTACTATATTCTATACTTTGTTAATTAAAATTAATATATTATTGTTCAATTCAATATATTCTCTTTTATTATAAATAATATAACGAATTTATATTAATGTTGTAGGATTCTCATTTATATTCTGTTTTGCGAATTAATATATTAATATTCTCTTTTATTATAAATAATATTCAGTATTGCGAATTAATATTAAAGTATTCTCTTTTATTATAAATAATTTTCAGTATTGCGAATTAGTTTTATAAGTATTCTCTATTATTATAAATAGTTGCGAATTAACATTGTATTGTTCTCTACTATTATAAATAATTGCGACTTAACATTGTAGCGTTCTCTATTATTATAAATAATATTCAGTATTATATATTTATACCAATATTTTATACATAATTAATGAATGGAGGTACGCGTGAATTTGAATTGTTAAATAAGAATGGACATATGTGAGAGTTTAAATTGTTAACTAAGAATGAAGGAACGCGAGGATTTTTATTATTAATTAAGAGTAGGCGAATTGTATTGCCAATCAGGGACCAGCTTAGTTAAGTAACATTCATTATGAACAAACATTTATTGAACATTGTACAAATTCAATTGGGACACCCGTTGTACACATTTCGCCGAGCACCCGGTACGTGGTGCCAAGATAACAGCATCCGGTCAGCTCACTCGTGGAGCCCTGACGCTGAATCAGCAGTCGCCAGAGGGAGAGAGAACGCACGAGAGCAGCCATCCTTCTCGCACCAGTAGCTGCTGACGCAGCATCGCTGTCTCTCAATACCTGCACCGTGCTAACCACCAGCTGCTGAGGTTGCAATTCCATCTCGCTCCAGCCAGGAGTTCTCAACGCCGTTTCTTTCCAACCTGGAAGGGAAAAACCGTATAAATTAAGCGCTCAATCAAGAGCGTAGCCTTTAGTCGTCGTCTTAATAGTCACGCTAATTGTCCGCAACGTTATAATTTCTATTTCACGACTCGAGCAAAGGGTCCTTAATTGTACAACGAAATAAACTACATTTTAAGACTTAAACGTCTCTATTCAATTAAACCTCGACGATAATTAATTAATTACTACTCGGCCCGAGCAAGGGGTCTCAAATCGTATAAAGTAGCAACTTATATTCTACGACTAACTTCTTACTTCGTATTAATTATTATAACTTCATTTTGAATAAGTCAAAGTCAAGAATCTTCGGCATTGAATTTAAACGAGTTAGAGTCAAGATTGAATATCATAGTGACTCGACTGTGTGTTCCAGAACGACCACACCTTTACCAAATTATCCTATCACGGTTCAAACATATCTATCTGTGCCCACCAGAGGCACGGGATTTGTGGAAAACCGTTTCCGCCTATAAAATTCATACCATTTCCTATTCAATACCTGTCTATCTGTGCCCACCAGAGGCACGGGACAATGTGGCGAATCTTTCCATCATTCCTCTCAGAATCGTGTTAATTCAAAGGGGACCTATCTGTGCCCACCAGAGGCACGGGGTTTCACGGAGAGTTAAACAGCTTTGAGAGATTCTTCAGGCGAGTATTTCATTGATCGCGTAAATTCATTTTGTAATTGGTAAAGCAATATTAGTGAGAATCAATGCCTAAGAGACGACGTGCGGGTCGTAAGATTCAGCTACGAAAAGTATTCGCGGAACTATATAATCCGGCGGATGTGGAGAGATACCCGTTGGGAATCCGCGAGGTTCCAGTCATCACCTCCATAGTGAAGATCCAGTATCCTGTCGTCGCAGCTGTAACTTCGCTAGCCGATATCAAAGAATTCAGGGTAACGCCGTGGCAGCATTTCGCTGTACCGACACCAGCCACATCGCAGCAGACGTCAGCAGCCGTTACCGACCCTCGCCTGCAGTCAAACAACCCTTCTATGCCAGAGCTGGCATAAGAACACCAGGGCAGCGCCAGATCTACAGCCGGCACATTGCCGACGGCTTTCTGCATCACCAGTAGCTGAGAGCTGCTCTTTCAACCACCGTTCTACAGCCGGCACATTACCGACGGCTTTCTTCATCGCCAGCGGCCGTGAGCTGTTTCATCAACCAGCGTACCGGCAGCTTATCATCGACCGGTGAGTCCCTATCCTATTGTACGCTCGAAGCCTGTTACCGTGCGTTAAATTCCCGGTTAGACGTGGACGGAAGTGCCTCGTGGACCAAAAACGACTACTCAAACTGTGACGATCCGGACTCGTGGTGATCTCTTTTTATTTTACCGCGACGAAAACCCGGGACGTGACAAATTTTTGGTGGCAGCGGTGGGATAATTTCGAGTGGTCCGTACGGAACAGTAAAAGCACGTTAGGTCAGGGACAAACATTTTAGGTAACGAGTAAATTTTTGGTGGCAGTGAGAAATTTTTAGTGGCAGCTACAAACGTTTTCGAATTTTAATTTTAACTTTTACAACATGAGCAGCAAAGATAATATGAATTCGAAAGGGGCAGCCAGTCCCCAATCTCTAGTCTCGGAAGCAGAATTAATCGCCCTGCAGAAACAGTTAGCTGAAAAGGAGAAGCGGTTACGTAAAGAGGACAAGGCATTAGAAGCACAACGCCGCGAAATTCAGGAAGCCGCGGAATTAAAGTTAGAGTTAGAGAAATTAAACTCCGAGTTAAAAGTTGCGAAAACCAATCCTTCGGGTTTTGATATGGAAGAAATCCGGGCAGAACTAAATGAAGCTAGGCGCGAAATTGACCGTTTACGCGAACTTCGAGAAGAAAGGATTATGGAGGATATACCGCGAGCAAGATTAAACGTAGATAGTCCAGAACCGGGAAATTATTCGTTAAAAGAGGCAGTTGAATCAGTACCAATTTTTGACGGATGTAATATGCCAATATTTTCTTTCAATCGCGCTTGTCGACGCGCGCGAGATATTGTATCGCCTCACGTAGAAGGCACTCTGACAGAATTAGTCATTAATAAATTACGCGGAAGGGCTTATACCGCCGTAGAGGACGAGGGTTGCCGAAATATTTTACAGTTATGCAACCGGCTACAAGATGTTTTTGGATCGAACAAAACTATAGACCATTACCGCGGGGAATTAGCAAATATTTTTCAAGGGCCGTCAGAACATATTTTAGATTACATTAGCCGAGTTAAGGACTTAAGAACCGCGATTCTCGATTGCGAGAGAAGTAATCCAGATCCGATGGACATAAACCGCTTAACGCACGACAGTTTTGTAAATGGTTTAATTCCGGTGTTGCGTATAGACGTAAAGTCGCGACCACATACCACGTTAGGTTCGGCATATGATGCGGCGATCGATGCTTTTAAACAATACGAGCTAGATAGAACTCGTTATGAGCCGCCGAAACGCGTTCAATTTTCGGAGGGAAGACGCGAAATTATTAACCACCCGGTACGTGCGAATAGTATTCCTCCAAGACAAAGCAACTGGTCATATTCTAGCACGGAGCGCACGCGATATCAAGCTCCCGCGTCTCGAGAACTGTTATCTCCGCGATACGAGACGCCCGTTCGCGGCGTAACTTCACCCATACGTAATCCCGGTCCCAGGCGCGACAATTTTAATTCTCGATTCTGTAATTACTGCAAAACTCCTGGTCATGATATACATGAGTGTAGGAAGAGGGAGTTCAATGCTCGGAATTCGGGAAACGGGCAACCCCTCCCCTCGACTTCCGGCCAGCGACGGGAGGAGGTAAACTCGAAAGCAATCAGGCCGATAACATCGGAAATTACCGAGTCGCCGGCATCCGAACACTAGAAAATTCTACAGTACCGCAAATTCTAGTTTCCGCACCCGAATTAACTAACGCTGCCATTTTTATGATCGACACGGGCGCAGAACTAAATCTTATAAAGGAAAATGCATTAAAAAGAGAGGTCACCATCGATCCGACGGAAATAATTAAATTGTGTGGCATTACAGAGGGTGATGTTAAAACCCTGGGAACAACGTTAATTAAAATCAATTCCTGCCCCGTAAAATTTTGTGTGGTTCACGAGGATTTCCCGATATCTACTAGTGGAATTTTGGGATCAATCTTTTTAAAAGAGGGCGCGGAAATATCTTACGCAAAAGGCTCGATTCAATGGAAGGGAACTGAAATCCCGTTTCACAATATAAAACAAACAGTAATTCCCGCTCGCACGGTAGCATGCATCGAAGCAGGGACCACCGGGCCCGCCGTGGGTTTTATACGCAAACAAGAAATTATGAGCGGAGTGCTAATTTGTGATTCACTCGTCCAAAATCGCAACGGGTACGTTTATGTTAAATGCGCGAACACAACTAACGAATCGGTTACTTTTCCGATGCCATTTTTGGAGATAGAAGAAATAGAATCAATCCAGAATAATGAAAATGTGCCACGTGAATGTAATAAGCCCGAATCCGTTTCGGCAATCGTCGTTGAACACTGTAAGCCCGGATCCGCTCCGGCAAGTCTTAATAATTCTAGTAAGCCCGAATCCGTTTCGGCAATCGTCGTTGAACACTGTAAATCGAAAAACAGAGGAATGTTATAACGATAATTATCGATAATTATCGATATAACGATATAAATTCGTTATATTATTTATAATAAAAGAGGATATATTGAATTGAACAATAATATATTAATTTTAATTAACAAAGTATAGAATATAGTAATAGGAATCATGCTAGATTAAACGTCGTGCGAGCGACGTAACACCTCCCCTCCTGGCGGTAAAGAAATTTTCCCGCAGGAAAAATTTCTTTCGCAATAAAGTCTTTTAACTGTCTGAAGAATCATACGACTGCCGCCGTGCTGAATATGAGCAACGCGTTCCGCGTTATTCGAACATGAAGTTTGACTCACCGCATCAGTTTGTGGTGTGACTTCGTTCAGTGGTGCGATGGCCAAATTCCTTGTGTTTGCTGGTTCTCGATTTTGACCATGGAAGAGAAGAGCAGTAGTCAATGAGCCCCATATTGCGCCCAAAAGATGTAGGCCTCAACCGTACGTTGCGTGTAATGCGAATTCATTGACGATCGTGCTCAGGGCTCCTTTCACAAGTCGAACTATAATATAAATTCCAATCACCCCCGCGGTAAATGAACCGAAGGAAATGAACCCTTCCCACATCTTGGTCCCGACTGATTTGGCTATCTTCTCCAATGATTCTTCGTCGATGCGGTTGAACATGGAAATGGCGCCTGGTGTATATTGCCGACCCGTGGCCCCCTGTGCCAACGAGCTGACTATCGCCCCCTTTTCGATGGGGAACATGATGTGTTCTTTCAGCTTTTCCAGGTCTTCGTGCGAGTAAATCCCGCCATTAGCGAGACTCTTGGGATCGACGTACTTCCATGTCGATTTCGTCAGCGGAGCTAAGGGTTGCGGTGGTAAACTTTCCACCAACCTCGGAGACAGCCTATACCATGTCCCCTGAAGCTTATACAAAGTGGGCATTAGTTCGTAGCAGGTTTCGCGTGCTCCTGTTCTGGAAAGGATGTATGTGCGTGGTAAGAGAAAATAAGATGCATTATTATAAGTTACAAGAAGTTCGTTATAACATTCCTCTGTTTTTCGAGCTTGGCAGTTTACTGGAATACATTTTACTAAATGTATAGCTCCCCCCGATGGAATTATCATATAACCGGGTGCGCGGGCTATTGCGATCGCTACTTCTTCCGGCGCACTATGTATTAGTGCGAGCGCGTTTTGCAGCACACGCTGTTTCACGAGGCAACGTTGTTTTACCAAATCCTGGTACAACTGCTTAATCTGTACTTTCATATGCTTTTCCACATAGACGAATTTAGAGTTAACATACGTGAATATGTCCAAATTGCTAACCGGAATCCGTGCCTTTTCCTTGAACCTTCCGGACTTCGTGATTTCCAGGATGAATAACTTAGGATGTTCCGTTTTCGCTAGAGTATAACCACAGATAGTGGTACGGCTTGTCTCCGTCAACGCGAACATAGCATCTTCCGAGGCGACGGTGTATACTACGGGTCCCTTATCCCCCGGAGGTGTGATACGGGTGGCTTTTCCATCGTATAAAACATCATATCCGTTAAAATTACAGGAGTCTACTGGTGCGCTGTCCCAATAGCTGAAACCGTCTTCCGAATCCAATTAATGCCCGAGCTGTAGTTTGCAACGTTGTCCCGAATGTAAAATTACCTCGTTCGTACTTAATTTTACCGGGGCCACATAATTTTTTAATGAGATCCTAGCTACTGCTTGTACCACTACACTTGTCCACGTTCCGTATGGATCGCTGTATGTAGTTCCCGAACAGGTACCCTCCGAATTCACTATTCCGGCCAGGGTAAGGCTCCTTGTTGTTGTAGAGTTTGGCATCACGCCGGTGACCTGTATAGCGGCATTAATGAATATTGACCCCGTGTCATGCAGAGTCCTGCAGGTTTCCTTGGATATCGTGGATATGTATTGCTGCCTGCCGTTGTTTACTACTGACACATGTGAATGCATCCCGCAGTAGAAGATCGTCCTGTCAATTTCGATGTTACATTGCTCAACCGATGTCTCTTTAAAATCTGCCAATTGAAGCAGCTGAATATCCCGTACTTCGGTCGTTGGTTCGATTTCCTCAGAGTTACAGTCTGGTTCGTCGATGGCAGAGAAGGTGGTAACATTCATCGGTCGCCCCCCACAATCATAGCCGATGATGGCCAATGCGTGACCAAGAATAACATTTACGATTGCTACCCGAATATACATTGTTCGATTGTTCGCGAGAAACTGACTATCCCAAGGCACGAGCCTCATTTTATACCTAGGCCCTTTGTGGTGGGGAAAGACTTGAGTAACTCGCTGCGTTCTTTTTGTCCCTACGCTTATGGTATAGTTGCTGAATATAATTTTCCTTGATATCAGATCGTATGTGGATTAATAAGACGTTCGCGTATTTGCAAATTCTTTTCTGCTCGTTCAAGTGATTAAAAGCATTTATGCCCGTTGCCCTGCCGTCATATAGCAGGCGATGTTTAGAAATGGTTGATATTTGTGATTCGAACTCGTTATTTTCGTTATGCCATACCGAAACAGATTCGGGTTTACAGGGATAATACCTTTCCTCCGCGTTCGAGTGACTTGGGGAAATTATATTCAGTACTTCTTTATGACTCGACGACGGAGAGTTTGACATAGTAGAACCGGTTTTAGAAATAATATCAGACGAAGAAACGGAGCTAAAGTGCACTTGTGATTCTGACTCTTTATCGAAAAATGCCGAAACGGATTCGGGCTTATTAGAATTATTAAGACTTGCCGGAGCGGATCCGGGCTTACAGTGTTCAACGACGATTGCCGAAACGGATTCGGGCTTACTAGAATTATTAAGACTCGCCGGAGCGGATCCGGATTTACAGTGTTCAACGACGATTGCCGAAACGGATTCGGGCTTACTAGAATTATTAAGACTTGCCGGAGCGGATCCGGGCTTACAGTGTTCAACGACGATTGCCGAAACGGATTCGGGCTTATTACATTCACGTGGCACATTTTCATTATTCTGGATTGATTCTATTTCTTCTATCTCCAAAAATGGCATCGGAAAAGTAACCGATTCGTTAGTTGTGTTCGCGCATTTAACATAAACGTACCCGTTGCGATTTTGGACGAGTGAATCACAAATTAGCACTCCGCTCATAATTTCTTGTTTGCGTATAAAACCCACGGCGGGCCCGGTGGTCCCTGCTTCGATGCATGCTACCGTGCGAGCGGGAATTACTGTTTGTTTTATATTGTGAAACGGGATTTCAGTTCCCTTCCATTGAATCGAGCCTTTTGCGTAAGATATTTCCGCGCCCTCTTTTAAAAAGATTGATCCCAAAATTCCACTAGTAGATATCGGGAAATCCTCGTGAACCACACAAAATTTTACGGGGCAGGAATTGATTTTAATTAACGTTGTTCCCAGGGTTTTAACATCACCCTCTGTAATGCCACACAATTTAATTATTTCCGTCGGATCGATGGTGACCTCTCTTTTTAATGCATTTTCCTTTATAAGATTTAGTTCTGCGCCCGTGTCGATCATAAAAATGGCAGCGTTAGTTAATTCGGGTGCGGAAACTAGAATTTGCGGTACTGTAGAATTTTCTAGTGTTCGGATGCCGGCGACTCGGTAATTTCCGATGTTATCGGCCTGATTGCTTTCGAGTTTACCTCCTCCCGTCGCTGGCCGGAAGTCGAGGGGAGGGGTTGCCCGTTTCCCGAATTCCGAGCATTGAACTCCCTCTTCCTACACTCATGTATATCATGACCAGGAGTTTTGCAGTAATTACAGAATCGAGAATTAAAATTGTCGCGCCTGGGACCGGGATTACGTATGGGTGAAGTTACGCCGCGAACGGGCGTCTCGTATCGCGGAGATAACAGTTCTCGAGACGCGGGAGCTTGATATCGCGTGCGCTCCGTGCTAGAATATGACCAGTTGCTTTGTCTTGGAGGAATACTATTCGCACGTACCGGGTGGTTAATAATTTCGCGTCTTCCCTCCGAAAATTGAACGCGTTTCGGCGGCTCATAACGAGTTCTATCTAGCTCGTATTGTTTAAAAGCATCGATCGCCGCATCATATGCCGAACCTAACGTGGTATGTGGTCGCGACTTTACGTCTATACGCAACACCGGAATTAAACCATTTACAAAACTGTCGTGCGTTAAGCGGTTTATGTCCATCGGATC
Source organism: Colletes latitarsis (assembly GCF_051014445.1). Lineage (NCBI taxonomy): Eukaryota > Metazoa > Arthropoda > Insecta > Hymenoptera > Colletidae > Colletes > Colletes latitarsis. The sequence continues at coordinate 6,124,185 of NC_135137.1, forward strand.
TGGATTACTTCTCTCGCAATCGAGAATCGCGGTTCTTAAGTCCTTAACTCGGCTAATGTAATCTAAAATATGTTCTGACGGCCCTTGAAAAATATTTGCTAATTCCCCGCGGTAATGGTCTATAGTTTTGTTCGATCCAAAAACATCTTGTAGCCGGTTGCATAACTGTAAAATATTTCGGCAACCCTCGTCCTCTACGGCGGTATAAGCCCTTCCGCGTAATTTATTAATGACTAATTCTGTCAGAGTGCCTTCTACGTGAGGCGATACAATATCTCGCGCGCGTCGACAAGCGCGATTGAAAGAAAATATTGGCATATTACATCCGTCAAAAATTGGTACTGATTCAACTGCCTCTTTTAACGAATAATTTCCCGGTTCTGGACTATCTACGTTTAATCTTACTCGCGGTATATCCTCCATAATCCTTTCTTCTCGAAGTTCGCGTAAACGGTCAATTTCGCGCCTAGCTTCATTTAGTTCTGCCCGGATTTCTTCCATATCAAAACCCGAAGGATTGGTTTTCGCAACTTTTAACTCGGAGTTTAATTTCTCTAACTCTAACTTTAATTCCGCGGCTTCCTGAATTTCGCGGCGTTGTGCTTCTAATGCCTTGTCCTCTTTACGTAACCGCTTCTCCTTTTCAGCTAACTGTTTCTGCAGGGCGATTAATTCTGCTTCCGAGACTAGAGATTGGGGACTGGCTGCCCCTTTCGAATTCATATTATCTTTGCTGCTCATGTTGTAAAAGTTAAAATTAAAATTCGAAAACGTTTGTAGCTGCCACTAAAAATTTCTCACTGCCACCAAAAATTTACTCGTTACCTAAAATGTTTGTCCCTGACCTAACGTGCTTTTACTGTTCCGTACGGACCACTCGAAATTATCCCACCGCTGCCACCAAAAATTTGTCACGTCCCGGGTTTTCGTCGCGGTAAAATAAAAAGAGATCACCACGAGTCCGGATCGTCACAGTTTGAGTAGTCGTTTTTGGTCCACGAGGCACTTCCGTCCACGTCTAACCGGGAATTTAACGCACGGTAACAGGCTTCGAGCGTACAATAGGATAGGGACTCACCGGTCGATGATAAGCTGCCGGTACGCTGGTTGATGAAACAGCTCACGGCCGCTGGCGATGAAGAAAGCCGTCGGTAATGTGCCGGCTGTAGAACGGTGGTTGAAAGAGCAGCTCTCAGCTACTGGTGATGCAGAAAGCCGTCGGCAATGTGCCGGCTGTAGATCTGGCGCTGCCCTGGTGTTCTTATGCCAGCTCTGGCATAGAAGGGTTGTTTGACTGCAGGCGAGGGTCGGTAACGGCTGCTGACGTCTGCTGCGATGTGGCTGGTGTCGGTACAGCGAAATGCTGCCACGGCGTTACCCTGAATTCTTTGATATCGGCTAGCGAAGTTACAGCTGCGACGACAGGATACTGGATCTTCACTATGGAGGTGATGACTGGAACCTCGCGGATTCCCAACGGGTATCTCTCCACATCCGCCGGATTATATAGTTCCGCGAATACTTTTCGTAGCTGAATCTTACGACCCGCACGTCGTCTCTTAGGCATTGATTCTCACTAATATTGCTTTACCAATTACAAAATGAATTTACGCGATCAATGAAATACTCGCCTGAAGAATCTCTCAAAGCTGTTTAACTCTCCGTGAAACCCCGTGCCTCTGGTGGGCACAGATAGGTCCCCTTTGAATTAACACGATTCTGAGAGGAATGATGGAAAGATTCGCCACATTGTCCCGTGCCTCTGGTGGGCACAGATAGACAGGTATTGAATAGGAAATGGTATGAATTTTATAGGCGGAAACGGTTTTCCACAAATCCCGTGCCTCTGGTGGGCACAGATAGATATGTTTGAACCGTGATAGGATAATTTGGTAAAGGTGTGGTCGTTCTGGAACACACAGTCGAGTCACTATGATATTCAATCTTGACTCTAACTCGTTTAAATTCAATGCCGAAGATTCTTGACTTTGACTTATTCAAAATGAAGTTATAATAATTAATACGAAGTAAGAAGTTAGTCGTAGAATATAAGTTGCTACTTTATACGATTTGAGACCCCTTGCTCGGGCCGAGTAGTAATTAATTAATTATCGTCGAGGTTTAATTGAATAGAGACGTTTAAGTCTTAAAATGTAGTTTATTTCGTTGTACAATTAAGGACCCTTTGCTCGAGTCGTGAAATAGAAATTATAACGTTGCGGACAATTAGCGTGACTATTAAGACGACGACTAAAGGCTACGCTCTTGATTGAGCGCTTAATTTATACGGTTTTTCCCTTCCAGGTTGGAAAGAAACGGCGTTGAGAACTCCTGGCTGGAGCGAGATGGAATTGCAACCTCAGCAGCTGGTGGTTAGCACGGTGCAGGTATTGAGAGACAGCGATGCTGCGTCAGCAGCTACTGGTGCGAGAAGGATGGCTGCTCTCGTGCGTTCTCTCTCCCTCTGGCGACTGCTGATTCAGCGTCAGGGCTCCACGAGTGAGCTGACCGGATGCTGTTATCTTGGCACCACGTACCGGGTGCTCGGCGAAATGTGTACAACGGGTGTCCCAATTGAATTTGTACAATGTTCAATAAATGTTTGTTCATAATGAATGTTACTTAACTAAGCTGGTCCCTGATTGGCAATACAATTCGCCTACTCTTAATTAATAATAAAAATCCTCGCGTTCCTTCATTCTTAGTTAACAATTTAAACTCTCACATATGTCCATTCTTATTTAACAATTCAAATTCACGCGTACCTCCATTCATTAATTATGTATAAAATATTGGTATAAATATATAATACTGAATATTATTTATAATAATAGAGAACGCTACAATGTTAAGTCGCAATTATTTATAATAGTAGAGAACAATACAATGTTAATTCGCAACTATTTATAATAATAGAGAATACTTATAAAACTAATTCGCAATACTGAAAATTATTTATAATAAAAGAGAATACTTTAATATTAATTCGCAATACTGAATATTATTTATAATAAAAGAGAATATTAATATATTAATTCGCAAAACAGAATATAAATGAGAATCCTACAACATTAATATAAATTCGTTATATTATTTATAACAAAAGAGAATATATTGAATTGAACAATAATATATTAATTTTAATTAACAAAGTATAGAATATAGTAATAGGAAACATGCTAGATCAAAAGTCGTGCGAGCGATGTAACAAGGGCAAATCCCAGACCTATCCCAGACCTAACTCGCGTTATCATCTAAAATATTAATCGCAACCAGGTTTAATTGACTGTTTCGGTGTGGTACCACATTACTACGTGATCCAAACCAGAAAAGACCCAGGATCTGGCTATTCAAGTATGCGAAATATGTGAAACTATGAGCTAGATGAAGGCTAATACCAGACCTAACCCAGACATAACCGGCCATATCCTCTAAAATATTCATCGAATCCAGGTTGAATTGACTACTTCAGTGTGCCACCACATTAATACGTGATCCTAACGTGAAAAGAACCCAGGATCTGGCCAAGAAGTATGCGAAAAATGCGAAAGTATGAGGGAGATGATTGCAAATACCAGACGCAACCCAGACCTAAACGGTGTTATCCTCTAAAATATTGATCGGAATCAGGTTCAATTGACTGTATCAGTGTGGTACCACATTACTACGTGATCCAAACTAGAAAAAGCCTAGGATCTGGCCATTCAAGTATGCGAAATATGCGAGAGTATGAGCCAGATGACTGGATATATCAGACGTAACCCTGACCTAACCGGTGTTATCCTACAAAATATTGATCAAAAACAGGCTTAATTGACTGTTCCAGTGTGGTACCACTTTTCCACGTGATGCAAACCAGAAAAAACCCAGCATCTGGGCAACAAGTATGCGAAAAATGCGAGAGTATGAGCCAGATGATTTCAAATACCAGAACTAACCCAGACATAACCGGTGTTATCCCCTGAAATATTGACCGAAAACTGGTTTAATTGACTGTTTCAGTGTGGTACAACTTTACTACGTGATCCAAACCAGAAAAAGCCTAGGCTCTGGCCATTCAAGTATGCGAAATATGTGAAACTATGAGCTAGATGAAGGCTAATATCAGACCTAACCCAGACATAACCGACCATATCCTCTAAAATATTAATTGCAACCAGGTTTAGTTGACTGCTTCGTTGTGGTACCACATTACTAGGTGATCCAAACCAGAAATAGGCCAGGATCTGGTCAACAAGTATACGAAATATGCGAAAGTATGAGACAGATGATTACAAATACCAGACCTTACTCCGACATAACTGGCGTTATCCTCTAAAATATTGATCGTAACCAGGTTTAATTGACTGTTTCCGCGTCGTACCACTTTACAACGTGATCCAAACCAGGAAACACCCAGGATCTGGCCAACAAGTATGCGAAAAATGCGAAATAATGAGCCAGATTATTGCAAATACCAGAACTAACTCAGACATAACCGGCGTTTTCCAATGAAATATTAATCAGAACCAGGTTTAGTTGACTGTTTCAGAGTGGTACCACATTAATACGTGATCCTTACCAGAAAAAAACCCAGGATCTGGCCAACGAGTATGCGAAAGGTGCGAAAGTATGAGGCTGATGATTGCAAATACCAGACGTAACACAGACTTACCCAGCGTTATCCTCTAAAATATTAATCGGAATCATGTTCAATGGACTCTTTCGGTGTGGTAACACATTACTTCGTGATCCAAACGAGAAAAACCCCTGGATCTGGCCAACAAGGAAGGGAAAAATGCGGAAGAACGAGCCAGATGATTGCAAATATCAGACGTAACCATGATCTAACCGGTGTTATCCTTCAAAATATTGACCGAAAACCGGCTTAATTGACTGTTTCAGTGTGGTATCACTTTTCTACGTAATGCAAATCAGAAAAAACCCAGGATCTGGCCATTCAAATATGCGAAATATGCGAAAGTATGAGCTAGATGAAGGCGAATACCAGACCTAACCCAGACATAACCGGCCATATCCTCCAAAATATTAATCGGAATCAGGTTTAATTGACTCTCTAGGTGTGGTATCACATTACTACGTGATCCAAACGAGAAAAAACCGAGGATCTGGCCAAGAAGTTTGCGAAAAATGCGAAAGTATGAGCCAGATGATTGCAAATATCAGACGTAACCCAGAACTAATCGATGTTATCCTCTAAAATATTGATCGAAAACAGGTATAATTGACTGTTTCAGTTTGCTACCACATTACTACATAATCCAAACCAGAAAAAGCCCAGGATCTGGCACATTGAAGTATGCGAAATATGCGAAAGTATGAGCTTGATGAAGGCGAATACCAGACCTAACCCAGACATAACTGGCCTTATCCTCTAAAATAGTAATCGCAGCCTCGTTTAATTGACAGTTTCGTTGTGGTACCACATTACTAGGTGATCCAAATCAGAAATAGGCCAGAATCTGGTCAACAAGTATGCGAAATATGCGAAAGTATGAGACAGATGATTGCAAATACCAGAACGAACCCAGACATAACCGGCGTTATCGTCAAAAATATTCATCGGATCCAGGTTGAGGTGACTATCTCAATGTGGCACCACATTAATACGTGATCCTAACGAGAAAAGAACCCAGGATCTGGCCAATAAGTATGCGAAAAATGCGAAACTATGAGGGAGCTGATTGCAAATACCAGACGTAACCCAGACCTAACCGGTGTTATCCTCTAAAATATTGATCAAAAACAGGCTTAATTGACTGTTCCAGTGTGGTACCACTTTTCCACGTGATGCAAACCAGAAAAAGCCTAGGATCACGCCATTCAAGTATGCGAAATATGTGAAACTATGAGCTACATGAAGGCAAATACCAGACCTAACCCAGACATAACCGGCCTTATCCTCTAACATATTAATTGCAACCAGGTTTAGTTGAGTGCTTCGCTGTGGTACCACATTACTAGGTGATCCAAACCAGAAATAGGCCAGGATCTAGTCAACAAGTATGCGAAATATGCGAAAGTATGAGACAGATGATTGCAAATACCAGACCTTACTCCGACATAACTGGCGTTATCCTCTAAAATATTGATCGTAACCAGGTTTAATTGACTGTTTCCGCGTCGTACCACTTTACAACGTGATTCAAACCAGAGAATGCCCAGGATATAGCCATTCAAGTTTGCGAAAAATGCGAAAGTATGAGCTACATGATGGCAAACACCAGACCTAACCCAGACATAACCGGCGTTATCATCTAAAATATTGATCGATCCAGATTTAATTGACTGTTTCAGTGTGGTATCACTTTACTACGTGTTCCAAACCAGAAAAAGCCCAGGATCTGGCCATTCAAGTATGTGAAAAATACGAAAGTATGAGCTGGATGATGGCAAATACCAGACGTAACCCGGACCTAACCGGTGTTATCCTCTAAAATATTCATCGAATCCAGGTTGAATTGACTACTTCAGTGTGCCACCACATTAATACGTGATCCTAACGTGAAAAGAACCCAGGATCTGGCCAAGAAGTATGCGAAAAATGCGAAAGTATGAGGTAGATGATGGCAAATACCAGACCTAACCCGGACCTAACCGGTGTTATCCTCTAAAACATTCATCGAATCCAGGTTGAATTGACTACTTCACTGTGCCACCACATTAATACGTGATCCTAACGTGAAAAGAACCCAGGATCTGGCCCACAAGAATGCGAATAATGCGAAAGTACGAGCCTGATGATTGCAAATACCTGAACTAACCCAGACATAACCGGTGTTATCCCCTAAAATATTCACGGAAAACTGGTTTAATTGACTGTTTCAGTGTGGTACGACTTTACAACGTGATCCGAACCAGAAAAAGCCTAGGATCTGGCCATTCATGTATGCGAAATATGTGAAACTATGAGCTACATGAAGGCAAATACCAGACCTAACCCAGACATAACCGGCCTTATCCTCTAAAATATTAATTGCAACCAGGTTTAGTTGACTGCTTCGTTGTGGTACCACATTACTAGGTGATCCAAACCAGAAATAGGCCAGGATCTGGCCATTCAAGTATGCGAAAAATGCAAAAGTATGAGGTAGATGATGGCAAATACCAGACCTAACCCGGACCTAACCGGTGTTATCCTCTAAAACATTCATCGAATCCAGGTTGAATTGACTACTTCAGTGTGCCACCACATTAATACGTGATCCTAACGTGAAAAGAACCCAGGATCTGGCCCACAAGAATGCGAATAATGCGAAAGTACGAGCCTGATGATTGCAAATACCAGACGTAACCTAGACCTAACCGGTGTTATCCTCTGAAATATTGACCGAAACCATGTTTAATTGACTGTTTCAGTGTGGTACCACATTAATACCTGATCCTAACCAGAAAAAAAGCCCAGGATCTGGCCATTCAAGTATGCGAAAAATGCAAAAGTATGAGGTTGATGATGGCAAATACCAGACCTAACCCGGACCTAACCGGTGTTATCCTCTAAAATATTCACCGAATCCAGGTTGAATTGACTACTTCAGTGTGCCACCACATTAATACGTGATACTAACGAGAAAAGAACCCAGGATCTGGCCAAGAAGTACGTGAAATATGCGAAACTAAGAGGGAGCTGATTGCAAATACCAGACGTAACCCAGACCTAACCGGTGTTATCCTCTAAAATGTTCATCGAAACCAGATTTAATTGACTGTTTCAGTGTGGTATCACTTTACTACGTGATTCAAACCAGAGAATGCCCAGGATATGGCAAACAAGTATGCGAAAAATGCGAGAGTATGAGCCAGATGATTGCAAATACCAGAACTAACCCAGACATAACCGGCCATATCCTCTAAAATATTAATTGCAACCAGGTTTAGTTGACTGTTTCAGTGTGGTATCACTTTACTACGTGTTCCAAACCAGAAAAAGCCCAGGATCTGGCCATTCAAGTATGCGAAAAATGCGAAAGTATGAGCTAGATGATGGCAAATACCAGACCTAACCCGGACCTAACCGGTGTTATCCTCTAAAATATTCACCGAATCCAGGTTGAATTGACTACTTCAGTGTGCCACCACATTAATACGTGATCCTAACGTGAAAAGAACCCAGGATCTGGTCAAGAAGTATGCGAAAATTGCGAAAGTATGAGGGAGATGATTGCATATATCAGACGTAACCCTGACCTAACCGGTGTTATCCTCCAAAATATTGATCAAATACAGGCTTAATTGACTGTTCCAGTGTGGTACCACTTTTCTACGTGATGCAAACCAGAAAAAACCCCGGATCTGGCCAACAAGTATGCGAAAAATACGAGAGTATGAGCCAGATGATTGCAAATACCAGAACTAACCCAGACATAACCGGTGTTATCCCCTAAAATATTCACGGAAAACTGGTTTAATTGACTGTTTCAGTGTGGTACGACTTTGCAACGTGATCCAAACCAGAAAAAGCCTAGGATCTGGCCATTCATGTATGCGAAATATGTGAAACTATGAGCTACATGAAGGCAAATACCAGACCTAACCCAGACATAACCGGCCTAATCCTCTAAAATATTAATTGCAACCAGGTTTAATTGACTGCTTCGTTGTGGTACCACATTACTAGGTGATCCACACCAGAAATAGGCCAGGATCTGGCCATTCAAGTATGCGAAAAATGCAAAAGTGTGAGGTAGATGATGGCAAATACCAGACCTAACCCGGACCTAACCGGTGTTATCCTCTAAAATATTCACCGAATCCAGGTTGAATTGACTACTTCAGTGTGCCACCACATTAATACGTGATACTAACGAGAAAAGAACCCAGGATCTGGCCAAGAAGTACGTGAAATATGCGAAACTAAGAGGGAGCTGATTGCAAATACCAGACGTAACCCAGACCTAACCGGTGTTATCCTCTAAAATGTTCATCGAAACCAGATTTAATTGACTGTTTCAGTGTGGTATCACTTTACTACGTGATTCAAACCAGAGAATGCCCAGGATATGGCCAACCAGTATGCGAAAAATGCGAGAGTATGAGCCAGATGATTGCAAATACCAGAACTAACCCAGACATAACCGCGTTTTCCAATGAAGTATTAATTGGAACCAGGTTTAGTTGACTGTTTCAGTGTGGTATCACTTTACTACGTGTTCCAAACCAGAAAAAGCCCAGGATCTGGCCATTCAAGTATGCGAAAAATGCGAAAGTATGAGCTAGATGATGGCAAATACCAGACCTAACCCGGACCTAACCGGTGTTATCCTCTAAAATATTCACCGAATCCAGGTTGAATTGACTACTTCAGTGTGCCACCACATTAATACGTGATCCTAACGTGAAAAGAACCCAGGATCTGGTCAAGAAGTATGCGAAAAATGCGAAAGTATGAGGGAGATGATTGCATATATCAGACGTAACCCTGACCTAACCGGTGTTATCCTCCAAAATATTGATCAAATACAGGCTTAATTGACTGTTCCAGTGTGGTACCACTTTTCTACGTGATGCAAACCAGAAAAAACCCCGGATCTGGCCAACAAGTATGCGAAAAATGCGAGAGTATGAGCCAGATGATTGCAAATACCAGAACTAACCCAGACATAACCGGTGTTATCCCCTAAAATATTCACGGAAAACTGGTTTAATTGACTGTTTCAGTGTGGTACGACTTTACAACGTGATCCAAACCACAAAAAGCCTAGGATCTGGCCATTCATGTGTGCGAAATATGTGAAACTATGAGCTACATGAAGGCAAATACCAGACCTAACCCAGACATAACCGGCCTTATCCTCTAAAATATTAATTGCAACCAGGTTTAGTTGACTGCTTCGTTGTGGTACCACATTACTAGGTGATCCAAACCAGAAATAGGCCAGGATCTGGCCATTCAAGTATGCGAAAAATGCAAAAGTATGAGGTAGATGATGGCAAATACCAGACCTAACCCGGACCTAACCGGTGTTATCCTCTAAAACATTCATCGAATCCAGGTTGAATTGACTACTTCAGTGTGCCACCACATTAATACGTGATCCTAACGTGAAAAGAACCCAGGATCTGGCCCACAAGAATGCGAATAATGCGAAAGTACGAGCCTGATGATTGCAAATACCAGACGTAACCTAGACCTAACCGGTGTTATCCTCTGAAATATTGACCGAAACCATGTTTAATTGACTGTTTCAGTGTGGTACCACATTAATACCTGATCCTAACCAGAAAAAAAGCCCAGGATCTGGCAATTCAAGTATGCGAAAAATGCGAAAGTATGAGCTAGATGATGGCAAATACCAGACCTAACCCGGACCTAACCGGTGTTATCCTCTAAAATATTCACCGAATCCAGGTTGAATTGACTACTTCAGTGTGCCACCACATTAATACGTGATACTAACGAGAAAAGAACCCAGGATCTGGCCAAGAAGTACGGGAAATATGCGAAACTAAGAGGGAGCTGATTGCAAATACCAGACGTAACCCAGACCTAACCGGTGTTATCCTCTAAAATGTTCATCGAAACCAGATTTAATTGACTGTTTCAGTGTGGTATCACTTTACTACGTGATTCAAACCAGAGAATGCCCAGGATATGGCCAACAAGTATGCGAAAAATGCGAGAGTATGAGCCAGATGATTGCAAATACCAGAACTAACCCAGACATAACCGGCCATATCCTCTAAAATATTAATTGCAACCAGGTTTAGTTGACTGTTTCAGTGTGGTATCACTTTACTACGTGTTCCAAATCAGAAAAAGCCCAGGATATGGCCATTCAAGTATGCGAAAAATGCGAAAGTATGAGCTAGATGATGGCAAATACCAGACCTAACCCGGACCTAACCGGTGTTATCCTCTAAAATATTCACCGAATCCAGGTTGAATTGACTACTTCAGTGTGCCACCACATTAATACGTGATCCTAACGTGAAAAGAACCCAGGATCTGGTCAAGAAGTATGCGAAAAATGCGAAAGTATGAGGGAGATGATTGCATATATCAGACGTAACCCTGACCTAACCGGTGTTATCCTCCAAAATATTGATCAAATACAGGCTTAATTGACTGTTCCAGTGTGGTACCACTTTTCTACGTGATGCAAACCAGAAAAAACCCCGGATCTGGCCAACAAGTATGCGAAAAATGCGAGAGTATGAGCCAGATGATTGCAAATACCAGAACTAACCCAGACATAACCGGCCATATCCTCTAAAATATTAATTGCAACCAGGTTTAGTTGACTGTTTCAGTGTGGTATCACTTTACTACGTGTTCCAAACCAGAAAAAGCCCAGGATCTGGCCATTCAAGTATGCGAAAAATGCGAAAGTATGAGCTAGATGATGGCAAATACCAGACCTAACCCGGACCTAACCGGTGTTATCCTCTAAAATATTCATCGAAACCAGGTTGAAAAGACTACTTCAGTGTGCCACCACATTAATACGTGATCGTAACGTGAAAAGAACCCAGGATCTGGCCAAGAAGTATGCGAAAAATGCGAAAGTATGAGGGAGATGATTGCAAATACCAGACGCAACCCAGACCTAACTGGTGTTATCCTCTAAAATATTGATCGGAATCAGGTTCAATTGACTCTTTCGGTGTGGTACCACATTACTACGTGATCCAAAACCACACAAAACCAAGGATCTGGCCAACAAGAATGCGAATAATGCGAAAGTACGAGCCTGATGATTGCAAATACCAGACGTAACCTAGACCTAACCGGTGTTATCCTCTAAAATATTGACAGAAACCATGTTTAATTGACTGTTTCAGTGTGGTACCACATTAATACCTGATCCTAACCAGAAAAAGAGCCCAGGATCTGGCCAACAAGTATGCGGAAAATGCGAAAGTATGAGCCAGATGATTGCAAATACCAGACCTTACTCCGACATAACTGGCGTTATCCTCTAGAATATTGTTCGTAACCAGGTTTAATTGACTGTTTCCGCGTGGTACCACTTTACAACGTAATTCAAACCAGAGAATGCCCAGGATATGGCCATTCAAGTTTGCGAAAAATGCGAAAGTATGAGTTACATGATGGCAAACACCAGACCTAACCCAGACATAACCGGCGTTATCATCTAAAATATTGATCGATCCAGATTTAATTGACTGTTTCAGTGTGGTATCACTTTACTACGTGTTCCAAACCAGAAAAAGCCCAGGATCTGGCCATTCAAGTATGCGAAAAATGCGAAAGTATGAGCTAGATGATGGCAAATACCAGACCTAACCCGGACCTAACCAGTGTTATCCTCTAAAATATTCATCGAATCCAGGTTGAATTGACTACCTCAGTGTGCCACCACATTAATACGTGATCCTAACGTGAAAAGAACCCAGGATCTGGCCAAGAAGTATGCGAAAAATGCGAAAGTATGAGGGAGATGATTGCAAATACCAGACGCAACCCAGACCTAACTGGTGTTATCCTCTAAAATATTGATCGGAATCAGGTTCAATTGACTCTTTCGGTGTGGTATCACATTACTACGTGATCCAAAACCACACAAAAACCAAGGATCTGGCCAACAAGAATGCGAATAATGCGAAAGTACAAGCCTGATGATTGCAAATACCAGACGTAACCTAGACCTAACCGGTGTTATCCTCTAAAATATTGACAGAAACCATGTTTAATTGACTGTTTCAGTGTGGTACCACATTAATACCTGATCCTAACCAGAAAAAGAGCCCAGGATCTGGCCAACAAGTATGCGGAAAATGCGAAAGTATGAGCCAGATGTTTGCAAATACCAGACCTTACTCCGACATAACTGGCGTTATCCTCTAGAATATTGATCGTAACCAGGTTTAATTGACTGTTTCCGCGTGGTACCACTTTACAACGTAATTCAAACCAGAGAATGCCCAGGATATGGCCATTCAAGTTTGCGAAAAATGCGAAAGTATGAGTTACATGATGGCAAACACCAGACCTAACCCAGACATAACCGGCGTTATCATCTAAAATATTGATCGATCCAGATTTAATTGACTGTTTCAGTGTGGTATCACTTTACTACGTGTTCCAAACCAGAAAAAGCCCAGGATCTGGCCATTCAAGTATGCGAAAAATGCGAAAGTATGAGCTAGATGATGGCAAATACCAGACCTAACCCGGACCTAACCAGTGTTATCCTCTAAAATATTCATCGAATCCAGGTTGAATTGACTACCTCAGTGTGCCACCACATTAATACGTGATCCTAACGTGAAAAAAACCCAGGATCTGGCCAAGAAGTATGCGAAAAATGCGAAAGTATGAGGGAGATGATTGCATATATCAGACGTAACCCTGACCTAACCGGTGTTATCCTCCAAAATATTGATCAAAAACAGGCTTAATTGACTGTTCCAGTGTGGTACCACTTTTCTACGTGATGCAAACCAGAAAAAACCCCGGATCTGGCCAACAAGTATGCGAAAAATGCGAGAGTATGAGCCAGATGATTGCAAATACCAGAACTAACCCAGACATAACCGGCCATATCCTCTAAAATATTAATTGCAACCAGGTTTAGTTGACTGTTTCAGTTTGGTATCACTTTACTACGTGTTCCAAACCAGAAAAAGCCCAGGATCTGGCCATTCAAGTATGCGAGAAATGCGAAAGTATGAGCCAGATGATTGCAAATATCAGACGTAACACAGAACTAATCGATGTTATCCTCTAAAATATTGATCGAAAACAGGTATAATTGACTGTTTCAGTGTGGTACCACATTACTACATGATCCAAACCAGAAAAAGCCCAGGATCTGGCACATTCATGTATGCGAAATATGCGAAAGTATGAGCTAGATGAAGGCGAATACCAGACCTAACCCAGACATAACCGGCCTTATCCTCTAAAATAGTAATCGCAGCCGGGTTTAATTGACAGATTCGTTGTGGTACCACATTACTAGGTGATCCAAACCAGAAAAAGCCCAGGATCTGGCCATTCAAGTATGCGAAAAATGCGAAAGTATGAGCTAGATGATGGCAAATACCAGACCTAACCCGGACCTAACCGGTGTTATCCTCTAAAATATTCATCGAAACCAGGTTGAAAAGACTACTTCAGTGTGCCACCACATTAATACGTGATCGTAACGTGAAAAGAACCCAGGATCTGGCCAAGAAGTATGCGAAAAATGCGAAAGTAAGAGGGAGATGATTGCAAATACCAGACGCAACCCAGACCTAACTGGTGTTATCCTCTAAAATATTGATCGGAATCAGGTTCAATTGACTCTTTCGGTGTGGTACCACATTACTACGTGATCCAAAACCACACAAAACCAAGGATCTGGCCAACAAGAATGCGAATAATGCGAAAGTACGAGCCTGATGATTGCAAATACCAGACGTAACCTAGACGTAACCGGTGTTATCCTCTAAAATATTGACAGAAACCATGTTTAATTGACTGTTTCAGTGTGGTACCACATTAATACCTGATCCTAACCAGAAAAAGAGCCCAGGATCTGGCCAACAAGTATGCGGAAAATGCGAAAGTATGAGCCAGTTGATTGCAAATACCAGAACTAACCCAGACATAACCGGCGTTATCCTCTAAAATATTAATCGCATCCCAGCTTAATTGACTGTGTCGGTGTGGTACCACATTACTACGTGATCCAAACCAGGAAAAGGCCAGCAAGTATGCGAGAAATGCGAAAGTATGAGCCAGATGATTGCAAATATCAGACGTAACCCAGAACTAATCGATGTTATCCTCTAAAATATTGATCGAAAACAGGTATAATTGACTGTTTCAGTGTGGTACCACATTACTACATGATCCAAACCAGAAAAAGCCCAGGATCTGGCACATTCATGTATGCGAAATATGCGAAAGTATGAGCTAGATGAAGGCGAATACCAGACCTAACCCAGACATAACCGGCCTTATCCTCTAAAATAGTAATCGCAGCCGGGTTTAATTGACAGATTCGTTGTGGTACCACATTACTAGGTGATCCAAACCAGAAAAAGCCCAGGATCTGGCCATTCAAGTATGCGAAAAATGCGAAAGTATGAGCTAGATGATGGCAAATACCAGACCTAACCCGGACCTAACCGGTGTTATCCTCTTAAATATTCATCGAAACCAGGTTGAAAAGACTACTTCAGTGTGCCACCACATTAATACGTGATCGTAACGTGAAAAGAACCCAGGATCTGGCCAAGAAGTATGCGAAAAATGCGAAAGTAAGAGGGAGATGATTGCAAATACCAGACGCAACCCAGACCTAACTGGTGTTATCCTCTAAAATATTGATCGGAATCAGGTTCAATTGACTCTTTCGGTGTGGTACCACATTACTACGTGATCCAAAACCACACAAAACCAAGGATCTGGCCAACAAGAATGCGAATAATGCGAAAGTACGAGCCTGATGATTGCAAATACCAGACGTAACCTAGACCTAACCGGTGTTATCCTCTAAAATATTGACAGAAACCATGTTTAATTGACTGTTTCAGTGTGGTACCACATTAATACCTGATCCTAACCAGAAAAAGAGCCCAGGATCTGGCCAACAAGTATGCGGAAAATGCGAAAGTATGAGCCAGATGATTGCAAATACCAGAACTAACCCAGACATAACCGGCGTTATCCTCTAAAATATTAATCGCATCCCAGCTTAATTGACTGTGTCGGTGTGGTACCACATTACTACGTGATCCAAACCAGGAAAAGGCCAGCAAGTATGCGAGAAATGCGAAAGTAAGAGCTAGATGATGGCAAATACCAGACCTAACCCGGACCTAACCGGTGTTATCCTCTAAAATATTCATCGAAACCAGGTTGAAAAGACTACTTCAGTGTGCCACCACATTAATACGTGATCGTAACGTGCAAAGAACCCAGGATCTGGCCAAGAAGTATGCGAAAAATGCGAAAGTATGAGGGAGATGATTGCAAATACCAGACGCAACCCAGACCTAACTGGTGTTATCCTCTAAAATATTGATCGGAATCAGGTTCAATTGACTCTTTCGGTGTGGTACCACATTACTACGTGATCCAAAACCACACAAAACCAAGGATCTGGCCAACAAGAATGCGAATAATGCGAAAGTACGAGCCTGATGATTGCAAATACCAGACGTAACCTAGACCTAACCGGTGTTATCCTCTAAAATATTGACAGAAACCATGTTTAATTGACTGTTTCAGTGTGGTACCACATTAATACCTGATCCTAACCAGAGAAAGAGCCCAGGATCTGGCCAACAAGTATGCGGAAAATGCGAAATTATGAGCCAGATGATTGCAAATACCAGAACTAACCCAGACATAACCGGCGTTATCCTCTAAAATATTAATCGCATCCCAGCTTAATTGACTGTGTCGGTGTGGTACCACATTACTACGTGATCCAAACCAGGAAAAGGCCAGCAAGTATGCGAGAAATGCGAAAGTATGAGCCAGATGATTGCAAATATCAGACGTAACCCAGAACTAATCGATGTTATCCTCTAAAATATTGATCGAAAACAGGTATAATTGACTGTTTCAGTGTGGTACCACATTACTACATGCTCCAAACCAGAAAAAGCCCAGGATCTGGCACATTCATGTATGCGAAATATGCGAAAGTATGAGCTAGATGAAGGCGAATACCAGACCTAACCCAGACATAACCGGCCTTATCCTCTAAAATAGTAATCGCAGCCGGGTTTAATTGACAGATTCGTTGTGGTACCACATTACTAGGTGATCCAAACCAGAAAAAGCCCAGGATCTGGCCATTCAAGTATGCGAAAAATGCGAAAGTATGAGCTAGATGATGGCAAATACCAGACCTAACCCGGACCTAACCGGTGTTGTCCTCTAAAATATTCATCGAAACCAGGTTGAAAAGACTACTTCAGTGTGCCACCACATTAATACGTGATCGTAACGTGAAAAGAACCCAGGATCTGGCCAAGAAGTATGCGAAAAATGCGAAAGTAAGAGGGAGATGATTGCAAATACCAGACGCAACCCAGACCTAACTGGTGTTATCCTCTAAAATATTGATCGGAATCAGGTTCAATTGACTCTTTCGGTGTGGTACCACATTACTACGTGATCCAAAACCACACAAAACCAAGGATCTGGCCAACAAGAATGCGAATAATGCGAAAGTACGAGCCTGATGATTGCAAATACCAGACGTAACCTAGACCTAACCGGTGTTATCCTCTAAAATATTGACAGAAACCATGTTTAATTGACTGTTTCAGTGTGGTACCACATTAATACCTGATCCTAACCAGAAAAAGAGCCCAGGATCTGGCCAACAAGTATGCGGAAAATGCGAAAGTATGAGCCAGATGATTGCAAATACCAGAACTAACCCAGACATAACCGGCGTTATCCTCTAAAATATTAATCGCATCCCAGCTTAATTGACTGTGTCGGTGTGGTACCACATTACTACGTGATCCAAACCAGGAAAAGGCCAGCAAGTATGCGAGAAATGCGAAAGTATGAGCCAGATGATTGCAAATATCAGACGTAACCCAGAACTAATCGATGTTATCCTCTAAAATATTGATCGAAAACAGGTATAATTGACTGTTTCAGTGTGGTACCACATTACTACATGATCTAAACCAGAAAAAGCCCAGGATCTGGCACATTCATGTATGCGAAATATGCGAAAGTATGAGCTAGATGAAGGCGAATACCAGACCTAACCCAGACATAACCGGCCTTATCCTCTAAAATAGTAATCGCAGCCGGGTTTAATTGACAGATTCGTTGTGGTACCACATTACTAGGTGATCCAAACCAGAAAAAGCCCAGGATCTGGCCATTCAAGTATGCGAAAAATGCGAAAGTATGAGCTAGATGATGGCAAATACCAGACCTAACCCGGACCTAACCGGTGTTATCCTCTAAAATATTCATCGAAACCAGGTTGAAAAGACTACTTCAGTGTGCCACCACATTAATACGTGATCGTAACGTGAAAAGAACCCAGGATCTGGCCAAGAAGTATGCGAAAAATGCGAAAGTATGAGGGAGATGATTGCAAATACCAGACGCAACCCAGACCTAACTGGTGTTATCCTCTAAAATAGTGATCGGAATCAGGTTCAATTGACTCTTTCGGTGTGGTACCACATTACTACGTGATCCAAAACCACACAAAACCAAGGATCTGGCCAACAAGAATGCGAATAATGCGAAAGTACGAGCCTGATGATTGCAAATACCAGACGTAACCTAGACCTAACCGGTGTTATCCTCTAAAATATTGACAGAAACCATGTTTAATTGTCTGTTTCAGTGTGGTACCACATTAATACCTGATCCTAACCAGAAAAAGAGCCCAGGATCTGGCCAACAAGTATGCGGAAAATGCGAAAGTATGAGCCAGATGATTGCAAATACCAGACCTTACTCCGACATAACTGGCGTTATCCTCTAGAATATTGATCGTAACCAGGTTTAATTGACTGTTTCCGCGTGGTACCACTTTACAACGTAATTCAAACCAGAGAATGCTCAGGATATGGCCATTCAAGTTTGCGAAAAATGCGAAAGTATGAGTTACATGATGGCAAACACCAGACCTAACCCAGACATAACCGGCGTTATCATCTAAAATATTGATCGATCCAGATTTAATTGACTGTTTCAGTGTGGTATCACTTTACTACGTGTTCCAAACCAGAAAAAGCCCAGGATCTGGCCATTCAAGTATGCGAAATATGTGAAACTATGAGCTACATGAAGGCAAATACCAGACCTAACCCAGACATAACCGGCCTTATCCTCTAAAATATTAATTGCAACCAGATTTAGTTGACTGCTTCGTTGTGGTACCACATTACTAGGTGATCCAAACCAGAAATAGGCCAGGATCTGGTCAACAAGTATGCGAAATATGCGAAAGTATGAGACAGATGATTACAAATACCAGGCCTTACTCCGACATAACTGGCGTTATCCTCTAGAATATTGATCGTAACCAGGTTTAATTGACTGTTTCCGCGTGGTACCACTTTACAACGTAATTCAAACCAGAGAATGCCCAGGATATGGCCATTCAAGTTTGCGAAAAATGCGAAAGTATGAGTTACATGATGGCAAACACCAGACCTAACCCAGACATAACCGGCGTTATCATCTAAAATATTGATCGATCCAGATTTAATTGACTGTTTCAGTGTGGTATCACTTTACTACGTGTTCCAAACCAGAAAAAGCCCAGGATCTGGCCATTCAAGTATGCGAAAAATGCGAAAGTATGAGCTAGATGATGGCAAATACCAGACCTAACCCGGACCTAACCGGTGTTATCCTCTAAAATATTCATCGAAACCAGGTTGAAAAGACTACTTCAGTGTGCCACCACATTAATACGTGATCGTAACGTGCAAAGAACCCAGGATCTGGCCAAGAAGTATGCGAAAAATGCGAAAGTATGAGGGAGATGATTGCAAATACCAGACGCAACCCAGACCTAACTGGTGTTATCCTCTAAAATATTGATCGGAATCAGGTTCAATTGACTCTTTCGGTGTGGTACCACATTACTACGTGATCCAAAACCACACAAAACCAAGGATCTGGCCAACAAGAATGCGAATAATGCGAAAGTACGAGCCTGATGATTGCAAATACCAGACGTAACCTAGACCTAACCGGTATTATCCTCTAAAATATTGACAGAAACCATGTTTAATTGACTGTTTCAGTGTGGTACCACATTAATACCTGATCCTAACCAGAGAAAGAGCCCAGGATCTGGCCAACAAGTATGCGGAAAATGCGAAATTATGAGCCAGATGATTGCAAATACCAGAACTAACCCAGACATAACCGGCGTTATCCTCTAAAATATTAATCGCATCCCAGCTTAATTGACTGTGTCGGTGTGGTACCACATTACTACGTGATCCAAACCAGGAAAAGGCCAGCAAGTATGCGAGAAATGCGAAAGTATGAGCCAGATGATTGCAAATATCAGACGTAACACAGAACTAATCGATGTTATCCTCTAAAATATTGATCGAAAACAGGTATAATTGACTGTTTCAGTGTGGTACCACATTACTACATGATCCAAACCAGAAAAAGCCCAGGATCTGGCACATTCATGTATGCGAAATATGCGAAAGTATGAGCTAGATGAAGGCGAATACCAGACCTAACCCAGACATAACCGGCCTTATCCTCTAAAATAGTAATCGCAGCCGGGTTTAATTGACAGATTCGTTGTGGTACCACATTACTAGGTGATCCAAACCAGAAAAAGCCCAGGATCTGGCCATTCAAGTATGCGAAAAATGCGAAAGTATGAGCTAGATGATGGCAAATACCAGACCTAACCCGGACCTAACCGGTGTTATCCTCTAAAATATTCATCGAAACCAGGTTGAAAAGACTACTTCAGTGTGCCACCACATTAATACGTGATCGTAACGTGAAAAGAACCCAGGATCTGGCCAAGAAGTATGCGAAAAATGCGAAAGTAAGAGGGAGATGATTGCAAATACCAGACGCAACCCAGACCTAACTGGTGTTATCCTCTAAAATATTGATCGGAATCAGGTTCAATTGACTCTTTCGGTGTGGTACCACATTACTACGTGATCCAAAACCACACAAAACCAAGGATCTGGCCAACAAGAATGCGAATAATGCGAAAGTACGAGCCTGATGATTGCAAATACCAGACGTAACCTAGACGTAACCGGTGTTATCCTCTAAAATATTGACAGAAACCATGTTTAATTGACTGTTTCAGTGTGGTACCACATTAATACCTGATCCTAACCAGAAAAAGAGCCCAGGATCTGGCCAACAAGTATGCGGAAAATGCGAAAGTATGAGCCAGTTGATTGCAAATACCAGAACTAACCCAGACATAACCGGCGTTATCCTCTAAAATATTAATCGCATCCCAGCTTAATTGACTGTGTCGGTGTGGTACCACATTACTACGTGATCCAAACCAGGAAAAGGCCAGCAAGTATGCGAGAAATGCGAAAGTATGAGCCAGATGATTGCAAATATCAGACGTAACCCAGAACTAATCGATGTTATCCTCTAAAATATTGATCGAAAACAGGTATAATTGACTGTTTCAGTGTGGTACCACATTACTACATGATCCAAACCAGAAAAAGCCCAGGATCTGGCACATTCATGTATGCGAAATATGCGAAAGTATGAGCTAGATGAAGGCGAATACCAGACCTAACCCAGACATAACCGGCCTTATCCTCTAAAATAGTAATCGCAGCCGGGTTTAATTGACAGATTCGTTGTGGTACCACATTACTAGGTGATCCAAACCAGAAAAAGCCCAGGATCTGGCCATTCAAGTATGCGAAAAATGCGAAAGTATGAGCTAGATGATGGCAAATACCAGACCTAACCCGGACCTAACCGGTGTTATCCTCTAAAATATTCATCGAAACCAGGTTGAAAAGACTACTTCAGTGTGCCACCACATTAATACGTGATCGTAACGTGAAAAGAACCCAGGATCTGGCCAAGAAGTATGCGAAAAATGCGAAAGTAAGAGGGAGATGATTGCAAATACCAGACGCAACCCAGACCTAACTGGTGTTATCCTCTAAAATATTGATCGGAATCAGGTTCAATTGACTCTTTCGGTGTGGTACCACATTACTACGTGATCCAAAACCACACAAAACCAAGGATCTGGCCAACAAGAATGCGAATAATGCGAAAGTACGAGCCTGATGATTGCAAATACCAGACGTAACCTAGACCTAACCGGTGTTATCCTCTAAAATATTGACAGAAACCATGTTTAATTGACTGTTTCAGTGTGGTACCACATTAATACCTGATCCTAACCAGAAAAAGAGCCCAGGATCTGGCCAACAAGTATGCGGAAAATGCGAAAGTATGAGCCAGATGATTGCAAATACCAGAACTAACCCAGACATAACCGGCGTTATCCTCTAAAATATTAATCGCATCCCAGCTTAATTG
The DNA here is from genome assembly GCF_051014445.1 of Colletes latitarsis. Classification (NCBI taxonomy): domain Eukaryota; kingdom Metazoa; phylum Arthropoda; class Insecta; order Hymenoptera; family Colletidae; genus Colletes; species Colletes latitarsis. Next base: position 6,146,161 of record NC_135137.1, read on the forward strand.
ACTGTGTCGGTGTGGTACCACATTACTACGTGATCCAAACCAGGAAAAGGCCAGCAAGTATGCGAGAAATGCGAAAGTATGAGCTAGATGATGGCAAATACCAGACCTAACCCGGACCTAACCGGTGTTGTCCTCTAAAATATTCATCGAAACCAGGTTGAAAAGACTACTTCAGTGTGCCACCACATTAATACGTGATCGTAACGTGAAAAGAACCCAGGATCTGGCCAAGAAGTATGCGAAAAATGCGAAAGTAAGAGGGAGATGATTGCAAATACCAGACGCAACCCAGACCTAACTGGTGTTATCCTCTAAAATATTGATCGGAATCAGGTTCAATTGACTCTTTCGGTGTGGTACCACATTACTACGTGATCCAAAACCACACAAAACCAAGGATCTGGCCAACAAGAATGCGAATAATGCGAAAGTACGAGCCTGATGATTGCAAATACCAGACGTAACCTAGACCTAACCGGTGTTATCCTCTAAAATATTGACAGAAACCATGTTTAATTGACTGTTTCAGTGTGGTACCACATTAATACCTGATCCTAACCAGAAAAAGAGACCAGGATCTGGCCAACAAGTATGCGGAAAATGCGAAATTATGAGCCAGATGATTGCAAATACCAGAACTAACCCAGACATAACCGGCGTTATTCTCTAAAATATTAATCGCATCCCAGCTTAATTGACTGTGTCGGTGTGGTACCACATTACTACGTGATCCAAACCAGGAAAAGGCCAGCAAGTATGCGAGAAATGCGAAAGTATGAGCCAGATGATTGCAAATATCAGACGTAACCCAGAACTAATCGATGTTATCCTCTAAAATATTGATCGAAAACAGGTATAATTGACTGTTTCAGTGTGGTACCACATTACTACATGATCCAAACCAGAAAAAGCCCAGGATCTGGCACATTCATGTATGCGAAATATGCGAAAGTATGAGCTAGATGACGGCGAATACCAGACCTAACCCAGACATAACCGGTGTTATCCTCTAAAATATTCATCGAAACCAGGTTGAAAAGACTACTTCAGTGTGCCACCACATTAATACGTGATCGTAACGTGAAAAGAACCCAGGATCTGGCCAAGAAGTACGCGAAAAATGCGAAAGTAAGAGGGAGATGATTGCAAATACCAGACGCAACCCAGACCTAACTGGTGTTATCCTCTAAAATATTGATCGGAATCAGGTTCAATTGACTCTTTCGGTGTGGTACCACATTACTACGTGATCCAAAACCACACAAAACCAAGGATCTGGCCAACAAGAATGCGAATAATGCGAAAGTACGAGCCTGATGATTGCAAATACCAGACGTAACCTAGACCTAACCGGTGTTATCCTCTAAAATATTGACAGAAACCATGTTCAATTGACTGTTTCAGTGTGGTACCACATTAATACCTGATCCTAACCAGAAAAAGAGCCCAGGATCTGGCCAACAAGTATGCGGAAAATGCGAAAGTATGAGCCAGATGATTGCAAATACCAGAACTAACCCAGACATAACCGGCGTTATCCTCTAAAATATTAATCGCATCCCAGCTTAATTGACTGTGTCGGTGTGGTACCACATTACTACGTGATCCAAACCAGGAAAAGGCCAGCAAGTATGCGAGAAATGCGAAAGTATGAGCCAGATGATTGCAAATATCAGACGTAACCCAGAACTAATCGATGTTATCCTGTAAAATATTGATCGAAAACAGGTATAATTGACTGTTTCAGTGTGGTACCACATTACTACATGATCCAAACCAGAAAAAGCCCAGGATCTGGCACATTGAAGTATGCGAAATATGCGAAAGTATGAGCTAGATGAAGGCGAATACCAGACCTAACCCAGACATAACCGGCCTTATCCTCTAAAATAGTAATCGCAGCCGGGTTTAATTGACAGATTCGTTGTGGTACCACATTACTAGGTGATCCAAACCAGAAAAAGCCCAGGATCTGGCACATTCATGTATGCGAAATATGCGAAAGTATGAGCTAGATGAAGGCGAATACCAGACCTAACCCAGACATAACCGGCCTTATCCTCTAGAATAGTAATCGGAGCCGGGTTTAATTGACAGATTCGTTGTGGTACCACATTACTAGGTGATCCAAACCAGAAAAAGCCCAGGATCTGGCCATTCAAGTATGCGAAAAATGCGAAAGTATGAGCTAGATGATGGCAAATACCAGACCTAACCCGGACCTAACCGGTGTTATCCTCTAAAATATTCATCGAAACCAGGTTGAAAAGACTACTTCAGTGTGCCACCACATTAATACGTGATAGTAACGTGAAAAGAACCCAGGATCTGGCCAAGAAGTATGCGAAAAATGCGAAAGTATGAGGGAGATGATTGCAAATACCAGACGCAACCCAGACCTAACTGGTGTTATCCTCTAAAATATTGATCGGAATCAGGTTCAATTGACTCTTTCGGTGTGGTACCACATTACTACGTGATCCAAAACCACACAAAACCAAGGATCTGGCCAACAAGAATGCGAATAATGCGAAAGTACGAGCCTGATGATTGCAAATACCAGACGTAACCTAGACCTAACCGGTGTTATCCTCTAAAATATTGACAGAAACCATGTTTAATTGACTGTTTCAGTGTGGTACCACATTAATACCTGATCCTAACCAGAAAAAGAGCCCAGGATCTGGCCAACAAGTATGCGGAAAATGCGAAAGTATGAGCCAGATGATTGCAAATATCAGACGCAACCCAGAACTAATCGATGTTATCCTCTAAAATATTGATCGAAAACAGGTATAATTGACTGTTTCAGTGTGGTACCACATTACTAGGAGATCCAAACCAGAAAAAGCCCAGGATCTGGCCATTCAAGTATGCGAAAAATGCGAAAGTATGAGCTAGATGATGGCAAATACCAGACCTAACCCGGACCTAACCGGTGTTATCCTCTAAAATATTCATCGAATCCAGGTTGAATTGACTACTTCAGTGTGCCACCACATTAATACGTGATCCTAACGTGAAAAGAACCCAGGATCTGGCCAAGAAGTATGCGAGAAATGCGAAAGTATGAGGGAGATGATTGCATATATCAGACGTAACCCTGACCTAACCGGTGTTATCCTCCAAAATATTGATCAAAAACTGGCTTAATTGACTGTTCCAGTGTGGTACAACTTTTCTACGTGATGCAAACCAGAAAAAACCCAGGATCTGGCCAACAAGTATGCGAAAAATGCGAGAGTATGAGCCAGATGATTGCAAATACCAGAACTAACCCAGACATAACCGGTGTTATCCTCTAAAATATTCACGGAAAACTGGTTTAATTGACTGTTTCAGTGTGGTACGACTTTACAACGTGATCCAAACCAGAAAAAACCTAGGATCTGGCCATTCAAGTATGCGAAATATGTGAAACTATGAGCTAGATGAAGGCTAATACCAGACCTAACCCAGACTTAACCGGCCATATCCTCTAAAATATTAATTGCAACCAGGTTTAGTTGACTGTTTCAGTGTGGTATCACTTTACTACGCGTTCCAAACCAGAAAATGCCCAGGATCAGGCCATTCAAGTATGCGAAAAATGCGAAAGTATGAGCTAGATGATGGCAAATACCAGACCTAACCCGGACCTCACCGGTGTTATCCTCTAAAACATTCATCGAATCCAGGTTGAATTGACTACTTCAGTGTGCCACCACATTAATACGTGATCCTAACGTGAAAAGAACCCCGGATCTCGCCAAGAAGAATGCGAAAAATGCGATGGTATGAGCCAGACGATTGCAAATACCAGACGTAACCTAGACCTAACCGGTGTTATCCTCTAAAATATTGACAGAAACCATGTTTAATTGACTGTTTCGTTGTGGCACCACTTTACTAGATGATCCAAACCAGAAATAGGCCCGGATCTTGTCAACAAGTATGCGAAATATGCGAAAGTATGAGACAGATGATTGCAAATATCAGACGTAACCCTGACCTAACCGGTGTTATCCTCCAAAATATATTGAACGAAAAAGGCTTAATTGACTGTTTCAGTGTGGTACCACTTTTGTAAGTGATGCAAACCAGAAAAAGCCCAGGATCTGACCATTCAAGTATGCGAAATATACGAAAGTATGAGCCAGATGATTGCAAATACCAGAACTAACCCAGACATAACCGCGTTTTCCAATGAAGTATTAATTGGAACCAGGTTTAATTGACCGTTTCAGAGTGGTACCTCATTAACACGTGATCCTTACCAGAAAAAAACCCAGGATCTGGCCAACGAGTATGCGAAAGGTGCGATAGTATGAGGCTGATGATTGCAAATACCGGACGTAACACAGACTTACCCAGCGTTATCCTCTAAAATATTGATGGAAAGCTGGTTTAATTGACTGTTTCAGTGTGGTACGACTTTACTACGTGATCCAAACCAGAAAAAGCCTAGGATCTGGCAATTCAAGTATGCGAAATATGCGAAAGTATGAGCAAGATGAAGCCAAATACCAGACCTAACCTAAACATAACAGGTCTTATCCTCTAAAATATTAATTGCAACCAGGTTTAATTCACTGTTTCGTTGTGGTAGCACTTTACTAGGTAATCGAAACCAGAAATCGGCCAGGATCTGGTCTACAAGTATGAGAAATATGCGACAGTATGAGACAGATGATTGCAGTTACCAGGAATAACCAAGACATAACCGGCCTTATCCTCTAAAATATTAATTGCAACCAGGTTTAATTCAGTGTTTCGTTATGGTACCACTTTACTGGGTGATCCAAACCAGAAATAGGCCAGGATCTGGTCAACAAGAATGCGAAATATGCGAAAGTATGGGTCAGATGATTGCAAATACCAGAACTAACCCAGACATAGCCGGCGTTATCCTCTAAAATATTGATCAATACCAGGTTTAGTTCACTGTTTCGTTGTGGCACCACTTTACTAGGTGATTCAAACCAGAAATAGGCCAGGATCTGGTCATCAAGTATGCGAAATATGCGAAAGTATGAGACTGATGAGGGCAAATCCCAGACCTAACCGAGACATAACCTGCGTTATCCTCTAAAATTTTAATCGCAGCCAGGTTTAATTGACTGCTTCAGTGTGGTACCACATTACTACGTTATCCTAACAATAGAAAAACACAGGATCTGGCCATTCAAGTATGCGAAAAATGCGAATGTACGGGCCAGATGAGGGCAAATCCCAGACCTAACCGAGATATAACCGGCAATATCCTCTAAAATATTAATTGCAACCAGGTTTAATTCACTGTTTCGGTGTGGTACCACATTACTACGTGATCCAAAGAAGAATATACCCAGGACCTGTCCAACAAGTATGCGAAAAATGCGAAAGAACGAGCCAGATGATTGCAAATATCAGACGTAACCGTGACCTAACCGGTGTTATCCTCCAAAATATTGATCGAAAAAGGCTTAATTGACTGTTTCAGTGTGGTACCACGTTTGTACGTGATGCAAACCAGAAAAAGCCCAGGATCTGACCATTCAAGTATGCGAAATATGCGAAAGTATGAGACAGATGATTGCAAATACCAGAACTAACCCAGACATAACCGGCGTTATCCTCTAAGATATTAATCTGAATCAGGTTTAACTGACTCTTTCGGTGTGGTACCACATTACTACGTGATCCAAACGAGAAAAAACCCAGGATCTGGCCATTCAAGTATGCGAAATATGCGAAAGTATGAGCAAGATGAAGGTAAATACCAGACCTATCCTAGACATAACCGCGTTTTCCAATGAAGTATTAATCGGAACCAGGTTTAACTGACAGTTTCAGAGTGGTACCACATTAATACGTGATCCTTACCAGAAAAAAACCCGGGATCTGGGCAACGAGTATGCGAAAGTTGCGAAAGTATGAGGCTGATGATTGCAAATACCAGACGTAACACAGACTTACCCAGCGTTATCCTCTAAAATATTAATCGGAATCGTGTTCAATGGACTCTTCCGGTGTGGTACCACATTACTACGTGATCCAAACGAGAAAAACCCCTGGATCTGGCCATGAAGGAAGCGAAAAATGCGAAAGAACGTGCCAGATGATTGCAAATATCAGAACTAGCCCAGACATAACCGGCGTTTTACAATGAAATATTAATCGAAAACAGGTATAATTGACTGTTTCAGTGTGGTACCACATTACTACATGATCAAAACCAGAAAAAGCCCAGGAGCTGGCACATTCAAGTATGCGAAATATGTGAAAGTGTGAGCTAGATGAAGGCGAATACCAGACCTAACCCTGACATAACCGGCCTTATCCTCAAAAATATTAATCGCAGCCAGGTTTAATTGACTGCTTCGTTGTGGTACCACATTACTAGGTGATCCAAATCAGATTTAGGCCAGGATCTGGTCAACAAGTATGCGAAATATGCGAAAGTATGAGAGAGCTGATTGCAAACACCAAACGTAACCCAGACATAACCTGCGTTATCATCTAAAATATTTTTCGCATCCAGGTTTAATTAACTGTTTCGGCGTGGCACCACACTACTACGTGATCCAAACCAGAAAAAGCCTAGGATCTGGCCAACAAGTATGCGAAAAATGCGAAAGTATGAGCCAGATGATTGCAAATACCAGAACTAACCCAGACATAACCGGTGTTATCCTCTAAAATATTCATGGTATCCAGGTTGAGTTGACTATTTCAGTGTGGCACCACATTAATACGTGACCCTAACGAGAAAAGTACCCAGGATCTGGCCAAAAGTACGCGAATTTTGCGAAACTATGAGGTAGATGATTGCAAATGCCAGACGTAACCCAGACCTACCCGGTGATATCCTGTAAAATATTCATCGAATCAAGGTTGAAATGACTATTTCTGTGTGGCTCCACATTAATATGTGATCCTAACGAGAAAAGTACCCAGGATCTGGCCAAAAGTACGCGAATTTTGCGAAACTATGAGGCAGATGATTGCAAATGCCAGACGTAACGCAGACCTACCCGGTGATATCCTGTAAAATATTCATCGATTCCAGGTTGAATTGACTGTTTCAGTGTGGGCACCACATTTCTACATGATCGAAACCAGAAAAAGCCCAGGATCTGGCCAACAAGTATGCGAAATATGCGAAACTACGAGGCAGATGATGGCAAATACCGGACGTAACACAGACATAACCGGCGTTATCCTCTAAAATACTAATCGCAACCAGGTTTTATTGACAGCTTCGGTGTGGTACCACATTACTACGTGATCCAAACCAGAGAAAGCCCAGGATATGGCCATTCAAGTATGCGAAATATGCGAAGGTATGAGCTAGATGATGGCAAATACCAGAACTAACCCGGACATAACCGGCGTTATCCTCTAAAATACTAATCGCAACCAGGTTTAAGTGACTGCTTCGGTGTGGTACCAGTTTACAACGTGATCCAAACCAGAAATGACCCAGGATCTGGCCAACAAGTATGCGAAAAATGCGAAAGTAAGAGCCAGATCATTGCAAATACCAGACGTAACCCAGACTTACCCGGTGATATCCTGTAAAATATTCATCGAATCCAGGTTGAATTGACTGTTTCAGTGTGGCACCACATTTCAACGTGATCGAAACCAGAAAAAGCCCAGGATCTGGCCATTCAAGTATGCGAAAAATGCGAAAGTATGAGATAGATGATGGCATATACCAGACCTAACCCAGACCTAACCGGTGTTATCCTCTAAAATACTCAACGAATCCAGGTTGAGTTGACAATTTCAGAGTGGCACCGCATTAATACGTGATCCTAACGAGAAAAGAACCCAGGATCTGGCCAAGAAGTAAGCGAAATATGCGAAAGTATGCGGCAGATGATTGCAAACACCAGACGTAACCCAGACCGCCCCGGCGTTATCCTCTCAAATATTAATCGGAATCAGATTCAATTGACACTTTCGGTGTGGTACCACATTACTGGATGATCCAAACCAGAAAAAGGCCAGGATCTGGTCAACAAGTATGCGAAATATGCGAAAGTATGAGACAGATGATTGCAAATACCAGACGTAACCTAGACCTAACCGGTGTTATCCTCTAAAATATTGACAGAAACCATGTTTAATTGACTGTTTCAGTGTGGTACCACATTAATACCTGATCCTAACCAGAAAAAGAGCCCAGGATCGGGCCAACAAGTATGCGGAAAATGCGAAAGTATGAGCCAGATGATTGCAAATATCAGACGTAACCCAGAACTAATCGATGTTATCCTCTAAAATATTGATCGAAAACAGGTATAATTGACTGTTTCAGTGTGGTACCACATTACTACATGATCCAATCCAGACAAAACCCAGGATCTGGCCAACAAGTATGCGAAAAATGCGAAAGTATGAGCCAGATGATTGCAAATACCAGAACTAACCCAGACCTAACCGGTGCTATCCTCTAAAATATTTATCGAATCGAGGTTGAGTGGACTATTTCTGTGTGGCACCACATTAATGCGTGATCCTAACCAGAAAGGAACCCAGGATCTGGCCAACGAGTATGCGAAAGATGCGAAAGTATGACGCAGATGATAGCAAATGCCAGACGTAACCCAGACATAACCGGCGTTATCCTCTAAAATATTCATCGAATCCAGGTTGAGTTGACTATTTCAGTGTGGCACCACATTAATACGTGGCCCTAACGAGAAAAGTACCCAGGATCTGGCCAAAATTACGCGAATTATGCGAAACTATGAGGTAGATGATTGCAAATGCCAGATGTAACCCAGACCTACCCGGTGATATCCTGTAAAATATTCATCGAATACAGGTTGAATTGACTGTCTCAGTGTGGCACCACATTCCTACGTGATCGAAACCAGAAAAAGCCCAGGATCTGGCCATTCAAGTATGCGAAAAATGCGAAAGTATGAGTTAGATGATGGCATATACCAGACGTAACCCCGACCTAACCTGTGTTATCCTCTAAAATATTCATCGAATCCAGGTTGAGTTGACTGCTTCGGTGTGGTACCACATTACTACGTGATCCAAACCAGACAAAACCCAGGATCTGGTCAACAAGTATGCGAAAAATGCGAAAGTATGAGCCAGATGATGGCATATACCAGACCTAACCCAGACATAACCGGCGTTATCCTCTAAAATATTGATCGAAAACTGGTTTAATTGGCTTTTTCAGTGTGGTACCACTTTACTACGTGATCGAAACCAGAAACAGCCCAGGATCTGGCCATTCAACTATGCGAAAAATGTGAAAGTGTGAGATAGATGATGGCATATACCAGACCTAACCCAGACCTAACCGGTGTTATCCTCTAAAATATTCATCGAATCCAGGTTGAATTGACCGTTTCGGTGTGGTACCACTTTACTACGTGATCCAAGCAAGGAAAAACACAGGACCTGAACAACAAGTATGCGAAAATGCGAAAGCTTGAGCCAGATTATTGCAAATACCAGACCTAACACAAACCTAACCGGCGTTATCCCCTAAAATATTAATCACAACCAGGTTGAAATGACTGTTTCAGTGTGGCACCACAATTCTACGTGATCGAAACCAGAAAAAGCCCACGATCTGGCCATTCAAGTATGCGAAAAATGCGAAAGTATGAGTTAGATGATGGCATATACCAGACCTAACCCAGACCTAACCGGTGTTATCCTCTAGAATATTCATCGAATCAAGGTTGAGTTGACAATTTCAGAGTGGCACCGCATTAATACGTGATACTAACGAGAAAAGAACCCAGGATCTGGCCAAGAAGTATGCGAAATATGCGAAAGTATGCGGCAGATGATTGCAAACACCAGACGTAACCCAGACCTAACCCGTGTTATCCTCTAAAATATTCATCGAATCCAGGTTGAGTTGACTGCTTCGGTGTGGTACCACATTACTACGTGATCCAATCCAGACAAAACCCAGGATCTGCACAACAAGTATGCGAAAAATGCGAAAGTATGAGTTAGATGATGGCATATACCAGACCTAACCCAGACCTAACCGGTGTTATCCTCTAGAATATTCATCGAATCCAGGTTGAGTTGACAATTTCAGAGTGGCACCGCATTAATACGTGATCCTAACGAGAAAAGAACCCAGGATCTGGCCATTCAAGTATGCGGAAAATGCGAAAGTATGAGATAGATGATGGCATATACCAGACGTAACCCCGACCTAACCTGTGTTATCCTCTAAAATATTCGTCGGATCCAGGTTGAGTTGACTGCTTCGGTGTGGTACCACATTACTACGTGATCCAAACCAGACAAAACCCAGGATCTGTACAACAAGTATGCGAAAAATGCGAAAGTATGAGAGAGATGATGGCATATACCAGACCTAACCGGTGTTATCCTCTAAAATATTCATCGAATCCAGGTTGAGTTGACTATTTCAGTGAGCCACCACATTAATCCGTGATCCTGACAAGAAAAGAACCCAGGATCTGGCCAAGAAGTAAGCGAAATATGCGAAAGTATGCGGCAGATGATTGCAAACACCAGACGTAACCCAGACATAACCGGCGTTATCCTCTAAAATATTAATCGGAACCAGGTTTAATTGACTGTGTCGGTGTGGTACCACAATTCTACGTGATCCAAACCTGAAAAAACCCACGATCTGGCCAACAAGTATGCGAAGGATGCGAAAGTATGAGCTAGATGATGGCAAATACCGAACCTAACCCAGACCTAACCGGTGTTATCTTCTAAAATATAGATCGAATCCAGGTTGAATTGACTATTTCAGTGTGGCACCACATTAATACGTGATCCTATCGAAAAATGAACCCAGGATCTGGCCAACAAGTATGCGAAAAATGCGAAAGTATGAGATAGATGATTGCAAATACCAGACGTACCCAGACCTAACCGGTGTTATCGTCTAAAATATTCATCGAATCCATTTTGAGTTGACAATTTCAGTGTGGCACCACATTAATACGTGATCCTAACGAGAAAAGTACCCAGGATCTGGCCAAAAGTACGCGAATTATGCGAAACTATGAGGCAGATAATTGCAAATACCAGACGTAACCCAGACCTACCCGGTGATATCCTGTAAAATATTCATCGAATCCAGGTTGAATTGACTGTTTAAGTGCGGTACCTCTTTTCTACGTGATCCAAACCAGACAAGACCTAGGATCTGGCCAACAAGTATGCGAAAAATGCGAAAGTATGAGCCAGATGATTGCAAATACCAGAATTAATCCAGACATAACCGGCGATTTCGAATGAAACATTAATCGGAACCAGGTTTTATTGACTCTTTCAGTGTGGTACCACACTACTACGTGATCCCAACGAGAAAAAACCCAGGATATGGCACCAAGTATGCGAAAAATGCGAAAGTATGAGGGAGATGATTGCAAATACCAGACGTATCCCAGACATAACCGGCGTTATCCTCTAAAATATTAATCGGAACAAGGTTTAATTGACTGTATCAGTGTGGTACCACATTAACACGTGATCCTTACCAGAAAAAAACCCAGGATCTGGCCAACGAGTATACGAATGATGCGAAAGTATGAGCCAGATGATTGCAAATACCAAAACTAACCCAAACATAACTGCAGTTTACCAACAAAATATTAATCGAATCCAGGTTGATTTGACTATTTCAGTGTGCCACCACATTAATACGTGATCCTAACAAAAAAGAACCCAGGATCTGGCCAACATGTATGAGAAAAATGCGTAAGTATGTGCTAGATGATGGCAAATACCAGACCTAACAGAGACATAACCGGCGTTATCCTCTAAAATATTAATCGGAACCAGGTTTAATTGACTGTTTCGGTGTGGTACCACTTTACTACGTGATTCTAACCTGAGAAAGCCCAGGATATGGCCAACGTGTATGAGAAAAATGCGTCAGTATGTGCTAGATGATGGCAAATACCAGACCTAACAGAGACATAACGGCATAATCCTCAAAAATATTAATCCCAACCAGGTTTAAATGACTGTTTCGGTGTGGTACCACTTTACTACGTGATCCAAGCAAGGAAAAACACAGGACCTGAACAACAAGTATGCGAAAATGCGAAAGCTTGAGCCAGATTATTGCAAATACCAGACCTAACACAAACCTAACCGGCGTTATCCCCTAAAATATTAATCACAACCAGGTTGAAATGACTGTTTCGGCGTGGTACCACTTACTACGTGATCCAAACCAGGAAGAACACAGGATCTGACCAACAAGTATGCGAAAAATCCGAAAGTATGGGACAGATTGTTACAAATACCAGACCTAACACAAACCTAACCGGCGTTATCCTCTAAAATATTAGTCGGAACAAGGTTTAATTAACTGTTTCAGTGTGGTACCACTTTACTACGTGATTCTAACCAGAGAAAGCACAGGATATGGCCATTCAAGTATGCGAAAAATGCGAAAGTATGAGCTAGATAATGGCAAATACCACACTTAACCCTGACCTAACCGGTGTTATCCTCTAAAATATTCGTCGAATCCAGGTTGAGTTAACCATTTCAGTGTGGCACCACATTAATACGTGACCCTAACGAGAAAAGTACCCAGGATCTGGCCAAAAGTACGCGAATTATGCGAACCTATGAGGCAGATGATTGCAAATGCCAGACGTAACCCAGACCTACCCGGTGATGTCCAGTAAAATACTCATCGAATCCAGGTTCAATTGACTATTTCAGTGTGGTACCACTTTCATACGTGATCCTAACCAGAAAAAAAACCAGGATCTGGCCAAAACGTATGCGAAAAATGCGAAAGTATGAGCCAGATAATTGCAAATACCAGACCTAACACAAACCTAACCGGCGTTATCCTCTAAAATATTAATCGCAACCAGGTTTAAGTGACGGTTTCGGCGTGGTACCACATTACTACGTGATCCAAATCAGAAGGAACCCAGGATCTGGCCAACAATTATGCAAAAAATGCGAAATTATGAGCCAGATGATTGCATATACCAGACCGAACACAAACCTGTACGGTGTTATCCTCTAAAGCATTGATCGAATCCTGGTTTGATTGACGGTTTCAGTGTGGTACCACATTACTACGTGATTCAAATCAGAAAAAGCCCAGGATCTGGCCAACAAGAATGAGAAAAATGCGAAAGTATGAGCCAGATGATTACAAATACCAGACCTATCCCAGAGATAACCGGCGTTATCCTCTAAAATATTAATCGGAACCAGGTTTAATTGACTGTTTCGGTGTGGTACCACATTAATACGCAAACCTAACCAGAAAAAAACCCAGGATCTGGCCAACATGTATGAGAAAAATGCGTTAGTATGTGCTAGATGATGGCAAATACCAGACCTAACAGAGACATAACCGGCGTTATCCTCCAAAATATTACTCGCAACCACGTTTAATTGACTGATTCTGTGTGCTACCACATTAGTACGTTATACAAACCTGAAAAAGTCCAGGATCTGGCCATTCAAGTATGCGCAAAATGCGAAAGTATGAGCTAGATGATGGCAAATACCAGACGCAACCCAGATCTAACCGGTTTCATCCTCCAAAATATTGATCGAATCCAGGTTTAATTGACTATTTCAGTGTGGCACCCCACTAATACGTGATCCTAACCAGAAAAAAACCAAGGATCTGGTCATTCAAGTATGCGAAAAATGCGAAAGTATGAGCCAGATTATTGCTAATGCCAGACCTAACACAAACCAAACCGGCGTTATCCCCTAAAATATTAATCACAACCAGGTTTAAATGACTGCTTCGGCGTGGTACCACATTACTGCGTGATCCAAATCTGAAGAAACCCAGGATCTGGCCAACAAGTATGCGAAAAATGCGAAAGTATGAGCCAGATGATTACAAATACCAGACCTAACCCAGAGATAACCGGCGTTATCCTCTAAAATATTAATCGGAACCAGGTTTAATTGACTGCTTCGGTGTGGTACCACAATTCTACGTGATCCATACCTGAAAAAACCCAGGATCTGGCCAACAAGTATGCGAAGGATGCGAAAGTATGAGCTAGATGATGGCAAATACCGAACCTAACCCAGACCTAACCGGTGTTATCTTCTAAAATATAGATCGAATCCAGGTTGAATTGACTATTTCAGTGTGGCACCACATTAATACGTGATCCTAACCAGAAAAATCCCAGGATATGGCCAACAAGTATGCGAAAAATGCGAAAGTACGAGCCTGATGATTGCAAATACCACAACTACCCCAGACATAACTGGCGTTAACCTCTAAAATATTGGTCGAAACCAACTTTAGTTGACTATTTCAGTGTGGTACCACATTTCTACGTGATTCAAATCAGAAAAAGGACAGGATCTGGCCATTCAAGTATGCGAAAAATGCGAAAGTATGAGGCAGATTATTGCAAATACCAGACGTAACCCAGCCCTAACCGGTATTATCCTCTAAAATATTAATCGCAACCAGGTTGAAAAGACTGTTTCGGTGTGGTACCACATTAATACGTGATCCTAACCAGAAATAAACCAAGGATCTGGCCAACAAGTATGCGAAAAATGCGAAAGTATGAGCCAGATGATTGCAAATACCAGAACTAACCCAGACAAAACCGGTGTTATCCTCTAAAGTCTTGATCAAATCCAGGTTTAATTGACTGCTTCGGTGTGGTACCACATTCCTACGCGATCCAAATCAGAAAAGGCCCAGGATATGGCCATTCAAGTATGCGAAAAGTGCGAAAGTATGAGCTAGATGATGGCAAATACCATACCTAACCCAGACATAGCCGGCGCTATCCTCTAAAATATTAATTCCAACCAGGTATCATTGACTGTTTCGGTGTGGGCCACATAACTACGTGATCCTGACTAGAAAAAAATCAGGATCTTGCCAACAAGTATGCGAAAAATGCGAAAGTTTGAGCCAGATGATTGCAAATACCAGACGTAACCCAGACCTAACCGGTATTATCCTCTAAAATATTTATCGCAACCAGGTTGAAATGACTGTTTCGGTGGGATACCACATTACTACGTGATCCAAACCAGAAAAAACCCAGGATCTGACCAACAAGTATGCGAAAAATGCGAAAGTATGACCCAGATTATTGCAAATACCAGACCTAACACAAACCTAACCGGCGTTATCCTGTAAATTATTAATCGCAACCAGGTTTAATTGACTGTTTCAGTGTGGTACCACTTTACTACGTGATCCAAGCCAGGAAAAACGCAGGATCTGACCAACAAGTATGCGAAAAATGCGAAAGTATGAGCCAGATCCCGACGGCGTCAGCACGGTGTGTTATGCGGATGACACACTGGTGCTGGCCGTCGGGGCGCACTGGGGGAGGGCCATGCGTCGCGCGGAGGAGGGGTCGCAACGCGTCGTCGACCGGATCAGGGGGATGGGGATGACGGTGGCGGTCCACAAGACCGAGGTGATTGCGTTTCATTCACCTCGGCAGGATCCGCCACCTCCTCTGATTCGGGTGGGTGGGGCTGACATCGAGGTGAAGCCCCAGATCAGGTATCTAGGACTGATCCTCGATAGCCACTGGCGTTTCGAGAAGCATTTCCGCTGCCTGGTCCCCCGGTTGGAAAGGATGGTTGCGGCTCTGGGCCGGATCCTGCCCAACCTGGGGGGCCCGGCGGGCCGAGTTCGTCGCCTCTATGTGGCAATGGTCCAGTCGGTGGCCCTATACGGGGCCCCCGTCTGGGCGGAGGACCTGGCTGCCTCCCGGCGCAGCATGACTATGCTGCGTCGGGTGCAGAGGCGCATGGCGCTCAGGGTCGTCCGCGGGTATCGGACCATGTCACATGAGGCGGCGACGGTTCTAGCGGGGATGCCGCCCATGGACCTGCTCGCGCGGTCGCACGCGGTGATGTACCGGCACCGCGTCGACCGTCGCGCGGGGGTGGGGGCGGTCCCGGGCGGGCAGGAACCTGCTTGGGGCGATTTGAAGCGCCAGGCCCGGCAGTCCGTGTTGCTCGCGTGGCAGGAGCGGCTGGCTCTGCCAACCGCGGGGCACCGGACTGTCGGGGCTGTTCGGCCACTCCTGAAGGAGTGGCTGGACAGAGGCCATGGCAGCCTCACCTACCGGCTGGCACAGGTATTTTCCGGGCATGGCAGCTTCGGAAGATACCTGTGCCGGATAGGGAAGGAGCCGACGGCGCGTTGCTGCCACTGCGACGCTGAGCAGGACACGGCGGATCATACCCTGGAGGTATGCCCCGCGTGGGAGGGGGAGCGCCGTGTCCTGGTCGGCCTCGTCGGGCGGGATGTCTCGCTGCCGGGCGTGGTGCGCGCCATGCTCGGCAGCGAGGAGAAGTGGAGGGCCGTGGCCTCCTTCTGCGAGAACGTAATGTTGCAGAAGGAGGCCGCGGGGAGGGAGCGCGAGCTTCAACGGCGTGCTGAAGCGCGCGCTCGTGCGGTGGCCCGAGGTCGTCGCCCAGTCGCGAGGCGTCGCGGGCGGCCGCCTCGGTGTGGCGGATGACCTAGGCTGGGAGGGGGGTCCTGAGGGGACCCTCCTCCCGCCAGGCGGCGCCGGGTCGGACCGGTTGGGGGTAGGAGTGCCTTCCCCTACCGGTCCGACGCAAGGGGAGGCACCCTCGGCGGTCTGGTGCGGCCATGAACGCCCGGCCGCCGAGGGATGGAAACGGGGTCGCGGGCGGTTGCGAGTTGGGGCTCGCAGCCGCCACTAAACGCGGCCCCGGGACGGATAGCGGCGGGATGGAGTGGCCCCGTCCCGCCGCTATGAGGCAGTGTGTCTACTGGGGGGACCGATTGTCCCCCCGGGGGATGGGCGCGAAAGCGCGGGCACGGGGAGGATACCGGAAGAATGCTTCGAGCGATTCCCGGTATCCTCCCAAAGCGTGCCGAAGGGTCACCGTGGGGTTTTTAGTGGGTAGGTCCCGCGCCCGTCATTCTACGGGCGCGGGGAATCCCACACCACACTCCCGCCTCTCCCCAAAGAGGTGGGAGGGAGCCTTTCGAAGATTTTCCCCACGACAAAAAAAAAAAAAAAAAAAAAAAAAAAAGTATGAGCCAGATGTTTTCAAATACCAGACCTAACCCAGATTTAACCGGCGTTATCCTATAAAATAATAATCGCAACCAGGTTTAATTGACTGTTTAAGTGTGGTATCACATTGATACGTGATCTTATCCAGAAAAAGACCAAGGATCTGGCCAACAAGTATGCGAAAAATTCGAAAATATGAGCTAGATGATGGCAAATACCATAACTAACCCAGACATAACCGGCGTTATCCTATAAAATATTAATCGCAACCAGGTTTAATTGACGGTTTCAGTGTGGTACCACACTACTACGTTATTCAAATCAGAAAAAGCGCAGGATCTGGCCAACAAGTATACCAAAAATGCGAAAGTATGAGGAAGATGATTGCAAATACCAGACGTAACCAAGACGTAACCGGTGTTACCCTCTAAAATATTGATCGAACCCAGGTTGATTTGACTATTTCAGTGTGGTACCACTTTAATACGTGATTCTAACCAGACAGAAGCCCAGGATCTGGCCAACAAGTATGCGAAAGATGCGAAAGTATGAGCCAGATGATTGCAAATACCATAACTAACCCAGACCTAACCAGCGTTATCCTCTAAAATATTAATCGGAACAAGGTTTAATTGACTGTGTTAGTGTTGTACCACTTTACTACGTGATCCCAACCAGAAAAAGACAGGATCTGGCCATTCAAGTATGCGAAAAATGCGAAAGTATGAGGCAGATTATTGCAAATACCAGACGCAACCCAGACCTTACCGGTATTATCCTCCAAAATATTAATCGCAACCAGGTTGAAATGACTGTTTCGGTGTGGTACCACATTACTACGTGATCCGAACCAGAAAAAACCCAGGATCTGACCAACAAGTATGCGAAAAATGCGAATGTATGAGGCAGATGATTGCAAATACCAGACCGAACACAAACCTAAACGGTGTTATCCTCTAAAGTCTTGATCAAATCCAGGTTCAATTGACTGTTCCGATGTGGTACCACATTACTACGCGATCCAAATCAGAAATGGCCCAGGATCTGGCCATTCAATTATGCGAAAAATGTGAAAGTATGAGGCAGATGATTGCAAATACCAGACCTAACCCAGACCTAACCGTTGTTATCCTCTATTGTCATGATCAAATCCATGTTTAATTGACTGTTTCGCTGTGGTACCACGTTAATACGTGATCCTAACCAGAAAAAAACCCAGGATCTGGCCAACAAGTATGCGAAAAATGCGAAAGTATGAGCCAGATGTTTTCAAATACCAGACCTGACCCAGATGTAACCGGCGTTATCCTATAAAATATTAATCGCAACCAGGTTGAATTGACTGTCTCAGTGTGGTAAAACACTGATACGTGATCCTATCCACAAAAAGACCAAGGATCTGGCCAACAAGTATGCGAAAAATTCGAAAGTATGAGCTAGATGATGGCAAATACCAAACCTAACCCAGACCTCACCGGTGTTATCCTCTAAAATACTGATCGAATCTCGGTTGAATTGACAATTTCAGTGTGGCACCACATTAATACGTGATCCTAACCAGAAAAAAAACTAGGATCTGGCCAACAAGTATGCGAAAAATGCGAAAGTATGAGGTAGATGACTGCATATACCAGACGTTACCCAGATATAACCGGTGTTATCCTCTATAGTCTTGATCAAATCCAGGTTAAATTGACTGTTTCGGTGTGGTACCACATTACTACGCGATCCAAATCAGAAAAGGCCCAGGATATGGCCATTCAAGTATGCGAAAAATGCGAAAGTATGAGCTAGATGATGGCAAATACCATACCTAACCCAGACATAACCGGCATTATCCTCTAAAATATTAATGCCAACCAGGTATCATTGACTGTTTCGGTGTGGGACCACATTACTACGTGATCCTGACTAGAAAAAGACTCAGGATCTTGCCAACAAGTATGCGAAAAATGCGAAAGTATGAGCTAGATGATTGCTAATACCAGACGTAACCCAGACCTAACCGGTATTGTCCTCTAAAATATTAATCGCAACCAGGTTTAAATGACGGTTTCGGTGTGGCACCTCATTAATACGAGATCCTAACCAGAAAAAACCCAGGATCTGGCCATTCAAGTATGCGAAAAATGCGAAAGTATGAGCCTGATGATTGCAAATACCAGAACAATCCCAGACATAACTGACGTTATCCTATAAAATATTAATCGCAACCAGGTTTAGTTGACTGTATCAGTGTGGTACCACATTACTACGTGATTCAAATCAGAAAAAGCCCAGGATCTAGCCAACAAGTATACCAAAAATGTGAAAGTATGAGCCTGATGATTGCAAATACCAGAACTAACCCAGACATAACCGGTGTTATCCTCTAAAGTCTTGATCAGATCCAGGTTTAATTGACTGTTTCGGTGTGGTACCACATTACTACGTGATCCTGACTAGAAAAAAATCAGGATCTTGCCAACAAGTATGCGAAAAATGCGAAAGTTTGAGCCAGATGATTGCAAATACCAGACGTAACACAGACATAACCGGCATCATCCTCTAAAATATTTATCGCAACCAGGTTGAAATGACTGTTTCGGTGGGATACCACATTACTACGTGATCCAAACCCGAAAAAACCCAGGATCTGACCAACAAGTAGGCGAAAAATGCGAAAGTATGACCCAGATTATTGCAAATACCAGACCTAACACAAACCTAACCGGCGTTATCCTGTAAATTATTAATCGCAACCAGGTTTAATTGACTGTTTCAGTGTGGTACCACTTTACTACGTGATCCAAGCCAGGAAAAACACAGGATCTGACCAACAAGTATGCGAAAAATGCGAAAGTATGAGCCAGATGTTTTCAAATACCAGACCTAACCCAGATTTAACCGGCGTTATCCTATAAAATAATAATCGCAACCAGGTTTAATTGACTGTTTAAGTGTGGTATCACATTGATACGTGATCTTATCCAGAAAAAGACCAAGAATCTGGCCAACAAGTATGCGAAAAATTCGAAAATATGAGCTAGATGATGGCAAATACCATAACTAACCCAGACATAACCGGCGTTCCCCTCCAAATTATTAATCGGAACCAGGTTTTATTGACTATTTCATTGTGGCACCAGATTACTACGTGGTCAAAGCCAGAAAAAGGCCAGGATCTGGCCAACAAGTATGCGACAAATGCGAAAGTACAAGCCAGATGAGGGCAAATCCCAGACCTAACCGAGACATACCCTGCGTTATCCTCTAAAATATTAATCGCATCCTGGATTCATTGACTGTTTCAGTGTGGCACCAGATTACTACGTGGTCAAAGCCAGAAAAAGGCCAGGATCTGGCCAACAAGTATGCGAAAAATGCGAAAGTACGAGCCAGATGAGGGCAAATCCCAGACCTAACACAAACCTAACCGGCGATATCCTTTAAAATATCAATCGCAACCCGGTTTAATTTAGTGCTTCGGTGTGGAACCACATTATTACGGGATCCAAAGCAGAAAAAACCCAGGATCTGGCCAACAAGTATGCGAAAAACGCGAAAGTATGAGCCAGATGATTGCGAATACCAGAACTAACCCAGACGTAACCTGCGTTATCCTCTAAAATACTATTCGAAACCAGCTTCTATTGACTGTTTCAGTGTGGTACCACATTACTACGTGATCCAAACCAGAAAAAGCCCAGGATCTGGCCAACAAGTATGCGACAAATGCGAAAGTACGAGCCAGATGAGGGCAAATCCCAGACCTAACCGAGACATACCCTGCGTTATCCTCTAAAATATTAATCGCATCCTGGATTCATTGACTGTTTCAGTGTGGCACCAGATTACTACGTGGTCAAAGCCAGAAAAAGGCCAGGATCTGGCCAACAAGTATGCGAAAAATGCGAAAGTACGAGCCAGATGAGGGCAAATGCCAGCCCTAACCCAGACATAACCGGCGTTATCCTCTAAAATATTAATCGCATCCTTGATTAATTGACTGCTTCGGTGTGGAACCACATTACTACGGGATCCAAACCACAAAAGACCCAGGATCTGGCCAACAAGTATGCGTGAAATGCGAAAGTACGCGCCAGGAGAGGGCAAATCCCAGAACTAACCGAGACATAACCGGCGTTATCCTCTAAAATATTGATCGCAACCAGATTTAGTTGGCAGATTCGATGTGGTACCGCATTACTACGTCATCCAAACCAGAAAAAATGCCAGGGTCTGGACCAAAAGTAAGCGAAAAATGCGAAAGTACGAACCAGATGAGGGCAAATACCTGACCTAACCCTGACACAACCGCCGTTATCCTCTAAAATATTAATCGGAACCAGGTTTAATTGACTGTTTCAGTGTGGTACCACA
Source organism: Colletes latitarsis (assembly GCF_051014445.1). Classification (NCBI taxonomy): domain Eukaryota; kingdom Metazoa; phylum Arthropoda; class Insecta; order Hymenoptera; family Colletidae; genus Colletes; species Colletes latitarsis. Next base: position 6,167,508 of record NC_135137.1, read on the forward strand.
TTACTACGTGGTCAATGCCAGAGAAAGGCCAGGATCTGGCCAACAAGTATGCGAAAAATGCGAAAGTACGAGCCAGATGAGGGCAAATCCCAGACCTAACCGAGACATAACCGGCGATATCCTTTAAAATATTAATCGCAACCTGGTTTAATTTACTGCTTCGGTGTGGAACCACATTATTACGGGATCCAAAGCAGAAAGAACCCAGGATCTGGACAACAAGTATGCGAAAAACACGAAAGTATGAGCCAGATGATTGCGAATACCAGAACTAACCCAGACGTAACCTGCGTTATCCTCTAAAATACTATTCGGAACCAGCTTCTATTGACTGTTTCAGTGTGGTACCACATTACTACGTGATCCAAACTAGAATTAGGCCCAGGATCTGGCCAACAAGTATGCGAAAAATGCGAAAGTACGAACCAGATGGGGGCAAATCGCAGACGTAACCGAGACATAACCGTCGTTATCCTCTAAAATATTAATCGCATCCTGGATTAATTGACTGTCTCGGTGTGGCACCTCATTACTACGGGATCCAAGCCAGAAAAAGGCCAGGATCTGCCGAACAAGCATGCGAAAAATGCGAAAGTCCGAGCCAGATGAGGGCAAATCCCAGACCTAACCGATACATAGCCGGCGATATCTTTTAAAATATTAATCGCAACCTGGTTTAATGTACTGCTTCGGTGTGGAACCACATTATTGCGGGATCCAAAGCAGGAAAAACCCAGGATCTGGCCAACAAGTATGCGAAAAACACGAAAGTATGAGCCAGATGATTGCGAATACCAGAACTAAACCAGACGTAACCTGCGTTATCCTCTAAAATATTAATCGCATCCTGGATTAATTGACTGTTTCAGTGTGGTACCACATTACTACGTGGTCAAAGCCAGAAAAAGGCCAGGATCTGGCCAACAAGTATGCGAAAAATGCGAAAGTACGAGCCAGATGAGGGCAAATACCAGCCCTAACCCAGACATAACCGGCGTTATCCTCTAAAATATTAATCGGAACCAGGTTTAATTGACTGTTTCGGTGTGGTACCACATTACTACGTGGTCCAATCCAGAAAAAGGCCAGGATCTGGCCAACAAGTATGGGAAAAATGCGAAAGTACGAGCCAGATGAGGGCAAGTCCCAGACCGAACCGAGACATAACCGGCGTTACCCTCTAAAATATTAATCGCATCCTCGATTAATTGACTGCTTCGGTGTGGAACCACATTACTACGGGATCCAAACCACAAAAGGCCCAGGATCTGGCCAACAAGTATGCGAGAAATGCGAAAGTACGCGCCAGGAGAGGGCAAATCCCAGAACTAACCGTTACATAACCGGCGTTCTCCTCTAAAATATTGATCGCAACCAGATTTAGTTGACAGTTTCGATGTGGTACCGCATTACTACGTCATCCAAACTAGAAAAAATGCCAGGATCTGGACCAAAAGTAAGCGAAAAATGCGAAAGTACGAACCAGATGAGGGCAAATACCAGACCAAACCCTGACATAACCGGCGTTATCCTCTAAAATATTAATCGGAACCAGGTTTAATTGACTGTTTCAGTGTGGTACCACATTACTACGTGGTCAATGCCAGAGAAAGGCCAGGATCTGGCCAACAAGTATGCGAAAAATGCGAAAGTACGAGCCAGATGAGGGCAAATCCCAGACCTAACCGAGACATAGCCGGCGATATCCTTTAAAATATTAATAGCAACCAGGTTTGATTGACTGTTTCGGTGTGGCACCGCATTACTACGTGGTCCAAGCCAGAAAAAGGCCAGGATCTGCCGAACAAGCATGCGAAAAATGCGAAAGTCCGAGCCAGATGAGGGCAAATCCCAGACCTAACCGATACATAGCCGGCGATATCTTTTAAAATATTAATCGCAACCTGGTTTAATTTACTGCTTCGGTGTGGAACCACATTATTACGGGATCCAAAGCAGAAAGAACCCAGGATCTGGCCAACAAGTATGCGAAAAACACGAAAGTATGAGCCAGATGATTGCGAATACCAGAACTAACCCAGACGTAACCTGCGTTATCCTCTAAAATACTATTCGGAACCAGCTTCTATTGACTGTTTCAGTGTGGTACCACATTACTACGTGATCCAAACCAGAATTAGGCCCAGGATCTGGCCAACAAGTATGCGAAAAATGCGAAAGTACGAACCAGATGAGGGCAAATCCCAGACCTAACCGCGACATAACCGTCGTTATCCTCTAAAATATTAATCGCATCCTGGATTAATTGACTGTCTCGGTGTGGCACCTCATTACTACGGGATCCAAACCAGAAAAAACCCAGGATCTGGACCAAAAGTAAGCGAAAAATGCGAAAGTACGAGCCAGATGAGGGCAAATACCAGACTTAACCCTGACATAACCGGCGTTATCCTCTAAAATATTAATCGGAACCAGGTTTAATTGACTGTTTCAGTGTGGTACCACATTACTACGTGGTCAATGCCAGAGAAAGGCCAGGATCTGGCCAATAAGTATGCGAAAAATGCGAAAGTACGAGCCAGATGAGGGCAAATCCCAGACCTAACCGAGACATAACCGGCGATATCCTTTAAAATATTAATCGCAACCTGGTTTAATGTACTGCTTCGGTGTGGAACCACATTATTGCGGGATCCAAAGCAGGAAAAACCCAGGATCTGGCCAACAAGTATGCGAAAAACACGAAAGTATGAGCCAGATGATTGCGAATACCAGAACTAAACCAGACGTAACCTGCGTTATCCTCTAAAATACTATTCGGAACCAGCTTCTATTGACTGTTTCAGTTTGGTACCACATTACTACGTGATCCAAACCAGAAAAAGCCCAGGATCTGGCCAACAAGTATGCGAAAAATGCGAAAGTACGAACCAGATGAGGGCAAATCCCACACCTAACAGAGACATAACCGGCGTCATCCTCTAAAATATTAATCGCATCCTGGATTAATTGACTGTCTCGGTATGGCACCTCATTACTACGGGATCCAAACCAGAAAAAACCCAGGATCTGGCCAACAAGTATGCGAAAAATGCGAAAGTACGAGCCAGATGATTGCGAATACCAGAACTAAACCAGACGTAACCTGCGTTATCCTCTAAAATACTATTCGGAACCAGCTTCTATTGACTGTTTCAGTTTGGTACCACATTACTACGTGATCCAAACCAGAAAAAACCCAGGATCTGGCCAACAAGTATGCGAAAAATGCGAAAGTACGAGCCAGATGAGGGCAAATCCCAGACCTAACCGACACATAACCAGCGTTATCCTCTAAAATATTAATCGCATCCTGGATTAATTGACTGTTTCAGTGTGGTACCACATTACTACGTGGTCAAAGCCAGAAAAAGGCCAGGATCTGGCCAACAAGTATGCGAAAAATGCGAAAGTACGAGCCAGATGAGGGCAAATACCAGCCCTAACCCAGACATAACCGGCGTTATCCTCTAAAATATTAATCGGAACCAGGTTTAATTGACTGTTTCGGTGTGGTACCACATTACTACGTGGTCCAATCCAGAAAAAGGCCAGGATCTGGCCAACAAGTATGGGAAAAATGCGAAAGTACGAGCCAGATGAGGGCAAGTCCCAGACCGAACCGAGACATAACCGGCGTTACCCTCTAAAATATTAATCGCATCCTCGATTAATTGACTGCTTCGGTGTGGAACCACATTACTACGGGATCCAAACCACAAAAGGCCCAGGATCTGGCCAACAAGTATGCGAGAAATGCGAAAGTACGCGCCAGGAGAGGGCAAATCCCAGAACTAACCGTTACATAACCGGCGTTCTCCTCTAAAATATTGATCGCAACCAGATTTAGTTGACAGTTTCGATGTGGTACCGCATTACTACGTCATCCAAACTAGAAAAAATGCCAGGATCTGGACCAAAAGTAAGCGAAAAATGCGAAAGTACGAACCAGATGAGGGCAAATACCAGACCAAACCCTGACATAACCGGCGTTATCCTCTAAAATATTAATCGGAACCAGGTTTAATTGACTGTTTCAGTGTGGTACCACATTACTACGTGGTCAATGCCAGAGAAAGGCCAGGATCTGGCCAACAAGTATGCGAAAAATGCGAAAGTACGAGCCAGATGAGGGCAAATCCCAGACCTAACCGAGACATAGCCGGCGATATCCTTTAAAATATTAATCGCAACCAGGTTTGATTGACTGTTTCGGTGTGGCACCGCATTACTACGTGGTCCAAGCCAGAAAAAGGCCAGGATCTGCCGAACAAGCTTGCGAAAAATGCGAAAGTCCGAGCCAGATGAGGGCAAATCCCAGACCTAACCGATACATAGCCGGCGATATCTTTTAAAATATTAATCGCAACCTGGTTTAATTTACTGCTTCGGTGTGGAACCACATTATTACGGGATCCAAAGCAGAAAGAACCCAGGATCTGGCCAACAAGTATGCGAAAAACACGAAAGTATGAGCCAGATGATTGCGAATACCAGAACTAACCCAGACGTAACCTGCGTTATCCTCTAAAATACTATTCGGAACCAGCTTCTATTGACTGTTTCAGTGTGGTACCACATTACTACGTGATCCAAACCAGAATTAGGCCCAGGATCTGGCCAACAAGTATGCGAAAAATGCGAAAGTACGAACCAGATGAGGGCAAATCCCAGACCTAACCGAGACATAACCGTCGTTATCCTCTAAAATATTAATCGCATCCTGGATTAATTGACTGTCTCGGTGTGGCACCTCATTACTACGGGATCCAAACCAGAAAAAACCCAGGATCTGGCCAACAAGTATGCGAAAAACACGAAAGTATGAGCCAGATGATTGCGAATACCAGAACTAAACCAGACGTAACCTGCGTTATCCTCTAAAATACTATTCGGAACCAGCTTCTATTGACTGTTTCAGTTTGGTACCACATTACTACGTGATCCAAACCAGAAAAAGCCCAGGATCTGGCCAACAAGTATGCGAAAAATGCGAAAGTACGAACCAGATGAGGGCAAATCCCACACCTAACAGAGACATAACCGGCGTCATCCTCTAAAATATTAATCGCATCCTGGATTAATTGACTGTCTCGGTATGGCACCTCATTACTACGGGATCCAAACCAGAAAAAACCCAGGATCTGGCCAACAAGTATGCGAAAAATGCGAAAGTACGAACCAGATGAGGGCAAATCCCACACCTAACCAAGACATAACCGGCGTTATCCTCTAAAATATTAATCGCATCCTGGATTAATTGACTGTCTCGGTATGGCACCACATTACTACGGGATCCAAACGACAAAAGGCCCAGGATCTGGCCAACAAGTATGCGAGAAATGCGAAAGTACGCGCCAGGAGAGGGCAAATCCCAGAACTAACCGATACATAACCGGCGTTATCCTCGAAAATATTGATCGCAACCAGGTTTAGTTGACAGTTTCGATGTGGTACCCCATTACTGCGTTATCCAAACCAGAAAAAATGCCATGATCTGGACCAAAAGTAAGCGAAAAATGCGAAAGTACGAGCCAGATGAGGGCAAATACCAGACCTAACCCTGACATAACCGGCGTTATCCCCTAAAATATTAATCGGAACCAGGTTTAATTGACTGTGTCAGTGTGGTACCACATTACTACGTGGTCAAAGCCTGAGAAAGGTCAGGATCTGGCCAACAAGTATGCGAAAAAAGCGAAAGTACGAGCCAGATGAGGGCAAATCCCAGACCTAACCGAGACATAACCGGCGATATCCTTTAAAATATTAATCGCAACCTGGTTTAATTTACTGCTTCGGTGTGGAACCACATTATTACGGGATCCAAAGCAGAAAAAACCCAGGATCTGGCCAACAAGTATGCGAGAAACGCGAAAGTATGAGCCAGATGATTGCGAATACCAGAACTAACCCAGACGTAACCTGCGTCATCCTCTAAAATACTATTCGGAACCAGCTTCTATTGACTGTTTCAGTGTGGTACCACATTACTACGTGATCCAAACCAGAAAAAGGACAGGATCTGGCCAACAAGTATGCGAAAAATGCGAAAGTACGAGCCAGATGATTGCTAATACCAGACCAAACCGAGACATAACCGGCGTTATCTTGTAAAATATTAATCGCAAACAGGTTTAATTGACTGTTTCGGAGTGGTACCGCATTACTACATGATCCAAACCAGAAAAAGCCCTGGATCTGCCCAACTAGTATGCGAAAAACGCGTAAGTATGAGCCAGATGATTGCAAATACCAGAACTAACCCAGACATAACCAGCGTTATCCTCCAAAATATTAATCGTAACCATGTTTAATTGACTGTTTCAGTGTGGTACCACATTACTACGTGGTCAATGCCAGAGAAAGGCCAGGATCTGGCCAACAAGTATGCGAAAAATGCGAAAGTACGAGCCAGATGAGGGCAAATCCCAGACCTAACCGAGACATAGCCGGCGATATCCTTTAAAATATTAATCGCAACCAGGTTTGATTGACTGTTTCGGTGTGGCACCGCATTACTACGTGGTCCAAGCCAGAAAAAGGCCAGGATCTGCCGAACAAGTATGCGAAAAATGCGAAAGTCCGAGCCAGATGAGGGCAAATCCCAGACCTAACCGATACATAGCCGGCGATATCCTTTAAAATATTAATCGCAACCTGGTTTAATTTACTGCTTCGGTGTCGAACCACATTATTACGGGATCCAAAGCAGAAAGAACCCAGGATCTGGCTAACAAGTATGCGAAAAACACGAAAGTATGAGCCAGATGATTGCGAATACCAGAACTAACCCAGACGTAACCTGCGTTATCCTCTAAAATATTATTCGGAACCAGCTTCTATTGACTGTTTCAGTGTGGTACCACATTACTACGTGATCCAAACCAGAATTAGGCCCAGGATCTGGCCAACAAGTATGCGAAAACTGCGAAAGTACGAACCAGATGAGGGCAAATCCCAGACCTAACCGAGACATAACCGTCGTTATCCTCTAAAATATTAATCGCATCCTGGATCAATTGACTGTCTCGGTGTGGCACCTCATTACTACGGAATCCAAACCAGAAAAAACCCAGGATCTGGCCAACAAGTATGCGAAAAATGCGAAAGTACGAGCCAGATGAGGGCAAATACCAGACCTAACCCTGACATAACCGGCGTTATCCTCTAAAATATTAATCGGATCCAGGTTTAATTGACTGTTTCAGTGTGGTACCACATTACTACGTGGTCAATGCCAGAGAAAGGCCAGGATCTGGCCAACAAGTATGCGAAAAATGCGAAAGTACGAACCAGATGAGGGCAAATCCCAGACCTAACCGAGACATAACCGTCGTTATCCTCTAAAATATTAATCGCATCCTGGATTAATTGACTGTCTCGGTGTGGCACCTCATTACTACGGGATCCAAACCAGAAAAAACCCAGGATCTGGACCAAAAGTAAGCGAAAAATGCGAAAGTACGAGCCAGATGAGGGCATATACCAGACCTAACCCTGACATAACCGGCGTTATCCTCTAAAATATTAATCGGAACCAGGTTTAATTGACTGTTTCAGTGTGGTATCACATTACTACGTGGTCAATGCCAGAGAAAGGCCAGGATCTGGCCAATAAGTATGCGAAAAATGCGAAAGTACGAGCCAGATGAGGGCAAATCCCACACCTAACCGAGACATAACCGGCGATATCCTTTAAAATATTAATCGCAACCTGGTTTAATGTACTGCTTCGGTGTGGAACCACATTACTACGGGATCCAAACCAGAATAAGCCCTGCATCTGGCCAACAAGTTTGCGAGAAATGCGAAAGTACGGGCCAGATGAGGGCAAATCCCAGAATTAACCGAGACATAATCGGCGTTGTCCTCTAAAATATTAATCGCATCCTGGATTAATTGACTGCTTCGGTGTGGAACCACATTACTACGGGATCCAAACCAGAAAAAGTCCAGGATCTGTCCAACAAGTTTGCGAGAAATGCGAAAGTACGCGCCAGATGAGGGCAAATCCCAGAATTAACCGAGACATAACCGGCGTTATCCTCTAAAATATTAATCGCATCCTGGATTAATTGACTGCTTCGGTGGGGAACCACATTACTACGTTATCCAAACCAGAAAAAACCCAGGATCTGGCCAACAAGTATTTGAAAAATGCGAAAGTACGAGCCAGATGAGGGCAAATCCCAGACCTAACCGAGACATAACCGGCGATATCCTTTAAAATATTATTCGCAACCTGGTTTAATTCACTGCCTCGGTGTGGAACCACATTATTACGGGATCCAAACCAGAAAAAACCCAGGATCTGGCCAACAAGTTTGCGAGAAATGCGAAAGTACGCGCCAGATGAGGGCAAATCCCAGAATTAACCGAGACATAACCGGCGTTGTCCTCTAAAATATTAATCGCATCCTGGATTAATTGACTGCTTCGGTGGGGAACCACATTACTACGTTATCCAAACCAGAAAAAACCCAGGATCTGGCCAACAAGTATGCGAAAAATGCGAAAGTACGAGCCAGATGAGGGCAAATCCCAGACCTAATCGAGACATAACCGGCGTTATCCTCTAAAATATTAATCGCATCCTGGATTAACTGACTGCTTCGGTGTGGAACCACATTACTACGGGATCCAAACGAGAATAAGCCCTGCATCTGGCCAACAAGTTTGCGAGAAATGCGAAAGTACGCGCCAGATGAGGGCAAATCCCAGAATTAACCGAGACATAACCGGCGTTGTCCTCTAAAATATTAATCGCATCCTGGATTAATTGACTGCTTCGGTGTGGAACCACATTACTACGGGATCCAAACCAGAAAAAGTCCAGGATCTGTCCAACAAGTTTGCGAGAAATGCGAAAGTACGCGCCAGATGAGGGCAAATCCCAGAATTAACCGAGACATAACCGGCGTTATCCTCTAAAATATTGATCGCAACCAGGTTTAGTTGGCAGTTTCGATGTGGTACCACATTACTACGTGATCCAAACCTGAAAAAGGCCAGGATCTGGCCAACAAGTATGGTAAAAATGCGAAAGTACGAGCCAGATGAGGGCAAATACCAGACCTAACCCAGCCATAACCAGCGTTATCCTCTAAAATATTAATCGCAACCAGGTTTAATTGACTGTTTCAGTGTGGTACCACATTACTACGTGGTCAATGCCAGAGAAAGGCCAGGATCTGGCCAACAAGTATGCGAAAAATGCGAAAGTACGAGCCAGATGAGGGCAAATCCCAGACCTAACCGAGACATAGCCGGCGATATCCTTTAAAATATTAATCGCAACCAGGTTTGATTGACTGTTTCGGTGTGGCACCGCATTACTACGTGGTCCAAGCCAGAAAAAGGCCAGGATCTGCCGAACAAGTATGCGAAAAATGCGAAAGTCCGAGCCAGATGAGGGCAAATCCCAGACCTAACCGTGACATAACCGGCGTTATCCTCTAAAATATTAATCGTATCCTGGATTAACTGACTGCTTCGGTGTGGAACCACATTATTACGGGATCCAAAGCAGAAAGAACCCAGGATCTGGCCAACAAGTATGCGAAAAACACGAAAGTATGAGCCAGATGATTGCGAATACCAGAACTAACCCAGACGTAACCTGCGTTATCCTCTAAAATACTATTCGGAACCAGCTTCTATTGACTGTTTCAGTGTGGTACCACATTACTACGTGATCCAAACCAGAATTAGGCCCAGGATCTGGCCAACAAGTATGCGAAAAATGCGAAATTACGAACCAGATGAGGGCAAATCCCAGACCTAACCGAGACATAACCGTCGTTATCCTCTAAAATATTAATCGCATCCTGGATTAATTGACTGTCTCGGTGTGGCACCTCATTACTACGGGATCCAAACCAGAAAAAACGCAGGATCTGGACCAAAAGTAAGCGAAAAATGCGAAAGTACGAGCCAGATGAGGGCAAATACCAGACCTAACCCTGACATAACCGGCGTTATCCTCTAAAATATTAATCGGAACCAGGTTTAATTGACTGTTTCAGTGTGGTACCACATTACTACGTGGTCAATGCCAGAGAAAGGCCAGGATCTGACCAATAAGTATGCGAAAAATGCGAAAGTACGAGCCAGATGAGGGCAAATCCCAGACCTAACCGAGACATAACCGGCGATATCCTTTAAAATATTAATCGCAACCTGGTTTAATGTACTGCTTCGGTGTGGTACCACAATACTACGTGATCCAAACCAGAAAAAGGCCAGGATCTGGCCAACAAGTTTGCGAGAAATGCGAAAGTACGCGCCAGATGAGGGCAAATCCCAGAATTAACCGAGACATAACCGGCGTTATCCTCTAAAATATTAATCGCATCCTGGATTAATTGACTGCTTCGGTGGGGAACCACATTACTACGTTATCCAAACCAGAAAATACCCAGGATCTGGCCAACAAGTATTTGAAAAATGCGAAAGTACGAGCCAGATGAGGGCAAATCCCAGACCTAACCGAGACATAACCGGCGATATCCTTTAAAATATTATTCGCAACCTGGTTTAATTCACTGCTTCGGTGTGGAACCACATTAATACGGGATCCAAAGCAGGAAAAACCCAGGATCTGGACCAAAAGTATGCGAAAAATGCGAAAGTACGAACCAGATGAGGGCAAATACCAGACCTAACCCTGACATAACCGGCGTTATCCTCTAAAATATTAATCGGAACCAGGTTTAATTGACTGTTTCAGTGTGGTACCACATTACTACGTGGTCAATGCCAGAGAAAGGCCAGGATCTGGCCAACAAGTATGCGAAAAATGCGAAAGTACGAGCCAGATGAGGGCAAATCCCAGACCTAACCGAGACATAGCCTGCGATATCCTTTAAAATATTAATCGCAACCAGGTTTGATTGACTGTTTCGGTGTGGCACCGCATTACTACGTGGTCCAAGCCAGAAAAAGGCCAGGATCTGCCGAACAAGTATGCGAAAAATGCGAAAGTCCGAGCCAGATGAGGGCAAATCCCAGACCTAACTGTGACATAACCGGCGTTATCCTCTAAAATATTAATCGCATCCTGGATTAACTGACTGCTTCGGTGTGGAACCACATTATTACGGGATCCAAAGCAGAAAGAACCCAGGATCTGGCCAACAAGTATGCGAAAAACACGAAAGTATGAGCCAGATGATTGCGAATACCAGAACTAACCCAGACGTAACCTGCGTTATCCTCTAAAATACTATTCGGAACCAGCTTCTATTGACTGTTTCAGTGTGGTACCACATTACTACGTGATCCAAACCGGAATTAGGCCCAGGATCTGGCCAACAAGTATGCGAAAAATGCGAAATTACGAACCAGATGAGGGCAAATCCCAGACCTAACCGAGACATAACCGTCGTTATCCTCTAAAATATTAATCGCATCCTGGATTAATTGACTGTCTCGGTGTGGCACCTCATTACTACGGGATCCAAACCAGAAAAAACGCAGGATGTGGACCAAAAGTAAGCGAAAAATGCGAAAGTACGAGCCAGATGAGGGCAAATACCAGACCTAACCCTGACATAACCGGCGTTATCCTCTAAAATATTAATCGGAACCAGGTTTAATTGACTGTTTCAGTGTGGTACCACATTACTACGTGGTCAATGCCAGAGAAAGGCCAGGATCTGACCAATAAGTATGCGAAAAATGCGAAAGTACGAGCCAGATGAGGGCAAATCCCAGACCTAACCGAGACATAACCGGCGATATCCTTTAAAATATTAATCGCAACCTGGTTTAATGTACTGCTTCGGTGTGGAACCACATTATTACGGGATCCAAAGCAGAAAAAACCCAGGATCTGGCCAACAAGTATGCGAAAAATGCGAAAGTACGAACCAGATGAGGGCAAATCCCACACCTAACCGAGACATAACCGGCGTTATCCTCTAAAATATTAATCGCATCCTGGATTAATTGACTGTCTCGGTATGGCACCTCATTACTACGGGATCCAAACCAGAAAAAACCCAGGATCTGGCCAACAAGTATGCGAAAAATGCGAAAGTACGAGCCAGATGATTGCGAATACCAGAACTAAACCAGACGTAACCTGCGTTATCCTCTAAAATACTATTCGGAACCAGCTTCTATTGACTGTTTCAGTTTGGTACCACATTACTACGTGATCCAAACCAGAAAAAGCCCAGGATCTGGCCAACAAGTATGCGAAAAATGCGAAAGTACGAACCAGATGAGGGCAAATCCCACACCTAACCGAGACATAACCGGCGTTATCCTCTAAAATATTAATCGCATCCTGGATTAATTGACTGTCTCGGTATGGCACCTCATTACTACGGGATCCAAACCAGAAAAAACCCAGGATCTGGACCAAAAGTAAGCGAAAAATGCGAAAGTACGAGCCAGATGAGGGCAAATACCAGACCTAACCCTGACATACCTGGCGATATCCTTTAAAATATTAATCGCAACCTGGTTTAATTTACTGCTTCGGTGTGGAACCACATTATTACGGGATCCAAAGCAGAAAAAACCCAGGATCTGGCCAGCAAGTATGCGAGAAACGCGAAAGTATGAGCCAGATGATTGCGAATACCAGAACTAACCCAGACGTAACCTGCGTCATCCTCTAAAATACTATTCGGAACCAGCTTCTATTGACTGTTTCAGTGTAGTACCACATTACTACGTGATCCAAACCAGAAAAAGGACAGGATCTGGCCAACAAGTATGCGAAAAATGCGAAAGTACGAGCCAGATGATTGCTAATACCAGACCAAACCGAGACATAACCGGCGTTATCTTGTAAAATATTAATCGCAAACAGGTTTAATTGACTGTTTCGGAGTGGTACCGCATTACTACATGATCCAAACCAGAAAAAGCCCTGGATCTGCCCAACTAGTATGCGAAGAACGCGTAAGTATGAGCCAGATGATTGCAAATACCAGACCTAACCCAAACATAACCGGCGTTATCCCCTAAAATACTTATCGGAACCAGCTTTTATTCACTGTTTCAGTGTGGTACCAGAATACTACGTGATCCAAACCAGAAAAAGGCCAGGATCTGGCCAACAAGTATGCGAAAAATGCGAAAGTATGTGCCTGATGATTGCAAACACCAGAACTAACCCAACCATAACCAGCGTTATCCTCCAAAATATTAATCGTAACCAGGTTTAATTGACTGTTTCGGTGTGGAACCACATTACGACGGGATCCAAACCACAAAAAACCCGAGATCTGGCCAACAAGTAAGCGAAAAATGCGAAAGTACGAGCCAGATGAGGGCAAATACCAGACCTAACCCAAACATAACCGGCGTTATCCCCTAAAATACTTATCGGAACCAGCTTTTATTCACTGTTTCAGTGTGGTACCACATTACTACGTGATCCAAACCAGAAAAAGGCCAGGATCTGGCCAACAAGTATGCGAAAAATGCGAAAGTATGTGCCTGATGATTGCAAATACCAGAACTAACCCAAACACAACCAGCGTTGTCCTCCAAAATATTAATCGGAACCAGGTTTAATTGACTGTTTCAGTGTGGTACTGCCACGTCAGAGCATGAAAAAGCCCAGGATCTGGCCAACAAGTATGCGAAAAATGCGAAAGTACGAGGCAGATGAGGGCAAATCCCAGACCTAACCGAGACATAACCTGCGCTATCCTCTAAAATATTAATCGCAACCAGGTTTAGTTTACTGTTTCGGTGTGGTACCGTATTACTACGTGATCCAAACCAGAAAAAGGCCAGGATCTGGCCAACAAGTATGCGAAAAATGCGAAAGTTCGAGACAGATGAGGGCAAATACCAGACCTAACCCAGACATAACCGGCGTTATCCTCTAAAATATTAATCGGAACCAGGTTTAATTGACTGCTTCAGTGTGGTACCACATTACTACGTGGTCAAAGCCAGAAAAAGGCCAGGATCTGGCCAACAAGTATACGAAAAATGCGAAAGTGTGAGCCAGAGGATTGCAAATACCAGAACTAACCCAGACATAACCAGCGTTATCCTCTAAAATACTAATCGGAACCAGCTTTTATTGACTGTTTCAGTGTGGTACCACATTACTACGTGATCCAAACCAGAAAAAGGCCAGGATCTGGCCAACAAGTATGCGAGAAATGTGAAAGTACGCGCCAGGAGAGGGCAAATCCCAGACCTAACCGATACATAGCCGGCGATATCCTTTAAAATATTAATCGCAACCTGGTTTAATTTACTGCTTCGGTGTGGAACCACATTATTACGGGATCCAAAGCAGAAAGAACCCAGGATCTGGCCAACAAGTATGCGAAAAACACGAAAGTATGAGCCAGATGATTGCGAATACCAGAACTAACCCAGACGTAACCTGCGTTATCCTCTAAAATACTATTCGGAACCAGCTTCTATTGACTGCTTCAGTGTGGTACCACATTACTACGTGATCCAAACCAGAATTAGGTCCAGGATCTGGCCAACAAGTATGCGAAAAATGCGAAAGTACGAACCAGATGAGGGCAAATCCCAGACCTAACCGAGACATAACCGTCGTTATCCTCTAAAATATTAATCGCATCCTGGATTAATTGACTGCCTCGGTGTGGCACCTCATTACTACGGGATCCAAACCAGAAAAAACCCAGGATCTGGCCAACAAGTATGCGAAAAATGCGAAACTACGAGCCAGATGAGGGCAAATCCCAGACCTAACCGAGACATAACCGGCGTTATTCTCTAAAATATTAATCGCATCCTGGATTAATTGACTGTTTCAGTGTGGTACCACATTACTACGGGATCCAAACCAGAAAAAGGCCAGGATCTGGCCAACAAGTATGCGAGAAATGTGAAAGTACGCGCCAGGAGAGGGCAAATCCCAGACCTAACCGATACATAGCCGGCGATATCCTTTAAAATATTAATCGCAACCTGGTTTAATTTACTGCTTCGGTGTGGAACCACATTATTACGGGATCCAAAGCAGAAAGAACCCAGGATCTGGCCAACAAGTATGCGAAAAAAGCGAAAGTACGAGCCAGATGAGGGCAAATCCCAGACCTAACCGAGACATAACCGGCGATATCCTTTAAAATATTAATCGCAATCTGGTTTAATTTACTGCTTCGGTGTGGAACCACATTATTACGGGATCCAAAGCAGAAAAAACCCAGGATCTGGCCAACAAGTATGCGAAAAACACGAAAGTATGAGCCAGATGATTGCGAATACCAGAACTAAACCAGACGTAACCTGCGTTATCCTCTAAAATACTATTCGGAAACAGCTTCTATTGACTGTTTCAGTGTGGTACCACATTACTACGTGATCCAAACCAGAAAAAGGCCAGGATCTGGCCAACAAGTATGCGAGAAATGCGAAAGTTTGAGCCAGATGAGGGCAAATACCAGACCTAACCCAAACATAACCGGCGTTATCCCCTAAAATACTAATCGGAACCGGCTTTTATTCACTGTTTCAGTGTGGTACCACATTACTACGTGATCCAAACCAGAGAAGGGCCAGGATCTGGCCAACAAGTATGCGAGAAATGCGAAAGTACGAGCCAGATGAGGGCAAATCCCAGACCTAACCGAGACATAACCGGCGTTATCTTGTAAAATATTAATCGCAAACAGGTTTAATTGACTGTTTCGGAGTGGTACCGCATTACTACATGATCCAAACCAGAAAAAGCCCTGGATCTGCCCAACTAGTATGCGAAAAACGCGTAAGTATGAGCCAGATGATTGCAAATACCAGAACTAACCCAGACATAACCAGCGTTATCCTCCAAAATATTAATCGTAACCAGGTTTAATTGACTGTTTCAGTGTGGAACCACATTACGACGGGATCCAAACCACAAAAAACCCGAGATCTGGCCAACAAGTAAGCGAAAAATGCGAAAGTACGAGCCAGATGAGGGCAAATACCAGACCTAACCCAAACATAACCGGCGTTATCCCCTAAAATACTAATCGGAACCAGCTTTTATTCACTGTTTCAGTGTGGTACCACATTACTACGTGATCCAAACCAGAGAAGGGCCAGGATCTGGCCAACAAGTATGCGAAAAATGCGAAAGTATGTGCCTGATGATTGCAAATACCAGAACTAACCCAAACACAACCAGCGTTGTCCTCCAAAATATTAATCGGAACCAGGTTTAATTGACTGTTTCAGTGTGGTACCACATTACTGCCACGTCAGAGCATGAAAAAGCCCAGGATCTGGCCAACAAGTATGCGAAAAATGCGAAAGTACGAGGCAGATGAGGGCAAATCCCAGACCTAACCGAGACATAACCTGCGCTATCCTCTAAAATATTAATCGCAACCAGGTTTAGTTTACTGTTTCGGTGTGGTACCGTATTACTACGTGATCCAAACCAGAAAAAGGCCAGGATCTGGCCAACAAGTATGCGAAAAATGCGAAAGTTCGAACCAGATGAGGGCAAATACCAGACCTAACCCTGGCATAACCGGCGTTATCCTCTAAAATATTAATCGGAACCAGGTTTAATTGACTGCTTCAGTGTGGTACCACATTACTACGCGGTCAATGCCAGAGAAAGGCCAGGATTTGGCCAACAAGTATGCGAGAAATGCGAAAGTACGAGCCAGATGAGGGCAAATCCCAGACCTAACCGAGACATAACCGGCGTTATCCTCTAAAATATTAATCGCATCCTGGATTAACTGACTGCTTCGGTGTGGAACCACATTACTACGGGATCCAAACCAGAAAAAGCCCTGCATCTGGCCAACAAGTTTGCGAGAAATGCGAAAGTACGCGCCAGATGAGGGCAAATCCTAGAATTAACCGAGACATAACCGGCGTTATCCTCTAAAATATTAATCGCATCCTGGATTAATTGACTGCTTCGGTGTGGAACCACATTACTACGGGATCCAAACCAGAAAAAGTCCAGGATCTGTCCAACAAGTTTGCGAGAAATGCGAAAGTACGCGCCAGATGAGGACAAATCCCAGAATTAACCGGGACATAACCAGCGTTATCCTCTAAAACATTAATCGCAACCAGGTTTAATTGACTGCTCCGATGTGGTACCACAATACTACGTGATCCAAACCAGAAAAAGGCCAGGATCTGGCCAACAAGTTTGCGAGAAATGCGAAAGTACGCGCCAGATGAGGGCAAATCCCAGAATTAACCGAGACATAACCGGCGTTATCCTCTAAAATATTAATCGCATCCTGGATTAATTGACTGCTTCGGTGGGGAACCACATTACTACGTTATCCAAACCAGAAAAAACCCAGGATCTGGCCAACAAGTATTTGAAAAATGCGAAAGTACGAGCCAGATGAGGGCAAATCCCAGACCTAACCGAGACATAACCGGCGATATCCTTTAAAATATTATTCGCAACCTGGTTTAATTCACTGCTTCGGTGTGGAACCACATTATTACGGGATCCAAAGCAGAAAAAACCCGGGATCTGGCCAACAAGTATGCGAAAAATGCGAAAGTACGAGCCAGATGAGGGCAAATACCAGACCTAACCCTGACATAACCGGCGTTATCCTCTAAAATATTAATCGGAACCAGGTTTAATTGACTGTTTCAGTGTGGTACCACATGACTACGTGGTCAATGCCAGGGAAAGGTCAGGATCTGGCCAACAAGTATGCGAAAAAAGCGAAAGTACGAGCCAGATGAGGGCAAATCCCAGACCTAGCCGAGACATAACCGGCGATATCCTTTAAAATATTAATCGCAACCTGGTTTAATTTACTGCTTCGGTGTGGAACCACATTATTACGGGATCCAAAGCAGAAAAAACCCAGGATCTGGCCAACAAGTATGCGAGAAACGCGAAAGTATGAGCCAGATGATTGCGAATACCAAAACTAACCCAGACGTAACCTGCGTCATCCTCTAAAATACTATTCGGAACCAGCTTCTATTGACTGTTTCAGTGTGGTACCACATTACTACGTGATCCAAACCAGAAAAAGGACAGGATCTGGCCAACAAGTATGCGAAAAATGCGAAAGTACGTGCCAGATGATTGCTAATACCAGACCAAACCGAGACATAACCGGCGTTATCTTGTAAAATATTAATCGCAAACAGGTTTAATTGACTGTTTCGGAGTGGTACCGCATTACTACATGATCCAAACCGGAAAAAGCCCTGGATCTGCCCATCTAGTATGCGAAAAACGCGTAAGTATGAGCCAGATGATTGCAAATACCAGAACTAACCCAACCATAACCAGCGTTATCCTCCAAAATATTAATCGTACCCAGGTTTAATTGACTGTTTCGGTGTGGAACCACATTACGACGGGATCCAAACCACAAAAAACCCGAGATCTGGCCAACAAGTAAGCGAAAAATGCGAAAGTACGAGCCAGATGAGGGCAAATACCAGACCTAACCCAAACATAACCGGCGTTATCCCCTAAAATACTAATCGGAACCAGCTTTTATTCACTGTTTCAGTGTGGTACCACATTACTACGTGATCCAAACCAGAAAAAGGCCAGGATCTGGCCAACAAGTATGCGAAAAATGCGAAGGCATGTGCCTGATGATTGCAAATACCAGAACTAACCCAAACACAACCAGCGTTGTCCTCCAAAATATTAATCGGAACCAGGTTTAATTGACTGTTTCAGTGTGGTACCACATTACTGCCACGTCAGAGCATGAAAAAGCCCAGGATCAGGCCAACAAGTATGCGGAAAATGCGAAAGTACGAGGCAGATGAGGGCAAATCCCAGACCTAACCGAGACATAACCTGCGCTATCCTCTAAAATATTAATCGCAACCAGGTTTAGTTTACTGTTTCGGTGTGGTACCGTATTACTACGTGATCCAAACCAGAAAAAGGCCAGGATCTGGCCAACAAGTATGCGAAAAATGCGAAAGTTCGAGACAAATGAGGGCAAATACCAGACCTAACCCAGACATAACCGGCGTTATCCTCTAAAATATTAATCGGAACCAGGTTTAATTGACTGCTTCAGTGTGGTACCACATTACTACGTGGTCAAAGCCAGAAAAAGGCCAGGATCTGGCCAACAAGTATGCGAAAAATGCGAAAGTATGAGCCAGATGATTGCAAATATCAGAACTAACCCAGACATAACCAGCGTTATCCTCTAAAATACTAATCGGAACCAGCTTTTATTGACTGTTTCAGTGTGGTACCACATTACTACGTGATCCAAACCAGAAAATGGCCAGGATCTGGCCAACAAGTATGCGAGAAATGCGAAAGTTTGAGCCAGATGACGGCAAATCCCAGACCTAACCGAGACATAACCGGCGTTATCCTCTAAAATATTAATCGCATCCTGGATTAATTGACTGCTTCGGTGTGGAACCACATAACTGCGGGATCCAAACCAGAAAAAGGCCAGGATCTGGCCAACAAGTAAGCGAAAAATGCGAAAGTACGAGCCAGATGAGGGCAAATACCAGACCTAACCCAGACATAACCGGCGTTATCCTCTAAAATATTACTCGGAACCAGGTTTAATTGACTGTTTCAGTGTGGTACCACATTACTACGTGGTCCATACCAGAAAAAGGCCAGGATCTGGCCGACAAGTATTTGAAAAATGCGAATGTACGAGCCAGATGAGGGCAAATCCCAGACCTAACCGAGACATAGCCGGCGGTGTCCTCAAAAATACTAATCGGAACCAGCTTTTATTGACTGTTTCAGTGTGGTACCACATTACTACGTGATCCTAGCCTGAAAAAGCCAGGATCTGGACAACAAGTATGCGAATAATTCGAAAGTACGAGCCAAATGAGGACAAATCCCAGACCTAACCGAGACATAACCGGCGTTATCCTCTAAAATATTAATCGCAACCAGGTTTGGTTGACTGTTTCGGTGTGGTACCGCATTACTACGTGGTCCAAGCCAGAAAAAGGCCAGGATCTGCCCAACAAGTATGCGAAAAATGCGAAAGTACGAGACAGATGATTGCTAATACCATACCAACCATAATACCGGGACATAACCAGCGTTATCCTCTAGAATGCTATTCGGAACCAGCTTTTATTGACAGTGTGTTACCAAATTACTACGTGATCCAAGCCAGAAAAAGCCCTGGATCTGGCCAACAAGTATGCAAAAAGTGCGAAAGTACGAGCCAGATGAGGGCAAATACCAGACCTAACCGAGACATAACCGGCGTTATCCTCTAAAATACTAATCAGAACCAGCTTTTATTGACTGTTTCAGTGTGGTACCACATTACTACGTGATCCAAACCAGAAAAAGGCCAGGATCTGGCCAACAAGTATGCGAAAAATGCGAAAGTACGAGCCAGTTGAGGGCTAATACCAGACCTAACCCAGACATAACCGGCGTTATCCTTTAAAATATTAATCGCATCCTGGATTAATTGACTGCTTCGGTGTGGAACCACATTACTGCGGGACCCAAACCAGAAGAAGCCCAGGATCTGGCCAACAAGTAGGCGAAAAATGCGAAAGTACGAGCCAGTTGAGGGCTAATACCAGACCTAACCCAGACATAACCGGCGTTATCCTCTAAAATATTACGCGGAACCAGGTTTAATTGACTGTTTCAGTGTGGTACCACATTACTACGTGGTCCAAGCCAGAAAAAGGACAGGACCTGGCCAACAAGTATTTGAAAAATGCGAAAGTACGAGCCAGATGAGGGCAAATCCCAGACCTAACCGAGACATAGCCGGCGATATCCTTTAAAATATTAATCGCAACCCGGTTTAATTCACTGCTTCGGTGTGGAACCACATTATTACGGGATCCAAAGCAGAAAAAACCCAGGATCTGGCCAACAAATATGCGAAAAATGCGAAAGTACGAGCCAGATGAGGGCAAATCCCAGACCTAACCGAGACATAACCGGGGCTATCCTGTAAAATATTAATCGCAACCAGGTTTAATTCACTGTTCCGGTGTGGTACCGCATTACTACGTGATCCAAACCAGAAAAAAACCAGGATCTGGCCAACAAGTATGCGAAAATTGCGAAAGTATGTGCCTGATGATTGCAAATACCAGAACTAACCCAAACACAACCAGCGTTATCCTCCAAAATATTAATCGGAACCAGGTTTAATTGACTGTTTCAGTGTGGTACCGCATTACTACGTGATCCTAGCCTGAAAAAGCCCAGGATCTGGACAACAAGTATGCGAATAATTCGAAAGTACGAGCCAGATGAGGACAAATCCCAGACCTAACCGAGACATAACCGGCGTTATCCTCTAAAATATTAATTGCAACCAGGTTTGATTGACTGTTTCGGTGTGGTACCGCATTACTACGTGGTCCAAGCCAGAAAAAGGCCAGGATCTGCCCAACAAGTATGCGAAAAATGCGAAAGTACGAGCCAGATGATTGCTAATACCATACCAAACCGAGACATAACCAGCGTTATCCTCTAGAATGCTATTCGGAACCAGCTTTTATTGACAGTGTGTTACCACATTACTACGTGATCCAAGCCAGAAAAAGCCCAGGATCTGGCCAACCAGTATGCGAAAAGTGCGAAAGTACGAGCCAGATGAGGGCAAATCCCAGACCTAACCGAGACATAACCGGCGTTATCCTCTAAAATATTAATCGCAACCAGGTTTAATTCACTGCTTCGGTGTGGAACCACATTATTACGGGATCCAAAGCAGAAAAAACCCAGGATCTGGCCAACAAATATGCGAAAAATGCGAAAGTACGAGCCAGATGAGGGCAAATACCAGACCTAACCCAGACGTTACCGGCGTTATCCCCTAAAATACTAATCGGAACCAGCTTTTATTGACTGTTTCAGTGTGGTACCACATTACTACGTGATCCATACCAGAAAAAGGCCAGGATCTGGCCAACAAGTATGCGAAAAATGCGAAAGTTTGAGCCAGATGAGGGCAAATATCAGACCTAACCCAGACATAACCGGCGTTATCCTCTAAAATATTACTCGGAACCAGGTTTAATTGGCTGTTTCAGTGTGGTACCACATTACTACGTGGTCCATGCCAGAAAAAGGCCAGGATCTGGCCAACAAGTATTTGAAAAATGCGAAAGTACGAGCCAGATGTGGGCAAATCCCAGACCTAACCGAGACATAGCCGGCGATATCCTTTAAAATATTAATCGCAACCTGGATTAATTGACTGTTTGGGTGTGTTACCGCATTACTACGTTATCCAAACCAGAAAAAGGCCAGGATCTGGCCAACAAGTATGCGAGAAATGCGAAAGTATGTGCCTGATGATTGCAAATACCAGAACTAACCCAAACATAACCAGCGTTATCCTCCAAAATATTAATCGTAACCAGGTTTAATTGACTGTTTCGGTGTGGAACCACATTACGACGGGATCCAAACCACAAAAAACCCGAGATCTGGCCAACAAGTAAGCGAAAAATGCGAAAGTACGAGCCAGATGAGGGCAAATACCAGACCTAACCCAGACATTACCGGCGTTATCCCCTAAAATACTAATCGGAACCCGCTTTTATTCACTGTTTCAGTGTGGTACCACATTACTACGTGATCCAAACAAGAAAAAGGCCAGGATCTGGCCAACAAGTATGCGAAAAATGCGAAAGCATGTGCCTGATGATTTCAAATACCAGAACTAACCCAAACACAACCAGCGTTGTCCTCCAAAATATTAATCGGAACCAGGTTTAATTGACTGTTTCAGTGTGGTACCACATTACTGCCACGTCAGAGCATGAAAAAGCCCAGGATCTGGCCGACAAGTATTTGAAAAATGCGAATGTACGAGCCAGATGAGGGCAAATCCCAGACCTAACCGAGACATAGCCGGCGGTGTCCTCAAAAATACTAATCGGAACCAGCTTTTATTGACTGTTTCAGTGTGGTACCACATTACTACGTGATCCTAGCCTGAAAAAGCCCAGGATCTGGACAACAAGTATGCGAATAATTCGAAAGTACGAGCCAGATGAGGACAAATCCCAGACCTAACCGAGACATAACCGGCGTTATCCTCTAAAATATTAATCGCAACCAGGTTTGGTTGACTGTTTCGGTGTGGTACCGCATTACTACGTGGTCCAAGCCAGAAAAAGGCCAGGATCTGCCCAACAAGTATGCGAAAAATGCGAAAGTACGAGCCAGATGATTGCTAATACCATACCAAACCGGGACATAACCAGCGTTATCCTCTAGAATGCTATTCGGAACCAGCTTTTATTGACAGTGTGTTACCAAATTACTACGTGATCCAAGCCAGAAAAAGCCCTGGATCTGGCCAACAAGTATGCGAAAAGTGCGAAAGTACGAGCCAGATGAGGGCAAATACCAGACCTAACCGAGACATAACCGGCGTTATCCTCTAAAATACTAATCGGAACCAGCTTTTATTGACTGTTTCAGTGTGGTACCACATTACTACGTGATCCAAACCAGAAAAAGGCCAGGATCTGGCCAACAAGTATGCGAGAAATGCGAAAGTTTGAGCCAGATGAGGGCAAATCCCAGACCTAACCGAGACATAACCGGCGTTATCCTCTAAAATATTAATCGCATCCTGGATTAATTGACTGCTTCGGTGTGGAACCACATTACTGCGGGATCCAAAGCAGAAAAAACCCAGGATCTGGCCAACAAATATGCGGAAAATGCGAAAGTACGAGCCAGATGAGGGTAAATCCCAGACCTAACCGAGACATAACCGGGGCTATCCTCTAAAATATTAATCGCAACCAGGTTTAATTCACTGTTCCGGTGTGGTACCGCATTACTACGTGATCCAAACCAGAAAAAAACCAGGATCTGGCCAACAAGTATGCGAAAATTGCGAAAGTATGTGCCTGATGATTGCAAATACCAGAACTAACCCAAACACAACCAGCGTTATCCTCCAAATATTAAACGGAACCATGTTTAATTGACTGTTTCAGTGTGGTACCACATTACTACGTGATCCAAACCAGAAAAAGGCCAGGATCTGGCCAACAAGTATGCGAAAATTGCGAAAGTATGTGCCTGATGATTGCAAATACCAGAACTAACCCAAACACAACCAGCGTTATCCTCCAAAATATTAATCGGAACCAGGTTTAATTGACTGTTTCAGTGTGGTACCACATTACTACGTGATCCTAGCCTGAAAAAGCCCAGGATCTGGACAACAAGTATGCGAATAATTCGATAGTACGAGCCAGATGAGGACAAATCTCAGACCTAACCGAGACATAACCGGCGTTATCCTCTAAAATATTAATTGCAACCAGGTTTGATTGACTGTTTCAGTGTGGTACCACATTACTACGTGGTCCAAGCCAGAAAAAGGCCAGGATCTGCCCAACAAGTATGCGAAAAATGCGAAAGTACGAGCCAGATGATTGCTAATACCATACCAAACCGAGACATAACCAGCGTTATCCTCTAGAATGCTATTCGGAACCAGCTTTTATTGACAGTGTGTTACCACATTACTACGTGATCCAAGCCAGAAAAAGCCCAGGATCTGGCCAACAAGTATGCGAAAAGTGCGAAAGTACGAGCCAGATGAGGGCAAATCCCAGACCTAACCGAGACATAACCGGCGTTATCCTCTAAAATATTAATCGCAACCAGCTTTAGTTGACTGTTTAGGTGTGCTACCGCATTACTACGTGATCCAAACCAGAAAAAGGCCAGGATCTGGCCAACAAGTATGCGAGAAATGCGAAAGTATGTGCCTGATGATTGCAAATACCAGAACTAACCCAAACATAACCAGCGTTATCCTCCAAAATATTAATCGTAACCAGGCTTAATTGACTGATTCGGTGTGGAACCACATTACGACGGGATCCAAACCACAAAAAACCCGAGATCTGGCCAACAAGTAAGCGAAAAATGCGAAAGTACGAGCCAGATGAGGGCAAATACCAGACCTAACCCAGACATTACCGGCGTTATCCCCTAAAATACTAATCGGAACCAGCTTTTATTGACTGTTTCAGTGTGGTACCACATTACTACGTGATCCATACCAGAAAAAGGCCAGGATCTGGCCAACAAGTATTTCAAAAATGCGAAAGTTTGAGCCAGATGAGGGCAAATACCAGACCTAACCCAGACATAACCGGCGTTATCCTCTAAAATATTAATCGGAACCAGGTTTAATTGACTACTTCAGTGTGGTACCACATTACTACGCGGTCAATGCCAGAGAAAGGCCAGGATCTGGCCAACAAGTATGCGAAAAACGCGAAAGTACGAGCCAGATGAGGGCAAATCCCAGACCTAACCGAGACATAACCGGCGTTATCCTCTAAAATATTAATCGCATCCTGGATTAACTGACTGCTTCGGTGTGGAACCACATTACTACGGGATCCAAACCAGAAAAAGTCCAGGATCTGTCCAACAAGTTTGCGAGAAATGCGAAAGTACGCGCCAGATGAGGGCAAATCCCAGAATTAACCGGGACATAACCGGCGTTATCCTCTAAAATATTGATCGCAACCAGGTTTAGTTGGCAGTTTCGATGTGGTACCACATTACTACGTGATCCAAACCAGAAAAAGGCCAGGATCTGGCCAACAAGTATGGGAAAAATGCGAAAGTACGAGCCAGATGAGGGCAAATACCAGACCTAACCCTGGCATAACCGGCGTTATCCTCTAAAATATTAATCGGAACCAGGTTTAATTGACCACTTCAGTGTGGTACCACATTACTACGTGGTCCAAGCCAGAAAAAGGACAGGACCTGGCCAACAAGTATTTGAAAAATGCGAAAGTACGAGCCAGATGAGGGCAAATCCCAGACCTAACCGAGACATAGCCGGCGATATCCTTTAAAATATTAATCGCAACCCGGTTTAATTCACTGCTTCGGTGTGGAACCACATTATTACGGGATCCAACGCAGAAAAAACCCAGGATCTGGCCAACAAATATGCGAAAAATGCGAAAGTACGAGCCAGATGAGGGCAAATCCCAGACCTAACCGAGACATAACCGGGGCTATCCTGTAAAATATTAATCGCAACCAGGTTTAATTCACTGTTCCGGTGTGGTACCGCATTACTACGTGATCCAAACCAGAAAAAAACCAGGATCTGGCCAACAAGTATGCGAAAATTGCGAAAGTATGTGCCTGATGATTGCAAATACCAGAACTAACCCAAACACAACCAGCGTTATCCTCCAAATATTAAACGGAACCAGGTTTAATTGACTGTTTCAGTGTGGTACCACATTACTACGTGATCCAAACCAGAAAAAGGCCAGGATCTGGCCAACAAGTATGCGAAAATTGCGAAAGTATGTGCCTGATGATTGCAAATACCAGAACTAACCCAAACACAACCAGCGTTATCCTCCAAAATATTAATCGGAACCAGGTTTAATTGACTGTTTCAGTGTGGTACCGCATTACTACGTGATCCTAGCCTGAAAAAGCCTGGATCTGGACAACAAGTATGCGAATAATTCGAAAGTACGAGCCAGATGAGGACAAATCCCAGACCTAACCGAGACATAACCGGCGTTATCCTCTAAAATATTAATTGCAACCAGGTTTGATTGACTGTTTCGGTGTGGTACCGCATTACTACGTGGTCCAAGCCAGAAAAAGGCCAGGATCTGCCCAACAAGTATGCGAAAAATGCGAAAGTACGAGCCAGATGATTGCTAATACCATACCAAACCGAGACATAACCAGCGTTATCCTCTAGAATGCTATTCGGAACCAGCTTTTATTGACAGTGTGTTACCACATTACTACGTGATCCAAGCCAGAAAAAGCCCAGGATCTGGCCAACAAGTATGCGAAAAGTGCGAAAGTACGAGCCAGATGAGGGCAAATCCCAGACCTAACCGAGACATAACCGGCGTTATCCTCTAAAATATTAATCGCAACCAGGTTTAATTGACTGTTTCGGTGTGGTACCACATTACGACGGGATCCAAACCACAAAAAACCCGAGATCTGGCCAACAAGTAAGCGAAAAATGCGAAAGTACGAGCCAGATGAGGGCAAATACCAGACCTAACCCAGACGTTACCGGCGTTATCCCCTAAAATACTAATCGGAACCAGCTTTTATTGACTGTTTCAGTGTGGTACCACATTACTACGTGATCCATACCAGAAAAAGGCCAGGATCTGGCCAACAAGTATGCGAAAAATGCGAAAGTTTGAGCCAGATGAGGGCAAATATCAGACCTAACCCAGACATAACCGGCGTTATCCTCTAAAATATTACTCGGAACCAGGTTTAATTGGCTGTTTCAGTGTGGTACCACATTACTACGTGGTCCATGCCAGAAAAAGGCCAGGATCTGGCCAACAAGTATTTGAAAAATGCGAAAGTACGAGCCAGATGTGGGCAAATCCCAGACCTAACCGAGACATAGCCGGCGATATCCTTTAAAATATTAATCGCAACCTGGATTAATTGACTGTTTGGGTGTGTTACCGCATTACTACGTTATCCAAACCAGAAAAAGGCCAGGATCTGGCCAACAAGTATGCGAGAAATGCGAAAGTATGTGCCTGATGATTGCAAATACCAGAACTAACCCAAACATAACCAGCGTTATCCTCCAAAATATTAATCGTAACCAGGTTTAATTGACTGTTTCGGTGTGGAACCACATTACGACGGGATCCAAACCACAAAAAACCCGAGATCTGGCCAACAAGTAAGCGAAAAATGCGAAAGTACGAGCCAGATGAGGGCAAATACCAGACCTAACCCAGACATTACCGGCGTTATCCCCTAAAATACTAATCGGAACCCGCTTTTATTCACTGTTTCAGTGTGGTACCACATTACTACGTGATCCAAACAAGAAAAAGGCCAGGATCTGGCCAACAAGTATGCGAAAAATGCGAAAGCATGTGCCTGATGATTTCAAATACCAGAACTAACCCAAACACAACCAGCGTTGTCCTCCAAAATATTAATCGGAACCAGGTTTAATTGACTGTTTCAGTGTGGTACCACATTACTGCCACGTCAGAGCATGAAAAAGCCCAGGATCTGGCCGACAAGTATTTGAAAAATGCGAATGTACGAGCCAGATGAGCGCAAATCCCAGACCTAACCGAGACATAGCCGGCGGTGTCCTCAAAAATACTAATCGGAACCAGCTTTTATTGACTGTTTCAGTGTGGTACCACATTACTACGTGATCCTAGCCTGAAAAAGCCCAGGATCTGGACAACAAGTATGCGAATAATTCGAAAGTACGAGCCAGATGAGGACAAATCCCAGACCTAACCGAGACATAACCGGCGTTATCCTCTAAAATATTAATCGCAACCAGGTTTGGTTGACTGTTTCGGTGTGGTACCGCATTACTACGTGGTCCAAGCCAGAAAAAGGCCAGGATCTGCCCAACAAGTATGCGAAAAATGCGAAAGTACGAGCCAGATGATTGCTAATACCATACCAAACCGGGACATAACCAGCGTTATCCTCTAGAATGCTATTCGGAACCAGCTTTTATTGACAGTGTGTTACCAAATTACTACGTGATCCAAGCCAGAAAAAGCCCTGGATCTGGCCAACAAGTATGCGAAAAGTGCGAAAGTACGAGCCAGATGAGGGCAAATACCAGACCTAACCGAGACATAACCGGCGTTATCCTCTAAAATACTAATCGGAACCAGCTTTTATTGACTGTTTCAGTGTGGTACCACATTACTACGTGATCCAAACCAGAAAAAGGCCAGGATCTGGCCAACAAGTATGCGAGAAATGCGAAAGTTTGAGCCAGATGAGGGCAAATCCCAGACCTAACCGAGACATAACCGGCGTTATCCTCTAAAATATTAGTCGCATCCTGGATTAATTGACTGCTTCGGTGTGGAACCACATTACTGCGGGATCCAAAGCAGAAAAAACCCAGGATCTGGCCAACAAATATGCGGAAAATGCGAAAGTACGAGCCAGATGAGGGTAAATCCCAGACCTAACCGAGACATAACCGGGGCTATCCTCTAAAATATTAATCGCAACCAGGTTTAATTCACTGTTCCGGTGTGGTACCGCATTACTACGTGATCCAAACCAGAAAAAAACCAGGATCTGGCCAACAAGTATGCGAAAATTGCGAAAGTATGTGCCTGATGATTGCAAATACCAGAACTAACCCAAACACAACCAGCGTTATCCTCCAAATATTAAACGGAACCATGTTTAATTGACTGTTTCAGTGTGGTACCACATTACTACGTGATCCAAACCAGAAAAAGGCCAGGATCTGGCCAACAAGTATGCGAAAATTGCGAAAGTATGTGCCTGATGATTGCAAATACCAGAACTAACCCAAACACAACCAGCGTTATCCTCCAAAATATTAATCGGAACCAGGTTTAATTGACTGTTTCAGTGTGGTACCACATTACTACGTGATCCTAGCCTGAAAAAGCCCAGGATCTGGACAACAAGTATGCGAATAATTCGATAGTACGAGCCAGATGAGGACAAATCTCAGACCTAACCGAGACATAACCGGCGTTATCCTCTAAAATATTAATTGCAACCAGGTTTGATTGACTGTTTCAGTGTGGTACCACATTACTACGTGGTCCAAGCCAGAAAAAGGCCAGGATCTGCCCAACAAGTATGCGAAAAATGCGAAAGTACGAGCCAGATGATTGCTAATACCATACCAAACCGAGACATAACCAGCGTTATCCTCTAGAATGCTATTCGGAACCAGCTTTTATTGACAGTGTGTTACCACATTACTACGTGATCCAAGCCAGAAAAAGCCCAGGATCTGGCCAACAAGAATGCGAAAAGTGCGAAAGTACGAGCCAGATGAGGGCAAATCCCAGACCTAACCGAGACATAACCGGCGTTATCCTCTAAAATATTAATCGCAACCAGCTTTAGTTGACTGTTTAGGTGTGCTACCGCATTACTACGTGATCCAAACCAGAAAAAGGCCAGGATCTGGCCAACAAGTATGCGAGAAATGCGAAAGTATGTGCCTGATGATTGCAAATACCAGAACTAACCCAAACATAACCAGCGTTATCCTCCAAAATATTAATCGTAACCAGGTTTAATTGACTGTTTCGGTGTGGAACCACATTACGACGGGATCCAAACCACAAAAAACCCGAAATCTGGCCAACAAGTAAGCGAAAAATGCGAAAGTACGAGCCAGATGAGGGCAAATACCAGACCTAACCCAGACATTACCGGCGTTATCCCCTAAAATACTAATCGGAACCCGCTTTTATTGACTGTTTCAGTGTGGTACCACATTACTACGTGATCCATACCAGAAAAAGGCCAGGATCTGGCCAACAAGTATTTCAAAAATGCGAAAGTTTGAGCCAGATGAGGGCAAATACCAGACCTAACCCAGACATAACCGGCGTTATCCTCTAAAATATTAATCGGAACCAGGTTTAATTGACTACTTCAGTGTGGTACCACATTACTACGCGGTCAATGCCAGAGAAAGGCCAGGATCTGGCCAACAAGTATGCGAAAAACGCGAAAGTACGAGCCAGATGAGGGCAAATCCCAGACCTAACCGAGACATAACCGGCGTTATCCTCTAAAATATTAATCGCATCCTGGATTAACTGACTGCTTCGGTGTGGAACCACATTACTACGGGATCCAAACCAGAAAAAGTCCAGGATCTGTCCAACAAGTTTGCGAGAAATGCGAAAGTACGCGCCAGATGAGGGCAAATCCCAGAATTAACCGGGACATAACCGGCGTTATCCTCTAAAATATTGATCGCAACCAGGTTTAGTTGGCAGTTTCGATGTGGTACCACATTACTACGTGATCCAAACCAGAAAAAGGCCAGGATCTGGCCAACAAGTATGGGAAAAATGCGAAAGTACGAGCCAGATGAGGGCAAATACCAGACCTAACCCTGGCATAACCGGCGTTATCCTCTAAAATATTAATCGGAACCAGGTTTAATTGACCACTTCAGTGTGGTACCACATTACTACGCGGTCAATGCCATAAAAAGCCCTGCATCTGGCCAACAAGTTTGCGAGAAATGCGAAAGTACGCGCCAGATGAGGGCAAATCCCAGAATTAACCGAGACATATCCGGCGTTATCCTCTAAAATATTGATCGCAACCAGGTTTAGTTGGCAGTTTCGATGTGGTACCACATTACTACGTGATCCAAACCAGAAAAAGGCCAGGATCTGGCCAACAAGTATGGGAAAAATGCGAAAGTACGAGCCAGATGAGGGCAAATACCAGACCTAACCCAGCCATAACCAGCGTTATCCTCTAAAATATTAATCGCAACCAGGTTTAATTGACTGCTCCGATGTGGTACCACAATACTACGTGATCCAAACCAGAAAAAGGCCTGGATCTGGCCAACAAGTTTGCGAGAAATGCGAAAGTACGCGCCAGATGAGGGCAAATCCCAGAATTAACCGAGACATAACCGGCGTTATCCTCTAAAATATTAATCGCATCCTGGATTAATTGACTGCTTCGGTGGGGAACCACATTACTACGTTATCCAAACCAGAAAAAACCCAGGATCTGGCCAACAAGTATTTGAAAAATGCGAAAGTACGAGCCAGATGAGGGCAAATCCAAGACCTAACCGAGACATAACCGGCGATATCCTTTAAAATATTATTCGCAACCTGGTTAAATTCACTGCTTCGGTGTGGAACCACATTATTACGGGATCCAAAGCAGAAAAAACCCAGGATCTGGCCAACAAGTATGCGAAAAATGCGAAAGTATGAGCCAGATGAGGGCAAGTCCCAGACCTAACCCAGACATAACCGGCGTTATCCTCTAAAATATTAATCGCATCCTCGATTAATTGACTGCTTCGGTGTGGAACCACATTACTACGGGATCCAAACCACAAAAGGCCCAGGATCTGGCCAACAAGTATGCGAGAAATGCGAAAGTACGCGCCAGGAGAGGGCAAATCCCAGAACTAACCGAGACATAACCGGCGTTCTCCTCTAAAATATTGATCGCAACCAGATTTAGTTGACAGTTTCGATGTGGTACCGCATTACTACGTCATCCAAACCAGAAAAAATGCCAGGATCTGGACCAAAAGTAAGCGAAAAATGCGAAAGTACGAACCAGATGAGGGCAAATACCAGACCTAACCCTGACATAACCGGCGTTATCCTCTAAAATATTAATCGGAACCAGGTTTAATTGACTGTTTCAGTGTGGTACCACATTACTACGCGGTCAATGCCAGAGAAAGGCCAGGATCTGGCCAACAAGTAGGCGAAAAATGCGAAAGTACGAGCCAGTTGAGGGCAAATACCAGACCTAACCCAGACATAACCGGCGTTATCCTCTAAAATATTACGCGGAACCAGGTTTAATTGACTGTTTCAGTGTGGTACCACATTACTACGTGGTCCAAGCCAGAAAAAGGACAGGACCTGGCCAACAAGTATTTGAAAAATGCGAAAGTACGAGCCAGATGAGGGCAAATCCCAGACCTAACCGAGACATAGCCGGCGATATCCTTTAAAATATTAATCGCAACCCGGTTTAATTCACTGCTTCGGTGTGGAACCACATTATTACGGGATCCAAAGCAGAAAAAACCCAGGATCTGGCCAACAAATATGCGAAAAATGCGAAAGTACGAGCCAGATGAGGGCAAATCCCAGACCTAACCGAGACATAACCGGGGCTATCCTGTAAAATATTAATCGCAACCAGGTTTAATTCACTGTTCCGGTGTGGTACCGCATTACTACGTGATCCAAACCAGAAAAAAACCAGGATCTGGCCAACAAGTATGCGAAAATTGCGAAAGTATGTGCCTGATGATTGCAAATACCAGAACTAACCCAAACACAACCAGCGTTATCCTCCAAATATTAAACGGAACCAGGTTTAATTGACTGTTTCAGTGTGGTACCACATTACTACGTGATCCAAACCAGAAAAAGGCCAGGATCTGGCCAACAAGTATGCGAAAATTGCGAAAGTATGTGCCTGATGATTGCAAATACCAGAACTAACCCAAACACAACCAGCGTTATCCTCCAAAATATTAATCGGAACCAGGTTTAATTGACTGTTTCAGTGTGGTACCGCATTACTACGTGATCCTAGCCTGAAAAAGCCCAGGATCTGGACAACAAGTATGCGAATAATTCGAAAGTACGAGCCAGATGAGGACAAATCCCAGACCTAACCGAGACATAACCGGCGTTATCCTCTAAAATATTAATTGCAACCAGGTTTGATTGACTGTTTCGGTGTGGTACCGCATTACTACGTGGTCCAAGCCAGAAAAAGGCCAGGATCTGCCCAACAAGTATGCGAAAAATGCGAAAGTACGAGCCAGATGATTGCTAATACCATACCAAACCGAGACATAACCAGCGTTATCCTCTAGAATGCTATTCGGAACCAGCTTTTATTGACAGTGTGTTACCACATTACTACGTGATCCAAGCCAGAAAAAGCCCAGGATCTGGCCAACAAGTATGCGAAAAGTGCGAAAGTACGAGCCAGATGAGGGCAAATCCCAGACCTAACCGAGACATAACCGGCGTTATCCTCTAAAATATTAATCGCAACCAGGTTTAATTGACTGTTTCGGTGTGGTACCACATTACGACGGGATCCAAACCACAAAAAACCCGAGATCTGGCCAACAAGTAAGCGAAAAATGCGAAAGTACGAGCCAGATGAGGGCAAATACCAGACCTAACCCAGACGTTACCGGCGTTATCCCCTAAAATACTAATCGGAACCAGCTTTTATTGACTGTTTCAGTGTGGTACCACATTACTACGTGATCCATACCAGAAAAAGGCCAGGATCTGGCCAACAAGTATGCGAAAAATGCGAAAGTTTGAGCCAGATGAGGGCAAATATCAGACCTAACCCAGACATAACCGGCGTTATCCTCTAAAATATTACTCGGAACCAGGTTTAATTGGCTGTTTCAGTGTGGTACCACATTACTACGTGGTCCATGCCAGAAAAAGGCCAGGATCTGGCCAACAAGTATTTGAAAAATGCGAAAGTACGAGCCAGATGTGGGCAAATCCCAGACCTAACCGAGACATAGCCGGCGATATCCTTTAAAATATTAATCGCAACCTGGATTAATTGACTGTTTGGGTGTGTTACCGCATTACTACGTTATCCAAACCAGAAAAAGGCCAGGATCTGGCCAACAAGTATGCGAGAAATGCGAAAGTATGTGCCTGATGATTGCAAATACCAGAACTAACCCAAACATAACCAGCGTTATCCTCCAAAATATTAATCGTAACCAGGTTTAATTGACTGTTTCGGTGTGGAACCACATTACGACGGGATCCAAACCACAAAAAACCCGAGATCTGGCCAACAAGTAAGCGAAAAATGCGAAAGTACGAGCCAGATGAGGGCAAATACCAGACCTAACCCAGACATTACCGGCGTTATCCCCTAAAATACTAATCGGAACCCGCTTTTATTCACTGTTTCAGTGTGGTACCACATTACTACGTGATCCAATCAAGAAAAAGGCCAGGATCTGGCCAACAAGTATGCGAAAAATGCGAAAGCATGTGCCTGATGATTTCAAATACCAGAACTAACCCAAACACAACCAGCGTTGTCCTCCAAAATATTAATCGGAACCAGGTTTAATTGACTGTTTCAGTGTGGTACCACATTACTGCCACGTCAGAGCATGAAAAAGCCCAGGATCTGGCCGACAAGTATTTGAAAAATGCGAATGTACGAGCCAGATGAGGGCAAATCCCAGACCTAACCGAGACATAGCCGGCGGTGTCCTCAAAAATACTAATCGGAACCAGCTTTTATTGACTGTTTCAGTGTGGTACCACATTACTACGTGATCCTAGCCTGAAAAAGCCCAGGATCTGGACAACAAGTATGCGAATAATTCGAAAGTACGAGCCAGATGAGGACAAATCCCAGACCTAACCGAGACATAACCGGCGTTATCCTCTAAAATATTAATCGCAACCAGGTTTGGTTGACTGTTTCGGTGTGGTACCGCATTACTACGTGGTCCAAGCCAGAAAAAGGCCAGGATCTGCCCAACAAGTATGCGAAAAATGCGAAAGTACGAGCCAGATGATTGCTAATACCATACCAAACCGGGACATAACCAGCGTTATCCTCTAGAATGCTATTCGGAACCAGCTTTTATTGACAGTGTGTTACCAAATTACTACGTGATCCAAGCCAGAAAAAGCCCTGGATCTGGCCAACAAGTATGCGAAAAGTGCGAAAGTACGAGCCAGATGAGGGCAAATACCAGACCTAACCGAGACATAACCGGCGTTATCCTCTAAAATACTAATCGGAACCAGCTTTTAGTGACTGTTTCAGTGTGGTACCACATTACTACGTCATCCAAACCAGAAAAAGGCCAGGATCTGGCCTACAAGTATGCGAGAAATGCGAAAGTTTGAGCCAGATGAGGGCAAATCCCAGACCTAACCGAGACATAACCGGCGTTATCCTCTAAAATATTAATCGCATCCTGGATTAATTGACTGCTTCGGTGTGGAACCACGTTACTGCGGGATCCAAAGCAGAAAAAACCCAGGATCTGGCCAACAAATATGCGGAAAATGCGAAAGTACGAGCCAGATGAGGGTAAATCCCAGACCTAACCGAGACATAACCGGGGCTATCCTCTAAAATATTAATCGCAACCAGGTTTAATTCACTGTTCCGGTGTGGTACCGCATTACTACGTGATCCAAACCAGAAAAAAACCAGGATCTGGCCAACAAGTATGCGAAAATTGCGAAAGTATGTGCCTGATGATTGCAAATACCAGAACTAACCCAAACACAACCAGCGTTATCCTCCAAATATTAAACGGAACCATGTTTAATTGACTGTTTCAGTGTGGTACCACATTACTACGTGATCCAAACCAGAAAAAGGCCAGGATCTGGCCAACAAGTATGCGAAAATTGCGAAAGTATGTGCCTGATGATTGCAAATACCAGAACTAACCCAAACACAACCAGCGTTATCCTCCAAAATATTAATCGGAACCAGGTTTAATTGACTGTTTCAGTGTGGTACCACATTACTACGTGATCCTAGCCTGAAAAAGCCCAGGATCTGGACAACAAGTATGCGAATAATTCGAAAGTACGAGCCAGATGAGGACAAATCTCAGACCTAACCGAGACATAACCGGCGTTATCCTCTAAAATATTAATTGCAACCAGGTTTGATTGACTGTTTCAGTGTGGTACCACATTACTACGTGGTCCAAGCCAGAAAAAGGCCAGGATCTGCCCAACAAGTATGCGAAAAATGCGAAAGTACGAGCCAGATGATTGCTAATACCATACCAAACCGAGACATAACCAGCGTTATCCTCTAGAATGCTATTCGGAACCAGCTTTTATTGACAGTGTGTTACCACATTACTACGTGATCCAAGCCAGAAAAAGCCCAGGATCTGGCCAACAAGTATGCGAAAAGTGCGAAAGTACGAGCCAGATGAGGGCAAATCCCAGACCTAACCGAGACATAACCGGCGTTATCCTCTAAAATATTAATCGCAACCAGCTTTAGTTGACTGTTTAGGTGTGCTACCGCATTACTACGTGATCCAAACCACAAAAAACCCGAGATCTGGCCAACAAGTAAGCGAAAAATGCGAAAGTACGAGCCAGATGAGGGCAAACACCAGACCTAACCCAGACATTACAGGCGTTATCCCCTAAAATACTAATCGGAACCAGCTTTTATTGACTGTTTCAGTGTGGTACCACATTACTACGTGATCCATACCAGAAAAAGGCCAGGATCTGGCCAACAAGTATTTCAAAAATGCGAAAGTTTGAGCCAGATGTGGGCAAATCCCAGACCTAACCGAGACATAGCCGGCGATATCCTTTAAAATATTAATCGCAACCTGGATTAATTGACTGTTTGGGTGTGTTACCGCATTACTACGTTATCCAAACCAGAAAAAGGCCAGGATCTGGCCAACAAGTATGCGAGAAATGCGAAAGTATGTGCCTGATGATTGCAAATACCAGAACTAACCCAAACATAACCAGCGTTATCCTCCAAAATATTAATCGTAACCAGGTTTAATTGACTGTTTCGGTGTGGAACCACATTACGACGGGATCCAAACCACAAAAAACCCGAGATCTGGCCAACAAGTAAGCGAAAAATGCGAAAGTACGAGCCAGATGAGGGCAAACACCAGACCTAACCCAGACATTACAGGCGTTATCCCCTAAAATACTAATCGGAACCAGCTTTTATTGACTGTTTCAGTGTGGTACCACATTACTACGTGATCCATACCAGAAAAAGGCCAGGATCTGGCCAACAAGTATTTCAAAAATGCGAAAGTTTGAGCCAGATGTGGGCAAATCCCAGACCTAACCGAGACATAGCCGGCGATATCCTTTAAAATATTAATCGCAACCTGGATTAATTGACTGTTTGGGTGTGTTACCGCATTACTACGTTATCCAAACCAGAAAAAGGCCAGGATCTGGCCAACAAGTATGCGAGAAATGCGAAAGTATGTGCCTGATGATTGCAAATACCAGAACTAACCCAAACATAACCAGCGTTATCCTCCAAAATATTAATCGTAACCAGGTTTAATTGACTACTTCAGTGTGGTACCACATTACTACGCGGTCAATGCCAGAGAAAGGCCAGGATCTGGCCAACAAGTATGCGAAAAACGCGAAAGTACGAGCCAGATGAGGGCAAATCCCAGAATTAACCGAGACATAACCGGCGTTATCCTCTAAAATATTAATCGCATCCTGGATTAATTGACTGCTTCGGTGGGGAACCACATTACTACGTTATCCAAACCAGAAAAAACCCAGGATCTGGCCAACAAGTATTTGAAAAATGCGAAAGTACGAGCCAGATGAGGGCAAATCCCAGACCTAACCGAGACATAACCGGCGTTATCCTCTAAAATATTAATCGCATCCTGGATTAACTGACTGCTTCGGTGTGGAACCACATTACTACGGGATCCAAACCAGAAAAAGTCCAGGATCTGTCCAACAAGTTTGCGAGAAATGCG
Source organism: Colletes latitarsis (assembly GCF_051014445.1). Classification (NCBI taxonomy): domain Eukaryota; kingdom Metazoa; phylum Arthropoda; class Insecta; order Hymenoptera; family Colletidae; genus Colletes; species Colletes latitarsis. Next base: position 6,205,529 of record NC_135137.1, read on the forward strand.
AAAGTACGCGCCAGATGAGGGCAAATCCCAGAATTAACCGGGACATAACCGGCGTTATCCTCTAAAATATTGATCGCAACCAGGTTTAGTTGGCAGTTTCGATGTGGTACCACATTACTACGTGATCCAAACCAGAAAAAGGCCAGGATCTGGCCAACAAGTATGGGAAAAATGCGAAAGTACGAGCCAGATGAGGGCAAATACCAGACCTAACCCTGGCATAACAGGCGTTATCCTCTAAAATATTAATCGGAACCAGGTTTAATTGACCACTTCAGTGTGGTACCACATTACTACGCGGTCAATGCCATAAAAAGCCCTGCATCTGGCCAACAAGTTTGCGAGAAATGCGAAAGTACGCGCCAGATGAGGGCAAATCCCAGAATTAACCGAGACATATCCGGCGTTATCCTCTAAAATATTGATCGCAACCAGGTTTAGTTGGCAGTTTCGATGTGGTACCACATTACTACGTGATCCAAACCAGAAAAAGGCCAGGATCTGGCCAACAAGTATGGGAAAAATGCGAAAGTACGAGCCAGATGAGGGCAAATACCAGACCTAACCCAGCCATAACCAGCGTTATCCTCTAAAATATTAATCGCAACCAGGTTTAATTGACTGCTCCGATGTGGTACCACAATACTACGTGATCCAAACCAGAAAAAGGCCTGGATCTGGCCAACAAGTTTGCGAGAAATGCGAAAGTACGCGCCAGATGAGGGCAAATCCCAGAATTAACCGAGACATAACCGGCGTTATCCTCTAAAATATTAATCGCATCCTGGATTAATTGACTGCTTCGGTGGGGAACCACATTACTACGTTATCCAAACCAGAAAAAACCCAGGATCTGGCCAACAAGTATTTGAAAAATGCGAAAGTACGAGCCAGATGAGGGCAAATCCAAGACCTAACCGAGACATAACCGGCGATATCCTTTAAAATATTATTCGCAACCTGGTTAAATTCACTGCTTCGGTGTGGAACCACATTATTACGGGATCCAAAGCAGAAAAAACCCAGGATCTGGCCAACAAGTATGCGAAAAATGCGAAAGTATGAGCCAGATGAGGGCAAGTCCCAGACCTAACCCAGACATAACCGGCGTTATCCTCTAAAATATTAATCGCATCCTCGATTAATTGACTGCTTCGGTGTGGAACCACATTACTACGGGATCCAAACCACAAAAGGCCCAGGATCTGGCCAACAAGTATGCGAGAAATGCGAAAGTACGCGCCAGGAGAGGGCAAATCCCAGAACTAACCGAGACATAACCGGCGTTCTCCTCTAAAATATTGATCGCAACCAGATTTAGTTGACAGTTTCGATGTGGTACCGCATTACTACGTCATCCAAACCAGAAAAAATGCCAGGATCTGGACCAAAAGTAAGCGAAAAATGCGAAAGTACGAACCAGATGAGGGCAAATACCAGACCTAACCCTGACATAACCGGCGTTATCCTCTAAAATATTAATCGGAACCAGGTTTAATTGACTGTTTCAGTGTGGTACCACATTACTACGCGGTCAATGCCAGAGAAAGGCCAGGATCTGGCCAACAAGTAGGCGAAAAATGCGAAAGTACGAGCCAGTTGAGGGCAAATACCAGACCTAACCCAGACATAACCGGCGTTATCCTCTAAAATATTACGCGGAACCAGGTTTAATTGACTGTTTCAGTGTGGTACCACATTACTACGTGGTCCAAGCCAGAAAAAGGACAGGACCTGGCCAACAAGTATTTGAAAAATGCGAAAGTACGAGCCAGATGAGGGCAAATCCCAGACCTAACCGAGACATAGCCGGCGATATCCTTTAAAATATTAATCGCAACCCGGTTTAATTCACTGCTTCGGTGTGGAACCACATTATTACGGGATCCAAAGCAGAAAAAACCCAGGATCTGGCCAACAAATATGCGAAAAATGCGAAAGTACGAGCCAGATGAGGGCAAATCCCAGACCTAACCGAGACATAACCGGGGCTATCCTGTAAAATATTAATCGCAACCAGGTTTAATTCACTGTTCCGGTGTGGTACCGCATTACTACGTGATCCAAACCAGAAAAAAACCAGGATCTGGCCAACAAGTATGCGAAAATTGCGAAAGTATGTGCCTGATGATTGCAAATACCAGAACTAACCCAAACACAACCAGCGTTATCCTCCAAATATTAAACGGAACCAGGTTTAATTGACTGTTTCAGTGTGGTACCACATTACTACGTGATCCAAACCAGAAAAAGGCCAGGATCTGGCCAACAAGTATGCGAAAATTGCGAAAGTATGTGCCTGATGATTGCAAATACCAGAACTAACCCAAACACAACCAGCGTTATCCTCCAAAATATTAATCGGAACCAGGTTTAATTGACTGTTTCAGTGTGGTACCGCATTACTACGTGATCCTAGCCTGAAAAAGCCCAGGATCTGGACAACAAGTATGCGAATAATTCGAAAGTACGAGCCAGATGAGGACAAATCCCAGACCTAACCGAGACATAACCGGCGTTATCCTCTAAAATATTAATTGCAACCAGGTTTGATTGACTGTTTCGGTGTGGTACCGCATTACTACGTGGTCCAAGCCAGAAAAAGGCCAGGATCTGCCCAACAAGTATGCGAAAAATGCGAAAGTACGAGCCAGATGATTGCTAATACCATACCAAACCGAGACATAACCAGCGTTATCCTCTAGAATGCTATTCGGAACCAGCTTTTATTGACAGTGTGTTACCACATTACTACGTGATCCAAGCCAGAAAAAGCCCAGGATCTGGCCAACAAGTATGCGAAAAGTGCGAAAGTACGAGCCAGATGAGGGCAAATCCCAGACCTAACCGAGACATAACCGGCGTTATCCTCTAAAATATTAATCGCAACCAGGTTTAATTGACTGTTTCGGTGTGGTACCACATTACGACGGGATCCAAACCACAAAAAACCCGAGATCTGGCCAACAAGTAAGCGAAAAATGCGAAAGTACGAGCCAGATGAGGGCAAATACCAGACCTAACCCAGACGTTACCGGCGTTATCCCCTAAAATACTAATCGGAACCAGCTTTTATTGACTGTTTCAGTGTGGTACCACATTACTACGTGATCCATACCAGAAAAAGGCCAGGATCTGGCCAACAAGTATGCGAAAAATGCGAAAGTTTGAGCCAGATGAGGGCAAATATCAGACCTAACCCAGACATAACCGGCGTTATCCTCTAAAATATTACTCGGAACCAGGTTTAATTGGCTGTTTCAGTGTGGTACCACATTACTACGTGGTCCATGCCAGAAAAAGGCCAGGATCTGGCCAACAAGTATTTGAAAAATGCGAAAGTACGAGCCAGATGTGGGCAAATCCCAGACCTAACCGAGACATAGCCGGCGATATCCTTTAAAATATTAATCGCAACCTGGATTAATTGACTGTTTGGGTGTGTTACCGCATTACTACGTTATCCAAACCAGAAAAAGGCCAGGATCTGGCCAACAAGTATGCGAGAAATGCGAAAGTATGTGCCTGATGATTGCAAATACCAGAACTAACCCAAACATAACCAGCGTTATCCTCCAAAATATTAATCGTAACCAGGTTTAATTGACTGTTTCGGTGTGGAACCACATTACGACGGGATCCAAACCACAAAAAACCCGAGATCTGGCCAACAAGTAAGCGAAAAATGCGAAAGTACGAGCCAGATGAGGGCAAATACCAGACCTAACCCAGACATTACCGGCGTTATCCCCTAAAATACTAATCGGAACCCGCTTTTATTCACTGTTTCAGTGTGGTACCACATTACTACGTGATCCAATCAAGAAAAAGGCCAGGATCTGGCCAACAAGTATGCGAAAAATGCGAAAGCATGTGCCTGATGATTTCAAATACCAGAACTAACCCAAACACAACCAGCGTTGTCCTCCAAAATATTAATCGGAACCAGGTTTAATTGACTGTTTCAGTGTGGTACCACATTACTGCCACGTCAGAGCATGAAAAAGCCCAGGATCTGGCCGACAAGTATTTGAAAAATGCGAATGTACGAGCCAGATGAGGGCAAATCCCAGACCTAACCGAGACATAGCCGGCGGTGTCCTCAAAAATACTAATCGGAACCAGCTTTTATTGACTGTTTCAGTGTGGTACCACATTACTACGTGATCCTAGCCTGAAAAAGCCCAGGATCTGGACAACAAGTATGCGAATAATTCGAAAGTACGAGCCAGATGAGGACAAATCCCAGACCTAACCGAGACATAACCGGCGTTATCCTCTAAAATATTAATCGCAACCAGGTTTGGTTGACTGTTTCGGTGTGGTACCGCATTACTACGTGGTCCAAGCCAGAAAAAGGCCAGGATCTGCCCAACAAGTATGCGAAAAATGCGAAAGTACGAGCCAGATGATTGCTAATACCATACCAAACCGGGACATAACCAGCGTTATCCTCTAGAATGCTATTCGGAACCAGCTTTTATTGACAGTGTGTTACCAAATTACTACGTGATCCAAGCCAGAAAAAGCCCTGGATCTGGCCAACAAGTATGCGAAAAGTGCGAAAGTACGAGCCAGATGAGGGCAAATACCAGACCTAACCGAGACATAACCGGCGTTATCCTCTAAAATACTAATCGGAACCAGCTTTTATTGACTGTTTCAGTGTGGTACCACATTACTACGTCATCCAAACCAGAAAAAGGCCAGGATCTGGCCTACAAGTATGCGAGAAATGCGAAAGTTTGAGCCAGATGAGGGCAAATCCCAGACCTAACCGAGACATAACCGGCGTTATCCTCTAAAATATTAATCGCATCCTGGATTAATTGACTGCTTCGGTGTGGAACCACGTTACTGCGGGATCCAAAGCAGAAAAAACCCAGGATCTGGCCAACAAATATGCGGAAAATGCGAAAGTACGAGCCAGATGAGGGTAAATCCCAGACCTAACCGAGACATAACCGGGGCTATCCTCTAAAATATTAATCGCAACCAGGTTTAATTCACTGTTCCGGTGTGGTACCGCATTACTACGTGATCCAAACCAGAAAAAAACCAGGATCTGGCCAACAAGTATGCGAAAATTGCGAAAGTATGTGCCTGATGATTGCAAATACCAGAACTAACCCAAACACAACCAGCGTTATCCTCCAAATATTAAACGGAACCATGTTTAATTGACTGTTTCAGTGTGGTACCACATTACTACGTGATCCAAACCAGAAAAAGGCCAGGATCTGGCCAACAAGTATGCGAAAATTGCGAAAGTATGTGCCTGATGATTGCAAATACCAGAACTAACCCAAACATAACCAGCGTTATCCTCCAAAATATTAATCGTAACCAGGTTTAATTGACTGTTTCGGTGTGGAACCACATTACGACGGGATCCAAACCACAAAAAACCCGAGATCTGGCCAACAAGTAAGCGAAAAATGCGAAAGTACGAGCCAGATGAGGGCAAATACCAGACCTAACCCAGACATTACCGGCGTTATCCCCTAAAATACTAATCGGAACCCGCTTTTATTCACTGTTTCAGTGTGGTACCACATTACTACGTGATCCAATCAAGAAAAAGGCCAGGATCTGGCCAACAAGTATGCGAAAAATGCGAAAGCATGTGCCTGATGATTTCAAATACCAGAACTAACCCAAACACAACCAGCGTTGTCCTCCAAAATATTAATCGGAACCAGGTTTAATTGACTGTTTCAGTGTGGTACCACATTACTGCCACGTCAGAGCATGAAAAAGCCCAGGATCTGGCCGACAAGTATTTGAAAAATGCGAATGTACGAGCCAGATGAGGGCAAATCCCAGACCTAACCGAGACATAGCCGGCGGTGTCCTCAAAAATACTAATCGGAACCAGCTTTTATTGACTGTTTCAGTGTGGTACCACATTACTACGTGATCCTAGCCTGAAAAAGCCCAGGATCTGGACAACAAGTATGCGAATAATTCGAAAGTACGAGCCAGATGAGGACAAATCCCAGACCTAACCGAGACATAACCGGCGTTATCCTCTAAAATATTAATCGCAACCAGGTTTGGTTGACTGTTTCGGTGTGGTACCGCATTACTACGTGGTCCAAGCCAGAAAAAGGCCAGGATCTGCCCAACAAGTATGCGAAAAATGCGAAAGTACGAGCCAGATGATTGCTAATACCATACCAAACCGGGACATAACCAGCGTTATCCTCTAGAATGCTATTCGGAACCAGCTTTTATTGACAGTGTGTTACCAAATTACTACGTGATCCAAGCCAGAAAAAGCCCTGGATCTGGCCAACAAGTATGCGAAAAGTGCGAAAGTACGAGCCAGATGAGGGCAAATACCAGACCTAACCGAGACATAACCGGCGTTATCCTCTAAAATACTAATCGGAACCAGCTTTTATTGACTGTTTCAGTGTGGTACCACATTACTACGTCATCCAAACCAGAAAAAGGCCAGGATCTGGCCTACAAGTATGCGAGAAATGCGAAAGTTTGAGCCAGATGAGGGCAAATCCCAGACCTAACCGAGACATAACCGGCGTTATCCTCTAAAATATTAATCGCATCCTGGATTAATTGACTGCTTCGGTGTGGAACCACGTTACTGCGGGATCCAAAGCAGAAAAAACCCAGGATCTGGCCAACAAATATGCGGAAAATGCGAAAGTACGAGCCAGATGAGGGTAAATCCCAGACCTAACCGAGACATAACCGGGGCTATCCTCTAAAATATTAATCGCAACCAGGTTTAATTCACTGTTCCGGTGTGGTACCGCATTACTACGTGATCCAAACCAGAAAAAAACCAGGATCTGGCCAACAAGTATGCGAAAATTGCGAAAGTATGTGCCTGATGATTGCAAATACCAGAACTAACCCAAACACAACCAGCGTTATCCTCCAAATATTAAACGGAACCATGTTTAATTGACTGTTTCAGTGTGGTACCACATTACTACGTGATCCAAACCAGAAAAAGGCCAGGATCTGGCCAACAAGTATGCGAAAATTGCGAAAGTATGTGCCTGATGATTGCAAATACCAGAACTAACCCAAACACAACCAGCGTTATCCTCCAAAATATTAATCGGAACCAGGTTTAATTGACTGTTTCAGTGTGGTACCACATTACTACGTGATCCTAGCCTGAAAAAGCCCAGGATCTGGACAACAAGTATGCGAATAATTCGAAAGTACGAGCCAGATGAGGACAAATCTCAGACCTAACCGAGACATAACCGGCGTTATCCTCTAAAATATTAATTGCAACCAGGTTTGATTGACTGTTTCAGTGTGGTACCACATTACTACGTGGTCGAAGCCAGAAAAAGGCCAGGATCTGCCCAACAAGTATGCGAAAAATGCGAAAGTACGAGCCAGATGATTGCTAATACCATACCAAACCGAGACATAACCAGCGTTATCCTCTAGAATGCTATTCGGAACCAGCTTTTATTGACAGTGTGTTACCACATTACTACGTGATCCAAGCCAGAAAAAGCCCAGGATCTGGCCAACAAGTATGCGAAAAGTGCGAAAGTACGAGCCAGATGAGGGCAAATCCCAGACCTAACCGAGACATAACCGGCGTTATCCTCTAAAATATTAATCGCAACCAGCTTTAGTTGACTGTTTAGGTGTGCTACCGCATTACTACGTGATCCAAACCAGAAAAAGGCCAGGATCTGGCCAACAAGTATGCGAGAAATGCGAAAGTATGTGCCTGATGATTGCAAATACCAGAACTAACCCAAACATAACCAGCGTTATCCTCCAAAATATTAATCGTAACCAGGTTTAATTGACTGTTTCGGTGTGGAACCACATTACGACGGGATCCAAACCACAAAAAACCCGAGATCTGGCCAACAAGTAAGCGAAAAATGCGAAAGTACGAGCCAGATGAGGGCAAACACCAGACCTAACCCAGACATTACAGGCGTTATCCCCTAAAATACTAATCGGAACCAGCTTTTATTGACTGTTTCAGTGTGGTACCACATTACTACGTGATCCATACCAGAAAAAGGCCAGGATCTGGCCAACAAGTATTTCAAAAATGCGAAAGTTTGAGCCAGATGAGGGCAAATACCAGACCTAACCCAGACATAACCGGCGTTATCCTCTAAAATATTAATCGGAACCAGGTTTAATTGACTACTTCAGTGTGGTACCACATTACTACGCGGTCAATGCCAGAGAAAGGCCAGGATCTGGCCAACAAGTATGCGAAAAACGCGAAAGTACGAGCCAGATGAGGGCAAATCCCAGACCTAACCGAGACATAACCGGCGTTATCCTCTAAAATATTAATCGCATCCTGGATTAACTGACTGCTTCGGTGTGGAACCACATTACTACGGGATCCAAACCAGAAAAAGTCCAGGATCTGTCCAACAAGTTTGCGAGAAATGCGAAAGTACGCGCCAGATGAGGGCAAATCCCAGAATTAACCGGGACATAACCGGCGTTATCCTCTAAAATATTGATCGCAACCAGGTTTAGTTGGCAGTTTCGATGTGGTACCACATTACTACGTGATCCAAACCAGAAAAAGGCCAGGATCTGGCCAACAAGTATGGGAAAAATGCGAAAGTACGAGCCAGATGAGGGCAAATACCAGACCTAACCCTGGCATAACCGGCGTTATCCTCTAAAATATTAATCGGAACCAGGTTTAATTGACCACTTCAGTGTGGTACTACATTACTACGCGGTCAATGCCATAAAAAGCCCTGCATCTGGCCAACAAGTTTGCGAGAAATGCGAAAGTACGCGCCAGATGAGGGCAAATCCCAGAATTAACCGAGACATATCCGGCGTTATCCTCTAAAATATTGATCGCAACCAGGTTTAGTTGGCAGTTTCGATGTGGTACCACATTACTACGTGATCCAAACCAGAAAAAGGCCAGGATCTGGCCAACAAGTATGGGAAAAATGCGAAAGTACGAGCCAGATGAGGGCAAATACCAGACCTAACCCAGCCATAACCAGCGTTATCCTCTAAAATATTAATCGCAACCAGGTTTAATTGACTGCTCCGATGTGGTACCACAATACTACGTGATCCAAACCAGAAAAAGGCCTGGATCTGGCCAACAAGTTTGCGAGAAATGCGAAAGTACGCGCCAGATGAGGGCAAATCCCAGAATTAACCGAGACATAACCGCCGTTATCCTCTAAAATATTAATCGCATCCTGGATTAATTGACTGCTTCGGTGGGGAACCACATTACTACGTTATCCAAACCAGAAAAAACCCAGGATCTGGCCAACAAGTATTTGAAAAATGCGAAAGTACGAGCCAGATGAGGGCAAATCCAAGACCTAACCGAGACATAACCGGCGTTATCCTCTAAAATATTAATCGCATCCTCGATTAATTGACTGCTTCGGTGTGGAACCACATTACTACGGGATCCAAACCACAAAAGGCCCAGGATCTGGCCAACAAGTATGCGAGAAATGCGAAAGTACGCGCCAGGAGAGGGCAAATCCCAGAACTAACCGAGACATAACCGGCGTTCTCCTCTAAAATATTGATCGCAACCAGATTTAGTTGACAGTTTCGATGTGGTACCGCATTACTACGTCATCCAAACCAGAAAAAATGCCAGGATCTGGACCAAAAGTAAGCGAAAAATGCGAAAGTACGAACCAGATGAGGGCAAATACCAGACCTAACCCTGACATAACCGGCGTTATCCTCTAAAATATTAATCGGAACCAGGTTTAATTGACTGTTTCAGTGTGGTACCACATTACTACGCGGTCAATGCCAGAGAAAGGCCAGGATCTGGCCAACAAGTATGCGAAAAATGCGAAAGTACGAGCCAGATGAGGGCAAATCCCAGACCTAACCGAGACATAGCCGGCGATATCCTTTAAAATATTAATCGCAACCAGGTTTGATTGACCGTTTCGGTGTGGCACCGCATTACTACGTGGTCCAAGCCAGAAAAAGGCCAGGATCTGCCGAACAAGTATGCGAAAAATGCGAAAGTCCGAGCCAGATGAGGGCAAATCCCAGACCTAACCGATACATAGCCGGCGATATCCTTTAAAATATTAATCGCAACCTGGTTTAATTTACTGCTTCGGTGTGGAACCACATTATTACGGGATCCAAAGCAGAAAGAACCCAGGATCTGGCCAACAAGTATGCGAAAAACACGAAAGTATGAGCCAGATGATTGCGAATACCAGAACTAACCCAGACGTAACCTGCGTTATCCTCTAAAATACTATTCGGAACCAGCTTCTATTGACTGTTTCAGTGTGGTACCACATTACTACGTGATCCAAACCAGAATTAGGCCCAGGATCTGGCCAACAAGTATGCGAAAAATGCGAAAGTACGAACCAGATGAGGGCAAATCCCACACCTAACCGAGACATAACCGTCGTTATCCTCTAAAATATTAATCGCATCCTGGATTAATTGACTGTCTCGGTGTGGCACCTCATTACTACGGGATCCAAACCAGAAAAAACCCAGGATCTGGACCAAAAGTAAGCGAAAAATGCGAAAGTACGAGCCAGATGATTGCGAATTCCAGAACTAAACCAGACGTAACCTGCGTTATCCTCTAAAATACTATTCGGAACCAGCTTCAATTGACTGTTTCAGTTTGGTACCACATTACTACGTGATCCAAACCAGAAAAAGCCCAGGATCTGGCCAACAAGTATGCGAAAAATGCGAAAGTACGTACCAGTTGAGGGCAAATCCCACACCTAACCGAGACATAACCGGCGTTATCCTCTAAAATATTAATCGCATCCTGGATTAATTGACTGTCTCGGTATGGCACCTCATTACTACGGGATCCAAACCAGAAAAAACCCAGGATCTGGCCAACAAGTATGCGAAAAATGCGAAAGTACGAGCCAGATGAGGGCAAATACCAGACCTAACCCTGACATAACCGGCGCTATCCTCTAAAATATTAATCGGAACCAGGTTTAATTGACTGTTTCGATGTGGTACCACATTACTACGTGGTCAATGGCAGAGAAAGGTCAGGTTCTGGCCAACAAGTATGCGAAAAAAGCGAAAGTACGAGCCAGATGAGGGCAAATCCCAGTCCTAACCGAGACATAACCGGCGATATCCTTTAAAATATTAATCGCAACCTGGTTTAGTTTACTGCTTCGGTGTGGAACCACATTATTACGGGATCCAAAGCAGAAAAAACCCAGGATCTGGCCAACAAGTATGCGAGAAACGCGAAAGTATGAGCCAGATGATTGCGAATACCAGAACTAACCCAGACGTAACCTGCGTCATCCTCTAAAATACTATTCGGAACCAGATTCTATTGACTGTTTCAGTGTGGTACCACATTACTACGTGATCCAAACCAGAAAAAGGACAGGATCTGGCCAACAAGTATGCGAAAAATGCGAAAGTACGAGCCAGATGATTGCTAATACCAGACCAAACCGAGACATAACCGGCGTTATCTTGTAAAATATTAATCGCAAACAGGTTTAATTGACTGTTTCAGTGTGGTACCACATTACTGCCACGTCAGAGCATGAAAAAGCCCAGGATCTGGCCAACAAGTATGCGAAAAATGCGAAAGTACGAGGCAGATGAGGGCAAATCCCAGACCTAACCGAGACATAACCGGCGTTATCCTCTAAAATATTAATCGCAACCAGCTTTAATTGACTGTTTGGGTGTGCTACCGCATTACTACGTTATCCAAACCAGAAAAAGGCCAGGATCTGGCCAAGAAGCATGCGAAAAATGCGAAAGTACGAGGCAGATGAGGGCAAATCCCAGACCTAACCGAGACATAACCTGCGCTATCCTCTAAAATATTAATCGCAACCAGGTTTAGTTTACTGTTTCGGTGTGGTACCGTATTACTACGTGATCCAAACCAGAAAAAGGCCAGGATCTGGCCAACAAGTATGCGAAAAATGCGAAAGTTCGAGACAGATGAGGGCAAATACCAGATCTAACCCAGACATAACCGGCGTTATCCTCTAAAATATTAATCGGAACCAGGTTTAATTGACTGCTTCAGTGTGGTACCACATTACTACGTGGTCAAAGCCAGAAAAGGGCCAGGATCTGGCCAACAAGTATGCGAAAAATGCGAAAGTTTGAGCCAGATGAGGGCAAATCCCAGACCTAACCGAGACATAACCGGCGTTATCCTCTAAAATATTAATCGCATCCTGGATTAATTGACTGCTTCGGTGTGGAACCACATTACTGCGGGATCCAAACCAGAAAAAGGCCAGGATCTGGCCAACAAGTAAGCGAAAAATGCGAAAGTACGAGCCAGATGAGGGCAAATACCAGACCTAACCCAGACATAACCGCCGTTATCCTCTGAAATATTACTCGGAACCAGGTTTAATTGACTGTTTCAGTGTGGTACCACATTACTACGTGGTCCAAACCAGAAAAAGGCCAGGATCTGGCCGACAAGTATTTGAAAAATGCGAATGTACGAGCCAGATGAGGGTAAATCCCAGACCTAACCGAGACATAGCCGGCGGTGTCCTCAAAAATACTAATCGGAACCAGCTTTTATTGACTGTTTCAGTGTGGTACCACATTACTACGTGATCCTAGCCTGAAAAATCCCAGGATCTGGACAACAAGTATGCGAATAATTCGAAAGTACGAGCCAGATGAGGACAAATCCCAGACCTAACCGAGACATAACCGGCGTTATCCTCTAAAATATTAATCGCAACCAGGTTTGATTGACTGTTTCGGTGTGGCACCGCATTACTACGTGGTCCAAGCCAGAAAAAGGCCAGGATCTGCCCAACAAGAATGCGAAAAATGCGAAAGTACGAGCCAGATGATTGCTAATACCATACCAAACCGAGACATAACCAGCGTTATCCTCTAGAATGCTATTCGGAACCAGCTTTTATTGACAGTGTGTTACCAAATTACTACGTGATCCAAGCCAGAAAAAGCCCAGGATCTGGCCAACAAGTATGCGAAAAGTGCGAAAGTACGAGCCAGATGAGGGCAAATACCAGACCTAACCGAGACATAACCGGCGTTATCCTCTAAAATACTAATCGGAACCAGCTTTTATTGACTGTTTCAGTGTGGTACCACATTACTACGTGATCCAAACCAGAAAAAGGCCAGGATCTGGCCAACAAGTATGCGAGAAATGCGAAAGTTTGAGCCAGATGAGGGCAAATCCCAGACCTAACCGAGACATAACCGGCGTTATCCTCTAAAATATTAATCGCATCCTGGATTAATTGACTGCTTCGGTGTGGAACCACATTACTGCGGGACCCAAACCAGAAAAAGCCCAGGATCTGGCCAACAAGTAAGCGAAAAATGCGAAAGTACGAGCCAGATGAGGGCAAATACCAGACCTAACCCAGACATAACCGGCGTTATCCTCTAAAATATTACTCGGAACCAGGTTTAATTGACTGTTTCTGTGTGGTACCACATTACTACGTGGTCCAAGCCAGAAAAAGGCCAGGACCTGGCCAACAAGTATTTGAAAAATGCGAAAGTACGAGCCAGATGAGGGCAAATCCCAGACCTAACCGAGACATAGCCGGCGATATCCTTTAAAATATTAATCGTAACCAGGTTTAATTGACTGTTTCGGTGTGGAACCACATTACGACGGGATCCAAACCACAAAAAACCCGAGATATGCCCAACAAGTAAGCGAAAAATGCGAAAGTACGAGCCAGATGAGGGCAAATACCAGACCTAACCCAGACATAACCGGCGTTATCCCCTAAAATACTAATCGGAACCACCTTTTATTGACTGTTTCAGTGTTGTACCACATTACAACGTGATCCAAACCAGAAAAAGGCCAGGATCTGGCCAACAAGTATGCGAAAATTGCGAAAGTATGTGCCTGATGATTGCAAATACCAGAACTAACCCAAACACAACCAGCGTTATCCTCCAAATGTTAATCGGAACCAGGTTTAATTGACTGTTTCAGTGTGGTACCACATTACTACGTGATCCAAACCAGAAAAAGGCCAGGATCTGGCCAACAAGTATGCGAAAATTGCGAAAGTATGTGCCTGATGATTGCAAATACCAGAACTAACCCAAACACAACCAGCGTTATCCTCCAAAATATTAATCGGAACCAGGTTTAATTGACAGTTTCAGTGTGGTACCACATTACTACGTGATCCTAGCCTGAAAAAGCCCAGGATCTGGACAACAAGTATTCGAATAATTCGAAAGTACGAGCCAGATGTGGACAAATCCCAGACCTAACCGAGACATAACCCCCGTTATCCTCTAAAATATTAATCGCAACCAGGTTTGATTGACTGTTTCGGTGTGGTACCGCATTACTACGTGGTCCAAGCCAGAAAAAGGCCAGGATCTGCCCAACAAGTATGCGAAAAATGCGAAAGTACGAGCCAGATGATTGCTAATACCAGACCAAACCGTGACATAACCGGCGTTATCCTGTAAAATATTAATCGCAAACAGGTTTAATTGACTGTTTCGGAGTGGTACCGCATTACTACATGATCCAAACCAGAAAAAGCCCTGGATCTGCCCAACAAGTATGCGAAAAACGCGTAAGTATGAGCCAGATGATTGCAAATACCAGAACTAACCCAGACATAACCAGCGTTATCCTCTAGAATATTAATCGTAACCAGGTTTAATTGACTGTTTCGTTGTGGAACCACATTACGACGGGATCCAAGCCACAAAAAACCCGAGATCTGGCCAACAAGTAAGCGATAAATGCGAAAGTACGAGCCAGATGAGGGCAAATACCAGACCTAACACAGATATAACCGGCGTTATCCCATAAAATACTAATCGGAACCAGCTTTTATTGACTGTTTCAGTGTGGTACCACATTACTACGTGATCCAAACCAGAAAAAGGCCAGGATCTGGCCAACAAGTATGCGAGAAATGCGAAAGTTTGAGCCAGATGAGGGCAAATCCCAGACATAACCGGCGTTATCGTCTAAAATATTAATCGCATCCTGGATTAATTGACTGCTTCGGTGTGGAACAACATTACTGCGGGATCCAAACCAGAAAAAGTCCAGGATCTGGCCAACAAGTATGCGAGAAATGCGAAAGTATGTGCCTGATGATTGCAAATTCCAGAACTAACCCAAACACAACCAGCGTTGTCCTCCAAAATATTAATCGGAACCAGGTTTAATTGACTGTTTCAGTGTGGTACCACATTACTGCCACGTCAAAGCATGAAAAAGCCCAGGATCTGGCCAACAAGTATGCGAAAAACGCGAAAGTATGAGCCAGATGAGGGCAAATCCCAGACCTAACCGAGACATAACCTGCGTTATCCTCTAAAATATTAATCGCATCCTGGAATAATTGACTGCTTCGGTGTGGAACCACATTACTACGGGATCCAAACCAGAAAAAGGCCAGGATCTGGCCAACAAATATGCGAAAAATGCGAAAGTACGAGCCAGATGAGGGCAAATCCCAGACCTAACCGAGACATAACCGGGGCTATCCTCTAAGATATTAATCGCAACCAGGTTTAATTCACTGTTCCGGTGTGGTACCGCATTACTACGTGTTCGAAACCAGAAAAAGGCCAGGATCCGGCCAACAAGTATGCGAAAAACGCGAAAGTATGTGCCTGATGATTGCAAATACCAGAACTAACCCAAACATAACCAGCGTTATCCTCCAAAATATTAATCGTAACCAGGTTTAATTGACTGTTTCGGTGTGGAACCACATTACGACGGGATCCAAACCACAAAAAACCCGAGATCTGCCCAACAAGTAAGCGAAAAATGCGAAAGTACGAGCCAGATGAGGGCAAATACCAGACCTAACCCAGACATAACCGGCGTTATCCCCTAAAATACTAATCGGAACCACCTTTTATTGACTGTTTCAGTGTTGTACCACATTACAACGTGATCCAAACCAGAAAAAGGCCAGGATCTGGCCAACAAGTATGCGAAAATTGCGAAAGTATGTGCCTGATGATTGCAAATACCAGAACTAACCCAAACACAACCAGCGTTATCCTCCAAATGTTAATCGGAACCAGGTTTAATTGACTGTTTCAGTGTGGTACCACATTACTACGTGATCCAAACCAGAAAAAGGCCAGGATCTGGTCAACAAGTATGCGAAAATTGCGAAAGTATGTGCCTGATGATTGCAAATACCAGAACTAACCCAAACACAACCAGCGTTATCCTCCAAAATATTAATCGGAACCAGGTTTAATTGACAGATTCAGTGTGGTACCACATTACTACGTGATCCTAGCCTGAAAAAGCCCAGGATCTGGACAACAAGTATTCGAATAATTCGAAAGTACGAGCCAGATGAGGACAAATCCCAGACCTAACCGAGACATAACCCCCGTTATCCTCTAAAATATTAATCGCAACCAGGTTTGATTGACTGTTTCGGTGTGGTACCGCATTACTACGTGGTCCAAGCCAGAAAAAGGCCAGGATCTGCCCAACAAGTATGCGAAAAATGCGAAAGTACGAGCCAGATGATTGCTAATACCAGACCAAACCGTGACATAACCGGCGTTATCCTGTAAAATATTAATCGCAAACAGGTTTAATTGACTGTTTCGGAGTGGTACCGCATTACTACATGATCCAAACCAGAAAAAGCCCTGGATCTGCCCAACAAGTATGCGAAAAACGCGTAAGTATGAGCCAGATGATTGCAAATACCAGAACTAACCCAGACATAACCAGCGTTATCCTCTAGAATATTAATCGTAACCAGGTTTAATTGACTGTTTCGTTGTGGAACCACATTACGACGGGATCCAAGCCACAAAAAACCCGAGATCTGGCCAACAAGTAAGCGATAAATGCGAAAGTACGAGCCAGATGAGGGCAAATACCAGACCTAACACAGATATAACCGGCGTTATCCCATAAAATACTAATCGGAACCAGCTTTTATTGACTGTTTCAGTGTGGTACCACATTACTACGTGATCCAAACCAGAAAAAGGCCAGGATCTGGCCAACAAGTATGCGAGAAATGCGAAAGTTTGAGCCAGATGAGGGCAAATCCCGGACCTAACCGAGACATAACCGGCGTTATCGTCTAAAATATTAATCGCATCCTGGATTAATTGACTGCTTCGGTGTGGAACCACATTACTGCGGGATCCAAACCAGAAAAAGTCCAGGATCTGGCCAACAAGTATGCGAGAAATGCGAAAGTATGTGCCTGATGATTGCAAATTCCAGAACTAACCCAAACACAACCAGCGTTGTCCTCCAAAATATTAATCGGAACCAGGTTTAATTGACTGTTTCAGTGTGGTACCACATTACTGCCACGTCAAAGCATGAAAAAGCCCAGGATCTGGCCAACAAGTATGCGAAAAACGCGAAAGTATGAGCCAGATGAGGGCAAATCCCAGACCTAACCGAGACATAACCTGCGTTATCCTCTAAAATATTAATCGCATCCTGGAATAATTGACTGCTTCGGTGTGGAACCACATTACTACGGGATCCAAACCAGAAAAAGGCCAGGATCTGGCCAACAAATATGCGAAAAATGCGAAAGTACGAGCCAGATGAGGGCAAATCCCAGACCTAACCGAGACATAACCGGGGCTATCCTCTAAGATATTAATCGCAACCAGGTTTAATTCACTGTTCCGGTGTGGTACCGCATTACTACGTGTTCGAAACCAGAAAAAGGCCAGGATCCGGCCAA
Organism: Colletes latitarsis; assembly: GCF_051014445.1. Taxonomy (NCBI): domain Eukaryota; kingdom Metazoa; phylum Arthropoda; class Insecta; order Hymenoptera; family Colletidae; genus Colletes; species Colletes latitarsis. Next base: position 6,223,243 of record NC_135137.1, read on the forward strand.
CAAGTATGCGAAAAACGCGAAAGTATGTGCCTGATGATTGCAAATACCAGAACTAACCCAAACATAACCAGCGTTATCCTCCAAAATATTAATCGTAACCAGGTTTAATTGACTGTTTCGGTGTGGAACCACATTACGACGGGATCCAAACCACAAAAAACCCGAGATCTGCCCAACAAGTAAGCGAAAAATGCGAAAGTACGAGCCAGATGAGGGCAAATACCAGACCTAACCCAGACATAACCGGCGTTATCCCCTAAAATACTAATCGGAACCACCTTTTATTGACTGTTTCAGTGTTGTACCACATTACAACGTGATCCAAACCAGAAAAAGGCCAGGATCTGGCCAACAAGTATGCGAAAATTGCGAAAGTATGTGCCTGATGATTGCAAATACCAGAACTAACCCAAACACAACCAGCGTTATCCTCCAAATGTTAATCGGAACCAGGTTTAAGTGACTGTTTCAGTGTGGTACCACATTACTACGTGGTCCAAACCAGAAAAAGGCCAGGATCTGGCCAACAAGTATGCGAAAATTGCGAAAGTATGTGCCTGATGATTGCAAATACCAGAACTAACCCAAACACAACCAGCGTTATCCTCCAAAATATTAATCGGAACCAGGTTTAATTCACTGTTTCAGCGTGGTACCACATTACTACGTGATCCAAACCACAAAAAACCCGAGATCTGGCCAACAAGTAAGCGAAAAATGCGAAAGTACGAGCCAGATGAGGGCAAATACCAGACCTAACCCAGACATAACCGGCGTTATCCTCTAAAATATTAATCGCAACCAGCTTTAATTGACTGTTTGGATGTGCTACCGCATTACTACGTTATCCATACCAGAAAAAGGCCAGGATCTGGCCAACAAGTATGCGAAAAATGCGAAAGTATGTGCCTGATGATTGCAAATACCATAACAAACCCAACCATAACCAGCGTTATCCTCCAAAATATTAATCGTAACCAGGTTTAATTGACTGCTTCAGTGTGGTACCACATTACTACGTGGTCAAAGCCAGAAAAAGGCCAGGATCTGGCCAACTAGTATGCGAAAAATGCGAAAGTATGAGCCAGATGATTGCAAATACCAGAACTAACCCAGACATAACCAGCGTTATCCTCTAAAATACTAATCGGAACCAGCTTTTATTGACTGTTTCAGTGTGGTACCACATTACTACGTGATCCAAACCAGAAAAGGGCCAGGATCTGGCCAACAAGTATGCGAGAAATGCGAAAGTTTGAGCCAGATGAGGGCAAATCCCAGACCTAACAGAGACATAACCGGCGTTATCCTCTAAAATGTTACTCGCATCCTGGATTAATTGACTGCTTCGGTGTGGAACCACATTACTGCGGGATCCAAACCAGAAAAAGCCCAGGATCTGGCCAACAAGTATGCGAAAATTGCGAAAGTATGTGCCTGATGATTGCAAATACCAGAACTAACCCAAACACAACCAGCGTTATCCTCTAAAATATTAATCGGAACCAGGTTTAATTGACTGCTTCAGTGTGATACCACATTACTGCGTGGTCAAAGCCAGAAAAAGGCCATACCAGACCTAACCCAGACATAACCGGCGTTATCCTCTAATATACTAATCGCAACCAGGTTTAATTGACTGTTTCGGTGTGGAATCACATTAGTACGGGATCCAAACCAGAAAAAACCCAGGATCTGTCCAACAGGTATGCGAAAAACTCGAAAGTATGAGCCAGATTATTGCAAATACCAGAACTAACCCAGACATAACCAGCGTTACCCTCTAAAATACTAATCGGAACCAGCTTTTATTGACTGTTTCAGTGTGGTACCACATTACTACGTGATCCAGACCAGAAAAAGGCCAGGATCTGGCCAACAAGTATGCGAGAAATGCGATAGTACGAGCCAGATGAGGGCAAATCCCAGACCTAACCGAGACATAACCGGCATTAACCTCTAAAATATTAATCGCATCCTGGATTAATTGACTGCTTCGGTGTGGAACCACATTACTGCGGGATCCAAACCAGAAAAAGCCCTGGATCAGGCCAACAAGTAAGCGAAAAATGCGAAAGTACGAGCCAGATGAGGGCAAATACCAGACCTAACCCAGACATAACCGGCATTATCCTCTAAAATATTAATTCGAACCAGGTTTAATTGACTGTTTCAGTGTGGTACCACATTACTACGTGGTCAAAGCCAGAAAAAGGCCAGGATCTGGCCAAGATGTATGCGAAAAATGCGAAAGTACGAGCCAGATGAGGGCAAACACCAGACCTAACCCAGACATAACCGGCGTTATCCTCTAAAATATTACTCGGAACCAGGTTTAATTGACTGTTTCAGTGTGGTACCACATTACTACGTGGTCCAAGCCAGAAAAAGGCCAGGATCTGGCCAACAAGTATGCGAAAAATGCGAAAGTACGAGCCAGATGAGGGCAAATACCAGACCTAACCCAGACAATAACCGGCGTTATCCTCTAAAATATTACTCGGAACCAGGTTTAATTGACAGTTTCAGTGTGGTACCACATTATTACGTGGTCCAAGCCAGAAAAAGGCCAGGATCTGGCCAACAAGTATGCGAAAAATGCGAAAGTACGAGCCAGATGAGGGCAAATACCAGAACTAACCCAACCATAACCAGCGTTATCCTCCAAAATATTAACCGTAACCAGGTTTAATTGACTGTTTCGGTGTGGAACCACATTACGACGGGATCCAAACCACAAAAAACCCGAGATCTGGCCCACAAGTAAGCGAAAAATGCGAAAGTACGAGCCAGATGAGGGCAAACACCAGACCTAACCCAGACATAACCGGCGTTATCCTCTAAAATATTACTCGGAACCAGGTTTAATTGACTGTTTCAGTGTGGTACCACATTACTACGTGGTCCAAGCCAGAAAAAGGCCAGGATCTGGCCAACAAGTATGCGAAAAATGCGAAAGTACGAGCCAGATGAGGACAAATCCCAGACCTAACCGAGACATAACCGGTGTTATCCTCTAAAATATTAATCGCAACCAGGTTTAATTAACTGTTTCGGTGTGGAATCACATTAGTACGGGATCCCAACCAGAAAAAACCCAGGATCTGGCCAACAGGTATGCGAAAAACGCGTAAGTATGAGCCAGATGAGGGCAAATACCAGACCTAACCCTGACATAACCGGCGTTATCCCCTAAAATACTAATCGGAACCAGCTTTTATTGACTGTTTCAGTGTGGTACCGTATTACTACGTGATCCATACCAGAAAAAGGCCAGGGTCTGGCCAACAAGTATGCGAAAAATGCGAAAGTTCGAGCCAGATGTGGGCAAATACCAGACCTAACCCAGACATAACCGGCGTTATCCTCTAAAATATTAATCGGAACCAGGTTTAATTGACTGCTTCAGTGTGATACCACATTACTGCGTGGTCAAAGCCAGAAAAAGGCCATACCAGACCTAACCCAGACATAACCGGCGTTATCCTCTAATATACTAATCGCAACCAGGTTTAATTGACTGTTTCGGTGTGGAATCACATTAGTACGGGATCCAAACCAGAAAAAACCCAGGATCTGTCCAACAGGTATGCGAAAAACGCGAAAGTATGAGCCAGATGATTGCAAATACCAGAACTAACACAGACATAACCAGCGTTACCCTCTAAAATACTAATCGGAACCAGCTTTTATTGACTGTTTCAGTGTGGTACCACATTACTACGTGATCCAGACCAGAAAAAGGCCAGGATCTGGCCAACAAGTATGCGAGAAATGCGAAAGTACGAGCCAGATGAGGGCAAATCCCAGACCTAACCGAGACATAACCGGCGTTAACCTCTAAAATATTAATCGCATCCTGGATTAATTGACTGCTTCGGTGTGGAACCACATTACTGCGGGATCCAAACCAGATAAAGCCCAGGATCTGGCCAACAAGTAAGCGAAAAATGTGAAAGTACGAGCCAGATGAGGGCAAATACCAGACCTAACCCAGACATAACCGGCGTTATCCTCTAAAATATTAATTCGAACCAGGTTTAATTGACTGTTTCAGTGTGGTACCACATTACTACGTGGTCAAAGCCAGAAAAAGGCCAGGATCTGGCCAAGAAGTATGCGAAAAATGCGAAAGTACGAGCCAGATGAGGGCAAATACCAGACCTAACCCAGACATAACCGGCGTTATCCTCTAAAATATTACTCGGAACCAGGTTTAATTGACTGTTTCAGTGTGGTACCACATTACTACGTGGTCCAAGCCAGAAAAAGGCCAGGATCTGGCCAACAAGTATGCGAAAAATGCGAAAGTACGAGCCAGATGAGGGCAAATACCAGACCTAACCCAGACAATAACCGGCGTTGTCCTCTAAAATATTACTCGGAACCAGGTTTAATTGACTGTTTCAGTGTGGTACCACATTACTACGTGGTCCAAGCCAGAAAAAGGCCAGGATCTGGCCAACAAGTATGCGAAAAATGCGAAAGTATGTGCCTGATGATTGCAAATACCAGAACTAACCCAAACACAACCAGCGTTATCCTCCAAAATATTAATCGGAACCAGGTTTAATTGACTGTTTCAGCGTGGTACCACATTACTACGTGATCCAAACCACAAAAAACCCGAGATCTGGCCAACAAGTAAGCGAAAAATGCGAAAGTACGAGCCAGATGAGGGCAAATACCAGACCTAACCCAGACATAACCGGCGTTATCCCCTAAAATACTAATCGGAACCACCTTTTATTGACTGTATCAGTGTTGTACCACATTACAACGTGATCCAAACCAGAAAAAGGCCAGGATCTGGCCAACAAGTATGCGAAAATTGCGAAAGTATGTGCCTGATGATTGCAAATACCAGAACTAACCCAAACACAACCAGCGTTATCCTCCAAATGTTAATCGGAACCAGGTTTAAGTGACTGTTTCAGTGTGGTACCACATTACTACGTGATCCAAACCAGAAAAAGGCCAGGATCTGGTCAACAAGTATGCGAAAATTGCGAAAGTATGTGCCTGATGATTGCAAATACCAGAACTAACCCAAACACAACCAGCGTTATCCTCCAAAATATTAATCGGAACCAGGTTTAATTGACTGTTTCAGCGTGGTACCACATTACTACGTGATCCAAACCACAAAAAACCCGAGATCTGGCCAACAAGTAAGCGAAAAATGCGAAAGTACGAGCCAGATGAGGGCAAATACCAGACCTAACCCAGACATAACCGGCGTTATCCTCTAAAATATTAATCGCAACCAGCTTTAATTGACTGTTTGGATGTGCTACCGCATTACTACGTTATCCATACCAGAAAAAGGCCAGGATCTGGCCAACAAGTATGCGAAAAATGCGAAAGTATGTGCCTGATGATTGCAAATACCAGAACAAACCCAACCATAACCAGCGTTATCCTCCAAAATATTAATCGTAACCAGGTTTAATTGACTGCTTCAGTGTGGTACCACATTACTACGTGGTCAAAGCCAGAAAAAGGCCAGGATCTGGCCAACAAGTATGCGAAAAATGCGAAAGTATGAGCCAGATGATTGCAAATACCAGAACTAACCCAGACATAACCAGCGTTATCCTCTAAAATACTAATCGGAACCAGCTTTTATTGACTGTTTCAGTGTGGTACCACATTACTACGTGATCCAAACCAGAAAAGGGCCAGGATCTGGCCAACAAGTATGCGAGAAATGCGAAAGTTTGAGCCAGATGAGGGCAAATCCCAGACCTAACAGAGACATAACCGGCGTTATCCTCTAAAATGTTACTCGCATCCTGGATTAATTGACTGCTTCGGTGTGGAACCACATTACTGCGGGATCCAAACCAGAAAAAGCCCAGGATCTGGCCAACAAGTAAGCGAAAAATGCGAAAGTACGAGCCAGATGAGGGCAAATACCAGACCTAACCCAGACATAACCGGCGTTATCCTCTAAAATATTACTCGGAACCAGGTTTAATTGGCTGTTTCAGTGTGGCACCACATTACTACGTGGTCCAAGCCAGAAAAAGGCCAGGATCTGGCCGACAAGTATTTGAAAAATGCGAAAGTACGAGCCAGATGAGGGCAAATACCAGACCTAACCCTGACATAACCGGCGTTATCCCCTAAAATACTAATCGGAACCAGCTTTTATTGACTGTTTCAGTGTGGTACCGTATTACTACGTGATCCATACCAGAAAAAGGCCAGGGTCTGGCCAACAAGTATGCGAAAAATGCGAAAGTTCGAGCCAGATGTGGGCAAATACCAGACCTAACCCAGACATAACCGGCGTTATCCTCTAAAATATTAATCGGAACCAGGTTTAATTGACTGCTTCAGTGTGATACCACATTACTGCGTGGTCAAAGCCAGAAAAAGGCCATACCAGACCTAACCCAGACATAACCGGCGTTATCCTCTAATATACTAATCGCAACCAGGTTTAATTGACTGTTTCGGTGTGGAATCACATTAGTACGGGATCCAAACCAGAAAAAACCCAGGATCTGTCCAACAGGTATGCGAAAAACTCGAAAGTATGAGCCAGATTATTGCAAATACCAGAACTAACCCAGACATAACCAGCGTTACCCTCTAAAATACTAATCGGAACCAGCTTTTATTGACTGTTTCAGTGTGGTACCACATTACTACGTGATCCAGACCAGAAAAAGGCCAGGATCTGGCCAACAAGTATGCGAGAAATGCGATAGTACGAGCCAGATGAGGGCAAATCCCAGACCTAACCGAGACATAACCGGCATTAACCTCTAAAATATTAATCGCATCCTGGATTAATTGACTGCTTCGGTGTGGAACCACATTACTGCGGGATCCAAACCAGAAAAAGCCCTGGATGAGGCCAACAAGTAAGCGAAAAATGCGAAAGTACGAGCCAGATGAGGGCAAATACCAGACCTAACCCAGACATAACCGGCATTATCCTCTAAAATATTAATTCGAACCAGGTTTAATTGACTGTTTCAGTGTGGTACCACACTACTACGTGGTCAAAGCCAGAAAAAGGCCAGGATCTGGCCAAGGTGAATGCGAAAAATGCGAAAGTACGAGCCAGATGAGGGCAAACACCAGACCTAACCCAGACATAACCGGCGTTATCCTCTAAAATATTACTCGGAACCAGGTTTAATTGACTGTTTCAGTGTGGTACCACATTACTACGTGGTCCAAGCCAGAAAAAGGCCAGGATCTGGCCAACAAGTATGCGAAAAATGCGAAAGTACGAGCCAGATGAGGGCAAATACCAGACCTAACCCAGACAATAACCGGCGTTATCCTCTAAAATATTACTCGGAACCAGGTTTAATTGACAGTTTCAGTGTGGTACCACATTATTACGTGGTCCAAGCCAGAAAAAGGCCAGGATCTGGCCAACAAGTATGCGAAAAATGCGAAAGTACGAGCCAGATGAGGGCAAATACCAGACCTAACCCAGACATAACCGGCGTTATCCTCTAAAATATTACTCGGAACCAGGTTTAATTGACAGTTTCAGTGTGATACCACATTACTACGTGGTCCAAGCCAGAAAAAGGCCAGGATCTGGCCAACAAGTATGCGAAAAATGCGAAAGTACGAGCCAGATGAGGGCAAATACCAGACCTAACCCAAACATGACCGGCGTTATCCTCTAAAATATTAATCGGAACAAGGTTTAATTGACTGCTTCGGTATGGAACCACATTATTACGGGATCCAAAGCAGAAAAAACCCAGGGTCTGTCCAACAAGTATGCGAAAAACGCGAAAGTATGAGCCAGATGATGGCAAATCCCAGACCTAACCGAGACATAACCGGCGTTACCCTCTAAAATATTATTCGCATCCTGGAATAATTGACTGCTTCGGTGTGGAACCACATTACTACGTTATCCATACCAGAAAAAGGCCAGGATCTGGCCAACAAGTATGCGAAAAATGCGAAAGTATGTGCCTGATGATTGCAAATACCAGAACTAACCCAACCATAACCAGCGTTATCCTCCAAAATATTAACCGTAACCAGGTTTAATTGACTGTTTCGGTGTGGAACCACATTACGACGGGATCCAAACCACAAAAAACCCGAGATCTGGCCCACAAGTAAGCGAAAAATGCGAAAGTACGAGCCAGATGAGGGCAAATACCAGACCTAACCCAGACATAACCGGCGTTATCCTCTAAAATATTAATGGCAACCAGCTTTAATTGACTGTTTGGGTGTGGTACCACATTACTACGTGGTCAAAGCCAGAAAAAGGCCAGGATCTGGCCAACAAGTATGCGAAAAATGCGAAAGTATGAGCCAGATGATTGCAAATACCAGAACTAACCCAGACATAACCAGCGTTATCCTCTAAAATACTAATCGGTACCAGCTTGTATTGACTGTTTCAGTGTGGTACCACATTACTACGTGATCCAAACCAGAAAAAGGCCAGGATCTGGCCAACAAGTATGCGAGAAATGCGAAAGTTTGAGCCAGATGAGGGCAAATCCCAAACCTAACAGAGACATAACCGGCGTTATCCTCTAAAATGTTACTCGCATCCTGGATTAATTGACTGCTTCGGTGTGGAACCACATTACTGCGGGATCCAAACCAGAAAAAGCCCAGGATCTGGCCAACAAGTAAGCGAAAAATGCGAAAGTACGAGCCAGATGAGGGCAAATACCAGACCTAACCCAGACATAACCGGCGTTATCCTCTAAAATATTACTCGGAACCAGGTTTAATTGGCTGTTTCAGTGTGGCACCACATTACTACGTGGTCCAAGCCAGAAGTAGGCCAGGATCTGGCCGACAAGTATTTGAAAAATGCGAAAGTACGAGCCAGATGAGGGCAAATCCCAGACCTAACCGAGACATAGCCGGCGGTGTCCTCAAAAATACTAATCGGAACCAGCTTTTATTGACTGTTTCAGTGTGGTGCCACATTACTGCGTGATCCTAGCCTGAGAAAGCCCAGGATCTGGACAACAAGTATGCGAATAATTCGAAAGTACGAGCCAGATGAGGACAAATCCCAGACCTAACCGAGACATAACCGGTGTTATCCTCTAAAATATTAATCGCAACCAGGTTTAATTAACTGTTTCGGTGTGGAATCACATTAGTACGGGATCCCAACCAGAAAAAACCCAGGATCTGGCCAACAGGTATGCGAAAAACGCGTAAGTATGAGCCAGATGAGGGCAAATACCAGACCTAACCCTGACATAACCGGCGTTATCCCCTAAAATACTAATCGGAACCAGCTTTTATTGACTGTTTCAGTGTGGTACCGTATTACTACGTGATCCATACCAGAAAAAGGCCAGGGTCTGGCCAACAAGTATGCGAAAAATGCGAAAGTTCGAGCCAGATGTGGGCAAATACCAGACCTAACCCAGACATAACCGGCGTTATCCTCTAAAATATTAATCGGAACCAGGTTTAATTGACTGCTTCAGTGTGATACCACATTACTGCGTGGTCAATGCCAGAAAAAGGCCATACCAGACCTAACCCAGACATAACCGGCGTTATCCTCTAATATACTAATCGCAACCAGGTTTAATTGACTGTTTCGGTGTGGAATCACATTAGTACGGGATCCAAACCAGAAAAAACCCAGGATCTGTCCAACAGGTATGCGAAAAACGCGAAAGTATGAGCCAGATGATTGCAAATACCAGAACTAACACAGACATAACCAGCGTTACCCTCTAAAATACTAATCGGAACCAGCTTTTATTGACTGTTTCAGTGTGGTACCACATTACTACGTGATCCAGACCAGAAAAAGGCCAGGATCTGGCCAACAAGTATGCGAGAAATGCGAAAGTACGAGCCAGATGAGGGCAAATCCCAGACCTAACCGAGACATAACCGTCGTTAACCTCTAAAATATTAATCGCATCCTGGATTAATTGACTGCTTCGGTGTGGAACCACATTACTGCGGGATCCAAACCAGATAAAGCCCAGGATCTGGCCAACAAGTAAGCGAAAAATGTGAAAGTACGAGCCAGATGAGGGCAAATACCAGACCTAACCCAGACATAACCGGCGTTATCCTCTAAAATATTAATTCGAACCAGGTTTAATTGACTGTTTCAGTGTGGTACCACATTACTACGTGGTCAAAGCCAGAAAAAGGCCAGGATCTGGCCAAGAAGTATGCGAAAAATGCGAAAGTACGAGCCAGATGAGGGCAAATACCAGACCTAACCCAGACATAACCGGCGTTATCCTCTAAAATATTACTCGGAACCAGGTTTAATTGACTGTTTCAGTGTGGTACCACATTACTACGTGGTCCAAGCCAGAAAAAGGCCAGGATCTGGCCAACAAGTATGCGAAAAATGCGAAAGTACGAGCCAGATGAGGGCAAATACCAGACCTAACCCAGACAATAACCGGCGTTGTCCTCTAAAATATTACTCGGAACCAGGTTTAATTGACTGTTTCAGTGTGGTACCACATTACTACGTGGTCCAAGCCAGAAAAAGGCCAGGATCTGGCCAACAAGTATGCGAAAAATGCGAAAGTACGAGCCAGATGAGGGCAAATACCAGACCTAACCCAGACAATAACCGGCGTTGTCCTCTAAAATATTACTCGGAACCAGGTTTAATTGACTGTTTCAGTGTGGTACCACATTACTACGTGGTCCAAGCCAGAAAAAGGCCAGGATCTGGCCAACAAGTATGCGAAAAATGCGAAAGTACGAGCCAGATGAGGGCAAATCCCAGACCTAACCGAGACATAACCGGCGTTAACCTCTAAAATATTAATCGCATCCTGGATTAATTGACTGCTTCGGTGTGGAACCACATTACTGCGGGATCCAAACCAGATAAAGCCCAGGATCTGGCCAACAAGTAAGCGAAAAATGTGAAAGTACGAGCCAGATGAGGGCAAATACCAGACCTAACCCAGACATAACCGGCGTTATCCTCTAAAATATTAATTCGAACCAGGTTTAATTGACTGTTTCAGTGTGGTACCACATTACTACGTGGTCAAAGCCAGAAAAAGGCCAGGATCTGGCCAACAAGTAAGCGAAAAATGTGAAAGTACGAGCCAGATGAGGGCAAATACCAGACCTAACCCAGACATAACCGGCGTTATCCTCTAAAATATTAATTCGAACCAGGTTTAATTGACTGTTTCAGTGTGGTACCACATTACTACGTGGTCAAAGCCAGAAAAAGGCCAGGATCTGGCCAAGAAGTATGCGAAAAATGCGAAAGTACGAGCCAGATGAGGGCAAATACCAGACCTAACCCAGACATAACCGGCGTTATCCTCTAAAATATTACTCGGAACCAGGTTTAATTGACTGTTTCAGTGTGGTACCACATTACTACGTGGTCCAAGCCAGAAAAAGGCCAGGGTCTGTCCAACATGTATGCGAAAAACGCGAAAGTATGAGCCAGATGATGGCAAATCCCAGACCTAACCGAGACATAACCGGCGTTACCCTCTAAAATATTAATCGCATCCTGGAATAATTGACTGCTTCGGTGTGGAACCACATTACTACGGGATCCAAACCAGAAAAGACCCAGGGTCTGGCCAACAAGTATGCGAAAAATGCGAAAGTACGAGCCAGATGAGGGCAAATCCCAGACCTAACCGAGACATAACCGGCGTTATCCTCTAAAATATTAATCGCATCCTGGATTAATTGAATGTTTCAGTGTGGTACCAGATTACTACGTGGTCAAAGCCAGAAAAAGGCCAGGATCTGGCCAACAAGTATGCGGAAAATCTGAATGTATGAGCCTGATCAGAGCAAATCCCAGACCTAACATAGACCTAACATGCGTTATCCTCTAAAATATTGATCGAAACCAGGTTTAATGGACAGTTTCAGTGTGGTACCACATTACTACGTGATGCAAGCCAAAAAAAGCCCAGAATCTGGCCAACAAGTATGCGAAAAATGCGAAAGTACGAGCCAGATGAGGGCAAATACCAGACCTAACCAAGACATAACCGGCGTTATCCTCTAAAATATTACTCGGAACCAGGTTTAATTGACTGTTTCAGTGTGGTACCACATCACTACGTGATCCAAACCAGAATTAGGCCCAGGATCTGGCCAACAAGTATGCGAAAAATGCGAAAGTACGAGCCAGATGATTGCAAATACCAGAACTAACCCAGACATTACCGGCGATATCCTCTAAAATATTAATCGCAAACAGGTTTGATTGACTGTTTCGGTGTGGTACCGCATTCCTACGTGGTCCAAGCCAGAAAAAGGCCAGGATCTGCCCAACAAGTATGCGACAAAACGCGTAACTATGAGCCAGATGATTGCATATACCAGAAATAACCCAGGCATAACCAGCGTTATCCACTAAAATACTATTAGGAACCAGCTTTTATTGACAGTGTGGTACCACATTACTACGTGATCCAAGCCAGAAAAAGCCCAGGATCTGGCCAACAAGTATGCGAAAAATGCGAAAGTACGAGCCAGATGAGGGCAAATCCCATACCTAACCGCGACATAACCGGCGTTATCCTCTAAAATATTAATCGCAACCACGTTCAATTGACTGTTTGGGTGTGGAACCTCATTACTACGGGATCCAAACCAGAAAAAACCCTGGATCTGCCCAACAAGTATGCGAAAAACGCGTAACTATGAGCCAGATGATTGCATATACCAGAAATAACCCAGGCATAACCAGCGTTATCCACTAAAATACTATTAGGAACCAGCTTTTATTGACAGTGTGGTACCACATTACTTCGTGATCCAAGCCAGAAAAAGCCCAGGATCTGGCCAACAAGTATGCGAAAAATGCGAAGGTACGAGCCAGATGAGGGCAAACACCAGACCTAACCCAGACATAACCGGCGTTATCCTCTAAAATATTACTCGGAACCAGGTTTAATTGACTGTTTCAGTGTGGTACCACATTACTACGTGGTCCAAGCCAGAAAAAGGCCAGGATCTGGCCAACAAGTATGCGAAAAATGCGAAAGTACGAGCCAGATGAGGGCAAATACCAGACCTAACCCAGACAATAACCGGCGTTATCCTCTTAAATATTACTCGGAACCAGGTTTAATTGACAGTTTCAGTGTGGTACCACATTATTACGTGGTCCAAGCCAGAAAAAGGCCAGGATCTGGCCAACAAGTATGCGAAAAATGCGAAAGTACGAGCCAGATGAGGGCAAATACCAGACCTAACCCAGACATAACCGGCGTTATCCTCTAAAATATTACTCGGAACCAGGTTTAATTGACAGTTTCAGTGTGATACCACATTACTACGTGGTCCAAGCCAGAAAAAGGCCAGGATCTGGCCAACAAGTATGCGAAAAATGCGAAAGTACGAGCCAGATGAGGGCAAATACCAGACCTAACCCAAACATGACCGGTGTTATCCTCTAAAATATTAATCGGAACAAGGTTTAATTGACTGCTTCGGTATGGAACCACATTATTACGGGATCCAAAGCAGAAAAAACCCAGGGTCTGTCCAACAAGTATGCGAAAAACGCGAAAGTATGAGCCAGATGATGGCAAATCCCAGACCTAACCGAGACATAACCGGCGTTACCCTCTAAAATATTAATCGCATCCTGGAATAATTGACTGCTTCGGTGTGGAACCACATTACTACGGGATCCAAACCAGAAAAAACCCAGGGTCTGGCCAACAAGTATGCGAAAAATGCGAAAGTATGTGCCTGATGATTGCAAATACCAGAACTAACCCAACCATAACCAGCGTTATCCTCCAAAATATTAACCGTAACCAGGTTTAATTGACTGTTTCGGTGTGGAACCACATTACGACGGGATCCAAACCACAAAAAACCCGAGATCTGGCCAACAAGTAAGCGAAAAATGCGAAAGTACGAGCCAGATGTGGGCAAATACCAGACCTAACCCAAACATGACCGGCGTTATCCTCTAAAATATTAATCGGAACAAGGTTTAATTGACTGCTTCAGTGTGGTACCACATTACTACGTGGTCAAAGCCAGAAAAAGGCCAGGATCTGGCCAACAAGTATGCGAAAAATGCGAAAGTATGAGCCAGATGATTGCAAATACCAGAACTAACCCAGACATAACCAGCGTTATCCTCTAAAATACTAATCGGTACCAGCTTGTATTGACTGTTTCAGTGTGGTACCACATTACTACGTGATCCAAGCCAGAAAAAGGCCAGGATCTGGCCAACAAGTATGCGAGAAATGCGAAAGTTTGAGCCAGATGAGGGCAAATCCCAAACCTAACAGAGACATAACCGGCGTTATCCTCTAAAATGTTACTCGCATCCTGGATTAATTGACTGCTTCGGTGTGGAACCACATTACTGCGGGATCCAAACCAGAAATAGCCCAGGATCTGGCCAACAAGTAAGCGAAAAATGCGAAAGTACGAGCCAGATGAGGGCAAATCCCAGACCTAACCGAGACATAGCCGGCGGTGTCCTCAAAAATACTAATCGGAACCAGCTTTTATTGACTGTTTCAGTGTGGTGCCACATTACTACGTGATCCTAGCCTGAGAAAGCCCAGGATCTGGACAACAAGTATGCGAATAATTCGAAAGTACGAGCCAGATGAGGACAAATCCCAGACCTAACCGAGACATAACCGGCGTTATCCTCTAAAATATTAATCGCAACCAGGTTTAATTAACTGTTTCGGTGTGGAATCACATTAGTACGGGATCCCAACCAGAAAAAACCCAGGATCTGGCCAACAGGTATGCGAAAAACGCGTAAGTATGAGCCAGATGAGGGCAAATACCAGACCTAACCCTGACAAAACCGGCGTTATCCCCTAAAATACTAATCGGAACCAGCTTTTATTGACTGTTTCAGTGTGGTACCGTATTACTACGTGATCCATACCAGAAAAAGGCCAGGGTCTGGCCAACAAGTATGCGAAAAATGCGAAAGTTCGAGCCAGATGTGGGCAAATACCAGACCTAACCCAGACATAACCGGCGTTATCCTCTAAAATATTAATCGGAACCAGGTTTAATTGACTGCTTCAGTGTGATACCACATTACTGCGTGGTCAAAGCCAGAAAAAGGCCATACCAGACCTAACCCAGACATAACCGGCGTTATCCTCTAATATACTAATCGCAACCAGGTTTAATTGACTGTTTCGGTGTGGAATCACATTAGTACGGGATCCAAACCAGAAAAAACCCAGGATCTGTCCAACAGGTATGCGAAAAACGCGAAAGTATGAGCCAGATGATTGCTAATACCAGAACTAACCCAGACATAACCAGCGTTACCCTCTAAAATACTAATCGGAACCAGCTTTTATTGACTGTTTCAGTGTGGTACCACATTACTACGTGATCCAGACCAGAAAAAGGCCAGGATCTGGCCAACAAGTATGCGAAAAATGCGAAAGTACGAGCCAGATGAGGGCAAATACCAGACCTAACCCAGACATAACCGGCGTTATCCTCTAAAATATTACTCGGAACCAGGTTTAATTGACTGTTTCAGAGTGGTACCACATTACTACGTGGTCCAAGCCAGAAAAAGGCCAGGATCTGGCCAACAAGTATGCGAAAAATGCGAAAGTACGAGCCAGATGAGGGCAAATACCAGACCTAACCCAGACAATAACCGGCGTTGTCCTCTAAAATATTACTCGGAACCAGGTTTAATTGACTGTTTCAGTGTGGTACCACATTTCTACGTGGTCCAAGCCAGAAAAAGGCCAGGATCTGTCCAACAAGTATGCGAAAAATGCGAAAGTACGAGCCAGATGAGGGCAAATCCCAGACCTAACCCAGACATAGCCGGCGATATCCTTTAAAATATTAATTACAACCTGATTTAATTCACTGCTTCGGTATGGAACCACATTATTACGGGATCCAAAGCAGAAAAAACCCACGGTCTGTCCAACAAGTATGCGAAAAACGCGAAAGTATGAGCCAGATGATGGCAAATCCCAGACCTAACCGAGACATAACCGGCGTTACCCTCTAAAATATTAATCGCATCCTGGAATAATTGACTGCTTCGGTGTGGAACCACATTACTACGGGATCCAAACCAGAAAAGACCCAGGGTCTGGCCAACAAGTATGCGAAAAATGCGAAAGTACGAGCCAGATGAGGGCAAATCCCAGACCTAACCGAGACATAACCGGCGTTATCCTCTAAAATATTAATCGCATCCTGGATTAATTGAATGTTTCAGTGTGGTACCAGATTACTACGTGGTCAAAGCCAGAAAAAGGCCAGGATCTGGCCAACAAGTATGCGGAAAATCTGAATGTATGAGCCTGATCAGAGCAAATCCCAGACCTAACATAGACCTAACATGCGTTATCCTCTAAAATATTGATCGAAACCAGGTTTAATGGACAGTTTCAGTGTGGTACCTCATTACTACGTGATGCAAGCCAAAAAAAGCCCAGAATCTGGCCAACAAGTATGCGAGAAATGCGAAAGTACGAGCCAGATGAAGGCAAATACCAGACCTAACCAAGACATAACCGGCGTTATCCTCTAAAATATTACTCGGAACCAGGTTTAATTGACTGTTTCAGTGTGGTACCACATCACTACGTGATCCAAACCAGAATTAGGCCCAGGATCTGGCCAACAAGTATGCGAAAAATGCGAAAGTACGAGCCAGATGATTGCAAATACCAGAACTAACCCAGACATTACCGGCGATATCCTCTAAAATATTAATCGCAAACAGGTTTGATTGACTGTTTCGGTGTGGTACCGCATTCCTACGTGGTCCAAGCCAGAAAAAGGCCAGGATCTGCCCAACAAGTATGCGAAAAACGCGTAACTATGAGCCAGATGATTGCATATACCAGAAATAACCCAGGCATAACCAGCGTTATCCACTAAAATACTATTAGGAACCAGCTTTTATTGACAGTGTGGTACCACATTACTGCGTGATCCAAGCCAGAAAAAGCCCAGGATCTGGCCAACAAGTATGCGAAAAATGCGAAAGTACGAGCCAGATGAGGGCAAATCCCATACCTAACCGCGACATAACCGGCGTTATCCTCTAAAATATTAATCGCAACCACGTTCAATTGACTGTTTCGGTGTGGAACCTCATTACTACGGGATCCAAACCAGAAAAAACCCTGGATCTGCCCAACAAGTATGCGAAAAACGCGTAACTATTAGCCAGATGATTGCATATACCAGAAATAACCCAGGCATAACCAGCGTTATCCACTAAAATACTATTAGGAACCAGCTTTTATTGACAGTGTGGTACCACATTACTTCGTGATCCAAGCCAGAAAAAGCCCAGGATCTGGCCAACAAGTATGCGAAAAATGCGAAAGTACGAGCCAGATGATTGCAAATACCAGAACTAACCCAGACATTACCGGCGTTATCCTCTAAAATATTAATCGCAAACAGGTTTAATTGACTGTTTCGGTGTGGTACCGCATTCCTACGTGGTCCAAGCCAGGAAAAGGCCAGGATCTGCCCAACAAGTATGCGAAAAACGCGTAACTATGAGCCAGATGATTGCATATACCAGAAATAACCCAGGCATAACCAGCGTTATCCTCTAAAATACTATTCGGAACCAGCTTCTATTGACTGTTTCAGTGTGGTACCACATTACTACGTGATCCAAACCAGAATTAGGCCCAGGATCTGGCCAACAAGTATGCGAAAAATGCGAAAGTACGAGCCAGATGATTGCAAATACCAGAACTAACGCGGACATTACCGGCGTTATCCTCTAAAATAATAATCGCAAACAGGTTTGATTGACTGTTTCGGTGTGGTACCGCATTCCTACGTGGTCCAAGCCAGAAAAAGGCCAGGATCTGCCCAACATGTATGCGAAAAACGCGTAACTATGAGCCAGATGATTGCATATACCAGAAATAACCCAGGCATAACCAGCGTTATCCACTAAAATACTATTAGGAACCAGCTTTTATTGACAGTGTGGTACCACATTACTACGTGATCCAAGCCAGAAAAAGCCCAGGATCTGGCCAACAAGTATGCGAAAAATGCGAAAGTACGAGCCAGATGAGGGCAAATCCCAGACCTAACCGCGACATAACCGGCGTTATCCTCTAAAATATTAATCGCAACCACGTTCAATTGACTGTTTCGGTGTGGAACCTCATTACTACGGGATCGAAACCAGAAAAATCCCTGGATCTGGCCAACAAGTATGCGAAAAACGCGAAAGTACGAGCCAGATGATTGCAAATACCAGAACTTACCCAGACATTACCGGCGTTATCCTCTAAAATATTAATCGCAACCAGGTTTGATTGACTGTTTCGGTGTGGTACCGCATTACTACGTGGTCCAAGCCAGAAAAAGGCCAGGATCTGCCCAACAAGTATGTGAAAAATGAGAAAGTACGAGCCAGATGATTGCAAATACCAGAACTAACCCAGACATTACCGGCGTTATCCTCTAAAATATTATTCGCAACCAGGTTTGATTGACTGAATCGGTGTGGTACCACATTACTGCTATGTCAAAGTCTGAAAAAGGCCAGGATCTGGCCAACAAGTATGCGAAAAATGCGAAAGTATGAGCCAGATGATTGCAAATACCAGAACTAACCCAGACATAACCAGCGTTATCCTCTAAAATACTAATCGGTACCAGCTTGTATTGACTGTTTCAGTGTGGTACCACATTACTACGTGATCCAAGCCAGAAAAAGGCCAGGATCTGGCCAACAAGTATGCGAGAAATGCGAAAGTTTGAGCCAGATGAGGGCAAATCCCAAACCTAACAGAGACATAACCTGCGTTATCCTCTAAAATGTTACTCGCATCCTGGATTAATTGACTGCTTCGGTGTGGAACCACATTACTGCGGGATCCAAACCAGAAATAGCCCAGGATCTGGCCAACAAGTAAGCGAAAAATGCGAAAGTACGAGCCAGATGAGGGCAAATCCCAGACCTAACCGAGACATAGCCGGCGGTGTCCTCAAAAATACTAATCGGAACCAGCTTTTATTGACTGTTTCAGTGTGGTGCCACATTACTACGTGATCCTAGCCTGAGAAAGCCCAGGATCTGGACAACAAGTATGCGAATAATTCGAAAGTACGAGCCAGATGAGGACAAATCCCAGACCTAACCGAGAAATAACCGGCGTTATCCTCTAAAATATTAATCGCAACCAGGTTTAATTAACTGTTTCGGTGTGGAATCACATTAGTACGGGATCCCAACCAGAAAAAACCCAGGATCTGGCCAACAGGTATGCGAAAAACGCGTAAGTATGAGCCAGATGAGGGCAAATACCAGACCTAACCCTGACAAAACCGGCGTTATCCCCTAAAATACTAATCGGAACCAGCTTTTATTGACTGTTTCAGTGTGGTACCGTATTACTACGTGATCCATACCAGAAAAAGGCCAGGGTCTGGCCAACAAGTATGCGAAAAATGCGAAAGTTCGAGCCAGATGTGGGCAAATACCAGACCTAACCCAGACATAACCGGCGTTATCCTCTAAAATATTAATCGGAACCAGGTTTAATTGACTGCTTCAGTGTGATACCACATTACTGCGTGGTCAAAGCCAGAAAAAGGCCATACCAGACCTAACCCAGACATAACCGGCGTTATCCTCTAATATACTAATCGCAACCAGGTTTAATTGACTGTTTCGGTGTGGAATCACATTAGTACGGGATCCAAACCAGAAAAAACCCAGGATCTGTCCAACAGGTATGCGAAAAACGCGAAAGTATGAGCCAGATGATTGCTAATACCAGAACTAACCCAGACATAACCAGCGTTACCCTCTAAAATACTAATCGGAACCAGCTTTTATTGACTGTTTCAGTGTGGTACCACATTACTACGTGATCCAGACCAGAAAAAGGCCAGGATCTGGCCAACAAGTATGCGAGAAATGCGAAAGTACGAGCCAGATGAGGGCAAATCCCAGACCTAACCGAGACATAACCGGCGTTAACCTCTAAAATATTAATCGCATCCTGGATTAATTGACTGCTTCGGTGTGGAACCACATTACTGCGGGATCCAAACCAGAAAAAGCCCAGGATCCGGCCAACAAGTAAGCGAAAAATGTGAAAGTACGAGCCAGATGAGGGCAAATACCAGACCTAACCCAGACATAACCGGCGTTATCCTCTAAAATATTAATTCGAACCAGGTTTAATTGACTGTTTCAGTGTGGTACCACATTACTACGTGGTCAAAGCCAGAAAAAGGCCAGGATCTGGCCAAGAAGTATGCGAAAAATGCGAAAGTACGAGCCAGATGAGGGCAAATACCAGACCTAACCCAGACATAACCGGCGTTATCCTCTAAAATATTACTCGGAACCAGGTTTAATTGACTGTTTCAGAGTGGTACCACATTACTACGTGGTCCAAGCCAGAAAAAGGCCAGGATCTGGCCAACAAGTATGCGAAAAATGCGAAAGTACGAGCCAGATGAGGGCAAATACCAGACCTAACCCAGACAATAACCGGCGTTGTCCTCTAAAATATTACTCGGAACCAGGTTTAATTGACTGTTTCAGTGTGGTACCACATTTCTACGTGGTCCAAGCCAGAAAAAGGCCAGGATCTGTCCAACAAGTATGCGAAAAATGCGAAAGTACGAGCCAGATGAGGGCAAATCCCAGACCTAACCCAGACATAGCCGGCGATATCCTTTAAAATATTAATTACAACCTGATTTAATTCACTGCTTCGGTATGGAACCACATTATTACGGGATCCAAAGCAGAAAAAACCCACGGTCTGTCCAACAAGTATGCGAAAAACGCGAAAGTATGAGCCAGATGATGGCAAATCCCAGACCTAACCGAGACATAACCGGCGTTACCCTCTAAAATATTAATCGCATCCTGGAATAATTGACTGCTTCGGTGTGGAACCACATTACTACGGGATCCAAACCAGAAAAGACCCAGGGTCTGGCCAACAAGTATGCGAAAAATGCGAAAGTACGAGCCAGATGAGGGCAAATCCCAGACCTAACCGAGACATAACCGGCGTTATCCTCTAAAATATTAATCGCATCCTGGATTAATTGAATGTTTCAGTGTGGTACCAGATTACTACGTGGTCAAAGCCAGAAAAAGGCCAGGATCTGGCCAACAAGTATGCGGAAAATCTGAATGTATGAGCCTGATCAGAGCAAATCCCAGACCTAACATAGACCTAACATGCGTTATCCTCTAAAATATTGATCGAAACCAGGTTTAATGAACAGTTTCAGTGTGGTACCTCATTACTACGTGATGCAAGCCAAAAAAAGCCCAGAATCTGGCCAACAAGTATGCGAGAAATGCGAAAGTACGAGCCAGATGAAGGCAAATACCAGACCTAACCAAGACATAACCGGCGTTATCCTCTAAAATATTACTCGGAACCAGGTTTAATTGACTGTTTCAGTGTGGTACCACATCACTACGAGATCCAAACCAGAATTAGGCCCAGGATCTGGCCAACAAGTATGCGAAAAATGCGAAAGTACGAGCCAGATGATTGCAAATACCAGAACTAACCCAGACATTACCGGCGATATCCTCTAAAATATTAATCGCAAACAGGTTTGATTGACTGTTTCGGTGTGGTACCGCATTCCTACGTGGTCCAAGCCAGAAAAAGGCCAGGATCTGCCCAACAAGTATGCGAAAAACGCGTAACTATGAGCCAGATGATTGCATATACCAGAAATAACCCAGGCATAACCAGCGTTATCCACTAAAATACTATTAGGAACCAGCTTTTATTGACAGTGTGGTACCACATTACTGCGTGATCCAAGCCAGAAAAAGCCCAGGATCTGGCCAACAAGTATGCGAAAAATGCGAAAGTACGAGCCAGATGAGGGCAAATCCCATACCTAACCGCGACATAACCGGCGTTATCCTCTAAAATATTAATCGCAACCACGTTCAATTGACTGTTTCGGTGTGGAACCTCATTACTACGGGATCCAAACCAGAAAAAACCCTGGATCTGCCCAACAAGTATGCGAAAAACGCGTAACTATTAGCCAGATGATTGCATATACCAGAAATAACCCAGGCATAACCAGCGTTATCCACTAAAATACTATTAGGAACCAGCTTTTATTGACAGTGTGGTACCACATTACTTCGTGATCCAAGCCAGAAAAAGCCCAGGATCTGGCCAACAAGTATGCGAAAAATGCGAAAGTACGAGCCAGATGATTGCAAATACCAGAACTAACCCAGACATTACCGGCGTTATCCTCTAAAATATTAATCGCAAACAGGTTTAATTGACTGTTTCGGTGTGGTACCGCATTCCTACGTGGTCCAAGCCAGGAAAAGGCCAGGATCTGCCCAACAAGTATGCGAAAAACGCGTAACTATGAGCCAGATGATTGCATATACCAGAAATAACCCAGGCATAACCAGCGTTATCCTCTAAAATACTATTCGGAACCAGCTTCTATTGACTGTTTCAGTGTGGTACCACATTACTACGTGATCCAAACCAGAATTAGGCCCAGGATCTGGCCAACAAGTATGCGAAAAATGCGAAAGTACGAGCCAGATGATTGCAAATACCAGAACTAACGCGGACATTACCGGCGTTATCCTCTAAAATAATAATCGCAAACAGGTTTGATTGACTGTTTCGGTGTGGTACCGCATTCCTACGTGGTCCAAGCCAGAAAAAGGCCAGGATCTGCCCAACATGTATGCGAAAAACGCGTAACTATGAGCCAGATGATTGCATATACCAGAAATAACCCAGGCATAACCAGCGTTATCCACTAAAATACTATTAGGAACCAGCTTTTATTGACAGTGTGGTACCACATTACTACGTGATCCAAGCCAGAAAAAGCCCAGGATCTGGCCAACAAGTATGCGAAAAATGCGAAAGTACGAGCCAGATGAGGGCAAATCCCAGACCTAACCGCGACATAACCGGCGTTATCCTCTAAAATATTAATCGCAACCACGTTCAATTGACTGTTTCGGTGTGGAACCTCATTACTACGGGATCGAAACCAGAAAAATCCCTGGATCTGGCCAACAAGTATGCGAAAAACGCGAAAGTACGAGCCAGATGATTGCAAATACCAGAACTTACCCAGACATTACCGGCGTTATCCTCTAAAATATTAATCGCAACCAGGTTTGATTGACTGTTTCGGTGTGGTACCGCATTACTACGTGGTCCAAGCCAGAAAAAGGCCAGGATCTGCCCAACAAGTATGTGAAAAATGAGAAAGTACGAGCCAGATGATTGCAAATACCAGAACTAACCCAGACATTACCGGCGTTATCCTCTAAAATATTAATCGCAACCAGGTTTGATTGACTGAATCGGTGTGGTACCACATTACTGCTATGTCAAAGTCTGAAAAAGCCCAGGATCTGGCCAACAAGTAAGCGAAAAATGCGAAAGAACGAGCCAGATGAGGGCAAATCCCAGACCTAACCGTGACATAACCGGCGTTATCCTCTAAAATATTAATCGCAACCTGGATTAATTGACTGTTTCAGTGTGGTACCACATTACTGCCATGTCAAAGCCTGAAAAAGCCCACGATCTGGCCAACAAGTATGCGAAAAATGCGAAAGTACGAGCCAGATGATTGCTAATGCCAGACCTAACCGAGACATAACCGGCGTTATCCTCTAAACTATTAATCGCAAACAGGTTTAATTGACTGTTTCGGTGTGGTACCGCATTACTACATGATCCAATCCGGAAAAAGCCCTGGATCTGGCCAACTAGTATGCGAAAAGTGCGAAAGTACGGGCCAGATGATTGCTAATACCAGACCAAACCGAGACATAACCGGCGTTATCCTCTAAAATATTAATCGCATACGGGTTTAATTCACTGTTTCGGTGTGGTACCGCATTACTACATGATCCAATCCAGAAAAAGCCCTGGATCTGGCCAACAAGTATGCGAAAAATGCGAAAGTACGAGCCAGATGAGTGCAAATACCACAACTAGCCCAAACGTAACCAGCGTTATCTTCCAAACTATTAACCGGAACCAGCTTTTATTGAGTGTTTCAGTATGGTACCACATTACTACGTTATCCAAACCAGAAAAAACCCAGTATCTGCCCAACAAGTATGCGAAAAACGCGTAACTATGAGCCAGATGATTGCATATACCAGAAATAACCCAGGCATAACCAGCGTTATCCACTAAAATACTATTAGGAACCAGCTTTTATTGACAGTGTGGTACCACATTACTACGTGATCCAAGCCAGAAAAAGCCCAGGATCTGGCCAACAAGTATGCGAAAAATGCGAAAGAACGAGCCAGATGAGGGCAAATCCCAGACCTAACCGAGACATAACCGGCGTTATCCTCTAAAATATCAATCGCAACCAGGTTTAATTGATTGTTTCGGTGTGGTACCGCATTACTTCGTGATCCAAACCAGAAAAAGGCCTGGATCCGGCCAAAAAGTATGCGAAAAACGCGAATGTATAAGCCAGACGATTGCAAATACCAGAACTAACCCAGACATAACCAGCGGTGTCCTCGAAAATACTAATCGGAAACAGGTTTCATTGACTGTTTCAGTGTGGTACCACGTTACTACGTGGTCCAAACCAGAAAAAACCCAGGATCAGCCCAACAAGTATGCGAAAAACGCGTAAGTGTGAGCCAGATGATTGCAAATACCAGAACCAACCCAGACATAACCAGCGTTATCCTCTAAAATACTATTCGGAACCAGCTTTTATTGACAGTGTGTTACCACATTACTACGTGATCCAAGCCAGAAAAAGCCCAGGATCTGGCCAACAAGTATGCGAAAAATGCGAAAGTACGAGTCAGATGAGGGCAAATACCAGACCTAACCAAGACGTAACCGGCGTTATCCTCTAAAATATTAATCCCAAACAGGTTTAGTTGACTGTTTCGGTGTGGAACCACATTACGACGGGATCCAAACAACAAAAAACCCGAGATCTGGCCAACTAGTAAGCGAAAAATGCGAAAGTACGAGCGAGATGATGGCAAATACCGGACCTAACCCAGACATAACCGGCGTTATCCTCTAAAATATTAATCCCAACACAGGTTTAGTTGACTGCTTACGTGTGGTACCACATTACTACGTGGTCAAAGCCAGAAAAAGGCCAGGATCTGGCCAACAAGTATGCGAAAAATGCGAAAGTATGAGCCAGATGATTGCAAATACCAGAACTAACGCAGACATAACCAGCGTTATGCTCTAAAATACTAATCGGTACCAGCTTTTATTGACTGTTTCAGTGTGGTACCACATTACTACGTGATCCAAACCAGAAAAAGGCCAGGATCTGGCCAACAAGTATGCGAGAAATGCGAAAGTTTGAGCCTGATGAGGGCAAATCCCAGACCTAACAGAGACATAACCGGCGTTATCCTCTAAAATGTTACTCGCATCCTGGATTAATTGACTGCTTCGGTGTGGAACCACAATACTGCGGGATCCAAGCCAGAAAAAGCCCAGGATCTGGCCAACAAGTAAGCGAAAAATGCGAAAGTACGAGACAGATGAGGGCAAATACCAGACCTAACCCAGACATAACCGGCGTTATCCTCTAAAATATTACTCGGAACCAGGTTTAGTTGGCTGTTTCAGTGTCGCACCACATTACTACGTGGTCCAAGCCAGAAAAAGGCCAGGATCTGGCCGACAAGTATTTGAAAAATGCGAAAGTACGAGCCAGATGAGGGCAAATCCCAGACCTAACCGAGACATAGCCGGCGGTGTCCTCAAAAATACTAATCGGAACCAGCTTTTATTGACAGTTTCAGTGTGGTGCCACATTACTACGTGATCCTAGCCTGAGAAAGCCCAGGATCTGGACAACAAGTATGCGAATAATTCGAAAGTACGAGCCAGATGAGGACAAATCCCAGACCTAACCGAGACATAACCGGCGTTATCCTCTAAAATATTAATCGCAACCAGGTTTAATTAACTGTTTCGGTGTGGAATCACATTAGTACGGGATCCCAACCAGAAAAAACCCAGGATCTGGCCAACAGGTATGCGAAAAACGCGTAAGTATGAGCCAGATGAGGGCAAATACCAGACCTAACCCAGACATAACCGGCGTTATCCTCTAAAATATTACTCGGAACCAGGTTTAATTGACTGTTTCAGTGTGGTACCACATTACTATGTGGTCCAAGCCAGAAAAAGGCCAGGCTCTGGCCAACAAGTATGCGAAAAATGCGAAAGTACGAGCCAGATGAGGGCAAATACCAGACCTAACCCAGACAATAACCGGCGTTATCCTCTAAAATATTACTCGGAACCAGGTTTAATTGACTGTTTCAGTGTGGTACCACATTACTACGTGGTCCAAGCCAGAAAATGGCCAGGATCTGGCCAACAAGTATGCGAAAAATGCGAAAGTACGAGCCAGATGAGGGCAAATCCCAGACCTAACCGAGACATAGCCGGCGATATCCTTTAAAATATTAATTACAACCTGGTTTAATTCACTGCTTCGGTATGGAACCACATTATTACGGGATCCAAAGCAGAAAAAACCCAGGGTCTGTCCAACAAGTATGCGAAAAACGCGAAACTATGAGCCAGATGATGGCAAATCCCAGACCTAACCGAGACATAACCGGCGTTACCCTCTAAAATATTAATCGCATCCTGGAATAATTGACTGCTTCGGTGTGGAACCACATTACTACGGGATCCAAACCAGAAAAGACCCAGGGTCTGGCCAACAAGTATGCGAAAAACGCGAAAGTATGAGCCAGATGAGGGCAAATACCAGACCTAACCCTGACATTACCGGAGCTATCCTCTAAAATATTAATCGGAACCAGCTTTTATTGACTGTTTCGGTGTGGTACCACATTACTACGTGGACCAAGCCAGAAAAATGCCAGGATCTGGCCAACAAGTATGGGAAAAATGCGAAAGTACGAGCCAGATGAGGGCAAATCCCAGACCTAACCGAGACATAACCGGCGTTATCCTCTAAAATATTAATCGTGTGGCGTCACCTCCCATGCTCGCCACCAGAGGGGTCGCGCTCTCGCAAGCGCTCGACCGACCCCTCAGTTCCTATATATACACTCCTCGAACGACTTCCCAATATCCCGTCGTCTAAGGCAGGGCCTGCTAGAAAGCCTTACTGATGAGTCCACTAGCAGGCTCGGACGAAACGCGCCCCTTCCTTTCCTTTTCCGTCCTTCCTAGAAATCACACGAGCAGCCCCCCCGTCGCAGCGAAGCAGCGCCACAATTGGTGACACCCGACGGCAGATAAGGACACGCAACTAGGATGGCAGCTCTCGAGAAAATTTTCAGGAAAACGCAGACCGCACGCAGCGTAGGACGAAGGAGGCAGCGCCAGGAAACGTGTCTACTAATCGTACTAGTAAAATAGCTCTTTCGTAATCCCTCTCGTAAGGTGGCCTTTCGATCACTCAATCGCTCGTCCTGACAAAAATCTACCTGTCGAGGCCGTCGTCTCCAGGAAAACATAGATTCGCAGGATTCGGAGCAGCAGCAAGCACCCGCATAGTGGGGCCACAGGTAGGACAGCAGCATATACGCTCGATGGCTACAGCAACGCAAGGCTCGAGGAAAAAGACTCGCCGCGGCTAAATAACGCCAGACGATCAGAGAACGACAACGCAGCATATCCTACTGCGAAATAGAATCGAAGTTCTAGGCCAGGATCGAAAAACTCCAGAGATCGTCAATCGAGATAGAGGCGCTAGACGAAGACACGACGACGACAAAGTCCAAGAGGAACGGAGCATTGTAAATAGAAGAATGTAAATAGTATTCGATAAGTCCTGTATATAGTAGGCTTAATCCGGTATCGTTAGGCACTGGCAGGGGGGTAATGTGGCGTCACCTCCCATGCTCGCCACCAGAGGGGTCGCGCTCTCGCAAGCGCTCGACCGACCCCTCAGTTCCTATATATACACTCCTCGAACGACTTCCCAATATTCCGTCGTCTAAGGCAGGGCCAGCTAGAAAGCCTTACTGATGAGTCCACTAGCAGGCCCGGACGAAACGCGCCCCCTCCTTTCCTTTTCCGGTCCTCCTACA
The DNA here is from genome assembly GCF_051014445.1 of Colletes latitarsis. Classification (NCBI taxonomy): domain Eukaryota; kingdom Metazoa; phylum Arthropoda; class Insecta; order Hymenoptera; family Colletidae; genus Colletes; species Colletes latitarsis. The sequence continues at coordinate 6,251,306 of NC_135137.1, forward strand.
GAAATCACTCGAGCAGCCCCCCCGTCGCAGCGAAGCAGCGCCACAATCGCATCCTGGATTAATTGAATGATTCAGTGTGGTACCAGATTACTACGTGGTCAAAGCCAGAAAAAGGCCAGGATCTGGCCAACAAGTATGCGGAAAATCTGAATGTATGAGCCTGATCAGAGCAAATCCCAGACCTAACATAGACCTAACATGCGTTATCCTCTAAAATATTGATCGAAACCAGGTTTAATGGACAGTTTCAGTGTGGTACCACATTACTACGTGATGCAAGCCAAAAAAAGCCCAGAATCTGGCCAACAAGTATGCGAAAAATGCGAAAGTACGAGCCAGATGAGGGCAAATACCAGACCTAACCCAGACATAACCGGCGTTATCCTCTAAAATATTACTCGGAACCAGGTTTAATTGACTGTTTCAGTGTGGTACCACATTACTACGTGATCCAAACCAGAATTAGGCCCAGGATCTGGCCAACAAGTATGCGAAAAATGCGAAAGTACGAGCCAGATGATTGCAAATACCAGAACTAACCCAGACATTACCGGCGTTATCCTCTAAAATATTAATCGCAAACAGGTTTGATTGACTGTTTCGGTGTGGTACCGCATTCCTACGTGGTCCAAGCCAGGAAAAGGCCAGGATCTGCCCAACAAGTATGCGAAAAACGCGTAACTATGAGCCAGATGATTGCATATACCAGAAATAACCCAGGCATAACCAGCGTTATCCACTAAAATACTATTCGGAACCAGCTTCTATTGACTGTTTCAGTGTGGTACCACATTACTACGTGATCCAAACCAGAATTAGGCCCAGGATCTGGCCAACAAGTATGCGAAAAATGCGAAAGTACGAGCCAGATGATTGCAAATACCAGAACTAACCCAGACATTACCGGCGTTATCCTCTAAAATATTAATCGCAACCAGGTTTGATTGACTGTTTCGGTGTGGTACCGCATTACTACGTGGTCCAAGCCAGAAAAAGGCCAGGATCTGCCCAACAAGTATGTGAAAAATGCGAAAGTACGAGCCAGATGATTGCAAATACCAGAACTAACCCAGACATTACCGGCGTTATCCTCTAAAATATTAATCGCAACCAGGTTTGATTGACTGAATCGGTGTGGTACCACATTACTGCCATGTCAAAGTCGGAAAAAGCCCAGGATCTGGCCAACAAGTATGCGAAAAATGCGAAAGAACGAGCCAGATGAGGGCAAATCCCAGACCTAACCGTGACATAACCGGCGTTATCCTCTAAAATATTAATCGCAACCTGGATTAATTGACTGTTTCAGTGTGGTACCACATTACTGCCATGTCAAAGCCTGAAAAAGCCCACGATCTGGCCAACAAGTATGCGAAAAATGCGAAAGTACGAGCCAGATGATTGCTAATGCCAGATCTAACCGAGACATAACCGGCGTTATCCTCTAAACTATTAATCGCAAACAGGTTTAATTGACTGTCTCGGTGTGGTACCGCATTGCTACATGATCCAATCCGGAAAAAGCCCTGGATCTGGCCAACTAGTATGCGAAAAGTGCGAAAGTACGGGCCAGATGATTGCTAATACCAGACCAAACCGAGACATAACCGGCGTTATCCTCTAAAATATTAATCGCATACGGGTTTAATTCACTGTTTCGGTGTGGTACCGCATTACTACATGATCCAATCCAGAAAAAGCCCTGGATCTGGCCAACAAGTATGCGAAAAATGCGAAAGTACGAGCCAGATGAGTGCAAATACCACAACTAGCCCAAACGTAACCAGCGTTATCTTCCAAACTATTAACCGGAACCAGCTTTTATTGAGTGTTTCAGTATGGTACCACATTACTACGTTATCCAAACCAGAAAAAACCCAGTATCTGCCCAACAAGTATGCGAAAAACGCGTAACTATGAGCCAGATGATTGCATATACCAGAAATAACCCAGGCATAACCAGCGTTATCCACTAAAATACTATTAGGAACCAGCTTTTATTGACAGTGTGGTACCACATTACTACGTGATCCAAGCCAGAAAAAGCCCAGGATCTGGCCAACAAGTATGCGAAAAATGCGAAAGAACGAGCCAGATGAGGGCAAATCCCAGACCTAACCGAGACATAACCGGCGTTATCCTCTAAAATATCAATCGCAACCAGGTTTAATTGATTGTTTCGGTGTGGTACCGCATTACTTCGTGATCCAAACCAGAAAAAGGCCTGGATCCGGCCAAAAAGTATGCGAAAAACGCGAATGTATAAGCCAGACGATTGCAAATACCAGAACTAACCCAGACATAACCAGCGGTGTCCTCGAAAATACTAATCGGAAACAGGTTTCATTGACTGTTTCAGTGTGGTACCACGTTACTACGTGGTCCAAACCAGAAAAAACCCAGGATCAGCCCAACAAGTATGCGAAAAACGCGTAAGTATGAGCCAGATGATTGCAAATACCAGAACTAACCCAGACATAACCAGCGTTATCCTCTAAAATACTATTCGGAACCAGCTTTTATTGACAGTGTGTTACCACATTACTACGTGATCCAAGCCAGAAAAAGCCCAGGATCTGGCCAACAAGTATGCGAAAAATGCGAAAGTACGAGCGAGATGATGGCAAATACCGGACCTAACCCAGACATAACCGGCGTTATCCTCTAAAATATTAATCCCAACACAGGTTTAGTTGACTGTTTCGGTGTGGTACCGCATTACTACGTGATCCAAACCAGAAAAAGGCCAGGATCTGGCCAACAAGTATGCGGAAAACGCGAAAGTATGAGTTAGATGATTGCAAATACCAGGACTAATCTAGACATAACCCAACGTTATCCTCTAAAATACTATTCGGAACCAACTTCTATTGACTGTTTCAGTGTGGTACCACATTACTACATGATCCAAACCAGAAAAAGGCTAGGATCTGGCCAACAATTATGCGAAAAATACGAAAGCTCGAGCCAGATGAGTGCAAATACCAGACCTAACCCAGACATAACTGGCGTTATCCTCTAAAATATTATTCGCAACCGGGATTAATTGACTGTTTCGGTGTGGAACCACACTACTACGGGATCCAAACCAGAATAAACCCAGGATCTTGCCAACAATTAGGCGAAAAACGCGAAAGTATGAGACAGATGATTGCAAATACCAGACCTAACCCAGACATAACCAGCGTTATCTTCTAAAATACTAATCGGAACCAGCTTTTATTGACTGTTTCAGTGTGGTACCACATTACTACGGGATCCAAACCAGAAGAAACCCAGGATCTGGCCAACAAGTATGCGAAAAACGCGAGAGTATGAGCCAGATGACGGCAAATATCAGACCTAACTTAGACACAACCGGCGTTATCCTCTAAAATATTAATCGCAACCAGGATTAATTTACTGTTTCGGTGTGGTGCCGCGTTACAACGTGATCCAATCCAGAAAAAGTCAAGGATCTGGCCAACAAGTATGCGAAAAATGCGAAAGTACGAGCTAGATGAGGGCAAATACCAGAACTAACCGAGGCATAACCTGCGTTATCCTCTAAAATATTAATCGGAACCAGGTTTAATTGACTGTTTCAGAGTGGTACCACATCACTGTCATGTCAAAGCCTGAAAAAGCCCAGGATCTGGCCAAAAAGTATGCGAAAAATGCGAAAGTACGAGAAAGATGTGGGCAAATCCCAGACCTAACCGAGACATAACCTGCGCTATCCTCTAAAATATTCATAGCAACCACGTTTAATTGACTGTTTCGGTGTGCAACCTCATTACTACGGGATCCAAACCAGAAAAAACCCAGGATCTGGCCAACAAGTATGCGAAAAAAGCGAAAGTACGAGCCAGATGATTGCAAATACCAGAACTAACCCAGACATTACCGGCGTTGTCCTCTAAAATATTAATCACAAACAGGCTTGATTGACTGTTTCGGTGTGCGACCGCATTCCTACGTGGTCCAAGCCAGAAAAAGGCCAGGATCTGCCCAACAAGTATGCGATAAACGCGTAAGTATGAGCCAGATGATTGCATATACCAGAAATAACCCAGGCATAACCAGCGTTATCCACTAAAATACTATTCGGAACCAGCTTTTATTGACAGTGTGGTACCACATTACTACGTGATCCAAGCCAGAAAAAGCCCAGGATCTGGCCAACAAGTATGCGAAAAATGCGAAAGTACGAGCCAGATGAGGGCAAATCCCAGACCTAACCGCGACATAACCGGCGTTATCCTCTAAAATATTAATCGCAACCACGTTCAATTGACTGTTTCGGTGTGGAACCTCATTACTACGGGATCCAAACCAGAAAAAACCCTGGATCTGGCCAACAAGTATGCGAAAAACGCGAAAGTATGATCCAGATGATTGCAAATACCAGAACTTACCCAGACATTACCGGCGTTATCCTCTAAAATATTAATCGCAACCAGGTTTGATTGACTGGTTCGGTGTGGTACCGCATTACTACGTGGTCCAAGCCAGAAAAAGGCCAGGATCTGCCCAACAAGTATGTGAAAAATGCGAAAGTACGAGCCAGATGATTGCTAATACCAGACCTAACCGAGACATAACCGGCGTTATCCTCTAAAATATTAATCGCATCCTGGATTAATTGAATGATTCAGTGTGGTACCACATTACTACGTGGTCAAATCCAGAAAAAGGCCAGGATCTGGCCAACAAGTATGCGGAAAATCTGAATGTATGAGCCTGATCAGAGCAAATCCCAGACCTAACATAGACCTAACATGCGTTATCCTCTAAAATATTGATCGAAACCAGGTTTAATGGACAGTTTCAGTGTGGTACCACATTACTACGTGATGCAAGCCAAAAAAAGCCCAGAATCTGGCCAACAAGTATGCGAAAAATGCGAAAGTACGAGCCAGATGAGGGCAAATACCAGACCTAACCCAGACATAACCGGCGATAACCTCTAAAATATTAATCGCAAACAGGTTTGATTGACTGTTTCGGTGTGGTACCGCATTCCTACGTGGTCCAAGCCAGAAAAAGGCCAGGATCTGCCCAACAAGTATGCGAAAAACGCGTAACTATGAGCCAGATGATTGCATATACCAGAAATAACCCAGGCATAACCAGCGTTATCCACTAAAATACTATTAGGAACCAGCTTTTATTGACAGTGTGGTACCACATTACTACGTGATCCAAGCCAGAAAAAGCCCAGGATCTGGCCAACAAGTATGCGAAAAATGCGAAAGAACGAGCCAGATGAGGGCAAATCCCAGACCTAACCGCGACATAACCGGCGTTATCCTCTAAAATATTAATCGCAACCACGTTCAATTGACTGTTTCGGTGTGGAACCTCATTACTACGGGATCCAAACCAGAAAAAACCCTGGATCTGCCCAACAAGTATGCGAAAAACGCGTAACTATGAGCCAGATGATTGCATATACCAGAAATAACCCAGGCATAACCAGCGTTATCCACTAAAATACTATTAGGATCCAGCTTTTATTGACAGTGTGGTACCACATTACTTCGTGATCCAAGCCAGAAAAAGCCCAGGATCTGGCCAACAAGTATGCGAAAAATGCGAAAGTACGAGCCAGATGATTGCAAATACCAGAACTAACCCAGACATTACCGGCGTTATCCTCTAAAATATTAATCGCAAACAGGTTTGATTGACTGTTTCGGTGTGGTACCGCATTCCTACGTGGTCCAAGCCAGGAAAAGGCCAGGATCTGCCCAACAAGTATGCGAAAAACGCGTAACTATGAGCCAGATGATTGCATATACCAGAAATAACCCAGGCATAACCAGCGTTATCCACTAAAATACTATTCGGAACCGGCTTCTATTGACTGTTTCAGTGTGGTACCACATTACTACGTGATCCAAACCAGAATTAGGCCCAGGATCTGGCCAACAAGTATGCGAAAAATGCGAAAGTACGAGCCAGATGATTGCAAATACCAGAACTAACCCAGACATTACCGGCGTTATCCTCTAAAATATTAATCGCAACCAGGTTTGATTGACTGTTTCGGTGTGGTACCGCATTACTACGTGGTCCAAGCCAGAAAAAGGCCAGGATCTGCCCAACAAGTATGTGAAAAATGCGAAAGTACGAGCCAGATGATTGCAAATACCAGAACTAACCCAGACATTACCGGCGTTATCCTCTAAAATATTAATCGCAACCAGGTTTGATTGACTGAATCGGTGTGGTACCACATTACTGCCATGTCAAAGTCGGAAAAAGCCCAGGATCTGGCCAACAAGTATGCGAAAAATGCGAAAGAACGAGCCAGATGAGGGCAAATCCCAGACCTAACCGTGACATAACCGGCGTTATCCTCTAAAATATTAATCGCAACCTGGATTAATTGACTGTTTCAGTGTGGTACCACATTACTGCCATGTCAAAGCCTGAAAAAGCCCACGATCTGGCCAACAAGTATGCGAAAAATGCGAAAGTACGAGCCAGATGATTGCTAATGCCAGACCTAACCGAGACATAACCGGCGTTATCCTCTAAACTATTAATCGCAAACAGGTTTAATTGACTGTTTCGGTGTGGTACCGCATTACTACATGATCCAATCCGGAAAAAGCCCTGGATCTGGCCAACTAGTATGCGAAAAGTGCGAAAGTACGGGCCAGATGATTGCTAATACCAGACCAAACCGAGACATAACCGGCGTTATCCTCTAAAATATTAATCGCATACGGGTTTAATTCACTGTTTCGGTGTGGTACCGCATTACTACATGATCCAATCCAGGAAAAGCCCTGGATCTGGCCAACAAGTATGCGAAAAATGCGAAAGTACGAGCCAGATGAGTGCAAATACCACAACTAGCCCAAACGTAACCAGCGTTATCTTCCAAACTATTAACCGGAACCAGCTTTTATTGAGTGTTTCAGTATGGTACCACATTACTACGTTATCCAAACCAGAAAAAACCCAGTATCTGCCCAACAAGTATGCGAAAAACGCGTAACTATGAGCCAGATGATTGCATATACCAGAAATAACCCAGGCATAACCAGCGTTATCCACTAAAATACTATTAGGAACCAGCTTTTATTGACAGTGTGGTACCACATTACTACGTGATCCAAGCCAGAAAAAGCCCAGGATCTGGCCAACAAGTATGCGAAAAATGCGAAAGAACGAGCCAGATGAGGGCAAATCCCAGACCTAACCGAGACATAACCGGCGTTATCCTCTAAAATATCAATCGCAACCAGGTTTAATTGATTGTTTCGGTGTGGTACCGCATTACTTCGTGATCCAAACCAGAAAAAGGCCTGGATCCGGCCAAAAAGTATGCGAAAAACGCGAATGTATAAGCCAGACGATTGCAAATACCAGAACTAACCCAGACATAACCAGCGGTGTCCTCGAAAATACTAATCGGAAACAGGTTTCATTGACTGTTTCAGTGTGGTACCACGTTACTACGTGGTCCAAACCAGAAAAAACCCAGGATCAGCCCAACAAGTATGCGAAAAACGCGTAGGTATGAGCCAGATGATTGCAAATACCAGAACTAACCCAGACATAACCAGCGTTATCCTCTAAAATACTATTCGGAACCAGCTTTTATTGACAGTGTGTTACCACATTACTACGTGATCCAAGCCAGAAAAAGCCCAGGATCTGGCCAACAAGTATGCGAAAAATGCGAAAGTACGAGCGAGATGATGGCAAATACCGGACCTAACCCAGACATAACCGGCGTTATCCTCTAAAATATTAATCCCAACACAGGTTTAGTTGACTGTTTCGGTGTGGTACCGCATTACTACGTGATCCAAACCAGAAAAAGGCCAGGATCTGGCCAACAAGTATGCGGAAAACGCGAAAGTATGAGTTAGATGATTGCAAATACCAGGACTAATCTAGACATAACCCAACGTTATCCTCTAAAATACTATTCGGAACCAACTTCTATTGACTGTTTCAGTGTGGTACCACATTACTACATGATCCAAACCAGAAAAAGCCTAGGATCTGGCCAACAATTATGCGAAAAATACGAAAGCTCGAGCCAGATGAGTGCAAATACCAGACCTAACCCAGACATAACTGGCGTTATCCTCTAAAATATTATTCGCAACCGGGATTAATTGACTGTTTCGGTGTGGAACCACACTACTACGGGATCCAAACCAGAATAAACCCAGGATCTTGCCAACAATTAGGCGAAAAACGCGAAAGTATGAGACAGATGATTGCAAATACCAGACCTAACCCAGACATAACCAGCGTTATCTTCTAAAATACTAATCGGAACCAGCTTTTATTGACTGTTTCAGTGTGGTACCACATTACTACGGGATCCAAACCAGAAGAAACCCAGGATCTGGCCAACAAGTATGCGAAAAACGCGAGAGTATGAGCCAGATGACGGCAAATATCAGACCTAACTTAGACACAACCGGCGTTATCCTCTAAAATATTAATCGCAACCAGGATTAATTTACTGTTTCGGTGTGGTGCCGCGTTACAACGTGATTCAATCCAGAAAAAGTCAAGGATCTGGCCAACAAGTATGCGAAAAATGCGAAAGTACGTGCTAGATGAGGGCAAATACCAGAACTAACCGAGGCATAACCTGCGTTATCCTCTAAAATATTAATCGGAACCAGGTTTAATTGACTGTTTCAGTGTGGTACCACATCACTGCCATGTCAAAGCCTGAAAAAGCCCAGGATCTGGCCAAAAAGTATGCGAAAAATGCGAAAGTACGAGAAAGATGTGGGCAAATCCCAGACCTAACCGAGACATAACCTGCGCTATCCTCTAAAATATTCATAGCAACCACGTTTAATTGACTGTTTCGGTGTGGAACCTCATTACTACGGGATCCAAACCAGAAAAAACCCTGGATCTGGCCAACAAGTATGCGAAAAACGCGAAAGTATGAGCCAGATGATTGCAAATACCAGAACTTACCCAGACATTACCGGCGTTATCCTCTAAAATATTAATCGCAACCAGGTTTGATTGACTGGTTCGGTGTGGTACCGCATTACTACGTGGTCCAAGCCAGAAAAAGGCCAGGATCTGCCCAACAAGTATGTGAAAAATGCGAAAGTACGAGCCAGATGATTGCTAATACCAGACCTAACCGAGACATAACCGGCGTTATCCTCTAAAATATTAATCGCAACCAGGATTAATTGACTGTTTCGGTGTGGTGCCGCGTTACAACGTGATCCAAACCACAAAAAGTCAAGGATCTGGCCAACAAGTATGCGGAAAATGCGAAAGTACGAGCCAGATGAGGGCAAATACCAGACCTAACCAAGACGTAACCGGCGTTATCCTCTAAAATATTAATCCCAACACAGGCTTAGTTGACTGTTTCGGTGTGGTACCGCATTACTACGTGATCCAAACAAGAAAAAACCCAGGATCTGGCCAACAAGTATGCGAAAAAAGCGAAAGTACGAGCCAGATGATTGCAAATACCAGAACTAACCCAGACATTACCGGCGGTATCCTCTAAAATATTAATCGCAAACAGGTTTGATTGACTGTTTCGGTGTGGTACCACATTCCTACGTGGTCCAAGCCAGAAAAAGGCCAGTATCTGCCCAACAAGTACGCAACAAACGCGTAAGTATGAGCCAGATGGTTGCATATACCAGACCAAACCGAGACATAACCGGCGTTATCGTCTAAAATATTAATCGCAACCAGGTTTGATTGGCTGTTTCGGTGTGGTACCGCATTACTACGTGGTCCAAGCCAGAAAAAGGCCAGGATCTGCCCAACAAGTATGCGAAAAATGCGAGAGTACGAGCCGGATGATTGCTAATACCAGACCAAACCGAGACATAACCGGCGTTATCCTCTAAATTATTAATCGCAAACAGGTTTGATTGACTGTTTCGGTGTGGTACCGCATCCCTACGTGGTCAAAGCCAGAAAAAGGCCAGGATCTGCCCAACAAGTATGCGAAAAACGCGTAAGTATGAGCCAGATGATTGCATATACCAGACCAAACCGAGACATAACCGGCGTTATCGTCTAAAATATTAATCGGAACCAGATTTTATTGACTGTTTCAGTGTGGTGCCACATTACTACGTCACCCAAACCAGAAAAAACCCAGGATCTGCCCAACAAGTATGCGAAAAACGCGTATGTATGAGCCAGATGATTGCAAATACCGGAAATGACCCAGACATAACCAGCGTTATCCTCTAAAATACTATTCGGAACCAGCTCTTATTGGCAGTGTGGTACCACATTACTACGTGATCCAAGCCAGAAAAAGCCCAGGATCTGGCCAACATGTATGCGAAAAGTGCGAAAGTACGAGCCAGATGAGGGCAAATAACAGACCTAACCAAGACGTAACCGGCGTTATCCTCTAAAATATTAATCCCAACCAGGTTTAGTTGACTGTTTCGGTGTGGTACCGCATTACTACGTGATCCAAACCAGAAAAAACCCAGGATCTGACCAACGAGTAAGTATGAGCCAGATGATTGCAAATACCAGAAATAACCCAGACATAACCAGCGTTATCCTCTAAAGTACTATTTCGAACCAGCTTTTATTGACAGTGTGGTACCACATTACTACGTGATCCAAGCCAGAAAAAGCCCAGGATCTGGCCAACATGTATGCGAAAAGTGCGAAAGTACGAGCCAGATGAGGGCAAATCCCAGACCTAACCGAGACATAACAGGCGTTATCCTCTAAAATATTAATTGCAACCAGGTTTAATTGACTGTTTCGTTGTGGTACCGCATTAGTACGTGATGCAAACCAGAAAAAGCCCTGGATCTGGCCAACAAGTATGCGAAAAATGCGACAGTACGAGCCAGATGAGTGCAAATACCAGGACTAATCTAGACATAACCAGCGTTATCCTCTAAAATACTATTCGGAACCAACTTCTATTGACTGTTTCAGTGTGGTACCACATTACTACATGATCGAAACCAGAAAAAACCTACGATCTGGCCAACAATTATGCGAAAAATACGAAAGCTCGAGCCAGATGAGGGCAAATCCCAGACCTAACCGAGACATAACAGGCGTTATCCTCTAAAATATTAATTGCAACCAGGTTTAATTGACTGTTTCGGTGTGGTACCGCATTAGTACGTGAAGCAAACCAGAAAAAACCCAGGATCTGGCCAACAAGTATGCGAAAAACGCGAGAGTATGAGACAGATGACGGCAAATATCAGACCTAACTTAGACACAACCGGCGTTATCCTCTAAAATATTAATCGCAACCAGGATTAATTTACTGTTTCGGTGTGGTGCCGCGTTACAACGTGATCCAATCCAGAAAAAGTCAAGGATCTGGCCAACAAGTATGCGAAAAATGCGAAAGTACGAGCCAGATGAGTGCAAATACCAGACCTAACCCAGACATAACCGGCGTTATCCTCTAAAATAGTATTCGCAACCGGGATTAATTGACTGTTTCGGTGTGGAACCACAGTACTACGGGATCCAAACCAGAATAAACCCAGGATCTTGCCAACAATTAGGCGAAAAACGCGTAAGTATGAGCCAGATGACTGCAAATACCAGAACTAACCCAGACATAACCAGCGTTATCCTCTAAAATACTATTCGGAACCAGATTTTATTGACAGTGTGTTACCACACTACTACGTGATCCAAGCCAGAAAAAGCCCAGGATCTGGCCAACAAGTATGCGAAAAGTGCGAAAGTACGAGCCAGATGAGGGCAAATCCCAGACCTAACCGAGACATAACCGGCGTTATCCTCTAAAATATCAATCGCAACCAGGTTTAATTGATTGTTTCGGTGTGGTACCGCATTACTTCGTGATCCAAACCAGAAAAAGGCCAGGATCCGGCCAAAAAGTATGCGAAAAACGCGAAAGTATAAGCCAGATGATTGCAAATACCAGAACTAACCCAGACATAACCAGCGGTGTCCTCAAAAATACTAATCGGAAACAGGTTTTATTGACTCTTTCAGTGTGGCACCACGTTACTACGTGGTCCAAGCCTGAAAAACCCCAGGATCTGGCCAACAAGTATGCGAAAAATGCGAAAGTAGGAGCCAGATGTGTGCAAGTACCAGAACTAACCCAAACGTAACCAGCGTTATCCTCTAAAATATTAATCCCAAACAGGTTTCGTTGGCTGTTTCGGTGTGGAACCACATTACGACGGGATCCAAACCAGAAAAAACTCTGGATCTGGCCAACAAGTATGCGAAAAACGCGAAAGTATGAGCCAGATGATTGCAAATACCAGAACTTACCCAGACATTACCGGCGTTATCCTCTAAAATATTAATCGCAACCAGGTTTGATTGACTGGTTCGGTGTGGTACCGCATTACTACGTGGTCCAAGCCAGAAAAAGGCCAGGATCTGCCCAACAAGTATGTGAGAAATGCGAAAGTACGAGCCAGATGATTGCTAATACCAGACCTAACCGAGACATAACCGGCGTTATCCTCTAAAATATTAATCGCAACCAGGATTAATTGACTGTTTCGGTGTGGTGCCGCGTTACAACGTGATCCAAACCACAAAAAGTCAAGGATCTGGCCAACAAGTATGCGGAAAATGCGAAAGTACGAGCCAGATGAGGGCAAATACCAGACCTAACCAAGACGTAACCGGCGTTATCCTCTAAAATATTAATCCCAACACAGGCTTAGTTGACTGTTTCGGTGTGGTACCGCATTACTACGTGATCCAAACAAGAAAAAACCCAGGATCTGGCCAACAAGTATGCGAAAAAAGCGAAAGTACGAGCCAGATGATTGCAAATACCAGAACTAACCCAGACATTACCGGCGGTATCCTCTAAAATATTAATCGCAAAGAGGTTTGATTGACTGTTTCGGTGTGGTACCGCATTCCTACGTGGTCCAAGCCAGAAAAAGGCCAGGATCTGCCCAACAAGTACGCAACAAACGCGTAAGTATGAGCCAGATGATTGCATATACCAGACCAAACCGAGACATAACCGGCGTTATCGTCTAAAATATTAATCGGAACCAGCTTTTATTGACTGTTTCGGTGTGGTACCACATTACTACGTGGACCAAGCCAGAAAAATGCCAGGATCTGGCCAACAAGTATGGGAAAAATGCGAAAGTACGAGCCAGATGAGGGCAAATCCCAGACCTAACCGAGACATAACCGGCGTTATCCTCTAAAATATTAATCGCATCCTGGATTAATTGAATGATTCAGTGTGGTACCAGATTACTACGTGGTCAAAGCCAGAAAAAGGCCAGGATCTGGCCAACAAGTATGCGGAAAATCTGAATGTATGAGCCTGATCAGAGCAAATCCCAGACCTAACATAGACCTAACATGCGTTATCCTCTAAAATATTGATCGAAACCAGGTTTAATGGACAGTTTCAGTGTGGTACCACATTACTACGTGATGCAAGCCAAAAAAAGCCCAGAATCTGGCCAACAAGTATGCGAAAAATGCGAAAGTACGAGCCAGATGAGGGCAAATACCAGACCTAACCCAGACATAACCGGCGTTATCCTCTAAAATATTACTCGGAACCAGGTTTAATTGACTGTTTCAGTGTGGTACCACATTACTACGTGATCCAAACCAGAATTAGGCCCAGGATCTGGCCAACAAGTATGCGAAAAATGCGAAAGTACGAGCCAGATGATTGCAAATACCAGAACTAACCCAGACATTACCGGCGATAACCTCTAAAATATTAATCGCAAACAGGTTTGATTGACTGTTTCGGTGTGGTACCGCATTCCTACGTGGTCCAAGCCAGAAAAAGGCCAGGATCTGCCCAGCAAGTATGCGAAAAACGCGTAACTATGAGCCAGATGATTGCATATACCAGAAATAAACCAGGCATAACCAGCGTTATCCACTAAAATACTATTAGGAACCAGCTTTTATTGACAGTGTGGTACAACATTACTACGTGATCCAAGCCAGAAAAAGCCCAGGATCTGGCCAACAAGTATGCGAAAAATGCGAAAGAACGAGCCAGATGAGGGCAAATCCCAGACCTAACCGCGACATAACCGGCGTTATCCTCTAAAATATTAATCGCAACCACGTTCAATTGACTGTTTCGGTGTGGAACCTCATTACTACGGGATCCAAACCAGAAAAAACCCTGGATCTGCCCAACAAGTATGCGAAAAACGCGTAACTATGAGCCAGATGATTGCATATACCAGAAATAACCCAGGCATAACCAGCGTTATCCACTAAAATACTATTAGGATCCAGCTTTTATTGACAGTGTGGTACCACATTACTTCGTGATCCAAGCCAGAAAAAGTCCAGGATCTGGCCAACAAGTATGCGAAAAATGCGAAAGTACGAGCCAGATGATTGCAAATACCAGAACTAACCCAGACATTACCGGCGTTATCCTCTAAAATATTAATCGCAACCAGGTTTGATTGACTGTTTCGGTGTGGTACCGCATTACTACGTGGTCCAAGCCAGAAAAAGGCCAGGATCTGCCCAACAAGTATGTGAAAAATGCGAAAGTACGAGCCAGATGATTGCAAATACCAGAACTAACCCAGACATTACCGGCGTTATCCTCTAAAATATTAATCGCAACCAGGTTTGATTGACTGAATCGGTGTGGTACCACATTACTGCCATGTCAAAGTCGGAAAAAGCCCAGGATCTGGCCAACAAGTATGCGAAAAATGCGAAAGAACGAGCCAGATGAGGGCAAATCCCAGACCTAACCGTGACATAACCGGCGTTATCCTCTAAAATATTAATCGCAACCTGGATTAATTGACTGTTTCAGTGTGGTACCACATTACTGCCATGTCAAAGCCTGAAAAAGCCCACGATCTGGCCAACAAGTATGCGAAAAATGCGAAAGTACGAGCCAGATGACTGCTAATGCCAGACCTAACCGAGACATAACCGGCGTTATCCTCTAAACTATTAATCGCAAACAGGTTTAATTGACTGTTTCGGTGTGGTACCGCATTACTACATGATCCAATCCGGAAAAAGCCCTGGATCTGGCCAACTAGTATGCGAAAAGTGCGAAAGTACGGGCCAGATGATTGCTAATACCAGACCAAACCGAGACATAACCGGCGTTATCCTCTAAAATATTAATCGCATACGGGTTTAATTCACTGTTTCGGTGTGGTACCGCATTCCTACGTGGTCCAAGCCAGGAAAAGGCCAGGATCTGCCCAACAAGTATGCGAAAAACGCGTAACTATGAGCCAGATGATTGCATATACCAGAAATAACCCAGGCATAACGAGCGTTATCCACTAAAATACTATTCGGAACCAGCTTCTATTGACTGTTTCAGTGTGGTACCACATTACTACGTGATCCAAACCAGAATTAGGCCCAGGATCTGGCCAACAAGTATGCGGAAAATCTGAATGTATGAGCCTGATCAGAGCAAATCCCAGACCTAACATAGACCTAACATGCGTTATCCTCTAAAATATTGATCGAAACCAGGTTTAATGGACAGTTTCAGTGTGGTACCACATTACTACGTGATGCAAGCCAAAAAAAGCCCAGAATCTGGCCAACAAGTATGCGAAAAATGCGAAAGTACGAGCCAGATGAGGGCAAATACCAGACCTAACCCAGACATAACCGGCGTTATCCTCTAAAATATTACTCGGAACCAGGTTTAATTGACTGTTTCAGTGTGGTACCACATTACTACGTGATCCAAACCAGAATTAGGCCCAGGATCTGGCCAACAAGTATGCGAAAAATGCGAAAGTACGAGCCAGATGATTGCAAATACCAGAACTAACCCAGACATTACCGGCGATAACCTCTAAAATATTAATCGCAAACAGGTTTGATTGACTGTTTCGGTGTGGTACCGCATTCCTACGTGGTCCAAGCCAGAAAAAGGCCAGGATCTGCCCAGCAAGTATGCGAAAAACGCGTAACTATGAGCCAGATGATTGCATATACCAGAAATAAACCAGGCATAACCAGCGTTATCCACTAAAATACTATTAGGAACCAGCTTTTATTGACAGTGTGGTACAACATTACTACGTGATCCAAGCCAGAAAAAGCCCAGGATCTGGCCAACAAGTATGCGAAAAATGCGAAAGAACGAGCCAGATGAGGGCAAATCCCAGACCTAACCGCGACATAACCGGCGTTATCCTCTAAAATATTAATCGCAACCACGTTCAATTGACTGTTTCGGTGTGGAACCTCATTACTACGGGATCCAAACCAGAAAAAACCCTGGATCTGCCCAACAAGTATGCGAAAAACGCGTAACTATGAGCCAGATGATTGCATATACCAGAAATAACCCAGGCATAACCAGCGTTATCCACTAAAATACTATTAGGATCCAGCTTTTATTGACAGTGTGGTACCACATTACTTCGTGATCCAAGCCAGAAAAAGTCCAGGATCTGGCCAACAAGTATGCGAAAAATGCGAAAGTACGAGCCAGATGATTGCAAATACCAGAACTAACCCAGACATTACCGGCGTTATCCTCTAAAATATTAATCGCAACCAGGTTTGATTGACTGTTTCGGTGTGGTACCGCATTACTACGTGGTCCAAGCCAGAAAAAGGCCAGGATCTGCCCAACAAGTATGTGAAAAATGCGAAAGTACGAGCCAGATGATTGCAAATACCAGAACTAACCCAGACATTACCGGCGTTATCCTCTAAAATATTAATCGCAACCAGGTTTGATTGACTGAATCGGTGTGGTACCACATTACTGCCATGTCAAAGTCGGAAAAAGCCCAGGATCTGGCCAACAAGTATGCGAAAAATGCGAAAGAACGAGCCAGATGAGGGCAAATCCCAGACCTAACCGTGACATAACCGGCGTTATCCTCTAAAATATTAATCGCAACCTGGATTAATTGACTGTTTCAGTGTGGTACCACATTACTGCCATGTCAAAGCCTGAAAAAGCCCACGATCTGGCCAACAAGTATGCGAAAAATGCGAAAGTACGAGCCAGATGATTGCTAATGCCAGACCTAACCGAGACATAACCGGCGTTATCCTCTAAACTATTAATCGCAAACAGGTTTAATTGACTGTTTCGGTGTGGTACCGCATTACTACATGATCCAATCCGGAAAAAGCCCTGGATCTGGCCAACTAGTATGCGAAAAGTGCGAAAGTACGGGCCAGATGATTGCTAATACCAGACCAAACCGAGACATAACCGGCGTTATCCTCTAAAATATTAATCGCATACGGGTTTAATTCACTGTTTCGGTGTGGTACCGCATTCCTACGTGGTCCAAGCCAGGAAAAGGCCAGGATCTGCCCAACAAGTATGCGAAAAACGCGTAACTATGAGCCAGATGATTGCATATACCAGAAATAACCCAGGCATAACGAGCGTTATCCACTAAAATACTATTCGGAACCAGCTTCTATTGACTGTTTCAGTGTGGTACCACATTACTACGTGATCCAAACCAGAATTAGGCCCAGGATCTGGCCAACAAGTATGCGAAAAATGCGAAAGTACGAGCCAGATGATTGCAAATACCAGAACTAACCCAGACATTACCGGCGTTATCCTCTAAAATATTAATCGCAACCAGGTTTGATTGACTGTTTCGGTGTGGTACCGCATTACTACGTGGTCCAAGCCAGAAAAAGGCCAGGATCTGCCCAACAAGTATGTGAAAAATGCGAAAGTACGAGCCAGATGATTGCAAATACCAGAACTAACCCAGACATTACCGGCGTTATCCTCTAAAATATTAATCGCAACCAGGTTTGATTGACTGAATCGGTGTGGTACCACATTACTGCCATGTCAAAGTCGGAAAAAGCCCAGGATCTGGCCAACAAGTATGCGAAAAATGCGAAAGAACGAGCCAGATGAGGGCAAATCCCAGACCTAACCGTGACATAACCGGCGTTATCCTCTAAAATATTAATCGCAACCTGGATTAATTGACTGTTTCAGTGTGGTACCACATTACTGCCATGTCAAAGCCTGAAAAAGCCCACGATCTGGCCAACAAGTATGCGAAAAATGCGAAAGTACGAGCCAGATGATTGCTAATGCCAGACCTAACCGAGACATAACCGGCGTTATCCTCTAAACTATTAATCGCAAACAGGTTTAATTGACTGTTTCGGTGTGGTACCGCATTACTACATGATCCAATCCGGAAAAAGCCCTGGATCTGGCCAACTAGTATGCGAAAAGTGCGAAAGTACGGGCCAGATGATTGCTAATACCAGACCAAACCGAGACATAACCGGCGTTATCCTCTAAAATATTCATAGCAACCACGTTTAATTGACTGTTTCGGTGTGCAACCTCATTACTACGGGATCCAAACCGGAAAAAACCCAGGATCTGGCCAACAAGTATGCGAAAAAAGCGAAAGTACGAGCCAGATGATTGCAAATACCAGAACTAACCCAGACATTACCGGCGTTGTCCTCTAAAATATTAATCACAAACAGGTTTGATTGACTGTTTCGGTGTGGTACCGCATTCGTACGTGGTCCAAGCCAGAAAAAGGCCAGGATCTGCCCAACAAGTATGCGAAAAACGCGTAAGTATGAGCCAGATGATTGCATATACCAGAAATAACCCAGGCATAACCAGCGTTATCCACTAAAATACTATTCGGAACCAGCTTTTATTGACAGTGTGGTACCACATTACTACGTGATCCAAGCCAGAAAAAGCCCAGGATCTGGCCAACAAGTATGCGAAAAATGCGAAAGTACGAGCCAGATGAGGGCAAATCCCAGACCTAACCGCGACATAACCGGCGTAATCCTCTAAAATATTAATCGCAACCACGTTCAATTGACTGTTTCGGTGTGGAACCTCATTACTACGGGATCCAAACCAGAAAAAACCCTGGATCTGGCCAACAAGTATGCGAAAAACGCGAAAGTATGAGCCAGATGATTGCAAATACCAGAACTTACCCAGACATTACCGGCGTTATCCTCTAAAATATTAATCGCAACCAGGTTTGATTGACTGGTTCGGTGTGGTACCGCACTACTACGTGGTCCAAGCCAGAAAAAGGCCAGGATCTGCCCAACAAGTATGTGAAAAATGCGAAAGTACGAGCCAGATGATTGCTAATACCAGACCTAACCGAGACATAACCGGCGTTATCCTCTAAAATATTAATCGCAACCAGGATTAATTGACTGTTTCGGTGTGGTGCCGCGTTACAACGTGATCCAAACCACAAAAAGTCAAGGATCTGGCCAACAAGTATGCGGAAAATGCGAAAGTACGAGCCAGATGAGGGCAAATACCAGACCTAACCAAGACGTAACCGGCGTTATCCTCTAAAATATTAATCCCAACACAGGCTTAGTTGACTGTTTCGGTGTGGTACCGCATTACTACGTGATCCAAACAAGAAAAAACCCAGGATCTGGCCAACAAGTATGCGAAAAAAGCGAAAGTACGAGCCAGATGATTGCAAATACCAGAACTAACCCAGACATTACCGGCGGTATCCTCTAAAATATTAATCGCAAACAGGTTTGATTGACTGTTTCGGTGTGGTACCGCATTCCTACGTGGTCCAAGCCAGAAAAAGGCCAGGATCTGCCCAACAAGTACGCAACAAACGCGTAAGTATGAGCCAGATGATTGCATATACCAGACCAAACCGAGACATAACCGGCGTTATCGTCTAAAATATTAATCGCAACCAGGTTTGATTGGCTGTTTCGGTGTGGTACCGCATTACTACGTGGTCCAAGCCAGAAAAAGGCCAGGATCTGCCCAACAAGTATGCGAAAAATGCGAGAGTACGAGCCGGATGATTGCTAATACCAGACCAAACCGAGACATAACCGGCGTTATCCTCTAAATTATTAATCGCAAACAGGTTTGATTGACTGTTTCGGTGTGGTACCGCATCCCTACGTGGTCAAAGCCAGAAAAAGGCCAGGATCTGCCCAACAAGTATGCGAAAATCGCGTAAGTATGAGCCAGATGATTGCATATACCAGACCAAACCGAGACATAACCGGCGTTATCGTCTAAAATATTAATCGGAACCAGATTTTATTGACTGTTTCAGTGTGGTGCCACATTACTACGTCACCCAAACCAGAAAAAACCCAGGATCTGCCCAACAAGTATGCGAAAAACGCGTATGTATGAGCCAGATGATTGCAAATACCGGAAATGACCCAGACATAACCAGCGTTATCCTCTAAAATACTATTCGGAACCAGCTTTTATTGGCAGTGTGGTACCACATTACTACGTGATCCAAGCCAGAAAAAGCCCAGGATCTGGCCAACATGTATGCGAAAAGTGCGAAAGTACGAGCCAGATGAGGGCAAATAACAGACCTAACCAAGACGTAACCGGCGTTATCCTCTAAAATATTAATCCCAACCAGGTTTAGTTGACTGTTTCGGTGTGGTACCGCATTACTACGTGATCCAAACCAGAAAAAACCCAGGATCTGACCAACGAGTAAGTATGAGCCAGATGATTGCAAATACCAGAAATAACCCAGACATAACAAGCGTTATCCTCTAAAGTACTATTTGGAACCAGCTTTTATTGACAGTGTGGTACCACATTACTACGTGATCCAAGCCAGAAAAAGCCCAGGATCTGGCCAACATGTATGCGAAAAGTGCGAAAGTACGAGCCAGATGAGGGCAAATCCCAGACCTAACCGAGACATAACAGGCGTTATCCTCTAAAATATTAATTGCAACCAGGTTTAATTGACTGTTTCGTTGTGGTACCGCATTAGTACGTGATGCAAACCAGAAAAAGCCCTGGATCTGGCCAACAAGTATGCGAAAAATGCGACAGTACGAGCCAGATGAGTGCAAATACCAGGACTAATCTAGACATAACCAGCGTTATCCTCTAAAATACTATTCGGAACCAACTTCTATTGACTGTTTCAGTGTGGTACCACATTACTACATGATCGAAACCAGAAAAAACCTACGATCTGGCCAACAATTATGCGAAAAATACGAAAGCTCGAGCCAGATGAGGGCAAATCCCAGACCTAACCGAGACATAACAGGCGTTATCCTCTAAAATATTAATTGCAACCAGGTTTAATTGACTGTTTCGGTGTGGTACCGCATTAGTACGTGAAGCAAACCAGAAAAAACCCAGGATCTGGCCAACAAGTATGCGAAAAACGCGAGAGTATGAGACAGATGACGGCAAATATCAGACCTAACTTAGACACAACCGGCGTTATCCTCTAAAATATTAATCGCAACCAGGATTAATTTACTGTTTCGGTGTGGTGCCGCGTTACAACGTGATCCAATCCAGAAAAAGTCAAGGATCTGGCCAACAAGTATGCGAAAAATGCGAAAGTACGAGCCAGATGAGTGCAAATACCAGACCTAACCCAGACATAACCGGCGTTATCCTCTAAAATAGTATTCGCAACCGGGATTAATTGACTGTTTCGGTGTGGAACCACACTACTACGGGATCCAAACCAGAATAAACCCAGGATCTTGCCAACAATTAGGCGAAAAACGCGTAAGTATGAGCCAGATGACTGCAAATACCAGAACTAACCCAGACATAACCAGCGTTATCCTCTAAAATACTATTCGGAACCAGATTTTATTGACAGTGTGTTACCACATTACTACGTGATCCAAGCCAGAAAAAGCCCAGGATCTGGCCAACAAGTATGCGAAAAGTGCGAAAGTACGAGCCAGATGAGGGCAAATCCCAGACCTAACCGAGACATAACCGGCGTTATCCTCTAAAATATCAATCGCAACCAGGTTTAATTGATTGTTTCGGTGTGGTACCGCATTACTTCGTGATCCAAACCAGAAAAAGGCCAGGATCCGGCCAAAAAGTATGCGAAAAACGCGAAAGTATAAGCCAGATGATTGCAAATACCAGAACTAACTCAGACATAACCAGCGGTGTCCTCAAAAATACTAATCGGAAACAGGTTTTATTGACTCTTTCAGTGTGGCACCACGTTACTACGTGGTCCAAGCCTGAAAAACCCCAGGATCTGGCCAACAAGTATGCGAAAAATGCGAAAGTAGGAGCCAGATGTGTGCAAGTACCAGAACTAACCCAAACGTAACCAGCGTTATCCTCTAAAATATTAATCCCAAACAGGTTTCGTTGGCTGTTTCGGTGTGGAACCACATTACGACGGGATCCAAACCAGAAAAAACCCGAGATCTGGCCAACAAGTAAGCGAAAAATGCGAAAGTACGAGCGAGATGAGGGCAAATACCGGACCTAACCCAGACATAACCGGCGTTATCCCCTAAAATACTAATCGCAAACAGGTTTGATTGACTGTTTCGGTGTGGTACCGTATTACTACGTGATCCAAACCAGAAAAAGGCCAGGATCTGGCCAACAAGTATGCGAAAAATGCGAAAGTACGAGCCAGATGAGGGCAAATCCCAGACCTAACCGAGACATAACCTGCGCTATCCTCTAAAATATTAATCCCAAACAGGTTTAGTTGACTGTTTCGGTGTGGAACCACATTACGACGGGATCCAAACCACAAAAAACCCGAGATCTGGCCAACAAGTAAGCGAAAAATGCGAAAGTACGAGCGAGATGAGGGCAAATACCGGACCTAACCGAGACATAACCTGCGCTATCCTCTAAAATATTAATCGCAACCAGGTTTAATTTACTGTTTCGGTGTGGTACCGTATTACTACGTGATCCAAACCAGAAAAAGGCCAGGATCTGGCCAACAAGTATGCGAAAAATGCGAAAGTACGAGCCAGATGAGGGCAAATATCAGACCTAACTTAGACACAACCGGCGTTATCCTCTAAAATATTAATCGCAACCAGGATTAATTGACTGTTTCGGTGTGGTGCCGCGTTACAACGTGATCCAAACCACAAAAAGTCAAGGATCTGGCCAACAAGTAAGCGAAAAATGCGAAAGTACGAGCCAGATGTGGGCAAATCCCAAACCTAACCGAGACATAACCTGCGCTATCCTCTAAAATATTAATAGCAACCAGGATTAATTGACTGTTTCGGTGTGGAACCTCATTACTACGGGATCCAAACCAGAAAAAACCCAGGATCTGGCCAACAAGTATGCGAAAAAAGCGAAAGTACGAGCCAGATGATTGCAAATACCAGAACTAACCCAGACATTACCGGCGTTATCCTCTAAAATATTAATCGCAAACAGGTTTGATTGACTGTTTCGGTGTGGTACCGCATTCCTACGTGGTCCAAGCCAGAAAAAGGCCAGGATCTGCCCAACAAGTATGCGAAAAACGCGTAAGTATGAGCCAGATGATTGCATATACCAGAAATAACCCAGGCATAATCAGCGTTATCCACTAAAATACTATTCGGAACCAGCTTTTATTGACAGTGTGGTACCACATTACTACGTGATCCAAGCCAGGAAAAGCCCAGGATCTGGCCTACAAGTATGCGAAAAATGCGAAAGTACGAGCCAGATGAAGGCAAATCCCAGACCTAACCGCGACATAACCGGCGTTATCCTCCAAAATATTAATCGCAACCACGTTCAATTGACTGTTTCGGTGTGGAACCTCATTACTACGGGATCCAAACCAGAAAAAACCCTGGATCTGGCCAACAAGTATGCGAAAAACGCGTAAGTACGAGCCAGATGATTGCAAATACCAGAACTTACCCAGACATTACCGGCGTTATCCTCTAAAATATTAATCGCAACCAGGTTTGATTGACTGTTTCGGTGTGGTACCGCATTACTACATGATCCAAACGAGAAAAAGCCCTGAATCTGGCCAACAAGTATGCGAAAAATGCGAAAGTACGAGCCAGATGAGTGCAAATACCAGAACTAACCCAAACGTAAACAGCGTTATCCTCCAAACTATTAATCGGAACCACCTTTTATTGACTGTTTCAGTGTGGTGCCACATTACTACGTTATCCAAACCAGAAAAAACCCAGGATCTGCCCAACAATTATGCGAAAAACGCGTATGTATGAGCCAGATGATTGCAAATACCGGAAATAACCCAGACATAACCAGCGTTATCCTCTAAAATACTATTCGGAATCAGCTTTTATTGTCAGTGTGGTACCACATTACTACGTGATCCAAGCCAGAAAAAGCCCAGGATCTGGCCAACATGTATGCGAAAAGTGCGAAAGTACGAGCCAGATGAGGGCAAATCCCAGACCTAACCGAGACATAACCTGCGTTATCCTCTAAAATATTAATCGCAACACAGGTTTAGTTGACTGTTTCGGTGTCGTACCGCATTACTACGTGATCCAAACAAGAAAAAACCCAGGATCTGGCCAACAAGTATGCGAAAAAAGCGAAAGTACGAGCCAGATGATTGCAAATACCAGAACTAACCCAGACATAACCAGCGTTATCCTCTAAAATACTATTCGGAACCAGCTTTTATTGACAGTGCGGTACCACATTACTACGTGATCCAAGCCAGAAAAGGCCCAGGATCTGGCCAACATGTATGCGAAAAGTGCGAAAGTACGAGCCAGATGAGGGCAAATAACAGACCTAACCAAGGCTTAACCGGCGTTATCCTCTAAAATATTAATCCCAACAAGGTTTAGTTGACTGTTTCGGTGTGGTACCGCATTACTACGTGATCCAAACCAGAAAAAGGCCAGGATCTGGCCAACAAGTATGCGAAAAACGAGTAAGTATGAGTTAGATGATTGCAAATACCAGGACTAATCTAGACATAACCAGCGTTAACCTCTAAAATACTACTCGGAACCAACTTCTATTGACTGTTTCAGTGTGGTACCACATTACTACATGATCCAAACCAGAAAAAGCCTAGGATCTGGGCAACAATTATGCGAAAAATACGAAAGCTCGAGCCAGATGAGGGCAAATCCGAGACCTAACCGAGACATAACCGGCGTTATCCTCTAAAATATTAATCGCAACCAGCTTTAATTGACTGTTTCGGTGTG
Source organism: Colletes latitarsis (assembly GCF_051014445.1). Classification (NCBI taxonomy): domain Eukaryota; kingdom Metazoa; phylum Arthropoda; class Insecta; order Hymenoptera; family Colletidae; genus Colletes; species Colletes latitarsis. The sequence goes on from NC_135137.1 coordinate 6,276,236, forward strand.
GTTACGCATTACTACGTGATCCAAACCAGAAAAAGGCCAGGATCTGGCCAACAAGTATGCGAAAAATGCGAAAGTACGAGCCAGATGAGGGTAAATACCAGACCTAACCCAGACATTACCGGCGTTATCCTCTAAAATATCTATCGCAACCAGTTTTAATTGATTGTTTCGGTGTGGTACCGCATTACTTCGTGATCCAAACCAGAAAAAGGCCAGGATCTGGCCAACAAGTATGCGAAAAATGCGAAAGATCGAGCCAGATGTGTGCAAGTACCAGAACTAACCCAAACGTAACCAGCGTTATCCTCTAAAATATTAATCCCAAACAGGTTTCGTTGACTGTTTCGGTGTGGAACCACATTACGACGGGATCCAAACCACAAAAAACCCGAGATCTGGCCAACAAGTAAGCGAAAAATGCGAAAGTACGAGCGAGATGAGGGCAAATACCGGACCTAACCCAGACATAACCGGCGTTATCACCTAATATACTAATCGGATCCAGCTTTTATTGACTGTTTCAGTGTGGTACCACATTACTACGTTATCCAAACCAGAAAAAACCCAGGATCTGCCCAACAAGTACGCGAAAAACGCGTAAGTATGAACCAGATGATTGCATATACCAGAACTAACCCAGACATAACCAGCGTTATCCTCTAAAATACTATTCGGAACCAGCTTTTATTGACAGTGTGTTACCACATTACTACGTGATCCAAGCCAGAAAAAGCCCAGGATCTGGCCAACAAGTATGCGAAAAATGCGAAACTACGAGCCAGATGAGGGCAAATACCAGACCTAACCAAGACGTAACCGGCGTTATCCTCTAAAATATTAATCCCAAACAGGTTTAGTTGACTGTTTCGGTGTGGAACCACATTACGACGGGATCCAAACAACAAAAAACCCGAGATCTGGCCAACAAGTAAGCAAAAATGCGAAAGTACGAGCGAGATGAGGGCAAATACCAGACCTAACCCAGCCATAACCGGCGTTAACCCCTGAAATACTAATCGGATCCAGCTTTTATTGACTGTTTCAGTGTGGTACCACATTACTACGTGATCCAAGCCAGAAAAAGCCCAGGATCTGGCCAACTAGTATGCGAGAAATGCAAAAGTACGAGCCAGATGAGGGCAAATACCGGAACTAACCGAGGCATAACCTGCGTTATCCTCTAAAATATTAATCGGAACCAGGTTTAATTGTCTGTTTCAGTGTGGTACCACATCACTGCCATGTCAAAGCCTGAAAAAGCCCAGGATCTGGCCAACAAGTATGCGAAAAATGCGAAAGTACGAGCGAGATGAGGGCAAATACCAGACCTAACCCAGCCATAACCGGCGTTAACCCCTGAAATACTAATCGGAAACAGGTTTTATTGACTGTTTCGGTGTGGTACCGCATTCCTACGTGGTCCAAGCTAGAAAAAGGCCAGGATCTGCCCAACAAGTATGCGAAAAACGCGTAAGTATGAGCCAGATGATTGCATATACCAGAACTAACCCAGGCATAACCAGCGTTATCCACTAAAATACTATTCGGGACCAGCTTTTATTGACAGTGCGGTACCACATTACTACGTGATCCAAGCCAGAAAAAGCCCAGGATCTGGCCAACAGGTATGCGAAAAATGCGAAAGTACGAGCCAGATGAGGACAAATCCCAGACCTAACCGCGACATAACCGGCGTTATCCTCTAAAATATCAATCGCAACCAGGTTTAATTGATTGTCTCGGTGTGGTACCGCATTACTACGTGATCCAAACCAGAAAAAACCCAAGATCTGCCCAACAAGTATGCGAAAAACGCGTAAGTATGAGCCAGATGATTGCAAATACCAGAACTAACCCAGACATAACCAGCGTTATCCTCTAAAACACTATTCGGAACCAGCTTTTATTGACAGTGTGTTACCACATGACTACGTGATCCAAGCCAGAAAACTGCCAGGATCTGGCCAACTAGTGTGCGAGAAATGCGAAAGTACGAGCCAGATGAGGGCAAATCCCAGACCTAACCGAGACATAACCTGCGCTATCCTCTAAAATATTAATCGCAACCAGGTTTAATTTACTGTTTCGGTGTCGTACCGTATTACTACGTGATCCAAACCAGAAAAAGGCCAGGATCTGGCCAACAAGTATGCGAAAAATGCGAAAGTACGAGCCAGATGAGGGCAAATATCAGACCTAACTTAGACACAACCGGCGTTATCCTCTAAAATATTAATCGCAACCAGGATTAATTGACTGTTTCGGTGTGGTGCCGCGTTACAACTTGATCCAAACCAGAAAAAGTCAAGGATCTGGCCAACAAGTATGCGAAAAATGCGAAAGTACGAGCCAGATGAGGGAAAATCCCAGACGTAACCGAGACATAACCTGCGCTATCCTCTAAAATATTAATAGCAACCACGTTTAATTGACTGTTTCGGTGTGGAACCTCATTATTACGGGATCCAAACCAGAAAAAACCCAGGATCTGGCCAACAAGTATGCGAAAAAAGCGAAAGTACGAGCCAGATGATTGCAAATACCAGAACTAACCCAAACATTACCGGCGTTATCCTCTAAAATATTAATCGCAAACAGGTTTGATTGACTGTTTCGGTGTGGTACCGCATTCCTCCGTGGTCCAAGCCAGAAAAAGGCCAGGATCTGCCCAACAAGTATGCGAAAAACGCGTAAGTATGAGCCAGATGATTGCATATACCAGAAATAACCCAGGCATAACCAGCGTTATCCTCTAAAATACTATTCGGAACCAGCTTTCATTGACAGTGTGGTACCACATTACTACGTGATCCAAGCCAGAAAAAGCCCAGGATCTGGCCAACATGTATGCGAAAAACGCGAAAGTATGAGCCAGATGATTGCAAATACCAGGACTAATCTAGACATAACCAGCGTTATCTTCTAAAATATTAATCGCAACCACGTTCAATTGACTGTTTCGGTTTGGAACCTCATTACTACGGGATCCAAACCAGAAAAAACCCTGGATCTGGCCGACAAGTATGCGAAAAACGCGAAAGTACGAGCCAGATGATTGCAAATACCAGAACTTACCCAGACATTACCGGCGTTATCCTCTAAAATATTAATCGCAACCAGGTTTGATTGACTGTTTCGGTGTGGTACCGCATTACTACATGATCCAAACCGGAAAAAGCCCTGAATCTGGCCAACAAGTATGCGAAAAATGCGAAAGTATGTGCCTGATGATTGCAAATACCAGAACTAACCCAAACATAACCAGCGTTATCCTCTAAAATACTATTCGGAACCAGCTTTTATTGACAGTGTGGTACCACATTACTACTTGATCCAAGCCAGAAAAAGCCCAGGATCTGGCCAACATGTATGCGAAAAACGCGAAAGTATGAGCCAGATGATTGCAAATACCAGGACTAATCTAGACATAACCTGCGTTATCCTCTAGAATACTATTCGGAACCAACTTCTATTGACTGTTTCAGTGTGGTACCACATTACTACATGATCCAAACCAAAAAAAGCCTTTTTTTTTTTTTTTTTTTTTTTTTGTACGTGGGGAAATCCTCATGGACACCCCGAGGCCCATAAGTAGGGGAGGGCCTCAGGGTAGTGCCAGACTCCTACCGGCTAAAACCCCACGGTGACCGTCCTCGGGCGCTGCGGCGGGGGACCGGGAACTCTAGTGAGACATCACAGAGTCCCCCGCCGCGCCTTGCCTATCGAGGCTCATCCCGGGGGGATTGACAACGTGTCCCTCCCCCCCTGATTTCTCCGCCGCAGACACCAGGTCACCCGACGCCCGCGGCCACGGGGCTGCCTTCGGTGCTCGGGTCCCTATCTCCGAGCACCTGCAGCCCACACCGGCGGCCCGTCCATCCCCCGGCCATCGACGTGGTGGCCGGAGTTGAACTTTGACAGGCCACCTACCCCTTCAGGAGCTATTGGAGTGGGCCAGGAGGCGAAGGTCGCCTCGCCCTGGTTCCTCTCCGAGCCCTCCCTCTTTGAGCGGGATGCGCGGCCTGCTCGCGCGCCCGCTCGGCGGCCTCCTTCTGTGACATAACTACCTCGCAGAAGGAGGCCACCACTTGCCATGTCCTCTCGCTGGCCACCATCTTGCCAACTACTGTGGCCAGCGAGAGGTTCCTCCCAACTTCCTGCAGCAGGACACGGCGCTCATCTGCCCACGCTGGGCAGGCTGCCAGCGTGTGCTGCGCCGTGTCCTGAGGATCCCCACAGTGGTGGCACACCGCCGTCGCCTCCTTCCCGATTCGACACAGGTACTCACCAAAGCAACCATGCCCGGTGAGCATCTGTGTCATCCTGTAGGACAACCTACCCGGTTTGTCCTGCCACTCTTGCCAATGTGGCAGGACTGCACCAACGGACCGTTGTGTGGCTCCACCAGCCTGAATTAGTTGGTGGAACCACATAAACAAAACGGTCCGTTGGGCATGGCGCCTCGTCCCTTCGACCGCTTGCCTCCTCTCCTCTGGCGGCCTCCCAGCCTCCTGAAGCTCCCTGGAATGCCGGAAAACCAATTGGTTTCTCCAGGCTAGGAGCTCCAAGGGCGGGAGACACGCCAGGGTAGTCGCCGCCTCGTGGGAGATGGTGCGATACCCTCTTACCACCCGGATTGCCAGCCGACGGTTGACGCGGCGCAGCATCTCCGTACTGCGCCGGCTGGCATCCAGTTGCGGGGCCCAAATAGGGGCCCCGTAGAGGGCAATTGAACGCACCACCTCCACATAGAGGCGGCGGACTCCAACATCAGGCCCCCCGATATTCGGAAGAAGGCGGCCTAACGCGGCAGCCGCCTTCTCCACGCGGGGGGCCAAGCGGTCGAAACGCTCGACGAAGCGCCACCGGCTGTCGAGGATCAAGCCCAGGTATTTCATATGGGCCTTCACCTCGACGTAGGCTGTCCCAACTCGGATCCGCAGGCCGGTCGGCGGCACCCCTCGGGGGCCAAGTCTCTGAAAGAACATGAACTCCGATTTCTGGGGCGCCACCTCTAGACCCAGCCTGCGAATTTCGGCGACGACGGTGGCCACCGCCACCTCCGCGGCCCGCGCAGTCCCTCTCCAGTCTGACCCGCTGACGAGCACCAGCGTGTCATCGGCATAACACGCCAGTGCTACGTCAGCGGGCAGCGGAACCCGCAGTACCGAGTCATAGCCGATGTTCCATAGCAGGGGTCCTAGAACCGACCCCTGCGGAACACCGCGTACGACTCCCCTCCGCATGCATACTCCATCACGGCCGGTGCAACTGATCCACCTGTCGCTTAGGTAGGACCCGACTATCCTCCTCAGGTATGGGGGCACACGATGAAAATCTAGCGCCCCCATAATCGCCTCCCAGGGCAGGGTGTTAAATGCATTGACGATATCTATTGATATCGCCAGAACCACCCTACCCTGGGAGGTGGCCCCCTGAGAGAGGGAGCGGACCAGCTCTATGGCATCGAGCGTGGACCGTCCCTCTCTAAAGCCAAATTGGCAGGGGGCCAAGTCGGGTCCTACTGTGGACAGGTGGTTGGAGAGGCGGGCAGCCACTATGCGTTCAAAGAGCTTGCCCGCCTCATCCAACAAACACACCGGCCGAACCAGAAGAAGACTAGGATCTGGCCAAAAATTATGCGAAAAATACGAAAGCTCGAGCCAGATGAGGGCAAATCCCAGAACTAACCGAGACATAACAGGCATGATCCTCTAAAATATTAATTGCAACCAGGTTTAATTGACTGTTTCGTTGTGGTACCGCATTAGTACGTGATGCAAACCAGAAAAAGCCCTGGATCTGGCCAACAAGTATGCGAGAAATGCGAAAGTACGAGCCAGATGAGTGCAAATACCAGACCTAACCCAGACATAACCGGCGTTATCCTCTAAAATATTATTCGCAACCGGGATTAATTGACTGCTTCGATGTGGAACCACACTACTACGGGATCCAAACCAGAATAAACCCAGGATCTTGCCAACAATTAGGCGAAAAGTGCGAAAGTACGAGCCAGATGAGGGCAAATCCCAGACCTAACCGAGACATAACCGGCGTTATCCTCTAAAATATTAATCGCAACCAGCTTTAATTGACTGTTTCGGTGTGGTACCGCATTACGACGTGATCCAAACCAGAAAAAGGCCAGGATCTGGCCAACAAGTATGCGGAAAATGCGAAAGTACGAGCCAGATGAGGGCAAATACCAGACCTAACCAAGACGTAACCGGCGTTATTCTCTAAAATATTCATCCCAACACAGGTTTAGTTGACTGTTTCGGTGTGGTACCGCATTACTACGTGATCCAAACCAGAAAAAACCCAGGATCTGGCCAACAAGTATGCGAAAAAAGCGAAAGTACGAGCCAGATGATTGCAAATACCAGAACTAACCCAGACATTACCGGCGTTATCCTCTAAAATATTAATCGCAAACAGGTTAGATTGACTGTTTCGGTGTGGTACCGCATTCCTACGTGGTCCAAGCCAGAATAAGGCCAGGATCTGCCCAACAAGTATGCGAAAAACGCGTAAGTATGAGCCAGATGATTGCATATACCAGAAATAACCCAGGCATAACCAGCGTTATCCTCTAAAATACTATTCGGAACCAGCTTTCATTGACAGTGTGGTACCACATTACTACGTGATCCAAGCCAGAAAAAGCCCAGGATCTGGCCAACATGTATGCGAAAAACGCGAAAGTATGAGCCAGATGATTGCAAATACCAGGACTAATCTAGACATAACCAGCGTTATCTTCTAAAATATTAATCGCAACCACGTTCAATTGACTGTTTCGGTTTGGAACCTCATTACTACGGGATCCAAACCAGAAAAAACCCTGGATCTGGCCGACAAGTATGCGAAAAACGCGAAAGTACGAGCCAGATGATTGCAAATACCAGAACTTACCCAGACATTACCGGCGTTATCCTCCAAAATATTAATCGCAACCAGGTTTGATTGACTGTTTCGGTGTGGTACCGCATTACTACATGATCCAAACCGGAAAAAGCCCTGAATCTGGCCAACAAGTATGCGAAAAATGCGAAAGTATGTGCCTGATGATTGCAAATACCAGAACTAACCCAAACATAACCAGCGTTATCCTCTAAAATACTATTCGGAACCAGCTTTTATTGACAGTGTGGTACCACATTACTACTTGATCCAAGCCAGAAAAAGCCCAGGATCTGGCCAACATGTATGCGAAAAACGCGAAAGTATGAGCCAGATGATTGCAAATACCAGGACTAATCTAGACATAACCTGCGTTATCCTCTAGAATACTATTCGGAACCAACTTCTATTGACTGTTTCAGTGTGGTACCACATTACTACATGATCCAAACCAAAAAAAGCCTTTTTTTTTTTTTTTTTTTTTTTTGTACGTGGGGAAATCCTCATGGACACCCCGAGGCCCATAAGTAGGGGAGGGCCTCAGGGTAGTGCCAGACTCCTACCGGCTAAAACCCCACGGTGACCGTCCTCGGGCGCTGCGGCGGGGGACCGGGAACTCTAGTGAGACATCACAGAGTCCCCCGCCGCGCCTTGCCTATCGAGGCTCATCCCGGGGGGATTGACAACGTGTCCCTCCCCCCCTGATTTCTCCGCCGCAGACACCAGGTCACCCGACGCCCGCGGCCACGGGGCTGCCTTCGGTGCTCGGGTCCCTATCTCCGAGCACCTGCAGCCCACACCGGCGGCCCGTCCATCCCCCGGCCATCGACGTGGTGGCCGGAGTTGAACTTTGACAGGCCACCTACCCCTTCAGGAGCTATTGGAGTGGGCCAGGAGGCGAAGGTCGCCTCGCCCTGGTTCCTCTCCGAGCCCTCCCTCTTTGAGCGGGATGCGCGGCCCTCTCGCGCGCCCGCTCGGCGGCCTCCTTCTGTGACATAACTACCTCGCAGAAGGAGGCCACCACTTGCCATGTCCTCTCGCTGGCCACCATCTTGCCAACTACTGTGGCCAGCGAGAGGTTCCTCCCAACTTCCTGCAGCAGGACACGGCGCTCATCTGCCCACGCTGGGCAGGCTGCCAGCGTGTGCTGCGCCGTGTCCTGAGGATCCCCACAGTGGTGGCACACCGCCGTCGCCTCCTTCCCGATTCGACACAGGTACTCACCAAAGCAACCATGCCCGGTGAGCATCTGTGTCATCCTGTAGGACAACCTACCCGGTTTGTCCTGCCACTCTTGCCAATGTGGCAGGACTGCTCCAACGGACCGTTGTGTGGCTCCACCAGCCTGAATTAGTTGGTGGAACCACATAAACAAAACGGTCCGTTGGGCATGGCGCCTCGTCCCTTCGACCGCTTGCCTCCTCTCCTCTGGCGGCCTCCCAGCCTCCTGAAGCTCCCTGGAATGCCGGAAAACCAATTGGTTTCTCCAGGCTAGGAGCTCCAAGGGCGGGAGACACGCCAGGGTAGTCGCCGCCTCGTGGGAGATGGTGCGATACCCTCTTACCACCCGGATTGCCAGCCGACGGTTGACGCGGCGCAGCATCTCCGTACTGCGCCGGCTGGCATCCAGTTGCGGGGCCCAAATAGGGGCCCCGTAGAGGGCAATTGAACGCACCACCTCCACATAGAGGCGGCGGACTCCAACATCAGGCCCCCCGATATTCGGAAGAAGGCGGCCTAACGCGGCAGCCGCCTTCTCCACGCGGGGGGCCAAGCGGTCGAAACGCTCGACGAAGCGCCACCGGCTGTCGAGGATCAAGCCCAGGTATTTCATATGGGCCTTCACCTCGACGTAGGCTGTCCCAACTCGGATCCGCAGGCCGGTCGGCGGCACCCCTCGGGGGCCAAGTCTCTGAAAGAACATGAACTCCGATTTCTGGGGCGCCACCTCTAGACCCAGCCTGCGAATTTCGGCGACGACGGTGGCCACCGCCACCTCCGCGGCCCGCGCAGTCCCTCTCCAGTCTGACCCGCTGACGAGCACCAGCGTGTCATCGGCATAACACGCCAGTGCTACGTCAGCGGGCAGCGGAACCCGCAGTACCGAGTCATAGCCGATGTTCCATAGCAGGGGTCCTAGAACCGACCCCTGCGGAACACCGCGTACGACTCCCCTCCGCATGCATACTCCATCACGGCCGGTGCAACTGATCCACCTGTCGCTTAGGTAGGACCCGACTATCCTCCTCAGGTATGGGGGCACACGATGAAAATCTAGCGCCCCCATAATCGCCTCCCAGGGCAGGGTGTTAAATGCATTGACGATATCTATTGATATCGCCAGAACCACCCTACCCTGGGAGGTGGCCCCCTGAGAGAGGGAGCGGACCAGCTCTATGGCATCGAGCGTGGACCGTCCCTCTCTAAAGCCAAATTGGCAGGGGGCCAAGTCGGGTCCTACTGTGGACAGGTGGTTGGAGAGGCGGGCAGCCACTATGCGTTCAAAGAGCTTGCCCGCCTCATCCAACAAACACACCGGCCGAACCAGAAGAAGACTAGGATCTGGCCAAAAATTATGCGAAAAATACGAAAGCTCGAGCCAGATGAGGGCAAATCCCAGAACTAACCGAGACATAACAGGCATGATCCTCTAAAATATTAATTGCAACCAGGTTTAATTGACTGTTTCGTTGTGGTACCGCATTAGTACGTGATGCAAACCAGAAAAAGCCCTGGATCTGGCCAACAAGTATGCGAGAAATGCGAAAGTACGAGCCAGATGAGTGCAAATACCAGACCTAACCCAGACATAACCGGCGTTATCCTCTAAAATATTATTCGCAACCGGGATTAATTGACTGCTTCGATGTGGAACCACACTACTACGGGATCCAAACCAGAATAAACCCAGGATCTTGCCAACAATTAGGCGAAAAACGCGAAAGTATGAGACAGATGATTGCAAATACCAGATCTAACCCAGACATAACCAGCGTTATCTTCTAAAATACTAATCGGAACCAGCTTTTATTGACTGTTTCAGTGTGGTACCACATTACTACGGGATCCAAACCAGAAAAAACCCAGGATCTGGCCAACAAGTATGCGAAAAACACGAGAGTATGAGACAGATGAGGGCAAATACTAGACCTTACCCAGACATAACCGGCGTTATCCCCTAAAATACTAATCGGAACCAGCTTTTATTGACTGTTTCAGTGTGGTACCACATTACGACGTGATCCAAACCAGAAAAAGGCCAGGATCTGGCCAACAAGTATGCGAAAAATGCGAAAGTACGAGCCAGATGAGGGCAAATACCAGACCTAACCGAGACATAACCTGCGTTATCCTCTAAAATATAAATCGGGACCAGGATTCATTGACTGTTTCAGTGTGGTACCACATTACTGCCATGTCAAAGCCCGAAAAACCCCACGATCTGGCCAACAAGTATGCGAAAAATGCGAAAGTATGAGCCTGATGAGGGCAAATCCCTGACCTAACCGAGACATAAGCGGCGTTATCCTCTAAAATATTAATCGCAACCAGCTTTAATTGACTGTTTCGGTGTGGTACCGCATTACTACGTGATCCAAACCAGAAAAAGGCCAGGATCCGGCCAACAAGTATGCGAAAAATGCGAAAGTACGAGCCAGATGATTGCTAATACCAGACCAAACCAAGACATAACCGGCGTTATCCTCTAAAATATTAATCGCAAACAGGTTTAATTGACTGTTTCGGTGTGGTACCGCATTACTACATGATCCAAACCAGAAAAAGCCCTGGATCAGGCCAACAAGTATGCGAAAAATGCGAAAGTAGGAGCCAGATGTGTGCAAGTACCAGAACTAACCCAAACGTAACCAGCGTTATCCTCTAAAATATTAATCCCAAACAGGTTTAGTTGACTGTTTCGGTGTGGAACCACATTACGACGGGATCCAAACCACAAAAAACCCGAGATCTGGCCAACAAGTAAGCGAAAAATGAGAAAGTACGAGCCAGATGAGGGCAAATACCGGACCCCACCCAGACATAACCGGCGTTATCCCCTAAAATACTAATCGGATCCAGCTTTTATTGACTGTTTCAGTGTGGTACCACATTACTACGTTATCCAAACCAGAAAAAACCCAGGATCTGCCCAACAGGTATGCGAAAAACGCGTAAGTATGAGCCAGATGATTGCAAATACCAGAACTAACCCAGACATAACCAGCGTTATCCTCTAAAATACTATTCGGAACCAGCTTTTATTGACAGTGTGTTACCACATTACTACGTGATCCAAGCCAGAAAAAGCCCAGGATCTGGTCAACAAGTATGCGAAAAGTGCGAAAGTACGAGCCAGATGAGGGCAAATCCCAGCCCTAACCGAGACATAAACGGCGTTATCCTCTCAAATATTAATCGCACCCAGCTTTAATTGACTGTTTCGGTGTGGTACCGCATTACTACGTGATCCACACCAGAAAACTGCCAGGATCTGGCCAACAAGTATGCGAAAAATGCGAAAGTACGAGCCAGATAAGGGCAGATACCAGACCTAACCAAGACGTAACCGGCGTCATCCTCTAAAATATTAATAAGAAACAGGTTTAGTTGGCTGTTTCGGTGTGGAACCACATTACGACGGGATCCAAACCACAAAAAACCCGAGATCTGGCCAACAAGTAAGCGAAAAATGCGAAAGTACGAGCGAGATGAGGGCAAATGCCAGACCTAACCGAGACATAACCTGCGCTATCCTCTAAAATATTAATCGCAACCAGGTTTAATTTACTGTTTCGGTGTCGTACCGTATTACTACGTGATCCAAACCAGAAAAAGGCCAGGATCTGGCCAACAAGTATGCGAAAAATGCGAAAGTACGAGCCACATGAGGGCAAATATCAGACCTAACTTAGACACAGCCGGCGTTATCCTCTAAAATATTAATCGCAACCAGGATTAATTGACTGTTTCGGTGTGGTGCCGCGTTACAACTTGATCGAAACCAGAAAAAACCCAGGATCTGGCCAACAAGTATGCGAAAAAAGCGAAAGTACGAGCCAGATGATTGCAAATACCAGAACTAACCCAGACATTACCGGCGTTATCCTCTAAAATATTAATCGCAAACAGGTTAGATTGACTGTTTCGGTGTGGTACCGCATTCCTACGTGGCCCAAGCTAGAAAAAGGCCAGGATCTGCCCAACAAGTATGCGAAAACGCGTAAGTATGAGCCAGATGATTGCATATACCAGAAATAACCCAGGCATAACCAGCGTTATCCACTAAAATACTATTCGGAACCAGCTTTTATTGACTGTGTGGTACCACATTACTACGTGATCCAAGCCAGAAAAAGCCCAGGATCTGGCCAACAAGTATGCGAAAAATGCCAAAGTACGAGCCAGATGAGGGCAAATCCCAGACGTAACCGCGACATAACCGGCGTTATCTTCTAAAATATTAATCGCAACCACGTTCAATTGACTGTTTCGGTGTGGAACCTCACTACTACGGGATCCAAACCAGAAAAAACCCTGGATCTGGCCAACAAGTATGCGAAAAATGCGAAAGTACGAGCCAGATGTGTGCAAGTACCAGACCAAACCGAGACATAACCGGCGTTATCCTCTAAAATATTAATCGCAAACAGGTTTAATTGACTGTTTCGGTGTGGTACCGCATTACTACATGATCCAAACCAGAAAAAACCCAGGATCTGCCCAACAAGTATGCGAAAAACGCGTATGTATGAGCCAGATGATTGCAAATACCGGAAATAACCCAGCCATAACCAGTGTTATCCTCTAAAATACTATTCGGAACCAGCTTTTATTGTCAGTGTGGTACCACATTACTACGTGATCGAAGCCAGAAAAAGCCCAGGATCTGGCCAACATGTATGCGAAAAGTGAGAAAGTACGAGCCAGATGAGGGCAAATCCCAGACCTAACCGAGACATAACCGGCGTTATCCTCTAAGATATTAATCGCAGCCAGCTTTAATTGACTGCTTCGGTGTGGTACCGCATTACTACGTGATCCAAACCAGAAAAAGGCCAGGATCTGGCCAACAAGTATGCGGAAAATGCGAAAGTACGAGCCAGATGAGGGCAAATACCAGACCTAACCAAGACGTAACCGGCGTTATCCTCTAGAATATTAATCCCAACCAGGTGTAGTTCACTGTTTCGGTGTGGTACCGCATTACTACGTGATCCAAACCAGAAAAAACCCAGGATCTGGCCAACATGTATGCGAAAAACGCGAAAGTATGAGCCAGATGATTGCAAATAACAGGACTAATCTCGACATAACCAGCGTTATCCTCTAAAATACTATTCGGAACCAGCTTCGTTCACAGTGTGCTACCACATTACTACGTGATCCATGCCAGAAAAAGCCCGGGATCTGGCCAACATGTATGCGAAAAGTGCGAAAGTACGAGCCAGATGAGGGCAAATCCCAGACCTAACCGAGACATAACCGGCGTTATCCTCTAAAATATTAATCGCAACCAGCTTTAATTGACTGTTTCGGTGTGGTACCGCATTACTACGTGATCCAAACCAGAAAAAGGCCAGGATCTGGCCAACAAGTATGCGAAAAATGTGAAAGTACGAGCCAGATGAGGGCATATACCAGACCTAACCAAGACGTAACCGGCGTTATCCTTTAAAATATTAATCCCAAACAGGTTTAATTGACTGTTTCGGTGTGGTACCGAATTACTACATGATCCAAACCAGAAAAAACCCTGAATCTGGCCAACAAGTATGCGAAAAATGCGAAAGTACGGGCCAGATGAGTGCAAATACCAGAACTAACCCAAACGTAAACAGCGTTATCCTCCAAACTAATAATCCGAACCAGCTTTTATTGACTGTTTCAGTGTGGTGCCACATTACTACGTGATCCAAGCCAGAAAAAGGCCAGGATCTGGCCAACAAGTATGCGGAAAATGCGAAAGTTCGAGCCAGATGAGGGCATATACCAGACCTAACCAAGACGTAACCGGCGTTATCCTCTAAAATATTAATCGCAACCAGCTTTAATTGACTGTTTCGGTGTGGTACCGCATTACTACGTGATCCAAACCAGAAAAAGGCCAGGATCTGGCCAACAAGTATGCGAAAAATGTGAAAGTACGAGCCAGATGAGGGCATATACCAGACCTAACCAAGACGTAACCGGCGTTATCCTCTAAAATATTAATCGCAACCAGCTTTAATTGACTGTTTCGGTGTGGTACCGCATTACTACGTGATCCAAGCCAGAAAAAGGCCAGGATCTGGCCAACAAGTATGCGGAAAATGCGAAAGTTCGAGCCAGATGAGGGCAAATCCCAGACCTTACCGAGACATAACTGGCGTTATCCTCTAAAATATTAATCGCAACCAGCTTTAATTGACTGTTTCGGTGTGGTACCGCATTACTACGTGATCCAAACCAGAAATGACCCAGGATCTGGCAAACAAGTATGCGAAAAATGCGAAAGTATGTGCCTGATGATTGCAAATACCAGAACTAACCCAAACATAACCAGCGTTATCCTCTAAAATACTATTCGGAACCAGCTTTCATTGACAGTGTGGTACCACATTACTACGTGATCCAAGCCAGAAAAAGCCCAGGATCTGGCCAACATGTATGCGAAAAACGCGAAAGTATGAGCCAGATGATTGCAAATACCAGGACTAATCTCGACATAACCAGCGTTATCCTCTAAAATACTATTCGGAACCAGCTTCGTTCACAGTGTGCTACCACATTACTACGTGATCCATGCCAGAAAAAGCCCGGGATCTGGCCAACATGTATGCGAAAAGTGCGAAAGTACGAGCCAGATGAGGGCAAATCTCAGACCTAACCGAGACATAACCGGCGTTATCCTCTAAAATATTAATCGCAATCAGCTTTAATTGACTGTTTCGATGTGGTACCGCATTACTACGTGATCCAAACCAGAAAAAGGCCAGGATCTGGCCAACAAGTATACGGAAAATGCGAAAGTACGAGCCAGATGAGGGCAAATCCCAGACCTTACCGAGACATAACCGGCGTTATCCTCTAAAATATTAATCGCAACCAGCTTTAATTGACTGTTTCGGTGTGGTACCGCATTACTGCGTGATCCAAACCAGAAAAAGGCCAACAAGTATGCGAAAAATGCGAAAGTACGAGCCAGATGAGGGCAAATACCAGACCTAGCCCAGACATAACCGGCGTTATCCCCTAAAATACTAATCGGAACCAGCTTTTATTGACTGTTTCAGTGTGGTACCACATTACGACGTGATCCAAACCAGAAAAAGGCCAGGATCTGGCCAACTAGTATGCGAGAAATGCGAAAGTACGAGCCAGATGAGGGAAAATCCCAGACCTAACCGAGACATAACCTGCGCTATCCTCTAAAATATTAATAGCAACCAGGTTTAATTTACTGTTTCGGTGTGGTACCGTATTACTACGTGATCCAAACCAGAAAAAACCCAGGATCTGGCCAACAAGTATGCGAAAATAGCGAAAGTACGAGCCAGATGATTGCAAATACCAGAACTAACCCAGACATTACCGGCGTTATCCTCTGAAGTATTAATCGCAAACAGGTTTGATTGACTGTTTCGGTGGGGTACCGCATTCCTACGTGGTCCAAGCCAGAAAAAGGCCAGGATCTGCCCAACAAGTATGCGAAAAACGCGTAAGTATGAGCCAGATGATTGCATATACCAGAAATAACCCAGGCATAACTAGCGTTATCCACTAAAATACTATTCGGAACCAGCTTTTATTGACAGTGTGGTAACACATAACTACGTGATCCAAGCCAGAAAAAGCCCAGGATCTGGCCAACAAGTATGCGAAAAATGCGAAAGTACGAGCCAGATGAGGGCAAATACCAGACCTAACCGCGACATAACCGGCGTTATCCTCTAAAATATTAATCGCAACCACGTTCAATTGACTGTTTCGGTGTGGAACCTCATTACTACGGGATCCAAACCAGAAAAAACCCTGGATCTGGCCAACAAGTATGCGAAAAACGCGAAAGTACGAGCCAGATGATTGCAAATACCAGAACTAACCCAGACATTACCGGCGTTATCCTCTAAAATATTAATCGCAGCCAGCTTTAATTGACTGTTTCGGTGTGGTACCGCATTACTACGTGATCCAAACCAGAAAAAGGCCAGGATCTGGCCAACAAGTATGCGGAAAATGCGAAAGTACGATCCAGATGAGGGCAAATACCAGACCTAACCAAGACGTAACCGGCGTTATCCTCTAGAATATTAATCCCAACCAGGTTTAGTTCACTGTTTCGGTGTGGTACCGCATTACTACGTGATCCAAACCAGAAAAAACCCAGGATCTGCCCAACGAGTATGCGAAAAGCGAGTAAGTATGAGCCAGATGATTGCAAATACCAGAAATAACCCAGACATAACCAGCGTTATCCTCTAAAATACTATTTGGAACCAGCTTTTATTGACAGTGTGGTACCACATTACTACGTGATCCAAGCCAGAAAAAGCCCGGGATCTGGCCAACATGTATGCGAAAAGTGCGAAAGTACGAGCCAGATGAGGGCAAATCTCAGACCTAACCGAGACATAACCGGCGTTATCCTCTAAAATATTAATCGCAACCAGCTTTAATTGACTGTTTCGGTGTGGTACCGCATTACTACGTTATCCAAACCAGAAAAAGGCCAGGATCTGGTCAACAACTGTGCGAAAAATGCGAAAGTTCGAGCCAGATGTGGGCAAATACCAGACCTAACCCAGACATAACCGGCGTTATCCTCTAAAATATTAATCGCAACCAGGATTAATTGACCGTTTTGGTGTGGTACCGCGTTGCTACGTGATCCAAACCAGGAAAAGGCCAGGATCTGGCCAACAAGTATGCGAAAAATGCGAAAGTATGAGCCAGATGGTTGGAAATACCAGAACTAACCCAGACATAACCGGCGTTATCCTCTAAAATATTAATCTCAACCAGGTTTAGTTGACTGTTTCGGTGTGGAACCACATTGCTACGGGATCCAAACCAGAAAAAACCCAGGATCTGGCCAAGAAGTATGCGTAAAACGCGAAAGTATGAGCCAGATGATTGCAAATAGCAGAAATAACCCAGACATAACCTGCGTTATCCTCTAAAATACTAATCGGAACCAGCTTTTGTTGACAGTGTGGTACCACATTTCTACGTGATCCAAACCAGAAAAAGCCCAGGATCTGGCCAACAAGTATGCGAAAAGTGCGTAAGCACGAACCTGATGGGGGCAAATACCAGAACTAACCCAGACATAACCGGCGTTATCCCCTAAAATACTAATCGGAACCAGCTTTTATTGACTGTTTCAGTGTGGTGGCACATTACTACGTGATACAAACCAGAAAAAGCCCAGGATCTGGCCAACTAGTATGCGAGAAATGCGAAAGTACGAGCCAGATGTGGGCAAATCCCAGACCTTACCGAGACATAACCTGCGCTATCCTCTAAAAATATTAATCGCAACCAGGTTTAATTTACTGTTTCGGTGTGGTACCGTATTACTACGTGATCCAAACCACAAAAAGGCCAGGATCTGGCCAACAAGTATGCGAAAAATGCGAAAGTACGAGCCAGATGAGGGGGCTCGAATATCATCGAGTCCCCCCTTGTCTCAGGGCGGTCGTCGGGGATTATCTCCGCGGCAGGTGGATCGAGTATCCGGGCCGGGATGGTGATATGCGGAGGGAGGTGTACTGCGGTGTTCCGCAGGGGTCGGTCCTCGGGCCACTCCTGTGGAACATCGCGTACGACTCGGTGTTGCGGGCCGGCCTCCCCGACGGCGTCAGCACGGTGTGTTATGCGGATGACACACTGGTGCTGGCCGTCGGGGCGCACTGGGGGAGGGCCATGCGTCGCGCGGAGGAGGGGTCGCAACGCGTCGTCGACCGGATCAGGGGGATGGGGATGACGGTGGCGGTCCATAAGACCGAGGTGATTGCGTTTCATTCACCTCGGCAGGATCCGCCACCCCCTCTGATTCGGGTGGGTGGGGCTGACATCGAGGTGAAGCCCCAGATCAGGTATCTGGGGCTGATCCTCGATAGCCACTGGCGTTTCGAGAAGCATTTCCGCTGCCTGGTCCCCCGGTTGGAAAGGATGGTTGCGGCTCTGGGCCGCATCCTGCCCAACTTGGGGGGCCCGGCGGGCCGAGTTCGTCACCTCTATGTGGCAATGGTCCAGTCGGTGGCCCTATACGGGGCCCCCGTCTGGGCGGACGACCTGGCTGCCTCCCGGCGCAGCATGACTATGCTGCGTCGGGTGCAGAGGCGCATGGCGCTCAGGGTCGTCCGCGGGTATCGGACCATGTCACATGAGGCGGCGACGGTTCTAGCGGGGATGCCGCCCATGGACCTGCTCGCGCGGTCGCACGCGGTGATGTACCGGCACCGCGTCGCCCGTCGCGCGGGGGTGGGGGTGGTCCCGGGCGGGCAGGAACCTGCTTGGGGCGATTTGAAGCGCCAGGCCCGGCAGTCCGTGTTGCTCGCGTGGCAGGAGCGGCTGGCTCTGCCAACCGCGGGGCACCGGACTGTCGGGGCTGTTCGGCCACTCCTGAAGGAGTGGCTGGACAGAGGCCATGGCAGCCTCACCTACCGGCTGGCACAGGTATTTTCCGGGCATGGCAGCTTCGGAAGATACCTGTGCCGGATAGGGAAGGAGCCGACGGCGCGTTGCTGCCACTGCGACGCTGAGCAGGACACGGCGGATCATACCCTGGAGGTATGCCCCGCGTGGGAGGGGGAGCGCCGTGTCCTGGTCGGCGTCGTCGGGCGGGATGTCTCGCTGCCGGGCGTGGTGCGCGCCATGCTCGGCAGCGAGGAGAAGTGGAGGGCCGTGGCCTCCTTCTGCGAGAACGTAATGTTGCAGAAGGAGGCCGCGGGGAGGGAGCGTGAGCTTCAGCGGCGCGCTGAAGCTCGCGCTCGTGCGGTGGCCCGAGGTCGTCGACCGGTCGCGAGGCGTCGCGGGCGGCCGCCTCGGCGTGGCGGATGACCTAGGCTGGGAGGGGGGTCCTGAGGGGACCCTCCTCCCGCCAGGCGGCGCCGGGTCGGACCGGTTGGGGGTAGGAGTGCCTCCCCCTACCGGTCCGACGCAAGGGGTGGCACCCTCGGCGGTCTGGTGCGGCCATGAACGCCCGGCCGCCGAGGGGAGGAAACGGGGTCGCGGGCGGTTGCGAGTTGGGGCTCGCAGGCGCCACTAAACGCGGCCCCGGGACGGATAGCGGCGGGATGGAGTGGCCCCGTCCCGCCGCTATGAGGCAGTGTGTCTACTGGGGGGACCGATTGTCCCCCCGGGGGATGGGCGCGAAAGCGCGGGCACGGGGAGGATACCGGAAGAATGCTTCGAGCGATTCCCGGTATCCTCCCAAAGCGTGCCGAAGGGTCACCGTGGGGTTTTTAGTGGGTAGGTCCCGCGCCTGTCGTTGTACGGGCGCGGGGAATCCCACACACCCCTCCCACCTCTCCCCAAGGAGGTGGGAGGGAGTCTTTCGAAGATTTTCCCCACGACAAAAAAAAAAAAAAAAAAAAAAAAAAAAAAAAGTACGAGCCAGATGAGGGCAAATACCAGACCTAACCCAGACATAACCGGCGTTATCCTCTAAAATATTAATCGCAACCAGCTTTAATTGACTGTTTGGGTGTGCTACCGCATTACTACGTTATCCATACCAGAAAAAGGCCAGGATCTGGCCAACAAGTATGCGAAAAATGCGAAAGTATGTGCCTGATGATTGCAAATACCAGAACTAACCCAACCATAACCAGCGTTATCCTCCAAAATATTAATCGTAACCAGGTTTAATTGACTGTTTGGGTGTGGTGCCGCGTTACAACGTGCTCCAAACCAGAAAAAGGCCAGGATCTGGCCAACAAGTATGCGAAAAATGCGAAAGTATGAGTCAGATGAGGGCAAATACCAGACCTAATCCAGACATAACCGGCGTTATCCCCTAAAATACTAATCGGAACCAGGTTTAATTTAATGTTTCAGAGTGGTACCGTATTACTACGTGATCCAAACCAGAAAAAGCCCAGGATCTGGCCAACTAGTATGCGAGAAATGCGAAAGTATGAGCCAGGTGAGGGCAAATACCAGACCTAACCGAGACATAACCTGCGCTATCCTCTAAAATATTAATCGGAACCAGGATAAATTGACTGTTCAAGTGTGGTACCACATTAGTGTCATGTCAAAGCCCGAAAAAGCCCACGATCTGGCCAACAAGTATGCGAATAACGAGTAAGTATGAGACAGATGAGGGCAAATACCGGACCTAACCCAGACATAACCGGCGTTATCCCCTAAAATACTATCTGGAACCAGCTTTTATTGACAGTGTGATACCACATTACGACGTGATCCAAACCAGAAAAAGCCCAGGATCTGGCCAACTAGTATGCGAGAAATGCGAAAGTATGAGCCAGATCAGGGCAAATCCCAGACCTAACCGAGACATAACCTGCGCTATCCTCTAAGATATTAATCGCAACCAGGTTTAATTTACTGTTTCGGTGTGGTACCACATTTCTACGTGATCCAAACCAGAAAAAGCCCAGGATCTGGCCAACAAGTATGCGAAAAGTGCGAAAGTACGAGCCAGATGATGGCAAATCCCAGACCTAACCGAGACATAACCGGCGTTATCCTCTAAAATATTAATCGCAACCAGTTTAATTGACTGTTTCGGTGTGGAACATCATTACTACGGGATCCAAATCAGAGAAAACCCAGGATCTGGCCAACTAGTATGCGAAAAATGCGAAAGTACGAACCAGATGGGGGCAAATACCAGAACTAACCCAGACATAACCGGCGTTATCCCCTAAAATACTAATCGGAACCAGCTTTTATTGACTGTTTCAGTGTGGTACCATATTACTACGTGATACAAACCAGAAAAAGGCCAGGATCTGGCCAACTAGTATGCGAGAAATGCGAAAGTACGAGCCAGATGTGGGCAAATCCCAGACCTAACCGAGACAAAACCTGCGCTACCCTCTGAAAATATCAATCGCAACCAGGTTTAATTTACTGTTTCGGTGTGGTACCGTATTACTACGTGATCCAAACCAGAAGAAGGCCAGGATCTGGCCAACTAGTATGCGAGAAATGCGAAAGTATGAGCCAGGTGAGGGCAAATACCAGACCTAACCGAGGCATGCGTTATCCTCTAAAATATTAATCGGAACCAGGTTTAATTGACTGTTTCAGTGTGGTACCACATTACTGCCATGTCAAAACCTGAAAAAGCTCAGGATCTGGCCAACAAGGATGCGAAAAATGGGGAAGTACGAGCCAGATGAGGGTAAATCCCAGACCTAAACGAGACATAACCGGCGTTATCCCCTAAAATACTAATCGGAACCAGCTTTTATTGACTGTTTCAGTGTGGTACCACATTACGACGTTGTCCAAACCAGAAAAAGCCCAGGATCTACCCAACAAGTATGCGAGAAATGCGAAAGTACGAGCCAGATGATTGCTAATACCAGACCTAACCGAGACATAACCGGCGTTATCCTCTAGAATATTAATCGCAAACAGGTTTTATTGACTGTTTCGGTGTGGTACCGCATTACTACCTGATCCAATCCGGAAAAAGCCCTGGATCTGGCCAACTAGTATGCGAAAAGTGCGAAGGTACGAGCCAGATGATTGCTAATACCAGACCAAACCGAGACATAACCGGCGTTATCCTCTAAAATATTAATCGCAAACAGGTTTAATTGACTGTTTCGGTGTGGTACCGCATTACTACATGATCCAATCCAGAAAAAGCCCTGGATCTGGCCAATAAGTATGCGAAAAATGCGTCAGTACGAGCCAGATGAGTGCAAATACCAGAACTAACCCAAACGTAACCAGCGTTATCTTCCAAACTATTAATCGGAACCAGCTTTTATTGAGTGTTTCAGTATGGTACCACATTACTACGTTATCCAAACCAGAAAAAACCCAGTATCTGCCCAATAAGTATGCGAAAAACGCGTAAGTATGAGCCAGATGACTGCAAATACCAGAACCAACCCAGACATAACCAGCGTTATCCTCTAAAGACTATTCGGAACCAGCTTTTATTGACAGTGTGGAACCACATTACTACGTGATCCAAGCCAGAAAAAGCCCAGGATCTGGCCAACAAGTATGCGAAAAGTGCGAAAGTACGAGCCAGATGAGGGCAAATCCCAGACCTAACCGAGAGATAACCTGCGCTATCCTCTAAAATATTAATTGCAACCAGGTTTAATTTACTGTTTCGGTATGGTACCGTATTACTACGTGATCCAAACCAGAAAAAGGCCAGGATCTGGTCAACAACTATGCAAAAAATGCGAAAGTACTAGCCAGATGAGGGCAAATACCAGACCTGACCCAGACATAACCGGCATTATCCTCTAAAATATTAATCGCAACAAGGTTTAATTGACTGTTTCAGTGTGGTACCACATTACTACGTGGTACAAGCCAGAATAGGGCCAGGATCTGGCCAACAAGTCAGCGAAAAGTGCGAAAGTACGAGCCAGATGAGGGCAAATACCAGAACTAACCGAGACATAACAGGCGTTATCCTCTAAAATATTAATCGCAACCAGGATTAATTGACTGTTTAGGTGTGGTACCGCGTTACTACGTGGTCCAAGCCAGAAAAAGGCCAGGAACTGGCCAACAAGTATGCGAAAAACGCGAAAGTATGAGCCAGATGATTGCAAATGCCAGAACTAACCCAGACATAACCAGCGTTATCCTCTAAAATACTAATCGGAACCAGCTTCTATTGACTGTCTCAGTGTGGTACCACATTTCTACGTGATCCAAACCAGAAAAAGGCCAGGATCTGGCCAAGAAGTATGCGAAAAACGCGAAAGTATGAGCCAGATGATTGCAAATAACAGGACTAATCTCGACATAACCAGCGTTATCCTCTAAAATACTATTCGGAACCAGCTTCGTTCACAGTGTGCTACCACATTACTACGTGATCCATGCCAGAAAAAGCCCGGGATCTGGCCAACATGTATGCGAAAAGTGCGAAAGTACGAGCCAGATGAGGGCAAATCCCAGACCTAACCGAGACATAACCGGCGTTATCCTCTAAAATATTAATCGCAACCAGCTTTAATTGACTGTTTCGGTGTGGTACCGCATTACTACGTGATCCAAACCAGAAAAAGGCCAGGATCTGGCCAACAAGTATGCGAAAAATGTGAAAGTACGAGCCAGATGAGGGCATATACCAGACCTAACCAAGACGTAACCGGCGTTATCCTTTAAAATATTAATCCCAAACAGGTTTAATTGACTGTTTCGGTGTGGTACCGAATTACTACATGATCCAAACCAGAAAAAGCCCTGAATCTGGCCAACAAGTATGCGAAAAATGCGAAAGTACGGGCCAGATGAGTGCAAATACCAGAACTAACCCAAACGTAAACAGCGTTATCCTCCAAACTAATAATCCGAACCAGCTCTTATTGACTGTTTCAGTGTGGTGCCACATTACTACGTTATCCAAACCAGAAAACACCCAGGATCTGCCCAACAAGTATGCGAAAGACGCGTATGTATGAGCCAGATGAGGGCAAATCCCAGACCTAACCGAGACATAACCGGCGTTATCATCTAAAATATTAATCGCAATCTGCTTTAATTGACTGTTTCGGTGTGGTACCGCATTACTACGTGATCCAAGCCAGAAAAAGGCCAGGATCTGGCCAACAAGTATGCGGAAAATGCGAAAGTTCGAGCCAGATGAGGGCAAATCCCAGACCTTACCGAGACATAACCGGCGTTATCCTCTAAAATATTAATCGCAACCAGCTTTAATTGACTGTTTCGGTGTGGTACCGCATTACTACGTGATCCAAACCAGAAATGACCCAGGATCTGGCAAACAAGTATGCGAAAAATGCGAAAGTATGTGCCTGATGATTGCAAATACCAGAACTAACCCAAACATAACCAGCGTTATCCTCTAAAATACTATTCGGAACCAGCTTTCATTGACAGTGTGGTACCACATTACTACGTGATCCAAGCCAGAAAAAGCCCAGGATCTGGCCAACATGTATGCGAAAAACGCGAATGTATGAGCCAGATGATTGCAAATACCAGGACTAATCTCGACATAACCAGCGTTATCCTCTAAAATACTATTCGGAACCAGCTTCGTTCACAGTGTGCTACCACATTACTACGTGATCCATGCCAGAAAAAGCCCGGGATCTGGCCAACATGTATGCGAAAAGTGCGAAAGTACGAGCCAGATGAGGGCAAATCTCAGACCTAACCGAGACATAACCGGCGTTATCCTCTAAAATATTAATCGCAATCAGCTTTAATTGACTGTTTCGATGTGGTACCGCATTACTACGTGATCCAAACCAGAAAAAGGCCAGGATCTGGCCAACAAGTATACGGAAAATGCGAAAGTACGAGCCAGATGAGGGCAAATCCCAGACCTTACCGAGACATAACCGGCGTTATCCTCTAAAATATTAATCGCAACCAGCTTTAATTGACTGTTTCGGTGTGGTACCGCATTACTGCGTGATCCAAACCAGAAAAAGGCCAACAAGTATGCGAAAAATGCGAAAGTACGAGCCAGATGAGGGCAAATACCAGACCTAGCCCAGACATAACCGGCGTTATCCCCTAAAATACTAATCGGAACCAGCTTTTATTGACTGTTTCAGTGTGGTACCACATTACGACGTGATCCAAACCAGAAAAAGGCCAGGATCTGGCCAACTAGTATGCGAGAAATGCGAAAGTACGAGCCAGATGAGGGAAAATCCCAGACCTAACCGAGACATAACCTGCGCTATCCTCTAAAATATTAATAGCAACCAGGTTTAATTTACTGTTTCGGTGTGGTACCGTATTACTACGTGATCCAAACCAGAAAAAACCCAGGATCTGGCCAACAAGTAGGCGAAAATAGCGAAAGTACGAGCCAGATGATTGCAAATACCAGAACTAACCCAGACATTACCGGCGTTATCCTCTAAAGTATTAATCGCAAACAGGTTTGATTGACTGTTTCGGTGGGGTACCGCATTCCTACGTGGTCCAAGCCAGAAAAAGGCCAGGATCTGCCCAACAAGTATGCGAAAAACGCGTAAGTATGAGCCAGATGATTGCATATACCAGAAATAACCCAGGCATAACTAGCGTTATCCACTAAAATACTATTCGGAACCAGCTTTTATTGACAGTGTGGTAACACATAACTACGTGATCCAAGCCAGAAAAAGCCCAGGATCTGGCCAACAAGTATGCGAAAAATGCGAAAGTACGAGCCAGATGAGGGCAAATACCAGACCTAACCGCGACATAACCGGCGTTATCCTCTAAAATATTAATCGCAACCACGTTCAATTGACTGTTTCGGTGTGGAACCTCATTACTACGGGATCCAAACCAGAAAAAACCCTGGATCTGGCCAACAAGTATGCGAAAAACGCGAAAGTACGAGCCAGATGATTGCAAATACCAGAACTAACCCAGACATTACCGGCGTTATCCTCTAAAATATTAATCGCAGCCAGCTTTAATTGACTGTTTCGGTGTGGTACCGCATTACTACGTGATCCAAACCAGAAAAAGGCCAGGATCTGGCCAACAAGTATGCGGAAAATGCGAAAGTACGATCCAGATGAGGGCAAATACCAGACCTAACCAAGACGTAACCGGCGTTATCCTCTAGAATATTAATCCCAACCAGGTTTAGTTCACTGTTTCGGTGTGGTACCGCATTACTACGTGATCCAAACCAGAAAAAACCCAGGATCTGCCCAACGAGTATGCGAAAAGCGAGTAAGTATGAGCCAGATGATTGCAAATACCAGAAATAACCCAGACATAACCAGCGTTATCCTCTAAAATACTATTTGGAACCAGCTTTTATTGACAGTGTGGTACCACATTACTACGTGATCCAAGCCAGAAAAAGCCCGGGATCTGGCCAACATGTATGCGAAAAGTGCGAAAGTACGAGCCAGATGAGGGCAAATCTCAGACCTAACCGAGACATAACCGGCGTTATCCTCTAAAATATTAATCGCAACCAGCTTTAATTGACTGTTTCGGTGTGGTACCGCATTACTACGTTATCCAAACCAGAAAAAGGCCAGGATCTGGTCAACAACTGTGCGAAAAATGCGAAAGTTCGAGCCAGATGTGGGCAAATACCAGACCTAACCCAGACATAACCGGCGTTATCCTCTAAAATATTAATCGCAACCAGGATTAATTGACCGTTTTGGTGTGGTACCGCGTTGCTACGTGATCCAAACCAGGAAAAGGCCAGGATCTGGCCAACAAGTATGCGAAAAATGCGAAAGTATGAGCCAGATGGTTGGAAATACCAGAACTAACCCAGACATAACCGGCGTTATCCTCTAAAATATTAATCTCAACCAGGTTTAGTTGACTGTTTCGGTGTGGAACCACATTGCTACGGGATCCAAACCAGAAAAAACCCAGGATCTGGCCAAGAAGTATGCGTAAAACGCGAAAGTATGAGCCAGATGATTGCAAATAGCAGAAATAACCCAGACATAACCTGCGTTATCCTCTAAAATACTAATCGGAACCAGCTTTTGTTGACAGTGTGGTACCACATTTCTACGTGATCCAAACCAGAAAAAGCCCAGGATCTGGCCAACAAGTATGCGAAAAGTGCGTAAGCACGAACCTGATGGGGGCAAATACCAGAACTAACCCAGACATAACCGGCGTTATCCCCTAAAATACTAATCGGAACCAGCTTTTATTGACTGTTTCAGTGTGGTGGCACATTACTACGTGATACAAACCAGAAAAAGCCCAGGATCTGGCCAACTAGTATGCGAGAAATGCGAAAGTACGAGCCAGATGTGGGCAAATCCCAGACCTTACCGAGACATAACCTGCGCTATCCTCTAAAAATATTAATCGCAACCAGGTTTAATTTACTGTTTCGGTGTGGTACCGTATTACTACGTGATCCAAACCACAAAAAGGCCAGGATCTGGCCAACAAGTATGCGAAAAATGCGAAAGTACGAGCCAGATGAGGGCAAATACCAGACCTAACCCAGACATAACCGGCGTTATCCTCTAAAATATTAATCGCAACCAGCTTTAATTGACTGTTTGGGTGTGCTACCGCATTACTACGTTATCCATACCAGAAAAAGGCCAGGATCTGGCCAACAAGTATGCGAAAAATGCGAAAGTATGTGCCTGATGATTGCAAATACCAGAACTAACCCAACCATAACCAGCGTTATCCTCCAAAATATTAATCGTAACCAGGTTTAATTGACTGTTTGGGTGTGGTGCCGCGTTACAACGTGCTCCAAACCAGAAAAAGGCCAGGATCTGGCCAACAAGTATGCGAAAAATGCGAAAGTATGAGTCAGATGAGGGCAAATACCAGACCTAATCCAGACATAACCGGCGTTATCCCCTAAAATACTAATCGGAACCAGGTTTAATTTAATGTTTCAGAGTGGTACCGTATTACTACGTGATCCAAACCAGAAAAAGCCCAGGATCTGGCCAACTAGTATGCGAGAAATGCGAAAGTATGAGCCAGGTGAGGGCAAATACCAGACCTAACCGAGACATAACCTGCGCTATCCTCTAAAATATTAATCGGAACCAGGATAAATTGACTGTTCAAGTGTGGTACCACATTAGTGTCATGTCAAAGCCCGAAAAAGCCCACGATCTGGCCAACAAGTATGCGAACAACGAGTAAGTATGAGACAGATGAGGGCAAATACCGGACCTAACCCAGACATAACCGGCGTTATCCCCTAAAATACTATCTGGAACCAGCTTTTATTGACAGTGTGATACCACATTACGACGTGATCCAAACCAGAAAAAGCCCAGGATCTGGCCAACTAGTATGCGAGAAATGCGAAAGTATGAGCCAGATCAGGGCAAATCCCAGACCTAACCGAGACATAACCTGCGCTATCCTCTAAGATATTAATCGCAACCAGGTTTAATTTACTGTTTCGGTGTGGTACCACATTTCTACGTGATCCAAACCAGAAAAAGCCCAGGATCTGGCCAACAAGTATGCGAAAAGTGCGAAAGTACGAGCCAGATGAGGGCAAATCCCAGACCTAACCGAGACATAACCGGCGTTATCCTCTAAAATATTAATCGCAACCAGTTTAATTGACTGTTTCGGTGTGGAACATCATTACTACGGGATCCAAATCAGAGAAAACCCAGGATCTGGCCAACTAGTATGCGAAAAATGCGAAAGTATGAGCCAGATGAGGGCAAATCCCAGACCTAACCGAGACATAACCTGCGCTATCCTCTAAGATATTAATCGCAACCAGGTTTAATTGACTGTTTCGGTGTGGAACCACATTACGACGGGATCCAAACCACAAAAAACCCGAGATCTGGCCAACAAGTAAGCGAAAAATGCGAAAGTACGAACCAGATGGGGGCAAATACCAGAACTAACCCAGACATAACCGGCGTTATCCCCTAAAATACTAATCGGAACCAGCTTTTATTGACTGTTTCAGTGTGGTACCATATTACTACGTGATACAAACCAGAAAAAGGCCAGGATCTGGCCAACTAGTATGCGAGAAATGCGAAAGTACGAGCCAGATGTGGGCAAATCCCAGACCTAACCGAGACAAAACCTGCGCTACCCTCTGAAAATATCAATCGCAACCAGGTTTAATTTACTGTTTCGGTGTGGTACCGTATTACTACGTGATCCAAACCAGAAGAAGGCCAGGATCTGGCCAACTAGTATGCGAGAAATGCGAAAGTATGAGCCAGGTGAGGGCAAATACCAGACCTAACCGAGGCATAACCTGCGTTATCCTCTAAAATATTAATCGGAACCAGGTTTAATTGACTGTTTCAGTGTGGTACCACATTACTGCCATGTCAAAACCTGAAAAAGCCCAGGATCTGGCCAACAAGGATGCGAAAAATGGGGAAGTACGAGCCAGATGAGGGTAAATCCCAGACCTAACCGAGACATAACCGGCGTTATCCCCTAAAATACTAATCGGAACCAGCTTTTATTGACTGTTTCAGTGTGGTACCACATTACGACGTTGTCCAAACCAGAAAAAGCCCAGGATCTACCCAACAAGTATGCGAGAAATGCGAAAGTACGAGCCAGATGATTGCTAATACCAGACCTAACCGAGACATAACCGGCGTTATCCTCTAGAATATTAATCGCAAACAGGTTTTATTGACTGTTTCGGTGTGGTACCGCATTACTACCTGATCCAATCCGGAAAAAGCCCTGGATCTGGCCAACTAGTATGCGAAAAGTGCGAAGGTACGAGCCAGATGATTGCTAATACCAGACCAAACCGAGACATAACCGGCGTTATCCTCTAAAATATTAATCGCAAACAGGTTTAATTGACTGTTTCGGTGTGGTACCGCATTACTACATGATCCAATCCAGAAAAAGCCCTGGATCTGGCCAATAAGTATGCGAAAAATGCGTCAGTACGAGCCAGATGACTGCAAATACCAGAACCAACCCAGACATAACCAGCGTTATCCTCTAAAGACTATTCGGAACCAGCTTTTATTGACAGTGTGGAACCACATTACTACGTGATCCAAGCCAGAAAAAGCCCAGGATCTGGCCAACAAGTATGCGAAAAGTGCGAAAGTACGAGCCAGATGAGGGCAAATCCCAGACCTAACCGAGAGATAACCTGCGCTATCCTCTAAAATATTAATTGCAACCAGGTTTAATTTACTGTTTCGGTGTGGTACCGTATTACTACGTGATCCAAACCAGAAGAAGGCCAGGATCTGGCCAACTAGTATGCGAGAAATGCGAAAGTATGAGCCAGGTGAGGGCAAATACCAGACCTAACCGAGACATAACCTGCGCTATCCTCTAAAATATTAATCGGAACCAGGATAAATTGACTGTTCAAGTGTGGTACCACATTAGTGTCATGTCAAAGCCCGAAAAAGCCCACGATCTGGCCAACAAGTATGCGAACAACGAGTAAGTATGAGACAGATGAGGGCAAATACCGGACCTAACCCAGACATAACCGGCGTTATCCCCTAAAATACTATCTGGAACCAGCTTTTATTGACAGTGTGATACCACATTACGACGTGATCCAAACCAGAAAAAGCCCAGGATCTGGCCAACTAGTATGCGAGAAATGCGAAAGTATGAGCCAGATCAGGGCAAATCCCAGACCTAACCGAGACATAACCTGCGCTATCCTCTAAGATATTAATCGCAACCAGGTTTAATTTACTGTTTCGGTGTGGTACCACATTTCTACGTGATCCAAACCAGAAAAAGCCCAGGATCTGGCCAACAAGTATGCGAAAAGTGCGAAAGTACGAGCCAGATGAGGGCAAATCCCAGACCTAACCGAGACATAACCGGCGTTATCCTCTAAAATATTAATCGCAACCAGTTTAATTGACTGTTTCGGTGTGGAACATCATTACTACGGGATCCAAATCAGAGAAAACCCAGGATCTGGCCAACTAGTATGCGAAAAATGCGAAAGTATGAGCCAGATGAGGGCAAATCCCAGACCTAACCGAGACATAACCTGCGCTATCCTCTAAGATATTAATCGCAACCAGGTTTAATTGACTGTTTCGGTGTGGAACCACATTACGACGGGATCCAAACCACAAAAAACCCGAGATCTGGCCAACAAGTAAGCGAAAAATGCGAAAGTACGAACCAGATGGGGGCAAATACCAGAACTAACCCAGACATAACCGGCGTTATCCCCTAAAATACTAATCGGAACCAGCTTTTATTGACTGTTTCAGTGTGGTACCATATTACTACGTGATACAAACCAGAAAAAGGCCAGGATCTGGCCAACTAGTATGCGAGAAATGCGAAAGTACGAGCCAGATGTGGGCAAATCCCAGACCTAACCGAGACAAAACCTGCGCTACCCTCTGAAAATATCAATCGCAACCAGGTTTAATTTACTGTTTCGGTGTGGTACCGTATTACTACGTGATCCAAACCAGAAGAAGGCCAGGATCTGGCCAACTAGTATGCGAGAAATGCGAAAGTATGAGCCAGGTGAGGGCAAATACCAGACCTAACCGAGGCATAACCTGCGTTATCCTCTAAAATATTAATCGGAACCAGGTTTAATTGACTGTTTCAGTGTGGTACCACATTACTGCCATGTCAAAACCTGAAAAAGCCCAGGATCTGGCCAACAAGGATGCGAAAAATGGGGAAGTACGAGCCAGATGAGGGTAAATCCCAGACCTAACCGAGACATAACCGGCGTTATCCCCTAAAATACTAATCGGAACCAGCTTTTATTGACTGTTTCAGTGTGGTACCACATTACGACGTTGTCCAAACCAGAAAAAGCCCAGGATCTACCCAACAAGTATGCGAGAAATGCGAAAGTACGAGCCAGATGATTGCTAATACCAGACCTAACCGAGACATAACCGGCGTTATCCTCTAGAATATTAATCGCAAACAGGTTTTATTGACTGTTTCGGTGTGGTACCGCATTACTACCTGATCCAATCCGGAAAAAGCCCTGGATCTGGCCAACTAGTATGCGAAAAGTGCGAAGGTACGAGCCAGATGATTGCTAATACCAGACCAAACCGAGACATAACCGGCGTTATCCTCTAAAATATTAATCGCAAACAGGTTTAATTGACTGTTTCGGTGTGGTACCGCATTACTACATGATCCAATCCAGAAAAAGCCCTGGATCTGGCCAATAAGTATGCGAAAAATGCGTCAGTACGAGCCAGATGAGTGCAAATACCAGAACTAACCCAAACGTAACCAGCGTTATCTTCCAAACTATTAATCGGAACCAGCTTTTATTGAGTGTTTCAGTATGGTACCACATTACTACGTTATCCAAACCAGAAAAAACCCAGTATCTGCCCAATAAGTATGCGAAAAACGCGTAAGTATGAGCCAGATGACTGCAAATACCAGAACCAACCCAGACATAACCAGCGTTATCCTCTAAAGACTATTCGGAACCAGCTTTTATTGACAGTGTGGAACCACATTACTACGTGATCCAAGCCAGAAAAAGCCCAGGATCTGGCCAACAAGTATGCGAAAAGTGCGAAAGTACGAGCCAGATGAGGGCAAATCCCAGACCTAACCGAGAGATAACCTGCGCTATCCTCTAAAATATTAATTGCAACCAGGTTTAATTTACTGTTTCGGTATGGTACCGTATTACTACGTGATCCAAACCAGAAAAAGGCCAGGATCTGGTCAACAACTATGCAAAAAATGCGAAAGTACTAGCCAGATGAGGGCAAATACCAGACCTGACCCAGACATAACCGGCTTTATCCTCTAAAATATTAATCGCAACAAGGTTTAATTGACTGTTTCAGTGTGGTACCACATTACTACGTGGTACAAGCCAGAATAGGGCCAGGATCTGGCCAACAAGTCAGCGAAAAGTGCGAAAGTACGAGCCAGATGAGGGCAAATACCAGAACTAACCGAGACATAACAGGCGTTATCCTCTAAAATATTAATCGCAACCAGGATTAATTGACTGTTTAGGTGTGGTACCGCGTTACTACGTGGTCCAAGCCAGAAAAAGGCCAGGAACTGGCCAACAAGTATGCGAAAAACGCGAAAGTATGAGCCAGATGATTGCAAATGCCAGAACTAACCCAGACATAACCAGCGTTATCCTCTAAAATACTAATCGGAACCAGCTTCTATTGACTGTCTCAGTGTGGTACCACATTTCTACGTGATCCAAACCAGAAAAAGGCCAGGATCTGGCCAAGAAGTATGCGAAAAACGCGAAAGTACGAGCCAGATGAGGGCAAATCCCAGACCTAACCGAGACATAGCCGGCGATATCCTTTAAAATATTAATTACAACCTGGTTTAATTCACTGCTTCGGTATGGAACCACATTATTACGGGATCGAAAGCAGAAAAAACCCAGGGTCTGTCCAACAAGTATGCAAAAAATGCGAAAGGACGAGCCAGATGAGGGCAAATACCAGACCTGATCCAGACATAACCGGCGTTGTCCTCTAAAATAATAATCGCAACCAGGATTAATTGACCGTTTCGATGTGGTACCGCGTTACTACGTGATCCAAACCTGAAAAAGGCCAGGATCTGGCCAACAAGTATGCGAAAAATGCGAAAGTATGAGCCAGATGACTGCAAATACCAGAACCAACCCAGACATAACCAGCGTTATCCTCTAAAGACTATTCGGAACCAGCTTTTATTGACAGTGTGGAACCACATTACTACGTGATCCAAGCCAGAAAAAGCCCAGGATCTGGCCAACAAGTATGCGAAAAGTGCGAAAGTACGAGCCAGATGAGGGCAAATCCCAGACCTAACCGAGAGATAACCTGCGCTATCCTCTAAAATATTAATTGCAACCAGGTTTAATTTACTGTTTCGGTATGGTACCGTATTACTACGTGATCCAAACCAGAAAAAGGCCAGGATCTGGTCAACAACTATGCAAAAAATGCGAAAGTACTAGCCAGATGAGGGCAAATACCAGACCTGACCCAGACATAACCGGCTTTATCCTCTAAAATATTAATCGCAACAAGGTTTAATTGACTGTTTCAGTGTGGTACCACATTACTACGTGGTACAAGCCAGAATAGGGCCAGGATCTGGCCAACAAGTCAGCGAAAAGTGCGAAAGTACGAGCCAGATGAGGGCAAATACCAGAACTAACCGAGACATAACAGGCGTTATCCTCTAAAATATTAATCGCAACCAGGATTAATTGACTGTTTAGGTGTGGTACCGCGTTACTACGTGGTCCAAGCCAGAAAAAGGCCAGGAACTGGCCAACAAGTATGCGAAAAACGCGAAAGTATGAGCCAGATGATTGCAAATGCCAGAACTAACCCAGACATAACCAGCGTTATCCTCTAAAATACTAATCGGAACCAGCTTCTATTGACTGTCTCAGTGTGGTACCACATTTCTACGTGATCCAAACCAGAAAAAGGCCAGGATCTGGCCAAGAAGTATGCGAAAAACGCGAAAGTACGAGCCAGATGAGGGCAAATCCCAGACCTAACCGAGACATAGCCGGCGATATCCTTTAAAATATTAATTACAACCTGGTTTAATTCACTGCTTCGGTATGGAACCACATTATTACGGGATCCAAAGCAGAAAAAACCCAGGGTCTGTCCAACAAGTATGCAAAAAATGCGAAAGGACGAGCCAGATGAGGGCAAATACCAGACCTGATCCAGACATAACCGGCGTTGTCCTCTAAAATAATAATCGCAACCAGGATTAATTGACCGTTTCGATGTGGTACCGCGTTACTACGTGATCCAAACCAGAAAAAGGCCAGGATCTGGCCAACAAGTATGCGAAAAATGCGAAAGTATGAGCCTGATGGTTGGAAATACCAGAAATAACCCAGACATAACCTGCGTTATGCTCTAAAATACTTATCGAGACCAGCTTTGATTGACAGTGTGGTACCACATTACTACGTGATCCAAACCAGAAAAAGCCCAGGATCTGGCCAACAAGTTTGCGAAAATTGCGAAGGTACGAGCAAGATAAGGGCAACTCCCAGACCTAACCGAGACAAAAACCGGCGTTATCCTCAATAATATTAATCGCAACCAGGTTTAATTGACTGTTTCAGTGTGGTACCACTTTACTACGTGGTCTAAGCCAGAAAAAGGCCAGGATCTGGCCAGCAGGTAAGCGAAAAATGCGAAAGTACGAGCCAGATGGGGGCAAATACCAGACCTAACCCAGCCATAACCAGCGTTATCCTCTAAAATACTAATCGGAGCCTGCTTCTATAGACTGTTTCAGTGTGGTACCACATTACTACGTGATTCAAACCAGAAAAAGGCCAGGATCTGGCCAAGAAGTATGCGAAAAATGCGAAAGTATGAGCCAGATGGTTGGAAATACCAGAACTAACCCAGACATAACCGGCGTTATCCTCTAAAATATTAATCGCAACAAGGTTTAATTGACTGTTTCAGTGTGGTACCACATTACAACGTGGTCCAAGCCAGAAAAAGGCCAGGATCTGGCCAACAAGTATGCGAAAAATGCGAAAGTATGAGCCAGATGGTTGGGAATACCAGAAATAACCCAGACATAACCTGCGTTATCCTCTAAAATACTTATCGGAACCAGCTTTTATTGACAGTGTGGAACCACATTACTACGTGATCCAAGCCAGAAAAAGGCCAGAATCTTGCCAAAAAGTATGTGAAAAATGCGAAAGTACGAGCCAGATGAGGGCAAATCCCAGACCTAACCAAGACATAACCGGCGTTATCCTCTAAAATATTAATCGGAACCAGGTTTAATTGACTGTTTCAGTGCGGTACCACATTACTGCGTGGTCCAAGCCAGAAAAAGGCCAGGATCTTGCCAAAAAGTATGTGAAAAATACGAAAGTACGAGCCAGATGAGGGCAAATCCCAGACCTAACCGAGACATAACCGGCGTTATCCTCTAAAATATTAATCTCAACCAGTTTAATTGACTGTTTCGGGGTGGCACCGCATTATTACGTGATCCAGACCAGAAAAAGGCTAGGATCTGGCCAACAAGTATGCGAAAAACGCGAAAGTATGAGACAGATGGTTGGAAATACCAGAACTAACCCAGACATAACCGGGGTTATCCTCTAAAATATTAATCGCAACCAGGTTTAGTTGACTCTTTCGGTGTGGAACCACACTGCTACGGGATCCAAACCAGAAAAAGGCCAGGATCTGGCCAACAAGTAAGCGAAAAATGCGAAAGTATGAGCCACATGGTTGGAAATACCAGAACTAACCCAGACATAACCGGCGTTATCCTCTAAAATATTAATCGCAACAAGGTTTAATTGACTGTTTCAGTGTGGTACCACATTACAACGTGGTCCAAGCCAGAAAAAGGCCAGGATCTGGCCAACAAGTATGCGAAAAATGCGAAAGTATGAGACAGATGGTTGGGAATACCAGAAATAACCCAGACATAACCTGCGTTATCCTCTAAAATACTTATCGGAACCAGCTTTTATTGACAGTGTGGAACCACATTACTACGTGATCCAAGCCAGAAAAAGGCCAGAATCTTGCCAAAAAGTATGTGAAAAATGCGAAAGTACGAGCCAGATGAGGGCAAATCCCAGACCTAACCAAGACATAACCGGCGTTATCCTCTAAAATATTAATCGGAACCAGGTGTAATTGACTGTTTCAGTGTGGTACCACATTACTACGTGGTCCAAGCCAGAAAAAGGCCAGGATCTTGCCAAAAAGAATGTGAAAAATACGAAAGTACGAGCCAGATGAGGGCAAATCGCAGACCTAACCAAGACATAAACGGCGTTATCCTCTAAAATATTAATCGGAACCAGGTTTAATTGACTGTTTCAGTGTGGTACCACATTACTACGTGGTCCAAGCCAGATAAAGGCCAGGATCTGGCCAGCAGGTAAGCGAAAAATGCGAAAGTACGAGCCAGATGAGAGCAAATACCAGACCTGACCCAGACATCAGCGGCGTTATCCTCTTAAATATTAATCGAACCAGGATTAATTGAACGTTTCGGTGTGGTACCGCGTTACTACGTGATCCAAACCAGGAAAAGGCCAGGATCTGGCCAACAAGTATGCGAAAAATGCGAAACTACGAGCCAGAAGCGGGCAAATACTAGACCTGACACAGACATAACCGGCGTTGTCCTCTAAAATATTAATCGCAACCAGGATTAATTGACCGTTTCGGTGTGGTACCGCGTTACTACGTGTTCCAAACCAGAAAAAGGCCAGGATCTGGTCAACAAGTATGCAAAAAATGCGAAAGTATGAGCCAGATGGTTGGGAATACCAGAAATAACCCAGACATAACCTGCGTTATCCTCTAAAATACTTATCGGAACCAGCTTTTATTGACAGTGTGGAACCACATTACTACGTGATCCAAGCCAGATAAAGGCCAGGATCTGGCCAGCAGGTAAGCGAAAAATGCGAAAGTACGAGCCAGATGGGGGCAAATACCAGACCTAACCCAGCCATAACCAACGTTATCCTCTAAAATACTAATCGGAACCAGCTTCTATAGACTGTTTCAGTGTGGTACCACATTACTACGTGATCCAAGCCAGAAAAAGGCCAGGATCTGGCCAACAAGTATGCGAAAAATGCGATAGTATGAGCCAGATGGTTGGGAATACCAGAAATAACCCAGACATAACCTGCGTTATCCTCTAAAATACTTATCGGAACCAGCTTTTATTGACAGTGTGGAACCACATTACTACGTGATCCAAGCCAGAAAAAGGCCAGAATCTTGCCAAAAAGTATGTGAAAAATGTGAAAGTACGAGACAGATGAGGGCAAATCCCAGACCTAACCAAGACATAACCGGCGTTATCCTCTAAAATATTAATCGGAACCAGGTGTAATTGACTGTTTCAGTGTGGTACCACATTACTACGTGGTCCAAGCCAGAAAAAGGCCAGGATCTTGCCAAAAAGTATGTGAAAAATACGAAAGTACGAGCCAGATGAGGGCAAATCGCAGACCTAACCAAGACATAAACGGCGTTATCCTCTAAAATATTAATCGGAACCAGGTTTAATTGACTGTTTCAGTGTGGTACCACATTACAACGTGGTCCAAGCCAGATAAAGGCCAGGATCTGGCCAGCAGGTAAGCGAAAAATGCGAACGTACGAGCCAGATGAGAGCAAATACCAGACCTGACCCAGACATCAGCGGCGTTATCCTCTTAAATATTAATCGAACCAGGATTAATTGACCGTTTCGGTGTGGTACCGCGTTACTACGTGATCCAAACCAGGAAAAGGCCAGGATCTGGCCAACAAGTATGCGAAAAATGCGAAACTACGAGCCAGAAACGGGCAAATACCAGACCTGACACAGACATAACCGGCGTTGTCCTCTAAAATATTAATCGCAACCAGGATTAATTGACCGTTTCGGTGTGGTACCTCGTTACTACGTGTTCCAAACCAGAAAAAGGCCAGGATCTGGTCAACAAGTATGCAAAAAATGCGAAACAACGAGCCAGAAGCGGGCAAATACCAGACCTGACACAGACATAACCGGCGTTGTCCTCTAAAATATTAATCGCAACCAGGATTAATTGACCGTTTCGGTGTGGTACCGCGTTACTACGTGCTCCAAACCAGAAAAATGCCAGGATCTGGTCAACAGGTATTCGATAAATGCGAAAGTACGAGCCAGATGAGGGCAAATCCCAGACATAACCGAGACATAAACGGCGACATCCTCTAAAATATTAATCGCAAACAGGTTTAATTGACTGTTTCGGTGTGGTACCACATTACTACGTGATCCAAACCAGAAAAAGGCCAGGATCTGGCCTACAAGTAAGCGAAAAATGCGAAAGTACGAGCCAGATGGGGGCAAATACCAGACCTAACCCAGCCATAACCAGCGTTATCCTCTAAAATACTAATCGGAACCAGCTTCTATAGACTGTTTCAGTGTGGTACCACATTACTACGTGATCCAAACCAGAAAAAGGCCAGGATCTGGCATACAAGTAAGCGAAAAATGCGAAAGTATGAGCCAGATGGTTGGAAATACCAGAACTAACCCAGACATAACCGGCGTTATCATCAAAAATATTAATCGGAACAAGGTTTAATTGACTGTTTCAGTGTGGTACCACATTACTACGTGGTCCAAGCCAGAAAAAGGCCAGGATCTGGCCCACAAGTATGTGAAAAATGCGAAAGTATGAGCCAGATGGTTGGAAATACCAGAACTAACCCAGACATAACCGGAGTTATCCTCTAAAATATTAATCGCAACCAGGTTTGATTGGCAGTTTCGGTGTGGAACCACATTACGACGGGATCCAGACCAGAAAAAGGCTAGGATCTTGCCAACAAGTATGCGAAAAACGCGAAAGTATGAGCCAGATGATTGCAAATACCAGAAATAACCCAGACATAACCTGCGTTATCCTCTAAAATACTAATCGGAACCAGCTTTTATTGACAGTGTGGAACCACATTACTACGTGATCCAAGCCAGAAAAAGCGCAGGATCTGGCCAACAAGTATGCGAAAAGTGCGAAGGTACGAGCCAGATGAGGGCAAATCCCAGACCTAACCGCGACATAACCGGCGTTATCCTCTAAAATATTAATCTCAACCAGTTTAAATGACTGTTTCGGTGTGGTACCGCATTACTACGTGATCCAGACCAGAAAAAGGCTAGGATCTGGCCAACAAGTATGCGAAAAACGCGAAAGTATGTGCCAGATGATAGCAAATACCAGAACTAACCCATACATAACCGGCGTTATCCTCTAAAATAATATTCGCAACCAGGTTTAGTTGACTGTTTCGGTGTGGCCCGACATTACTACGTGGTCCAAGCCAGAAAAAGGCCAGGATCTTGCCAAAAAGTATGTGAAAAATGCGAAAGTACGAGCCAGATGAGGGCAAATACCAGAACTAATCCAGACATAACCAGCGTTATCATCTAAAATACTAATCGGAACCAGCTTTTATTGACTGTTTCATTGTGGAACCACATTGCTACGTGATCCAAATCAGAAAAAGCCCAAGATCTGGTCAACAAGTATGCGAAAAATACCAAAGTACGAGCCAGATGAGGGCAAATCCCAGACCTAACCGAGACATAACCGGCGTTATCCTCTAAAATATTAATCGCAACCAGGTTTAATTGACTGTTTCGGTGTGAAACCACATTACTACGGGGACCAAACCAGATAAAACCCAGGATCTGGCAAAGAAGTATGCGAAAAATGCGAAACTACGAGCCAGATGAGGGCAAATACCAGACCTAACCCAGACATAACCGGCGTTATCCTCTAAAATATTAATCGCAACCAGGTTTAGTTGACTGTTTCGGTGTGGTACCGCATTACTACGTGATACAAACCAGAAAGAGGCCAGGATCTGGCCAACAAGTATGCAAAAAATGCGAAACTACGAGCCAGAAGCGGGCAAATACCAGACCTGACCCAGACATAACCGGCGTTGTCCTCTAAAATATTAATCGCATCCAGGTTTGATTGACTGTTTCGGTGTGAAACCACATTACTACGGGATCCAAACCTGAAAAACCCAGGATCTGGCCAACTAGTATGCGAAAAACGCGAAAGTATGAGCCAGATGATTGCAAATGACAGAACTAACCCAGACATAACCAGCGTAATCCTCTAAAATACTAATCGGAACCAGCTTCTATTGACTGTCTCAGTGTGGTGCCACATTACTACGTGATCCGAACCAGAATCAGGCCAGGATCTGGCCAACAAGTGTGCGAAAAACGCGAAAGTATGAGCCAGATGATTGCAAATACCAGACCTAACCTAGACATAACCGGCGTTATCCTCTAAAATATTAATCGCAACCAGGTTTAACTGACTGTTTCGGTGTGGAACCACATTACGACTGGATCCAAACCACAGAAAACCCGAGATCTGGCCAACAAATAAGCGAAAAATGCGAAACTACGAGCCAGAAGCGGGCAAATACCAGACCTGACCCAGACATAACCGGCGTTGTCCTCTAAAACATTAATCGCAACCAGGTTTAGTTGACTGTTTCGGTGTGGTACCGCATTACTACGTGATCCAAACCAGAAAAAGGCCAGGATCTGGCCAACAAGTATGCAAACAATGCGAAACTACGAGCCAGAAGCGGGCAAATACCAGACCTGACCCAGACATAACCGGCGTTGTCCTCTAAAATATTAATCGCAACCAGGTTTGATTGACTGTTTCGGTGTGAAACCACATTACTACGGGATCCAAACCTGAAAAAACCCAGGATCTGGCCAACCAGTATGCGAAAAACGCGAAAGTATGGGCCAGATGATTGCAAATGCCAGAACTAACCCAGACATAACCAGCGTAATCCTCTAAAATATTAATCGCAACAAGGTTAAGTTGACTGTTTCAGTGTGGTACCACATTACTACGTGGTCCATACCAGAAAAAGCCCAGGATCTGGCCAACAAGCATGCGAGAAATGCGAAAGTATGAGACAGATGAGGGCAAATCCCAGACCTAACACAAACCTAAAGGGTGGTATCCACTACAGTATTGATCGAAACCAAGTTGAATTGACTGTTTCAGCCTGGTACCACATTACTACGTGATCCCAACCAGAAAAAAACACAGGATCTGGCCAACAAGTATGCGAAGAGTGCGAAAGTATGAGCCAGATGATTGCAAGTACCAGACTTAACACAAACCAAAACGGTGTTATCCTCCAAAATATTGATGGAATCCAGGTTTAATTGACTGTTTCATTCTGGTACCACATTACTGCGTGATCCATACCAGAAAAAGCCCAGGATCAGGCCAATAGGTATGCGATGAATGCGAAAGTATAAGACAGATGAGGGCAAATCCCAGGCCAAAACGTGAACCAATCGGCGTTATTCTTGTTCGAGGTCAGGTTTAATTGACTGTTTAGTGTGGCACCACATTACTACACAATCCCAACCAGAAAGAGCCCAGGATCTGGCCAACAAGCATGCGAGAAATGCGAAAGTCTGAGCCAGATGATAGCAAATACGAGACCTGGCACAAACCTAAACGGTGTT
This sequence comes from Colletes latitarsis, assembly GCF_051014445.1. Classification (NCBI taxonomy): domain Eukaryota; kingdom Metazoa; phylum Arthropoda; class Insecta; order Hymenoptera; family Colletidae; genus Colletes; species Colletes latitarsis. The sequence goes on from NC_135137.1 coordinate 6,317,816, forward strand.
TTTCTCTAAAATATTCATGGAAACCACGTTGAATTGACTGTTTGAGTGTAGTACCTCATCACTACAAGATCCAAACCAGAAAAAGTCCAGGATCTGGCAAACAAGTGTGCGAAGAATGCGAAAGTATGAGCCAGATGATTGCAACTACCAGACCTAACACAAACCAAAACGGTGTTATCCTCTTAAATAGTGATCGGAACCAGGTTTAATTGACTGTTTCATTCTTGTACCACATTACCGCGTGATCCAAACCAGAAACAGCCCAGGATCAGGCCAACAGGTATGCGAAGAATGTGAAAGTATGAGAGAGATGAGGGCAAATCCCAGACCTAAACGTGCACCAACGGGTGTTATACTTTAAACTATTGATCGAGGTCAGGTTTAATTGGCTGTTTTGTGTGGTACCACATTACTACACAATCCCAACCAGAAAAAGCCCAGGATCTGGCCAACAAGCATGCGAGAAATGCGAAAGTATGAGCCAGATGGTAGCAAATACAAGACCTAGCACAAACCTAAACGGTGTTAGCCTCTAAAATATTGGTCGAAACCAAGTTGGACTGACTTTTTCAATCTGGTACCACATTACTACGTGATCCAAACCAGAAAGAAACACAGGATCTGGCCAACAAGTATGCGAAGAATGCGAAAGTTTGAGCCAGATGATTGCAAATACCAGGCCTAACACAAACCTAACCGGTGGTATCCTCTAAAATATTGATCGAATCCAGGTTTTGTTGACTGTTTCAATCTGGTGCCATATTACTACGTGATCCAAACTAGAAAAAGCCCAGGATCTGGCCAACAAGTATGGGAAGAATGCGAAAGTATGAGCCAGATGATTGCAACTACCAGGCCTAACACAAACCTAAACGGTCGTATCATCCAAAATATTCATCGAAACCAGGATTAATTGACTGTTTCACTCTGGTACCACATTGCTGCGTGATCCAAACCAGAAAAAGCCCTGGATCAGGCCAAGAGGTATGCGAAGAATGCGAAAGTATGAGACAGATGAGGGCAAAACCCAGACCTAAACGTGAACCAACCGGTGTTATACTTTAAAATATTGATCGAAAACAGGATCAACTGACTGCTTCAGTGTGGAACCGCATTACTACGTGATACAATCCAGAAAAAGCCCAGGATCTGGCCAACAAGCATGCGAGAAATGCGAAAGTATGAGCCAGATGATAGCAAATACAAGACTTAGCACAAACCTAAACGGTGGTATCCTCTAAAATATTGATCGAAACCAAGTTGAATTAACTTTTTCAATCTGGTACCACATTACTACGTGATCCAATCCTGAAAGAAACACAGGATCTGGCCAACAAGTATGCGAAGAATGCGAATGTATGAGCCAGATGCGGGCAAATACCAGACCTAACACAAGCCTAAACGGTGTTATCCTCTTAAATATTGATCGAAACCAAGTTGGATTGGCTGTTTCAGCCTGTTACCGCATTACTGCGTGACCCAAACCAGAAAGAAACACAGGATCTGGCCAACAAGTATGGGAAGAATGCGAAAGTATGAGCCAGATGGGGGCAAATCCCAGACCTAAACATGAACTAACCGGTGTTATACTTTAAAATATTGATCCAGGTCAGGCTTATTTGACTGTTTAGTGTGGTACCACATTACTACACAATCCCAACCAGAAAAAGCCCAGGATCTGGCCAACAAGCATGCGAGAAATGCGAAAGTATGAGCCAGATGAGGGCAAATCCCAGACCTAAACATGAACTAACCGGTGTTATACTTTAAAATATTGATCCAGGTCAGGCTTATTTGACTGTTTAGTGTGGTACCACATTACTACACAATCCCAACCAGAAAAAGCCCAGGATCTGGCCAACAAGCATGCGAGAAATGCGAAAGTATGAGCAAGATGATTGCAAATACCAGGTCTAACACAAACCAAATCGGTGTGATCCTCTAAAATATTGATCGAATCCAGGTTTAATTGACAGTTTCATTCCGGTACCACATTACTACGTGATACAAACCAGAAAAATCCCAGGATCTGGCAAACAAGTATGCGAAGAGTGCGAAAGTATGAGCCAGATGATTCCAAATACCAGGCCTTACACAAACCTAATCGGTGTGATCCTCTAAAATATTGATCGAATCCAGGATTAATTGACTGTTTCACTCTGGTACCACATTGCTGCGTGATCCAAACCAGAAAAAGCCCTGGATCAGGCCAAGAGGTATGCGAAGAATGCGAAAGTATGAGCCAGATGAGGGCAAATCCCTGACCTAAACGTGAACTAACCGGTGTTATACTTTAAAATATTGATCCAGGTTAGGTTTATTTGAGTGTTTAGTGTAGTACCACGTTACTACACAATCCCAACCAGAAAAAGCCCAGGATCTGGTCAACAAATATGCGAAAAATGCGAAAGTATGAGCCAGATGCGGGCAAATACCAGACCTAAACGGGACCCAACCGGAGTTATCCTTTAAAATATTGATCGAGGCCACGTTTAATTGACTGTTTCAGTATGGTACCGCATTACTACGAGATCCAAACCAGAAATAGTCCAGGATCTGGCCAACAAGTGTGCGATGAACGCGAAAGTATGACCCACATGACTGCAAACACCTGGCCTACCACAAACCTAACCGGTGTTATCCTCTTAAATATTGATCGGAACCAGGTTTAATTGATTGTTTCATTCCTGTACCACATTACCGCGTAATCCAAACCAGAAGCAGCCCAGGATCAGGCCAACAGGAATGCGATGAATGCGAAAGTATGAGACAGATGAGGGCAAATACCAGACCTAACACAAGCCTAAACGGTGTTATCCTCTTAAATATTGATCGAAACCAAGTTGAATTGGCTGCTTCTGTCTGGAACCACACTACAATGTGATCCAAACCAGAAAAAGCCCAGGATCTGGCCAACAAGTATGGGAAGAATGCGAAAGTATGAGCCTGATGATTGCAAATACCAGGCCTCACACAAACCTAACCGGTGTGATCCTCTAAAATATTAATCGAAACCAATTTGAATTGACTTTTTCAATCTGGTACCACATTACTACGTGATCCAAACCAGAAAGAAACACAGGATCTGGCCAACAAGTAGGCGGGGAATGCGAAAGTATGAGCCAGATGATTCCAAATACCAGGCCTTACACAAACCTAGTCGGTGTGATCCTCTAAAATATTGATCCGGGCCACGTTTAATTGACTGTTTCAGTACGCTACCACATTACTACGTGATCGAAACCAGAAAAAGCCCAGGATCTGGCCAACAAGCATGCGAGAAATGCGAAAGTATGAGCCAGATGAATGCAAATACCAGACCTAACACAAACCTAAAGGGTGTTATCCTGTAAAATATTGATCGAAACCAAGTTGAATTGACTGTTTCAGTGTGGTACCACATTACTACGAGATCCGAACCAGAAAAAGTCCAGGATCTGGCCAACAAGTATGCGAAGAGTGCGAAAGTATGAGCCAGATGATTGCAAATACCAGGCCTAACACAAACCTAAACGGTGTTGTCCTCTTAAATATTGATCGAAACCAAGTTTAATTGACTGTTTCAGTGTGGTACCACATTACTACGAGATCCGAGCCAGAAAAAGTCCAGGATCTGGCCAACAAGTATTCGAAGAGTGCGAAAGTATGAGCCAGATGATTGCAATTACCAGGCCTAACACAAACCTAAACGGTGTTATCCCTTAAAATATTGATCGGGGCCATGTTTAGTTGACGGTTTCAGTATGCTACCACATTACTACGAGATCCAAACCAGAAAAAGACCAGGATCTGGCCAACAAGTGTGCGATGAATGCGAAAGTATGAGCCAGATGATTGCAAACACCAGGCCTAACACAAACCTGTCCGGTGTGATCCCCTAAAATATTGATCGAATCCAGGTTTAGTTGACAGTTTCATTCTGGTACCACATTACTACGTGGTCCAAACCAGAAAAAGCCCAGGATCTGGCCAACAAGTTTGGGAAGAATGCGAAAGTATGAGCCAGATGATTGCAAATACCAGACCTAACACAAACCTAAAGGGTGTTATCCTGTAAAATATTGATCGAAACCAAGTTGAATTGACTGTTTCAGTGTGGTACCACATTACTACGTGATCCAAACCAGAAAGAAACACAGGATCTGGCCAACAAGTAGGCGGGGAATGCGAAAGTATGAGCCAGATGATTCCAAATACCAGGCCTTACACAAACCTAGTCGGTGTGATCCTCTAAAATATTGATCGGGGCCACGTTTAATTGACTGTTTCAGTACGCTACCACATTACTACGTGATCGAAACCAGAAAAAGCCCAGGATCTGGCCAACAAGCATGCGAGAAATGCGAAAGTATGAGCCAGATGAATGCAAATACCAGACCTAACACAAACCTAAAGGGTGTTATCCTGTAAAATATTGATCGAAACCAAGTTGAATTGACTGTTTCAGTGTGGTACCACATTACCACGAGATCCGAACCAGAAAAAGTCCAGGATCTGGCCAACAAGTATGCGAAGAGTGCGAAAGTATGAGCCAGATGATTGCAAATACCAGGCCTAACACAAACCTAAACGGTGTTGTCCTCTTAAATATTGATCGAAACCAAGTTTAATTGACTGTTTCAGTGTGGTACCACATTACTACGAGATCCGAGCCAGAAAAAGTCCAGGATCTGGCCAACAAGTATTCGAAGAGTGCGAAAGTATGAGCCAGATGATTGCAATTACCAGGCCTAACACAAACCTAAACGGTGTTATCCCTTAAAATATTGATCGGGGCCATGTTTAGTTGACGGTTTCAGTATGCTACCACATTACTACGAGATCCAAACCAGAAAAAGACCAGGATCTGGCCAACAAGTGTGCGATGAATGCGAAAGTATGAGCCAGATGATTGCAAACACCAGGCCTAACACAAACCTGTCCGGTGTGATCCCCTAAAATATTGATCGAATCCAGGTTTAGTTGACAGTTTCATTCTGGTACCACATTACTACGTGGTCCAAACCAGAAAAAGCCCAGGATCTGGCCAACAAGTTTGGGAAGAATGCGAAAGTATGAGCCAGATGATTGCAAATACCAGACCTAACACAAACCTAAAGGGTGTTATCCTGTAAAATATTGATCGAAACCAAGTTGAATTGACTGTTTCAGTGTGGTACCACATTACTACGAGATCCAAACCAGAAAAAGTCCAGGATCTGGCCAACAAGTATGCGAAAAATGCGAAAGTATGAGCCAGATGATTGCAAATACCAGGCCTAACACAAACCTAATCGGTGTGATCGTCTAAAATATTGATCGAATCCAGGTTTAATTGACAGCTTCATTCTGGTACCACGTTACTACGTGAAACAAACCAGAAAAATCCCAGGATCTGGCCAACAAGTATGCGAAAAATGCGAAAGTATGTGCCAGATGATTGCAAATACCAGGCCTAACACAAACCTAACCGGTGTGATCCTCTAAAATATTGATCGAATCCAGGTTTAGTTGACTGTTTCATTCTGGTACCATATTACTACGTGATCCAAACCAGAAAAAGCCCAGGATCTGGCCAACAAGCATGCGAGAAATGCGAAAGTATGAGCCAGATTATTGCAAATACCAGGCCTAACACAAACCTAACCGGTGTGATCCTCTAAAATATTGCTCGAATCCAGGTTTAGTTGACTGTTTTATTCTGGTACCGTATTACTACGTGATCCAAACTAGAAAAAGCCCAGGATCTGGCCAACAAGAATGCGGAAAATGCGAAAGAATGAGCCAGATGAGGGCAAATCCCAGACCTAAACGTGAACTAACCGGTGTTATACTTCAAAATATTGATCCAGGTCTGGTTTATTTGAGTGTTTAGTGTGGTACCACATTACAACACAATCCCAACCTGAGAAAGCCCAGGATCTGGCCAACAATCATACGAGAAATGCGAAAGTATGAGACAGATGATTGCAAATACCAGACCTACCACAAACCTAAACGGTGTTGTCCTCTTAAATATTGATCGAAACCAAGTTGAATTGGCTGTTTCAGTCTGGTACCACAGTACTGCGTGATCCAAACCAGAAAAAGCCCAGGACCAGCCTAACAGGTATGCGAAGAATGCGAAAGTATGAGACAGATGAGGGCAAATCCCAGACCTAAACGTGAACTAAACGGTGTTATACTCTAAAATATTTATCGAGGTCAGGTTTAATTGACTGTTTAGTGTAGTACCACATTACTACACAATCCCAACCAGAAAAAGCCCAGGATCTGGTCAACAAATATGCGAAAAATGCGAAAGTATGAGCCAGATGATTGCAAATACCAGACCTAACACAAACCTAAACGGTGTTTTCCTCTTAAATATTGATCGAAACCAAGTTGAATTGGCTGTTTCAGTCTGGTACCACACTACTACGTGATCCAAACCTGAGAAAGCCCAGGATTTGGCCAACAAGTGTGCGAAGAATGCGAAAGTATGAGCCAGACGATTGCAACTACCAGGCCTAACACAAACCTAAACGGTGTTATCCTCTTAAATATTGATCGAAACCAAGTTGAATTGGTTGTTTCAGACTGGAACCACACTACAATGTGATCCAAACCAGAAAAAGCCCAGGATCTGGCCAACAAGTGTGCGAAGAACGCGAAAGTATAAGCCAGATGAGGGCAAATCCCAGACGTAAACGAGACCCAGCCGGAGTTGCCACTAAAAATATTGATCGTGGCCACGTTTAATTGGCTGTTTCAGTATGCTACCACATTATTACGGGATCCAAACCAGAAAAGGACCAGGATCTGGTCAACAAGTATGCGAAAAATGCGAAAGTGTGAGCCAGATGATTGCAAATACCAGACCTAACACAAACCTAAACGGTGTTATCCTCTTAAATATTGATCGAAACCAAGTTGAATTGGCTGTTTCAGTCTGGTACCACACTACTACGTGATCCAAACCTGAGAAAGCCCAGGATTTGGCCAACAAGTGTGCGAAGAATGCGAAAGTATGAGCCAGACGATTGCAACTACCAGGCCTAACACAAACCTAAACGGTGTTTTCCTCTTAAATATTGATCGAAACCAAGTTGAATCGCCTGTTTCAGTCTGGTACCACACTACTACGTGATCCAAACCTGAGAAAGCCCAGGATCTGGTCAACAAATATGCGAAAAATGCGAAAGTATGAGCCAGATGATTGCAAATACCAGACCTAACACAAACCTAAACGGTGTTGTCCTCTTAAATATTGATCGAAACCAAGTTGAATTGGCCGTTTCAGTCTGGTACCACACTACTACGTGATCCAAACCTGAGAAAGCCCAGAATCAAGCCAACAAGTGTGCGAAGAATGCAAAAGTATAAGCCAGATGAGGGCAAATCCCAGACCTAAACGAGACCCAACCGGAGTTAGCCCTTAAAATATTGATCGGGGCCACGTTTAATTGACTGTTTCAGTATGCTACCACATTACTACGTGATCGAAACCAGAAAAAGCCCAGGATCTGGCCAACAAGCATGCGAGAAATGCGAAAGTATGAGCCAGATGATAGCAAATACAAGAACTAGCACAAACCTAACCGGTGTGATCGTCAAAAATATTCATCGAATCCAGGTTTTAATTGACTGCTTCAGTGTGGTACCGCATTACTACGAGATCCAAACCAGAAAAAGTCCAGGATTTGGCCAACAAGTGTGCGAAGAATGCGAAATTATGAACCAGATGATTGCAACTACCAGGCCTAACACAAACCTAAACGGTGTTATCCTCTTAAATATTGATCGAAACCAAGTTGAATTGGCTGCTTCTGTCTGGAACCACACTACAATGTGATCCAAACCAGAAAAAGCCCAGGATCTGGCCAACAAGTGTGCGAAGAACGCGAATGTATGAGCCAGATGATTGCAAATACCAGACCTAACCCAAACCTAAACGGTGTTATCCTGTAAAATATTGATCGACACCAAGTTGAATTGACTGTTTCAGTGTGGTACCACATTACTACGAGATCCGAACCAGAAAAAGTCCAGGATCTGGCCAACAAGTATGCGAAGAGTGCGAAAGTATGAGCCAGATGATTGCAAATACCAGGCCTAACACAAACCTAAACGGTGTTATCCCTTAAAATATTGATCGGGGCCATGTTTAGTTGACGGTTTCAGTGTGGTACCACATTACTACGAGATCCGAACCAGAAAAAGTCCAGGATCTGGCCAACAAGTATTCGAAGAGTGCGAAAGTATGAGCCAGATGATTGCAATTACCAGGCCTAACACAAACCTAAACGGTGTTATCCCTTAAAATATTGATCGGGGCCATGTTTAGTTGACGGTTTCAGTATGCTACCACATTACTACGAGATCCAAACCAGAAAAAGACCAGGATCTGGCCAACAAGTGTGCGATGAATGCGAAAGTATGAGCCAGATGATTGCAAACACCAGGCCTAACACAAACCTGTCCGGTGTGATCCCCTAAAATATTGATCGAATCCAGGTTTAGTTGACAGTTTCATTCTGGTACCACATTACTACGTGGTCCAAACCAGAAAAAGCCCAGGATCTGGCCAACAAGTTTGGGAAGAATGCGAAAGTATGAGCCAGATGATTGCAAATACCAGACCTAACACAAACCTAAAGGGTGTTATCCTGTAAAATATTGATCGAAACCAAGTTGAATTGACTGTTTCAGTGTGGTACCACATTACTACGAGATCCAAACCAGAAAAAGTCCAGGATCTGGCCAACAAGTATGCGAAAAATGCGAAAGTATGAGCCAGATGATTGCAAATACCAGGCCTAACACAAACCTAATCGGTGTGATCGTCTAAAATATTGATCGAATCCAGGTTTAATTGACAGCTTCATTCTGGTACCACGTTACTACGTGATACAAACCAGAAAAATCCCAGGATCTGGCCAACAAGTATGCGAAAAATGCGAAAGTATGTGCCAGATGATTGCAAATACCAGGCCTAACACAAACCTAACCGGTGTGATCCTCTAAAATATTGATCGAATCCAGGTTTAGTTGACTGTTTCATTCTGGTACCATATTACTACGTGATCCAAACCAGAAAAAGCCCAGGATCTGGCCAACAAGCATGCGAGAAATGCGAAAGTATGAGCCAGATGATTGCAAATACCAGGCCTAACACAAACCTAACCGGTGTGATCCTCTAAAATATTGCTCGAATCCAGGTTTAGTTGACTGTTTTATTCTGGTACCGTATTACTACGTGATCCAAACTAGAAAAAGCCCAGGATCTGGCCAACAAGAATGCGGAAAATGCGAAAGAATGAGCCAGATGAGGGCAAATCCCAGACCTAAACGTGAACTAACCGGTGTTATACTTCAAAATATTGATCCAGGTCTGGTTTATTTGAGTGTTTAGTGTGGTACCACATTACAACACAATCCCAACCTGAGAAAGCCCAGGATCTGGCCAACAATCATACGAGAAATGCGAAAGTATGAGACAGATGATTGCAAATACCAGACCTACCACAAACCTAAACGGTGTTGTCCTCTTAAATATGGATCGAAACCAAGTTGAATTGGCTGTTTCAGTCTGGTACCACAGTACTGCGTGATCCAAACCAGAAAAAGCCCAGGACCAGCCTAACAGGTATGCGAAGAATGCGAAAGTATGAGACAGATGAGGGCAAATCCCAGACCTAAACGTGAACTAAACGGTGTTATACTCTAAAATATTTATCGAGGTCAGGTTTAATTGACTGTTTAGTGTAGTACCACATTACTACACAATCCCAACCAGAAAAAGCCCAGGATCTGGTCAACAAATATGCGAAAAATGCGAAAGTATGAGCCAGATGATTGCAAATACCAGACCTAACACAAACGTAAACGGTGTTTTCCTCTTAAATATTGATCGAAACCAAGTTGAATTGGCTGTTTCAGTCTGGTACCACACTACTACGTGATCCAAACCTGAGAAAGCCCAGGATTTGGCCAACAAGTGTGCGAAGAATGCGAAAGTATGAGCCAGATGATTGCAAATACCAGGCCTAACACAAACCTAAACGGTGTTGTCCTCTTAAATATTGATCGAAACCAAGTTGAATTGGCTGTTTCAGTCTGGTACCACAGTACTGCGTGATCCAAACCAGAAAAAGCCCAGGATCTGGCCAACAAGTGTGCGAAGAACGCGAAAGTATAAGCCAGATGAGGGCAAATCCCAGACCTAAACGAGACCCAGCCGGAGTTGTCACTAAAAATATTGATCGTGGCCACGTTTAATTGGCTGTTTCAGTATGCTACCACATTATTACGGGATCCAAACCAGAAAAGGACCAGGATCTGGTCAACAAGTATGCGAAAAATGCGAAAGTGTGAGCCAGATGATTGCAAATACCAGACCTAACACAAACCTAAACGGTGTTATCCTCTTAAATATTGATCGAAACCAAGTTGAATTGGCTGTTTCAGTCTGGTACCACACTACTACGTGATCCAAACCTGAGAAAGCCCAGGATTTGGCCAACAAGTGTGCGAAGAATGCGAAAGTATGAGCCAGACGATTGCAACTACCAGGCCTAACACAAACCTAAACGGTGTTTTCCTCTTAAATATTGATCGAAACCAAGTTGAATCGCCTGTTTCAGTCTGGTACCACACTACTACGTGATCCAAACCTGAGAAAGCCCAGGATCTGGTCAAAAAATATGCGAAAAATGCGAAAGTATGAGCCAGATGATTGCAAATACCAGACCTAACACAAACCTAAACGGTGTTGTCCTCTTAAATATTGATCGAAACCAAGTTGAATTGGCCGTTTCAGTCTGGTACCACACTACTACGTGATCCAAACCTGAGAAAGCCCAGAATCTAGCCAACAAGTGTGCGAAGAATGCAAAAGTATAAGCCAGATGAGGGCAAATCCCAGACCTAAACGAGACCCAACCGGAGTTAGCCCTTAAAATATTGATCGGGGCCACGTTTAATTGACTGTTTCAGTATGCTACCACATTACTAGGTGATCGAAACCAGAAAAAGCCCAGGATCTGGCCAACAAGCATGCGAGAAATGCTAAAGTATGAGCCAGATGATAGCAAATACAAGACCTAGCACAAACCTAACCGGTGTGATCGTCTAAAATATTCATCGAATCCAGGTTTTAATTGACTGTTTCAGTGTGGTACCGCATTACTACGAGATCCAAACCAGAAAAAGTCCAGGATTTGGCCAACAAGTGTGCGAAGAATGCGAAATTATGAACCAGATGATTGCAACTACCAGGCCTAACACAAACCTAAACGGTGTTATCCTCTTAAATATTGATCGAAACCAAGTTGAATTGGCTGCTTCTGTCTGGAACCACACTACAATGTGATCCAAACCAGAAAAAGCCCAGGATCTGGCCAACAAGTGTGCGAAGAACGCGAATGTATGAGCCAGATGATTGCAAATACCAGACCTAACCCAAACCTAAACGGTGTTATCCTGTAAAATATTGATCGACACCAAGTTGAATTGACTGTTTCAGTGTGGTACCACATTACTACGAGATCCGAACCAGAAAAAGTCCAGGATCTAGCCAACAAGTATGCGAAGAGTGCGAAAGTATGAGCCAGATGATTGAAAATACCAGGCCTAACACAAACCTAAACGGTGTTGTCCTCTTAAATATTGATCGAAACCAAGTTGAATTGGCTGTTTCAGTCTGGTACCACACTACTACGTGATCCAAACCTGAGAAAGCCCAGAATCTAGCCAACAAGTGTGCGAAGAATGCAAAAGTATAAGCCAGATGAGGGCAAATCCCAGACCTAAACGAGACCCAGCCGGAGTTGTCCCTAAAAATATTGATCATGGCCACGTTTAATTGGCTGTTTCAGTATGCTACCACATTACTACGAGATGCAAACCAGAAAAAGACCAGGATTTGGCCCACAAGTGTGCGATGAATGCGAAAGTATGAGCCAGATGAATGCAAATACCAGACCTAACACAAACCTAAAGGGTGTTATCCTGTAAAATATTGATCGACACCAAGTTGAATTGACTGTTTCAGTGTGGTACCACATTACTACGAGATCCGAACCAGAAAAAGTCCAGGATCTGGCCAACAAGTATGCGAAGAGTGCGAAAGTATGAGCCAGATGATTGCAAATACCAGGCCTAACACAAACCCAATCGGTGAGATCCTCTAAAATATTGATCGAATCCAGGTTTAATTGACAGCTTCATTCTGGTACCACGTTACTACGTGATACAAACCAGAAAAATCCCAGGATCTTGCCAACAAGCATCCGAAAAATGCGAAAGTATGAGCCAGACGATTGCAAATACCTGGCCTAACACAAACCTAACAGGTGTGATCCTCTAAAATATTGATCGAATCCAGGTTTATTTGAGTGTTTCATTCTGGTACCATATTACTACGTGACCCAAACTAGAAAAAGCCCAGGATCTGGCCAACAAGCATGCGAGAAATGCGAAAGTATGAGCCAGATGATTGCAAATACCAGGCCTAACACAAACCTAACCGGTGTGATCCTCTAAAATATTGATCGAATCCAGGTTTAGTTGACAGTTTCATTGTGGTACCACATTACTACGTGATCCAAACCAGAAAAAGCCCAGGATCTGGCCAAGAAGTATGCGAAAAATGCGAAAGTATGGGCCAGATGATTGGCTATACCAGTCCTAGGCGAGACCCAACCGGAGTTATCCGTTAAAATATTAATCGAAATCAGGATCAACTGACTGCTTCAGTGTGGAACCGCATTACTACGTGATACAAACCTGAAAAAGCACAGGATTTGGCCAACATGTGTGCGAAGAATGCGAAAGTATGAGCCAGATGATTGCAAATACCAAACCTGACACAAACCTAAACGGTCGTATCATCCAAAATATTCATCGAAACCAGGATTAATTGATTGTTTCATTCTGGTACCACATTGCTGCGTGATCCAAACCAGAAAAAGCCCAGGATCAGGCCAAGAGGTATGCGAAGAATGCGAAAGTATGAGACAGATGAGGGCAAAACCCAGACCTAAACGTGAACCAACCGGTGTTATACTTTAAAATATTGATCGAAAACAGGATCAACTGACTGCTTCAGTGTGGAACCGCATTACTACGTGATACAAACCAGAAAAAGCCCAGGATCTGGCCAACAAGCATGCGAGAAATGCGAAAGTATGAGCCAGATGATAGCAAATACAAGACTTAGCACAAACCTAAACGGTGGTATCCTCTAAAATATTGATCGAAACCATGTTGAATTGACTTTTTCAATCTGGTACCACATTACTACGTGATCCAAACCTGAAAGAAACACAGGATCTGGCCAACAAGTATGCGAAGAATGCGAATGTATGAGCCAGATGCGGGCGAATACCAGACCTAAACGGGACCCAACCGGAGTTATCCTTTAAAATATTGATCGAGGCCACGTTTAATTGACTGTTTCAGTATGGTACCGCATTACTACGAGATCCAAACCAGAAATAGTCCAGGATCTGGCCAACAAGTGTGCGATGAACGCGAAAGTATGACCCAGATGACTGCAAACACCAGGCCTAACACAAACCTAACCGGTGTTATCCTCTTAAATATTGATCGGAACCAGGTTTAATTGATTGTTTCATTCCTGTACCACATTACCGCGTAATCCAAACCAGAAGCAGCCCAGGATCAGGCCAACAGGTATGCGATGAATGCGAAAGTATGAGACAGATGAGGGCAAATACCAGACCTAACACAAGCCTAAACGGTGTTATCCTCTTAAGTATTGATCGAAACCAAGTTGAATTGGCTGTTTCAGCCTGTTACCGCATTACTGCGTGACCCAAACCAGAAAGAAACACAGGATCTGGCCAACAAGTATGGGAAGAATGCGAAAGTATGAGCCAGATGATAGCAAATACAAGACTTAGCACAAACCTAAACGGTGGTATCCTCTAAAATATTGATCGAAACCATGTTGAATTGACTTTTTCAATCTGGTACCACATTACTACGTGATCCAAACCAGAAAGAAACACAGGATCTGGCCAACTAGTAGGCGGGGAATGCGAATGTATGAGCCAGATGCGGGTAAATACAAGACCTAGACGAGACACTAACGGAGTTATCCTTTAAAATATTGATCGAGGCCACGTTTAATTGACTGTTTCATTCTGGTACCATATTACCACGTGATCCAAACTAGAAGAAGCCCAGGATCTGGCCAACAAGAGTGCGAAAAATGCGAAAGTATGAGACAGATGGGGGCAAATCCCAGACCTAAACGTGAACAAACCGGTGTTATACTTTAAAATATTGATCGACGTCAGGTTTAACTGACTGTATAGTGTGGTTCCACATTACTACACAATCCCAACCAGAAAAAGCCCAGGATCTGGCCAGCAAGTATGCGAAAAGTGCGAAACTATGAGCCAGATGATTCCAAATACCAGGCCTTACACAAACCTAATCGGTGTGATCCTCTAAAATATTGATCGAATCCAGGTTTAATTGACAGTTTCATTCTGGTACCACATATCCACGTGATCCAAACCAGAAAGAGCCCAGGATCTGGCCAACAAGAATGCGAAAAATGCGAAAGTATGAGCCAGATGAGGGCAAATCCCAGACCTAAACGTGAACTAACCGGTGTTATACTTTAAAATATTGATCCAGGTCAGGTTTATTTGAATGTTCAGTGTAGTACCACATTACTACACAATCCCAACCAGAAAAAGCCCAGGATCTGGCCAACAAGTATGCGAAGAGTGCGAAAGTATGAGCCGGATGATTGCAAATACCAGGCCTAACACAAACCTATACGGTGTTGTCCTCTTAAATATTGATCGAAACCAAGTTGAATTGGCTGTTTCAGTCTGGTACCACACTACTACGTGATCCAAACCTGAGAAAGCCCAGAATCTAGCCAACAAGTGTGCGAAGAATGCAAAAGTATAAGCCAGATGAGGGCAAATCCCAGACCTAAACGAGACCCAGCCGGAGTTGTCCCTAAAAATATTGATCGTGGCCACGTCTAATTGGCTGTTTCAGTATGCTACCACATTACTACGAGATCCAAACCAGAAAAAGACCAGGATTTGGCCCACAAGTGTGCGATGAATGCGAAAGTATGAGCCAGATGAATGCAAACACCAGACCTAACACAAACCTAAAGGGTGTTATCCTGTAAAATATTGATCGACACCAAGTTGAATTGACTGCTTCAGTGTGGTACCACATTACTACGAGATCCGAACCAGAAAAAGTCCAGGAAATGGCCAACAAGTATTCGAAGAGTGCGAAAGTATGAGCCAGATGATTGCAAATACCAGGCCTAACACAAACCTAAACGGTGTTATCCCTTAAAGTATTGATCGGGGCCATGTTTAGTTGACGGTTTCAGTATGCTACCACATTACTACGAGATCCAAACCAGAAAAAGACCAGGATCTGGCCAACAAGTGTGCGATGAATGCGAAAGTATGAGCCACATGATTGCAAATACCAGGCCTAACACAAACCTAAGCGGTGTGATCCTCTAAAATATTGACCGAATCCAGGTTTATTTGAGTGTTTCATTCTGGTACCATATTACTACGTGATCCAAACTAGAAAAAGCTCAGGATCTGGCCAACAAGCATGCGAGAAATGCGAAAGTATGAGCCAGATGATTGCAAATACCAGGCCTAACACAAACCTAACCGGTGTGATCCTCTAAAATATTGCCCGAATCCAGGATTAGTTGACTGTTTCATTCTGGTACCGTATTACTACGTGATCCAAACTAGAAAAAGCCTAGGATCTGGCCAAATAGAATGCGAAAAATGCGAAAGTATGAGCCAGATGAGGGCAAATCCCAGACCTAAACGTGAACTAACCGGTGTTATACTTTAAGATATTGATCCAGGTCAGGTTTATTTGAGTGTTTAGTGTGGTACCACATTACAACACAATCCCAACCAGAGAAAGCCCAGGATCTGGTCAACAATCATACGAGAAATGCGAAGGTATGAGACAGATGATTGCAAATACCAGACCTAACACAAACCTAAACGGTGTTATCCTCTTAAATATTGATCGAAACCAAGTTGAATTGGCTGTTTCAGCCTGTTACCGCATTACTGCGTGACCCAAACAAGAAAGAAACACAGGATCTGGACAACAAGTATGAGAAGAATGCGAAAGTATGAGCCAGATGATTGCAACCACCAGGGCTAACACAAACCGAACCGGTGTGATCCTCTAAAATATTGATCGAATCCAGGTTTAGTTGACTGTTTCATTCTGGTACCATATTACTACGTGACCCAAATCAGAAAATGCCCAGGATCTGGCCAAGAAGTGTGCGAAAAATGCGAAAGTAGGAGCAGGATGATTGCATTTACCAGTCCTAAGCGAGACCCAACCGGAGTTATCCGTTAAAATATTGATCGAAATCACGAACAACTGACTGCTTCAGTGAGGAACCGCATTACTACGTGATACAAACCAGAAAAAGCCCAGGATCTGGCCGATAAGTATGCGAATAATGCGAAAGTATGAGGCAGATGATTGCAAATACCAGACCTAACACAAACCTAAAAGGTGTTATCCTCTAAAATATTGATCGAAACCAAGTTGAATTGACTGTTTCAGTCTGTTACCACATTACTACGTGATACCAACCAGAAAAAAACACAGGATCTGGCCAACAAGTACGCGAAGAGTGCGAAAGTATGAGCCAGATGATTGCAAATACCAGGCCATACACAAACCTAATCGGTGTTATCCTCTAACATATTGATCGAATCCAGGTTTAATTGACAGTTTCATTCTGGTACCACATTACTACGTGATACAAACCAGAAAAATACCAGGATCTGGCCAGCAAGTATGCGAAAAATGCGAAAGTATGAGCCAGATGATTGCAAATACCAGGCCTAACACAGACCTAACTGGTGTTATCCTCTAAAATATTGATCGAATCCAGGTTAAATTGATTGTTTCATTCCTGTACCACATTACCGCGTAATCCAAACCTGAAGCAGCCCAGGATCAGGCCAACAGGTATGCGATGAATGCGAAAGTATGAGACAGATGAGGGCAAATACCAGACCTAACACAAGCCTAAACGGTGTTATCCTCTTAAATATTGATCGAAACCAATTTGAATTGACTTTTTCAATCTGGTACCGCATTACTACGTGATCCAAACCAGAAAGAAACACAGGATCTGGCCAACAAGTAGGCGGGGAATGCGAATGTATGAGCCAGATGCGGGTAAATACAAGACCTAGACGAGACACTAACGGAGTTATCCTTTAAAATATTGATCGAGGCCACGTTTAATTGACTGTTTCATTCTGGTACCATATTACTACGTGATCCAAACTAGAAGAAGCCCAGGATCTGGCCAACAAGAGTGCGAAAAATGCGAAAGTATGAGACAGATGGGGGCAAATCCCAGACCTAAACGTGAACAAACCGGTGTTATACTTTAAAATATTGATCGACGTCAGGTTTAATTGACTGTTTAGTGTGGTTCCTCATTACTACACAATCCCAACCAGAAAAAGCCCAGGATCTGGCCAGCAAGTATGCGAAAAGTGCGAAACTATGAGCCAGATGATTCCAAATACCAGGCCTTACACAAACCTAATCGGTGTGATCCTCTAAAATATTGTTCGAATCCAGGTTTAATTGACAGTTTCATTCTGGTACCACATTACTACGTGATACATACCAGAAAAATTCCAGGATCTGGCAAACAAGTATGCGAAGAGTGCGAAAGTGTGAGCCAGATGATTCCAAATACCAGGCCTTAAACAAACCTAATCGGTGTGATCCTCTAAAATATTGATCGAATCCAGGTTTAATTGACAGTTTCATTCTGGTACCACATATCCACGTGATCGAAACCAGAAAGAGCCCAGGATCTGGCCAACAAGAATGCGAAAAATGCGAAAGTATGAGCCAGATGAGGGCAAATCCCAGACCTAAACGTGAACTAACCGGTGTTATACTTTAAAATATTGATCCAGGTTAGGTTTATTTGAGTGTTTAGTGTAGTACCACATTACTACACAATCCCAACCAGAAAAAGCCCAGGATACGGTCAACAAATATGCGAAAAATGCGAAAGTATGAGCCAGATGATTGCAAATACCAGACCTAACACAAACCTAAACGTTGTTATTCTGTAAAATATTGATCGACACCAAGTTGAATTGGCCGTTTCAGTCTGGTACCACACTACTACGTGATCCAAACCTGAGAAAGCCCAGAATCTAGCCAACAAGTGTGCGAAGAATGCAAAAGTATAAGCCAGATGAGGGCAAATC
This sequence comes from Colletes latitarsis, assembly GCF_051014445.1. NCBI lineage: Eukaryota > Metazoa > Arthropoda > Insecta > Hymenoptera > Colletidae > Colletes > Colletes latitarsis. The sequence continues at coordinate 6,336,091 of NC_135137.1, forward strand.
CCAGACCTAAACGAGACCCAACCGGAGTTAGCCCTTAAAATATTGATCGGGGCCACGTTTAATTGACTGTTTCAGTATGCTACCACATTACTACGTGATCGAAACCAGAAAAAGCCCAGGATCTGGCCAACAAGCATGCGAGAAATGCGAAAGTAGGAGCCAGATGATAGCAAATACAAGAGCTAGCACAAACCTAACCGGTGTGATCGTCTAAAATATTCATCGAATCCAGCTTTAATTGACTGTTTCAGTGTGGTACCACATTACTACGAGATCCAAACCAGAAAAAGTCCAGGATTTGGCCAACAAATATGCGAAAAATGCGAAAGTATGAGCCAGATGATTGCAAATACCAGACCTAACACAAACCTAAACGGAGTTATCCTCTTAAATATTGATCGAAACCAAGTTGAATTGGCTGCTTCTGTCTGGAACCACACTACAATGTGATCCAAACCAGAAAAAGCCCAGGATCTGGCCAACAAGTGTGCGAAGAACGCGAATGTATGAGCCAGATGATTGCAAATACCAGACCTAACACAAACCTAAACGTTGTTATTCTGTAAAATATTGATCGACACCAAGTTGAATTGACTGTTTCAGTGTGGTACCACATTACTACGAGATCCGAACCAGAAAAAGTCCAGGATCTGGCCAACAAGTATGCGAAGAGTGCGAAAGTATGAGCCAGATGATTGCAAATACCAGGCCTAACACAAACCTAAACGGTGTTGTCCTCTTAAATATTGATCGAAACGAAGTTGAATTGGCTGTTTCAGTCTGGTACCACACTGCTACGTGATCCAAACCTGAGAAAGCCCAGAATCTAGCCAAGAGGTGTGCGAAGAATGCAAAAGTATAAGCCAGATGAGGGCAAATCCCAGACCTAAACGAGACCCAGCCGGAGTTGTCCCTAAAAATATTGATCGTGGCCACGTTTAATTGGCTGTTTCAGTATGCTACCACATTACTACGAGATCCAAACCAGAAAAAGACCAGGATTTGGCCCACAAGTGTGCGATGAATGCGAAAGTATGAGCCAGAGGAATCCAAATACCAGACCTAACACAAACCTAAAGGGTGTTATCCTGTAAAATATTGATCGACACCAAGTTGAATTGACTGTTTCAGTGTGGTACCACAATACTACGAGATCCGAACCAGAAAAAGTCCAGGATCTGGCCAACAAGTATTCGAAGAGTGCGAATGTGTGAGCCAGATGATTGCAAATACCAGGCCTAACACAAACCTAAACGGTGTTATCCCTTAAAGTATTGATCGGAGCCATGTTTAGTTGACGGTTTCAGTATGCTACCACATTACTACGAGATGCAAACCAGAAAAAGACCAGAATCTGGCCAACAAGTGTGCGATGAATGCGAAAGTATGAGCCAGATGATTGCAAACACCAGGCCTATCACAAACCTATCCGGTGTGATCCCCTAAAATATTGATCGAATCCAGGTTTAGTTGACAGTTTCATTCTGGTACCACATTACTACGTGGTCCAAACCAGAAAAAGCCCAGGATCTGGCCAACAAGTTTGGGAAGAATGCGAAAGTATGAGCCAGATGATTGCAAATACCAGACCTAACACAAACCTAAAGGGTGTTATCCTGTAAAATATTGATCGACACCAAGTTGAATTGACTGTTTCAGTGTGGTACCACATTCCTACGAGATCCGAACCAAAAAAAGTCCAGGATCTGGCCAACAAGTATGCGAAGAGTGCGAAAGTATGAGCCAGATGATTGCAAATACCAGGCCTAACACAAACCCAATCGGTGAGATCCTCTAAAATATTGATCGAATCCAGGTTTAATTGACAGTTTCATTCTGGTACCACATTACTACGTGATACAAACCAGAAAAATCCCAGGATCTGGCCAACAAGTATGCGAAAAATGCGAAAGTATGAGCCAGATGATAGCAAATACCAGGCCTAACACAAACCTAACTGGTGTTATCCTCTAAAATATTGATCGAATCCAGGTTTAGTTGACTGTTTCATTCTGGTACCATATTACTACGCGATCCAAACTAGAAAAAGCCCAGGATCTGGCCAACAAGTATGCGAAAAATGCGAAAGTATGAGCCAGATGAGTGCAAATCGCAGACCTAAACGTGACCCAACCGGTGTTATCCTCTAAAATATTGATCGAATCCAGGTTTAATTGACAGTTTCATCCTGGTACCACATTACTACGTGATACAAACCAGAAAAATCCCAGGATCTGGCCAACAAGTACGCGAAAAATGCGAAAGTATGAGCCAGATGATTGCAAATACCAGGCCTAACACAAACCTAACTGGTGAGATCCTCTAAAATATTGATCGAATCCAGGTTTAGTTGACTGTTTCATTCTGGTACCATATTTCTACGTGATCCAAACTAGAAAAAGCCCAGGATCTGGCCAACAAGTATGCGAAAAATGCGAAAGTATGAGCCAGATGAGTGCAAATCCCAGACCTAAACGTGAACTAAGCGGTGTTATACTTTAAAATATTGATCGAAAACAGGATCAACTGACTGCTTCAGTGTGGAACCGCATTACTACGTGATACAAACCAGAAAAAGTCCAGGATCTGGCCAACAAGCATGCGAGAAATGCGAAAGTATGAGCAAGATGATTGCAAATACCAGGTCTAACACAAACCTAATCGGTGTGATCGTCTAAAATATTGATCGAATCCAGGTTTAATTGACGGTTTCATTCTGGTACCACATTACTACGTGATACAAACCAGGAAAAACCCAGGATCAGGCCAATAGGTATGCGAAGAATTCGAATGCATGAGACAGATGAGGGCAAATCCCAGACCAAAACGTAAACCAATCGGCGTTTTTCTTGTTCGAGGTCAGGTTTAATTGACTGTTTAGTGTGGCACCACATTACTACACAATCCCAACCAGAAAGAGCCCAGGATCTGGCCAACGAGCATACGAGAAATGCGAAAGTATGCACCAGATGATAGCAAATACCATGCCTAACACAAATCTAAACGGTGTTATCCTCTTAAATATTGATCGGATCCAGGTTTAGTAGACTGTTTCATTCTGGTACCACATTACTACGTGATCCAAACGAGAAAAAGCCCAGGATCTGGCCAACAAGCATGCGAGAAATGCGAAAGTATGCACCAGATGATTGCAAATACCAGACCTAACACAAACATAAACGGTGTTATCCTCGTCAATATTGATCGAATCCAGGTTTAGTTGACTGTTTCATTCTGGTACCATATTACTACGTGATCCAAACCAGAAAAAGCCCAGGATCTGGCCAAGAAGTTTGCGAAAAATGCGAAAGTATGGGCCAGATGATTGGTTATACCAGTCATAGGCGAGACCCAACCGGAGTTATCCGTTAAAATATTAATCGAAATCAGGATCAACTGACTGCTTCAGTGTGGAACCGCATTACTACGTGATACAAACCTGAAAAAGCACAGGATTTGGCGGACAAGTGTGCGAAGAATGCGAAAGTATGAGCCAGATGATTGCAAATACCAAACCTTACACAAACCTAAACGGTCCTATCATTCAAAATATTCATCGAATCCAGAATAATTGACTGTTTCATTCTGGTACCACATTGCTGCGTGATCCAAACCAGAAAAAGCCCAGGATCAGGCCAACAGGTATGCGAAGAATGCGAAAGTATGAGACAGATGAGGGCAAAACCCAGAACTTAACGTGAACCAACCGGTGTTATACTTTAAAATATTGATCGAAAACAGGATCAACTGACTGCTTCAGTGTGGAACCGCACTACTACGTGATACAAACCAGAAAAAGTCCAGGATCTGGCCAACAAGCATGCGAGAAATGCGAAAGTATGAGCAAGATGATTGCAAATACTAGGACTAACACAAACCTAATCGGTGTGATCCTCTTAAATATTGATCGGAACCAGGTTTAATTGACTGTTTCATATTTGTACCACATTAGTGCGTGTTCCAAACCAGAAACAGGCCAGGATCAGGCCAACAGGTATGCCAAGAATGCGAAAGTATGCGCCAGATGATTCCAAATACCAGGCCTAACACAAACCTAAACGGTGTTATCCTCTTAAATATTGATCGAAACCAAGTTGAATTGGCTGTTTCAGCCTGTTACCGCATTACTGCGTGACCAAAACCAGAAAGAAAGACAGGATCTGGCCAACAAGTATGGGAAGAATGCGAAATTATGAGCCTGATGACTGCAAATACCAGGCCTCACACAAACCTAACCGGTGTGATCCTCTAAAATATTGATCGAAACCAAGTTGAATTGACTTTTTCAATCTGCTACCACATTACTACGTGATCCAAACCAGAAAGAAACACAGGATCTGGCCAACAAGTAGGCGAAGAATGCGAATGTATGAGCCAGATGCAGGTAAATACCAGACCTAGACGAGACCCAACCGGAGTTATCCGTTAAAATATTAATCGAAATCAGGATCAACTGACTGCTTCAGTGTGGAACCGCATTACTACGTCATACAAACCTGAAAAAGCACGGGATTTGGCGAACAAGTGTGCGAAGAATGCGAAAGTATGAGCCAGATGATTGCAAATACCAAACCTAACACAAACCTAAACGGTCCTATCATCCAAAATATTCATCGAAACCAGGTTTAATTGACTGTTCCATTCTGGTACCACATTGCTGCGTGATCCAAACCAGAAAAAGCCCAGGATCAGGCCAACAGGTATGCGAAGAATGCGAAAGTATGAGACAGATGAGGGCAAAACCCAGACCTAAACGTGAACCAACCGGTGTTATACTTTAAAATATTGTTCGAAAACAGGATCAACTGACTGCTTCAGTGTGGCACCGCATTACTACGTGATACAAACCAGAAAAAGTCCAGGATCTGGCCAACAAGCATGCGAGAAATGCGAAAGTATGAGCCAGATGATAGCAAATACAAGACTTAGCAAAAACCTAAACGGTGGTATCCTCCAAAATATTGATCGAAACCATGTTGAATTGACTGTTTCAGTGTGGTACCACATTGCTACGAGATCCAAACCTGAAAAAGTCCAGGATCTGGCCTACAAGCATGCGAGAAATGCGAAAGTATGAGCCAGATGATAACAAATACAAGACTTAGCACAAACCTAAACGGTGGTATCCTCTAAAATATTGATCGAATCCAGGTTTAATTGACAGTTTCATTCTGGTACCACATTACTACGTGATACAAACCAGAAAAATCCCAGGATCTGGCAAACAAGTATGCGAAGAGTGCGAAAGTATGAGCCAGATGATTCCAAATACCAGGCCTTACACAAACCTAATCGGTGTGATCCTCTAAAATGTTGATCGAATCCAGGTTTAATTGACAGTTTCATTCTGGTACCACATATCCACGTGATCCAAACCAGAAAGAGCCCAGGATCTGGCCAACAAGAATGCGAAAAATGCGAAAGTATGAGCCAGATGAGGGCACATCCCAGACCTAAACGTGAACTAACCGGTGTTATACTTTAAAATATTGATCCAGGTTAGGTTTATTTGAGTGTTTAGTGTAGTACCACATTACTACACAATCCCAACCAGAAAAAGCCCAGGATCTGGTCAACAAGTATGCGAAAAATGCGAAAGTATGAGCCAGATGATTGCAAACACCAGGCCTAACACAAACCTATCCGGTGTGATCCCCTAAAATATTGATTGAATCCAGGTTTAGTTGACAGTTTCATTCTGGTACCACATTACTACGTGGCCCAAACCAGAAAAAGCCCAGGATCTGGCCAACAAGTTTGGGAAGAATGCGAAAGTATGAGCCAGATGATTGCAAATACCAGACCTAACACAAACCTAAAGGGTGTTATCCTGTAAAATATTGATCAACACCAAGTTGAATTGACTGTTTCAGTGTGGTACCACATTACTACGAGATCCGAACCAGAAAAAGTCCAGGATCTGGCCAACAAGTATGCGAAGAGTGCGAAAGTATGAGCCAGATGATTGCTAATACCAGGCCTAACACAAACCCAATCGGTGAGATCCTCTAAAATATTGATCGAATCCAGGTTTAATTGACAGCTTCATTCTGGTACCACGTTACTACGTGATACAAACCAGAAAAATCCCAGGATCTGGCCAACAAGTATGCGAAAAATGCGAAAGTATGAGCCAGACGATTGCAAATACCAGGCCTAACACAAACCTAACCGGTGTGATCCTCTAAAATATTGATCGAATCCAGGTTTATTTGAGTGTTTCATTCTGGTTCCATATTACTACGAGATCCGAACCAGAAAAAGTCCAGGATCTGGCCAACAAGTATTCGAAGAGTGCGAAAGTATGAGCCAGATGATTGCAACCACCAGGGCTAACACAAACCGAACCGGTGTGATCCTCTAAAATATTGATCGAATCCAGGTTTAGTTGACTGTTTCATTCTGGTACCATATTACTACGTGATCCAAATCAGAAAATGCCCAGGATCTGGCCAAGAAGTGTGCGAAAAATGCGAAAGTAAGAGCAGGATGATTGCATTTACCAGCCCTAAGCGAGACCCAACCGGAGTTATTCGTTAAAATATTGATCGAAATCACGATCAACTGACTGCTTCAGTGTGGAACCCCATAACTACGTGATACAAACCAGAAAAAGCCCAGGATCTGGCCGATAAGTATGCGAATAATGCGAAAGTATGAGGCAGATGATTGCAAATACCAGACCTAACACAAACCTAAAAGGTGTTATCCTCTAAAATATTGATCGAAACCAAGTTGAATTGACTGTTTCAGTCTGTTACCACATTACTACGTGATACCAACCAGAAAAAAACACAGGATCTGGCCAACAAGTATGCGAAGAGTGCGAAAGTATGAGACAGATGATTGCAAATACCAGGCCATACACAAACCTAATCGGTGTTATCCTGTAAAATATTGATCGAATCCAGGTTTAATTGACAGTTTCATTCCGGTACCACATTACTACGTGATACAAACCAGAAAAATCCCAGGATCTGGCCAACAAGTATGCGAAAAATTCGAAAGTATGAGCCAGATGATTGCAAATACCAGGCCTAACACAAACCTAACTGGTGTTATCCTCTAAAATATTCATCGAATCCAGGTTTAGTTGACTGTTTCATTCTGGTACCATATTACTACGCGATCCAAACTAGAAAAAGCCCAGGATCTGGTCAACAAGTATGCGAAAAATGCGAAAGTATGAGCCAGATGAGTGCAAATCCCAGACCTAAACGTGAACCAACCGGTGTTATCCTCTAAAATATTGATCGAATCCAGGTTTAATTGACAGTTTCATCCTGGTACCACATTACTACGTGATACAAACCAGAAAAATCCCAGGATCTGGCCACCAAGTACGCGAAAAATGCGAAAGTATGAGCCGGATGATTGCAAATACCAGGCCTAACACAAACCTAACTGGTGAGATCCTCTAAAGTATTGATCGAATCCAGGTTTAGTTGACTGTTCCATTCTGGTACCATATTTCTACGTGATCCAAACTAGAAAAAGCCCAGGATCTGGCCAACAAGTATGCGAAAAATGCGAAAGTATGAGCCAGATGATTGCAAATACCAAACCTAACACAAACCTAAACGGTCCTATCATCCAAAATATTCATCGAAACCAGGTTTAATTGACTGTTTCATTCTGATACCACATTGCTGCGTGATCCAAACCAGAAAAAGCCCAGGATCAGGCCAACAGGTATGCGAAGAATGCGAAAGTATGAGACAGATGAGGGCAAAACCCAGAACTTAACGTGAACCAACCGGTGTTATACTTTAAAGTATTGATCGAAAACAGGATCAACTGACTGCTTCAGTGTGGAACCGCATTACTACGTGATACAAACCAGAAAAAGTCCAGGGTCTGGCCAACAAGTGTGCGATGAACGCGAAAGTATGACCCAGATGATTGCAAACACCTGGCCTAACACAAACCTAACCGGTGTTATCCTCTTAAATATTGATCGGAACCAGGTTTAATTAACTGTTTCATTTTTGTACCACATTAGTGCGTGATCCAAACCAGAAACAGGCCAGGATCAGGCCAACAGGTATGCGAAGAATGCGAAAGTATGCGCCAGATGATTCCAAATACCAGGCCTAACACAAACCTAAACGGTCCTATCATCCAAAATATTCATCGAAACCAGGTTTAATTGACTGTTCCATTCTGGTACCACATTGCTGCGTGATCCAAACCAGAAAAAGCCCAGGATCAGGCCAACAGGTATGCGAAGAATGCGAAAGTATGAGACAGATGAGGGCAAAACCCAGACCTATACGTGAACCAACCGGTGTTATACTTTAAAATATTGATCGAAAACAGGATCAACTGACTGCTTCAGTGTGGAACCGCATTACTACGTGATACAAACCAGAAAAAGTCCAGGATCTGGCCAACAAGCATGCGAGAAATGCGAAAGTATCAGCCAGATGATAGCAAATACAAGACTTAGCAAAAACCTAAACGGTGGTATCCTCCAAAATATTGATCGAAACCATGTTGAATTGACTGTTTCAGTGTGGTACCACATTGCTACGAGATCCAAACCTGAAAAAGTCCAGGATCTGGCCAACAAATGTGCGATGAACGCGAAAGTATGACCCAGATGACTGCAAACACCTGGCCTAACACAAACCTAACCGGTGTTATCCTCTTAAATATTGATCGGAACCAGGTTTAATTGATTGTTTCATTCCTGTACCACATTACCGCGTAATCCAAACCAGATGCAGCCCAGGATCAGGCCAACAGGTATGCGATGAATCCGAAAGTATGAGACAGATAAGGGCAAATACCAGACCTAACACAAGCCTAAACGGTGTTATCCTCTTAAATATTGATCGAAACCAAGTTGAATTGGCTGTTTCAGCCTGTTACCGCATTACTGCGTGACCCAAACCAGAAAGAAACACAGGATCTGGCCAACAAGTATGGGAAGAATGCGAAAGTATGAGCCAGATGCGGGCAAATACCAGACATAAACGGGACCCAAACGGAGTTATCCTTTAAAATATTGATCGAGGCCACGTTTAATTGACTGTTTCAGTATGGTACCGCATTACTACGAGATCCAAACCAGAAATAGTCCAGGATCTGGCCAACAAGTGTGCGATGAACGCGAAAGTATGACCCAGATGACTGCAAACACCTGGCCTAACACAAACCTAACCTGTGTTATCCTCTTAAATATTGATCGGAACCAGGTTTAATTGATTGTTTCATTCCTGTACCACATTACCGCGTAATCCAAACCAGATGCAGCCCAGGATCAGGCCAACAGGTATGCGATGAATGCGAAAGTATGAGACAGATGAGGGCAAATACCAGACCTAACACAAGCCTAAACGGTGTTATCCTCTTAAATATTGATCGAAACCAAGTTGAATTGGCTGTTTCAGCCTGTTACCGCATTACTGCATGACCCAAACCAGAAAGAAACACAGGATCTGGCCAACAAGTAGGCGGGGAATGCGAATGTATGAGCCAGATGCGGGTAAATACAAGACCTAGACGAGACACTAACGGAGTTATCCTTTAAAATATTGATCGAGGCCACGTTTAATTGACTGTTTCATTCTGGTACCATATTACTACGTGATCCAAACTAGAAGAAGCCCAGGATCTGGCCAACAAGAATGCGAAAAATGCGAAAGTATGAGTCAGATGAAGGCAAATCCCAGACCTAAACGTGAACAAGCCGGTGTTATACTTTAAAATATTGATCGGCGTCAGGTTTAATTGACTGTTTAGTGTGGTTCCAAATTACTACACAATCCCAACCAGAAAAAGCCCAGGATCTGGCCAGCAAGTATGCGAAAAGTGCGAAACTATGAGCCAGATGATTGCAAACACCAGACCTAACACAAACCTAAAGGGTGATATCCTCTAAAATATTGATCGAATCCAGGTTTAATTGACAGTTTCATTCTGGTACCACATAACTACGTGATCCAAACCAGAAAGAGCCCAGGATCTGGCAAACAAGTACGCGAAATGTGCGAAAGTATGAGCCAGATGATTGCAAATACCAGGCCTAACACAAACCTAATCGGTGTGATCGTCTAAAATATTGATCGAATCCAGGTTTAATTGACAGTTTCATTCTGGTGTCACATAACTACGTGATCCAAACCAGAAAGAGCCCAGGATCTGGCCAACAAGCATGCGAGAAATGCGAAAGTATCAGCCAGATGATAGCAAATACAAGACTTAGCAAAAACCTAAACGGTGGTATCCTCCAAAATATTGATCGAAACCATGTTGAATTGACTGTTTCAGTGTGGTACCACATTGCTACGAGATCCAAACCTGAAAAAGTCCAGGATCTGGCCAACAAATGTGCGATGAACGCGAAAGTATGACCCAGATGACTGCAAACACCTGGCCTAACACAAACCTAACCGGTGTTATCCTCTTAAATATTGATCGGAACCAGGTTTAATTGATTGTTTCATTCCTGTACCACATTACCGCGTAATCCAAACCAGATGCAGCCCAGGATCAGGCCAACAGGTATGCGATGAATCCGAAAGTATGAGACAGATAAGGGCAAATACCAGACCTAACACAAGCCTAAACGGTGTTATCCTCTTAAATATTGATCGAAACCAAGTTGAATTGGCTGTTTCAGCCTGTTACCGCATTACTGCGTGACCCAAACCAGAAAGAAACACAGGATCTGGCCAACAAGTATGGGAAGAATGCGAAAGTATGAGCCAGATGCGGGCAAATACCAGACATAAACGGGACCCAACCGGAGTTATCCTTTAAAATATTGATCGAGGCCACGTTTAATTGACTGTTTCAGTATGGTACCGCATTACTACGAGATCCAAACCAGAAATAGTCCAGGATCTGGCCAACAAGTGTGCGATGAACGCGAAAGTATGACCCAGATGACTGCAAACACCTGGCCTAACACAAACCTAACCTGTGTTATCCTCTTAAATATTGATCGGAACCAGGTTTAATTGATTGTTTCATTCCTGTACCACATTACCGCGTAATCCAAACCAGATGCAGCCCAGGATCAGGCCAACAGGTATGCGATGAATGCGAAAGTATGAGACAGATGAGGGCAAATACCAGACCTAACACAAGCCTAAACGGTGTTATCCTCTTAAATATTGATCGAAACCAAGTTGAATTGGCTGTTTCAGCCTGTTACCGCATTACTGCATGACCCAAACCAGAAAGAAACACAGGATCTGGCCAACAAGTAGGCGGGGAATGCGAATGTATGAGCCAGATGCGGGTAAATACAAGACCTAGACGAGACACTAACGGAGTTATCCTTTAAAATATTGATCGAGGCCACGTTTAATTGACTGTTTCATTCTGGTACCATATTACTACGTGATCCAAACTAGAAGAAGCCCAGGATCTGGCCAACAAGAATGCGAAAAATGCGAAAGTATGAGTCAGATGAAGGCAAATCCCAGACCTAAACGTGAACAAACCGGTGTTATACTTTAAAATATTGATCGGCGTCAGGTTTAATTGACTGTTTAGTGTGGTTCCACATTACTACACAATCCCAACCAGAAAAAGCCCAGGATCTGGCCAGCAAGTATGCGAAAAGTGCGAAACTATGAGCCAGATGATTGCAAATACCAGGCCTAACACAAACCTAATCGGTGTGATCGTCTAAAATATTGATCGAATCCAGGTTTAATTGACAGTTTCATTCTGGTGTCACATAACTACGTGATCCAAACCAGAAAGAGCCCAGGATCTGGCCAACAAGCATGCGAGAAATGCGAAAGTATGAGCCAGATGATAGCAAATACAAGACTTAGCAAAAACCTAAACGGTGGTATCCTCCAAAATATTGATCGAAACCATGTTGAATTGACTGTTTCAGTGTGGTACCACATTGCTACGAGATCCAAACCTGAAAGAGTCCAGGATCTGGCCTACAAGCATGCGAGAAATGCGAAAGTATGAGCCAGATGATAACAAATACAAGACTTAGCACAAACCTAAACGGTGGTATCCTCTAAAATATTGATCGAAACCAAGGTGAATTGACTTTTTCAATCTTGTACCACATTACTACGTGATCCAAACCTGAAAGAAACACAGGATCTGGCCAACAAGTATGCGAAGAATGCGAATGTATGAGCCAGATGCGGGCAAATACCAGACCTAAACGGGACCCAACCGGAGATATCCTTTAAAATATTGATCGAGGCCACGTTTAATTGACTGTTTCAGTATGGTATCGCATTACTACGAGATCCAAACCAGAAATAGTCCAGGATCTGGCCAACAAGTGTGCGATGAACGCGAAAGTATCACCCAGATGACTGCAAACACCTGGCCTAACACAAACCTAACCGGTGTTATCCTCTTAAATATTGATCGGAACCAGGTTTAATTGATTGTTTCATTCCTGTACCACATTACCGCGTAATCCAAACCAGAAGCAGCCCACGATCAGGCCAACAGGTATGCGATGAATGCGAAAGTATGAGACAGATGAGGGCAAATACCAGACTTAACACAAGCCTAAACGGTGTTATCCTCTTAAATATTGGTCGAAACCAACTTGAATTGGCTGTTTCAGCCTGTTACCGGATTACTGCGTGACCCAAACCAGAAAGAAACACAGGATCTGGCCAACAAGTATGGGAAGAATGCGAAAGTATGAGCCTGATGATTGCAAATACCAGGCCTCACACAAACGTAACCGGTGTGATCCTCTAAAATATTGATCGAAACCAATTTGAATTGACTTTTTCAATCTGGTACCACATTACTACGTGATCCAAACCAGAAAGAAACACAGGATCTGGCCAACAAGTAGGCGGGGAATGCGAATGTATGAGCCAGATGCGGGTAAATACAAGACCTAGACGAGACACTAACGGAGTTAACCTTTAAAATATTGATCGAGGCAACGTTTAATTGACTGTTTCATTCTGGTACCATATTACTACGTGATCCAAACTAGAAGAAGCCCAGGATCTGGCTAACAAGAGTGCGAATAATGCGAAAGTATGAGGCAGATGATTGCAAATACCAGACCTAACGCAAACCTAAAAGGTGTAATCCTCTAAGATATTGATCGAAACCAAGTTGAATTGACTGTTTCAGTCTGTTACCACATTACTACGTGATACCAACCAGAAAAAAACTCAGGATCTGGCCAACAAGTATGCGAAGAGTGCGAAAGTATGACCCAGATGATTCCAAATACCAGGCCTTACACAAACCTAGTCGGTGTGATCCTCTAAAATATTGATCGAATCCGGGTTTAATTGACAGTTTCATTCTGGTACCACATATCCACGTGATCCAAACCAGAAAGAGCCCAGGATCTGGCCAACAAGCATGCGAGAAATGCGAAAGTATGCACCAGATTATTGCAAATACCAGACCTAACAAAAACATAAACGGTGTTATCCTCGTCAATATTGATCGAATCCAGGTTTAGTTGACTGTTTCATTCTGGTACCATATTGCTACGTGATCCAAACCAGAAAAAGCCCAGGATCTGGCCAAGAAGTATGCGAAAAATGCGAAAGTATGGGCCAGATGATTGGTTATACCAGTCATAGACGAGACCCAACCGGAGTTATCCGTTAAAATATTAATCGAAATCAGGATCAACTGACTGCTTCAGTGTGGAACCGCATTACTACGTGATCCAAACCAGAAAAAGCCCAGGATCAGGCCAACAGGTATGCGAAGAATGCGAAAGTATGAGCCGGATGATTGCAAATACCAGGCCTAACACAAACCTAATCGGTGTGATCGTCTAAAATATTGATCGAATCCAGGTTTAATTGGCAGTTTCATTCTGGTACCACATTAATACGAGATCCAAACCAGAAAAAGTCCAGGATCTGGCCAACAAGCATGCGAGGTATGCGAAAGTATGAGCAAGATGATTGCAAATACCAGGTCTAACACAAACCTAATCGGTGTGATCCTCTTAAATATTGATCGGAACCAGGTTTAATTGACTGTTTCATTTTTGTACCACATTAGAGCGTGTTCCAAACCAGAAACAGGCCAGGATCAGGCCAACAGGTATGCGAAGAATGCGAAAGTATGCGCCAGATGATTGCAAATACCAGGCCTAACACAATCCTAAACGGTGTTATCCTCTTAAATATTGATCGAAACCAAGTTGAATTGGCTGTTTCAGCCTGTTACCGCATTGCTGCGTGACCGAAATCAGAAAGAAAGACAGGATCTGGCCAACAAGTATGGGAAGAATGCGAAATTATGAGCCAGATGATTGCAAATACCAGGCGTAACACAAACCTAACTGGTGAGATCCTCTAAAATATTGATCGAATCCAGGTTTAGTTGACTGTTTCATTCTGGTAACTTATTACTACGTGATCCACACTAGAAAAAGCCCAGGATCTGGCCAACAAGCATGCGAGAAATGCGAAAGTATGAGCCAGATCAGGGCAAATCTCAGACCTAAACATGAACTAACCGGTGTTATACTTTAAAATATTGATCCAGGTCAGGTTTAATTGACTGTTTAGTGTGGTACCACATTACTACGTGATCCAAACCAGAAAGAAAGACAGGATCTGGCCAACAAGTATGGGAAGAATGCGAAATTATGAGCCTGATGACTGCAAATACCAGGCCTAACACAAACCTAATCGGTGTGATCCTCTAAAGTATTGATCGAAACCAAGTTGAATTGGCTGTTTCAGTCTGTAACCACACTACAACGTGATCCAAACCAGAAAAAGCCCAGGTACTGGCCAACAAGTGTGCCAAGAATGCGAAAGTACAAGCCAGATGGGCACAAATCCCAGACCTAAACGAGACCCAACCGGAGTTATCCTTTAAAATATTGATCGAGGCCACGTTTAATTGACTGTTTCATTCTGGTACCACATTACTACGAGATCCAAACCAGAAAAAGCCCAGGATCTGGCCAAAAAGTATGCGAAAAGTGCGAAAGTATGAGCCAGATGATTGCAAATACCACACCTAACTCAAACCTAACCGGTGTTATCCTCTAGAATATTGATCGAATCCAGGTTTAGTTGACTGTTTCATTCTGGTACCATATTACTACGTGATCCAAACTAGAAAAGGCCCAGGATGTGGCCAACAAGCATGCGAAAAATGCAAAAGTATGAGCCACATCAGGGCAAATCCCAGACCTAAACGTGAACTTACCGGTGTTATACTTTAAAATATTGATCGAGGTCAGGTTTAATTGACTGTTTAGTGTGGCTCCACATTACTGCACAATCCCAACCAGAAAAAGCCAAGGATCTGCCCAACAAGCATGCGAGAAATGCGAAAATATGTGCCAGATGACAGCAAATACCAGACCGAGCACAAACCTAAACGGTGTTATCCTCCTAAATATTGATCGAAACCAATTTGAATTGGCTGTTTCAGCCTGTTACCGCATTACTGCGTGACCCAAACGAGAGGGAAACACAGGATCTGGCCAACAAGTATGCGAAAAGTGCGAAAGTATGAGGCAGATGAGGGCAAATCCCAGACCTAAACATGAACTAACCGGTGTTATACTTTAAAATATTGATCCAGGTCAGGTTTAATTGACTGTTTAGTGTGGTACCACATTACTACACAATCCCAACCAGAAAAAGCCCAGGATCAGGCCAACAAGCATGCGAGAAATGCGAAAGTATGAGGCAGATGATTGCAAATACCAGGCCTAACACAAACCTAATCGGTGTGATCCTCTAAAATATTGATCGAATCCAGGTTTAGTTGACTGTTTCATTCTGGTAACTTATTACTACGTGATCCACACTAGAAAAAGCCCAGGATCTGGCCAACAAGCATGCGAGAAATGCGAAAGTATGAGCCAGATGATTGCAAACACCAGGCCTAATACAAGCCTAACCGGTGTGATCGTCTAAAATACGTATCGAATCCAGGTTTAATTGACAGTTTTATTCTGGTACCACATTACTACGTGATCCCAACTAGAAAAAAACACAGGATCTGGCCAACAAGTATGCGAAGAGTGCGAAAGTATGAGCCAGATGATTGCAAATACCAGGCCTAACACAAACCTAATCGGTGTGATCCTCTAAAATATTGATCGAAACCAAGTTGAATTGACTGTTTCAGTGTGGTACCACATTACTACGAGATCCAAACCTGAAAAAGCCCAGGATCTGGCCAACAAGTATGCGAAAAGTGCGAAACTATGAGCCTGATGATTGCAAATACCAGACCTAACACAAACCTAAAGGGTGTTATCCTCTTAAATATTGATCGAAACCAAGTTGAATTGGCTGTTTCAGCCTGTTACCGCATTACTGCGTGACCCAAACCTGAAAGAGAGACAGGATCTGGCCAACAAGTATGGGAAGAATGCGAAAGTATGAGCCTGATGACTGCAAATACCAGGCCTCACACAAACCTAACCGGTGTGATCCTCTAAAATATTGATCGAAACCAAGTTGAATTGACTTTTTCAATCTGGTACCACATTACTACGTGATCCAAACCAGAAAGAAACACAGGATCTGGCCAACAAGTAGGCGAAGAATGCGAATGTATGAGCCAGATGCGGGTAAATACCAGACCTAGACGAGACCCAACCGGAGTTATCCTTTAAAATATTGATCGAGGCCACGTTTAATTGACTGTTTCATTCTGGTACGACATTACTACGAGATCCAAACCAGAAAAAGACCAGGATCTGGCCAACAAGTATGCGAAGAGTGCGAAAGTATGAGCCAGATGATTGCAAATACCAGGCCTAACACCAACCTAATCGGTGTGATCCTCTAAAATATTGTTCGAAACCAATTTGAATTGACTGTTTCAGTGTGGTACTACATTACTACGAGATCCAAACCAGAAAAAGTCCAGGATCTGGCCAACAAGTATGCGAAGAGTGCGAAAGTATGAGCCAGATGATTGGAAATACCAGGCCTAACACAAACCTAATCGGTGTGATCCTCTAAAATATTGATCGAAACCGAGTTGAATTGGCTGTTTCAGTTTGTAACCACACTACTACGTGATCCAAACCAGAAAAAGCCCAGGAACTGGCCAACAAGTGTGCCAAGAATGCGAAAGTACAAGCCAGATGTGCGCAAATCCCAGACCTAAACGAGACCCAACCGGAATTATCCTTTAAAATATTGATCGAGGCCAAATTTAATTGACTGTTTCAGTATGGTAACGCATTACTACGAGATCCAAACCAGAAAAAGCCCAGGATCTGGCCAAAAAGTATGCGAAAAGTGCGAAAGTATGAGCCAGATGATTGCAAATACCACACCTAACTCAAACCTAACCGGTGTTATCCTCTAGAATATTGATCGAATCCAGGTTTAGTTGACTGCTTCAGTCTGTTACCACATTACTACGTGATACCAACCAGAAAAAAACACAGGATCTGGCCAACAAGTATGGGAAGAATGTGAAAGTATGAGCCAGATGATTGCAAACACCAGGCCTAACACAAGCCTAACCGGTGTGATCGTCTAAAATATTGATCGAATCCAGGTTTAATTGACAGTTTTATTCTGGTACCACATTACTACGTGATCCCAACTAGAAAAAAACACAGGATCTGGCCAACAAGTATGCGAAGAGTGCGAAAGTATGAGCCAGATGATTGCAAATACCAGGCCTAACACAAACCTAATCGGTGTGATCCTCTAAAATATTGATCGAAACCAAGTTGAATTGACTGTTTCAGTGTGGTACCACATTACTACGAGATCCAAACCTGAAAAAGCCCAGGATCTGGCCAACAAGTATGCGAAAAGTGCGAAACTATGAGCCTGATGATTGCAAATACCAGACCTAACACAAACCTAAAGGGTGTTATCCTCTTAAATATTGATCGAAACCAAGTTGAATTGGCTGTTTCAGCCTGTTACCGCATTACTGCGTGACCCAAACCTGAAAGAGAGACAGGATCTGGCCAACAAGTATGGGAAGAATGCGAAAGTATGAGCCTGATGACTGCAAATACCAGGCCTCACACAAACCTAACCGGTGTGATCCTCTAAAATATTGATCGAAACCAAGTTGAATTGACTTTTTCAATCTGGTACCACATTACTACGTGATCCAAACCAGAAAGAAACACAGGATCTGGCCAACAAGTAGGCGAAGAATGCGAATGTATGAGCCAGATGCGGGTAAATACCAGACCTAGACGAGACCCAACCGGAGTTATCCTTTAAAATATTGATCGAGGCCACGTTTAATTGACTGTTTCATTCTGGTACGACATTACTACGAGATCCAAACCAGAAAAAGACCAGGATCTGGCCAACAAGTATGCGAAGAGTGCGAAAGTATGAGCCAGATGATTGCAAATACCAGGCCTAACACAAACCTAATCGGTGTGATCCTCTAAAATATTGTTCGAAACCAATTTGAATTGACTGTTTCAGTGTGGTACTACATTACTACGAGATCCAAACCAGAAAAAGTCCAGGATCTGGCCAACAAGTATGCGAAGAGTGCGAAAGTATGAGCCAGATGATTGGAAATACCAGGCCTAACACAAACCTAATCGGTGTGATCCTCTAAAATATTGATCGAAACCGAGTTGAATTGGCTGTTTCAGTTTGTAACCACACTACTACGTGATCCAAACCAGAAAAAGCCCAGGAACTGGCCAACAAGTGTGCCAAGAATGCGAAAGTACAAGCCAGATGTGCGCAAATCCCAGACCTAAACGAGACCCAACCGGAATTATCCTTTAAAATATTGATCGAGGCCAAATTTAATTGACTGTTTCAGTATGGTAACGCATTACTACGAGATCCAAACCAGAAAAAGCCCAGGATCTGGCCAAAAAGTATGCGAAAAGTGCGAAAGTATGAGCCAGATGATTGCAAATACCACACCTAACTCAAACCTAACCGGTGTTATCCTCTAGAATATTGATCGAATCCAGGTTTAGTTGACTGCTTCAGTCTGTTACCACATTACTACGTGATACCAACCAGAAAAAAACACAGGATCTGGCCAACAAGTATGGGAAGAATGTGAAAGTATGAGCCAGATGATTGCAAACACCAGGCCTAACACAAGCCTAACCGGTGTGATCGTCTAAAATATTGATCGAATCCAGGTTTAATTGACAGTTTTATTCTGGTACCACATTACTACGTGATCCCAACTAGAAAAAAACACAGGATCTGGCCAACAAGTATGCGAAGAGTGCGAAAGTATGAGCCAGATGATTGCAAATACCAGGCCTAACACAAACCTAATCGGTGTGATCCTCTAAAATATTGATCGAAACCAAGTTGAATTGACTGTTTCAGTGTGGTACCACATTACTACGAGATCCAAACCAGAAAAAGCCCAGGATCTGGCCAACAAGTATGCGAAAAGTGCGAAACTATGAGCCTGATGCTTGCAAATACCAGACCTAACACAAACCTAAAGGGTGTTATCCTCTAAAATATTGATCGAAACCAAGTTGAATTGACTGTTTCAGTGTGGTACCACATTACTACGAGATCCAAACCAGAAAAAGTCCAGGATCTGGCCAACAAGTATGCGAAGAGTGCGTAAGTATGAGCCAGACCAGGGCATTTCCCAGACCTAAACATGAACTAACCGGTGTTATACTTTAAAATATTGATCGAAAACAGGATCAACTGACTGCTTCTGTGTGGAACAGCATTACTGCGTGATACAAACCAGAAAAAGTCCAGGATCTGGCCAACAAGTATGCGAAGAATGCGAAAGTACGAGCCAGATGATTGCAAATACCAGACCTAACACAAACCTAACCGGTGTGATCCTCTAAAATATTGATCGAATCCAGGTTTAGTTGACAGTTTCATTGCGGTACCACATTACTACGTGATCCAAACCAGAAAAAGCCCAGGATATGGCCAAAAAGTATGCGAAAAATGCGAAAGTATGGGCCAGATGATTGGTTATACCAGTCCTAGGCGAGACCCAACCGGAGTTATCCGTTAAAATATTAATCGAAATCAGGATCAACTGACTGCTTCAGTGTGGAACCGCATTACTACGTGATACAAACCTGAAAAAGCACAGGATTTGGCGAACAAGTGTGCGAAGAATGCGAAAGTATGAGCCAGATGATTGCAAATACCAAACCTAACACAAACCTAAACGGTCCTATCATCCAAAATATCCATCGAAACCAGGTTTAATTGACTGTTTCATTCTGGTACCACATTGCTGCGTGATCCAAACCAGAAAAAGCCCAGGATCAGGCCAACAGGTATGCGAAGAATGTGAAAGTATGAGCAAGATGTTTCCAAATACCAGGTCTAACACAAACCTAATCGGTGTGATCGTCTAAAATATTGATCGAATCCAGGTTTAATTGACAGTTTCATTCTGGTACCACATTACTACGTGATACAAACCAGAAAAACCCCAGGATCTGGCCAACAAGTATGCGAAAAGTGCGAAAGTATGAGCCAGATGATTGCAAATACCAGGCCTAACACAAACCTAATCGGTGTGGTCGTCTAAAATATTGATCGAATCCAGGTTTAACTGACAGTTTCATTCTGGTACCACATTACTACGTGATACAAACCGGAAAAATCCCAGGATCTGGCCAACAAGTATGCGAAAAGTGCGAAAGTATGAGCCAGATGATTGCAAATACCAGGCCTAACACAAACCTAAACGGTGTTATCCTCTTAAATATTGATCGAAACCAAGTTGAATTGGCTGTTTCAGCCTGTTACCGCATTACTGCGTGACCCAAAGCAGAAAGAGAGACAGGATCTGGCCAACAAGTATGGGAAGAATGCGAAAGTATGAGCCAGATGATTGCAACTACCAGGCCTATCACAAACCTAACCGGTGTGATCCTCAATATATTGTTTCAATCCAGGTTTAATTGACAGTTTCATTCTGGTACCACATTACTACGTGATCCACACTAGAAAAAGCTCAGGATCTGGCCAACAAGCATGCGAGAAATGCGAAAGTATGAGCCAGATCAGGGCAAATCTCAGACCTAAACATGAACTAACCGGTGTTATACATTAAAATATTGATCCAGGTCAGGTTTAATTGACTGTTTAGTGTGGTACCACATTACTACACAATCCCAACCAGAAAAAGCCCTGGATCTGGCCAACAAGCATGCGAGAAATGCGAAAGAATGAGCAAGATGATTGCAAATACCAGGTCTAACACAAACCTAATCGGTGTGATCCTCCAAAATATTGATCGAATCCAGGTTTAATTGACAGTTTCATTCTGGTACCACAGAACTACGTGATCCAAACCAGAAAAAGACCAGGATCTGGCCAACAAGTATGCGAAAAGTGCGAATGTATGAGCCAGATGATTGCAAATACCAGGCCTAACACAAACCAAACCGGGGTGATCCTCTAAAATATTGATCGAATCCAGGTTTAATTGACAGTTTCATTCTGGTACCACAGAACTACGTGATCCAAACCAGAAAAAGCCCTGGATCTGGCCAACAAGCATGCGAGAAATGCGAAAGAATGAGCCAGATGATTGCAAATACCAGGCCTAACACAAACCAAACCGGGGTGATCCTCTAAAATATTGATCGAATCCAGGTTTAATTGGCAGTTTCATTCTGGTACCACATAACTACGTGATCGAAACCAGAAAGAGCCCAGGATCTGGCCAACAAGTATGCGAAAAGTGCGAATGTATGAGCCAGATGATTGCAAATACCAGGCCTAACACAAACCTAATCGGTGTGATCGTCTAAAATATTGATCGAATCCAGGTTTAATTGGCAGTTTCATTCTGGTACCACATTAATACGGGATCCAAACCAGAAAAAGTCCAGGATCTGGCCAACAAGTGTGCGATGAACGCGAAAGTATGACCCAGATGATTGCAAACACCTGGCCTAACACAAACCTAACCGGTGTTATCCTCTTAAATATTGATCGGAACCAGGTTTAATTGACTGTTTCATTTTTGTACCACATTAGTGCGTGATCCAAACCAGAAACAGGCCAGGATCAGGCCAACAGGTATGCGAAGAATGCGATAGTATGCGCCAGATGATTCCAAATACCAGGCCTAACACAAACCTAAATGGTGTTATCCTCTTAAATATTGATCGAAACCAAGTTGAATTGGCTGTTTCAGCCTGTTACCGCATTACTGCGTGACCAGAACCAGAAAGAAAGACAGGATCTGGCCAACAAGTATGGGAACAATGCGAAAGTATGAGCCTGATGACTGCAAATACCAGGCCTCACACAAACCTAACCGGTGTGATCCTCTAAAATATTGATCGAAACCAAGTTGAATTGACTTTTTCAATCTGGTACCACATTACTACGTGATCCAAACCAGAAAGAAACACAGGATCTGGCCAACAAGTAGGCGAAGAATGCGAATGTATGAGCCAGATGCGGGTAAATGCCAGACCTAGACGAGACCCAACCGGAGTTATCCTTTAAAATATTGATCGAAACCAGGTTTAATTGACAGTTTTATTCTGGTACCACAGAACTACGTGATCCAAACCAGAAAAAGACCAGGATCTGGCCAACAAGTATGCGAAAAGTGCGAATGTATGAGCCAGATGATTGCAAATACCAGGCCTAACACAAACCAAACCGGGGTGATCCTCTAAAATATTGATCGAAACCAATTTGAATTGGCTGTTTCAGCCTGTTACCGCATTACTGCGTGAGCCAAACGAGAAGGAAACACAGGATCTGGCCAACAAGTATGGGAAGAATGCGAAAGTATGAGCCAGATGATTGCAACTACCAGACCTAACACAAACCTATCCGATGTGATCACCTAAAATATTGATTGAATCCAGGTTTAGTTGACTGTTTCATTCTGGTACCATATAACTACGTGATCCAAACCAGAAAAAGCCCAGGATCTGGCCAACAAGAAGGCGAAAAATGCGAAAGTATGAGACAGATGGGGGCAAATCCCAGACCTGAACGTGAACAAACCGGTGTTATACTTTAAAATATTGATCCAGGTCAGGTTTAATTGACTGTTTAGTGTGGTTCCACATTACTACACAATCCCAACCAGAAAAAGCCCAGGATCTGGCCAACAAGCATGCGAGAAATGCGAAAGTATGTACCAGATGACAGCAAATACCAGACCGGGTACAAACCTAAACGGTGTTATCCTATCAAATACTGATCGTAACCAAGTTGAATTGGCTGTTTCAGACTGTTACCGCATTACTGCGTGACCCAAACGAGAAGGAAACACAGGATCTGGCCAACAAGCATGCGAGAAATGCGAAAGTATGTGCCAGATGATAGCAAATACAAGACCTAGCAAAAACCTAAACGGTGCTATCCTTTAAAATATTGATCGAAACCAAGTTGAACAGACTGTTTCAGTGTGGTACATCATTACTACGATATCCAAACGAGAAAAAGTCCAGGATCTGGCCAACAAGTATGCGAAAGATGCGGAAGTATGAGGCAGATGATTGCAAATACCAGGCCTAACACAAACCTAATCGGTGTGATCGTCTAAAATATTGATCGAATCCAGGTTTAATTGACAGTTTCATTCTGGTACCACATAACTACGTGATCGAAACCAGAAAGAGCCCAGGATCTGGCCAACAAGTATGCGAAAAGTGCGAAAGTATGAGCCAGATGATTGCAAATTCCAGACCTAACACAAACCTAAACGGTGTTATCCATTAAAATATTGATCGGGGTCACGTTTAATTGACTGTTTCAATATGCTACCACATTACTACGAGATCCAAACCAGAAAATGACCAGGATCTGGCCAACAGGTATGCGAAAAGTGCGGAAGTATGAGCCAGATGATTGCAAATTCCAGGCCTAACACAAACCTAATCGGTGTGATCGTCTAAAATATTGATCGAATCCAGGTTTAATTGACAGTTTCATTCTGGTACCACATAACTACGTGATCCAAACCAGAGAGAGCCCAGGATCTGGCCAACAAGTATGCGAAAAGTGCGAAAGTATGAGCCAGATGATTGCAAATTCCAGACCTAACACAAACCTAAACGGTGTTATCCCTTAAAATATTGATCGGGGCCAGGTTTATTTGATTGTTTCATTCTTGTACCACATTACTGCGTGATCCAAACCAGAATAAGCCCAGGAACTGGCCAACAAGTGTGCGAAGAGTGCGAAAGTATAAGCCAGATGATTGCAAATACCAGGACTCACACAAACCTAACCGGTGTGATCCTCTACATTATTCATCGATCCAGGGTTAATTGACTGTTTCAATATGGTACCACATGACTACGTGATCCAAACCAGAAAAAAATCCAGGATCTGGCCAACAAGTATGCGAAAAATGCGAAAGTATGAGCCAGATGAGGGCAAATACCAGACCTAGGCGAGACCCAACCGGAGTTATCCTCTAAAATATTGATCGAAAACAAGTTGAATTGACTTTTTCAATCTGGAACCACATTACTACGTGATCGAAACCAGAAAAAGCCCCGTATCTGCCGACAAGTATGCGCAAAATGCGAAAGTATCAGGCAGATGATTGCAAATACCAGACCTAACACAAACCTAACCGGGGTGATCCTCTAAAATATTGATCGAATCCAGGTTTAGTTGACTGTTTCATTCTGGTACCGTATAACTACGTGATCCAAACCAGAAAAAGCCCAGGATCTGGCCAACAAGAATGCGAAAAATGCGAAAGTATGAGACAGATGGGGGCAAATCCCAGACCTAAACGTGAACTAACCGGTGTTATACTTTAAAATATTGGTCGAGGTCAGGTTTAATTGACTGTTTAGTGTGGTACCACATTACTACACAATCCCAACCAGAAAAAGCCCAGGATCTGGCCAACAAGCATGCGAAAAGTGCGAAAGTATGAGCCAGATGATTGCAAATACCAGGCCTAACACAAACCTAATCGGTGTGATCGTCTAAAATATTGATCGAATCCAGGTTTAATTGACAGTTTCATTCTGGTACCACATAACTACGTGATCCAAACCAGAGAGAGCCCAGGATCTGGCCAACAAGTGTGCGAAGAATGCGAAAGTATGAGCCAGATGATTGCAAATACCAGACCTAACACAATCTAAACGGTGTGATCCTCTAGAATATTGATCGAATCCAGGTTTAATTGACTGTTTCATTCTGGTACCACATTACTGCGTGATCCAAACCAGAGAAAGCCCGGGATCAGGCCAACAGGTATGCGTAGAATGCGAATGTATGAGCCAGATGAGGGTAAATACCAAACATAACCCAGACCTAACCGGTGTTCTCCTCTAAAATATTCATCGAACCCAGGTTTAATTGACTGTTTCAATATGGTACCACATGACTACGTGATCCAAACCAGAAAAAAATCCAGGATCTGGCAATGATGTATGCGAATGGTGCGAAAGTATGGGCCAGATGTGGGCAAATCCCAGACCTCAACGTGACCCAACCGGAGTTTTGCTTTAAAATATAGGTCGAGGCCACGTTTAATAGACTGTTACAGTATGGTACCACATTACTACGAGATCCAAACCAGAAAAAGTCCAGGAGCTGGCCAACAAGTGTGCGATGAATGCGAAAGTATGTGCCAGATGACAGCAAATACCAGACCGAGCACAAACCTAAACGGTGTTATCCTCCTAAATATTGATCGAAACCAATTTGAATTGGCTGTTTCAGCCTTTTACCGCATTACTGCGTGACCCAAACGAGAAGGAAACACAGGATCTGGCCAACAAGTATGCGAAAAGTGCGAAAGTATGAGCCAGATGATTGCAAATACCAGGCCTAACACAAACATAATCGGTGTGATCGTCTAAAATATTTGTCGAATCCAGGTTTAATTGACAGTTTCATTCTGGTACCACATTACTACGAGATCCAAACCAGAAAAAAACCCAGGATCTGGCCATCAAGTATGGGAAGAATGCGAAAGCATGAGCCAGATCAGGGCAGATCCCAGACCTAAACATGAACTAACCGGTGTTATACTTTAAAATATTGATCCAGGTCAGGTTTAATTGACTGTTTAGTGTGGTACCACACTACTACACAATCCCAACCAGAAAAAGCCCCGGATCTGGCCAACAAGCATGCGAGAAATGCGAAAGAATGAGCCAGATGATTGCAAATACCAGGCCTAACACAAACCTAATCGGTGTGATCGTCTAATATATTGATCGAATCCAGGTTTAATTGACAGTTTCATTCTGGTACCACATACCAACGTGATCCAAACCACAAAGAGCCCAGGATCTGGCCAACAAGTATGCGAAAAGTGCGAAAGTATGAGCAAGATGATTGCAAATACCAGGTCTAACACAAACCTAATCGGTGTGATCCTCCAAAATATTCATCGAATCCAGGTTTAATTGACAGTTTCATTCTGGTACCACATTACTACGTGATACAAACCAGAAAAATCCGAGGATCTGGCCAACAAGTATGCGAAAGATGCGGAAGTATAATGCAGATGATTGCAAATACCAGGCCTAACACAAACCTAAACGGTGTTATCCTCTTAAATATTGGTCGGAACCAGGTTTAATTGACTGTTCCATTCTTGTACCACATCACTGCGTGATCCAAACCAGAAAAAGACCAGGATCTGGCCAACAGGTATGCGAAAAGTGCGGAAGTATGAGCCAGATGATTGCAAATTCCAGGCCTAACACAAACCTAATCGGTGTGATCGTCTAAAATATTGATCGAATCCAGGTTTAATTGACAGTTTCATTCTGGTACCACATACCTACGTGATCCAAACCAGAGAGAGCCCAGGATCTGGCCAACAAGTATGCGAAAAGTGCGAAAGTATGAGCCAGATGATTGCAAATTCCAGACCTAACACAAACCTAAACGGTGTTATCCCTTAAGATATTGATCGGGGCCAGGTTTATTTGATTGTTTCATTCTTGTACCACATTACTGCGTGATCCAAACCAGAATAAGCCCAGGAACTGGCCAACAAGTGTGCGAAGAGTGCGAAAGTATAAGCCAGATGATTGCAAATACCAGGACTCACACAAACCTAACCGGTGTGATCCTCTACATTATTCGTCGATCCAGGGTTAATTGACTTTTTCAATCTGGAACCACATTACTACGTGATCGAAACCAGAAAAAGCCCAGTATCTGCCGACAAGTATGCGCAAAATGCGAAAGTATCAGGCAGATGATTGCAAATACCAGACCTAACAAAAACCTAAACGGTGTTAGCCTCTAAAATATTGATCGAAACCAAGTTGAATTGACTTTTTCAATCTGGTACCACATTACTACGTGATCCAAACCAGAAAGAAACACAGGATCTGGCCAACAAGTGTGCGAAGAATGCGAAAGTATGAGCCAGATGACTGCAAATACCAGGCCTCACACAAACCTAACCGGTGAGATCCTCTAAAATATTCGTCGAATCCAGGTTTATTTGACTGATTCATCTTGGTACCACATTACTACGTGATCCAAACCAGAAAAAGCCCAGGATCTGGCCGACGAGTATGCGAAAAATGCGAATGTATGAGCCAGATGCGGGTAAATACCAGACCTAAACGAGACCCAACCGGAGTTATCCTCTAAAATATTGATCGAAAACAAGTTGAATTGACTTTTTCAATCTGGAACCACATTACTACGTGATCGAAACCAGAAAGAAACACCGGATCTGTCCAACACGTATGCGAAGAATGCGAATGTATGGGCCAGATGCGGGTAAATACCAGACCTAAACGAGACCCAAACGGAGTTATCCTTTAAAATATCGATCGACGCCACGTTTAGTTGACTGTTTCTGTATGGTAACGCATTACTACGAGATCCAAACCAGAAAAAGTCCAGGATCTGGCCAACAAGTGTGCGATGAACGCGAAAGTGTGACCCGGATGATAGCAAACACCAGGCCTAACACAAACCTAAACGGTGTGATCCTCTACAATATTCATCGAATCCAGGTTTAGTTGACTGCTTCATTCTGGTACCACATTACTACGTGATCCAAACCAGAAGAAGCCCAGGATTTGGCCAACGAGTATGCGAAGAATGCGAGTGTATGAGCCAGATGCGGGTAAATACCAGACCTAATCGAGACCCAACCGGAGTTATCCCTTAAAATATTGATCGGGGCCACGTTTGATTGACTGTTTCAGTATGCTACCACATTACTTCGAGATCCAAACCAGAAAAAGACCAGGATCTGGCCAACAAGTATGCGAAAAATGCGAAAGTATAAGCCAGATGATTGCAAATACCAGGACTCACACAAACCTAACCGGTGTGATCCTCTACATTATTCATCGATCCAGGGTTAATTGACTGTTTCAATATGGTACCACATGACTACGTGATCCAAACCAGAAAAAAATCCAGGATCTGGCCAACAAGTATGCGAAAAATGCGAAAGTATGAGCCAGATGAGGGCAAATACCAGACCTAGGCGAGACCCAACCGGAGTTATCCGTTAAAATATTGATCGAATCCATGTTTAATTGTCTGTTTCATTCTGGTACCACATTACTACGTGACCCAAACCAGAAAAGGCCCGGGATCTGGTCAACAAGTATGCGAAAAATGCGAAAGTATGAGCCAGATGATTGCAAATACCAGACCTAACACAAACCTAAACGTTGTTGTCCTCTTAAATATTGACCGAAACCAAGTTGAATTGGCTGTTTCTGTCTGGTACCACACTGCTACGTGATACAAACCAGAAAAAGCCCAGGATCTGTCCAACAAGTGTGCGAAGAATGCGAAAGTATAAGCCAGATGAGGGCAAATCCCAGACCTCAACGAGACCCAACCGGAGTTATCCCTTAAAATATTGATCGGGGCCACGTTTGATTGACTGTTTCAGTATGCTACCACATTACTTCGAGATCCAAACCAGAAAAAGACCAGGATCTGGCCAACACGTGTGCGATGAATGCGAAAGTATGAGCCAGATGATTGCAAACACCAGGCCTAACACAAACCTAACCGGTGTGATCGCCTAAAATATTGATCGAATCCAGGTTTAGTTGACTGTATCATTCTGGTACCATATTACTACGTGATTCAAACTAGAAAATGCCCGTGATCTGGACAACAAGTATGCGAAAAATGCGAAAGTATGAGCCAGATGAGGGCAAATCCCAGACCTAAACGTGTACTAACCGGTGCTATACTTTATAATATTGATCCAGGTCAGGTTTAATTGACTGTTTAGTGTGGTACCGCATTACTACACAATCCCAACCAGAAAAAGCCCTGGATCTGGCCAACAAGTGTGCGATGAACGCGAAAGTATGACCCAGATGATTGCAAACACCAGGCCTAACACAAACCTAAACGGTGTTATCCTCTTAAATATTGGTCGGAACCAGGTTTAATTGACTGTTCCATTCTTGTACCACATCACTGCGTGATCCAAACCAGAAACAGCCCAGGATCAGGCCAACAGCCATGCCAAGAATGCGAAAGTATGAGACAGATGAGGGCAAATACCAGACCTAACACAAGCCTAAACGGTGTTATCCTCTTAAATATTGATCGAAACAAAGTTGAATTGGCTGCTTCAGACTGTTACCACATTACTGCGTGACCCAAACCAGAAGAAGCCCAGGATCTGGCCAACAAGTGTGCGAAGAATGCGAAAGTATAAGCCAGATGAGGGCAAATCCCAGACCTAAACGAGACCCAACCGGAGTTATCCTCTTAAATATTGATCGAAACCAAGTTGAATTGGCTGTTTCAGTCTGGTACCACACTACTACGTGATCCAAACCTGAAAAAGCCCAGGATCTGGCCAACAAGTGTGCGAAGAATGCGAAAGTATGAGCCAGATGAGGGCAAATACCAGGCCTCACACGAACCTAACCGGTGTGATCCTCTACAATATTCATCGAATCCAGGTTTAGTTGACTGCTTCATTCTGGTACCACATTACTACGTGATCCAAACCAGAAGAAGCCCAGGATCTGGCCAACAAGTATGCGAAGAATGCGAGTGTATGAGCCAGATGCGGGTAAATACCAGACCTAAACGAGACCCAACCGGAGTTATCCTTTAAAATATAGATCGAGGCCACGTTTAGTTGACTGTTTCAGTATGGTACCGCATTACTACGAGATCCAAACAAGAAAAAGCCCAGGATCTGGCCAACAAGTGTGCGATTAACGCGGAAGTATGACCCAGATGATTGCAAACACCAGACCTAACACAAACCTAAACGGTGTTATCCTCTTAAATATTGATCGGAACCAGGTTTAATTGACTGTTTCATTCTTGTACCACATTACTGCGCGATCCAAACCAGAAACAGCCCAGGATCAGGCCAACAGCTATACCAGGAATGCGAAAGTATGAGACAGATGAGGGCAAATACCAGACCTAACACAAGCCTAAACGGTGTTATCCTCTTAAATATTGATCGAAACCAAGTTGAATTGGCTGTTTCAGCCTGTTACCGCTTTATTGCGTGACCCAAAACAGAAAAAGCCCAGGATCTGGCCAACAAGTGTGCGAAGAATGCGAAAGTATAAGCCAGATGATTGCAAATACCAGGCCTCACACAAACCTAACCGGTGTGATCCTCTACAATACTCATCGAATCCAGGATTAATTGACTGTTTCATTCTGGTACCACATTACTACGTGATCCAAACCAGAAAAAGCCCAGGATCTGGGCGACAAGTATGCGAAAAATGCGAAAGTATGTGGTAGATGGTTGCAAATACCAGACCTAACACAAACCTAAACAGTGTTAGCCACTAAAATATTGATCGAAACCAAGTTGAATTGACTTTTTCAATCTGGTACCACATTACTACGTGATCGAAACCAGAAAGAAACACAGGCTCTGGCCAACAAGTATGCGAAGAATGCGAATGTATGAGCGTGATGATTGCAAATACCAGACCTAACACAAACCTAAACGTTGGTGTCCTCTTAAATATTGATCGAAACCAAGGTTAATTGGCTGTATCAGTCTGGTACCACACTACTACGTGATCCAAACCAGAAAAAGCCGAGGATCTGGCCAACAAGTGTGCGAAGAAGGCGAAAGTATAAGCCAGATGAGGGCAAATTCCAGACCTAAACGAGACCCAACCGGAGTTATCCCTTAAAATATTGATCGGGGCCACGTTTAATTGACTGTTTCAGTATGCTACCACATTACTTCGAGATCCAAACCAGAAAAAGACCAGGATCTGGCCAAGAAGTGTGCGATGAATGCGAAAGTATGAGCCAGATGATTGCAAACACCAGGCCTAACACAAACCTAACCGGTGTGATCGTCTAAAATATTGATCGAATCCAGGTTTAGTTGACTGTTTCATTCTGGTACCATATTACTACGTGATCCAAACTAGAAAAAGCCCAGGATCTGGCCGACAAGTATGCGAAAAATGCGAATGTATGAGCCTGATGCGGGTAAATACCAGACCTAAACGAGACCCTACCGGAGTTATCCTTTAAAATATTGATCGAGGTCAGGTTTAATTGACTCTTTCAGTATGCTACCACATTACTACACTATCCCAACCAGGGGAAGCCCAGGATCTGGCCAACAAGCATGGGAGAAATGCGTAAGTATGAGCCAAATGATAGCAAATACCAGACCTAGCACAAACCTAAACGGTGTGATCATCTAAAATATTGATCGATTCCAGGTTTAATTGACTGTTTCATTCTGGTACTACATCACTACCTGATCCAAACCAGAAAAACGCCAAGGATCTGGCTAAGACGTATGCGAAGAATGCGAAAGTATAAGCTAGATGATTGCAAATGTCAGACTTAACACAAACCTAAACGGTGGTATCCTCTATAATATTGATCGAATACAGGTTGAATTGACTCTCTCATTCTGGTGCCACATTACTGCCTGATCCAAAACAGAAAAAGCCCAGGATCAGGCCAACAGGTATACGTAGAATGCGAAAGTAAGAGACAGATGAGGGCAAATCCCAGACCTAAACTCGACCCAACCGATGCTGTCCTTTAAAATATTGATCGAATCCAGGTTTAATTGACTGTTTCATTCTGGTACTACATTACTACGTGATCCAAACCAGAAAAAGCCCAGGATCTGGCCAACGAGTATGCGAAAAATGCGAAAGTATGAGGCAGATGATTGCAAATACCAGACCTAAACGAGACCCATCCGGAGTTATCCTTTAATATATTGTTCGAGGTCACGTTTAGTTGACTGATTCAGTATGGTACCACATTACTACGAGATCCAAACCAGAAAAAGTCCAGGATTTGGCCACCAAGTGTGCGAAGAATGCGAAAGTATGAGCCAGATGATTGCAAATGCCAGACCTAACACAATCTAAACGGTGTGATCCTCTAAAATATTGATCGAATCCAGGTTTAATTGACTGTTTCATTCTGGTACCACATTACTGCGTGATCCAAACCAGAAGAAGCCCGGGATCAGGCCAACGAGTATGCGAAGAATGCGAGTGTATGAGCCAGATGCGGGTAAATACCAGACCTAAACGAGACCCAACCGGAGTTATCCCTTAAAATATTGATCGGGGCCACGTTTGATTGACTGTTTCAGTATGCTACCACATTACTTCGAGATCCAAACCAGAAAAAGACCAGGATCTGGCCAACAAGTATGCGAAAAATGCGAAAGTATAAGCCAGATGATTGCAAATACCAGGACTCACACAAACCTAACCGGTGTGATCCTCTACATTATTCATCGATCCAGGGTTAATTGACTGTTTCAATATGGTACCACATGACTACGTGATCCAAACCAGAAAAAAATCCAGGATCTGGCCAACAAGTATGCGAAAAATGCGAAAGTATGAGCCAGATGATTGCAAATACCAGACCTAACACAAACCTAAACGTTGTTGTCCTCTTAAATATTGACCGAAACCAAGTTGAATTGGCTGTTTCTGTCTGGTACCACACTGCTACGTGATACAAACCAGAAAAAGCCCAGGATCTGTCCAACAAGTGTGCGAAGAATGCGAAAGTATAAGCCAGATGAGGGCAAATCCCAGACCTCAACGAGACCCAACCGGAGTTATCCCTTAAAATATTGATCGGGGCCACGTTTGATTGACTGTTTCAGTATGCTACCACATTACTTCGAGATCCAAACCAGAAAAAGACCAGGATCTGGCCAACACGTGTGCGATGAATGCGAAAGTATGAGCCAGATGATTGCAAACACCAGGCCTAACACAAACCTAACCGGTGTGATCGCCTAAAATATTGATCGAATCCAGGTTTAGTTGACTGTATCATTCTGGTACCATATTACTACGTGATTCAAACTAGAAAATGCCCGTGATCTGGACAACAAGTATGCGAAAAATGCGAAAGTATGAGCCAGATGAGGGCAAATCCCAGACCTAAACGTGTACTAACCGGTGCTATACTTTATAATATTGATCCAGGTCAGGTTTAATTGACTGTTTAGTGTGGTACCGCATTACTACACAATCCCAACCAGAAAAAGCCCTGGATCTGGCCAACAAGTGTGCGATGAACGCGAAAGTATGACCCAGATGATTGCAAACACCAGGCCTAACACAAACCTAAACGGTGTTATCCTCTTAAATATTGGTCGGAACCAGGTTTAATTGACTGTTCCATTCTTGTACCACATCACTGCGTGATCCAAACCAGAAACAGCCCAGGATCAGGCCAACAGCTATGCCAAGAATGCGAAAGTATGAGACAGATGAGGGCAAATACCAGACCTAACACAAGCCTAAACGGTGTTATCCTCTTAAATATTGATCGAAACAAAGTTGAATTGGCTGCTTCAGACTGTTACCACATTACTGCGTGACCCAAACCAGAAGAAGCCCAGGATCTGGCCAACAAGTGTGCGAAGAATGCGAAAGTATAAGCCAGATGAGGGCAAATCCCAGACCTAAACGAGACCCAACCGGAGTTATCCTCTTAAATATTGATCGAAACCAAGTTGAATTGGCTGTTTCAGTCTGGTACCACACTACTACGTGATCCAAACCTGAAAAAGCCCAGGATCTGGCCAACAAGTGTGCGAAGAATGCGAAAGTATGAGCCAGATGAGGGCAAATACCAGGCCTCACACGAACCTAACCGGTGTGATCCTCTACAATATTCATCGAATCCAGGTTTAGTTGACTGCTTCATTCTGGTACCACATTACTACGTGATCCAAACCAGAAGAAGCCCAGGATCTGGCCAACAAGTATGCGAAGAATGCGAGTGTATGAGCCAGATGCGGGTAAATACCAGACCTAAACGAGACCCAACCGGAGTTATCCTTTAAAATATAGATCGAGGCCACGTTTAGTTGACTGTTTCAGTATGGTACCGCATTACTACGAGATCCAAACAAGAAAAAGCCCAGGATCTGGCCAACAAGTGTGCGATTAACGCGGAAGTATGACCCAGATGATTGCAAACACCAGACCTAACACAAACCTAAACGGTGTTATCCTCTTAAATATTGATCGGAACCAGGTTTAATTGACTGTTTCATTCTTGTACCACATTACTGCGCGATCCAAACCAGAAACAGCCCAGGATCAGGCCAACAGCTATGCCAGGAATGCGAAAGTATGAGACAGATGAGGGCAAATACCAGACCTAACACAAGCCTAAACGGTGTTATCCTCTTAAATATTGATCGAAACCAAGTTGAATTGGCTGTTTCAGCCTGTTACCGCTTTATTGCGTGACCCAAAACAGAAAAAGCCCAGGATCTGGCCAACAAGTGTGCGAAGAATGCGAAAGTATAAGCCAGATGATTGCAAATACCAGGCCTCACACAAACCTAACCGGTGTGATCCTCTACAATACTCATCGAATCCAGGATTAATTGACTGTTTCATTCTGGTACCACATTACTACGTGATCCAAACCAGAAAAAGCCCAGGATCTGGGCGACAAGTATGCGAAAAATGCGAAAGTATGTGGTAGATGGTTGCAAATACCAGACCTAACACAAACCTAAACAGTGTTAGCCACTAAAATATTGATCGAAACCAAGTTGAATTGACTTTTTCAATCTGGTACCACATTACTACGTGATCGAAACCAGAAAGAAACACAGGCTCTGGCCAACAAGTATGCGAAGAATGCGAATGTATGAGCGTGATGATTGCAAATACCAGACCTAACACAAACCTAAACGTTGGTGTCCTCTTAAATATTGATCGAAACCAAGGTTAATTGGCTGTATCAGTCTGGTACCACACTACTACGTGATCCAAACCAGAAAAAGCCGAGGATCTGGCCAACAAGTGTGCGAAGAAGGCGAAAGTATAAGCCAGATGAGGGCAAATTCCAGACCTAAACGAGACCCAACCGGAGTTATCCCTTAAAATATTTATCGGGGCCACGTTTAATTGACTGTTTCAGTATGCTACCACATTACTTCGAGATCCAAACCAGAAAAAGACCAGGATCTGGCCAAGAAGTGTGCGATGAATGCGAAAGTATGAGCCAGATGATTGCAAACACCAGGCCTAACACAAACCTAACCGGTGTGATCGTCTAAAATATTGATCGAATCCAGGTTTAGTTGACTGTTTCATTCTGGTACCATATTACTACGTGATCCAAACTAGAAAAAGCCCAGGATCTGGCCGACAAGTATGCGAAAAATGCGAATGTATGAGCCTGATGCGGGTAAATACCAGACCTAAACGAGACCCTACCGGAGTTATCCTTTAAAATATTGATCGAGGTCGGGTTTAATTGACTCTTTCAGTATGCTACCACATTACTACACTATCCCAACCAGGGGAAGCCCAGGATCTGGCCAACAAGCATGGGAGAAATGCGTAAGTATGAGCCAAATGATAGCAAATACCAGACCTAGCACAAACCTAAACGGTGTGATCATCTAAAATATTGATCGATTCCAGGTTTAATTGACTGTTTCATTCTGGTACTACATCACTACCTGATCCAAACCAGAAAAACGCCAAGGATCTGGCTAAGACGTATGCGAAGAATGCGAAAGTATAAGCTAGATGATTGCAAATGTCAGACTTAACACAAACCTAAACGGTGGTATCCTCTATAATATTGATCGAATACAGGTTGAATTGACTCTCTCATTCTGGTGCCACATTACTGCCTGATCCAAAACAGAAAAAGCCCAGGATCAGGCCAACAGGTATACGTAGAATGCGAAAGTAAGAGACAGATGAGGGCAAATTCCAGACCTAAACTCGACCCAACCGATGCTGTCCTTTAAAATATTGATCGAATCCAGGTTTAATTGACTGTTTCATTCTGGTACTACATTACTACGTGATCCAAACCAGAAAAAGCCCAGGATCTGGCCAACGAGTATGCGAAAAATGCGAAAGTATGAGGCAGATGATTGCAAATACCAGACCTAAACGAGACCCATCCGGAGTTATCCTTTAATATATTGTTCGAGGTCACGTTTAGTTGACTGATTCAGTATGGTACCACATTACTACGAGATCCAAACCAGAAAAAGTCCAGGATTTGGCCACCAAGTGTGCGAAGAATGCGAAAGTATGAGCCAGATGATTGCAAATGCCAGACCTAACACAATCTAAACGGTGTGATCCTCTAAAATATTGATCGAATCCAGGTTTAATTGACTGTTTCATTCTGGTACCACATTACTGCGTGATCCAAACCAGAGAAAGCCCGGGATCAGGCCAACAGGTATGCGTAGAATGCGAATGTATGAGCCAGATGAGGGTAAATACCAAACATAACCCAGACCTAACCGGTGTTCTCCTCTGTTACAGTATGGTACCACATTACTACGAGATCCAAACCAGAAAAAGTCCAGGAGCTGGCCAACAAGTGTGCGATGAATGCGAAAGTATGGCCCAGATGATTGCAAACATCAGGGCTAATACAAACCTTACCGGTGTTATCCTTTAAAATATTGATCGAATCCAGGTTAAATTGACTGTTTCACTATGGTACCACATTACTACGTGATCCAAACCAGAAAAAGTCCAGGATCTGGCCCACAAGTTTGCGAGAAATGCGAAAGTATGAGCCAGGTGAGGACAAATCCCAGACCTAAACGAGACCCAACCGGAGTTATCCTTTAAAATAATGATCGAGGCCACGTTTAATGGACTGTTTCAGTGTGGTACCACATTACTACGAGATCCAAACCAAAAAAATCCAGGATCTGGCGAACAAGTGTGTGAAGAATGTGATAGTATGAGCAAAATGATTTCGAATACCAGGCCTAACACAAACCTAACCGGTGTGATCCTCTAAAATATTTATCGAATCCAGGTTTAATTGACTGTTCCAGTGTGGCACCACATTACTACGAGATCCAAACCAGAAAAAGTCCAGGATCTGGCCAACAAGTGTGCGAAGAATCCGAAAGTATGAGCCAGATGGTTCCAAATACCCGACCTAACTCAGACCCAACGGGCGTGATCCTTTAAAATGTTGATCGAATCCAGGTTTAATTGACTGTTTCATTCTGGTACTACATCACTACGTGATCCAAACCAGAAAAAAGCCCAGGATCTGGCTAAGAAGTATGCGAAAAATGCGAAAGTATGAGCCAGATGAGGGCAAATCCCAGACCTGAACGTGACCCAACCGGTGTTATACCTTAAAATATTGATCGAGGCCAAGTTTAATTGACCGTCTCAGTGTGGCACTACGTGATCCAAACCAGAAAAAGCCCAGGATCTGGCCAACAAGTATGCGAAGAATGCGAAAGTATGTGGTAGATGATTGCAAATGTCAGACTTAACACAAACCTAAACGGTGGTATCCTCTATAATATTGTTGCGCCGGGGAGTATTGCTGGTCGCTCGCCTCATATTGTCACAACACAATTAAAACAGCACAACGTAACACACTAATGTAAACTAGGAACTTTATTAACAACAGTGCTTTTCATTACGTCTGTTCGCCTTGCGATCTGTCGTAATTCTAATCTTCAAATCGTTTCGGGTGGTCTCAGCAACCGGAAGGCTCGGGATCTCGCATCCGCTCGTTTTCGTGTGGCAGCTTCACCTCATCGCGAAGCCTCTTTACACCATTGCGACGATGCAATTTCGCGGTATTGCGCGGCATCTTCATACCTTCGCAACACTGCTCCCTCTTCCTTCAGAGCGGTCGTCCCGACCGCTGCAAATTCCGTTCGAACAGCCAACTTCACCCGTAGTCTCCTAACCTCCGGGTTGTCGCGAAGCTGCGTCGAACCTGTATACCTCTGTCTGTAAAGTAGATAAACTAATAGGTCGAACATTTACCTGAGTGGCCTTTATCAGACAGTCAGCGCCTTGACATTCGTCCTTCGTCCCAAGGAAAACCACTCAAAAACCTTGAGCAAGGCGCCGGTGTAAGTCCTTTGTGCGATTCCTCTGGATGGAACTTAAATCCCGACCGCTCCTCGCCCTCCTCTTAACTCTTACGACTTGCGTACTTCTTTCTTGATGTCTTCCCGGATGCGGATTCCCCCCCAGCCTCACGAGAGAACTTCCCATGGGATGTTCCCCAATCTCCAAGGAGAATTTCCTCGAAGATCGGTTGTGGAACATACCACAATTCCGCCGTCCGACCGTCTGTGCTCCACTCCGCTATTAGAGTCGAGCATGACTGGGGGGCGACCCTCCCCGGGGAGAATCGCACTTCCCCGGCCGTTCTGACCTGCGGAAATGGTGAGGCCTCCGCGGCCGGTAAGAAAACCCGATCCTCGCCTTCTGCGATGAAACGTCCTCTTCTTGGGCGAAGATGTCGGCCATCTCTCTCAATCCTCACCTCGCAGTTCCTTCGCAGGGGGCCTCTCGTGAATCGTACCGGGCCAGTCGATTCACATGCACAACCCTTGGTTTGGACTTCGGGGAACGGACTATCCGGTAGATGAACTCATTCAGCCGATTTTTCACCTCGTAGGGTCCTTCCCAGTCGTATTGGAGCTTCGGGCATCTTCCCTTCGTCCTTCGAGGATTGTATAGCCACACCTTCTCTCCTGGAGCAAAGGAAATTGATCTCGAGAACGAATCATACCACGATTTCGTCCTCTCCGCACAAATTCGCATCCGCTGTCGAACGAATTTGTGAACTTCTTCAATCCTTTTCTTGGTTCCCTCAATGAAATCATCTTCATCCTTTCTCTCAGCAGGAACAGCTCCCCTTAGAAGATCCAGAGGAAGGCGCAGCTCCCGTCCCGTGAGAACCATCGACGGAGTATTCTGAGTCACTTCATGTTGCGAGGAGCGATAAGCAAGCAAGAACGTTGGAATCCATTCGTCCCAGTCCTTTTGATGTTCTGCAACAAACTGAGACAAATATCGCAACAAGGTTCTAATCATCCGCTCAACGAGTCCGTCCGACTGAGGGTGTAATGGAGTTGTCCTTGTCTTCCTAATTCCAAGTATCTTCATCAGTTCCCTGAAGATGCTTGATTCGAAACTCCGACCCTGATCAGAATGCAGCTCTAGCGGAACTCCATGTCGGCTTATCACTTCCTTCAGCAACGCCGTGGAAATCGTTGTCGCCCGCTGGTTGGGAAGTGGAATAACCTCTGGCCACTTCGAAAAATAATCCATCACAACCAGCGCGAATCTGTTCCCAGCGAAAGACCTCGGCAGGGGACCAACAACGTCGAGCGCTATCCTCTCAAAAGGTGCTCCTACGTTATAAACCTTCATGGTTCCTCTTCCCTTCTCCGCAGGTCCTTTCCTCGCA
Organism: Colletes latitarsis; assembly: GCF_051014445.1. Lineage (NCBI taxonomy): Eukaryota > Metazoa > Arthropoda > Insecta > Hymenoptera > Colletidae > Colletes > Colletes latitarsis. The sequence continues at coordinate 6,375,675 of NC_135137.1, forward strand.
GAACAGCTATGGCACCGGCGACACCAATCTTCCACGTTCCGACGGTGGTTCGGCCAAAAGAAGCGCTGTCGAATTTTCGCCAATGTCTTCCTCACGACGGGGGTAGAAGAAAACGAAGCCGGAGTCTCCCCCTCTACGCCGACTTCTTCAAGTTTCCCTTCTTCTAGGGGGCCTCTTCTCTCCTCCTCTTCTTCGGGCAGTTCCGCTGTAAATGTCCCTCCTGTCCGCAGTTCCAGCACTCCGAGACCGGCTTCTCAGCAGTCCTCTTCTCCAACTTTCCCTTGGGAAAACAAGTGACACCCTGAATGCAGTCCTTAACACGGCAAGGACCAGGGGCCACAGACTCGACGGCCTCAATCTCCAGGGCTCTGATCACAGCCGCCCTGAGAGTATTGAAACCGCCTAGCCTCAGCGTCCTCATCATTTCCTCATTGGCCAGGGCGGAGACGAACTGAGAGGCGGCCAGCTTATCCCTGACTTCCATTGGACAATCACCAAAGGAAGCCTGCGCCAACCTCTCAATCTCCGAAGCCAAATCAGAAATCGACTCTCCCTTCCGTTGAGTATAATTTTGGAATTTCACGTAATTTAGATTCGCGAAATTCTTGGTTCCGAAACGGAACTCCAAAGCGGAAACCAAGACACCAAAATCACAACGCGACTCCTCGAAAGGGTAGTCAAAACACTCCGAGCGGGCCCCTCCAGACATGCGACCAAGGCCAAAGCTTTCCTTGGTGCATCCCATCTATTCGCCTTCGCAATCGCCTCGAATTGCACCCGGTACTCCTCCCAACAAGCTCTTCCATCAAACGCTGGTGGTTTTAGGACGTACCCCAGAAATCCACCAGTCGCTTCCAACGGAGGAGCCGACTCCGAAGTGGAAGGCATCGCGAGTCCAGCAACAACAGGATTATCCCTAACAAAATTATTAACAAGGCTGGACTCGCAATCCTCGCTACGGAACGCCGCGGCCGACAGGTTATCGATCACACTTTTAAAATTCTCCGCAAGCACCTGATAACGGACTTCCATGGCCCTTATCCTTCCTCCAACAGCAGCCTCCTTCGCCGAAGCGGCAGCCTCCTTCGCGGCCTGCCTCTCTTCGGTCCGCTTCCGATCCTCTTCCCACCTGGACTCGAAAGTTCTCTGCTGCTCCTGGAACTGCACCGCGAGGCTCCTCTGCAGGCCCTCGAACAACAGTTCCAAGGAAGGAACGGCCTCTCTCTCCCCGGCGGTAGATCGGCTCGACATCCCGCTTCTGGCACCACTGTTGCGCCGGGGAGTATTGCTCGTCGCTCGCCTCATATTGTCACAACACAATTAAAACAGCACAACGTAACACACTAATGTAAACTAGGAACTTTGTTAACAACAGTGCTTTTCAATACGTCTGTTCGCCTTGCGATCTGTCGTAATTCTAATCTTCAAATCGTTTCCGGTCTCTCAGCAACCGGAAGGCTCGGGATCTCGCATCCGCTCGTTTTCGTGTGGCAGCTTCACCTCATCGCGAAGCCTCTTCACACCATAGCAACGATGCAATTTCGCGGTATTGCGCGGCATCATCATTCCGTCGCAACAATATTGATCGAATCCAGGTTGAATTGACTCTCTCATTCTGGTGCCACATTACTGCCTGATCCAAAACAGAAAAAGCCCAGGACCAGGCCAACAGGTACACGTCGAATGCGAAAGTAAGAGACAGATGAGGGCAAATCCCAGACCTAAACACGACCCAACCGATGTTGTCCTTTAAAATACTGATCGAGGCCAGGTTTAATTGACTGTTTCAGTGTGGCACCATATTACTACTAGATCCAAACCAGAAAAAGTCCAGGATCTGGCCAACAGGTGTGCGAAGAATGCGAAAGTATGAGCCAGATGATTGCAAATACCAGACCTAACTCAGACCCAACCGGTGTTATCCACTATAATATTGATCGAATCCAGGTTTAATTGACTGTTTCATTCTGGTACCACATGACTACGTGATCCAAACCAGAAAAAGCCCAGGATCAGGCCAACAGGTATGCGAAGAATGCGAAAGTATGAGACAGATGAGGGCAAATCCCAGACATAAACGAGACCCAACGGGAGTTATCCTTTAAAATATTGAGCGAGGTCAGGTTTAATTGACTGTTTCAGTGTGGTACCACATTAATACATAATCCCAACCAGAAGAAGCCCAGGATCTGTCCAACGAGCATGCGAGAATTGCGAAAGTATGAGCCAGATGATTGCAAATTCCAGACCTAACGCAAACCTAAACGGGGTTATCCTTTGAAATATTGATCGAGACCAAGTTGAATCGTCTGTTTCCGTCTGGTACCACATTACTACGTGATCCAAACCAGAAAAAAACGCCGGATCTGGCCAACAAAGTGCGAAGATTGTGAAAGTATAAACCAGACGAGGGCAAATCCCAGACCTAAGCGAGACCCAACCGGAGTTATCCTTCATAATATTGATCGAGGCCACGTTTCATTGACTGTTCCAGTATGATACCACATTACTACGAGATCCAGACAAGAAAAAGCCCAGGATCTGGCCAACAAGTGTGCGAAGATTGCGGAAGTATGAACCAGATGAATGCAAATTCCAGACCTCAACGTGACCCAACCGGTGTTATACTTTAAAATATTGATCGTGGGCAGGTTTAATTGACTGTTTCAGTGTGGTATCACGTTACTACGAGATCCAAACCAGAAAAAGTACAGGATCTGGCCAACAAGAGTGCGAAGTATGCAAAAGTATGAGCCAGATGATTGCAAATACCAGGCCTAACACAAACCTAAACGGTGTGATCCTCGAAAATATTGATCGAAACCAGGTTTAGTTGTCTGTTTCATTCTGGTACCATATTACTACGTGATCCAAACCAGAAATATCCCAGGATCTGGCCAACAAGTATTCGAAAAATGCAAAAGTATGAGCCAGATAATTGCAAATGCCAGACCTAACACAAACCTAAACGGTTTTATCCTCTAATATACTGATCGGAACCAGATTTAATTGACTGTCACAGTGTGTTACCGCATTACTACAAGATACAAACCAGAAAAAGCCGTGGAACTGGCCAACAAGGTTGCGAAAAATGCGGAAGTATGAACCAGATGATTGCAAATTCCAGACCTTAACGTGACCCAACCGGTGTTATACTTTAAAATATTGATCGAGGGCAGGTTTAATTGGCTGTTTCAGTGTGGTACCACATTACTACGTGATCCAAGCCAGAAAAAGCCCAGGATCTGGCCAACAAGTGTGCGAAGAAAGCGAAAGTATGAGACAGATGAGGGCAAATACCAGACATAAACGCGACCAAACCGGTGTTATACTTTAAAATCCTGATCGGGGCCACGTTTAACTGACTGTTTCAGTGTGGTACCACATTACTACGTGATCCAAACCAGAAAAAGTCCAGGATCTGGCCAACAAGTGTGCGAAGAATGCGGAAGTATGAGACAGATGAAGGCAAATACCAGACATAAACGCGACCAAACCGGTGTTATACTTTAAAATACTGATCGACGCCACGTTTAACTGACTGTTTCAGTATGGTACCTCATTACTGCGTGATCCAAGCCAGAAAATGCCAAGGATCAGGCCAACAGGTATGCGATGAATGCGAAAGTATGAGCCAGATGAGGGTAAATGCCAGACCTAAACGATACCCAACCGTAGTTATCCTTTAAAATATTGATCGTGGCCACGTTTAATTGACTGTTTCAGTATGGTACCACATCACTGCGTGATCCAAACCAGAAAAAGCCAAGGATCAGGCCAACAGGCATGCGAAGAATGCGAGAGCATGAGACAGATGATTGCAAATACCACACCTAACACAAACCTAAACGGTGTTATCCTCTTAAATATTGATCGAAACCAAGTTGAATTTTGGGTGTTTGAGTCTGGTACCACATTAGTACGTCATCCAAACCAGAAAAAAATGCCGGATCTGGCCCACAAGTGCGGGGAAATTGCGAAAGTATGAGCCAGGTGAGGGCAAAACACAGACCTAGCAGTTGTTGTCCTCTAATATACTGATCGGAACCAGGTTTAATTGACTGTCTCAGTGTGTTACCTCATTACTACGAGATCCAGACCAGAAAGAGTCCAGCATCTGGCCAACAAGAGTGCGATGAATGCGAAAGTATGAGACAGACGATGGCAAATCCCAGACCTAACCGAGACCTAACCAGTGTTATCCATTAAAATACTGATCGACGCCACGTTTAACTGACTGTTTCAGTATGGTACCACATTAATACGAGATCCAAACTCGAAAAAGTCCAGGATCTGGCCAACAAGTGTGCGAAAAATGCAAAAGTATGAGCCAGATGATTGCAAGTACCAGACTTAACACAAACCTAAACGGTGTTATCCGCTGAAAAATTAATCGAATCCAGGTTTAATTGACTGTTTCATTCTGGTACCTCATTACTGCGTGATCCAAACCAAAAAAAGCCCAGAATCTGGCCAACAAGCATGCGAAAAATGCGAAAGTATGAGCCAGATGATTGCAAATTCCAGGCCTAACACAAACCTAACCGGTGTGATCATCTAAAATATTGATCGAATCCAGGTTTAATTGACCGTTTCATTCTGGTACCACATTACTACGTAATCCAAACCAGAAATAGCCCAGGATCTGGCCAACAAGTATGCGAAGAATGCGAAAGTATGAGACAGATGATGGCAAATCCCAGACCTAAACGAGACCCAACCGGAGTTATCCCTTAAAATATTCATCGAATCCAGGTTTAATTGACTGTTTCATACTGGTACCATATTACTACGTGTTCCAAACCAGAGAAAGCCCAGGATCAGGTCAACAAGTATGCGAAAAATGCGAAAGTATAAGCCAGATGAGGGCAAATCCCAGAACCAAGCGGGACCCAACCGGAGTTATCCGTTAAAATATTGATCGAAATCAGGAACAACTGACTGCATCAGTGTGGTACCGCATTACTACGTGATACAAACCAGAAAAAGCCCTGGAACTGGCCAACAAGGTTGCGAAAAATGCGGAAGTATGAACCAGATGATTGCAAATTCAAGACCTCAACGTGACCCAACCGGTGTTATACTTTAAAACATAGATCGCGGGAAGGTTTAATTGGCTGTTTCAGTGTGGTACCACACTACTACGTGATCCAAACTTGAAAAAGTCCAGGATCTGGCCAACAAGTGTGCGAAGAATGCGAAAGTATAAGCCAGATGAGGGCAAATCCCAGACTTAAACGAGACCGAACCGGAGTTATCCATTAAAATACTGATCGACGCCACGTTTAATTGACTGTTTCAGTATGGTACCACATTACTACGAGATCCAAACTCGAAAAAGTCCAGTATCTGGCCAACAAGTGTGCGAAAAATGCAAAAGTATGAGCCAGATGATTCAAGTACCAGACTTAACACAAACCTGAACGGTGTTATCCTCTGAAATATTAATCGAATCCAGGTTTAGTTGACTGTTTCATTCTGGTACCTCATTACTACGTGATCCAAACCAGAAATAGCCCAGGATCTGGCCAACAAGTATGCGAAGAATGCGAAAGTATGAGACAGATGATGGCAAATCCCAGACCTAAACGAGACCCAACCGGAGTTATCCCTTAAAATATTCATCGAATCCAGGTTTAGTTGACTGTTTCGTTCTGGTACCTCATTACTACGTGATCCAAACCAGAAATAGCCCAGGATCTGGTCCACAAGTGTGCGAAAAATGCGAAAGTATGAACCAGGTGAGGGCAAAACCCAGACCTAACACAGACCTAGCAGTTGTTTCCTCTAAAATACTGATCGACTCCAGGTTCAACTGACTGTCTCATTCTGGTACCACATTACTGCGTGATCCAAACCAAAAAAAGCCCAGGATCTGGCCAACAAGTATGCGAAGAATGCGAAAGTATTGGATAGATGCGGACAAATCCCAGACCTAAACAAACCCAACAAGTGTGCGAAGATTGATAAAGCATAAGCCAGATGAGGGCAAATCCCAGACCTAACACAAACCTGAACGGTGTTATCCTTTAAAATATTGATCGAAACGAAGTTGAATTGACTATTTCAGTGTGGTAGCACATTACTACGAGATCCAAATCAGAAAAAGTCCTGGATGTGGCCAGCAAGTGTGCGAAGAATGCGAAAGTATGAGCCAGATGAGTGCAAATACCAGGCCTAACACAAACCGAACCGGTGTTATCCTCTTAAATACTGATCGAATCCAGGTTTAGTTGACAGTTTCAGTCTGGTACCACATTACTGCGTGATCCAAACCTGAAAAAGACCAGGATAAGGCCAACAAGTGTGCGCAAAATGCGAACGTATGTGCCAGGTGAAGGCAAAACCCAGACCTAAACGAAACGCAACCGGAGTTAACCTTTAAAATATTGATCGAATACTGGTTTAACACACTGTTTCAGTGCAGTACCACGTTACTACGTGATCAAAACCAGAAAAAGCCGAGGATCTGGCCAACAAGTATGGGAAGAATGCGAAAGTATGAGCCAGATGATTCCAAGTACCAGACCTAACACAAACCTAAACGGCGTTACCCCTTAAAATATGGATCGAATCCAGGTTTAGTTAACTGATTCATTCTGGTACCACATTACTGCGTGTTCTAACCCAGAAAAAGCCCAGGATCAGGCCAACAGGTGTACGAAGAATGCGAAAGTATGAGCCAGATTATTGCAAATACCAGAACTAACACAAACCTAAACGGTGTTGTCCTCTAAAATATTGATCGCATCCAGTCAATTCAACTTCGTTTCGATCAATATTTTAAAGGATAACACCGTTTAGGTTTGCGTTAGGTCTGGAATTTGAAATCATCTGGCTCATACTTTCGCATTCTTCGCATGCTTGTTGGCCAGATCCTGGGCTATTTCTGGTTTGGATCACGTAGTAATGTGGTACCAGAATGAAACGGTCAATTAAACCTGGATTCGATCAATATTTTAGAGGATCACACAGGTTAGGTTTGTGTTAGGCCTGGAATTTGCAATCATCTGGCTCATACTTTCGCATTTTTCGCATGCTTGTTGGCCAGATCCTGGGCTTTTTCTGGTTTGGATCACGCAGTAATGAGGTACCAGAATGAAACAGTCAATTAAACCTGGATTCGATTAATATTTCAGAGGATAACACCGTTTAGGTTTGTGTTAAGTCTGGTACTTGCAATCATCTGGCTCATACTTTTGCATTTTTCGCACACTTGTTGGCCAGATCCTGGACTTTTTCGAGTTTGGATCTCGTATTAATGTGGTACCATACTGAAACAGTCAGTTAAACGTGGCGTCGATCAGTATTTTAACGGATATCACCGGTTAGGTCTCGGTTAGGACTTGATTTGCCATCCTCTGTCTCATACTTTCGCATTCATCGCACTCTTGCTGGCCAGATGCTGGACTTTTTCTGGTCAGGATCTCGTAGTAATGAGGTAACGCACTGAGACAGTCAATTAAACCTGGTTCCGATCAGTATATTAGAGGACAACAACTGCTAGGTCTGCGTTTTGCCCTCACCTGGCTCATACTTTTGCAATTTCCCCGCACTTGTGGGCCAGATCCGGCATTTTTTTCTGGTTTGGATGACGTACTAATGTGGTACCAGACTCAAACACCCAAAATTCAACTTGGTTTCGATCAATATTTAAGAGGATAACACCGTTTAGGTTTGTGTTAGGCCTGGTATTTGCAATCATCTGGCTCATACGTTCGCACTTTTTGCATACTTCGTGGCCAGATCCTGGGTTTTTTTCTGATTTGAATAACGTAGCAATGTGGTAACACACTGAAACAGTCAATTAAACCTGGTTTCGATCAGTATTTTAGAGGATAACAACTGCTAGGTCTGCGTTGGGTCTGGGTTTTGCCCTCACCTGGCTCATACATTCGCATTTTTCGCACACTTGTGGGCCAGACCCTGCGTTTGTTTCCGCTTTGGATCACGTAGTAATGTGGTACCAGTATGAAACAGTCAATTCAACTTCGTTTCGATCAATATTTTAAAGGATAACTCCGGTTGGGTCTCGCTTAGGTCTGGGATTTGCCCTCGTCTGGTTTATACTTTTGCAATCTTCACACACTTGTTGGCCAGATTCTGGGCCTTTTCTTGTCCGGATCTCGTAGTAATGTGGTACCATACTGAAACAGTCAATTAAACGTCGCCTCGATCAATATTTTAAAGGATAACTCCGGTTGGGTATCGATTAGGTCTGGTATTTACCCTCATCTGGCTCATACTTTCGCATTCTTCGCATACTTGTTGGCCATATCCTGGGCTATTGCTGGTTTGGATCACCTAGTAATGTGAAACCAGAATGAAACGGTCAAATAAACCTGGATTTGATCAATATTTTAGAGGATAACACCGTTTAGATTTGTGTTAGGCCTGGTATTTGTAATAAACCGGCTCATACTTTCGCATTTTTCGCAAACTTGTCGGCCAGCTCCTGGGCTTTTTCTGGTTTGCATCACTTAGTAAGGTGGCACCAGAATGAAACAGTCAATTAAACGTGGCGTCGATCAATATTTTAAAGGATAACTTCGGCTGGGTCTTGTTTAGGTCTGGGATTTGCCTTCATCTGGCTTATACTTTCGCATTCTTCGCACACTTGTTGGCCAGATCCTGGTCATTTTCTGGTTTGGATCGCGTAGTAATGTGGTACCACACTGAAACAGTCAGTTAATCGTGGCCTCGATCAATATCTTAAGGGATAACTCCGGTTGGGTCTTGTTTAGGTCTGGGATTTGCCCTCATCTGGCTCATACTTCTGAATTTTTCGCATACTTGTTGGCCAGATCCTGGGCTTTTTACGGATGGGAATATGTAGTAACGTGGTACCACACTGAAACAGTCAATTAAACCTGACGTGGATCAATATTTTAATGTATATCACCGGTTTGGTCGTGTTAATGTCTGGTGTTTGCCCCCATCTGTCTCATACTTTCGCATACTTCGCATACTCGTTGGCCAGATCCTGGGCTTTTTCTGGTTTGGATCACGTAGTAGAGTGGTACCAGACTGTAACATCCAATTCAACTTGGTGTCGATCAATATTTTAAGGGATAACTCCGGTTGGGTCTCGTTTAGGTCTGGGATTTGCCCTCATCTGGCTTATACTTTCGTATTCTCCGCACAATTGTGGGCCAGATCCGGCGTTTTTTTCTGGTTTGGATCACGTAGTAATGTAGTAACAGACTGAAATAGACAATTCATCTTGGTTTCGATCAATATTTAAGAGGATATCACCGTTTAGGTTTGTGTTAGGTCTGATATTTGTAATAAACCGGCTCATACTTTCGCATTTTTCGCAAACTTGTTGGCCAGCCCCTGGGCTTTTTCTGGTTTGCATCACTTAGTAATGTGGCACCAGAATGAAACAGTCAACTGAACCTGGATTCGATGAATATTTTAGAGGATAACACCGGCTAGGTCTGAGTTAGGCCTGGTATTTGCAATCATCTTGCTGATACATTCGCATTTTTCGCATACTTGTTGGCGAGTTCCTGTACTTTTTCTGGTTTGGATCTCGTAGCAATGTGGTATCACACGGAAACAGTCAGATAAACGTGGCCTCGATCAATATTTTAAAGTATAACACCGGTTGGGTCACGTTGAGGTCTGCAATTTCCAATCATCTGGCTCATACTTTCGCATTCTTCGCACAATTGTTGGCCAGATCCTGGGCTTTTTCTGGTTTGGATCACGTAGTAATGTGGTGCCACACTGAAACAGTCAACTAAACCTGGATTCGATCAATATTTTGAGGGATAACTCCGGGTGGGTCTCGTTTAGGTCTGGGATTTGCCTTCATCTGTCTCATACTTTCGCATTCTTCACATACCTGTTGGGCTGATACTTGTTTTTTTCTGGTTTGAATCACGCAGTAATGAGGTACCAGAATGAAACAGACAATTAAACGTGGCCACGATCAATATTTTAAAGGATAACTCCGGTTGCGTATCGTTTAGGTCTGGTATTTACCCTCATCTGGCTCATGCTTTCGCATTCTTCGCACACTTGTTGGCCAGTTCCTGGACTATTTTGTGGTTTGGATCACGTAGTAGTGTGGTACCGCACTGAAGCAGTGTGTTAAACCTGTATTCTATCAATATTTTAAAGGATAACGCCGGTTGGGTCTTGTATAGGTCAGGGTTTTGCCCTCACCTGGCTCATACTTTCGCATTTTTCGCACACTTTTGGGCCAGATCCTGGATTTTTTCTGGTCTGGATCTCGAAGTAATGTGGTACCAGAATGAAACGGTCAATTATACCTGGATTCGATCAATATTTTAGAGGATCACACCGGTTAGGTTAGTGTTAGGCCTGATATTTGCAATCATCTGGCACAAACTTTCGCATTCTTCGCATACCTGTTTGCCTGAAACTGGGCTTTTCCTGGTTTGGATCATGCAGTAATGTGGTACCAGAATAAAACAGTCAATTAAACCTGGATTCGATCAGTATTTTAAGGGATGACACCGTTTAGGTTTGTGTTAAGTCTGGCACTTGCAATCATCTGGCTCATACTTTCGCATTCTTCGCATACTTGTTGGCCAAATCCTGGGCTTTTTCTGGTTTGGATCACGTAGTAATGTGGTACCAGAATGAAGCAGTCAACTAAACCTGGATTCGAAGAATATTTTAGAGGATAACACCGCTTAGGTCTGAGTTAGGTCTGGTAATTTGCAATCATCTGGGTCATACTTTCGCATTCTTCGCATACTTGTTGGCCAGATCCTGTGTTTTTTTCTGGTTTGGATCGCGTAGTAATGTGGTACCAGAGTGAAACAGTCAATTCAACTTGGTTTCGATCAATATTTCAAAGGATAACACCGTTTAGGATTGTGTTAGATCTGGAATTTGCAATCATCTGGCTCATACTTTCGCATTCTTCGCATACTTGTTGGCTAGATCCTAGGTTTTTTTCTGGTTTGTATCACGTAGTAGTGTAGTACCACACTGAAAGAGTCCATTAAACGTGATTCCGAACAATATTTTAGAGTACAACACCGGTTAGGTCTGGATTAGGTCTGGTATTTACCCGCATGTGGCTCATACTTTCGCATTCTTCGCATACTTGTTGGCCAGATCCTGTGTTTTTCTGGTTTGGATCACGCAGTAATGTGGTACCAGAATAAAACAGTCAATTAAACCTGGATTCGATGAATATTTTAAAGTATTACACCGGTTAGTTTTGTGTTAGGCCTGGTATTTGCAATCAGCTGGCTCATACTTTCGCACTTTTCGCATACTTGTTGGCCAGATCCTGTGTTTTTTTCTGGTTGGGATCACGTAGTAATGTGGTACCAGACTGGAACTGTCAATTCAACTTGGTTTCGATCAATATTTTAGAGGATAACACCGTTTAGGTTTGTGTTAGGTCTGGTATTTGCAATCATCCGGCTCATACTTTCGCATTTTTCGCATACTTGTTGACCAGATCCTGGGCCTTTTCTGGTTTGGATCACGTAGTAATGTGGTACCAGAATGAAACAGTCCATTAAACCTGGATTCGATCAATATTTTAACGGATAACTCCGGTTGGGTCTCGCAAAGGTCTGGTATTTCCAATCATCTGGCTCATACTTTCGCATTCATCGCACACTTGTTGGCCAGATCCTGGTCTTTTACTGGTTTGAATCTCGTAGTAATGTGGTAGCATACTGAAATAGTCAATTAAACGTGGCCCCGATCAATATTTTAAGGGATAACTCCGGTGGGGTCTCGTTTAGGTCTGGCATTTGCGCTCATCTGGCTTGTACTTTCGCACTCTTCGCATACTTGTTGGCCAGACCCTGTGTTTTTTTCTGGTTGGGATCACGTAGTAATATGGTACCGGAAAGAAACAGTCAAATAAGCCTGGATTCAATCAATATTTTAGAGGATCACACCGGTTAGGCTAGTGTTAGGCCTGGTATTTCCAATCATCTGGCTCATACTTTCGCATTTTCGCATACTTGTTGGCCAGATCCTGGGATTTTTCTGGTTGGGATCACGGAGTAATGTGGTACCAGACTGAAACAGTCAATTTAACTTGGCTTCGATCAATATTTAAGAGGATAACACCGTTTAGGTTTGCAATCATCTGGATCATACTTTCGCATTCTTCCCATACTTGTTGGCCAGATCCTGTCTTTCTTTCTGGTTTGTGTCACGCAGTAATGCGGTAACAGGCTGAAACAGTCAATTAAACCTGGATTCGATCAATATTTTAGAGGATCACACCGTTTAGGTTGCTGTTAGGTCTGGTATTTGCAATCATCTGCCTCATACTTTCGCACTTTTCGCATACCTGTTGGCCAGATCCTGTGTTTTTTTCTGGTTGGGATCACGTAGTAATGTGGTACCAGACTGAAACTGTCAATTCAACTTGGTTTCGATCAATATTTTAGAGGATAACACCGTTTAGGTTTGTGTTAGGTCTGGTATTTGCAATCATCTGGCTCATACTTTCGCACTTTTCGCATACTTGTTGGCCAGATCCTGGGCTTTTTCTGGTTTGGATCACGTAGGAATGTGGTACCAGAATGAAACTGTCTATTATACCTGGATTCGATGAATATTTTAGAGGATCACACCGGTTAGGTTTGTGTTAGGTCTTGTATTTGCTATCATCTGGCTCATACTTTCGCATTCATCGCACACTTGTTGGCCAGATCCTGGGCTTTTTACGGATGGGAATATGTAGTAACGTGGTACCACACTGAAACAGTCAATTAAACCTGACGTGGATCAATATTTTAATGTATATCACCGGTTTGGTCGTGTTAATGTCTGGTGTTTGCCCCCATCTGTCTCATACTTTCGCATACTTCGCATACTCGTTGGCCAGATCCTGGGCTTTTTCTGGTTTGGATCACGTAGTAGAGTGGTACCAGACTGTAACATCCAATTCAACTTGGTGTCGATCAATATTTTAAGGGATAACTCCGGTTGGGTCTCGTTTAGGTCTGGGATTTGCCCTCATCTGGCTTATACTTTCGTATTCTCCGCACAATTGTGGGCCAGATCCGGCGTTTTTTTCTGGTTTGGATCACGTAGTAATGTAGTAACAGACTGAAATAGACAATTCATCTTGGTTTCGATCAATATTTAAGAGGATATCACCGTTTAGGTTTGTGTTAGGTCTGATATTTGTAATAAACCGGCTCATACTTTCGCATTTTTCGCAAACTTGTTGGCCAGCCCCTGGGCTTTTTCTGGTTTGCATCACTTAGTAATGTGGCACCAGAATGAAACAGTCAACTGAACCTGGATTCGATGAATATTTTAGAGGATAACACCGGCTAGGTCTGAGTTAGGCCTGGTATTTGCAATCATCTTGCTGATACATTCGCATTTTTCGCATACTTGTTGGCGAGTTCCTGTACTTTTTCTGGTTTGGATCTCGTAGCAATGTGGTATCACACGGAAACAGTCAGATAAACGTGGCCTCGATCAATATTTTAAAGTATAACACCGGTTGGGTCACGTTGAGGTCTGCAATTTCCAATCATCTGGCTCATACTTTCGCATTCTTCGCACAATTGTTGGCCAGATCCTGGGCTTTTTCTGGTTTGGATCACGTAGTAATGTGGTGCCACACTGAAACAGTCAACTAAACCTGGATTCGATCAATATTTTGAGGGATAACTCCGGGTGGGTCTCGTTTAGGTCTGGGATTTGCCTTCATCTGTCTCATACTTTCGCATTCTTCACATACCTGTTGGGCTGATACTTGTTTTTTTCTGGTTTGAATCACGCAGTAATGAGGTACCAGAATGAAACAGACAATTAAACGTGGCCACGATCAATATTTTAAAGGATAACTCCGGTTGCGTATCGTTTAGGTCTGGTATTTACCCTCATCTGGCTCATGCTTTCGCATTCTTCGCACACTTGTTGGCCAGTTCCTGGACTATTTTGTGGTTTGGATCACGTAGTAGTGTGGTACCGCACTGAAGCAGTGTGTTAAACCTGTATTCTATCAATATTTTAAAGGATAACGCCGGTTGGGTCTTGTATAGGTCAGGGTTTTGCCCTCACCTGGCTCATACTTTCGCATTTTTCGCACACTTTTGGGCCAGATCCTGGATTTTTTCTGGTCTGGATCTCGAAGTAATGTGGTACCAGAATGAAACGGTCAATTATACCTGGATTCGATCAATATTTTAGAGGATCACACCGGTTAGGTTAGTGTTAGGCCTGATATTTGCAATCATCTGGCACAAACTTTCGCATTCTTCGCATACCTGTTTGCCTGAAACTGGGCTTTTCCTGGTTTGGATCATGCAGTAATGTGGTACCAGAATAAAACAGTCAATTAAACCTGGATTCGATCAGTATTTTAAGGGATGACACCGTTTAGGTTTGTGTTAAGTCTGGCACTTGCAATCATCTGGCTCATACTTTCGCATTCTTCGCATACTTGTTGGCCAAATCCTGGGCTTTTTCTGGTTTGGATCACGTAGTAATGTGGTACCAGAATGAAGCAGTCAACTAAACCTGGATTCGAAGAATATTTTAGAGGATAACACCGCTTAGGTCTGAGTTAGGTCTGGTAATTTGCAATCATCTGGGTCATACTTTCGCATTCTTCGCATACTTGTTGGCCAGATCCTGTGTTTTTTTCTGGTTTGGATCGCGTAGTAATGTGGTACCAGAGTGAAACAGTCAATTCAACTTGGTTTCGATAAATATTTCAAAGGATAACACCGTTTAGGATTGTGTTAGATCTGGAATTTGCAATCATCTGGCTCATACTTTCGCATTCTTCGCATACTTGTTGGCTAGATCCTAGGCTTTTTTCTGGTTTGTATCACGTAGTAGTGTAGTACCACACTGAAAGAGTCCATTAAACGTGATTCCGAACAATATTTTAGAGTACAACACCGGTTAGGTCTGGATTAGGTCTGGTATTTACCCGCATGTGGCTCATACTTTCGCATTCTTCGCATACTTGTTGGCCAGATCCTGTGTTTTTCTGGTTTGGATCACGCAGTAATGTGGTACCAGAATAAAACAGTCAATTAAACCTGGATTCGATGAATATTTTAAAGTATTACACCGGTTAGTTTTGTGTTAGGCCTGGTATTTGCAATCAGCTGGCTCATACTTTCGCACTTTTCGCATACTTGTTGGCCAGATCCTGTGTTTTTTTCTGGTTGGGATCACGTAGTAATGTGGTACCAGACTGGAACTGTCAATTCAACTTGGTTTCGATCAATATTTTAGAGGATAACACCGTTTAGGTTTGTGTTAGGTCTGGTATTTGCAATCATCTGGCTCATACTTTCGCATTTTTCGCATACTTGTTGACCAGATCCTGGGCCTTTTCTGGTTTGGATCACGTAGTAATGTGGTACCAGAATGAAACAGTCCATTAAACCTGGATTCGATCAATATTTTAACGGATAACTCCGGTTGGGTCTCGCAAAGGTCTGGTATTTCCAATCATCTGGCTCATACTTTCGCATTCATCGCACACTTGTTGGCCAGATCCTGGTCTTTTACTGGTTTGAATCTCGTAGTAATGTGGTAGCATACTGAAATAGTCAATTAAACGTGGCCCCGATCAATATTTTAAGGGATAACTCCGGTTGGGTCTCGTTTAGGTCTGGCATTTGCGCTCATCTGGCTTGTACTTTCGCACTCTTCGCATACTTGTTGGCCAGACCCTGTGTTTTTTTCTGGTTGGGATCACGTAGTAATATGGTACCGGAAAGAAACAGTCAAATAAGCCTGGATTCAATCAATATTTTAGAGGATCACACCGGTTAGGCTAGTGTTAGGCCTGGTATTTCCAATCATCTGGCTCATACTTTCGCATTTTCGCATACTTGTTGGCCAGATCCTGGGATTTTTCTGGTTGGGATCACGGAGTAATGTGGTACCAGACTGAAACAGTCAATTTAACTTGGCTTCGATCAATATTTAAGAGGATAACACCGTTTAGGTTTGCAATCATCTGGATCATACTTTCGCATTCTTCCCATACTTGTTGGCCAGATCCTGTCTTTCTTTCTGGTTTGTGTCACGCAGTAATGCGGTAACAGGCTGAAACAGTCAATTAAACCTGGATTCGATCAATATTTTAGAGGATCACACCGTTTAGGTTGCTGTTAGGTCTGGTATTTGCAATCATCTGGCTCATACTTTCGCACTTTTCGCATACTTGTTGGCCAGATCCTGGGCTTTTTCTGGTTTGGATCACGTAGGAATGTGGTACCAGAATGAAACTGTCTATTATACCTGGATTCGATGAATATTTTAGAGGATCACACCGGTTAGGTTTGTGTTAGGTCTTGTATTTGCTATCATCTGGCTCATACTTTCGCATTCATCGCACACTTGTTGGCCAGATCCTGGTCTTTTCCTGGTTTGGATCTCGTAGTAATGTGGTAGCATACTGAAACAGTCAATTAAACGTGGCCCCGATCAATATTTTAAGGGATAACTCCGGTTGGGTCTCGTTTAGGTCTGGGATTTGCCCTCATCTGGCTTATACTTTCGCATTCTTCGCACACTTGTTGGCCAGATCGTGGGCTTTTTCTGATTTGGATCACGTAGTAGCGTTGTACCAGACTGAAACAGCCAATTCAACTTGGTTTCGATCAATTTATAAGAGGACAACACCGTTTAGGTTTGTGTTAGGTCTGGTATTTGCAATCATCTGGCTCATACCTTCGCATTCATCGCACACTTGTTGGCCAGATCCTGGTCTTTTCCTGGTTTGGATCTCGTAGTAATGTGGTAGCATACTGAAACAGTCAATTAAACGTGGCCCCGATCAATATTTTAAGGGATAACTCCGGTTGGGTCTCGTTTAGGTCTGGGATTTGCCCTCATCTGGCTTATACTTTCGCATTCTTCGCACACTTGTTGGCCAGATCGTGGGCTTTTTCTGATTTGGATCACGTAGTAGCGTTGTACCAGACTGAAACAGCCAATTCAACTTGGTTTCGATCAATTTATAAGAGGACAACACCGTTTAGGTTCGTGTTAGGTCTGGTATTTGCAATCATCTGGCTCATACTTTCGCATTTTTCGCATACTTGTTGACCAGATCCTGGGCCCTTTCTGGTTTGGATCACGTAGTAATGTGGTACCAGAATGAAACAGTCCATTAAACCTGGATTCGATCAATATTTTAACGGATAACTCCGGTTGGGTCTCGCAAAGGTCTGGTATTTCCAATCATCTGGCTCATACTTTCGCATTCATCGCACACTTGTTGGCCAGATCCTGGTCTTTTCCTGGTTTGGATCTCGTAGTAATGTGGTAGCATACTGAAACAGTCAATTAAACGTGGCCCCGATCAATATTTTAAGGGATAACTCCGGTTGGGTCTCGTTTAGGTCTGGGATTTGCCCTCATCTGGCTTATACTTTCGCATTCTTCGCACACTTGTTGGCCAGATCGTGGGATTTTTCTGGTTTGTATCACGTAGTAATGTGGTACCAGAATGAAGCTGTCAATTATACCTCGATTCGATGAATATTTTAGAGGATCACACCGGTTAGGTTTGTGTTAGGTCTTGTATTTGCAATCATCTGCCTCATACTTTCGCATTTTTCGCATACTTGTCGGCCAGAACCTGGGCTTTTTCTGGTTTGGATCACGCAGTAATGTGATACCAGAATAAAACAGTCAATTAAACCTGGATTCGATGAATATTTTAGAGGATCACACCGGTTAGGATTGTGTTAGGTCTGGTATTTGCTATCATCTGGCTCATACTTTCGCGTTTCTCGCATGCTTGTTGGCCAGATACTGGGCATTTTCTGGTTTGTATCACGCAGTAATGCGGTACCACACTGAAGCAGTCAGTTGATCCTGACTTCGTTCAATATTTTAACGGATAACTCCGGTTGGGTCTCGCTCAGGACTGGTATATGCAATCATCTGGCTCATACTTTCGCATTTTTCGCATACTTGTCGGCCAGAACCTGGGCTTTTTCTGGTTTGGATCACGCAGTAATGTGGTACCAGAATAAAACAGTCAATTAACCCTGGATTCGATGAATATTTTAGAGGATCACACCGGTTAGGTTTGTGTTAGGTCTGGTATTTGCTACCATCTGGCTCATACTTTCGCATTCATCGCACACTTGTTGGCCAGATCCTGGTCTTTTCCTGGTTTGGATCTCGTAGTAATGTGGTAGCATACTGAAACAGTCAATTAAACGTGGCCCCGATCAATATTTTAAGGGATAACTCCGGTTGGGTCTCGTTTAGGTCTGGGATTTGCCCTCATCTAGCTTATGCTTTCGCATTCTTCGCACACTTGTTGGCCAGATCGTGGGCTTTTTCTGATTTGGATCACGTAGTAGCGTTGTACCAGACTGAAACAGCCAATTCAACTTGGTTTCGATCAATTTATAAGAGGACAACACCGTTTAGGTTTGTGTTAGGTCTGGTATTTGCAATCATCTGGATCATACTTTCGCATTCTTCCCATGCTTGTTGGCCAGATCCTGTTTTTCTTTCTGGTTTGGGTCACGCAGTAATGCGGTAACAGTCTGAAACAGTCAATTAAACCTGGATTCGATCAATATATTAGAGTATCACACCGTTTAGGTTGGTGGTAGGTCTGGTATTTGCAATCATCTGCCTCATACTTTTTTTTTTTTTTTTTTTTTGTCGTGGGGAAAATCTTCGAAAGACTCCCTCCCACCTCCTTGGGGAGAGGTGGGAGGCGTGTGTGGGATTCCCCGCGCCCGTACAACGACAGGCGCGGGACCTACCCACTAAAAACCCCACGGTGACCCTTCGGCACGCTTTGGGAGGATACCGGGAATCGCTCGAAGCATTCTTCCGGTATCCTCCCCGTGCCCGCGCTTTCGCGCCCATCCCCCGGGGGGACAATCGGTCCCCCCAGTAGACACACTGCCTCATAGCGGCGGGACGGGGCCACTCCATCCCGCCGCTATCCGTCCCGGGGCCGCGTTTAGTGGCGGCTGCGAACCCCAACTCGCAACCGCCCGCGACCCCGTTTCCATCCCTCGGCGGCCGGGCGTTCATGGCCGCACCAGACCGCCGAGGGTGCCTCCCCTTGCGTCGGACCGGTAGGGGAAGGCACTCCTACCCCCAACCGGTCCGACCCGGCGCCGCCTGGCGGGAGGAGGGTCCCCTCAGGACCCCCCTCCCAGCCTAGGTCATCCGCCACGCCGAGGCGGCCGCCCGCGACGCCTCGCGACCGGGCGACGACCTCGGGCCACCGCACGAGCGCGCGCTTCAGCACGCCGCTGAAGCTCGCGCTCCCTCCCCGCGGCCTCCTTCTGCAACATTACGTTCTCGCAGAAGGAGGCCACGGCCCTCCACTTCTCCTCGCTACCGAGCATGGCGCGCACCACGCCCGGCAGCGAGACATCCCGCCCGACGACGCCGACCAGGACACGGCGCTCCCCCTCCCACGCGGGGCATACCTCCAGGGTATGATCCGCCGTGTCCTGCTCAGCGTCGCAGTGGCAGCAACGCGCCGTCGGCTCCTTCCCTATCCGGCACAGGTATCTTCCGAAGCTGCCATGCCCGGAAAATACCTGTGCCAGCCGGTAGGTGAGGCTGCCATGGCCTCTGTCCAGCCACTCCTTCAGGAGTGGCCGAACAGCCCCGACAGTCCGGTGCCCCGCGGTTGGCAGAGCCAGCCGCTCCTGCCACGCGAGCAACACGGACTGCCGGGCCTGGCGCTTCAAATCGCCCCAAGCAGGTTCCTGCCCGCCCGGGACCGCCCCCACCCCCGCGCGACGTTCGGCGCGGTGCCGGTACATCACCGCGTGCGACCGCGCGAGCAGGTCCATGGGCGGCATCCCCGCTAGAACCGTCGCCGCCTCATGTGACATGGTCCGATACCCGCGGACGACCCTGAGCGCCATGCGCCTCTGCACCCGACGCAGCATAGTCATGCTGCGCCGGGAGGCAGCCAGGTCGTCCGCCCAGACGGGGGCCCCGTATAGGGCCACCGACTGGACCATTGCCACATAGAGGCGACGAACTCGGCCCGCCGGGCCCCCCAGGTTGGGCAGGATCCGGCCCAGAGCCGCAACCATCCCTTCCAACCGGGGGACCAGGCAGCGGAAATGCTTCTCGAAACGCCAGTGGCTATCGAGGATCAGCCCCAGATACCTGATCTGGGGCTTCACCTCGATGTCAGCCCCACCCACCCGAATCAGAGGGGGTGGCGGATCCTGCCGAGGTGAATGAAACGCAATCACCTCGGTCTTATGGACCGCCACCGTCATCCCCATCCCCCTGATCCGGTCGACGACGCGTTGCGACCCCTCCTCCGCGCGATGCATGGCCCTCCCCCAGTGCGCCCCGACGGCCAGCACCAGTGTGTCATCCGCATAACACACCGCGCTGACGCCGTCGGGAAGGCCGGCCCGCAACACCGAGTCGTACGCGATGTTCCACAGGAGTGGCCCGAGGACCGACCCCTGCGGAACACCGCAGTACACCTCCCTCCGCATATCACCATCCCGGCCCGGATACTCGATCCACCTGCCGCGGAGATAATCCCCGACGACCGCCCTGAGACAAGGGGGGACCCGATGATATTCGAGTCCCCTCCTTATCTCTTCCCAGGGGAGGGTGTTAAAGGCATTGGCAATATCCAAGGATATTGCCAATGCCACCCCTCCCCGGGAGACGGCCGCCTCCGAGAGGGCCCTCACACGACCTATCGCGTCGATAGTCGATCGGCCCCCCCGGAAACCGAACTGGCAGTCGGCCAGACCGGGATCACCCCGCGACAGGTGCTCGACGAGGCGGGCAGCAATCACACGCTCGAAGAGCTTGCCCACCTCGTCGAGGAGACAAATGGGCCGGTATGCGGAGGGAGACTCCGCGGGCCGACCCTCCTTCCGGAGGAGGACCATCCTCGCCACCTTCCAACTGGGGGGGAATCGCCCGTCCCTCAGGCAGCGGTCGAACAACCGCCTGAGGTCGGCCCCAAGGACGCCCTGGGTCAAGACCCAAACCCGGCCGGGCACACCATCCGGACCCGGGGCCGTGTTACGAACCCCGAGCCGTCTGATGGCCGCTGCCAGCTCCTCCTGCGTGACCCCCAGCTCGGCCGTCCACTCCACTGCGACAGCCGCCGCCGCCGGAGGACGCGGTCCCCTCTCCCCAATTGGGAAGAGTGTATTGACCACGTCCTCCAGCAGCCGGGGGTCAAGACCCTCGGTGACGGGGGGCGCCCACGGGCGGAGCTTATTCAGCACCACCTTATATGGGCGCCCCCATGGATCGTCATCAAGGGTCTGGAGGAGCTCCTTCCATGCCTGGGTCTTGGCCCGTTTGATGGCGACCTGCAGAGCAACCCGCGCCACGCGGTATGCTCCATACAGGTCATCAGCTGCCCTCGCTCGCGCCACGCCGTCGCCTGTACGTTGACGACGGCGCGCGCGGGTGTACTGGCGTCGGGCGCGGACAGTCGCGACTCGCAACTCCGCGATCGCGTCCGACCACCAGTACACCGCCCGGCGAGGAGAAGCCCGCCCGACCCGAGGCATCGCCGCGTCGCAAATACCCGCGACCAATGCTCCGAGCCGGGCGACCTCCTCCTCTATGCTCGGCAACTCGGCCGCTCCCTGCGGCCAAGTTGCAGCGAGGGCAGCTGCCATCAGGGCGTCCTTGTCCAGGCGCCGAAGCGCCCAGCGGCGTGGTGGGGTGCCACGCAGGCGGCCGTGTCGGGATGCACTCGCGGCGGCAGAGACCTCCATCCGGATGTACCGGTGATCGGAGAGTGTCTCTGCCCCCGCGACCACGTGCCAACCCGACACCATGCGCACGGCGTTGGGGGTCGCGAATCCAACATCCACGATGGACCCCCCATATCGCCGCACGCATGTGTGCTCCGACCCCCGGTTCAATACCCGGAGGTCGAGCCCCGCCGCCCAATCGCCCAGGATCCCGCCGCGAACGGAGGTCCTGGGGGATCCCCAAGCCACCGACTTGGCATTAAAATCCCCCAGGACCAGCACCGGCCGGGCCGCGTAGCGCTGCACGCATGCCGCGACCTCGGCCAAGTACAGCTCGAACGCAGCGTGACCGCTACGGGGCGAAATGTAGCACCCCACCACAGCGACTCCCCCCCAGTCCACGGCGACGAATCCCCGACCGCGCTCCAACAAGGAGAACGGTGGGGACCCGTCGCCCCCTCCCCATACCGTCGCCACCAAGCCGTCCGCGTCGCCCACCCAATGAGGGTGATCAGGGACGCGGTACGGCTCGGCGGCGACCGCCAGGCCAACCCCCCACTCCGCGAGGACTTGGGACATCAAGTCCTGTGCCGCGCGGCAGTGGTTGAGGTTGGCCTGGAGGAGGAGGCGGGGCGGCATTAATTAATGGCCGCGCCAGCCTCCTCCCGGCCGTCCGTCCCCGTAGCACCGTCCACCTCCATGGAGGACGATGCCACCGCCCTCGGCACCGGAGCCGGTGCAGCCCGCCTCTTCCTCTCCTTCCGGGAGGGGGGGGAGCACTTCTTGCTCCCCACCCTGTGATCGGCTGGCCTCCCCACGTCCGCACACAGCGGGCAGTGGGGGGCCGCCGAGCACTGGCTCGCACGGTGCTCTTTGGCACCGCAGCGGTAACACTGACCGCTGCGGTCCACCGGCGAGGTGCACCACTGCCTCACGTGCCCCAATTCGAGGCAGCGGTGACACTGGAGCGGGCGCGGCGCGAGGATTTCCACTCGCGCCGAAACCCACCCCACCAACACCCTCCCGGATTCCGCCACCTTACGGGCGGCGGAGAGGGGGCACCGGGCCCACACCGACCCGAGGCCGGAGGGCGACCTGCGGATCTCTCCGATCCGCAGGTCCTCCACAGGACAGTCCCCCGCCCTCGCAAGGGCACGGGACACATCCTGTGCGCTGACCGAGTCGTCCAGCCCACAAATGCGCATCTCCGTGCGCTTCGTGGGCCGGGCGACCCGGACACCTCGCTCGCCCAGCTGCTCCCGGAGCCTCTGGGCGAGACGATCCGCCTTCGCGCCGCCTTCTGCACCGGGGATCTCCAGCAAGAGACCCCCGGTCACGGCCCTCTTCGCCCTCACGGAGGCGATGCCCAGCTCTTCCAGGGAGATATTCTCCCTGGCGAGCCGCATCGCCTCCGCGAGGGTCAGGTCGCCCCCCTGCGCAACAGTCAGCGTCACCGCTGCCGTTTTTGGGGGACGACCTGGTCGTGCCTTCCCGACCTTCGCGGCCTTTACCTTGGCCGCCGGCGGCGGAGGCGGAGGCTGCGGTTGCGAGGCCTTCCTCGCCGCCCGCTTCGCCTTCCGCCCCACCACCTCACTCCACGCCACCCCCCCTTGGGAGGGTGCTGTGGAGGACGCGACCACCGCGACCACGGGTACACCACCCCCCTTGGGGGTCGTGACCCGGGGCCCTGGTGCCGCAACGCTGGGCGGAGCCTTCACTCCGCCCTTCTTTGCCTTCCCCGACTGTACCGGAACAGGTCGGGGAGGCACCGCCTTCCTGCTGACCGCTCTTCCGGCGAGGAGCTCCTCCCGGAAGGCAGCCAGCTTGCCATCAATCATGTCCCCAATCCTCCTCAGAAGATCGTCTTCTGAGGAGGACGGGGACTTCTTCACGGGCGGAGTGCGGGTGGAGGGGCCCGCGGTGCCCCGCACCACTGCCGCCGCACCCCGTTTTGTTACCTCCGCCGAGGGACGCGGCGGTGGAGGAGGAGGGAGAATGGGAGGGAGGGCCGCGCTGTTCCACAGCGCCTCTGCCCTCCTCCTCCCCTGTCGCTCCTCCTCCAACAGGAGCTGCAGACGGGCGTTCCGCCCTCTGAGCTCCCGCGCCGCCTCCCTCATTTCCTCCGCCGCGGCCTTCAGGGCCTCCGCGCCACCGCTTTTCTGCCCCTTAAAGGCGCAGGCAGCGGCGACTTTCTCCACCCGCCTCAGGGACGAGGAGATCCTCTCCGATATCTCCTCGGTCACCTCGTCCCTGAGGCAACTCAGCCTCACCGACGGGCTCATCGCCCCGCCCACCTCGACGACGGCCTGCCCCGTCCTCTTCCTCTTAGAGCCTATGTGGCTCGTGCTGGAGGAGAAGGACGAGACCGACGCCGTCTCGTCGTCCTCCTCCACCCTCCACGAAGCCGGACCTGGCGCTGAGTGGGGCGCGAGCGCCGCCACCCTAACCCCAACCCCGTCTCCGTCCTCCCCAACCGACAAAACCCGCCCCATCCCCATTTTATTTTCTGTGTCCATAATAGTCCCACGAGATGGTCGGAAATAAAGGTCCACCCGGGCAGAGCCGCCTTACCCGGGTAAGCCTAATACTCCGGGGGTTCGGCAGGTTCCCCGGAGGTGGTCGCTTGGGATTGGGCCTTCTCCCCCAACCATGCATCCCATCGCCGCGCACCATAGCTTAGGATTGGAGGGCGATTTTATAGAGTCGCCATACTCGTGGCCCAGGCGGTTAAGCCAAGACCCCCGTTCCTCCTGCCGTCACGTACCATTCACAAAACCAATAGGGAATTGTGAATGGGTCGTTGTGACGACCAACAGGAGGCTTACGGTGTGTGTATGACTCGGGTACCCCGGGTTCGTTAAGCCCGTACTGCAGCTGAAAGGCTGGCAGCCCCTGAGGGATCTGCCTCATACTTTCGCATTTTTCGCATACCTGTCGGCCAGAACCTGGGCTTTTTCTGGTTTGTATCACGCAGTAATGTGGTACCAGAATAAAACAGTCAATTAAACCTGGATTCGATGAATATTTTAGAGGATCTCCACCGGTTAGGTTTGTGTTAGGTCTGGTATTTGCTATCATCTGGCTCATACTTTCGCATTCATCGCACACTTGTTGGCCAGATCCTGGTCTTTTCCTGGTTTGGATCTCGTAGTAATGTGGTAGCATACTGAAACAGTCAATTAAACGTGGCCCCGATCAATATTTTAAGGGATAACTCCGGTTGGGTCTCGTTTAGGTCTGGGATTTGCCCTCATCTAGCTTATGCTTTCGCATTCTTCGCACACTTGTTGGCCAGATCGTGGGCTTTTTCTGATTTGGATCACGTAGTAGTGTTGTACCAGACTGAAACAGCCAATTCAACTTGGTTTCGATCAATATATAAGAGGACAACACCGTTTAGGTTTGTGTTAGGTCTGGTATTTGCAATCATCTGGCTCATACTTTCGCGTTTCTCGCATGCTTGTTGGCCAGATACTGGGCTTTTTCTGGTTTGTATCACGCTGTAATGCGGTACCACACTGAAGCAGTCAGTTGATCCTGACTTCGTTCAATATTTTAACGGATAACTCCGGTTGGGTCTCGCTCAGGACTGGTATATGCAATCATCTGGCTCATACTTTCGCATTTTTCGCATACTTCTTGGCCAGACCCTGTGTTTTTTTCTGGTTGGGATCACGTAGTAATGTGGTACCACACTGAAACAGTCAATTCAACTTCGTTTCGATCAATATATAAGAGGACAACACCGTTTAGGTTTGTGTTAGGTCTGGTATTTGCAATCATCTGGCTCATACTTTCGCGTTTCTCGCATGCTTGTTGGCCAGATACTGGGCTTTTTCTGGTTTGTATCACGCTGTAATGCGGTACCACACTGAAGCAGTCAGTTGATCCTGACTTCGTTCAATATTTTAACGGATAACTCCGGTTGGGTCTCGCTCAGGACTGGTATATGCAATCATCTGGCTCATACTTTCGCATTTTTCGCATACTTGTCGGCCGGAACCTGGGCTTTTTCTGGTTTGGATCACGCAGTAATGTGGTACCAGAATAAAACAGTCAATTAAACCTGGATTCGATGAATATTTTAGAGGATCACACCGGTTAGGTTTGTGTTAGGTCTGGTATTTGCTATCATCTGGCTCATACTTTCGCATTCATCGCACACTTGTTGGCCAGATCCTGGTCTTTTCCTGGTTTGGATCTCGTAGTATTGTGGTAGCATACTGAAACAGTCAATTAAACGTTGCCCCGATCAATATTTTAAGGGATAACTCCGGTTGGGTCTCGTTTAGGTCTGGCATTTGCGCTCATCTGGCTTGTACTTTCGCACTCTTCGCATACTTGTTGGCCAGACCCTGTGTTTTTTTCTGGTCGGGATCACGTAGTAATATGGTACCGGAATGAAACAGTCAACTAAACCTGGATTCAATCATTATTTTAGAGGATCACACCGGTTAGGCAAGTGTTAGGCCTGGTATTTGCAATCATCTGGCTCATACTTTCGCATTTTTCGCATACTTGTTGGCCAGATCCTGGGATTTTTCTGGTTTGTATCACGTAGTAATGTGATACCAGAATGAAACTGTCAATTATACCTGGATTCGATCAATATTTTAGAGGATCACACCGATTAGGTTTGCGTTAGGCCTGGTATTAGCAATCATCTTGCTCATACTTTCGCACTCTTCGCCTACTTATTGGCCAGATCCTGTGTTTTTTTCTGGTTGGGATCACGTAGTAATGTGGTACCAGACTGAAACAGTCAATTCAACTTGGCTTCGATCAATAATTAAGAGGATAACACCGTTTAGGTTTGCAATCATCTGGATCATACTTTCGCATTCTTCCCATACTTGTTGGCCAGATCCTGTTTTTCTTTCTGGTTTGGGTCACGCAGTAATGCGGTAACAGTCTGAAACAGTCAATTAAACCTGGATTCGATCAATATATTAGAGTATCACACCGTTTAGGTTGGTGGTAGGTCTGGTATTTGCAATCATCTGCCTCATACTTTCGCATTTTTCGCATACCTGTCGGCCAGAACCTGGGCTTTTTCTGGTTTGTATCACGCAGTAATGTGGTACCAGAATAAAACAGTCAATTAAACCTGGATTCGATGAATATTTTAGAGGATCACACCGGTTAGGTTTGTGTTAGGTCTGGTATTTGCTATCATCTGGCTCATACTTTCGCATTCATCGCACACTTGTTGGCCAGATCCTGGTCTTTTCCTGGTTTGGATCTCGTAGTAATGTGGTAGCATACTGAAACAGTCAATTAAACGTGGCCCCGATCAATATTTTAAGGGATAACTCCGGTTGGGTCTCGCAAAAGTCTGGTATTTCCAATCATCTGGCTCATACTTTCGCATTCATCGCACACTTGTTGGCCAGATCCTGGTCTTTTCCTGGTTTGAATCTCGTAGTAATGTGGTAGCATACTGAAACAGTCAATTAAACGTTGCCCCGATCAATATTTTAAGGGATAACTCCGGTTGGGTCTCGTTTAGGTCTGTCATTTGCGCTCATCTGGCTTGTACTTTCGCACTCTTCGCATACTTGTTGGCCAGACCCTGTGTTTTTTTCTGGTTGGGATCACGTAGTAATATGGTACCGGAATGAAACAGTCAACTAAACCTGGATTCAATCAATATTTTAGAGGATCACACCGGTTAGGCAAGTGTTAGGCCTGGTATTTGCAATCATCTGGCTCATACTTTCGCATTTTTCGCATACTTGTTGGCCAGATCCTGGGATTTTTCTGGTTTGTATCACGTAGTAATGTGATACCAGAATGAAACTGTCAATTATACCTGGATTCGATCAATATTTTAGAGGATCACACCGATTAGGTTTGCGTTAGGCCTGGTATTAGCAATCATCTTGCTCATACTTTCGCACTCTTCGCCTACTTATTGGCCAGATCCTGTGTTTTTTTCTGGTTGGGATCACGTAGTAATGTGGTACCAGACTGAAACAGTCAATTCAACTTGGCTTCGATCAATATTTAAGAGGATAACACCGTTTAGGTTTGCAATCATCTGGATCATACTTTCGCATTCTTCCCATACTTGTTGGCCAGATCCTGTTTTTCTTTCTGGTTTGGGCACGCAGTAATGCGGTAACAGTCTGAAACAGTCAATTAAACCTGGATTCGATCAATATATTAGAGTATCACACCGTTTAGGTTGGTGGTAGGTCTGGTATTTGCAATCATCTGCCTCATACTTTCGCATTTTTCGCATACCTGTCGGCCAGAACCTGGGCTTTTTCTGGTTTGTATCACGCAGTAATGTGGTACCAGAATAAAACAGTCAATTAAACCTGGATTCGATGAATATTTTAGAGGATCACACCGGTTAGGTTTGTGTTAGGTCTGGTATTTGCTATCATCTGGCTCATACTTTCGCATTCATCGCACACTTGTTGGCCGGATCCTGGTCTTTTCCTGGTTTGGATCTCGTAGTAATGTGGTAGCATACTGAAACAGTCAATTAAACGTGGCCCCGATCAATATTTTAAGGGATAACTCCGGTTGGGTCTCGTTTAGGTCTGGGATTTGCCCTCATCTAGCTTATGCTTTCGCATTCTTCGCACACTTGTTGGCCAGATCGTGGGCTTTTTCTTATTTGGATCACGTAGTAGTGTTGTACCAGACTGAAACAGCCAATTCAACTTGGTTTCGATCAATATATAAGAGGACAACACCGTTTAGGTTTGTGTTAGGTCTGGTATTTGCAATCATCTGGCTCATACTTTCGCATTTTTCGCATTCTTGTTGGCCAGGTCCTGGGCTTTTTCTAGTTTGGATCACGTAGTAATGCGGTACCACACTGAAGCAGTCAGTTGAGCCTGATTTCGTTCAATATTTTAACGGATAACTCCGGTTGGGTCTCGCTCAGGACTGGTATATGCAATCATCTGGCTCATACTTTCGCATTTTTCGCATACTTCTTGGCCAGACCCTGTGTTTTTTTCTGGTTGGGATCACGTAGTAATGTGGTACCAGACTGAAACAGTCAATTCAACTTGGCTTCGATCAATATTTAAGAGGATAACACCGTTTAGGTTTGCAATCATCTGGATCATACTTTCGCATTCTTCCCATACTTGTTGGCCAGATCCTGTTTTTCTTTCTGGTTTGGGCACGCAGTAATGCGGTAACAGTCTGAAACAGTCAATTAAACCTGGATTCGATCAATATATTAGAGTATCACACCGTTTAGGTTGGTGGTAGGTCTGGTATTTGCAATCATCTGCCTCATACTTTCGCATTTTTCGCATACCTGTCGGCCAGAACCTGGGCTTTTTCTGGTTTGTATCACGCAGTAATGTGGTACCAGAATAAAACAGTCAATTAAACCTGGATTCGATGAATATTTTAGAGGATCACACCGGTTAGGTTTGTGTTAGGTCTGGTATTTGCTATCATCTGGCTCATACTTTCGCATTCATCGCACACTTGTTGGCCGGATCCTGGTCTTTTCCTGGTTTGGATCTCGTAGTAATGTGGTAGCATACTGAAACAGTCAATTAAACGTGGCCCCGATCAATATT
Organism: Colletes latitarsis; assembly: GCF_051014445.1. NCBI lineage: Eukaryota > Metazoa > Arthropoda > Insecta > Hymenoptera > Colletidae > Colletes > Colletes latitarsis. The sequence goes on from NC_135137.1 coordinate 6,404,920, forward strand.
TTAAGGGATAACTCCGGTTGGGTCTCGTTTAGGTCTGGGATTTGCCCTCATCTAGCTTATGCTTTCGCATTCTTCGCACACTTGTTGGCCAGATCGTGGGCTTTTTCTGATTTGGATCACGTAGTAGTGTTGTACCAGACTGAAACAGCCAATTCAACTTGGTTTCGATCAATATATAAGAGGACAACACCGTTTAGGTTTGTGTTAGGTCTGGTATTTGCAATCATCTGGCTCATACTTTCGCATTTTTCGCATTCTTGTTGGCCAGGTCCTGGGCTTTTTCTAGTTTGGATCACGTAGTAATGCGGTACCACACTGAAGCAGTCAGTTGAGCCTGATTTCGTTCAATATTTTAACGGATAACTCCGGTTGGGTCTCGCTCAGGACTGGTATATGCAATCATCTGGCTCATACTTTCGCATTTTTCGCATACTTCTTGGCCAGACCCTGTGTTTTTTTCTGGTTGGGATCACGTAGTAATGTGGTACCAGACTGAAACAGTCAATTCAACTTGGCTTCGATCAATATTTTAGAGGATAGCACCGTTTAGGTTTGTGCTAGGTCTTGTATTTGCTATCATCTGGTTCATACTTTCGCATTTCTCGCATGCTTGTTGGCCAGATCCTGTGCTTTTTCTGGTTTGTGTCACATAGTAATGCGGTTCCACACTGAAGCAGTCACTTGATCCTGATTTCGATTAACATTTTAACGGATAACTCCGGTTGGGTCTCGCCTAGGACTGGTATCTGCAATCATCTGGCTCATACTTTCGCATTTTTCGCATACTTCTTGGCCAGATCCTGGGCTTTTTCTGGTATGGATCACGTAGTAATATGGTACCTGAATGAAACAGTCAATTAAAGCTGGATTCGATGAATATTTTAGAGGATCACACCGTTTAGGTTAGTGTTAGGTCTGGTATTTGCAATCATCTGGATCATACTTTCGCATTCTTCCCATACTTGTTGGCCAGGTCCTGTCTTTCTTTCTGGTTTGGGTCACGCAGTAATGCGGTAACAGGCTGAAACAGTCAATTAAACCTGGATTCGATCAATATTTTAGAGGATCACACCGTTTAGGTTTGTGTTAGGCCTGGAATTTGCAATCATCTGGCTCATACTTTCGCACTCTTCGCATACTTGTTGGCCAGATCCTGTGTTTTTTTCTGGTTGGGATCACGTAGTAATATGGTACCGGAATGAAACAGTCAACTAAACCTGGATTCGATCAATATTTTAGAGGATCACACCGGTTAGGCTAGTGTTGGGCCTGGTATTTGCAATCATCTGGCTCATACTTTCGCACTCTTCGCATACTTGTTTGCCAGATCCTGTGTTTTTTTCTGGTTTGGATCTCGTAGTAATGTGGTAGCATACTGAAACAGTCAATTAAACGTGGCCCCGATCAATATTTTAAGGGATAACTCCGGTTGGGTCTCGCAAAAGTCTGGTATTTCCAATCATCTGGCTCATACTTTCGCATTCATCGCACACTTGTTGGCCAGATCCTGGTCTTTTCCTGGTTTGAATCTCGTAGTAATGTGGTAGCATACTGAAACAGTCAATTAAACGTTGCCCCGATCAATATTTTAACGGATAACTCCAGTTGGGTCTCGCCTAGGACTGGTATATGCAATCATCTGGCTCATACTTTCGCATTTTTCGCATACTTCTTGGCCAGATCCTGGGCTTTTTCTGGTATGGATCACGTAGTAATATGGTACCTGAATGAAACAGTCAATTAAAGCTGGATTCGATGAATATTTTAGAGGATCACACCGTTTAGGTTAGTGTTAGGTCTGGTATTTGCAATCATCTGGATCATACTTTCGCATTCTTCCCATACTTGTTGGCCAGGTCCTGTCTTTCTTTCTGGTTTGGGTCACGCAGTAATGCGGTAACAGGCTGAAACAGTCAATTAAACCTGGATTCGATCAATATTTTAGAGGATCACACCGTTTAGGTTTGTGTTAGGCCTGGAATTTGCAATCATCTGGCTCATACTTTCGCACTCTTCGCATACTTGTTGGCCAGATCCTGTGTTTTTTTCTGGTTTGGATCACGTAGTAATATGGTAGCGGAATGAAACAGTCAACTAAACCTGGATTCGATCAATATTTTAGAGGATCACACCGGTTAGGCTAGTGTTGGGCCTGGTATTGGCAATCATCTGGCTCATACTTTCGCACTCTTCGCATACTTGTGTGCCAGATCCTGTGTTTTTTTCTGGTTGGGATCACGTAGTAATGTGGTACCAGACTGAAACAGTCAATTCAACTTGGTTTCGATCAATACTTTAGTGGATAACACCGTTTAGGTTTGTGTTAGGTCTGGTATTTGCAATCATCTGGCTCATACTTTCTCATTTCTCGCATGCTTGTTGGCCAAATCCTGGGCTCTTTCTGGTTGGGATTGTGTAGTAATGTGGTGCCACACTAAACAGTCAATTAACCTCTTAGGCACGGCTGAATTTTGCGCGGAGCTGTTACTGTGTACGTCAGAGTTCAACGCGAATTACGTGTAAATGATACAGCACTGCAATATGTGACGGATAATGCTGTTCCTTACACGAGTACATTGGAATGAAGTGTTTGATGATTAAATTATAGTTTTTCTTAAAGATATGATACACGCATTTTAACTTTAACAATTTATTCTAATAATTAATAATACAATTCAGTATGATACGTCTTAAAACACGGTACAACACAAAGGCCAACATCACAGTCTTCACATTCGTAGCGCGATCGTCGTCTTTTATCGTTTTTTGAACATACGACACAATTTCGTAGCATCTTTTTAGATTTGTTAGACTTACAGTAGGATGGGAAATGTTTGTCGGTTAGTCTAAACGGGTAATCAACCGTAGATTTCCTGCAGATAATGTTATTGTTCATGTCCCTGTACTTTTTAAAAATTTCTTTTAGCAATTTAAGATGAAAGGCTCGCATTGTAACGTCCGGTTTTTTTCAAACCTGTACAAACAGTATGCATTCCAAATAGCGACATCAAGCAAATGAAAAAAAAATTTCTTATACCATTGGATGCTCTTTCGGATAGACTGCACACTAGATATTACTTTATCTCTATTGTCGACTGCTCCCATATTGGTAGTGTAATCGACAATGCAAGATGGTTTTTGTACTCTTTCTCCTGTCCGATAATTTATTTTTTTCGTAGTTATGTAATCCGCGGAGTGGCAAGTTGATAATACGTATACATCGCGTTTGTCTTTCCATTTGACGGCGAGAATATTGGACGACGATCGGAAAGATAACTCACCACTTTCTAATTTTTCACTCATAACGGGCATATCTTTTCTTCGCGGTTTTACGGTGCCGCACGCGTTCGTTTTGTTATTATACAAGTAACTAAATAAGGTTGGGCTGGTATACCAGTTATCGACAAATAATGTATGCCCCTTTCCTAAATAAGACTTAAGTAATGTCAGTACCACCTCAGCCGATTTTCCTAAATATCTATCGTCCATTTTTGTGATATCGGAATCACTTCCGGCATATACAACAAAATTTAACACAAATCCCGTCTTGCAGTCACATAATACAAAGGATTTTATACCAAACCTATTGCGTTTGGATGGGATATATTGCTTGAGTGAGAGACGTCCTTTGTATAACAATAAGCTTTCGTCGATGCATAAATTGCGAAACGGAGTAAAACAATTTGCAAACGAACTGCAAAGCTTATCGCAAAGTTCTCTAATTTTTGTCAATCTATTGGATTTTTCTGACTGAACTTCAGTAAAATAAAGGTTGCGTAACAAAAACGCGTATCTATCTCTACTCATTATTTTGCCGAAAACATCAGTTCGAAGAAATTTATCTTTTGTCCAATACGCTGAAAAATGTAGTTTCTTTATCCGCGACATTAACAAACGAATTACAAACAAATTATACATTTCACTTTTGACTTTTCCTTCGTGAGCTTTTATAAAAGAGCGCCTGGAAGTGTTCTTCTTGAACTTCCTATATTCATTAGTTTTTTCCACAATAAATAAAACCAAATCTTCTGAGAAGAATAGCTGGAAATAATCGATCGGTGTTGCCGATCGATTGAGCCGAGTCCTCATGCCAGAATTTCGGGAATCAAATACATGTACTTGCGGCTCCAAATTTTCGTGTGACCAGATTATTCTTCTGACGGTTTCCCTTCTGGGCACATCGAAATCATCTGAGTCGGAAGAACTGGGTATTCTAAATCTTTTTATATTTTTCCTGCCACGCATGTTCTAGTTCATATTATTTTCTATTTGCGAGTCGCTTCCTGAATTGTAATAAATTGATCTTCGTTTTCTACCTTGAAGCGGCATTTTAAGGTTATAGATTCTAACAAATCATAAGGATGTGTTAAAAAGGCATAATAAAAGGAGAATCAGCTATATTAAGATCAAATGGTACATTTATTTAAATAAAAAGCAACAATTCATACTTGACACGGGTAGATAAAGAACAGGCTGTATATTGTGAAAACAATTAACAATCGATATGAACGCAAAACAATATGTAAAAATGATTACTTTATTCAAACGGTGAGCGAGTGTGCCAGTAGAGTGCGCCACTATAGTGGCGCGTCGTACAGACAGATGACATCCGCGAAAGCCACTATAGAGGCGCGCCGTACAGAAAGATGATATCCGCGAAAGCCACTATAGTGACGCATAGAGCCTAAGAGGTTAAACCTGACCTCGATCAATATTTTAAAGAATAACGCCGATTGGTTCACGTTTAGGTCTGGGATTTGCCCTCATCTGTCTTATACTTTCGCATTCTTCGCATACCTGTTGGCCTGATGCTGGGCTTTTTCTGGTATGGATCACGCAGTAATGTGGTACCAGAATGAAACAGTCAATTAAACCTGGATTCCATCAATATTTTGGAGGATAACACCGTTTTGGTTTGTGTTAAGTCTGGTACTTGCAATCATATGGCTCATACTTTCGCATCCTTCGCATACTTGTTGGCCAGATCCTGGGTTTTTTCTGGTTTGGATCACGTAGTAATGTGGTACCAGAATGAAACGGTCAATTAAACCTGGATTCGATCAATATTTTAGAGGATCACAACGGTTAGGTATGTGTTAGGCCTCGTATTTGCAATCATCTGGCTCATACTTTCGCATTCTTCGCATACTTGTTGGCCAGATCCTGTATTTCGATCTGGTTTGGATCACGTAGTAATGTGGTACCAGACTGAAACAGTCAATTCAACTTGGCTTCGATCAATATTTAAGAGGATAACACCGTTTAGGTTTGCAATCATCTGGATCATACTTTCGCATTCTTCCCATACTTGTTGGCCAGATCCTGTCTTTCTTTCTGGTTTGTGTCACGCAGTAATGCGGTAACAGGCTGAAACAGTCAATTAAACCTGGATTCGATCAATATTTTAGAGGATCACACCGTTTAGGTTGGTGTTAGGTCTGGTATTTGCAATCATCTGCCTCATACTTTCGCATTTTTCGCATACTTGTCGGCCAGAACCCGGGCTTTTTCTGGTTTCAATCACGCAGTAATGTGGTACCAGAATAAAAGAGTCAATTAAACCCGGATTCGATGAATATTTTAAAGTATTACACCGGTTAGTTTTGTGTTAGGCCTGGTATTTGCAATCATCTGGCTCATACTTTCGCACTTTTCGCATACTTGTTGGCCAGATCCTGTGTTTTTTTCTGGTTGGGATCACGTAGTAATGTGGTACCAGACTAAAACTGTCAATTCAACTTGGTTTCGATCAATATTTTAGAGGATAACACCGTTTAGGTTTGTGTTAGGTCTGGTATTTGCAATCATCTGGCTCATACTTTCGCACTTTTCGCATACTTGTTGGCCAGATCCTGGGCTTTTTCTGGTTTGGATCACGTAGTAATGTGGTACCAGAATGAAACTGTCAATTATACCTGGATTCGATGAATATTTTAGAGGATCACACCGGTTAGGTTTGTGTTAGGTCTTGTATTTGCTATCATCTGGCTCATACTTTCGCATTCATCGCACACTTGTTGGCCAGATCCTGGTCTTTTCCTGGTTTGGATCTCGTAGTAATGTGGTAGCATTCTGAAACAGTCAATTAAACGTGGCCCCGATCAATATTTTAAGGGATAACTCCGGTTGGGTCTCGTTTAGGTCTGGGATTTGCCCTCATCTAGCTTATGCTTTCGCATTCTTCGCACACTTGTTGGCCAGATCGTGGGCTTTTTCTGATTTGGATCACGTAGTAGTGTTGTACCAGACTGAAACAGCCAATTCAACTTGGTTTCGATCAATATATAAGAGGACAACACCGTTTAGGTTTGTGTTAGGTCTGGTATTTGCAATCATCTGGCTCATACTTTCGCATTTTTCGCATTCTTGTTGGCCAGGTCCTGGGCTTTTTCTAGTTTGGATCACGTAGTAATGCGGTACCACACTGAAGCAGTCAGTTGAGCCTGATTTCGTTCAATATTTTAACGGATAACTCCGGTTGGGTCTCGCTCAGGACTGGTATATGCAATCATCTGGCTCATACTTTCGCAATTTTCGCATACTTCTTGGCCAGACCCTGTGTTTTTTCTGGTTGGGATCACGTAGTAATGTGGTACCAGACTGAAACAGTCAATTCAACTTGGTATCGATCAATATTTAATAGGATAACACCGTTTGGGTTTGCAATAATCTGGATCATACTTTCGCATTCTTCCCATACTTCTTGGCCAGATCCTGTCTTTCTTTCTGGTTTGGGTCACGCAGTAATGCGGTAGCAGGCTGAAACAGTTAATTAAACCTGGATTCGATCAATATTTTAGAGGATCACACCGTTTAGGTTGGTGTTAGGTCTGGTATTTGCAATCATCTGCCTGATACTTTCACATTTTTCGCATACTTGTCGGCCAGAACCTGGGCTTTTCCTGGTTTGGATCACGCAGTAATGTGGTACCAGAATGAAACAGTCAATTAAAGCTGGATTCGATGAATATTTTAGAGGATCACACCGGTTAGGTTTGTGTTAGGTCTTGTATTTGCTATCATCTGCCTGATACTTGGGCATTCTTCGCATACCTGTTGGCCTAATCCTGGGCTTTTTCCGGTTTGGTTCACGCAGCAATGTGGTACCAGAATGAAGCAGTCAATTAATCCTGGATTCGATCAATATTTTGGATGATAGGACCGTTTAGGTTTGTGTTAGGCTTGGTATTTACAATCATCTGGCTCATACTTTCGCATTCTTCGCACACTTGTTGGCCCAATCCAGGACTTTTTCTGGTTTGGATCTCGTAGTAATGTGGTACCACACTGAAACAGTCAATTCAACTTGGTTTCGATCAATATTTTAGAGGATAGCACCGTTTAGGTTTGTGCTAGGTCTTGTATTTGCTATCATCTGGTTCATACTTTCGCATTTCTCGCATGCTTGTTGGCCAGATCCTGTGCTTTTTCTGGTTTGTGTCACATAGTAATGCAGTTCCACACTGAAGCAGTCACTTGATCCTGATTTCGATTAACATTTTAACGGATAACTCCGGTTGGGTCTCGCCTAGGACTGGTATCTGCAATCATCTGGCTCATACTTTCGCATTTTTCGCATACTTCTTGGCCAGATCCTGGGCTTTTTCTGGTATGGATCACGTAGTAATATGGTACCTGAATGAAACAGTCAATTAAAGCTGGATTCGATGAATATTTTAGAGGATCACACCGTTTAGGTTAGTGTTAGGTCTGGTATTTGCAATCATCTGGATCATACTTTCGCATTCTTCCCATACTTGTTGGCCAGGTCCTGTCTTTCTTTCTGGTTTGGGTCACGCAGTAATGCGGTAACAGGCTGAAACAGTCAATTAAACCTGGATTCGATCAATATTTTAGAGGATCACACCGTTTAGGTTTGTGTTAGGCCTGGAATTTGCAATCATCTGGCTCATACTTTCGCACTCTTCGCATACTTGTTGGCCAGATTCTGTGTTTTTTTCTGGTTTGGATCACGTAGTAATATGGTAGCGGAATGAAACAGTCAACTAAACCTGGATTCGATCAATATTTTAGAGGATCACACCGGTTAGGCTAGTGTTGGGCCTGGTATTGGCAATCATCTGGCTCATACTTTCGCACTCTTCGCATACTTGTGTGCCAGATCCTGTGTTTTTTTCTGGTTGGGATCACGTAGTAATGTGGTACCAGACTGAAACAGTCAATTCAACTTGGTTTCGATCAATACTTTAGTGGATAACACCGTTTAGGTTTGTGTTAGGTCTGGTATTTGCAATCATCTGGCTCATACTTTCTCATTTCTCGCATGCTTGTTGGCCAAATCCTGGGCTCTTTCTGGTTGGGATTGTGTAGTAATGTGGTGCCACACTAAACAGTCAATTAACCTCTTAGGCACGGCTGAATTTTGCGCGGAGCTGTTACTGTGTACGTCAGAGTTCAACGCGAATTACGTGTAAATGATACAGCACTGCAATATGTGACGGATAATGCTGTTCCTTACACGAGTACATTGGAATGAAGTGTTTGATGATTAAATTATAGTTTTTCTTAAAGATATGATACACGCATTTTAACTTTAACAATTTATTCTAATAATTAATAATACAATTCAGTATGATACGTCTTAAAACACGGTACAACACAAAGGCCAACATCACAGTCTTCACATTCGTAGCGCGATCGTCGTCTTTTATCGTTTTTTGAACATACGACACAATTTCGTAGCATCTTTTTAGATTTGTTAGACTTACAGTAGGATGGGAAATGTTTGTCGGTTAGTCTAAACGGGTAATCAACCGTAGATTTCCTGCAGATAATGTTATTGTTCATGTCCCTGTACTTTTTAAAAATTTCTTTTAGCAATTTAAGATGAAAGGCTCGCATTGTAACGTCCGGTTTTTTTCAAACCTGTACAAACAGTATGCATTCCAAATAGCGACATCAAGCAAATGAAAAAAAAATTTCTTATACCATTGGATGCTCTTTCGGATAGACTGCACACTAGATATTACTTTATCTCTATTGTCGACTGCTCCCATATTGGTAGTGTAATCGACAATGCAAGATGGTTTTTGTACTCTTTCTCCTGTCCGATAATTTATTTTTTTCGTAGTTATGTAATCCGCGGAGTGGCAAGTTGATAATACGTATACATCGCGTTTGTCTTTCCATTTGACGGCGAGAATATTGGACGACGATCGGAAAGATAACTCACCACTTTCTAATTTTTCACTCATAACGGGCATATCTTTTCTTCGCGGTTTTACGGTGCCGCACGCGTTCGTTTTGTTATTATACAAGTAACTAAATAAGGTTGGGCTGGTATACCAGTTATCGACAAATAATGTATGCCCCTTTCCTAAATAAGACTTAAGTAATGTCAGTACCACCTCAGCCGATTTTCCTAAATATCTATCGTCCATTTTTGTGATATCGGAATCACTTCCGGCATATACAACAAAATTTAACACAAATCCCGTCTTGCAGTCACATAATACAAAGGATTTTATACCAAACCTATTGCGTTTGGATGGGATATATTGCTTGAGTGAGAGACGTCCTTTGTATAACAATAAGCTTTCGTCGATGCATAAATTGCGAAACGGAGTAAAACAATTTGCAAACGAACTGCAAAGCTTATCGCAAAGTTCTCTAATTTTTGTCAATCTATTGGATTTTTCTGACTGAACTTCAGTAAAATAAAGGTTGCGTAACAAAAACGCGTATCTATCTCTACTCATTATTTTGCCGAAAACATCAGTTCGAAGAAATTTATCTTTTGTCCAATACGCTGAAAAATGTAGTTTCTTTATCCGCGACATTAACAAACGAATTACAAACAAATTATACATTTCACTTTTGACTTTTCCTTCGTGAGCTTTTATAAAAGAGCGCCTGGAAGTGTTCTTCTTGAACTTCCTATATTCATTAGTTTTTTCCACAATAAATAAAACCAAATCTTCTGAGAAGAATAGCTGGAAATAATCGATCGGTGTTGCCGATCGATTGAGCCGAGTCCTCATGCCAGAATTTCGGGAATCAAATACATGTACTTGCGGCTCCAAATTTTCGTGTGACCAGATTATTCTTCTGACGGTTTCCCTTCTGGGCACATCGAAATCATCTGAGTCGGAAGAACTGGGTATTCTAAATCTTTTTATATTTTTCCTGCCACGCATGTTCTAGTTCATATTATTTTCTATTTGCGAGTCGCTTCCTGAATTGTAATAAATTGATCTTCGTTTTCTACCTTGAAGCGGCATTTTAAGGTTATAGATTCTAACAAATCATAAGGATGTGTTAAAAAGGCATAATAAAAGGAGAATCAGCTATATTAAGATCAAATGGTACATTTATTTAAATAAAAAGCAACAATTCATACTTGACACGGGTAGATAAAGAACAGGCTGTATATTGTGAAAACAATTAACAATCGATATGAACGCAAAACAATATGTAAAAATGATTACTTTATTCAAACGGTGAGCGAGTGTGCCAGTAGAGTGCGCCACTATAGTGGCGCGTCGTACAGACAGATGACATCCGCGAAAGCCACTATAGAGGCGCGCCGTACAGAAAGATGATATCCGCGAAAGCCACTATAGTGACGCATAGAGCCTAAGAGGTTAAACCTGACCTCGATCAATATTTTAAAGAATAACGCCGATTGGTTCACGTTTAGGTCTGGGATTTGCCCTCATCTGTCTTATACTTTCGCATTCTTCGCATACCTGTTGGCCTGATGCTGGGCTTTTTCTGGTATGGATCACGCAGTAATGTGGTACCAGAATGAAACAGTCAATTAAACCTGGATTCCATCAATATTTTGGAGGATAACACCGTTTTGGTTTGTGTTAAGTCTGGTACTTGCAATCATATGGCTCATACTTTCGCATCCTTCGCATACTTGTTGGCCAGATCCTGGGTTTTTTCTGGTTTGGATCACGTAGTAATGTGGTACCAGAATGAAACGGTCAATTAAACCTGGATTCGATCAATATTTTAGAGGATCACAACGGTTAGGTATGTGTTAGGCCTCGTATTTGCAATCATCTGGCTCATACTTTCGCATTCTTCGCATACTTGTTGGCCAGATCCTGTATTTCGATCTGGTTTGGATCACGTAGTAATGTGGTACCAGACTGAAACAGTCAATTCAACTTGGCTTCGATCAATATTTAAGAGGATAACACCGTTTAGGTTTGCAATCATCTGGATCATACTTTCGCATTCTTCCCATACTTGTTGGCCAGATCCTGTCTTTCTTTCTGGTTTGTGTCACGCAGTAATGCGGTAACAGGCTGAAACAGTCAATTAAACCTGGATTCGATCAATATTTTAGAGGATCACACCGTTTAGGTTGGTGTTAGGTCTGGTATTTGCAATCATCTGCCTCATACTTTCGCATTTTTCGCATACTTGTCGGCCAGAACCCGGGCTTTTTCTGGTTTGGATCACGCAGTAATGTGGTACCAGAATAAAAGAGTCAATTAAACCCGGATTCGATGAATATTTTAAAGTATTACACCGGTTAGTTTTGTGTTAGGCCTGGTATTTGCAATCATCTGGCTCATACTTTCGCACTTTTCGCATACTTGTTGGCCAGATCCTGTGTTTTTTTCTGGTTGGGATCACGTAGTAATGTGGTACCAGACTGAAACAGTCAATTCGACTTGGCTTCGATCAATATTTAAGAGGATAACACCGTTTAGGTTTGCAATCATCTGGATCATACTTTCGCATTCTTCCCATACTTGTTGGCCAGATCCTGTTTTTCTTTCTGGTTTGGGTCACGCAGTAATGCGGTAACAGTCTGAAACAGTCAATTAAACCTGGATTCGATCAATATATTAGAGTATCACACCGTTTAGGTTGGTGGTAGGTCTGGTATTTGCAATCATCTGCCTCATACTTTCGCATTTTTCGCATACCTGTCGGCCAGAACGTGGGCTTTTTCTGGTTTGTATCACGCAGTAATGTGGTACCAGAATAAAACAGTCAATTAAACCTGGATTCGATGAATATTTTAGAGGATCACACCGGTTAGGTTTGTGTTAGGTCTGGTATTTGCTATCATCTGGCTCATACTTTCGCATTCATCGCACACTTGTTGGCCAGATCCTGGTCTTTTCCTGGTTTGGATCTCGTAGTAATGTGGTAGCATACTGAAACAGTCAATTAAACGTGGCCCCGATCAATATTTTAAGGGATAACTCCGGTTGGGTCTCGTTTAGGTCTGGGATTTGCCCTCATCTAGCTTATGCTTTCGCATTCTTCGCACACTTGTTGGCCAGATCGTGGGCTTTTTCTTATTTGGATCACGTAGTAGTGTTGTACCAGACTGAAACAGCCAATTCAACTTGGTTTCGATCAATATATAAGAGGACAACACCGTTTAGGTTTGTGTTAGGTCAGGTATTTGCAATCATCTGGCTCATACTTTCGCATTTTTCGCATTCTTGTTGGCCAGGTCCTGGGCTTCTTCTAGTTTGGATCACGTAGTAATGCGGTACCACACTGAAGCAGTCAGTTGAGCCTGATTTCGTTCAATATTTTAACGGATAACTCCGGTTGGGTCTCGCTCAGGACTGGTATATGCAATCATCTGGCTCATACTTTCGCATTTTTCGCATACTTCTTGGCCAGATCCTGGGCTTTTTCTGGTATGGATCACGTAGTAATATGGTACCTGAATGAAACAGTCAATTAAAGCTGGATTCGATGAATATTTTAGAGGATCACACCGTTTAGGTTAGTGTTAGGTCTGGTATTTGCAATCATCTGGATCATACTTTCGCATTCTTCCCATACTTGTTGGCCAGGTCCTGTCTTTCTTTCTGGTTTGGGTCACGCAGTAATGCGGTAACAGGCTGAAACAGTCAATTAAACCTGGATTCGATCAATATTTTAGAGGATCACACCGTTTAGGTTTGTGTTAGGCCTGGAATTTGCAATCATCTGGCTCATACTTTCGCACTCTTCGCATACTTGTTGGCCAGATCCTGTGTTTTTTTCTGGTTTGGATCACGTAGTAATATGGTAGCGGAATGAAACAGTCAACTAAACCTGGATTCGATCAATATTTTAGAGGATCACACCGGTTAGGCTAGTGTTGGGCCTGGTATTGGCAATCATCTGGCTCATACTTTCGCACTCTTCGCATACTTGTGTGCCAGATCCTGTGTTTTTTTCTGGTTGGGATCACGTAGTAATGTGGTACCAGACTGAAACAGTCAATTCAACTTGGTTTCGATCAATACTTTAGTGGATAACACCGTTTAGGTTTGTGTTAGGTCTGGTATTTGCAATCATCTGGATCATACTTTCGCATTCTTCCCATACTTGTTGGCCAGGTCCTGTCTTTCTTTCTGGTTTGGGTCACGCAGTAATGCGGTAACAGGCTGAAACAGTCAATTAATCCTGGATTCGATCAATATTTTAGAGGATCACACCGTTTAGGTTTGTGTTAGGCCTGGAATTTGCAATCATCTGGCTCATACTTTCGCATTTTTCGCATACCTGTCGGCCAGAACCTGTGTTTTTTTCTGGTTTGGATCACGTAGTAATATGGTAGCGGAATGAAACAGTCAACTAAACCTGGATTCGACCAATATTTTAGAGGATCACACCGGTTAGGCTAGTGTTGGGCCTGGTATTGGCAATCATCTGGCTCATACTTTCGCATTCATCGCACACTTGTTGGCCAGATCCTGGTCTTTTCCTGGTTTGGATCTCGTAGTAATGTGGTAGCATACTGAAACAGTCAATTAAACGTGGCCCCGATCAATATTTTAAGGGATAACTCCGGTTGGGTCTCGTTTAGGTCTGGGATTTGCCCTCATCTAGCTTATGCTTTCGCATTCTTCGCACACTTGTTGGCCAGATCGTGGGCTTTTTCTTATTTGGATCACGTAGTAGTGTTGTACCAGACTGAAACAGCCAATTCAACTTGGTTTCGATCAATATATAAGAGGACAACACCGTTTAGGTTTGTGTTAGGTCTGGTATTTGCAATCATCTGGCTCATACTTTCGCATTTTTCGCATTCTTGTTGGCCAGGTCCTGGGCTTTTTCTAGTTTGGATCACGTAGTAATGCGGTACCACACTGAAGCAGTCAGTTGAGCCTGATTTCGTTCAATATTTTAACGGATGACTCCGGTTGGGTCTCGCTCAGGACTGGTATATGCAATCATCTGGCTCATACTTTCGCATTTTTCGCATACTTCTTGGCCAGACCCTGTGTTTTTTTCTGGTTGGGATCACGTAGTAATGTGGTACCAGACTGAAACAGTCAATTCAACTTGGCTTCGATCAATATTTTAGAGGATAGCACCGTTTAGGTTTGTGCTAGGTCTTGTATTTGCTATCATCTGGTTCATACTTTCGCATTTCTCGCATGCTTGTTGGCCAGATCCTGTGCTTTTTCTGGTTTGTGTCACATAGTAATGCGGTTCCACACTGAAGCAGTCACTTGATCCTGATTTCGATTAACATTTTAACGGATAACTCCAGTTGGGTCTCGCCTAGGACTGGTATATGCAATCATCTGGCTCATACTTTCGCATTTTTCGCATACTTCTTGGCCAGATCCTGGGCTTTTTCTGGTATGGATCACGTAGTAATATGGTACCTGAATGAAACAGTCAATTAAAGCTGGATTCGATGAATATTTTAGAGGATCACACCGTTTAGGTTAGTGTTAGGTCTGGTATTTGCAATCATCTGGATCATACTTTCGCATTCTTCCCATACTTGTTGGCCAGGTCCTGTCTTTCTTTCTGGTTTGGGTCACGCAGTAATGCGGTAACAGGCTGAAACAGTCAATTAAACCTGGATTCGATCAATATTTTAGAGGATCACACCGTTTAGGTTTGTGTTAGGCCTGGAATTTGCAATCATCTGGCTCATACTTTCGCACTCTTCGCATACTTGTTGGCCAGATCCTGTGTTTTTTTCTGGTTTGGATCACGTAGTAATATGGTAGCGGAATGAAACAGTCAACTAAACCTGGATTCGATCAATATTTTAGAGGATCACACCGGTTAGGCTAGTGTTGGGCCTGGTATTGGCAATCATCTGGCTCATACTTTCGCACTCTTCGCATACTTGTGTGCCAGATCCTGTGTTTTTTTCTGGTTGGGATCACGTAGTAATGTGGTACCAGACTGAAACAGTCAATTCAACTTGGTTTCGATCAATACTTTAGTGGATAACACCGTTTAGGTTTGTGTTAGGTCTGGTATTTGCAATCATCTGGCTCATACTTTCTCATTTCTCGCATGCTTGTTGGCCAAATCCTGGGCTCTTTCTGGTTGGGATTGTGTAGTAATGTGGTGCCACACTAAACAGTCAATTAACCTCTTAGGCACGGCTGAATTTTGCGCGGAGCTGTTACTGTGTACGTCAGAGTTCAACGCGAATTACGTGTAAATGATACAGCACTGCAATATGTGACGGATAATGCTGTTCTTTACACGAGTACATTGGAATGAAGTGTTTGATGATTAAATTATAGTTTTTCTTAAAGATATGATACACGCATTTTAACTTTAACAATTTATTCTAATAATTAATAATACAATTCAGTATGATACGTCTTAAAACACGGTACAACACAAAGGCCAACATCACAGTCTTCACATTCGTATCGCGATCGTCGTCTTTTATCGTTTTTTGAACATACGACACAATTTCGTAGCATCTTTTTAGATTTGTTAGACTTACAGTAGGATGGGAAATGTTTGTCGGTTAGTCTAAACGGGTAATCAACCGTAGATTTCCTGCTGATAATGTTATTGTTCATGTCCCTGTACTTTTTAAAAATTTCTTTTAGCAATTTAAGATGGAAGGCTCGCATTGTAACGTCCGGTTTTTTTCAAACCTGTACAAACAGTATGCATTCCAAATAGCGACATCAAGCAAATGAAAAAAAAATTTCTTATACCATTGGATGCTCTTTCGGATAGACTGCACACTAGATATTACTTTATCTCTATTGTCGACTGCTCCCATATTGGTAGTGTAATCGACAATGCAAGATGGTTTTTGTACTCTTTCTCCTGTCCGATAATTTATTTTTTTCGTAGTTATGTAATCCGCGGAGTGGCAAGTTGATAATACGTATACATCGCGTTTGTCTTTCCATTTGACGGCGAGAATATTGGACGACGATCGGAAAGATAACTCACCACTTTCTAATTTTTCACTCATAACGGGCATATCTTTTCTTCGCGGTTTTACGGTGCCGCACGCGTTCGTTTTGTTATTATACAAGTAACTAAATAAGGTTGGGCTGGTATACCAGTTATCGACAAATAATGTATGCCCCTTTCCTAAATAAGACTTAAGTAATGTCAGTACCACCTCAGCCGATTTTCCTAAATATCTATCGTCCATTTTTGTGATATCGGAATCACTTCCGGCATATACAACAAAATTTAACACAAATCCCGTCTTGCAGTCACATAATACAAAGGATTTTATACCAAACCTATTGCGTTTGGATGGGATATATTGCTTGAGTGAGAGACGTCCTTTGTATAACAATAAGCTTTCGTCGATGCATAAATTGCGAAACGGAGTAAAACAATTTGCAAACGAACTGCAAAGCTTATCGCAAAGTTCTCTAATTTTTGTCAATCTATTGGATTTTTCTGACTGAACTTCAGTAAAATAAAGGTTGCGTAACAAAAACGCGTATCTATCTCTACTCATTATTTTGCCGAAAACATCAGTTCGAAGAAATTTATCTTTTGTCCAATACGCTGAAAAATGTAGTTTCTTTATCCGCGACATTAACAAACGAATTACAAACAAATTATACATTTCACTTTTGACTTTTCCTTCGTGAGCTTTTATAAAAGAGCGCCTGGAAGTGTTCTTCTTGAACTTCCTATATTCATTAGTTTTTTCCACAATAAATAAAACCAAATCTTCTGAGAAGAATAGCTGGAAATAATCGATCGGTGTTGCCGATCGATTGAGCCGAGTCCTCATGCCAGAATTTCGGGAATCAAATACATGTACTTGCGGCTCCAAATTTTCGTGTGACCAGATTATTCTTCTGACGGTTTCCCTTCTGGGCACATCGAAATCATCTGAGTCGGAAGAACTGGGTATTCTAAATCTTTTTATATTTTTCCTGCCACGCATGTTCTAGTTCATATTATTTTCTATTTGCGAGTCGCTTCCTGAATTGTAATAAATTGATCTTCGTTTTCTACCTTGAAGCGGCATTTTAAGGTTATAGATTCTAACAAATCATAAGGATGTGTTAAAAAGGCATAATAAAAGGAGAATCAGCTATATTAAGATCAAATGGTACATTTATTTAAATAAAAAGCAACAATTCATACTTGACACGGGTAGATAAAGAACAGGCTGTATATTGTGAAAACAATTAACAATCGATATGAACGCAAAACAATATGTAAAAATGATTACTTTATTCAAACGGTGAGCGAGTGTGCCAGTAGAGTGCGCCACTATAGTGGCGCGTCGTACAGACAGATGACATCCGCGAAAGCCACTATAGAGGCGCGCCGTACAGAAAGATGATATCCGCGAAAGCCACTATAGTGACGCATAGAGCCTAAGAGGTTAAACCTGACCTCGATCAATATTTTAAAGAATAACGCCGATTGGTTCACGTTTAGGTCTGGGATTTGCCCTCATCTGTCTTATACTTTCGCATTCTTCGCATACCTGTTGGCCTGATGCTGGGCTTTTTCTGGTATGGATCACGCAGTAATGTGGTACCAGAATGAAACAGTCAATTAAACCTGGATTCCATCAATATTTTGGAGGATAACACCGTTTTGGTTTGTGTTAAGTCTGGTACTTGCAATCATATGGCTCATACTTTCGCATCCTTCGCATACTTGTTGGCCAGATCCTGGGTTTTTTCTGGTTTGGATCACGTAGTAATGTGGTACCAGAATGAAACGGTCAATTAAACCTGGATTCGATCAATATTTTAGAGGATCACAACGGTTAGGTATGTGTTAGGCCTCGTATTTGCAATCATCTGGCTCATACTTTCGCATTCTTCGCATACTTGTTGGCCAGATCCTGTATTTCGATCTGGTTTGGATCACGTAGTAATGTGGTACCAGACTGAAACAGTCAATTCAACTTGGCTTCGATCAATATTTAAGAGGATAACACCGTTTAGGTTTGCAATCATCTGGATCATACTTTCGCATTCTTCCCATACTTGTTGGCCAGATCCTGTCTTTCTTTCTGGTTTGTGTCACGCAGTAATGCGGTAACAGGCTGAAACAGTCAATTAAACCTGGATTCGATCAATATTTTAGAGGATCACACCGTTTAGGTTGGTGTTAGGTCTGGTATTTGCAATCATCTGCCTCATACTTTCGCATTTTTCGCATACTTGTCGGCCAGAACCCGGGCTTTTTCTGGTTTGGATCACGCAGTAATGTGGTACCAGAATAAAAGAGTCAATTAAACCCGGATTCGATGAATATTTTAAAGTATTACACCGGTTAGTTTTGTGTTAGGCCTGGTATTTGCAATCATCTGGCTCATACTTTCGCACTTTTCGCATACTTGTTGGCCAGATCCTGTGTTTTTTTCTGGTTGGGATCACGTAGTAATGTGGTACCAGACTAAAACTGTCAATTCAACTTGGTTTCGATCAATATTTTAGAGGATAACACCGTTTAGGTTTGTGTTAGGTCTGGTATTTGCAATCATCTGGCTCATACTTTCGCACTTTTCGCATACTTGTTGGCCAGATCCTGGGCTTTTTCTGGTTTGGATCACGTAGTAATGTGGTACCAGAATGAAACTGTCAATTATACCTGGATTCGATGAATATTTTAGAGGATCACACCGGTTAGGTTTGTGTTAGGTCTTGTATTTGCTATCATCTGGCTCATACTTTCGCATTCATCGCACACTTGTTGGCCAGATCCTGGTCTTTTCCTGGTTTGGATCTCGTAGTAATGTGGTAGCATTCTGAAACAGTCAATTAAACGTGGCCCCGATCAATATTTTAAGGGATAACTCCGGTTGGGTCTCGTTTAGGTCTGGGATTTGCCCTCATCTAGCTTATGCTTTCGCATTCTTCGCACACTTGTTGGCCAGATCGTGGGCTTTTTCTGATTTGGATCACGTAGTAGTGTTGTACCAGACTGAAACAGCCAATTCAACTTGGTTTCGATCAATATATAAGAGGACAACACCGTTTAGGTTTGTGTTAGGTCTGGTATTTGCAATCATCTGGCTCATACTTTCGCATTTTTCGCATTCTTGTTGGCCAGGTCCTGGGCTTTTTCTAGTTTGGATCACGTAGTAATGCGGTACCACACTGAAGCAGTCAGTTGAGCCTGATTTCGTTCAATATTTTAACGGATAACTCCGGTTGGGTCTCGCTCAGGACTGGTATATGCAATCATCTGGCTCATACTTTCGCAATTTTCGCATACTTCTTGGCCAGACCCTGTGTTTTTTCTGGTTGGGATCACGTAGTAATGTGGTACCAGACTGAAACAGTCAATTCAACTTGGTATCGATCAATATTTAATAGGATAACACCGTTTGGGTTTGCAATAATCTGGATCATACTTTCGCATTCTTCCCATACTTCTTGGCCAGATCCTGTCTTTCTTTCTGGTTTGGGTCACGCAGTAATGCGGTAGCAGGCTGAAACAGTTAATTAAACCTGGATTCGATCAATATTTTAGAGGATCACACCGTTTAGGTTGGTGTTAGGTCTGGTATTTGCAATCATCTGCCTGATACTTTCACATTTTTCGCATACTTGTCGGCCAGAACCTGGGCTTTTCCTGGTTTGGATCACGCAGTAATGTGGTACCAGAATGAAACAGTCAATTAAAGCTGGATTCGATGAATATTTTAGAGGATCACACCGGTTAGGTTTGTGTTAGGTCTTGTATTTGCTATCATCTGCCTGATACTTGGGCATTCTTCGCATACCTGTTGGCCTAATCCTGGGCTTTTTCCGGTTTGGTTCACGCAGCAATGTGGTACCAGAATGAAGCAGTCAATTAATCCTGGATTCGATCAATATTTTGGATGATAGGACCGTTTAGGTTTGTGTTAGGTTTGGTATTTACAATCATCTGGCTCATACTTTCGCATTCTTCGCACACTTGTTGGCCCAATCCAGGACTTTTTCTGGTTTGGATCTCGTAGTAATGTGGTACCACACTGAAACAGTCAATTCAACTTGGTTTCGATCAATATTTTAGAGGATAGCACCGTTTAGGTTTGTGCTAGGTCTTGTATTTGCTATCATCTGGTTCATACTTTCGCATTTCTCGCATGCTTGTTGGCCAGATCCTGTGCTTTTTCTGGTTTGTGTCACATAGTAATGCAGTTCCACACTGAAGCAGTCACTTGATCCTGATTTCGATTAACATTTTAACGGATAACTCCGGTTGGGTCTCGCCTAGGACTGGTATATGCAATCATCTGGCTCATACTTTCGCATTTTTCGCATACTTCTTGGCCAGATCCTGGGCTTTTTCTGGTATGGATCACGTAGTAATATGGTACCTGAATGAAACAGTCAATTAAAGCTGGATTCGATGAATATTTTAGAGGATCACACCGTTTAGGTTAGTGTTAGGTCTGGTATTTGCAATCATCTGGATCATACTTTCGCATTCTTCCCATACTTGTTGGCCAGGTCCTGTCTTTCTTTCTGGTTTGGGTCACGCAGTAATGCGGTAACAGGCTGAAACAGTCAATTAAACCTGGATTCGATCAATATTTTAGAGGATCACACCGTTTAGGTTTGTGTTAGGCCTGGAATTTGCAATCATCTGGCTCATACTTTCGCACTCTTCGCATACTTGTTGGCCAGATCCTGTGTTTTTTTCTGGTTGGGATCACGTAGTAATATGGTACCGGAATGAAACAGTCAACTAAACCTGGATTCGATCAATATTTTAGAGGATCACACCGGTTAGGCTAGTGTTGGGCCTGGTATTTGCAATCATCTGGCTCATACTTTCGCACTCTTCGCATACTTGTTTGCCAGATCCTGTGTTTTTTTCTGGTTTGGATCTCGTAGTAATGTGGTAGCATACTGAAACAGTCAATTAAACGTGGCCCCGATCAATATTTTAAGGGATAACTCCGGTTGGGTCTCGCAAAAGTCTGGTATTTCCAATCATCTGGCTCATACTTTCGCATTCATCGCACACTTGTTGGCCAGATCCTGGTCTTTTCCTGGTTTGAATCTCGTAGTAATGTGGTAGCATACTGAAACAGTCAATTAAACGTTGCCCCGATCAATATTTTAACGGATAACTCCAGTTGGGTCTCGCCTAGGACTGGTATATGCAATCATCTGGCTCATACTTTCGCATTTTTCGCATACTTCTTGGCCAGATCCTGGGCTTTTTCTGGTATGGATCACGTAGTAATATGGTACCTGAATGAAACAGTCAATTAAAGCTGGATTCGATGAATATTTTAGAGGATCACACCGTTTAGGTTAGTGTTAGGTCTGGTATTTGCAATCATCTGGATCATACTTTCGCATTCTTCCCATACTTGTTGGCCAGGTCCTGTCTTTCTTTCTGGTTTGGGTCACGCAGTAATGCGGTAACAGGCTGAAACAGTCAATTAAACCTGGATTCGATCAATATTTTAGAGGATCACACCGTTTAGGTTTGTGTTAGGCCTGGAATTTGCAATCATCTGGCTCATACTTTCGCACTCTTCGCATACTTGTTGGCCAGATCCTGTGTTTTTTTCTGGTTTGGATCACGTAGTAATATGGTAGCGGAATGAAACAGTCAACTAAACCTGGATTCGATCAATATTTTAGAGGATCACACCGGTTAGGCTAGTGTTGGGCCTGGTATTGGCAATCATCTGGCTCATACTTTCGCACTCTTCGCATACTTGTGTGCCAGATCCTGTGTTTTTTTCTGGTTGGGATCACGTAGTAATGTGGTACCAGACTGAAACAGTCAATTCAACTTGGTTTCGATCAATACTTTAGTGGATAACACCGTTTAGGTTTGTGTTAGGTCTGGTATTTGCAATCATCTGGCTCATACTTTCTCATTTCTCGCATGCTTGTTGGCCAAATCCTGGGCTCTTTCTGGTTGGGATTGTGTAGTAATGTGGTGCCACACTAAACAGTCAATTAACCTCTTAGGCACGGCTGAATTTTGCGCGGAGCTGTTACTGTGTACGTCAGAGTTCAACGCGAATTACGTGTAAATGATACAGCACTGCAATATGTGACGGATAATGCTGTTCTTTACACGAGTACATTGGAATGAAGTGTTTGATGATTAAATTATAGTTTTTCTTAAAGATATGATACACGCATTTTAACTTTAACAATTTATTCTAATAATTAATAATACAATTCAGTATGATACGTCTTAAAACACGGTACAACACAAAGGCCAACATCACAGTCTTCACATTCGTATCGCGATCGTCGTCTTTTATCGTTTTTTGAACATACGACACAATTTCGTAGCATCTTTTTAGATTTGTTAGACTTACAGTAGGATGGGAAATGTTTGTCGGTTAGTCTAAACGGGTAATCAACCGTAGATTTCCTGCTGATAATGTTATTGTTCATGTCCCTGTACTTTTTAAAAATTTCTTTTAGCAATTTAAGATGGAAGGCTCGCATTGTAACGTCCGGTTTTTTTCAAACCTGTACAAACAGTATGCATTCCAAATAGCGACATCAAGCAAATGAAAAAAAAATTTCTTATACCATTGGATGCTCTTTCGGATAGACTGCACACTAGATATTACTTTATCTCTATTGTCGACTGCTCCCATATTGGTAGTGTAATCGACAATGCAAGATGGTTTTTGTACTCTTTCTCCTGTCCGATAATTTATTTTTTTCGTAGTTATGTAATCCGCGGAGTGGCAAGTTGATAATACGTATACATCGCGTTTGTCTTTCCATTTGACGGCGAGAATATTGGACGACGATCGGAAAGATAACTCACCACTTTCTAATTTTTCACTCATAACGGGCATATCTTTTCTTCGCGGTTTTACGGTGCCGCACGCGTTCGTTTTGTTATTATACAAGTAACTAAATAAGGTTGGGCTGGTATACCAGTTATCGACAAATAATGTATGCCCCTTTCCTAAATAAGACTTAAGTAATGTCAGTACCACCTCAGCCGATTTTCCTAAATATCTATCGTCCATTTTTGTGATATCGGAATCACTTCCGGCATATACAACAAAATTTAACACAAATCCCGTCTTGCAGTCACATAATACAAAGGATTTTATACCAAACCTATTGCGTTTGGATGGGATATATTGCTTGAGTGAGAGACGTCCTTTGTATAACAATAAGCTTTCGTCGATGCATAAATTGCGAAACGGAGTAAAACAATTTGCAAACGAACTGCAAAGCTTATCGCAAAGTTCTCTAATTTTTGTCAATCTATTGGATTTTTCTGACTGAACTTCAGTAAAATAAAGGTTGCGTAACAAAAACGCGTATCTATCTCTACTCATTATTTTGCCGAAAACATCAGTTCGAAGAAATTTATCTTTTGTCCAATACGCTGAAAAATGTAGTTTCTTTATCCGCGACATTAACAAACGAATTACAAACAAATTATACATTTCACTTTTGACTTTTCCTTCGTGAGCTTTTATAAAAGAGCGCCTGGAAGTGTTCTTCTTGAACTTCCTATATTCATTAGTTTTTTCCACAATAAATAAAACCAAATCTTCTGAGAAGAATAGCTGGAAATAATCGATCGGTGTTGCCGATCGATTGAGCCGAGTCCTCATGCCAGAATTTCGGGAATCAAATACATGTACTTGCGGCTCCAAATTTTCGTGTGACCAGATTATTCTTCTGACGGTTTCCCTTCTGGGCACATCGAAATCATCTGAGTCGGAAGAACTGGGTATTCTAAATCTTTTTATATTTTTCCTGCCACGCATGTTCTAGTTCATATTATTTTCCATTTGCGAATCGCTTCCTGAATTGTAATAAATTGATCTTCGTTTTCTACCTTGAAGCGGCATTTTAAGGTTATAGATTCTAACAAATCATAAGGATGTGTTAAAAAGGCATAATAAAAGGAGAATCAGCTATATTAAGATCAAATGGTACATTTATTTAAATAAAAAGCAACAATTCATACTTGACACGGGTAGATAAAGAACAGGCTGTATATTGTGAAAACAATTAACAATCGATATGAACGCAAAACAATATGTAAAAATGATTACTTTATTCAAACGGTGAGCGAGTGTGCCAGTAGAGTGCGCCACTATAGTGGCGCGTCGTACAGACAGATGACATCCGCGAAAGCCACTATAGAGGCGCGCCGTACAGAAAGATGATATCCGCGAAAGCCACTATAGTGACGCATAGAGCCTAAGAGGTTAAACCTGACCTCGATCAATATTTTAAAGAATAACGCCGATTGGTTCACGTTTAGGTCTGGGATTTGCCCTCATCTGTCTTATACTTTCGCATTCTTCGCATACCTGTTGGCCTGATGCTGGGCTTTTTCTGGTATGGATCACGCAGTAATGTGGTACCAGAATGAAACAGTCAATTAAACCTGGATTCCATCAATATTTTGGAGGATAACACCGTTTTGGTTTGTGTTAAGTCTGGTACTTGCAATCATATGGCTCATACTTTCGCATCCTTCGCATACTTGTTGGCCAGATCCTGGGTTTTTTCTGGTTTGGATCACGTAGTAATGTGGTACCAGAATGAAACGGTCAATTAAACCTGGATTCGATCAATATTTTAGAGGATCACAACGGTTAGGTATGTGTTAGGCCTCGTATTTGCAATCATCTGGCTCATACTTTCGCATTCTTCGCATACTTGTTGGCCAGATCCTGTATTTCGATCTGGTTTGGATCACGTAGTAATGTGGTACCAGACTGAAACAGTCAATTCAACTTGGCTTCGATCAATATTTAAGAGGATAACACCGTTTAGGTTTGCAATCATCTGGATCATACTTTCGCATTCTTCCCATACTTGTTGGCCAGATCCTGTCTTTCTTTCTGGTTTGTGTCACGCAGTAATGCGGTAACAGGCTGAAACAGTCAATTAAACCTGGATTCGATCAATATTTTAGAGGATCACACCGTTTAGGTTGGTGTTAGGTCTGGTATTTGCAATCATCTGCCTCATACTTTCGCATTTTTCGCATACTTGTCGGCCAGAACCCGGGCTTTTTCTGGTTTGGATCACGCAGTAATGTGGTACCAGAATAAAAGAGTCAATTAAACCCGGATTCGATGAATATTTTAAAGTATTACACCGGTTAGTTTTGTGTTAGGCCTGGTATTTGCAATCATCTGGCTCATACTTTCGCACTTTTCGCATACTTGTTGGCCAGATCCTGTGTTTTTTTCTGGTTGGGATCACGTAGTAATGTGGTACCAGACTAAAACTGTCAATTCAACTTGGTTTCGATCAATATTTTAGAGGATAACACCGTTTAGGTTTGTGTTAGGTCTGGTATTTGCAATCATCTGGCTCATACTTTCGCACTTTTCGCATACTTGTTGGCCAGATCCTGGGCTTTTTCTGGTTTGGATCACGTAGTAATGTGGTACCAGAATGAAACTGTCAATTATACCTGGATTCGATGAATATTTTAGAGGATCACACCGGTTAGGTTTGTGTTAGGTCTTGTATTTGCTATCATCTGGCTCATACTTTCGCATTCATCGCACACTTGTTGGCCAGATCCTGGTCTTTTCCTGGTTTGGATCTCGTAGTAATGTGGTAGCATTCTGAAACAGTCAATTAAACGTGGCCCCGATCAATATTTTAAGGGATAACTCCGGTTGGGTCTCGTTTAGGTCTGGGATTTGCCCTCATCTAGCTTATGCTTTCGCATTCTTCGCACACTTGTTGGCCAGATCGTGGGCTTTTTCTGATTTGGATCACGTAGTAGTGTTGTACCAGACTGAAACAGCCAATTCAACTTGGTTTCGATCAATATATAAGAGGACAACACCGTTTAGGTTTGTGTTAGGTCTGGTATTTGCAATCATCTGGCTCATACTTTCGCATTTTTCGCATTCTTGTTGGCCAGGTCCTGGGCTTTTTCTAGTTTGGATCACGTAGTAATGCGGTACCACACTGAAGCAGTCAGTTGAGCCTGATTTCGTTCAATATTTTAACGGATAACTCCGGTTGGGTCTCGCTCAGGACTGGTATATGCAATCATCTGGCTCATACTTTCGCATTTTTCGCATACTTCTTGGCCAGACCCTGTGTTTTTTTCTGGTTGGGATCACGTAGTAATGTGGTACCAGACTGAAACAGTCAATTCAACTTGGTATCGATCAATATTTAATAGGATAACACCGTTTGGGTTTGCAATCATCTGGATCATACTTTCGCATTCTTCCCATACTTCTTGGCCAGATCCTGTCTTTCTTTCTGGTTTGGGTCACGCAGTAATGCGGTAGCAGGCTGAAACAGTTAATTAAACCTGGATTCGATCAATATTTTAGAGGATCACACCGTTTAGGTTGGTGTTAGGTCTGGTATTTGCAATCATCTGCCTGATACTTTCACATTTTTCGCATACTTGTCGGCCAGAACCTGGGCTTTTCCTGGTTTGGATCACGCAGTAATGTGGTACCAGAATGAAACAGTCAATTAAAGCTGGATTCGATGAATATTTTAGAGGATCACACCGGTTAGGTTTGTGTTAGGTCTTGTATTTGCTATCATCTGCCTGATACTTGGGCATTCTTCGCATACCTGTTGGCCTAATCCTGGGCTTTTTCCGGTTTGGTTCACGCAGCAATGTGGTACCAGAATGAAGCAGTCAATTAATCCTGGATTCGATCAATATTTTGGATGATAGGACCGTTTAGGTTTGTGTTAGGTTTGGTATTTACAATCATCTGGCTCATACTTTCGCATTCTTCGCACACTTGTTGGCCCAATCCAGGACTTTTTCTGGTTTGGATCTCGTAGTAATGTGGTACCACACTGAAACAGTCAATTCAACTTGGTTTCGATCAATATTTTAGAGGATAGCACCGTTTAGGTTTGTGCTAGGTCTTGTATTTGCTATCATCTGGTTCATACTTTCGCATTTCTCGCATGCTTGTTGGCCAGATCCTGTGCTTTTTCTGGTTTGTGTCACATAGTAATGCAGTTCCACACTGAAGCAGTCACTTGATCCTGATTTCGATTAACATTTTAACGG
The DNA here is from genome assembly GCF_051014445.1 of Colletes latitarsis. NCBI lineage: Eukaryota > Metazoa > Arthropoda > Insecta > Hymenoptera > Colletidae > Colletes > Colletes latitarsis. Next base: position 6,432,109 of record NC_135137.1, read on the forward strand.
ATAACTCCGGTTGGGTCTCGCCTAGGACTGGTATCTGCAATCATCTGGCTCATACTTTCGCATTTTTCGCATACTTCTTGGCCAGATCCTGGGCTTTTTCTGGTATGGATCACGTAGTAATATGGTACCTGAATGAAACAGTCAATTAAAGCTGGATTCGATGAATATTTTAGAGGATCACACCGTTTAGGTTAGTGTTAGGTCTGGTATTTGCAATCATCTGGATCATACTTTCGCATTCTTCCCATACTTGTTGGCCAGGTCCTGTCTTTCTTTCTGGTTTGGGTCACGCAGTAATGCGGTAACAGGCTGAAACAGTCAATTAAACCTGGATTCGATCAATATTTTAGAGGATCACACCGTTTAGGTTTGTGTTAGGCCTGGAATTTGCAATCATCTGGCTCATACTTTCGCACTCTTCGCATACTTGTTGGCCAGATTCTGTGTTTTTTTCTGGTTTGGATCACGTAGTAATATGGTAGCGGAATGAAACAGTCAACTAAACCTGGATTCGATCAATATTTTAGAGGATCACACCGGTTAGGCTAGTGTTGGGCCTGGTATTGGCAATCATCTGGCTCATACTTTCGCACTCTTCGCATACTTGTGTGCCAGATCCTGTGTTTTTTTCTGGTTGGGATCACGTAGTAATGTGGTACCAGACTGAAACAGTCAATTCAACTTGGTTTCGATCAATACTTTAGTGGATAACACCGTTTAGGTTTGTGTTAGGTCTGGTATTTGCAATCATCTGGCTCATACTTTCTCATTTCTCGCATGCTTGTTGGCCAAATCCTGGGCTCTTTCTGGTTGGGATTGTGTAGTAATGTGGTGCCACACTAAACAGTCAATTAACCTCTTAGGCACGGCTGAATTTTGCGCGGAGCTGTTACTGTGTACGTCAGAGTTCAACGCGAATTACGTGTAAATGATACAGCACTGCAATATGTGACGGATAATGCTGTTCCTTACACGAGTACATTGGAATGAAGTGTTTGATGATTAAATTATAGTTTTTCTTAAAGATATGATACACGCATTTTAACTTTAACAATTTATTCTAATAATTAATAATACAATTCAGTATGATACGTCTTAAAACACGGTACAACACAAAGGCCAACATCACAGTCTTCACATTCGTAGCGCGATCGTCGTCTTTTATCGTTTTTTGAACATACGACACAATTTCGTAGCATCTTTTTAGATTTGTTAGACTTACAGTAGGATGGGAAATGTTTGTCGGTTAGTCTAAACGGGTAATCAACCGTAGATTTCCTGCAGATAATGTTATTGTTCATGTCCCTGTACTTTTTAAAAATTTCTTTTAGCAATTTAAGATGAAAGGCTCGCATTGTAACGTCCGGTTTTTTTCAAACCTGTACAAACAGTATGCATTCCAAATAGCGACATCAAGCAAATGAAAAAAAAATTTCTTATACCATTGGATGCTCTTTCGGATAGACTGCACACTAGATATTACTTTATCTCTATTGTCGACTGCTCCCATATTGGTAGTGTAATCGACAATGCAAGATGGTTTTTGTACTCTTTCTCCTGTCCGATAATTTATTTTTTTCGTAGTTATGTAATCCGCGGAGTGGCAAGTTGATAATACGTATACATCGCGTTTGTCTTTCCATTTGACGGCGAGAATATTGGACGACGATCGGAAAGATAACTCACCACTTTCTAATTTTTCACTCATAACGGGCATATCTTTTCTTCGCGGTTTTACGGTGCCGCACGCGTTCGTTTTGTTATTATACAAGTAACTAAATAAGGTTGGGCTGGTATACCAGTTATCGACAAATAATGTATGCCCCTTTCCTAAATAAGACTTAAGTAATGTCAGTACCACCTCAGCCGATTTTCCTAAATATCTATCGTCCATTTTTGTGATATCGGAATCACTTCCGGCATATACAACAAAATTTAACACAAATCCCGTCTTGCAGTCACATAATACAAAGGATTTTATACCAAACCTATTGCGTTTGGATGGGATATATTGCTTGAGTGAGAGACGTCCTTTGTATAACAATAAGCTTTCGTCGATGCATAAATTGCGAAACGGAGTAAAACAATTTGCAAACGAACTGCAAAGCTTATCGCAAAGTTCTCTAATTTTTGTCAATCTATTGGATTTTTCTGACTGAACTTCAGTAAAATAAAGGTTGCGTAACAAAAACGCGTATCTATCTCTACTCATTATTTTGCCGAAAACATCAGTTCGAAGAAATTTATCTTTTGTCCAATACGCTGAAAAATGTAGTTTCTTTATCCGCGACATTAACAAACGAATTACAAACAAATTATACATTTCACTTTTGACTTTTCCTTCGTGAGCTTTTATAAAAGAGCGCCTGGAAGTGTTCTTCTTGAACTTCCTATATTCATTAGTTTTTTCCACAATAAATAAAACCAAATCTTCTGAGAAGAATAGCTGGAAATAATCGATCGGTGTTGCCGATCGATTGAGCCGAGTCCTCATGCCAGAATTTCGGGAATCAAATACATGTACTTGCGGCTCCAAATTTTCGTGTGACCAGATTATTCTTCTGACGGTTTCCCTTCTGGGCACATCGAAATCATCTGAGTCGGAAGAACTGGGTATTCTAAATCTTTTTATATTTTTCCTGCCACGCATGTTCTAGTTCATATTATTTTCTATTTGCGAGTCGCTTCCTGAATTGTAATAAATTGATCTTCGTTTTCTACCTTGAAGCGGCATTTTAAGGTTATAGATTCTAACAAATCATAAGGATGTGTTAAAAAGGCATAATAAAAGGAGAATCAGCTATATTAAGATCAAATGGTACATTTATTTAAATAAAAAGCAACAATTCATACTTGACACGGGTAGATAAAGAACAGGCTGTATATTGTGAAAACAATTAACAATCGATATGAATGCAAAACAATATGTAAAAATGATTACTTTATTCAAGCGGTGAGCGAGTGTGCCAGTAGAGTGCGCCACTATAGTGGCGCGTCGTACAGACAGATGACATCCGCGAAAGCCACTATAGAGGCGCGCCGTACAGAAAGATGATATCCGCGAAAGCCACTATAGTGACGCATAGAGCCTAAGAGGTTAAACCTGACCTCGATCAATATTTTAAAGAATAACGCCGATTGGTTCACGTTTAGGTCTGGGATTTGCCCTCATCTGTCTTATACTTTCGCATTCTTCGCATACCTGTTGGCCTGATGCTGGGCTTTTTCTGGTATGGATCACGCAGTAATGTGGTACCAGAATGAAACAGTCAATTAAACCTGGATTCCATCAATATTTTGGAGGATAACACCGTTTTGGTTTGTGTTAAGTCTGGTACTTGCAATCATATGGCTCATACTTTCGCATCCTTCGCATACTTGTTGGCCAGATCCTGGGTTTTTTCTGGTTTGGATCACGTAGTAATGTGGTACCAGAATGAAACGGTCAATTAAACCTGGATTCGATCAATATTTTAGAGGATAACACCGTTTAGGTTTGTGTTAGGTCTGGTATTTGCAATCATCTGGCTCATACTTTCGCACTTTTCGCATACTTGTTGGCCAGATCCTGGGCTTTTTCTGGTTTGGATCACGCAGTAATGTGGTACCAGAATAAAAGAGTCAATTAAACCCGGATTCGATGAATATTTTAAAGTATTACACCGGTTAGTTTTGTGTTAGGCCTGGTATTTGCAATCATCTGGCTCATACTTTCGCACTTTTCGCATACTTGTTGGCCAGATCCTGTGTTTTTTTCTGGTTGGGATCACGTAGTAATGTGGTACCAGACTAAAACTGTCAATTCAACTTGGTTTCGATCAATATTTTAGAGGATAACACCGTTTAGGTTTGTGTTAGGTCTGGTATTTGCAATCATCTGGCTCATACTTTCGCACTTTTCGCATACTTGTTGGCCAGATCCTGGGCTTTTTCTGGTTTGGATCACGTAGTAATGTGGTACCAGAATGAAACTGTCAATTATACCTGGATTCGATGAATATTTTAGAGGATCACACCGGTTAGGTTTGTGTTAGGTCTTGTATTTGCTATCATCTGGCTCATACTTTCGCATTCATCGCACACTTGTTGGCCAGATCCTGGTCTTTTCCTGGTTTGGATCTCGTAGTAATGTGGTAGCATTCTGAAACAGTCAATTAAACGTGGCCCCGATCAATATTTTAAGGGATAACTCCGGTTGGGTCTCGTTTAGGTCTGGGATTTGCCCTCATCTAGCTTATGCTTTCGCATTCTTCGCACACTTGTTGGCCAGATCGTGGGCTTTTTCTGATTTGGATCACGTAGTAGTGTTGTACCAGACTGAAACAGCCAATTCAACTTGGTTTCGATCAATATATAAGAGGACAACACCGTTTAGGTTTGTGTTAGGTCTGGTATTTGCAATCATCTGGCTCATACTTTCGCATTTTTCGCATTCTTGTTGGCCAGGTCCTGGGCTTTTTCTAGTTTGGATCACGTAGTAATGCGGTACCACACTGAAGCAGTCAGTTGAGCCTGATTTCGTTCAATATTTTAACGGATAACTCCGGTTGGGTCTCGCTCAGGACTGGTATATGCAATCATCTGGCTCATACTTTCGCATTTTTCGCATACTTCTTGGCCAGACCCTGTGTTTTTTTCTGGTTGGGATCACGTAGTAATGTGGTACCAGACTGAAACAGTCAATTCAACTTGGTATCGATCAATATTTAATAGGATAACACCGTTTGGGTTTGCAATCATCTGGATCATACTTTCGCATTCTTCCCATACTTCTTGGCCAGATCCTGTCTTTCTTTCTGGTTTGGGTCACGCAGTAATGCGGTAGCAGGCTGAAACAGTTAATTAAACCTGGATTCGATCAATACTTTAGAGGATCACACCGTTTAGGTTGGTGTTAGGTCTGGTATTTGCAATCATCTGCCTGATACTTTCACATTTTTCGCATACTTGTCGGCCAGAACCTGGGCTTTTCCTGGTTTGGATCACGCAGTAATGTGGTACCAGAATGAAACAGTCAATTAAAGCTGGATTCGATGAATATTTTAGAGGATCACACCGGTTAGGTTTGTGTTAGGTCTTGTATTTGCTATCATCTGCCTGATACTTGGGCATTCTTCGCATACCTGTTGGCCTAATCCTGGGCTTTTTCCGGTTTGGTTCACGCAGCAATGTGGTACCAGAATGAAGCAGTCAATTAATCCTGGATTCGATCAATATTTTGGATGATAGGACCGTTTAGGTTTGTGTTAGGTTTGGTATTTACAATCATCTGGCTCATACTTTCGCATTCTTCGCACACTTGTTGGCCCAATCCAGGACTTTTTCTGGTTTGGATCTCGTAGTAATGTGGTACCACACTGAAACAGTCAATTCAACTTGGTTTCGATCAATATTTTAGAGGATAGCACCGTTTAGGTTTGTGCTAGGTCTTGTATTTGCTATCATCTGGTTCATACTTTCGCATTTCTCGCATGCTTGTTGGCCAGATCCTGTGCTTTTTCTGGTTTGTGTCACATAGTAATGCAGTTCCACACTGAAGCAGTCACTTGATCCTGATTTCGATTAACATTTTAACGGATAACTCCGGTTGGGTCTCGCCTAGGACTGGTATATGCAATCATCTGGCTCATACTTTCGCATTTTTCGCATACTTCTTGGCCAGATCCTGGGCTTTTTCTGGTATGGATCACGTAGTAATATGGTACCTGAATGAAACAGTCAATTAAAGCTGGATTCGATGAATATTTTAGAGGATCACACCGTTTAGGTTAGTGTTAGGTCTGGTATTTGCAATCATCTGGATCATACTTTCGCATTCTTCCCATACTTGTTGGCCAGGTCCTGTCTTTCTTTCTGGTTTGGGTCACGCAGTAATGCGGTAACAGGCTGAAACAGTCAATTAAACCTGGATTCGATCAATATTTTAGAGGATCACACCTTTTAGGTTTGTGTTAGGCCTGGAATTTGCAATCATCTGGCTCATACTTTCGCACTCTTCGCATACTTGTTGGCCAGATCCTGTGTTTTTTTCTGGTTGGGATCACGTAGTAATATGGTACCGGAATGAAACAGTCAACTAAACCTGGATTCGATCAATATTTTAGAGGATCACACCGGTTAGGCTAGTGTTGGGCCTGGTATTTGCAATCATCTGGCTCATACTTTCGCACTCTTCGCATACTTGTTTGCCAGATCCTGTGTTTTTTTCTGGTTTGGATCTCGTAGTAATGTGGTAGCATACTGAAACAGTCAATTAAACGTGGCCCCGATCAATATTTTAAGGGATAACTCCGGTTGGGTCTCGCAAAAGTCTGGTATTTCCAATCATCTGGCTCATACTTTCGCATTCATCGCACACTTGTTGGCCAGATCCTGGTCTTTTCCTGGTTTGAATCTCGTAGTAATGTGGTAGCATACTGAAACAGTCAATTAAACGTTGCCCCGATCAATATTTTAAGGGATAACTCCGGTTGGGTCTCGTTTAGGTCTGGCATTTGCGCTCATCTGGCTTGTACTTTCGCACTCTTCGCATACTTGTTGGCCAGACCCTGTGTTTTTTTCTGGTTGGGATCACGTAGTAATATGGTACCGGAATGAAACAGTCAACTAAACCTGGATTCAATCAATATTTTAGAGGATCACACCGGTTAGGCAAGTGTTAGGCCTGGTATTTGCAATCATCTGGCTCATACTTTCGCATTTTTCGCATACTTGTTGGCCAGATCCTGGGATTTTTCTGGTTTGTATCACGTAGTAATGTGATACCAGAATGAAACTGTCAATTATACCTGGATTCGATCAATATTTTAGAGGATCACACCGATTAGGTTTGCGTTAGGCCTGGTATTAGCAATCATCTTGCTCATACTTTCGCACTCTTCGCCTACTTGTTGGCCAGATCCTGTGTTTTTTTCTGGTTGGGATCACGTAGTAATGTGGTACCAGACTGAAACAGTCAATTCAACTTGGCTTCGATCAATATTTAAGAGGATAACACCGTTTAGGTTTGCAATCATCTGGATCATACTTTCGCATTCTTCCCATACTTGTTGGCCAGATCCTGTTTTTCTTTCTGGTTTGGGTCACGCAGTAATGCGGTAACAGTCTGAAACAGTCAATTAAGCCTGGATTCGATCAATATATTAGAGTATCACACCGTTTAGGTTGGTGGTAGGTCTGGTATTTGCAATCATCTGCCTCATACTTTCGCATTTTTCGCATACCTGTCGGCCAGAACCTGGGCTTTTTCTGGTTTGTATCACGCAGTAATGTGGTACCAGAATAAAACAGTCAATTAAACCTGGATTCGATGAATATTTTAGAGGATCACACCGGTTAGGTTTGTGTTAGGTCTGGTATTTGCTATCATCTGGCTCATACTTTCGCACTCTTCGCATACTTGTGTGCCAGATCCTGTGTTTTTTTCTGGTTGGGATCACGTAGTAATGTGGTATCAGACTGAAACAGTCAATTCAACTTGGTTTCGATCAATACTTTAGTGGATAACACCGTTTAGGTTTGTGTTAGGTCTGGTATTTGCAATCATCTGGCTCATACTTTCTCATTTCTCGCATGCTTGTTGGCCAAATCCTGGGCTCTTTCTGGTTGGGATTGTGTAGTAATGTGGTGCCACACTAAACAGTCAATTAACCTCTTAGGCACGGCTGAATTTTGCGCGGAGCTGTTACTGTGTACGTCAGAGTTCAACGCGAATTACGTGTAAATGATACAGCACTGCAATATGTGACGGATAATGCTGTTCTTTACACGAGTACATTGGAATGAAGTGTTTGATGATTAAATTATAGTTTTTCTTAAAGATATGATACACGCATTTTAACTTTAACAATTTATTCTAATAATTAATAATACAATTCAGTATGATACGTCTTATAACACGGTACAACACAAAGGCCAACATCACAGTCTTCACATTCGTAGCGCGATCGTCGTCTTTTATCGTTTTTTGAACATACGACACAATTTCGTAGCATCTTTTTAGATTTGTTAGACTTACAGTAGGATGGGAAATGTTTGTCGGTTAGTCTAAACGGGTAATCAACCGTAGATTTCCTGCAGATAATGTTATTGTTCATGTCCCTGTACTTTTTAAAAATTTCTTTTAGCAATTTAAGATGAAAGGCTCGCATTGTAACGTCCGGTTTTTTTTCAAACCTGTACAAACAGTATGCATTCCAAATAGCGACATCAAGCAAATGAAAAAAAAATTTCTTATACCATTGGATGCTCTTTCGGATAGACTGCACACTAGATATTACTTTATCTCTATTGTCGACTGCTCCCATATTGGTAGTGTAATCGACAATGCAAGATGGTTTTTGTACTCTTTCTCCTGTCCGATAATTTATTTTTTTCGTAGTTATGTAATCCGCGGAGTGGCAAGTTGATAATACGTATACATCGCGTTTGTCTTTCCATTTGACGGCGAGAATATTGGACGACGATCGGAAAGATAACTCACCACTTTCTAATTTTTCACTCATAACGGGCATATCTTTTCTTCGCGGTTTTACGGTGCCGCACGCGTTCGTTTTGTTATTATACAAGTAACTAAATAAGGTTGGGCTGGTATACCAGTTATCGACAAATAATGTATGCCCCTTTCCTAAATAAGACTTAAGTAATGTCAGTACCACCTCAGCCGATTTTCCTAAATATCTATCGTCCATTTTTGTGATATCGGAATCACTTCCGGCATATACAACAAAATTTAACACAAATCCCGTCTTGCAGTCACATAATACAAAGGATTTTATACCAAACCTATTGCGTTTGGATGGGATATATTGCTTGAGTGAGAGACGTCCTTTGTATAACAATAAGCTTTCGTCGATGCATAAATTGCGAAACGGAGTAAAACAATTTGCAAACGAACTGCAAAGCTTATCGCAAAGTTCTCTAATTTTTGTCAATCTATTGGATTTTTCTGACTGAACTTCAGTAAAATAAAGGTTGCGTAACAAAAACGCGTATCTATCTCTACTCATTATTTTGCCGAAAACATCAGTTCGAAGAAATTTATCTTTTGTCCAATACGCTGAAAAATGTAGTTTTTTTATCCGCGACATTAACAAACGAATTACAAACAAATTATACATTTCACTTTTGACTTTTCCTTCGTGAGCTTTTATAAAAGAGCGCCTGGAAGTGTTCTTCTTGAACTTCCTATATTCATTAGTTTTTTCCACAATAAATAAAACCAAATCTTCTGAGAAGAATAGCTGGAAATAATCGATCGGTGTTGCCGATCGATTGAGCCGAGTCCTCATGCCAGAATTTCGGGAATCAAATACATGTACTTGCGGCTCCAAATTTTCGTGTGACCAGATTATTCTTCTGACGGTTTCCCTTCTGGGCACATCGAAATCATCTGAGTCGGAAGAACTGGGTATTCTAAATCTTTTTATATTTTTCCTGCCACGCATGTTCTAGTTCATATTATTTTCTATTTGCGAGTCGCTTCCTGAATTGTAATAAATTGATCTTCGTTTTCTACCTTGAAGCGGCATTTTAAGGTTATAGATTCTAACAAATCATAAGGATGTGTTAAAAAGGCATAATAAAAGGAGAATCAGCTATATTAAGATCAAATGGTACATTTATTTAAATAAAAAGCAACAATTCATACTTGACACGGGTAGATAAAGAACAGGCTGTATATTGTGAAAACAATTAACAATCGATATGAACGCAAAACAATATGTAAAAATGATTACTTTATTCAAACGGTGAGCGAGTGTGCCAGTAGAGTGCGCCACTATAGTGGCGCGTCGTACAGACAGATGACATCCGCGAAAGCCACTATAGAGGCGCGCCGTACAGAAAGATGATATCCGCGAAAGCCACTATAGTGACGCATAGAGCCTAAGAGGTTAAACCTGACCTCGATCAATATTTTAAAGAATAACGCCGATTGGTTCACGTTTAGGTCTGGGATTTGCCCTCATCTGTCTTATACTTTCGCATTCTTCGCATACCTGTTGGCCTGATGCTGGGCTTTTTCTGGTATGGATCACGCAGTAATGTGGTACCAGAATGAAACAGTCAATTAAACCTGGATTCCATCAATATTTTGGAGGATAACACCGTTTTGGTTTGTGTTAAGTCTGGTACTTGCAATCATATGGCTCATACTTTCGCATCCTTCGCATACTTGTTGGCCAGATCCTGGGTTTTTTCTGGTTTGGATCACGTAGTAATGTGGTACCAGAATGAAACGGTCAATTAAACCTGGATTCGATCAATATTTTAGAGGATCACAACGGTTAGGTATGTGTTAGGCCTCGTATTTGCAATCATCTGGCTCATACTTTCGCATTCTTCGCATACTTGTTGGCCAGATCCTGTATTTCGATCTGGTTTGGATCACGTAGTAATATGGTACCAGACTGAAACAGTCAATTCAACTTGGCTTCGATCAATATTTAAGAGGATAACACCGTTTAGGTTTGCAATCATCTGGATCATACTTTCGCATTCTTCCCATACTTGTTGGCCAGATCCTGTCTTTCTTTCTGGTTTGTGTCACGCAGTAATGCGGTAACAGGCTGAAACAGTCAATTAAACCTGGATTCGATCAATATTTTAGAGGATCACACCGTTTAGGTTGGTGTTAGGTCTGGTATTTGCAATCATCTGCCTCATACTTTCGCATTTTTCGCATACTTGTCGGCCAGAACCCGGGCTTTTTCTGGTTTGGATCACGCAGTAATGTGGTACCAGAATAAAAGAGTCAATTAAACCCGGATTCGATGAATATTTTAAAGTATTACACCGGTTAGTTTTGTGTTAGGCCTGGTATTTGCAATCATCTGGCTCATACTTTCGCACTTTTCGCATACTTGTTGGCCAGATCCTGTGTTTTTTTCTGGTTGGGATCACGTAGTAATGTGGTACCAGACTAAAACTGTCAATTCAACTTGGTTTCGATCAATATTTTAGAGGATAACACCGTTTAGGTTTGTGTTAGGTCTGGTATTTGCAATCATCTGGCTCATACTTTCGCACTTTTCGCATACTTGTTGGCCAGATCCTGGGCTTTTTCTGGTTTGGATCACGTAGTAATGTGGTACCAGAATGAAACTGTCAATTATACCTGGATTCGATGAATATTTTAGAGGATCACACCGGTTAGGTTTGTGTTAGGTCTTGTATTTGCTATCATCTGGCTCATACTTTCGCATTCATCGCACACTTGTTGGCCAGATCCTGGTCTTTTCCTGGTTTGGATCTCGTAGTAATGTGGTAGCATTCTGAAACAGTCAATTAAACGTGGCCCCGATCAATATTTTAAGGGATAACTCCGGTTGGGTCTCGTTTAGGTCTGGGATTTGCCCTCATCTAGCTTATGCTTTCGCATTCTTCGCACACTTGTTGGCCAGATCGTGGGCTTTTTCTGATTTGGATCACGTAGTAGTGTTGTACCAGACTGAAACAGCCAATTCAACTTGGTTTCGATCAATATATAAGAGGACAACACCGTTTAGGTTTGTGTTAGGTCTGGTATTTGCAATCATCTGGCTCATACTTTCGCATTTTTCGCATTCTTGTTGGCCAGGTCCTGGGCTTTTTCTAGTTTGGATCACGTAGTAATGCGGTACCACACTGAAGCAGTCAGTTGAGCCTGATTTCGTTCAATATTTTAACGGATAACTCCGGTTGGGTCTCGCTCAGGACTGGTATATGCAATCATCTGGCTCATACTTTCGCATTTTTCGCATACTTCTTGGCCAGACCCTGTGTTTTTTTCTGGTTGGGATCACGTAGTAATGTGGTACCAGACTGAAACAGTCAATTCAACTTGGTATCGATCAATATTTAATAGGATAACACCGTTTGGGTTTGCAATCATCTGGATCATACTTTCGCATTCTTCCCATACTTCTTGGCCAGATCCTGTCTTTCTTTCTGGTTTGGGTCACGCAGTAATGCGGTAGCAGGCTGAAACAGTTAATTAAACCTGGATTCGATCAATATTTTAGAGGATCACACCGTTTAGGTTGGTGTTAGGTCTGGTATTTGCAATCATCTGCCTGATACTTTCACATTTTTCGCATACTTGTCGGCCAGAACCTGGGCTTTTCCTGGTTTGGATCACGCAGTAATGTGGTACCAGAATGAAACAGTCAATTAAAGCTGGATTCGATGAATATTTTAGAGGATCACACCGGTTAGGTTTGTGTTAGGTCTTGTATTTGCTATCATCTGCCTGATACTTGGGCATTCTTCGCATACCTGTTGGCCTAATCCTGGGCTTTTTCCGGTTTGGTTCACGCAGCAATGTGGTACCAGAATGAAGCAGTCAATTAATCCTGGATTCGATCAATATTTTGGATGATAGGACCGTTTAGGTTTGTGTTAGGTTGGGTATTTACAATCATCTGGCTCATACTTTCGCATTCTTCGCACACTTGTTGGCCCAATCCAGGACTTTTTCTGGTTTGGATCTCGTAGTAATGTGGTACCACACTGAAACAGTCAATTCAACTTGGTTTCGATCAATATTTTAGAGGATAGCACCGTTTAGGTTTGTGCTAGGTCTTGTATTTGCTATCATCTGGTTCATACTTTCGCATTTCTCGCATGCTTGTTGGCCAGATCCTGTGCTTTTTCTGGTTTGTGTCACATAGTAATGCAGTTCCACACTGAAGCAGTCACTTGATCCTGATTTCGATTAACATTTTAACGGATAACTCCGGTTGGGTCTCGCCTAGGACTGGTATATGCAATCATCTGGCTCATACTTTCGCATTTTTCGCAAACTTCTTGGCCAGATCCTGGGCTTTTTCTGGTATGGATCACGTAGTAATATGGTACCTGAATGAAACAGTCAATTAAAGCTGGATTCGATGAATATTTTAGAGGATCACACCGTTTAGGTTAGTGTTAGGTCTGGTATTTGCAATCATCTGGATCATACTTTCGCATTCTTCCCATACTTGTTGGCCAGGTCCTGTCTTTCTTTCTGGTTTGGGTCACGCAGTAATATGGTACCGGAATGAAACAGTCAACTAAACCTGGATTCGATCAATATTTTAGAGGATCACACCGGTTAGGCTAGTGTTGGGCCTGGTATTTGCAATCATCTGGCTCATACTTTCGCACTCTTCGCATACTTGTTTGCCAGATCCTGTGTTTTTTTCTGGTTTGGATCTCGTAGTAATGTGGTAGCATACTGAAACAGTCAATTAAACGTGGCCCCGATCAATATTTTAAGGGATAACTCCGGTTGGGTCTCGCAAAAGTCTGGTATTTCCAATCATCTGGCTCATACTTTCGCATTCATCGCACACTTGTTGGCCAGATCCTGGTCTTTTCCTGGTTTGAATCTCGTAGTAATGTGGTAGCATACTGAAACAGTCAATTAAACGTTGCCCCGATCAATATTTTAAGGGATAACTCCGGTTGGGTCTCGTTTAGGTCTGGCATTTGCGCTCATCTGGCTTGTACTTTCGCACTCTTCGCATACTTGTTGGCCAGACCCTGTGTTTTTTTCTGGTTGGGATCACGTAGTAATATGGTACCGGAATGAAACAGTCAACTAAACCTGGATTCAATCAATATTTTAGAGGATCACACCGGTTAGGCAAGTGTTAGGCCTGGTATTTGCAATCATCTGGCTCATACTTTCGCATTTTTCGCATACTTGTTGGCCAGATCCTGGGATTTTTCTGGTTTGTATCACGTAGTAATGTGATACCAGAATGAAACTGTCAATTATACCTGGATTCGATCAATATTTTAGAGGATCACACCGATTAGGTTTGCGTTAGGCCTGGTATTAGCAATCATCTTGCTCATACTTTCGCACTCTTCGCCAACTTGTTGGCCAGATCCTGTGTTTTTTTCTGGTTGGGATCACGTAGTAATGTGGTACCAGACTGAAACAGTCAATTCAACTTGGCTTCGATCAATATTTAAGAGGATAACACCGTTTAGGTTTGCAATCATCTGGATCATACTTTCGCATTCTTCCCATACTTGTTGGCCAGATCCTGTTTTTCTTTCTGGTTTGGGTCACGCAGTAATGCGGTAACAGTCTGAAACAGTCAATTAAGCCTGGATTCGATCAATATATTAGAGTATCACACCGTTTAGGTTGGTGGTAGGTCTGGTATTTGCAATCATCTGCCTCATACTTTCGCATTTTTCGCATACCTGTCGGCCAGAACCTGGGCTTTTTCTGGTTTGTATCACGCAGTAATGTGGTACCAGAATAAAACAGTCAATTAAACCTGGATTCGATGAATATTTTAGAGGATCACACCGGTTAGGTTTGTGTTAGGTCTGGTATTTGCTATCATCTGGCTCATACTTTCGCATTCATCGCACACTTGTTGGCCAGATCCTGGTCTTTTCCTGGTTTGGATCTCGTAGTAATGTGGTAGCATACTGAAACAGTCAATTAAACGTGGCCCCGATCAATATTTTAAGGGATAACTCCGGTTGGGTCTCGTTTAGGTCTGGGATTTGCCCCCATCTAGCTTATGCTTTCGCATTCTTCGCACACTTGTTGGCCAGATCGTGGGCTTTTTCTGATTTGGATCACGTAGTAGTGTTGTACCAGACTGAAACAGCCAATTCAACTTGGTTTCGATCAATATATAAGAGGACAACACCGTTTAGGTTTGTGTTAGGTCTGGTATTTGCAATCATCTGGCTCATACTTTCGCATTTTTCGCATTCTTGTTGGCCAGGTCCTGGGCTTTTTCTAGTTTGGATCACGTAGTAATGCGGTACCACACTGAAGCAGTCAGTTGAGCCTGATTTCGTTCAATATTTTAACGGATAACTCCGGTTGGGTCTCGCTCAGGACTGGTATATGCAATCATCTGGCTCATACTTTCGCATTTTTCGCATACTTCTTGGCCAGACCCTGTGTTTTTTTCTGGTTGGGATCACGTAGTAATGTGGTACCAGACTGAAACAGTCAATTCAACTTGGCTTCGATCAATATTTAATAGGATAACACCGTTTGGGTTTGCAATCATCTGGATCATACTTTCGCATTCTTCCCATACTTCTTGGCCAGATCCTGTCTTTCTTTCTGGTTTGGGTCACGCAGTAATGCGGTAGCAGGCTGAAACAGTTAATTAAACCTGGATTCGATCAATATTTTAGAGGATCACACCGTTTAGGTTGGTGTTAGGTCTGGTATTTGCAATCATCTGCCTGATACTTTCACATTTTTCGCATACTTGTCGGCCAGAACCTGGGCTTTTCCTGGTTTGGATCACGCAGTAATGTGGTACCAGAATGAAACAGTCAATTAAAGCTGGATTCGATGAATATTTTAGAGGATCACACCGGTTAGGTTTGTGTTAGGTCTTGTATTTGCTATCATCTGCCTGATACTTGGGCATTCTTCGCATACCTGTTGGCCTAATCCTGGGCTTTTTCCGGTTTGGTTCACGCAGCAATGTGGTACCAGAATGAAGCAGTCAATTAATCCTGGATTCGATCAATATTTTGGATGATAGGACCGTTTAGGTTTGTGTTAGGTTTGGTATTTACAATCATCTGGCTCATACTTTCGCATTCTTCGCACACTTGTTGGCCCAATCCAGGACTTTTTCTGGTTTGGATCTCGTAGTAATGTGGTACCACACTGAAACAGTCAATTCAACTTGGTTTCGATCAATATTTTAGAGGATAGCACCGTTTAGGTTTGTGCTAGGTCTTGTATTTGCTATCATCTGGTTCATACTTTCGCATTTCTCGCATGCTTGTTGGCCAGATCCTGTGCTTTTTCTGGTTTGTGTCACATAGTAATGCAGTTCCACACTGAAGCAGTCACTTGATCCTGATTTCGATTAACATTTTAACGGATAACTCCGGTTGGGTCTCGCCTAGGACTGGTATATGCAATCATCTGGCTCATACTTTCGCATTTTTCGCATACTTCTTGGCCAGATCCTGGGCTTTTTCTGGTATGGATCACGTAGTAATATGGTACCTGAATGAAACAGTCAATTAAAGCTGGATTCGATGAATATTTTAGAGGATCACACCGTTTAGGTTAGTGTTAGGTCTGGTATTTGCAATCATCTGGATCATACTTTCGCATTCTTCCCATACTTGTTGGCCAGGTCCTATCTTTCTTTCTGGTTTGGGTCACGCAGTAATGCGGTAACAGGCTGAAACAGTCAATTAAACCTGGATTCGATCAATATTTTAGAGGATCACACCTTTTAGGTTTGTGTTAGGCCTGGAATTTGCAATCATCTGGCTCATACTTTCGCACTCTTCGCATACTTGTTGGCCAGATCCTGTGTTTTTTTCTGGTTGGGATCACGTAGTAATATGGTACCGGAATGAAACAGTCAACTAAACCTGGATTCGATCAATATTTTAGAGGATCACACCGGTTAGGCTAGTGTTGGGCCTGGTATTTGCAATCATCTGGCTCATACTTTCGCACTCTTCGCATACTTGTTTGCCAGATCCTGTGTTTTTTTCTGGTTTGGATCTCGTAGTAATGTGGTAGCATACTGAAACAGTCAATTAAACGTGGCCCCGATCAATATTTTAAGGGATAACTCCGGTTGGGTCTCGCAAAAGTCTGGTATTTCCAATCATCTGGCTCATACTTTCGCATTCATCGCACACTTGTTGGCCAGATCCTGGTCTTTTCCTGGTTTGAATCTCGTAGTAATGTGGTAGCATACTGAAACAGTCAATTAAACGTTGCCCCGATCAATATTTTAAGGGATAACTCCGGTTGGGTCTCGTTTAGGTCTGGCATTTGCGCTCATCTGGCTTGTACTTTCGCACTCTTCGCATACTTGTTGGCCAGACCCTGTGTTTTTTTCTGGTTGGGATCACGTAGTAATATGGTACCGGAATGAAACAGTCAACTAAACCTGGATTCAATCAATATTTTAGAGGATCACACCGGTTAGGCAAGTGTTAGGCCTGGTATTTGCAATCATCTGGCTCATACTTTCGCATTTTTCGCATACTTGTTGGCCAGATCCTGGGATTTTTCTGGTTTGTATCACGTAGTAATGTGATACCAGAATGAAACTGTCAATTATACCTGGATTCGATCAATATTTTAGAGGATCACACCGATTAGGTTTGCGTTAGGCCTGGTATTAGCAATCATCTTGCTCATACTTTCGCACTCTTCGCCAACTTGTTGGCCAGATCCTGTGTTTTTTTCTGGTTGGGATCACGTAGTAATGTGGTACCAGACTGAAACAGTCAATTCAACTTGGCTTCGATCAATATTTAAGAGGATAACACCGTTTAGGTTTGCAATCATCTGGATCATACTTTCGCATTCTTCCCATACTTGTTGGCCAGATCCTGTTTTTCTTTCTGCTTTGGGTCACGCAGTAATGCGGTAACAGTCTGAAACAGTCAATTAAGCCTGGATTCGATCAATATATTAGAGTATCACACCGTTTAGGTTGGTGGTAGGTCTGGTATTTGCAATCATCTGCCTCATACTTTCGCATTTTTCGCATACCTGTCGGCCAGAACCTGGGCTTTTTCTGGTTTGTATCACGCAGTAATGTGGTACCAGAATAAAACAGTCAATTAAACCTGGATTCGATGAATATTTTAGAGGATCACACCGGTTAGGTTTGTGTTAGGTCTGGTATTTGCTATCATCTGGCTCATACTTTCGCATTCATCGCACACTTGTTGGCCAGATCCTGGTCTTTTCCTGGTTTGGATCTCGTAGTAATGTGGTAGCATACTGAAACAGTCAATTAAACGTGGCCCCGATCAATATTTGAAGGGATAACTCCGGTTGGGTCTCGTTTAGGTCTGGGATTTGCCCTCATCTAGCTTATGCTTTCGCATTCTTCGCACACTTGTTGGCCAGATCGTGGGCTTTTTCTGATTTGGATCACGTAGTAGTGTTGTACCAGACTGAAACAGCCAATTCAACTTGGTTTCGATCAATATATAAGAGGACAACACCGTTTAGGTTTGTGTTAGGTCTGGTATTTGCAATCATCTGGCTCATACTTTCGCATTTTTCGCATTCTTGTTGGCCAGGTCCTGGGCTTTTTCTAGTTTGGATCACGTAGTAATGCGGTACCACACTGAAGCAGTCAGTTGAGCCTGATTTCGTTCAATATTTTAACGGATAACTCCGGTTGGGTCTCGCTCAGGACTGGTATATGCAATCATCTGGCTCATACTTTCGCATTTTTCGCATACTTCTTGGCCAGACCCTGTGTTTTTTTCTGGTTGGGATCATGTAGTAATGTGGTACCAGACTGAAACAGTCAATTCAACTTGGCTTCGATCAATATTTTAGAGGATAGCACCGTTTAGGTTTGTGCTAGGTTTTGTATTTGCTATCATCTGGTTCATACTTTCGCATTTCTCGCATGCTTGTTGGCCAGATCCTGTGCTTTTTCTGGTTTGTGTCACATAGTAATGCGGTTCCACACTGAAGCAGTCACTTGATCCTGATTTCGATTAACATTTTAACGGATAACTCCGGTTGGGTCTCGCCTAGGACTGGTATATGCAATCATCTGGCTCATACTTTCGCATTTTTCGCATACTTCTTGGCCAGATCCTGGGCTTTTTCTGGTATGGATCACGTAGTAATATGGTACCTGAATGAAACAGTCAATTAAAGCTGGATTCGATGAATATTTTAGAGGATCACACCGTTTAGGTTAGTGTTAGGTCTGGTATTTGCAATCATCTGGATCATACTTTCGCATTCTTCCCATACTTGTTGGCCAGGTCCTGTCTTTCTTTCTGGTTTGGGTCACGCAGTAATGCGGTAACAGGCTGAAACAGTCAATTAAACCTGGATTCGATCAATATTTTAGAGGATCACACCGTTTAGGTTTGTGTTAGGCCTGGAATTTGCAATCATCTGGCTCATACTTTCGCACTCTTCGCATACTTGTTGGCCAGATCCTGTGTTTTTTTCTGGTTTGGATCACGTAGTAATATGGTAGCGGAATGAAACAGTCAACTAAACCTGGATTCGATCAATATTTTAGAGGATCACACCGGTTAGGCTAGTGTTGGGCCTGGTATTGGCAATCATCTGGCTCATACTTTCGCACTCTTCGCATACTTGTTTGCCAGATCCTGTGTTTTTTTCTAGTTGGGATCACGTAGTAATGTGGCACCAGACTAAACAGTCAATTCAACTTGGTTTCGATCAATACTTTAGTGGATAACACCGTTTAGGTTTGTGTTAGGTCTGGTATTTGCAATCATCTGGCTCATACTTTCGCATTTCTCGCATGCTTGTTGGCCAGATCCTGGGCCCTTTCTGGTTGGGATTGTGTAATAATGTGGTGCCACACTAAACAGTCAATTAAACCTGACCTCGATCAATATTTTAAAGACTAACGCCGATTGGTTCACGTTTAGGTCTGGTATTTGCAATCATCTGGCTCATACTTTCGCATTTTTCACATACTTGTTGGCCAGATCCGGGGCTTTTTCTGGTTTGGCTCACGCAGTAATGTGGTACCAGAATGAAACTGTCAATTAAACCTGGATTCGATCAATATCTTAGAGGATCACACCGGCTAGGTTTGTGTTAGGCCTGGTGTTTGGAATCCCCTGGGTACTACTTTCGCGTTCATCGCACACTTGTTGGCCAGATCCAGGACTTTTTCTGGTTTATATCAAGTAGTAATGCCGTTCCACACTGAAGCTGTCAGTTGATCCTGTTTTCGATCAATATTTTAAAGTATAACACCGCTTCGTTCACGTTTAGGTCTGGGATTTGCCCTCATCTGTCTCATACCTTCGCATTCTTCGCATACCTGTTGGCCTGATGCTGGGCTTTTTCTGGTTTGGATCACGTAGTAATATGGTACCAGAATGAAACAGTCAACTAAACCTGGATTCGATCAATATTTTAGAGGATAACACCGGTTAGGTTTGTGATAGGCCTGGTAGTTGCAATCATCTGGCTCATACTTTAGCATTCTTCCCATACTTGTAGGCCAGATCCTGTGTTTCTTTCTGGTTTGTATCACGCAGTAATGCGGTAACAGGCTGAAACAGCCAACTCAACTCGGTTTCTATCAATATTTAAGAGGATAACAACGTTTAGGTTCGTGCTCGGACTGGTATTTGCTATCATCTGGCTCACACTTTCGCAATTCTCGCATGCTTGTTGGCCAGATCCTGGGCTTTTTCTGGTTAGGATCTCGTAGTAATGTGGTACCAGTATGAAACGGTCAATTAATCCTGGATTCGGTCATTACTTTAGAGGATCACACCGGTTAGGTTTGTGTTAGCCTGGTATTTGCAATCATCTGGCTCATACTATCGCATTCTTCGCATAGTTTTTGGTCAGGTCCTGTGTTTCGATCTGGTTTGGATCACGTAGTGATGTGGTACCGGAATGAAACAGCCAATTCAACTTCGTTTCAATCAATATTTAAGGGATAACACCGTTTAGGTTTTTGTTAGGTCTGGTATTTGCAATCATCTGGTTCATACTATCGCATTTTTCGCATACTTGTTGGCCAGATCCTGGACTCTTTCTGGTTTGTATCACGTAGTAATGTGGTACCAGAATGAAACTGTCAATGAAACCTGGATTCGGTCAATAGTTTAGATGATCACACCGGTTAGGTTTGTGTTAGGTCTGGTATTTGCAATCATCTGGCTCATACTTTCGCATTTCTCGCATGCTTGCTGGCCAGACCCTGGGCTTTTTCTGGTTTATATCACGTAGCAATATGGTACCAGAATGAAACAGTCAACTAAACCTGGATACGATCAATATTTTAGAGGATCACACCGGTTAGGTTTGTGATAGGCCTGGTAGTTGCAATCATCTGGCTCATGCTTTAGCATTCTTCCCATACCTGTTGGCCAGGTCCTATCTTTCTTTCTGGTTTGGGTCACGCAGTAATGCGGTAACAGGCTGAAACAGTCAATTAAACCTGGATTCGATCAATATTTTAGAGGATCACACCTTTTAGGTTTGTGTTAGGCCTGGAATTTGCAATCATCTGGCTCATACTTTCGCACTCTTCGCATACTTGTTGGCCAGATCCTGTGTTTTTTTCTGGTTGGGATCACGTAGTAATATGGTACCGGAATGAAACAGTCAACTAAACCTGGATTCGATCAATATTTTAGAGGATCACACCGGTTAGGCTAGTGTTGGGCCTGGTATTTGCAATCATCTGGCTCATACTTTCGCACTCTTCGCATACTTGTTTGCCAGATCCTGTGTTTTTTTCTGGTTTGGATCTCGTAGTAATGTGGTAGCATACTGAAACAGTCAATTAAACGTGGCCCCGATCAATATTTTAAGGGATAACTCCGGTTGGGTCTCGCAAAAGTCTGGTATTTCCAATCATCTGGCTCATACTTTCGCATTCATCGCACACTTGTTGGCCAGATCCTGGTCTTTTCCTGGTTTGAATCTCGTAGTAATGTGGTAGCATACTGAAACAGTCAATTAAACGTTGCCCCGATCAATATTTTAAGGGATAACTCCGGTTGGGTCTCGTTTAGGTCTGGCATTTGCGCTCATCTGGCTTGTACTTTCGCACTCTTCGCATACTTGTTGGCCAGACCCTGTGTTTTTTTCTGGTTGGGATCACGTAGTAATATGGTACCGGAATGAAACAGTCAACTAAACCTGGATTCAATCAATATTTTAGAGGATCACACCGGTTAGGCAAGTGTTAGGCCTGGTATTTGCAATCATCTGGCTCATACTTTCGCATTTTTCGCATACTTGTTGGCCAGATCCTGGGATTTTTCTGGTTTGTATCACGTAGTAATGTGATACCAGAATGAAACTGTCAATTATACCTGGATTCGATCAATATTTTAGAGGATCACACCGATTAGGTTTGCGTTAGGCCTGGTATTAGCAATCATCTTGCTCATACTTTCGCACTCTTCGCCAACTTGTTGGCCAGATCCTGTGTTTTTTTCTGGTTGGGATCACGTAGTAATGTGGTACCAGACTGAAACAGTCAATTCAACTTGGCTTCGATCAATATTTAAGAGGATAACACCGTTTAGGTTTGCAATCATCTGGATCATACTTTCGCATTCTTCCCATACTTGTTGGCCAGATCCTGTTTTTCTTTCTGCTTTGGGTCACGCAGTAATGCGGTAACAGTCTGAAACAGTCAATTAAGCCTGGATTCGATCAATATATTAGAGTATCACACCGTTTAGGTTGGTGGTAGGTCTGGTATTTGCAATCATCTGCCTCATACTTTCGCATTTTTCGCATACCTGTCGGCCAGAACCTGGGCTTTTTCTGGTTTGTATCACGCAGTAATGTGGTACCAGAATAAAACAGTCAATTAAACCTGGATTCGATGAATATTTTAGAGGATCACACCGGTTAGGTTTGTGTTAGGTCTGGTATTTGCTATCATCTGGCTCATACTTTCGCATTCATCGCACACTTGTTGGCCAGATCCTGGTCTTTTCCTGGTTTGGATCTCGTAGTAATGTGGTAGCATACTGAAACAGTCAATTAAACGTGGCCCCGATCAATATTTGAAGGGATAACTCCGGTTGGGTCTCGTTTAGGTCTGGGATTTGCCCTCATCTAGCTTATGCTTTCGCATTCTTCGCACACTTGTTGGCCAGATCGTGGGCTTTTTCTGATTTGGATCACGTAGTAGTGTTGTACCAGACTGAAACAGCCAATTCAACTTGGTTTCGATCAATATATAAGAGGACAACACCGTTTAGGTTTGTGTTAGGTCTGGTATTTGCAATCATCTGGCTCATACTTTCGCATTTTTCGCATTCTTGTTGGCCAGGTCCTGGGCTTTTTCTAGTTTGGATCACGTAGTAATGCGGTACCACACTGAAGCAGTCAGTTGAGCCTGATTTCGTTCAATATTTTAACGGATAACTCCGGTTGGGTCTCGCTCAGGACTGGTATATGCAATCATCTGGCTCATACTTTCGCATTTTTCGCATACTTCTTGGCCAGACCCTGTGTTTTTTTCTGGTTGGGATCATGTAGTAATGTGGTACCAGACTGAAACAGTCAATTCAACTTGGCTTCGATCAATATTTTAGAGGATAGCACCGTTTAGGTTTGTGCTAGGTTTTGTATTTGCTATCATCTGGTTCATACTTTCGCATTTCTCGCATGCTTGTTGGCCAGATCCTGTGCTTTTTCTGGTTTGTGTCACATAGTAATGCGGTTCCACACTGAAGCAGTCACTTGATCCTGATTTCGATTAACATTTTAACGGATAACTCCGGTTGGGTCTCGCCTAGGACTGGTATATGCAATCATCTGGCTCATACTTTCGCATTTTTCGCATACTTCTTGGCCAGATCCTGGGCTTTTTCTGGTATGGATCACGTAGTAATATGGTACCTGAATGAAACAGTCAATTAAAGCTGGATTCGATGAATATTTTAGAGGATCACACCGTTTAGGTTAGTGTTAGGTCTGGTATTTGCAATCATCTGGATCATACTTTCGCATTCTTCCCATACTTGTTGGCCAGGTCCTGTCTTTCTTTCTGGTTTGGGTCACGCAGTAATGCGGTAACAGGCTGAAACAGTCAATTAAACCTGGATTCGATCAATATTTTAGAGGATCACACCGTTTAGGTTTGTGTTAGGCCTGGAATTTGCAATCATCTGGCTCATACTTTCGCACTCTTCGCATACTTGTTGGCCAGATCCTGTGTTTTTTTCTGGTTTGGATCACGTAGTAATATGGTAGCGGAATGAAACAGTCAACTAAACCTGGATTCGATCAATATTTTAGAGGATCACACCGGTTAGGCTAGTGTTGGGCCTGGTATTGGCAATCATCTGGCTCATACTTTCGCACTCTTCGCATACTTGTTTGCCAGATCCTGTGTTTTTTTCTAGTTGGGATCACGTAGTAATGTGGCACCAGACTAAACAGTCAATTCAACTTGGTTTCGATCAATACTTTAGTGGATAACACCGTTTAGGTTTGTGTTAGGTCTGGTATTTGCAATCATCTGGCTCATACTTTCGCATTTCTCGCATGCTTGTTGGCCAGATCCTGGGCCCTTTCTGGTTGGGATTGTGTAATAATGTGGTGCCACACTAAACAGTCAATTAAACCTGACCTCGATCAATATTTTAAAGACTAACGCCGATTGGTTCACGTTTAGGTCTGGTATTTGCAATCATCTGGCTCATACTTTCGCATTTTTCACATACTTGTTGGCCAGATCCGGGGCTTTTTCTGGTTTGGCTCACGCAGTAATGTGGTACCAGAATGAAACTGTCAATTAAACCTGGATTCGATCAATATCTTAGAGGATCACACCGGCTAGGTTTGTGTTAGGCCTGGTGTTTGGAATCCCCTGGGTACTACTTTCGCGTTCATCGCACACTTGTTGGCCAGATCCAGGACTTTTTCTGGTTTATATCAAGTAGTAATGCCGTTCC
The DNA here is from genome assembly GCF_051014445.1 of Colletes latitarsis. Classification (NCBI taxonomy): domain Eukaryota; kingdom Metazoa; phylum Arthropoda; class Insecta; order Hymenoptera; family Colletidae; genus Colletes; species Colletes latitarsis. Next base: position 6,456,514 of record NC_135137.1, read on the forward strand.
ACACTGAAGCTGTCAGTTGATCCTGTTTTCGATCAATATTTTAAAGTATAACACCGCTTCGTTCACGTTTAGGTCTGGGATTTGCCCTCATCTGTCTCATACCTTCGCATTCTTCGCATACCTGTTGGCCTGATGCTGGGCTTTTTCTGGTTTGGATCACGTAGTAATATGGTACCAGAATGAAACAGTCAACTAAACCTGGATTCGATCAATATTTTAGAGGATAACACCGGTTAGGTTTGTGATAGGCCTGGTAGTTGCAATCATCTGGCTCATACTTTAGCATTCTTCCCATACTTGTAGGCCAGATCCTGTGTTTCTTTCTGGTTTGTATCACGCAGTAATGCGGTAACAGGCTGAAACAGCCAACTCAACTCGGTTTCTATCAATATTTAAGAGGATAACAACGTTTAGGTTCGTGCTCGGACTGGTATTTGCTATCATCTGGCTCACACTTTCGCAATTCTCGCATGCTTGTTGGCCAGATCCTGGGCTTTTTCTGGTTAGGATCTCGTAGTAATGTGGTACCAGTATGAAACGGTCAATTAATCCTGGATTCGGTCATTACTTTAGAGGATCACACCGGTTAGGTTTGTGTTAGCCTGGTATTTGCAATCATCTGGCTCATACTATCGCATTCTTCGCATAGTTTTTGGTCAGGTCCTGTGTTTCGATCTGGTTTGGATCACGTAGTGATGTGGTACCGGAATGAAACAGCCAATTCAACTTCGTTTCAATCAATATTTAAGGGATAACACCGTTTAGGTTTTTGTTAGGTCTGGTATTTGCAATCATCTGGTTCATACTATCGCATTTTTCGCATACTTGTTGGCCAGATCCTGGACTCTTTCTGGTTTGTATCACGTAGTAATGTGGTACCAGAATGAAACTGTCAATGAAACCTGGATTCGGTCAATAGTTTAGATGATCACACCGGTTAGGTTTGTGTTAGGTCTGGTATTTGCAATCATCTGGCTCATACTTTCGCATTTCTCGCATGCTTGCTGGCCAGACCCTGGGCTTTTTCTGGTTTATATCACGTAGCAATATGGTACCAGAATGAAACAGTCAACTAAACCTGGATACGATCAATATTTTAGAGGATCACACCGGTTAGGTTTGTGATAGGCCTGGTAGTTGCAATCATCTGGCTCATGCTTTAGCATTCTTCCCATACCTGTTGGCCAGATCCTGTGTTTCTTTCTGGTTTGTGCCACGCAGTAATGCGGTAACAGGCTGAAACAGCCAATTCAACTCGGTTTCTATCAATATTTAAGGGGATAACAACGTTTAGGTTTGTGCTCCGTCTGGTATTTGCTATCATCAGGCTCATGCTTTCGCATTTCTCGCATGCTTGTTGGCCAGATCCTGGGCTTTTTCTGGTTTATATCACGTAGTAATATGGTACCAGAATGAAACAGTCAACTAAACCTGGATTCGATCAATATTTTAGAGGATCACACCGTTTAGGTTTGTGATAGGCCTGGTAGTTGCAATCATCTGGCTCATACTTCCGCATTCTTCCCATACTTGTTGGCCAGATCCTGTGTTTCTTTCTGGTTTGGGTCACGCAGTAATGGGGTAAAAGGCTGAAACAGCCAATTCAAATTGGTTTCTATGAATATTTAAGAGGATAACAACGTTTAGGTTTGTGCTCTGCCTGGTATTTGCTATCATCTGGCTCATACTTTCGCATTTCTCGCATGCTTGTTGGTCAGATCCTGGGCTCTTTCTGGTTTGGATCAGGTAGTAATGTGGTACCAGAAAAAAACTGTCAATTAAACCTGGATTCGATCAATATTTTAGAGGATCACACCGGTTAGGTTTGTGTTAGGCCTGGTGTTTGCAATCATCTGGGTCATACTTTCGCGTTCATCGCACACTTGTTTGCCAGACCCTGGACTTTTTCTGGTTGGGTATCGTAGTAATGGGGTACCATACTGAAACAGTCAATTAAACGTGGCCTCGATCATTATTTTGAAGGATAACTCCGGTTGGGTCTCGTCTAGGTCTGGTATTTACCCGCATCTGGCTCATACATTCGCATTCTTCGCATACTTGTTGGCCAGATCCTGTGTTTCTTTCTGGTTTGGATCACGTAGTAATGTGGCTCCAGACTGAAAAAGTCAATTCATCTTGGTTTCTATCAATATTTAAGAGGATAACAACGTTTAGGTTTGTGCTCGGTTTGGTATTTGGTATCATCTGGCTCATACTTTCGCATTTCTCGCATGCTTGTTGGTCAGATCCTGGGCTATTTCTGGTTGGGATCTCGTAGTAATGTGGTACCAGAATGAAACGATCAATTAATCCTGGATTCGGTCAATATTTTAGAGGATCACACGGGTTAGGTTTGTGTTAGCCTGGTATTTGCAATCATCTGGCTCATACTATCGCATTTTTCGCATACTTGTTGGCCAGATCCTGGGCTTTTTCTGGTTTGTATCACGTAGTAATGTGGTACCAGAATGAAACGGTCAATTCAACTTGGATTCGATGAATATTTTAGAGGCTAACACCGTTTAGGTTTGTGTTAGGTCTGGTATTTGCAACCATCTGGCTCATACTTTCGCACTCTTCGCACACTTGTTTGCCAGATCGTGTGTTTTTTTCTGGTTTGGATAACGTAGTAATGTGGTACCAGAAAGAAACTGTCAATTAAACCTGGATTCGATCAATATTTTAGAGGATCACACCGGTAGGTTTGTGTTAGGCCTGGTGTTTGCAATCATCTGGGTCATATTTTCGCGTTCATCGCACACTTGTTGGCCAGATCCTGTACTTTTTCTGGTTGGATCTCGTAGTAATGGGGTACCATACTGAAACAGTCAATTAAACGTGGCCTCGATCATTATTTTGAAGGATAACTCCGGTTGGATCTCGTCTAGGTCTGGTATTTACCCGCATCTGGCTCATACATTCGCATTCTTCGCATACTTGTTGGCCAGATCCTGTGTTTCTTTCTGGTTTGGATCACGTAGTAATGTGGTACCAGACTGAAAAAGTCAATTCAACTTGGTTTCTATCAATATTTAAGAGGATAACAACGCTTAGGTTTGTGCTTGGTTTGGTATTTGCTATCATCTGGCTCATATTTTCGCATTTCTCGCATGCTTGCTGGCCAGATCCAGGGCTTTTTCTGGTTTATATCACGTAGTAATATGGTACCAGAATGAAACAGTCAACTAAACCTGGATTCGATCAATATTTTAGGGGATCACACCGGTTAGGTTTGTGATAGGCCTCGTATTTGCAATCATCTGGCTCATACTTTCGCATTCTTCGCATACTTGTTGGCCAGATCGTGTATTTCGATCTGGTTTGGATCACGTAGGAATGTGGTGCCAGTGTGAAACAGTCAACTAAACCTGGATTCGATCAATATTTTAGAGGATCACACCGGCTAGGTTTGTGTTAGGCCTGGTATTTGCAATCATCTGGCTCATACTTTCGCATTCTTCCCACACTTGTTGGCCAGATCCAGGACTTTTTCTGGTTTGGATCTCGTAGTGATGTGGTACCACACTGAAACAGTCAGTTAAACGTGGCCCCGACCAATATTTTAATGGATAACTCCGGTTGGATCACGTTTAGGTATGTGACTTGCCCTCATCTGGCTAATACTTTCGCATTTTTCGCATGCTTGTCGGCCAGATCCTGGGCTTTTTCTGGTTTGGATCACGTAGCAATGTGGCACCAGACTGAAAAAGTCATTTCAACTTGGTTTCGATCAATATTTAAGAGGATAACAACGTTTAGGTTCGTGCTCGGTCTGGTATTTGCTATCATCTGGCTCACACTTTCGCATTTCTCGCATGCTTGTTGGCCAGATCCTGGGCTTTTCCTGGGTGGGATCTCGTAGTAATGTGGTACCAGAATGAAACGGTCAATTAATCCTGGATTCGGTCAATATTTTACAGGATCACACCGGTTAGATTTGTGTTAGCCTGGTATCTGCAATCATCTGGCTCATACTATCGCATTTCTCGCATACTTGTTCGCCAGATCCAGGGCTTTTTCTGGTTTGGATCACGTAGGAATGTGGTGCCAGAATGAAACTGTCAATTAAACCTGGATTCGATCAATATTTTAGAGGATCACACCGGCCAGGTTTGTGTTAGGCCTGGTGTTTGCAATCATCTGGGTCATACTTTCGCGTTCATCGCACACTTGTTGGCCAGATCCTGGACTTTTTCTGGTTTGGATCTCGTAGTAATGCGGTATCATACTGAAACAGTCAATTAAACGTGGCCACGATCAATATTTTGAAGGATAACTGCGGTTGGGTCTCGTCTAGGTCTGGTATTTACCCGCATATGGCTCATACATTCGCATTCTTCGCATACTTCTTGGCCTGATCCTGTGTTTCTTTCTGGTTTGGATCATGTAGTAATGTGGTACCAGACTGAAAAAGTCAATTCAACTTGGTTTCTATCAATATTTAAGAGGATAACAACGTTTAGATTTGTGCTCGGTCTGGTATTTGTTGTCATCTAGCTCATACTTTCGCATTTCTCGCATGCTTGTTGGCCAGATCCTGGGCTTTTTCTGGTTCGTATCACGTAGTAATGTGGTACCAGAATGAAACTGTCAATTAAACCTGTATTCGATCAATATTTTAGAGGATCATACCGGTTAGCTTTGTGTTAGGCCTGGTATTTGCAATCATCTGGCTCATACTTTCGCATTCTTCGCATACTTGTTGGCCAGATGCTGTATTTCGATCTGGTTTGGATCACGTAGTAATGTGGTACCAGAATGAAACAGCCATTTCAACTTCGTGTCGATCAATATTTAAAAGGATAACGCCGTTTAGGTTTGTGTTAGGTCTGGTATTTGCAATCATCTGGGTCATACTTTCGCGTTCATCGCACACTTGTTGGCCAGATCCTGGACTTCTCCTGGTTTGGATCTCGCAGTAATGCGGTACCATACTGAAACAGTCAATTAAACGTGGCCTCGATCAATATTTAAAGGATAACTCCGGTTGCGTCTCGTTTAGGTCTGGTATTTACCCGCATCAGGCTCATACTTTCGCATTCTTCGCATACTGGTTGGCCAGATATTGTGTTTCTTTCTGGTTTGGATCACGTAGTAATGTGGTATCAGACTGAAACAGCCAATTAAACTTGGTTTCGATCAATATTTAAGAGGGTAACACCGTTTAGGTTTGTGTTAGGTCTGGTATTTGCAATCATCTGGCTCATACCCTCGCATTTTTCGCATACTTGTTCGCCAGATCCAGGGCTTTTTCTGGTTTGGATCACGTAGTAATGTGGTACCAGAATGAAACAGCCAATTCAACTTTGCGTCGATCAATATTTTAGGGGATCATACCGGTTAGGCTTGTGTTAGGCCTGGTGTTTGCAATCATCTGGGTCATACTTTCGCGTTCATCGCACACTTGTTGGCCAGATCCTGGACTTTTTCTGGTTTGGATCTCGTAGTAATGCGGTACCATACAGAAACAGTCAATTGAACGTGGCCTCGATCAATATTTTGAAGGATAACTCCGGTTGGATCTCGTCTAGGTTTGGTATTTTCCCGCATCTGGCTCATACATTTGCATTCTTCGCATACTTGTTGGCCAGATCCTGTGTTTCTTTCTGGTTTGGATCACGTAGCAATGTGGCACCAGACTGAAAAAGTCATTTCAACTTGGTTTCGATCAATATTTAAGAGGATAACAACGTTTAGGTTCGTGCTCGGTCTGGTATTTGCTATCATCTGGCTCACACTTTCGCATTTCTCGCATGCTTGTTGGCCAGATCCTGGGCTTTTCCTGGGTGGGATCTCGTAGTAATGTGGTACCAGAATGAAACGGTCAATTAATCCTGGATTCGGTCAATATTTTACAGGATCACACCGGTTAGATTTGTGTTAGCCTGGTATCTGCAATCATCTGGCTCATACTATCGCATTTCTCGCATACTTGTTCGCCAGATCCAGGGCTTTTTCTGGTTTGGATCACGTAGGAATGTGGTGCCAGAATGAAACTGTCAATGAAACCTGGTTACGGTCAATATTTTAGAGGATCTCACCGGTCAGGTTTGTGTTAGGTCTGGTATTTGCAATCACCTGGCTCATACTTTCGTATTTCTCGCATGCATGTTGGCCAGATCCTGGACTTTTTCTGGTTTATATCACGTAGTAATGCGGTTCCACACTGAAGCTGTCAGTTGTTCCTGTTTTCGATCAATATTTTAAAGTATAACACCGCTTCGTTCACGTTTAGGTCTGGGATTTGCCCTCATCTGGCTCATACTTTAGCATTCTTCCCATACTTGTTGGCCAGATCATGTGTTTCTTTCTGGTTTGTGTCACGCAGTAATGCGGTAACACGCTGAAGCAGCCGATTCAACTCGGTTTCTATGAATATATAAGAGGATAACAACGTTTAGGTTCGTGCTCGGTCTGGTATTTGCTATCATCTGGCTCATACTTTCGCATTCTTAGCATACTTGTTGGCCAGATCATGGGCTTTTTCTGATTTGGATCACGTAGTAATGGGGTACCACACCGAAACAGTCAATTAAATCTGAATTCGATCAATATTTTGGAGGAGAACGCCGGTTATGTCTGGGTTAGGTCTGGTATTTGCCATCATCTAGGTCATACTTTCGCATTTTTCGCATACTTGAATGGTCAGATCCTGGCCTTTTTCTGGCTTGGGCCACTTAGTAGTGCGGTACCATACTGAAACAGTCAATTAAACGTGGCCTCGATCAATATTGTGAAGGATAACTCCGGTTGGATCTCGTCTAGGTTTGGTATTTTCCCGCATCTGGCTCATACTATCGCATTTGTCGCATACTTGTTGGCCAGATCCTGGACTCTTTCTGGTTTGTATCACGTAGTAATGTGGTACCAGAATGAAACTGTCAATGAAACCTGGATTCGGTCAATAATTTTTGAGGATCACACCGGTTAGGTTTGTGTTAGGTCTGGTATTTGCAATCATCTAGCTCATACTTTCGCATTTCTGGCATGCTTGTTGGCCAGATCCTGGGCTTTTTCTGGTTGGGATCTCGTAGTAATGTGGTTCCAGAATGAAACGGTTAATTAATCCTGGATTCGGTCAATATTTTAGAGGATCACACCGGTTAGGTTTGTGTTAGCCTGGTATTTGCAATCATCTGGCTCATACTATCGCATTTTTCGCATACTTGTTGGCCAGATCGTGAACTTTTTCTGGTTGGGATCTCGTAGTAATGTGGTACCAGAATGAAAAAGTCAATTAAACGTGGCCTCGAACAATGTTTTGAAAGATAACTCCGGTTGGATCTCGTCTAGGTTTGGTATTTTCCCGCATCTGGCTCATACTATCGCATTTGTCGCATACTTGTTGGCCAGATCCTGGACTCTTTCTGGTTTGTATCACGTAGTAATGTGGTACCAGAATGAAACTGTAAATTAAACCTGTATTCGATCAATATTTAAGAGAATAACACCGTTTAGGTATGTGTTAGGCCTGGTGTTTGGAATCACCTGGGTCATACTTTCGCGTTCATCGCACACTTGTTGGCCAGATCCCGGACTTTTTCTAGTTTGGATCTCGTAGTAATGCGGTACCATACTGAAACAGTCAATTAAACGCGGCCTCGATCAATATTTTAAAGGATAACTCCGGTTGCGTCTCGTTTAGGTCTGTTATTTACCCGCATCCAGCTCATACATACGCATTCTTCGCATACCTGTTGGCCAGGTCTGTGTTTCTTTCTGGTTTGGATCACGTAGTAATGTGATACCAGACTGAAAAAGTCAATTCAACTTGGATTCGCTCAATATTTTAGAGGCTAACACCGTTTAGGTTTGTGTTAGGTCTGGTATTTGCAATCATCTGCCACGTACTTTCGCATTTTTCGCATACTTCTTGGCCAGATCCTGGGCTTTTTCTGGTTCGTATCACGTCGTAATGTGGTACCAGAATGAAACGGTCAATTAAACCTGTATTCGGACAATATTTTAGAGGATCACACCGGTTAGGTTTGTGTTAGGCCTGATATTTCCAATAATCTGGCTCATACTTTCGCATTCTTCGCATACTGGTTGGCCAGATACTGTGTTTCTTTCTGGTTTGGATCACGTAGTAATGTGGTATCAGACTGAAACAGCCAATTAAACTTGGTTTCGATCAATATTTAAGAGGGTAACACCGTTTAGGTTTGTGTTAGGTCTGGTATTTGCAATCATCTGGCTCATACCCTCGCATTTTTCGCATACTTGTTCGCCAGATCCAGGGCTTTTTCTGGTTTGGATCACGTAGTAATGTGGTACCACACTGAAACAGTCAGTTCAACGTGGCCTCGATCAATATTTAAGAGGATAACAACGTTTAGGTTTGTGTTAGGTCTGGTATTTGCAATCATCTGGGTCATACTTTCGCGTTCATCGCACACTTGTCGGCCAGATCCTGGGCTTTTTCTGGTTTGGATCTCGTAGTAATGTGGTACCTTACTGAAAAAGTCAATTAAACGTGGCCTCGATCAATATTTTAAAGTATAACACCGGTTGGTTCGCGTTTAGGTCTGGGATTTGCCCTCATCTGTCTCATACTTTCGCATTCTTCGCATACCTGATGGCCTGATCCTAAGCATTTTCTGGTTTGTATCACGCAGTAATGTGGTACCAGAATGAAACTGTCAATTAAACCTGGATTCGATGAATATTTTAGAGGATCACACCGGTTAGGCTTGTGTTAGGCCTGGTGTTTGCAATCATCTGGGTCATACTTTCGCGTTTATCGCACACTTGTTGGCCAGATCCTGGACTTTTTCTGGTTTGGATCTCGTAGTAATGCGGTACCATACTGAAACAGTCAATTAAACTTGGCCTCGATCAATGTTTTGAAGGATAACTCCGGTTGGATCTCGTCTAGGTTTGGTATTTTCCCGCATCTGGCACATACAGACGCATTCTTCGCATACTTGTTGGCCAGATCCTGTGATTCTTTCTGGTATGGATCACGTAGTAATGTGGTACCAGAATGAAACTGTCAATGAAACCTGGATTCGGTCAATATTTAAGAGGATAACACCGTTTAGGTTTGTGTTAGGCCTGGTATTTGCAATCATCTGGCTCATACTTTAGCATTCTTCCCATACTTGATGGCCAGATCCTGTGTTTCTTTCTGGTTTGTGTCACGCAGTAATGCGGTAACAGCCTGAAACAGCCAATTCAACACGGTTTCTATCAATATTTAAGAGGATAACAACGTTTAGGTTTGTGCTCGGTCTGGTATTCGCTATCATCTGGCTCATACTTTCGCATTTCTCGCATGCTTGTTGGCCAGATGCTGGGCTTTTCCTGGGTGGGATCTCGTAGTAATGTGGTACCAGAATGAAACGGTCAATTAATCCTGGATTCGGTCAATATTTTAGAGGATCATACCGGTTAGGTTTGTGTTAGCCTGGTATTTGCAATCATCTGGCTCATACTATCGCATTTTTCGCATACTTGTTGGCCAGATCCTGGGCTTTTTCTGGTTTGTATCACGTAGTAATGTGGTACCAGAATGAAACTGTTAATTAAACCTGTATTCGATCAATATTTAAGAGGATAACAACGTTTAGATTTGTGCTCGGTCTGGTATTTGTTGTCATCTAGCTCATACTTTCGCATTTCTCGCATGCTTGTTGGCCAGTTCCTGGACTTTTTCTGGTTTGGATCTCGTAGTAATGCGGTACCATACTGAAACAGTCAATTAAACGTGGCCTCGAACAATGTTTTGAAGGATAACTCCGGTTGGATCTCGTCTAGGTTTGGTATTTTCCCGCATCTGGCACATACAGTCGCATTCTTCGCATACCTGTTGGCCAGATCCTGTGTTTCTTTCTGGTACGGATCACGTAGTAATGTGGTACCAGATTGAAACTGTCAATGAAACCTGGTTACGGTCAATATTTTAGAGGATCTCACCGGTCAGGTTTTTGTTAGGTCTGGTATTTGCAATCACCTGGCTCATACTTTCGTATTTCTCGCATGCATGTTGGCCAGATCCTGGACTTTTTCTGGTTTATATCACGTAGTAATGCGGTTCCACACTGAAGCTGTCAGTTGTTCCTGTTTTCGATCAATATTTTAAAGTATAACACCGCTTCGTTCACGTTTAGGTCTGGGATTTGCCCTCATCTGGCTCATACTTTAGCATTCTTCCCATACTTGTTGGCCAGATCATGTGTTTCTTTCTGGTTTGTGTCACGCAGTAATGCGGTAACACGCTGAAGCAGCCGATTCAACTCGGTTTCTATGAATATATAAGAGGATAACAACGTTTAGGTTCGTGCTCGGTCTGGTATTTGCTATCATCTGGCTCATACTTTCGCATTTTTAGCATACTTGTTGGCCAGATCATGGGCTTTTTCTGATTTGGATCACGTAGTAATGGGGTACCACACCGAAACAGTCAATTAAATCTGAATTCGATCAATATTTTGGAGGAGAACGCCGGTTATGTCTGGGTTAGGTCTGGTATTTGTCATCATCTAGGTCATACTTTCGCATTTTTCGCATACTTGAATGGTCAGATCCTGGCCTTTTTCTGGCTTGGGCCGCTTAGTAGTGCGGTACCATACTGAAACAGTCAATTAAACGTGGCCTCGATCAATATTGTGAAGGATAACTCCGGTTGGATCTCGTCTAGGTTTGGTATTTTCCCGCATCTGGCTCATACTATCGCATTTTTAGCATACTTGTTGGCCAGATCATGGGCTTTTCTGACTTGGATCACGTAGTAATGTGGTACCACACCGAAACAGTCAATTAAACCTGGATTCGATCAACACTTTAGAGGATAACGCCGGTTATATCTGGGTTAGATCTGGTATTTGCAACCATCTGCCTCATACTTTTGCATTTACGCATAGCTGTTGGCCAGATCCTGGGTTTTTTCTGATTTGGATCACGTAGTAATGTGGTACCACACCGAAACAGTCAATTAAATCTGAATTCGATCAATATTTTGGAGGAGAACGCCGGTTATGTCTGGGTTATGTCTAGTATTTGCCATCATCTAGCTCATACTTTCGCATTTTTCGCATACTTCAATGGTCAGATCCTGGCCTTTTTCTGGCTTGGACCACGTAGTAATGCGGTACCACACCGAAACAGTCAATTATACCTGGTTGCCACTAATATTTTAGAGGATAACGCCGGTTATGTCTGGGTTACGTCTGGTGTTTGCAATCATCTTCCTCATACTACCGCATTTTTCACATACTTGTTGTCGAGATCCTGCGTTTTTTCTGGTTTGGATCACGTAGTAATGTGGTAACACACCGAAACTGTCAATTAAATCTGAATTCGATCAATATTTTGGAGGAGAACGCCGGTTATGTCTGGGTTAGGTCTAGTATTTGCCATCATCTAGCTCATACTTTCGCATTTTTCGCATACTTGAATGATCAGATCCTGGCCTTTTTCTGGCTTGGACCACGTAGTAATGCGGTACCACACCGAAACAGTCAATTATACCTGGTTGCCACTAATATTTTAGAGGATAACGCCGGTTATGTCTGGGTTACGTCTGGTGTTTGCAATCATTTTCCTCATACTACCGCATTTTTCACATACTTGTTGTCGAGATCCTGCGTTTTTTCTGGTTTGGATCACGTAGTAATGTGGTAACACACCGAAACTGTCAATTAAACCTGGTTGCGAATAATATTTTAGAGGACAACGCCGGATATGCCTGGGTAAGGTCTGGTATTTGCAATCATCTGGCTCATACTTTTGCATTTTTTGCATACTTGTTGGCCACATCCTGGGTTTTTCTCTGGTTAGGATCGCGTATTAATGTGGGGCCACACTGAAATAGTCCAGTCAACCTGGATTCGATCAATATTTTAGAGGATAACACCGTTTATGTCTGGGTTACGTCTGGTATTTGTAATCATCTTGCTCATACTTTCGCATTTTTCGCATACTTGAATGGTCAGATCCTGGCCTTTTTCTGGCTTGGACCACGTAGTAATGCGGTACCACACAGAAATCGTCCATTCAACCTGGATTCGATGAATATTTTAGAGGATAACACCGTTTATGTCTGGGCTACGTCTGGTATTTGCAATCATCATGCTCATACTTTCGCATTCTTCCCATACTTGTTGGCCAGATCCTGTGTCTCTTTCTGGTTTGTGTCACGCAGTAATGCGGTAACAGGCTGAAGCAACCAATTCAACTCGGTTTCTATCAATATTTAAGAGGATAACAACGTTTAGGTTTGTGCTCGGTCTGGTATTCGCTATCATCTGGCTCATACTTTCGCATTTCTCACATGCTTGTTGGCCAGATCCTGGGCTTTTTCTGGTTGGGATCTCGTAGTAATGTGGTACCAGAATGAAACGGTCAATTAATCCTGGATTCGATCAATATTTAAGAGGATAACACCGTTTAGGATTGTGTTAGGCCTGGTGTTTGCAATCATCTTCCTCATACTTTCGCATTTTTCGCATACTTGTAGGCCAGATCCTGGGCTTTTTCTGATTTGGATCACGTAGTAATGTGGTACCACACCGAAACAGTCAATTAAATCTGAATTCGATCAATATTTTGGAGGAGAACGCCGGTTATGTCTGGGTTAGGTCTAGTATTTGCCATCATCTAGCTCATACTTTCGCATTTTTCGCATACTTGAATGGTCAGATCCTGGGCTTTCTCTGGTTTGTATCACGTAGTAATGTGGTACCAGAATGAAACTGTAAATTAAACCTGTATTCGATCAATATCTAATAGGATAACACCGTTTAGGTTTGTGTTAGGCCTGGTGTTTGCAATCATCTTCCTCATACTTTCGCATTTTTCGCATACTTGTAGGCCAGATCCTGGGCATTTTCTGATTTGGATCACGTAGTAATGTGGTACCACACCGAAACAGTCAATTAAATCTGAATTCGATCAATATTTTGGAGGAGAACGCCGGTTATGTCTGGGTTAGGTCTAGTATTTGCCATCATCTAGCTCATACTTTCGCATTTTTCGCATACTTGAATGGTCAGATCCTGGGCTTTTTCTGGTTTGTATCACGTAGTAATGTGGTACCAGAATGAAACTGTAAATTAAACCTGTATTCGATCAATATTTAAGAGGATTAAACACCGTTTAGGTTTGTGTTAGGCCTGGTGTTTGCAATCATCTTCCTCATACTTTCGCATTTTTCGCATACTTGTAGGCCAGATCCTGGGCTTTTTCTGATTTGGATCACGTAGTAATGTGGTACCACACCGAAACAGTCAATTAAATCTGAATTCGATCAATATTTTGGAGGAGAACGCAGGTTATGTCTGGGTTAGGTCTAGTATTTGCCATCATCTAGCTCATACTTTCGCATTTTTCGCATACTTGAATGGTCAGATCCTGGCCTTTTTCTGGCTTGGACCACGTAGTAATGCGGTACCACACCGAAACAGTCAATTATACGTGGTTGCCACTAATATTTTAGAGGATAACGCCGGTTATGTCTGGGTTACGTCTGGTGTTTGCAATCATCTTCCTCATACTATCGCATTTTTCGCATACTAGTTGGCCAGATCCTGCGTTTTTTCTGGTTTGTATTACGTAGTAATGTGGTACCAGAATGAAGCGGTCAATTAAACCTGTATTCGGACAATATTTTAGAGGATCACACCGGTTAGGTTTGTGTTAGGTCTGGTATTTCCAATCATCTGGCTCATACTTTCGCATTTTTCGCATACTTGTTGGCCAGATCCAGGGTTTTTTCAGGTTAGGATCGCGTATTAATGTGGTACCACACCGAAACAGTCAATTAAACTTGGTTGCGAAATATATTTTAGAGTATCACGCCGGTTATGGCTGGGTTAGTTCAGGTATTTGCAATCATCTGGCCCATACTTTCGCATTTTTCACATACTTGTTGTCGAGATCCTGCGTTTTTTCTGGTTGGGATCACGTAATAATGTGGTAACACACCGAAACTGTCAATTAAACCTGGTTGCGAATAATATTTTAGAGGACAACGCCGGATATGCCTGGGTGAGGTCTGGTATTTGCAATCATCTGCCTCAAACTTTCGCATTTTTCGCATACTTGAATGGTCAGATCCTGGCCTTTTTCTGGCTTGGACCACGTAGTAATGCGGTACCATACAGAAATAGTCCATTCAACCTGGATTCGATGAATATTTTAGAGGATAACACCGTTTATGTCTGGGTTACGTCTGGTATTTGCAATCATCTTGCTCATACTTTCGCATTCTTCCCATACTTGTTGGCCAGATCCTGTGTTTCTTTCTGGTTTGTGTCACGCAGTAATGCGGTAACAGGCTGAAGCAGCCAATTCAACTCGGTTTCTATCAATATTTAAGAGGATAACAACGTTTAGGTTTGTGCTCGGTCTGGTATTCGCTATCATCTGGCTCATACTTTCGCATTTCTCGCATGCTTGTTGGCCAGATCCTGGGCTTTTTCTAGTTTGGATCTCGTAGTAATGCGGTACCATACTGAAACAGTCAATTAAACGTGGCCTCGATCAATATTTTAAAGGATAACTCCGGTTGCGTCTCGTTTAGGTTTGGTATTTTCCCGCATCTGGCTCATACATTCGCATTCTTCGCATACTTGTTGGCCAGATCCTGTGTTTCTTTCTGGTTTGGATCACGTAGCAATGTGGTACCAGAATGAAAAAGTCAATTCAACTTGGTTTCGATCAATATTTAAGAGGATAACACCGTTTAGGTTTGTGCTTGGTCTGGTATTTGCTATCATCTGGCTCATATTTTCGCATTTCTCGCATGCTTGGTGGCCAGATCCTGGGCTTTTTCTGGTTGGGATTGTGTAGTAATGTGGTACCACAAAAAACAGTCAATTAAACCTGACCGCGATCAATATTTTAAAGTATAACACCGGTTAGTTCACGTTTAGGCCTGGTATTTGCAATCATCTGGCTCATACTTTCGCATTCTTCGCATACTTGTTGGTCAGGTCCTGTGTTTCGATCTGGTTTGGATCAGGTTGTAATGTGGTACCAGAATGAAACAGCCAATTCAACTTCGTTTCGATCGATATTTGAGAAATAACACCGTTTAGGTTTGTGCTCGGTCTGGTATTCGCTATCATCTGGCTCATACTTTCGCATTTCTCGCATGCTTGTTGGCCAGATCCTGGGCTTTTTCTGGTTGGGATCTCATAGTAATGTGGTACCTGAATGAAACGGTCAATTAATCCTGGATTCGGTCAATATTTTAGAGGATCACACCGGTTAGGTTTGTGTTAGCCTGGCTATTTGCAATCATCTGGCTCATACTATCGCCTTCTTCGCATACTTGTTGGTCAGGTCCTGTGTTTCGATCTGGTTTAGATCACGTAGTAATGTGGTACCAGAATGAAACAGCCAATTCAACTTCGTTTCAATCAATATTTAAGGGATAACACCGTTTAGGTTTGTGTTAGGTCTGGTATTTGCAATCATCTGGTTCATACTATCGCATTTGTCGCATACTTGATGGCCAGATCCTGGACTTTTTCTGGTTTGGATAACGTAGTAATGTGGTACCATACTGAAACAGTCAATTAAACGTGGCCTGGATCAATATTTTGATGGATAACTCCGGTTGGGTCTCGTCTAGGTCTGGTATTTACCCGCATCAGGCTCATACATTCGCATTCTTCGCATACCTGTTGGTCAGGTCCTGTGTTTCTTTCTGATTTGGATCACGTAGTAATGTGGTACCACACAGAAACAGTCAATTAAAGCTGTGTCCGATTAATATTTTACAGGATAACGCAGGTTATTTCTGGGTTAGGTCTGGTATTTGCAATCATCCGGCTCATACTTTTGCATTTTTCCCATACTTGTTGGCAAAATCCTGGGTTTTTCTCTGATTAGGATCGCGTATTAATGTGGTGCCACACTGAAATAATCAATTAAAGCTGCTTTAGATCAATATTTTATAGGATAACACCGGTTAGGTTTGTGTTAGGTCTGGTATTTGCAATCATCTGCCTCATACTTTCGCATGTTTTGCATTCTTGTTGGCCAGATCCTGGCCTTTTTCTGGCTTGGACCACGTAGTAATGCGGTTCCACACCGAAACAGTCAATTATACCTGGTTGCCATTAATATTTTAGAGGATAACGCCAGTTATGTCTGGGTTACGTCTGGTGTTTGCAATCATCTTCCTCATACTTTCGCATTTTTCGCATACTACTTGGCCAGATCCTGGGCTTTTTCTGGTTTGGATCACGCAGTAATGTGGTACCAGAATGAAACTGTCAATTAAACCTGGATTCGATCAATATTTTAGAGGACCACACCGTTTAGGTTCGTGCTCTGTCTGGTATTTGCTATCATCTGGCTCATACCTTCGCATTTCTCGCATGCTTGATGTCCAGATCCTGGGCTTTTTCTGGTTGGGATTGTGTAGGAATGTGGTACAACAATAAACAGTCAATTAAACCTGACCTCGATCAATATTTTAAAGACTAACACCGGTTGGTTCACGTTTAGGTCTGGGTTTTGCCCGCATCTGTCTCATACTTTCGCACTTTTCGCATACTTGTTGGCCAGATCCTGGACTTTTTCAGGTTTGGATCTCGTAGTAATGTGGTACCACAATGAAACAGTCAATTCTACTTGGTTTCGATCAATATTTTAGAGGCTAACACCGTTTAGGTTTGTGTTAGCCTGGTATTTGCAATCATCTGGCTCATACTATCGCATTTTTCGCATACTAGTTGGCCAGATCCTGCGTTTTTTCTGGTTTGTATTACGTAGTAATGTGGTACCAGAATGAAACTGTCAATTAAACCTGGATTCGATCAATATTTTAGAGGATCACACCGGTTAGGTTTGTGTTAGGCCTGGTGTTTGGAATCACATGGGTCATACTTTCGCGTTCATCGCACACTTGTTGGCCAGATCCTGGACTTTTTCTGGTTTGGATCTCGCAGTAATGCGGTACCATACTGGAACGGTCAATTAAACGTGGCCTCGATCAATATTTTAAAGGATAACACTGGTTGCGTCTCGTTTAGGTCTGGTATTTACGCACATCTGGCTCATACATTTGCATTCTTCGCATACCTGTTGGCCAGGTCCTGTGTTTCTTTCTGGTTTGGATCACGTAGTAATGTGATACCAGACTGAAAAAGTCAATTCAACATGGATTCGATCAATATTTTAGAGGCTAACACCGTTTAGGGTTGTGTTGGGTCTGGTATTTGCACTCATCTGCCTCATACTTTCGCAATTTTCGCATACTTGTTGGCCAGATCCTGGGCTTTCTCTGGTTCGAATCACGTAGTAATGTGGTACCAGAATGAAACGGTCAATTAAACCTGTATTCGGACAATATTTTAGAGGATCACACCGGTTAGGTTTGTGTTAGGTCTGGTATTTCCAATCATCTGGCTCATACTTTCGCATTTTTCGCATACTTGTTGGCCCGATCCTGGGCTTTTTCAGGTTAGGATCATGTATTAATGTGGTGCCACACAGAAATAGTCCATTCAACCTGGATTCGATCAATATTTTAGAGGATAACACCGTTTATGTCTGGGTTACGTCTGGTATTTGCAATCATCTTGCTCATACTTTCGTATTTTTCGCATACTTGAATGGTCAGATCCTGGCCTTTTTCTGGCTTGGACCACGTAGTAATGCGGTACCACACAGAAATAGTCCATTCAACCTGGATTCGATCAATATTTTAGAGGATAACACCGTTTATGTCTGGGTTACGTCTGGTATTTGCAATCATCTTGCTCATACTTTCTCATTTTTCGCATACTTGAATGGTCAGATCCTGGCCTTTTTCTGGCTTGGACCACGTAGTAATGCGGTACCACACAGAAATAGTCCATTCAACCTGGATTCGATCAATATTTTAGAGGATAACACCGTTTATGTCTGGGTTACGTCTGGTATTTGCAATCATCTTGCTCATACTTTCTCATTTCTCGCATACTTGAATGGTCAGATCCTAGCCTTTTTCTGGCTTGGACCAGGTAGTAATGCGGTACCACACAGAAATAGTCCATTCAACCTGGATTCGACCAATATTTTAGAGGATAACACCGTTTATGTCTGGGTTACGTCTGGTATTTGCAATCATCTTGCTCATACTTTTGCATTCTTCCCATACTTGTTGGCCAGATCCTGCGTTTCTTTCTGGTTTATGTCACGCAGTAATGCGGTAACAGGCTGAAGCAGCCAATTCAACTCGGTTTCTGTCAATATTTAAGAGGATAACAACGTTTAGGTTTGTGCTCGGTCTGGTATTCGCTATCATCTGGCTCATACTTTCGCATTTCTCGCATGCTTGTTGGCCAGATCCTGGACTTTTTCAGGTTGGGATCTCGTAGTAATGTGGTACCAGAATGAAACTGTAAATTAAACCTGTATTCGATCAATATTTAAGAGGATAACACCGTTTAGGTTTGTGTTAGGCCTGGTGTTTGCAATCATCTGGGTCATACTTTCGCGTTCATCGCACACTTGTTGGCCAGATCCTGGACTTTTTCTGGTTTGTATCACGTAGTAATGTGGTACCAGAATGAAACTGTAAATTAAACCTGTATTCGATCAATATTTAAGAGGATAACACCGTTTAGGTTTGTGTTAGGCCTGGTGTTTGGAATCATCTTCCTCATACTTTCGCATTTTTCGCATACTAGTTGGCCAGATCCTGTGTTTTTTCTGGATTGGATCACCTAGTAATGTGGTACCACACTGCAACAGTCGATTAAATCTGGTTCCGACTAATATTTTCGAGGATAACGCCGGTTAAGTCTGGGTATGTTCTGGTATTTGCAATCAGCTGCCTCATACTTTCGCATCTTTCGCATACTTGTTGGCCAGATCCTGGGCTTTTTCTGGTTTGGATCACGCAGTAATGTGGTACCAGAATGAAACTGTCAATTAAACCTGGATTCGATCAAGATTTTAGACGATCACACCGGTTAGGTTTGTGTTAGGCCTGGTGTTTGCAATCATCTGGGTCATACTTTAGCATTCTTCCCAGTCTTGTTGGCCAGATCCTGTGTTTCTTTCTGGTTTGGATCACGTAGCAATGTGGTACCAGACTGAAAAAGTCAATTCAACTTGGTTTCGATGAATATTTAAGAGGATAACACCGTTTAGGTTTGTGCTTGGTCTGGCATTTGCTATCATCTGGCTCATATTTTCGCATTTCTCGCATGCTTGATGGCCAGATCCTGGGCTTTTTCTGGTTGGGATTGTGTAGTAATATGGTACCAGAATGAAACAGTCAACTAAACCTGGATTCGATCAATATTTTAGAGGATCACACCTGTTAGGTTTGTGTTAGGCCTGGTGTTTGGAATCACCTGGGTCATACTTTCGCGTTCCTCGCACACTTGTTGGCCAGATCCCGGACCTTTTCTGGTTTGGATCTCGTAGTAATGCGGTACCATACTGAAACAGTCAATTAAACGTGGCCTCGATCAATATTTTGAAGGATAACTCCGGTTGGATCTCGTCTAGGTTTGGTATTTTCCCGCATCTGGCTCATACATTCGCATTCTTCGCATACTTGTTGGTCAGGTCCTGTGTTTCGATCTGGTTTGGATCAGGTTGTAATGTGGTACCAGAATGAAACAGCCAATTAAATCTGGTTCCGACTAATATTTTCGAGGATAACGCCGGTTAAGTCTGGGTATGTTCTGGTATTTGCAAACAGCTGCCTCATACTTTCGCATCTTTCGCATACTTGTTGGCCAGATCCTGGGCTTTTTCTGGTTTGGATCACGTAGTAATGTGGTACCAGAATGCAAATGTCAATGAAACCTGGATTCGGTCAATATTTTAGAGGATCACACCGGTTAGGTTTGTGTTAGGTCTGGTATTTGCCCCCATCTGTCTCATACCTTCGCATTCTTCGCATACCTGTTGGCCTCATGCTGGGCTTTTTCTGGTTTGGATCACGTAGTAATATGGTACCAGAATGAAACAGTCAACTAAACCTGGATTCGATCAATATTTTAGAGGATCACACCGGTTAGGTTTGTGTTAGGTCTGGTATTTGCAATCATCTGGCTCATACTTTCGCATTTCTCGCATGCTTGCTGGCCAGAACCTAGGCTTTTTCTGGTTTATATCACGTAGTAATATGGTACCACAATGAAACAGTCAACTAAACCTGGATTCGATCAATATTTTAGAGGATCACACCGGTTAGGTTTGTGTTAGGTCTGGTATTTGCAATCATCTGGCTCATACTTTCGCATTTCTCGCATGCTTGTTGGCCAGATCCTGTGTTTCTTTCTGGTTTGTGTCACGCAGTAATGCGGTAACAGGCTGAAACAGCCAATTCAACTCGGTTTCTATCAATATTTAAGAGGATAACAACGTTTAGGTTTGTGCTCGGTCTGGTTTTCGCTATCATCTGGCTCATACTTTCGCATTTCTCGCATGCTTGTTGGCCAGATCCTGGACTTTTTCTGGTTGGGATCTCGTAGTAATGTGGTACCAGAATGAAACTGTAAATTAAACCTGTATTCGATCAATATTTAAGAGGATAACACCGTTTAGGTTTGTGTTAGGCCTGGTGTTTGCAATCATCTGGGTCATACTTTCGCGTTCATCGCACACTTGTTGGCCAGATCCTGGACTTTTTCTGGTTTGTATCACGTAGTAATGTGGTACCAGAATGAAACTGTAAATTAAACCTGTATTCGATCAATATTTAAGAGGATAACACCGTTTAGGTTTGTGTTAGGCCTGGTGTTTGCAATCATCTTCCTCATACTTCCGCATTTTTCGCATACTAGTTGGCCAGATCCTGTGTTTTTTCTGGATTGGATCACGTAGTAATGTGGTACCACACTGCAACAGTCAATTAAATCTGGTTCCGACTAATATTTTAGAGGATAACGCCGGTTAAGCCTGGGTATGTTCTGGTATTGGCAATCAGCTGCCTCATACTTTCGCATCTTTCGCATACCTGTTGGCCAGATCCTGGGCTTTTTCTGGTTTGGATCACGCAGTAATGTGGTACCAGAATGAAACTGTCAATTAAACCTGGATTCGATCAATATTTTAGACGATCACACAGGTTAGGTTTGTGTTAGGC
Organism: Colletes latitarsis; assembly: GCF_051014445.1. Classification (NCBI taxonomy): domain Eukaryota; kingdom Metazoa; phylum Arthropoda; class Insecta; order Hymenoptera; family Colletidae; genus Colletes; species Colletes latitarsis. The sequence continues at coordinate 6,477,560 of NC_135137.1, forward strand.
CTGGTGTTTGCAATCATCTGGGTCATACTTTAGCATTCTTCCCAGTCTTGTTGGCCAGATCCTGTGTTTCTTTCTGGTTTGGATCACGTAGCAATGTGGTACCAGACTGAAAAAGTCAATTCAACTTGGTTTCGATCAATATTTAAGAGGATAACACCGTTTAGGTTTGTGCTTGGTCTGGTATTTGCTATCATCTGGCTCATATTTTCGCATTTCTCGCATGCTTGATGGCCAGATCCTGGGCTTTTTCTGGTTGGGGTTGTGTAGTAATGTGGTACCACAATAAACAGTCAATTAAACCTGACCGCGATCAATATTTTAAAGTATAACACCGGTTAGTTCACGTTTAGGCCTGGTATTTGCAATCATCGGGCTCATACTTTCGCATTCTTCGCATACTTGTTGGTCAGGTCCTGTGTTTCGAACTGGTTTGGATCAGGTTGTAATGTGGTACCAGAATGAAACAGCCAATTCAACTTCGTTTCGATCGATATTTAAGAGATAACACCGTTTAGGTTTGTGTTAGGTCTGGTATTTGCACTCATCCGATTCATACTATCGCATTTTTCGCATACTTGTTGGCCAGATCCTGGACTCTTTCTGGTTTGTATCACGTAGTAATGTGGTACCAGAATTCAAATGTCAATGAAACCTGGATTCGGTCAATATTTTAGAGGATCACACCGGTTAGGTTTGTGTTAGGTCTGGTAATTGCCCTCATCTGTCTCATACCTTCGCATTCTTCGCATACCTATTGGCCTGATGCTGGGCTTTTTCTGGTTTGGTTCACGTAGTAATATGGTACCATACTGAAACAGTCAATTAAACGTGGCCTGGATCAATATTTTGATGAATAACTCCGGTTGGGTCTCGTCTAGGTCTGGTATTTACCCGCATTTGGCTCATACATTCGCATTCTTCGCATACTTGTTGGCCAGATCCTGTGTTTCTTTCTGGTTTGGATCATGTAGTAATGTGGTACCAGACTGAAAAAGTCAATTCAACTTGGTTTCTATCAATATTTAAGAGGATTACATCGTTTAGATTTGTGCTCGATCTGGTATTTGTTGTCATCTAGCTCATACTTTCGCATTTCTCGCATGATTTTTGGCCAGATCCTGGGCTTTTTCTGGTTGGGATTGTGTAGTAATGTGGTACCACACTAAACAGTCAATTAAACCTGACCTGGATCAATATTTTAAAGTATAACACCGGTTAGTTCACGTTTAGGTCTGGTATTTACCCGCATCAGGCTCATACATTCGCATTCTTCGCATACCTGTTGGCCAGGTCCTGTGTTTCTTTCTGGTTTGGATCACGCAGTAATGTGATACCAGACTGAAAAAGTCAATTCAACTTGGATTCGAGCAATATTTTAGAGGCTAACACCGTTTAGGTTTGTGTTAGGTCTGGTATTTGCAATCATCTGGCTCATACTCTCGCATTTTTCGCATACTTGTTCGCCAGATCCAGGGCTTTTTCTGGTTTGGATCACGTAGGAATGTGGTGCCAGAGTGAAGCAGTCAACTAAACCTGGATTCGATCAATATTTTAGAGGATCACACCGGTTAGGTTTGTGTTAGGCCTGGTATTTGCAGTCATCTGGCTCATACTTTCGCATTCTTCCCACACTTGTTGGCCAGATCCAGGACTTTTTCTGGTTTGGATCTCGTAGTAATGTGGTACCACACTGAGACAGTCAGTTCAACGTGGCCTCGATCAATGTTTTAAAGGATAACCCCGGTTGGGTCTCGTTTAGGTCTGTGATTTGCCCTCATCTGGCTAATACTTTCGTATTTTTCGCATGCTTATCGGCCAGATCCTGGGCTTTTTCTGGTTTGGATCTCGTAGCAATGTGGTACCATACTGAAAAAGTCAATTAAACGTGGCCTCGATCAATATTTTAAAGTATAACACCGGTTGGTTTGCGTTTAGGTCTGGGATTTGCCCTCATCTGTCTCATACTTTCGCATTCTTCGCATACCTGTTGGCCTGATCCTGAGCATTTTCTGGTTTGTATCACGCAGTAATGTGGTACCAGAATGAAACTGTCAATTAAACCTGGATTCGATGAATATTTTAGAGGATCACACCGGTTAGGCTTGTGTTACGCCTGGTGTTTGCAATCATCTGGGTCATACTTTCGCGTTCATCGCACACTTGTTGGCCAGATCCTGGACTTTTTCTGGTTTAGATCTCGTAGTAATGCGGTACCATACTGAAACAGTCAATTAAACGTGGCCTCGATCAATGTTTTGAAGGATAACTCCGGTTCGATCTCGTCTAGGTTTGGTATTTTCCCGCATCTGGCACATACAGTCGCATTCTTCGCATAGTTGTTGGCCAGATCCTGTGTTTCTTTCTGGTATGGATCACGTTGTAATGTGGTACCAGAATGAAACTGTCAATGAAACCTGGATTCGGTCAATATTTTAGAGGATCACACCGGTTAGGTTTGTGTTAGGTCTGGTATTTGCAATCATCTGGCTCATACTTTCGTATTTCTCGCATGCTTGTTGGCCAGATCCTGGGCTTTTTCTGGTTAGGATCTCGTAGTAATGTGGTACCAGAATGAAACTGTCAATTAAACCTGGATTCGATCAATATTTTAGAGGATCACACCGGTTAGGTTTGTGTTAGGCCTGGTGTTTGGAATCACCTGGGTCATACTTTCGCGTTCATCGCACACTTGTTGGCCAGATCCCGGACTTTTTCTGGTTTGGATCTCGTAGTAATGCGGTACCATACTGAAACAGTCAATTAAACGTGGCCTCGATCAATATTTTAAAGGATAACTCCGGTTGCGTCTCGTTTAGGTCTGTTATTTACCCGCATCGGGCTCATACATACGCATTCCTCGCATACCTGTTGGCCAGGTCCTGTGTTTCTTTCTGGTTTGGATCACGTAGTAATGTGATACCAGACTGAAAAAGTCAATTCAACTTGGATTCGCTCAATATTTTAGAGGCTAACACCGTTTAGGTTTGTGTTAGGTCTGGTATTTGCAATCATCTGCCTCATACTTTCGCATTATTCGCATACGTGTTGGCCAGATCCTGGGCTTTTTCTGGTTCGTATCACGTAGTAATGTGGTACCAGAATGAAACGGTCAATTAAACCTGTATTCGGACAATATTTTAGAGGATGATACCGGTTAGGTCTGGGTTGCGTCTGGTATTTGCAATCATCTGCCTCATACTTTTGCATTTTTCGCATACTTGTAGGCCAGATCCTGGGCTTTTTCTGGTTTGGGTCACGTAGTAATGTGGTACCACACAGAAACAGTCAATTAAACCTGTTTCCGATTAATATTTTACAGGATAACGCCGGTTATTTCTGAGTTAGGTCTGGTATTTGCAATAATCCGGCTCATACTTTTGCATTTTTCCCATACATGTTGGCAAAATCCTGGGTTTTTCTCTGATTAGGATCGCGTATTAATGTGGTGCCACACTGAAATAATCAATTAAAGCTGCTTTCGATCAATATTTTATAGGATAACACCGGTTAGGTTTGTGTTAGGTCTGGTATTTGCAATCATCTGCCTCATACTTTCGCATGTTTTGCATTCTTGTTGGCCAGATCCTGGCCTTTTTCTGGCTTGGACCACGTAGTAATGCGGTACCACACCGAAACAGTCAATTATACCTGGTTGCCGTTAATATTTTAGAGGATAACGCCAGTTATGTCTGGGTTACGTCTGGTGTTTGCAATCATCTTCCTCATACTTTCGCATTTTTCGCATACTAGTTGGCCAGATCCTGCGTTTTTTCTGGTTTGGATCACGTAGTAATGTGGTACCACACTGTAACAGTCAATTAAACCTGTTTCCGACTAATATTTTAGAGGATAACGCCGGTTAAGTCTGGGTATGTTCTGGTATTTGCAATCATCTGCCTCATACTTTCGCATCTTTCGCATACTTGTTGGCCAGATCCTGGGCTTTTTCTGGTTTGGATCACGCAGTAATGTGGTACCAGAATGAAACTGTCAATTAAACCTGGATTCGATCAATATTTTAGAGGACCACACCGTTTAGGTTCGTGCTCGGTCTGGTATTTGCTATCATCTGGCTCATACTTTCGCATTTCTCGTATGCTTGATGGCCAGATCCTGGGCTTTTTCTGGTTGGGATTGTGTAGGAATGTGGTACAACAATAAACAGTCAATTAAACCTTACCTCGATCAATATTTTAAAGACTAACACCGGTTGGTTCACGTTTAGGTCTGGGTTTTGCCCGCATCTGTCTCATACTTTCGCAATTTTCGCATACTTGTTGGCCAGATCCTGGGCTTTCTCTGGTTCGAATCACGTAGTAATGTGGTACCAGAATGAAACGGTCAATTAAACCTGTATTCGGACAATATTTTAGAGGATCACACCGGTTAGGTTTGTGTTAGGTCTGGTATTTCCAATCATCTGGCTCATACTTTCGCATTTTTCGCATACTTGTTGGCCAGATCCTGGGCTTTTTCAGGTTAGGATCGCGTATTAATGTGGTACCACACCGAAACAGTCAATTAAACTTGGTTGCGGTATATATTTTAGAGGATAACGCCGGTTATTTCTGGGTTAGTTCTGGTATTTGCAATCATCTGGCTCATACTATTGCATTTTTTGCACACTCTTTGGCCAGATCCTGGGTTTTTCTCTGGTTAGGATCGCGTATTAATGTGGGGCCACACTGATATAGTCCAGTCAACCTGGATTCGATCAATATTTTAGAGGATGACACCGGTTAGGTCGGGGTTGCGTCTGGTATTTGCGATCATCTGCCTCATACTTTCGCATTTTTCGCATAGTTGTAGGCCAGATCCTGGGTTTTTCTCTGGTTAGGATCGCGTATTAATGTGGGGCCACACTGATATAGTCCAGTCAACCTGGATTCGATCAATATTTTAGAGGATAACACCGTTTATGTCTGGGTTACGTCTGGTATTTGCAATCATCTTGCTCATACTTTCGTATTTTTCGCATACTTGAGAGGTCAGATCCTGGCCTTTTTCTGGCTTGGACCACGTAGTAATGCGGTACCACACAGAAATAGTCCATTCAACCTGGATTCGATCAATATTTTAGAGGATAACACCGTGTATGTCTGGGTTACGTCTGGTATTTGCAATCATCTTGCTCATACTTTCGCATTTTTCGCATACTTGAATGGTCAGATCCTGGCCTTTTTCTGGCTTGGACCACGTAGTAATGCGGTACCACACAGAAATAGTCCATTCAACCTGGATTCGACCAATATTTTAGAGGATAACACCGTTTATGTCTGGGTTACGTCTGGTATTTGCAATCATCTTGCTCATACTTTTGCATTCTTCCCATACTTGTTGGCCAGATCCTGCGTTTCTTTCTGGTTTGTGTCACGCAGTAATGCGGTAACAGGCTGAAGCAGCCAATTCAACTCGGTTTCTATCAATATTTAAGAGGATAACAACGTTTAGGTTTGTGCTCGGTCTGGTATTCGTTATCATCTGGCTCATACTTTCGCATTTCTCGCATGCTTGTTGGCCAGATCCTGGACTTTTTCTGGTTGGGATCTCGTAGTAATGTGGTACCAGAATGAAACTGTAAATTAAACCTGTATTCGATCAATATTTAAGAGGATAACACCGTTTAGGTTTGTGTTAGGCCTGGTGTTTGCAATCATCTGGGTCATACTTTCGCGTTCATCGCACACTTGTTGGCCAGATCCTGGACTTTTTCTGGTTTGTATCACGTAGTAATGTGGTACCAGAATGAAACTGTAAATTAAACCTGTATTCGATCAATATTTAAGAGGATAACACCGTTTAGGTTTGTGTTAGGCCTGGTGTTTGCAATCATCTTCCTCATACTTTCGCATTTTTCGCATACTAGTTGGCCAGATCCTGTGTTTTTTCTGGATTGGATCACGTAGTAATGTGGTACCACACTGCAACAGTCAATTAAATCTGGTTCCGACTAATATTTTAGAGGATAACGCCGGTTAAGCCTGGGTATGTTCTGGTATTGGCAATCAGCTGCCTCATACTTTCGCATCTTTCGCATACCTGTTGGCCAGATCCTGGGCTTTTTCTGGTTTGGATCACGCAGTAATGTGGTACCAGAATGAAACTGTCAATTAAACCTGGATTCGATCAATATTTTAGACGATCACACAGGTTAGGTTTGTGTTAGGCCTGGTGTTTGCAATCATCTGGGTCATACTTTAGCATTCTTCCCAGTCTTGTTGGCCAGATCCTGTGTTTCTTTCTGGTTTGGATCACGTAGCAATGTGGTACCAGACTGAAAAAGTCAATTCAACTTGGTTTCGATCAATATTTAAGAGGATAACACCGTTTAGGTTTGTGCTTGGTCTGGTATTTGCTATCATCTGGCTCATATTTTCGCATTTCTCGCATGCTTGATGGCCAGATCCTGGGCTTTTTCTGGTTGGGGTTGTGTAGTAATGTGGTACCACAATAAACAGTCAATTAAACCTGACCGCGATCAATATTTTAAAGTATAACACCGGTTAGTTCACGTTTAGGCCTGGTATTTGCAATCATCGGGCTCATACTTTCGCATTCTTCGCATACTTGTTGGTCAGGTCCTGTGTTTCGAACTGGTTTGGATCAGGTTGTAATGTGGTACCAGAATGAAACAGCCAATTCAACTTCGTTTCGATCGATATTTAAGAGATAACACCGTTTAGGTTTGTGTTAGGTCTGGTATTTGCACTCATCCGATTCATACTATCGCATTTTTCGCATACTTGTTGGCCAGATCCTGGACTCTTTCTGGTTTGTATCACGTAGTAATGTGGTACCAGAATTCAAATGTCAATGAAACCTGGATTCGGTCAATATTTTAGAGGATCACACCGGTTAGGTTTGTGTTAGGTCTGGTAATTGCCCTCATCTGTCTCATACCTTCGCATTCTTCGCATACCTATTGGCCTGATGCTGGGCTTTTTCTGGTTTGGTTCACGTAGTAATATGGTACCATACTGAAACAGTCAATTAAACGTGGCCTGGATCAATATTTTGATGAATAACTCCGGTTGGGTCTCGTCTAGGTCTGGTATTTACCCGCATTTGGCTCATACATTCGCATTCTTCGCATACTTGTTGGCCAGATCCTGTGTTTCTTTCTGGTTTGGATCATGTAGTAATGTGGTACCAGACTGAAAAAGTCAATTCAACTTGGTTTCTATCAATATTTAAGAGGATTACATCGTTAAGATTTGTGCTCGATCTGGTATTTGTTGTCATCTAGCTCATACTTTCGCATTTCTCGCATGATTTTTGGCCAGATCCTGGGCTTTTTCTGGTTGGGATTGTGTAGTAATGTGGTACCACACTAAACAGTCAATTAAACCTGACCTGGATCAATATTTTAAAGTATAACACCGGTTAGTTCACGTTTAGGTCTGGTATTTACCCGCATCAGGCTCATACATTCGCATTCTTCGCATACCTGTTGGCCAGGTCCTGTGTTTCTTTCTGGTTTGGATCACGCAGTAATGTGATACCAGACTGAAAAAGTCAATTCAACTTGGATTCGAGCAATATTTTAGAGGCTAACACCGTTTAGGTTTGTGTTAGGTCTGGTATTTGCACTCATCCGATTCATACTATCGCATTTTTCGCATACTTGTTGGCCAGATCCTGGACTCTTTCTGGTTTGTATGACGTAGTAATGTGGTACCAGAATGAAACGGTCAATTAAACCTGTATTCGGACAATATTCTAGAGGATCACACCGGTTAGGTTTGTGTTAGGCCTGATATTTCCAATAACCTGGCTCATGCTTTCGCATTCTTCGCATACTGGTTGGCCAGATACTGTGTTTCTTTCTGGTTTGGATCACGTAGTAATGTGGTATCAGACCGAAACAGCCAATTCAACTTGGTTTCGATCAATATTTAAGAGGATAACACCGTTTAGGTTTGTGTTAGGTCTGGTATTTGCAATCATCTGGCTCATACTCTCGCATTTTTCGCATACTTGTTCGCCAGATCCAGGGCTTTTTCTGGTTTGGATCACGTAGGAATGTGGTGCCAGAGTGAAGCAGTCAACTAAACCTGGATTCGATCAATATTTTAGAGGATCACACCGGTTAGGTTTGTGTTAGGCCTGGTATTTGCAGTCATCTGGCTCATACTTTCGCATTCTTCCCACACTTGTTGGCCAGATCCAGGACTTTTTCTGGTTTGGATCTCGTAGTAATGTGGTACCACACTGAGACAGTCAGTTCAACGTGGCCTCGATCAATGTTTTAAAGGATAACCCCGGTTGGGTCTCGTTTAGGTCTGTGATTTGCCCTCATCTGGCTAATACTTTCGTATTTTTCGCATGCTTATCGGCCAGATCCTGGGCTTTTTCTGGTTTGGATCTCGTAGCAATGTGGTACCATACTGAAAAAGTCAATTAAACGTGGCCTCGATCAATATTTTAAAGTATAACACCGGTTGGTTTGCGTTTAGGTCTGGGATTTGCCCTCATCTGTCTCATACTTTCGCATTCTTCGCATACCTGTTGGCCTGATCCTGAGCATTTTCTGGTTTGTATTACGCAGTAATGTGGTACCAGAATGAAACTGTCAATTAAACCTGGATTCGATGAATATTTTAGAGGATCACACCGGTTAGGCTTGTGTTACGCCTGGTGTTTGCAATCATCTGGGTCATACTTTCGCGTTCATCGCACACTTGTTGGCCAGATCCTGGACTTTTTCTGGTTTGGATCTCGTAGTAATGCGGTACCATACTGAAACAGTCAATTAAACGTGGCCTCGATCAATGTTTTGAAGGATAACTCCGGTTCGATCTCGTCTAGGTTTGGTATTTTCCCGCATCTGGCACATACAGTCGCATTCTTCGCATAGTTGTTGGCCAGATCCTGTGTTTCTTTCTGGTATGGATCACGTTGTAATGTGGTACCAGAATGAAACTGTCAATGAAACCTGGATTCGGTCAATATTTTAGAGGATCACACCGGTTAGGTTTGTGTTAGGTCTGGTATTTGCAATCATCTGGCTCATACTTTCGTATTTCTCGCATGCTTGTTGGCCAGATCCTGGGCTTTTTCTGGTTAGGATCTCGTAGTAATGTGGTACCAGAATGAAACTGTCAATTAAACCTGGATTCGATCAATATTTTAGAGGATCACACCGGTTAGGTTTGTGTTAGGCCTGGTGTTTGGAATCACCTGGGTCATACTTTCGCGTTCATCGCACACTTGTTGGCCAGATCCCGGACTTTTTCTGGTTTGGATCTCGTAGTAATGCGGTACCATACTGAAACAGTCAATTAAACGTGGCCTCGATCAATATTTTAAAGGATAACTCCGGTTGCGTCTCGTTTAGGTCTGTTATTTACCCGCATCGGGCTCATACATACGCATTCCTCGCATACCTGTTGGCCAGGTCCTGTGTTTCTTTCTGGTTTGGATCACGTAGTAATGTGATACCAGACTGAAAAAGTCAATTCAACTTGGATTCGAGTAATATTTTAGAGGCTAACACCGTTTAGGTTTGTGTTAGGTCTGGTATTTGCAATCATCTGCCTCATACTTTCGCATTTTTCGCATACTTGTTGGCCAGATCCTGGGCTTTTTCTGGTTCGTATCACGTAGTAATGTGGTACCAGAATGAAACGGTCAATTAAACCTGTATTCGGACAATATTTTAGAGGATCACACCGGTTAGGTTTGTGTTAGGCCTGATATTTCCAATAATCTGGCTCATGCTTTCGCATTCTTCGCATACTGGTTGGCCATATACTGTGTTTCTTTCTGGTTTGGATCACGTAGTAATGTGGTATCAGACTGAAACAGCCAATTCAACTTGGTTTCGATCAATATTTAAGAGGATAACACCGTTTAGGTTTGTGTTAGGTCTGGTATTTGCAATCATCTGCCTCATACTTTCGCATTATTCGCATACGTGTTGGCCAGATCCTGGGCTTTTTCTGGTTCGTATCACGTAGTAATGTGGTACCAGAATGAAACGGTCAATTAAACCTGTATTCGGACAATATTTTAGAGGATGATACCGGTTAGGTCTGGGTTGCGTCTGGTATTTGCAATCATCTGCCTCATACTTTTGCATTTTTCGCATACTTGTAGGCCAGATCCTGGGCTTTTTCTGGTTTGGGTCACGTAGTAATGTGATACCACACCGAAACTGTCAATTAAATCTGGTTACGATTAATATTTTAGAGGAAAACGCTGGTTATGTCTGGGGTAGGTCTGGTATTTGCCATCATCTAGCTCATACTTTCGCATTTTTCGCATAGTTGAATGGCCAGTTCCTAGGTTTTTTTCTGATTAGGATCACGGATTAATGTGGCACCACACTGAAATAGTCAATAAAACCTGGTTCCGATTAATATTTTAGAGGAGCACGCATGTTATGCCTGGGTTAGGTCTGGTATTTGCCATCATCTAGGTCATACTTTCGCATTTTTCGCTTACTTGAATGGCCAGATCCTGGGCTTTTTCTGGTATGGATCACGTAGCAATGTGGTGCCACACTGAAGTAATCAATGAAAGCTGCTTTCGATCAATATTTTATAGGATAACACCGGTTAGGTTTGTGTTAGGTCTGGTATTTGCAATCATCTGCCTCATACTTTCGCATGTTTTGCATTCTTGTTGGCCAGATCCTGGCTTTTTTCAGGTTAGGATCACGTATTAATGTGGGTCACACCGAAACAGTCAATTAAACTTGGTTGCGATATATATTTTAGAGTATCACGCCGGTTATGTCTAAGTTAGTTCACGTATTTGCAATCATCTGGCCCATACTTTCGCATTTTTCACATACTTGTTGGCCAGATCTTGGGCTTTTTCTGGTTTGTATCACGTAGTAATGTGGTACCAGAATGAAACTGAAAATTAAACCTGTATTCGATCAATATTTGAGAGGATAACACCGTTTAGGTTTGTGTTAGGCCTGGTATTTGCAATCATCTGGCTCATACTTTCGCATTCTTCGCATACTTCTTGGCCAGATCCTGTGCTTCGATCTGGTTTGGATCACGTAGTAATGTGGTACCAGAATGAGACAGTCCATTCAACTTGGTTTCTGTCCATATTTAAGAGGATAACAACGTTTAGGTTCGTGCTCGGTCTGGTATTTGCTATCATCTGGCTCATACTTTCGCATTTCTCGCATGCTTGTTGGCCAGATCCTGGGCTTTTTCTGGTTGGGATCTCGTAGTAATGTGGTACCAGAATGAAACGGTCAATTAATCCTGGATTCGGTCAATATTTTAGAGGATCACACCGGTTAGGTTTGTGTTAGCCTGGTATTTGCAATCATTTGGCTCATACTATCGCCCTCTTCGCATACTTGTTGGTCAGGTCCTGTGTTTCGATCTGGTTTAGATCACGTAGTAATGTGGTACCAGAATGAAACAGCCAATTCAACTTCGTTTCAATCAATATTTAAGGGATAACACCGTTTAGGTTTGTGTTAGGTCTGGTATTTGCAATCATCTGGTTCATCCTATCGCATTTGTCGCATACTTGTTGGCCAGATCCTGGACTTTTTCTGGTTTGGATAACGTAGTAATGTGGTACCATACTGAAACAGTCAATTAAACGTGGCCTGGATCAATATTTTGATGGATAACTCCGGTTGGGTCTCGTCTAGGTCTGGTATTTACCCGCATTTGGCTCATACATTCGCATTCTTCGCATACTTGTTGGCCAGATCCTGTGTTTCTTTCTGGTTTGGATCATGTAGTAATGTGGTACCAGACTGAAAAAGTCAACTCAACTTGGTTTCTATCAATATTTAAGAGGATTACAACGTTTAGATTTGTGCTCGGTCTGGTATTTGTTGTCATCTAGCTCATACTTTCGCATTTCTCGCATGATTGTTGGCCAGATCCTGGGCTTTTTCTGGTTGGGATTGTGTAGTAATGTGGTACCACACTAAACAGTCAATTAAACCTGACCTGGATCAATATTTTAAAGTATAACACCGGTTAGTTCACGTTTAGGTCTGGTATTTACCCGCATCAGGCTCATACATTCGCATTCTTCGCATACCTGTTGGCCAGGTCCTGTGTTTCTTTCTGGTTTGGATCACGCAGTAATGTGATACCAGACTGAAAAAGTCAATTCAACTTGGATTCGGGCAATATTTTAGAGGCTAACACCGTTTAGGTTTGTGTTAGGTCTGGTATTTGCAATCATCTGCCTCATACTTTCGCATTTTTCGCATACTTGTTGGCCAGATCCTGGGCTTTTTCTGGTTCGTATCACGTAGTAATGTGGTACCAGAATGAAACGGTCAATTAAACCTGTATTCGGACAATATTTTAGAGGATCACACCGGTTAGGTTTGTGTTAGGCCTTATATTTCCAATAATCTGGCTCATGCTTTCGCATTCTTCGCATACTGGTTGGCCAGATACTGTGTTTCTTTCTGGTTTGGATCACGTAGTAATGTGGTGTCAGACTGAAACAGCCAATTCAACTTGGTTTCGATCAATATTTAAGAGGATAACACCGTTTAGGTTTGTGTTAGGTCTGGTATTTGCAATCATCTGGCTCATACTCTCGCATTTTTCGCATACTTGTTCGCCAGATCCAGGGCTTTTTCTGGTTTGGATCACGTGGGAATGTGGTGCCAGAGTGAAACAGTCAACTAAACCTGGATTCGATCAATATTTTAGAGGATCACACCGGTTAGGTTTGTGTTAGGCCTGGTATTTGCAATCATCTGGCTCATACTTTCGCATTCTTCCCACACTTGTTGGCCAGATCCAGGACTTTTTCTGGTTTGGATCTCGTTGTAATGTGGTACCACACTGAAACAGTCAGTTCAACGTGGCCTCGATCAATCTTTTAAAGGATAACCACGGTTGGGTCTCGTTTAGGTCTGTGATTTGCCCTCATCTGGCTAATACTTTCGCATTTTTCGCATGCTTATCGGCCAGATCCTGGGCTTTCTCTGGTTTGGATCTCGTAGTAATGTGGTACCATACTGAAAAAGTCAATTAAACGTGGCCTCGATCAATATTTTAAAGTATAACACCGGTTGGTTTGCGTTTAGGTCTGGGATTTGCCCTCATCTGTCTCATACTTTCGCATTCTTCGCATACCTGTTGGCCTGATCCTGAGCATTTTCTGGTTTGTATCACGCAGTAATGTGGTACCAGAATGAAACTGTCAATTAAACCTGGATTCGATGAATATTTTAGAGGATCACACCGGTTAGGCTTGTGTTAGGCCTGGTGTTTGCAATCATCTGGGTCATACTTTCGCGTTCATCGCACACTTGTTGGCCAGATCCTGGACTTTTTCTGGTTTGGATCTCGTAGTAATGCGGTACCATTCTGAAACAGTCAATTAAACGTGGCCTCGATCAATGTTTTGAAGGATAACTCCGGTTGGATCTCGTCTAGGTTTGGTATTTTCCCGTATCTGGCACATACAGTCGCATTCTTCGCATAGTTGTTGGCCAGATCCTGTGTTTCTTTCTGGTATGGATCACGTTGCAATGTGGTACCAGAATGAAACTGTCAATGAAACCTGGATTCGGTCAATATTTTAGAGGATCACACCGGTTAGGTTTGTGTTAGGTCTGGTATTTGCAATCATGTGGCTCATACTTTCGTATTTCTCGCATGCTTGTTGGCCAGATCCTGGGCTTTTTCTGGTTAGGATCTCGTAGTAATGTGGTACCAGAATGAAACGGACAATTAATCCTGGATTCGGTCATTATTTTAGAGGATCACACCGGTTAGGTTTGTGTTAGCCTGGTGTTTGCAATCATCTGGCTCATACCATCACTTTTTTCGCATACTTGTTGGCCAGATCCTGGGCTTTTTCTGGTTTGTATCACGTAGTAATGTGATACCAGAATGAAACTGTAAATTAAACCTGTATTCGATCAACATTTAGAGGATAACACCGTTTAGGTTTGTGTTAGGCCTGGTATTTGCAATCACCTGGCTCATACTATCGCATTCTTCGCATACTTGTTGGCCAGATCCTGTGTTTCTTTCTGGTATGGATCACGTAGTAATGTGGTACCAGAATGAAACTGTCAATTAAACCTGGATTCGATGAATATTTTAGAGGATCACACCGGTTAGGTTTGTGTTAGCCTGGTGTTTGCAATCATCTGGCTCATACCATCACTTTTTTCGCATACTTGTTGGCCAGATCCTGGGCTTTTTCTGGTTTGTATCACGTAGTAATGTGTTACCAGAATGAAACTGTCAATTAAACCTGGATTCGATCAATATTTTAGAGGATCACACCGGTTAGGTTTGTGTTAGGCCTGGTGTTTGGAATCACCTGGGTCATACTTTCGCGTTCATCGCACACTTGTTGGCCAGATCCCGGACTTTTTCTGGTTTGGATCTCGTAGTAATGCGGTACCATACTGAAACAGTCAATTAAACGTGGCCTCGATCAATATTTTAAAGGATAACTCCGGTTGCGTCTCATTTAGGTCTGTTATTTACCCGCATCGGGCTCATACATACGCATTCTTCGCATACCTGTTGGCCAGGTCCTGTGTTTCATTCTGGTTTGGATCACGTAGTAATGTGATACCAGACTGAAAAAGTCAATTCAACTTGGACTCGCTCAATATTTTAGAGGCTAACGCCGTTTAGGTTTGTGTTAGGTCTGGTATTTGCAATCATCTGCCTCATACTTTCGCATTATTCGCATACGTGTTGGCCAGATCCTGGGCTTTTTCTGGTTCGTATCACGTAGTAATGTGGTACCAGAATGAAACGGTCAATTAAACCTGTATTCGGACAATATTTTAGAGGATGATACCGGTTAGGTCTGGGTTGCGTCTGGTATTTGCAATCATCTGCCTCATACTTTTGCATTTTTCGCATACTTGTAGGCCAGATCCTGGGCTTATTCTGATTTGGATCACGTAGTAATGTGGTACTACACAGAAACAGTCAATTAAACCTGGTTGCGATTAATATTTTAGAGGATAACGCCGGTTATTTCTGGGTTAGGTCTGGTATTTGCAATTATCTGGCTCATACTTTTGCATTTTTCCCATACTTGTTGGCAAAATCCTGGGTTTTCCTCTGGTTAGGATCGCGTATTAATGTGGTGCCACACTGAAATAATCAATTAAAGCTGCTTTCGATCAATATTTTATAGGATAACACCGGTTAGGTTCCAGTTAGGTCTGGTATTCGCAATCATCTGCCTCATACTTTCGCATGTTTTGCATTCTTGTTGGCCAGATCCTGGCCTTTTTCTAGCTTGGATCACGTAGTAATGCGGTACCACACCGAAACAGTCAATTATACCTGGTTGCCATTAATATTTTAGAGGATAACGCCAGTTATGTCTGGTTTACGTCTGGTGTTTGCAATCATCTTCCTCATACTTTCGCATTTTTCGCATACTAGTTGGCCAGATCCTGCGTTTTTTCTGGTTTGGATCACGTAGTAATGTGGTACCACACTGTAACAGTCAATTAAATCTGGTTCCGACTATTACTTTAGAGGATAACGCCGGTTAAGTCTGGGTATGTTCTGGTATTTGCAATCATCTGCCTCATACTTTCGCGTTCATCGCACACTTGTTGGCCAGATCCTGGGTTTTTTATGTTTCGGATCACGTAGTAATGTGGTACCACACTGTAACAGTCAATTAAACATGGTTGCGATTAATGTTTTAGAGGATAACGCCGGTTATGTCTGGTTTAGGCCTGGTATTAGCAACCATCTGGCTCATACTTTCGCATTTTTCGCATATCAGTTGGCCAGATCCTGGGTTTTTTCTGGTTTGCGTCACGTAGTAATGTGATACCACACCGAAACAGTCAATTAAACCTGGATTCGATCAATACTTTAGAGGATAACACCGGTTAGGTACCTGTGCGGTCTGGTATTTGCAATCATCTGCCACTTACTATCGCATTTTTCGCATACTTGTTGGCCAGATCCTGGGTTTTTTTCTGGATTGGATCAGGTAGTAATGTGGTACCGCACCGGAACAGTCAATTAAACCTGGTTCCGACTAATATTTTAGAGGATAACGCCGGTTAAGTCTGGGTATGGTCTGGTATTTGCAATCATCTGCCTCATACTTTCGTATCTTTCGCATTCTTCATGGCCAGATCCTGGGCTTTTTCAGATTTGGATCACGTAGTAATGTGCTACCACTCCAAAACAGTAACTTAAACCTGGATTCGATCAATACTTTAGAGGATAACACCGGTTAGGTTTGTGTTAGGTCTGGTATTTGCAATCATCTGCCTCATACTTTCGCATTTTTCGCATACTTGAATGGCCAGATCCTGGGCTTTTTCAGATTTGGATCACGTAGTAATGTGGTTCGACACTGAAACAGTCAGTTAAACCTGGATTTGATCAATACTTTAGAGGATAACACCGGTTAGGTACCTGTGCGGTCTGGTATTTGCAATCATCTGCCACTTACTTTCGCATTTTTCGCATACTTGTTGGCCAGATCCGGGGTTGTTTCTTGTTTGGATCCCGTAGTAATGTGGTTCCTGAACGCAACAGTCAATTAAACCTGGTGCGATTAATATTTTAGAGGATAACGCCGGTTATGTCTGGGTGAGGTCTGGTATATGCCCTCATCTGGCTCATACTTTCGCATTTTTCGCATACTTGTTGGCCAGATCCGGGGTTGTTTCTTGTTTGGATCCCGTAGTAATGTGGTTCCTGAACGGAACAGTCAATTAAACCTGGTGCGATTAATATTTTAGAGGATAACGCCGGTTATGTCTGTGTTAGGTCAGGTATTTGCCCTCATATGGCTCGTACTTTCGCATTTTTCGCATTCTTCTTGGCCAGATCCTGGCTTTTTTCAGGTTAGGATCACGTGTTAATGTGGTACCACACCGAAACAGACAATTAAACTTGGTTGCGATATATATCTTAGAGTATCACGCCGGTTATGTCTGGGTTAGTTCTGGTATTTCCAATCATCTGGTCCATACTTTCGCATTTTTCGCATACTTGTTAGAGAGATCCTGCGTTTTCTCTGGTTTGTATCACGTAGTAATGTCGTACCACACCGAAACAGTCAAATAAACCTGGTTGCGAATAATATTTTAGAGGATAACGCAGGTTATGCCTGGGTGAGGTCTGGTATTTGCAATCATCTGCCTCATACTTTCGGATTTTTCGCATACCTCTTGGGCAGATCCTGGGCTTATTCTGATTTGGATCACGTAGTAATGTGGTACCACACAGAAACAGTCAATTAAACCTGTTTCCGATTAATATTTTGGAGGATATCACCAGTTAGGTCTGGGTTATGTCTGGTATTTGCAATCATCTGGCTCATACTTCCGCATTTTTCGCATACTAGTTGGCCAGATCCTAGGTTTTTTCTGGTTTGGATCACGGAGTAACGTGGTACCACACCGAAACAGCCAAACAAACCTGGTTGCGATTAATGTTTTAGAAGATAACGCCGGTTATGTCTGCGTTAGGCCTGGTATTAGCAATCATCTGGCTCATACTTTCGCATTTTTCGCATACCTGATGGCCAGATCCTGTGTTTGTTCCGGTTTGTATCATGTACTAATGTGGTACCACACTGTAACAGTCAATTAAACCTGGTTCCGATTAATATTTTAAAGGATAACGCCGGTTATTTCTGGGTTAGGTCTGGTATTTGCAATCATCTGGCTCATACTTTTGCATTTTTCGCATACTTGTTGGCCAGATCCTGCGTTTTTCTCTGGTTAGGATCACGTATTAATGTGGTGCCACACTGAGATAGTCCATTCAACCTGGATTCGATCAATATTTTAGAGGAAGACACCGGCTAGGTCGGGGTTGCGTCTGGTATTTGCGATCATCTGGCTCATACTTTCGCATTTTTCGCATACCTGTTGGCCAGATCCTGGGTTCCTTCTGGTTTTGATCACGTACTAATGTGGTACCACACTGTAACAGTCAATTAAACCTGGTTCCGATTAATATTTTAGAGGATAACGCCGATTATGTCTCGGTTAGGTCTGGGATTTGCCCTCATCTGGCTCGTACTTTTGCATTTTTCGCATACTTGTTGGCCAGATCCTGGGTTGTTTCTGGTTTGGATCACGTATTAATGTGGTACCACACTGAAATAGTCAATTAAACCTGGTTCTGATTATTATTTTAGAGGATAACGCCGGTTATGTCTGGGTGAGGTCTGGTATTTGCCATCATCTAGCTCATACTTTCGCATTTTTCGCATACTTGAGTGGTCAGATCCTGGCCTTTTTCTGGCTAGGACCACGTAGTAATGTGGTACTACACTGAAACCGTCAATTAAACCTGGCTCCGATTAATATTTTGGAGGATAACGCCGGTTATGTCTGGGTTAGTTCTAGTATTTGCAATTATCTGGCTCATACTTTCGCATTTTTCGCATACTTGTTGGCCAGATCCTGGGTTTTATCTGGTTAGTATAACGTATTGATGTGGTGCCACACCGAAACAGTCAATTAAACCTGGTTCCGATTAATATTTTAGAGGATAACGCCGGTTATGTCTCGGTTAGGTCTGGGATTTGCCCTCATCTGGCTCGTGCTTTTGCATTTTTCGCATACTTGTTGGCCAGATCCTGGCTTTTTTCAGGTTAGTATCACGTATTAATGTGGTTCCACACCGATACAGTCAATTAAACCTGGTTGCGATTAATATTTTAGAGGATAACGCCGGTTATGTCTGAGTTAGTTCTGGTATTTGCAATCATCTGGCTCATACTCTCGCGCTTTCGCATACTTGTTGTCCAAATCCTGGGATTTTCCTGGTTTGGATCCCGTAGTAATGTGGTTCCACACCGAAATAGTCAATTTAGCCTGGTTGCGGTAAATATTTTAGAGGATAACGCCGGTTATGTCTGGGTTAGTTCAGGTATTTGCAATCATCTGGCCCATACTTTCGAATTTTTCACATACTTGTTGGCGAGATCCGTGTGTTCTTTCTGGTTTGGATCACGTAGCAATGTCGTACCACACCGAAACAGTCAATTAAACCTGGTTGCGAATAATATTTTAGAGGATAACGCCGGTTATTTCTGGGTTAGGTCTGGTATTTGCTATCATCTGCCTCATACTTTCGAATCTTTCGCATACTTGTTGGCCAGATCCTGGGCTTTTTCTGGTTTGGAACACGCAGTAATGTGGTACCGGAATGAAACTGTCAATTAAACCTGGATTCGATCAATATTTTAGAGGATCACACCGGTTAGGTTTGTGTTTGGCCTGGTGTTTGCAATAATCTGGGACATACCTTCGCGTTCATCGCACACTTGTTGGCCATATCCTGGACATTTTCTGGTTTGGATCTCGTAGTAATGCGGTACCATACTGAAACAGTCAATTAAACGTGGCCACGATCAATTCAACTCGGTTTCTATCAATATATAAGAGGATGACAACGTTCAGGTTTGTGCTCGGTCTGGTATTTGCTATCATCTGGCTCATACTTTCGCATTTCTCGCATGCTTGTTGGCCAGATCCTGGGCTTTTTCTGGTTGGGATCACGTAGTAATGTGGTACCAGAATGAAACGGTCAATTAATCCTGGATTCGGTCAATGTTTTAGAGGATTACACGGGTTAGGTTTGTGTTAGCCTGGTATTTGCAATCATCTGGCTCATCCTATCCCATTTTTCGCATACTTGTTGGCCAGATCCTGGGCTTTTTCTGGTTTGTATCACGTAGTAATGTGGTACCAGAATGAAACTGTAAATTAAACCTGTATTCGATTAATATTTAAGAGAATAACACCGTTTAGGTTTGTGTTAGGCCTGGTATTAGCAATCATTTGGCTCATACTTTCGTTTTTTTCGCATACTTGTAGGCCAGACTCTGGGCTTCTTCTGATTTGGATCACGTAGTAATGTGATACCACACCGAAACTGTCAATTAAATCTGGTTACGATTAACATTTTAGAGGATAACGCCGGTTATGTCGGGGTTAGTTCTGGTATTTGCATTCATCTGGCTCATACTTTCGAATATTTCGCAAACTTGTTGGCCAGATCCTGGGTTTTTTATGGTTTGGATCACGTAGTAATGTGATACCACACCGAAACAGTCAACTAAACCTGGATTCGATCAACAGTTTAGAGGATAACGCCGGTTATGTCTGGGTTAGATCTGGTATTTGCAACCATCTGCCTCATACTTTTGCATTTTTCGCATACCTGTTGGCCAGATCCTGGGTTTTTCTCTGGTTAGGATCACGTATTAATGTCGTGCCACACTGAAATAATAAATTAAAGCAGCTTTCGATCAACATTTTATAGGATAACACCGGTTATGTCTGGGTTACTTCTGGTATTCGCAATCATCTGGCTCCTACTTTCGCATATTTCGCATTCTTTATGGCCAGATCCTGGGTTTTTATCTGTTTCGGATCACGTATTAATGTGGTGCCCCACAGAAATAGTCCATTCAACCTGGATTCGATCAATATTTTAGAGGATGACACCGGTTAGGTCGGGGTTGCGTCTGGTATTTGCGATCATCTGCCTCATACTTTTGCATTTTTCGCATACTTGTAGGCCAGATCCTGGGCTTTTTCTGATTTGGATCACGTAGTATTGTGCTACCACTCCAAAACTGTCACTTAAACCTGGATTCGATCAATACTTTAGAGGATAACGCCGGTTAGGTTTGTGTTAGGTCTGGTATTTGCAATCATCTGCCTCATACTTTCGCATGTTTTGCATTCTTGTTGGCCAGATCCTGGCTTTTTTCAGGTTAGGATCGCGTATTAATGTGGTACCACACCGAAACAGTCGATTAAACTTGGTTGCGA
This sequence comes from Colletes latitarsis, assembly GCF_051014445.1. Classification (NCBI taxonomy): domain Eukaryota; kingdom Metazoa; phylum Arthropoda; class Insecta; order Hymenoptera; family Colletidae; genus Colletes; species Colletes latitarsis. The sequence goes on from NC_135137.1 coordinate 6,498,327, forward strand.
TATATATTTTAGAGTATCACGCCGGATATGCCTGGGTGAGGTCTGGTATTTGCAATCATCTGCCTCATACTTTCGCATTTTTCGCATACTTGTAGGCCAGATCCTGGGTTTTTTTCTGGTTAGGATCATGTATTAATGTGGTGCCACACAGAAATAGTCCATTCAACCTGGATTCAATCAATATTTTAGAGGATAACACCGTTTATGTCTGGGTTACGTCTGGTATTTGCAATCATCTGGCTCGTACTTTCGCATGTTTTGCATTCTTGTTGGCCAGATCCTGGCTTTTTCCAGGTTAGGATCACGTATTAATGTGGTACCACAGCGAAACAGTCAATTAAACTTGGTTGCGATATATATTTTAGAGGAAAACTCCGGTTATGTCTGGGTTACGTCTGGTGTTTGCAATCATCTTCCTCATACTTTCGCATTTTTCGAATACTAGTTGGCCAAATCCTGCGTTTTTTCTGGTTTGGATCACGTAGTAATGTGGTACCACACTGCGACTGTCAATTAAGTCTGGTTCCGACTAATATTTTAGAGGATAACTCCGGTTAAGTCTGGGTATGTTCTGGTATTTGCAATCATCTGCCTCATACTTTCGCATCTTTCGCATACTTGTTGGCCAGATCCTGGGCTTTTTCTGGTTTGGGTCACGCAGTAATGTGGTACCAGAATGAAACTGTCAATTAAACCTGGATTCAATCAATATTTTAGAGGATCATACCGGTTAAGTTTGCGTTAGGCCTGGTGTTTGCAATCATCTGGGTCATACTTTCGCGTTCATCGCACACTTGTTGGCCATATCCTGGACTTTTTCTGGTTTGGATCTCGTAGTAATGCGGTACCATACTGAAACAGTCAATAATCGTGGCCTCGATCAATATTGTGAAGGATAACTCCGGTTGGATCTCGTCTAGGTTTGGTATTTTCCCGCATCTGGCTCATACATTCGCATTCTTCGCATACTTGTTGGCTAGATCCTGTGTTTATTTCTGGTTTGGATCACGTAGTAATGTGGTACCAGACTGAAAAAGTCAATTCATCTTGGTTTCGATCAATATCTAAGAGGATAACACCGTTTAGGTTTGTGCTTGGTCTGGTATTTGCTATCATCTGGCTCATACTTTCGCATTTCTCGCATGCTTGATGGCCAGATACTGGGCTTTTTCTGGTTGGGATTGTGTAGTCATGTAGTACAACAATAAACAGTCCATTAAACCTGACCTCGATCCATATTTTAAAGTATAACACCGGTTAGTTCACGTTTAGGCCTCGTATTTGCAATCATCTGGCTCATACTTTCGCTTTCTTCGCATACATGTTGGTCAGGTCCTGTGTTTCGATCTGGTTTGGATCACGATGTAATGCCAATTCAACTCGGTTTCTATCAATATTTAAGAGGATAATAACGTTTAGGTACGTGCTCGGTCTGGTATTTGCTATCATCTGGCTCATATTTTCGCATTTCTCGCATGCTTGTTGGCCAGATCCTGGGCTTTTTCTGGTTAGGATCTCGTAGTAACGTGGTACCAGAATGAAACGGTCAATTAATCCTGGATTCGGTCATTATTTTAGAGGATCACACCGGTTAGGTTTGTGTTAGCCTGGTATTTGCAATGATCTGGCTCATACTATCGTATTTTTCGCATACTTGTTGGCCAGATCCTGGGCTTTTTCTGGTTCGTATCACGTAGTAATGTGGTACCAGAATGAAACTGTAAATTAAACCTGTATTCGATCAATATTTAAGAGGATAACACCGTTTAGGTTTGTGTTAGGCCTGGTATTTGCGATCATCTGGCTCATACTTTCGCTTTTATCGCATACTTGTAGGCCAGATCCTGGGCTTTTTCTGATTTGGATCACGTAGTAATGTGGTACCAGATCGAAACAGTCAATTAAATCTGAATTCGATCAATATTTTGGAGGAGAACGCCGCATATGTCTGGGTTAGGTCTGGTATTTGCCATCATCTAGCTCATACTTTCGCATTTTTCGCATACTTGAATGGTCAGATCCAGGCATTTTTCTGGCTTGGTCCACGTAGTAATGCGGTACCACACCGAAACAGTCAATTAAACCTGGTTGCGAATAATATTTTAGAGGATAACGCCGGTTATTTCTGGGTTAGGTCTGGTATTTGCTATCATCTGGCTCATACTTTTGCATTTTGCCCATACTTGTTGGCAAAATCCTGGGCTTTTCTCTGGTTAGGATCGCGTATTAATGTGGTGCCACACTGAAATAATCAATTAGAGCTGCTTTCGATCAATATTTTATAGGATAACACCGGTTAGGTATGTGTTAGTTCTGGTACTTGCAATCATCTGCCTCATACATTCGCATGTTTTGCATTCTTGTTGGCCAGATCCTGCGTTTTTTCTGGTTTGGATCACGTAGTAATGTGGTACCACACCGAAACAGTGAATTAAACCTGGTGGCGAATAATATTTTAGAGGACAACGCCGGATATGCCTGGGTGAGGTCTGGTATTTGCAATCATCTGCCTCATACTTTCGCATTTTTCGCATACTTGTAGGCTAGATCCTGGGTTTTTTTCTGGTTAGGATCATGTATTAATGTGGTGCCACACAGAAATAGTCCATTCAACCTGGATTCAATCAATATTTTAGAGGATAACACCGTTTATGTCTGGGTTACGTCTGGTATTTGCAATCATCTGGCTCGTACTTTCGCATGTTTTGCATTCTTGTTGGCCAGATCCTGGCTTTTTCCAGGTTAGGATCACGTATTAATGTGGTACCACAGCGAAACAGTCAATTAAACTTGGTTGCGATATATATTTTAGAGTATCACGCCGGTTATGTCTCGGTTAGGTCTGGTATTTGCCATCATCTTCCTCATACTTTCGCATTTTTCGAATACTAGTTGGCCAGATCCTGCGTTTTTTCTGGTTTGGATCACGTAGTAATGTGGTACCACACTGCAACTGTCAATTAAATCTGGTTCCGACTAATATTTTAGAGGATAACTCCGCTTAAGTCTGGGTATGGTCTGGTATTTGCAATCATCTGCCTCATACTTTCGCATCTTTCGCACACTTGTTGGCCATATCCTGGACTTTTTCTGGTTTGGATCTCGTAGTAATGCGGTACCATACTGAAACAGTCAATTAAGCGTGGCCTCGATCAATATTTTGAAGGATAACCTGGGTTGGATCTCGTCTAGGTTTGGTGTTTTCCCGCATCTGGCTCATACATTCGCATTCTTCGCATACTTGTTGGCTAGATCCTGTGTTTATTTCTGGTTTGGATCACGTAGTAATGTGGTACCAGACTGAAAAAGTCAATTCATCTTGGTTTCGATCAATATTTAAGAGGATAACACCGTTTAGGTTTGTGCTTGGTCTGGTATTTGCTATCATCTGGCTCATACTTTCGCATTTCTCGCATGCTTGATGGCCAGATCCTGGGCTTTTTCTGGTTGGGATTGTGTAGTCATGTGGTACAACAATAAACAGTCCATTAAACCTGACCTCGATCAATATTTTAAAGTATAACACCGGTTAGTTCACGTTTAGGCCTGGTATTTGCAATCATCTGGCTCATACTTTCGCTTTCTTCGCATACACGTTGGTCAGGTCCTGTGTTTCGATCTGGTTTGGATCACGATGTAATGCGGAAACAGGCTAAAACAGCCAATTCAACTCGGTTTCTATCAATATTTAAGAGGATAATAACGTTTAGGTTCGTGCTCGGTCTGGTATTTGCTATCATCTGGCTCATATTTTCGCATTTCTCGCATGCATGTTGGCCAGATCCTGGGCTTTTTCTGGTTAGGATCTCGTAGTAACGTGGCACCAGAATGAAACGGTCAATTAATCCTGGATTCGGTCATTATTTTAGAGGATCACACCGGTTAGGTTTGTGTTAGCCTGGTATTTGCAATGATCTGGCTCATACTATCGTATTTTTCGCATACTTGTTGGCCAGATCCTGGGCTTTTTCTGGTTTGTATCACGTAGTAATGTGGTACCAGACCGAAACAGTCAATTAAATCTGAATTCGATCAATATTTTGGAGGAGAACGCCGGATATGGCTGGGTTAGCTCTGGTATTTGCCATCATCTAGCTCATACTTTCGCATTTTTCGCATACTTGTTGGCAAAATCCTGGGCTTTTCTCTGGTTAGGATCGCGTATTAATGTGGTGCCACACTGAAATAATCAATTAGAGCTGCTTTCGATCAATATTTTATAGGATAACACCGGTTAGGTATGTGTTAGTTCTGGTACTTGCAATCATCTGGCTCATACTTTCGCATGTTTTGCATTCTTGTTGGCCAGATCCTGCGTTTTTTCTGGTTTGGATCACGTAGTAATGTGGTACCACACCGAAACAGTCAATTAAACCTGGTTCCGACTAATATTTTAGAGGATAACGCCAGGTTAAGTCTGGGTATGTTCTGGTATTTGCAATCATCTGCCTCATACTTTCGAATCTTTCGCATACTTGTTGGCCAGATCCTGGGCTTTTTCTGGTTTGGATCACGCAGTAATGTGGTACCAGAATGAAACTGTCAATTAAACCTGGATTCGATCAATATTTTAGGGGATCATACCGGTTAAGTTTGTGTTAGGCCTGGTGTTTGCAATCATCTGGGTCATACTTTCGCGTTCATCGCACACTTGTTGGCCATATCCTGGACTTTTTCTGGTTTGGATCTCGTAGTAACGTGGTACCAGAATGAAACGGTCAATTAATCCTGGATTCGGTCATTATTTTAGAGGATCACACCGGTTAGGTTTGTGTTAGCCTGGTATTTGCAATGATCTGGCTCATACTATCGTATTTTTCGCATACTTGTTGGCCAGATCCTGGGCTTTTTCTGGTTTGTATCACGTAGTAATGTGGTACCAGAATGAAACTGTAAATTAAACCTGTATTCGATCAATATTTAAGAGGATAACACCGTTTAGGTTTGTGTTAGGCCTGGTATTTGCAATCATCTGGCTCATACTTTCGCTTTTATCGCATACTTGTAGGCCAGATCCTGGGCTTTTTCTGATTTGGATCACGTAGTAATGTGGTACCACACTGCAACAGTCAATTAAATCTGGTTCCGACTAATATTTTAGAGGACAACGCCGGTTAGGTTTGTGTTAGGTCTGGTATTTCCAATCATCTGGCTCATACTTTCGCATTTTTCGCATACTTGAATGGTCAGATCCTGGCCTTTTTCTGGCTTGGACCACGTAGTAATGCGGTACCACACCGAAACAGTCAATTATACCTGGTTGCCATTAATATTTTAGAGGATAACGCCGGTTATGTCTGGGTAACGTCTGGTGTTTGCAATCATCTTCCTCATACTTTCGCATTTTTCGCATACTAGCTGGCCAGATCCTGCGTTTTTTCAGGTTTGTATTACGTAGTAATGTGGTACCAAATGAAACAGTCAATTAAGCCTGGATTCGATCAATATTTTAGAGGATCACACCGGTTAGGTTTGTGTTAGGCCTGGTGTTTGGAATCACCTGGGTCATACTTTCGCGTTCATCGCACACTTGTTGGCAGATCCTGTACTTTTTCTCGTTTGGATCTCGTAGTAATGCGGTACCATACTGAAACAGTCAATTAAACGTGGCCTCGATCAATATTTTAGAGGCTAACACCGTTTAGGTTTGTGTTAGGTCTGGTATTTCCAATCATCTGGCTCATACTTTCGCATTTTTCGCATACTTGTTTGCCAGACCCTGGGTTTTTTCTGGTTTGCGTCACGTAGTAATATCATACCACACCGAAACAGTCAATTAGACCTGCTTCCGATTATTATTTTAGAGGATAACGCCGGTTATGTTTGGGTTAGTTCTGGTATTTGCAATCATCTGGCTCGTACTTTCGCATTTTTCTCATACTTGTTGGACAGAGCCTGGCCTTTTTCTGGTTTGGATCACGTAGTAATGTGGTTCCACACCGAAAGCGTCAATTAAACCTGGTTGCGAATAATATTTTAGAGGATAACGCTGGATATGTCTCGGTTATGTCTGGTATTTGCAATCATCTGGCTCATTCTTTCGAGTTTTTCGCATACTTGTTGGCCAGATCCAGGGTTTTTTTTGGTTTGGATCCCGTAGTAATGTGTTTCCACACCGAAACAGACAATTAAACCTGGTTGCGATTAATATTTTGGAGGATAACGCTGGTTATGTTTGGGTTAGTTCTGGTATTTGCAATCATCTGGCTCGGACTTTCGCATTTTTCGCATACTTGTTGGCTAGATCTTGGCCTTTTTCCGGTTTGGATCACGTAGTAATGCGGTACCACTCCGAAACAGTCAATTAAACCTGGTTGCGATTAATATTTTAGAGGATAACGCCGGTTATGTCTCGGTTAGGTCTGGGATTCGCTCTCATGTGGCTCATACTTTCGCGTTTTTCGCATACTTGTTGGCCAGATCCTGGGCTTTTTCAGGTTTGGATCCCGTAGTAATGTGACTCCACACAGAAACAGTCAATTAAACCTGGTTGCGAATAATATTTTAGAGGATAACGCCGGTTATGTCTCGGTCAGGTCTTGTATTTGCCCTCATATGGCTCGTACTTTCGCATTTTTCGCATACTTGATGGCCAGATCCTGGGTTTTTTCTGGTTTGGAGCCCGTAGTAATGTGACTCCACACTGAAACAGTCAATTAAACCTGGTGCGATTAATATTTTAGAGGATAACGCCGGCTATGTCTGGGTTAGGTCTGGTATTTGCCCTCATCTGTCTCGTACTTTCGCATTTTTCGCATATTTGTTGTCAAGATCCTGGGCTTTTTCTGGTTTGGATCACGCAGTAATGCGGTACCACACCGAAACAGTCAATTAAACCTGGTTCCGATTAGTATTTAAGAGGATAACGCTGGATATGTCTGGGTTAGTTCTGGTATTTGCAATCATCTGGCTCATACTTTCGCGTTTTTCGCATACTAGTTGGCCAGATCCAGGGTTTTTTTTGGTTTGTATCCCGTAGAAATGTGGTTCCACACCGAAACAGACAATTAAACCTGGTTGCGATTAATATTTTGGAGGATAACGCTGGTTATGTTTGGGTTAGTTCTGGTATTTGCTATCATCTGGCTCGGACAATCGCATTTTTCGCATACTTCTCGGCCAGATCTTGGCCATTTTCCGCTTTGCATCAAGTAGTAATGCGGTACCACTCCGAAACAGTCAATTAAACATGGTTGCGATTAATATTTTAGAGGATAACGCCGGTTATTTCTCGGTTAGGTCTGGGATTTGCTCTCATGTGGCTCGTACTTTCGCGTTTATCGCATACTTGTTGGCCAGAGCCTGGCCTTTTTCTGGTTTGGATCACGTAGTAATGTGGTACCACAACGAAACAGTCAATTAAACCAGGTTGCGATTAATATTTTAGAAGATAACGCCGGTTATGTCTCGGTTAGGTGATGTATTTGCCCTCATCTGGCTCGTATTTTCGCATTTTTCGCATACTTGTTGGCAAGATCCTGGGCTTTTTCTGGTTTGATCACGCAGTAGTGCAGTACCACACCGAGACAGTCAATTAAACCTGGTGCGATTAATATTTTAAAGCATAACGCCGGTTATGTCTGGGTTAGGTCCGGTATTTGCCCTTATCTGGATCGTATATTCACGTTTTTCGCACACTTGTTGGCCAGATCCTGGGTTTTTTCTGGTTTGGATCACGTAGTAATGCGGTACCACACTGAAACAGTCAATAAAAGCTGGTTCCGAATAGTATTTAAGAGGATAACGCTGATTATGTCTGGGTTAGTTCTGGTATTTGCAATCATCTAGCTCATACTTTCGCGTTTTTCGCATACTTGTTGGCCAGATCCAGGGTTTTTTTTGGTTTGGATCCCGTAGTAATGTGGTTCCACACCGAAACAGACGACTAAACCTGGTTGCGATTAATATTTTGGACGATAACGCTGGTTATGTTTGGGTTAGTTCTGGTATTTGCAATCATCTGGCACATACTTTCGCATTTTTCGCATACTTGTTGGCCAGAGCCTGGCCTTTTTCAGGTTTGGATCACGTAGTAATGCGGTACCACACAGAAGCAGTCAATTAAACCTGGTTGCGATTAATATTTTAGAGGATAACGCCGGTTATGTCTGGGTTAGTTCTGGTATTTGCAATCATCTGGCTCATACTTTCGCGTTTGTCGCATACTAGTTGGCCAGATCCAGGGTTTTTTTTGGTTTGGATCCCGTAGTAATGTCGTTCCACACCGAAACAGACAACTAAACCTGGTTGCGATTAATATTTTGGACGATAACGCTGGCTATGTTTGGGTTAGTTCTGGTATTAGCAATCATCTGGCACATACTTTCGCATTTCTCTCATACTTGTTGGACAGATCCTGGGCTTATTCTGATTTGGATCACGTAGTAATGTGGTACCACACAGAAACAGTCAGTTAAACCTGGATTTGATCAATACCTTAGAGGATAACACCGGTTAGGTACCTGTGCGGTCTGGTATTTGCAATCATCTGCCACATACTTTCGCATTTTTCGCTGACTTGAATGGCCAGATCCTGGGCTTTTTCTGGTTTGGATCCCGTAGTAACGTTACTCCACACTGAAACAGTCAATTAAACCTGGTTGCGATTAATATTTTAGAGAATAACGCCGGCTATGTCTGGGTTAGGTCTGGTATTTGCCCTCATCTGACTCGTACGTTCACGTTTTTCGCATTCTTGTTCCCCAGATCCTGGGTTTTTTCTGGTTTGGATCAGGTAGTAATGTGGTACCACACTGAAACGGTCAATGAAAGCTGGTTCCGATTAGTATTTAAGAGGATAACGCTGGATATATCTGGGTTAGTTCTGGTATTTGCAATCATCTGGCTCATACTTTCGCGTTTTTCGCATACTTGTTAGCCAGATCCAGGGTTTTTTTTGGTTTGTATCCCGTAGAAATGTGGTTCCACACCGAAACAGACAATTAAACCTGGTTGCGATTAATATTTTGGAGGATAACGCTGGTTATGTTTGGGTTAGTTCTGGTATTTGCAATCATCTGGCTCGGACAATCGCATTTTTCGCATACTTCTCGGCCAGATCTTGGCCTTTTTCCGCTTTGCATCACGTAGTAATGCGGTACCACTCCGAAACAGTCAATTAAACATGGTTGCGATTAATATTTTAGAGGATAACGCCGGTTATGTCTCGGTTAGGTCTGGGATTTGCTCTCATGTGGCTCGTACTTTCGCGTTTATCGCATACTTGTTGGCCAGATCTTGGCCTTTTTCTGGTTTGGATCACGTAGTAATGCGGTACCACTCCGAAGCAGTCAATTAAACCTGGTTGCGATTAATATTGTAGAGGATAACGCTGGTTATGTCTCGGTTAGGTCTGGGATTTCCTCTCATGTGGCTCGTACTTTTGCGTTTTTCGCATACTTGTTGGCAAGATCCTGGGCTTTTTCTGGTTTGGATCACGCAGTAATGCAGTACCACACCGAGACAGTCAATTAAACCTGGTGCGATTAATATTTTAAAGGATTACACTGGTTATGGCTGGGTTAGGTCTGGTATTTGCCCTTATCTGGATCGTATTTTCGCATTTTTCGCATACTTGTTGGCAAGATCCTGGGCTTCTTCTGGTTTGGATCACGCAGTAATGCAGTACCACACCGAGACAGTCAATTAAACCTGTTGCGATAAATATTTTAAAGGATAACGCCGGTTAGGTCTGGGTTAGGTCTGGTATTTGCCCTCATCTGGCTCGTTTGTTCACGTTTTTCGCACTCTTGTTGGCCAGATCCTGGGTTTTTTCTGGTTTGGATCACGTAGTAATGCGGTACCACACTGAAACAGTCAATAAAAGCTGGTTCCGAATAGTATTTTAGAGGATAACGCCGGTTATGTCTCGGTTAGGTCTGGTATTTGCCCTCATCTGGCTCGTCCTTTCGCATTTTTCGCATACTAGTTGGCCAAGGTCGCGGCATGCGTGCAGCGCTACGCGGCCCGGCCGGTGCTGGTCCTGGGGGATTTTAATGCCATGTCGGTGGCTTGGGGATCCCCCAGGACCTCCGTTCGCGGCGGGATCCTGGGCGATTGGGCGGCGGGGCTCGACCTCCGGGTATTGAACCGGGGGTCGGAGCACACATGCGTGCGGCGATATGGGGGGTCCATCGTGGATGTTGGATTCGCGACCCCCAACGCCGTGCGCATGGTGTCGGGTTGGCACGTGGTCGCGGGGGCAGAGACACTCTCCGATCACCGGTACATCCGGATGGAGGTCTCTGCCGCCGCGAGTGCATCCCGACACGGCCGCCTGCGTGGCACCCCACCACGCCGCTGGGCGCTTCGGCGCCTGGACAAGGACGCCCTGATGGCAGCTGCCCTCGCTGCAACTTGGCCGCAGGGAGCGGCCGAGTTGCCGAGCATAGAGGAGGAGGTCGCCCGGCTCGGAGCATTGGTCGCGGGTATTTGCGACGCGGCGATGCCTCGGGTCGGGCGGGCTTCTCCTCGCCGGGCGGTGTACTGGTGGTCGGACGCGATCGCGGAGTTGCGAGTCGCGACTGTCCGCGCCCGACGCCAGTACACCCGCGCGCGCCGTCGTCAACGTACAGGCGACGGCGTGGTGCGAGCGAGGGCAGCTGATGACCTGTATGGAGCATACCGCGTGGCGCGGGTTGCTCTGCAGGCCGCCATCAAACGGGCCAAGACTCAGGCATGGAAGGAGCTCCTCCAGACCCTTGATGACGATCCATGGGGGCGCCCATATAAGGTGGTGCTGAATAAGCTCCGCCCGTGGGCGCCCCCCGTCACCGAGGGTCTTGACCCCCGGCTGCTGGAGGACGTGGTCAATACACTCTTCCCAATTGGGGAGAGGGGACCGCGTCTTCCGGCGGCGGCGGCTGTCCCAGTGGAGTGGACGGCCGAGCTGGGGGTTACGCAGGAGGAGCTGGCAGCGGCCATCAGACGGCTCGGGGTTCGTAACACGGCCCCGGGTCCGGATGGTGTGCCCGGCCGGGTTTGGGTCTTGACCCAGGGCGTCCTTGGGGCCGACCTCAGGCGGTTGTTCGACCGCTGCCTGAGGGACGGGCGATTCCCCCCCAGTTGGAAGGTGGCGAGGATGGTCCTCCTCCGGAAGGAGGGTCGGCCCGCGGAGTCTCCCTCCGCATACCGGCCCATTTGTCTCCTCGACGAGGTGGGCAAGCTCTTCGAGCGTGTGATTGCTGCCCGCCTCGTCGAGCACCTGTCGCGGGGTGATCCCGGTCTGGCCGACTGCCAGTTCGGTTTCCGGGGGGGCCGATCGACTATCGACGCGATAGGTCGTGTGAGGGCCCTCTCGGAGGCGGCCGTCTCCCGGGGAGGGGTGGCATTGGCAATATCCTTGGATATTGCCAATGCCTTTAACACCCTCCCCTGGGAAGAGATAAGGAGGGGACTCGAATATCATCGAGTCCCCCCTTGTCTCAGGGCGGTCGTCGGGGATTATCTCCGCGGCAGGTGGATCGAGTATCCGGGCCGGGATGGTGATATGCGGAGGGAGGTGTACTGCGGTGTTCCGCAGGGGTCGGTCCTCGGGCCACTCCTGTGGAACATCGCGTACGACTCGGTGTTGCGGGCCGGCCTCCCCGACGGCGTCAGCACGGTGTGTTATGCGGATGACACACTGGTGCTGGCCGTCGGGGCGCACTGGGGGAGGGCCATGCGTCGCGCGGAGGAGGGGTCGCAACGCGTCGTCGACCGGATCAGGGGGATGGGGATGACGGTGGCGGTCCATAAGACCGAGGTGATTGCGTTTCATTCACCTCGGCAGGATCCGCCACCCCCTCTGATTCGGGTGGGTGGGGCTGACATCGAGGTGAAGCCCCAGATCAGGTATCTAGGGCTGATCCTCGATAGCCACTGGCGTTTCGAGAAGCATTTCCGCTGCCTGGTCCCCGGGTTGGAAAGGATGGTTGCGGCTCTGGGCCGGATCCTGCCCAACCTGGGGGGCCCGGCGGGCCGAGTTCGTCGCCTCTATGTGGCAATGGTCCAGTCGGTGGCCCTATACGGGGCCCCCGTCTGGGCGGACGACCTGGCTGCCTCCCGGCGCAGCATGACTATGCTGCGTCGGGTGCAGAGGCGCATGGCGCTCAGGGTCGTCCGCGGGTATCGGACCATGTCACATGAGGCGGCGACGGTTCTAGCGGGGATGCCGCCCATGGACCTGCTCGCGCGGTCGCACGCGGTGATGTACCGGCACCGCGTCGACCGTCGCGCGGGGGTGGGGGCGGTCCCGGGCGGGCAGGAACCTGCTTGGGGCGATTTGAAGCGCCAGGCCCGGCAGTCCGTGTTGCTCGCGTGGCAGGAGCGGCTGGCTCTGCCAACCGCGGGGCACCGGACTGTCGGGGCTGTTCGGCCACTCCTGAAGGAGTGGCTGGACAGAGGCCATGGCAGCCTCACCTACCGGCTGGCACAGGTATTTTCCGGGCATGGCAGCTTCGGAAGATACCTGTGCCGGATAGGGAAGGAGCCGACGGCGCGTTGCTGCCACTGCGACGCTGAGCAGGACACGGCGGATCATACCCTGGAGGTATGCCCCGCGTGGGAGGGGGAGCGCCGTGTCCTGGTCGGCGTCGTCGGGCGGGATGTCTCGCTGCCGGGCGTAGTGCGCGCCATGCTCGGTAGCGAGGAGAAGTGGAGGGCCGTGGCCTCCTTCTGCGAGAACGTAATGTTGCAGAAGGAGGCCGCGGGGAGGGAGCGCGAGCTTCAGCGGCGCGCTGAAGCTCGCGCTCGTGCGGAGGCCCGAGGTCGTCGCCCGGTCGCGAGGCGTCGCGGGCGGCCGCCTCGGCGTGGCGGATGACCTAGGCTGGGAGGGGGGTCCTGAGGAGACCCTCCTCCCGCCAGGCGGCGCCGGGTCGGAACGGTTGGGGGTAGGAGTGCCACCCCCTACCGGTCCGACGCAAGGGGAGGCACCCTCGGCGGTCTGGTGCGGTCATGAACGCCCGGCCGCCGAGGGGTGGAAACGGGGTCGCGGGCGGTTGCGAGTTGGGGCTCGCAGCCGCCACTAAACGCGGCCCCGGGACGGATAGCGGCGGGATGGAGTGGCCCCGTCCCGCCGCTATGAGGCAGTGTGTCTACTGGGGGGACCGATTGTCCCCCCGGGGGATGGGCGCGAAAGCGCGGGCACGGGGAGGATACCGGAAGAATGCTTCGAGCGATTCCCGGTATCCTCCCAAAGCGTGCCGAAGGGTCACCGTGGGGTTTTTAGTGGGTAGGTCCCGCGCCTGTCGTTGTACGGGCGCGGGGAATCCCACACACCCCTCCCACCTCTCCCCAAGGAGGTGGGAGGGAGTCTTTCGAAGATTTTCCCCACGACAAAAAAAAAAAAAAAAAAAAAAAATACTAGTTGGCCAGATCCTGGGATATTTCTGGTTTGGGTCACGTAGTAATGCGGTACCACACCGATAGAGTCAATTAAACCTGTTTGCGATTAATATTTTAGAGGATAACGCCGGTTATGTCTCGGTTAGGTCTGGTATTTGCAATCATCTGGCTCATACTTTCTCGTTTTTCGCATACTTGTTGGCCAGATCCTGGGTTTTTTCTGGTTTGGATCCCGTAGTAATGTGGTACCACACTGAAACAGTCAATGAAGGCTGGTTCCGATTAGTATTTAAGAGGATAACGCTGGTTATGTCTGGGTTAGTTCTGGTAATTGCAATCATCAGGCTCATACTTTCGCGTTTTTCGCATACTTGTTGGCCAGATCCAGGGTTTTTTTTGGTTTGGATCCCGTAGTAATGTGGTTCCACACCGAAACAGACAATTATACCTGGTTGCGTTTAATAGTTTGGAGGATAACGCTGGTTATGTCTGGGTTAGGTCTGGTATTTGCCCTCATCTGGCACGTACTTTCGCATTTTTCTCATACTTGTTGGCAAGATCCTGGGCTTTTTCAGGTTTGGATCACGCAGTAATGCAGTACCACACCGAGACAGTCAATTAAACCTGGTTGCGATTAATATTTTAAAGGATAACGCCGGTTATGTCTGGGTAAGGTCTGGTGTTTGCCCTCATCTGGCTCGTATGTTCACGTTTTTCGCATACTTGTTGGCCAGATCCTGTGTTTTTTCTGGTTTGGATCACGTAGTAATGCGGTACCACACTGAGACAGTCAATAAAAGCTGGTTCCGAATGGTACTTTAGACGATAACCCTGGTAATGTATGGGTTAGTTCTGGTATTTGCAATCATCTGGCTCATACTTTCGCGTTTTTCGCATACTTGTTGGCCAGATCCTGGGTTTTTCCTGGTTTGGATCCCGTAGTAATGTGGTTCCACAACTAAACAGTCAATTAAACCTGGTTGCGATTAATATTTTAGAGGATAACGCCGGTTATGTCTCGGTTAGGTCTGGGATTTGCCCTCATCTGTCTCGTACTTTCGCATTTTTTGCATTCTTGTTGGCCAGATCCTGGGATTTTCCTGGTTTGGATCACGTAGTATTGTGGTACCGCACTGAGACAGTCAATGAAAGCTTGTTCCGATTAGTATTTTAGAGGATAACGCTGGATATGTCTGGGCTAGTTCTGGTATTCGCAATCATCTGACTCATACTATCGCGTTTTTCGCATACTTGTTGGCCAGATCCTGGGTTTTTTCTGGTTTGGAACACGTAGTAGTGCGGTACCACACCGAAACTGTCAATTAAACCTGGTTGCGATTAATATTTTAGAGGATAACGCCGGTTATGTCTCGGTTAGGTCTGGGATTTGCCCTCATCAGGCTCGTACTTTCGCATTTTTCGCATACTTGTTGGCCAGACCCAGGGGTTTTATTGGTTTGGATTACGTAGTGATGCGGTACCACAGCGAAACAGTCAATTAAACCTGGTTGCGGTTAATATTTTAGAGGATAACGCCGGTTATGTCTGGGTTAGGTGTTGTATTTGCCCTCATCTGGCTCATACTTTCGCATTTTTCGCATATTTGTTGGCCAGATACTGGGATATTTCAGGTTTGGATCACGTAGTAATGTGGCACCACACTGCAACATTCAATATAAGCTGGTTCCGATTAATATTTCAGAGGATGACGCCGGTTATGTCTGGGTTAGATCTGGAATTTGCACTCATCTGGCTCATACTTTCGCATTTTTCGCATACTTGTTTGCCAGATCCTGGCCTTTTCCTGGCTTGGACCACGTAGTAGTGTGGTACCACACTGAAACAGTCAATTAAACCTGGTTCCGATTAATATTTTAGAGGATAACGCTGGTTATGTCTGGGTTAGTTCTGGTATTTGCAAGCATCTGGCTCATACTCTCCCATTTTTCGCATACTTGATGGCCAGATCCTTGCCCTTTTCTGGGGTGGATCGCGTAGTAATACGGTACCACACCGAAACAGTCATTTAAACCTGGTTGCGATTAATATTTTAGGGGATAACGCCGGTTATGTCTCGGTTAGGTCTGGGATTTGCCCTCATCTGGCTCGTACTTTCGCATTTTTCGCATACTTGTTGGCCAGATCCAGGGCTTTTTCTGGTTTGGGTCACGTAGTAATGCGGTACCACAGCGAAACAGTCTATTAAACCTGGTTGCGATTAATATTTTAGAGGATAACGCCGGGTATGTCTCGGTCAGGACTGGGATTTGCCCCCATCTGGCTCGTACATTCGCATTTTTCGCATACTTGTTGGCGAGATCCATGGCTTTTGCCGGTTTGGATCACGTAGTCATGCGGTACCACACCGAAACAGTCAATTAAACCTGGTTGCGATTAATATTTTACAGGATAACGCCGGTTATGTCTGGGTTAGGTGTTGTATTTGCCCTCATCTGGCTCGTACTTTCGCATTTTTCGCATACTTGTTTGCCAGATCCTGGCCTTTTCCTGGCTTGGACCACGTAGTAATGTGGTACCACACTGAAACAGTCAATAAAACCTGGTTCCGATTAATATTTTGGAGGAGAACGCCGGTTATGCCTGGGTTAGGTCTGGTATTTGGCATCATCTAGCACATACTGTCGCATTTTTCGCATACTTGAATGGCCAGATCCTGGCTTTCTTCTGGGTTGGGTCACGTAGTGCGGTACCACACCGAAACAGTCAATTAAACCTGGATGCGCTTAATATTTTAGAGGATAACGTCAGTTATGTCTCGGTTGGGTCCGGTATTTGCCCTCATCTGGCTCGTACTTTCGCATTTTTTGCATACTTGTTGGCCAGATCCTGGCTTTCTTCTGGGTTGGGTCACGTAGTGCGGTACCACACCGAAACAGTCAATTAAACCTGGATGCGCTTAATATTTTAGAGGATAACGTCAGTTATGTCTCGGTTGGGTCTGGTATTTGGCCTAATCTGTCTCGTACTTTCGCATTTTCCGCATATTTGTTGTCCAGATGCCGGCCTTTTTATGGTTTGGATCACGTAGTAATGCGGTACCACACTGAAACAGTCAATTAAACCTGCTTCCGATTAATATTTTAGAGGATAACGCTGGTTATGTCTGGGTTAGTTCTGGTATTTGCAAGCATCTGACTCATACTCTCGCATTTTTCGCATACTTGATGGCCAGATCCTTGCCCTTTTCTGGGTTGGACCACGTAGTAATGTGGTACGACACCGAAACAGTCAATTAAACCTGGTTGCGATTAATATTTTAGAGGATAACGCCAGTTATAACTGGGTTACGTCTGGTGTTTCCAATCATCTTCCTCATACTTTCGCATTTTTGACATACTTGTTGGCCAGATCCTGGGCTTTTTCTGACTTGGATCACGTACTAATGTGGTACCACACTGTAACAGTCAATTAAACCTGGTTGCGAGTAATATTTTACAGGATAACGTCAGTTATGTCTCGGTTGGGTCTGGTATTTGCCCCCATCTGGCTCGTACTTTCGCATTTTTCGCATACTTGATTGGTCAGATCCAGGGCTTTTTCTGGTTTGGATCACGTAGTAATGCGGTACCACACCGAAACAGTCAATTAAAACTTGTTGTGATTAATATTTTAGAGGATAATGCCGGTTATGTCTCGGTTAGGTCTGGGATTTACCCTCATCTGGCTCGTACTTTCGCATTTTTTGCATACTTGTTGGCCAGATCCTGGCTTTCTTCTGGGTTGGGTCACGTAGTGCGGTACCACACCGAAACAGTCATTTAAACCTGGATGCGCTTAATATTTTAGAGGATAACGTCAGTTATGTCTCGGTTGGGTCTGGTATTTGCCCTCATCTGTCTCGTACTTTCGCATTTTTCGCATATTTGTTGTCCAGATCCCGGCCTTTTTATGGTTTGGATCACGTAGTAATGCGGTACCACACCGAAACAGTCAATTAAACCTGCTTCCGATTAATATTTTAGAGGATAACGCTGGTTATGTCTGGGTTAGTTCTGGTATTTGCAAGCATCTGACTCATACTCTCGCATTTTTCGCATACTTGATGGCCAGATCCTTGCCCTTTTCTGGGTTGGATCACGTAGTAATACGGTACCACACTGTAACAGTCAATTAAACCTGGTTGCGAGTAATATTTTACAGGATAACGTCAGTTATGTCTCGGTTGGGTCTGGTATTTGCCCCCATCTGGCTCGTACTTTCGCATTTTTCGCATACTTGTTGGCCAGTTCCAGGGCTTTTTCTGGTTTGGGTCACGTAGTAATGCGGTACCACAGCGTAATAGTCAATTAAACCTGGTTGCGAGTAGTATTTTACAGGATAACGCCGGTTATGTCTGGGTTGGGTCTGGTATTTGCCATCATCTAGTTCATACCTTCACATTTTTCGCATACTTGTTGGCCAGATCCTGGTTTCTTTTGTGGTTAGGATCACGTAGTAATGTGGTACCACACTCAAACAGTCAATAAAACCGGGTTCCGATTAATATTTTGGAGGAGAACGCCGGTTATGCCTGGGATAGGTCTGGTATTTGGCATCATCTAGCACATACTGTCGCATTTTTCGCATACTTGAATGGCCAGATCCTGGCTTTCTTCTGGGTTGGGTCACGTAGTGCGGTACCACACCGAAACAGTCAATTAAACCTGGATGCGCTTAATATTTTAGAGGATAACACCGGTTATGTCTCGGTTAGGTCTGGGATTTGAGCTCATCTGTCTCGTACTTTCGCATTTTCGCATATTTGTTGTCCAGATCCTGGGCTTTTTCTGGTTTGGATCACGTAGTAATGTGGTACCACAATGAAACATTCAATAAAAGTTGGTTCCGATTAATATTTTAGATGATAACGCTGGTTATGTCTGAGTTAGTTCTGGTATTCCCAATCATCTGGCTCATTCTTTCGCATTTTTCGCATACTTGTTGCCCAGAACCCGGTGGCTATTCTGACTCGGATCAGGTACTAATGTGGTACCACACCGAAACAGTCAATTTAACCTGGTTGCGATTAATATTTTAGAGGATAACGCCGGTTATGTCTGGGTTACGCCTGGTATTTGCAATCATCTTCCTCATACTTTTGCATTCTTCGGATACTTGAATGGCCAGATCTTGGGTTCTTTCTGGTTTGGATCACGTAGTAGAGTGGTACCACACTGAAACAGTCAATTAAACCTGGATTCGATCAATATTTTAGAGGATGAAACCGATTAGGTCTGGGTTGCGTCTGGTATTTGCCCTCATCTGGCTCATACCTTCGAATTTTTCGCATACTTGTTGGCAAGATCCTTGCCTTTTTCTGAGTTGGACCACGTAGTAATGCGGTAACACGCCGAAACAGTCAATAAAACCTGGTTGCGATTAATATTTTAGAGGATGAAGCCGGTTAAGTCTCGGTTAGGGCTGGTATTTGCCCCCATCTGGCTCGTACTTTCGCATTTTTCGCATACTTGTTGCCAGATCCTGGGATATTTCTGGTTTGGATCACGTAGTAATGTGGTACCACAATGAAACATTCAACAAGAGCTGGTTCCGATTAATATTTTAGAGGATAACGCTGGTTATATCTGGGTTAGATCTGGTATTTGCAATCATCTGTCTCATACTGTCGCATTTTTCGCATACTTGTTGGCCAGATCATGGGTTTTTTCTGGCTTGCACCCCGTAGTAATGCGGTACCACACCGAAACAGTCAATTAAACCTGGTTGCGATTAATATTTTAGAGGATAACTCCGGTTATGTCTCGGTTAGGTCTGGGATTTGCCCTCATCTGCCTCGAAATTTCGCATTTTGCGCACATTTGTTGGCCAGATCCTGGCCTTTTTCTGGCTTGGACCACGTAGTAATGTGGTACCACACCGAAACAGTCAATTAAACCTGGTTGCGATTAATATTTTAGAGGATAACGCCGGTTACGTCTCGGTTAGGCCTGGGATTTGCCCTCATCTGGCTCGTACTTTCGCATTTTTCGCATAATTGAATGGTCAGATCCTTGCCTTTTTCTGAGTTGGACCACGTAGTAATGCGGTAACACGCCGAAAAAGTCAATTAAACCTGGTTGCGATTAATATTTTAGAGGATAATGCCGGTCATGTCTCGATTAGGTCTGGTATTTGCCCTCATCTGGCTCGTAATTTCGCATTTTTCGCATACTTGTTGCCAGATCCTGGGATATTTCTGGTTTGGATCACGTAGTAATGTGGTACCACAATGAAACATTCAATAAAAGCTGGTTCCGATTAATATTTTAGAGGATAACGCTGGTTATATCTGGGTTAGATCTGGTATTCGCAATCATCTGGCTCATACCGTCGCATTTTTCGAATACTTGTTGGCCAGATCATGGGTTTTTTCTGGCTTGGACCCCGTAGTAATGCGGTACCACACCGAAACAGTCAATTAAACCTGGTTGCGATTAATATTTTAGAGGATAACGCCGGTTATGCCTCGGTTAGGTCTGGTATTTGCCCTCCTCTGGATCGTACCTTCGCATTTTTCGCATACCTGTTGGCCAGATCGTGGGCTTTTTCTGGTTTGGATCACGTGGTAATGCGGTACCGCACTGAAACATTCAATAAAAGCTGGTACCGATTCGTATTTTAGAGGATAACGCTGGATATGTCTGGGTCAGTTCTGGTATTTGCAATCATCTGGCTCATACTATCGCAATTTTCGCATACTTGTTGCCCAGAACCCGGTGGCTATTCTGACTCGGATCACGTACTAATGTCGTACCACGCCGAAACAATCAATTAAACCTGGTTGCGATTAATATTTTAGAGGGTAACGCCGGTTATGTCTCGGTTAGGTCTGGGATTTGCCCTCATCTGGCTCGTACTTTTGCATTTTTCGCATACTTGTTGGCCAGATCCTGGGTTGTTTCTTGTTTGGATCACGTATTAATGTGGTACCACACTGAAATAGTCAATTAAACCTGGTTGCGATTATTATTTTAGAGGATAACGCCGGTTATGTCTGGGTTAGTTCTGGTATTTGCAATCATCTGGCTCATACTTTCGCGTTTTTCGCATACTTGTTGGCCAGATCCAGGGTTTTTTTTGGTTTGGATCCCATAGTAATGTGTTTCTACACCGAAACAGACAATTAAACCTGGTTGCTATTAATATTTTGGAGGATAACGCTGGTTACGTTTGGGTTAGTTCTGGTATTTGCAATCATCTGGCTCCGACATTCGCATTTTTCGCATACTTGTTGGCAAGATCTTGGCCTTTTTCCGGTTTGGATCACGCAGTAATGCGGTTCCACTCCGAGACAGTCAATTAAACCTGGTTGCGATTAATATTTTAGAGGATAACGCCGGTTATGTCTCGGTTAGGTCTGGGATTTGCCCTCATCTGGCTCGTACTTTCGCATTTTTCGCATACTTGTTGGCCAGATCCAGGGCTTTTTCTGGTTTGGGTCACGTAATAATGCGGTACCATAGCGAAACTGTCTATTAAACCTGGTTGCGATTAATATTTTAGAGGATAACGCCGGGTATGTCTCGGTCAGGACTGGGATTTGCCCCCATCTGGCTCGTACATTCGCATTTTTCGCATACTTGTTGGCCAGATCCATGGCTTTTGCCGGTTTGGATCACGTAGTCATGCGGTACCACACCGAAACAGTCAATTAAACCTGGTTCCGATTAATATTTTAGAGGATAACGCCGGTTTTGTCTGGGTTAGGTCTGGTATTTGCCCTCATCTGGCTCGTACTTTCGCATTTTTCGCATAATTGAATGGTCAGATCCTTGCCTTTTTCTGAGTTGGACCACGTAGTAATGCGGTAACACGCCGAAAAAGTCAATTAAACCTGGTTGCGATTAATATTTTAGAGGATAATGCCGGTCATGTCTCGATTAGGTCTGGTATTTGCCCTCATCTGGCTCGTAATTTCGCATTTTTCGCATACTTGTTGCCAGATCCTGGGATATTTCTGGTTTGGATCACGTAGTAATGTGGTACCACAATGAAACATTCAATAAAAGCTGGTTCCGATTAATATTTTAGAGGATAACGCTGGTTATATCTGGGTTAGATCTGGTATTCGCAATCATCTGGCTCATACCGTCGCATTTTTCGAATACTTGTTGGCCAGATCATGGGTTTTTTCTGGCTTGGACCCCGTAGTAATGCGGTACCACACCGAAACAGTCAATTAAACCTGGTTGCGATTAATATTTTAGAGGATAACGCCGGTTATGCCTCGGTTAGGTCTGGTATTTGCCCTCCTCTGGATCGTACCTTCGCATTTTTCGCATACCTGTTGGCCAGATCGTGGGCTTTTTCTGGTTTGGATCACGTGGTAATGCGGTACCGCACTGAAACATTCAATAAAAGCTGGTACCGATTCGTATTTTAGAGGATAACGCTGGATATGTCTGGGTCAGTTCTGGTATTTGCAATCATCTGGCTCATACTATCGCAATTTTCGCATACTTGTTGCCCAGAACCCGGTGGCTATTCTGACTCGGATCACGTACTAATGTCGTACCACGCCGAAACAATCAATTAAACCTGGTTGCGATTAATATTTTAGAGGGTAACGCCGGTTATGTCTCGGTTAGGTCTGGGATTTGCCCTCATCTGGCTCGTACTTTTGCATTTTTCGCATACTTGTTGGCCAGATCCTGGGTTGTTTCTTGTTTGGATCACGTATTAATGTGGTACCACACTGAAATAGTCAATTAAACCTGGTTGCGATTATTATTTTAGAGGATAACGCCGGTTATGTCTGGGTTAGTTCTGGTATTTGCAATCATCTGGCTCATACTTTCGCGTTTTTCGCATACTTGTTGGCCAGATCCAGGGTTTTTTTTGGTTTGGATCCCATAGTAATGTGTTTCTACACCGAAACAGACAATTAAACCTGGTTGCTATTAATATTTTGGAGGATAACGCTGGTTACGTTTGGGTTAGTTCTGGTATTTGCAATCATCTGGCTCCGACATTCGCATTTTTCGCATACTTGTTGGCAAGATCTTGGCCTTTTTCCGGTTTGGATCACGCAGTAATGCGGTTCCACTCCGAGACAGTCAATTAAACCTGGTTGCGATTAATATTTTAGAGGATAACGCCGGTTATGTCTCGGTTAGGTCTGGGATTTGCCCTCATCTGGCTCGTACTTTCGCATTTTTCGCATACTTGTTGGCCAGATCCAGGGCTTTTTCTGGTTTGGGTCACGTAATAATGCGGTACCATAGCGAAACTGTCTATTAAACCTGGTTGCGATTAATATTTTAGAGGATAACGCCGGGTATGTCTCGGTCAGGACTGGGATTTGCCCCCATCTGGCTCGTACATTCGCATTTTTCGCATACTTGTTGGCCAGATCCATGGCTTTTGCCGGTTTGGATCACGTAGTCATGCGGTACCACACCGAAACTGTCAATTAAACCTGGTTCCGATTAATATTTTAGAGGATAACGTCAGGTATGTCTCGGTTGGGTCTGGCATTTGCCCCCATCTGGCTCGTACCTTCGCATTTTTCGCATACTTGTTGGCCAGATCCATAGCTTTTGCCGGTTTGGATCACGTAGTCATGCGGTACCACACCGAAACAGTCAATTAAACCTGGTTCCGATTAATATTTTAGAGGATAACGCCGGTTTTGTCTGGGTTAGGTCTGGTATTTGCCCTCATCTGGCTCGGACTTTCGCATTTTTCGCATACTTGTTGGCCAGATCTTGGCTTTTTTCTGGTTTGGATCACGTAGTAATGCGGTACCACACCGAAACAGTCAATTAAACCTGGTTGCGATTAATATTTTAGAGGATAACGCCGGTTATGTCTCGGTTGGGTCTGGGATTTGCTCACATCTGGCTCGTACTTTCGCGTTTTTCGCATACTTGTTGGCCAGATCCTGGGTTTTTTCTGGTTTGAATCCCGCAGTAATGTGGTGTCACACCGAAACAGTCAATTAAACCTGGTTGCGATTAATATCTTAGAGAATAACCCCGGTTTTGTCTGGGTTAGGTCTGGTATTTGCCCTAATCTGGCTCGTACTTTCGCATTTTTCTCGTACTTGTTGGCCAGAGCCTGGCCTTTTTCTGGTTTGGAACACGTAGTAGTGCGGTACCACACCGAAACTGTCAATTAAACCTGGTTGCGATTAATATTTTAGAGGATAACGCCGGTTATGTCTCGGTTAGGTCTGGGATTTGCCCTCATCAGTCTCGTACTTTCGCATTTTTCGCATACTTGTTGGCCAGACCCAGGGGTTTTATTGGTTTGGATTACGTAGTGATGCGGTACCACAGCGAAACAGTCAATTAAACCTAGTTGCGGTTAATATTTTAGAGGATAACGCCGGTTTTGTCTGGGTTAGGTCTGGTATTTGCCCTCATCTGGCTCGGACTTTCGCATTTTTCGCATACTTGTTGGCCAGATCTTGGCTTTTTTCTGGTTTGGATCACGTAGTAATGCGGTACCACACCGAAACAGTCAATTAAACCAGGTTGCGATTAATATTTTAGAGGATAACGCCGGTTATGTCTCGGTTGGGTCTGGGATTTGCTCACATCTGGCTCGTACTTTCGCGTTTTTCGCATACTTGTTGGCCAGATCCTGGGTTTTTTCTGGTTTGAATCCCGCAGTAATGTGGTGTCACACCGAAACAGTCAATTAAACCTGGTTGCGATTAATATCTTAGAGAATAACCCCGGTTTTGTCTGGGTTAGGTCTGGTATTTGCCCTAATCTGGCTCGTACTTTCGCATTTTTCTCGTACTTGTTGGCCAGAGCCTGGCCTTTTTCTGGTTTGGAACACGTAGTAGTGCGGTACCACACCGAAACTGTCAATTAAACCTGGTTGCGATTAATATTTTAGAGGATAACGCCGGTTATGTCTCGGTTAGGTCTGGGATTTGCCCTCATCAGTCTCGTACTTTCGCATTTTTCGCATACTTGTTGGCCAGACCCAGGGGTTTTATTGGTTTGGATTACGTAGTGATGCGGTACCACAGCGAAACAGTCAATTAAACCTAGTTGCGGTTAATATTTTAGAGGATAACGCCAGTTATGTCTGGGTTAGGTGTTGTATTTGCCCTCATCTGGCTCGTACTTTCGCATTTTTCGCATATTTGTTGGCCAGATACTGGGATATTTCAGGTTTGGATCACGTAGTAATGTGGCACCACACTGAAACATTCAATATAAGCTGGTTCCGATTAATATTTCAGAGGATAACGCCGGTTATGTCTGGGTTAGATCTGGTATTTGCACTCATCTGGCTCGTACTTTCGCATTTTTCGCATATTTGTTTGCCAGCTCCTGGCCTTTTCCTGGCTTGGACCACGTAGTAATGTGGTACCACACTGAAACAGTCATTTAAACCTGGTTGCGATTAATATTTTAGAGGATAACGCCGGGTATGTCTCGGTCAGGACTGGGATTTGCCCTCATCTGGCTCGTACTTTCGCATTTGTCGAGTACTTGAATGGTCAGATCCTTGCCTTTTTCCGGGTTGGACCACGTAGTAGTGCGGTACCACGCCGAAACAGTCAATTAAACCTGGTTGCGATTAACATTTTAGAGGATAGGGCCGGCTATGTCTGGTTTGGGTCTGGTATTTGCCATCATCTAGCTCATACTTTCACATTTTTCGCATACTTGTTGGCCATATCCTGGGTTTTTTTCTGGTTAGGATCACGTACTAATGTGGTACCACACTGTAACAGTCAATTAAACCTGGTTGCGAGTAATATTTTACAGGATAACTCCGGTTATGTCTGGGTTGGGTCTGGTATTTGCCATCATCTAGCTCATACCTTCACATTTTTCGCATACTTGTAGGCCAGATCCTGGGTTTTTTTCTGGTTAGGATCACGTAGCAAAGTGGTACCACACTGAAACAGTCAATAAAACCTGGTTCCGATTAATATTTTGGAGGAGAACGCCGGTTATGCCTGGGTTAGGTCAGGTATTTGGCATCATCTAGCACATACTGTCGCATTTTTCGCATACTTGAATGGCCAGATCCTGGCTTTCTTCTGGGTTGGGTCACGTAGTGCGGTACCACACCGAAACAGTCAATTAAACCTGGATGCGCTTAATATTTTAGAGGATAACGTCAGTTATGTCTCGGTTGGGTCCGGTATTTGCCCTCATCTGGCTCGTACTTTCGCATTTTTCGCATACTTGTTGGCCAGATCCAGGGCTTTTTCTGGTTTGGGTCACGTAATAATGCGGTACCACAGCGAAACTGTCTATTAAACCTGGTTGCGATTAATATTTTAGAGGATAACGCCGGGTATGTCTCGGTCAGGACTGGGATTTGCCCCCATCTGGCTCGTACATTCGCATTTTTCGCATACTTGTTGGCCAGATCCATGGCTTTTGCCGGTTTGGATCACGTAGTCATGCGGTACCACACCGAAACAGTCAATTAAACCTGGTTCCGATTAATATTTTAGAGGATAACGTCAGGTATGTCTCGGTTGGGTCTGGCATTTGCCCCCATCTGGCTCGTACCTTCGCATTTTTCGCATACTTGTTGGCCAGATCCATAGCTTTTGCCGGTTTGGATCACGTAGTCATGCGGTACCACACCGAAACAGTCAATTAAACCTGGTTCCGATTAATATTTTAGAGGATAACGCCGGTTTTGTCTGGGTTAGGTCTGGTATTTGCCCTCATCTGGCTCGGACTTTCGCATTTTTCGCATACTTGTTGGCCAGATCTTGGCTTTTTTCTGGTTTGGATCACGTAGTAATGCGGTACCACACCGAAACAGTCAATTAAACCTGGTTGCGATTAATATTTTAGAGGATAACGCCGGTTATGTCTCGGTTGGGTCTGGGATTTGCTCACATCTGGCTCGTACTTTCGCGTTTTTCGCATACTTGTTGGCCAGATCCTGGGTTTTTTCTGGTTTGAATCCCGCAGTAATGTGGTGTCACACCGAAACAGTCAATTAAACCTGGTTGCGATTAATATCTTAGAGAATAACCCCGGTTTTGTCTGGGTTAGGTCTGGTATTTGCCCTAATCTGGCTCGTACTTTCGCATTTTTCTCGTACTTGTTGGCCAGAGCCTGGCCCTTTTCTGGTTTGGAACACGTAGTAGTGCGGTACCACACCGAAACTGTCAATTAAACCTGGTTGCGATTAATATTTTAGAGGATAACGCCGGTTATGTCTCGGTTAGGTCTGGGATTTGCCCTCATCAGTCTCGTACTTTCGCATTTTTCGCATACTTGTTGGCCAGACCCAGGGGTTTTATTGGTTTGGATTACGTAGTGATGCGGTACCACAGCGAAACAGTCAATTAAACCTAGTTGCGGTTAATATTTTAGAGGATAACGCCAGTTATGTCTGGGTTAGGTGTTGTATTTGCCCTCATCTGGCTCGTACTTTCGCATTTTTCGCATATTTGTTTGCCAGATACTGGGATATTTCAGGTTTGGATCACGTAGTAATGTGGCACCACACTGAAACATTCAATATAAGCTGGTTCCGATTAATATTTCAGAGGATAACGCCGGTTATGTCTGGGTTAGGTCTGGTATTTGGCATCATCTAGCACATACTGTCGCATTTTTCGCATACTTGAATGGCCAGATCCTGGCTTTCTTCTGGGTTGGGTCACGTAGTGCGGTACCACACCGAAACAGTCAATTAAACCTGGATGCGCTTAATATTTTAGAGGATAACGTCAGTTATGTCTCGGTTGGGTCCGGTATTTGCCCTCATCTGGCTCGTACTTTCGCATTTTTCGCATACTTGATGGCCAGATCCTTGCCCTTTTCTGGGTTGGATCACGTAGTAATACGGTACCACACCGAAACAGTCATTTAAACCTGGTTGCGATTAATATTTTAGGGGATAACGCCGGTTATGTCTCGGTTAGGTCTGGGATTTGAGCTCATCTGTCTCGTACTTTCGCATTTTTTGCATACTTGTTGGCCAGTTCCAGGGCTTTTTCTGGTTTGGGTCACGTAGTAATGCGGTACCACAGCGAAATAGTCAATTAAACCTGGTTGCGATTAATATTTTAGAGGATAACGCCGGTTATATCTCGGTTAGGCCTGGGATTTGCCCTCATCTGGCTCGTACTTTCGCATTTTTCGCATACTTGATGGCCAGATCCTTGCCCTTTTCTGGGTTGGATCACGTAGTAATACGGTACCACACCGAAACAGTCATTTAAACCTGGTTGCGATTAATATTTTAGGGGATAACGCCGGTTATGTCTGGGTTAGTTCTGGTATTTGCAATCATCTGGCTCATACTTTCGCGTTTTTCGCATACTTGTTAGCCAGATCCAGGGTTTTTTTTGATTTGTATCCCGTAGTAATGTGGTTCCACACCGAAACAGACAATTAAACCTGGTTGCGATTAATATTTTAGAGAATACTGCCGGCTATGTCTGGGTTAGGTCTGGTATTTGCCCTCACCTGTCTCGTACTTTCGCATTTTTCGCATACTTGCTGGCAAGATCCTGGGTTTCTTCTGGTTTGGATCACGTAGTAATGTGGTACCACACTGAAACGGTCAATGAAAGCTGGTTCCGATTAGTATTTAAGAGGATAACGCTGGAGATGTCTGGGTTAGTTCTGGTATTTGCAATCATCTGGCTCATACTTTCGCGTTTTTCGCATACTTGTTAGCCAGATCCAGGGTTTTTTTTGGTTTGTATCCCGTAGTAATGTGGTTCCACACCGAAACAGACAATTAAACCTGGTTGCGATTAATATTTTGGAGGATAACGCTGGTTATGTTTGGGTTAGTTCTGGTATTTGCAATCATCTGGCTCGGACAATCGCATTTTTCGCATACTTCTTGGCCAGATCTTGGCCTTTTTCCGCTTTGCATCACGTAGTAATGCGGTACCACACTGAAACAGTCAATAAAAGCTGGTTCCGAATAGTATTTAAGAGGATAACGCTGATTATGTCTGGGTTAGTTCTGGTATTTGCAATCATCTGGCTCATACTTTCGCGTTTTTCGCATACTTGTTGGCCAGATCCAGGGTTTTTCTTGGTTTGGATCCCGTAGTAATGTGGTTCCACACCGAAACAGACAACTAAACCTGGTTGCGATTAATATTTTGGACGATAACGCTGGTTATGTTTGGGTTAGTTCTGGTATTTGCAATCATCTGGCACATACTTTCGCATTTTTCTCATACTTGTTGGACAGATCCTGGGCTTATTCTGATTTGGATCACGTAGTAATGTGGTACCACACAGAAACAGTCAGTTAAACCTGGATTTGATCAATACTTTAGAGGATAACACCGGTTAGGTACATGTGCGGTCTGGTATTTGCAATCACCTGCCACATACATTCGCATTTTTCGCATACTTGAATGGCCAGATCCTGGGCTTTTTCTGGTTCGGATCACGTAGTAATGTGGTGCCACACAGAAGCAGCCAATTCAACCTGGATTCGATCAATATTTTAGAGGATAACACCGGTTATGTCAGGGTTAGTTCTGGTATTTACAATCATCTGGCTCATACTTTCGCATTTTTCGCATACCTGTTGGCCAGATCCTGGGTTTTTTCTGGTTTGGATCACGTAGTAATGTGGTACTACACTGAAGCCGTCAATTAAACCTGGCTCCGATTAATATTTTAGAGGGTAACGCCGGTTATGTCTCGGTTAGGTCTGGGATTTGCCCTCATCTGGCTCGTACTTTTGCATTTATCGCATACTTGTTGGCCAGATCCTGGGTTGTTTCTGGTTTGGATCACGTATTAATGTGTTACCACACTGAAATAGTCTATTAAACCTGGTTCCGATTATTATTTTAGAGGATAACGCCGGTTATGTCTGGGTGAGGTCTGGTATTTGCCATCATCTAGCTCATACTTTCGCATTTTTCGCATACTTGAATGGTCAGATCCTGGGCTTTTTCTGGCTAGGACCACGTAGTAATGTGATACTACACTGAAACCGTCAATTAAACCTGGCTCCGATTAATATTTTGGAGGATAACGCCGGTTATGTCTGGGTTAGTTCTAGTATTTGCAATCATCTGGCTCATACTTTCGCATTTTTCGCATACTTGTTGGCCAGATACTGGGTTTTTCCTGGTTTGGATCCCGTATTAATGTGGTTCCACACCGAAACAGTCAATTAAACTTGGTTGCGATATATATTTTAGAGTATCAGGCCAGTTATGTCTGGGTTAGTTCTGCTATTTGCAATCATCTGGCCCGTACTTTCGCATTTATCGCATACTTGTTGGCCAGATCCTGGGTTGTTTCTGGTTTGGATCACGTATTAATGTGGTACCACACTGAAATAGTCTATTAAACCTGGTTCCGATTATTATTTTAGAGGATAACGCCGGTTATGTTTGTGTTATTTCTGGTATTTGCAATCATCTGGCACATACTTTCGCATTTTTCTCATACTTGTTGGACAGAGCCTGGCCCTTTTTCTAGTTTGGATCACGTAGTAATGTGGTTCCACACCGAAACAGTCAATTAAACCTGGTTGCGATTAATATTTTAGAGGATAACGCCGGTTATGTCTGGGTTAGTTCTGGTATTTGCAATCATCTGGCCCATACTTTCGCGTTTTTCGCATACTTGTTGGCCAGATCCCGGGTTTTTCCTGGTTTGGATCCCGTATTAATGTGGTTCCACACCGAAATAATCAATTTAACCTGGTTGCGGTTAATATTTTAGGGGATAACGCCGGTTATGTCTGGGTCAGGTCTGGTACTTGCCCGCATCTGGCTCGTACTTTCGCATTTTTCACATACTTGTTGGCCAGATCCAGGGCTTTTTGTGGTTTCGATCACGTAGTAATGCGGTACCACACCGAAACAGTCAATTAAACCTGGTTGCGAATAATATTCTAGAGGATAACGCTGGATATGTCTGGGTTAGTTCTGGTATTTGCAATCATCTGGCTCATACTTTCGCGTTTTTCGCACACTTGTTGGCCAGATCCTGGGTTTTTCCTGGTTTGGATCCCGTAGTAATGTGGTGCCACACCGAAACAGTCAATTTAACCTGGTTGCGGTTAATATTTTAGAGGATAACGCCGGTTATGTCTCGGTTAGGCCTTTTATTTGCCATCATCTAGCACATACTTTCGCATTTTTCGCATACTTGTTGGCCAGATCTTGGCCTTTTTCTAGTTTGGGTCACGTAGTAATGCGGTACCACACCGAAACAGTCAATTAAACCTGGTTGCGATTAATATCTTGGAGGATAACGCCCGTTATGTCTGGGTTAGGTCTGGTATTTGCCCTCATCTGGCTCGTACTTTCGCATTTTTCGCTTACTTGTTGGCCAGATCTCGGGTTTTTTGTGGTTTGGATCCCGTCGTAATGTGGTCCCACACCGAAACCGTCAATTAAACCTGGTTACGATTAATATTTTGGAGGATAACGCTGGTTATGGTTGGGTTTGTTCTGGTATTTGCAATCATCAGGAACATACTTTCGCATTATTCGCATACTTGTTGGCCAGATCCTGGCCTTTTTCTGGTATGGATAACGTAGTAATGCGGTAGCACACCCAAACAGTCAATTAAAGCTGGTTGCGATTAATATTTTAGAGGATAACGCCGGTTATGTCTGGGTTAGGTCTGGTATTTGCCCTCATCTGGCTCGTACTTTCGCATTTTTTGCATACTTGTTGGCCAGATCTTGGCATTTTTTCTGGTTTGGATGACGTAGTAATGCGGTACCACATCGAAACTGTCAACTAAATCTGGTTGCGATCAATATTTTAGAGGAGAACGCCGGTTATGTCTCGGTTAGTTCTGGGATTCGCCCTCTACTGGCGCGTACTTTCGCATTTCTCGCATACTTGTTGGCCAGATCCTGGGCCTTTTGTGGTTTGGATCCCGTAGTAATGTGGTTCCACACCGAAGCAGTCAATTAATCCAGGATGCGATTAATATTTTAGAGGATAACGCCGGTTATGTCTCGGTTAGGTCTGGGATTTGCCCTCATCTGGCTCAAACATTCGCATTTCTCGCATACTTGTTGGCCAGATCCTGGCCTTTTTCTGGTTTGGATCACGTAGTAATGTGGTACCACACTGAAACAGTCAATAAAAGCTGGTTCCGATTAGTATTTTAGAGGATAACGCTGGTTATGTCTGGGTTAGTTCTGGTATTTGCAATCCTCTGGCTCATACTTTCGCATTTTTCGCATACTTGTTGGCCAGATCCTGGCCTTTTTCTGGCTCTGACCACGTAGTAATGTGGTACCACACTGAAGCAGTCAATTAAACCTGGTTCCGATTAATATCTTAGAGGATAACGCCGGTTATGTCTGGGTTAGGTCTTGTATTTGCCCTCATCTGTCTCGAACTTTCGCATTTTTCGCATACTTGTTGGCCAGATCCTGGCCTTTTTCTGGTTTGGATCACGTAGTAATACGGTACCACACCGAAACTGTAAACTAAACCTGGTTGCGATTAATATTTTAGAGGATAGCGCAGGTTATGTCTCGGTTAGGTCTGGGATTTGCCCTCATCTGCCTCGTACTTTCGCATTTTTCGCATACTTGTTGGCCAGATCCTGGGCTTTTTCATGCTCTGACGTGGCAGTAATGTGGTACCACACTGAAACAGTCAATTAAACCTGGTTCCGATTAATATTTTGGAGGACAACGCTGGTTGTGTTTGGGTTAGTTCTGGTATTTGCAATCATCAGGCACATACTTTCGCATTTTTCGCATACTTGTTGGCTAGATCCTGGCCTTTTTCTGGTTTGGATCACGTAGTAATGTGGTACCACACTGAAACAGTGAATAAAAGCTGGTTCCGATTAGTATTTTAGGGGATAACGCCGGTTATGTTTGGGTTAGGTCTGGCATTTGCCCTCATCTGGCTCGTACTTTCGCATTTTTCGCTTACTTGTTGGCCAGATCTCGGGTGTTTTGTGGTTTGGATCCCGTCGTAATGTGGTTCCACACCGAAACAGTCAATTAAACCTGGTTACGATTAATATTTTGGAGGATAACGCTGGTTATGGTTGGGTTAGTTCTGGTATTTGCAATCATCAGGCACATACTTTCGCATTTTTCGCATACTTGTTGGCCAGATCCTGGCCTTTTTCTGGTTTGGATAACGTAGTAATGCGGTAGCACACCCAAACAGTCAATTAAAGCTGGTTGCGATTAATATTTTAGAGGATAACGCCGGTTATGTCTCGGTTAGATCTGGGATTTGCCCTCATCTATCTCGTACTTTCGCATTTTTCGCATACTTGTTGGCCAGATCCTGGGCTTTTTCATGCTCTGACGTGGCAGTAATGTGGTACCACACTGAAACAGTCAATTAAACCTGGTTCCGATTAATATTTTGGAGAACAACGCTGGTTGTGTTTGGGTTAGTTCTGGTATTTGCAATCATCAGGCACATACTTTCGCATTTTTCGCATACTTGTTGGCCAGATCCTGGCCTTTCTCTGGTTTGGATCACGTAGTAATGTGGTACCACACTGAAACAGTGAATAAAAGCTGGTTCCGATTAGTATTTTAGGGGATAACGCCGGTTATGTTTGGGTTAGGTCTGGTATTTGCCCTCATCTGGCTCGTACTTTCGCATTTTTCGCTTACTTGTTGGCCAGATCTCGTGTTTTTTGTGGTTTGGATCCCGTCGTAATGTGGTTCCACACTGAAACAGTCTATTAAACCTGGTTACGATTAATATTTTGGAGGATAACGCTGGTTATGTCTGGGTTAGTTCTGGTATTTGCAATCATCTGACTCATACTTACGCGTCTTTCGCATACTAGTTGGGCAGATCCAGGGCTTTTTCTGGTTTGGATCATGTAGTAATGCGGTACCACTCCGAAACAGTCAATTAAACCTGTTTGCGATTAATATTTTACAAGATAACGCCGGTTATGTCTCGGTTTGGTCTGGTATTAGCAATCATCTGGCTCGTACTTTCGCGTTTCTCGCATACTTGCTGGCCAGATCCTGGGTTTTTTCTGCTTTGTATCCCGTAATAATGTGGTACCAAACTGAAACAGTCAATAGAAGCTGGTTCCGAATAGTATTTTAGAGGATAACGCAGGTTACGTCTGGGTTAGTTCTGGTATTCGCAATCATCTGGCTCATACTTTCGTGTTTTTCGCATACTTGTTGGCCAGATCCTGGGTTCTTTCTGCTTTGGATCCCGTAATAATGTGGTTCCACACCGAAGCAGTAAATTAAACCAGGTTGCGATTAATATTTTAAAGGATATCGCCGGCTATGTATCGGTTAGGTCTGGGATTTGCCGTCATCTGGCTCGGACTTTCGCATTTTTCGCATACTTGTTCGGCAGATCCTGGCCTTTTTCTGGCTTGGACCACGTAGTAATGCGGTGCCACACCGAAACAGTCAATCAAACCTGGTTGCGATTAATATTTTAAAGGATATCGCCGGCTATGTCTCGGTTAGGTCTGGGATTTGCCCTCATCTGGCTCGTACTTTCGCATTTTTCGCATACTTGTTGGCCAGATCCTGGCCTTTCTCTGGCACTGACCACGTAGTAATGTGGTACCACACTGAAACAGTCAATAGAAGCTGGTTCCGAATAGTATTTTAGAGGATGACGCAGGTTACGTCTGGGTTAGTTCTGGTATTCGCAATCATCTGGCTCATACTTTCGCGTTTCTCGCATACTTGTTGGCCAGATCCTGGGTTTTTTCTGGTTTGGATCCCGTAGTAATGAGGTGCCATACCGAGACAGTCAATTAATCCAGGATGCGATTAATATTTTAGAGGATAACGCCGGTTATGTCTGGGTTAGGTCTGGTATTTGCCCTCATCTGGCTCGTACTTTCGCATTTTTCGCTTACTTTTGGTCCAGATCCTGGGTTTTTTCTGGTTTGGATCCCGTAGTAATGAGGTGCCACACTGAAACAGTCAATTAAACCTGGTTCCGATTAATATTTTAGAGGATAACGCCTGTTATGTCAGGGTTAGGTCTGGTATTTGCCCTCATCTGGCTCGTACTTTCGCATTTTTCGCATACTTGTTGGCCAGATGCTGGGTTTTTTCTGGTTTGGATCCCGTAGTAATGAGGTGCCATACCGAGACAGTCAATTAATCCAGGATGCGATTAATATTTTAGAGGATAACGCCGGTTATGTCTGGGTTAGGTCTGGTATTTGCCCTCATCTGGCTCGTACTTTCGCATTTTTCGCTTACTTTTGGTCCAGATCCTGGCATTTTTTCTGGTTTGGATAACGCAGTAATGGGGTACCACATCGAAACTGCCAACTAAACCAGGTTGCGATTAATATTTTAAAGGATATCGCCGGCTATGTATCGGTTAGGTCTGGGATTTGCCCTCATCTGGCTCGGACTTTCGCATTTTTCGCATACTTGTTCGGCAGATCCTGGCCTTTTTCTGGCTTGGACCACGTAGTAATGCGGTGCCACACCGAAACAGTCAATCAAACCTGGTTGCGATTAATATTTTAAAGGATATCGCCGGCTATGTCTCGGTTAGGTCTGGTATTTGCCCACATCTGGCTCGTACTTTCGCATTTTTCGCATACTTATTGGCCAGATCCTGGCCTTTCTCTGGCATTGACCACGTAGTAATGTGGTACCACACTGAAACAGTCAATTAAACCTGGCTCCGATTAATATTTTAGAGGATAACGCCTGTTATGTCAGGGTTAGGTCTGGTAATTGCCCTCATCTGGCTCGTACTTTCGCATTTTTCGCTTACTTTTGGTCCAGATCCTGGGTTTTTTCTGGTTTGGATCCCGTAGTAATGAGGTGCCACACCGAGACAGTCAATTAATCCAGGATGCGATTAATATTTTAGAGGATAACGACGGTTATGTCTCGGTTAGGTCTGGGGTTTGCCCTCATCTGGTTCGTACTTTCGCATTTTTCGCATACTTGTTGGCCAGATCCTGGGCCTAATTCTGGTTTGGATCACGTAGTAATGTGGTACCACACTGAAACAGTCAATAGAAGCTGGTTCCGAATAGTATTTTAGAGGATAACGCAGGTTACGTCTGGGTTAGTTCTGGTATTCGCAATCATCTGGCTCATACTTTCGTGTTTTTCGCATACTTGTTGGCCAGATCCTGGGTTCTTTCTGCTTTGGATCCCGTAATAATGTGGTTCCACACCGAAGCAGTTCATTAAACCAGGTTGCGATTAATATTTTAAAGGATATCGCCGGCTATGTATCGGTTAGGTCTGGGATTTGCCCTCATCTGGCTCGGACTTTCGCATTTTTCGCATACTTGTTCGGCAGATCCTGGCCTTTTTCTGGCTTGGACCACGTAGTAATGCGGTGCCACACCGAAACAGTCAATCAAACCTGGTTGCGATTAATATTTTAAAGGATATCGCCGGCTATGTCTCGGTTAGGTCTGGTATTTGCCCACATCTGGCTCGTACTTTCGCATTTTTCGCATACTTATTGGCCAGATCCTGGCCTTTCTCTGGCATTGACCACGTAGTAATGTGGTACCACACTGAAACAGTCAATTAAACCTGGTTCCGATTAATATTTTAGAGGATAACGCCTGTTATGTCAGGGTTAGGTCTGGTATTTGCCCTCATCTGGATCGTACTTTCGCATTTTTCGCTTACTTTTGGTCCAGATCCTGGGTTTTTTCTGGTTTGGATCCCGTAGTAATGAGGTGCCACACCGAGACAGTCAATTAATCCAGGATGCGTTTAATATTTTAGAGGATAACGACGGTTATGTCTCGTTTAGGTCTGGGATTTGCCCTCATCTGGTTCGTACTTTCGCATTTTTCGCATACTTGTTGGCCAGATCCTGGGCCTAATTCTGGTTTGGATCACGTAGTAATGTGGTACCACACTGAAACAGTCAATAGAAGCTGGTTCCGAATAGTATTTTAGAGGATAACGCAGGTTACGTCTGGGTTAGTTCTGGTATTCGCAATCATCTGGCTCATACTTTCGTGTTTTTCGCATACTTGTTGGCCAGATCCTGGGTTCTTTCTGCTTTGGATCCCGTAATAATGTGGTTCCACACCGAAGCAGTACATTAAACCAGGTTGCGATTAATATTTTAAAGGATATCGCCGGTTATGTCTCGGTTAGGTCTGGGATTTGCCCTCATCTGGCTCGTACTTTCGCATTTTTGCATACTTATTGGCCAGATCCTGGCCTTTCTCTGGCATTGACCACGTAGTAATGTGGTACCACACTGAAACAGTCAATTAAACCTGGTTCCGATTAATATTTTAGAGGATAACGCCGGTTATGTCAGGGTTAAGTCTGGTATTTGCCCTCATCTGGCTCGTACTTTCGCATTTTTCGCTTACTTTTGGTCCAGATCCTGGGTTTTTTCTGGTTTGGATCCCGTAGTAATGAGGTGCCACACCGAGACAGTCAATTAATCCAGGATGCGATTAATATTTTAGAGGATAACGACGGTTATGTCTCGGTTAGGTCTGGGATTTGCCCTCATCTGGTTCGTACTTTCGCATTTTTCGCATACTTGTTGGCCAGATCCTGGGCCTAATTCTGGTTTGGATCACGTAGTAATGTGGTACCACACTGAAACAGTCAATAGAAGCTGGTTCCGAATAGTATTTTAGAGGATAACGCAGGTTACGTCTGGGTTAGTTCTGGTATTCGCAATCATCTGGCTCATACTTTCGTGTTTTTCGCATACTTGTTGGCCAGATCCTGGGTTCTTTCTGCTTTGGATCCCGTAATAATGTGGTTCCACACCGAAGCAGTACATTAAACCAGGTTGCGATTAATATTTTAAAGGATATCGCCGGCTATGTATCGGTTAGGTCTGGGATATGCCCTCATCTGGCTCGGACTTTCGCATTTTTCGCATACTTGTTCGGCAGATCCTGGCCTTTTTCTGGCTTGGACCACGTAGTAATGCGGTGCCACACCGAAACAGTCAATCAAACCTGGTTGCGATTAATATTTTAAAGGATATCGCCGGCTATGTCTCGGTTAGGTCTGGTATTTGCCCACATCTGGCTCGTACTTTCGCATTTTTCGCATACTTATTGGCCAGATCCTGGCCTTTCTCTGGCATTGACCACGTAGTAATATGGTACCACACTGAAACAGTCAATTAAACCTGGTTCCGATTAATATTTTAGTGGATAACGCCTGTTATGTCAGGGTTAGGTCTGGTATTTGCCCTCATCTGGCTCGTACTTTCGCATTTTTCGCTCACTTTTTGTCCAGATCCTGGCATTTTTTCTGGTTTGGATGACGCAGTAATGCGGTACCACATCGAATCTGTCAACTAAATCTGGTTGCGATCAATATTTTAGAGGATAACGCCGGTTATGTCTCGGTTAGTTCTGGGATTTGCCCTCTCCTGGCGCGTACTTTCGCATTTCTCGCATACTTGTTGGCCAGATCCTGGCCTTTTTCTGGCTTTGACCACGTAGTAATCTGGTGCCACACTGAAACAGTCAATGAATCCAGGATGCGATTAATATTTTAGAGGATAACGCAGGGTATGTCTCGGTTAGGTCTGGGATTTGCCCTCATCTGGCTCGTACTTTCGCATTTGTCGCATACTTGTTGGCCAGATCCTGGCCTTTTTCTGGCTTTGACCACGTAGTAATCTGGTGCCACACTGAAACAGTCAATGAATCCAGGATGCGATTAATATTTTAGAGGATAACGCAGGGTATGTCTCGGTTAGGTCTGGGATTTGCCCTCATCTGGCTCGTACTTTCGCATTTGTCGCATACTTGTTGGCCAGATCCTGGGCTTTTTCTGGTTTGGATCACGTAGTAATGTGGTACCACACTGAAACAGTCAATAGAAGCTGGTTCCGAATAGTATTTTAGAGGATAACGCAGGTTACGTCTGGGTTAGTTCTGGTATTCGCAATCATCTGGCTCATACTTTCGCGTTTTTCGCATACTTGTTGGCCAGATCCTGGGTTTTTTCTGCTTTGGATCCCGTAATAATGTGGTTCCACACCGAAGCAGTAAATTAAACCGGGTTGCGATCAATATTTTAAAGGATATCGCCGGTTATGTCTCGGTTAGGTCTGGGATTTGCCCTC
Organism: Colletes latitarsis; assembly: GCF_051014445.1. Classification (NCBI taxonomy): domain Eukaryota; kingdom Metazoa; phylum Arthropoda; class Insecta; order Hymenoptera; family Colletidae; genus Colletes; species Colletes latitarsis. Next base: position 6,536,630 of record NC_135137.1, read on the forward strand.
ATCTGGCTCGTACCTTCGCATTTTTCCCATACTTCTGGGCCAGATCCTGGCATTTTTTCTGGTTTGGATAACGTAGTAATGCGGAACCACATCGAAACTGTCAACTAAACCTGGTTGCGATTAATATTTTAGAGGATAACGCCGGTTATGTCTGGGTTAGGTCTGGGACTTGCCCTCATCTGGCTCGTCCTTTCGCATTTTTCGCATACTTGTTGGCCAGATCCTGGGTTTTTTCTGCTTTGGATCCCGTAATAATGTGGTTCCACACCGAAGCAGTGAATTAAACCAGGTTGCGAATAATATTTTAAAGGATATCGCCGGTTATGTCTCGGTTAGGTCTGGGATTTGCCCTCATCTGGTTCGTACTTTCGCATTTTTCAAATACTTGTTGGCCAGATCCTGGGTTTTTTCTGGTTTGGATAACGTAGTAATGTGGTTCCTCACCGAAGCAGTCAATTAATCCAGGATGCGATTAATATTTTAGAGGATAACGCCGGTTATGTCTGGGTTAGGTCTGGGACTTGCCCTCATCTGGCTCGTACTTTCGCATTTTTCGCATACCTGTTGGCCAGATCCTGGCCTTTTTCTGGCTTTGACCACGTAGTATTGTGGTACCACATCGAAGCAGTCAATTAAACCTGGTTGCGATTAATATTTCAGAGGATAGCGCCGGTTACGTCTCGGTTAGGTCTGGGATTTGCCCTCATCTGGCTCGTACTTTCGCATTTCTCAAATACTTGTTGGCCAGATCCTGGGTTTTTTCTGGTTTGGATAACGCAGTAATGTGGTACCACACTGAAACAGTCAATTAAACCTGGTTCCGATTAATATTTTAGAGGATAACGCCGGTTATGTCTGGGTTAGGTCTGATATTTGCCCTCATCTGGCTCGGACTTTCGCATTTTTCGCATACTTGTTCGGCAGATCCTGGCCTTTTTCTGGCTTGGACCACGTAGTAATGCGGTACCACACCGAAACAGTCAATCAAACCTGGTTGCGATTAATACTTTAGAGGATAACGCCGGTTATGTCTCGGTTAGGTCTGGGATTTGTCCTCATCTGGCTCGTACATTCGCATTTTTCAAATACTTGTTGGCCAGATCCTGGGTTTTTTCTGGTTTGGATAACGTAGTAATGCGGTACCACACAGAAACAGTTAATTAAACCTGGTTCCGATTAATATATTAGAGGATAACGCCAGTTATATCTCGGTTAGGTCTGGGATTCGCAATCATCTGGCTCATACTTTCGCGTTTTTCGCATACTTGCTGGCCAGATCCTGGATTTTTTCTGCTTTGGATCCCGTAATAATGTGGTTCCACACCGAAGCAGTGAATTAAACCAGGTTGCGATTAATATTTTAAAGGATATCGTCGGCTATGTATCGGTTAGGTCTGGGATTTGCCCTCATCTGGCTCGTACTTTCGCATTTTTCAAATACTTGTTGGCCAGATCCTGGGTTTTTTCTGGTTTGGATAACGTAGTAATGCGGTACCACACAGAAACAGTTAATTAAACCTGGTTCCGATTAATATATTAGAGGATAACGCCAGTTATATCTCGGTTAGGTCTGGGATTCGCAATCATCTGGCTCATACTTTCGCGTTTTTCGCATACTTGCTGGCCAGATCCTGGATTTTTTCTGCTTTGGATCCCGTAATAATGTGGTTCCACACCGAAGCAGTGAATTAAACCAGGTTGCGATTAATATTTTAAAGGATATCGTGGGCTATGTATCGGTTAGGTCTGGGATTTGCCCTCATCTGGCTCGTACTTTCGCATTTTTCAAATACTTGTTGGCCAGATCCTGGGTTTTTTCTGGTTTGGATAACGTAGTAATGCGGTACCACACAGAAACAGTTAATTAAACCTGGTTCCGATTAATATATTAGAGGATAACGCCGGTTTTATCTCGGTTAGGTCTGGGATTTGCACTCATCTGGCTCGTACTTTCGCATTTTTCGCATACTTGTTGGCCAGATCCTAGGCTTTTTCTGGATTTGACCACGTAGTATTGTGGTACCACATCGAAGCAGTCAATTAAACCTGGTTGCGATTAATATTTCAGAGGATAGCGCCGGTTATGTCTCGGTTAGGTCTGGGATTTGCCCTCATCTGGTTCGTACTTTCGCATTTGTCGCATACTTGTTGGCCAGATCCTTGGCTTTTTCTGGTTTGGATCACGTAGTAATGTGGTACCACACTGAAACAGTCAATAGAAGCTGGTTCCGAATAGTATTTTAGAGGATAACGCAGGTTACGTCTGGGTTAGTTCTGGTATTCGCAATCATCTGGCTCATACTTTCGCGTTTTTCGCATACTTGTTGGCAAGATCCTGGGTTTTTTCTGCTTTGGATCCCGTAATAATGTGGTTCCACACCGAAGCAGTAAATTAAACCGGGTTGCGATTAATATTTTAAAGGATATCGCCGGTTATGTCTCGGTTAGGTCTGGGATTTGCCCTCATCTGGCTCGTACCTTCGCATTTTTCGCATACGTCTGGGCCAGATCCTGGCATTTTTTCTGGTTTGGATAACGTAGTAATGCGGTTCCACATCGAAACAGTCAATTAATCCCGGTTGCGAATAATATTTTAGAGGATAACGCCGGTTATGTCTGGGTTAGGTCTGGTATTTGCACTCATCTGGCTCGTACTTTCGCATTTCTCGCATACTTGTTGGCCAGATCCAGGGCTTTTTCTGGTTTGCATCACGTACTAATGCGGTACCACAACGAAACAGTCAATTAAACCTGGTTGCAATTAATATTTTAGAGGATCACGCCTGTTATGTCTCGGTTAGGTCTGGGATTTGCCCTCATCTGGCTCGAGCTTTCGCATTTTTCGCATACTTGTTGGCCAGATCCTGGGTTTTTTCTGCTTTGGATCCCGTAATAATGTGGTTCCACACCGAAGCAGTGAATTAAACCAGGTTGCGAATAATATTTTAAAGGATATCGCCGGCTATGTCTCGGTTAGGTCTGGGATTTGCCCTCATCTGGCTCGTACCTTCGCATTTTTCAAATACTTGTTGGCCAGATCCTGGGTTTTTTCTGGTTTGGATAACGTAGTAATGTGGTTCCCCACCGAAGCAGTCAATTAATCCAGGATCCGATTAATATTTTAGAGGATAACGCCGGTTATGTCTCGGTTAGGTCTGGGATTTGCCCTCATCAGGCTCGTACTTTCGCATTTTTCCCATACTTGTTGGCCAGATCCTGGCCTTTTTCTGGCTTGGACCACGTAGTAATGTGGTACCACACCGATACAGTCAATTAAACCTGGTTCCGATTAATATTATAGAGGAAAGCGCCGGTTATGGCTGGGTTAGGTCTGGTATTTGCCCTCATCTGGCTCGTACTTTCGCATTTTTCGCATACTTGTTGGCCAGATCCTGGGCTTTTTCTGGCTTTGACCACGTAGTATTGTGGTACCACATCGAAGCAGTCAATTAAACCTGGTTGCGATTAATATTTCATAGGATAGCGCCGGTTATGTCTCGGTTAGGTCTGGGATTTGCCCTCATCTGGTTCGTACTTTCGCATTTGTCGCATACTTGTTGGCCAGATCCTGGGTTTTTTCTGGTTTGGATAACGTAGTAATGTGGTTCCCCACCGAAGCAGTCAATTAATCCAGGATGCGACTAATATTTTAGAGGATAACGCCGGTTATGTCTCGGTTAATTCTGGGATTTGCCCTCATCTGGCGCGTACTTTCGCATTTCTCGCAACTTGTCGGCCAGATCCTGGCCTTTTTCTGGTTTGGATCACGTAGTTTTGTGGTACCACATCGAAGCAGTCAATTAAACCTGGTTGCGATTAATATTTTAGAGGATAACGCCGGTTATAGCTGGGTTAGGTCTGGTATTAGCCCTCATCTGGCTCGTACTTTCGCATTTTTCCCATACTAGTTGGCCAGATCCTGGCCTTTTTCTGGTTTGGATCACGTAGTAATGTGGTACCACATCGAAACTGCCAACTAAACCTGGTTGCGATCAATATTTTAGAGAATAACGCCGGTTATGTCTCGGTTAATTCTGGGATTTGCCCTCATCTGGCGCGTACTTTCGCATTTCTCGCAAACTTGTTGGCCAGATCCTGGACTTTTTCTGGTTTGGATCCCGTAGTAATGTGGTTCCACACCGAAGCAGTCAGTTAATCCAGGATCCGATTAATATTTTAGAGGATATCGCCGGTTATGTCTCGGTTAGGTCTGGGATTTGCCCTCATCAGGCTCGTACTTTCGCATTTTTCCCATACTTGTTGGCCAGATCCTGGCCTTTTTCTGGCTTGGACCACGTAGTAATGTGGTACCACACCGATACAGTCAATTAAACCTGGTTCCGATTAATATTTTAGAGGAAAGCGCCGGTTATGGCTGGGTTAGGTCTGGTATTTGCCCTCATCTGGCTCGTACTTTCGCATTTTTCGCATACTTGTTGGCCAGATCCTGGCCTTTTTCTGGCTTTGACCACGTAGTATTGTGGTACCACATCGAAGCAGTCAATTAAACCTGGTTGCGATTAATATTTTAGAGGATAACGCCGGTTATGGCTGGGTTAGGTCTGGTATTTGCCCCTCATCTGGCTCGTACTTTCGCATTTTTCGCATACTTGTTGGCCAGATCCTAGGCTTTTTCTGGTTTGGATCCCGCAGTAATTTGCTTCCACACCGAAGTAGTCAATTAATCCAGGATGCGATTTATATTTTAGAGGATAACGCCGGTTATGTCTCGGTTAGGTCTGGGATTTGCCCTCATCTGGGTCATTTTTTTGTCGTGGGGAAAATCTTCGAAAGACTCCCTCCCACCTCCTTGGGGAGAGGTGGGAGGGGTGTGTGGGATTCCCCGCGCCCGTACAACGACAGGCGCGGGACCTACCCACTAAAAACCCCACGGTGACCCTTCGGCACGCTTTGGGAGGATACCGGGAATCGCTCGAAGCATTCTTCCGGTATCCTCCCCGTGCCCGCGCTTTCGCGCCCATCCCCCGGGGGGACAATCAGTCCCCCCAGTAGACACACTGCCTCATAGCGGCGGGACGGGGCCACTCTATCCCGCCGCTATCCGTCCCGGGGCCGCGTTTAGTGGCGGCTGCGAGCCCCAACTCGCAACCGCCCGCGACCCCGTTTCCACCCCTCGGCGGCCGGGCGTTCATGGCCGCACCAGACCGCCGAGGGTGCCTCCCCTTGCGTCGGACCGGTAGGGGGAGGCACTCCTACCCCCAACCGGTCCGACCCGGCGCCGCCTGGCGGGAGGAGGGTCCCCTCAGGACCCCCCTCCCAGCCTAGGTCATCCGCCACGCCGAGGCGGCCGCCCGCGACGCCTCCCGACCGGGCGACGACCTCGGGCCACCGCACGAGCGCGAACTTCAGCGCGCCGCTGAAGCTCGCGCTCCCTCCCCGCGGCCTCCTTCTGCAACATTACGTTCTCGCAGAAGGAGGCCACGGCCCTCCACTTCTCCTCGCTGCCGAGCATGGCGCGCACCACGCCCGGCAGCGAGACATCCCGCCCGACGACGCCGACCAGGACACGGCGCTCCCCCTCCCACGCGGGGCATACCCCCAGGGTATGATCCGCCGTGTCCTGCTCAGCGTCGCAGTGGCAGCAACGCGCCGTCGGCTCCTTCCCTATCCGGCACAGGTATCTTCCGAAGCTGCCATGCCCGGAAAATACCTGTGCCAGCCGGTAGGTGAGGCTGCCATGGCCTCTGTCCAGCCACTCCTTCAGGAGTGGCCGAACAGCCCCGACAGTCCGGTGCCCCGCGGTTGGCAGAGCCAGCCGCTCCTGCCACGCGAGCAACACGGACTGCCGGGCCTGGCGCTTCAAATCGCCCCAAGCAGGTTCCTGCCCGCCCGGGACCGCCACCACCCCCGCGCGACGGTCGAGGCGGTGCCGGTACATCACCGCGTGCGACCGCGCGAGCAGGTCCATGGGCGGCATCCCCGCTAGAACCGTCGCCGCCTCATGTGTCATGGTCCGATACCCGCGGACGACCCTGAGCGCCATGCGCCTCTGCACCCGACGCAGCATAGTCATGCTGCGCCGGGAGGCAGCCAGGTCGTCCGCCCAGACGGGGGCCCCGAATAGGGCCACCGACTGGACCATTGCCACATAGAGGCGACGAACTCGGCCCGCCGGGCCCCCCAGGTTGGGCAGGATCCGGCCCAGAGCCGCAACCATCCTTTCCAACCGGGGGACCAGGCAGCGGAAATGCTCCTCGAAACGTCAGTGGCTATCGAGGATCAGCCCTAGATACCTGATCTGGGGCTTCACCTCGATGTCAGCCCCACCCACCCGGATCAGAGGGGGTGGCGGATCCTGCCGAGGTGAATGAAACGCAATCACCTCGGTCTTATGGACCGCCACCGTCATCCCCATCCCCCTGATCCGGTCGACGACGCGTTGCGACCCCTCCTCCGCGCGATGCATGGCCCTCCCCCAGTGCGCCCCGACGGCCAGCACCAGTGTGTCATCCGCATAACACACCGTGCTGACGCCGTCGGGGAGGTCGGCCCGCAACACCGAGTCGTACGCGATGTTCCACAGGAGTGGCCCGAGGACCGACCCCTACGGAACACCGCAGTACACCTCCCTCCGCATATCACCATCCCGGCCCGGATACTCGATCCACCTGCCGCGGAGATAATCCCCGACGACCGCCCTGAGACAAGGGGGGACTCGATGATATTCGAGTCCCCTCCTTATCTCTTCCCAGGGGAGGGTGTTAAAGGCATTGGCAATATCCAAGGATATTGCCAATGCCACCCCTCCCCGGGAGACGGCCGCCTCCGAGAGGGCCCTCATACGACCTATCGCGTCGATAGTCGATCGGCCCCCCCGGAAACCGAACTGGCAGTCGGCCAGACCGGGATCACCCCGCGACAGGTGCTCGACGAGGCGGGCAGCAATCACACGCTCGAAGAGCTTGCCCACCTCGTCGAGGTGACAAATGGGCCGGTATGCGGAGGGAGACTCCGCGGGCCGACCCTCCTTCCGGAGGAGGACCATCCTCGCCACCTTCCAACTGGGGGGGAATCGCCCGTCCCTCAGGCAGCGGTCGAACAACCGCCTGAGGTCGGCTCCAAGGACGCCCTGGGTCAAGACCCAAACCCGGCCGGGCACACCATCCGGACCCGGGGCCGTGTTACGAACCCCGAGCCGTCTGATGGCCGCTGCCAGCTCCTCCTGCGTGACCCCCAGCTCGGCCGTCCACTCCACTGGGACAGCCGCCGCCGCCGGAGGACGCGGTCCCCTCTCCCCAATTGGGAAGAGTGTATTGACCACGTCCTCCAGCAGCCGGGGGTCAAGACCCTCGGTGACGGGGGGCGCACACGGGCGGAGCTTATTCAGCACCACCTTATATGGGCGCCCCCATGGATCGTCATCAAGGGTCTGGAGGAGCTCCTTCCATGCCTGGGTCTTGGCCCGTTTGATGGCGACCTGCAGAGCAACCCGCGCCACGCGGTATGCTCCATACAGGTCATCAGCTGCCCTCGCTCGCGCCACGCCGTCGCCTGTACGTTGACGACGGCGCGCGCGGGTGTACTGGCGTCGGGCGCGGACAGTCGCGACTCGCAACTCCGCGATCGCGTCTGACCACCAGCACACCGCCCGGCGAGGAGAAGCCCGCCCGACCCGAGGCATCCCCGCGTCGCAAATACCCGCGACCAATGCTCCGAGCCGGGCGACCTCCTCCTCTATGCTCGGCAACTCGGCCGCTCCCTGCGGCCAAGTTGCAGCGAGGGCAGCTGCCATCAGGGCGTCCTTGTCCAGGCGCCGAAGCGCCCAGCGGCGTGGTAGGGCGCCACGCAGGCGGCCGTGTCGTGATGCACTCGCGGCGGCAGAGACCTCCATCCGGATGTACCGGTGATCGGAGAGTGTCTCTGCCCCCGCGACCACGTGCCAACCCGACACCATGCGCACGGCGTTGGGGGTCGCGAATCCAACATCCACGATGGACCCCCCATATCGCCGCACGCATGTGTGCTCCGACCCCCGGTTCAATACCCGGAGGTCGAGCCCCGCCGCCCAATCGCCCAGGATCCCGCCGCGAACGGAGGTCCTGGGGGATCCCCAAGCCACCGACTTGGCATTAAAATCCCCCAGGACCAGCACCGGCCGGGCCGCGTAGCGCTGCACGCATGCCGCGACCTCGGCCAAGTACAGCTCGAACGCAGCGTGACCGCTACGGGGCGAAATGTAGCACCCCACCACAGCGACTCCCCCCCAGTCCACGGCGACGAATCCCCGACCGCGCTCCAACAAGGAGAACGGTGGGGACCCGTCGCCCCCTCCCCATACCGTCGCCACCAAGCCGTCCGCGTCGCCCACCCAATGAGGGTGATCAGGGACGCGGTACTGCTCGGCGGCGACCGCCAGGCCAACCCCCCACTCCGCGAGGACTTGGGACATCAAGTCCTGTGCCGCGCGGCAGTGGTTGAGGTTGGCCTGGAGGAGGAGGCGGGGCGGCATTAATTAATGTCTGCGCCAGCCTCCTCCCGGCCGTCCGTCCCCGTAGCACCGTCCACCTCCATGGAGGACGATGCCACCGCCCTCGGCACCGGAGCCGGTGCAGCCCGCCTCTTCCTCTCCTTCCGGGAGGGGGGGGGAGCACTTCTTGCTCCCCACCCTGTGATCGGCTGGCCTCCCCATGTCCGCACACAGCGGGCAGTGGGGGGCCGCCGAGCACTGGCTCGCACGGTGCTCTTTGGCACCGCAGCGGTAACACTGACCGCTGCGGTCCACCGGCGAGGTGCACCACTGCCTCACGTGCCCCAATTCGAGGCAGCGGTGACACTGGAGCGGGCGCGGCGCGAGGATTTCCACTCGCGCCGAAACCCACCCCACCAACACCCTCCCGGATTCCGCCACCTTACGGGCGGCGGAGAGGGGGCACCGGGCCCACACCGACCCGAGGCCGGAGGGCGACCTGCGGATCTTTCCGATCCGCAGGTCCTCCACAGGACAGTCCCCCGCTCTCGCAAGGGCACGGGACACATCCTGTGCGCTGACCGAGTCGTCCAGCCCACAAACGCGCATCTCCGTGCGCTTCGTGGGCCGGGCGACCCGGACACCTCGCTCGCCCAGCTGCTCCCGGAGCCTCTGGGCGAGACGATCCGCCTTCGCGCCGCCTTCTGCACCGGGGATCTCCAGCAAGAGACCCCCGGTCACGGCCCTCTTCGCCCTCACGGAGGCGATGCCCAGCTCTTCCAGGGAGATATTCTCCCTGGCGAGCCGCATCGCCTCCGCGAGGGTCAGGTCGCCCCCCTGCGCAACGGTCAGCGTCACCGCTGCCGTTTTTGGGGGACGACCTGGTCGTGCCTTCCCGACCTTCGCGGCCTTTACCTTGGCCGCCGACGGCGGAGGCGGAGGCTGCGGTTGCGAGACCTTCCTCGCCGCCCGCTTCGCCTTCCGCCCCACCACCTCACTCCACGCCACCCCCCCTTGGGAGGGTGCTGTGGAGGACGCGACCACCGCGACCACGGGTACACCACCCCCCTTGGGGGTCGCGACCCGGGGCCCTGGTGCCGCAACGCTGGGCGGAGCCTTCACTCCGCCCTTCTTTGCCTTCCCCGACTGTACCGGAACAGGTCGGGGAGGCACCGCCTTCCTGCTGACCGCTCTTCCGGCGAGGAGCTCCTCCCGGAAGGCGGCCAGCTTGCCATCAATCATGTCCCCAATCCTCCTCAGAAGATCGTCTTCTGAGAAGGACGGGGACTTCTTCACGGGCGGAGTGCGGGTGGAGGGGCCCGCGGTGCCCCGCACCACTGCCGCCGCACTCCGCTTATTTACCTCCGCCGAGGGACGCGGCGGTGGAGGAGGAGGGAGGATGGGAGGGAGGGCCGCGCTGTTCCACAGCGCCTCTGCCCTCCTCCTCCCCTGTCGCTCCTCCTCCAACAGGAGCTGCAGACGGGCGTTCCGCCCTCTGAGCTCCCGCGCCGCCTCCCTCATTTCTTCCGCCGCGGCCTTCAGGGCCTCCGCGCCACCGCTTTTCTGCCCCTTAAAGGCGCAGGCAGCGGCGACTTTCTCCACCCGCCTCAGGGACGAGGAGATCCTCTCCGATATCTCCTCGGTCACCTCGTCCCTGAGGCAACTCAGCCTCACCGACGGGCTCATCGCCCCGCCCACCTCGACGACGGCCTGCCCCGTCCTCTTCCTCTTAGAGCCTATGTGGCTCGTGCTGGAGGAGAAGGACGAGACCGACGCCGTCTCGTCGTCCTCCTCCACCCTCCACGAAGCCGGACCTGGCGCTGAGTGGGGCGCGAGCGCCGCCACCCTAACCCCAACCCCGTCTCCGTCCTCCCCAACCGACAAAACCCGCCCCATCCCCATTTTATTTTCTGTGTCCATAATAATCCCACGAGATGGTCGGAAATAAAGGCCCACCCGGGCAGAGCCGCCTTACCCGGGTAAGCCTAATACTCCGGGGGCTCGGCAGGATCCCCGGAGGTGGTCGCTTGGGATTGGGCCTTCTCCCCCAACCATGCATCTCATCGCCGCGTACCATAGCTTAGGATTGGAGGGCGATTTTATAGAGTCGCCATACTCGTGGCCCAGGCGGTTAAGCCAAGACCCCCGTTCCTCCTGCCGTCACGTACCATTCACAAAACCAATAGGGAATTGTGAATGGGTCGTTGTGACGACCAACAGGAGGCTTACGGTGTGTGTATGACTCGGGTACCCCGGGTTCGTTAAGCCCGTACTGCAGCTGAAAGGCTGGCAGCCCCTGAGGGGATCTGGCGCATACTTTCGCATTTCTCGCATACTTGTTGGCCAGATCCTGGCCTTTTTCTGGTTTGGATCACGTAGTAATGTGGTACCACACTGAAACAGTCAATCAAAGCTGGTTTCGATTAGTATTTTAGGGGATAACGCCGGTTATGTCTGGGTTAGGTCTGGTATTTGCTCTCATCTGGCTCGTACTTTCGCATTTTTCGCTTACTTGATGGCCAGATCTCGGGTTTTTTGTGGTTTGGATCCCGTCGTAATGTGGTTCGACACCGAAACAGTCAATTAAACCTGGGTACGATTAATATTTTGGAGGATAACACTGGTTATGTCTGGGTTAGTTCTGGTATTTGCAATCATCTGGCTCATACTTACGCGTTTTTCGCATACTTGTTGGGCAGATCCTGGGTTTTTTCTTGTTTGTATAACGTAGTAATGAGGAACCACACTGAGACACTCAATAAAAGCTGGTTCCGATTAGTATTTTTGGGGACACCGCTGGTTATGTCTGGGTTAGTTCTGGTATTTGCAATCATCTGGCTTATACTTTCGCGTTTTTCGCATACTTGTTGGCCGGATCCTGGCCTTTTTCTGGTTTGGATCACGTAGTAATGCGGTACCACACCGAAACAATCAATTAAACCTGGTTGCGCTTGATATTTTAGAGGATAACGCCGGTTGTGTCTGGGTTAGGTCTGGTATTTGCCCTCATCTGGCTCGTACTTTCGTATTTTTCGCATACTTGTTGAGCAGATCCTGGGTTTTTTCTGGTTTGGATAACGTAGTAATGTGGTACCACACTGAAACACTCAATAAAAGCTGGTTCCGATTAATAGTTTGGAGGATAACGCTGGTTACGTTTGGGTTAGTTCTGGTATTTGCACTCATCTGGCTCGTACTTTCGCATTTTTCGCATACATGTTGGCCAGATCCAGGGCTTTTTCTGGTTAGGATCACGTAGTAATGTGGTACAACACCGAAATAGTCAATTAAACATTGTGCCGAATAATATTTTAGAGGACAACGCTCGTTATGTCTGGGTTAGTTCTGGTATTTGCAATCATCTGGCTCATACTTTCGCATTTTTCACATACTAGAATGGCCAGATCGTTGGCTCTTTCTGGTTTGGATAACGTAGTAATGTGGTACCACACTGTAACAGTCAATTGAATCTGATTCCGATTAATATTTTAGAGGATACCGCCGGTTAGGTCTGGGTTACGTCTGGTATTTGCAATCATCTGCCTCATACTTTTGCATTTTTCGCAAACTTGTTGGCCAGATCCTGGGTTTTTTCTGGTTAGGATCACGTATTAACGTGGTACCACACTGAAATTGTCAATAAAAACTGGTTCCAATTAATATTTTAGAGGATAACGCCGGTTATGTGTGGGTTAGGTCTGGTATTTGCAATCATCTGGCTCATACTTTCGTTTTTTTCGCATATTTGTTGGCCAGATCCTGGAGTTTTTCTGGTTTGGATCACGTAGTATGTGGCACCACACTGAAACAGTCAACTAATCCTGGTTTCGATCAATATTTCAGAGGATAACACCGGTTAGGTCTGGGTTACGTCTGGTAATTGCAATCATCTTCCTCATACTTTCGCGTTTTTCGCATACTTGATGGCCGGATCCTGGCCTTTTTCTGGTTTGGATCACGTAGTAATGCGGTACCACACCGAAACAATCAATTAAACCTGGTTGCGCTTGATATTTTAGAGGATAACGCCGGTTGTGTCTGGGTTAGGTCTGGTATTTGCCCTCATCTGGCTCGTACTTTCGTATTTTTCGCATACTTGTTGAGCAGATCCTGGGTTTTTTCTGGTTTGGATAACGTAGTAATGTGGTACCACACTGAAACACTCAATAAAAGCTGGTTCCGATTAATAGTTTGGAGGATAACGCTGGTTACGTTTGGGTTAGTTCTGGTATTTGCACTCATCTGGCTCGTACTTTCGCATTTTTCGCATACATGTTGGCCAGATCCAGGGCTTTTTCTGGTTAGGATCACGTAGTAATGTGGTACAACACCGAAATAGTCAATTCAACATTGTGCCGAATAATATTTTAGAGGACAACGCTCGTTATGTCTGGGTTAGTTCTGGTATTTGCAATCATCTGGCTCATACTTTCGCATTTTTCACATACTAGAATGGCCAGATCGTTGGCTCTTTCTGGTTTGGATAACGTAGTAATGTGGTACCACACTGTAACAGTCAATTGAATCTGATTCCGATTAATATTTTAGAGGATACCGCCGGTTAGGTCTGGGTTACGTCTGGTATTTGCAATCATCTGCCTCATACTTTTGCATTTTTCGCAAACTTGTTGGCCAGATCCTGGGTTTTTTCTGGTTAGGATCACGTATTAACGTGGTACCAAACTGAAATTGTCAATAAAAACTGGTTCCAATTAATATCTTAGAGGATAACGCCGGTTATGTGTGGGTTAGGTCTGGTATTTGCAATCATCTGGCTCATACTTTCGCGTTTTTCGCATACTTGTTGGCCGGATCCTGGCCTTTTTCTGGTTTGGATCACGTAGTAATGCGGTACCACACCGAAACAATCAATTAAACCTGGTTGCCCTTGATATTTTAGGGGATAACACCGGTTAGGTCAGGGTTAGGACTGGTATTGGCAAACATCTGCCTCATACTTTCGCATTTTTCGCATACTTGTTCGCCAGATCCTGGGCTTTTTCTGACTTGGGTCACGCAGTAATGTGGTACCACACTGAAACAGTCAGTAAAACCTGGTTCCGATTAATATTTTAGTGGATAACGCCGGTTATGTCTGGGTTAGTTCTGGTATTTGCAATCATATGGCTCATCCTTTCGCATTTTTGGCATACTTTTTGGCCACATCCTGGGTTTTCTCTGGTTTGCATCAGGTAGTAATGTGGTGCCACACCGAAACAGTCAATTAAGCCTGGTTGCGTTTAATATTTTAGAGGTTAACGCCGGTTAAGTCTGGGTTAGGTCTGGTATTTGCCATCATCTAGCTCATCCTTTCGCATTTTTCGCATACTTGAATGGCCAGATCCTGGGTTTTTTTCTGGTTAGGATCACGTATTAATGTGGCGCCACACTGAAATAGTCAATTAAACCTGGATTCGATCAATATTTTAGAGGACAACACAGGTTAGGTTTGTGTACGGCCTGGTATTTGCAATAATCTGCCTCATACTTTCGCATCTTTCGCATACTTGTTGGCCAGATCCTGGGTTTTTTTCTGGTTAGGATCACGTACTAATGTTGTACCACACAGAAGTAGTAACTAAAACCTGGTTCCGATTAATATTTTAGAGGATAACGCCGGTTAGATCTGGGTTGTGTCTGGTATTTGCCGTCCTCTGCCTGATACTTTCGCACCTTTCGCATACTTGTTGGCCAGATCGTGGGTTTTTTCTGGTTTGGATCACGTAGCAAAGTGGTACCACATCGAAGCAGTCAATTAAGCCTGGTTGCGATTAATATTTTAGGGGATAACGACGGTTATGTCTGGGTTTGGTCTGGTATTTGCCATCATCTAGCTCATAGTTTCGCAATTTTCACATACTTGAATGGCCAGATCCTGGGTTTTTCTCTGGTTAGGATCACGTATTAATGTGGCGCCACACTGAAACAGTCAAGAAAACCTGGTTTCGAACAATATTTCAGAGGATAACACAGATTAGGTCTGGGTTACGAAATGGTATATGCAATCATCTGCCTCATACTTTCGCATTTTTCGCATACTTGTTGGCCAGATCCTGGGCATTTTCTGATTTGGATCACGTAGTAATGTGGTACCACACTGTAACAGTCAACTAATCCTGCTTTCGATCAATATTTCAGAGGATAACACCGGTTAGGTCTGGGTTACGTCTGGTATTTGCAATTAGCTGCCTCATACTTTCGCAATTTTCGCACACTTAAAGGCCATATCCTGGGTTTTTTTCTGGTTAGGATCACGTATTAATGTGGTGCCACCCTGAAATATTCCATTCAACCTGGATTCGATCAATATTGTAGAGGCTGACACCGGTTGTGTCTGGGTTGCGTCTGGTATTTGCAATCATCTGCCTCATACTTTCGCATTTTTCGCACACTTGTTGGCCAGATACTGGGCTTTTTCTGATTTGGATCACCTAGTAATGCGGTACCACACAGAAGTAATCAATAAAACCTCGCTCGGATTAATATTTTAGAGGATAACGCCGGTTAGGTCTGGGTTGCGTCCGGTATTTGCAGTCACCTGTCTGATACTTTCGCACCTTTCGCGTACTTGTTGGCCAGGTCCTGGGTCTTTTTCTGGATAGCATCACGTATTAATGTGGTACCACACTGATATAATCAATAAAACCTTGTTCCGATTAATATTTTAGAGGAGAACGCCGGTTATGCCTGGGTTAGATCTGGTATTTGCCATCATCTAGCTCATACTTTCGCAATTTCCCCTTACCTGAATGGCCAGATCCTGGGCTTTTTCTGGTATGGGTCACGTACTAATGTGGTACCACACTGAAACAGTCAAGTAAACCTGGTTTCGAACAATATTTCAGAGGATAACACCGGTTAGACCTGGGTTACGACTGGTATACGCATTCATCTGCCTCATACCTTTGCATTTTTCGCATACTTGTTGGCCAGATCCTGGGCTTCTTCTGATTTGGATCACGTAGTAATATGGTACCACACTGTAACAGTCAACTAATCCTGGATTCGATCGATATTTTAGAGGCTGACACCGGTCAGGTCTTGGTTGCGTCTGGTATTTGCAACCATATGGCTCATCCTTTCGCATTTTTGGCATACTATTTGGCCACATCCTGGGTTTTTTCTGGTTTGGATCACGTACTAATGTGGTACCACACTGAAATAATCTATAAAACCTTGTTCCGATCAATATTTTAGGGGATAACACCGGTTAGGTCTGGGTTAGGTCTGGTATTTGCAAACGTCTGCCTCATACTTTCGCATACTTCGCATACTTGTTGGCCGGATCCTGGGACTTTTTCTGGATAGCATCACGTATTAATGTGGTACCACACTGAAATAGTCAATAAAACCTGGTTTCGATCAATATTTTAGGGGATAACACCGGTTAGGTCTGGGTTAGGTCTGGTATTTGCAATGATCTGCCTGGTACTTTCCCAACTTTCGCATACTTGTTAGCCAGATCCTGGGTTTTTTTCTGGTTAGGATCACGTATTAAAGTGGTACCACACGGAAATATTCCATTCAACCTGGATTCGATCAATATTGTAGAGGCTGACACCGGTTGTGTCTGGGTTGCGTCTGGCATTCGTAATCATCCGGCTCATACTTTCGTATTTTTCGCAAACTTTTTGGCCTAATCCTGGGTTTTTTTCTGGTTAGGATCACGTATTAACTTGGTACCGCACTGAAATAGTAAATAAAACCTGGTTCCGATTAATATTTTAGAGGAGAACGCCGGTTATGCCTGGGTTAGATCTGGTATTTGCCATCATCTAGCTCATACTTTCGCATTTCTCGCATACCTGAATGGCCAGACCCTGGGCTTTCTCTGGTATGGGTCACGTATTAATGTGGTACCACACTGAAACAGTCAAGTAAACCTGGTTTCGAACAATATTTCAGAGGATAACACCGGTTAGATCTGGGTTACGACTGGTATACGCATTCATCTGCCTCATACTTTCGCATTTTTCGCATACTTGTTGGCCAGATCCTGGGCTTCTTCTGATTTGGATCACGTAGTAATATGGTACCACACTGTAACAGTCAACTAATCCTGGATTCGATCGATATTGTAGAGGCTGACACCGGTCAGGTCTTGGTTGCGTCTGGTATTTGCAATCATATGGCTCATCCTTTCGCATTTTTCGCATACTTGTTGGCCAGATACTGGGCTTTTTCTGGTTAGGATCACGTATTAAAGTGGTACCACACTGGAGCAGTCAATTAAACCTTGTTTCGAATAATATTTCAGAGGATAACACCGATTAGGTTTGTGTTTTGTCTTGTATTTGCAACCATCTGCCTCATACTTACGCATATTTCGCATACTTGTTGGCCAGATCCTGGGTTTTTTCTGGTTTGTATCACGTAGTAATGTGGTACAACACCGAAATAGCCAATTCAACATTGTGCCGAATAATATTTTAGAGGACAACGCTCGTTATGTCTGAGTTAGGTCTGGTATTTGCAATAATCTGCCTCATACCTTCGCATCTTTCGCATACTTGTTGGCCGGATCCTGGGATTTTTTCTGGTTAGGATCACGTACTAATGTTGTACCACACAGAAGTAGTCAATAAAACCTGGTTCCTATTAATATTTTAGAGGATAACGCCGGCTAGGACTGGGTTGCGTCTGGTATTTGCTGTCATCTGCCTGATACTTTCGCAACTTTCGCATTCTTGTTGGGAAGGTCCTGGGTTTTTTTTCTGGTTAGCATCACGTATTAATGTGGTACCACACTGAAATAGTCAATAAAACCTGGTTTTGAGCAATATTTTAGGCGATAACACCGGTTAGGTCTGGGTTAGGTCTGGTATTTGCAATCATCTGGCTCATACTTTCGCACTTTTCGCATACATGTTGGCAAATCCTGAGCTTTTTCTAATATGGATCACGTACTTATGAGGCACCACACTAAAACAGTCAATTAAACGTGGTTCCGAGTAATACTTTGGAAGATAACGCCGGTTATGTCTGGGTTAGGTCTTGTATTTGCATTAATCATGCTCATACTTTCGCATCTTCCGCATACTTGTTGGCCAGATCCTGGGCTTTTTCTGGTTAGGATCACGTAGTAATGTGGCACCACACCGAAACAGTCAATAAAACCTGGTTCCGATTAATATTTTGGAGGATAACGCCGGTTAGGTCTGGGTTAGTTCTGGTATTTGCCATCATCTAGCTCATACTTTCGCATCTTTCGCATACTTGTTGGCCGGATCCTGGGATTTTTTCTGGTTAGGATCACGTACTAACGTTGTACCACACAGAAGTAGTCAATAAAACCTGGTTCCGATTAATATTTTAGAGGATAACGCCGGTTAGGACTGGGTTGCGTCTGGTATTTGCTGTCATCTGCCAGATACTTTCGCAACTTTCGCATTCTTGTTGGGTAGGTCCTGGGTTTTTTTCTGGTTAGGATCACGTATTAATGTGGTACCACACTGAAATAGTCAATAAAACCTGGTTTTGAGCAATATTTTAGGCGATAACACCGGCCATATCTGGGTTAGGTCTGGTATTTGCCATCATCTAGCTCATACTTTCGCATCTTTCGCATACTTGTTGGCCAGATCCAGGGCTTTTTCTGATTTGGATCACGTACTAACGTGGTACCACACTAAAACAGTCAATTAAACGCGGTTCCGAGTAATATATTGGAGGATAACGCCGGTCATATCTGGGTTAGGTCTGGTATTTGCCATCACCTAGCTCATACTTTCGCATTTTTCGCATACTTGTTGTCCTGATCCTGGGCTTTTTCTTGTTTGTATCACGTAGGAATGTGGTACCACACTGAAACAGTCAAGGGTGGTTTCGATCAATATTTTAGAGGATAACACTGGTTAGGTCTGGGTTACGTCTGGTATTTCCAATCATCTGCCTGATACTTTCGCATTTTTCGCATACTTGTTGGCCACATCCTGGGCTTTTTCTGATTAGGATCACGTAGTAATGTGGTACCACACTGATACAGTCTTTTAAACCTGGTTTCGATCAACATTTTACGGGATAACACCGGTTAGGTCTAGGTTACGTCTGGTATTTGCAATCATCATCCTCATACTTTCGCATTTTTCGCATACTTGTGGGCCAGATCCTGGGCTTTTTCTGATTTGGATCATGTAGTAATGTGGTACTACACTGAAGTAGTAAATAAGACCTGGTTTTGATCAATATTTTAGGGGATAACACCGGTTAGGTCTGGGTTAGGACTGGTATTACCAATCATCTGGCTCATACTTTCGCATCTTTCGCATACTTGTTGGCCAGATACTGGGTCTTTTTCTGGATAGGATCACGTATTAATGTGGTACCACACTGAAATAGTCAATAAAACCTGGTTTTGAACAATATTTTAGGCGATAACGCCGGTTATGTCTGGGTTAGGTCTTGTATTTGCCATCATCTAGCTCATACTTTCGCATCTTTCGCATACTTGTTGGCCAGATCCTGGGCTTTTTCTGATTTGGATCACGTACTAATGTGGTACCAGACTAAAACAGTCAATTAAACGCGGTTCCGAGTAATATATTGGAGGATAACGCCGGCCATATCTGGGTTAGGTCTGGTATTTGCCATCACCTAGCTCATACTTTCGCATTTTTCGCATACTTGTTGGCCTGATCCTGGACTTTTTCTTGTTTGTATCACGTAGTAATGTGGTACCACACTGAAACAGTCAAGGGTGGTTTCGATCAATATTTTAGAGGATAACACCGGTTACGTCTGGGTTAGGACTGGTATTACCAATCATCTGGCTCATACTTTCGCATCTTTCGCATACTTGTTGGGTAGGTCCTGGGTTTTTTTCTGGATAGGATCACGTATTAATGTGGTACCACACTGAAACAGTCAATAAAACCTGGTTCCGATTAATATTTTGGAGGATAACGCCGGTTATGTCTGGGTTAGTTCTGGTATTTGCCATCATCTAGCTCATACTTTCCCATTTTTCGCATACTTGGATGGCAAGATCCTGGGCTTTTTCTGATTAGGATCACGTAGTAATGTGGTACCACACTGATACAGTCTTTTAAACCTGGTTTCGATCAATATTTTAGGGGATAACACCGGTTAGGTCTGGGTTACGTCTGGTATTCGTAATCATCCGGCTCATACTTTCGTATTTTTCGCAAACTTTTTGGCCTAATCCTGGGTTTTTTTCTGGTTAGGATCACGTATTAACTTGGTACCGCACTGAAATAGTAAATAAAACCTGGTTCCGATTAATATTTTAGAGGAGAACGCCGGTTATGCCTGGGTTTGATCTGGTATTTGCCATCATCTAGCTCATACTTTCGCATTTTTCGCATACCTGAATGGCCAGACCCTGGGCGTTCTCTGGTATGGGTCACGTATTAATGTGGTACCACACTGAAACAGTCAAGTAAACCTGGTTTCGAACAATATTTCAGAGGATAACAGCGGTTAGATCTGGGTTACGACTGGTATACGCATTCATCTGCCTCATACTTTCGCATTTTTCGCATACTTGTTGGCCAGATCCTGGGCTTCTTCTGATTTGGATCACGTAGTAATATGGTACCACACTGTAACAGTCAACTAATCCTGGATTCGATCGATATTGTAGAGGCTGACACTGGTCAGGTCTTGGTTGCGTCTGGTATTTGCAATCATATGGCTCATCCTTTCGCATTTTTCGCATACTTGTTGGCCAGATACTGGGCTTTTTCTGGTTAGGATCACGTATTAAAGTGGTACCACACTGAAGCAGTCAATTAAACCTTGTTTCGAATAATATTTCAGAGGATAACACCGATTAGGTTTGTGTTTTGTCTTGTATTTGCAACCATCTGCCTCATACTTACGCATATTTCGCATACTTGTTGGCCAGATCCTGGGTTTTTTCTGGTTTGTATCACGTAGTAATGTGGTACAACACCGAAATAGCCAATTCAACATTGTGCCGAATAATATTTTAGAGGACAACGCTCGTTATGTCTGAGTTAGGTCTGGTATTTGCAATAATCTGCCTCATACTTTCGCATCTTTCGCATACTTGTTGGCCGGATCCTGGGATTTTTTCTGGTTAGGATCACGTACTAATGTTGTACCACACAGAAGTAGTCAATAAAACCTGGTTCCTATTAATATTTTAGAGGATAACGCCGGTTAGGTCTGGGTTGCGTCTGGTATTTGCTGTCATCTGCCTGATACTTTCGCAACTTTCGCATTCTTGTTGGGAAGGTCCTGGGTTTTTTTCTGGTTAGGATCACGTATTAATGTGGTACCACACTGAAATAGTCAATAAAACCTGGTTTTGAGCAATATTTTAGGCGATAACACCGGTTAGGTCTGGGTTAGGTCTGGTATTTGCAATCATCTGGCTCATACTTTCGCACTTTTCGCATACATGTTGGCAAATCCTGAGCTTTTTCTAATATGGATCACGTACTTATGTGGCACCACACTAAAACAGTCAATTAAACGTGGTTCCGAGTAATACTTTGGAAGATAACGCCGGTTATGTCTGGGTTAGGTCTTGTATTTGCATTAATCATGCTCATACTTTCGCATCTTCCGCATACTTGTTGGCCAGATCCTGGGCTTTTTCTGGTTAGGATCACGTAGTAATGTGGCACCACACCGAAACAGTCAATAAAACCTGGTTCCGATTAATATTTTGGAGGATAACGCCGGTTAGGTCTGGGTTAGTTCTGGTATTTGCCATCATCTAGCTCATACTTTCGCATCTTTCGCATACTTGTTGGCCGGATCCTGGGATTTTTTCTGGTTAGGATCACGTACTAACGTTGTACCACACAGAAGTAGTCAATAAAACCTGGTTCCGATTAATATTTTAGAGGATAACGCCGGTTAGGACTGGGTTGCGTCTGGTATTTGCTGTCATCTGCCAGATACTTTCGCAACTTTCGCATTCTTGTTGGGTAGGTCCTGGGTTTTTTTCTGGTTAGGATCACGTATTAATGTGGTACCACACTGAAATAGTCAATAAAACCTGGTTTTGAGCAATATTTTAGGCGATAACACCGGCCATATCTGGGTTAGGTCTGGTATTTGCCATCATCTAGCTCATACTTTCGCATCTTTCGCATACTTGTTGGCCAGATCCAGGGCTTTTTCTGATTTGGATCACGTACTAACGTGGTACCACACTAAAACAGTCAATTAAACGCGGTTCCGAGTAATATATTGGAGGATAACGCCGGTCATATCTGGGTTAGGTCTGGTATTTGCCATCACCTAGCTCATACTTTCGCATTTTTCGCATACTTGTTGTCCTGATCCTGGGCTTTTTCTTGTTTGTATCACGTAGGAATGTGGTACCACACTGAAACAGTCAAGGGTGGTTTCGATCAATATTTTAGAGGATAACACTGGTTAGGTCTGGGTTACGTCTGGTATTTCCAATCATCTGCCTGATACTTTCGCATTTTTCGCATACTTGTTGGCCACATCCTGGGCTTTTTCTGATTAGGATCACGTAGTAATGTGGTACCACACTGATACAGTCTTTTAAACCTGGTTTCGATCAACATTTTACGGGATAACACCGGTTAGGTCTAGGTTACGTCTGGTATTTGCAATCATCATCCTCATACTTTCGCATTTTTCGCATACTTGTGGGCCAGATCCTGGGCTTTTTCTGATTTGGATCATGTAGTAATGTGGTACTACACTGAAGTAGTAAATAAGACCTGGTTTTGATCAATATTTTAGGGGATAACACCGGTTAGGTCTGGGTTAGGACTGGTATTACCAATCATCTGGCTCATACTTTCGCATCTTTCGCATACTTGTTGGCCAGATACTGGGTCTTTTTCTGGATAGGATCACGTATTAATGTGGTACCACACTGAAATAGTCAATAAAACCTGGTTTTGAACAATATTTTAGGCGATAACGCCGGTTATGTCTGGGTTAGGTCTTGTATTTGCCATCATCTAGCTCATACTTTCGCATCTTTCGCATACTTGTTGGCCAGATCCTGGGCTTTTTCTGATTTGGATCACGTACTAATGTGGTACCAGACTAAAACAGTCAATTAAACGCGGTTCCGAGTAATATATTGGAGGATAACGCCGGCCATATCTGGGTTAGGTCTGGTATTTGCCATCACCTAGCTCATACTTTCGCATTTTTCGCATACTTGTTGGCCTGATCCTGGACTTTTTCTTGTTTGTATCACGTAGTAATGTGGTACCACACTGAAACAGTCAAGGGTGGTTTCGATCAATATTTTAGAGGATAACACCGGTTACGTCTGGGTTAGGACTGGTATTACCAATCATCTGGCTCATACTTTCGCATCTTTCGCATACTTGTTGGGTAGGTCCTGGGTTTTTTTCTGGATAGGATCACGTATTAATGTGGTACCACACTGAAACAGTCAATAAAACCTGGTTCCGATTAATATTTTGGAGGATAACGCCGGTTATGTCTGGGTTAGTTCTGGTATTTGCCATCATCTAGCTCATACTTTCCCATTTTTCGCATACTTGGATGGCAAGATCCTGGGCTTTTTCTGATTAGGATCACGTAGTAATGTGGTACCACACTGATACAGTCTTTTAAACCTGGTTTCGATCAATATTTTAGGGGATAACACCGGTTAGGTCTGGGTTACGTCTGGTATTCGTAATCATCCGGCTCATACTTTCGTATTTTTCGCAAACTTTTTGGCCTAATCCTGGGTTTTTTTCTGGTTAGGATCACGTATTAACTTGGTACCGCACTGAAATAGTAAATAAAACCTGGTTCCGATTAATATTTTAGAGGAGAACGCCGGTTATGCCTGGGTTTGATCTGGTATTTGCCATCATCTAGCTCATACTTTCGCATTTTTCGCATACCTGAATGGCCAGACCCTGGGCGTTCTCTGGTATGGGTCACGTATTAATGTGGTACCACACTGAAACAGTCAAGTAAACCTGGTTTCGAACAATATTTCAGAGGATAACAGCGGTTAGATCTGGGTTACGACTGGTATACGCATTCATCTGCCTCATACTTTCGCATTTTTCGCATACTTGTTGGCCAGATCCTGGGCTTCTTCTGATTTGGATCACGTAGTAATATGGTACCACACTGTAACAGTCAACTAATCCTGGATTCGATCGATATTGTAGAGGCTGACACTGGTCAGGTCTTGGTTGCGTCTGGTATTTGCAATCATATGGCTCATCCTTTCGCATTTTTCGCATACTTGTTGGCCAGATACTGGGCTTTTTCTGGTTAGGATCACGTATTAAAGTGGTACCACACTGAAGCAGTCAATTAAACCTTGTTTCGAATAATATTTCAGAGGATAACACCGATTAGGTTTGTGTTTTGTCTTGTATTTGCAACCATCTGCCTCATACTTACGCATATTTCGCATACTTGTTGGCCAGATCCTGGGTTTTTTCTGGTTTGTATCACGTAGTAATGTGGTACAACACCGAAATAGCCAATTCAACATTGTGCCGAATAATATTTTAGAGGACAACGCTCGTTATGTCTGAGTTAGGTCTGGTATTTGCAATAATCTGCCTCATACTTTCGCATCTTTCGCATACTTGTTGGCCGGATCCTGGGATTTTTTCTGGTTAGGATCACGTACTAATGTTGTACCACACAGAAGTAGTCAATAAAACCTGGTTCCTATTAATATTTTAGAGGATAACGCCGGTTAGGACTGGGTTGCGTCTGGTATTTGCTGTCATCTGCCTGATACTTTCGCAACTTTCGCATTCTTGTTGGGAAGGTCCTGGGTTTTTTTCTGGTTAGGATCACGTATTAATGTGGTACCACACTGAAATAGTCAATAAAACCTGGTTTTGAGCAATATTTTAGGCGATAACACCGGTTAGGTCTGGGTTAGGTCTGGTATTTGCAATCATCTGGCTCATACTTTCGCACTTTTCGCATACATGTTGGCAAATCCTGAGCTTTTTCTAATATGGATCACGTACTTATGTGGCACCACACTAAAACAGTCAATTAAACGTGGTTCCGAGTAATACTTTGGAAGATAACGCCGGTTATGTCTGGGTTAGGTCTTGTATTTGCATTAATCATGCTCATACTTTCGCATCTTCCGCATACTTGTTGGCCAGATCCTGGGCTTTTTCTGGTTTGGATCACGTAGTAATGTGGCACCACACCGAAACAGTCAATAAAACCTGGTTCCGATTAATATTTTGGAGGATAACGCCGGTTAGGTCTGGGTTAGTTCTGGTATTTGCCATCATCTAGCTCATACTTTCGCATCTTTCGCATACTTGTTGGCCGGATCCTGGGATTTTTTCTGGTTAGGATCACGTACTAACGTTGTACCACACAGAAGTAGTCAATAAAACCTGGTTCCGATTAATATTTTAGAGGATAACGCCGGTTAGGACTGGGTTGCGTCTGGTATTTGCTGTCATCTGCCAGATACTTTCGCAACTTTCGCATTCTTGTTGGGTAGGTCCTGGGTTTTTTTCTGGTTAGGATCACGTATTAATGTGGTACCACACTGAAATAGTCAATAAAACCTGGTTTTGAGCAATATTTTAGGCGATAACACCGGCCATATCTGGGTTAGGTCTGGTATTTGCCATCATCTAGCTCATACTTTCGCATCTTTCGCATACTTGTTGGCCAGATCCAGGGCTTTTTCTGATTTGGATCACGTACTAACGTGGTACCACACTAAAACAGTCAATTAAACGCGGTTCCGAGTAATATATTGGAGGATAACGCCGGTCATATCTGGGTTAGGTCTGGTATTTGCCATCACCTAGCTCATACTTTCGCATTTTTCGCATACTTGTTGTCCTGATCCTGGGCTTTTTCTTGTTTGTATCACGTAGGAATGTGGTACCACACTGAAACAGTCAAGGGTGGTTTCGATCAATATTTTAGAGGATAACACTGGTTAGGTCTGGGTTACGTCTGGTATTTCCAATCATCTGCCTGATACTTTCGCATTTTTCGCATACTTGTTGGCCACATCCTGGGCTTTTTCTGATTAGGATCACGTAGTAATGTGGTACCACACTGATACAGTCTTTTAAACCTGGTTTCGATCAACATTTTACGGGATAACACCGGTTAGGTCTAGGTTACGTCTGGTATTTGCAATCATCATCCTCATACTTTCGCATTTTTCGCATACTTGTGGGCCAGATCCTGGGCTTTTTCTGATTTGGATCATGTAGTAATGTGGTACTACACTGAAGTAGTAAATAAGACCTGGTTTTGATCAATATTTTAGGGGATAACACCGATTAGGTCTGGGTTAGGACTGGTATTACCAATCATCTGGCTCATACTTTCGCATCTTTCGCATACTTGTTGGCCAGATACTGGGTCTTTTTCTGGATAGGATCACGTATTAATGTGGTACCACACTGAAATAGTCAATAAAACCTGGTTTTGAACAATATTTTAGGCGATAACGCCGGTTATGTCTGGGTTAGGTCTTGTATTTGCCATCATCTAGCTCATACTTTCGCATCTTTCGCATACTTGTTGGCCAGATCCTGGGCTTTTTCTGATTTCGATCACGTACTAATGTGGTACCAGACTAAAACAGTCAATTAAACGCGGTTCCGAGTAATATATTGGAGGATAACGCCGGCCATATCTGGGTTAGGTCTGGTATTTGCCATCACCTAGCTCATACTTTCGCATTTTTCGCATACTTGTTGGCCTGATCCTGGACTTTTTCTTGTTTGTATCACGTAGTAATGTGGTACCACACTGAAACAGTCAAGGGTGGTTTCGATCAATATTTTAGAGGATAACACCGGTTACGTCTGGGTTAGGACTGGTATTACCAATCATCTGGCTCATACTTTCGCATCTTTCGCATACTTGTTGGCCAGATACTGGCTCTTTTTCTGGATAGGATCACGTATTAATGTGGTACCACACTGAAACAGTCAATAAAACCTGGTTCCGATTAATATTTTGGAGGATAACGCCGGTTATGTCTGGGTTAGTTCTGGTATTTGCCATCATCTAGCTCATACTTTCCCATTTTTTGCATACTTGGATGGCAAGATCCTGGGCTTTTTCTGATTAGGATCACGTAGTAATGTGGTACCACACTGATACAGTCTTTTAAACCTGGTTTCGATCAATATTTTAGGGGATAACACCGGTTAGGTCTGGGTTACGTCTGGTATTCGTAATCATCCGGCTCATACTTTCGTATTTTTCGCAAACTTTTTGGCCTAATCCTGGGTTTTTTTCTGGTTAGGATCACGTATTAACTTGGTACCGCACTGAAATAGTAAATAAAACCTGGTTCCGATTAATATTTTAGAGGAGAACGCCGGTTATGCCTGGGTTTGATCTGGTATTTGCCATCATCTAGCTCATACTTTCGCATTTTTCGCATACCTGAATGGCCAGACCCTGGGCGTTCTCTGGTATGGGTCACGTATTAATGTGGTACCACACTGAAACAGTCAAGTAAACCTGGTTTCGAACAATATTTCAGAGGATAACAGCGGTTAGATCTGGGTTACGACTGGTATACGCATTCATCTGCCTCATACTTTCGCATTTTTCGCATACTTGTTGGCCAGATCCTGGGCTTCTTCTGATTTGGATCACGTAGTAATATGGTAGCACACTGTAACAGTCAACTAATCCTGGATTCGATCGATATTGTAGAGGCTGACACCGGTCAGGTCTTGGTTGCGTCTGGTATTTGCAATCATATGGCTCATCCTTTCGCATTTTTCGCATACTTGTTGGCCAGATACTGGGCTTTTTCTGGTTAGGATCACGTATTAAAGTGGTACCACACTGAAGCAGTCAATTAAACCTTGTTTCGAATAATATTTCAGAGGATAACACCGATTAGGTTTGTGTTTTGTCTTGTATTTGCAACCATCTGCCTCATACTTACGCATATTTCGCATACTTGTTGGCCAGATCCTGGGTTTTTTCTGGTTTGTATCACGTAGTAATGTGGTACAACACCGAAATAGCCAATTCAACATTGTGCCGAATAATATTTTAGAGGACAACGCTCGTTATGTCTGAGTTAGGTCTGGTATTTGCAATAATCTGCCTCATACTTTCGCATCTTTCGCATACTTGTTGGCCGGATCCTGGGATTTTTTCTGGTTAGGATCACGTACTAATGTTGTACCACACAGAAGTAGTCAATAAAACCTGGTTCCTATTAATATTTTAGAGGATAACGCCGGTTAGGACTGGGTTGCGTCTGGTATTTGCTGTCATCTGCCTGATACTTTCGCAACTTTCGCATTCTTGTTGGGAAGGTCCTGGGTTTTTTTCTGGTTAGGATCACGTATTAATGTGGTACCACACTGAAATAGTCAATAAAACCTGGTTTTGAGCAATATTTTAGGCGATAACACCGGTTAGGTCTGGGTTAGGTCTGGTATTTGCAATCATCTGGCTCATACTTTCGCACTTTTCGCATACATGTTGGCAAATCCTGAGCTTTTTCTAATATGGATCACGTACTTATGTGGCACCACACTAAAACAGTCAATTAAACGTGGTTCCGAGTAATACTTTGGAAGATAACGCCGGTTATGTCTGGGTTAGGTCTTGTATTTGCATTAATCATGCTCATACTTTCGCATCTTCCGCATACTTGTTGGCCAGATCCTGGGCTTTTTCTGGTTTGGATCACGTAGTAATGTGGCACCACACCGAAACAGTCAATAAAACCTGGTTCCGATTAATATTTTGGAGGATAACGCCGGTTAGGTCTGGGTTAGTTCTGGTATTTGCCATCATCTAGCTCATACTTTCGCATCTTTCGCATACTTGTTGGCCGGATCCTGGGATTTTTTCTGGTTAGGATCACGTACTAACGTTGTACCACACAGAAGTAGTCAATAAAACCTGGTTCCGATTAATATTTTAGAGGATAACGCCGGCTAGGACTGGGTTGCGTCTGGTATTTGCTGTCATCTGCCAGATACTTTCGCAACTTTCGCATTCTTGTTGGGTAGGTCCTGGGTTTTTTTCTGGTTAGGATCACGTATTAATGTGGTACCACACTGAAATAGTCAATAAAACCTGGTTTTGAGCAATATTTTAGGCGATAACACCGGCCATATCTGGGTTAGGTCTGGTATTTGCCATCATCTAGCTCATACTTTCGCATCTTTCGCATACTTGTTGGCCAGATCCAGGGCTTTTTCTGATTTGGATCACGTACTAACGTGGTACCACACTAAAACAGTCAATTAAACGCGGTTCCGAGTAATATATTGGAGGATAACGCCGGTCATATCTGGGTTAGGTCTGGTATTTGCCATCACCTAGCTCATACTTTCGCATTTTTCGCATACTTGTTGTCCTGATCCTGGGCTTTTTCTTGTTTGTATCACGTAGGAATGTGGTACCACACTGAAACAGTCAAGGGTGGTTTCGATCAATATTTTAGAGGATAACACTGGTTAGGTCTGGGTTACGTCTGGTATTTCCAATCATCTGCCTGATACTTTCGCATTTTTCGCATACTTGTTGGCCACATCCTGGGCTTTTTCTGATTAGGATCACGTAGTAATGTGGTACCACACTGATACAGTCTTTTAAACCTGGTTTCGATCAACATTTTACGGGATAACACCGGTTAGGTCTAGGTTACGTCTGGTATTTGCAATCATCATCCTCATACTTTCGCATTTTTCGCATACTTGTGGGCCAGATCCTGGGCTTTTTCTGATTTGGATCATGTAGTAATGTGGTACTACACTGAAGTAGTAAATAAGACCTGGTTTTGATCAATATTTTAGGGGATAACACCGATTAGGTCTGGGTTAGGACTGGTATTACCAATCATCTGGCTCATACTTTCGCATCTTTCGCATACTTGTTGGCCAGATACTGGGTCTTTTTCTGGATAGGATCACGTATTAATGTGGTACCACACTGAAATAGTCAATAAAACCTGGTTTTGAACAATATTTTAGGCGATAACGCCGGTTATGTCTGGGTTAGGTCTTGTATTTGCCATCATCTAGCTCATACTTTCGCATCTTTCGCATACTTGTTGGCCAGATCCTGGGCTTTTTCTGATTTCGATCACGTACTAATGTGGTACCAGACTAAAACAGTCAATTAAACGCGGTTCCGAGTAATATATTGGAGGATAACGCCGGCCATATCTGGGTTAGGTCTGGTATTTGCCATCACCTAGCTCATACTTTCGCATTTTTCGCATACTTGTTGGCCTGATCCTGGACTTTTTCTTGTTTGTATCACGTAGTAATGTGGTACCACACTGAAACAGTCAAGGGTGGTTTCGATCAATATTTTAGAGGATAACACCGGTTACGTCTGGGTTAGGACTGGTATTACCAATCATCTGGCTCATACTTTCGCATCTTTCGCATACTTGTTGGCCAGATACTGGCTCTTTTTCTGGATAGGATCACGTATTAATGTGGTACCACACTGAAACAGTCAATAAAACCTGGTTCCGATTAATATTTTGGAGGATAACGCCGGTTATGTCTGGGTTAGTTCTGGTATTTGCCATCATCTAGCTCATACTTTCCCATTTTTTGCATACTTGGATGGCAAGATCCTGGGCTTTTTCTGATTAGGATCACGTAGTAATGTGGTACCACACTGATACAGTCTTTTAAACCTGGTTTCGATCAATATTTTAGGGGATAACACCGGTTAGGTCTGGGTTACGTCTGGTATTCGTAATCATCCGGCTCATACTTTCGTATTTTTCGCAAACTTTTTGGCCTAATCCTGGGTTTTTTTCTGGTTAGGATCACGTATTAACTTGGTACCGCACTGAAATAGTAAATAAAACCTGGTTCCGATTAATATTTTAGAGGAGAACGCCGGTTATGCCTGGGTTTGATCTGGTATTTGCCATCATCTAGCTCATACTTTCGCATTTTTCGCATACCTGAATGGCCAGACCCTGGGCGTTCTCTGGTATGGGTCACGTATTAATGTGGTACCACACTGAAACAGTCAAGTAAACCTGGTTTCGAACAATATTTCAGAGGATAACAGCGGTTAGATCTGGGTTACGACTGGTATACGCATTCATCTGCCTCATACTTTCGCATTTTTCGCATACTTGTTGGCCAGATCCTGGGCTTCTTCTGATTTGGATCACGTAGTAATATGGTAGCACACTGTAACAGTCAACTAATCCTGGATTCGATCGATATTGTAGAGGCTGACACCGGTCAGGTCTTGGTTGCGTCTGGTATTTGCAATCATATGGCTCATCCTTTCGCATTTTTCGCATACTTGTTGGCCAGATACTGGGCTTTTTCTGGTTAGGATCACGTATTAAAGTGGTACCACACTGAAGCAGTCAATTAAACCTTGTTTCGAATAATATTTCAGAGGATAACACCGATTAGGTTTGTGTTTTGTCTTGTATTTGCAACCATCTGCCTCATACTTACGCATATTTCGCATACTTGTTGGCCAGATCCTGGGTTTTTTCTGGTTTGTATCACGTAGTAATGTGATACAACACCGAAATAGCCAATTCAACATTGTGCCGAATAATATTTTAGAGGACAACGCTCGTTATGTCTGAGTTAGGTCTGGTATTTGCAATAATCTGCCTCATACTTTCGCATCTTTCGCATACTTGTTGGCCGGATCCTGGGATTTTTTCTGGTTAGGATCACGTACTAATGTTGTACCACACAGAAGTAGTCAATAAAACCTGGTTCCTATTAATATTTTAGAGGATAACGCCGGTTAGGACTGGGTTGCGTCTGGTATTTGCTGTCATCTGCCTGATACTTTCGCAACTTTCGCATTCTTGTTGGGAAGGTCCTGGGTTTTTTTCTGGTTAGGATCACGTATTAATGTGGTACCACACTGAAATAGTCAATAAAACCTGGTTTTGAGCAATATTTTAGGCGATAACACCGGTTAGGTCTGGGTTAGGTCTGGTATTTGCAATCATCTGGCTCATACTTTCGCACTTTTCGCATACATGTTGGCAAATCCTGAGCTTTTTCTAATATGGATCACGTACTTATGTGGCACCACACTAAAACAGTCAATTAAACGTGGTTCCGAGTAATACTTTGGAAGATAACGCCGGTTATGTCTGGGTTAGGTCTTGTATTTGCATTAATCATGCTCATACTTTCGCATCTTCCGCATACTTGTTGGCCAGATCCTGGGCTTTTTCTGGTTTGGATCACGTAGTAATGTGGCACCACACCGAAACAGTCAATAAAACCTGGTTCCGATTAATATTTTGGCGGATAACGCCGGTTAGGTCTGGGTTAGTTCTGGTATTTGCCATCATCTAGCTCATACTTTCGCATCTTTCGCATACTTGTTGGCCGGATCCTGGGATTTTTTCTGGTTAGGATCACGTACTAATGTTGTACCACACAGAAGTAGTCAATAAAACCTGGTTCCGATTAATATTTTAGAGGATAACGCCGGTTAGGACTGGTTTGCGTCTGGTATTTGCTGTTATCTGCCTGATACTTTCGCAACTTTCGCATTCTTCTTGGGCAGGTCCTGGGTTTTTTTCTGGTTAGGATCACGTATTAATGTGGTACCACACTGAAATAGTCAATAAAACCTGGTTTTGAGCAATATTTTAGGCGATAACGCCGGTTATGTCTGGGTTAGGTCTGGTATTTGCTACCAACTGGCTCACACTTTCACATTTTTCACATATTTGTTGGCCAGATCCTGGGGTTTTTCTGGTTTGGATCACGTAGTAATGTGGTACCACAACGAAACAGTCAATTAAACCTGGTTTTGATCAATATTTTAGGGGATAACGCCGGTTATGTCTGGGTTAGGTCTTGTATTTGCCATCATCTAGCTCATACTTTCGCATCTTTCGCATACTTGTTGGCCAGATCCTGGGCTTTTTCTGATTTGGATCACGTACTAACGTGGTACCACACTAAAACAGTCAATTAAACGCGGTTCCGAGTAATATATTGGAGGATAACGCCGGTCATATCTGGGTTAGGTCTGGTATTTGCCATCACCTAGCTCATACTTTCGCATTTTTCGCATACTTGTTGGCCACATCCTGGGCTTTTTCTTGTTTGTATCACGTAGGAATGTGGTACCACACTGAAACAGTCAAGGGTGGTTTCGATCAATATTTTAGAGGATAACACTGGTTAGGTCTGGGTTACGTCTGGTATTTCCAATCATCTGCCTGATACTTTCGCATTTTACGCATACTTGTTGGCCACATCCTGGGCTTTTTCTGATTAGGATCACGTAGTAATGTGGTACCACACTGATACGGTCTTTTAAACCTGGTTTCGATCAACATTTTACGGGATAACACCGGTTAGGTCTAGGTTACGTCTGGTATTTGCAATCATCATCCTCATACTTTCGCATTTTTCGCATACTTGTGGGCCAGATCCTGGGCTTTTTCTGATTTGGATCACGTACTAACGTGGTACCACACTAAAACAGTCAATTAAACGCGGTTCCGAGTAATATATTGGAGGATAACGCCGGTCATATCTGGGTTAGGTCTGGTATTTGCCATCACCTAGCTCATACTTTCGCATTTTTCGCATACTTGTTGTCCTGATCCTGGACTTTTTCTTGTTTGTATCACGTAGGAATGTGGTACCACACTGAAACAGTCAAGGGTGGTTTCGATCAATATTTTAGAGGATAACACTGGTTAGGTCTGGGTTACGTCTGGTATTTCCAATCATCTGCCTGATACTTTCGCATTTTTCGCATACTTGTTGGCCACATCCTGGGCTTTTTCTGATTAGGATCACGTAGTAATGTGGTACCACACTGATACAGTCTTTTAAACCTGGTTTCGATCAACATTTTACGGGATAACACCGGTTAGGTCTAGGTTACGTCTGGTATTTGCAATCATCATCCTCATACTTTCGCATTTTTCGCATACTTGTGGGCCAGATCCTGGGCTTTTTCTGATTTGGATCATGTAGTAATGTGGTACTACACTGAAGTAGTAAATAAGACCTGGTTTTGATCAATATTTTAGGGGATAACACCGGTTAGATCTGGGTTAGGACTGGTATTACCAATCATCTGGCTCATACTTTCGCATCTTTCGCATACTTGTTGGCCAGATACTGGGTCTTTTTCTGGATAGGATCACGTATTAATGTGGTACCACACTGAAATAGTCAATAAAACCTGGTTTTGAACAATATTTTAGGCGATAACGCCGGTTATGTCTGGGTTAGGTCTTGTATTTGCCATCATCTAGCTCATACTTTCGCATCTTTCGCATACTTGTTGGCCAGATCCTGGGCTTTTTCTGATTTGGATCACGTACTAATGTGGTACCAGACTAAAACAGTCAATTAAACGCGGTTCCGAGTAATATATTGGAGGATAACGCCGGCCATATCTGGGTTAGGTCTGGTATTTGCCATCACCTAGCTCATACTTTCGCATTTTTCGCATACTTGTTGGCCTGATCCTGGACTTTTTCTTGTTTGTATCACGTAGTAATGTGGTACCACACTGAAACAGTCAAGGGTGGTTTCGATCAATATTTTAGAGGATAACACCGGTTACGTCTGGGTTAGGACTGGTATTACCAATCATCTGGCTCATACTTTCGCATCTTTCGCATACTTGTTGGCCAGATACTGGCTCTTTTTCTGGATAGGATCACGTATTAATGTGGTACCACACTGAAACAGTCAATAAAACCTGGTTCCGATTAATATTTTGGAGGATAACGCCGGTTATGCCTGGGTTTGATCTGGTATTTGCCATCATCTAGCTCATACTTTCGCATTTTTCGCATACCTGAATGGCCAGACCCTGGGCGTTCTCTGGTATGGGTCACGTATTAATGTGGTACCACACTGAAACAGTCAAGGGTGGTTTCGATCAATATTTTAGAGGATAACACCGGTTACGTCTGGGTTAGGACTGGTATTACCAATCATCTGGCTCATACTTTCGCATCTTTCGCATACTTGTTGGCCAGATCCTGGGCTTTTTCTGGTTTGGATCACGTAGTAATGTGGCACCACACCGAAACAGTCAATAAAACCTGGTTCCGATTAATATTTTGGAGGATAACGCCGGTTAGGTCTGGGTTAGGTCTGGTATTTGCCATCATCGGACTCAGACTTTCGCGTTTTTCGCATACTTGAATGGCCAGATCCTGGGCATTTTCTGATTTGGATCACGTTGTGTTGTGGTACTACACTGAAGCAGTCAATTAAACCTGATTCCGATTAATATTTTAGAGGATAACACCGTTTAGGTCTGGGTTGCGTCTGGTATTTGCAATCATCTCCCTCATACTTTCGCATTTTTCGCATACTTCTTGGCCAGATCCTGGGTTCTTTTCACGTTAGGATCACGTATTAATGTGGTGGCACACTGAAGTAGTCAATTCAACCTGGATTCGATGAATATTTTAGAGGATAACACCGGTTAGGTCCGGGTTATGTCTGGTATTTGCCATCTTCTAGCTCATACTTTCGCATTTTTAACATACTTGTTGGGCAGATCCTGGGCTTTTTCTGATTTGAATCACGTACTAATGTGGTACCACACTTAAACAGTCAATTAGACGTGGTTCGGAGTAATATTTTGGAAAATAACACCGGTTAGATCTGGGTTAGGTCTGGTATTTGCAAACATCTGCCTCATACTTTCGCATCTTTCTCATACTCGTTGGCCAGATCCTGGGTTTTTTTCTGGTTTGCATCACGTGGAAAAGTGGTACCACACTGGAACAGTCAATTAAGCCTGTTTTTGATCAATATTTCGTAGGATAACACCGGTTAGGTCAGGGTTACGTCTGATATATGCAGTCATCTGGCTCATACTCTCGCATATTTCGCATACTTGAATGGCCAGATCCTAGGCTTTTTCTAGTTTGGATCACGTAGTAATGTGGTACCACACTGATACAGTCAATTGAACCTGATTCCGATCAATATTTTAGAGGATAACACCGTTTAGGTCTGGGTTGCGTCTGGTATTTGCAATCATCTCCCTCATACTTTCGCATTTTTCGCATACTTCTTGGCCAGATCCTGGGTTCTTTTCACGTTAGGATCACGTATTAATGTGGTGGCACACTGAAGTAGTCAATTCAACCTGGATTCGATGAATATTTTAGAGGATAACACCGGTTAGGTCCGGGTTATGTCTGGTATTTGCCATCTTCTAGCTCATACTTTCGCATTTTTCGCATACTTGAATGGCCAGATCCTGGGCTTTTTCTGGTTTGGAACACGTAGTAAAGTGATACCACACTGAAACAGTCAACTAAACCTGGTTGCAATTAATATTTTAGAGGATATGGCCGGTTATGTCTGGGTTAGGTCTGGTATTAGCCTTCATCTAGCTCATAGTTTCACATATTTCGCATACTTGAATAGCCAGATCCTGGGTCTTTTCTGGTTTGGATCACGTAGTAATGTGGTACCACACCGAAACAGTCAATTAAACCTGGTTGCGATTAATATTTTAGATGATAACGCGAGTTAGGTCTGGGATAGGTCTGGGATTTGCCCTTGTTACATCGCTCGCACGACTTTTGATCTAGCATGTTTCCTATTACTATATTCTATACTTTGTTAATTAAAATTAATATATTATTGTTCAATTCAATATATTCTCTTTTATTATAAATAATATAACGAATTTATATTAATGTTGTAGGATTCTCATTTATATTCTGTTTTGCGAATTAATATATTAATATTCTCTTTTATTATAAATAATATTCAGTATTGCGAATTAATATTAAAGTATTCTCTTTTATTATAAATAATTTTCAGTATTGCGAATTAGTTTTATAAGTATTCTCTATTATTATGAATAGTTGCGAATTAACATTGTATTGTTCTCTACTATTATAAATAATTGCGACTTAACATTGTAGCGTTCTCTATTATTATAAATAATATTCAGTATTATATATTTATACCAATATTTTATACATAATTAAAGAATGGAGGTACGCGTGAATTTGAATTGTTAAATAAGAATGGACATATGTGAGAGTTTAAATTGTTAACTAAGAATAAAGGAACGCGAGGATTTTTATTATTAATTAAGAGTAGGCGAATTGTATTGCCAATCAGGGACCAGCTTAGTTAAGTAACATTCATTATGAACAAACATTTATTGAACATTGTACAAATTCAATTGGAACACCCGTTGTACACATTTCGCCGAGCACCCGGTACGTGGTGCCAAGATAACAGCATCCGGTCAGCTCACTCGTGGAGCCCTGACGCTGAATCAGCAGTCGCCAGAGGGAGAGAGAACGCACGAGAGCAGCCATCCTTCTCGCACCAGTAGCTGCTGACGCAGCATCGCTGTCTCTCAATACCTGCACCGTGCTAACCACCAGCTGCTGAGGTTGCAATTCCATCTCGCTCCAGCCAGGAGTTCTCAACGCCGTTTCTTTCCAACCTGGAAGGGAAAAACCGTATAAATTAAGCGCTCAATCAAGAGCGTAGCCTTTAGTCGTCGTCTTAATAGTCACGCTAATTGTCCGCAACGTTATAATTTCTATTTCACGACTCGAGCAAAGGGTCCTTAATTGTACAACGAAATAAACTACATTTTAAGACTTAAACGTCTCTATTCAATTAAACCTCGACGATAATTAATTAATTACTACTCGGCCCGAGCAAGGGGTCTCAAATCGTATAAAGTAGCAACTTATATTCTACGACTAACTTCTTACTTCGTATTAATTATTATAACTTCATTTTGAATAAGTCAAAGTCAAGAATCTTCGGCATTGAATTTAAACGAGTTAGAGTCAAGATTGAATATCATAGTGACTCGACTGTGTGTTCCAGAACGACCACACCTTTACCAAATTATCCTATCACGGTTCAAACATATCTATCTGTGCCCACCAGAGGCACGGGATTTGTGGAAAACCGTTTCCGCCTATAAAATTCATACCATTTCCTATTCAATACCTGTCTATCTGTGCCCACCAGAGGCACGGGACAATGTGGCGAATCTTTCCATCATTCCTCTCAGAATCGTGTTAATTCAAAGGGGACCTATCTGTGCCCACCAGAGGCACGGGGTTTCACGGAGAGTTAAACAGCTTTGAGAGATTCTTCAGGCGAGTATTTCATTGATCGCGTAAATTCATTTTGTAATTGGTAAAGCAATATTAGTGAGAATCAATGCCTAAGAGACGACGTGCGGGTCGTAAGATTCAGCTACGAAAAGTATTCGCGGAACTATATAATCCGGCGGATGTGGAGAGATACCCGTTGGGAATCCGCGAGGTTCCAGTCATCACCTCCATAGTGAAGATCCAGTATCCTGTCGTCGCAGCTGTAACTTCGCTAGCCGATATCAAAGAATTCAGGGTAACGCCGTGGCAGCATTTCGCTGTACCGACACCAGCCACATCGCAGCAGACGTCAGCAGCCGTTACCGACCCTCGCCTGCAGTCAAACAACCCTTCTATGCCAGAGCTGGCATAAGAACACCAGGGCAGCGCCAGATCTACAGCCGGCACATTGCCGACGGCTTTCTGCATCACCAGTAGCTGAGAGCTGCTCTTTCAACCACCGTTCTACAGCCGGCACATTACCGACGGCTTTCTTCATCACCAGCGGCCGTGAGCTGTTTCATCAACCAGCGTACCGGCAGCTTATCATCGACCGGTGAGTCCCTATCCTATTGTACGCTCGAAGCCTGTTACCGTGCGTTAAATTCCCGGTTAGACGTGGACGGAAGTGCCTCGTGGACCAAAAACGACTACTCAAACTGTGACGATCCGGACTCGTGGTGATCTCTTTTTATTTTACCGCGACGAAAACCCGGGACGTGACAAATTTTTGGTGGCAGCGGTGGGATAATTTCGAGTGGTCCGTACGGAACAGTAAAAGCACGTTAGGTCAGGGACAAACATTTTAGGTAACGAGTAAATTTTTGGTGGCAGTGAGAAATTTTTAGTGGCAGCTACAAACGTTTTCGAATTTTAATTTTAACTTTTACAACATGAGCAGCAAAGATAATATGAATTCGAAAGGGGCAGCCAGTCCCCAATCTCTAGTCTCGGAAGCAGAATTAATCGCCCTGCAGAAACAGTTAGCTGAAAAGGAGAAGCGGTTACGTAAAGAGGACAAGGCATTAGAAGCACAACGCCGCGAAATTCAGGAAGCCGCGGAATTAAAGTTAGAGTTAGAGAAATTAAACTCCGAGTTAAAAGTTGCGAAAACCAATCCTTCGGGTTTTGATATGGAAGAAATCCGGGCAGAACTAAATGAAGCTAGGCGCGAAATTGACCGTTTACGCGAACTTCGAGAAGAAAGGATTATGGAGGATATACCGCGAGCAAGATTAAACGTAGATAGTCCAGAACCGGGAAATTATTCGTTAAAAGAGGCAGTTGAATCAGTACCAATTTTTGACGGATGTAATATGCCAATATTTTCTTTCAATCGCGCTTGTCGACGCGCGCGAGATATTGTATCGCCTCACGTAGAAGGCACTCTGACAGAATTAGTCATTAATAAATTACGCGGAAGGGCTTATACCGCCGTAGAGGACGAGGGTTGCCGAAATATTTTACAGTTATGCAACCGGCTACAAGATGTTTTTGGATCGAACAAAACTATAGACCATTACCGCGGGGAATTAGCAAATATTTTTCAAGGGCCGTCAGAACATATTTTAGATTACATTAGCCAAGTTAAGGACTTAAGAACCGCGATTCTCGATTGCGAGAGAAGTAATCCAGATCCGATGGACATAAACCGCTTAACGCACGACAGTTTTGTAAATGGTTTAATTCCGGTGTTGCGTATAGACGTAAAGTCGCGACCACATACCACGTTAGGTTCGGCATATGATGCGGCGATCGATGCTTTTAAACAATACGAGCTAGATAGAACTCGTTATGAGCCGCCGAAACGCGTTCAATTTTCGGAGGGAAGACGCGAAATTATTAACCACCCGGTACGTGCGAATAGTATTCCTCCAAGACAAAGCAACTGGTCATATTCTAGCACGGAGCGCACGCGATATCAAGCTCCCGCGTCTCGAGAACTGTTATCTCCGCGATACGAGACGCCCGTTCGCGGCGTAACTTCACCCATACGTAATCCCGGTCCCAGGCGCGACAATTTTAATTCTCGATTCTGTAATTACTGCAAAACTCCTGGTCATGATATACATGAGTGTAGGAAGAGGGAGTTCAATGCTCGGAATTCGGGAAACGGGCAACCCCTCCCCTCGACTTCCGGCCAGCGACGGGAGGAGGTAAACTCGAAAGCAATCAGGCCGATAACATCGGAAATTACCGAGTCGCCGGCATCCGAACACTAGAAAATTCTACAGTACCGCAAATTCTAGTTTCCGCACCCGAATTGACTAACGCTGCCATTTTTATGATCGACACGGGCGCAGAACTAAATCTTATAAAAGAGAACGCATTAAAAAAGGAGGTCACCATTGATCCGACGGAAATAATTAAATTGTGTGGCATTACAGAGGGTCATGTTAAAACCCTGGGAACAACGTTAATCAAAATCAATTCTTGCCCCGTAAAGTTTTGTGTGGTTCACGAGGATTTCCCAATACCTACTAGTGGAATTTTGGGATCAATCTTTTTAAAGGAGGGCGCAGAAATATCCTATGCGAAAGGTTCAATTCAATGGAAGGGAACAGAAATCCTATTTCACAATGTAAAACAAATAGTAATTCCCGCTTGCACGGTAGCATGCATCGAAGCAGGGACCACCGGGCCCGCCGTGGGTTTTATACGCAAACAAGAAATTATGAGCGGAGTGCTAATTTGTGATTCACTCGTCCAAAATCGCAACGGGTACGTTTATGTTAAATGCGCGAACACAACTAACGAATCGGTTACTTTTCCGATGCCATTTTTGGAGATAGAAGAGGTAGAATCAATTCAGAGTAATAAGGATGTGCCACGTGAATGTAATAAGCCCGAATCCGTTTCGGCAATCGTCGTTGAACACTGTAAGCCCGGATCCGCTCCGGCAAGTCTTAATAATTCTAGTAAGCCCGAATCCGTTTCGGCAATCGTCGTTGAACACTGTAAATCCGGATCCGCTCCGGCGAGTCTTAATAATTCTAGTAAGCCCGAATCCGTTTCGGCAATCGTCGTTGAACACTGTAAGCCCGGATCCGCTCCGGCAAGTCTTAATAATTCTAATAAGCCCGAATCCGTTTCGGCATTTTTCGATAAAGAGTCAGAATCACAAGTGCACTTTAGCTCCGTTTCTTCGTCTGATATTATTTCTAAAACCGGTTCTACTATGTCAAACTCTCCGTCGTCGAGTCATAAAGAAGTACTGAATATAATTTCCCCAAGTCACTCGAACGCGGAGGAAAGGTATTATCCCTGTAAACCCGAATCTGTTTCGGTATGGCATAACGAAAATAACGAGTTCGAATCACAAATATCAACCATTTCTAAACATCGCCTGCCATATGACGGCAGGGCAACGGGCATAAATGCTTTTAATCACTTGAACGAGCAGAAAAGAATTTGCAAATACGCGAACGTCTTATTAATCCACATACGATCTGATATCAAGGAAAATTATATTCAGCAACTATACCATAAGCGTAGGGACAAAAAGAACGCAGCGAGTTACTCAAGTCTTTCCCCACCACAAAGGGCCTAGGTATAAAATGAGGCTCGTGCCTTGGGATAGTCAGTTTCTCGCGAACAATCGAACAATGTATATTCGGGTAGCAATCGTAAATGTTATTCTTGGTC
The DNA here is from genome assembly GCF_051014445.1 of Colletes latitarsis. Classification (NCBI taxonomy): domain Eukaryota; kingdom Metazoa; phylum Arthropoda; class Insecta; order Hymenoptera; family Colletidae; genus Colletes; species Colletes latitarsis. Next base: position 6,577,762 of record NC_135137.1, read on the forward strand.
ACGCATTGGCCATCATCGGCTATGATTGTGGGGGGCGAACGTTGAATGTTACCACCTTCTCTGCCATCGACGAACCAGACTGTAACTCTGAGGAAATCGAACCAACGACCGAAGTACGGGATATTCAGCTGCTTCAATTGGCAGATTTTAAAGAGACATCGGTTGAGCAATGTAACATCGAAATTGACAGGACGATCTTCTACTGCGGGATGCATTCACATGTGTCAGTAGTAAACAACGGCAGGCAGCAATACATATCCACGATATCCAAGGAAACCTGCAGGACTCTGCATGACACGGGGTCAATATTCATTAATGCCGCTATACAGGTCACCGGCGTGATGCCAAACTCTACAACAACAAGGAGCCTTACCCTGGCCGGAATAGTGAATTCGGAGGGTATCTGTTCGGGAACTACATACAGCGATCCATACGGAACGTGGACAAGTGTAGTGGTACAAGCAGTAGCTACGATCTCATTAAAAAATTATGTGGCCCCGGTAAAATTAAGTACGAACGAGGTAATTTTACATTCGGGACAACGTTGCAAACTACAGCTCGGGCATTAATTGGATTCGGAAGACGGTTTCAGCTATTGGGACAGCGCACCAGTAGACTCCTGTAATTTTAACGGATATGATGTTTTATACGATGGAAAAGCCACCCGTATCACACCTCCGGGGGATAAGGGACCCGTAGTATACACCGTCGCCTCGGAAGATGCTATGTTCGCGTTGACGGAGACAAGCCGTACCACTATCTGTGGTTATACTCTAGCGAAAACGGAACATCCTAAGTTATTCATCCTGGAAATCACGAAGTCCGGAAGGTTCAAGGAAAAGGCACGGATTCCGGTTAGCAATTTGGACATATTCACGTATGTTAACTCTAAATTCGTCTATGTGGAAAAGCATATGAAAGTACAGATTAAGCAGTTGTACCAGGATTTGGTAAAACAACGTTGCCTCGTGAAACAGCGTGTGCTGCAAAACGCGCTCGCACTAATACATAGTGCGCCGGAAGAAGTAGCGATCGCAATAGCCCGCGCACCCGGTTATATGATAATTCCATCGGGGGGAGCTATACATTTAGTAAAATGTATTCCAGTAAACTGCCAAGCTCGAAAAACAGAGGAATGTTATAACGAACTTCTTGTAACTTATAATAATGCATCTTATTTTCTCTTACCACGCACATACATCCTTTCCAGAACAGGAGCACGCGAAACCTGCTACGAACTAATGCCCACTTTGTATAAGCTTCAGGGGACATGGTATAGGCTGTCTCCGAGGTTGGTGGAAAGTTTACCACCGCAACCCTTAGCTCCGCTGACGAAATCGACATGGAAGTACGTCGATCCCAAGAGTCTCGCTAATGGCGGGATTTACTCGCACGAAGACCTGGAAAAGCTGAAAGAACACATCATGTTCCCCATCGAAAAGGGGGCGATAGTCAGCTCGTTGGCACAGGGGGCCACGGGTCGGCAATATACACCAGGCGCCATTTCCATGTTCAACCGCATCGACGAAGAATCATTGGAGAAGATAGCCAAATCAGTCGGGACCAAGATGTGGGAAGGGTTCATTTCCTTCGGTTCATTTACCGCGGGGGTGATTGGAATTTATATTATAGTTCGACTTGTGAAAGGAGCCCTGAGCACGATCGTCAATGACTTCGCATTACACGCAACGTACGGTTGAGGCCTACATCTTTTGGGCGCAATATGGGGCTCATTGACTACTGCTCTTCTCTTCCATGGTCAAAATCGAGAACCAGCAAACACAAGGAATTTGGCCATCGCACCACTGAACGAAGTCACACCACAAACTGATGCGGTGAGTCAAACTTCATGTTCGAATAACGCGGAACGCGTTGCCTCATATTCAGCACGGCGGCAGTCGTATGATTCTTCAGACAGTTAAAAGACTTTATTGCGAAAGAAATTTTTCCTGCGGGAAAATTTCTTTACCGCCAGGAGGGGAGGTGTTACGTCGCTCGCACGACGTTTAATCTAGCATGATTCCTATTACTATATTCTATACTTTGTTAATTAAAATTAATATATTATTGTTCAATTCAATAGATCCTCTTTTATTATAAATAATATAACGAATTTATATTAATGTTGTAGGATTCACATTTATATTCAGTATTGCGAATTAATATATTAATATTCTCTTTTATTATAAATAATATTCAGTATCGCGAATTAATATTAAAGTATTCTCTATTATTATAAATAATATTCAGTATTATATATTTATACCAATATTTTATGCATAATTAAAGAATGGAGCAAATGTGTACAACGGGTATCCCAATTGAATTTGTACAATGTTCAATAAATGTTTGTTCATAATGAATGTTACTTAACTAAGCTGGTCCCTGATTGGCAATACAATTCTCCTACTCTTAATTAATAATAAAAATCCTCGTGTTCCTTCATTCTTAGTTAACAATTTAAACTGTCACATACGTCCATTCTTATTTAACAATTCAAATTCACGGGTACCTCCATTCTTTAATTAGCGCTACAATGTTAAGTCGCAATTATTTATAATAGTAGAGAACGCTACAATGTTAATTCGCATTTATTTATAATAATAGAGAATACTTATAATACTAATTCGCAATACTGAATATTATTTTAATTAACAAAGTATAGAATATAGTAATAGGAATCATGCTAGATTAAACGTCGTGCGAGCGACGTAACACCTCCCCTCCTGGCGGTAAAGAAATTTTCCCGCAGGAAAAATTTCTTTCGCAATAAAGTCTTTTAACTGTCTGAAGAATCATACGACTGCCGCCGTGCTGAATATGAGGCAACGCGTTCCGCGTTATTCGAACATGAAGTTTGACTCACCGCATCAGTTTGTGGTGTGACTTCGTTCAGTGGTGCGATGGCCAAATTCCTTGTGTTTGCTGGTTCTCGATTTTGACCATGGAAGAGAAGAGCAGTAGTCAATGAGCCCCATATTGCGCCCAAAAGATGTAGGCCTCAACCGTACGTTGCGTGTAATGCGAAGTCATTGACGATCGTGCTCAGGGCTCCTTTCACAAGTCGAACTATAATATAAATTCCAATCACCCCCGCGGTAAATGAACCGAAGGAAATGAACCCTTCCCACATCTTGGTCCCGACTGATTTGGCTATCTTCTCCAATGATTCTTCGTCGATGCGGTTGAACATGGAAATGGCGCCTGGTGTATATTGCCGACCCGTGGCCCCCTGTGCCAACGAGCTGACTATCGCCCCCTTTTCGATGGGGAACATGATGTGTTCTTTCAGCTTTTCCAGGTCTTCGTGCGAGTAAATCCCGCCATTAGCGAGACTCTTGGGATCGACGTACTTCCATGTCGATTTCGTCAGCGGAGCTAAGGGTTGCGGTGGTAAACTTTCCACCAACCTCGGAGACAGCCTATACCATGTCCCCTGAAGCTTATACAAAGTGGGCATTAGTTCGTAGCAGGTTTCGCGTGCTCCTGTTCTGGAAAGGATGTATGTGCGTGGTAAGAGAAAATAAGATGCATTATTATAAGTTACAAGAAGTTCGTTATAACATTCCTCTGTTTTTCGAGCTTGGCAGTTTACTGGAATACATTTTACTAAATGTATAGCTCCCCCCGATGGAATTATCATATAACCGGGTGCGCGGGCTATTGCGATCGCTACTTCTTCCGGCGCACTATGTATTAGTGCGAGCGCGTTTTGCAGCACACGCTGTTTCACGAGGCAACGTTGTTTTACCAAATCCTGGTACAACTGCTTAATCTGTACTTTCATATGCTTTTCCACATAGACGAATTTAGAGTTAACATACGTGAATATGTCCAAATTGCTAACCGGAATCCGTGCCTTTTCCTTGAACCTTCCGGACTTCGTGATTTCCAGGATGAATAACTTAGGATGTTCCGTTTTCGCTAGAGTATAACCACAGATAGTGGTACGGCTTGTCTCCGTCAACGCGAACATAGCATCTTCCGAGGCGACGGTGTATACTACGGGTCCCTTATCCCCCGGAGGTGTGATACGGGTGGCTTTTCCATCGTATAAAACATCATATCCGTTAAAATTACAGGAGTCTACTGGTGCGCTGTCCCAATAGCTGAAACCGTCTTCCGAATCCAATTAATGCCCGAGCTGTAGTTTGCAACGTTGTCCCGAATGTAAAATTACCTCGTTCGTACTTAATTTTACCGGGGCCACATAATTTTTTAATGAGATCGTAGCTACTGCTTGTACCACTACACTTGTCCACGTTCCGTATGGATCGCTGTATGTAGTTCCCGAACAGATACCCTCCGAATTCACTATTCCGGCCAGGGTAAGGCTCCTTGTTGTTGTAGAGTTTGGCATCACGCCGGTGACCTGTATAGCGGCATTAATGAATATTGACCCCGTGTCATGCAGAGTCCTGCAGGTTTCCTTGGATATCGTGGATATGTATTGCTGCCTGCCGTTGTTTACTACTGACACATGTGAATGCATCCCGCAGTAGAAGATCGTCCTGTCAATTTCGATGTTACATTGCTCAACCGATGTCTCTTTAAAATCTGCCAATTGAAGCAGCTGAATATCCCGTACTTCGGTCGTTGGTTCGATTTCCTCAGAGTTACAGTCTGGTTCGTCGATGGCAGAGAAGGTGGTAACATTCAACGTTCGCCCCCCACAATCATAGCCGATGATGGCCAATGCGTGACCAAGAATAACATTTACGATTGCTACCCGAATATACATTGTTCGATTGTTCGCGAGAAACTGACTATCCCAAGGCACGAGCCTCATTTTATACCTAGGCCCTTTGTGGTGGGGAAAGACTTGAGTAACTCGCTGCGTTCTTTTTGTCCCTACGCTTATGGTATAGTTGCTGAATATAATTTTCCTTGATATCAGATCGTATGTGGATTAATAAGACGTTCGCGTATTTGCAAATTCTTTTCTGCTCGTTCAAGTGATTAAAAGCATTTATGCCCGTTGCCCTGCCGTCATATGGCAGGCGATGTTTAGAAATGGTTGATATTTGTGATTCGAACTCGTTATTTTCGTTATGCCATACCGAAACAGATTCGGGTTTACAGGGATAATACCTTTCCTCCGCGTTCGAGTGACTTGGGGAAATTATATTCAGTACTTCTTTATGACTCGACGACGGAGAGTTTGACATAGTAGAACCGGTTTTAGAAATAATATCAGACGAAGAAACGGAGCTAAAGTGCACTTGTGATTCTGACTCTTTATCGAAAAATGCCGAAACGGATTCGGGCTTATTAGAATTATTAAGACTTGCCGGAGCGGATCCGGGCTTACAGTGTTCAACGACGATTGCCGAAACGGATTCGGGCTTACTAGAATTATTAAGACTCGCCGGAGCGGATCCGGATTTACAGTGTTCAACGACGATTGCCGAAACGGATTCGGGCTTACTAGAATTATTAAGACTTGCCGGAGCGGATCCGGGCTTACAGTGTTCAACGACGATTGCCGAAACGGATTCGGGCTTATTACATTCACGTGGCACATCCTTATTACTCTGAATTGATTCTACCTCTTCTATCTCCAAAAATGGCATCGGAAAAGTAACCGATTCGTTAGTTGTGTTCGCGCATTTAACATAAACGTACCCGTTGCGATTTTGGACGAGTGAATCACAAATTAGCACTCCGCTCATAATTTCTTGTTTGCGTATAAAACCCACGGCGGGCCCGGTGGTCCCTGCTTCGATGCATGCTACCGTGCAAGCGGGAATTACTATTTGTTTTACATTGTGAAATGGGATTTCTGTTCCCTTCCATTGAATTGAACCTTTCGCATAGGATATTTCTGCGCCCTCCTTTAAAAAGATTGATCCCAAAATTCCACTAGTAGGTATTGGGAAATCCTCGTGAACCACACAAAACTTTACGGGGCAAGAATTGATTTTGATTAACGTTGTTCCCAGGGTTTTAACATGACCCTCTGTAATGCCACACAATTTAATTATTTCCGTCGGATCAATGGTGACCTCCTTTTTTAATGCGTTCTCTTTTATAAGATTTAGTTCTGCGCCCGTGTCGATCATAAAAATGGCAGCGTTAGTCAATTCGGGTGCGGAAACTAGAATTTGCGGTACTGTAGAATTTTCTAGTGTTCGGATGCCGGCGACTCGGTAATTTCCGATGTTATCGGCCTGATTGCTTTCGAGTTTACCTCCTCCCGTCGCTGGCCGGAAGTCGAGGGGAGGGGTTGCCCGTTTCCCGAATTCCGAGCATTGAACTCCCTCTTCCTACACTCATGTATATCATGACCAGGAGTTTTGCAGTAATTACAGAATCGAGAATTAAAATTGTCGCGCCTGGGACCGGGATTACGTATGGGTGAAGTTACGCCGCGAACGGGCGTCTCGTATCGCGGAGATAACAGTTCTCGAGACGCGGGAGCTTGATATCGCGTGCGCTCCGTGCTAGAATATGACCAGTTGCTTTGTCTTGGAGGAATACTATTCGCACGTACCGGGTGGTTAATAATTTCGCGTCTTCCCTCCGAAAATTGAACGCGTTTCGGCGGCTCATAACGAGTTCTATCTAGCTCGTATTGTTTAAAAGCATCGATCGCCGCATCATATGCCGAACCTAACGTGGTATGTGGTCGCGACTTTACGTCTATACGCAACACCGGAATTAAACCATTTACAAAACTGTCGTGCGTTAAGCGGTTTATGTCCATCGGATCTGGATTACTTCTCTCGCAATCGAGAATCGCGGTTCTTAAGTCCTTAACTCGGCTAATGTAATCTAAAATATGTTCTGACGGCCCTTGAAAAATATTTGCTAATTCCCCGCGGTAATGGTCTATAGTTTTGTTCGATCCAAAAACATCTTGTAGCCGGTTGCATAACTGTAAAATATTTCGGCAACCCTCGTCCTCTACGGCGGTATAAGCCCTTCCGCGTAATTTATTAATGACTAATTCTGTCAGAGTGCCTTCTACGTGAGGCGATACAATATCTCGCGCGCGTCGACAAGCGCGATTGAAAGAAAATATTGGCATATTACATCCGTCAAAAATTGGTACTGATTCAACTGCCTCTTTTAACGAATAATTTCCCGGTTCTGGACTATCTACGTTTAATCTTGCTCGCGGTATATCCTCCATAATCCTTTCTTCTCGAAGTTCGCGTAAACGGTCAATTTCGCGCCTAGCTTCATTTAGTTCTGCCCGGATTTCTTCCATATCAAAACCCGAAGGATTGGTTTTCGCAACTTTTAACTCGGAGTTTAATTTCTCTAACTCTAACTTTAATTCCGCGGCTTCCTGAATTTCGCGGCGTTGTGCTTCTAATGCCTTGTCCTCTTTACGTAACCGCTTCTCCTTTTCAGCTAACTGTTTCTGCAGGGCGATTAATTCTGCTTCCGAGACTAGAGATTGGGGACTGGCTGCCCCTTTCGAATTCATATTATCTTTGCTGCTCATGTTGTAAAAGTTAAAATTAAAATTCGAAAACGTTTGTAGCTGCCACTAAAAATTTCTCACTGCCACCAAAAATTTACTCGTTACCTAAAATGTTTGTCCCTGACCTAACGTGCTTTTACTGTTCCGTACGGACCACTCGAAATTATCCCACCGCTGCCACCAAAAATTTGTCACGTCCCGGGTTTTCGTCGCGGTAAAATAAAAAGAGATCACCACGAGTCCGGATCGTCACAGTTTGAGTAGTCGTTTTTGGTCCACGAGGCACTTCCGTCCACGTCTAACCGGGAATTTAACGCACGGTAACAGGCTTCGAGCGTACAATAGGATAGGGACTCACCGGTCGATGATAAGCTGCCGGTACGCTGGTTGATGAAACAGCTCACGGCCGCTGGTGATGAAGAAAGCCGTCGGTAATGTGCCGGCTGTAGAACGGTGGTTGAAAGAGCAGCTCTCAGCTACTGGTGATGCAGAAAGCCGTCGGCAATGTGCCGGCTGTAGATCTGGCGCTGCCCTGGTGTTCTTATGCCAGCTCTGGCATAGAAGGGTTGTTTGACTGCAGGCGAGGGTCGGTAACGGCTGCTGACGTCTGCTGCGATGTGGCTGGTGTCGGTACAGCGAAATGCTGCCACGGCGTTACCCTGAATTCTTTGATATCGGCTAGCGAAGTTACAGCTGCGACGACAGGATACTGGATCTTCACTATGGAGGTGATGACTGGAACCTCGCGGATTCCCAACGGGTATCTCTCCACATCCGCCGGATTATATAGTTCCGCGAATACTTTTCGTAGCTGAATCTTACGACCCGCACGTCGTCTCTTAGGCATTGATTCTCACTAATATTGCTTTACCAATTACAAAATGAATTTACGCGATCAATGAAATACTCGCCTGAAGAATCTCTCAAAGCTGTTTAACTCTCCGTGAAACCCCGTGCCTCTGGTGGGCACAGATAGGTCCCCTTTGAATTAACACGATTCTGAGAGGAATGATGGAAAGATTCGCCACATTGTCCCGTGCCTCTGGTGGGCACAGATAGACAGGTATTGAATAGGAAATGGTATGAATTTTATAGGCGGAAACGGTTTTCCACAAATCCCGTGCCTCTGGTGGGCACAGATAGATATGTTTGAACCGTGATAGGATAATTTGGTAAAGGTGTGGTCGTTCTGGAACACACAGTCGAGTCACTATGATATTCAATCTTGACTCTAACTCGTTTAAATTCAATGCCGAAGATTCTTGACTTTGACTTATTCAAAATGAAGTTATAATAATTAATACGAAGTAAGAAGTTAGTCGTAGAATATAAGTTGCTACTTTATACGATTTGAGACCCCTTGCTCGGGCCGAGTAGTAATTAATTAATTATCGTCGAGGTTTAATTGAATAGAGACGTTTAAGTCTTAAAATGTAGTTTATTTCGTTGTACAATTAAGGACCCTTTGCTCGAGTCGTGAAATAGAAATTATAACGTTGCGGACAATTAGCGTGACTATTAAGACGACGACTAAAGGCTACGCTCTTGATTGAGCGCTTAATTTATACGGTTTTTCCCTTCCAGGTTGGAAAGAAACGGCGTTGAGAACTCCTGGCTGGAGCGAGATGGAATTGCAACCTCAGCAGCTGGTGGTTAGCACGGTGCAGGTATTGAGAGACAGCGATGCTGCGTCAGCAGCTACTGGTGCGAGAAGGATGGCTGCTCTCGTGCGTTCTCTCTCCCTCTGGCGACTGCTGATTCAGCGTCAGGGCTCCACGAGTGAGCTGACCGGATGCTGTTATCTTGGCACCACGTACCGGGTGCTCGGCGAAATGTGTACAACGGGTGTTCCAATTGAATTTGTACAATGTTCAATAAATGTTTGTTCATAATGAATGTTACTTAACTAAGCTGGTCCCTGATTGGCAATACAATTCGCCTACTCTTAATTAATAATAAAAATCCTCGCGTTCCTTTATTCTTAGTTAACAATTTAAACTCTCACATATGTCCATTCTTATTTAACAATTCAAATTCACGCGTACCTCCATTCTTTAATTATGTATAAAATATTGGTATAAATATATAATACTGAATATTATTTATAATAATAGAGAACGCTACAATGTTAAGTCGCAATTATTTATAATAGTAGAGAACAATACAATGTTAATTCGCAACTATTCATAATAATAGAGAATACTTATAAAACTAATTCGCAATACTGAAAATTATTTATAATAAAAGAGAATACTTTAATATTAATTCGCAATACTGAATATTATTTATAATAAAAGAGAATATTAATATATTAATTCGCAAAACAGAATATAAATGAGAATCCTACAACATTAATATAAATTCGTTATATTATTTATAATAAAAGAGAATATATTGAATTGAACAATAATATATTAATTTTAATTAACAAAGTATAGAATATAGTAATAGGAAACATGCTAGATCAAAAGTCGTGCGAGCGATGTAACAAGGGCAAATCCCAGACCTATCCCAGACCTAACTCGCGTTATCATCTAAAATATTAATCGCAACCAGGTTTAATTGACTGTTTCGGTGTGGTACCACATTACTACGTGATCCAAACCAGAAAAGACCCAGGATCTGGCTATTCAAGTATGCGAAATATGTGAAACTATGAGCTAGATGAAGGCTAATACCAGACCTAACCCAGACATAACCGGCCATATCCTCTAAAATATTAATTGCAACCAGGTTTAGTTGACTGTTTCAGTGTGGTATCACTTTACTACGTGTTCCAAACCAGAAAAAGCCCAGGATCTGGCCATTCAAGTATGCGAAAAATGCGAAAGTATGAGCTAGAAGATGGCAAATACCAGACATAACCCGGACCTAACCGGTGTTATCCTCTAAAATATTCATCGAATCCAGGTTGAATTGACTACTTCAGTGTGCCACCACATTAATACGTGATCCTAACGTGAAAAGAACCCAGGATCTGGCCAAGAAGTATGCGAAAAATGCGAAAGTATGAGGGAGATGATTGCAAATACCAGACGCAACCCAGACCTAAACGGTGTTATCCTCTAAAATATTGATCGGAATCAGGTTCAATTGACTGTATCAGTGTGGTACCACATTACTACGTGATCCAAACTAGAAAAAGCCTAGGATCTGGCCATTCAAGTATGCGAAATATGCGAGAGTATGAGGCAGATGACTGCATATATCAGACGTAACCCTGACCTAACCGGTGTTATCCTACGAAATATTGATCAAAAACAGGCTTAATTGACTGTTCCAGTGTGGTACCACTTTTCCACGTGATGCAAACAAGAAAAAACCCAGGATCTGGGCAACAAGTATGCGAAAAATGCGAGAGTATGAGCCAGATGATTGCAAATACCAGAACTAACCCAGACATAACCGGTGTTATCCCCTGAAATATTGACCGAAAACTGGTTTAATTGACTGTTTCAGTGTGGTACGACTTTACTACGTGATCCAAACCAGAAAAAGCCTAGGCTCTGGCCATTCAAGTATGCGAAATATGTGAAACTATGAGCTAGATGAAGGCTAATATCAGACCTAACCCAGACATAACCGACCATATCCTCTAAAATATTAATTGCAACCAGGTTTAGTTGACTGCTTCGTTGTGGTACCACATTACTAGGTGATCCAAACCAGAAATAGGCCAGGATCTGGTCAACAAGTATACGAAATATGCGAAAGTATGAGACAGATGATTACAAATACCAGACCTTACTCCGACATAACTGGCGTTATCCTCTAAAATATTGATCGTAACCAGGTTTAATTGACTGTTTCCGCGTCGTACCACTTTGCAACGTGATCCAAACCAGGAAACACCCAGGATCTGGCCAACAAGTATGCGAAAAATGCGAAATAGTGAGCCAGATTATTGCAAATACCAGAACTAACCCAGACATAACCGGCGTTTTCCAATGAAATATTAATCAGAACCAGGTTTAATTGACTGTTTCCGCGTGGTACCACATTAATACGTGATCCTCACCTGAAAAAAACCCGGTATCTGGCCAACGAGTATGCGAAAGGTGCGAAAGTATGAGGCAGATGATTGCAAATACCAGACGTAACCCAGACTTACCCAGCGTTATCCTCTAAAATATTAATCGGAATCATGTTCAATGGACGCTTTCGGTGTGGTACCACATTACTACGTTATCCAAACGAGAAAAAACCCTGGATCTGGCCAACAAGTATGCGAAAAATGCGAAAGAACGAGCCAGATGATTGCAAATATCAGACGTAACACTGATCTATCCGGAGTTATCCTTCAAAATATTGACCGAAAACAGGCTTAATTGACTGTTTCAGTGTGGTACCACTTTTCTACGTAATGCAAACCAGAAAAAACCTAGGATCTGGCCATTCAAGTATGCGAAATATGCGAAAGTATATGCTAGATGAAGGCAAATACCAGACCTAACCCAGACATAACCGGCCATTTCCTCTAAAATAGTAATTGCAACCAGGTTTAATTGACTGTTTCGTTGTGGTACCACATTACTAGGTGATCCAAACCAGAAATAGGCCTGGATCTGGTCAACAGGTATGCGAAATATGCGAAAGTATGAGACAGATCACCCGCGCGCGCCGTCGTCAACGTACAGGCGACGGCGTGGCGCGAGCGAGGGCAGCTGATGACCTGTATGGAGCATACCGCGTGGCGCGGGTTGCTCTGCAGGTCGCCATCAAACGGGCCAAGACTCAGGCATGGAAGGAGCTCCTCCAGACCCTTGATGACGATCCATGGGGGCGCCCATATAAGGTGGTGCTGAATAAGCTCCGCCCGTGGGCGCCCCCCGTCACCGAGGGTCTTGACCCCCGGCTGCTGGAGGACGTGGTCAATACACTCTTCCCAATTGGGGAGAGGGGACCGCGTCCTCCGGCGGCGGCGGCTGTCCCAGTGGAGTGGACGGCCGAGCTGGGGGTCACGCAGGAGGAGCTGGCAGCGGCCATCAGACGGCTCGGGGTTCGTAACACGGCCCCGGGTCCGGATGGTGTGCCCGGCCGGGTTTGGGTCTTGACCCAGGGCGTCCTTGGGGCCGACCTCAGGCGGTTGTTCGACCGCTGCCTGAGGGACGGGCGATTCCCCCCCAGTTGGAAGGTGGCGAGGATGGTCCTCCTCCGGAAGGAGGGTCGGCCCGCGGAGTCTCCCTCCGCATACCGGCCCATTTGTCTCCTCGACGAGGTGGGCAAGCTCTTCGAGCGTGTGATTGCTGCCCGCCTCGTCGAGCACCTGTCGCGGGGTGATCCCGGTCTGGCCGACTGCCAGTTCGGTTTCCGGGGGGGCCGATCGACTATCGACGCGATAGGTCGTGTGAGGGCCCTCTCGGAGGCGGCCGTCTCCCGGGGAGGGGTGGCATTGGCAATATCCTTGGATATTGCCAATGCCTTTAACACCCTCCCCTGGGAAGAGATAAGGAGGGGACTCGAATATCATCGAGTCCCCCCTTGTCTCAGGGCGGTCGTCGGGGATTATCTCCGCGGCAGGTGGATCGAGTATCCGGGCCGGGATGGTGATATGCGGAGGGAGGTGTACTGCGGTGTTCCGCAGGGGTCGGTCCTCGGGCCACTCCTGTGGAACATCGCGTACGACTCGGTGTTGCGGGCCGGCCTCCCCGACGGCGTCAGCACGGTGTGTTATGCGGATGACACACTGGTGCTGGCCGTCGGGGCGCACTGGGGGAGGGCCATGCGTCGCGCGGAGGAGGGGTCGCAACGCGTCGTCGACCGGATCAGGGGGATGGGGATGACGGTGGCGGTCCATAAGACCGAGGTGATTGCGTTTCATTCACCTCGGCAGGATCCGCCACCCCCTCTGATTCGGGTGGGTGGGGCTGACATCGAGGTGAAGCCCCAGATCAGGTATCTGGGGCTGATCCTCGATAGCCACTGGCGTTTCGAGAAGCATTTCCGCTGCCTGGTCCCCCGGTTGGAAAGGATGGTTGCGGCTCTGGGCCGGATCCTGCCCAACCTGGGGGGCCCGGCGGGCCGAGTTCGTCGCCTCTATGTGGCAATGGTCCAGTCGGTGGCCCTATACGGGGCCCCCGTCTGGGCGGACGACCTGGCTGCCTCCCGGCGCAGCATGACTATGCTGCGTCGGGTGCAAAGGCGCATGGCGCTCAGGGTCGTCCGCGGGTATCGGACCATGTCACATGAGGCGGCGACGGTTCTAGCGGGGATGCCGCCCATGGACCTGCTCGCGCGGTCGCACGCGGTGATGTACCGGCACCGCGTCGACCGTCGCGCGGGGGTGGGGGCGGTCCCGGGCGGGCAGGAACCTGCTTGGGGCGATTTGAAGCGCCAGGCCCGGCAGTCCGTGTTGCTCGCGTGGCAGGAGCGGCTGGCTCTGCCAACCGCGGGGCACCGGACTGTCGGGGCTGTTCGGCCACTCCTGAAGGAGTGGCTGGACAGAGGCCATGGCAGCCTCACCTACCGGCTGGCACAGGTATTTTCCGGGCATGGCAGCTTCGGAAGATACCTGTGCCGGATAGGGAAGGAGCCGACGGCGCGTTGCTGCCACTGCGACGCTGAGCAGGACACGGCGGATCATACCCTGGAGGTATGCCCCGCGTGGGATGGGGAGCGCCGTGTCCTGGTCGGCGTCGTCGGGCGGGATGTCTCGCTGCCGGGCGTGGTGCGCGCCATGCTCGGCAGCGAGGAGAAGTGGAGGGCCGTGGCCTCCTTCTGCGAGAACGTAATGTTGCAGAAGGAGGCCGCGGGGAGGGAGCGCGAGCTTCAGCGGCGCGCTGAAGCTCGCGCTCGTGCGGTGGCCCGAGGTCGTCGCCCGGTCGCGAGGCGTCGCGGGCGGCCGCCTCGGCGTGGCGGATGACCTAGGCTGGGAGGGGAGTCCTGAGGAGACCCTCCTCCCGCCAGGCGGCGCCGGGTCGGACCGGTTGGGGGTAGGAGTGCCTCCCCCTACCGGTGCGACGCAAGGGGCGGCACCCTCGGCGGTCTGGTGCGGTCATGAACGCCCGGCCGCCGAGGGGTGGAAACGGGGTCGCGGGCGGTTGCGAGTTGGGGCTCGCAGCCGCCACTAAACGCGGCCCCGGGACGGATAGCGGCGGGATGGAGTGGCCCCGTCCCGCCGCTATGAGGCAGTGTGTCTACTGGGGGGACCGATTGTCCCCCCGGGGAATGGGCGCGAAAGCGCGGGCACGGGGAGGATACCCGAAGAATGCTTCGAGCGATTCCCGGTATCCTCCCAAAGCGTGCCGAAGGGTCACCGTGGGGTTTTTAGTGGGTAGGTCCCGCGCCTGTCGTTGTACGGGCGCGGGGAATCCCACACACCCCTCCCACCTCTCCCCAAGGAGGTGGGAGGGAGTCTTTCGAAGATTTTCCCCACGACAAAAAAAAAAAAAAAAAAAAAAAAAAAAAAAAAAAGTATGAGACAGATGATTGCAAATACCAGAACTAACCCAGACATTACCGGCGTCATCATCTAAAATATTCATCGAATCCAGGTTGAGTTGACTATTTCCGTGTGGTACCACTTTACAGCGTGATCTAAAACAGAAAAGACCCAGGACCTGACCATTCAAGTATGCGAAATATGCGAAAGTATGAGCTAGATGATTGCAAATACCAGAAATAACCCAGACATAACCGGCGTTATCATCTAAAATATTCATCGAATCCAGGCTGAGTTGACTATTTCAGTGTGGCACCACATAAATAAGTGATCCTAACGAGAATAGAACCCAGGAACTGGCCAACAAGTATGCGAAAAATGCGAAAGTATGAGCCAGATGTTTGAAAATACCAGAACTAACCCAGACATAACCGCGTTTTCCAATGAAGTATTAATCGGAACCAGGTTTAGTTGACTGTTTCAGAGTGGTACCACATTAATACGTGATCCTTACCAGGAAAAACCCCGGATCTGGCCAACGAGTATGCGAAAGGTGCGAAAGTATGAGGCTGATGATTGCAAATACCAGACGTAACACAGACTTACCCAGCGTTATCCTCTAAAATATTAATCGGAATCATGTTCAACGGACTCTTTCGGTGTGGTAACACATTACTACGTGATCCAAACGAGAAAAACCCCTGGATCTGGCCAACAAGGAAGGGAAAAATGCGGAAGAACGAGCCAGATGATTGCAAATATCAGACGTAACCCTGATCTAACCGGTGTTATCCTTCAAAATATTGACCGAAAACCGGCTTAATTGACTGTTTCAGTGTGGTATCACTTTTCTACGTAATGCAAACCAGAAAAAACCCAGGATCTGGCCATTCAAGTATGCGAAATATGCGAAAGTATGAGCTAGATGAAGGCGAATACCAGACCTAACCCAGACATAACCGGCCATATCCTCCAAAATATTAATCGGAATCAGGTTTAATTGACTCTCTCGGTGTGGTACCACATTACTACGTGATCCAAACGAGAAAAAACCCAGGATCTGGCCAATAAGTATGCGAAAAATGCGAAAGTATGACGCAGATGATAGCAAATGCCAGACGTAACCCAGACATAACCGGCGTTATCCTCTAAAATATTCATCGAATCCAGGTTGAGTTGACTATTTCAGTGTGGCACCACATTAATACGTGGCCCTAACGAGAAAAGTACCCAGGATCTGGCCAAAATTACGCGAATTATGCGAAACTATGAGCCAGATGATGGCATATACCAGACCTAACCCAGACATAACCGGCGTTATCCTCTAAAATATTGATCGAAAACTGGTTTAATTGGCTGTTTCAGTGTGGTACCACTTTACTACGTGATCGAAACCAGAAACGGCCCAGGATCTGGCCATTCAACTATGCGAAAAATGTGAAAGTATGAGATAGATGATGGCATATACCAGACCTAACCCAGACCTAACCGGTGTTATCCTCTAAAATATTCATCGAATCCATGTTGAATTGACCGTTTCAGTGTGGCACCACAATTCTACGTGATCGAAACCAGAAAAAGCCCACGATATGGCCATTCAAGTATGCGAAAAATGCGAAAGTATGAGTTAGATGATGGCATATACCAGACCTAACCGGTGTTATCCTCTAGAATATTCATCGAATCCAGGTTGAGTTGACAATTTCAGAGTGGCACCGCATTAATACGTGATCCTAACGAGAAAAGAACCCAGGATCTGGCCATTCAAGTATGCGAAAAATGCGAAAGTATAAGATAGATGATGGCAAATACCAGACCTAAACGGTGTTATCCTCTAACATATTCATCGAATCCAGGTTGAGTTGACTGCTTCGGTGTGATACCACATTACTACGTGATCCAATCCAGACAATACCCAGGATCTGGCCAACAAGTATGCGAAAAATGCGAAAGTATGAGAGAGATGATGGCATATACCAGACCTAACCGGTGTTATCCTCTAAAATATTCATCGAATCCAGGTTGAGTTGACTATTTCAGTGAGGCACCACATTAATCCGTGATCCTGACGAGAAAAGAACCCAGGATCTGGCCAAGAAGTAAGCGAAATATGCGAAAGTATGCGGCAGATGATTGCAAACACCAGACGTAACCCAGACCTAACCGGTGATATCCTCTAGAGTATTCTTCGAATCCAGGTTGAATTATCTATTTCTGTGTGGCACCACATTTCTACGTGATCGAAACCAGAAAAAGCCCAGGATATGGCCATTCAAGTATGCGAAAAATGCGAAAGTATAAGATAGATGATGGCAAATACCAGACCTAAACGGTGTTATCCTCTAACATATTCATCGAATCCAGGTTGAGTTGACTGCTTCGGTGTGATACCACATTACTACGTGATCCAATCCAGACAATACCCAGGATCTGGCCAACAAGTATGCGAAAAATGCGAAAGTATGAGCCAGATCATTGCAAATACCAGAACTAACCCAGACCTAACCAGTGTTATCCTCTAAAATATTCATCGAATCCAGGTTGAGTTGGCTATTTCTGTGTGGCACCACATTAATGCGCGATCCTAACCAGAAAGGAACCCAGGATCTGGCCAACGAGTATGCGAAAGATGCGAAAGTATGACGCAGATGATAGCAAATGCCAGACGTAACTCAGACCGCCCCGGCGTTTTCCTCTTAAATATTAATCGGAATCAGATTCAATTGACACTTTCGGTGTGGTACCACATTACTGGATGATCCAAACCAGAAAAAGGCCAGGATCTGGTCAACAAGTATGCGAAATCTGCGAAAGTATGAGACAGATGATGGCATATACCAGAAGTAACCCAGCCCTACCCGGAGATACCCTCTAAAATATTCATCGAATCCAGGTTGAATTGACTGTTTAAGTGCGGTACCTCTTTTCTACGTGATCCGAACCAGACAAGACCTAGGATCTGGCCAACAAGTATGCGAAAAATGCGAAAGTATGAGATAGATGATTGCAAATACCAGACATACCCAGACGTAACCGGTTTTATCGTCTAAAATATTCATCGAATCCAGTTTGAGTTGACAATTTCAGTGTGGCACCACATTAATACGTGATCCTAACGAGAAAAGTACACAGGATCTGGCCAAAAGTACGCGAATTATGCGAAACTATGAGGCACATGATTGCAAATACCAAAAACTAACCCAAACATAACCGCAGTTTTCCAATAAAATATTAATCGAATCCAGGTTGAATTGACTATTTCAGTGTGCCACCACATTAATACGTGATCCTATCGAAAAATGAACCCAGGATCTGGCCAACAAGTATGCGAAAAATGCGAAAGTATGAGATAGATGATTGCAAATACCAGACGTACCCAGACCTAACCGGTGTTATCGTCTAAAATATTCATCGAATCCATTTTGAGTTGACAATTTCAGTGTGGCACCACATTAATACGTGATCCTAACGAGAAAAGTACCCAGGATCTGGCCAAAAGTACGCGAATTATGCGAAACTATGAGGCAGATGATTGCAAATACCAGACGTAATCCAGACCTACCCGGTGATATCCTGTAAAATATTCATCGAATCCAGGTTGAATTGACTGTTTAAGTGCGGTACCTCTTTTCTACGTGATCCAAACCAGACAAGACCTAGGATCTGGCCAACAAGTATGCGAAAAATGCGAAAGTATGAGCCAGATGATTGCAAATACCAGAATTAACCCAGACATAACCGGCGATTTCGAATGAAACATTAATCGGAACCAGGTTTTATTGACTCTTTCAGTGTGGTACCACACTACTACGTGATCCAAACGAGAAAAAACCCAGGATATGGCACCAAGTATGCGAAAAATGCGAAAGTATGAGGGAGATGATTGGAAATACCAGACGTATCCCAGACATAACCGGCGTTATCCTCTAAAATATTAATCGGAACAAGGTTTAATTGACTGTTTCGGTGTGGTACCGCACTACGTGATCCAAACCAGAAGAAAACCCAGGATCTGGCCAACAAGTATCCGAAGAATGCGAAAATATGAGCCAGATGATTACAAATACCAGACGTATCCCAGACCTAACCGGTGTTATCCTCTAAAATACTGATCGAAACCAGGTTTAATTGACTGCTTCGTTGTGGTACCACATTACTACGTGATCCAAACCAGACAAGACCTAGGATCTGGCCAACAAGTATGCGAAAAATGCGAAAGTATCAGGGAGATGATTGCAAAAGCCAGACGCAATCCAGACCTAACCGGTGTTATCCTCTAATATATTGATCGGAATCAGGTTCAGTTGACTCTTTCGGTGTCGTACCACATTACTACGTGGTCGTAACTAGAGAAAAACCCAGGCTCTGGCCATTCAAGTATGCGAAAAATGTGAAAGTATCAGCTAGATTATGGCAAATACAAGACCTAACCCAGACATAACCGGCGTTATCCTATAAAATATTAATCGCAACCTGGTTTAATTGACTGTTTCAGTGCGGTACCACATTGGTACGTGATCTTATCCAGAAAAAGACCAAGGATCTGGCCAACAAGTATGCGAAAAATTCAGAAGTATGAGCCAGATGACTGCAAATACCAGACGTAACCCAGACATAACCGGTGTTATCCTCTAAAATATTGATCGAATCCAGGTTGAATTGATTATTTCAGTGTGGCACCCCATTAATACGTCATCCTAACCAGAAAAAAACCCAGGATCTGGCCAACAAGTATGCGAAAAATGCGTAAGTATGTGCTAGATGATGGCAAATACCAGACCTAAGACAGACATAACCGGCGTTTTCCTCCAAAATATTACTCGGAACCAGGTTTAATTGACTGATTCAATGTGGTACCACATTAGTACGTGATACAAACCTGAAAAACCCCAGGATCTGGCGATTCAAGTATGCGAAAAATGCGAAAGTATGAGCTAGATGATGGCAAATACCAGACGCAACCCAGATCTAACCGGTTTCATCCTCCAAAATATTGATCGAATCCAGGTTTAATTGACTATTTCAGTGTGGCACCCCACAAATACGTGATCCTAACCAGAAAAAAACCAAGGATCTGGTCATTCAAGTATGCGAAAAATGCGAAAGTATGAGCCTGATGATTGCAAATACCAGACGTAACCCAGACCTAACCGGTGTGATCATCTAAAATATTGATCGCAACCAGGTTGAAATGACTGTTTCGGTGGGGTACCACATTACTACGTGGTCCAATCCAAAAAAAGCCCGGGATGTGGCCATTCAAGTATGCGAAAAATGCGTAAGTATGTGCTAGATGATGGCAAATACCAGATCTAACACAGACATAACCGGCGCTTATCCTCCAAAATATTACTCGGAACCAGGTTTAATTGACTGATACAGTGTGGTACCACATTACTACGTGATTCAAATCAGAAAAAGCCCAGGATCTGCCAACATGTATGAGAAAAATGCGAAAGTATGAGGCAGATCATTGCAAATACCAGACCTATCCCAGTCATAACCGGCGTTATCCTCAAAAATATTAATCCCAACCAGGTTTAATGGACTGTTTCGGTGTGGTACCGCTTTACTACGTGATTCAAACCAGGAAAGACATAGGATCTGACCAACAAGTATGCGAAAAATGCGAAAGTATGAGCCAGATTATTGCAAATGCCAGACCTAACACAAACCAAACCGGCGTTATCCCCTAAAATATTAATCACAACCAGGTTTAATTGACTGTTTCGGTGTGGTACCACTTTACTGCGTGATTCAAACCAGGAAAGACATAGGATCTGGCCAACAAGTATGCGAAAAATGTCGAAAGTATGAGCCAGATGTTTGCAAATACCAGACCTAACCCAGATAGAACCGGCGTTATCCTCCAAAATATTGATCGAACCCAGGTTGAATTGACTATTTCAGTGTGGTACTAGTTTAATACGTGATCCTAACCAGAAAAAAAAACAGGATCTGGCCAACAAGTATGCGAAGGATGCGAAAGTATGAGGCAGATGATTGCAGATACCAGAACTAACCCAGACATAACCAGCGTTATTCTCTAAAATATTAATCGGAACAAGGTTTAATTGACTGTTTCAGTGTGGTACCACTTTAGTACGGGATCCAATCCAAAAAAAGCCCGGGATGTGGCCATTCAAGTATGCGAAAAATGCGTAAGTATGTGCTAGATGATGGCAAATACCAGATCTAACCCAGACCTAACCGGTATTATCCTCTAAAATATTAATCGCAACCAGGTTGAAAAGACTGTTTCGGTGTGGTACCACATTAATACGTGATCCTAACCAGAAATAAACCAAGGATCTGGCCAACAAGTATGCGAAAAATGCGAAAGTATGAGCTAGATGATGGCAAATACCAAACCTAACCCAGACCTCACCGGTGTTATCCTCTAAAATACTGATCGAATCTAGGTTTAATTGACTATTTCAGTGTGGCACCACATTAATACGTGATCCTGACCAGAAAAAACCCAGGATCTGACCAACAAGTATGCGAAAAATGCGAAAGTATGAGCCAGATGATTGCAAATACCAGAACTAACCCAGACAAAACCGGTGTTATCCTCTAAAGTCTTGATCAAATCCAGGTTTAATTGACTGCTTCGGTGTGGTACCACATTACTACGCGATCCAAATCAGAAAAGGCCCAGGATATGGCCATTCAAGTATGCGAAAAGTGCGAAAGTATGAGCTAGATGATCGCAAATACCATACCTAACCCAGACATAGCCGGCGCTATCCTCTAAAATATTAATTCCAACCAGGTATCATTGACTGTTTCGGTGTGGGACCACATAACTACGTGATCCTGACTAGAAAAAAATCAGGATCTTGCCAACAAGTATGCGAAAAATGCGAAAGTATGACCCAGATTATTGCAAATACCAGACCTAACACAAACCTAACCGGCGTTATCCTGTAAATAATTAATCGCAACCAGGTTTAATTGACTCTTTCAGTGTGGTACCACTTTACTACGTGATCCAAGCCAGGAAAAACACAGGATCTGACCAACAAGTATGCGAAAAATGCGAAAGTATGAGCCAGATGTTTTCAAATACCAGACCTAACCCAGATTTAACCGGCGTTATTCTATAAAATAATAATCGCAACCAGGTTTAATTGACTGTTTAAGTGTGGTATCACATTGATACGTGATCTTATCCAGAAAAAGACCAAGGATCTGGCCAACAAGTATGCGAAAAATTCGAAAATATGAGCTAGATGATGGCAAATACCATAACTAACCCAGACATAACCGGCGTTATCCTATAAAATATAAATCGCAACCAGGTTTAATTGACGGTTTCAGTGTGGTACCACACTACTACGTTATTCAAATCAGAAAAAGCGCAGGATCTGGCCAACAAGTATACCAAAAATGCGAAAGTATGAGGAAGATGATTGCAAATACCAGACGTAACCCAGACGTAACCGGTGTTACCCTCAAAAATATTGATCGAACCCAGGTTGATTTGACTATTTCAGTGTGGTACCACTTTAATACGTGATTCTAACCAGACAGAAGCCCAGGATCTGGCCAACAAGTATGCGAAAGATGCGAAAGTATGAGCCAGATGATTGCAAATACCATAACTAACCCAGACCTAACCAGCGTTATCCCCTAAAATATTAATCACAACCAGGTTTAAATGACTGCTTCGGCGTGGTACCACATTACTGCGTGATCCAAATCTGAAGAAACCCAGGATCTGGCCAACAAGTATGCGAAAAATGCGAAAGTATGAGCCAGATGTTTGCAATTACCAGACCTAACCCAGATATATCCGGCGTTATCCTATAAAATATTGATTGAATCCAGGTTGAATTGACTATTTCACTATGGCACCACATTAATACGAGATCCTAACCAGAAAAAACCCAGGATCTGGCCATTCAAGTATGCGAAACATGCGATAGTATGAGCCTGATGATTGCAAATACCAGAACAATCCCAGACATAACTGACGTTATCCTATAAAATATTAATCGCAACCAGGTTTAATTGACTGTTTCAGTGTGGTACCACATTACTACGTGATTCAAATCCGAAAAAGCCCAGGATCTAGCCAACAAGTATACCAAGAATGCGAAAGTATGAGGAAGATGATTGCAAATACCAGACGTAACCCAGACCTAACCGGTGTTATCCTCTATTGTCTTGATCAAATCCATGTTTAATTGACTGTTTCGGTGTGGTACCACATTACTACGCGATCCAAATCAGAAGAGGCCCAGGATCTGACCAACAAGTATGCGAAAAATGCGAAAGTTTGAGCCAGATGATTGCAAATACCAGACGTAACACAGACATAACCGACATCATCCTCTAAAATATTTATCGCAACCAGGTTGAAATGACTGTTTCGGTGGGATACCACATTACTACGTGATCCAAACCAGAAAAAACCCAGGATCTGACCAACAAGTATGCGAAAAATGCGAAAGTATGAGCTAGATTATTGCAAATACCAGACCTAACACAAACAAAACCGGCGTTATACTCTAAAATATTAATCGCAACCAGGTTTAAATGACGGTTTAGGCGTGGTACGACATTACTACGTGATCCAAGTCAGAAGGAACCCAGGATCTGGCCAACAAGTATGCGAAGGATGCGAAAGTATGAGGCAGATGATGGCAAATACCAGAGCCACCCCAGGCATAACTGGCGTTATCCTATATAATATTAATCGCAACCAGGTTTAATTGACTGTTTCGGTGTGGTACCACATTACTACATGATCCTATCGAGAGAAAAACCCAGGATCTGGCCATTCAAGTATGCGAAAAATGCGAAAGTATGAGCTAGATGATGGCGAATACCAGATCTAACCCGGACATTACCGGCGTTATCCTATAAAATATTAATCGCAACCAGGTTTAATTGACTGTTTCATTGTGGTACCACATTGATACGTGATCTTATCCAGAAAAAGACCAAGGATCTGGCCAACAAGTATGTCAAAAATGCGAAAGTATGTGGAAGATGATTGCAAATTACCAGACGTAACCCAGACCTAACCGGTGTTATCCTCTAAAATATTCATCGCAACCAGGTTGAAATGACTGTTTCGGTGGGGTACCACATTACTACGTGATCCAATCCAAAAAAAGCCCGGGATATGGCCATTCAATTATGCGAAAAATGCGAAAGTATCAGCTAGATGATTGCTAATACCAGACGTAACCCAGACCTAACAGGTATTGTCCTCTAAAATATTAATCGCAACCAGGTTTAAATGACGGTTTCGGTGTGGTACCACATTAATACGTGATCCAAACCAGGAAAAACACAGGATCTGACCAACAAGTATGCGAAAAATGCGAAAGTAGGAGACAGATTATTGCAAATACCAGACCTAACACAAACCTAACAGGCGTTATCCCCTAAAATATTAATCACAACCAGGTTTAAATGGCTGCTTCGGCGTGGTACCACATTACTGCGTGATCCAAATCTGAAGAAACCCAGGATCTGGCCATTCAAGTATGCGAAAAATGTGAAAGTATGAGCCTGATGATTGCAAATACCAGAACTAACCCAGACATAACCAGCGTTATCCTCTAAAATATTAATCGGAACAAGGTTTAATTGACCGTTCCAGTGTGCTACCCCTTTACTACGTGATCCAAACCAGAAAAAGGACAGGATCTGGCCATTCAAGTATGCGCAAAATGCGAAAGTATGAGGCAGATTATTGCAAATACCAGACGTAACCCAGACCTAACCGGTATTATCCTCTAAAATATTAATCACAACCAGGTTTAAATGACTGCTTCGGCGTGGTACCACATTACTGCGTGATCCAAATCTGAAGAAACCCAGGATGTTGCCAACAAGTATGCGAAAAATGCGAAAGTATGAGCCAGATGATTGCAAATACGAGACCTAACATAAACCTATACGGTGTTATCCTCTATAGCATTGATCAAATCCTGGTTTGATTGACGGTTTCAGTGTGGTACCACATTACTACGTGATTCAAATCAGAAAAAGCACAGGATCTGGCCAACAAGAATGAGAAAGATGCGAAAGTATGAGCCAGATGATTGCAAATACCAGACCTAACCCAGGCATAATCTGCGTAATCCTCTAAATTATTACCCGCAACCAGGTTTAATTGACTGTTTCAGTGTGGTACCACTTTACTACGTGATCCAAACCAGAAAAAGGACAGGATCTGGCCATTCAAGTATGCAAAAAATGCGAAAGTATGAGGCAGATTATTGCAAATACCAGACGTAGCCCAGACCTAACCGGTATTATCCTCTAAAATATTAATCGCAACCAGGTTGAAAAGACTGTTTCGGTGTGGTACCACATTAATACGTGATCCTAACCAGAAATAAACCAAGGATCTGGCGAACAAGTATGCGAAAAATGCGAAAGTATGAGCTAGATGATGGCAAATACCAAACCTAACCCAGACCTCACCGGTGTTATCCTCTAAAATACTGATCGAATCTAGGTTTAATTGACTATTTCAGTGTGGCACCACATTAATACGTGATCCTGACCAGAAAAAACCCAGGATCTGACCAACAAGTATGCGAAAAATGCGAAAGTATGAGCCTGATGATTGCAAATACCAG
Source organism: Colletes latitarsis (assembly GCF_051014445.1). Lineage (NCBI taxonomy): Eukaryota > Metazoa > Arthropoda > Insecta > Hymenoptera > Colletidae > Colletes > Colletes latitarsis. The sequence continues at coordinate 6,603,182 of NC_135137.1, forward strand.
AGCCACCCCAGACATAACTGGCGTTATCCTATATAATATTAATCGCAACCAGGTTTAATTGACTGTTTCGGTGTGGTACCACATTACTACGTGATGCTATCGAGAGAAAAACCCAGGATCTGGCCATTCAAGTATGCGAAAAGTGCGAAAGTATGAGCTAGATGATCGCAAATACCATACCTAACCCAGACATAGCCGGCGCTATCCTCTAAAATATTAATTCCAACCAGGTATCATTGACTGTTTCGGTGTGGGACCACATAACTACGTGATCCTGACTAGAAAAAAATCAGGATCTTGCCAACAAGTATGCGAAAAATGCGAAAGTATGACCCAGATTATTGCAAATACCAGACCTAACACAAACCTAACCGGCGTTATCCTGTAAATAATTAATCGCAACCAGGTTTAATTGACTCTTTCAGTGTGGTACCACTTTACTACGTGATCCAAGCCAGGAAAAACACAGGATCTGACCAACAAGTATGCGAAAAATGCGAAAGTATGAGCCAGATGTTTTCAAATACCAGACCTAACCCAGATTTAACCGGCGTTATTCTATAAAATAATAATCGCAACCAGGTTTAATTGACTGTTTAAGTGTGGTATCACATTGATACGTGATCTTATCCAGAAAAAGACCAAGGATCTGGCCAACAAGTATGCGAAAAATTCGAAAATATGAGCTAGATGATGGCAAATACCATAACTAACCCAGACATAACCGGCGTTATCCTATAAAATATAAATCGCAACCAGGTTTAATTGACGGTTTCAGTGTGGTACCACACTACTACGTTATTCAAATCAGAAAAAGCGCAGGATCTGGCCAACAAGTATACCAAAAATGCGAAAGTATGAGGAAGATGATTGCAAATACCAGACGTAACCCAGACGTAACCGGTGTTACCCTCAAAAATATTGATCGAACCCAGGTTGATTTGACTATTTCAGTGTGGTACCACTTTAATACGTGATTCTAACCAGACAGAAGCCCAGGATCTGGCCAACAAGTATGCGAAAGATGCGAAAGTGTGAGCCAGATGATTGCAAATACCATAACTAACCCAGACCTAACCAGCGTTATCCCCTAAAATATTAATCACAACCAGGTTTAAATGACTGCTTCGGCGTGGTACCACATTACTGCGTGATCCAAATCTGAAGAAACCCAGGATCTGGCCAACAAGTATGCGAAAAATGCGAAAGTATGAGCCAGATGTTTGCAATTACCAGACCTAACCCAGATATATCCGGCGTTATCCTATAAAATATTGATTGAATCCAGGTTGAATTGACTATTTCACTATGGCACCACATTAATACGAGATCCTAACCAGAAAAAACCCAGGATCTGGCCATTCAAGTATGCGAAACATGCGAAAGTATGAGCCTGATGATTGCAAATACCAGAACAATCCCAGACATAACTGACGTTATCCTATAAAATATTAATCGCAACCAGGTTTAATTGACTGTTTCAGTGTGGTACCACATTACTACGTGATTCAAATCCGAAAAAGCCCAGGATCTAGCCAACAAGTATACCAAGAATGCGAAAGTATGAGGAAGATGATTGCAAATACCAGACGTAACCCAGACCTAACCGGTGTTATCCTCTATTGTCTTGATCAAATCCATGTTTAATTGACTGTTTCGGTGTGGTACCACATTACTACGCGATCCAAATCAGAAGAGGCCCAGGATCTGACCAACAAGTATGCGAAAAATGCGAAAGTTTGAGCCAGATGATTGCAAATACCAGACGTAACACAGACATAACCGACATCATCCTCTAAAATATTTATCGCAACCAGGTTGAAATGACTGTTTCGGTGGGATACCACATTACTACGTGATCCAAACCAGAAAAAACCCAGGATCTGACCAACAAGTATGCGAAAAATGCGAAAGTATGAGCTAGATTATTGCAAATACCAGACCTAACACAAACAAAACCGGCGTTATACTCTAAAATATTAATCGCAACCAGGTTTAAATGACGGTTTAGGCGTGGTACGACATTACTACGTGTTCCAAGTCAGAAGGAACCCAGGATCTGGCCAACAAGTATGCGAAGGATGCGAAAGTATGAGGCAGATGATGGCAAATACCAGAGCCACCCCAGGCATAACTGGCGTTATCCTATATAATATTAATCGCAACCAGGTTTAATTGACTGTTTCGGTGTGGTACCACATTACTACATGATCCTATCGAGAGAAAAACCCAGGATCTGGCCATTCAAGTATGCGAAAAATGCGAAAGTATGAGCTAGATGATGGCGAATACCAGATCTAACCCGGACATTACCGGCGTTATTCTATAAAATATTAATCGCAACCAGGTTTAATTGACTGTTTCATTGTGGTACCACATTGATACGTGATCTTATCCAGAAAAAGACCAAGGATCTGGCCAACAAGTATGTCAAAAATGCGAAAGTATGTGGAAGATGATTGCAAATTACCAGACGTAACCCAGACCTAACCGGTGTTATCCTCTAAAATATTCATCGCAACCAGGTTGAAATGACTGTTTCGGTGGGGTACCACATTACTACGTGATCCAATCCAAAAAAAGCCCGGGATATGGCCATTCAATTATGCGAAAAATGCGAAAGTATCAGCTAGATGATTGCTAATACCAGACGTAACCCAGACCTAACAGGTATTGTCCTCTAAAATATTAATCGCAACCAGGTTTAAATGACGGTTTCGGTGTGGTACCACATTAATACGTGATCCAAACCAGGCAAAACACAGGATCTGACCAACAAGTATGCGAAAAATGCGAAAGTAGGAGACAGATTATTGCAAATACCAGACCTAACACAAACCTAACAGGCGTTATCCCCTAAAATATTAATCACAACCAGGTTTAAATGGCTGCTTCGGCGTGGTACCACATTACTGCGTGATCCAAATCTGAAGAAACCCAGGATCTGGCCATTCAAGTATGCGAAAAATGTGAAAGTATGAGCCTGATGATTGCAAATACCAGAACTAACCCAGACATAACCAGCGTTATCCTCTAAAATATTAATCGGAACAAGGTTTAATTGACCGTTCCAGTGTGCTACCCCTTTACTACGTGATCCAAACCAGAAAAAGGACAGGATCTGGCCATTCAAGTATGCGTAAAATGCGAAAGTATGAGGCAGATTATTGCAAATACCAGACGTAACCCAGACCTAACCGGTATTATCCTCTAAAATATTAATCACAACCAGGTTTAAATGACTGCTTCGGCGTGGTACCACATTACTGCGTGATCCAAATCTGAAGAAACCCAGGATGTTGCCAACAAGTATGCGAAAAATGCGAAAGTATGAGCCAGATGATTGCAAATACGAGACCTAACATAAACCTATACGGTGTTATCCTCTATAGCATTGATCAAATCCTGGTTTGATTGACGGTTTCAGTGTGGTACCACATTACTACGTGATTCAAATCAGAAAAAGCACAGGATCTGGCCAACAAGAATGAGAAAGATGCGAAAGTATGAGCCAGATGATTGCAAATACCAGACCTAACCCAGGCATAATCTGCGTAATCCTCTAAATTATTACCCGCAACCAGGTTTAATTGACTGTTTCAGTGTGGTACCACTTTACTACGTGATCCAAACCAGAAAAAGGACAGGATCTGGCCATTCAAGTATGCAAAAAATGCGAAAGTATGAGGCAGATTATTGCAAATACCAGACGTAGCCCAGACCTAACCTGTATTATCCTCTAAAATATTAATCGCAACCAGGTTGAAAAGACTGTTTCGGTGTGGTACCACATTAATACGTGATCCTAACCAGAAATAAACCAAGGATCTGGCCAACAAGTATGCGAAAAATGCGAAAGTATGAGCTAGATGATGGCAAATACCAAACCTAACCCAGACCTCACCGGTGTTATCCTCTAAAATACTGATCGAATCTAGGTTTAATTGACTATTTCAGTGTGGCACCACATTAATACGTGATCCTGACCAGAAAAAACCCAGGATCTGACCAACAAGTATGCGAAAAATGCGAAAGTATGAGCCAGATGATTGCAAATACCAGAACTAACCCAGACAAAACCGGTGTTATCCTCTAAAGTCTTGATCAAATCCAGGTTTAATTGACTGCTTCGGTGTGGTACCACATTACTACGCGATCCAAATCAGAAAAGGCCCAGGATATGGCCATTCAAGTATGCGAAAAGTGCGAAAGTATGAGCTAGATGATCGCAAATACCATACCTAACCCAGACATAGCCGGCGCTATCCTCTAAAATATTAATTCCAACTAGGTATCATTGACTGTTTCGGTGTGGGACCACATAACTACGTGATCCTGACTAGAAAAAAATCAGGATCTTGCCAACAAGTATGCGAAAAATGCGAAAGTATGACCCAGATTATTGCAAATACCAGACCTAACACAAACCTAACCGGCGTTATCCTGTAAATAATTAATCGCAACCAGGTTTAATTGACTCTTTCAGTGTGGTACCACTTTACTACGTGATCCAAGCCAGGAAAAACACAGGATCTGACCAACAAGTATGCGAAAAATGCGAAAGTATGAGCCAGATGTTTTCAAATACCAGACCTAAACCAGATTTAACCGGCGTTATTCTATAAAATAATAATCGCAACCAGGTTTAATTGACTGTTTAAGTGTGGTATCACATTGATACGTGATCTTATCCAGAAAAAGACCAAGGATCTGGCCAACAAGTATGCGAAAAATTCGAAAATATGAGCTAGATGATGGCAAATACCATAACTAACCCAGACATAACCGGCGTTATCCTATAAAATATAAATCGCAACCAGGTTTAATTGACGGTTTCAGTGTGGTACCACACTACTACGTTATTCAAATCAGAAAAAGCGCAGGATCTGGCCAACAAGTATACCAAAAATGCGAAAGTATGAGGAAGATGATTGCAAATACCAGACGTAACCCAGACGTAACCGGTGTTACCCTCAAAAATATTGATCGAACCCAGGTTGATTTGACTATTTCAGTGTGGTACCACTTTAATACGTGATTCTAACCAGACAGAAGCCCAGGATCTGGCCAACAAGTATGCGAAAGATGCGAAAGTGTGAGCCAGATGATTGCAAATACCATAACTAACCCAGACCTAACCAGCGTTATCCCCTAAAATATTAATCACAACCAGGTTTAAATGACTGCTTCGGCGTGGTACCACATTACTGCGTGATCCAAATCTGAAGAAACCCAGGATCTGGCCAACAAGTATGCGAAAAATGCGAAAGTATGAGCCAGATGTTTGCAATTACCAGACCTAACCCAGATATATCCGGCGTTATCCTATAAAATATTGATTGAATCCAGGTTGAATTGACTATTTCACTATGGCACCACATTAATACGAGATCCTAACCAGAAAAAACCCAGGATCTGGCCATTCAAGTATGCGAAACATGCGAAAGTATGAGCCTGATGATTGCAAATACCAGAACAATCCCAGACATAACTGACGTTATCCTATAAAATATTAATCGCAACCAGGTTTAATTGACTGTTTCAGTGTGGTACCACATTACTACGTGATTCAAATCCGAAAAAGCCCAGGATCTAGCCAACAAGTATACCAAGAATGCGAAAGTATGAGGAAGATGATTGCAAATACCAGACGTAACCCAGACCTAACCGGTGTTATCCTCTATTGTCTTGATCAAATCCATGTTTAATTGACTGTTTCGGTGTGGTACCACATTACTACGCGATCCAAATCAGAAAAGGCCCAGGATCTGACCAACAAGTATGCGAAAAATGCGAAAGTTTGAGCCAGATGATTGCAAATACCAGACGTAACACAGACATAACCGACATCATCCTCTAAAATATTAATCGCAACCAGGTTTAAATGACGGTTTAGGCGTGGTACGACATTACTACGTGATCCAAGTCAGAAGGAACCCAGGATCTGGCCAACAAGTATGCGAAGGATGCGAAAGTATGAGGCAGATGATGGCAAATACCAGAGCCACCCCAGGCATAACTGGCGTTATCCTATATAATATTAATCGCAACCAGGTTTAATTGACTGTTTCGGTGTGGTACCACATTACTACATGATCCTATCGAGAGAAAAACCCAGGATCTGGCCATTCAAGTATGCGAAAAATGCGAAAGTATGAGCTAGATGATGGCGAATACCAGATCTAACCCGGACATAACCGGCGTTATCCTATAAAATATTAATCGCAACCAGGTTTAATTGACTGTTTCATTGTGGTACCACATTGATACGTGATCTTATCCAGAAAAAGACCAAGGATCTGGCCAACAAGTATGTCAAAAATGCGAAAGTATGTGGAAGATGATTGCAAATTACCAGACGTAACCCAGACCTAACCGGTGTTATCCTCTAAAATATTCATCGCAACCAGGTTGAAATGACTGTTTCGGTGGGGTACCACATTACTACGTGATCCAATCCAAAAAAAGCCCGGGATATGGCCATTCAATTATGCGAAAAATGCGAAAGTATCAGCTAGATGATTGCTAATACCAGACGTAACCCAGACCTAACAGGTATTGTCCTCTAAAATATTAATCGCAACCAGGTTTAAATGACGGTTTCGGTGTGGTACCACATTAATACGTGATCCAAACCAGGAAAAACACAGGATCTGACCAACAAGTATGCGAAAAATGCGAAAGTAGGAGACAGATTATTGCAAATACCAGACCTAACACAAACCTAACAGGCGTTATCCCCTAAAATATTAATCACAACGAGGTTTAAATGGCTGCTTCGGCGTGGTACCACATTACTGCGTGATCCAAATCTGAAGAAACCCAGGATCTGGCCATTCAAGTATGCGAAAAATGTGAAAGTATGAGCCTGATGATTGCAAATACCAGAACTAACCCAGACATAACCAGCGTTATCCTCTAAAATATTAATCGGAACAAGGTTTAATTGACCGTTCCAGTGTGCTACCCCTTTACTACGTGATCCAAACCAGAAAAAGGACAGGATCTGGCCATTCAAGTATGCGCAAAATGCGAAAGTATGAGGCAGATTATTGCAAATACCAGACGTAACCCAGACCTAACCGGTATTATCCTCTAAAATATTAATCACAACCAGGTTTAAATGACTGCTTCGGCGTGGTACCACATTACTGCGTGATCCAAATCTGAAGAAACCCAGGATGTTGCCAACAAGTATGCGAAAAATGCGAAAGTATGAGCCAGATGATTGCAAATACGAGACCTAACATAAACCTATACGGTGTTATCCTCTATAGCATTGATCAAATCCTGGTTTGATTGACGGTTTCAGTGTGGTACCACATTACTACGTGATTCAAATCAGAAAAAGCACAGGATCTGGCCAACAAGAATGAGAAAGATGCGAAAGTATGAGCCAGATGATTGCAAATACCAGACCTAACCCAGGCATAATCTGCGTAATCCTCTAAATTATTACCCGCAACCAGGTTTAATTGACTGTTTCAGTGTGGTACCACTTTACTACGTGATCCAAACCAGAAAAAGGACAGGATCTGGCCATTCAAGTATGCAAAAAATGCGAAAGTATGAGGCAGATTATTGCAAATACCAGACGTAGCCCAGACCTAACCGGTATTATCCTCTAAAATATTAATCGCAACCAGGTTGAAAAGACTGTTTCGGTGTGGTACCACATTAATACGTGATCCTAACCAGAAATAAACCAAGGATCTGGCCAACAAGTATGCGAAAAATGCGAAAGTATGAGCTAGATGATGGCAAATACCAAACCTAACCCAGACCTCACCGGTGTTATCCTCTAAAATACTGATCGAATCTAGGTTTAATTGACTATTTCAGTGTGGCACCACATTAATACGTGATCCTGACCAGAAAAAGCCCAGGATCTGACCAACAAGTATGCGAAAAATGCGAAAGTATGAGCCTGATGATTGCAAATACCAGAGCCACCCCAGACATAACTGGCGTTATCCTATATAATATTAATCGCAACCAGGTTTAATTGACTGTTTCGGTGTGGTACCACATTACTACGTGATGCTATCGAGAGAAAAACCCAGGATCTGGCCATTCAAGTATGCGAAAAATGCGAAAGTATGAGCTAGATGATGGCGAATACCAGATCTAACCCAGACATAACCGGCGTTATCCTATAAAATATTAATCGCAACCAGGTTTAATTGACTGTTACATTGTGGTACCACATTGATACGTGATCTTATCCAGAAAAAGACCAAGGATCTGGCCAACAAGTATGCCAAAAATGCGAAAGTATGTGGAAGATGATTGCAAATTACCAGACGTAACCCAGACCTAACCGGTGTTATCCTCTAAAATATTCATCGGAACCAGGTTGAAATGACTGTTTCGGTGGGGTACCACATTACTACGTGATCCAATCCAAAAAAAGCCCGGGATATGGCCATTCAATTATGCGAAAAATGCGAAAGTATCAGCTAGATGATTGCTAATACCAGACCTAAACGGTGTTATCCTCTAACATATTCATCGAATCCAGGTTGAGTTGACTGCTTCGGTGTGATACCACATTACTACGTGATCCAATCCAGACAATACCCAGGATCTGGCCAACAAGTATGCGAAAAATGCGAAAGTATGAGAGAGATGATGGCATATACCAGACCTAACCGGTGTTATCCTCTAAAATATTCATCGAATCCAGGTTGAGTTGACTATTTCAGTGAGGCACCACATTAATCCATGATCCTGACGAGAAAAGAACCCAGGATCTGGCCAAGAACTAAGCGAAATATGCGAAAGTATGCGGCAGATGATTGCAAACACCAGACGTAACCCAGACCTAACCGGTGATATCCTCTAGAGTATTAATCACAACCAGGTTTAAATGACTGCTTCGGCGTGGTACCACACTACTACGTGATCCATACTAGAAAAAACCCGGGATCTGACCAACAAGTATGCGAAAAATGCGAAAGTATGAGCCAGATGATTGCAAATACCTGAACTAACCCAGACATAACCAGTGTTATCCTCTAAAATATTAATCGCAACAAGGTTTAATTGACTGTTTTAGTGTTGTAACACTTTACTACGTGATCCAAACCAGAAAAAGGACAGGATCTGGCTATTCAAGTATGCGAAAAATGCGAAAGTATGAGCCTGATGATTGCAAATACCAGAACTACCCCAGACATAACTGGCGTTATCCTATAAAATATTAATCCCAACCAGGTTTAATTGACGGTTTCAGTGTGGTACCACACTACTACGTTATTCAAATCAGAAAAAGCGCATGATATAGCCAACAAGTATACCAAATATGCGAAAGTATCAGGAAGATGATTGCAAATACCAGACGCAACCCAGACCTAACCGGTATTATCCTCTAAAATATTGATCGAACCCAGGTTGATTTGACTATTTCAGTGTGGTACCACTTTAATACGTGATTCTAACCAGACAGAAACCCAGGATCTGGCCAACAAGTATGCGAAAGATGCGAAAGTATGAGGCAGATTATTGCAAATACCAGACGTAGCCCAGACCTAACCGGTATTATCCTCTAAAATATTGATCGAACCCAGGTTGATTTGACTATTTCAGTGTGGTACCACTTTAATACGTGATTCTAACCAGACAGAAACCCAGGATCTGGCCAACAAGTATGCGAAAGATGCGAAAGTATGAGGCAGATTATTGGAAATACCAGACGTAGCCCAGACCTAACCGGCGTTATCCTCTAAAGTATTAAACGGAACCAGGTTTAACTGACTGTTTCGGTGTGGAACCACATTTCTACGTGATCCAAACCTGAAAAAGACCAGGATCTGGCCATTCAAGTATGCGAAAAATGCGAAATTATGAGCTAGATAACTGCAAATACCATAACTAACCCAGACATAACCGGCGTTATCCTCTAAAATATTAATCCCAACCAGGTATAATTGACTGTTTCGGTGTGCGACCACAATACTACGTGATCCTGACTAGAAAAAAACTCAGGATCTTGCCAACAAGTATGCGAAAAATGCGAAAGTTTGAGCCAGATGATTGCAAATACCAGACCTAACCCAGGCATAACCGGCATTATCCTCAAAAATATTAATCCCAACCAGGTTTAATTGACTGCTTCGGTGGGGTACCACTTTACTACGTGATCCAAACCAGAAAAGACCCAGGATCTGACCAACAAGTATGGGAAAAATGCGAAAGTATGAGCCAGATGTTTTCAAATACCAGACCTAACACAAATTTAACCGTGGTTATCCTCAAAAATATTAATCCCAACCAGGTCTAATTGACTGTTTCGGTGGGGTACCACTTTACTACGTGATCCAAGCCAGGAAAAACACAGGATCTGACCAACAAGTATGTGAAAAATGCGAAAGTATGAGCCAGATGTTTTCAAATACCAGACCAAACCTAGATTTAACCGGCGTTATCCTATAAAATAATAATCGCAACCAGGTTTGATTGACTGTTTATGTGTGGTATCACATTGGTACGTGATCTTATCCAGAAAAAGACTGAGGATCTGGCCAACAAGTATGCGAAAAATTCGAAAGTATGAGCTAGATGATGGCAAATACCAAACCTAACCCAGACCTCACCGTTGTTATCCACTACAATACTGATCGAATCTAGATTGAATTGACTATTTCAGTATGGCACCACATTAGTACGTGATCCTAACCAGAAAAAAAACCAGGATCTGGCCAACAAGTATGCGAAAAATGCGAAAGTATGAGGTAGATGACTGCAAATACCATAACTAACCCAGACATAGCCGGCGTTATCCTCTAAAATATTAATCCCAACCAGGTATAATTGACTGTTTCGGTGTGGGACCACATTACTACGTGATCCTGACCAGAAAAAAACTCAGGATCTTGCCAACAAGTATGCGAAAAATGCGAATGCTTGAGCCAGATGATTGCAAATACCAGACGTAACCCTGACCTAACCGGTATTATCCTCTAAAATATTAATCGCAACCAGGTTGAAATGACTCTTTCGGTGTGGTACCACGTTACTACGTGATCCATACTAGAAAAAACCCGGGATCTGACCAACAAGTATGCGAAAAATTCGAAAGTATGAGCCAGATGATTGCAAATACCTGAACTAACCCAGACATAACCAGCGTTATCCTCTAAAATATTAATCGGAACCAGGTTTTATTGAGTATTTCAGTGCGGTACCACATTACTACGTTATTCAAATCAGAAAAAGCGCAGGATATATCCAACAAGTATACCAAAAATGCGAAAGTATCAGGAAGATTCGGCGGTCTGGTGCGACCATGAACGCCCGGCCGCCGAGGGGTGGAAACGGGGTCGCGGGCGGTTGCGAGTTGGGGCTCGCAGCCGCCACTAAACACGGACACGGGACGGATAGCGGCGGGATGGAGTGGCCACGTCCCGCCGCTATGAGGCAGTGTGTCTACTGGGGGGACCGATTGTCCCCCCGGGGGATGGGCGCGAAAGCGCGGGCACGGGGAGGATACCGGAAGAATGCTTCGAGCGATTCCCGGTATCCTCCCAAAGCGTGCCGAAGGGTCACCGTGGGGTTTTTAGTCGGTAGGTCCCGCGCCTGTCGTTGTACGGGCGCGGGGAATCCCACACACCCCTCCCACCTCTCCCCAAGGAGGTGGGAGGGAGTCTTTCGAAGATTTTCCCCACGACTTAATAAAAAAAGTACCACGAAGATGATTGCAAATACCAGACCTAAAACAAACCTTACCGGCGTTATCCTCTAAATTATTAATCGCAACCAGGTTTAATTGACTGTTTCAGTGTGGTACCACTTTACTACCTGATCCAAACCAGAAAATGACAGAATCTGACCAACAAGTATGCGAAAAATGCGAAAGTATGAGCCACATTATTGCAAATACTAGACCTAACACAAACCTTACCGGCGTTATCCTCTAAATTATTAATCGCAAGCAGGTTTAATTGACTGCTTCAGTGTGGTACCACTTTACTACGTGATCCAAACCAGAAAAAGGACAGGATCTGGCCATTCAAGTATGCGAAAAATGCGAAAGTATGAGGAAGATGACTGCAAATACCAGACGTAACCCAGACCTAACCGGTGTTAGCCTCTAAAATATTGAACGAACCCAGGTTGAATAGACTATTTCAGTGTGGTACGAGTTTAATACGTGATCCTAACCAGAAAAAAACCCAGGTTCTGGCCAACAAGTATGCGAAGGATGCGAAAGTATGAGGCAGATGATTGCAAATACCAGAACTAACCCAGACATAACCAGCGTTATTCTCTAAAATATTAATCGGAACAAGGTTTAATTGACTGTTTCACTGTGGTACCACATTACTACGCGATCCAAATCAGAAAAGGCCCAGGATCTGGCCATTCAAGTATGCGAAAAATGTGAAAGTATGAGCCTGATGATTGCAAATACCAGACGTAACCCAGACATAACCGGTGTTATCCTCTAAAGTATTAATCCCAACCAGGTATAATTGAGTGTTTCGGTGTGGGACCACATTACTACGTGATCCTGACTAGAAAAAACCTCAGGATCTTGCCAACAAGTATGCGAAAAATGCGAAAGTATGAGCCAGATGATTGCAAATACCAGACCTAACATAAACCTATACGGTGTTATCCTCTATAGCATTGATCAAATCCTGGTTTGATTGACGGTTTCAGTGTGGTACCACATTACTACGTGATTCAAATCAGAAAAAGCCCAGGATCTGGCCAACAAGAATGAGAAAGATGCGAAAGTATGAGCCAGATGATTGCAAATACCAGACCTAACCCAGGCATAATCTGCGTAATCCTCTAAATTATTACCCGCAACCAGGTTTAATTGACTGTTTCAGTGTGGTACCACTTTACTACGTGATCCAAACCAGAAAAAGGACAGGATCTGGCCATTCAAGTATGCAAAAAATGCGAAAGTATGAGGCAGATTATTGCAAATACCAGACGTAGCCCAGACCTAACCGGTATTATCCTCTAAAATATTAATCGCAACCAGGTTGAAATGACTGTTTCGGTGGGATACCACATTACTACGTCATCCAAACCAGAAAAAACCCAGGATCTGACCAACAAGTATGCGAAAAATGCGAAAGTATGAGCCAGATTATTGCAAATACTAAACCTAACCCAGACATAACTGGTGTTATCCTCTAAAATATTGATCGAATCCAGGTTGAATTGACTATTTCAGTGTGGCACCGCATTTATACGTGATCCTAACCAGAAAAAACCAAGGATCTGGCCAACAAGTATGCGAAAAATGCGAAAGTATGAGCCTGATGATTGCAAATACCAGAGCCACCCCAGACATAACTGGCGTTATCCTATATAATATTAATCGCAACCAGGTTTAATTGACTGTTTCGGTGTGGTACCACATTACTACGTGATGCTATCGAGAGAAAAACCCAGGATCTGGCCATTCAAGCATGCGAAAAATGCGAAAGTAAGAGCTAGATGATGGCGAATACCAGATCTAACCCAGACATAACCGGCGTTATCCTATAAAATATTAATCGCAACCAGGTTTAATTGACTGTTACATTGTGGTACCACATTGATACGTGATCTTATCCAGAAAAAGACCAAGGATCTGGCCAACAAGTATGCCAAAAATGCGAAAGTATGTGGAAGATGATTGCAAATTACCAGACGTAACCCAGACCTAACCGGTGATATCCTCTAGAGTATTAATCACAACCAGGTTTAAATGACTGCTTCGGCGTGGTACCACACTACTACGTGATCCATACTAGAAAAAACCCGGGATCTGACCAACAAGTATGCGAAAAATGCGAAAGTATGAGCCAGATGATTGCAAATACCTGAACTAACCCAGACATAACCAGTGTTATCCCCTAAAATATTAATCGCAACAAGGTTTAATTGACTGTTTTAGTGTTGTAACACTTTACTACGTGATCCAAACCAGAAAAAGGACAGGATCTGGCTATTCAAGTATGCGAAAAATGCGAAAGTATGAGCCTGATGATTGCAAATACCAGAACTACCCCAGACATAACTGGCGTTATCCTATAAAATATTAATCCCAACCAGGTTTAATTGACGGTTTCAGTGTGGTACCACACTACTACGTTATTCAAATCAGAAAAAGCGCAGGATATAGCCAACAAGTATACCAAATATGCGAAAGTATCAGGAAGATGATTGCAAATACCAGACGTAACCCAGACCTAACCGGTATTATCCTCTAAAATATTGATCGAACCCAGGTTGATTTGACTATTTCAGTGTGGTACCACTTTAATACGTGATTCTAACCAGACAGAAACCCAGGATCTGGCCAACAAGTATGCGAAAGATGCGAAAGTATGAGGCAGATTATTGCAAATACCAGACGTAGCCCAGACCTAACCGGTATTATCCTCTAAAATATTGATCGAACCCAGGTTGATTTGACTATTTCAGTGTGGTACCACTTTAATACGTGATTCTAACCAGACAGAAACCCAGGATCTGGCCAACAAGTATGCGAAAGATGCGAAAGTATGAGGCAGATTATTGCAAATACCAGACGTAGCCCAGACCTAACCGGCGTTATCCTCTAAAGTATTAAACGGAACCAGGTTTAACTGACTGTTTCGGTGTGGAACCACATTTCTACGTGATCCAAACCTGAAAAAAACCAGGATCTGGCCATTCAAGTATGCGAAAAATGCGAAATTATGAGCTAGATAACTGCAAATACCATAACTAACCCAGACATAACCGGCGTTATCCTCTAAAATATTAATCCCAACCAGGTATAATTGACTGTTTCGGTGTGCGACCACAATACTACGTGATCCTGACTAGAAAAAAACTCAGGATCTTGCCAACAAGTATGCGAAAAGTGCGAAAGTTTGAGCCAGATGATTGCAAATACCAGACCTAACCCAGGCATAACCGGCATTATCCTCAAAAATATTAATCCCAACCAGGTTTAATTGACTGCTTCGGTGGGGTACCACTTTACTACGTGATCCAAGCCAGAAAAAACCCAGGATCTGACCAACAAGTATGGGAAAAATGCGAAAGTATGAGCCAGATGTTTTCAAATACCAGACCTAACACAAATTTAACCGTGGTTATCCTCAAAAATATTAAACCCAACCAGGTCTAATTGACTGTTTCGGTGGGGTACCACTTTACTACGTGATCCAAGCCAGGAAAAACACAGGTTCTGACCAACAAGTATGTGAAAAATGCGAAAGTATGAGCCAGATGTTTTCAAATACCAGACCTAACCCAGATTTAACCGGCGTTATCCTCAAAAATATTAATCCCAACCAGGTTTAGTTGACTGTTTCGGTGGGGTACCACTTTACTACATGATCCAAGCCAGGAAAAACACAGGATCTGACCAACAAGTATGCGAAAAATGTGAAAGTATGAGCCAGATGTTTTCAAATACCAGACCAAACCTAGATTTAACCGGCGTTATCCTATAAAATAATAATCGCAACCAGGTTTGATTGACTGTTTATGTGTGGTATCACATTGGTACGTGATCTTATCCAGAAAAAGACTGAGGATCTGGCCAACAAGTATGCGAAAAATTCGAAAGTATGAGCTAGATGATGGCAAATACCAAACCTAACCCAGACCTCACCGTTGTTATCCACTACAATACTGATCGAATCTAGATTGAATTGACTATTTCAGTATGGCACCACATTAGTACGTGATCCTAACCAGAAAAAAAACCAGGATCTGGCCAACAAGTATGCGAAAAATGCGAAAGTATGAGGTAGATGACTGCAAATACCATAACTAACCCAGACATAGCCGGCGTTATCCTCTAAAATATTAATCCCAACCAGGTATAATTGACTGTTTCGGTGTGGGACCACATTACTACGTGATCCTGACCAGAAAAAAACTCAGGATCTTGCCAACAAGTATGCGAAAAATGCGAATGCTTGAGCCAGATGATTGCAAATACCAGACGTAACCCTGACCTAACCGGTATTATCCTCTAAAATATTAATCGCAACCAGGTTGAAATGACTGTTTCGGTGTGGTACCACGTTACTACGTGATCCATACTAGAAAAAACCCGGGATCTGACCAACAAGTATGCGAAAAATTCGAAAGTATGAGCCAGATGATTGCAAATACCTGAACTAACCCAGACATAACCAGCGTTATCCTCTAAAATATTAATCGGATCCAGGTTTAATTGACTGTTTCGGTGTGGTACAACTTTACTACGTGATACAAAACCAGAAAAAGGACAGTATCTGTCCATTCAAGTATGCAAAAAATGCGAAAGTATGAGCGTGATGATGGCAAATACCAGACGCAACCCAGATCTAACTGGTTTCATCCTCCAAAATATTGATCGAATCCAGGCTGAATTGACTATTTCAGTGTGGCACCCCACAAATACGCGATCCTAAGCAGAAAAAAACCCAGGATCTGGTCATTCAAGTATGCGAAAAAGGCTATAGTATGAGCTAGATGAGGGCAAATACCACACGTAACCCAGACATCACCGGCGTTATCCTCTAAAATATTAATCGCAACCAGGTTGAAATGACTGTTTCGGTGGGGTACCACATTACTACGTGATCCAATCCAAAAAAAGCCCGGGATATGGCCATTCAAGTATGCGAAAAATGCGAAAGTATCAGGTAGATGATGGCAAATACCAGACCTAACCCAGACATAACCGGCTTTATCCTCAATAATATTAATCCCATCCAGGTTTAATTGACTGCTTCGGTGGGGTACCACTCTACTACGTGATCCAAGCCAGAAAAAACACAGGATCTGACCAACAAGTATGCCAAAAATGCGAAAGTATGAGCCAGATGTTTTCAAATACCAGACCTAACCCAGATTTAACCGGCGTTATCCTATAAAATAATAATCGCAACCAGGTTTAATTGACTGTTTCAGTGTGGTATCACATTGATACGTGATCTTATCCAGAAAAAGACCAAGGATCTGGCCAACAAGTATGCGAAAAATTCGAAAGTATGAGCTAGGTGATGGCAAATGCCAAACCTAACCCAGACCTCACCGGTGTTATCCACTAAAATACTGATCGAATCTAGGTTGAATTGACTATTTCAGTGTGGCACCACATTAATACGTGATCCTAACCAGAAAAAAAACCAGGATCTGGCCAACAAGTATGCGAAAAATGCGAAAGTATGAGGTAGATGACTGCAAATACCATAACTATCCCAGACATAACCGGCGTTATCCTCTAAAATATTAATCCCAACCAGGTTTAATTGACTGTTTCGGTGTGGTACCACATTTCTACGTGATCCAAACCTGAAAAAGCCCAGGATCTGGCCATTCAAGTATGCAAAAAATGCGAAATTATGAGCTAGATGATGGCACATACCAGACCTAACCCAGGCATAACCGGCGTTCCCCTCTAAATTATTAATCGGAACCAGGTTTTATTGGCTATTTCAGTGCGGTACCACATTACTACGTGATTCAAATCAGAAAAAGCCCAGGATCTGGCCAACGAGAATGAGAAAAATGCGAAAGTATGAGGCTGATGATTGCAAATACCAGACCTAATCCAGGCATAATCTGCGTAATCCTCTAAATTATTAATCGCAACCAGGTTTAATTGACTGTTTCAGTGTGGTACCACTTTACTACGTGATCCGAACCAGAAAAAGGACAGGATCTGGCCATTCAAGTATGCGAAAAATGGGAAAGTATGAGCCAGATGTTTTCAAATACCAGACCTAACCCAGATTTAACCGGCGTTATCCTATAAAATAATAATCGCAACCAGGTTTAATTGACTGTTTAAGTGCGGTATCACATTGATACGTGATCTTATCCAAAAGAAGACCAAGGATCTGGCCAACAAGTATGCGAAAAATTTGAAAGTATGAGCTAGATGATGGCAAATACCAAACCTAACCCAGACCTCACCGGTGTTATCCTCTAAAATACTGATCGAATCTCGGTTGAATTGGCAATTTCAGTGTGGCACCACATTAATACGTGATCTAAACCAGAAAAAAAACTAGGATCTGGCCAACAAGTATGCGAAAAATGCGAAAGTATGAGGTAGATGACTGCATATACCAGACGTATACCAGATATAACCGGTGTTATCCTCTATAGTCTTGATCAAATCCAGGTTTAATTGACTGTTTCGGTGTGGTACCACATTACTACGCGATCCAAATCAGAAAAGGCCCAGGATATGGCCATTCAAGTATGCGAAAAATGCGAAAGTATGAGCTAGATGATGGCATATACCATACCTAACCCAGACATAACCGGCATTATCCTCTAAAATATTAATGCCAGCCAGGTATCATTGGCTGTTTCGGTGTGGGACCACATTACTACGTGATCCTGACTAGAAAAAAACTCAGGATCTTGCCTACAAGTATGCGAAAAATGCGAAAGTTTGAGCCATATGATTGCAAATACCAGACGTAACCCTGACCTAACCGGTATTATCCTCTAAAATATTAATCGCAACCAGGTTGAAATCACTGTTTCTGTGTGGTACCATATTACTACGTGATCCTAACCAGAAAAAAAACCAGGATCTGGCCAACAAGTATGCGAAAAATGCGAAAGTATGAGGTAGATGACTGCAAATACCATAACTAACCCAGACATAACCGGCGTCATCCTCCAAAATATTAATCCCAACCAGGTATAATTGACTGTTTCGGTGTGGGACCAAATTACTACGTTATCCTGACCAGAAAAAACTCAGGATCTTGCCAACAAGTATGCGAAAAATGCGAAAGTATGACCCAGATGATTGCAAATACCAGACCTAACCCAGGCATAATCTGCGTAATCCTCTAAATTATTAATCGCAACCAGGTCTAATTGACTGTTTCAGTGTGGTACCACTTTACTTCGTGATCCAAGCCAGGAAAAACACAGGATCTGACCAACAAGTATGCGAAAAATGCGAAAGTATGAGCCAGATGTTTTCAAATACCAGACCTAACCCAGATTTAACCGGCGTTATCCTATAAAATAATAATCGCAGCCAGGTTTGATTGACTGTTTAAGTGTGGTATCACATTGGTACGTGATCTTATCCAGAAAAAGTCCAAGGATCTGGCCAACAAGTATGCGAAAAATTCGAAAGTATGAGCTAGATGATGGCAAATACCAAAGCTAACCCAGACCTCACCGGTGTTATCCACTACAATACTGATCGAATCTAGATTGAATTGACTATTTCAGTATGGCACCACATTAGTACGTGATCCTAACCAGAAAAAAACCAGGATCTGGCCAACAAGTATGCGAAAAATGCGAAAATATGAGGTAGATGACTGCAAATACCATAACTAACCCAGCCATAACCGGCGTCATCCTCTAAAATATTAATCCCAACCAGGTATAATTGACTGTTTCGGTGTGGGACCACATTACTACGTGATCCTTACTAGAAAAAACCCGGGATCTGACCAACAAGTATGCGAAAAATGCGAAAGTATGAGCCAGATGATTGCAAATACCAGACGTAACCCAGACCTAACCGGTATTATCCTCTAAAATATTGATCGAACCCAGGTTGATTTGACTATTTCAGTGTGGTACCACTTTAATACGTGATTCTAACCAGACAGAAACCCAGGATCTGGCCAACAAGTATGCGAAAGATGCGAAAGTATGAGGCAGATGATTGCAAATACCAGACCTAACACAAACCCAAACGGTGTTATCCTCTAAAGTCTTGATCAAATCCTGGTTCAATTGACTGTTTCGATGTGGTACCACATTACTACGCGATCAAAAATCAGAAAAGGCCCAGGATCTGGCCATTCAAGTATGCGAAACATGTGAAAGTATGAGCCGGATGATTGCAAATACCAGAACTATCCCATACATAACAGGCGTTATCCTATAAAATATTAATCGCAACTAGGTTTAAATGACCGTTTCGGCGTGGTACGACATTACTACGTGATCCAAACCAGGAATTAACCAGGATCTCACCAACAAGTACGCGAAAAATGCGAAAGTATGAGCCAGATGATTGCAAATACCAGACCTAACACAAACCCATACGGTGTTATTCTCTAAAGCATTGATCAAATCCTGGTTTGATTGACGGTGTCAGTGTGTACCACATTACTACGTGATTCAAATCAGAAAAAGCCCATGTTCTGGCCAACAAGAATGAGAAAAATGCGAAAGCATGAGCCAGATGATTACAAATACCAGACCTAACCCAGAGATAACCGGCGTTATCCTCTAAAATATTAAACGGAACCAGGTTTAATTGACTGTTTCGGTGTGGAACGACATTTCTACGTGATCCAAACGTGAAAAAGCCCAGGATCTGGCCATTCAAGTATGCGAAAAATGCGAAATTATGAGCTAGATAACTGCAAATACCATAACTAACCCAGACATAACCGGCGTTATCCTCTAAAATATTAATCCCAACCAGGTATAATTGACTGTTTCGATGTGGGACCACATTACTACGTGATCCTGACTAGAAAAAAACTCAGGATCTTGCCAACAAGTATGCGAAAAATGCGAAAGTTTGAGCCAGATGATTGCAAATACCAGACCCAACCCAGGCATAACCGGCGTTCCCCTCTAAATAATTAATCGGAACCAGGTTTTATTTACTATTTCAGTGCGCTACCACATTACTACGTTATTCAAATCAGAAAAAGCCCAGGATCTGGCCAAGAAGTATGCGAAAAATGCGAAAGTATGAGCTAGATCCCCTCAGGGGCTGCCAGCCTTTCAGCTGCAGTACGGGCTTAACGAACCCGGGGTACCCGAGTCATACACACACCGTAAGCCTCCTGTTGGTCGTCACAACGACCCATTCACAATTCCCTATTGGTTTTGTGAATGGTACGTGACGGCAGGAGGAACGGGGGTCTTGGCTTAACCGCCTGGGCCACGAGTATGGCGACTCTATAAAATTGCCCTCCAATCCTAAGCTATGGTGCGCGGCGATGGGATGCATGGTTGGGGGAGAAGGCCCAATCCCAAGCGACCACCTCCGGGGAACCTGCCGAACCCCCGGAGTATTAGGCTTACCCGGGTAAGGCGGCTCTGCCCGGGTGGACCTTTATTTCCGACCATCTCGTGGGATTTTTATGGACACAGAAAATAAAATGGGGATGGGGCGGGTTTTGTCGGTTGGGGAGGACGGTGACGGGGTTGGGGTTAGGGTGGTGGCGCTCGCGCCCCACTCAGCGCCAGGTCCGGCTTCGTGGAGGGTGGAGGAGGACGACGAGACGGCGTCGGTCTCGTCCTTCTCCTCCAGCACGAGCCACATAGGCTCTAAGAGGAAGAGGACGGGGCAGGCCGTCGTCGAGGTGGGCGGGGCGATGAGCCCGTCGGTGAGGCTGAGTTGCCTCAGGGACGAGGTGACCGAGGAGATATCGGAGAGGATCTCCTCGTCCCTGAGGCGGGTGGAGAAAGTCGCCGCTGCCTGCGCCTTTAAGGGGCAGAAAAGCGGTGGCGCGGAGGCCCTGAAGGCCGCGGCGGAGGAAATGAGGGAGGCGGCGCGGGAGCTCAGAGGGCGGAACGCCCGTCTGCAGCTCCTGTTGGAGGAGGAGCGACAGGGGAGGAGGAGGGCAGAGGCGCTGTGGAACAGCGCGGCCCTCCCTCCCATCCTCCCTCCTCCTCCACCGCCGCGTCCCTCGGCGGAGGTAAATAAGCGGAGTGCGGCGGCAGTGGTGCGGGGCACCGCGGGCCCCTCCACCCGCACTCCGCCCGTGAAGAAGTCCCCGTCCTCCTCAGAAGACGATCTTCTGAGGAGGATTGGGGACATGATCGATGGCAAGCTGGCCGCCTTCCGGGAGGAGCTCCTCGCCGGAAGAGCGGTCAGCAGGAAGGCGGTGCCTCCCCGACCTGTTCCGGTACAGTCGGGGAAGGCAAAGAAGGGCGGAGTGAAGGCTCCGCCCAGCGTTGCGGCACCAGGGCCCCGGGTCGCGACCCCCAAGGGGGGTGGTGTACCAGTGGTCGCGGTGGTCGCGTCCTCCACGGCACCCTCCCAAGGGGGGGTGGCGTGGAGTGAGGTGGTGGGGCGGAAGGCGAAGCGGGCGGCGAGGAAGGCCTCGCAACCGCAGCCTCCGCCTCCGCCGCCGGCGGCCAAGGTAAAGGCCGCGAAGGTCGGGAAGGCACGACCAGGTCGTCCCCCAAAAACGGCAGCGGTGACGCTGACCGTTGCGCAGGGGGGCGACCTGACCCTCGCGGAGGCGATGCGGCTCGCCAGGGAGAATATCTCCCTGGAAGAGCTGGGCATCGCCTCCGTGAGGGCGAAGAGGGCCGTGACCGGGGGTCTCTTGCTGGAGATCCCCGGTGCAGAAGGCGGCGCGAAGGCGGATCGTCTCGCCCAGAGGCTCCGGGAGCAGCTGGGCGAGCGAGGTGTCCGGGTCGCCCGGCCCACGAAGCGCACGGAGATGCGCGTTTGTGGGCTGGACGACTCGGTCAGCGCAGAGGATGTGTCCCGTGCCCTTGCGAGGGCGGGGGACTGTCCTGTGGAGGACCTGCGGATCGGAGAGATCCGCAGGTCGCCCTCCGGCCTCGGGTCGGTGTGGGCCCGGTGCCCCCTCTCCGCCGCCCGTAAGGTGGCGGAATCCGGGAGGGTGTTGGTGGGGTGGGTTTCGACGCGAGTGGAAATCCTCGCGCCGCGCCCGCTCCAGTGTCACCGCTGCCTCGAATTGGGGCATGTGAGGCAGTGGTGCACCTCGCCGGTGGACCGCAGCGGTCAGTGTTACCGCTGCGGTGCCAAAGAGCACCGTGCGAGCCAGTGCTCGGCGGCCCCCCACTGCCCGCTGTGTGCGGACATGGGGAGGCCAGCCGATCACAGGGTGGGGAGCAAGAAGTGCTCCCCCCCCCTCCCGGAAGGAGAGGAAGAGGCGGGCTGCACCGGCTCCGGTGCCGAGCGCGGTGGCATCGTCCTCCATGGAGGTGGACGGTGCTACGGAGGCGGACGGCCGGGAGGAGGCTGGCGCGGCCATTAATTAATGCCGCCCCGCCTCCTCCTCCAGGCCAACCTCAACCACTGCCGCGCGGCACAGGACTTGATGTCCCAAGTCCTCGCGGAGTGGGGGGTTGGCCTGGCGGTCGCCGCTGAGCCGTACCGCGTCCCTGATCACCCTCATTGGGTGGGCGACGCGGACGGCTTGGTGGCGACGGTATGGGGAGGGGGCGACGGGTCCCCACCGTTCTCCTTGTTGGAGCGCGGTCGGGGATTCGTCGTCGTGGACTGGGGGGGAGTCGCTGTGGTGGGGTGCTACATTTCGCCCCGTAGCGGTCACGCTGCGTTCGAGCTGTACTTGGCCGAGGTCGCGGCATGCGTGCAGCGCTACGCGGCCCGGCCGGTGCTGGTCCTGGGGGATTTTAATGCCAAGTCGGTGGCTTGGGGATCCCCCAGGACCTCCGTTCGCGGCGGGATCCTGGGCGATTGGGCGGCGGGGCTCGACCTCCGGGTATTGAACCGGGGGTCGGAGCACACATGTGTGCGGCGATATGGGGGGTCCATCGTGGATGTTGGATTCGCGACCCCCAACGCCGTGCGCATGGTGTCGGGTTGGCACGTGGTCGCGGGGGCAGAGACACTCTCCGATCACCGGTACATCCGGATGGAGGTCTCTGCCGCCGCGAGTGCATCACGACACGGCCGCCTGCGTGGCACCCCACCACGCCGCTGGGCGCTTCGGCGCCTGGACAAGGACGCCCTGATGGCAGCTGCCCTCGCTGCAACTTGGCCGCAGGGAGCGGCCGAGTTGCCGAGCATAGAGGAGGAGGTCGCCCGGCTCGGAGCATTGGTCGCGGGTATTTGCGACGCGGCGATGCCTCGGGTCGGGCGGGCTTCTCCTCGCCGGGCGGTGTACTGGTGGTCGGACGCGATCGCGGAGTTGCGAGTCGCGACTGTCCGCGCCCGACGCCAGTACACCCGCGCGCGCCGTCGTCAACGTACAGGCGACGGCGTGGCGCGAGCGAGGGCAGCTGATGACCTGTATGGAGCATACCGCGTGGCGCGGGTTGCTCTGCAGGTCGCCATCAAACGGGCCAAGACCCAGGCATGGAAGGAGGTCCTTCAGACCCTTGATGACGATCCATGGGGGCGCCCATATAAGGTGGTGCTGAATAAGCTCCGCCCGTGGGCGCCCCCCGTCACCGAGGGTCTTGACCCCCGGCTGCAGGAGGACGTGGTCGGGTGGGGGCTCGCAGCCGCCACTAAACGCGGCCCCGGGACGGATAGCGGCGGGATGGAGTGGCCCCGTCTCGCCTCTCCCACCTCTCCCCAAGGAGGTGGGAGGGAGTCTTTCGAAGATTTTCCCCACGACAAAAAAAAAAAAAAAAAAAAAAAAAGTATGTGGAAGATTATTGCAAATACCAGACGTAACCCAGACCTTACCGGTATTATCCTCCAAAATAATAATCGCAACCAGGTTTAATTGACTGTTTCAGTGTGGTATCACATTGATACGTGATCTTATCCAGAATGAGACCAAGGATCTGGCCAACAAGTATGCGAAAAATTCGAAAGTATGAGCTAGATGATGGCAAATGCCAAACCTAACCCAGACCTCACCGGTGTTATCCACTAAAATACTGATCGAATCTAGGTTGAATTGACTATTTCAATGTGGCACACCACAAATACGTGATCCTAGGCACAAAAAAACCCAGGATCTGGTCATTCAAGTATGCGAAAAATGCGATTGTATGAGCTAGATGAGGGCAAATACCAGAACTAACCCAGACATAACCAGCGTTATCCTCTAAAATATTAATCGGAACAAGGTTTAATTGACTGTTTTAGTATTGTACCACTTTACTACGTGATCCAGACCAGAAAAAGGACAGGATCTGGCCATTCAAGTATGCGAAAAATGCGAAAGTACGAACCAGATGAGGGCAAATACCAGACCTAACCGAGACATAACCGGCGTTATCCTCTAAAGTATTAATCAATCCAGGTTTAATTGACTGTTTCAGTGTGGTCCCACATTACTACTTGGTCCTAGCCAGAAAAAGGCCAGGATCTGGCCAACAAGTATGCGAGAAATGCGAAGGTACGAGCCAGATGAGGGCAAATACCAGACCTAACCCAGACATAACCGGCGTTATCCTCTTTAATGTTAATCGCAACCAGGTTTAATTGACTCTTTCGGTGTGGTCCCACATTACTACCTGAACCAAACCAGAGAAAGCCCAGGGACTGGCCAACAAGTATGCGAAAAATGCGAAAGTACGAGCCAGATGAGGGCAAATACCAGACCTAACCCAGACATAATCGGCGTTATCCTCTAAAACATTAATCAAACCAGGTTTAATTGACTGCTTCAGTGTGGTCCCACATTACTACTTTGTCCAAGCCAGAAAAAGGCCAGGATCTGGCCAACAAGTATGCGAAAAATGCGAAAGTATGGGCCAGATGATTGCAAATACCAGAACTAACCCAGACATAACTAGCGTTATCCTCTAAAATACTATTCGGAACCAGCTTCTATTGACTGTTTCAGTGTGGTACCACATTACTACGTGATTCAAACCAGAAAATGCCCAGGATCTGGCCAACAAGTATGCGAAAAATACGAAATCACGAGCCAGATGAGGGCAAATCCCTGACCCAACCGAGACATAACCGGCGTAAGCCTCTAAAATATTAATCGCAACCAGGTTCAATTGACTGTCTCGGTGTGGTCCCACATTACTACGTGATCCAAGCTAGAAAAAGCCCAGGGTCCGGCCAACAAGTATGCGAAAAATGCGAAAGTACGAGCCAGATGAGGGCAAATACCAGACCTAACCCAGACATAACCGGCGTTATCCTCTAAAACATTAATCAAACCAGGTTTAATTGACTGCTTCAATGTGGTCCCACATTACTACTTGGTCCAAGCCAGAGAAAGCCCAGGGTCTGGCCAACAAGTATGCGAAAAATGCGAAAGTACGAGCCAGATGGGGGCAAATACCAGACCTAACCCAGACATAACCGGCGTTATCCTCTAAAATATTAATCGCAACCAGGATTAATTGACTGTTTCAGTGTGGTACCACATTACTACGTGGCCGAAGCCAGAAAAAGCCAGGATCTGGCCAACAACTATGCGAAAAATGCGAAGGTACCAGGCAGATGAGGGCAAATACCAGACCTAACCCAGACATAACCGGCGTTATCCTCTAAAATATTAATCGCAACCAGGTTTAATTGACTGTCTCGGTGTGGAACCGCATTACTACTCGATACAAACCAGAATAAGGCCAGGATCTGGCCACCAAGTATGCGAAAAATGCGACAGTACGAGCCAGATGATTGCAAATACCAGCACTAACCCAAACAGAACCAGCGTTACCCTCCAAAATATTAATCGCAACCAGGTTTAATTGACTGTTTCGGTGTGGAACCACATTGCGACGAGATCCAAACCACAAAAATCCAAGATCTGGCCAACAAGTATGCGAAAAATGCGAAAGTATGTGCTAGATGATGGCTAATACCAGACCTAACCCAGGAATAACCGGTGTTCTCCACTAAAATATTAATCGGAACCAGCTTTTATTGACTGTTTCAGTGTTGTACCACATTACTACGTGATCCAAACCAGAAAAAGCCCAGGGTATGGCCAACAAGTATGCGAAAAATGCGAAAGTACGAACCAGATGAGGGCAAATACCAGACCTAACCCAGACATAACCGGCGTTATCCTCTAAAACATTAATCAAACCAGGTTTAATTGACTGTTTCAGTGTGGTCCCACATTACTACTTGGTCCAAGCCAGAAAAAGGCCAGGATCTGGCCAACAAGTATGCGAAAAATGCGAAAGTATTGGCAAGATGATTGCAAATACCAGAACAAATCCAGACATAACTAGCGTTATTCTCTAAAATAATGTTCGGAACCAGCTTCTATTGACAGTTTCGGTGTGGTACCGCATTAGTACGTGATACAAACCGGAAAAAGGCCAGGATCTGTCCAACAAGTATGCGAAAAATACGAAATCACGAGCCAGATGAGGGCAAATCCCTGACCCAACCCAGACATAACCGGCGTTAACCTCTAAAATATTAATCGCAACCAGGTTTAATTGACTCTTTCGGTGTGGTCCCATATTACTACCTGAACCAAACCAGAGAAAGCCCAGGGTATGGCCAACAAGTATGCGAAAAATGCGAAGGTACGAGCCAGATGAGTGCAAATACCAGACCTAACCCAGACATAACCGGCGTTATCCTCTAAAATATCAATCGCAACCAGGTTTAATTGACTGTTTCAGTGTGGTCCCACATTACTACTTGGTCCAAGCCAGAAAAAGGCCAGGATCAGGCCAACAAGTATGCGAAAAATGCGAAAGTATGGGCCAGATGATTGCAAATACCAGAACTAACCCAGACATAACTAGCGTTATCCTCTAAAATACTATTCGGAACCAGCTTCTATTGACTGTATCAGTGTGGTACCACATTACTACGTGATTCAAACCAGAAAATGCCCAGGATCTGGCCAACAAGTATGCGAAAAATACGAAATCACGAGCCAGATGAGGGCAAATCCCTGACCCAACCGAGACATAACCGGCGTTAGCCTCTAAAATATTAATCGCAACCAGGTTTAATTGACTGTTTCAGTGTGGTCCCACATTACTACTTGGTCCAAGCCAGAAAAAGGCCAGGATCTGGCCAACAAGTATGCGAAAAATGCGAAGGTACGAGCCAGATGAGGGCAAATACCAGACCTAACCCAGACATAACCGGCGTTATCCTCTAAAATATTAATCGGAACCAGCTTTTATTGACTGTTTCAGTGTGGTACCACATTACTACCTGTACCAAACCAGAGAAAGCCCAGGGTCTGGCCAACAAGTATGCGAAAAATGCGAAAGTACGAGCCAGATGAGGGCAAATACCAGACCTAACCCAGACATAACCGGCGTTATCCTCTAAAATATTAATCGCAACCAGGTTTAATTGTCTGTTTCAGTGTTGTCCCACATTTATACTTGGTCCAAGCCAGAAAAAGGCCTGGATCTGGCCAACAAGTATGCGAAAAATGCGAAAGTATGGGCCAGATGAATGCAAATACCAGAACTAACCCAGACATAACTAGCGTTATCCTCTAAAATACTATTCGGAACCAGCTTCTATTGACTGTTTCAGTGTGGTACCACATTACTACGTGATTCAAACCAGAAAATGCCCAGGATCTGGCCAACAAGTATGCGAAAAATACGAAATCACGAGCCAGATGAGGGCAAATCCCAGACCCAACCGAGACATAACCGGCGTTAGCCTCTAAAATATTAATCGCAACCAGGTTTAATTGACTGTTTCGGTGTGGTACCGCATTACTACGTGATACAAACCAGAAAAAGGCCAGGATCTGGCCAACAGGTATGCGAAAAATGCGAAAATGCGAGCCAGATGAGGGCAAATACCAGAACTAACCCGGTCATAACCAGCGTTATCCTCTAAAATACTAATCGGAACCAGGTTTAATTGACTGTTTCGGTGTGGTACCGCATTACTACGTGATCCAAACGAGAAAAAGGCCAGGATCTGGCCAACAAGTATGCGAAAAATGCGAAAGTACGAGCCAGATGAGGGCAAATACCAGACCTAACCCAGACATAACCGGCGTTCTCCACTAAAATATTAATCGCAACCAGGTTTAATTGACTGTTTCAGTGTGGTACCGCACTACTACGTGATCCAAGCCATAAAAAGACCAGGATCTGGCCAAGAAGTATGTGAAAAATGCGAAAGTACGAGCCAGATGAAGGCAAATCCCAGACCTAACCGAGACATAACCGGCGTTATCCCCTATGGTATTAATCGCAACCAGGTTTAATTTACTGTTTCGGTGTGGTACCGCATTACTACGTGATACAAACCAGAAACGGCCAGGATCTGGGCAATAAGTATGCGAAAAATGCGAAATTATGAGCTAGATGGTGGCACATACCAGACCTAACCCAGGCATAAACGGCGTTACCCTATATAATATTGATCGATCCCGGGTTGAATTGACTATTTCAGTGTACCACCACATTGATTCGTGATCCTAAGCAGAGAAGGACCCAGGATATGGTAAACAAGTATGCGAAAAATACGACAATATGAGCCAAATGGTTGCAAACACCAGAACTAACCCAGACATAACCGGCGTTATCCTATAAAATATTAATCGCAACCAGGATTAATTGACTGTTTCAGTGTGGTACCACATTACTACGTGGCCCAAGCCAGAAAAAGCCAGGATCTGGCCAACAACTATGCGAAAAATGCGAAGGTACCAGGCAGATGAGGGCAAATACCAGAACTACCCCAGACATAACCAGCGTTATCCTCTAAAATACTATTCGGAACCAGCTTCTATTGACTGTTTCAGTGTGGTACCACATTACTACGTGATCCAAACCAGAAAAAGGCCAGGATCTGGTCAACAAGTATGCGAGAAATGCGAAAGTACGAGCCTGATGAGGGCAAATAGCAGAACTAAGCCAGACATAACCAGAGTTATCCTCTAAAATACTAATCGCAACCAGGTTTAATTGACACTTTCGGTGTGGAACCTCATTACTACGGGTTCCAAGCCAGAAAAAACCCAGGATCTGGCCAACAAATATGCGAAACACGCGAAAGTATGGGCCAGATGATTGCAAATACCAGAACTAACCCAGACATAACTAGCGTTATCCGCTAAAGTACTATTCGGAACCAGCTTCTATTGACTGTTTCTGTGTGGAAACCCATTACTACGTGATCCAAGCTAGAAAAAGCCCAGGGTCCGGCCAACAAGTATGCGAAAAATGCGAAAGTACGAACCTGATGAGGGCAAATACCAGACCTAACCCGGACATAACCGGCGTTATCCTCTAAAACATTAATCAAACCAGGTTTAATTGACTGTTTCAGTGTGGTCTCACATTACTACTTGGTCCAAGCCAGAAAAAGGCCAGGATCTGGCCAACAAGTATGCGAAAAATGCGAAGGTACGAGCCAGATGAGGGCAAATACCAGACCTAACCCAGACATAACCGGCGTTATCCTCTAAAATATTAATCGCAACCAGGTTTAATTGACACTTTCGGTGTGGAACCTCATTACTAAGGGTTCCAAGCCAGAAAAAACCCAGGATCTGACCAACAAATATGCGAAACACGCGAAAGTATGGGCCAGATGATTGCAAATACCAGAACTAACCCAGACGTAACTAGCGTTGTCCGCTAAAGTACTATTCGGAACCAGCTTCTATTGACTGTTTCAGTGTGGTACCACATTACTACGTGATCCAAACCAGAGAATGCCCAGGATCTGGCCAACAAGTATGTGAAAAATACGAAATCATGAGCCAGATGAGGGCAAATCCCAGACCCAACCGAGACATAACCGGCGTTAGCCTCTAAAATATTAATCGCAACCAGGTTTAATTGACTGTCTCGGTGTGGAACCGCATTACTACTTGATACAAACCAGAATAAGGCCAGGATCTGGCCACCAAGTATGCGAAAAATGCGACAGTACGAGCCTGATGATTGCAAATACCAGCACTAACCCAAACATAACCAGCGTTACCCTCCAAAATATTAATCGCAACCAGGTTTAATTGACTGTTTCGGTGTGGAACCACATTGCGACGAGAACCAAACCACAAAAATCCAAGATCTGGCCAACAAGTATGCGAAAAATGCGAAAGTATGTGCTAGATGATGGCTAATACCAGACCTAACCTTAGGAATAACCGGTGTTCTCCACTAAAATATTAATCGGAACCAGCTTTTATTGACTGTTTCAGTGTAGTACCACATTACTACGTGATCCAAACCAGAAAAAGCCAAGGATCTGGCCAACAAGTATGCGAAAAATGCGAAAGTATTGGCAAGATGATTGCAAACACCAGAACAAATCCAGACATAACTAGCGTTATTCTCTAAAATAATATTCGGAACCAGCTTCTATTGACTGTTTCGGTGTGGTACCGCATTAGTACGTGATACAAACCGGAAAAAGGCCAGGATCTGTCCAACAAGTATGCGAAAAATGCGAAAGTACGAGCCAGATGAGGTCAAATACCAGAACTAACCCAGACATAACCAGCGTTATCCTCTAAAATACTAATCGGAACCAGGTTTAATTGTCTGATTCGGTGTGGTACGGCATTACTACTTGGTCCTAGCCAGAAAAAGGCCAGGATCTGGCCAACAAGTATGCGAAAAATGCGAAGGTACGAGCCAGATGAGGGCAAATACCAGACCTAACCCAGACATAACCGGCGTTTACCTCGAAAATATTAATCGCAACCAGGTTTAATTGACTCTTTCGGTGTGGTCCCACATTACTACCTGAACCAAACCAGAGAAAGCCCAGGGTATGGCCAACAAGTATGCGAAAAATGCGAAAGTACGAACCAGATGAGGGCAAATACCAGACCTAACCCAGACATAACCGGCGTTATCCTCGAAAACATTAATCAAACCAGGTTTAATTGACTGTTTCAGTGTGGTCCCACATTACTACTTGGTCCAAGCCAGAAAAAGGCCAGGATCAGGCCAACAAGTATGCGAAAAATGCGAAAGTATGGGCCAGATGATTGCAAATACCAGAACTAACCCAGACATAACTAGCGTTATCCTCTAAAATACTATTCGGAACCAGCTTCTATTGACTGTATCAGTGTAGTACCACATTACTACGTGATTCAAACCAGAAAATGCCCAGGATCTGGCCAACAAGTATGCGAAAAATACGAAATCACGAGCCAGATGAGGGCAAATCCCTGACCCAACCGAGACATAACCGGCGTTAGCCTCTAAAATATTAATCGCAACCAGGTTTAATTGACTGTTTCAGTGTGGTCCCACATTACTACTTGGTCCAAGCCAGAAAAAGGCCAGGATCTGGCCAACAAGTATGCGAAAAATGCGAAGGTACGAGCCAGATGAGGGCAAATACCAGACCTAACCCAGACATAACCGGCGTTATCCTCTAAAATATTAATCGGAACCAGCTTTTATTGACTGTTTCAGTGTGGTACCACATTACTACCTGTACCAAACCAGAGAAAGCCCAGGGTCTGGCCAACAAGTATGCGAAAAATGCGAAAGTACGAGCCAGATGAGGGCAAATACCAGACCTAACCCAGACATAACCGGCGTTATCCTCTAAAATATTAATCGCAACCAGGTTTAATTGTCTGTTTCAGTGTTGTCCCACATTTATACTTGGTCCAAGCCAGAAAAAGGCCTGGATCTGGCCAACAAGTATGCGAAAAATGCGAAGGTACGAGCCAGATGAGGGCAAATACCAGACCTAACCCAGACATAACCGGCGTTTACCTCGAAAATATTAATCGCAACCAGGTTTAATTGACTCTTTCGGTGTGGTCCCACATTACTACCTGAACCAAACCAGAGAAAGCCCAGGGTATGGCCAACAAGTATGCGAAAAATGCGAAAGTACGAACCAGATGAGGGCAAATACCAGACCTAACCCAGACATAACCGGCGTTATCCTCGAAAACATTAATCAAACCAGGTTTAATTGACTGTTTCAGTGTGGTCCCACATTACTACTTGGTCCAAGCCAGAAAAAGGCCAGGATCAGGCCAACAAGTATGCGAAAAATGCGAAAGTATGGGCCAGATGATTGCAAATACCAGAACTAACCCAGACATAACTAGCGTTATCCTCTAAAATACTATTCGGAACCAGCTTCTATTGACTGTATCAGTGTGGTACCACATTACTACGTGATTCAAACCAGAAAATGCCCAGGATCTGGCCAACAAGTATGCGAAAAATACGAAATCACGAGCCAGATGAGGGCAAATCCCTGACCCAACCGAGACATAACCGGCGTTAGCCTCTAAAATATTAATCGCAACCAGGTTTAATTGACTGTTTCAGTGTGGTCCCACATTACTACTTGGTCCAAGCCAGAAAAAGGCCAGGATCTGGCCAACAAGTATGCGAAAAATGCGAAGGTACGAGCCAGATGAGGGCAAATACCAGACCTAACCCAGACATAACCGGCGTTATCCTCTAAAATATTAATCGCAACCAGGTTTAATTGACTGTCTCGGTGTGGAACCGCATTACTACGTGATACAAACCAGAGTAAGGCCAGGATCTGGCCAACAAGTATGCGAAAAATGCGACAGTACGAGCCAGATGATTGCAAATACCAGCACTAACCCAAACATAACCAGCGTTACCCTCCAAAATATTAATCGCAACCAGGTTTAATTGACTGTCTCGGTGTGGTACCGCATTAGTACGTGACACAAACCAGAAAAAGGCCAGGATCTGTCCAAGAAGTATGCGAAAAATGCGAAAGTACGAGCCAAATGAGGGCAAATACCAGACCTAACCCAGACATAACCGGCGTTATCCTGTAAGATATTAATCGCAACAAGGTTTAATTGACTGTTTCAGTGTGGTCCCACACTACTAAATGGTCCAAGCCAGGAAAAGGCCAGGTACTGGCCAACAAGTATGCCAAAAATGCGAAAGTACGAGCCAGATAAGGGAAAATCCTAGACCTAACCGAGACATAACCGGCGTTATCCTCTAAAATATTAATCCGAACCAGCTTTTATTGACTGTTCCAGTGTGGTACCACATTACTACCTGAACCAAACCAGAGAAAGCCCAGGGTCTGGCCAACAAGTATGCGAAAAATGCGAAAGTACGAGATGAGGGCAAATCCCATACCTAACCGAGACATAACCGGCGCTATCCTCTAAAATACTAATCGGAACCAGGTTTAATTGACTGTTTCGGTGTGGTACCGCATTACTACGTGATCCAAGCCAGAAAAAGGCCAGGATCTGGCCATCAAGTATGCGAAAAATGCGAAAGTACGAGCCAGATGAGGGCAAATACCAGACCTAACCCAGACATAACCGGCGCTATCCTCTAAAATACTAATCGCAACCAGGTTTAATGGACTGTTTCAGTGTGGTCCCACATTACTACTTGGTCCAAGCCAGAAAAAGGCCAGGATCTGGCCAACAAGTATGCGAAAAATGCGAAAGTATGGGCCAGATGATTGCAAATACCAG
This sequence comes from Colletes latitarsis, assembly GCF_051014445.1. Lineage (NCBI taxonomy): Eukaryota > Metazoa > Arthropoda > Insecta > Hymenoptera > Colletidae > Colletes > Colletes latitarsis. Next base: position 6,637,198 of record NC_135137.1, read on the forward strand.
AACTAACCCAGACAACACTAGCGTTATCCGCTAAAGTACTATTCGGAACCAGCTTCTATTGACTCTTTCAGTGTGGTACCACATTACTACGTGATCCAAACCAGAGAATGCCCAGGATCTGGCCAACAAGTATGTGAAAAATACGAAATCATGAGCCAGATGAGGGCAAATCCCAGACCCAACCGGAACATAACCGGCGTTAGCCTCTAAAATATTAATCGCAACCAGGTTTAATTGACTGTTTCAGTGTGGTCACACATTACTACTTGGTCCAAGCCAGAAAAAGGCCAGGATCTGGCCAACAAGTATGCGAATTATGCGAAGTTACGAGCCAGATGAGGGCAAATACCAGACCTAACCCAGACATAACCGGCGTTATCCTCTAAAATATTAATCGCAACCAGGTTTAATTGACTCTTTCGGTGTGGAACCTCATTACTACGGGTTCCATGCCAGAAAAAACCCTGGATCTGGCCAACAAATATGCGAAACACGCGAAAGTATGGGCCAGATGATTGCAAATACCAGAACTAACCCAGACATAACTAGCGTTATCCGCTAAAGTACTATTCGGAACCAGCTTCTATTGACTGTTTCAGTGTGGTACCACATTACTACGTGATCCAAACCAGAGAATGCCTGGATCTGGCCAACAAGTATGCGAAAAATACGAAATCACGAGCCAGATGAGGGCAAATCCCAGACCCAACCGAGACATAACCGGCGTTAGCCTCTAAAATATTAATCGCAACCAGGTTTAATTGACTGTCTCGGTGTGGAACCGCATTACTACGTGATACAAACCAGAATAAGGCCAGGATCTGGCCAACAAGTATGCGAAAAATGCGACAGTACGAGCCAGATGATTGCAAATACCAGCACTAACCCAAACATAACCAGCGTTACCCTCCAAAATATTAATCGCAACCAGGTTTAATTGACTGTTTCAGTGTGGTCCCACATTACTAAATGGTTCAAGCCAGGAAAAGGCCAGGTACTGGCCAACAAGTATGCGAAATATGCGAAAGTACGAGCCAGATAAGGGAAAATCCTAGACCAAACCGAGACATAACCGGCGTTATCCTCTAAAATATTAATCCAAAACAGCTTTTATTGACTGTTTCAGTGTGGTGCCACATTACTACCTGAACCAAACCAGAGAAAGCCCAGGGTCTGGCCAACAAGTATGCGAAAAATGCGAAAGTACGAGATGAGGGCAAATCGAATACCTAAACGAGACATAACCGGTGCTATCCTCTAAAATATTAATCGCAACCAGGTTTAATTGACTGTTTCGGTGTGGTACCGCATTACTACGTGATACAAACCAGAAAAAGGCCAGGATCTGGCCAACAGGTATGCGAAAAATGCGAAAATGCGAGCCAGATGAGGGCAAATACCAGAACTAACCCAGTCATAACCAGCGTTATCCTCTAAAATACTAATCGGAACCAGGTTTAATTGACTGTTTCGGTGTGGTACCGCATTACTACGTGATCCAAACCAGAAAAAGGCCAGGATCTGGCCAACAAGTATGCGAAAAATGCGAAAGTACGAGCCAGATGAGGGCAAATACCAGACCTAACCCAGACGTAACCGGCGTGCTCCACTACAATATTAATCGCAACCAGGTTTAATTGACTGTTTCAGTGTGGTACCACATTACTACGTGGTCCAAGCCAGAAAAAACCCAGGATCTGGCCAACAAATATGCGAAACACGCGAAAGTATGGGCCAGATGATTGCAAATACCAGAACTAACCCAGAAATAACTAACGTTACTCTCTAAAATACTATTCGGAACCAGCTTCTATTGACTGTTTCAGTGTGGTACCACATTACTACGTGATCCAAACCAGAAAAAGCCCTGGATCTGGCCAAGAAGTATGTGAAAAATGCGAAAGTACGAGCCAGATGAAGGCAAGTCCCAGACCTAACCGAGACATAACCGGCGTTATCCCCTAAAGTATTAATCGCAACCAGGTTTAATTTACTGTTTCGGTGTGGTACCGCATTACTACGTGATACAAACCAGAAACGGCCAGGATCTGGGCAATAAGTATGCGAAAAATGCGAAATTATGAGCTAGATGATGGCACATACCAGACCTAACCCAGGCATAAACGGCGTTACCCTATAAAATATTGATCGATCCCAGGTTGAATTGACTATTTCAGTGTACCACCACATTGATTCGTGATCCTAAGCAGAGAAGAACCCAGGATATGGTAAACAAGTATGCGAAAAATACGTAAGTATGAGACAGATGATTGCAAATACCAGGCCTAACACAAACATAAACAGAGTTATCCTCTAAAATATTAATCGGAACCAGGCTTTATTTAGTATTTCGGTGTGGTACCACATTACTACCTGATCCAAACCAGAAACGACTCAGGATCTGGTCAACAAGTATACGAAAAATGCGACAATATGAGCCAAATGGTTGCAAACACCAGAACTAACCCAGACATAACCGGCGTTATCCTATAAAATATTGGCGGATTCCAGGTTGAATTGACTATTTCAGTGTACCACCACATTGATTCGTGATCCTAAGCAGAAAAGAACACAGGATATGGTAGACAGGTATGCGAAAAATGCGTAAGTACGAGCCAGATGAGGGAGAATCCCTGACCTAACCGAGACATAACCAGCGTTATCCTCTAAAATACTATTCGGAACCAGCTTCTATTGGCTGTTCCAGTGTGGTACCACATTACTACGTGGTCCAAGCCAGAAAAACGCCAGGATCTGGCCAGCAAGTATGAGAAAAATGCGAAAGTACGAGACAGATGAGGGCAAATCCCATACCTAACCGAGAGATAAACCGGGGTTATCCTCTGAAATATTAATCGGAACCAGCCTTCATTGACTGTTTCAGTGTGGTACCACATTACTACGTGATCCAAGCCACAAAAAACCCAAGATCTGGACAGCAAGTATGCGAAAAATGCGAAAGTATGTGCTAGATGATGGCAAATAGCAGACCTAACCCAGGAATAACCGGTGTTCTCCACTAAAATATTAATCGGAACCAGCTTTTATTGACTGTTTCAGTGTGGTACAACATTACTACGTGATCCAAGCCAGAAAAAACCCAGGATCTGCCCAACAAGTATGCGAAAAATGCGAAAGTACGAGCCAGACGAAGGAAAATACCAGACCTAACCCGGACATAATCGGCGTTATCCTCTAAAATATTAATCGCAACCAGGATTAATTGACTGTTTCAGTGTGGTACCACATTACTACGTGGTCCAAGCCAGAAAAAGCCAGGATCTGGCCAACAACTACGCGAAAAATGCGAAAGTACCAGGCAGAGGAGGGCAAATACCAGAACTATCCCAGACATAACCAGCGTTATCCTCTAAAATACTATTCGGGACCAGCTTCTATTGACTGTTTCAATGTGGTGCTACATTACTACGTGATCCAAACTAGAAAAAGCCTTGAATCTGGCCGGCAAGTATGCGAAAAATACGAAATAACGAGCGAGATGAGGGCAAATCGCAGACATAACCAAGAAATAACCAAGACATAACCGGCGTTATCCTCTAAAATATTGATCGCAACCAGGTTTAATTGACTGTTGCGGCGTGGTACCGCGTTACTTCGTGATCCAAACCAGAAAAAGGCCAAGATCTGGCCAACAAGTATGCGAAAAATGCGAAAGTACGAGCCAGATGAGGGCAAATACCAGACCTAACCCAGACATAGCCGGCGTTATCCTCTAAAATACTAATCGGGACCAGCTTTCATTGACTGTTTCAGTGAGGTACCACATTACTACGCCATCCAAACCAGAAAAAGCCCAGGACCTGGCCAACAAGTATGCGAAAAATGCGAAAGTATGTGCTAGATGATGGCTAATACCAGACCTAACCCAGGAATAACCGGTGTTCTCCACTAAAATATTAATCGGAACCAGCTTTTATTGACTGTTTCAGTGTTGTACCACATTACTACGTGATCCAAACCAGAAAAAGCCAAGGATCTGGCCAACAAGTATGCGAAAAATGCGAAAGTATTGGCAAGATGAGGGCAAATACCAGAACTATCCCAGACATAACCAGTGTTATCCTCTAAAATACTAATCAGAACCAGCTTTCATTGACTGTTTCAGTGTGGTACCACATTACTACGTGAGCCAAACAAGAAAAAGCCCAGGATCTGGCCGTCAATTATGCGAAAAATGCGAAAGTATGTGCCAGATGATTGCAAATACCAGAACTAACCCAAGCATAACCAGCGTTACCCTCCAAAATATTAATCGCAACCAGGTTTAATTGACTGTTTCGGTGTGGAACCACATTACGACGGGATCCAAACCTCAAAAATCCAACATCTGGCCAGCAAGTATGCGAAAAATGCGAAAGTATGTGCTAGATGATGCCAAATACCAGACCGAACCCAGACATAACCGGCGTTCTCCACTAAAATATTAACCGGAACCAGCTTTTATTGACTGTTTCAGTGTGGTACAACATTACTACGTGATCCAAGCCAGAAAATGCCCAGGGTCTGGCCAACAAGTATGCGAAAATTGCTAAAGTACGAGCCAGATGAGGGCAAAAACCAGACCTAACGCAGACGTAACCGGCGTTATCCTCTAAAATATTAATCGCAACCAGGATTAATTGACTGTTTCAGTGTGGTACACATTACTACGTGATCCAAACCAGAAAAAGGCCAGGATCTGGCCAACAAGTATGCAAAAAATACGAACGTACGAGCCAGATGAGGGCAAATACCGGACCAAACCCAGACATAACCGGCATTATCCTCTAAAACATAAATCGGAACCAGCTTTCATTGACTGTTTCAGTGTGGTACCACATTACTACGTGATCCAAACCACAAAAAACCCAAGATCTTTCCAGCAAGTATGCGAAAAATGCGAAAGAATGTGCTAGATGATGGCAAATACCAGACCTAACCCAGGCATAACCGGTGTTCTCCACTAAAATATTAATCGGAACCAGGTTTAATTGACTCTTTCGGTGTGGAACTTCATTACTACGTGATCGAAACCAGAAGAAGGCCAGGATCTGGCCAACACGTATGCGAAAAATGCGAAAGTATGGGCCAGATGAAGGCAAATACCAGACCTAACCCAGACATAACCGGCGTTATCCTCTAAAATATTAATCGCAACCAGGTTTAATAGACTGTTTCGGTGTGGTACCGCATTACTACGTGACACAAACCAGAAACAGGCCAGGATCTGGTTAACAAGTATGCGAAAAATGCGAAAGTACGAGCCAGATGAGGGCAAATACCAGAACTAACCCAGACATAACCAGCGTTATCCTCTGAAATACTAATCGAAACCAGCTTTTATTGACTGTTTCAGTGTGGTACCACATTACTACGTGATCCAAGCCAGAAAATGCCCAGGGTCTGGCCAACAAGTATGCAAAAAATGCGAAAGTATGTGTTAGGTGATGGCAAATACCAGACCTAACCCAGACATAACCAGCGTTACCCTCCAAAATATTAATCGCAACCAGGTTTAATTGACTGTTTCGGTGTGGTACCGCATTACTACGTGACACAAACCAGAAACAGGCCAGGATCTGGTTAACAAGTATGCGAAAAATGCGAAAGTACGAGCCAGATGAGGGCAAATACCAGAACTAACCCAGACATAACCAGCGTTATCCTCTGAAATACTAATCGAAACCAGCTTTTATTGACTGTTTCAGTGTGGTACCACATTACTACGTGATCCAAGCCAGAAAATGCCCAGGGTCTGGCCAACAAGTATGCAAAAAATGCGAAAGTATGTGTTAGGTGCCAGATGAGGTCAAATACCAGACCTAACCCAGACATAACCGGCGTTAACCTCTAAAATATTAATCGCAACCAGGTTTAATTGACTCTTTCGGTGTGGTCCCACATTACTACCTGAACCAAACCAGAGAAAGCCCAGGGTATGGCCAACAAGTATGCGAAAAATGCGAAAGTACGAACCAGATGAGGCAAATACCAGACCTAACCCAGACATAACCGGCGTTATCCTCTAAAACATTAATCAAACCAGGTTTAATTGACTGTTTCAGTGTGGTCCCACATTACTACTTGGTCCAAGCCAGAAAAAGGCCAGGATCTGGCCAACAAGTATGCGAAAAATGCGAAGGTACGAGTCAGATGAGGGCAAATACCAGACCTAACCCAGACATAACCGGCGTTATCCTCTAAAATATTAATCGGAACCAGCTTTTACTGACTGTTTCAGTGTGGTACCACATTACTACCTGAACCAAACCAGAGAAAGCCCAGGGGCTGGCCAACAAGTATGCGAAAAATGCGAAAGTACGAGCCAGATGAGGGCAAATACCAGACCTAACCCAGACATAACCGGCGTTATCCTCTAAAACATTAATCAAACCAGGTTTAATTGACTGTTTCAGTGTGGTCCCACATTACTACGTGATTCAAACCAGAAAATGCCCAGGATCTGGCCAACAAGTATGCGAAAAATCCGAAAGTACGAGCCAGATGAGGGCAAATCCCTGACCCAACCGAGACATAACCGGCGTTAGCCTCTAAAATATTAATCGCAACCAGGTTTAATTGAGTGTCTCGGTGTGGTCCCACATTACTACGTGATCCAAGCTAGAAAAAGCCCAGGGTCCGGCCAACAAGTATGCGAAAAATGCGAAAGTACGAACCAGATGAGGGCAAATACCAGACCTAACCCAGACATAACCGGCGTTATCCTCTAAAACATTAATCAAACCAGGTTTAATTGACTGTTTCAGTGTGGTCTCACATTACTACTTGGTCCAAGCCAGAAAAAGGCCAGGATCTGGCCAACAAGTATGCGAAAAATGCGAAGGTACGAGCCAGATGAGGGCAAATACCAGACCTAACCCAGACATAACCGGCGTTATCCTCTAATATATTAATCGCAACCAGGTTTAATTGACTCTTTCGGTGTGGAACCTCATTACTACGAGTTCCAAGCCAGAAGAAACCCTGAATCTGGCCAACAAATATGCGAAACACGCGAAAGTATGGGCCAGATGATTGCAAATACCAGAACTAACCCAGACATAACCAGCGTTATCCTCTGAAATACTAATCGAAACCAGCTTTCATTGACTGTTTCAGTGTGGTACCACATTACTACGTGAGCCAAACAAGAAAAAGCCCAGGATCTGGCCGTCAATTATGCGAAAAATGCGAAAGTATGTGCCAGATGATTGCAAATACCAGAACTAACCCAAGCATAACCAGCGTTACCCTCCAAAATATTAATCGCAACCAGGTTTAATTGACTGTTTCGGTGTGGAACCACATTACGACGGGATCCAAACCTCAAAAATCCAACATCTGGCCAGCAAGTATGCGAAAAATGCGAAAGTATGTGCTAGATGATGCCAAATACCAGACCGAACCCAGGCATAACCGGCGTTCTCCACTAAAATATTAACCGGAACCAGCATTTATTGACTGTTTCAGTGTGGTACAACATTACTACGTGATCCAAGCCAGAAAATGCCCAGGGTCTGGCCAACAAGTATGCGAAAAATGCGAAAGTACGAACCAGATGAGGCAAATACCAGACCTAACCCAGACATAACCGGCGTTATCCTCTAAAACATTAATCAAACCAGGTTTAATTGACTGTTTCAGTGTGGTCCCACATTACTACTTGGTCCAAGCCAGAAAAAGGCCAGGATCTGGCCAACAAGTATGCGAAAAATGCGAAGGTACGAGTCAGATGAGGGCAAATACCAGACCTAACCCAGACATAACCGGCGTTATCCTCTAAAATATTAATCGGAACCAGCTTTTACTGACTGTTTCAGTGTGGTACCACATTACTACCTGAACCAAACCAGAGAAAGCCCAGGGGCTGGCCAACAAGTATGCGAAAAATGCGAAAGTACGAGCCAGATGAGGGCAAATACCAGACCTAACCCAGACATAACCGGCGTTATCCTCTAAAACATTAATCAAACCAGGTTTAATTGACTGTTTCAGTGTGGTCCCACATTACTACGTGATTCAAACCAGAAAATGCCCAGGATCTGGCCAACAAGTATGCGAAAAATACGAAATCACGAGCCAGATGAGGGCAAATCCCTGACCCAACCGAGACATAACCGGCGTTAGCCACTAAAATATTAATCGCAACCAGGTTTAATTGAGTGTCTCGGTGTGGTCCCACATTACTACGTGATCCAAGCTAGAAAAAGCCCAGGGTCCGGCCAACAAGTATGCGAAAAATGCGAAAGTACGAACCAGATGAGGGCAAATACCAGAACTAACCCAGACATAACCGGCGTTATCCTCTAAAACATTAATCAAACCAGGTTTAATTGACTGTTTCAGTGTGGTCTCACATTACTACTTGGTCCAAGCCAGAAAAAGGCCAGGATCTGTCCAACAAGTATGCGAAAAATGCGAAGGTACGAGCCAGATGAGGGCAAATACCAGACCTAACCCAGACATAACCGGCGTTATCCTCTAATATATTAATCGCAACCAGGTTTAATTGACTCTTTCGGTGTGGAACCTCATTACTACGGGTTCCAAGCCAGAAGAAACCCTGAATCTGGCCAACAAATATGCGAAACACGCGAAAGTATGGGCCAGATGATTGCAAATACCAGAACTAACCCAGACATAACTAGCGTTATCCGCTAAAGTACTATTCGCAACCAGCTTCTATTGACTGTTTCAGTGAGGTACCACATTACTACGTGATCCAAACCAGAGAATGCCCAGGATCTGGCCAACAAGTATGCGAAAAATACGAAATCACGAGCCAGATGAGGGCAAATCCCAGACCCAACCGAGACATAACCGGCGTTAGCCTCTAAAATATTAATCGCAACCAGGTTTAATTGACTGTCTCGGTGTGGAACCGCATTACTACGTGATACAAACCAGAATAAGGCCAGGATCTGGCCAACAAGTATGCGAAAAATGCGACAGTACGAGTCAGATGATTGAAAATACCAGCACTAACCCAAGCATAACCAGCGTTACCCTCCAAAATATTAATGGCAACCAGGTTTAATTGACTGTTTCGGTGTGGAACCACATTGCGACGAGATCCAAACCACAAAAATCCAAGATCTGGCCAACAAGTATGCGAAAAATGCGAAAGTATGTGCTAGATGATGGCTAATACCAGACCTAACCCAGGAATAACCGGTGTTCTCCACTAAAATATTAATCGGAACCAGCTTTTATTGACTGTTTCAGTGTTGTACTACATTACTACGCGATCCAAACCAGAAAAAGCCAAGGATCTGGCCAACAAGTATACGAAAAATGCGAAAGTATTGGCAAGATGATTGCAAATACCAGAACAAACCCAGACATAACTAGCGTTATTCTCTAAAATAATATTCGGAACCAGCTTCTATTGACTGTTTCGGTGTGGTACCGCATTAGTACGTGACACAAACCAGAAAATGGCCAGGATCTGTCCAACAAGTATGCGAAAAATGCGAAAGTACGAGCCAAATGAGGGCAAATACCAGACCTAACCCAGACATAGCCGGCGTTATCCTCTAAAATATTAATCGCAACAAGGTTTAATTGATTGTTTCAGTGTGGTACCGCATTACTACGTGGTCCGAGCCAGAAAAAGGCCAGCATCTGGCCAACAAGTATGCGAAAAATGCGAAGGTACGAGCCAGATGAGGGCAAATACCAGACCTAACCCAGACATAACCGGCGTTATCCTCTAAAATATTAATCGCAACCAGGTTTAATTGACTCTTTCGGTGTGGAACCTCATTACTACGGGTTCCAAGCCAGAAAAAACCCTGGATCTGGCCAACAAATATGCGAAACACGCGAAAGTATGGGCCAGATGATTGCATATACCAGAACTAGCCCAGACATAACTGGCGTTATCCGCTAAAGTACTATTCGGAACCAGCTTCTATTGACTGTTTCAGTGTGGTACCACATTACTACGTGATCCAAACCAGAAAAAGCCCTGGATCTGGCCATCAAGTATGCGAAAAATACGAAATCACGAGCCAGATGAGGGCAAATCCCAGGCCCAACCGAGACATAACCAGCGTTAGCCTCTAAAATATTAATCGCAACCAGGTTTAATTGACTGTCTCGGTGTGGAACCGCATTACTACGTGATACAAACCAGAATAAGGCCAGGATCTGGCCAACAAGTATGCGAAAAATGCGAAAGTACGAGCCAGATGAGGGCAAATACCAGGCCTAACCCAGACATAACCGGCGTTCTCCACTAAAATATTAATCGCAACCAGATTTAATTGACTGTCTCGGTGTGGTCCCACATTACTACGTGATCCAAGCTAGAAAAAGCCCAGGGTCCGGCCAACAAGTATGCGAAAAATGCGAAAGTACGAACCGGATGAGGGCAAATACCAGACCTAACCCAGACATAACCGGCGTTATCCTCTAAAACATTAATCAAACCAGGTTTAACTGACTGTTTCAGTGTGGTCTCACATTACTACTTGGTCCAAGCCAGAAAAAGGCCAGGATCTGGCCAACAAGTATGAGAAAAATGCGAAAGTACGAGACAGATGAGGGCAAATCCCATACCTAACCGAGACATAACCGGCGTTATCCTCTAAAATATTAATCGGAACCAGCTTTCATTGACTGCTTCAGTGTGGTACCGCATTACTACGTGATCCAAGCCACAAAAAACCCAAGATCTACACAGCAAGTATGCGAAAAATGCGAAAGTATGTGCTAGATGATGGCAAATAGCAGACCTAACCCAGGAATAACCGGTGTTCTCCACTAAAATATTAATCGGAACCAGCTTTTATTGACTGTTTCAGTGTGATACGACATTACTACGTGATGCAAACCAGAGAATGCCCAGGATCTGCCCAAGAAGTATGCGAAAAATGCGAAAGTACGAGCCAGATGAGGGCAAATACCAGACCTAACCCAGACATAACCGGCGTTATCCACTAAAATATTAATCGCAACCAGGTTTAATTGACTCTTTCGGTGTGGAACCTCATTACTACGGGTTCCAAGCCAGAAAAGCCCTGGATCTGGCCAACAAATATGCGAAACACGCGAATGTATGGGCCAGATGATTGCAAATATCAGAACTAACCCAGACATAACTAGCGTTATCCGCTAAAGTACTATTCGGAACCTGCTTCTATTGACTGTTTCAGTGTGGTACCACATTACTACGTGATCCAATCAGAGAATGCCCAGGATCTGGCCAACAAGTATGCGAAAAATACGAAATCACGAGCCAGATGAGGGCAAATCCCAGACCCAACCGAGACATAACCGGCGTTAGCCTCTAAAATATTAATCGCAACCAGGTTTAATTGACTGTCTCGGTGTGGAACCGCATTACTACGTGATACAATCCAGAATAAGGCCAGGATCTGGCCAACAAGTATGCGAAAAATGCGACAGTACGCGCCAGATGATTGAAAATACCAGCACTAACCCAAACATAACCAGCGTTACCCTCCAAAATATTAATGGCAACCAGGATTAATTGACTGTTTCGGTGTGGAACCACATTGCGACGAGATCCAAACCACAAAAATCCAAGATCTGGCCAACAAGTATGCGAAAAATGCGAAAGTACGAGCCAGATGAGGGCAAATACCAGACCTAACCCAGACATAACCGGCGTTATCCTGTAAAATATTAATCGCAACAAGGTTTAATTGACTGTTTCAGTGTGGTCCCACATTACTACTTGGTCCAAGCCAGAAAAAGGCCAGGATCTGTCCAACAAGTATGCGAAAAATGCGAAAGTACGAGCCAGATGAAGGCAAATACCAGGCCTAACCCAGACATAACCGGCGTTATCCTCTAAAATATTAATCGCAACCAGGTTTAATAGACTGTTTCGGTGCGGTACCGCATTACTACGTGACACAAACCAGAAACAGGCCAGGATCTGGCCAACAAGTATGCGAAAAATGTGAAAGTACGAGCCAGATGAGGGCAAATACCAGAACTAACCCAGACATAACCAGCGTTATCCTCTAAAATACTAATCGAAACCAGCTTTTATTGACTGTTTCAGTGTGGTACCACATTACTACGTGATCCAAACCAGAAAAAGCCAAGGATCTGGCCAACAAGTATGCGAAAAATGCGAAAGTATTGGCAAGATGATTGCAAATACCAGAACAAACCCAGACATAACTAGCGTTATTCTCTAAAATAATATTCGGAACCAGCTTCTATTGACTGTTTCGGTGTGGTACCGCATTAGTACGTGACACAAACCAGAAAATGGCCAGGATCTGTCCAACAAGTATGCGAAAAATGCGAAAGTACGAGCCAAATGAGGGCAAATACCAGACCTAACCCAGACATAGCCGGCGTTATCCTGTAAAATATTAATCGCAACAAGGTTTAATTGACTGTTTCAGTGTGGTACCGCATTACTACTCGGTCCGAGCCAGAAAAAGGCCAGCATCTGGCCAACAAGTATGCGAAAAATGCGAAGGTACGAGCCAGATGAGGGCAAATACCAGACCTTACCCAGACATAACCGGCGTTATCCTCTAAAATATTAATCGCAACCAGGTTTAATTGACTCTTTCGGTGTGGAACCTCATTACTACGGGTTCCAAGCCAGAAAAAACTCTGGATCTGGCCAACAAATATGCGAAACACGCGAAAGTATGGGCCAGATGATTGCAAATACCAGAACTAGCCCAGACATAACTAGCGTTATCCGCTAAAGTACTATTCGGAACCAGCTTCTATTGACTGTTTCAGTGTGGTACCACATTACTACGTGATCCAAACCAGAAAATGCCCAGGATCTGGCCATCAAGTATGCGAAAAATACGAAATCACGAGCCAGATGAGGGCAAATCCCAGACCCAACCGAGACATAACCGGCGTTAGCCTCTAAAATATTAATCGCAACCAGGTTTAATTGACTGTCTCGGTGTGGAACCGCATTACTACGTGATACAAACCAGAATAAGGCCAGGATCTGGCCAACAAGTATGCGAAAAATGCGAAAGTACGAGCCAGATGATTGCAAATACCAGCACTAACCCAAACATAACCATCGTTACCCTCCAAAATATTAATCGCCACCAGGTTTAATTGACTGTTTCGGTGTGGAACCACATTGCGACGAGATCCAAACCACAAAAATCCAAGATCTGGTCATCAAGTATGCGAAAAATGCGAAAGTATGTGCTAGATGATGGCTAATACCGGACCTAACCCAGGAATAACCGGTGTTCTCCACTAAAATATTAGTCGGAACCAGCTTTTATTGACTGTTTCAGTGTTGTACCACACTACTACGCGATCCAAACCAGAAAAAGCCAAGGATCTGGCCAACAAGTATGCGAAAAATGCGAAAGTACGAGCCAGATGAGGGCAAATACCAGGCCTAACCCAGACATAACCGGCGTTATCCTCTAAAATATTAATCGGAACCAGCTTTCGTTGACTGCTTCAGGGTGGTACCGCATTACTACGTGATCCAAGCCACAAAAAACCCAAGATCTACACAGCAAGTATGCGAAAAATGCGAAAGTATGTGCTAGATGATGGCAAATAGCAGACCTAACCCAGGAATAACCGGGGTTCTCCACTAAAATATTAATCGGAACCAGCTTTTATTGACTGTTTCAGTGTGGTCCCACATTACTACTTGGTCCACACCAGAAAAAGGCCAGGATCTGTCCAACAAGTATGCGAAAAATGCGAAAGTACGAGCCAGATGAGGGCAAATACCAGAACTAACCCAGACATAACCAGCGTTATCCACTAAAATATTAATCGCAACCAGGTTTAATTGACTCTTTCGGTGTGGAACCTCATTACTACGGGTTCCAAGCCAGAAAAGCCCTGGATCTGGCCAACAAATATGCGAAACACGCGAATGTATGGGCCAGATGATTGCAAATACCAGAACTAACCCAGACATAACTAGCGTTATCCGCTAAAGTACTATTCGGAACCTGCTTCTATTGACTGTTTCAGTGTGGTACCACATTACTACGTGATCCAAACCAGAGAATGCCCAGGATCTGGCCAACAAGTATGCGAAAAATACGAAATCACGAGCCAGATGAGGGCAAATCCCAGACCCAACCGAGACATAACCGGCGTTAGCCTCTAAAATATTAATCGCAACCAGGTTTAATTGACTGTCTCGGTGTGGAACCGCATTACTACGTGATACAAACCAGAATAAGGCCAGGATCTGGCCAACAAGTATGCGAAAAATGCGACAGTACGCGCCAGATGATTGAAAACACCAGCACTAACCCAAACATAACCAGCGTTACCCTCCAAAATATTAATGGCAACCAGGTTTAATTGACTGTTTCGGTGTGGAACCACATTGCGACGAGATCCAAACCACAAAAATCCAAGATCTGGCCAACAAGTATGCGAAAAATGCGAAAGTACGAGCCAGATGAGGGCAAATACCAGACCTAACCCAGACATAACCGGCGTTATCCTGTAAAATATTAATCGCAACAAGGTTTAATTGACTGTTTCAGTGTGGTCCCACATTACTACTTGGTCCACACCAGAAAAAGGCCAGGATCTGTCCAACAAGTATGCGAAAAATGCGAAAGTACGAGCCAGATGAGGGCAAATACCAGAACTAACCCAGACATAACCAGCGTTATCCACTAAAATATTAATCGCAACCAGGTTTAATTGACTCTTTCGGTGTGGAACCTCATTACTACGGGTTCCAAGCCAGAAAAGCCCTGGATCTGGCCAACAAATATGCGAAACACGCGAATGTATGGGCCAGATGATTGCAAATACCAGAACTAACCCAGACATAACTAGCGTTATCCGCTAAAGTACTATTCGGAACCTGCTTCTATTGACTGTTTCAGTGTGGTACCACATTACTACGTGATCCAAGCCAGAAAATGCCCAGGGTCTGGCCAACAAGTATGCGAAACACGCGAATGTATGGGCCAGATGATTGCAAATACCAGAACTAACCCAGACATAACTAGCGTTATCCGCTAAAGTACTATTCGGAACCTGCTTCTATTGACTGTTTCAGTGTGGTACCACATTACTACGTGATCCAAGCCAGAAAATGCCCAGGGTCTGGCCAACAAGTATGCAAAAAATGCGAAAGTATGTGTTAGGTGATGGCAAATACCAGACCTAACCCAGACATAACCAGCGTTACCCCTCCAAAATATTAATCGCAACCAGGTTTAATTGACTGTTTCGGTGTGGAACCACATTGCGACGAGATCCAAACCACAAAAATCCAAGATCTGGCCAACAAGTATGCGAAAAACGCGAAAGTACGAACCAGATGAGGGCAAATACCAGACCTAACCCAGACTTAACCGGCGTTATCCTCTAAAATATTAATCGGAACCAGGTTTAATTGACTCTTTCGGTGTGGTACCACATTACTACCTGAACCAAACCAGAGAAAGCCCAGGGGCTGGCCAACAAGTATGCGAAAAATGCGAAAGTACGAGCCAGATGAGGGCAAATACCAGACCTAACCCAGACATAAGCGGCGTTATCCTCTAAAATACTATTCGGAACCAGCTTCTATTGACTGTTTCAGTGTGGTACCACATTACTACGTGATTCAATCCAGAAAATGCCCAGGATCTGGCCAACAAGTATGCGAAAAATACGAAATCACGAGCCAGATGAGGGCAAATACCAGACCTAACCCAGACATAACCGGCGTTATCCTCTAATATATTAATCGCAACCAGGTTTAATTGACTCTTTCGGTGTGGAACCTCATTACTACGGGTTCCAAGCCAGAAGAAACCCTGAATCTGGCCAACAAATATGCGAAACACGCGAAAGTATGGGCCAGATGATTGCAAATACCAGAACTAACCCAGACATAACTAGCGTTATCCGCTAAAGTACTATTCGGAACCTGCTTCTATTGACTGTTTCAGTGTGGTACCACATTACTACGTGATCCAAACCAGAGAATGCCCAGGATCTGGCCAACAAGTATGCGAAAAATACGAAATCACGAGCCAGATGAGGGCAAATCCCAGACCCAACCGAGACATAACCGGCGTTAGCCTCTAAAATATTAATCGCAACCAGGTTTAATTGACTGTCTCGGTGTGGAACCGCATTACTACGTGATACAAACCAGAATAAGGCCAGGATCTGGCCAACAAGTATGCGAAAAATGCGACAGTACGAGCCAGATGATTGAAAATACCAGCACTAACCCAAACATAACCAGCGTTACCCTCCAAAATATTAATGGCAACCAGGTTTAATTGACTGTTTCGGTGTGGAACCACATTGCGACGAGATCCAAACCACAAAAATTCAAGATCTGGCCAACAAGTATGCGAAAAATGCGAAAGTATGTGCTAGATGATGGCTAATACCAGACCTAACCCAGGAATAACCGGTGTTCTCCACTAAAATATTAGTCGGAACCAGCTTTTATTGACTGTTTCAGAGTTGTACCACATTACTACGCGATCCAAACCAGAAACAGCCAAGGATCTGGCCAACAAGTATGCGAAAAATGCGAAACTATTGGCAAGATGATTGCAAATACCAGAACAAACCCAGACATAACTAGCGTTATTCTCTAAAATAATATTCGGAACCAGCTTCTATTGACTGTTTCGGTGTGGTACCGCATTAGTACGTGACACAAACCAGAAAAAGGCCAGGATCTGGCCAACAAATATGCGAAACACGCGAAAGTATGGGCCAGATGATTGCAAATACCAGAACTAGCCCAGACATAACTAGCGTTATCCGCTAAAGTACTATTCGGAACCAGCTTCTATTGACTGTTTCAGTGTGGTACCACATTACTACGTGATCCAAACCAGAGAATGCCCAGGATCTGGCCATCAAGTATGCGAAAAATACGAAATCACGAGCCAGATGAGGGCAAATCCCAGACCCAACCGAGACATAACCGGCGTTAGCCTCTAAAATATTAATCGCAACCATGTTTAATTGACTGTCTCGGTGTGGAACCGCATTACTACGTGATACAAACCAGAATAAGGCCAGGATCTGGCCACAAGTATGCGAAAAATGCGAAAGTACGAGCTAGATGAGGGCAAATACCAGGACTAACCCAGACATAACCGGCGTTCTCCACTAAAATATTAATCGCAACCAGATTTAATTGACTGTCTCGGTGTGGTCCCACATTACTACGTGATCCAAGCTAGAAAAAGCCCAGGGTCCGGCCAACAAGTATGCGAAAAATGCGAAAGTACGAACCAGATGAGGGCAAATACCAGACCTAACCCAGACATAACCGGCGTTATCCTCTAAAACATTAATCAAACCAGGTTTAACTGACTGTTTCAGTGTGGTCTCACATTACTACTTGGTCCAAGCCAGAAAAAGGCCAGGATCTGGCCAACAAGTATGAGAAAAATGCGAAAGTACGAGACAGATGAGGGCAAACCCCATACCTAACCGAGACATAACCATCGTTACCCTCCAAAATATTAATCGCCACCAGCTTTCATTGACTGCTTCAGTGTGGTACCGCATTACTACGTGATCCAAGCCACAAAAAACCCAAGATCTACACAGCAAGTATGCGAAAAATGCGAAAGTATGTGCTAGATGATGGCAAATAGCAGACCTAACCCAGGAATAACCGGTGTTCTCCACTAAAATATTAATCGGAACCAGCTTTTATTGACTGTTTCAGTGTGGTACAACATTACTACGTGATCCAAGCCAGAAAAAACCCAGGATCTGCCCAACAAGTATGCGAAAAATGCGAAAGTACGAGCCAGATGAGGGCAAATACCAGACCTAACCCAGACATAACCGGCGTTATCCTCTAAAATATTAATCGCAACCAGGATTAATTGACTGTTTCAGTGTGGTATCACAATACTACGTGATCCAAACCAGAAAAAGCCCAGGGTCTGGCCAACAAGTATGCGAAAAATGCGAAAGTACGAGCCAGATGAGGGCAAATCCCAGACCTAACCCTGACATAACTGGCGTTATCCTCTAAATTATTAATCGCAACCAGGATTAACTGACTGTTGCGACGTGGTACCGTGTTGCTTCGTGATCCAAACCAGAAAAAGGCCAGGACCTGGCCAACAAGTATGCGAAAAATGCGAAAGTACGAGCCAGATGAGGGCAAATACCAGAACTAACCCAGACATAACCAGCCTTATCCTCTAAAATACTAATCGGAACCAGGATTAATTGACTGTTTCAGTGTGGTATCACATTACTACGTGATCCCAACCAGAAAAAGGCCAGGATCTGGCCAACAAGTATGCAAAAAATACGAACGTACGAGCCAGATGAGGGCAAATACCGGACTAAACCCAGACATAACCGGCATTATCCTCTAAAACATTAATCGGAACCAGCTTTCATTGACTGTTTCAGTGTGGTACCACATTACTACGTGATCCAAACCACAAAAAACCCAAGATCTTTCCAGCAAGTATGCGAAAAATGCGAAAGAATGTGCTAGATGATGGCAAATACCAGACCTAACCCAGGCATAACCGGTGTTCTCAACTAAAATATTAATCGGAACCAGGTTTAATTGACTCTTTCGGTGTGGAACTTCATTACTACGTGATCGAAACCAGAAGAAGGGCAGGATCTGGACAACAAGTATGCAAAAAATGCGAAAGTATGGGCCAGATGATTGCAAATACCAGAACTAACCCAGACAACACTAGCGTTATCCGCTGAAGTACTATTCGGAACCAGCTTCTATTGACTGTTTCAGTGTGGTACCACATTACTACGTGATCCAAGCCATAAAAAGACCAGGATCTGGCCAACAAGTATGCGAAAAATGCGAAAGTACGAGCCAGATGAGGGCAAATACCAGACCTAACCCAGACATAACCGGCGCTATCCTCTAAAATACTAATCGCAACCAGGTTTAATTGACTGTTTCAGTGTGGTCCCACATTACGACTTGGTCCAAGCCAGAAAAAGGCCAGGATCTGGCCAACAAGTATGCGAAAAATGCGAAAGTATGGCCAGATGATTGCAAATACCAGAACTAACCCAGACAACACTAGCGTTATCCGCTAAAGTACTATTCGGAACCAGCTTCTATTGACTGTTTCAGTGTGGTACCACATTACTACGTGATCCAAACCAGAGAATGCCCAGGATCTGGCCAACAAGTATGTGAAAAATACGAAATCATGAGCCAGATGAGGGCAAATCCCAGACCCAACCGAGACATAACCGGCGTTAGCCTCTAAAATATTAATCGCAACCAGGTTTAATTGACTGTTTCAGTGTAGTCACACATTACTACTTGGTCCAAGCCAGAAAAAGGCCAGGATCTGGCCAACAAGTATGCGAATTATGCGAAGGTACGAGCCAGATGAGGGCAAATACCCGACCTAACCCAGACATAACCGGCGTTATCCTCTAAAATATTAATCGCAACCAGGTTTAATTGACTCTTTCGGTGTGGAACCTCATTACTACGGGTTCCATGCCAGAAAAAACCCTGGATCTGGCCAACAAATATGCGAAACACGCGAAAGTATGGGCCAGATGATTGCAAATACCAGAACTAACCCAGACATAACTAGGGTTATCCGCTAAAGTACTATTCGGAACCAGCTTCTATTGACTGTTTCAGTGTGGTACCACATTACTACGTGATCCAAACCAGAGAATGCCTGGATCTGGCCAACAAGTATGCGAAAAATACGAAATCACGAGCCAGATGAGGGCAAATCCCAGACCCAACCGAGACATAACCGGCGTTAGCCTCTAAAATATTAATCGCAACCAGGTTTAATTGACTGTCTCGGTGTGGAACCGCATTACTACGTGATACAAACCAGAATAAGGCCAGGATCTGGCCAACAAGTATGCGAAAAATGCGACAGTACGAGCCAGATGATTGCAAATACCAGCACTA
The DNA here is from genome assembly GCF_051014445.1 of Colletes latitarsis. Classification (NCBI taxonomy): domain Eukaryota; kingdom Metazoa; phylum Arthropoda; class Insecta; order Hymenoptera; family Colletidae; genus Colletes; species Colletes latitarsis. Next base: position 6,657,080 of record NC_135137.1, read on the forward strand.
ACCCAAACATAACCAGCGTTACCCTCCAAAATATTAATCGCAACCAGGTTTAATTTACTGTTTCAGTGTGGTCCCACATTACTAAATGGTTCAAGCCAGGAAAAGGCCAGGTACTGGCCAACAAGTATGCGAAATATGCGAAAGTACGAGCCAGATAAGGGAAAATCCTAGACCTAACCGAGACATAACCGGCGTTATCCTCTAAAATATTAATCCGAACCAGCTTTTATTGACTGTTTCAGTGTGGTACCACATTACTACCTGAACCAAACCAGCGAAAGCCCAGGGTCTGGCCAACAAGTATGCGAAAAATGCGAAAGTACGAGATGAGGGCAAATCCCATACCTAAACGAGACATAACCGGTGCTATCCTCTAAAATATTAATCGCAACCAGGTTTAATTGACTGTTTCGGTGTGGTACCGCATTACTACGTGATACAAACCAGAAAAAGGCCAGGATCTGCCCAACAAGTATGCGAAAAATGCGAAAGTACGAGCCAGATGAGGGCAAATACCAGACCTAACCCAGACATAGCCGGCGTTATCCTCTAAAATACTAATCGGGAAAAGCTTTCATTGACTGTTTCAGTGTGGTACCACATTACTACGTGATCCAAACCAGAAAAAGCCCAGGACCTGGCCAACAAGTATGCGAAAAATGCGAAAGTATGTGCTAGATGATGGCTAATACCAGACCTAACCCAGGAATAACCGGTGTTCTCCACTAAAATATTAATCGGAACCAGCTTTTATTGACTGTTTCAGTGTTGTACCACACTACTACGTGATCCAAACCAGAAAAAGCCAAGGATCTGGCCAACAAGTATGCGAAAAATGCGAAAGTATTGGCAAGATGAGGGCAAATACCAGAACTATCCTAGACATAACCAGTGTTATCCTCTAAAATACTAATCAGAACCAGCTTTCATTGACTGTTTCAGTGTGGTACCACATTACTACGTGAGCCAAACAAGAAAAAGCCCAGGATCTGGCCGTCAATTATGCGAAAAATGCGAAAGTATGTGCCAGATGATTGCAAATACCAGAACTAACCCAAGCATAACCAGCGTTACCCTCCAAAATATTAATCGCAACCAGGTTTAATTGACTGTTTCGGTGTGGAACCACATTACGACGGGATCCAAACCTCAAAAATCCAACATCTGGCCAGCAAGTATGCGAAAAATGCGATAGTATGTGCTAGATGATGCCAAATACCAGACCGAACCCAGGCATAACCGGCGTTCTCCACTAAAATATTAACCGGAACCAGCTTTTATTGACTGTTTCAGTGTGGTACAACATTACTACGTGATCCAAGCCAGAAAATGCCCAGGGTCTGGCCAACAAGTATGCGAAAATTGCTAAAGTACGAGCCAGATGAGGGCAAAAACCAGACCTAACCCAGACATAACCGGCGTTATCCTCTAAAATATTAATCGCAACCAGGATTAATTGACTGTTTCAGTGTGGTACACATTACTACGTGATCCAAACCAGAAAAAGGCCAGGATCTGGCCAACAAGTATGCAAAAAATACGAACGTACGAGCCAGATGAGGGCAAATACCGGACCAAACCCAGACATAACCGGCATTATCCTCTAAAACATAAATCGGAACCAGCTTTCATTGACTGTTTCAGTGTGGTACCACATTACTACGTGATCCAACCCACAAAAAACCCAAGATCTTTCCAGCAAGTATGCGAAAAATGCGAAAGAATGTGCTAGATGATGGCAAATACCAGACCTAACCCAGGCATAACCGGTGTTCTCCACTAAAATATTAATCGGAACCAGGTTTAATTGACTCTTTCGGTGTGGAACTTCATTACTACGTGATCGAAACCAGAAGAAGGCCAGGATCTGGCCAACACGTATGCGAAAAATGCGAAAGTATGGGCCAGATGATTGCAAATACCAGAACTAACCCAGACATAACTAGCGTTATTCCCTAAAATACTATTCGGAACCAGCTTCTATTGACTGTTTCGGTGTGGTACCGCATTAGTACGTGACACAAACTGGAAAAAGGCCAGGATCTGTCCAACAAGTATGCGAAAAATGCGAAAGTACGAGCCAGATGAGGGCAAATACCAGACCTAACCCAGACATAACCGGCGTTATCCTGTAAAGTATTAATCGCAACAAGGTTTAATTGACTGTTTCAGTGTGGTCCCACATTACTACTTGGTCCAAGCCAGAAAAAGGCCAGGATCTGTCCAACAAGTATGCGAAAAATGCGAAAGTACGAGCCAGATGAAGGCAAATACCAGACCTAACCCAGACATAACCGGCGTTATCCTCTAAAATATTAATCGCAACCAGGTTTAATAGACTGTTTCGGTGTGGTACCGCATTACTACGTGACACAAACCAGAAACAGGTCAGGATCTGGTTAACAAGTATGCGAAAAATGCGAAAGTACGAGCCAGATGAGGGCAAATGCCAGAACTAACCCAGACATAACCAGCGTTATCCTCTAAAATACTAATCGAAACCAGCTTTTATTGACTGTTTCAGTGTGGTACCACATTACTACGTGATCCAAGCCAGAAAATGCCCAGGGTCTGGCCAACAAGTATTCAAAAAATGCGAAAGTATGTGTTAGGTGATGGCAAATACCAGACCTAACCCAGACATAACCAGCGTTACCCTCCAAAATATTAATCGCAACCAGGTTTAATCGACTGTTTCGGTGTGGAACCACATTGCGACGAGATCCAAACCACAAAAATCCAAGATATGGCCAACAAGTATGCGAAAAACGCGAAAGTATGAGCCAGATGAGGTCAAATACCAGACCTAACCCAGACATAACCGGCGTTAACCTCTAAAATATTAATCGCAACCAGGTTTAATTGACTCTTTCGGTGTGGAACCTCATTACTACGGGTTCCAAGCCAGAAAAAACCCTGGATCTGGCCAACAAATATGCGAAACACGCGAAAGTATGGGCCAGATGATTGCAAATACCAGACCTAACCCAGACATAACCGGCGTTATCCTCTAAAATATTAATCGGAACCAGCTTTTACTGACTGTTTCAGTGTGGTACCACATTACTACCTGAACCAAACCAGAGAAAGCCCAGGGGCTGGCCAACAAGTATGCGAAAAATGCGAAAGTACGAGCCAGATGAGGGCAAATACCAGACCTAACCCGAACATAAGCGGCGTTATCCTCTAAAATACTATTCGGAACCAGCTTCTATTGATTGTTTCAGTGTGGTACCACATTACTACGTGATTCAAACCAGAAAATGCCCAGGATCTGGCCAACAAGTATGCGAAAAATACGAAATCACGAGCCAGATGAGGGCAAATCCCTGACCCAACCGAGACATAACCGGCGTTAGCCTCTAAAATATTAATCGCAACCAGGTTTAATTGAGTGTCTCGGTGTGGTCCCACATTACTACGTGATCCAAGCTAGAAAAAGCCCAGGGTCCGGCCAACAAGTATGCGAAAAATGCGAAAGTACGAACCAGATGAGGGCAAATACCAGACCTAACCCAGACATAACCGGCGTTATCCTGTAAAATATTAATCGCAACAAGGTTTAATTGACTGTTTCAGTGTGGTACCGCATTACTACGTGGTCCGAGCCAGAAAAAGGCCAGCATCTGGCCAACAAGTATGCGAAAAATGCGAAGGTACGAGCCAGATGAGGGCAAATACCAGACCTAACCCAGACATAACCGGCGTTATCCTCTAAAATATTAATCGCAACCAGGTTTAATTGACTCTTTCGGTGTGGAACCTCATTACTACGGATTCCAAGCCAGAAAAAACCCTGGATCTGGCCAACAAATATGCGAAACACGCGAAAGTATGGGCCAGATGATTGCAAATACCAGAACTAGCCCAGACATAACTAGCGTTATCCGCTAAAGTACTATTCGGAACCAGCTTCTATTGACTGTTTCAGTGTGGTACCACATTACTACGTGATCCAAACCAGAGAATGCCCAGGATCTGGCCATCAAGTATGCGAAAAATACGAAATCACGAGCCAGATGAGGGCAAATCCCAGACCCAACCGAGACATAACCGGCGTTAGCCTCTAAAATATTAATCGCAACCAGGTTTAATTGACTGTCTCGGTGTGGAACCGCATTACTACGTGATACAAACCAGAATAAGGCCAGGATCTGGCCAACAAGTATGCGAAAAATGCGACAGTACGAGCCAGATGATTGAAAATACCAGCACTAACCCAAACATAACCAGCGTTACCCTCCAAAATATTAATGGCAACCAGGTTTAATTGACTGTTTCGGTGTGGAACCACATTGCGACGAGATCCAAACCACAAAAATCCAAGATCTGGCCAACAAGTATGCGAAAAATGCGAAAGTACGAGCCAGATGAGGGCAAATACCAGACCTAACCCAGACATAACCGGCGCTATCCTCTAAAATACTAATCGCAACCAGGTTTAATTGACTGTTTCAGTGTGGTCCCACATTACGACTTGGTCCAAGCCAGAAAAAGGCCAGGATCTGGCCAACAAGTATGCGAAAAATGCGAAAGTATGGCCAGATGATTGCAAATACCAGAACTAACCCAGACAACACTAGCGTTATCCGCTAAAGTACTATTCGGAACCAGCTTCTATTGACTGTTTCAGTGTGGTACCACATTACTACGTGATCCAAACCAGAGAATGCCCAGGATCTGGCCAACAAGTATGTGAAAAATACGAAATCATGAGCCAGATGAGGGCAAATCCCAGACCCAACCGAGACATAACCGGCGTTAGCCTCTAAAATATTAATCGCAACCAGGTTTAATTGACTGTTTCAGTGTAGTCACACATTACTACTTGGTCCAAGCCAGAAAAAGGCCAGGATCTGGCCAACAAGTATGCGAATTATGCGAAGGTACGAGCCAGATGAGGGCAAATACCCGACCTAACCCAGACATAACCGGCGTTATCCTCTAAAATATTAATCGCAACCAGGTTTAATTGACTCTTTCGGTGTGGAACCTCATTACTACGGGTTCCATGCCAGAAAAAACCCTGGATCTGGCCAACAAATATGCGAAACACGCGAAAGTATGGGCCAGATGATTGCAAATACCAGAACTAACCCAGACATAACTAGGGTTATCCGCTAAAGTACTATTCGGAACCAGCTTCTATTGACTGTTTCAGTGTGGTACCACATTACTACGTGATCCAAACCAGAGAATGCCTGGATCTGGCCAACAAGTATGCGAAAAATACGAAATCACGAGCCAGATGAGGGCAAATCCCAGACCCAACCGAGACATAACCGGCGTTAGCCTCTAAAATATTAATCGCAACCAGGTTTAATTGACTGTCTCGGTGTGGAACCGCATTACTACGTGATACAAACCAGAATAAGGCCAGGATCTGGCCAACAAGTATGCGAAAAATGCGACAGTACGAGCCAGATGATTGCAAATACCAGCACTAACCCAAACATAACCAGCGTTACCCTCCAAAATATTAATCGCAACCAGGTTTAATTTACTGTTTCAGTGTGGTCCCACATTACTAAATGGTTCAAGCCAGGAAAAGGCCAGGTACTGGCCAACAAGTATGCGAAATATGCGAAAGTACGAGCCAGATAAGGGAAAATCCTAGACCTAACCGAGACATAACCGGCGTTATCCTCTAAAATATTAATCCGAACCAGCTTTTATTGACTGTTTCAGTGTGGTACCACATTACTACCTGAACCAAACCAGCGAAAGCCCAGGGTCTGGCCAACAAGTATGCGAAAAATGCGAAAGTACGAGATGAGGGCAAATCCCATACCTAAACGAGACATAACCGGTGCTATCCTCTAAAATATTAATCGCAACCAGGTTTAATTGACTGTTTCGGTGTGGTACCGCATTACTACGTGATACAAACCAGAAAAAGGCCAGGATCTGCCCAACAAGTATGCGAAAAATGCGAAAGTACGAGCCAGATGAGGGCAAATACCAGACCTAACCCAGACATAGCCGGCGTTATCCTCTAAAATACTAATCGGGAAAAGCTTTCATTGACTGTTTCAGTGTGGTACCACATTACTACGTGATCCAAACCAGAAAAAGCCCAGGACCTGGCCAACAAGTATGCGAAAAATGCGAAAGTATGTGCTAGATGATGGCTAATACCAGACCTAACCCAGGAATAACCGGTGTTCTCCACTAAAATATTAATCGGAACCAGCTTTTATTGACTGTTTCAGTGTTGTACCACACTACTACGTGATCCAAACCAGAAAAAGCCAAGGATCTGGCCAACAAGTATGCGAAAAATGCGAAAGTATTGGCAAGATGAGGGCAAATACCAGAACTATCCTAGACATAACCAGTGTTATCCTCTAAAATACTAATCAGAACCAGCTTTCATTGACTGTTTCAGTGTGGTACCACATTACTACGTGAGCCAAACAAGAAAAAGCCCAGGATCTGGCCGTCAATTATGCGAAAAATGCGAAAGTATGTGCCAGATGATTGCAAATACCAGAACTAACCCAAGCATAACCAGCGTTACCCTCCAAAATATTAATCGCAACCAGGTTTAATTGACTGTTTCGGTGTGGAACCACATTACGACGGGATCCAAACCTCAAAAATCCAACATCTGGCCAGCAAGTATGCGAAAAATGCGATAGTATGTGCTAGATGATGCCAAATACCAGACCGAACCCAGGCATAACCGGCGTTCTCCACTAAAATATTAACCGGAACCAGCTTTTATTGACTGTTTCAGTGTGGTACAACATTACTACGTGATCCAAGCCAGAAAATGCCCAGGGTCTGGCCAACAAGTATGCGAAAATTGCTAAAGTACGAGCCAGATGAGGGCAAAAACCAGACCTAACCCAGACATAACCGGCGTTATCCTCTAAAATATTAATCGCAACCAGGATTAATTGACTGTTTCAGTGTGGTACACATTACTACGTGATCCAAACCAGAAAAAGGCCAGGATCTGGCCAACAAGTATGCAAAAAATACGAACGTACGAGCCAGATGAGGGCAAATACCGGACCAAACCCAGACATAACCGGCATTATCCTCTAAAACATAAATCGGAACCAGCTTTCATTGACTGTTTCAGTGTGGTACCACATTACTACGTGATCCAACCCACAAAAAACCCAAGATCTTTCCAGCAAGTATGCGAAAAATGCGAAAGAATGTGCTAGATGATGGCAAATACCAGACCTAACCCAGGCATAACCGGTGTTCTCCACTAAAATATTAATCGGAACCAGGTTTAATTGACTCTTTCGGTGTGGAACTTCATTACTACGTGATCGAAACCAGAAGAAGGCCAGGATCTGGCCAACACGTATGCGAAAAATGCGAAAGTATGGGCCAGATGATTGCAAATACCAGAACTAACCCAGACATAACTAGCGTTATTCCCTAAAATACTATTCGGAACCAGCTTCTATTGACTGTTTCGGTGTGGTACCGCATTAGTACGTGACACAAACTGGAAAAAGGCCAGGATCTGTCCAACAAGTATGCGAAAAATGCGAAAGTACGAGCCAGATGAGGGCAAATACCAGACCTAACCCAGACATAACCGGCGTTATCCTGTAAAGTATTAATCGCAACAAGGTTTAATTGACTGTTTCAGTGTGGTCCCACATTACTACTTGGTCCAAGCCAGAAAAAGGCCAGGATCTGTCCAACAAGTATGCGAAAAATGCGAAAGTACGAGCCAGATGAAGGCAAATACCAGACCTAACCCAGACATAACCGGCGTTATCCTCTAAAATATTAATCGCAACCAGGTTTAATAGACTGTTTCGGTGTGGTACCGCATTACTACGTGACACAAACCAGAAACAGGTCAGGATCTGGTTAACAAGTATGCGAAAAATGCGAAAGTACGAGCCAGATGAGGGCAAATGCCAGAACTAACCCAGACATAACCAGCGTTATCCTCTAAAATACTAATCGAAACCAGCTTTTATTGACTGTTTCAGTGTGGTACCACATTACTACGTGATCCAAGCCAGAAAATGCCCAGGGTCTGGCCAACAAGTATTCAAAAAATGCGAAAGTATGTGTTAGGTGATGGCAAATACCAGACCTAACCCAGACATAACCAGCGTTACCCTCCAAAATATTAATCGCAACCAGGTTTAATCGACTGTTTCGGTGTGGAACCACATTGCGACGAGATCCAAACCACAAAAATCCAAGATATGGCCAACAAGTATGCGAAAAACGCGAAAGTATGAGCCAGATGAGGTCAAATACCAGACCTAACCCAGACATAACCGGCGTTAACCTCTAACATATTAATCGCAACCAGGTTTAATTGACTCTTTCGGTGTGGAACCTCATTACTACGGGTTCCAAGCCAGAAAAAACCCTGGATCTGGCCAACAAATATGCGAAACACGCGAAAGTATGGGCCAGATGATTGCAAATACCAGACCTAACCCAGACATAACCGGCGTTATCCTCTAAAATATTAATCGGAACCAGCTTTTACTGACTGTTTCAGTGTGGTACCACATTACTACCTGAACCAAACCAGAGAAAGCCCAGGGGCTGGCCAACAAGTATGCGAAAAATGCGAAAGTACGAGCCAGATGAGGGCAAATACCAGACCTAACCCGAACATAAGCGGCGTTATCCTCTAAAATACTATTCGGAACCAGCTTCTATTGATTGTTTCAGTGTGGTACCACATTACTACGTGATTCAAACCAGAAAATGCCCAGGATCTGGCCAACAAGTATGCGAAAAATACGAAATCACGAGCCAGATGAGGGCAAATCCCTGACCCAACCGAGACATAACCGGCGTTAGCCTCTAAAATATTAATCGCAACCAGGTTTAATTGAGTGTCTCGGTGTGGTCCCACATTACTACGTGATCCAAGCTAGAAAAAGCCCAGGGTCCGGCCAACAAGTATGCGAAAAATGCGAAAGTACGAACCAGATGAGGGCAAATACCAGACCTAACCCAGACATAACCGGCGTTATCCTGTAAAATATTAATCGCAACAAGGTTTAATTGACTGTTTCAGTGTGGTACCGCATTACTACGTGGTCCGAGCCAGAAAAAGGCCAGCATCTGGCCAACAAGTATGCGAAAAATGCGAAGGTACGAGCCAGATGAGGGCAAATACCAGACCTAACCCAGACATAACCGGCGTTATCCTCTAAAATATTAATCGCAACCAGGTTTAATTGACTCTTTCGGTGTGGAACCTCATTACTACGGATTCCAAGCCAGAAAAAACCCTGGATCTGGCCAACAAATATGCGAAACACGCGAAAGTATGGGCCAGATGATTGCAAATACCAGAACTAGCCCAGACATAACTAGCGTTATCCGCTAAAGTACTATTCGGAACCAGCTTCTATTGACTGTTTCAGTGTGGTACCACATTACTACGTGATCCAAACCAGAGAATGCCCAGGATCTGGCCATCAAGTATGCGAAAAATACGAAATCACGAGCCAGATGAGGGCAAATCCCAGACCCAACCGAGACATAACCGGCGTTAGCCTCTAAAATATTAATCGCAACCAGGTTTAATTGACTGTCTCGGTGTGGAACCGCATTACTACGTGATACAAACCAGAATAAGGCCAGGATCTGGCCAACAAGTATGCGAAAAATGCGACAGTACGAGCCAGATGATTGAAAATACCAGCACTAACCCAAACATAACCAGCGTTACCCTCCAAAATATTAATGGCAACCAGGTTTAATTGACTGTTTCGGTGTGGAACCACATTGCGACGAGATCCAAACCACAAAAATCCAAGATCTGGCCAACAAGTATGCGAAAAATGCGAAAGTATGTGCTAGATGATGGCTAATACCAGACCTAACCCAGGAATAACCGGTGTTCTCCACTAAAATATTAATCGGAACCAGCTTTTATTGACTGTTTCAGTGTTGTACTACATTACTACGCGATCCAAACCAGAAAAAGCCAAGGATCTGGCCAACAAGTATGCGAAAAATGCGAAAGTATTGGCAAGATGATTGCAAATACCAGAACAAACCCAGACATAACTAGCGTTATTCTCTAAAATAATATTCGGAACCAGCTTCTATTGACTGTTTCGGTGTGGTACCGCATTAGTACGTGACACAAACCAGAAAATGGCCAGGATCTGTCCAACAAGTATGCGAAAAATGCGAAAGTACGAGCCAAATGAGGGCAAATACCAGACCTAACCCAGACATAACCGGCGTTATCCTGTAAAATATTAATCGCAACAAGGTTTAATTGACTGTTTCAGTGTGGTACCGCATTACTACGTGGTCCGAGCCAGAAAAAGGCCAGCATCTGGCCAACAAGTATGCGAAAAATGCGAAGGTACGAGCCAGATGAGGGCAAATACCAGACCTAACCCAGACATAACCGGCGTTATCCTCTAAAATATTAATCGCAACCAGGTTTAATTGACTCTTTCGGTGTGGAACCTCATTACTACGGGTTCCAAGCCAGAAAAAACCCTGGATCTGGCCAACAAATATGCGAAACACGCGAAAGTATGGGCCAGATGATTGCAAATACCAGAACTAGCCCAGACATAACTAGCGTTATCGGCTTAAGTACTATTCGGAACCAGCTTCTATTGACTGTTTCAGTGTGGTACCACATTACTACGTGATCCAAACCAGAGAATGCCCAGGATCTGGCCATCAAGTATGCGAAAAATACGAAATCACGAGCCAGATGAGGGCAAATCCCAGACCCAACCGAGACATAACCGGCGTTAGCCTCTAAAATATTAATCGCAACCAGGTTTAATTGACTGTCTCGGTGTGGAACCGCATTACTACGTGATACAAACCAGAATAAGGCCAGGATCTGGCCAACAAGTATGCGAAAAATGCGAAAGTACGAGCCAGATGATTGCAAATACCAGCACTAACCCAAACATAACCATCGTTACCCTCCAAAATATTAATCGCAACCAGGTTTAATTGACTGTTTCGGTGTGGAACCACATTGCGACGAGATCCAAACCACAAAAATCCAAGATCTGGCCAACAAGTATGCGAAAAATGCGAAAGTATGTGCTAGATGATGGCTAATACCAGACCTAACCCAGGAATAACCGGTGTTCTCCACTAAAATATTAGTCGGAACCAGCTTTTATTGACTGTTTCAGTGTTGTACCACATTACTACGCGATCAAAACCAGAAAAAGCCAAGGATCTGGCCAACAAGTATGCGAAAAATGCGAAAGTACGAGCCAGATGAGGGCAAATACCAGGCCTAACCCAGACATAACCGGCGTTCTCCACTAAAATATTGATCGCAACCAGGTTTAATTGACTGTTTCAGTGTGGTACCACATTACTACGTGGTCCAAGCAAGAAAAAACCCAGGATCTGGCCAACAAATATGCGAAACACGCGAAAGTATGGGCCAGATGATTGCAAATACCAGAACTAACCCAGACATAACTAACGTTACTCTCTAAAATACTATTCGGAACCAGCTTCTATTGACTGTTTCAGTGTGGTACCACATTACTACGTGATCCAAACCAGAAAAAGCCCTGGATCTGGCCATCAAGTATGCGAAAAATACGAAATCACGAGCCAGATGAGGGCAAATCCCAGGCCCAACCGAGACATAACCAGCGTTAGCCTCTAAAATATTAATCGCAACCAGGTTTAATTGACTGTCTCGGTGTGGAACCGCATTACTACGTGATACAAACCAGAATAAGGCCAGGATCTGGCCAACAAGTATGCGAAAAATGCGAAAGTACGAGCCAGATGATTGAAAATACCAGCACTAACCCAAACATAACCAGCGTTACCCTCCAAAATATTAATGGCAACCAGGTTTAATTGACTGTTTCGGTGTGGAACCACATTGCGACGAGATCCAAACCACAAAAATCCAAGATCTGGCCAACAAGTATGCGAAAAATGCGAAAGTACGAGCCAGATGAGGGCAAATACCAGACCTAACCCAGACATAACCGGCGTTATCCTGTAAAATATTAATCGCAACAAGGATTAATTGACAGTTTCAGTGTGGTCCCTCATTACTACTTGGTCCAAGCCAGAAAAAGGCCAGGATCTGTCCAACGAGTATGCGAAAAATGCGAAAGTACGAGCCAGATGAAGGCAAATACCAGACCTAACCCAGACATAACCGGCGTTATCCTCTAAAATATTAATCGCAACCAGGTTTAATAGACTGTTTCGGTGTGGTACCGCATTACTACGTGACACAAACCAGAAACAGGCCAGGATCTGGTTAACAAGTATGCGAAAAATGCGAAAGTACGAGCCAGATGAGGGCAAATACCAGAACTAACCCAGACATAACCAGCGTTATCCTCTAAAATACTAATCGAAACCAGCTTTTATTGACTGTTTCAGTGTGGTACCACATTACTACGTGATCCAAGCCAGAAAATGCCCAGGGTCTGGCCAACAAGTATGCAAAAAATGGGAAAGTATGTGTTAGGTGATGGCAAATACCAGACCTAACCCAGACATAACCAGCGTTACCCTCCAAAATATTAATCGCAACCAGGTTTAATTGACTGTTTCGGTGTGGAACCACATTGCGACGAGATCCAAACCACAAAAATCCAAGATCTGGCCAACAAGTATGCGAAAAACGCGAAGGTATGTGCCAGATGAGGTCAAATACCAGACCTAACCCAGACATAACCGGCGTTAACCTCTAAAATATTAATCGCAACCAGGTTTAATTGACTCTTTCGGTGTGGTCCCACATTACTACCTGAACCAAACCAGAGAAAGCCCAGGGTATGGCCAACAAGTATGCGAAAAATGCGAAAGTACGAACCAGATGAGGCAAATACCAGACCTAACCCAGACATAACCGGCGTTATCCTCTAAAACATTAATCAAACCAGGTTTAATTGACTGTTTCAGTGTGGTCCCACATTACTACTTGGTCCAAGCCAGAAAAAGGCCAGGATCTGGCCAACAAGTATGCGAAAAATGCGAAGGTACGAGTCAGATGAGGGCAAATACCAGACCTAACCCAGACATAACCGGCGTTATCCTCTAAAATATTAATCGGAACCAGCTTTTACTGACTGTTTCAGTGTGGTACCACATTACTACCTGAACCAAACCAGAGAAAGCCCAGGGGCTGGCCAACAAGTATGCGAAAAATGCGAAAGTACGAGCCAGATGAGGGCAAATACCAGACCTAACCCAGACATAAGCGGCGTTATCCTCTAAAATACTATTCGGAACCAGCTTCTATTGACTGTTTCAGTGTGGTACCACATTACTACGTGATTCAAACCAGAAAATGCCCAGGATCTGGCCAACAAGTATGCGAAAAATACGAAATCACGTGCCAGATGAGGGCAAATCCCTGACCCAACCGAGACATAACCGGCGTTAGCCTCTAAAATATTAATCGCAACCAGGTTTAATTGAGTGTCTCGGTGTGGTCCCACATTACTACGTGATCCAAGCTAGAAAAAGCCCAGGGTCCGGCCAACAAGTATGCGAAAAATGCGAAAGTACGAACCTGATGAGGGCAGATACCAGACCTAACCCAGACATAACCGGCGTTATCCTCTAAAACATTAATCAAACCAGGTTTAACTGACTGTTTCAGTGTGGTCTCACATTACTACTTGGTCCAAGCCAGAAAAAGGCCAGGATCTGGCCAACAAGTATGAGAAAAATGCGAAAGTACGAGACAGATGAGGGCAAATCCCATACCTAACCGAGACATAACCGGGGTTATCCTCTAAAATATTAATCGGAACCAGCTTTCATTGACTGCTTCAGTGTGGTACCGCATTACTACGTGATCCAAGCCACAAAAAACCCAAGATCTACACAGCAAGTATGCGAAAAATGCGAAAGTATGTGCTAGATGATGGCAAATAGCAGACCTAACCCAGGAATAACCGGTGTTCTCCACTAAAATATTAATCGGAACCAGCTTTTATTGACTGTTTCAGTGTGGTACGACATTACTACGTGATCCAAACCAGAGAATGCCCAGGATCTGCCCAACAAGTATGCGAAAAATGCGAAATCACGAGCCAGATGAGGGCAAATCCCAGACCCAACCGAGACATAACCGGCGTTAGCCTCTAAAATATTAATCGCAACCAGGTTTAATTGACTGTCTCGGTGTGGAACCGCATTACTACGTGATACAAACCAGAATAAGGCCAGGATCTGGCCAACAAGTATGCGAAAAATGCGACAGTACGAGCCAGATGATTGAAAATACCAGCACTAACCCAAACATAACCAGCGTTACCCTCCAAAATATTAATGGCAACCAGGTTTAATTGACTGTTTCGGTGTGGAACCACATTGCGACGAGATCCAAACCACAAAAATCCAAGATCTGGCCAACAAGTATGCGAAAAATGCGAAAGTACGAGCCAGATGAGGGCAAATACCAGACCTAACCCAGACATAACCGGCGTTATCCTGTAAAATATTAATCGCAACAAGGATTAATTGACAGTTTCAGTGTGGTCCCTCATTACTACTTGGTCCAAGCCAGAAAAAGGCCAGGATCTGTCCAACGAGTATGCGAAAAATGCGAAAGTACGAGCCAGATGAAGGCAAATACCAGACCTAACCCAGACATAACCGGCGTTATCCTCTAAAATATTAATCGCAACCAGGTTTAATAGACTGTTTCGGTGTGGTACCGCATTACTACGTGACACAAACCAGAAACAGGCCAGGATCTGGTTAACAAGTATGCGAAAAATGCGAAAGTACGAGCCAGATGAGGGCAAATACCAGAACTAACCCAGACATAACCGGCGTTATCCTCTAAAATATTAATCGCAACCAGGTTTAATAGACTGTTTCGGTGTGGTACCGCATTACTACGTGACACAAACCAGAAACAGGCCAGGATCTGGTTAACAAGTATGCGAAAAATGCGACAGTACGAGCCAGATGATTGAAAATACCAGCACTAACCCAAACATAACCAGCGTTACCCTCCAAAATATTAATGGCAACCAGGTTTAATTGACTGTTTCGGTGTGGAACCACATTGCGACGAGATCCAAACCACAAAAATCCAAGATCTGGCCAACAAGTATGCGAAAAATGCGAAAGTACGAGCCAGATGAGGGCAAATACCAGACCTAACCCAGACATAACCGGCGTTATCCTGTAAAATATTAATCGCAACAAGGATTAATTGACAGTTTCAGTGTGGTCCCTCATTACTACTTGGTCCAAGCCAGAAAAAGGCCAGGATCTGTCCAACGAGTATGCGAAAAATGCGAAAGTACGAGCCAGATGAGGGCAAATACCAGAACTAACCCAGACATAACCAGCGTTATCCTCTGAAATACTAATCGAAACCAGCTTTTATTGACTGTTTCAGTGTGGTACCACATTACTACGTGATCCAAGCCAGAAAATGCCCAGGGTCTGGCCAACAAGTATGCAAAAAATGGGAAAGTATGTGTTAGGTGATGGCAAATACCAGACCTAACCCAGACATAACCAGCGTTACCCTCCAAAATATTAATCGCAACCAGGTTTAATTGACTGTTTCGGTGTGGAACCACATTGCGACGAGATCCAAACCACAAAAATCCAAGATCTGGCCAACAAGTATGCGAAAAACGCGAAGGTATGTGCCAGATGAGGTCAAATACCAGACCTAACCCAGACATAACCGGCGTTAACCTCTAAAATATTAATCGCAACCAGGTTTAATTGACTCTTTCGGTGTGGTAACACATTACTACGTGATCCAAACCAGAGAATGCCCATGATCTGGCCAACAAGTATGCGAAAAATACGAAATCACGAGCCAGATGAGGGCAAATCCCAGACCCAACCGAGACATAACCGGCGTTAGCCTCTAAAATATTAATCGCAACCAGGTTTAATTGACTGTCTCGGTGTGGAACCGCATTACTACGTGATACAAACCAGAATAAGGCCAGGATCTGGCCAACAAGTATGCGAAAAATGCGACAGTACGAGCCAGATGATTGAAAATACCAGCACTAACCCAAACATAACCAGCGTTACCCTCCAAAATATTAATGGCAACCAGGTTTAATTGACTGTTTCGGTGTGGAACCACATTGCGACGAGATCCAAACCACAAAAATCCAAGATCTGGCCAACAAGTATGCGAAAAATGCGAAAGTACGAGCCAGATGAGGGCAAATACCAGACCTAACCCAGACATAACCGGCGTTATCCTGTAAAATATTAATCGCAACAAGGATTAATTGACAGTTTCAGTGTGGTCCCTCATTACTACTTGGTCCAAGCCAGAAAAAGGCCAGGATCTGTCCAACGAGTATGCGAAAAATGCGAAAGTACGAGCCAGATGAAGGCAAATACCAGACCTAACCCAGACATAACCGGCGTTATCCTCTAAAATATTAATCGCAACCAGGTTTAATAGACTGTTTCGGTGTGGTACCGCATTACTACGTGACACAAACCAGAAACAGGCCAGGATCTGGTTAACAAGTATGCGAAAAATGCGAAAGTACGAGCCAGATGAGGGCAAATACCAGAACTAACCCAGACATAACCAGCGTTATCCTCTAAAATACTAATCGAAACCAGCTTTTATTGACTGTTTCAGTGTGGTACCACATTACTACGTGATCCAAGCCAGAAAATGCCCAGGGTCTGGCCAACAAGTATGCAAAAAATGGGAAAGTATGTGTTAGGTGATGGCAAATACCAGACCTAACCCAGACATAACCAGCGTTACCCTCCAAAATATTAATCGCAACCAGGTTTAATTGACTGTTTCGGTGTGGAACCACATTGCGACGAGATCCAAACCACAAAAATCCAAGATCTGGCCAACAAGTATGCGAAAAACGCGAAGGTATGTGCCAGATGAGGTCAAATACCAGACCTAACCCAGACATAACCGGCGTTAACCTCTAAAATATTAATCGCAACCAGGTTTAATTGACTCTTTCGGTGTGGTCCCACATTACTACCTGAACCAAACCAGAGAAAGCCCAGGGTATGGCCAACAAGTATGCGAAAAATGCGAAAGTACGAACCAGATGAGGCAAATACCAGACCTAACCCAGACATAACCGGCGTTATCCTCTAAAACATTAATCAAACCAGGTTTAATTGACTGTTTCAGTGTGGTCCCACATTACTACTTGGTCCAAGCCAGAAAAAGGCCAGGATCTGGCCAACAAGTATGCGAAAAATGCGAAGGTACGAGTCAGATGAGGGCAAATACCAGACCTAACCCAGACATAACCGGCGTTATCCTCTAAAATATTAATCGGAACCAGCTTTTACTGACTGTTTCAGTGTGGTACCACATTACTACCTGAACCAAACCAGAGAAAGCCCAGGGGCTGGCCAACAAGTATGCGAAAAATGCGAAAGTACGAGCCAGATGAGGGCAAATACCAGACCTAACCCAGACATAAGCGGCGTTATCCTCTAAAATACTATTCGGAACCAGCTTCTATTGACTGTTTCAGTGTGGTACCACATTACTACGTGATTCAAACCAGAAAATGCCCAGGATCTGGCCAACAAGTATGCGAAAAATACGAAATCACGTGCCAGATGAGGGCAAATCCCTGACCCAACCGAGACATAACCGGCGTTAGCCTCTAAAATATTAATCGCAACCAGGTTTAATTGAGTGTCTCGGTGTGGTCCCACATTACTACGTGATCCAAGCTAGAAAAAGCCCAGGGTCCGGCCAACAAGTATGCGAAAAATGCGAAAGTACGAACCTGATGAGGGCAGATACCAGACCTAACCCAGACATAACCGGCGTTATCCTCTAAAACATTAATCAAACCAGGTTTAACTGACTGTTTCAGTGTGGTCTCACATTACTACTTGGTCCAAGCCAGAAAAAGGCCAGGATCTGGCCAACAAGTATGAGAAAAATGCGAAAGTACGAGACAGATGAGGGCAAATCCCATACCTAACCGAGACATAACCGGGGTTATCCTCTAAAATATTAATCGGAACCAGCTTTCATTGACTGCTTCAGTGTGGTACCGCATTACTACGTGATCCAAGCCACAAAAAACCCAAGATCTACACAGCAAGTATGCGAAAAATGCGAAAGTATGTGCTAGATGATGGCAAATAGCAGACCTAACCCAGGAATAACCGGTGTTCTCCACTAAAATATTAATCGGAACCAGCTTTTATTGACTGTTTCAGTGTGGTACGACATTACTACGTGATCCAAACCAGAGAATGCCCAGGATCTGCCCAACAAGTATGCGAAAAATGCGAAATCACGAGCCAGATGAGGGCAAATCCCAGACCCAACCGAGACATAACCGGCGTTAGCCTCTAAAATATTAATCGCAACCTGGTTTAATTGACTGTCTCGGTGTGGAACCGCATTACTACGTGATACAAACCAGAATAAGGCCAGGATCTGGCCAACAAGTATGCGAAAAATGCGACAGTACGAGCCAGATGATTGAAAATACCAGCACTAACCCAAACATAACCAGCGTTACCCTCCAAAATATTAATGGCAACCAGGTTTAATTGACTGTTTCGGTGTGGAACCACATTGCGACGAGATCCAAACCACAAAAATCCAAGATCTGGCCAACAAGTATGCGAAAAATGCGAAAGTACGAGCCAGATGAGGGCAAATACCAGACCTAACCCAGACATAACCGGCGTTATCCTGTAAAATATTAATCGCAACAAGGATTAATTGACAGTTTCAGTGTGGTCCCTCATTACTACTTGGTCCAAGCCAGAAAAAGGCCAGGATCTGTCCAACGAGTATGCGAAAAATGCGAAAGTACGAGCCAGATGAAGGCAAATACCAGACCTAACCCAGACATAACCGGCGTTATCCTCTAAAATATTAATCGCAACCAGGTTTAATAGACTGTTTCGGTGTGGTACCGCATTACTACGTGACACAAACCAGAAACAGGCCAGGATCTGGTTAACAAGTATGCGAAAAATGCGAAAGTACGAGCCAGATGAGGGCAAATACCAGAACTAACCCAGACATAACCGGCGTTATCCTCTAAAATATTAATCGCAACCAGGTTTAATAGACTGTTTCGGTGTGGTACCGCATTACTACGTGACACAAACCAGAAACAGGCCAGGATCTGGTTAACAAGTATGCGAAAAATGCGACAGTACGAGCCAGATGATTGAAAATACCAGCACTAACCCAAACATAACCAGCGTTACCCTCCAAAATATTAATGGCAACCAGGTTTAATTGACTGTTTCGGTGTGGAACCACATTGCGACGAGATCCAAACCACAAAAATCCAAGATCTGGCCAACAAGTATGCGAAAAATGCGAAAGTACGAGCCAGATGAGGGCAAATACCAGACCTAACCCAGACATAACCGGCGTTATCCTGTAAAATATTAATCGCAACAAGGATTAATTGACAGTTTCAGTGTGGTCCCTCATTACTACTTGGTCCAAGCCAGAAAAAGGCCAGGATCTGTCCAACGAGTATGCGAAAAATGCGAAAGTACGAGCCAGATGAGGGCAAATACCAGAACTAACCCAGACATAACCAGCGTTATCCTCTGAAATACTAATCGAAACCAGCTTTTATTGACTGTTTCAGTGTGGTACCACATTACTACGTGATCCAAGCCAGAAAATGCCCAGGGTCTGGCCAACAAGTATGCAAAAAATGGGAAAGTATGTGTTAGGTGATGGCAAATACCAGACCTAACCCAGACATAACCAGCGTTACCCTCCAAAATATTAATCGCAACCAGGTTTAATTGACTGTTTCGGTGTGGAACCACATTGCGACGAGATCCAAACCACAAAAATCCAAGATCTGGCCAACAAGTATGCGAAAAACGCGAAGGTATGTGCCAGATGAGGTCAAATACCAGACCTAACCCAGACATAACCGGCGTTAACCTCTAAAATATTAATCGCAACCAGGTTTAATTGACTCTTTCGGTGTGGTCCCACATTACTACCTGAACCAAACCAGAGAAAGCCCAGGGTATGGCCAACAAGTATGCGAAAAATGCGAAAGTACGAACCAGATGAGGCAAATACCAGACCTAACCCAGACATAACCGGCGTTATCCTCTAAAATATTAATCGGAACCAGCTTTTACTGACTGTTTCAGTGTGGTACCACATTACTACCTGAACCAAACCAGAGAAAGCCCAGGGGCTGGCCAACAAGTATGCGAAAAATGCGAAAGTACGAGCCAGATGAGGGCAAATACCAGACCTAACCCAGACATAACCGGCGTTATCCACTAAAATATTAATCGCAACCAGGTTTAATTGACTCTTTCGGTGTGGAACCTCATTACTACGGGTTCCAAGCCAGAAAAGCCCTGGATCTGGCCAACAAATATGCGAAACACGCGAATGTATGGGCCAGATGATTGCAAATACCAGAACTAACCCAGACATAACTAGCGTTATCCGCTAAAGTATTATTCGGAACCTGCTTCTATTGACTGTTTCAGTGTGGTAACACATTACTACGTGATCCAAACCAGAGAATGCCCAGGATCTGGCCAACAAGTATGCGAAAAATACGAAATCACGAGCCAGATGAGGGCAAATCCCAGACCCAACCGAGACATAACCGGCGTTAGCCTCTAAAATATTAATCGCAACCAGGTTTAATTGACTGTCTCGGTGTGGAACCGCATTACTACGTGATACAAACCAGAATAAGGCCAGGATCTGGCCAACAAGTATGCGAAAAATGCGACAGTACGAGCCAGATGATTGAAAATACCAGCACTAACCCAAACATAACCAGCGTTACCCTCCAAAATATTAATGGCAACCAGGTTTAATTGACTGTTTCGGTGTGGAACCACATTGCGACGAGATCCAAACCACAAAAATCCAAGATCTGGCCAACAAGTATGCGAAAAATGCGAAAGTACGAGCCAGATGAGGGCAAATACCAGACCTAACCCAGACATAACCGGCGTTATCCTGTAAAATATTAATCGCAACAAGGATTAATTGACAGTTTCAGTGTGGTCCCTCATTACTACTTGGTCCAAGCCAGAAAAAGGCCAGGATCTGTCCAACGAGTATGCGAAAAATGCGAAAGTACGAGCCAGATGAAGGCAAATACCAGACCTAACCCAGACATAACCGGCGTTATCCTCTAAAATATTAATCGCAACCAGGTTTAATAGACTGTTTCGGTGTGGTACCGCATTACTACGTGACACAAACCAGAAACAGGCCAGGATCTGGTTAACAAGTATGCGAAAAATGCGAAAGTACGAGCCAGATGAGGGCAAATACCAGAACTAACCCAGACATAACCGGCGTTATCCTCTAAAATATTAATCGCAACCAGGTTTAATAGACTGTTTCGGTGTGGTACCGCATTACTACGTGACACAAACCAGAAACAGGCCAGGATCTGGTTAACAAGTATGCGAAAAATGCGACACTACGAGCCAGATGATTGAAAATACCAGCACTAACCCAAACATAACCAGCGTTACCCTCCAAAATATTAATGGCAACCAGGTTTAATTGACTGTTTCGGTGTGGAACCACATTGCGACGAGATCCAAACCACAAAAATCCAAGATCTGGCCAACAAGTATGCGAAAAATGCGAAAGTACGAGCCAGATGAGGGCAAATACCAGACCTAACCCAGACATAACCGGCGTTATCCTGTAAAATATTAATCGCAACAAGGATTAATTGACAGTTTCAGTGTGGTCCCTCATTACTACTTGGTCCAAGCCAGAAAAAGGCCAGGATCTGTCCAACGAGTATGCGAAAAATGCGAAAGTACGAGCCAGATGAGGGCAAATACCAGAACTAACCCAGACATAACCAGCGTTATCCTCTGAAATACTAATCGAAACCAGCTTTTATTGACTGTTTCAGTGTGGTACCACATTACTACGTGATCCAAGCCAGAAAATGCCCAGGGTCTGGCCAACAAGTATGCAAAAAATGGGAAAGTATGTGTTAGGTGATTGCAAATACCAGACCTAACCCAGACATAACCAGCGTTACCCTCCAAAATATTAATCGCAACCAGGTTTAATTGACTGTTTCCGTGTGGAACCACATTGCGACGAGATCCAAACCACAAAAATCCAAGATCTGGCCAACAAGTATGCGAAAAACGCGAAGGTATGTGCCAGATGAGGTCAAATACCAGACCTAACCCAGACATAACCGGCGTTAACCTCTAAAATATTAATCGCAACCAGGTTTAATTGACTCTTTCGGTGTGGTCCCACATTACTACCTGAACCAAACCAGAGAAAGCCCAGGGTATGGCCAACAAGTATGCGAAAAATGCGAAAGTACGAACCAGATGAGGCAAATACCAGACCTAACCCAGACATAACCGGCGTTATCCTCTAAAATGTTAATCGGAACCAGCTTTTACTGACTGTTTCAGTGTGGTACCACATTACTACCTGAACCAAACCAGAGAAAGCCCAGGGGCTGGCCAACAAGTATGCGAAAAATGCGAAAGTACGAGCCAGATGAGGGCAAATACCAGACCTAACCCAGACATAAGCGGCGTTATCCTCTAAAATACTATTCGGAACCAGCTTCTATTGACTGTTTCAATGTGGTACCACATTACTACGTGATTCAAACCAGAAAATGCCCAGGATCTGGCCAACAAGTATGCGAAAAATACGAAATCACGTGCCAGATGAGGGCAAATCCCTGACCCAACCGAGACATAACCGGCGTTAGCCTCTAAAATATTAATCGCAACCAGGTTTAATTGAGTGTCTCGGTGTGGTCCCACATTACTACGTGATCCAAGCTAGAAAAAGCCCAGGGTCCGGCCAACAAGTATGCGAAAAATGCGAAAGTACGAACCAGATGAGGGCAAATACCAGACCTAACCCAGACATAACCGGCGTTATCCTCTAATATATTAATCGCAACCAGGTTTAATTGACTCTTTCGGTGTGGAACCTCATTACTACGGGTTCCAATCCAGAAGAAACCCTGAATCTGGCCAACAAATATGCGAAACACGCGAAAGTATGGGCCAGATGATTGCAAATACCAGAACTAACCCAGACAAAACTAGCGTTATCCGCTAGGGTACTATTCGGAACCTGCTTCTATTGACTGTTTCAGTGTGGTACCACATTACTACGTGATCCAAACCAGAGAATGCCCAGGATCTGGCCAACAAGTATGCGAAAAATACGAAATCACGAGCCAGATGAGGGCAAATCCCAGACCCAACCGAGACATAACCGGCGTTAGCCTCTGAAATATTAATCGCAACCAGGTTTAATTGACTGTCTCGGTGTGGAACCGCATTACTACGTGATACAAACCAGAATAAGGCCAGGATCTGGCCAACAAGTATGCGAAAAATGCGACAGTACGAGCCAGATGATTGAAAATACCAGCACTAACCCAAACATAACCAACGTTACCCTCCAAAATATTAATGGCAACCAGGTTTAATTGACTGTTTCGGTGTGGAACCACATTGCGACGAGATCCAAACCACAAAAATCCAAGATCTGGCCAACAAGTATGCGAAAAATGCGAAAGTATGTGCTAGATGATGGCTAATACCAGATCTAACCCAGGAATAACCGGTGTTCTCCACTAAAATATTAATCGGAACCAGCTTTTATTGACTGTTTCAGTGTTGTACTACATTACTACGCGATCCAAACCAGAAAAAGCCAAGGATCTGGCCAACAAGTATGCGAAAAATGCGAAAGTATTGGCAAGATGATTGCAAATACCAGAACAAACCCAGACATAACTAGCGTTATTCTCTAAAATAATATTCGGAACCAGCTTCTATTGACTGTTTCGGTGCCGCATTAGTACGTGACACAAACCAGGAAATGGCCAGGATCTGTCCAACAAGTATGCGAAAAATGCGAAAGTACGAGCCAAATGAGGGCAAATACCAGACCTAACCCAGACATAACCGGCGTTATCCTGTAAAATATTAATCGCAACAAGGTTTAATTGACTGTTTCAGTGTGGTACCGCATTACTACGTGGTCCGAGCCAGAAAAAGGCCAGCATCTGGCCAACAAGTATGCGAAAAATGCGAAGGTACGAGCCAGATGAGGGCAAATACCAGACCTAACCCAGACATAACCGGCGTTATCCTCTAAAATATTAATCGCAACCAGGTTTAATTGACTCTTTCGGTGTGGAACCTCATTACTACGGGTTCCAAGCCAGAAAAAACCCTGGATCTGGCCAACAAATATGCGAAACACGCGAAAGTATGGGCCAGATGATTGCAAATACCAGAACTAGCCCAGACATAACTAGCGTTATCCGCTAAAGTACTATTCGGAACCAGCTTCTATTGACTGCTTCAGTGTGGTACCACATTACTACGTGATCCAAACCAGAGAATGCCCAGGATCTGGCCATCAAGTATACGAAAAATACGAAATCACGAGCCAGATGAGGGCAAATCCCAGACCCAACCGAGACATAACCGGCGTTAGCCTCTAAAATATTAATCGCAACCAGGTTTAATTGACTGTCTCGGTGTGGAACCGCATTACTACGTGATACAAACCAGAATAAGGCCAGGATCTGGCCAACAAGTATGCGAAAAATGCGACAGTACGAGCCAGATGATTGAAAATACCAGCACTAACCCAAACATAACCAACGTTACCCTCCAAAATATTAATGGCAACCAGGTTTAATTGACTGTTTCGGTGTGGAACCACATTGCGACGAGATCCAAACCACAAAAATCCAAGATCTGGGCAACAAGTATGCGAAAAATGCGAAAGTATGTGCTAGATGATGGCTAATACCAGACCTAACCCAGGAATAACCGGTGTTCTCCACTAAAATATTAGTCGGAACCAGCTTTTATTGACTGTTTCAGTGTTGTACCACATTACTACGCGATCCAAACCAGAAAAAGCCAAGGATCTGGCCAACAAGTATGCGAAAAATGCGAAAGTATTGGCAAGATGATTGCAAATACCAGAACAAACCCAGACATAACTAGCGTTATTCTCTAAAATAATATTCGGAACCAGCTTCTATTGACTGTTTCGGTGTGGTACAGCATTAGTACGTGACACAAACCAGAAAAAGGCCAGGATCTGTCCAACAAGTATGCGAAAAATGCGAAAGTACGAGCCAAATGAGGGCAAATACCAGACCTAACCCAGACATAACCGGCGTTAGCCTCTAAAATATTAATCGCAACAAGGTTTAATTGACTGTCTCGGTGTGGAACCGCATTACTACGTGATACAAACCAGAATAGGGCCAGGATCTGGCCAACAAGTATGCGAAAAATGCGAAAGTACGAGCCAGATGAGGGCAAATACCAGGCCTAACCCAGACATAACCGGCGTTCTCCACTAAAATATTAATCGCAACCAGATTTAATTGACTGTCTCGGTGTGGTACCACATTACTACGTGGTCCAAGCCAGAAAAAACCCAGGATCTGGCCAACAAATATGCGAAACACGCGAAAGTATGGGCCAGATGATTGCAAATACCAGAACTAGCCCAGACATAACTAGCGTTATCCGCTAAAGTACTATTCGGAACCAGCTTCTATTGACTGTTTCAGTGTGGTACCACATAACTACGTGATCCAAACCAGAGAATGCCCAGGATCTGGCCATCAAGTATGCGAAAAATACGAAATCACGAGCCAGATGAGGGCAAATCCCAGACCCAACCGAGACATAACCGGCGTTAGCCTCTATAATATTAATCGCAACCAGGTTTAATTGACTGTCTCGGTGTGGAACCGCATTACTACGTGATACAAACCAGAATAAGGCCAGGATCTGGCCAACAAGTATGCGAAAAATGCGAAAGTACGAGCTAGATGAGGGCAAATACCAGGCCTAACCCAGACATAACCGGCGTTCTCCACTAAAATATTAATGGCAACCAGATTTAATTGACTGTCTCGGTGTGGTCCCACATTACTACGTGATCCAAGCTAGAAAAAGCCCAGGGTCCGGCCAACAAGTATGCGAAAAATGCGAAAGTACGAACCAGATGAGGGCAAATACCAGACCTAACCCAGACATAACCGGCGTTATCCTCTAAAACATTAATCAAACCAGGTTTAACTGACTGTTTCAGTGTGGCCTCACATTACTACTTGGCCCAAGCCAGAAAAAGGCCAGGATCTGGCCAACAAGTATGAGAAAAATGCGAAAGTACGAGACAGATGAGGGCAAATCCCATACCTAACCGAGACATAACCGGGGTTATCCTCTAAAATATTAATCGGAACCAGCTTTCATTGACTGCTTCAGTGTGGTACCGCATTACTACGTGATCCAAGCCACAAAAAACCCAAGATCTACACAGCAAGTATGCGAAAAATGCGAAAGTATGTGCTAGATGATGGCAAATGGCAGACCTAACCCAGGAATAACCGGTGTTCTCCACTAAAATATTAATCGGAACCAGCTTTTATTGACTGTTTCAGTGTGGTACAACATTACTACGTGATCCAAGCCAGAAAAAACCCAGGATCTGCCCAACAAGTATGCGAAAAATGCGAAAGTACGAGCCAGATGAGGGCAAATACCAGACCTAACCCAGACATAACCGGCGTTATCCACTAAAATATTAATCGCAACCAGGTTTAATTGACTCTTTCGGTGTGGAACCTCATTACTACTGGTTCCAAGCCAGAAAAAACCCTGGATCTGGCCAACAAATATGCGAAACACGCGAAAGTACGGGCCAGATGATTGCAAATACCAGAACTAACCCAGACATAACTAGCGTTATCCGCTAAGGTACTATTCGGAACCAGCTTCTATTGACTGTTTCAGTGTGGTACCACATTGTGATCCAAACCAGAGAATGCCCAGGATCTGGCCATCAAGTATGCGAAAAATACGAAATCACGAGCCAGATGAGGGCAAATACCAGGCCTAACCCAGACATAACCGGCGTTCTCCACTAAAATATTAATGGCAACCAGATTTAATTGACTGTCTCGGTGTGGTCCCACATTACTACGTGATCCAAGCTAGAAAAAGCCCAGGGTCCGGCCAACAAGTATGCGAAAAATGCGAAAGTACGAACCAGATGAGGGCAAATACCAGACCTAACCCAGACATAACCGGCGTTATTCTCTAAAATAATATTCGGTACCAGCTTCTATTGACTGTTTCGGTGTGGTACCGCATTAGTACGTGACACAAACCAGAAAAAGGCCAGGATCTGTCCAACAAGTATGCGAAAAATGCGAAAGTACGAGCCAAATGAGGGCAAATACCAGACCTAACCCAGACATAACCGGCGTTATCCTGTAAAATATTAATCGCAACAAGGTTTAATTGACTGTTTCAGTGTGGTCCCATATTACTAAATGGTCCAAGCCAGGAAAAGGCCAGGTACTGGCCAACAAGTATGCGAAAATTGCGAAAGTACGAGCCAGATAAGGGAAAATCCTAGACCTAACCGAGAGATAACCGGCGTTATCCTCTAAAATATTAATCCGAACCAGCTTTTATTGACTGTATCAGTGTGGTACCACATTACTACCTGAACCAAACCAGAGAAAGCCCAGGGTCTGGCCAACAAGTATGCGAAAAATGCGAAAGTACGAGATGAGGGCAAATCCCATACCTAACCGAGACATAACCGGCGCTATCCTCTAAAATATTAATCGCAACCAGGTTTAATTGACTGTTTTGGTGTGGTACCGCATTACTACGTGATACAAACCAGAAAAAGGCCAGGATCTGGCCAACAAGTATGCGAAAAATGCGAAAGTACGAGCCAGATGAGGGCAAATACCAGGCTTAACCCAGACATAACCGGCGTTCTCCACTAAAATATTAATCGCAACCAGGTTTAATTGACTGTTTCAGTGTGGTACCACATTACTACGTGGTCCAAGCCAGAAAAAACCCAGGATCTGGCCAACAAATATGCGAAACACGCGAAAGTATGGGCCAGATGATTGCAAATACCAGAACTAACCCAGACATAACTAACGTTGCTCTCTAAAATACTATTCGGAACCAGCTTCTATTGACTGTTTCAGTGTGGTACCACATTACTACGTGATCCAAACCAGAAAAAGCCCTGGATCTGGCCAACAAGTATGCGAAAAATGCGAAAGTACGAGCCAGATGAGGGCAAATCCCAGACCTAACCGAGACATAACCGGCGTTATCCTCTAAAATATTAATCGCAACCAGGTCTAATTGACTGTTTTGTTGTGGTACCGCACTACTACGTGATCCAAGCCATAAAAAGACCAGGATCTGGCCAAGAAGTATGTGAAAAATGCGAAAGTACGAGCCAGATGAAGGCAAATCCCAGACCTAACCGAGACATAACCGGCGTTATCCCCTAAAGTATTAATCGCAACCAGGTTTAATTTACTGTTTCGATGTGGTACCGCATTACTACGTGATACAAACCAGAAACGGCCAGGATCTGGGCAATAAGTATGCGAAAAATGCGAAATTATGAGCTAGATGATTGCAAATACCTGGCCTAACACAAACATAAACAGAGTGATCCTCTAAAATATTAATCGGAACCAGGCTTTATTTAGTATTTCGGTGTGGTACCACATTACTACCTGATCCAAACCAGAAACGACTCAGGATCTGGTCAACAAGTATACGAAAAATGCGACAATATGAGCCAAATGGTTGCAAACACCAGAACTAACCCAGACATAACCGGCGTTATCCTATAAAATATTGACGGATTCCAGGTTGAATAGACTATTTCAGTGTACCACCACATTGATTCGTGATCCTAAGCAGAAAAGAACCCAGGATATGGTAGACAGGTATGCGAAAAATGCGTAAGTACGAGCCAGATGAGGGAGAATCCCAGACCTAACCGAGACATAACCAGCGTTATCCTCTAAAATACTATTCGGAACCAGCTTCTATTGGCTGTTTCAGTGTGGTACCACATTACTACGTGGTCCAAGACAGAAAAAGGCCAGGATCTGGCCAGCAAGTATGAGAAAAATGCGAAAGTACGAGACAGATGAGGGCAAATCCCATACCTAACCGAGACATAACCGGGGTTATCCTCTAAAATATTAATCGGAACCAGCTTTCATTGACTGCTTCAGTGTGGTACCGCATTACTACGTGATCCAAGCCACAAAAAACCCAAGATCTGGACAGCAAGTATGCGAAAAATGCGAAAGTATGTGCATGATGATGGCAAATAGCAGACCTAACCCAGGAATAACCGGTGTTCTCCACTAAAATATTAATCGGAACCAGCTTTTATTGACTGTTTCAGTGTGGTACAACATTACTACGTGATCCAAGCCAGAAAAAACCCAGGATCTGCCCAACAAGTATGCGAAAAATGCGAAAGTACGAGCCAGATGAAGGAAAATACCAGACCTAACCCGGGCATAATCGGCGTTATCCTCTAAAACATTAATCGCAACCAGGTTTAATTGACTGTCTCGGTGTGGTACCGCATTACTACGTGATACAAACCAGAAAAAGGTCAGGATCTGGCCAACAAGTATGCGAAAAATGCGAAAGTACGAACCAGATGAGGGCAAATACCAGACCTAACCCAGACATAACCGGCGTTATCCTCTAAAATATTAATCGCAACCAGGATTAATTGATTGTTTCAGTGTGGTACCACATTACTACGTGGTCCAAGCCAGGAAAAGCCAGGATCTGGCCAACAACTATGCGAAAAATGCGAAAGTACCAGGCAGATGAGGGCAAATACCAGAACTATCCCAGACATAACCAGCGTTATCCTCTAAAATACTATTCGGGACCAGCTTCTATTGACTGTTTCAGTGTGGTGCCACTTTACTACGTGATCCAAACTAGAAAAAGCCCAGGATCTGGCCGGCAAGTTTGCGAAAAATGCGAAAGAATGTGCTAGATGATGGCAAATACCAGACCTAACCCAGGCATAACCGGTGTTCTCCACTAAAATATTAATCGGAACCAGGTTTAATTGACTCTTTCGGTGTGGAACTTCATTACTACGTGATCGAAACCAGAAGAAGGCCAGGATCTGGCCAACAAGTATGCGAAAAATGCGAAAGTATGGGCCAGATGATTGCAAATACCAGAACTAACCCAGACATAACTAGCGTTATTCCCTAAAATACTATTCGGAACCAGCTTCTATTGACTGTCTCGGTGTGGTACCGCATTAGTACGTGACACAAACCAGAAAAAGGCCAGGTTCTGTCCAACAAGTATGCGAAAAATGCGAAAGTACGAGCCAGATGAGGGCAAATACCAGACCTAACCCAGACATAACCGGCGTTATCCTGTAAAATATTAATCGCAACAAGGTTTAATTGACTGTTTCAGTGTGGTCCCACATTACTACTTGGTCCAAGCCAGAAAAAGGCCAGGATCTGTCCAACAAGTATGCGAAAAATGCGAAAGTACGAGCCAGATGAAGGCAAATACCAGACCTAACCCAGACATAACCGGCGTTATCCTCTAAAATATTAATCGCAACCAGGTTTAATAGACTGTCTCGGTGTGGTACCGCATTACTACGTGACACAAACCAGAAAAAGGCCAGGATCTGTCCATCAAGTATGCGAAAAATCCGAAAGTACGAACCAGATGAGGGCAAATACCAGACCTAACCCAGACATAACCGGCGTTATCCTCTAAAATATTAATCGCAACCAGGTTTAATAGACTGTCTCGGTGTGGTACCGCATTACTACGTGACACAAACCAGAAAAAGGCCAGGATCTGTCCATCAAGTATGCGAAAAATCCGAAAGTACGAGACACATGAGGGCAAATCCCATACCTTACCGAGACATAACCGGGGATATCCTCTAAAATATTATTCGCTACCAGGTTTAATTGACTGTTTCGGTGTGGTACCGCATTACTACGTGATACAAACCAGAAACAGGCCAGGATCTGGTTAACAAGTATGCGAAAAATGCGAAAGTACGAGCCAGATCTGGGCAAATACCAGAACTAACCCAGACATAACCAGCGTTATCCTCTAAAATACTAATCGAAACCAGCTTTTATTGACTGTTTCAGTGTGGTACCACAATACTACGTGATACAAACCAGAAACAGGCCAGGATCTGGTTAATAAGTATGCGAAAAATGCGAAAGTACGAGCCAGATGAGGGCAAATCCCATACCTTACCGAGACATAACCGGGGATATCCTCTAAAATATTAATCGCAACCAGGTTTAATTGACTGTTTCGGTGTGGTACCGCATTACTACGTGATACAAACCAGAAACAGGCCAGGATCTGGTTAACAAGTATGCGAAAAATGCGAAAGTACGAGCCAGATGAGGGCAAATACCAGAACTAACCCAGACATAACCAGCGTTATCCTCTAAAATACTAATCGAAACCAGCTTTTATTGACTGTTTCAGTGTGGTACCACCATACTACGTGATCCAAGCCAGAAAATGCCCAGGGTCTGGCCAACAAGTATGCAAAAAATGCGAAAGTATGTGTTAGGTGATGGCAAATACCAGACCTAACCCAGACATAACCAGCGTTATCCTCTAAAATACTATTCGGAACCAGCTTCTATTGACTGTTTCAGTGTGGTACCACATTACTACATGATCCAAGCCAGAAAAAACCCAAGATCTGGACAACAAGTATGCGAAAAATGCGAAAGTATGTGCTAGATGGTGGCAAATAGCAGACCTAACCCAGGAATAACCGGTGTTCTCCTCTAAAATATTAATCGGGACCAGCTTTTATTGACTGTTTCAGTGTGGTACAACATTACTACGTGATCCAAGCCATAAAATGCCCGGGGTCTGGCCAACAAGTATGCGAAAAATGCGAAAGTACGAGCCAGATGAGGGCAAATACAAGACCTAACCCAGACATAACCGGCGTTATCCTCTAAAATATTAATCGCAACCAGGATTAATTGACTGTTTCAGTGTGGTATCACAATACTACGTGATCCAAACCAGAAAAAGCCCAGGGTCTGGCCAACAAGTATGCGAAAAATGCGAAAGTACGAGCCAGATGAGGGCAAATCCCAGACCTAACCCTGACATAACTGGCGTTATCCTCTAAATTATTAATCGCAACCAGGATTAACTGACTGTTGCGACGTGGTACCGTGTTGCTTCGTGATCCAAACCAGAAAAAGGCCAGGACCTGGCCAACAAGTATGCGAAAAATGCGAAAGTACGAGCCAGATGAGGGCAAATACCAGAACTAACCCAGACATAACCAGCCTTATCCTCTAAAATACTAATCGGAACCAGGATTAATTGACTGTTTCAGTGTGGTATCACATTACTACGTGATCCCAACCAGAAAAAGGCCAGGATCTGGCCAACAAGTATGCAAAAAATACGAACGTACGAGCCAGATGAGGGCAAATACCGGACCAAACCCAGACATAACCGGCATTATCCTCTAAAACATTAATCGGAACCAGCTTTCATTGACTGTTTCAGTGTGGTACCACATTACTACGTGATCCAAACCACAAAAAACCCAAGATCTTTCCAGCAAGTATGCGAAAAATGCGAAAGAATGTGCTAGATGATGGCAAATACCAGACCTAACCCAGGCATAACCGGTGTTCTCCACTAAAATATTAATCGGAACCAGGTTTAATTGACTCTTTCGGTGTGGAACTTCATTACTACGTGATCGAAACCAGAAGAAGGCCAGGATCTGGCCAACAAGTATGCGAAAAATGCGAAAGTATGGGCCAGATGATTGCAAATACCAGAACTAACCCAGACATAACTAGCGTTATTCCCTAAAATACTATTCGGAACCAGCTTCTATTGACTGTTTCGGTGTGGTACCGCATTAGTACGTGACACAAACCAGAAAAAGGCCAGGTTCTGTCCAACAAGTATGCGAAAAATGCGAAAGTACGAGCCAGATGAGGGCAAATACCAGACCTAACCCAGACATAACCGGCGTTATCCTCTAGAATATTAATCGCAACCAGGTTTAATTGACTGTTTCGGTGTGGTACCGCATTACTACGTGACACAAACCAGAAAAAGGCCAGGATCTGTCCAACAAGTATGCGAAAAATGCGAAAGTACGAGCCAGATGAAGGCAAATACCAGACCTAACCCAGACATAACCGGCGTTATCCTCTAGAATATTAATCGCAACCAGGTTTAATAGACTGTTTCGGTGTGGTACCGCATTACTACGTGACACAAACCAGAAAAAGGCCAGGATCTGTCCATCAAGTATGCGAAAAATGCGAAAGTACGAGCCAGATGAGGGCAAATACCAGACCTAACCCAGACATAACCGGCGTTATCCTGTAAAATATTAATCGCAACAAGGTTTAATTGACTGTTTCAGTGTGGTCCCACATTACTGCTCGGTCCAAGCCAGAAAAAGGCCAGGATCTGTCCAACAAGTATGCGAAAAATGCGAAAGTACGAGCCAGACGAGGGCAAATACCAGACCTAACACAGACATAACCGGCGTTATCCTCTGAAATATTAATCGCAACCAGGATTAATTGACTGTGTCAGTGTGGTACCACATTACTACGTGGTCCAAGCCAGAAAAAGGCCAGGATCTGGCAAACAAGTATGCAAAAATGCGAAAGTACCAGCCAGATGAGGGCTAATATCAGACCTAACCCAGACATAACCGGCGTTATCCTCTAAAATATTAATCGAAACCAGCTTTTATTGACTGTTTCAGTGTGGTACAACATTACTACGTGATCCAAGCTAGAGAAGGCCCAGGGTCTGGTCAACAAGTATGCGAAAAGTACGAAAGTACGAGCCAGATGAGGGCAAACACCAGACCTAACACAGGCATAACCGGCGTTCTCCACTAAAATATTAATCGGCACCAGCTTTTATTGACTGTTTCAGTGTGGTACCACATTACTAAGTGATCCAAACCAGAAAAAGCCAAGGGTCTGGCCAACAAGTATGCGAAAAATTCGAAAGTACGAGCCAGATGAGGGCAAATCCCAAACCTAACCCAGGCATAACCGGCGTTATCCTCTAAAATGTTAATCGGAACCAGCTTTCATTGACTGTTTCAGTGTGGCACCACATTACTAAGTGATCCAAACCAGAAAAAGCCAAGGGTCTGGCCAACAAGTATGCGAAAAATTCGAAAGTACGAGCCAGATGAGGGCAAATCCCAGACCTAACCCAGACATAACCGGCGTTATCCTCTAAAATATTAATCGCAACCAGGTTTAATTGATTGTTTCAGTGTGGTACCACATTACTACGTGGTCCAAGCCAGAAAAATCCCAGGGTCTGGACAGCAAGTATGCGAAAAATGCGAAAGTATGTGCTAGATGATGGCAAATAGCAGACCTAACCCAGGAATAACCGGCGTTATCCTCTAAAATATTAATCGCAACCTGGATTAATTGAATGTTTCAGTGTGGTACCACATTACTACGAGGTCCAAGCCAGAAAAAGGCCAGCAGCTGGCAAACAAGTATGCGAAAAATGCGAAAATACGAGCCAGATGAGTGCAAATACCAGAACTAACCTAGACATAACGAGCCATATCCTCGAAAATACTAATCGGAACCAGCTTTCATTGACTGTTTCAGTGTGGTACCACATTACTACGTGATCCAAGCCACAAAAAACCCAAGATCTGGACAGCAAGTATGCGAAAAATGCGAAAGTATGTGCTAGATGATGGCAAATAGCAGATCTAACCCAGGCATAACCTGTGTTCTCCACTAAAATATTAATCGGAACCAGCTTTTATTGACTGTTTCAGTGTGGTACGATATTACTACATGATCCAGGGTAGAAAAAGCCCAGGGTCTGGCCAACAAGTATGCAAAAAATGCGAAAGTACCAGCCAGATGAGGGCAAATCCCAGAACTTACCCAGACATAACCGGCGTTATCCTCTAAAATATTAATCGTAACCAGGTTTAATTGACTGTTTCAGTGTGGCACCACATTACTACGTGGTCCAAGCCAGAAAAAGGCCAGGATCTGGCCAACAAGTATGCGAAAAATGCGATAATACGAGCCAGATGGGGGCTAATACCAGACCTAACCCAGGCATAACCGGCGTTCTCCACTAAAATATTAATCGGCACCAGCTTTTATTGACTGTATCAGTGTGGTACCACATTACTACGTGATCCAAACCAGAAAAAGCCAAGGGTCTGGCCAACAAGTATGCGAAAAATTCGAAAGTACGAGCCAGATGAGGGCAAATCCCAGACCTAACCCAGGCATAACCAGCCTTATCCTCTAAAATACTAATCGGAGCCAGCTTTCATTGACTGTCTCAGTGTGGTACCACATTACTACGTGATCCAAGCCACAAAAAACCCAAGATCTGGACAGCAAGTATGCGAAAAATGCGAAAGTATGTGCTAGATGATGGCAAATAGCAGACCTAACCCAGGAATAACCGGTGTTCTCCACTAAAATATTAATCGGAACCAGCTTTTATTGACTGTTTCAGTGTGGTACCACATTACTACGTGATCCAAACCAGAAAAATCCCAGGGTGTGGCCAACAAGTATGCGAAAAATGCGAATGTACGAGCCTGATGAGGGCAAATACCAGACCTAACCCAGGCATAACCGGCCTTATCCTCTAAAATACTAATCGGAACCAGGATTAATTGACTGTTTCAGTGTGGTACCACATTACTACGTGGTCCAAGCCAGAAAAAGGCCAGGATGTCGCAAACAAGTATGCGAAAAATGCGAAAGTACGAGCCAGATGAGGGCAAATACCAGAACTAACCCAGACATAACCAGCCTTATCCTCTAAAATACTAATCGGAACCAGCTTTCATTGACTGTTTCAGTGTGGTACCACATTACTACGTGATCCAAGCCACAAAAAACCCAAGATCTGGACAGCAAGTATGCGAAAAATGCGAAAGTATGTGCTAGATGATGGCAAATAGCAGACATAACCCAGGAATAACCGGTGTTCTCCACTAAAATATTAATCGGAACCAGCTTTTATTGACTGTTTCAGTGTGGTACCACATTACTACGTGATCCAAACCAGAAAAATCCCAGGGTGTGGCCAACAAGTATGCGAAAAATGCGAATGTACGAGCCTGATGAGGGCAAATACCAGACCTAACCCAGGCATAACCGGCGTTATCCTCTAAAATGTTAATCGCAACCAGGTTTAATAGACTGTTACGGTGCGGTACCGTATTACTACGTGACACAAACCAGAAAAAAGCCAGGATCTGTCCAACAAGTATGAGAAAAATGCGAAAGCACGAGTCAGAAGAGGGCAAATACCAGAACTAACCCAGACATAACCAGCCTTATCCTCTAAAATACTAATCGGAACCAGCTTTCATTGACTGTTTCAGTGTGGTACCACATTACTACGTGATCCAAACCACCAAAAACCCAAGATCTTTCCAGCAAGTATGCGAAAAATGCGAAAGAATGTGCTAGATGATGGCAAATACCAGACATAACCCAGGCATAACCGGTGTTCTCCACTAAAATATTAATCGGAACCAGCTTTTATTGACTGTTTCAGTGTGGTACGATATTACTACATGATCCAAGGTAGAA
Source organism: Colletes latitarsis (assembly GCF_051014445.1). Lineage (NCBI taxonomy): Eukaryota > Metazoa > Arthropoda > Insecta > Hymenoptera > Colletidae > Colletes > Colletes latitarsis. Next base: position 6,693,553 of record NC_135137.1, read on the forward strand.
AAAGCCCAGGGTCTGGCCAGCAAGTATGCGAAAAATGCGAAGGTACGAGCCAGTTGAGGGCAAATACCAGACCTAATCCAGACATAACCGGCGTTATCCTGTAAAATACTATTCGGATCCAGCTTTCATTGACTGTTTCATTGTGGTACCACATTACTACGTGATCCAAACCAGAAAAAGCCCACGACCTGGCCAACAAGTATTCGAAAAATACGAAAGTACGAGCGAGATGAGGGAAAATCCCAGACATTACCGAGACATAACCGGCGTTATCCTGTAAAATAGTATTCGGAACCAGCATTTATTGACTGTTTCAGTGTGGTACCACATTACTACCTGAACCAAACCAGGAAAAGCCCAGGGTCTGTCCAACAAGTATGCGAAAAATGCGAAAGTACGAGCCAGATGAGGGTAAATACCAGACATAACCCAGACATAACCGGCGTTATCCTCTAAAACATTAACCGGAACAAGGTTTCATTGACTGTTTCAGTGTGGTCCCACATTACTACTTGGTCCTAGCCAGAAAAAGGCCAGGATCTGGCCTACAAGTATGCGAAAAATGCGAAGGTACGAGCCAGATGAGGGCAAATACCAGACCTAACCCAGACATAAACGGCGTTATCCTCTAAAATATTAATCGCAACCAGGTTTAATTGACTCTTTCGGTGTGGAACCTCATTACTACGGGATCCAAGCCAGAAAAAACCCAGGATCTGGCCAACAAATATGCGAAACACGCGAAAGTATGGGCCAGAAGATTGCAAATACCAGACCTAACCCAGACATAACTAGCGTTATCCTCTAAAATACTATTCGGAACCAGCTTCTATTGACTGTTTCAGTGTGGTACCACATTACTACGTGATTCAAACCAGAAAATGCCCAGGATCTGGCCAACAAGTATGCGAAAAATACGAAATCACGAGCCAGATGAGGGCAAATCCCAGACCCAACCGAGACATAACCGGCGTTTGCCTCTAAAATATTAATCGCAACCAGGTTTAATTGACTGTCTCGGTGTGGCACCGCATTACTACGTGATACAAACCAGAAAAACGGCAGGATCTGGCCAACAAGTATGCGAAAAATGCGAAAGTACGAGACGGATGAGGGCAAATCCCAGACCCAACCGAGACATAACCGGCGTTATCCTCTAAAACATTAACCGGAACCAGGTTTAATTAACCGTTTCAGTGTGCTACCACATTACTACGTGATCCAAACCAGAAAAAGGCCAGGATCTGGCCAACAAGTATGCGAAAAATGCGAAAGAAATGGCAGATGATTGCAAATACCAGAACTAATCCAGACATAACTAGCGTTATTCTCTAAAATACTATTCGGAACCAGCTTCTATTGACAGTTTCGGTGTGGAACCACATTACTACGTGATCCAAACCTGAAAAAGGCCAGGATCTGGCCAACAAGTATGCGAAAAATGCGTAAGTACGAGCCAGATGAGGGCAAATCCCAGCCCTAACCGAGACATAACCGGCGTTATCCTCTAAAATATTAATCGCAACCAGGTTTAATTGACTGTTTCGGTGTGGCACCTCATTACCACGGAATCCAAACCAGAAAAAACCCAGGATCTGGCCAACAAACATGCGAAAAACGCGAAAGTATGAGCCAGATGATTGCAAATACCAGAACGAACCCAGACATAACCAGCGTTATCCTCTAAAATACTATTCGGAACCAGCTTCTATTGACCGTTTCAGTTTGGTACCACATTACTACGTGATACAAACCAGAAAAAGGCCAGGATCTGGCCAACAAGTATGCGAAAAATGCGAAGGCACGAGCCAGATGAGGGCAAATCCCAGACCTAACCGACACATAACCAGCGTTATCCTCTAAAATATGAATCGCAACCAGGTTTAATTGACTGTTTCGGTGTGGAACCTCATTACTACGGGATCCAAACCAGAAAAAACCCAGGATCTGGTCAACAAATATGGGGGAAAAACGCGAAAGGATGAGCCAGATGATTGCAAAAACCAGAACTAACCCAGACATAGCCAGCGTTATCCCCTAAAATATTAATCGAAACCAGGTTTAATTGACTGGTTCAGTGTGGTCTCACATTACTACGTGACCCAAACCAGAAGAAGCCCAGGATCTGGCCAACAAGTATGCGAAAAATGCGAAAGTACGAGCCAGATGAGGGCAAATCCCAGACTTAACCGAGACATAACCGGCGTTATCCTCTAAAATATTAATCGCAACCAGGTTTAATTGACAGTTTCGGTGTGCTACCGCATTGCTACGTGACACAAACCAGAAAGAGCCCAGGATCTTGCCAACAAGTATGCGAGAAACGCGTAAGTATGAGCCAGATGATTGCAAATACCAGAACTAACCCAGACATAACCAGCGTTATCCTCTAAAACACTAATCGGAATCAGCTTTTATTGACTGTTTCAGTGTGGTACCACATTACTACGTGATCCTAACAATAGAAAAACCCAGGATCTGGCCACTCAAGTATGCGAAAAATGCGAAAGTACGGGCCAGATGAGGCCAAATCCCAGACCTAACCGAGACATAAGCAGTGTTATCCTCTAAAATATTAATCGGAACCAGGATTAGTTGACTGTTTCAGTGTGGTACCACATTACCACGGAATCCAAACCAGAAAAAACCCAGGATCTGGCCAACAAATATGCGAAAAACGCGAAACTATGAGCCAGATGATTGCAAATACCAGAACGAACCCAGACATAACCAGCGTTATCCTCTAAAATACTATTCGGAACCAGCTTCTATTGACCGGTTCAGTTTGGTACCACATTACTACGTGATACAAACCAGAAAAAGGCCAGGATCTGGCCAACAAGTATGCGAAAAATGCGAAGGCACGATCCAGATGAGGGCAAATCCCAGACCTAACCGACACATAACCTGCGTTATCCTCTAAAATATTAATCGCAACCAGGTTTAATTGACTGTTTCGGTGTGGAACCTCATTACTACGGGATCCAAACCAGAAAAAACCCAGGATCTGGTCAACAAATATGGGGGAAAAACGCGAAAGGATGAGCCAGATGATTGCAAAAACCAGAACTAACCCAGACATAGCCAGCGTTATCCCCTAAAATACTATTCGGAACCAGCTTCTATTGACTGTTTCAATGTGGTACCACATTACTGCGTGATACAAACCAGAAAAAGGCCAGGGTCTGGCCAACAAGTATGCGAAAAATGCGAAGGTACGAGCCAGATGAGGGCAAATCCCAGACCTAATCGAGATATAACCGGCGTTATCCTCTAAAATATTAATCGAAACCAGGTTTAATTGGCTGTTTCGGTGTGGAAAGTCATTATTACGGGATCCAAACCAGAAAAAAACCCAGCATCTGGACAACAAGTATGCGAAAAAAGCGAAAGTATGAGCAAGATGATTGCAAATCCCAGACCTAACCGAGACATAACCGGCGTTATCCTCTAAAGTATTATTCGCAACCATGTTTAATTTACTGCTTCAGAGTGGTCCCACATTACTACGTGATCCAAACCAGAAGAAGCCCAGGATCTGGCCAACAAGTATGCGAAAAATGAGAAAGTACGAGCCAGATGAGGGCAAATCCCAAACCTAACCGAGAGATAGCCGGCGTTATCCTCTAAAATATTAATCGCAACCAGGTTTAATTGACTGTTTCGGTGTGGAACCCCATTACTACGGGATCCAAACCAGAAAAAACACAGTATCTGGCCAACAAATATGCGAAAAACGCGAAAGTATGAGCCAGATGATTGCAAATACCAGAACTAACCCAGACATAGCCAGCGTTATCCTCTTAAATACTATTCGGAACCAGCTTCTATTGACTGTTTCAGAGTGGTACCACATTACTACGTGATACAAACCAGAAAAAGCCCAGGATCTGGCCAACAAGTATGCGAAAAATGCGAAAGTACGAGCCAGATGAGGGCAAATCCCAGACCTAACCGAGACATAACCGGCGCTATCCTCTAAAATATTAACCGCAACCAGGTTTAATTGACTGTTTCAGTGCGGTCCCACATTACTACTTGGTCCAAGCCAGAAAAAGGCCAGGATCTGTCCAACAAGTATGCGAAAAATGCGAAATTACGATCCAGATGAGTGAAAATCCCAGACCTAACCGAGACATAACCGGCGTTATCCTCTAAAATATTAATCGTAACCAGGTTTAATTGACTGTTTCGGTGTGGAACCTCATTAGTACGGGATCCAAACCAGAAAAAACCCATGATCTGGCCAACAAGTATGCGAAAAACGCGAAGGTATGGGCCAGATGGTTGTAAATACCAGAACTAACCCAGACGTAACCTGCGTCATCCTGTAAAATACTATTCGGAACCAGCTTCTATTGACTGTTTCAGTGTGGTACCACATTACTACGTGATACAAAGCAGAAAAAGGCCAGAATCTGGCCAACAAGTAAGCGAAAAATGCGAAAGTACGAGCAAAATGATGGCAAATACCAGACCTATCCCAGACATAGCCGGCGTTATCCTCTAAAATATTAATCGGAACCAGGTTGATTTGACTGTTGCAGTTTGGTTCCACATTACTACGTGGTCCAAGCCTGAAAAAGGCCAGGATCTGGCCAACAAGTAATGCGAAAAATGCGAAATTACGATCCAGATGAGTGAAAATCGTAGACCTAACCGAGACATACCGACGTTATCCTCCAAAATATTAATCGCAACCAGCCTTCATTGACTGTTTCAGTGTGGTACCACATTACTGCGTGATCCAAACCAGAAAAAGCCCAGGATCTGGCCAACAGGTATGCGAAAAATGCGGAAGTACGAGCCAGGTGAGGGCAAATACCAGACCTAACTCAGACCTAACCGGCGTTATCCTCTAAAATATTGATAGAATCCAGGTTGAATTGACTATCTCAGTGCGGCACCACATTAATACGTGATCCTAACCAGAAAAAAGCCCAGTAGCTGCCCAATAAGTATGAGAAAACTACGAAAGTACGAGCCAAATGAGGGCAATTCCCAGAGCTAACCGAGACATAGTCTGCGTTATCCTCTAAAATACTAATCGGAACCAGCTTTTATTGACTGTTTCAGTGTGGTACCACATTACTACGTGAACCAAACCAGCAAAAAACATAGGATCTGGCCAACAAGTATACGAAAAATGCGAAAGTACGGGCCAGATGAGGGCAAATCCCACACCTAACCGAGACATAGCCTGCGTTATCATCTAAAATACTAATCGGAACCAGCTTCTATTGACTGTTTCAGTGTGGTACCACATTATTACGTGATCCAAACCAGAAAAAGCCCAGGATCTGCCCAACAAGTATGAGAAAAATACGAAAGTACGAGCCAAATGAGGGCAAATACTAGACCTAACCCAGACATAACCGGCGTTATCCTCTAAAATATTAATCGCAACCAGGTTTAATTGACTGTTTCGGTGTGGTACCACATTACTACATGGTTCGAGCCAGAAAAGAACCCAGGATGTGGCAAACAAGTATGCCAAAAGTGCGAAAGTATGTGGCAGATGATAGCAAATACCAGACGTAACCCAGACATAACCAGCGTTATCCTCCAAAATATTAATCGCAACCAGATTTAATTGACTGTTTCAGTATGGTACCGCACTACTACGTGATCGAAACCAGAAAAAGGCCAGGATCTTGCCAATAAGTGTGCGAAAATTGCGGAAGTACGAGACAGATGAGGGCAAATCCCAGACCTAACCGAGAAATAACCGGAGTTATCCTGGAAAATATTAATCGAAACCAGGTTTAATTGACTGTTTCAGTGTGGTCCCACATTACTACGTGATCCAGACCAGAAGAAGCCCAGGATCTGGCCAACAAGTATGCGAGAAATGCGAAAGTACGAGCCAGATGGGGGCAAATCCCAGACCTAACCGGGACATAACCGGCGTTATCCTCTAAAATATTAATCGCAACCAGGTTTAATTGACTGTTTCGGAGTGGTCCCACATTACTACGTGATCCAAACCAGATGAAGCCCAGGATCTTGCCAACAAGTATGCGAAAAATGCGAAAGTACGAGCCAGATGAGGGCAAATCCCAGGCCTAACCGAGACATAACCGGCGTTATCCTCTAAAATATTAATCGCAACCAGGTTTAATTGACTGTCTCGGTGTGGCACCGCATTACTACGTGATCGAAACCAGAAAAAGGCCAGGATCTTGCCAATAAGTGTGCGAAAATTGCGGAAGTACGAGACAGATGAGGGCAAATCCCAGACCTAACCGAGAAATAACCGGAGTTATCCTGGAAAATATTAATCGAAACCAGGTTTAATTGACTGTTTCAGTGTGGTCCCACATTACTACGTGATCCAAACCAGAAAAAGGCCAGGATCTGGCCAACAAGTATGCGAAAAATGCGAAAGAAATGGCAGATGGTTGCACATACCAGAACTAATCCAGACATAACTAGCGTTATTCTCTAAAATACTATTCGGAACCAGCTTCTATTGACAGTTTCGGTGTGGAACCACATTACTACGTGATCCAAACCTGAAAAAGGCCAGGATCTGGCCAACAAGTATGCGAAAAATGCGAAAGTACGAGCCAGATGAGGGCAAATCCCAGCCCTAACCGAGACATAACCGGCGTTATCCTCTAAAATATTAATCGCAACCAGGTTTAATTGACTGTTTCGGTGTGGCACCTCATTACCACGGAATCCAAACCAGAAAAAACCCAGGATCTGGCCAACAAACATGCGAAAAACGCGAAAGTATGAGCCAGATGATTGCAAATACCAGAACGAACCCAGACATAACCAGCGTTATCCTCTAAAATACTATTCGGAACCAGCTTCTATTGACCGTTTCAGTTTGGTACCACATTACTACGTGATACAAACCAGAAAAAGGCCAGGATCTGGCCAACAAGTATGCGAAAAATGCGAAGGCACGAGCCACATGAGGGCAAATCCCAGACCTAACCGACACATAATCAGCGTTATCCTCTAAAATATGAATCGCAACCAGGTTTAATTGACTGTTTCGGTGTGGAACCTCATTACTACGGGATCCAAACCAGAAAAAACCCAGGATCTGGTCAACAAATATGGGGGAAAAACGCGAAAGGATGAGCCAGATGATTGCAAAAACCAGAACTAACCCAGACATAGCCAGCGTTATCCCCTAAAATACTATTCGGAACCAGCTTCTATTGACTGTTTCAGTGTCGTACCACATTACTGCGTGATACAAACCAGAAAAAGGCCAGGATCTGGCCAACAAGTATGCGAAAAATGCGAAGGTACGAGACAGATGAGGGCAAATCCCAGACCTAACCGAGATATAACCGGCGTTATCCTCTAAAATATTAGTCGAATCCAGGTTTAATTGGCAGTTTCGGTGTGGAAAGTAATTATTACGGGATCCAAACCAGAAAAAAACCCAGCATCTGGACAACAAGTATGCGAAAAAAGCGAAAGTATGAGCAAGATGATTGCAAATACCAGAACTAACCGAGAAATAACCGGATTTATCCTCTAAAATATTAATCGAAACCAGGTTTAATTGACTGGTTCAGTGTGGTCTCACATTACTACGTGATCCAAACCAGAAGAAGCCCAGGATCTGGCCAACAAGTATGCGAAAAATGCGAAGGCACGATCCAGATGAGGGCAAATCCCAGACCTAACCGACACATAACCTGCGTTATCCTCTAAAATATTAATCGCAACCAGGTTTAATTGACTGTTTCGGTGTGGAACCTCATTACTACGGGATCCAAACCAGAAAAAACCCAGGATCTGGTCAACAAATATGGGGGAAAAACGCGAAAGGATGAGCCAGATGATTGCAAAAACCAGAACTAACCCAGACATAGCCAGCGTTATCCCCTAAAATACTATTCGGAACCAGCTTCTATTGACTGTTTCAATGTGGTACCACATTACTGCGTGATACAAACCAGAAAAAGGCCAGGGTCTGGCCAACAAGTATGCGAAAAATGCGAAGGTACGAGCCAGATGAGGGCAAATCCCAGACCTAATCGAGATATAACCGGCGTTATCCTCTAAAATATTAATCGAAACCAGGTTTAATTGGCTGTTTCGGTGTGGAAAGTCATTATTACGGGATCCAAACCAGAAAAAAACCCAGCATCTGGACAACAAGTATGCGAAAAAAGCGAAAGTATGAGCAAGATGATTGCAAATCCCAGACCTAACCGAGACATAACCGGCGTTATCCTCTAAAGTATTATTCGCAACCATGTTTAATTTACTGCTTCAGAGTGGTCCCACATTACTACGTGATCCAAACCAGAAGAAGCCCAGGATCTGGCCAACAAGTATGCGAAAAATGAGAAAGTACGAGCCAGATGAGGGCAAATCCCAAACCTAACCGAGAGATAGCCGGCGTTATCCTCTAAAATATTAATCGCAACCAGGTTTAATTGACTGTTTCGGTGTGGAACCCCATTACTACGGGATCCAAACCAGAAAAAACACAGTATCTGGCCAACAAATATGCGAAAAACGCGAAAGTATGAGCCAGATGATTGCAAATACCAGAACTAACCCAGACATAGCCAGCGTTATCCTCTTAAATACTATTCGGAACCAGCTTCTATTGACTGTTTCAGAGTGGTACCACATTACTACGTGATACAAACCAGAAAAAGCCCAGGATCTGGCCAACAAGTATGCGAAAAATGCGAAAGTACGAGCCAGATGAGGGCAAATCCCAGACCTAACCGAGACATAACCGGCGCTATCCTCTAAAATATTAACCGCAACCAGGTTTAATTGACTGTTTCAGTGCGGTCCCACATTACTACTTGGTCCAAGCCAGAAAAAGGCCAGGATCTGTCCAACAAGTATGCGAAAAATGCGAAATTACGATCCAGATGAGTGAAAATCCCAGACCTAACCGAGACATAACCGGCGTTATCCTCTAAAATATTAATCGTAACCAGGTTTAATTGACTGTTTCGGTGTGGAACCTCATTAGTACGGGATCCAAACCAGAAAAAACCCATGATCTGGCCAACAAGTATGCGAAAAACGCGAAGGTATGGGCCAGATGGTTGTAAATACCAGAACTAACCCAGACGTAACCTGCGTCATCCTGTAAAATACTATTCGGAACCAGCTTCTATTGACTGTTTCAGTGTGGTACCACATTACTACGTGATACAAAGCAGAAAAAGGCCAGAATCTGGCCAACAAGTAAGCGAAAAATGCGAAAGTACGAGCAAAATGATGGCAAATACCAGACCTATCCCAGACATAGCCGGCGTTATCCTCTAAAATATTAATCGGAACCAGGTTGATTTGACTGTTGCAGTTTGGTTCCACATTACTACGTGGTCCAAGCCTGAAAAAGGCCAGGATCTGGCCAACAAGTAATGCGAAAAATGCGAAATTACGATCCAGATGAGTGAAAATCGTAGACCTAACCGAGACATACCGACGTTATCCTCCAAAATATTAATCGCAACCAGCCTTCATTGACTGTTTCAGTGTGGTACCACATTACTGCGTGATCCAAACCAGAAAAAGCCCAGGATCTGGCCAACAGGTATGCGAAAAATGCGGAAGTACGAGCCAGGTGAGGGCAAATACCAGACCTAACTCAGACCTAACCGGCGTTATCCTCTAAAATATTGATAGAATCCAGGTTGAATTGACTATCTCAGTGCGGCACCACATTAATACGTGATCCTAACCAGAAAAAAGCCCAGTAGCTGCCCAATAAGTATGAGAAAACTACGAAAGTACGAGCCAAATGAGGGCAATTCCCAGAGCTAACCGAGACATAGTCTGCGTTATCCTCTAAAATACTAATCGGAACCAGCTTTTATTGACTGTTTCAGTGTGGTACCACATTACTACGTGAACCAAACCAGCAAAAAACATAGGATCTGGCCAACAAGTATACGAAAAATGCGAAAGTACGGGCCAGATGAGGGCAAATCCCACACCTAACCGAGACATAGCCTGCGTTATCATCTAAAATACTAATCGGAACCAGCTTCTATTGACTGTTTCAGTGTGGTACCACATTATTACGTGATCCAAACCAGAAAAAGCCCAGGATCTGCCCAACAAGTATGAGAAAAATACGAAAGTACGAGCCAAATGAGGGCAAATACTAGACCTAACCCAGACATAACCGGCGTTATCCTCTAAAATATTAATCGCAACCAGGTTTAATTGACTGTTTCGGTGTGGTACCACATTACTACATGGTTCGAGCCAGAAAAGAACCCAGGATGTGGCAAACAAGTATGCCAAAAGTGCGAAAGTATGTGGCAGATGATAGCAAATACCAGACGTAACCCAGACATAACCAGCGTTATCCTCCAAAATATTAATCGCAACCAGATTTAATTGACTGTTTCAGTATGGTACCGCACTACTACGTGATCGAAACCAGAAAAAGGCCAGGATCTTGCCAATAAGTGTGCGAAAATTGCGGAAGTACGAGACAGATGAGGGCAAATCCCAGACCTAACCGAGAAATAACCGGAGTTATCCTGGAAAATATTAATCGAAACCAGGTTTAATTGACTGTTTCAGTGTGGTCCCACATTACTACGTGATCCAGACCAGAAGAAGCCCAGGATCTGGCCAACAAGTATGCGAGAAATGCGAAAGTACGAGCCAGATGGGGGCAAATCCCAGACCTAACCGGGACATAACCGGCGTTATCCTCTAAAATATTAATCGCAACCAGGTTTAATTGACTGTTTCGGAGTGGTCCCACATTACTACGTGATCCAAACCAGATGAAGCCCAGGATCTTGCCAACAAGTATGCGAAAAATGCGAAAGTACGAGCCAGATGAGGGCAAATCCCAGGCCTAACCGAGACATAACCGGCGTTATCCTCTAAAATATTAATCGCAACCAGGTTTAATTGACTGTCTCGGTGTGGCACCGCATTACTACGTGATCGAAACCAGAAAAAGGCCAGGATCTTGCCAATAAGTGTGCGAAAATTGCGGAAGTACGAGACAGATGAGGGCAAATCCCAGACCTAACCGAGAAATAACCGGAGTTATCCTGGAAAATATTAATCGAAACCAGGTTTAATTGACTGTTTCAGTGTGGTCCCACATTACTACGTGATCCAAACCAGAAAAAGGCCAGGATCTGGCCAACAAGTATGCGAAAAATGCGAAAGAAATGGCAGATGGTTGCACATACCAGAACTAATCCAGACATAACCAGCGTTATCCTCTAAAATACTATTCGGAACCAGCTTCTATTGACCGTTTCAGTTTGGTACCACATTACTACGTGATACAAACCAGAAAAAGGCCAGGATCTGGCCAACAAGTATGCGAAAAATGCGAAGGCACGAGCCAGATGAGGGCAAATCCCAGACCTAACCGACACATAATCAGCGTTATCCTCTAAAATATGAATCGCAACCAGGTTTAATTGACTGTTTCGGTGTGGAACCTCATTACTACGGGATCCAAACCAGAAAAAACCCAGGATCTGGCCAACAAGTATGCGAAAAATGCGAAGGTACGAGACAGATGAGGGCAAATCCCAGACCTAACCGAGATATAACCGGCGTTATCCTCTAAAATATTAATCGAATCCAGGTTTAATTGGCAGTTTCGGTGTGGAAAGACATTATTACGGGATCCAAACCAGAAAAAAACCCAGCATCTGGACAACAAGTATGCGAAAAAAGCGAAAGTATGAGCAAGATGATTGCAAATACCAGAACTAACCGAGAAATAACCGGATTTATCCTCTAAAATATTAATCGAAACCAGGTTTAATTGACTGGTTCAGTGTGGTCTCACATTACTACGTGATCCAAACCAGAAGAAGCCCAGGATCTGGCCAACAAGTATGCGAAAAATGCGAAAGTACGAGCCAGATGAGGGCAAATCCCAGACTTAACCGAGACATAACCGGCGTTATCCTCTAAAATATTAATCGCAACCAGGTTTAATTGACAGTTTCGGTGTGCTACCGCATTGCTACGTGACACAAACCAGAAAGAGCCCAGGATCTTGCCAACAAGTATGCGAGAAACGCGTAAGTATGAGCCAGATGATTGCAAATACCAGAACTAACCCAGACATAACCAGCGTTATCCTCTAAAACACTAATCGGAATCAGCTTTTATTGACTGTTTCAGTGTGGTACCACATTACTACGTGATCCTAACAATAGAAAAACCCAGGATCTGGCCACTCAAGTATGCGAAAAATGCGAAAGTACGGGCCAGATGAGGCCAAATCCCAGACCTAACCGAGACATAACCAGTGTTATCCTCTAAAATATTAATCGGAACCAGGATTAGTTGACTGTTTCAGTGTGGTACCACATTACTACGTGATCCAAACCAGAAAAAGGCCAGGATCTGGCCAACAAGTATGCAAAAAATACGAAAGTACGAGCCAGATGAGGGCAAATACCAGACCTAACCCAGACATAACCGGCATTATCCTCTAAAACATTAATCGGAACCAGGATTAACTGACTGTTGCGGCGTGGTACCGCGTTACTTCGTGATCCAAACCAGAAAAAGGCCAGGATCTGGCCAACAAGTATGCAAAAAATACGATAGTACCAGCCAGATGAGGGCAAAAACCAGACCTAACCCAGACATAACCGGCATTAACCTATAAAACATTAATCGGAACCAGCTTTTATTGACTGTTTCAGTGTGGTACCACATTACTACGTGATCCAAACCACAAAAAACCCAAGATCTTTCCAGCAAGTATGCGAAAAATGCGAAAGAATGTGCTAGATGTTGGCAAATACCAGACCTAACCCAGGCATAACCGGTGTTCTCCACTAAAATATTAATCGGAACCAGCTTTTATTGACTGTTTCAGTGTGGTACGATATTACTACATGATCCAAGGTAGAAAAAGCCCAGGGTCTGGCCAACAAGTATGCAAAAAATGCGAAAGTACCAGCCAGATGAGGGCAAATCCCAGAACTTTCCCAGACATAACCGGCGTTATCCTCTAAAATAGTAATCGGAACCAGCTTTTATTGACTGTATCAGTGTGGTAGCACATTACTACGTGATCCAAGCCACAAAAAACCCAAGATCCGGACAGCAAGTATGCGAAAAATGCGAAGGTACGACCCAGTTGAGGGCAAATACCAGACCTTATCCAGACATAACCGGCGTTATCCTGTAAAATACTAATCGGAACCAGCTTTCATTGACTGTTTCAGTGTGGTACCACATTACTACGTGATCCAAACCAGAAAAAGCCCAGGACCTGGCCAACAAGTATTCGAAAAATACGAAAGTACGAGCGAGATGAGGGAAAATCCCAGACATTACCGAGACGTAACCGGCGTTATCCTCTAAAATAATATTCGGAACCAGCATTTATTGACTGTTTCAGTGTGGTACCACATTACTACCTGAACCAAACCAGGAGAAGCCCAGGGTCTGTCTAACAAGTATGCGAAAAATGCGAAAGTACGAGCCAGATGAGGGTAAATACCAGACATAACCCAGACATAACCGGCATTATCCTCTAAAACATTAACCGGAACAAGGTTTCATTGACTGTTTCAGTGTGGTCCCACATTACTACTTGGTCCTAGCCAGAAAAAGGCCAGGATCTGGCCTACAAGTATGCGAAAAATGCGAAGGTACGAGCCAGATGAGGGCAAATACCAGACCTAACCCAGACATAAACGGCGTTATCCTCTAAAATATTAATCGCAACCAGGTTTAATTGACTCTTTCGGTGTGGAACCTCATTACTACGGGATCCAAGCCAGAAAAAACCCAGGATCTGGCCAACAAATATGCGAAACACGCGAAAGTATGGGCCAGATGATAGCAAATACCAGACCTAACCCAGACATAACTAGCGTTATCCTCTAAAATACTATTCGGAACCAGCTTCTATTGACTGTTTCAGTGTCGTACCACATTACTACGTGATTCAAACCAGAAAATGCCCAGGATCTGGCCAACAAGTATGCGAAAAATACGAAATCACGAGCCAGATGAGGGCAAATCCCAGACCCACCGAGACATAACCGGCGTTAGCCTCTAAAATATTAATCGCAACCAGGTTTAATTGACTGTCTCGGTGTGGCACCGCATTACTACGTGATACAAACCAGAAAAACGGCAGGATCTGGCCAACAAGTATGCGAAAAATGCGAAAGTACGAGACGGATGAGGGCAAATCCCAGACCCAACCGAGACATAACCGGCGTTATCCTCTAAAACATTAACCGGAACCAGGTTTAATTAACCGTTTCAGTGTGCTACCACATTACTACGTGATCCAAACCAGAAAAAGGCCAGGATCTGGCCAACAAGTATGCGAAAAATGCGAAAGAAATGGCAGATGATTGCAAATACCAGAACTAACCCAGACATAGCTAGCGTTATTCTCTAAAATACTATTCGGAACCAGCTTCTATTGACAGTTTCGGTGTGGAACCACATTACTACGTGATCCAAACCAGAAAAAGGCCAGGATCTGGCCAACAAGTATGCGAAAAATGCGAAAGTACGAGCCAGATGAGGGCAAATCCCAGCCCTAACCGAGACATAACCGGCGTTATCCTCTAAAATATTAATCACAACCAGGTTTAATTGACTGTTTCGGTGTGGCTCCTCATTACCACGGAATCCAAACCAGAAAAAACCCAGGATCTGGCCAACAAATATGCGAAAAACGCGAAACTATGAGCCAGATGATTGCAAATACCAGAACGAACCCAGACATAACCAGCGTTATCCTCTAAAATACTATTCGGAACCAGCTTCTATTGACCGTTTCAGTTTGGTACCACATTACTACGTGATACAAACCAGAAAAAGGCCAGGATCTGGCCAACAAGTATGCGAAAAATGCGAAGGCACGATCCAGATGAGGGCAAATCCCAGACCTAACCGACACATAACCTGCGTTATCCTCTAAAATATTAATCGCAACCAGGTTTAATTGACTGTTTCGGTGTGGAACCTCATTACTACGGGATCCAAACCAGAAAAAACCCAGGATCTGGTCAGCAAATATGGGGGAAAAACGCGAAAGGATGAGCCAGATGATTGCAAAAACCACAACTAACCCAGACATAGCCAGCGTTATCCCCTAAAATACTATTCGGAACCAGCTTCTATTGACTGTTTCAATGTGGTACCACATTACTGCGTGATACAAGCCAGAAAAAGGCCAGGGTCTGGCCAACAAGTATGCGAAAAATGCGAAGGTACGAGCCAGATGAGGGCAAATCCCAGACCTAATCGAGATATAACCGGCGTTATCCTCTAAAATATTAATCGAAACCAGGTTTAATTTACTGCTTCAGAGTGGTCCCACATTACTACGTGATCCAAACCAGAAGAAGCCCAGGATCTGGCCAACAAGTATGCGAAAAATGAGAAAGTACGAGCCAGATGAGGGCAAATCCCAGACCTAACCGAGAGATAGCCGGCGTTATCCTCTAAAATATTAATCGCAACCAGGTTTAATTGACTGTTTCGGTGTGGAACCCCATTACTACGGGATCCAAACCAGAAAAAACACAGTATCTGGCCAACAAATATGCGAAAAACGCGAAAGTATGAGCCAGATGATTGCAAATACCAGAACTAACCCAGACATAGCCAGCGTTATCCTCTTAAATACTATTCGGAACCAGCTTCTATTGACTGTTTCAGAGTGGTACCACATTACTACGTGATACAAACCAGAAAAAGCCCAGGATCTGGCCAACAAGTATGCGAAAAATGCGAAAGTACGAGCCAGATGAGGGCAAATCCCAGACCTAACCGAGACATAACCGGCGCTATCCTCTAAAATATTAATCGAAACCAGGTTTAATTGGCTGTTTCGGTGTGGAAAGTCATTATTACGGGATCCAAACCAGAAAAAAACCCAGCATCTGGACAACAAGTATGCGAAAAAAGCGAAAGTATGAGCAAGATGATTGCAAATCCCAGACCTAACCGAGACATAACCGGCGTTATCCTCTAAAGTATTATTCGCAACCATGTTTAATTTACTGCTTCAGAGTGGTCCCACATTACTACGTGATCCAAACCAGAAGAAGCCCAGGATCTGGCCAACAAGTATGCGAAAAATGAGAAAGTACGAGCCAGATGAGGGCAAATCCCAGACCTAACCGAGAGATAGCCGGCGTTATCCTCTAAAATATTAATCGCAACCAGGTTTAATTGACTGTTTCGGTGTGGAACCCCATTACTACGGGATCCAAACCAGAAAAAACACAGTATCTGGCCAACAAATATGCGAAAAACGCGAAAGTATGAGCCAGATGATTGCAAATACCAGAACTAACCCAGACATAGCCAGCGTTATCCTCTTAAATACTATTCGGAACCAGCTTCTATTGACTGTTTCAGAGTGGTACCACATTACTACGTGATACAAACCAGAAAAAGCCCAGGATCTGGCCAACAAGTATGCGAAAAATGCGAAAGTACGAGCCAGATGAGGGCAAATCCCAGACCTAACCGAGACATAACCGGCGCTATCCTCTAAAATATTAACCGCAACCAGGTTTAATTGACTGTTTCAGTGTGGTCCCACATTACTACTTGGTCCAAGCCAGAAAAAGGCCAGGATCTGTCCAACAAGTATGCGAAAAATGCGAAATTACGATCCAGATGAGTGAAAATCCCAGACCTAACCGAGACATAACCGGCGTTATCCTCTAAAATATTAATCGTAACCAGGTTTAATTGACTGTTTCGGTGTGGAACCTCATTAGTACGGGATCCAAACCAGAAAAAACCCATGATCTGGCCAACAAGTATGCGAAAAACGCGAAAGTATGGGCCAGATGGTTGTAAATACCAGAACTAACCCAGACGTAACCTGCGTCATCCTGTAAAATACTATTCGGAACCAGCTTCTATTGACTGTTTCAGTGTGGTACCACATTACTACGTGATACAAAGCAGAAAAAGGCCAGAATCTGGCCAACAAGTAAGCGAAAAATGCGAAAGTACGAGCAAAATGATGGCAAATACCAGACCTGTCCCAGACATAGCCGGCGTTATCCTCTAAAATATTAATCGGAACCAGGTTGATTTGACTGTTGCAGTTTGGTTCCACATTACTACGTGGTCCAAGCCTGAAAAAGGCCAGGATCTGGCCAACCAGTAATGCGAAAAATGCGAAATTACGATCCAGATGAGTGAAAATCTTAGACCTAACCGAGACATACCGGCGTTATCCTCCAAAATATTAATCGCAACCAGCCTTCATTGACTGTTTCAGTGTGGTACCACATTACTGCGTGATCCAAACCAGAAAAAGCCCAGGATCTGGCCAACAGGTATGCGAAAAATGCGGAAGTACGAGCCAGATGAGGGCAAATACCAGACCTAACTCAGACCTAACCGGCGTTATCCTCTAAAATATTGATAGAATCCAGGTTGAATTGACTATCTCAGTGCGGCACCACATTAATACGTGATCCTAACCAGAAAAAAGCCCAGTAGCTGCCCAATAAGTATGAGAAAACTACGAAAGTACGAGCCAAATGAGGGCAATTCCCAGAGCTAACCGAGACATAGTCTGCGTTATCCTCTAAAATACTAATCGGAACCAGCTTTTATTGACTGTTTCAGTGTGGTACCACATTACTACGTGATCCAAACCAGCAAAAAACATAGGATCTGGCCAACAAGTATACGAAAAATGCGAAAGTACGGGCCAGATGAGGGCAAATCCCACACCTAACCGAGACATAGCCTGCGTTATCATCTAAAATACTAATCGGAACCAGCTTCTATTGACTGTTTCAGTGTGGTACCACATTATTACGTGATCCAAACCAGAAAAAGCCCAGGATCTGCCCAACAAGTATGAGAAAAATACGAAAGTACGAGCCAAATGAGGGCAAATACTAGACCTAACCCAGACATAACCGGCGTTATCCTCTAAAATATTAATCGCAACCAGGTTTAATTGACTGTTTCGGTGTGGTACCACATTACTACATGGTTCGAGCCAGAAAAGAACCCAGGATGTGGCAAACAAGTATGCCAAAAGTGCGAAAGTATGTGGCAGATGATAGCAAATACCAGACGTAACCCAGACATAACCAGCGTTATCCTCCAAAATATTAATCGCAACCAGATTTAATTGACTGTTTCAGTATGGTACCGCACTACTACGTGATCGAAACCAGAAAAAGGCCAGGATCTTGCCAATAAGTGTGCGAAAATTGCGGAAGTACGAGCCAGATGGGGGCAAATCCCAGACCTAACCGAGACATAACCGGCGTTATCCTCTAAAATATTAATCGCAACCAGGTTTAATTGACTGTTTCGGAGTGGTCCCACATTACTACGTGATCCAAACCAGATGAAGCCCAGGATCTTGCCAACAAGTATGCGAAAAATGCGAAAGTACGAGCCAGATGAGGGCAAATCCCAGACCTAACCGAGACATAACCGGCGTTATCCTCTAAAATATTAATCGCAACCAGGTTTAATTGACTGTTTCAGTGTGGTACCACATTATTACGTGATCCAAACCAGAAAAAGCCCAGGATCTGGCCAACAAGTATGCGAAAAATGCGAAAGTACGAGCCAGATGAGGGCAAATCCCAGACCTAACCGAGACATAAACGGCGTTATCCTCTAAAATATTTATCGCAACCAGGTTTAATTGACTGTTTGGGTGTGGAACCTCATTACTTCGGGATCCAAACCAGAAAAAACCCAGGATCTGGCCAACAAATATGCGAAAAACGCGAAAGTACGAGCCAGATAAGGGCAAATCCCAGACCTAACCGAGACATAAACGGCGTTATCCTCTAAAATATTTATCGCAACCAGGTTTAATTGACTGTTTGGGTGTGGAACCTCATTACTTCGGGATCCAAACCAGAAAAAACCCAGGATCTGGCCAACAAATATGCGAAAAACGCGAAAGTATGAGCCAGATGACGGCAAATCCCAGACCTAACCGAGACATAACCGGCGTTATCCTCTAAAATATTTATCGCAACCAGGTTTAATTGACTGTTTGGGTGTGGTACCGCATTACTACGTGACACAAACCAGAAGAAGCCCAGGATCTGGCCCACAAGTATGCGAAAAATGCGAAAGTACGAGCCAGATGATTGCAAATACCAGAACTAACCCTGACATAACCAGCGTTATCCTCTAAAACAATAATCGGAACCAGCTTTTATTGACTGTTTCAGTGTGGTACCACATTACTACGTGGTCGAAGCCTGAAAAAGGCCTGGATCTGGCCAACAAGTATGCGAAAAATGCGAAATTACGATCCAGATGAGTGAAAATCCCAGACCTAACCGAGACATAACCGGCGTTATCCTCTAAAATATTAATCGCAACCAGGTTTAATTGACTGTTTGGGTGTGGAACCTCATTACTACGGGATCCAAACCAGAAAAAACCCATGATCTGGCCAACAAGTACGCGAAAAACGCGAAAGTATGAGCCAGATGATTGTAAATACCAGAACTAACCCAGACGTAACCTGCGTCATCCTCTAAAATACTATTCGGAACCAGCTTCTATTGACTGTGTCAGTGTGGTACCACATTACTACGTGATACATAGCAGAAAAAGGCCAGAATCTGGCCAACAAGTAAGCGAAAAATGCGAAAGTACGAGCAAAATGAGGGCAAATACCAGACCTATCCCAGACATAGCCGGCGTTATCCTCTAAAATATTAATCGGAACCAGGTTGATTTGACTGTTGCAGTGTGGTACCACATTACTACGTGGTCCAAGCATGAAAAAGGCCAGGATCTGGCCAACAAGTATGCGAAAAAAGCGAAAGTATGAGCGAGATGATTGCAAATACCAGAACTAACCCAGACATAACCAGCGTTATCCTCTAAAGCACAAATCGGAACCAGCTTCTATTGACTGTTTCAGTGTGGTACCACATTACTACGTGATACAAACCAGAAAAAGCCCAGGATCTGGCCAACAGGTATGCGAAAAATGCGAAAGTACGAGCAAAATGAGGGCAAATACCAGACCTATCCCAGACATAGCCGGCGTTATCCTCTAAAACATTAATCGGAACCAGGTTGATTTGACTGTTCCAGTGTGGTACCACATTACTACGTGATCCAAACCAGCAAAAAGCCTAGGATCTGGCCAACAAGTATGCAAAAATGCGAAAGTACGGGCCAGATGAGGGCAAATCCCAGACCTAACCGACAAATAACCAGCGTTATCCTCTAAAATATTAATCGCAACCAGGTTTAATTGACTGTTTCAGTGTAGTACCGCATTACTACGTGATATAAACCAGAAAAAGGCCAGGATCTTGCCAATAAGTATGCGAAAATTGCGGACATACGAGACAGATGAGGGCAAATCCCAGACCTAACCGAGAAATAACCGGAGTTATCCTCTAAAATATTAATCGAAACCAGGTTTAATTGACTGTTTCAGTGTGGTCCCACATTACTACGTGATCCAAACCAGAAGAAGCCCAGGATCTGGCCAACAAGTATGCGAAAAATGCGAAAGTACGAGCCAGATGAGGGCAAATCCCAGAACTAACCGAGACATAACCAGCGTTATCCTCTAAAATACTATTCGGAACCAGCTTCTATTGACTGTTTCAGTGTGGTACCACATTACTACGTGATACAAACCAGAAAAAGCCCAGGATCTGGCCAACAAGTACGCGAAATAGTGCGAAAGTACGAGCCAGATGAGGGCAAATCCCAGACCTAACCGAGAGATAGCCGGCGTTATCCTCTAAAATATTAATCGCAACCAGGTTTAATTGACTGTTTCGGCGTGGAACCCCATTACTACGGGATCCAAACCAGAAAAAAGACAGTATCTGGCCAACAAATATGCGAAAAACGCGAAAGTATGAGCCAGATGATTGCAAATACCAGAACTAACCCAGACATAGCCAGCGTTATCCTCTAAAATACTATTCGGAACCAGCTTCTATTGACTGTTTCAGAGTGGTACCACATTACTACGTGATACAAACCAGAAAAAGCCCAGGATCTGGCCAACAGGTATGCGAAATAGTGCGAAAGTACGAGCCAGATGAGGGCAAATCCCGGACCTAACCGAGACATAACCGGCGTTATCCTCTAAAATATTAATCGCAACCAGGTTTAATTGACTGTTTCGGAGTGGTCCCACATTACTACGTGATCCAAACCAGATGAAGCCCAGGATCTTGCCAACAAGTATGCGAGAAACGCGAAAGGATGAGCCAGATGATTGCAAATACCAGAACTAACCCAGACATAACCAGCGTTATCGTCTAAAATACTAATCGGTACCAGCTTTTATTGACTGTCTCAGTGTGGTACCACATTACTACGTGATCCTAACAATAGAAAAACACAGGGTCTGGCCATTCGAGTATGCGAAAAATGCGAAAGTACGGGCCACATAAGGGCAAATCCCAGACCTAACCGAGATATAACCCGCAGTATCCTCTAAAATATTAATCGAAACCAGGTTTAATTGACCGTTTCGGTGTGGAATGTCATTATTACGGGATCCAAACCAGAAAAACCCAGGATCTGGCCAAGAAGTATGCGAAAAATGCGAAAGTACGAGCCAGATGAGGGCAAATCCCAGACCTAACCGAGACATAACCGGCGCTATCCTCTAAAATATTACTCGCAACCAGGTTTAATTGACTGTTTCAGTGTGGTCCCGCATTACTACTTGGTCCAAGCCAGAAAAAGGCCAGGATCTGGCCAACAGGTATGCGAAAAATGCGAAGGTACGAGCCAGATGAGGGCAAATCCCAGACCTAACCGAGATATAACCGGCAGTATCCTCTAAAATATTAATCGAAACCAGGTTTAATTGACTGTTTCGGTGTGGAACGTCATTATTACGGGATCCAAACCAGAAAAAACCCAGCACCTGGCCAACAAGTATGCGAAAAAAGCGAAAGTATGAGCAAGATGATTGCAAATACCAGAACAAACCCAGACATAACCAGCGTTATCCTCTAAAACACAAATCGGAACCAGCTTTTACTGACTGTTTCAGTGTGGTACCACATTACTACGTGATCCAAACCAGAAAAAGCCCAGGAACTGGCCAACAAGTATGCGAAAAATGCGAAAGTACGGGCCAGATGAGGGCAAATCCCAGACCTAACCGAGACATAACCAGCGTTATCCTCGAAAATATTAATCTGAACCAGGTTTAATTGACGGTTTCGGTGTGGAACGTCATTATTACGGGATCCAAACCAGAAAAAACCCAGCATCTGGCCAACAAGTATGCGAAAAAAGCGAAAGTTTGAGCAAGATGATTGCAAATACCAGAACTAACCCAGACATAACCAGCGTTATCCTCTAAAACACTAATCGGAACCACCTTTTATTGACTGTTTCAGTGTGGTACCACATTACTACGTGATCCAAACCAGCAAAAAGCGTAGGATCTGGCCAACAAGTATGCAAAAATGCGAAAGTACGGGCCAGATGAGGGCAAATCCCAGACCTAACCGACAAATAACCAGCGTTATCCTCTAAAATATTAATCGCAACCAGGTTTAATTGACTGTTTCAGTGTAGTACCGCATTACTACGTGATATAAACCAGAAAAAGGCCAGGATCTTGCCAATAAGTATGCGAAAATTGCGGACATACGAGACAGATGAGGGCAAATCCCAGACCTAACCGAGACATAACCGGCGTTATCCTCTAAAGTATTATTCGCAACCAGGTTTAATTGACTGTTTCAGTGTGGTACCACATTACTACGTGATACAAACCAGAAAAAGCCCAGGATCTGGCCAACAAGTATGCGAAATAGTGCGAAAGTACGAGCCAGATGAGGGCAAATCCCAGACCTAACCGAGACATAACCAGCGTTATCCTCTAAAATATTAATCGCAACCAGGTTTAATTGACTGTTTTAGTGAGGTACCACATTACTACGTGGTCCAAGCCTGAAAAAGGCCTGGATCTGGCCAACCAGTATGCGAAAAATGCGAAATTACGATCCAGCTGAGTGAAAATCCCAGACCTAACCGAGACATAACCGGCGTTATCCTCTAAAATATTAATCGCAACCAGGTTTAATTGACTGTTTCGGTGTGGAACCTCATTACTACGGTATCCAAACCAGAAAAAACCCAGGATCTGGCCAACAAATATGCGAAAAACGCGAAAGAATGAGCCAGATGACGGCAAATCCCAGACCTAACCGAGACATAACCGGCGTTATCCTCTAAAATATTTATAGCAACCAGGTTTAATTGAGTGTTTGGGTGTGGTACCGTATTACTACGTGACACAAACCAGAAGAAGCCCAGGATCTGGCCCACAAGTATGCGAAAAATGCGAAAGTACGAGCCAGATGATTGCAAATACCAGAACTAACCCAGACATAACCAGCGTTATCCTCTAAAATACTATTCGGAACCAGCTTTTATTGACTGTTTCAGTGTGGTACCACATTACTACGTGGTCCAAGCCTGAAAAAGGCCTGGATCTGGCCAACAAGTATGCGAAAAATGCGAAATTACGATCCAGATGAGTGAAAATCCCAGACCTAACCGAGACATAACCGGCGTTATCCTCTAAAATATTAATCGCAACCAGGTTTAATTGACTGTTTCGGTGTGGAACCTCATTACTACGGGATCCAAACCAGAAAAAACCCATGATTTGGCCAACAAGTATGCGAAAAACGCGAAAGTATGAGCCAGATGATTGTAAATACCAGAACTAACCCAGACGTAACCTGCGTCATCCTCTAAAATACTATTCGGAACCAGCTTCTATTGACTGTTTCAGGGTGGTACCACATTACTACGTGATACAAAGCAGAAAAAGGCCAGAATCTGGCCAACAAGTAAGCGAAAAATGCGAAAGTACGAGCAAAATGAGGGCAAATACCAGACCTATCCCAGACATAGCCGGCGTTATCCTCTAAAATATTAATCGGAACCAGGTTGATTTGACTGTTGCAGTGTGGTACCACATTACTACGTGGTCCAAGCCTGAAAAAGACCAGGAACAGGCCAACAAGTATGCGAAAAATGCGAAAGTACGGGCCAGATGAGGGCAAATCCCAGACCTAACCGAGACATAACCAGCGTTATCCTCTAAAATATTAATCGGAACCAGGTTTAATTGGCGGTTTCGGTGTGGAACGTCATTATTACGGAATCCAAACCAGAAAGAACCCAGCATCTGGCCAACAAGTATGCGAAAAAAGCGAAAGTATGAGCAAGATGATTGCAAATACCAGAACTAACCCAGACATAACCAGCGTTATCCTCTAAAACACTAATCGGAACCAGCTTTTATTGACTGTTTCAGTGTGGTACCACATTACTACGTGATCCAAACCAGCAAAAAGCGTAGGATCTGGCCAACAAGTATGCAAAAATGCGAAAGTACGGGCCAGATGACGGCAAATCCCAGACCTAACCGACAAATAACCAGCGTTATCCTCTGAAATATTAATCGCAACCAGGTTTAATTGACTGTTTCAGTGTAGTACCGCACTACTAAGTGATATAAACCAGAAAAAGGCCAGGATCTTGCCAATAAGTATGCGAAAATTGCGGACATACGAGACAGATGAGGGCATATCCCAGACCTAACCGAGACATAACCGGCGTTATCCTCTAAAGTATTATTCGCAACCAGGTTTAATTGACTGTTTCAGTGTGGTATCACATTACTACGTGATACATACCAGAAAAAGCCCAGGATCTGGCCAACAAGTATGCGAAATAGTGCGAAAGTACGAGCCAGATGAGGGCAAATCCCAGACCTAACCGAGACATAACCGGCGTTATCCTCTAAAATATTTATCGCAACCAGGTTTAATTGACTGTTTGGGTGTGGTACCGCATTACTACGTGACACAAACCAGAAGAAGCCCAGGATCTGGCCCACAAGTATGCGAAAAATGCGAAAGTACGAGCCAGATGATTGCAAATACCAGAACTAACCCAGACATAACCAGCGTTATCCTCTAAAACACTAATCGGAACCAGCTTTTATTGACTGTTTCAGTGTGGTACCACATTACTACGTGATCCAAACCAGCAAAAAGCGTAGGATCTGGCCAACAAGTATGCAAAAATGCGAAAGTACGGGCCAGATGACGGCAAATCCCAGACCTAACCGACAAATAACCAGCGTTATCCTCTAAAATATTAATCGCAACCAGGTTTAATTGACTGTTTCAGTGTGGTACCACATTATTACGTGATCCAAACCAGAAAAAGCCCAGGGTCTGGCCAACAAGTATGCGAAAAATGCGAAAGTACGAGACAGATGCGGGCAAATCCCAGACCTAACCGAGACATAACCAGCGTTATCCTCTAAAATATTAATCGGAACCAGGTTTAATTGACTGTTTGGGTGTGGTACCGCATTACTACGTGACACAAACCAGAAGAAGCCCAGGATCTGGCCCACAAGTATGCGAAAAATGCGAAAGTACGATCCAGATGATTGTAAATACCAGAACTAACCCAGACGTAACCTGCGTCATCCTCTAAAATACTATTCGGAACCAGCTTCTATTGACTGTGTCAGTGTGGTACCACATTACTACGTGATACATAGCAGAAAAAGGCCAGAATCTGGCCAACAAGTAAGCGAAAAATGCGAAAGTACGAGCAAAATGAGGGCAAATACCAGACCTATCCCAGACATAGCCGGCGTTATCCTCTAAAATATTAATCGGAACCAGGTTGATTTGACTGTTGCAGTGTGGTACCACATTACTACGTGGTCCAAGCATGAAAAAGGCCAGGATCTGGCCAACAAGTATGCGAAAAAAGCGAAAGTATGAGCGAGATGATTGCAAATACCAGAACTAACCCAGCCATAACCAGCGTTATCCTCTAAAGCACAAATCGGAACCAGCTTCTATTGACTGTTTCAGTGTGGTACCACATTACTACGTGATACAAACCAGAAAAAGCCCAGGATCTGGCCAACAGGTATGCGAAAAATGCGAAAGTACGAGCAAAATGAGGGCAAATACCAGACCTATCCCAGACATAGCCGGCGTTATCCTCTAAAATATTAATCGGAACCAGGTTGATTTGACTGTTCCAGTGTGGTACCACATTACTACGTGATCCAAACCAGCAAAAAGCCTAGGATCTGGCCAAAAAGTATGCAAAAATGCGAAAGTACGGGCCAGATGAGGGCAAATCCCAGACCTAACCGACAAATAACCAGCGTTATCCTCTAAAATATTAATCGCAACCAGGTTTAATTGACTGTTTCAGTGTAGTACCGCATTACTACGTGATATAAACCAGAAAAAGGCCAGGATCTTGCCAATAAGTATGCGAAAATTGCGGACATACGAGACAGATGAGGGCAAATCCCAGACCTAACCGAGAAATAACCGGAGTTATCCTCTAAAATATTAATCGAAACCAGGTTTAATTGACTGTTTCAGTGTGGTCCCACATTACTACGTGATCCAAACCAGAAGAAGCCCAGGATCTGGCCAACAAGTATGCGAAAAATGCGAAAGTACGAGCCAGATGAGGGCAAATCCCAGAACTAACCGAGACATAACCAGCGTTATCCTCTAAAATACTATTCGGAACCAGCTTCTATTGACTGTTTCAGTGTGGTACCACATTACTACTTGATACAAACCAGAAAAAGCCCTGGATCTGGCCAACAAGTACGCGAAATAGTGCGAAAGTACGAGCCAGATGAGGGCAAATCCCAGACCTAACCGAGAGATAGCCGGCGTTATCCTCTAAAATATTAATCGCAACCAGGTTTAATTGACTGTTTCAGTGTGGTCCCACATTACTACGTGATCCAAACCAGAAGAAGCCCAGGATCTGGCCAACAAGTATGCGAAAAATGCGAAAGTACGAGCCAGATGAGGGCAAATCCCAGAACTAACCGAGACATAACCAGCGTTATCCTCTAAAATACTATTCGGAACCAGCTTCTATTGACTGTTTCAGTGTGGTACCACATTACTACTTGATACAAACCAGAAAAAGCCCTGGATCTGGCCAACAAGTACGCGAAATAGTGCGAAAGTACGAGCCAGATGAGGGCAAATCCCAGACCTAACCGAGAGATAGCCGGCGTTATCCTCTAAAATATTAATCGCAACCAGGTTTAATTGACTGTTTCGGCGTGGAACCCCATTACTACGGGATCCAAACCAGAAAAAAGACAGTATCTGGCCAACAAATATGCGAAAAACGCGAAAGTATGAGCCAGATGATTGCAAATACCAGAACTAACCCAGACATAGCCAGCGTTATCCTCTAAAATACTATTCGGAACCAGCTTCTATTGACTGTTTCAGAGTGGTACCACATTACTACGTGATACAAACCAGAAAAAGCCCAGGATCTGGCCAACAGGTATGCGAAATAGTGCGAAAGTACGAGCCAGATGAGGGCAAATCCCAGACCTAACCGAGACATAACCGGCGTTATCCTCTAAAATATTAATCGCAACCAGGTTTAATTGACTGTTTCGGAGTGGTCCCACATTACTACGTGATCCAAACCAGATGAAGCCCAGGATCTTGCCAACAAGTATGCGAGAAACGCGAAAGTATGAGCCAGATGATTGCAAATACCAGAACTAACCCAGACATAACCAGCGTTATCGTCTAAAATACTAATCGGAACCAGCTTTTATTGACTGTCTCAGTGTGGTACCACATTACTACGTGATCCTAACAATAGAAAAACACAGGGTCTGGCAATTCGAGTATGCGAAAAATGCGAAAGTACGGGCCACATAAGGGCAAATCCCAGACCTAACCGAGATATAACCCGCAGTATCCTCTAAAATATTAATCGAAACCAGGTTTAATTGACCGTTTCGGTGTGGAATGTCATTATTACGGGATCCAAACCAGAAAAACCCAGGATCTGGCCAAGAAGTATGCGAAAAATGCGAAAGTACGAGCCAGATGAGGGCAAATCCCAGACCTAACCGAGACATAACCGGCGCTATCCTCTAAAATATTACTCGCAACCAGGTTTAATTGACTGTTTCAGTGTGGTCCCGCATTACTACTTGGTCCAAGCCAGAAAAAGGCCAGGATCTGGCCAACAGGTATGCGAAAAATGCGAAGGTACGAGCCAGATGAGGGCAAATCCCAGACCTAACCGAGATATAACCGGCAGTATCCTCTAAAATATTAATCGAAACCAGGTTTAATTGACTGTTTCGGTGTGGAACGTCATTATTACGGGATCCAAACCAGAAAAAACCCAGCACCTGGCCAACAAGTATGCGAAAAAAGCGAAAGTATGAGCAAGATGATTGCAAATACCAGAACAAACCCAGACATAACCAGCGTTATCCTCTAAAACACTAATCGGAACCAGCTTTTATTGACTGTTTCAGTGTGGTATCACATTACTACGTGATCCAAACCAGCAAAAAGCGTAGGATCTGGCCAACAAGTATGCAAAAATGCGAAAGTACGGGCCAGATGACGGCAAATCCCAGACCTAACCGACAAATAACCAGCGTTATCCTCTGAGATATTAATCGCAACCAGGTTTAATTGACTGTTTCAGTGTAGTACCGCACTACTAAGTGATATAAACCAGAAAAAGGCCAGGATCTTGCCAATAAGTATGCGAAAATTACGGACATACGAGACAGATGAGGGCAAATCCCAGACCTAACCGAGAAATAACCGGAGTTATCCTCTAAAATACTATTCGGAACCAGCTTCTATTGACTGTTTCAGTGTGGTACCACATTACTACGTGATACAAACCAGAAAAAGCCCATGATCTGGCCAATAAGTATGCGAAATAGTGCGAAAGTACGAGCCAGATGAGGGCAAATCCCAGACCTAACCGAGACATAACCGGCGTTATCCTCTAAAGTATTATTCGCAACCAGGTTTAATTGACTGTTTCAGTGTGGTACCACATTACTACGTGATACAAACCAGAAAAAGCCCAGGATCTGGCCAACAAGTATGCGAA
Source organism: Colletes latitarsis (assembly GCF_051014445.1). NCBI lineage: Eukaryota > Metazoa > Arthropoda > Insecta > Hymenoptera > Colletidae > Colletes > Colletes latitarsis. Next base: position 6,722,482 of record NC_135137.1, read on the forward strand.
ATAGTGCGAAAGTACGAGCCAGATGAGGGCAAATCCCAGACCTAACCGAGACATAACCGGCGTTATCCTCTAAAGTATTATTCGCAACCAGGTTTAATTGACTGTTTCAGTGTGGTACCACATTACTACGTGATACAAACCAGAAAAAGCCCAGGATCTGGCCAACAAGTATGCGAAGTAGTGCGAAAGTACGAGCCAGATGAGGGCAAATCCCAGACCTAATCGAGACATAACCAGCGTTATCCTCTAAAATATTAATCGCAACCAGGTTTAATTGACTGTTTCAGTGTGGTACCACATTATTACGTGATCCAAACCAGAAAAAGCCCAGGGTCTGGCCAACAAGTATGCGAAAAATGCGAAAGTACGAGCCAGATGAGGGCAAATCCCAGACCTAACCGTGACATAAACGGCGTTATCCTCTAAAATATTTATCGCAACCAGGTTTAGTTGACTGTTTGGGTGTGGAACCTCATTACTTCGGGATCCAAACCAGAAAAAACCCAGGATCTGGCCAACAAATATGCGAAAAACGCGAAAGTATGAGCCAGATGACGGCAAATCCCAGACCTAACCGAGACATAACCGGCGTTATCCTCTAAAATATTTATCGCAACCAGGTTTAATTGACTGTTTGGGTGTGGTACCGCGTTACTACGTGACACAAACCAGAAGAAGCCCGGGATCTGGCCCACAAGTATGTGAAAAATGCGAAAGTACGAGCCAGATGATTGCAAATACCAGAACTAACCCAGACATAACCAGCGTTATCCTCTAAAACACTAATCGGAACCAGCTTTTATTGACTGTTTCAGTGTGGTGCCACATTACTACGTGGTCCAAGCCTGAAAAAGGCCTGGATCTGGCCAACAAGTATGCGAAAAATGCGAAAGTACGAGCCAGATGAGGGCAAATCCCAGACCTAACCGAGACATAACCGGCGTTATCCTCTAAAATATTAATCGCAACCAGGTTTAATTGACTGTTTCGGAGTGGTCCCACATTACTACGTGATACAAACCAGAAAAAGCCCAGGATCTGGCCAACAAGTATGCGAAATAGTGCGAAAGTACGAGCCAGATGAGGGCAAATCCCAGACCTAACCGAGACATAACCAGCGTTATCCTCTAAAATATTAATCGCAACCAGCTTTTACTGACTGTTTCAGTGTGGTACCACATTACTACGTTATCCAAACCAGAAAAAGCCCAGGAACTGGCCAACAAGTATGCGAAAAATGCGAAAGTACGGGCCAGATGAGGGCAAATCCCAGACCTAACCGAGACATAACCAGCGTTATCCTCTAAAATATTAATCGGAACCAGGTTTAATTGACGGTTTCGGTGTGGAACGTCATTATTACGGGATCCAAACCAGAAAAAACCCAGCATTTGGCCAACAAGTATGCGAAAAAAGCGAAAGTATGAGCAAGATGATTGCAAATACCAGAACTAACCCAGACATAACCACCGTTATCCTCTAAAACACTAATCGGAACCAGCTTTTATTGACTGTTTCAGTGTGGTACCACATTACTACGTGATCCAAACCAGCAAAAAGCGTAGGATCTGGCCAACAAGTATGCAAAAATGCGAAAGTACGGGCCAGATGAGGGCAAATCCCAGACCTAACCGACGAATAACCAGCGTTATCCTCTAAAATATTAATCGCAAACAGGTTTAATTGACTGTTTCAGTGTAGTACCGCATTACTACGTGATATAAACCAGAAAAAGGCCAGGATCTTGCCAATAAGTATGCGAAAATTGCGGACATACGAGACAGATGAGGGCAAATCCCAGACCTAACCGAGAAATAACCGGAGTTATCCTCTAAAATATTAATCGAAACCAGGTTCAATTGACTGTTTCAGTGTGGTCCCACATTACTACGTGATCCAAACCAGAAGAAGCCCAGGATCTGGCCAACAAGTATGCGAAAAATGCAAAAGTACGAGCCAGATGAGGGCAAATCCCAGAACTAACCGAGACATAACCAGCGTTATCCTCTAAAATACTATTCGGAACCAGCTTCTATTGACTGTTTCAGTGTGGTACCACATGACTACGTGATACAAACCAGAAAAAACCCAGGATCTGGCCAACAAGTATGCGAAATAGTGCGAAAGTACGAGCCAGATGAGGGCAAATCCCAGACCTAACCGAGACATAACCGGCGTTATCCTCTAAAGTATTATTCGCAACCAGGTTTAATTGACTGTTTCAGTGTGGTACCACATTACTACGTGATACAAACCAGAAAAAGCCCAGGATCTGGCCAACAAGTATGCGAAATAGTGCGAAAGTACGAGCCAGATGAGGGCAAATCCCAGACCTAACCGAGACATAACCGGCGTTATCCTCTAAAGTATTATTCGCAACCAGGTTTAATTGACTGTTTCAGTGTGGTACCACATTACTACGTGATACAAACCAGAAAAAGCCCAGGATCTGGACAACAAGTATGCGAAAAATGCGAAAGTACGAGCCAGATGAGGGCAAATCCCAGACCTAACCGAGACATAAACGGCGTTATCCTCTAAAACACTAATCGGAACCAGCTTTTATTGGCTGTTTCAGTGTGGTACCACATTACTACGTGGTCCAAGCCTGAAAAAGGCCTGGATCTGGCCAACAAGTATGCGAAAAATGCGAAATTACGATCCAGATGAGTGAAAATCCCAGACCTAACCGAGACATAACCGGCGTTATCCTCTAAAATATTAATCGCAACCAGGTTTAATTGACTGTTTCGGTGTGGAACCACATTATTACGTTATCCTAACAATAGAAAAACACAGGATCTGGCCATTCAAGTATGCGAAAAATGCGAATGTACGGGCCAGATGAGGGCAAATCCCAGACCTAACCGAGACATAACCGGCGTTATCCTCTAAAATATTAATCGAAACCAGGTTTAATTGACTGTTTCAGTGTGGTACCACACTACTACGTGGTCCAAGCCTGAAAAAGCCCAGGAACTGGCCAACAAGTATGCGAAAAATGCGAAAGTACGGGCCAGATGAGGGCAAATCCCAGACCTAACCGAGACATAACCAGCGTTATCCTCTAAAATATTAATCGGAACCAGGTTTAATTGACGGTTTCGGTGTGGAACGTCATTATTACGGGATCCAAACCAGAAAAAACCCAGCATCTTGCCAACAAGTATGCGAAAAAAGCGAAAGTATGAGCAAGATGATTGCAAATACCAGAACTAACCCAGACGTAACCTGCGTCATCCGCTAAAATACTATTCGGAACCAGCTTCTATTGACTGTTTCAGTGTGGTACCACGTTACTATGTGATACAAAGCAGAAAAAGGCCAGAATCTGGCCAACAAGTAAGCGAAAAATGCGAAGGTACGAGCAAAATGAGGGCAAATACCAGACCTGTCCCAGACATAGCCGGCGTTATCCTCTAAAATATTAATCGGAACCGGGTTGATTTGACTGTTGCAGTGTGGTACCACACTACTACGTGGTCCAAGCCTGAAAAAGCCCAGGAACTGGCCAACAAGTATGCGAAAAATGCGAAAGTACGGGCCAGATGAGGGCAAATCCCAGACCTAACCGAGACATAACCAGCGTTATCCTCTAAAATATTAATCGGAACCAGGTTTAATTGACGGTTTCGGTGTGGAACGTCATTATTACGGGATCCAAACCAGAAAAAACCCAGCATCTTGCCAACAAGTATGCGAAAAAAGCGAAAGTATGAGCAAGATGATTGCAAATACCAGAACTAACCCAGACATAACCAGCGTTATCCTCTAAAACACTAATCGGAACCAGCTTTTATTGACTGTTTCAGTGTGGTACCACATTACTACGTGATCCAAACCAGCAAAAAGCGTAGGATCTGGTCAACAAGTATGCAAAAATGCGAAAGTACGGGCCAGATGGGGGCAAATCCCAGACCTAACCGACAAATAACCAGCGTTATCCTCTAAAATATTAATCGCAACCAGGTTTAATTGACTGTTTCAGTGTAGTACCGCATTACTACGTGATATAAACCAGAAAAAGGCCAGGATCTTGCCAATAAGTATGCGAAAATTGCGGACATACGAGACAGATGAGGGCAAATCCCAGACCAAACCGAGACATAACCAGCGTTATCCTCTAAAATATTAATCGAAACCACGTTCAATTGACTGTTTCAGTGTGGTCCCACATTACTACGTGATCCAAACCAGAAGAAGCCTAGGATCTGGCCAACAAGTATGCGAAAAATGCAAAAGTACGAGCCAGATGAGGGCAAATCCCAGAACCAACCGAGACATAACCAGCGTTATCCTCTAAAATACTATTCGGAACCAGCTTCTATTGACTGTTTCATTGTGGTACCACATTACTACGTGATACAAACCAGAAAAAGCCCAGGATCTGGCCAACAAGTATGCGAAATAGTGCGAAAGTACGAGCCAGATGAGGGCAAATCCCAGACCTAACCGAGACATAACCAGCGTTATCCTCTAAAATATTAATCGCAACCAGGTTTAATTGACTGTCTCAGTGTGGTACCACATTATTACGTGATCCAAACCAGAAAAAGCCCAGGATCTGGCCAACAAGTATGCGAAAAATGCGAAAGAACGAGCCAGATGAGGGCAAATCCCAGACCTAACCGAGACATAACCAGCGTTATCCTCTAAAATTTTAATCGCAACCAGGTTTAATTGACTGTTTCAGTGTAGTACCACATTACTATGTGATCCTAACAATAGAAAAACACAGGATCTGGCCATTCAAGTATGCGAAAAATGCGAAAGTACGAGCCAGATGAGGGCAAATCCCAGAACTAACCGAGACATAACCGGCGTTATCCTCTAAAATATTAATCGCCACCAGGTTTAATTGACTGCTTCAGTGTGGTACCACATTATTACGTGATCCAAACCAGAAAAAGCCCAGGATCTGGCCAACAAGTATGCGAAAAATGCGAAATTGCGAGCCAGATGAGGGCAAATCCCAGACCTAACCGAGACATAAACGGCGTTATCCTCTAAAATATTTACCGCAACCAGGTTTAATTGACTGTTTGGGTGTGGAACCTCATTACTTCGGGATCCAAACCAGAAAGAACCCAGGATCTGGCCAACAAATATGCGAAAAACGTGAAAGTATGAGCCAGATGACGGCAAATCCCAGACCTAACCGAGACATAACCGGCGTTATCCTCTAAAATATTTATCGCAACCAGGTGTAATTGACTGTTTGGGTGTGGTACCGCATTACTACGTGACACAAACCAGAAGAAGCCCAGGATCTGGCCCACAAGTATGCGAAAAATGCGAAAGTACGTGCCAGATGATTGCAAATACCAGAACTAACCCAGACATAACCAGCGTTATCCTCTAAAACACTAATCGGAACCAGCTTTTATTGACTGTTTCAGTGTGGTACCACATTACTACGTGGTCCAAGCCTGAAAAAGGCCTGGATCTGGCCAACAAGTATGCGAAAAATGCGAAATTACGATCCAGAGGAGTGAAAATCCCAGACCTAACCGAGACATAACCGGCGTTATCCTCTAAAATATTAATCGCAACCAGGTTTAATTAACTGTTTCGGTGTGGAACCTCATTACTACGGGATTCAAACCAGAAAAAACCCATGATCTGGCCAACAAGTATGCGAAAAACGCGAAAGTATGAGCCAGATGATTGTAAATACTAGAACTAACCCAGACGTAACCTGCGTCATCCTCTAAAATACTATTCGGAACCAGCTTCTATTGACTGTTTCAGTGTGGTACCACATTACTACGTGATACAAAGCAGAAAAAGGCCAGAATCTGGCCAACAAGTAAGCGAAAAATGCGAAAGTACGAGCAAAATGAGGGCAAATACCAGACCTATCCCAGACATAGCCGGCGTTATCCTCTAAAATGTTAATCGGAACCAGGTTGATTTGACTGTTGCAGTGTGGTACCACATTACTACGTGGTCCAAGCCTGAAAAAGGCCAGGATCTGGCCAACAAGTAATGCGAAAAATGCGAAATTACGATCCACATGAGTGAAAATCCCAGACCTAACCGAGACATAACCGGCGTTATCCTCTAAAATATTAATCGCAAACAGGTTTAATTGACTGTTTCGGTGTGGAACCCCATTACTACGGGATCCCAACCAGAAAAAACACAGGATCTGGCCAACAAATATGCGAAAAACGCGAAAGTATGAGCCAGATGATAGCAAATACCAGAACAAACCCAGACATAGCCAGAGTTATCCTCTAAAATACTAGTCGGCACCAGCTTCTATTGACTGTTTCAGTGTGGTACCACATTACTACGTGATACAAACCAGAAAAAGCCCAGGATCTGGCCAACAAGTATGCGAAAAATGCGAAATTACGATCCAGATGAGTGAAAATCCCAGACCTAACCGAGATATAACCGGCGTTATCCTCTGAAATATTAATCGCAACCAGGTTTAATTGACTGTTTCGGTGTGGTACCACATTACTACGTGGTCCGAGCCAGAAAAAGGCCAGGATCTGGCCAACAAGTATGCGAAAAATGCAAAGGCACGAGCCAGATGATTGCAAATACCAGAACTAACCCAAACATAACCAGCGATATCGTCTAAAATACTAATCGGAACCAGCTTTTATTGACTGTCTCAGTGTGGTACCACATTACTACGTGATCCTAACAATAGAAAAACCCAGGATCTGGCCATTCAAGTATGCGAAAAATGCGAAAGTACGGGCCAGATGGGGGCAAGTCCCATACCTAACCTAGATATAACCGGCAATATCCTCTAAAATATTAATCGAAACCAGGTTTAATTGACTGTTTCGGTGCGGAATGTCATTATTACGGGATCCAAACCAGAAAAAACCCAGGATCTGGCCAACAAGTATGCGAAAAATGCGAAAGTACGAGCCAGATGAGGGCAAATCCCAGACCTAACCGAGACATAACCGGCGATATCCTCTAAAATATTAATCGCAACCAGGTTTAATTGACTGTTTCAGTGTGGTCCCACATTACTGCTTGGTCCAAGCCAGAAAAAGGCCAGGATCTGGCCAACAAGTGTGCGAAAAATGCGAAATTACAATCCAGATTAGTGAAAATCCCAGACCTAACCGAGACATAACCGGCGTTATCCTCTAAAATATTAATCGCAACCAGGTTTAATTGACTGTTTCGGTGTGGAACGTCTTTATTACGGGATCCAAACCAGAAAAAACCCAGCATCTGGCCAACAAGTATGCGAAAAAAGCGAAAGTATGAGCCAGATGATTGCAAATACCAGAACTATCCCAGACATAACCAGCGTTATCCTCTAAAACACTAATCGGAACCAGCTATTATTGACTGCTTCAGTGTGGTACCACATTACTACGTGGTCCAAGCCTGAAAAAGGCCTGGATCTGGCCAACAAGTATGCGAAAAATGCGAAATTACGATCCAGATGAGTGAAAATCCCAGACCTAACCGAGACATAACCGGCGTTATCCTCTAAAATATTAATCGCAACCAGGTTTAATTGACTGTTTCGGTGTGGAACCTCATTACTACGGGATCCAAACCAGAAAAAACCCATGATCTGGCCAACAAGTATGCGAAAAATGCGGAAGTACGAGCCAGATGAGGGCAAATACCAGACCTAACCGAGACATAGCCTGCGTTATCATCTAAAATACTAATCGGAACCAGCTTCTATTGACTGCTTCAGTGTGGTACCACATTACTACGTGGTGCAAGCCTGAAAAAGGCCAGGATCTGGCCAACAAGTAATGCGAAAAATGCGAAATTACGATCCAGATGAGTGAAAATCCCAGACCTAACCGAGACATAACCGGCGTTATCCTCTAAAATATTAATCGCAACCAGGTTTAATTGACTGTTTCGGTGTGGAACCCCATTACTACGGGATCCAAACCAGAAAAAACACAGGATCTGGCCAACAAATATGCGAAAAACGCGAAAGAATGAGCCAGATGATAGCAAATACCAGAACAAACCCAGACATAGCCAGCGTTATCCTCTAAAATACTAGTCGGAACCAGCTTCTATTGACTGTTTCAGTGTGGTACCACATTACTACGTGATACAAACCAGAAAAAGCCCAGGATCTGGCCAACAGGTATGCGAAAAATGCGGAAGTACGAGCCAGATGAGGGCAAATACCAGACCTAACCGAGACATAGCCTGCGTTATCATCTAAAATACTAATCGGAACCAGCTTCTATTGACTGTTTCAGTGTGGTACCACATTACTACGTGATCCAAACCAGCAAAAAGCCCAGGATCTGCCCAACAAGTATGAGAAACATACGAAAGTACGAGCCAAATGAGGGCAATTCCCAGAGCTAACCGAGACATAACCTGCGTTATCCTCTAAAATGCTAATCGGCACCAGCCTTCATTGACTGTTTCAGTGTGGTACCACATTACTACGTGATCCAAACCAGCAAAAAGCCCAGGATCTGCCCAACAAGTATGAGAAACATACGAAAGTACGAGCCAAATGAGGGCAATTCTCAGAGCTAACCGAGACATAACCTGCGTTATCCTCTAAAATACTAATCGGAACCAGCTTTTATTGACTGTTTCAGTGTGGTACCACATTACTACGTGATCCAAACCAGCAAAAAGCCTAGGATCTGGCCAACAAGTATACGAAAAATGCGAAAGTACGGGCCAAATGAGGGCAAATACTAGACCTAACCCAGACATAACCGGCGTTATCCTCTAAAATATTAATCGCAACCAGGTTTAATTGACTGTTTCTGTGTGGTACCACATTACTACGTGGATCGAGCCAGAAAAGAACCCAGGAGGTGGAAAACAAGTATGCCAAAAATGCGAAAGTATGTGGCAGATGATTGCAAATACCAGACGTGACCCAGACGTAACCAGCGTTATCATCCAAAATATTAATCGCAACCAGATTTAATTGACTGTTTCAGTATGGTACCGCACTTCTACGTGATCGAAACCAGAAACAGGCCAGGATCTTGCCAATAAGTGTGCGAAAATTGCGGAAGTACGAGACAGATGAGGGCAAATCCCCGACCTAACCGAGAAATAACTGGTGTTATCCTCTAAAATATTAATCGAAACCAGGTTTAATTGGCTGTTTCGGTGTGGAACGTCATTATTATGGGATCCAAACCAGAAAAAACCCAGCATCTGGCCAACAAGTATGTGAAAAACGCGAAAGTATGAGCCAGATGATTGCAAATACCAGGTCTAACCCAGACATAACCAGCGATATCGTCTAAAATACTAATCGGAACCAGCTTTTATTGACTGTCTCAGTGTGGTACCACATTACTACGTGATCCTAACAATAGAAAAACCCAGGATCTGGCCATTCAAGTATGCGAAAAATGCGAAAGTACGGGCCAGATGAGGGCAAATACCAGACCTAACCGAGACATAGCCTGCGTTATCATCTAAAATACTAATCGGAACCAGCTTCTATTGACTGCTTCAGTGCGGTACCACATTACTACGTGGTCCAAGCCTGAAAGAGGCCAGGATCTGGCCAACAAGTAATGCGAAAAATGCGAAATTACGATCCTGATGAGTGAAAATCCCAGACCTAACCGAGACATAACCGGCGTTATCCTCTAAAATATTAATCGCAACCAGGTTTAATTGACTGTTTCGGTGTGGAACCCCATTACTACGAGATCCAAACCAGAAAAAACACAGGATCTGGCCAACAAATATGCGAAAAACGCGAAAGTATGAGCCAGATGAGGGCAAATCCCAGACCTAACCGAGACATAACCGGCGTTATCCTCTAAAATATTAATCGCAACCAGGTTTAATTGACTGTTTCAGTGTGGTCCCACATTACTACTTGGTCCAAGCCAGAAAAAGGCCAGGACCTGGCCAACAAGTATGCGAAAAATGCGAAATTACGTCCAGATTAGTGAAAATCCCAGACCTAACCGAGACATAACCGGCGTTATCCTCTAAAATATTAATCGCAACCAGGTTTAATTGACTGTTTCAGTGTGGTACCACATTACTACGTGATCCTAACAATAGAAAAACCCAGGATCTGGCCACTCAAGTATGCGAAAAATGCGAAAGTACGGGCCAGATGTGGGCAAATCCCAGACCTAACCGAGACATAACCGGCGTTATCCTCTCAAATATTAATCGCAACCAGGTTTAATTGACTGTTTCAGTGTGGTCCCACATTACTACTTGGTCCAAGCCAGAAAAAGGCCAGGATCTGGCCAACAAGTATGCGAAAAACGCGAAAGTATGAGCCAGATGATTGTAAATACCAGAACTAACCCAGACGTAACCTGCGTCATCCTCTAAAATACTATTCGGAACCAGCTTCTATTGACTGTTTCAGTGTGGTACCACATTACTACGTGATATAAAGCAGAAAAAGGCCAGAATCTGGCCAACAAGTAAGCGAAAAATGCGAAGTACGAGCAAAATGAGGGCAAATACCAGACCTATCCCAGACATAGCCGGCGTTATCCTCTAAAATATTAATCGGAACCAAGTTTATTTGACTGTTTCAGTGTGGTACCACATTACTACGTGGTCCAAGCCTGAAAAAGGCTAGGATCTGGCCAACAAGTAATGCGAAAAATGCGAAATTACGATCCAGATGAGTGAAAATCCCAGACCTAACCGTGACATAACCGGCGTTATCCTCTAAAATATTAATCGCAACCAGGTTTAATTGACTGTTTCGGTGTGGAACCCCATTACTACGGGATCCAAACCAGAAAAAACACAGGATCTGGCCAACAAATATGCGAAAAACGCGAAAGTATGAGCCAGATGATAGCAAATACCAGAACAAACCCAGACATAGCCAGCGTTATCCTCTAAAATACTAGTCGGAACCAGCTTCTATTGACTGTTTATGTGTGGTACCACATTACTACGTGATACAAACGAGAAGAAGCCCAGGATCTGGCCAACAAGTATGCGAAAAATGCGGAAGTACGAGCCACATGAGGGCAAATACCAGACCTAACCGAGACATAGCCTGCGTTATCATCTAAAATAATAATCGGAACCAGCTTCTATTGACTGTTTCAGTGTGGTACCACATTCCCACGTTATCCAAACCAGCAAAAAGCCCAGGATCTGCCCAACAAGTATGAGAAAAATACGAAAGTACGAGCCAAATGAGGGCAATTCCCAGAGCTAACCAAGACATAACCTGCGTTATCCTCTAAAATACTAATCGGAACCAGCCTTCATTGACTGTTTCAGTGTGGTACAACATTACTGCGTCATCCAAACCAGAAAAAGCCCAGGATCTGGCCAACAGGTATGCGAAAAATGCGGAAGTACGAGCCAGATGAGGGCAAATACCAGACCTAACTCAGACCTAACCGGCGTTATCCTCTAAAATATTGAAAGAATCCAGGTTGAATTGACTCTCTCAGTGCGGCACCACATTAATACGTGATCTTAACCAGAAAAAAGCCCAGTAGCTGCCCAACAAGTATGAGCAAAATACGAAAGTACGATCCAAATGAGGGCATTTCCCAGAGCTAACCGAGACATAACCTGCGTTATCCTCTAAAATACTAATCGGAACCAGCTTTTATTGACTGTTTCAGTGTGGTACCACATTACTACGTGATCCAAACCAGCAAAAAGCCTAGGATCTGGCCAACAAGTGTACGAAAAATGCGAAAGTACGAGCCAAATGAGGGCAAATACTAGACCTAACCCAGACATAACCGGCGTTACCCTCTAAAATATTAATCGCAACCAGGTTTAATTGACTGTTTCGGTCTGGTACCACATTACTACGTGGTTCGAGCCAGAAAAGAACCCAGGATGTGGCAAACAAGTATGCCAAAAATGCGAAAGTATGTGGCAGATGATTGCAAATACCAGACGTAACCCAGACATAACCAGCGTTATCCTCCAAAATATTAATCGCATCCAGATTTAATTGACTGTTTCAGTATGGTACCGCACTACAACGTGATCGAAACCAGAAAAAGGCCAGGATCTTGCCAATAAGTGTGCGACAAATGCGGAAGTACGAGACAGATGAGGGTAAATCCCCGACCTAACCGAGAAATAACTGGGGTTATCCTCTAAAATATTAATCGAAACCAGGTTTAATTGACTGTTTCAGTGTGGTCCCACATTACTACGTGATCCAAACGAGAAGAAGCCCAGGATCTGGCCAACAAGTATGCGACAAATGCGAAAGTACGAGCCAGATGGGGGCAATTCCCAGACCTAACCGAGACATAACCGGCGTTATCCTCCAAAATATTAATCCCAACCAGGTTTAATTGACTGTTTCGGTGTGGTACCACATTACTACGTGGTCCGAGCCAGAAAAAGGCCAGGATCTGGCCAACAATTATGCGAAAAATGCGAAGGTACGATCCAGATTAGTGAAAATCCCAGACCTAACCGAGATATAGCCGGCGTTATCCTCTAAAATATTAATCGCAACCAGGTTTATTTGACTGTTTCGGTGTGGAACGTCATTATTACGGGATCCAAACCAGAAAAAACCCAGCACCTGGCCAACAAGTATGCGAAAAATGCGGAAGTACGAGCCAGATGAGGGCAAATACCTGACCTAACCGAGACATAACCTGCGTTATCCTCTAAAATACTATTCGGAACCAGGTTAATTGACTGTTTCGGTGTGGAATGTCATTACTACGTGATACAAACCAGAAAAAGCCCAGGATCTGGCCAACAAGTATGCGAAAAGTGCGAAAATACGGGCCAGATGAGGGCATATCCCATACCTAACCGAGATATAACCGGCAATATCCTCTAAAATATTAATCGAAACTAGGTTTAATTGACTGTTTCGGGGTGGAATGTCATGGTTACGGGATCCAAACCAGAAAAAACCCAGGATCTGGCCAACAAGTATGCGAAAAATGCGAAAGTACGAGCCAGATGATGGCAAATCCCAGACCTAACCGAGACATAACCGGCGTTATCCTCTAAAATATTAATCGCAACCAGGTTTAATTGACTGTTTCAGTGTGGTCTCACATTACTACTTGGTCCAAGTCAGAAAAAGGCCAGGATCTGGCCAACAAGTATGCGAAAAATGCGAAAGTACGGGCCAGATAAGGGCAAATCCGAGACCTAACCGAGACATAACCTGCGTTATCCTCTAAAACATTAATCGCAACCAGGTTTAATCGACTGTTTCGGTGTGCTACCGCATTACTACGTGACACAAATCAGTAAAAGCCCAGGATCTTGCCAACAAGTATGCGAGAAACGCGAAATTACGATCCAGATTAGTGAAAATCCCAGACCTAACCGTGACATAACCGGCTTTATCCTCTAAAATATTAATCGCAACCAGGTTTAATTGACTGTTTCAGTGTGGTCCCACATTACTACTTGGTCCAAGTCAGAAAAAGGCCAGGATCTGGCCAACAAGTATGCGAAAAATGCGAAAGTACGGGCCATATAAGGGCAAATCCCCGACCTAACCGAGACATAACCTGCGTTATCCTCTAAAATACTATTCGGAACCAGGTTTAATTGACTGTTTCGGTGTGGAATGTCATTACTACGTGATACAAACCAGAAAAAGCCCATGATCTGGCCAACAAGTATGCGGAAAATGCGGAAGTACGAGCCAGATGAGGGCAAATTGCAGACTTAACCGAGACATAACCGGCGTTATCCTCTAAAACATTAATCGCAACCAGGTTTAATCGACTGTTTCGGTGTGCTACCGCATTACAACGTGACACAAATCAGAAAGAGCCCAGGATCTTGCCAACAAGTATGCGAGAAACGCGATATTACGATCCAGATTAGTGAAAATCCCAGACCTAACCGAGACATAACCGGCGTTATCCTCTAAAATATTAATCGCAACCAGGTTTAATTGACTGTTTCGGTGTGGAACCTCATTACTACGGGATCCAAACCAGAAAAAGCCCAGGATCTTGCCAACAAGTATGCGAGAAACGCGAAATTACGATCCAGATTAGTGAAAATCCCAGACCTAACCGTGACATAACCGGCTTTATCCTCTAAAATATTAATCGCAACCAGGTTTAATTGACTGTTTCAGTGTGGTCCCACATTACTACTTGGTCCAAGCCAGAAAAAGGCCAGGATCTGGCCAACAAGTATGCGAAAAATGCGAAAGTACGGGCCAGATAAGGGCAAATCCGAGACCTAACCGAGACATAACCTGCGTTATCCTCTAAAATACTATTCGGAACCAGGTTTAATTGACCGTTTCGGTGTGGAATGTCGTTACTACGTGATACAAACCAGAAAAAGCCCAGGATCTGGCCAACAAGTATACGAAAAATGCAAAAGTACGAGCCAGATGATGGCAAATCCCAGACCTAACCGAGACATAACCGGCGTTATCCTCTAAAATATTAATCGCCACCAGGTTTAATTGACTGTTTCGGTGTGGTACCGCATTTCTACGTGATCAAAACCAGAAAAAACGCAGGATCTCGCCAACAAGTATGCGAAAAATGCTAATGTATGTGGCAGATGATTGCAAATACCAGACGTATCCCAGACCTAACCAGCGTTCTCCTCTAAAATACTAATCGGAACGAGCTTTTATTTACAGTCTCAGAGTGGTACCACATTACTACGTGATCCAAACTAGAAAAAGGCCAGAATCTGGCCAACAAGTAAGCGAAAAATGCGAAAGTACGAGCTAGATGAGGGCAAATACCAGACCTAACCCAGACATAGCCGGCGTTATCCTCTAAAATATTAATCGGAACCAGGTTTATTTGACTGTTTCAGTGTGGTACCACATTACTACGTGGTCCAAGCCTGAAAAAGGCCAGGATCTGGCCATCAAGTAATGCGAAAAATGCGAAATTACGATCCAGATGTGTGAAAATCCCAGACCTAACCGAGACATATCCGGCGTTATCCTCTAAAATATTAATCGCAGCCAGGTTTAATTGACTGTTTCAGTGTGGTACCACATTTCTACGTGATCCAAACCAGCAAAAAGCCTAGGATCGGGCCAACAAGTTTACGAAAAATGCGAAAGTACGAGCCAAATGAGGGCAAATACTAGACCTAACCCAGACATAACCGGCGTTATCCTCTAAAATATTAATCGCAACCAGGTTTAATTGACTGTTTCGGTGTGGTACCACATTACTACGTGGATCGAGCCAGAAAAGAACCCAGGATGTAGCAAACAAGTATGCCAAAAATGCGAAAGTATGTGGCAGATGATTGCAAATACCAGACGTGACCCAGACATAACCAGCGTTATCCTCCAAAATATTAATCGCAACCAGATTTAATTGACTGTTTCAGTATGGTACCGCACTACTACGTGATCGAAACCAGAAACAGGCCAGGATCTTGCCAATAAGTGTGCGAAAATTGCGGAAGTACGAGACAGATGAGGGCAAATCCCCGACCTAACCGAGAAATAACCGGAGTTATCCTCTAAAATATTAATCGAAACCAGGTTTAATTGACTGTTTCAGTGTGGCCCCACATTACTACGTGATCCAAACCAGAAGAAGCCCAGGATCTGACCAACAAGTATGCGAGAAATGCGAAAGTACGAGCCAGATGGGGGCAAATCCCAGACCTAACCGAGACATAACCGGCGTTATCCTCTAAAATATTAATCGAAACCAGGTTTAATTGACTGTTTCAGTGTGGTCCCACATCACTACGTGATCCAAACCAGAAGAAGCCCAGGATCTGACCAACAAGTATGCGAGAAATGCGAAAGTACGAGCCAGATGGGGGCAAATCCCAGACCTAACCGAGACATAACCGGCGTTATCCTCTAAAATATTAATCGCAACCAGGTTTAATTGACTGTTTCGGTGTGGAACCTCATTACTACGTGATCCAAACCAGAAAAAACCCAGGATCTGGACAACAAGAATGCGAAAAAAGGGAAAGTACGGGCCAGATAAGGGCAAATCCCAGACCTAACCGAGACATAACCTGGGTTATCCTCTAAAATACTATTCGGAACCAGCCTCTATTGACTGTTTCAGTGTGGTACCACATTACTACGTGATACAGAGCAGAAAAAGCCCAGGATCTGGCCAACAAGTATGCGAAAAATACGAAAGCACGAGACAGATGAGGGCAAATCCCAGACCTAACCGAGACACAACCGGCGTTATCCGCTAAAATATTAATCGCCACCAGGTTTAATTGACTGTTTCGGTGTGGTACCGCATAACTACGTGATCCAAACCAGAAAAAACGCAGGATCTCGCCAACAAGTATGCGAAAAAAGCGAAAGTATGAACCAGATGATTGCAAATACCAGAACTAACCGAGACATAACCAGCGTTATCCTCTAAAACACTATTCGTGTTAAAATAGGTACGAGTATGTGCAAAGGTTGTGAAAAGACCTTGTCTCGTACCCTTTAACGAAGTTTGGTCCGGATCACGAGGGATTGGGAATATGGGGGAAAGTGAATGTACTGTTTATAATTTTCTTTCGCCTAGTCCAATGGACTGGCCGTTTATTAAGGTGAAAGATTCAAAAATTAGATAAACGTAAAAAAGAAAATTAACGAAAATTAAATTTATATTTGTGATTTTTTAAAAATTGCAGGAAAAAACCCCGAGCTGATGGCTCGGGGAAAAAAACCTGCGCCGCCGTCGGCCCCTACGGCTCTCGTCTCGGTCTTCTGTAATCAAAAGAAATACCGAAATCCGGCGGTTAATACCTGACTACGCTCGGTGCGTTGTCTGACTCGCTCTAATCCCCTCGCTCCTCCTTCCGTTTACGGTAAACAGGAGCGGGATTCTTACACAGCGATACACAACTGTGTTAGTGGACTGTATTATTATTTCAACGTTTCAGATTTTGGAAACGTTGAATTGCAGATGGGGAAGACGAGATTCTAATGTCTATCTTCCCACTGCTGCAGGCTTGGTTTTTGCAGGAGAGGACAACAAGTGGAGGTTGTAAGGCTCCAAAGGTTGTCAACTCCGCGGTCCCTCGCCGTTCCCTGGTCCGTACGGGACCGGTGTGATGCAGAGCCTTAACTGCGCAGAAGCGACTGATTATTAAGGTTCTAACACCACGGTGCCCTTTGAACGTAGTTCTACGTCGAGTGTCCGTACCCACTGACGATCTGGAACCCACGCTCGAGCAGGTCGAAACTAGCCGAGATATTTACCCAGGCAATGCCAATAAGGCCCCTATCGGGTGTTATCCCAAACTTTTGTTTCGACCCTGGAAAACGACAAACCCAACCCAGGGATTTTGCAACGAAGGCTCCCTGTAGGTTGGGGTTCTGACCCGTACAATAGCCAAGCAGAGAATCAAGAAATTCTCTCGGTTCTCAAACACGACCACTGATTTCAGCAATACGTGTTTGTCCGTCACAACGGTGGCGATAATCAAGCACTGTTTAAGTGCAATCTGATTATATTCAGCCACCGATGGCGGGTTATGAAAATTACTCAAGTTATCGAGTAAATTTTCCCGTTCCTATGGTTCAGTTACCGCGGAAATCGAGATATTCTCACGAAACCGTAGGGTACGAAATTCGACTGGACGTGATTCTTTCGAATCCGCAGCAGTCTCTGTCTTGTACCGTTTCGGTTAAGTGGATCCACGATCGTATTAGACGAATCTAATTAATCGTATGTATCGATTCCGACAGATTGACGAGGTCGGCTCAGGCGATCCGCACTCGTCGAGAACCAGATAGCAAGTGCTCCCGAGACATACCTGCTTAACCGTGGCCACGAGGGAGGGGAAATTTTCATCTCGTGGCGCTATCTGGTCTAAGCTGTCTGTCTCTTATTAATTTTGTATCCTCTCTGTAATTTTGGCGTATGAACACGTGTTCTCAGGGAACCGTTACTAGGCCGATCGCGTGATTTGTATCGAAAGTAAGTTTGTAGTTTTTCTACACGGTATTGCTCGAAACATATTACGCCGCAGAGAAGGCTCTGGAATGTCGCGTAAACTGAGAATACCGTATAAGAAACTTTCTGCTTTTTCTATCGATCACGCGACGGTTTAACCGACTTTTCAAACAACGAATTAACGCGTTATTTAAACATACCGCCCCCCTTGCACGGTCCGTGCAATAAACAAAGGAGCGGTAATTCGCGGTTTTTTCGACACAGAGAGGATTTTGTTCACTTAATTAACAAAATTAAGTTACTTACTTCGACGATGACGCCTGGCTGCTTGCCTGCTGCTCCTGCAGCAGCTTCAGGGAGGTGAGGACCACCTCCGTTAGGGAGTTGTCCCGCCGCTGGCCATCACCGGAGGGTTGCCGGGCCCTCGCCCTTGCCTTTCGTCGCTGCTCACTGCGGCGCCAGGACCTCCCTGTTTCCCGGGGCACCGGGTTCTCCCTGACTGGCCGCTTCCTCGACGAGGTCGGCTTTGTCGGCGGGGGCGGCCCGGTTGGCGTTGGTGGCGGCTGAACGGCCGTTGTCGTCGCGCTCTTTCGGGCCTTTAGCGGCCGAAAGTTACAGGCGACGAGCCGGCCACATGGTGCCCATTTTAGATGAAAGTGGCCGCCTTCGGCCGGACATTTATATCGTTTGGTGGTCCACGGTATATGGGCCGGCACACGTATTAACTCCGGCCCCATGTATACGTCGTAGGTCGGCAAAGTGCCGACGGTGGCGGCTGGCGGTTCTTTTTCGGGATCCGCTGCCTCGGTGGTCCTGTTTTCTGGGGCGGTTGAAGTCGAGGCCACTGCCTCGGGCACCTCCGCCTCCTTGGTGGTTTTGGGGGCGAACACTTCCCCCAATTTGAGGAGGCGCCCAAACTGCGCCTCCATTTCCGGGTCAATACGGTTGGACCCCACTACCGTTATTACACTCTCGTCGCTCGACATTGTTTCCGCTTGATTTGATCCGGAACTGAACCGATTCGGTCCGCGGATCCTGCTTTTAAAGCCGTGGATCCCGGGGAATCGGGGAATCGCTCCCTTCCTCAATTCTTGACGGGATGGTAGGGTATGGTACCCCTCTGTCCGTATCCCTCAGCTGAGACTTGTAGAACGTGTGAGACAACACCAGGATTGTGTCAATGGTCTTTCTCACTCTACTGTGTCTCTTTGTCTAGCGGAATTCGGGATCTCTTATGTCCCGATAGCGTCGTCGACGTTTGTTGTCGTTACCGACTCTTCCACGGGCAATTTACACAGACGTGTAATAGGACGTGTGTAGGTGGACGTTGCTGTGCGAACTTGAACTACACGCACACGCCTGTCTTTACCCGGGAATGTTTCCTCGATTCTCCCCATTTCCCATTGATTTGGGGGGAGAAGAGGGTTTTGCACTAACACCAAATCGTTTGGTTTTAGCTGTGCGTGGGCGGTATGCCACTTATAGCGGTTCTGGAGGTGCGTGAGATAATCACGCGTCCAATGCCTCCAGAGTTGCTCGTGGAATTTCTGTATCGCTCTCCAACGTGTAAGGCGGGAGAGTTTTTCAGTTTCCACGGACTCGAACGGAAGTGCATTTATCGGACTTCCGATCAAGAAGTGGCCCGGTGTGAGAGGCGCATAATCCTCAGGGTTATCGCTTAAAGCGGAAATCGGTCGAGAATTCAAGCTCGCTTCGATCTTGCAGAGTAATGTCTGCATTTCCTCGCTTGTAGGCGCGAAATCGCCGAGGGTGCGTTTGGGGTGATGTTTCACCGATTTCACACCGGCTTCTTGCATACCGCCGAAATGAGGTGCACTAGGTGGATTAAATTTCCACGTAATACCCTTCTGGCCGCACTTATTGCGCATTTCCTGTGTATTGTACACGATATTGAAATGTTCTCGCAATTCTCGATCCGCTCCGACGAAGTTTGTTCCGTTGTCACTGAACATGCAGGACGGAACTCCTCGACGGGCGATAAATCGATCCAAGGCGGCCAAAAATGCACTTGTTGTGTAATTATGCACGAGTTCGATATGCACGGCTCTTGTAGCGAAGCAGACGAACACTGCTATGTAAGCTTTATGAGCTGCTTTTCCTCGACCGGCGGAGTCGCGGACACGGTATGGTCCAGCGTAATCTACTCCGCAGTTCGAAAAAACTCGTGCCTCGCGACTGCGTTCCGGAATTAAATCCTGCATTATCTGCGTAGAGGCGTTTGCTTGCCATCTCACGCATCGTATGCAATTATGGATAACCGTACGCGCCGCGTTACGACAACCGATGATCCAGAATTTCTGTCTCACCGTGTACATGGTTAATTGCAAACCCCCGTGTAACGTATCAACGTGACATTGCCGGATTATCATGTTAGAAACATGATGCTTTGGCAGAATTACCGGGTGTTTTGTTTCCCATGCAAGTGCTGCATTCTCCAGCCTTCCACCCACTCGCAAGACGTCTTTTTCGTCGAGGAAAGGGTTGAGGCTTTTTAACGGAGACTTTGCAGGAATTCCCTTCCGCTTTTTTAAGCTTTGGTACTCTTCCGCAAAGTGCATGCGTTGTAAATAGCGCACAATTCTTTCTGTTGCACGCTGTAATTCCGGTGCTTCGACGATTTTGGCACCGAAAGACCGCCGCTCCCCGTCCCACGTTCTTTTTAGTCGAAGACAGTAGGCGGTTACGCGGAGTAGCTTACTCCATTTGGAAAATCGGAATACAAAATCCCATTCCTTTTGTGGAGTTGCTACGAGGGTATGCGATACGCGCTTACCCTCCTCGGTCTCGATCGAAGCGGGCATTTTTGGCCAATTTTCTTCCGCTTGTCGAAGCCACGTCGGCCCGGAAATCCAGAGCTCCGACTGAAGGAGTTCCGACGCGTCCACCCCACGCGAATTTAGATCCGCGGGGTTCGAGCGCGTGAGAACATGATGCCATTCAGCGTTCGGGAGTAATGTCTGGATTTTCGACACTCGGTTGGCGATTACAACCTTCCATGTCGATGCATGCTTCCTTAACCAAGCCAATGCAATCGTGGAATCTGTCCAGCAGATTACGCGGTGCACTTTTATCGGAAGTGACCGCTGCACGTGCACCACCAGCTCGGAGAGGAGTGCCGCCCCGTTTAATTCGAGGACTGGGATGGACTGCGTTTTAATCGGAGCGACTCGCGTTTTTGCCATCAGCAACGTCGTAAAAATTTCGTTGCTTATCGTCGTCACGCGTAAATACGTGACGGCCGAATAGGCTGCGAGCGAAGCGTCGCAGAATCCATGCAATTCTACTGACACCGTATCAGCTCCGAAACGTATCCATCTAGGAATTTTTAGCTCCTTTAAGCTGCTCCAATCCGTACAGAACGCATTCCACGTTTTTTGCGTATTCGCGGAGATTTGATCGTCCCACTGGATTTTCTCCAGCCACTGAGACTGCATCAAAATCTTCGCGCGAATTACAACCGACGAGAGCCAGCCGAGCGGATCGAAGAGCTTGGCAATTTCCGAAAACAAATTTCTTTTTGTCATCGGTGATGCCGAGGGTTGGAACCGTTGGAGATTGAAATAGAAATAATCTCCAGACGGTATCCATCGTAAACCGAGCACTTTTAGTTCAGAATCATCGAACAAAGTGAGGTCAACGGCGTGGGAGTGAGCGCTGTGGGGAATATTTCGCAATAATTGTGGCGAATTTCCTGCCCACTTCCTCAGCTCAAACCCGCCTCCTTGGAGGAGCTCGCAGACTTGTGTGCGGATTTTCTCCAACAAGGATTTATCAGGTGCTCCCAGGAATACATCGTCGACGTAGATGTCCTTCTCGAGAATCGGAGCGGCAAGCGGAAATTTCTTTCCATCCTGTTCCTTTAATTCGAGGAGGGTACGCATCGACAAGTACGGGGCGCACGCCGTTCCGTATGTAACGGTATTTAACTCGAACGCTACCAGCTGTTCGGTTTCGGGTGCATTCCATACTATGCATTGAAAACGACGATCCTCAGGGGCGACGAGAATCTGTCGAAACATCTTCTCGATATCAGCCACCAACACGTATTCGTACAAACGCCATCTCGTTAATACCGAGGTAATATCGTTTTGTAATTTCGGACCTACGTGTAGGATGTCGTTTAGGGAGCGTCCACCCACTGTCCTGCTGGTCGCATTAAAGACGACTCGCAATTTGGTGGTCGCGCTGTCCGTGCGAATGACCGCTCGGTGCGGAATGTAAAGTCTAGTTTGGTCAATAGGTTCGATACGCGACATATGACCTAAAGACTCGTATTCCGCTAGAAACTCTGCGTATTCTTTACCGAGAGTCGGATTCGTGTCCAGTTTCTTCCTCAGTCTTGTGAGAGCGGAAAGCGCGATATGGAAGGAATTTCCCAACGCTTCTTCCGGTCTCGGGCAATTGAGGGGGAGTCGGACTACAAACCGCCCAGTTTCGTCACGGGTAACGGTTTTTTGAAAGAATGCTTCGCACTCCTCTTCTGCTTTGGTATGCGTGGAGGTTGCGGGAATTTCTTCCATTTCCCAGAACTTTCGAACCGCTTGATCCAGCGATTCGAGTACGGTGCAGTGCAGCGACTGCACCGTGTTCTGCGCACCACTTGCTGCGTTTGTCGGCCCGGATATCACCCAGCCGAATGCAGTTTCTTGTGCAATGGGACCTGCATCGTTTATGCGACGGAATCCCGCTCGCATAATCTGTGCGTATAAGTCCGCACCGATCAAAATTTCAATGGTTTGATCCGATGCGGGGTCGGGGTCGGCAAGCGGTAATTCCAGGAACGCTTCGTATCCGAGCGTTCCTACCGATGGAGTCGCGTAGGTCGTGATTTGAGGCACGACGTACGCATCAGCCACACACATCGGTTTCTCACCGTCTTTTGCGCCGAGACTCATTCCGACACTGTACTTTATCGATCGGGTTCGGTCACCCCCTAGGCCCGTCACCGTAGCTGGGGTTTTCCTCCGCGCGAGTTTGAGGTCATTCACCAAACTCGCGGATATGAAGGACGTTTCCGATCCTTGATCGAGTAGGGCGCGCGCGATTCGCGTCGTGCCATTTTTGCCGAACACTTTAACTCGGGCGGTCGCTAATAGCACTGGCCTCGGTGCGCCTGTACCAAGAGCGGTACAGTGCGACGTAGAGGCGGGCGTTGTTTTAACACTCGCCGAAGTGTTGGGTTTCGGCCTCGATTTCGTAGGCCGACGGGATTGGTCATTAAGACGCTGCTCTTCCCGGTTGCCGACCTCACTTTTTGGTAACGGCTTAGTCGGTTGAGCTTCCCGTTTTACCTCGAAGTGCAGCAGGGAATGGTGCATCCCGCCGCACGTCGTACATGCCGTGGAATTTTTGCATTTGGTCACCGTATGAGTGGTGCCCAGGCACTGGATGCACCACCGGCGACCTTTCACATACTGACTGCGCATTTTTGCAGTCAATATTGCAAAATTTCGGCAGTTCGGCAAACTGTGCGGCCCGTTACAGAATCCGCACAATTGAGTGGGCGTTGTTCCAACCTGCCTGACGTTATCGGAACCCGTTCGTCGTGGCTGTTCAGCCTGGACGTTTTCCATGACAACGTTATGGCTTCTCACGTTCTTCGAGGCGGCGCTGACTTTCCACGCCGCGCTTCGATTACGCGTGGATTTTGTTGGAAGCCCCAAGGCAGCTTTTCTGCGCTCCTCGTTCATGGAGAGCAAGGCACGTGACCGTTTGTCCACGAATTTCCTTACGTCCTCGAACGTAGGATAATCGGGCGAGAGGTCTAGCGTTTTTTGCCATTCCAGCTCCATTTCGGGGGTGAAGTGTTGCTTCACCCAATGAGCGAGCAGCCAGTCTCGTTGCTGTTCTGGTGTGCCCTTTGTATCCAGAACAGCGATTGCTTGGGTGCAACCCACGGTCACTTGTTGCATGCTGGACAAGTCGTTCATATCGATGGGCTTCAGATATAGAAGCTTGTCCAGTAGTTTCCCAGTGACTATGCGTGGGAGGCCGAATTCGGTCTTCAGCCTCGTCCACGCTTCCGTGAAGTTGCGACCCACGACTGGAAGGGAAGCAACGATTGCTGCAGCCGGCCCCTCAAGGCAGGCATTTAGAAAATACAATCGTTGGATGTCTCCCAACGCAGCATTGTTAATTACCCCGGCGGTAAACAGATCCTCAAAGTGTTCCCACTCTCGAGGATCACCTCCGAATTTGGGTATTCGCTGCTTGGGGAGCTCGATCGGTACGTTGCATGGTTCGACCGACACCGCTGTTCTTTTGTCAGTGGTGAGTCGGTCGATTTCCGTGCTTACGAGATCCATGTATTCGTGGAAATCGTTTTCGGCGGCTACGTAATATTCTGTTTAAAGAAATCGTAGTTTTGTCTTTGCGCCGGCTTTAAGAGCTTGCGCACGGCCGTATACCGATCGTTTAACTCCTTCCATTGTGTTTTGGCAAAATCGAGCTTTTCCTCGAGAAGTCTCACCGAGTAATTCGCTCTGCCAGTTTTTCTCAGGTTAGTACCCAATTTGCTTAGGCGGTAGGTGATTTCGCACATGGTCTCTATGTGCTCATCAGCTTCCGTCCACATGGTTTCTTTAGCCACGGCCATTGTTGGGTTTTATCGAGGATTAATCAGCTCGAACTAACCTCTCACGTGGATATTCGACACGTGTGATTTACTGTACCTTTCCCAATTCCTCTCAACCTCGTGTTAAATCCGGCTCGAAGGACCTTTGTTAAAATAGGTACGAGTATGTGCAAAGGTTGTGAAAAGACCTTGTCTCGTACCCTTTAACGAAGTTTGGTCCGGATCACGAGGGATTGGGAATATGGGGGAAAGTGAATGTACAGTTTATAATTTTCTTTCGCATAGTCCAATGGACTGGCCGTTTATTAAGATGAAAGATTCAAAAATTAAATAAACGTAAAAAAGAAAATTAACGAAAATTAAATTTATATTTGTGATTTTTTAAAAATTTAAAAATACCTGACAACGCTCGGTGCGTTGTCTGACTCGCTCTAATCCCCTCGCTCCTCCTTCCGTTTACGGTAAACAGGAGCGGGATTCTTACACAGCGATACACAACTGTGTTAGTGGACTGTATTATTATTTCAACGTTTCAGATTTTGGAAACGTTGAATTGCAGATGGGGAAGACGAGATTCTAATGTCTATCTTCCCACTGCTGCAGGCTTGGTTTTTGCAGGAGAGGACAACAAGTGGAGGTTGTAAGGCTCCAAAGGTTGTCAACTCCGCGGTCCCTCGCCGTTCCCTGGTCCGTACGGGACCGGTGTGATGCAGAGCCTTAACTGCGCAGAAGCGACTGATTATTAAGGTTCTAACACCACGGTGCCCTTTGAACGTAGTTCTACGTCGAGTGTCCGTACCCACTGACGATCTGGAACCCACGCTCGAGCAGGTCGAAACTAGCCGAGATATTTACCCAGGCAATGCCAATAAGGCCCCTATCGGGTGTTATCCCAAACTTTTGTTTCGACCCTGGAAAACGACGAACCCAATCCAGGGATTTTGCAACGAAGGCTCCCTGTAGGTTGGGGTTCTGAACCGTACAATAGCCAAGCAGAGAATCAAGAAATTCTCTCGGTTCTCAAACACGACCACTGATTTCAGCAATACGTGTTTGTCCGTCACAACGGTGGCGATAATCAAGCACTGTTTAAGTGCAATCTGATTATATTCAGCCACCGATGGCGGGTTATGAAAATTACTCAAGTTATCGAGTAAATTTTCCCGTTCCTATGGTTCAGTTACCGCGGAAATCGAGATATTCTCACGAAACCGTAGGGTACGAAATTCGACTGGACGTGATTCTTTCGAATCCGCAGCAGTCTCTGTCTTGTACCGTTTCGGTTAAGTGGATCCACGATCGTATTAGACGAATCTAATTAATCGTATGTATCGATTCCGACAGATTGACGAGGTCGGCTCAGGCGATCCGCACTCGTCGAGAACCAGATAGCAAGTGCTCCCGAGACATACCTGCTTAACCGTGGCCACGAGGGAGGGGAAATTTTCATCTCGTGGCGCTATCTGGTCTAAGCTGTCTGTCTCTTATTAATTTTGTATCCTCTCTGTAATTTTGGCGTATGAACACGTGATCTCAGGGAACCGTTACTAGGCCGATCGCGTGATTTGTAGCGAAAGTAAGTTTGTAGTTTTTCTACACGGTATTGCTCGAAACATATTACGCCGCAGAGAAGGCTCTGGAATGTCGCGTAAACTGAGAATACCGTATAAGAAACATTCTGCTTTTTCTATCGATCACGCGACGGTTTAACCGACTTTTCAAACAACGAATTAACGCGTTATTTAAACAATTCGAAACCAGGTTTAATTGACTGTTTCAGTGTGGTCCCACATTACTACGTGATCCAAACCAGAAGAAGCCCAGGATCTGGCCGACAGGTATGCGAAAAATGCGAAAGTGCGAGCCAGATGAGGGCAAATCCCAGACCTAACCAAGACATAACCGGCGTTATCCTCTAAAATATTAATCGCAACCAGGTTTAATTGACTGTTTCGTTGTGGAACCTCATTACTACGGGATCCAAAACAGAAAAAACCCAGGATCTGGCCAACAAATATGCGAAAAACGCGAAAGTATGAGCCAGATGATTGCAAGTACCAGAACTAACCCAGACATAGCCAGCGTTATCCTCTCAAATACTACTCGGAACCAGCTTCTATTGACACTTTCAGTGTGGTAACACATTACTACGTGATACAAACCAGAAAAAGCCCAGGATCTGGCCAACAAGTATGCGAAAAATGCAAAAGCACGAGCCAGATGAGGGCAAATCGCAGACTTAACCGAGACATAACCGGCGTTATCCTCTAAAATATTAATCGCAACCAGGTTTAATTGACTGTTTCTGTGTGGAAACTCATTACTACGGGATCCAAACCAGAAAAAACCCAAGATCTGGCCAACAAGTATGCGAAAAATGCGAAAGTACGGTCCAGATAAGGCCAAATCCCAGACCTAACCGGGAGATAAACGGCGTTATCCTCTAAAATATTAATCGCAACCAGGTTTACCTGACTGTTTCGGTATGGAACCCCATTACTACGGGATCCAAACCAGAAAAAACGCAGGATCTGGACAACAAATATGCGAAAAACGCGAAAGTATGAGCCAGATGATAGCAAATACCAGAACAAACCCAGACATAGCCAGCGTTATCCTCTAAAATACTAGTCGGAACCAGCTTCTATAGACTGTTTCAGTGTGGTACCACATTACTACGTGATCCAAACCAGAAGAAGCCCAGGATCTGGCCGACAGGTATGCGAAAAATGCGAAAGTGCGAGCCAGATGAGGGCAAATCCCAGACCTAACCAAGACATAACCGGCGTTATCCTCTAAAATATTAATCGCAACCAGGTTTAATTGACTGTTTCGTTGTGGAACCTCATTACTACGGGATCCAAAACAGAAAAAACCCAGGATCTGGCCAACAAATATGCGAAAAACGCGAAAGTATGAGCCAGATGATTGCAAGTACCAGAACTAACCCAGACATAGCCAGCGTTATCCTCTCAAATACTATTCGGAACCAGCTTCTATTGACACTTTCAGTGTGGTAACACATTACTACGTGATACAAACCAGAAAAAGCCCAGGATCTGGCCAACAAGTATGCGAAAAATGCAAAAGCACGAGCCAGATGAGGGCAAATCGCAGACTTAACCGAGACATAACCGGCGTTATCCTCTAAAATATTAATCGCAACCAGGTTTAATTGACTGTTTCTGTGTGGAAACTCATTACTACGGGATCCAAACCAGAAAAAACCCAAGATCTGGCCAACAAGTATGCGAAAAATGCGAAAGTACGGTCCAGATAAGGCCAAATCCCAGACCTAACCGGGAGATAAACGGCGTTATCCTCTAAAATATTAATCGCAACCAGGTTTACCTGACTGTTTCGGTATGGAACCCCATTACTACGGGATCCAAACCAGAAAAAACGCAGGATCTGGACAACAAATATGCGAAAAACGCGAAAGTATGAGCCAGATGATAGCAAATACCAGAACAAACCCAGACATAGCCAGCGTTATCCTCTAAACTACTAGTCGGAACCAGCTTCTATAGACTGTTTCAGTGTGGTACCACATTACT
Source organism: Colletes latitarsis (assembly GCF_051014445.1). NCBI lineage: Eukaryota > Metazoa > Arthropoda > Insecta > Hymenoptera > Colletidae > Colletes > Colletes latitarsis. The sequence goes on from NC_135137.1 coordinate 6,750,453, forward strand.
ACGTGATACAAACCAGAAAAAGCCCAGGATCTGGCCAACAAGTATGCAAAAAATGCGAAAGTACGAGCCAGATGAGGGCAAATCGCAGACTTAACCGAGACATAACCGGCGTTATCCTCTAAAATATTAATCGCAACCAGGTTTAATTGACCGTTTCGGTGTGCTACCGCATTACTACGTGACGCAAACCAGAAAAAGCCCAGGATCTTGCCAACAAGTATGCGAGAAACGCGAAAGTATGAGCCAGATGATTGCAAATACCAGAACTAACCCAGACATAACCAGCGTTATCGTCTAAAATACTAACCGGAACCAGCTTTTATTGATTGTCTCAGTGTGGTACCACATTACTACGTGATCCTAACAATAGAAAAACCCAGGATCTGGCCATTCAAGTATGCGAAAAATGCGAAAGTACGGGCCAGATGGGGGCAAATCCCAGACCTAACCGAGACATATCCTGCGTTGTCCTCTAAAATTTTAATCGCAACCAGGTTTAATTGACTGTTTCAGTGTGGTACCACATTACTACGTGATCCTAACAATAGAAAAACACAGGGTCTGGCCATTCAAGTATGCGAAAAATGCGAAAGTACGGGCCAGATGAGGGCATATCCCATACCTAACCGAGATATAACCGGCAATATCCTCTAAAATATTAATCGAAACCAGGTTTAATTGACTGTTTCTGTGTGGAAACTCATTACTACGGGATCCAAACAAGAAAAAACCCAAGATCTGGCCAACAAGTATGCGAAAAATGCGAAAGTACGGGCCAGATAAGGCCAAATCCCAGACCTAACCGAGACATAACCTGCGTTATCCTCTAAAATACTATTCGGAACCAGGTTTAATTGACTGTTTCGGTGTGGAATGTCATTACTACGTGATACAAACCAGAAAAAGCCCAGGATCTGGCCAACAAGTATGCGAAAAATGCGAAAGTACAAGCCAGATGAGGGCAAATTACAGACTTAACCGAGACATAACCGGCGTTATCCTCTAAAATATTAATCGCAACCAGGTTTAGTCGACTGTTTCGGTGTGCTACCGCATTACTACGTGACACAAACCAGAAAAAGCCCAGGATCTTGCCAACAAGTATGCGAGAAACGCGAAATTACGATCCAGATTAGTGAAAATCCCAGACCTAACCGTGACATAACCGGCTTTATCCTCTAAAATATTAATCGCAACCAGGTTTAATTGACTGTTTCAGTGTGGTCCCACATTACTACTTGGTCCAAGCCAGAAAAAGGCCAGGATCTGGCCAACAAGTATGCGAAAAATGCGAAAGTACGGGCCAGATGAGGGCAAATCCCAGACCTAACCGAGAGATAACCGGCGTTATCCTCTAAAATATTAATCGCAACCAGGTTTAATTGACTGTTTCGGTGTGGAACCCCATTACTACGGGATCCAAACCAGAAAAAACACAGGATCTGGCCAACAAATATGCGAAAAACGCGAAAGTATGAGCCAGATGATAGCAAATACCAGAACAAACCCAGACATAGCCAGCGATATCCTCTAAAATACTATTCGGAACCATCTTCTACTAACTGTTTCAGTGTGGTACCACATTACTACGTGATACAAACCAGAAAAAGCCCAGGATCTGGCCAACAAGTATGCGAAAAATGCGAAAGTACGAGCCAGATGAGGGCAAATCCCAGACCTAACCGAGACATAACTTGCGTTATCCTCTAAAATACTATTCGGAACAAGGTTTAATTGACTGTTTCGGTGTGGAATGTCATTACTACGTGATACAAACCAGAAAGAGCCCAGGATCTGGCCAACAAGTATGCGAAAAATGCGAAAGTACGAGCCAAATAAGGGCATATCCCAGAACTAACCGAGACATAACCTGCGTTATCCTCTAAAATACTAATCAGAACCAGCTTTTATTGACTGTTTCCGTGTGGTACCACATTTCTACGTGATCCAAACCAGCAAAAAGCCCAGGATCGGGCCAACAAGTATACGAAAAATGCGAAAGTACGGGCCAGATGAGGGCAAATCCCAGACCTAGCCGAGACATAGCCTGCGTTATCATCTAAAATACTAATCGAAACCAGTTTCTATTGACTGTTTCAGTGTGGTACCACATTATTACGTGATCCAATCCAGAAAAAGCCCAGGATCTGCCCAACAGGTATGAGAAAAATACGAAAGTACGAGCCAAATGAGGGCAAATACTAGACCTAACCCAGACATAACCGGCGTTATCCTCTAAAATATTAATCGCAACCAGGTTTAATTGGCTGTATCGGTGTGGAACTTCATTATTACGGGATCCAAACCAGAAAAAACCCAGCATCTGGCCATCAAGTATGCGAAAAAAACGAAAGTATGAGCCAGATGATTGCAAATACCAGAACTAACCCAGACATAACCAGCGTTATCCTCTAAAACACTAATCGGAACCAGCTTTTATTGACTGTTTCAGTGTGGGACCACATTACTACGTGATCCAAACCAGCAAAAAGCCTAGGATCTGGCCAACAAGTATGTAAAAATGCGAAAGTACGGGCCAGATGAGGGCAAATCCCAGACCTAACCGAGAGATAACCGGCGTTATCGTCTAAAATATTAATCGCAACCAGGTTTAATTGACTGTTTCAGAGTGGTCCCACATTGCTACGTGATCCAAACCAGAAGAAGCCCAGGATCTGGCCAAGAAGTATGCAAAAAATGCGCAAGTACGAGCCAGATGAGGGCAAATCCCAGACCTAACCGAGAGATAACCGGCGTTATCCTCTAAAATATTAATCGCAACCAGGTTTAATTGACTGTTTCGGTGTGCTACCGCATTACTACGTGACACAAACAAGAAAAAGCCCAGGACCTTGCCAACAAGTATGCGAGAAACGCGAAAGTATGAGCCAGATGATTGCAAATACCAGAACTAACCCTGACATAACCAGCGTTATCGTCTAAAATACTAATCGGAACCAGCTTTTATTGACTGTCTCAGTGTGGTACCACATTACTACGTGATCCTAACAACAGAAAAACCCAGGTTCTGGCCATTCAAGTATGCGAAAAATGCGAAAGTACGGGCCAGATGAGGGCAAATCCCAGACCTAACCGAGACATAACCGGCGTTATCCTCTAAAATATTAATCGAAACCAGGTTTAATTGACTGTTTCGGTGTGGTCCCACATTACAACGTGATCCAAACCAGTAGAAGCCCAGGATCTGGCCAACAAGTATGCGAAAAATGCGAAAGTACGAGCCAGATGAGGGCAAATTGCAGACTTAACCGAGACATAAACGGCGTTATCCTCTAAAATTTTAATTGCAACCAGGTTTAATTGACTGTTTCAGTGTGATACCACATTACTACGTGATCCTAACAATATAAAAACACAGGATCTGGCCATTCAAGTATTTTTTTTTTTTTTTTTTTTTTTCTCGTGGGGAAAATCTTCGAAAGACTCCCTCCCACCTCCTTGGGGAGAGGTGGGAGGTGTGTGTGGGATTCCCCGCGCCCGTACAACGACAGGCGCGGGACCTACCCACTAAAAACCCCACGGTGACCCTACGGCACGCTTTGGGAGGATACCGGGAATCGCTCGAAGCATTCTTCCGGTATCCTCCCCGTGCCCGCGCTTTCGCGCCCATCCCCCGGGGGGACAATCGGTCCCCCCAGTAGACACACTGCCTCATAGCGGCGGGACGGGGCCACTCCATCCCGCCGCTATCCGTCCCGGGGCCGCGTTTAGTGGCGGCTGCGAGCCCCAACTCGCAACCGCCCGCGACCCCGTTTTCACCCCTCGGCGGCCGGGCGTTCATGGCCGCACCAGACCGCCGAGGGTGCCTCCCCTTGCGTCGGACCGGTAGGGGGAGGCACTCCTACCCCCAACCGGTCCGACCCGGCGCCGCCTGGCGGGAGGAGGGTCCCCTCAGGACCCCCCTCCCAGCCTAGGTCATCCGCCACGCCGAGGCGGCCGCCCGCGACGCCTCGCGACCGGGCGACGACCTCGGGCCACCGCACGAGCGCGAGCTTCAGCGCGCCGCTGAAGCTCGCGCTCCCTCCCCGCGGCCTCCTTCTGCAACATTACGTTCTCGCAGAAGGAGGCCACGGCCCTCCACTTCTCCTCGCTGCCGAGCATGGCGCGCACCACGCCCGGCAGCGAGACATCGCGCCCGACGACGCCGACCAGGACACGGCGCTCCCCCTCCCACGCGGGGCATACCTCCAGGGTATGATCCGCCGTGTCCTGCTCAGCGTCGCAGTGGCAGCAACGCGCCGTCGGCTCCTTCCCTATCCGGCACAGGTATCTTCCGAAGCTGCCATGCCCGGAAAATACCTGTGCCAGCCGGTAGGTGAGGCTGCCATGGCCTCTGTCCAGCCACTCCTTCAGGAGTGGCCGAACAGCCCCGACAGTCCGGTGCCCCGCGGTTGGCAGAGCCAGCCGCTCCTGCCACGCGAGCAACACGGACTGCCGGGCCTGGCGCTTCAAATCGCACCAAGCAGGTTCCTGCCCGCCCGGGACAGCCCCCACCTCCGCGCGACGGTCGACGCGGTGCCGGTACATCACCGCGTGCGACCGCGCGAGCAGGTCCATGGGCGGCATCCCCGCTAGAACCGTCGCCGCCTCATGTGACATGGTCCGATACCCGCGGACGACCCTGAGCGCCATGCGCCTCTGCACCCGGCGCAGCATAGTCATGCTGCGCCGGGAGGCAGCCAGGTCGTCCGCCCAGACGGGGGCCCCGTATAGGGCCACCGACTGGACCATTGCCACATAGAGGCGACGAACTCGGCCCGCCGGGCCCCCCATGTTGGGCAGGATCCGGCCCAGAGCCGCAACCATCCTTTCCAACCGGGGGACCAGGCAGCGGAAATGCTCCTCGAAACGCCAGTGGCTATCGAGGATCAGCCCCAGATACCTGATCTGGGGCTTCACCTCGATGTCAGCCCCACCCACCCGGATCAGAGGGGGTGGCGGATCCTGCCGAGGTGAATGAAACGCAATCACCTCGGTCTTATGGACCGCCACCGTCATCCCCATCCCCCTGATCCGGTCGACGACGCGTTGCGACCCCTCCTCCGCGCGACGCATGGCCCTCCCCCAGTGCGCCCCGACGGCCAGCACCAGTGTGTCATCCGCATAACACACCGTGCTGACGCCGTCGGGGAGGCCATTCAAGTATGCGAAAAATGCGAAAGTACGGGCCAGATGAGGGCAAATCCCAGACCTAACCGAGATATAACCGGCAATATCCTCTAAAATATTAATCGAAACCAGGTTTAATTGACTGTTTCGGTGTGGTCCCACATTACAACGTGATCCAAACCAGTAGTAGCCCAGGATCTGGCCAACAAGTATGCGAAAAATGCGAAAGTACGAGCCAGATGAGGGCAAATTGCAGACTTAACCGAGACATAAACGGCGTTATCCTCTAAAATTTTAATAGCAACCAGGTCTAATTGACTGTTTCAGTGTGATACCACATTACTACGTGATCCTAACAATATAAAAACACAGGATCTGGCCATTCAAGTATGCGAAAAATGCGAACGTACGGGCCAGATGAGGGCAAATCCCAGACCTAACCGAGATATAACCGGCAATATCCTCTAAAATATTAATCGAAACCAGGTTTAATTGTCTGTTTCGGTGTGGAACGTCATTATTACGGGATCCAAACCAGAAAAAACCCAGCATCTGGCCAACATGTATGCGAAAAAAGCGAAAGTATGAGCAAGATGATTGCAAATACCAGAACTAACCCAGACATAACCGGCGTTATCCTCTAAAATACTATTCGGAACCAGCTTCTATTGACTGTTTCAGTGTGGTACCACATTAATACGTGATACAAAGCAGAAAAAGCCCAGGATCTGGCCAACAAGTATGCGAAAAATACGAAAGCACGAGACAGATGAGGGCAAATCACAGACCTAACCGAGACATAACCGGCGTTATCCTCTAAACTATTAATCGCAACCAGGATTAATTGACTGTTTGGGTGTGGTACCGCACTACTACGTGATCCAAACCAGAAAAAACGCAGGATCTCGCCAACAAGTATGCGAAAAATGCGAATGTATGTGGCAGATGATTGCAAATACCAGACGTAACCCAGACCTAACCAGCGTTCTCCTCTAAAATACTAATCGGAACCAGCTTTTATTGACAGTGTCAGTGTGGTACCACATTACTACGTGTTCCAAACCAGAAAAAGGCCAGAGTCTGGCCAACAAGTAAGCGTAAAATGCGAAAGTACGAGCTAGATGATGGCAAATACCAGACCTAACCCAGACATAGCCGGCGTTATCATCGAAAATACTAATCGGAAACAGCTTCTATTGACTGTTTCAGTGTGGTACCACATTATTACGTGATTCAATCCAGAAAAAGCCCAGGATCTGCCCAACAAGTATGAGAAAAATACGTAAGTACGAGCCAAATGAGGGCAAATACTAGACCTAACCCAGACATAACCGGCGTTATCGTCTAAAATATTAATCGCAACCAGGTTTAATTGACTGTTTCAGAGTGGTCCCACATTGCTACGTGATCCAAACCAGAAGAAGCCCAGGCTCTGGCCAACAAGTATGCAAAAAATACGCAAGTACGAGCCAGATGAGGGCAAATCCCAGACCTAACCGAGAGATAACCGGCGTTATCCTCTAAAATATTAATCGCAACCAGGTTTAATTGACTGTTTCGGTGTGGAACCCCATTACTACGGGATCCAAACCAGAAAAAACACAGGATCTGGCCAACAAATATGCGAAAAACGCGAAAGTATGAGCCAGATGATAGCAAATACCAGAACAAACCCAGACATAGCCAGCGTTATCCTCTAAAATACTATTCGGAACCATCTTCTACTGACTGTTTCAGTGTGGTACCACATTACTACGTGATACAATCCAGCAAAATGCCTAGGATCTGCCAACAAGTATGTAAAAATGCGAAAGTACGGGCCAGATGAGGGCAAATCCCAGACCTAACCGAGACATAACCGGCGTTATCCTCGAAAATATTAATCGCAACCAGGTTTAATTGACTGTTTCGGTGTGGAACCCCATTACTACGGGATCCAAACCAGAAAAAACACAGGATCTGGCCAACAAATATGCGAAAAACGCGAAAGTATGAGCCAGATGATGGCAAATACCAGAACAAACCCAGACATAGCCAGCGTTATCCTCTAAAATACTATTCGGAACCATCTTCTACTGACTGTTTCAGTGTGGTACCACATTACTACGTGATACAAACCAGAAAAAGCCCAGGATCTGGCCAACAAGTATGCGAAAAATGCGAAAGTACGAGCCAGATGAGGGCAAATCCCAGACCTAACCGAGATATAACCGGCAATATCCTCTAAAATATTAATCGAAACCAGGTTTAATTGTCTGTCTCGGTGTGGAACGTCATTATTACGGGATCCAAACCAGAAAAAACCCAGCATCTGGCCAACATGTATGCGAAAAAAGCGAAAGTATGAGCAAGATGGTTGCAAATACCAGAACTAACCCAGACATAACCGGCGTTATCCTCTAAAATACTATTCGGAACCAGCTTCTATTGACTGTTTCAGTGTGGTACCACATTACTACGTGATACAAAGCAGAAAAAGCCCAGGATCTGGCCAACAAGTATGCGAAAAATACGAAAGCACGAGACAGATGAGGGCAAATCACAGACCTAACCGAGACATAACCGGCGTTATCCTCTAAACTATTAATCGCAACCAGGATTAATTGACTGTTTGGGTGTGGTACCGCACTACTACGTGATCCAAACCAGAAAAAACGCAGGATCTCGCCAACAAGTATGCGAAAAATGCGAATGTATGTGGCAGATGATTGCAAATACCAGACGTAACCCAGACCTAACCAGCGTTCTCCTCTAAAATACTAATCGGAACCAGCTTTTATTGACAGTGTCAGTGTGGTACCACATTACTACGTGTTCCAAACCAGAAAAAGGCCAGAGTCTGGCGAACAAGTAAGCGTAAAATGCGAAAGTACGAGCTAGATGATGGCAAATACCAGACCTAACCCAGACATAGCCGGCGTTATCATCGAAAATACTAATCGGAAACAGCTTCTATTGACTGTTTCAGTGTGGTACCACATTATTACGTGATCCAATCCAGAAAAAGCCCAGGATCTGCCCAACAAGTATGAGAAAAATACGTAAGTACGAGCCAAATGAGGGCAAATACTAGACCTAACCCAGACATAACCGGCGTTATCCTCTAAAATATTAATCGCAACCAGGTTTAATTGACTGTTTCGGTGTGGTACCACATTACTACGTGGTTCGAGCCAGAAAAGAACCCAGGATGTGGCAAACAAGTATGCCAAAAATGCGAAAGTATGTGGCAGATGATTGCAAATACCAGACGTAACCCAGACATAACCAGCGTTATCCTCCAAAATATTAATCGCAACCAGATTTAATTGACTGTTTCAGTATGGTACCACATTACTACGTGTTCCAAACCAGAAAAAGGCCAGAGTCTGGCCAACAAGTAAGCGTAAAATGCGAAAGTACGAGCTAGATGATGGCAAATACCAGACCTAACCCAGACATAGCCGGCGTTATCATCGAAAATACTAATCGGAAACAGCTTCTATTGACTGTTTCAGTGTGGTACCACATTATTACGTGATTCAATCCAGAAAAAGCCCAGGATCTGCCCAACAAGTATGAGAAAAATACGTAAGTACGAGCCAAATGAGGGCAAATACTAGACCTAACCCAGACATAACCGGCGTTATCCTCTAAAATATTAATCGCAACCAGGATTAATTGACTGTTTGGGTGTGGTACCGCACTACTACGTGATCCAAACCAGAAAAAACGCAGGATCTCGCCAACAAGTATGCGAAAAATGCGAATGTATGTGGCAGATGATTGCAAATACCAGACGTAACCCAGACCTAACCAGCGTTCTCCTCTAAAATACTAATCGGAACCAGCTTTTATTGACAGTGTCAGTGTGGTACCACATTACTACGTGTTCCAAACCAGAAAAAGGCCAGAGTCTGGCCAACAAGTAAGCGTAAAATGCGAAAGTACGAGCTAGATGATGGCAAATACCAGACCTAACCCAGACATAGCCGGCGTTATCATCGAAAATACTAATCGGAAACAGCTTCTATTGACTGTTTCAGTGTGGTACCACATTATTACGTGATTCAATCCAGAAAAAGCCCAGGATCTGCCCAACAAGTATGAGAAAAATACGTAAGTACGAGCCAAATGAGGGCAAATACTAGACCTAACCCAGACATAACCGGCGTTATCGTCTAAAATATTAATCGCAACCAGGTTTAATTGACTATTTCAGAGTGGTCCCACATTGCTACGTGATCCAAACCAGAAGAAGCCCAGGCTCTGGCCAACAAGTATGCAAAAAATACGCAAGTACGAGCCAGATGAGGGCAAATCCCAGACCTAACCGAGAGATAACCGGCGTTATCCTCTAAAATATTAATCGCAACCAGGTTTAATTGACTGTTTCGGTGTGGAACCCCATTACTACGGGATCCAAACCAGAAAAAACACAGGATCTGGCCAACAAATATGCGAAAAACGCGAAAGTATGAGCCAGATGATAGCAAATACCAGAACAAACCCAGACATAGCCAGCGTTATCCTCTAAAATACTATTCGGAACCATCTTCTACTGACTGTTTCAGTGTGGTACCACATTACTACGTGATACAAACCAGAAAAAGCCCAGGATCTGGCCAACAAGTATGCGAAAAATGCGAAAGTACGAGCCAGATGAGGGCAAATCCCAGACCTAACCGAGATATAACCGGCAATATCCTCTAAAATATTAATCGAAACCAGGTTTAATTGTCTGTCTCGGTGTGGAACGTCATTATTACGGGATCCAAACCAGAAAAAACCCAGCATCTGGCCAACATGTATGCGAAAAAAGCGAAAGTATGAGCAAGATGGTTGCAAATACCAGAACTAACCCAGACATAACCGGCGTTATCCTCTAAAATACTATTCGGAACCAGCTTCTATTGACTGTTTCAGTGTGGTACCACATTACTACGTGATACAAAGCAGAAAAAGCCCAGGATCTGGCCAACAAGTATGCGAAAAATACGAAAGCACGAGACAGATGAGGGCAAATCACAGACCTAACCGAGACATAACCGGCGTTATCCTCTAAACTATTAATCGCAACCAGGATTAATTGACTGTTTGGGTGTGGTACCGCACTACTACGTGATCCAAACCAGAAAAAACGCAGGATCTCGCCAACAAGTATGCGAAAAATGCGAATGTATGTGGCAGATGATTGCAAATACCAGACGTAACCCAGACCTAACCAGCGTTCTCCTCTAAAATACTAATCGGAACCAGCTTTTATTGACAGTGTCAGTGTGGTACCACATTACTACGTGTTCCAAACCAGAAAAAGGCCAGAGTCTGGCGAACAAGTAAGCGTAAAATGCGAAAGTACGAGCTAGATGATGGCAAATACCAGACCTAACCCAGACATAGCCGGGGTTATCATCGAAAATACTAATCGGAAACAGCTTCTATTGACTGTTTCAGTGTGGTACCACATTATTACGTGATCCAATCCAGAAAAAGCCCAGGATCTGCCCAACAAGTATGAGAAAAATACGTAAGTACGAGCCAAATGAGGGCAAATACTAGACCTAACCCAGACATAACCGGCGTTATCCTCTAAAATATTAATCGCAACCAGGTTTAATTGACTGTTTCGGTGTGGTACCACATTACTACGTGGTTCGAGCCAGAAAAGAACCCAGGATGTGGCAAACAAGTATGCCAAAAATGCGAAAGTATGTGGCAGATGATTGCAAATACCAGACGTAACCCAGACATAACCAGCGTTATCCTCCAAAATATTAATCGCAACCAGATTTAATTGACTGTTTCAGTATGGTACCGCACTACTACGTGATCGAAACCAGGAAAAGGCCAGTATCTGGCCAACAAGTATGCGAGAAATGCGAAAGTACGAGCCAGATGGGGGCAAATCCCAGACCTAACCAAGACATAACCGGCGTTATCCTCTAAAATATTAATCGCAACCGGGTTTAATTGACTGTTTCGGTGTGGTACCACATTACTACGTGGTCCGAGCCAGAAAAAGGCCAGGATCTGGCCAACAAGTATGCGAAAAATGCGAAGGTACGAGCCAGATGAGGGCAAATCCCTGACCTAACCGAGATATAACCGGCGTTATCCTCTAGAATATTAATCGAAACCAGGTTTAATTGGCTGTTTCGGTGTGGAACGTCATTATTACGGGATCCAAACCAGAAAAAACCCAGCATCTGGCCAACAAGTATGCAAAAATGAGAAAGTACGAGACAGATGAGGGCAAATCCCAGACCTAACCGAGAAATAACCGGTGTTGACCTCTAAAATATTAATCGCAACCAGGTTTAATTGACTGTTTCAGAGTGGTCCCACATTACTACGTGATCCAAACCAGAAGAAGCCCAGGATCTGCCCAACAAGTATGAGAAAAATACGAAAGTACGAGCCAAATGAGGGCAAATACTAGACCTAACACAGACATAACCGGCGTTATCCTCTAAAATATTAATCGCAACCAGGTTTAATTGACTGTTTCGGTGTGGTACCAGATTACTACGTGGTTCGAGCCAGAAAAGAACCCAGGATGTGGCAAACAAGTATGCCAAAAATGCGAAAGTACGAGCCAGATGGGGGCAAATCCCAGACCTAACCAAGACATTACCGGCGTTATCCTCTAAAATATTAATCGAAACCAGGTTTAATTGGCTGTATCGGTGTGGAACTTCATTATTACGGGATCCAAACCAGAAAAAACCCAGCATCTGGCCAACAAGTATGCGAAAAAAGCGAAAGTATGAGCCAGATGATTGCAAATACCAGAACTAACCCAGACATAACCAGCGTTATCCTCTAAAACACTAATCGGAACCAGCTTTTATTGACTGTTTCAGTGTGAGACCACATTACTACGTGATCCAAACCAGCAAAAAGCCTAGGATCTGGCCAACAAGTATGTAAAAATGCGAAAGTACGGTCCAGATGAGGGCAAATCCCAGACCTAACCGAGAGATAACCGGCGTTATCCTCGAAAATATTAATCGCAACCAGGTTTAATTGACTGTTTCGGTGCGGAACCGCATTACTACGTGATACAAACCAAAAAAAGGCCAGGATCTTGCCAATAAGTGTGTGAAAATTGCGGAAGTACGTGACAGATGAGGGCAAATCCCAGACCTAACCGAGGAAAAACCGGCGTTATCGTCTAAAATATTAATCGCAACCAGGTTTAATTGACTGTTTCAGAGTGGTCCCACATTGCTACGTGCTCCAAACCAGAAGAAGCCCAGGCTCTGGCCAACAAGTATGCAAAAAATGCGCAAGTACGAGCCAGATGAGGGCAAATCCCAGACCTAACCGAGAGATAACCGGCGTTATCCTCTAAAATATTAATCGCAACCAGGTTTAATTGACTGTTTCGGTGTGGAACCCCATTACTACGGGATCCAAACCAGAAAAAACACAGGATCTGGCCAACAAATATGCGAAAAACGCGAAAGTATGAGCCAGATGATAGCAAATACCAGAACAAACCCAGACATAGCCAGCGATATCCTCTAAAATACTATTCGGAACCATCTTCTACTAACTGTTTCAGTGTGGTACCACATTACTACGTGATACAAACCAGAAAAAGCCCAGGATCTGGCCAACAAGTATGCGAAAAATGCGAAAGTACGAGCCAGATGAGGGCAAATCGCAGACTTAACCGAGACATAACCGGCGTTATCCTCTAAAATATTAATCGCAACCAGGTTTAATTGACTGTTTCGGTGTGGAGCCGCATTACTACGTGATACAAACCAAGAAAAGGCCAGGATCTTGCCAATAAGTGTGCGAAAATTGCGGAAGTACGAGACAGATGAGGGCAAATCCCAGACCTAACCGAGAAATAACCGGTGTTGACCTCTAAAATATTAGTCGCAACCAGGTTTAATTGACTGTTTCAGAGTGGTCCCACATTACTACGTGATCCAAACCAGAAGAAGCGCAGGATCTGGCCAACAAGTATGCGAAAAATGCGAAAGTACGAGCCAGAAGAGGGCAAATTGCAGACTTAACCGAGACATAACCGGCGTTATCCTCTAAAATTTTAATAGCAACCAGGTTTAATTGACTGTTTCAGTGTGATACCACATTACTACGTGATCCTAACAATAGAAAAACACAGGATCTGGCCATTCAAGTATGCGAAAAATGCGAAAGTACGGGCCAGATGAGGGCAAATCCCAGACCTAACCGAGATATAACCGGCAATATCCTCTAAAATATTAATCGAAACCAGGTTTAATTGTCTGTTTCGGTGTGGAACGTCATTATTACGGGAGCTAAACCAGAAAAAACCCAGCATCTGGCCAACATGTATGCGAAAAAAGCGAAAGTATGAGCCAGATGATTGCAAATACCAGAACTAACCCAGACATAACCAGCGTTATCCTCTAAAACACTAATCGGAACCAGCTTTTATTGACTGTTTCAGTGTGGGACCACATTACTACGTGATCCAAACCAGCAAAATGCCTAGGATCTGCCAACAAGTATGTAAAAATGCGAAAGTACGGGCCAGATGAGGGCAAATCCCAGACCTAACCGAGACATAACCGGCGTTATCCTCGAAAATATTAATCGCAACCAGGTTTAATTGACTGTTTCGGTGTGGAACTGCATTACTACGTGATACAAACCAAAAAAAGGCCAGGATCTTGCCAATAAGTGTGCGAAAATTGCGGAAGTACGAGACAGATGAGGGCAAATCCCAGACCTAACAGAGAAATAACCGGTGTTGACCTCTAAAATATTAGTCGCAACCAGGTTTAATTGACTGTTTCAGAGTGGTCCCACATTACTACGTGATCCAAACCAGAAGAAGCCCAGGATCTGCCCAACAAGTATGAGAAAAATACGAAAGTACGAGCCAAATGAGGGCAAATACTAGACCTAACCCAGCCATAACCGGCGTTATCCTCTAAAATATTAATCGCAACCAGGTTTAATTGACTGTTTCAGTGTGGTACCACATTACTACGTGATACAAACCAGAAAAAGCCCAGGATCTGGCCAACAAGTATGCGAAAAATGCGAAAGTACGAGCCAGATGAGGGCAAATCGCAGACTCAACCGAGACATAACCGGCGTTATCCTCTAAAATATTAATCGCAACCAGGATTAATTGACTGTTTCGGTGTGGTACTGCATTACTACGTGATCCAAACCAGAAAAAGCCCAGGATCTTGCCAACAAGTATGCGAGAAACGCGAAAGTAAGAGCCAGATGATTGCAAATACCAGACGTAACCCAGACCTAACCAGCGTTCTCCTCTAAAATACTAATCGGAACCAGCTTTTATTGACTGTGTCAGTGTGGTACCACATTACTACGTGTTCCAAACCAGAAAAAGGCCAGAGTCTGGCCAACAAGTAAGCGAAAAATGCGAAAGTACGAGCTAGATGATGGCAAATACCAGACCTAACCCAGACATAACCAGCGTTATCCTCTAAAACACTAATCGGAACCAGCTTTTATTGACTGTTTCGGTGTGGTACCGCATTACTACGTGATCCAAACCAGAAACAACGCAGGATCTCGCCAACAAGTATGCGAAAAATGCGAATGTATGTGGCAGATGATTGCAAATACTAGACCTAACCCAGACATAACTGGCGTTATCCTCTAAAATATTAATCGCAACCAGGTTTAATTGACTGTTTCGGTGTGGTACCACATTACTACGTGGTTCGAGCCAGAAAAGAACCCAGGATGTGGCAAACAAGTATGCCAAAAATGCGAAAGTATGTGGCAGATGATTGCAAATACCAGACGTAACCCAGACATAACCAGCGTTATCCTCCAAAATATTAATCGCAACCAGATTTAATTGACTGTTTCAGTATGGTACCGCACTACTACGTGATCGAAACCAGGAAAAGGCCAGTATCTGGCCAACAAGTATGCGAGAAATGCGAAAGTACGAGCCAGATGGGGGCAAATCCCAGACCTAACCAAGACATAACCGGCGTTATCCAGTAAAATATTAATCGCAACCGGGTTTAATTGACTGTTTCGGTGTGGTACCACATTACTACGTGGTCCGAGCCAGAAAAAGGCCAGGATCTGGCCAACAAGTATGCGAAAAATGCGAAGGTACGAGCCAGATGAGGGCAAATCCCTGACCTAACCGAGATATAACCGGCGATATCCTCTAATATATTAATCGAAACCAGGTTTAGTTGGCTGTTTCGGTGTGGAACGTCATTATTACGGGATCCAAACCAGAAAAAACCCAGCATCTGGCCAACAAGTATGCGAAAAAAGCGAAAGTATGAGCCAGATGATTGCAAATACCAGAACTAACCCAGACATAACCAGCGTTATCCTCTAAAACACTAATCGGAACCAGCTTTTATTGACTGTTTCAGTGTGGTACCACATTACTACGTGATCCAAACCAGCAAAAAGCCAAGGATCTGGCCAACAAGTATGCAAAAATGCGAAAGTACGGGCCAGATGAGGGCAAATCCCAGACCTAACTGAGACATAACCAGCGTTATCCTCTAAAATATTAATCGCAACCAGGTTTAATTGACTGTTTCGGTGTGGAACCGCATTACTACGTGATACAAACCAAAAAAAGGCCAGGATCTTGCCAATAAGTGTGCGAAAATTGCGGAAGTACGAGACAGATGAGGGCAAATCCCAGACCTAACCGAGAAATAACCGGCGTTGTCCTCTAAAATATTAATCGCAACCAGGTTTAATTGACTGTTTCAGAGTGGTCCCACATTACTACGTGATCCAAACCAGAAGAAGCCCAGGATCTGGCCAACAAGTATGCAAAAAATGCGCAAGTACGAGCCAGATGAGGGCAAATCACTGACCTAACCGAGACATAACCGGCGTTATCCTCTAAAATATTAATCGCAACCAGGATTAATTGACTGTTTCGGTGTGGTACCGCATTATTACGTGATCCAAACCAGAAAAAACGCAGGATCTCGCCAACAAGTATGCGAAAAATGCAAATGTATGTGGCAGATGATTGCAAATACCAGACGTAACCCAGGCCTATCCAGCGTTCTCCTCTAAAATACTATTCGGAACCAGCTTTTATTGACAGTGTCAGTGTGGTACCACATTACTACGTGTTCCAAACCAGAAAAAGCCCAGCATCTGGCCATCAAGTATGAGAAATATGCGAATGTATGAGCCTGATGAGAGCAAATCCCAGACCTATCCTAGACCTAACGTGAGTTATCCATTGAAATGTTGACCCAGACTAGGTTTAATGGCCTGTTTCAGTGTGGTACCACATTACCACTTGATCCAAACCAGAAAAAGCCCAGGATCTGTTCACCAGGTATGTGAAGAATGCGAACGTGTGAGCCTGATGAGGGGCAAATCCTAGACCTAACCGAGACAATAACATGCGTTATCCTCAAAAATATTGATCGGAACCAGGTTTAATGGACTGTTTCAGTGTGGTACCGCATTACTACGTGATCTAAACCATAAAAGGCCAAGAATCCGGCCATCAAGTATGAGAAATATGCGAAAGTATGAGCCTGATGAGTGCAAATCCCAGACCTAACCCAGACCTAACATGCGCTATCCTCTAAAATATTGACCGAGACCAGGATTAGTCGACTGTTTCAGTGTGGTACCACATTACTACGTGATCCAAACCAGAATAAGCCCAGGATCTGGCCATCAAGTATGAGAAATATGCGAATGTATGAGCCTGATGAGAGCAAATCCCAGACCTAACATAGACCTAACATGCGTTATCCTCTAAAATATTGACCGAGACCAGGATTAGTCGACTGTTTCAGTGTGGTACCACATTACTACGTGATCCAAGCCAAAAAAAGCCCAGAATCTGGCCAACAAGTATGAGAAATATGCGAAAGTATGAGCCTGATGAGTGCAAATCCCAGACCTAACCTAGACCTAACATGCGTTATCCTCTAAAATATGGATCGAAACCAGGTTTAATGGTCTGTTTCAGCGTGGTACCGCATTACTACGTGATCGAAACCAAAAAAGGCCCAGAATCTGGCCATCAAGTATGAGAAATATGCGAAAGTATGAGCCTGATGAGTGCAAATCCCAGACCTAACCTAGACCTAACATGCGTTATCCTCTAACATATCGATCGAAACCAGGTTTAATCGACTGTTTTAGTGTGGTACCACATTACTGTGTGATCCAAACCAGAAAAAGCAAAGGATTTGGCTAACAAGTAAGAGAAATATGCGAAAGTATGAGCCTGATGAGAGCAAATCCCGGACCTAACATAGACCTAACGTGCGTTATCCTCTAAAATATTGATCGAAACCAGGTTTAATGGACAGTTTCAGTGTGGTACCACATTACTACGTGATCCAAGCCAAAAAAAGCCCAGAATCTGGCCAACAAGTATGAGAAATATGCGAAAGCATGAGCCTGATGAGTGCAAATCCCAGACCTAACCTAGACCTAACATGCGTTATCCTCCAAAATATTGACCGAGACCAGGATTAGTCGACTGTTTCAGTGTGGTACCACATTACTACGTGATCCAAACCAGAAAAAGCCCAGGATCTGGCCATCAAGTGTGAGAAATATGCGAATGTATGAGCCTGATGAGAGCAAATCCCAGACCTAACCTAGACCTAACATGCGTTATCCTCTAAAATATTGACCGAGACAAGGATTAGTCGACTGTTTCAGTGGGGTAACACATTACCACGTGACCCAAACCAGACAAAACCCGGAATCTGTACAACAAGTATGTGAAGAATGCGAGAGTATGAGTCTGATGAGGGCAAATCCAAGGCCTAACCTAGACCTGACAGGCGTTATCCTCTAAAACATTCATCGAAACCAGGTTTAATGGACTGTTTTAGTGTGGTACCGCATTACTACGTGATCGAAACCAGAAAAAGACCAGAATCTGGCAATCAAGTATCAGAAATATGGGAATGTATGAGCCTGATGAGTGCAAATCCCAGACCTAACCTAGACCTAACATGCGTTATCCTCTAAAATATTGACCGAGACCAGGATTAGTCGACTGTTTCAGTGTGGTACCTAATTACTACGTGATGCAAGCCAAAAAAAGCCCAGGATCTGGCCATCAAGTATGAGAAATATGCGAAAGTATGAGCCTGATGAATGCAAATCCCAGACCTAACCTAGACCTAACATGCGTCATCCTCTAAAATATTGATCATGACCAGGTTCAGTCGACTGTTTCAGTGTGGTACCACATTACTACGTGATCCAAACCAGAAGAAGCCCAGGATCTGGCCATCAAGTATGAGAAATATGCGAATGTATGAGCCTGATGAGTGCAAATCCCAGACCTAACCTGGACCTAACATGAGTTATCCATTGAAATGTTGACCCAGACTAGGTTTAATGGACTGTTTCAGTGTGGTACCACATTACCACGTGGTCCAAACCAGAAAAAACCCTGGATCTGTTCAACAGGTATGTGAAGAATGCTAAAGTGTGACCCTGATGAGTGCAAATCCAAGGCCTCACCTAGACCTAACATGTGTTATCCTCTAAAATATTGATCGTAACCAGGTTTAATGGCCTGTTTCAGTGTGGTACCACATTACCACTTGATCCAAACCAGAAAAAAGCCCAGGATCTGGCCATCAAGTATGCGGAAAATCTGAATGTATGACCCTGATGAGAGCTAATCCCAGACCTAACATAGACCTAACATGCGTTATCCTCTAAAATATTGATCGAAACCAGGTTTAATGGACAGTTTCAGTGTGGTACCACATTACTACGTGATGCAAGCCAAAAAAAGCCCAGAATCTGGCCAACAAGTATGAGAAATATGCGAAATCATGAGCCTGATGAGGGGCAAATCCTAGACCTAACCGAGACAATAACATGCGTTATCCTCAAAAATATTGATCGGAACCAGGTTTAATGGACTGTTTCAGTGTGGTACCGCATTGATCTAAACCATAAAAGGCCAAGAATCCGGCCATCAAGTATGAGAAATATGCAAAAGTATGAGCCTGATGAGTGCAAATCCCAGACCTAACCTAGACCTAACATGCGTTATCCTCTAAAATATTGACCGAGACCAGGATTAGTCGACTGTTTCAGTGTGGTACCACATTACTACGTGATCCAAACCAGAAAAAGCCCAGGATCTGGCCATTAAGTATGAGAAATATGCGAATGTATGAGCCTGATGAGAGCAAATCCCAGACCTAACCTAGACCTAACATGAGTTAACCTCTAAAATATTGACCGAGACCAGGAGTAGTCGACTGTTTCAGTGGGGTAACACATTACCACGTGACCCAAAACAGAAAAAACCCGGGATCTGTTCAACGAGTATGTGAAGAATGCGAAAGTATGAGTCTGATGAGGGCAAATCCAAGGCCTAACCTAGACCTAACATGCGTTATCCTCTAAAACATTGATCGAAACCAGGTTTAATGGACTGTTTCAGTGTGGTACCACATTGCTACGTGGTCCAAAGCAGTGAAAGCCCAGAAACTGGCCAACAAGTATGAGAAATATGCGAAATCATGAGCCTGATGAGGGGCAAATCCTAGACCTAACCGAGACAATAACATGCGTTATCCTCAAAAATATTGATCGGAACCAGGTTTAATGGACTGTTTCAGTGTGGTACCGCATTACTACGTGATCGAAACCAGGAAAAGACCAGAATCTGGCCATCAAGTATCAGAAATATGCGAAAGTATGAGCCTGATGAGAGCAAATCCCAGCCCTAACCTAGACCTAACTTGCGTTATCCTCTAAAATATTGATCGAAACCAGGTTTAATGGAGAGTTTCAGTGTGGTACCACATTACTACGTGATCCAAGCCAAAAAAAGCCCAGAATCTGGCCAACAAGTATGAGAAATATGCGAAAGTATGAGCCTGATGAGTGCAAATCCCAGACCTAACCTAGACCTAACATGCGTTATCCTTCAAAATATTGACCGAGACCAGGATTAGTCGACTGTTTCAGTGTGGTACCACATTACTACGTGATCCAAACCAGAAAAAGCCCAGGATCTGGCCATCAAGTATCAGAAATATGCGAATGTATGAGCCTGATGAGAGCAAATCCCAGACCTATCCTAGACCTAACGTGCGTTATCCTCTAACATATCGATCGAAACCAGGTTTAATCGACTGTTTCAGTGTGGTACCACATTACTGTGTGATCCAAACCAGAAAAAGCAAAGGATTTGGCTAACAAGTAAGAGAAATATGCGAAAGTATGAGCCTCATGAGAGCAAATCCCGGACCTAACATAGACCTAACATGCGTTATCCTCTAAAATATTGAACGAAAGCAGGTTTAATGGACTGTTTCAGTGTGGTACCACATTACTACGTGATCCAAACCAGAAAACGCCCAGGATCTGGCCATCAAATATGAGAAATATGCGAATGTTTGAGCCTGCTGAGAGCAAATCCCAGAACTAACATAGACCTAACATGCGTTATCCTCTAAAATATTGATCGAAACCTGGTTTAGTGGACAGTTTCAGTGTGGTACCACATTACTACGTGATCCATGCCAAAAAAAGCCCAGAATCTGGCCAACAAGTATGAGAAATATGCGAAAGCATCAACCTGATGAGTGCAAATCCCAGACCTAACCTAGACCTAACATGCGTTATCCTCTAAAATATCGACCGAGACCAGGATTAGTCGACTGTTTCAGTGTGGTACCACATTACTACGTGATCCAAACCAGAAAAAGCCCAGGATCTGGCCATCAAGTATGAGAAATATGCGAATGTATGAGCCTGATGAGAGCAAATCCCAGACCTAATCTAGACCTAACATGAGTTAACCCCTAAAATATTGACCGAGACCAGGAGTATTCGACTGTTTCAGTGGGGTAACACATTACCACGTGACCCAAACCAGAAAAAACCCGGGATCTGTTCAACGAGTATGTGAAGAATGCGAAAGTATGAGTCTGATGAGGGCAAATCCAAGGCCTAACCTAGACCTAACATGCGTTATCCTCTAAAACATTGATCGAAACCAGGTTTAATGGACTGTTTCAGTGTGGTACCGCATTACTACGTGATCGAAACCAGGAAAAGACCAGAATCTGGCCATCAAGTATCAGAAATATGCGAAAGTATGAGCCTGATGAGAGCAAATCCCAGCCCTAACCTAGACCTAACTTGCGTTATCCTCTAAAATATTGATCGTGACCAGGTTTAGTCGACTGTTTCAGTGTGGTACCACATTACTATGTGATCGAAACCAGATAAAACCCAGGATCTGTTCCACAAGTATTTGAAGAATGCGGAAGTATGAGTCTGATGTGGGCAAATCCCAGGCCTGGCCTAGACATAACATGAGTTATCTTCTAAATTATTGATCAAAACCAGGTTTACTGGACTGTTTCAGTGTGGTACCACATTGCTACGTGGTCCAAAGCAGTGAAAGCCCAGAATCTGGCCAACAAGTATGAGAAATATGCGAAATCATGAGCCTGATGAGAGCAAATCCCAGACCTAACATAGACCTAACATGCGTTATCCTCTAAAATATTGATCGAAACCAGGTTTAATGGACAGTTTCAGTGTGGTACCACATTACTACGTGATCCAAGCCAAAAAAAGCCCAGAATCTGGCCAACAAGTATGAGAAATATGCGTAAGTATGAGCCTGATGAGTGCAAATCCCAGACCTAACCTAGACCCAACATGCGTTATCCTTCAAAATATTGACCGAGACCAGGATTAGTCGACTGTTTCAGTGTGGTACCACATTACTACGTGATCCAAACCAGAAAAAGCCCAGGATCTGGCCATCAAGTATCAGAAATATGCGAATGTATGAGCCTGATGAGAGCAAATCCCAGACCTATCCTAGACCTAACGTGAGTTATCCTTTGAAATGTTGACCCAGACTAGGTTTAATGGACTGTTTCAGTGTGGTACCACATTACCACGTGATCCAAACCAGACGAAACCCTGGATCTGTTCAACAGGTATGTGAAGAATGCGAAAGTGTGAGCCTGATGAGGGCAAATCCCGGACCTAACATAGACGTAACATGCGTTATCCTCTAAAATATGCATCGAAACCAGGTTTAATGGTCTGTATCAGCGGGGTACCGCATTACTACGTGATCGAAACCAAAAAAGCAAAGGATTTGGCTAACAAGTAAGAGAAATATGCGAAAGTATGAGCCTGATGAGAGCAAATCCCAGACCTAACCTAGACCTAACACGCGTTATCCTCTAACATATCGATCGAAACCAGGTTTAATCGACTGTTTCAATGTGGTACCACATTACTGTGTGATCCAAACCAGAAAAAGCAAAGGATTTGGCTAACAAGTAAGAGAAATATGCGAAAGTATGAGCCTGATGAGAGCAAATCCCGGACCTAACATAGACCTAACATGCGTTATCCTCTAAAATATTGAACGAAAGCAGGTTTAATGGACTGTTTCAGTGTGGTACCACATTGCTACGTGATCCAAACCAGAAAAAACCCGGGTTCTGTTCAACAAGTCTGTGAAGAATGTGAAAGTATGACCCTGATGAGTGCAAATCCAAGGCCTAACCTAGACCTAACATGTATTATCCTCTAAAATATTGATCGAAACCAGGTTTAATGGTCTGTTTCAGTGTGGTACCAATTACTGCGAGATCCAAACTAAAAAAAGCCCAGAATCTGGCCATCAAGTATGAGAAACACGCGAAAGTATGAGCCTGATGAGAGCAAATCCCAGACCTAACCTCGACCTAACATGAGTTATCCTTTGAAATGTTGACCCAGACTAGGTTTAATTGACTGTTTCAGTATGGTACCACATTACCACGTGATCCAAATCAGAAAAAGCCCTGAATCTGGCCATCCAGTATGAGAAATATGCGAAAGTATGAGCCAGATGAGGGCAAATCCCAGACCTAACCGAGACATAACCGGCGTTATCCTCCAAGATATTACTCGGATCCAGGTTTAATTGACTGTTTCGGTGTGGTACATTACTACGTGATCGAAACCAGAAAAAGCCCAGGATCTGGGCAACAAGTATGCGAAAAATGCGAAAGTACGAGCCTGATGAGGGCAAATCCCAGACATAACCGAGACATAACCGGAGTTATCCCATAAAATATTAATCGCTACCAGGTTTAATTGACTGTTTCGGTGTGGTACCGCATTACTACGTGAGCCAAGCCAGAAAAATTCCGGGATCTGGCCATTCAAGTATGCGAAAAATGCGAAAGTATGTGCCAGATGAGGGCAAATCCCAGAACTAACAGAGAAATAACCGGCGTTATCCTCTAAAATATTAGTCGCAACCAGGCTTAATTGACTGTTGCGGTGTGGTACCGCATTAATACGTGATCCAAACCAGAAAAAGCCCAGGATCTGGCCAACAATTATGCGAAAAATGCGAAAGTACGAGCCAGATGAGGGCAAATCCCAGACATAACCGAGACGTATCCGGCGTTATCCTCTAAAATATTAGTCGCAACCAGGTTCAAGTGACTCTTTCGGTGTGGTACCGCATTACTACGTGATCCAAGCCAGAAAAATTCCGGGATCTGGCCATTCAAGTATGCGCAAAATGCGAAAGTATGTTCCAGATGAGGGCAAATTCCAAACCTAACAGAGACATAACCGGCGTTATCCTCTAAAATATTAATCGCCACCTGGTTTAATTGACTGTTTCGGTGGGGTACCGCATTACTACGGGGTCCAATCCAGAAAAAACCCATGATCTGGCCAACAAGTATGCGAAAAATGCGACAGTATGAGCCAGATGATTGCAAATACCAGATCTAACCCAGATATAACCAACGTTATCCTCGAAAATGTTAATCGGAACCAGCTTTTATTGAATGTTTCATTGTGGTACCACATTACTACGTGATCCAAACCAGAAATATCCCAGGATCTGGCAACTAGTATGCGAAAAATGCGAAAGTACAAGCCATATGAGGGCAAATACCAGACCTAACCGAGACATAACCGGCATTATCCTCTAAAATATTAATCGCAACCAGGTTTAAATGACTGTTTCGGCGTGCTACCGCATTACTACGTGGACCAACCCAGAAAAAGGCAAGGATCTGACCATTCAAGTATGCGAAAAATGCGAAAGTACGAGCCAGATGAGGGCAAATCCCAGGCCTCATCGAGACGTAACTGGCTTTATCCTCTAAAATATTAATCGCAACCAGGTGCAATTGACTGTTTCGGTGTGGTACCACATTACTACGTGGTCCAAGCCAGAAAGAGGCCAGGATCTGGCCAACATGTGTGCGCAAAATGCAAAAGTGCGAGCCAGATGAGCTCAAATCCCAGACCTAACCGAGACATAACCTGCGTTATCCTCTAAGATATTAATCGCAACCAGGTTTAATTGACTGTTTCGGTGTGGTACCGCATTACTACGTGATCCGAAACAGAAAAAGGCCAGGATCTGGCCAACAAGTATGCGAAAAATGCGAAAGTACGAGCCAGATGAGGGCATATACCAGACCTAACCCAGACACAACCGGCGTTATCCTCCAAAATATTACTCGGAACCAGGTTTAATTGAGTGTTTCGGTGTAGTACCACATTAGTACGTGATCCAAACCAGAAATATCCCAGGATCTGGCAACTAGTAAGCGAAAAATGCGAAAGTACGAGCCAGATGAGGGCAAATACCAGACCTAACCGAGACATAACCGGCGTTATCCGCCATAATATCAATCGGTACCAGGTTTAATTGACAGTTTCAGTGTGGTACCACATTACTACGTGGGCGAAGCCAGAAAAAGGCCAGGATCTGACCAATCAAGTACGCGAAAAGTGCGAAAGTATGTGCTAGATGATTGCAAATACCAGACCTAACCCAGACACAACCGGCGTTATCCTCCAAAATATTACTCGGAACCAGGTTTAATTGAGTGTTTCGGTGTAGTACCACATTAGTACGTGATCCGAACCAGAAAAAGCCCAGGATCTGGCCTACAAGTATGCGAAAAATGCGAAAGTACGAGCCAGATGAGGGCAAATCCAAGGCCTCATCGAGACGTAACTGGCGTTATCCTCTAAAATATTTATCGCAACCAGGTGCAATTGACTGTTTCGGTGTGGTACCACATTACTACGTGGTCCAAGCCAGAAAGAGGCCAGGATCTGGCCAACATGTGTGCGCAAAATGCGAAAGTTCGAGGCAGATGAGGGCAAATCACAGACCAAACCGAGACATAACCGGCGTAATCCTCTAAAATATTAATCCGAACCGGGTTTAATTGATTGTTTCGGTGTGGTACCGCATTACTACGTGATCCAAACCAGAAAAAGGCCAAGATCAGGCCAACAAGTATGCGAAAAACGCGAAAGTATGTGTTAGATGATGGCAAATAAAAGACCTAACCCAGACATAACCAGCGTTAACCTCTAAAATATTAATCGGAACCAGCTTTTATTGAATGTTTCATTGTGGTACCACATTACTACGTGCTCCAAACCAGAAATATCCCAGGAATCTGCAACAAGTATGCGAAAAATGCGAAAGTACGTGCCAGATGAGGGCAAATACCAGTACCTAACCGAGACACAACCGGCGTTATCCTCCAAAATATTACTCGGAACCAGGTTCAATTGACTGTTTCGGCGTGTTACTGCATTACTACGTGATCCAAAACAGAAAAAGGCCAGGATCTGGCCAACAAGTGTGCGCAAAATGCAAAAGTGCGAGCCAGATGAGCTCAAATCCCAGACCTAACCGAGACATAACCGGCGTTATCATCTGAGATATTACTCGCAACCAGGTTTAATTGACTGTTTCGGTGTGGTACCGCATTACTACGTGATCCAAACCAGAAAAAGGCCAAGATCTGGCCAACAAGTATGCGAAAAATGCGAAAGTATGTGCTAGATGATGGCAAATAAAAGACCTAACCCAGACATAACCAGCGTTCACCTCTAAAATATTAATCGGAACCAGCTTTTATTGAATGTTTCATTGTGGTACCACATTACTACGTGATCCAAACCAGAAATATCCCAGGAATCTGCAACAAGTATGCGAAAAATGCGAAAGTACGGGCCAGATGAGGGCAAATACCAGACCTAACCGAGACACAACCGGCATTACCCTCTAAAATATTAATCGCAATCAGGTTCAATTGACTGTTTCGGCGTGTTACTGCATTACTACCTGATCCAAAACAGAAAAAGGCCAGGATCTGGCCAACAAGTATGCGAAAAATGCGAAAGTACGATCCAGATGAGGGCAAATACCAGACCTAACCGAGATATAACAGGCGTTATCCTCTAAAATATTAATCGCAACCAGGTTTAATTGACTGTTTCGGTGTGGTACCGCATTACTACGGGGCCCAAGCCAGAAAAAACCCATGATCTGTCCAACAAGTATTCGAAAAATGCGAAAGTACGAGCCAGATGAGGGCAAATACCAGACCTAACCGAGACATAACCGGCGTTATCCTCTAAAATATTAATCGCAACCAGGTTTATTTGACTGTTTCGGTGTGGTACCGCATTACTACGGGGTCCAAGCCAGAAAAAACCCATGATCTGGCCAACAAGTATTCGAAAAATGCGAAAGTACGAGCCAGATGAGGGCAAATACCAGACCTAACCGAGACATAACCGACATTATCCTGTAAAATATTAATCGCAACCAGGTTTAAATGACTGTTTCGGCGTGTTACCGCATTACTACGTGGACCAACCCAGAAAAAGGCAAGGATCTGACCATTCAAGTATGCGAAAAATGCGAAAGTTCGAGGCAGATGAGGGCAAATCCCAGACCAAACCGAGACATAACCGGCGTTATCCTCCAAAATATTAATCCGAACCGGGTTTAATTGACTGTTTCGGTGTGGTACCACATTAGTACGTGATCCAAACCAGAAAAAGCCCAGGATCTGGCCTACAAGTATGCGAAAAATGCAAAAGTACGAGCCAGATGAGCTCAAATCCCAGACCTAACCGAGACATAACTGGCGTTATCATCTAAGATATTAATCGCAACCAGGTTTAATTGACTGTTTCGGTGTGGTACCGCATTACTACGTGATCCAAACCAGAAAAAGGCCAAGATCTGGCCAACAAGTATGCGAAAAATGCGAAAGTATGTGCTAGATGATGGCAAATAAAAGACCTAACCCAGACATAACCAGCGTTCACCTCTAAAATATTAATCGGAACCAGCTTTTAATGAATGTTTCATTGTGGTACCACATTAATACGTGATCCAAACTAGAAATATCCCAGGAATCTGCAACAAGTATGCGAAAAATGCAAAAGTACGGGCCAGATGAGGGCAAATACCAGACCTAACCGAGACACAACCGGCATTACCCTCTAAAATATTAATCGCAACCAGGTTTAATTGACTGTTTCGGTGTGGTACCACATTAGTACGTGATCCAAGTCAGAAAAAGCCCAGGATCTGGCCAACAAGTATGTCAAAAATGCGAAAGTATGAGGAAGATGATTGGAAACACCAGACGTAACCCAGTTATAACTGGCGTTATCCCCTAAAATATTAATCGCAACCAGGTTTAAATGACTGTTTCGGTGTGGTACCGTATTACTACGTGATCCAACCCAGAAAAGGGCAAGGATCTGGCCATCAAGTATCCGAAAAATGCGAGAGTATGAGTCAGATGCTTGCAAATACCAGAACTAACCCAGACATAACCGGCGTTATCCTCTAAAATATTAATCGCAACCAGGTTTAATTGACAGTTTCGGTGTGGTGCCGCACTACTACGTGTTCCAAACCAGAAAAAGGCCAGGCTCTGGCCAACAAGTATGCGAAAAATGCGAAAGTACGAGACAGATGAGGGCAAATACCAGACCCAACCGAGACATAACTGACGTTATCCTCTAAAATATTAAGCGCATCCAGGTTTAATTGACTGTTTCGGTGTGGTACCGCACTACGTGACCCAACCCAGAAGAAAGCCAGGATCTGGCCAACAAGTATGCAAAAAATGCGAAAGTACGAGCCAGATGAGGGCAAATACCGGACACAACCGAGACATAACTGACGTTATCCTCTAAAATATTAAGCGCATCCAGGTTTAATTGACTATTTCGCTGTGGTACCGCATTACTACGTGACCCAACCCAGAAGAAAGCCAGGATCTGGCCATTCAAGTATGCGAAAAATGCGACAGTATGTGCTAGAAGATGCCAAATACCAGACCTAACCCAGGCATAACCGGCGTTCTCCTCCAAAATATTAATCGGAACCAGGTTTTATTGACTGTTTCAGTGTGGTACCACATTACTACGTGATCCTAACCAGAAAAAAACCCAGGATCTGGCCAACAAGTATGCGAAAAATGTGAAGGTATGAGCTAGATGATGGCAAATACCAGACCCAACCCAGACATAACCGGAGTTATCCTGTAAAATATTACTCGCAACCAGGCTTAATTGACTGTTACAGTGTGGTACCACATTAGTACGTGATCCTAACCAGAAAAAAACCCAGGATATGGCCAACAAGTATGCGAAAAATGTGAAAGTATGAGCTAGATGATGGCAAATCCCAGTCCTGACCTAGACATACCCGGCGTTATCCTCTAAAATATTAATCGCAACCAGGTTTAAATGACTGTTTCAGTGTGGTACCACATTACTACGTGGTCCAAGCCAGGAAAAGGCCAGGATCTGGCAAACAAGTATGCGAAAAATGCGAAAGTACGAGCCAGATGAGTGCAAATACCAGATCTAACCCAGACATAACCGGCGTTATCCTCTAAAATATTAATCACAACCAGGTTTAATTGACAGTTTCGGTGTGGTACCGCACTACTACGTGTTCCAAACCAGAAAAAGGCCAGGATCTGGCCTACAAGTATGCGAAAAATGCAAAAGTGCGAGCCAGATGAGCTCAAATCCCAGACCTAACCGAGACATAACCTGCGTTATCCTCTAAGATATTAATCGCAACCAGGTTTAATTGACTGTTTCGGTGTGGTACCGCATTACTGCGTGGACCAACCCAGAAAAAGGCAAGGATCTGACCATTCAAGTATGCGAAAAATGCGAAAGTACGAGCCAGATGAGGGCATATACCAGACCTAACCCAGACACAACCGGCGTTATCCTCCAAAATATTACTCGGAACCAGGTTTAATTGAGTGTTTCGGTGTAGTACCACATTAGTACGTGATCCAAACCAGAAATATCCCAGGATCTGGCAACTAGTATGCGAAAAATGCGAAAGTACGAGCCAGATGAGGGCAAATACCAGACCTAACCGAGACATAACCGGCGTTATCCGCCATAATATCAATCGGTACCAGGTTTAATTGACAGTTTCAGTGTGGTACCACATTACTACGTGGGCCAAGCCAGAAAAAGGCCAGGATCTGACCAATCAAGTACGCGAAAAGTGCGAAAGTATGTGCTAGATGATTGCAAATACCAGACCTAACCCAGACACAACCTGCGTTATCCTCCAAAATATTACTCGGAACCAGGTTTAATTGAGTGTTTCGGTGTAGTACCACATTAGTACGTGATCCGAACCAGAAAAAGCCCAGGATCTGGCCTACAAGTATGCGAAAAATGCGAAAGTACGAGCCAGATGAGGGCAAATCCAAGGCCTCATCGAGACGTAACTGGCGTTATCCTCTAAAATATTAATCGCAACCAGGTGCAATTGACTGTTTCGGTGTGGTACCACATTACTACGTGGTCCAAGCCAGAAAGAGGCCAGGATCTGGCCAACATGTGTGCGCAAAATGCGAAAGTTCGAGGCAGATGAGGGCAAATCACAGACCAAACCGAGACATAACCGGCGTAATCCTCTAAAATATTAATCCGAACCGGGTTTAATTGATTGTTTCGGTGTGGTACCGCATTACTACGTGATCCAAACCAGAAAAAGGCCAAGATCAGGCCAACAAGTATGCGAAAAACGCGAAAGTATGTGTTAGATGATGGCAAATAAAAGACCTAACCCAGACATAACCAGCGTTAACCTCTAAAATATTAATCGGAACCAGCTTTTATTGAATGTTTCATTGTGGTACCACATTACTACGTGCTCCAAACCAGAAATATCCCAGGAATCTGCAACAAGTATGCGAAAAATGCGAAAGTACGTGCCAGATGAGGGCAAATACCAGTACCTAACCGAGACACAACCGGCGTTATCCTCCAAAATATTACTCGGAACCAGGTTCAATTGACTGTTTCGGCGTGTTACTGCATTACTACGTGATCCAAAACAGAAAAAGGCTAGGATCTGGCCAACAAGTGTGCGCAAAATGCAAAAGTGCGAGCCAGATGAGCTCAAATCCCAGACCTAACCGAGACATAACCGGCGTTATCATCTGAGATATTACTCGCAACCAGGTTTAATTGACTGTTTCGGTGTGGTACCACATTAGTACGTGATCCTAACCAGAAAAAAACCCAGGATATGGCCAACAAGTATGCGAAAAATGTGAAAGTATGAGCTAGATGATGGCAAATCCCAGTCCTGACCGAGACATACCCGGCGTTATCCTCTAAAATATTAATCGCAACCAGGTTTAAATGACTGTTTCAGTGTGGTACCACATTACTACGTGGTCCAAGCCAGAAAGAGGCCAGGATCTGGCCAACATGTGTGCGCAAAATGCGAAAGTTCGAGGCAGATGAGGGCAAATCCCAGACCAAACCGAGACATAACCGGCGTAATCCTCTAAAATATTAATCCGAACCGGGTTTAATTGACTGTTGCGTTGTGGTACCGCATGACTACGTGATCCAAACCAGAAAAAGCCCAGGATCTGGCCTACAAGTATGCGAAAAATGCAAAAGTGCGAGCCAGATGAGCTCAAATCCCAGACCTAACCGAGACATAACCTGCGTTATCCTCTAAGATATTAATCGCAACCAGGTTTAATTGACTATTTCGGTGTGGTACCGCATTACTACGTGATCCGAAACAGAAAAAGGCCAGGATCTGGCCAACAAGTATGCGAAAAATGCGAAAGTACGAGCCAGATGAGGGCATATACCAGACCTAACCCAGACACAACCGGCGTTATCCTCCAAAATATTACTCGGAACCAGGTTTAATTGAGTGTTTCGGTGTAGTACCACATTAGTACGTGATCCAAACCAGAAATATCCCAAGATCTGGCAACTAGTATGCGAAAAATGCGAAAGTACGAGCCAGATGAGGGCAAATACCAGACCTAACCGAGACATAACCGGCGTTATCCGCCATAATATCAATCGGTACCAGGTTTAATTGACAGTTTCAGTGTGGTACCACATTACTACGTGGGCCAAGCCAGAAAAAGGCCAGGATCTGACCAATCAAGTACGCGAAAAGTGCGAAAGTATGTGCTAGATGATTGCAAATACCAGACCTAACCCAGACACAACCGGCGTTATCCTCCAAAATATTACTCGGAACCAGGTTTAATTGAGTGTTTCGGTGTAGTACCACATTAGTACGTGATCCGAACCAGAAAAAGCCCAGGATCTGGCCTACAAGTATGCGAAAAATGCGAAAGTACGAGCCAGATGAGGGCAAATCCCAGGCCTCATCGAGACGTAACTGGCGTTATCCTCTAAAATATTAATCGCAACCAGGTGCAATTGACTGTTTCGGTGTGGTACCACATTACTACGTGGTCCAAGCCAGAAAGAGGCCAGGATCTGGCCAACATGTGTGCGCAAAATGCGAAAGTTCGAGGCAGATGAGGGCAAATCACAGACCAAACCGAGACATAACCGGCGTAATCCTCTAAAATATTAATCCGAACCGGGTTTAATTGATTGTTTCGGTGTGGTACCGCATTACTACGTGATCCAAACCAGAAAGAGGCCAAGATCAGGCCAACAAGTATGCGAAAAACGCGAAAGTATGTGCTAGATGATGGCAAATAAAAGACCTAACCCAGACATAACCAGCGTTCACCTCTAAAATATTAATCGGAACCAGCTTTTATTGAATGTTTCATTGTGGTACCACATTACTACGTGATCCAAACCAGAAATATCCCAGGAATCTGCAACAAGTATGCGAAAAATGCGAAAGTACGGGCCAGATGAGGGCAAATACCAGACCTAACCGAGACACAACCGGCATTACCCTCTAAAATATTAATCGCAACCAGGTTCAATTGACTGTTTCGGCGTGTTACTGCATTACTACCTGATCCAAAACAGAAAAAGGCCAGGATCTGGCCAACAAGTATGCGAAAAATGCGAAAGTACGATCCAGATGAGGGCAAATACCAGACCTAACCGAGACATAACAGGCGTTATCCTCTAAAATATTAATCGCAACCAGGTTTAATTGACTGTTTCGGTGTGGTACCGCATTACTACGGGGCCCAAGCCAGAAAAAACCCATGATCTGTCCAACAAGTATTCGAAAAATGCGAAAGTACGAGCCAGATGAGGGCAAATACCAGACCTAACCGAGACATAACCGGCGTTATCCTCTAAAATATTAATCGCAACCAGGTTTATTTGACTGTTTCGGTGTGGTACCGCATTACTACGGGGTCCAAGCCAGAAAAAACCCATGATCTGGCCAACAAGTATTCGAAAAATGCGAAAGTACGAGCCAGATGAGGGCAAATACCAGACCTAACCGAGACATAACCGGCATTATCCTCTAAAATATTAATCGCAACCAGGTTTAAATGACTGTTTCGGCGTGTTACCGCATTACTACGTGGACCAACCCAGAAAAAGGCAAGGATCTGACCATTCAAGTATGCGAAAAATGCGAAAGTTCGAGGCAGATGAGGGCAAATCCCAGACCAAACCGAGACATAACCGGCGTTATCCTCCAAAATATTAATCCGAACCGGGTTTAATTGACTGTTTCGGTGTGGTACCACATTAGTACGTGATCCAAACCAGAAAAAGCCCAGGATCTGGCCTACAAGTATGCGAAAAATGCAAAAGTACGAGCCAGATGAGCTCAAATCCCAGACCTAACCGAGACATAACTGGCGTTATCATCTAAGATATTAATCGCAACCAGGTTTAATTGACTGTTTCGGTGTGGTACCGCATTACTACGTGATCCAAACCAGAAAAAGGCCAAGATCTGGCCAACAAGTATGCGAAAAATGCGAAAGTATGTGCTAGATGATGGCAAATAAAAGACCTAACCCAGACATAACCAGCGTTCACCTCTAAAATATTAATCGGAACCAGCTTTTAATGAATGTTTCATTGTGGTACCACATTAATACGTGATCCAAACTAGAAATATCCCAGGAATCTGCAACAAGTATGCGAAAAATGCAAAAGTACGGGCCAGATGAGGGCAAATACCAGACCTAACCGAGACACAACCGGCATTACCCTCTAAAATATTAATCGCAACCAGGTTTAATTGACTGTTTCGGTGTGGTACCACATTAGTACGTGATCCAAGTCAGAAAAAGCCCAGGATCTGGCCAACAAGTATGTCAAAAATGCGAAAGTATGAGGAAGATGATTGGAAACACCAGACGTAACCCAGTTATAACTGGCGTTATCCCCTAAAATATTAATCGCAACCAGGTTTAAATGACTGTTTCGGTGTGGTACCGTATTACTACGTGATCCAACCCAGAAAAGGGCAAGGATCTGGCCATCAAGTATGCGAAAAATGCGAGAGTATGAGTCAGATGCTTGCAAATACCAGAACTAACCCAGGCATAGCCGGCGTTCTCCTCCAAAATATTAATCGGAACCAGGTTTTATTGACTGTTTCAGTGTGGTACCACATTACTACGTGATCCTAACCAGAAAAAAACCCAGGATCTGGCCAACAAGTATGCGAAAAATGTGAAGGTATGAGCTAGATGATGGCAAATACCAGACCCAACCCAGACATAACCGGAGTTATCCTGTAAAATATTACTCGCAACCAGGTTTAATTGACTGTTACAGTGTGGTACCACATTAGTACGTGATCCTAACCAGAAAAAAACCCAGGATATGGCCAACAAGTATGCGAAAAATGTGAAAGTATGAGCTAGATGATGGCAAATCCCAGTCCTGACCGAGACATACCCGGCGTTATCCTCTAAAATATTAATCGCAACCAGGTTTAAATGACTGTTTCAGTGTGGTACCACATTACTACGTGGTCCAAGCCAGGAAAAGGCCAGGATCTGGCAAACAAGTATGCGAAAAATGCGAAAGTACGAGCCAGATGAGTGCAAATACCAGATCTAACCCAGACATAACCGGCGTTATCCTCTAAAATATTAATCGCAACCAGGTTTAATTGACAGTTTCGGTGTGGTACCGCACTACTACGTGTTCCAAACCAGAAAAAGGCCAGGCTCTGGCCAACAAGTATGCGAAAAATGCGAAAGTACGAGACAGATGAGGGCAAATACCAGACCCAACCGAGACATAACTGACGTTATCCTCTAAAATATTAAGCGCATCCAGGTTTAATTGACTGTTTCGGTGTGACACCACATTACTGCGGGATTCAAACCAGAAAAAACCCAGGATGTGGCCAACAAGTATGCGGAAAACGCGAAAGTACGAGCCAGATGTGAGCAAATCCCAGACCCAACCGAGACATAACCGGCGTTATCCTCTAAAATATTAATCGCAACCAGGTTTAATTGACTGTTTCGGTGTGGTACCGCATTACTACGTGACCCAAACCAGAAAAAGGCCATGATCTGGCCATCAAGTATGCGAAAAATGCGAGAGTATGAGTCAGATGCTTGCAAATACCAGAACTAACCCAGACATAACCGGCGTTATCCTCTAAAATATTAATCGCAACCAGGTTTAATTGACTATTTCGCTGTGGTACCGCATTACTACGTGACCCAAACCAGAAAAAGCCCTGGAACTGGCCAACAAGTATGCGAAAAATGCGAAAGTACGAGACAGATGAGGGCAAATACCAGACCCAACCGAGACATAACTGACGTTATCCTCTAAAATATTAAGCGCATCCAGGTTTAATTGACTGTTTCGGTGTGGTACCGCACTACGTGACCCAACCCAGAAGAAAGCCAGGATCTGGCCAACAAGTATGCAAAAAATGCGAAAGTACGAGCCAGATGAGGGCAAATACCGGACACAACCGAGACATAACTGACGTTATCCTCTAAAATATTAAGCGCATCCAGGTTTAATTGACTGTTTCGGTGTGGTACCGCACTACGTGACCCAACCCAGAAGAAAGCCAGGATCTGGCCATTCAAGTATGCGAAAAATGCGACAGTATGTGCTAGATGATGCCAAATACCAGACCTTATCCAGGCATAACCGGCGTTCTCCTCCAAAATATTAACCGGAACCAGGTTTTATTGACTGTTTCAGTGTGGTACCACATTACTACGTGATCCTAACCAGAAAAAAACCCAGGATCTGGTCAACAAGTATGCGAAAAATGTGAATGTATGAGCTAGATGATGGCAAATGCCAGACCCAAACCAGACATAACCGGCCCTATCCTCTAAAATGTTAATCGCAACCAGGTTTAATTGACTGTTTCGGCGTGGTACCGCATTACTACGTGGTCCAACCCGGAAAAATGCAAGGATCTGACCATTCAAGTACTCGAAAAATGCGAAAGTACGAGCCAGATGAGGGCAAATCCCAGTCCTGACCGAGACATACCCGGCGTTATCCTCTAAAATATTAATCGCAACCAGGTTTAAATGACTGTTTCAGTGTGGTACCACATTACTACGGGGTCCAAGCCAGGAAAAGGCCAGGATCTGGCAAACAAGTATGCGAAAAATGCGAAAGTACGAGCCAGATGAGTGCAAATACCAGATCTAACCCAGACATAACCGGCGATATCCTCTGAAATATTAATCGGAACAAGCTTATATTGAATGTTTCAGTGTGGTGCCACATTACTACGTGATCCAAACCTGAAATATCCCAGTATCTGGCCAACAAATATGCGAAAAATGCGAAAGTACGAGCCAGATGAGGGCAAATACAACACCTAACCCAGACATAACCGGCGTTATCCTCTAAAATATTAATCGCAACCAGGTTTAATTGACAGTTTCGGTGTGGTACCGCACTACTACGTGTTCCAAACCAGAAAAAGGCCAGGCTCTGGCCAACAAGTATGCGAAAAATGCGAAAGTACGAGCCATATGAGGGCAAATACCAGACCCAACCGAGACATAACTGACGTTATCCTCTAAAATATTAAGCGCATCCAGGTTTAATTGACTGTTTCGGTGTGACACCACATTACTGCGGGATTCAAACCAGAAAAAACCCAGGATCTGGCCAACAAGTATGCGAAAAACGCGAAAGTACGAGCCAGATGTGAGCAAATCCCATACCCAACCGAGACATAACCGGCGTTATCCCCTGAAATATTAATAGCAACCAGGTTTAAATGACTGTTTCGGTGTGGTACCGCATTACTACGTGACCCAAACCAGAAAAAGGCCATGATCTGGCCATCAAGTATGCGAAAAATGCGAGAGTATGAGTCAGATGCTTGCAAATACCAGAACTAACCCAGACATAACCGGCGTTATCCTCTAAAATATTAATCGCAACCAGGTTTAATTGACTATTTCGGTGTGGTACCGCATTACTACGTGACCCAAACCAGAAAAAGGCCAAGATCTGGCCAACAAGTATGCGAAAAATGCGAATGTACGAGCCAGATGGGGGCAAATCCCAGTCCTGACCGAGACATACCCGGCGTTATCCTCTAAAATATTAATCGCAAACAGGTTTAATAGACTGTTTCGCTGTGGTACCGCATTACTACGTGACCCAAACCAGAAAAAGCCCTGGACCTGGCCAACAAGTACGAGAAAAATGCGAAAGTACGAGCCAGATTAGGTTAAATACCAGACCTAACCCAGACAAAACCGGGGTTATTCTCTAAGATATTAATCGCAACCAGGTTTAATTGACTGTTTCGGTGTGTAACCACATTACTGCGGGATTCAAACCAGAAAAAACCCAGGATCTGGCCAACAAGTATATGAAAAACGCGAAAGTACGAGCCAGATGTGAGCAAATCCCAGACCTAACCGAGACATAACCAGCGTTATCCTCTAAAATATTAAGCGCAACCAGGTTTAATTGACTGTCTCGGTGTGGTACCACATTACTACGTGATCCAAACCAGAATAGGCCCAGCATCTTGCCAACAAGTATGCGAAAATGCGAAAGTACGAGCCAGATGTGAGCAAATCCCAGACCTAACCGAGACATAACCGGCGTTATCCTCTAAAATATTAATCGCAACCAGGTTTAATTCACCGTTTCGGTGTGGAACCACATTACTACGGGATTCAAACCAGAAGAAACACAGGATCTGGCCAACAAGTATGCGAAAAATGCGAAGGTACGAGCCAGATGAGGGGCAAATCCCAGACCTAACCGAGACATAACGGGTGTTATCCTCCAAGATATTAATCGCAACCAGGTTTAATTGACTGTTTCGGTGTGGTACCGCATTACTACGTGACCCAAACCAGAAAAAGGCCAAGATCTGGCCAACAAGTATGCGAAATATGCGAAGGTACGAGCCAGATGGGGGCAAATACCAGACCCAACCGAGACATACCTGACGTTATCCTCTAAAATATTAATCGGAACCAGGTTTAATTGACTGTTTCGGTGTGGTACCGCATGACTACGTGATCCAAACCGGCAAAAGCCATGGATCTGGCCAACAAGTATGCGAAAAATGCGAAAGTACGAGCCAGATGGGGGCAAATCCCAATCCTGACCGAGACATACCCGGCGTTATCCTCTAAAATATTAATCGCAACCAGGTTTAATAGACTGTTTCGCTGTGGTACCGCATTACTACGTGACCCAAACCAGAAAAAGCCCTGGATCTGGCCAACAAGTATGCGAAAAATGCGAAAGTATGAGCCAGATGCTTGCAAATACCAGAACTAACCCAGACATAACCAGCGTTATCCTCTAAAATATTAATCGGAACCAGGATTAATTGTCTGTTTCAGTGTGGTACCACATTACTACGTGGTCCAAGCCAGGAAAAGGCCAGGATCTGGCAAACAAGTATGCGAAAAATGCGAAAGTACGAGCCAGATGAGTGCAAATACCAGATCTAACCCAGACATAACCGGCGTTATCCTCTGAAATATTAATCGGAACCAGGATTAATTGTCTGTTTCAGTGTGGTACCACATTACTACGTGGTCCAAGCCAGGAAAAGGCCAGGATCTGGCAAACAAGTATGCGAAAAATGCGAAAGTACGAGCCAGATGAGTGCAAATACCAGATCTGACACAGACATAACCGGCGTTATCCTCTGAAATATTAATCGGAACCAGCTTATATTGAATGTTTCAGTGTGATGCCACATTACTACGTGATCCAAACCTGAAATATCCCAGTATCTGGCCAAAAAATTTGCGAAAAATGCGAAAGTACGAGCCAGATGAGGGCAAATACAACACCTAACCCAGACATAACCGGCGTTATCCTCTAAAATATTAACCGCAACCAGGTTTAATTGACTGTTTCGCTGTGGTACCGCATCACTACGTAATCCAAACCAATAAAACCCCTGGGTCTGGCCAACAAGTATGCGAAAAATGCGAAAGTACGAGCCTGATGAGGGCAAATCCCAGACCTAACCGAGACATAACCGGCGTTATCCTCTAAAATATTAATGGCAACCAGGTTTAATTGACAGTTTCGGTGTGGTACCGCACTACTACGTGTTCCAAACCAGAAAAAGGCCAGGCTCAGGCCAACAAGTACGAGAAAAATGTGAAAGTACGAGCCAGATTAGGGCAAATACCAGACCTAACCCAGACAAAACCGGGGTTATTCTCTAAGATATTAATCGCAACCAGGTTTAATTGACTGTTTCGGTGTGTAACCACATTACTGCGGGATTCAAACCAGAAAAAACACAGGATCTGGCCAACGAGTATGCGAAAAACGCGAAAGTACGAGCCAGATGTGAGCAAATCCCAGACCTAACCGAGACATAACCAGCGTTATCCTCTAAAATATTAAGCGCAACCAGGTTTAATTGACTGTCTCGGTGTGGTACCACATTACTACGTGATCCAAACCAGAATAGGCCCAGCATCTTGCCAACAAGTATGCGAAAAATGCGAAAGTACGAGACAGATGTGAGCAAATCCCAGACCTAACCGAGACATAACCGGCGTTATCCTCCAAAATATTAATCGCAAACAGGTTTAATTCACCGTTTCGGTGTGGAACCACATTACTACGGGATTCAAACCAGAAGAAACACAGGATCTGGCCAACAAATATGCGAAAAATGCGAAGGTACGAGCCAGATGAGGGGCAAATCCCAGACCTAACCGAGACATAACGGGCGTTATCCTCCAAGATATTAATCGCAACCAGGTTTAATTGACTGTTTCGGGGTGGTACCGCATTACTACGTGACCCAAACCAGAAAAAGGCCAAGATCTGGCCAACAAGTATGCGAAAAATGCGAAAGTATGTGCTAGGTGATGGCAAATAAAAGACCTAACCGATACATAACCGGCGTTATCCTCTAAAATATTAATCGCAACCAGGTTTAATTGACTATTTCGGTGTGGTACCGCATTACTACGTGAACCAAACCAGAAAAAGGCCAAGATCTGGCCAACAAGTATGCGAAAAATGCGAAAGTCCGTGCCAGATGAGGGCAAATACCAGACCTAACCGAGACATAACCGGCATTATCCTCTAAAATATTAATCGCAACCAGGTTTAATTGACTGTGTCGGCGTGTTACCGCGTTACTACGTGATCCAAACCCGAAAGAGGCCAGGATCTGGCCAACAAGTATGCGAAAAATGCGAAAGTACGAGCCAGATGTGGGCAAATACCAGACCTAACCCAGACGTAACCGGCGTTATCCTCGAAAATATTAATCGGAACCAGGTTTAATTGACTGTTTCGGTGTGGAGCCACATTACTACAGGATCCATACCAGAAAAAACCCAGGATCTGGCCAAGAAGTATGCGAAAAACGCGATAGAATGAGTCAGATGATTGCGAATACCAGAACTAGCCCAGACATATCCAGCGTTATCCTCTAAAATACTAATCGGAAGAAGATTTTATTGACTGTCTCAGTGCGGTACCACAATACTACGTGATCAAAACCAGGAAAATCCCAGGATCTGGCCAACAAGAATGCAAAAAATGCGAAAGTACGAGACAGATGAGGGCAAATCCCAGACCTAACCGAGACATAACCGGCGTTATCCTCTAAAATATTAATCGCAACCAGGTCTAATTGACTGTTTCGTTGTGGAACCACATTACTACGGGATTCAAACCAGGAAAAACCCAGGATCTGGCCAACAAGTATGCGAGAAACGCGAAAGTATGAGCCAGATGATTGCAAATACAAGAACTAACCCATACATAACCAGGGTTATCGTCTAAAGTACTATTCGGAACCAGCTTTTATTGACTGTCTCAGTGTGGTACCGCATTACTACGTGATCCAAACCAGAAAAAACACAGGATCTGGCCAACAAGTATGCGAAAAACGTGAACATACGAGCCAGATGAGGGCAAATACCAGACCTTACCCAGACATAACCGGCGTTATCCTTTAAAATATTAATCGCAACCAGGTTTAATTGACTGTCTCGGTGTGGTACTGCATTACTGCGTGATCCGAACCTGAAAAAGCCCAGGATCTTGCCAACAAGTATGAGAAAAATGCGAAAGTACGAGCGTGATGAGGGCAAGTCCCAGACCTAACCGAGACATAACCGGCGGTATCCTCTAAAATATTAATCGCAACAAGGTTTAATTGACAGTTTCGGTGTGGTACCGCACTACTACGTGTTCCAAACCAGAAAAATCCCAGGATCTGGCCAGCTAGTATGCGAAAAATGCGAAATTACGAGCCAGATGAGGGCAAATACCAGACCTAACCGAGACATAACCAGCGTTATCCTCCAAACTATTAAACGCAACCAGGTATAATTGTCTGTTTCGGTGTGGAACCACATTACTACGGGATCCAAACCAAAAAAAACCCTGGATCTGGCCAACAAGTATGCGAAAAACGCGAAAGTATGAGCCTGATGATTGCAATTACCGGAACTAACCCAGACATAACCAGCGTTATCCTCTTAAATACTAATCGGAACCAGCTTTCATTGACTGTTTCAGTGTGGTACCTCATTACTACGGGATCCAAACCAGAAAAAACCCAGGATCTGGCCAACGAGTATGCGAAAAACGAGAAAGTATGAGCCAGATGATTGCAAATACCAGACCTAACCGAGACATAACCGGCGTTATCCTCTAAAATATTAATCGCAAACAGGTTTAATTGACTCTATCGGTGTGGTACCGCATTACTACGTGACCCAAACCAGAAATATCCCAGGATCTGGCCAACTAGTATGCGAAAAATGCGAAAGTACGAGCCAGATGAGGGCAAATTCCAGACCTAACCGAGACATAACCGGCGTTATCCTCTAAAATATTAATCGCAACAAGGTTTAATTGACAGTTTCGGTGTGGTACCGCATTACTACGTGATCCATACCAGAAAATCCCTGGATCTGGCCAACAAGTATGTGAAAAATGCGAAAGTACGAGCCAGATGCGGGCAAGTACCAGACCTAACCCAGACATAACCGGCGTTATCCTTTAAAATATTTATCGCAACAGGTTTAATTGACTGTCTCGGTGTGGTACTGCATTACTGCGTGATCCAAACCAGAAAAAGCCCAGGATCTGGCCAACAAGAATGCGAAAAATGCGAAAGTACGAGCCATATGAAGGCAAATACCAGAACTAACCCAGACATAACCGGCGTTATCCTCTAAAATATTAATCGCAACCATGTTTAATTGACTGTTTCGGAGTGGTACCGCATTACTACGTGATGCAAAGCGGAAAAAGGCCAAGATCTGGCCAACAAGTATGCGAAAAATGTGAAAGTATGAGCTAGATGATGGCAAATACCAGACCTCACCCAGACATAACCGGCGTTATCCTCTGAAATAATAATCGGAACCAGGTTTAATTGACTATTTCAGTGTGGTACCACATTAATACGTGATCCAAACCAGAAACAACCCAGGATCTGGCCAACAAGTATGCGAAAAATGCAAAGGTACGAGCCAGATGAGGGCAAATCCCAGACCTAACCGAGACATTACCTGCGTTACCCTCTAAAATATTAATCGCAACCAGGTTTAATTGACTGTTACGGTGTGGTACCGCAATACTACGTGATCCAAACCAGAAAAAACCCAGGATCTGGCGAACAAGTATGCGAAAAACGTGAACGTACGAGTCAGATGAGGGCAAATACCAGACCTAAGCCAGACATAACCGGCGTTACCCTTTAAAATATTAATCGCAACCAGGTTTAATTAACTGTGTCGGTGTGGTATCGCATTACTACGTGATCCAAACCAGAAAAGACCCAGGATCTGGCCAACAAGTATGCGAAAAATGCAAAAGTACGAGCCAGATGAGGGCAAATCCCAGACATAACCGAGACATAACCGGCGATATCCTCTAAAATATTATTCGCAACCATGTTTAATTGACTGTTTCGGTGTGGTACCACACTACTGCGTGTTCCAAACCAGAAAAAACGCAGGATCTCGCCAACAAGTATGTGAAAAATGCGAGAGTATGAGGCAGATGATTGCAAATACCAGACCTACCACAAACCTAACCGGTGTTATCCTCTAAAGTATTGATCGAATCCAGGTTTAAGTGACTGTTTTGGTGTGGTAGCACATTTCTACGTGATCAAAATCAGAAAAAGCCCAGGATCTGGCCTACAAGTATGCGAAAAATGCAAGAGTATGAGGCAGATGATCGCAAATACCAGACGCAACCCATACCTAACCGGTGTCATCCTCTAAAATATTGATCGAATCCAGGTTGAATGGACTATTTCTGTGGGGCACCACATTAATACGTGATCCGAAACAGATAAAAACCCAGGATCTGGCCAAGAAGAATGCGAAATATGCGAAAGTATGAGCCAGATGATTATGAATACCAGACGTAACCCAGACATAACCGGTGTTATCCTATAAAATATTGATCGAAAGCAGCTTTAATTGATTATTTCAGTGTGGCACCACATTAATACGTGATCCTAACCAGAGAAAAACCCAGGATCTGGCCAACAAGTATGCGAAAAATGCGAAAGTATGAGCCAGATGATTGCTAATACCAGGCCTAACGCAGGCATAACCGGCGTTATCCTGTAAAACATTAATCGCAACCAGGTTTGTTTGGCTGCTTCGGTGTGGTACCACATTACTCCGTGATCCAAACCAGAAAAAACCCAGGATCTGACCATCAAGTATGCGAAAAATGCGAAAGTATGAGCCAGATGATTGCGCATACCAGACGTAACCGAGACATAACCGGTGTTATCCTATAAAATATTGATCGAAACCAGCTTTAATTGATTATTTCAGTGTGGCACCACATTACTACGTGATCCAAACCAGAAAAAGCCCAGGATCTGGCCATTCAAGTATGCGAAAAACTCGAAAGTTTGAGCTAGATGATGGCAAATACCAGACCTAACCCAGGCATAACTTGCGTGCTCCTCTAAAATATTAATCGGAACCAGGTTTTATTGACTATTTCAGTGTGGTGTCACATAAATACGTGATCCTAATCAGAAAAAAACCCAGGAACTCGCCATTCAAGTATGCGAAAAATGCGAAAGTATGAGCTAGATGATGGCAAATACCAGACCTAACCCAGACATAACCAGCGTTGTCCTCTAAAATATTAATCGTAACCAGATTTAATTGCCAGTTTCGGGGTGGTATCACATTACTACGTGACCCAAACAAGAAAAAACCCAGGATCTGGCCAACAGGTATGCGAAAAATGCAAAAGTATGAGGCAGATGGTTGCAAATACCAGATCTAACCCAGACATAACCGGCGTTATCCTCTAAAGTGTTGATCGAATCCAGGTTTAATTGACTGTTTCGGTGTGGTATCACATTGCTACGTGACGCAAACCAGAAAAAACCCAGGATCTGGCCAACAAGTATGCGAAAAATGCGAAAGTATGAGCCAGATGATTGGAAATACCAGACCTAATCCAAACCTAACCGGCGTTATCCTCTAAAATATTAGTCGGAACCAGATTTAATTGACTGTTCCATTCTGGTACCACATTACTGCGTGATCCAAGCCAGAAAAAGGCCAGGATCTGACCATCCAAGTATGCGGAAAATGCGAAAGTATGAGCTAGATGATGGCAAATACCAGACCTAACCCAGACATAACCGGCGTTCTCCTCCAAAATATTAATCGGAGCCAGGTTTAATTGACGGGT
The DNA here is from genome assembly GCF_051014445.1 of Colletes latitarsis. Taxonomy (NCBI): domain Eukaryota; kingdom Metazoa; phylum Arthropoda; class Insecta; order Hymenoptera; family Colletidae; genus Colletes; species Colletes latitarsis. The sequence goes on from NC_135137.1 coordinate 6,794,808, forward strand.
TCAGTGTAGTACCACATTACTACGTGGTCCAAGTCAGAAAAAGGCCAAGATCTGGCCAACAAGTATACGCACGATGCGAAAGTACGAGCCAGCTGAGGGCAAATCCCAGACCTAACCGAGACATAACCAGCGTTATCCTCTAAAATATTAATCGCACCAGGTTTAATTGACTGTTTCAGTGTGGAGTCACATTACTGCGTGATCCAAGCCAGAAAAAACCCAGGATCTGGCCAACAAGTATGCGAAAAATGCGAAAGTATGAGCCAGATGATTGCAAATACCAGAACTAACCCAGACATAACCGGCGTTATCCTCTAAAATATTAATCGCAACCAGGTTTAATTGACTCTTCCGGTGTGGAACCACATTACTACGTGATCCAAACCAGAAAAAGCCCAGGATCTTGCCAAAAAGTATGCGAAAAATGCGAAAATACGAGCCAGATGAGGGCAAATACAACACCTAACCGAGACATAACCGGCGTTATCCTCTAAAATATTAACCGCAACCAGGTTTAATTGACTGTCTCGGAGTGGTACCGCATTACTACGTGATCCAAACCGGAAAAAGGCCAAGATCTGGCCAACAAGTATGCGAAAAATGCGAAAGTCGGAGCCAGATAATTGCAAATACCAGAACTAACCCAAACATAACCAGCGTTATCCTCCAAAATATTAATCGCAACCAGGTTTAATTGTCTGTTTCGGTGTAGAAACACATTACTACGGGATCCAAACCAAAAAAAACCCTGGATCTGGCCAACAAGTATGCGAAAAACGCGAAAGTATGAGCCAGATGATTGCAAATACCAGAACTAACCCAGACATATCCAGCGTTATCCTCATAAATACTAATCAGAACCAGCTTTCATTGACTGTTTCAGTGTGGTACCACATTACTACGTGATCCAAACCAGAAGAAACCCAGGATCTTGCCAACAAGTACGCGAAAAATGCGAAAGTACGAGAAAGATGAGGGCAAATACCAGACCTAACCCAGACATAGCCGGCATTATCCTCTAAAATATTAATCGCAACCAGGTTTAATTGACTGTTTCAGTGTGGAGTCACATTACTACGGGCTCCAATGCAGAAAAAACCCAGGATCTGGCCAACAAGTATGCGAAAAACTCGAAAGTACGAGCCAGATGATTGCAAATACCAGACATAACCGAGACATATCCAGCGTTATCCTCTAGAATATTATTCGCAACCAGGTTTAATTGACTGTTTAGGTGTGGTACCGCATTACTACGTGATCCAAACCAGGATTGGCCCTGGATCCGGCCAACAAATATGCGAAAAATGCGAAACTACGAGCCAGATGAGGGCAAATACCAGATCTAACCGAGACATAACCGGCGTAATCCTCTAAAATATTAATCGCAACAAGGTTTAATTGACAGTTTCGGTGTGGTACCGCATTACTACGTGATCCAAACCAGAAAAAGCCCTGGATCTGGCCAACAGGTATGTGAAAAATGCGAAAGTACGAGCCAGATGCGGGCAAGTACCAGACCTAACCCAGACATAACCGGCGTTATCCTCTAAAATATTAACCGCAACCAGGTCAAATTGACTATTTCGGTGTGGAAACACATTACTACGGGATCCTAACCTGAAAAAAGCCAGGATCTGGCCAACAAGAATGCGAAAAATGCGAAAGTATGAGCCAGATGATTGCAAATACTAGAACTAACCCAGACATAACCGGCGTTATCCTCCAAAATATTAATCGCAGCCAGGTTTAATTGACTGTTTCGGTGTGGTATCACATTGCTACGTGACGCAAACCAGAAAAAACCCAGGATCTGGCCAACAAGTATGCGAAAAATGCGAAAGCATGAGCCAGATGATTGGAAATACCAGACCTAACACAAACCTAACCGGCGTTATCCTCTAAAATATTAGTCGGAACCAGATTTAATTGACTGTTGCAGTGTGGTACCACATTACTACGTGATCAAAACCAGAAAAAGCCCAGGATCTGGCCAACAAGTATGCGAAAAATGCGAAAGTATGAGGCAGATGATTGTAAATACCAGACCTAACACAAACCTAAACGGTGTTAGCCTCTAAAATATTGATCGAATCCAAGTTGAATGGACTTTTTCAGTCTGGTATCACATTACTACGTGATGCAAACCAGAAAGAAACACAGGACCTGGCCAACAGGTATGCGAAGAATGCGAATGTATGAGCCAGATGTGGGTAAATACCAGACCTAAACGAGACGCAACCGGTGTTATCCTTTATAATATTGATCGAGGCCACGTTTAATTGACTGTTTCAGTATGGTACCGCATTACTACGAGATCCAAACCAGAAAAAGTACAGGATCTGGCCAACAAGTGTGCGATGAACGCGAAAGTATGACCCAGGTGATTCCAAACACCAGGCCTAACACAAACCTAACCGGTGTGATCCTCTAAAATATTGATCGAATCCAGGTTTAATTGACAGTTTCATTCTGGTACCACATTACTACGTAATACAAACCAGAAAAAACGCAGGATCTGGCCAGCTAGTATGCGAAAAATGTGAAAGTATGAGGAAGATGATTGCAAACACCAGACGTTACCCAGACATAACCGGCGTTATCCTCTAAAATATTAATGGCAACCAGGTATAATTGACTGTTTCGGTGTCGTTCCGCATTACTACGTGGTCCAAGCCAGAAAAAGGCCAGGATCTGACCATTCAAGTATGCGAAAAATGCGAAAGTATGAGCCAGATTATTGCAAATACCAGAACTAACCCAGACATAACCGGCGTTATCCTCTAAAATATTAATCGCAACCAGGTTTAATTGACTCTTCCGGTGTGGAGCCACATTACTACGTGATCCAAACCAGAAAAAGCCCAGGATCTTGCCAACAAGTATGCGAAAAATGCGAAAATACGAGCCAGATGAGGGCAAATACAACACCTAACCGAGACATAACCGGCGTTATCCTCTAAAATATTAATCGCAACCAGGTTTAATTGACAGTTTCGTTGTGGTACCGCATTACTACGTGATCCAAACCAGAAAAAGGCCAGGCTCTGGCCAACAAGTATGCGAAAGTCGCGAAAGTACGAGCCACATGAGAGCAAATCCCAGACCTAACCGAGACATAACCGGCGTTATCCTCTAAAATATTAATCGCAACCAGGTTTAATTGACTGTTTCGGAGTGGTACCGCAACACTACGTGATCCAAACCGGAAAAAGGCCAAGATCTGGCCAACAAGTATGCGAAAAATGCGAAAGTCCGAGCCAGATGATTGCAAATACCAGAACTAACCCAAACATAACCAGCGTTATCCTCCAAAATATTAATCGCAACCAGGTTTAATTGTCTGTTTCGGTGTGGAAACACATTACTAGGGGATCCAAACCAAAAAAAACCCTGGATCTGGCCAACAAGTCTGCGAAAAACGCGAAAGTATGAGCCAGATGAATGCAAATACCAGAACTAACCCAGACATATCCAGCGTTATCCTCTTAAATACTAATCGGAACCAGCTTTCATTGACTGTTTCAGTGTGGTACCACATTACTACGTGATCCAAACCAGAAGAAACCCAGGATCTTGCCAACAAGTATGCGAAAAATGCGAAAGTACGAGACAGATGAGGGCAAATACCAGATCTAACCCAGACATAACCGGCGTTATCCTCTAAAGTGTTGATCGAATCCAGGTTTAATTGACTGTTTCGGTGTGGTATCACATTGCTACGTGACGCAAACCAGAAAAAACCCAGGAACTCGCCATTCAAGTATGCGAAAAATGCGAAAGTATGAGCTAGATGATGGCAAATACCAGACCTAACCCAGACATAACCAGCGTTGTCCTCTAAAATATTAATCGTAACCAGATTTAATTGCCAGTTTCGGGGTGGTATCACATTACTACGTGACCCAAACCAGAAAAAACCCAGGATCTGGCCAACAGGTATGCGAAAAATGCAAAAGTATGAGGCAGATGATTGCAAATACTAGAACTAACCCAGACATAACCGGCGTTATCCTCCAAAATATTAATCGCAGCCAGGTTTAATTGACTGTTTCGGTGTGGTATCACATTGCTACGTGACGCAAACCAGAAAAAACCCAGGATCTGGCCAACAAGTATGCGAAAAATGCGAAAGCATGAGCCAGATGATTGGAAATACCAGACCTAACACAAACCTAACCGGCGTTATCCTCTAAAATATTAGTCGGAACCAGATTTAATTGACTGTTGCAGTGTGGTACCACATTACTACGTGATCAAAACCAGAAAAAGCCCAGGATCTGGCCAACAAGTATGCGAAAAATGCGAAAGTATGAGGCAGATGATTGTAAATACCAGACCTAACACAAACCTAAACGGTGTTAGCCTCTAAAATATTGATCGAATCCAAGTTGAATGGACTTTTTCAGTCTGGTATCACATTACTACGTGATGCAAACCAGAAAGAAACACAGGACCTGGCCAACAGGTATGCGAAGAATGCGAATGTATGAGCCAGATGTGGGTAAATACCAGACCTAAACGAGACGCAACCGGTGATATCCTTTAAAATATTGATCGAGGCCACGTTTAATTGACTGTTTCAGTATGGTACCGCATTACTACGAGATCCAAACCAGAAAAAGTACAGGATCTGGCCAACAAGTGTGCGATGAACGCGAAAGTATGACCCAGGTGATTCCAAACACCAGGCCTAACACAAACCTAACCGGTGTGATCCTCTAAAATATTGATCGAATCCAGGTTTAATTGACAGTTTCATTCTGGTACCACATTACTACGTAATACAAACCAGAAAAAACGCAGGATCTGGCCAGCTAGTATGCGAAAAATGTGAAAGTATGAGGAAGATGATTGCAAACACCAGACGTTACCCAGACATAACCGGCGTTATCCTCTAAAATATTAATGGCAACCAGGTATAATTGACTGTTTCGGTGTCGTTCCGCATTACTACGTGGTCCAAGCCAGAAAAAGGCCAGGATCTGACCATTCAAGTATGCGAAAAATGCGAAAGTATGAGCTAGATGATGGCAAATACCAGACCTAACCCAGACATAACCGGCGTTCTCCTCCAAAATATTAATCGGAGCCAGGTTTAATTGACGGTTTCAGTGTAGTACCACATTACTACGTGGTCCAAGTCTGAAAAAGGCCAAGATCTGGCCAACAAGTTTACGCACGATGCGAAAGTACGAGCCAGCTGAGTGCAAATCCCAGACCTTACCGAGACATAACCAGCGTTATCCTCCAAAATATTAATCGCAACCAGGTTTAATTGTCTGTTTCGGTGTGGAACCACATTACCATGGGATCCAAACCAAAAAAAACCCTGGATCTGGCCAACAAGTATGCGAAAAACGCGAAAGTATGAGCCAGATGATTGCAAATACCAGAACTAACCCAGCCATATCCAGCGTTATCCTCTTAAATACTAATCGGAACCAGCTTTCATTGACTGTTTCAGTGTGGTACCACATTACTACGTGATCCAAACCAGAAGAACCCCAGGATCTTGCCAACAAGTATGCGAAAAATGCGAAAGTACGAGCCACATGAGAGCAAATCCCAGACCTAACCGAGACATAACCGGCGTTATCCTCAAAAATAGTAATCGCAACCAGGTTTAATTGACTGTTTCGGAGTGGTACCGCATTACTACGTGATCCAAACCGGAAAAAGGCCAAGATCTGGCCAACAAGTATGCGAAAAATGCGAAAGTCCGAGCCAGATGATTGCAAATACCAGAACTAACCCAAACATAACCAGCGTTATCCTCCAAAATATTAATCGCAACCAGGTTTAATTGTCTGTTTCGGTGTGGAAACACATTACTAGGGGATCCAAACCAAAAAAAACCCTGGATCTGGCCAACAAGTCTGCGAAAAACGCGAAAGTATGAGCCAGATGAATGCAAATACCAGAACTAACCCAGACATATCCAGCGTTATCCTCTTAAATACTAATCGGAACCATCTTTCATTGACTGTTTCAGTGTGGTACCACATTACTACGTGATCCAGACCAGAAGAAACCCAGGATCTTGCCAACAAGTATGCGTAAAATGCGAAAGTACGAGACAGATGAGGGCAAATACCAGACCTAACCCAGACATAGCCGGCGTTATCCTCTAAAATATTAATCGCAACCAGGTTTAATTGACTGTTTCAGTGTGGAGTCACATTACTACGGGCTCCAGACCAGAAAAAACCCAGGATCTGGCCAACAAGTATGCGAAAAACTTGAAAGAATGAGCCAGATGATTGCAAATACCAGACATAACCGAGACATATCCAGCGTTATCCTCTAGAATATTATTCGCAACCAGGTTTAATTGACTGTTTAGGTGTGGTACCGCATTACTACGTGATCCAAACCAGGATTGGCCCTGGATCCGGCCAACAAATATGCGAAAAATGCGAAAGTACGAGCCAGATGCGGGCAAGTACCAGACCTAACCCAGACATAACCGGCGTTATCCTCTAAAATATTAACCGCAACCAGGTTAAATTGACTATTTCGGTGTGGAACCACATTACTACGGGATCCTAACCTGAAAAAAGCCAGGATCTGGCCAACAAGAATGCGAAAAATGCGAAAGTACGAGCCATATGAGGGCAAATAGCAGACCTGACCGAGACATAACCGGCGTAATCCTCTAAAATATTATTCGCAACCAGGTTTAATTGACTGTTTCAGTGTGGTGTCACATTACTACGGGATCCAAACCAGAAAAAACCCAGGATCTGGCCAACAAGTATGCGAAAAACGCGAAAGTATGAGCCAGATGATTGCAAATACCAGAACTAACCCAGACATAACCGGCGTTATCCTCTAAAATATTAATCGCAACCAGGTTTAATTGACTCTTTCGGTGTGGAACCACATTACTACGTGATCCAAACCAGAAAAAGGCCAGGCTCTGTCCAACAAGTATGAGAAAAATGCGAAAGTACGAGCCAGATGATTGCAAATACCAGAACTAACCCAAACATAACCGGCGTTATCCTCTAAAATAATAATCGGAACCAGGTTTAATTGACTGTTTCGGTGTGGTATGACATTACTACGTGACGCAAACCAGAAAAAACCCAGGATCTGGCCAACAAGTATGCGAAAAATGCGAAAGTATGAGCCAGATGCGGGCAAGTACCAGACCTAACCCAGACATAACCGGCGTTATCCTCTAAAATATTAATGGCAACCAGGTATAATTGACTGTTTCGGTGTGGTACCGCATTACTACGTGGTCCAAGCCAGAAAAAGGCCAGGATCTGACCATTCAAGTATGCGAAAAATGCGAAAGTATGAGCTAGATGATGGCAAATACCAGACCTAACCCAGACATATCCGGCGTTCTCCTCCAAAATATTGATCGAATTCAGATTGAATTGACTGTTTCGGTCTGGTACCACATTACTACGTGATCCAAATCAGAAAAAGCCCAGGATCTGGCCAACAAGCATGCGAGAAATGCGAAAATATGAGCCAGATGATAGCAAATACCAGACCGAGCACGAACCTAAACGTTATTATCCTCTTAAATATTGATAGAAACCGAGTTGAATTGACTTTTTCAGTCTGGTACCACATTACTACGTGATCCAAACCAGAAAGAAACACAGGATCTAGCCAACAAGTATGCGAAGAATGCGAATGGATGAGCCAGATGCGGGAAAATACCAAACCTAGACGAGATCCAACCGGAGATATCCTTCACAATATTGATCGAGGCCACGCTTAATTGACTGTTTCAGTATGGTACCGCATTACTACGAGATCCAAACCAGAAAAACTCCAGGATATGGCCAACAAGTGTGCGATGAACGCGAAAGTATGACCCAGATGATTGCAAACACCAGGCCTAACACAAACTTAACCGGTATGATCCTCTAAAATATTGATCGAAACCAAGATGAATTGACTTTTCCAGTCTGGTACCACATTACTACGTGATCCAAACCAGAAAAAACGCAGGATCTGGCCAACTAGTATTCGAAAAATGCGAAAGAATGAGCTAGATGATGGCAAGTACCAGACCTAACCGAGACATAAACCGGCGTGATGCTCTAAAATATATATCGCAACCAAGTTTAATTGACTGTTTCGCTGTGGTACAACATTAATACGTGATCCTAACCTGGAAAAAGCCAGGATCTGGCCAACAAGAATGCAAAACATGCGAAAGTACGAGCCAGATGATTGCAAATACCAGACGTAACCCAGACATAAACGGTGTTATCCTCTAAAATATTGATTGAATCCAGGTTGAATGGACTATTTCTGTGTGGCACGACATTAATACATGATCCTAACCAGAAAGAAACCCAGGATCTGGCCTACAAGTATGCGAAAAATGCGAAAGTATGAGGCGGATGATTGCAAATACCAGACCTCACCCAGGCATATCCGGCGTTGTCCTCTAAACTATTATTCGCAACCAGGTTTAATTGACTGTTTCGGTGTGTTACCACACTACTACGTGATCCAAACCAGAAAAAACGCAGGATCTCGCCAACAAGTATGTGAAAAATGCAAAAGTATGGGCCAGATGATTGCAAATACCTGAACTAACGCAGACATAACCGGCGTGATACTCTAAAATATATATCGCAACCAAGTTTAATCGACTGTTACTGTGTGGTACCACATTACTACGTGATCCAAACCATAAAAAACCCAGGATCTGGCCGACAAGTTTGCGAAAAATTCGAAAGTATGAGCCAGATGAATGCAAATACCAGAACTAACCCCGACATAACCGGCGTTATCCTCTAAAATGTTAATCGTAACCAGATTTAATTGACAGTTTCGGTGTGGTATCACATTACTACGTGATCCAAATCAGAAGAAGCCCAGAGTCTGGCCTACAAGTATGCGAAAAAAGCGAAAGTATGAGCCAGATGATTGCTAATACCAGGCCTAACACAAACCTAAACGGTGTTATTCTCTTAAATATTGATCGAATACAGGTTTAATTTACAGTTTCATTCTGGTACCACATTACTACGTGATCCCAACCAGAAAAAGCCCAGGATCTGGCCAACAAGTATGCGAAAGATTCGAAAGTATGAGGCAGATGATTGCAAATACCAGAACATACCCAGACTTAACCGGCGTTATCCTCTAAAATATTAGTCGGAACCAGGTTTAATTGACTGTTTCGGTGTGGTACCACATTACTACGTGATCCAAACCAGAAAAAACGCAGGATCTGGCCAACAAGAATGCAAAACATGCGAAGGTATGAGGCAGATGATTGCAAATACCAGACCTAACACAAACCTACCCAGTGTTATCCTATAAAATATTGATCGAAAGCAGCTTTAATTGATTATTTCAGTGTGGCACCACATTAATACGCGATCCTAACCAGAGAAAAACCCAGGATTTTGCCAACAAGTATGCGAAAAATGCAAAAGTATGGGGCAGATGTAACCCAGAAATAACCGGCGTTATCCTCTAAAATATTATTCGCAGCCAGGTTTAATTGACTGTTTCGGTGTGGTACCGCATTACTACGTGGACCAAGCCAGAAAAAGGCCAGGATCTGACCATTCAAGTATGCGAAAAATGCGAAAGTATGAGCTAGATGATGGCAAATACCAGACCTAACCCAGACATATCCGGCGTTCTCCTCCAAAGTATTGATCGAATTCAGATTTAATTGACTGTTTCGGTCTGGTACCACATTACTACGTGATACAAACCAGAAAAAGCCAAGGATCTGGCCAACAAGTATGCGAAAAATACGATAGTATGAGCCAGATCATTGCAAATACCAGGCTAACACAAACCTAACCGGTGTGATCCTCTAAAATAATGACCGAATCCAGGATTAATTGACCGTTTCATTCTGGTACCACGTTACTACGAGATCCTAACCAGAAAAAGCCCAGGATCTGGCCAACAAGCATGCGAGAAATGCGAAAATATGAGCCAGATGATAGCAAATACCAGACCGAGCACGAACCTAAACGTTATTATCCTCTTAAATATTGATAGAAACCGAGTTGAATTGGCTGTTTCAGCCTGTTTCCGCATTACATCGTGATCCAAACCAGATCGAAACACAGGACCTGACCAACATGTATGCGAAGAAAGCGAAAGTATGAGCCAGATGATAGCAAATACCAGACCAAGCACAAACCTAAACGGTGTTATCCTCTAAAACATTAATCGCAACCATGTTTAATTGACTGTTACTGTGTGGTACCACATTACTACGTGATCCAAACCATAAAAAACCCAGGATCTGGCCAACAAGTTTGCGAAAAATTCGAAAGTATGAGCCAGATGAATGCAAATACCAGAACTAACCCCGACATAACCGGCGTTATCCTCTAAAATGTTAATCGTAACCAGATTTAATTGACAGTTTCGGGGTGGTATCACATTACTACGTGATCCAAATCAGAAGAAGCCCAGAGTCTGGCCTACAAGTATGCGCAAAAAGCGAAAGTATGAGCCAGATGATTGCTAATACTAGGCCTAACACAAACCTAAACGGTGTTATTCTCTTAAATATTGATCGAATACAGGTTTAATTGACAGTTTCATTCCGGTACCGCATTACTGCGTGATCCAAACCAGAAAAAGCCCAGGATCTGGCCAACAAGTATGCGAAAGATTCGAAAGTATGAGGCAGATGATTGCAAATACCAGAACTAACCCAGACATAACCGGCGTTATCCTCCAAAATATTAATCGCAGCCAGGTTTAATAGACGGTTTCAGTGTAGTACCACATTACTACGTGGTCCTAGCCAGAAATAGGCCAGGATCTGACAATTCAAGTATGCGAAAAATGCGAAAGTATGAGCTAGATGATGGCAAATACCAGACCTCACCCAGACATAACCGGCGTTATCCTCTAAAATAATAATCGGAACCAGGTTTAATTGACGGTTTCAGTGTAGTACCACATTACTACGTGGTCCTAGCCAGAAAAAGCCCAGGATCTGACCATTCAAGTATGCGAAAAATGCGAAAGTATGAGCTAGGTGATGGCAAATACCAGACCTCACCCAGACATAACCGGCGTTATCCTCTATAATAATAATCGGAACCAGGTTTAATAGACTATTTCAGTGTGGTACCACATTAATACGTGATCCAAACCAGAAACAACCCAGGATCTGGCCAACAAGTATGCGATAAATGCAAAAGTACGAGCCAGATGAGGGCAAATCCCAGACCTAACCGAGACATAACCGGCGTTACCCTCCAAAATATTAATCGGAGCCAGGTTTAATTGACGGCTTCAGTGTAGTACCACATTACTACGTGATCCAAACCAGAAAAAACCCAGGATCTGGCCAACAGGTATGCGAAAAATGCGAAAGTATGAGCCAGATGATCGCAAGTACCAGGCCTAACGCAGACATAACCGGCGTTATCTTCTAAAACATTAATCGCAACCAGGTTTGTTTGGCTGTTTCGGTGTGGTACCACGTTACTCCGTGATCCAAACCAGAAAACACCTAGGATCTGGCCAACTAGTATGCGAAAAATGCGAAAGTATGTGCCAGATGATTGCTAATACCAGAACTAACCCAAACATAACCAGCGTTATCGTCCAAAATATTAATCGCAACCAGGTTTAATTGTCCGTTTCGGTGTGGAACCACATTACTACGGGATCCAAACAAAAAAAAACCCTGGATCTGGGCAACTAGTATGCGACAAACGCGAAAGTATGAGCCAGATGATTGCAAATACCAGAACTAACCCAGACATAACCGGCGTTATCCTCTAAAATATTAATCGCAACCAGGTTTAATTGACTGTTTCTGTGTGGGACCGCATTACTACGTGATCCAAACCAGCAAAAGGCCAGGCTCTGGCCAACAAGTATGCGAAAAATGCGAAAGTATGTGCCAGATGATTGCATATACCAGAACTAACCCAAACATAACCAGCGTTATCGTCCAAAATATTAATCGCAACCAGGTTTAGTTGTCTGTTTCGGTGTGGAACCACATTACTACGGGATCCAAACCAAAAAAAACCCTGGATCTGGCCAACAAGTATGCGAAAAACGCGAAAGTATGAGCCAGATGATTGCAAATACCAGAACTAACCCAGACATAATCAGCGTTATCCTCTTAAATACTATTCGGAACCAGCTTTTATTGACTGTTTCAGTGTGGTACCGCATTACTACGTGATCCAAACCAGAAGAAACCCAGGATCTGGCCAACAAGTGTGCGAAAAACGTGAACACACGATCCAGATAAGGGCAAATACCAGACCTAACCCAGACATAACCGGCGTTATCCTTTAAAATATTAATCGCACCAGGTTTATTTGACTGTCTCGGTGTGGTACTGCATTACTGCGTGATCCAAACCAGAAAAAGCCCAGGATCTTGCCAACAAGTATGCGAAAAATGCGAAAATACGAGCCAGATGAGGGCAAATACATCACCTAACCGAGACATAACCGGCGTTATCTTCTAAAATATTAATCGCAACCAGGTTTAATTGACTGTTTCGTTGTGGTACCACATTACTACGTGATCCAAATCAGAAAAAGGCCAGGCTCTGGCCAACAAGTATGCGATAAACGCGAAAGGTCGAGCCACATGAGAGCAAATCCCAGACCTAACCGAGACATAACCGGCGTTATCCTCTAAAATATTAATCGCAACCATGTTTAATTGACTGTTTCGGAGTGGTACCGCATTACTACGTGATGCAAAGCGGAAAAAGGCCAAGATCTGGCCAAGAAGTATGCGAAAAATGCGATTGTCCGAGCCATATGATTGCAAATACCAGAACTAACCCAAACATAACCAGCGTTATCCTTCAAAATATTAATCGCAACCAGGTTTAATTGTCTGTTTCGGTGTGGAACCACATTACTACGGGATACAAACCAAAAAAAACCCTGGATCTGGCTAACAAGTATGCGAAAAACGCGAAAGTATGAGCCAGATGATTGCAAATACCAGAACTAACCCAGACATATCCAGCGTTATCCTCTTAAATACTAATCGGAACCAGCTTTCATTGACTGTTTCAGTGTGGTACCACATTACTACGTGATCCAAACCAGAAGAAACCCAGGATCTTGCCAACAAGTATGCGAAAAATGCGAAAGTACGAGACAGATGAGGGCAAATACCAGACCTAACCCAGACATAGCCGGCGTTATCCTCTAAAATATTAATCGCACCAGGTTTAATTGACTGTTTCAGTGTGGAGTCACATTACTACGGGATCCAAACCAGAAAAAACCCAGGATCTGGCCAACAAGTATGCGAAAAACGCGAAAGTATGAGCCAGATTATTGCAAATACCAGAACTAGCCCAGACATAACCGGCGTTATCCTCTAAAATATTAATCGCAACCAGGTTTAGTTGACTCTTCCGGTGTGGGGCCACACTACTACGTGATCCAAACCAGAAAAAGCCCAGGATCTTGCCAGCAAGTATGCGAAAAATGCGAAAATACGAGCCAGATGAGGGCAAATACAACACCTAACCGAGACATAACCGGCGTTATCCTCTAAAATATTAATCGCAACCAGGTTTAATTGACAGTTTCGTTGTGGTACCGCATTACTACGTGATCCAAACCAGAAAAAGGCCAAGATCTGGCCAACAAGTATGCGAAAAATGCGAAAGTCCGAGCCAGATGATTGCAAATACCAGAACTAACCCAAACATAACCAGCGTTATCCTCCAAAATATTAATCGCAACCAGGTTTAATTGTCTGTTTCTGTGTGGAAACACATTACTAGCGGATCCAAACCAAAAAAAACCCTGGATCTGGCCAACAAGTCTGCGAAAAACGCGAAAGTATGAGCCAGATGAATGCAAATACCAGAACTAACCCAGACATATCCAGCGTTATCCTCTTAAATACTAATCGGAACCATCTTTCATTGACTGTTTCAGTGTGGTACCACATTACTACGTGATCCAGACCAGAAGAAACCCAGGATCTTGCCAACAAGTATGCGTAAAATGCGAAAGTACGAGACAGATGAGGGCAAATACCAGACCTAACCCAGACATAGCCGGCGTTATCCTCTAAAATATCAATCGCAACCAGGTTTAATTGACTGTTTCAGTGTGGAGTCACATTACTACGGGCTCCAGACCAGAAAAAACCCAGGATCTGGCCAACAAGTATGCGAAAAACTTGAAAGAATGAGCCAGATGATTGCAAATACCAGACATAACCGAGACATATCCAGCGTTATCCTCTAGAATATTATTCGCAACCAGGTTTAATTGACTGTTTAGGTGTGGTACCGCATTACTACGTGATCCAAACCAGGATTGGCCCTGGATCCGGCCAACAAATATGCGAAAAATGCGAAACTGCGAGCCAGATGAGGGCAAATACCAGACCTAACCGAGACATAACCGGCGTAATCCTCTAAAATATTAATCGCAACAAGGTTTAATTGACAGTTTCGGTGTGGTACCGCATTACTACGTGATCCAAACCAGAAAAAGCCCTGGATCTGGCCAACAAGTATGTGAAAAATGCGAAAGTACGAGCCAGATGCGGGCAAGTACCAGACCTAACCCAGACATAACCGGCGTTATCCTCTAAAATATTAACCGCAACCAGGTTAAATTGACTATTTCGGTGTGGAACCACATTACTACGTGATCCTAACCTGAAAAAAGCCAGGATCTGGCCAACAAGAATGCGAAAAATGCGAAAGTACGAGCCATATGAGGGCAAATAGCAGACCTGACCGAGACATAACCGGCGTAATCCTCTAAAATATTATTCGCAACCAGGTTTAATTGACTGTTTCAGTGTGGTGTCACATTACTACGGGATCCAAACCAGAAAAAACCCAGGATCTGGCCAACAAGTATGCGAAAAACGCGAAAGTATGAGCCAGATGATTGCAAATACCAGAACTAACCCAGACATAACCGGCGTTATCCTCTAAAATATTAATCGCAACCAGGTTTAATTGACTGTTTCAGTGTGGAGTCACATTACTACGGGATCCAAACCAGAAAAAACCCAGGATCTGGCCAACAAGTATGCGAAAAACGCGAAAGTATGAGCCAGATTATTGCAAACACCAGGCCTAACACAAACTTAACCGGTATGATCCTCTAAAATATTGATCGAAACCAAGATGAATTGACTTTTCCAGTCTGGTACCACATTACTACGTGATCCAAACCAGAAAAAACGCAGGATCTGGCCAACTAGTATTCGAAAAATGCGAAAGAATGAGCTAGATGATGGCAAGTACCAGACCTAACCGAGACATAAACCGGCGTGATGCTCTAAAATATATATCGCAACCAAGTTTAATTGACTGTTTCGCTGTGGTACAACATTAATACGTGATCCTAACCTGGAAAAAGCCAGGATCTGGCCAACAAGAATGCAAAACATGCGAAAGTACGAGCCAGATGATTGCAAATGCCAGACGTAACCCAGACATAAACGGTGTTATCCTCTAAAATATTGATTGAATCCAGGTTGAATGGACTATTTCTGTGTGGCACGACATTAATACATGATCCTAACCAGAAAGAAACCCAGGATCTGGCCTACAAGTATGCGAAAAATGCGAAAGTATGAGGCGGATGATTGCAAATACCAGACCTCACCCAGGCATATCCGGCGTTGTCCTCTAAAATATTATTCGCAACCAGGTTTAATTGACTGTTTCGGTGTGTTACCACACTACTACGTGATCCAAACCAGAAAAAACGCAGGATCTCGCCAACAAGTATGTGAAAAATGCAAAAGTATGGGCCAGATGATTGCAAATACCTGAACTAACGCAGACATAACCGGCGTGATACTCTAAAATATATATCGCAACCAAGTTTAATCGACTGTTACTGTGTGGTACCACATTACTACGTGATCCAAACCATAAAAAACCCAGGATCTGGCCGACAAGTTTGCGAAAAATTCGAAAGTATGAGCCAGATGAATGCAAATACCAGAACTAACCCCGACATAACCGGCGTTATCCTCTAAAATGTTAATCGTAACCAGATTTAATTGACAGTTTCGGTGTGGTATCACATTACTACGTGATCCAAATCAGAAGAAGCCCAGAGTCTGGCCTACAAGTATGCGAAAAAAGCGAAAGTATGAGCCAGATGATTGCTAATACCAGGCCTAACACAAACCTAAACGGTGTTATTCTCTTAAATATTGATCGAATACAGGTTTAATTTACAGTTTCATTCTGGTACCACATTACTACGTGATACAAACCAGAAAAAGCCCAGGATCTGGCCAACAAGTATGCGAAAAATGGGATAGTATGAGCCAGGTGATTGCAAATACCAGGCTAACACAAACCTAACCCGTGTGATCCTCTAAAACATTGACCGAATCCAGGATTAATTGACCGTTTCATTCTGGTACCACATTACTACGTGATCCCAACCAGAAAAAGCCCAGGATCTGGCCAACAAGTATGCGAAAGATTCGAAAGTATGAGGCAGATGATTGCAAATACCAGAACATACCCAGACTTAACCGGCGTTATCCTCTAAAATATTAGTCGGAACCAGGTTTAATTGACTGTTTCGGTGTGGTACCACATTACTACGTGATCCAAACCAGAAAAAACGCAGGATCTGGCCAACAAGAATGCAAAACATGCGAAGGTATGAGGCAGATGATTGCAAATACCAGACCTAACACAAACCTACCCAGTGTTATCCTATAAAATATTGATCGAGAGCAGCTTTAATTGATTATTTCAGTGTGGCACCACATTAATACGCGATCCTAACCAGAGAAAAACCCAGGATTTTGCCAACAAGTATGCGAAAAATGCAAAAGTATGGGGCAGATGTAACCCAGAAATAACCGGCGTTATCCTCTAAAATATTATTCGCAGCCAGGTTTAATTGACTGTTTCGGTGTGGTACCGCATTACTACGTGGACCAAGCCAGAAAAAGGCCAGGATCTGACCATTCAAGTATGCGAAAAATGCGAAAGTATGAGCTAGATGATGGCAAATACCAGACCTAACCCAGACATATCCGGCGTTCTCCTCCAAAGTATTGATCGAATTCAGATTTAATTGACTGTTTCGGTCTGGTACCACATTACTACGTGATACAAACCAGAAAAAGCCAAGGATCTGGCCAACAAGTATGCGAAAAATACGATAGTATGAGCCAGATCATTGCAAATACCAGGCTAACACAAACCTAACCGGTGTGATCCTCTAAAATAATGACCGAATCCAGGATTAATTGACCGTTTCATTCTGGTACCACGTTACTACGAGATCCTAACCAGAAAAAGCCCAGGATCTGGCCAACAAGCATGCGAGAAATGCGAAAATATGAGCCAGATGATAGCAAATACCAGACCGACCACGAACCTAAACGTTATTATCCTCTTAAATATTGATAGAAACCGAGTTGAATTGGCTGTTTCAGCCTGTTTCCGCATTACATCGTGATCCAAACCAGATCGAAACACAGGACCTGACCAACATGTATGCGAAGAAAGCGAAAGTATGAGCCAGATGATAGCAAATACCAGACCAAGCACAAACCTAAACGGTGTTATCCTCTTAAATATTGATCGAAACCAAGATGAATTGACTTTTTCAGTCTGGTACCACATTACTACGTGATCCAAACCAGATATAAACACAGGATCTAGCCAACAAGAATGCAAAACATGCGAAAGTATGAGGCAGATGATTGCAAATACCAGACCTAACACAAACCTAACCGGTGTTATCCTCTAAAACATTAATCGCAACCATGTTTAATTGACTGTTACTGTGTGGTACCACATTACTACGTGATCCAAACCATAAAAAACCCAGGATCTGGCCAACAAGTTTGCGAAAAATTCGAAAGTATGAGCCAGATGAATGCAAATACCAGAACTAACCCCGACATAACCGGCGTTATCCTCTAAAATGTTAATCGTAACCAGATTTAATTGACAGTTTCGGGGTGGTATCACATTACTACGTGATCCAAATCAGAAGAAGCCCAGAGTCTGGCCTACAAGTATGCGCAAAAAGCGAAAGTATGAGCCAGATGATTGCTAATACTAGGCCTAACACAAACCTAAACGGTGTTATTCTCTTAAATATTGATCGAATACAGGTTTAATTGACAGTTTCATTCCGGTACCGCATTACTGCGTGATCCAAACCAGAAAAAGCCCAGGATCTGGCCAACAAGTATGCGAAAGATTCGAAAGTATGAGGCAGATGATTGCAAATACCAGAACTAACCCAGACATAACCGGCGTTATCCTCTAAAATATTAATCGCAACCAGGTTTAATTGACTGTTTCTGTGTGGAACCACATTACTACGGGATCCAAACCAAAAAAAACCCTGGATCTGGCCAACAAGTATGCGAAAAACGCGAAAGTATGAGCCAGATGATTGCAAATACCAGAACTAACCCAGACATAATCAGCGTTATCCTCTTAAATACTATTCGGAACCAGCTTTTATTGACTGTTTCAGTGTGGTACCGCATTACTACGTGATCCAAACCAGAAGAAACCCAGGATCTGGCCAACAAGTGTGCGAAAAACGTGAACATACGATCCAGATAAGGGCAAATACCAGACCTAACCCAGACATAACCGGCGTTATCCTTTAAAATATTAATCGCACCAGGTTTATTTGACTGTCTCGGTGTGGTACTGCATTACTGCGTGATCCAAACCAGAAAAAGCCCAGGATCTTGCCAACATGTATGCGAAAAATGCGAAAATACGAGCCAGATGAGGGCAAATACATCACCTAACCGAGACATAACCGGCGTTATCTTCTAAAATATTAATCGCAACCAGGTTTAATTGACTGTTTCGTTGTGGTACCACATTACTACGTGATCCAAATCAGAAAAAGGCCAGGCTCTGGCCAACAAGTATGCGATAAACGCGAAAGGTCGAGCCACATGAGAGCAAATCCCAGACCTAACCGAGACATAACCGGCGTTATCCTCTAAAATATTAATCGCAACCATGTTTAATTGACTGTTTCGGTGTGGTACCACATTACTACGTGATCCAAACCAGAAAAAACGCAGGATCTGGCCAACAAGAATGCAAAACATGCGAAGGTATGAGGCAGATGATTGCAAATACCAGACCTAACACAAACCTACCCAGTGTTATCCTATAAAATATTGATCGAGAGCAGCTTTAATTGATTATTTCAGTGTGGCACCACATTAATACGCGATCCTAACCAGAGAAAAACCCAGGATTTTGCCAACAAGTATGCGAAAAATGCAAAAGTATGGGGCAGATGTAACCCAGAAATAACCGGCGTTATCCTCTAAAATATTATTCGCAGCCAGGTTTAATTGACTGTTTCGGTGTGGTACCGCATTACTACGTGGACCAAGCCAGAAAAAGGCCAGGATCTGACCATTCAAGTATGCGAAAAATGCGAAAGTATGAGCTAGATGATGGCAAATACCAGACCTAACCCAGACATATCCGGCGTTCTCCTCCAAAGTATTGATCGAATTCAGATTTAATTGACTGTTTCGGTCTGGTACCTCATTACTACGTGATACAAACCAGAAAAAGCCAAGGATCTGGCCAACAAGTATGCGAAAAATACGATAGTATGAGCCAGATCATTGCAAATACCAGGCTAACACAATCCTAACCGGTGTGATCCTCTAAAATAATGACCGAATCCAGGATTAATTGACCGTTTCATTCTGGTACCACGTTACTACGAGATCCTAACCAGAAAAAGCCCAGGATCTGGCCAACAAGCATGCGAGAAATGCGAAAATATGAGCCAGATGATAGCAAATACCAGACCGACCACGAACCTAAACGTTATTATCCTCTTAAATATTGATAGAAACCGAGTTGAATTGGCTGTTTCAGCCTGTTTCCGCATTACATCGTGATCCAAACCAGATCGAAACACAGGACCTGATCAACATGTATGCGAAGAAAGCGAAAGTATGAGCCAGATGATAGCAAATACCAGACCAAGCACAAACCTAAACGGTGTTATCCTCTTAAATATTGATCGAAACCAAGATGAATTGACTTTTTCAGTCTGGTACCACATTACTACGTGATCCAAACCAGATATAAACACAGGATCTAGCCAACAAGAATGCAAAACATGCGAAAGTATGAGGCAGATGATTGCAAATACCAGACCTAACACAAACCTAACCGGTGTTATCCTCTAAAACATTAATCGCAACCATGTTTAATTGACTGTTACTGTGTGGTACCACATTACTACGTGATCCAAACCATAAAAAACCCAGGATCTGGCCAACAAGTTTGCGAAAAATTCGAAAGTATGAGCCAGATGAATGCAAATACCAGAACTAACCCCGACATAACCGGCGTTATCCTCTAAAATGTTAATCGTAACCAGATTTAATTGACAGTTTCGGGGTGGTATCACATTACTACGTGATCCAAATCAGAAGAAGCCCAGAGTCTGGCCTACAAGTATGCGCAAAAAGCGAAAGTATGAGCCAGATGATTGCTAATACTAGGCCTAACACAAACCTAAACGGTGTTATTCTCTTAAATATTGATCGAATACAGGTTTAATTGACAGTTTCATTCCGGTACCGCATTACTGCGTGATCCAAACCAGAAAAAGCCCAGGATCTGGCCAACAAGTATGCGAAAGATTCGAAAGTATGAGGCAGATGATTGCAAATACCAGAACTAACCCAGACATAACCGGCGTTATCCTCTAAAATATTAATCGCAACCAGGTTTAATTGACTGTTTCTGTGTGGAACCACATTACTACGGGATCCAAACCAAAAAAAACCCTGGATCTGGCCAACAAGTATGCGAAAAACGCGAAAGTATGAGCCAGATGATTGCAAATACCAGAACTAACCCAGACATAATCAGCGCTATCCTCTTAAATACTATTCGGAACCAGCTTTTATTGACTGTTTCAGTGTGGTACCGCATTACTACGTGATCCAAACCAGAAGAAACCCAGGATCTGGCCAACAAGTGTGCGAAAAACGTGAACATACGATCCAGATAAGGGCAAATACCAGACCTAACCCAGACATAACCGGCGTTATCCTTTAAAATATTAATCGCACCAGGTTTATTTGACTGTCTCGGTGTGGTACTGCATTACTGCGTGATCCAAACCAGAAAAAGCCCAGGATCTTGCCAACATGTATGCGAAAAATGCGAAAATACGAGCCAGATGAGGGCAAATACATCACCTAACCGAGACATAACCGGCGTTATCTTCTAAAATATTAATCGCAACCAGGTTTAATTGACAGTTTCGTTGTGGTACCACATTACTACGTGATCCAAATCAGAAAAAGGCCAGGCTCTGGCCAACAAGTATGCGATAAACGCGAAAGGTCGAGCCACATGAGAGCAAATCCCAGACCTAACCGAGACATAACCGGCGTTATCCTCTAAAATATTAATCGCAACCATGTTTAATTGACTGTTTCGGAGTGGTACCGCATTACTACGTGATGCAAAGCGGAAAAAGGCCAAGATCTGGCCAAGAAGTATGCGAAAAATGCGATTGTCCGAGCCATATGATTGCAAATACCAGAACTAACCCAAACATAACCAGCGTTATCCTCCAAAATATTAATCGCAACCAGGTTTAATTGTCTGTTTCGGTGTGGAACCACATTACTACGGGATACAAACCAAAAAAAACCCTGGATCTGGCTAACAAGTATGCGAAAAACGCGAAAGTATGAGCCAGATGATTGCAAATACCAGAACTAACCCAGACATATCCAGCGTTATCCTCTTAAATACTAATCGGAACCAGCTTTCATTGACCGTTTCAGAGTGGTACCACATTACTACGTGATCCAAACCAGAAGAAACCCAGGATCTTGCCAACAAGTATGCGAAAAATGCGAAAGTACGAGACAGATGAGGGCAAATACCAGACCTAACCCAGACATAGCCGGCGTTATTCTCTAAAATATTAATCGCAACCAGGTTTAATTGACTGTTTCAGTGTGGAGTCACGTTACTACGGGATCCAAACCAGAAAAAGCCCAGGATCTGGCCATTCAAGTATGCGAAAAACTCGAAAGTATGAGCTAGATGATGGCAAATACCAGACCTAACCCAGGCATAACCAGCGTTGTCCTCTAAAATATTAATCGTAACCAGATTTAATTGCCAGTTTCGGGGTGGTATCACATTACTACGTGACCCAAACCAGAAAAAACCCAAGATCTGGCCAACAGGTATGCGAAAAATGCAAAAGTATGAGGCAGATGGTTGCAAATACCAGATCTAACCCAGACATAACCGGCGTTATCCTCTAAAGTGTTGATCGAATCCAGGTTTAATTGACTGTTTCGGTGTGGTATCACATTGCTACGTGACGCAAACCAGAAAAAACCCAGGATCTGGCCAACAAGTATGCGAAAAATGCGAAAGTATGAGCCAGATGATTGGAAATGCCAGACCTAACACAAACCTAACCGGCGTTGTCCTCTAAAATATTAGTCGGAACCAGATTTAATTGACTGTTGCAGTGTGGTACCACATTACTACGTGATCCAAACCAGAAAAAGCCCAGGATCTGGCCAAGAAGTATGCGATAAATGCGATAGTATGAGGCAGATGATTGTAAATACCAGACCTAACACAAACCTAAACGGTGTTAGCCTCTAAAATATTGATCGAGGCCACGTTTAATTGACTGTTTCCGTATGGTACCGCATTACTACGAGATCCAAACGAGAAAAAGTACAGGATCTGGCCAACAAGTTTGCGATGAACGCGAAAGTATGACCCAGGTGATTCCAAACACCAGGCCTAACACAAACCTAACCGGTGTGATCCTCTAAAATATTGATCGAATCCAGGCTTAATTGACAGTTTCATTTGGTACCACATTACTACGTAATACAAACCAGAAAAAACGCAGGATCTGGCCAGCTAGTATGCGAAAAATGCGAAAGTATGAGGAAGATGATTGCAAACACCAGACGTTACCCAGACATAACCGGCGTTATCCTCTAAAATATTAATGGCAACCAGGTATAATTGACTGTTTCGGTGTGGTACCGCATTACTACGTGGACCAAGCCAGAAAAAGGCCAGGATCTGACCATTCAAGTATGCGAAATATGCGAAAGTATGAGCTAGATGATGGCAAATACCAGACCTAACCCAGACATATCCGGCGTTCTCCTCCAAAATATTGATCGAATTCAGATTTAATTGACTGTTTCATTCTGGTACCACGTTACTACGAGATCCTACCCAGAAAAAGCCCAGGATCTGGCCAACAAGCATGCGAGAAATGCGAAAATATGAGCCAGATGATAGCAAATACCAGACCGAGCACGATCCTAAACGTTATTATCCTCTTAAATATTGATAGAAACCGAGTTGAATTGGCTGTTTCAGCCTGTTTCCGCATTACATCGTGATCCAAACCAGATCGAAACACAGGACCAGACCAACATGTATGCGAAGGAAGCGAAAGTATGAGCCAGATGATAGCAAATACCAGACCAAGCACAAACCTAAACGGTGTTATCCTCTTAAATATTGATCGAAACCAAGATGAATTGACTTTTTCAGTCTGGTACCACATTACTACGTGATCCAAACCAGAAATAAACACAGGATCTAGCCTTCAAGTATGCGAAGAATGCGAATGTATGAGCCAGATGCGGGAAAATACCAAACCTAGACGAGATCCAACCGGAGTTATCCTTCACAATATTGATCGAGGCCACGCTTAATTGACTGTTTCAGTATGGTACCTCATTACTACGAGATCCAAACCAGAAAAAGTCCAGGATATGGCCAACAAGTGTGCGATGAACGCGAAAGTATGACCCAGATGATTGCAAACACCAGGCCTAACACAAACTTAACCGGTATGATCCTCTAAAATATTGATCGAATCCAGGTTTAATTGACAGTTTCATTCTGGTACCACATTACTGCGTGACCCAAACCAGAAAAAGCCCAGGATCTGGCCAACAAGTATGCGAAAGATGCGAAAGTATGAGGCAGATGAATGGAAATACCAGAACATACCCAGACTTAACCAGAGTTATCCTCTAAAATATTAGTCGGAACCAGATTTAATTGACAGTTGCAGTGTGGTACCACATTACTACGTGATCCAAACCAGAAAAAACGCAGGATCTGGCCAACTAGTATTCGAAAAATGCGAAAGTATGAGGAAGATGATTGCAAACACCAGACGTAACCCAGACATAACCGGAGTTTTCCTCTAAAATATAAATGGCAACAAGGTATAATTGACTGTTTCGGTGTCGTACCGCATTACTACGTGGTCCAAGCCAGAAAAAGGCCAGGATCTGACCATTCAAGTATGCGAAAAATGCGAAAGAATGAGCTAGATGATGGCAAATACCAGACCTAACCGAGACATAACCGGCGTGATACTCTAAAATATATATCGCAACCAAGTTTAATTGACTGTTTCGCTGTGGTACCACATTAATACGTGATCCTAACCTGGAAAAAGCCAGGATCTGGCCAACAAGAATGCAAAACATGCGAAAGTACGAGCCAGATGATTGCAAATACCAGACGTAACCCAGACATAAACGGTGTTATCCTCTAAAATATTGATTGAATCCAGGTTGAATGGACTATTTCTGTGTGGCACCACATTAATACATGATCTTAACCAGAAAGAAACCCAGGATCTGGCCTACAAGTATGCGAAAAATGCGAAAGTATGAGGCAGATGATTGCAAATACCAGACCTCACCCAGGCATATCCGGCGTTGTCCTCTAAAATATTATTCGCAACCAGGTTTAATTGACTGTTTCGGTGTGTTACCACACTACTACGTGATCCAAACCAGAAAAAACGCAGGATCGCGCCAACAAGTATGTGAAAAATGCGAAAGTATGGGCCAGATGATTGCAAATACCTGAACTAACGCAGACATAACCGGCGTGATACTCTAAAATATATATCGCAACCAAGTTTAATCGACTGTTTCGGTGTGGTACCACATTAATACGCGATCCTAACCTGAAAAAGCCAGGATCTGGCCAACAAGAATGCAAAACATGCGAAAGTATGAGGCAGATGATTGCAAATACCAGACCTAACACAAACCTAACCGGTGTTATCCTCTAAAGTATTGATCGAATCCAGGATTAAGTGACAGTTTTGGAGTGGTAGCACAATACTACGTGTTCCAAATCAGAAAAAGCCCAGGATCTGGCCTACAAGTATGCGAAAAATGCAAAAGTATGAGGCAGATGATCGCAAATACCAGACGCAACCCCGACCTAACCGGTGTCATCCTCTAAAATATTGATCGAATCCAGGTTGAATGGACTATTTCTGTGGGGCACCACATTAATACGTGATCCGAACCAGATAAAAACCCAGGATCTGGCCATAAAGAATGCGAAATATGCGAAAGTAGGAGCCAGATGATTGCGAATACCAGAAGTAACCCAGACATAACCGGTGTTATCCTATAAAATATTGATCGAAAGCTGCTTTAATTTATTATTTCAGTGTGGCACGACATTAATACGTGATCCTAACCAGAGAAAAACCCAGGATCTGGCCAACAGGTATGCGAAAAATGCAAAAGTATGAGGCAGATGGTTGCAAATACCAGATCTAACCCAGACATAACCGGCGTTATCCTCTAAAGTGTTGATCGAATCCAGGTTTAGTTGACTGTTTCGGTGTGGTATCACATTACTACGTGACGCAAAGCAGAGAAAACCCAGGATCTGGCCAACTGGTATGCGAAAAATGCGAAAGTATGAGCCAGATGATTGCTAATACCAGGCCTAACCCAGACATAACCGGCGTTATCCTCTAAAACATTAATCGCAACCATGTTTAATTGACTGTTACTGTGTGGTACCACATTACTACGTGATCCAAACCATAAAAAACCCAGGATCTGGCCAACAAGTTTGCGAAAAATTCGAAAGTATGAGCCAGATGAATGCAAATACCAGAACTAACCCCGACATAACCGGCGTTATCCTCTAAAATGTTAATCGTAACCAGATTTAATTGACAGTTTCGGTGTGGTATCACATTACTACGTGATCCAAATCAGAAGAAGCCCAGAGACTGGCCTACAAGTATGCGAAAAAAGCGAAAGTATGAGCCAGATGATTGCTAATACCAGGCCTAACACAAACCTAAACGGTGTTATTCTCTTAAATATTGATCGAATACAGGTTTAATTTACAGTTTCATTCTGGTACCACATTACTACGTGATACAAACCAGAAAAAGCCCAGTATCTGGCCAACAAGTATGCGAAAAATACGATAGTATGAGCCAGATCATTGCAAGTACCAGGCTAACACAAACCTAACCGGTGTGATCCTCTAAAATAATGACCGAATCCAGGATTAATTGACCGTTTCATTCTGGTACCACATTACTACGTGATCCCAACCAGAAAAAGCCCAGGATCTGGCCAACAAGCATGCGAGAAATGAGAAAGTATGAGCCAGATGATAGCAAATACCAGACCGAGCACAAACCTGAACGTTGTCATCCTCTTATATATTGATAGAAACCGAGTTGAATTGATCGTGGCCACGTTTAATTGTCTGTTTCAATATGGTACCGCATTACTACGAGATCCAAACCAGAAAATGTCCAGGATATGGCCAACAAGTGTGCGATGAACGCGAAGGTATGTCCCAGATTATTGCAAACACCAGGCCAAACACAAACCTAACCGGTGTGATCCTCTAAAATATTGATCGAATCCAGGTTTAATTGACAGTTTCATTCCGGTACCACATTACTGCGTGATCCAAACCAGAGAAAGCCCAGGATCTGGCCAACAAGTATGCGAAAGATTCGAAAGTATGAGGCAGATGATTGCAAATACCAGAACATACCCAGACTTAGCCGGGGTTATCCTCTAAAATATTAGTCGGAACCTGGTTTAATTGTCTGTTTCGGTGTGGTACCACATTACTACGTGATCCAAACCAGAAAAAACGCAGGATCTGGCCAACAAGAATGCAAAACATGCGAAAGTATGAGGCAGATGATTGCAAATACCAGACCTAACACAAACCTAACCGGTGTTATCCTTTAAAATATTGATCGAAAGCAGCTCTAATTGATTATTTCAGTGTGGCACCACATTAATACGCGATCCTAACCAGAGAAAAACCCAGGATTTTGCCAACAAGTATGGGCAAAATGCAAAAGTATGAGCCAGATGATAGCAAATACCAGACCTAACCTAGAAATAACCGGCGTTATCCTCTAAAATATTATTCGCAACCAGGTTTAATTGACTGTTTCGGTGTGGTACCACATTACTACGTGATCCAAGCCAGAAAAAACGCAGGATCTGGCCAACAAGAATGCAAAACATGCGAAAGTATGAGGCAGATGATTGCAAGTACCAGAACTAACACATACCTAACCGGTGTTATCCTATAAAATATTGATCGAAAGCAGCTCTAATTGATTATTTCAGTGTGGCACCACATTAATACGCGATCCTAACCAGAGAAAAACCCAGGATTTTGCCAACAAGTATGGGCAAAATGCAAAAGTATGAGCCAGATGATAGCAAATACCAGACCTAACCCAGAAATAACCGGCGTTATCCTCTAAAATATTATTCGCAACCAGGTTTAATTGACTGTTTCGATGTGGTACCGCATTACTACGTGGACCAAGCCAGAAAAAGGCCAGGATCTGACCATTCAAGTATGCGAAAAATGCGAAAGTATGAGCTAGATGATGGCAAATACCAGACCTAATCCAGACATATCCGGCGTTCTCCTCCAAAATATTGATCGAATTCAGATTTAATTGACTGTTTCGGTCTGGTACCACATTACTACGTGATCCAAATCAGAAGAAGCCCAGAGTCTGGCCTACAAGTATGCGAAAAAAGCGAAAGTATGAGCCAGATGATTGCTAATACCAGGCCTAACACAAACCTAAACGGTGTTATTCTCTTAAATATTGATCGAATACAGGTTTAATTTACAGTTTCATTCTGGTACCACATTACTACGTGATACAAACCAGAAAAAGCCCAGGATCTGGCCAACAAGTATGCGAAAAATGGGATAGTATGAGCCAGGTGATTGCAAATACCAGGCTAACACAAACCTAACCCGTGTGATCCTCTAAAACATTGACCGAATCCAGGATTAATTGACCGTTTCATTCTGGTACCACATTACTACGTGATCCCAACCAGAAAAAGCCCAGGATCTGGCCAACAAGTATGCGAAAGATTCGAAAGTATGAGGCAGATGATTGCAAATACCAGAACATACCCAGACTTAACCGGCGTTATCCTCTAAAATATTAGTCGGAACCAGGTTTAATTGACTGTTTCGGTGTGGTACCACATTACTACGTGATCCAAACCAGAAAAAACGCAGGATCTGGCCAACAAGAATGCAAAACATGCGAAGGTATGAGGCAGATGATTGCAAATACCAGACCTAACACAAACCTACCCAGTGTTATCCTATAAAATATTGATCGAGAGCAGCTTTAATTGATTATTTCAGTGTGGCACCACATTAATACGCGATCCTAACCAGAGAAAAACCCAGGATTTTGCCAACAAGTATGCGAAAAATTCGAAAGTATGAGCCAGATGAATGCAAATACCAGAACTAACCCCGACATAACCGGCGTTATCCTCTAAAATGTTAATCGTAACCAGATTTAATTGACAGTTTCGGGGTGGTATCACATTACTACGTGATCCAAATCAGAAGAAGCCCAGAGTCTGGCCTACAAGTATGCGCAAAAAGCGAAAGTATGAGCCAGATGATTGCTAATACTAGGCCTAACACAAACCTAAACGGTGTTATTCTCTTAAATATTGATCGAATACAGGTTTAATTGACAGTTTCATTCCGGTACCGCATTACTGCGTGATCCAAACCAGAAAAAGCCCAGGATCTGGCCAACAAGTATGCGAAAGATTCGAAAGTATGAGGCAGATGATTGCAAATACCAGAACTAACCCAGACATAACCGGCGTTATCCTCTAAAATATTAATCGCAACCAGGTTTAATTGACTGTTTCTGTGTGGAACCACATTACTACGGGATCCAAACCAAAAAAAACCCTGGATCTGGCCAACAAGTATGCGAAAAACGCGAAAGTATGAGCCAGATGATTGCAAATACCAGAACTAACCCAGACATAATCAGCGTTATCCTCTTAAATACTATTCGGAACCAGCTTTTATTGACTGTTTCAGTGTGGTACCGCATTACTACGTGATCCAAACCAGAAGAAACCCAGGATCTGGCCAACAAGTGTGCGAAAAACGTGAACATACGATCCAGATAAGGGCAAATACCAGACCTAACCCAGACATAACCGGCGTTATCCTTTAAAATATTAATCGCACCAGGTTTATTTGACTGTCTCGGTGTGGTACTGCATTACTGCGTGATCCAAACCAGAAAAAGCCCAGGATCTTGCCAACATGTATGCGAAAAATGCGAAAATACGAGCCAGATGAGGGCAAATACATCACCTAACCGAGACATAACCGGCGTTATCTTCTAAAATATTAATCGCAACCAGGTTTAATTGACTGTTTCGTTGTGGTACCACATTACTACGTGATCCAAATCAGAAAAAGGCCAGGCTCTGGCCAACAAGTATGCGATAAACGCGAAAGGTCGAGCCACATGAGAGCAAATCCCAGACCTAACCGAGACATAACCGGCGTTATCCTCTAAAATATTAATCGCAACCATGTTTAATTGACTGTTTCGGAGTGGTACCGCATTACTACGTGATGCAAAGCGGAAAAAGGCCAAGATCTGGCCAAGAAGTATGCGAAAAATGCGATTGTCCGAGCCATATGATTGCAAATACCAGAACTAACCCAAACATAACCAGCGTTATCCTCCAAAATATTAATCGCAACCAGGTTTAATTGTCTGTTTCGGTGTGGAACCACATTACTACGGGATACAAACCAAAAAAAACCCTGGATCTGGCTAACAAGTATGCGAAAAACGCGAAAGTATGAGCCAGATGATTGCAAATACCAGAACTAACCCAGACATATCCAGCGTTATCCTCTTAAATACTAATCGGAACCAGCTTTCATTGACCGTTTCAGAGTGGTACCACATTACTACGTGATCCAAACCAGAAGAAACCCAGGATCTTGCCAACAAGTATGCGAAAAATGCGAAAGTACGAGACAGATGAGGGCAAATACCAGACCTAACCCAGACATAGCCGGCGTTATTCTCTAAAATATTAATCGCAACCAGGTTTAATTGACTGTTTCAGTGTGGAGTCACGTTACTACGGGATCCAAACCAGAAAAAGCCCAGGATCTGGCCATTCAAGTATGCGAAAAACTCGAAAGTATGAGCTAGATGATGGCAAATACCAGACCTAACCCAGGCATAACCAGCGTTGTCCTCTAAAATATTAATCGTAACCAGATTTAATTGCCAGTTTCGGGGTGGTATCACATTACTACGTGACCCAAACCAGAAAAAACCCAAGATCTGGCCAACAGGTATGCGAAAAATGCAAAAGTATGAGGCAGATGGTTGCAAATACCAGATCTAACCCAGACATAACCGGCGTTATCCTCTAAAGTGTTGATCGAATCCAGGTTTAATTGACTGTTTCGGTGTGGTATCACATTGCTACGTGACGCAAACCAGAAAAAACCCAGGATCTGGCCAACAAGTATGCGAAAAATGCGAAAGTATGAGCCAGATGATTGGAAATGCCAGACCTAACACAAACCTAACCGGCGTTGTCCTCTAAAATATTAGTCGGAACCAGATTTAATTGACTGTTGCAGTGTGGTACCACATTACTACGTGATCCAAACCAGAAAAAGCCCAGGATCTGGCCAAGAAGTATGCGATAAATGCGATAGTATGAGGCAGATGATTGTAAATACCAGACCTAACACAAACCTAAACGGTGTTAGCCTCTAAAATATTGATCGAGGCCACGTTTAATTGACTGTTTCCGTATGGTACCGCATTACTACGAGATCCAAACGAGAAAAAGTACAGGATCTGGCCAACAAGTTTGCGATGAACGCGAAAGTATGACCCAGGTGATTCCAAACACCAGGCCTAACACAAACCTAACCGGTGTGATCCTCTAAAATATTGATCGAATCCAGGCTTAATTGACAGTTTCATTTGGTACCACATTACTACGTAATACAAACCAGAAAAAACGCAGGATCTGGCCAGCTAGTATGCGAAAAATGCGAAAGTATGAGGAAGATGATTGCAAACACCAGACGTTACCCAGACATAACCGGCGTTATCCTCTAAAATATTAATGGCAACCAGGTATAATTGACTGTTTCGGTGTGGTACCGCATTACTACGTGGACCAAGCCAGAAAAAGGCCAGGATCTGACCATTCAAGTATGCGAAATATGCGAAAGTATGCGCTAGATGATGGCAAATACCAGACCTAACCCAGACATATCCGGCGTTCTCCTCCAAAATATTGATCGAATTCAGATTTAATTGACTGTTTCATTCTGGTACCACGTTACTACGAGATCCTACCCAGAAAAAGCCCAGGATCTGGCCAACAAGCATGCGAGAAATGCGAAAATATGAGCCAGATGATAGCAAATACCAGACCGAGCACGATCCTAAACGGTGTTATCCTCTTAAATATTGATCGAATACAGGTTTAATTTACAGTTTCATTCTGGTACCACATTACTACGTGATACAAACCAGAAAAAGCCCAGGATCTGGCCAACAAGTATGCGGAAAATACGATAGTATGAGCCAGATCATTGCAAATACCAGGCTAACACAAACCTAACCGGTGTGATCCTCTAAAATAATGACCGAATCCAGGATTAATTGACCGTTTCATTCTGGTACCACGTTACTACGAGATCCTAACCAGAAAAAGCCCAGGATCTGGCCAACAAGCATGCGAGAAATGCGAAAATATGAGCCAGATGATAGCAAATACCAGACCGACCACGAACCTAAACGTTATTATCCTCTTAAATATTGATAGAAACCGAGTTGAATTGGCTGTTTCAGCCTGTTTCCGCATTACATCGTGATCCAAACCAGATCGAAACACAGGACCTGACCAACATGTATGCGAAGAAAGCGAAAGTATGAGCCAGATGATTGCAAATACCAGGCCTAAACGTGAACTAACCGCTGTTATACTTTAAAATATGGATCGAGGTCAGGTTTAATGGACTGTTTATTGTTGTACCACATGACTACACAATCCCAACCAGAAAAAGCCCAGGATCTGGCCATCAAGCATGCGACAAATGCGAAAGTATGAGCCAGATGATAGCAAATACCAGACCAAGCACAAACCTAAACGGTGTTATCCTCTTAAATATTGATCGAAACCAAGATGAATTGACTTTTTCAGTCTGGTACCACATTACTACGTGATCCAAACCAGAAATAAACACAGGATCTAGCCTTCAAGTATGCGAAGAATGCGAATGTATGAGCCAGATGCGGGAAAATACCAAACCTAGACGAGATCCAACCGGAGTTATCCTTCACAATATTGATCGAGGCCACGCTTAATTGACTGTTTCAGTATGGTACCGCATTACTACGAGATCCAAACCAGAAAAAGTCCAGGATATGGCCAACAAGTGTGCGATGAACGCGAAAGTATGACCCAGATGATTGCAAACACCAGGCCTAACACAATCTTAACCGGTATGATCCTCTAAAATATTGATCGAATCCAGGTTTAATTGACAGTTTCATTCTGGTACCACATTACTGCGTGACCCAAACCAGAAAAAGCACAGGATCTGGCCAACAAGTTTGCGAAAGATGCGAAAGTATGAGGCAGATGATTGCAAATACCAGAACATACCCAGACTTAACCGGAGTTATCCTCTAAAATATTAGTCGGAACCAGATTTAATTGACAGTTGCAGTGTGGTACCACATTACTACGTGATCCAAACCAGAAAAAACGCAGGATCTGGCCAACTAGTATTCGAAAAATACGAAAGTATGAGGAAGATGATTGCAAACACCAGACGTAACCCAGACATAACCGGAGTTTTCCTCTAAAATATAAATGGCAACCAGGTATAATTGCCTGTTTCGGTGTCGTACCGCATTACTACGTGGTCCAAGCCAGAAAAAGGCCAGGATCTGACCATTCAAGTATGCGAAAAATGCGAAAGAATGAGCTAGATGATGGCAAATACCAGACCTAACCGAGACATAACCGGCGTGATACTCTAAAATATATATCGCAACCAAGTTTAATTGACTGTTTCGCTGTGGTACCACATTAATACGTGATCCTAACCTGGAAAAAGCCAGGATCTGGCCAACAAGAATGCAAAACATGCGAAAGTACGAGCCAGATGATTGCAAATACCAGACGTAACCCAGACATAAACGGTGTTATCCTCTAAAATATTGATTGAATCCAGGTTGAATGGACTATTTCTGTGTGGCACCACATTAATACATGATCCTAACCAGAAAAAAACCCAGGATCTGGCCTACAAGTATGCGAAAAATGCGAAAGTATGAGGCAGATGATTGCAAATACCAGACCTCACCCAGGCATATCCGGCGTTGTCCTCTAAAATATTATTCGCAACCAGGTTTAATTGACTGTTTCGGTGTGTTACCACACTACTACGTGATCCAAACCAGAAAAAACGCAGGATCTCGCCAACAAGTATGTGAAAAATGCGAAAGTATGGGCCAGATGATTGCAAATACCTGAACTAACGCAGACATAACCGGCGTGATACTCTAAAATATATATCGCAACCAAGTTTAATCGACTGTTTCGGTGTGGTACCACATTAATACGCGATCCTAACCTGAAAAAGCCAGGATCTGGCCAACAAGAATGCAAAACATGCGAAAGTATGAGGCAGATGATTGCAAATACCAGACCTAACACAAACCTAACCGGTGTTATCCTCTAAAGTATTGATCGAATCCAGGTTTAAGTGACAGTTTTGGAGTGGTAGCACAATACTACGTGATCCAAATCAGAAAAAGCCCAGGATCTGGCCTACAAGTATGCGAAAAATGCAAAAGTATGAGGCAGATGATCGCAAATACCAGACGCAACCCCGACCTAACCGGTGTCATCCTCTAAAATATTGATCGAATCCAGGTTGAATGGACTATTTCTGTGGGGCACCACATTAATACGTGATCCGAACCAGATAAAAACCCAGGATCTGGCAATAAAGAATGCGAAATATGCGAAAGTAGGAGCCAGATGATTGCGAATACCAGAGGTAACCCAGACATAACCGGTGTTATCCTATAAAATGTTGATCGAAAGCTGCTTTAATTTATTATTTCAGTGTGACACGACATTAATACGTGATCCTAACCAGAGCGAAACCTAGGATCTGGCCAACAGGTATGCGAAAAATGCAAAAGTATGAGGCAGATGGTTGCAAATACCAGATCTAACCCAGACATAACCGGCGTTATCCTCTAAAGTGTTGATCGAATCCAGGTTTAGTTGACTGTTTCGGTGTGGTATCACATTACTACGTGATCCAAACCATAAAAAACCCAGGATCTGGCCAACAAGTTTGCGAAAAATTCGAAAGTATGAGCCAGATGAATGCAAATACCAGAACTAACCCCGACATAACCGGCGTTATCCTCTAAAATGTTAATCGTAACCAGATTTAATTGACAGTTTCGGTGTGGTATCACATTACTACGTGATCCAAATCAGAAGAAGCCCAGAGTCTGGCCTACAAGTATGCGAAAAAAGCGAAAGTATGAGCCAGATGATTGCTAATACCATGCCTAACACAAACCTAAACGGTGTTATTCTCCTAAATATTAATCGAATACAGGTTTAATTTACAGTTTCATTCTGGTACCACATTACTACGTGATTCAAACCAGAAAAAGCCCAGGATCTGGCCAACAAGTATGCGAAAAATGGGATAGTATGAGCCAGATGATTGCAAATACCAGGCTAACACAAACCTAACCCGTGTGATCCTCTAAAACATTGACCGAATCCAGGATTAATTGACCGTTTCATTCTGGTACCACATTACTACGTGATCCCAACCAGAAAAAGCCCAGGATCTGTCCAACAAGCATGCGAGAAATGCGAAAGTATGAGCCAGATGATAGCAAATACCAGACCGAGCACAAACCTGAACGTTGTCATCCTCTTATATATTGATAGAAACCGAGTTGAATTGATCGTGGCCACGTTTAATTGACTGTTTCAGTATGGTACCGCATTACTACGAGATCCAAACCAGAAAATGTCCAGGATATGGCCAACAAGTGTGCGATGAACGCGAAGGTATGTCCCAGATTATTGCAAACACCAGGCCAAACACAAACCTAAGCGGTGTGATCCTCTAAAATATTGATCGCATCCAGGTTTAATTGACAGTTCCATTCCGGTACCACATTACTACGGGATCCAAACCAGGAAAAACCCAGGATCTGGACAACAAGTATGCGAAAAACGCGAAAGTATGGGCCAGATAATTGCAAATACGAGAACTAACTCAGACATAACCGGCGTTATCCTCCAAAATATTAATCGGAGCCAGGTTTAATTGACGGTTTCAGTGTAGTACCACAGTACTACGTGGTCCTAGCCAGAAAAAGGCCAGGATCTGACCACTCAAGTATGCGAAAAATGCGAAAGTATGAGCTAGATGATGGCAAATACCAGACCTCACCCAGACATAACCGGCGTTATCCTCTAAAATAATAATCGGAACCAGGTTTAATTGACTATTTCAGTGTGGTACCACATTAATACGTGATCCAAACCAGAAACAACCCAGGATCTGGCCAACAAGTATGCGAAAAATGCAAAAGTGCGAGCCAGATGAGGGCAAATCCCAGACCTAACCGAGACATAACCGGCGTTATCCACTAAAATATTAATCGGAACCAGGTTTAATTGACTGATACAGTGTGGTACCACATTAGTACGTGATCAAAACCAGAAGGAACCCAGGATCTGGCCAACAGGTATGCGATAAATGCGAAAGTATGAGCCAGATGATCGCAAATACCAGACGCAACCCCGACCTAGCCGGTGTCTTCCTCTAAAATATTGATCGAATCCAGGTTGAATGGACTATCTCAGTGTGGCACCACATTAATACGTGATCCTAACCAGAGAAAAACTCAGGATCCGGCCAACAAGTATGCGAAAAATGCAAAAGTATGAGCCAGATGATTGCAAATACCAGACCTAACCCAGAAATAACCGGCGTTATCCTTTAAAATATTAATCGGAACCAGGTTTAATTGACTGTTACAGTGTGGTACCACATTAGTACATGATACAAACCGGAAGAAACACAGGATCTGGCCATCAGGTATGCGAAAAATGCGAAAGTATGAGCCAGATGATTGCTAATACCAGGCCTAACGCAGACATAACCGTCGTTATCTTCTAAAACATTAATCGCAACCAGGTTTGTTTGGCTGTTCCGGTGTGGTACCACGTTACTCCGTGATCCAAACCAGAAAAAACCTAGGATCTGGCCTACAAGTATGCGATAAAAGCGAAAGTATGAGCCAGATGATTGCAAATACCAGGCCTAACACAATCCTAAACGGTGTTATCCTCTTAAATATTGATCGAATACAGGTTTAATTTACAGTTTCATTCTGGTACCACATTACTACGTGATACAAACCAGAAAAAGCCCAGGATCTGGCCAACAAGTATGCGAAAAATACGATAGTATGAGCCAGATCATTGCAAATACCAGGCTAACACAAACCTAACCGGTGTGATCCTCTAAAATAATGACCGAATCCAGGATTAATTGACCGTTTCATTCTGGTACCACGTTACTACGAGATCCTACCCAGAAAAAGCCCAGGATCTGGCCAACAAGCATGCGAGAAATGCGAAAGTATGAGGCAGATGATTGCAAATACCAGACCTCACCCAGGCATAACCTGTGTTATCCTCTAAAATATTATTCGCAACCAGGTTTAATTGACTATTTCAGTGTGGTATCACATTACTACGTGACGCAAACCGGAAAAAACCCAGGATCTGGCCAACTGGTATGCGAAAAATGCGAAAGTATGAGCCAGATGATTGCTAATACCAGGCCTAACCCAGACATAACCGGCGTAATCCTCTAAAACATTAATCGCAACCATGTTTAATTGACTGTTACTGTATGGTACCACATTACTACGTGATCCAAACCATAAAAAACCCAGGATCTGGCCAACAAGTTTGCGAAAAATTCGAAAGTATGAGCCAGATGAGGGCAAATCCCAGACCTAACCGAGACATAACCGGCGTTACCCTCTAAAATATTAATCGGAGCCAGGTTTAGTTGACGGCTTCAGTGTAGTACCACATTACTACGTGATCCAAACCAGAAACAACCCAGGATCTGGCCAACAAGTATGCGATAAATGCAAAAGTATGTGCCAGATGATTGCTAATACCAGAACTAACCCAAACATAACCAGCGTTATCGTCCAAAATATTAATCGCAACCAGGTTTAATTGTCCGTTTCGGTGTGGAACCACATTACTACGTGATCCAAACCATAAAAAACCCAGGATCTGGTCAACTGGTATGCGAAAAATGCGAAAGTATGAGCCAGATGATTGCTAATACCAGGCCTAACCCAGACATAACCGGCGTTATCCTCCAAAGTGTTGATCGAATCCAGGTTTAATTGACTGTTTCATTCCGGTACCACATTACTGCGTGATCCAAACCAGAAAAAGCCCAGGATCTGGCCAACAAGTATGCGAAAGATTCGAAAGTATGAGGCAGATGATTGCAAATACCAGAACATACCCAGACTTAACCGGCGTTATCCTCTAAAATATTAGTCGGAACCAGGTTTAATTGACTGTTTCGGTGTGGTACCACATTACTACGTGATCCAAACCAGAAAAAACGCAGGATCTGGCCAACAAGAATGCGAAACATGCGAAAGTATGAGGCAGATGATTGCAAATACCAGACCTAACACAAACCTAACCAGTGTTATCCTATAAAATATTGATCGAAAGCAGCTTTAATTGATTATTTCAGTGTGGCACCACATTAATACGCGATCCTAACCAGAGAAAAACCCAGGATATTGCCAACAAGTATGCGAAAAATGCAAAAGTATGGGCCAGATGTAACCCAGAAATAACCGGCGTTATCCTCTAAAATATTATTCGCAACCAGGTTTAATTGACTGTTTCGGTGTGGTACCGCATTACTACGTGGACCAAGCCAGAAAAAGGCCAGGATCTGACCATTCAAGTATGCGAAAAATGCGAAAGTATGAGCTAGATGATGGCAAATACCAGACCTAACCCAGACATATCCGGCGTTCTCCTCCAAAATATTGATCGAATTCAGATTTAATTGACTGTTTCGGTCTGGTACCACATTACTACGTGATACAAACCAGAAAAAGCCAAGGATCTGGCCAACAAGTATGCGAAAAATACGATAGTATGAGCCAGATCATTGCAAATACCAGGCTAACACAAACCTAACCGGTGTGATCCTCTAAAATAATGACCGAATCCAGGATTAATTGACCGTTTCATTCTGGTACCACGTTACTACGAGATCCTAACCAGAAGGAGCCCAGGATCTGGCCAACAAGCATGCGAGAAATGCGAAAATATGAGCCAGATGATAGCAAATACCAGACCGAGCACGAACCTAAACGTTATTATCCTCTTAAATATTGATAGAAACCGAGTTGAATTGGCTGTTTCAGCCTGTTTCCGCATTACATCGTGATCCAAACCAGATCGAAACACAGGACCTGACCAACATGCATGCGAAGAAAGCGAAAGTATGAGCCAGATGATAGCAAATACCAGACCAAGCACAAACCTAAACGGTGTTATCCTCTTAAATATTGATCGAAACCAAGATGAATTGACTTTTTCAGTCTGGTACCACATTACTACGTGATCCAAACCAGATATAAACACAGGATCTAGCCAACAAGAATGCAAAACATGCGAAAGTATGAGCCAGATGATTGCTAATACCAGGCCTAACACAAACCTAAACGGTGTTATTCTCTTAAATATTGATCGAATACAGGTTTAATTGACAGTTTCATTCCGGTACCACATTACTGCGTGATCCAAACCAGAAAAAGCCCAGGATCTGGCCAACAAGTATGCGAAAGATTCGAAAGTATGAGGCAGATGATTGCAAATACCAGAACTAACCCAGACATAACCGGCGTTATCCTCCAAAATATTAATCGCAGCCAGGTTTAATAGACGGT
Organism: Colletes latitarsis; assembly: GCF_051014445.1. Lineage (NCBI taxonomy): Eukaryota > Metazoa > Arthropoda > Insecta > Hymenoptera > Colletidae > Colletes > Colletes latitarsis. Next base: position 6,834,056 of record NC_135137.1, read on the forward strand.
TTCAGTGTAGTACCACATTACTACGTGGTCCTAGCCAGAAAAAGGCCAGGATCTGACAATTCAAGTATGCGAAAAATGCGAAAGTATGAGCTAGATGATGGCAAATACCAGACCTCACCCAGACATAACCGGCGTTATCCTCTAAAATAATAATCGGAACCAGGTTTAATTGACGGTTTCAGTGTAGAACCACATTACTACGTGGTCCTAGCCAGAAAAAGCCCAGGATCTGACCATTCAAGTATGCGAAAAATGCGAAAGTATGAGCTAGATGATGGCAAATACCAGACCTCACCCAGACATAACCGGCGTTATCCTCTAAAATAATAATCGGAACCAGGTTTAGTTGTCTGTTTCGGTGTGGAACCACATTACTACGGGATCCAAACAAAAAAAAACCCTGGATCTGGCCAACTAGTATGCGACAAACGCGAAAGTATGAGCCAGATGATTGCAAATACCAGAACTAACCCAGACATAATTAGCGTTATCCTCTTAAATACTATTCGGAACCAGCTTTTATTGACTATTTCAGTGTGGTACCACATTAATACGTGATCCAAACCAGAAACAACCCAGGATCTGGCCAACAAGTATGCGATAAATGCAAAAGTACGAGCCAGATGAGGGCAAATCCCAGACCTAACCGAGACATAACCGGCGTTACCCTCTAAAATATTAATCGGAGCCAGGTTTAGTTGACGGCTTCAGTGTAGTACCACATTACTACGTGATCCAAACCAGAAAAAGCCCAGGATCTGGCCAACAGGTATGCGACAAATGCGAAAGTATGAGCCAGATGATCGCAAGTACCAGGCCTAACGCAGACATGACCGGCGTTATCTTCTAAAACATTAATCGCAACCAGGTTTGTTTGGCTGTTTCGGTGTGGTACCACGTTACTCCGTGATCCAAACCAGAAAAGACCTAGGATCTGGCCAACTAGTATGCGAAAAATGCGAAAGTATGTGCCAGATGATTGCTAATACCAGAACTAACCCAAACATAACCAGCGTTATCGTCCAAAATATTAATCGCAACCAGGTTTAGTTGTCTGTTTCGGTGTGGAACCACATTACTACGGGATCCAAACAAAAAAAACCCTGGATCTGGCCAACTAGTATGCGACAAACGCGAAAGTATGAGCCAGATGATTGCAAATACCAGAACTAACCCAGACATAACCGGCGTTATCCTCTAAAATATTAATCGCAACCAGGTTTAATTGACTATTTCTGTGTGGCACCGCATTACTACGTGATCCAAACCAGCAAAAGGCCAGGCTCTGGCCAACAAGTATGCGAAAAATGCGAAAGTATGTGCCAGATGATTGCAAATACCAGAACTAACCCAAACATAACCAGCGTTATCGTCCAAAATATTAATCGCAACCAGGTTTAGTTGTCTGTTTCGGTGTGGAACCACATTACTACGGGATCCAAACCAAAAAAAACCCTGGATCTGGCCAACAAGTATGCGAAAAACGCGAAAGTATGAGCCAGATGATTGCAAATACCAGAACTAACCCAGACATAATTAGCGTTATCCTCTTAAATACTATTCGGAACCAGCTTTTATTGACTGTTTCAGTGTGGTACCGCATTACTACGAGATCCAAACCAGAAAAAACCCAGGATCTGGCCAACAAGTGTGCGAAAAACGTGAACATACGATCCAGATAAGGGCAAATACCAGACCTAACCCAGACATAACCGGCGTTATCCTTTAAAATATTAATCGCACCAGGTTTATTTGACTGTCTCGGTGTGGTACTGCATTACTGCGTGATCCAAACCAGAAAAAGCCCAGGATCTTGCCAACAAGTATGCGAAAAATGCGAAAATACGAGCCAGATGAGGGCAAATACATCACCTAACCGAGACATAACCGGCGTTATCTTCTAAAATATTAATCGCAACCAGGTTTAATTGACTGTTTCGTTGTGGTACCACATTACTACGTGATCCAAACCAGAAAAAGGCCAGGCTCTGGCCAACAAGTATGCCATAAACGCGAAAGTACGAGCCACATGAGAGCAAATCCCAGACCTAACCGAGACATAACCGGCGTTATCCTCTAAAATATTAATCGCAACCATGTTTAATTAACTGTTTCGGAGTGGTACCGCATTACTACGTGATGCAAAGCGGAAAAAGGCCAAGATCTGGCCAAGAAGTATGCGAAAAATGCGATTGTCCGAGCCATATGATTGCAAATACCAGAACTAACCCAAACATAACCAGCGTTATCCTCCAAAATATTAATCGCAACCAGGTTTAATTGACTGTTTCGGTGTGTTACCACACTACTACGTGATCCAAACCAGAAAAAACGCAGGATCTCGCCAACAAGTATGTGAAAAATGCGAAAGTATGAGGCAGATGATTGCAAATACCAGACCTAACACAATCCTAACCGGTGTTATCCTCTAAAGTATTGATCGAATCCAGGATTAAGTGACAGTTTTGGAGTGGTAGCACAATACTACGTGTTCCAAATCAGAAAAAGCCCAGGATCTGGCCTACAAGTATGCGAAAAATGCAAAAGTATGAGGCAGATGATCGCAAATACCAGACGCAACCCCGACCTAACCGGTGTCATCCTCTAAAATATTGATCGAATCCAGGTTGAATGGACTATTTCTGTGGGGCACCACATTAATACGTGATCCGAACCAGATAAAAACCCAGGATCTGGCCAACAGGTATCCGAAAAATGCAAAAGTATGAGGCAGATGGTTGCAAATACCAGATCTAACCCAGACATAACCGGCGTTATCCTCAAAAGTGTTGATCGAATCCAGGTTTAGTTGACTGTTTCGGTGTGGTATAACATTACTACGTGACGCAAACCAGAGAAAACCCAGGATCTGGCCAACTGGTATGCGAAAAATGCGATTGTCCGAGCCATATGATTGCAAATACCAGAACTAACCCAAACATAACCAGCGTTATCCTCCAAAATATTAATCGCAACCAGGTTTAATTGACTGTTTCAGTGTGGAGTCACGTTACTACGGGATCCAAACCAGAAAAAGCCCAGGATCTGGCCATTCAAGTATGCGAAAAACTCGAAAGTATGAGCTAGATGATGGCAAATACCAGACCTAACCCAGAAATAACCGGCGTTATCCTCTAAAATATTATTCGCAACCAGGTTTAATTGACTGTTTCGGTGTGGTACCACATTAGTACGTGATCCAAACCAAAAAAAACCCAGGATTTTGCCATCAAGTATGCGAAAAATGCAAAAGTATGAGCCAGATGATTGCAAATACCAGACCTAACCCAGAAATAACCGGCGTTATCCTCTAAAATATTATTCGCAACCAGGTTTAATTGTCTGTTTCGGTGTGGTACCACATTAATACGTGATCCAAACCAGAAAAAACGCAGGATCTGGCCAACAAGAATGCGAAAAATGCGAAAGTATGAGCCAGATGGTTGCTAATACCAGGCCTAACCCAGACATAACCGGCGTTATCCTCTAAAACATTAATCGCAACCATGTTTAATTGACTGTTACTGTGTGGTACCACATTACTACGTGATCCAAACCATAAAAAACCCAGGATCTGGCCAACAAGTGTGCGATGAACGCGAAGGTATGTCCCAGATTATTGCAAACACCAGGCCAAACACAAACCTAACCGGTGTGATCCTCTAAAATATTGATCGAATCCAGGTTTAATTGACAGTTTCATTCCGGTACCACATTACTGCGTGATCCAAACCAGAAAAAGCCCAGGATCTGGCCAACAAGTATGCGAAAGATTCGAAAGTATGAGGCAGATGATTGCAAATACCAGAACATACCCATACTTAACTGGCGTTATCCTCTAAAATATTAGTCGGAACCAGGTTTAATTGTCTGTTTCGGTGTGGTACCACATTACTACGTGATCCAAACCAGAAAAAACGCAGGATCTGGCCAACAAGAATGCAAAACATGCGAAAGTATGAGGCAGATGATTGCAAATACCAGACCTAACACAAACCTAACCGGTGTTATCCTATAAAATGTTGATCGAAAGCTGCTTTAATTTATTATTTCAGTGTGGCACGACATTACTACGTGATCCAAATCAGAAGAAGCCCAGAGTCTGGCCTACAAGTATGCGAAAAAAGCGAAAGTATGAGCCAGATGATTGCTAATAACAGGCCTAACCGAGACATAACCGGCGTGATACTCTAAAATATATATCGCAACCAAGTTTAATTGACTGTTTCGCTGTGGTACCACATTAATACGTGATCCTAACCTGGAAAAAGCCAGGATCTGGCCAACAAGAATGCAAAACATGCGAAAGTATGAGCCAGATGATAGCAAATACCAGACCTAACCCAGAAATAACCGGCGTTATCCTCTAAAATATTATTCGCAACCAGGTTTAATTGACTGTTTCGGTGTGGTACCACATTACTACGTGATCCAAACCAGAAAAAACGCAGGATCTGGCCAACAAGAATGCAAAACATGCGAAAGTATGAGGCAGATGATTGCAAGTACCAGAACTAACACATACCTAACCGGTGTTATCCTATAAAATATTGATCGAAAGCAGCTCTAATTGATTATTTCAGTGTGGCACCACATTAATACGCGATCCTACCCAGAGAAAAACCCAGGATTTTGCCAACAAGTATGGGCAAAATGCAAAAGTATGAGCCAGATGATAGCAAATACCAGACCTAACCCAGAAATAACCGGCGTTATCCTCTAAAATATTATTCGCAACCAGGTTTAATTGACTGTTTCGGTGTGGTACTGCATTACTACGTGGACCAAGCCAGAAAAAGGCCAGGATCTGACCATTCAAGTATGCGAAAAATGCGAAAGTATGAGCTAGATGATGGCAAATACCAGACCTAACCCAGACATATCCGGCGTTCTCCTCCAAAATATTGATCGAATTCAGATTTAATTGACTGTTTCGGTCTGGTACCACATTACTACGTGATCCAAATCAGAAAAAGCCCAGGATCTGGCCTACAAGTATGCGATAAAAGCGAAAGTATGAGCCAGATGATTGCAAATACCAGGCCTAACACAAACCTAAACGGTGTTATCCTCTTAAATATTGATCGAATACAGGTTTAATTTACAGTTTTTGTACTGGTACCACATTACTACGTGATACAAACCAGAAAAAGCCCAGGATCTGGCCAACAAGTATGCGAAAAATACGATAGTATGAGCCAGATCATTGCAAATACCAGGCTAACACAAACCTAACCGGTGTGATCCTCTAAAATAATGACCGAATCCAGGATTAATTGACCGTTTCATTCTGGTACCACGTTACTACGAGATCCTACCCAGAAAAAGTCCAGGATATGGCCAACAAGTGTGCGATGAACGCGAAAGTATGACCCAGATGATTGCAAACACCAGGCCTAACACAAACTTAACCGGTATGATCCTCTAAAATATTGATCGAACCCAGGATTAATTGACAGTTTCATTCTGGTACCACATTACTGCGTGACCCAAACCAGAAAAAGCCCAGGATCTGGCCAACAAGTATGCGAAAGATGCGAAAGTATGAGGCAGATGATTGCAAATACCAGAACATACCCAGACTTAACCGGAGTTATCCTCTAAAATATTAGTCGGAACCAGATTTAATTGACAGTTGCAGTGTGGTACCACATTACTACGTGATCCAAACCAGAAAAAACGCAGGATCTGGCCAACCAGTATTCGAAAAATGCGAAAGTATGAGGAAGATGATTGCAAACACCAGACGTAACCCAGACATAACCGGAGTTTTCCTCTAAAATATAAATGGCAACCAGGTGTAATTGACTGTTTCGGTGTCGTACCGCATTACTACGTGGTCCAAGCCAGAAAAAGGCCAGGATCTGACCATTCAAGTATGCGAAAAATGCGAAAGAATGAGCTAGATGATGGCAAATACCAGACCTAGCCGAGACATAACCGGCGTGATACTCTAAAATATATATCGCAACCAAGTTTAATTGACTGTTTCGCTGTGGTACCACATTAATACGTGATCCTAACCTGGAAAAAGCCAGGATCTGGCCAACAAGAATGCAAAACATGCGAAAGTACGAGCCAGATGATTGCAAATACCAGACGTAACCCAGACATAAACGGTGTTATCCTCTAAAATATTGATTGAATCCAGGTTGAATGGACTATTTCTGTGTGGCACCACATTAATACATGATCCTAACCAGAAAAAAACCCAGGATCTGGCCTACAAGTATGCGAAAAATGCGAAAGTATGAGGCAGATGATTGCAAATACCAGACCTCACCCAGCCATAGCCGGCGTTATCCTCTAAAATATTAATCGGAACCAGGTTTAAGTGACTGTTTCTGTGTGGTACCACATTACTGCGTGATCAAAATCAGAATAAGCCCAGGATCTGCCCAACAGGTATGCGAAAAATCCGAAAGTATGAGGCAGATGATTGCAAATACCAGACCTCACCCAGGCATATCCGGCGTTGTCCTCTAAAATATTATTCGCAACCAGATTTAATTGACTGTTTCGGTGTGTTACCACACTACTACGTGATCCAAACCAGAAAAAACGCAGGATCTCGCCAACAAGTATGTGAAAAATGCGAAAGTATGAGGCAGATGATTGCAAATACCAGACCTAACACAAACCTAACCGGTGTTATCCTCTAAAGTATTGATCGAATCCAGGATTAAGTGACAGTTTTGGAGTGGTAGCACAATACTACGTGTTCCAAATCAGAAAAAGCCCAGGATCTGGCCTACAAGTATGCGAAAAATGCAAAAGTATGAGGCAGATGATCGCAAATACCAGACGCAACCCCGACCTAACCGGTGTCATCCTCTAAAATATTGATCGAATCCAGGTTGAATGGACTATTTCTGTGGGGCACCACATTAATACGTGATCCGAACCAGATAAAAACCCAGGATCTGGCCAACAGGTATCCGAAAAATGCAAAAGTATGAGGCAGATGGTTGCAAATACCAGATCTAACCCAGACATAACCGGCGTTATCCTCAAAAGTGTTGATCGAATCCAGGTTTAGTTGACTGTTTCGGTGTGGTATAACATTACTACGTGACGCAAACCAGAGAAAACCCAGGATCTGGCCAACTGGTATGCGAAAAATGCGAAAGTATGAGCCAGATGGTTGCTAATACCAGGCCTAACCCAGACATAACCGGCGTTATCCTCTAAAACATTAATCGCAACCATGTTTAATTGACTGTTACTGTGTGGTACCACATTACTACGTGATCCAAACCATAAAAAACCCAGGATCTGGCCAACAAGTTTGCGAAAAATTCGAAAGTATGAGCCAGATGAAAGCAAATACCAGACCGAGCACAAACCTGAACGTTGTCATCCTCTTATATATTGATAGAAACCGAGTTGAATTGATCGTGGCCACGTTTAATTGACTGTTTCAGTATGGTACCGCATTACTACGAGATCCAAACCACAAAATGTCCAGGATATGGCCAACAAGTGTGCGATGAACGCGAAGGTATGTCCCAGATTATTGCAAACACCAGGCCAAACACAAACCTAACCGGTGTGATCCTCTAAAATATTGATCGAATCCAGGTTTAATTGACAGTTTCATTCCGGTACCACATTACTGCGTGATCCAAACCAGAAAAAGCCCAGGATCTGGCCAACAAGTATGCGAAAGATTCGAAAGTATGAGGCAGATGATTGCAAATACCAGAACATACCCATACTTAACTGGCGTTATCCTCTAAAATATTAGTCGGAACCAGGTTTAATTGTCTGTTTCGGTGTGGTACCACATTACTACGTGATCCAAACCAGAAAAAACGCAGGATCTGGCCAACAAGAATGCAAAACATGCGAAAGTATGAGGCAGATGATTGCAAATACCAGACCTAACACAAACCTAACCGGTGTTATCCTATAAAATGTTGATCGAAAGCTGCTTTAATTTATTATTTCAGTGTGGCACGACATTACTACGTGATCCAAATCAGAAGAAGCCCAGAGTCTGGCCTACAAGTATGCGAAAAAAGCGAAAGTATGAGCCAGATGATTGCTAATAACAGGCCTAACCGAGACATAACCGGCGTGATACTCTAAAATATATATCGCAACCAAGTTTAATTGACTGTTTCGCTGTGGTACCACATTAATACGTGATCCTAACCTGGAAAAAGCCAGGATCTGGCCAACAAGAATGCAAAACATGCGAAAGTACGAGCCAGATGATTGCAATTACCAGACGTAACCCAGGCATATCCGGCGTTGTCCTCTAAAATATTATTCGCAACCAGGTTGAATTGAGTGTTTCGGTGTGGAACCACATTACTACGGGATCCAAACCAAAAAAAACCCTGGATCTGGCCAACAAGTATGCGAAAAACGCGAAAGTATGAGCCAGATGATTGCAAATACCAGAACTAACCCAGACATAATTAGCGTTATCCTCTTAAATACTATTCGGAACCAGCTTTTATTGACTGTTTCAGTGTGGTACCGCATTACTACGAGATCCAAACCAGAAAAAACCCAGGATCTGGCCAACAAGTGTGCGAAAAACGTGAACATACGATCCAGATAAGGGCAAATACCAGACCTAACCCAGACATAACCGGCGTTATCCTTTAAAATATTAATCGCACCAGGTTTATTTGACTGTCTCGGTGTGGTACTGCATTACTGCGTGATCCAAACCAGAAAAAGCCCAGGATCTTGCCAACAAGTATGCGAAAAATGCGAAAATACGAGCCAGATGAGGGCAAATACATCACCTAACCGAGACATAACCGGCGTTATCTTCTAAAATATTAATCGCAACCAGGTTTAATTGACTGTTTCGTTGTGGTACCACATTACTACGTGATCCAAACCAGAAAAAGGCCAGGCTCTGGCCAACAAGTATGCGATAAACGCGAAAGTACGAGCCACATGAGAGCAAATCCCAGACCTAGCCGAAACATAACCGGCGCTATCCTCTAAAATATTAATCGCAACCATGTTTAATTGACTGTTTCGGAGTGGTACCGCATTACTACGTGATGCAAAGCGGAAAAAGGCCAAGATCTGGACAAGAAGTATGCGAAAAATGCGATTGTCCGAGCCATATGATTGCAAATACCAGAACTAACCCAAACATAACCAGCGTTATCCTCCAAAATATTAATCGCAACCAGGTTTAATTGACTGATTCAGTGTGGAGTCACGTTACTACGGGATCCAAACCAGAAAAAGCCCAGGATCTGGCCATTCAAGTATGCGAAAAACTCGAAAGTATGAGCTAGATGATGGCAAATACCAGACCTAACCCAGAAATAACCGGCGTTATCCTCTAAAATATTATTCGCAACCAGGTTTAATTGACTGTTTCGGTGTGGTACCACATTAGTACGTGATCCAAACCAAAAAAAACCCAGGATTTTGCCATCAAGTATGCGAAAAATGCAAAAGTATGAGCCAGATGATTGCAAATACCAGACCTAACCCAGAAATAACCGGCGTTATCCTCTAAAATATTATTCGCAACCAGGTTTAATTGTCTGTTTCGGTGTGGTACCACATTAATACGTGATCCAAACCAGAAAAAACGCAGGATCTGGCCAACAAGAATGCAAAACATGCGAAAGTATGAGGCAGATGATTGCAAATACCAGACCTAACACAAACCTAACCGGTGTTATCCTTTAAAATATTGATCGAAAGCAGCTCTAATTGATTATTTCAGTGTGGCACCACATTAATACGCGATCCTAACCAGAGAAAAACCCAGGATTTTGCCAACAAGTATGGGCAAAATGCAAAAGTATGAGCCAGATGATAGCAAATACCAGACCTAACCCAGAAATAACCGGCGTTATCCTCTAAAATATTATTCGCAACCAGGTTTAATTGACTGTTTCGGTGTGGTACCACATTACTACGTGATCCAAACCAGAAAAAACGCAGGATCTGGCCAACAAGAATGCAAAACATGCGAAAGTATGAGGCAGATGATTGCAAGTACCAGAACTAACACATACCTAACCGGTGTTATCCTATAAAATATTGATCGAAAGCAGCTCTAATTGATTATTTCAGTGTGGCACCACATTAATACGCGATCCTACCCAGAGAAAAACCCAGGATTTTGCCAACAAGTATGGGCAAAATGCAAAAGTATGAGCCAGATGATAGCAAATACCAGACCTAACCCAGAAATAACCGGCGTTATCCTCTAAAATATTATTCGCAACCAGGTTTAATTGACTGTTTCGGTGTGGTACTGCATTACTACGTGGACCAAGCCAGAAAAAGGCCAGGATCTGACCATTCAAGTATGCGAAAAATGCGAAAGTATGAGCTAGATGATGGCAAATACCAGACCAAACCCAGACATATCCGGCGTTCTCCTCCAAAATATTGATCGAATTCAGATTTAATTGACTGTTTCGGTCTGGTACCACATTACTACGTGATCCAAATCAGAAAAAGCCCAGGATCTGGCCTACAAGTATGCGATAAAAGCGAAAGTATGAGCCAGATGATTGCAAATACCAGGCCTAACACAAACCTAAACGGTGTTATCCTCTTAAATATTGATCGAATACAGGTTTAATTTACAGTTTCATTCTGGTACCACATTACTACGTGATACAAACCAGAAAAAGCCCAGGATCTGGCCAACAAGTATGCGAAAAATACGATAGTATGAGCCAGATCATTGCAAATACCAGGCTAACACAAACCTAACCGGTGTGATCCTCTAAAATAATGACCGAATCCAGGATTAATTGACCGTTTCATTCTGGTACCACGTTACTACGAGATCCTACCCAGAAAAAGCCCAGGATCTGGCCAACAAGCATGCGAGAAATGCGAAAATATGAGCCAGATGATAGCAAATACCAGACCGAGCACGATCCTAAACGTTATTATCCTCTTAAATATTGATAGTAACCGAGTTGAATTGGCTGTTTCAGCCTGTTTCCGCATTACATCGTGATCCAAACCAGATCGAAACACAGGACCTGACCAACATGTATGCGAAGAAAGCGAAAGTATGAGCCAGATGATAGCAAATACCAGACCAAGCACAAACCTAAACGGTGTTATCCTCTTAAATATTGATCGAAACCAAGATGAATTGACTTTTTCAGTCTGGTACCACATTACTACGTGATCCAAACCAGAAAGAAACACAGGATCTAGCCAACAAGTATGCGAAGAATGCGAATGTATGAGCCAGATGCGGGAAAATACCAAACCTAGACGAGATCCAACCGGAGTTATCCTTCACAATATTGATCGAGGCCACGCTTAATTGACTGTTTCAGTATGGTACCGCATTCCTACGAGATCCAAACCAGAAAAAGTCCAGGATATGGCCAACAAGTGTGCGATGAACGCGAAAGTATGACCCAGATGATTGCAAACACCAGGCCTAACACAAACTTAACCGGTATGATCCTCTAAAATATTGATCGAACCCAGGATTAATTGACAGTTTCATTCTGGTACCACATTACTGCGTGACCCAAACCAGAAAAAGCCCAGGATCTGGCCAACAAGTATGCGAAAGATGCGAAAGTATGAGGCAGATGATTGCAAATACCAGAACATACCCAGACTTAACCGGAGTTATCCTCTAAAATATTAGTCGGAACCAGATTTAATTGACAGTTGCAGTGTGGTACCACATTACTACGTGATCCAAACCAGAAAAAACGCAGGATCTGGCCAACCAGTATTCGAAAAATGCGAAAGTATGAGGAAGATGATTGCAAACACCAGACGTAACCCAGACATAACCGGAGTTTTCCTCTAAAATATAAATGGCAACCAGGTGTAATTGACTGTTTCGGTGTCGTACCGCATTACTACGTGGTCCAAGCCAGAAAAAGGCCAGGATCTGACCATTCAAGTATGCGAAAAATGCGAAAGAATGAGCTAGATGATGGCAAATACCAGACCTAACCGAGACATAACCGGCGTGATACTCTAAAATATATATCGCAACCAAGTTTAATTGACTGTTTCGCTGTGGTACCACATTAATACGTGATCCTAACCTGGAAAAAGCCAGGATCTGGCCAACAAGAATGCAAAACATGCGAAAGTACGAGCCAGATGATTGCAAATACCAGACGTAACCCAGACATAAACGGTGTTATCCTCTAAAATATTGATTGAATCCAGGTTGAATGGACTATTTCTGTGTGGCACCACATTAATACATGATCCTAACCAGAAAAAAACCCAGGATCTGGCCTACAAGTATGCGAAAAATGCGAAAGTATGAGGCAGATGATTGCAAATACCAGACCTCACCCAGCCATAGCCGGCGTTATCCTCTAAAATATTAATCGGAACCAGGTTTAAGTGACTGTTTCTGTGTGGTACCACATTACTGCGTGATCAAAATCAGAATAAGCCCAGGATCTGCCCAACAGGTATGCGAAAAATCCGAAAGTATGAGGCAGATGATTGCAAATACCAGACCTCACCCAGGCATATCCGGCGTTGTCCTCTAAAATATTATTCGCAACCAGGTTTAATTGACTGTTTCGGTGTGTTACCACACTACTACGTGATCCAAACCAGAAAAAACGCAGGATCTCGCCAACAAGTATGTGAAAAATGCGAAAGTATGAGGCAGTTGATTGCAAATACCAGACCTAACACAAACCTAACCGGTGTTATCCTCTAAAGTATTGATCGAATCCAGGATTAAGTGACAGTTTTGGAGTGGTAGCACAATACTACGTGTTTCAAATCAGAAAAAGCCCAGGATCTGGCCTACAAGTATGCGAAAAATGCAAAAGTATGAGGCAGATGATCGCAAATACCAGACGCAACCCCGACCTAACCGGTGTCATCCTCTAAAATATTGATCGAATCCAGGTTGAATGGACTATTTCTGTGGGGCACCACATTAATACGTGATCCGAACCAGATAAAAACCCAGGATCTGGCCAACAGGTATCCGAAAAATGCAAAAGTATGAGGCAGATGGTTGCAAATACCAGATCTAACCCAGACATAACCGGCGTTATCCTCTAAAGTGTTGATCGAATCCAGGTTTAGTTGACTGTTTCGGTGTGGTATAACATTACTACGTGACGCAAACCAGAAAAAACCCAGGATCTGGCCAACTGGTATGCGAAAAATGCGAAAGTATGAGCCAGATGGTTGCTAATACCAGGCCTAACCCAGACATAACCGGCGTTATCCTCTAAAACATTAATCGCAACCATGTTTAATTGACTGTTACTGTGTGGTACCACATTACTACGTGATCCAAACCATAAAAAACCCAGGATCTGGCCAACAAGTTTGCGAAAAATTCGAAAGTATGAGCCAGATGATAGCAAATACCAGACCGAGCACAAACCTGAACGTTGTCATCCTCTTATATATTGATAGAAACCGAGTTGAATTGATCGTGGCCACGTTTAATTGACTGTTTCAGTATGGTACCGCATTACTACGAGATCCAAACCAGAAAATGTCCAGGATATGGCCAACAAGTGTGCGATGAACGCGAAGGTATGTCCCAGATTATTGCAAACACCAGGCCAAACACAAACCTAACCGGTGTGATCCTCTAAAATATTGATCGAATCCAGGTTTAATTGACAGTTTCATTCCGGTACCACATTACTGCGTGATCCAAACCAGAAAAAGCCCAGGATCTGGCCAACAAGTATGCGAAAGATTCGAAAGTATGAGGCAGATGATTGCAAATACCAGAACATACCCAGACTTAACCGGCGTTATCCTCTAAAATATTAGTCGGAACCAGGTTTAATTGTCTGTTTCGGTGTGGTACCACATTACTACGTGATCCAAACCAGAAAAAACGCAGGATCTGGCCAACAAGAATGCAAAACATGCGAAAGTATGAGGCAGATGATTGCAAATACCAGACCTAACACAAACCTAACCGGTGTTATCCTATAAAATGTTGATCGAAAGCTGCTTTAATTTATTATTTCAGTGTGGCACGACATTACTACGTGATCCAAATCAGAAGAAGCCCAGAGTCTGGCCTACAAGTATGCGAAAAAAGCGAAAGTATGAGCCAGATGATTGCTAATAACAGGCCTAACCGAGACATAACCGGCGTGATACTCTAAAATATATATCGCAACCAAGTTTAATTGACTGTTTCGCTGTGGTACCACATTAATACGTGATCCTAACCTGGAAAAAGCCAGGATCTGGCCAACAAGAATGCAAAACATGCGAAAGTACGAGCCAGATGATTGCAATTACCAGACGTAACCCAGGCATATCCGGCGTTGTCCTCTAAAATATTATTCGCAACCAGGTTGAATTGAGTGTTTCGGTGTGGAACCACATTACTACGGGATCCAAACCAAAAAAAACCCTGGATCTGGCCAACAAGTATGCGAAAAACGCGAAAGTATGAGCCAGATGATTGCAAATACCAGAACTAACCCAGACATAATTAGCGTTATCCTCTTAAATACTATTCGGAACCAGCTTTTATTGACTGTTTCAGTGTGGTACCGCATTACTACGAGATCCAAACCAGAAAAAACCCAGGATCTGGCCAACAAGTGTGCGAAAAACGTGAACATACGATCCAGATAAGGGCAAATACCAGACCTAACCCAGACATAACCGGCGTTATCCTTTAAAATATTAATCGCACCAGGTTTATTTGACTGTCTCGGTGTGGTACTGCATTACTGCGTGATCCAAACCAGAAAAAGCCCAGGATCTTGCCAACAAGTATGCGAAAAATGCGAAAATACGAGCCAGATGAGGGCAAATACATCACCTAACCGAGACATAACCGGCGTTATCTTCTAAAATATTAATCGCAACCAGGTTTAATTGACTGTTTCGTTGTGGTACCACATTACTACGTGATCCAAACCAGAAAAAGGCCAGCCTCTGGCCAACAAGTATGCGATAAACGCGAAAGTACGAGCCACATGAGAGCAAATCCCAGACCTAGCCGAGACATAACCGGCGTTATCCTCTAAAATATTAATCGCAACCATGTTTAATTGACTGTTTCGGAGTGGTACCGCATTACTACGTGATGCAAAGCGGAAAAAGGCCAAGATCTGGACAAGAAGTATGCGAAAAATGCGATTGTCCGAGCCATATGATTGCAAATACCAGAACTAACCCAAACATAACCAGCGTTATCCTCCAAAATATTAATCGCAACCAGGTTTAATTGACTGTTTCAGTGTGGAGTCACGTTACTACGGGATCCAAACCAGAAAAAGCCCAGGATCTGGCCATTCAAGTATGCGAAAAACTCGAAAGTATGAGCTAGATGATGGCAAATACCAGACCTAACCCAGAAATAACCGGCGTTATCCTCTAAAATATTATTCGCAACCAGGTTTAATTGACTGTTTCGGTGTGGTACCACATTAGTACGTGATCCAAACCAAAAAAAACCCAGGATTTTGCCATCAAGTATGCGAAAAATGCAAAAGTATGAGCCAGATGATTGCAAATACCAGACCTAACCCAGAAATAACCGGCGTTATCCTCTAAAATATTATTCGCAACCAGGTTTAATTGTCTGTTTCGGTGTGGTACCACATTAATACGTGATCCAAACCAGAAAAAACGCAGGATCTGGCCAACAAGAATGCAAAACATGCGAAAGTATGAGGCAGATGATTGCAAATACCAGACCTAACACAAACCTAACCGGTGTTATCCTTTAAAATATTGATCGAAAGCAGCTCTAATTGATTATTTCAGTGTGGCACCACATTAATACGCGATCCTAACCAGAGAAAAACCCAGGATTTTGCCAACAAGTATGGGCAAAATGCAAAAGTATGAGCCAGATGATAGCAAATACCAGACCTAACCCAGAAATAACCGGCGTTATCCTCTAAAATATTATTCGCAACCAGGTTTAATTGACTGTTTCGGTGTGGTACCACATTACTACGTGATCCAAACCAGAAAAAACGCAGGATCTGGCCAACAAGAATGCAAAACATGCGAAAGTATGAGGCAGATGATTGCAAGTACCAGAACTAACACATACCTAACCGGTGTTATCCTATAAAATATTGATCGAAAGCAGCTCTAATTGATTATTTCAGTGTGGCACCACATTAATACGCGATCCTACCCAGAGAAAAACCCAGGATTTTGCCAACAAGTATGGGCAAAATGCAAAAGTATGAGCCAGATGATAGCAAATACCAGACCTAACCCAGAAATAACCGGCGTTATCCTCTAAAATATTATTCGCAACCAGGTTTAATTGACTGTTTCGGTGTGGTACTGCATTACTACGTGGACCAAGCCAGAAAAAGGCCAGGATCTGACCATTCAAGTATGCGAAAAATGCGAAAGTATGAGCTAGATGATGGCAAATACCAGACCAAACCCAGACATATCCGGCGTTCTCCTCCAAAATATTGATCGAATTCAGATTTAATTGACTGTTTCGGTCTGGTACCACATTACTACGTGATCCAAATCAGAAAAAGCCCAGGATCTGGCCTACAAGTATGCGATAAAAGCGAAAGTATGAGCCAGATGATTGCAAATACCAGGCCTAACACAAACCTAAACGGTGTTATCCTCTTAAATATTGATCGAATACAGGTTTAATTTACAGTTTCATTCTGGTACCACATTACTACGTGATACAAACCAGAAAAAGCCCAGGATCTGGCCAACAAGTATGCGAAAAATACGATAGTATGAGCCAGATCATTGCAAATACCAGGCTAACACAAACCTAACCGGTGTGATCCTCTAAAATAATGACCGAATCCAGGATTAATTGACCGTTTCATTCTGGTACCACGTTACTACGAGATCCTACCCAGAAAAAGCCCAGGATCTGGCCAACAAGCATGCGAGAAATGCGAAAATATGAGCCAGATGATAGCAAATACCAGACCGAGCACGATCCTAAACGTTATTATCCTCTTAAATATTGATAGTAACCGAGTTGAATTGGCTGTTTCAGCCTGTTTCCGCATTACATCGTGATCCAAACCAGATCGAAACACAGGACCTGACCAACATGTATGCGAAGAAAGCGAAAGTATGAGCCAGATGATAGCAAATACCAGACCAAGCACAAACCTAAACGGTGTTATCCTCTTAAATATTGATCGAAACCAAGATGAATTGACTTTTTCAGTCTGGTACCACATTACTACGTGATCCAAACCAGAAAGAAACACAGGATCTAGCCAACAAGTATGCGAAGAATGCGAATGTATGAGCCAGATGCGGGAAAATACCAAACCTAGACGAGATCCAACCGGAGTTATCCTTCACAATATTGATCGAGGCCACGCTTAATTGACTGTTTCAGTATGGTACCGCATTCCTACGAGATCCAAACCAGAAAAAGTCCAGGATATGGCCAACAAGTGTGCGATGAACGCGAAAGTATGACCCAGATGATTGCAAACACCAGGCCTAACACAAACTTAACCGGTATGATCCTCTAAAATATTGATCGAACCCAGGATTAATTGACAGTTTCATTCTGGTACCACATTACTGCGTGACCCAAACCAGAAAAAGCCCAGGATCTGGCCAACAAGTATGCGAAAGATGCGAAAGTATGAGGCAGATGATTGCAAATACCAGAACATACCCAGACTTAACCGGAGTTATCCTCTAAAATATTAGTCGGAACCAGATTTAATTGACAGTTGCAGTGTGGTACCACATTACTACGTGATCCAAACCAGAAAAAACGCAGGATCTGGCCAACCAGTATTCGAAAAATGCGAAAGTATGAGGAAGATGATTGCAAACACCAGACGTAACCCAGACATAACCGGAGTTTTCCTCTAAAATATAAATGGCAACCAGGTGTAATTGACTGTTTCGGTGTCGTACCGCATTACTACGTGGTCCAAGCCAGAAAAAGGCCAGGATCTGACCATTCAAGTATGCGAAAAATGCGAAAGAATGAGCTAGATGATGGCAAATACCAGACCTAACCGAGACATAACCGGCGTGATACTCTAAAATATATATCGCAACCAAGTTTAATTGACTGTTTCGCTGTGGTACCACATTAATACGTGATCCTAACCTGGAAAAAGCCAGGATCTGGCCAACAAGAATGCAAAACATGCGAAAGTACGAGCCAGATGATTGCAAATACCAGACGTAACCCAGACATAAACGGTGTTATCCTCTAAAATATTGATTGAATCCAGGTTGAATGGACTATTTCTGTGTGGCACCACATTAATACATGATCCTAACCAGAAAAAAACCCAGGATCTGGCCTACAAGTATGCGAAAAATGCGAAAGTATGAGGCAGATGATTGCAAATACCAGACCTCACCCAGCCATAGCCGGCGTTATCCTCTAAAATATTAATCGGAACCAGGTTTAAGTGACTGTTTCTGTGTGGTACCACATTACTGCGTGATCAAAATCAGAATAAGC
This sequence comes from Colletes latitarsis, assembly GCF_051014445.1. Taxonomy (NCBI): domain Eukaryota; kingdom Metazoa; phylum Arthropoda; class Insecta; order Hymenoptera; family Colletidae; genus Colletes; species Colletes latitarsis. The sequence continues at coordinate 6,852,465 of NC_135137.1, forward strand.
CCAGGATCTGCCCAACAGGTATGCGAAAAATCCGAAAGTATGAGGCAGATGATTGCAAATACCAGACCTCACCCAGGCATATCCGGCGTTGTCCTCTAAAATATTATTCGCAACCAGGTTTAATTGACTGTTTCGGTGTGTTACCACACTACTACGTGATCCAAACCAGAAAAAACGCAGGATCTCGCCAACAAGTATGTGAAAAATGCGAAAGTATGAGGCAGTTGATTGCAAATACCAGACCTAACACAAACCTAACCGGTGTTATCCTCTAAAGTATTGATCGAATCCAGGATTAAGTGACAGTTTTGGAGTGGTAGCACAATACTACGTGTTTCAAATCAGAAAAAGCCCAGGATCTGGCCTACAAGTATGCGAAAAATGCAAAAGTATGAGGCAGATGATCGCAAATACCAGACGCAACCCCGACCTAACCGGTGTCATCCTCTAAAATATTGATCGAATCCAGGTTGAATGGACTATTTCTGTGGGGCACCACATTAATACGTGATCCGAACCAGATAAAAACCCAGGATCTGGCCAACAGGTATCCGAAAAATGCAAAAGTATGAGGCAGATGGTTGCAAATACCAGATCTAACCCAGACATAACCGGCGTTATCCTCTAAAGTGTTGATCGAATCCAGGTTTAGTTGACTGTTTCGGTGTGGTATAACATTACTACGTGACGCAAACCAGAAAAAACCCAGGATCTGGCCAACTGGTATGCGAAAAATGCGAAAGTATGAGCCAGATGGTTGCTAATACCAGGCCTAACCCAGACATAACCGGCGTTATCCTCTAAAACATTAATCGCAACCATGTTTAATTGACTGTTACTGTGTGGTACCACATTACTACGTGATCCAAACCATAAAAAACCCAGGATCTGGCCAACAAGTTTGCGAAAAATTCGAAAGTATGAGCCAGATGATAGCAAATACCAGACCGAGCACAAACCTGAACGTTGTCATCCTCTTATATATTGATAGAAACCGAGTTGAATTGATCGTGGCCACGTTTAATTGACTGTTTCAGTATGGTACCGCATTACTACGAGATCCAAACCAGAAAATGTCCAGGATATGGCCAACAAGTGTGCGATGAACGCGAAGGTATGTCCCAGATTATTGCAAACACCAGGCCAAACACAAACCTAACCGGTGTGATCCTCTAAAATATTGATCGAATCCAGGTTTAATTGACAGTTTCATTCCGGTACCACATTACTGCGTGATCCAAACCAGAAAAAGCCCAGGATCTGGCCAACAAGTATGCGAAAGATTCGAAAGTATGAGGCAGATGATTGCAAATACCAGAACATACCCAGACTTAACCGGCGTTATCCTCTAAAATATTAGTCGGAACCAGGTTTAATTGTCTGTTTCGGTGTGGTACCACATTACTACGTGATCCAAACCAGAAAAAACGCAGGATCTGGCCAACAAGAATGCAAAACATGCGAAAGTATGAGGCAGATGATTGCAAATACCAGACCTAACACAAACCTAACCGGTGTTATCCTATAAAATGTTGATCGAAAGCTGCTTTAATTTATTATATCAGTGTGGCACGACATTACTACGTGATCCAAATCAGAAGAAGCCCAGAGTCTGGCCTACAAGTATGCGAAAAAAGCGAAAGTATGAGCCAGATGATTGCTAATAACAGGCCTAACCGAGACATAACCGGCGTGATACTCTAAAATATATATCGCAACCAAGTTTAATTGACTGTTTCGCTGTGGTACCACATTAATACGTGATCCTAACCTGGAAAAAGCCAGGATCTGGCCAACAAGAATGCAAAACATGCGAAAGTACGAGCCAGATGATTGCAATTACCAGACGTAACCCAGGCATATCCGGCGTTGTCCTCTAAAATATTATTCGCAACCAGGTTGAATTGAGTGTTTCGGTGTGGAACCACATTACTACGGGATCCAAACCAAAAAAAACCCTGGATCTGGCCAACAAGTATGCGAAAAACGCGAAAGTATGAGCCAGATGATTGCAAATACCAGAACTAACCCAGACATAATTAGCGTTATCCTCTTAAATACTATTCGGAACCAGCTTTTATTGACTGTTTCAGTGTGGTACCGCATTACTACGAGATCCAAACCAGAAAAAACCCAGGATCTGGCCAACAAGTGTGCGAAAAACGTGAACATACGATCCAGATAAGGGCAAATACCAGACCTAACCCAGACATAACCGGCGTTATCCTTTAAAATATTAATCGCACCAGGTTTATTTGACTGTCTCGGTGTGGTACTGCATTACTGCGTGATCCAAACCAGAAAAAGCCCAGGATCTTGCCAACAAGTATGCGAAAAATGCGAAAATACGAGCCAGATGAGGGCAAATACATCACCTAACCGAGACATAACCGGCGTTATCTTCTAAAATATTAATCGCAACCAGGTTTAATTGACTGTTTCGTTGTGGTACCACATTACTACGTGATCCAAACCAGAAAAAGGCCAGCCTCTGGCCAACAAGTATGCGATAAACGCGAAAGTACGAGCCACATGAGAGCAAATCCCAGACCTAGCCGAGACATAACCGGCGTTATCCTCTAAAATATTAATCGCAACCATGTTTAATTGACTGTTTCGGAGTGGTACCGCATTACTACGTGATGCAAAGCGGAAAAAGGCCAAGATCTGGACAAGAAGTATGCGAAAAATGCGATTGTCCGAGCCATATGATTGCAAATACCAGAACTAACCCAAACATAACCAGCGTTATCCTCCAAAATATTAATCGCAACCAGGTTTAATTGACTGTTTCAGTGTGGAGTCACGTTACTACGGGATCCAAACCAGAAAAAGCCCAGGATCTGGCCATTCAAGTATGCGAAAAACTCGAAAGTATGAGCTAGATGATGGCAAATACCAGACCTAACCCAGAAATAACCGGCGTTATCCTCTAAAATATTATTCGCAACCAGGTTTAATTGACTGTTTCGGTGTGGTACCACATTAGTACGTGATCCAAACCAAAAAAAACCCAGGATTTTGCCATCAAGTATGCGAAAAATGCAAAAGTATGAGCCAGATGATTGCAAATACCAGACCTAACCCAGAAATAACCGGCGTTATCCTCTAAAATATTATTCGCAACCAGGTTTAATTGTCTGTTTCGGTGTGGTACCACATTAATACGTGATCCAAACCAGAAAAAACGCAGGATCTGGCCAACAAGAATGCAAAACATGCGAAAGTATGAGGCAGATGATTGCAAATACCAGACCTAACACAAACCTAACCGGTGTTATCCTTTAAAATATTGATCGAAAGCAGCTCTAATTGATTATTTCAGTGTGGCACCACATTAATACGCGATCCTAACCAGAGAAAAACCCAGGATTTTGCCAACAAGTATGGGCAAAATGCAAAAGTATGAGCCAGATGATAGCAAATACCAGACCTAACCCAGAAATAACCGGCGTTATCCTCTAAAATATTATTCGCAACCAGGTTTAATTGACTGTTTCGGTGTGGTACCACATTACTACGTGATCCAAACCAGAAAAAACGCAGGATCTGGCCAACAAGAATGCAAAACATGCGAAAGTATGAGGCAGATGATTGCAAGTACCAGAACTAACACATACCTAACCGGTGTTATCCTATAAAATATTGATCGAAAGCAGCTCTAATTGATTATTTCAGTGTGGCACCACATTAATACGCGATCCTACCCAGAGAAAAACCCAGGATTTTGCCAACAAGTATGGGCAAAATGCAAAAGTATGAGCCAGATGATAGCAAATACCAGACCTAACCCAGAAATAACCGGCGTTATCCTCTAAAATATTATTCGCAACCAGGTTTAATTGACTGTTTCGGTGTGGTACTGCATTACTACGTGGACCAAGCCAGAAAAAGGCCAGGATCTGACCATTCAAGTATGCGAAAAATGCGAAAGTATGAGCTAGATGATGGCAAATACCAGACCTAACCCAGACATATCCGGCGTTCTCCTCCAAAATATTGATCGAATTCAGATTTAATTGACTGTTTCGGTCTGGTACCACATTACTACGTGATCCAAATCAGAAAAAGCCCAGGATCTGGCCTACAAGTATGCGATAAAAGCGAAAGTATGAGCCAGATGATTGCAAATACCAGGCCTAACACAAACCTAAACGGTGTTATCCTCTTAAATATTGATCGAATACAGGTTTAATTTACAGTTTCATTCTGGTACCACATTACTACGTGATACAAACCAGAAAAAGCCCAGGATCTGGCCAACAAGTATGCGAAAAATACGATAGTATGAGCCAGATCATTGCAAATACCAGGCTAACACAAACCTAACCGGTGTGATCCTCTAAAATAATGACCGAATCCAGGATTAATTGACCGTTTCATTCTGGTACCACGTCACTACGAGATCCTACCCAGAAAAAGCCCAGGATCTGGCCAACAAGCATGCGAGAAATGCGAAAATATGAGCCAGATGATAGCAAATACCAGACCGAGCACGATCCTAAACGTTATTATCCTCTTAAATATTGATAGTAACCGAGTTGAATTGGCTGTTTCAGCCTGTTTCCGCATTACATCGTGATCCAAACCAGATCGAAACACAGGACCTGACCAACATGTATGCGAAGAAAGCGAAAGTATGAGCCAGATGATAGCAAATACCAGACCAAGCACAAACCTAAACGGTGTTATCCTCTTAAATATTGATCGAAACCAAGATGAATTGACTTTTTCAGTCTGGTACCACATTACTACGTGATCCAAACCAGAAAGAAACACAAGATCTAGCCAACAAGTATGCGAAGAATGCGAATGTATGAGCCAGATGCGGGAAAATACCAAACCTAGACGAGATCCAACCGGAGTTATCCTTCACAATATTGATCGAGGCCACGCTTAATTGACTGTTTCAGTATGGTACCGCATTCCTACGAGATCCAAACCAGAAAAAGTCCAGGATATGGCCAACAAGTGTGCGATGAACGCGAAAGTATGACCCAGATGATTGCAAACACCAGGCCTAACACAAACTTAACCGGTATGATCCTCTAAAATATTGATCGAACCCAGGATTAATTGACAGTTTCATTCTGGTACCACATTACTGCGTGACCCAAACCAGAAAAAGCCCAGGATCTGGCCAACAAGCATGCGAAAGATGCGAAAGTATGAGGCAGATGATTGGAAATACCAGAACATACCCAGACTTAACCGGAGTTATCCTCTAAAATATTAGTCGGAACCAGATTTAATTGACAGTTGCAGTGTGGTACCACATTACTACGTGATCCAAACCAGAAAAAACGCAGGATCTGGCCAACCAGTATTCGAAAAATGCGAAAGTATGAGGAAGATGATTGCAAACACCAGACGTAACCCAGACATAACCGGAGTTTTCCTCTAAAATATAAATGGCAACCAGGTGTAATTGACTGTTTCGGTGTCGTACCGCATTACTACGTGGTCCAAGCCAGAAAAAGGCCAGGATCTGACCATTCAAGTATGCGAAAAATGCGAAAGAATGAGCTAGATGATGGCAAATACCAGACCTAACCGAGACATAACCGGCGTGATACTCTAAAATATATATCGCAACCAAGTTTAATTGACTGTTTCGCTGTGGTACCACATTAATACGTGATCCTAACCTGGAAAAAGCCAGGATCTGGCCAACAAGAATGCAAAACATGCGAAAGTACGAGCCAGATGATTGCAAATACCAGACGTAACCCAGACATAAACGGTGTTATCCTCTAAAATATTGATTGAATCCAGGTTGAATGGACTATTTCTGTGTGGCACCACATTAATACATGATCCTAACCAGAAAAAAACCCAGGATCTGGCCTACAAGTATGCGAAAAATGCGAAAGTATGAGGCAGATGATTGCAAATACCAGACCTCACCCAGCCATAGCCGGCGTTATCCTCTAAAATATTAATCGGAACCAGGTTTAAGTGACTGTTTCTGTGTGGTACCACATTACTGCGTGATCAAAATCAGAATAAGCCCAGGATCTGCCCAACAGGTATGCGAAAAATCCGAAAGTATGAGGCAGATGATTGCAAATACCAGACCTCACCCAGGCATATCCGGCGTTGTCCTCTAAAATATTATTCGCAACCAGGTTTAATTGACTGTTTCGGTGTGTTACCACACTACTACGTGATCCAAACCAGAAAAAACGCAGGATCTCGCCAACAAGTATGTGAAAAATGCGAAAGTATGAGGCAGATGATTGCAAATACCAGACCTAACACAAACCTAACCGGTGTTATCCTCTAAAGTATTGATCGAATCCAGGATTAAGTGACAGTTTTGGAGTGGTAGCACAATACTACGTGTTCCAAATCAGAAAAAGCCCAGGATCTGGCCTACAAGTATGCGAAAAATGCAAAAGTATGAGGCAGATGATCGCAAATACCAGACGCAACCCCGACCTAACCGGTGTCATCCTCTAAAATATTGATCGAATCCAGGTTGAATGGACTATTTCTGTGGGGCACCACATTAATACGTGATCCGAACCAGATAAAAACCCAGGATCTGGCCAACAGGTATCCGAAAAATGCAAAAGTATGAGGCAGATGGTTGCAAATACCAGATCTAACCCAGACATAACCGGCGTTATCCTCTAAAGTGTTGATCGAATCCAGGTTTAGTTGACTGTTTCGGTGTGGTATAACATTACTACGTGACGCAAACCAGAAAAAACCCAGGATCTGGCCAACTGGTATGCGAAAAATGCGAAAGTATGAGCCAGATGGTTGCTAATACCAGGCCTAACCCAGACATAACCGGCGTTATCCTCTAAAACATTAATCGCAACCATGTTTAATTGACTGTTACTGTGTGGTACCACATTACTACGTGATCCAAACCATAAAAAACCCAGGATCTGGCCAACAAGTTTGCGAAAAATTCGAAAGTATGAGCCAGATGATAGCAAATACCAGACCGAGCACAAACCTGAACGTTGTCATCCTCTTATATATTGATAGAAACCGAGTTGAATTGATCGCGGCCACGTTTAATTGACTGTTTCAGTATGGTACCGCATTACTACGAGATCCAAACCAGAAAATGTCCAGGATATGGCCAACAAGTGTGCGATGAACGCGAAGGTATGTCCCAGATTATTGCAAACACCAGGCCAAACACAAACCTAACCGGTGTGATCCTCTAAAATATTGATCGAATCCAGGTTTAATTGACAGTTTCATTCCGGTACCACATTACTGCGTGATCCAAACCAGAAAAAGCCCAGGATCTGGCCAACAAGTATGCGAAAGATTCGAAAGTATGAGGCAGATGATTGCAAATACCAGAACATACCCAGACTTAACCGGCGTTATCCTCTAAAATATTAGTCGGAACCAGGTTTAATTGTCTGTTTCGGTGTGGTACCACATTACTACGTGATCCAAACCAGAAAAAACGCAGGATCTGGCCAACAAGAATGCAAAACATGCGAAAGTATGAGGCAGATGATTGCAAATACCAGACCTAACACAAACCTAACCGGTGTTATCCTATAAAATGTTGATCAAAAGCTGCTTTAATTTATTATTTCAGTGTGGCACGACATTACTACGTGATCCAAATCAGAAGAAGCCCAGAGTCTGGCCTACAAGTATGCGAAAAAAGCGAAAGTATGAGCCAGATGATTGCTAATAACAGGCCTAACCGAGACATAACCGGCGTGATACTCTAAAATATATATCGCAACCAAGTTTAATTGACTGTTTCGCTGTGGTACCACATTAATACGTGATCCTAACCTGGAAAAAGCCAGGATCTGGCCAACAAGAATGCAAAACATGCGAAAGTACGAGCCAGATGATTGCAATTACCAGACGTAACCCAGGCATATCCGGCGTTGTCCTCTAAAATATTATTCGCAACCAGGTTGAATTGAGTGTTTCGGTGTGTTACCACACTACTACGTGATCCAAACCAGAAAAATCGCAGGATCTCGCCAACAAGTATGTGAAAAATGCGAAAGTATGAGGCAGATGATTGCAAATACCAGACCTCACCCAGGCATATCCGGCGTTGTCCTCTAAAATATTATTCGCAACCAGGTTGAATTGAGTGTTTCGGTGTGTTACCACACTACTACGTGATCCAAACCAGAAAAAACGCAGGATCTCGCCAACAAGTATGTGAAAAATGCGAAAGTATGGGCCAGATGATTGCAAATACCTGAACTAACGCAGACATAACCGGCGTGATACTCTAAAATATATATCGCAACCAAGTTTAATCGACTGTTTCGGTGTGGTACCACATTAATACGCGATCCTAACCCGAAAAAAGCCAGGATCTGGCCAACAAGAATGCAAAACATGCGAAAGTATGAGGCAGATGATTGCAAATACCAGACCTAACACAAACCTAACCGGTGTTATCCTCTAAAGTATTGATCGAATCCAGGTTTAAGTGACAGTTTTGGAGTGGTAGCACAATACTACGTGATCCAAATCAGAAAAAGCCCAGGATCTGGCCTACAAGTATGCGAAAAATGCAAAAGTATGAGGCAGATGATCGCAAATACCAGACGCAACCCCGACCTAACCGGTGTCATCCTCTAAAATATTGATCGAATCCAGGTTGAATGGACTATTTCTGTGGGGCACCACATTAATACGTGATCCGAACCAGATAAAAACCCAGGATCTGGCAATAAAGAATGCGAAATATGCGAAAGTAGGAGCCAGATGATTGCGAATACCAGAAGTAACCCAGACATAACCGGTGTTATCCTATAAAATGTTGATCGAAAGCTGCTTTAATTTATTATTTCAGTGTGGCACGACATTACTACGTGATCCAAATCAGAAGAAGCCCAGAGTCTGGCCTACAAGTATGCGAAAAAAGCGAAAGTATGAGCCAGATGATTGCTAATAACAGGCCTAACACAAACCTAAACGGTGTTATTCTCTTAAATATTAATCGAATACAGGTTTAATTTACAGTTTCATTCTGGTACCACATTACTACGTGATACAAACCAGAAAAAGCTCAGGATCTGGCCAACAAGTATGCGAAAAATGGGATAGTATGAGCCAGATGATTGCAAATACCAGGCTAACACAAACCTAACCCGTGTGATCCTCTAAAACATTGACAGAATCCAGGATTAATTGACCGTTTCATTCTGGTACCACATTACTACGTGATCCCAACCAGAGAAAGCCCAGGATCTGGCCAACAAGCATGCGAGAAATGCGAAAGTATGAGCCAGATGATAGCAAATACCAGACCGAGCACAAACCTGAACGTTGTCATCCTCTTATATATTGATAGAAACCGAGTTGAATTGATCGTGGCCACGTTTAATTGACTGTTTCAGTATGGTACCGCATTACTACGAGATCCAAACCAGAAAATGTCCAGGATATGGCCAACAAGTGTGCGATGAACGCGAAGGTATGTCCCAGATTATTGCAAACACCAGGCCAAACACAAACCTAAGCGGTGTGGTCCTCTAAAATATTGATCGAATCCAGGTTTAATTGACAGTTTCATTCCGGTACCACATTACTACGGGATCCAAACCAGGAAAAACCCAGGATCTGGACAACAAGTATGCGAAAAACGCGAAAGTATGAGCCAGATAATTCCAAATACGAGAACTAACTCAGACATAACCGGCGTTATCCTCTAAAATATTAATCGCAACCAAGTTTAATTAACTGTCTCGGTGTGGTACCGCATTACTGCGTGACACAAACCAGAAAAAGCCCAGGATCTTGCCAACAAGTATGCGAAAAATGCGAAAGTACGAGCCAGATGAGGGCAAATACCAGACCTCACCCAGACATAACCGGCGTTATCCTCTAAAATAATAATCGGAACCAGGTTTAATTGACAGTTCCGGTGCGGTACCACATTACTACCTGACCCAAACCAGAAACAACCCAGGATCTGGCCAACAAGTATGCGAGAAATGCGAAAGTGTGAGGGAGATGATTGCAAATACCAGAACTAACCCTGACACAACCGGCGTTATCATCCAAAATATTGATCGAAACCAGGTTTCATTGACTGTTACAGTTTGGCACCACATTAATACATGACCCTAACCAGAAAGAAATACAGGATCTGACCATCAAGTATGCGAAAAATGCGAAAGTATGAGCCAGATGATTGCGAATTCCAGACGTAACCCAGACATAAACGGTGTATCCTCTAAAATATTGATCGAATCCAGGTTGAATTGACTGCTTCCGTGTGACACCACATTACTACGTGATCCAACCCAGAAAAAGCCCAAGATCTGGCCATTCAAGTATGCGAAAAATGCGAAAGTATGTGGCAGATGATTGCAAATACCAGACCGCACAGGTACCTAACCGGTGTTATCCTCTAAAGTATTGATCAAATCCAGGTTTAACTGACTGTTTCAGTGTCGAACCACATTACTACGTGATCCAAATCTGAAAAAGCCCAGGATCTGGCCATTCAAGTATGCGAAAAATGCGAAAGTATGAGGCAGATGATTGCAAATACCAGACCTAACACAAACCTAACCGGTGTTATCCTCTAAAGTATTGATCGAATCCAGGTTTAAGTTACTGTTTTGGAGTGGTAGCACATTACTACGTGATCCAAATCTGAAAAAGCCCAGGATCTGGCCATTCAAGTATGCGAAAAATGCGAAAGTATGAGGCAGATGATTGCAAATACCAGACCTAACACAAACCTAACCGGTGTTATCCTCTAAAGTATTGATCGAATCCAGGTTTAAGTTACTGTTTTGGAGTGGTAGCACATTACTACGTGATCCAAATCAGAAAAAGCCCAGGATCTGGCCTACAAGTATGCGAGAAATGCAAAAGTATGAGGCAGGTGATCGCAAATACCAGACGCAACCCCGACCTAACCGGTGTCATCCTCTAAATTATTGATCGAATCCAGGATGAATGGACTATTTCTGTGGGGCACCACATTAATACGTGATCCGAACCAGATAAAAACCCAGGATCTGGCCATGAAGAATGCGAAATATGCGAAAGTAGGAGCCAGATGATTGCGAATACCAGAAGTAACCCTGACGTAACCGGTGTTATCCTATAAAATATTGATCGAAAGCTACTTTAATTGATTATTTCAGTGTGGCACCACATTAATACGTGATCCTAACCAGAGAAAAACCCAGGATCTGTCCAACAGGTATGCGAAAAATGCAAAAGTATGAGGCAGATGGTTGCAAATACCAGATCTAACCCAGACATAACCGGCATTATCCTCTAAAGTGTTGATCGAATCCAGGTTTAATTGACTGTTTCGGTGTGGTATCACATTACTACGTGACGCAAACCAGAGAAAACCCAGGATCTGGCCAACTGATATGCGAAAAATGCGAAAGTATGAGCCAGATGGTTGCTAATACCAGGCCTAAACCAGACATAACCGGCGTTATCCTCTAAAACATTAATCGCAACCATGCTTAATTGACTGTTACAGTGTGGTACCACATTACTACGTGATCCGAACCATAAAAAACCCAGGATCTGGCCAACAAGTTTGCGAAAAATTCGAAAGTATGAGCCAGATGAATGCAAATACCAGAACTAACCCCGACATAACCGGCGTTATCCTCTAAAATGTTAATCGTAACCAGATTTAATTGACAGTTTCGATGTGGTACCACATTACTACGTGATCCAAACCAGAAAAAGCCCTGGATCTGGCCACAAGTATGCGAAAAATGCGAAAGTATGAGCCAGATGATTGGAAATACCAGAACTAAAACACAAACCTAACCGGTGTGATCCTCTAAAATATTGTCCGAATACAGGTTTAATTGACCGTTTCATTCTGGTACCACATTACTACGTCATTCGAACCAGAAAAAGCCCAGGATATGGCCAACAAGTGTGCGATGAACGCGAAAGTATGACCCAGATGATTGCAAACACCAGGCCAAACACAAACCTAACCGGTGTGATCCGCTAAAATATTGATCGAATCCAGGTTTAATTGACAGTTTCATTCTGGTACCACATTACTGCGTGATCCAAACCAGAAAAAGCCCAGGATCTGGCCAACAAGTATGCGAAAGATGCGAAAGTATGAGGCAGATGATTGCAAATACCAGACCATACCCAGACTTAACCGGCGTTATCCTCTAAAGTAATAGTCGGGACCAGATTTAATTGACTGTTACAGTGTGGTACCACATTACTACGTGATCCAAACCAGAAAAAACGCAGGATCTGGCCAACTAGTATGCGAAAAATGCGAAAGTATGAGGAAGATGATTGCAAACACCAGACGTAAACCAGACATAACTGGCGTTATCCTCTAAAATATTAATGGCAACCAGGTATAATTGACTGTTTCGGTGTGGTACCGCATTACTACGTGGTCCAAGCTAGAAAAAGGCCAGGATCTGGCCAACAAGAATGCAAAACATGCGAAAGTATGAGGCAGATGATTGCAAATACCAGACCTAACTGGAACCTAACCGGTGTTATCCTATAAAATATTGATCGAAAGCTGCTTTAATTGATTATTTCAGTGTGGCACCACATTAATACGCGATCCTAACCAGAGAAAAACCCAGGATTTTGCCAACAAGTATGCGAAAAATGCAAAAGTATGAGCCAGATGATTGCAAATACCAGACCTAACCCAGAAATAACCGGCGTTATCCTCTAAAATATTATTCACAACCAGGTTTAATTGACTGTTTCGGTGTGGTACCACATTACTACGTGATCCAAACCAGAAAAAACGCTGGATCTGGCCAACAAGAATGCAAAACATGCGAAAGTATGAGGCAGATGATTGCAAGTACCAGAACTAACACAAACCTAACCTGTGTTATCCTATTAAATATTGATCGAAAGCAGCTCTAATTGATTATTTCAGCGTGGCACCACATTAATACGCGATCCTAACCAGAGGAAAACCCAGGATTTTGCCAACAAGTATGGGAAAAATGCAAAAGTATGAGCCAGATGATTGCAAATACCAGACCTAACCCAGAAATAACCGGCGTTATCCTCTAAAATATTATTCGCAACCAGGTTTAATTGACTGTTTCTGTGTGGTACCACATTACTACGTGATCCAAATCAGAATAAGCCCAGGATCTGGCCTACAAGTATGCGAAAAATGCAAAAGTATGAGGCAGATGATTGCAAATACCAGACGCAACCCAGACCTAACCGGTATCATCCTCTAAAATATTGTCCGAATACAGGTTTAATTGACCGTTTCATTCTGGTACCACATTACAACGTGATCCATACCAGAAAGAAACACAGGATCTGGCCAACAACTATGCGAAGAATGCGACTGTATGCGCCAGATGCGGGAAAATACCAAACCTAGACGAGATCCAACCGGAGTTATCCTTCAAAACATTGATCGAGGCCACGTTTAATTGACTGTTTCAGTATGGTACCGCATTACTACGAGATCCGAACCAGAAAAAGTCCAGGATCTGGCCAACAAGTGTGCGATGAACGCGAAAGTATGACCCAGATGATTGCAAACACCAGGCCTAACACAAGCCTAACCGGTGTGATCCTCTAAAATATTCATCGAATCCAGGTTTAATTGACAGTTTCATTCTGGTACCACATTACTGCGTGATACAAACCAGAAAATGCTCAGGATCAGACCAACAGGTATGCGAAGAATGCGAAAGTATGAGACAGATGAGGGCAAATCCCAGACCTAAACGCAAACCAACCGGTGTTATACTTTAAAATATTGATCGAGGCCACGTTTAATTGACTTTTTCAGTATGGTACCACATTACTACGAGATCCAAACCAGAAAAAGCCCAGGGTCTGGCCGATAAGCATGCGAAAAATGCGAAAGTATTAGCCAGATGTGGGCAAATCACAGACCTAAACGAGACCCAACCGGGGTTATCCTTTAAAATATTGATCGAGGCCACGTTGAACTGACTGTTTCAGTGTGGTACCACATTACAACGAGATCCAAACCAGAAAAAGTCCTGGATTTGGCCAACAAGTGTGGGAAGAATGCGAAAGTATGAGCCAGATGATTGGAAATACCAGGCCTAACACAAACCTAACCGGTGTGATCCTCTAAAATATTGATCGAATCCAGGTTTAGTTGACTGTTTCACTCTGGCACCACATTCCCACGTGATCCAAACCAGAAAAAGCCCAGGATCTGGCCTACAAGTATGCGAAAAATGCAAAAGTATGAGCCAGATGATAGCAAATACCAGACCGAGCACAAACCTGAACGTTGTCATCCTCTTATATATTGATAGAAACCGAGTTGAATTGATCGTGGCCACGTTTAATTGACTGTTTCAGTATGGTACCGCATTACTACGAGATCCAAACCAGAAAATGTCCAGGATATGGCCAACAAGTGTGCGATGAACGCGAAGGTATGTCCCAGATGATTGCAAATACCAGACGCAACCCAGACCTAACCGGTATCATCCTCTAAAATATTGTCCGAATACAGGTTTAATTGACCGTTTCATTCTGGTACCACATTACTACGTGATACGAACCAGAAAAAGCCCAGGATCTGCCCAACAAGTATGCGAAGAATGCGAAAGTATGAGGCAGATGATTGCAAATACCAGACCTAACACAAACCTAAACGGTGTTAGCCTCTAAAATATTGCTCGAATCCAAGTTGAATTGACTTTTTCAGTCTGGTATCACATTACTGCGTGATCCAAACCAGAAAGAAACACAGGACCTGGCCAACAGGTATGCGAAGAATGCGAATGTATGAGCCTGATGCGGGTAAATACCAGACCTAAACGTGAACTAACCGGTGTTATACTTTAAAATATTGATCCAGGCCACGTTTAATTGACTGTTTCAGTATGGTACCACATTACTACGTTATCCAAACCAGAAAAAGTCCAGGATCTGGCCAACATGTATGCGACAAATGCGATAGGATGAACCAGATGATTGCAAATACCAGACCTAACACAAACCTAAACGGTGTTATCCCTTAAATATTGATTGAAACGAAGTTGAATTGGCTGTTTCATTCTGGTACCACATTACTACGTGATCTAAACCAGATCGAAACACAGGACCTGACCAACAAGTATGCGAAGAAGGCGATAGTATGAGCCAAATGATTGCAAATACCAGGCTAACACAAACCTAACCGGTGTGATCCTCTAAAATATTGACCGAATCCAGGATTAATTGACCGTTTCATTCTGGTACCACATTACTACGAGATCCCAACCAGAAAATCCCAGGATCTGGCCAACAAGCATGCGAGAAATGCGAAAGTATGAGCCAGATGATAGCAAATACCAGACCGAGCACGAACCTAAACGTTGTTATCCTCTTAAATATGAACAGAAACCAAGTTGAATGGACTGTCTCATTCTGGTACCACATTACTACGTAATCCAAACCAGATCGAAGCACAGGATCTGGCCAAGAAGTATGCGAAGAATGCGAAAGTATGAGCCAGATGATTGCAAATACCAGGCCTAACACAAACCTAAACGGTGTTATCCTCTCAAATATTGATCGAATACAGGTTTAATTTTCAGTTTCATTCTGGTACCACATTACTACGTGATACAAACCAGAAAAAGCCCAAGATCTGGCCAACAAGTATGTGAAAAATGCGAAAGTATGGGCCAGATGATTGCAAATACCTGAACTAACTTAGACATAACCGGCGTGATACTCTAAAATATATATCGCAACCAAGTTTAATTGACTGTTTCGGTGTGGTACCACATTAATACGTGATCCTAACCTGAAAAAAGCCAGGATCTGGCCAACAAGAATGCAAAACATGCGAAAGTATGAGGCAGATGATTGCAAATACCAGACGCAACCCAGACCTAACCGGTATCATCCTCTAAAATATTGTCCGAATACAGGTTTAATCGACCGTTTCATTCTGGTACCACATTACTACGTGATACGAACCAGAAAAAGCCCGGGATCTGGCCAACACGTATGCGAATAATGCGAAAGTATGAGGCAGATGATTGCAAATACCAGACCTAACACAAACCTAAACGGTGTTAGCCTCTAAAATATTGAGCGAATCCAAGTTGAATTGACTTTTTCAGTCTGGTATCACATTACTACGTGATCCAAACCAGAATGAAACACAGGACCTGGCCAACAGGTATGCGTAGAATGCGTATGTATGAGCCCGATGCGGGTAAATAACAGACCTAAACGAGACGCAACCGGAGTTATCCTTTAAAATATTGATCGAGGCCACGTTTAATTGACTGTTTCAGTATGGTACCGCATTACTACGAGATCCAAACCAGAAAAAGTCCGGGATCTGGCCAACAAGTGTGCGATGAACGCGAAAGTATGACCCAGGTGATTCCAAACACCAGGCCTAACACAAACCTAACCGGTGTGATCCTCTAAAATATTCATCGAATCCAGGTTTAATTTTCAGTTTCATTCTGGTACCACATTACTACGTGATACAAACCAGAAAAAGCCCAAGATCTGGCCAACAAGTATGCGAAAAATGCGAAAGTATGGGCCAGATGATTGCAAATACCTGAACTAACTTAGACATAACCGGCGTGATACTCTAAAATATATATCGCAACCAAGTTTAATTGACTGTTTCGGTGTGGTACCACATTAATACGTGATCCTAACCTGACAAAAGCCAGGATCTGGCCAACAAGAATGCAAAACATGCGAAAGTATGAGGCAGATGATTGCAAATACCAGACCTACCACAAACCTAACCGGTGTTATCCTATAAAATATTGATCGAAAGCAGCTTTCATTGATTATTTCAGTGTGGCACCACATTGCTACGTGATCCATACCAGAAAAAGCCCAGGATCTGGCCATTGAAGTAAGCGAAAAATGCGAAAGTATGACCTAGATGATGGCAAATACCAGACCTAACCCAGGCATAACATGCGTGCTCCTCTAAAATATTAATCGGAACCAGGTTTTATTGACTATTTCAGTGTGGTGCCACATTAATCCGTGATCCTAATCAGAAAAAAACCTAGGAACTGGCCATTCAAGTATGCGAAGAATGCGAAAGTATGAGCTAGATGATGGCAAATTCCAGACCTTCCCCAGACATAACCAGCGTTGTCCTCTAAAATATTAATCGTAACCAGATTTAATTGACAGTTTCGGTGTGGTATCACATTACTACGTGACCCAAACCAGAAAAAGCCCAGGATCTGGCCTACAAGTATGCGAAAAATGCAAAAGTATGAGCCAGATGATAGCAAATACCAGACCGAGCACAAACCTGAACGTTGTCATCCTCTTATATATTGATAGAAACCGAGTTGAATTGATCGTGGCCACGTTTAATTGACTGTTTCAGTATGGTACCGCATTACTACGAGATCCAAACCAGAAAATGTCCAGGATATGGCCAACAAGTGTGCGATGAACGCGAAGGTATGTCCCAGATGATTGCAAATACCAGACGCAACCCAGACCTAACCGGTATCATCCTCTAAAATATTGTCCGAATACAGGTTTAATTGACCGTTTCATTCTGGTACCACATTACTACGTGATACGAGCCAGAAAAAGCCCAGGATCTGGCCAACACGTATGCGAATAATGCGAAAGTATGAGGCAGATGATTGCAAATACCAGACCTAACACAAACCTAAACGGTGTTAGTCTCTAAAATATTGAGCGAATCCAAGTTGAATTGACTTTTTCAGTCTGGTATCACATTACTACGTGATCCAAACCAGAATGAAACACAGGACCTGGCCTACAGGTATGCGAAGAATGCGTATGTATGAGCCCGATGCGGGTAAATAACAGACCTAAACGAGACGCAACCGGAGTTATCCTTTAAAATATTGATCGAGGCCACGTTTAATTGACTGTTTCAGTATGGTACCGCATTACTACGAGATCCAAACCAGAAAGAGTCCGGGATCTGGCCAACAAGTGTGCGATGAACGCGAAAGTATGACCCAGGTGATTCCAAACACCAGGCCTAACACAAACCTAACCGGTGTGATCCTCTAAAATATTGATCGAATCCAGGTTTAATTGACAGTTTCATTCTGGTAACACATTACTACGTGATACAAACCAGAAACAGCCCAGGATCTGGCCAACAAGTATGCGAAAAATGTGATGGTGAGCCAGATGATAGCAAATACCAGGCTAACACAAACCTAACCGGTGTGATCCTGTAAAATATTCATCGAATCCAGGTTTAATTGACAGTTTCATTCTGGTACCACATTACTACGTGATCCATAACAGAAAGAAACACAGGATCTGGCCAACAAGCATGCGAGAAATACGAAAGTATGAGCCAGATGATTGCAAATACCAGACCTAACACAAACCTAACCGGTGTGATCCTCTAAAATATTGACCGAATCCAAGTTTCATTGACAGTTTCATTCTGGTACCACATTACAACGTGATCCATACCAGAAAGAAACACAGGATCTGGCCAACAACTATGCGAAGAATGCGACTGTATGTGCCAGATGCGGGAAAATACCAAACCTAGACGAGATCCAACCGGAGTTATCCTTCAAAATATTCATCGAGGCCACGTTTAATTGACTGTTTCAGTATGGTACCGCATTACTACGAGATCCAAACCAGAAAAGGTCCAGGATCTGGCCAACAAGTGTGCGATGAACGCGAAAGTATGACCCAGATGATTGCAAACACCAGGCGTAACACAAGCCTAACCGGTGTGATCCTCTAAAATATTCATCGAATCCAGGTTTAATTGACAGTTTCATTCTGGTACCACATTACTGCGTGATACAAACCAGAAAATGCTCAGGATCAGGCCAACAGGTATGCGAAGAATGCGAAAGTATGAGACAGATGAGGGCAAATCGCAGACCTAAACGCAAACCAACCGGTGTTATACTTTAAAATATTGATCGAGGCCACGTTTAATTGACTTTTTCAGTATGGTACCACATTACTACGAGATCCAAACTAGAAAAAGCCCAGGATCTGGCCGATAAGCATGCGAAAAATGCGAAAGTATTAGCCAGATGAGGGCAAATCACAGACCTAAACGAGACCCAACCGGGGTTATCCTTTAAAATATTGATCGAGGCCACGTTGAACTGACTGTTTCAGTGTGGTACCACATTACTACGAGATCCAAACCAGAAGAAGTCCTGGATCTGGCCAACAAGTGTGGGAAGAATGCGAAAGTATGAGCCAGATGATTGCAAATACCAGGCCTAACACAAACCTAACCGGTGTGATCCTCTAAAATATTGATCGAATCCAGGTTTAGTTGACTGTTTCAGTCTGATACCACATTACTACGTGATCCAAACCAGAAAGAAACACAGTATCTGGCCAACCAGTATGCGATGAACGTGAAAGTATGACCCAGATGATTGCAAACACCAGGCCTAGCACAAACCTAAACGGTGTTATCCTCTTAAATATTGATCGAATACAGGTTTAATTTACAGTTTCACTCTGGTACCACATTACTACGAGATCCCAACCAGAAAAAGCCCCGCATCAGGCCAACAGGTATGCGAGGAATGCGAAGGTATGAGACAGATGAGGGCAATTACCAGACCTAACACAAACCTAACCGGTGTGATCCTCTAAAATATTGACCGAATCCAGGTTTCATTGACATTTGCATTCTGGTACCACATTACTACGTGATACAAACCAGAAAGAGTCCAGGATCTGGCCAACAAGTATGCGAAAAATGCGATAGTATGAATCGGATGAGTGCAAATACCAGACCTAACACAAACCTAAACGGTGTTATCTCTTAAATATAGATCGAAACGAAGTTGAATTGGCTGTTTGATTCTGGTACCACATTACAACCTGATCCAAACCAGATCGAAACACAGGACCTGACCAACAAGTATGCGAAGAATGCGAAAGTATGAGCCAGATGATTGCAAATACCAGGCCTAAACGTGAACTAACCGGTGTTATACTTTAAAATATTGATCGCGGTCAGGTTTAATTGACTGTTTTTTGTGGTACCACATTACTACACAATCCCAACCAGAAAAAGCCGAGGATCTGGCCATCAAGCATGCGAGAAATGCGAAAATATGAGCCAGATGATAGCAAATACCAGACCAAGCACAAACCAAAACGGTGTAATCCTCTTAAATATTGATCGAAACCAAGTTGAATTGACTTTTTCAGTCTGGTACCACATTGCTACGTGATCCAAACCAGAAAGAAACACAGGATCTGGTCAACAAGTATGCGAAGAATGCGAATGTATGAGCCAGATGCGGGAAAATACCAAACCTAGACGAGATCCAACCGGAGTTATCCTTCAAAATATTGATCGAGGCCACGTTTAATTGACTGCTTCAGTATGGTACCGCATTACTACGAGATCCAAACCAGAAAAAGTCCGGGATCTGGCCAACAAGTGTGCGAGGAACGCGAAAGTATGACCCAGGTGATTCCAAACACCAGGCCTAACACAAACCTAACCGGTGTGATCCTCTAAAATATTGATCGAATCCAGGTTTAATTGACAGTTTCATTCTGGTAACACATTACTACGTGATACAAACCAGAAACAGCCCAGGATCTGGCCAACAAGTATGCGAAAAATGTGATGGTGTGAGCCAGATGATTGCAAATACCAGGCTAACACAAACGTAACCGGTGTGATCCTCTAAAATATTGACCGAATCCAGGATTAATTGACCGTTTCATTCTCGTACCACATTACTACGAGATCCCAACCAGAAAAAGCCCAGGATGTGGCCAACAAGCATGCGAGAAATGCGAATGTATGAGCCAGATGATAGCGAATACCAGACCGAGCACAAACCTAAACGTTGTTATCCTCTTAAATATTGATAGAAACCGAGTTGAATTGGCTGTTTCAGCCTGTTACCGCATTACTGCGTGACACAAACCAGAAAGAAACACAGGATCTGGCCAACAAGTATGGGAAGAATGCTAAAGTATGAGCCAGATGTTTGCAACTACCAGGCCTATCACAAACCTAACCGGTGTGATCCTCTAAAATATTGATCGAATCCAGGTTTAGTTGACTGTTTCATTGTGGTACCACATTACTACGAGATCCCAACCAGAAAAAGCCCAGGATCTGGCCAACAAGCATGCGAGAAATGCGAAAGTATGAGCCAGATGATTGCAAATACCAGACCTAACACAAACCTAACCGGTGTGATCCTCTAAACTATTCACCGAATCCAGGTTTCATTGACAGTTTCATTCTGGTACCACATTACTAGGTGATACAAACCAGAAAGAAACACAGGATCTGGCCAACAAGTATGCGAAAAATGCGATAGTATGAATCGGATGAGTGCAAATAACAGACCTAACACAAACCTAAACGGTGTTATCCCTTAAATAATGACCGAATCCAGGATTAATTGACCGTTTCATTCTGGTACCACATTACTACGAGATCCCAACCAGAAAAAGCCCCGCATCAGGCCAACAGGTATGCGAAGAATGCGAAGGTATGAGACAGATGAGGGCAATTACCAGACCTAACACAAACCTAACCGGTGTGATCCTCTAAAATATTGACCGAATCCAGGTTTCATTGACATTTGCATTCTGGTACCACATTACTACGTGATACAAACCAGAAAGAGTCCAGGATCTGGCCAACAAGTAAGCGAAAAATGCGATAGTATGAATCGGATGAGTGCAAATACCAGACCTAACACAAACCTAAACGGTGTTATCTCTTAAATATAGATCGAAACGAAGTTGAATTGGCTGTTCCATTCTGGTACCACATTACAACCTGATCCAAACCAGTTCGAAACACAGGACCTGACCAACAAGTATGCGAAGAATGCGAAAGTATGAGCCAGATGATTGCAAATACCAGGCCTAAACGTGAACTTAACGGTGTTATACTTTAAAATATTGATCGCGGTCAGGTTTAATTGACTGTTTATTGTGGTACCACATTACTACACAATCCCAACCAGAAAAAGCCCAGGATCTGGCCATCAAGCATGCGAGCAATGCGAAAATATGAGCCAGATGATAGCAAATACCAGACCAAGCACAAACCTAAACGGTGTTATCGTCTTAAATATTGATCGAAACCAAGTTGAATTGACTTTTTCAGTCTGGTACCACATTGCTACGTGATCCAAACCAGAAAGAAACACAGGATCTGGCCAACAAGACTGGGAAGAATGCTAAAGTATGACCCAGATGATTGCAAACACCAGGCCTAACACAAACCTAACCGGTGTGATCGTCTAAAATATTGATCGAATCCAGGTTTAATTGACAGTTTCATTCTGGTACCACATTACTGCGTGTTCCAAACCAGAAAAAGCCCAGGATCTGGCCAACAAGTATGCGAAAGATGCGAAAGTATGAGGCAGCTGATTGCAAATACCAGCACATACCCAGACTTAACCGGCGTTATCCTCTAAAATATTAGTCGGAACCAGATTTAATTGACTGTTGCAGTGTGGTACCACATTACTACGTGATCCAATCCAGAAAAAACACAGGATCTGGCCAACTAGTATGCGAAAAATGCGAAAGTATGAGGAAGATGATTGCAAACACCAGGCCTAGCACAAACCTAAACGGTGTTATCCTCTTAAATATTGATCGAATACAGGTTTAATTTACAGTTTCATTCTGGTACCACATTACTACGAGATCCCAACCAGAAAAAGTCCAGGATCTGGCCAACAAGCATGCGAGAAATGCGAAAGTATGAGCCAGATGATAGCGAATACCAGACAGAGCACAAACCTAAACGTTGTTATCCTCTTAAATATTGATAGAAACCGAGTTGAATTGGCTGGTTCAGCCTGTTACCGCATTACTGCGTGACACAATCCAGAAAGAAACACAGGATCTGGCCAACAAGTATGGGAAGAATGCAAAAGTATGAGCAAGATGATTGCAAATACCAGACGTAACCCAGACATAAGCGGTGTTATCCTCTAAAATATTGGTCGAATCCAGGTTGAATGGACTATTTCTGTGTGGTACCGCATTACTACGTGGTCCAAGCCAGAAAAAGGCCAGGATCTGACCATTCAAGTATGCGAAAAATGCGAAAGTATGAGCAAGATGATTGCAAATACCAGACGTAACCCAGACATAAACGGTGTTATCCTCTAAAATATTGGTCGAATCCAGGTTGAATGGACTATTTCTGTGTGGTACCGCATTACTACGTGGTCCAAGCCAGAAAAAGGACAGGATCTGACCATTCAAGTATGCGAAAAATACGAAAGTATGAGCAAGATGATTGCAAATATCAGACCTACCACAAACCTAACCGGTGTTATCCTATAAAATATTGATCGAAAGCAGCTTTCATTGATTATTTCAGTGTGGCACCACATTGCTACGTGATCCATACCAGAAAAAGCCCAGGATCTGGCCATTCAAGTATGCGAAAAATGCGAAAGTAAGACCTAGATGATGGCAAATACCAGACCTAACCCAGGCATAACATGCGTGCTCCTCTAAAATATTAATCGGAACCAGGTTTTATTGACTATTTCAGTGTGGTGCCACATTAATCCGTGATCCTAATCAGAAAAAAACCTAGGAACTGGCCATTCAAGTATGCGAAAAATGCGAAAGTATGAGCTAGATGATGGCAAATACCAGACATACCCCAGACATAACCAGCGTTGTCCTCTAAAATATTAATCGTAACCAGATTTAATTGACAGTTTCGGTGTGGTATCACATTACTACGTGACCCAAACCAGAAAAAGCCCAGGATCTGGCCTACAAGTATGCGAAAAATGCAAAAGTATGAGGCAGATGATTGCAAATACCAGACGCAACCCAGACCTAACCGGTATCATCCTCTAAAATATTGTCCGAATACAGGTTTAATTGACCGTTTCATTCTGGTACCACATTACTACGTGATACGAGCCAGAAAAAGCCCAGGATCTGGCCAACACGTATGCGAATAATGCGAAAGTATGAGGCAGATGATTGCAAATACCAGACCTAACACAAACCTAAACGGTGTTAGCCTCTAAAATATTGAGCGAATCCAAGTTGAATTGACTTTTTCAGTCTGGTATCACATTACTACGTGATCCAAACCAGAATGAAACACAGGACCTGGCCTACAGGTATGCGAAGAATGCGTATGTATGAGCCCGATGCGGGTAAATAACAGACCTAAACGAGACGCAACCGGAGTTATCCTTTAAAATATTGATCGAGGCCACGTTTAATTGACTGTTTCAGTATGGTACCGCATTACTACGAGATCCAAACCAGAAAGAGTCCGGGATCTGGCCAACGAGTGTGCGATGAACGCGAAAGTATGACCCAGGTGATTCCAAACACCAGGCCTAACACAAACCTAACCGGTGTGATCCCCTAAAATATTGATCGAATCCAGGTTTAATTGACAGTTTCATTCTGGTAACACATCGCTACGTGATACAAACCAGAAACAGCCCAGGATCTGGCCAACAAGTATGCGAAAAATGTGATGGGGTGAGCCAGATGATAGCAAATACCAGGCTAACACAAACCTAACCGGTGTGATCCTCTAAAATATTCATCGAATCCAGGTTTAATTGACAGTTTCATTCTGGTACCACATTACTACGTGATCCATAACAGAAAGAAACACAGGATCTGGCCAACAAGTATGCGAAGAATGCGAAAGTATGAGCCAGGTGATTGCAAATACCAGGCCTAACACAAACCTAAACGGTGTTATCCTCTAAATGTTGATCGAAAACAGGTTTAATTTACAGTTTCATTCTGGTACCACATTACTACGTGATACAAACCAGAAAAAGCCCAGGATCTGGCCAACAAGTATGCGAAAAATGTGATGGTATGAGCCAGATGATTGCAAATACCAGGCTAACACAAACCTAACCGGTGTGATCCTCTAAAATAATGACCGAATCCAGGATTAATTGACCGTTTCATTCTGGTACCACATTACTACGAGATCCTAACCAGAAAAAGCCCAGGATCTGGCCAACAAGCATGCGAGAAATACGAAAGTATGAGCCAGATGATTGCAAATACCAGACCTAACACAAACCTAACCGGTGTGATCCTCTAAAATATTGACCGAATCCAAGTTTCATTGACAGTTTCATTCTGGTACCACATTACAACGTGATCCATACCAGAAAGAAACACAGGATCTGGCCAACAACTATGCGAAGAATGCGACTGTATGTGCCAGATGCGGGAAAATACCAAACCTAGACGAGATCCAACCGGAGTTATCCTTCAAAACATTCATCGAGGCCACGTTTAATTGACTGTTTCAGTATGGTACCGCATTACTACGAGATCCAAACCAGAAGGAAACACAGGATCTGGCCAACAAGTATGCGAAGAATGCGAATGTAAGAGCCAAATGCGGGTAAATACCAGACCTGGACGAGACCCAATCGGAGTTATCCATCAAAATATTGATCCAGGCCACGTTTAATTGACTGTTTCAGTATGGTACCACATTACTACGTTATCTAAACCAGAAAAAGTCCAGGATCTGGCCAACAAGTATGCGACAAATGCGATACTATGAACGAGATGATTGCAAATACCAGACCTAACACAAACCTAAACGGTGTTATCCCTTAAATATTGATTGAAACGAAGTTGAATTGGCTGTTTCATTCTGGTACCACATTACTACGTGATCTAAACCAGATCGAAACACAGGACCTGACCAACAAGTATGCGAAGAAGGCGATAGTATGAGCCAGATGATTGCAAATACCAGGCTAACACAAACCTAACCGGTGTGATCCTCTAAAATATTGACCGAATCCAGGATTAATTGACCGTTTCATTCTGGTACCACATTACTAGGAGATCCCAACCAGAAAAAGCCCAGGATCTAGCCAACAAGCATGCGAGAAATGCGAAAGTATGAGCCAGATGATAGCAAATACCAGACCGAGCACGAACCTAAACGTTGTTATCCTCTTAAATATGGACAGAAACCAAGTTGAATTGACTGTCTCATTCTGGTACCACATTACTACGTGATCCAAACCAGATCGAAGCACAGGATCTGGCCAAGAAGTATGCGAAGAATGCGAAGGTATGATCCAGATGATTGCAAATACCAGGCCTAACACAAACCTAAACGGTGATATCCTCTCAAATATTGATCGAATACAGGTTTAATTTTCAGTTTCATTCTGGTACCACATTACTACGTGATACAAACCAGAAAAAGCCCAAGATCTGGCGAACAAGTATGCGAAAAATGCGATAGTATGGGCCAGATGATTGCAAATACCAGGCTAACACAAACCTAACCGGTGTGATCCTCTAAAATATTGACCGAATCCAGGATTAATTGACCGTTTCATTCTGGTACCACATTACTACGAGATCCCAACCAGAAAAAGCCCAGGATCTGGCCAACAAGCATGCGAGAAATGCGAATGTATGAGCCAGATGATAGCGAATACCAGACCGAGCACAAACCTAAACGTTGTTATCCTCTTAAATATTGATAGAAACCGAGTTGAATTGGCTGTTTCAGCCTGTTACCGCATTACTGCGTGACACAAACCAGAAAGAAACACAGGATCTGGCCAACAAGTAGGGGAAGAATGCTAAAGTATGAGCCAGATGTTTGCAACTACCAGGCCTATCACAAACCTAACCGGTGTGATCCTCTAAAATATTGATCGAATCCAGGTTTAGTTGACTGTTTCATTGTGGTACCATATTACTACGTGATATAAACCAGAAAAAGCCTAGGTTCTGGCCAGCAAGCATGCGAGAAATGCGAAAGTATGAGCCAGATGATTGCAAATAACAGACCTAACACAAACCTATACGGTGTTATCCCTTAAATAATGACCGAATCCAGGATTAATTGACCGTTTCATTCTGGTACCACATTACTACGAGATCCCAACCAGAAAAAGCCCAGGATCTGGCCAACAAGCATGCGAGAAATGCGAAAGTATGAGCCAGATGATAGCGAATACCAGACCGAGCACAAACCTAAACGTTGTTATCCTCTTAAATATTGATAGAAACCGAGTTGAATTGGCTGTTTCAGCCTGTTACCGCATTACTGCGTGACACAAACCAGAAAGAAACACAGGATCTGGCCAACAAGCATGCGAAGAATGCGAAGGTATGAGACAGATGAGGGCAAATACCAGACCTAACACAAACCTGACCGGTGTGATCCTCTAAAATATTGACCGAATCCAGGTTTCATTGACATTTGCATTCTGGTACCACATTACTACGTGATACAAACCAGAAAGAGTCCAGGATCTGGCCAACAAGTATGCGAAAAATGCGATTGTGTGAATCGGATGAGTGCAAATACCAGACCTAACACAAACCTAAACGGTGTTATCTCTTAAATATCGATCGAAACGAAGTTGAATTGGCTGTTTCATACTGGTACCACATTACAACCTGATCCAAACCAGATCGAAACACAGGACCTGACCAAAAAGTATGCGAAGAATGCGAAAGTATGAGCCAGATGATTGCAAATACCAGGCCTAAACGTGAACTAACCGGTGTTATACTTTAAAATATTGATCGCGGTCAGGTTTAATTGACTGTTTTTTGTGGTACCACATTACTACACAATCCCAACCAGATAAAGCCGAGGATCTGGCCATCAAGCATGCGAGAAATGCGAAAATATGAGCCAGATGATAGCAAATACCAGACCAAGCACAAACCTAAACGGTGTAATCCTCTTAAATATTGATCGAAACCAAGTTGAATTGGCTGTTTCAGCCTGTTACCGCATTACTGCGTGACACAAACCAGAAAGAAACACAGGATCTGGCCAACAAGCATGCGAAGAATGCGAAGGTATGAGACAGATGAGGGCAAATACCAGACCTAACACAAACCTGACCGGTGTGATCCTCTAAAATATTGACCGAATCCAGGTTTCATTGACATTTGCATTCTGGTACCACATTGCTACGTGATCCAAACCAGAAAGAAACACAGGATCTGGCCAACAAGTATGCGAAGAATGCGAATGTATGAGCCAGATGCGGGAAAATGCCAAACCTAGACGAGATCCAACCGGAGTTATCCTTCAAAATATTGATCGAGGCCACGTTTAATTGACTGCTTCAGTATGGTACCGCATTATTACGAGATCCAAACCAGAAAAAGTCCGGGATCTGGCCAACAAGTGTGCGAGGAACGCGAAAGTATGACCCAGGTGATTCCAAACACCAGGCCTAACACAAACCTAACCGGTGTGATCCTCTAAAATATTGATCGAATCCAGGTTTAATTGACAGTTTCATTCTGGTAACACATTACTACGTGATACAAACCAGAAACAGCCAAGGATCTGGCCAACAAGTATGCGAAAAATGTGATGGTGTGAGCCAGATGATTGCAAATACCAGGCTAACACAAACCTAACCGGTGTGATCCCCTAAATGTTCATCGAATCCAGGTTTTATTGACAGTTTCATTCTGGTACCACATTAGTACGTGATCCATACCAGAAAGAAACACAGGATCTGGCCAACAAGTATGCGAAGAATGCGAAAGTATGAGCCAGAGGATTGCAAATACCAGACCTAACACAAACCTAAACGGTGTTATCCTCTAAATGTTGATCGAATACAGGTTTAATTAACAGTTTCATTCTGGTACCACATTACTACGTGATACAAACCAGAAAAAGCCCAGGATCTGGCCAACAAGTGTGCGAAAAATGTGATGGTATGAGCCAGATGATTGCAAATACCAGGCTAACACAAACCTAACCGGTGTGATCCTCTAAAATATTGATCGAATCCAGGATTAATTGACCGTTTCATTCTGGTACCACATTACAACGAGATCCCAACCAGAAAAAGCCCAGGATCTGGCCAACAAGCATGCGAGAAATGCGAAAATATGAGCCAGATGATAGCAAATACCAGACCGAGCACGAAGCTAAACGTTGTTATCCTCTCAAATATTGATAGAAACCAAGTTGAATTGACTGTCTCATTCTGGTACCACATTACTACGTGACACAAACCAGAAAGAAACACAGGATCTGGCCAACAAGACTGGGAAGAATGCTAAAGTATGAGCCAGATGATTGCAACTACCAGGCCTATCACAAACCTAACCGGTGTGATCCTCTAAAATATTGATCGAATCCAGGTTTAGTTGACTGTTTCATTCTGGTACCATATTACTACGTGATCCAAACCTTAAAAAGCCCCGCATCAGGCCAACAGGTATGCGAAGAATGCGAAGGTATGAGACAGATGAGGGCAATTACCAGACCTAACACAAACCTAACCGGTGTGATCGTCTAAAATATTGACCGAATCCAGGTTTCATTGACATTTGCATTCTGGTACCACATTACTACGTGATACAAACCAGAAAGAGTCCTGGATCTGGCCAACAAGTATGCGAAAAATGCGATAGTAAGAATCGGATGAGTGCAAATACCAGACCTAACACAAACCTAAACGGTGTTATCTCCTAAATATCGATCGAAACGAAGTTGAATTGGCTGTTTCATTCTGGTACCACATTACAACCTGATCCAAACCAGTTCGAAACACAGGACCTGACCAACAAGTATGCGAAGAATGCGAAAGTATGAGCCAGATGATTGCAAATACCAGGCCTAAACGTGAACTAACCGGTGTTATACTTTAAAATATTGATCGCGGTCAGGTTTAATTGACTGTTTATTGTGGTACCACATTACTACACAATCCCAACCAGAAAAAGCCCAGGATCTGGCCATCAAGCATGCGAGCAATGCGAAAATATGAGCCAGATGATAGCAAATACCAGACCAAGCACAAACCTAAACGGTGTTATCGTCTTAAATATTGATCGAAACCAAGTTGAATTGACTTTTTCAGTCTGGTACCACATTGCTACGTGATCCAAACCAGAAAGAAACACAGGATCTGGCCAACAAGACTGGGAAGAATGCTAAAGTATGACCCAGATGATTGCAAACACCAGGCCTAACACAAACCTAACCGGTGTGATCGTCTAAAATATTGATCGAATCCAGGTTTAATTGACAGTTTCATTCTGGTACCACATTACTGCGTGATCCAAACCAGAAAAAGCCCAGGATCTGGCCAACAAGTATGCGAAAGATGCGAAAGTATGAGGCAGCTGATTGCAAATACCAGAACATACCCAGACTTAACCGGCGTTATCCTCTAAAATATTAGTCGGAACCAGATTTAATTGACTGTTGCAGTGTGGTACCACATTACTACGAGATCCCAACCAGAAAAAGTCCAGGATCTGGCCAACAAGCATGCGAGAAATGCGAAAGTATGAGCCAGATGATAGCGAATACCAGACCGAGCACAAACCTAAACGTTGTTATCCTCTTAAATATTGATAGAAACCGAGTTGAATTGGCTGCTTCAGCCTGTTACCGCATTACTGCGTGACACAAACCAGAAAGAAACACAGGATCTGGCCAACAAGTATGGGAAGAATGCAAAAGTATGAGCAAGATGATTGCAAATACCAGACGTAACCCAGACATAAACGGTGTTATCCTCTAAAATATTGGTCGAATCCAGGTTGAATGGACTATTTCTGTGTGGTACCGCATTACTACGTGGTTCAAGCCAGAAAAAGGCCAGGATCTGACCATTCAAGTATGCGAAAAATGCGAAAGTATGAGCAAGATGATTGCAAATTCCAGAACCCCGACCTAACCGGTGTCATCCTCTAAAATATTGATCGAATCCAGGTTGACTGGACTATATCAGTGTGGCCCCACATTAATACGCGATCCTAACCAGAGAAAAACCCAGGATCTGGCCAACAAGTATGCAAAAAATGCAATAGTATGAGCCAGATGATTGCAAATACCAGACCTAACCCAGAAATAACCGGCGTTATCCTCTAAAATATTAATCGGAACCAGGTTTAATTGACTGTTTCTGTGTGATACCACATTACTGCGTGATCCAAATCAGAATAAGCCCAGGATCTGCCCAACAGGTATGCGAAAAATCCGAAAGTATGAGGCAGATGATTGCAAATACCAGACCTCACCCAGGCATATCCGGCGTTGTCCTCTAAAATATTATTCGCAACCAGGTTTAATTGACAGTTTCGGTGTGTTACCACATTACTACGTGATGCAAACCAGAAAAAACGCAGGATCTCGACAACAAGTATGTGAAAAATGCGAAAGTATGGGCCAGATGAATGCAAATACCTGAACTAACCCAGACATAACCGGCGTGATACTCTAAAATATATACCGCAACCAAGTTTAATTGACTGTTTCGGTGTGGTACCACATTAATACGCGATCCTAACCAGAGAAAGCCCAGGATCTGGCCAACAAGTATGCGAAAATTGCGAAAGTATGAGGCAGATGAGTGCAAATACCAGACCCAACACAAACCTAAACGGTGTTAGCCTCTAAAATATTGATCCAATCCAAGTTGAATTGACTTTTTCAGTCTGGTATCACATTACTACGTGATCCAAACCAGAAAGAAACACAGGACCTGGCCAACAGGTATGCGAAGAATGCGAATGTATGAGCCAGATGTGCGTAAATACCAGACCTAAACGAGACGCAACCAGTGTTATCCTTTAAAATATTGATCGAGGCCACGTTTAGTTGACCGTTCCAGTATGGTACCGCATTACTACGAGATCAAAACCAGAAAAAGTCCAGGATCTGGCCAACAAGTGTGCGATGAACGCGAAAGTATGACCCAGGTGATTCCAAACACCAGGCCTAACACAAACCTAACCGGTGTGATCCTCTAAAATATTGATCGAATCCAGGTTTAATTGACAGTTTCATTCTGGTACCACATTACTACGTAAAACCAACCAGAAAAAACGTAGGATCTGGCCAACTAGTATGCGAAAAATGCGAAAGTATGAGGAAGATGATTGCAAACACCAGACGTAACCCAGACATAACCGGCGTTATCCTCTAAAATATTAGTGGCAACCAGGTATAATTGACTGTTTCGGTGTGGTACCGCATTACTACATGGTCCAAGCCAGAAAAAGGCCAGGATCTGACCATTCAAGTATGCCAAAAATGCGAAAGTATGAGCTAGATGATGCCAAATACTAGACCTAACCCAGACATAACCGGCGTTCTCCTCCAAAATATTGATCGAATACAGATTTAATTGACTGTTTCGGTGTGGTACCACATTACTACGTGATCCAAATCAGAAAAAGCCCAGGATCTGGCCTACAAGTATGCGAAAAAAGCGAAAGTATGAGCCAGATGATTGCAAATACCTGGCCCAACAAAAACCCAAAGGGTGTAATTCTCTTAAATATTGATCGAATACAGGTTTAATTTATAGTTTCATTCTGGTACCACATTACTACGAGACCCCAACCAGAAAAAGGCCAGGATCTGGCCAACAAGTATGCGAAAAATGCGATAGTATGAGCCAGATGATTGCAAATACCAGACCTAACGCAAACCTAACCGGTGTTATCCTATAAAATATTGATCGAAAGCAGCTTTATTTGATTATTTCAGTGTGGCACCACATTAATACGCGATCCTAATCAGAGAAAAACCCAGGATTTTGCCAACAAGTATGGGAAAAATGCAAAAGTATGAGCCGGATGATTGCAAATACCAGACCTGACCCAGAAATAATCGGCGTTATCCTGTAAAATATTAATCGGAAACAGGTTTAATTGACTGTTTCTGTGTGGTACCACGTTACTACGTGATCCAAATCAGAATAAGCCCAGGATCTGCCCTATAGGTATGCGAAAAATCCGAAAGTATGAGGCAGATGATTGCAAATACCAGGCCTCACCCAGGCATAACCGGCGTTATCCTCTAAAATATTATTCGCAACCAGGTTTAATTGACTGTTTCGGTTTGGTACCACATCACTACGTGATCCCAACCAGAAAAAACGCAGGATCTCGCCAAGAAGAATGCGTAATATGCGAAAGTACGAGCCAGATGATTGCGAACACCAAACGTAACCCAGACATAACCGGTGTTATCCTATAAAATATTGATCGAAAGCAGCTTTAATTGATTATTTCAGTGTGGCACCACATTACTACGTGATCCATACCAGAAAAAGCCCAGGATCTGGCCATTCAAGTATGCGAAAAATGCGAAAGTATGAGCTAGATGATGGCAAATACCAGACCTAACCCAGACATAACCAGCGTTGTCCTCTAAAATATTAATCGTAACCAGATTTAGTTGACAGTTTCGGTGTGGTATCACATTACTACGTGACCCAAACCAGAAAAAACCCAGGATCTGGCCAACAGGTATGCGTAAATGCAAAAGTATGAGGCAGATGGTTGCAAATACCAGATCTAACCCAGACATAACCGGCGTTATCCTCTAAAGTGTTGATCGAATCCAGGTTTAATTGACTGTTTCGGTGTGGTACCACATTACTACGTGATCCAAGTCAGAAAAGCCCAGGATCTGCCCAACAAGTATGCGAAGAATGCGAAAGTATGAGGCAGATGATTGCAAATACCAGACCTAACACAAACCTAAACGGTGTTAGCCTCTTAAATATTGATCGAAACCAACTTGAACTGACTGTTTAGTCTGGTACCACATCACTACGTGATCCCAACCAGAAAAAAACACAGGATCTGGCAAACAAGTATGCGAAGAGTG
Source organism: Colletes latitarsis (assembly GCF_051014445.1). Taxonomy (NCBI): domain Eukaryota; kingdom Metazoa; phylum Arthropoda; class Insecta; order Hymenoptera; family Colletidae; genus Colletes; species Colletes latitarsis. Next base: position 6,886,066 of record NC_135137.1, read on the forward strand.
CGAAAGTATGAGCCAGATAATTGCAAATACCAGGCCGAACACAATCCTAACCGTTGCGATCCTGTAAAATATTGATCGAATCCAGGTTTATTTGACAGTTTCATTCTGGTACCACATTACTGCGTGATACAAACCAGAAAATGCCGTGGAACTGGCCAACAAGTATGCGAAAAATGCGAAAGTATGAGGCAGATGTTTGCAAATACCAGACCTAACACAAACCTAAACGGTGTTAGCCTCTAAAATATTGATCGAATCCAGGTTTAGTTGACTGTTTCACTCTGGAACCACATTACTACGTGATCCAAGTCAGAAAAGCCCAGGATCTGGCCAACATGTATGCGAATAATGCGAAAGTATGAGGCAGATGATTGCAAATACCAGACCTAACACAAACCTAAACGGTGTTAGCCTCTAAAATATTGAGCGAATCCAAGTTGAATTGACTTTTTCAGTCTGGTATCACATTACTACGTGATCCAAACCAGAAAGAAACACAGACCTGGCCAACAGGTATGCGAAGAATGCGTATGTATGAGCTCGATGCGGGTAAATAACAGACCTAAACGAGACGCAACCGGAGTTATCCTTTAAAATATTGATCGAGGCCGCGTTTAAGTGACTGTTTCAGTATGGTACCGCATTACTACGAGATCCAAACTAGAAAAAGTCCGGGATCTGGCCAACAAGTGTGCGATGAACGCGAAAGTATGACCCAGGTGATTCCAAACACCAGGCCTAACACAAACCTAAACGGTGTTATTCTCTTAAATATTGATCGAATACAGATTTAATTTACAGTATCATTCTGGTACCACATTACTACGAGATCCCAACCAGAAAAAGCTCATGATCTGGCCAACAAGCATGCGAAAAATGCGATAGTATGAGCCAGATGATTGCAAATACCAGGCTAACACAAACCTAACCGGTGTGATCCTCTAAAATATTGACCGAATCCAGGATTAATTAACCGTTTCATTCTGGTACCACATTACTACGAGATCCCAACCAGAAAAAGCCCAGGATCTGGCCAACAAGCATGCGAGAAATGCGAAAGTATGAGCCAGATGATTGCAAATACCAGACCTAACACAAACCTAACCGGTGTGATCCTCTAAACTATTGACCGAATCCAGGTTTCATTGACAGTTTCATTCTGGTACCACATTACTACGTGATACAAACCAGAAAGAAACACAGGATCTGGCCAACAAGTATGCGACAAATGCGATAGTATGTGCCAGATGCGGGAAAATACCAAACCTAGACGAGATCCAACCGGAGTTATCCTTCACAATATTGATCGAGGCCACGTTTAATTGACTGCTTCAGTATGGTACCGCATTACTACGTGGTCCAAGCCAGAAAAAGGCCAGGATCTGACCATTCAAGTATGCGAAAAATGCGAAAGTATGACCTAGATGATGGCAAATACCAGACCTAACCCAGACATAACCGGCGTTCTCCTCCAAAATATTGATCGAATTCAGATTTAATTGACTGTTTCGGTGTGGTACCACATTACTACGTGATCCAAATCAGAAAAAGCCCATGATCTGGCCAACAAGTATGCGAAAAATGCGAAAGTATGAGCCAGATGAGGGCAAATCCCAGACCTAAACGTGACCGAAGCGGTGTTATACTTTAAAATATTCATCGAAAACAGGATCAACTGACAGCTTCAGTGTGGAACCGCATTACTACGTGATATAAACCAGAAAAAGTCCAGGATCTGGCCAACATGCATGCGAGAAATACGAAAGTATGAGCCAGGTGATTGCAAATACCAGACCTAACACAAACCTGACCGGTGAGATCCTCTAAAATATTGACCGAATCCAGGTTTCATTGACAGTTTCAATCTGGTACCGCATTACTGCGTGACACAAACCAGAAAGAAACACAGGATCTGGCCATCAAGTATGGGAAGAATGCCAAAGTATGAGCCAGATGATTGCAAATACCAGGCCTAACACAAACCTAAACGGTGTCATCCTCTTAAATATTGACCGAATCCAGGTTTCATTGACAGTTTCATTCTGGTACCACATTACTACGTGATCCATACCAGAAAGAAACACAGGATCTGGCCAACAAGTATGCGAAGAATGCGTCTGTATGTGCCAGATGCGGGAAAATACCAAACCTAGACGAGATCCAACCGGTGTTATCCTTCAAAACATTGATCGAGGCCACGTTTAATTGACTGTTTCAGTGTGGTACCACATTACTACGTGATCCAAACCAGAAAAAGCCCTGGATCTGGCGAACAAGTATGCGAAAAATGCGAGGGTATGAGCCAGATGATTGCAAATACCAGACCTAACACAAACCTAAACGGTGATATCCTCTTAAATATTGATCGAAACCAAGTTTAATTGGCTGTTTCAGTCTGATACCACATTACTACGTGATCCAAACCAGAAAGAATCACAGTATCTGGCCAACCAGTATGCGAAGAATGCGAAAGTATGAGCCAGATTATTGGAAATATCAGGCCTAACACATACCTAACCGGTGTGATCCTCTAAAATATTGTCCGAATACAGGTTTAATTGACCGTTTCATTCTGGTACCACATTACTACGTGATCCAAACCAGAAAGAAACACAGTATCTGGCCAACAAGTATGGGAAGAATGCGAAAGTATGAGCCAGATGAGGGCATATCCCAGACCTAAACGTGAACGAAGCGGTGTTATACTTTAAAATATTGATCGAGGCCGCGTTTAATTGACTGTTTCAGTATGGTACCGCATTACTACGAGATCCAAACTAGAAAAAGTCCAGGATCTGGCCAACAAGTGTGCGATGAACGCGAAAGTATGACCCAGGTGATTCCAAACACCAGGCCTTACACAAACCTAAACGGTGTTATTCTCTTAAATATTGATCGAATACAGGTTTAATTTACAGTATCATTCTGGTACCACATTACTACGAGATCCCAACCAGAAAAAGCTCAGGATCTGGCCAACAAGTATGCGACAAATGCGAAAGTATAAGCCAGATAATAGCAAATACCAGACCGAGCACGAACCTAAACGTTGTTATCCTCTTATATATTCATAGAAACCGAGTTGAATTGGCTGCTTCAGCCTGTTACCGCATTACTGCGTGACACAAACCAGAAAGAAACACAGGATCTGGCCAACAAGTATGGGAAGAATGCTAAAGTATGAGCCAGATGAGGGCATATCCCAGACCTAAACGTGAACGAAGCGGTGTTATACTTTAAAATATTGATCGAAAACAGGATCAACTGACAGCTTCAGTGTGGAACCGCATTACTACGTGATATAAACCAGAAAAAGTCCAGGAACTGGCCAACAAGCATGCGAGAAATGCGAAAGTATGAGCTAGATGACAACAAATACCAGACCGAGCACAAATCTAAACGTTGTTATCCTCTTAAATATTGATAGAACCCAAGTTGAATTGACTTTTTCAGTCTGGTACCACATTACTACATGATCCAAACCAGAAAGAAACACAGGATCTGGCCAACAAGTATGCGAAGAATGCGAATGTATGAGCCAAATGCGGGTAAATACCAGACCTAGACGAGCCCCAACCGCAGTTATCCTCTAAAATATTGACCGAATCCAGGAATAATTGACCGTTTCATTCTGGTACCACATTACTACGAGATCCCAACCAGGAAAAGCCCAGGATCTGGCCAACAAGCATGCGAGAAATGCGAAAGTATGAGCCAGATGATAGCGAATACCAGACCGAGCACAAACCTAAACGTTGTTATCCTCTTAAATATTGATAGAAACCGTGTTGAATTGGCTGTTTCAGCCTGTTACCGCATTACTGCGTGACACAAACCAGAAAGAAACACAGGATCTGGCCATCAAGTATGGGAAGAATGCCAAAGTATGAGCCAGATGATTGCAAATACCAGGCCTAACACAAACCTAAACGGTGTTATCCTCTTAAATATTGACCGAATCCAGGTTTCATTGACAGTTTCATTCTGGTACCACATTACTACGTGATCCATACCAGAAAGAAACACAGGATCTGGCCAACAAGTATGCGAAGAATGCGTCTGTATGTGCCAGATGCGGGAAAATACCAAACCTAGACGAGATCCAACCGGAGTTATCCTTCAAAACATTGATCGAGGCCACGTTTAATTGACTGTTTCAGTATGGTACCGCATTACTACGAGATCCAAACCAGAAAAAGTCCAGGATCTGGCCAACAAGTGTGCGATAAACGCGAAAGTATGACCCAGATGATTGCAAATACCAGACCTAACACAAACCTAAACGGTGATATCCTCTTAAATATTGATCGAAACCAAGTTTAATTGGCTGTTTCAGCCTGATACCACATTACTACGTGATCCAAACCAGAAAGAAACACAGTATCTGGCCAACCAGTATGCGAAGAATGCGAAAGTATGAGCCAGATTATTGGAAATATCAGGCCTAACACATACCTAACCGGTGTGATCCTCTAAAATATTGTCCGAATACAGGTTTAATTGACCGTTTCATTCTGGTACCACATTACGACGTGATACGAACCAGAAAAAGCCCAGGATCTGGCCAACATGTATGCGAAAAATGCGAAAGTACGTGGCAGATGATTGCAAACACCAGGCCTAACACAAACCTAGCCGGTGTGATCCTCTAAAATATTGATCGAATCCAGGTTTAATTGACAGTTTCATTCTGGTACCACATTACTGCGTGATCCAAATGAGAAAAAGCCCCGGATCTGGCCAACAAGTATGCGAAAAATGCGAAAGTATGAGCCAGATGATTGCAAATACCAGGCCTAACACAAACCTAAACGGTGTTATCCTCTTAAATATTGACCGAATCCAAGTTGAATTGACTTTTTCAGTCTGGTATCACATTACTACGTGATCCAAACCAGAAAGAAACACAGGACCTGGCCAACAGGTATGCGAAGAATGCGAATGTATGAGCCTGATGCGGGTAACTACCAGACCTAAACGAGACGCAGCCGGAGTTATCCTTTAAATATTGATCGAGGCCACGTTTAATTGACTGTTTCAGTATGGTACCGCATTACTGCGAGATCCAAACCAGGAAAAGTCCAGGATCTGGCCAACAAGTGTGCGATGAACGCGAAAGTATGACCCAGATGATTGCAAACACCAGGCCTAACACAAACCTGCCCGGTGTGATCCTTTAAAATATTGATCGAATCCAGGTTTAATTGACAGTTTCATTCTGGCACCACATTCCTACGTGATCCAAACCAGAAAAAGCCCTGGATCTGGCGAACAAGTATGCGAAAAATGCGATAGTATGAGCCAGATGATTGCAAATACCAGGCTAACACAAACCTAACCGGTGTGATCCTGTAAAATATTGACCGAATCCAGGATTAATTGACCGTTTCATTCTGGTACCACATTACTATGAGATCCTAACCAGAAAAAGCCCAGGATCTGGCCAACAAGTATGCGAAAAATGCGAAAGTATGAGGCAGATGTTTGCAAATACCAGACCTAACACAAACCTAAACGGTGTTAGCCTCTAAAATATTGATCGAATCCAGGTTTAGTTGACTGTTTCACTCTGGAACCACATTCCTACGTGATCCAAACCAGAAAAAGCCCTGGATCTGGCCAACAAGTATGCGAAAAATGCGAAAGTATGAGGCAGATGATAGCAAATACCAAACCTAAACGCGAACCAACCGGTGTTATACTTTAAAATATTGATCGAGGCCACGTTAAATTGACTGTTTCAGTATGGTACCACATTACTACGAGATCCAAACCAGAAAAAGCCCAGGATCTGGCCATCATGTATGAGAAATATGCGAAAGTATGTGCCTGATGAGTGCAAATCCCAGACCTAACCTAGACCTAACATGCGTTATCCTCTAAAGTATTGACCGAGACCAGGATTAGTCGACTGTTTCAGTGTGGTACCACATTACTACCTGATCCAAGCCAAAAAAAGCCCAGGATCTGGCCAACAAGTATGAGTAATATGCGAAATCATGAGCCTGATGAGGGGCAAATCCTAGACCTAACCGAGAACATAACATGCGTTATCCTCAAAAATATTGATCGGAACCAGGTTTAATGGACTGTTTCAGTGTGGTACCGCATTACTACGTGATCTAAACCATAAAAGGCCAAGAATCTGGCCATCAAGTATCAGAAATATGCGAAAGTATGAGCCTGATGAGTGCAAATCCCAGACCTAACCTAGACCTAACATGCGTTATCCTCTAAAATATTGACCGAGACCAGGATTAGTCGACTGTTTCAGTATGGTACCACATTACTACGTGATCCATACCAGAAAAAGCCCAGGATCTGGCCATCAAGTATGAGAAATATGCGAATGTATGAACCTGATGAGAGCAAATCCCAGACCTAACCCAGACCTAACATGCGTTATCCTCTAAAATATTGATCGAAACCAGGTTTAATGGACAGTTTCAGTGTGGTACCACATTACTAAGCGATCCAAGCCAAAAAAAGCCCAGAATCTGGCCAACAAGTATGAGAAATATGCGAAAGTATGAGCCAGATGAATGCAAATCCCAGACCTAACATGCGTTATCCTCTAAAATATTGACCGAGACCAGCATTAGTCGACAGTTTCAGTGTGGTACCACATTACTACGTGATCCAAACCAGAAAAAGCCCAGGATATGGCCATCAAGTATGAGAAATGCGCGATTGTATGAGCCTGATGTGACCAAATCCCAGCTCTAACCTAGACCTAACATGCGTTATCCTCTAAAATATTGATCGTGACCAGGTTTAGTCGACTGTTTCAGTATGGTACCACATTACTACGTGATCCAAACCAGAAAGAGCCCAGGATCTGGCCAACAAGGATGTGAAGAATGCGAAAGTATGAGACTGAAGAGGGCAAATCCCAGACCTAACCCAGACCTAACATGCGTTATCCTCTAAAATATTGATCGAGACCAGGTTTAATCGATTGTTTCAGTGTGGTCCCACATTACTACGTGAACCAAACCAGTAAAAGCCCAGGATCTGGCCAACAAGTATGAGAGATATGCGAAAGTATGAGCCTGATGAGAGCAAATCCCAGACCTAACATAGACCTGACATGCGTTATCCTCTAAAATATTGATCGAGACCAGGTTTAATCGACTGTTTCAGTGTGGTCCCACATTACTACGTGATCCAAACCAGAAAAAGCCCAGGATCTGGCCATCAAGTATGAGAAATATGCGAAAGTATGTGCCTGATGAGTGCAAATCCCAGACCTAACCTAGACCTAACATGCGTTATCCTCTAAAATATTGACCGAGACCAGGATTAGTCGACTGTTTCAGTATGGTACCACATTACTACGTGATCCATACCAGAAAAAGCCCAGGATCTGGCCATCAAGTATGAGAAATATGCGAATGTATGAGCCTGATGAGAGCAAATCCCAGACCTAACCCAGACCTAACATGCGTTATCCTCTAAAATATTGATCGAAACCAGGTTTAATGGACAGTTTCAGTGTGGTACCACATTACTACGTGATCCAAGCCAAAAAAAAAGCCCAGAATCTGGCCAACAAGTATCAGAAATATGCGAAAGTATGAGCCTGATGAGTGCAAATCCCAGACCTAACCTAGACCTAACATGCGTTATCCTCTAAAATATTGACCGAGACCAGGATTAGTCGACTGTTTCAGTATGGTACCACATTACTACGTGATCCATACCAGAAAAAGCCCAGGATCTGGCCATCAAGTATGAGAAATATGCGAATGTATGAACCTGATGAGAGCAAATCCCAGACCTAACCCAGACCTAACATGCGTTATCCTCTAAAATATTGATCGAAACCAGGTTTAATGGACAGTTTCAGTGTGGTACCACATTACTAAGCGATCCAAGCCAAAAAAAGCCCAGAATCTGGCCAACAAGTATGAGAAATATGCGAAAGTATGAGCCAGATGAATGCAAATCCCAGACCTAACATGCGTTATCCTCTAAAATATTGACCGAGACCAGCATTAGTCGACAGTTTCAGTGTGGTACCACATTACTACGTGATCCAAACCAGAAAAAGCCCAGGATATGGCCATCAAGTATGAGAAATGCGCGATTGTATGAGCCTGATGTGACCAAATCCCAGCTCTAACCTAGACCTAACATGCGTTATCCTCTAAAATATTGATCGTGACCAGGTTTAGTCGACTGTTTCAGTATGGTACCACATTACTACGTGATCCAAACCAGAAAGAGCCCAGGATCTGGCCAACAAGGATGTGAAGAATGCGAAAGTATGAGACTGAAGAGGGCAAATCCCAGACCTAACCCAGACCTAACATGCGTTATCCTCTAAAATATTGATCGAGACCAGGTTTAATCGATTGTTTCAGTGTGGTCCCACATTACTACGTGAACCAAACCAGTAAAAGCCCAGGATCTGGCCAACAAGTATGAGAGATATGCGAAAGTATGAGCCTGATGAGAGCAAATCCCAGACCTAACATAGACCTGACATGCGTTATCCTCTAAAATATTGATCGAGACCAGGTTTAATCGACTGTTTCAGTGTGGTCCCACATTACTACGTGATCCAAACCAGAAAAAGCCCAGGATCTGGCCATCAAGTATGAGAAATATGCGAAAGTATGTGCCTGATGAGTGCAAATCCCAGACCTAACCTAGACCTAACATGCGTTATCCTCTAAAATATTGACCGAGACCAGGATTAGTCGACTGTTTCAGTATGGTACCACATTACTACGTGATCCATACCAGAAAAAGCCCAGGATCTGGCCATCAAGTATGAGAAATATGCGAATGTATGAGCCTGATGAGAGCAAATCCCAGACCTAACCCAGACCTAACATGCGTTATCCTCTAAAATATTGATCGAAACCAGGTTTAATGGACAGTTTCAGTGTGGTACCACATTACTACGTGATCCAAGCCAAAAAAAAAGCCCAGAATCTGGCCAACAAGTATGAGAAATATGCGAAAGTATGAGCCAGATGAATGCAAATCCCAGACCTAACCTAGACCTAACATGCGTTATCCTCTAAAATATTGACCGAGACCAGCATTAGTCGACAGTTTCAGTGTGGTACCACATTACTACGTGATCCAAACCAGAAAAAGCCCAGGATCTGGCCATCAAGTATGAGAAATATGCGAATGTATGAGCCTGATGAGAGCAAATCCCAGACCTAACCCAGACCTAACATGCGTTATCCTCTAAAATATTGATCGAAACCAGGTTTAATGGACAGTTTCAGTGTGGTACCACATTACTACGTGATCCAAGCCAAAAAAAAAGCCCAGAATCTGGCCATCAAGTATCAGAAATATGCGAAAGTATGAGCCTGATGGGAGCAAATCCCAGCCCTAACCTAGACCTAACATGCGTTATCGTCTAAAATATTGATCGTGACCAGGTTTAGTCGACTGTTTCAGTGTGGTACCACATTACTATGTGATCCAAACCAGAAAAAACCCAGGATCTGGCCAACAAGGATGTGAAGAATGCGAAAGTATGAGACTGGAGAGGGCAAATCCCAGACCTAACCCAGACCTAACATGCGTTATCCTCTAAAATATTGATCGAGACCAGGTTTAATCGATTGTTTCAGTGTGGTCCCACATTACTACATGAACCAAACCAGTCAAAGCCCAGGATCTGGCCATCAAGTATGAGAAATATGCGACAGTATGTGCCTGATGAGAGCAAATCCCAGACCTGACATAGCCCTAACATGCGTTATCCTCTAAAATATTGATCGAGACCAGGTTTAATGGACTGTTTCAGTGTGGTATCACATTACTACGTGATCCAAACCAGAAAAAGCCCAGGATCTGGCCATCAACTATGAGAAATATGCGAAAGTATGTGCCTGATGAGTGCAAATCCCAGACCTAACCTAGACCTAACTTGCGTTATCCTCTAAAATATTGACCGAGACCAGGATTGGTCGACTGTTTCAGTGTGGTACCACATTACTACCGGATCCAAGCCAAAAAAAGCCCAGGATCTGGCCAACAAGTATGAGAAATATGCGAAATCATGAGCCTGATGAGTGCAAATCCCAGACCTAACCGAGACCATAACATGCGTTATCCTCAAAAATATTGATCGGAACCAGGTTTAATGGACTGTGTCAGTGTGGTACCGCATTACTACGTGATCTAAACCATAAAAGGCCAAGAATCTGGCCATCAACTATGAGAAATATGCGAAAGTATGTGCCTGATGAGTGCAAATCCCAGACCTAACCTAGACCTAACTTGCGTTATCCTCTAAAATATTGACCGAGACCAGGATTAGTCGACTGTTTCAGTATGGTACCACATTACCACCTGATCCAAACCAGAAAAAACCCTGGATCTGGCCATCAAGTATGAGAAATATGCGAATGTATGAGCCTGATGAGAGCAAATCCCAGACCTAACCCAGACCTAACATGAGTTATCCTCTAAAATATTGATCGAAACCAGGTTTAATGGACAGTTTCAGTGTGGTACCACATTACTACGTGATCCAAGCCAAAAAAAGCCCAGAATCTGGCCAACAAGTATGAGAAATATGCGAAAGTATGAGCCAGATGAATGCAAATCCCAGACCTAACCTAGACCTAACATGCGTTATCCTCTAAAATATTGACCGAGACCAGCATTAGTCGACAGTTTCAGTGTGGTACCACATTACTACGTGATCCAAACCAGAAAAAGCCCAGGATATGGCCATCAAGTATGTGAAATGCGCGATTGTATGAGCCTGATGAGACCAAATCCCAGCCCTAACCTAGACCTAACATGCGTTATCCTCTAAAATATTTATCGTGACCAGGTTTAGTCGACTGTTTCAGTGTGGTACCACATTACTATGTGATCCAAACCAGAAAAAACCCAGGATCTGGCCAACAAGGATGTGAAGAATGCGAAAGTATGAGACTGGAGAGGGCAAATCCCAGACCTAACCCAGACCTAACATGCGTTATCCTCTAAAATATTGATCGAGACCAGGTTTAATCGATTGTTTCAGTGTGGTCCCACATTACTACGTGAACCAAACCAGTCAAAGCCCAGGATCTGGCCATCAAGTATGAGAAATATGCGACAGTATGTGCCTGATGAGAGCAAATCCCAGACCTGACATAGCCCTAACATGCGTTATCCTCTAAAATATTGATCGAGACCAGGTTTAATGGACTGTTTCAGTGTGGTATCACATTACTACGTGATCCAAACCAGAAAAAGCCCAGGATCTGGCCATCAACTATGAGAAATATGCGAAAGTATGTGCCTGATGAGTGCAAATCCCAGACCTAACCTAGACCTAACTTGCGTTATCCTCTAAAATATTGACCGAGACCAGGATTGGTCGACTGTTTCAGTGTGGTACCACATTACTACCGGATCCAAGCCAAAAAAAGCCCAGGATCTGGCCAACAAGTATGAGAAATATGCGAAATCATGAGCCTGATGAGTGCAAATCCCAGACCTAACCGAGACCATAACATGCGTTATCCTCAAAAATATTGATCGGAACCAGGTTTAATGGACTGTGTCAGTGTGGTACCGCATTACTACGTGATCTAAACCATAAAAGGCCAAGAATCTGGCCATCAACTATGAGAAATATGCGAAAGTATGTGCCTGATGAGTGCAAATCCCAGACCTAACCTAGACCTAACTTGCGTTATCCTCTAAAATATTGACCGAGACCAGGATTAGTCGACTGTTTCAGTATGGTACCACATTACCACCTGATCCAAACCAGAAAAAACCCTGGATCTGGCCATCAAGTATGAGAAATATGCGAATGTATGAGCCTGATGAGAGCAAATCCCAGACCTAACCCAGACCTAACATGCGTTATCCTCTAAAATATTGATCGAAACCAGGTTTAATGGACAGTTTCAGTGTGGTACCACATTACTACGTGATCCAAGCCAAAAAAAGCCCAGAATCTGGCCAACAAGTATGAGAAATATGCGAAAGTATGAGCCAGATGAATGCAAATCCCAGACCTAACCTAGACCTAACATGCGTTATCCTCTAAAATATTGACCGAGACCAGCATTAGTCGACAGTTTCAGTGTGGTACCACATTACTACGTGATCCAAACCAGAAAAAGCCCAGGATATGGCCATCAAGTATGTGAAATGCGCGATTGTATGAGCCTGATGAGACCAAATCCCAGCCCTAACCTAGACCTAACATGCGTTATCCTCTAAAATATTTATCGTGACCAGGTTTAGTCGACTGTTTCAGTGTGGTACCACATTACTATGTGATCCAAACCAGAAAAAACCCAGGATCTGGCCAACAAGGATGTGAAGAATGCGAAAGTATGAGACTGAAGAGGGCAAATCCCAGACCTAACCCAGACCTAACATGCGTTATCCTCTAAAATATTGATCGAAACCAGGTTTAATGGACAGTTTCAGTGTGGTACCACATTACTACGTGATCCAAGCCAAAAAAAAAGCCCAGAATCTGGCCATCAAGTATCAGAAATATGCGAAAGTATGAGCCTGATGGGAGCAAATCGCAGCCCTAACCTAGACCTAACATGCGTTATCGTCTAAAATATTGATCGTGACCTGGTTTAGTCGACTGTTTCAGTGTGGTGCCACATTACTATGTGATCCAAACCAGAAAAAACCCAGGATCTGGCCAACAAGGATGTGAAGAATGCGAAAGTATGAGACTGAAGAGGGCAAATCCCAGACCTAACCCAGACCTAACATGCGTTATCCCCTAAAATATTGATCGAGACCAGGTTTAATCGATTGTTTCAGTGTGGTCCCACATTACTACGTGAACCAAACCAGTAAAAGCCCAGGATCTGGCCAACAAGTATGAGAGATATGCGAAAGTATGAGCCTGATGAGAGCAAATCCCAGACCTAACATAGACCTGACATGCGTTATCCTCTAAAATATTGATCGAGACCAGGTTTAATCGACTGTTTCAGTGTGGTCCCACATTACTACGTGATCCAAATCAGAAAAAGCCCAGGATCTGGCCATCAAGTATGAGAAATATGCGAAAGTATGTGCCTGATGAGTGCAAATCCCAGACCTAACCTAGACCTAACATGCGTTATCCTCTAAAATATTGACCGAGACCAGGATTAGTCGACTGTTTCAGTGTGGTACCACATTACTACCTGATCCAAGCCAAAAAAAGCCCACGTTCTGGCCAACAAGTATGAGAAATATGCGAAATCATGAGCCTGATGAGGGGCAAATCCTAGACCTAACCCAGACCATAACATGCGTTATCCTCAAAAATATTGATCGGAACCAGGTTTAATGGACTGTTTCCGTGTGGTACCGCATTACTACGTGATCTAAACCATAAAAGGCCAAGAATCTGGCCATCAAGTATCAGAAATATGCGAAAGTATGAGCCTGATGATTGCAAATCCCAGACCTAACCTAGACCTAACATGCGTTATCCTCTAAAATATTGACCGAGACCAGGATTAGTCGACTGTTTCAGTATGGTACCACATTACTACGTGATCCAAACCAGAAGAAGCCCAGGATCTGGCCATCAAGTATGAGAAATATGCGAATGTATGAGCCTGATGAGAGCAAATCCCAGACCTAACCCAGACCTAACGTGCGTTATCCTCTAAAATATTGATCGAAACCAGGTTTAATGGACAGTTTCAGTGTGGTACCACATTACTACGTGATCCAAGCCAAAAAAAGCCCAGAATCTGGCCAACAAGTATGAGAAATATGCGAATGTATGAGCCTGATGAGACCAAATCCCAGCCCTAACCTAGACCTAACATGCGTTATCCTCTAAAATATTGATCGTGACCAGGTTTAGTCGACTGTTTCAGTGTGGTCCCACATTACTACGTGATCCAAATCAGAAAAAGCCCAGGATCTGGCCATCAAGTATGAGAAATATGCGAATGTATGAGCCTGATGAGAGCAAATCCCAGACCTAACCCAGACCTAACATGCGTTATCCTCTAAAATATTGATCGAGACCAGGTTTAATCGATTGTTTCAGTGTGGTCCCACATTACTACGTGAACCAAACCAGTAAAAGCCCAGGATCTGGCCAACAAGTATGAGAGATATGCGAAAGTATGAGCCTGATGAGAGCAAATCCCAGACCTAACATAGACCTGACATGCGTTATCCTCTAAAATATTGATCGAGACCAGGTTTAATCGACTGTTTCAGTGTGGTCCCACATTACTACGTGATCCAAATCAGAAAAAGCCCAGGATCTGGCCATCAAGTATGAGAAATATGCGAAAGTATGTGCCTGATGAGTGCAAATCCCAGACCTAACCCAGACCTAACATGCGTTATCCTCTAAAATATTGATCGAAACCAGGTTTAATGGACAGTTTCAGTGTGGTACCACATTACTACGTGATCCAAGCCAAAAAAAAAGCCCAGAATCTGGCCATCAAGTATCAGAAATATGCGAAAGTATGAGCCTGATGGGAGCAAATCCCAGCCCTAACCTAGACCTAACATGCGTTATCGTCTAAAATATTGATCGTGACCAGGTTTAGTCGACTGTTTCAGTGTGGTACCACATTACTATGTGATCCAAACCAGAAAAAACCCAGGATCTGGCCAACAAGGATGTGAAGAATGCGAAAGTATGAGACTGGAGAGGGCAAATCCCAGACCTAACCCAGACCTAACATGCGTTATCCTCTAAAATATTGATCGAGACCAGGTTTAATCGATTGTTTCAGTGTGGTCCCACATTACTACGTGAACCAAACCAGTCAAAGCCCAGGATCTGGCCATCAAGTATGAGAAATATGCGACAGTATGAGCCTGATGAGAGCAAATCCCAGACCTGACATAGACCTAACATGCGTTATCCTCTAAAATATTGATCGAGACCAGGTTTAATGGACAGTTTCAGTGTGGTATCACATTACTACGTGATCCAAGCCAGAAAAAGCCCAGGATCTGGCCATCAACTATGAGAAATATGCGAAAGTATGTGCCTGATGAGTGCAAATCCCAGACCTAACCCAGACCTAACATGCGTTATCCTCTAAAATATTGATCGAAACCAGGTTTAATGGACAGTTTCAGTGTGGTACCACATTACTACGTGATCCAAGCCAAAAAAAGCCCAGAATCTGGCCAACAAGTATGAGAAATATGCGAAAGTATGAGCCTGATGAGTGCAAATCCCAGACCTAACTTAGACCTAACATGCGTTATCCTCTAAAATATTGACCGAGACCAGGATTAGTCGACTGTTTCAGTATGGTACCACATTACCACCTGATCCAAACCAGAAAAAACCCTGGATCTGGCCATCAAGTATGAGAAATATGCGAATGTATGAGCCTGATGAGAGCAAATCCCAGACCTAACCCAGACCTAACATGCGTTATCCTCTAAAATATTGATCGAGACCAGGTTTAATGGACAGTTTCAGTGTGGTACCACATTACTACGTGATCCAAGCCAAAAAAAGCCCAGAATCTGGCCAACAAGTATGAGAAATATGCGAATGTATGAGCCTGATGAGACCAAATCCCAGCCCTAACCTAGACCTAACATGCGTTATCCTCTAAAATATTGATCGTGACCAGGTTTAGTCGACTGTTTCAGTGTGGTACCACATTACTATGTGATCCAAACCAGAAAAAACCCAGGATCTGGCCAACAAGGATGTGATGAATGCGAAAGTATGAGACTGAAGAGGGCAAATCCCAGACCTAACCCAGACCTAACATGCGTTATCCTCTAAAATATTGATCGAGACCAGGTTTAATCGACTGTTTCAGTGTGGTCCCACATTACTACGTGATCCAAGTCAAAAAAAGCCCAGAATCTGGCCAACAAGTATGAGAAATATGCGAAAGTATGAGCCTGATGAGTGCAAATCCCAGACCTAACTTAGACCTAACATGCGTTATCCTCTAAAATATTGGCCGAGACCAGGATTAGTCGACTGTTTCAGTGTGGTACCACATTACTACGTGATCCAAACCAGAAAAAGCCCAGGATCTGGCCATCAAGTATGCGAAATATGCGAATGTATGAGCCTGATGAGAGCAAATCCCAGACCTAACCTAGACCTAACATGCGTTATCCTCTAAAATATTGACCGAGACCAGGATTCGTCGACTGTTTCAGTGTGGTACCACATTACTACGTGATCCAAACCAGAAAAAGCCCAGGATCTGGCCATCAAGTATGAGAAATGCGCGATTGTATGAGCCTGATGTGACCAAATCCCAGCCCTAACCTAGACCTAACATGCGTTATCCTCTAAAATATTGATCGTGACCAGGTTTAGTCGACTGTTTCAGTATGGTACCACATTACTACATGATCCAAACCAGAAAGAGCCCAGGATCTGGCCATCAAGTATGAGAAATATGCGAATGTATGAGTCTGATGAGGGCAAATCGCAGGCCTCACCTAGACCTAACATGCGTTATCCTCTAAAATATTGACCGAGACCAGGATTCGTCGACTGTTTCAGTGTGGTACCACATTACTACGTGATCCAAACCAGAAAAAGCCCAGGATCTGGCCATCAAGTATGCGAAATATGCGAATGTATGAGCCTGATGAGAGCAAATCCCAGACCTAACCCAGACCTAACATGCGTTATCCTCTAAAATATTGACCGAGACCAGCATTAGTCGACAGTTTCAGTGTGGTACCACATTACTACGTGATCCAAACCAGAAAAAGCCCAGGATATGGCCATCAAGTATGAGAAATGCGCGATTGTATGAGTCTGATGAGTGCAAATCCCAGCCCTAACCTAGACCTAACATGCGTTATCCTCTAAAATATTGATCGTGACCAGGTTTAGTCGACTGTTTCAGTGTGGTACCACATTACTATGTGATCCAAACCAGAAAAAACCCAGGATCTGGCCAACAAGGATGTGAAGATTGCGAAAGTATGAGACTGAAGAGGGCAAATCCCAGACCTAACCCAGACCTAACATGCGTTATCCTCTAAAATATTCATCGAAACCAGGTTTAATGGACAGTTTCAGTGTGGTACCACATTACTATGTGATCCAAGCCAAAAAAAGCCCAGAATCTGGCCAACAAGTATGAGAAATATGCGAATGTATGAGCCTGATGAGACCAAATCCCAGCCCTAACCTAGACCTAACATGCGTTATCCTCTAAAATATTGATCGTGACCACGTTTAGTCGACTGTTTCAGTGTGGTACCACATTACTATGTGATCCAAACCAGAAAAAGCCCAGGATCTGGCCAACAAGGATGTGATGAATGCGAAGGTATGAGACTGAAGAGGGCAAATCCCAGACCTAACTCAGACCTAACATGCGTTATCCTCTAAAATATTGATCGAGACCAGGTTTAATCGACTGTTTCAGTGTGGTCCCACATTACTACGTGATCCAAGCCTAAAACAGCCCAGAATCTGGCCAACAAGAATGAGAAATATGCGAAAGTATGAGCCTGATGAGTGCAAATCCCAGACCTAACCTAGACCTAACATGCGTTATCCTCTAAAATATTGGCCGAGACCAGGTTTAGTCGACTGTTTCAGTGTGGTACCACATTACTATGTGATCCAAACCGGAAAAAACCCAGGATCTGGCCAACAAGGATGTGAAGAATGCGAAAGTATGAGACTGAAGAGGGCAAATCCCAGACCTAACCCAGACCTAACATGCGTTATCCTCTAAAATATTGATCGAGACCAGGTTTAATGGACAGTTTCAGTGTGGTACCACATTACTACGTGATCCAAGCCAGAAAAAGCCCAGGATATGGCCATCAAGTATGAGAAATGCGCGATTGTATGAGTCTGATGAGTGCAAATCCCAGCCCTAACCTAGACCTAACATGCGTTATCCTCTAAAATATTGATCGTGACCAAGTTTAGTCGACTGTTTCAGTGTGGTACCACATTACTATGTGATCCAAACCGGAAAAAACCCAGGATCTGGCCAACAAGGATGTGAAGAATGCGAAAGTATGTGCCTGATGAGTGCAAATCCCAGACCTAACCTAGACCTAACATGCGTTATCCTCTAAAATATTGACCGAGACCAGGATTAGTCGACTGTTTCAGAGTGGTACCACATTACTACCTGATCCAAGCCAAAAAAAGCCCAGGATCTGGCCAACAAGTATGCGAAAAATGCGAAATCGTGAGCCTGATGAGGGGCAAATCCTAGACATAACCGAGACCATAACATGCGTTATCCTCAAAAATATTGATCGGAACCAGGTTTAATGGACTGTTTCAGTGTGGTACCGCATCACTACGTGATCTAAACCATAAAAGGCCAAGAATCTGGCCATCAAGTATCAGAAATATGCGAAAGTATGAGCCTGATGAGTGCAAATCCCAGACCTAACCTAGACCTAACATGCGTTATTCTCTAAAATATTGACCGAGACCAGGATTAGTCGACTGTTTCAGTATGGTACCACATTACTACGTGATCCATAACAGAAAAAGCCCAGGATCTGGCCATCAAGTATGAGAAATATGCGAATGTATGAGCCTGATGAGAGCAAATCCCAGACCAAACCCAGACCTAAAATGCGTTATCCTCTAAAATATTGATCGAGACCAGGTTTAATCGATTGTTACAGTGTGGTCCCACATTACTACGTGAACCAAACCAGTAAAAGCCCAGGATCTGGCCATCAAGTATGAGAAATATGCGACAGTATGAGCCTGATGAGAGCAAATCCCAGACCTAACATAGACCTGACATGCGTTATCCTCTAAAATATTGATCGAAACCAGGTTTAATGGACAGTTTCAGTGTGGTACCACATTACTACGTGATCCAAGCCAAAAAAAAAGCCCAGAATCTGGCCAACAAGTATGAGAAATATGCGAAAGTATGAGCCAGATGAATGCAAATCCCAGACCTAACCTAGACCTAACATGCGTTATCCTCTAAAATATTGACCGAGACCAGCATTAGTCGACAGTTTCAGTGTGGTACTACATTACTACGTGATCCAAACCAGAAAAAGCCCAGGATCTGGCCATCAAGTATGAGAAATATGCGAATGTATGAGCCTGATGAGAGCAAATCCCAGACCTAACCCAGACCTAACATGCGTTATCCTCTAAAATATTGATCGAAACCAGGTTTAATGGACAGTTTCAGTGTGGTACCACATTACTACGTGATCCAAGCCAAAAAAAAAGCCCAGAATCTGGCCATCAAGTATCAGAAATATGCGAAAGTATGAGCCTGATGGGAGCAAATCCCAGCCCTAACCTAGACCTAACATGCGTTATCGTCTAAAATATTGATCGTGACCAGGTTTAGTCGACTATTTCAGTGTGGTACCACATTACTATGTGATCCAAACCAGAAAAAACCCAGGATCTGGCCAACAAGGATGTGAAGAATGCGAAAGTATGAGACTGGAGAGGGCAAATCCCAGACCTAACCCAGACCTAAAATGCGTTATCCTCTAAAATATTGATCGAGACCAGGTTTAATCGATTGTTACAGTGTGGTCCCACATTACTACGTGAACCAAACCAGTAAAAGCCCAGGATCTGGCCATCAAGTATGAGAAATATGCGACAGTATGAGCCTGATGAGAGCAAATCCCAGACCTGACATAGACCTAACATGCGTTATCCTCTAAAATATTGATCGAAACCAGGTTTAATGGACAGTTTCAGTGTGGTATCACATTACTACGTGATCCAAACCAGAAAAAGCCCAGGATCTGGCCATCAACTATGAGAAATATGCGAAAGTATGTGCCTGATGAGTGCAAATCCCAGACCTAACCTAGACCTAACATGCGTTATCCTCTAAAATATTGACCGAGACCAGGATTAGTCGACTGTTTCAGTGTGGTACCACATTACTACCTGATCCAAGCCAAAAAAAGCCCAGGATCTGGCCAACAAGTATGAGAAATATGCGAAATCATGAGCCTGATGAGGGGAAAATCCTAGACCTGACCTAGACCATGACATGCGTTATCCTCAAAAATATTGATCGGAACCAGGTTTAATGGACTGTTTCAGTGTGGTACCGCATTACTACGTGATCTAAACCATAAAAGGCCAAGAATCTGGCCATCAAGTATCAGAAATATGCGAAAGTATGAGCCTGATGAGTGCAAATCCCAGACCTAACCTAGACCTAACATGCGTTATCCTCTAAAATATTGACCGAGACCAGGATTAGTCGACTGTTTCAGTATGGTACCACATTACCAACCTTATCCAAACCAGAAAAAACCCTGGATCTGGCCATCAAGTATGAGAAATATGCGAATGTATGAGCCTGATGAGAGCAAATCCCAGACCTAACCCAGACCTAACATGCGTTATCCTCTAAAATATTGATCGAAACCAGGTTTAATGGACAGTTTCAGTGTGGTACCACATTACTACGTGATCCAAGCCAAAAAAAGCCCAGAATCTGGCCAACAAGTATGAGAAATATGCGAAAGTATGAGCCAGATGAATGCAAATCCCAGACCTAACCTAGACCTAACATGCGTTATCCTCTACAATATTGACCGAGACCAGCATTAGTCGACAGTTTCAGTGTGGTACCACATTACTACGTGATCCAAACCAGAAAAAGCCCAGGAAATGGCCATCAAGTATGTGAAATGCGCGATTGTATGAGCCTGATTAGACCAAATCCCAGCCCTAACCTAGACCTAACATGCGTTATCCTCTAAAATATTGATCGTGACCAGGTTTAGTCGACTGTTTCAGTGTGGTACCACATTACTATGTGATCCAAACCAGAAAAAACCCAGGATCTGGCCAACAAGGATGTGATGAATGCGAAAGTATGAGACTGAAGAGTGCAAATCCCAGACCTAACCCAGACCTAACATGCGTTATCCTCTTAAATATTGATCGAGACCAGGTTTAATCGACTGTTTCAGTGTGGTCCCACATTACTACGTGATCCAAGCCAAAAAAAGCCCAGAATCTGGCCAACAAGTATGAGAAATATGCGAAAGTATGAGCCTGATGAGTGCAAATCCCAGACCTAACCTAGACCTAACATGCGTTATCCTCTACAATATTGACCGAGACCAGCATTAGTCGACAGTTTCAGTGTGGTACCACATTACTACTTGATCCAAACCAGAAAAAGCCCAGGATCTGGCCATCAAGTATGCGAAATATGTGAATGTATGAGCCTGATGAGAGCAAATCCCAGACCTAACCTAGACCTAACGTGAGTTATCCTTTGAAATGTTGACCCAGACTAGGTTTAATGGACTGTTTCAGTGTGGTACCACATTACCACGTGAACCAAACCAGAAAAAACCCTGGATCTGTTCAACAGGTATGTGAAGAATGCGAAAGTGTGAGCCTGATGAGGGCAAATACCGGACCTAACATAGACCTAACATGCGTTAGCCTCTAAAATATTGGTCGAAACCAGGTTTAATGGTCTCTTTCACGGTGGTGCCGCATTACTACGTGATCGAAACCAAAAAAGGCCCAGAATCTGGCCATCAAGTATGAGAAGTATGCGAAAGTATGAGCCTGATGAGTGCAAATCCCAGACCTAATCTAGACCTAACATGCGTTATCCACTAAAATATTGACCGAGACCAGGTTTAATCGACTGTTTCAGTGTGGTCCCACATTACTCCGTGATCCAAACCAGAAAAAGCCCCGAATCTGGCCATCAAGTATGAGAAATATGCGAAAGTATGAGCCTGATGAGTGCAAATTCCAGACCTAACCTAGACCTAACATGCGTTATCCTCTAAAATATTGATCGAAACCAGGTTTAATGGTCTGTTTCAGTGTGGTACCACATTACTGCGTGATCCAAACTAAAAAAAGCCCAGAATCTGGCCATCAAGTATGAGAAATATGCGAAAGTATGAGCCTGATGAGTGCAAATCCGAGACCTAACCTAGACCTAACATGCGTTATCCTCTAAAATATTGACCGAGACCAGGATTAGTCGACTGTTTCAGTGTGGTACCACATTACTACGTGATCCAAACCAGAAAAAGCCCGGGATCTGGCCATCAAGTATGAGAAATATGCGAATGTATGAGTCTGATGAGGGCAAATCCCAGGCCTAACCTAGACCTAACATGAGTTAACCCCTAAAATATTGACCGAGACCAGGATTAGTCGACTGTTTCAGTGGGGTAACACATTACCACGTGACCCAAACCAGAAAAAACCCAGGATCTGGCCATCAAGTATGAGAAATATGCGAAAGTATGTGCCTGATGAGTGCAAATCCCAGACCTAACCTAGACCTAACATGCGATATCCTCTAAAATATTGACCGAGACCAGGATTAGTCGACTGTTTCAGTGTGGTACCACATTATTACCTGATCCAAGCCAAAAAAAGCCCAGGATCTGGCCAACAATTATGAGAAATATGCGAAATCATGAGCCTGATGAGGGGCAAATCCTAGACCTAACCGAGACCATAACATGCGGTATCCTCAGAAATATTGATCGAAACCAGGTTTAATGGACTGTTTCAGTGTGGTACCGCATTACTACGTGATCTAAACCATAAAAGGCCAAGAATCTGGCCATCAAGTATCAGAGATATGCGAAAGTATGAGCCAGATGAATGCAAATCCGAGACCTAACCTAGACCTAACATGCGTTATCCTCTAAAATATTGACCGAGACCAGCATTAGTCGACAGTTTCAGTGTGGTACCACATTACTACGTGATCCAAACCAGAAAAAGCCCAGGATATGGCCATCAAGTATGAGAAATGCGCGATTGTATGAGCCTGATGAGACCAAATCCCAGCCCTAACCTAGACCTAACATGCGTTATCCTCTAAAATATTGATCGTGACCAGGTTTAGTCGACTGTTTCAGTGTGGTACCACATTACTATGTGGACCAAACCAGAAAAAACCCAGGATCTGGCCAACAAGGATGTGATGAATGCGAAGGTATGAGACTGAAGAGGGCATATCCCAGACCTAACCCAGACCTAACATGCGTTATCCTCAAAAATATTGATCGAGACCAGGTTTAATCGACTGTTTCAGTGTGGTCCCACATTACTACGTGATCCAAGCCTAAAAAAGCCCAGAATCTGGCCAACAAGTATGAGAAATATGCCAAAGTATGAGCCTGAGGAGTGCAAATCCCAGACCTAACCTAGACCTAACATGCGTTATCCTCTAAAATATTGGCCGAGACCAGGATTAGTCGACTGTTTCAGTGTGGTACCTCATTACTACGTGATCCAAACCAGAAAAAGCCCAGGATCTGGCCATCAAGTATGAGAAATATGCGAATGTATGAGCCTGATGAGAGCAAATCCCAGACCTAACCTAGACCTAACGTGAGTTATCCTTTGAAATGTTAACCCAGACTAGGTTTAATGGACTGTTTCAGTGTGGTACACATTACCACGTGATCCAAACCAGGAAAAACCCTGGATCTGTTCAACCGGTATGTGAAGAATGCGAAAGTGTGAGACTGATGAGGGCAAATCCCGGACCTAACATAGACCTAACATGCGTTAGCCTCTAAAATATTGGTCGAAACCAGGTTTAATGGTCTCTTTCACGGTGGTACCGCATTACTACGTGATCGAAACCAAAAAAGGCCCAGAATCTGGCCATCAAGTATGAGAAATATGCGAAAGTATGAGCCTTATGAGTGCAAATCCCAGACCTAATCTAGACCTAACATGCGTTATCCTCTAAAATACTGACCGAGACCAGGTTTAATCGATTGTTTCAGTGTGGTCCCACATTACTCCGTGATCCAAACCAGAAAAAGCCCAGGATCTGGCCATCAAGTATGAGAAATATGCGAAAGTATGAGCCTGATGAGTGCAAATCCCAGACCTAACCTAGACCTAACATGCGTTATCCTCTAAAATATTGATCGAGACCAGGATTCGTCGACTGTTTCAGTGTGGTACCACATTACTACGTGATCCAAACCAGAAAAAGCCCAGGATCTGGCCATCAAGTATGAGAAATATGCGAATGTATGAGCCTGATGAGAGCAAATCCCAGACCTAACCTAGACCTAACATGAGTTATCCTTTGAAATGTTGACCCACACTAGGTTTAATTGACTATTTCAGTGTGGTACCACAATTCCACGTGATCCAAACCAGAAAAAGCCCTGAATCTGGCCATCAAGTATGAGAAATATGCGAAAGTATGAGCCTGATGAGTGCAAATCCCAGACCTAACCTAGACCTAACATGTGTTATCCTCTAAAATATTGATCGAAACCAGGTTTAATGGTCTGTTTCAGTGTGGTACCACATTACTGCGTGAACCAAACTAGAAAAAGCCCAGAATCTGGCCATCAAGTATGAGAAACATGCGAAAGTATGAGCCTGATGAGAGCAAATCCCAGACCAAACCTAGACCTAACTTGAGTTAACCTTTGAAACGTTGACCCAGACTAGGTTTAATTGACAGTTTCAGTGTGGTACCACATTACTACGTGATCCAAACCAGAAAAAGGCCAGGATCTGGCCATCAAGTATGAGAAATATGCGAAAGTATGAGCCTGATGAGTGCAAATCCGAGAACTAACCCAGACCTAACATGCGTTATCCTCTAAAATATTGACCGAGACCAGGTTTAGCGGACTGTTTCAGTGTGGTACCACATTACTACGTGATCCAAACCAGAAAAAGCCCAGGATCTGGCCATCAAGTATGAGAAATATGCGAATGTATGAGCCTGATGAGAGCAAATCCCAGACCTAACCCAGACCTAACATGCGTTATCCTCTAAAATATTGCTCGAAACCAGGTTTAATGGACAGTTTCAGTGTGGTACCACATTACTACGTGATCCAAGCCAAAAAAAAGCCCAGAATCTGGCCAACAAGTATGAGAAATATGCGAAAGTATGAGCCAGATGAATGCAAATCCCACACCTAACCTAGACCTAACATGCGTTATCCTCTAAAATATTGATCGAGACCAGGATTAGTCGACTGTTTCAGTGTGGTACCACATTACTACGTGATCCAAACCAGAAAAAGCCCAGGATCTGGCCATCAAGTATGAGAAATATGCGAATGTATGAGCCTGATGAGAGCAAATCCCAGACCTAACCCAGACCTAACATGCGTTATGCTCTAAAATATTGATCGAAACCACGTTTAATGGTCTGTTTCAGTGTGGTACCACATTACTAGGTGATCCAGGCCAAAAAAAGCCCAGAATCTGGCCAACAAGTATGAGAAATATGCGAATATATGAGCCTGATGAGACCAAATCCCAGCCCTAACCTAGACCTAACATGCGTTATCCTCTAAAATATTGATCGTGACCACGTTTAGTCGACTGTTTCAGTGTGGTACCACATTACTATGTGGACCAAACCAGAAAAAACCCAGGATCTGGCCAACAAGGATGTGATGAATGCGAAGGTATGAGACTGAAGAGGGCATATCCCAGACCTAACCCAGACCTAACATGCGTTATCCTCTAAAATATTGATCGAGACCAGGTTTAATCGACTGTTTCAGTGTGGTCCCACATTACTACGTGATCCAAGCCTAAAAAAGCCCAGAATCTGGCCAACAAGTATGAGAAATATGCCAAAGTATGAGCCTGAGGAGTGCAAATCCCAGACCTAACCTAGACCTAACATGCGTTATCCTCTAAAATATTGGCCGAGACCAGGATTAGTCGACTGTTTCAGTGTGGTACCACATTACTACGTGATCCAAACCAGAAAAAGCCCAGGATCTGGCCATCAAGTATGCGAAATATGCGAATGTATGAGCCTGATGAGAGCAAATCCCAGACCTAACCTAGACCTAACGTGAGTTATCCTTTGAAATGTTAACCCAGACTAGGTTTAATGGACTGTTTCAGTGTGGTACACATTACCACGTGATCCAAACCAGGAAAAACCCTGGATCTGTTCAACCGGTATGTGAAGAATGCGAAAGTGTGAGACTGATGAGGGCAAATCCCGGACCTAACATAGACCTAACATGCGTTAGCCTCTAAAATATTAGTCGAAACCAGGTTTAATGGTCTCTTTCACGGTGGTACCGCATTATTACGTGATCGAAACCAAAAAAGGCCCAGAATCTGGCCATCAAGTATGAGAAATATGCGAAAGTATGAGCCTGATGAGTGCAAATCCCAGACCTAATCTAGTCCTAACATGCGTTATCCTCTAAAATACTGACCGAGACCAGGTTTAATCGATTGTTTCAGTGTGGTCCCACATTACTCCGTGATCCAAACCAGAAAAAGCCCAGGATCTGGCCATCAAGTATGAGAAATATGCGAAAGTATGAGCCTGATGAGTGCAAATCCCAGACCTAACCTAGACCTAACATGCGTTATCCTCTAAAATATTGATCGAGACCAGGATTCGTCGACTGTTTCAGTGTGGTACCACATTACTACGTGATCCAAACCAGAAAAAGCCCAGGATCTGGCCATCAAGTATGAGAAATATGCGAATGTATGAGCCTGATGAGAGCAAATCCCAGACCTAACCTAGACCTAACATGAGTTATCCTTTGAAATGTTGACCCACACTAGGTTTAATTGACTATTTCAGTGTGGTACCACAATTCCACGTGATCCAAACCAGAAAAAGCCCTGAATCTGGCCATCAAGTATGAGAAATATGCGAAAGTATGAGCCTGATGAGTGCAAATCCCAGACCTAACCTAGACCTAACATGTGTTATCCTCTAAAATATTGATCGAAACCAGGTTTAATGGTCTGTTTCAGTGTGGTACCACATTACTGCGTGATCCAAACTAGAAAAAGCCCAGAATCTGGCCATCAAGTATGAGAAACATGCGAAAGTATGAGCCTGATGAGAGCAAATCCCAGACCAAACCTAGACCTAACTTGAGTTAACCTTTGAAACGTTGACCCAGACTAGGTTTAATTGACAGTTTCAGTGTGGTACCACATTACTACGTGATCCAAACCAGAAAAAGGCCAGGATCTGGCCATCAAGTATGAGAAATATGCGAAAGTATGAGCCTGATGAGTGCAAATCCGAGAACTAACCCAGACCTAACATGCGTTATCCTCTAAAATATTGACCGAGACCAGGTTTAGCGGACTGTTTCAGTGTGGTACCACATTACTACGTGATCCAAACCAGAAAAAGCCCAGGATCTGGCCATCAAGTATGAGAAATATGCGAATGTATGAGCCTGATGAGAGCAAATCCCAGACCTAACCCAGACCTAACATGCGTTATCCTCTAAAATATTGCTCGAAACCAGGTTTAATGGACAGTTTCAGTGTGGTACCACATTACTACGTGATCCAAGCCAAAAAAAAGCCCAGAATCTGGCCAACAAGTATGAGAAATATGCGAAAGTATGAGCCAGATGAATGCAAATCCCAGACCTAACCTAGACCTAACATGCGTTATCCTCTAAAATATTGATCGAGACCAGGATTAGTCGACTGTTTCAGTGTGGTACCACATTACTACGTGATCCAAACCAGAAAAAGCCCAGGATCTGGCCATCAAGTATGAGAAATATGCGAATGTATGAGCCTGATGAGAGCAAATCCCAGACCTAACCCAGACCTAACATGCGTTATGCTCTAAAATATTGATCGAAACCACGTTTAATGGTCTGTTTCAGTGTGGTACCACATTACTAGGTGATCCAGGCCAAAAAAAGCCCAGAATCTGGCCAACAAGTATGAGAAATATGCGAATGTATGAGCCTGATGAGACCAAATCCCAGCCCAAACCTAGACCTAACATGCGTTATCCTCTAAAATATTGGCCGAGACCAGGATTAGTCGACTGTTTCAGTGTGGTACCACATTACTACGTGATCGAAACCAGAAAAAGCCCAGGATCTGGCCATCAAGTATGAGAAATATGCGAAGGTATGAGCCTGATGAGTGCAAATCCCAGACCTAACCTAGACCTAACATGCGTTATCCTCTAAAATATTGATCGTGACCACGTTTAGTCGACTGTTTCAGTGTGGTACCACATTACTATGTGATCCAAACCAGAAAAAACCCAGGATCTGGCCAACAAGGACGTGAAGAATGCGAAAGTATGAGACTGAAGAGGGCAAATCCCAGACCTAACCCAGACCTAACCCAGACCTAACAAGCGTTATCCTCTAAAATATTGATCGAGACCAGGTTGAATCGACTGTTTCAGTGTGGTACCACATTACTACGTGATCCAAACCAGAAAAAGCCCAGGATCTGGCCATCAAGTATGAGAAATATGCGGCAGTATGAGCCTGATGAGAGCAAATCTCAGACCTGACATAGACCTAACATGCGTTATCCCCTAAAATATTGATCGAAACCAGGTTTAATGGACAGTTTCAGTGTGGTACCACATTACTACGTGATCCAAACCAGAAAGGCGCAGGATATGGCCAACATGTACGAGAAATATACGAATGTATGAGCCTGATGAGAGCAAATCCCAGACCTAACCTAGACCTAACATGCGTTATCCTCTAAAATATTGGCCGAGACCAGGATTAGTCGACTGTTTCAGTGTGGTACCACATTACTACGTGATCCAAACCAGAAAAAGCCCAGGATCTTGTAAACAAGTATGAGAAATATGCGAATGTATGAGCCTGATGAGAGCAAATCCCAGACCTAACCCAGACCTAACATGCGTTATCCTCTAAAATATTGATCGAAACCAGGCTTAATGGACAGTTTCAGTGTGGTACCACATTACTACGTGATCCAAGCCAAAAAAAGCCCAGAATCTGGCCAACAAGTATGAGAAATATGCGAATATATGAGCCTGATGAGACCAAATCCCAGCCCTAACCTAGACCTAACATGCGTTATCCTCTAAAATATTGACCGAGACCAGGATTAGTCGACTGTTTCAGTGTGGTACCACATTACTACGTGATCCAACCAGAAAAAGCCCAGGATCTGGCCATCAAGTATGAGAAATATGCGAATGTATGAGCCTAATGAGAACAAATCCCAGACCTAACCCAGACCTAACATGCGTTATCCTCTAAAATCTATCGAAACCAGGTTTAATGGACATTTTCAGTGTGGTACCACATTACTACGTGATCCAAGCCAAAAAAAGCCCAGAATCTGGCCAACAAGTATGAGAAATATGCGAAAGTATGAGCCAGATGAATGCAAATCCCAGACCTAACCTAGACCAAACATGCGTTATCCTCTAAAATATTGACCGAGAGCAGCATTAGTCGACAGTTTCAGTGTGGTACCACATTACTACGTGATCCAAACCAGAAAAAGCCCAGGATCTGGCCATCAAATATGAGAAATATGCGAAAGTATGAGCCCGATGAGTGCAAATCCCAGACCTAACCAAGACCTAACATGCGTTATCCTCTAAAATATTGATCGAGACCAGGTTTAATCGACTGTTTCAGTGTGGTCCCACATTACTACGTGATCCAAACCAGAAAAAGCCCAGGATCTGGCCATCAAGTATGAGAAATATGCGAATTGTATGAGCCTGATGAGACCAAATCCCAGCCCTAACCTAGTCCTAACATGCGTTATCCTCTAAAATATTGATCGTGACCAGGCTTAGTCGACTGTTTCAGTGGGGTACCACATTACTATGTGATCCAAACCAGGAAAAACCCAGGATCTGGCCAACAAGGATGTGAAGAATGCGAAAGTATGAGACTGAAGAGGGCAAATCCCAGACCTAACCCAGACCTAACATGCGTTATCCTCTAAAATATTGATCGAGACCAGGTTTAATCGACTGTTTCAGTGTGGTCCCACATTACTACGTGATCCAAACCAGAAAAAGCCCAGGATCTGGCCATCAAGTATGAGAAATATGCGACAGTATGAGCCTGATGAGAGCAAATCCCAGACCTAACCCAGACCTAACATGCGTTATCCTCTAAAATATTGACCGAGACCAGGTTTAATCGACAGTTTCAGTGTGGTCCCACATTACTACGTGATCCAAACCAGAAAAAGCCCAGGATCTGGCCATCAAATATGAGAAATATGCGAAAGTATGAGCCCGATGAGTGCAAATCCCAGACCTAACCAAGACCTAATATGCGTTATCTTCTAAAATACTGACCGAGACCAGGATTAGTCGACTGTTTCAGTGTGGTACCACACTACTACGTGATCCAAACCAGAAAAGCCCAGGATCTGGCCATCAAGTATGAGAAATATGCGAATGTATGAGCCTGATGAGAGCAAATCCCAGAACTAACCCAGACCTAACATGCGTTATCCACTAAAATATTGATCGAAACCAGGTTTAATGGACAGTTTCAGTGTGGTACCACATTACTACGTGATCCAAGCCAAAAAAAGCCCAGAATCTGGCCAACAAGTATCAGAAATATGCGAAAGTATGAGCCAGATGAATGCAAATCCCAGACCTAACGTAGACCTAACATGCGTTATCCTCTAAAATATTGACCGAGAGCAGCATTAGTCGACAGTTTCAGTGTGGTACCACATTACTACGTGATCCAAACCAGAAAAAGCCCAGGATCTGGCCATCAAGTATTAGAAATATGCGAATGTATGAGCCTGATGAGACCAAATCCCAGCCCTAACCTAGACCTAACATGCGTTATCCTCTAAAATATTGATCGTGACCAGGTTTAGTCGACTGTTTCAGTGTGGTACCACATTACTATGTGATCCAAACCAGAAAAAACCCAGGATCTGGCCAACAAGGATGTGAAGAATGCGAAAGTATGAGACTCAAGAGGGCAAATCCCAGACCTAACCCAGACCTAACATGCGTTATCCTCTAAAATATTGATCGAGACCAGGATTAGTCGACTGTTTCAGTGTGGTCCCACATTACTACGTGATCCAAGCCAAAAAAAGCCCAGAATCTGGCCAACAGGTATGAGGAATATGCGAAAGTATGAGCCTGATGAGTGCAAATCCCAGACCGAACCTAGACCTAACATGCGTTATCCTCAAAAATATTGGCCGAGACCAGGATTAGTCGACTGTTTCAGTGTGGTACCACATTACCACGTGATCCAAACCAGAAAAAACCCTGGATCTGTTCAACAGGTATGTGAAGAATGCGAAAGTGTGAGCCTGATGAGGGCAAATCCAAGGCCGAACCAAGACCTAATATGCGTTATCCTCTAAAATATTGATCGAAACCAGGTTTAGTGGACAGTTTCAGTGTGGTACCACATTACTACGTGATGCATGCCAAAAAAAGCCCAGAATCTGGCCAACAAGTATGAGAAATGTGCGAAAGTATGAGCCTGATGAGTGCAAATCCCAGACCTAACCTAGACCTAACATGCGTTATCCTCTTAAATATTGACCGAGACCAGGATTAGTCGACTGTTTCAGTGTGGTACCACATTACTACGTGATCCAAACCAGAAGAAGCCCAGGCTCTGGCCATCAAGTATGAGAAATATGCGAATGTATGAGCCTGATGAGTGCAAATCCCAGACCTAACCTGGACATAACATGAGTTATCCTTTGAAATGTTGACCCAGACTAGGTTTAATGGACTGTTTCAGTGTGGTACCACATTACCACGTGATCCAAACCAGAAAAAACCCTGGATCTGTTCAACAGGTATGTGAAGAATGCGAACGTGTGAGCCTGATGAGGGCAAATCCAAGGCGGAACCAAGACCTAACATGCGTTACGCTCTAAAATATTGATCGAAACCAGGTTTAATGGACAGTTTCAGTGTGGTACCACATTACCACTTGATCCAAACCAGAAAAAGCCCAGGATCTGGCCAACAAGTATGCGGAAAATCTGAATGTATGAGCCTGATGAGAGCTAATCCCAGACCTAACATAGACCTAACATGCGTTATCCTCTAAAACATTAATCGAAACCAGGTTTAATGGACTGTTTCAGTGTGGTACCGCATTACTACGTCATCGAAACCAGAAAAAGACCAGAATCTGGCCATCAAGTATCAGAAATATGTGAAAGTATGAGCCTGATGAGAGCAAATCCCAGCCTTAACCTAGACCTAACTTGCGTTATCCTCTAAAATATTGATCGTGACCAGGTTTAGTCGACTGTTTCAGTGTGGTACCACATTACTATGTGATCGAAACCAGATAAAACCCAGGATCTGTTCCACAAGTATTTGAAGAATTGCGGGCCGGCCTCCCCGACGGCGTCAGCACGGTGTGTTATGCGGATGACACACTGGTGCTGGCCGTCGGGGCGCACTGGGGGAGGGCCATGCGTCGCGCGGAGGAGGGGTCGCAACGCGTCGTCGACCGGATCAAGGGGATGGGGATGACGGTGGCGGTCCATAAGACCGAGGTGATTGCGTTTCATTCACCTCGGCAGGATCCGCCACCCCCTCTGATCCGGGTGGGTGGGGCTGACATCGAGGTGAAGCCCCAGATCAGGTATCTGGGGCTGATCCTCGATAGCCACTGGCGTTTCGAGGAGCATTTCCGCTGCCTGGTCCCCCGGTTGGAAAGGATGGTTGCGGCTCTGGGCCGGATCCTGCCCAACCTGGGGGGCCCGGCGGGCCGAGTTCGTCGCCTCTATGTGGCAATGGTCCAGTCGGTGGCCCTATACGGGGCCCCCGTCTGGGCGGACGACCTGGCTGCCTCCCGGCGCAGCATGACTATGCTGCGTCGGGTGCAGAGGCGCATGGCGCTCAGGGTCGTCCGCGGGTATCGGACCATGTCACATGAGGCGGCGACGGTTCTAGCGGGGATGCCGCCTATGGACCTGCTCGCGCGGTCGCACGCGGTGATGTACCGGTACCGCGTCGACCGTCGCGCGGGGGTGGGGGCGGTCCCGGGCGGGCAGGAACCTGCTTGGGGCGATTTGAAGCGCCAGGCCCGGCAGTCCGTGTTGCTTGCGTGGCAGGAGCGGCTGGCTCTACCAACCGCGGGGCACCGGACTGTCGGGGCGGTTCGGCCACTCCTGAAGGAGTGGCTGGACAGAGGCCATGGCAGCCTCACCTACCGGATGGCACAGGTATTTTCCGGGCATGGCAGCTTCGGAAGATACCTGTGCCGGATAGGGAAGGAGCCGACGGCGCGTTGCTGCCACTGCGACGCTGAGCAGGACACGGCGGATCATACCCTGGAGGTATGCCCCGCGTGGGAGGGGGAGCGCCGTGTCCTGGTCGGCGTCGTCGGGCGGGATGTCTCGCTGCCGGGCGTGGTGCGCGCCATGCTCGGCAGCGAGGAGAAGTGGAGGGCCGTGGCCTCCTTCTGCGAGAACGTAATGTTGCAGAAGGAGGCCGCGGGGAGGGAGCGTGAGCTTCAACGGCGCGCTGAAGCTCGCGCTCGTGCGGTGGCCCGAGGTCGTCGCCCGGTCGCGAGGCGTCGCGGGCGGCCGCCTCGGCGTGGCGGATGACCTAGGCTGGGAGGGGGGTCCTGAGGGGACCCTCCTCCCGCCAGGCGGCGCCGGGTCGGACCGGTTGGGGGTAGGAGTGCCTCCCCCTACCGGTCCGACGCAAGGGGAGGCACCCTCGGCGGTCTGGTGCGGCCATAACGCCCGGCCGCCGAGGGGTGGAAACGGGGTCGCGGGCGGTTGCGAGTTGGGGCTCGCAGCCGCCACTAAACGCGGCCCCGGGACGGATAGCGGCGGGATGGAGTGGCCCCGTCCCGCCGCTCTGAGGCAGTGTGTCTACTGGGGGGACCGATTGTCCCCCCGGGGGATGGGCGCGAAAGCGCGGGCACGGGGAGGATACCGGAAGAATGCTTCGAGCGATTCCCGGTATCCTCCCAAAGTGTGCCGAAGGGTCACCGTGGGGTTTTTAGTGGGTAGGTCCCGCGCCTGTCGATGTACGGGCGCGGGGAATCCCACACACCCCTCCCACCTCTCCCCAAGGAGGTGGGAGGGAGTCTTTCGAAGATTTTCCCCACGACAAAAAAAAAAAAAAAAAAAGTATTTGAAGAATGCGGAAGTATGAGTCTGACGTGGGCAAATCCCAGGCCTGGCCTAGACATAACATGAGTTATCCTCTAAATTATTGATCAAAACCAGGTTTAATGGACTGTTTCAGTGTGGTACCACATTACCACGTGATCCAAACCAGAAAAAGCCCTGAATCTGGCCATCAAGTATGTGAAATATGCGAAAGTATGAGCCTGATGAGTGCAAATCCCAGACATAACCTAGACCTAACATGTGTTATCCTCTAAAATACTGATCGAGACCAGGTTTAATTTGACTGTTTCAGTGTGGTACCACATAACTACGTGATCCAAACCAGTGGAAGCCCAGGATCGGGCCAACAAGGATGAGAAATATGCGAAAGTATGACCATGATGAGAGCAAATCCCAGACCTAACCTAGACCTAACATGAGTTATCCTTTGAAATATTGACCCCGACTAGGTTTAATTTACTGTTTCAGTGTGGTACCACATTACCACGTGATCCAAACCAGAAAAAGCCCTGAATCTGGCCACCAAGTATGAGAAATATGCGAAAGTATGAGCCTGATGAGTGCAAATCCCAGACCTAACCTAGACCTAACATGTGTTATGCTCTAAAATATTGATCGAAACCAGGTTTAATGGTCTGTTTCAGTGTGGTACCACACTACTGCGTGATCCAAACTAAAAAAAGCCCAGAATCTGGCCATCAAGTATGAGAAACA
Organism: Colletes latitarsis; assembly: GCF_051014445.1. NCBI lineage: Eukaryota > Metazoa > Arthropoda > Insecta > Hymenoptera > Colletidae > Colletes > Colletes latitarsis. Next base: position 6,920,597 of record NC_135137.1, read on the forward strand.
TGCGAAAGTATGAGCCTGATGAGAGCAAATCCCAGACCTAACCTAGACCTAACATGAGTTATCCTTTGAAATGTTGACCCAGACTAGGTTTAATTGACAGTGTCAGTGTGGTACCACATTACCACGTGATCCAAACCAGAAAAAGCCCTGAATCTGGCCATCACGTATGAGAAATATGCGAAAGTATGAGCCTGATGAGTGCAAATCCCAGACCTAACCTAGACCTAACATGCGTTATCCTCTAAAATATTGATCATGACCAGGTTCTGTCGACTGTTTCAGTGTGGTGCACATTACTACCTGATCCAAACCAGAAGAAGCCCAGGATCTGGCCATCAAGTATGAGAAATATGCGAATGTATGAGACTGAAGAGGGCAAATCCCAGACCTAACCCAGACCTAACATGCGTTATCCTCTAAAATATTGATCGAGACCAGGATTAGTCGACTGTTTCAGTGTGGTCCCACATTACTACGTGATCCAAGCCAAAAAAAGCCCAGAATCTGGCCAACAAGTATGAGAAATATGCGAAAGTATGAGCCCGATGGGTGCAAATCCCAGACCTAACCTTGACCTAACATGCGTTATCCTCAAAAATATTGGCCGAGACCAGGATTAGTCGACTGTTTCAGTGTGGTACCACATTACTATGTGATCCATATCAGAAAAAGCCCAGGATCTGGCCATCAAGTATGAGAAATATGCGAATGTATGAGCCTGATGAGAGCAAATCCCAGACCTAACCTAGACCTAACGTGAGTTATCCTTTGAAATGTTGACCCAGAATAGGTTTAATGGACTGTTTCAGTGTGGTACCACATTACCACGTGATCCAAACCAGAAAAAACCCTGGATCTGTTCAACAGGTATGTGAAGAATGCGAAAGTGTGAGCCTGATGAGGGCAAATCCCGGACCTAGCATAGACCTAACATGCGTTAGCCTCTAAAATATTGGTCGAAACCAGGTTTAATGGTCTCTTTCACGGTGGTACCGCATTACTACGTGATCGAAACCAAAAAAGGCCCAGAATCTGGCCATAAAGTATGAGAAATATGCGAAAGTATGAGCCTGATGAGTGCAAATCCTAGACCTAACCTAGACCTAACATGCGTTATCCTCTAAAATATTGACCGAGACCAGGTTTAGTCGACTGTTTCAGTGTGGTACCACATCACTACGTGATCCAAACTAAAAAAAGCCCAGAATCTGGCCATCAAGTATGAGAAACACGCAAAAGTATGAGCCTGATGAGAGCAAATCCCAGACCTAACCTAGACCTAACATGAGTTATCCTTTGAAATGTTGACCCAGACTAGGTTTAATTGACTGTTTCAGTGTGGTACCACATTACCACGTGATCCAAACCAGAAAAAGCCCTGAATCTGGCCATCAAGTATGTGAAATATGCGAACGTATGAGCCTGATGAGTGCAAATCCCAGACCTAACCTAGACCTAACATGTGTTATCCTCTAAAATACTGTTCGAGACCAGGTTTAATTTGACTGTTTCAGTGTGGTACCACATAACTACGTGATCCAAACCAGTGAAAGCCCAGGATCTGGCCAACAAGAATGAGAAATATGCGAAAGTATGACCATGATGAGAGCAAATCCCAGAACTAACCTAGACCTAACATGAGTTATCCTTTGAAATGTTGACCCAGACTAGGTTTAATGGCCTGTGTCAGTGTGGTACCACATTACCACGTGATCCAAAGCAGAGAAAGCCCTGAATCTGGCCATCAAGTATGTGAAATATGCGAAAGTATGAGCCTGATGAGTGCAAATTCCAGACCTAACCTAGACCTAACATGCGTTATCCTCTAAAATATCGATCGAAACCAGGTTTAATCGACTGTTTCAGTGTGGTACCACATTACCACGTGATCCAAACTAGAAAAAACCCAGGTTCTGTTCACCAGGTATGTGAAGAATGCGATCGTGTGAGCCTGATGAGGGCAAATCCAAGGCCGAACCAAGACCTAACATGCGTTATCCTCTAAGATATTGATCGAAACCAGGTTTAATGGACTGTTTCAGTGTGGTGCCACATTACCACTTGATCCAAACCAGAAAAAGCCCAGGATCTGGCCATCAAGTATGAGAAACATGCGAATGTATGAGCCTGATGAGAGCAAATCCCAGACCTAACATAGACCTAACATGCGTTATCCTCTAAGATATTGATCGAAACCAGGTTTAATGGACAGTTTCAGTGTGGTACCACATTACTACGTGATCCAAGCCAAAAAAAGCCCAGAATCTGGCCAACAAGTATGAGAAATATGCGGAAGTATGAGCCTGATGAGTGCAAATCCCAGACCTAACCTAGACCTAGCATGCGTTATCCTCTAAAATATAGATCATGACCAGGTTCAGTCGACTGTTTCAGTGTGGTACCACATTACTACGTGATCCAAACCAGAAGAAGCCCAGGATCTGGCCATCAAGTATGAGAAATATGCGAATGTATGAGCCTGATGAGTGCAATTCCCAGACCTAACCTAGACCTAACATGCGCTATCCTCTAAAATATTGACGGAGACCAGGATTAGTCGACTGTTTCAGTGTGGTACCACATTACTACGTGATCCAAACCAGAAAAAGCCCAGGATCTGGCCATCAAGTATGAGAAATATGCGAATGTATTAGCCTGATGAGAGCAAATCCCAGACCTAACCTAGACCTAACATGAGTTATCCTCTAAAATATTGACCGAGACCAGGATTAGTCGACTGTTTCAGTGGGGTAACACATTACCACGTGACCCAAACCAGAAGCAACCCGGGATCTGTTCAACAAGTATGTGGAGAATGCGAATGTATGAGTCTGATGAGGGCAAATCCAAGGCCTAACCTAGACCAAACATGCGTTATCCTCTAAAACATTGATCGAAACCAGGTTTAATGGACTGTTTCAGTGTGGTACCACATTACTATGTGATCGAAACTAGAAAAAACCCAGGATCTGTTCCACAAGTATTTGAAGAATGCGGAAGTATGAGTCTGATGTGGGCAAATCCCAGTCCTGGCCTAGACATAACATGGGTTATCTTCTAAATTATTGATTAAAACCAGGTTTACTGGACTGTTTCAGTGTGGTACCACATTGCTACGTTATCCAAAGCAGTGAAAGCCCAGAATCTGGCCAACAAGTATGAGAAATATGCGAAATCATGAGCCTGATGAGGCGCAAATCCTAGACATAACCGAGACCATAACATGCGTTATCCTCAAAAATATTGATCGAAACCAGGTTTAATGGACTGCTTCAGTGTGGTACCGCATTACTACGTGATCGAAACCAGAAAAAGACCAGAATCTGGCAAACAAGTGTCAGAAAGATGCGAAAGTATGAGCCTGATGAGAGCAAATCCCAGCCCTAACCTAGACCCAACTTGCGTTATCCTCTAAAATATTGATCGTGACCAGGTTTAATCGACTGTTTCAGTGTGGTACCACATTACAATGTGATCGAAACCAGAAAAAACCCAGGATCTGTTCCACAAGTATTTGAAGAATGCGGAAGTATGAGTCTGATGTGGGCAAATCCCAGGCCTGGCCTAGACATAACATGGGTTATCTTCTAAATTATTGATTAAAACCAGGTTTACTGGACTGTTTCAGTGTGGTACCACATTGCTACGTTATCCAAAGCAGTGAAAGCCCAGAATCTGGCCAACAAGTATGAGAAATATGCGAAATCATGAGCCTGATGAGGCGCATATCCTAGATCTAACCGAGACCATAACATGCGTTATCCTCAAAAATATTGATCGAAACCAGGTTTAGTGGACAGTTTCAGTGTGGTACCACATTACTACGTGATGCATGCCGAAAAAGCCCAGAATCTGGCCAACAAGTATGAGAAATGTGCGAAAGTATGAGCCTGATGAGTGCAAATCCCAGACCTAACCTAGACCTAACATGCGTTATCCTCTTAAATATTGACCGAGACCAGGATTAGTCGACTGTTTCAGTGTGGTACCACATTGCTACGTGATCCAAGCCAAAAAAAGCCCAGAATCTGGTCAACAAGTATGAGAAATATGCGAAAGTATGAGCCTGACCAGTGCAAATCCCAGACCTAACCTAGACCTAACATGCGTTATCCTCTAAAATATTGATCATGACCAGGTTCAGTCGACTGTTTCAGTGTGGTACCACATTACTACGTGATCCAAACCAGAAGAAGCCCAGGCTCTGGCCATCAAGTATGAGAAATATGCGAATGTATGAGCCTGATGAGTGCAAATCCCAGACCTAATCTGGACATAACATGAGTTATCCTTTGAAATGTTGACCCAGACTAGGTTTAATGGACTGTTTCAGTGTGGTACCACATTACCACGTGATCCAAACCAGAAAAAACCCTGGACCTGTTCAACAGGTATGTGAAGAATGCGAAAGTGTGAGCCTGATGAGGGCCAATCCCGGACCTAGCATAGACCTAACATGCGTTAGCCTCTAAAATATTGGTCGAAACCAGGTTTAATGGTCTCTTTCACGGTGGTACCGCATTACTACGTGATCGAAACCAAAAAAGGCCCAGAATCTGGCCATAAAGTATGAGAAATATGCGAAAGTATGAGCCTGATGAGTGCAAATCCCAGACCTAACCTAGACCTAACATGCGTTATCCTCTAAAATATTGACCGAGACCAGGTTTAGTCGGCTGTTTCAGTGTGGTACCACATTACTACGTGATCCAAACTAAAAAAAGCCCAGAATCTGGCCATCAAGTATGAGAAACACGCAAAAGTATGAGCCTGATGAGAGCAAATCCCAGACCTAACCTAGACCTAACATGAGTTATCCTTTGAAATGTTGACCCAGACTAGGTTTAATTGACTGTTTCAGTGTGGTACCACATTACCACGTGATCCAAACCAGAAAAAGCCCTGAATCTGGCCATCAAGTATGTGAAATATGCGAAAGTATGAGCCTGATGAGTGCAAATCCCAGACCTGACCTAGACCTAACATGTGTTATCCTCTAAAATACTGATCGAGACCAGGTTTAATTTGACTGTTTCAGTGTGGTACCACATAACTACGTGATCCAAACCAGTGAAAGCCCAGGATCTGGCCAACAAGAATGAGAAATATGCGAAAGTATGACCATGATGAGAGCAAATCCCAGAACTAACCTAGACCTAACATGAGTTATCCTTTGAAATGTTGACCCAGACTAGGTTTAATTGACTGTTTCAGTGTGGTACCACATTACCACGTGATCCAAACCAGAAAAAGCCCTGAATCTGGCCATCAAGTATGTGAAATATGCGAAAGTATGAGCCTGATGAGTGCAAATTCCAGACCTAACCTAGACCTAACATGCGTTATCCTCTAAAATATCGATCGAAACCAGGTTTAATCGACTGTTTCAGTGTGGTACCACATTACCACGTGATCCAAACTAGAAAAAACCCAGGTTCTGTTCACCAGGTATGTCAAGAATGCGATCGTGTGAGCCTGATGAGGGCAAATCCAAGGCCGAACCAAGACCTAACATGCGTTATCCTCTAAGATATTGATCGAAACCAGGTTTAATGGACTGTTTCAGTGTGGTGCCACATTACCACTTGATCCAAACCAGAAAAAGCCCAGGATCTGGCCATCAAGTATGAGAAACATGCGAATGTATGAGCCTGATGAGAGCAAATCCCAGACCTAACATAGACCTAACATGCGTTATCCTCTAAGATATTGATCGAAACCAGGTTTAATGGACAGTTTCAGTGTGGTACCACATTACTACGTGATCCAAGCCAAAAAAAGCCCAGAATCTGGCCAACAAGTATGAGAAATATGCGAAAGTATGAGCCTGATGAGTGCAAATCCCAGACCTAACCTAGACCTAGCATGCGTTATCCTCTAAAATATAGATCATGACCAGGTTCAGTCGACTGTTTCAGTGTGGTACCACATTACTACGTGATCCAAACCAGAAGAAGCTCAGGATCTGGCCATCAAGTATGAGAAATATGCGAATGTATGAGCCTGATGAGTGCAATTCCCAGACCTAACCTAGACCTAACATGCGCTATCCTCTAAAATATTGATGGAGACCAGGATTAGTCGACTGTTTCAGTGTGGTACCACATTACTACGTGATCCAAACCAGAAAAAGCCCAGGATCTGGCCATCAAGTATGAGAAATATGCGAATGTATGAGCCTGATGAGAGCAAATCCCAGACCTAACCTAGACCTAACATGAGTTATCCTCTAAAATATTGACCGAGACCAGGATTAGTCGACTGTTTCAGTGGGGTAACACATTACCACGTGACCCAAACCAGAAACAACCCGAGATCTGTTCAACAAGTATGTGGAGAATGCGAATGTATGAGTCTGATGAGGGCAAATCCAAGGCCTAACCTAGACCAAACATGCGTTATCCTCTAAAACATTGATCGAAACCAGGTTTAATGGACTGTTTCAGTGTGGTACCACATTACTATGTGATCGAAACCAGAAAAAACCCAGGATCTGTTCCACAAGTATTTGAAGAATGCGGAAGTATGAGTCTGATGTGGGCAAATCCCAGGCCTGGCCTAGACATAACATGGGTTATCTTCTAAATTATTGATTAAAACCAGGTTTACTGGACTGTTTCAGTGTGGTACCACATTGCTACGTTATCCAAAGCAGTGAAAGCCCAGAATCTGGCCAACAAGTATGAGAAATATGCGAAATCATGAGCCTGATGAGGCGCAAATCCTAGACATAACCGAGACCATAATATGCGTTATCCTCAAAAATATTGATCGAAACCAGGTTTAATGGACTGCTTCAGTGTGGTACCGCATTACTACGTGATCGAAACCAGAAAAAGACCAGAATCTGGCCATCAAGTGTCAGAAAGATGCGAAAGTATGAGCCTGATGAGAGCAAATCCCAGCCCTAACCTAGACCCAACTTGCGTTATCCTCTAAAATATTGATCGTGACCAGGTTTAATCGACTGTTTCAGTGTGGTACCACATTACAATGTGATCGAAACCAGAAAAAACCCAGGATCTGTTCCACAAGTATTTGAAGAATGCGGAAGTATGAGTCTGATGTGGGCAAATCCCAGACCTGGCCTAGACATAACATGGGTTATCTTCTAAATTATTGATTAAAACCAGGTTTACTGGACTGTTTCAGTGTGGTACCACATTGCTACGTTATCCAAAGCAGTGAAAGCCCAGAATCTGGCCAACAAGTATGAGAAATATGCGAAATCATGAGCCTGATGAGGCGCAAATCCTAGACCTAACCGAGACCATAACATGCGTTATCCTCAAAAATATTGATCGAAACCAGGTTTAGTGGACAGTTTCAGTGTGGTACCACATTACTACGTGATGCATGCCAAAAAAAGCCCAGAATCTGGCCAACAAGTATGAGAAATGTGCGAAAGTATGAGCCTGACCAGTGCAAATCCCAGACCTAACCTAGACCTAACATGCGTTATCCTCTAAAATATTGATCATGACCAGGTTCAGTCGACTGTTTCAGTGTGGTACCACATTACTACGTGATCCAAACCAGAAGAAGCCCAGGCTCTGGCCATCAAGTATGAGAAATATGCGAATGTATGAGCCTGATGAGTGCAAATCCCAGACCTAACCTGGACATAACATGAGTTATCCTTTGAAATGTTGACCCAGACTAGGTTTAATGGACTGTTTCAGTGTGGTACCACATTACCACGTGATCCAAACCAGAAAAAACCCTGGATCTGTTCAACAGGTATGTGAAGAATGCTAAAGTGTGACCCTGATGAGTGCAAATCCAAGGCCTCACCTAGACCTAACATGTGTTATCCTCTAAAATATTGATCGTAACCAGGTTTAATGGCCTGTTTCAGTGTGGTACCACATTACCACTTGATCCAAACCAGAAAAAGCCCAGGATCTGTTCACCAGGTATGTGAAGAATGCGAACGTGTGAGCCTGATGGGGGCAAATCCAAGGCCGAACCAAGACCTTACATGCGTTACCCTCTAAAATATTGATCGAAACCAGGTTTAATGGACTGTTTCAGTGTGGTACCACATAACCACTTGATCCAAACCAGAAAAAGCCCAGGATCTGGCCAACAAGTATGCGGAAAATCTGAATGTATGAGCCTGATGAGAGCTAATACCAGACGTAACATAGACCTAACATGCGTTATCCTCTAAAATATTGATCGAAACCAGGTTTAATGGACAGTTTCAGTGTGGTACCACATTACTACGTGATGCAAGCCAAGAAAAGCCCAGAATCTGGGCTACAAGTATGAGAAATATGCGAAAGTATGAGCCTGAAGAGGGCAAATCCCAGACCTAACCCAGACCTAACATGCGTTATCCTCTAAAATATTGATCGAGACCAGGATTAGTCGACAGTTTCAGTGTGGTACCACATTACCACTTGATCCAAACCAGAAAAAGCCCAGGATCTTTTCACCAGGTATGTGAAGAATGCGAACGTGTGAGCCTGATGAGGGCAAATCCAAGGCGGAACCAAGACCTAACATGCGTTACCCTCTAAAATATTGATCGAAACCAGGTTTAATGGACAGTTTCAGTGTGGTACCACATTACCACTTGATCCAAACCAGAAAAAGCCCAGGATCTGGCCAAGAAGTATGCGGAAAATCTGAATGTATGAGCCTGATGAGAGCTAATCCCAGACCTAACATAGACCTAACATGCGTTATCCTCTAAAACATTAATCGAAACCAGGTTTAATGGACTGTTTCAGTGTGGTACCGCATTACTACGTCATCGAAACCAGAAAAAGACCATAATCTGGCCATCAAGTATCGGAAATATGCGAAAGTATGAGCCTGATGAGAGCAAATCCCAGCCTTAACCTAGACCTAACTTGCGTTATCCTCTAAAATATTGATCGTGACCAGGTTTAGTCGACTGTTTCAGTGTGGTACCACATTACTATGTGATCGAAACCAGATAAAACTCAGGATCTGTTCCACAAGTATTTGAAGAATGCGGAAGTATGAGTCTGATGTGGGCAAATCCCAGGCCTGGCCTAGACATAACATGAGTTATCTTCTAAATTATTGATCAAAACCAGGTTTAATGGACTGTTTCAGTGTGGTACCACACTACTGCGTGATCCAAACTAAAAAAAGCCCAGAATCTGGCCATCAAGTATGAGAAACATGCGAAAGTATGAGCCTGATGAGAGCAAATCCCAGACCTAACCTAGACCTAACATGAATTATCCTTTGAAATGTTGACCCAGACTAGGTTTAATTTACTGTTTCAGTGTGGTACCACATTACCACGTGATCCAAACCAGAAAAAGCCCTGAATCTGGCCACCAAGTATGAGAAATATGCGAAAGTATGAGCCTGATGAGTGCAAATCCCAGACCTAACCTAGACCTAACATGTGTTACGCTCTAAAATATTGATCGAAACCAGGTTTAAAGGTCTGTTTCAGTGTGGTACCACACTACTGCGTGATCCAAACTAAAAAAAGCCCAGAATCTGGCCATCAAGTATGAGAAACATGCGAAAGTATGAGCCTGATGAGAGCAAATCCCAGACCTAACCTAGACCTAACATGAATTATCCTTTGAAATGTTGACCCAGACTAGGTTTAATTGACAGTTTCAGTGTGGTACCACATTACCACGTGATCCAAACCAGAAAAAGCCCTGAATCTGGCCATCACGTATGAGAAATATGCGAAAGTATGAGCCTGATGAGTGCAAATCCCAGACCTAACCTAGACCTAACATGCGTTATCCTCTAAAATATTGATCATGACCAGGTTCAGTCGACTGTTTCAGTGTGGTGCACATTACTACCTGATCCAAACCAGAAGAAGCCCAGGATCTGGCCATCAAGTATGAGAAATATGCGAATGTATGAGCCTGATGAGAGCAAATCCCAGACCTAACCTAGACCTAACATGCGTTATCCTCTAAAATATTGACCGAGAGCAGCATTAGTCGACTCTTTCAGTGTGGTACCACATTACTACGTGATCCAAACCAGAAAACCCCAGGATCTGGCCATCAAGTATTAGAAACATGCGAATGTATGAATCCGATGAGACCAAATCCCAGCCCTAACCTAGACCTAACATGCGTTATCCTCTAAAATATTGATCGTGACCAGGTTTAGTCGACTGTTTCAGTGTGGTACCACATTACTATGTGATCCATACCAGAAAAAACCCAGGATCTGGCCAACAAGGATGTGAAGAATGCGAAAGTATGAGACTGAAGAGGGCAAATCCCAGACCTAACCCAGACCTAACATGCGTTATCCTCTAAAATATTGATCGAGACCAGGATTAGTCGACTGTTTCAGTGTGGTCCCACATTACTACGTGATCCAAGCCAAGAAAAGCCCAGATTCTGGCCAACAAGTATGAGAAATATGCGAAAGTATGAGCCCGATGGGTGCAAATCCCAGACCTAACCTAGACCTAACATGCGTTATCCTCAAAAATATTGGCCGAGACCAGGATTAGTCGACTGTTTCAGTGTGGTACCACATTACTACGTGATCCAAACCAGAAAAAGCCCAGGATCTGGCCATCAAGTATGAGAAATATGCGAATGTATGAGCCTGATGAGAGCAAATCCCAGACCTAACCTAGACCTATCGTGAGTTATCCTTTGAAATGTTGACCCAGACTAGGTTCAATGGACTGTTTCAGTGTGGTACCACATTACCACGTGATCCAAACCAGAAAATACCCTGGATCTGTTCAACAGGTATGTGAAGAATGCGAATGTGTGAGCCTGATGAGGGCAAATCCCGGACCTAGCATAGACCTAACATGCGTTAGCCTCTAAAATATTTGTCGAAACCAGGTTTAATGGTCTCTTTCACGGTGGTACCGCATTACTACGTGAACGAAACCAAAAAAGGCCCAGAATCTGGCCATAAAGTATGAGAAATATGCGAAAGTATGAGCCTGATGAGTGCAAATCCCAGACCTAACCTAGACCTAACATGCGTTATCCTCTAAAATATTGACCGAGACCAGGTTTAGTCGACTGTTTCAGTGTGGTACCACATTACTACGTGATCCAAACTAAAAAAAGCCCAGAATCTGGCCATCAAGTATGAGAAACACGCAAAAGTATGAGCCTGATGAGAGCAAATCCCTGACCTAACCTAGACCTAACATGAGTTATCCTTTGAAATGTTGACCCAGACTAGGTTTAATTGACTGTTTCAGTGTGGTACCACATTACCACGTGATCCAAACCAGAAAAAGCCCTGAATCTGGCCATCAAGTATGAGAAATATGCGAAAGGATGAGCCTGATGAGCGCAAATCCCAGACCTAACCTAGACCTAACATGTGTTATCCTCTAAATTACTGAACGAGACCAGGTTTAATTTGACTGTTTCAGTGTGGTACCACATAACTACGTGATCCAAACCAGTGAAAGCCCAGGATCTGGCCAACAAGAATGAGAAATATGCGAAAGTATGACCATGATGAGAGCAAATCCCAGAACTAACCTAGACCTAACATGAGTTATCCTTTGAAATGTTGACCCAGACTAGGTTTAATGGCCTGTGTCAGTGTGGTACCACATTGCTACGTGATCCAAGCCAAAAAAAGCCCAGAATCTGGCCAACAAGTATGAGAAATATGCGAAAGTATGAGCCTGACCAGTGCAAATCCCTGACCTAACCTAGACCTAACATGCGTTATCCTCTAAAATATCGATCGAAACCAGGTTTAATCGACTGTTTCAGTGTGGTACCACATTACCACGTGATCCAAACTAGAAAAAACCCAGGGTCTGTTCACCAGGTATGTGAAGAATGCGATCGTGTGAGCCTGATGAGGGCAAATCCAAGGCCGAACCAAGACCTAACATGCGTTATCCTCTAAGATATTGATCGAAACCAGGTTTAATGGACTGTTTCAGTGTGGTGCCACATTACCACTTGATCCAAACCAGAAAGAGCCCAGGATCTGGCCAACCAGTATGCGGAAAATGTGAATGCATGAGCTTGGTGAGAGCAAATCCCAGACCTGACGTAGACCTAGCATGCGTTATCCTCTAAAATATTGACCGAGACCAGGTTTAGTCGACTGTTTCTGTGTGGCAGCACATTACTACGTGATCCAAACCAGAAAAAGCCCAGGATCTGGCCGTCAAGTATGAGAAATATGCGAATGTATGAGCCTGATGAGAGCAAATCCCAGCCCTAACCTAGACCTAACATGCGTTATCCTCTAAGATATTGATCGAGACCAGGATTAGTCGACTGTTTCAGTGTGGTACCACATTACTACGTGATCCAAACCAGAAAAAGCCCAGGATCTGGCCGTCAAGTATGAGAAATATGCGAATGTATGAGCCTGATGAGAGCAAATCCCAGCCCTAACCTAGACCTAACTTGCGTTATCCTCTAAAATATTGATCGTGACCAGGTTTAGTCGACTGTTTCAGTGTGGTACCACATTACTATGTGATCGAAACCAGAAAAAACCCAGGATCTGTTCCACAAGTATTTGAAGAATGCGGAGGTATGAGTCTGATGTGGGCAAATCCCAGGCCTGGCCTAGACATAACATGGGTTATCTTCTAAATTATTGATTAAAACCAGGTTTACTGGACTGTTTCAGTGTGGTACCACATTGCTACGTTATCCAAAGCAGTGAAAGCCCAGAACCTGGCCATCAAGTATGAGAAGTAAGCGAAAGTATGAGCCTGATGAGTGCAAATCCCAGACCTAACCTAGACCTAACATGCGTTATCCTCTAAAATATTGACCGAGACCAGGATTAGTCGACTGTTTCAGTGTGGTACCACATTACTACGTGATCCAAACCAGAAAACGCCCAGGATCTGGCCATCAAGTATGAGAAATATGCGAATGCTTGAGCCTGATGAGATCAAATCCCAGAACTAACATAGACCTAACATGCGTTATCCTCTAATATATTTATCGAAACCAGGTTTAGTGGACAGTTTCAGTGTGGTACCACATTACTACGTGATCCAAACCAGAAGAAGCCCAGGATCTGGCCATCAAGTATGAGAAATATACGAATGTATGAGCCTGATGAGTGCAAATCCCAGACCTAACCTGGACCTAACATGAGTTATCCTTTGAAATGTTGACCCAGACTAGGTTTAATGGACTGTTTCAGTGTGGTACCACATTACCACGTGATCCAAACCAGAAAAAACCCTGGATCTGTTCAACAGGTATGTGAAGAATGCTAAAGTGTGACCCTGATGAGTGCAAATCCAAGGCCTCACCTAGACCTAACATGTGTTATCCTCTAAAATATTGATCGTCACCAGGTTTAATGGGCTGTTTCAGTGTGGCACCACATTACCGCTTGATCCAAACCAGAAAAAGCCCAGGATCTGTTCACCAGGTATGTGAAGAATGCGAACGTGTGAGCCTGATGAGGGCAAATCCAAGGCCGAACCAAGACCTAACATGCGTTACCCTCTAAAATATTGATCGAAACCAGGTTTAATGGACTGTTTCAGTGTGGTACCACATTACCACTTGATCCAAACCAGAAAAAGCCCAGGATCTGGCCAACAAGTATGCGGAAAATCTGAATGTATGAGCCTGATGAGAGCTAATCCCAGAACTAACATAGACCTAACATGCGTTATCCTCTAAAATATTGATCGAAACCAGGTTTAATGGACAGTTTCAGTGTGGTACCACATTACTACGTGATGCAAGCCAAAAAAAGCCCAGAATTTGGCCAACAAGTATGAGAAATATGCGAAAGTATGAGCCTGATAAGAGCAAATCCCGGACCTAACCTAGACCTAACATGCGTTATCCTTTAAAATATTGAACGAGACCAGGATTAGTCGACAGTTTCAGTGTGGTACAACATTACTACGTGATCCAAACCAGAAAAAGCCCAGGATCTGGCCATCAAGTATGAGAAATATGCGAATGTATGAGCCTGATGAGAGCAAATCCCAGACCTAACCTAGACCTAACATGAGTTAACCCCTAAAATATTGACCGAGACCAGGATTAGTCGACTGTTTCAGTGGGGTAACACATTACCACGTGACCCAAACCAGAAAAAACCCGGGATCTGTTCAACAAGTATGTGAAGAATGCGAAAGTATGAGTCTGATGAGGGCAAATCCAAGGCCAAACCTAGACCTAACAGGCGTTATCCCCTAAAACATTCATCGAAACCAGGTTTAATGGACTGTTTCAGTGTGGTACCGCATTACTACGTGAGCGAAACCCGAAAAAACCCAGGATCTGGCCAACAAGGATGTGAAGAATGCGAAAGTATGAGACTGAAGAGGGAAAATCTCAGACCTAACCTATACCTAACATGTGTTATCCTCTAAAATACTGATCGAGACCAGGTTTAATTTGACTGTTTCAGTGTGGTACCACATAACTACGTGATCCAAACCAGTGAAAGCCCAGGATCTGGCCATCAAGTATGAGATATATGCGAAAGTATGACCATGATGAGAGCAAATCCCAGACCTAACCTAGACCTAACATGAGTTATCCTTTGAAATGTTGACCCAGACTAGGTTTAATGGCCTGTTTCAGTGTGGTACCACATTACCACGTGATCCAAACCAGAGAAAGCCCTGAATCTGGCCATCAAGTATGTGAAATATGCGAAAGTATGAGCCTGATGAGTGCAAATCCCAGACCTAACCTATACCTAACATGCGTTATCCTCTAAAATATCGATCGAAACCAGGTTTAATCGACTGTTTCAGTGTGGTACCACATTACCACGTGATCCAAACTAGAAAAAACCCAGGTTCTGTTCACCAGGTATGTGAAGAATGCGATCGTGTGAGCCTGATGAGGGCAAATCCAAGGCCGAACCCAAGACCTAACATGCGTTATCCTCTAAGATATTGATCGAAACCAGGTTTAATGGACTGTTTCAGTGTGGTGCCACATTACCACTTGATCCAAACCAGAAAAAGCCCAGGATCTGGCCAACAAGTATGCGGAAAATGTGAATGCATGAGCTTGGTGAGAGCAAATCCCAGACATGACATAGACCTAGCATGCGTTATCCTCTAAAATATTGACCGAGACCAGGTTTAGTCGACTGTTTCTGTGTGGCAGCACATTACTACGTGATCCAAACCAGAAAAAGCCCAGGATCTGGCAATCAATTATGAGAAATATGCGAATGTATGAGCCTGATGAGAGCAAATCCCAGACCTAACCTAGACCTAACATGAGTTATCCTTTGAAATATTGACCCCGACTAGGTTTAATTGACTGTTTCAGTGTGGTACCACATAACTACGTGATCCAAACCAGTGAAAGCCCAGGATCTGGCCAACAGGAATGAGAAATATGCGAAAGTATGACCATGATGAGAGCAAATCCCAGAACTAACCTAGACCTAAAATGAGTTATCCTTTGAAATGTTGACCCAGACTAGGTTTAATGGCCTGTTTCAGTGTGGTACCACATTACCACGTGATCCAAACCAGAGAAAGCCCTGAATCTGGCCATCAAGAATGAGAAACATGCGAATGTATGAGCCTGATGAGAGCAAATCCCAGACCTAACATAGACCTAACATGCGTTATCCTCTAAGATATTGATCGAAACCAGGTTTAATGGACAGTTTCAGTGTGGTACCACATTACTACGTGATCCAAGCCAAAAAAAGCCCAGAATCTGGCCAACAAGTATGAGAAATATGCGAAAGTATGAGCCTGATGAGTGCAAATCCCAGACCTAACCTAGACCTAACATGCGTTATCCTCTAAAATATTGATCATGACTAGGTTCAGTCGACTGTTTCAGTGAGGTACCACATTACTACGTGATCCAAACCAGAAGAACCCCAGGATCTGGCCTTCAAGTATGAGAAATATGCGAATGTATGAGCCTGATGAGTGCAAATCGCAGACCTAACCTAGAGCTAACATGCGCTATCCTCTAAAATATTGACCGAGACCAGGATTAGTCGACTGTTTCAGTGTGGTACCACATTACTACGTGATCCAAACCAGAAAAAGCCCAGGATCTGGCCATCAAGTATGAGAAATATGCGAATGTATGAGCCTGATGAGAGCAAATCCCAGACCTAACCTAGACCTAACATGAGTTATCCTCTAAAATATTGACCGAGACCAGGTTTAATCGACTGTTTCAGTGGGGTAACACATTACCACGTGACCCAAACCAGAAAAAACCCGGTATCTGTTCAACAAGTATGTGGAGAATGCGAAAGTATGAGTCTGATGAGGGCAAATCCAAGGCCTAACCTAGACCAAACATGCGTTATCCTCTAAAACATTGATCGAAACCAGGTTTAATGGACTGTTTCAGTGTGGTACCGCATTACTACGTGATTGAAACCAGAAAAAGACCAGAATCTGGCCATCAAGTATCAGAAATATGCGAAAGTATGAGCCTGATGAGAGCAAATCCCAGCCCTAACCTAGACCTAACTTGCGTTATCCTCTAAAATATTGATCGTGACCAGGTTTAGTCGACTGTTTCAGTGTGGTACCACATTACTATGTGATCGAAACCAGAAAAAACCCAGGATCTGTTCCACAAGTATTTGAAGAATGCGGAGGTATGAGTCTGATGTGGGCAAATCCCAGGCCTGGCCTAGACATAACATGGGTTATCTTCTAAATTATTGGGTAGAACCAGGTTTACTGGACTGTTTCAGTGTGGTACCACATTGCTACGTTATCCAAAGCAGTGAAAACCCAGAATCTGGCCAACAAGTATGAGAAATATGCGAAATCATGAGCCTGATGAGGGGCAAATCCTAGACCTAACCGAGACCATAACATGCGTTATCCTCAAAAATATTGATCGAAACCAGGTTTAATGGACTGTTTCGGTGTGGTACCGCATTACTACGTGATCTAAACCATAAAAGGCCAAGAATCCGGCCATCAAGTATGAGAAATATGCGAAAGTATGAGCCTGATGAGCGCAAATCCCAGACCTAACCTAGACCTAACATGCGTTATCCTCTAAAATATTGACCGAGACCAGGATTAGTCGACTGTTTCAGTGTGGTACCACATTACTACGTGATCCAAGCCAAAAAAAGCCCAGAATCTGGCCAACAAGTATGAGAAATATGCGAAAGTATGAGCCCGATGAGTGCAAATCCCAGACCTAACCTAGACCTAACATGTGTTATCCTCTAAAATATTGATCATGACCAGGTTCAGTCGACAGTTTCAGTGTGGTACCACATTACTACGTGATCCAAACCAGAAGAAGCCCAGGATCTGGCCATCAAGTATGAGAAATATACGAATGTATGAGCCTGATGAGTGCAAATCCCAGACCTAACCTGGACCTAACATGAGTTATCCTTTGAAATGTTGACCCAGACTAGGTTTAATGGACTGTTTCAGTGTGGTACCACATTACCACGTGATCCAAACCAGAAAAAACCCTGGATCTGTTCAACAGGTATGTGAAGAATGCTAAAGTGTGACCCTGATGAGTGCAAATCCAAGGCCTCACCTAGACCTAACATGTGTTATCCTCTAAAATATTGATCGTCACCAGGTTTAATGGGCTGTTTCAGTGTGGCACCACATTACCGCTTGATCCAAACCAGAAAAAGCCCAGGATCTGTTCACCAGGTATGTGAAGAATGCCAACGTGTGAGCCTGATGAGGGCAAATCCAAGGCCGAACCAAGACCTAACATGCGTTACCCTCTAAAATATTGATCGAAACCAGGTTTAATGGACTGTTTCAGTGTGGTACCACATTACCACTTGATCCAAACCAGAAAAAGCCCAGGATCTGGCCAACAAGTATGCGGAAAATCTGAATGTATGAGCCTGATGAGAGCTAATCCCAGACCTAACATAGACCTAACATGCGTTATCCTCTAAAATATTGATCGAAACCAGGTTTAATGGTCAGTTTCAGTGTGGTACCACATTACTACGTGATGCAAGCCAAAAAAAGCCCAGAATCTGGCCAACAAGTATGAGAAATATGCGAAAGTATGAGCCTGATAAGAGCAAATCCCGGACCTAACCTAGACCTAACATGCGTTATCCTCTAAAATATTGAACGAGACCAGGATTAGTCGACAGTTTCAGTGTGGTACAACATTACTACGTGATCCAAACCAGAAATAGCCCAGGATCTGGCCATCAAGTATGAGAAATATGCGAATGTATGAGCCTGATGAGAGCAAATCCCAGACCTAACCTAGACCTAACATGAGTTAACCCCTAAAACATTCATCGAAACCAGGTTTAATGGACTGTTTCAGTGTGGTACCGCATTACTACGTGATCGAAACCCGAAAAAACCCGGGATCTGGCCAAGAAGGATGTGAAGAATGCGAAAGTATGAGACTGAAGAGGGCAAATCCCAGACCTAACCCAGACCTAACATGCGTTATCCTCTAAAATATTGATCGAGACCAGGTTTAATCGACTGTTTCAGTGTGGTACCACATTACTACGTGATCCAAGCCAAAAAAAGCCCAGAATCTGGCCAACAAGTATGAGAAATATGCGAAAGTATGAGCCTGATGAGAGCAAATCCCAGACCTAACATAGACCTGACATGCGTTATCCTCTAAAATATTGATCGAAACCAGGTTTAATCGACTGTTTCAGTGTGGTACCACATTACTATGTGATCCAAACCAGAAAAAACCCAGGATCTGGCCAACAAGGATGTGAAGAATGCGAAAGTATGAGACTGAAGAGGGAAAATCTCAGACCTAACCTAGACCTAACATGTGTTATCCTCTAAAATACTGATCGAGACCAGGTTTAATTTGACTGTTTCAGTGTGGTACCACATAACTACGTGATCCAAACCAGTGAAAGCCCAGGATCTGGCCATCAAGTATGAGATATATGCGAAAGTATGACCATGATGAGAGCAAATCCCAGACCTAACCTAGACCTAACATGAGTTATCCTTTGAAATGTTGACCCAGACTAGGTTTAATGGCCTGTTTCAGTGTGGTACCACATTACCACGTGATCCAAACCAGAGAAAGCCCTGAATCTGGCCATCAAGTATGTGAAATATGCGAAAGTATAAGCCTGATGAGTGCAAATCCCAGACCTAACCTATACCTAACATGCGTTATCCTCTAAAATATCGATCGAAACCAGGTTTAATCGACTGTTTCAGTGTGGTACCACATTACCACGTGATCCAAACTAGAAAAAACCCAGGTTCTGTTCACCAGGTATGTGAAGAATGCGATCGTGTGAGCCTGATGAGGGCAAATCCAAGGCCGTACCCAAGACCTAACATGCGTTATCCTCTAAGATATTGATCGAAACCAGGTTTAATGGACTGTTTCAGTGTGGTGCCACATTACCACTTGATCCAAACCAGAAAAAGCCCAGGATCTGGCCAACAAGTATGCGGAAAATGTGAATGCATGAGCTTGGTGAGAGCAAATCCCAGACCTGACATAGACCTAGCATGCGTTATCCTCTAAAATATTGACCGAGCCCAGGTTTAGTCGACTGTTTCTGTGTGGCAGCACATTACTACGTGATCCAAACCAGAAAAAGCCCAGGATCTGGCAATCAATTATGAGAAATATGCGAATGTATGAGCCTGATGAGAGCAAATCCCAGACCTAACCTAGACCTAACATGAGTTATCCTTTGAAATATTGACCCCGACTAGGTTTAATTGACTGTTTCAGAGTGGTACCACATTACCACGTGATCCAAACCAGAAAAAGCCCGGAATCTGGCCATCAAGTATGAGAAATATGCGAAAGTCTGAGCCTGATGAGAGCAAATCCCAGACCTAACCTACACCTAACATGTGTTATGCTCTAAAATATTGATCGAAACCAGGTTTAATGGTCTGTTTCAGTGTGGTACCACAGTACTGCGTGATCCAAACTAAAAAAAGCCCAGAATCTGGCCATCAAGTATGTGAAATATGCGAAAGTATGAGCCTGATGAGTGCAAATCCCAGACCTAACCTAGACCTAACATGTGTTATCCTCTAAAATACTGATCGAGACCAGGTTTAATTTGACTGTTTCAGTGTGGTACCACATAACTACGTGATCCAAACCAGTGAAAGCCCAGGATCTGGCCAACAAGAATGAGAAATATGCGAAAGTATGACCATGATGAGAGCAAATCCCAGAACTAACCTAGACCTAACATGAGTTATCCTTTGAAATGTTGACCCAGACTAGGTTTAATGGCCTGTTTCAGTGTGGTACCACATTACCACGTGATCCAAACCAGAGAAAGCCCTGAATCTGGCCATCAAGTATGAGAAACATGCGAATGTATGAGCCTGATGAGAGCAAATCCCAGACCTAACATAGACCTAACATGCGTTATCCTCTAAGATATTGATCGAAACCAGGTTTAATGGACAGTTTCAGTGTGGTACCACATTACTATGTGATCCTAGCCAAAAAAAGCCCAGAATCTGGCCAACAAGTATGAGAAATATGCGAAAGTATGAGCCTGATGAGTGCAAATCCCAGACCTAACCTAGACCTAACATGCGTTATCCTCTAAAATATTGATCATGACTAGGTTCAGTCGACTGTTTCAGTGAGGTACCACATTACTACGTGATCCAAACCAGAAGAACCCCAGGATCTGGCCTTCAAGTATGAGAAATATGCGAATGTATGAGCCTGATGAGTGCAAATCCCAGACCTAACCTAGAGCTAACATGCGCTATCCTCTAAAATATTGACCGAGACCAGGTTTAGTCGACTGTTTCAGTGTGGTACCACATTACTACGTGATCCAAACCAGAAAAAGCCCAGGATCTGGCCATCAAGTATGAGAAATATGCGAATGTATGAGCCTGATGAGAGCAAATCCCAGACCTAACCTAGACCTAACATGAGTTATCCTCTAAAATATTGACCGAGACCAGGTTTAATCGACTGTTTCAGTGGGGTAACACATTACCACGTGACCCAAACCAGAAAAAACCCGGTATCTGTTCAACAAGTATGTGGAGAATGCGAAAGTATGAGCCTGATGAGTGCAAATCCCAGACCTAACCTAGACCTAACATGCGTTATCCTCTAAAATATCGATCGGAACCAGGTTTAATCGACTGTTTCAGTGGGGTAACACATTACCACGTGACCCAAACCAGAAAAAACCCGGTATCTGTTCAACAAGTATGTGGAGAATGCGAAAGTATGAGTCTGATGAGGGCAAATCCAAGGTCTAACCTAGACTAAACATGCGTTATCCTCTAAAACATTGATCGAAACCAGGTTTAATGGACTGTTTCAGTGTGGTACCGCATTACTACGTGATCGAAACCAGAAAAAGACCAGAATCTGGCCATCAAGTATCAGAAATATGCGAAAGTATGAGCCTGATGAAAGCAAATCCCAGCCCTAACCTAGACCTAACTTGCGTTATCCTCTAAAATATTGATCGTGACCAGGTTTAGTCGACTGTTTCAGTGTGGTACCACATTACTATGTGATCGAAACCAGAAAAAACCCAGGATCTGTTCCACAAGTATTTGAAGAATGCGGAGGTATGAGTCTGATGTTGGCAAATCCCAGGCCTGGCCTAGACATAACATGGGTTATCTTCTAAATTATTGATTAAAACCAGGTTTACTGGACTGTTTCAGTGTGGTACCACATTGCTACGTTATCCAAAGCAGTGAAAACCCAGAATCTGGCCAACAAGTATGAGAAATATGCGAAATCATGAGCCTGATGAGGGGCAAATCCTAGACCTAACCGAGACCATAACATGCGTTATCCTCAAAAATATTGATCGAAACCAGGTTTAATGGACTGTTTCGGTGTGGTACCGCATTACTATGTGATCTAAACCATAAAAGGCCAAGAATCCGGCCATCAAGTATGAGAAATATGCGAAAGTATGAGCCTGATGAGTGCAAATCCCAGACCTAACCTAGACCTAACATGCGTTATCCTCTAAAATATTGACCGAGACCAGGATTAGTCGACTGTTTCAGTGTGGTACCACATTACTACGTGATCCAAACCAGAAAACGCCCAGGATCTGGCCATCAAGTATGAGAAATATGCGAATGCTTGAGCCTGATGAGAGCAAATCCCAGAACTAACATAGACCTAACATGCGTTATCCTCTAATATATTTATCGAAACCAGGTTTAGTGGACAGTTTCAGTGTGGTACCACATTACTACGTGATCCATGCCAAAAAAAGCCCAGAATCTCGCCAACAAGTATGAGAAATGTGCGAAAGTATGAGCCTGATGAGTGCAAATCCCAGACCTAACCTAGACCTAACATGTGTTATCCTCTAAAATATTGATCATGACCAGGTTCAGTCGACAGTTTCAGTGTGGTACCACATTACTACGTGATCCAAACCAGAAGAAGCCCAGGATCTGGCCATCAAGTATGAGAAATATACGAATGTATGAGCCTGATGAGTGCAAATCCCAGACCTAACCTGGACCTAACATGAGTTATCCTTTGAAATGTTGACCCAGACTAGGTTTAATGGACTGTTTCAGTGTGGTACCACATTACCACGTGATCCAAACCAGAAATAACCCTGGATGTGTTCAACAGGTATGTGAAGAATGCTAAAGTGTGACCCTGATGAGTGCAAATCCAAGGCCTCACCTAGACCTAACATGTGTTATCCTCTAAAATATTGATCGTCACCAGGTTTAATGGGCTGTTTCAGTGTGGTACCACATTACCACTTGATCCAAACCAGAAAAAGCCCAGGATCTGGCCGACAAGTATGCGGAAAATCTGAATGTATGAGCCTGATGAGAGCTAATCCCAGACCTAACATAGACCTAACACGCGCTATCCTCTAAAATATTGATCGAAACCAGGTTTAATGGGCTGTTTCAGTGTGGTACCACATTACCGCTTGATCCAAACCAGAAAAAGCCCAGGATCTGTTCACCAGGTATGTGAAGAATGCGAACGTGTGAGCCTGATGAGGGCAAATCCAAGGCCGAACCAAGACCTAACATGCGTTACCCTCTAAAATATTGATCGAAACCAGGTTTAATGGACTGTTTCAGTGTGGTACCACATTACCACTTGATCCAAACCAGAAAAAGCCCAGGATCTGGCCAACAAGTATGCGGAAAATCTGAATGTATGAGCCTGATTAGAGCTAATCCCAGACCTAACATAGACCTAACATGCGTTATCCTCTAAAATATTGATCGAAACCAGGTTTAATGGACAGTTTCAGTGTGGTACCACATTACTACGTGATGCAAGCCAAAAGAAGCCCAGAATCTGGCCAACAAGTATGAGAAATATGCGAAAGTATGAGCCTGGTAAGAGCAAATCCCGGACCTAACCTAGACCTAACATGCGTTATCCTCTAAAATATTGAACGAGACCAGGATTAGTCGACAGTTTCAGTGTGGTACCACATTACTACGTGATCCAAACCAGAAAAAGCCCAGGATCTGGCCATCAAGTATGAGAAATATGCGAATGTATGAGCCTGATGAGAGCAAATCCCAGACCTAACCTAGACCTAACATGAGTTAACCCCTAAAATATTGACCGAGACCGGGATTAGTCGACTGTTTCAGTGGGGTAACACATTACCACGTGACCCAAACCAGAAAAAACCCGGGATCTGTTCAACAAGTATGTGAAGAATGCGAAAGTATGAGTCTGATGAGGGCAAATCCAAGGCCAAACCTAGACCTAACAGGCGTTATCCTCTAAAACATTCATCGAAACCAGGTTTAATGGACTGTTTCAGTGTGGTACCGCATTACTACGTGATCGAAACCAGAAAAAGACCAGAATCTGGCAATCAAGTATCAGAAATATGCGAATGTATGAGCCTGATGAGTGCAAATCCCAGACCTAACCTAGACCTAACATGCGTTATCCTCTAAAATATTGACCGAGACCAGGATTAGTCGACTGTTTCAGTGTGGTACCACATTACTACGTGATCCAAGCCAAAAAAAGCCCAGGATCTCGCCATCAAGTATGAGAAATATGCGAAAGTATGAGCCTGATGAGTGCAAATCCCAGACCTAACCTAGACCTAACATGCGTTATCCTCTAAAATATTGACCGAGACCAGGTTTAATCGACTGTTTCAGTGTGGTCCCACATTACCACTTTTTTTTTTTTTTTTTTTTTTTTTTTTTTTTTTGTCGTGGGGAAAATCTTCGAAAGACTCCCTCCCACCTCCTTGGGGAGAGGTGGGAGGGGTGTGTGGGATTCCCCGCGCCCGTACAACGACAGGCGCGGGACCTACCCACTAAAAACCCCACGGTGACCCTTCGGCACGCTTTGGGAGGATACCGGGAATCGCTCGAAGCATTCTTCCGGTATCCTCCCCGTGCCCGCGCTTTCGCGCCCATCCCCCGGGGGGACAATCGGCCCCCCAGTAGACACACTGCTTCATAGCGGCGGGACGGGGCCACTCCATCCCGCCGCTATCCGTCCCGGGGCCGCGTTTAGTGGCGGCTGCGAGCCCCAACTCGCCACCGCCCGCGACCCCGTTTCCACCCCTCGGCGGCCGGGCGTACATGGCCGCACCAGACCGCCGAGGGTGCCTCCCCTTGCGTCGGACCGGTAGGGGGAGGCACTCCTACCCCCAACCGGTCCGACCCGGCACCGCCTGGCGGGAGGAGGGTCCCCTCAGGACCCCCCTCCCAGCCTAGGTCATCCGCCACGCCGAGGCGGCCGCCCGCGACGCCTCGCGACCGGGCGACGACCTCGGGCCACCACATTACCACTTGATCCAAACCAGAAAAAGCCCAGGATCTGGCCATCAAATATGAGAAATATGCGAATGTATGAGCCTGATGAGACCAAATCCCAGCCCTAACCTAGACCTAACATGCGTTATCCTCTAAAATATTGATCGTGACCAGGTTTAGTCGACTGTTTCAGTGTGGTACCACATTACTATGTGATCCAAACAAGAAAAAACCCAGGATCTGGCCAACAAGGATGTGAAGAATGCGAAAGTATGAGACTGAAGAGGGCAAATCCCAGACCTAACCCAGACCTAACATGCGTTATCCTCTAAAATATTGATCGAGACCAGGTTTAATCGACTGTTTCAGTGTGGTCCCACATTACTACGTTATTCAAACAAGAAAAAGCCCAGGATCTGGCCATCAAGTATGAGAAATATGCGACAGTATGAGCCTGATGAGAGCAAATCCCAGACCTAACCTAGACCTAACATGCGTTATCCTCTAAAATATTGATCATGACCAGGTTTAGTCGACTGTTTCAGTGTGGTCCCACATTACTACGTGATTCAAGCCAAAAAAAGAATCTGGCCAACAAGTATGAGAAATATGCGAAAGTATGAGCCAGATGAATGCTGATCCCAGACCTAACCTAGACCTAACATGTGTTATCCTCTAAAATATTGATCGTAACCAGGTTTAATGGTCTGTTTCAGTGTGGTACCACATTACCACTTGATCCAAACCAGAAAAAGCCCAGGATCTGGCCAACAAGTATGCGGAAAATCTGAATGTATGAGCCTGATGAGAGCAAATTCCAGACCTAACATAGACCTAACATGCGTTATCCTCTAAAATATTGATCGTGACCAGGTTTAGTCGACTGTTTCAGTGTGGTACCACATTACTATGTGATCCAAACCAGAAAAAACCCAGGATCTGGCCAACAAGGATGTGAAGAATGCGAAAGTATGAGACTGAAGAGGGCAAATCCCAGACCTAACCCAGACCTAACATGCGTTATCCTCTAAAATATTGATCGAGACCAGGTTTAATCGACTGTTTCAGTGTGGTCCCACATTACTACGTGATTCAAGCCAAAAAAAGCCCAGAATCTGGCCAACAAGTATGAGAAATATGCGAAAGTATGAGCCAGATGAATGCTGATCCCAGACCTAACCTAGACCTAACATGCGTTATCCTCTAAAATATAGACCGAGACCAGCATTAGTCGACAGTTTCAGTGTGGTACCACATTACTATGTGATCCAAACCAGAAAAAACCCAGGATCTGGCCAACAAGGATGTGAAGAATGCGAAAGTATGAGACTGAAGAGGGCAAATCCCAGACCTAACCCAGACCTAACATGCGTTATCCTCTAAAATATTGATCGAGACCAGGTTTAATCGACTGTTTCAGTGTGGTCCCACATTACTACGTGATTCAAACAAGAAAAAGCCCAGGATCTGGCCATCAAGTATGAGAAATATGCGACGGTATGAGCCTGATGAGAGCAAATCCCAGACCTGACATAGACCTAACATGCGTTATCCTCTAAAATATTGATCGAAACCAGGTTTAATGGACAGTTTCAGTGTGGTATCACATTACTACGTGATCCAAGCCAAAAAAAGCCCAGAATCTGGCCAACAAGTATGAGAAATATGCGAAAGTATGAGCCTGATGAGAGCAAATCCCAGACCTAACCTAGACCTAACGTGAGTTAACCTTTGAAATGTTGACCCAGACTAGGTTTAATGGACTGTTTCAGTGTGGTACCACATTACCACGTGATCCAAACCAGAAAAAACCCTGGATCTGTTCAACAGGTATGTGAAGAATGCGAAAGTGTGAGCCTGATGAGGGCATATCTCGGACCTAACAAAGACCTAACATGCGTTAGCCTCTGAAATATTGGTCGCAACCAGGTTTAATGGTCTCTTTCACGGTGGTACCGCATTACTACGTGATCGAAACAAAAAAAGGCCCAGAATCTGGCCATCAAGTATGAGAAATATGCGAAAGTATGAGCCTGATGAGTGCAAATCCCAGACCTAACCTAGACCTAACATGCGTTATCCTCTAAAATATTGACCGAGACCAGGTTTAGTCGACTGTTTCAGTGTGGTACCACATTACTACGTGATCCAAACCAGAAAAAGCCCAGGATCTGGCCATCAACTATGAGAAATATGCGAAAGTATGAGCCTGATGAGAGCAAATCCCAGACCTAACCTAGACCTAACATGTGTTATCCTCTAAAATATTGATCGAAACCAGGTTTACTGGTCTGTTTCAGTGTGGTACCACATTACTGCATGATCCAAACCAGAAAAAGCCCAGAATCTGGCCAACAAGTATGAGAAATATGCGAAAGTATGAGCCTGATGCGTGCAAATCCCAGACCTAACCTAGACCTAACATGTGTTATCCCCTAAAATATGGATCGAAACCAGGTTTAATGGCCTGTTTCAGTGTGGTACCACATTACTGCGTGATCCAAACTAAAAAAAGCCCAGAATCTGGCCATCAAGTATGAGAAACATGCGAAAGTATGAGCCTGATGAGAGCAAATCCCAGACCTAACCTAAACCTAACATGCGTTATCCTCTAAAATATTGACCGAGACCAGGTTTAGCCGACTGTTTCAGTGTGGTGCCACATTACTACGTGATCCAAACCAGAAAAAGCCCAGAATCTGGCCAACAAGTATGAGAAATATGCGAAAGTATGAGCCAGATGAATGCTGATCCCAGACCTAACCTAGACCTAACATGCGTTATCCTCTAAAATATAGACCGAGACCAGCATTAGTCGACAGTTTCAGTGTGGTATCACATTACTACGTGATCCAAGCCAAAAAAAGCCCAGAATCTGGCCAACAAGTATGAGAAATATGCGAAAGTATGAGCCTGATGAGAGCAAATCCCAGACCTAACCTAGACCTAACATGCGTTATCCTCTAAAATATTGGCCGAGTCCAGGATTAGTCGACTGTTTCAGTGTGGTACCACATTACTACGTGATCCAAATCAGAAAAAGCCCAGGAGCTGGGCATCAAGTATGAGTAATATGCGAATGTATGAGCCTGATGAGAGCAAATCCCAGACCTAACCTAGACCTAACGTGAGTTAACCTTTGAAATGTTGACCCAGACTAGGTTTAATGGACTGTTTCAGTGTGGTACCACATTACTACGTGATCCAAACCAGAAAAAACCCTGGATCTGTTCAACAGGTATGTGAAGAATGCGAAAGTGTGAGCCTGATGAGGGCATATCCCGGACCTAACAAAGACCTAACATGCGTTAGCCTCTGAAATATTGGTCGCAACCAGGTTTAATGGTCTCTTTCACGGTGGTACCGCATTACTACGTGATCGAAACCAAAAAAGGCCCAGAATCTGGCCATCAAGTATGAGAAATATGCGAAAGTATGAGCCTGATGAGTGCAAATCCCAGACCTAACCTAGACCTAACATGCGTTATCCTCTAAAATATTGACCGAGACCAGGTTTAGTCGACTGTTTCAGTGTGGTACCACATTACTACGTGATCCAAACCAGAAAAAGCCCAGGATCTGGCCATCAAGTATGAGAAATATGCGAAAGTATGAGCCTGATGAGAGCAAATCCCAGACCTAACCTAGACCTAACATGTGTTATCCTCTAAAATATTGATCGAAACCAGGTTTACTGGTCTGTTTCAGTGTGGTACCACATTACTGCGTGATCCAAACCAGAAAAAGCCCAGAATCTGGCCAACAAGTATGAGAAATATGCGAAAGTATGAGCCTGATGAGACCAAATCCCAGACCTAACCTAGACCTAACATGCGTTATCCTCCAAAATATTGATCGTGACCAGGTTTAGTCGACTGTTTCAGTGTGGTACCACATTACTATGTGATCCAAACCAGAAAAAACCCAGGATCTGGCCAACAAGGATGTGAAGAATGCGAAAGTATGAGACTGAAGAGGGCAAATCCCAGACCTAACCCAGACCTAACATGCGTTATCCTCTAAAATATTGATCGAGACCAGGATTAGTCGACTGTTTCAGTGTGGTCCCACATTACTACGTGATCCAAGCCAAAAAAAGCCCAGAATCTGGCCAACATGTATGAGAGATATGCGAAAGTATGAGCCTGATGAGTGCAAATCCCAGACCTAACCTAGACCTAACATGCGTTATCCTCTGAAATATTGGCCGAGACCAGGATTAGTCGACTGTTTCAGTATGGTACCACATAACTACGTGATCCAAACCAGTGAAAGCCCAGGATCTGGCCAAGAAGAATGAGAAATATGCGAAAGTATGACCATGATGAGAGCAAATCCCAGACCTAACCTAGACCTAACATGAGTTATCCTTTGAAATATTGACCCCGACTAGGTTTAATTGACTGTTTCAGAGTGGTACCACATTACCACGTGATCCAAACCAGAAAAAGCCCTGAATCTGGCCATCAAGTATGAGAAATATGCGAAAGTATGAGCCTGATGAGTGCAAATCCCAGACCTAACCTAGACCTAACATGTGTTATGCTCTAAAATATTGATCGAAACCAGGTTTAATGGTCTGTTTCAGTGTGGTACCACACTACTGCGTGATCCAAACTAAAAAAAGCCCAGAATCTGGCCATCAAGTATGAGAAACATGCGAAAGTATGAGCCTGATGAGAGCAAATCCCAGACCTAACCTAGACCTAAAATGAGTTATCCTTTGAAATGTTGACCCAGACTAGGTTTAATTGACAGTTTCAGTGTGGTACCACATTACCACGTGATCCAAACCAGAAAAAGCCCTTAATCTGGCCATCAAGTATGAGAAATATGCGAAAGTATGAGCCTGATGCGTGCAAATCCCAGACCTAACCTAGACCTAACATGTGTTATCCCCTAAAATATGGATCGAAACCAGGTTTAATGGCCTGTTTCAGTGTGGTACCACATTACTGCGTGATCCAAACTAAAAAAAGCCCAGAATCTGGCCATCAAGTATGAGAAACATGCGAAAGTATGAGCCTGATGAGAGCTAATCCCAGACCTAACCTAAACCTAACATGCGTTATCCTCTAAAATATTGACCGAGACCAGGTTTAGCCGACTGTTTCAGTGTGGTACCACATTACTACGTGATCCAAACCAGAAAAAGGCCAGGATCTGGCCATCAAGTATGAGAAATATGCGAAAGTATGAGCCTGATGAGTGCAAATCCGAGACCTAACCCAGACCTAACATGCGTTATCCTCTAAAATATTGATCGAGACCAGGATTAGTCGACTGTTTCAGTGTGGCACCACATTACTACGTGATCCAAACCAGAAAAAGCCCAGGATCTGGCCATCAAGTATGAGAAATATGCGAATGTATGAGCCTGATGAGAGCAAATCCCAGATCTAACCCAGACCTAACATGCGTTATCCACTAAAATATTGATCGAAACCAGGTTTAATGGACAGTTTCAGTGTGGTACCACATTACTACGTGATCCAAGCCAAAAAAAGCCCAGAATCTGGCCAACAAGTATCAGAAATATGCGAAAGTATGAGCCAGATGAATGCAAATCCCAGACCTAACCTAGACCTAACATGCGTTATCCTCTAAAATATTGACCGAGAGCAGCATTAGTCGACAGTTTCAGTGTGGTACCACATTACTACGTGATCCAAACCAGAAAAAGCCCAGGATCTGGCCATCAAGTATTAGGAATATGCGAATGTATGAGCCTGATGAGACCAAATCCCAGCCCTAACCTAGACCTAACATGCGTTATCCTCTAAAATATTGATCGTGACCAGGTTTAGTCGACAGTTTCAGTGTGGTACCACATTACTATGTGATCCAAACCAGAAAAAGGCCAGGATCTGGCCATCAAGTATGAGAAATATGCGAAAGTATGAGCCTGATGAGTGCAAATCCCAGACCGAACCTAGACCTAACATGCGTTGTCCTCAAAAATATTGGCCGAGACCAGGATTAGTCGACTGTTTCAGTGTGGTACCACATTACCACGTGATCCAAACCAGAAAAAACCCTGGATCTGTTCAACAGGTATGTGAAGAATGCGAAAGTGTGAGCCTGATGAGGGCAAATCCAAGGCCGAACCAAGACCTAATATGCGTTATCCTCTAAAATATTGATCGAAACCAGGTTTAATGGACTGTTTCAGTGTGGTACCACATAACTACGTGATCCAAACCAGTGAAAGCCCAGGATCTGGCCGACAAGAATGAGAAATATGCGAAAGTATGACCATGATGAGAGCAAATCCCAGAACTAACCTAGACCTAACATGAGTTATCCTTTGAAATGTTGACCCAGACTAGGTTTAATTGACTGTTTCAGTGTGGTACCACATTACCACGTGATCCAAACCAGAAAAAGCCCTGAATCTGGCCATCAAGTATGTGAAATATGCGAAAGTATGAGCCTGATGAGTGCAAATCCCAGACCTAACCTAGACCTTACATGTGTTATCCTCTAAAATACTGATCGAGACCAGGTTTAATTTGACTGTTTCAGTGTGGTACCACATAACTACGTGATCCTAACCAGTGAAAGCCCAGGATCTGGCCGACAAGAATGAGAAATATGCGAAAGTATGAGCCTGATGAGTACAAATCCCAGACCTAACCTAGACCTAACAAGCGTTATCCTCTAAAATATCGATCGAAACCAGGTTTAATCGACTGTTTCAGTGTGGTACCACATTACCACGTGATCCAAACTAGAAAAAACCCAGGTTCTGTTCACCAGGTATGTGAAGAATGCGATCGTGTGAGCCTGATGAGGGCAAATCCAAGGACGAACCAAGACCTAATATGCGTTATCCTCTAAAATATTGATCGAAACCAGGTTTAATGGACTGTTTCAGTGTGGTGCCACATTACCACTTGATCCAAACCAGAAAAAGCCCAGGATCTGGCCAACTAGTATGCGGAAAATGTGAATGTATGAGCTTGATGAGAGCAAATCCCAGACCTGACATAGACCTAACATGCGTTATCCTCTAAAATATTGACCGAGACCAGGTTTAGTCGACTGTTTCTGTGTGGCAGCACATTACTACGTGATCCAAACCAGAAAAAGCCCAGGATCTGGCAAACAATTATGAGAAATATGCGAATGTATGAGCCTGATGAGAGCAAATCCCAGACCTAACCTAGACCTAACATGAGTTATCCTTTGGAATATTGACCGCGACTAGGTTTAATTGACTGTTTCAGAGTGGTAACACATTACCACGTGATCCAAACCAGAAAAAGCCCTGAATCTGGCCATCAAGTATGAGAAATATGCGAAAGTATGAGCCTGATGAGAGCAAATCCCAGACCTAACCTACACCTAACATGTGTTATGCTCTAAAATATTGATCGAAACCAGGTTTAATGGTCTGTTTCAGTGTGGTACCACATTACTGCGTGATCCAAACTAAAAAAAGCCCAGACTCTGGCCATCAAGTATGAGAAACGTGCGAATGTATGAGCCTGATGAGAGCAAATCCCAGAACTAACATAGACCTAACATGCGTTATCCTCTAAAATATTGATCGAAACCAGGTTTAATGGACAGTTTCAGTGTGGTACCACATTACTACGTGATCCAAGCCAAAAAAAGCCCAGAATCTGGCCAACAAGTATGAGAAATATGCGAATGTATGAGCCTGATGCGTGCAAATCCCAGACCTAACCTGGACCTGACATGAGTTATCCTTTGAAATGTTGACCCAGACTAGATTTAATGGACTGTTTCAGTGTGGTACCACATTACCACGTGATCCAAACCAGAAAAAACCCTGGATCTGTTCAACAGGTATGTGAAGAATGCTAAAGTGTGACCCTGATGAGTGCAAATCCAAGGCCTCGCCTAGACCTAACATGTGTTATCCTCTAAAATATTGATCGTAACCAGGTTTAATGGCCTGTTTCAGTGCGGTACCACATTACCACTTGATCCAAACCAGAAAAAGCCCAGGATCTGTTCCCCAGGTATGTGAAGAATGCGAACGTGTGAGCCTGATGAGGGCAAATCCAAGGCCGAAACAAGACCTAACATGCGTTACCCTCTAAAATATTGATCGAAACCAGGTTTAATGGACTGTTTCAGTGTGGTACCACATTACCGCTTGATCCAAACCAGAAAAAGCCCAGGATCTGGCCAACAAGTATGCGGAAAATCTGAATGTATGAGCCTGATGAGAGCTAATCCCAGACCTAACATAGACCTAACATGCGTTATCCTCTAAAATATTGATCGAAACCAGGTATAATGGACAGTTTCAGTGTGGTACCACATTACTACGTGATGCAAGCCAAGAAAAGCCCAGAATCTGGGCTACAAGTATGAGAAATATGCGAAAGTATGAGCCTGATGAGTGCAAATCCCAGACCTAACCTAGACCTAACATGCGTTATCCTCTAAAATATTGACCGAGACCAGGATTAGTCGACAGTTTCAGTGAAGTACCACATTACTACGTGATCCAAACCAGAAAAAGCCCAGGATCTGGCCATCAAGTATGAGAAATATGCGAATGTATGAGCCTGATGAGAGCAAATCCCAGACCTAACCTAGACCTAACATGAGTTAACCCCTAAAATATTGACCGAGACCAGGATTAGTCGACTATTTCAGTGGGGTAACACATTACCACGTGACCCAAACCAGAAAAAACCCGGGATCTGTTCAACAAGTATGTGAAGAATGCGAAAGTATGAGTCTGATGAGGGCAAATCCAAGGCCTAACCGAGACCATAACATGCGTCATCCTCAAAAATATTGATCGAAACCAGGTTTAATGGACTGTTTCAGTGTGGTACCGCATTACTACGTGATCTAAACCATAAAAGGCCAAGAATCCGGCCATCAAGTATGAGAAATATGCGAAAGTATGAGCCTGATGAGTGCAAATCCCAGACCTAACCTAGACCTAACATGCGTTATCCTCTAAAATATTGACCGAGACCAGCATTAGTCGACTGTTTCAGTGTGGTACCACATTACTACGTGATCCAAACCAGAAAACGCCCAGGATCTGGCCATCAAGTATGAGAAATATGCGAATGTTTGAGCCTGACGAGAGCAAATCCCAGAACTAACATAGACCTAACATGCGTTATCCTCTAAAATATTGATCGAAACCAGGTTTAGTGGACTGTTTCAGTGTGGTACCACATTACTACGTGATCCAAGCCAAAAAAAGCCCAGAATCTGGCCAACAAGTATGAGAAATATGCGAAAGTATGAGCCTGATGAGTGCAAATCCCAGACCTAACCTAGACCTAACATGCGTTATCCTCTAAAATATTGATCATGACCAGGTTCAGTCGACTGTTTCAGTGTGGTACCACATTACTACGTGATCCAAACCAGAAGAAGCCCAGGCTCTGGCCATCAAGTATGAGAAATATGCGAATGTATGAGCCTGATGAGTGCAAATCCCAGACCTAACCTAGACCTAACATGCGTTATCCTCTAAAATATTGACCGAGACCAGGATTAGTCGACTGTTTCAGTGTGGTACCACATTACTATGTGATCGAAACCAGATAAAACCCAGGATCTGTTCCACAAGTATTTGAAGAATGCGGAAGTATGAGTCTGATGTGGGCAAATCCCAGGCCTGGCCTAGACATAACATGAGTTATCTTCTAAATTATTGATCAAAACCAGGTTTAATGGACAGTCTCAGTGTGGTACCACATTACTACGTGATCCAAGCCAAAAAAAGCCCAGAATCTGGACAAGAAGTATGAGAAATATGCGAAAGTATGAGCCTGATGAGAGCAAATCCCAGACCTAACCCAGACCTAACATGCGTTATCCTCTAAAATATTGACCGAGACCAGGTTTAATCGACTGTTTCAGTGTGGTCCCACATTACTACGTGATCCAAACCAGAAAAAGCCCAGGATCTGTCCATCAAGTATGAGAAATATGCGAAGGTATGAGCCCTATGAGTGCAAATCCCAGACCAAACCTAGACCTAACATGCGTTATCTTCGAAAATACTGACCGAGACCAGGATTAGTCGACTGTTTCAGAGTGGTACCACATTACTACGTGATCCAAACCAGAAAATGCCCAGGATCTGGCCATCAGGTATGAGAAATATGCGAATGTATGAGCCTGATGAGAGCAAATCCCAGACCTAACCTAGACCTAACATGAGTTATCCTTTGAAATGTTGACCCAGACTAGGTTTAATTGACTTTTTCAGTGTGGTACCACATTTCCACGTGATCCAAACGAGAAAAAGCCCTGAATCTGGCCATCAAGTATGAGAAATATGCGAAAGTATGAGCCTGATGCGTGCAAATCCCAGACCTAACCTAGACCTAACATGTGTTATCCTCTAAAATATTGATCGAAACCAGTTTTAGTGGTCTGTTTCAGTGTGGTACCACATTACTGCGTGATCCAAACTAAAAAAAGCCCAGAATCTGGCCATCAAGTATGAGAAACATGCGAAGGTATGAGCCTGATGAGAGCAAATCCCAGACCTAACCTAGACCTAACATGAGATAACCTTTGAAATGTTGTCCCAGACTAGGTTCAATTGACAGTTTCAGTGTAGTACCACATTACTACGTGATCCAAACCAGAAAGGCGCAGGATATGGCCAACAAGTACGAGAAATATGCGAAAGTATGAGCCTGTTGAGAGCAAATCCCAGACCTAACCTAGACCTAACATGCGTTATCGTCTAAAATATTGACCGAGACCAGGATTAGTCGACTGTTTCAGTGGGGTAACACATTACCACGTGACCCAAACCAGAAAAAACCCGGGATCTGTTCAACAAGTATGTGGAGAATGCGAAAGTATGAGTCTGATGAGGGCAAATCCAAGGCCTAACCTAGACCGAACATGCGTTATCCTCTAAAACATTGATCGAAACCAGGATTAATGGACTGTTTCAGTGTGGTGCCGCATTACTACGTGATCGAAACCAGAAAAAGACCAGAATCTGGCCATCAAGTATCAGAAATATGCGAAAGTATGAGCCTGATGAGAGCAAATCCCAGCCCTAACCTAGACCTAACTTGCGTTATCCTCTAAAATATTGATCGTGACCAGGTTTGATCGACTGTTTCAGTGAGGTACCACATTACTATGTGATCGAAACCAGATAAAACCCAGGATCTGTTCCACAAGTATTTGAAGAATACGGAAGTATGAGTCTGATGTGGGCAAATCCCAGGCCTGGCCTAGACATAACATGGGTTATCTTCTAAATTATTGATTAAAACCAGGTTTACTGGACTGTTTCAGTGTGGTACCACATTGCTACGTTATCCAAAGCAGTGAAAGCCCAGAATCTGGCCAACAAGTATGAGAAATATGCGAAATCATGAGCCTGATGAGGCGCAAATCCTAGACCTAACCGAGACCATAACATGCGTTATCCTCAAAAATATTGATCGTAACCAGGTTTAATGGACTGTTTCAGTGTGGTACCGCATTACTACGTGATCTAAACCATAAAAGGCCAAGAATCCGGCCATCAAGTATGAGAAATATGCGAAAGTATGAGCCTGATGAGTGCAAATCCCAGACCTAACCTAGACCTAACATGCGTTATCCTCTAAAATATTGACCGAGACCAGGATTAGTCGACTGTTTCAGTGTGGTACCACATTACTACGTGATCCAAACCAGAAAACGCCCAGGATCTGGCCATCAAGTATGAGAAATATGCGAATGTTTGAGCCTGATGAGAGCAAATCCCAGAACTAACATAGACCTAACATGCGTTATCCTCTAAAATATTGATCAAAACCAGGTTTAGTGGACAGTTTCAGTGTGGTACCACATTACTACGTGATGCATGCCAAAAAAAGCCCAGAATCTGGCCAACAAGTATGAGAAATGTGCGAAAGTATGAGCCTGATGAGTGCAAATCCCAGACCTAACCTAGACCTAACATGCGTTATCCTCTAAAATATTGACCGAGACCAGGATTAGTCGACTGTTTCAGTGTGGTACCACATTACTACGTGATCCAAGCCAAAAAAAGCCCAGAATCTGGCCAACAAGTATGAGAAATATGCGAAAGTATGAGCCTGATGAGTGCAAATCCCAGACCTAACCTAGACCTAACATGCGTTATCCTCTAAAATATTGATCATGACCAGGTTCAGTCGACTGTTTCAGTGTGGTACCACATTACTACGTGATCCAAACCAGAAGAAGCCCAGGCTCTGGCCATCAAGTATGAGAAATATGCGAATGTATGAGCCTGATGAGTGCAAATCCCAGACCTAACCTGGACCTAACATGAGTTATCCTTTGAAATGTTGACCCAGACTAGGTTTAATGGACTGTTTCAGTGTGGTACCACATTACCACGTGATCCAAACCAGAAAAAACCCTGGATCTGTTCACCAGGTATGTGAAGAATGCGAACGTGTGAGCCTGATGAGGGCAAATCCAAGGCCGAACCAAGACCTAACATGCGTTACCCTCTAAAATATTGATCGAAACCAGGTTTAATGGACTGTTTCAGTGTGGTACCACATTACCACTTGATCCAGAAAAAGCCCAGGATCTGGCCAACAAGTATGCGGAAAATCTGAATGTATGAGCCTGATGAGAGCTAATCCCAGACCTAACATAGACCTAACATGCGTTATCCTCTAAAATATTGACCGAGACCAGGATTAGTCGACAGTTTCAGTGAAGTACCACATTACTACGTGATCCAAACCAGAAATAGCCCAGGATCTGGCCATCAAGTATGAGAAATATGCAAATGTATGAGCCTGATGAGAGCAAATCCCAGACCTAACCTAGACCTAACATGAGTTAACCCCTAAAATATTGACCCAGACCAGGATTAGTCGACTGTTTCAGTGGGGTAACACATTACCACGTGACCCAAACCAGAAAAAACCCGGGATCTGTTCAACAAGTATGTGAAGAATGCGAAAGTATGAGTCTGATGAGGGCAAATCCAAGGACTAACCTAGACCTAACATGCGTTATCCTCTAAAACATTAATCGAAACCAGGTTTAATGGACTGTTTCAGTGTGGTACCGCATTACTACGTGATCGAAACCAGAAAAAGACCAGAATCTGGCCATCAAGTATCAGAAATATGCGAAAGTATGAGCCTGATGAGAGCAAATCCCAGCCTTAACCTAGACCTAACTTGCGTTATCCTCTAAAATATTGATCGTGACCAGGTTCAGTCGACTGTTTCAGTGTGGTACCACATTACTATGTGATCGAAACCAGATAAAACCCAGGATCTGCTCCACAAGTATTTGAAGAATGCGGAAGTATGAGTCTGATGTGGGCAAATCCCAGGCCTGGCCTAGACATAACATGAGTTATCTTCTAAATTATTGATCAAAACCAGGTTTAATGGACTGTTTCAATGTGGTACCACATTGCTACGTGGTCCAAAGCAGTGAAAGCCCAGAATCTGGCCAACAAGTATGAGAAATATGCGAAAGTATGAGCCTGATGAGAGCAAATCCCAGACCTGACATAGACCTAACATGCGTTATCCTCTAAAATATTGATCGAAACCAGGTTTAATGGTCTGTTTCAGTGTGGTACCACATTACTGCGTGATCCAAACTAAAAAAAGCCCAGACTCTGGCCATCAAGTATGAGAAACATGCGAATGTATGAGCCTGATGAGAGCAAATCCCAGAACTAACATAGACCTAACATGCGTTATCCTCTAAAATATTGATCGAAACCAGGTTTAATGGACAGTTTCAGTGTGGTACCACACTACTACGTGATCCAAGCCAAAAAAAGCCCAGAAACTGGCCAACAAGTATGAGAAATATGCGAATGTATGAGCCTGATGAGTGCAAATCCCAGACCTAACCTGGACCTGACATGAGTTATCCTTTGAAATGTTGACCCAGACTAGATTTAATGGACTGTTTCAGTGTGGTACCACATTACCACGTGATCCAAGCCAGAAAAAACCCTGGATCTGTTCAACAGGTATGTGAAGAATGCTAAAGTGTGACCCTGATGAGTGCAAATCCAAGGCCTCGCCTAGACCTAACATGTGTTATCCTCTAAAATATTGATCGTAACCAGGTTTAATGGCCTGTTTCAGTGTGGTACCACATTACCACTTGATCCAAACCAGAAAAAGCCCAGGATCTGTTCACCAGGTATGTGAAGAATGCGAATGTATGAGTCTGATGAGAGCAAATCCCAGACCTAACCTAGACCTAACATGAGTTAACCCCTAAAATATTGACCGAGACCAGGATTAGTCGACTATTTCAGTGGGGTAACACACTACCACGTGACCCAAACCAGAAAAAACCCGGGATCTGTTCAACAAGTATGTGAAGAATGCGAAAGTATGAGTCTGATGAGGGCAAATCCAAGGCCTAACCTAGACCTAACATGCGTTATCCTCTAAAACATTAATCGAAACCAGGTTTAATGGACTGTTTCAGTGTGGTACCGCATTACTACGTGATCGAAACCAGAAAAGGACCAGAATCTGGACAAGAAGTATGAGAAATATGCGAAAGTATGAGCCTGATGAGAGCAAATCCCAGACCTAACCCAGACCTAACATGCGTTATCCTCTAAAATATTGACCGAGACCAGGTTTAATCGACTGTTTCAGTGTGGTCCCACATTACTACGTGATCCAAACCAGAAAAAGCCCAGGATCTGGCCATCAAGTATGAGAAATATGCGAAAGTATGAGCCCGATGAGTGCAAATCCCAGATCAAACCTAGACCTAACATGCGTTATCTTCGAAAATACTGACCCAGACCAGGATTAGTCGACTGTTTCAGTGTAATACCACATTACTACGTGATCCAAACCAGAAAGGCGCAGGATATGGCCAACAAGTACGAGAAATATGCGAAAGTATGAGCCTGTTGAGAGCAAATCCCAGACCTAACCTAGACCTAACATGCGTTATCCTCTAAAATATTGACCGAGACCAGGATTAGTCGACAGTTTCAGTGAAGTACCACATTACTACGTGATCCAAACCAGAAAAAACCCGGGATCTGTTCAACAAGTATGTGAAGAATGCGAAAGTATGAGTCTGATGAGGGCAAATCCAAGGCCTAACCTAGACCTAACATGCGTTATCCTCTAAAACATTAATCGAAACCAGGTTTAATGGACTGTTTCAGTGTGGTACCGCATTGCTACGTGATCGAAACCAGAAAAAGACCAGAATCTGGCCATCAAGTATCAGAAATATGCGAAAGTATGAGCCTGATGAGAGCAAATCCCAGCCTTAACCTAGACCTAACTTGCGTTATCCTCTAAAATATTGATCGTGACCAGGTTCAGTCGACTGTTTCAGTGTGGTACCACATTACTATGTGATCGAAACCAGATAAAACCCAGGATCTGCTCCACAAGTATTTGAAGAATGCGGAAGTATGAGTCTGATGTGGGCAAATCCCAGGCCTGGCCTAGACATAACATGAGTTATCTTCTAAATTATTGATCAAAACCAGGTTTAATGGACTGTTTCAATGTGGCACCACATTGCTACGTGGTCCAAAGCAGTGAAAGCCCAGAATCTGGCCAACAAGTATGAGAAATATGCGAAAGTATGAGCCTGATGAGAGCAAATCCCAGACCTGACATAGACCTAACATGCGTTATCCTCTAAAATATTGATCGAAACCAGGTTTAATGGACAGTCTCAGTGTGGTACCACATTACTACGTGATCCAAGCCAAAAAAAGCCCAGAATCTGGACAAGAAGTATGAGAAATATGCGAAAGTATGAGCCTGATGAGAGCAAATCCCAGACCTAACCCAGACCTAACATGCGTTGTCCTCTAAAATATTGACCGAGACCAGGTTTAATCGACTGTTTCAGTGTGGTCCCACATTACTACGTGATCCAAACCAGAAAAAGCCCAGGATCTGGCCATCAAGTATGAGAAATATGCGAAAGTATGAGACCGATGAGTGCAAATCCCAGACCTAACCTAGACCTA
The DNA here is from genome assembly GCF_051014445.1 of Colletes latitarsis. Taxonomy (NCBI): domain Eukaryota; kingdom Metazoa; phylum Arthropoda; class Insecta; order Hymenoptera; family Colletidae; genus Colletes; species Colletes latitarsis. The sequence continues at coordinate 6,961,231 of NC_135137.1, forward strand.
ACATGCGTTATCCTCTATAATATTGACCGAGACCAGGATTAGTCGACAGTTTCAGTGAAGTACCACATTACTACGTGATCCAAACCAGAAAAAACCCGGGATCTGTTCAACAAGTATGTGAAGAATGCGAAAGTATGAGTCTGATGAGGGCAAATCCAAGGCCTAACCTAGACCTAACATGCGTTATCCTCTAAAACATTAATCGAAACCAGGTTTAATGGACTGTTTCAGTGTGGTACCGCATTACTACGTGATCGAAACCAGAAAAAGACCAGAATCTGGCCATCAAGTATCAGAAATATGCGAAAGTATGAGCCTGATGAGAGCAAATCCCAGCCCTAACCTAGACCTAACTTGCGTTATCCTCTAAAATATTGATCGTGACCAGGTTTAATCGACTGTTTCAGTGTGGTACCACATTACTATGTGATCGAAACCAGATAAAACCCAGGATCTGTTCCACAAGTATTTGAAGAATGCGGAAGTATGAGTCTGATGTGGGCAAATCCCAGGCCTGGTCTAGACATAACATGGGTTATCTTCTAAATTATTGATTAAAACCAGGTGTACTGGACTGTTTCAGTGTGGTACCACATTGCTACGTTATCCAAAGCAGTGAAAGCCCAGAGTCTGGCCAACAAGTATGAGAAATATGCGAAATCATGAGCCTGATGAGGCGCAAATCCTAGACCTAACCGAGACCATAACATGCGTTATCCTCAAAAATATTGATCGAAACCAGGTTTAATGGACTGTTTCAGTGTGGTACCGCATTACTACGTGATCCAAGCCAAAAAAAGCCCAGAATCTGGCCAACAAGTATGAGAAATTTGCGAAAGTATGAGCCTGATGAGTGCAAATCCCAGACCTAACCTAGACCAAACATGCGTTATCCTCTAAAATATTAATCATGACCAGGTTCAGTCGACTGTTTCAGTGTGGTACCACATTACTACGTGATCCAAACCAGAAGAAGCCCAGGCTCTGGCCATCAAGTATGAGAAATATGCGAATGTATGAGCCTGATGAGTGCAAATCCCAGACCTAACCTAGACCTAACATGCGTTATCCTCTAAAATATTGACCGAGACCAGGATTAGTCGACAGTTTCAGTGAAGTACCACATTACTACGTGATCCAAACCAGAAAAAACCCGGGATCTGTTCAACAAGTATGTGAAGAATGCGAAAGTATGAGTCTGATGAGGGCAAATCCAAGGCCTAACCTAGACCTAACATGCGTTATCCTCTAAAACATTAATCGAAACCAGGTTTAATGGACTGTTTCAGTGTGGTACCGCATTACTACGTGATCGAAACCAGAAAAAGACCAGAATCTGGCCATCAAGTATCAGAAATATGCGAAAGTATGAGCCTGATGAGAGCAAATCCCAGCCTTAACCTAGACCTAACTTGCGTTATCCTCTAAAATATTGATCGTGACCAGGTTCAGTCGACTGTTTCAGTGTGGTACCACATTACTATGTGATCGAAACCAGATAAAACCCAGGATCTGTTCCACAAGTATTTGAAGAATGCGGAAGTATGAGTCTGATGTGGGCAAATCCCAGGCCTGGCCTAGACATAACATGAGTTATCTTCTAAATTATTGATCAAAACCAGGTTTAATGGACTGTTTCAATGTGGTACCACATTGCTACGTGGTCCAAAGCAGTGAAAGCCCAGAATCTGGCCAACAAGTATGAGAAATATGCGAAAGTATGAGCCTGATGAGAGCAAATCCCAGACCTGACATAGACCTAACATGCGTTATCCTCTAAAATATTGATCGAAACCAGGTTTAATGGACAGTCTCAGTGTGGTACCACATTACTACGTGATCCAAGCCAAAAAAAGCCCAGAATCTGGACAAGAAGTATGAGAAATATGCGAAAGTATGAGCCTGATGAGAGCAAATCCCAGACCTAACCCAGACCTAACATGCGTTATCCTCTAAAATATTGACCGAGACCAGGTTTAATCGACTGTTTCAGTGTGGTCCCACATTACTACGTGATCCAAACCAGAAAAAACCCGGGATCTGTTCAACAAGTATGTGGAGAATGCGAAAGTATGAGTCTGATGAGGGCAAATCCAAGGCCTAACCTAGACCGAACATGCGTTATCCTCTAAAACATTGATCGAAACCAGGATTAATGGACTGTTTCAGTGTGGTGCCGCATTACTACGTGATCGAAACCAGAAAAAGACCAGAATCTGGCCATCAAGTATCAGAAATATGCGAAAGTATGAGCCTGATGAGAGCAAATCCCAGCCCTAACCTAGACCTAACTTGCGTTATCCTCTAAAATATTGATCGTGACCAGGTTTAATCGACTGTTTCAGTGTGGTACCACATTACTATGTGATCGAAACCAGATAAAACCCAGGATCTGTTCCACAAGTATTTGAAGAATGCGGAAGTATGAGTCTGATGAGGGCAAATCCTAGACCTAACCGAGACCATAACATGCGTTATCCTCAAAAATATTGATCGAAACCAGGTTTAATGGACTGTTTCAGTGTGGTACCACATTACTACGTGATCTAAACCATAAAAGGCCAAGAATCCGGCCATCAAGTATGAGAAATATGCGAAAGTATGAGCCTGATGAGTGCAAATCCCAGACCTAACCTAGACCTAACATGCGTTATCCTCTAAAATATTGATTAAAACCAGGTTTACTGGACTGTTTCAGTGTGGTACCACATTACTGCGTGATCCAAACTAAAAAAAGCCCAGAATCTGGCCATCAAGTATGAGAAACATGCGAAAGTATGAGCCTGATGAGAGCAAATCCCAGACCTAACCTAGACCTAACATGAGATAACCTTTGAAATGTTGACCCAGACTAGGTTCAATTGACAGTTTCAGTGTAGTACCACATTACTACGTGATCCAAACCAGAAAGGCGCAGGATATGGCCAACAAGTACGAGAAATATGCGAAAGTATGAGCCTGTTGAGAGCAAATCCCAGACCTAACCTAGACCTAACATGCGTTATCGTCTAAAATATTGACCGAGACCAGGATTAGTCGACTGTTTCAGTGGGGTAACACATTACCACGTGACCCAAACCAGAAAAAACCCGGGATCTGTTCAACAAGTATGTGGAGAATGCGAAAGTATGAGTCTGATGAGGGCAAATCCTAGACCTAACCGAGACCATAACATGCGTTATCCTCAAAAATATTGATCGAAACCAGGTTTAATGGACTGTTTCAGTGTGGTACCACATTACTACGTGATCTAAACCATAAAAGGCCAAGAATCCGGCCATCAAGTATGAGAAATATGCGAAAGTATGAGCCTGATGAGTGCAAATCCCAGACCTAACCTAGACCTAACATGCGTTATCCTCTAAAATATTGACCGAGACCAGGACTAGTCGACTGTTTCAGTGTGGTACCACATTACTACGTGATCCAAACCAGAAAACGCCCAGGATCTGGCCATCAAGTATGAGAAATATGCGAAAGTATGAGCCTGATGAGTGCAAATCCCAGACCTAACCTAGACCTAACATGCGTTATCCTCTAAAATATTGACCGAGACCAGGATTAGTCGACTGTTTCAGAGTGGTACCACATTACTACGTGATCCAAACCAGAAAATGCCCAGGATCTGGCCATCAGGTATGAGAAATATGCGAATGTATGAGCCTGATGAGAGCAAATCCCAGACCTAACCTAGACCTAACATGAGTTATCCTTTGAAATGTTGACCCAGACTAGGTTTAATTGACTTTTTCAGTGTGGTACCACATTTCCACGTGATCCAAACCAGAAAAAGCCCTGAATCTGGCCATCAAGTACGAGAAATATGCGAAAGTATGAGCCTGATGCGTGCAAATCCCAGACCTAACCTAGACCTAACATGTGTTATCCTCTAAAATATTGATCGAAACCAGGTTTAGTGGTCTGTTTCAGTGTGGTACCACATTACTGCGTGATCCAAACTAAAAAAAGCCCAGAATCTGGCCATCAAGTATGAGAAACATGCGAAAGTATGAGCCTGATGAGAGCAAATCCCAGACCTAACCTAGACCTAACATGAGATAACCTTTGAAATGTTGACCCAGACTAGGTTCAATTGACAGTTTCAGTGTAGTACCACATTACTACGTGATCCAAACCAGAAAGGCGCAGGATATGGCCAACAAGTACGAGAAATATGCGAAAGTATGAGCCTGTTGAGAGCAAATCCCAGACCTAACCTAGACCTAACATGCGTTATCCTCTAAAATATTGACCGAGACCAGGATTAGTCGACAGTTTCAGTGAAGTACCACATTACTACGTGATCCAAACCAGAAAAAACCCGGGATCTGTTCAACACGTATGTGAAGAATGCGAAAGTATGAGTCTGATGAGGGCAAATCCAAGGCCTAACCTAGACCTAACATGCGTTATCCTCTAAAACATTAATCGAAACCAGGTTTAATGGACTGTTTCAGTGTGGTACCGCATTACTGCGTGATCGAAACCAGAAAAAGACCAGAATCTGGCCATCAAGTATCAGAAATATGCGAAAGTATGAGCCTGATGAAAGCAAATCCCAGCCTTAACCTAGACCTAACTTGCGTTATCCTCTAAAATATTGATCGTGACCAGGTTCAGTCGACTGTTTCAGTGTGGTACCACATTACTATGTGATCGAAACCAGATAAAACCCAGGATCTGTTCCACAAGTATTTGAAGAATGCGGAAGTATGAGTCTGATGTGGGCAAATCCCAGGCCTGACCTAGACATAACATGAGTTATCTTCTAAATTATTGATCAAAACCAGGTTTAATGGACTGTTTCAATGTGGTACCACATTGCTACGCGGTCCAAAGCAGTGAAAGCCCAGAATCTGGCCAACAAGTATGAGAAATATGCGAAAGTATGAGCCTGATGAGAGCAAATCCCAGACCTGACATAGACCTAACATGCGTTATCCTCTAAAATATTGATCGAAACCAGGTTTAATGGACAGTCTCAGTGTGGTACCACATTACTACGTGATCCAAGCCAAAAAAAGCCCACAATCTGGACAAGAAGTATGAGAAATATGCGAAAGTATGAGCCTGATGAGAGCAAATCCCAGACCTAACCCAGACCTAACATGCGTTATCCTCTAAAATATTGACCGAGACCAGGCTTAATCGACTGTTTCAGTGTGGTCCCACATTACTACGTGGTCCAAACCAGAAAAAGCCCAGGATCTGGCCATCAAGTATGAGAAATATGCGAAAGTATGTGCCCGATGAGTGCAAATCCCAGGCCAAACCTAGACCTAACATGCGTTATCTTCGAAAATACTGACCGAGACCAGGATTAGTCGACTGTTTCAGAGTGGTACCACATTACTACGTGATCCAAACCAGAAAATGCCCAGGATCTGGCCATCAGGTATGAGAAATATGCAAATGTATGAGCCTGATGAGAGCAAATCCCAGACCTAACCTAGACCTAACATGAGTTATCCTTTGAAATGTTGACCCAGACTAGGTTTAATTGACTTTTTCAGTGTGGTACCACATTTCCACGTGATCCAAACCAGAAAAAGCCCTGAATCTGGCCATCAAGTATGAGAAATATGCGAAAGTATGAGCCTGATGCGTGCAAATCCCAGACCTAACCTAGACCTAACATGTGTTATCCTCTAAAATATTGATCGAAACCAGGTTTAGTGGTCTGTTTCAGTGTGGTACCACATTACTGCGTGATCCAAACTAAAAAAAGCCCAGAATCTGGCCATCAAGTATGAGAAACATGCGAAAGTATGAGCCTGATGAGAGCAAATCCCAGACCTAACCTAGACCTAACATGAGATAACCTTTGAAATGTTGACCCAGACTAGGTTCAATTGACAGTTTCAGTGTAGTACCACATTACTACGTGATCCAAACCAGAAAGGCGCAGGATATGGCCAACAAGTACGAGAAATATGCGAAAGTATGAGCCTGTTGAGAGCAAATCCCAGACCTAACCTAGACCTAACATGCGTTATCGTCTAAAATATTGACCGAGACCAGGAATAGTCGACTGTTTCAGTGGGGTAACACATTACCACGTGACCCAAACCAGAAAAAACCCGGGATCTGTTCAACAAGTATGTGGAGAATGCGAAAGTATGAGTCTGATGAGGGCAAATCCTAGACCTAACCGAGACCATAACATGCGTTATCCTCAAAAATATTGATCGAAACCAGGTTTAATGGACTGTTTCAGTGTGGTACCGCATTACTACGTGATCTAAACCATAAAAGGCCAAGAATCCGGCCATCAAGTATGAGAAATATGCGAAAGTATGAGCCTGATGAGTGCAAATCCCAGACCTAACCTAGACCTAACATGCGTTATCCTCTAAAATATTGACCGAGACCAGGACTAGTCGACTGTTTCAGTGTGGTACCACATTACTACGTGATCCAAACCAGAAAACGCCCAGGATCTGGCCATCAAGTGTGAGAAATATGCGAAAGTATGAGCCTGATGAGTGCAAATCCCAGACCTAACCTAGACCTAACATGCGTTATCCTCTAAAATATTGACCGAGACCAGGATTAGTCGACTGTTTCAGAGTGGTACCACATTACTACGTGATCCAAACCAGAAAATGCCTAGGATCTGGCCATCAGGTATGAGAAATATGCGAATCTATGAGCCTGATGAGAGCAAATCCCAGACCTAACCTAGACCTAACATGAGTTATCCTTTGAAATGTTGACCCAGACTAGGTTTAATTGACTTTTTCAGTGTGGTACCACATTTCCACGTGATCCAAACCAGAAAAAGCCCTGAATCTGGCCATCAAGTACGAGAAATATGCGAAAGTATGAGCCTGATGCGTGCAAATCCCAGACCTAACCTAGACCTAACATGTGTTATCCTCTAAAATATTGATCGAAACCAGGTTTAGTGGTCTGTTTCAGTGTGGTACCACATTACTGCGTGATCCAAACTAAAAAAAGCCCAGAATCTGGCCATCAAGTATGAGAAACATGCGAAAGTATGAGCCTGATGAGAGCAAATCCCAGACCTAACCTAGACCTAACATGAGATAACCTTTGAAATGTTGACCCAGACTAGGTTCAATTGACAGTTTCAGTGTAGTACCACATTACTACGTGATCCAAACCAGAAAGGCGCAGGATATGGCCAACAAGTACGAGAAATATGCGAAAGTATGAGCCTGTTGAGAGCAAATCCCAGACCTAACCTAGACCTAACATGCGTTATCCTCTAAAATATTGACCGAGACCAGGATTAGTCGACAGTTTCAGTGAAGTACCACATTACTACGTGATCCAAACCAGAAAAAACCCGGGATCTGTTCAACAAGTATGTGAAGAATGCGAAAGTATGAGTCTGATGAGGGCAAATCCAAGGCCTAACCTAGACCTAACATGCGTTATCCTCTAAAACATTAATCGAAACCAGGTTTAATGGACTGTTTCAGTGTGGTACCGCATTACTGCGTGATCGAAACCAGAAAAAGACCAGAATCTGGCCATCAAGTATCAGAAATATGCGAAAGTATGAGCCTGATGAAAGCAAATCCCAGCCTTAACCTAGACCTAACTTGCGTTATCCTCTAAAATATTGATCGTGACCAGGTTCAGTCGACTGTTTCAGTGTGGTACCACATTACTATGTGATCGAAACCAGATAAAACCCAGGATCTGTTCCACAAGTATTTGAAGAATGCGGAAGTATGAGTCTGATGTGGGCAAATCCCAGGCCTGACCTAGACATAACATGAGTTATCTTCTAAATTATTGATCAAAACCAGGTTTAATGGACTGTTTCAATGTGGTACCACATTGCTACGCGGTCCAAAGCAGTGAAAGCCCAGAATCTGGCCAACAAGTATGAGAAATATGCGAAAGTATGAGCCTGATGAGAGCAAATCCCAGACCTGACATAGACCTAACATGCGTTATCCTCTAAAATATTGATCGAAACCAGGTTTAATGGACAGTTTCAGTGTGGTACCACATTACTACGCGATGCAAGCCAAGAAAAGCCCAGAATCTGGGCTACAAGTATGAGAAATATGCGAAAGTATGAGCCTGATGAGTGCAAATCCCAGATCTAACCTAGACCTAACATGCGTTATCCTCTAAAATATTGACCGAGACCAGGATTAGTCGACAGTTTCAGTGAAGTACCACATTACTACGTGATCCAAACCAGAAATAGCCCAGGATCTGGCCATCAAGTATGAGAAATATGCGAAAGAATGAGCCCGATGAGTGCAAATCCCAGACCAAACCTAGACCTAACATGCGTTATCTTCGAAAATACTGACCGAGACCAGGATTAGTCGACTGTTTCAGAGTGGTACCACATTGCTACGTGATCCAAACCAGCAAAGGCCCAGGATCTGGCCATCAGGTATGAGAAATATGCGAATGTATGAGCCTGATGAGAGCAAATCCCAGACTTAACCTAGACCTAACATGAGTTATCCTTTGAAATGTTGTCCCAGACTAGGTTTAATTGACTGTTTCAGTGTGGTACCACATTTCCACGTGATCCAAACCAGAAAAAGCCCTGAATCTGGCCACCAAGTATGAGAAATATGCGAAAGTATGAGCCTGATGCGTGCAAATCCCAGACCTAACCTAGACCTAACATGTGTTATCCTCTAAAATATTGATCGAAACCAGGTTTAGTGGTCTGTTTCAGTGTGGTACCACATTACTGCGTGATCCAAACTAAAAAAAGCCTAGAATCTGGCCATCAAGTATGAGAAACATGCGAAAGTATGAGCCTGATGAGAGCAAATCCCAGACCTAACCTAGACCTAACATGAGATAACCTTTGAAATGTTGACCCAGACTAGGTTCAATTGACAGTTTCAGTGTAGTACCACATTACTACGTGAGCCAAACCAGAAAGGCGCAGGATATGGCCAACAAGTACGAGAAATATGCGAAAGTATGAGCCTGTTGAGAGCAAATCCCAGACCTAACCTAGACCTAACATGCGTTATCGTCTAAAATATTGACCGAGACCAGGATTAGTCGACTGTTTCAGTGGGGTAACACATTACCACGTGACCCAAACCAGAAAAAACCCGGGATCTGTTCAACAAGTATGTGGAGAATGCGAAAGTATAAGTCTGATGAGGGCAAATCCTAGACCTAACCGAGACCATAACATGCGTTATCCTCAAAAATATTGATCGAAACCAGGTTTAAGGGACTGTTTCAGTGTGGTACCGCATTACTACGTGATCTAAACCATAAAAGGCCAAGAATCCGGCCATCAAGTATGAGAAATATGCGAAAGTATGAGCCTGATGAGTGCAAATCCCAGACCTAACCTAGACCTAACATGCGTTATCCTCTAAAAAATTGACCGAGACCAGGATTAGTCGACTGTTTCAGTGTGGTACCACATTACTACGTGATCCAAACCAGAAAACGCCCAGGATCTGGCCATCAAGTATGAGAAATATGCGAATGTTTGAGCCTGATGAGAGCAAATCCCAGAACTAACATAGACCTAACATGCGTTATCCTCTAAAATATTGATCGAAACCAGGTTTAGTGGACAGTTTCAGTGTGGTACCACATTACTACGTGATGCATGCCAAAAAAAGCCCAGAATCTGGCCAACAAGTATGAGAAATGTGCGAAAGTATGAGCCTGATGAGTGCAAATCCCAGACCTAACCTAGACCTAACATGCGTTATCCTCTAAAATATTGACCGAGACCAGGATTAGTCGACTGTTTCAGTGTGGTACCACATTACTACGTGATCCAAGCCAAAAAAAGCCCAGAATCTGGCCAACAAGTATGAGAAATATGCGAAAGTATGAGCCTGATGAGTGCAAATCCCAGACCTAACCTAGACCTAACATGCGTTATCCTCTAAAATATTGATCATGACCAGGTTCAGTCGACTGTTTCAGTGTGGTACCACATTTCTACGTGATCCAAACCAGAAGAAGCCCAGGCTCTGGCCATCAAGTATGAGAAATATGCGAATGTATGAGCCTGATGAGTGCAAATCCCAGACCTAACCTGGACCTAACATGAGTATTCCTTTGAAATGTTGACCCAGACTAGGTTTAATGGACTGTTTCAGTGTGGTACCACATTACCACGTGATCCAAACCAGAAAAAACCCAGGATCTGGCCAACAAGTATGCGGAAAATCTGAATGTATGAGCCTGATGAGAGCTAATCCCAGACCTAACATAGACCTAACATGCGTTATCCTCTAAAATATTGATCGAAACCAGGTTTAATGGACAGTTTCAGTGTGGTACCACATTACTACGCGATGCAAGCCAAGAAAAGCCCAGGATCTGTTCACCAGGTATGTGAAGAATGCGAACGTGTGAGCCTGATGAGGGCAAATCCAAGGCCGAACCAAGACCTAACATGCGTTACCCTCTAAAATATTGATCGAAACCAGGTTTAATGGACTGTTTCAGTGTGGTACCACATTACCACTTGATCCAAACCAGAAAAAGCCCAGGATCTGGCCAACAAGTATGCGGAAAATCTGAATGTATGAGCCTGATGAGAGCTAATCCCAGACCTAACATAGACCTAACATGCGTTATCCTCTAAAATATTGATCGAAACCAGGTTTAATGGACAGTTTCAGTGTGGTACCACATTACTACGCGATGCAAGCCAAGAAAAGCCCAGAATCTGGGCTACAAGTATGAGAAATATGCGAAAGTATGAGCCTGATGAGTGCAAATCCCAGATCTAACCTAGACCTAACATGCGTTATCCTCTAAAATATTGACCGAGACCAGGATTAGTCGACAGTTTCAGTGAAGTACCACATTACTACGTGATCCAAACCAGAAATAGCCCAGGATCTGGCCATCAAGTATGAGAAATATGCGAAAGAATGAGCCCGATGAGTGCAAATCCCAGACCAAACCTAGACCTAACATGCGTTATCTTCGAAAATACTGACCGAGACCAGGATTAGTCGACTGTTTCAGAGTGGTACCACATTGCTACGTGATCCAAACCAGCAAATGCCCAGGATCTGGCCATCAGGTATGAGAAATATGCGAATGTATGAGCCTGATGAGAGCAAATCCCAGACTTAACCTAGACCTAACATGAGTTATCCTTTGAAATGTTGTCCCAGACTAGGTTTAATTGACTGTTTCAGTGTGGTACCACATTTCCACCTGATCCAAACCAGAAAAAGCCCTGAATCTGGCCACCAAGTATGAGAAATATGCGAAAGTATGAGCCTGATGCGTGCAAATCCCAGACCTAACCTAGACCTAACATGTGTTATCCTCTAAAATATTGATCGAAACCAGGTTTAGTGGTCTGTTTCAGTGTGGTACCACATTACTGCGTGGTCCAAACTAAAAAAAGCCCAGAATCTGGCCATCAAGTATGAGAAACATGCGAAAGTATGAGCCTGATGAGAGCAAATCCCAGACCTAACCTAGACCTAACATGAGATAACCTTTGAAATGTTGACCCACACTAGGTTCAATTGACAGTTTCAGTGTAGTACCACATTACTACGTGATCCAAACCAGAAAGGCGCAGGATATGGTCAACAAGTACGAGAAATATGCGAAAGTATGAGCCTGTTGAGAGCAAATCCCAGACCTAACCTAGACCTAACATGCGTTATCCTCTAAAATATTGACCGAGACCAGGTTTAGCCGACTGTTTCAGTGTGGTACCACATTACTACGTGATCCAAACCAGAAAAAGGCCAGGATCTGGTCATCAAGTATGAGAAATATGCGAAAGTATGAGCCTGATGAGTGCAAATCCGAGACCTAACCCAGACCTAACATGCGTTATCCTCTAAAATATTGACCGAGACCAGGTTTAGTGGACTGTTTCAGTGTGGTACCACTTTACTACGTGATCCAAACCAGAAAAAGCCCAGGATCTGGCCAACAAGTATCAGAAATATGCGAAAGTATGAGCCAGATGAATGCAAATCCCAGACCTAACCTAGACCTAACATGCGTTATCCTCTAAAATATTGACCGAGAGCAGCATTAGTCGACAGTTTCAGTGTGGTACCACATTACTACGTGATCCAGACCAGAAAACCCCAAGATCTGGCCATCAAGTATTAGAAACATGCGAATGTATGAGCCTGATGAGACCAAATCCCAGCCCTACCCTAGACCTAACATGCGTTATCCTCTAAAATATTGATCGTGACCAGGTTTAGTCGTCTGTTTCAGTGTGGTACCACATTACTATGTGATCCATACCAGAAAAAACCCAGGATCTGGCCAACAAGGATGTGAAGAATGCGAAATTATGAGACTGAAGAGGGCAAATCCCAGACCTAACCTAGACCTAACATGCGTTATCCTCTAAAATATTGATCGAGACCAGGATTAGTCGACTGTTTCAGTGTGGTCCCACATTCCTACGTGATCCAAGCCAAAAAAAGCCCAGAATCTGGCCAACAAGTATGAGAAATATGCGAAAGTATGAGCCCGATGAGTGCAAATCCCAGACCTAACCTAGACCTAACATGCGTTATCCTCAAAAATATTGGCCGAGACCATGATTAGTCGACTGTTTCAGTGTGGTACCACATTACTACGTGATCCAAACCAGAAAAAGCCCAGGATCTGGCCATCAAGTATGAGAAATATGCGAATGTATGAGCCTGATGAGAGCAAATCCCAGACCTAACCTAGACCTAACGTGAGTTATCCTTTGAAATGTTGACCCAGACTAGGTTTAATGGACTGTTTCAGTGTGGTACCACATTACCACGTGATCCAAACCAGAAAAAACCCTGGATCTGTTCAACAGGTATGTGAAGAATGCGAAAGTGTGAGCCTGATGGGGGCAAATCCCGGACCTAGCATAGACCTAACATGCGTTAGCCTCTAAAATATTGGTCGAAACCAGGTTTAATGGTCTCTTTCACGGTGGTACCGCATTACTACGTGATCGAAACCATAAAAGGCCCAGAATCTGGCCATAAAGTATGAGAAATATGCGAAAGTATGAGCCTGATGAGTGCAAATCCCAGACCTAACCTAGACCTAACATGCGTTATCCTCTAAAATATTGACCGAGACCAGGTTTAGTCGACTGTTTCAGTGTGGTACCACATTACTACGTGATCCAAACTAAAAAAAGCCCAGAATCTGGCCATCAAGTATGAGAAACACGCAAAAGTATGAGCCTGATGAGAGCAAATCCCAGACCTAACCTAGACCTAACATGAGTTATCCTTTGAAATGTTGACCCAGACTAGGTTTAATTGACTGTTTCAGTGTGGTACCACATTACCACGTGATCCAAACCAGAAAAAGCCCTGAATCTGGCCATCAAGTATGTGAAATATGCGAAAGTATGAGCCTAATGAGTGCAAATCCCAGACCTAACCTAGACCTAACATGTGTTATCCTCTAAAATACTGATCGAGACCAGGTTTAATTTGACTGTTTCAGTGTGGTACCACATAACTACGTGATCCAAACCGGTGAAAGCCCACGATCTGGCCAACAAGAATGAGAAATATGCGAAAGTATGACCATGATGAGAGCAAATCCCAGAACTAACCTAGACCTAACATGAGTTATCCTTTGAAATGTTGACCGAGACTAGGTTTAATTGACTGTTTCAGTGTGGTACCACATTACCACGTGATCCAAACCAGAGAAAGCCCTGAATCTGGCCATCAAGTATGTGAAATATGCGAAAGTATGAGCCTGATGAGTGCAAATCCCAGACCTAACCTAGACTTAACATGCGTTATCCTCTAAAATATTGACCGAGACCAGGTTTAGTCGACTGTTTCTGTGTGGCAGCACATTACTACGTGATCCAAACCAGAAAAAGCCCAGGATCTGGCAATCAATTATGAGAAATATGCGAATGTATGAGCCTGATGAGAGCAAATCCCAGACCTAACCTAGACCTAACATGAGTTATCCTTTGAAATATTGACCCCGACTAGGTTTAATTGACTGTTTCAGAGTGGTACCACATCACCACGTGATCCAAACCAGGAAAAGCCCTGAATCTGGCCATCAAGAATGAGAAATATGCGAATGTTTGAGCCTGATGAGAGCAAATCCCAGAACTAACATAGACCTAACATGCGTTATCCTCTAAAATATTGATCGAAACCAGGTTTAGTGGACAGTTTCAGTGTGGTACCACATTACTACGTGATCCATGCCAAAAAAAGCCCAGAATCTGGCCAACAAGTATGAGAAATGTGCGAAAGTATGAGCCTGATGAGTGCAAATCCCAGACCTAGCCTAGACCTAACATGCGTTATCCTCTAAAATATTGACCGAGACCAGGATTAGTCGACTGTTTCAGTGTGGTACCACATTACTACGTGATCCAAGCCAAAAAAAGCCCAGAATCTGGCCAACAAGTATGAGAAATATGCGAAAGTATGAGCCTGATGAGTGCAAATCCCAGACCTAACCTAGACGTAACATGCGTTATCCTCTAAAATATTGATCATGACCAGGTTCAGTCGACTGTTTCAGTGAGGTACCACATTACTACGTGATCCAAACCAAAAGAAGCCCAGGATCTGGCCTTCAAGTATGAGAAATATGCGAATGTATGAGCCTGATGAGTGCAAATCCCAGACCTAACCTAGACCTAACATGCGCTATCCTCTAAAATATTGACCGAGACCAGGATTAGTCGACTGTTTCAGTGGGGTAACACATTACCACGTGACCCAAACCAGAAAAAACCCGGGATCTGTTCAACAAGTATGTGGAGAATGCGAAAGTATGAGTCTGGTGAGGGCAAATCCAAGGCCTAACCTAGACCAAACATGCGTTATCCTCTAAAACATTGATCGAAACCAGGTTTAATGGACTGTTTCAGTGTGGTGCCGCATTACTACGTGATCGAAACCAGAAAAAGACCAGAATCTGGCCATCAAGTATCAGAAATATGCGAAAGTATGAGCCTGATGAGAGCAAATCCCAGCCCTAACCTAGACCTAACTTGCGTTATCCTCTAAAATATTGATCGTGACCAGGTTTAGTCGACTGTTTCAGTATGGTACCACATTACTATGTGATCGAAACCAGAAAAAACCCAGGATCTGGCCAACAAGGATGTGAAGAATGCGAAAGCATGAGACTGAAGAGGGCAAATCCCAGACCTAACCCAGACCTAACATGCGTTATCCTCTAAAATATTGATCGAGACCAGGTTTAATCGACTGTTTCAGTGTGGTCCCACATTACTACGTGATCCAAACCAGAAAAAGCCCAGGATCTGGCCATCAAGTATGAGAAACATGCGACAGTATGAGCCTGATGAGAGCAAATCCCAGACCTGACATAGACCTAACATGCGTTATCCTCTAAAATATTGATCGAAACCAGGTTTAATGGACAGTCTCAGTGTGGTACCACATTACTACGTGATCCAAGCCAAAAAAAGCCCAGAATCTGGACAAGATGTATGAGAAATATGCGAAAGTATGAGCCTGATGAGAGCAAATCCCAGACCTAACCCAGACCTAACATGCGTTATCCTCTAAAATATTGACCGAGACCAGGTTTAATCGACTATTTCAGTGTGGTCCCACATTACTACGTGATCCAAACCAGAAAAAGCCCAGGATCTGGCCATCAAGTATGAGAAATATGCGAAAGTATGAGCCTGATGAGTGCAAATCCCAGACCTAACCTAGACCTAACATGTGTTATCCTCTAAAATATTGATCGAAACCAGGTTTAGTGGTCTGTTTCAGTGTGGTACCACATTACTGAGTGATCCAAACTAAAAAAAGCCCAGAATCTGGCCATCAAGTATGAGAAACATGCGAAAGTATGAGCCTGATGAGAGCAAATCCCAGACCTAACCTAGACCTAACATGAGTTAACCTTTGAAATGTTGACCCAGACTAGGTTCAATTGACAGTTTCAGTGTGGTACCACATTACTACGTGATCCAAACCAGAAAGGCGCAGGGTATGGCCAACAAGTACGAGAAATATGCGAAAGTATGAGCCTGTTGAGAGCAAATCCCAGACCTAACCTAGACCTAACATGCGTTATCCTCTAAAATATTGACCGAGACCAGGTTTAGCCGACTGTTTCAGTGTGGTACCACATTACTACGTGATCCAAACCAAAAAAAGGCCAGGATCTGGCCATCAAGTATGAGAAATATGCGAAAGTATGAGCCTGATGAGTGCAAATCCGAGACCTAACCCAGACCTAACATGCGTTATCCTCTAAAATATTGACCGCGACCAGGTTTAGCGGACTGTTTCAGTGTGGTACCACTTTACTACGTGATCCAAACCAGAAAAAGCCCAGGATCTGGCCAACAAGTATCAGAAATATGCGAAAGTATGAGCCAGATGAATGCAAATCCCAGCCCTAACCTAGACCTAACATGCGTTATCCTCTAAAATATTGATCGTGACCAGGTTTAGTCGACAGTTTCAGTGTGGTACCACATTACTATGTGATCCATACCAGAAAAAACCCAGGATCTGGCCAGCAAGGATGTGAAGAATGCGAAAGTATGAGCCTGATGAGTGCAAATCCCAGACCTAACCTAGACCTAACATGCGTTATCCTCTAAAATATTGACCGAGACCAGGTTTAGTCGACTGTTTCAGTGTGGTACCACATTACTACGTGATCCAAACTAAAAAAAGCCCAGAATCTGGCCATCAAGTATGAGAAACACGCAAAAGTATGAGCCTGATGAGAGCAAATCCCAGACCTAACCTAGACCAAACATGAGTTATCCTTTGAAATGTTGACCCAGACTAGGTTTAATTGACTGTTTCAGTGTGGTACCACATTACCACGTGATCCAAACCAGAAAAAGCCCTGAATCTGGCCATCAAGTATGTGAAATATGCGAAAGTATGAGCCTGATGAGTGCAAATCCCAGACCTAACCTAGACCTAACATGTGTTATCCTCTAAAATACTGATCGAGACCAGGTTTAATTTGACTGTTTCAGTGTGGTACCACATAACTACGTGATCCAAACCAGTGAAAGCCCAGGATCTGGCCAACAAGAATGAGAAATATGCGAAAGTATGACCATGATGAGTGCAAATCCCAGACCTAACCTAGACCTAACATGCGTTATCCTCTAAAATATTGACCGAGACCAGGTTTAGTCGACTGTTTCTGTGTGGCAGCACATTACTACGTGATCCAAACCAGAAAAAGCCCAGGATCTGGCAATCAATTATGAGAAATATGCGAATGTATGAGCCTGATGAGAGCAAATCCCAGACCTAACCTAGACCTAACATGAGTTATCCTTTGAAATATTGACCCCGACTAGGTTTAATTGACTGTTTCAGAGTGGTACCACATTACCACGTGATCCAAACCAGGAAAAGCCCTGAATCTGGCCATCAAGAATGAGAAATATGCGAAAGTATGAGCCTGATGAGTGCAAATCCCAGACCTAACCTAGACCTAACATGCGTTATCCTCTAAAATATTGATCATGACCAGGTTCAGTCGACTGTTTCAGTGAGGTACCACATTACTACGTGATCCAAACTAGAAAAAACCCAGGTTCTGTTCACCAGGTATGTGAAGAATGCGATCGTGTGAGCCTGATTAGGGCAAATCCAAGGCCGAACCAAGACCTAACATGCGTTATCCTCTAAAATATTGATCGAAACCAGGTTTAATGGACTGTTTCGGTGTGGTACCGCATTACTACGTGATCCATGCCAAAAAAAGCCCAGAATCTGGCCAACAAGTATGAGAAATGTGCGAAAGTATGAGCCTGATGAGTGCAAATCCCAGACCTAACCTAGACCTAACATTCGTTATCCTCTAAAATATTGACCGAGACCAGGATTAGTCGACTGTTTCAGTGTGGTACCACATTACTACGTGATCCAAGCCAAAAAAAGCCCAGAATCTGGCCAACAAGTATGAGAAATATGCGAAAGTATGAGCCTGATGAGTGCAAATCCCAGACCTAACCTAGACCTAACATGCGTTATCCTCTAAAATATTGATCATGACCAGGTTCAGTCGACTGTTTCAGTGAGGTACCACATTACTACGTGATCCAAACCGGAAGAAGCCCAGGATCTGGCCTTCAAGTATGAGAAATATGCGAATGTATGAGCCTGATGAGTGCAAATCCCAGACCTAACCTAGACCTTACATGCGATATCCTCTAAAATATTGACCGAGACCAGGATTAGTCGACTGTTTCAGTGTGGTACCACATTACTACGTGATCCAAACCAGAAAAAGCCCAGGATCTGGCCATCAAGTATGAGAAATATGCGAAAGTATGAGCCTGATGGGAGCAAATCCCAGACCTAACCTAGACCTAACATGAGTTATCCTCTAAAATATTGACCGAGACCAGGATTAGTCGACTGTTTCAGTGGGGTAACACATTACCACGTGACCCAAACCAGAAAAAACCCGGTATCTGTTCAACAAATATGTGGAGAATGCGATAGTATGAGTCTGATGAGGGCAAATCCAAGGCCTAACCTAGACCAAACATGCGTTATCCTCTAAAATATCGATCGAAACCAGGTTTAATCGACTGTTTCAGTGTGGTACCACATTACCACGTGATCCAAACTAGAAAAAACCCAGGTTCTGTTCACCAGGTATGTGAAGAATGCGATCGTGTGAGCCTGATTAGGGCAAATCCAAGGCCGAACCAAGACCTAACATGCGTTATCCTCTAAAATATTGATCGAAACCAGGTTTAATGGACTGTTTCGGTGTGGTACCGCATTACTACGTGATCTAAACCATAAAAGGTTAAGAATCCGGCCGTCAAGTATGAGAAATATGCGAAAGTATGAGCCTGATGAGTGCAAATCCCAGACCTAACCTAGACCTAACATGCGTTATCCTCTAAAATATTGACCGAGACCAGGATTAGTCGACTGTTTCAGTGTGGTACCACATAACTACGTGATCCAAACCAGTGAAAGCCCAGGATCTGGCCAACAAGAATGAGAAATATGCGAAAGTATGACCATGATGAGAGCAAATCCCAGAACTAACCTAGACCTAACATGAGTTATCCTTTGAAATGTTGACCCAGACTAGGTTTAATTGACTGTTTCAGTGTGGTACCACCTTACCACGTGATCCAAACCAGAGAAAGCCCTGAATCTGGCCATCAAGTATGTGAAATATGCGAAAGTATGAGCCTGATGAGTGCAAATCCCAGACCTAACCTAGACCTAACATGCGTTATCCTCTAAAATATCGATCGAAACCAGGTTTAATCGACTGTTTCAGTGTGGTACCACATTACCACGTGATCCAAACTAGGAAAAACCCAGGTTCTGTTCACCAGGTATGTGAAGAATGCGATCGTGTGAGCCTGATGAGGGCAAATCCAAGGCCGAACCAAGACCTAACATGCGTTATCCTCTAAAATATTGATCGAAACCAGGTTTAATGGACTGTTTCAGTGTGGTGCCACATTACCACTTGATCCAAACCAGAAAAAGCCCAGGATCTGGCCAACATGTATGCAGAAAATGTGAATGCATGAGCTTGGTGAGAGCAAATCCCAGACCTGACATAGACCTAACATGCGTTATCCTCTAAAATATTGACCGAGACCAGGTTTAATGGACAGTTTCAGTGTGGTACCACATTACTACGTGATCCAAGCCAAAAAAAGCCCAGAATCTGGCCAACAAGTATGAGAAATATGCGAAAGTATGAGCCTGATGAGTGCAAATCCCAGACCTAACCTAGACCTAACATGCGTTATCCTGTAAAATATTGATCATGACCAGGTTCAGTCGACTGTTTCAGTGAGGTACCACATTACTACGTGATTCAAACCAGAAAAAGCCCTGAATCTGGCCATCAAGTATGAGAAATATGCGAAAGTATGAGCCTGATGAGAGCAAATCCCAGACCTAACCTACACCTAACATGTGTTATGCTCTAAAATATTGATCGAAACCAGGTTTAATGGTCTGTTTCAGTGTGGTACCACATTACTGCGTGATCCAAACTAAAAAAAGCCCAGAATCTGGCCATCAAGTATGAGAAACATGCGAATGTATGAGCCTGATGAGAGCAAATCCCAGACCTAACATAGACCTAACATGCGTTATCCTCTAAGATATTGATCATGACCAGGTTCAGGCGACTGTTTCAGTGAGGTGCCACATTACTACGTGATCCAAACCAGAAAAAACCCGGTATCTGTTCAACAAGTATGTGGAGAATGCGAAAGTATGAGTCTGATGAGGGCAAATCCAAGGCCTAAACTAGACCAAAAATGCGTTATCCTCTAAAACATTGATCGAAACCAGGTTTAATGGACTGTTTCAGTGTGGTACCGCATTACTACGTGATCGAAACCAGAAAAAGACCAGAATCTGGCCATCAAGTATCAGAAATATGCGAAAGTATGAGCCTGATGAGAGCAAATCCCAGCCCTAACCTAGACCTAACTTGCGTTATCCTCTAAAATATTGATCGTGACCAGGTTTAGTCGACTGTTTCAGTGTGGTACCACATTACCATGTGATCGAAACCAGAAAAAACCCAGGATCTGTTCCACAAGTATTTGAAGAATGCGGAAGTATGAGTCTGATGTGGGCAAATCCCAGGCCTGGCCTAGACATAACATGGGTTTTCTTCTAAATTATTGATTAAAACCAGGTTTACTGGACTGTTTCAGTGTGGTACCACATTGCTACGTTATCCAAAGCAGTGACAGCCCAGAATCTGGCCAACAAGTATGAGAAATATGTGAAATCATGAGCCTGATGAGGGGCAAATCCTAGACCTAACTGAGACCATAACATGCGTTATCCTCAAAAATATTGATCGAAACCAGGTTTAATGGACTGTTTCGGTGTGGTACCGCATTACTACGTGATCTAAACCATAAAAGGCCAAGAATCCGGCCATCAAGTATGAGAAATATGCGAAAGTATGAGCCTGATGAGTGCAAATCCCAGACCTAACCTAGACCTAACATGCGTTATCCTCTAAAATATTGACCGAGACCAGGATTAGTCGACTGTTTCAGTGTGGTACCACATTACTACGTGATCCAAACCAGAAAACGCCCAGGATCTGGCCATCAAGTATGAGAAATATGCGAATGTTTGAGCCTGATGAGAGCAAATCCCAGAACTAAGATAGACCTAACATGCGTTATCCTCTAAAATATTGATCGAAACCAGGTTTAGTGGACAGTTTCAGTGTGGTACCACATTACTACGTGATCCATGCCAAAAAAAGCCCAGAATCTGGCCAACAAGTATGAGAAATGTGCGAAAGTATGAGCCTGATGAGTGCAAATCCCAGACCTAACCTAGACCTAACATGCGTTATCCTCTAAAATATTGACCGAGACCAGGATTAGTCGACTGTTTCAGTGTGGTACCACATTTCTACGTGATCCAAGCCAAAAAAAGCCCAGAATCTGGCCAACAAGTATGAGAAATATGCGAAAGTATGAGCCTGATGTGTGCAAATCCCAGACCTAACCTAGACCTAACATGCGTTATCCTCTAAAATATTGATCATGACCAGGTTCAGTCGACTGTTTCAGTGAGGTACCACATTACTACGTGATCCAAACCAGAAGAAGCCCAGGATCTGGCCTTCAAGTATGAGAAATATGCGAATGTATGAGCCTGATGAGTGCAAATCCCAGACCTAACCTAGACCTAACATGCGCTATCCTCTAAAATATTGACCGAGACCAGGATTAGTCGACTGTTTCAGTGTGGTACCACATTACTACGTGATCCAAACCAGAAAAAGCCCGGGATCTGGCCATCAAGTATGAGAAATATGCGAAAGTATGAGCCTGATGAGTGCAAATCCCAGACCTAACCTAGACCTAACATGCGTTATCCTCTAAAATATTGACCGAGACCAGGATTAGTCGACTGTTTCAGTGTGGTACCACATTACTACGTGATCCAAACCAGAAAACGCCCAGGATCTGGCCATCAAGTATGAGAAATATGCGAATGTTTGAGCCTGATGAGAGCAAATCCCAGAACTAAGATAGACCTAACATGCGTTATCCTCTAAAATATTGATCGAAACCAGGTTTAGTGGACAGTTTCAGTGTGGTACCACATTACTACGTGATCCATGCCAAAAAAAGCCCAGAATCTGGCCAACAAGTATGAGAAATGTGCGAAAGTATGAGCCTGATGAGTGCAAATCCCAGACCTAACCTAGACCTAAGATGCGTTATCCTCTAAAATATTGACCGAGACCAGGATTAGTCGACTGTTTCAGTGTGGTACCACATTTCTACGTGATCCAAGCCAAAAAAAGCCCAGAATCTGGCCAACAAGTATGAGAAATATGCGAAAGTATGAGCCTGATGTGTGCAAATCCCAGACCTAACCTAGACCTAACATGCGTTATCCTCTAAAATATTGATCATGACCAGGTTCAGTCGACTGTTTCAGTGAGGTACCACATTACTACGTGATCCAAACCAAAAGAAGCCCAGGATCTGGCCTTCAAGTATGAGAAATATGCGAATGTATGAGCCTGATGAGTGCAAATCCCAGACCTAACCTAGACCTAACATGCGCTATCCTCTAAAATATTGACCGAGACCAGGATTAGTCGACTGTTTCAGTGGGGTAACACATTACCACGTGACCCAAACCAGAAAAAACCCGGGATCTGTTCAACAAGTATGTGGAGAATGCGAAAGTATGAGTCTGATGAGGGCAAATCCAAGGCCTAACCTAGACCAAACATGCGTTATCCTCTAAAACATTGATCGAAACCAGGTTTAATGGACTGTTTCAGTGTGGTGCCGCATTACTACGTGATCGAAACCAGAAAAAGACCAGAATCTGGCCATCAAGTATCAGAAATATGCGAAAGTATGAGCCTGATGAGAGCAAATCCCAGCCCTAACCTAGACCTAACTTGCGTTATCCTCTAAAATATTGATCGTGACCAGGTTTAGTCGACTGTTTCAGTATGGTACCACATTACTATGTGATCGAAACCAGAAAAAACCCAGGATCTGGCCAACAAGGATCTGAAGAATGCGAAAGCATGAGACTGAAGAGGGCAAATCCCAGACCTAACCCAGACCTAACATGCGTTATCCTCTAAAATATTGATCGAGACCAGGTTTAATCGACTGTTTCAGTGTGGTCCCACATTACTACGTGATCCAAACCAGAAAAAGCCCAGGATCTGGCCATCAAGTATGAGAAACATGCGACAGTATGAGCCTGATGAGAGCAAATCCCAGACCTGACATAGACCTAACATGCGTTATCCTCTAAAATATTGATCGAAACCAGGTTTAATGGACAGTCTCAGTGTGGTACCACATTACTACGTGATCCAAGCCAAAAAAAGCCCAGAATCTGGACAAGATGTATGAGAAATATGCGAAAGTATGAGCCTGATGAGAGCAAATCCCAGACCTAACCCAGACCTAACATGCGTTATCCTCTAAAATATTGACCGAGACCAGGTTTAATCGACTATTTCAGTGTGGTCCCACATTACTACGTGATCCAAACCAGAAAAAGCCCAGGATCTGGCCATCAAGTATGAGAAATATGCGAAAGTATGAGCCTGATGAGTGCAAATCCCAGACCTAACCTAGACCTAACATGTGTTATCCTCTAAAATATTGATCGAAACCAGGTTTAGTGGTCTGTTTCAGTGCGGTACCACATTACTGAGTGATCCAAACTAAAAAAAGCCCAGAATCTGGCCATCAAGTATGAGAAACATGCGAAAGTATGAGCCTGATGAGAGCAAATCCCAGACCTAACCTAGACCTAACATGCGTTATCCTCTAAAATATTGATCGAAACCAGGTTTAATGGACTGTTTCGGTGTGGTACCGCATTACTACGTGATCTAAACCATAAAAGGTTAAGAATCCGGCCGTCAAGTATGAGAAATATGCGAAAGTATGAGCCTGATGAGTGCAAATCCCAGACCTAACCTAGACCTAACATGCGTTATCCTCTAAAATATTGACCGAGACCAGGATTAGTCGACTGTTTCAGTGTGGTACCACATAACTACGTGATCCAAACCAGTGAAAGCCCAGGATCTGGCCAACAAGAATGAGAAATATGCGAAAGTATGACCATGATGAGAGCAAATCCCAGAACTAACCTAGACCTAACATGAGTTATCCTTTGAAATGTTGACCCAGACTAGGTTTAATTGACTGTTTCAGTGTGGTACCACCTTACCACGTGATCCAAACCAGAGAAAGCCCTGAATCTGGCCATCAAGTATGTGAAATATGCGAAAGTATGAGCCTGATGAGTGCAAATCCCAGACCTAACCTAGACCTAACATGCGTTATCCTCTAAAATATCGATCGAAACCAGGTTTAATCGACTGTTTCAGTGTGGTACCACATTACCACGTGATCCAAACTAGGAAAAACCCAGGTTCTGTTCACCAGGTATGTGAAGAATGCGATCGTGTGAGCCTGATGAGGGCAAATCCAAGGCCGAACCAAGACCTAACATGCGTTATCCTCTAAAATATTGATCGAAACCAGGTTTAATGGACTGTTTCAGTGTGGTGCCACATTACCACTTGATCCAAACCAGAAAAAGCCCAGGATCTGGCCAACATGTATGCGGAAAATGTGAATGCATGAGCTTGGTGAGAGCAAATCCCAGACCTGACATAGACCTAACATGCGTTATCCTCTAAAATATTGACCGAGACCAGGTTTAATGGACAGTTTCAGTGTGGTACCACATTACTACGTGATCCAAGCCAAAAAAAGCCCAGAATCTGGCCAACAAGTATGAGAAATATGCGAAAGTATGAGCCTGATGAGTGCAAATCCCAGACCTAACCTAGACCTAACATGCGTTATCCTGTAAAATATTGATCATGACCAGGTTCAGTTGACTGTTTCAGTGAGGTACCACATTACTACGTGATTCAAACCAGAAAAAGCCCTGAATCTGGCCATCAAGTATGAGAAATATGCGAAAGTATGAGCCTGATGAGAGCAAATCCCAGACCTAACCTACACCTAACATGTGTTATGCTCTAAAATATTGATCGAAACCAGGTTTAATGGTCTGTTTCAGTGTGGTACCACATTACTGCGTGATCCAAACTAAAAAAAGCCCAGAATCTGGCCATCAAGTATGAGAAACATGCGAATGTATGAGCCTGATGAGAGCAAATCCCAGACCTAACATAGACCTAACATGCGTTATCCTCTAAGATATTGATCATGACCAGGTTCAGTCGACTGTTTCAGTGAGGTGCCACATTACTACGTGATCCAAACCAGAAAAAACCCGGTATCTGTTCAACAAGTATGTGGAGAATGCGAAAGTATGAGTCTGATGAGGGCAAATCCAAGGCCTAAACTAGACCAAACATGCGTTATCCTCTAAAACATTGATCGAAACCAGGTTTAATGGACTGTTTCAGTGTGGTACCGCATTACTACGTGATCGAAACCAGAAAAAGACCAGAATCTGGCCATCAAGTATCAGAAATATGCGAAAGTATGAGCCTGATGAGAGCAAATCCCAGCCCTAACCTAGACCTAACTTGCGTTATCCTCTAAAATATTGATCGTGACCAGGTTTAGTCGACTGTTTCAGTGTGGTACCACATTACCATGTGATCGAAACCAGAAAAAACCCAGGATCTGTTCCACAAGTATTTGAAGAATGCGGAAGTATGAGTCTGATGTGGGCA
The DNA here is from genome assembly GCF_051014445.1 of Colletes latitarsis. NCBI lineage: Eukaryota > Metazoa > Arthropoda > Insecta > Hymenoptera > Colletidae > Colletes > Colletes latitarsis. The sequence goes on from NC_135137.1 coordinate 6,986,905, forward strand.
AATCCCAGGCCTGGCCTAGACATAACATGGGTTTTCTTCTAAATTATTGATTAAAACCAGGTTTACTGGACTGTTTCAGTGTGGTACCACATTGCTACGTTATCCAAAGCAGTGACAGCCCAGAATCTGGCCAACAAGTATGAGAAATATGTGAAATCATGAGCCTGATGAGGGGCAAATCCTAGACCTAACTGAGACCATAACATGCGTTATCCTCAAAAATATTGATCGAAACCAGGTTTAATGGACTGTTTCGGTGTGGTACCGCATTACTACGTGATCTAAACCATAAAAGGCCAAGAATCCGGCCATCAAGTATGAGAAATATGCGAAAGTATGAGCCTGATGAGTGCAAATCCCAGACCTAACCTAGACCTAACATGCGTTATCCTCTAAAATATTGACCGAGACCAGGATTAGTCGACTGTTTCAGTGTGGTACCACATTACTACGTGATCCAAACCAGAAAACGCCCAGGATCTGGCCATCAAGTATGAGAAATATGCGAATGTTTGAGCCTGATGAGAGCAAATCCCAGAACTAAGATAGACCTAACATGCGTTATCCTCTAAAATATTGATCGAAACCAGGTTTAGTGGACAGTTTCAGTGTGGTACCACATTACTACGTGATCCATGCCAAAAAAAGCCCAGAATCTGGCCAACAAGTATGAGAAATGTGCGAAAGTATGAGCCTGATGAGTGCAAATCCCAGACCTAACCTAGACCTAACATGCGTTATCCTCTAAAATATTGACCGAGACCAGGATTAGTCGACTGTTTCAGTGTGGTACCACATTTCTACGTGATCCAAGCCAAAAAAAGCCCAGAATCTGGCCAACAAGTATGAGAAATATGCGAAAGTATGAGCCTGATGTGTGCAAATCCCAGACCTAACCTAGACCTAACATGCGTTATCCTCTAAAATATTGATCATGACCAGGTTCAGTCGACTGTTTCAGTGAGGTACCACATTACTACGTGATCCAAACCAGAAGAAGCCCAGGATCTGGCCTTCAAGTATGAGAAATATGCGAATGTATGAGCCTGATGAGTGCAAATCCCAGACCTAACCTAGACCTAACATGCGCTATCCTCTAAAATATTGACCGAGACCAGGATTAGTCGACTGTTTCAGTGTGGTACCACATTACTACGTGATCCAAACCAGAAAAAGCCCGGGATCTGGCCATCAAGTATGAGAAATATGCGAAAGTATGAGCCTGATGAGTGCAAATCCCAGACCTAACCTAGACCTAACATGCGTTATCCTCTAAAATATTGACCGAGACCAGGATTAGTCGACTGTTTCAGTGTGGTACCACATTACTACGTGATCCAAACCAGAAAACGCCCAGGATCTGGCCATCAAGTATGAGAAATATGCGAATGTTTGAGCCTGATGAGAGCAAATCCCAGAACTAAGATAGACCTAACATGCGTTATCCTCTAAAATATTGATCGAAACCAGGTTTAGTGGACAGTTTCAGTGTGGTACCACATTACTACGTGATCCATGCCAAAAAAAGCCCAGAATCTGGCCAACAAGTATGAGAAATGTGCGAAAGTATGAGCCTGATGAGTGCAAATCCCAGACCTAACCTAGACCTAACATGCGTTATCCTCTAAAATATTGACCGAGACCAGGATTAGTCGACTGTTTCAGTGTGGTACCACATTTCTACGTGATCCAAGCCAAAAAAAGCCCAGAATCTGGCCAACAAGTATGAGAAATATGCGAAAGTATGAGCCTGATGTGTGCAAATCCCAGACCTAACCTAGACCTAACATGCGTTATCCTCTAAAATATTGATCATGACCAGGTTCAGTCGACTGTTTCAGTGAGGTACCACATTACTACGTGATCCAAACCAAAAGAAGCCCAGGATCTGGCCTTCAAGTATGAGAAATATGCGAATGTATGAGCCTGATGAGTGCAAATCCCAGACCTAACCTAGACCTAACATGCGCTATCCTCTAAAATATTGACCGAGACCAGGATTAGTCGACTGTTTCAGTGGGGTAACACATTACCACGTGACCCAAACCAGAAAAAACCCGGGATCTGTTCAACAAGTATGTGGAGAATGCGAAAGTATGAGTCTGATGAGGGCAAATCCAAGGCCTAACCTAGACCAAACATGCGTTATCCTCTAAAACATTGATCGAAACCAGGTTTAATGGACTGTTTCAGTGTGGTGCCGCATTACTACGTGATCGAAACCAGAAAAAGACCAGAATCTGGCCATCAAGTATCAGAAATATGCGAAAGTATGAGCCTGATGAGAGCAAATCCCAGCCCTAACCTAGACCTAACTTGCGTTATCCTCTAAAATATTGATCGTGACCAGGTTTAGTCGACTGTTTCAGTATGGTACCACATTACTATGTGATCGAAACCAGAAAAAACCCAGGATCTGGCCAACAAGGATGTGAAGAATGCGAAAGCATGAGACTGAAGAGGGCAAATCCCAGACCTAACCCAGACCTAACATGCGTTATCCTCTAAAATATTGATCGAGACCAGGTTTAATCGACTGTTTCAGTGTGGTCCCACATTACTACGTGATCCAAACCAGAAAAAGCCCAGGATCTGGCCATCAAGTATGAGAAACATGCGACAGTATGAGCCTGATGAGAGCAAATCCCAGACCTGACATAGACCTAACATGCGTTATCCTCTAAAATATTGATCGAAACCAGGTTTAATGGACAGTCTCAGTGTGGTACCACATTACTACGTGATCCAAGCCAAAAAAAGCCCAGAATCTGGCCATCAAGTATGAGAAACATGCGAAAGTATGAGCCTGATGAGAGCAAATCCCAGACCTAACCTAGACCTAACATGAGTTAACCTTTGAAATGTTGACCCAGACTAGGTTCAATTGACAGTTTCAGTGTGGTACCACATTACTACGTGATCCAAACCAGAAAGGCGCAGGATATGGCCAACAAGTACGAGAAATATGCGAAAGTATGAGCCTGTTGAGAGCAAATCCCAGACCTAACCTAGACCTAACATGCGTTATCCTCTAAAATATTGACCGAGACCAGGTTTAGCCGACTGTTTCAGTGTGGTACCACATTACTACGTGATCCAAACCAAAAAAAGGCCAGGATCTGGCCATCAAGTATGAGAAATATGCGAAAGTATGAGCCTGATGAGTGCAAATCCGAGACCTAACCCAGACCTAACATGCGTTATCCTCTAAAATATTGATCGAGACCAGGTTTAATCGACTGTTTCAGTGTGGTCCCACATTACTACGTGATCCAAACCAGAAAAAGCCCAGGATCTGGCCATCAAGTATGAGAAACATGCGACAGTATGAGCCTGATGAGAGCAAATCCCAGACCTAACCTAGACCTAACATGTGTTATCCTCTAAAATATTGATCGAAACCAGGTTTAGTGGTCTGTTTCAGTGTGGTACCACATTACTGAGTGATCCAAACTAAAAAAAGCCCAGAATCTGGCCATCAAGTATGAGAAACATGCGAAAGTATGAGCCTGATGAGAGCAAATCCCAGACCTAACCTAGACCTAACATGAGTTAACCTTTGAAATGTTGACCCAGACTAGGTTCAATTGACAGTTTCAGTGTGGTACCACATTACTACGTGATCCAAACCAGAAAGGCGCAGGATATGGCCAACAAGTACGAGAAATATGCGAAAGTATGAGCCTGTTGAGAGCAAATCCCAGACCTAACCTAGACCTAACATGCGTTATCCTCTAAAATATTGACCGAGACCAGGTTTAGCCGACTGTTTCAGTGTGGTACCACATTACTACGTGATCCAAACCAAAAAAAGGCCAGGATCTGGCCATCAAGTATGAGAAATATGCGAAAGTATGAGCCTGATGAGTGCAAATCCGAGACCTAACCCAGACCTAACATGCGTTATCCTCTAAAATATTGACCGCGACCAGGTTTAGCGGACTGTTTCAGTGTGGTACCACTTTACTACGTGATCCAAACCAGAAAAAGCCCAGGATCTGGCCAACAAGTATCAGAAATATGCGAAAGTATGAGCCAGATGAATGCAAATCCCAGCCCTAACCTAGACCTAACATGCGTTATCCTCTAAAATATTGATCGTGACCAGGTTTAGTCGACAGTTTCAGTGTGGTACCACATTACTATGTGATCCATACCAGAAAAAACCCAGGATCTGGCCAGCAAGGATGTGAAGAATGCGAAAGTAGGAGCCTGATGAGTGCAAATCCCAGACCTAACCTAGACCTAACATGCGTTATCCTCTAAACTATTGACCGAGACCAGGTTTAGTCGACTGTTTCAGTGTGGTACCACATTACTACGTGATCCAAACTAAAAAAAGCCCTGAATCTGGCCATCAAGTATGTGAAATATGCGAAAGTATGAGCCTGATGAGTGCAAATCCCAGACCTAACCTAGACCTAACATGTGTTATCCTCTAAAATACTGATCGAGACCAGGTTTAATTTGACTGTTTCAGTGTGGTACCACATAACTACGTGATCCAAACCAGTGAAAGCCCAGGATCTGGCCAACAAGAATGAGAAATATGCGAAAGTATGACCATGATGAGTGCAAATCCCAGACCTAACCTAGACCTAACATGCGTTATCCTCTAAAATATTGACCGAGACCAGGTTTAGTCGACTGTTTCTGTGTGGCAGCACATTACTACGTGATCCAAACCAGAAAAAGCCCAGGATCTGGCAATCAATTATGAGAAATATGCGAATGTATGAGCCTGATGAGAGCAAATCCCAGACCTAACCTAGACCTAACATGAGTTATCCTTTGAAATATTGACCCCGACTAGGTTTAATTGACTGTTTCAGAGTGGTACCACATTACCACGTGATCCAAACCAGGAAAAGCCCTGAATCTGGCCATCAAGAATGAGAAATATGCGAATGTTTGAGCCTGATGAGAGCAAATCCCAGAACTAACATAGACCTAACATGCGTTATCCTCTAAAATATTGATCGAAACCAGGTTTAGTGGACAGTTTCAGTGTGGTACCACATTACTACGTGATCCATGCCAAAAAAAGCCCAGAATCTGGCCAACAAGTATGAGAAATGTGCGAAAGTATGAGCCTGATGAGTGCAAATCCCAGACCTAACCTAGACCTAACATTCGTTATCCTCTAAAATATTGACCGAGACCAGGATTAGTCGACTGTTTCAGTGTGGTACCACATTACTACGTGATCCAAGCCAAAAAAAGCCCAGAATCTGGCCAACAAGTATGAGAAATATGCGAAAGTATGAGCCTGATGAGTGCAAATCCCAGACCTAACCTAGACCTAACATGCGTTATCCTCTAAAATATTGATCATGACCAGGTTCAGTCGACTGTTTCAGTGAGGTACCACATTACTACGTGATCCAAACCGGAAGAAGCCCAGGATCTGGCCTTCAAGTATGAGAAATATGCGAATGTATGAGCCTGATGAGTGCAAATCCCAGACCTAACCTAGACCTTACATGCGATATCCTCTAAAATATTGACCGAGACCAGGATTAGTCGACTGTTTCAGTGTGGTACCACATTACTACGTGATCCAAACCAGAAAAAGCCCAGGATCTGGCCATCAAGTATGAGAAATATGCGAAAGTATGAGCCTGATGGGAGCAAATCCCAGACCTAACCTAGACCTAACATGAGTTATCCTCTAAAATATTGACCGAGACCAGGATTAGTCGACTGTTTCAGTGGGGTAACACATTACCACGTGACCCAAACCAGAAAAAACCCGGTATCTGTTCAACAAATATGTGGAGAATGCGATAGTATGAGTCTGATGAGGGCAAATCCAAGGCCTAACCTAGACCAAACATGCGTTATCCTCTAAAATATCGATCGAAACCAGGTTTAATCGACTGTTTCAGTGTGGTACCACATTACCACGTGATCCAAACTAGAAAAAACCCAGGTTCTGTTCACCAGGTATGTGAAGAATGCGATCGTGTGAGCCTGATTAGGGCAAATCCAAGGCCGAACCAAGACCTAACATGCGTTATCCTCTAAAATATTGATCGAAACCAGGTTTAATGGACTGTTTCGGTGTGGTACCGCATTACTACGTGATCTAAACCATAAAAGGTTAAGAATCCGGCCGTCAAGTATGAGAAATATGCGAAAGTATGAGCCTGATGAGTGCAAATCCCAGACCTAACCTAGACCTAACATGCGTTATCCTCTAAAATATTGACCGAGACCAGGATTAGTCGACTGTTTCAGTGTGGTACCACATAACTACGTGATCCAAACCAGTGAAAGCCCAGGATCTGGCCAACAAGAATGAGAAATATGCGAAAGTATGACCATGATGAGAGCAAATCCCAGAACTAACCTAGACCTAACATGAGTTATCCTTTGAAATGTTGACCCAGACTAGGTTTAATTGACTGTTTCAGTGTGGTACCACCTTACCACGTGATCCAAACCAGAGAAAGCCCTGAATCTGGCCATCAAGTATGTGAAATATGCGAAAGTATGAGCCTGATGAGTGCAAATCCCAGACCTAACCTAGACCTAACATGCGTTATCCTCTAAAATATCGATCGAAACCAGGTTTAATCGACTGTTTCAGTGTGGTACCACATTACCACGTGATCCAAACTAGGAAAAACCCAGGTTCTGTTCTCCAGGTATGTGAAGAATGCGATCGTGTGAGCCTGATGAGGGCAAATCCAAGGCCGAACCAAGACCTAACATGCGTTATCCTCTAAAATATTGATCGAAACCAGGTTTAATGGACTGTTTCAGTGTGGTGCCACATTACCACTTGATCCAAACCAGAAAAAGCCCAGGATCTGGCCAACATGTATGCGGAAAATGTGAATGCATGAGCTTGGTGAGAGCAAATCCCAGACCTGACATAGACCTAACATGCGTTATCCTCTAAAATATTGACCGAGACCAGGTTTAATGGACAGTTTCAGTGTGGTACCACATTACTACGTGATCCAAGCCAAAAAAAGCCCAGAATCTGGCCAACAAGTATGAGAAATATGCGAAAGTATGAGCCTGATGAGAGCAAATCCCAGACCTAACCTACACCTAACATGTGTTATCCTCTAAGATATTGATCATGACCAGGTTCAGTCGACTGTTTCAGTGAGGTGCCACATTACTACGTGATCCAAACCAGAAAAAACCCGGTATCTGTTCAACAAGTATGTGGAGAATGCGAAAGTATGAGTCTGATGAGGGCAAATCCAAGGCCTAAACTAGACCAAACATGCGTTATCCTCTAAAACATTGATCGAAACCAGGTTTAATGGACTGTTTCAGTGTGGTACCGCATTACTACGTGATCGAAACCAGAAAAAGACCAGAATCTGGCCATCAAGTATCAGAAATATGCGAAAGTATGAGCCTGATGAGAGCAAATCCCAGCCCTAACCTAGACCTAACTTGCGTTATCCTCTAAAATATTGATCGTGACCAGGTTTAGTCGACTGTTTCAGTGTGGTACCACATTACCATGTGATCGAAACCAGAAAAAACCCACGATCTGTTCCACAAGTATTTGAAGAATGCGGAAGTATGAGTCTGATGTGGGCAAATCCCAGGCCTGGCCTAGACATAACATGGGTTTTCTTCTAAATTATTGATTAAAACCAGGTTTACTGGACTGTTTCAGTGTGGTACCACATTGCTACGTTATCCAAAGCAGTGACAGCCCAGAATCTGGCCAACAAGTATGAGAAATATGTGAAATCATGAGCCTGATGAGGGGCAAATCCTAGACCTAACTGAGACCATAACATGCGTTATCCTCAAAAATATTGATCGAAACCAGGTTTAATGGACTGTTTCGGTGTGGTACCGCATTACTACGTGATCTAAACCATAAAAGGCCAAGAATCCGGCCATCAAGTATGAGAAATATGCGAAAGTATGAGCCTGATGAGTGCAAATCCCAGACCTAACCTAGACCTAACATGCGTTATCCTCTAAAATATTGACCGAGACCAGGATTAGTCGACTGTTTCAGTGTGGTACCACATTACTACGTGATCCAAACCAGAAAACGCCCAGGATCTGGCCATCAAGTATGAGAAATATGCGAATGTTTGAGCCTGATGAGAGCAAATCCCAGAACTAAGATAGACCTAACATGCGTTATCCTCTAAAATATTGACCGAGACCAGGATTAGTCGACTGTTTCAGTGTGGTACCACATTTCTACGTGATCCAAGCCAAAAAAAGCCCAGAATCTGGCCAACAAGTATGAGAAATATGCGAAAGTATGAGCCTGATGTGTGCAAATCCCAGACCTAACCTAGACCTAACATGCGTTATCCTCTAAAATATTGATCATGACCAGGTTCAGTCGACTGTTTCAGTGAGGTACCACATTACTACGTGATCCAAACCAGAAGAAGCCCAGGATCTGGCCTTCAAGTATGAGAAATATGCGAATGTATGAGCCTGATGAGTGCAAATCCCAGACCTAACCTAGACCTAACATGCGCTATCCTCTAAAATATTGACCGAGACCAGGATTAGTCGACTGTTTCAGTGTGGTACCACATTACTACGTGATCCAAACCAGAAAAAGCCCGGGATCTGGCCATCAAGTATGAGAAATATGCGAAAGTATGAGCCTGATGAGTGCAAATCCCAGACCTAACCTAGTCCTAACATGCGTTATCCTCTAAAATATTGATCGAAACCAGGTTTAATGGACTCTTTCGGTGTGGTACCGCATTACTACGTGATCTAAACCATAAAAGGTTAAGAATCCGGCCGTCAAGTATGAGAAATATGCGAAAGTATGAGCCTGATGAGTGCAAATCCCAGACCTAACCTAGACCTAACATGCGTTATCCTCTAAAATATTGACCGAGACCAGGATTAGTCGACTGTTTCAGTGTGGTACCACATAACTACGTGATCCAAACCAGTGAAAGCCCAGGATCTGGCCAACAAGAATGAGAAATATGCGAAAGTATGACCATGATGAGAGCAAATCCCAGAACTAACCTAGACCTAACATGAGTTATCCTTTGAAATGTTGACCCAGACTAGGTTTAATTGACTGTTTCAGTGTGGTACCACCTTACCACGTGATCCAAACCAGAGAAAGCCCTGAATCTGGCCATCAAGTATGTGAAATATGCGAAAGTATGAGCCTGATGAGTGCAAATCCCAGACCTAACCTAGACCTAACATGCGTTATCCTCTAAAATATCGATCGAAACCAGGTTTAATCGACTGTTTCAGTGTGGTACCACATTACCACGTGATCCAAACTAGGAAAAACCCAGGTTCTGTTCTCCAGGTATGTGAAGAATGCGATCGTGTGAGCCTGATGAGGGCAAATCCAAGGCCGAACCAAGACCTAACATGCGTTATCCTCTAAAATATTGATCGAAACCAGGTTTAATGGACTGTTTCAGTGTGGTGCCACATTACCACTTGATCCAAACCAGAAAAAGCCCAGGATCTGGCCAACATGTATGCGGAAAATGTGAATGCATGAGCTTGGTGAGAGCAAATCCCAGACCTGACATAGACCTAACATGCGTTATCCTCTAAAATATTGACCGAGACCAGGTTTAATGGACAGTTTCAGTGTGGTACCACATTACTACGTGATCCAAGCCAAAAAAAGCCCAGAATCTGGCCAACAAGTATGAGAAATATGCGAAAGTATGAGCCTGATGAGTGCAAATCCCAGACCTAACCTAGACCTAACATGCGTTATCCTCTAAAATATTGATCATGACCAGGTTCAGTCGACTGTTTCAGTGAGGTACCACATTACTACGTGATTCAAACCAGAAAAAGCCCTGAATCTGGCCATCAAGTATGAGAAATATGCGAAAGTATGAGCCTGATGAGAGCAAATCCCAGACCTAACCTACACCTAACATGTGTTATGCTCTAAAATATTGATCGAAACCAGGTTTAATGGTCTGTTTCAGTGTGGTACCACATTACTGCGTGATCCAAACTAAAAAAAGCCCAGAATCTGGCCATCAAGTATGAGAAACATGCGAATGTATGAGCCTGATGAGAGCAAATCCCAGACCTAACATAGACCTAACATGCGTTATCCTCTAAGATATTGATCATGACCAGGTTCAGTCGACTGTTTCAGTGAGGTGCCACATTACTACGTGATCCAAACCAGAAAAAACCCGGTATCTGTTCAACAAGTATGTGGAGAATGCGAAAGTATGAGTCTGATGAGGGCAAATCCAAGGCCTAAACTAGACCAAACATGCGTTATCCTCTAAAACATTGATCGAAACCAGGTTTAATGGACTGTTTCAGTGTGGTACCGCATTACTACGTGATCGAAACCAGAAAAAGACCAGAATCTGGCCATCAAGTATCAGAAATATGCGAAAGTATGAGCCTGATGAGAGCAAATCCCAGCCCTAACCTAGACCTAACTTGCGTTATCCTCTAAAATATTGATCGTGACCAGGTTTAGTCGACTGTTTCAGTGTGGTACCACATTACCATGTGATCGAAACCAGAAAAAACCCACGATCTGTTCCACAAGTATTTGAAGAATGCGGAAGTATGAGTCTGATGTGGGCAAATCCCAGGCCTGGCCTAGACATAACATGGGTTTTCTTCTAAATTATTGATTAAAACCAGGTTTACTGGACTGTTTCAGTGTGGTACCACATTGCTACGTTATCCAAAGCAGTGACAGCCCAGAATCTGGCCAACAAGTATGAGAAATATGTGAAATCATGAGCCTGATGAGGGGCAAATCCTAGACCTAACTGAGACCATAACATGCGTTATCCTCAAAAATATTGATCGAAACCAGGTTTAATGGACTGTTTCGGTGTGGTACCGCATTACTACGTGATCTAAACCATAAAAGGCCAAGAATCCGGCCATCAAGTATGAGAAATATGCGAAAGTATGAGCCTGATGAGTGCAAATCCCAGACCTAACCTAGACCTAACATGCGTTATCCTCTAAAATATTGACCGAGACCAGGATTAGTCGACTGTTTCAGTGTGGTACCACATTACTACGTGATCCAAACCAGAAAACGCCCAGGATCTGGCCATCAAGTATGAGAAATATGCGAATGTTTGAGCCTGATGAGAGCAAATCCCAGAACTAAGATAGACCTAACATGCGTTATCCTCTAAAATATTGATCGAAACCAGGTTTAGTGGACAGTTTCAGTGTGGTACCACATTACTACGTGATCCATGCCAAAAAAAGCCCAGAATCTGGCCAACAAGTATGAGAAATGTGCGAAAGTATGAGCCTGATGAGTGCAAATCCCAGACCTAACCTAGACCTAACATGCGTTATCCTCTAAAATATTGACCGAGACCAGGATTAGTCGACTGTTTCAGTGTGGTACCACATTTCTACGTGATCCAAGCCAAAAAAAGCCCAGAATCTGGCCAACAAGTATGAGAAATATGCGAAAGTATGAGCCTGATGTGTGCAAATCCCAGACCTAACCTAGACCTAACATGCGTTATCCTCTAAAATATTGATCATGACCAGGTTCAGTCGACTGTTTCAGTGAGGTACCACATTACTACGTGATCCAAACCAGAAGAAGCCCAGGATCTGGCCTTCAAGTATGAGAAATATGCGAATGTATGAGCCTGATGAGTGCAAATCCCAGACCTAACCTAGACCTAACATGCGCTATCCTCTAAAATATTGACCGAGACCAGGATTAGTCGACTGTTTCAGTGTGGTACCACATTACTACGTGATCCAAACCAGAAAAAGCCCGGGATCTGGCCATCAAGTATGAGAAATATGCGAAAGTATGAGCCTGATGAGTGCAAATCCCAGACCTAACCTAGTCCTAACATGCGTTATCCTCTAAAATATTGACCGAGACCAGGATTAGTCGACTGTTTCAGTGTGGTACCACATTACTACGTGATCCAAACCAGAAAACGCCCAGGATCTGGCCATCAAGTATGAGAAATATGCGAATGTTTGAGCCTGATGAGAGCAAATCCCAGAACTAAGATAGACCTAACATGCGTTATCCTCTAAAATATTGATCGAAACCAGGTTTAGTGGACAGTTTCAGTGTGGTACCACATTACTACGTGATCCATGCCAAAAAAAGCCCAGAATCTGGCCAACAAGTATGAGAAATGTGCGAAAGTATGAGCCTGATGAGTGCAAATCCCAGACCTAACCTAGACCTAACATGCGTTATCCTCTAAAATATTGACCGAGACCAGGATTAGTCGACTGTTTCAGTGTGGTACCACATTTCTACGTGATCCAAGCCAAAAAAAGCCCAGAATCTGGCCAACAAGTATGAGAAATATGCGAAAGTATGAGCCTGATGTGTGCAAATCCCAGACCTAACCTAGACCTAACATGCGTTATCCTCTAAAATATTGATCATGACCAGGTTCAGTCGACTGTTTCAGTGAGGTACCACATTACTACGTGATCCAAACCAGAAGAAGCCCAGGATCTGGCCTTCAAGTATGAGAAATATGCGAATGTATGAGCCTGATGAGTGCAAATCCCAGACCTAACCTAGACCTAACATGCGCTATCCTCTAAAATATTGACCGAGACCAGGATTAGTCGACTGTTTCAGTGTGGTACCACATTACTACGTGATCCAAACCAGAAAAAGCCCGGGATCTGGCCATCAAGTATGAGAAATATGCGAATGTATGAGCCTGATGAGAGCAAATCCCAGACCTAACCTAGACCTAACATGAGTTATCCTCTAAAATATTGACCGAGACCAGGATTAGTCGACTGTTTCAGTGGGGTAACACATTACCACGTGACCCAAACCAGAAAAAACCCGGTATCTGTTCAACAAGTATGCGGAGAATGCGAAAGTATGAGTCTGATGAGGGCAAATCCAAGGCCTAACCTAGACCAAACATGCGTTATCCTCTAAAACATTGATCGAAACCAGGTTTAATGGACTGTTTCAGTGTGGTACCGCATTACTACGTGATCGAAACCAGAAAAAGACCAGAATCTGGCCATCAAGTATCAGAAATATGCGAAAGTATGAGCCTGATGAGAGCAAATCCCAGCCCTAACCTAGACCTAACTTGCGTTATCCTCTAAAATATTGATCGTGACCAGGTTTAGTCGACTGTTTCAGTGTGGTACCACATTACTATGTGATCGAAACCAGAAAAAACCCAGGATCTGTTCCACAAGTATTTGAAGAATGCGGAAGAATGAGTCTGATGTGGGCAAATCCCAGGCCTGGCCTAGACATAACATGGGTTGTCTTCTAAATTATTGATTAAAACCAGGTTTACTGGACTGTTTCAGTGTGGTACCACATTGCTACGTTATCCAAAGCAGTGAAAGCCCAGAATCTGGCCAACAAGTATGAGAAATATGCGAAATCATGAGCCTGATGAGGGGCAAATCCTAGACATAACCGAGACCATAACATGCGTTAACCTCAAAAATATTGATCGAAACCAGGTTTAATGGACTGTTTCGGTGTGGTACCGCATTACTACGTGATCCATGCCAAAAAAAGCCCAGAATCTGGCCAACAAGTATGAGAAATGTGCGAAAGTATGAGCCTGATGAGTGCAAATCCCAGACCTAACCTAGACCTAACATGCGTTATCCTCTAAAATATTGACCGAGACCAGGATTAGTCGACTGTTTCAGTGTGGTACCACATTACTACGTGATCCAAACCAGAAAACGCCCAGGATCTGGCCATCAAGTATGAGAAATATGCGAATGTTTGAGCCTGATGAGAGCAAATCCCAGAACTAACATAGACCTAACATGCGTTATCCTCTAAAATATTGATCGAAACCAGGTTTAGTGGACAGTTTCAGTGTGGTACCACATTACTACGTGATGCATGCCAAAAAAAAGTCCAGAATCTGGCCAACAAGTATGAGAAATGTGCGAAAGTATGAGCCTGATGAGTGCAAATCCCAGACCTAACCTAGACCTAACATGCGTTATCCTCTAAAATATTGACCCAGACCAGGATTAGTCGACTGTTTCAGTGTGGTACCACATTACTACGTGATCCAAGCCAAAAAAAGCCCAGAATCTGGCCAACAAGTATGAGAAATATGCGAAAGTATGAGCCTGATGAGTGCAAATCCCAGACCTAACCTAGACCTAACATGCGTTATCCTCTAAAATATTGATCATGACCAGGTTCAGTCGACAGTTTCAGTGTGGTACCACATTACTACGTGATCCAAACCAGGAGAAGCCCAGGATCTGGTCATCAAGTATGAGAAATATACGAATGTATGAGCCTGATGAGTGCAAATCCCAGACCTAACCTGGACCTAACATGAGTTATCCTTTGAAATGTTGACCCAGACTAGGTTTAATGGACTGTTTCAGTGTGGTACCACATTACCACGTGATCCAAACCAGGAAAAACCCTGGATCTGTTCAACAGGTATGTGAAGAATGCTAAAGTGTGACCCTGATGAGTGCAAATCCAAGGCCTCACATAGACCTAACATGTGTTATCCTCTAAAATATTGATCGTAACCAGGTTTAATGGCCTGTTTCAGTATGGTACCACATTACCGCTTGATCCAAACCAGAAAAAGCGCAGGATCTGTTCACCAGGTATGTGAAGAATGCGAACGTGTGAGCCTGATGAGGGCAAATCCAAGGCCGAACCAAGACCTAACATGCGTTACCCTCTAAAATATTGATCGAAACCAGGTTTAATGGACTGTTTCAGTGTGGTACCACATTACCACTTGATCCAAACCAGAAAAAGCCCAGGATCTGGCCAACAAGTATGCGGAAAATCTGAATGTATGAGCCTGATGAGAGCTAATCCCAGACCTAACATAGACCTAACATGCGTGATCCTCTAAAATATTGATCGAAACCAGGTTTAATGGACAGTTTCAGTGTGGTACCACATTACTACGTGATGCAAGCCAAGAAAAGCCCAGAATCTGGGCTACAAGTATGAGAAATATGCGAAAGTAAGAGCCTGATGAGTGCAAATCCCAGACCTAACCTAGACCTAACATGCGTTATCCTCTAAGATATTGATCGAGACCAGGATTAGTCGACAGTTTCAGTGTGGTACCACATTACTACGTGATCCAAACCAGAAAAAGCCCACGATCTGGCCATCAAGTATGAGAAATATGCGAATGTATGAGCCTGATGAGAGCAAATCCCAGACCTAACCTAGACCTAACATGAGTTAACCCCTAAAACATTGATCGAAACCAGGTTTAATGGACTGTTTCAGTGTGGTACCGCATTACTACGTGATCGAAACCAGAAAAAGACCAGAATCTGGCCATCAAGTATCAGAAATATGCGAAAGTATGAGCCTGATGAGAGCAAATCCCATCCCTAACCTAGACCTAACTTGCGTTATCCTCTAAAATATTGATCGTGACCAGGTTTAGTCGACTGTTTCAGTGTGGTACCACATTACTATGTGATCCAAACTAGGAAAAACCCAGGATCTGTTCACCAGGTATGTGAAGAATGCGATCGTGTGAGCCTGATGAGGGCTAATCCAAGGCCGAACCAAGACCTAACATGCGTTATCCTCTAAAATATTGATCGAAACCAGGTTTAATGGACTGTTTCAGTGTGGTGCCACATTACCACTTGATCCAAACCAGAAAAAGCCCAGGATCTGGCCAACAAGTATGCGGAAAATGTGAATGCATGAGCTTGGTGAGAGCAAATCCCAGACCTGACATAGACCTAACATGCGTTATCCTCTAAAATATTGACCGAGACCAGGTTTAGTCGACTGTTTCTGTGTGGCAGCACATTACTACGTGATCCAAACCAGAAAAAGCCCTGAATCTGGCCATCAAGTATGAGAAATATGCGAAAGTATGAGCCTGATGAGAGCAAATCCCAGACCTAACCTACACCTAACATGTGTTATGCTCTAAAATATTGATCGAACCAGGTTTAATGGTCTGTTTCAGTGTGGTACCACATTACTGCGTGATCCAAACTAAAAAAAGCCCAGAATCTGGCCATCAAGTATGAGAAACATGCGAATGTATGAGCCTGATGAGAGCAAATCCCAGACCTAACATAGACCTAACATGCGTTATCCTCTAAGATATTGATCGAAACCAGGTTTAATGGACAGTTTCAGTGTGGTACCACATTACTACGTGATCCAAGCCAAAAAAAGCCCAGAATCTGGCCAACAAGTATGAGAAATATGCGAAAGTATGAGCCTGATGAGTGCAAATCCCAGACCTAACCTAGACCTAACATGCGTTATCCTCTAAAATATTGATCATGACCCGGTTCAGTCGACTGTTTCAGTGAGGTACCACATTACTACGTGATCCAAACCAGAAGAAGCCCAGGATCTGGCCTTCAAGTATGAGAAATATGCGAATGTATGAGCCTGATGAGTGCAAATCCCAGACCTAACCTAGACCTAACATGCGTTATCCCCTAAAATATTGACCGAGACCAGGATTAGTCGACTGTTTCAGTGTGGTACCACATTACTACGTGATCCAAACCAGAAAACGCCCAGGATCTGGCCATCAAGTATGAGAAATATGCGAATGATTGAGCCTGATGAGTGCAAATCCCAGACCTAACCTAGACCTAACATGCGTTATCCTCTAAAATATTGATCATGACCCGGTTCAGTCGACTGTTTCAGTGAGGTACCACATTACTACGTGATCCAAACCAGAAGAAGCCCAGGATCTGGCTATCAAGTATGCGGAAAATCTGAATGTATGAGCCTGATGAGAGCTAATCCCAGACCTAACATAGACCTAACATGCGTTATCCTCTAAAATATTGATCGAAACCAGGTTTAATGGACAGTTTCAGTGTGGTACCACATTACTACGTGATGCAAGCCAAGAAAAGCCCAGAATCTGGGCTACAAGTATGAGAAATATGCGAAAGTAAGAGCCTGATGAGTGCAAATCCCAGACCTAACCTAGACCTAACATGCGTTATCCTCTAAGATATTGACCGAGACCAGGATTAGTCGACAGTTTCAGTGTGGTACCACATTACTATGTGATCGAAACCAGATAAAACCCAGGATCTGTTCCACTGGTATTTGAAGAATGCGGAAGTATGAGTCTGATGTGGGCAAATCCCAGGCCTGGCCTAGACATAACATGAGTTATCTTCTAAACTATTGATCAAAACCAGGTTTACTGGACTGTTTCAGTGTGGTACCACATTGCTACGTGGTCCAAAGCAGTGAAAGCCCAGAATCTGGCCATCAAGTATGTGAAATATGCGCGAAAGTATGAGCCTGATGAGTGCAAATCCCAGACCTAACCTAGACCTAACATGCGTTATCCTCTAAAATATCGATCGAAACCAGGTTTAATCGACTGTTTCAGTGTGGTACCACATTACCACGTGATCCAAACTAGGAAAAACCCAGGATCTGTTCACCAGGTATGTGAAGAATGCGATCGTGTGAGCCTGATGAGGGCAAATCCAAGGCCGAACCAAGACCTAACATGCGTTATCCTCTAAAATATTGATCGAAACCAGGTTTAATGGACTGTTTCAGTGTGGTGCCACATTACCACTTGATCCAAACCAGAAAAAGCCCAGGATCTGGCCAACAAGTATGCGGAAAATGTGAATGCATGAGCTTGGTGAGAGCAAATCCCAGACCTGACATAGACCTAACATGCGTTATCCTCTAAAATATTGACCGAGACCAGGTTTAGTCGACTGTTTCTGTGTGGCAGCACATTACTACGTGATCCAAACCAGAAAAAGCCCTGAATCTGGCCATCAAGTATGAGAAATATGCGAAAGTATGAGCCTGATGAGAGCAAATCCCAGACCTAACCTACACCTAACATGTGTTATGCTCTAAAATATTGATCGAAACCAGGTTTAATGGTCTGTTTCAGTGTGGTACCACATTACTGCGTGATCCAAACCAGAAGAAGCCCAGGATCTGGCCATCAAGTATGAGAAATATGCGAATGTATGGGCCTGATGAGAGCAAATCCCAGACCTAACCTAGACCTAACATGAGTTATCCTCTAAAATATTGACCGAGACCAGGATTAGTCGACTGTTTCAGTGGGGTAACACTACCACGTGACCCAAACCAGAAAAAACCCGGTATCTGTTCAACAAGTATGTGGAGAATGCGAAAGTATGAGTCTGATGAGGGCAAATCCAAGGCCTAACCTAGATCAAACATGCGTTATCCTCTAAAACATTGATCGAAACCAGGTTTAATGGACTGTTTCAGTGTGGTACCGCATTACTACGTGATCGAAACCAGAAAAAGACCAGAATCTGGCCATCAAGTATCAGAAATATGCGAAAGTATGAGCCTGATGAGTGCAAATCCCAGACCTAACCTAGACCTAACATGCGTTATCCTCTAAAATATTGATCATGACCCGGTTCAGTCGACTGTTTCAGTGAGGTACCACATTACTACATGATCCAAACCAGAAGAAGCCCAGGATCTGGCCTTCAAGTATGAGAAATATG
Source organism: Colletes latitarsis (assembly GCF_051014445.1). Taxonomy (NCBI): domain Eukaryota; kingdom Metazoa; phylum Arthropoda; class Insecta; order Hymenoptera; family Colletidae; genus Colletes; species Colletes latitarsis. Next base: position 7,005,367 of record NC_135137.1, read on the forward strand.
CGAATGTATGAGCCTGATGAGTGCAAATCCCAGACCTAACCTAGACCTAACATGCACTATCCTCTAAAATATTGACCGAGACCAGGACTAGTCGACAGTTTCAGTGTGGTGCCACATTACTACGTGATCCAAACCAGAAAAAGCCCAGGATCTGGCCATCAAGTATGAGAAATATGCGAATGTATGAGCCTGATGAGAGCAAATCCCAGACCTAACCTAGACCTAACATGAGTTATCCTCTAAAATATTGACCGAGACCAGGATTAGTCGACTGTTTCAGTGGGGTAACACATTACCACGTGACCCAAACCAGAAAAAACCCGGTATCTGTTCAACAAGTATGTGGAGAATGCGAAAGTATGAGTCTGATAAGGGCAAATCCAAGGCCTAACCTAGACCAAACATGCGTTATCCTCTAAAACAATGATCGAAACCAGGTTTAATGGACTGTTTCAGTGTGGTACCGCATTACTGCGTGATCGAAACCAGAAAAAGACCAGAATCTGGCCATCAAGTATCAGAAATATGCGAAAGTATGAGCCTGATGAGGGCAAATCCAAGGCCTAACCTAGACCAAACATGCGTTATCCTCTAAAACATTGATCGAAACCAGGTTTAATGGACTGTTTCGGTGTGGTACCGCATTACTACGTGATCGAAACCAGAAAAAGACCAGAATCTGGCCATCAAGTATCAGAAATATGCGAAAGTATGAGCCTGATGGGAGCAAATCCCAGCCCTAACCTAGACCTAACTTGCGTTATCCTCTAAAATATTCATCCTGACCAGGTTTAGTCGACTGTTTCAGTGTGGTACCGCATTACTATGTGATCGAAACCAGAAAAAACCCAGGATCTGTTCCACAAGTATTTGAAGAATGCGGAAGTATGAGTCTGATGTGGGCAAATCCCAGGCCTGGCCTAGACATAACATGGGTTATCTTCTAAATTATTGATTAAAACCAGGTTTACTGGACTGTTTCAGTTTGGTACCACATTGCTACGTTATCCAAAGCAGTGAAAGCCCAGAATCTGGCCAACAAGTATGAGAGATATGCGAAATTATGAGCCTGATGAGGGGCAAATCCTAGACGTAACCGAGACCATAACATGCGTCATCCTCAAAAATATTGATCGAAACCAGGTTTAATGGACTGTTTCGGTGTGGTACCGCATTACTACGTGATCTAAACCATAAAAGGCCAAGAATCCGGCCATCAAGTATGAGAAATATGCGAAAGTATGAGCCTGATGAGTGCAAATCCCAGACCTAACCTAGACCTAACATGCGTTATCCTCTAAAATATTGACCGAGACCAGGATTAGTCGACTGTTTCAGAGTGGTACCACATTACTACGTGATCCAAACCAGAAAACGCCCAGGATCTGGCCATCAAGTATGAGAAATATGCGAATGTTTGAGCCTGATGAGTGCAAATCCCAGACCTAACCTAGACCTAACATGCGTTATCCTCTAAAATATCGATCGAAACCAGGTTTAATCGACTGTTTCAGTGTGGTACCACATTACCACGTGATCCAAACTAGGAAAAACCCAGGATCTGTTCACCAGGTATGTGAAGAATGCGATCGTGTGAGCCTGATGAGGGCAAATCCAAGTCCGAACCAAGACCTAACATGCGTTATCCTCTAAAATATTGATCGAAACCAGGTTTAATGGACTGTTTCAGTGTGGTGCCACATTACTACTTGATCCAAACCAGAAAAAGCCCAGGATCTGGCCAACAAGTATGCGGAAAATGTGAATGCATGAGCTTGGTGAGAGCAAATCCCAGACCTGACATAGACCTAACATGCGTTATCCTCTAAAATATTGACCGAGACCAGGTTTAGTCGACTGTTTCTGTGTGGCAGCACACTACTACGTGATCCAAACCAGAAAAAGCCCTGAATCTGGCCATCAAGTATGAGAAATATGCGAAAGTATGAGCCTGATGAGAGCAAATCCCAGACCTAACCTACACCTAACATGTGTTATGCTCTAAAATATTGATCGAAACCAGGGTTAATGGTCTGTTTCAGTGTGGTACCACATTACTGCGTGATCCAAACTAAAAAAAGCCCAGAATCTGGCCATCAAGTATGAGAAACATGCGAATGTATGAGCCTGATGAGAGCAAATCCCAGACCTAACATAGACCTAACATGCGTTATCCTCTAAGATATTGATCGAAACCAGGTTTAATGGACAGTTTCAGTGTGGTACCACATTACTACGTGATCCAAGCCAAAAAAAGCCCAGAATCTGGCCAACAAGTATGAGAAATATGCGAAAGTATGAGCCTGATGAGTGCAAATCCCAGACCTAACCTAGACCTAACATGCGTTATCCTCTAAAATATTGATCATGACCCGGTTCAGTCGACTGTTTCAGTGAGGTACCACATTACTACGTGATCCAAACCAGAAGAAGCCCAGGATCTGGCCTTCAAGTATGAGAAATATGCGAATGTATGAGCCTGATGAGTGCAAATCCCAGACCTAACCTAGACCTAACATGCGCTATCCTCTAAAATATTGACCGAGACCAGGACTAGTCGACTGTTTCAGTGTGGTACCACATTACTACGTGATCCAAACCAGAAAAAGCCCAGGATCTGGCCATCAAGTATGAGAAATATGCGAATGTATGAGCCTGATGAGAGCAAATCCCAGACCTAACCTAGACCTAACATGAGTTATCCTCTAAAATATTGACCGAGACCAGGATTAGTCGACTGTTTCAGTGGGGTAACACATTACCACGTGACCCAAACCAGAAAAGCCCGGTATCTGTTCAACAAGTATGTGGAGAATGCGAAAGTATGAGTCTGATGAGGGCAAATCCAAGGCCTAACCTAGACCAAACATGCGTTATCCTCTAAAACATTGATCGAAACCAGGTTTAATGGACTGTTTCAGTGTGGTACCGCATTACTACGTGATCGAAACCAGAAAAAGACCAGAATCTGGCCATCAAGTATCAGAAATATGCGAAAGTATGAGCCTGATGAGGGCAAATCCAAGGCCTAACCTAGGCCAAACATGCGTTATCCTCTAAAACATTGATCGAGACCAGGTTTAATGGACTGTTTCAGTGTGGTACCGCATTACTACGTGATCGAAACCAGAAAAAGACCAGAATCTGGCCATGAAGTATCAGAAATATGCGAAAGTATGAGCCTGATGAGAGCAAATCCCAGCCCTAACCTAGACCTAACTTGCGTTATCCTCTAAAATATTGATCCTGACCAGGTTTAGTCGACTGTTTCAGTGTGGTACCGCATTACTATGTGATCGAAACCAGAAAAAACCCAGGATCTGTTCCACAAGTATTTGAAGAATGCGGAAGTTTGAGTCTGATGTGGGCAAATCCCAGGCCTGGCCTAGACATAACATGGGTTATCTTCTAAATTATTGATTAAAACCAGGTTTACTGGACTGTTTCAGTGTGGTACCACATTGCTACGTTATCCAAAGCAGTGAAAGCCCAGAATCTGGCCAACAAGTATGAGAGATATGCGAAATCATGAGGCTGATGAGGGGCAAATCCTAGACGTAACCGAGACCATAACATGCGTTATCCTCAAAAATATTGATCGAAACCAGGTTTAATGGACTGTTTCGGTGTGGTACCGCATTACTACGTGATCTAAACCATAAAAGGCCAAGAATCCGGCCATCAAGTATGAGAAATATGCGAAAGTATGAGCCTGATGAGTGCAAATCCCAGAACTAACATAGACCTAACATGCGCTATCCTCTAAAATATTGACCGAGACCAGGATTAGTCGACTGTTTCAGTGTGGTACCACATTACTACGTGATCCAAACCAGAAAAAGCCCAGGATCTGGCCATCGAGTATAAGAAATATGCGAATGTATGAGCCTGATGAGAGCAAATCCCAGACATAACCTAGACCTAACATGAGTTATCCTCTAAAATATTGACCGAGACCAGGATTAGTCGACTGTTTCAGTGGGGTAACACTACCACGTGACCCAAACCAGAAAAAACCCGGTATCTGTTCAACAAGTATGTGGAGAATGCGAAAGTATGAGTCTGATGAGGGCAAATCCAAGGCCTAACCTAGACCAAACATGCGTTATCCTCTAAAACATTGATCGAAACCAGGTTTAATGGACTGTTTCAGTGTGGTACCGCATTACTACGTGATCGAAACCAGAAAAAGACCAGAATCTGGCCATCAAGTATCAGAAATATGCGAAAGTATGAGCCTGATGAGTGCAAATCCCAGACATAACCTAGACCTAACATGAGTTATCCTCTAAAATATTGACCGAGACCAGGATTAGTCGACTGTTTCAGTGGGGTAACACTACCACGTGACCCAAACCAGAAAAAACCCGGTATCTGTTCAACAAGTATGTGGAGAATGCTAAAGTGTGACCCTGATGAGTGCAAATCCAAGGCCTCACCTAGACCTAACATGTGTGATCCTCTAAAATATTGATCGTAACCAGGTTTAATGGCCTGTTTCAGTGTGGAACCACATTACCGCTTCATCCAAACCAGAAAAAGCCCAGGATCTGTTCACCAGGTATGTGAAGAATGCGAACGTGTGAGCCTGATGAGGGCAAATCCAAGGCCGAAACAAGACCTAACATGCGTTACCCTCTAAAATATTGATCGAAACCAGGTTTAATGGACTGTTTCAGTGTGGTACCACATTACCACTTGATCCAAACCAGAAAAAGCCCAGGATCTGGCCATCAAGTATGCGGAAAATGTGAATGTATGAGCCTGATGAGTGCAAATCCCAGACCTAACCTAGACCTAACATGCGTTATCCTCTAAAATATTGACCGAGACCAGGATTAGTCGACAGTTTCAGTGTGGTACCACATTACTACGTGATCCAAACCAGAAAAAGCCCCGGATCTGGCCATCAAGTATGAGAAATATGCGAATGTATGAGCCTGATGAGAGCAAATCCCAGACCTAACCCAGACCTGACATGAGTTAACCCCTAAAATATTGACCGAGACCAGGATTAGTCGACTGTTTCAGTGTGGTAACACATTACCACGTGACCCAAACCAGAAAAAACCCGGGATCTGTTCAACAAGTATGTGAAGAATGCGAAAGTATGAGTCTGATGAGGGCAAATCCAAGGCCTAACCTAGACCTAACAGGTGTTATCCTCTAAAACATTCATCGAAACCAGGTTTAATGGACTGTTTCAGTGTGGTACCGCATTACTACGTGATCGAAACCAGAAAAAGACCAGAATCTGGCAATCAAGTATCAGAAATATGCGAAATTATGAGCCTGGTGAGTGCAAATCCCAGACCTAACCTAGACCTAACATACGTTATCCTCTAAAATATTGACCGAGACCAGGATTAGTCGACTGTTTCAGTGTGGTACCACATTACTACGTGATCCAAGCCAAAAAAAGCCCAGGATCTGGCCATCAAGTATGAGAAATATGCGAAAGTATGAGCCTGATGAGTGCAAATCCCAGACCTAACATAGACCTAACATGCGTTATCCTCTAAAATATTGATCATGACCAGGTTCAGTCGACTGTTTCAGTGTGGTACCACATTACTACGTGATCCAAACCAGAAGAAGCCCAGGATCTGGCCATCAAGTATGAGAAATATGCGAATGTATGAGCCTGATGAGTGCAAATCCCAGACCTAACCTGGACCTAACATGAGTTATCCTTTGAAATGATGACCCAGACTAGGTTTAATGGACTGTTTCAGTGTGGTACCACATTACCACGTGATCCAAACCAGAAAAAACCCTGGATCTGCTCAACAGGTATGTGAAGAATGCTAAAGTGTGACCCTGATGAGTGCAAATCCAAGGCCTCACCTAGACCTAACATGTGTTATCCTCTAAAATATTGACCGAGACCAGGATTAGTCGACTGTTTCAGTGGGGTAACACTACCACTTGATCCAAACCAGAAAAAGCCCAGGATCTGTTCACCAGGTATGTGAAGAATGCGAACGTGTGATCCTGATGAGGGCAAATCCAAGGCCGAACCAAGACCTAACATGCGTTACCCTCTAAAATATTGATCGAAACCAGGTTTAATGGACTGTTTCAGTGTGGTACCACATTACCACTTGATCCAAACCAGAAAAAGCCCAGGATCTGGCCATCAAGTATGCGGAAAATCTGAATTTATGAGCCTGATGAGAGCTAATCCCAGACCTAACATAGACCTAACATGCGTTATCCTCTAAAATATTGATCGAAACCAGGTTTAATGGACTGTTTCAGTGTGGTACCACATTACTACGTGATGCAAGCCAAGAAAAGCCCAGAATCTGGGCTACAAGTATGAGAAATATGCGAAAGTAAGAGCCTGATGAGTGCAAATCCCAGACCTAACCTAGACCTAACATGCGTTATCCTCTAAGATATTGACCGAGACCGGGATTAGTCGACTGTTTCAGTGGGGTAACACATTAGCACGTGACCCAAACCAGAAAAAACCCGGGATCTGTTCAACAAGTATGTGAAGAATGCGAAAGTATGAGTCTGATGAGGTCAAATCCAAGGCCTAACCTAGACCTAACATGCGTTATCCTCTAAAACATCGATCGAAACCAGGTTTAATGGACTGTTTCAGTGTGGTACCGCATTACTACGTGATCGAAACCATAAAAAGACCAGAATCTGGCCATCAAGTATCAGAAATATGCGAAAGTATGAGCCTGATGAGAGCAAATCCCAGCCCTAACCTAGACCTAACTTGCGTTATCCTCTAAAATATTGATCATGACCAGGTTCAGTCGACTGTTTCAGTGTGGTACCACATTACTGCGTGATCCCAACCAGAAGAAGCCCAGGATCTGGCCATCAAGTATGAGAGATATGCGAATGTATGAGCCTGATGAGTGCAAATCCCAGACCTAACCTGGACCTAACATGAGTTATCCTTTGAAATGTTGACCCAGACTAGGTTTAATGGACTGTTTCAGTGTGGTACCACATTACCACGTGATCCAAACCAGAAAAAACCCTGGATCTGTTCAACAGGTATGTGAAGAATGCTAAAGTGTGACCCTGATGAGTGCAAATCCAAGGCCGAAACAAGACCTAACATGCGTTACCCTCTAAAATATTGATCGAAACCAGGTTCAATGGACTGTCTCAGTGTGGTACCACATTTCCACTTGATCCAAACCAGAAAAAGCCCAGGATCTGGCCATCAAGTATGCGGAAAATGTGAATGTATGAGCCTGATGAGAGCTAATCCCAGACCTAACATAGACCTAACATGCGTTACCCTCTAAAATATTGATCATGACCAGGTTCAGTCGACTGTTTCAGTGTGGTACCACATTACTACGTGATCCAAGCCAAAAAAAGCCCAGAATCTGGCCAACAAGTATGAGAAATATGCGAAAGTATGAGCCTGATGAGTGCAAATCCCAGACCTAACCTAGACCTAACATGCGTTATCCTCTAAAATATTGACCGAGACCAGGATTAGTCGACAGTTTCAGTGTGGTACCACATTACTACGTGATCCAAACCAGAAAAAGCCCCGGATCTGGCCATCAAGTATGAGAAATATGCGAATGTATGAGCCTGATGAGAGCAAATCCCAGACCTAACCCAGACCTGACATGAGTTAACCCCTAAAATATTGACCGAGACCAGGATTAGTCGACTGTTTCAGTGTGGTAACACATTACCACGTGACCCAAACCAGAAAAAACCCGGGATCTGTTCAACAAGTATGTGAAGAATGCGAAAGTATGAGTCTGATGAGGGCAAATCCAAGGCCTAACCTAGACCTAACAGGCGTTATCCTCTAAAACATTCATCGAAACCAGGTTTAATGGACTGTTTCAGTGTGGTACCGCATTACTACGTGATCGAAACCAGAAAAAGACCAGAATCTGGCAATCAAGTATCAGAAATATGCGAAATTATGAGCCTGGTGAGTGCAAATCCCAGACCTAACCTAGACCTAACATACGTTATCCTCTAAAATATTGACCGAGACCAGGATTAGTCGACTGTTTCAGTGTGGTACCACATTACTACGTGATCCAAGCCAAAAAAAGCCCAGGATCTGGCCATCAAGTATGAGAAATATGCGAAAGTATGAGCCTGATGAGTGCAAATCCCAGACCTAACATAGACCTAACATGCGTTATCCTCTAAAATATTGATCATGACCAGGTTCAGTCGACTGTTTCAGTGTGGTACCACATTACTACGTGATCCAAACCAGAAGAAGCCCAGGATCTGGCCATCAAGTATGAGAAATATGCGAATGTATGAGCCTGATGAGTGCAAATCCCAGACCTAACCTGGACCTAACATGAGTTATCCTTTGAAATGATGACCCAGACTAGGTTTAATGGACTGTTTCAGTGTGGTACCACATTACCACGTGATCCAAACCAGAAAAAACCCTGGATCTGTTCAACAGGTATGTGAAGAATGCTAAAGTGTGACCCTGATGAGTGCAAATCCAAGGCCTCACCTAGACCTAACATGTGTTATCCTCTAAAATATTGATCATAACCAGGTTTAATGGCCTGTTTCAGTGTGGTACCACATTACCACTTGATCCAAACCAGAAAAAGCCCAGGATCTGTTCACCAGGTATGTGAAGAATGCGAACGTGTGATCCTGATGAGGGCAAATCCAAGGCCGAACCAAGACCTAACATGCGTTACCCTCTAAAATATTGATCGAAACCAGGTTTAATGGACTGTTTCAGTGTGGTACCACATTACCACTTGATCCAAACCAGAAAAAGCCCAGGATCTGGCCATCAAGTATGCGGAAAATCTGAATTTATGAGCCTGATAAGAGCTAATCCCAGACCTAACATAGACCTAACATGCGTTATCCTCTAAAATATTGATCGAAACCAGGTTTAATGGACTGTTTCAGTGTGGTACCACATTACTACGTGATGCAAGCCAAGAAAAGCCCAGAATCTGGGCTACAAGTATGAGAAATATGCGAAAGTAAGAGCCTGATGAGTGCAAATCCCAGACCTAACCTAGACCTAACATGCGTTATCCTCTAAGATATTGACCGAGACCGGGATTAGTCGACTGTTTCAGTGGGGTAACACATTAGCACGTGACCCAAACCAGAAAAAACCCGGGATCTGTTCAACAAGTATGTGAAGAATGCGAAAGTATGAGTCTGATGAGGTCAAATCCAAGGCCTAACCTAGACCTAACATGCGTTATCCTCTAAAACATCGATCGAAACCAGGTTTAATGGACTGTTTCAGTGTGGTACCGCATTACTACGTGATCGAAACCATAAAAAGACCAGAATCTGGCCATCAAGTATCAGAAATATGCGAAAGTATGAGCCTGATGAGAGCAAATCCCAGCCCTAACCTAGACCTAACTTGCGTTATCCTCTAAAATATTGATCATGACCAGGTTCAGTCGACTGTTTCAGTGTGGTACCACATTACTGCGTGATCCCAACCAGACGAAGCCCAGGATCTGGCCATCAAGTATGAGAGATATGCGAATGTATGAGCCTGATGAGTGCAAATCCCAGACCTAACCTGGACCTAACATGAGTTATCCTTTGAAATGTTGACCCAGACTAGGTTTAATGGACTGTTTCAGTGTGGTACCACATTACCACGTGATCCAAACCAGAAAAAACCCTGGATCTGTTCAACAGGTATGTGAAGAATGCTAAAGTGTGACCCTGATGAGTGCAAATCCAAGGCCGAAACAAGACCTAACATGCGTTACCCTCTAAAATATTGATCGAAACCAGGTTCAATGGACTGTCTCAGTGTGGTACCACATTTCCACTTGATCCAAACCAGAAAAAGCCCAGGATCTGGCCATCAAGTATGCGGAAAATGTGAATGTATGAGCCTGATGAGAGCTAATCCCAGACCTAACATAGACCTAACATGCGTTACCCTCTAAAATATTGATCGAAACCAGGTTTAATGGACAATATCAGTGTGGTACCACATTACTACGTGATGCAAGCCAAAAAAAGCCCAGAATCTGGCCAACAAGTATGAGAAATATGCGAAAGTATGAGCCTGATGAGTGCAAATCCCAGACCTAACCTAGACCTAACATGCGTTATCCTCTAAAATATTGACCGAGACCAGGATTAGTCGACTGTTTCAGTGTGGTACCACATTACTACGTGATCCAAGCCAAAAAAAGCCCAGGATCTGGCCATCAAGTATGAGAAATATGCGAAAGTATGAGCCTGTTGAGTGCAAATCCCAGACCTAACCTAGACCTAACATGCGTTATCCTCTAAAATATTGATCATGACCAGCTTCAGTCGACTGTTTCAGTGTGGTACCACATTACTACGTGATACAAACCAGAAAAAACCCTGGATCTGTTCAACAGGTATGTGAAGAATGCTAAAGTGTGACCCTGATGAGTGCAAATCCAAGGCCTCACCTAGACCTAACATGTGTTATCCTCTAAAATATTGATCGTAACCAGGTTTAATGGCCTGTTTCAGTGTGGTACCACATTACCACTTGATCCAAACCAGAAAAAGCCCAGGATCTGTTAACGAGGTATGTGAGGAATGCGAACGTGTGAGCCTGATGAGGGCAAATCCAAGGCCGAAACAAGACCTAACATGCGTTACCCTCTAAAATATTGATCGAAACCAGGTTTAATGGACTGTTTCAGTGTGGTACCACATTTCCACTTGATCCAAACCAGAAAAAGCCCAGGATCTGGCCATCAAGTATGCGGAAAATGTGAATGTATGAGCCTGATGAGAGCTAATCCCAGACCTAACATAGACCTAACATGCGTTATCCTCTAAAATATTGATCGAAACCAGGTTTAATGGACAGATTCAGTGTGGTACCACATTACTACGTGATGCAAGCCAAAAAAAGCCCAGAATCTGGCCAACAAGTATGAGAAATATGCGAAAGTATGAGCCTGATGAGTGCAAATCCCAGACCTAACCTAGACCTAACATGCGTTATCGTCTAATATACTGACCGAGACCAGGATTAGTCGACTGTTTCAGTGGGGTAACACATTACCACGTGACCCAAACCAGAAAAAACCCGGGATCTGTTCAACAAGTATGTGAAGAATGCGAAAGTATGAGTCTGATGAGGGCAAATCCAAGGCCTAACCTAGACCTAACAGGCGTTATCCTCTAAAACATTCATCGAAACCAGGTTTAATGGACTGTTTCAGTGTGGTACCGCATTACTACGCGATCGAAACCAGAAAAAGACCAGAATCTGGCAATCAAGAATCAGAAATATGCGAATGTATGAGCCTGATGAGTGCAAATCCCAGACCTAACCTAGACCTAACATGCGTTATCCTCTAAAATATTGACCGAGACCAGGATTAGTCGACTGTTTCAGTGTGGTACCACATTACTACGTGATCCAAGCCAAAAAAAGCCCAGGATCTGGCCATCAAGTATGAGAAATATGCGAAAGTATGAGCCTGATGAGTGCAAATCCCAGACCTAACCTAGACCTAACATGCGTTATCCTCTAAAATATTGATCATGACCAGGTTCAGTCGACTGTTTCAGTGTGGTACCACATTACTACGTGATCCAAACCAGAAGAAGCCCAGGATCTGGCCATCAAGTATGAGAAATATGCGAATGTATGAGCCTAATGAGTGCAAATCCCAGACCTAACCTGGACCTAACATGAGTTATCCTTTGAAATGTTGACCCAGACTTGGTTTAATGGACTGTTTCAGTGTGGTACCACATTACCACGTGATCCAAACCAGAAAAAACCCTGGATCTGTTCAACAGGTATGTGAAGAATGCTAAAGTGTGACCCTGATGAGTGCAAATCCAAGGCCTCACCTAGACCTAACATGTGTTATCCTCTAAAATATTGATCGTAACCAGGTTTAATGGCCTGTTTCAGTGTGGTACCACATTACCACTTGATCCAAACCAGAAAAAGCCCAGGATCTGTTCACCAGGTATGTGAAGAATGCGAACGTGTGAGCCTGATGAGGGCAAATCCAAGGCCGAACCAAGACCTAACATGCGTTACCCTCTAAAATATTGATCGAAACCAGGTTTAATGGACTGTTTCAGTGTGGTACCACATTACCACTTGATCCAAACCAGAAAAAGCCCAGGATCTGGTCATCAAGTATGCGGAAAATCTGAATGTGTGAGTCTGGTGAGAGCTAATCCCAGGTCTAACATAGACCTAACATGCGTTATCCTTTAAAATATTGATCGAAACCAGGTTTAATGGGCAGTTTCAGTGTGGTACCACATTACTACGTGATGCAAGCCAAAAAAAGCCCAGAATCTGGCCAACAAGTATGAGAAATATGCGAAAGTATGAGCCTGATGAGTGCAAATCCCAGACCTAACCTAGACCTAACATGCGTTATCCTCTAAAATATTGACCGAGACCAGGATTAGTCGACTGTTTCAGTGTGGTACCACATTACTACGTGATCCAAACCAGAAAACGCCCAGGATCTGGCCATCAAGTATGAGAAATATGCGAATGTTTGAGCCTGATGAGAGCAAATCCCAGAACTAACATAGACCTAACATGCGTTATCCTCTAAAATATTGATCGAAACCAGGTTTAGTGGACAGTTTCAGTGTGGTACCACATTACTACGTGATCCATGCCAAAAAAAGCCCAGAATCTGGCCAACAAGTATGAGAAATATGCGAATGTATGAGCCTGATGAGAGCAAATCCCAGACCTAACCTAGACCTAACATGCGTTATCCTCTAAAATATTGACCGAGACAAGGATTAGTCGACTGTTTCAGTGGGGTAACACATTACCACGTGACCCAAACCAGACAAAACCCGGAATCTGTACAACGAGTATGTGAAGAATGCGAAAGTATGAGTCTGATGAGGGCAAATCCATGGCCTAACCTAGACCTGACAGGCGTTATCCTCTAAAACATTCATCGAAACCAGGTTTAATGGACTGTTTCAGTGTGGTACCGCATTACTACGTGATCGAAACCAGAAAAAGACCAGAATCCGGCAATCAAGTATCAGAAATATGCGAATGTATGAGCCTGATGAGTGCAAATCCCAGACCTAACCTAGACCTAACATGCGTTATCCTCTAAAATATTGACCGCGACCAGGATTAGTCGACTGTTTCAGTGTGGTACCTAATTACTACGTGATTCAAGCCAAAAAAAGCCCAGGATCTGGCCATCAAGTATGAGAAATATGCGAAAGTATGAGCCTGATGAGTGCAAATCCCAGACCTAACCTAGACCTAACATGAGTTAACCCCTAAAATATTGACCGAGACCAGGTTCAGTCGACTGTTTCAGTGTGGTACCACATTACTACGTGATCCAAACTAGAAGAAGCCCAGGATCTGGCCATCAAGTATGAGAAATATGCGAATGTATCAGCCTGATGAGAGCAAATCCCAGACCTAACCTAGACCTAACATGAGTTAACCCCTAAAATATTGACCGAGACCAGGATTAGTCGACTGTTTCAGTGGGGTAACACATTACCACGTGACCCAAACCAGAAAAAACCCAGGATCTGGCCATCAAGTATGAGAAATATGCGAATGTATGAGCCTGATGAGTGCAAATCCCAGAACTAACCTAGACCTAACATGCGTTATCCTCTAAAATATTGACCGAGACCAGGATTATTCGACTGTTTCAGTGTGGTACGTAATTACTACGTGATCCAAGCCAAAAAAAGCCCTGAATCTGGCCATCAAGTATGGGAAATATGCGAAAGTATGAGCCTAATGAGTGCAAATCCCAGACCTAACCTAGACCTAACATGCGCTATCCTCTAAAATATTGATCATGACCAGGTTCAGTCGACTGTTTCAGTGTGGTACCACATTACTACGTGATCCAAACCAGAAGAAGCCCAGGATCTGGCCATCAAGTATGAGAAATATGCGAATGTATGAGCCTGATGAGTGCAAATCCCAGACCTAACCTGGACATAACATGAGTTATCCATTGAAATGTTGACCCAGACTAGGTTTAATGGACTGTTTCAGTGTGGTACCACATTACCACGTGGTCCAAACCAGAAAAAACCCTGGATCTGTTCAACAGGTATGTGAAGAATGCTAAAGTGTGACCCTGATGAGTGCAAATCCAAGGCCTCACCTAGACCTAACATGTGTTATCCTCTAAAATATTGATCGTAACCAGGTTTAATGGCCTGTTTCAGTGTGGTACCACATTACCACTTGATCCAAACCAGAAAAAGCCCAGGATCTGTTCACCAGGTATGTGAAGAATGCGAACGTGTGAGAATGATGAGGGCAAATCCAAGGCCGAACCAAGACCTAACATGCGTTACCCTCTAAAATATTGATCGAAACCAGGTTTAATGGACTGTTTCAGTGTGGTACCACATTACCACTTGATCCAAACCAGAAAAAGCCCAGGATCTGTTCACCAGGTATGTGAAGAATGCGAACGTGTGAGCCTGATGAGGGCAAATCCAAGGCCGAACCAAGACCTAACATGTGTTATCCTCTAAAATATTGATCGTAACCAGGTTTAATGGCCTGTTTCAGTGTGGTACCACATTACCGCTTGATCCAAACCAGAAAAAGCCCAGGATCTGTTCACCAGGTATGTGAAGAATGCGAACGTGTGAGCCTGATGAGGGCAAATCCAAGGCCGAACCAAGACCTAACATGCGTTACCCTCTAAAATATTGATCGAAACCAGGTTTAATGGACTGTTTCAGTGTGGTACCACATTACCACTTGATCCAAACCAGAAAAAGCCCAGGATCTGGTCATCAAGTATGCGGAAAATCTGAATGTGTGAGTCTGGTGAGAGCTAATCCCAGGTCTAACATAGACCTAACATGCGTTATCCTTTAAAATATTGATCGAAACCAGGTTTAATGGGCAGTTTCAGTGTGGTACCACATTACTACGTGATGCAAGCCAAAAAAAGCCTAGAATCTGGCCTACAAGTATGAGAAATATGCGAAAGCATGAGCCTGATGAGTGCAAATCCCAGACCTAACCTAGACCTAACATGCGTTATCCTCTAAAATATCGACCGAGACCAGGATTAGTCGACTGTTTCAGTGTGGTACCACATTACTACGTGATCCAAACCAGAAAAAGCCCAGGATCTGGCCATCAAGTATGAGAAATATGCGAATGTATGAGCCTGATGAGAGCAAATCCCAGACCTAACCTAGACCTAACATGAGTTAACCCCTAAAGTATTGACCGAGACCAGGAGTAGTCGACTGTTTCAGTGGGGTAACACATTACCACGTGACCCAAACCAGATAAAACCCAGGATCTGTTCCACAAGTATTTGAAGAATGCGGAAGTATGAGTCTGATGTGGGCAAATCCCAGGCCTGGCCTAGACATAACATGAGTTAACCCCTAAAATATTGACCGAGACCAGGAGTAGTCGACTGTTTCAGTGGGGTAACACATTACCACGTGACCCAAACCAGAAAAAACCCGGGATCTGTTCAACGAGTATGTGAAGAATGTGAAAGTATGAGTCTGATGAGGGCAAATCCAAGGCCTAACCTAGACCTAACATGCGTTATCCTCTAAAACATTGATCGAAACCAGGTTTAATGGACTGTTTCAGTGTGGTACCGCATTACTACGTGATCGAAACCAGGAAAAGACCAGACTCTGGCCTTCAAGTATCAGAAATATGCGAAAGTATGAGCCTGATGAGAGCAAATCCCAGACTTAACCTAGACCTAACATGCGTTATCCTCTAAAATATCGACCGAGACCAGGATTAGTCGACTGTTTAAGTGTGGTACCACATTACTACGTGATCCAAACCAGAAAAAGCCCAGGATCTGGCCATCAAGTATGAGAAATATGCGAATGTATGAGCCTGATGAGAGCAAATCCCAGCCCTAACCTAGACCTAACTTGCGTTATCCTCTAAAATATTGATCGTGACCAGGTTTAGTCGACTGTTTCAGTGTGGTACCACATTACTATGTGATCGAAACCAGATAAAACCCAGGATCTGTTCCACAAGTATTTGAAGAATGCGGAAGTATGAGTCTGATGTGGGCAAATCCCAGGCCTGGCCTAGACATAACATGCGTTATCCTCTAAAATATCGACCGAGACCAGGATTAGTCGACTGTTTCAGTGTGGTACCACATTACTACGTGATCCAAACCAGAAAAAGCAAAGGATTTGGCTAACAAGTAAGAGAAATATGCGAAAGTATGAGCCTGATGAGAGCAAATCCCGGACCTAACATAGACCTAACATGCGTTATCCTCTAAAATATTGAACGAAAGCAGGTTTAATGGACTGTTTCAGTGTGGTACCACATTGCTACGTGATCCAAACCAGAAAAAACCCGGGTTCTGTTCAATAAGTCTGTGAAGAATGTGAAAGTATGACCCTGATGAGTGCAAATCCAAGGCCTAACATAGACCTAACATGTATTATCCTCTAAAATATTGATCGAAACCAGGTTTAATGGTCTGTTTCAGTGTGGTACCACATTACTGCGTGATCCAAACTATAAAAAGCCCAGAATCTGGCCATCAAGTATGAGAAACACGCGAAAGTGTGAGCCTGATGAGAGCAAATCCCAGACCTAACCTCGACCTAACATGAGTTATCCTTTGAAATGTTGACCCAGACAAGGTTTAATTGACTGTTTCAGTGTGGTACCACATTACCACGTGATCCAAATCAGAAAAAGCCCTGAATCTTGCCATCCAGTATGAGGAATATGCGAAAGTATGAGCCAGATGAGGGCAAATCCCAGAACTAACAGAGAAATGACCGGCGTGATCCTCTAAAATATTAGTCGCAACCAGGCTTAATTGACTGTTGCGGTGTGGTACCGCATTAATACGTGATCCAAACCAGAAAAAGCCCAGGATCTGGCCAACAATTATGCGAAAAATGCGAAAGTACGAGCCAGATGAGGGCAAATCCCAGACATAACCGAGACGTATCCGGCGTTATCCTCTAAAATATTAATCCGAACCGGGTTTAATTGACTGTTGCGTTGTGGTACCGCATGACTGCGTGATCCAAACCAGAAAAAGGCCAGGGTCTGGCCAAGAAGTATGCGAAAAATGTGAAAGTAAGAGGCAGATGTCTGCAAATACCAGAACTTACCCAGACATAACTGGCGTTATCCTCTAAAATATTAATCGCAACCAGGTGCAATTGACTGTTTCGGTGTGGTACCACATTACTACGTGGTCCAAGCCAGAAAGAGGCCAGGATCTGGCCAACAAGTGTGCGCAAAATGCGAAAGTTCGAGGCAGATGAGGGCAAATCCCAGACCAAACAGAGACATAACCGGCGTAATCCTCTAAAATATTAATCCGAACCGGGTTTAATTGACTGTTGCGTTGTGGTACCGCATGACTACGTGATCCAAACCAGAAAAAGGCCAGGGTCTGGCCAAGAAGTATGCGAAAAATGTGAAAGTATGAGGCAGATGTCTGCAAATACCAGCACTTACCCAGACATAACTGGCGTTATCCTCTAAAATATCAATCGGTACCAGGTTCAATTGACTGTTTCGGCGTGTTACTGCATTACTACGTGATCCAAAACAGAAAAAGGCCAGGATCTGGCCAACAAGTATGCGAAAAATGCGAAATTACGATCCAGATGAGGGCAAATACCAGACCTAACCGAGACATAACCGACGTTATCCTCTAAAATATTAATCGCAACCAGTTTAATTGACTGTTTCGGTGTGGTACCGCATTACTACGGGGTCCAAGCCAGAAAAAACCCATGATCTGGCCAACAAGTATTCGAAAAATGCGACAGTATGAGCCAGATGATTGCAAATACCAGATCTAACCCAGATATAACCAGCGTTATCCTCTAAAATAAAAATCGGAACCAGCTTTTATTGAATGGTTCATTGTGGTACCACATTACTACGTGATCCAAACCAGAAATATCCCAGGAATCTGCAACAAGTATGCGAAAAATGCGAAAGTACGGGCCAGATGAGGGCAAATACCAGTACCTAACCGAGACACAACCGGCGTTATCCTCCAAAATATTACTCGGAACCAGGTTCAATTGACTGTTTCGGCGTGTTACTGCATTACTACGTGATCCAAAACAGAAAAAGGCCAGGATCTGGCCAACAAGTGTGCGCAAAATGCGAAAGTTCGAGGCAGATGAGGGCAAGTCCCAGACCAAACCGAGACATAACCGGCGTTATCCCCTAAAATATTAATCCGAACCGGGTTTAATTGACGTTTGCGATGTGGTACCGCATTACTACGTGATCCAAACCAGAAAAAGGCCAGGGTCTGGCCAATCAAGTATGCGAAAAGTGCGAAAGTATGTGCTAGATGATAGCAAATACCAGACCTAACCCAGACATAACCGGCGTTATCCTCCAAAATATTACTCGGAACCAGGTTTAATTGACTGTTTCGGTGTGGTACCACATTAGTACCTGATCCAAACCAGAAGAAACCCAGGATCTCGCCAACAAGTGTGCGAAAAATGCTAAAGTACGAGCCAGATGAGCTCAAATCCCAGACCTAACCGAGACATAACCGGCGTTATCCCCTAAAACATTAATCGCAACCAGGTTTAATTGACTGTTTCGGTGTGGTACCGCATTACTACATGACCCAAACCAGAAAGAGCCCTGGATCTGGCCAATAAGTATGCGAAAAATGCGAAAGTACGAGCCAGATGAGGGCAAATACCAGACGCAACCCAGACCTACCCGGTTTCATCCTCTAAAATATTGATCGAATCCAGGTTTAATTAACTGTTTCAGTGTGGTACCACTCTACTACGTGATCCAAACCAGAAAAAGCCTAAGATCTGGCCATTCAAGTATCCGAAGAATGCAAAAGTATGAGGAAGATCATTGCAAATACCAGACGTAACCCTGACATAACCGGTTGTTATCCTCTAAAATATTAATCGCAACCAGGTTTAATTGACTGTTTCGGTGTGGTACCACATTAGTACGTGATCCGAGTCAGAATAGCCACCGGGTTCTGGGCAACAAGAATGCGAAAAATGCGAAAGAATGAGCCAGATGATTGGAAATACCAGAACTAACCCAGCCATAACCAGCGTTATCATCTAAAATATTAATCGGAACCAGCTTTTATTGAATGTTTCATTGTGGTACCACATTACTACGTGATCCAAACCAGAAAAAGCCCAGGATCTGGCCAACGAGTATGCGAAAAATGCTAAAGTACGAGTCAGATGACGGCAAATACCAGACCCAACCGAGACATAATTGGCGTTATCCTCTAAAATATTAATCGCAACCAGGTTTAATTGACTGTTTCGGTGGGGTACCGCATTACTACGGGGTGCAAGCCAGAAAAAACCCATGATCTGGCCAACAAGTATGCGAAAAATGCGACAGTATGGGCCAGATGATTGCAAATACCAGATCAAACCCAGACATAACCAGCGTTAACCTCTAGAATATTAATCGGAACCAGCTTTTATTGAATGTTTCATTGTGGTACCACATTACTACGTGATCCAAACTAGAAATATCCCAGGAATCTGCAACAAGTATGCGAAAAATGCGAAAGTACGGGCCAGATGAGGGCAAATACCAGACCTAACCGAGACACAACCGGCATTACCCTCTAAAATATTAATCGCAACCAGGTTCAATTGACTGTTTCGGCGTGTTACTGCATTACTACGTGATCCAAAACAGAAATAGGCCAGAATCTGGCCAACAAGTATGCGAAAAATGCGGAAGTACGAACCAGATAAGGGCAAATACCAGACCTAACCGAGACATAACCGGCGTTATCCTGTAAAATATTAATCGCAACCAGGTTTAATTGACAGTTTCGGTGTGGTACCGCATTACTACGGGGTCCAAGCCAGAAAAAACCCATGATCTGGCCAACAAGTATGCGAAAAATGCGACAGTATGTGCCAGATGATTGCAAATACCAGATCTAACCCAGATATAACCAGCGTTATCCTTTAAAATATTAATCGGAACCAGCTCTTATTGAATGTTTCATTGTGGTTCCACATTACTACGTGATCCAAACCAGAAATATCCCAGGAATCTGCAACAAGTATGCGAAAAATGCGAAAGTACGGGCCAGATGAGGGCAAATACCAGACCTAACCGAGACACAACCGGCATTACCCTCTAAAATATTAATCGCAACCAGGTTCAATTGACTGTTTCGGCGTGTTACTGCATTACTACGTGATCCAAAACAGAAATAGGCCAGAATCTGGCCAACAAGTATGCGAAAAATGCGGAAGTACGAACCAGATAAGGGCAAATACCAGACCTAACCGAGACATAACCGGCGTTATCCTGTAAAATATTAATCGCAACCAGGTTTAATTGACAGTTTCGGTGTGGTACCGCATTACTACGGGGTCCAAGCCAGAAAAAACCCATGATCTGGCCAACAAGTATGCGAAAAATGCGACAGTATGTGCCAGATGATTGCAAATACCAGATCTAACCCAGATATAACCAGCGTTATCCTTTAAAATATTAATCGGAACCAGCTCTTATTGAATGTTTCATTGTGGTTCCACATTACTACGTGATCCAAACCAGAAATATCCCAGGATCTGGCAACAAGTATGCGAAAAATGCGAAAGTACGAGCCAGATGAGGGCAAATACCAGACCTAACCGAGACTTAACCGGCATTATCCTCTAAAATATTAATTGCAACAAGGTTTAATTGACTGTTTCGGCGTGTTACCGCATTACTATGTGGTCCAACTCAGAAACAGGCAAGGATCTGACCATTCAAGTATGCGAAAAATGCGAAAGTACGAGCCAGATGAGGGCAAATCCCAGGCCTAACCGAGACGTAACCGGCGTTATCCTCTAAAATATTAATCGCAACCAGGTTCAATTGACTGTTTCGGTGTGGTACCACATTACTACGTAGTCCAAGTCAGAAATAGGCCAGGATCTGGCCAACAAATGTGCGCAAAATGCGAAATTTCGAGGCAGATGAGGGCAAATACCAGACCTAACCGAGACTTAACCGGCATTATCCTCTAAAATATTGATCGCAACCAGGTTTTATTGACTGTTTCGGCGTGTTACCGCATTACTAAGTGGTCCAACTCAGAAAAAGGCAAGGATCTTGCGAACAAGTATGTCAAAAATGCGAAAGTATGAGGAAGATGATTGGAAACACCAGACGTAACCCAGTTATAACTGGCGTTATCCTCTAAAATATTAATCGCAACCAGGTTTAATTGACTGTTTCAGTGTGGTACCACATTACTACGTGGTCCAAGCCAGGAAAAGGCCAGGATCTGGCAAACAAGTATGCGAAAAATGCGAAAGTACGAGCCAGATGAGTGCAAATACCAGATCTAACCCAGACATAACCGGCGTTATCCTCTGAAATATTAATCGGAACCAGCTTATATTGAATGTTTCAGTGTGGTGCCACATTACTACGTGATGGAAACCTGAAATATCCCAGTATCTGGCCAACAAATATGCGAAAAATGCAAAAGTACGAGCCAGATGAGGGCAAATACAACACCTAACCCAGACATAACTGGCGTTATCCTCTAAAATATTAACCGCAACCAGGTTTAATTGACTGTTTCGCTGTGGTACCGCATCACTACGTAATCCAAACCAATAAAACCCCTGGGTCTGGCCAACAAGTATGCGAAAAATGCGAAAGTACGAGACTGATGAGGGCAAATCCCAGACCTAACCGAGACATAACCGGCGTTATCCCCTAAAATATTAATCGCAACCAGGTTTAATTGACAGTTTCGGTGTGGTACCGCACTACTACGTGTTCCAAACCAGAAAAAGGCCAGGCTCTGGCCAACAAGTACGAGAAAAATGCGAAAGTATGAGCCAGATTAGGGCAAATACCAGACCTAACCCAGACAAAACCGGGGTTATTCTCTAAGATATTAATCGCAACCAGGTTTAATTGACTGTTTCGGTGTGACACCACAATACTGCGGGATTCAAACCAGAAAAAACCCAGGATCTGGCCAACAAGTATGCGAAAAACGCGAAAGTACGAGCCAGATGTGAGCAAATCCCAGACACAACCGAGACATAACCGGCGTTATCCTCTAAAATATTAATCGCAACCAGGTTTAATTGACTGTTTCGGTGTGACACCACATTACTGCGGGATTCAAACCAGAAAAAACCCAGGATCTGGCCAACAAGTATGCGAAAAACGCGAAAGTACGAGCCAGATGTGAGCAAATCCCAGACACAACCGAGACATAACCGGCGTTATCCTCTAAAATATTAATCGCAACCAGGTTTAATTGACTGTTTCGGTGTGGTACCGCATTACTACGTGATCCAAACCAGAAAAAGGCCAAGATCTGGCCAACAAGTATGCGAAAAATGCGAAAGTCCGAGCCAGATGAGGGCAAATACCAGACCTAACCCAGACAAAACCGGCGTTATCCTCTAAAATATTAATCGCAACCAGGTTTAATTGACTGTTACAGTGTGGTACCACATTAGTACGTGATCCAAGTCAGAAAAAGCCCAGGATCTGGCCAACAAGTATGTCAAAAATGCGAAAGTATGAGGAAGATGATTGGAAACACCAGACGTAACCCAGTTACAACTGGCGTTATCCTCTAAAATATTAATCGCAACAAGGTTTAATTGACTGTTTCGGTGTCGTACCACATTACTACGTGGTCCAACCCGGAAAAAGGCAAGGATCTGACCATTCTAGTATGCGAAAAATGCGAAAGTACGAGCCAGATGAGGGCAAATCCCAGGCCTAACCGAGATATAACCGGCGTTATCCTCTATAATATTAATCGCAACCAGGTTTAATTGACTATTTCGCTGTGGTACCGCATTACTACGTGACCCAAACCAGAAAAAGCCCTGGAACTGGCCAACAAGTATGCAAAAAATGCGAAGGTACGAGACAGATGAGCTCAAATCCCAGACCTAACCGAGACATAACCGGCGTTATCCCCTAAAATATTAATCGCAACCAGGTTTAAATGACCGTTTCGGTGTGGTACCGTATTACTACGTGATCCAACCCAGAAAAGGGCAAGGATCTGGCCATCAAGTATGCGAAAAATGCGAAAGTACGAGCCAGGTGAGGGCAAATACCGGACCCAACCGAGACATAACTGACGTTATCCTCTAAAATATTAAGCGCATCAAGGTTTAATTGACTGTTTCGGTGTGGTACCGCACTACGTGACCCAACCCAGAAGAAAGCCAGGATCTGGCCATTCAAGTATGCGAAATATGCGACAGTGTGTGCTAGATGATGCCAAATACCAGACCTAACCCAGGCATAACCGGCGTTCTCCTCCAAAATATTCATCGGAACCAGGTTTTATTGACTGTTTCAGTGTGGTACCACATTACTACGTGATCCTAACCAGAAAAAAACCCAGGATCTGGCCAACAAGTATGCGAAAAATGTGAAGGTATGAGCTAGATGATGGCAAATACCAGACCCAACCCAGACATAACCGGAGTTATCCTATAAAATATTACTCGCAACCAGGTTTAATTAACTGTTACAGTGTGGTACCACATTAGTACGTGATCCTAACCAGAAAAAAACCCAGGATATGGCCAACAAGTATGCGAAAAATATGAAAGTATGAGCTAGATGATGGCAAATACCAGACCCAAACCAGACATAACCGGCCCTATCCTCTAAAATGTTAATCGCAACCAGGTTTAATTGACTGTTTCGGCGTGGTACCGCATTCCTACGTGGTCCAACCCGGAAAAAGGCAAGGATCTGACCATTCAAGTACTCGACAAATGCGAAATTACGATCCAGATGAGGGCAAATCCCAGTCCTGACCGAGACATACCCGGCGTTATCCTCTAAAATATTAATCGGAACCAGCTTTTATTGAATGTTTCATTGTGGTACCACATTACTACGTGATCCAAACCAGAAATATCCCAGGATCTGGCAACAAGTATGCGAAAAATGCGAAATTACGAGCCAGATGAGGGCAAATACCAGACCTAACCGAGACATGACCGGCATTATCCTCTAAAATATTAATCGCAACCAGGTTTAATTGACTGTTTCGGCGTGTTACCGCATTACTACGTGGACCAACCCAGCAAAAGGCAAGGATCTGACCATTCAAGTATGCGAAAAATGCGAAAGTACGAGCCAGATGAGGGCAAATCCCAGACCTAACCGAGACGTAACCGGCGTTATCCTATAAAATATTAATCGCAACCAGGGTTAATTGACTGTTTCGGTGTGGTACCACATTACTACGTGGTCCAAGCCAGAAAAAGGCCAGGATATGGCCAAGAAATGTGCGCAAAATGCGAAATTTCGAGGCAGATGAGGGCAAATCCCAGACCTAACCGAGACATAACCGGAGTTATCCTGTAAAATATTACTCGCAACCAGGTTTAATTGACTGTTACAGTGTGGTACCACATTAGTACGTGATCCTAACCAGAAAAAAACCCAGGATATGGCCAACAAGTATGCGAAAAGTGTGAAAGTATGAGCTAGATGATGGCAAATACCAGACCCAAACCAGACATAACCGGCCCTATCCTCTAAAGTGTTAATCGCAACCAGGTTTAATTGACTGTTTCGGTGTGGTACCGCATTACTACGGGGTGCAAGCCAGAAAAAACCCATGATCTGGCCAACAAGTATGCGAAAAATACGACAGTATGGGCCAGATGATTGCAGATACCAGATCAAACCCAGACATAACCAGCGTTAACCTCTAGAATATTAATCGGTACCAGCTTTTATTGAATGTTTCATTGTGGTACCACATTACTACGTGATCCAAACTAGAAATATCCCAGGAATCTGCAACAAGTATGCAAAAAATGCGAAAGTACGGGCCAGATGAGGGCAAATACCAGACCTAACCGAGACACAACCGGCATTACCCTCTAAAATATTAATCGCAACCAGGTTCAATTGACTGTTTCGGCGTGTTGCTGCATTACTACGTGATCCAAAACAGAAAAAACCCAGGATCTGGCCAACAAGTATGCGAAAAACGCGAAAGTACGAGCCAGATGTGAGCAAATCCCAGACCTAACCGAGACATAACCAGCGCTATCCTCTAAAATATTAAGCGCAACCAGGTTTAATTGACTGTTTCGGAGTGGTACCGCATTACTACGTGATCCAAACCAGAAAAAGGCCAGGCTCTGTCCAACAAGTATGAGAAAAATGCGAAAGTATGTGCCAGATAATTGCAAATACCAGAACTAACCCAAACGTAACCAGCGTTATCCTCCAAAATATTAAACGCATCCAGGTATAATTGTCTGTTTCGGTGTGGAACCACATTACTACGGGATCCAAACCAAAACAAAAAACCCTGGATCTGGCCAACTAGTATGCGAAAAACGCGAAATTATGAGCCTGATGATTGCAATTACCAGAACTAACCCAGACATAACCAGCGTTATCCCCATAAATACTAATCGGAACCAGCTTTCATTGACTGTTTCAGTGTGGTACCACATTACTACGGGATCCAAACCAGAAAAAACCCAGGATCTGGCCAACAAGTATGCGAAAAACGAGAAAGTATGAGCCAGATGATTGCAAATACCAGACCTAACCGAGACATAACCGGCGTTATCCTCTAAAATATTAATCGCAAACAGGTTTAATTGACCCTATCGGTGTGGTACCGCATTACTACGTGTCCCAAACCAGAAATATCCCAGGATCTGGCCAACTAGTATGCGAAAAATGCGAAAGTACGAGCCAGATGAGGGCAAATACCAGATCTAACCGAGACATAACCGGCGTTATCCTCTAAAATATTAACCGCAACCAGGTTAAATTGACTGCTTCGGTGTGGCACCACATTACTACGGGATCCAAACCAGAAAATCCCTGGATCTGTCCAACAAGTATGTGAAAAATGCGAAAGTACGAGCCAGATGCGGGCAAGTACCAGACCTAACCCAGACATAACCGGCGTTATCCTCTAAAATATTAACCGCAACCAGGTTAAATTGACTGTTTCGGTGTGGCACCACATTACTACGGGATCCAAACCAGGAAAAACCCAGGATCTGGCCAACAAGTGTGCGAAAAACGCGAAAGTATGAGTCAGATGATTGCAAATACCAGAACTAACCCAGCCATAACCAGCGTTATCCTCTAAAATACTATTCGGAACCAGCTTTTATTGACTGTTTCAGTGTGGTACCGCATTACTACGTGATCCAAACCAGAAAAAACCCAGGATCTGGCCAACAAGAGTGCGAAAAACGTGAACAAACGAGCCAGATAAGGGCAAATACCAGACCTAACCCAGCCATAACCGGTGTTATCCTTTAAAATATTAATCGCACCAGGTTTAATTGACTGTCTCGGTGTGGTACTGCATTACTGCGTGTTCCAAACCAGAAAAAGCCCAGGATCTTGCCAACAAGTATGCGAAATATGCGAAAATACGAGCCAGATGAGGGCAAATACCAGACCTAACCGAGACATAACCGGCGTTATCCTTTAAAATATTTATCGCAAGAGGTTTAATTGACTCTCTCGGTGTGGTACTGCATTACTGCGTGATCCAAACCAGAAAAAGCCCAGGATCTTGCCAACAAGTATGAGAAAAATGCGAAAATACGATCCAGATAAGGGCAAATACCAGACCTAACCCAGCCATAACCAGTGTTATCCTTTAAAATATTAATCGCACCAGGTTTAATTGACTGTCTCGGTGTGGTACTGCATTACTGCGTGATCCAAACCAGAAAAAGCCCAGGATCTTGCCAACAAGTATGCGAAAAACGGGAAAGTACGAGCCACATGAGAGCAAATCCCAGACCTAACCGAGACATAACCAGCGTTATCCTCTACAATATTAATCGCAACCAGGTTTAATTGACTGTTACGGAGTGGTACCGCATTACTACGTGATCCAAACCAGAAAAAACCCAGGATCTGGCCAACAAGTGTGCGAAAAACGTGAACATACGATCCAGATAAGGGCAAATACCAGACCTAACCCAGCCATAACCGGTGTTATCCTTTAAAATATTAATCGCACCAGGTTTAATTGACTGTTTCGGTGTGGAGCCACATTATTACAGGATCCATACCAGAAAAAACCCAGGATCTGGCCAACAAGTATGCGAAAAACGCGATAGTATGAGTCAGATGATTGCGAATACCGGAACTAGCCCAGACATATCCAGCGTTATCCTCTAAAATACTAATCGGAACAAGCTTTTATTGACTGTCTCAGTGCGGTACCACAATACTACGTGATCCAAACCAGGAAAATCCCAGGATCTGGCCAACATGTATGCGAAAAACGCGAAAGTACCAGCCACATGAGAGCAAATCCCAGACCTAACCGAGACATAACCGGCGTTATCCTTTAAAATATTAATCGCAACCAGGTTTAATTGACTGTTTCGGAGTGGTACCGCATTACTACGTGATCCAAACCAGAAAAAGGCCAGGCTCTGTCCAACAAGTATGAGAAAAATACGAAAGTATGTGCCAGATAATTGAAAATACCAGAACTAACCCATACGTAACCAGCGTTATCCTCCAAAATATTAATCGCAACCAGGTTTAATTGTCTGTTTCGGTGTGGAACCACATTACTACGGGATCCAAACCAAAAAAAACCCTGGATATGGCCAACAAGTATGCGAAAAACGCGAAAGTATGAGCCAGATGATTGCAAATACCAGAACTAACCCAGACATATCCAGCGTTATCCTCTAGAATATTATTCGCAACCAGGTTTAATTGACTGTTTCGGTGTGGTACCGCATTACTACGTGATCCAAACCAGGATTGGCCCTGGATCCGGCCAACAAATATGCGAAAAATGCGAAACTACGAGCCAGATGAGGGCAAATACCAGACCTAACCGAGACATAACCGGCGTTATCCTCTAAAATATTAATCGCAACAAGGTTTAATTGACAGTTTCGGTGTGGTACCGCATTACTACGTGATCGAAACCACAAAAAGCCCTTGATCTGGCCAACTAGTATGTGAAAAATGCGAAAGTACGAGCCAGATGCGGGCAAGTACCAGACCTGACCCAGACATAACCGGCGTTATCCTCTAAAATAATAATCGGAACCAGGTTTAATAGACTATTTCAGTGTGGTACCACATTAATACGTGATCCAAACCAGAAACAACCCAGGATCTGGCCAACTAGTATGCGAAAAATGCGAAAGTATGAGCCAGATGATTGCAGATACCAGAACTAACCCAGACATAATCAGCGTTATCCTCTTAAATACTATTCGGAACCAGCTTTTATTGACTGTTTCAGTGTGGTACCGCATTACTACGTGATGCAAAGCGGAAAAAGGCCAAGATCTGGCCAAGAAGTATGCGAAAAATGCGATTGTCCGAGCCAGATGATTGCAAATACCAGAACTAACCCAAACATAACCAGCGTTATCCTCCAAAATATTAATCGCAACCAGGTTTAATTGTCTGTTTCGGTGTGGAACCACATTACTACGGGATACAAATCAGAGAAAAACCCAGGATCTGGCCAACAAGTATGCGAAAAATGCGAAAGTATGAGCCAGATGATTGCTAATACCAGGCCTAACGCAGGCATAACCGGCGTTATCCTGTAAAACATTAATCGCAACCAGGTTTGTTTGGCTGCTTCGGTGTGGTACCACATTACTCCGTGATCCAAACCAGAAAAAGGCCAGGCTCTGTCCAACAAGTATGAGAAAAATGCGAAAGTATGAGCCAGATGATCGCAAATACCAGGCCTAACGCAGACATAACCGGCGTTATCTTCTAAAGCATTAATCGCAACCAGGTTTGTTTGGCTGTTTCGGTGTGGTACCACGTTACTCCGTGATCCCAACCAGAAAAAACCTAGGATCTGGCCAACTAGTATGCGAAAAATGCGAAAGTATGAGCCAGATGATTGTAAATACCAGAACTAACCCTGACATAACCGGCGTTATCATCCAAAATATTGATCGACACCAGGTTTCATTTACTGCTTCAGTGTGTCACCACATTAATACGTGACCCTAACCAGAAAGAAATCCAGGATCTGACCATCAAGTATGCGAAAAATGCGAAAGTATGAGCCAGATGATTGCGAATTCCAGACGTATCCCAGACATAACCGGTGTTATCCTCTAAAATATTGATCGAATCCAGGTTGAATTGACTGCTTGTGTGTGGCACCACATTACTACGTGATCCGAACCAGAAAAAGCCCAGGATCTGGCCATTCAGGTATGCGAAAAATGCGAATGTATGTGGCAGATGATTGCAAATACCAGACCGCACAGGTACCTAACCGGTGTTATCCTCTAAAGTATTGATCAAATCCAGGTTTAACTGACTGTTTCTGTGTGGTACCACATTACTACGTGATCCAGATCAGAATAAGCCCAGGATCTGTCCAACAAGTATGAGAAAAATGCGAAAGTATGTGCCAGATGATTGCTAATACCAGAACTAACCCAAACATAACCAGCGTTATCGTCCAAAATATTAATCGCAACCAGGTTTAATTGTCCGTTGCGGTGTGGAACCACATTACTACGGGATCCAAACAAAAAAAAACCCTGGATCTGGCCAACTAGTATTTTTTTTTTTTTTTTTTTTTTTTTTTGTCGTGGGGAAAATCTTCGAAAGACTCCCTCCCACCTCCTTGGGGAGAGGTGGGAGGGGTGTGTGGGATTCCCCGCGCCCGTACAACGACAGGCGCGGGACCTACCCACTAAAAACCCCACGGTGACCCTTCGGCACGCTTTGGGAGGATACCGGGAATCGCTCGAAGCATTCTTCCGGTATCCTCCCCGTGCCCGCGCTTTCGCGCCCATCCCCCGGGGGGACAATCGGTCCCCCCAGTAGACACACTGCCTCATAGCGGTGGGACGGGGCCACTCCATCCCGCCGCTATCCGTCCCGGGGCCGCGTTTAGTGGCGGCTGCGAGCCCCAACTCGCAACCGCCCGCGACCCCGTTTCCACCCCTCGGCGGCCGGGCTGGCCAACTAGTATGCGACAAACGCGAAAGTATGAGCCAGATGATTGCAAATACCAGAAAGAACCCAGACATAACCGGCGTTACCCTTTAAAATATTAATCGCAACCAGGTTTAATTGACTGTTTCTGTGTGGTACCGCATTACTACGTGATCCAAACCCGAAAAAGGCCAGGCTCTGGCCAACAAGTATGCGAAAAATGCGAAAGTATGTGCCAGATGATTGCAAATACCAGAACTAACCCAGACATATCCAGCGTTATCCTCTTAAATACTAATCGGAACCAGCTTTCATTCACCGTCTCAGTGTGGTACCACATTACTACGTGATCCAAACCAGAAGAAACCCAGGATCTTGCCAGCAAGTATGCGAAAAATGCGAAAGTACGAGACAGATGAGGGCAAATACCAGACCTAACCCAGACATAGCCGGCGTTATTCTCTAAAATATTAATCGCAACCAGGTTTAATTGACTGTATCAGTGTGGAGTCACGTTACTACGGGATCCAAACCAGAAAAAACCCAGGATCTGGCCAACAAGTATGCGAAAAATGCGAAAGTATGAGCCAGATGATTGCAAATACCAGACATAACCGAGACATATCCAGCGTTATCCTCTAGAATATTATTTGCAACCAGGTTTAATTGACTGTTTAGGTGTGGTACCGCATTACTACGTGATCCTAACCTGAAAAAAGCCAGGATCTGGCCAACAAGAATGCGAAAAATGCGAAAGTACGAGCCATATGAGGGCAAATACCAGACCTGACCGAGACACAACCGGCGTCATTCTCTAAAATAATAATCGCAACAAGGTTTAATTGACTCTTTCGGTGTGGAACCACACTACTAGGGGATCCAAACCAGAAAAAACCCAGGATCTGGCCAACAAGTATGCGAAAAATGCGAAAGTATGAGCTAGATGATGGCAAATACCAGACCTCACCCAGACATAACCGGCGTTATCCTCTAAAATAATAATCGGAATCAGGTTTAATTGACTATTTCAGTGTGGTACCACATTAATACGTGATCCAAACCAGAAACAACCCAGGATCTGGCCAACAAGCATGCGAAAAATGCAAAGGTACGAGCCAGATGAGGGCAAATCCCAGACCTAACCGAGACATAACCTGCGTTACCCTCTAAAATATTAATCGCAACCAGGTTTAATTGACTGTTTCGTTGTGGTACCGCAATACTACGTGATCCAAACCAGAAAAAACCCAGGATCTGGCGAACAAGTATGCGAAAAACGTGAACGTACGAGTCAGATGAGGGCAAATACCAGACCTACCCAGACATAACCGGCGTTATCCTTTAAAATATTAATCGCAACCAGGTTTAATTAACTGTGTCGGTGTGGTACCGCATTACTACGAGATCCAAACCAGAAAAGACCCAGGATCTGGCCAACAAGTATGCGAAAAATGCAAAAGTACGAGCCAGATGAGGGCAAATCCCAGACATAACCGAGACATAACCGGCGTTATCCTCTAAAATATTATTCGCAACCAGGTTTAATTGACTGTTTCGGTGTGGTACCACACTACTGCGTGATCCAAACCAGAAAAAACGCAGGATCTCGCCAACAAGTATGTGAAAAATGCGAAAGTATGGGGCAGATGATTGCAAATACCAGACCTACCACAAACCTAACCGGTGTTATCCTCTAAAGTATTGATCGAATCCAGGTTTAAGTGACTGTTTTGGTGTGGTAGCACATTTCTACGTGATCAAAATCAGAAAAAGCCCAGGATCTGGCCTACAAGTATGCGAAAAATGCATGAGTATGAGGCAGATGATCGCAAATACCAGACCTAACCCAGGCATAACTTGCGTGGTCCTCTAAAATATTAATCGGAACCAGGTTTTATTGACCATTTCAGTGTGGTGTCACATAAATACGTGATCCTAATCAGAAAAAAACCCAGGAACTGGCCATTCAAGTATGCGAAAAATGCGAAAGTATGAGCTAGATGATGGCAAATACCAGACCTAACCCAGACATAACCAGCGTTGTCCTCTAAAATATTAATCGTAACCAGATTTAATTGCCAGTTTCGGGGTGATATCACATTACTACGAGACCCAAACCAGAAAAAACCCAGGATCTGGCCAACAGGTATGCGAAAAATGCAAAAGTATGAGGCAGGTGGTTGCAAATACCAGATCTAACCCAGACATAACCGGCGTTATCCTCTAAAGTGTTGACCGAATCCAGGTTTAATTGACTGTTTCGGTGTGGTATCACATTGCTACGTGACGCAAACCAGAAAAAACCCAGGATCTGGCCAACAAGTATGCGAAAAATGCGAAAGTATGAGCCAGATGAATGGAAATACCAGACCTAACACAAACCTAACCGGCGTTATCCTCTAAAATATTAGTCGGAACCAGATTTAATTGACTGTTGCAGTGTGGTACCACATTACT
Source organism: Colletes latitarsis (assembly GCF_051014445.1). Taxonomy (NCBI): domain Eukaryota; kingdom Metazoa; phylum Arthropoda; class Insecta; order Hymenoptera; family Colletidae; genus Colletes; species Colletes latitarsis. Next base: position 7,037,762 of record NC_135137.1, read on the forward strand.
ACGTGATCAAAACCAGAAAAAGCCCAGGATCTGGCCAACAAGTATGCGAAAGATGCGAAAGTATAAGGCAGATGATTGTAAATACCAGACCTAACACAAACCTAAACGGTGTTAGCCTCTAAAATATTGATCGAATCCAAGTTGAATGGACTTTCTCAGTCTGGTATCACATTACTACGTGATGCAAACCAGAAAGAAACACAGGACCTGGCCAACAGGTATGCGAAGAATGCGAATGTATGAGCCAGATATGGGTAAATACCAGACCTAAACGAGACGCATCCTTTAAAATATTGATCGAAGCCACGTTTAATTGACTGTTTCAGTATGGTACCGCATTACTACGAGATCTAAACCAGAAAAAGTACAGGATCTGGCCAACAAGTGTGCGATGAACGCGAAAGTATGACCCAGGTGATTCCAAACACCAGGCCTAACACAAACCTAACCCGTGTGATCCTCTAAAATATTGATCGAATCCAGGTTTAATTGACAGTTTCATTCTGGTACCACATTACTACGTAATACAAACCAGAAAAAACGCAGGATCTGGCCAGCTAGTATGCGAAAAATGTGAAAGTATAAGGAAGATGATTGCAAACACCAGACGTTACCCAGACATAACCGGCGCTATCCTCTAAAATATTAATGGCAACCAGGTATAATTGACTGTCTCGGTGTGGTACCGCATTACTACGTGGTCCAAGCCAGAAAAAAGCCAGGATCTGATCATTCAAGTATGCGAAAAATGCGAAAGTATGAGGCAGATGATTGCAAATACCAGAACATGCCCAGACTTAACCGGCGTTATCCTCTAAAATATTAGTCGGAACCAGATTTAATTGACTGTTGCAGTGTGGTACCACATTACTACGTGATCCAAACCAGAAAAAACGCAGGATCTGGCCAACTAGTATTCGAAAAATGCGAAAGTATGAGGAAGATGATTGCAAACACCAGACGTAACCCAGACATAACCGGCGTTATCCTCTAAAATATTAATCGCAACCAGGTTTAATTGACTGTCTCGGAGTGGTACCGCATTACTACGTGATCCAAACCGGAAAAAGGCCAAGATCTGGCCAAAAAGTATGCGAAAAATGCGAATGTCGGAGCCAGATGATTGCAAATACCAGAACTAACCCAAACATAACCAGCGTTATCCTCCAAAATATTAATAGCAACCAGGTTTAATTGTCTGTTTCGGTGTAGAAACACATTACTATGGGATCCAAACCAAAAAAAACCCTGGATCTGGCCAACAAGTATGCGAAAAACGCGAAAGTATGAGCCAGATGATTGCAAATACCAGAACTAACCCAGACATATCCAGCGTTATCCTCTTAAATACTAATCGGAACCAGCTTTCATTGACTGTTTCAGTGTGGTACCACATTACTACGTGATCCAAACCAGAAGAAACCCAGGATCTTGCCAACAAGTATGCGAAAAATGCGAAAGTACGAGACAGATGAGGGCAAATACCAGACCTAACCCAGACATAGCCGGCGTTATCCTCTAAAATATTAATCGCACCAGGTTTAATTGACTCTTTCAGTGTGGAGTCACATTACTACGGGATCCAAACCAGAAAAAACCCAGGATCTGGCCAACAAGTATGCGAAAAATGCGAAAATACGAGCCAGATGAGGGCAAATACAACACCTAACCGAGACATAACCGGCGTTATCCTCTAAAATATTAATCGCAACCAGGTTTAATTGACTGTTTCGTTGTGGTACCGCATTACTACGTGATCCAAACCAGAAAAAGGCCATGCTCTGGCCAACAAGTATGCGAAAGACACGAAAGTACGAGCCACATGAGAGCAAATCCCAGACCTAACCGAGACATAACCGGCGTTATCCTCTAAAATATTAATCGCAACCAGGTTTAATTGACTGTCTCGGAGTGGTACCGCATTACTACGTGATCCAAACCGGAAAAAGGCCAAGATCTGGCCAACAAGTATGCGAAAAATGCGAAAGTCGGAGCCAGATGATTGCAAATACCAGAACTAACCCAAACATAACCAGCGTTATCCTCCAAAATATTAATAGCAACCAGGTTTAATTGTCTGTTTCGGTGTAGAAACACATTACTACGGGATCCAGACCAAAAAAAACCCTGGATCTGGCCAACAAGTATGCGAAAAACGCGAAAGTATGAGCCAGATGATTGCAAATACCAGAACTAACCCAGACATATCCAGCGTTATCCTCTTAAATACTAATCGGAACCAGCTTTCATTGACTGTTTCAGTGTGGTACCACATTACTACGTGATCCAAACCAGAAGAAACCCAGGATCTTGCCAACAAGTATGCGAAAAATGCGAAAGTACGATCCAGATAAGGGCAAATACCAGACCTAACCCAGCCATAACCAGTGTTATCCTTTAAAATATTAATCGCACCAGGTTTAATTGACTGTCTCGGTGTGGTACTGCATTACTGCGTGATCCAAACCAGAAAAAGCCCAGGATCTTGCCAACAAGTATGAGAAAAATGCGAAAATACGATCCAGATAAGGGCAAATACCAGACCTAACCCAGCCATAACCAGTGTTATCCTTTAAAATATTAATCGCACCAGGTTTAATTGACTGTCTCGGTGTGGTACTGCATTACTGCGTGATCCAAACCAGAAAAAGCCCAGGATCTTGCCAACAAGTATGCGAAAAACGGGAAAGTACGAGCCACATGAGAGCAAATCCCAGACCTAACCGAGACATAACCAGCGTTATCCTCTACAATATTAATCGCAACCAGGTTTAATTGACTGTTACGGAGTGGTACCGCATTACTACGTGATCCAAACCAGAAGAAACCCAGGATCTTGCCAACAAGTATGCGAAAAATGCGAAAGTACGATCCAGATAAGGGCAAATACCAGACCTAACCCAGCCATAACCAGTGTTATCCTTTAAAATATTAATCGCACCAGGTTTAATTGACTGTCTCGGTGTGGTACTGCATTACTGCGTGATCCAAACCAGAAAAAGCCCAGGATCTTGCCAACAAGTATGAGAAAAATGCGAAAATACGATCCAGATAAGGGCAAATACCAGACCTAACCCAGCCATAACCAGTGTTATCCTTTAAAATATTAATCGCACCAGGTTTAATTGACTGTCTCGGTGTGGTACTGCATTACTGCGTGATCCAAACCAGAAAAAGCCCAGGATCTTGCCAACAAGTATGCGAAAAATGCGAAAATACGATCCAGATAAGGGCAAATACCAGACCTAACCCAGCCATAACCAGTGTTATCCTTTAAAATATTAATCGCACCAGGTTTAATTGACTGTCTCGGTGTGGTACTGCATTACTGCGTGATCCAAACCAGAAAAAGCCCAGGATCTTGCCAACAAGTATGCGAAAAACGGGAAAGTACGAGCCACATGAGAGCAAATCCCAGACCTAACCGAGACATAACCAGCGTTATCCTCTACAATATTAATCGCAACCAGGTTTAATTGACTGTTACGGAGTGGTACCGCATTACTACGTGATCCAAACCAGAAAAAACCCAGGATCTGGCCAACAAGTGTGCGAAAAACGTGAACATACGATCCAGATAAGGGCAAATACCAGACCTAACCCAGCCATAACCGGTGTTATCCTTTAAAATATTAATCGCACCAGGTTTAATTGACTGTTTCGGTGTGGAGCCACATTACTACAGGATCCATACCAGAAAAAACCCAGGATCTGGCCAACAAGTATGCGAAAAACGCGATAGTATGAGTCAGATGATTGCGAATACCGGAACTAGCCCAGACATATCCAGCGTTATCCTCTAAAATACTAATCGGAACAAGCTTTTATTGACTGTCTCAGTGCGGTACCACAATACTACGTGATCCAAACCAGGAAAATCCCAGGATCTGGCCAACAAGTATGCGAAAAACGCGAAAGTATGAGCCAGATGATTGCAAATACCAGAACTAACCCAGACATATCCAGCGTTATCCTCTAGAATATTATTCGCAACCAGGTTTAATTGACTGTTTCGGTGTGGTACCACATTACTACGTGATCCAAACCAGAAGAAACCCAGGATCTTGCCAACAAGTATGCGAAAAATGCGAAAGTACGATCCAGATAAGGGCAAATACCAGACCTAACCCAGCCATAACCAGTGTTATCCTTTAAAATATTAATCGCACCAGGTTTAATTGACTGTCTCGGTGTGGTACTGCATTACTGCGTGATCCAAACCAGAAAAAGCCCAGGATCTTGCCAACAAGTATGAGAAAAATGCGAAAATACGATCCAGATAAGGGCAAATACCAGACCTAACCCAGCCATAACCAGTGTTATCCTTTAAAATATTAATCGCACCAGGTTTAATTGACTGTCTCGGTGTGGTACTGCATTACTGCGTGATCCAAACCAGAAAAAGCCCAGGATCTTGCCAACAAGTATGCGAAAAACGGGAAAGTACGAGCCACATGAGAGCAAATCCCAGACCTAACCGAGACATAACCAGCGTTATCCTCTACAATATTAATCGCAACCAGGTTTAATTGACTGTTACGGAGTGGTACCGCATTACTACGTGATCCAAACCAGAAGAAACCCAGGATCTTGCCAACAAGTATGCGAAAAATGCGAAAGTACGATCCAGATAAGGGCAAATACCAGACCTAACCCAGCCATAACCAGTGTTATCCTTTAAAATATTAATCGCACCGGGTTTAATTGACTGTCTCGGTGTGGTACTGCATTACTGCGTGATCCAAACCAGAAAAAGCCCAGGATCTTGCCAACAAGTATGAGAAAAATGCGAAAATACGATCCAGATAAGGGCAAATACCAGACCTAACCCAGCCATAACCAGTGTTATCCTTTAAAATATTAATCGCACCAGGTTTAATTGACTGTCTCGGTGTGGTACTGCATTACTGCGTGATCCAAACCAGAAAAAGCCCAGGATCTTGCCAACAAGTATGCGAAAAATGCGAAAATACGATCCAGATAAGGGCAAATACCAGACCTAACCCAGCCATAACCAGTGTTATCCTTTAAAATATTAATCGCACCAGGTTTAATTGACTGTCTCGGTGTGGTACTGCATTACTGCGTGATCCAAACCAGAAAAAGCCCAGGATCTTGCCAACAAGTATGCGAAAAACGGGAAAGTACGAGCCACATGAGAGCAAATCCCAGACCTAACCGAGACATAACCAGCGTTATCCTCTACAATATTAATCGCAACCAGGTTTAATTGACTGTTACGGAGTGGTACCGCATTACTACGTGATCCAAACCAGAAAAAACCCAGGATCTGGCCAACAAGTGTGCGAAAAACGTGAACATACGATCCAGATAAGGGCAAATACCAGACCTAACCCAGCCATAACCGGTGTTATCCTTTAAAATATTAATCGCACCAGGTTTAATTGACTGTTTCGGTGTGGAGCCACATTACTACAGGATCCATACCAGAAAAAACCCAGGATCTGGCCAACAAGTATGCGAAAAACGCGATAGTATGAGTCAGATGATTGCGAATACCGGAACTAGCCCAGACATATCCAGCGTTATCCTCTAAAATACTAATCGGAACAAGCTTTTATTGACTGTCTCAGTGCGGTACCACAATACTACGTGATCCAAACCAGGAAAATCCCAGGATCTGGCCAACAAGTATGCGAAAAACGCGAAAGTATGAGCCAGATGATTGCAAATACCAGAACTAACCCAGACATATCCAGCGTTATCCTCTAGAATATTATTCGCAACCAGGTTTAATTGACTGTTTCGGTGTGGTACCGCATTACTACGTGATCCAAACCAGGATTGGCCCTGGATCCGGCCAACAAATATGCGAAAAATGCGAAACTACGAGCCAGATGAGGGCAAATACCAGACCTAACCGAGACATAACCGGCGTTATCCTCTAAAATATTAATCGCAACAAGGTTTAATTGACAGTTTCGGTGTGGAACCACATTACTACGGGATCCAAACCAAAAAAAACCCTGGATATGGCCAACAAGTATGCGAAAAACGCGAAAGTATGAGCCAGATGATTGCAAATACCAGGCCTAACGCAGACATAACCTGCGTTATCTTCTAAAGCATTAATCGCAACCAGGTTTGTTTGGCTGGTTCGGTGTGGTACCACGTTACTCCGTGATCCAAACCAGAAAAAACCTAGGATCTGGCCAACTAGTATGCGAAAAATGCGAAAGTATGAGCCAGATGATTGTAAATACCAGAACTAACCCTGACATAACCGGCGTTATCATCCAAAATATTGATCGACACCAGGTTTCATTGACTGTTTCAGTGTATCACCACATTAATACGTGACCCTAACCAGAAAGAAATCCAGGATCTGACCATCAAGTATGCGAAAAATGCGAAAGTATGAGCCAGATGATTGCGAATTCCAGACGTATCCCAGACATAACCGGTGTTATCCTCTAAAATATTGATCGAATCCAGGTTGAATTGACTGCTTCTGTGTGGCACCACATTACTACGTGATCCGAACCAGAAAAAGCCCAGGATCTGGCCATTCAAGTATGCGAAAAATGCGAATGTATGTGGCAGATGATTGCAAATACCAGACCGCACAGGTACCTAACCGGCGTTATCCTCTAAAGTATTGATCAAATCCAGGTTTAACTGACTGTTTCTGTGTGGTATCACATTACTACGTGATCCAAATCAGAATAAGCCCAGGATCTGTCCAACAAGTATGCGAAAAACGCGAAAGTATGAGCCAGATGATTGAAGATACCAGAACTAACCCAGACATAATCAGCGTTATCCTCTTAAATACTATTCGGAACCAGCTTTTATTGACTGTTTCAGTGTGGTACCGCATTACTACGTGATGCAAAGCGGAAAAAGGCCAAGATCTGGCCAAGAAGTATGCGAAAAATGCGATTGTCCGAGCCAGATGATTGCAAATACCAGAACTAACCCAAACATAACCAGCGTTATCCTCCAAAATATTAATCGCAACCAGGTTTAATTGTCTGTTTCGGTGTGGAACCACATTACTACGGGATACAAATCAGAGAAAAACCCAGGATCTGGCCAACAAGTATGCGAAAAATGCGAAAGTATGAGCCAGATGATTGCTAATACCAGGCCTAACGCAGGCATAACCGGCGTTATCCTGTAAAACATTAATCGCAACCAGGTTTGTTTGGCTGCTTCGGTGTGGTACCACATTACTCCGTGATCCAAACCAGAAAAAGGCCAGGCTCTGTCCAACAAGTATGAGAAAAATGCGAAAGTATGAGCCAGATGATCGCAAATACCAGGCCTAACGCAGACATAACCGGCGTTATCTTCTAAAGCATTAATCGCAACCAGGTTTGTTTGGCTGTTTCGGTGTGGTACCACGTTACTCCGTGATCCAAACCAGAAAAAACCTAGGATCTGGCCAACTAGTATGCGAAAAATGCGAAAGTATGAGCCAGATGATTGTAAATACCAGAACTAACCCTGACATAACCGGCGTTATCATCCAAAATATTGATCGACACCAGGTTTCATTTACTGCTTCAGTGTGTCACCACATTAATACGTGACCCTAACCAGAAAGAAATCCAGGATCTGACCATCAAGTATGCGAAAAATGCGAAAGTATGAGCCAGATGATTGCGAATTCCAGACGTATCCCAGACATAACCGGTGTTATCCTCTAAAATATTGATCGAATCCAGGTTGAATTGACTGCTTGTGTGTGGCACCACATTACTACGTGATCCGAACCAGAAAAAGCCCAGGATCTGGCCATTCAGGTATGCGAAAAATGCGAATGTATGTGGCAGATGATTGCAAATACCAGACCGCACAGGTACCTAACCGGTGTTATCCTCTAAAGTATTGATCAAATCCAGGTTTAACTGACTGTTTCTGTGTGGTACCACATTACTACGTGATCCAGATCAGAATAAGCCCAGGATCTGTCCAACAAGTATGAGAAAAATGCGAAAGTATGTGCCAGATGATTGCTAATACCAGAACTAACCCAAACATAACCAGCGTTATCGTCCAAAATATTAATCGCAACCAGGTTTAATTGTCCGTTGCGGTGTGGAACCACATTACTACGGGATCCAAACAAAAAAAAACCCTGGATCTGGCCAACTAGTATTTTTTTTTTTTTTTTTTTTTTTTTTTTGTCGTGGGGAAAATCTTCGAAAGACTCCCTCCCACCTCCTTGGGGAGAGGTGGGAGGGGTGTGTGGGATTCCCCGCGCCCGTACAACGACAGGCGCGGGACCTACCCACTAAAAACCCCACGGTGACCCTTCGGCACGCTTTGGGAGGATACCGGGAATCGCTCGAAGCATTTTTCCGGTATCCTCCCCGTGCCCGCGCTTTCGCGCCCATCCCCCGGGGGGACAATCGGTCCCCCCAGTAGACACACTGCCTCATAGCGGTGGGACGGGGCCACTCCATCCCGCCGCTATCCGTCCCGGGGCCGCGTTTAGTGGCGGCTGCGAGCCCCAACTCGCAACCGCCCGCGACCCCGTTTCCACCCCTCGGCGGCCGGGCTGGCCAACTAGTATGCGACAAACGCGAAAGTATGAGCCAGATGATTGCAAATACCAGAAAGAACCCAGACATAACCGGCGTTACCCTTTAAAATATTAATCGCAACCAGGTTTAATTGACTGTTTCTGTGTGGTACCGCATTACTACGTGATCCAAACCCGAAAAAGGCCAGGCTCTGGCCAACAAGTATGCGAAAAATGCGAAAGTATGTGCCAGATGATTGCAAATACCAGAACTAACCCAGACATATCCAGCGTTATCCTCTTAAATACTAATCGGAACCAGCTTTCATTCACCGTCTCAGTGTGGTACCACATTACTACGTGATCCAAACCAGAAGAAACCCAGGATCTTGCCAGCAAGTATGCGAAAAATGCGAAAGTACGAGACAGATGAGGGCAAATACCAGACCTAACCCAGACATAGCCGGCGTTATTCTCTAAAATATTAATCGCAACCAGGTTTAATTGACTGTATCAGTGTGGAGTCACGTTACTACGGGATCCAAACCAGAAAAAACCCAGGATCTGGCCAACAAGTATGCGAAAAATGCGAAAGTATGAGCCAGATGATTGCAAATACCAGACATAACCGAGACATATCCAGCGTTATCCTCTAGAATATTATTTGCAACCAGGTTTAATTGACTGTTTAGGTGTGGTACCGCATTACTACGTGATCCTAACCTGAAAAAAGCCAGGATCTGGCCAACAAGAATGCGAAAAATGCGAAAGTACGAGCCATATGAGGGCAAATACCAGACCTGACCGAGACACAACCGGCGTCATTCTCTAAAATAATAATCGCAACAAGGTTTAATTGACTCTTTCGGTGTGGAACCACACTACTAGGGGATCCAAACCAGAAAAAACCCAGGATCTGGCCAACAAGTATGCGAAAAATGCGAAAGTATGAGCTAGATGATGGCAAATACCAGACCTCACCCAGACATAACCGGCGTTATCCTCTAAAATAATAATCGGAATCAGGTTTAATTGACTATTTCAGTGTGGTACCACATTAATACGTGATCCACACCAGAAACAACCCAGGATCTGGCCAACAAGCATGCGAAAAATGCAAAGGTACGAGCCAGATGAGGGCAAATCCCAGACCTAACCGAGACATAACCTGCGTTACCCTCTAAAATATTAATCGCAACCAGGTTTAATTGACTGTTTCGTTGTGGTACCGCAATACTACGTGATCCAAACCAGAAAAAACCCAGGATCTGGCGAACAAGTATGCGAAAAACGTGAACGTACGAGTCAGATGAGGGCAAATACCAGACCTACCCAGACATAACCGGCGTTATCCTTTAAAATATTAATCGCAACCAGGTTTAATTAACTGTGTCGGTGTGGTACCGCATTACTACGAGATCCAAACCAGAAAAGACCCAGGATCTGGCCAACAAGTATGCGAAAAATGCAAAAGTACGAGCCAGATGAGGGCAAATCCCAGACATAACCGAGACATAACCGGCGTTATCCTCTAAAATATTATTCGCAACCAGGTTTAATTGACTGTTTCGGTGTGGTACCACACTACTGCGTGATCCAAACCAGAAAAAACGCAGGATCTCGCCAACAAGTATGTGAAAAATGCGAAAGTATGGGGCAGATGATTGCAAATACCAGACCTACCACAAACCTAACCGGTGTTATCCTCTAAAGTATTGATCGAATCCAGGTTTAAGTGACTGTTTTGGTGTGGTAGCACATTTCTACGTGATCAAAATCAGAAAAAGCCCAGGATCTGGCCTACAAGTATGCGAAAAATGCATGAGTATGAGGCAGATGATCGCAAATACCAGACCTAACCCAGGCATAACTTGCGTGGTCCTCTAAAATATTAATCGGAACCAGGTTTTATTGACCATTTCAGTGTGGTGTCACATAAATACGTGATCCTAATCAGAAAAAAACCCAGGAACTGGCCATTCAAGTATGCGAAAAATGCGAAAGTATGAGCTAGATGATGGCAAATACCAGACCTAACCCAGACATAACCAGCGTTGTCCTCTAAAATATTAATCGTAACCAGATTTAATTGCCAGTTTCGGGGTGGTATCACATTACTACGAGACCCAAACCAGAAAAAACCCAGGATCTGGCCAACAGGTATGCGAAAAATGCAAAAGTATGAGGCAGGTGGTTGCAAATACCAGATCTAACCCAGACATAACCGGCGTTATCCTCTAAAGTGTTGACCGAATCCAGGTTTAATTGACTGTTTCGGTGTGGTATCACATTGCTACGTGACGCAAACCAGAAAAAACCCAGGATCTGGACAACAAGTATGCGAAAAATGCGAAAGTATGAGCCAGATGAATGGAAATACCAGACCTAACACAAACCTAACCGGCGTTATCCTCTAAAATATTAGTCGGAACCAGATTTAATTGACTGTTGCAGTGTGGTACCACATTACTACGTGATCAAAACCAGAAAAAGCCCAGGATCTGGCCAACAAGTATGCGAAAAATGCGAAAGTATAAGGCAGATGATTGTAAATACCAGACCTAACACAAACCTAAACGGTGTTAGCCTCTAAAATATTGATCGAATCCAAGTTGAATGGACTTTCTCAGTCTGGTATCACATTACTACGTGATGCAAACCAGAAAGAAACACAGGACCTGGCCAACAGGTATGCGAAGAATGCGAATGTATGAGCCAGATATGGGTAAATACCAGACCTAAACGAGACGCATCCTTTAAAATATTGATCGAAGCCACGTTTAATTGACTGTTTCAGTATGGTACCGCATTACTACGAGATCTAAACCAGAAAAAGTACAGGATCTGGCCAACAAGTGTGCGATGAACGCGAAAGTATGACCCAGGTGATTCCAAACACCAGGCCTAACACAAACCTAACCCGTGTGATCCTCTAAAATATTGATCGAATCCAGGTTTAATTGACAGTTTCATTCTGGTACCACATTACTACGTAATACAAACCAGAAAAAACGCAGGATCTGGCCAGCTAGTATGCGAAAAATGTGAAAGTATGAGGAAGATGATTGCAAACACCAGACGTTACCCAGACATAACCGGCGCTATCCTCTAAAATATTAATGGCAACCAGGTATAATTGACTGTCTCGGTGTGGTACCGCATTACTACGTGGTCCAAGCCAGAAAAAAGCCAGGATCTGATCATTCAAGTATGCGAAAAATGCGAAAGTATGAGGCAGATGATTGCAAATACCAGAACATGCCCAGACTTAACCGGCGTTATCCTCTAAAATATTAGTCGGAACCAGATTTAATTGACTGTTGCAGTGTGGTACCACATTACTACGTGATCCAAACCAGAAAAAACGCAGGATCTGGCCAACTAGTATTCGAAAAATGCGAAAGTATGAGGAAGATGATTGCAAACACCAGACGTAACCCAGACATAACCGGCGTTATCCTCTAAAATATTAATCGCAACCAGGTTTAATTGACTGTCTCGGAGTGGTACCGCATTACTACGTGATCCAAACCGGAAAAAGGCCAAGATCTGGCCAAAAAGTATGCGAAAAATGCGAATGTCGGAGCCAGATGATTGCAAATACCAGAACTAACCCAAACATAACCAGCGTTATCCTCCAAAATATTAATAGCAACCAGGTTTAATTGTCTGTTTCGGTGTAGAAACACATTACTATGGGATCCAAACCAAAAAAAACCCTGGATCTGGCCAACAAGTATGCGAAAAACGCGAAAGTATGAGCCAGATGATTGCAAATACCAGAACTAACCCAGACATATCCAGCGTTATCCTCTTAAATACTAATCGGAACCAGCTTTCATTGACTGTTTCAGTGTGGTACCACATTACTACGTGATCCAAACCAGAAGAAACCCAGGATCTTGCCAACAAGTATGCGAAAAATGCGAAAGTACGAGACAGATGAGGGCAAATACCAGACCTAACCCAGACATAGCCGGCGTTATCCTCTAAAATATTAATCGCACCAGGTTTAATTGACTCTTTCAGTGTGGAGTCACATTACTACGGGATCCAAACCAGAAAAAACCCAGGATCTGGCCAACAAGTATGCGAAAAATGCGAAAATACGAGCCAGATGAGGGCAAATACAACACCTAACCGAGACATAACCGGCGTTATCCTCTAAAATATTAATCGCAACCAGGTTTAATTGACTGTTTCGTTGTGGTACCGCATTACTACGTGATCCAAACCAGAAAAAGGCCATGCTCTGGCCAACAAGTATGCGAAAGACACGAAAGTACGAGCCACATGAGAGCAAATCCCAGACCTAACCGAGACATAACCGGCGTTATCCTCTAAAATATTAATCGCAACCAGGTTTAATTGACTGTCTCGGAGTGGTACCGCATTACTACGTGATCCAAACCGGAAAAAGGCCAAGATCTGGCCAACAAGTATGCGAAAAATGCGAAAGTCGGAGCCAGATGATTGCAAATACCAGAACTAACCCAAACATAACCAGCGTTATCCTCCAAAATATTAATAGCAACCAGGTTTAATTGTCTGTTTCGGTGTAGAAACACATTACTACGGGATCCAAACTAGAAAAAGCCCTGGATCTGGCCAACAAGTATGTGAAAAATGCGAAAGTACGAGCCAGATGCGGGCAAATACCAGACCTAACCCAGACATAACCGGCGTCATCCTCTAAAATAATAATCGCAACCGGGTTTAAGTGGCTGTTTCGGTGTAGAACCACACTACTAGGGGATCCAAACCAGAAAAAACCCAGGATCTGGCCAACAAGTATGCGAAAAATGCGAAAGTATGACCCAGATGATTGCAAATACTAGAACTAACCCAGACATAACCGGCGTTATCCTCCAAAATATTAATCGCAGCCAGGTTTAATTGACGGTTTCAGTGTAGTACCACATTACTACGTGGTCCTAGCCAGAAAATGGCCAGGATCTGACCATTCAAGTATGTGAAAAATGCGAAAGTATGAGCTAGATAATTGCAAATACCAGAACTAACCCAAACATAACCAGCGTTATCTTCCAAAATATTAATCGCAACCAGGTTTAATTGTCTGTTTCGGTGTGGAAACACATTACTACGGGATCCAAACCAAAAAAAACCCTGGATCTGGCCAACAAGTATGCGAAAAACGCGAAAGTATGAGCCAGATGATTGCAAATACCAGAACTAACCCAGACATATCCAGCGTTATCCTCTTAAATACTAATCGGAACCAGCTTTCATTGACTGTTTCAGTGTGGTACCACATTACTACGTGATCCAAACCAGAAGAAACCCAGGATCTTGCCAACAAGTATGCGAAAAATGCGAAAGTACGAGACAGATGAGGGCAAATACCAGACCTAACCCAGACATAGCCGGCGTAATCCTCTAAAATATTAATCGCAACAAGGTTTAATTGACAGTTTCGGTGTGGTACCGCATTACTACGTGATCCAAACCAGAAAAAGCCCTGGATCTGGCCAACAAGTATGTGAAAAATGCGAAAGTACGAGCCAGATGCGGGCAAGTACCAGACCTAACCCAGACATAACCGGCGTTATCCTCTAAAATATTAACCGCAACCAGGTTAAATTGACTATTTCGGTGTGGAACCACATTACTACGGGAGCCTAACCTGAAAAAAGCCAGGATCTGGCCAACAAGAATGCGTAAAATGCGAAAGTACGAGCCATATGAGGGCAAATACCAGACCTGACCGAGACATAACCGGCGTTATCCTCTAAAATATAATTCGCAACCAGGTTTAATTGACTGTTTCAGTGTGGTGTCACATTACTACGGGATCCAAACCAGAAAAAACCCAGGATCTGGCCAACAAGTATGAGAAAAACGCGAAAGTATGAGCCAGATGATTGCAAATACCAGAACTAACCCAGACATAACCGGCGTTATCCTCTAAAATATTAATCGCAACCAGGTTTAATTGACTCTTTCGGTGTGGAATCACATTACTACGTGATCCAAACCAGAAAAAGGCCAGGCTCTGTCCAACAAGTATGAGAAAAATGCGAAAGTACGAGCTAGATGATAGCAAATACCAGACCGAGCACGAACCTAAACGTTATTATCCTCTTAAATATTGATAGAAACCGAGTTGAATTGGCTGTTTCAGCCTGTTTCCGCATTACATCGTGATCCAAACCAGATCGAAACACAGGACCTGACCAACATGTATGCGAAGAAAGCGAAAGTATGAGCCAGATGATAGCAAATACCAGACCAAGCACAAACCTAAACGGTGTTATCCTCTTAAATATTGATCGAAACCAAGATGAATTGACTTTCTCAGTCTGGTACCACATTACTACGTGATCCAAACCAGAAAGAAACACAGGATCTAGCCAACAAGTATGCGAAGAATGCGAATGTATGAGCCAGATGCGGGAAAATACCAAACCTAGACGAGATCCAACCGGAGTTATCCTTCACAATATTGATCGAGGCCACGCTTAATTGACTGCTTCAGTATGGTACCGCATTACTACGAGATCCAAACCAGAAAAAGTCCAGGATATGGCCAACAAGTGTGCGATGAACGCGAAAGTATGACCCAGATGATTGCAAACACCAGGCCTAACACAAACGTAACCGGTATGATCCTCTAAAATATTGATCGAATCCAGGTTTAATTGACAGTTTCATTCTGGTACCACATTACTGCGTGACCCAAACCAGAAAAAGCCCAGGATCTGGCCAACAAGTATGCGAAAGATGCGAAAGTATGAGGCAGATGATTGCAAATACCAGAACATACCCAGACTTAACCGGAGTTGTCCTCTAAAATATTAGTCGGAACCAGATTTAATTGGCAGTTGCAGTGTGGTACCACATTAATACGCGATCCTAACCTGAAAAAAGCCAGGATCTGGCCAACTAGTATTCGAAAAATGCGAAAGTATGAGCTAGATGATGGCAAATGCCAGACCTAACCGAGACATAACCGGCGTGATACTCTAAAATATATATCGCAACCAAGTTTAATTGACTGTTTCGCTGTGGTACCACATTAATTCGTGATCCTAACCTGGAAAAAGCCAGGATCTGACCAACAAGAATGCAAAACATGCGAAAGTACGAGCCAGATGATTGCAAATACCAGACGTAACCCAGACATAAACGGTGTTATCCTCTAGAATATTGATTGAATCCAGGTTGAATGGACTATTTCTGTGTGGCACCACATTAATACATGATCTTAACCAGAAAAAAACCCAGGATCTGGCCTACAAGTATGCGAAAAATGCGAAAGTATGAGGCAGATGATTGCAAATACCAGACCTCACCCAGCCATAGCCGGCGTTATCCTCTAAAATATTAATCGGAACCAGGTTTAAGTGACTGTTTCTGTGTGGTACCACATTACTACGTGACGCAAACCAGAAAAAACCCAGGATCTGGCCAACTGGTATGCGAAAAATGCGAAAGTATGAGCCAGATGATTGCTAATACCAGGCCTAACCCAGACATAACCGGCGTTATCCTCTAAAACATTAATCGCAACCATGTTTAATTGACTGTTACTGTGTGGTACCACATTACTACGTGATCCAAACCATAAAAAACCCAGGATCTGGCCAACTGGTATGCGAAAAATTCGAAAGTATGAGCCAGATGAATGCAAATACCAGAACTAACCCCGACATAACCGGCGTTATCCTCTAAAATGTTAATCGTAACCAGATTTAATTGACAGTTTCGGTGTGGTATCACATTACTACGTGATCCAAATCAGAAGAAGCCCAGAGTCTGGCCTACAAGTATGCGAAAAAAGCGAAAGTATGAGCCAGATGATTGCTAATACCAGGCCTAACACAAACCTAAACGGTGTTATTCTCTTAAATATTGATCGATTACAGGTTTAATTTACAGTTTCATTCTGGTACCACATTACTACGTGATCCCAACCAGAAAAAGCCCAGGATCTGGCCAACAAGCATGCGAGAAATGCGAAAGTGAAAGCCAGATGATAGCAAATACCAGACCGAGTACAAACCTGAACGTTGTCATCCTCTTATATATTGATAGAAACCGAGTTGAATTGAATGTGGCCACGTTTAATTGACTGTTTCAGTATGGTACCGCATTAGTACGAGATCCAAACCAGAAAATGTCCAGGATATGGCCAACAAGTGTGCGATGAACGCGAAGGTATGTCCCAGATTATTGCAAACACCAGGCCAAACACAAACCTAACCGGTGTGATCCTCTAAAATATTGATCGAATCCAGGTTTAATTGACAGTTTCATTCCGGTACCACATTACTGCGTGATCCAAACCAGAAAAAGCCCAGGATCTGGCCAACAAGTATGCGAAAGATTCGAAAGTATGAGGCAGATGATTGCAAATACCAGACCTAACCCAGAAATAACCGGCGTTATCCTCTAAAATATTATTCGCAACCAGGTTTAATTGACTGTTTCGGTGTGGTACCGCATTACTACGTGGACCAAGCCAGAAAAAGGCCAGGATCTGACCATTCAAGTATGCGAAAAATGCGAAAGTATGAGCTAGATGATGGCAAATACCAGACCTAACCCAGACATAACCGGCGTTATCCTCTAAAACATTAATCGCAACCATGTTTAATTGACTGTTACTGTGTGGTACCACATTACTACGTGATCCAAACCATAAAAAACCCAGGATCTGGCCAACAAGTTTGCGAAAAATTCGAAAGTATGGGCCAGATGATAGCAAATACCAGACCTATCCCAGAAATAACCGGCGTTATCCTCTAAAATATTATTCGCAACCAGGTTTAATTGACTGTTTCGGTGTGGTACCGCATTACTACGTGGACCAAGCCAGAAAAAGGCCAGGATCTGACCATTCAAGTATGCGAAAAATGCGAAAGTATGAGCTAGTTGATGGCAAATACCAGACCTAACCCAGACATATCCGGCGTTCTCCTCCAAAATATTGATCGAATTCAGATTTAATTGACTGTTTCGGTCTGGTACCACATTACTACGTGGACCAAGCCAGAAAAAGGCCAGGATCTGGCCAACAAGTATGCGAAAAATACGATAGTATGAGCCAGATCATTGCAAATACCAGGCTAACACAAACCTAACCGGTGTGATCCTCTAAAATAATGACCGAATCCAGGATTAATTGACCGTTTCATTCTGGTACCACGTTACTACGAGATCCTAACCAGAAAAAGCCCAGGATCTGGCCAACAAGCATGCGAGAAATGCGAAAATATGAGCCAGATGATAGCATATACCAGACCGAGCACGAACCTAAATGTTATTATCCTCTTAAATATTGATCGAAACCAAGATGAATTGTCTGTTTCAGTATGGTACCGCATTACTACGAGATCCAAACCAGAAAAAGTCCAGGATATGGCCAACAAGTGTGCGATGAACGCGAAAGTATGACCCAGATGATGGCAAATACCAGACCTAACCCAGACATATCCGGTGGTATCCTCTAAAATATTGATTGAATCCAGGTTGAATGGACTATTTCTGTGTGGCACCACATTAATACATGATCCTAACCAGAACAAAACCCAGGATCTGGCCTACAAGTATGCGAAAAATGCGAAAGTATGAGGCAGATGATTGCAAATACCAGACCTCACCCAGGCATATCCGGCGTTGTCCTCTAAAATATTATTCGCAACCAGGTTTAATTGACTGTTTCGGTGTGTTACCACACTACTACGTGATCCAAACCAGAAAAAGCCCAGGATCTGGCCTACAAGTATGCGAAAAATGCAAAAGTATGAGGCAGATGATTGCAAATACCAGACCACACCCAGGCATACCCGGCGTTGTCCTCTAAAATATTATTCGCAACCAGGTTTAATTGACTGTTTCGGTGTGTTACCACACTACTACGTGATCCAAACCAGAAAAAACGCAGGATCTCGCCAACAAGTATGTGAAAAATGCGAAAGTATGAGGCAGATGATCGCAAATACCAGACGCAACCCCGACCTAACCGGTGTCATCCTCTAAAATATTGATCGAATCCAGGTTGAATGGACTATTTCTGGGGAGCACCACATTACTACGTGATCCGAACCAGATAAAAACCCAGGATCTGGCCAACAGGTATGCGAAAAATGCAAAAGTATGAGGCAGATGGTTGCAAATACCAGATCTAACCCAGACATAACCGGCGTTGTCCTCTAAAGTGTTGATCGAATCCAGGTTTAGTTGACTGTTTCGGTGTGGTATCACATTACTACGTGACGCAAACCAGAAAAAACCCAGGATCTGGCCAACTGGTATGCGAAAAATTCGAAAGTATGAGCCAGATGAATGCAAATACCAGAACTAACCCCGACATAACCGGCGTTAACCTCTTAAATGTTAATCGTAACCAGATTTAATTGACAGTTTCGGTGTGGTATCACATTACTACGTGATCCAAATCAGAAGAAGCCCAGAGTCTGGCCTACAAGTATGCGAAAAAAGCGAAAGTATGAGCCAGATGATTGCTAATACCAGGCCTAACACAAACCTAAACGGTATTATTCTCTTAAATATTGATCGAATACAGGTTTAATTTACAGTTTCATTCTGGTACCACATTACTACGTGATCCCAACCAGAAAAAGCCCAGGATCTGGCCAACAAGCATGCGAGAAATGCGAAAGTAAAAGCCAGATGATAGCAAATACCAGACCGAGCACAAACCTGAACGTTGTCATCCTCTTATATATTGATAGAAACCGAGTTGAATTGATCGTGGCCACGTTTAATTTACTGTTTCAGTATGGTACCGCATTACTACGAGATCCAAACCAGAAAATGTCCAGGATATGGCCAACAAGTGTGCGATGAACGCGAAGGTATGTCCCAGATTATTGCAAACACCAGGCCAAACACAAACCTAACCGGTGTGATCCTCTAAAATATTGATCGAATCCAGGTTCAATTGACAGTTTCATTCCGGTACCACATTACTGCGTGATCCAAACCAGAAAGAGCCCAGGATCTGGCCAACAAGTATGCGAAAGATTCGAAAGTATGAGGCAGATGATTGCAAATACCAGACCTAACCCAGAAATAACCGGCGTTATCCTCTAAAATATTATTCGCAACCAGGTTTAATTGACTGTTTCGGTGTGGTACCGCATTACTACGTGGATCAAGCCAGAAAAAGGCCAGGATCTGACCATTCAAGTATGCGAAAAATGCGAAAGTATGAGCTAGATGATGGCAAATACCAGACCTAGCCCAGACATATCCGGCGTGATACTCTAAAATATATATCGCAACCAAGTTTAATTGACTGTTTCGCTGTGGTACCACATTAATACGTGATCCTAACCTGGAAAAAGCCAGGATCTGGCCAACAAGAATGCAAAACATGCGAAAGTACGAGCCAGATGATTGCAAATACCAGACGTAACCCAGACATAAACGGTGTTATCCTCTAAAATATTGTTTGAATCCAGGTTGAATGGACTATTTCTGTGTGGCACCACATTAATACATGATCCTAACCAGAAAAAAACCCAGGATCTGGCCTACAAGTATGCGAAAAATGCGAAAGTATGAGGCAGATGATTGCAAATACCAGACCTCACTCAGCCATATCCGGCGTTGTCCTCTAAAATATTATTCGCAACCAGGTTTAATTGACTGTTTCGGTGTGTTACCACACTACTACGTGATCCAAACCAGAAAAAACGCAGGATCTCGCCAACAAGTATGTGAAAAATGCGAAAGTATGGGCCAGATGATTGCAAATACCTGAACTAACGCAGACATAACCGGCGTGATACTCTAAAATATATATCGCAACCAAGTTTAATTGACTGTTTCGCTGTGGTACCACATTAATACGTGATCCTAACCTGGAAAAAGCCAGGATCTGGCCAACAAGAATGCAAAACATGCGAAAGTACGAGCCAGATGATTGCAAATACCAGACGTAACCCAGACATAAACGGTGTTATCCTCTAAAATATTGATTGAATCCAGGTTGAATGGACTATTTCTGTGTGGCACCACATTAATACATGATCCTAACCTGAAAAAAGCCAGGATCTGGCCAACAAGAATGCAAAACATGCGAAAGTATGAGGCAGATGATTGCAAATACCAGACCTAACACAAACCTAACCGGTGTTATCCTCTAAAGTATTGATCGAATCCAGGTTTAAGTGACAGTTTTGGAGTGGTAGCACAATACTACGTGATCCAAATCAGAAAAAGCCCAGGATCTGGCCTACAAGTATGCGAAAAATGCAAAAGTATGAGGCAGATGATCGCAAATACCAGACGCAACCCCGACCTAACCGGTGTCATCCTCTAAAATATTGATCGAATCCAGGTTGAATGGACTATTTCTGTGGGGCACCACATTAATACGTGATCCGAACCAGATAAAAACCCAGGATCTGGCCATAAAGAATGCGAAATATGCGAAAGTAGGAGCCAGATGATTGCGAATACCAGAAGTAACCCAGACATAACCGGTGTTATCCTCTAAAATGTTAATCGTAACCAGATTTAATTGACAGTTTCGGTGTGGTATCACATTACTACGTGATCCAAATCAGAAGAAGCCCAGAGTCTGGCCTACAAGTATGCGAAAGAAGCGAAGGTATGAGCCAGATGATTGCTAATACCAGGCCTAACACAAACCTAAACGGTGTTATTCTCTTAAATATTGATCGAATTCAGGTTTAATTTACAGTTTCATTCTGGTACCACATTACTACGTGATACAAACCAGAAAAAGCCCAGGATCTGGCCAACAAGTATGCGAAAAATGGGATAGTATGAGCCAGATGATTGCAAATACCAGGCTAACACAAACCTAACCCGTGTGATCCTCTAAAACATTGACCGAATCCAGGATTAATTGACCGTTTCATTCTGGTACCACATTACTACGTGATCCCAACCAGAAAAAGCCCAGGATCTGGCCAACAAGCATGCGAGAAATGCGAAATTATGAGCCAGATGATAGCAAATACCAGACCGAGCACAAACCTGAACGTTGTCATCCTCTTATATATTGATAGAAACCGAGTTGAATTGATCGTGGCCACGTTTAATTGACTGTTTCAGTATGGTACCGCATTACTACGAGATCCAAACCAGAAAACGTCCAGGATATGGCCAACAAGTGTGCGATGAACGCGAAGGTATGTCCCAGATTATTGCAAACACCAGGCCAAACACAAACCTAACCGGTGTGATCCTCTAAAATATTAGTCGGAACCAGGTTTAATTGTCTGTTTCGGTGTGGTACCACATTACTACGTGATCCAAACCAGAAAAAACGCAGGATCTGGCCAACAAGAATGCAAAACATGCGAAAGTATGAGGCAGATGATTGCAAATGCCAGACCTAACACAAACCTAACCGGTGTTATCCTATAAAATATTGATCGAAAACAGCTTTAATTGATTATTTCAGTGTGGCACCACATTAATACGCGATCCTAACCAGAGAAAAACCCAGGATTTTGCCAACAAGTATGCGAAAAATGCAAAAGTATGGGCCAGATGATTGCAAATACCAGACCTAACCCAGAAATAACCGGCGTTATCCTCTAAAATATTATTTGCAACCAGGTTTAATTGACTGTTTCGGTGTGGTACCACATTACTACGTGATCCAAACCAGAAAAAACGCAGGATCTGGCCAACAAGAATGCAAACATGCGAAAGTATGAGGCAGATGATTGCAAGTACCAGAACAAACACATACCTAACCGGTGTTATCCTATAAAATATTGATCGAAAGCAGCTCTAATTGATTATTTCAGTGTGGCACCACATTAATACGCGATCCTAACCAGAGCAAAACCCAGGATTTTGCCAACAAGTATGCGAAAAATGCAAAAGTATGGGCCAGAGGATTGCAAATACCAGACCTAACCCAGAAATAACCGGCGTTATCCTCTAAAATATTATTCGCAACCAGGTTTAATTGACTGTTTCGGTGTGGTACCACATTACTACGTGATCCAAACCAGAAAAAACGCAGGATCTGGCCAACAAGAATGCAAAACATGCGAAAGTATGAGGCACATGATTGCAAGTACCAGAACAAACACATACCTAACCGGTGTTATCCTATAAAATATTGATCGAAAGCAGCTCTAATTGATTATTTCAGTGTGGCACCACATTAATACGCGATCCTAACCAGAGAAAAACCCAGGATTTTGCCAACAAGTATGGGCAAAATGTAAAAGTATGAGCCAGATGATAGCAAATACCAGACCTATCCCAGAAATAACCGGCGTTATCCTCTAAAATATTATTCGCAACCAGGTTTAATTGACTGTTTCGGTGTGGTACCGCATTACTACGTGGACCAAGCCAGAAAAAGGCCAGGATCTGACCATTCAAGTATGCGAAAAATGCGAAAGTATGAGCTAGTTGATGGCAAATACCAGACCTAACCCAGACATATCCGGCGTTCTCCTCCAAAATATTGATCGAATTCAGATTTAATTGACTGTTTCGGTCTGGTACCACATTACTACGTGGACCAAGCCAGAAAAAGGCCAGGATCTGGCCAACAAGTATGCGAAAAATACGATAGTATGAGCCAGATCATTGCAAATACCAGGCTAACACAAACCTAACCGGTGTGATCCTCTAAAATAATGACCGAATCCAGGATTAATTGACCGTTTCATTCTGGTACCACGTTACTACGAGATCCTAACCAGAAAAAGCCCAGGATCTGGCCAACAAGCATGCGAGAAATGCGAAAATATGAGCCAGATGATAGCATATACCAGACCGAGCACGAACCTAAATGTTATTATCCTCTTAAATATTGATCGAAACCAAGATGAATTGTCTGTTTCAGTATGGTACCGCATTACTACGAGATCCAAACCAGAAAAAGTCCAGGATATGGCCAACAAGTGTGCGATGAACGCGAAAGTATGACCCAGATGATGGCAAATACCAGACCTAACCCAGACATATCCGGTGGTATCCTCTAAAATATTGATTGAATCCAGGTTGAATGGACTATTTCTGTGTGGCACCACATTAATACATGATCCTAACCAGAACAAAACCCAGGATCTGGCCTACAAGTATGCGAAAAATGCGAAAGTATGAGGCAGATGATTGCAAATACCAGACCTCACCCAGGCATATCCGGCGTTGTCCTCTAAAATATTATTCGCAACCAGGTTTAATTGACTGTTTCGGTGTGTTACCACACTACTACGTGATCCAAACCAGAAAAAGCCCAGGATCTGGCCTACAAGTATGCGAAAAATGCAAAAGTATGAGGCAGATGATTGCAAATACCAGACCACACCCAGGCATACCCGGCGTTGTCCTCTAAAATATTATTCGCAACCAGGTTTAATTGACTGTTTCGGTGTGTTACCACACTACTACGTGATCCAAACCAGAAAAAACGCAGGATCTCGCCAACAAGTATGTGAAAAATGCGAAAGTATGAGGCAGATGATCGCAAATACCAGACGCAACCCCGACCTAACCGGTGTCATCCTCTAAAATATTGATCGAATCCAGGTTGAATGGACTATTTCTGGGGAGCACCACATTACTACGTGATCCGAACCAGATAAAAACCCAGGATCTGGCCAACAGGTATGCGAAAAATGCAAAAGTATGAGGCAGATGGTTGCAAATACCAGATCTAACCCAGACATAACCGGCGTTGTCCTCTAAAGTGTTGATCGAATCCAGGTTTAGTTGACTGTTTCGGTGTGGTATCACATTACTACGTGACGCAAACCAGAAAAAACCCAGGATCTGGCCAACTGGTGTGCGAAAAATTCGAAAGTATGAGCCAGATGAATGCAAATACCAGAACTAACCCCGACATAACCGGCGTTAACCTCTTAAATGTTAATCGTAACCAGATTTAATTGACAGTTTCGGTGTGGTATCACATTACTACGTGATCCAAATCAGAAGAAGCCCAGAGTCTGGCCTACAAGTATGCGAAAAAAGCGAAAGTATGAGCCAGATGATTGCTAATACCAGGCCTAACACAAACCTAAACGGTATTATTCTCTTAAATATTGATCGAATACAGGTTTAATTTACAGTTTCATTCTGGTACCACATTACTACGTGATCCCAACCAGAAAAAGCCCAGGATCTGGCCAACAAGCATGCGAGAAATGCGAAAGTAAAAGCCAGATGATAGCAAATACCAGACCGAGCACAAACCTGAACGTTGTCATCCTCTTATATATTGATAGAAACCGAGTTGAATTGATCGTGGCCACGTTTAATTTACTGTTTCAGTATGGTACCGCATTACTACGAGATCCAAACCAGAAAATGTCCAGGATATGGCCATCAAGTGTGCGATGAACGCGAAGGTATGTCCCAGATTATTGCAAACACCAGGCCAAACACAAACCTAACCGGTGTGATCCTCTAAAATATTGATCGAATCCAGGTTCAATTGACAGTTTCATTCCGGTACCACATTACTGCGTGATCCAAACCAGAAAGAGCCCAGGATCTGGCCAACAAGTATGCGAAAGATTCGAAAGTATGAGGCAGATGATTGCAAATACCAGACCTAACCCAGAAATAACCGGCGTTATCCTCTAAAATATTATTCGCAACCAGGTTTAATTGACTGTTTCGGTGTGGTACCGCATTACTACGTGGATCAAGCCAGAAAAAGGCCAGGATCTGACCATTCAAGTATGCGAAAAATGCGAAAGTATGAGCTAGATGATGGCAAATACCAGACCTAACCCAGACATATCCGGCGTGATACTCTAAAATATATATCGCAACCAAGTTTAATTGACTGTTTCGCTGTGGTACCACATTAATACGTGATCCTAACCTGGAAAAAGCCAGGATCTGGCCAACAAGAATGCAAAACATGCGAAAGTACGAGCCAGATGATTGCAAATACCAGACGTAACCCAGACATAAACGGTGTTATCCTCTAAAATATTGTTTGAATCCAGGTTGAATGGACTATTTCTGTGTGGCACCACATTAATACATGATCCTAACCAGAAAAAAACCCAGGATCTGGCCTACAAGTATGCGAAAAATGCGAAAGTATGAGGCAGATGATTGCAAATACCAGACCTCACTCAGCCATATCCGGCGTTGTCCTCTAAAATATTATTCGCAACCAGGTTTAATTGACTGTTTCGGTGTGTTACCACACTACTACGTGATCCAAACCAGAAAAAACGCAGGATCTCGCCAACAAGTATGTGAAAAATGCGAAAGTATGGGCCAGATGATTGCAAATACCTGAACTAACGCAGACATAACCGGCGTGATACTCTAAAATATATATCGCAACCAAGTTTAATTGACTGTTTCGCTGTGGTACCACATTAATACGTGATCCTAACCTGGAAAAAGCCAGGATCTGGCCAACAAGAATGCAAAACATGCGAAAGTACGAGCCAGATGATTGCAAATACCAGACGTAACCCAGACATAAACGGTGTTATCCTCTAAAATATTGATTGAATCCAGGTTGAATGGACTATTTCTGTGTGGCACCACATTAATACATGATCCTAACCTGAAAAAAGCCAGGATCTGGCCAACAAGAATGCAAAACATGCGAAAGTATGAGGCAGATGATTGCAAATACCAGACCTAACACAAACCTAACCGGTGTTATCCTCTAAAGTATTGATCGAATCCAGGTTTAAGTGACAGTTTTGGAGTGGTAGCACAATACTACGTGATCCAAATCAGAAAAAGCCCAGGATCTGGCCTACAAGTATGCGAAAAATGCAAAAGTATGAGGCAGATGATCGCAAATACCAGACGCAACCCCGACCTAACCGGTGTCATCCTCTAAAATATTGATCGAATCCAGGTTGAATGGACTATTTCTGTGGGGCACCACATTAATACGTGATCCGAACCAGATAAAAACCCAGGATCTGGCCATAAAGAATGCGAAATATGCGAAAGTAGGAGCCAGATGATTGCGAATACCAGAAGTAACCCAGACATAACCGGTGTTATCCTCTAAAATGTTAATCGTAACCAGATTTAATTGACAGTTTCGGTGTGGTATCACATTACTACGTGATCCAAATCAGAAGAAGCCCAGAGTCTGGCCTACAAGTATGCGAAAGAAGCGAAGGTATGAGCCAGATGATTGCTAATACCAGGCCTAACACAAACCTAAACGGTGTTATTCTCTTAAATATTGATCGAATTCAGGTTTAATTTACAGTTTCATTCTGGTACCACATTACTACGTGATACAAACCAGAAAAAGCCCAGGATCTGGCCAACAAGTATGCGAAAAATGGGATAGTATGAGCCAGATGATTGCAAATACCAGGCTAACACAAACCTAACCCGTGTGATCCTCTAAAACATTGACCGAATCCAGGATTAATTGACCGTTTCATTCTGGTACCACATTACTACGTGATCCCAACCAGAAAAAGCCCAGGATCTGGCCAACAAGCATGCGAGAAATGCGAAATTATGAGCCAGATGATAGCAAATACCAGACCGAGCACAAACCTGAACGTTGTCATCCTCTTATATATTGATAGAAACCGAGTTGAATTGATCGTGGCCACGTTTAATTGACTGTTTCAGTATGGTACCGCATTACTACGAGATCCAAACCAGAAAACGTCCAGGATATGGCCAACAAGTGTGCGATGAACGCGAAGGTATGTCCCAGATTATTGCAAACACCAGGCCAAACACAAACCTAACCGGTGTGATCCTCTAAAATATTAGTCGGAACCAGGTTTAATTGTCTGTTTCGGTGTGGTACCACATTACTACGTGATCCAAACCAGAAAAAACGCAGGATCTGGCCAACAAGAATGCAAAACATGCGAAAGTATGAGGCAGATGATTGCAAATGCCAGACCTAACACAAACCTAACCGGTGTTATCCTATAAAATATTGATCGAAAACAGCTTTAATTGATTATTTCAGTGTGGCACCACATTAATACGCGATCCTAACCAGAGAAAAACCCAGGATTTTGCCAACAAGTATGCGAAAAATGCAAAAGTATGGGCCAGATGATTGCAAATACCAGACCTAACCCAGAAATAACCGGCGTTATCCTCTAAAATATTATTTGCAACCAGGTTTAATTGACTGTTTCGGTGTGGTACCACATTACTACGTGATCCAAACCAGAAAAAACGCAGGATCTGGCCAACAAGAATGCAAACATGCGAAAGTATGAGGCAGATGATTGCAAGTACCAGAACAAACACATACCTAACCGGTGTTATCCTATAAAATATTGATCGAAAGCAGCTCTAATTGATTATTTCAGTGTGGCACCACATTAATACGCGATCCTAACCAGAGCAAAACCCAGGATTTTGCCAACAAGTATGGGCAAAATGCAAAAGTATGAGCCAGATGATAGCAAATACCAGACCTAACCCAGAAATAACCGGCGTTATCCTCTAAAATATTATTCGCAACCAGGTTTAATTGACTGTTTCGGTGTGGTACCGCATTACTACGTGGACCAAGCCAGAAAAAGGCCAGGATCTGACCATTCAAGTATGCGAAAAATGCGAAAGTATGAGCTAGTTGATGGCAAATACCAGACCTAACCCAGACATATCCGGCGTTCTCCTCCAAAATATTGATCGAATTCAGATTTAATTGACTGTTTCGGTCTGGTACCACATTACTACGTGGACCGAGCCAGAAAAAGGCCAGGATCTGGCCAACAAGTATGCGAAAAATACGATAGTATGAGCCAGATCATTGCAAATACCAGGCTAACACAAACCTAACCGGTGTGATCCTCTAAAATAATGACCGAATCCAGGATTAATTGACCGTTTCATTCTGGTACCACGTTACTACGAGATCCTAACCAGAAAAAGCCCAGGATCTGGCCAACAAGCATGCGAGAAATGCGAAAATATGAGCCAGATGATAGCAAATACCAGACCGAGCACGAACCTAAACGTTATTATCCTCTTAAATATTGATCGAAACCAAGATGAATTGTCTGTTTCAGTATGGTACCGCATTACTACGAGATCCAAACCAGAAAAAGTCCAGGATATGGCCAACAAGTGTGCGATGAACGCGAAAGTATGACCCAGATGATTGCAAACACCAGGCCTAACACAAACTTAACCGGTATGATCCTCTAAAATATTGATCGAATCCAGGTTTAATTGACAGTTTCATTCTGGTACCACATTACTGCGTGACCCAAACCAGAAAAAGCCCAGGATCTGACCATTCAAGTATGCGAAAAATGCGAAAGTATGAGCTAGATGATGGCAAATACCAGACCTAACCCAGCCATATCCGGTGTTATCCTCTAAAATATTGATTGAATCCAGGTTGAATGGACTATTTCTGTGTGGCACCATATTAATACATGATCCTAACCAGAAAAAAACCCAGGACCTGGCCTACAAGTATGCGAAAAATGCGAAAGTATGAGGCAGATGATTGCAAATACCAGACCTCACTCAGCCATATCCGGCGTTGTCCTCTAAAATATTATTCGCAACCAGGTTTAATTGACTGTTTCGGTGTGTTACCACACTACTACGTGATCCAAACCAGAAAAAACGCAGGATCTCGCCAACAAGTATGTGAAAAATGCGAAAGTATGGGCCAGATGATTGCAAATACCTGAACTAACGCAGACATAACCGGCGTGATACTCTAAAATATATATCGCAACCAAGTTTAATTGACTGTTTCGCTGTGGTACCACATTAATACGTGATCCTAACCTGGAAAAAGCCAGGATCTGGCCAACAAGAATGCAAAACATGCGAAAGTACGAGCCAGATGATTGCAAATACCAGACGTAACCCAGACATAAACGGTGTTATCCTCTAAAATATTGATTGAATCCAGGTTGAATGGACTATTTCTGTGTGGCACCACATTAATACATGATCCTAACCTGAAAAAAGCCAGGATCTGGCCAACAAGAATGCAAAACATGCGAAAGTATGAGGCAGATGATTGCAAATACCAGACCTAACACAAACCTAACCGGTGTTATCCTCTAAAGTATTGATCGAATCCAGGTTTAAGTGACAGTTTTGGAGTGGTAGCACAATACTACGTGATCCAAATCAGAAAAAGCCCAGGATCTGGCCTACAAGTATGCGAAAAATGCAAAAGTATGAGGCAGATGATCGCAAATACCAGACGCAACCCCGACCTAACCGGTGTCATCCTCTAAAATATTGATCGAATCCAGGTTGAATGGACTATTTCTGTGGGGCACCACATTAATACGTGATCCGAACCAGATAAAAACCCAGGATCTGGCCATAAAGAATGCGAAATATGCGAAAGTAGGAGCCAGATGATTGCGAATACCAGAAGTAACCCAGACATAACCGGTGTTATCCTCTAAAATGTTAATCGTAACCAGATTTAATTGACAGTTTCGGTGTGGTATCACATTACTACGTGATCCAAATCAGAAGAAGCCCAGAGTCTGGCCTACAAGTATGCGAAAGAAGCGAAGGTATGAGCCAGATGATTGCTAATACCAGGCCTAACACAAACCTAAACGGTGTTATTCTCTTAAATATTGATCGAATTCAGGTTTAATTTACAGTTTCATTCTGGTACCACATTACTACGTGATACAAACCAGAAAAAGCCCAGGATCTGGCCAACAAGTATGCGAAAAATGGGATAGTATGAGCCAGATGATTGCAAATACCAGGCTAACACAAACCTAACCCGTGTGATCCTCTAAAACATTGACCGAATCCAGGATTAATTGACCGTTTCATTCTGGTACCACATTACTACGTGATCCCAACCAGAAAAAGCCCAGGATCTGGCCAACAAGCATGCGAGAAATGCGAAATTATGAGCCAGATGATAGCAAATACCAGACCGAGCACAAACCTGAACGTTGTCATCCTCTTATATATTGATAGAAACCGAGTTGAATTGATCGTGGCCACGTTTAATTGACTGTTTCAGTATGGTACCGCATTACTACGAGATCCAAACCAGAAAACGTCCAGGATATGGCCAACAAGTGTGCGATGAACGCGAAGGTATGTCCCAGATTATTGCAAACACCAGGCCAAACACAAACCTAACCGGTGTGATCCTCTAAAATATTAGTCGGAACCAGGTTTAATTGTCTGTTTCGGTGTGGTACCACATTACTACGTGATCCAAACCAGAAAAAACGCAGGATCTGGCCAACAAGAATGCAAAACATGCGAAAGTATGAGGCAGATGATTGCAAATGCCAGACCTAACACAAACCTAACCGGTGTTATCCTATAAAATATTGATCGAAAACAGCTTTAATTGATTATTTCAGTGTGGCACCACATTAATACGCGATCCTAACCAGAGAAAAACCCAGGATTTTGCCAACAAGTATGCGAAAAATGCAAAAGTATGGGCCAGATGATTGCAAATACCAGACCTAACCCAGAAATAACCGGCGTTATCCTCTAAAATATTATTTGCAACCAGGTTTAATTGACTGTTTCGGTGTGGTACCACATTACTACGTGATCCAAACCAGAAAAAACGCAGGATCTGGCCAACAAGAATGCAAACATGCGAAAGTATGAGGCAGATGATTGCAAGTACCAGAACAAACACATACCTAACCGGTGTTATCCTATAAAATATTGATCGAAAGCAGCTCTAATTGATTATTTCAGTGTGGCACCACATTAATACGCGATCCTAACCAGAGCAAAACCCAGGATTTTGCCAACAAGTATGGGCAAAATGCAAAAGTATGAGCCAGATGATAGCAAATACCAGACCTAACCCAGAAATAACCGGCGTTATCCTCTAAAATATTATTCGCAACCAGGTTTAATTGACTGTTTCGGTGTGGTACCGCATTACTACGTGGACCAAGCCAGAAAAAGGCCAGGATCTGACCATTCAAGTATGCGAAAAATGCGAAAGTATGAGCTAGTTGATGGCAAATACCAGACCTAACCCAGACATATCCGGCGTTCTCCTCCAAAATATTGATCGAATTCAGATTTAATTGACTGTTTCGGTCTGGTACCACATTACTACGTGGACCGAGCCAGAAAAAGGCCAGGATCTGGCCAACAAGTATGCGAAAAATACGATAGTATGAGCCAGATCATTGCAAATACCAGGCTAACACAAACCTAACCGGTGTGATCCTCTAAAATAATGACCGAATCCAGGATTAATTGACCGTTTCATTCTGGTACCACGTTACTACGAGATCCTAACCAGAAAAAGCCCAGGATCTGGCCAACAAGCATGCGAGAAATGCGAAAATATGAGCCAGATGATAGCAAATACCAGACCGAGCACGAACCTAAACGTTATTATCCTCTTAAATATTGATCGAAACCAAGATGAATTGTCTGTTTCAGTATGGTACCGCATTACTACGAGATCCAAACCAGAAAAAGTCCAGGATATGGCCAACAAGTGTGCGATGAACGCGAAAGTATGACCCAGATGATTGCAAACACCAGGCCTAACACAAACTTAACCGGTATGATCCTCTAAAATATTGATCGAATCCAGGTTTAATTGACAGTTTCATTCTGGTACCACATTACTGCGTGACCCAAACCAGAAAAAGCCCAGGATCTGACCATTCAAGTATGCGAAAAATGCGAAAGTATGAGCTAGATGATGGCAAATACCAGACCTAACCCAGCCATATCCGGTGTTATCCTCTAAAATATTGATTGAATCCAGGTTGAATGGACTATTTCTGTGTGGCACCATATTAATACATGATCCTAACCAGAAAAAAACCCAGGATCTGGCCTACAAGTATGCGAAAAATGCGAAAGTATGAGGCAGATGATTGCAAATACCAGACCTCACTCAGCCATATCCGGCGTTGTCCTCTAAAATATTATTCGCAACCAGGTTTAATTGACTGTTTCGGTGTGTTACCACACTACTACGTGATCCAAACCAGAAAAAACGCAGGATCTCGCCAACAAGTATGTGAAAAATGCGAAAGTATGGGCCAGATGATTGCAAATACCTGAACTAACGCAGACATAACCGGCGTGATACTCTAAAATATATATCGCAACCAAGTTTAATTGACTGTTTCGCTGTGGTACCACATTAATACGTGATCCTAACCTGGAAAAAGCCAGGATCTGGCCAACAAGAATGCAAAACATGCGAAAGTACGAGCCAGATGATTGCAAATACCAGACGTAACCCAGACATAAACGGTGTTATCCTCTAAAATATTGATTGAATCCAGGTTGAATGGACTATTTCTGTGTGGCACCACATTAATACATGATCCTAACCTGAAAAAAGCCAGGATCTGGCCAACAAGAATGCAAAACATGCGAAAGTATGAGGCAGATGATTGCAAATACCAGACCTAACACAAACCTAACCGGTGTTATCCTCTAAAGTATTGATCGAATCCAGGTTTAAGTGACAGTTTTGGAGTGGTAGCACAATACTACGTGATCCAAATCAGAAAAAGCCCAGGATCTGGCCTACAAGTATGCGAAAAATGCAAAAGTATGAGGCAGATGATCGCAAATACCAGACGCAACCCCGACCTAACCGGTGTCATCCTCTAAAATATTGATCGAATCCAGGTTGAATGGACTATTTCTGTGGGGCACCACATTAATACGTGATCCGAACCAGATAAAAACCCAGGATCTGGCCATAAAGAATGCGAAATATGCGAAAGTAGGAGCCAGATGATTGCGAATACCAGAAGTAACCCAGACATAACCGGTGTTATCCTCTAAAATGTTAATCGTAACCAGATTTAATTGACAGTTTCGGTGTGGTATCACATTACTACGTGATCCAAATCAGAAGAAGCCCAGAGTCTGGCCTACAAGTATGCGAAAGAAGCGAAGGTATGAGCCAGATGATTGCTAATACCAGGCCTAACACAAACCTAAACGGTGTTATTCTCTTAAATATTGATCGAATTCAGGTTTAATTTACAGTTTCATTCTGGTACCACATTACTACGTGATACAAACCAGAAAAAGCCCAGGATCTGGCCAACAAGTATGCGAAAAATGGGATAGTATGAGCCAGATGATTGCAAATACCAGGCTAACACAAACCTAACCCGTGTGATCCTCTAAAACATTGACCGAATCCAGGATTAATTGACCGTTTCATTCTGGTACCACATTACTACGTGATCCCAACCAGAAAAAGCCCAGGATCTGGCCAACAAGCATGCGAGAAATGCGAAATTATGAGCCAGATGATAGCAAATACCAGACCGAGCACAAACCTGAACGTTGTCATCCTCTTATATATTGATAGAAACCGAGTTGAATTGATCGTGGCCACGTTTAATTGACTGTTTCAGTATGGTACCGCATTACTACGAGATCCAAACCAGAAAATGTCCAGGATATGGCCAACAAGTGTGCGATGAACGCGAAGGTATGTCCCAGATTATTGCAAACACCAGGCCAAACACAAACCTAACCGGTGTGATCCTCTAAAATATTAGTCGGAACCAGGTTTAATTGTCTGTTTCGGTGTGGTACCACATTACTACGTGATCCAAACCAGAAAAAACGCAGGATCTGGCCAACAAGAATGCAAAACATGCGAAAGTATGAGGCAGATGATTGCAAATGCCAGACATAACACAAACCTAACCGGTGTTATCCTATAAAATATTGATCGAAAACAGCTTTAATTGATTATTTCAGTGTGGCACCACATTAATACGCGATCCTAACCAGAGAAAAACCCAGGATTTTGCCAACAAGTATGCGAAAAATGCAAAAGTATGGGCCAGATGATTGCAAATACCAGACCTAACCCAGAAATAACCGGCGTTATCCTCTAAAATATTATTTGCAACCAGGTTTAATTGACTGTTTCGGTGTGGTACCACATTACTACGTGATCCAAACCAGAAAAAACGCAGGATCTGGCCAACAAGAATGCAAACATGCGAAAGTATGAGGCAGATGATTGCAAGTACCAGAACAAACACATACCTAACCGGTGTTATCCTATAAAATATTGATCGAAAGCAGCTCTAATTGATTATTTCAGTGTGGCACCACATTAATACGCGATCCTAACCAGAGCAAAACCCAGGATTTTGCCAACAAGTATGGGCAAAATGCAAAAGTATGAGCCAGATGATAGCAAATACCAGACCTAACCCAGAAATAACCGGCGTTATCCTCTAAAATATTATTCGCAACCAGGTTTAATTGACTGTTTCGGTGTGGTACCGCATTACTACGTGGACCAAGCCAGAAAAAGGCCAGGATCTGACCATTCAAGTATGCGAAAAATGCGAAAGTATGAGCTAGTTGATGGCAAATACCAGACCTAACCCAGACATATCCGGCGTTCTCCTCCAAAATATTGATCGAATTCAGATTTAATTGACTGTTTCGGTCTGGTACCACATTACTACGTGGACCGAGCCAGAAAAAGGCCAGGATCTGGCCAACAAGTATGCGAAAAATACGATAGTATGAGCCAGATCATTGCAAATACCAGGCTAACACAAACCTAACCGGTGTGATCCTCTAAAATAATGACCGAATCCAGGATTAATTGACCGTTTCATTCTGGTACCACGTTACTACGAGATCCTAACCAGAAAAAGCCCAGGATCTGGCCAACAAGCATGCGAGAAATGCGAAAATATGAGCCAGATGATAGCAAATACCAGACCGAGCACGAACCTAAACGTTATTATCCTCTTAAATATTGATCGAAACCAAGATGAATTGTCTGTTTCAGTATGGTACCGCATTACTACGAGATCCAAACCAGAAAAAGTCCAGGATATGGCCAACAAGTGTGCGATGAACGCGAAAGTATGACCCAGATGATTGCAAACACCAGGCCTAACACAAACTTAACCGGTATGATCCTCTAAAATATTGATCGAATCCAGGTTTAATTGACAGTTTCATTCTGGTACCACATTACTGCGTGACCCAAACCAGAAAAAGCCCAGGATCTGACCATTCAAGTATGCGAAAAATGCGAAAGTATGAGCTAGATGATGGCAAATACCAGACCTAACCCAGCCATATCCGGTGTTATCCTCTAAAATATTGATTGAATCCAGGTTGAATGGACTATTTCTGTGTGGCACCATATTAATACATGATCCTAACCAGAAAAAAACCCAGGATCTGGCCTACAAGTATGCGAAAAATGCGAAAGTATGAGGCAGATGATTGCAAATACCAGACCTCACCCAGGCATATCCGGCGTTGTCCTCTAAAATATTATTCGCAACCAGGTTTAATTGACTGTTTCGGTGTGTTACCACACTACTACGTTATCCAAACCAGAAAAAGCCCAGGATCTGGCCTACAAGTATGCGAAAAATGCAAAAGTATGAGGCAGATGATCGCAAATAGCAGACGCAACCCCGACCTAACCGGTGTCATCCTCTAAAATATTGATCGAATCCAGGTTGAATGGACTATTTCTGTGGGGCACCACATTAATACGTGATCCGAACCAGATAAAAACCCAGGATCTGGCCATAGAGAATGCGAAATATGCGAAAGTAGGAGCCAGGTGATTGCGAATACCAGAAGTAACCCAGACATAACCGGTGTTATCCTATAAAATATTGATCGAAAGCTGCTTTAATTTATTATTTCAGTGTGGCACGACATTAATACGTGATCCTAACCAGAGACAAACCCAGGATCTGGCCAACAGGTATGCGAAAAATGCAAAAGTATGAGGCAGATGGTTGCAAATACCAGATCTAACCCAGACATAACCGGCGTTATCCTCTAAAGTGTTGATCGAATCCAGGTTTAGTTGACTGTTTCGGTGTGGTATCACATTACTACGTGACGCAAACCAGAAAAAACCCAGGATCTGGCCAACTGGTAAGCGAAAAATGCGAAAGTATGAGCCAGATGATTGCTAATACCAGGCCTAACCCAGACATAACCGGCGTTATCCTCTAAAACATTAATCGCAACCATGTTTAATTGACTGTTACTGTGTGGTACCACATTACTACGTGATCCAAACCATAAAAAACCCAGGATCTGGCCAACAAGTTTGCGAAGAATTCGAAAGTATGAGCCAGATGAATGCAAATACCAGAACTAACACCGACATAACCGGCGTTATCCACTAAAATGTTAATCGTAACCAGATTTAATTGACAGTTTCGGTGTGGTATCACATTACTACGTGATCCAAATCAGAAGAAGCCCAGAGTCTGGCCTACAAGTATGCGAAAGAAGCGAAGGTATGAGCCAGATGATTGCTAATACCAGGCCTAACATTAACCTAAACGGTGTTATTCTCTTAAATATTGATCGAATTCAGGTTTAATTTACAGTTTCATTCTGGTACCACATTACTACGTGATACAAACCAGAAAAAGCCCAGGATCTGGCCAACAAGTATGCGAAAAATGGGATAGTATGAGCCAGATGATTGCAAATACCAGGCTAACACAAACCTAACCCGTGTGATCCTCTAAAACATTGACCGAATCCAGGATTAATTGACCGTTTCATTCTGGTACCACATTACTACGTGATCCCAACCAGAAAAAGCCCAGGATCTGGCCAACAAGCATGCGAGAAATGCGAAATTATGAGCCAGATGATAGCAAATACCAGACCGAGCACAAACCTGAACGTTGTCATCCTCTTATATATTGATAGAAAACGAGTTGAATTGATCGTGGCCACGTTTAATTGACTGTTTCAGTATGGTACCGCATTACTACGAGATCCAAACCAGAAAATGTCCAGGATATGGCCAACAAGTGTGCGATGAACGCGAAGGTATGTCCCAGATTATTGCAAACACCAGGCCAAACACAAACCTAACCGGTGTGATCCTCTAAAATATTAGTCGGAACCAGGTTTAATTGTCTGTTTCGGTGTGGTACCACATTACTACGTGATCCAAACCAGAAAAAACGCAGGATCTGGCCAACAAGAATGCAAAACATGCGAAAGTATGAGGCAGATGATTGCAAATGCCAGACCTAACACAAACCTAACCGGTGTTATCCTATAAAATATTGATCGAAAACAGCTTTAATTGATTATTTCAGTGTGGCACCACATTAATACGCGATCCTAACCAGAGAAAAACCCAGGATTTTGCCAACAAGTATGCGAAAAATGCAAAAGTATGGGCCAGATGATTGCAAATACCAGACCTAACCCAGAAATAACCGGCGTTATCCTCTAAAATATTATTTGCAACCAGGTTTAATTGACTGTTTCGGTGTGGTACCACATTACTACGTGATCCAAACCAGAAAAAACGCAGGATCTGGCCAACAAGAATGCAAACATGCGAAAGTATGAGGCAGATGATTGCAAGTACCAGAACAAACACATACCTAACCGGTGTTATCCTATAAAATATTGATCGAAAGCAGCTCTAATTGATTATTTCAGTGTGGCACCACATTAATACGCGATCCTAACCAGAGCAAAACCCAGGATTTTGCCAACAAGTATGGGCAAAATGCAAAAGTATGAGCCAGATGATAGCAAATACCAGACCTAACCCAGAAATAACCGGCGTTATCCTCTAAAATATTATTCGCAACCAGGTTTAATTGACTGTTTCGGTGTGGTACCGCATTACTACGTGGACCAAGCCAGGAAAAGGCCAGGATCTGACCATTCAAGTATGCGAAAAATGCGAAAGTATGAGCTAGTTGATGGCAAATACCAGACCTAACCCAGACATATCCGGCGTTCTCCTCCAAAATATTGATCGAATTCAGATTTAATTGACTGTTTCGGTCTGGTACCACATTACTACGTGGACCGAGCCAGAAAAAGGCCAGGATCTGGCCAACAAGTATGCGAAAAATACGATAGTATGAGCCAGATCATTGCAAATACCAGGCTAACACAAACCTAACCGGTGTGATCCTCTAAAATAATGACCGAATCCAGGATTAATTGACCGTTTCATTCTGGTACCACGTTACTACGAGATCCTAACCAGAAAAAGCCCAGGATCTGGCCAACAAGCATGCGAGAAATGCGAAAATATGAGCCAGATGATAGCAAATACCAAACCGAGCACGAACCTAAACGTTATTATCCTCTTAAATATTGATCGAAACCAAGATGAATTGTCTGTTTCAGTATGGTACCGCATTACTACGAGATCCAAACCAGAAAAAGTCCAGGATATGGCCAACAAGTGTGCGATGAACGCGAAAGTATGACCCAGATGATTGCAAACACCAGGCCTAACACAAACTTAACCGGTATGATCCTCTAAAATATTGATCGAATCCAGGTTTAATTGACAGTTTCATTCTGGTACCACATTACTGCGTGACCCAAACCAGAAAAAGCCCAGGATCTGACCATTCAAGTATGCGAAAAATGCGAAAGTATGAGCTAGATGATGGCAAATACCAGACCTAACCCAGACATATCCGGTGTTATCCTCTAAAATATTGATTGAATCCAGGTTGAATGGACTATTTCTGTGTGGCACCATATTAATACATGATCCTAACCAGAAAAAAACCCAGGATCTGGCCTACAAGTATGCGAAAAATGCGAAAGTATGAGGCAGATGATTGGAAATACCAGACCTCACCCAGGCATATCCGGCGTTGTCCTCTAAAATATTATTCGCAACCAGGTTTAATTGACTGTTTCGGTGTGTTACCACACTACTACGTTATCCAAACCAGAAAAAGCCCAGGATCTGGCCTACAAGTATGCGAAAAATGCAAAAGTATGAGGCAGATGATCGCAAATAGCAGACGCAACCCCGACCTAACCGGTGTCATCCTCTAAAATATTGATCGAATCCAGGTTGAATGGACTATTTCTGTGGGGCACCACATTAATACGTGATCCGAACCAGATAAAAACCCAGGATCTGGCCATAAAGAATGCGAAATATGCGAAAGTAGGAGCCAGGTGATTGCGAATACCAGAAGTAACCCAGACATAACCGGTGTTATCCTATAAAATATTGATCGAAAGCTGCTTTAATTTATTATTTCAGTGTGGCACGACATTAATACGTGATCCTAACCAGAGACAAACCCAGGATCTGGCCAACAGGTATGCGAAAAATGCAAAAGTATGAGGCAGATGGTTGCAAATACCAGATCTAACCCAGACATAACTGGCGTTATCCTCTAAAATATCAATCGGTACCAGGTTTAATTGACAGTTTCAGTGTGGTACCACATTACTACGTGGGCCAAGCCAGAAAAAGGCCAGGATCTGACCAATCAAGTACGCGAAAAGTGCGAAAGTATGTGCTAGATGATTGCAAATACCAGACCTAACCCAGACACAACCGGCGTTATCCTCCAAAATATTACTCGGAACCAGGTTTAATTGAGTGTTTCGGTGTAGTACCACATTAGTACGTGATCCAAACCAGAAAAAGCCCAGGATCTGGCCTACAAGTATGCGAAAAATGCAAAAGTACGAGCCAGATGAGCTCAAATCCCAGACCTAACCGAGACATAACCGGCGTTATCATCTAAGATATTAATCGCAACCAGGTTTAATTGACTGTTTCGGTGTGGTACCACGTTACTACGTGATCCAAACCAGAAGAAGGCCAGGGTCTGGCCAAGAAGTATGCGAAAAATGTGAAAGTATGAGGCAGATCCACTGCGACGCTGAGCAGGACACGGCGGATCATACCCTGGAGGTATGCCCCGCGTGGGAGGGGGAGCGCCGTGTCCTGGTCGGCGTCGTCGGGCGGGATGTCTCGCTGCCGGGCGTGGTGCGCGTCATGCTCGGCAGCGAGGAGAAGTGGAGGGCCGTGGCCTCCTTCTGCGAGAACGTAATGTTGCAGAAGGAGGCCGCGGGGAGGGAGCGCGAACTTCAGCGGCGCGCTGAAGCTCGCGCTCGTGCGGTGGCCCGAGGTCGTCGCCCGGTCGCGAGGCGTCGCGGGCGGCCGCCTCGGCGTGGCGGATGACCTAGGCTGGGAGGGGGGTCCTGAGGGGACCCTCCTCCCGCCAGGCGGCGCCGGGTCGGACCGGTTGGGGGTAGGAGTGCCTCCCCCTACCGGTCCGACGAAAGGGGAGGCACCCTCGTCGGTCTGGTGCGGCCATGAACGCCCGGCCGCCGAGGGGTGGAAACGGGGTCGCGGGCGGTTGCGAGTTGGGACTCGCAGCCGCCACTAAACGCGGCCCCGGGACGGATAGCGGCGGGATGGAGTGGCCCCGTCCCGCCGCTATGAGGCAGTGTGTCTACTGGGGGGACCGATTGTCCCCCCGGGGGATGGGCGCGAAAGCGCGGGCACGGGGAGGATACCGGAAGAATGCTTCGAGCGATTCCCGGTATCCTCCCAAAGCGTGCCGAAGGGTCACCGTGGGGTTTTTAGTGGGTATCTTTGGTCCCGCGCCTGTCGTTGTACGGGCGCGGGGAATCCCACACACCCCTCCCACCTCTCCCCAAGGAGGTGGGAGGGAGTCTTTCGAAGATTTTCCCCACGACAAAAAAAAAAAAAAAAAAAAAAGTATGAGGCAGATGTCTGCAAATACCAGAACTTACCCAGACATAACTGGCGTTATCCTTTAAAATATCAATCGGTACCAGGTTTAATTGACAGTTTCAGTGTGGTACCACATTACTACGTTGGCCAAGCCAGAAAAAGGCCAGGATCTGACCAATCAAGTACGCGAAAAGTGCGAAAGTATGTGCTAGGTGATTGCAAATACCAGACCTAACCCAGACAAAACCGGCGTTATCCTCCAAAATATTACTCGGAACCAGGTTTGATTGAGTGTTTCGGTGTGGTACCACATTAGTACGTGATCCAAACCAGAAAAAGCCCAAGATCTGGCCTACAAGTATGCGAAAAATGCAATAGTACGTGCCCGATGAGCTCAAATCCCAGACCTAACCGAGACATAACCGGCGTTATCCTCTAAAATATTAATCCGAACCAGGTTTAATTGACTGTTTCGGCGTGTTACTGCATTACTACGTGATCCAAAACAGAAAAAGGCCAGGATCTGGCCAACAAGTATGCGAAAAATGCGAAAGCATGAGGCAGATGTCTGCAAATACCAGAACTTACCCAGACATAACTGGCGTTATCCTCTAAAATATCAATCGGTACCAGGTTTAATTGACAGTTTCAGTGTGGTACCACATTACTACGTGGGCCAAGCCAGAAAAAGGCCAGGATCTGACCAGTCAAGTACGCGAAAAGTGCGAAAGTATGTGCTAGATGAGGGCAAATCCCAGACCTAACGGAGACGTAACCGGCGTTATCCTCTAAAATATTAATCACAACCAGGTTTAATTGACTGTTTCGGTGTGGTACCACATTACTACGTGGTCCAAGCCAGAAAAAGGCCAGGATCTGGCCAACAAATGTGCGCAAAATGCGAAATTTCGAGGCAGATGAGGGCAAATCCCAGACCTAACCGAGACATAACCGGAGTTATCCTCTAAAATATTAATCGCAACCAGGTTTAGTTGACTGTTTAGGTGTGGTACCGCATTACTACGGGGTGCAAGCCAGAAAAAACCCATGATCTGTCCAACAAGTATGCGAAAAATGCGACAGTATGAGACAGATGATTGCAAATACCAGATCTAACCCAGATATAACCAGCGTTATCCTCTAAAATATTAATCGGAACCAGCTCTTGTTGAATGTTTCATTGTGGTACCACATTACTACGTGATCCAAACCAGAAATATCCCAGGATCTGGCAACAAGTATGCGAAAAATGCGAAAGTACGAGCCAGATGGGGGCAAATACCAGACCTAACCGAGACTTAACCGGCATTATCCTCTAAAATATTAATCGCAACCAGGTTTTATTGGCTGTTTCGGCGTGTTACCGCATTACTACGTGGTCCAACTCAGAAAAAGGCAAGGATCTTGCCAACAAGTATGCGAAAAAAGCGAAGGTATGAGC
Organism: Colletes latitarsis; assembly: GCF_051014445.1. NCBI lineage: Eukaryota > Metazoa > Arthropoda > Insecta > Hymenoptera > Colletidae > Colletes > Colletes latitarsis. The sequence goes on from NC_135137.1 coordinate 7,080,116, forward strand.
CAGATGAGGGCAAATACCAGACGCAACCCAGACCTAACCGGTTTCATCCTCTAAAATATTGATCGAATCCAGGTTTAATTGACTGTTTCTGTGTGGTACCACTCTACTACGTGATCCAAACCAGAAAGAGCCCAAGATCTGGCCATTCAAGTATCCGAAGAATGCAAAAGTATGAGGAAGATGATTGCAAATACCAGACGTAACCCAGACATAACCGGCGTTATCCTCTAAAATATTAATCGCAACCAGGTTTAATTGACTGTTTCGGTGTGGTACCACATTAGTACGGGATCCGAGTCAGAATAGCCACCGGGTTCTGGGCAACAAGTATGCTGTTAGAATAGGGAGGTTTCAAATATTTTAATTGAACGCCTCGTCTAACGGAGGTCCGGATCACGAGGGAATGGACGTTGGAACAGTATTAATTGCACGTTAGTTTTATTTTCGCTTCGTCGAAAATTCGACGAAGCCGTTTATTTATTGTACAGGTTTTCTTTTCAGGACGAACACAAACACAAACTCTTAAATCTAACCGCCTAGACGTCTGGCCGGCGTCTGGCCAGAAAAAACCCCGCCGATGGGCCGTCTCCTTTCCGGCGGTTCGCGTTGCTCTATCCTGAAACAAAAGAGACGAGACTATGCGTAAATATCGAGTAACGTGAGTCACGTTGTCCGTCTCGTTCTAAGGTTCACGCGCTCTTGGTTGTGCTTGTCGCACTTGCGAGCGGGGAACTCGGCCGCCGCGTTACGCAGCTAAGCTAGTGGACTGTATGTGTGAACGTTCCCTTTAAACCAGGAAACGTTTGATTGCAGATTTGGGAGACGAGAATCGATCTCGATTTTTCCCGACTGCTAATTTCGACTGTCGCCGGAGAGGTTAACAGAGGGAGGTTGTAAGGCTCCAACTATTTACCTGCTCCTCGGCCGTTTATCGTCCTCGTAATGCGTACGGGCACTGTGTGGTGCAGCACCTTTACAGCGCATGCAGCGACTTATAATTATAGTGCGTACACCACGGCGCTATACTGAGCGGTTCTACGCACAGGGTCCGTACACACTGGCGATGATTGAACAGCGCTCTAGCTGGTCGCCGGATGCCGGAACTCAAGTATTGTCCCGAACACCGACTGGAGGACGGTAATACCACCCAGGGTATGCACGCCACGAAGGCCCCTAAGGGTGGGTTTGCACCGTTCGACCGTCGAGAGGTTCGAGATTCAAATTCGAAACCTCGGACACGACCTCTGATTGCAGCGATACGTGTCTGATGTCAGACTGATGTGGACTCTAGCCACCGCTGAATGGGAATTTCGGATTATAATTCTCGAAATTCTACAGTCGCTTTGATCTGGTCGAAACCCGACCTGATCTTTATCGAATTACAACGAGTTGCGAAAGGAATCACGGGAAGAGATTGATTCACAATCCGTCCTCGTATTCGATTCCTTTCCTCGTTTACGATTTTTTAATTTAAATTGTGAACGGGTTACGGAAGGAGTCACGGTAAAAGATTGTTTTTACAATCCGTTCTCGTATGGAGTCCTTCCTTTTCCACGTTCAGAATTTATTCGAAAAGTTCGAGTGACTCGTAACTATTCGAGAACTATGGAATTCCCGAGGAGCGGGGTCGTATGCCCATGTGCTCCCTGTCGGTTCCAGATTAAGAGTGACGGACGAGCACGGACAGTCAAAATGTTCGCTCGAAGGGTGAAACCTCCGTAGAGCGGCGCTGTGAACGTTTTTTGAGTCCGTCTTTGTCTAATACAAAATTGTCGTACCTTCTCTAGACACGCGCGTCGAAACTTTCGTTTCGAAATTGAGCGTTACGTGATCGATCGCGTGAGGTCTCGAAAAAAACCCGAGAGCGGCTGTTTTTCTATCCCGTACTGTTTTCGCATAGCGGACACGACGACCGAGGTACCTCTGGTCTTACGTACGCCGAAAAAACAATACCGGGTGACGAATTATATTTTACTCGAAAATACGTCGAATTAACGCGATATTTAAACATATGCGAAAAATGCGAAAGAATGAGCCAGATGATTGGGAATACCAGAACTAACTCAGACATAACCAGCGTTATCATCTAAAATATTAATCGGAACCAGCTTTTATTGAATGTTTCATTGTGGTACCACATTACTACGTGATCCAAACCAGAAAAAGCCCAGGATCTTGCCAACAAGTATGCGAAAAATGCTAAAGTACGAGTCAGATGACGGCAAATACCAGACCCAACCGAGACATAATTGGCGTTATCCTCTAAAATATTAATCGCAACCCGGTTTAATTGCCTGTTTCGGTGTGGTACCGCATGACTATGTGATCCAAACCAGAAAAAGCCCAAGATCTGGCCATTCAAGTATCCGAAGAATGCAAAAGTATGAGGAAGATGATTGCAAATACCAGACGTAACCCAGACATAACCGGCGTTATCCTCTAAAATATTAATCGCAACCAGGTTTAATTGACTGTTTCGGTGTGGTATCACATTAGTACGTGATCCGAGTCAGAATATCCACCGGGTTCTGGGCAACAAGTATGCGAAAAATGCGATAGTATGAGACAGATGATTGCAAATACCAGAACTGACCCAGACATATCCAGCGTTATCCTCTAAAATACGAATAGGGACCAGCTTTTATTGACTGTTTCAGTGTGGTACCACATTACTACGTGATCCAAACCAGAAAAAGCCCTGGATCTGGCCAACAAGTATGCGAAAAATGCGAAAGTACGAGCCAGATGACGGCAAATCCCAGACATAACCGAGACATAACCGGCGACTATCCTCTAAAATATTAATCGCAGCCAGGTTTGATTGACTGTTTCGGTGTGGTACCACATTACTACGTGATCCAAACCAGGAAAAGCCCAGGATCTTGCCAACAAGTATGCGAAAAATGCGAAGGTACGAGCCAGATGATTGCAAATACCAGATCTAACCCAGACATAAACAGCGTTATCCTCTAGAATATTAATCGGAACCAGCTTTTATTGAATGTTTCAGTGCGGTACCACATTACTACGTGATCCAAACCAGGAAAAGCCCAGGATCTTGCCAACAAGTATGCGAAAAATGCGAAGGTACGAGCCAGATGATTGCAAATACCAGATCTAACCAAGACATAACCGGCGTTATCCTCTAAAATATTAAACGGAAACAGGTTTAATTGACTGTTTCGGTGTGGTACCGCATTACTACGTGATCCAAACCAGAAAAAGCCCTGGATCTGGCCAACAGGTATGCGAAAAATGCGAAAGTACGAGCCAGATGGGGGGAAGTCCCAGACCTAACCAAGACATAACCGGCGTTATCCTCTAAAATATTAAGCGCATCCAGGTTTAATTGACTGTTTCGGTGTGGTACCGCACTACGTGACCCAACCCAGAAGAAAGCCAGGATCTGGCCATTCAAGTATGCGAAAAATGCGACAGTATGTGCTAGATGATGCCAAATACCAGACCTATCCCAGGCATAACCGGCGTTCTCCTCCAAAATATTAATCGGAACCAGGTTTTATTGACTGTTTGAGTGTGGTACCACATTACTACGTGATCCTAACCAGAAAAAAAACCAGGATCTGGCCAACAAGTATGCGAAAAATGTGAAGGTATGAACTAGATGATGGCAAATACCAGACCCAACCCAGACATAACCGGCGTTATCCTGTAAAATACTACTCGCAACCAGGTTTAATTGACTATTACGCTGTGGTACCGCATTACTACGTGACCCAAACCAGAAAAAGCCCTGGAACTGGCCAACAAGTATGCGAAAAATGCGAAAGTACGAGTCAGATGAGCTCAAATCCCAAACCTAACCGAGACATAACCGGCGTTATCCCCTAAAATATTAATCGCAACCAGGTTTAAATGACTGCTTCGGTGTGGTACCGTATTACTACGTGATCCAACCCAGAAAAGGGCAAGGATCTGGCCATCAAGTATGCGAAAAATGCGAGAGTATGAGTCAGATGCTTGCAAATACCAGAACTAACCCAGACATAACCAGCGTTATCCGCTAAAATATTAATCGGAAGCAGGTTTAATTGACTGTTTCAGTGTGGTACCGCATTACTACGTGATCCAAACCATAAAAAGGCCGGCATCTGGACAACAAATATGCGAAAAATGCGAAAGTACGAGACAGATGAGGGCAAATACCAGACCCAACCGAGACATAACTGACGTTATCCTCTAAAATATTAAGCGCATCCAGGTTTAATTGACTGTTTCGGTGTGGTACCGCACTACGTGACCCAACCCAGAAGAAAGCCAGGATCTGGCCAACAAGTATGCAAAAAATGCGAAAGTACGAGCCAGATGAGGGCAAATACCGGACCCAACCGAGACATAACTGACGTTATCCTCTAAAATATTAAGCGCATCCAGGTTTAATTGACTGTTTCGGCGTGGTACCGCATTACTACGTGGTCCATCCCGGAAAAAGGCAAGGATCTGACCATTCAAGTACTCGAAAAATGCGAAAGTACGAGCCAGATGAGGGCAAATCCCAGTCCTGACCGAGACATACCCGGCGTTATCCTCCAAAATATTAATCGCAACCAGGTTTAACTGACTGTTTCAGTGTGGTACCACATTACTACGTGGTCCAAGCCAGGAAAAGGCCAGGATCTGGCAAACGAATATGCGAAAAATGCGAAAGTACGAGCCAGATGAGGGCAAATACAACACCTAACCCAGACATAACCGGCGTTATCCTCTAAAATATTAACCGCAACCAGGTTTAGTTGACTGTTTCGCTGTGGTACCGCATCACTACGTAATCCAAACCAATAAAACCCCTGGGTCTGGCCAACAAGTATGCGAAAAATGCGAAAGTACGAGCCTGATGAGGGCAAATCCCAGACCTAACCGAGACATAACCGGCGTTATCCTCTAAAATATTAATCGCAACCAGGTTTAATTAACAGTTTCGGTGTGGTACCGCACTACTACGTGTTCCAAACCAGAAGAAGGCCAGGCTCTGGCCAACAAGTACGAGAAAAATGCGAAAGTACGAGCCAGATTAGGGCAAATACCAGACATGACCCAGACAAAACCGGGGTTATTCTCTAAGATATTAATCGCAACCAGGTTTAATTGACTGTTTCGGTGTGACACCACATTACTGCGGGATTCAAACCAGAAAAAACCCAGGATCTGGCCAACAAGTATGCGAAAAACGCGAAAGTACGAGCCAGATGTGAGCAAATCCCAGACCCAACCGAGACATAACCGGCGTTATCCTCTAAAATATTAATCGCAACCAGGTTTAATTGACTGTTTCGGTGTGGTACCGCATGACTACGTGATCCCAACCGGTAAAAGCCATGGATCTCGCCAACAAGTATGCGAAAAATGCGAATGTACGAGCCAGATGGGGGCAAATCCCAGTCCTGACCGAGACATACCCGGCGTTATCCTCTAAAATATTAATCGCAACCAGGTTTAATTGACTGTATCGCTGTGGTACCGCATTACTACGCGACCCAAACCAGAAGAAGCCCTGGATCTGGCCAACAAGTATGCGAAAAATGCGAAAGTACGAGCCAGATGAGGGCAAATCCCAGACCTAACCGAGACATAACCGGCGTTATCCCCTAAAATATTAATCGCAACCAGGTTTAAATGACTGTTTCGGTGTGGTACCGTATTACTACGCGATCCACCCCAGAAAAGGGCAAGGATCTGGCCATCAAGTATGCGAAAAATGGGAGAGTATGAGCCAGATGCTTGCAAATACCAGAACTAACCCAGACATAACCAGCGTTATCCTCTAAAATATTAATCGGAACCAGGTTTAATTGACAGTTTCGGTGTGGTACCGCACTACTACGTGTTCCAAACCGGAAGAAGGCCAGGCTCTGGCCAACAAGTACGAGAAAAATGCGAGAGTACGAGCCATATTTGGGCAAATACAACACCTAACCCAGACATAACCGGCGTTATCCTCTAAAATATTAACCGCAACCAGGTTTAATTGACTGTTTCGCTGTGGTACCGCATCACTACGTAATCCAAACCAATAAAACCCCTGGGTCTGGCCAACAAGTATGCGAAAAATGCGAAAGTACGAGACTGATGAGGGCAAATCCCAGACCTAACCGAGACATAACCGGCGTTATCCTCTAAAATATTAATCGCAACCAGGTTTAATTGACAGTTTCGGTGTGGTACCGCACTACTACGTGTTCCAAACCGGAAAAAGGCCAGGCTCTGGCCAACAAGTACGAGAAAAATGCGAAAGTACGAGCCAGATGAGGGCAAATACAACACCTAACCCAGACAAAACCGGGGTTATTCTCTAAGATATTAATCGCAACCAGGTTTAATTGACTGTTTCTGTGTGTAACCACATTACTGTGGGATGCAAACCAGAAAAAACCCAGGATCTGGCCAACAAGTATGCGAAAAACGCGAATGTACGAGCCAGATGTGAGCAAATCCCAGACCTAACCGAGACATAACCGGCGTTATCCTCTGAAATATTAATCGGAACCAGGTTTAATTGACTGTTTCGGTGTGGTACCGCATTACTACGTGACCCAAAGCAGAAAAAGGCCAAGATCTGGCCAACAAGTATGCGAAAAATGCGAAGGTACGAGCCAGATGGGGGCAAATACCAGACCCAACCGAGACATACCTGACGTTATCCTCTAAAATATTAATCGGAACCAGGTTTAATTGACTGTTTCGATGTGGTACCGCATGACTACGTGATCCAAACCGGCAAAAGCCATGGATCTGGCCAACAAGTATGCGAAAAATGCGAAAGTACGAGCCAGATGGGGGCAAATCCCAGTCCTGACCGAGACATACGCGGCGTTATCCTCTAAAATATTAATCGCAACCAGGTTAAATAGACTGTTTCGCTGTGGTACCGCATTACTACGTGACCCAAATCAGAAAAAGCCCTGGATCTGGCCGACAAGTAAGCGAAAAATGCGAAAGTACGAGCCAGATGAGGGCAAATACCAGATCTAACCCAGACATAACCGGCGTTATCCTCCGAAATATTAATCGGAACTAGCTTATATTGAATGTTTCAGTGTGGTGCCACATTACTAAGTGATCCAAACCTGAAATATCCCAGTATCTGGCCAACAAGTATGCGAAAAATGCGAAAGTACGAGCCAGATGGGGGCAAATCCCAGACCTAACCGAGACATAACCGGCGTTATCCCCTAAAATATTAATCGCAACCAGGTTTAAATGACTGTTTCGGTGTGGTACCGTATTACTACGCGATCCACCCCAGAAAAGGGCGAGGATCTGGCCATCAAGTATGCGAAAAATGCGAGAGTATGAGCCAGATGCTTGCAAATACCAGAACTAACCCAGACATAACCAGCGTTATCCTCTAAAATATTAATCGGAACCAGATTTAATTGACTGTTTCAGTGTGGTACCACATTACTACGTGGTCCAAGCCAGGAAAAGGCCAGGATCTGGCAAACAAGTATGCGAAAAATGCGAAAGTACGAGCCAGATGAGGGCAAATACCAGATCTAACCCAGACATAACCGGCGTTATCCTCCGAAATATTAATCGGAACCAGCTTATATTGAATGTTTCAGTGTGGTGCCACATTACTACGTGATCCAAACCTGAAATATCCCAGTATCTGGCCAACAAATATGCGAAAAATGCGAAAGTACGAGCCAGATGAGGGCAAATACAACACCTAACCCAGACATAACCGGCGTTATCCTCTAAAATATTAACCGCAACCAGGTTTAGTTGACTGTTTCGCTGTGGTACCGCATCACTACGTAATCCAAACCAATAAAACCCCTGGGTCTGGCCAACAAGTACGCGAAAAATGCGAAAGTACGAGCCCGATGAGGGCAAATCCCAGACCTAACCGAGACATAACCGGCGTTATCCTCTAAAATATTAATCGCAACCAGGTTTAATTGACAGTTTCGGTGTGGTACCGCACTACTACGTGTTCCAAACCAGAAAAAGGCCAGGCTCTGGCCATCAAGTACGAGAAAAATGCGAAAGTACGAGCCAGATTAGGGCAAATACCAGACCTAACCCAGACAAAACCGGGGTTATTCTCTAAGATATTAATCGCAACCAGGTTTAATTGACTGTTTCGGTGTGTAACCACATTACTGCGGGATTCAAACCAGAAAAAACCCAGGATCTGGCCAACAAGTATGCGAAAAACGCGAAAGTACGAGCCAGATGTGAGCAAATCCCAGACCTAACCGAGACATAACCAGCGTTATCCTCTAAAATATTAAGCGCAACCAGGTTTAATTGACTGTCTCGGTGTGGTACCACATTACTATGTGATCCAAACCAGAATAGGCCCAGCATCTTGCCAACAAGTATGCGAAAAATGCGAAAGTCCGAGCCAGATGAGGGCAAATACCAGACCTAACCCAGCCATAACCGGCGTTATCCTCTAAAATATTAACCGCAACCAGGTTTAATTGACTGTTTCGGTGTGGTACCACATTACTACGTCATCCAAACCAGAAAAAACCAATGATCTGGCCAACAAGTATGCGAAAAATGCGACAGTATGATACAGATGTTTGCAAATACCAGATCTAACCAAGGCATAACCAGCGTTATCCTCTAAAATATTAATCGGACCCAGCTTTTATTGAATGTTTTATTGTGGTACCACATTACTACGTGATCCAAACCAGAAATATCCCAGGATCTGATAACAAGTATGCGAAAAATGCGAAAGTACGTGCCAGATGAGGGCAAATACCAGACCTAACCGAGACATAACCGGCATTATCCTCTAAAACATTAATCGCAACCAGGTTTAATAGACTGTTTCGGAGTGCTACCGCATTACTACGTGATCCAAACCCGAAAGAGGCCAGGATCTGGCCAACAAGTATGCGAAAAATGCGAAAGTACGAGCCAGATGTGGGCAAATACCAGACCTAACCCAGACGTAACCGGCGTTATCCTCGAAGATATTAATCGCAACCAGGTTTAGTTGACTGTTTCGGTGTGGAGCCACATTACTACAGGATCCATACCAGAAAAAACCCAGGATCTGGCCAACAAGTATGCGAAAAACGCGATAGTATGAGTCAGATGATTGCGAATACCAGAACTAGCCCAGACATATCCAGCGTTATCCTCTAAAATACTAATCGGAACAAGCTATTATTGACTGTCTCAGTGCGGTACCACAATACTACGTGATCCAAACCAGGAAAATCCCAGGATCTGGCCAACAAGAATGCAAAAAATGCGAAAGTACGAGACACATGAGGGCAAATCCCAGACATAACCGAGACATAACCGGCGTTATCCTCTAAAATATTAATCGCAACCAGGTTTAATTGACTGTTTCGTTGTGGAACCACATTACTACGGGATCCAAACCAGGAAAAACCCAGGATCTGGCCAACAAGTATGCGAAACACGCGAAAGTATGAGCCAGATGATTGCAAATACCAGAACTAACCCATACATAACCAGGGTTATCGTCTAAAGTACTATTCGGAACCAGATTTTATTGACTGTCTCAGTGTGGTACCGCATTACTACGTGATCCAAACCAGAAAAAACACAGGATCTGGCCAACAAGTATGCGAAAAACGTGAACATACGAGCCAGATGAGGGCAAACACCAGACCTTACCCAGACATAACCGGCGTTATCCTTTAAAATATAAATCGCAACCAGGTTTAATTGACTGTCTCGGTGTGGTACTGCAGTACTGCGTGATCCAAACCTGAAAAAGCCCAGGATCTTGCCAACAAGTATGCGAAAAATGCGAAAGTACGAGCCTGATGAGGGCAAATCCCAGACCTAACCGAGACATAACCGGCGGTATCCTCTAAAATATTAATCGCAACAAGGTTTAATTGACAGTTTCGGTGTGGTACCGCACTACTACGTGTTCCAAACCAGAAAAAGGCCAGGCTCTGTCCAACAAGTATGAGAAAAATGCGAAAGTATGTGCCAGATAATTGCAAATACCAGAACTAACCCAAACGTAACCAGCGTTATCCTCCAAAATATTAATCGCAACCAGGTTTAATTGTCTGTTTCGGTGTGGAACCACATTACTACGGGATCCAAACCAAAAAAAACCCTGGATATGGCCAACAAGTATGCGAAAAACGCGAAAGTATGAGCCTGATGATTGCAAATACCAGAACTAACCCAGACATATCCAGCGTAATCCTCTTAAATACTAATCGGAACCAGCTTTCATTGACTGTTGCAGTGTGGTACCACATTACTACGGGATCCAAACCAGAAAAAACACAGGATCTGGCCAACAAGTATGCGGAAAACGTGAACATACGAGCCAGATGAGGGCAAATACCAGACCTTACCCAGACATAACCGGCGTTATCCTTTAAAATATTAATCTCAACCAGGTTTACTTGACTGTCTCGGTGTGGTACTGCATTACTGCGTGATCCAAACCTGAAAAAGCCCAGGATCTTGCCAACAAGTATGAGAAAAATGCGAAAGTACGAGCCAGATGAGGGCAAATACCAGACCTAACCCAGACATAACCAGCGTTATCCTCCAAACTATTTAACGCAACCAGGTATAATTGTCTGTTTCGGTGTGGAACCACATTACTACGGGATCCAAACCAAAAAAAACCCTGGATCTGGCCAACAAGTATGCGAAAAACGCGAAGGTATGAGCCTGATGATTGCAATTACCAGAACTAACCCAGACATAACCAGCGTTATCCTCTTAAATACTAATCGGAACCAGCTTTCATTGACTGTTTCAGTGTGGTACCACATTACTACGGGATCCAAACCAGAAAAAACCCAGGATCTGGCCAACAAGTATGCGAAAAACGAGAAAGTATGAGCCAGATGATTGCAAATACCAGACCTAACCGAGACATAACCGGCGTTATCCTCTAAAATATTAATCGCAAACAGGTTTAATTGACTCTATCGGTGTGGTACCGCATTACTACGTGACCCAAACCAGAAATATCCCAGGATCTGGCCAACTAGTATGCGAAAAATGCGAAAGTACGAGCCAGATGAGGGCAAATACCAGACCTAACCGAGACATAACCGGCGTTATCCTCTAAAATATTAATCGCAACAAGGTTTAATTGACAGTTTCGGTGTGGTACCGCATTACTACGTGATCCAAACCAGAAAATCCCTGGATCTGGCCAACAAGTATGTGAAAAATGCGAAAGTACGAGCCAGATGCGGGCAAGTACCAGACCTAACCCAGACATAACCGGCGTTATCCTCTAAAATATTAACCGCAACCAGGTTAAATTGACTGTTTCGGTGTGGCACCACATTACTACGGGATCCAAACCAGGAAAAACCCAGGATCTGGCCAACAAGTGTGCGAAAAACGCGAAAGTATGAGCCAGATGATTGCAAATACCAGAACTAACCCAGCCATAACCAGCGTTATCCTCTAAAATACTATTCGGAACCAGCTTTTATTGACTGTTTCAGTGTGGTACCGCATTACTACGTGATCCAAACCAGAAAAAGGCCAAGATCTGGCCAACAAGTATGCGAAAAACGCGAAAGTCCGAGCCAGATGAGGGCAAATAGCAGACCTAACCCAGACAAAACCGGCGTTATCCTCTGAAATATTAATCGCAACCAGGTTTAATTGACTGTTTCGGTGATGAACCACATTACTACGGGATCCAAACCAAAAAAAACCCTGGAACTGGCCAACAAGTATGCGAAAAACGCGAAAGCATGAGCCAGATGATTGTAAATACCAGAACTAACCCAGACATAACCAGCGTTATCCTCTTAAATACTATTCGGAACCAGCTTTTATTGACTGTTTCAGTGTGGTACCGCATTACTACGTGATCCAAACCAGAAAAAATCCAGGATCTGGCCAACAAGTGTGCGAAAAACGTGAACATACGATCCAGATAAGGGCAAATACCAGACCTAACCCAGCCATAACCGGTGTTATCCTTTAAAATATTAATCGCACCAAGTTTAATTGACTGTCTCGGTGTGGTACTGCATTACTGCGTGATCCAAACCAGAAAAAGCCCAGGATCATGCCAACAAGTATGCGAAATATGCGAAAATACGAGCCAGATGAGTGCAAATACAACACCTAACCGAGACATAACCGGCGTTATCCTCTAAAATATTAATCGCAACCAGGTTTAATTGACTGTTTCGGAGTGGTACCGCATTACTACGTGATCCAAACCAGAAAAAGGCCAGGCTCTGTCCAACAAGTATGAGAAAAATGCGAAAGTATGTGCCAGATAATTGCAAATCCCAGACCTAACCGAGACATAACCGGCGTTATCCTCTAAAATATTATTCGCAACCAGGTTTAATTGACTGTTTCGGTGTGGTACGACATTACTACGTGATCCAAACCAGAAAAAACGCAGGATCTCGCCAACAAGTATGGAAAAATGCGAAAGTACAGGCCAGATGATTGCAAATAGCAGAACTAACCCAGACATAACTGGCGTGATACTCTAAAATATATATCGCAACCAAGTTTAATTGACTATTTCGGTGTGGAACCACATTAATACGGGATCCAAACCAGAAAAGGCCCAGGATCTTGCCAACAAGTATGCGAAATATGCGAAAATACGAGCCAGATGAGTGCAAATACAACACCCAACCGAGACATAACCGGCGTTATCCTCTAAAATATTAATCGCAACCAGGTTTAATTGACTGTTTCGTTGTGGTACTGCATTACTACGTGATCCAAACCAGAAAAAGGCCAGGCTCTGGCCAACAAGTATGCGAAAAACGCGAAAGTACCAGCCACATGAGAGCAAATCCCAGACCTAACCGAGACATAACCGGCGTTATCCTCTAAAATATTAATCGCAACCAGGTTTAATTGACTGTTTCACAGTGGTACCGCATTACTACGTGATCTAAACCAGAAAAAGGCCAGGCTCTGTCCAACAAGTATGAGAAAAATGCGTAAGTATGTGCCAGATAATTGCAAATCCCAGACCTAACCGAGACATAACCGGCGTTATCCTCTAAAATATTAATCGCAACCAGGTTTAATTGACTGTTTCGGAGTGGTACCGCATTACTACGTGATCCAAACCAGAAAAAGGCCAGGCTCTGTCCAACAAGTATGAGAAAAATGCGAAAGTATGAGCCAGATGATTGCAAATACTAGAACTAACCCAAACATAACCGGCGTTATCCTCTAAAATATTATTCGCAACCAGGTTTAATTGACTGTTTCGGTGTGGTACGACATTACTACGTGATCCAAACCAGAAAAAACGCAGGATCTCGCCAACAAGTATGGAAAAATGCGAAAGTACAGGCCAGATGATTGCAAATAGCAGAACTAACCCAGACATAACTGGCGTGATACTCTAAAATATATATCGCAACCAAGTTTAATTGACTATTTCGGTGTGGAAATGGTTCATATTAATATGGATTAATACGGGATCCAAACCAGGAAAAACCCAGGATCTAGCCAACAAGTATGCGAAAAATGCGAAAGTATGAGCCAGATGATTGCAAATACTAGAACCAACCCAGACATAACCGGCGTTATCCTCCAAAATATTAATCGGAGCCAGGTTTAATTGACGGTTTCAGTGTAGTACCACATTACTACGTGGTCCTAGCCAGAAAAAGCCCAGGATCTGACCATTCAAGTATGCGAAAAATGCGAAAATATGAGCTAGATGATGGCAAATACCAGACCTCACCCAGACATAACCGGCGTTATCCTCTAAAATAATAATCGGAACCAGGTTTAATAGACGGTTTCAGTGTAGTACCACATTACTACGTGGTCCTAGCCAGAAAAAGGCCAGGATCTGACCATTCAAGTATGCGAAAAATGCGAAAGTATGAGCTAGATGATGGCAAATACCAGACCTCACCCAGACATAACCGGCGTTATCCTCTAAAATAATAATCGGAACCAGGTTTAATTGACTATTTCAGTGTGGTACCACATTAATACAGGATCCAAACCAGAAACAACCCAGGATCTGGCCAACAAGTATGCGAAAAACGTGAACGTACGAGTCACATGAGGGCAAATACCAGACCTAACCCAGACATAACCGGCGTTATCCTTTAAAATATTAATCGGAACCAGGTTTAATAGACTATTTCAGTGTGGTACCACATTAATACGTGATCCAAACCAGAAACAACCCAGGATCTGGCCAACAAGTATGCGATAAATGCAAAAGTACGAGCCAGATGAGGGCAAATCCCAGACCTAACCGAGACATAACCGGCGTTACCCTCTAAAATATTAATCGGAGCCAGGTTTAATTGACGGCTTCAGTGTAGTACCACATTACTACGTGATCCAAACCAGAAAAAACCCAGGGTCTGGCCAACAGGTATGCGAAAAATGCGAAAGTATGAGCCAGATGATCGCAAATACCAGGCCTAACGCAGACATAACCGGCGTTATCTTCTAAAACATTAATCGCAACCAGGTTTGTTTGGCTGTTTCGGCGTGGTACCACGTTACTCCGTGATCCAAACCAGAAAAAACCTAGGATCTGGCCAACTAGTATGCGAAAAATGCGAAAGTATGAGCCAGATGATTGTAAATACCAGAACTAACCCTGACATAACCGGCGTTATCATCCAAAATATTGATCGACACCAGGTTTCATTGACTGTTTCAGTGTGTCACCACATTAATACGTGACCCTAACCAGAAAGAAATCCAGGATCTGACCATCAAGTATGCGAAAAATGCGAAAGTATGAGCCAGATGATTGCGAATTCCAGACGTATCCCAGACATAACCGGTGTTATCCTCTAAAATATTGATCGAATCCAGGTTGAATTGACTGCTTCTGTGTGGCACCACATTACTACGTGATCCGAACCAGAAAAAGCCCAGGATCTGGCCATTCAAGTATGCGAAAAATGCGAAAGTATGTGGCAGATGATTGCAAATACCAGACCGCACAGGTACCTAACCGGTGTTATCCTCTAATGTATTGATCAAATCCAGGTTTAACTGACTGTTTCTGTGTGGTACCACATTACTACGTGATCCAAATCAGAATAAGCCCAGGATCTGTCCAACAAGTATGAGAAAAATGCGAAAGTATGTGCCAGATGATTGCTAATACCAGAACTAACCCAAACATAACCAGCGTTATCGTCCAAAATATTAATCGCAACCAGGTTTAATTGTCCGTTTCGGTGTGGAACCACATTACTACGGGATCCAAACAAAAAAAAACCCTGGATCTGGCTAACAAGTATGCGAAAAACGCGAAAGTAAGAGCCAGATGATTGCAAATACCAGAACTAACCCAGACATATCCAGCGCTATCCTCTAAAATATTAATCGCAACCAGGTTTAATTGACTGTTTCTGTGTGGTACCGCATTACTACGTGATCCGAACCAGCAAAAGGCCAGGCTCTGGCCAACAAGTATGCGAAAAATGCGAAAGTACGAGCCACATGAGAGCAAATCCCAGACCTAACCGAGACATAACCGGCGTTATCCTCTAAAATATTAATCGCAACCATGTTTAATTGACTGTTTCGGAGTGGTACCGCATTACTACGTGATGCAAAGCGGAAAAAGGCCAAGATCTGGCCGAGAAGTATGCGAAAAATGCGATTGTCCGAGCCAGATGATTGCAAATACCAGAACTAACCCAAACATAACCAGCGTTATCCTCCAAAATATTAATCGCAACCAGGTTTAATTGTCTGTTTCGGTGTGGAACCACATTTCTACGGGATACAAACCAAAAAAAACCCTGGATCTGGCTAACAAGTATGCGTAAAACGCGAAAGTAAGAGCCAGATGATTGCAAATACCAGAACTAACCCAGACATATCCAGCGCTATCCTCTAAGATATTAATCGCAACCAGGTTTAATTGTCTGTTTCGGTGTGGAACCACATTTCTACGGGATACAAACCAAAAAAAACCCACGATCTGGCGAACAAGAATGCGAAAAACGTGAACGTACGAGTCAGATGAGGGCAAATACCAGACCTAACCCAGACATAGCCGGCGTTATTCTCTAAAATATTATTCGAAACCAGGTTTAATTGACTGTTTCGGTGTGGTACCACACTACTGCGTGATCCAAACCAGAAAAAACGCAGGATCTCGCCAAAAAGTATGTGAAAAATGCGAAAGTATGAGGCAGATGATTGCAAATACCAGACCTACCACAAACCTAACCGGTGTTATCCTCTAAAGTATTGATCGAATCCAGGTTTAAGTGACTGTTTTGGTGTGGTAGCACATTTCTACGTGATCAAAATCAGAAAAAGCCCAGGATCTGGCCTACAAGTATGCGAAAAAAGCAAGAGTATGAGGCAGATGATCGCAAATACCAGACGCAACCCATACCTAACCGGTGTCATCCTTTAAAATATTAATCGCAACCAGGTTTAATTAACTGTGTCGGTGTGGTACCGCATTACTACGTGATCCAAACCATAAAAAACCCAGGATCTGGCCAACAAGTATGCGAAAAACTCGAAAGTATGAGCCATATGAGGGCAAATACCAGACCTGACCGAGACATAACCGGCGTCATCCTCTAAAATAATAATCGCAACAAGGTTTAATTGACTCTTTCGGTGTGGAACCGCACTACTAGGGGATCCAAACCAGAAAAAACCCAGGATCTGGCCAACAAGTATGCGAAAAATGTGAAAGTATGAGCCAGATGATTGCAAATACTAGAACTAACCCAGACATAACCGGCGTTATCCTCCAAAATATTAATCGCAGCCAGGTTTAATAGACGGTTTCAGTGTAGTACCACATTACTACGTGGTCCTAGCCAGAAAAAGGCCAGGATCTGACCATTCAAGTATGCGAAAAATGCGAAAGTATGAGCTAGATGATGGCAAATACCAGACCTCACCCAGACATAACCGGCGTTATCCTCTAAAATAATAATCGGAACCAGGTTTAATTGACTATTTCAGTGTGGTACCACATTAATACATGATCCAAACCAGAAACAACCCAGGATCTGGCCAACAAGTATGCGAAAAATGCAAAGGTACGAGTCAGATGAGGGCAAATCCCAGACCTAACCGAGACATAACCTGCGTTACCCTCTAAAATATTAATCGCAACCAGGTTTAATTGACTGTTTCGGTGTGGTACCGCAATACTACGTGATCCAAACCAGAAAAAACCCAGGATCTGGCGAACAAGTATGCGAAAAACGTGAACGTACGAGTCAGATGAGGGCAAATACCAGACCTAACCCAGACATAACCGGCGTTATCCTTTAAAATATTAATCGGAACCAGGTTTAATAGACTATTTCAGTGTGGTACCACATTAATACGTGATCCAAACCAGAAACAACCCAGGATCTGGCCAACAAGTATGCGATAAATGCAAAAGTACGAGCCAGATGAGGGCAAATCCCAGACCTAACCGAGACATAACCGGCGTTACCCTCTAAAATATTAATCGGAGCCAGGTTTAATTGACGGCTTCAGTGTAGTACCACATTACTACGTGATCCAAACCAGAAAAAACCCAGGGTCTGGCCAACAGGTATGCGAAAAATGCGAAAGTATGAGCCAGATGATCGCAAATACCAGGCCTAACGCAGACATAACCGGCGTTATCTTCTAAAACATTAATCGCAACCAGGTTTGTTTGGCTGTTTCGGCGTGGTACCACGTTACTCCGTGATGCAAACCAGAGAAAACCTAGGATCTGGCCAACTAGTATGCGAAAAATGCGAAAGTATGAGCCAGATGATTGTAAATACCAGAACTAACCCTGACATAACCGGCGTTATCATCCAAAATATTGATCGACACCAGGTTTCATTGACTGTTTCAGTGTGTCACCACATTAATACGTGACCCTAACCAGAAAGAAATCCAGGATCTGACCATCAAGTATGCGAAAAATGCGAAAGTATGAGCCAGATGATTGCGAATTCCAGACGTATCCCAGACATAACCGGTGTTATCCTCTAAAATATTGATCGAATCCAGGTTGAATTGACTGCTTCTGTGTGGCACCACATTACTACGTGATCCGAACCAGAAAAAGCCCAGGATCTGGCCATTCAAGTATGCGAAAAATGCGAAAGTATGTGGCAGATGATTGCAAATACCAGACCGCACAGGTACCTAACCGGTGTTATCCTCTAATGTATTGATCAAATCCAGGTTTAACTGACTGTTTCTGTGTGGTACCACATTACTACGTGATCCAAATCAGAATAAGCCCAGGATCTGTCCAACAAGTATGAGAAAAATGCGAAAGTATGTGCCAGATGATTGCTAATACCAGAACTAACCCAAACATAACCAGCGTTATCGTCCAAAATATTAATCGCAACCAGGTTTAATTGTCCGTTTCGGTGTGGAACCACATTACTACGGGATCCAAACAAAAAAAAACCCTGGATCTGGCTAACAAGTATGCGAAAAACGCGAAAGTAAGAGCCAGATGATTGCAAATACCAGAACTAACCCAGACATATCCAGCGCTATCCTCTAAAATATTAATCGCAACCAGGTTTAATTGACTGTTTCTGTGTGGTACCGCATTACTACGTGATCCGAACCAGCAAAAGGCCAGGCTCTGGCCAACAAGTATGCGAAAAATGCGAAAGTACGAGCCACATGAGAGCAAATCCCAGACCTAACCGAGACATAACCGGCGTTATCCTCTAAAATATTAATCGCAACCATGTTTAATTGACTGTTTCGGAGTGGTACCGCATTACTACGTGATGCAAAGCGGAAAAAGGCCAAGATCTGGCCGAGAAGTATGCGAAAAATGCGATTGTCCGAGCCAGATGATTGCAAATACCAGAACTAACCCAAACATAACCAGCGTTATCCTCCAAAATATTAATCGCAACCAGGTTTAATTGTCTGTTTCGGTGTGGAACCACATTTCTACGGGATACAAACCAAAAAAAACCCTGGATCTGGCTAACAAGTATGCGAAAAACGCGAAAGTAAGAGCCAGATGATTGCAAATACCAGAACTAACCCAGACATATCCAGCGCTATCCTCTAAAATATTAATCGCAACCAGGTTTAATTGTCTGTTTTGGTGTGGTAGCACATTTCTACGTGATCAAAATCAGAAAAAGCCCAGGATCTGGCCTACAAGTATGCGAAAAAAGCAAGAGTATGAGGCAGATGATCGCAAATACCAGACGCAACCCATACCTAACCGGTGTCATCCTTTAAAATATTAATCGCAACCAGGTTTAATTAACTGTGTCGGTGTGGTACCGCATTACTACGTGATCCAAACCAGAAAAGACCCAGGATCTGGCCAACAAGTATGCGAAAAACTCGAAAGTATGAGCCATATGAGGGCAAATACCAGACCTGACCGAGACATAACCGGCGTCATCCTCTAAAATAATAATCGCAACAAGGTTTAATTGACTCTTTCGGTGTGGAACCGCACTACTAGGGGATCCAAACCAGAAAAAACCCAGGATCTGGCCAACAAGTATGCGAAAAATGTGAAAGTATGAGCCAGATGATTGCAAATACTAGAACTAACCCAGACATAACCGGCGTTATCCTCCAAAATATTAATCGCAGCCAGGTTTAATAGACGGTTTCAGTGTAGTACCACATTACTACGTGGTCCTAGCCAGAAAAAGGCCAGGATCTGACCATTCAAGTATGCGAAAAATGCGAAAGTATGAGCTAGATGATGGCAAATACCAGACCTCACCCAGACATAACCGGCGTTATCCTCTAAAATAATAATCGGAACCAGGTTTAATTGACTATTTCAGTGTGGTACCACATTAATACATGATCCAAACCAGAAACAACCCAGGATCTGGCCAACAAGTATGCGAAAAATGCAAAGGTACGAGTCAGATGAGGGCAAATCCCAGACCTAACCGAGACATAACCTGCGTTACCCTCTAAAATATTAATCGCAACCAGGTTTAATTGACTGTTTCGGTGTGGTACCGCAATACTACGTGATCCAAACCAGAAAAAACCCAGGATCTGGCGAACAAGTATGCGAAAAACGTGAACGTACGAGTCAGATGAGGGCAAATACCAGACCTAACCCAGACATAACCGGCGTTATCCTTTAAAATATTAATCGCACCCAGGTTTAATTAACTGTGTCGGTGTGGTACCGCATTACTACGTGATCCAAACCAGAAAAGACCCGGGATCTGGCCAACAAGTATGCGAAAAATGCAAAAGTACGAGCCAGATGAGGGCAAATCCCAGACATAACCGAGACATAACCGGCGTTATCCTCTAAAATATTATTCGCAACCAGGTTTAATTGACTGTTTCGGTGTGGTACCACACTACTGCGTGATCCAAACCAGAAAAAACGCAGGATCTCGCCAAAAAGTATGTGAAAAATGCGAAAGTATGAGGCAGATGATTGCAAATACCAGACCTACCACAAACCCAACCGGTGTTATCCTCTAAAGTATTGATCGAATCCAGGTTTAAGTGACTGTTTTGGTGTGGTAGCACATTTCTACGTGATCAAAATCAGAAAAAGCCCAGGATCTGGCCTACAAGTATGCGAAAAAAGCAAGAGTATGAGGCAGATGATCGCAAATACCAGACGCAACCCATACCTAACCGGTGTCATCCTCTAAAATATTGATCGAATCCAGGTTGAATGGACTATTTCTGTGGCGCACCACATTAATACGTGATCCGAAACAGATAAAAACCCAGGATCTGGCCAAGAAGAATGCGAAATATGCGAAAGTATGAGCCAGATGATTGCGAATACCAGACGTAACCCAGACATAACCGGTGTTATCCTATAAAATATTGATCGAAAGCAGCTTTAATTGATTATTTCAGTGTGGCACCACATTAATACGTGATCCTAACCAGAGAAAAACCCAGGATCTGGCCAACAAGTATGCGAAAAATGCGAAAGTATGGGCCAGATGATTGCTAATACCAGGCCTAACGCAGGCATAACCGGCGTTATCCTGTAAAACATTAATCGCAACCAGGTTTGTTTGGCTGCTTCGGTGTGGTACCACATTACTCCGTGATCCAAACCAGAAAAAACCCATGATCTGACCATCAAGTATACGAAAAATGCGAAAGTATGAGCCAGATGATTGCGCATACCAGACGTAACCCAGACATAACCGGTGTTATCCTATAAAATTTTGATCGAAACCAGCTTTAATTGATTATTTCAGTGTGGCACCACATTACTACATGATCCAAACCAGAGAAAGCCCAGGATCTGGCCATTCAAGTATGCGAAAAATGCGAAAGTACGAGCCAGATGATTGCAAATACCAGAACTAACCCAAACATAACCGGCGTTATCCTGTAAAACATTAATCGCAGCCAGGTTTGTTTGGCTGCTTCTGTGTGGTACCACATTACTCCGTGATCCAAACCAGAAAAAACCCAGGATCTGGCCAACTAGTAAGCGAAAAATGCGAAAGTATGATCCAGATGATTGTAAATACCAGAACTAACCCTGACATAACCGGCGTTATGATCCAAAATATTGATCAAAACAAGGTTGCATAGACTGTTTCAGTGTGGCACCACATTAATACGTGACCCTAACCAGAAGGAAACCCACGATCTGGCCATTCAAGTATGCGAAAAACTCGAAAGTATGAGCTAGATGATGGCAAATACCAGACCTAACCCAGGCATAACTTGCGTGCTCCTCTAAAATATTAATCGGAACGAGGTTTTATTGACTATTTCATTGTGGTGTCACATAAATACGTGATCCTAATCAGAAAAAAACCCAGGAACTGGCCATTCAAGTATGCGAAAAATGCGAAAGTATGAGCTAGATGATGGCAAATACCAGACCTAACCCAGACATAACCAGCGTTGTCCTCTAAAATATTAATCGTAACCAGATTTAATTGCCAGTTTCGGGGTGGTATCACATTACTACGTGACCCAAACCAGAAAAAACCCAGGATCTGGCCAACAGGTATGCGAAAAATGCAAAAGTATGAGCCAGATGATTGGAAATACCAGACCTAACACAAACCTAACCGGCGTTATCCTCTAAAATATTAGTCGGAACCAGATTTAATTGACTGTTGCAGTGTGGTACCACATTACTACGTGATCAAAACCAGAAAAAGCCCAGGATCTGGCCAACAAGTATGCGAAAAATGCGAAAGTATGAGGCAGATGATTGTAAATACCAGACCTAACACAAACATAAACGGTGTTAGCCTCTAAAATATTGATCGAATCCAAGTTGAATGGACTTTTTCAGTCTGGTATCACATTACTACGTGATGCAAACCAGAAAGAAACACAGGACCTGGCCAACAGGTATGCGAAGAATGCGAATGTATGAGCCAGATGTGGGTAAATACCAGACCTAAACGAGACGCAACCGGTGTTATCCTTTAAAATATTGATCGAGGCCACGTTTAATTGACTGTTTCAGTATGGTACCGCATTACTACGAGATCCAAACCAGAAAAAGTACAGGATCTGGCCAACAAGTGTGCGATGAACGCGAAAGTATGACCCAGGTGATTCCAAACACCAGGCCTAACACAAACCTAACCGGTGTGATCCACTAAAATATTGATCGAATCCAGGTTTAATTGACAGTTTCATTCTGGTACCACATGACTACGTAATACAAACCAGAAAAAACGCAAGATCTGGCCAGCTAGTATGCGAAAAATGTGAAAGTATGAGGAAGATGATTGCAAACACCAGACGTTACCCAGACATAACCGGCGTTATCCTCTAAAATATTAATGGCAACCAGGTATAATTGACTGTTTCGGTGTGGTACCGCATTACTACGTGGTCCAAGCCAGAAAAAGGCCAGGATCTGACCATTCAAGTATGCGAAAAATGCGAAAGTATGAGCTAGATGATGGCAAATACCAGACCTAACCCAGACATATCCGGCGTCCTCCTCCAAAATATTGATCGAATTCAGATTTAATTGACTGTTTCGGTGTGGTACCACATTACAACCTGATCCAAATCAGAAAAAGCCCAGGATCTGGCCTACAAGTATGCGATAAAAGCGAAAGTATGAGCCAGATGATTGCAAATACCAGGCCTAACACAGAACTAAACGGTGTTATCCTCTAAAATAATGACCGAATCCAGGATTAATTGACCGTTTCATTCTGGTACCACGTTACTACGAGATCCTAACCAGAAAAAGCCCAGGATCTGGCCAACAAGCATGCGAGAAATGCGAAAATATGATCCAGATGATTGCAAACACCAGGCCTAACACAAACCTAACCGGTGTGATCCTCTAAAATATTGATCGAATCCAGGTTTAATTGACAGTTCCATTCTGGTACCACATTACTGCGTGATCCAAACCAGAAAAAGCCCAGGATCTGGCCTACAAGTCTGCGAAAGATGCGAAAGTATGAGGCAGATGATTGCAAATACCAGAACATGCCCAGACTTAACCGGCGATATCCTCTAAAATATTAGTCGGAACCAGGTTTAATTGACTGTTGCAGTGTGGTACCACACTACTACATGATCCAAACCAGAAAAAACGCAGGATCTGGCCAACTAGTATTCGAAAAATGCGAAAGTATGAGGAAGATGATTGCAAACACCAGACGTAACCCAGACATAACCGGCGTTATCCTCTAAAATATTAATGGCAACCAGGTGTAATTGACTGTTTCGGTGTCGTTCCGCATTACTACGTGGTCCAAGCCAGAAAAAGGCCAGGATCTGACCATTCAAGTATGCGAAAAATGCGAAAGTATGAGCTAGATGATGGCAAGTACCAGACCTAACCCAGACATAACCGGCGTTCTGCTCCAAAATATTAATCGGAGCCAGGTTTACTTGACGGTTTCAGTGTAGTACCACATTACTACGTGGTCCAAGTCAGAAAAAGGCCAAGATCTGGCCAACAAGTATACGCACGATGCGAATGTACGAGCCAGCTGAGGGCAAATCCCAGACCTAACCGAGACATATCCAGCGTTATCCTCCAAAATATTAATCGCAACCAGGTTTAATTGTCTGTTTCGGTGTGGAACCACATTACTATGGGATCCAAACCAAAAAAAACCCTGGATCTGACCAACAAGTATGCGAAAAACGCGAAAGTATGAGCCAGATGATTGCAAATACCAGAACTAACCCAGACATATCCAGCGTTATCCTCTTAAATACTAATCGGAACCAGCTTTCATTGACTGTTTCAGTGTGGTACCACATTACTACGTGATCCAAACCAGAAGAAACCCAGGATCTTGCCAACAAGTATGCGAAAAATGCGAAAGTACGAGACAGATGAGGGCAAATACCAGACCTAACCCAGACATAGCCGGCGTTATCCTCTAAAATATTAATCGCACCAGGTTTAGTTGACTGTTTCAGTGTGGAGTCACATTACTACGGGATCCAAACCAGAAAAAACCCAGGATCTGGCCAACAAGTATGCGAAAAACGCGAAAGTATGAGCCAGATGATTGCAAATACCAGGACTAACCCAGACATAACCGGCGTTATCCTCTAAAATATTAACCGCAACCAGGTTTAATTGACTGTTTCGTTGTGGAACCGCATTACTACGTGATCCAAACCAGAAAAAGGCCAGGCTCTGGCCAACAAGTATGCGAAAGACACGAAAGTACGAGCCACATGAGAGCAAATCCCAGACCTAACCGAGACATAACCGGCGTTATCCTCTAAAATATTAATCGCAACCAGGTTTAATTGACTGCCTCGGAGTGGTACCGCATTACTACGTGATCCAAACCGGAAGAAGGCCAAGATCTGGCCAACAAGTATGCGAAAAATGCGAAAGTCGGAGCCAGATGATTGCAAATACCAGAACTAACCCAATCATAACCAGCGTTATCCTCCAAAATATTAACCGCAACCAGGTTTAATTGTCTGTTTCGGTGTAGAAACACATTACTGCGGGATCCAAACCAAAAAAAACCCTGGATCTGGCCAACAAGTATGCGAAAAACGCGAAAGTATGAGCCAGATGATTGCAAATACCAGAACTAACCCAGACATATCCAGCGTTATCCTCTTAAATACTAATCGGAACCAGCTTTCATTGACTGTTTCAGTGTGGTACCACATTACTACGTGATCCAAACCAGAAGAAACCCAGGATCTTGCCAACAAGTATGCGAAAAATGCGAAAGTACGAGACAGATGAGGGCAAATACCAGACCTAACCCAGACATAGCCGGCGTTATCCTCTAAAATATTAATCGCAACCAGGTTTAATTGACTGTTTCGGTGTGGTACCGCATTACTACGTGATACAAACCAGAAAAAACCCAGGATCTGGCCAACAAGTATGCGAAAAACTCGAAAGTATGAGCCATATGAGGGCAAATACCAGACCTGACCGAGACATAACCGGCGTCATCATCTAAAATAATAATCGCAACAAGGTTTAATTGACTCTTTCGGTGTGGAACCGCACTACTAGGGGATCCAAACCAGAAAAAACCCAGGATCTGGCCAACAAGTATGCGAAAAATGTGAAAGTATGAGCCAGATGATTGCAAATACTAGAACTAACCCAGACATAACCGGCGTTATCCTCCAAAATATTAATCGCAGCCAGGTTTAATAGACGGTTTCAGTGTAGTACCACATTACTACGTGGTCCTAGCCAGAAAAAGGCCAGGATCTGACCATTCAAGTATGCGAAAAATGCGAAAGTATGAGCTAGATGATGGCAAATACCAGACCTAACCCAGGCATAACTTGCGTGCTCCTCTAAAATATTAATCGGAACGAGGTTTTATTGACTATTTCATTGTGGTGTCACATAAATACGTGATCCTAATCAGAAAAAAACCCAGGAACTGGCCATTCAAGTATGCGAAAAATGCGAAAGTATGAGCTAGATGATGGCAAATACCAGACCTAACCCAGACATAACCAGCGTTGTCCTCTAAAATATTAATCGTAACCAGATTTAATTGCCAGTTTCGGGGTGGTATCACATTACTACGTGACCCAAACCAGAAAAAACCCAGGATCTGGCCAACAGGTATGCGAAAAATGCAAAAGTATGAGCCAGATGATTGGAAATACCAGACCTAACACAAACCTAACCGGCGTTATCCTCTAAAATATTAGTCGGAACCAGATTTAATTGACTGTTGCAGTGTGGTACCACATTACTACGTGATCAAAACCAGAAAAAGCCCAGGATCTGGCCAACAAGTATGCGAAAAATGCGAAAGTATGAGGCAGATGATTGTAAATACCAGACCTAACACAAACATAAACGGTGTTAGCCTCTAAAATATTGATCGAATCCAAGTTGAATGGACTTTTTCAGTCTGGTATCACATTACTACGTGATGCAAACCAGAAAGAAACACAGGACCTGGCCAACAGGTATGCGAAGAATGCGAATGTATGAGCCAGATGTGGGTAAATACCAGACCTAAACGAGACGCAACCGGTGTTATCCTTTAAAATATTGATCGAGGCCACGTTTAATTGACTGTTTCAGTATGGTACCGCATTACTACGAGATCCAAACCAGAAAAAGTACAGGATCTGGCCAACAAGTGTGCGATGAACGCGAAAGTATGACCCAGGTGATTCCAAACACCAGGCCTAACACAAACCTAACCGGTGTGATCCACTAAAATATTGATCGAATCCAGGTTTAATTGACAGTTTCATTCTGGTACCACATGACTACGTAATACAAACCAGAAAAAACGCAAGATCTGGCCAGCTAGTATGCGAAAAATGTGAAAGTATGAGGAAGATGATTGCAAACACCAGACGTTACCCAGACATAACCGGCGTTATCCTCTAAAATATTAATGGCAACCAGGTATAATTGACTGTTTCGGTGTGGTACCGCATTACTACGTGGTCCAAGCCAGAAAAAGGCCAGGATCTGACCATTCAAGTATGCGAAAAATGCGAAAGTATGAGCTAGATGATGGCAAATACCAGACCTAACCCAGACATATCCGGCGTCCTCCTCCAAAATATTGATCGAATTCAGATTTAATTGACTGTTTCGGTGTGGTACCACATTACAACCTGATCCAAATCAGAAAAAGCCCAGGATCTGGCCTACAAGTATGCGATAAAAGCGAAAGTATGAGCCAGATGATTGCAAATACCAGGCCTAACACAAACCTAACCGGTGTGATCCTCTAAAATATTGATCGAATCCAGGTTTAATTGACAGTTCCATTCTGGTACCACATTACTGCGTGATCCAAACCAGAAAAAGCCCAGGATCTGGCCTACAAGTCTGCGAAAGATGCGAAAGTATGAGGCAGATGATTGCAAATACCAGAACATGCCCAGACTTAACCGGCGATATCCTCTAAAATATTAGTCGGAACCAGGTTTAATTGACTGTTGCAGTGTGGTACCACACTACTACATGATCCAAACCAGAAAAAACGCAGGATCTGGCCAACTAGTATTCGAAAAATGCGAAAGTATGAGGAAGATGATTGCAAACACCAGACGTAACCCAGACATAACCGGCGTTATCCTCTAAAATATTAATGGCAACCAGGTGTAATTGACTGTTTCGGTGTCGTTCCGCATTACTACGTGGTCCAAGCCAGAAAAAGGCCAGGATCTGACCATTCAAGTATGCGAAAAATGCGAAAGTATGAGCTAGATGATGGCAAGTACCAGACCTAACCCAGACATAACCGGCGTTCTGCTCCAAAATATTAATCGGAGCCAGGTTTACTTGACGGTTTCAGTGTAGTACCACATTACTACGTGGTCCAAGTCAGAAAAAGGCCAAGATCTGGCCAACAAGTATACGCACGATGCGAATGTACGAGCCAGCTGAGGGCAAATCCCAGACCTAACCGAGACATATCCAGCGTTATCCTCCAAAATATTAATCGCAACCAGGTTTAATTGTCTGTTTCGGTGTGGAACCACATTACTATGGGATCCAAACCAAAAAAAACCCTGGATCTGGCCAACAAGTATGCGAAAAACGCGAAAGTATGAGCCAGATGATTGCAAATACCAGAACTAACCCAGACATATCCAGCGTTATCCTCTTAAATACTAATCGGAACCAGCTTTCATTGACTGTTTCAGTGTGGTACCACATTACTACGTGATCCAAACCAGAAGAAACCCAGGATCTTGCCAACAAGTATGCGAAAAATGCGAAAGTACGAGACAGATGAGGGCAAATACCAGACCTAACCCAGACATAGCCGGCGTTATCCTCTAAAATATTAATCGCACCAGGTTTAGTTGACTGTTTCAGTGTGGAGTCACATTACTACGGGATCCAAACCAGAAAAAACCCAGGATCTGGCCAACAAGTATGCGAAAAACGCGAAAGTATGAGCCAGATGATTGCAAATACCAGGACTAACCCAGACATAACCGGCGTTATCCTCTAAAATATTAACCGCAACCAGGTTTAATTGACTGTTTCGTTGTGGAACCGCATTACTACGTGATCCAAACCAGAAAAAGGCCAGGCTCTGGCCAACAAGTATGCGAAAGACACGAAAGTACGAGCCACATGAGAGCAAATCCCAGACCTAACCGAGACATAACCGGCGTTATCCTCTAAAATATTAATCGCAACCAGGTTTAATTGACTGCCTCGGAGTGGTACCGCATTACTACGTGATCCAAACCGGAAGAAGGCCAAGATCTGGCCAACAAGTATGCGAAAAATGCGAAAGTCGGAGCCAGATGATTGCAAATACCAGAACTAACCCAATCATAACCAGCGTTATCCTCCAAAATATTAACCGCAACCAGGTTTAATTGTCTGTTTCGGTGTAGAAACACATTACTGCGGGATCCAAACCAAAAAAAACCCTGGATCTGGGCAACAAGTATGCGAAAAACGCGAAAGTATGAGCCAGATGATTGCAAATACCAGAACTAACCCAGACATATCCAGCGTTATCCTCTTAAATACTAATCGGAACCAGCTTTCATTGACTGTTTCAGTGTGGTACCACATTACTACGTGATCCAAACCAGAAGAAACCCAGGATCTTGCCAACAAGTATGCGAAAAATGCGAAAGTACGAGACAGATGAGGGCAAATACCAGACCTAACCCAGACATAGCCGGCGTTATCCTCTAAAATATTAATCGCAACCAGGTTTAATTGACTGTTTCGGTGTGGTACCGCATTACTACGTGATACAAACCAGAAAAAACCCAGGATCTGGGCAACAAGTATGCGAAAAACTCGAAAGTATGAGCCATATGAGGGCAAATACCAGACCTGACCGAGACATAACCGGCGTCATCATCTAAAATAATAATCGCAACAAGGTTTAATTGACTCTTTCGGTGTGGAACCGCACTACTAGGGGATCCAAACCAGAAAAAACCCAGGATCTGGCCAACAAGTATGCGAAAAATGTGAAAGTATGAGCCAGATGATTGCAAATACTAGAACTAACCCAGACATAACCGGCGTTATCCTCCAAAATATTAATCGCAGCCAGGTTTAATAGACGGTTTCAGTGTAGTACCACATTACTACGTGGTCCTAGCCAGAAAAAGGCCAGGATCTGACCATTCAAGTATGCGAAAAATGCGAAAGTATGAGCTAGATGATGGCAAATGCCGGACCTCACCCAGACATAACCGGCGTTATCCTCTAAAATAATAATCGGAACCAGGTTTAATTGACTATTTCAGTGTGGTACCACATTAATACATGATCCAAACCAGAAACAACCCAGGATCTGGCCAACAAGTATGCGAAAAATGCAAAGGTACGAGCCAGATGAGGGCAAATCCCAGACCTAACCGAGACATAACCTGCGTTACCCTCTAAAATATTAATCGCAACCAGGTTTAATTGACTGTTTCGGTGTGGTACCGCAATACTACGTGATCCAAACCAGAAAAAACCCAGGATCTGGCGAACAAGTATGCTTAAAACGTGAACGTACGAGCCAGATGATTGGAAATACCAGACCTAACACAAACCTAACCGGCGTTATCCTCTAAAATATTAGTCGGAACCAGATTTAATTGACTGTTGCAGTGTGGTACCACATTACTACGTGATCAAAACCAGAAAAAGCCCAGGATCTGGCCAACAAGTATGCGAAAAATGCGAAAGTATGAGGCAGATGATTGTAAATACCAGACCTAACACAAACCTAAACGATGTTAGCCTCTAAAATATTGATCGAATCCAAGTTGAATGGACTTTTTCAGTCTGGTATCACATTACTACGTGATGCAAACCAGAAAGAAACACAGGACCTGGCCAACAGGTATGCGAAGAATGCGAATGTATGAGCCAGATGTGGGTAAATACCAGACCTAAACGAGACGCAACCGGTGTTATCCTTTAAAATATTGATCGAGGCCACGTTTAATTGACTATTTCAGTATGGTACCGCATTACTACGAGATCCAAACCAGAAAAAGTACAGGATCTGGCCAACAAGTGTGCGATGAACGCGAAAGTATGACCCAGGTGATTCCAAACACCAGGCCTAACACAAACCTAACCAGTGTGATCCTCTAAAATATTGATCGAATCCAGGTTTAATTGACAGTTTCATTCTGGTACCACATTACTACGTAATACAAACCAGAAAAAACGCAAGATCTGGCCAGCTAGTATGCGAAAAATGTGAAAGTATGAGGAAGATGATTGCAAACACCAGACGTTACCCAGACATAACCGGCGTTATCCTCAAAAATATTAATGGCAACCAGGTATAATTGACTGTTTCGGTGTGGTACCGCATTACTACGTGGTCCAAGCCAGAAAAAGGCCAGGATCTGACCATTCAAGTATGCGAAAAATGCGAAAGTATGAGCTAGATGATGGCAAATACCAGACCTAACCCAGACATATCCGGCGTCCTCCTCCAAAATATTGATCGAATTCAGATTTAATTGACTGTTTCGGTGTGGTACCACATTACTACGTGATCCAAATCAGAAAAAGCCCAGGATCTGGCCTACAAGTATGCGATAAAAGCGAAAGTATGAGCCAGATGATTGCAAATACCAGGCCTAACACAGACCTAAACGGTGTTATCCTCTAAAATAATGACCGAATCCAGGATTAATTGACCGTTTCATTCTGGTACCACGTTACTACGTGATCCTAACCAGAAAAAGCCCAGGATCTGGCCTACAAGTATGCGATAAAAGCGAAAGTATGAGCCAGATGATTGCAAATACCAGGCCTAACACAGACCTAAACGGTGTTATCCTCTAAAATATTGATCGAATCCAGGTTTAATTGACAGTTCCATTCTGGTACCACATTACTGCGTGATCCAAACCAGAAAAAGCCCAGGATCTGGCCTACAAGTCTGCGAAAGATGCGAAAGTATGAGGCAGATGATTGCAAATACCAGAACATGCCCAGACTTAACCGGCGATATCCTCTAAAATATTAGTCGGAACCAGATTTAATTGACTGTTGCAGTGTGGTACCACACTACTACGTGATCCAAACCAGAAAAAACGCAGGATCTGGCCAACTAGTAATCGAAAAATGCGAAAGTATGAGGAAGATGATTGCAAACACCAGACGTAACCCAGACATAACCGGCGTTATCCTCTAAAATATTAATGGCAACCAGGTATAATTGACTGTTTCGGTGTCGCTCCGCATTACTACGTGGTCCAAGCCAGAAAAAGCCCAGGATCTGGCCTACAAGTATGCGATAAAAGCGAAAGTATGAGCTAGATGATGGCAAATACCAGACCTAACCCAGACATAACCGGCGTTCTCCTCCAAAATATTAATCGGAGCCAGGTTTAATTGACGGTTTCAGTGTAGTACCACATTACTACGTGGTCCAAGTCAGAAAAAGGCCCAGATCTGGCCAACAAGTATACGCACGATGCGAATGTACGAGCCAGCTGAGGGCAAATCCCAGACCTAACCGAGACATATCCAGCGTTATCCTCCAAAATATTAATCGCAACCAGGTTTAATTGTCTGTTTCGGTGTGGAACCACATTACTATGGGATCCAAACCAAAAAAAACCCTGGATCTGGCCAACAAGTATGCGAAAAACGCGAAAGTATGAGCCAGATGATTGCAAATACCAGAACTAACCCAGACATATCCAGCGTTATCCTCTTAAATACTAATCGGAACCAGCTTTCATTGACTGTTTCAGTGTGGCACCACATTACTACGTGATCCAAACCAGAAGAAACCCAGGATCTTGTCAACAAGTATGCGAAAAATGCGAAAGTACGAGACAGATGAGGGCAAATACCAGACCTAACCCAGACATAGGCGGCGTTATCCTCTAAAATATTAATCGCACCAGGTTTAATTGACTGTTTCAGTGTGGAGTCACATTACTACGGGATCCAAACCAGAAAAAACCCAGGATCTGGCCAACAAGTATGCGAAAAACGCGAAAGTATGAGCCAGATGATTGCAAATACCAGAACTAACCCAGACATAACCGGCGTTATCCTCTAAAATATTAATCGCAACCAGGTTTAATTGACTGTTTCGTTGTGGAACCGCATTACTATGTGATCCAAACCAGAAAAAGGCCAGGCTCTGGCCAACAAGTATGCGAAAGACACGAAAGTACGAGCCACATGAGAGCAAATCCCAGACCTAACCGAGACATAACCGGCGTTATCCTCTAAAATATTAATCGCAACCAGGTTTAATTGACTGTCTCGGAGTGGTACCGCATTACTACGTGATCCAAACCGGAAGAAGGCCAAGATCTGGCCAACAAGTATGCGAAAAATGTGAAAGTCGGAGCCAGATGATTGCAAATACCAGAATTAACCCAATCATAACCAGCGTTATCCTCCAAAATATTAATCGCAACCAGGTTTAATTGTCTGTTTCGGTGTAGAAACACATTACTGCGGGATCCAAACCAAAAAAAACCCTGGATCTGGCCAACAAGTATGCGAAAAACGCGAAAGTATGAGCCAGATGATTGCAAATACCAGAACTAACCCAGACATATCCAGCGTTATCCTCTTAAATACTAATCGGAACCAGCTTTCATTGTCTGTTTCAGTGTGGTACCACATTACTACGTGATCCAAACCAGAAGAAACCCAGGATCTTGCCAACAAGTATGCGAAAAATGCGAAAGTACGAGACAGATGAGGGCAAATACCAGACCTAACCCAGACATAGCCGGCGTTATCCTCTAAAATATTAATCGCAACCAGGTTTAATTGACTGTTTCGGTGTGGTACCGCATTACTACGTGATCCAAACCAGAAAAAACCCAGGATCTGGCGAACAAGTATGCGAAAAACGTGAACGTACGAGCCAGATGAGGGCAAATACCAGACCTAACCCAGACATAACCGGCGTCATCCTCTAAAATAATAATCGCAACCGGGTTTAATTGGCTGTTTCGGTGTAGAACCACACTACTAGGGGATCCAAACCAGAAAAACCCAGGATCTGGCCAACAAGTATGCGTAAAATGCGAAAGAATGAGCCAGATGATTGCAAATACTAGAACTAACCCAGACATAACCGGCGTTATCCTCCAAAATATTAATCGCAGCCAGGTTTAATTGACGGTTTCAGTGTAGTACCACAGTACTACGTGGTCCTAGCCAGAAAATGGCCAGGATCTGACCATTCAAGTATGCGAAAAATGCGAAAGTATGAGCTAGATGGTGGCATATACCAGACCTCACCCAGACATAACCGGCGTCATCCTCTAAAATAATAGTCGGAACCAGGTTTAATTGACTATTTCAGTGTGGTACCACATTAATACGTGATCCAAACCAGAAACAACCCAGGATCTGGGCAACAAGTATGCGAAAAATGCAAAAGTACGAGCCAGATTAGGGCAAATCCCAGACCTAACCGAGACATAACCGGCGTTACCCTCTAAAATATTAATCACAACCAGGTTTAATTGACTGTTTCGGTGTGGTAACGCATTACTACGTGATCCAAACCGGAAAAAACCCAGGATCTGGCGAACAAGTATGCGAAAAACGTGAACGTACGAGCCAGATGAGGGCAAATACCAGACCTAACCCAGACATAACCGGCGTTATCCTTTAAAATATTAATCGCAACCAGGTTTAATTAACTGTCTCGGTGTGGTACCGCATTACTGCGTGATCCAAACCAGAAAAAGCCCAGGATCTTGACAACAAATATGCGAAAAATGCGAAAGTACGAGCCAGATGATTGCAAATACCAGACGTAACCAAGACATAAACGGTGTTATCCTCTAAAATATTGATTGAATCCAGGTTGAATGGACTATTTCTGTGTGGCACCACATTAATACATGATCCTAACCAGAAAAAAACCCAGGATCTGGCCTACAAGTATGCGAAAAATGCGAAAGTATGAGGCAGATGATTGCAAATACCAGACCTCTCCCAGGCATATCCGGCGTTGTCCTCTAAAATATTATTCGCAACCAGGTTTAATTGACTGTTTCGGTGTGGAACCACATTAATACGTGATACTAACCTGAAAAAAGCCAGGATCTGGCCAACAAGTATGCGAAAAATGCAAAAGTACGAGCCAGATGAGGGCAAATCCCAGACCTAACCGAGACATAACCGGCGTTATCCTCTAAAATATTAATCGGAACCAGGTTTAATTGACTGTTTCGGTGTGGCACCACATCAATACGTTATACTAACCAGATAAAACCCAGGATCTGGCCAACAAGTATGCGAAAAATGCGAAAGTATGAGCCAGATAATTGCAAATACTAGAACTAACCCAGACATAACCGGCGTTATCCTCCAAAATATTAATCGGAGCCAGGTTTAATTGACGGTTTCAGTGTAGTACCACATTACTACGTGGTCCTAGCCAGAAAAAGGCCAGGATCTGACCACTCAAGTATGCGAAATATGCGAAAGTATGAGCTAGATGATGGCAAATACCAGACCTCACCCAGACATAACCGGCGTTATCCTCTAAAATAATAATCGGAGCCAGGTTTAATTGACTATTTCAGTGTGGTACCACATTAATACGTGATCCAAACCAGAAACAACCCAGGATCTGGCCAACAAGTATGCGAAAAATGCAAAAGTACGAGGCAGATGAGGGCAAATGCCAGACCTAACCGAGACATAACCGGCGTTATCCTCTAAAATATTAATCGGAACCAGGTTTAATTGACTGTTACAGTGTGGTACCACATTAGTACGTGATCAAAACCAGAAGGAACCCAGGATCTGGCCAACAGGTATGCGAAAAATGCGAAAGTATGAGCCAGATGATCGCAAATACCAGACGCAACCCCGACCTAGCCGGTGTCTTCCTCTAAAATATTGATCGAATCCAGGTTGAATGGACTATCTCAGTGTGGCACCACATTAATACGTGATCCTAACCAGAGAAAAACGCAGGATCTGGCCAACAAGTATGCGAAAAATGCAAAAGTATGAACCAGATGATTGCAAATACCAGACCTAACCCAGAAATAACCGGCGTTATCCTTTAAAATATTAATCGGAACCAGGTTTAATTGACTGTTACAGTGTGGTACCACATTAGTACATGATACAAACCGGAAGAAACACAGGATCTGGCCATCAGGTATGCGAAAAATGCGAAAGTATGAGCCAGATGATTGCTAATACCAGGCCTAACGCAGACATAACCGGCGTTATCTTCTAAAACATTAATCGCAACCAGGTTTGTTTGGCTGTTTCGGTGTGGTACCACGTTACTCCGTGATCCAAACCAGAAAAAACCTAGGATCTGGCCAACTAGTATGCGAAAAATGCGGAAGTATGAGCCAGATGATTGCAAATACCAGACCTAACCCAGAAATAACCGGCGTTATCCTTTAAAATATTGATCGAAACCAGGATTCATTGACTGTTTCAGTGTGTCACCACATTAATACGTGACCCCAACCAGAAAGAAATCCAGGATCTGACCATCAAGTATGCGAAAAATGCGAAAGTATGAGCCAGATGATTGCGAATTCCAGACGTAACCCAGACATAACCGGTGTTATCCTCTAAAATATTGATCGAATCCAGGTTGAATTGACTGCTTCTGTGTGGCACCACATTACTACGTGACCCAAAACTGAAAACGTCCAGGATCTGGCCATTCAAGTATGCGAATAATGCGAAAGTATGTGCCAGATGATTGCCAATACCAGACCTAACCGAGACATAACCGGCGTTATCCTCTAAAATAATAATCGGAACCAGGTTTAATTGACTATTTCAGTGTGGTACCACATTAATACGTGATCCTAACCGGAAAAAAACCCAGGATCGGGCCAACATGTATGCGAAAGATACGAAAGTATGCGGCAGATGATTGCAAATACCAGACCATACCCAGACTTAACCGGCGTTATCCTCTGAAGTATTGATCAAATCCAGGTTTAACTGACTGTTTCAGTGTCGAACCACATTACTACGTGATCCAAATCTGAAAAAGCCCAGGATCTGGCCATTCAAGTTTGCGAAAAATGCGAAAGTATGAGGCAGATGATTGCAAATACCAGACCTAACACAAACCTAACCGGTGTTATCCTCTAAAGTATTGATCGAATCCAGGTTTAAGTTACTGTTTTGGAGTGGTAGCACATTACTACGTGATCCAAATCAGAAAAAGCCCAGGATCTGGCCTACAAGTATGCGAAAAATGCAAAAGTATGAGGCAGATGATCGCAAATACCAGACGCAACCCCGACCTAACCGGTGTCATCCTCTAAATTATTGATCGAATCCAGGATGAATGGACTATTTCTGTGGGGCACCACATTAATACGTGATCTGAACCAGATAAAAACCCAGGATCTGGCCATGAAGAATGCGAAATATGCGAAAGTAGGAGCCAGATGATTGCGAATACCAGAAGTAACCCTGACATAACCGGTGTTATCCTATAAAATATCATTCGCAACCAGGTTTAATTGACTGTTTCGGTGTGGTACGACATTACTACGTGATCCAAACCAGAAAAGACGCTGGATCTGGCCAACAAGAATGCAAAACATGCGAAAGTATGAGGCAGATGATTGCAAATACCAGACCTAACTGGAACCTAACCGGTGTTATCCTATAAAATATTGAGCGAGTCCAAGTTGAATTGACTTTTTCAGTCTGGTATCACATTACTACGTGATCCAAACCAGAATGAAACACAGGACCTGGCCAACAGGTATGCGAATAATGCGAAAGTATGAGGCAGATGATTGCAAATACCAGACCTAACTGGAACCTAACCGGTGTAATCCTATAAAATATTGAGCGAGTCCAAGTTGAATTGACTTTTTCAGTCTGGTATCACATTACTACGTGATCCAAACCAGAATGAAACACAGGACCTGGCCAACAGGTATGCGAATAATGCGAAAGTATGAGGCAGATGATTGCAAATACCAGACCTAACTGGAACCTAACCGGTGTTATCCTATAAAATATTGATCGAAAGCTGCTTTAATTGATTATTTCAGTGTGGCACCACATTAATACGCGATCCTAACCAGAGAAAAACCCAGGATTTTGCCAACAAGTAAGCGAAAAATGCAAAACTATGAGCTAGATGATGGCAAATACCAGACCTAACCCAGGCATAACCGGCGTTCTCCTCCAAAATATTGACCGAATCCAGATTTAATTGTCTGTTTCGGTGTGGTACCACATTACAACGTGATCTAAA
Organism: Colletes latitarsis; assembly: GCF_051014445.1. NCBI lineage: Eukaryota > Metazoa > Arthropoda > Insecta > Hymenoptera > Colletidae > Colletes > Colletes latitarsis. Next base: position 7,117,693 of record NC_135137.1, read on the forward strand.
CCAGAGAAAACCCAGGATCTCGCCAACAAGTATGTGAAAAATGCGAAAGTATGGGCCAGATGATTGCATATACCTGAACTAACCCAGCCATAACCGGCGTGATACTCTAAAATATATATCGCAACCAAGTTTAATTGACTGTCTCGGTGTGGTACCACATTAATACGTGATCCTAACCTGAAAAAAGCCAGGATCTGGCCAACAAGAATGCAAGACATGCGAAAGTATGAGGCAGATGATTGCAAGTACCAGAACTAACACAAACCTAACCTGTGTTATCCTATTAAATATTGAGCGAGTCCAAGTTGAATTGACTTTTTCAGTCTGGTATCACATTACTACGTGATCCAAACCAGAATGAAACACAGGACCTGGCCAACAGGTATGCGAAGAATGCGTATGTATGAGCCCGATGCGGGTAAATAACAGACCTAAACGAGATGCAACCGGAGTTATCCTTTAAAATATTGATCGAGGCCACGTTTAATTGACTGTTTCAGTATGGTACCGCATTACTACGAGATCCAAACCAGAAAAAGTCCGGGATCTGGCCAACAAGTGTGCGATGAACGCGAAAGTATGACCCAGGTGATTCCAAACACCAGGCCTAACACAAACCTAACCGGTGTGATCCTCTAAAATATTGATCGAATCCAGGTTTAATTGACAGTTTCATTCTGGTAACACATTACTACGTGATACAAACCAGAAACAGCCCAGGATCTGGCCAACAAGTATGCGAAAAATGTGATGGTGTGAGCCAGATGATTGCAAATACCAGGCTAACACAAACCTAACCGGTGTGATCCTCTAAAATATTCATCGAATCCAGGTTTAATTGACAGTTTCATTCTGGTACCACATTACTACGTGATCCATACCAGAAAGAAACACAGGATCTGGCCAACAAGTATGCGAATAATGCGAAAGTATGAGGCAGATGATTGCAAATACCAGACCTAACACAAACCTAAACGGTGTTAGCCTCTAAAATATTGAGCGAGTCCAAGTTGAATTGACTTTTTCAGTCTGGTATCACATTACTACGTGCTCCAAACCAGAATGAAACACAGGACCTGGCCGACAGGTATGCGAAGAATGCGTATGTATGAGCCCGATGCGGGTAAATAACAGACCTAAACGAGATGCAACCGGAGTTATCCTTTAAAATATTGATCGAGGCCACGTTTAATTGACTGTTTCAGTATGGTACCGCATTACTACGAGATCCAAACCAGAAAGAGTCCGGGATCTGGCCAACAAGTGTGCGAGGAACGCGAAAGTATGACCCAGGTGATTCCAAACACCAGACCTAACACAAACCTAAACGGTGTTATCCTCTAAATGTTCATCGAATACAGGTTTAATTAACAGTTTCATTCTGGTACCACATTACTACGTGATACAAACCAGAAAAAGCCCAGGATCTGGCCAACAAGTGAGCGAAAAATGTGATGGTATGAGCCAGATGATTGCAAATACCAGGCTAACACAAACCTAACCGGTGTGATCCTCTAAAATATTGACCGAATCCAGGATTAATCGACCGTTTCATTCTGGTACCACATTACTACGAGATCCCAACCAGAAAAAGCCCAGGATCTGGCCAACAAGCATGCGAGAAATGCGAAAATATGAGCCAGATGATAGCAAATACCAGACCGAGCACGAACCTAAACGTTGTTATCCTCTCAAATATTGATAGAAACCAAGTTGAATTGACTGTCTCATTCTGGTACCACATTACTACGTGATCCAAACCAGATCGAAGCACAGGATCTGGCCAAGAAGTATGCGAAGAATGCGAAAGTATGATCCAGATGATTGCAAATACCAGGCCTAACACAAACCTAAACGGTGTTATCCTCTCAAATATTGATCGAATACAGGTTTAATTTTCAGTTTCATTCTGGTACCACATTACTACGTGATACAAACCAGAAAAGGCCCAAGATCTGGCCAACAAGTATGCGAAAAATGCGATAGTATGAGCCAGATGATTGCAAATACCAGGCTAACACAAACCTAACCGGTGTGATCCTCTAAAATATTGACCGAATCCAGGATTAATTGACCGTTTCATTCTGGTACCACATTACTACGAGATCCCAACCAGAAAAAGCCCAGGATCTGGCCAACAAGCATGCGAGAAATGCGAAAGTATGAGCCAGATGATAGCGAATACCAGACCGAGCACAAACCTAAACGTTGTTATCCTCTTAAATATTGATAGAAACCGAGTTGAATTGGCTGTTTCAGCCTGTTACCGCATTACTGCGTGACACAAACCAGAAAGAAACAGAGGATCTGGCCAACAAGACTGGGAAGAATGCTAAAGTATGAGCCAGATGATTGCAACTACCAGGCCTATCACAAACCTAACCGGTGTGATCCTCTAAAATATTGATCGAATCCAGGTTTAGTTGACTGTTTCATTCTGGTACCATATTACTACGTGATCCAAACCAGAAAAAGCCCAGCATCAGGCCAACAGGTATGCGAAGAATGCGAAAATATGAGCCAGATGATAGCAAATACCAGACCGAGCACGAACCTAAGCGTTGTTATCCTCTCAAATATTGATAGTAACCAAGTTGAATTGACTGTCTCATTCTGGTACCACATTACTACGTGATCCAAACCAGATCGAAGCACAGGATCTGGCCAAGAAGTATGCGAAGAATGCGAAAGTATGAGCCAGATGATTGCAAATACCAGGCCTAAACGTGAACTAACCGGTGTTATACTTTAAAATATTGATCGCGGTCAGGTTTAATTGACTGTTTTTTGTGGTACCACATTACTACACAATCCCAACCAGAAAAAGCCCAGGATCTGGCCACCAAGTATGCGAGAAATGCGAAAATATGAGCCAGATGATAGCAAATACCAGACCAAGCACAAACCTAAACGGTGTGATCCTCTAAAATATTGACCGAATCCAGGATTAATCGACCGTTTCATTCTGGTACCACATTACTACGAGATCCCAACCAGAAAAAGCCCAGGATCTGGCCAACAAGCATGCGAGAAATGCGAAAATATGAGCCAGATGATAGCAAATACCAGACCGAGCACGAACCTAAGCGTTGTTATCCTCTCAAATATTGATAGTAACCAAGTTGAATTGACTGTCTCATTCTGGTACCACATTACTACGTGATCCAAACCAGATCGAAGCACAGGATCTGGCCAAGAAGTATGCGAAGAATGCGAAAGTATGATCCAGATGATTGCAAATACCAGGCCTAACACAAACCTAAACGGTGTTATCCTCTCAAATATTGATCGAATACAGGTTTAATTTTCAGTTTCATTCTGGTACCACATTACTACGTGATACAAACCAGAAAAAGCCCAAGATCTGCCCAACAAGTATGCGAAAAATGCGATAGTATGAGCCAGATGATTGCAAATACCAGGCTAACACAAACCTAACCGGTGTGATCCTCTAAAATATTGATCGAATCCAGGTTTAATTGACAGTTTCATTCTGGTAACACATTACTACGTGATACAAACCAGAAACAGCCCAGGATCTGGCCAACAAGTATGCGAAAAATGTGATGGTGTGAGCCAGATGATTGCAAATACCAGGCTAACACAAACCTAACCGGTGTGATCCTCTAAAATATTCATCGAATCCAGGTTTAATTGACAGTTTCATTCTGGTACCACATTACTACGTGATCCATATCAGAAAGAAACACAGGATCTGGCCAACAAGTATGCGAAGAATGCGAAAGTATGAGCCAGAAGATTGCAAATACCAGACCTAACACAAACCTAAACGGTGTTATCTCTTAAATATCGATCGAAACGAAGTTGAATTGGCTGCTTCAGCCTGTTACCGCATTACTGCGTGACACAAACCAGAAAGAAACGCAGGATCTGGCCAACAAGTATGGGAAGAATGCAAAAGTATGAGCAAGATGATTGCAAATACCAGACGTAACCCAGACATAAACGGTGTTATCCTCTAAAATATTGGACGACTCCAGGTTGAATGGACTATTTCTGTGTGGCACCGCATTACTACGTGGTCCAAGCCAGAAAAAGGCCAGGATCTGACCATTCAAGTATGCGAAAAATGCGAAAGTATGAGCAAGATGATTGCAAATACCAGACGTAACCCAGACATACACGGTGTTATCCTCTAAAATATTGATCGAATCCGGGTTGAATGGACTATTTCTGTGTGGCACCACATTAATACATGATCCTAACCAGAGAAAAACCCAGGATCTGGCCAACAAGTATGCAAAAAATGCAATAGTATGAGCCAGATGATTGCAAATACCAGACCTAACCCAGAAATAACCGGCGTTATCCTCTAAAATATTAATCGGAACCAGGTTTAATTGACTGTTTCTGTGTGATACCACATTACTGCGTGATCCAAATCAGAATAAGCCCAGGATCTGCCCAACAGGTATGCGAAAAATCCGAAAGTATGAGGCAGATGATTGCAAATACCAGACCTCACCCAGGCATATCCGGCGTTGTCCTCTAAAATATTATTCGCAACCAGGTTTAATTGACAGTTTCGGAGTGTTACCACATTACTACGTGATGCAAACCAGAAAAAACGCAGGATCTCGACAACACGTATGTGAAAAATGCGAAAGTATGGGCCAGATGATTGGAAATACCAGACCTAACACGAACCTAACCGGTGTGATCCTCTAAAATATTGTCCGAATACAGGTTTAATTGACCGTTTCATTCTGGTACCACATTACTACGTGATTCGAACCAGAGAAAGCCCAGGATATGGCCAACAAGTATGCGAAAATTGCGAAAGTATGAGGCAGATGAGTGCAAATACCAGACCCAACACAAACCTAAACGGTGTTAGCCTCTAAAATATTGATCGAATCCAAGTTGAATTGACTTTTTCAGTCTGGTATCACATTACTACGTGATCCAAACCAGAAAGAAACACAGGACCTGGCCAACAGGTATGCGAAGAATGCGAATGTATGAGCCAGATGCGGGAAAATACCAAACCTAGACAAGATCCAACCGGAGTTATCCTTCAAAATATTGATCGAGGCCACGTTTAATTGACTGTTTCAGTATGGTACCTTATTACTACGTGATCCACACTAGAAAAAGTCCAGGATCTGGCCAACAAGTGTGCGATGAACGCGAAAGTATGACCCAGGTGATTCCAAACACCAGGCCTAACACAAACCTAACCGGTGTGATCCTCTAAAATATTGATCGAATCCAGGTTTAATTGACAGTTTCATTCTGGTACCACATTACTACGTGATCCAAACCAGAAAAAGCCCAGCATCAGGCCAACAGGTATGCGAAGAATGCGAAGGTATGAGACAGATGAGGGCACTTACCAGACCTAACACAAACCTAACCGGTGTGATCCTCTAAAATATTGACCGAATCCAGGATTCATTGACATTTGCATTCTGGTACCACATTACTACGTGATACAAACCAGAAAGAGTCCAGGATCTGGCTAACAAGTATGCGAAAAATGCGATAGTATGAATCGGATGAGTGCAAATACCAGACCTAACACAAACCTAAACGGTGTTATCTCTTAAATATCGATCGAAACGAAGTTGAATTGGCTGTTTCATTCTGGTACCACATTGCAACCTGATCCAATCCAGTTCGAAACACAAGACCTGACCAACAAGTATGCGAAGAATGCGAAAGTATGAGCCAGATGATTGCAAATACCAGGCCTAAACGTGAACTAACCGGTGTTATACTTTAAAATATTGATCGCGGTCAGGTTTAATTGACTGTTTATTGTGGTACCACATTACTACACAATCCCAACCAGAAAAAGCCCAGGATCTGGCCATCAAGCATGCGAGAAATGCGAAAATATGAGCCAGATGATAGCAAATACCAGACCAAGCCCAAACCTAAATGGTGTTATCCTCTTAAATATTGATCGAAACCAAGTTGAATTGACTTTTTCAGTCTGGTACCACATTGCTACGTGATCCAAACCAGAAAGAAACACAGGATCTGGCCAACAAGACTGGGAAGAATGCTAAAGTATGACCCAGGTGATTCCAAACACCAGGCCTAACACAAACCTAACCGGTGTGATCCTCTAAAATATTGATCGAATCCAGGTTTAATTGACAGTTTCATTCTGGTACCACATTACTGCGTGATCCAAACCAGAAAAAGCCCAGGATCTGGCCAACAAGTATGCGAAAAATGCGAAAGTATGAGGAAGATGATTGCAAACACCAGACGTAACCCAGACATAACCGGCGTTATCCTCTAAAATATTAGTGGCAACCAGGTATAATTGACTGTTTCGGTGTGGTACCGCATTACTACGTGGTCCAAGCCAGAAAAAGGCGTGGATCTGTCCATTCAAGTATGCGAAAAATGCGAAAGTATGAGCTAGATGATGGCAAATACTAGACCTAACCCAGACATAACCGGCGTTCTCCTCCAAAATATTGATCGAATTCAGATTTAATTGACTGTTTCGGAGTGGTACCACATTACTACGTGATCCAAATCAGAAAAAGCCCAGGATCTGGCCAACATACATGCGAGAAATACGAAAGTATGAGCCACGTGATTGCAAATGCCAGACCTAACACAAACCTGACCGGTGAGATCCTCTAAAATATTGACCGAATCCAGGTTTCATTGACAGTTTCAATCTGGTACCACATTACTACGTGATCCGTACCAGAAAGAAACACAGGATCTGGCCAAGAAGAATGCGTAATATGCGAAAGTACGAGCCAGATGATTGCGAACACCAAACGTAACCCAGACTTAGCCGGTGTTATCCTATAAAATATTGATCGAAAGCAGCTTTAATTGATTATTTCAGTGTGGCACCACATTACTACGTGATCCATACCAGAAAAAGCCCAGGATCTGGCCATTCAAGTATGCGAAAAATGCGAAAGTATGACCTAGATGATGGCAAATACCAGACCTAACCCAGGCATAACTTGCGTGCTCCACTAAAATATTAATCGGAACCAGGTTTTATTGACTATTTCAGTGTGGTGCCACATTAATACGTGACCCAAACCAGAAAAAACCCAGGATCTGGCCAACAGGTATGCGTAAATGCAAAAGTATGAGGCAGATGGTTGCAAATACCAGATCTAACCCAGATATAACCGGCGTTATCCTCTAAAGTGTTGATCGAATCCAGGTTTAATTGACTGTTTCGGTGTGGTACCACATTACTACGTGATCCAAGTCAGAAAAGCCCAGGATCTGGCCAACATGTATGCGAATAATGCGAAAGTATGAGGCAGATGATTGCAAATACCAGACCTAACACAAACCTAAACGGTGTTAGCCTCTAAAATATTGATCGAATCCAAGTTGAATTGACTTTTTCAGTCTGGTATCTCATTACTACGTGATCCAAACCAGAAAGAAACACAGACCGGGCCAACAGGTATGCGAAGAATGCGTATGTATGAGCTCGATGCGGGTAAATAACAGACCTAAACGAGACGCAACCGGAGTTATCCTTTAAAATATTGATCGAGGCCACGTTCAATTGACTGTTTCTGTATGGTACCGCATTACTACGAGATTCAAACCACAAAAAGTGCAGGATATGGCCAACAAGTGTGCGATGAACGCGAAAGTATGACCCAGATGATTGCAAACACCAGGCCGAACACAAACCTAGCCGGTGTGATCCTCTAAAATATTGATCGAATCCAGGTTTAATTGACAGTTTCATTCTGGTACCACATTACTGCGTGATCCAAATGAGAAAAAGCCCCGGATCTGGCCAACAAGTATGCGAAAAATGCGAAAGTATGAGCCAGATGATTGCAAATACCAGCCCTAACCGTGAACCAATCGGCGTTAGTCTTTAAAATATTGATCGAGGTCAGGTTTAATTGACTGTTTACTATGGCACCACATTATTACACAATCCCAACCAGAAAGGGCCCAGGATCTGGCCAACAAGCATGCGAGAAATGCGAAAGTATGAGCCAGATGATTGCAAATACCAGACCTAACACAAACCTAAACGGTGTTATCCACTAAAGTATTGATCGAAACCAAGTTGAATTGACTGTTTAGTCTGGTACCACATCACTACGTGATCCCAACCAGAAAAAAACACAGGATCTGGCAAACAAGTATGCGAAGAGTGCGAAAGTATGAGCCAGATAATTGCAAATACCAGGCCTAACACAATACTAACCGTTGCGATCCTCTAAAATATTGATCGAATCCAGGTTTATTTGACAGTTTCATTCTGGTACCACATTACTGCGTGATCCAAATGAGAAAAAGCCCCGGATCTGGCCAACAAGTATGCGAAAAATGCGAAAGTATGAGCTAGATGATTGCAAATACCAGCCCTAACCGTGAACCAATCGGCGTTAGTCTTTAAAATATTGATCGAGGTCAGGTTTAATTGACTGCTTACTATGGTACCACATTATTACACAATCCCAACCAGAAAGGGCCCAGGATCTGGCCAACAAGCATGCGAGAAATGCGAAAGTATGAGCCAGATGATTGCAAATACCAGACCTAACACAAACCTAAACGGTGTTAGCCTCTAAAATATTGATCGAATCCAGGTTTAGTTGACTGTTTCACTCTGGAACCACATTCCTACGTGATCCAAACCAGAAAAAGCCCTGGATCTGGCCAACAAGTATGCGAAAAATGCGAAAGTATGAGGCAGATGATTGCAAATACCAGACCTAAACGCGAACCAACCGGTGTTATACTTTAAAATATTGATCGAGGCCACGTTTAATTGACTGTTTCAGTATGGTACCACATTACTACGAGATCCAAACCAGAAAAAGTCCTGGATCTGGCCAACAAGTGTGGGAAGAATGCGAAAGTATGAGCCAGATGATTGCAAATACCAGGCCTAACACAAACCTAGCCGGTGTGATCCTCTAAAATATTGATCGAATCCAGGTTTTGTTGACTGTTTCACACTGGCACCACATTCCTACGTGATCCAAACCAGAAACAGCCCTGGATCTGGCCAACAAGTATGCGAAAAATGCGAAAGTATGAGGCAGATGATTGCAAATACCACACCTAACACAAACCTAAACGGTGTTATCCACTAAAGTATTGATCGAAACCAAGTTGGATTGACTGTTTCATTCTGGTACCACATTACTACGTGATCCAAACCAGATCGAAATACACGATCTGGCCAACAAGTATGCGAAGAATGTGAAAGTATGAGCCAGATGATTGCAAATACGAGGCCTATCACAAACCTAACCGGTGTGATCCCCTAAAATATTGATCGAATCCTGGTTTAGTTGACTCTTTCATTCTGGTACCATATTACTACGTGATATAAACCAGAAAAAGCCCAGGATCTGGCCAGCAAGCATGCGAGAAATGCGAAAATATGAGCCAGATGATAGCAAATACCAAACCAAGCACGAACCTAAACGTTGTTATCCTCTTAAATATTGATAGAAACCAAGTTGAATTGACTTTTTCAGTCTGGTACCACATTACTACGTGATCCAAACCAGAAAGAAACACAGGATCTGGCCAACAAGTATGCGAAGAATGCGAATGTATGAGCCAGATGCGGGTAAATACCAGACCTAGACGAGATCCAACCGGAGTTATCCTTCAAAATAATGATCGAGGCCACGTTTAATTGACTGTTTCAGTATGGTACCCCATTACTACGAGATCCAACCAGAAAAAGTACAGGATCTGGCCAACAAGTGTGCGATGAACGCGAAAATATGACCCAGATGATTGCAAACACCAGGCCTAACACAAACCTACCGGTGTGATCCTCTAAAATATTGATCGAATCCAGGTTTAATTGACAGTTTCTTTCTGGTACCACATTACTACGTTATCCAAACCAGGAAAAGCCCAGGATCTGGCCAACAAGTATGCGAAAAATGCGAAAGTATGAGCCAGATGATTGCAAATACCAGACCTAACACAAACCTAAACGGTGTTATCCAGTAAAGTATTGATCGAAACCAAGTTAGATTGACAGTTTCATTCTGGTACCACATTACTATGTGATCCAAACCAGATCGAAACACAGGACCTGACCAACAAGTATGCGAAGAATGCGATAGTATGAGCCAGATGATTGCAAGTACTAGACCGAGCACGAACCTAAACGTTGTTATCCTCTTAAATATTGATAGAAACCGAGTTGAATTGGCTGTTTCATTCTGGTACCACATTACTACGAGATCCCAACCAGAAATAGCCCAGGATCTGGCCAACAAGTATGCGAAAAATGCGAAAGTATGAGGCAGATGATTGCAAATACCAGACCTAAACGCGAACCAACCGGTGTTATACTTTAAAATATTGATCGAGGCCACGTTTAATTGACTGTTTCAGTATGGTACCACATTACTACGAGATCCAAACCAGAAAAAGTCCTGGATCTGGCCAACAAGTGTGGGAAGAATGCGAAAGTATGAGCCAGATGATTGCAAATACCAGGCCTAACACAAACCTAGCCGGTGTGATCCTCTAAAATATTGATCGAATCCAGGTTTAGTTGACTGTTTCACACTGGCACCACATTCCTACGTGATCCAAACCAGAAAAAGCCCTGGATCTGGCCAACAAGTATGCGAAAAATGCGAAAGTATGAGGCAGATGATTGCAAATACCACACCTAACACAAACCTAAACGGTGTTATCCACTAAAGTATTGATCGAAACCAAGTTGGATTGACTGTTTCATTCTGGTACCACATTACTACGTGATCCAAACCAGATCGAAATACACGATCTGGCCAACAAGTATGCGAAGAATGTGAAAGTATGAGCCAGATGATTGCAAATACGAGGCCTATCACAAACCTAACCGGTGTGATCCCCTAAAATATTGATCGAATCCTGGTTTAGTTGACTCTTTCATTCTGGTACCATATTACTACGTGATATAAACCAGAAAAAGCCCAGGATCTGGCCAGCAAGCATGCGAGAAATGCGAAAATATGAGCCAGATGATAGCAAATACCAAACCAAGCACGAACCTAAACGTTGTTATCCTCTTAAATATTGATAGAAACCAAGTTGAATTGACTTTTTCAGTCTGGTACCACATTACTACGTGATCCAAACCAGAAAGAAACACAGGATCTGGCCAACAAGTATGCGAAGAATGCGAATGTATGAGCCAGATGCGGGTAAATACCAGACCTAGACGAGATCCAACCGGAGTTATCCTTCAAAATAATGATCGAGGCCACGTTTAATTGACTGTTTCAGTATGGTACCCCATTACTACGAGATCCAACCAGAAAAAGTACAGGATCTGGCCAACAAGTGTGCGATGAACGCGAAAATATGACCCAGATGATTGCAAACACCAGGCCTAACACAAACCTACCGGTGTGATCCTCTAAAATATTGATCGAATCCAGGTTTAATTGACAGTTTCTTTCTGGTACCACATTACTACGTTATCCAAACCAGGAAAAGCCCAGGATCTGGCCAACAAGTATGCGAAAAATGCGAAAGTATGAGCCAGATGATTGCAAATACCAGACCTAACACAAACCTAAACGGTGTTATCCAGTAAAGTATTGATCGAAACCAAGTTAGATTGACAGTTTCATTCTGGTACCACATTACTATGTGATCCAAACCAGATCGAAACACAGGACCTGACCAACAAGTATGCGAAGAATGCGATAGTATGAGCCAGATGATTGCAAGTACTAGACCGAGCACGAACCTAAACGTTGTTATCCTCTTAAATATTGATAGAAACCGAGTTGAATTGGCTGTTTCATTCTGGTACCACATTACTACGAGATCCCAACCAGAAATAGCCCAGGATCTGACCAACAAGCATGCGAGAAATGCGAAAGTATGAGCCAGATGATAGCAAATACCAAACCGAGCACAAACCTAAACGTTGTTATCCTCTTAAATATTGATAGAAACCAAGTTGAATTGACTTTTTCAGTCTGGTACCACATTACTACGTGATCCAAACCAGAAAGAAACACAGGATCTGGCCAACAAGTATGCGAAGAATGCGAATGTATGAGCCAGATGCGGGTAAATACCAGACCTAGACGAGATCCAACCGGAGTTATCCTTCAAAATAATGATCGAGGCCACGTTTAATTGACTGTTTCAGTATGGTACCCCATTACTACGATACCCAACCAGAAAAAGTCCAGGATCTGGCAAACAAATGTGCGATGAACGCGAAAGTATGACCCAGATGATTGCAAACACCAGGCCTAACACAAACCTAACCGGTGTGATCCTCTAAAATATTGATCGAATCCAGGTTTAATTGACAGTTTTTTTCTGGTACCACATTACTACGTGATCCAAACCAGAAAGAGCCCAGGATCTGACCAACAAGCATGCGAGAAATGCGAAAGTATGAGCCAGATGATAGCAAATACCAGGCAGAGCACAAACCTAAACGTTGTTATCCTCTTAAATATTCATAGAAACCAATTTGAATTGGCTGTTTCAGCCTTTTACCCCATTACTGCGTGACCCAAACCAGAAAGAAACACAGGATCTGGCCAACAAGTATGGGAAGAATGCGGAAGTATGAGCCAGATGATTGCAACTACCAGGCCTATCACAAACCTAAACGGTGTGATCCTCTAAAATATTGATCGAATCCAGGTTTAGTTGACTGTTTCATTCTGGTACCATATTACTACGTGATATAAACCAGAAAAAGCCCAGGATCTGGCCAACAAGCATGCGAGAAATGCGAAAGCATGAGCCTGATGATAGCAAATACCAGACGGAGCACAAACCTAAACGTTGTTATCCTCTTAAATATTGATAGAAACCGAGTTGAATTGGCTGTTTCAGCCTGTTACCGCATTACTGCGTGGCACAAACCAGAAAGAAACACAGGATCTGGCCAACAAGTATGGGAAGAATGCTAAAGCATGAGCCAGATGATTGCAACTACCAGGCCTATCACAAACCTAACCGGTGTGATCCTCTAAAATATTGATCGAATCCAGGTTTAGTTGACTGTTTCATTCTGGTACCATATTACTACGTGATATAAACCAGAAAAAGCCCAGGGTCTGGCCAGCAAGCATGCGAGAAATGCGAAAGTATGAGCCAGATGATTGCAAATACCAGACCTAACACAAACCTAACCGGTGTGATCATCTAAACTATTGACCGAATCCAGGTTTCATTGACAGTTTCATTCTGGTACCACATTACTACGTGATACAAACCAGAAAGAGTCCAGGATCTGGCCAACAAGTATGCGAAAAATGCGATAGTATGAACCAGATGATTGCAAATACCAGACCGAACACGAACCTAAACGTTGTTATCCTCTTAAATATTGATAGAAACCGAGTTGAATTGGCTGTTTCATTCTGGTACCACATTACTACGAGATCCCAACCAGAAATAGCCCAGGATCTGACCAACAAGCATGCGAGAAATGCGAAAGTATGAGCCAGATGATAGCAAATACCAAACCGAGCACAAACCTAACCGGTGTGATCCTCTAAAGTAATGACCGAATCCAGGATTAATTGACCGTTTCATACTGGTACCACATTACTACGAGATCCTAACCAGAAAAAGCCCAGGATCTGGCCAACAAGCATGCGAGAAATGCGAAAGTGTGAGACAGATGATAGCAAATACCAGTCCGAGCACGAACGTAAACGTTGTTATCCTCTTAAATATTGATAGAAACCGAGTTGAATTGGCTGTTTCAGCCTGTTACCGCATTACTGCGTGGCACAAACCAGAAAGAAACACAGGATTTGGCCAACAAGTATGGGAAGAATGCTAAAGCATGAGCCAGATGATTGCAACTACCAGGCCTATCACAAACCTAACCGGTGTGATCCTCTAAAATATTGATCGAATCCAGGTTTAGTTGACTGTTTCATTCTGGTACCATATTACTACGTGATATAAACCAGAAAAAGCCCAGGGTCAGGCCAGCAAGCATGCGAGGAATGCGAAAGTATGAGCCAGATGATTGCAAATACCAGACCTAACACAAACCTAACCGGTGTGATCATCTAAACTATTGACCGAATCCAGGTTTCATTGACAGTTTCATTCTGGTACCACATTACTACGTGATACAAACCAGAAAGAGTCCAGGATCTGGCCAACAAGTATGCGAAAAATGCGATAGTATGAACCAGATGATTGCAAATACCAGACCTAACAAAAACCTAAACGGTGTTATCCCTTAAATATTGATTGAAACGAAGTTGAATTGGCTGTTTCATTCTGGTACCACATCACTACGTGATCCAAACCAGATCGAAACACAGGACCTGACCAGAAACTATGCGAAGAATGCGATAGTATGAGCCAGATGATTGCAAATACCAGGCTAACACAAACCTAACCGGTGTGATCCTCTAAAGTAATGACCGAATCCAGGATTAATTGACCGTTTCATACTGGTACCACATTACTACGAGATCCTAACCAGAAAAAGCCCAGGATCTGGCCAACAAGCATGCGAGAAATGCGAAAGTGTGAGACAGATGATAGCAAGTACCAGTCCGAGCACGAACGTAAACGTTGTTATCCTCTTAAATATTGATAGAAACCGAGTTGAGTTGGCTGTTTCAGCCTGTTACCGCATTACTGCGTGATACAAACCAGAAAGAAACACAGGATCTGGCCTACAAGTATGGGAAGAATGCTAAAGTATGAGCCAGATGATTGCAACTACCAGGCCTATCACAAACCTAACCGGTGTTATCCTCTAAAATATTGATCGAATCCAGGTTTAGTTGACTGTTTCATTCTGGTACCATATTACTAGGTGATCCAAACCAGAAAAAGCCCAGCATCAGGCCAACAGGTATGCGAAGAATGCGAAGGTATGAGACAGATGAGGGCAAATCCCAGACCTAAACGTGAACGAAGCGGTGTTATCCTCTAAAATATTGATCGAAACCAAGTTGAATTGACTGTTTCAGTCTGTTACCACATCACTACGTGATCCAAACCAGAAAAAGCCCAGGATCTGGCCAACAAGCATGCGAGAAATGCGAAAGTATGAGCCAGATGATTGTAAATACCAGACCTAACACAAACCTAAACGGTGTTATCCACTAAAGTATTGATCGTAACCAAGTTGAATTGACTGTTTAGTCTGGTGCCACATTACTACGTGATCCCAACTAGAAAAAAACACAGGATCTGGCAAACAAGTATGCGAAGAGTGCGAAAGTATGAGCCAGATGAATGCTAATACCAGGCCTAACACAATCCTAACCGTTGTGATCCTCTAAAATATTGATCGAATCCAGGTTTAATTGACAGTTTCATTCTGGTACCACATTACTGCGTGATACAAACCAGAAAATGCCCACGATCAGGCCAACAGGTATGCGAAGAATGCGAAAGTATGTGCCAGATGCGGGTAAATACCAGACCTAGACGGGGCCCAACCGGAGTTATCCTTCAAAATATTGATCGAGGCCACGTTTAATTGACTGTTTCAGTATGGTTCCGTATTACTACGAGATCCAAACCAGAAAAAGTCCAGGACCTGGCCAACAAGTGTGCGATGAACGCGAAACTATGACCCAGATGATTGCAAACACCAGGCCGAACACAAACCTAACCGGTGTGATCCTCTAAAATATTGATCGAATCCAGGTTTAATTGACAGTTTCATTCTGGTACCACATTACTACGTGATCCCAACCAGAAAAAAACACAGGATCTGGCAAACAAGTATGCGAAGAGTGCGAAAGTATGGGCCAGATGGTTGCAAATACCAAACCTATCACAAACCTAAACGGTGTTATCCACTAAAGTATTGATCGAAACCAAGTTGAATTGACTGTTTCAGTCTGGTACCATATTACTACGTGATCCAAACCAGATCGAAATACAGGATCTGGCCAACAAGTATGCGAAGAATGCGAAAGTATGAGCCAGATGATTGCAAATACGAGGCCTAACACATACCTAACCGTTGTGATCCTCTAAAATATTGATCGAATCCAGGTTTAATTGACCGTTTCATTCTGGTACCACATTACTACGTGATCCAAACCAGAAAAAGCCCAGGATCTGGCCAACAAGTATGCGAAGGATGCGAAAGTATGAGCCATATGATTGCAAGTACCAGACTTAACACAAACCAAAACGGTGTTATCCTCCAAAATATTGATGGAATCCAGGTTTAATTGACTGTGTCATTCTGGTACCACATTACTGCGTGATCCATACCAGAAAAAGCCCAGCATCAGGCCAACAGGTATGCGAAGAATGCGAAAGTATAAGACAGATGAGGGCAAATCCCAGACCTAAACGTGAACCAATCGGCGTTATTCTTTAAAATATTGATCGAGGTCAGGTTTAACCTCTTAGGCTCTATGCGTCACTATAGTGGCTTTCGCGGATATCATCTTTCTGTACGGCGCGCCTCTATAGTGGCTTTCGCGGATGTCATCTGTCTGTACGACGCGCCACTATAGTGGCGCACTCTACTGGCACACTCGCTCACCGTTTGAATAAAGTAATCATTTTTACATATTGTTTTGCATTCATATCGATTGTTAATTGTTTTCACAATATACAGCCTGTTCTTTATCTACCCGTGTCAAGTATGAATTGTTGCTTTTTATCTAAATAAATATACCATTTGATCTTAATATAGCTGATTCTCCTTTTATTATGCCTTTTTAACACATCCTTATGATTTGTTAGAATCTATAACCTTAAAATGCCGCTTCAAGGTAGAAAACGAAGATCAATTTATTACAATTCAGGAAGCGACTCGCAAATAGAAAATAATATGAACTAGAACATGCGTGGCAGGAAAAATATAAAAAGATTTAGAATACCCAGTTCTTCCGACTCAGATGATTTCGATGTGCCCAGAAGGGAAACCGTCAGAAGAATAATCTGGTCACACGAAAATTTGGAGCCGCAAGTACATGTATTTGATTCCCGAAATTCTGGCATGAGGACTCGGCTCAATCGATCGGCAACACCGATCGATTATTTCCAGCTATTCTTATCAGAAGATTTGGTTTTATTTATTGTGGAAAAAACTAATGAATATAGGAAGTTCAAGAAGAACACTTCCAGGCGCTCTTTTATAAAAGCTCACGAAGGAAAAGTCAAAAGTGAAATGTATAATTTGTTTGTAATTCGTTTGTTAATGTCGCGGATAAAGAAACTACATTTTTCAGCGTATTGGACAAAAGATAAATTTCTTCGAACTGATGTTTTCGGCAAAATAATGAGTAGAGATAGATACGCGTTTTTGTTACGCAACCTTTATTTTACTGAAGTTCAGTCAGAAAAATCCAATAGATTGACAAAAATTAGAGAACTTTGCGATAAGCTTTGCAGTTCGTTTGCAAATTGTTTTACTCCGTTTCGCAATTTATGCATCGACGAAAGCTTATTGTTATACAAAGGACGTCTCTCACTCAAGCAATATATCCCATCCAAACGCAATAGGTTTGGTATAAAATCCTTTGTATTATGTGACTGCAAGACGGGATTTGTGTTAAATTTTGTTGTATATGCCGGAAGTGATTCCGATATCACAAAAATGGACGATAGATATTTAGGAAAATCGGCTGAGGTGGTACTGACATTACTTAAGTCTTATTTAGGAAAGGGGCATACATTATTTGTCGATAACTGGTATACCAGCCCAACCTTATTTAGTTACTTGTATAATAACAAAACGAACGCGTGCGGCACCGTAAAACCGCGAAGAAAAGATATGCCCGTTATGAGTGAAAAATTAGAAAGTGGTGAGTTATCTTTCCGATCGTCGTCCAATATTCTCGCCGTCAAATGGAAAGACAAACGCGATGTATACGTATTATCAACTTGCCACTCCGCGGATTACATAACTACGAAAAAAATAAATTATCGGACAGGAGAAAGAGTACAAAAACCATCTTGCATTGTCGATTACACTACCAATATGGGAGCAGTCGACAATAGAGATAAAGTAATATCTAGTGTGCAGTCTATCCGAAAGAGCATCCAATGGTATAAGAAATTTTTTTTTCATTTGCTTGATGTCGCTATTTGGAATGCATACTGTTTGTACAGGTTTGAAAAAACCGGACGTTACAATGCGAGCCTTTCATCTTAAATTGCTAAAAGAAATTTTTAAAAAGTACAGGGACATGAACAATAACATTATCTGCAGGAAATCTACGGCTGATTACCCGTTTAGACTAACCGACAAACATTTCCCATCCTATTGTAAGTCTAACAAATCTAAAAAGATGCTACGAAATTGTGTCGTATGTTCAAAAAACGATAAAAGACGACGATCGCGCTACGAATGTGAAGACTGTGATGTTGGCCTTTGTGTTGTACCGTGTTTTAAGACGTATCATACTGAATTGTATTATTAATTATTAGAATAAATTGTTAAAGTTAAAATGCGTGTATCATATCTTTAAGAAAAACTATAATTTAATCATCAAACACTTCATTCCAATGTACTCGTGTAAAGAACAGCATTATCCGTCACATATTGCAGTGCTGTATCATTTACACGTAATTCGCGTTGAACTCTGACGTACACAGTAACAGCTCCGCGCAAAATTCAGCCGTGCCTAAGAGGTTAATTGACTGTTTAGTGTGGCACCACATTACTACACAATCCCAACCAGAAAGAGCCCAGGATTTGGCCAACAAGCATGCGAGAAATGAGAAAGTATGAGCCAGATGATTGCAAATACCAGACCTAACACAAACCTAAACGGTGTTGTCCACTAAAGTATTGATCGAAACCAAGTTGAATTGACTGTTTCAGTCTGGTACCACATTACTACGTGATCCCAACCAGAAAAAAACACAGGATCTGGCACACAAGTATGCGAAGAGTGCGGAAGTATGAGCCAGATGATTGCCAATACCAGGCCCAACACTAGCCTAACCGGTGTGATCCTCTAAAATATTGATCGAATCCAGGTTTAGTTGACTGTTTCATTCCGGTACCATATTACTACGTGATCCAAACCAGAAAAAAACACAGGATCTGGCCAACAAGTATGCGAAGAGTGCGAAAGTATGAGCCAGATGATTGCAAATTCCAGGCCTAACACAAACCTAAACGGTGTGATCCTCTAAAATATTGATCGAATCCAGGTTTAATTGACTGTTTCAGCCTGTTACCGCATTACTGCGTGACCCAAACCAGAAAGAAAGACAGGACCTGGCCAACAAGTATGGGAAGAATGCGAAAGTATGATCCAGATGATTGCAAATACCAGACCTAACACTAACCTAAACGGTGTGATCCTCTAAAATATTCATCGAATCCAGCTTTAATTGACTGTTTCATTCAGGTACCATATTACTACGTGATCCATACCAGAAAAAGCCCAGGATCTGGCCAAGAAGTATGCGAAAAATGCGAAAGTATGAGCCAGATGATTGCATATACCAGTCCTAGGCGAGACCCAACCGGAGTTATCCGTTAAAATGTTAATCGAAATCAGGATCAAGTGACTGCTTCAGTGTGGAACCGCATTACTATGTGACACAAACCAGAAAAAGCACAGGATCTGACCAACAAGCATGCGAGAAATGCGAAAGTATGAACCAGATGATAGCAAATACAAGACCTAGCACAAACCTAAACGGTGCTATCCTCTAAAATATTGATCGAAGCCAAGTTGAATTGACTGTTTCAGTCTGGTACCACATTACTACGTGATCCCAACCAGAAAAAAACACAGGGTCTGGCCAAGAAGTATGCGAAAAATGCGAAAGTATGAGCCAGATGATTGCATATACCAGTCCTGAGCGAGACCCAACCGGAGTTATCCGTTAAAATATTGAACGAAATCAGGCTCAACTGACTGCTTCAGTGTGGTACCGCATTACTACGTGATCCAAACTAGAAAAAGCCCAGGACCTGGCCAACAAGAATGCGAAAAATGCGAAAGTATGAGCCAGATGATTGCAAATACCAGACCTAACACAAACCTAAACGGTGTTGTCCTCTTATATATTGATCGAAACCAAGTTGAATTGGCTGTTTCAGTCTGGTACAACACTACTACGTGATCCAAATAAGAAAAAGCCCACGATCTGGCCAACAAGTGTGCGAAGAATGCGAAGGCATAAGCAAGATGAGGGCAAATCCCAGACCTAAACGAGACCCAACCGGAGTTATCCCTTAAAATATTGATCGGGGCCACGTTTAATTGACTGTTTCAGTATGCTACCACATTACTACGAGATCCAAACCAGGAAAAGACCAGGATCTGGCCAACAAGTGTGCGATGAATGCGAAAGTATGAGCCAGATGATAGCAAATACCAGACCTAACACAAACCTAACCGGTGTGATCCTCTAAAATATTCATCGAATCCAGGTTTAATTGACTGTTTTATTCTGGTACCACATTACTGCGTGATACAAACCAGAAAAAGCCCAGGTTCTGGCCGACAGGTATGCGAAAAATGCGAAAGTATGAGGCAGATGATTGCAAATACCAGAGCTACCACCAACCTAAACGGTGTGATACTCTAATATATTGATCGAATCCAGGTTTAATTGACTGTTTCAGACTGTTACCGCATTACTGCGTGACCCAAACCAGAAAGAAAAACAGGATCTGGCCAACAAGTATGGGAAGAATGCGAAAGTATGATCCAGATGATTGCAAACCTAAACGGTGTTATCCTCTTAAATATTGATCGAAGCCAAGTTGAATTGACTGTTTCAGTCTGGTACCACATTACTACGTGATCCCAACCAGAAAAAAACACAGGATCTGGCCAATAAGTAGGCGAAGAGTGCGAAAGTATGAGCAAGATGATTGCTAATACCAGGCCTAACGCAAACCTAATCGGTGTGATCCTCTAAAATATTGATCGAATCCAGGTATAATTGACAGTTTCATTCTGGTATCACATTACTACGTGATACAAACCAGAAAAATCCCAGGATCTGGCCAACAAGTATGCGAAAAATGCGAAAGTATGAGCCAGATGATTGTAAATACCAAACCTAACACAAACCTAAACGGTCCTATCATCCAAAATATTGATCGAATCCAGGATTAATTGACTGCTTCATTCTGGTACCACATTGCTGCGTGAACCAAACCGGAAAAAGCCCAGGATTAGGCCAACAGGTATGCGAAGAATGCGAAAGTATCAGGGAGATGATAGCAAATACAAGACCTAATACAAACCTAACCGGTGTGATCCTCTAAAATATTCGTCGAATCCAGCTTTAATTGACTGTTTCATTCTGGTACCACATTACTGCGTGATCCAAACCAGGAAAAGCCCAGGTTCTGGCCGACAAGTATGCGAAAAATGTGAAAGTATCAGGCAGATGATTGCAAATACCAGACCTAACACCAACCTAAACGGTGTGATCCTCTAAAATATTGATCGAATCCAGGTTTAATTAACTGTTTCAGCCTGGTACCGCATTACTGCGTGACCCAAACCAGAAAGAAAGACAGGATCTGGCCAAGAAGTGTGGGAAGAATGCGAAAGTATGATCCAGATGATTGCAAACCCAAACACAACCAGCTCCGGTTGGGACCCGCTTAGTTCTGGGATTTGCCCTCATCTGGCTTATACTTTCGCATTTTTCGCATACTTGTTGACCTGATCCTGGGCTTTCTCTGGTTTGGATCACGTAGTAATGAGGTACCAGAATGAAACAGTCAACTAAACCTGGATTCGATTAATATTTCGGAGGATAACACCGTTTAGGTTTGTGTTAAGTCTGGTACTTGAATCATCTGGCTCATACTTTTGCATTTTTCGCACACTTGTTGGCCAGATCCTGGACTTTTTCGAGTTTGGATCTCGTAGTAATGTGGTACCATACTGAAACAGTCAATTAAACGTGGCGTCGATCAGTATTTTAATGGATAACTCCGGTTCGGTCTCGTTTAAGTCTGGGATTTGCCCTCATCTGGCTTATACTTTCAGATTCTTCGCACACTTGTTGGCCAGATCCTGGACTTTTTCAGGTTTGGATCACGTAGTAGTGTGGTACCACACTGAAACAGCCAATTAAACCTGCCCGCGATCAATGTTTTAAAGTATAACACCGGTTGGGTCACGTTGAGGTCTTGAATTTGCAATCATCTGGTTCATACTTCCGCATTTTTCGCAACCTTTTTGGCCAGTTCCAGGGCTTTTTCTGGTTTGTATCACGTAGTAATGCGGTACCACACTGATGCAGTCAGTTGATCCTGATTTCGATCAATATTTTAACGGATAACCTCGGTTGGGTCCCGCTTAGTTCTGGGATTTGCCCTCATCTGGCTTATACTTTCGCATTTTTCGCATACTTGTTGACCTGATCCTGGGCTTTCTCTGGTTTGGATCACGTAGTAATATGGTACCAGTATGAAACAGTCAATTAAACCTGGATTCGATGAATATTTTAAGGGATAACTCCGGTTGGGTCTCGTATAGGTCTGGGATTTGCCATCATCTGTCTCATACTTTCGCATTCTTCGCATACTTGTTGGCCAGATTCTGGGCTATTTCTGGTTTGGATCACGTAGTAATGTGGTACCAGACTGAAGTAGCCAATTCAACCTGGTTTCGATCAATATTTAAGAGGATATCACCGTTTAGGTTTGTGTTAGGTCTGGTATTTGCAATCATCTGGCTCATACTTTCGCATTTTTCGCATACTTGTTGGCCAGATCCTGGGCATTTTCTGGTTTGGATCACGTAGTAATATGGTACCAGAATGAAACAGTTAACTAAACCTGGATTCCATCAATATTTTAGAGGATCACACCGGTTAGGATTGTGTTAGGCCTGATATTTGGAATCATCTGGCTCATACTTTCGCATTTTTCGCATACTTGTTGGCCAGATCCTGGGCTTTTTCTGGTTTAGATCACGTAGTAATGAAACAGTCAATTAAACCTGCACTCGACCAATATTCTAAAGTATAACACCGGTTGGGTCACGTTGATGTCTGGAATTTGCATTCATCTGGTTCATACCTACGCATTTTTCGAAACCATATTGGCCAGATTCTGGGCTTTTTCCGGTTTGTATCACGTAGTAATGCGGTACCACACTGATGCAGTCAGTTGATCCAGATTTCGATCAATATTTTAACGGATAACTCCGGTTGGGTCTCGGTTAGGTCTGGGATTTGCCCTCATCTGGCTTATACTTTCGCTTTCTTCGCACACTTGTTGGCCAGATCCTGGGCTTTTTCTGGTTTGGATCACGTAGTAATGAGGTAACACACTGTGACAGTCAATTAAATCTGGTTCCGATCAGTATATTAGAGGATAAAACCGTTTAGGTTTGTGTTAGGTCTGGCATTTGCAATCATCTGGCTCATACTTTTGCATTTTTCGAATACTTGTTGGCCAGATCCTGGGATATTTCTGGTTTGGATCACGTAGTAATATGGTACCAGAATGAAACAGACAACTAAACCTGGTTTCGATCAATATTTTCGAGGATCACACCGTTTAGGTTTGTGTTAGGCCTGGTATTTGCAATCATCTGGCTCATACTTTCACATACTTCGCACACTTGTTGGCCAGATCCTGTACTTTTTCTGGTTTGGATCTCGTAGTAACGTGATACCACACTGAAACAGTCAATTAAACCTGCCCACGATCAATATTTTAAAGTATAACACCGGTTGGGTCACGTTGAGGTCTGGAATTTGCAATCATCTGGTTCATACTTCCGCAATCTTCGCACACTTGTTGGCCAGATCCTGGGCTTTTTCTTGTCTGGATCTCGTAGTAATGTGGTATCATACTGGAACAGTCAATGAAACGTGGCCTCGATCAATATTATGAAGGATAACTCCGGTTGGGTCTCGCTTAGGTCTGGGATTTGCCTTCGTCTGGTTTATACTTTCACAATCTTCGCACTTTGTTGGCCAGATCCGGCGTTTTTTTCTGGTTTGGATCACGTAGTAATGTGGTACCAGACGGAAACAGACGATTCAACTTGGTCTCGATCAATATTTCAAAGGATAACCCCGTTTAGGTTTGCGTTAGGTCTGGAATTTGCAATCATCTGGCTCATACTTTCGCAATTCTCGCATGCTCGTTGGACAGATCCTGGGCTTCTTCTGGTTGGGATTATGTATTAATGTGGTACCACACTGAAACAGTCAATTAAACCTGACCTCGCCCAATATTTTAAAAGATAACTCCCGTTGGGTCTCGTTTATGTCTGGGATTTGCCCTCATCTGTCTCATGCTTTCGCATTCTTCGCATACCTGTTGGCCTGATCCTGGGCTTTTTCTGGTTTGGATCACGTAGTCATGTGGTACCAGAATGAAACAGTCAATTAAACCTGGATTCGATCAATATTATAGGGGATAACACCGGTTGGGTCTGAGTTAGGTCTGGTATTTGCAATCATCTGGCTCATACTTTCGCATTCTTCGCACACCTGTTGGCCAGATCCTGGACTTTTTCTGGTTTGGATGTAGTAGTAATATGGTGCCACAGTGAAACAGTCAATTTAACCTGGCCTCGATCAGTATTTTAAAGGACAACATCGGTTGGGTCGTGTTTAGGTCTGGGATTTGCTCTCATCTGTCTCTTACTTTCGCATTCTACGTATACCTGTTGGCCTGGTCCTGGGCTTTTTCTGTTTTGGATCTGGCAGTAATGTGGCACCAGAATGAGAGAGTCAATTCAACCTGGATTCGATCAATATTGTTGCGACGGTATGAAGATGCCGCGCAATACCGCGAAATTGCATCGTTGCTATGGTGTGAAGAGGCTTCGCGATGAGGTGAAGCTGCCACACGAAAACGAGCGGATGCGAGATCCCGAGCCTTCCGGTTGCTGAGAGACCGGAAACGATTTGAAGATTAGAATTACGACAGATCGCAAGGCGAACAGACGTATTGAAAAGCACTGTTGTTAACAAAGTTCCTAGTTTACATTAGTGTGTTACGTTGTGCTGTTTTAATTGTGTTGTGACAATATGAGGCGAGCGACGAGCAATACTCCCCGGCGCAACAGTGGTGCCAGAAGCGGGATGTCGACCCGATCTACCGCCGGGGAGAGAGAGGCCGTTCCTTCCTTGGAACTGTTGTTCGAGGGCCTGCAGAGGAGCCTCGCGGCGCAGTTCCAGGAGCAGCAGAGAACTTTCGAGTCCAGGTGGGAAGAGGATCGGAAGCGGACCGAAGAGAGGCAGGCCGCGAAGGAGGCTGCCGCTTCGGCGAAGGAGGCTGCTGTTGGAGGAAGGATAAGGGCCATGGAAGTCCGTTATCAGGTGCTTGCGGAGAATTTTAAAAGTGTGATCGATAACCTGTCGGCCGCGGCGTTCCGTAGCGAGGATTGCGAGTCCAGCCTTGTTAATAATTTTGTTAGGGATAATCCTGTTGTTGCTGGACTCGCGATGCCTTCCACTTCGCAGTCGGCTCCTCCGTTGGAAGCGACTGGTGGATTTCTGGGGTATGTCCTAAAACCACCAGCGTTTGATGGAAGAGCTTGTTGGGAGGAGTACCGGGTGCAATTCGAGGCGATTGCGAAGGCGAATGGATGGGATGCACCAAGGAAAGCTTTGGCCTTGGTCGCATGTCTGGAGGGGCTCGCTCGGAGTGTTTTGACTACCCTTTCCGAGGAGTCGCGTTGTGATTTTGGTGTCTTGGTTTCCGCTTTGGAGTTCCGTTTCGGAACCAAGAATTTCGCGAATCTAAATTACGTGAAATTCCAAAATTATACTCAACGGAAGGGAGAGTCGATTTCTGATTTGGCTTCGGAGATTGAGAGGTTGGCGCAGGCTTCCTTTGGTGATTGTCCAATGGAAGTCAGGGATAAGCTGGCCGCCTCTCAGTTCGTCTCCGCCCTGGCCAATGAGGAAATGATGAGGACGCTGAGGCTAGGCGGTTTCAATACTCTCAGGGCGGCTGTGATCAGAGCCCTGGAGATTGAGGCCGTCGAGTCTGTGGCCCCTGGTCCTTGCCGTATTAAGGACTGCATTCAGGGTGTCACTTGTTTTCCCAAGGGAAAGTTGGAGAAGAGGACTGCTGAGAAGCCGGTCTCGGAGTGCTGGAACTGCGGACAGGAGGGACATTTACAGCGGAACTGTCCGAAGAAGAGGAGGAGAGAAGAGGCCCCCTAGAAGAAGGGAAACTTGAAGAAGTCGGCGTAGAGGGGGAGACTCCGGCTTCGTTTTCTTCTACCCCCGTCGTGAGGAAGACATTGGCGAAAATTCGACAGCGCTTCTTTTGGCCGAACCACCGTCGGAACGTGGAAGATTGGTGTCGCCGGTGCCATAGCTGTTCTGCGAGGAAAGGACCTGCGGAGAAGGGAAGAGGAACCATGAAGGTTTATAACGTAGGAGCACCTTTTGAGAGGATAGCGCTCGACGTTGTTGGTCCCCTGCCGAGGTCTTTCGCTGGGAACAGATTCGCGCTGGTTGTGATGGATTATTTTTCGAAGTGGCCAGAGGTTATTCCACTTCCCAACCAGCGGGCGACAACGATTTCCACGGCGTTGCTGAAGGAAGTGATAAGCCGACATGGAGTTCCGCTAGAGCTGCATTCTGATCAGGGTCGGAGTTTCGAATCAAGCATCTTCAGGGAACTGATGAAGATACTTGGAATTAGGAAGACAAGGACAACTCCATTACACCCTCAGTCGGACGGACTCGTTGAGCGGATGATTAGAACCTTGTTGCGATATTTGTCTCAGTTTGTTGCAGAACATCAAAAGGACTGGGACGAATGGATTCCAACGTTCTTGCTTGCTTATCGCTCCTCGCAACATGAAGTGACTCAGAATACTCCGTCGATGGTTCTCACGGGACGGGAGCTGCGCCTTCCTCTGGATCTTCTAAGGGGAGCTGTTCCTGCTGAGAGAAAGGATGAAGATGATTTCATTGAGGGAACCAAGAAAAGGATTGAAGAAGTTCACAAATTCGTTCGACAGCGGATGCGAATTTGTTCGGAGAGGACGAAATCGTGGTATGATTCGTTCTCGAGATCAATTTCCTTTGCTCCAGGAGAGAAGGTGTGGCTATACAATCCTCGAAGGACGAAGGGAAGATGCCCGAAGCTCCAATACGACTGGGAAGGACCCTACGAGGTGAAAAATCGGCTGAATGAGTTGATCTACCGGATAGTCCGTTCCCCGAAGTCCAAACCAAGGGTTGTGCATGTGAATCGACTGGCCCGGTACGATTCACGAGAGGCCCCCTGCGAAGGAACTGCGAGGTGAGGATTGAGAGAGATGGCCGACATCTTCGCCCAAGAAGAGGACGTTTCATCGCAGAAGGCGAGGATCGGGTTTTCTTACCGGCCGCGGAGGACTCACCATTTCCGCAGGTCAGAACGGCCGGGGAAGTGCGATTCTCCCCGGGGAGGGTCGCCCCCCAGTCATGCTCGACTCTAATAGCGGAGTGGGGCACAGACGGTCGGACGGCGGAAATGTGGTATGTTCCACAACCGATCTTCGAGGAAATTCTCCTTGGAGATTGGGGAACATCCCATGGGAAGTTCTCTCGTGAGGCTGGGGGGGGGGGGGGGGAATCCGCATCCGGGAAAACATCAAGAAAGAAGTACGCAAGTCGTAAGAGTTAAGAGGAGGGCGAGGAGCGGTCGGGATTTAAGTTCCATCCAGAGGAATCGCACAAAGGACTTACACCGGCGCCTTGCTCAAGGTTTTTGAGTGGTTTTCCTTGGGACGAAGGACGAATGTCAAGGCGCTGACTGTCTGATAAAGGCCACTCAGGTAAATGTTCGACCTATTACTTTATCTACTTTACAGACAGAGGTATACAGGTTCGACGCAGCTTCGCGACAACCCGGAGGTTAGGAGACTACGGGTGAAGTTGGCTGTTCGAACGGAATTTGCAGCGGTCGGGACGACCGCTCAGAAGGAAGAGGGAGCAGTGTTGCGACGGTATGAAGATGCCGCGCAATACCGCGAAATTGCATCGTCGCAATGGTGTAAAGAGGCTTCGCGATGAGGTGAAGCTGCCACACGAAAACGAGCGGATGCGAGATCCCGAGCCTTCCGGTTGCTGAGACCACCCGAAACGATTTGAAGATTAGAATTACGACAGATCGCAAGGCGAACAGACGTATTGAAAAGTACTGTTGTTAATAAAGTTCCTAGTTTACATTAGTGTGTTACGTTGTGCTGTTTTAATTGTGTTGTGACAATATGAGGCGAGCGACGAGCAATACTCCCCGGCGCAACAATATTATAGAGGATACCACCGTTTAGGTTTGTGTTAAGTCTGACATTTGCAATCATCTACCACATACTTTCGCATTCTTCGCACACTTGTTGGCCAGATCCTGGACTTTTTCTGGTTTGGATCTCGTAGTAATGTGGTGCCACACTGTAACAGTCAATTAAACCTGGATTCGATAAATATTTTAGAGGATCACACCGGTTAGGTTTGTGTTAGGCCTGGTATTCGAAATCATTTTGCTCATACTATCACATACTTCACACACTTGTTCTCCAGATCCTGGATTTTTTTGGTTTGGATCTCGTAGTAATGCGGTACCACACTGAAACAGTCCATTAAACGTGGCCTCGATCATTATTTTAAAGGATAACTCCGGTTGGGTCTCGTTTAGGTCTGGGATTTGTCCTCACCTGGCTCATACTTTCGCATTTCTCGCAAACTTGTGGGCCAGATCCTGGACTT
Organism: Colletes latitarsis; assembly: GCF_051014445.1. Classification (NCBI taxonomy): domain Eukaryota; kingdom Metazoa; phylum Arthropoda; class Insecta; order Hymenoptera; family Colletidae; genus Colletes; species Colletes latitarsis. The sequence goes on from NC_135137.1 coordinate 7,146,304, forward strand.
TTTCTGGTTTGGATCACGTAGTAATGTGGTACCATAGTGAAACAGTCAATTAAACCTGGATTCGATCAATATTTTAAAGGATAACACCGGTAAGGTTTGTATTAGCCCTGATGTTTGCAATCATCTGGGCCATACTTTCGCATTCATCGCACACTTGTTGGCCAGCTCCTGGACTTTTTCTGGTTTGGATCTCGTAGTAATGTGGTACCATACTGTAACAGTCTATTAAACGTGGCCCTGATCAATATTTTAAGGGATAACTCCGGTTGGGTCTCGTTGAGGTCTGGGATTTGCCCTCATCTGGCTTATACTTTCGCATTCTTCGCACACTTGTTGGCCAGATCCTGGGCTTTTTCTGGTTTGTATCACGTAGCAGTGTGGTACCAGACTGAAAAAGCCAATTCAACTTGGTTTCGGTCAATATTTAAGAGGACAACAACGTTTAGGTTTGTGTTAGGTCTGGTATTTGCAATCATCTGGCTCATACTTTCGCATACTTGTTGACCAGAACCCGGGCCTTTTCTGGTTTGGGTCACGTAGTAATGTGGTACCAGAATGAAACAGACAATTAAACATGGATTCGATCAATATTTTAACGGATAACTCCGGTTGGGTCTCGCCTAGGTCTGGTATTTGCAACCATCTGGCTCATACCTCCGCACTTTTCGCATACTTGTTGGCCAGATCCTGGCCTTTTTCTGGTTTGGATCACGTAGTTCTGTGGTACCAGAATGAAACTGTCAATTAAACCTGGATTCGATCAATATTTTAGAGGCTAACACCGTTTAGGTTTGTGTTAGGTCTGGTATTTGCAATCATCTGCCTGATACTTTCGCATTTTGCGCATACTTGTCGGCAGATACTGGGCTTTTTCTGGTTTCGATCACGTAGTAATGTGGTTCCAGATTGAAAAAGTCAATTCAACTTGTTTTCGATCAATATTTTAGAGGATAACTCCGGTTGGGTCTCGCCTAGGTCTGGTATTTGCCCTCATCTGGCTCATACTTTCGCATTTTTCGCATACTTGTTGGCCAGATCCTGGATTTTTTTCTGGTTTGGATCACGTAGTCATGTGGTACCATATTGAAACAGTCAATTAACCCTGGATCGATGAATAATGTAGAGGATCACACCGGTTAGGTTTGTGTGAGTCCTGGTATTTGCAATCATCTGGCTTATACTTTCGCACTCTTCGCACACTTGTTGGCCAGTTCCTGGGCTTATTCTGGTTTGGATCATGCAGTAATGTGGTACAAGAATGAAACAATCAAATAAACCTGGCCCCGATCAATATTTTAAGGGATAACACCGTTTAGGTTTGTGTTAGGTCTGGAATTTGTAATCATCTGGCTTATACTTTCGCACTTTTCGCATACTTGTTGGCCAGATCCTGGGCTCTCTCTGGTTTGGATCACGTAGTTATGTGGTACCAGAATGAAACTGTCAATTAAACCTGGATTCGATCAATATTTTAGACGATCACACCGATTAGGTTTGTGTTAGGCCTGGTATTTGCAATCATCTGGCTCATACTTTCGCACTTTTCGCATGCTTGTTGGCCAGATCCTGGGCTTTTTCTGGTTGGGATTGTGTAGTAATGTGGTACCACACTAAACAGTCAATTAAACCTGACCTCGACCAATATTTTAAAGTATAACACCGGTTAGTTCACGTTTAGGTCTGTGATTTGCCCCTATCTGTCTCATACTTTCGCATTTTTCGCATTCTTGTTGGCCAGATCCTGGGCTTTTTCTGGTTTGGATCACGTAGTTATATGGTACCAGAATGAAACAGTCAACTAAACCTGGATTCGATCAATATTTTAGGGGATCACATCGGATAGGTTTGTGTTAGGTCTGGTAGTTGCAATCATCTGGCTCATACTTTCGCATTCTTCCCATACTTATTGGCCAGATCTTGTGTTTCCTTCTCGTTTGGGTCACGCAGTAATGCGGTAGCAGGCTGAAGCAGCCAATTCAAATTGGTTTCGATCAATATTTTAGAGGATTACCCCGGTTAGGTTTGTGTTAGGTCTGGTATTTGCAACCATCTGGCTCATACCTCCGCACTTTTCGCATACTTGTTGGCCAGATCCTGGGCTTTTTCTGGTTTGGATCACGTAGTTCTGTGGTACCAGAATGAAACTGTCAATTAAACCTGGATTCGATCAATATTTTAGAGGATCACACCGTTTAGGTTTGTGTTAGGCCTGGTGTTTGCAATCATCTGGCTCATACTTTCGCATTCATCGCACACTTGTTGGCCAGATCCTGGTCTTTTTCTGGTTTGGATCTCGTAGTAATGTGGTAGCATACTGGAACCGTCAATTAAACGTGGCCCCGATCAATATTTTAAGGGATAACACCGTTTGGGTTTGTGTTAGGTCTGGAATTTGCAATCATCTGGCTCATACTTTCGCATTCTTCGCACACTTGTTGGCCAGATCCTGTGTTTCTTTCTGGTTTGGATCACGTAGTAATGTGGTACCAGATTGAAAAAGTCAATTCAACTTGGTTTCGATCAATATTTTAGAGGCTAACACCGTTTAGGTTTGTGTTAGGTCTGGTATTTGCAATCATCTGCCTGATACTTTCGCATTTTGCGCATACTTGTCGGCAGATACTGGGCTTTTTCTGGTTTCGATCACGTAGTAATGTGGTTCCAGATTGAAAAAGTCAATTCAACTTGTTTTCGATCAATATTTTAGAGGATAACTCCGGTTGGGTCTCGCCTAGGTCTGGTATTTGCCCTCATCTGGCTCATACTTTCGCATTTTTCGCATACTTGTTGGCCAGATCCTGGATTTTTTTCTGGTTTGGATCACGTAGTCATGTGGTACCATATTGAAACAGTCAATTAACCCTGGATCGATGAATAATGTAGAGGATCACACCGGTTAGGTTTGTGTGAGTCCTGGTATTTGCAATCATCTGGCTTATACTTTCGCACTCTTCGCACACTTATTGGCCAGTTCCTGGGCTTATTCTGGTTTGGATCACGCAGTAATGTGGTACAAGAATGAAACAATCAAATAAACCTGGCCCCGATCAATATTTTAGAGGCTAACACCGTTTAGGTTTGTGTTAGGTCTGGTATTTGCAATCATCTGCCTGATACTTTCGCATTTTGCGCATACTTGTCGGCAGATACTGGGCTTTTTCTGGTTTCGATCACGTAGTAATGTGGTTCCAGATTGAAAAAGTCAATTAAACCTGGATTCGATCAATATTTTAGACGATCACACCGATTAGGTTTGTGTTAGGCCTGGTATTTGCAATCATCTGGCTCATACTTTCGCACTTTTCGCATGCTTGTTGGCCAGATCCTGGGCTTTTTCTGGTTGGGATTGTGTAGTAATGTGGTACCACACTAAACAGTCAATTAAACCTGACCTCGACCAATATTTTAAAGTATAACACCGGTTAGTTCACGTTTAGGTCTGGGATTTGCCCCTATCTGTCTCATACTTTCGCATTTTTCGCATTCTTGTTGGCCAGATCCTGGGCTTTTTCTGGTTTGGATCACGTAGTTATATGGTACCAGAATGAAACAGTCAACTAAACCTGGATTCGATCAATATTTTAGGGGATCACATCGGATAGGTTTGTGTTAGGTCTGGTAGTTGCAATCATCTGGCTCATACTTTCGCATTCTTCCCATACTTATTGGCCAGATCTTGTGTTTCCTTCTCGTTTGGGTCACGCAGTAATGCGGTAGCAGGCTGAAGCAGCCAATTCAAATTGGTTTCGATCAATATTTTAGAGGATCACCCCGGTTAGGTTTGTGTTAGGTCTGGTATTTGCAACCATCTGGCTCATACCTCCGCACTTTTCGCATACTTGTTGGCCAGATCCTGGGCTTTTTCTGGTTTGGATCACGTAGTTCTGTGGTACCAGAATGATACTGTCAATTAAACCTGGATTCGATCAATATTTTAGAGGATCACACCGTTTAGGTTTGTGTTAGGCCTGGTGTTTGCAATCATCTGGCTCATACTTTCGCATTCATCGCACACTTGTTGGCCAGATCCTGGTCTTTTTCTGGTTTGGATCTCGTAGTAATGTGGTAGCATACTGGAACCGTCAATTAAACGTGGCCCCGATCAATATTTTAAGGGATAACACCGTTTGGGTTTGTGTTAGGTCTGGAATTTGCAATCATCTGGCTCATACTTTCGCATTCTTCGCACACTTGTTGGCCAGATCCTGTGTTTCTTTCTGGTTTGGATCACGTAGTAATGTGGTACCAGATTGAAAAAGTCAATTCAACTTGGTTTCGATCAATATTTTAGAGGCTAACACCGTTTAGGTTTGTGTTAGGTCTGGTATTTGCAATCATCTGCCTGATACTTTCGCATTTTGCGCATACTTGTCGGCAGATACTGGGCTTTTTCTGGTTTCGATCACGTAGTAATGTGGTTCCAGATTGAAAAAGTCAATTCAACTTGTTTTCGATCAATATTTTAGAGGATAACTCCGGTTGGGTCTCGCCTAGGTCTGGTATTTGCCCTCATCTGGCTCATACTTTCGCATTTTTCGCATACTTGTTGGCCAGATCCTGGATTTTTTTCTGGTTTGGATCACGTAGTCATGTGGTACCATATTGAAACAGTCAATTAACCCTGGATCGATGAATAATGTAGAGGATCACACCGGTTAGGTTTGTGTGAGTCCTGGTATTTGCAATCATCTGGCTTATACTTTCGCACTCTTCGCACACTTGTTGGCCAGTTCCTGGGCTTATTCTGGTTTGGATCACGCAGTAATGTGGTACAAGAATGAAACAATCAAATAAACCTGGCCCCGATCAATATTTTAGAGGCTAACACCGTTTAGGTTTGTGTTAGGTCTGGTATTTGCAATCATCTGCCTGATTCTTTCGCATTTTGCGCATACTTGTCGGCAGATACTGGGCTTTTTCTGGTTTCGATCACGTAGTAATGTGGTTCCAGATTGAAAAAGTCAATTAAACCTGGATTCGATCAATATTTTAGACGATCACACCGATTAGGTTTGTGTTAGGCCTGGTATTTGCAATCATCTGGCTCATACTTTCGCACTTTTCGCATGCTTGTTGGCCAGATCCTGGGCTTTTTCTGGTTGGGATTGTGTAGTAATGTGGTACCACACTAAACAGTCAATTAAACCTGACCTCGACCAATATTTTAAAGTATAACACCGGTTAGTTCACGTTTAGGTCTGGGATTTGCCCCTATCTGTCTCATACTTTCGCATTTTTCGCATTCTTGTTGGCCAGATCCTGGGCTTTTTCTGGTTTGGATCACGTAGTTATATGGTACCAGAATGAAACAGTCAACTAAACCTGGATTCGATCAATATTTTAGGGGATCACATCGGATAGGTTTGTGTTAGGCCTGGTATTTGCAATCATCTGGCTCATACTTTCGCATTCTTCCCATACTAATTGGCCAGATCTTGTGTTTCCTTCTCGTTTGGGTCACGCAGTAATGCGGTAACAGGCTGAAGCAGCCAATTCAAATTGGTTTCGATCAATATTTTAGAGGATCACCCCGGTTAGGTTTGTGTTAGGTCTGGTATTTGCAACCATCTGGCTCATACCTCCGCACTTTTCGCATACTTGTTGGCCAGATCCTGGGCTTTTTCTGGTTTGGATCACGTAGTTCTGTGGTACCAGAATGAAACTGTCAATTAAACCTGGATTCGATCAATATTTTAGAGGATCACACCGTTTAGGTTTGTGTTAGGCCTGGTGTTTGCAATCATCTGGCTCATACTTTCGCATTCATCGCACACTTGTTGGCCAGATCCTGGTCTTTTTCTGGTTTGGATCTCGTAGTAATGTGGTAGCATACTGGAACCGTCAATTAAACGTGGCCCCGATCAATATTTTAAGGGATAACACCGTTTGGGTTTGTGTTAGGTCTGGAATTTGCATTCATCTGGCTCATACTTTCGCATTCTTCGCACACTTGTTGGCCAGATCCTGTGTTTCTTTCTGGTTTGGATCACGTAGTAATGTGGTACCAGATTGAAAAAGTCAATTCAACTTGGTTTCGATCAATATTTTAGAGGCTAACACCGTTTAGGTTTGTGTTAGCTCTGGTATTTGCAATCATCTGCCTGATACTTTCGCATTTTGCGCATACTTGTCGGCAGATACTGGGCTTTTTCTGGTTTCGATCACGTAGTAATGTGGTTCCAGATTGAAAAAGTCAATTCAACTTGTTTTCGATCAATATTTTAGAGGATAACACCGGTTGGGTCTCGCCTAGGTCTGGTATTTGCCCTCATCTGGCTCATACTTTCGCATTTTTCGCATTCTTGTTGGCCAGATCCTGGGCTTTTTCTGGTTTGGATCACGTAGTTATATGGTACCAGAATGAAACAGTCAACTAAACCTGGATTCGATCAATATTTTAGGGGATCACATCGGATAGGTTTGTGTTAGGTCTGGTAGTTGCAATCATCTGGCTCATACTTTCGCATTCTTCCCATACTAATTGGCCAGATCTTGTGTTTCCTTCTCGTTTGGGTCACGGAGTAATGCGGTAGCAGGCTGAAGCAGCCAATTCAAATTGGTTTCGATCAATATTTTAGAGGATCACCCCGGTTAGGTTTGTGTTAGGTCTGGTATTTGCAACCATCTGGCTCATACCTCCGCACTTTTCGCATACTTGTTGGCCAGATCCTGGGCTTTTTCTGGTTTGGATCACGTAGTTCTGTGGTACCAGAATGAAACTGTCAATTAAACCTGGATTCGATCAATATTTTAGAGGATCACACCGTTTAGGTTTGTGTTAGGCCTGGTGTTTGCAATCATCTGGCTCATACTTTCGCATTCATCGCACACTTGTTGGCCAGATCCTGGTCTTTTTCTGGTTTGGATCTCGTAGTAATGTGGTAGCATACTGGAACCGTCAATTAAACGTGGCCCCGATCAATATTTTAAGGGATAACACCGTTTGGGTTTGTGTTAGGTCTGGAATTTGCAATCATCTGGCTCATACTTTCGCATTCTTCGCACACTTGTTGGCCAGATCCTGTGTTTCTTTCTGGTTTGGATCACGTAGTAATGTGGTACCAGATTGAAAAAGTCAATTCAACTTGTTTTCGATCAATATTTTAGAGGATAACTCCGGTTGGGTCTCGCCTAGGTCTGGTATTTGCCCTCATCTGGCTCATACTTTCGCATTTTTCGCATACTTGTTGGCCAGATCCTGGATTTTTTTCTGGTTTGGATCACGTAGTCATGTGGTACCATATTGAAACAGTCAATTAACCCTGGATCGATGAATAATGTAGAGGATCACACCGGTTAGGTTTGTGTGAGTCCTGGTATTTGCAATCATCTGGCTTATACTTTCGCACTCTTCGCACACTTGTTGGCCAGTTCCTGGGCTTATTCTGGTTTGGATCACGCAGTAATGTGGTACAAGAATGAAACAATCAAATAAACCTGGCCCCGATCAATATTTTAAGGGATAACACCGTTTAGGTTTGTGTTAGGTCTGGAATTTGCAATCATCTGGCTCATACTTTCGCATTCATCGCACACTTGTTGGCCAGATCATGGTCTTTTTCTGGTTTGGATCTCGTAGTAATGTGGTAGCATACTGGAACCGTCAATTAAACGTGGCCCCGATCAATATTTTAAGGGATAACACCGTTTGGGTTTGTGTTAGGTCTGGAATTTGCAATCATCTGGCTCATACTTTCGCATTCTTCGCACACTTGTTGGCCAGATCCTGTGTTTCTTTCTGGTTTGGATCACGTAGTAATGTGGTACCAGATTGAAAAAGCCAATTCAACTTGGTTTCGATCAATATTTTAGAGGCTAACACCGTTTAGGTTTGTGTTAGGTCTGGTATTTGCAATCATCTGCCTGATACTTTCGCATTTTGCGCATACTTGTCGGCAGATACTGGGCTTTTTCTGGTTTCGATCACGTAGTAATGTGGTTCCAGATTGAAAAAGTCAATTCAACTTGTTTTCGATCAATATTTTAGAGGATAACTCCGGTTGGGTCTCGCCTAGGTCTGGTATTTGCCCTCATCTGGCTCATACTTTCGCATTTTTCGCATTCTTGTTGGCCAGATCCTCGGCTTTTTCTGGTTTGGATCACGTAGTTATATGGTACCAGAATGAAACAGTCAACTAAACCTGGATTCGATCAATATTTTAGGGGATCACATCGGATAGGTTTGTGTTAGGTCTGGTAGTTGCAAACATCTGGCTCATACTTTCGCATTCTTCCCATACTTATTGGCCAGATCTTGTGTTTCCTTCTCGTTTGGGTCACGCAGTAATGCGGTAACAGGCTGATGCAGCCAATTCAAATTGGTTTCGATCAATATTTTAGAGGATCACCCTGGTTAGGTTTGTGTTAGGTCTGGTATTTGCAACCATCTGGCTCATACCTCCGCACTTTTCGCATACTTGTTGGCCAGATCCTTGGCTTTTTCTGGTTTGGATCACGTAGTTCTGTGGTACCAGAATGAAACTGTCAATTAAACCTGGATTCGATCAATATTTTTGAGGATCACACCGTTTAGGTTTGTGTTAGGCCTGGTGTTTGCAATCATCTGGCTCATACTTTCGCATTCATCGCACACTTCTTGGCCAGATCCTGGTCTTTTTCTGGTTTGGGTCACGCAGTAATGCGGTAACAGGCTGAAGCAGCCAATTCAAATTGGTTTCGATCAATATTTTAGAGGATCACCCCGGTTAGGTTTGTGTTAGGTCTGGTATTTGCAACCATCTGGCTCATACCTCCGCACTTTTCGCATACTTGTTGGCCAGATCCTGGGCTTTTTCTGGTTTGGATCACGTAGTTCTGTGGTACCAGAATGAAACTGTCAATTAAACCTGGATTCGATCAATATTTTAGAGGATCACACCGTTTAGGTTTGTGTTAGGCCTGGAATTTGCAATCATCTGGCTCATACTTTCGCATTCTTCGCACACTTGTTGGCCAGATCCTGTGTTTCTTTCTGGTTTGGATTACGTAGTAATGTGGTTGCAGATTGAAAAAGTCAATTCAACTTGGTTTCGATCAATATTTTAGAGGCTAACACCGTTTAGGTTTGTGTTAGGTCTGGTATTTGCAATCATCTGCCTGATACTTTCGCATTTTGCGCATACTTGTCGGCAGATACTGGGCTTTTTCTGGTTTCGATCACGTAGTAATGTGGTTCCAGATTGAAAAAGTCAATTCAACTTGTTTTCGATGAATATTTTAGAGGATAACTCCGGTTGGGTCTCGCCTAGGTCTGGTATTTGCCCTCATCTGGCTCATACTTTCGCATTTTTCGCATACTTGTTGGCCAGATCCTGGATTTTTTTCTGGTTTGGATCACGTAGTCATGTGGTACCATATTGAAACAGTCAATTAACCCTGGATCGATGAATAATGTAGAGGATCACACCGGTTAGGTATGTGTGAGTCCTGGTATTTGCAATCATCTGGCTTATACTTTCGCACTCTTCGCACACTTGTTGGCCAGTTCCTGGGCTTATTCTGGTTTGGATCACGCAGTAATGTGGTACAAGAATGAAACAATCAAATAAACCTGGCCCCGATCAATATTTTAAGGGATAACACCGTTTAGGTTTGTGTTAGGTCTGGAATTTGCAATCATCTGGCTTATACTTTCGCACTTTTCGCATACTTGTTGGCCAGATCCTGGGCTCTCTCTGGTTTGGATCACGTAGTTATGTGGTACCAGAATGAAACTGTCAATTAAACCTGGATTCGATCAATATTTTAGACGATCACACCGATTAGGTTTGTGTTAGGCCTGGTATTTGCAATCATCTGGCTCATACTTTCGCACTTTTCGCATGCTTGTTGTCCAGATCCTGGGCTTTTTCTGGTTGGGATTGTGTAGTTATGTGGTACCACACTAAACAGTCAATTAAACCTGACCTCGACCAATATTTTAAAGTATAACACCGGTTAGTTCACGTTTAGGTCTGGGATTTGCCCCTATCTGTCTCATACTTTCGCATTTTTCGCATTCTTGTTGGCCAGATCCTGGGCTTTTTCTGGTTTGGATCACGTAGTTATATGGTACCAGAATGAAACAGTCAACTAAACCTGGATTCGATCAATATTTTAGGGGATCACATCGGATAGGTTTGTGTTAGGCCTGGTATTTGCAATCATCTGGCTCATACTTTCGCATTCTTCCCATACTAATTGGCCAGATCTTGTGTTTCCTTCTCGTTTGGGTCACGCAGTAATGCGGTAACAGGCTGAAGCAGCCAATTCAAATTGGTTTCGATCAATATTTTAGAGGATCACCCCGGTTAGGTTTGTGTTAGGTCTGGTATTTGCAACCATCTGGCTCATACCTCCGCACTTTTCGCATACTTGTTGGCCAGATCCTGGGCTTTTTCTGGTTTGGATCACGTAGTTCTGTGGTACCAGAATGAAACTGTCAATTAAACCTGGATTCGATCAATATTTTAGAGGATCACACCGTTTAGGTTTGTGTTAGGCCTGGTGTTTGCAATCATCTGGCTCATACTTTCGCATTCATCGCACACTTGTTGGCCAGATCCTGGTCTTTTTCTGGTTTGGATCTCGTAGTAATCTGGTAGCATACTGGAACCGTCAATTAAACGTGGCCCCGATCAATATTTTAAGGGATAACACCGTTTGGGTTTGTGTTAGGTCTGGAATTTGCAATCATCTGGCTCATACTTTCGCATTCTTCGCACACTTGTTGGCCAGATCCTGTGTTTCTTTCTGGTTTGGATCACGTAGTAATGTGGTACCAGATTGAAAAAGTCAATTCAACTTGGTTTCGATCAATATTTTAGAGGCTAACACCGTTTAGGTTTGTGTTAGGTCTGGTATTTGCAATCATCTGCCTGATACTTTCGCATTTTGCGCATACTTGTCGGCAGATACTGGGCTTTTTCTGGTTTCGATCACGTAGTAATGTGGTTCCAGATTGAAAAAGTCAATTCAACTTGTTTTCGATCAATATTTTAGAGGATAACTCCGGTTGGGTCTCGCCTAGGTCTGGTATTTGCCCTCATCTGGCTCATACTGTCGCATTTTTCGCATACTTGTTGGCCAGATCCTGGATTTTTTTCTGGTTTGGATCACGTAGTCATGTGGTACCATATTGAAACAGTCAATTAACCCTGGATCGATGAATAATGTAGAGGATCACACCGGTTAGGTTTGTGTGAGTCCTGGTATTTGCAATCATCTGGCTTATACTTTCGCACTCTTCGCACACTTGTTGGCCAGTTCCTGGGCTTATTCTGGTTTGGATCACGCAGTAATGTGGTACAAGAATGAAACAATCAAATAAACCTGGCCCCGATCAATATTTTAAGGGATAACACCGTTTAGGTTTGTGTTAGGTCTGGAATTTGCAATCATCTGGCTCATACTTTCGCATTCATCGCACACTTGTTGGCCAGATCCTGGTCTTTTTCTGGTTTGGATCTCGTAGTAATGTGGTAGCATACTGGAACCGTCAATTAAACGTGGCCCAGATCAATATTTTAAGGGATAACACCGTTTGGGTTTGTGTTAGGTCTGGAATTTGCAATCATCTGGCTCATACTTTCGCATTCTTCGCACACTTGTTGGCCAGATCCTGTGTTTCTTTCTGGTTTGGATCACGTAGTAATGTGGTACCAGATTGAAAAAGTCAATTCAACTTGGTTTCGACCAATATTTTAGAGGCTAACACCGTTTAGGTTTGTGTTAGGTCTGGTATTTGCAATCATCTGCCTGATACTTTCGCATTTTGCGCATACTTGTCGGCAGATACTGGGCTTTTTCTGGTTTCGATCACGTAGTAATGTGGTTCCAGATTGAAAAAGTCAATTCAACTTGTTTTCGATCAATATTTTAGAGGATAACTCCGGTTGGGTCTCGCCTAGGTCTGGTATTTGCCCTCATCTGGCTCATACTTTCGCATTTTTCGCATACTTGTTGGCCAGATCCTGGATTTTTTTCTGGTTTGGATCACGTAGTCATGTGGTACCATATTGAAACAGTCAATTAACCCTGGATCGATGAATAATGTAGAGGATCACACCGGTTAGGTTTGTGTGAGTCCTGGTATTTGCAATCATCTGGCTTATACTTTCGCACTCTTCGCACACTTGTTGGCCATTTCCTGGGCTTATTCTGGTTTGGATCACGCAGTAATGTGGTACAAGAATGAAACAATCAAATAAACCTGGCCCCGATCAATATTTTAAGGGATAACACCGTTTAGGTTTGTGTTAGGTCTGGAATTTGCAATCATCTGGCTCATACTTTCGCACTTTTCGCATACTTGTTGGCCAGATCCTGGGCTCTCTCTGGTTTGGATCACGTAGTTATTTGGTACCAGAATGAAACTGTCAATTAAACCTGGATTCGATCAATATTATAGACGACCACACCGATTAGGTTTGTGTTAGGCCTGGTATTTGCAATCATCTGGCTCATACTTTCGCATTTTGCGCATACTTGTCGGCAGATACTGGGCTTTTTCTGGTTTCGATCACGTAGTAATGTGGTTCCAGATTGAAAAAGTCAATTCAACTTGTTTTCGATCAATATTTTTGAGGATAACTCCGGTTGGGTCTCGCCTAGGTCTGGTATTTGCCCTCATCTGGCTCATACTTTCGCATTTTTCGCATTCTTGTTGGCCAGATCCTGGGCTTTTTCTGGTTTGGATCATGTAGTTATATGGTACCAGAATGAAAGAGTCAACTAAACCTGGATTCGATCAATATTTTAGGGGATCACACCGATTAGGTTTGTGTTAGGTCTGGTATTTGCAACCATCTGGCTCATACCTCCGCACTTTTCGCATACTTGTTGGCCAGATCCTGGGCTTTTTCTGGTTTGGATCACGTAGTTCTGTGGTACCAGAATGAAACTGTCAATTAAACCTGGATTCGATCAATATTTTAGAGGATCACACCGTTTAGGTTTGTGTTAGGCCTGGAATTTGCAATCATCTGGCTCATACTTTCGCATTCTTCGCACACTTGTTGGCCAGATCCTGTGTTTCTTTCTGGTTTGGATCACGTAGTAATGTGGTACCAGATTGAAAAAGTCAATTCAACTTGGTTTCGATCAATATTTTAGAGGCTAACACCGTTTAGGTTTGTGTTAGGTCTGGTATTTGCAATCATCTGCCTGATACTTTCGCATTTTGCGCATACTTGTCGGCAGATACTGGGCTTTTTCTGGTTTCGATCACGTAGTAATGTGGTTCCAGATTGAAAAAGTCAATTCAACTTGTTTTCGATCAATATTTTAGAGGATAACTCCGGTTGGGTCTCGCCTAGGTCTGGTATTTGCCCTCATCTGGCTCATACTTTCGCATTTTTCGCATACCTGTTGGCCAGATCCTGGATTTTTTTCTGGTTTGGATCACGTAGTCATGTGGTACCATATTGAAACAGTCAATTAACCCTGGATCGATGAATAATGTAGAGGATCACACCGGTTAGGTTTGTGTGAGTCCTGGTATTTGCAATCATCTGGCTTATACTTTCGCACTCTTCGCACACTTGTTGGCCAGTTCCTGGGCTTATTCTGGTTTGGATCACGCAGTAATGTGGTACAAGAATGAAACAATCAAATAAACCTGGCCCCGATCAATATTTTAAGGGATAACACCGTTTAGGTTTGTGTTAGGTCTGGAATTTGCAATCATCTGGCTTATACTTTCGCACTTTTCGCATACTTGTTGGCCAGATCCTGGGCTCTCTCTGGTTTGGATCACGTAGTTATGTGGTACCAGAATGAAACTGTCAATTAAACCTGGATTCGATCAATATTTTAGACGATCACACCGATTAGGTTTGTGTTAGGCCTGGTATTTGCAATCATCTGGCTCATACTTTCGCACTCTTCGCATGCTTGTTGTCCAGATCCTGGGCTTTTTCTGGTTGGGATTGTGTAGTTATGTGGTACCACACTAAACAGTCAATTAAACCTGACCTCGACCAATATTTTAAAGTATAACACCGGTTAGTTCACGTTTAGGTCTGGGATTTGCCCCTATCTGTCTCATACTTTCGCATTTTTCGCATTCTTGTTGGCCAGATCCTGGGCTTTTTCTGGTTTGGATCACGTAGTTATATGGTACCAGAATGAAACAGTCAACTAAACCTGGATTCGATCAATATTTTAGGGGATCACACCGTTTAGGTTTGTGTTAGGCCTGGTGTTTGCAATCATCTGGCTCATACTTTCGCATTCATCGCACACTTGTTGGCCAGATCCTGGTCTTTTTCTGGTTTGGATCTCGTAGTAATGTGGTAGCATACTGGAACCGTCAATTAAACGTGGCCCCGATCAATATTTTAAGGGATAACACCGTTTGGGTTTGTGTTAGGTCTGGAATTTGCAATCATCTGGCTCATACTTTCGCATTCTTCGCACACTTGTTGGCCAGATCCTGTGTTTCTTTCTGGTTTGGATCACGTAGTAATGTGGTACCAGATTGAAAAAGTCAATTCAACTTGGTTTCGATCAATATTTTAGAGGCTAACACCGTTTAGGTTTGTGTTAGGTCTGGTATTTGCAATCATCTGCCTGATACTTTCGCATTTTGCGCATACTTGTCGGCAGATACTGGGCTTTTTCTGGTTTCGATCACGTAGTAATGTGGTTCCAGATTGAAAAAGTCAATTCAACTTGTTTTCGATCAATATTTTTGAGGATAACTCCGGTTGGGTCTCGCCTAGGTCTGGTATTTGCCCTCATCTGGCTCATACTTTCGCATTTTTCGCATACTTGTTGGCCAGATCCTGGATTTTTTTCTGGTTTGGATCACGTAGTCATGTGGTACCATATTGAAACAGTCAATTAAACCTGGATCGATGAATAATGTAGAGGATCACACCGGTTAGGTTTGTGTGAGTCCTGGTATTTGCAATCATCTGGCTTATACTTTCGCACTCTTCGCACACTTGTTGGCCAGTTCCTGGGCTTATTCTGGTTTGGATCACGCAGTAATGTGGTACAAGAATGAAACAATCAAATAAACCTGGCCCCGATCAATATTTTGAGGGATAACACCGTTTAGGTTTGTGTTAGGTCTGGAATTTGCAATCATCTGGCTCATACTTTCGCATTCATCGCACACTTGTTGGCCAGATCCTGGTCTTTTTCTGGTTTGGATCTCGTAGTAATGTGGTAGCATACTGGAACCGTCAATTAAACGTGGCCCAGATCAATATTTTAAGGGATAACACCGTTTGGGTTTGTGTTAGGTCTGGAATTTGCAATCATCTGGCTCATACTTTCGCATTCTTCGCACACTTGTTGGCCAGATCCTGTGTTTCTTTCTGGTTTGGATCACGTAGTAATGTGGTACCAGATTGAAAAAGTCAATTCAACTTGGTTTCGATCAATATTTTAGAGGCTAACACCGTTTAGGTTTGTGTTAGGTCTGGTATTTGCAATCATCTGCCTGATACTTTCGCATTTTGCGCATACTTGTCGGCAGATACTGGGCTTTTTCTGGTTTCGATCACGTAGTAATGTGGTTCCAGATTGAAAAAGTCAATTCAACTTGTTTTCGATCAATATTTTAGAGGATAACTCCGGTTGGGTCTCGCCTAGGTCTGGTATTTGCCCTCATCTGGCTCATACTTTCGCATTTTTCGCATACTTGTTGGCCAGATCCTGGATTTTTTTCTGGTTTGGATCACGTAGTCATGTGGTACCATATTGAAACAGTCAATTAACCCTGGATCGATGAATAATGTAGAAGATCACACCGGTTAGGTTTGTGTGAGTCCTGGTATTTGCAATCATCTGGCTTATACTTTCGCACTCTTCGCACACTTGTTGGCCAGTTCCTGGGCTTATTCTGGTTTGGATCACGCAGTAATGTGGTACAAGAATGAAACAATCAAATAAACCTGGCCCCGATCAATATTTTAGAGGCTAACACCGTTTAGGTTTGTGTTAGGTCTGGTATTTGCAATCATCTGCCTGATACTTTCGCATTTTGCGCATACTTGTCGGCAGATACTGGGCTTTTTCTGATTTCGATCACGTAGTAATGTGGTTCCAGATTGAAAAAGTCAATTCAACTTGTTTTCGATCAATATTTTAGAGGATAACTCCGGTTGGGTCTCGCCTAGGTCTGGTATTTGCCCTCATCTGGCTCATACTTTCGCATTTTTCGCATACTTGTTGGCCAGATCCTGGATTTTTTTCTGGTTTGGATCACGTAGTCATGTGGTACCATATTGAAACAGTCAATTAACCCTGGATCGATGAATAATGTAGAGGATCACACCGGTTAGGTTTGTGTGAGTCCTGGTATTTGCAATCATCTGGCTTATACTTTCGCACTCTTCGCACACTTGTTGGCCATTTCCTGGGCTTATTCTGGTTTGGATCACGCAGTAATGTGGTACAAGAATGAAACAATCAAATAAACCTGGCCCCGATCAATATTTTAAGGGATAACACCGTTTAGGTTTGTGTTAGGTCTGGAATTTGCAATCATCTGGCTCATACTTTCGCACTTTTCGCATACTTGTTGGCCAGATCCTGGGCTCTCTCTGGTTTGGATCACGTAGTTATTTGGTACCAGAATGAAACTGTCAATTAAACCTGGATTCGATCAATATTATAGACGACCACACCGATTAGGTTTGTGTTAGGCCTGGTATTTGCAATCATCTGGCTCATACTTTCGCATTTTGCGCATACTTGTCGGCAGATACTGGGCTTTTTCTGGTTTCGATCACGTAGTAATGTGGTTCCAGATTGAAAAAGTTAATTCAACTTGTTTTCGATCAATATTTTAGAGGATAACTCCGGTTGGGTCTCGCCTAGGTCTGGTATTTGCCCTCATCTGGCTCATACTTTCGCATTTTTCGCATACTTGTTGGCCAGATCCTGGATTTTTTTCTGGTTTGGATCACGTAGTCATGTGGTACCATATTGAAACAGTCAATTAACCCTGGATCGATGAATAATGTAGGGGATCACACCGGTTAGGTTTGTGTGAGTCCTGGTATTTGCAATCATCTGGCTTATACTTTCGCACTCTTCGCACACTTGTTGGCCAGTTCCTGGGCTTATTCTGGTTTGGATCACGCAGTAATGTGGTACAAGAATGAAACAATCAAATAAACCTGGCCCCGATCAATATTTTAAGGGATAACACCGTTTAGGTTTGTGTTAGGCCTGGAATTTGCAATCATCTGGCTCATACTTTCGCATTCATCGCACACTTGTTGGCCAGATCCTGGTCTTTTTCTGGTTTGGATCTCGTAGTAATGTGGTAGCATACTGGAACCGTCAATTAAACGTGGCCCCGATCAATATTTTAAGGGATAACACCGTTTGGGTTTGTGTTAGGTCTGGAATTTGCAATCATCTGGCTCATACTTTCGCATTCTTCGCTCACTTGTTGGCCAGATCCTGTGTTTCTTTCTGGTTTGGATCACGTAGTAATGTGGTACCAGATTGAAAAAGTCAATTCAACTTGGTTTCGATCAATATTTTAGAGGCTAACACCGTTTAGGTTTGTGTTAGGTCTGGTATTTGCAATCATCTGCCTGATACTTTCGCATTTTGCGCATACTTGTCGGCAGATACTGGGCTTTTTCTGGTTTCGATCACGTAGTAATGTGGTTCCAGATTGAAAAAGTCAATTCAACTTGTTTTCGATCAATATTTTAGAGGATAACTCCGGTTGGGTCTCGCCTAGGTCTGGTATTTGCCCTCATCTGGCTCATACTTTCGCATTTTTCGCATACTTGTTGGCCAGATCCTGGATTTTTTTCTGGTTTGGATCACGTAGTCATGTGGTACCATATTGAAACAGTCAATTAACCCTGGATCGATGAATAATGTAGAAGATCACACCGGTTAGGTTTGTGTGAGTCCTGGTATTTGCAATCATCTGGCTTATACTTTCGCACTCTTCGCACACTTGTTGGCCAGTTCCTGGGCTTATTCTGGTTTGGATCACGCAGTAATGTGGTACAAGAATGAAACAATCAAATAAACCTGGCCCCGATCAATATTTTAAGGGATAACACCGTTTAGGTTTGTGTTAGGTCTGGAATTTGCAATCATCTGGCTCATACTTTCGCACTTTTCGCATACTTGTTGGCCAGATCCTGGGCTCTCTCTGGTTTGGATCACGTAGTTATGTGGTACCAGAATGAAACTGTCAATTAAACCTGGATTCGATCAATATTTTAGACGACCACACCGATTAGGTTTGTGTTAGGCCTGGTATTTGCAATCATCTGGCTCATACTTTCGCACTTTTCGCATGCTTGTTGGCCAGATCCTGGGCTTTTTCTGGTTGGGATTGTGTAGTAATGTGGTACCACACAAAACAGTCAATTAAACCTGACCTCGACCAATATTTTAAAGTATAACACCGGTTAGTTCACGTTTAGGTCTGGGATTTGCCCCCATCTGTCTCATACTTTCGCATTTTTCGCATTCTTGTTGGCCAGATCCTGGGCTTTTTCTGGTTTGGATCACGTAGTTATATGGTACCAGAATGAAACAGTCAACTAAACCTGGATTCGATCAATATTTTAGGGGATCACATCGGATAGGTTTGTGTTAGGTCTGGTAGTTGCAATCATCTGGCTCATACTTTCGCATTCTTCCCATACTTATTGGCCAGATCTTGTGTTTCCTTCTCGTTTGGGTCACGCAGTAATGCGGTAACAGGCTGAAACAGCCAATTCAAATTGGTTTCGATCAATATTTTAGAGGATCACCCCGGTTAGGTTTGTGTTAGGTCTGGTATTTGCAACCATCTGGCTCATACCTCCGCACTTTCCGCATACTTGTTGGCCAGATCCTGGGCCTTTTCTGTTTTGGATCACGTAGTTCTGTGGTACCAGAATGAAACTGTCAATTAAACCTGGATTCGATCAATATTTTAGAGGATCACACCGTTTAGGTTTGTGTTAGGCCTGGTATTTGCAATCATCTGGCTCATACTTTCGCATTCATCGCACACTTGTTGGCCAGATCCTGGATTTTTTTCTGGTTTGGATCTCGTAGTAATGTGGTAGCATACTGGAACCGTCAATTAAACGTGGCCCCGATCAATATTTTAGAGGACCACACCGATTAGGTTTGTGTTAGGCCTGGTATTTGCAATCATCTGGCTTATACTTTCGCACTCTTCGCACACTTGTTGGCCAGTTCCTGGGCTTATTCTGGTTTGGATCACGCAGTAATGTGGTACAAGAATGAAACAATCAAATAAACCTGGCCCCGATCAATATTTTAAGGGATAACACCGTTTAGGTTTGTGTTAGGTCTGGAATTTGCAATCATCTGGCTCATACTTTCGCACTTTTCGCATACTTGTTGGCCAGATCCTGGGCTCTCTCTGGTTTGGATCACGAAGTTATGTGGTACCAGAATGAAACTGTCAATTAAACCTGGATTCGATCA
Organism: Colletes latitarsis; assembly: GCF_051014445.1. NCBI lineage: Eukaryota > Metazoa > Arthropoda > Insecta > Hymenoptera > Colletidae > Colletes > Colletes latitarsis. The sequence continues at coordinate 7,165,720 of NC_135137.1, forward strand.
ATATTTTAGACGATCACACCGATTAGGTTTGTGTTAGGCCTGGAATTTGCAATCATCTGGCTCATACTTTCGCACTTTTCGCATACCTGTTGGCCAGATCCTGGTCTTTTTCTGGTTTGGATCTCGTAGTAATGTGGTAGCATATTGAAACAGTCAATTAAACGTGACCCCGATCAATATTTTAATGGATAACACCGTTTAGGTTTGTGTTAGGTCTGGAATTTGCAATCATCTGGCTCATACTTTCGCACTTTTCGCATACTTGTTGGCCAGATCCTGGGCTCTGTCTGGTTCCGATCACGTAGTTATGTGGTACCAGAATGAAACTGTCAATTAAACCTGGATTCGATCAATATTTTAGACGATCACACCGATTAGGTTTGTGTTAGGCCTGGTATTTGCAATCATCTGCCTCATACTTCCGCATCTTTCGCATACTTGTTGGCCAGATCCTGGACTTTTTCTCGTTTGGATATCGTAGTAATGATGTACCACACTGAAACAGTCTGTTCAACTTGGTTTCGATCAATATTTTAAAGGATAGCACCGTTTAGGTTTTTGCTAGGTCATGTATTTGCTATCATCTGGCACATACTTTCGCATTTCTCGCATGCTTGTTGGCCAGATCCTGTGTTTCCTTCTCGTTTGGGTCACGCAGTAATGCGGTAACAGTCTGAAACAGCCAATTCAACTTGGTTACGATCAGTATTTGATAGGATAACACCGTTTAGGTTTGTACCCGGTCTGGTATTTGCTGTCATCTGGTACATACTTTCGCATTTCTCGCATGCTTGTTGGCCAGATCCTGGGCTTTTTCTGGTTGGGATTGTGTAGTGATGTGGAACCACACTAAACAGTCAATTAAACCTGACCTGGATCAATATTTTAAAGTATAACACCGGTTTGTTCACGTTAAGGTCTGGGATTTGCCCCCATTTGTCTCATACTTTCGCATTTTTCGCCTTCTTGTTGGCCAGATCCTGGGCTTTTTCTGGTTTGGATCACGTAGTTATATGGTACCAGAATGAAACAGTCAACTAAACCTGGATTCAATCAATATTTTAGGTGATCACATCGGATAGGTTTGTGTTAGGTCTGGTAGTTGCAATCATCTGGCTCATACTTTCGCATTCTTCCCATACTTGTTGGCCAGATCCTGTGTTTCCTTCTCGTTTGGCTCACGCAGTAATGCGGTAACAGGCTGAAACAGCCAATTCAAATTGGTTTCGGTCAATATTTTAGAGGATCACCCCGGTTTGGTTTGTGTTAGGCCTGGTATTTGCAATCATCTGGCTCATACATTCGCACTTTTCGCATACTTGTTGGCCAGATCCTGGTCTTTTTCTGGTTTGGATCACGTAGTTCTGTGGTACCAGAATAAAACTGTCAATTAAACCGGGATTCGATCAATATTTTAGACGATCACACCGGTTAGGCTTGTGTTAGGCCTGGTGTTTGCAAACATCTGGCTCGCACTTTCGCATTCATCCCACACTTGTTGGCCAGATCCTGGTCTTTTTCTGGTTTGGATCTCGTAGTAATGTGGTAGCATACTGAAACCGTCAATTAAACGTGGCCCCGATCAATATTTTAAGGGATAACACCGTTTAGGTTTGTGTTAGGTCTGGAATTTGCAATCATCTGGCTCATACTTTCGCACTTTTCGCATACTTGTTGGCCAGATCCTGGGCTCTTTCTGGTTTGGATCACGTAGATATGTGGTACCAGAATGGAACTGTCAATTAAACCTGGATTCGATCAATATTTTAGACGATCACACCGATTAGGTTTGTGTTAGGCCTGGTATTTGCAATCATCTGGCTCATACTTTCGCACGTTTCGCATACTTGTTGGCCAGATCCTGGGATTTTTCTGGTTTGTATCACGTAGTAATGTGGTACCAGAATGAAACTGTCAATTAAACCTGGATTCGATGAATATTTTGGAGGATCACACCGATTAGGTTTGTGTTAGGCCTGGTATTTGCAATCATCTTGCTCATACTTTCGCACTTTTCGCATACTTGTTGGCCAGATCCTGGGCTCTTTGTGGTTTGGATCACGTAGTTATGTGGTACCAGAATGAAACTGTCAATTAAACCTGGATTCGATCAATATATTAGACGATCACACCGATTAGGTTTGTGTTTGGCCTGGTATTTGCAATCATCTGGCTCATTCTTTCGCATTTCTCGCATGCTTGTTGGCCAGATCCGGGGCTTCTTCTGGTTGGGATTGTGTAGTAGTGTGGTACCACACTAAACAGTCAATTAAACCTGACCTGGATCAATATTTTAAAGTATAACACCGGTTAGTTCATGTTTAGGTCTGGGATTTGCCCTGATCTGGCTCATACTTTCGCATTTCTCGCATGCTTGTGGGCCAGATCCGGGGCTTTTTCTGGTTTGGATCACGTAGTAATATGTTACCAGAATGAAACAGTCAACTAAACCTGGATTCGATCAATATCTTAGGGGATCACACCGGATAGGTTTGTGTTAGGCCTGGTAGTTGCAATCATCTGGCTCATGCTTTCGCATTCTTCCCATACTTGATGGCCAGATCCTGGGTTTTTTCTGGTTTGGATCTCGTAGTAATGTGGTACCAGAATGAAACTGTCAATTAAACCTGGATTCGATCAATATTTTAGACGATCACACCGATTAGGTTTGTGTTAGGCCTGGTATTTGCAATCATCTGGCTCATACTTTCGCAATTTTCGCATACTTGTTGGCCAGATCCTGTGTTTCCTTCTCATTTGGCTCACGCAGTAATGCGGTAGCAGGCTGAAACAGCCAATTCAAATTGGTTTCGATCAATATTTTAGAGGATCACCCCGGTTTGGTTTGTGTTAGGCCTGGTATTTGCAATCATCTGGCTCATACATTCGCACTTTTCGCATACTTGTTGGCCAGATCCTGGTCTTTTTCTGGTTTGGATCACGTAGTTCTGTGGTACCAGAATAAAACTGTCAATTAAACCGGGATTCGATCAATATTTTAGACGATCACACCGGTTAGGCTTGTGTTAGGCCTGGTGTTTGCAAACATCTGGCTCACACTTTCGCATTCATCCCACACTTGTTGGCCAGATCCTGGTCTTTTTCTGGTTTGGATCTCGTAGTAATGTGGTAGCACACTGAAACCGTCAATTAAACGTGGCCCCGATCAATATTTTAAGGGATAACACCGTTTAGGTTTGTGTTAGGTCTGGAATTTGCAATCATCTGGCTCATACTTTCGCACATTTCGCATACTTGTTGGCCAGATCCTGGGCTTTTTCTGGTTGGGATTGTGTAGTAGTGTGGTACCACACTAAACAGTCAATTAAACCTGACCTGGATCAATATTTTAAAGTATAACACCGGTTAGTTCATGTTTAGGTCTGGGATTTGCCCTGATCTGGCTCATACTTTCGCATTTCTCGCATGCTTGTTGGCCAGATCCTGGGCTTTTTCTGGTTTGGATCACGTAGTAATATGGTACCAGAATGAAACAGTCAACTAAACCTGGATTCGATCAATATCTTAGGGGATCACACCGGATAGGTTTGTGTTAGGCCTGGTAGTTGCAATCATCTGGCTCATGCTTTCGCATTCTTCCCATACTTGATGGCCAGATCCTGGGTTTTTTCTGGTTTGGATCTCGTAGTAATGTGGTACCAGAATGAAACTGTCAATTAAACCTGGATTCGATCAATATTTTAGACGATCACACCGATTAGGTTTGTGTTAGGCCTGGTATTTGCAATCATCTGGCTCATACTTTCGCAATTTTCGCATACTTGTTGGCCAGATCCTGTGTTTCCTTCTCATTTGGCTCACGCAGTAATGCGGTAACAGGCTGAAACAGCCAATTCAAATTGGTTTCGATCAATATTTTAGAGGATCACCCCGGTTTGGTTTGTGTTAGGCCTGGTATTTGCAATCATCTGGCTCATACATTCGCACTTTTCGCATACTTGTTGGCCAGATCCTGGTCTTTTTCTGGTTTGGATCACGTAGTTCTGTGGTACCAGAATAAAACTGTCAATTAAACCGGGATTCGATCAATATTTTAGACGATCACACCGGTTAGGCTTGTGTTAGGCCTGGTGTTTGCAAACATCTGGCTCACACTTTCGCATTCATCCCACACTTGTTGGCCAGATCCTGGTCTTTTTCTGGTTTGGATCTCGTAGTAATGTGGTAGCACACTGAAACCGTCAATTAAACGTGGCCCCGATCAATATTTTAAGGGATAACACCGTTTAGGTTTGTGTTAGGTCTGGAATTTGCAATCATCTGGCTCATACTTTCGCACTTTTCGCATACTTGTTGGCCAGATCCTGGGCTCTCTCTGGTTTGGATCACGTAGTTATTTGGTACCAGAATGAAACTGTCAATTAAACCTGGATTCGATCAATATTATAGACGACCACACCGATTAGGTTTGTGTTAGGCCTGGTATTTGCAATCATCTGGCTCATACTTTCGCATTTTGCGCATACTTGTCGGCAGATACTGGGCTTTTTCTGGTTTCGATCACGTAGTAATGTGGTTCCAGATTGAAAAAGTCAATTCAACTTGTTTTCGATCAATATTTTTGAGGATAACTCCGGTTGGGTCTCGCCTAGGTCTGGTATTTGCCCTCATCTGGCTCATACTTTCGCATTTTTCGCATTCTTGTTGGCCAGATCCTGGGCTTTTTCTGGTTTGGATCACGTCGTTATATGGTACCAGAATGAAAGAGTCAACTAAACCTGGATTCGATCAATATTTTAGGGGATCACACCGATTAGGTTTGTGTTAGGCCTGGTATTTGCAATCATCTGGCTCATACTTTCGCATTCTTCCCATACTAATTGGCCAGATCTTGTGTTTCCTTCTCGTTTGGGTCACGCAGTAATGCGGTAACAGGCTGAAGCAGCCAATTCAAATTGGTTTCGATCAATATTTTAGAGGATTACCCCGGTTAGGTTTGTGTTAGGTCTGGTATTTGCAACCATCTGGCTCATACCTCCGCACTTTTCGCATACTTGTTGGCCAGATCCTGGGCTTTTTCTGGTTTGGATCACGTAGTTCTGTGGTACCAGAATGAAACTGTCAATTAAACCTGGATTCGATCAATATTTTAGAGGATCACACCGTTTAGGTTTGTGTTAGGCCTGGAATTTGCAATCATCTGGCTCATACTTTCGCATTCTTCGCACACTTGTTGGCCAGATCCTGTGTTTCTTTCTGGTTTGGATCACGTAGTAATGTGGTACCAGATTGAAAAAGTCAATTCAACTTGGTTTCGATCAATATTTTAGAGGCTAACACCGTTTAGGTTTGTGTTAGGTCTGGTATTTGCAATCATCTGCCTGATACTTTCGCATTTTGCGCATACTTGTCGGCAGATACTGGGCTTTTTCTGGTTTCGATCACGTAGTAATGTGGTTCCAGATTGAAAAAGTCAATTCAACTTGTTTTCGATCAATATTTTAGAGGATAACTCCGGTTGGGTCTCGCCTAGGTCTGGTATTTGCCCTCATCTGGCTCATACTTTCGCATTTTTCGCATACTTGTTGGCCAGATCCTGGATTTTTTTCTGGTTTGGATCACGTAGTCATGTGGTACCATATTGAAACAGTCAATTAACCCTGGATCGATGAATAATGTAGAGGATCACACCGGTTAGGTTTGTGTGAGTCCTGGTATTTGCAATCATCTGGCTTATACTTTCGCACTCTTCGCACACTTGTTGGCCAGTTCCTGGGCTTATTCTGGTTTGGATCACGCAGTAATGTGGTACAAGAATGAAACAATCAAATAAACCTGGCCCCGATCAATATTTTAAGGGATAACACCGTTTAGGTTTGTGTTAGGTCTGGAATTTGCAATCATCTGGCTTATACTTTCGCACTTTTCGCATACTTGTTGGCCAGATCCTGGGCTCTCTCTGGTTTGGATCACGTAGTTATGTGGTACCAGAATGAAACTGTCAATTAAACCTGGATTCGATCAATATTTTAGACGATCACACCGATTAGGTTTGTGTTAGGCCTGGTATTTGCAATCATCTGGCTCATACTTTCGCACTTTTCGCATGCTTGTTGTCCAGATCCTGTGCTTTTTCTGGTTGGGATTGTGTAGTTATGTGGTACCACACTAAACAGTCAATTAAACCTGACCTCGACCAATATTTTAAAGTATAACACCGGTTAGTTCACGTTTAGGTCTGGGATTTGCCCCTATCTGTCTCATACTTTCGCATTTTTCGCATTCTTGTTGGCCAGATCCTGGGCTTTTTCTGGTTTGGATCACGTAGTTATATGGTACCAGAATGAAACAGTCAACTAAACCTGGATTCGATCAATATTTTAGGGGATCACACCGTTTAGGTTTGTGTTAGGCCTGGTGTTTGCAATCATCTGGCTCATACTTTCGCATTCATCGCACACTTGTTGGCCAGATCCTGGTCTTTTTCTGGTTTGGATCTCGTAGTAATGTGGTAGCATACTGGAACCGTCAATTAAACGTGGCCCCGATCAATATTTTAAGGGATAACACCGTTTGGGTTTGTGTTAGGTCTGGAATTTGCAATCATCTGGCTCATACTTTCGCATTCTTCGCACACTTGTTGGCCAGATCCTGTGTTTCTTTCTGGTTTGGATCACGTAGTAATGTGGTACCAGATTGAAAAAGTCAATTCAACTTGGTTTCGATCAATATTTTAGAGGCTAACACCGTTTAGGTTTGTGTTAGGTCTGGTATTTGCAATCATCTGCCTGATACTTTCGCATTTTGCGCATACTTGTCGGCAGATACTGGGCTTTTTCTGGTTTCGATCACGTAGTAATGTGGTTCCAGATTGAAAAAGTCAATTCAACTTGTTTTCGATCAATATTTTAGAGGATAACTCCGGTTGGGTCTCGCCTAGGTCTGGTATTTGCCCTCATCTGGCTCATACTTTCGCATTTTTCGCATACTTGTTGGCCAGATCCTGGATTTTTTTCTGGTTTGGATCACGAAGTCATGTGGTACCATATTGAAACAGTCAATTAACCCTGGATCGATGAATAATGTAGAGGATCACACCGGTTAGGTTTGTGTGAGTCCTGGTATTTGCAATCATCTGGCTTATACTTTCGCACTCTTCGCACACTTGTTGGCCAGTTCCTGGGCTTATTCTGGTTTGGATCACGCAGTAATGTGGTACAAGAATGAAACAATCAAATAAACCTGGCCCCGATCAATATTTTAAGGGATAACACCGTTTAGGTTTGTGTTAGGTCTGGAATTTGCAATCATCTGGCTCATACTTTCGCATTCATCGCACACTTGTTGGCCAGATCCTGGTCTTTTTCTGGTTTGGATCTCGTAGTAATGTGGTAGCATACTGGAACCGTCAATTAAACGTGGCCCAGATCAATATTTTAAGGGATAACACCGTTTGGGTTTGTGTTAGGTCTGGAATTTGCAATCATCTGGCTCATACTTTCGCATTCTTCGCACACTTGTTGGCCAGATCCTGTGTTTCTTTCTGGTTTGGATCACGTAGTAATGTGGTACCAGATTGAAAAAGTCAATTCAACTTGGTTTCGATCAATATTTTAGAGGCTAACACCGTTTAGGTTTGTGTTAGGTCTGGTATTTGCAATCATCTGCCTGATACTTTCGCATTTTGCGCATACTTGTCGGCAGATACTGGGCTTTTTCTGGTTTCGATCACGTAGTAATGTGGTTCCAGATTGAAAAAGTCAATTCAACTTGTTTTCGATCAATATTTTAGAGGATAACTCCGGTTGGGTCTCGCCTAGGTCTGGTATTTGCCCTCATCTGGCTCATACTTTCGCATTTTTCGCATACTTGTTGGCCAGATCCTGGATTTTTTTCTGGTTTGGATCACGTAGTCATGTGGTACCATATTGAAACAGTCAATTAACCCTGGATCGATGAATAATGTAGAAGATCACACCGGTTAGGTTTGTGTGAGTCCTGGTATTTGCAATCATCTGGCTTATACTTTCGCACTCTTCGCACACTTGTTGGCCAGTTCCTGGGCTTATTCTGGTTTGGATCACGCAGTAATGTGGTACAAGAATGAAACAATCAAATAAACCTGGCCCCGATCAATATTTTAGAGGCTAACACCGTTTAGGTTTGTGTTAGGTCTGGTATTTGCAATCATCTGCCTGATACTTTCGCATTTTGCGCATACTTGTCGGCAGATACTGGGATTTTTCTGATTTCGATCACGTAGTAATGTGGTTCCAGATTGAAAAAGTCAATTCAACTTGTTTTCGATCAATATTTTAGAGGATAACTCCGGTTGGGTCTCGCCTAGGTCTGGTATTTGCCCTCCTCTGGCTCATACTTTCGCATTTTTCGCATACTTGTTGGCCAGATCCTGGATTTTTTTCTGGTTTGGATCACGTAGTCATGTGGTACCATATTGAAACAGTCAATTAACCCTGGATCGATGAATAATGTAGAGGATCACACCGGTTAGGTTTGTGTGAGTCCTGGTATTTGCAATCATCTGGCTTATACTTTCGCACTCTTCGCACACTTGTTGGCCATTTCCTGGGCTTATTCTGGTTTGGATCACGCAGTAATGTGGTACAAGAATGAAACAATCAAATAAACCTGGCCCCGATCAATATTTTAAGGGATAACACCGTTTAGGTTTGTGTTAGGTCTGGAATTTGCAATCATCTGGCTCATACTTTCGCACTTTTCGCATACTTGTTGGCCAGATCCTGGGCTCTCTCTGGTTTGGATCACGTAGTTATTTGGTACCAGAATGAAACTGTCAATTAAACCTGGATTCGATCAATATTATAGACGACCACACCGATTAGGTTTGTGTTAGGCCTGGTATTTGCAATCATCTGGCTCATACTTTCGCATTTTGCGCATACTTGTCGGCAGATACTGGGCTTTTTCTGGTTTCGATCACGTAGTAATGTGGTTCCAGATTGAAAAAGTTAATTCAACTTGTTTTCGATCAATATTTTAGAGGATAACTCCGGTTGGGTCTCGCCTAGGTCTGGTATTTGCCCTCATCTGGCTCATACTTTCGCATTTTTCGCATACTTGTTGGCCAGATCCTGGATTTTTTTCTGGTTTGGATCACGTAGTCATGTGGTACCATATTGAAACAGTCAATTAACCCTGGATCGATGAATAATGTAGGGGATCACACCGGTTAGGTTTGTGTGAGTCCTGGTATTTGCAATCATCTGGCTTATACTTTCGCACTCTTCGCACACTTGTTGGCCAGTTCCTGGGCTTATTCTGGTTTGGATCACGCAGTAATGTGGTACAAGAATGAAACAATCAAATAAACCTGGCCCCGATCAATATTTTAAGGGATAACACCGTTTAGGTTTGTGTTAGGCCTGGAATTTGCAATCATCTGGCTCATACCTTCGCATTCATCGCACACTTGTTGGCCAGATCCTGGTCTTTTTCTGGTTTGGATCTCGTAGTAATGTGGTAGCATACTGGAACCGTCAATTAAACGTGGCCCCGATCAATATTTTAAGGGATAACACCGTTTGGGTTTGTGTTAGGTCTGGAATTTGCAATCATCTGGCTCATACTTTCGCATTCTTCGCACACTTGTTGGCCAGATCCTGTGTTTCTTTCTGGTTTGGATCACGTAGTAATGTGGTACCAGATTGAAAAAGTCAATTCAACTTGGTTTCGATCAATATTTTAGAGGCTAACACCGTTTAGGTTTGTGTTAGGTCTGGTATTTGCAATCATCTGCCTGATACTTTCGCATTTTGCGCATACTTGTCGGCAGATACTGGGCTTTTTCTGGTTTCGATCACGTAGTAATGTGGTTCCAGATTGAAAAAGTCAATTCAACTTGTTTTCGATCAATATTTTAGAGGATAACTCCGGTTGGGTCTCGCCTAGGTCTGGTATTTGCCCTCATCTGGCTCATACTTTCGCATTTTTCGCATACTTGTTGGCCAGATCCTGGATTTTTTTCTGGTTTGGATCACGTAGTCATGTGGTACCATATTGAAACAGTCAATTAACCCTGGATCGATGAATAATGTAGAAGATCACACCGGTTAGGTTTGTGTGAGTCCTGGTATTTGCAATCATCTGGCTTATACTTTCGCACTCTTCGCACACTTGTTGGCCAGTTCCTGGGCTTATTCTGGTTTGGATCACGCAGTAATGTGGTACAAGAATGAAACAATCAAATAAACCTGGCCCCGATCAATATTTTAGAGGCTAACACCGTTTAGGTTTGTGTTAGGTCTGGTATTTGCAATCATCTGCCTGATACTTTCGCATTTTGCGCATACTTGTCGGCAGATACTGGGCTTTTTCTGGTTTCGATCACGTAGTAATGTGGTTCCAGATTGAAAAAGTCAATTCAACTTGTTTTCGATCAATATTTTAGAGGATAACTCCGGTTGGGTCTCGCCTAGGTCTGGTATTTGCCCTCATCTGGCTCATACTTTCGCATTTTTCGCATACTTGTTGGCCAGATCCTGGATTTTTTTCTGGTTTGGATCACGTAGTCATGTGGTACCATATTGAAACAGTCAATTAACCCTGGATCGATGAATAATGTAGAGGATCACACCGGTTAGGTTTGTGTGAGTCCTGGTATTTGCAATCATCTGGCTTATACTTTCGCACTCTTCGCACACTTGTTGGCCAGTTCCTGGGCTTATTCTGGTTTGGATCACGCAGTAATGTGGTACAAGAATGAAACAATCAAATAAACCTGGCCCCGATCAATATTTTAAGGGATAACACCGTTTAGGTTTGTGTTAGGTCTGGAATTTGCAATCATCTGGCTCATACTTTCGCACTTTTCGCATACTTGTTGGCCAGATCCTGGGCTCTCTCTGGTTTGGATCACGTAGTTATGTGGTACCAGAATGAAACTGTCAATTAAACCTGGATTCGATCAATATTTTAGACGACCACACCGATTAGGTTTGTGTTAGGCCTGGTATTTGCAATCATCTGGCTCATACTTTCGCACTTTTCGCATGCTTGTTGGCCAGATCCTGGGCTTTTTCTGGTTGGGATTGTGTAGTAATGTGGTACCACACAAAACAGTCAATTAAACCTGACCTCGACCAATATTTTAAAGTATAACACCGGTTAGTTCACGTTTAGGTCTGGGATTTGCCCCCATCTGTCTCATACTTTCGCATTTTTCGCATTCTTGTTGGCCAGATCCTGGGCTTTTTCTGGTTTGGATCACGTAGTTATATGGTACCAGAATGAAACAGTCAACTAAACCTGGATTCGATCAATATTTTAGGGGATCACATCGGATAGGTTTGTGTTAGGTCTGGTAGTTGCAATCATCTGGCTCATACTTTCGCATTCTTCCCATACTTATTGGCCAGATCTTGTGTTTCCTTCTCGTTTGGGTCACGCAGTAATGCGGTAACAGGCTGAAACAGCCAATTCAAATTGGTTTCGATCAATATTTTAGAGGATCACCCCGGTTAGGTTTGTGTTAGGTCTGGTATTTGCAACCATCTGGCTCATACCTCCGCACTTTCCGCATACTTGTTGGCCAGATCCTGGGCTTTTTCTGTTTTGGATCACGTAGTTCTGTGGTACCAGAATGAAACTGTCAATTAAACCTGGATTCGATCAATATTTTAGAGGATCACACCGTTTAGGTTTGTGTTAGGCCTGGAATTTGCAATCATCTGGCTCATACTTTCGCATTCATCGCACACTTGTTGGCCAGATCCTGGATTTTTTTCTGGTTTGGATCTCGTAGTAATGTGGTAGCATACTGGAACCGTCAATTAAACGTGGCCCCGATCAATATTTTAGAGGACCACACCGATTAGGTTTGTGTTAGGCCTGGTATTTGCAATCATCTGGCTTATACTTTCGCACTCTTCGCACACTTGTTGGCCAGTTCCTGGGCTTATTCTGGTTTGGATCACGCAGTAATGTGGTACAAGAATGAAACAATCAAATAAACCTGGCCCCGATCAATATTTTAAGGGATAACACCGTTTAGGTTTGTGTTAGGTCTGGAATTTGCAATCATCTGGCTCATACTTTCGCACTTTTCGCATACTTGTTGGCCAGATCCTGGGCTCTCTCTGGTTTGGATCACGAAGTTATGTGGTACCAGAATGAAACTGTCAATTAAACCTGGATTCGATCAATATTTTAGACGATCACACCGATTAGGTTTGTGTTAGGCCTGGAATTTGCAATCATCTGGCTCATACTTTCGCACTTTTCGCATACCTGTTGGCCAGATCCTGGTCTTTTTCTGGTTTGGATCTCGTAGTAATGTGGTAGCATATTGAAACAGTCAATTAAACGTGACCCCGATCAATATTTTAATGGATAACACCGTTTAGGTTTGTGTTAGGTCTGGAATTTGCAATCATCTGGCTCATACTTTCGCACTTTTCGCATACTTGTTGGCCAGATCCTGGGCTCTGTCTGGTTCCGATCACGTAGTTATGTGGTACCAGAATGAAACTGTCAATTAAACCTGGATTCGATCAATATTTTAGACGATCACACCGATTAGGTTTGTGTTAGGCCTGGTATTTGCAATCATCTGCCTCATACTTCCGCATCTTTCGCATACTTGTTGGCCAGATCCTGGACTTTTTCTCGTTTGGATATCGTAGTAATGATGTACCACACTGAAACAGTCTGTTCAACTTGGTTTCGATCAATATTTTAAAGGATAGCACCGTTTAGGTTTTTGCTAGGTCATGTATTTGCTATCATCTGGCACATACTTTCGCATTTCTCGCATGCTTGTTGGCCAGATCCTGTGTTTCCTTCTCGTTTGGGTCACGCAGTAATGCGGTAACAGTCTGAAACAGCCAATTCAACTTGGTTACGATCAGTATTTGATAGGATAACACCGTTTAGGTTTGTACCCGGTCTGGTATTTGCTGTCATCTGGTACATACTTTCGCATTTCTCGCATGCTTGTTGGCCAGATCCTGGGCTTTTTCTGGTTGGGATTGTGTAGTGATGTGGAACCACACTAAACAGTCAATTAAACCTGACCTGGATCAATATTTTAAAGTATAACACCGGTTTGTTCACGTTTAGGTCTGGGATTTGCCCCCATTTGTCTCATACTTTCGCATTTTTCGCCTTCTTGTTGGCCAGATCCTGGGCTTTTTCTGGTTTGGATCACGTAGTTATATGGTACCAGAATGAAACAGTCAACTAAACCTGGATTCAATCAATATTTTAGGTGATCACATCGGATAGGTTTGTGTTAGGTCTGGTAGTTGCAATCATCTGGCTCATACTTTCGCATTCTTCCCATACTTGTTGGCCAGATCCTGTGTTTCCTTCTCGTTTGGCTCACGCAGTAATGCGGTAACAGGCTGAAACAGCCAATTCAAATTGGTTTCGATCAATATTTTAGAGGATCACCCCGGTTTGGTTTGTGTTAGGCCTGGTATTTGCAATCATCTGGCTCATACATTCGCACTTTTCGCATACTTGTTGGCCAGATCCTGGTCTTTTTCTGGTTTGGATCACGTAGTTCTGTGGTACCAGAATAAAACTGTCAATTAAACCGGGATTCGATCAATATTTTAGACGATCACACCGGTTAGGCTTGTGTTAGGCCTGGTGTTTGCAAACATCTGGCTCGCACTTTCGCATTCATCCCACACTTGTTGGCCAGATCCTGGTCTTTTTCTGGTTTGGATCTCGTAGTAATGTGGTAGCATACTGAAACCGTCAATTAAACGTGGCCCCGATCAATATTTTAAGGGATAACACCGTTTAGGTTTGTGTTGGGTCTGGAATTTGCAATCATCTGGCTCATACTTTCGCACTTTTCGCATACTTGTTGGCCAGATCCTGGGCTCTTTCTGGTTTGGATCACGTAGATATGTGGTACCAGAATGGAACTGTCAATTAAACCTGGATTGGATCAATATTTTAGACGATCACACCGATTAGGTTTGTGTTAGGCCTGGTATTTGCAATCATCTGGCTCATACTTTCGCACGTTTCGCATACTTGTTGGCCAGATCCTGGGATTTTTCTGGTTTGTATCACGTAGTAATGTGGTACCAGAATGAAACTGTCAATTAAACCTGGATTCGATGAATATTTTGGAGGATCACACCGATTAGGTTTGTGTTAGGCCTGGTATTTGCAATCATCTTGCTCATACTTTCGCACTTTTCGCATACTTGTTGGCCAGATCCTGGGCTCTTTGTGGTTTGGATCACGTAGTTATGTGGTACCAGAATGAAACTGTCAATTAAACCTGGATTCGATCAATATATTAGACGATCACACCGATTAGGTTTGTGTTTGGCCTGGTATTTGCAATCATCTGGCTCATTCTTTCGCATTTCTCGCATGCTTGTTGGCCAGATCCGGGGCTTCTTCTGGTTGGGATTGTGTAGTAGTGTGGTACCACACTAAACAGTCAATTAAACCTGACCTGGATCAATATTTTAAAGTATAACACCGGTTAGTTCATGTTTAGGTCTGGGATTTGCCCTGATCTGGCTCATACTTTCGCATTTCTCGCATGCTTGTTGGCCAGATCCTGGGCTTTTTCTGGTTTGGATCACGTAGTAATATGTTACCAGAATGAAACAGTCAACTAAACCTGGATTCGATCAATATCTTAGGGGATCACACCGGATAGGTTTGTGTTAGGCCTGGTAGTTGCAATCATCTGGCTCATGCTTTCGCATTCTTCCCATACTTGATGGCCAGATCCTGGGTTTTTTCTGGTTTGGATCTCGTAGTAATGTGGTACCAGAATGAAACTGTCAATTAAACCTGGATTCGATCAATATTTTAGACGATCACACCGATTAGGTTTGTGTTAGGCCTGGTATTTGCAATCATCTGGCTCATACTTTCGCAATTTTCGCATACTTGTTGGCCAGATCCTGTGTTTCCTTCTCATTTGGCTCACGCAGTAATGCGGTAGCAGGCTGAAACAGCCAATTCAAATTGGTTTCGATCAATATTTTAGAGGATCACCCCGGTTTGGTTTGTGTTAGGCCTGGTATTTGCAATCATCTGGCTCATACATTCGCACTTTTCGCATACTTGTTGGCCAGATCCTGGTCTTTTTCTGGTTTGAATCACGTAGTTCTGTGGTACCAGAATAAAACTGTCAATTAAACCGGGATTCGATCAATATTTTAGACGATCACACCGGTTAGGCTTGTGTTAGGCCTGGTGTTTGCAAACATCTGGCTCACACTTTCGCATTCATCCCACACTTGTTGGCCAGATCCTGGTCTTTTTCTGGTTTGGATCTCGTAGTAATGTGGTAGCACACTGAAACCGTCAATTAAACGTGGCCCCGATCAATATTTTAAGGGATAACACCGTTTAGGTTTGTGTTAGGTCTGGAATTTGCAATCATCTGGCTCATACTTTCGCACTTTTCGCATACTTGTTGGCCAGATCCTGGGCTTTTTCTGGTTGGGATTGTGTAGTAGTGTGGTACCACACTAAACAGTCAATTAAACCTGACCTGGATCAATATTTTAAAGTATAACACCGGTTAGTTCATGTTTAGGTCTGGGATTTGCCCTGATCTGGCTCATACTTTCGCATTTCTCGCATGCTTGTTGGCCAGATCCTGGGCTTTTTCTGGTTTGGATCACGTAGTAATATGGTACCAGAATGAAACAGTCAACTAAACCTGGATTCGATCAATATCTTAGGGGATCACACCGGATAGGTTTGTGTTAGGCCTGGTAGTTGCAATCATCTGGCTCATGCTTTCGCATTCTTCCCATACTTGATGGCCAGATCCTGGGTTTTTTCTGGTTTGGATCTCGTAGTAATGTGGTACCAGAATGAAACTGTCAATTAAACCTGGATTCGATCAATATTTTAGACGATCACACCGATTAGGTTTGTGTTAGGCCTGGTATTTGCAATCATCTGGCTCATACTTTCGCAATTTTCGCATACTTGTTGGCCAGATCCTGTGTTTCCTTCTCATTTGGCTCACGCAGTAATGCGGTAACAGGCTGAAACAGCCAATTCAAATTGGTTTCGATCAATATTTTAGAGGATCACCCCGGTTTGGTTTGTGTTAGGCCTGGTATTTGCAATCATCTGGCTCATACATTCGCACTTTTCGCATACTTGTTGGCCAGATCCTGGTCTTTTTCTGGTTTGGATCACGTAGTTCTGTGGTACCAGAATAAAACTGTCAATTAAACCGGGATTCGATCAATATTTTAGACGATCACACCGGTTAGGCTTGTGTTAGGCCTGGTGTTTGCAAACATCTGGCTCACACTTTCGCATTCATCCCACACTTGTTGGCCAGATCCTGGTCTTTTTCTGGTTTGGATCTCGTAGTAATGTGGTAGCACACTGAAACCGTCAATTAAACGTGGCCCCGATCAATATTTTAAGGGATAACACCGTTTAGGTTTGTGTTAGGTCTGGAATTTGCAATCATCTGGCTCATACTTTCGCACTTTTCGCATACTTGTTGGCCAGATCCTGGGCTCTTTCTGGTTTGGATCACGTAGATATGTGGTACCAGAATGGAACTGTCAATTAAACCTGGATTCGATCAATATTTTAGACGATCACACCGATTAGGTTTGTGTTAGGCCTGGTATTTGCAATCATCTGGCTCATACTTTCGCACGTTTCGCATACTTGTTGGCCAGATCCTGGGCTCTTTCTGGTTTCGATCACGTAGTTATGTGGTACCAGAATGAAACTGTCAATTAAACCTGGATTCGATCAATATTTTAGACGATCACACCGATTAGGTTTGTGTTAGGCCTGGTATTTGCAATCATCTGCCTCATACTTTCGCATTCTTCCCATACTTACTGGCCAGATCTTGTGTTTCCTTCTCGTTTGGGTCACGCAGTAATGCGGTAACAGGCTGAAGCAGCCAATTCAAATTGGTTTCGATCAATATTTTAGAGGATCACCCCGGTTAGGTTTGTGTTAGGTCTGGTATTTGCAACCATCTGGCTCATACCTCCGCACTTTCCGCATACTTGTTGGCCAGATCCTGGGCTCTCTCTGGTTTGGATCACGTAGTTATTTGGTACCAGAATGAAACTGTCAATTAAACCTGGATTCGATCAATATTTTAGAGGATCACACCGT
The DNA here is from genome assembly GCF_051014445.1 of Colletes latitarsis. NCBI lineage: Eukaryota > Metazoa > Arthropoda > Insecta > Hymenoptera > Colletidae > Colletes > Colletes latitarsis. The sequence continues at coordinate 7,182,814 of NC_135137.1, forward strand.
TTAGGTTTGTGTTAGGCCTGGTGTTTGCAATCATCTGGCTCATACTTTCGCATTCATCGCACACTTGTTGGCCAGATCCTGGGCTCTCTCTGGTTTGGATCACGTAGTTATGTGGTACCAGAATGAAACTGTCAATTAAACCTGGATTCGATCAATATTTTAGACGATCACACCGATTAGGTTTGTGTTAGGCCTGGAATTTGCAATCATCTGGCTCATACTTTCGCACTTTTCGCATACCTGTTGGCCAGATCCTGGTCTTTTTCTGGTTTGGATCTCGTAGTAATGTGGTAGCATATTGAAACAGTCAATTAAGCGTGACCCCGATCAATATTTTAATGGATAACACCGTTTAGGTTTGTGTTAGGTCTGGAATTTGCAATCATCTGGCTCATACTTTCGCACTTTTCGCATACTTGTTGGCCAGATCCTGGGCTCTGTCTGGTTTCGATCACGTAGTTATGTGGTACCAGAATGAAACTGTCAATTAAACCTGGATTCGATCAATATTTTAGACGATCACACCGATTAGGTTTGTGTTAGGCCTGGTATTTGCAATCATCTGCCTCATACTTCCGCATCTTTCGCATACTTGTTGGCCAGATCCTGGACTTTTTCTCGTTTGGATATCGTAGTAATGATGTACCACACTGAAACAGTCTGTTCAACTTGGTTTCGATCAATATTTTAAAGGATAGCACCGTTTAGGTTTTTGCTAGGTCTTGTATTTGCTATCATCTGGCACATACTTTCGCGTTTCTCGCATGCTTGTTGGCCAGATCCTGTGTTTCCTTCTCGTTTGGGTCACGCAGTAATGCGGTAACAGTCTGAAACAGCCAATTCAACTTGGTTACGATCAGTATTTGATAGGATAACACCGTTTAGGTTTGTACCCGGTCTGGTATTTGCTGTCATCTGGTACATACTTTCGCATTTCTCGCATGCTTGTTGGCCAGATCCTGGACTTTTTCTGTTTGGGATTGTGTAGTAATGTGGAACCACACTAAACAGTCAATTCAACCTGACCTGGATCAATATTTTAAAGTATAACACCGGTTTGTTCACGTTTAGGTCTGGAATTTGCAATCATCTGGCTCATACTTTCGCACTTTTCGCATGCTTGTTGGCCAGATCCTGTGTTTCCTTCTCGTTTGGGTCACGCAGTAATGCGGTAACAGGCTGAATCAGCCAATTCAAATTGGTTTCGATCAATATTTAGGAGGATAACACCGTTTAGGTTTGTGCTCGGTCTGGTATTTGCTGTCATCTGGCACATACTTTCGCATTTCTCGCATGCTTGTTGGCCAGATCCTGGGCTTTTTCTGGTTGGGATTGTGTAGTAATGTGGAACCACACTAAACAGTCAACTAACCCTGGATTCGATCCATATTTTAGAGGATCACTCCGGTTAGGTTTGTGTTATGCCTGGTAATTGCAATCATCTGGCTCGTACTTTCGCATTTTTCGCATACTTGTTGGCCAGATCCAGAGCTTTTTCTGGTTGGGATTGTGTAGTAATGTGGTACCACACTAAACAGTCAATTAAACCTGACCTGGACCAATATTTTAAAGTATAACACCGGTTAGTTCATGTTTAGGTCTGCTATTTGCTCTGATCTGGCTCATACTTTCGCATTTCTCGCATGCTTGTTGGCCAGATCCTGGGCTTTTTCTAGTGTGGATCACGTAGTAATAAGGTACCATACTGAAACAGTCAATTAAACGTGGCCTCGAGCAATATTTTAAAGGATAACTCCGGTTGGGTCTCGTTTAGGTCTGGGATTTGCGCCCATCTGGCTTGTACTTTCGCATTCTTGGCACACTTGTGGGCCAGTTCCTGGGCTTTTTCTGGTTTGGATCACGTAGTAGTGTGGTACCAGACTGAAACAGCCAATTCAACTTGGTTTCGATCAATATTTTAGAGGATCACACCGATTAGGTTGGTGTTAGGCCTGGTATTTGCAATCATCTGGCTCATACTTTCGCACTCTTCGCATACTTGTTGGCCAGATCCTGGTCTTTTTCTGGTTTGGATCTCGTAGTAATGTGGTACCAGAATGAAAGAGTCAATTAAACGTGGCCACGATCAATATTTTAAAGGATAACTCCGGTTGGGTCTCGTCTAGGTCTGGTATTTACACGCATCTGGCTCATACATTCGCATTCTTCGCCTACTTGTTGGCCAGATCCTGTGTTTCTTTCTGGTTTGGATCACGTAGTAATGTGGTACCAGATTGAAAAAGTCAATTCAACTTGGTTTCGATCAATATTTTAGAGGATCACACCGGTTAGGTTTGTGTGAGGCCTGGTATTTGCAGTCATCAGGCTCATACTTTCGCATTATTCCGATACTCGTTGGCCAGATCCTGTCTTTCTTTCTGGTTCGGGTCACGCAGTAATGCGGTAACAGGCTGAAACAGCCAATTCAACTTGGTTTCGATCAATATTTAAGAGGATAACATCGTTTAGGTTTGTGTTAGGCCTGGTATTTGGAATCATCTGGCGCATACTATCGCATTCTTCGCATACCTGTTGGCCTGATCCTGGCCTGTTTCTGGTTTGGATCACGCACTAATGTGGTACAAAAATGAAACAGTCAATTAAACCTGGTTCCGATCAATATTTAAGAGGATAACACCGGTTAGGTTTGTGTTAGGCCAGGTGTTTGGAATCATCTGGGTCATACTTTCGCGTTCATCGCACACTTGTTGGCCAGATCCTGGACTTTTTCTAGTGTGGATCACGTAGTAATAAGGTACCATACTGAAACAGTCAATTAAACGTTGCCTCGAGCAATATTTTAAAGGATAACTCCGGTTGGGTCTCGTTTAGGTCTGGGATTTGCGCCCATCTGGCTTGTACTTTCGCATTCTTGGCACACTTGTGGGCCAGTTCCTGGGCTTTTTCTGGTTTGGATCACGTAGTAGTGTGGTACCAGACTGAAACAGCCAATTCAACTTGGTTTCGATCAATATTTTAGAGGATCACACCGATTAGGTTGGTGTTAGGCCTGGTATTTGCAATCATCTGGCTCATACTTTCGCACTCTTCGCATACTTGTTGGCCAGATCCTGGTCTTTTTCTGGTTTGGATCTCGTAGTAATGTGGTACCAGAATGAAAGAGTCAATTAAACGTGGCCACGATCAATATTTTAAAGGATAACTCCGGTTGGGTCTCGTCTAGGTCTGGTATTTACACGCATCTGGCTCATACATTCGCATTCTTCGCCTACTTGTTGGCCAGATCCTGTGTTTCTTTCTGGTTTGGATCACGTAGTAATGTGGTACCAGATTGAAAAAGTCAATTCAACTTGGTTTCGATCAATATTTTAGAGGATCACACCGGTTAGGTTTGTGTGAGGCCTGGTATTTGCAGTCATCAGGCTCATACTTTCGCATTATTCCGATACTCGTTGGCCAGATCCTGTCTTTCTTTCTGGTTCGGGTCACGCAGTAATGCGGTAACAGGCTGAAACAGCCAATTCAACTTGGTTTCGATCAATATTTAAGAGGATAACATCGTTTAGGTTTGTGTTAGGCCTGGTATTTGGAATCATCTGGCGCATACTATCGCATTCTTCGCATACCTGTTGGCCTGATCCTGGCCTGTTTCTGGTTTGGATCACGCACTAATGTGGTACAAAAATGAAACAGTCAATTAAACCTGGTTCCGATCAATATTTAAGAGGATAACACCGGTTAGGTTTGTGTTAGGCCAGGTGTTTGGAATCATCTGGGTCATACTTGCGCGTTCATCGCACACTTGTTGGCCAGATCCTGGACTTTTTCTGGTTTGGATCCCGTATTAATGTGGTACCAGAATGAAACTGCCAATTAAACTTGGATTCGATCAATATTTTAGACGATCACACCGATTAGGTTTGTGTTAGGCCTGGTATTTGCAATCATCTGGCTCATACTTTCGTATTTTTCGCATACTTGTTAGCCACTTCCTGGGCTTTTTCTAGTTTGGATCGCGTAGTAATATGGTACCAGAATGAAGCAGTCAACTAAATCTGGATTCGATCAATATTCTAGAGGATAACTCCGGTTAGGTTTGAGTTAGGTATGGTATTTGCAATCATCTGGCTCATACCTTCGCACTTTTCGCATACTTTTTGGCCAGATCCTGGGCTTTTTCTGGTTTGGATCTCGTAGTAATGCGTTACCATACTGAAACAGACAATTAAACTTGTCCTCGAGCAATATTTTAAAGGATAACTCCGGTTGGGTCTCGTTTATGTCTGGGATTTGCGCCCATCTGGCTTGTACTTTCGCATTCTTGGCACACTTGTTGGCCAGTTCCTGGGCTTTTTCTGGTTTGGATCACGTAGTAGTGTGGTACCAGACTGAAACAGCCAATTCAACTTGGTTTCGATCAATATTTTAGAGGATCACACCGATTAGGTTTGTGTTAGGCCTGGTATTTGGAATCATCTGGCGCATACTATCGCATTCTTCGCATACCTGTTGGCCTGATCCTGGCCTGTTTCTGGTTTGGATCACGCACTAATGTGGTACAAAAATGAAACAGTCAATTAAACCTGGTTCCGATCAATATTTAAGAGGATAACACCGGTTAGGTTTGTGTTAGGCCAGGTGTTTGCAATCATCTGGGTCATACTTTCGCGTTCATCGCACAGTTGTTGGCCAGATCCTGTGCTTTTTCAGGTTTGTATCACGTAGTAATGCGGTTCCACACTGAAGCAGTCAGTTGATCCTGTTTTCGATCAATATTTTAAAGTATAACACCGGTTGGTTCACGTTTAGGTCTCGGTTTTGCCCTCATCTGTCTCATACTTTCGCATTCTTCGCATACCTGTTGGCCTGATCCTGGGCTTTTTCTGGTTTGGATCACGCAGCAATGTGGTACCAGAATGAAACAGTCAATTAAACCTGGTTTCGATGAATATTTTGGATGATAGGACCGTTTAGGTTTGTGTTAGGTTTGGTTTTTGCAATCATCTGGCTCATACTTTCGCATTCTTCGCACACTTGTCCGCCAAATCCTGTGCTTTTTCAGGTTTGTATCACGTAGTAATGCGGTTCCACACTGAAGCAGTCAGTTGATCCTGATTTCGATTAATATTTTAACGGATAACTCCGGTTGGGTCTCGCCTAGGACTGGTATAACCAATCATCTGGCCCATACTTTCGCATTTTTCGCATACTTCTTGGCCATATCCTGGGCTTTTTCTGGTTTGGATCACGTAGTAATGTGGTACCGCAATGAAACTGTCAACTAAACCTGGATTCGATCAATATTTTAGAGGATCACACAGGTTAGGTTTGTGTTAGGTCTGGTATTTGCAATCACCTGGCTCGTACTTTCGCATTCTTCGCATACTTGTTGGCCAGATCCTGGACATTTTCTGGTTTGTATCACGTAGTAATGCTGTTCCACACAGAAGCAGTCAGTTGATCCTGTTTTCGATCAATATTTTAAAGTATAACACCGGTTAGTTCATGTTTAGGTCTGGGATTTGCCCTGATCTGGCTCATACTTACGCACTCTTCGCATACTTGTTGGCCAGATCCTGGACTTTTTCTGGTTTGGATCTCGTAGTAATGTGGTAACAGACTGAAACAGTCAATTCAACTTGGTTTCGATCAATATTTTAGAGGGTAAAACCTTTTAGGTTTGTGTTAGGTCTGGTATTTGCAATCATCTGCCTCATACTTTCGAATTTCTCGCATGCTTGTTGGCCAGATCCTGGGCTTTTTCTGGTTGGGATTGTGTAGTAATGTGGTACCACACTAAACAGTCAATTAAACCTGACCTGGATCAATATTTTAAAGTATAACACCGGTTAGTTCATGTTTAGGTCTGGGATTTGCCCTGATGTGGCTCATACTTTCGCATTTTTCGCATGCTTGTTGGCCACATCCTGGGCTTTTCCTAGTTTGGATCACGTAGTAATATGGTACCAGACTGAAACAGTCAATTCAACTTGGTTTCGATCAATATTTTAGAGGATAACACCCTTTAGGTTTGTGTTAGGTCTGGTATTTGCAATCATCAGGCTCATAGTTTCGCACTTTTCGCATACTTGTTGGCCAGATCCTGGGCTTTTTCTGGTTTGGATCTCGTAGTAATGTGGTACCACACTGAAACAGTCAATTCAACTTGGTTTCGATCAATATTTTAGAGGATCACACCTTTTAGGTTTGTGTTAGGTCTGGTATTTGCAATCATCTGCCTCATACTTTCGCATTTCTCGCATGCTTGTTGGCCTGATCCTTGGCTTTTTCTGGTTGGGATTGTGCAGTAATGTGGAACCACACTAAACAGTCAATTAAACCTGACCTCGATCAATATTTTAAAGTATAACACCGGTTAGTTCATGTTTAGGTCTGGGATTTGCCCTGATGTGGCTCATACTTTCGCATTTTTCGCATGCTTGTTGGCCACATCCTGGGCTTTTCCTAGTTTGGATCACGTAGTAATATGGTACCAGACTGAAACAGTCAATTCAACTTGGTTTCGATCAATATTTTAGAGGATAACACCCTTTAGGTTTGTGTTAGGTCTGGTATTTGCAATCATCAGGCTCATAGTTTCGCACTTTTCGCATACTTGTTGGCCAGATCCTGGGCTTTTTCTGGTTTGGATCTCGTAGTAATGTGGTACCACACTGAAACAGTCAATTCAACTTGGTTTCGATCAATATTTTAGAGGATCACACCGATTAGGTTTGTGTTAGGCCTGGTATTTGCAATCATCTGGCTCATACTTTCGCACTCTTCGCATACTTGTTGGCCAGATCCTGTGTTTTTTTCTAGTTGGGATCACGTAGTAATGTGGTACCAGAATAGAACTGTCAATTAAACCTGGATTCGATCAATATTTTAGACGATCACACCGGTTAGGCTTGTGTTAGGCCTGGTGTTTGCAATCATCTGGCTCATACTTTCACATTCTTCCCATACTTGTTGGCAGATCCTGTGTTTTTTTCTGGTTGGTATCACGTAGTAATGTGGTAACAGACTGAAGCAGTCAATTCAACTTGGTTTCGATCAATATTTTAGAGGATAACACCTTTTAGGTTTGTGTTAGGTCTGGTATTTGCAATCATCTGCCTCATACTTTCGCATTTCTCGCATGCTTGTTGGCCTGATCCTGGGCTTTTTCTGGTTGGGATTGTGTAGTAATGTGGTACCACACTAAACAGTCAATTAAACCTGACCTGGATCAATATTTTAAAGTATAACACCGGTTAGTTCATGTTTAGGTCTGGGATTTGCCCTCATCTGGCTCATACTTTCGCACTTTTCGCATACTTGTTGGCCAGATCCTGTGTTTCCTTCTCGTTTGGGTCACGCAGTAATGCGGTAACAGGCTGAAACAGCCAATTCAAATTGGTTTCGATCAATATTTAGGAGGATAACACCGTTTAGGTTTGTGCTCGGTCTGGTATTTGCTGTCATCTGGCAAATATTTTCGCATTTCTCGCATGCTTGTTGGCCAGATCCTTGGCTTTTTCTGGTTGGGATTGTGCAGTAATGTGGAACCACACTAAACAGTCAATTAAACCTGACCTCGATCAATATTTTAAAGTATAACACCGGTTAGTTCATGTTTAGGTCTGGGATTTGCCCTCATCTGGCTCATACTTTCGCACTTTTCGCATACTTGTTGGCCAGATCCTGTGTTTCCTTCTCGTTTGGGTCACGCAGTAATGCGGTAACAGGCTGAAACAGCCAATTCAAATTGGTTTCGATCAATATTTAGGAGGATAACACCGTTTAGGTTTGTGCTCGGTCTGGTATTTGCTGTCATCTGGCACATATTTTCGCATTTCTCGCATGCTTGTTGGCCAGATCCTTGGCTTTTTCTGGTTGGGATTGTGCAGTAATGTGGAACCACACTAAACAGCCAATTAAACCTGACCTCGATCAATATTTTAAAGTATAACACCGGTAAGTTCACGTTTAGGTCTGGGATTTGCCCTGATGTGGCTCATACTTTCGCATTTTTCGCATGCTTGTTGGCCGCATCCTGGGCCTTTTCTAGTTTGGATCACGTAGTAATATGGTACCAGAATGAAACAGTCAACTAAACCTGGATTTGATCAATATTCTAGAGGATAACACCGGTTAGGTTTGAGTTAGGTGTGGTATTTGCAATCATCTGGCTCATACTTTCGCACTCTTCGCATACTTGTTGGCCAGATCCTTGTCTTTTTCTGTTTTGGGTCTCGTAGTAATGTGGTACCAGAATGAAACAGTCAATTAAACGTGGCCTCGATCAATATTTTAAAGGATAACTCCGGTTGTGTCTCGTCTAGGTCTGGTATTTACCCGCATCCGGCTCATACATTCGCATTCTTCGCCTACTTGTTGGCCAGATCCTGTGTTTCTTTCTGGTTTGGATCACGTAGTAATGTGGTACCAGATTGAAAAAGTCAATTCAACTTGGTTTCGATCAATAGTTTAGAGTATCACACCGGTTAGGTTTGTGTGAGGCCTGGTGTTTGCAGTCATCAGGCTCATAATTTCGCATTCTTCCCATACTTGTTGGCCAGATCCTGTCTTTCTTTCTGGTTTTGGTCACGCAGTAATGCGGTAACAGGCTGAAACAGCCAATTCAACTTGGTTTCGATCAATATTTAAGAAGATAACACCGTTTAGGTTTGTGTTAGGCCTGGTATTTGGAATCATCTGGCGCATACTTTCGCATTCTTCGCATACCTGTTGGCCTGATCCTGGCCTGTTTCTGGTTTGGATCACGCACTAATGTGGTACAAAAATGAAACAGTTAATTAAACCTGGTTCCGATCAATATTTAAGAGGATAACACCGGTTAGGTTTGTGTTAGGCCAGGTGTTTGCAATCATCTGGGTCATACTTTCGCGTTCATCGCACACTTGTTGGCCAGATCCTGGACTTTTTCAGGTTTGGATCACGTAGTAATGCGGTTCCACACTGAAGCAGTCAGTTGATCCTGTTTTCGATCAATATTTTAAAGTATAACACCGGTTGGTTCACGTTTAGGACTGGGTTTTGCCCTCACCTGTCTCATACTTTCGCATTCTTCGCATACCTGTTGGCCTGATCCTGGGCTTTTTCTGGTTTGGATCACGCAGCAATGAGGTACCAGAATGGAACAGTCAATTAAACCTGGTTTCGATGAATATTTTGGATGATAGGACCGCTTAGGTTTGTGTTAGGTTTGGTATTTGCAATCATCTGGATCATACTTTCGCATTCTTCGCACACTTGTTCGCCAAATCCTGTGCTTTTTTCTAGTTGGGATCACGTAGTAATGTGGTACCAGACTGAAACAGTCAATTCAACTTGGTTTCGATCAATATTTTAGAGGATAACACCTTTTAGGTTTGTGTTAGGTCTGGTATTTGCAATCATCTGCCTCATACTTTCCCATTTCTCGCATGCTTGTTGGCCTGATCCTGGGCTTTTTCTGGTTGGGATTGTGTAGTAATGTGGAACCACACTAAACAGCCAATTAAACCTGACCTCGATCAATATTTTAAAGTATAACACCGGTAAGTTCACGTTTAGGTCTGGGATTTGCCCTGATGTGGCTCATACTTTCGCATTTTTCGCATGCTTGTTGGCCGCATCCTGGGCCTTTTCTAGTTTGGATCACGTAGTAATATGGTACCAGATTGAAACAGTCAACTAAACCTGGATTCGCTCAATATTGACGAGGATAACAACGTCTATGTTTGTGTTAGGTCTGGTATTTGCAATAATCTGGTGCATACCTTCGCATTTCTCGCATGCTTGTTGGCCAGATCCTGGGCTTTTTCAGGTCTGGATCACGTAGTAATGTGGTACCAGAATGAAACAGTCTACTAAACCTGGATCCGATCAATATTTAAGAGGATAACACCGTTTTGGTTTGTGTTAGGCCTGGTATTTGCTATCATCTGGTGCATACTTTCGCATTTCTCGTATGCTTGTTGGCCAGATCCTGGGCTCGTTCTGGTTGGGATTGTGTAGTAATGTGGTACTACACTAAACAGTCAATTAAACCTGACCTCGATCAATATTTTAAAGTATAACACCGTTTAGTTCACGTTTAGGTCTAGGATTTGCCCTCATCTGTCTCATACTTTCGCATTCTTCGCATACCTGTTAGGCTGGTCGTGGGCTTTTTCTGGTTTGGATCACGCAGTACTGTGGTACCAGACTGAAACAACCAATTCAACTTGGTTTCGATCAATATTTAAGAGGACAACACCGTTTAGGTTTGTGGTAGGTCTGGTATTTGCAATCATCTGTCTCATACTTTCGCATTTCTCGTATGATTGTTGGCCAGATCCTGGGCTTTCTCTGGTTGGGATTGTGTTGTAATTTGGTACCACACCAAACACTCAAATAAACCTGACCTGGATCAATATTTTGAAGTATAACACCGGTTAGTTCACGTTTACGTCTGGGATTTGCCCTCATCTGGCTCATTCTTTCGCATTGTCTGCATTCTTGTCGGCCAGATCCTGGGCTTTTTCTAGTTTGGATCACGTAGTAATACGGTACCAGAATAAAACAGTCAACTAAACCTGGATTCGAGCAATATTTTAGAGGATCACACCGTTTAGGTTTGTGTTAGGCCTGGTATTTGCAATCATCTGGCTCATACTTTCGCATTTCTCGCATGCTTGTTGGCCAGATCCTGGGCTTTTTCTGGTTTGGATCACGTAGTAATACGGTACCAGAATGAAAGAGTCAACTAAACCTGGATTCGATCAATATTTTAGACGATCACACCGATTAGGTTTGTGTTAGGCCTGGTATTTGCAATCATCTGGCTCATACTTTCGCACTCTTCGCATACTTGTTGGCCAGATCCTGGACTTTTTCTGGTTCGGATCTCGTAGTAATGTGGTACCACACTGAAACAGTCAATTCAACTTGGTGTCGATCAATATTTTACAGGATAACACCGTTTAGGTTTGTGTTAGGTCTGGTATTTGCAATCATCTGGCTCATACATTCGCGTTCTTCGCACACTTGTTGGCCAGATCCTGGGCGTTTTCTGGTTTGGATCACATTGTAGTGTGGTTCGTGACAGAAGCAGCCAATTCAACTTGGTTTCGATCAATATTTAAGAGGATAACACCGTTTAGGTTTGTGTTAGGCCTGGTAGTTGCAATCATCTGGTTCATACATTCGCATTCTTCGCACACTTGTTGGCCAAATCCTGGACTTTTTCTGGGTTGGGTCTCGTAGTAATGTGGTACCACACTGAAACAGTCAATTAAACCTGGATTCGATGAATATTTTAGACGATTACACCGGTTAGGTTTGTGCTAGGTCTTGTATTTGCTATCATCTGGCTCATACTTTCGCATTTCTCGCATGCTTGTTGGCCAGATCCTGGGCTTTTTCTGGTTTGGAACACGCACTAATGTGGTACAAAAATGAAACAGTCAATTAAACCTGGTTCCGATCAATATTTAAGAGGATCACACCGATTAGGTTTGTGTTAGACCTGGTATTTGCCCTGATCTGGCTCATACATTCGCATTTCTCGCATGGTTGTTGGCCAGATCCTGGACTTTTTCTGGTTTGTATCACGTAGTAATGCGGTTCCACACTGAAGCAGTCAGTTGATCCTGTTTTCGATCAATATTTTAAAGTATAACACCGGTTGGTTCACGTTTAGGTCTGGGTTTTGCCCTCACCTATCTCATACTTTCGCATTCTTCGCATACCTGTTGGCCTGATCCTGGCCTGTTTCTGGTTTGGAACACGCACTAATGTGGTACAAAAATGAAACAGTCAATTAAACCTGGTTCCGATCAATATTTAAGAGGATAACACCGTTTAGGTTTGTGTTAGGCCTGGTATTTGCTATCATCTGGTGCATACTTTCGCATTTCTCGTATGCTCGTTGGCCAGATCCTGGGCTCTTTCTGGTTGGGATTGTGTAGTAATGTGGTGCCACACTAAACAGTCAATTAAACCTGACCTCGAACAAGAAAAACGCCGATTGGTTCACGTTTTGGTCTGGGATTTGCCCTCATCTGTCTCATACTTTCGAATTCTTCGCATACCTATTGGCCTGATCCTGGGCTTTTCCTGGTTTGTATCACGTAGTAATGTGGTACCAGAATGAAACTGTCAATTAAACCTGGATTCGATCAATATTTTAGACGATCACACCGATTAGGTTTGTGTTAGACCTGGTATTTGCAATCATCTTGCTCATACTTTCGCATTTCTCGCATGCTTGTTGGCCTGATCCTGGACTTTTTCTGGTTTGTATCACGTAGTAATGCGGTTCCACACTGAAGCAGTCAGTTGGTCCTGTTTTCGATCAATATTTTAAAGTATAACACCGGTTAGTTCACGTTTAGGTCTGGGATTTGCCCTCATCTGGCTCATTCTTTCGCATTGTCTGCATTCTTGTTGGCCAGATTCTGGGCTTTTTCTAGTTTGGATCACGTAGTAATACGGTACCAGAATAAAACAGTCAACTAAACCTGGATTCGATCAATATTTTAGACGATCACACCGATTAGGTTTGTGTTAGGCCTGGTATTTGCAATCATCTGGCTCATACTTTCGCATTTCTCGCATGCTTGTTGGCCAGATCCTGGGCTTTTTCTGGTTTGGATCACGTAGTAATACGGTACCAGAATGAAACAGTCAACTAAACCTGGATTCGATCAATATTTTAGACGATCACACCGATTAGGTTTGTGTTAGGCCTGGTATTTGCAATCATCTGGCTCATACTTTCGCATTTTTCGCATACTTGTTGGCCAGATCCTGGACTTTGTCTGGTTTGGATCTCGTAGTAATGTGGTACCACACTGAAACAGTCAATTCAACTTGGTTTCGATCAATATTTTACAGGATAACACCCTTTAGGTTTGTGTTAGGTCAGGAATTTGCAATCATCTGGCTCATACTGTCGCATTCTTCCCAAACTTGTTGGCCAGATCCTGGGCTTTTTCTGGTTTGGACCACGTAGTAATGTGGTACCAGCATGAAACTGTCAACTAAACCTGGATTCGATCAATATTTTAGGGGATCACAACGGATAGGTTTGTGTTAGGCCTGGTGTTTGCAATCATCTGGCTCATACTTTCGCATTCATCGCACACTTGTTGGCCAGATCCTGGACTTTTTCTGGTTCGGATCTCGTAGTAATGTGGTAGCATACTGAAACAGTCAATTAAACGTGGCCCCGATCAATATTTTAAGGGATAACTCCGGTTGGGTCTCGTTTAGGTCTGGGATTTGCCCTCATCTGGCTTATACTTTTGCATTCTTCGCCTCCTTGTTGGCCAGATCCTGTGTTTCTTTCTGGTTTGGATCACGTAGTAATGTGGTACCAGATTGAAAAAGTCAATTCAACTTGGTTTCGATCAATATTTTAGAGGATCACACCGGTTAGGTTTGTGTGAGGCCTGCTATTTGCAGTCATCGGGCTCATAATTTCGCATTCTTCCCATACTTGTTGGCCAGATCCTGTGTTTCTTTCTGGTTTGGGTCACGCAGTAATGCGGTAACAGGCTGAAACAGCCAATTCAACTTGGTTTCGATCAATATTTAAGAGGATAACACCGTTTAGGCTTGTGTTAGGTCTGGTATTTGCCCTCATCTGTCTCATACTTTCGCATTCATCGCATACCTGTTGGCCTGATCCTGGGCTGCATCTGGTTTGGATTAAGCGGTAATGTGGTACAGGAATGAAACAATCAATTAAACCTGGTTCCGATCAATATTTAAGAGGATAACACCGGTTAGGTTTGTGTTAGGCCAGGTGTTTGCAATCATCTGGGTCATACTTTCGCGTTCATCGCACACTTGTTGGCCAAACCCTGGACTTTTTCTGGTTTGTATCACGTAGTAATGCGGTTCCACACTGAAGCAGTCAGTTGATCCTGTTTTCGATCAATATTTTAAAGTATAACACCGGTTGGTTCACGTTAAGTTCTGGGTTTTGCCCTCATCTGTCTCATACTTTCGCATTCTTCGCATACCTGTTGGCCTGATCCTGGGCTTTTTCTGGTTTGGATCACGCAGCAATGTGGTACCAGAATGAAACAGTCAATTAAACCTGGTTTCGATGAATATTTTGGATGATAGGACCGTTTAGGTTTGTGTTAGGTTTGGTATTTGCAATCATCTGGCTCATACTTTCGCATTCTTCGCACACTTGTCCGCCAAATCCTGTGCTTTTTCAGGTTTGTATCACGTAGTAATGCGGTTCCACACTGAAGCAGTCAGTTGATCCTGATTTCGATTAATATTTTAACGGATAACTCCGGTTGGGTCTCGCCTATGACTGGTATAACCAATCATCTGGCCCATACTTTCGCATTTTTCGCATACTTCCTGGCCAGATCCTGGGCTTTTTCTGGTTTGGATCACGTAGTAATATGGTACCAGAATGAAACAGTCAACTAAACCTGGATTCGATCAATATTGACGATGATAACACCGTTTATGTTTGTGTCAGGTCTGGTATTTGCAATCATCTGGTGCATACTTTCGCATTTCTCGCATGCTTGTTGGCCAGATCCTGGGCTTTTTCTGGTTTGGGTCACGTAGTAATGTGGTACCAGAATGAAACAGTCAACTAAACCTGGATCCGATCAATATTTAAGAGGATAACACCGTTTAGGTTTGTGTTAGGCCTGGTATTTGCTATCATCTGGTGCATACTTTCGCATTTCTCGCATGCTTGTTGGCCAGATCCTGGACTTTTTCTGGTTTGTATCACGTAGTAATGCGGTTCCACACTGAAGCAGTCAGTTGATCCTGTTTTTGATCAATATTTTAAAGTATAACACCGGTTAGTTCACGTTTAGGTCTGGGATTAGCACTCATCTGGCTCATACTTTCGCATTTATCGCATACTTGTTGGCCAGATCCTGGGCTTTTTCTAGTTTGGATCACGTAGAAATATGGTACCAGAATGGAACAGTCAACTAAACCTGGATTCGATCAATACTTTAGAGGATCTCACCAGTTTGGTTTGTGTTAGGCCTGGTATTTGCAATCATCTGGCTCATACTTTCGCATTTTTCGCGTACTTGTTGGCCAGATCCTGGGATTTTTCTGGTTTGTATCACGTAGTAATGTGGTACCAGAATGAAACAGTCAACTAAACCTGGATTCGATCAATATTTTAGAGGATAACACCAGTTAGGTTTGTGTTAGGCCTGGTATTTGCAATCATCTGGCTCATACTTTCGCATTTTTCGCATACTTGTTGGCCAGATCCTGGGATTTTTCTGGTTTGTATCACGTAGTAATGTGGTACCGGAATGAAACAGTCAATTCAACTTGGTTTCGATCAATATTTTAGAGGATAACACCTTTTAGGTTTGTGTTAGGTCTGGTATTTGCAATCATCTGCCTCATACTTTCGCATTATTCGCATACTTATCGGCCAGATCCTGGGCTTTTTCTGGTTTGTATCACGTAGTAATGCGGTTCCACACTGAAGCAGTCAGTTGATCGTGATTTCGATCAATATTTTAACGGATAACTCCGGTTGGGTCTCGCTTAGGACTGGTAAATGCAATCATCCTGCTCTTACTTTCGCATTTTTCGCACACTTCTTGGCCAGATCCTGGGCATTTTCTGATTTGGATCACGTAGTAATATGGTTCCAGAATGAAACAGTCAACTAAACCTGGATTCGATCAATATTTTACAGGATCACACCGGTTCGGTTTGTGTTAGGTCTGGTATTTGCAATCATCTGGCTCATACTTTCGCACTCTTCGAATACTTGTTGGCCTGATCCTGGGCTTTTTCTGGTTGGGATTGTGTAGTAATGTGGTACTACACTAAACAGTCAATTAAACCTGACCTGGATCAATATTTTAAAGTATAACACCGGTTAGTTCATCTTTAGGTCTGGGATTTGCCCTCATCTGGCTCATACTTTCGCACTTTTCGCATACTTGTTGGCCAGATCCTGTGTTTCCTTCTCGTTTGGGTCACGCAGTAATGCGGTAACAGGCTGAAACAGCCAATTCAAATTGGTTTCGATCAATATTTAGGAGGATAACACCGTTTAGGTTTGTGCTCGGTCTGGTATTTGCTGTCATCTGGCACATATTTTCGCATTTCTCGCATGCTTGTTGGCCAGATCCTTGGCTTTTTCTGGTTGGGATTGTGCAGTAATGTGGAACCACACTAAACAGTCAATTAAACCTGACCTGGATCAATATTTTAAAGTATAACACCGGTTAGTTCATGTTTAGGTCTGGGATTTGCCCTGATGTGGCTCATACTTTCGCATTCTTCCCATACTTGTTGGCCAGATCCTGTCTTTCTTTCTGGTTTGGGTCACGCAGTAATGCGGTAACAGGCTGAAACAGCCAATTCAACTTGGTTTCGATCAATATTTAAGAGGATAACACCGTTTAGGTTTGTGTTAGGCCTGGTATTTGCAATCATCTGGCTCATACTTTCGCATTCTTCGCATACCTGTTGGCCTGATCCTGGCCTGTTTCTGGTTTGGAACACGCACTAATGTGGTACAAAAATGAAACAGTCAATTAAACCTGGTTCCGATCAATATTTAAGAGGATCACACCGATTAGGTTTGTGTTAGACCTGGTATTTGCCCTGATCTGGCTCATACATTCGCATTTCTCGCATGGTTGTTGGCCAGATCCTGGACTTTTTCTGGTTTGTATCACGTAGTAATGCGGTTCCACACTGAAGCAGTCAGTTGATCCTGTTTTCGATCAATATTTTAAAGTATAACACCGGTTGGTTCACGTTTAGGTCTGGGTTTTGCCCTCACCTGTCTCATACTTTCGCATTCTTCGCATACCTGTTGGCCTGATCCTGGGCTTTTTCTGGTTTGGATCACGCAGCAATGTGGTACCAGAATGGAACAGTCAATTCAACTTGGTTTCGATCAATATTTTAGAGGATAACTCCCTTTAGGTTTGTCTTAGGTCTGGTATTTGCAATCATCTGGCTCATACTTTCGCATTCTTCGCACACTTGTTCGCCAAATCCTGTGCTTTTTTCTAGTTGGGATCACGTAGTAATGTGGTACCAGACTGAAACAGTCAATTCAACTTGGTTTCGATCAATATTTTAGAGGATAACACCCTTTAGGTTTCTGTTAGGTCTGGTATTTGCAATCATCAGGCTCATAGTTTCGCACTTTTCGCATACTTGTTGGCCAGATCCTGGGCTTTTTCTGGTTTGGATCACGTAGTGATGTGGTAACAGACTGAAACAGTCAATTCAACTTGGTTTCGATCAATATTTTAGAGGATAACACCTTTTAGGTTAGTGATAGGTCTGGTACTTGCAATCATCTGCCTCATACTTTCGCATTTCTCGCATGCCAGTTGGCCAGATCCTGGGCTTTTTCTGGTTGGGATTGTGTAGTAATGTGGTACCACACTAAACAGTCAATTAAACCTGACCTGGATCAATATTTTAAAGTATAACACCGGTTAGTTCATGTTTAGGTCTGGGATTTGCCCTGATGTGGCTCATACTTTCGCATTTTTCGCATGCTTGTTGGCCACATCCTGGGCTTTTTCTAGTTTGGATCACGTAGTAATATGGTACCAGACTGAAACAGTCAATTCAACTTGGTTTCGATCAATATTTTAGAGGATAACACCCTTTAGGTTTGTGTTAGGTCTGGTATTTGCAATCATCAGGCTCATAGTTTCGCACTTTTCGCATACTTGTTGGCCAGATCCTGGGCTTTTTCTGGTTTGGATCTCGTAGTAATGTGGTACCACACTGAAAGAGTCAATTCAACTTGGTTTCGATCAATATTTTAGAGGATAACACCTTTTAGGTTTGTGTTAGGTCTGGTATTTGCAATCATCTGCCTCATACTTTCGCAATTCTCGCATGCTTGTTGGCCTGATCCTGGGCTTTTTCTGGTTGGGATTGTGCAGTAATGTGGAACCACACTAAACAGTCAATTAAACCTGACCTCGATCAATATTTTAAAGTATAACACCGGTTAGTTCATGTTTAGGTCTGGGATTTGCCCTCATCTGCCTCATACTTTCGCACTTTTCGCATACTTCTTGGCCAGATCCTGTGTTTCCTTCTCGTTTGGGTCACGCAGTAATGCGGTAACAGGCTGAAACAGCCAATTCAAATTGGTTTCGATCAATATTTAGGAGGAAAACACCGTTTAGGTTTGTGCTCGGTCTGGTATTTGCTGTCATCTGGCACATATTTTCGCATTTCTCGCATGCTTGTTGGCCAGATCCTTGGCTTTTTCTGGTTGGGATTGTGCAGTAATGTGGAACCACACTAAACAGTCAATTAAACCTGACCTCGATCAATATTTTAAAGTATAACACCGGTAAGTTCACGTTTAGGTCTGGGATTTGCCCTGATGTGGCTCATACTTTCGCATTTTTCGCATGCTTGTTGGCCACATCCTGGGCCTTTTCTAGTTTGGATCACGTAGTAATATGGTACCAGAATGAAACAGTCAACTAAACCTGGATTCGATCAATATTCTAGAGGATAACACCGGTTAGGTTTGAGTTAGGTGTGGTATTTGCAATCATCTGGCTCATACTTTCGCACTTTTCGCATACTTGTTGGCCAGATCCTGGGATTTTTCTGGTTTGTATCACGTAGTAATGCGGTGCCACACTGAAGCAGTCAGTTGATCCTGTTTTCGATCAATATTTTAAAGTATAACACCGGTTGGTTCACGTTTAGGTCTGGGTTTTGCCCTCACCTGTCTCATACTTTCGCATTCTTCGCATACCTGTTGGCCTGATCCTGGGCTTTTTCTGGTTTGGATCACGCAGCAATGAGGTACCAGAATGGAACAGTCAATTAAACCTGGTTTCGATGAATATTTTGGATGATAGGACCGCTTAGGTTTGTGTTAGGTTTGGTATTTGCAATCATCTGGATCATACTTTCGCATTCTTCGCACACTTGTTCGCCAAATCCTGTGCTTTTTTCTAGTTGGGATCACGTAGTAATGTGGTACCAGACTGAAACAGTCAATTCAACTTGGTTTCGATCAATATTTTAGAGGATAACACCTTTTAGGTTTGTGTTAGGTCTGGTATTTGCAATCATCTGCCTCATACTTTCCCATTTCTCGCATGCTTGTTGGCCTGATCCTGGGCTTTTTCTGGTTGGGATTGTGTAGTAATGTGGTACCACAATAAACAGTCAATTAAACCTGACCTGGATCAATATTTTAAAGTATAACACCGGTTAGTTCATGTTTAGGTCTGGGATTTGCCCTCATCTGCCTCATACTTTCGCACTTTTCGCATACTTCTTGGCCAGATCCTGTGTTTCCTTCTCGTTTGGGTCACGCAGCAATGCGGTAACAGGCTGAAACAGCCAATTCAAATTGGTTTCGATCAATATTTAGGAGGATAACACCGTTTAGGTTTGTGCTCGGTCTGGTATTTAATGTCATCTGGCACATATTTTCGCATTTCTCGCATGCTTGTTGGCCAGATCCTTGGCTTTTTCTGGTTGGGATTGTGCAGTAATGTGGAACCACACTAAACAGTCAATTAAACCTGACCTCGATCAATATTTTAAAGTATAACACCGGTAAGTTCACGTTTAGGTCTGGGATTTGCCCTGATGTGGCTCATACTTTCGCATTTTTCGCATGCGTGTTGGCCACATCCTGGGCCTTTTCTAGTTTGGATCACGTAGTAATATGGTACCAGAATGAAACAGTCAACTAAACCTGGATTCGATCAATATTCTAGAGGATAACACCGGTTAGGTTTGAGTTAGGTGTGGTATTTGCAATCATCTGGCTCATACTTTCGCACTTTTCGCATACTTTTTGGCCAGATCCTGGGCTTTTTCTGGTTTGGATCTCGTAGTAATGCGTTACCATACTGAAACAGTCAATTAAATTTGGCCTCGATCAATATTTTAAAGGATAACTCCGGTTGGGTCTCGTTTAGGTCTGGGATTTGCGCCCATCTGGCTTGTACTTTCGCATTCTTGGCACACTTGTTGGCCAGTTCCTGGGCTTTTTCTGGTTTGGATCACGTAGTAGTGTGGTTACAGACTGAAACAGCCAATTCAACTTGGTCTCGATCAATATTTTAGAGGATCACACCGATTAGGTTTGTGTTAGGCCTGGTATTTGCAATCATCTGGCTCATACTTTCGCACTCTTCGCATACTTGTTGGCCAGATCCTGGTCTTTTTCTGGTTTGGATCTCGTAGTAATGTGGTACCAGACTGAAACAGTCAATTAAACGTGGCCACGATCAATATTTAAAAGGATAACTCCGGTTGTGTCTCGTCTAGGTCTGGTATTTACCCGCATCCGGCTCATACATTCGCATTCTTCGCCTACTTGTTGGCCAGATCCTGTGTTTCTTTCTGGTTTGGATCACGTAGTAATGTGGTACCAGATTGAAAAAGTCAATTCAACTTGGTTTCGATCAATATTTTAGAGGATCACACCGGTTAGGTTTGTGTGAGGCCTGGTATTTGCAGTCATCAGGCTCATAATTACGCATTCTTCGCATACCTGTTGGCCTGATCCTGGCCTGTTTCTGGTTTGGATCACGCACTAATGTGGTACAAAAATGAAACAGTTAATTAAACCTGGTTCCGATCAATATTTAAGAGGATAACACCGGTTAGGTTTGTGTTAGGCCAGGTGTTTGCAATCATCTGGGTCATACTTTCGCGTTCATCGCACACTTGTTGGCCAGATCCTGGACTTTTTCTGGTTTGGATCTCGTATTAATGTGGTACCAGAATGAAACTGCCAATTAAACCTGGATTCGATCAATATTTTAGACGATCACACCGATTAGGTTTGTGTTAGGCCTGGTATTTGCAATCATCTGGCTCATACTTTCGCACTTTTCGCATACTTGTTGGCCAGATCCTGGGATTTTTCTGGTTTGTATCACGTAGTAGTGTGGTACCAGAATGAAACTGTCAATTAAACCTGGATTCGATCAATATTTTGGAGGATCACACCGGTTAGGTTTGTGTGAGGCCTGGTATTTGCAGTCATCAGGCTCATAATTTCGCATTCTTCCCATACTTGTTGGCCAGATCCTGTCTTTCTTTCTGGTTTTGGTCACGCAGTAATGCGGTAACAGGCTGAAACAGCCAATTCAACTTGGTTTCGATCAATATTTAAGAGGATAACACCGTTTAGGTTTGTGTTATGCCTGGTATTTGGAATCATCTGGCGCACACTTTCGCATTCTTCGCATACCTGTTGGCCTGATCCTGGCCTGTTTCTGGTTTGGATCACGCACTAATGTGGTACAAAAATGAAACAGTTAATTAAACCTGGTTCCGATCAATATTTAAGAGGATAACACCGGTTAGGTTTGTGTTAGGCCAGGTGTTTGCAATCATCTGGGTCATACTTTCGCGTTCATCGCACACTTGTTGGCCAGATCCTGGACTTTTTCTGGTTTGGATCTCGTATTAATGTGGTACCAGAATGAAACTGCCAATTAAACCTGGATTCGATCAATATTTTAGACGATCACACCGATTAGGTTTGTGTTAGGCCTGGTATTTGCAATCATCTGGCTCGTACTTTCGCACTTTTCGCATACTTGTTGGCCAGATCCTGGGATTTTTCTGGTTTGTATCACGTAGTAATGTGGTGCCAGAATGAAACTGTCAATTAAACCTGGATTCGATCAATATTTTGGAGGATCACACCGATTAGGTTTGTGTTAGACCTGGTATTTGCAATCATCTTCCTCATTCTTTCGCATTTCTCGCATGCTTGTTGGCCAGATCCAGGGCTTTTTCTGGTTGGGATTGTGTAGTAATGTGGTACCACACTAAACAGTCAATTAAACCTGACCTGGATCAATATTTTAAAGTATAACACCGGTTAGTTCATGTTTAGGTCTGAGATTTGCCCTGATCTGGCTCATACTTTCGCATTTCTCGCATGCTTGTTGGCCAGATCCTGGGCTTTTTCTAGTGTGGATCACGTAGTAATGCGGTTCCTCACTGAAGCAGTCAGTTGATCCTGTTTTCGATCAATATTTTAAAGTATAACACCGGTTGGTTCACGTTTAGGTCTGGGTTTTGCCCTCATCTGTCTCATACTTTCGCATTCTTCCCATACTTGTTGGCCAGATCCTGTCTTTCTTTCTGGTTTGGGTCACGCAGTAATGCGGTAACAGGCTGAAACAGCCAATTCAACTTGGTTTCGATCAATATTTAAGAAGATAACACCGTTTAGGTTTGTGTTAGGCCTGGTATTTGCAATCATCTGGGTCATACTTTGGCGTTCATCGCACACTTGTTGGCCAGATCCTGGACTTTTTCTGGTTTGGATCTCGTATTAATGTGGTACCAGAATGAAACTGCCAATTAAACCTGGACTCGATCAATATTTTAGACGATCACACCGATTAGGTTTGTGTTAGGCCTGGTATTTGCAATCATCTGGCTCATACTTTCGCACTTTTCGCATACTTGTTGGCCAGATCCTGGGATTTTTCTGGTTTGTATCACGTAGTAATGTGGTACCAGAATGAAACTGTCAATTAAACCTGGATTCGATCAATATTTTGGAGGATCACACCGATTAGGTTTGTGTTAGACCTGGTATTTGCAATCATCTTCCTCATTCTTTCGCATTTCTCGCATGCTTGTTGGCCAGATCCAGGGCTTTTTCTGGTTGGGATTGTGTAGTAATGTGGTACCACACTAAACAGTCAATTAAACCTGACCTGGATCAATATTTTAAAGTATGACACCGGTTAGTTCATGTTTAGGTCTGAGATTTGCCCTGATCTGGCTCATACTTTCGCATTTCTCGCATGCTTGTTGGCCAGATCCTGGGCTTTTTCTAGTGTAGATCACGTAGTAATAAGTTACCAGAATGAAACAGTCAACTAAACCTGGATTCGATCAATATTTTAGAGGATCACACCGATTAGGTTTGTGTCAGGCCTGGTATTTGCAATCATCTGGCACATACTTTCGCACTCTTCGCATACTTGTTGGCCAGATCCTGGACTTTTTCTGGTTTGGATCTCGTAGTAATGTGGTACCACACTGAAACAGTCAATTCAACTTGGTTTGGATCAATATTTTAGAGGATCACACCGATTAGGTTTGTGTTAGGCCTGGTATTTGCAATCATCCGGCTCATACTTTCGCACTCTTCGCATACTTGCTGGCCAGATCCTGGTCTTTTTCTGGTATGGATCTCGTAGTAATGTGGTACCAGAATGAAACAGTCAATTAAACGTGGCCTCGATCAATATTTTAAAGGATAACTCCGGTTGGGTCTCGTCTAGGTCTGGTATTTACCCGCATCTGGCTCATACATTCGCATTCTTCGCCTACTTGTTGGCCAGATCCTGTGTTTCTTTCTGGTTTGGATCACGTAGTAATGTGGTACCAGATTGAAAAAGTCAATTCAACTTGGTTTCGATCAATATTTTAGAGGATCACACCGGTTAGGTTTGTGTGAGGCCTGGTATTTGCAGTCATCAGGCTCATACTTTCGCATTCTTCCCATACTTGTTGGCCAGATCCTGTCTTTCTTTCTGGTTTGGGTCACGCAGTAATGCGGTAACAGGCTGAAACAGCCAATTCAACTTGGTTTCGATCAATATTTAAGAGGATAACACCGTTTAGGTTTGTGTTAGGCCTGGTATTTCCAATCATCTGGCTCATACTTTCGCATTCTTCGCATACCTGTTGGCCTGATCCTGGCCTGTTTCTGGTTTGGATCACGCACTAATGTGGTACAAGAATGAAACAGTTAATTAAACCTGGTTCCGATCAATATTTAAGAGGATAACACCGTTTATGTTTGTGTTAGGTCTGGTATTTGCAATAATCTGGAGCATACTTTCGCATTTCTCGCATGCTTGTTGGCCAGATCCTGGGCTTTTTCTGGTTTGGATCACGTAGTAATGTGGTACCAGAATGAAACAGTCTACTAAACCTGGATCCGATCAATATTTAAGAGGATAACACCGTTTAGGTTTGTGTTAGGCCTGGTATTTGCTATCATCTGGTGCATACTTTCGCATTTCTCGTATGCTTATTGGCCAGATCCTGGGCTCTTTCTGGTTGGGATTGTGTAGTAATGTGGTACTACACTAAACAGTCAATTAAACCTGACCTCGATCAATATTTTGAAGTATAACACCGGTTAGTTCACGTTTAGGTCTGGGATTTGCCCTCATCTGGCTCATTCTTTCGCATTGTCTGCATTCTTGTTGGCCAGATCCTGGGCTTTTTCTAGTTTGGATCACGCAGTAATACGGTACCAGTATAAAACAGTCAACTAAACCTGGATTCGAGCAATATTTTAGAGGATCACACCGTTTAGGTTTGTGTTAGGCCTGGTATTTGCAATCATCTGGCTCATACTTTCGCATTTCTCGCATGCTTGTTGGCCCGATCCTGGGCTTTTTCTGGTTTGGATCACGCAGTAATACGGTACCAGAATGAAACAGTCAACTAAACCTGGATTCGATCAATATTTTAGACGATCACACCGATTAGGTTTGTGTTAGGCCTGGTATTTGCAATCACCTGGCTCATACTTTCGCATTTTTCGCATACTTGTTGGCCAGATCCTGGACTTTTTCTGGTTTGGATCTCGTAGTAATGTGGTACCACACTGAAACAGTCAATTCAACTTGGTTTCGATCAATATTTTACAGGATAACTCCGGTTGGGTCTCGTTTAGGTCTGGGATTTGCCCTCATCTGGCTTATACTTTTGCATTCTTCGCACACTTGTTGGCTAGATTCTGGGCTTTCTCAGGTTTGGATCACGTAGTAGTGTGGTACCAGGATGAAACTGTCAATTAAACCTGGATTCGATCAATATTTTAGAGGATCACACCGATTTGGTTTGTGTTAGGCCTGGTATTTGCAATCACCTGGCTCATACTTTCGCATTTTTCGCATACTTGTTGGCCAGATCCTGGCCTTCTTCTAGTTTGGATCACGTAGTAATATGGTACCAGAATGAAACAGTCAATTAAACGTGGCCTCGATCAATATTTAAGAGGATAACACCGTTTAGGCTTGTGTTAGGTCTGGTATTTGCCCTCATCTGTCTCATACTTTCGCATTCATCGCATACCTGTTGGCCTGATCCTGGGCTGCATCTGGTTTGGATTACGCGGTAATGTGGTACAGGAATGAAACAATCAATTAAACCTGTTTCCGATCAATATTTAAGAGGATAACACCGGTTAGGTTTGTGTTAGGCCAGGTGTTTGCAGTCATCTGGGTCATACTTTCGCGTTTATCGCACACTTGTTGGCCAGATCCTGGACTATTTCCGGTTTGGATCTCGTAGTAATGCGGTACCATACTGAAACAGTCAATTAAACGTGGCCTCGATCAATATTTTAAAGGATAACTCCGGTTGGGTCCCGTTTAGGTCTGGTATTTGCCCGCATCTGGCTCATACTTTCGCATTCTTCCCATACTTGTTGGCCAGATCCTGTGTTTCTTTCTGGTTTGGGTCACGCAGTAATGCGGTAACAGGCTGAAACAGCCAATTCAACTTGGTTTCGATCAATATTTAAGAGGATAACACCGTTTAGGCTTGTGTTAGGTCTGGTATTTGCCCTCATCTGTCTCATACTTTCGCATTCATCGCATACCTGTTGGCCTGATCCTGGGCTCTTTCTGGTTTGGATCACATGGATATGTGGTACCAGGATGAAACTGTCAATTAAACCTGGATTCGATCAATATTTTAGAGGATCACACCGATTAGGTTTGTGTAAGGCCTGGTATTTGGAATCATCTGGCTCATACTTTCGCACTCTTCGCATACTTGTTTGCCAGATCCTGGGATTTTTCTGGTTTGTATCACGTAGTAATGTGGTACCAGAATGAAACTGTCAATTAAACCTGGATTCGATCAATATTTTAGAGGATCACACCGATTTGGTTTGTGTTAGACCTGGTATTTGCAATCATCTTGCTCATACTTTCGCATTTCTCGCATGCTTGTTGGCCAGATCCTGGGCTTCTTCTGGTTGGGATTGTGTAGTAATGTGGAACCACACTAAACAGTCAATTAAACCTGACGTCGATCAATATTTTAAAGTATAACACCGGTTTGTTCACGGTTAGGTCTGGGATTTGCCTCCATCTGACTCATACTTTCGCATTTTTCGCACTCTTGTTGGCCAGATCCTGGCCTTCTTCTAGTTTGGATCACGTAGTAATATGGTACCAGAATGAAACAGTCAATTAAACGTGGCCTCGGTCAATATTTTAAAGGATAACTCCGTTAGTGTCTCGTCTAGGTCTTGTATTTACCCGCATCTGGCTCATACATTCGCATTCCCCGCCTACTTGTTGGCCAGATCCTGTGTTTCTTTCTGGTTTGGATCACGTAGTAATGTGGTACCAGATTGAAAAAGTCAATTCAAATTGGTTTCGATCAATATTTTAGAGGATCACACCGGTTAGGTTTGTGTGAGGCCTGGTATTTGCAATCATCAGGCCCATACTTTCGCATTCTTCCCATACTTGTTGGCCAGATCCTGTGTTTCTTTCTGGTTTGGGTCACGCAGTAATGCGGTAACAGGCTGAAACAGCCAATTCAACTTGGTTTCGATCAATATTTAAGAGGATAACACCGTTTAGGCTTGTGTTAGGTCTGGTATTTGCCCTCATCTGTCTCATACTTTCACATTCATCGCATACCTGTTGGCCTGATCCTGGGCTGCATCTGGTTTGGATTACGCGGTAATGTGGTACAGGAATGAAACAATCAATTAAACCTGGTTCCGATCAATATTTAAGAGGATAACACCGGTTAGGTTTGTGTTAGGCCAGGTGTTTGCAGTCATCTGGGTCATACTTTCGCGTTTATCGCACACTTGTTGGCCAGATCCTGGACTATTTCTGGTTTGGATCTCGTAGTAATGTGGTACCACACTGAAACAGTCAATTCAACTTGGTTTCGATCAATATTTTACAGGATAACACCCTTTAGGTTTGTGTTAGGTCTGGTATTTGCAATCATCAGGCTCATACTGTCGCATTCTTCCCAAACTTGTTGGCCAGATCCTGGGCTTTTTCTGGTTTGGACCACGTAGTAATGTGGTACCAGAATGAAACTGTCAACTAAACCTGGATTCGATCAATATTTTAGGGGATCACACCGGATAGGTTTGTGTTAGGCCTGGTGTTTGCAATCATCTGGCTCATACTTTCGCACTCTTCGAATACTTGTTGGCCAGATCCTGGACTTTTTCTGGTTCGGATCTCGTAGTAATGTGGTACCACACTGAAACAGTCAATTCAACTTGGTGTCGCTCAATATTTTACAGGATAACACCCTTTAGGTTTGTGTTAGGTCTGGTATTTGGATTCATCTGGCTCATACTTTCGCATTTCTCGCATGCTTGTTGGCCAGATCCTGGGCTTTTTCTGGTATCGATCACGTAGTAATGTGGTAGCA
This sequence comes from Colletes latitarsis, assembly GCF_051014445.1. NCBI lineage: Eukaryota > Metazoa > Arthropoda > Insecta > Hymenoptera > Colletidae > Colletes > Colletes latitarsis. The sequence continues at coordinate 7,210,210 of NC_135137.1, forward strand.
TACTGAAACAGTCAATTACACGTGGCCCCGATCAATATTTTAAGGGATAACACCGGTTGGGTCTCGTTTAGGTCTGGGATTTGCCCTCATCTGGCTCATACTTTTGCATTCTTCGCACACTTGTTGGCTAGATTCTGGGCTTTCTCAGGTTTGGATCACGTAGTAGTGTGGTACCAGACTGAAACAGCCAATTCAACTTGGTATCGATCAATATTTATGAGGACAACACCGTTTAGGTTTGTGTTAGGCCTGGTATTTGCAATCATCTGGCTCATACTTTCGCACTCTTCGCATACTTGTTGGCCAGATCCTGGACTTTTTCTGGTTCGGATCTCGTAGTAATGTGGTACCACACTGAAACAGTCAATTCAACTTGGTGTCGTTCAATATTTTACAGGATAACACCGTTTAGGTTTGTGTTAGGTCTGGTATTTGCAATCATCTGGCTCATACATTCGCGTTCTTCGCACACTTGTTGGCCAGATCCTGGGCTTTATCTGGTTCGGATCTCGTAGTAATGTGGTACCACACTGAAACAGTCAATTCAACTTGGTGTCGCTCAATATTTAAGAGGACAACACCGTTTAGGTTTGTGTTAGGCCTGGTATTTGCAATCATCTGGCTCATACTTTCGCACTCTTCGCATACTTGTTGGCCAGATCCTGGACTTTTTCTGGTTCGGATCTCGTAGTAATGTGCTACCACACTGAAACTGTCAATTAAACCTGGATTCGATCAATATTTTAGAGGATCACACCGATTTGGTTTGTGTTAGGTCTGGTATTTGCAATCATCTGCCTCATACTTTCGCATTATTCGCACTCTTGTTGGCCAGATCCTGGGCTTCTTCTAGTTTGGATCACGTAGTAATATGGTACCAGAATGAAACAGTCAATTAAACGTGGCCTCGATCAATATTTTAAAGGATAACTCCGTTAGTCTCTCGTCTAGGTCTTGTATTTACCCGCATCTGGCTCATACATTCGCATTCCCCGCCTACTTGTTGGCCAGATCCTGTGTTCCTTTCTGGTTTTGGTCACGCAGTAATGCGGTAACAGGCTGAAACAGCCAATTCAACTTGGTTTCGATCAATATTTAAGAGGATAACACCGTTTAGGTTTGTGTTAGGCCTGGTATTTGCAATCATCTTGCTCATTCTTTCGCATTTCTCGCATGCTTGTTGGCCAGATCCAGGGCTTTTTCTGGTTGGGATTGTGTAGTAATGTGGTACCACACTAAACAGTCAATTAAACCTGACCTGGATCAATATTTTAAAGTATAACACCGGTTAGTTCATGTTTAGGTCTGAGATTTGCCCTGATCTGGCTCATACTTTCGCATTTCTCGCATGCTTGTTGGCCAGATCCTGGGCTTTTTCTAGTGTGGATCACGTAGTAATAAGTTACCAGAATGAAACAGTCAACTAAACCTGGATTCGATCAATATTTTAGAGGATCACACCGATTAGGTTTGTGTTAGTCCTGGTATTTGCAATCATCTGGCACATACTTTCGCACTCTTCGCATACTTGTTGGCCAGATCCTGGACTTTTTCTGGTTTGGATCTCGTAGTAATGTGGTACCACACTGAAACAGTCAATTCATCTTGGTTTCGATCAATATTTTAGAGGATCACACCGATTAGGTTTGTGTTAGGCCTGGTATTTGCAATCATCTGGCTCATACTTTCGCACTCTTCGCATACTTGTTGGCCAGATCCTGGTCTTTTTCTGGTTTGGATCTCGTAGTAATGTGGTACCAGAATGAAACAGTCAATTAAACGTGGCCTCGATCAATATTTTAAAGGATAACTCCGGTTGGGTCTCGTCTAGGTCTGGTATTTACCCGCATCTGGCTCATACATTCGCATTCTTCGCCTACTTGTTGGCCAGATCCTGTGTTTCTTTCTGGTTTGGATCACGTAGTAATGTTGTACCAGATTGAAAAAGTCAATTCAACTTTGTTTCGATCAATATTTTAGAGGATCACACCGGTTAGGTTTGTGTGAGGCCTGGTATTTGCAGTCATCAGGCTCATACTTTCGCATTTCTCGCATGCTTGTTGGCCAGATCCTGGACTTTTTCTGGTTTGTATCACGTAGTAATGCGGTCTCACACTGAAGCAGTCAGTTGATTCTGTTTTCGATCAATATTTTAAAGTATAACACCGGTTGGTTCACGTTAAGTTCTGGGTTTTGCCCTCATCTGTCTCATACTTTCGCATTCTTCGCATACCTGTTGGCCTGATCCTGGGCTTTTTCTGGTTTGGATCACGCAGCAATGTGGTACCAGAATGGAACAGTCAATTAAACCTGGTTTCGATGAATATTTTGGATGATAGGACCGTTTAGGTTTGTGTTAGGTTTGGTATCTGCAATCATCTGGCTCATACTTTCGCATTCTTCGCACACTTGTCCGCCAAATCCTGTGCTTTTTCAGGTTTGTCTCACGTAGTAATGCGGTTCCACACTGAAGCAGTCAGTTGATCCTGATTTCGATTAATATTTTAACGGATAACTCCGGTTGGGTCTCGCCTATGACTGGTATAACCAATCATCTGGCCCATACTTTCGCATTTTTCGCAAACTTCTTGGCCAGATCCTGGGCTTTTTCTGGTTTGGATCACGTAGTAATATGGTACCAGAATGAAACAATCAACTAAACCTGGATTCGATCAATATTGACGAGGATAACACCGTTTATGTTTGTGTTAGGTCTGGTATTTGCAATCATCTGGTGCATACTTTCGCATTTCTCGCATGCTTGTGGGCCAGATCCTGGGCTTTTTCTCGTTTGGATCACGTAGTAATGTGGTACCAGAATGAAACAGTCTACTAAACCTGGATCCGATCAATATTTAAGAGGATAACACCGTTTAGATTTGTGTTAGGCCTGGTATTTGCTATCATCTGGTGCATACTATCGCATTTCTCGTATGCTCGTTGGCCAGATCCTGGGCTCTTTCTGGTTGGGATTGTGTAGTAATGTGGTGCCACACTGAACCAGTCAATTCAACTTGGTGTCGATCAATATTTTACAGGATAACACCCTTTAGGTTTGTGTTAGGTCTGGTATTTGCAATCATCTGGCTCATACTTTCGCATTCTTCCCAAACTTGTTGGCCAGATCCTGGGCTTTTTCTGGTTTGGACCACGTAGTAATGTGGTACCAGAATGAAACTGTCAACTAAACCTGGATTCGATCAATATTTTACGGGAACACACCGGATAGGTTTGTGATAGGCCTGGTGTTTGCAATCATCTGGCTCATACTTTCGCATTCATCGCACACTTGTTGGCCAGATCCTGGTCTTTTTCTGGTTTGGATCTCGTAGTAATGTGGTAGCATACTGAAACCGTCAACTAAACATGGCTCCGATCAATACTTTAAGGGATAACACCGTTTAGGTTTGTGTTAGGCCTGGTATTTGCAATCATCTGGCTCACACTTTCGCACTCTTCGAATACTTGTTGGCCAGATCCTGGACTTTTTCTGGTTCGGATCTCGTAGTAATGCGGTACCACACTGAAACAGTCAATTCAACTTGGTGTCGATCAATATTTTACAGGATAACACCCTTTAGGTTTGTGTTAGGTCTGGTATTTGCATTCATCTGGCTCTTACTTTCGCATTCATCGCACACTTGTGGGCCAAATCCTGGTCTTTTTCTGGTTTGGATCTCGTAGTAATGTGGTAGCATACTGAAACAGCCAATTAAACGTGGCCACGATCAATATTTTTAGGGACAACTCCGGCTGGGTCTCGTTTAGGTCTGGGATTTGCCCTCATCTGGCTTATACTTTTGCTTTCTTCGCACACTTGTTGGCTAGATTCTGGGCTTTCTCAGGTTTGGATCACGTAGTAGTGTGGTACCAGACTGAAACAGCCAATTCAACTTGGTTTCGATCAATATTCAAGAGGACAACACCGTTTAGGTTTGTGTTAGGCCTGGTATTTGCAATCATCTGGCTCATACTTTCGCACTCTTCGCATACTTGTTGGCCAGATCCTGGACTTCTTCTGGTTCGGATCTCGTAGTAATGTGGTACCACACTGAAACAGTCAATTCAACTTGGTGTCGATCAATATTTTACAGAATAACACCGTTTAGGTTTGTGTTAGGTCTGGTATTTGCAATCATCTGGCTCATACATTCGCGTTCTTCGCACACTTGTTGGCCAGATCCTGGGCTTTTTCTGGTTTGGATCACATTGTAGTGTGGTTCCAGACAGAAGCAGCCAATTCAACTTGGTTTCGATCAATATTTAAGAGGATAACACCGTTTAGGTTTGTGTTAGGTCTGGTATTTGCAATCATCAGGCTCATACTTTCGCATTTTTCGCATATTTGTTGGCCAAATCCTGGACTTTTTCTGGTTTGGATCACGTAGTAGTGTGGTACCACACTGAAACAGTCAATTAAACCTGGATTCGGTGAATATTTTAGACGATCACACCGGTTAGGTTTGTGCTAGGTCTTGTATTTGCTATCATCTGGCTCCTACTTTCGCATTTCTCGCATGCTTGTTGGCCAGATCCTGGGCTTTTTCTGGTTTCGATCACGTAGTAATGTGGTAGCATACTGAAACAGTCAATTAAACGTGGCCCCGATCAATATTTTAAGGGCTAACTCCGGTTGGGTCTCGTTTAGGTCTGGGATTTGCCCTCATCTGGCTTATACTTTTGCATTCTTTGCACACTTGTTGGCTAGATTCTGGGCTTTCTCAGGTTTGGATCACGTAGTAGTGTGGTAACAGACTGAAACGGCCAATTCAACTTGGTTTCGATCAATATTTAAGAGGACAACACCGTTTAGATTTGTGTTAGGTCTGGTATTTGCAATCATCTGGCTCATACTTTCGCATTTTTCGCATATTTGTTGACCAGATCCTGGGCTTTTTCTGGTTGGGATTGTGTAGTAATGTGGTACTACACTAAACACTCAAATAAACCTGACCTGGATCAATATTTTAAAGTATAACACCGGTTAGTTCACGTTTAGGTCTGGGATTTGCCCTCATCTGGCTCATACCTTCGCATTTTTCGCATTCTTGTTGGCCAGATCCTGGGCTCTTTCTGGTTTGGATCACGTGGATATGTGGTACCAGAATGAAACTGTCAATTAAACCTGGATTCGATCAATATTTTAGAGGATCACACCGATTAGGTTTGTGTAAGGCCTGGTATTTGGAATCATCTGGCTCATACTTTCGCACTCTTCGCATACTTGTCTGCCAGATCCTGGGATTTTTCTGGTTTGTATCACGTAGTAATGTGGTGCCAGAATGAAACTGTCAATTAAACCTGGATTCGATCAATATTTTAGAGGATCACACCGATTTGGTTTGTGTTAGACCTGGTATTTGCAATCATCTTGCTCATACTTTCGCATTTCTCGCATGCTTGTTGGCCAGATCCTGGGCTTTTTCTGGTTGGGATTGTGTAGTAATGTGGCACCACACTAAACAGTCAATTAAACCTGACCTGGATCAATATTTAAAAGTATAACACCGGTTAGTTCACATTTAGGTCTGGGATTTGCACTCATCTGGCTCATACTTTCGCATTTTTCGCATACTTGTTGGCCAGATCCTGGGCTTTTTCTAGTTTGGATCACGTAGAAATATGGTACCAGAATGAAACAGTCAACTAAACCTGGATTCGATCAATATTTTAGAGGATCTCACCAGTTAGGTTTGTGTTAGGCCTGGTATTTGCAATCATCTGGCTCATACTTTCGCATTTTTCGCGTACTTGTTGGCCAGATCCTGGGATTTTTCTGGTTTGTATCACGTAGTAATGTGGTACCAGGATGAAACTGTCAATTAAACCTGGATTCGATCAATATTTTAGAGGATAACACCGGTTAGTTCACGTTTAGGTCTGGGATTTGCACTCATCTGGCTCATACTTTCGCATTTTTCGCATACTTGTTGGCCAGATCCTGGGCTTTTTCTAGTTTGGATCGCGTAGTATTATGGTACCAGAATGAAACAGTCAACTAAACCTGGATTCGATCAATATTTTAGAGGATAACACCAGTTAGGTTTGTGTTAGGCCTGGTATTTGCAATCATCTGGCTCATACATTCGCATTTTTCGCATACTTGCTGGCCAGATCCAGGGATTTTTCTGGTTTGAATCACGTAGTAATGTGGTACCAGAATGAAACTGTCAATTAAACCTGGATTCGATCAATATGTTACAGGATAACATCGATTAGGTTTGTGTATGGCCTGGTATTTGCAATCATCTGGCTCATACTTTCGCACTCTTCGCGTACTTGTTGGCCAGATCCTGTGTTTTTTTCTGGTTGGTATCACGTAGTAATGTGGTAACAGACTGAAACAGTCAATTCAACTTGGTTTCGATCAATATTTTAGAGGATAACACCTTTTAGGTTTGTGTTAGGTCTGGTATTTGCAATCATCTGCCTCATACTTTCGCATTATTCGCATACTTATCGGCCAGATCCTGGGCTTTTTCTGGTTTGTATCACGTAGTAATGCGGTTCCTCACTGAAGCAGTCAGTTGATCGTGATTTCGATCAATATTTTAACGGATAACTCCGTTGGGTCTCGCTTAGGACTGGTAAATGCAATCATCCTGCTCTTACTTTCGCATTTTTCGCACACTTCTTGGCCAGATCCTGGGCATTTTCTGATTTGGATCACGTAGTAATATGGTACCAGAATGAAACAGTCAACTAAACCTGGATTCGATCAATATTTTAGAGGATCACACCGGTTCGGTTTGTGTTAGCCCTGGTGGTTGCAATCATCTGGCTCATACTTTCGCATTCTTCTCATACTTGTTGTCCAGATCCTGTGTTTCTTTCTTGTTTGGGTCACGCAGTAATGCGGTAACAGGCTGAAACAGCCAATTCAACTTGGTTTCGATCAATATTTAAGAGGATAACACCGTTTAGGTTTGTGTTAGGTCTGGTATTTGCAATCATCTGGCTCATACTTTCGCACTCTTCGCGTACTTGTTGGCCAGATCCTGTGTTTTTGTCTGGTTGGTATCACGTAGTAATGTGGTAACAGACTGAAACAGTCAATTCAACTTGGTTTCGATCAATATTTTAGAGGATAACACCTTTTAGGTTTGTGTTAGGTCTGGTATTTGCAATCATCTGCCTCATACTTTCGCATTATTCGCATACTTATCGGCCAGATCCTGGGCTTTTTCTGGTTTGTATCACGTAGCAACGTGGTACCAGAATGAAGCTGTCAATTAAACCTGGATTCGATCAATATTTTAGAGGATCTCACCGATTGGGTTTGTGTTAGGCCTGGTATTTGCAATCATCTGGCTCATACTTTCGCACTCTTCGCATACTTGTTGGCCAGATCCTGGACTTTTTCTGGTTTGGATCTCGTAGTAATGTGGTAGCATACTGAAACCGTCAACTAAACATGGCCCCGATCAATACTTTAAGGGATAACACCGTTTAGGTTTGTGTTAGGCCTGGTATTTGCAATCATCTGGCTCATACTTTCGCACTCTTCGAATACTTGTTGGCCAGATCCTGGACTTTTTCTGGTTCGGATCTCGTAGTAATGTGGTACCACACTGAAACAGTCAATTCAACTTGGTGTCGATCAATATTTTACAGGATAACACCGGTTAGGTTTGTGTTAGGCCTGGTATTTGCAGTCGTCTGGCTCATACTTTCGCACTCTTCCCATACTTGTTGGCCAGATCCTGTGTTTCTTTCTGGTTTGGGTCGCGCAGTAATGCGGTAACAGGCTGAAACAGCCAATTCAACTTGGTTTCGATCAATATTTAAGAGGATAACACCGTTTAGGCTTGTGTTAGGTCTGGTATTTGCAATCATCTGTCTCATACTTTCGCATTCATCGCATACCTGTTGGCCTGATCCTGGGCTGCTTCTGGTTTGGATTACGCGGTAATGTGGTACAGGAATGAAACAATCAATTAAACCTGGTTCCGATCAATATTTAAGAGGATAACACCGGCTAGGTTTGTGTTAGGCCAGGTGTTTGCAGTCATCTGGGTCATACTTTCGCGTTCATCGCACACTTGTTGGCCAGATCCTGGACTATTTCTGGTTTGGATCTCGTAGTAATGCGGTACCATACTGAAACAGTCAATTAAACGTGGCCTCGATCAATATTTTAAAGGATAACTCCGGTTGGGTCCCGTTTAGGTCTGGTATTTGCCCGCATCTGGCTCATACATTCGCATTCTTCGCATACTTGTTGGCCAGATCCTGTGTTTCTTTCAGGTTTGGATCACGTAGTAATGTGGTACCAGATTGCAAAAGTCAATTCAACTTGGTTTCGATCAATATTTTAGAGGATACCACCGTTTAGGTTTGTGCTAAGTCTTGTATTTGTTATCATCTGGCTCATACTTTCGCATTTCTCGCATGCTTGTAGGCCAGATCCTGGACTTTTTCAGGTTTGGATCTCGTAGCAATGTGGTACCACACTGAAACAGTCAATTCAACATGGTTTCGATCAATATTTTGGAGGATACCACCGTTTAGGTTTTTGCTAAGTCTTGTATTTGCTATCATCTGGCTCATACTTTCGCATTTCTCGCATGCTTGTTGGCCAGATCCTGGGCTTTTTCTGGTTTGTATCACGTAGTAATGCGGTTCCACACTGAAGCAGTCAGTTGATCCTGTTTTCGATCAATATTTTAAAGTATAACACCGGTTGGTTCACGTTTAGGTCTGGGTTTTGCCCTCATCTGTCTCATACTTTCGCATTCTTCGCATACCTCTTGGCCTGATCCTGGGCTTTTTCTGGTTTGGATCTCGTAGCAATGTGGTACCACACTGAAACAGTCAATTCAACATGGTTTCGATCAATATTTTGGAGGATACCACCGTTTAGGTTTTTGCTAAGTCTTGTATTTGCTATCATCTGGCTCATACTTTCGCATTCTTCGCACACTTGTTGGCCAAATCCTGTGCTTTTTCAGGTTTGTATCACGTAGTAATGCGGTTCCACACTGAAGCAGTCAGTTGATCCTGATTTCGATTAATATTTTAACGGATAACTCCGGTTGGGTCTCGCCTAGGACTGGTATAACCAATCATCTGGCCCATACTTTCGCATTTTTCGCATACTTCTTGGCCAGATCCTGGGCTTTTTCTGGTTTGGATCACGTAGTAATGTGGTACCACAATGAAACTGTCAACTAAACCTGGATTCGATCAATATTTTAGAGGATCACACCGGTTAGGTTTGTGTTAGGCCTGGTATTTGCAATCGTCTGGCTCATACTTTCGCATTTTTCGCATACTTGTTGGCAAGATCCTGGGATTTTTCTGGTTTGTATCACGTAGTAACGTGGTACCAGAATGAAGCTGTCAATTAAACCTGGATGCGATCAATATTTTAGAGAATCTCACCGATTGGGTTTGTGTTAGGCCTGGTATTTGCAATCATCTGGCTCATACTTTCGCACTCTTCGCATACTTGTTGGCCAGATCCTGGACTTTTTCTGGTTCGGATCTCGTAGTAATGTGGTACCACACTGAAACAGTCAATTCAACTTGGTGTCGATCAATATTTTACAGGTTAACACCGTTTAGGTTTGTGTTAGGTCTGGTATTTGCAATCATCTGGCTCATACATTCGCGTTCTTCGCACACTTGTTGGCCAGATCCTGGGCTTTTTCTGGTTTGGATCACATTGTAGTGTGGTTCCAGACAGAAGCAGCCAATTCAACTTGGTTTCGATCAATATTTAAGAGGATAACACCGTTTAGGTTTGTGTTAGGCCTGGGAGTTGCAATCATCTGGTTCATACTTTCGCATTCTTCGCACACTTGTTGGCCAAATCCGGGACTTTTTCTGGTTTGGATCTCGTAGTAATGCGGTACCACACTGAAACAGTCAATTAAAACCTGGATTCGATGAATATTTTAGACGATCACACCGGTTAGGTTTGTGCTAGGTCTTGTATTTGCTATCATGTGGCTCATACTTTCGCATTTCTCGCATGCTTGTTGGCCAGATCCTGGGCTTTTTCTGGTTTCGATCACGTAGTAATGTGTTAGCATACTGAAACAGCCAATTAAACGTGGCCACGATCAATATTTTTAGTGACAACTCCGGCTGGGTCTCGCTTAGGTCTGGTATTTGCAATCATCTGGCTCATACATTCGCGTTCTTCGCACACTTGTTGGCCAGATCCTGGGCTTTTTCTGGTTTGGATCACATTGTAGTGTGGTTCCAGACAGAAGCAGCCAATTCAACTTGGTTTCGATCAATATTTAAGAGGATAACACCGTTTAGGTTTGTGTTAGGCCTGGTAGTTGCAATCATCTGGCTCATACTTTCGCACTTTTCGCATACTTGTTGACCAGATCCGGGGCTTTTTCTGGTTGGGATTGTGTAGTAATGTGGTACTACACTAAACAGTCAATTAAACCTGACCTCGATAAATATTTTAGAGTATAACACCGTTTAGTTCACGTTTAGGTCTGGGATTTGCCCTCATCTGTCTCATACTTTCGCATTCTTCGCATACCTGTTAGGCTGGTCCTGGGCTTTTTCTGGTTTGGATCACGCAGTACTGTGGTACCAGACTGAAACAGCCAATTCAACTTGGTTTCGATCAATATTTAAGAGGACAACACCGTTTAGGTTTGTGGTAGGTCTGGTATTTGCAATCATCTGTCTCATACTTTCGCATTTCTCGTATGATTGTTGGCCAGATCCTTGGCTTTCTCTGGTTGGGATTGTGTTGTACTGTGGTACCACACTAAACACTCAAATAAACCTGACCTGGATCAATATTTTGAAGTATAACACCGGTTAGTTCACGTTTAGGTCTGGGATTTGCCCTCATCTGGCTCATTCTTTCGCATTTTCCGCATTCTTGTTGGCCAGATCCTGGGCTTTTTCTAGTTTGGATCACGTAGTAATACGGTACCAGAATAAAACAGTCAACTAAACCTGGATTCGAGCAATATTTTAGAGGATCACACCGGTTAGGTTTGTGTTAGGCCTGGTATTTGCAATCATCTGGCTCATACCTTCGCATCTCTCGCATGCTTGTTGGCCAGATCCTGGGCTTTTTCTGGTTTGGATCACGTAGTAATATGGCACCAGAATGAAACAGTCAACTAAACCTGGATTCGATCAATATTTTAGAGGATCACACCGGTTAGGTTTGTGTTAGGCCTGGTATTTGCAATCATCTGGCTCATACTTTCGCATTTTTCGCATACTTGTTGGCCAGATCCTGGGATTTTTCTGGTTTGTATCACGTAGTAACGTAGTACCAGAATGAAGCTGTCAATTAAACCTGGATTCGATCAATATTTTAGACGATCACACCGATTAGGTTTGTGTTAGGCCTGGTATTTGCAATCATCTGGCTCATACTTGCGCATTTTTCGCATACTTGTTGGCCAGATCCTGGACTTTTTCTGGTTTGGATCTCGTAGTAATGTGGTACCACACTGAAACAGTCAATTCAACTTGGTTTCGATCAATATTTTACAGGATAACACCCTTTAGGTTTGTGTTAGGTCTGGTATTTGCAATCATCTGGCTCATACTTTCGCATTCTTCCCAAACTTGTTGGCCAGATCCTGGGCTTTTTCTGGTTTGGACCACGTAGTAATATGGTACCAGAATGAAACTGTCAACTAAACCTGGATTCGATCAATATTTTAGGGGATCACACCGGACAGGTTTGTGTTAGGCCTGGTGTTTGCAATCATCTGGCTCATGCTTTCGCATTCTTCGCACACTTGTTGGCTAGATTCGGGGCTTTCTCATGTTTGGATCACGTAGTAGTGTGGTACCAGACTGAAGCAGCCAATTCAACTTGGTTTCGATCAATATTTAAGAGGACAACACCGTTTAGGTTTGTGTTAGGCCTGGTATTTGCAATAATCTGGCTCATACTTTCGCACTCTTCGCATACTTGTTGGCCAGATCCTGGACTTTTTCTGGTTCGGATCTCGTAGTAATGTGGTACCACACTGAAACAGTCAATTCAACTTGGTGTCGATCAATATTTTACAGGATAACACCGTTTAGGTTTGTGTTAGGTCTGGTATTTGCAATCATCTGGCTCATACATTCGCGTTCTTCGCACACTTGTTGGCCAGATCCTGGGCTTTTTCTGGTTTGGATCACATTGTAGTGTGGTTCCAGACAGAAGCAGCCAATTCAACTTGGTTTCGATCAATATTTAAGAGGATAACACCGTTTAGGTTTGTGTTAGGCCTGGTAGTTGCAATCATCTAGTTCATACTTTCGCATTTTTCGCATATTTGTTGACCAGATCCTGGGATTTTTCTGGTTTGTATCACGTAGTAATGTGGTACCGGAATGAAACTGTCAATTAAACCTGGATTCGATCAATATTTTAGAGGATCACACCGATTTGGTTTGTGTTAGACCTGGTATTTGCAATCATCTTGCTCATACTTTCGCATTTCTCGCATGCTTGTTGGCCAGATCCTGGGCTTTTTCTGGTTGGGATTGTGTAGTAATGTGGTACCACACTAAACAGTCAAATAAGCCGGACCTGGATCAATATTTTAAAGTATAACACCGGTTAGTTCATGTTTAGGTCTGGGATTTGCCCTCATCTGGCTCATACTTTCGCATTTTTCGCAAACTTGTTGGCCAGATCCTGGGCTCTTTCTGGTTTGGATCACGTGGATATGTGGTACCAGAATGAAACTGTCAATTAAACCCGGATTCGATCAATATTTTAGAGGATCACACCGACTAGGTTTGTGTAAGGCCTGGTATTTGGAATCATCTGGCTCATACTTTCGCATTCCCCGCCTACTTGTTGGCCAGATCCTGTGTTTCTTTCTGGTTTGGATCACGTAGTAATGTGGTACCAGATTGAAAAAGTCAATTCAAATTGGTTTCGATCAATATTTTAGAGGATCACACCGGTTAGGTTTGTGTGAGTCCTGGTATTTGCAATCATCAGGCTCATACTTTCGCATTCTTCCCATACTTGTTGGCCAGATCCTGTGTTTCTTTCTGGTTTGGGTCACGCAGTAATGCGGTAACAGGCTGCAACAGCCAATCCAACTTGGTTTCGATTAATATTTAAGAGGATAACACCGTTTAGGCTTGTGTTAGGTCTGGTATTTGCCCTCATCTGTCTCATACTTTCGCATTCATCGCATACCTGTTGGCCTGATCCTGGGCTGCTTCTGGTTTGGACTACGCGGTAATGTGGTACAGGAATGAAACAATCAATTAAACCTGGATTCGATCAATATTTTAGAGAATACCACCGGTTAGGATTGTGTTAGGCCTGGTATTTGCAATCATCTGGCTCAAACTTTCGCATTCTTCGCATACTTGTTGGCCAGATCCTGTGTTTCTTTCTGGTTTGGATCACGTAGTAATGTGGTACCAGATTGAAAAAGTCAGTTCAACTTGGTTTCGACCAATATTTTAGAGGCTAACACCGTTTAGGTTTGTGCTAGGTCTTGTATTTGCCCTCATCTGTCTTATACTTTCGCATTCATCGCATACCTATTGGCCTGATCCTGGGCTTTTTCTGGTATGGATCACGCAGTAATGTGGTACCAGAATGAAACAGTCAATTAAACCTGGATTCCATCAATATTTTGGAGGATAACACCGTTTTGGTTTGTGTTAAGTCTGGTACTTGCAATCATCTGGCTCATACTTTCGCATTCTTCGCATACTTGTTGGCCAGATCCTGGGCCTTTTCTGGTTTGGATCACGTAGTAATTTGGTACCAGAATGAGACGTCAATTAAACCTGGATTCGATGAATATTTTAGAGGATCACAACGGTTAGGTTTGTGTTAGGCCTGGTATTTGCAATCATCTGGCTCATACTTTCGCACTCTTCGCATACTTGTTTGCCCGCTCCTGTGTTTTTTTCTGGTTGGGATCACGTAGTAATGTGGTACCAGGCTGAAACAGTCAATTCACCTTGGTTTCGATCAATACTTTAGTGGATACCACCGTTTAGGTTAGTGTTAGGTCTGGTATTTGCAATCATCTGGCTCATACTTTCGCATTTCTCGCATGCTTCTTGGCCAGATCCTGGGCTCTTTCTGGTTTGGATCACGTAGTAATGTGGTGCCACACTGAAACAGTAAGTTAGTCCTGGTCTCGATCAATATTTAAAAGTATAACTCCGATTGGGTCTCATTTAGGTCTGGGATTTGCCCTCATCTGTCTCATACTTTCGCATTCTTCGCATACCTGTTGGCCTGATGCTGGGCTTTTTCTGGTATGGATCACGCAGTAATGTGGTACCAGAATGAAACAGTCAACTAAACATGAATTCGAACAATATTTAAGAGGATCACACCGGTTAGGTTTGTGTTAGGCCTGGTATTTGCAATCATCTGGCTCATACTTTCGCATTCTTCCCACTCTTGTTAGCCAGATCCTGGCCTGTTTCTGGCTTGGACCACGTAGTAATGTGGTACCACACTGAAACAGTCAACTAAACCTTGTTGCGATTAATATTTTAGAGGATAACGCCGGTTATGTCTGGGTTATTTCTGGTATTTGCAATCATCTGGCTCATACTTTCGTGTTTTTCGGATACTTCTTTGCCAGATCCTGGGTTTTTTCTGGTTTGGATCCCGTAGTAATGTGGTTCCACACCGAAACAGTCAATCAAACCTGTTTGCGATTAATATTTTAGAGGACAACGCCGGTTATGTCTGGGTCAGGTCTGGTATTTGCCCGCTTCTGGCTCGTAGTTTCGCATTTTTTGCATACTTGTTGGCCAGATCCTGGCCTTTTTCTGGTTTGGATCACGTAGTAATGCGGTACCCCACCGAAACAGTCAACTAAACCTGGTTGCGATTAATATTTTAGAGGATAACGCCGGTTATGTCTCGGTTAGGTCTGGGATTTGCCCTCATCTGGCTCGTAATTGCGCATTTCTCGCATACTTGTTGGCCAGATCCTGAGTTTTTTCTGGTTTGGATCCCGTAGTAATGTGGTACCACACTGAAACAGTCAATAGAAGCTGGTTCCGATTAGTATTTTAGAGGATTACGCTGGTTATGTCTGGGTTAGTTCTGGCATTTGCAATCATCTGGCTCATACTTTCGCGTTTTTCGCATACTAGTTGGCCAGATCCTGGGTTTTTTCAGGTTTGGATCCCGTAGTAATGTGGTTTCACACCGAAACAGTCAATCAAACCTGGTTGCGATTAATATTTTAGAGGACAACGCCGGTTATGTCTGGGTCAGGTCTGGTATTTGCCCGCTTCTGGCTCGTAGTTTCGCATTTTTTGCATACTTGTTGGCCAGATCCTGGCCTTTTTCTGGTTTGGATCACGTAGTAATGCGGTACCACACCGAAACAGTCAACTAAACCTGGTTGCGATTAATATTTTAGAGGACAACGCCGGTTACGTCTGGGTCAGTTCTGGTATTTGCCCGCTTCTGGCTCGTAGTTTCGCATTTTTCGCTTATTTGTTGGCCAGATATCGGGCTTTTTGTGGTTTGGATCCAGTCGTAATGTGGTTCCACACCGAAACAGTCAGTTAAACCTGGTTGCGATTAATATTTTAGCGGATAACGCCGGTTATGTCCAGGTTAGGTCTGGTATTTGCAATCATCTGGCTCATACTTTCGCGTTTTTCGCATACTACCTGGCCAGATCCTGGCCTTTTTCTGGTTTGGATCACGTAGAAATGTGGTACCACACTGAAACAGTCAATAGAAGCCGTTCCGATTAGTATTTTAGAGGATAACGCTGGTAATGTCTGGGTTAATTCCGCTATTTGCAATCATCTGGCTCATACTTTCGCGCTTTTCGCATACTTGTTTGCCAGATCCTGGGTTTTTTCAGGTTTGGATCCCGTAGTAATGTGGCTCCACACCGAAACGGTCAATTAAACCTGGCTGCGATTAATATTATACAGGATAACGCCGGTTATGTCTCGGTTAGGTCTGGGAGATGCCCTCATCTTGCTCGTACTTTCGCATTTTTCGCATACTTGTTGGCCAGATCCTGGCCTTTTTCTGGTTTGGATCACGTAGTAACGCGGTACCACACCGAAACGGTCAATTAATCCTGGTTGCGATTAATATTTTAGAGGATAACGCCGGTTATGTCTGGGTTAGTTCTGGGATTTGCCCTCATCTGGCTCGTACCTTCGCACATTTCGCATACTTGTTGGCCAGATCCTGGGCTTTTTCTGGCTTGGATCACGTAGTAATGTGGTACTACACTGAAACAGTCTATAGAAGCTGGTTCCGATTAGTATTTTAGAGGATAACGCTGGTTATGGCTGGGTTAGGTCTGGTATTTGCCCCCATCTGGCTCGTACTTTCGCATTTTTCACATACTTGTTGGCCAGATCCTGGCCTTTTTCTGGCTTGGACCACGTAGTAATGTGGTACCACACTGAAACAGTCAATTAAACCTTGTTGCGATTAATATTTTAGTGGATAACGCCGGTTATGTCTGGGTTAGTTCTGGTATTTCCAACCATCTGGCTCATACTTTCGCATTTTTCACATACTTGTTGGCCAGATCCTGGCCTTTTTCTGGCTTGGACCACGTAGTAATGTGGTACCACACTGAAACAGTGAATTAAACCTTGTTGCGATTAATATTTTAGAGGATAACGCCGGTTATGTCTGGGTTAGTTCTGGTATTTCCACCCATCTGGCTCATACTTTCGCATTTTTCGCTTACTTGTAGGCCAGATCCTGGCCTTTTTCTGGTTTGAATCACGTAGTAATGTGGTACCACACCGAAATAGTCAATTAAACCTGTTTGCGATTAATATTTTAGAGGATGTCGCCGTTTATGTCTCGGTTATGTCTGGGATTTGCCCTCATCTGGCTCGTACTTTCGCATTTTTCGCATACTTGTTGGCCAGAACCTGGCCTTTTTCTGGTTTGGAACACGTAGTAACGCGGTACCACACCGAAACGGTCAATTAATCCTGGTTGCGATTAATATTTTAGAGGACAACGCCGGTTATGTCTGGGTCAGCTCTGGTATTTGCCCTCATCTGGCTCGTACTTTCGCATTTTTTGCATACTTCTTGGCCAGATCCTGGCCTTTTTCTGGTTTGGAACACGTAGTAACGCGGTACCACACCGAAACGGTCAATTAATCCTGGTTGCGATTAATATTTTAGAGGACAACGCCGGTTATGTCTGGGTCAGCTCTGGTATTTGCCCTCATCTGGCTCGTACTTTCGCATTTTTTGCATACTTGTTGGCCAGATCCTGGCCTTTTTCTGGATTGGATCACGTAGTAATGCGGTACCACACCGAAACAGTCAATTAAACCTGGTTGCAATTAATATTTTAGAGGATGACGCCGGTTACGTCTCGGTTAGGTCTGGGATTTGCCCTCATCTGGCTCGTACCTTCGCACATTTCGCATACTTGTTGGCCAGATCCTGGGCTTTTTCTGGCTTGGATCACGTAGTAATGTGGTTCCACACTGTCAATAAAAGCTGGTTCCGATTAGTATTTTAGAGGATAACGCAGGTTATGTCTGGGTTATTTCTGGTATTTGCAATCATCTGGCTCATACTTTCGCGTTTTTCGCATACTTGTTGGCAAGATCCTAGCCTTTTTCTGGTCTGGATCCCGTCGTAATGTGGTTCCACACCGAAACTGCCAATTAAACCTGGTTGCGATTAATATTTTAGAGGATAACTCCGGTTATGTCTGGGTTAGTTCTGGTATTTCCAACCATCTGGCTCATACTTTCGCATTTCTCACATACTTGTTGGCCAGATCCTGGCCTTTTTCTGGCTTGGACCACGTAGTAATGTGGTACCACACTGAAACAGTCAACTAAACCTTGTTGCGATTAATATTTTAGAGGATAACGCCGGTTATGTCTGGGTTACTTCTGGTATTTGCAATCATCTGGCTCATACTTTCGTGTTTTTCGGATACTTCTTTGCCAGATCCTGGGTTTTTTCTGGTTTGGATCCCGTAGTAATGTGGTTTCACACCGAAACAGTCAATCAAACCTGGTTGCGATTAATATTTTAGAGGACAACGCCGGTTATGTCTGGGTCAGGTCTGGTATTTGCCCGCTTCTGGCTCGTAGTTTCGCATTTTTTGCATACTTGTTGGCCAGATCCTGGCCTTTTTCTGGTTTGGATCACGTAGTAATGCGGTACCACACCGAAACAGTCAACTAAACCTGGTTGCGATTAATATTTTAGAGGACAACGCCGGTTACGTCTGGGTCAGTTCTGGTATTTGCCCGCTTCTGGCTCGTAGTTTCGCATTTTTCGCTTATTTGTTGGCCAGATATCGGGCTTTTTGTGGTTTGGATCCAGTCGTAATGTGGTTCCACACCGAAACAGTCAGTTAAACCTGGTTGCGATTAATATTTTAGCGGATAACGCCGGTTATGTCTAGGTTAGGTCTGGTATTTGCAATCATCTGGCTCATACTTTCGCGTTTTTCGCATACTACCTGGCCAGATCCTGGCCTTTTTCTGGTTTGGATCACGTAGAAATGTGGTACCACACTGAAACAGTCAATAGAGGCCGATCCGATTAGTATTTTAGAGGATAACGCTGGTAATGTCTGGGTTAATTCTGCTATTTGCAATCATCTGGCTCATACTTTCGCGCTTTTCGCATACTAGTTTGCCAGATCCTGGGTTTTTTCAGGTTTGGATCCCGTAGTAATGTGGCTCCACACCGAAACGGTCAATTAAACCTGGCTGCGATTAATATTATACAGGATAACGCCGGTTATGTCTCGGTTAGGTCTGGGAGTTGCCCTCATCTTGCTCGTACTTTCGCATTTTTCGCATACTTGTTGGCAAGATCCTGGCCTTTTTCTGGTTTGGATCACGTAGTAACGCGGTACCACACCGAAACGGTCAATTAATCCTGGTTGCGATTAATATTTTAGAGGATAACGCCGGTTATGTCTCGGTTAGGTCTGGGATTTGCCCTCATCTGGCTCGTACCTTCGCACTTTTCGCATACTTGTTGGCCAGATCCTGGGCTTTTTCTGGCTTGGATCACGTAGTAATGTGGTTCCACACTGTCAATAAAAGCTGGTTCCGATTAGTATTTTAGAGGATAACGCAGGTTATGTCTGGGTTATTTCTGGTATTTGCAATCATCTGGCTCATACTTTCGCGTTTTTCGCATACTTGTTGGCAAGATCCTAGCCTTTTTCTGGTCTGGATCCCGTCGTAATGTGGTTCCACACCGAAACTGCCAATTAAACCTGGTTGCGATTAATATTTTAGAGGATAACTCTGGTTATGTCTGGGTTAGTTCTGGTATTTCCAACCATCTGGCTCATACTTTCGCATTTTTCACATACTTGTTGGCCAGATCCTGGCCTTTTTCTGGCTTGGACCACGTAGTAATGTGGTACCACACTGAAACAGTCAATTAAACCTTGTTGCGATTAATATTTTAGAGGATAACGCCGGTTATGTCTGGGTTAGTTCTGGTATTTCCAACCATCTGTCTCATACTTTCGCATTTTTCGCTTACTTGTAGGCCAGATCCTGGCCTTTTTCTGGTTTGGATCACGTAGTAATGTGGTACTACACTGAAACAGTCTATAGAAGCTGGTTCCGATTAGTATTTTAGAGGATAACGCTGGTTATGGCTGGGTTAGGTCTGGTATTTGCCCCCATCTGGCTCGTACTTTCGCATTTTTCACATACTTGTTGGCCAGATCCTGGCCTTTTTCTGGCTTGGACCACGTAGTAATGTGGTACCACACTGAAACAGTCAATTAAACCTTGTTGCGATTAATATTTTAGTGGATAACGCCGGTTATGTCTGGGTTAGTTCTGGTATTTCCAACCATCTGGCTCATACTTTCGCATTTTTCACATACTTGTTGGCCAGATCCTGGCCTTTTTCTGGCTTGGACCACGTAGTAATGTGGTACCACACTGAAACAGTGAACTAAACCTTGTTGCGATTAATATTTTAGAGGATAACGCCGGTTATGTCTGGGTTAGTTCTGGTATTTCCACCCATCTGGCTCATACTTTCGCATTTTTCGCTTACTTGTAGGCCAGATCCTGGCCTTTTTCTGGTTTGGATCACGTAGTAATGTGGTACCACACCGAAATAGTCAATTAAACCTGTTTGCGATTAATATTTTAGAGGATGTCGCCGTTTATGTCTCGGTTATGTCTGGGATTTGCCCTCATCTGGCTCGTACTTTCGCATTTATCGAATACTTGTTGACCAGATCCTGGCCTTTTTCTGGTTTGGAACACGTAGTAACGCGGTACCACACCGAAACGGTCAATTATTCCTGGTTGCGATTAATATTTTAGAGGACAACGCCGGTTATGTCTGTGTCAGGTCTGGTATTTGCCCGCTTCTGGCTCGTTGTTTCGCATTTTTCGCATACTTGTTGGCCAGATCCTGGCCTTTTCCTGGTTTGGATCACGCAGTAACGCGGTACCACACCGAAACGGTCAATTAATCCTGGTTGCGATTAATATTTCAGAGGATAACGCCGCTGATGTCTGTATCAGGTCTGGTATTTGCTCTCATCTGGCTCGTACCTTCGCATTTTTCGCTTACCTGCTGGCCAGATCCTGGCCTTTATCTGGCTTGGACCACGTAGTAATGTGGTTCCACACTGAAACAGTCAATAAAAGCTGGTTCCGATTAGTATTTGAGAGGATAACGCTGGTTATGTCTGGGTTAGTTCTGGTATTTGCTATCATCTGGCACATACTTTCGCGTTTTTCGCATACTTGTTGGCCAGATCCTGGGTTTTTTCTGATTTGGATCTCGTAGTAATGATGTTCCACACCGAAACAGTCAATTAAACTGGTTGCGATTAATATTTTAGAGGATAACTCCGGTTATGTCTCGGTTAGGTCTGGGATTTGCCCACATCTGGCTCGTACTTTCGCATTTATCGCTTACCTGCTGGCCAGATCCTGGGCTTTTTCTGGTTTGTATCACGTAGTAATGTGGTACCACACTGTCAATCAAAGCTGGTTTCGATTAGTATTTTAGAGAATAACGCAGGTTATGTCTGGGTTATTTCTGGTATTTCCAACCATCTGTCTCATACTTTCGCATATTTCGCATACTTGTTGGCCAGATCCTGGCCTTTTTCTGGTTTGGATCACGTAGTAACGCGGTACCACACCGAAACGGTCAATTAATCCTGGTTGCGATTAATATTTTAGAGGATAACGATGCTTATGTCTCGGTTAGGTCTGGGATTTGACCTCATCTGGCTCGTACTTTCGCATTTTTCGCATACTTGTTGGCCAGAACCTGGCCTTTTTCTGGTTTGGAACACGTAGTAACGCGGTACCACACCGAAACGGTCAATTAATCCTGGTTGCGATTAATATTTTAGAGGACAACGCCGGTTATGTCTGGGTCAGCTCTGGTATTTGCCCTCATCTGGCTCGTACTTTCGCATTTTTTGCATACTTCTTGGCCAGATCCTGGCCTTTTTCTGGTTTGGATCACGTAGTAATGCGGTACCATACCGAAACGGTCAATTAAACCTGGTTGCAATCAATATTTTAGAGGATAACGCCGGTTATGTCTCGGTTAGGTCTGGGATTTGCCCTCATCTGGCTCGTACTTTCGCACTTTTCGCTGACTTGTTGGCCAGATCCTTGCCCTTTTCTGGCTTGTACCACGTAGTAATGTGGTACAACACTGAAACAGTCAATTAATCCTGGTTGCGATTAATATTTTAGAGGACAACGCCGGTTATGTCTGGGTCAGCTCTGGTATTTGCCTTCATCTGGCTCGTACTTTCGCATTTTTCACATACTTTTTGGCAAGATTCTGGCCTTTTTCTGGCTTGGATCACGTAGTAATGTGGTTCCACACTGAAACAGTCAATTAAACCTTGTTGCGATTAATATTTTAGAGGATAACGCCGGTTATGCCTAGGTTAGGTCTGGTGTTTGCAATCATCTGGCTCATACTTTCGCGTTTTTCGCACACTTGTTGGCCAGATCCTGGCCTTTTCCTGGTTCGGAACACGTAGTAATGTGGTACCACACTGATACAGTCAATAGAAGCTGGTTCCGATTAGTATCTTAGAGGATAACGCTGGTTATGTCTGTGCTAGATCTGGCATTTGCAATCATCTGGCTCATACTTTCGCGTTTTTCGCAAACTTGTTGGCCAGATCCTGGGTTTTTTCAGGTTTGGATCCCGTAGTAATGTGGTTCCACACCGAAACGGTCAACTAAACCTGGCTGCGATTGATATTTTAGAGAATAAGGCCGGTGATGTCTGGGTTAGGTCTGGTATTTGCCCTCATCTGGCTCGTACTTTCGCATTTTTCGCTTACCTGCTGGCCAGATCCTGGCATTTTCTGGCTTGGACCACGTAGTAAAGTGGTACCACACTGAAACAGTCAATTAAACCTGGTTGCAATTAATATTTTAGAGGATAACGCCGGTTATGTCTCGGTTAGGTCTGGGATTTGCCCTCATCTGGCTCGTACTTTCGCATTTTTCACATACTTTTTGGCAAGATCCTGGCCTTTTTCTGGCCTGGACCACGTAGTAATGTGGGGCCACACCGAAACAGTCAACTAAACCTGGTTGCGAATATTATTTTAGAGGATAACGCCGGTTATGTCTGGGTTAGTTCTGGTATTTGCTATCATCTGGCACATACTTTCGCGTTTTTCGCATACTTGTTGGCCAGATCCTAGCCTTTTTCTGGTCTGGATCACGTAGTAATGCGGTACCACACCGAAACAGTCAATTAAACTGGTTGAGATTAATATTTTAGAGGATAACGCCGGTTATGTCTCGGTTAGGACTGGGTTTTGCCCTCATCTGGCCCGTACTTTCGCACTTTTCGCATACTTCTTGGCCAGATCCTGGGCTTTTTCTGGCTTGGATCACGTAGTAATGTGGTTCCACACCGAAACAGCCAATTAAACCTGGTTGCGATTAATATTTTAGAGGATAACGCCGGTTATGTCTGGGTTAGTTCTGGTATTTCCAACCATCTGGCTCATACTTTCGCATTTTTCGCATACTTGTTGGCCAGATCCTGGCCTTTTTCTGGCTTGGACCACGTAGTAATGTGGTACCACACTGAAACAGTCAATTAAACCTTGTTGCGATTAATATTTTAGAGGATAACGCCGGTTATGTCTGGGTTAGTTCTGTTATTTCCAACCATCTGGCTCATACTTTCGCATTTTTCGCTTACTTGTTGGCCAGATCCTGGCCTTTTTCTGGTCTGGATCACGTAGTACTGTGGTACCACACTGAAACATTCTGTAGAAGCTGGTTCCGGTTAGTAGTTTACAGGATAACGTTGGTTATGTCTGGGTTAGGTCTGGTATTTGCCCTCACCTGGCTCGTACTTTCGCATTTTTCGCTTACTTGTAGGCCAGATCCTGGCCTTTTTCTGGTTTGGATCACGTAGTAATGTGGTACCACACTGAAACAGTCTATAGAAGCTGGTTCCGATTAGTATTTTAGAGGATAACGTTGGTTATGGCTGGGTTAGGTCTGGTATTTGCCCCCATCCGGCTCGTACTTTCGTATTTTTCACATACTTTTTGGCATGATCCTGGCCTTTTTCTGGCTTGGACCACGTAGTAATGTGGTACCACACTGAAACAGTCAATTAAACCTGGTTCCGATTAATATTTTAGAGGATAACGCCGGTTATGTCTTGGTTTGGTCTGGGATTTGCCCTCATCTGGCTCGTACTTTCGCATTTTTCACATACTTTTTGGCAAGATTCTGGCCTTTTTCTGGCTTGGATCACGTAGTAATGTGGTTCCACACTGTCAATAAAAGCTGGTTCCGATAAGTATTTTAGAGGATAACGCAGGTTATGTCTGGGTTATTTGTGGTATTCCCAACCATGGGCTCATACTTTCGCACTTTTCGCATACTTGTTGGCCAGATCCTGGGCTTTTTCTGGCTTGGATCACGTAGTAATGTGGTTCCACACTGTCAATAAAAGCTGGTTCCGATAAGTATTTTAGAGGATAACGCAGGTTATGTCTGGGTTATTTCTGGTATTTCCAACCATCTGGCTCATACTTTCGCATTTTTCGCATACTTGTTGGCCAGATCCTGGCCTTTTTCTGGCTTGGACCACGTTGCAATGTGGTACCACACTGAAACAGTCAATTAAACCTTGTTGCGATTAATATTTTAGAGGATAACGCCGGTTATGTCTGGGTTAGTTCTGGTATTTCCAACCATCTGGCTCATACTTTCGCATTTTTCGCTTACATGCTGGCCAGATCCTGGCATTTTCTGGCTTGGACCACGTAGTAAAGTGGTACCACACTGAAACAGTCAATTAAACCTGGTTGCGATTAATATTTTAGAGGATGTCGCCGTTTATGTCTCGGTTATGTCTGGGATTTGCCCTCATCTGGCTCGTACTTTCGCATATATCGAATACTTGTTGACCAGATCCTGGCCTTTTTCTGGCTTGGATCACGTAGTAATGTGGTTCCACACTGTCAATAAAATCTGGTCCCGATAAGTATTTTAGAGGATAACGCAGGTTATGTGTGGGTTATTTCTGGTATTTCCAACCATCTGGCTCATACTTTCGCATTTTTCGCTTACCTGCTGGCCAGATCCTGGCCTTTTTCTGGCTTGGACCACGTAGTAATGTGGTACCACACTGAAACAGTCAATTAAACCTTGTTGCGATTAATATTTTAGAGGATAACGCCGGTTATGTCTGGGTTAGTTCTGTTATTTCCAACCATCTGGCTCATACTTTCGCATTTTCGCT
The DNA here is from genome assembly GCF_051014445.1 of Colletes latitarsis. Taxonomy (NCBI): domain Eukaryota; kingdom Metazoa; phylum Arthropoda; class Insecta; order Hymenoptera; family Colletidae; genus Colletes; species Colletes latitarsis. Next base: position 7,234,927 of record NC_135137.1, read on the forward strand.
TACTTGATGGCCAGATCCTGGCCTTTTTCTGGTCTGGATCACGTAGTACTGTGGTGCTACACAGAAACAGTCTGTCGACGCTGGTTCCGATTAGTAGTTTACAGGATAACGCTGGTTATGTCTCAGGTAGGTCTGGGATTTGTCCTCATCTGGCTCGTTCTTTCGCATTTTTCGCTTACTTGTTGGCCAGATCCTGGCCTTTTTCTGGTTTGGATCACGTAGTACTGTGGTACCACACTGAAACAGTCAATTAAACCTGTTTCCGATTAATATTTTAGAGGATAACGCTGGTTATGTCTCAGGCAGGACTGGGATTTGTCCACATCTGACTCATACTTTCGCATTTTTCACTTACTTGTTGGCCAGATCTCGGGTTTTTTGTGGTTTGGATCCCGTCGTAATGTGGTTCCACATTGAAACAGTCAATAGAAGCCCGTTCCGATTAGTATTTTAGAGGATAACGCTGGTAATGTCTGGGTTAGTTCTGCTATTTGCAATCATCTGGCTCATACTTTCGCATTTTTCGCATACTTGTTGGCCAGATCCTGGCCTTTTTCTGGTTTGGATCACGTAGTAACGCGGTACCACATCGAAACGGTCAATTAATCCTGGTTGCGATTATTATTTTAGAGGACAACGCCGGTTATGTCTGGATCAGGTCTGGTATTTGCCCTCATCTGGCTCGTCCTTTCGCATTTTTTGCATACTTGTTGGCCAGATCCTGGCCTTTTTCTGGTTTGGATCACGTAGTAATGCGGTACCATACCGAAACAGTCAATTAAACCTGGTTGCAATTAATATTTTAGAGGATAACGCCGGTTATGTCTCGGTTAGGTGTGGGATTTGCCCTCATCTGGCTCGTACTTTCGCATTTTTCGCATACTTGTTGGCCAGATCCTGGCCTTTTTCTGGTTTGGAACACGTAGTAACGCGGTACCACACCGATACGGTCAATTAATCCTGGTTGCGATTAATATTTTAGAGGACAACGCCGGTTATGTCTGGATCAGGTCTGGTATTTGCCGTCATCTGGCTCGTACTTTCGCATTTTTTGCATACTTGATGGCCAGATCCCAGCCTATTTCTGGCTTGGATCACGTAGTAATGCGGTACCACACCGAAACAGTGAATTAAACCTGGTTGCAATTAATATTTTAGAGGATAACGCCGGTTATGTCTCGGTTAGGTCTGGAATTTGCCCTCATCTGGCTCGTACTTTCGCACTTTTCGCTGTCTTGTTGGCCAGATCCTGGCCCTATTCTGGCTTGTACCACGTAGTAATGTGGTACCACACTGAAACAGTCAATTAATCCTGGTTGTGATTAATATTTTAGAGGACAACGCCGGTTATGTCTGGATCAGGTCTGGTATTTGCCCTCATCTGGCTCGTACTGACGCATTTTTCGCATACTTGTTGGCCAGATCCAGGGCTTTTTCTGGATTGGATCATGTAGTAATGCGGTACCACACCGAAACAGTCAATTAAACCTGTTTGCGATTAATATTTTAGAGGATATCGCCGGTTATGTCTCGGTTTGGTGTGGTATTAGCAATCATCTGGCTCGTACTTTCGCACTTTTCGCATACTAGTTAGCCAGATCCAGGGCTTTTTCCGGATTGGATCATGTAGTAATGCGGTACCACACCGAAACAGTCAATTAAACCTGTTTGCGATTAATATTCTAGAGGATAACGCAGGTTATGCCTCGGTTAGTTCTGGTATTTACCCTCATCTGGCTCGTACTTTCGCATTTTTCGCATACTTGTTGGCCAGATCCTGGCCTTTTTCTGGTTTGGATCACGTTGTAACGCGGCACCACAACGAAACAGTCAATTAATCCTGGTTGCGATTAATATTTTAGAGGATAGCGCAGGTTATGTCTCGGTAAGGTCTGGTATTTGCCCTCATCTGGCTCGTACTTTCGCATTTTTCGCATACTTGTTGGCCAGATCCTGGCCTTTTTGTGGTTTGGATCACGTAGTAATACGGTACCACACCGAAACTGTAAATTAAACCTGGTTGCGATTAATATTTTTAGAGGATAGCGCAGGTTATGTCCCGGTAAGGGCTGGGATTTGCCCACATCTGGCTCGTACTTTCGCATTTCTCGCATACTAGTTGGCCAGATCCTGGGCTTTTTCTGGTTTGGATCACGTCGTAATGTGGTATCACACTGTCAATAAAAGCTGGTTCCAGATAGTATTTTAGGGGATAACGCCGGTTATGTCTGGGTTAGGTCCGGTATTTGCCCTCATCTGTCTCATACTTACTCGTTATTCGCATACTTGTTGGCCAGATCGTGGGCTTTTTCGGGCTTTGACATGACAGTAATGTGGTACCACACTTGAACAGTCAATTAATCCTGGTTCCGATTAATATTTTAGAGGACAGCGCAGGTTATGTCTCGGTTAGGTCTGGTATTTGCCCTCATCTGGCTCGTACTTTCGCATTTCTCGCATACTAGTTGGCCAGATCCTGGGCTTTTTCTGGTTTGGATCACGTAGTAATACGGTACCACACCGAAACATTAAATTAAACCTGGTTCCGATTAGTATTTTAGGGGATAACGCCGGTTATGTCTGGATTAGGTCTGGTATTTGCCCTCATCTGACTCATACTTTCGCATTTTTCGCATACTTGTTGGCCAGATCCTGGCCTTTTTCTGGATTGGAGCACGTTGTAACGCGGCACCACACCCAAACAGTCAATTAATCCTTGTTGCGATTAATATTTTAGAGGATATCGCCGGTTATGTCTGGGTTAGGTCTGGTATTTGCCCCCATCTGGCTCGAGCTTTCGCGTTTTTCGCATAGTTGTTGACCAGATCCTGGCCTTTTTCTGGTTTGGATCACGTAGTAATACGGTACCACACCGAAACAGTAAATTAAACCTGGTTGCGATTAATATTTTAGAGGATAGCGCAGGTTATGTCTCGGTTAGGCCTGGGATTTGCCCTCATCTGGCTCGTACTTTCGCATTTTTCGCGTCCTTGTTGGCCAGATCCTGGGCTTTTTCAGGCTTTGACATGGCAGTAATGTGGTACCACACTGAAACAGTCAGTTAAACCTGGTTCCGATGAATATTTTAGAGGATAACGCAGGTTATGCCTCGGTTTGTTCTGGTATTTGCCCTCATCTGGCCCGTACTTTCGCATTTTTCGCATACTTGTTGGCCAGATCCTGGCCTTTTTCTGGTTTGGATCATGTTGTAACGCGGCCCCACAACGAAACAGTCAATTAATCCTGGTTGCGATTAATATTTTAGAGGATAACGCCGGTTATGTCTGAGTTAGGTCTGGTATTTGCCCTCATCTGGCTCGTACTTTCGCATTTTTCGCATACTTGTTGGCCAGATCCTGGCCTTTTTGTGGTTTGGATCACGTAGTAATACGGTACCACACCGAAACAGTAAATTAAACCTGGTTGCGATTAATATTTTTAGAGGATAGCGCAGGTTATGTCTCGGTAAGGTCTGGGATTTGCTCACATCTGGCTCGTACTTTCGCATTTCTCGCATACTAGTTGGCCAGATCCTGGGCTTTTTCTGGTTTGTATCACGTAGTAATGCGGTACCACACCGATACGGTCAATTAATCCTGGTTGCGATTAATATTTTAGAGGACAACGCCGGTTATGTCTGGATCAGGTCTGGTATTTGCCGTCATCTGGCTCGTACTTTCGCATTTTTTGCATACTTGATGGCCAGATCCCAGCCTATTTCTGGCTTGGATCACGTAGTAATGCGGTACCACACCGAAACAGTGAATTAAACCTGGTTGCAATTAATATTTTAGAGGATAACGCCGGTTATGTCTCGGTTAGGTCTGGAATTTGCCCTCATCTGGCTCGTACTTTCGCACTTTTCGCTGTCTTGTTGGCCAGATCCTGGCCCTATTCTGGCTTGTACCACGTAGTAATGTGGTACCACACTGAAACAGTCAATTAATCCTGGTTGTGATTAATATTTTAGAGGACAACGCCGGTTATGTCTGGATCAGGTCTGGTATTTGCCCTCATCTGGCTCGTACTTTCGCATTTTTTGCATACTTGATGGCCAGATCCCAGCCTATTTCTGGCTTGGATCACGTAGTAATGCGGTACCACACCTAAACAGTCAATTAATCCTGGTTGCGATTAATATTTTAGAGGATAACGCCTGTTATGTCTCGGTTAGTTCTGGTATTTGCCCTCGTCTGGCTCGAACTTTCGCATTTTTCGCATAGTTGTTGACCAGATCCTGGCCTTTTTCTGGTTTGGATCACGTAGTAATACGGTACCACACCGAAACAGTAAATTAGACCTGGCTGCAATTAATATTTTAGAGGATAGCGCAGGTTATGTCTCGGTTAGGTCTGGGATTTGCCCTCATCTGGCTCGTACTTTCGCACTTTTCGCATACTTGTTGGCCAGATCCTGGGCTTTTTCTGGCTTGGATCACGTAGTAATGTGGTTCCACACTGTCAATAAAAGCTGGTTCCGAATAGTCTTTAGAGGATAACGCTGATTATCTCTGGGTTGGTTCTGGTATTTGCAGTCATCTGGCTCATACTTACGCGTTTTTCGCATACTTATTCGGCAGATACTGGGTTTTTTCTGGTTTGGATAACGTAGTAATGTGGTACCATACTGAAACACTCAATAAAAGCTGGTTCCGATTAATAGTTTGGAAGATAACGCTGGTTACGTTTGGGTTAGTTCTGGTATTTGCACTCATCTGGCTCGTACTGACGCATTTTTCGTATACTTGTTGGCCAGATCCAGGGCTTTTTCTGGATTGGATCATGTAGTAATGCGGTACCACACCGAAACAGTCAATTAAACCTGTTTGCGATTAATATTTTAGAGGATAACGCCGGTTATGTCTCGGTTTGGTCTGGTATTAGCAATCATCTGGCTCGTACTTTCGCACTTTTCGCATACTAGTTGGCCAGATCCTGGCCTTTTTCTGGTTTGGATCACGTAGTACTGTGGTACCACACTGAAACAGTCTATAGAAGCAGGCTCCGATTAGTATTTTAGAGGATAACGCTGGTTATGTCTGGGTTAGGTCTGGTATTTGCCCCCATCTGGCTCGTACTTTCGCATTTTTCGCTTACCTGCTGGCCAGATCCTGGCCTTTCTCTGGCTTAGACCACGTAGTAAAGTGGTACCACACTGAAACAGCCAATTAAACCTGGTTGCGATTAATATTATTGAGGATAACGCCGGTTTTTGTCTCGGTTAGGTCTGGGAGTTGCCCTTGTCTTGCTCGTACTTTCGCAATTTTCGCATACTTGTTGGCCAGATCCTGGGCTTTTTCTGGTTTGGATCACGTAGTAATGTGGTACCACACTGTCAATCAAAGCTGGTCTCGATAAGTATTTTAGAGGATAACGCAGGTTTTGTCTGGGTTATTTCTGGTATTTCCAACCATCAGGCTCATACTTTCGCATTTTTCGCATACTTGTTGGCCAGATCCTGGTCTTTTTCTGGTTTGGATCACGTAGTAACGCGGTACCACATCGAAACGGTCAATTAATCCTGGTTGCGATTATTATTTTAGAGGACAACGCCGGTTATGTCTGGATCAGGTCTGGTATTTGCCCTCATCTGGCTCGTCCTTTCGCATTTTTTGCATACTTGTTGGCCAGATCCTGGCCTTTTTCTGGTTTGGATCACGTAGTAATGCGGTACCATACCGAAACAGTCAATTAAACCTGGTTGCAATTAATATTTTAGAGGATAACGCCGGTTATGTCTCGGTTAGGTCTGGGATTTGCCCTCATCTGGCTCGTACATTCGCATTTTTCGCATACTTGTTGGCCAGATCCTGGCCTTTTTCTGGTTTGGAACACGTAGTAATGCGGTACCACACCGATACGGTCAACTAATCCTGGTTGCGATTAATATTTTAGAGGACAACGCCGGTTATGTCTGGATCAGGTCTGGTATTTGCCCTCATCTGGCTCGTACTTTCGCATTTTTTGCATACTTGATGGCCAGATCCCAGCCTATTTCTGGCTTGGATTACGTAGTAATGCGGTACCACACCGAAACAGTGAATTAAACCTGGTTGCAATTAATATTTTAGAGGATAACCCCGGTTATGTCTCGGTTAGGTCTGGAATTTGCCCCCATCTGGCTCGTACTTTCGCACTTTTCGCTGTCTTGTTGGCCAGATCCTGGCCCTATTCTGGCTTGTACCACGTAGTAATGTGGTACCACACTGAAACAGTCAATTAAACCTTGTTGCGATTAATATTTTAGAGGATAAAGCCGGTTATGTCTGGGTCAGGTCTGGTATTTGCCCTCATCTGGCTCGTACTTTCGCATTTTTTGCATACTTGTTGGCCAGATCCTGGCCTTTTTCTGGTTTGGATCACGTAGTAATGCGGTACCACACCGAAGCAGTCAATTAAAGCTGGCTGCGATTAATATTTTAAAGGATAACGCCGGTTATGTCTGGGTTAGTTCTGGTATTTCCACCCATCTGGCTCATACTTTCGCATTTTTCGCACACTTGTTGGCCAGATCCTGGGCTTTTTCTGGCTTGGATCACGTAGTAATGTGGTTCCACACTGTCAATAAAAGCTGGTTCCGAATAGTCTTTAGAGGATAACGCTGGTTATGTCTGGGTTGGTTCTGGTATTTGCAGTCATCTGGCTCATACTTACGCGTTTTTCGCATACTTATTGGGCAGATACTGGGTTTTTTCTCGTTTGGATAACGTAGCAATGTGGTACCATACTGAAACACTCAATAATGGCTGGTTCCGATTAATAGTTTGGAAGATAACGCTGGTTACGTTTGGGTTAGTTCTGGTATTTGCACTCATCTGGCTCGTACTGACGCATTTTTCGCATACTTGTTGGCCAGATCCAGGGCTTTTTCTGGATTGGATCATGTAGTAATGCGGTACCACACCGAAACTGTCAATTAAACCTGTTTGCGATTAATATTTTAGAGGATATCGCCGGTTATGTCTCGGTTTGGTGTGGTATTGGCAATCATCTGGCTCGTACTTTCGCACTTTTCGCATACTAGTTAGCCAGATCCAGGGCTTTTTCCGGATTGGATCATGTAGTAATGCGGTACCACACCGAAACAGTCAATTAAACCTGTTTGCGATTAATATTCTAGAGGATAACGCAGGTTATGCCTCGGTTAGTTCTGGTATTTACCCTCATCTGGCTCGTACTTTCGCATTTTTCGCATACTTGTTGGCCAGATCCTGGCCTTTTTCTGGTTTGGATCACGTTGTAACGCGGCACCACAACGAAACAGTCAATTAATCCTGGTTGCGATTAATATTTTAGAGGATAACGCCGGTTATGTCTGGGTTAGGTCTGGTACTTGCCCTCATCTGGCTCGTACTTTCGCATTTTTCGCATACTTGTTAGCCAGATCCTGGCCTTTTTCTGGTTTGGATCACGTAGTAATACGGTACCACACCGAAACAGTAAATTAAACCTGGTTGCGATTAATATTTTTAGAGGATAGCGCAGGTTTTGTCTCGGTTAGGTCTGGGATTTGCCCACATCTGGCTCGTACTTTCGCATTTCTCGCATACTAGTTGGCCAGGTCCTGGCCTTTTTCTGGTTTGTATCACGTAGTAATGTGGTATCACACTGTCAATAAAAGCTGGTTCCAGATAGTATTTTAGGGGATAACGCCGGTTATGTCTGGGTTAGGTCCGGTATTTGCCCTCATCTGACTCATACTTTCGCATTTTTCGCATACTTGTTGGCCAGATCCTGGCCTTTTTCTGGTTTGGAGCACGTTGTAACGCGGCACCACACCCAAACAGTCAATTAATCCTTGTTGCGATTAATATTTTAGAGGATAACGCCGGTTATGTCTGGGTTAGGTCTGGTATTTGCCCTCATCTGGCTCGAGCTTTCGCATTTTTCGCATAGTTGTTGACCAGATCCTGGCCTTTTTCTGGTTTGGATCACGTAGTAATACGGTACCACACCGAAACAGTAAATTAAACCTGGTTGCGATTAATATTTTAGAGGATAGCGCAGGTTATGTCTCGGTTAGTTCTGGTATTTGCCCTCATCTGGCCCGTACTTTCGCATTTTTCGCATACTTGTTGGCCAGATCCTGGCCTTTTTGTGGTTTGGATCACGTTGTAACGGGGCACCACAACGAAACAGTCAATTAATCCTGGTTGCGATTACTATTTTAGAGGATAACGCCGGTATGTCTGGGTTAGATCTGGTATTTGCCCTCATCTGGCTCGTACTTTCGCATTTTTCGCATAATTGTCGGCCAGATCCTGGCCTTTTTGTGGTTTGGATCACGTAGTAATACGGTACCACACCGAAACAGTAAATTAAACCTGGTTGCGATTAATATTTTTAGAGGATAGCGCAGGTTATGTCTCGGTAAGGTCTGGGATTTGCCCACATCTGGCTCGTACTTTCGCATTTCTCGTATACTAGTTGGCCAGATCCTGGGCTTTTTCTGGTTTGTATCACGTAGTAATGTGGTACCACACCGAAACAGTAAATTAAACCTGGTTGCGATTAATATTTTTAGAGGATAGCGCAGGTTATGTCTCGGTAAGGTCTGGGATTTGCCCACATCTGGCTCGTACTTTCGCATTTCTCGTATACTAGTTGGCCAGATCCTGGGCTTTTTCTGGTTTGTATCACGTAGTAATGTGGTACCACACTGAAACAGTCAATAAAAGCTGGTTCCGATTAGTATTTTAGGGGATAACGCCGGTTATGTCTGGGTTAGTTCTGGTATTTGCCCCCATCAGGTTCGTACTTTCGCATTTTTCGCTTACTTGTTGGCCAGATGTCGGGTTTTTTGTGGTTTGGATCCCGTCGTAATGTGGTTCCACACCGAAACAGTCAATTAAACCTGGTTGCGATTAATATTTTTAGAGGATAGCGCAGGTTATGTCTCGGTAAGGTCTGGGATTTGCCCACATCTGGCTCGTACTTTCGCATTTCTCGTATACTAGTTGGCCAGATCCTGGGCTTTTTGTGGTTTGGATCCCGTCGTAATGTGGTTCCACACCGAAACAGTCAATTGAACCTGATTGCGATTAATATTTTAGGGGATAGCGCAGGTTATGTCTCGGTTTGGTCTGGGATTTGCCCTCATCTGGCTCGTACTTTCGCATTTCTCGCATACTAGTTGGCCAGATCCTGGGTTTTCTCTGATTTGGATCCCGTAGTAATGATGTTCCACACCGAAACAGTCAATTAAACTGGTTCCGATTAATATTTTAGAGGATAACGCCGGTTATGTCTCGGTTAGTTCTGGTATTTGCCCTCATCTGGCCCGTACTTTCGCATTTTTCGCATACTTGTTGGCCAGATCCTGGCCTTTTTGTGGTTTGGATCACGTTGTAACGCGGCACCACAACGAAACAGTCAATTAATCCTGGTTGCGATTAATATTTTAGAGGATAACGCCGGTTATGTCTCGGTAAGGTCTGGGATTTGCCCACATCTGGCTCGTACTTTCGCATTTCTCGTATACTAGTTGGCCAGATCCTGGGCTTTTTCTGGTTTGTATCACGTAGTAATGTGGTACCACACTGAAACAGTCAGTTAAACCTGGTTCCGATTAATATTTTAGAGGATAACGCAGGTTATGCCTCGGTTAGTTCTGGTATTTGCCCTCATCTGGCCCGTACTATCGCATTTTTCGCATACTTGTTGGCCAGATCCTGGCCTTTTTGTGGTTTGGATCACGTTGTACCGCGGCACCACAACGAAACAGTCAATTAATCCTGGTTGCGATTAATATTTTAGAGGTAACGCCGGTTATGTCTGGGTTAGGTCTGGTATTTGCCCTCATCTGGCTCGTACTTTCGCATTTTTCGCATAATTCTTGGCCAGATCCTGGCCTTTTTGTGGTTTGGATCACGTAGTAATACGGTACCACACCGAAACAGTCAATAAAAGCTGGTTCCGATTAGTATTTTAGGGGATAACGCCGGTTATGTCTGGGTTAGTTCTGGTATTTGCCCCCATCAGGTTCGTACTTTCGCATTTTTCGCTTACTTGTTGGCCAGATCTCGGGTTTTTTGTGGTTTGGATCCCGTCGTAATGTGGTTCCACACCGAAACAGTCAATTAAACCTGGTTGCGATTAATATCTTAGAGGATAGCGCAGGTTATGTCTCGGTTAGGTCTGGGATTTGCCCTCATCTGACTCATACTTTCGCATTTTTCGCTTACTTGTTGGCCAGATCTCGGGTTTTTTGTGGTTTGAATCCCGTCGTAATGTGGTTCCACACCGAAACAGTCAATTGAACCTGATTGCGATTAATATTTTAGGGGATAGCGCAGGTTATGTCTCGGTTTGTTCTGGGATTTGCCCTCATCTGGCTCGTACTTTCGCATTTCTCGCATACTAGTTGGCCAGATCCTGGGTTTTCTCTGATTTGGATCCCGTAGTAATGATGTTCCACACCGAAACAGTCAATTAAACTGGTTCCGATTAATATTTTAGAGGATAACGCCGGTTATGTCTCGGTTAGGTCTGGGATTTGCCCTCATCTGGCTCGTACTTTCGCACTTTTCGCATACTTGTTGGCCAGATCCTGGCCTTTTTCTGGTTTGGATCACGTAGTAATACGGTACCACACCGAAACAGTAAATTAAACCTGGTTGCGATTAATATTTTAGAGGATAGCGCAGGTTATGTCTCGGTTAGGCCTGGGATTTGCCCTCATCTGGCTCGTACTTTCGCATTTTTCGCGTCCTTGTTGGCCAGATCCTGGGCTTTTTCAGGCTTTGACATGGCAGTAATGTGGTACCACACTGAAACAGTCAGTTAAACCTGGTTCCGATTAATATTTTAGAGGATAACGCAGGTTATGCCTCGGTTAGTTCTGGTATTTGCCCTCATCTGGCCCGTACTTTCGCATTTTTCGCATACTTGTTGGCCAGATCCTGGCCTTTTTCTGGTTTGGATCATGTTGTAACGCGGCACCACAACGAAACAGTCAATTAATCCTGGTTGCGATTAATATTTTAGAGGATAACGCCGGTTATGTCTGGGTTAGGTCTGGTATTTGCCCTCATCTGGCTCGTACTTTCGCATTTTTCGCATACTTGTTGGCCAGATCCTGGCCTTTTTGTGGTTTGGATCACGTAGTAATACGGTACCACACCGAAACTGTAAATTAAACCTGGTTGCGATTAATATTTTTAGAGGATAGCGCAGGTTATGTCCCGGTAAGGGCTGGGATTTGCCCACATCTGGCTCGTACTTTCGCATTTCTCGCATACTAGTTGGCCAGATCCTGGGCTTTTTCTGGTTTGGATCACGTCGTAATGTGGTATCACACTGTCAATAAAAGCTGGTTCCAGATAGTATTTTAGGGGATAACGCCGGTTATGTCTGGGTTAGGTCCGGTATTTGCCCTCATCTGTCTCATACTTACTCGTTATTCGCATACTTGTTGGCCAGATCGTGGGCTTTTTCGGGCTTTGACATGACAGTAATGTGGTACCACACTTGAACAGTCAATTAATCCTGGTTCCGATTAATATTTTAGAGGATAGCGCAGGTTATGTCTCGGTTAGGTCTGGTATTTGCCCTCATCTGGCTCGTACTTTCGCATTTCTCGCATACTAGTTGGCCAGATCCTGGGCTTTTTCTGGTTTGGATCACGTAGTAATACGGTACCACACCGAAACATTAAATTAAACCTGGTTCCGATTAGTATTTTAGGGGATAACGCCGGTTATGTCTGGATTAGGTCTGGTATTTGCCCTCATCTGACTCATACTTTCGCATTTTTCGCATACTTGTTGGCCAGATCCTGGCCTTTTTCTGGATTGGAGCACGTTGTAACGCGGCACCACACCCAAACAGTCAATTAATCCTTGTTGCGATTAATATTTTAGAGGATATCGCCGGTTATGTCTGGGTTAGGTCTGGTATTTGCCCCCATCTGGCTCGAGCTTTCGCGTTTTTCGCATAGTTGTTGACCAGATCCTGGCCTTTTTCTGGTTTGGATCACGTAGTAATACGGTACCACACCGAAACAGTAAATTAAACCTGGTTGCGATTAATATTTTAGAGGATAGCGCAGGTTATGTCTCGGTTAGGCCTGGGATTTGCCCTCATCTGGCTCGTACTTTCGCATTTTTCGCGTCCTTGTTGGCCAGATCCTGGGCTTTTTCAGGCTTTGACATGGCAGTAATGTGGTACCACACTGAAACAGTCAGTTAAACCTGGTTCCGATTAATATTTTAGAGGATAACGCAGGTTATGCCTCGGTTTGTTCTGGTATTTGCCCTCATCTGGCCCGTACTTTCGCATTTTTCGCATACTTGTTGGCCAGATCCTGGCCTTTTTCTGGTTTGGATCATGTTGTAACGCGGCACCACAACGAAACAGTCAATTAATCCTGGTTGCGATTAATATTTTAGAGGATAACGCCGGTTATGTCTGAGTTAGGTCTGGTATTTGCCCTCATCTGGCTCGTACTTTCGCATTTTTCGCATACTTGTTGGCCAGATCCTGGCCTTTTTGTGGTTTGGATCACGTAGTAATACGGTACCACACCGAAACAGTAAATTAAACCTGGTTGCGATTAATATTTTTAGAGGATAGCGCAGGTTATGTCTCGGTAAGGTCTGGGATTTGCCCACATCTGGCTCGTACTTTCGCATTTCTCGCATACTAGTTGGCCAGATCCTGGGCTTTTTCTGGTTTGTATCACGTAGTAATGTGGTACCACACTGAAACAGTCAATAAAAGCTGGTTCCGATTAGTATTTTAGGGGATAACGCCCGTTATGTCTGGGTTAGTTCTGGTATTTGCCCCCATCAGGTTCGTACTTTCGCATTTTTCGCTTACTTGTTGGCCAGATCTCGGGTTTTTTGTGGTTTGGATCCCGTCGTAATGTGGTTCCACACCGAAACAGTCAATTAAACCTGGTTGCGATCAATATCTTAGAGGATAGCGCAGGTTATGTCTCGGTTAGGTCTGGGATTTGCCCTCATCTGACTCATACTTTCGCATTTTTCGCTTACTTGTTGGCCAGATCTCGGGTTTTTTGTGGTTTGGATCCCGTCGTAATGTGGTTCCACACCGAAACAGTCAATTAAACCTGGTTGCGATCAATATCTTAGAGGATAGCGCAGGTTATGTCTCGGTTAGGTCTGGGATTTGCCCTCATCTGACTCATACTTTCGCATTTTTCGCTTACTTGTTGGCCAGATCTCGGGTTTTTTGTGGTTTGGATCCCGTCGTAATGTGGTTCCACACCGAAACAGTCAATTGAACCTGGTTGCGATTAATATTTTAGGGGATAGCGCAGGTTATGTCTCGGTTAGGTCTGGGATTTGTCCTCATCTGGCTCGTACTTTCGCATTTCTCGCATACTAGTTGGCCAGATCTTGGGTTTTCTCTGATTTGGATCCCGTAGTAATGATGTTCCACACCGAAACAGTCAATTAAACTGGTTCCGATTAATATTTTAGAGGATAACGCCGGTTATGTCTCGGTTAGGTCTGGGATTTGCCCTCATCTGGCTCGTACTTTCGCACTTTTCGCTGTCTTGTTGGCCAGATCCTGGCCCTATTCTGGCTTGTACCACGTAGTAATGTGGTACCACACTGAAACAGTCAATTAAACCTTGTTGCGATTAATATTTTAGAGGATAAAGCCGGTTATGTCTGGGTCAGGTCTGGTATTTGCCCTCATCTGGCTCGTACTTTCGCATTTTTTGCATACTTGTTGGCCAGATCCTGGCCTTTTTCTGGTTTGGATCACGTAGTAATGCGGTACCACACCGAAGCAGTCAATTAAAGCTGGCTGCGATTAATATTTTAAAGGATAACGCCGGTTATGTCTGGGTTAGTTCTGGTATTTCCACCCATCTGGCTCATACTTTCGCATTTTTCGCACACTTGTTGGCCAGATCCTGGGCTTTTTCTGGCTTGGATCACGTAGTAATGTGGTTCCACACTGTCAATAAAAGCTGGTTCCGAATAGTCTTTAGAGGATAACGCTGGTTATGTCTGGGTTGGTTCTGGTATTTGCAGTCATCTGGCTCATACTTACGCGTTTTTCGCATACTTATTGGGCAGATACTGGGTTTTTTCTCGTTTGGATAACGTAGCAATGTGGTACCATACTGAAACACTCAATAATGGCTGGTTCCGATTAATAGTTTGGAAGATAACGCTGGTTACGTTTGGGTTAGTTCTGGTATTTGCACTCATCTGGCTCGTACTGACGCATTTTTCGCATACTTGTTGGCCAGATCCAGGGCTTTTTCTGGATTGGATCATGTAGTAATGCGGTACCACACCGAAACAGTCAATTAAACCTGTTTGCGATTAATATTTTAGAGGATATCGCCGGTTATGTCTCGGTTTGGTGTGGTATTAGCAATCATCTGGCTCGTACTTTCGCACTTTTCGCATACTAGTTAGCCAGATCCAGGGCTTTTTCCGGATTGGATCATGTAGTAATGCGGTACCACACCGAAACAGTCAATTAAACCTGTTTGCGATTAATATTCTAGAGGATAACGCAGGTTATGCCTCGGTTAGTTCTGGTATTTACCCTCATCTGGCTCGTACTTTCGCATTTTTCGCATACTTGTTGGCCAGATCCTGGCCTTTTTCTGGTTTGGATCACGTTGTAACGCGGCACCACAACGAAACAGTCAATTAATCCTGGTTGCGATTAATATTTTAGAGGATAACGCCGGTTATGTCTGGGTTAGGTCTGGTACTTGCCCTCATCTGGCTCGTACTTTCGCATTTTTCGCATACTTGTTAGCCAGATCCTGGCCTTTTTCTGGTTTGGATCACGTAGTAATACGGTACCACACCGAAACAGTAAATTAAACCTGGTTGCGATTAATATTTTTAGAGGATAGCGCAGGTTTTGTCTCGGTTAGGTCTGGGATTTGCCCACATCTGGCTCGTACTTTCGCATTTCTCGCATACTAGTTGGCCAGGTCCTGGCCTTTTTCTGGTTTGTATCACGTAGTAATGTGGTATCACACTGTCAATAAAAGCTGGTTCCAGATAGTATTTTAGGGGATAACGCCGGTTATGTCTGGGTTAGGTCCGGTATTTGCCCTCATCTGTCTCATATTTAATCGTTATTCGCATACTTGTTGGCCAGATCGTGGGCTTTTTCGGGCTTTGACATGACAGTAATGTGGTACCACACTTGAACAGTCAATTAATCCTGGTTCCGATTAATATTTTAGAGGATAGCGCAGGTTATGTCTCGGTTAGGTCTGGTATTTGCCCTCATCTGGCTCGTACTTTCGCATTTCTCGCATACTAGTTGGCCAGATCCTGGGCTTTTTCTGGTTTGGATCACGTAGTAATACGGTACCACACCGAAACATTAAATTAAACCTGGTTCCGATTAGTATTTTAGGGGATAACGCCGGTTATGTCTGGATTAGGTCTGGTATTTGCCCTCATCTGACTCATACTTTCGCATTTTTCGCATACTTGTTGGCCAGATCCTGGCCTTTTTCTGGTTTGGAGCACGTTGTAACGCGGCACCACACCCAAACAGTCAATTAATCCTTGTTGCGATTAATATTTTAGAGGATAACGCCGGTTATGTCTGGGTTAGGTCTGGTATTTGCCCTCATCTGGCTCGAGCTTTCGCATTTTTCGCATAGTTGTTGACCAGATCCTGGCCTTTTTCTGGTTTGGATCACGTAGTAATACGGTACCACACCGAAACAGTAAATTAAACCTGGTTGCGATTAATATTTTAGAGGATAGCGCAGGTTATGTCTCGGTTAGTTCTGGTATTTGCCCTCATCTGGCCCGTACTTTCGCATTTTTCGCATACTTGTTGGCTAGATCCTGGCCTTTTTGTGGTTTGGATCACGTTGTAACGGGGCACCACAACGAAACAGTCAATTAATCCTGGTTGCGATTACTATTTTAGAGGATAACGCCGGTATGTCTGGGTTAGATCTGGTATTTGCCCTCATCTGGCTCGTACTTTCGCATTTTTCGCATAATTGTCGGCCAGATCCTGGCCTTTTTGTGGTTTGGATCACGTAGTAATACGGTACCACACCGAAACAGTAAATTAAACCTGGTTGCGATTAATATTTTTAGAGGATAGCGCAGGTTATGTCTCGGTAAGGTCTGGGATTTGCCCACATCTGGCTCGTACTTTCGCATTTCTCGTATACTAGTTGGCCAGATCCTGGGCTTTTTCTGGTTTGTATCACGTAGTAATGTGGTACCACACCGAAACAGTAAATTAAACCTGGTTGCGATTAATATTTTTAGAGGATAGCGCAGGTTATGTCTCGGTAAGGTCTGGGATTTGCCCACATCTGGCTCGTACTTTCGCATTTCTCGTATACTAGTTGGCCAGATCCTGGGCTTTTTCTGGTTTGTATCACGTAGTAATGTGGTACCACACTGAAACAGTCAATAAAAGCTGGTTCCGATTAGTATTTTAGGGGATAACGCCGGTTATGTCTGGGTTAGTTCTGGTATTTGCCCCCATCAGGTTCGTACTTTCGCATTTTTCGCTTACTTGTTGGCCAGATGTCGGGTTTTTTGTGGTTTGGATCCCGTCGTAATGTGGTTCCACACCGAAACAGTCAATTAAACCTGGTTGCGATTAATATTTTTAGAGGATAGCGCAGGTTATGTCTCGGTAAGGTCTGGGATTTGCCCACATCTGGCTCGTACTTTCGCATTTCTCGTATACTAGTTGGCCAGATCCTGGGCTTTTTGTGGTTTGGATCCCGTCGTAATGTGGTTCCACACCGAAACAGTCAATTGAACCTGATTGCGATTAATATTTTAGGGGATAGCGCAGGTTATGTCTCGGTTTGGTCTGGGATTTGCCCTCATCTGGCTCGTACTTTCGCATTTCTCGCATACTAGTTGGCCAGATCCTGGGTTTTCTCTGATTTGGATCCCGTAGTAATGATGTTCCACACCGAAACAGTCAATTAAACTGGTTCCGATTAATATTTTAGAGGATAACGCCGGTTATGTCTCGGTTAGTTCTGGTATTTGCCCTCATCTGGCCCGTACTTTCGCATTTTTCGCATACTTGTTGGCCAGATCCTGGCCTTTTTGTGGTTTGGATCACGTTGTAACGCGGCACCACAACGAAACAGTCAATTAATCCTGGTTGCGATTAATATTTTAGAGGATAACGCCGGTTATGTCTCGGTAAGGTCTGGGATTTGCCCACATCTGGCTCGTACTTTCGCATTTCTCGTATACTAGTTGGCCAGATCCTGGGCTTTTTCTGGTTTGTATCACGTAGTAATGTGGTACCACACTGAAACAGTCAGTTAAACCTGGTTCCGATTAATATTTTAGAGGATAACGCAGGTTATGCCTCGGTTAGTTCTGGTATTTGCCCTCATCTGGCCCGTACTATCGCATTTTTCGCATACTTGTTGGCCAGATCCTGGCCTTTTTGTGGTTTGGATCACGTTGTACCGCGGCACCACAACGAAACAGTCAATTAATCCTGGTTGCGACTAATATTTTAGGGGATAACGCCGGTTATGTCTGGGTTAGTTCTGGTATTTGCCCCCATCAGGTTCGTACTTTCGCATTTTTCGCTTACTTGTTGGCCAGATCTCGGGTTTTTTGTGGTTTGGATCCCGTCGTAATGTGGTTCCACACCGAAACAGTCAATTAAACCTGGTTGCGATTAATATCTTAGAGGATAGCGCAGGTTATGTCTCGGTTAGGTCTGGGATTTGCCCTCATCTGACTCATACTTTCGCATTTTTCGCTTACTTGTTGGCCAGATCTCGGGTTTTTTGTGGTTTGAATCCCGTCGTAATGTGGTTCCACACCGAAACAGTCAATTGAACCTGATTGCGATTAATATTTTAGGGGATAGCGCAGGTTATGTCTCGGTTTGTTCTGGGATTTGCCCTCATCTGGCTCGTACTTTCGCATTTCTCGCATACTAGTTGGCCAGATCCTGGGTTTTCTCTGATTTGGATCCCGTAGTAATGATGTTCCACACCGAAACAGTCAATTAAACTGGTTCCGATTAATATTTTAGAGGATAACGCCGGTTATGTCTCGGTTAGGTCTGGGATTTGCCCTCATCTGGCTCGTACTTTCGCACTTTTCGCATACTTGTTGGCCAGATCCTGGCCTTTTTCTGGTTTGGATCACGTAGTAATACGGTACCACACCGAAACAGTAAATTAAACCTGGTTGCGATTAATATTTTAGAGGATAGCGCAGGTTATGTCTCGGTTAGGCCTGGGATTTGCCCTCATCTGGCTCGTACTTTCGCATTTTTCGCGTCCTTGTTGGCCAGATCCTGGGCTTTTTCAGGCTTTGACATGGCAGTAATGTGGTACCACACTGAAACAGTCAGTTAAACCTGGTTCCGATTAATATTTTAGAGGATAACGCAGGTTATGCCTCGGTTAGTTCTGGTATTTGCCCTCATCTGGCCCGTACTTTCGCATTTTTCGCATACTTGTTGGCCAGATCCTGGCCTTTTTCTGGTTTGGATCATGTTGTAACGCGGCACCACAACGAAACAGTCAATTAATCCTGGTTGCGATTAATATTTTAGAGGATAACGCCGGTTATGTCTGGGTTAGGTCTGGTATTTGCCCTCATCTGGCTCGTACTTTCGCATTTTTCGCATACTTGTTGGCCAGATCCTGGCCTTTTTGTGGTTTGGATCACGTAGTAATACGGTACCACACCGAAACTGTAAATTAAACCTGGTTGCGATTAATATTTTTAGAGGATAGCGCAGGTTATGTCCCGGTAAGGGCTGGGATTTGCCCACATCTGGCTCGTACTTTCGCATTTCTCGCATACTAGTTGGCCAGATCCTGGGCTTTTTCTGGTTTGGATCACGTCGTAATGTGGTATCACACTGTCAATAAAAGCTGGTTCCAGATAGTATTTTAGGGGATAACGCCGGTTATGTCTGGGTTAGGTCCGGTATTTGCCCTCATCTGTCTCATACTTACTCGTTATTCGCATACTTGTTGGCCAGATCGTGGGCTTTTTCGGGCTTTGACATGACAGTAATGTGGTACCACACTTGAACAGTCAATTAATCCTGGTTCCGATTAATATTTTAGAGGATAGCGCAGGTTATGTCTCGGTTAGGTCTGGTATTTGCCCTCATCTGGCTCGTACTTTCGCATTTCTCGCATACTAGTTGGCCAGATCCTGGGCTTTTTCTGGTTTGGATCACGTAGTAATACGGTACCACACCGAAACATTAAATTAAACCTGGTTCCGATTAGTATTTTAGGGGATAACGCCGGTTATGTCTGGATTAGGTCTGGTATTTGCCCTCATCTGACTCATACTTTCGCATTTTTCGCATACTTGTTGGCCAGATCCTGGCCTTTTTCTGGATTGGAGCACGTTGTAACGCGGCACCACACCCAAACAGTCAATTAATCCTTGTTGCGATTAATATTTTAGAGGATATCGCCGGTTATGTCTGGGTTAGGTCTGGTATTTGCCCCCATCTGGCTCGAGCTTTCGCGTTTTTCGCATAGTTGTTGACCAGATCCTGGCCTTTTTCTGGTTTGGATCACGTAGTAATACGGTACCACACCGAAACAGTAAATTAAACCTGGTTGCGATTAATATTTTAGAGGATAGCGCAGGTTATGTCTCGGTTAGGCCTGGGATTTGCCCTCATCTGGCTCGTACTTTCGCATTTTTCGCGTCCTTGTTGGCCAGATCCTGGGCTTTTTCAGGCTTTGACATGGCAGTAATGTGGTACCACACTGAAACAGTCAGTTAAACCTGGTTCCGATTAATATTTTAGAGGATAACGCAGGTTATGCCTCGGTTTGTTCTGGTATTTGCCCTCATCTGGCCCGTACTTTCGCATTTTTCGCATACTTGTTGGCCAGATCCTGGCCTTTTTCTGGTTTGGATCATGTTGTAACGCGGCACCACAACGAAACAGTCAATTAATCCTGGTTGCGATTAATATTTTAGAGGATAACGCCGGTTATGTCTGAGTTAGGTCTGGTATTTGCCCTCATCTGGCTCGTACTTTCGCATTTTTCGCATACTTGTTGGCCAGATCCTGGCCTTTTTGTGGTTTGGATCACGTAGTAATACGGTACCACACCGAAACAGTAAATTAAACCTGGTTGCGATTAATATTTTTAGAGGATAGCGCAGGTTATGTCTCGGTAAGGTCTGGGATTTGCCCACATCTGGCTCGTACTTTCGCATTTCTCGCATACTAGTTGGCCAGATCCTGGGCTTTTTCTGGTTTGTATCACGTAGTAATGTGGTACCACACTGAAACAGTCAATAAAAGCTGGTTCCGATTAGTATTTTAGGGGATAACGCCCGTTATGTCTGGGTTAGTTCTGGTATTTGCCCCCATCAGGTTCGTACTTTCGCATTTTTCGCTTACTTGTTGGCCAGATCTCGGGTTTTTTGTGGTTTGGATCCCGTCGTAATGTGGTTCCACACCGAAACAGTCAATTAAACCTGGTTGCGATCAATATCTTAGAGGATAGCGCAGGTTATGTCTCGGTTAGGTCTGGGATTTGCCCTCATCTGACTCATACTTTCGCATTTTTCGCTTACTTGTTGGCCAGATCTCGGGTTTTTTGTGGTTTGGATCCCGTCGTAATGTGGTTCCACACCGAAACAGTCAATTAAACCTGGTTGCGATCAATATCTTAGAGGATAGCGCAGGTTATGTCTCGGTTAGGTCTGGGATTTGCCCTCATCTGACTCATACTTTCGCATTTTTCGCTTACTTGTTGGCCAGATCTCGGGTTTTTTGTGGTTTGGATCCCGTCGTAATGTGGTTCCACACCGAAACAGTCAATTGAACCTGGTTGCGATTAATATTTTAGGGGATAGCGCAGGTTATGTCTCGGTTAGGTCTGGGATTTGTCCTCATCTGGCTCGTACTTTCGCATTTCTCGCATACTAGTTGGCCAGATCTTGGGTTTTCTCTGATTTGGATCCCGTAGTAATGATGTTCCACACCGAAACAGTCAATTAAACTGGTCCCGATTAATATTTTAGAGGATAACGCCGGTTATGTCTCGGTTAGGTCTGGGATTTGCCCTCATCTGGCTCGTACTTTCGCACTTTTCGCATACTTGTTGGCCAGATCCTGGGCTTTTTCTGGTTTGGATCACGTTGAAATGTGGTACCACACTGTCAATAAAAGCTGATTCCGATTAGTATTTTAGAGGATAACGCAGGTTATGTCTGGGTTATTTCTGGTATTTGCAATCATCTGGCTCATACTTTCGCATTTTTCGCATACTTGTTGGCGAGATCCTGGCCTTTTCCTGGTTTGGATCACGTAGCAACGCGGTACCACACTGATACAGTCAATAAAAGCTGGTTCCGATTAGTATTTTAGGGGATAACGCCGGTTATGTCTCGGTTAGGTCTGGGATTTGCCCTCATCTGGCTCGTACTTTCGCATTTCTCGCATACTAGTTGGCCAGATCCTGGGCTTTTTCTGGTTTGTATCACGTAGTAATGTGGTACCACACTGATACAGTCAATAAAAGCTGGTTCCGATTAGTATTTTAGGGGATAACGCCGGTTATGTCTGGGTTAGGTCTCGTATTTGCCCTGATCTGGCTCGAACTTTCGCATTTTTCGCATACTTGTTGGCCAGATCCTGGCCTTTTTCTGGTTTGGATCACGTAGTAATACGGTACCACACCGAAACAGTAAATTAAACCTGGTTGCGATTAATATTTTAGAGGATAGCGCAGGTTATGTCTCGGTTAGGTCTGGGATTTGCCCTCATCTGGCTCGTACTTTCGCATTTTTCGCATCCTTGTTGGCCAGATCCTGGGCTTTTTCAGGCTTTGACATGGCAGTAATGTGGTACCACACTGAAACAGTCAAGTAAACCTGGTTCCGATTAATATTTTAGAGGATAACGCAGGTTATGCCTCGGTTAGTTCTGGTATTTGCCCTCATCTGGCTCGCACTTTCGCATTTTTCGCATACTTGTTGGCCAGATCCTGGCCTTTTTCTGGTTTGGATCACGTTGTAACGCGGCCCCACAACGAAACAGTCAATTAATCCTGGTTGCGATTAATATTTTAGAGGATAACGCCGGTTATGTCTGGGTTAGGTCTGGTATTTGCCCTCATCTGGCTCGTACTTTCGCATTTTTCGCATACTTGTTGGCCAGATCCACGCCTTTCTCTGGTTTGGATCACGTAGTAATACGGTACCACACCGAAACAGTAAATTAAACCTGGTTGCGATTAATATTTTTAGGGGATAACGCCGGTTATGTCTGGGTTAGGTCTGGTATTTGCCCTGATCTGGCTCGAACTTTCGCATTTTTCGCATACTTGTTGGCCAGATCCTGGCCTTTTTCTGGTTTGGATCACGTAGTAATACGGTACCACACCGAAACAGTAAATTAATCCTGGTTGCGATTAATATTTTAGAGGATAACGCCGGATATGACTGGGTTAGGTCTGGTATTTGCCCTCATCTGGCTCGTACTTTCGCATTTTTCGCATACTTGTTGGCCAGATCCTGGCCTTTTTCTGGTTTGGACCTCGTAGTAATACGGTACCACACCGAAACAGTAAATTAAACCTGGTTGCGATTAATATTTTAGGGGATAGCGCAGGTTATGCCTCGGTTAGGTCTGGGATTTGCCCTCATCTGGCTCGTGCTTTCGCATTTCTCGCATACTAGTTGGCCAGATCCTGGGCTTTTTCTGGTTTGGATCACTTCGTAATGTGGTACCACACTGAAACAGTCAATAAAAGCTGGTTCCGATTAGTATTTTAGGGGACAACGCCGGTTATGTCTGGGCTAGGTCTGCTATTTGCCCTCATCAGGCTCGTACTTTCGCATTTTTCGCATACTTGTTGGCCAGATCCTGGCCTTTTTCTGGTTTGCATCACGTAGTAATACGGTACCACACCGAAACAGTAAATTAAACCTGGTTGCGATTAATATTTTAGAGGATAGCGCAGGTTATGTCTCGGTTAGGTCTGGGCTTTGCCCTCATCTGGCTCGTACTTTCGCATTTCTCGCATACTAGTTGGCCAGATCCTGGGCTTTTTCTGGTTTGGATCACGTCGTAATGTGGTACCACACTGAAACAGTCAATAAAAGCTGGTTCCGATTAGTATTTTAGGGGATAACGCCGGTTATGTCTGGGTTAGGTCTGGTATTTGCCCTCATCTGGCTCGTACTTTCGCATTTTTCGCATACTTGTTGGCCAGATCGTGGGCTTTTTCGGGCTTTGACATGGCAATAATGTGGTACCACACTGAAACAGTCAATTAAACCTGGTTCCGATTAATATTTTAGAGGATAGCGCATGTTATGTCTCGGTTAGGTCTGGTATTTGCCCTCATCTGGCTCATACTTTCGCATTTTTCGCATACTTGTTGGCCAGATCGTGGGCTTTTTCGGGCTTTGACATGGCAGTAATGTGGTACCACACTGAAACAGTCAATTAATCCTGGTTGCGATTAATATTTTTAGAGGATAGCGCAGGTTATGTCTCGGTTAGGTCTGGGATTTGCCCACATCTGGCTCGTACTTTCGCATTTCTCGCATACTAGTTGGCCAGATCCTGGGCTTTTTCTGGTTTGTATCACGAAGTAATGTGGTACCACACTGATACAGTCAATAAAAGCTGGTTCCGATTAGTATTTTAGGAGATAACGCCGGTTATGTCTGGGTTAGGTCTGGTATTTGCCCTCATCTGGCTCGTACTTTCGCATTTCTCGCATACTTGTTGGCCAGATCCTGGCCTTATTCTGATTTGGATCACGTTGTAACGCGGCACCACACCCAACCAGTCAATTAATCCTGGTTGCGATTAATATTTTAGAGGATAACGCCGGTTATGTCTGGGTTAGGTCTGGTATTTGCCCTCATCTGGCTCGAGCTTTCGCATTTTTCGCATAGTTGTTAACCAGATCCTGGCCTTTTTCTGGTTTGGATCACGTAGTAATACGGTACCACACCGAAACAGTAAATTAAACCTGGTTGCGATTAATATTTTAGAGGATAGCGCAGGTTACGTCTCGGTTAGGTCTGGGATTTGCCCTCATCTGGCTCGTACTTTCGCATTTCTCGCATCCTTGTTGGCCAGATCCTGGGCTTTTTCTGGTTTGGATCACGTCGTAATGTGGTACCACACTGAAACAGTCAATTAAACCTGGTTCCGATTAATATTTTAGAGGATAACGCAGGTTATGCCTCGGTTAGTTCTGGTATTTGCCCTCATCTGGCTCGTACTTTCGCATTTTTCGCATACTTGTTGGCCAGATCCTGGCCTTTTTCTGGTTTGGATCACCTAGTGACGCGGCACCACAACGAAACAGTCAATTAATCCTGGTTGCGATTAATATTTTAGAGGATAACGCCGGTTATGTCTGGGTAATGTCTGGTATTTGCCCTCATCTGGCTCGTACTTTCGCATTTTTCGCATACCTGTTGGCCAGATCCTGGCCTTTTTCTGGTTTGGATCTCGTAGTAATACGGTACCACACCGAAACAGTAAACTAAACCTGGTTGCGATTAATATTTTAGGGGATAGCGCAGGTTATGCCTCGGTTAGGTCTGGGATTTGCCCTCATCTGGCTCGTACTTTCGCATTTCTCGCATACTAGTTGGCCAGATTCTGGGCTTTTTCTGGTTTGGATCACGTCGTAATGTGGTACCACACTAAAACAGTCAATAAAAGCTGGTTCCGATTAGTATTTTAGGGGATAACGCCGGTTATGTCTGGGCTAGGTCTGGTATTTGCCCTCATCTGGCTCGTACTTTCGCATTTTTCGCATACTTGTTGGCCAGATCCTGGCCTTTTTCTGGTTTGGATCACGTTGTAACGCGGCACCACACCCAAACAGTCAATTAATCCTGGTTGCGATAAATATTTTAGAGGATAACGCCGGTTATGTCTGGGTTAGGTCTGGTATTTGCCCTCATCTGGCTCGAACTTTCGCATTTTTCGCATAGTTGTTGACCAGATCCTGGCCTTTTTCTGGTTTGCATCACGTAGTAATACGGTACCACACCGAAACAGTAAATTAACCCTGGTTGCGATTAATATTTTAGAGGATAGCGCAGGTTATGTCTCGGTTAGGTCTGGGATTTGCCCTCATCTGGCTCGTACTTTCGCATTTCTCGCATACTAGTTGGCCAGATCCTGGGCTTTTTCTGGTTTGGATCACGTCGTAATGTGGTACCACACTGAAACAGTCAATAAAAGCTGGTTCCGATTAGTATTTTAGGGGATAACGCCGGTTATGTCTGGGTTAGGTCTGGTATTTGCCCTCATCTGGCTCGTACTTTCGCATTTTTCGCATACTTGTTGGCCAGATCGTGGGCTTTTTCGGGCTTTGACATGGCAATAATGTGGTACCACACTGAAACAATCAATTAAACCTGGTTCCGATTAATATTTTAGAGGATAGCGCATGTTATGTCTCGGTTAGGTCTGGTATTTGCCCTCATCTGGCTCATACTTTCGCATTTTTCGCATACTTGTTGGCCAGATCGTGGGCTTTTTCGGGCTTTGACATGGCAGTAATGTGGTACCACACTGAAACAGTCAATTAATCCTGGTTGCGATTAATATTTTTAGAGGATAGCGCAGGTTATGTCTCGGTTAGGTCTGGGATTTGCCCACATCTGGCACGTACTTTCGCATTTCTCGCATACTAGTTGGCCAGATCCTGGGCTTTTTCTGGTTTGTATCACGTAGTAATGTGGTACCACACTGATACAGTCAATAAAAGCTGGTTCCGATTAGTATTTTAGGGGATAACGCCGGTTATGTCTGGGGTAGGTCTGGGATTTGCCCTCATCTGGCTCATACTTTCGCATTTTTCGCATACTTGTTGGCCAGATCGTGGGCTTTTTCGGGCTTTGACATGGCAGTAATGTGGTATCACGCTTGAACAGTCAATGAATCCTGGTTCCGATTAATATTTCAGATGATAGCGCAGGTTATGTCTCGGTTAGGTCTGGTATTTGCCCTCATCTGGCTCGAACTTTCGCATTTTTCGCATAGTTGTTGACCAGATCCTGGCCTTTTTCTGGTTTGGATCACGTAGTAATACGGTACCACACCGAAACAGTAAATTAAACCTGGTTGCGATTAATATTTTAGAGGATAGCGCAGGTTATGTCTCGGTTAGGTCTGGGATTTGCCCTCATCTGGCTCGTACTTTCCCATTTTTCGCATCCTTGTTGGCCAGATCCTGGGCTTTTTCAGGCTTTGACATGGCAGTAATATGGTACCACACTGAAACAGTCAATTAAACCTGGTTCCGATTAATACTTTAGAGGATAACGCAGGTTATGCCTCGGTTAGTTCTGGTATTTGCCCTCATCTGGCTCGTACTTTCGCATTTTTCGCATACTTGTTGGCCAGATCCTGGCCTTTTTCTGGTTTGGATCACGTTGTAACGCGGCACCACAACGAAACAGTCATTTAATCCTGGTTGCGATTAATATTTTAGAGGATAACGCCGGTTATGTCTGGGTTAGGTCTGGTTTTTGCCCTCATCTGGTTCGTACTTTCGCATTTTTCGCTTACTTGTTGGCCAGATCTCGGGTTTTTTGTTGCTTGGATCCCGTCGTAATGTGGTTCCACACTGAAACAGTCAATTAAACCTGGTTGCGATCAATATCTTAGAGGATAGCGCAGGTTATGTCTCGGTTAGGTCTGGGATTTGCCCTCATCTGGCTCATACTTTCGCATTTTTCGCTTACTCGTTGGCCAGATCTCGGGTTTTTTGTGGTTTGGATCCCATCGTAATGTGGTTCCACACCGAAACAGTCAATTAATCCTGGTTCCGATTACTATTTTAGAGGATAGCGCAGGTTATGTCTCGGCTAGGACTGGTATTTGCCCTCATCTAGCTCGTACTTTCGCATTTTTCGCATTCTTGTTGGCCAGATCCTGGCCTTTTTCTGGTTTGGATCTCGTAGTAATACGGTACCACACCGAAACAGTAAATTAAACCTGGTTGCGATTAATATTTTAGAGGATAGCGCAGGTTATGTCTCGGCTAGGTCTGGTATTTGCCCTCATCTGATTCGTACTTTCGCATTTTTCGCATTCTTGTTGGCCAGATCCTGGCCTTTTTCTGGTTTGGATCACGTTGTAATACGGTACCACACCGAAACAGTAAATTAAACCTGGTTCCGATTAATACTTTAGAGGATGACGCAGGTTATGCCTCGGTTAGTTCTGGTATTTGCCCTCATCTGGCTCGTACTTTCGCATTTTTCGCATACTTGTTGGCCAGATCCTGGCCTTTTTCTGGTTTGGATCACGTTGTAACGCGGCATCACAACGAAACAGTCATTTAATCCTGGTTGCGATTAATATTTTAGAGGATAACGCCGGTTATGTCTGGGTTAGGTCTGGTATTTGCCCTCATCTGGCTCGTACTTTCGCATTTTTCGCATACTTGTTGGCCAGATCCTGGCCTTTTTCTGGTTTGGATCACGTTGTAACGCGGCACCACACCCAAACAGTCAATTAATCCTGGTTGCGATTAATATTTTAGAGGATAACGCCGGTTATGTCTGGGTTAGGTCTGGCATTTGCCCTCATCTGGATCGAACTTTCGCATTTTTCGCATAGTTGTTGACCAGATCCTGGCCTTTTTCTGGTTTGGATCACGTAGTAATGCGGTATCACACCGAAACAGTCAATAGAAGCTGGTTCCGAATAGTATTTTAGAGGATAACGCTGGTTATGTCTAGATTAGTCCTGGTATTTGCAATCATCTGGCTCATACTTTCGCGTTTTTCGCATACATGTTGGCCAGATCCTGGGCTTTTTCTGGCTTGGATTACGTAGTAATGTGGTACCACACTGTCAATGAAAGCTGGTTCCGAATAGTATTTTAGAGGATAACGCTGGTTATGTTTGGGTTAGTTCTGGTATTTGCAATCATCAGGCACATACTTTCGCATTTTTCGCATACTTGTTTGCCAGATCCTGGGTCATTTCTGGTTTGGATCACGTAGTAATGCGGTACCACACAGAAACAGTCAACTACACCTGTTTGGGATTAATATTTTAAAGGATAACGCCGGTTACGTCTTGGTTAGGTCTGGTATTTGCCCTCATCTGGCTCGTACTTTCGCATTTTTCGCATACTTGTTGGCCAGATCCTGGCATTTTCTGGTTTGGATCACGTAGTAATGCGGCACCACACCGAAACAGTCAACTAAAGCTGGTTGCGATTAATATTTTAGAGGATAACGCCGGTTATGTCTCGGTAAGGTCTGGGATTTGCCCTCATCTGGCTCGTACTTTCGCATTTTCCGCATACTTGTTGGCCAGATCCTGGCCTTTTTCTGGTTTGGATCACGTAGTAATGCGGTACCACACCGAAACAGTCAATTAAAGCTGATTGCGATTAATATTTTAGAGGATAACGCCGGTTATGTCTTGGTTAGGTCTGAGATTTGCCCTCATCTGGCTCGTACTTTAGCACTTTTCGCATACATGTTGGCCAGATCCCGGGCTTTTTCTGGCTTGGATCACGTAGTAATGTGGTACCACACTGTCAATAAAAGCTGGTTCCAAATAGTATTTTAGAGGATAACGCTGGTTATGTCTGGGTTATTTCTGGTATTTGCAATCATCTGGCTCATACTTACTCGTTTTTCGCATACATGTTGGCCAGATCCCGGGCTTTTTCTGGCTTGGATCACGTCGTAATGTGGTACCACACTGTCAATAAAAGCTGGTTCCAAATAGTATTTTAGAGGATAACGCTGGTTATGTCTGGGTTATTTCTGGTATTTGCAATCATCTGGCTCATACTTACTCGTTTTTCGCATACTCGTTGGGCAGATCCTGGGTTTTTTCTGGTTTGGATCACGTAGTAATACGGTACCACACCGAAACAGTGAACTAAACCTGGTTGGGATTAATATTCTAGAGGATAACGCCGGTTACGTCTTGGTTAGGTCTGGTATTTGCCTTCATCTGGCTCGTACTTTCGCACTTTCCGCATACTTGTTGGCCAGATCCTGGCCTTTTTCTGGTTTGGATCACGTAGTAATGCGGTACCACACCGATACAGTTAATTAAAGCTGGTTGCGATTAATATATTAGAGGATAACGCCGGTTATGTCTCGGTTAGGTCTGGGATTTGCCCTCATCTGGCTCGTACTTTAGCACTTTTCGCATACATGTTGGACAGATCCTGGGCTTTTTCTGGCTTGGATCACGTAGTAATGCGGTACCACACCGAAACAGTCAATAAAAGCTGGTTGCGATTAATATTGTAGAGGATAACGCCGGTTATGTCTCGGTTAGGTCTGGTATTTGCCCTCATCTGGCTCGTACTTTCGCACTTTTCGCATACATGTTGGCCAGATCCTGGGCTTTTTCTGGCTTGGATCACGTAGTAATGTGGTACCACACTGACAATAAAAGCTGGTTCCAAATAGTATTTTAAAGGATAACGCTGGTTATGTCTGGGTTATTTCTGGTATTTGCAATCATCTGGCTCATACTTACTCGTTTTTCGCATACTCGTTGGGCAGATCCTGGGTTTTTTCTGGTTTGGATCACGTAGTAATGCGGTACCACACTGAAACAGTCAATAAAAGCTGGTTCCGATTAATAGTTTGGAGGATAACGCTGTTTACGTTTGGGTTAGTTCTGGTATTTGCACTCATCTGGCTCGTACTTTCGCATTTTTCGCATACTTGTTGGCCAGATTCAGGGCTTTTTCTGGTTTGGATCATGTAGTAATTCGGTACCACACCGAAACAGTCAATTATACCTGTTTGGGATTAATATTTTAAAGGATAACGCCGGTTACGTCTTGGTTAGGTCTGGTATATGCCCTCATCTGGCTCGTACTTTCGCATTTTTCGCATACTTGTTGGCCAGATCCTGGGCTTTTTCTGGCTTGGATCACGTAGTTATGTGGTACCACACTGTCAATAAAAGCTGGTTCCGAATAGTATTTTAGTGGATAACGCTAGTTATGCCTGGGTTATTTCTGGTATATGCAATCATCTGGCTCATACTTACGCGTTTTTCGCATACTTGTTGGGCAGATCCTGGCCTTTTTCTGGCTTGGACCACGTAGGAATGCGGTACCCCACCGAAGCAGTCAATCAAACTTGTTTGCGATTAATACTTTAGAGGATAACGCCGGTAATGTCTGGGTTAGTTCTGGTATTTGCAATCATCTGGCTCGTACTTTCGCACTTTCCGCATACTTGTTGGCCAGATCCTGGCCTTTTTCTGGTTTGGATCACGTAGTAATGCGGTACCACACCGATACAGTTAATTAAAGCTGGTTGCGATTAATATATTAGAGGATAACGCCGGTTATGTCTCGGTTAGGTCTGGGATTTGCCCTCATCTGGCTCGTACTTTCGCACTTTTCGCATACATGTTGGCCAGATCCTGGGCTTTTTCTGGCTTGGATCACGTAGTAATGTGGTACCACACTGACAATAAAAGCTGGTTCCGAATAGTATTTTAGAGGAGAACACTGGTTATGTCTGGGTTATTTCCGGTATTTGCAATCATCTGGCTCATACATACGCGTTTTTCGCATACTTGTTGGGCAGATGCTGGGTTTTTTCTGGTTTGGATAACGTAGTAATGTGGCACCACACTGAAACTGTCAATAAAAGCTGGTTCCGATTAATAGTTTGGAGGATAACGCTGTTTACGTTTGGGTTAGTTCTGGTATTTGCACTCATCTGGCTCGTACTTTCGCATTTTTCGCATACTTGTTGGCCAGATTCAGGGCTTTTTCTGGTTTGGATCATGTAGTAATTCGGTACCACACCGAAACAGTCAATTATACCTGTTTGGGATTAATATTTTAAAGGATAACGCCGGTTTCGTCTTGGTTAGGTCTGGTATTTGCCCTCATCTGTCTCGTACTTTCGCATTTTTCGCATACTTGTTGGCCAGATCCTGGCCTTCTTCTGGTTTGGATCACGTAGTAATGCGGTACCACACGGAAACAGTCAATTAAAGCTGGTTGCGATTAATATTTTAGAGGATAACGCCGGTTATGTCTCGGTTAGGTCTGAGATTTGCCCTCATCTGGCTCGTACTTTCGCACTTTTCGCATACATGTTGGCCAGATCCCGGGCTTTTTCTGGCTTGGATCACGTAGTAATGTGGTACCACACTGTCAATAAAAGCTGGTTCCAAATAGTATTTTAGAGGATAACGCTGGTTATGTCTGGGTTATTTCTGGTATTTGCAATCATCTGGCTCATACTTACTCGCTTTTCGCATACTCGTTGGGCAGATCCTGGGTCTTTTCTGGTTTGGATCACGTAGTAATGCGGTACCACACGGAAACAGTGAACTAAACCTGGTTGGGATTAATATTCTAGAGGATAACGCCGGTTACGTCTTGGTTAGGTCGGGTATTTGCCCTCATCTAGCTCGTACTTTCGCATTTTCCGCATACTTGTTGGCCAGATCCTGGCCTTTTTCTGGTTTGGATCACGTAGTAATGCGGTACCACCCCGAAACTGTCAATTAAAGCTGGCTGCGATTAATATTTTAGAGGATAACGCCGGTAATGTCTGGGTTAGTTCTGGTATTTGCAATCATCTGGCTCGTACTTTCGCGTTTTTCGCATACTTGTTGGCCAGATCCAGGGTTTTTTCTGGTTTGGATCCCGTAGTAATGAGGTTCCAGACCGAAACAGTCAATTGAACGTGGTTGCGATTAATATTTTAGAGGATAACGCCGGTTATGTCGCGGTTAGGTCTGGGATTTGCCCTCATCTGGCTCGTACTTTCGCATTTTCCGCATACTTGTTGGCCAGATCCTGGCCTTTTTCTGGTTTGGATCACGTAGTAATGCGGTACCACACCGAAACAGTCAATTCAAGCTGATTGCGATTAATATTTTAGAGGATAACGCCGGTTATGTCTCGGTTAGGTCTGAGATTTGCCCTCATCTGGCGCGTACTTTCGCACTTTTCGCATACATGTTGGCCAGATCCCGGGCTTTTTCTGGCTTGGATCACGTAGTAATGTGGTACCACACTGTCAATAAAAGCTGGTTCCAAATAGTATTTTAGAGGATAACGCTGGTTATGTCTGGGTTATTTCTGGTATTTGCAATCATCTGGCTCATACTTACTCGTTTTTCGCATACTCGTTGGGCAGATCCTGGGTTCTTTCTGGTTTGGATCACGTAGTAATGCGGTACCACACCGAAACAGTGATCTAAACCTGGTCGTGATTAATATTCTAGAGGATAACGCCGGTTACTTCTTGGTTAGGTCTGGTATTTGCCCTCATCTGGCTCGTACTTTCGCATTTTCCGCATACTTGTTGGCCAGATCCTGGCCTTTTTCTTGTTTGGATCACGTAGTAATGCGGTACCACACCGAAACAGTCAATTAAAGCTGGTTGCGATGAACATTTTAGAGGATAACGCCGGTTATGTCTCGGTTAGGTCTGGGATTTGCCCTCATCTGGCTCGTACTTTCGCACTTTTCGCATACATGTTGGACAGATGCTGGGCTTTTTCTGGCTTGGATCACGTAGTAATGCGGTACCACACCGAAACAGTCAATTAAAGCTGGTTGCGATTAATATTGTAGAGGATAACGCCGGTTATGTCTCGGTTAGGTCTGGGATTTGCCCTCATCTGGCTCGTACTCTCGCACTTTTCGCATACATGTTGGCCAGATCCTGGGCTTTTTCTGGCTTGGATCACGTAGTAATGTGGTTCCACACTGACAATAAAAGCTGGTTCCGAATAGTATTTTAGAGGATAACACTGGTTATGTCTGGGTTATTTCCGGTATTTGCAATCATCTGGCTCATACATACGCGTTTTTCGCATACTTGTTGGGCAGATCCTGGGTTTTTTCTGGTTTGGATAACGTAGTAATGTGGCACCACACTGAAACAGTCAATAAAAGCTGGTTCCGATTAATAGTTTGGAGGATAACGCTGTTTACGTTTGGGTTAGTTCTGGTATTTGCACTCATCTGGCTCGTACTTTCGCATTTTTCGCATACTTGTTGGCCAGATTCAGGGCTTTTTCTGGTTTGGATCATGTAGTAATTCGGTACCACACCGAAACAGTCAATTATACCTGTTTGGGATTAATATTTTAAAGGATAACGCCGGTTACGTCTTGGTTAGGTCTGGTATTTGCCCTCATCTGGCTCGTACTTTCGCATTTTTCGCATACTTGTTGGCCAGATCCTGGCCTTTTTCTGGTTTGGATCACGTAGTAATGCGGTACCACACCGAAACAGTCAATTAAAGCTGGTTGCGACTAATATTTTAGAGGATAACGCCGGTTATGTCTCGGTTAGGTCTGAGATTTGCCCTCATCTGGCTCGTACTTTCGCACTTTTCGCATACATGTTGGCCAGATCCCGGGCTTTTTCTGGCTTGGATCACGTAGTAATGTGGTACCACTCTGTCAATAAAAGCTGGTTCCAAATAGTATTTTAGAGGATAACGCTGGTTATGTCTGGGTTATTTCTGGTATTTGCAATCATCTGGCTCATACTTACTCGTTTTTCGCATACTCGTTGGGCAGATCCTGGGTTTTTTCTGGTTTGGATCACGTAGTAATGCGGTACCACACCGAAACAGTGAACTAAACCTGGTTGGGATTAATATTCTAGAGGATAACGCCGGTTACGTCTTGGTTAGGTCTGGTATTTGCCCTCATCTGGCTCGTACTTTCGCATTTTCCGCATACTTGTTGGCCAGATCCTGGCCTTTTTCTGGCTTGGATCACGTAGTAATGCGGTACCACACCGAAACAGTCAATTAAAGCAGATTGCGATTAATATTTTAGAGGATAACGCCGGTTATGCCTCGGTTAGGTCTGGGATTTGCCCTCATCTGGCTCATACATACGCATCTTTCGCATACTTGTTGGGCAGATCCTGGGTTTTTTCTGGTTTGGATAACGTAGTAATGTGGCACCACACTGAAACAGTCAATAAAAGCTGGTTCCGATTATTAGTTTGGAGGATAACGCTGTTTACGTTTGGGTTAGTTCTGGTATTTGCACTCATCTGGCCCGTACTTTCGCATTTTTCGCATACTTGTTGGCCAGATTCAGGGCTTTTTCTGGTTTTGATCATGTAGTAATTCGGTACCACACCGAAACAGTCAATTAAAACTGTTTGGGATTAATATTTTAAAGGATAACGCCGGTTACGTCTTGGTTAGGTCTGGTATTTGCCCTCATCTGGCTCGTACATTCGCATTTTTCGCATACTTGTTGGCCAGATCCTGGCCTTTTTCTGGTTTGGATCACGTAGTAATGCGGTACCACACCGAAACAGTCAATTAAAGCTGATTGCGATTAATATTTTAGAGGATAACGCCGGTTATGTCTCGGTTAGGTCTGAGATTTGCCCTCATCTGGCTCGTACTTTCGCACTTTTCGCATACATGTTGGCCAGATCCCGGGCTTTTTCTGGCATGGATCACGTAGTAATGTGGTAGCACACTGTCAATAAAAGCTGGTTCCAAATAGTATTTTAGAGGATAACGCTGGTTATGTCTGGGTTATTTCTGGTATTTGCAATCATCTGGCTCATACTTACTCGTTTTTCGCATACTCGTTGGGCAGATCCTGGGTTTTTTCTGGTTTGGATCACGTAGTAATGCGGTACCACACCGAAACAGTGAACTAACCTGGTTGGGATTAATATTCTAGAGGATAACGCCGGTTATGTCTGGGCTAGGTCTGGTATTTGCCCTCATCTGGCTCGTACTTTCGCATTTTCCGCATACTTGTTGGCCAGATCCTGGCCTTTTTCTAGTTTGGATCACGTAGTAATGCGGTACCACGCTGACAATAAAAGCTGGTTCCGAATAGTATTTTAGAGGATAACACTGGTTATGTCTAGGTTATTTCCGGTATTTGCAATCATCTGGCTCATACATACGCGTTTTTCGCATACTTGTTGGCCAGATTCAGCGCTTTTTCTGGTTTGGATCATGTAGTAATGCGGTACCACACCGAAACAGTCAATTGAACGTGGTTGCGATTAATATTTTAGAAGATAACGCCGGTTATGTCGCGGTTAGGTCTGGGATTTGCCCTCTTCTGGCTCGTACATTGGCATTTTTCGCATTCTTGTTGGCCAGATCCTGGGCTTTTTCTGGCTTGGATCACGTAGAAATGTGGTACCACAAAGTCAATAAAAGCTGGTTCCGAATAGTATTTTAGTGGATAACGCTGGTTATGCCTGGGTTATTTCTGGTATATGCAATCATCTGGCTCATACTTACGCGTTTTTCGCATACTTGTTGGGCAGATCCTGGCCTTTTTCTAGCTTGGGCCACGTAGGAATGCGGTACCACACCGAAACAGTCAATCTAACCTGTTTGCGATTAATATTTTAGAGGATAACGCCGGTAATGTCCGGGTTAGTTCTGGTATTTGCAAACATCTGGCTCGTACTTTCGCTTTTTTCGCATACTTGTTGGCCAGATCCTGGGTTTTTTCTGGTTTGGATCACGTAGGAATGTGGTACCACACCGAAGCAGTCAATTAAAGCTGGCTGCGATTAATATTTTAGAGGATAACGCCGGTTATGTCTCGGTTAGGTCTGGGATTTGCCCTCATCTGTCTCGTACTTTCGCACTTTTCGCATACATGTTGGCCAGGTCCTGGGTTTTTTCTGGTTTGGATCCCGTAGTAATGAGGTTCCACACCGAAACAGTCAATTAAACGTGGTTGCTATTAATATTTTAGAGGATAGCGCAGGTTATGTCTCGGTTAGGTCTGGGATTTTCCCTCATCTGGCTCGTACTTTCGCATTTTTCGCATACTTGTTGGCCAGATCCTGGGCTTTTTCAGGCTTTGACATGGCAGTGATGTGGTACCACACTGAAACAGTCAATTAAACCTGGTTCCTATCAATATTTTAGAGGATAACGCAGGTTATGCCTCGGTTAGTTCTGGTATTTGCCCTCATCTGGCTCGTACTTTCGCATTTTTCGCATACTTGTTGGCCAGATCCTTGACTTTTTCTGGTTTGGATCAAGTTGTAACGCGGCACCACACCGAAAGAGTCAATTAATCCTGGTTGCGATTAATATTTTAGAGGATAACGCCGGCTGTGTCTAAGTTAGGTCTGATATTTGCCCTCATGTGGCTCGTACTTTCGCATTTCTCGCACACTAGTTGGCCAGATCCTCGGCTTTTTCTGGTTTGGATCACGTAGTAATGTGGTACCACACTGTCAATAAAAGCTGGTTGCAAATACTATTTTAGAGGATAACGCTGGTTATGTCTGGGTTATTTCTGGTATTTGCAATCATCTGGCTCATACTTACTCGTTTTTCGCATACTCGTTGGGCAGATCCTGGGTTTTTTCTGGTTTGGATCACGTAGTAATGCGGTACCACACCGAAACAGTGGACTAAACCTGGTTGGGATTAATATTTTAGAGGATAACGCCGGTTACGTCTTGGTTAGGTCTGGTATTTGCCCTCATCTGGCTCGTACTTTCGCATTTTCCGCATACTTGTTGGCCAGATCCTGGCCTTTTTCTGGTTTGGATCACGTAGTAATGCGGTACCACACCGAAACAGTCAATTAAAGCAGGTTGCGATTAATATTTTAGAGGATAACGCCGGTTATGTCTCGGTTAGGTCTGGGATTTGCCCTCATCTGGCTCGTACTTTCGCACTTTTCGCATGCATGTTGGCCAGATCCTGGGCTTTTTCTGGCTTGGATCACGTAGTAATGTGGTAACACACTGTCAATAAAAGCTGGTTCCGAATAGTATTTTAGAGGATAACGCTGGTTATGACTGTGTTAGTTCTGGTATTTGCAATCATCTGGCACATACATACGCGTTTTTCGCATACTTGTTGGGCAGATCCTGGGTTTTTTCTGGTTTGGATAACGTAGTAATGTGGCACCACACTGAAACAGTCAATAAAAGCTGGTTCCGATTAATAGTTTGGAGGATAACGCTGTTTACGTTTGGGTTAGTTCTGGTATTTGCACTCATCTGGCTCGTACTTTCGCATTTTTCGCATACTTGTTGGCCAGATCCTGGCCTTTTTCTGGTTTGGATCACGTAGTAATACGGTACGACACCGAAACAGTAAATTAAACCTGGTTGCGATTAATATTTTAGAGGATAGCGCAGGTTATGTCTCGGTTAGGTCTGGGATTTGCCCTCATCTGGCTCGTACTTTCGCATTTCTCGCACACTAGTTGGCCAGATCCTCGGCTTTTTCTGGTTTGGATCACGTAGTAATGTGGTACCACACTGTCAATAAAAGCTGGTTGCAAATACTATTTTAGAGGATAACGCTGGTTATGTCTGGGTTATTTCTGGTATTTGCAATCATCTGGCTCGTACTTTCGCGTTTTTCGCATACTTGTTGGCCAGATACAGGGTTTTTTCTGGTTTGGATCCCGTAGTAATGAGGTTCCACACCGAAACAGTCAATTGAACGTGGTTGCGATTAATATTTTAGAGGATAACGCCGGTTATGTCGCGGTTAGGTCTGGTATTTGCAATCATCTGGCCCGTACTTTCGCGTTTTTCGCATACTTGTTGGGCAGATCCTGGCCTTTTTCTGGCTTGGACCACGTAGGAATGCGGTACCACACCGAAACAGTCAATCAAACCTGTTTGCGATTAATACTTTAGAGGATAACGCCGGTAATGTCTGGGTTAGTTCTGGTATTTGCAATCATCTGGCTCGTACTTTCGCTTTTTTCGCATACTTGTTGGCCAGATCCTGGGATTTTTCTGGTTTGGATCACGTAGTAATGAGGTTCCACACCGAAACAGTCAATTAAACGTGGTTGCTATTAATATTTTAGAGGATAGCGCAGGTTATGTCTCGGTTAGGTCTGGTATTTGCCCTCATCTGGCTCGTACTTTCGCATTTTTCGGATACTTGTTGGCCAGATCCTGGGCTTTTTCAGGCTTTGACATGGCTGTGATGTGGTACCACACTGAAACAGTCAATTAAACCTGGTTCCTATTAATATTTTAGAGGATAACGCAGGTTATGCCTCGGTTAGTTCTGGTATTTGCCCTCATCTGGCTCGTACTTTCGCATTTTTCGCATACTTGTTGGCCAGATCCTGGCCTTTTTCTGGTTTGGATCACGTAGTAATGTGGTACCACACTGAAACAGTCAATAAAAGCTGGTTCCGATTAGTATTTTAGTGGATAACGCCGGTTATGTCTGGGTTAGGTCTGGTATTTGCCCCCATCTGGCTCGTACTTTCGCACTTTTCGCATACTTGTTGGCCAGATCCTGGCCTTTTTCTGGTTTGGATCACGTTGTAACGCGGCACCACAACGAAACAGTCATTTAATCCTAGTTGCGATTAATATTTTAGAGGATAACGCCGGTTATGTCTGGGTTAGGTCTGGTTTTTGCCCTCATCTGGTTCGTACTTTCGCATTTTTCGCTTACTTGTTGGCCAGATCTCGGGTTTTTTGTGGTTTGGATCCCATCGTAATGTGGTTCCACACCGAAACAGTCAATTAAACCTGGTTCCGATTACTATTTTAGAGGATAGCGCAGGTTATGTCTCGGCTAGGTCTGGTATTTGCCCTCATCTGGCTCGTACTTCCGCATTTTTCGCATTCTTGTTGGCCAGATCCTGGCCTTTTTCTGGTTTGGATCACGTAGTAATACGGTACCACACCGAAACAGTAAATTAAACCTGGTTGCGATTAATATTTTAGGGGATAGCGCAGGTTATGTCTCGGTTAGGTCTAGCATTTGCCCTCATCTGGCTCGTACTTTCGCATTTCTCGCATACTAGTTGGCCGGATCCTGGGCTTTTTCTGGTTTGGATCACGTCGTAATGTGGTACCACACTGAAACAGTCAATAAAAGCTGGTTCCGATTAGTATTTTAGGGGATAACGCCGGTTATGTCTGGGCTAGGTCTGGTATTTGCCCTCATCTGGCTCGTACTTTCGCATTTTTCGCATACTTGTTGGCCAGATCCTGGCCTTTTTCTGGTTTGGATCACGTTGTAACGCGGCACCACGCCCAAACAGTCAATTAATCCTGGTTGCGATTAATATTTTAGAGGATAACGCCGGTTATGTCTGGGTTAGGTCTGGTATTTGCCCTCATCTGGATCGAACTTTCGCATTTTTCGCATAGTTGTTGACCAGATCCTGGCCTTTTTCTGGTTTCGATAACGTAGTAATACGGTACCACACCGAAACAGTAAATTAAACCTGGTTGCGATTAATATTTTAGAGGATAGCGCAGGTTATGTCTCGGTTAGGTCTGGGATTTGCCCTCATCTGGCTCGTACTTTCCCATTTTTCGCATCCTTGTTGGCCAGATCCTGGGCTTTTTCAGGCTTTGACATGGCAGTAATATGGTACCACACTGAAACAGTCAATTAAACCTGGTTCCTATTAATATTTTAGAGGATAACGCAGGTTATGCCTCGGTTAGTTCTGGTATTTGCCCTCATCTGGCTCGTACTTTCGCATTTTTCGCATTCTTGTTGGCCAGATCCTGGCCTTTTTCTGGTTTGGATCTCGTAGTAATACGGTACCACACCGAAACAGTAAATTAAACCTGGTTGCGATTAATATTTTAGAGGATAGCGCAGGTTATGTCTCGGTTAGGTCTGGTATTTGCCCTCATCTGGCTCGTACTTTCGCATTTTTCGCATTCTTGTTGGCCAGATCCTGGCCTTTTTCTGGTTTGGATCACGTTGTAATACGGTACCACACCGAAACAGTAAATTAAACCTGGTTCCGATTAATACTTTAGAGGATAACGCAGGTTATGCCTCAGTTAGTTCTGGTATTTGCCCTCATCTGGCTCGTACTTTCGCATTTTTCGCATACTTGTTGGCCAGATCCTGGCCTTTTTCTGGTTTGGATCACGTTGTAATACGGTACCACACCGAAACAGTAAATTAAACCTGGTTCCGATTAATACTTTAGAGGATAACGCAGGTTATGCCTCGGTTAGTTCTGGTATTTGCCCTCATCTGGCTCGTACTTTCGCATTTTTCGCATACTTGTTGGCCAGATCCTGGCCTTTTTCTGGTTTGGATCACGTTGTAACGCGGCACCACAACGAAACAGTCATTTAATCCTGGTTGCGATTAATATTTTAGAGGATAACGCTGGTTATGACTAGATTAGTCCTGGTATTTGCAATCATCTGGCTCATACTTTCGCGTCTTTCGCATACATGTTGGCCAGATCCTGGGCTTTTTCTGGCTTGGATTACGTAGTAATGTGGTACCACACTG
Organism: Colletes latitarsis; assembly: GCF_051014445.1. Classification (NCBI taxonomy): domain Eukaryota; kingdom Metazoa; phylum Arthropoda; class Insecta; order Hymenoptera; family Colletidae; genus Colletes; species Colletes latitarsis. The sequence goes on from NC_135137.1 coordinate 7,275,143, forward strand.
TCAATGAAAGCTGGTTCCGAATAGTATTTTAGAGGATAACGCTGGTTATGTTTGGGTTAGTTCTGGTATTTGCAATCATCAGGCACATACTTTCGCATTTTTCGCATACTTGTTTGCCAGATCCTGGGTCATTTCTGGTTTGGATCACGTAGTAATGCGGTACCACACAGAAACAGTCAACTACACCTGTTTGGGATTAATATTTTAAAGGATAACGCCGGTTACGTCTTGGTTAGGTCTGGTATTTGCCCTCATCTGGCTCGTACTTTCGCATTTTTCGCATACTTGTTGGCCAGATCCTGGCCTTTTTCTGGTTTGGATCACGTAATAATGCGGTACCACACCGAAACAGTCAATTAAAGCTGGTTGCGATTAATATTTTAGAGGATAACGCCGGTTATGTCTGGGTTAGGTCTGGTATTTGCCCTCATCTGGATCGAACTTTCGCATTTTTCGCATAGTTGTTGACCAGATCCTGGCCTTTTTCTGGTTTGGATCACGTAGTAATGCGGTATCACACCGAAACAGTCAATAGAAGCTGGTTCCGAATAGTATTTTAGAGGATAACGCCGGTTATGTCTGGGTTATTTCTGGTATTTGCCCTCATCTGGCTCGTACTTTCGCATTTTTCGCATACTTGTTGGCCAGATCCTGGCCTTTTTCTGGTTTGGATCACGTAGTAAAACGGTACCACACCGAAACAGTCAATTAGAGCTGGTTGCGATTAATATTTTAGAGGATAACGCCGGTTATGTCTCGGTAAGGTCTGGGATTTGCCCTCATCTGGCTCGTACTTTCGCATTTTCCGCATACTTGTTGGCCAGATCCTGGCCTTTTTTTGGGTTGGATCACGTAGTAATGCGGTACCACACCGAAACAGTCAATTAAAGCTGATTGCGATTCATATTTTAGAGGATAACGCCGGTTATGTCTCGGTTAGGTCTGAGATTTGCCCTCATCTGGCTCGTACTTTCGCACTTTTCGCATACATGTTGGCCAGATCCCGGGCTTTTTCTGGCTTGGATCACGTAGTAATGTGGTACCACACTGTCAATAAAAGCTGGTTCCAAATAGTATTTTAGAGGATAACGCTGGTTATGTCTGGGTTATTTCTGGTATTTGCAATCATCTGGCTCATACTTACTCGTTTTTCGCATACTCGTTGGGCAGATCCTGGGTTTTTTCTGGTTTGGATCACGTAGTAATGCGGTACCACACCGAAACAGTGAACTAAACCTGGTTGGGATTAATATTCTAGAGGATAACGCCGGTTACGTCTTGGTTAGGTCTGGTATTTGCCTTCATCTGGCTCGTACTTTCGCATTTTCCGCATACTTGTTGGCCAGATCCTGGCCTTTTTCTGGTTTGGATCACGTAGTAATGCGGTACCACACCGAAACAGTCAATTAAAGCTGGTTGCGATTAATATATTAGAGGATAACGCCGGTTATGTCTCGGTTAGGTCTGGGATTTGCCCTCATCTGGCTCGTACTTTCGCACTTTTCGCATACATGTTGGACAGATCCTGGGCTTTTTCTGGCTTGGATCACGTAGTAATGCGGTACCACACCGAAACAGTCAATTAAAGCTGGTTGCGATTAATATTGTAGAGGATAGCGCCGGTTATGTCTCGGTTAGGTCTGGGATTTGCCCTCATCTGGCTCGTACTTTCGCACTTTTCGCATACATGTTGGCCAGATCCTGGGCTTTTTCTGGCTTGGATCACGTAGTAATGTGGTACCACACTGACAATAAAAGCTGGTTCCGAATAGTATTTTAGAGGATAACACTGGTTATGTCTGGGTTATTTCCGGTATATGCAATCATCTGGCTCCAACATACGCGTTTTTCGCATACTTGTTGGGCAGATCCTGGGTTTTTTCTGATTTGGATAACGTAGTAATGTGGCACCACACTGAAACAGTCAATAAAAGCTGGTTCGGATTAATAGTTTGGAGGATAACGCTGTTTACGTTTGGGTTAGTTCTGGTATTTGCACTCATCTGGCTCGTACTTTCGCATTTTTCGCATACTTGTTGGCCAGATTCAGGGCTTTTTCTGGTTTGGATCATGTAGTAATTCGGTACCACACCGAAACAGTCAATTATACCTGTTTGGGATTAATACTTTAAAGGATAACGCCGGTTACGTCTTGGTTAGGTCTGGTATATGCCCTCATCTGGCTCGTACTTTCGCATTTTTCGCATACTTGTTGGCCAGATTCAGGGCTTTTTCTGGTTTGGATCATGTAGTAATTCGGTACCACACCGAAACAGTCAATTATACCTGTTTGGGATTAAAATTTAAAGGATAACGCCGGTTACGTCTTGGTTAGGTCTGGTATATGCCCTCATCTGGCTCGTACTTTCGCATTTTTCGCATACTTGTTGGCCAGATCCTGGGCTTTTTCTGGCTTGGATCACGTAGTTATGTGGTACCACACTGTCAATAAAAGCTGGTTCCGGATAGTATTTTAGTGGATAACGCTAGTTATGCCTGGGTTATTTCTGGTATATGCAATCATCTGGCTCATACTTACGCGTTTTTCGCATACTTGTTGGGCAGATCCTGGCCTTTTTCTGGCTTGGACCACGTAAGAATGCGGTACCCCACCGAAACAGTCAATCAAACCTGTTTGCGATTAATACTTTAGAGGATAACGCCGGTAATGTCTGGGTTAGTTCTGGTATTTGCAATCATCTGGCTCGTACTTTCGCTTTTTTCGCATACTTGTTGGCCAGATCCTGGGTTTTTTCCGGTTTGGATCACGTAGTAATACGGTACCACACCGAAACAGTAAATTAAACCTGGTTGCTATTAATATTTTAGAGGATAGCGCAGGTTATGTCTCGGTTAGGTCTGGGATTTTCCCACATCTGGCTCGTACTTTCGCATTTTTCGCATACTTGTTGGCCAGATCCTGGGCTTTTTCAGGCTTTGACATGGCAGTGATGTGGTACCACACTGAAGCAGTCAATTAAACCTGGTTCCTATTAATATTTTAGAGGATAACGCAGGTTATGCCTCGGTTAGTTCTGGTATTCGCCCTCATCTGGCTCGTACATTCGCATTTTTCGCATACTTGTTGGCCAGATCCTTGACTTTTTCTGGATGGATCAAGTTGTAACGCGGCACCACACCGAAACAGTCAATTAATCCTGGTTGCGATTAATATTTTAGAGGATAACGCCGGTTGTGTCTAAGTTAGGTCTGATATTTGCCCTCATCTGGCTCGTACTTTCGCATTTTCCGCATACTTGTTGGCCAGATCCTGGCCTTTTTCTGGTTTGGATCACGTAGTAATGCGGTACCACACCGAAACAGTCAATTAAAGCTGGTTGCGATTAATACATTAGAGGATAACGCCGGTTATGTCTCGGTTAGGTCTGGGATTTGCCCTCATCTGGCTCGTACTTTCGCACTTTTCGCATACATGTTGGACAGATCCTGGGCTTTTTCTGGCTTGGATCACGTAGTAATGCGGTACCACACCGAAACAGTCAATTAAAGCTGGTTGCGATTAATATTGTAGAGGATAGCGCCGGTTATGTCTCGGTTAGGTCTGGGATTTGCCCCCATCTGGCTCGTACTTTCGCACTTTTCGCATAGATGTTGGCCAGATCCTGGGCTTTTTCTGGCTTGGATCACGTAGTAATGTGGTACCACACTGTCAATAAAAGCTGGTTCCAAATAGTATTTTAGAGGATAACGCTGGTTATGTCTGGGTTATTTCTGGTATTTGCAATCATCTGGCTCATACTTACTCGTTTTTCGCATACTCGTTGAGCAGATCCTGGGTTTTTTCTGGTTTGGATCACGTAGTAATGCGGTACCACACCGAAACAGTGAACTAAACCTGGTTGGGATTAATATTCTAGAGGATAACGCCGGTTACGTCTTGGTTAGGTCTGGTATTTGCTCTCATCTGGCTCGTACTTTCGCATTTTCCGCATACTTGTTGGCCAGATCCTGGCCTTTTTCTGGTTTGGATCACGTAGTAATGCGGTACCACACCGAAACAGTCAATTAAAGCTGGTTGCGATTAATATTGTAGAGGATAACGCCGGTTATGTCTCGGTTAGGTCTGGTATTTGCCCTCATCTGGCTCGTACTTTCGCACTTTTCGCATACATGTTGGCCAGATCCCGGGCTTTTTCTGGCTTGGATCACGTAGTAATGTGGTACCACACTGTCAATAAAAGCTGGTTCCAAATAGTATTTTAGAGGATAACGCTGGTTATGTCTGTGTTATTTCTGGTATTTGCAATCATCTGGCTCATACTTACTCGCTTTTCGCATACTCGTTGGGCAGATCCTGGGTCTTTTCTGGTTTGGATCACGTAGTAATGCGGTACCACACCGAAACAGTGAACTAAACCTGGTTGGGATTAATATTCTAGAGGATAACGCCGGTTACGTCTTGGTTAGGTCGGGTATTTGCCCTCATCTAGCTCGTACTTTCGCATTTTCCGCATACTTGTTGGCCAGATCCTGGCCTTTTTCTGGTTTGGATCACGTAGTAATGCGGTACCACACCGAAACTGTCAATTAAAGCAGGCTGCGATTAATATTTTAGAGGATAACGCCGGTAACGTCTGGGTTAGTTCTGGTATTTGCAATCATCTGGCTCGTACTTTCGCGTTTTTCGCATACTTGTTGGCCAGATCCAGGGTTTTTTCTGGTTTGGATCCCGTAGTAATGAGGTTCCACACCGAAACAGTCAATTGAACGTGGTTGCGATTAATATTTTAGAGGATAACGCCGGTTATGTCGCGGTTAGGTCTGGGATTTGCCCTCATCTGGCTCGTACTTTCGCATTTTCCGCATACTTGTTGGCCAGATCCTGGCCTTTTTCTGGTTTGGATCACGTAGTAATGCGGTACCACACCGAAACAGTCATTTCAAGCTGATTGCGATTAATATTTTAGAGGATAACGCCGGTTATGTCTCGGTTAGGTCTGAGATTTGCCCTCATCTGGCTCGTACTTTCGCACTTTTCGCATACATGTTGGCCAGATCCCGGGCTTTTTCTGGCTTGGATCACGTAGTAATGTGGTACCACACTGTCAATAAAAGCTGGTTCCAAATAGTATTTTAGAGGATAACGCTGGTTATGTCTGGGTTATTTCTGGTATTTGCAATCATCTGGCTCATACTTACACGTTTTTCGCATACTCGTTGGGCAGATCCTGGGTTTTTTCTGGTTTGGATCACGTAGTAATGCGGTACCACACCGAAACAGTGAACTAAACCTGGTTGGGATTAATATTCTAGAGGATAAGGCCGGTTACTTCTTGGTTAGGTCTGGTATTTGCCCTCATCTGGCTCGTACTTTCGCATTTTCCGCATACTTGTTGGCCAGATCCTGGCCTTTTTCTGGTTTGGATCACGTAGTAATGCGGTACCACACCGAAACAGTCAATTAAAGCTGGTTGCGATGAATATTTTAGAGGATAACGCCGGTTATGTCTCGGTTAGGTCTGGGATTTGCCCTCATCTGGCTCGTACTTTCGCACTTTTCGCATACATGTTGGACAGATCCTGGGCATTTTCTGGCTTGGATCACGTAGTAATGCGGTACCACACCGAAACAGTCAATTAAAGCTGGTTGCGATTAATATTGTAGAGGATAACGCCGGTTATGTCTCGGTTAGGTCTGGGATTTGCCCTCATCTGGCTCGTACTCTCGCACTTTTCGCATACATGTTGGCCAGATCCTGGGCTTTTTCTGGCTTGGATCACGTAGTAATGTGGTACCACACTGACAATAAAAGCTGGTTCCGAATAGTATTTTAGAGGATAACACTGGTTATGTCTGGGTTATTTCCGGTATTTGCAATCATCTGGCTCATACATACGCGTTTTTCGCATACTTGTTGGGCAGATCCTGGGTTTTTTCTGGTTTGGATAACGTAGTAATGTGGCACCACACTGAAACAGTCAATAAAAGCTGGTTCCGATTAATAGTTTGGAGGATAACGCTGTTTACGTTTGGGTTAGTTCTGGTATTTGCACTCATCTGGCTCGTACTTTCGCATTTTTCGCATACTTGTTGGCCAGATTCAGGGCTTTTTCTGGTTTGGATCATGTAGTAATTCGGTACCACACCGCAACAGTCAATTATACCTGTTTGGGATTAATATTTTAAAGGATAGCGCCGGTTACGTCTTGGTTAGGTCTGGTATTTGCCCTCATCTGGCTCGTACTTTCGCATTTTTCGCATACTTGTTGGCCAGATCCTGGCCTTTTTCTGGTTTGGATCACGTAGTAATGCGGCACCAGACCGAAACAGTCAATTAAAGCTGGTTGCGATTAATATTTTAGAGGAGAACGCCGGTTATGTCTCGGTAAGGTCTGGGATTTGCCCTCATCTAGCTCGTACTTTCGCATTTTCCGCATACTTGTTGGCCAGATCCTGGCCTTTTTCTGGTTTGGATCACGTAGTAATGCGGTACCACACCGAAACAGTCAATTAAAGCTGATTGCGATTAATATTTTAGAGGATAACGCCGGTTATGTCTCGGTTAGGTCTGAGATTTGCCCTCATCTGGCTCGTACTTTCGCACTTTTCGCATACATGTTGGCCAGATCCCGGGCTTTTTCTGGCTTGGATCACGTAGTAATGTGGTACCACACTGTCAATAAAAGCTGGTTCCAAATAGTATTTTAGAGGATAACGCTGGTTATGTCTGGGTTATTTCTGGTATTTGCAATCATCTGGCTCATACTTACTCGTTTTTCGCATACTCGTTGGGCAGATCCTGGGTTTCTTCTGGTTTGGATCACGTAGTAATGCGGTACCACACCGAAACAGTGAACTAAACCTGGTTGGGATTAATATTCTAGAGGATAACGCCGGTTACGTCTTGGTTAGGTCTGGTATTTGCCCTCATCTGGCTCGTACTTTCGCACTTTTCGCATACATGTTGGACAGATCCTGGGCTTTTTCTGGCTTGGATCACGTAGTAATGCGGTACCACACCGAAACAGTCAATTAAAGCTGGTTGCGATTAATATTTTAGAGGATAACGCCGGTTATGTCTCGGTTAGGTCTGAGATTTGCCCTCATCTGGCTCGTACTTTCGCACTTTTCGCATACATGTTGGCCAGATCCCGGGCTTTTTCTGGCTTGGATCACGTAGTAATGTGGTACCACACTGTCAATAAAAGCTGGTTCCAAATGGTATTTTAGAGGATAACGCTGGTTATGTCTGGGTTATTTCTGGTATTTGCAATCATCTGGCTCATACTTACTCGCTTTTCGCATACTCGTTGGGCAGATCCTGGGTTTTTTCTGGTTTGGATCACGTAGTAATGCGGCACCACACCGAAACAGTCAATTAAAGCTGGTTGCGATTAATATTTTAGAGGATAACGCCGGTTATGTCTCGGTAAGGTCTGGGATTTGCCCTCATCTGGCTCGTACTTTCGCATTTTCCGCATACTTGTTGGCCAGATCCTGGCCTTTTTCTGGTTTGGATCACGTAGTAATGCGGTACCACACCGAAACAGTCAATTAAAGCTGATTGCGATTAATATTTTAGAGGATAACGCCGGTTATGTCTCGGTTAGGTCTGAGATTTGCACTCATCTGGCTCGTACTTTCGCACTTTTCGCATACATGTTGGCCAGATCCCGGGCTTTTTCTGGCTTGGATCACGTAGTAATGTGGTACCACACTGTCAATAAAAGCTGGTTCCAAATAGTATTTTAGAGGATAACGCTGGTTATGTCTGGGTTATTTCTGGTATTTGCAATCATCTGGCTCATACTTACTCGTTTTTCGCATACTCGTTGGGCAGATCCTGGGTTTCTTCTGGTTTGGATCACGTAGTAATGCGGTACCACACCGAAACAGTGAACTAAACCTGGTTGGGATTAATATTCTAGAGGATATCGCCGGTTACGTCTTGGTTAGGTCTGGTATTTGCCCTCATCTGGCTCGTACTTTCACATTTTCCGCATACTTGTTGGCCAGATCCTGGCCTTTTTCTGGTTTGGATCACGTAGTAATGCGGTACCACACCGAAACAGTCAATTAAAGCTGGTTGCGATTAATATATTAGAGGATAACGCCGGTTATGTCTCGGTTAGGTCTGTGATTTGCCCTCATCTGGCTCGTACTTTCGCACTTTTCGCATACATGTTGGACAGATCCTGGGCTTTTTCTGGCTTGGGTCACGTAGTAATGCGGTACCACACCGAAACAGTCAATTAAAGCTGGTTGCGATTAATATTGTAGAGTATAGCGCCGGTTATGTCTCGGTTAGGTCTGGGATTTGCCCTCATCTGGCTCGTACTTTCGCACTTTTCGCATACATGTTGGCCAGATCCTGGGCTTTTTCTGGCTTGGATCACGTAGTAATGTGGTACCACACTGACAATAAAAGCTGGTTCCGAATAGTATTTTAGAGGATAACACTGGTTATGTCTGGGTTATTTCCGGTATTTGCAATCATCTGGCTCAAACATACGCGTTTTTCGCATACTTGTTGGGCAGATCCTGGGTTTTTTCTGGTTTGGATAACGTAGTAATGTGGCACCACACTGAAACAGTCAATAAAAGCTGGTTCCGATTAATAGTTTGGAGGATAACGCTGTTTACGTTTGGGTTAGTTCTGGTATTTGCACTCCTCTGGCTCGTACTTTCGCATTTTTCGCATACTTGTTGGCCAGATTCAGGGCTTTTTCTGGTTTGGATCATGTAGTAATGCGGTACCACACCGAAACAGTCAATTATACCTGTTTGGGATTAATATTTTAAAGGATAGCGCCGGTTACGTCTTGGTTAGGTCTGGTATTTGCCCTCATCTGGCTCGTACTTTCGCATTTTTCGCATACTTGTTGGCCAGATCCTGGCCTTTTTCTGGTTTGGATCACGTAGTAATGCGGTACCACACCGAAACAGTCAATTAAAGCTGATTGCGATTAATATTTTAGAGGATAACGCCGGTTATGTCTCGGTTAGGTCTGAGATTTGCACTCATCTGGCTCGTACTTTCGCACTTTTCGCATACATGTTGGACAGATCCTGGGCTTTTTCTGGCTTGGATCACGTAGTAATGCGGTACCACACCGAAACAGTCAATTAAAGCTGGTTGCGATTAATATTGTAGAGTATAGCGCCGGTTATGTCTCGGTTAGGTCTGGGATTTGCCCTCATCTGGCTCGTACTTTCGCACTTTTCGCATACATGTTGGCCAGATCCTGGGCTTTTTCTGGCTTGGATCACGTAGTAATGTGGTACCACACTGACAATAAAAGCTGGTTCCGAATAGTATTTTAGAGGATAACACTGGTTATGTCTGGGTTATTTCCGGTATTTGCAATCATCTGGCTCAAACATACGCGTTTTTCGCATACTTGTTGGGCAGATCCTGGGTTTTTTCTGGTTTGGATAACGTAGTAATGTGGCACCACACTGAAGCAGTCAATAAAAGCTGGTTCCGATTAATAGTTTAGAGGATAACGCTGTTTACGTTTGGGTTAGTTCTGGTATTTGCCCTCATCTGGCTCGTACTTTCGCATTTTTCGCATACTTGTTGGCCAGATCCTGGCCTTTTTCTGGTTTGGATCACGTAGTAATGCGGCACCAGACCGAAACAGTCAATTAAAGCTGGTTGCGATTAATATTTTAGAGGAGAACGCCGGTTATGTCTCGGTAAGGTCTGGGATTTGCCCTCATCTAGCTCGTACTTTCGCATTTTCCGCATACTTGTTGGCCAGATCCTGGCCTTTTTCTGGTTTGGATCACGTAGTAATGCGGTACCACACCGAAACAGTCAATTAAAGCTGATTGCGATTAATATTTTAGAGGATAACGCCGGTTATGTCTCGGTTAGGTCTGAGATTTGCACTCATCTGGCTCGTACTTTCGCACTTTTCGCATACATGTTGACCAGATCCCGGGCTTTTTCTGGCTTGGATCACGTAGTAATGTGGTACCACACTGTCAATAAAAGCTGGTTCCAAATATTATTTTAGAGGATAACGCTGGTTATGTCTGGGTTATTTCTGGTATTTGCAATCATCTGGCTCATACTTACTCGTTTTTCGCATACTCGTTGTGCAGATCCTGGGTTTTTTCTGGTTTGGATCACGTAGTAATGCGGCACCAGACCGAAACAGTCAATTAAAGCTGGTTGCGATTAATATTTTAGAGGAGAACGCCGGTTATGTCTCGGTAAGGTCTGGGATTTGCCCTCATCTGGCTCGTACTTTCGCATTTTTCGCATACTTGTTGGCCAGATCCTGGCCTTTTTCTGGTTTGGATCACGTAGTAATGCGGTACCACACCGAAACAGTCAATTAAAGCTGGTTGCGATTAATATTTTAGAGGATAACGCCGGTTATGTCTCGGTTAGGTCTGAGATTTGCCCTCATCTGGCTCGTACTTTCGCACTTTTCGCATACATGTTGGCCAGATCCCGGGCTTTTTCTGGCTTGGATCACGTAGTAATGTGGTACCACACTGTCAATAAAAGCTGGTTCCAAATGGTATTTTAGAGGATAACGCTGGTTATGTCTGGGTTATTTCTGGTATTTGCAATCATCTGGCTCATACTTACTCGCTTTTCGCATACTCGGGCAGATCCTGGGTTTCTTCTGGTTTGGATCACGTAGTAATGCGGTACCACACCGAAACAGTGAACTAAACCTGGTTGGGATTAATATTCTAGAGGATATCGCCGGTTACGTCTTGGTTAGGTCTGGTATTTGCCCTCATCTGGCTCGTACTTTCACATTTTCCGCATACTTGTTGGCCAGATCCTGGCCTTTTTCTGGTTTGGATCACGTAGTAATGCGGTACCACACCGAAACAGTCAATTAAAGCTGGTTGCGATTAATATATTAGAGGATAACGCCGGTTATGTCTCGGTTAGGTCTGTGATTTGCCCTCATCTGGCTCGTACTTTCGCACTTTTCGCATACATGTTGGACAGATCCTGGGCTTTTTCTGGCTTGGGTCACGTAGTAATGCGGTACCACACCGAAACAGTCAATTAAACGTGGTTGCTATTAATATTTTAGAGGATAGCGCAGGTTATGTCTCGGTTAGGTCTGGGATTTTCCCTCATCTGGCTCGTACTTTCGCATTTTTCGCGTACTTGTTGGCCAGATCCTGGGCTTTTTCAGGCTTTGACATGGCAGTGATGTGGTACCACACTGAAACAGTCAATTAATCCTGGTTGCGATTAATATTTTAGAGGATAACGCCGGTTGTGCCTAAGTTAGGTCTGATATTTGCCCTCATCTGGCTCGTACTTTCGCATTTTTCGCATACTTGTTGGCCAGATCCTGGCCTTTTTCTGGTTTGGATCACGTAGGAATGCGGTACCCCACCGAAACAGTCAATCAAACCTGTTTGCGATTAATACTTTAGAGGATAACGCCGGTAATGTCTGGGTTAGTTCTGGTATTTGCAATCATCTGGCACGTACTTTCGCTTTTTTCGCATACTTGTTGGCCAGATCCTGGGTTTTTCTGGTTTGCATCCCGTAGTAATGAGGTTCCACACCGAAACAGTCAATTAAACGTGGTTGCTATTAATATTTTAGAGGATAGCGCAGGTTATGTCTCGGTTAGGTCTGGGATTTTCCCTCATCTGGCTCGTACTTTCGCATTTTTCGCATACTTGTTGGCCAGATCCTGGGCTTTTTCAGGCTTTGACATGGCAGTGATGTGGTACCACACTGAAACAGTCAATTAATCCTGGTTGCGATTAATATTTTAGAGGATAACGCCGGTTGTGCCTAAGTTAGGTCTGATATTTGCCCTCATCTGGCTCGTACTTTCGCATTTTTCGCATACTTGTTGGCCAGATCCTGGCCTTTTTCTGGTTTGGATCACGTAGTAATGTGGTACCACACTGAAACAGTCAATAAAAGCTGGTTCCGATTAGTATTTTAGGGGATAACGCCTGTTATGTCTGGGTTAGGTCTGGTATTTGCCCCCATCTGGTTCGTACTTTCGCATTTTTCGCTTACTTGTTGGCCAGATCTCGGGCTTTTTGTGGTTTGGATCCCGTCGTAATGTGGTTCCACACCGAAACAGTCAATTAAACCTGGTTGCGATCAATATCTTAGAGGATAGCGCAGGTTATGTCTCGGTTAGGTCTGGGATTTGCCCTCATCTGGCTCATGCTTTCGCATTTTTCGCTTACTTGTTGGCCAGATCTCGGGTTTTTTGTGGTTTGGATCACGTCGTAATGTGGTACCACACTGAAACAGTCAATAAAAGCTGGTTCCGATTAGTATTTTAGGGGATAACGCCGGTTATGTCTGGGCTAGGTCTGGTATTTGCCCTCATCTGGCTCGTACTTTCGCATTTTTCGCATACTTGTTGGCCAGATCCTGGCCTTTTTCTGGTTTGGATCACGTTGTAACGCGGCACCACACCCAAACAGTCAATTAATCCTGGTTGCGATTAATATTTTAGAGGATAACGCCGGTTATGTCTGGGTTAGGTCTGGTATTTGCCTTCATCTGGCACGAACTTTCGCATTTTTCGCATAGTTGTTGACCAGATCCTGGCCTTTTTCAGGTTTGGATCACGTAGTAATACGGTACCACACCGAAACAGTAAATTAAACCTGGTTGCGATTAATATTTTAGAGGATAGCGCAGGTTATGTCTCGGTTAGGTCTGGGATTTGCCCTCATCTGGCTCGTACTTTCGCATTTTTCGCATCCTTGTTGGCCAGATCCTGGGCTTTTTCAGGCTTTGACATGGCAGTAATGTGGTACCACACTGAAACAGTCAATTAAACCTGGTTCCGATTAATATTTTAGAGGATAACGCAGGTTATGCCTCGGTTAGTTCTGGTATTTGCCCTCATCTGGCTCGTACTTTCGCATTTTTCGCATACTTTGTGGCCAGATCCTGGCCTTTTTCTGGCTTGGATCACGTAGTACTGCGGGATCACACCGAAACAGTCAATAGAAGCTGGTTCCGAATAGTATTTCAGAGGATAACGCTGGTTATGGGTAGATTAGTCCTGGTATTTGCAATCATCTGGCTCATACTTACGCGTTTTTCGCATACATGTTGGCCAGATCCTGGGCTTTTTCTGGCTTGGATCACGTAGTAATGTGGTACCACACTGTCAATGAAAGCTGGTTCCGAATAGTATTTTAGAGGATAACGCTGGTTATGTTTGGGTTAGTTCTGGTATTTGCAATCATCAGGCACATACTTTCGCATTTTGCGCATACTTGTTTGCCAGATCCTGGGTCATTTCTGGTTTGGATCACGTAGTAATGCGGTACCACACAGAAACAGTCAACTAAACCTGTTTGGGATTAATATTTTAAAGGATATCGCCGGTTACGTCTTGGTTATGTCTGGTATTTGCCATCATCTGGCTCGTACTTTTGCATTTTTCGCATACTTGTTGGCCAGATCCTGGCCTTTTTCTGGTTTGGATCACGTAGTAATGCGGTACCACACCGAAACTGTCAATTAAAGCTGGTTGCGATTAATATTTTAGCGGATAACGCCGGTTATGTCTCGGTAAGGTCTGGGATTTGCCCTCATCTGGCTCGAACATTCGCATTTTCCGCATACTTGTTGGCCAGATCCTGGCCTTTTTCTGGCTTGGATCACGTAGTAATGCGGTACCACACCGAAACAGTCAATTAAAGCAAATTGCGATTAATATTTTAGAGGATAACGCCGGTTATGCCTCGGTTAGGTCTGGGATTTGCCCTCATCTGGCTCGTACTTTCGCATCTTTCGCATACTTGTTGGGCAGATCCTGGGTTTTTTCTGGTTTGGATAACGTAGTAATGTGGCACTACACTGAAACAGTCAATAAATGCTGGTTCCGATTATTAGTTTGGAGGATAACGCTGTTTACGTTTGGGTTAGTTCTGGTATTTGCACTCATCTGGCCCGTACTTTCGCATTTTTCGCATACTTGTTGGCCAGATTCAGGGCTTTTTCTGGTTTGGATCATGTAGTAATTCGGTACCACACCGAAACAGTCAATTAAACCTGTTTGGGATTAATATTTTAAAGGATAACGCCGGTTACGTCTTGGTTAGGTCTGGTATTTGCCCTCATCTGGCTCGTACTTTCGCATTTTTCGCATACTTGTTGGCCAGATCCTGGCCTTTTTCTGGTTTGGATCACGTAGTAATGCGGTACCACACCGAAACAGTCAATTAAAGCTGGTTGCGATTAATATTTTAGAGGATAACGCTGTTTACGTTTGGGTTAGTTCTGGTATTTGCACTCATCTGGCTCGTACTTTCGCATTTTTCGCATACTTGTTGGCCAGATTCAGGGCTTTTTCTGGTTTGGATCATGTAGTAATGCGGTACCACACCGAAACAGTCAATTAAACCTGTTTGCGATTAATATTTTAGAGGGTAACGCCGGTTATGTCTCGGTTTGGTCTGGTATTAGCAATCATCTGGCTCGTACTTTCGCATGTTTCGCATACTTGTTGGGCAGATCCTGGCCTTTTTCTGGCTTAGACCACGTAGTAATGCGGTACCACACCGTTACAGTCAATCAAACCTGATTGCGATTAATATTTTAGAGGATAACGCCGGTAATGTCTGGGTAAGTTCTGGTATTTGCAATCATCTGGCTCGTACTTTCGCGTTTTTCGCATACTTGTTGGCCAGATCCAGGGTTTTTTCTGGTTTGTATCCCGTAGTAATGAGGTTTCACACCGAAACAGTCAATTGAACGTGGTTGCGATTAATATTTTAGAAGATAACGCCGGTTATGTCGCGGTTAGGTCTGGGATTTGCCCTCATCTGGCTCGTACTTTGGCATTTTTCGCATACTTGTTGGCCAGATCCTGGGCTTTTTCTGGCTTGGGTCACGTAGAAATGTGGTACCACAAAGTCAATAAAAGCTGGTTCCGAATAGTATTTTAGTGGATAACGCTGGTTATGCCTGGGTTATTTCTGGTATATGCAATCATCTGGCTCATACTTACGCGTTTTTCGCATACTTGTTGGGCAGATCCTGGCCTTTTTCTAGCTTGGGCCACGTAGGAATGCGGTACCACACCGAAACAGTCAATCTAACCTGTTTGCGATTAATATTTTAGAGGATAACGCCGGTAATGTCTGGGTTAGTTCTGGTATTTGCAATCATCTGGCTCGTACTTTCGCTTTTTTCGCATACTTGTTGGCCAGATCCTGGGTTTTTTCTGGTTTGGATCACGTAGAAATGCGGTACCACACCGAAACAGTCAACTAAACCTGTGTTGGGATGAATATTTTAGAGGATAACGCCGGTTACGTCTTGGTTAGGTCTGGTATTTGCCCTCATCTGGCTCGTACTTTCGCATTTTTCGCATACTTGTTGGCCAGATTCAGGGCATTTTCTGGTTTGGATCATGTAGTAATGCGGTACCACACCGAAACAGTCAATCTAACCTGTTTGCGATTAATATTTTAGAGGATAACGCCGGTAATGTCTGGGTTAGTTCTGGTATTTGCAATCATCTGGCTCGTACTTTCGCACTTTTCGCATACATGTTGGCCAGGTCCTGGGTTTTTTCTGGTTTGGATCCCGTAGTAATGAGGTTCCACACCGAAACAGTCAATTAAACGTGGTTGCTATTAATATTTTAGAGGATAGCGCAGGTTATGTCTCGGTTAGGTCTGGGATTTTCCCTCATCTGGCTCGTACTTTCGCACTTTTCGCATACATGTTGGCCAGGTCCTGGGTTTTTTCTGGTTTGGATCCCGTAGTAATGAGGTTCCACACCGAAACAGTCAATTAAACGTGGTTGCTATTAATATTTTAGAGGATAGCGCAGGTTATGTCTCGGTTAGGTCTGGGATTTTCCCTCATCTGGCTCGTACTTTCGCATTTCTCGCACACTAGTTGGCCAGATCCTCGGCTTTTTCTGGTTTGGATCACGTAGTAATGTGGTACCACACTGAAACTGTCAATAAAAGCTGGATCCGATTAGTATTTTAGGGGATAACGCCGGTTATGTCTGGGTTAGGTCCGGTATTTGCCCTCATCTCGCTCGTACTTTCGCATTTTTCGCTTACTTGTCGGCCAGATCTCGGGTTTTTTGTGGTTTGGATCCCGTCGTAATGTGGTTCCACACCGAAACAGTCAACTAAACCTGTTTGTTATTAATATTTTAGAGGATGACGCCGGTTACGTCTTGGTTAGGTCTGGTATCTGCCCTCATCTGGCTCGTACTTTCGCATTTTTCGCATACTTGTTGGCCAGATCCTGGCAGTTTTCTGGTGTGGATCACGTAGTAATGCGGTACCACACCGAAACAGTCAATTAAAGCTGGGTGCGATTAATATTTTAGAGGATAACGCCGTTTATGTCTCGGTTAGGTCTGGGATTTGCCCTCATCTGGCTCGTACTTTCGCACTTTTCGCATACTTGTTGACCAGATCCCGGGCTTTTTCTGGCTTGGATCACGTAGTAATGTGGTAACACACTGTCAATAAAAGCTGGTTCCGAATAGTATTTTAGAGGATAACGCTGGTTATGACTGGGTTAGTTCTGGTATTTGCAATCATCTGGCTCATACTTACGCGTTTTTCGCATACTTGTTGGGCAGATCCTTGACTTTTCCTGGTTTGGATCACGTTGTAACGCGGCACCACACCGAAACAGTCAATTAATCCTGGTTGCGATTAATATTTTAGAGGATAACGCCGGTTGTGTCTAAGTTAGGTCTGATATTTGCCCTCATCTGGCTCGTACTTTCGCATTTTTCGCATACTTGTTGGCCAGATCCTGGGCTTTTTCAGGCTTTAACATGGCAGTGATGTGGTACCACACTGAAACAGTCAATTAAACCTGGTTCCTATCAATATTTTAGAGGATAACGCAGGTTATGCCTCGGTTAGTTCTGGTATTTGCCCTCATCTGGCTCGTACTTTCGCATTTTTCGCATACTTGTTGGCCAGATCCTTGACTTTTTCTGGTTTGGATCAAGTTGTAACGCGGCACCACACCGAAACAGTCAATTAATCCTGGTTGCGATTAATATTTTAGAGGATAACGCCGGCTGTGTCTAAGTTAGGTCTGAAATTTGCCCTCATGAGGCTCGTACTTAACCATTTTTCGCATACTTGTTGGCCAGATCCTGGCCTTTTTCTGGTTTGGATCACGTAGTAATACGGTACGACACCGAAACAGTAAATTAAAGCTGGTTGCGATTAATATTTTAGAGGATAGCGCAGGTTATGTCTCGGTTAGGTCTGGGATTTGCCCTCATCTGGCTCGTACTTTCGCATTTCTCGCACACTAGTTGGCCAGATCCTCGGCTTTTTCTGGTTTGGATCACGTAGTAATGTGGTACCACACTGAAACAGTCAATAAAAGCTGGATCCGATTAGTATTTTAGGGGATAACGCCGGTTATGTCTGGGTTAGGTCCGGTATTTGCCCTCATCTCGCTCGTACTTTCGCATTTTTCGCTTACTTGTCGGCCAGATCTCGGGTTTTTTGTGGTTTGGATCCCGTCGTAATGTGGTTCCACACCGAAACAGTCAACTAAACCTGTTTGTTATTAATATTTTAGAGGATGACGCCGGTTACGTCTTGGTTAGGTCTGGTATCTGCCCTCATCTGGCTCGTACTTTCGCATTTTTCGCATACTTGTTGGCCAGATCCTGGCAGTTTTCTGGTGTGGATCACGTAGTAATGCGGTACCACACCGAAACAGTCAATTAAAGCTGGGTGCGATTAATATTTTAGAGGATAACGCCGTTTAGGTCTCGGTTAGGTCTGGGATTTGCCCTCATCTGGCTCGTACTTTCGCACTTTTCGCATACTTGTTGACCAGATCCCGGGCTTTTTCTGGTTTGGATCACGTAGTAATGTGGTAACACACTGTCAATAAAAGCTGGTTCCGAATAGTATTTTAGAGGATAACGCTGGTTATGTC
Source organism: Colletes latitarsis (assembly GCF_051014445.1). Lineage (NCBI taxonomy): Eukaryota > Metazoa > Arthropoda > Insecta > Hymenoptera > Colletidae > Colletes > Colletes latitarsis. Next base: position 7,293,034 of record NC_135137.1, read on the forward strand.
TGGGTTAGTTCTGGTATTTGGAATCATCTGGCTCATACTTACGCGTTTTTCGCATACTTGTTGGCCAGATCCTGGCCTTTTTCTGGTTTGGATCACGTAGTAATACGGTACGACACCGAAACAGTAAATTAAACCTGGTTGCGATTAATATTTTAGAGGATAGCGCAGGTTATGTCTCGGTTAGGTCTGGGATTTGCCCTCATCTGGCTCGTACTTTCGCTTTTTTCGCATACTTGTTGGCCAGATCCTGGGTTTTTTCTGGTTTGGATCACGTAGAAATGCGGTACCACACCGAAACAGTCAACTAAACCTGTGTTGGGATGAATATTTTAGAGGATAACGCCGGTTACATCTTGGTTAGGTCTGGTATTTGCCCTCATCTGGCTCGTACTTTCGCATTTTTCGCATACTTGTTGGCCAGATTCAGGGCTTTTTCTGGTTTGGATCATGTAGTAATGCGGTACCACACCGAAACAGTCAATCTAACCTGTTTGCGATTAATATTTTAGAGGATAACGCCGGTAATGTCTGGGTTAGTTCTGGTATTTGCAATCATCTGGCTCGTACTTTCGCACTTTTCGCATACATGTTGGCCAGGTCCTGGGTTTTTCCTGGTTTGGATCCCGTAGTAATGAGGTTCCACACCGAAACAGTCAATTAAACGTGGTTGCTATTAATATTTTAGAGGATAGCGCAGGTTATGTCTCGGTTAGGTTTGGGATTTTCCCTCATCTGGCTCGTACTTTCGCATTTTTCGCATACTTGTTGGCCAGATCCTGGGCTTTTTCAGGCATTGACATGGCAGTGATGTGGTACCACACCGAAACAGCCAATTAAACCTGGTTCCTATCAATATTTTAGAGGATAACGCAGGTTATGCCTCGGTTAGTTCTGGTATTTGCCCTCATCTGGCTCGTACTTTCGCATTTTTCGCATACTTGTTGGCCAGATCCTTGACTTTTTCTGGTTTGGATCAAGTTGTAACGCGGCACCACACCGAAACAGTCAATTAATCCTGGTTGCGATTAATATTTTAGAGGATAACGCCGGCTGTGTCTAAGTTAGGTCTGATATTTGCGCTCATGTGGCTCGTACTTTCGCATTTTTCGCATACTTGTTGGCCAGATCCTGGCCTTTTTCTGGTTTGGATCACGTAGTAATACGGTACGAAACCGAAACAGTAAATTAAACCTGGTTGCGATTAATATTTTAGAGGATAGCGCAGGTTATGTCTCGGTTAGGTCTGGGATTTGCCCTCATCTGGCTCGTACTTTCGCATTTCTCGCACACTAGTTGGCCAGATCCTCGGCTTTTTCTGGTTTGGATCACGTAGTAATGTGGTACCACACTGAAACAGTCAATAAAAGCTGGATCCGATTAGTATTTTAGGGGATAACGCCAGTTATGTCTGGGTTAGGTCCGGTATTTGCCCTCATCTCGCTCGTACTTTCGCATTTTTCGCTTACTTGTTGGCCAGATCTCGGGTTTTTTGTGGTTTGGATCCCGTCGTAATGTGGCTCCACACCGAAACAGTCAACTAAACCTGTTTGTTATTAATATTTTAGAGGATGACGCCGGTTACGTCTTGGTTAGGTCTGGTATCTGCCCTCATCTGGCTCGTACTTTCGCATTTTTCGCATACTTGTTGGCCAGATCCTGGCAGTTTTCTGGTGTGGATCACGTAGTAATGCGGTACCACACCGAAACAGTCAATTAAAGCTGGGTGCGATTAATATTTTAGAGGATAACGCCGTTTAGGTCTCGGTTAGGTCTGGGATTTGCCCTCATCTGGCTCGTACTCTCCCACTTTTCGCATACTTGTTGACCAGATCCCGGGCTTTTTCTGGCTTGGATCACGTAGTAATGTGGTAACACACTGTCAATAAAAGCTGGTTCCGAATAGTATTTTAGAGGATAACGCTGGTTATGCCTGGGTTAGTTCTGGTATTTGCAATCATCTGGCTCATACTTACGCGTTTTTCGCATACTTGTTGGGCAGATCCTGGCCTTTTTCTAGCTTGGGCCACGTAGGAATGCGGTACCACACCGAAATAGTCAATCTAACCTGTTTGCGATTAATATTTTAGAGGATAACGCCGGTAATGTCTGGGTTAGTTCTGGTATTTGCAATCATCTGGCTCGTACTTTCGCTTTTTTCGCATACTTGTTGGCCAGATCCTGGGTTTTTTCTGGTTTGGATCACGTAGAAATGCGGTACCACACCGAAACAGTCAACTAAACCTGTGTTGGGATGAATATTTTAGAGGATAACGCCGGTTACGTCTTGGTTAGGTCTGGTATTTGCCCTCATCTGGCTCGTACTTTCGCATTTTTCGCATACTTGTTGGCCAGATTCAGGGCTTTTTCTGGTTTGGATCATGTAGTAATGCGGTACCACAACGAAACAGTCAATCTAACCTGTTTGCGATTAATATTTTAGAGGATAACGCCGGTAATGTCTGGGTATGTTCTGGTATTTGCAATCATCTGGCTCGTACTTTCGCGTTTTTCGCATACTTGTTGGCCAGATCCAGGGTTTTTTCTGGTTTGGATCCCGTAGTAATGAGGTTCCACACCGAAACAGTCAATTGAACGTGGTTGCGATTAATATTTTAGAGAATAACGCCGGTTATGTCGCGGTTAGGTCTGGGATTTGCCCTCATCTGGCTCGTACTTTCGCATTTCTCGCATACTAGTTGGCCAGATCCTGGCCTTTTTCTGGCTTGGATCACGTAGTAATGTGGTACCACACTGAAACAGTCAAGAAAAGCTGGATCCGATTAGTATTTTAGGGGATAACGCCGGTTATGGCTGGGTTAGGTCTGGTATTTGCCCTCATCTCGCTCGTACTTTCGCATTTTTCGCTTACTTGTTGGCCTGATCTCGGGTTTTTTGTTGTTTGGATCCCGTCGTAATGTGGTTCCACACCGAAACAGTCAACTAAACCTGTTTGGGACTAATATTTTAGAGGATAACGCCGGCTACATCTTGGTTAGGTCTGGTATTTGCCCTCATCTGGCTCGTACTTTCGCATTTTTCGCATACTTGTTGGCCAGATCCTGGGCTTTTTCTGGCTTGGATCACGTAGTAATGTGGTAACACACTGTCAATAAAAGCTGGTTCCGAATAGTATTTCAGAGGATAACGCTGGTTATGTCTGGGTTAGTTCTGGTATTTGCAATCATCTGGCTCATACTTACGCGTTTTTCGCATACTTGTTGGCCGGATCCTGGCCTTTTTCTGGTTTGGATCACGAAGTAATGCGGTACCACACCGAAACAATCAATTAAACCTGGTTGCGATAGATATTTTAGAGGATAACGCCGGTAATGTCTGGGTTAGGTCTGGTATTTGCCCTCATCTGGCTCGTACTTTCGCATTTTTCGCAAACTTGTTGGGCAGATACTGGGTTTTTTCTGGTTTGGATCACGTCGTAATGTGGTACCACACTGAAACAGTCAATAAAAGCTGGTTCCGATTAGTCTTTTAGGGGATAACGCCGGTTATGTCTGGGTAAGGTCTAGTATTTGCCCTCATCTGGCTCATACTTACGCGTTTTTCGCATACTTTTTGGCCGGATCCTGGCCTTTTTCTGGTTTGGATCACGAAGTAATGCGGTACCACACCGAAACAATCAATTAAACCTGGTTGCGATAGATATTTTAGAGGATAACGCCGGTAATGTCTGGGTTAGGTCTGGTATTTACCCTCATCTGGCTCGTACTTTCGCATTTTTCGCATACTTGTTGGCCAGATCCTGGCCTTTTTCTGGTTTGGATCACGTAGTAATGCGGAACCACACCGAAACAGTCAATTAAAGCTGGTTGCGATTAATATTTTAGAGGATAACGCCGGTTATGTCTCGGTTAGGTCTGGGATTTGCCCTCATCTGGCTCGTACTTTCGCACTTTTCGCATACTTGTTGGCCAGATCCTGGGCTTTTTCTGGCTTGGATCACGTAGTAATGTGGTAACACACTGTCAATAAAAGCTGGTTCCGATTAGTCTTTTAGGGGATAACGCCGGTTATGTCTGGGTAAGGTCTAGTATTTGCCCTCATCTGTCTCATACTCCCGCGTTTTTCGCATACTTGTTGGCCAGATCCTGGGTTTTTTCTGGTTTGGATCCCGCAGTAATGTGGTACCACACTGAAACAGTCAATAAAAGCTGGTTCCGAATAGTATTTTAGAGGATAACGCTGGTTATGTCTGGGTTATTTCCGGTGTTTGCAATCATCTGGCTCATACATACGCGTTTTTCGCATACTTGTTGGGCAGATCCTGGGACTTTACTGGTTTGGATAACGTAGTAATGTGGCACCACACTGAAACAGTCAATAAAAGCTGGTTCCGATTAATAGTTTGGCGGATAACGCTGTTTACGTTTGGGTTAGTTCTGGTATTTGCACTCATCTGGCTCGTACTTTCGCATTTTTCGCATACTTGTTGGCCAGATTCAGGGCTTTTTCTGGTTTGGATCATGTAGTAATGCGGTACCACACCGAAACAGTCAATTAAACCTGTTTGCGATTAATATTTTAGAGGATAACGCCGGTTATGTCTCGGTTTGGTCTGGTATTAGCAATCATCTGGCTCGTACTTTCGCATTTTTCGCATACTTGTTGGGCAGATCCTGGCCTTTCTCTGGCTTGGACCACGTAGTAATGCGGTACCACACCGAAACAGTCAATCAAACCTGGTTGCGATTAATATTTTAGAGGATAACGCCGGTAATGTCTGGGTAAGTTCTGGTATTTGCAATCATCTGGCTCGTACTTTCGCGTTTTTCGCATACTTGTTGGCCAGATCCAGGGTTTTTTCTGGTTTGGATCCCGTAGTAATGAGGTTCCACACCGAAACAGTCAATTGAACGTGGTTGCGATTAATATTTTAGAGGATAACGCCGGTTATGTCGCGGTTAGGTCTGGGATTTGCCCTCATCTGGCTCGTACTTTCGCATTTCTCGCATACTAGTTGGCCAGATCCTGGGCTTTTTCTGGTTTGGATCACGTAGTAATGTGGTACCACACTGAAACAGTCAATAAAAGCTGGATCCGATTAGTATTTTAGGGGATAACGCTGGTTATGGCTGGGTTAGGTCTGGTATTTGCCCTCATCTCGCTCGTACTTTCGCATTTTTCGCTTACTTGTTGGCCAGATCTCGGGTTTTTTGTTGTTTGGATCCCGTCGTAATGTGGTTCCACACCGAAACAGACAACTAAACCTGTTTGGGACTAATATTTTAGAGGATAACGCCGGTTACGTCTTGGTTAGGTCTGGTATTTGCCCTCATCTGGCTCGTACTTTCGCATTTTTCGCATACTTGTTGGCCAGATCCTGGGCTTTTTCTGGCTTGGATCACGTAGTAATGTGGTAACACACTGTCAATAAAAGCTGGTTTCGAATAGTATTTTAGAGGATAACGCTGGTTATGTCTGGGTTATTTCCGGTATTTCCAATCATCTGGCTCATACATATGCGTTTTTCGCATACTTGTTGGGCAGATCCTGGCACTTTACTGGTTTGGATAACGTAGCAATGTGGCACCACACTGAAACAGTCAATAAAAGCTGGTTCCGATTAATAGTTTGGCGGATAACGCTGTTTACGTTTGGGTTAGTTCTGGTATTTGCACTCATCTGGCTCGTACTTTCGCATTTTTCGCATACTTGTTGGCCAGATTCAGGGCTTTTTCTGGTTTGGATCATGTAGTAGTGCGGTACCACACCGAAACAGTCAATTAAACCTGTTTGCGATTAATATTTTAGAGGATAACGCCGGTTATGTCGCGGTTAGGTCTGGGATTTGCCCTCATCTGGCTCGTACTTTCGCATTTTTCGCATACTTGTTGGCCAGATCCTGGGCTTTTTCTGGCTTGGATCACGTAGTAATGTGGTAACACACTGTCAATAAAAGCTGGTTCCGAATAGTATTTCAGAGGATAACGATGGTTATGTCTGGGTTAGTTCTGGTATTTGCAATCATCTGGCTCATACTTACGCGTTTTTCGCATACTTGTTGGCCGGATCCTGGCCTTTTTCTGGTTTGGATCACGAAGTAATGCGGTACCACACCGAAACAATCAATTAAACCTGGTTGCGATAGATATTTTAGAGGATAACGCCGGTAATGTCTGGGTTAGGTCTGGTATTTGCCCTCATCTGGCTCGTACTTTCGCATTTTTCGCAAACTTGTTGGGCAGATACTGGGTTTTTTCTGGTTTGGATCACGTCGTAATGTGGTACCACACTGAAACAGTCAATAAAAGCTGGTTCCGATTAGTCTTTTAGGGGATAACGCCGGTTATGTCTGGGTAAGGTCTAGTATTTGCCCTCATCTGGCTCATACTTACGCGTTTTTCGCATACTTTTTGGCCGGATCCTGGCCTTTTTCTGGTTTGGATCACGAAGTAATGCGGTACCACACCGAAACAATCAATTAAACCTGGTTGCGATAGATATTTTAGAGGATAACGCCGGTAATGTCTGGGTTAGGTCTGGTATTTACCCTCATCTGGCTCGTACTTTCGCATTTTTCGCATACTTGTTGGCCAGATCCTGGCCTTTTTCTGGTTTGGATCACGTAGTAATGCGGAACCACACCGAAACAGTCAATTAAAGCTGGTTGCGATTAATATTTTAGAGGATAACGCCGGTTATGTCTCGGTTAGGTCTGGGATTTGCCCTCATCTGGCTCGTACTTTCGCACTTTTCGCATACTTGTTGGCCAGATCCTGGGCTTTTTCTGGCTTGGATCACGTAGTAATGTGGTAACACACTGTCAATAAAAGCTGGTTCCGATTAGTCTTTTAGGGGATAACGCCGGTTATGTCTGGGTAAGGTCTAGTATTTGCCCTCATCTGTCTCATACTCCCGCGTTTTTCGCATACTTGTTGGCCAGATCCTGGGTTTTTTCTGGTTTGGATCCCGCAGTAATGTGGTACCACACTGAAACAGTCAATAAAAGCTGGTTCCGAATAGTATTTTAGAGGATAACGCTGGTTATGTCTGGGTTATTTCCGGTGTTTGCAATCATCTGGCTCATACATACGCGTTTTTCGCATACTTGTTGGGCAGATCCTGGGACTTTACTGGTTTGGATAACGTAGTAATGTGGCACCACACTGAAACAGTCAATAAAAGCTGGTTCCGATTAATAGTTTGGCGGATAACGCTGTTTACGTTTGGGTTAGTTCTGGTATTTGCACTCATCTGGCTCGTACTTTCGCATTTTTCGCATACTTGTTGGCCAGATTCAGGGCTTTTTGTTGTTTGGATCCCGTCGTAATGTGGTTCCACACCGAAACAGACAACTAAACCTGTTTGGGACTAATATTTTAGAGGATAACGCCGGTTACGTCTTGGTTAGGTCTGGTATTTGCCCTCATCTGGCTCGTACTTTCGCATTTTTCGCATACTTGTTGGCCAGATCCTGGGCTTTTTCTGGCTTGGATCACGTAGTAATGTGGTAACACACTGTCAATAAAAGCTGGTTTCGAATAGTATTTTAGAGGATAACGCTGGTTATGTCTGGGTTATTTCCGGTATTTCCAATCATCTGGCTCATACATATGCGTTTTTCGCATACCTGTTGGGCAGATCCTGGCACTTTACTGGTTTGGATAACGTAGTAATGTGGCACCACACTGAAACAGTCAATAAAAGCTGGTTCCGATTAATAGTTTGGCGGATAACGCTGTTTACGTTTGGGTTAGTTCTGGTATTTGCACTCATCTGGCTCGTACTTTCGCATTTTTCGCATACTTGTTGGCCAGATTCAGGGCTTTTTCTGGTTTGGATCATGTAGTAGTGCGGTACCACACCGAAACAGTCAATTAAACCTGTTTGCGATTAATATTTTAGAGGATAACGCCGGTTATGTCTCGGTTTGGTCTGGTATTAGCAATCATCTGGCTCGTACTTTCGCATTTTTCGCATACTTGTTGGGCAGACCCTGGCCTTTTTCTGGCTTGGACCACGTAGTAATGCGGTACCACACCGAAACAGTCAATCAAACCTGGTTGCGATTAATATTTTAGAGGATAACGCCGGTAATGTCTGGGTATGTTCTGGTATTTGCAATCATCTGGCTCGTACTTTCGCGTTTTTCGCATACTTGTTGGCCAGATCCAGGGTTTTTTCTGGTTTGGATCCCGTAGTAATGAGGTTCCACACCGAAACAGTCAATTGAACGTGGTTGCGATTAATATTTTAGAGGATAACGCCGGTTATGTCGCGGTTAGGTCTGGGATTTGCCCTCATCTGGCTCGTACTTTCGCATTTCTCGCATACTAGTTGGCCAGATCCTGGCCTTTTTCTGGCTTGGATCACGTAGTAATGTGGTACCACACTGAAACAGTCAAGAAAAGCTGGATCCGATTAGTATTTTAGGGGATAACGCCGGTTATGGCTGGGTTAGGTCTGGTATTTGCCCTCATCTCGCTCGTACTTTCGCATTTTTCGCTTACTTGTTGGCCTGATCTCGGGTTTTTTGTTGTTTGGATCCCGTCGTAATGTGGTTCCTCACCGAAACAGTCAACTAAACCTGTTTGGGACTAATATTTTAGAGGATAACGCCGGCTATATCTTGGTTAGGTCTGGTATTTGCCCTCATCTGGCTCGTACTTTCGCATTTTTCGCATACTTGTTGGCCAGATCCTGGGCTTTTTCTGGCTTGGATCACGTAGTAATGTGGTAACACACTGTCAATAAAAGCTGGTTCCGAATAGTATTTCAGAGGATAACGCTGGTTATGTCTGGGTTAGTTCTGGTATTTGCAATCATCTGGCTCATGCTTACGCGTTTTTCGCATACTTGTTGGCCGGATCCTGGCCTTTTTCTGGTTTGGATCACGAAGTAATGCGGTACCACACCGAAACAATCAATTAAACCTGGTTGCGATAGATATTTTAGAGGATAACGCCGGTAATGTCTGGGTTAGGTCTGGTATTTGCCCTCATCTGGCTCGTACTTTCGCATTTTTCGCAAACTTGTTGGGCAGATACTGGGTTTTTTCTGGTTTGGATCACGTCGTAATGTGGTACCACACTGAAACAGTCAATAAAAGCTGGTTCCGATTAGTCTTTTAGGGGATAACGCCGGTTATGTCTGGGTAAGGTCTCGTATTTGCCCTCATCTGGCTCATACTTACGCGTTTTTCGCATACTTTTTGGCCGGATCCTGGCCTTTTTCTGGTTTGGATCACGAAGTAATGCGGTACCACACCGAAACAATCAATTAAACCTGGTTGCGATAGATATTTTAGAGGATAACGCCGGTAATGTCTGGGTTAGGTCTGGTATTTACCCTCATCTGGCTCGTACTTTCGCATTTTTCGCATACTTGTTGGCCAGATCCTGGCCTTTTTCTGGTTTGGATCACGTAGTAATGCGGAACCACACCGAAACAGTCAATTAAAGCTGGTTGCGATTAATATTTTAGAGGATAACGCCGGTTATGTCTCGGTTAGGTCTGGGATTTGCCCTCATCTGGCTCGTACTTTCGCACTTTTCGCATACTTGTTGGCCAGATCCTGGGCTTTTTCTGGCTTGGATCACGTAGTAATGTGGTAACACACTGTCAATAAAAGCTGGTTCCGATTAGTCTTTTAGGGGATAACGCCGGTTATGTCTGGGTAAGGTCTAGTATTTGCCCTCATCTGTCTCATACTCCCGCGTTTTTCGCATACTTGTTGGCCAGATCCTGGGTTTTTTCTGGTTTGGATCCCGCAGTAATGTGGTACCACACTGAAACAGTCAATAAAAGCTGGTTCCGAATAGTATTTTAGAGGATAACGCTGGTTATGTCTGGGTTATTTCCGGTGTTTGCAATCATCTGGCTCATACATACGCGTTTTTCGCATACTTGTTGGGCAGATCCTGGGACTTTACTGGTTTGGATAACGTAGTAATGTGGCACCACACTGAAACAGTCAATAAAAGCTGGTTCCGATTAATAGTTTGGCGGATAACGCTGTTTACGTTTGGGTTAGTTCTGGTATTTGCACTCATCTGGCTCGTACTTTCGCATTTTTCGCATACTTGTTGGCCAGATTCAGGGCTTTTTCTGGTTTGGATCATGTAGTAATGCGGTACCACACCGAAACAGTCAATTAAACCTGTTTGCGATTAATATTTTAGAGGATAACGCCGGTTATGTCTCGGTTTGGTCTGGTATTAGCAATCATCTGGCTCGTACTTTCGCATTTTTCGCATACTTGTTGGGCAGATCCTGGCCTTTTTCTGGCTTGGACCACGTAGTAATGCGGTACCACACCGAAACAGTCAATCAAACCTGGTTGCGATTAATATTTTAGAGGATAACGCCGGTAATGTCTGGGTAAGTTCTGGTATTTGCAATCATCTGGCTCGTACTTTCGCGTTTTTCGCATACTTGTTGGCCAGATCCAGGGTTTTTCTGGTTTGGATCCCGTAGTAATGAGGTTCCACACCGAAACAGTCAATTGAACGTGGTTGCGATTAATATTTTAGAGGATAACGCCGGTTATGTCGCGGTTAGGTCTGGGATTTGCCCTCATCTGGCTCGTACTTTCGCATTTCTCGCATACTAGTTGGCCAGATCCTGGGCTTTTTCTGGTTTGGATCACGTAGTAATGTGGTACCACACTGAAACAGTCAATAAAAGCTGGATCCGATTAGTATTTTAGGGGATAACGCTGGTTATGGCTGGGTTAGGTCTGGTATTTGCCCTCATCTCGCTCGTACTTTCGCATTTTTCGCTTACTTGTTGGCCAGATCTCGGGTTTTTTGTTGTTTGGATCCCGTCGTAATGTGGTTCCACACCGAAACAGACAACTAAACCTGTTTGGGACTAATATTTTAGAGGATAACGCCGGTTACGTCTTGGATAGGTCTGGTATTTGCCCTCATCTGGCTCGTACTTTCGCATTTTTCGCATACTTGTTGGCCAGATCCTGGGCTTTTTCTGGCTTGGATCACGTAGTAATGTGGTAACACACTGTCAATAAAAGCTGGTTTCGAATAGTATTTTAGAGGATAACGCTGGTTATGTCTGGGTTAGTTCTGGTACTTGCAATCATCTGGCTCATACTTACGCGTTTTTCGCATACTTGTTGGGCAGATCCTGGGTTTTTTCTGGTTTGGATAACGTAGTAATGTGGTACCACACTGAAACAGTTAATAAAAGCTGGATCCGATTAGTATTTTAGGGGATAACGCCGGTTATGTCTGGGTTAGGTCCGGCATTTGCCCTCATATCGCTCGTACTTTCGCATTTTTCGCTTACTTGTTGGCCAGATCTCGGGTTTTTTGTGGTTTGGATCCCGTCGTCATGTGGTTCCACACCGAAACAGTCAACTAAACCTGTTTGGGATTAATATTTTAGAGGATAACGCTGGTTACGTTTGGGTTAGCTCTGGTACTTGCACACATCTGGCTCCTACTTTCGCATTTTTCGCATACTTGTTAGCCAGATCCTGGGCTTTTTTAGGCTTGGACCACGTAGTAACGTGGTAACACACTGAAACAGTCAATAAAACCTGTCTCCGATTAGTATTTTTGAGGACACCGCCGGTAATGTCTAGGTTAGGTCTGGTATTTACCCTCATCTGGCTCGTACTTTCGCATTTTTCGCATACTTCTTGGCCAGATCCTGGCCTTTTTCTGGTTTGGATCACGTAGTAATGCGTAACCACACCGAAACAGTCAATTAAAGCTGGTTGCGATTAATATTTTAGAGGATAACGCCGGTTATGTCTCGGTTAGGTCTGGGATTTGCCCTCATCTGGCTCGAGCTTTCGTATTTTTCGCATAATTGTTGGCCAGATCCTAGGCTTTTTCTGGTTTGGATCATGTAGTAATGTGGTACCACACTGAAACAGTCAATAGAAGTTGGTTCCGAATAGTATTTTAGAGGTTAACGCTGGTTATGTCTAGATTAGTCCTGGTATTTGCAATCATCTAACTCATACTTACTCGTTTTTCGCATCCTTGTTGGCCAGATCCTGGCCTTTTTCTGGTTTGGATCACGTAGTAATGCGGTACCACACCGAAACAGTCAACTAAACCTGGTTGGGATTAATATTTTAGAGGATAACGCCGGTTAAGTCTTGGTTAGGTCTGTTATTTGCCCTCATCTGGCTCGTACTTTCGCACTTTCCGCATACATGTTGGCCAGAGCCTGGGCCTTTTCTGGCTTGGATCACGTAGTAATGTGGTACCACACTGTCAATAAAAGCTGGTTCCGAATAGTATTTTAGAGGATAACGCTGGTTATGTCTGGGTTACTTCTGGTATTTGCAATCATCTGGCTCGTACTTTCGCTTTTTTCGCATACTTGTTGGCCAGATCCTGGGTTTTTTCTTGTTTGGATCACGTAGTAATGCGGTACCACACCGAAACAGTCAACTAAACCTGTGTTGGGATTAATATTTTAGAGGATAACGCCGGTTACGTCTTGGTTAGGTCTGGTATGTGCCCTCATCTGGCTCGTACTTTCGCATTTTCCGCATACTTGTTGGCCAGATCCTGGGCTTTTTCTGGTTTGGATCACGTAGTAATGCGGTACCACACCGAAACAGTCAATTAAAGCTGGTTGCGATTAATATTATAGAGGATAACGCAGGTTATGTCTGGGTTATTTCCGGTATTTGCAATCATCTGGCTCATACATACGCGTTTTTCGCATAATTGTTGGGCAGATCCTGGGTTTTTTCTGGTTTGGATAACGTAGTAATGTGGCACCACACCGAAACAGTCAACTAAACCTGTGTTGGGATTAATATTTTAGAGGATAACACCGGTTACGTCTTGGTTAGGTCTGGTATGTGCCCTCATTTGGCTCGTACTTTCGCACTTTTCGCATACATGTTGGCCAGATCCTGGGCTTTTTCTGGCTTGGATCACGTAGTAATGTGGTACCACACTGACAATAAAAGCTGATTCCGGATAGTATTTTAGAGGATAACGCTGGTTATGTCTGGGTTATTTCCGGTATTTGCAATCATCTGGCTCATACATACGCGTTTTTCGCATAATTGTTTGGCAGATCCTGGGTTTTTTCTGGTTTGGATAACGTAGTAATGTGGCACCACACTGAAACAGTCAATAAAAGCTGGTTCCGATTAATAGTTTGGAGGATAACGCTGTTTACGTTTGGGTTAGTTCTGGTATTTGCACTCATCTGGCTCGTACTTTCGCATTTTTCGCATACTTGTTGGCCAGATTCAGGGCTTTTCCTCGTTTGGATCATGTAGTAATGCGGTACCACACCGAAACAGTCAATCAAACCTGGTTGCGATTAATATTTTAGAGGATAACGCCGGTAATGTCTGGGTAAGTTCTGGTATTTGCAATCATCTGGCTCGTACTTTCGCGTTTTTCGCATACTTTTTGGCCAGATCCTAGGCTTTTTCTGGTTTGGATCATGTAGTAATGTGGTACCACACTGAAACAGTCAATAGAAGTTGGTTCCGAATAGTATTTTAGAGGTTAACGCTGGTTATGTCTAGATTAGTCCTGGTATTTGCAATCATCTAACTCATACTTACTCGTTTTTCGCATACTTGTTGGCCAGATCCTGGCCTTTTTCTGGTTTGGATCACGTAGTAATGCGGTACCACACCGAAACAGTCGACTAAACCTGGTTGGGATTAATATTTTAGAGGGTAACGCCGGTTAAGTCTTGGTTAGGTCTGTTATTTGCCCTCATCTGGCTCGTACTTTCGCATTTTTCGCATACTTGTTGGCCAGATCCTGGCCTTTTTCTGGTTTGGATCACGTAGTAATGCGGAACCACACCGAAACAGTCAATTAAAGCTGGTTGCGATTAATATTTTAGAGGATAACGCCGGTTATGTCTCGGTTAGGTCTGGGATTTGCCCTCATCTGTCTCGTACTTTCGCACTTTTCGCATACTTGTTGGCCAGATCCTGGGCTTTTTCTGGCTTGGATCACGTAGTAATGTGGTAACACACTGTCAATAAAAGCTGGTTCCGATTAGTCTTTTAGGGGATAACGCCGGTTATGGCTGGGTAAGGTCTAGTATTTGCCCTCATCTGTCTCATACTCTCGCGTTTTTCGCATACTTGTTGGCCAGATCCTGGGTTTTTTCTGGTTTGGATCCCGCAGTAATGTGGTACCACACTGAAACAGTCAATAAAAGCTGGTTCCGAATAGTATTTTAGAGGATAACGCTGGTTATGTCTGGGTTATTTCCGGTACTTGCAATCATCTGGCTCATACATACGCGTTTTTCGCACACTTGTTGGGCAGATCCTGGGACTTTACTGGTTTGGATAACGTAGTAATGTGGCACCACACTGAAACAGTCAATAAAAGCTGGTTCCGATTAATAGTTTGGCGGATAACGCTGTTTACGTTTGGGTTAGGTCTGGTATTTGCACTCATCTGGCTCGTACGTTCGCATTTTAGGCATACTTGTTGGCCAGATTCAGGGCTTTTTCTGGTTTGGATCATGTAGTAATGCGGTACCACACCGAAAAAGTCAATTAAACCTGTTTGCGATTAATATTTTAGAGGATAACGCCGGTTATGTCTCGGTTTGGTCTGGTATTAGCAATCATCTGGCTCGTACTTTCGCATTTTTCGCATACTTGTTGGGCAGATCCTGGCCTTTTTCTGGCTTGGACCACGTAGTAATGCGGTACCACACCGAAACAGTCAATCAAACCTGGTTGTGATTAATATTTTAGAGGATAACGCCGGTTACGTCTTGCTTAGGTCTGGTATTTGCCCTCATCTGGCTCGTACTTTCGCATTTTTCGCATACTTGTTGGCCAGATCCTGGGCTTTTTCTGGCTTGGATCACGTAGTAATGTGGTAACACACTGTCAATAAAAGCTGGTTCCGAATAGTATTTTAGAGGATAACGCCGGTTATGTCGCGGTTAGGTCTGGGATTTGCCCTCATCTGGCTCGTACTTTCGCATTTCTCGCATACTAGTTGGCCAGATCCTGGGCTTTTTCTGGTTTGGATCACGTAGTAATGTGGTACCACACTGAAACAGTCAATAAAAGCTGGATCCGATTAGTATTTTAGGGGATAACGCCGGTTATGGCTGGGTTAGGTCTGGTATTTGCCCTCATCTCGCTCGTACTTTCGCATTTTTCGCTTACTTGTTGGCCAGATCTCGGGTTTTTTGTTGTTTGGATCCCGTCGTAATGTGGTTCCACACCGAAACAGTCAACTAAACCTGTTTGGGACTAATATTTTAGAGGATAACGCCGGTTACGTCTTGGTTAGGTCTGGTATTTGCCCTCATCTGGCTCGTACTTTCGCATTTTTCGCATACTTGTTGGCCAGATCCTGGGCTTTTTCTGGCTTGGATCACGTAGTAATGTGGTAACACACTGTCAATAAAAGCTGGTTCCGAATAGTATTTTAGAGGATAACGCTGGTTATGTCTGGGTTAGTTCTGGTATTTGCAATCATCTGGCTCATACTTACGCGTTTTTCGCATACTTGTTGGGCAGATCCTGGGTTTTTTCTGGTCTGGATAACGTAGTAATGTGGTACCACACTGAAACAGTCAATAAAAGCTGGATCCGATTAGTATTTTAGGGGATAACGCCGGTTATGTCTGGGTAAGGGCGGGTATTTGCCCTCATATCGCTCGTACTTTCGCATTTTTCGCTTACTTGTTGGCCAGATCTCGGGTTTTTTGTGGTTTGGATCCCGTCGTCATGTGGTTCCACACCGAAACAGTCAACTAAACCTGTTTGGCATTAATATTTTAGAGGATAACGCTGGTTACGTTTGGGTTAGCTCTGGTACTTGCACACATCTAGCTCCTACTTTCGCATTTTTCGCATACTTGTTAGCCAGATCCTGGGCTTTTTCAGGCTTGGACCACGTAGTAACGTGGTAACACACTGAAACAGTCAATAAAACCTGTCGCCGATTAGTATTTTTGAGGACACCGCCGGTAATGTCTGGGTTAGGTCTGGTATTTACCCTCATCTGGCTCGTACTTTCGCATTTTTCGCATACTTGTTGGCCAGATCCTGGCCTTTTTCTGGTTTGGATCACGTAGTAATGCGTAACCACACCGAAACAGTCAATTAAAGCTGGTTGCGATTAATATTTTAGAGGATAACGCCGGTTATGTCTCGGTTAGGTCTGGGATTTGCCCTCATCTGGCTCGAGCTTTCGTATTTTTCGCATAATTGTTGGCCAGATCCTAGGCTTTTTCTGGTTTGTATCATGTAGTAATGTGGTACCACACTGAAACAGTCAATAGAAGTTGGTTCCGAATAGTATTTTAGAGGTTAACGCTGGTTATGTCTAGATTAGTCCTGGTATTTGCAATCATCTAACTCATACTTACTCGTTTTTCGCATCCTTGTTGGCCAGATCCTGGCCTTTTTCTGGTTTGGATCACGTAGTAATGCGGTACCACACCGAAACAGTCAACTAAACCTGGTTGGGATTAATATTTTAGAGGATAACGCCGGTTAAGTCTTGGTTAGGTCTGTTATTTGCCCTCATCTGGCTCGTACATTCGCACTTTTCGCATACATGTTGGCCAGAGCCTGGGCCTTTTCTGGCTTGGATCACGTAGTAATGTGGTACCACACTGTCAATAAAAGCTGGTTCCGAATAGTATTTTAGAGGATAACGCTGGTTATGTCTGGGTTAGTTCTGGTATTTGCAATCATCTGGCTCGTACTTTCGCTTTTTTCGCATACTTGTTGGCCAGATCCTGGGTTTTTTCTTGTTTGGATCACGTAGTAATGCGGTACCACACCGAAACAGTCAACTAAACCTGTGTTGGGATTAATATTTTAGAGGATAACGCCGGTTACGTCTTGGTTAGGTCTGGTATGTGCCCTCATCTGGCTCGTACTTTCGCATTTTCCGCATACTTGTTGGGCAGATCCTGGGACTTTACTGGTTTGGATAACGTAGTAATGTGGCACCACACTGAAACAGTCAATAAAAGCTGGTTCCGATTAATAGTTTGGCGGATAACGCTGTTTACGTTTGGGTTAGTTCTGGTATTTGCACTCATCTGGCTCGTACTTTCGCATTTTTGGCATACTTGTTGGCCAGATTCAGGGCTTTTTCTGGTTTGGATCATGTAGTAATGCGGTACCACACCGAAACAGTCAATTAAACCTGTTTGCGATTAATATTTTAGAGGATAACGCCGGTTATGTCTCGGTTTGGTCTGGTATTAGCAATCATCTGGCTCGTACTTTCGCATTTTTCGCATACTTGTTGGGCAGATCCTGGCCTTTTTCTGGCTTGGACCACGTAGTAATGCGGTACCACACCGAAACAGTCAATCAAACCTGGTAGTGATTAATATTTTAGAGGATAACGCCGGTAATGTCTGGGTGAGTTCTGGTATTTGCAATCATCTGGCTCGTACTTTCGCGTTTTTCGCATACTTGTTGGCCAGATCCAGGGTTTTTTCTGGTTTGGATCCCGTAGTAATGAGGTTCCACACCGAAACAGTCAATTGAACGTGGTTGCGATTAATATTTTAGAGTATAACGCCGGTTATGTCGCGGTTAGGTCTGGGATTTGCCCTCATCTGGCTCGTACTTTCGCATTTCTCGCATACTAGTTGGCCAGATCCTGGGCTTTTTCTGGTTTGGATCACGTAGTAATGTGGTACCACACTGAAACAGTCAATAAAAGCTGGATCCGATTAGTATTTTAGGGGATAACGCCGGTTATGGCTGGGTTAGGTCTGGTATTTGCCCTCATCTCGCTCGTACTTTCGCATTTTTCGCTTACTTGTTGGCCAGATCTCGGGTTTTTTGTTGTTTGGATCCCGTCGTAATGTGGTTCCACACCGAAACAGTCAACTAAACCTGTTTGGGATTAATAATTTAGAGGATAACGCCGGTTACGTCTTGCTTAGGTCTGGTATTTGCCCTCATCTGGCTCGTACTTTCGCATTTTTCGCATACTTGTTGGCCAGATCCTGGGCTTTTTCTGGCTTGGATCACGTAGTAATGTGGTAACACACTGTCAATAAAAGCTGGTTCCGAATAGTATTTTAGAGGATAACGCTGGTTATGTCTGGGTTAGTTCTGGTATTTGCAATCATCTGGCTCATACTTACGCGTTTTTCGCATACTTGTTGGGCAGATCCTGGGTTTTTTCTGGTTTGGATCCCGTAGTAATGTGGAACACAGACACAGTCAATAAAAGCTGGATCCGATTAGTAGTTTAGGGGATAACGCCGGTTATGTCTGGGTTTGGTCCGGTATTTGCCCTCATATCGCTCGTACTTTCGCATTTTTCGCTTACTTGTTGGCCAGATCTCGGGTTTTTTGTGGTTTGGATCCCGTCGTCATGTGGTTCCACACCGAAACACTCAACTAAACCTGTTTGGGATTAATATTTTAGAGGATAACGCTGGTTACGTTTGGGTTAGCTCTGGTACTTGCACACATCTGGCTCCTGCTTTCGCATTTTTCGCATACTTGTTAGCCAGATCCTGGGCTTTTTCAGGCTTGGACCACGTAGTAACGTGGTACCACACAGAAACAGTCAATAAAACCTGTCTCCGATTAGTATTTTTGAGGACACCGCTGGTTATGTCTGGGTTAGTTCTGAAATTTGCAATCATCTGGCTTATACTTTCGCGTTTTTCGCATACTGTTTGGCCGGATCCTGGCCTTTTTCTGGTTTGGATCACGAAGTAATGCGGTACCACACCGAAACAATCAATTAAAACTGGTTGCGATAGATATTTTAGAGAATAACGCCGGTAATGTCTGGGTTAGGTCTGGTATTTACCCTCATCTGGCTCGTACTTTCGCATTTTTCGCATACTTGTTGGCCAGATCCTGGCCTTTTTCTGGTTTGGATCACGTAGTAATGCGGTACCACACCGAAACATTCAACTAAACCTGGTTGGGATTAATATTTTAGAGGATAACGCCGGTTAAGTCTTGGTTAGGTCTGTTATTTGCCCTCATCTGGCTCGTACTTTCGCACTTTTCGCATACATGTTGGCCAAATCCTGGGCCTTTTCTGGCTTGGATCACGTAGTAATGTGGTACCACACTGTCAATAAAAGCTGGTTCCGAATAGTATTTTAGAGGATAACGCTGGTTATGTCTGGGTTAGTTCTGGTATTTGCAATCATCAGGCTCGTACTTTCGCTTTTTTCGCATACTTGTTGGCCAGATCCTGGGTTTTTTCTTGTTTGGATCACGTAGTAATGCGGTACCACACCGAAACAGTCAACTAAACCTGTGGTGGGATTAATATTTTAGAGGATAACGCCGGTTACGTCTTGGTTAGGTCTGGTATGTGCCCTCATCTGGCTCGTACTTTCGCATTTTCCGCATACTTGTTGGCCAGATCCTGGCCTTTTTCTGGTTTGGATGACGTAGTAATGCGGTACCACACCGAAACAGTCAATTAAAGCTGGTTGCGATTAATATTATAGAGGATAACGCAGGTTATGTCTGGCTTATTTCCGGTATTTGCAATCATCTGGCTCATACATACGCGTTTTTCGCATAATTGTTGGGCAGATCCTGGGTCTTTTCTGGTTTGGATAACGTAGTAATGTGGCACCACACCGAAACAGTCAACTAAACCTGTGTTGGGATTAATATATTAGAGGATAACGCCGGTTACGTCTTGGTTAGGTCTGGTATGTGCCCTCATCTGGCTCGTACTTTCGCACTTTTCGCATACATGTTGTCCAGATCCTGGGCTTTTTCAGGCCTGGATCACGTAGTAATGTGGTACCACACTGACAATAAAAGCTGATTCCGAATAGTATATTACAGGATAACGCTGGTTATGTCAGGGTTATTTCCGGTATTTGCAATCATCTGGCTCATACATACGCGTTTTTCGCATAATTGTTGGGCAGATCCTGGGTTTTTTCTGGTTTGGATAACGTAGTAATGTGACACCACACTGAAACAGTCAATAAAAGCTGGTTCCGATTAATAGTTTGGAGGATAACGCTGTTTACGTTTGGGTTAGTTCTGGTATTTGCACTCATCTGGCTCGTACTTTCGCATTTTTCGAATACTTGTTGGCCAGATTCAGGGCTTTTTCTCGTTTGGATCATGTAGTAATGCGGTACCACACCGAAACAGTCAATCAAACCTGGTTGCGATTAATATTTTAGAGGATAACGCCGGTAATGTCTGGGTAAGTTCTGGTATTTGCAATCATCTGGCTCGTACTTTCGCGTTTTTCGCATACTTGTTGGCCAGATCCAGGGTTTTTTCTGGTTTGGATCACGTAGTAATGAGGTTCCACACCGAAACAGTCAATTGAACGTGGTTGCGATTAATATTTTAGAGGATAACGCCCGTTATGTCGCGGTTAGGTCTGGGATTTGCCCTCATCTGGCTCGTACTTTCGCATTTTTCGAATACTTGTTGGCCAGATTCAGGGCTTTTTCTCGTTTGGATCATGTAGTAATGCGGTACCACACCGAAACAGTCAATCAAACCTGGTTGCGATTAATATTTTAGAGGATAACGCCGGTAATGTCTGGGTTATTTCTGGTATATGCAATCATCTGGCTCATACTTACGCGTTTTTCGCATACTTGTTGGGCAGATCCTGGCCTTTTTCTGGCTTGGACCACGTAGGAATGCGGTACCACACCGAAACAGTCAATCAAACCTGTTTGCGATTAATATTTTAGAGGATAACGCCGGTAATGTCTGGGTTAGTTCTGGTATTTGCAATCATCTGGCTCGTACTTTCGCTTTTTTCGCATACTTGTTGGCCAGATCCTGGGTTTTTTCTGGTTTGGATCCCGTAGTAATAAGGTTCCACACCGAAACAGTCAATTAAACGTGGTTGCTATTAATATTTTAGAGGATAGCGCAGGTTATGTCTCGGTTAGGTTTGGGATTTGCCCACATCTGGCTCGTACTTTCGCATTTTTCGCGTACTTGTTGGCCAGATCCTTGAATTTTTGTGGTTTGGATCACGTTGTAACGCGGCACCACACCGAAACAGTCAATTAATCCTGGTTGCGATTAATATTTTAGAGGATAACGCCGGTTATGTCTCGGTTAGGTCTGGGATTTGCCCTCATCTGGCTCGTACTTTCGCATGTTTCGCATACTTGTTGGCCAAATCCTGGGCTTTTTCTGGTTTGGATAACGTAGTAATGTGGTACCACACTGAAACAGTCAATAAAAGCTGGATCCGATTAGTATTTTAGGGGATAACGCCGGTTATGTCTGGGTTAGGTCCGGTATTTGCCCTCATCTCGCTCGTACTTTCGCATTTTTCGCTTACTTGTTGGCCAGATCTCGGATTTTTTGTGCTTTGGATCCCGTCGTAATGTGGTTCCACACCGAAACAGTCAACTAAACCTGTTTGGGATTAATATTTTAGAGGATAACGCTGGTTACGTTTGGGTTAGTTCTGGTACTTGCACACATCTGGCTCCTACTTTCGCATTTTTCGCATACTTGTTGGCCAGATCCTGGGGTTTTTCAGGCTTGGACCACGTAGTAACGTGGTGCCACACTGAAAGAGTCAATAAAACCTGTTTCCGATTAGTATTTTTGAGGACACCGCTGGTTATGTCTGAGTTAGTTCTGGTATTTGCAATCATCTGGCTTATACTTTCGCGTTTTTCGCATACTTTTTGGCCGGATCCTGGCCTTTTTCTGGTTTGGATCACGAAGTAATGCGGAACCACACCGAAACAGTCAATTAAAGCTGGTTGCGATTAATATTTTAGAGGATAACGCCGGTAATGTCTGGGTTAGGTCTGGTATTTACCCTCATATGGCTCGTACTTTCGCATTTTTCGCATACTTGTTGGCTAGATCCTGGCCCTTTTCTGGTTTGGATCACGTAGTAATGCGGAACCACACCGAAACAGTCAATTAAAGCTGGTTGCGATTAATATTTTAGAGGATAACGCCGGTTATGTCTCGGTTAGGTCTGGGATTTGCCCTCATCTGGCTCGTACTTTCGCACTTTTCGCATACTTGTTGGCCAGATCCTGGGCTTTTTCTGGCTTGGATCCCGTAGTAATGTGGTAACACACTGTCAATAAAATCTGGTTCCGAATAGTATTTTAGAGGATAACGCTGGTTATGTCTGGGTTAGTTCTGGTATTTGCAGTCATATGGCTCATACTTACGCGTTTCTCGCATACTTGTTGGGCAGATCCTGGCCTTTTTCTGGCTTGGACCACGTAGTAATGCGGTACCACACCGAAACAGCCAATCAAACCTGGTTGCGATTAATATTTTAGACGATAACGCCGGTTATGTCTCGGTTTGGTCTGGTATTAGCAATCATCCGGCTCGTACTCTCGCATTTTTCGCATACTTGTTGGGCAGATCCTGGCCTTTTTCTGGCTTGGATCGCGTAGTAATGTGGTACCACACTGTCAATAAAAGCTGGTTCCGAATAGTATTTTAGTGGATAACGCTGGTTATGCCTGGATTATTTCTGGTATATGCAATCATCTGGCTCATACATACGG
This sequence comes from Colletes latitarsis, assembly GCF_051014445.1. Classification (NCBI taxonomy): domain Eukaryota; kingdom Metazoa; phylum Arthropoda; class Insecta; order Hymenoptera; family Colletidae; genus Colletes; species Colletes latitarsis. The sequence continues at coordinate 7,315,483 of NC_135137.1, forward strand.
GTTTTTCGCGTACTTGTTGGGCAGATCCTGGCCTTTTTCTGGCTTGGACCACGTAGTAATGCGGTACCACACCGAAACAGCCAATCAAACCTGGTTGCGATTAATATTTTGGAGGATAACGCCGGTTATGTCTCGGTTTGGTCTGGTATATGCAATCATCTGGCTCATACTTACGCGTTTTTCGCATACTTGTTGGGCAGATCCTGGCCTTTTTCTGGCTTGGACCACGTAGGAATGCGGTACCACACCGAAACAGTCAATCAAACCTGTTTGCGATTAATATTTTAGAGGATAACGCCGGTAATGTCTGGGTTAGTTCTGGTATTTGCAATCATCTGGCTCGTACTTTCGCTTTTTTCGCATACTTGTTGGCCAGATCCTGGGTTTTTTCTTGTTTGGATCACGTAGTAATGCGGTACCACACCGAAACAGTCAAGTAAACCTGTGTTGGGATCAATATTTTAGAGGATAACGCCGGTTACGTCTTGGTTAGGTCTGGTATTTGCCCTCATCTGGCTCGTACTTTCGCACTTTTCGCATACTTGCTGGCCAGATCCTGGGCTTTTTCTGGCTTGGATCACGTAGTAATGTGGTAACACACTGTCAATAAAAGCTGGTCCCGAATAGTATTTTAGAGGATAACGCTGGTTATGTCTGGGTTAGTTCTGGTATTTGCAGTCATCTGGCTCATACTTACGCGTTTTTCGCATACTTGTTGGGCAGATCCTGGGTTTTTTCTGGTTTGGATAACGTAGTAATGTGGCACCACACTGAAACAGTCACTAAAAGCTGGTTCCGATTAATAGTTTGGAGGTTAACGCTGTTTACGTTTGGGTTTGTTCTGGTATTTGCACTCATCTGGCTCGTACTTTCGCATTTCTCGCATACTTGTTGGCCAGATTCAGGGCTTTTTCTGGTTTGGATCATGTAGTAATGCAGTACCACACCGAAACAGTCAATTAAACCTGTTTGCGATTAATATTTTAGAGGATAACGCCGGTTATGTCTCGGTTTGGTCTGGTATTAGCGATCATCTGGCTCGTACTTTCGCATTTTTCACATACTTGTGGGGCAGATCCTGGCCTTTTTCTGTCTTGGACTACGTAGTAATGCGGTACCACACCGAAACAGTCAATCAAACCTGGTTGCGATTAATATTTTAGAGGATAACGCCGGTAATGTCTGGGTAAGTTCTGGTATATGCAATCATCTGGCTCGTACTTTCGCGTTTTTCACATACTTGTTGGCCAGATCCAGGGCTTTTTCAGGCTTGGACATGGCAGTGATGTGGTACCACACCGATTCAGTCAATCAAACCTGGTTGCGATTAATATTTTAGAGGATAACGCCGGTAATGTCTGGGTTAGTTCTGGTATTTGCAATCATCTGGCTCGTACTTTCGCATTTTTCACATACTTGTTGGGCAGATCCTGGCCTTTTTCTGGCTTGGACCACGTAGTAATGCGGTACCACACCGAAACAGTCAATCAAACCTGGTTGCGATTAATATTTTAGAGGATAACGCCGGTAATGTCTGGGTAAGTTCTGGTATTTGCACTCATCTGGCTCGTACTTTCGCATTTTTCGCATACTTGTTGGCGAGATTCAGGGCTTTTTCTGGTTTGGATCATGTAGTAATGCGGTACCACACCGAAACAGTCAATTCAACCTGTTTGCGATTAATATTTTAGAGGATAACGCCGGTTATGTCTCGGTTTGGTCTGGTATTAGCAATCATCCGGCTCGTACTCTCGCATTTTTCGCATACTTGTTGGGCAGATCCTGGCCTTTTTCTGGCTTGGATCGCGTAGTAATGTGGTACCACACTGTCAATAAAAGCTGGTTCCGAATAGTATTTTAGTGGATAACGCTGGTTATGCCTGGATTATTTCTGGTATATGCAATCATCTGGCTCATACATACGGGTGTTTCGCGTACTTGTTGGGCAGATCCTGGCCTTTTTCTGGCTTGGACCACGTAGTAATGCGGTACCACACCGAAACAGCCAATCAAACCTGGTTGCGATTAATATTTTGGAGGATAACGCCGGTTATGTCTCGGTTTGGTCTGGTATATGCAATCATCTGGCTCATACTTACGCGTTTTTCGCATACTTGTTGGGCAGATCCTGGCCTTTTTCTGGCTTGGACCACGTAGGAATGCGGTACCACACCGAAACAGTCAATCAAACCTGTTTGCGATTAATATTTTAGAGGATAACGCCGGTAATGTCTGGGTTAGTTCTAGTATTTGCAATCATCTGGCTCGTACTTTCGCTTTTTTGGCATACTTGTTGGCCAGATCCTGGGTTTTTTCTTGTTTGGATCACGTAGTAATGCGGTACCACACCGAAACAGTCAACTAAACCTGTGTTGGGATTAATATTTTAGAGGATAACGCCGGTTACGTCTTGGTTAGGTCTGGTATTTGCCCTCATCTGGCTCGTACTTTCGCACTTTTCGCATACTTGCTGGCCAGATCCTGGGCTTTTTCTGGCTTGGATCACGTAGTAATGTGGTAACACACTGTCAATAAAAGCTGGTCCCGAATAGTATTTTAGAGGATAACGCTGGTTATGTCTGGGTTAGTTCTGGTATTTGCAGTCATCTGGCTCATACTTACGCGTTTTTCGCATACTTGTTGGGCAGATCCTGGGTTTTTTCTGGTTTGGATAACGTAGTAATGTGGCACCACACTGAAACAGTCAATAAAAGCTGGTTCCGATTAATAGTTTGGAGGTTAACGCTGTTTACGTTTGGGTTTGTTCTGGTATTTGCACTCATCTGGCTCGTACTTTCGCATTTCTCGCATACTTGTTGGCCAGATTCAGGGCTTTTTCTGGTTTGGATCATGTAGTAATGCAGTACCACACCGAAACAGTCAATTAAACCTGTTTGCGATTAATATTTTAGAGGATAACGCCGGTTATGTCTCGGTTTGGTCTGGTATTAGCAATCATCTGGCTCGTACTTTCGCATTTTTCACATACTTGTGGGGCAGATCCTGGCCTTTTTCTGTCTTGGACTACGTAGTAATGCGGTACCACACCGAAACAGTCAATCAAACCTGGTTGCGATTAATATTTTAGAGGATAACGCCGGTAATGTCTGGGTAGGTTCTGGTATATGCAATCATCTGGCTCGTACTTTCGCGTTTTTCACATACTTGTTGGCCAGATCCAGGGCTTTTTCAGGCTTGGACATGGCAGTGATGTGGTACCACACCGATTCAGTCAATCAAACCTGGTTGCGATTAATATTTTAGAGGATAACGCCGGTAATGTCTGGGTTAGTTCTGGTATTTGCAATCATCTGGCTCGTACTTTCGCATTTTTCACATACTTGTTGGGCAGATCCTGGCCTTTTTCTGGCTTGGACCACGTAGTAATGCGGTACCACACCGAAACAGTCAATCAAACCTGGTTGCGATTAATATTTTAGAGGATAACGCCGGTAATGTCTGGGTAAGTTCTGGTATTTGCAATCATCTGGCTCGTACTTTCGCGTTTTTCGCATACTTGTTGGCCAGATCCAGGGTTTTTTCTGGTTTGGATCATGTAGTAATGCAGTACCACACCGAAACAGTCAATTAAACCTGTTTGCGATTAATATTTTAGAGGATAACGCCGGTTATGTCACGGTTAGGTCTGGGATTTGCCCTCATCTGGCTCGTTCTTTCGCATTTTTCGCATACTTGTTGGCCAGATCCTGGGCTTTTTCAGACTTTGACATGGCAGTAATGTGGTAGCACACCGATTCAGTCAATCAAACCTGGTTGCGATTAATATTTTAGAGGATAACGCCGGTAATGTCTGGGTTAGTTCTGGTATTTGCAATCATCTGGCTCGTACTTTCGCATTTTTCACATACTTGTTGGGCAGATCCTGGCCTTTTTCTGGCTTGGACCACGTAGTAATGCGGTACCACACCGAAACAGTCAATCAAACCTGGTTGCGATTAATATTTTAGAGGATAACGCCGGTAATGTCTGGGTAAGTTCTGGTATTTGCAATCATCTGGCTCGTACTTTCGCGTTTTTCGCATACTTGTTGGCCAGATCCAGGGTTTTTTCTGGTTTGGATCCCGTAGTAATGAGGTTCCACACCGAAACAGTCAATTGAACGTTGTTGCGATTAATATTTTAGAGGATAACGCCGGTTATGTCGCGGTTAGGTCTGGGATTTGCCCTCATCTGGCTCGTACTTTCGCATTTCTCGCATACTTGTTGGCCAGATCCTGGGCTTTTTCTGGCTTGGATCACGTAGTAATGTGGTACCACACTGTCAATAAAAGCTGGTTCCTAATAGTATTTTAGTGGATAACGCTGGTTATGCCTCGGTTATTTCTGGTATATGCAATCATCTGGCTCATAGTTACGCGTTTTTCGCATACTTGTCGGGCAGATCCTGGCCTTTTTCTGGCTTGGACCACGTAGGAATGCGGTACCACACCGAAACAGTCAATCAAACCTGTTTGCGATTAATATTTTAGAGGACAACCCCGGTAATGTCTGGGTTATTTCTGGTATTTGCAATCATCTGGCTCGTACTTTCGCATTTTTCGCATACTTGTTGGCCAGATCCTGGGCCTAATTCTGGTTTGGATCGCGTAGTAATGTGGTACCACACTGAAACAGTCAATAGAAGCTGGTTCCGAATAGTATTTTAGAGGATAACGCTGGTTATGCCTGGGTTATTTCTGGTTTATGCAATCATCTGGCTCATAGTTACGCGTTTTTCGCATACTTGTTGGGCAGATCCTGGCCTTTTCCTGGTTTGGACCACGTAGGAATGCGGTACCACACCGAAACAGTCAATCAAACCTGTTTGCGATTAATATTTTAGAGGATAACGCCGGTAATGTCTGGGTTAGTTCTGGTATTTGCAATCATCTGGCTCGTACTTTCGCATTTTTCGCATACTTTTTGGCCAGATCCTTGGCTTTTTCTGGCTTGGATCACGTAGTAATGTGGTACCACACTGTCAATAAAAGCTGGTTCCTAATAGTATTTTAATGGATAACGCTGGTTATGCCTGGGTTATTTCTGGTATATGCAATGATCTGGCTCATAGTTACGCGTTTTTCGCATACTTGTTGGGCAGATCCAGCGTTTTTTCTGGTTTGGATCCCGTAGTAATGAGGTTCCACACCGAAACAGTCAATTGAACGTGGTTGCGATTAATATTTTAGAGGATAACGCCGGTTATGTCGCGGTTAGGTCTGGGATTTGCCCTCATCTGGCTCGTACTTTCACATTTTTCGCATACTTGTTGGCCAGGTCCTGGGCTTTTTCTGGCTTGGATCACGTAGTAATGTGGTACCACACTGTCAATAAAAGCTGGTTCCTAATAGTAATTTAGTGGATAACGCTGGTTATGCCTGGGTTATTTCTGGTATTTGCAATCATCTGGCTCATAGTTACGCGTTTTTCGCATACTTGTTGGGCAGATCCTGGCCTTTTTCTGGCTTGGACCACGTAGGAATGCGGTACCACATCGAAACAGTCAATCAAACCTGTTTGCGATTAATATTTTAGAGGATAACGCCGGTAATGTCTGGGTTAGTCCTGGTATTTGCAATCATCTGGCTCGTACTTTCGCATTTTTCGCATACTTGTTGGGCAGATCCTGGCCTTTTTCTGGCTTTGACCACGTAGTAATGTGGTACCACACTGAAACAGTCAATTAAACCTGGTTCGAATTAATATTTTAGAGGATAACGCCGGTTATGTCTGGTTTAGGTCTGGTATTTGCCCTCATCTGGCTTGTACTTTCGCATTTTTCGCATACTTGTTGGCCAGATTCTGGGCTTTTTTTGGCTTGCATCACGTAGTAACGTGGTACCACACTGAAACTGTCCATTAAACATGGTTTCGATCAATATTTTAGAGGATAACGCCGGTTATTGTCTGGGTTAGGTCTGGTATTTGCCCTCATCTGGCTTGTACTTTCGCATTTTTCGCATACTTGTTGGCCAGATCCTGGCCTTTTTCTGGCTTGGACCACGTAGTAATCTGGTACCACACTGAAACATTCAATTAATCCAGGATGCGATTAATATTTTAGAGGATAACGCCGGTTATGTCTCGGTTAGGTCTGGGATTTGCCCTCATCTGGCTCGTACTTTCGCATTTTTCCCATACTTGTTGGCCAGATCCTGGCATTTTTCTGGCTTGGTCCACGTAGTAATGTGGTACCACACCGAAACAGTCAATAAAAGCTGATTCCGATTAATATTTTAGAGGATAACGCCGGTTATGTCAGGGTTAGGTCTGGTATTTGCCCTCATCTGGCTCATACTTTCGCGTTTTTCGCATACTTGTCGGCCAGATCCTGGCCTTTTTCTGGCTTGGACCACGTAGTAATGTGGTACCACACTGAAACAGTCAATTAAACCTGGTTCCGAGTAATATTTTAGAGGATAACGCCGGTTATTGTCTGGGTTAGGTCTGGTATTTGCCCTCATCTGGCTCGTACTTTCGCATTTTTCGCATACTTGTTGGCCAGATCCTGGCCTTTTTCTGGCTTGGACCACGTAGTAATGTGGTACCACACTGAAACAGTCAATTAAACCTGGTTCCGAGTAATATTTTAGAGGATAACGCCGGTTATGTCTGGGTTAGGTCTGGTATTTGCCCTCATCTGGCTCGTACTTTCGCATTTTTCGCATACTTCTTGGCCAGATCCTGGCCTTTTTCTGGCTTTGACCACGTAGGAACGTGGTACCACACTGAAACAGTCAATTAAACCTGGTTCGAATTAATATTTTAGAGGATAACGCCGGTTATGTCTGGGTTAGGTCTGGTATTTGCCCTCATCTGGCTCGTACTTTCGCATTTTTCGCTTACTTGTTGGCCAGATCCTGGGCTTTTTCTGGTTTGGATCCCGCAGTAATGTGGTTCCACACCGAAGCAGTCAATTAATCCAGGATGCGATTAATATTTTAGAGGTTAACGCCGGTTATGTCTCAGTTAGGTCTGGGATTTGCCCTCATCTGGCTCGTACTTTCGCATTTCTCGCATACTTGTTGGCCAGATCCTGGCCTTTTTCTGGTCTGGATCACGTAGTAATGTGGTACCACACTGAAACAGTCAATAAAAGCTGGTTCCGATTAGTATTTTAGAGGGTAACGCTGGTTATGTCTGGGTTAGTTCTGGTATTTGCAATCATCTGGCTCATACTTTCGCGTTTTTCGCATACCTGTTGCCCAGATCCTGGGTTTTTTCTGGTTTGGATCCAGTCGTAATGTGGTTCCACACCGAAACAGTCAATTAAAGCTGGTTGCGATTAGTATTTTAGGGGATAACGCCGGTTATGTCTGGGTTAGGTCTGGTATTTGCACTCCTCTGGCTCGCACTTTCGCATTTTTCGCTTACTTGTTGGCCAGATCTCGGGTTTTTTGTGGTTTGGATCACGTAGTAATGTGGTTCCACACCGAAACAGTCAATTAAAGCTGGTTGCGATTAGTATTTTAGGGGATAACGCCGGTTATGTCTGGGTTAGGTCTGGTATTTGCACTCCTCTGGCTCGTACTTTCGCATTTTTCGCTTACTTCTTGGCCAGATCTCGGGTTTTTTGTGGTTTGGATCACGTAGTAATGTGGTTCCACAATGAAACGGTCAATAAAAGCTGGTTCCGATTAGTATTTTAGAGGAGAACGCTGGTTATGTCTGGGTTAGTTCTGGTATTTGCAATCATCTGGCTCGAACTTTCGCATTTTTCGCATACTTGTTGGCCAGATCCTGGCATTTTTCTGGTATGGATCACGTAGTAATACGGTACCACACTGAAACAGTCAATAAAAGCTTGTTCCGATTAGTATTTTAGGGGATAACGCCGGTTATGTCTGGGTTAGGTCTGGTATTTGCCCTCATCTGGCTCGTACTTTCGCATTTTTCGCTTACTTGTTGGCCAGATCTCGGGTTTTTTGTGGTTTGGATCACGTAGTAATGTGGTACCACAATGAAACGGTCAATAAAAGCTGGTTCCGATTAGTATTTTAGAGGAGAACGCTGGTTATGTCTGGGTTAGTTCTGGTATTTGCAATCATCTGGCTCATACTTTCGCGTTTCCCGCATACCTGTTGGCCAGATCCTGGGTTTTTTCTGGTTTGGATCCCGTACTAATGTGATTCCACACCGAAACTGTCAATTAAACCTGGTTGCGATTAATATTTTAAGGGATAACGCCGGTTATGTCTCGGTTAGGTCTGGGATTTGCCCTCATCTGGCTCGTACTTTCGCATTTCTCGCATACTTGTTGGCCAGATCCTGGCCTCTTTCTGGTTTGGATCACGTAGTAATGTGGTACCACACTGAAACAGTCAATCAAACCTGGTTGCGATTAATATTTTAGAGGAAAACGCCGGTAATGTCTGGGTAAGTTCTGGTATTTGCAATCATCTGGCTCGTACTTTCGCGTTTTTCGCATACTTGTTGGCCAGATCCTGGGCTTTTTCTGGCTTGGATCACGTAGTAATGTGGTACCACACTGTCAATAAAAGCTGGTTCCTAATAGTATTTTAGTGGATAACGCTGGTTATGCCTCGGTTATTTCTGGTATATGCAATCATCTGGCTCATAGTTACGCGTTTTTCGCATACTTGTTGGGCAGATCCTGGCCTTTTTCTGGTATGGATAACGTAGTAATGCGGTAGCACACCCAAACAGTCAATTAAAGCTGGTTGCAATTAATATTTTAGAGGATAACGCCGGTTATGTCAGGGTTAGGTCTGGTATTTGCCCTCATCTGGCTCGTACTTTCGCACTTTTCGCATACTTGTTGGCCAGATCCTGGGCTTTTTCTGGCTTGGATCACGTAGTAATGTGGTAACACACTGTCAATAAAAGCTGGTTCCGAATAGCATTCTAGAGGATAACGCCGGTTATGTCTCGGTTAGGTCTGGGATTTGCCCTCATCTGGCTCGTACTTTCGCACTTTTCGCATACTTGTTGGCCAGATCCTGGGCTTTTTCTGGCTTGGATCACGTAGTAATGTGGTAACACACTGTCAATAAAAGCTGGTTCCGAATAGCATTCTAGAGGATAACGCTGGTTATGTCTCGGTTTGGTATGGTATTAGCAATCATCTGGCTCGTACTTTCGCATTTTTCGCATACTTGTTGGGCAGATCCTGGCCTTTTTCTGGCTTGGACCACGTAGTAATGCGGTACCACACCGAAACAGTCAATCAAACCTGGTTGCGATTAATATTTTAGAGGATAACGCGGGTTATGTCTCGGTTAGTTCTGGTATTTGCAATCATCAGGCACATACTTTCGCAATTTTCGCTTACTTGTTGGCCAGATCCTGGCCTTTTTCTGGTTTGGATCACGTAGTAATGTGGTACCACTCTGAAACAGTCAATTAAACCTGGTTCCGATTAATATTTTGGAGGATAACGCTGGTTGTGTTTGGGTTAGTTCTGGTATTTGCAATCATCAGGCACATACTTTCGCAATTTTCCCATACTTGTTGGCCAGATCCTGGCCTTTTTCTGGTTTGGATCACGTAGTAATGTGGTACCACACTGAAACAGTCAATAAAAGCTGGTTCCGATTAGTATTTTAGGGGATAACGCCGGTTATGTCTGGGTTAGGTCTGGTATTTGCACTCATCTGGCTCGTACTTTCGCATTTTTCGCTTACTTGTTGGCCAGATCTCGGGTTTTTTGTGGTTTGGATCCCGTCGTAATGTGGTTCCACACCGAAACAGTCAATTAAACCTGGTTACGATTAATATTTTGGAGGATAACGCTGGTTGTGTTTGGGTTAGTTCTGGTATTTGCAATCATCAGGCACATACTTTCGCAATTTTCCCATACTTGTTGGCCAGATCCTGGCCTTTTTCTGGTTTGGATCACGTAGTAATGTGGTACCACACTGAAACAGTCAATAAAAGCTGGTTCCGATTAGTATTTTAGGGGATAACGCCGGTTATGTCTGGGTTAGGTCTGGTATTTGCCCTCATCTGGCTCGTACTTTCGCATTTTTCGCTTACTTGTTGGCCAGATCTCGGGTTTTTTGTGGTTTGGATCCCGTCGTAATGTGGTTCCACACCGAAACAGTCAATTAAACCTGGTTACGATTAATATTTTAGAGGATAGCGCAGGTTATGTCTCGGTTAGGTCTGGGATTTGCCCACATCTGTCTCGAACTTTCGCATTTTTCGCATACTTGTTGGCCAGATCCTGGGCTTTTTCATGTTTTGACGTGGCAGTAATGTGGTACCACACTGAAACAGTCAATTAAACCTGGTTCCGATTAATATTTTGGAGGACAACGCTGGTTGTGTTTGGGTTAGTTCTGGTATTTGCAATCATCAGGCACATACTTTCGCATTTCTCGCATACTTGTTGGCCAGATCCTGGCCTTTTTCTGGTTTGGATCCCGCAGTAATGTGGTTCCACACCGAAGCAGTCAATTAATCCAGGATGCGATTAATATTTTAGACGATAACGCCGGTTATGTCTCGGTTAGGTCTGGGATTTGCCCTCATCTGGCTCAAACTTTCGCATTTCTCGAATACTTGTTGGCCAGATCCTGGCCTTTTTCTGGTTTGGATCACGTAGTAATGTGGTACCACACTGAAACAGTCAATAAAAGCTGGTTCCGATTAGTATTTTAGGGGATAACGCCGGTTATGTCTGTGTTAGGTCTGGTATTTGCCCTCATCTGGCTCGTACTTTCGCATTTTTCGCTTACTTGTTGGCCAGATCTCGGGTTTTTTGTGGTTTGGATCCCGTCGTAATGTGGTTCCACAACGAAACAGTCAATTAAACCTGGTTACGATTAATATTCTAGAGGATAACGCTGGTTATGTCTCGGTTTAGTCTGGTATTAGCAATCATCTGGCTCGTACTTTCGCATTTTTCGCATACTTGTTGGGCAGATCCTGGCCTTTTTCTGGCTTGGACCACGTAGTAATGCGGTACCACACCGAAACAGTCACTCAAACCTGGTTGCGATTAATATTTTAGAGGATAACGCGGGTTATGTCTCGGTTAGTTCTGGTATTTGCAATCATCAGGCACATACTTTCGCAATTTTCGCATACTTGTTGGCCAGATCCTGGCCTTTTTCTGGTTTGGATCACGTAGTAATGTGGTACCACACTGAAACAGTCAATTAAACCTGGTTCCGATTAATATTTTGGAGGATAACGCTGGTTGTGTTTGGGTTAGTTCTGGTATTTGCAATCATCAGGCACATACTTTCGCAATTTTCGCATACTTGTTGGCCAGATCCTGGCCTTTTTCTGGTTTGGATCACGTAGTAATGTGGTACCACACTGAAACAGTCAATAAAAGCTGGTTCCGATTAGTATTTTAGGGGATAACGCCGGTTATGTCTGGGTTAGGTCTGGTATTTGCCCTCATCTGGCTCGTACTTTCGCATTTTTCGCTTACTTGTTGGCCAGATCCTGGGCTTTTTCTGGTTTGGATCCCGCAGTAATGTGGTTCCACACCGAAGCAGTCAATTAATCCAGGATGCGATTAATATTTTAGAGGATAACGCCGGTTATGTCTCGGTTAGGTCTGGGATTTGCCCTCATCTGGCTCAAACTTTCGCATTTCTCGCATACTTGTTGGCCAGCTCCTGGCCTTTTTCTGGTTTGGATCACGTAGTAATGTGGTACCACACTGAAACAGTCAATAAAAGCTGGTTCCGATTAGTATTTTAGGGGATAACGCCGGTTATGTCTGGGTTAGTTCTGGTATTTGCCCTCATCTGGCTCGTACTTTCGCATTTTTCGCTTACTTGTTGGCCAGATCTCGGGTTTTTTGTGGTTTGGATCCCGTCGTAATGTGGTTCCACACCGAAACAGTCAATTAAACCTGGTTACGATTAATATTTTGGAGGATAACGCTGTTTATGTTTGGGTTAGTTCTGGCATTTGCAATCATCAGGCACATACTTTCGCATTTCTCGCATACTTGTTGGCCAGATCCTGGCCTTTTTCTGGTTTGGATCACGTAGTAATGCGGTAGCACACCTAAACAGTCAACTAAAGCTGGTTGCGATTAATATTTTAGAGGATAACGCCGGTTATGTCTCGGTTAGGTCTGGGATTTGCCCTCATCTGGCTCGTACTTTCGCACTTTTCGCATACTTGTTGGCCAGATCCTGTGCTTTTTCTGGCTTGGATCACGTAGTAATGTGGTAACACACTGTCAATAAAAGCTGGTTCCGAATAGCATTCTAGAGGATAACGCTGGTTATGTCTCGGTTTGGTATGGTATTAGCAATCATCTGGCTCGTACTTTCGCATTTTTCGCATACTTGTTGGGCAGATCCTGGCCTTTTTCTGGCTTGGACCACGTAGTAATGCGGTACCACACCGAAACAGTCAATCAAACCTGGTTGCAATTAATATTTTAGAGGATAACGCCGGTTATGTCTCGTTTAGGTCTGGGATTTGTCCTCATTTGGCTCGTACTTTCGAATTATTCGCATACTTGTTGTCCAGATCCTGGGCTTTCTCAGGCTAGGATCACGTAGTAATGTGGTACCACACTGAAACAGTCAATAAAAGCTGGTTCCGATTAGTATCTTTGAGGACACCGCCGGCTATGTCTCGGTTAGGTCTGGGATTTGCCCTCATCTGGCTCGTACTTTCGCATTTTTCAAATACTTGTCGGCCAGATCCTGGCCTTTTTCTGGCTTGGACCACGTAGTAATGTGGTGCCACACTGAAACAGCCAATTAAACCTGGTTCCGAGTAATATTTTAGAGGATAACGCCGGTTATGTCTGGGTTAGGTCTGGTATTTGCCCTCATCTGGCTCGTACTTTCGCATTTTTCGCTTACTTGTTGGCCAGATCCTGGGCTTTTTCTGGTTTGGATCCCGCAGTAATGTGGTTCCACACCGAAACAGTCAATTAATCCAGGATGCGAGTAACATTTTAGAGGATAACGCCGGTTATGTCTCTGTTAGGTCTGGGATTTGCCCTCATCTGGCTCAAACTTTCGCATTTTTCGCATACTTGTTGGCCAGATCCTGGCCTTTTTCTGGTATGGATAACGTAGTAATGCGGTAGCACACCCAAACAGTCAATTAAAGCTGGTTGCAATTAATATTTTAGAGGATAACGCCGGTTATGTCTGGGTTAGGTCTGGTATTTGCCCTCATCTGGCTCGTACTTTCGCACTTTTCGCATACTTGTTGGCCAGATCCTGGGCTTTTTCTGGCTTGGATCACGTAGTAATGTGGTAACACACTGTCAATAAAAGCTGGTTCCGAATAGCATTCTAGAGGATAACGCCGGTTATGTCTCGGTTAGGTCTGGGATTTGCCCTCATCTGGCTCGTACTTTCGCACTTTTCGCATACTTGTTGGCCAGATCCTGGGCTTTTTCTGGCTTGGATCACGTAGTAATGTGGTAACACACTGTCAATAAAAGCTGGTTCCGAATAGCATTCTAGAGGATAACGCTGGTTATGTCTCGGTTTGGTATGGTATTAGCAATCATCTGGCTCGTACTTTCGCATTTTTCGCATACTTGTTGGGCAGATCCTGGCCTTTTTCTGGCTTGGACCACGTAGTAATGCGGTACCACACCGAAACAGTCAATCAAACCTGGTTGCGATTAATATTTTAGAGGATAACGCGGGTTATGTCTCGGTTAGTTCTGGTATTTGCAATCATCAGGCACATACTTTCGCAATTTTCGCTTACTTGTTGGCCAGATCCTGGCCTTTTTCTGGTTTGGATCACGTAGTAATGTGGTACCACTCTGAAACAGTCAATTAAACCTGGTTCCGATTAATATTTTGGAGGATAACGCTGGTTGTGTTTGGGTTAGTTCTGGTATTTGCAATCATCAGGCACATACTTTCGCAATTTTCCCATACTTGTTGGCCAGATCCTGGCCTTTTTCTGGTTTGGATCACGTAGTAATGTGGTACCACACTGAAACAGTCAATAAAAGCTGGTTCCGATTAGTATTTTAGGGGATAACGCCGGTTATGTCTGGGTTAGGTCTGGTATTTGCCCTCATCTGGCTCGTACTTTCGCATTTTTCGCTTACTTGTTGGCCAGATCTCGGGTTTTTTGTGGTTTGGATCCCGTCGTAATGTGGTTCCACACCGAAACAGTCAATTAAACCTGGTTACGATTAATATTTTGGAGGATAACGCTGGTTGTGTTTGGGTTAGTTCTGGTATTTGCAATCATCAGGCACATACTTTCGCAATTTTCCCATACTTGTTGGCCAGATCCTGGCCTTTTTCTGGTTTGGATCACGTAGTAATGTGGTACCACACTGAAACAGTCAATAAAAGCTGGTTCCGATTAGTATTTTAGGGGATAACGCCGGTTATGTCTGGGTTAGGTCTGGTATTTGCCCTCATCTGGCTCGTACTTTCGCATTTTTCGCTTACTTGTTGGCCAGATCTCGGGTTTTTTGTGGTTTGGATCCCGTCGTAATGTGGTTCCACACCGAAACAGTCAATTAAACCTGGTTACGATTAATATTTTAGAGGATAGCGCAGGTTATGTCTCGGTTAGGTCTGGGATTTGCCCACATCTGTCTCGAACTTTCGCATTTTTCGCATACTTGTTGGCCAGATCCTGGGCTTTTTCATGCTTTGACGTGGCAGTAATGTGGTACCACACTGAAACAGTCAATTAAACCTGGTTCCGATTAATATTTTGGAGGACAACGCTGGTTGTGTTTGGGTTAGTTCTGGTATTTGCAATCATCAGGCACATACTTTCGCATTTCTCGCATACTTGTTGGCCAGATCCTGGCCTTTTTCTGGTTTGGATCCCGCAGTAATGTGGTTCCACACCGAAGCAGTCAATTAATCCAGGATGCGATTAATATTTTAGACGATAACGCCGGTTATGTCTCGGTTAGGTCTGGGATTTGCCCTCATCTGGCTCAAACTTTCGCATTTCTCGAATACTTGTTGGCCAGATCCTGGCCTTTTTCTGGTTTGGATCACGTAGTAATGTGGTACCACACTGAAACAGTCAATAAAAGCTGGTTCCGATTAGTATTTTAGGGGATAACGCCGGTTATGTCTGTGTTAGGTCTGGTATTTGCCCTCATCTGGCTCGTACTTTCGCATTTTTCGCTTACTTGTTGGCCAGATCTCGGGTTTTTTGTGGTTTGGATCCCGTCGTAATGTGGTTCCACAACGAAACAGTCAATTAAACCTGGTTACGATTAATATTCTAGAGGATAACGCTGGTTATGTCTCGGTTTAGTCTGGTATTAGCAATCATCTGGCTCGTACTTTCGCATTTTTCGCATACTTGTTGGGCAGATCCTGGCCTTTTTCTGGCTTGGACCACGTAGTAATGCGGTACCACACCGAAACAGTCACTCAAACCTGGTTGCGATTAATATTTTAGAGGATAACGCGGGTTATGTCTCGGTTAGTTCTGGTATTTGCAATCATCAGGCACATACTTTCGCAATTTTCGCATACTTGTTGGCCAGATCCTGGCCTTTTTCTGGTTTGGATCACGTAGTAATGTGGTACCACACTGAAACAGTCAATTAAACCTGGTTCCGATTAATATTTTGGAGGATAACGCTGGTTGTGTTTGGGTTAGTTCTGGTATTTGCAATCATCAGGCACATACTTTCGCAATTTTCGCATACTTGTTGGCCAGATCCTGGCCTTTTTCTGGTTTGGATCACGTAGTAATGTGGTACCACACTGAAACAGTCAATAAAAGCTGGTTCCGATTAGTATTTTAGGGGATAACGCCGGTTATGTCTGGGTTAGGTCTGGTATTTGCCCTCATCTGGCTCGTACTTTCGCATTTTTCGCTTACTTGTTGGCCAGATCTCGGGTTTTTTGTGGTTTGGATCCCGTCGTAATGTGGTTCCACACCGAAACAGTTAATTAAACCTGGTTACGATTAATACTTTGGAGGATAACGCTGGTTATGTTTGGGTTAGTTCTGGTATTTGCAATCATCAGGCACATACTTTCGCATTTCTCGCATACTTGTTGGCCAGATCCTGGCCTTTTTCTGGTTTGGATCACGTAGTAATGCGGTAGCACACCTTAACAGTCAACTAAAGCTGGTTGCGATTAATATTTTAGAGGATTACGCCGGTTATGTCTCGGTTAGGTCTGGGATTTGCCCTCATCTGGCTCGTACTTTCGCACTTTTCGCATACTTGTTGGCCAGATCCTGGGCTTTTCCTGGCTTGGATCACGTAGTAATGTGGTAACACACTGTCAATAAAAGCTGGTTCCGAATAGCATTCTAGAGGATAACGCTGGTTATGTCTCGGTTTGGTATGGTATTAGCAATCATCTGGCTCGTACTTTCGCATTTTTCGCATACTAGTTGGGCAGATCCTGGTCTTTTTCTGGCTTGGACCACGTAGTAATGCGGTACCACACCGAAACAGTCAATCAAACCTGGTTGCAATTAATATTTTAGTGGATAACGCCGGTTATGTCTCGGTTAGGTCTGGGATTTGTCCTCATCTGGCTCGAACTTTCGAATTATTCGCATACTTGTTGTCCAGATCCTGGGCTTTTTGTGGTTTGGATCCCGTCGTAATGTGGTTCCACACCGAAACAGTCAATTAAACCTGGTTACGATTAATATTTTGGAGGATAACGCTGGTTATGTTTGGGTTAGTTCTGGTATTTGCAATCATCAGGCACATACTTTCGCATTTTTCGCATACTTGTTGGCCAGATCCTGGCCTTTTTCTGGTATGGATAACGTAGTAATGCGGTAGCACACCCAAACAGTCAATTAAAGCTGGTTGCGATTAATATTTTAGAGGATAACGCCGGTTATGTCTGGGTTAGGTCTGGTATTTGCCCTCATCTGGCTCGTACTTTCGCATTTTTCGCTTACTTGTTGGCCAGATCTCGGGTTTTTTGTGGTTTGGATCACGTAGTAATGTGGTACCACACTGAAACAGTCAACAAAAGCTGGTTCCGATTAGTATTTTAGAGGAGAACGCTGGTTATGTCTGGGTTAGTTCTGGTATTTGCAATCATCTGGCTCATACTATCGCGTTTTTCGCATACCTATTGGCCAGATCCTGGGTTTTTTCTGGTTTGGATCCCGTACTAATGTGATTCCACACCGAAACAGTCAATGAAACGTGGTTGCGATTAATATTTTCGAGGATAACGCCGGTTATGTCTCGGTTAGGTCTGGGATTTGCCCTCATCTGGCTCGTACTTTCGCATTTCTCGCATACTTGTTGGCCAGATCCTGGCCTTTTTCTGGTTTGGATCACGTAGTAATGTGGTACCACGCTGAAACAGTCAATTAAACCTGGTTCCGGTTATTATTTTGGAAGATAACGCTGGTTGAGTTTGGGTTAGCTCTGGTATTTGCAATCATCAGGCACACACTTTCGCAATTTTCGCATACTTGTTGGCCAGATCCTGGCTTTTTTCTGGTTTGGATCACGTAGTAATGTGGTACCACACTGAAACAGTCAATAAAAGCTGGTTCCGATTAGTATTTTAGAGGATAACGCTGGTTATGTCTGGGTTAGTTCTGGTATTTGCAATCATCAGGTTCATACTATCGCGTTTTTCGCATACCTATTGGCCAGATCCTGGGTTTTTTCTGGTTTGGATCCCGTACTAATGTGATTCCACTCCGAAACAGTCAATTAAACCTGTTTGCGATTAATATTTTGCAGGATAACGCCGGTTATGTCTCGGTTTGGTCTGGTATTAGCAATCATCTGGCTCGTACTTTCGCATTTTTCGCATACTTGTTGGCCAGATCCTGGCCTTTTTCTGGCTTGGACCACGTAGTAATGTGGTACCACACTGAAACAGTCAATAAAAGCTGGTTCCGATTAGTATTTTAGGGGATAACGCCGGTTATGTCAGTGTTAGGTCTGGTATTTGTCATCATCTGGCTCGTACTTTCGCATTTTTCGCTTACTTCTTGGCCAGATCTCGGGTTTTTTGTGGTTCGGATCCCGTCGTAATGTGGTTCCACAACGAAACAGTCAATTAAACCTGGTTACGATTAATATTCTAGAGGATAACGCTGGTTATGTCTGGGTTAGTTCTGGTATTTGCAATCATCTGGCTCATACTTACGCGTTTTTCACATACTTGTTGGGCAGATCCAGGGCTTTTTCTGGCTTGGACCACGTAGTAATGCGGTACCACACCGAAGCAGTCAATCAAACCTGGTTGCGATTAATATTTTAGAGGATAACGCGGGTTATGTCTCGGTTAGGTCTGGGATTTGTCCTCATCTGGCTCGTACTTTCGAATTATTCGAATACTTGTTGTCCAGATCCTGGGCTTTTTCAGGCTAGGATCACGTAGCAATGTGGTACCACACTGAAACAGTCAATTAAACCTGGTTCCGATTAATATTTTGGAGGATAACGCTGGTTGTGTTTGGGTTAGTTCTGGTATTTGCAATCATCAGGCACATACTTTCGCAATTTTCCCATACTTGTTGGCCAGATCCTGGCCTTTTTCTGGTTTGGATCACGTAGTAATGTGGTACCACACTGAAACAGTCAATAAAAGCTGGTTCCGATTAGTATTTTAGGGGATAACGCCGGTTATGTTTGGGTTAGGTCTGGTATTTGCCCTCATCTGGCTCGTACTTTCGCATTTTTCGCTTACTTGTTGGCCAGATCTCGGGTTTTTTGTGGTTTGGATCCCGTCGTAATGTGGTTCCACACCGAAACAGTCAATTAAACCTGGTTACGATTAATATTTTGGAGGATAACGCTGGTTGTGTTTGGGTTAGTTCTGGTGTTTGCAATCATCAGGCACATACTTTCGCAATTTTCCCATACTTGTTGGCCAGATCCTGGCCTTTTTCTGGTTTGGATCACGTAGTAATGTGGTACCACACTGAAACAGTCAATAAAAGCTGGTTCCGATTAGTATTTTAGGGGATAACGCCGGTTATGTCTGGGTTAGGTCTGGTATTTGCCCTCATCTGGCTCGTACTTTCGCATTTTTCGCTTACTTGTTGGCCAGATCTCGGGTTTTTTGTGGTTTGGATCCCGTCGTAATGTGGTTCCACACCGAAACAGTCAATTAAACCTGGTTACGATTAATATTTTAGAGGATAGCGCAGGTTATGTCTCGGTTAGGTCTGGGATTTGCCCACATCTGTCTCGAACTTTCGCATTTTTCGCATACTTGTTGGCCAGATCCTGGGCTTTTTCATGCTTTGACGTGGCAGTAATGTGGTACCACACTGAAACAGTCAATTAAACCTGGTTCCGATTAATATTTTGGAGGACAACGCTGGTTGTGTTTGGGTTAGTTCTGGTATTTGCAATCATCAGGCACATACTTTCGCATTTCTCGCATACTTGTTGGCCAGATCCTGGCCTTTTTCTGGTTTGGATCCCGCAGTAATGTGGTTCCACACCGAAGCAGTCAATTAATCCAGGATGCGATTAATATTTTAGACGATAACGCCGGTTATGTCTCGGTTAGGTCTGGGATTTGCCCTCATCTGGCTCAAACTTTCGCATTTCTCGAATACTTGTTGGCCAGATCCTGGCCTTTTTCTGGTTTGGATCACGTAGTAATGTGGTACCACACTGAAACAGTCAATAAAAGCTGGTTCCGATTAGTATTTTAGGGGATAACGCCGGTTATGTCTGTGTTAGGTCTGGTATTTGCCCTCATCTGGCTCGTACTTTCGCATTTTTCGCTTACTTGTTGGCCAGATCTCGGGTTTTTTGTGGTTTGGATCCCGTCGTAATGTGGTTCCACAACGAAACAGTCAATTAAACCTGGTTACGATTAATATTCTAGAGGATAACGCTGGTTATGTCTCGGTTTAGTCTGGTATTAGCAATCATCTGGCTCGTACTTTCGCATTTTTCGCATACTTGTTGGGCAGATCCTGGCCTTTTTCTGGCTTGGACCACGTAGTAATGCGGTACCACACCGAAACAGTCACTCAAACCTGGTTGCGATTAATATTTTAGAGGATAACGCGGGTTATGTCTCGGTTAGTTCTGGTATTTGCAATCATCAGGCACATACTTTCGCAATTTTCGCATACTTGTTGGCCAGATCCTGGCCTTTTTCTGGTTTGGATCACGTAGTAATGTGGTACCACACTGAAACAGTCAATTAAACCTGGTTCCGATTAATATTTTGGAGGATAACGCTGGTTGTGTTTGGGTTAGTTCTGGTATTTGCAATCATCAGGCACATACTTTCGCAATTTTCGCATACTTGTTGGCCAGATCCTGGCCTTTTTCTGGTTTGGATCACGTAGTAATGTGGTACCACACTGAAACAGTCAATAAAAGCTGGTTCCGATTAGTATTTTAGGGGATAACGCCGGTTATGTCTGGGTTAGGTCTGGTATTTGCCCTCATCTGGCTCGTACTTTCGCATTTTTCGCTTACTTGTTGGCCAGATCTCGGGTTTTTTGTGGTTTGGATCCCGTCGTAATGTGGTTCCACACCGAAACAGTTAATTAAACCTGGTTACGATTAATACTTTGGAGGATAACGCTGGTTATGTTTGGGTTAGTTCTGGTATTTGCAATCATCAGGCACATACTTTCGCATTTCTCGCATACTTGTTGGCCAGATCCTGGCCTTTTTCTGGTTTGGATCACGTAGTAATGCGGTAGCACACCTTAACAGTCAACTAAAGCTGGTTGCGATTAATATTTTAGAGGATTACGCCGGTTATGTCTCGGTTAGGTCTGGGATTTGCCCTCATCTGGCTCGTACTTTCGCACTTTTCGCATACTTGTTGGCCAGATCCTGGGCTTTTCCTGGCTTGGATCACGTAGTAATGTGGTAACACACTGTCAATAAAAGCTGGTTCCGAATAGCATTCTAGAGGATAACGCTGGTTATGTCTCGGTTTGGTATGGTATTAGCAATCATCTGGCTCGTACTTTCGCATTTTTCGCATACTAGTTGGGCAGATCCTGGTCTTTTTCTGGCTTGGACCACGTAGTAATGCGGTACCACACCGAAACAGTCAATCAAACCTGGTTGCAATTAATATTTTAGTGGATAACGCCGGTTATGTCTCGGTTAGGTCTGGGATTTGTCCTCATCTGGCTCGAACTTTCGAATTATTCGCATACTTGTTGTCCAGATCCTGGGCTTTTTGTGGTTTGGATCCCGTCGTAATGTGGTTCCACACCGAAACAGTCAATTAAACCTGGTTACGATTAATATTTTGGAGGATAACGCTGGTTATGTTTGGGTTAGTTCTGGTATTTGCAATCATCAGGCACATACTTTCGCATTTTTCGCATACTTGTTGGCCAGATCCTGGCCTTTTTCTGGTATGGATAACGTAGTAATGCGGTAGCACACCCAAACAGTCAATTAAAGCTGGTTGCGATTAATATTTTAGAGGATAACGCCGGTTATGTCTGGGTTAGGTCTGGTATTTGCCCTCATCTGGCTCGTACTTTCGCATTTTTCGCTTACTTGTTGGCCAGATCTCGGGTTTTTTGTGGTTTTGGATCACGTAGTAATGTGGTACCACACTGAAACAGTCAACAAAAGCTGGTTCCGATTAGTATTTTAGAGGAGAACGCTGGTTATGTCTGGGTTAGTTCTGGTATTTGCAATCATCTGGCTCATACTATCGCGTTTTTCGCATACCTATTGGCCAGATCCTGGGTTTTTTCTGGTTTGGATCCCGTACTAATGTGATTCCACACCGAAACAGTCAATGAAACGTGGTTGCGATTAATATTTTCGAGGATAACGCCGGTTATGTCTCGGTTAGGTCTGGGATTTGCCCTCATCTGGCTCGTACTTTCGCATTTCTCGCATACTTGTTGGCCAGATCCTGGCCTTTTTCTGGTTTGGATCACGTAGTAATGTGGTACCACGCTGAAACAGTCAATTAAACCTGGTTCCGGTTATTATTTTGGAAGATAACGCTGGTTGAGTTTGGGTTAGCTCTGGTATTTGCAATCATCAGGCACACACTTTCGCAATTTTCGCATACTTGTTGGCCAGATCCTGGCTTTTTTCTGGTTTGGATCACGTAGTAATGTGGTACCACACTGAAACAGTCAATAAAAGCTGGTTCCGATTAGTATTTTAGAGGATAACGCTGGTTATGTCTGGGTTAGTTCTGGTATTTGCAATCATCAGGTTCATACTATCGCGTTTTTCGCATACCTATTGGCCAGATCCTGGGTTTTTTCTGGTTTGGATCCCGTACTAATGTGATTCCACTCCGAAACAGTCAATTAAACCTGTTTGCGATTAATATTTTGCAGGATAACGCCGGTTATGTCTCGGTTTGGTCTGGTATTAGCAATCATCTGGCTCGTACTTTCGCATTTTTCGCATACTTGTTGGCCAGATCCTGGCCTTTTTCTGGCTTGGACCACGTAGTAATGTGGTACCACACTGAAACAGTCAATAAAAGCTGGTTCCGATTAGTATTTTAGGGGATAACGCCGGTTATGTCAGTGTTAGGTCTGGTATTTGTCCTCATCTGGCTCGTACTTTCGCATTTTTCGCTTACTTCTTGGCCAGATCTCGGGTTTTTTGTGGTTCGGATCCCGTCGTAATGTGGTTCCACAACGAAACAGTCAATTAAACCTGGTTACGATTAATATTCTAGAGGATAACGCTGGTTATGTCTGGGTTAGTTCTGGTATTTGCAATCATCTGGCTCATACTTACGCGTTTTTCACATACTTGTTGGGCAGATCCAGGGCTTTTTCTGGCTTGGACCACGTAGTAATGCGGTACCACACCGAAGCAGTCAATCAAACCTGGTTGCGATTAATATTTTAGAGGATAACGCGGGTTATGTCTCGGTTAGGTCTGGGATTTGTCCTCATCTGGCTCGTACTTTCGAATTATTCGAATACTTGTTGTCCAGATCCTGGGCTTTTTCAGGCTAGGATCACGTAGCAATGTGGTACCACACTGAAACAGTCAATAAAAGCTGGTTCCGATTAGTATTTTAGGGGATAACGCCGGTTATGTCTGGGTTAGGTCTGGTATTTGCCCTCATCTGGCTCGTACTTTCGCATTTTTCGCTTACTTGTTGGCCAGATCTCGGGTTTTTTGTGGTTTGGATCCCGTCGTAATGTGGTTCCACACCGAAACAGTCAATTAAACCTGGTTACGATTAATATTTTGGAGGATAACGCTGGTTATGACTGGTTTAGTTCTGGTATTTGCAATCATCAGGCACATACTTTCGCGTTTTTCGCATACTTGTTGGCCGGATCCTGGCCTTTTTCTGGTTTGGATCACGTAGTAATGCAGTACCACACCGGAACAGTGAATTAAACCTGGTTGCGATTAATATTTTAGAGGATAGCCCCGGTTATGTCTCGGTTAGGTCTGGGATTTGCCCTCATCTGGCTCGTACTTTCGCATTTTTCGCATATTTGTTGGCCAGATCCTGGCCTTTTTCTGGTTTGGATCACGTAGTAATGTGGTTCCACACCGAAGCAGTCAATTATTCCAGGATGCGATTAATATTTTAGAGGATAACGCAGCTTATGTCTCGGTTAGGTCTGGGATTTGCCCTCATCTGGCTCATACTTTCGCGTTTTTCGCATACTTGTTGGCCAGACCCTGGGTTTTTTCTGCTTTGGATCCCGTAATAATGTGGTTCCACACCGAAGCAGTGAATTAAACCGGGTTGCGATTAATATTTTAAAGGATATCGCCGGCTATGTCTCGGTTAGGTCTGGTATTTGCCCTCATCTGGCTCGTACTTTCGCATTTTTCGCTTACTTGTTGGCCAGATCTCGGGTTTTTTGTGGTTTGGATCCCGTCGTAATGTGGTTCCACACCGAAACAGTCAATTAAACCTGGTTACGATTAATATTTTGGAGGATAACGCTGGTTATGTTTGGGTTAGGTCTGGTATTTGCCCTCATCTGGCTCGTACTTTCGCACTTTTCGCATACTTGTTGGGCAGATCCTGGCCTTTTTCTGGCTTGGACCACGTAGTAATGCGGTACCACACCGAAACAGTCAATCAAACCTGGTTGCGATTAATATTTTAGAGGATAACGCCGGTTATGTCTCGGTTAGGTCTGGGATTTGTCCTCATCTGGCTCGTACTTTCGAATTATTCGCATACTTGTTGTCCAGATCCTGGGCTTTTTCAGGCTAGGATCACGTAGTAATGTGGTACCACACTGAAACAGTCAATAAAAGCTGGTTCCGATTAGTATTTTTGAGGACACCGCCGGCTATGTCTCGGTTAGGTCTGGGATTTGCCCTCATCTGGCTCGTACATTCGCATTTTTCAAATACTTGTCGGCCAGATCCTGGCCTTTTTCTGGCTTGGACCACGTAGTAATGTGGTACCACACTGAAACAGTCAATTAAACCTGGTTCCGAGTTATATTTTAGAGGATAACGCCGGTTATGTCTGGGTTAGGTCTGGTATTTGCCCTCATCTGGCTCGTACTTTCGCATTTTTCGCTTACTTGTTGGCCAGATCCTGGCCTTTTTCTGGTTTGGATCCCGCAGTAATGTGGTTCCACACCGAAGCAGTCAATTAATCCAGGATGCGATTAATATTTTAGAGGATAACGCCGGTTATGTCTCGGTTAGGTCTGGGATTTGCCCTCATCTGGCTCGTACTTTGGCATTTTTCGCTTACTTGTTGGCCAGATCCTGGCCTTTTTCGGGTTTGGATCACGTAGTAATACGGTACCACACCGAAACAGTAAACTAAACCTGGTTGCGATTAATATTTTAGAGGATAGCGCAGGTTATGTCTCGGTTAGGTCTGGGATTTGCCCTCATCTGCCTCGTACTTTCGCATTTTTCGCATACTTGTTGGCCAGATCCTGGCCTTTTTCTGGTTTGGATCCCGCAGTAATGTGGTTCCACACCGAAGCAGTCAATTAATCCAGGATGCGATTAATATTTTAGAGGATAACGCCGGTTATGTCTCGGTTAGGTCTGGGATTTGCCCTCATCTGGCTCAAACTTTCGCATTTCTCGCATACTTGTTGGCCAGATCCTGGCCTTTTTCTGGTTTGGATCACGTAGTAATGTGGTACCACACTGAAACAGTCAATAAAAGCTGGTTCCGATTAGTATTTTAGAGGATAACGCTGGTTATGGTTGGGTTAGTTCTGGAATTTGCAATCATCAGGCACATACTTTCGCGTTTTTCGCATACTTGTTGGCCGGATCCTGGCCTTTTTCTGGTTTGGATCACGTAGTAATGCAGTACCACACTGAAACAGTCAACTAAACCTGGTTCCGAGTAATATTTTAGAGGATAACGCCCGTTATGTCTGGGTTAGGTCTGGTATTTGCCCTCATCTGGCTCGTACTTTCGCATTTTTCGCTTACTTGTTGGCCAGATCCTGGGCTTTTTCTGGTTTGGATCCCGCAGTAATGTGGTTCCACACCGAAGCAGTCAATTAATCCAGGATGCGATTAATATTTTAGAGGTTAACGCCGGTTATGTCTCGGTTAGGTCTGGGATTTGCCCTCATCTGGCTCGTACTTTCGCATTTCTCGCATACTTGTTGGCCAGATCCTGGCCTTTTTCAGGCTAGGATCACGTAGTAATGTGGTACCACACTGAAACAGTCAATAAAAGCTGGTTCCGATTAGTATTTTTGAGGACACCGCCGGCTATGTCTCGGTTAGGTCTGGGATTTGCCCTCATCTGGCTCGTACATTCGCATTTTTCAAATACTTGTCGGCCAGATCCTGGCCTTTTTCTGGCTTGGACCACGTAGTAATGTGGTACCACACTGAAACAGTCAATTAAACCTGGTTCCGAGTTATATTTTAGAGGATAACGCCGGTTATGTCTGGGTTAGGTCTGGTATTTGCCCTCATCTGGCTCGTACTTTCGCATTTTTCGCTTACTTGTTGGCCAGATCCTGGCCTTTTTCTGGTTTGGATCCCGCAGTAATGTGGTTCCACACCGAAGCAGTCAATTAATCCAGGATGCGATTAATATTTTAGAGGATAACGCCGGTTATGTCTCGGTTAGGTCTGGGATTTGCCCTCATCTGGCTCGTACTTTGGCATTTTTCGCTCACTTGTTGGCCAGATCCTGGCCTTTTTCGGGTTTGGATCACGTAGTAATACGGTACCACACCGAAACAGTAAACTAAACCTGGTTGCGATTAATATTTTAGAGGATAGCGCAGGTTATGTCTCGGTTAGGTCTGGGATTTGCCCTCATCTGCCTCGTACTTTCGCATTTTTCGCATACTTGTTGGCCAGATCCTGGCCTTTTTCTGGTTTGGATCCCGCAGTAATGTGGTTCCACACCGAAGCAGTCAATTAATCCAGGATGCGATTAATATTTTAGAGGATAACGCCGGTTATGTCTCGGTTAGGTCTGGGATTTGCCCTCATCTGGCTCAAACTTTCGCATTTCTCGCATACTTGTTGGCCAGATCCTGGCCTTTTTCTGGTTTGGATCACGTAGTAATGTGGTACCACACTGAAACAGTCAATAAAAGCTGGTTCCGATTAGTATTTTAGAGGATAACGCTGGTTATGGTTGGGTTAGTTCTGGTATTTGCAATCATCAGGCACATACTTTCGCGTTTTTCGCATACTTGTTGGCCGGATCCTGGCCTTTTTCTGGTTTGGATCACGTAGTAATGCAGTACCACACTGAAACAGTCAACTAAACCTGGTTCCGAGTAATATTTTAGAGGATAACGCCCGTTATGTCTGGGTTAGGTCTGGTATTTGGCCTCATCTGGCTCGTACTTTCGCATTTTTCGCTTACTTGTTGGCCAGATCCTGGGCTTTTTCTGGTTTGGATCCCGCAGTAATGTGGTTCCACACCGAAGCAGTCAATTAATCCAGGATGCGATTAATATTTTAGAGGTTAACGCCGGTTATGTCTCGGTTAGGTCTGGGATTTGCCCTCATCTGGCTCGTACTTTCGCATTTCTCGCATACTTGTTGGCCAGATCCTGGCCTTTTTCTGGTCTGGATCACGTAGTAATGTGGTACCACACTGAAACAGTCAATAAAAGCTGGTTCCGATTAGTATTTTAGAGGGTAACGCTGGTTATGTCTGGGTTAGTTCTGGAATTTGCAATCATCTGGCTCATACTTTCGCGTTTTTCGCATACCTGTTGGCCAGATCCTGGGTTTTTTCTGGTTGGGATCCCGTACTAATGTGATTCCACACCGAAACAGTCAATTAAACCTGGTTGCGATTAGTATATTAGAGGATAACGCCGGTTATGTCTGGGTTAGGTCTGGTATGGCCTTTTTCTGGCTTGGACCACGTAGTAATGTGGTACCACACTGAAACAGTCAATTAAACCTGGTTCCGAGTAATATTTTAGAGGATAACGCCGGTTATGTCTGGGTTAGGTCTGGTATTTGCCCACATCTGGCTCGAACTTTCGCATTTTTCGCATACTTGCTGGCCAGATCCTGGCCTTTTTCTGGTATGGATCACGTAGTAATGTGGTACCTCACTGAAACAGTCATTAAAAGCTGGTTCCGATTAGTATTTTAGAGGGTAACGCTGGTTATGTCTGGGTTAGTTCTGGAATTTGCAATCATCTGGCTCATACTTTCGCGTTTTTCGCATACCTGTTGGCCAGATCCTGGGTTTTTTCTGGTTGGGATCCCGTACTAATGTGATTCCACACCGAAACAGTCAATTAAACCTGGTTGCGATTAATATTTTAGAGGATAACGCCGGTTATGTCTGGGTTAGGTCTGGTATGTGCCCTCATCTGGCTCGTACTTTCGCATTTTTCGCATACTAGTTGGCCAGATCCTGGCCTTTTTCTGGCTTTGCCAACGTAGTAATGTGGTATCACACTGAAGCAGTCAATTAAACCTGGTTCCGATTAATATTTTAGAGGATAACGCCGGTTATGTCTGGGTTAGGTCTAGTATTTGTCCTCATCTGGCTCGAACTTTCGCATTTTTCGCATACTTGTTGGCCAGATCCTGGCGTTTTTCTGGTATGGATCACGTAGTAATACGGTACCACACTGAAACAGTCAATAAAAGCTTGTTCCGATTAGTATTTTAGGGGATAACGCCGGTTATGTCTGGGTTAGGTCTGGTATTTGCCCTCATCTGGCTCGTACTTTCGCATTTTTCGCTTACTTGTTGGCCAGATCTCGGGTTTTTTGTGGTTTGGATCCCGTCGTGATGTGGTTCCACAACGAAACAGTCAATTAAACCTGGTTACGATTAATATTTTGGAGGATAACGCTGGTCGTGTTTGGGTTAGTTCTGGTATTTGCAATCATCAGGTACATACTTTCGCAATTTTCGCATACTTGTTGGCCAGATCCTGGCCTTTTTCTGGTTTGGATCACGTAGTAATGTGGTACCACACTGAAACAGCCAATAAAAGCTGGTTCCGATTAGTATTTTAGGGGATAACGCCGGTTATGTCTGGGTTAGGTCTGGTATTTGCCCTCATCTGGCTCGTACTTTCGCATTTTTCGCTTACTTGTTGGCCAGA
This sequence comes from Colletes latitarsis, assembly GCF_051014445.1. Lineage (NCBI taxonomy): Eukaryota > Metazoa > Arthropoda > Insecta > Hymenoptera > Colletidae > Colletes > Colletes latitarsis. The sequence continues at coordinate 7,343,886 of NC_135137.1, forward strand.
TCTCGGGTTTTTTGTGGTTTGGATCCCGTCGTAATGTGGTTCCACAACGAAACAGTCAATTAAACCTGGTTACGATTAATATTCTAGAGGATAACGCTGGTTATGTCTGGGTTAGTTCTGGTATTTGCAATCATCTGGCTCATACTTACGCGTTTTTCGCATACTTGTTGGGCAGATCCAGGGCTTTTTCCGGTTTGGATCATGTAGTAATGCGGTACCACTCCGAAACAGTCAATTAAACCTGTTTGCGATTAATATTTTACAGGATAACGCCGGTTATGTCTCGGTTTGGTCTGGTATTAGCAATCATCTGGCTCGTATTTTCGCATTTTTCGCATACTTGTTGGGCAGATCCTGGCCTTTTTCTGGCTTTGCCAACGTAGTAATGTGGTACCACACCGAAACAGTCAATCAAACCTGGTTGCGATTAATATTTTAGAGGATAACGCCGGTTATGTCTCGGTTAGGTCTGGGATTTGCAATCATCTGGCTTACACTTTCGCGTTTTTCGCCTACTTGTTGGCCGGATCCTGGCCTTTTTCTGGTTTGGATCACGTAGTAATGCGGTACCACACCGAAACAGTGAATTAAACCAGGTTGCGATTAATATTTTAAAGGATATCGCCGGCTATGTCTCGGTTAGGTCTGGGATTTGCCCACATCTGGCTCGTACTTTCGCATTTTTCAAATACTTGTTGGCCAGATCCTGGCCTTTTTCTGGCTTGGACCACGTAGTAATGTGGTACCACACTGAAACAGTCAATTAAACCTGGTTCCGAGTAATATTTTAGAGGATAACGCCGGTTATGTCTGGGTTAGGTCTGGTATTTGCCCTCATCTGGCTCGTACTTTCGCATTTTTCGCTTACTTGTTGGCCAGATCCTGGGCTTTTTCTGGTTTGGATCCCGCAGTAATGTGGTTCCACACCGAAGCAGTCAATTAATCCAGGATGCGATTAATATTTTAGAGGATAACGCCGGTTATGTCTCGGTAAGGTCTGGGATTTGCCCTCATCTGGCTCAAACTTTCGCATTTCTCGCATACTTGTTGGCCAGATCCTGGCCTTTTTCTGGTTTGGATCACGTAGTAATGTGGTACCACACTGAAACAGTCAATAAAAGCTGGTTCCGATTAGTATTTTTGAGGACACCGCCGGCTATGTCTCGGTTAGGTCTGGGATTTGCCCTCATCTGGTTCGTACTTTCGCATTTTTCGCATACTTGTTGGCCAGATCCTGGGCTTTTTCTGGTTAGGATCACGTATTAAAGTGGTACCACACTGAAGCAGTCAATTAAACCTTGTTTCGAATAATATTTCACAGGATAACACCGATTAGGTTTGTGTTGTGTCTGGTATTTGCAATGATCTGCCTGGTACTTTCCCAAGTTTCGCATACTTGTTGGCCAGATCCTGGGTTTTTTTCTGGTTAGGATCACGTATTAAAGTGGTACCACACGGAAATATTCCATTCAACCTGGATTCGATCAATATTGTAGAGGCTGACACCGGTTGTGTCTGGGTTGCGTCTGGCATTTGCAATCATCTGCCTCATACTTTCGCATTTTTCGCATACCTGAATGGCCAGACCCTGGGCTTTCTCTGGTATGGGTCACGTATTAATGTGGTACCACACTGAAACAGTCAAGTAAACCTGGTTTCGAACAATATTTCAGAGGATAACACCGGTTAGATCTGGGTTACGACTGGTATACGCATTCATCTGCCTCATACTTTCGCATTTTTCGCATACTTGTTGGCCAGATCCTGGGCTTCTTCTGATATGGATCACGTAGTAATATGGTACCACACTGTAACAGTCAACTAATCCTGGATTCGATCGATATTGTAGAGGCTGACACCGGTCAGGTCTTGGTTGCGTCTGGTATTTGCAATCATATGGCTCATCCTTTCGCATTTTTCGCATACTTGTTGGCCAGATACTGGGCTTTTTCTGGTTAGGATCACGTATTAAAGTGGTACCACACTGAAGCAGTCAATTAAACCTTGTTTCGAATAATATTTCAGAGGATAACACCGATTAGGTTTGTGTTTTGTCTTGTATTTGCAACCATCTGCCTCATACTTACGCATATTTCGCATACTTGTTGGCCAGATCCTGGGTTTTCTCTGGTTTGTATCACGTAGTAATGTGGTACAACACCGAAATAGCCAATTCAACATTGTGCCGAATAATATTTTAGAGGACAACGCTCGTTATGTCTGAGTTAGGTCTGGTATTTGCAATAATCTGCCTCATACTTTCGCATCTATCGCATACTTGTTGGCCGGATCCTGGGATTTTTTCTGGTTAGGATCACGTACTAATGTTGTACCACACAGAAGTAGTCAATAAAACCTGGTTCCTATTAATATTTTAGAGGATAACGCCGGTTAGGACTGGGTTGCGTCTGGTATTTGCTGTCATCTGCCTGATACTTTCGCAACTTTCGCATTCTTGTTGGGCAGGTCCTGGGTTTTTTTCTGGTTAGGATCACGTATTAATGTGGTACCACACTGAAATAGTCAATAAAACCTGGTTTTGAGCAATATTTAAGGCGATAACACCGGTTAGGTCTGGGTTAGGTCTGGTATTTGCAATCATCTGGCTCATACTTTCGCACTTTTCGCATACATGTTGGCAAATCCTGAGCTTTTTCTAATATGGATCACGTACTTATGTGGCACCACACTAAAACAGTCAATTAAACGTGGTTCCGAGTAATACTTTGGAAGATAACTCCGGTTATGTCTGGGTTAGGTCTTGTATTTGCATTAATCATGCTCATACTTTCGCATCTTCCGCATACTTGTTGGCCAGATCCTGGGTTTTTTCTGGTTTGGATCACGTAGTAATGTGGCACCACACCGAAACAGTCAATAAAACCTGGTTCCGATTAATATATTGGAGGATAACGCCGGTTAGGTCTGGGTTAGTTCTGGTATTTGCCATCATCTAGCTCATACTTTCGCATCTTTCGCATACTTGTTGGCCGGATCCTGGGATTTTTTCTGGTTAGGATCACGTACTAATGTTGTACCACACAGAAGTAGTCAATAAAACCTGGTTCCGATTAATATTTTAGAGGATAACGCCGGTTAGGACTGGGTTGCGTCTGGTATTTGCTGTCATCTGCCTGATACTTTCGCAACTTTCGCATTCTTGTTGGGCAGGTCCTGGGTTTTTTTCTGGTTAGGATCACGTATTAATGTGGTACCACACTGAAATAGTCAATAAAACCTGGTTTTGAGCAATATTTTAGGCGATAACACCGGTTATGTCTGGGTTAGGTCTGGTATTTGCTACCAACTGGCTCACACTTTCACATTTTTCACATATTTGTTGGCCAGATCCTGGGTTTTTTCTGGTTTGGATCACGTAGTAATGTGGTACCACAACGAAACAGTCAATTAAACCTGGTTTTGATGAATATTTTAGGGGATAACGCCGATTATGTCTGGGTTAGGTCTTGTATTTGCCATCATCTAGCTCATACTTTCGCATCTTTCGCATACTTGTTGGCCAGATCCTGGGCTTTTTCTGATTTGGATCACGTACTAACGTGGTACCACACTAAAACAGTCAATTAAACGCGGTTCCGAGTAATATATTGGAGGATATCGCCGGTCATATCTGGGTTAGGTCTGGTATTTGCCATCACCTAGCTCATACTTTCGCATTTTTCGCATACTTGTTGTCCTGATCCTGGGCTTTTTCTTGTTTGTATCACGTAGGAATGTGGTACCACACTGAAACAGTCAAGGGTGGTTTCGATCAATATTTTAGCGGATAACACTGGTTAGGTCTGGGTTACGTCTGGTATTTCCAATCATCTGCCTGATACTTTCGCATTTTTCGCATACTTGTTGGCCACATCCTGGGCTTTTTCTGATTAGGATCACGTAGTATTGTGGTACCACACTGATACAGTCTTTTAAACCTGGTCTCGATCAACATTTTACGGGATAACACCGGTTAGGTCTAGGTTACGTCTGGTATTTGCAATCATCATCCTCATACTTTCGCATTTTTCGCATACTTGTGGGCCAGATCCTGGGCTTTTTCTGATTTGGATCATGTAGTAATGTGGTACTACACTGAAGTAGTAAATAAAACCTGGTTTTGATCAATATTTTAGGGGATATCACCGGTTAGGTCTGGGTTAGGACTGGTATTACCAATCATCTGGCTCATACTTTCGCATCTTTCGCATACTTGTTGGCCAGATACTGGGTCTTTTTCTGGATAGGATCACGTATTAATGTGGTACCACACTGAAATAGTCAATAAAACCTCGTTTTGAACAATATTTTAGGCGATAACACCGGTTAGGTCTGGGTTAGGACTGGTATTACCAATCATCTGGCTCATACTTTCGCATTTTTCGCATACTTGTTGGCCTGATCCTGGGCTTTTTCTTCTTTGTATCACGTAGGAATGTGGTACCACACTGAAACAGTCAAGGGTGGTTTCGATCAATATTTTAGAGGATAACACTGGTTAGGTCTGGGTTACGTCTGGTATTTCCAATCATCTGCCTGATACTTTCGCATTTTTCGCATACTTGTTGGCCACATCCTGGGCTTTTTCTGATTAGGATCACGTAGTAATGTGGTACCACACTGATACAGTCTTTTAAACCTGGTCTCGATCAACATTTTACGGGATAACACCGGTTAGGTCTAGGTTACGTCTGGTATTTGCAATCATCATCCTCATACTTTCGCATTTTTCGCATACTTGTGGGCCAGATCCTGGGCTTTTTCTGATTAGGATCACGTAGTAATGTGGTACCACACTGATACAGTCTTTTAAACCTGGTTTCGATCAACATTTTACGGGATAACACCGGTTAGGTCTAGGTTACGTCTGGTATTTGCAATCATCATCCTCATACTTTCGCATTTTTCGCATACTTGTGGGCCAGATCCTGGGCTTTTTCTGATTTGGATCATGTAGTAATGTGGTACTACACTGAAGTAGTAAATAAAACCTGGTTATGATCAATATTTTAGGTGATAACACCGGTTAGGTCTGGGTTAGGTCTGGTATTTGCTATCATCTGGCACATACTTTCGCACTTTTCGCATACATGTTGGCAAATCCTGAGCTTTTTCTAATATGGATCACGTACTTATGTGGCACCACACTAAAACAGTCAATTAAACGTGGTTCCGAGTAATACTTTGGAGGATAACGCCGGTTATGTCTAGGTTACGTCTGGTATTTGCAATCATCATCCTCATACTTTCGCATTTTTCGCATACTTGTTGGCCAGATCCTAGGCTTTTTCTGGTTTGGATCACGTAGTAATGTGGCACCACACCGAAACAGTCAATAAAACCTGGTTGCGATTAATATTTTAGAGGACATCGCTGGTTATGTCTGGGTTAGGTCTGGTATTTGCTACCAACTGGGTCACAATTTCACATTTTTCACATATTTGTTGGCCAGATCCTGGGTTTTTTCTGGTTTGGATCACGTAGTAATGTGGTACCACAACGAAACAGTCAATTAAACCTGGTTTTGTTCAATATTTTAGGGGATAACGCCGGTTATGTCTGGGTTACGTCTGGTATTTCCAATCATCTGCCTGATACTTTCGCATTTTTCGCATACTTGTTGGCCACATCCTGGGCTTTTTCTGATTAGGATCACGTAGTAATGTGGTACCACACTGATACAGTCTTTTAAACCTGGTTTCGATCAACATTTTACGGGATAACACCGGTTAGGTCTAGGTTACGTCTGGTATTTGCAATCATCATCCTCATACTTTCGCATTTTTCGCATACTTGTGGGCCAGATCCTGGGCTTTTTCTGATTTGGATCATGTAGTAATGTGGTACTACACTGAAGTAGTAAATAAAACCTGGTTATGATCAATATTTTAGGTGATAACACCGGTTAGGTCTGGGTTAGGTCTGGTATTTGCTATCATCTGGCACATACTTTCGCACTTTTCGCATACATGTTGGCAAATCCTGAGCTTTTTCTAATATGGATCACGTACTTATGTGGCACCACACTAAAACAGTCAATTAAACGTGGTTCCGAGTAATACTTTGGAGGATAACGCCGGTTATGTCTAGGTTACGTCTGGTATTTGCAATCATCATCCTCATACTTTCGCATTTTTCGCATACTTGTGGGCCAGATCCTGGGCTTTTTCTGATTTGGATCATGTAGTAATGTGGTACTACACTGAAGTAGTAAATAAAACCTGGTTTTGATCAATATTTTAGGGGATATCACCGGTTAGGTCTGGGTTAGGACTGGTATTACCAATCATCTAGCTCATACTTTCGCATCTTTCGCATACTTGTTGGCCAGATCCTGGGCTTTTTCTGATTTGGATGACGTACTAATGTGGTACCAGACTAAAACAGTCAATTAAACGCGGTTCCGAGTAATATATTGGTGGATAACGCCGGCCATATCTGGGTTAGGTCTGGTATTTGCCATCACCTAGCTCATACTTTCGCATTTTTCGCATACTTGTTGGCCTGATCCTGGGCTTTTTCTTGTTTGTATCACGTAGTAATGTGGTACCACACTGAAACAGTCAAGGGTGGTTTCGATCAATATTTTAGAGGATAACACTGGTTAGGTCTGGGTTACGTCTGGTATTTCCAATCATCTGCCTGATACTTTCGCATTTTTCGCATACTTGTTGGCCACATCCTGGGCTTTTTCTGACTTGGGTCACGTAGTAATGTGGTACCACACTGAAACAGTCAATAAAACCTGGTTCCGATTAATATTTTGGAGGATAACGCCGGTTATGTCTGGGTTAGTTCTGGTATTTGCCATCATCTAGCTCATACTTTCCCATTTTTCGCATACTTGGATGGCAAGATCCTGGGCTTTTTCTGATTAGGATCACGTAGTAATGTGGTACCACACTGATACAGTCTTTTAAACCTGGTTTCGATCAACATTTTACGGGATAACACCGGTTAGGTCTAGGTTACGTCTGGTATTTGCAATCATCATCCTCATACTTTCGCATTTTTCGCATACTTGTGGGCCAGATCCTGGCCTTTTTCTGATTTGGATCATGTAGTAATGTGGTACTACACTGAAGTAGTAAATAAAACCTGGTTTTGATCAATATTTTAGGGGATAACACCGGTTAGGTCTGGGTTAGGACTGGTATTACCAATCATCTGGCTCATACTTTCGCAACTTTCGCATACTTGTTGGCCAGATACTGGGTCTTTTTCTGGATAGGATCACGTATTAATGTGGTACCACACTGAAACAGTCAATACAACCTGGTTCCGATTAATATTTTGGAGGATAACGCCGGTTATGTCTGGGTTAGTTCTGGTATTTGCCATCATCTAGCTCATACTTTCCCATTTTTCGCATACTTGGATGGCAAGATCCTGGGCTTTTTCTGATTAGGATCACGTAGTAATGTGGTACCACACTGATACAGTCTTTTAAACCTGGTTTCGATGAACATTTTACGGGATAACACCGGTTAGGTCTAGGTTACGTCTGGTATTTGCAATCATCATCCTCATACTTTCGCATCTTTCGCATACTTGTTGGCCAGATACTGGGTCTTTTTCTGGATAGGATCACGTATTAATGTGGTACCACAACGAAACAGTCAATTAAACCTGGTTTTGATCAATATTTTAGGGGATAGCACTGGTTAGGTCTGGGTTACGTCTGGTATTTCCAATCATCTGCCTGATACTTTCGCATTTTTCGCATACTTCTTGGCCACATCCTGGGCTTTTTCTGACTTGGGTCACGTAGTAATGTGGTACCACACTGAAACAGTCAATAAAACCTGGTTCCGATTAATATTTTAGAGGATAATGCCGGTTATGTCTGTGTCAGTTCTGGTATTTGCAATCATCTGGCTCATACTTTCGCATTTTTGCATACTTGAATGGCCAGATCCTGGGTTTTTTTCTGGATAGGGTCACGTATTAATGTGGTGCCACACTGAAATAGTCAATTGAACCTGGTTTCGATGAATATTTTTGAGGATAACACCGGTTAGGTCTGGGTTACGTCTGGTATTTTCAATCATCTGCCTCATACTTTCGCTTTTTTAACATACTTGTTGGGCAGATCCTGGGCATTTTCTGATTTGAATCACGTACTAATGTGGTACCACACTTAAACAGTCAATTAGACGTGGTTCGGAGTAATATTTTGGAGAATAACACCGGTTAGGTCTGGGTTAGGTCTGGTATTTGCAAACATCTGCCTCATACTTTCGCATCTTTCTCATACTCGTTGGCCAGATCCTGGGTTTTTTTCTGGATAGGATCACGTATTAACGTGGTGCCACACTGAAACAGTCAATTAAACGTGATTCCGATTAATATTTTGGACGATAAGGCCGGTTATGGCTGGGTTAGGTCTGGTATTCGCCTTCATCTAGCTCATACTTTCGCATATTTCGCATACTTGAATGGCCAGATCCTGGGTTTTTTCTGGTTTGCATTACGTAGAAAAGTGGTACCACACTGAAACAGTCAATTAAGCCTGTTTTCGGTCAATATTTTGAAGGATAACTCCGGATAGATCAGGGTTACGTCTGATATTTGCATTCATCTGGCTCGTTCTTTCGCATTTTTCGCATACTTGTTGGCCAGATCCAGGGTTTTTTCTCGTTTCGATAACGTAGTAATGTGGTACCACACCGAAAGAGTCCATTCAACATGATTTCGATTAATATTTTAGAGGATTACGCTGGGTAAGTCTGGGTTACGTCTGGTATTTGCAATCATCTGCCTCATACTTTCGCACCTTTCGCATACTCGTTGGCCAGATCCTGGCTTTTTTTCAGGTGAGGATCACGTACTAATGTGGTACCACGCGGAAACAGTCAATTAAACCTGGTTCTGATTAATATTTCATTGGAAAACGCCGGTTATGTCTGGGTTAGTTCTGGTATTTGCAATAATCTGGCTCATTATTTCGCATTTTTCGCATACTTGTTGGCCAGATCCTGGGTGTTTCGTGGTTTGGATCACGTTGTAAAGTGGTACGACGCGGAAACAGTCAATTAAACCTGGTTACGATCAATATTTTAGAGGATAACGCCAGTTATGTCGGAGTAAGGTCTGGTATTTGTAATCATCTGTCTCATACTTTCGCATATTTCGTATACTTGTGGACCAGATCCTGGCCTATTTCTGGTTTGGATCACCTAGTAATGTGGTACCACAACGAAGCAGTCAACTAAACCTGGTTACAATTAATATTTTAGAGGATATGGTCGGTTATGTCTGGGTTAGGTCTGATATTAGCCTTCATCTAGCTCGTAGTTTCACATATTTCGCATACTTGAATGGCCAGAGCCTAGGCTTTTTCTGGTTTGGATCACGTAGTAAAGTCGTACCACACTGAAACAGTCAATTAAACCAGTTTTCGGTCAATATTTCAGGGGATAACACCGGTTATGTCTGGGTTAGTTCTGGTATTTGCAATCATCTGGCTCATACTCTCGCATTTTTCGCATACTTGTTGCCTAGATCCTGGGTTTTTTCTGGTTTGCATCACGTGGAAAAGTGGTACCACACTGGAACAGTCAATTAAGCCTGTTTTTGATCAATATTTTGTAGGATAACACCGGTTAGGTCAGGGTTACGTCTGATATATGCAGTCATCTGGCACATACTCTCGCATATTTCGCATACTTGAATGGCCAGATCCTAGGCTTTTTCTAGTTTGGATCACGTAGTAATGTGGTACCACACTGATACAGTCAATTGAACCTGATTCCGATCAATATTTTAGAGGATAACACCGTTTAGGTCTGGGTTTCGTCTGGTATTTGCAATCATCTGCCTCATACTTTCGCATTTTTCGCATACTTCTTGGCCAGATCCTGGGTTCTTTTCACGTTAGGATCACGTATTAATGTGGTGGCACACTGAAGTAGTCAATTCAACCTGGATTCGATGAATATTTTAGAGGATAACACCGGTTAGGTCCGGGTTATGTCTGGTATTTGCCATCTTCTAGCTCATACTTTCGCATTTTTCGCATACTTGAATGGCCAGATCCTGGGCTTTTTCTGGTTTGGAACACGTAGTAAAGTGATACCACCAGACGTTACCCAGACATAACCGCGTTTTCCAATGAAGTATTAATCGGAACCAGGTTTAGTTGACTGTTTCAGAGTGGTACCACATTAATACGTGATCCTTACCAGAAAAAAACCCAGGATCTGGCCAACGAGTATGCGAAAGGTGCGAAAGTATGAGGCTGATGATTGCAAATACCAGACGTAACACAGACTTACCCAGCGTTATCCTCTAAAATATTAATCGGAATCATGTTCAATGGACTCTTTCGGTGTGGTAACACATTACTACGTGATCCAAACGAGAAAAACCCCTGGATCTGGCCAACAAGGAAGGGAAAAATGCGGAAGAACGAGCCAGATGATTGCAAATATCAGACGTAACCCTGATCTAACCGGTGTTATCCTTCAAAATATTGACCGAAAACCGGCTTAATTGACTGTTTCAGTGTGGTATCACTTTTCTACGTAATGCAAACCAGAAAAAACCCAGGATCTGGCCATTCAAATATGCGAAATATGCGAAGGTATGAGCTAGATGAAGGCGAATACCAGACCTAACCCAGACATAACCGGCCATATCCTCCAAAATATTAATCGGAATCAGGTTTAATTGACTCTCTCGGTGTGGTACCACATTACTACGTGATCCAAACGAGAAAAAACCCAGGATCTGGCCAAGAAGTTTGCGAAAAATGCGAAAGTATGAACCAGATGATTGCAAATATCAGACGTAACCCAGAACTAATCGATGTTATCCTCTAAAATATTGATCGAAAACAGGTATAATTGTCTGTTTCAGTTTGCTACCACATTACTACATAATCCAAACCAGAAAAAGCCCAGGATCTGGCACATTGAAGTATGCGAAATATGCGAAAGTATGAGCTTGATGAAGGCGAATACCAGACCTAACCCAGACATAACTGGCCTTATCCTCTAAAATAGTAATCGCAGCCACGTTTAATTGACAGTTTCGTTGTGGTACCACATTACTAGGTGATCCAAATCAGAAATAGGCCAGAATCTGGTCAACAAGTATGCGAAATATGCGAAAGTATGAGACAGATGATTGCAAATACCAGAACTAACCCAGACATAACCGGCGTTATCGTCAAAAATATTCATCGGATCCAGGTTGAATTGACTACTTCAGTGTGCCACCACATTAATACGTGATACTAACGAGAAAAGAACCCAGGATCTGGCCAAGAAGTACGTGAAATATGCGAAACTATGAGGGAGCTGATTGCAAATACCAGACGTAACCCAGACCTAACCGGTGTTATCCTCTAAAATATTGATCAAAAACAGGCTTAATTGACTGTTCCAGTGTGGTACCACTTTTCCACGTGATGCAAACCAGAAAAAGCCTAGGATCACGCCATTCAAGTATGCGAAATATGTGAAACTATGAGCTACATGAAGGCAAATACCAGACCTAACCCAGACATAACCGGTCTTATCCTCTAACATATTAATTGCAACCAGGTTTAGTTGAGTGCTTCGCTGTGCTACCACATTACTAGGTGATCCAAACCAGAAATAGGCCAGGATCTAGTCAACAAGTATGCGAAATATGCGAAAGTATGAGACAGATGATTGCAAATACCAGACCTTACTCCGACATAACTGGCGTTATCCTCTAAAATATTGATCGTAACCAGGTTTAATTGACTGTTTCCGCGTGGTACCACTTTACAACGTGATTCAAACCAGAGAATGCCCAGGATATAGCCATTCAAGTTTGCGAAAAATGCGAAAGTATGAGCTACATGATGGCAAACACCAGACCTAACCCAGACATAACCGGCGTTATCATCTAAAATATTGATCGATCCAGATTTAATTGACTGTTTCGGTGTGGTATCACTTTACTACGTGTTCCAAACCAGAAAAAGCCCAGGATCTGGCCATTCAAGTATGCGAAAAATGCGAAAGTATGAGCTAGATGATGGCAAATACCAGACCTAACCCGGACCTAACCGGTGTTATCCTCTAAAATATTCATCGAATCCAGGTTGAATTGACTACTTCAGTGTGCCACCACATTAATACGTGATCCTAACGTGAAAAGAACCCAGGATCTGGCCAAGAAGTATGCGAAAAATGCGAAAGTATGAGGGAGATGATTGCATATATCAGACGTAACCCTGACCTAACCGGTGTTATCCTCCAAAATATTGATCAAAAACAGGCTTAATTGACTGTTCCAGTGTGGTACCACTTTTCTACGTGATGCAAACCAGAAAAAACCCCGGATCTGGCCAACAAGTATGCGAAAAATGCGAGAGTATGAGCCAGCTGATTGCAAATACCAGACGTAACCTAGACCTAACCGGTGTTATCCTCTAAAATATTGATCGGAATCAGGTTCAATTGACTCTTTCGGTGTGGTACCACATTACTACGTGATCCAAAACCACACAAAACCAAGGATCTGGCCAACAAGAATGCGAATAATGCGAAAGTACGAGCCTGATGATTGCAAATACCAGACGTAACCTAGACCTAACCGGTGTTATCCTCTAAAATATTGACAGTAACCATGTTTAATTGACTGTTTCAGTGTGGTACCACATTAATACCTGATCCTAACCAGAAAAAGAGCCCAGGATCTGGCCAACAAGTATGCGGAAAATGCGAAAGTATGAGCCAGATGATTGCAAATACCAGAACTAACCCAGACATTACCGGCGTTATCCTCTAAAATATTAAACGCATCCCAGCTTAATTGACTGTGTCGGTGTGGTACCACATTACTACGTGATCCAAACCAGGAAAAGGCCAGCAAGTATGCGAGAAATGCGAAAGTATGAGCCAGATGATTGCAAATATCAGACGTAACCCAGAACTAATCGATGTTATCCTCTAAAATATTGATCGGAAACAGGTATAATTGACTGTTTCAGTGTGGTACCACATTACTACATGATCCAAACCAGAAAAAGCCCAGGATCTGGCACATTCATGTATGCGAAATATGCGAAAGTATGAGCTAGATGAAGGCGAATACCAGACCTAACCCAGACATAACCGGCCTTATCCTCTAAAATAGTAATCGCAGCCGGGTTTAATTGACAGATTCGTTGTGGTACCACATTACTAGGTGATCCAAACCAGAAAAAGCCCAGGATCTGGCCATTCAAGTATGCGAAAAATGCGAAAGTATGAGCTAGATGATGGCAAATACCAGACCTAACCCGGACCTAACCGGTGTTATCCTCTAAAATATTCATCGAATCCAGGTTGAATTGACTACTTCAGTGTGCCACCACATTAATACGTGATCCTAACGTGAAAAGAACCCAGGATCTGGCCAAGAAGTATGCGAGAAATGCGAAAGTATGAGGGAGATGATTGCATATATCAGACGTAACCCTGACCTAACCGGTGTTATCCTCCAAAATATTGATCAAAAACAGGCTTAATTGACTGTTCCAGTGTGGTACAACTTTTCTACGTGATGCAAACCAGAAAAAACCCAGGATCTGGCCAACAAGTATGCGAAAAATGCGAGAGTATGAGCCAGATGATTGCAAATACCAGAACTAACCCAGACATAACCGGTGTTATCCCCTAAAATATTCACGGAAAACAGGTTTAATTGACTGTTTCAGTGTGGTACGACTTTACAACGTGATCCAAACCAGAAAAAGCCTAGGATCTGGCCATTCAAGTATGCGAAATATGTGAAACTATGAGCTAGATGAAGGCTAATACCAGACCTAACCCAGACATAACCGGCCATATCCTCTAAAATATTAATTGCAACCAGGTTTAGTTGACTGTTTCTGTGTGGTATCACTTTACTACGTGTTCCAAACCAGAAAATGCCCAGGATCAGGCCATTCAAGTATGCGAAAAATGCGAAAGTATGAGCTAGATGATGGCAAATACCAGACCTAACCCGGACCTAACCGGTGTTATCCTCTAAAACATTCATCGAATCCAGGTTGAATTGACTACTTCAGTGTGCCACCATATTAATACGTGATCCTAACGTGAAAAGAACCCAGGATCTGGCCAACAAGAATGCGAATAATGCGAAAGTACGAGCCTGATGATTGCAAATACCAGACGTAACCTAGACCTAACCGGTGTTATCCTCTAAAATATTGACCGAAACCATGTTTAATTGACTGTTTCAGTGTGGTAGCACATTAATACCTGATCCTAACCAGAAAAAAAGCCCAGGATCTGGCCATTCAAGTATGCGAAAAATGCGAAAGTATGAGCAAGATGAAGGCAAATACCAGACCTAACCTAAACATAACAGGTCTTATCCTCTAAAATATTAATTGCAACCAGGTTTAATTCACTGTTTCGTTGTGGTAGCACTTTACTAGGTAATCGAAACCAGAAATCGGCCAGGATCTGGTCAACAAGTATGAGAAATATGCGACAGTATGAGACAGATGATTGCAGTTACCAGGAATAACCAAGACATAACCGGCCTTATCCTCTAAAATATTAATTGCAACCAGGTTTAATTCAGTGTTTCGTTATGGTACCACTTTACTGGGTGATCCAAACCAGAAATAGGCCAGGATCTGGTCAACAAGGATGCGAAATATGCGAATGTATGGGACAGATGATTGCAAATACCAGAACTAACCCAGACATAGCCGGCGTTATCCTCTAAAATATTGATCAATACCAGGTTTAGTTCACTGTTTCGTTGTGGCACCACTTTACTAGGTGATCCAAACCAGAAATAGGCCAGGATCTGGTCAACAAGTATGCGAAATATGCGAAAGTATGAGACTGATGAGGGCAAATCCCAGACCTAACCGAGACATAACCTGCGTTATCCTCTAAAATTTTAATCGCAGCCAGGTTTAATTGACTGCTTCAGTGTGGTACCACATTACTACGTTATGCTAACAATAGAAAAACACAGATTCTGGCCATTCAAGTATGCGAAAAATGCGAATGTACGGGCCAGATGAGGGCAAATCCCAGACCTAACCGAGATATAACCGGCAATATCCTCTAAAATATTAATTGCAACCAGGTTTAATTCACTGTTTCGGTGTGGTACCACATTACTACGTGATCCAAAGGAGAATATACCCAGGACCTGTCCAACAAGTATGCGAAAAATGCGAAAGAACGAGCCAGATTATTGCAAATATCAGACGTAACCGTGACCTAACCGGTGTTATCCTCCAAAATATTGATCGAAAAAGGCTTAATTGACTGTTTCAGTGTGGTACCACGTTTGTACGTGATGCAAACCAGAAAAAGCCCAGGATCTGACCATTCAAGTATGCGAAATATGCGAAAGTATGAGACAGATGTTTGCAAATACCAGAACTAACCCAGACATAACCGGCGTTATCCTCTAAGATATTAATCTGAATCAGGTTTAACTGACTCTTTCGGTGTGGTACCACATTACTACGTGATCCAAACGAGAAAAAACCCAGGATCTGGCCATTCAAGTATGCGAAATATGCGAAAGTATGAGCAAGATGAAGGTAAATACCAGACCTATCCTAGACATAACCGCGTTTTCCAATGAAGTATTAATCGGAACCAGGTTTAACTGACAGTTTCAGAGTGGTACCACATTAATACGTGATCCTTACCAGAAAAAAACCCGGGATCTGGGCAACGAGTATGCGAAAGTTGCGAAAGTATGAGGCTGATGATTGCAAATACCAGACGTAACACAGACTTACCCAGCGTTATCCTCTAAAATATTAATCGGAATCGTGTTCAATGGACTCTTCCGGTGTGGTACCACATTACTACGTGATCCAAACGAGAAAAACCCCTGGATCTGGCCAAGAAGGAAGCGAAAAATGCGAAAGATCGTGCCAGATGATTGCAAATATCAGAACTAGCCCAGACATAACCGGCGTTTTACAATGAAATATTAATCGAAAACAGGTATAATTGACTGTTTCAGTGTGGTACCACATTACTACATGATCAAAACCAGAAAAAGCCCAGGATCTGGCACATTCGAGTATGCGAAATATGTGAAAGTGTGAGCTAGATGAAGGCGAATACCAGACCTAACCCTGACATAACCGGCCTTATCCTCAAAAATATTAATCGCAGCCAGGTTTAATTGACTGCTTCGTTGTGGTATCACATTACTAGGTGATCCAAATCAGATTTAGGCCAGGATCTGGTCAACAAGTATGCGAAATATGCGAAAGTATGAGAGAGCTGATTCCAAACACCAAACGTAACCCAGACATAACCTGCGTTATCATCTAAAATATTTTTCGCATCCAGGTTTAATTAACTGTTTCGGCGTGGCACCACACTACTACGTGATCCAAACCAGAAAAAGCCTAGGATCTGGCCAACAAGTATGCGAAAAATGCGAAAGTATGAGCCAGATGATTGCAAATACCAGAACTAACCCAGACATAACCGGTGTTATCCTCTAAAATATTCATGGTATCCAGAATGAGTTGACTATTTCAGTGTGGCACCACATTAATACGTGACCCTAACGAGAAAAGTACCCAGGATCTGGCCAAAAGTACGCGAATTTTGGGAAACTATGAGGTAGATGATTGCAAATGCCAGACGTAACCCTGACCTACCCGGTGATATCCTGTAAAATATTCATCGAATCGAGGTTGAAATGACTATTTGTGTGTGGCTCCACATTAATATGAGATCCTAACGAGAAAAGTACCCAGGATCTGGCCAAAAGTACGCGAATTTTGCGAAACTATGAGGCAGATGATTGCAAATGCCAGACGTAACGCAGACCTACCCGGTGATATCCTGTAAAATATTCATCGATTCCAGGTTGAATTGACTGTTTCAGTGTGGGCACCACATTTCTACGTGATCCAAACCAGAGAAAGCCCAGGATATGGCCATTCAAGTATGCGAAATATGCGAAGGTATGAGCTAGATGATGGCAAATACCAGACCTAACCCGGACATAACCGGCGTTATCCTCTAAAATACTAATCGCAACCAGGTTTAATTGACTGCTTCGGTGTGGTACCACTTTACAACGTGATCCAAACCAGAAATGACCCAGGATCTGGCCAACAAGTATGCGAAAAATGCGAAAGTAAGAGCCAGATCATTGCAAATACCAGACGTAACCCAGACTTACCCGGTGATATCCTGTAAAATATTCATCGAATCCAGGTTGAATTGACTGTTTCAGTGTGGCACCACATTTCAACGTGATCGAAACCAGAAAAAGCCCAGGATCTGGCCATTCAAGTATGCGAAAAATGCGAAAGTATGAGATAGATGATGGCATATACCAGACCTAACCCAGACCTAACCGGTGTTATCCTCTAAAATATTCAACGAATCCAGGTTGAGTTGACAATTTCAGAGTGGCACCGCATTAATACGTGATCCTAACGAGAAAAGAACCCAGGATCTGGCCAAGAAGTATGCGAAATATGCGAAAGTATGCGGCAGATGATTACAAGCACCAGACGTAACCCAGACCTAACCCGTGTTATCCTCTAAAATACTAATCGCAACCAGGTTTTATTGACAGCTTCGGTGTGGTACCACATTACTACGTGATCCAAACCTGAGAAAGCCCAGGATCTGGCCATTCAACTATGCGAAAAATGTGAAAGTATGAGATAGATGATGGCATATACCAGACCTAACCCAGACCTAACCGGTGTTATCCTCTAAAATATTCATCGAATCCAGGTTGAATTGACCGTTTCAGTGTGGCACCACAATTCTACGTGATCGAAACCAGAAAAAGCCCACGATCTGGCCATTCAAGTATGCGAAAAATGCGAAAGTATGAGTTAGATGATGGGATATACCAGACCTAACCCAGACCTAACCGGTGTTATCCTCTAGAATATTCATCGAATCCAGGTTGAGTTGACTGCTTCGGTGTGGTACCACATTACTACGTGATCCAATCCAGACAAAACCCAGGATCTGCACAACAAGTATGCGAAAAATGCGAAAGTATGAGAGAGATGATGGCATATACCAGACCTAACCGGTGTTATCCTCTAAAATATTCATCGAATCCAGGTTGAGTTGACTATTTCAGTGAGCCACCACATTAATCCGTGATCCTGACGAGAAAAGAACCCAGGATCTGGCCAAGAAGTAAGCGAAATATGCGAAAGTATGCGGCAGATGATTGCAAACACCAGACGTAACCCAGAGATAACCGGCGTTATCCTCTAAAATATTAGCGGAACCAGGTTTAATTGACTGTTTCGGTGTGGTACCACAATTCTACGTGATCCAAACCTGAAAAAACCCAGGATCTGGCCAACAAGTATGCGAAGGATGCGAAAGTATGAGCTAGATGAT
Organism: Colletes latitarsis; assembly: GCF_051014445.1. NCBI lineage: Eukaryota > Metazoa > Arthropoda > Insecta > Hymenoptera > Colletidae > Colletes > Colletes latitarsis. Next base: position 7,362,239 of record NC_135137.1, read on the forward strand.
GGCAAATACCGAACCTAACCCAGACCTAACCGGTGTTATCTTCTAAAATATAGATCGAATCCAGGTTGAATTGACTATTTCAGTGTGGCACCACATTAATACGTGATCCTATCGAAAAATGAACCCAGGATCTGGCCAACAAGTATGCGAAAAATGCGAAAGTATGAGATAGATGATTGCAAATACCAGACGTACCCAGACCTAACCGGTGTTATCGTCTAAAATATTCATCGAATCTATTTTGAGTTGACAATTTCAGTGTGGCACCACATTAATACGTGATCCTAACGAGAAAAGTACCCAGGATCTGGCCAAAAGTACGCGAATTATGCGAAACTATGAGGCAGATAATTGCAAATACCAGACGTAACCCAGACCTACCCGGTGATATCCTGTAAAATATTCATCGAATCCAGGTTGAATTGACTGTTTAAGTGCGGTACCTCTTTTCTACGTGATCCAAACCAGACAAGACCTAGGATCTGGCCAACAAGTATGCGAAAAATGCGAAAGTATGAGGGAGATGATTGCAAATACCAGATGTATCCCAGACATAACCGGCGTTATCCTCTAAAATATTAATCGGAACAAGGTTTAATTGACTGTATCAGTGTGGTACCACATTAACACGTGATCCTTACCAGAAAAAAACCCAGGATCTGGCCAACGAGTATACGAATGATGCGAAAGTATGAGCCAGATGATTGCAAATACCAAAAGTAACCCAAACATAACTGCAGTTTACCAAGAAAATATTAATCGAATCCAGGTTGATTTGACTATTTCAGTGTGCCACCACATTAATACGTGATCCTAACAAAAAAGAACCCAGGATCTGGCCAACATGTATGAGAAAAATGCGTAAGTATGTGCTAGATGATGGCAAATACCAGACCTAACAGAGACATAACGGCATCATCCTCAAAAATATTAATCCCAACCAGGTTTAAATGACTGTTTCGGTGTGGTACCACTTTACTACGTGATCCAAGCAAGGAAAAACACAGGACCTGAACAACAAGTATGCGAGAATGCGAAAGCTTGAGCCAGATTATTGCAAATACCAGACCTAACACAAACCTAACCGGCGTTATCCCCTAAAATATTAATCACAACCAGGTTGAAATAACTGTTTCGGCGTGGTACCACTTACTACGTGATCCAAACCAGGAAGAACACAGGATCTGACCAACAAGTATGCGAAAAATCCGAAAGTATGGGACAGATTGTTACAAATACCAGACCTAACACAAACCTAACCGGCGTTATCCTCTAAAATATTAGTCGGAATAAGGTTTAATTAACTGTTTCAGTGTGGTACCACTTTACTACGTGATTCTAACCAGAGAAAGCACAGGATATGGCCATTCAAGTATGCGAAAAATGCGAAAGTATGAGCTAGATAATGGCAAATACCACACTTAACCCTGACCTAACCGGTGTTATCCTCTAAAATATTCGTCGAATCCAGGTTGAGTTAACCATTTCAGTGTGGCACCACATTAATACGTGACCCTAACGAGAAAAGTACCCAGGATCTGGCCAAAAGTACGCGAATTATGCGAACCTATGAGGCAGATGATTGCAAATGCCAGACGTAACCCAGACCTACCCGGTGATGTCCTGTAAAATACTCATCGAATCCAGGTTCAATTGACTATTTCAGTGTGGTACCACTTTCATACGTGATCCTAACCAGAAAAAAAACCAGGATCTGGCCAAAACGTATGCGAAAAATGCGAAAGTATGAGCCAGATTATTGCAAATACCAGACCTAACACAAACCTAACCGGCGTTATCCTCTAAAATATTAATCGCAACCAGGTTTAAATGACGGTTTCGGCGTGGTACCACATTACTACGTGATCCAAATCAGAAGGAACCCAGGATCTGGCCAACAATTATGCAAAAAATGCGAAATTATGAGCCAGATGATTGCATATACCAGACCGAACACAAACCTGTACAGTGTTATCCTCTAAAGCATTGATCGAATCCTGGTTTGATTGACGGTTTCAGTGTGGTACCACATTACTACGTGATTCAAATTAGAAAAAGCCCAGGATCTGGCCAACAAGAATGAGAAAAATGCGAAAGTATGAGCCAGATGATTACAAATACCAGACCTAACCCAGAGATAACCGGCGTTATCCTCTAAAATATTAATCGGAACCAGGTTGAAAAGACTGTTTCGGTGTGGTACCACATTAATACGTGATCCTAACCAGAAATAAACCAAGGATCTGGCCAACAAGTATGCGAAAAATGCGAAAGTATGAGCTAGATGATGGCAAATACCAAACCTAACCAGGCCTCACCGGTGTTATCCTCTAAAATACTGATCGAATCTAGGTTTAATTGACTATTTCAGTGTGGCACCACATTAATACGTGACCCTGACCAGAAAAAACCCAGGATCTGACCAACAAGTATGCGAAAAATGCGAAAGTATGAGCCAGATGATTGCAAATACCAGAACTAACCCAGACAAAACCGGTGTTATCCTCTAAAGTCTTGATCAAATCCAGGTTTAATTGACTGCTTCGGTGTGGTACCACATTCCTACGCGATCCAAATCAGAAAAGGCCCAGGATATGGCCATTCAAGTATGCGAAAAGTGCGAAAGTATGAGCTAGATGATGGCAAATACCATACCTAACCCAGACATAGCCGGCGCTATCCTCTAAAATATTAATTCCAACCAGGTATCATTGACTGTTTCGGTGTGGAACCACATTACGACTGGATCCAAACCACAAAAAACCCGAGATCTGGCCAACAAATAAGCGAAAAATGCGAAAGTACGAGCCAGATGAGTGCAAATACCAGACCTAACCGTGACATAACGGCGTTATCCTCTAAAATATTAATCGCAACCAGGTTTATTTGACTGTTTCGGTGTGGTACCGCATTACTACGTGATCCAAACCAGAAAAAGGCCAGTGTCTGGCCAACAAGTATGTGAAAAATGCGAAAGTACGAGCCAGATGAGGGCAAATACCAGAACTAACCGAGACATAACCGGCGTTATCCTCTAAAATATTAATCGCAACAAGGATTAATTGACCGCTTAGGTGTGGTACCGCGTTACTACGTGGTCCAAGCCAGAAAAAGGCCAGGTACTGGCCAACAAGTATGCGAAAAACGCGAAAGTATGAGCCAGATGATTGCAAATGCCAGAACTAACCCAGACATAACCAGCGTTATCCTCTAAAATACTAATCGCAACCAGGTTTAATTGACTGTTTCAGTGTGGTACCACATTACTACGTGGTACAAGCCAGAGAAGGGCCAGGATCTGGCCAACATGTCAGCGAAAAGTGCGAAAGTACGAGCCAGATGAGGGCAAATCCCAGACCTAACCGAGACATAACCGGAGTTATCCTCTAAAATATTAATTGTAACCAGGTTTAATTGACTGTCTCAGTGTGGTACCACATTTCTACGTGATCCAAACCAGAAAAAGGCCAGGATCTGGCCAACAAGTGTGCGAAAAATGCGAAAGTATGAGCCAGATGAGGGCAAATCCCAGACCTAACCGAGACATAACCGGAGTTATCCTCTAAAATATTAATTGTAACCAGGTTTAATTGACTGTCTCAGTGTGGTACCACATTTCTACGTGATCCAAACCAGAAAAAGGCCAGGATCTGGCCAACAAGTGTGCGAAAAATGCGAAAGTATGAGCCAGATGGGTGGAAATATCAGAACTAACCCAGACATAACCGGCGTTATCCTTTAAAATATTAATCGCAACCAGGTTTAATTGACTGTTTCAGTGTGGTACCACATTACTACGTGGTACAAGCCAGAGAAGGGCCAGGATCTGGTCAACAAGTCAGCGAAAAATGCGAAAGTATGAGCCAGATGATGGCATATACCAGACCTAACCCAGACATAACCGGCGTTATCCTCTAAAATATTGATCGAAAACTGGTTTAATTGGCTGTTTCAGTGTGGTACCACTTTACTACGTGATCGAGACCAGAAACAGCCCAGGATCTGGCCATTCAACTATGCGAAAAATGTGAAAGTATGAGATAGATGATGGCATATACCAGACCTAACCCAGACCTAACCGGTGTTATCCTCTAAAATATTCATCGAATCCAGGTTGAATTGACCGTTTCAGTGTGGCACCACAATTCTACGTGATCGAAACCAGAAAAAGCCCACGATCTGGCCATTCAAGTATGCGAAAAATGCGAAAGTATGAGTTAGATGGTGGCATATACCAGACCTAACCCAGACCTAACCGGTGTTATCCTCTAGAATATTCATCGAATCAAGGTTGAGTTGACAATTTCAGAGTGGCACCGCATTAATACGTGATCCTAACGAGAAAAGAACCCAGGATCTGGCCAAGAAGTATGCGAAATATGCGAAAGTATGCGGCAGATGATTGCAAACACCAGACGTAACCCAGACCTAACCCGTGTTATCCTCTAAAATATTCATCGAATCCAGGTTGAGTTGACTGCTTCGGTGTGGTACCACATTACTACGTGATCCAATCCAGACAAAACCCAGGATCTGCACAACAAGTATGCGAAAAATGCGAAAGTATGAGTTACATGATGGCATATACCAGACCTAACCCAGGCCTAACCGGTGTTATCCTCTAGAATATTCATCGAATCCAGGTTGAGTTGACAATTTCAGAGTGGCACCGCATTAATACGTGATCCTAACGAGAAAAGAACCCAGGATCTGGCCATTCAAGTATGCGGAAAATGCGAAAGTATGAGATAGATGATGGCATATACCAGACGTAACCCCGACCTAACCTGTGTTCTCCTCTAAAATATTCGTCGGATCCAGGTTGAGTTGACTGCTTCGGTGTGGTACCACATTACTACGTGATCCAAACCAGACAAAACCCAGGATCTGCACAACAAGTATGCGAAAAATGCGAAAGTATGAGAGAGATGATGGCATATACCAGACCTAACCGGTGTTATCCTCTAAAATATTCATCGAATCCAGGTTGAGTTGACTATTTCAGTGAGCCGCCACATTAATCCGTGATCCTGACGAGAAAAGATCCCAGGATCTGGCCAAGAAGTAAGCGAAATATGCGAAAGTATGCGGCAGATGATTGCAAACACCAGACGTAACCCAGAGATAACCGGCGTTATCCTCTAAAATATTAATCGGAACCAGGCTTAATTGACTGTTTCGGTGTGGTACCACAATTCTACGTGATCCAAACCTGAAAAAACCCAGGATCTGGCCAACAAGTATGCGAAGGATGCGAAAGTATGAGCCAGATGATGGCAAATACCGAACCTAACCCAGACCTAACCGGTGTTATCTTCTAAAATATAGATCGAATCCAGGTTGAATTGACTATTTCAGTGTGGCACCACAATAATACGTGATCCTATCGAAAAATGAACCCAGGATCTAGCCAACAAGTATGCGAAAAATGCGAAAGTATGAGATAGATGATTGCAAATACCAGACGTACCCAGACCTAACCGGTGTTATCGTCTAAAATATTCATCGAATCCATTTTGAGTTGACAATTTCAGTGTGGCACCACATTAATACGTGATCCTAACGAGAAAAGTACCCAGGATCTGGCCAAAAGTACGCGAATTATGCGAAACTATGAGGCAGATAATTGCAAATACCAGACGTAACCCAGACCTACCCGGTGATATCCTGTAAAATATTCATCGAATCCAGGTTGAATTGACTGTTTAAGTGCGGTACCTCTTTTCTACGTGATCCAAACCAGACAAGACCTAGGATCTGGCCAACAAGTATGCGAAAAATGCGAAAGTATGAGCCAGATGATTGCAAATACCAGAATTAATCCAGACATAACCGGCGATTTCGAATGAAACATTAATCGGAACCAGGTTTTATTGACTCTTTCAGTGTGGTACCACACTACTACGTGATCCAAACGAGAAAAAACCCAGGATATGGCACCAAGTATGCGAAAAATGCGAAAGTATGAGGGAGATGATTGCAAATACCAGACGTATCCCAGACATAACCGGCGTTATCCTCTAAAATATTAATCGGAACAAGGTTTAATTGACTGTATCAGTGTGGTACCACATTAACACGTGATCCTTACCAGAACAAAACCCAGGATCTGGCCAACGAGTATACGAATGATGCGAAAGTATGAGCCAGATGATTGCAAATACCAAAACTAACCCAAACATAACTGCAGTTTACCAACAAAATATTAATCGAATCCAGGTTGATTTGACTATTTCAGTGTGCCACCACATTAATACGTGATCCTAACAAAAAAGAACCCAGGATCTGGCCAACATGTATGAGAAAAATGCGTAAGTATGTGCTAGATGATGGCAAATACCAGACCTAACAGAGACATAACCGGCGTTATCCTCTAAAATATTAATCGGAACCAGGTTTAATTGACTGTTTCGGTGTGGTACCACTTTACTACGTGATTCTAACCAGAGAAAGCCCAGGATATGGCCAACATGTATGAGAAAAATGCGTAAGTATGTGCTAGATGATGGCAAATACCAGACCTAACAGAGACATAACGGCATCATCCTCAAAAATATTAATCCCAACCAGGTTTAAATGACTGTTTCGGTGTGGTACCACTTTACTACGTGATCCAAGCAAGGAAAAACACAGGACCTGAACAACAAGTATGCGAAAATGCGAAAGCTTGAGCCAGATTATTGCAAATACCAGACCTAACACAAACCTAACCGGCGTTATCCCCTAAAATATTAATCACAACCAGGTTGAAATGACTGTTTCGGCGTGGTACCACTTACTACGTGATCCAAACCAGGAAGAACACAGGATCTGACCAACAAGTATGCGAAAAATCCGAAAGTATGGGACAGATTGTTACAAATACCAGACCTAACACAAACCTAACCGGCGTTATCCTCTAAAATATTAGTCGGAACAAGGTTTAATTAACTGTTTCAGTGTGGTACCACTTTACTACGTGATTCTAACCAGAGAAAGCACAGGATATGGCCATTCAAGTATGCGAAAAATGCGAAAGTATGAGCTAGATAATGGCAAATACCACACTTAACCCTGACCTAACCGGTGTTATCCTCTAAAATATTCGTCGAATCCAGGTTGAGTTAACCATATCAGTGTGGCACCACATTAATACGTGACCCTAACGAGAAAAGTACCCAGGATCTGGCCAAAAGTACGCGAATTATGCGAACCTATGAGGCAGATGATTGCAAATGCCAGACGTAACCCAGACCTACCCGGTGATGTCCTGTAAAATACTCATCGAATCCAGGTCCAATTGACTATTTCAGTGTGGTACCACTTTCATACGTGATCCTAACCAGAAAAAAAACCAGGATCTGGCCAAAACGTATGCGAAAAATGCGAAAGTATGAGCCAGATTATTGCAAATACCAGACCTAACACAAGCCTAACCGGCGTTATCCTCTAAAATATTAATCGCAACCAGGTTTAAATGACGGTTTCGGCGTGGTACCACATTACTACGTGATCCAAATCAGAAGGAACCCAGGATCTGGCCAACAATTATGCAAAAAATGCGAAATTATGAACCAGATGATTGCATATACCAGACCGAACACAAACCTGTACGGTGTTATCCTCTAAAGCATTGATCGAATCCTGGTTTGATTGACGGTTTCAGTGTGGTACCACATTACTACGTGATTCAAATCAGAAAAAGCCCAGGATCTGGCCAACAAGAATGAGAAAAATGCGAAAGTATGAGCCAGATGATTACAAATACCAGACCTAACCCAGAGATAACCGGCGTTATCCTCTAAAATATTAATCGGAACCAGGTTTAATTGACTGTTTCGGTGTGGTACCACATTAATACGCGATCCTAACCAGAAAAAAACCCAGGATCTGGCCAACATGTATGAGAAAAATGCGTTAGTATGTGCTAGATGATGGCAAATACCAGACCTAACAGAGACATAACCGGCGTTATCCTCCAAAATATTACTCGCAACCACGTTTAATTGACTGATTCTGTGTGCTACCACATTAGTACGTTATACAAACCTGAAAAAGTCCAGGATCTGGCCATTCAAGTATGCGCAAAAAGCGAAAGTATGAGCTAGATGATGGCAAATACCAGACGCAACCCAGATCTAACCGGTTTCATCCTCCAAAATATTGATCGAATCCAGGTTTAATTGACTATTTCAGTGTGGCACCCCACTAATACGTGATCCTAACCAGAAAAAAACCAAGGATCTGGTCATTCAAGTATGCGAAAAATGCGAAAGTATGAGCCTGATGATTGCAAATACCAGAACTACCCCAGACATAACTGGCGTTATCCTATAAAATATTAATCGCAACCAGGTTTAATTGACAGCTAAAGTGTGGTACCACATTACTACGTGATTCAAATCAGAAAAACCCCAGGATCTGGCCAACAAGTATACCAAAAATGCGAAAGTATGACCATGATGATTACAAATACCAGACGTAACCCAGACCTAACCGGTGTTATCCTCTAAAATATTGATCGAACCCAGGTTGAATTGACTATTTCAGTGTGGTACCAGATTAATGCGTGATCCTAGCCAGAAAAAAACCCAGGATCTGGCCAACAAGTAAGCGAAGGATGCGAAAGTATAAGCCAGATGATTGTAAATACCAGAACTAACCTAGACATAACCAGCGTTATTCTCTAAAATATAAATCGGAACAAGGTTTAATTGACTGTTTCAGTCTGGTACCACTTTACTACGTGATCCAAACCAGAAAAAGGACAGGATCTGGCCATTCAAGTATGCGAAGAATGCGAAAGTATGAGGCAGATTATTGCAAATACCAGACGTAACCCAGACCTAACCGGTGTGATCATCTAAAATATTGATCGCAACCAGGTTGAAATGACTGTTTCGGTGGGGTACCACATTACTACGTGGTCCAATCCAAAAAAAGCCCGGGATATGGCCATTCAAGTATGCGAAAAATGCGTAAGTATGTGCTAGATGATGGCAAATACCAGATCTAACACAGACATAACCGGCGCTTATCCTCCAAAATATTACTCGGAACCAGGTTTAATTGACTGATACAGTGTGGTACCACATTACTACGTGATTCAAATCAGAAAAAGCCCAGGATCTGCCAACAAGTATGAGAAAAATGCGAAAGTATGAGGCAGATCATTGCAAATACCAGACCTATCCCAGTCATAACCGGCGTTATCCTCAAAAATATTAATCCCAACCAGGTTTAATTGACTGTTTCGGTGTGGTACCACTTTACTACGTGATTAAAACCAGGATAGACATAGGATCTGACCAACAAGTATGCGAAAAATGCGAAAGTATGAGCCAGATTATTGCAAATGCCAGACCTAACACAAACCAAACCGGCGTTATCCCCTAAAATATTAATCACAACCAGGTTTAAATGACTGTTTCGTTGGGGTACCACATTACTACGTGATCCAAATCAGAAGGAACCCAGGATCTGGCCAACAATTATGCAAAAAATGCGAAATTATGAACCAGATGATTGCATATACCAGACCGAACACAAACCTGTACGGTGTTATCCTCTAAAGCATTGATCGAATCCTGGTTTGATTGACGGTTTCAGTGTGGTACCACAATAACTACGTGATTCAAATCAGAAAAAGCCCAGGATCTGGCCAACAAGAATGAGAAAAATGCGAAAGTATGAGCCAGATGATTACAAATACCAGACCTAACCCAGAGATAAGCGGCGTTATCCTCTAAAATATTAATCGGAACCAGGTTTAATTGACTGTTTCGGTGTGGTACCACATTAATACGCGATCCTAACCAGAAAAAAACCCAGGATCTGGCCAACATGTATGAGAAAAATGCGTTAGTATGTGCTAGATGATGGCAAATACCAGACCTAACAGAGACATAACCGGCGTTATCCTCCAAAATATTACTCGCAACCACGTTTAATTGACTGATTCTGTGTGCTACCACATTAGTACGTTATACAAACCTGAAAAAGTCCAGGATCTGGCCATTCAAGTATGCGCAAAATGCGAAAGTATGAGCTAGATGATGGCAAATACCAGACGCAACCCAGATCTAACCGGTTTCATCCTCCAAAATATTGATCGAATCCAGGTTTAATTGACTATTTCAGTGTGGCACCCCTCTAATACGTGATCCTAACCAGAAAAAAACCAAGGATCTGGTCATTCAAGTATGCGAAAAATGCGAAAGTATGAGCCTGATGATTGCAAATACCAGAACTACCCCAGACATAACTGGCGTTATCCTATAAAATATTAATCGCAACCAGGTTTAATTGACTGTTTCGGTGTGGTACCACAATTCTACGTGATCCAAACCTGAAAAAACCCAGGATCTGGCCAACAAGTATGCGAAGGATGCGAAAGTATGAGCTAGATGATGGCAAATACCGAACTTAACCCAGACCTAACCGGTGTTATCTTCTAAAATATAGATCGAATCCAGGTTGAATTGACTATTTCAGTGTGGCACCACATTAATACGTGATCCTAACCAGAAAAATCCCAGGATATGGCCAACAAGTATGCGAAAAATGCGAAAGTACGAGCCTGATGATTGCAAATACCACAACTACCCCAGACATAACTGGCGTTATCCTGTAAAATATTGGTCGAAACCAACTTTAGTTGACTATTTCATTGTGGTACCACATTTCTACGTGATTCAAATCAGAAAAAGCCAAGGATCTGGCCAAGTATACCAAAAATGCGAAAGTATGAGGAAGATGATTCCTAATACCAGACCTAACCCAGACATAACCAGCGTTATCCTCTAAAATATTAATCGCAATCAGGTTTAATTGACTGTTTCAGTGTGGTACCACATTACTGCGTGATCCTAACGAGAGAAAAACCCAGGATCTGACCAACAAGTATGCGAAAAATTCGACAGTATGAGCCAGATTATTGCAAATACCACACCTAACACAAACCTAACCGGCGTTATCCCCTGAAATATTAATCACAACCAGGTTTAAATGACTGCTTCGGCGTGGTACCACATTACTGCGTGATCCAAATCTGAAGAAACCCAGGATCTGGCCAACAAGTATGCGAAAAATGCGAAAGTATGAGCCAGATGTTTGCAATTACCAGACCTAACCCAGATATATCCGGCGTTATCCTATAAAATATTGATCGAATCCAGGTTGAGTTGACTATTTTATTGTGGCACCACATTAATACGAGATCCTAACCAGAAAAAACCTAGGATCAGGCCATTCAAGTATGCGAAAAATGCGAAAGTATGAGCCTAATGATTGCAAATACCAGTCGTAACCCAGACCTAACCGGTGTTATCCTCCAAAATATTAATCGGGACAAGGTTTTATTGACTACTTCAGTGTGGTACCACACCAAAAACGTGATCCAAACCAGAAAAAAACCCAGGATCTGGCCAACTAGTATGCGAAAGATGCGAAAGTATGAGGCAGATGGTTGCAAATACAAGACAAAACACAAACCTTACCGTTGTTATCCTCTAAAATACTAATCAAAACCAGGTTTAAATGACTGTTTCAGTATGGTACCACATCACTACGTGACCCATACCAGAAAAAGCCCAGGATCTGGCCATTCAAGTATGCGAAAAATGTGAAAGTATGAGCCTGATGATTGCAAATACCAGAACTAACCCAGACATAACCAGCGTTATCCTCTAAGATATTAATCGGAACAAGGTTTAATTGACCGTTCCAGTGTGCTACCCCTTTACTACGTGATCCAAACCAGAAAAAGGACAGGATCTGGCCATTCAAGTATGCGAAAAATGCGAAAGTATGAGGCAGATTATTGCAAATACCAGACGTAACCCAGCCCTAACCGGTATTATCCTCTAAAATATTAATCGCAACCAGGTTGAAAAGACTGTTTCGGTGTGGTACCACATTAATACGTGATCCTAACCAGAAATAAACCAAGGATCTGGCCAACAAGTATGCGAAAAATGCGAAAGTATGAGCTAGATGATGGCAAATACCAAACCTAACCCAGACCTCACCGGTGTTATCCTCTAAAATACTGATCGAATCTAGGTTTAATTGACTATTTCAGTGTGGCACCACATAAATACGTGATCCTGACCAGAAAAAACCCAGGATCTGACCAACAAGTATGCGAAAAATGCGAAAGTATGAGACTGATGATTGCAAATACCAGAACTAACCCAGACAAAACCGGTGTTATCCTCTAAAGTCTTGATCAAATCCAGGTTTAATTGACTGCTTCGGTGTGGTACCACATTCCTACGCGATCCAAATCAGAAAAGGCCCAGGATATGGCCATTCAAGTATGCGAAAAGTGCGAAAGTATGAGCTAGATGGTGGCAAATACCATACCTAACCCAGACATAGCCGGCGCTATCCTCTAAAATATTAATTCCAACTAGGTATCATTGACTGTTTCGGTGTGGGACCACATAACTACGTGATCCTGACTAGAAAAAAATCAGGATCTTGCCAACAAGTATGCGAAAAATGCGAAAGTTTGAGCCAGATGATTGCAAATACCAGACGTAACCCAGACCTAACCGGTATTATCCTCTAAAATATTTAACGCAACCAGGTTGAAATGACTGTTTCGGTGGGATACCACATTACTACGTGATCCAAACCAGAAAAAACCCAGGATCTGACCAACAAGTATGCGAAAAATGCGAAAGTAAGACCCAGATTATTGCAAATACCAGACCTAACACAAACCTAACCGGCGTTATCCTGTAAATTATTAATCGCAACCAGGTTTAATTGACTGTTTCAGTGTGGTACCACTTTACTACGTGATCCAAGCCAGGAAAAACGCAGGATCTGACCAACAAGTATGCGAAAAATGCGAAAGTATGAGCCAGATGTTTTCAAATACCAGACCTAACCCAGATTTAACCGGCGTTATCCTATAAAATAATAATCGCAACCAGGTTTAATTGACTGTTTAAGTGTGGTATCACATTGATACGTGATCTTATCCAGAAAAAGACCAAGGATCTGGCCAACAAGTATGCGAAAAATTCGAAAATATGAGCTAGATGATGGCAAATACCATAACTAACCCAGACATAACCGGCGTTATCCTATAAAATATTAATCGCAACCAGGTTTAATTGACGGTTTCAGTGTGGTACCACACTACTACGTTATTCAAATCAGAAAAAGCGCAGGATCTGGCCAACAAGTATACCAAAAATGCGAAAGTATGAGGAAGATGATTGCAAATACCAGACGTAACCCAGACGTAACCGGTGTTACCCTCTAAAATATTGATCGAACCCAGGTTGATTTGACTATTTCAGTGTGGTACCTCTTTAATACGTGATTCTAACCAGACAGAAGCCCAGGATCTGGCCAACAAGTATGCGAAAGATGCGAAAGTATGAGCCAGATGATTGCAAATACCATAACTAACCCAGACCTAACCAGCGTTATCCTCTAAAATATTAATCGGAACAAGGTTTAATTGACTGTGTTAGTGTTGTACCACTTTACTACGTGATCCCAACCAGAAAAAGACAGGATCTGGCCATTCAAGTATGCGAAAAATGCGAAAGTATGAGGCAGATTATTGCAAATACCAGACGCAACCCAGACCTTACCGGTATTATCCTCCAAAATATTAATCGCAACCAGGTTGAAATGACTGTTTCGGTGTGGTACCACATTACTACGTGATCCGAACCAGAAAAAACCCAGGATCTGACCAACAAGTATGCGAAGAATGCGAAAGTATGAGGTAGATGACTGCATATACCAGACGTTACCCAGATATAACCGGTGTTATCCTCTATAGTCTTGATCAAATCCAGGTTTAATTGACTGTTTCGGTGTGGTACCACATTACTACGCGATCCAAATCAGAAAAGGCCCAGGATATGGCCATTCAAGTATGCGAAAAATGCGAAAGTATGAGCTAGATGATGGCAAATACCATACCTAACCCAGACATAACCGGCATTATCCTCTAAAATATTAATGCCAACCAGGTATCATTGACTGTTTCGGTGTGGGACCACATTACTACGTGATCCTGACTAGAAAAAGACTCAGGATCTTGCCAACAAGTATGCGAAAAATGCGAAAGTATGAGCTAGATGATTGCTAATACCAGACGTAACCCAGACCTAACCGGTATTGTCCTCTAAAATATTAATCGCAACCAGGTTTAAATGACGGTTTCGGTGTGGTACCACATTAATACGTGATACAAACCAGGAAAAACACAGGATCTGACCAACAAGTATGCGAAAAATGCGAAAGTAGGAGACAGATTATTGCAAATACCAGACCTAACACAAACCTAACAGGCGTTATCCCCTAAAATGTTAATCACAACCAGGTTTAAATGACTGCTTCGGCGTGGTACCACATCACTGCGTGATCCAAATCTGAAGAAACCCAGGATCTGGCCAACAAGTATGCGAAAAATGCGAAAGTATGAGCCAGATGTTTGCAATTACCAGACCTAACCCAGATATATCCGGCGTTATCCTATAAAATATTGATTGAATCCAGGTTGAATTGACTATTTCACTGTGGCACCTCATTAATACGAGATCCTAACCAGAAAAAAACCCAGGATCTGGCCATTCAAGTATGCGAAAAATGCGAAAGTATGAGCCTGATGATTGCAAATACCAGAACAATCCCAGACATAACTGACGTTATCCTATAAAATATTAATCGCAACCAGATTTAATTGACTGTATCAGTGTGGTACCACATTACTACGTGATTCAAATCAGAAAAAGCCCAGGATCTAGCCAACAAGTATACCAAAAATGCGAAAGTATGAGGAAGATGATTGCAAATACCAGACGTAACCCAGACCTAACCGGTGTTATCCTCTATTGTCTTGATCAAATCCATGTTTAATTGACTGTTTCGGTGTGGTACCACATTACTACGCGATCCAAATCAGAAAAGGCCCAGGATCTGGCCATTCAAGTATGCGAAAAATGTGAAAGTATGAGCCTGATGATTGCAAATACCAGAACTAACCCAGACATAACCAGCGTTATCCTCTAAAATATTAATCGGAACAAGGTTTAATTGACCGTTCCAGTGTGGTACCCCTTTACTACGTGATCCAAACCAGAAAAAGGACGGGATCTGGCCATTCAAGTATGCGCAAAATGCGAAAGTATGAGGCAGACTATTGCAAATACCAGACGTAACCCAGACCTAACCGGTATTATCCTCTAAAATATTAATCGCAACCAGGTTGAAATGACTGTTTCGGTGTGGTACCACATTAATACGTGATCCTAACCAGAAATAAACCAAGGATCTGGCCATCTAGTATGAGAAAAATGCGTAAGTATGTGCCAGATGATGGCAAATATCAAACCTAACCCAGACCTCACCGGTGTTATCCTCTAAAAGACTGATCGAATCTAGGTTGAATTGACTATTTCAGTGTGGCACCACATTAATACGTGATCCTGACCAGAAAAAACCCAGGATCTGACCAACAAGTATGCGAAAAATGCGAAAGTATGACCCAGATTATTGCAAATACCAGACCTAACACAAACCTAACCTGCGTTATCCTCTAAATTATTAATCGCAACCAGGTTTAATTGACTGCTTAAGTGTGGTATCACATTGATACGTGATCCTGACTAGAAAAAAATCAGGATCTTGCCAACAAGTATGCGAAAAATGCGAAAGTTTGAGCCAGATGATTGCAAATACCAGACGTAACACAGACATAACCGGCATCATCCTCTAAAATATTTATCGCAACCAGGTTGAAATGACTGTTTCGGTGGGATACCACATTACTACGTGATCCAAACCAGAAAAAACCCAGGATCTGACCAACAAGTATGCGAAAAATGCGAAAGTATGACCCAGATTATTGCAAATACCAGACCTAACACAAACCTAACCGGCGTTATCCTCTAAATTATTAATCGCAACCAGGTTTAATTGCCTGCTTAAGTGTGGTATCACATTGATACGTGATCTTATCCAGAAAAAGACCAAGGATCTGGCCAACGAGTATGCGAAAAATTCGAAAGTATGAGCTAGATGATGGCAAATACCAAATCTAACCCAGACCTCACCGGTGTTATCCACTACAATACTGATCGAATCTAGGTTGAATTGACTATTTCAGTATGGCACCACATTAATACGTGATCCTAACCAGAAAAAAAACCAGGATCTGTCCAACAAGTATGCGAAAAATGCGAAAGTATGTGCTAGATGATGGCAAATATCAAACCTAACCCAGACCTCACCGGTGTTATCCTCTAAAAGACTGATCGAATCTAGGTTGAATTGACTATTTCAGTGTGGGACCACATAACTACGTGATCCTGACTAGAAAAAAATCAGGATCTTGCCAACAAGTAAGCGAAAAATGCGAAAGTTTGAGCCAGATGATTGCAAATACCAGACGTAACACAGACATAACCGGCATCATCCTCTAAAATATTTATCGCAACCAGGTTGAAATGACAGTTTCGGTGGGATACCACATTACTACGTGATCCAAACCAGAAAAAACCCAGGATCTGACCAACAAGTATGCGAAAAATGCGAAAGTATGACCCAGATTATTGCAAATACCAGACCTAACACAAACCTAACCGGCGTTATCCTGTAAATTATTAATCGCAACCAGGTTTAATTGACTGTTTCAGTGTGGTACCACTTTACTACGTGATGCAAGCCAGGAAAAACACAGGATCTGGCCATTCAAGTATGCGAAAAATGTGAAAATATGAGCTAGATGATGGCAAATACCATAACTAACCCAGACATAACCGGCGTTCCCCTCCAAATTATTAATCGGAACCAGGTTTTATTGACTATTTCAGTGCGGTACCACATTACTACGTGATTCAAATCAGAAAAAGCCCAGGATCTGGCCTACGAGAATTTTTTTTTTTTTTTTTTTTTTTTGTCGTGGGGAAAATCTTCGAAAGACTCCCTCCCACCTCCTTGGGGAGAGGTGGGAGGGGTGTGTGGGATTCCCCGCGCCCGTACAACGACAGGCGCGGGACCTACCCACTAAAAACCCCACGGTGACACTTCGGCACGCTTTGGGAGGATACCGGGAATCGCTCGAAGCATTCTTCCGGTATCCTCCCCGTGCCCGCGCTTTCGCGCCCATCCCCCGGGGGGACAATCGGTCCCCCCAGTAGACACACTGCCTCATAGCGGCGGGACGGGGCCACTCCATCCCGCCGCTATCCGTCCCGGGGCCGCGTTTAGTGGCGGCTGCGAGCCCCAACTCGCAACCGCCCGCGACCCCGTTTCCACCCCTCGGCGGCCGGGCGTTCATGGCCGCACCAGACCGCCGAGGGTGCCTCCCCTTGCGTCGGACCGGTAGGGGGAGGCACTCCTACCCCCAACCGATCCGACCCGGCGCCGCCTGGCGGGAGGAGGGTCCCCTCAGGACCCCCCTCCCAGCCTAGGTCATCCGCCACGCCGAGGCGGCCGCCCGCGACGCCTCGCGACCGGGCGACGACCTCGGGCCACCGCACGAGCGCGAGCTTCAGCGCGCCGCTGAAGCTCGCGCTCCCTCCCCGCGGCCTCCTTCTGCAACATTACGTTCTCGCAGAAGGAGGCCACGGCCCTCCACTTCTCCTCGCTGCCGAGCATGGCGCGCACCACGCCCGGCAGCGAGACATCCCGCCCGACGACGCCGACCAGGACACGGCGCTCCCCCTCCCACGCGGGGCATACCTCCAGGGTATGATCCGCCGTGTCCTGCTCAGCGTCGCAGTGGCAGCAACGCGCCGTCGGCTCCTTCCCTATCCGGCACAGGTATCTTCCGAAGCTGCCATGCCCGGAAAATACCTGTGCCATCCGGTAGGTGAGGCTGCCATGGCCTCTGTCCAGCCACTCCTTCAGGAGTGGCCGAACCGCCCCGACAGTCCGGTGCCCCGCGGTTGGCAGAGCCAGCCGCTCCTGCCACGCGAGCAACACGGACTGCCGGGCCTGGCGCTTCAAATCGCCCCAAGCAGGTTCCTGCCCGCCCGGGACCGCCCCCACCCCCGCGCGACGGTCGACGCGGTGCCGGTACATCACCGCGTGCGACCGCGCGAGCAGGTCCATGGGCGGCATCCCCGCTAGAACCGTCGCCGCCTCATGTGACATGGTCCGATACCCGCGGACGACCCTGAGCGCCATGCGCCTCTGCACCCGACGCAGCATAGTCATGCTGCGCCGGGAGGCAGCCAGATCGTCCGCCCAGACGGGGGCCCCGTATAGGGCCACCGACTGGACCATTGCCACATAGAGGCGACGAACTCGGCCCGCCGGGCCCCCCAGGTTGGGCAGGATCCGGCCCAGAGCCGCAACCATCCTTTCCAACCGGGGGACCAGGCAGCGGAAATGCTCCTCGAAACGCCAGTGGCTATCGAGGATCAGCCCTAGATACCTGATCTGGGGCTTCACCTCGATGTCAGCCCCACCCACCCGGATCAGAGGGGGTGGCGGATCCTGCCGAGGTGAATGAAACGCAATCACCTCGGTCTTATGGACCGCCACCGTCATCCCCATCCCCCTGATCCGGTCGACGACGCGTTGCGACCCCTCCTCCGCGCGACGCATGGCCCTCCCCCAGTGCGCCCCGACGGCCAGCACCAGTGTGTCATCCGCATAACACACCGTGCTGACGCCGTCGGGGAGGCCGGCCCGCAACACCGAGTCGTACGCGATGTTCCACAGGAGTGGCCCGAGGACCGACCCCTGCGGAACACCGCAGTACACCTCCCTCCGCATATCACCATCCCGGCCCGGATACTCGATCCACCTGCCGCGGAGATAATCCCCGACGACCGCACTGAGACAAGGGGGGACCCGATGATATTCGAGTCCCCTCCTTATCTCTTCCCAGGGGAGGGTGTTAAAGGCATTGGCAATATCCAAGGATATTGCCAATGCCACCCCTCCCCGGGTGGCCTACGAGAATGAGAAAAATGCGAAAGTATGACGCAGATGATTGCAAATACCAGACCTAACCCAGGCATAATCTGCGTTATCCTATAAAATATTAATCGCAACCAGGTTTAATTGACGGGTTCAGTGTGGTACCACACTACTACGTTATTCAAATCAGAAAAAGCGCAGGATCTGGCCAACAAGTATACCAAAAATGCGGAAGTATGAGGAAGATGATTGCAAATACCAGACGTAACCCAGACGTAACCGGTGTTACCCTCTAAAATATTGATCGAACCCAGGTTGATTTGACTATTTCAGTGTGGTACCACTTTAATACGTGATTCTAACCAGACAGAAGCCCAGGATCTGGCCAACAAGTATGCGAAAGATGCGAAAGTATGAGCCAGATGATTGCAAATACCATAACTAACGCAGACCTA
Organism: Colletes latitarsis; assembly: GCF_051014445.1. NCBI lineage: Eukaryota > Metazoa > Arthropoda > Insecta > Hymenoptera > Colletidae > Colletes > Colletes latitarsis. Next base: position 7,381,579 of record NC_135137.1, read on the forward strand.
ACCAGCGTTATCCTCTAAAATATTAATCGGAACAAGGTTTAATTGACTGTGTTAGTGTTGTACCACTTTACTACGTGATCCCAACCAGAAAAAGGACAGGATCTGGCCATTAAGGTATGCGAAAAATGCGAAAGTATGAGGCAGATTATTGCAAATACCAGACGCAACCCAGACCTTACCGGTATTATCCTCCAAAATATTAATCGCAACCAGGTTGAAATGACTGTTTCGGTGTGGTACCACATTACTACGTGATCCGAACCAGAAAAAACCCAGGATCTGACCAACAAGTATGCGAAAAATGCGAAAGTATGAGGCAGATGATTGCAAATACCAGACCTAACACAAACCTAAACGGTGTTATCCTCTAAAGTCTTGATCAAATCCAGGTTCAATTGACTGTTTCGATGTGGTACCACATTACTACGCGATCGAAATCAGAAATGGCCCAGGATCTGGCCATTCAAGTATGCGAAAAATGTGAAAGTATGAGGCAGATGATTGCAAATACCAGACCTAACCCAGACCTAACCGTTGTTATCCTCTATTGTCTTGATCAAATCCATGTTTAATTGACTGTTTCGCTGTGGTACCACGTTAATACGTGATCCTAACCAGAAAAAAACCCAGGATCTGGCCAACAAGTATGCGAAAAATGCGAAAGTATGAGCCAGATGTTTTCAAGTACCAGACCTGACCCAGATGTAACCGGCGTTATCCTATAAAATATTAATCGCAACCAGGTTGAATTGACTGTCTCAGTGTGGTACCACATTGATACGTGATCTTATCCACAAAAAGACCAAGGATCTGGCCAACAAGTATGCGAAAAATTCGAAAGTATGAGCTAGATGATGACAAATACCAAACCTAACCCAGACCTCACCGGTGTTATCCTCTAAAATACTGATCGAATCTCGGTTGAATTGACAATTTCAGTGTGGCACCACATTAATACGCGATCCTAACCAGAAAAAAAACTAGGATCTGGCCAACAAGTATGCGAAAAATGCGAAAGTATGAGGTAGATGACTGCATATACCAGACGTTACCCAGATATAACCGGTGTTATCCTCTATAGTCTTGATCAAATCCAGGTTTAATTGACTGTTTCGGTGTGGTACCACATTACTACGCGATCCAAATCAGAAAGGGCCCAGGATATGGCCATTCAAGTATGCGAAAAATGCGAAAGTATGAGCTAGATGATGGCAAATACCATACCTAACCCAGACATAACCGGCATTATCCTCTAATATATTAATGCCAACCAGGTATCATTGACTGTTTCGGTGTGGGACCACATTACTACGTGATCCTGACTAGAAAAAGACTCAGGATCTTGCCAACAAGTATGCGAAAAATGCGAAAGTATGAGCTAGATGATTGCTAATACCAGACGTAACCCAGACCTAACCGGTATTGTCCTCTAAAATATTAATCGCAACCAGGTTTAAATGACAGTTTCGGTGTGGTACCACATTACTGCGTGATCCAAATCTGAAGAAACCCAGGATCTGGCCAACAAGTATGCGAAAAATGCGAAAGTATGAGGCAGATGATTGCAAATACCAGACCTAACACAAACCTAAACGGTGTTATCCTCTAAAGTCTTGATCAAATCCAGGTTCAATTGACTGTTTCGATGTGGTACCACATTACTACGCGATCGAAATCAGAAATGGCCCAGGATCTGGCCATTCAAGTATGCGAAAAATGTGAAAGTATGAGGCAGATGATTGCAAATACCAGACCTAACCCAGACCTAACCGTTGTTATCCTCTATTGTCTTGATCAAATCCATGTTTAATTGACTGTTTCGCTGTGGTACCACGTTAATACGTGATCCTAACCAGAAAAAAAACCAGGATCTGTCCAACAAGTATGCGAAAAATGCGAAAGTATGTGCTAGATGATGGCAAATATCAAACCTAACCCAGACCTCACCGGTGTTATCCTCTAAAAGACTGATCGAATCTAGGTTGAATTGACTATTTCAGTGTGGCACCACATTAATACGTGATCCTGTCCAGAAAAAACCCAGGATCTGACCAACAAGTATGCGAAAAATGCGAAAGTATGAGCCAGATGATTGCAAATACCAGAACTAACCCAGACATAACCGGTGTTACCCTCTAAAGTCTTGATCAGATCCAGGTTTAATTGACTGTTTCGGTGTGGTACCACATTACTACGCGATCCAAATCAGAAAAGGCCCAGGATATGGCCATTCAAGTATGCGAAAAATGCGAAAGTATGAGCTAGATGATGGCAAATACCATACCTAACCCAGACATAACCGGCGTTATCCTCTAAAATATTAATTCCAACCAGATGTCATTGGCTGTTTCGGTGTGGGACCACATAACTACGTGATCCTGACTAGAAAAAAATCAGGATCTTGCCAACAAGTAAGCGAAAAATGCGAAAGTTTGAGCCAGATGATTGCAAATACCAGACGTAACACAGACATAACCGGCATCATCCTCTAAAATATTTATCGCAACCAGGTTGAAATGACAGTTTCGGTGGGATACCACATTACTACGTGATCCAAACCAGAAAAAACCCAGGATCTGACCAACAAGTATGCGAAAAATGCGAAAGTATGACCCAGATTATTGCAAATACCAGACCTAACACAAACCTAACCGGCGTTATCCTGTAAATTATTAATCGCAACCAGGTTTAATTGACTATTTCAGTGCGGTACCACATTACTACGTGATTCAAATCAGAAAAAGCCCAGGATCTGGCCTACGAGAATGAGAAAAATGCGAAAGTATGACGCAGATGATTGCAAATACCAGACCTAACCCAGGCATAATCTGCGTTATCCTATAAAATATTAATCGCAACCAGGTTTAATTGACGGGTTCAGTGTGGTACCACACTACTACGTTATTCAAATCAGAAAAAGCGCAGGATCTGGCCAACAAGTATACCAAAAATGCGGAAGTATGAGGAAGATGATTGCAAATACCAGACGTAACCCAGACCTAACCGGTATTGTCCTCTAAAATATTAATCGCAACCAGGTTTAAATGACAGTTTCGGTGTGGTACCACATTACTGCGTGATCCAAATCTGAAGAAACCCAGGATCTGGCCAACAAGTATGCGAAAAATGCGAAAGTATGAGCCAGATGATTGCAAATACCATAACTAACGCAGACCTAACCAGCGTTATCCTCTAAAATATTAATCGGAACAAGGTTTAATTGACTGTGTTAGTGTTGTACCACTTTACTACGTGATCCCAACCAGAAAAAGGACAGGATCTGGCCATTCAGGTATGCGAAAAATGCGAAAGTATGAGGCAGATTATTGCAAATACCAGACGCAACCCAGACCTTACCGGTATTATCCTCCAAAATATTAATCGCAACCAGGTTGAAATGACTGTTTCGGTGTGGTACCACATTACTACGTGATCCGAACCAGAAAAAACCCAGGATCTGACCAACAAGTATGCGAAAAATGCGAAAGTATGAGGCAGATGATTGCAAATACCAGACCTAACACAAACCTAAACGGTGTTATCCTCTAAAGTCTTGATCAAATCCAGGTTCAATTGACTGTTTCGATGTGGTACCACATTACTACGCGATCGAAATCAGAAATGGCCCAGGATCTGGCCATTCAAGTATGCGAAAAATGTGAAAGTATGAGGCAGATGATTGCAAATACCAGACCTAACCCAGACCTAACCGTTGTTATCCTCTATTGTCTTGATCAAATCCATGTTTAATTGACTGTTTCGCTGTGGTACCACGTTAATACGTGATCCTAACCAGAAAAAAACCCAGGATCTGGCCAACAAGTATGCGAAAAATGCGAAAGTATGAGCCAGATGTTTTCAAGTACCAGACCTGACCCAGATGTAACCGGCGTTATCCTATAAAATATTAATCGCAACCAGGTTGAATTGACTGTCTCAGTGTGGTACCACATTGATACGTGATCTTATCCACAAAAAGACCAAGGATCTGGCCAACAAGTATGCGAAAAATTCGAAAGTATGAGCTAGATGATGACAAATACCAAACCTAACCCAGACCTCACCGGTGTTATCCTCTAAAATACTGATCGAATCTCGGTTGAATTGACAATTTCAGTGTGGCACCACATTAATACGCGATCCTAACCAGAAAAAAAACTAGGATCTGGCCAACAAGTATGCGAAAAATGCGAAAGTATGAGGTAGATGACTGCATATACCAGACGTTACCCAGATATAACCGGTGTTATCCTCTATAGTCTTGATCAAATCCAGGTTTAATTGACTGTTTCGGTGTGGTACCACATTATTACGCGATCCAAATCAGAAAAGGCCCAGGATATGGCCATTCAAGTATGCGAAAAATGCGAAAGTATGAGCTAGATGATGGCAAATACCATACCTAACCCAGACATAACCGGCATTATCCTCTAATATATTAATGCCAACCAGGTATCATTGACTGTTTCGGTGTGGGACCACATTACTACGTGATCCTGACTAGAAAAAGACTCAGGATCTTGCCAACAAGTATGCGAAAAATGCGAAAGTATGAGCTAGATGATTGCTAACACCAGACGTAACCCAGACCTAACCGGTATTGTCCTCTAAAATATTAATCGCAACCAGGTTTAAATGACAGTTTCGGTGTGGTACCACATTAATACGTGATCCAAACCAGGAAAAACACAGGATCTGACCAACAAGTATGCGAAAAATGCGAAAGTAGGAGACAGATTACTGCAAATACCAGACCTAACACAAACCTAACAGGCGTTATCCCCTAAAAATGTTAATCACAACCAGGTTTAAATGACTGCTTCGGCGTGGTACCACATTACTGCGTGATCCAAATCTGAAGAAACCCAGGATCTGGCCAACAAGTATGCGAAAAATGTGAGAGTATGAGCCAGATGTTTGCAATTACCAGACCTAACCCAGATATATCCGGCGTTATCCTATAAAATATTGATTGAATCCAGGTTGAATTGACTATTTCACTGTGGCACCACATTAATACGAGATCCTAACCAGAAAAAACCCAGGATCTGGCCATTCAAGTATGCGAAAAATGCGAAAGTATGAGCCTGATGATTGCAAATACCAGAACAATCCCAGACATAACTGACGTTATCCTATAAAATATTAATTGCAACCAGGTTTAATTGACTGTATCAGTGTGGTACCACATTACTACGTGATTCAAATCAGAAAAAGCCCAGGATCTAGCCAACAAGTATACCAAAAATGCGAAAGTATGAGGAAGATGATTGCAAATACCAGACGTAACCCAGACCTAACCGGTGTTATCCTCTATTGTCTTGATCAAATCCATGTATAATTGACTGTTTCGGTGTGGTACCACATTACTACGCGATCCAAATCAGAAAAGGCCCAGGATCTGGCCATTCAAGTATGCGAAAAATGTGAAAGTATGAGCCTGATGATTGCAAATACCAGACGTAACCCAGACATAACCGGTGTTATCCTCTAAAGTATTAATCCCAACCAGGTATAATTGAGTGTTTCGGTGTGGGACCACATTACTACGTGATCCTGACTAGAAAAAACCTCAGGATCTTGCCAACAAGTATGCGAAAAATGCGAAAGTATGAGCCAGATGATTGCAAATACCAGACATAACATAAACCTATACGGTGTTATCCTGTATAGCATTGATCAAATCCTGGTTTGATTGACGGTTTCAGTGTGGTACCTCATTACTACGTGATTCAAATCAGAAAAAGCCCAGGATCTGGCCAACAGGAATGAGAAAGATGCGAAAGTATGAGCCAGATGATTACAAATACCAGACCTAACCCAGGGATAACCGGCGTTATCCCCTGAAATATTAATCGGAACCAGGTTTAATTGACTGTTTCGGTGTGGTACCACATTACTACCTGATTCAAATCAGAAAAAGCCCAGGATCTGGCCAACGAGAATGAGAAAAATGCGAATGTATGAGGCAGATGATTGCAAATACCAGACCTAAACCAGGCATAATCTGCGTAATCCTCTAAATTATTAATCGCAACCAGGTTGAAATGACTGTTTCGGTGTGGTACCACATTACTACGTGATCCAAACCAGAAAAATCCCAGGATCTGACCAACAAGTATGCGAAAAATGCGAAAGTATAAGCCAGATGATTGCAAATACCAGACCTAACCCAGACATAACAAGCGTTATCCTCTAAAATATTAATCGGAACAAGGTTTAATTGACTGTTTTTGTGTTGTACCACTTTACTACGTGATCCAAACCAGAAAAAGGACAGGATCTGGCTATTTAAGTATGTGAAAAGTGCGAAAGTATGAGCCTGATGATTGCAAATACCAGAACTACCCCAGACATAACTCGCGTTATCCTATAAAATATTAATCGCAACCAGGTTTAATTGGCGGTTTCAGTGTGGTACCACACTACTACGTTATTCAAATCGGAAAAAGCGCAGGATCTGGCCAACAAGTATACCAAAAATGCGAAAGTATCAGGAAGATGATTGCAAATACCAGACGTAACCCAGACCTAACCGGTATTATCCTCTAAAATATTGATCGAACCCAGGTTGATTTGACTATTTCAGTGTGGTACCACTTTAATACGTGATTCTAACCAGACAGAAACCCAGGATCTGGCCAACAAGTATGCGAAAGATGCGAAAGTATGAGGCAGATGATTGCAAATACCAGACCTAACACAAACCTAAACGGTGTTATCCTCTAAAGTCTTGATCAAATCCAGGTTCAATTGACTGTTTCGATGTGGTACCACATTACTACGCGATCCAAATCAGAAAAGGCCCAGGATCTGGCCATTCAAGTATGCGAAACATGTGAAAGTATGTGCCGGATGATTGCAAATACCAGAACTATCCCATACATAACAGGCGTTATCCTATAAAATATTAATCGCAACTAGGTTTAAATGACCGTTTCGGCGTGGTACGACATTACTACGTGATCCAAACCAGGAATAACCCAGGATCTCACCAACAAGTATGCGAAAAATGCGAAAGTATGAGCCAGATGATTGCAAATACCAGACCTAACACAAACCCATACGGTGTTATTCTCTAAAGCATTGATCAAATCCTGGTTTGATTGACGGTTTCAGTGTGTACCACATTACTACGTGATTCAAATCAGAAAAAGCCCAGGTTCTGGCCAACAAGAATGAGAAAAATGCGAAGGCATGAGCCAGAAGATTACAAATACCAGACCTAACCCAGAGATAACCGGCGTTATCCTCTAAAATATTAAACGGAACCAGGTTTAATTGACTGTTTCGGTGTGGAACCACATTTCTACGTGATCCAAACGTGAAAAAGCCCAGGATCTGGCCATTCAAGTATGCGAAAAATGCGAAATTATGAGCTAGATAACTGCAAATACCATAACTAACCCAGACATAAACGGCGTTATCCTCTAAAATATTAATCCTAACCAGGTATAATTGACTGTTTCACTGTGGTACCACATTACTACGCGATCCAAATCGGAAAAGGCCCAGGATCTGGCCATTCAAGTATGCGAAAAATATGAAAGTATGAGCTAGATGATGGCAAATACCATACCTAACCCAGACATAACCGGTGTTATCCTCTAAAGTATTAATCCCAACCAGGTATAATTGACTGTTTCGGTGTGGGACCACATTACTACGTGATCCTGACTAGAAAAAAACTCAGGATCTTGCCAACAAGTATGCGAAAAATGCGAAAGTATGAGCCAGATGATTGCAAATACCAGACCTAACATAAACCTATACGGTGTTATCCTCTAAAGCATTGATCAAATCCTGGTTTGATTGACGGTTTCAGTGTGGTACCTCATTACTACGTGATTCAAATCAGAAAAAGCCCAGGATCTGGCCAACAGGAATGAGAAAGATGCGAAAGTATGAGCCAGATGATTACAATTACCAGACCTAACCCAGGGATAACCGGCGTTATCCCCTGAAATATTAACCGGAACCAGGTTTAATTGACTGTTTCGGTGTGGTACCACATTACTACGTGTTTGAAATCAGAAAAAGCCCAGGATTTGGCCAACGAGAATGAGAAAAATGCGAAAGTATGAGGAAGATGATTGCAAATACCAGACGTAACCCAGACCTAACCGGTGTTATCCTCTATTGTCTTGATCAAATCCATGTAGAATTGACTGTTTCGGTGTGGTACCACATTACTACGCGATCCAAATCAGAAAAGGCCCAGGATCTGGCCATTCAGGTATGCGAAAAATGTGAAAGTATGAGCCTGATGATTGCAAATACCAGAACTAACCCAGACATAACCAGCGTTATCCTCTAAAATATTAATCGGAACAAGGTTTAATTGACCGTTCCAGTGTGCTACCCCTTTACTACGTGATCCAAACCAGAAAAAGGACAGGATCTGGCCATTCAAGTATGCGAAAAATGCGAAAGTATGAGGAAGATGACTGCAAATACCAGACGTAACCCAGACCTAACCGGTGTTAGCCTCTAAAATATTAATCGCAACCAGGTTGAAATGACTGTTTCGGTGTGGTACCACATTACTACGTGATCCGAACCAGAAAAAACCCAGGATCTGACCAACAAGTATGCGAAAAATGCGAAAGTATGAGGCAGATGATTGCAAATACCAGACCTAACACAAACCTAAACGGTGTTATCCTCTAAAGTCTTGATCAAATCCAGGTTCAATTGACTGTTTCGATGTGGTACCACATTACTACGCGATCGAAATCAGAAATGGCCCAGGATCTGGCCATTCAAGTATGCGAAAAATGTGAAAGTATGAGGCAGATGATTGCAAATACCAGACCTAACCCAGACCTAACCGTTGTTATCCTCTATTGTCTTGATCAAATCCATGTTTAATTGACTGTTTCGCTGTGGTACCACGTTAATACGTGATCCTAACCAGAAAAAAAACCAGGATCTGTCCAACAAGTATGCGAAAAATGCGAAAGTATGTGCTAGATGATGGCAAATATCAAACCTAACCCAGACCTCACCGGTGTTATCCTCTAAAAGACTGATCGAATCTAGGTTGAATTGACTATTTCAGTGTGGCACCACATTAATACGTGATCCTGTCCAGAAAAAACCCAGGATCTGACCAACAAGTATGCGAAAAATGCGAAAGTATGAGCCAGATGATTGCAAATACCAGAACTAACCCAGACATAACCGGTGTTACCCTCTAAAGTCTTGATCAGATCCAGGTTTAATTGACTGTTTCGGTGTGGTACCACATTACTACGCGATCCAAATCAGAAAAGGCCCAGGATATGGCCATTCAAGTATGCGAAAAATGCGAAAGTATGAGCTAGATGATGGCAAATACCATACCTAACCCAGACATAACCGGCGTTATCCTCTAAAATATTAATTCCAACCAGATGTCATTGACTGTTTCGGTGTGGGACCACATAACTACGTGATCCTGACTAGAAAAAAATCAGGATCTTGCCAACAAGTAAGCGAAAAATGCGAAAGTTTGAGCCAGATGATTGCAAATACCAGACGTAACACAGACATAACCGGCATCATCCTCTAAAATATTTATCGCAACCAGGTTGAAATGACAGTTTCGGTGGGATACCACATTACTACGTGATCCAAACCAGAAAAAACCCAGGATCTGACCAACAAGTATGCGAAAAATGCGAAAGTATGACCCAGATTATTGCAAATACCAGACCTAACACAAACCTAACCGGCGTTATCCTGTAAATTATTAATCGCAACCAGGTTTAATTGACTATTTCAGTGCGGTACCACATTACTACGTGATTCAAATCAGAAAAAGCCCAGGATCTGGCCTACGAGAATGAGAAAAATGCGAAAGTATGACGCAGATGATTGCAAATACCAGACCTAACCCAGGCATAATCTGCGTTATCCTATAAAATATTAATCGCAACCAGGTTTAATTGACGGGTTCAGTGTGGTACCACACTACTACGTTATTCAAATCAGAAAAAGCGCAGGATCTGGCCAACAAGTATACCAAAAATGCGGAAGTATGAGGAAGATGATTGCAAATACCAGACGTAACCCAGACCTAACCGGTATTGTCCTCTAAAATATTAATCGCAACCAGGTTTAAATGACAGTTTCGGTGTGGTACCACATTACTGCGTGATCCAAATCTGAAGAAACCCAGGATCTGGCCAACAAGTATGCGAAAAATGCGAAAGTATGAGCCAGATGATTGCAAATACCATAACTAACGCAGACCTAACCAGCGTTATCCTCTAAAATATTAATCGGAACAAGGTTTAATTGACTGTGTTAGTGTTGTACCACTTTACTACGTGATCCCAACCAGAAAAAGGACAGGATCTGGCCATTCAGGTATGCGAAAAATGCGAAAGTATGAGGCAGATTATTGCAAATACCAGACGCAACCCAGACTTTACCGGTATTATCCTCCAAAATATTAATCGCAACCAGGTTGAAATGACTGTTTCGGTGTGGTACCACATTACTACGTGATCCGAACCAGAAAAAACCCAGGATCTGACCAACAAGTATGCGAAAAATGCGAAAGTATGAGGCAGATGATTGCAAATACCAGACCTAACACAAACCTAAACGGTGTTATCCTCTAAAGTCTTGATCAAATCCAGGTTCAATTGACTGTTTCGATGTGGTACCACATTACTACGCGATCGAAATCAGAAATGGCCCAGGATCTGGCCATTCAAGTATGCGAAAAATGTGAAAGTATGAGGCAGATGATTGCAAATACCAGACCTAACCCAGACCTAACCGTTGTTATCCTCTATTGTCTTGATCAAATCCATGTTTAATTGACTGTTTCGCTGTGGTACCACGTTAATACGTGATCCTAACCAGAAAAAAACCCAGGATCTGGCCAACAAGTATGCGAAAAATGCGAAAGTATGAGCCAGATGTTTTCAAGTACCAGACCTGACCCAGATGTAACCGGCGTTATCCTATAAAATATTAATCGCAACCAGGTTGAATTGACTGTCTCAGTGTGGTACCACATTGATACGTGATCTTATCCACAAAAAGACCAAGGATCTGGCCAACAAGTATGCGAAAAATTCGAAAGTATGAGCTAGATGATGACAAATACCAAACCTAACCCAGACCTCACCGGTGTTATCCTCTAAAATACTGATCGAATCTCGGTTGAATTGACAATTTCAGTGTGGCACCACATTAATACGCGATCCTAACCAGAAAAAAAACTAGGATCTGGCCAACAAGTATGCGAAAAATGCGAAAGTATGAGGTAGATGACTGCATATACCAGACGTTACCCAGATATAACCGGTGTTATCCTCTATAGTCTTGATCAAATCCAGGTTTAATTGACTGTTTCGGTGTGGTACCACATTATTACGCGATCCAAATCAGAAAAGGCCCAGGATATGGCCATTCAAGTATGCGAAAAATGCGAAAGTATGAGCTAGATGATGGCAAATACCATACCTAACCCAGACATAACCGGCATTATCCTCTAATATATTAATGCCAACCAGGTATCATTGACTGTTTCGGTGTGGGACCACATTACTACGTGATCCTGACTAGAAAAAGACTCAGGATCTTGCCAACAAGTATGCGAAAAATGCGAAAGTATGAGCTAGATGATTGCTAATACCAGACGTAACCCAGACCTAACCGGTATTGTCCTCTAAAATATTAATCGCAACCAGGTTTAAATGACAGTTTCGGTGTGGTACCACATTAATACGTGATCCAAACCAGGAAAAACACAGGATCTGACCAACAAGTATGCGAAAAATGCGAAAGTAGGAGACAGATTATTGCAAATACCAGACCTAACACAAACCTAACAGGCGTTATCCCCTAAAAATGTTAATCACAACCAGGTTTAAATGACTGCTTCGGCGTGGTACCACATTACTGCGTGATCCAAATCTGAAGAAACCCAGGATCTGGCCAACAAGTATGCGAAAAATGTGAAAGTATGAGCCAGATGTTTGCAATTACCAGACCTAACCCAGATATATCCGGCGTTATCCTATAAAATATTGATTGAATCCAGGTTGAATTGACTATTTCACTGTGGCACCACATTAATACGAGATCCTAACCAGAAAAAACCCAGGATCTGGCCATTCAAGTATGCGAAAAATGCGAAAGTATGAGCCTGATGATTGCAAATACCAGAACAATCCCAGACATAACTGACGTTATCCTATAAAATATTAATTGCAACCAGGTTTAATTGACTGTATCAGTGTGGTACCACATTACTACGTGATTCAAATCAGAAAAAGCCCAGGATCTAGCCAACAAGTATACCAAAAATGCGAAAGTATGAGGAAGATGATTGCAAATACCAGACGTAACCCAGACCTAACCGGTGTTATCCTCTATTGTCTTGATCAAATCCATGTATAATTGACTGTTTCGGTGTGGTACCACATTACTACGCGATCCAAATCAGAAAAGGCCCAGGATCTGGCCATTCAAGTATGCGAAAAATGTGAAAGTATGAGCCTGATGATTGCAAATACCAGACGTAACCCAGACATAACCGGTGTTATCCTCTAAAGTATTAATCCCAACCAGGTATAATTGAGTGTTTCGGTGTGGGACCACATTACTACGTGATCCTGACTAGAAAAAACCTCAGGATCTTGCCAACAAGTATGCGAAAAATGCGAAAGTATGAGCCAGATGATTGCAAATACCAGACATAACATAAACCTATACGGTGTTATCCTGTATAGCATTGACCAAATCCTGGTTTGATTGACGGTTTCAGTGTGGTACCACATTACTACGTGATTCAAATCAGAAAAAGCCCAGGATCTGGCCAACAAGAATGAGAAAGATGCGAAAGTATGAGCCAGATGATTACAAATACCAGACCTAACCCAGGGATAACCGGCGTTATCCCCTGAAATATTAATCGGAACCAGGTTTAATTGACTGTTTCGGTGTGGTACCACATTACTACCTGATTCAAATCAGAAAAAGCCCAGGATCTGGCCAACGAGAATGAGAAAAATGCGAATGTATGAGGCAGATGATTGCAAATACCAGACCTAAACCAGGCATAATCTGCGTAATCCTCTAAATTATTAATCGCAACCAGGTTGAAATGACTGTTTCGGTGTGGTACCACATTACTACGTGATCCAAACCAGAAAAATCCCAGGATCTGACCAACAAGTATGCGAAAAATGCGAAAGTATAAGCCAGATGATTGCAAATACCAGACCTAACCCAGACATAACAAGCGTTATCCTCTAAAATATTAATCGGAACAAGGTTTAATTGACTGTTTTTGTGTTGTACCACTTTACTACGTGATCCAAACCAGAAAAAGGACAGGATCTGGCTATTTAAGTATGTGAAAAGTGCGAAAGTATGAGCCTGATGATTGCAAATACCAGAACTACCCCAGACATAACTCGCGTTATCCTATAAAATATTAATCGCAACCAGGTTTAATTGGCGGTTTCAGTGTGGTACCACACTACTACGTTATTCAAATCGGAAAAAGCGCAGGATCTGGCCAACAAGTATACCAAAAATGCGAAAGTATCAGGAAGATGATTGCAAATACCAGACGTAACCCAGACCTAACCGGTATTATCCTCTAAAATATTGATCGAACCCAGGTTGATTTGACTATTTCAGTGTGGTACCACTTTAATACGTGATTCTAACCAGACAGAAACCCAGGATCTGGCCAACAAGTATGCGAAAGATGCGAAAGTATGAGGCAGATGATTGCAAATACCAGACCTAACACAAACCTAAACGGTGTTATCCTCTAAAGTCTTGATCAAATCCAGGTTCAATTGACTGTTTCGATGTGGTACCACATTACTACGCGATCCAAATCAGAAAAGGCCCAGGATCTGGCCATTCAAGTATGCGAAACATGTGAAAGTATGTGCCGGATGATTGCAAATACCAGAACTATCCCATACATAACAGGCGTTATCCTATAAAATATTAATCGCAACTAGGTTTAAATGACCGTTTCGGCGTGGTACGACATTACTACGTGATCCAAACCAGGAATAACCCAGGATCTCACCAACAAGTATGCGAAAAATGCGAAAGTATGAGCCAGATGATTGCAAATACCAGACCTAACACAAACCCATACGGTGTTATTCTCTAAAGCATTGATCAAATCCTGGTTTGATTGACGGTTTCAGTGTGTACCACATTACTACGTGATTCAAATCAGAAAAAGCCCAGGTTCTGGCCAACAAGAATGAGAAAAATGCGAAGGCATGAGCCAGAAGATTACAAATACCAGACCTAACCCAGAGATAACCGGCGTTATCCTCTAAAATATTAAACGGAACCAGGTTTAATTGACTGTTTCGGTGTGGAACCACATTTCTACGTGATCCAAACGTGAAAAAGCCCAGGATCTGGCCATTCAAGTATGCGAAAAATGCGAAATTATGAGCTAGATAACTGCAAATACCATAACTAACCCAGACATAAACGGCGTTATCCTCTAAAATATTAATCCTAACCAGGTATAATTGACTGTTTCACTGTGGTACCACATTACTACGCGATCCAAATCGGAAAAGGCCCAGGATCTGGCCATTCAAGTATGCGAAAAATATGAAAGTATGAGCTAGATGATGGCAAATACCATACCTAACCCAGACATAACCGGTGTTATCCTCTAAAGTATTAATCCCAACCAGGTATAATTGACTGTTTCGGTGTGGGACCACATTACTACGTGATCCTGACTAGAAAAAAACTCAGGATCTTGCCAACAAGTATGCGAAAAATGCGAAAGTATGAGCCAGATGATTGCAAATACCAGACCTAACATAAACCTATACGGTGTTATCCTCTAAAGCATTGATCAAATCCTGGTTTGATTGACGGTTTCAGTGTGGTACCTCATTACTACGTGATTCAAATCAGAAAAAGCCCAGGATCTGGCCAACAGGAATGAGAAAGATGCGAAAGTATGAGCCAGATGATTACAATTACCAGACCTAACCCAGGGATAACCGGCGTTATCCCCTGAAATATTAACCGGAACCAGGTTTAATTGACTGTTTCGGTGTGGTACCACATTACTACGTGTTTGAAATCAGAAAAAGCCCAGGATTTGGCCAACGAGAATGAGAAAAATGCGAAAGTATGAGGAAGATGATTGCAAATACCAGACGTAACCCAGACCTAACCGGTGTTATCCTCTATTGTCTTGATCAAATCCATGTAGAATTGACTGTTTCGGTGTGGTACCACATTACTACGCGATCCAAATCAGAAAAGGCCCAGGATCTGGCCATTCAGGTATGCGAAAAATGTGAAAGTATGAGCCTGATGATTGCAAATACCAGAACTAACCCAGACATAACCAGCGTTATCCTCTAAAATATTAATCGGAACAAGGTTTAATTGACCGTTCCAGTGTGCTACCCCTTTACTACGTGATCCAAACCAGAAAAAGGACAGGATCTGGCCATTCAAGTATGCGAAAAATGCGAAAGTATGAGGAAGATGACTGCAAATACCAGACGTAACCCAGACCTAACCGGTGTTAGCCTCTAAAATATTAATCGCAACCAGGTTGAAATGACTGTTTCGGTGTGGTACCACATTACTACGTGATCCGAACCAGAAAAAACCCAGGATCTGACCAACAAGTATGCGAAAAATGCGAAAGTATGAGGCAGATGATTGCAAATACCAGACCTAACACAAACCTAAACGGTGTTATCCTCTAAAGTCTTGATCAAATCCAGGTTCAATTGACTGTTTCGATGTGGTACCACATTACTACGCGATCGAAATCAGAAATGGCCCAGGATCTGGCCATTCAAGTATGCGAAAAATGTGAAAGTATGAGGCAGATGATTGCAAATACCAGACCTAACCCAGACCTAACCGTTGTTATCCTCTATTGTCTTGATCAAATCCATGTTTAATTGACTGTTTCGCTGTGGTACCACGTTAATACGTGATCCTAACCAGAAAAAAAACCAGGATCTGTCCAACAAGTATGCGAAAAATGCGAAAGTATGTGCTAGATGATGGCAAATATCAAACCTAACCCAGACCTCACCGGTGTTATCCTCTAAAAGACTGATCGAATCTAGGTTGAATTGACTATTTCAGTGTGGCACCACATTAATACGTGATCCTGTCCAGAAAAAACCCAGGATCTGACCAACAAGTATGCGAAAAATGCGAAAGTATGAGCCAGATGATTGCAAATACCAGAACTAACCCAGACATAACCGGTGTTACCCTCTAAAGTCTTGATCAGATCCAGGTTTAATTGACTGTTTCGGTGTGGTACCACATTACTACGCGATCCAAATCAGAAAAGGCCCAGGATATGGCCATTCAAGTATGCGAAAAATGCGAAAGTATGAGCTAGATGATGGCAAATACCATACCTAACCCAGACATAACCGGCGTTATCCTCTAAAATATTAATTCCAACCAGATGTCATTGACTGTTTCGGTGTGGGACCACATAACTACGTGATCCTGACTAGAAAAAAATCAGGATCTTGCCAACAAGTAAGCGAAAAATGCGAAAGTTTGAGCCAGATGATTGCAAATACCAGACGTAACACAGACATAACCGGCATCATCCTCTAAAATATTTATCGCAACCAGGTTGAAATGACAGTTTCGGTGGGATACCACATTACTACGTGATCCAAACCAGAAAAAACCCAGGATCTGACCAACAAGTATGCGAAAAATGCGAAAGTATGACCCAGATTATTGCAAATACCAGACCTAACACAAACCTAACCGGCGTTATCCTGTAAATTATTAATCGCAACCAGGTTTAATTGACTATTTCAGTGCGGTACCACATTACTACGTGATTCAAATCAGAAAAAGCCCAGGATCTGGCCTACGAGAATGAGAAAAATGCGAAAGTATGACGCAGATGATTGCAAATACCAGACCTAACCCAGGCATAATCTGCGTTATCCTATAAAATATTAATCGCAACCAGGTTTAATTGACGGGTTCAGTGTGGTACCACACTACTACGTTATTCAAATCAGAAAAAGCGCAGGATCTGGCCAACAAGTATACCAAAAATGCGGAAGTATGAGGAAGATGATTGCAAATACCAGACGTAACCCAGACCTAACCGGTATTGTCCTCTAAAATATTAATCGCAACCAGGTTTAAATGACAGTTTCGGTGTGGTACCACATTACTGCGTGATCCAAATCTGAAGAAACCCAGGATCTGGCCAACAAGTATGCGAAAAATGCGAAAGTATGAGCCAGATGATTGCAAATACCATAACTAACGCAGACCTAACCAGCGTTATCCTCTAAAATATTAATCGGAACAAGGTTTAATTGACTGTGTTAGTGTTGTACCACTTTACTACGTGATCCCAACCAGAAAAAGGACAGGATCTGGCCATTCAGGTATGCGAAAAATGCGAAAGTATGAGGCAGATTATTGCAAATACCAGACGCAACCCAGACCTTACCGGTATTATCCTCCAAAATATTAATCGCAACCAGGTTGAAATGACTGTTTCGGTGTGGTACCACATTACTACGTGATCCGAACCAGAAAAAACCCAGGATCTGACCAACAAGTATGCGAAAAATGCGAAAGTATGAGGCAGATGATTGCAAATACCAGACCTAACACAAACCTAAACGGTGTTATCCTCTAAAGTCTTGATCAAATCCAGGTTCAATTGACTGTTTCGATGTGGTACCACATTACTACGCGATCGAAATCAGAAATGGCCCAGGATCTGGCCATTCAAGTATGCGAAAAATGTGAAAGTATGAGGCAGATGATTGCAAATACCAGACCTAACCCAGACCTAACCGTTGTTATCCTCTATTGTCTTGATCAAATCCATGTTTAATTGACTGTTTCGCTGTGGTACCACGTTAATACGTGATCCTAACCAGAAAAAAACCCAGGATCTGGCCAACAAGTATGCGAAAAATGCGAAAGTATGAGCCAGATGTTTTCAAGTACCAGACCTGACCCAGATGTAACTGGCGTTATCCTATAAAATATTAATCGCAACCAGGTTGAATTGACTGTCTCAGTGTGGTACCACATTGATACGTGATCTTATCCACAAAAAGACCAAGGATCTGGCCAACAAGTATGCGAAAAATTCGAAAGTATGAGCTAGATGATGACAAATACCAAACCTAACCCAGACCTCACCGGTGTTATCCTCTAAAATACTGATCGAATCTCGGTTGAATTGACAATTTCAGTGTGGCACCACATTAATACGCGATCCTAACCAGAAAAAAAACTAGGATCTGGCCAACAAGTATGCGAAAAATGCGAAAGTATGAGGTAGATGACTGCATATACCAGTCGTTACCCAGATATAACCGGTGTTATCCTCTATAGTCTTGATCAAATCCAGGTTTAATTGACTGTTTCGGTGTGGTACCACATTATTACGCGATCCAAATCAGAAAAGGCCCAGGATATGGCCATTCAAGTATGCGAAAAATGCGAAAGTATGAGCTAGATGATGGCAAATACCATACCTAACCCAGACATAACCGGCATTATCCTCTAATATATTAATGCCAACCAGGTATCATTGACTGTTTCGGTGTGGGACCACATTACTACGTGATCCTGACTAGAAAAAGACTCAGGATCTTGCCAACAAGTATGCGAAAAATGCGAAAGTATGAGCTAGATGATTGCTAATACCAGACGTAACCCAGACCTAACCGGTATTGTCCTCTAAAATATTAATCGCAACCAGGTTTAAATGACAGTTTCGGTGTGGTACCACATTAATACGTGATCCAAACCAGGAAAAACACAGGATCTGACCAACAAGTATGCGAAAAATGCGAAAGTAGGAGACAGATTATTGCAAATACCAGACCTAACACAAACCTAACAGGCGTTATCCCCTAAAAATGTTAATCACAACCAGGTTTAAATGACTGCTTCGGCGTGGTACCACATTACTGCGTGATCCAAATCTGAAGAAACCCAGGATCTGGCCAACAAGTATGCGAAAAATGTGAAAGTATGAGCCAGATGTTTGCAATTACCAGACCTAACCCAGATATATCCGGCGTTATCCTATAAAATATTGATTGAATCCAGGTTGAATTGACTATTTCACTGTGGCACCACATTAATACGAGATCCTAACCAGAAAAAACCCAGGATCTGGCCATTCAAGTATGCGAAAAATGCGAAAGTATGAGCCTGATGATTGCAAATACCAGAACAATCCCAGACATAACTGACGTTATCCTATAAAATATTAATTGCAACCAGGTTTAATTGACTGTATCAGTGTGGTACCACATTACTACGTGATTCAAATCAGAAAAAGCCCAGGATCTAGCCAACAAGTATACCAAAAATGCGAAAGTATGAGGAAGATGATTGCAAATACCAGACGTAACCCAGACCTAACCGGTGTTATCCTCTATTGTCTTGATCAAATCCATGTATAATTGACTGTTTCGGTGTGGTACCACATTACTACGCGATCCAAATCAGAAAAGGCCCAGGATCTGGCCATTCAAGTATGCGAAAAATGTGAAAGTATGAGCCTGATGATTGCAAATACCAGACGTAACCCAGACATAACCGGTGTTATCCTCTAAAGTATTAATCCCAACCAGGTATAATTGAGTGTTTCGGTGTGGGACCACATTACTACGTGATCCTGACTAGAAAAAACCTCAGGATCTTGCCAACAAGTATGCGAAAAATGCGAAAGTATGAGCCAGATGATTGCAAATACCAGACATAACATAAACCTATACGGTGTTATCCTGTATAGCATTGACCAAATCCTGGTTTGATTGACGGTTTCAGTGTGGTACCACATTACTACGTGATTCAAATCAGAAAAAGCCCAGGATCTGGCCAACAAGAATGAGAAAGATGCGAAAGTATGAGCCAGATGATTACAAATACCAGACCTAACCCAGGGATAACCGGCGTTATCCCCTGAAATATTAATCGGAACCAGGTTTAATTGACTGTTTCGGTGTGGTACCACATTACTACCTGATTCAAATCAGAAAAAGCCCAGGATCTGGCCAACGAGAATGAGAAAAATGCGAATGTATGAGGCAGATGATTGCAAATACCAGACCTAAACCAGGCATAATCTGCGTTATCCTATAAAATATTAATCGCAACCAGGTTTAATTGACGGGTTCAGTGTGGTACCACACTACTACGTTATTCAAATCAGAAAAAGCGCAGGATCTGGCCAACAAGTATACCAAAAATGCGGAAGTATGAGGAAGATGATTGCAAATACCAGACGTAACACAGACATAACCGGCATCATCCTCTAAAATATTTATCGCAACCAGGTTGAAATGACAGTTTCGGTGGGATACCACATTACTACGTGATCCAAACCAGAAAAAACCCAGGATCTGACCAACAAGTAAGCGAAAAATGCGAAAGTTTGAGCCAGATGATTGCAAATACCAGACGTAACACAGACATAACCGGCATCATCCTCTAAAATATTTATCGCAACCAGGTTGAAATGACAGTTTCGGTGGGATACCACATTACTACGTGATCCAAACCAGAAAAAACCCAGGATCTGACCAACAAGTATGCGAAAAATGCGAAAGTATGACCCAGATTATTGCAAATACCAGACCTAACACAAACCTAACCGGCGTTATCCTGTAAATTATTAATCGCAACCAGGTTTAATTGACTATTTCAGTGCGGTACCACATTACTACGTGATTCAAATCAGAAAAAGCCCAGGATCTGGCCTACGAGAATGAGAAAAATGCGAAAGTATGACGCAGATGATTGCAAATACCAGACCTAACCCAGGCATAATCTGCGTTATCCTATAAAATATTAATCGCAACCAGGTTTAATTGACGGGTTCAGTGTGGTACCACACTACTACGTTATTCAAATCAGAAAAAGCGCAGGATCTGGCCAACAAGTATACCAAAAATGCGGAAGTATGAGGAAGATGATTGCAAATACCAGACGTAACCCAGACCTAACCGGTATTGTCCTCTAAAATATTAATCGCAACCAGGTTTAAATGACAGTTTCGGTGTGGTACCACATTACTGCGTGATCCAAATCTGAAGAAACCCAGGATCTGGCCAACAAGTATGCGAAAAATGCGAAAGTATGAGCCAGATGATTGCAAATACCATAACTAACGCAGACCTAACCAGCGTTATCCTCTAAAATATTAATCGGAACAAGGTTTAATTGACTGTGTTAGTGTTGTACCACTTTACTACGTGATCCCAACCAGAAAAAGGACAGGATCTGGCCATTCAGGTATGCGAAAAATGCGAAAGTATGAGGCAGATTATTGCAAATACCAGACGCAACCCAGACCTTACCGGTATTATCCTCCAAAATATTAATCGCAACCAGGTTGAAATGACTGTTTCGGTGTGGTACCACATTACTACGTGATCCGAACCAGAAAAAACCCAGGATCTGACCAACAAGTATGCGAAAAATGCGAAAGTATGAGGCAGATGATTGCAAATACCAGACCTAACACAAACCTAAACGGTGTTATCCTCTAAAGTCTTGATCAAATCCAGGTTCAATTGACTGTTTCGATGTGGTACCACATTACTACGCGATCGAAATCAGAAATGGCCCAGGATCTGGCCATTCAAGTATGCGAAAAATGTGAAAGTATGAGGCAGATGATTGCAAATACCAGACCTAACCCAGACCTAACCGTTGTTATCCTCTATTGTCTTGATCAAATCCATGTTTAATTGACTGTTTCGCTGTGGTACCACGTTAATACGTGATCCTAACCAGAAAAAAACCCAGGATCTGGCCAACAAGTATGCGAAAAATGCGAAAGTATGAGCCAGATGTTTTCAAGTACCAGACCTGACCCAGATGTAACCGGCGTTATCCTATAAAATATTAATCGCAACCAGGTTGAATTGACTGTCTCAGTGTGGTACCACATTGATACGTGATCTTATCCACAAAAAGACCAAGGATCTGGCCAACAAGTATGCGAAAAATTCGAAAGTATGAGCTAGATGATGACAAATACCAAACCTAACCCAGACCTCACCGGTGTTATCCTCTAAAATACTGATCGAATCTCGGTTGAATTGACAATTTCAGTGTGGCACCACATTAATACGCGATCCTAACCAGAAAAAAAACTAGGATCTGGCCAACAAGTATGCGAAAAATGCGAAAGTATGAGGTAGATGACTGCATATACCAGACGTTACCCAGATATAACCGGTGTTATCCTCTATAGTCTTGATCAAATCCAGGTTTAATTGACTGTTTCGGTGTGGTACCACATTATTACGCGATCCAAATCAGAAAAGGCCCAGGATATGGCCATTCAAGTATGCGAAAAATGCGAAAGTATGAGCTAGATGATGGCAAATACCATACCTAACCCAGACATAACCGGCATTATCCTCTAATATATTAATGCCAACCAGGTATCATTGACTGTTTCGGTGTGGGACCACATTACTACGTGATCCTGACTAGAAAAAGACTCAGGATCTTGCCAACGAGTATGCGAAAAATGCGAAAGTATGAGCTAGATGATTGCTAATACCAGACGTAACCCAGACCTAACCGGTATTGTCCTCTAAAATATTAATCGCAACCAGGTTTAAATGACAGTTTCGGTGTGGTACCACATTAATACGTGATCCAAACCAGGAAAAACACAGGATCTGACCAACAAGTATGCGAAAAATGCGAAAGTAGGAGACAGATTATTGCAAATACCAGACCTAACACAAACCTAACAGGCGTTATCCCCTAAAAATGTTAATCACAACCAGGTTTAAATGACTGCTTCGGCGTGGTACCACATTACTGCGTGATCCAAATCTGAAGAAACCCAGGATCTGGCCAACAAGTATGCGAAAAATGTGAAAGTATGAGCCAGATGTTTGCAATTACCAGACCTAACCCAGATATATCCGGCGTTATCCTATAAAATATTGATTGAATCCAGGTTGAATTGACTATTTCACTGTGGCACCACATTAATACGAGATCCTAACCAGAAAAAACCCAGGATCTGGCCATTCAAGTATGCGAAAAATGCGAAAGTATGAGCCTGATGATTGCAAATACCAGAACAATCCCAGACATAACTGACGTTATCCTATAAAATATTAATTGCAACCAGGTTTAATTGACTGTATCAGTGTGGTACCACATTACTACGTGATTCAAATCAGAAAAAGCCCAGGATCTAGCCAACAAGTATACCAAAAATGCGAAAGTATGAGGAAGATGATTGCAAATACCAGACGTAACCCAGACCTAACCGGTGTTATCCTCTATTGTCTTGATCAAATCCATGTATAATTGACTGTTTCGGTGTGGTACCACATTACTACGCGATCCAAATCAGAAAAGGCCCAGGATCTGGCCATTCAAGTATGCGAAAAATGTGAAAGTATGAGCCTGATGATTGCAAATACCAGACGTAACCCAGACATAACCGGTGTTATCCTCTAAAGTATTAATCCCAACCAGGTATAATTGAGTGTTTCGGTGTGGGACCACATTACTACGTGATCCTGACTAGAAAAAACCTCAGGATCTTGCCAACAAGTATGCGAAAAATGCGAAAGTATGAGCCAGATGATTGCAAATACCAGACATAACATAAACCTATACGGTGTTATCCTGTATAGCATTGACCAAATCCTGGTTTGATTGACGGTTTCAGTGTGGTACCACATTATTACGTGATTCAAATCAGAAAAAGCCCAGGATCTGGCCAACAAGAATGAGAAAGATGCGAAAGTATGAGCCAGATGATTACAAATACCAGACCTAACCCAGGGATAACCGGCGTTATCCCCTGAAATATTAATCGGAACCAGGTTTAATTGACTGTTTCGGTGTGGTACCACATTACTACCTGATTCAAATCAGAAAAAGCCCAGGATCTGGCCAACGAGAATGAGAAAAATGCGAATGTATGAGGCAGATGATTGCAAATACCAGACCTAAACCAGGCATAATCTGCGTAATCCTCTAAATTATTAATCGCAACCAGGTTGAAATGACTGTTTCGGTGTGGTACCACATTACTACGTGATCCAAACCAGAAAAATCCCAGGATCTGACCAACAAGTATGCGAAAAATGCGAAAGTATAAGCCAGATGATTGCAAATACCAGACCTAACCCAGACATAACAAGCGTTATCCTCTAAAATATTAATCGGAACAAGGTTTAATTGACTGTTTTTGTGTTGTACCACTTTACTACGTGGTCCAAACCAGAAAAAGGACAGGATCTGGCTATTTAAGTATGTGAAAAGTGCGAAAGTATGAGCCTGATGATTGCAAATACCAGAACTACCCCAGACATAACTCGCGTTATCCTATAAAATATTAATCGCAACCAGGTTTAATTGGCGGTTTCAGTGTGGTACCACACTACTACGTTATTCAAATCGGAAAAAGCGCAGGATCTGGCCAACAAGTATACCAAAAATGCGAAAGTATCAGGAAGATGATTGCAAATACCAGACGTAACCCAGACCTAACCGGTATTATCCTCTAAAATATTGATCGAACCCAGGTTGATTTGACTATTTCAGTGTGGTACCACTTTAATACGTGATTCTAACCAGACAGAAATCCAGGATCTGGCCAACAAGTATGCGAAAGATGCGAAAGTATGAGGCAGATGATTGCAAATACCAGACCTAACACAAACCTAAACGGTGTTATCCTCTAAAGTCTTGATCAAATCCAGGTTCAATTGACTGTTTCGATGTGGTACCACATTACTACGCGATCCAAATCAGAAAAGGCCCAGGATCTGGCCATTCAAGTATGCGAAACATGTGAAAGTATGTGCCGGATGATTGCAAATACCAGAACTATCCCATACATAACAGGCGTTATCCTATAAAATATTAATCGCAACTAGGTTTAAATGACCGTTTCGGCGTGGTACGACATTACTACGTGATCCAAACCAGGAATAACCCAGGATCTCACCAACAAGTATGCGAAAAATGCGAAAGTATGAGCCAGATGATTGCAAATACCAGACCTAACACAAACCCATACGGTGTTATTCTCTAAAGCATTGATCAAATCCTGGTTTGATTGACGGTTTCAGTGTGTACCACATTACTACGTGATTCAAATCAGAAAAAGCCCAGGTTCTGGCCAACAAGAATGAGAAAAATGCGAAGGCATGAGCCAGAAGATTACAAATACCAGACCTAACCCAGAGATAACCGGCGTTATCCTCTAAAATATTAAACGGAACCAGGTTTAATTGACTGTTTCGGTGTGGAACCACATTTCTACGTGATCCAAACGTGAAAAAGCCCAGGATCTGGCCATTCAAGTATGCGAAAAATGCGAAATTATGAGCTAGATAACTGCAAATACCATAACTAACCCAGACATAAACGGCGTTATCCTCTAAAATATTAATCCTAACCAGGTATAATTGACTGTTTCACTGTGGTACCACATTACTACGCGATCCAAATCGGAAAAGGCCCAGGATCTGGCCATTCAAGTATGCGAAAAATATGAAAGTATGAGCTAGATGATGGCAAATACCATACCTAACCCAGACATAACCGGTGTTATCCTCTAAAGTATTAATCCCAACCAGGTATAATTGACTGTTTCGGTGTGGGACCACATTACTACGTGATCCTGACTAGAAAAAAACTCAGGATCTTGCCAACAAGTATGCGAAAAATGCGAAAGTATGAGCCAGATGATTGCAAATACCAGACCTAACATAAACCTATACGGTGTTATCCTCTAAAGCATTGATCAAATCCTGGTTTGATTGACGGTTTCAGTGTGGTACCTCATTACTACGTGATTCAAATCAGAAAAAGCCCAGGATCTGGCCAACAGGAATGAGAAAGATGCGAAAGTATGAGCCAGATGATTACAATTACCAGACCTAACCCAGGGATAACCGGCGTTATCCCCTGAAATATTAACCGGAACCAGGTTTAATTGACTGTTTCGGTGTGGTACCACATTACTACGTGTTTGAAATCAGAAAAAGCCCAGGATTTGGCCAACGAGAATGAGAAAAATGCGAATGTATGAGGCAGATGATTGCAAATACCAGACCTAACCCAGGCATAATCTGCGTAGTCCTCTAAATTATTAATCGCAACCAGGTTTAATTGACTGTTTCAGTGTGGTACCACTGTACGACGTGATCCAAACCAGAACAAGGACAGGATCTGGCCAACAAATATGCGAATAATGCGAAAGTATGAGGTAGATGATTGCAAATACCATAACTAACCCAGACATAACCGGCGTTATCCTATAAAATAATAATTGCAACCAGGTTTAATTGACTGTTTCAGTGTGGTATCACATTTATACGTGATCTTATCCAGAATGAGACCAAGGATCTGGCCAACAAGTATGCGAAAAATTCGAAAGTATGAGCTAGATGATGGCAAATGCCAAACCTAACCCAGGCCTCACCGGTGTTATCCACTAAAATACTGATCGAATCTAGGTTGAATTGACTATTTCAGTGTGGCACCACATTAATACGTGATCCTAACCAGAAAAAAAAAAGGATCTGGCCAACAAGTATGCGAAAAATGCGAAAGTATGAGGTAGATGACTGCAAATACCATAACTAACCCAGACATAACCGGCGTTATCCTCTAAAATATTAATCCCAACCAGGTATAATTGACTGTTTCGGTGTGGTACCACATTACTACGTGATCCAAACCTGAAAAAGCCCAGGATCTGGCCATTCAAGTATGCAAAAAATGCGAAATTATGAGCTAGATGATGACACATACCAGACCTAACCCAGGCATAACCGGCGTAATCCTCTAAATTATTAATCGCAACCAGGTTTAATTGACTGTTTCAGTGTGGTCCCACATTACTACTTTTTTTTTTTTTTTTTTTTTTTTTTTTTGTCGTGGGGAAAATCTTCGAAAGACTCCCTCCCACCTCCTTGGGGAGAGGTGGGGGGGGGGGGGGGTGTGGGATTCCCCGCGCCCGTACAACGACAGGCGCGGGACCTACCCACTAAAAACCCCACGGTGACCCTTCGGCACGCTTTGGGAGGATACCGGGAATCGCTCGAAGCATTCTTCCGGTATCCTCCCCGTGCCCGCGCTTTCGCGCCCGTCCCCCGGGGGACAGTCCCCCCAGTAGACACACTGCCTCATAGCGGCGGGACGGGGCCACTCCATCCCGCCGCTATCCGTCCCGGGGCCGCGTTTAGTGGCGGCTGCGAGCCCCAACTCGCAACCGCCCGCGACCCCGTTTCCACCCCTCGGCGGCCGGGCGTTCATGGCCGCACCAGACCGCCGAGGGTGCCTCCCCTTGCGTCGGACCGGTGGGGGGAGGCACTCCTACCCCAAACCGGTCCGACCCGGCGCCGCCTGGCGGGAGGAGGGTCCCCTCAAGACCCCCCTCCCAGCCTAGGTCATCCGCCGCGCCGAGGCGGCCGCCCGCGACGCCTCGCGACCAGGCGACGACCACGGGCCACCGCACGAGCGCGAGCCTCAGCGCGCCGCTGAAGCTCGCGCTCCCTCCCCGCGGCCTCCTTCTGCAACATTACGTTCTCGCAGAAGGAGGCCACGGCCCTCCACTTCTCCTCGCTGCCGAGCATGGCGCGCACCACGCCCGGCAGCGAGACATCCCGCCCGACGACGCCGACCAGGACACGGCGCTCCCCCTCCCACGCGGGGCATACCTCCAGGGTATGATCCGCCGTGTCCTGCTCAGCGTCGCAGTGGCAGCAACGCGCCGTCGGCTCCTTCCCTATCCGGCACAGGTATCTTCCGAAGCTGCCATGCCCGGAAAATACCTGTGCCAGCCGGTAGGTGAGGCTGCCATGGCCTCTGTCCAGCCACTCCTTCAGGAGTGGCCGAACAGCCCCGACAGTCCGGTGCCCCGCGGTTGGCAGAGCCAGCCGCTCCTGCCACGCGAGCAACACGGACTGCCGGGCCTGGCGCTTCAAATCGCCCCAAGCAGGTTCCTGCCCGCCCGGGACCGCCCCCACCCCCGCGCGTCGGTCGACGCGGCCCACATTACTACTTGGTCCAAGCCAGAAAAAGGCCAGGATCAGGCCAACAAGTATGCGAAAAATGCGAAAGTATGGGCCAGATGATTGCAAATACCAGAACTAACCCTGACATAACTAGCGTTATCCTCTAAAATACTATTCGGAACCAGCTTCTATTGACTGTTTCAGTGTGGTACCACATTACTACGTGATTCAAACCAGAAAATGCCCAGGATCTGGCCAACAAGTATGGGAAAAATACGAAATCACGAGCCAGATGAGGGCAAATCCCTGACCCAACCGAGACATAACCGGCGTTAGCCTCTAAAATATTAATCGCAACCAGGTTTAATTGACTGTCTCGGTGTGGTCCCACATTACTACGTGATCCAAGCTAGAAAAAGCCCAGGGTCCGGCCAACAAGTATGCGAAAAATGCGAAGGTACGAGCCAGATGAGGGCAAATACCAGACCTAACCCAGACATAACCGGCGTTATCCTCTAAAATATTAATCGCAACCAGGTTTAATTGACTCTTTCGGTGTGGAACCTCATTACTACGGGTTCCAAGCCAGAGAAAACCCTGGATCTGGCCAACAAATATGCGAAACACGCGAAAGTATGGGCCAGATGATTGCAAATACCAGAACTAACCCAGACATAACTAGCGTTATCCGCTAAAATACTATTCGGAACCAGCTTCTATTGACTGTTTCAGTGTGGTACCACATTACTACGTGATCCAAACCAGAGAATGCCCAGGATCTGGCCAACAAGTATGCGAAAAATACGAAATCACGAGCCAGATGAGGGCAAATCCCAGACCCAACCGAGACATAACCGGCGTTAGCCTCTAAAATATTAATCGCAACCAGGTTTAATTGACTGTCTCGGTGTGGACCCGCATTACTACGTGATACAGACCAGAGTAAGGCCAGGATCTGGCCAACAAGTATGCGAAAAATGCGACAGTACGAGCCAGATGATTGCAAATACCAGCACTAACCCAAACATAACCAGCGTTACCCTCCAAAATATTAATCGCAACCAGGTTTAATTGACTGTTTCGGTGTGCAACCACATTGCGACGAGATCCAAACCACAAAAATCCAAGATCTGGCCAACAAGTATGCGAAAAATGCGAAAGTATGTGCCAGATGATGGCTAATACCAGACCTAACCCAGACATAACCGACGTTAACCTCTAAAATATTAATCGCAACCAGGTTTAACTGACTCTTTCGGTGTGGTCCCACATTACTACCTGAACCAAACCAGAGAAAGCCCAGGTTCTGGCCAACAAGTATGCGAAAAATGCGAAAGTACGAACCAGATGAGGGCAAATACCAGACCTAACCCAGACATAACCGGCTTTATCCTCTAAAACATTAATCAAACCAGGTTTAATTGACTGTTTCAGTGTGGTCCCACATTACTACCTGAACCAAACCAGAGAAAGCCCAGGGTCTGGCCAACAAGTATGCGAAAAATGCGAAAGTACGAGCCAGATGATGGCAAATACCAGACCTAACCCAGACATAACCGGCGTTATCCTCTAAAATATTAATCGGAACCAGCTTTTATTGACTGTTTCAGTGTGGTACCACATTACTACCTGAACCAAACCAGAGAAAGCCCAGGGTCTGGCCAACAAGTATGCGAAAAATGCGAAAGTACGAGCCAGATGAGGGCAAATACCAGACCTAACCCAGACATAACCGGCGTTATCCACTAAAATATTAATCGCAACCAGGTTTAATTGGTTGTTTCAGTGTTGTCCCACATTACTACTTGGTCCAAGCCAGAAAAGGGCCAGGATCTGGCCAACAAGTATGCGAAAAATGCGAAAGTATGGGCCAGATGATTGTAAATACCAGAACTAACCCAGACATAACTAGCGTTATCCTCTAAAATACTATTCGGAACCAGCTTCTATTGACTGTTTCAGTGTGGTACCACATTACTACGTGATTCAAACCAGAAAATGCCCAGGATCTGGCCAACAAGTATGCGAAAAATACGAAATCACGAGCCAGATGAGGGCAAATCCTAGACCCAACCGAGACATAACCGGCGTTAGCCTCTAAAATATTAATCGCAACCAGGTTTAATTGACTGTCTCGGTATGGAACCGCATTACTACGTGATACAAACCAGAATAAGGCCAGGATCTGGCCAACAAGTATGCGAAAAATGCGACAGTACGAGCCAGATGATTGCAAATACCAGCACTAACCCAAACATAACCAGCGTTACCCTCCAAAATATTAATCGCAACCAGGTTTAATTGACTGTTTGGGTGTGGAACCACATTGCGACGAGATCCAAACCACAAAAATCCAAGATCTGGCCAACAAGTATGCGAAAAATGCGAAAGTATGTGCTAGATGATGGCTAATACCAGACCTAACCCAGGAATAACCGGTGTTCTCCACTAAAATATTAATCGCAACAAGATTTAATTGACTGTTTCAGTGTGGTCCCACATTACTAAATGGTCCAAGCCAGGAAAAGGCCAGGTACTGGCCAACAAGTATGCGAAAAATGCGAAAGTACGAGCCAGATAAGGGAAAATCCTAGACCTTACCGAGACATAACCGGCGTTATCCTCTAAAATATTAATCCGAACCAGCTTTTATTGACTGTTTCAGTGTGGTACCACATTACTACCTGAACCAAACCAGAGAAAGCCCAGGGTCTGGCCAACAAGTATGCGAAAAATGCGAAAGTACGAGATGAGGGCAAATCCCATACCTAACCGAGACATAACCGGCGCTATCCTCTAAAATATTAATCGCAACCAGGTTTAATTGACTGTTTCGGTGTGGTACCGCATTACTACGTGATACAAACCAGAAAAAGGCCAGGATCTGGCCAACAAGTGTGCGAAAAATGCGAAAGTATGAGGTAGATGACTGCAAATACCATAACTAACCCAGACATAACCGGCGTCATCCTCTAAAATATTAATCCCAACCAGGTTTAATTGACTGTTTCAGTGTGGTACCACATTACTACGCGGTCCAAGCCAGAAAAAACCCAGGATCTGGCCAACAAATATGCGAAACACGCGAAAGTATGGGCCAGATGATTGCAAATACCAGAACTAACCCAGACATAACTAACGTTACTCTCTAAAATACTATTCGGAACCAGCTTCTATTGACTGTTTCAGTGTGGTACGACATTACTACGTGATCCAAACGAGAAAAAGCCCTGGATCTGGTCAACAAGTATGCGAAAAATGCGAAAGTACGAGCCAGATGAGGGCAAATCCCAGACCTAACCGAGACATAACCGGAGTTATCCTCTAAAATATTAATCGCAACCAGGTCTAATTGACTGTTTTGGTGTGGTACCGCACTACTACGTGATACAAACCAGAATAAGGCCAGGATCTGGCCAACAAGTATGCGAAAAATGCGACAGTACGAGCCAGATGATTGCAAATACCAGCACTAACCCAAACATAACCAGCGTTACCCTCCAAAATATTAATCGCAACCAGGTTTAATTGACTGTTTCGGTGTGGAACCACATTGCGACGAGATCCAAACCACAAAAATCCAAGATCTGGCCAACAAGCATGCGAAAAATGCGAAAGTATGTGCTAGATGATGGCTAATACCAGACCTAACCCAGGAATAACCGGTGTTCTCCACTAAAATATTAATCGCAACAAGGTTTAATTGACTGTTTCAGTGTGGTCCCACATTACTAAATGGTCCAAGCCAGGAAAAGGCCAGGTACTGGCCAACAAGTATGCGAAAAATGCGAAAGTACGAGCCAGATAAGGGAAAATCCTAGACCTTACCGAGACATAACCGGCGTTATCCTCTAAAATATTAATCCGAACCAGCTTTTATTGACTGCTTCAGTGTGGTACCACATTACTACCTGAACCAAACCAGAGAAAGCCCAGGGTCTGGCCAACAAGTATGCGAAAAATGCGAAAGTACGAGCCAGATGAGGGCAAATACCAGACCTAACCCAGACATAACCGGCGTTATCCACTAAAATATTAATCGCAACCAGGTTTAATTGACTGTTTCGGTGTGGTACCGCATTACTACGTGATACAAACCAGAAAAAGGCCAGGATCTGGCCAACAGGTATGCGAAAAATGCGAAAATGCGAGCCAGATGAGGGCAAATACCAGAACTAACCCAGTCATAACCAGCGTTATCCTCTAAAATACTAATCGGAACCAGGTTTAATTGACTGTTTCGGTGTGGTACCACATTACTACGTGGTCCAAGCCAGAAAAAACCCAGGATCTGGCCAACAAATATGCGAAACACGCGAAAGTATGGGCCAGATGATTGCAAATACCAGAACTAACCCAGACATAACTAACGTTACTCTCTAAAATACTATTCGGAACCAGCTTCTATTGACTGTTTCAGTGTGGTACCACATTACTACGTGATCCAAACCAGAAAAAGCCCTGGATCTGGTCAACAAGTATGCGAAAAATGCGAAAGTACGAGCCAGATGAGGGCAAATCCCAGACCTAACCGAGACATAACCGGAGTTATCCTCTAAAATATTAATCGCAACCAGGTCTAATTGACTGTTTTGGTGTGGTACCGCACCACTACGTTATCCAAGCCATAAAAAGACCAGGATCTGGCCAAGAAGTATGTGAAAAATGCGAAAGTACGAGCCAGATGAAGGCAAATCCCAGACCTAACCGAGACATAACCGGCGTTATCCCCTATAGTATTAATCGCAACCAGGTTTAGTTTACTGTTTCGGTGTGGTATCGCATTACTACGTGATACAAACCAGAAACGGCCAGGATCTGGGCAATAAGTATGCGAAAAATGCGAAATTATGAGCTAGATGGTGGCACATACCAGACCTAACCCAGGCATAAACGGCGTTACCCTATATAATATTGATCGATCCCAGGTTGAATTGACTATTTCAGTGTACCACCACATTGATTCGTGATCCTAAGCAGAGAAGAACCCAGGATATGGTAAACAAGTATGCGAAAAATACGTAAGTATGAGACAGATGATTGCAAATACCAGGCCTAACACAAACATAAACAGAGTTATCCTCTAAAATATTAATCGGAACCAGGCTTTATTTAGTATTTCGGTGTGGTACCACATTACTACCTGATCCAAACCAGAAACGACTCAGGATCTGGTCAACAAGTATACGAAAAATGCGACAATATGAGCCAAATGGTTGCAAACACCAGAACTAACCCAGACATAACCGGCGTTATCCTATAAAATATTAATCGCAACCAGGATTAATTGACTGTTTCAGTGTGGTACCACATTACTACGTGATCCAAGCTAGAGAAGGCCAAGGGTCTGGCCAACAAGTATGCGAAAAATTCGAAAGTACGAGCCAGATGAGGGCAAATCCCTGACCTAACCCAGGCATAACCGGCGTTATCCTCTAAAATGTTAATCGCAACCAGGTTTAATTGACTCTTTCGGTGTGGAACCTCATTACTACGGGTTCCAAGCCAGAAAAAACCCAGGATCTGGCCAACAAATATGCGAAACACGCGAAAGTATGGGCCAGATGATTGCAAATACCAGAACTAACCCAGACATAACTAGCGTTATCCGCTAAAGTACTATTCGGAACCAGCTTCTATTGACTGATTCAGTGTGGTACCACATTACTACGTGATCCAAACCAGAGAATGCCCAGGATCTGGCCAACAAGTATGTGAAAAATACGAAATCATGAGCCAGATGAGGGCAAATCCCAGACCCAACCGAGACATAACCGGCGTTAGCCTCTAAAATATTAACCGCAACCAGGTTAAATTGACTGTCTCGGTGTGGAACCGCATTACTACTTGACACAAGCCAGAATAAGGCCAGGATCTGGCCACCAAGTATGCGAAAAATGCGACAGTACGAGCCTGATGATTGCAAATACCAGCACTAACCCAAACATAACCAGCGTTACCCTCCAAAATATTAATCGCAACCAGGTTTAATTGACTGTTTCGGTGTGGAACCACATTGCGACGAGATCCAAACCACAAAAATCCAAGATCTGGCCAACAAGTATGCGAAAAATGCGAAAGTATGTGCTAGATGCCGGGTCGGACCGGTTGGGGGTAGGAGTGCCTTCCCCTACCGGTCCGACGCAAGGGGAGGCACCCTCGGCGGTCTGGTGCGGCCATGAACGCCCGGCCGCCGAGGGATGGTAACGGGGTCGCGGGCGGTTGCGAGTTGGGGCTCGCAGCCGCCACTAAACGCGGCCCCGGGACGGATAGCGGCGGGATGGAGTGGCCCCGTCCCGCCGCTATGAGGCAGTGTGTCTACTGGGGGGACCGATTGTCCCCCCGGGGGATGGGCGCGAAAGCGCGGGCACGGGGAGGATACCGGAAGAATGCTTCGAGCGATTCCCGGTATCCTCCCAAAGCGTGCCGAAGGGTCACCGTGGGGTTTTTAGTGGGTAGGTCCCGCGCCTGTCGTTGTACGGGCGCGGGGAATCCCACACACGCCTCCCACCTCTCCCCAAGGAGGTGGGAGGGAGTCTTTCGAAGATTTTCCCCACGACAAAAAAAAAAAAAAAAAAAAAAAAAAAAAAAAAAGTATGTGCTAGATGATGGCTAATACCAGACCTAACCCAGGAATAACCGGTGTTCTCCACTAGAATATTAATCGGAACCAGCTTTTATTGACTGTTTCAGTGTAGTACCACATTACTACGTGATCCAAACCAGAAAAAGCCAAGGATCTGGCCAACAAGTATGCGAAAAATGCGAAAGTATTGGCAAGATGATTGCAAACACCAGAACAAATCCAGACATAACTAGCGTTATTCTCTAAAATAATATTCGGAACCAGCTTCTATTGACTGTTTCGGTGTGGTACCGCATTAGTACGTGATACAAACCAGAAAAAGGCCAGGATCTGTCCAACAAGTATGCGAAAAATGCGAAAGCACGAGCCAGATGAGGTCAAATACCAGAACTAACCCAGTCATAACCAGCGTTATCCTCTAAAATACTAATCGGAACCAGGTTTATTTGTCTGATTCGGTGTGGTACCGCATTACTACTTGGTCCAAGCCAGAAAAAGGCCAGGATCTGGCCAACAAGTATGCGAAAAATGCGAAAGTATGGGCCAGACGATTGCAAATACCAGTACTAACCCAGACATAACTAGCGTTATCCGCTATAGTACTATTCGGAACCAGCTTCTATTGACTGTTTCAGTGTGGTACCACATTACTACGTGATCCAAACCAGAGAATGCCCAGGATCTGGCCAACAAGTATGTGAAAAATACGAAATCATGAGCCAGATGAGGGCAAATCCCAGACCCAACCGAGACATAACCGGGGTTAGCCTCTAAACTATTAATCGCAACCAGGTTTAATTGACTGTCTCGGTGTGGAACCGCATTACTACTTGATACAAACCAGAATAAGGCCAGGATCTGGCCACCAAGTATGCGAAAAATGCGACAGTACGAGCCTGATGATTGCAAATACCAGCACTAACCCAAACATAACCAGCGTTACCCTCCAAAATATCAATCGCAACCAGGTTTAGTTGACTGTTTCGGTGTGGAACCACATTGCGACGAGATCCAAACCACAAAAATCCAAGATCTGGCCAACAAGTATGCGAAAAATGCGAAAGTATGTGCTAGATGATGGCTAATACCAGACCTAACCCAGGAATAACCGGTGTTCTCCACTAAAATATTAATCGGAACCAGCTTTTATTGACTGTTTCAGTGTAGTACCACATTACTACGTGATCCAAACCAGAAAAAGCCAAGGATCTGGCCAACAAGTATGCGAAAAATGCGAAAGTATTGGCATGATGATTGCAAACACCAGAACAAATCCAGACATAACTAGCGTTATTCTCTAAAATAATATTCGGAACCAGCTTCTATTGACTGTTTCGGTGTGGTACCGCATTAGTACGTGATACAAACCGGAAAAAGGCCAGGATCTGTCCAACAAGTATGCGAAAAATGCGAAAGCACGAGCCAGATGAGGTCAAATACCAGAACTAACCCAGACATAACCAGCGTTATCCTCTAAAATACTAATCGGAACCAGGTTTAATTGTCTGATTCGGTGTGGTACCGCATTACTACTTGGTCCAAGCCAGAAAAAGGCCAGGATCTGGCCAACAAGTATGCGAAAAATGCGAAAGTATGGGCCAGACGATTGCAAATACCAGTACTAACCCAGACATAACTAGCGTTATCCGCTATAGTACTATTCGGAACCAGCTTCTATTGACTGTTTCAGTGTGGTACCAGATTACTACGTGATCCAAACCAGAGAATGCCCAGGATCTGGCCAACAAGTATGCGAAAAATACGAAATCACGAGCCAGATGAGGGCAAATCCCAGACCCAACAGAGACATAACCGGCGTTATCCTCTAAAATATTAATCGCAACCAGGTTTAATTGACTGTTGCGGCGTGGTACCGCGTTACTTCGTGATCCAAACCAGAAAAAGGCCAGGATCTGGCCAACAAGTATGCGAGAAATGCGAAAGTATGTGCTAGATGATGGCAAATACCAGACCTAACCCAGGAATAACCGGTGTTCTCCACTAAAATATTAATCGGAACCAGGTTTAATTGTCTGATTCGGTGTGGTACCGCATTACTACTTGGTCCAAGCCAGAAAAAGGCCAGGATCTGGCCAACAAGTATGCGAAAAATGCGAAAGTATGGGCCAGACGATTGCAAATACCAGTACTAACCCAGACATAACTAGCGTTATCCGCTATAGTACTATTCGGAACCAGCTTCTATTGACTGTTTCAGTGTGGTACCAGATTACTACGTGATCCAAACCAGAGAATGCCCAGGATCTGGCCAACAAGTATGCGAAAAATACGAAATCACGAGCCAGATGAGGGCAAATCCCAGACCCAACAGAGACATAACCGGCGTTAGCCTCTAAAATATTAATCGCAACCAGGTTTAATTGACTGTCTCGGTGTGGAACCGCATTACTACGTGATACAAACCAGAATAAGGCCAGGATCTGGCCAACAAGTATGCGAAAAATGCGACAGTACGAGCCAGATGATTGCAAATACCAGCACTAACCCAAACATAACCAGCGTTACCCTCCAAAATATTAATCGCAACCAGGTTTAATTGACTGTTTCGGTGTGGAACCACATTGCGACGAGATCCAAACCACAAAAATCCAAGATCTGGCCAACAAGTATGCGAAAAATGCGAAAGTATGTGCTAGATGATGGCTAATACCAGACCTAACCCAGGAATAACCGGTGTTCTCCACTAAAATATTAATCGGAACCAGCTTTTATTGACTGTTTCAGTGTAGTACCACATTACTACGTGATCCAAACCAGAAAAAGCCAAGGATCTGGCCAACAAGTATGCGAAAAATGCGAAAGTATTGGCATGATGATTGCAAACACCAGAACAAATCCAGACATAACTAGCGTTATTCTCTAAAATAATATTCGGAACCAGCTTCTATTGACTGTCTCGGTGTGGTACCGCATTAGTACGTGATACAAACCGGAAAAAGGCCAGGATCTGTCCAACAAGTATGCGAAAAATGCGAAAGCACGAGCCAGATGAGGTCAAATACCAGAACTAACCCAGACATAACCAGCGTTATCCTCTAAAATACTAATCGGAACCAGGTTTAATTGACTGATTCGGTGTGGTACCGCATTACTACTTGGTCCTAGCCAGAAAAAGGCCAGGATCTGGCCAACAAGTATGCGAAAAATGCGAAGGTACGAGCCAGATGAGGGCAAATACCAGACCTAACCCAGACATAACCGGCGTTAACCTCTAAAATATTAATCGCAACAAGCTTTAATTGACTCTTTCGGTGTGGTCCCACATTACTACCTGAACCAAACCAGAGAATGCCCAGGGTATGGCCAAAAAGTATGCGAAAAATGCGAAAGTACGAACCAGATGAGGGCAAATACCAGACCTAACCCAGACATAACCGGCGTTATCCTCTAAAACATTAATCAAACCAGGTTTAATTGACTGTTTCAGTGTGGTCACACATTACTACTTGGTCCAAGCCAGAAAAAGGCCAGGATCTGGCCAACAAGTATGCGAATTATGCGATGGTACGAGCCAGATGAGGGCAAATACCAGACCTAACCCATACATAACCGGCGTTATCCTCTAAAATATTAATCGCAACCAGGTTTAATTGACTCTTTCGGTGTGGAACCTCATTACTACGGGTTCCATGCCAGAAAAAACCCTGGATCTGGCCAACAAATATGCGAAACACGCGAAAGTATGGGCCAGATGATTGCAAATACCAGAACTAACCCAGACATAACTAGCGTTATCCGCGAAAGTACTATTCGGAACCAGCTTCTATTGACTGTTTCAGTGTGGTACCACATTACTACGTGATCCAAACCAGAGAATGCCAAGGATCTGGCCAACAAGTATGCGAAAAATACGAAATCACGAGCCAGATGAGGGCAAATCCCAGACCCAACCGAGACATAACCGGCGTCAGCCTTTAAAATATTAATCGCAACCAGGTTTAATTGACTGTCTCGGTGTGGAACCGCATTACTACGTGATACAAACCAGAATAAGGCCAGGATCTGGCCAACAAGTATGCGAAAAATGCAACAGTACGAGCCAGATGATTGCAAATACCAGCACTAACCCAAACATAACCAGCGTTACCCTCCAAAATATTAATCGCAACCAGGTTTAATTGACTGTTTTGGTGTGGAACCACATTGCGACGAGATCCAAACCACAAAAATCCAAGATCTGGCCAACAAGTATGCGAAAAATGCGAAAGTATGTGCTAGATGATGGCTAGTACCAGACCTAACCCAGGAATAACCGGTGTTCTCCACTAAAATATTAATCGGAACCAGCTTTTATTGACTGTTTCAGTGTTGTACCACATTACTACGTGATCCAAACCAGAAAAAGCCAAGGATCTGGCCAACAAGTATGCGAAAAATGCGAAAGTATTGGCAAGATGATTGCAAATACCAGAACAAACCCAGACATAACTAGCGTTATTCTCTAAAATAATATTCGGAACCAGCTTCTATTGACTGTTTCGGTGTGGTACCGCATTAATACGTGACACAAACCAGAAAAAGGCCAGGATCTGTCCAACAAGTATGCGAAAAATGCGAAAGTACGAGCCAAATGAGGGCAAATACCAGACCTAACCCAGACATAACCGGCGTTATCCGGAAAAATATTAATCGCAACAAGGTTTAATTGACTGTTTCAGTGTGGTCCCACATTACTAAATGGTTCAAGCCAGGGAAAGGCCAGGTACTGGCCAACAAGTATGCGAAATATGCGAAAGTACGAGCCAGATAAGGGAAAATCCTAGACCTAACCGAGACATAACCGGCGTTATCCTCTAAAATATTAATCCGAACCAGCTTTTATTGACTGTTTCAGTGTGGTACCACATTACTACCTGAACCAGACCAGAGAAAGCCCAGGGTCTGGCCAACAAGTATGCGAAAAATGCGAAAGTACGAGATGAGGGCAAATCCCATACCTAACCGAGACATAACCGGCGCTATCCTCTAAAATATTAATCGCAACCAGGTTTAATTGACTGTTTCGGTGTGGTACCGCATTACTACGTGATACAAACCAGAAAAAGGCCAGGATCTGGCCAACAGGTATGCGAAAAATGCGAAAATGCGAGCCAGATGAGGTCAAATACCAGAACTAACCCAGACATAACCAGCGTTATCCTCTAAAATACTAATCGGAACCAGGTTTAATTGACTGATTCGGTGTGGTACCGCATTACTACTTGGTCCTAGCCAGAAAAAGGCCAGGATCTGGCCAACAAGTATGCGAAAAATGCGAAGGTACGAGCCAGATGAGGGCAAATACCAGACCAAACCCAGACATAACCGGCGTTAACCTCTAAAATATTAATCGCAACCAGGTTTAATTGACTCTTTCGGTGTGGTCCCACATTACTACCTGAACCAAACCAGAGAAAGCCCAGGGTCTGGCCAACAAGTATGCGAAAAATGCGAAATTACGAGCCAGATGAGGGCAAATACCAGACCTAACCCAGACATAACCGGCGTTATCCTCTAAAATATTAATCGCAACCAGGTTTAATTGACTGTTTCAGTGTGGTCCCACATTACTACTTGGTCCAAGCCAGAAAAAGGCCAGGATCTGGCCAACAAGTATGCGAAAAATGCGAAAGTATGGGCCAGATGATTGCAAATACCAGAACTAACCCAGACATAACTAGCGTTATCCTCTAAAATACTATTCGGAACCAGCTTCAATTGACTGTTTCAGTGTGGTACCACATTACTACGTGATTCAAACCACAAAATGCCCAGGATCTGGCCAACAAGTATGCGAAAAATACGAAATCACGAGCCAGATGAGGGCAAATCCCTGACCCAACCGAGACATAACCGGCGTTAGCCTCTAAAATATTAATCGCAACCAGGTTTAATTGACTGTCTCGGTGTGGACCCACATTACTACGTGATCCAAGCTAGAAAAAGCCCAGAGTCCGGCCAACAAGTATGCGAGAAATGCGAACGTACGAACCAGATGAGGGCAAATACCAGACCTAACCCAGACATAACCGGCGTTATCCTCTAAAACATTAATCAAACCAGGTTTAATTGACTGTTTCAGTGTGGTCACACATTACTACTTGGTCCAAGCCAGACAAAGGCCAGGATCTGGCCAACAAGTATGCGAATTATGCGAAGGTACGAGCCAGATAAGGGCAAATACCAGACCTAACCCATGCATAACCGGCGTTATCCTCTAAAATATTAATCGCAACCAGGTTTAATTGACTCTTTCGGTGTGGAACCTCATTACTACGGGTTCCATGCCAGAAAAAACCCTGGATCTGGCCAACAAATATGCGAAACACGCGAAAGTATGGGCCAGATGATTGCAAATACCAGAACTAACCCAGACATAACTAGCGTTATCCGCTAAAGTACTATTCGGAACCAGCTTCTATTGACTGTTTCAGTGTGGTACCACATTACTACGTGATCCAAACCAGAGAATGCCAAGGATCTGGCCAACAAGTATGCGAAAAATACGAAATCACGAGCCAGATGAGGGCAAATCCCAGACCCAACCGAGACATAACCGGCGTTAGCCTCTAAAATATTGATCGTGACCAGGTTTAGTCGACTGTCTCAGTGTAGTACCACATTTCTACGTGATCCAAACCAGAAAAAACATGGGATCTGTTCAACAAGTATGTGAAGAATGCGAAATTATGAGTCTGATGAGGGCAAATTCAAGGCCTAACCTAGACCTAACATGCGTTATCCTCTAAAATATTGATCGAAACCATGTTTAATCGACTGTTTCAGTGTGGTACCACACTACTATGTGATCCAAACAAGAAAAAACCCAGGATCTGTTCAAGAAGTATCTGAAGAATGCGGAAGTTTGAAACTGATGAGGGCAAATCCCAGACCTAATCCAGACCTAACATGCGTTATCCTCTAAAATACTGATCGAGACCAGGTTTAGTCGACTGTTTCAGTGTGGTACCACATTACTACGTGATCCAAACCAGAAAAAACCCAGGATCTGATTAAGAAGTATGTGAAGAATGCGGAAGTATGAGACTGATGAGGGCAAATCCCAGACCTAATCCAGACCTAATCCAGACCTAACATGCGTTATCCTCTAAAATATTGATCGTGACCAGGTTTAGTCGACTGATTCTGGGTGGTACCACATTACTATGTGATCCAAACCAGAACGAACCCAGGATCTGTTCAAGAAGTTTGTGAAGAATGCGAAAGTATGAGACTGAAGAGGGCAAATCCCAGACCTAATCCAGACCTAATCCAGACCTAACATGCGTTATCCTCTAAAATATTGATCGTGACCAGGTTTAGTCGACTGATTCTGGGTGGTACCACATTACTATGTGATCCAAACCAGAACGAACCCAGGATCTGTTCAAGAAGTTTGTGAAGAATGCGAAAGTATGAGACTGTAGAGGGCAAATCCCAGACCTAATCCAGACCTAATCCAGACCTAACATGCGTTATCCTCTAAAATATTGATCGTGACCAGGTTTAGTCGACTGTTTCTGGTTGGTACCACGTTACTATGTGATCCAAACCAGAACAATTCCAGGCTCTGTTCAAGAAGTATGTGAAGAATGCGAATGTATGAGACTGAAGAGGGCAAATCCCAGACCTAATCCAGACCTAACTTGCGTTATCCTCTAAAATATTGATCGAAGCCAGGTGTAATTGACTGCTTCAGTGTGGTACCACAGTTCTACGTGATCCAAACCAGAGAAAACATGGGATCTGTTCAACAAGTATGTGAAGAATGCGAAATTATGAGTCTGATGAGGGCAAATTCAAGGCCTAACCTGGACCTAACATGCGTTATCCTCTATAATATTGATCGTGACCAGGTTTAGTCGACTGTTTCTGGGTGGTACCACATTACTATGTGATCCAAACCAGGCCAAACCCAGGATCTGTTCAAGAAGTATGTGAGGAATGCGAAAGTATGAGACTGAAGAGGGCAAATCCCAGACCTAATCCAGACCTAACATGCGCTATCCTCTAAAATATTGATCGTGACCAGGTTTAGTCGACTGTTTCAGTGTGGTACCACATTACTATGTGACCCAAACCAGAACAAACCCAGGATCTGTTCAAGAAGTTTGTGAAGATTGCGAAAGTATGAGACTGAAGTGGGCAAATCCCAGACCTAATCCAGACCTAACATGCGCTATCCTCTAAAATATTGATCGAGACCAGGGTTAATGGACTGGTTCAGTGTGATACCACATTACCACGTGATCCAAACCTGAAAATGCCCGAGATCTGGCCAACAAGTATGCGAAGAATGCGAAAGTATGAGCCTGGTGAGGGCAAATCCCAGCCCTAACCTAGCCCTAACATGCGTTATCATCTAAAATATTGATCGAAATCTGGTTTAATCGACTGTTTCTGGGTGGCACCACATTACTATGTGATCCAAACCAGAACAAACCCAGGATCTGTTCAAGAAGTATGTGAAGAATGCGAAAGTATGAGACTGAAGAGGGCAAATCCCAAACCTAATCCAGACCTAACATGCGCTATCCTCTAAAATATTGATCGTGACCAGGTTTAGTCGACTGTTTCAGTGTGGTACCACATTTCACCGTGATCCAAACCAGAAAAAACATGGGATCTGTTCAACAAGTATGTGAAGAATGCGAAATTATGAGTCTGATGAGGGCATATTCGAGGCTAACCTAGACCTAACATGCGTTATCCTCTAAAATATTGATCGAAACCATGTTTAATCGACTGTTTCAGTGTAGTACCACACAACTATGTGATCCAAACAAGAAAAAACCCAGGATCTGTTCAAGAAGTATCTGAAGAATGCGGATGTATGAGACTGATGTGGGCAAATCCCAGACCTAATCCAGACCTAATCCAGACCTCTAACATGCGTTATCCTCGAAAATACTGATCGAGACCAGCTTTAGTCGACTGTTTCAGTGTGGTACCACACTACTACGCGATCAAAACCAGAAAAATCCCAGAATCTGGCCATCGAGTATGAGAAATATGTGAAAGTATGAGCCTGATGAGAGCAAATCCCAGACCTAACCTAGACCTAACATGCGTTATCCTCTAAAACATTGATCGAGACCAGGTTTCATCGACTGTTTCAGTGATGTACCACACTACTATGTGATCCAAACCAGAAAAACCCCAGGATCTGATCAAGAACTATGTGAAGAATGCGGAAGTATGAGACTGATGAGGGCAAATCCTAGACCCAACTCTGACC
Source organism: Colletes latitarsis (assembly GCF_051014445.1). Taxonomy (NCBI): domain Eukaryota; kingdom Metazoa; phylum Arthropoda; class Insecta; order Hymenoptera; family Colletidae; genus Colletes; species Colletes latitarsis. The sequence goes on from NC_135137.1 coordinate 7,425,422, forward strand.
TAACAAGAGTTATCTTCTAAAATATTGATCAAAACCATGTTTAATCGACTGTTTCAGTGAGGTACCACACTACTATGTGATCCAAACCTGAAAATGCCCGAGATCTGGCCAACAAGTATGCGAAAAATGTGAAAGTATGACCCTCATGAGGGCAAATCCCAGGCTTAACCTAGAGCTAACATGCGATATCCTCTAAAATATCGATCGAAACCAGGTTTAATGGTCTGTTTGAGTGTGGAACCACACTACTGTGTGATCCCAACCAGAAAAAGCCCAGAATCTGGCCATCAAGTATGAGAAATAAGCGAAGGTATGTGAGCCTGATGCGAGCAAATCCCACACCTAACGTAGACCTAGCATGCGTTATCCTCAAAAATATTGATCGGAACCAGGTTTAATCGTCTCTTTCAGTGTGGTACCACATTACTACGTGATCCAAAGCAGAAAAATCCCAGGATCTGTTCAACAAGTATGCGAAAAATGTGAAAGTATGACCCTCATGAGGGCAAATCCCAGGCTTAACCTAGAGCTAACATGCGATATCCTCTAAAATATCGATCGAAACCAGGTTTAATGGACTGTTTGAGTGTGGAACCACACTACTGTGTGATCCGAACCAGAAAAAGCCCAGAATCTGGCCATCAAGTATGAGAAATAAGCGAAGGTATGAGCCAGATGCGAGCAAATCCCACACCTAACGTAGACCTAGTATGCGTTATCCTCAAAAATATTGATCGGAACCAGGTTTAATCGTCTCTTTCAGTGTGGTACCACATTACTATGTGATCCAAACCAGAACAAACCCAGGATCTATTCAAGAAGTATGTGAAGAATGCGAAATTATGAGTCTGATGAGGGCAAATTCAAGGCCTAACCTAGACCTAACATGCGTTATCCTCTGAAATATTGATCGATCCAGGTTTAATTGACTGTTTCAGTGTGGTACCACACTACTATGTGATCCAAACCAGAAAAAATCCAGGATCTGTTCAAGAAGTATGTGAAGAATGCGGAAGTAAGAGACTGATGAGGGCAAATCCCAGACCTAATCCAGACCTAGTCCAGACCTAACATGCGTTATCCTCTAAAATACTGATCGAGACCAGGTTTAGTCGACTGTTTCAGTGTGGTACCACATTACTACGTGATCCAAACCAGAAAAAGCCCAGGATCTGGCAAACAAGTATGAGAAACATGCTAAAGTATGAGCCTGATGAGGGCAAATCCTAGACCCAACTCTGACCTAACATGAGTTATCCTCTAAAATATTGATCAAAACCATGTTTAATCGACTGTTTTATTGGGGTACCACACTACTATGTGATCCAAACCAGAAAAAACCCAGGATCTGATCAAGAAGTATGTGAAGAATGCGGAAGTAAGAGACTGATGAGGGCAAATCCCAGACCTAATCCAGACCTAATCCAGACCTAACATGCGTTATCCTCTAAAATATTGATCAAAACCATGTTTAATCGACTGTTTCATTGAGGTACCACACTACTATGTGATCCAAACCAGAAAAAACCCAGGATCTGATTAAGAAGTATGTGAAGAATGCGAAAGTATGACCCTGATGAGGTCAAATCCCAGACCTAACCTAGACCTAACATGCGTTATCCTCTAAAATATTGATCGTGACCAGGTTTAGTCGACTGATTCTGGGTGGTACCACATTACTATGTGATCCAAACCAGAACAAACCCAGGATCTGTTCAAGAAGTTTGTGGAGAATGCGAAAGTATGAGACTGAAGAGGGCAAATCCCAGACCTAATCCAGACCTAATCCAGACCTAATCCAGACCTAACATGCGTTATCCTCTAAAATATCGATCGAAACCAGGTTTAATGGACTGTTTCAGTGTGGAACCACTTTACTGTGTGATCCCAACCAGAAAAAGCCCAGAATCTGTCCATCAAGTATGAGAAATATGCGAAAGTAAGAGCCTCGTGAGGGCAAATCCCAGACCTAACCTAGACCTAACATGCGATATCCTCCAAAATATTGATCGCGGTCATGTTTAATCAAAAGTTTCAGTGTGGTACCATATAACTACGTGATCCAAACCAGAAGAAACCCGGGATCTGCTCAACAAGTACGTGAAAAATGCGAAAGTATGAGCCTCATGAGGGCAAATCCCAGACCTATTCCAAACCTCACTTGCGTTATCCTCTAAAATATTGATCGAGACCAGGTTTCATCGACTGTTTCAGAGTGGTCCCACATTACTACGAGATCCAAACCAGAAAAAGCCCAGGATCTGGCAAACAAGTATGAGAAACATGCGAAAGTATGAGCCTGATGAGGGCAAATCCTAGACCCAACTCTGACCTAACATGAGTTATCCTCTAAAATATTGATCAAAACCATGTTTAATCGACTGTTTTATTGGGGTACCACACTACTATGTGATCCAAACCAGAAAAAACCCAGGATCTGATCAAGAAGTATGTGAAGAATGCGGAAGTATGAGACTGATGAGGGCAAATCCCAGACCTAATCCAGACCTAATCCAGACCTAACATGCGTTATACTCTAAAATACTGATCGTGACCAGGTTTAGTCGACGGTTTCAGCCTGGTACCACATTACTGCGTGATCCAAACCAGAAAAAGCCCAGGATCAGGCCAACAAGTATGAGAAGTATGCGAAAGTATGACCCTGATGAGGTCAAATCCCAGACCTAATCCAGACCTAACATGCGTTATCCTCTAAAATACTGATCGAGACCAGGTTTAGTCGACTGTTTCAGTGTGGTACCACATTACTACGTGATCCAGACCAGAAAAAGCCCAGAATCTGGCAATCAAGTATGAGAAGTATGCGAAAGAATGACCCTGATGAGGTCAAATCCCAGACCTAATCCAGACCTAACATGCGTTATCCTCTAAAATACTGATCGAGACCAGGTTTAGTCGACTGTTTCAGTGTGGTACCACATTACTACGTGATCCAAACCAGAAAAAGCCCAGAATCTGGCCATCAAGTATGAGAAATATGCGAAAGTATGAGCCTGATGAGAGCAAATCCCAGACCTAACCTAGACCTAACATGCGTTATCCTCTAAAATATTGATCGAAACCAGGCTTAATTGACTGTTTCAGTGTGGTACCACATTTCTATGTGATCCAAACCAGAAAGAGCAAAGGATCTGGCTAACAAGTAAGAGAAATATGCGAAAGTATGAGCCTGATGAGGGCCAATCCTAGACCCAGCTCCGACCTAACATGAGTTATCCTCTAAAATATTGATCAAAACCATGTTTAATCGACTGTTTCAGTGTGGTACCGCACTACTATGTGATACAAACCAGAAAAAACCCAGGATCTGTTCAAGAAGTTCTGAAGAATTCGGAAGTATGAGACTGATGAGGGCAAATTCCAGACCTTATCCAGACCTAATCCAGACCTAACATCCGTTATCCTCGAAAATACTGATCGAGACCAGCTTTAGTCGACCGCTTCAGTGTGGTACCACATTACTACGCGATCAAAACCAGGAAAAACCTAGAATCTGGCCATCAAGTATGAGAAATATGCGAAAGTATGAGCCTGGTGAGAGCAAATCCCAGACCTAACCTAGACCCAACATGCGTTATCCTCTATAATATTGATCGTGACCAGGTTTAGTCGAGTGTTTCAGTGTGGTACCACACTACTATGTGATCCAAACAAGAAAAAACCCAGGATCTGTTCAAGAAGTATCTGAAGAATGCGGAAGTATGAGACTGATGAGGGCAAATCCCAGACCTAATCCAGACCTAATCCAGACCAAACATGCGTTATCCTCGAAAATACTGATCGAGACCAGCGTTAGTCGACCGTTTCAGTGTGGTACCACACTACTACCCGATCAAAACCAGAAAAAACCCAGAATCTGGCCATCGAGTATGAGAAATATGGGAAAGTATGAGCCTGATGAGAGCAAATCCCAGACTTAACCTAGAGCTAACATGCGTTATCCTCTAAAATATTGATCGTGACCAGGTTTAGTCGACTGTTTCTGGGTGGTACCACATTACTATGTGACCCAAACCAGAACAAACCCAGGATCTGTTCAAGAAGTTTGTGAAGATTGCGAAAGTATGAGACTGAAGAGGGCAAATCCCAGACCTAATCCAGACCTAATCCAGACCTAACATGCGTTATCCTCTGAAATATTGATCGAACCCCGGTTTAATTGTCTGTTTCAGTGTGGTACCACATTTCTACGTGATCCAAACCAGAAAAAACATGGGATCTGTTCAGCAAGTATGTGAAGAATGCGAAATTATGAGTCTGATGAGGGCAAATTCAAGGCATCACCTAGACCTAACATGCGTTATCTTCTAAAATATTGATCGAAACCAGGTTTAATTGACTGTTTTAGTGTGGTACCACATTTCTATGTGATACAAACCAGAAAGAGCAAAGGATCTGGCTAACAACTAAGAGAAATATGCGAAAGTATGAGCCTGATGAGGGCAAATCCTAGAACCAACTCTGACCTAACATGAGTTATCCTCTAAAATATTGATCAAAACCATGTTTAATCGACTGTTACAGTGTGGTACCACATTACTACGTGATCCAAACCAGAAAAAGCCCAGAATCTGGCCATCAAGTATGAGAAATATGCGAAAGTATGAGCCTGATGAGAGCAAATCCCAGACCTAACCTAGACCTAACATGCGATATCCTCTAAAATATCGATCGAAACCAGGTTTAATCGTCTTTTTCAGTGTGGTACCACATTACTACGTGATCCAAAGCTGAAAAATCCCAGGACCTGTTCAACAAGTATGTGAAGAATGCGAAATTATGAGTCTGATGTGGGCAAATTCAAGGCCTCACCTAGACCTAACATGCATTATCCTCTAAAATATTGATCGAAACCAGGATTAATTGACTGTTTCAGTGTGGTACCACATTTCTATGTGATCCAAACCAGAAAGAGCAAAGGATCTGGCTAACAACTAAGAGAAATATGCGAAAGTATGAGCCTGATGAGGGCAAATCCTAGACCCAACTCTGACCTAACATGAGTTATCCTCTAAAATATTGATCAAAACCATGTTTAATCGACTGTTTCAGTGTGGTACCACAGTACTATGTGATCTAAACCAGAAAAAGCCCAGAATCTGGCCATCAAGTATGAGAAATAAGCGAAGGTACGAGCCTGATGAGAGCAAATCCCAGACCTAACATAGACCTAACATGCGCTATCCTCTAAAATATTGATCGTGACCAGGTTTAGTCGACTGTCTCAGTGTGGTACCACATTTCTACGTGATCCAAACCAGAAAAAACATGGGATCTGTTCAACAAGTATGTGAAGAATGCGAAATTATGAGTCTGATGAGGGCAAATTCAAGGCCTAACCTAGACCTAACATGCGTTATCCTCTAAAATATTGATCGAAACCATGTTTAATCGACTGTTTCAGTGAGGTACCACACTACTATGTGATCCAAACCAGAAAAAACCCAGGATCTGATCAAGAAGTATGTGAAGAATGCGGAAGTATGAGACTGATGAGGGCAAATCCAAGACCCAACTCTGACCTAACAAGAGTTATCCTCTAAAATATTGATCAAAACCATGTTTAATCGACTGTTTCAGTGAGGTACCACACTACTATGTGATCCAAACCAGAAAAAACCCAGGATCTGATCAAGAAGTATGTGAAGAATGCGGAAGTATGAGACTGATGAGGGCAAATCCCAGACCTAATCCAGACCTAATCCAGACCTAATATGCGTTATCCTCTAAAATACTGATCGTGACCGGGTTTAGTCGACTGTTTCAGTCTGGTACCACATTACTACGTGATCCAACCCTGAAAATGCCCGAGATCTGGCCAACAAGTATGCGAAGAATGTGAAAGTATGACCCTCATGAGGGCAAATCCCAGGCTTAACCTAGAGCTAACATGCGATATCCTCTAAAATATCGATCGAAACCAGGTTTAATGGACTGTTTGAGTGTGGAACCACACTACTGTGAGATCCCAACCAGAAAAAGCCCAGAATCTGGCCATCAAGTATGAGAAATAAGCGAAGGTATGAGCCTGATGCGAGCAAATCCCACACCTAACGTAGACCTAGCATGTGTTATCCTCAAAAATATTGATCGGAACCAGGTTTAATCGTCTCTTTCAGTGTGGTACCACATTACTACGTGATCCAAAGCAGAAAAATCCCAGAATCTGTTCAACAAGTATGTGAAGAATGCGAAAGTATGAGACTGAAGAGGTCAAATCCCAGACCTAATCCGGACCTAATCCAGACCTAACATGCGTTATCCCCTAAAATATTGATCGAAACCAGGTTTAATTGTCTGTTTCAGTGTGGTACCACATTTCTATGTGGTCCAAACCAGAAAGAGCAAAGGATCTGGCTAACAAGTAAGAGAAATAAGCGAAAGTATGAGCCTGATGAGGGCAAATCCTAGACCCAACTCTGACCTAACATGAGTTATCCTCTAAAATATTGATCGAGACCAGGGTTAATGGACTGGTTCAGTGTGATACCACATTACCACGTGATCCAAACCTGAAAATGCCCGAGATCTGGCCAACATGTATGCGAAAAATGTGAAAGTATGACCCTCATGAGGGCAAATCCCAGGCTTAACCTAGAGCTAACATGCGATATCCTCTAAAATATCGATCGAAACCAGGTTTAATGGACTGTTTGAGTGTGGAACCACACTACTGTGTGATCCGAACCAGAAAAAGCCCAGAATCTGGCCATCAAGTATGAGAAATAAGCGAAGGTATGAGCCAGATGCGAGCAAATCCCACACCTAACGTAGACCTAGCATGCGTTATCCTCAAAAATATTGATCGGAACCAGGTTTAATCGTCTCTTTCAGTGTGGTACCACATTACTATGTGATCCAAACCAGAACAAACCCAGGATCTATTCAAGAAGTATGTGAAGAATGCGAAATTATGAGTCTGATGAGGGCAAATTCAAGGCCTAACCTAGACCTAACATGCGTTATCCTCTGAAATATTGAACGATCCAGGTTTAATTGACTGTTTCAGTGTGGTACCACACTACTATGTGATCCAAACCAGAAAAAATCCAGGATCTGTTCAAGAAGTATGTGAAGAATGCGGAAGTAGGAGACTGATGAGGGCAAATCCCAGACCTAATCCAGACCTAATCCAGACCTAACATGCGTTATCCTCTAAAATACTGATCGAGACCAGGTTTAGTCGACTGTTTCAGTGTGGTACCACATTACTACGTGATCCAAACCAGAAAAAGCCCAGGATCTGGCAAACAAGTATGAGAAACATGCGAAAGTATGAGCCTGATGAGGGCAAATCCTAGACCCAACTCTGACCTAACATGAGTTATCCTCTAAAATATTGATCAAAACCATGTTTAATCGATTGTTTTATTGGGGTACCACACTACTATGTGATCCAAACCAGAAAAAACCCAGGATCTGATCAAGAAGTATGTGAAGAATGCGGAAGTAAGAGACTGATGAGGGCAAATCCCAGACCTAATCCAGACCTAATCCAGACCTAACATGCGTTATCCTCTAAAATATTGATCAAAACCATGTTTAATCGACTGTTTCATTGAGGTACCACACTACTATGTGATCCAAACCAGAAAAAACCCAGGATCTGATTAAGAAGTATGTGAAGAATGCGAAAGTATGACCCTGATGAGGTCAAATCCCAGACCTAACCTAGACCTAACATGCGTTATCCTCTAAAATATTGATCGTGACCAGGTTTAGTCGACTGATTCTGGGTGGTACCACATTACTATGTGATCCAAACCAGAACAAACCCAGGATCTGTTCAAGAAGTTTGTGGAGAATGCGAAAGTATGAGACTGAAGAGGGCAAATCCCAGACCTAATCCAGACCTAATCCAGACCTAATCCAGACCTAACATGCGTTATCCTCTAAAATATCGATCGAAACCAGGTTTAATGGACTGTTTCAGTGTGGAACCACATTACTGTGTGATCCCAACCAGAAAAAGCCCAGAATCTGTCCATCAAGTATGAGAAATATGCGAAAGTAAGAGCCTCGTGAGGGCAAATCCCAGACCTAACCTAGACCTAACATGCGATATCCTCCAAAATATTGATCGCGGTCATGTTTAATCAAAAGTTTCAGTGTGGTACCATATAACTACGTGATCCAAACCAGAAAAAACCCGGGATCTGCTCAACAAGTACGTGAAAAATGCGAAAGTATGAGCCTCATGAGGGCAAATCCCAGACCTATTCCAGACCTCACTTGCGTTATCCTCTAAAATATTGATCGAGACCAGGTTTCATCGACTGTTTCAGAGTGGTCCCACATTACTACGAGATCCAAACCAGAAAAAGCCCAGGATCTGGCAAACAAGTATGAGAAACATGCGAAAGTATGAGCCTGATGAGGGCAAATCCTAGACCCAACTCTGACCTAACATGAGTTATCCTCTAAAATATTGATCAAAACCATGTTTAATCGACTGTTTTACTGGGGTACCACACTACTATGTGATCCAAACCAGAAAAAACCCAGGATCTGATCAAGAAGTATGTGAAGAATGCGGAAGTATGAGACTGATGAGGGCAAATCCCAGACCTAATCCAGACCTAATCCAGACCTAACATGCGTTATACTCTAAAATACTGATCGTGACCAGGTTTAGTCGACGGTTTCAGCCTGGTACCACATTACTGCGTGATCCAAACCAGAAAAAGCCCAGGATCAGGCCAACAAGTATGAGAAGTATGCGAAAGTATGACCCTGATGAGGTCAAATCCCAGACCTAATCCAGACCTAACATGCGTTATCCTCTAAAATACTGATCGAGACAAGGTTTAGTCGACTGTTTCAGTGTGGTACCACATTACTACGTGATCCAGACCAGAAAAAGCCCAGAATCTGGCAATCAAGTATGAGAAGTATGCGAAAGAATGACCCTGATGAGGTCAAATCCCAGACCTAATCCAGACCTAACATGCGTCATCCTCTACAATACCGATCGAGACCAGGTTTAGTCGACTGTTTCAGTGTGGTACCACATTACTACGTGATCCAAACCAGAAAAAGCCCAGAATCTGGCCATCAAGTATGAGAAATATGCGAAAGTATGAGCCTGATGAGAGCAAATCCCAGACCTAACCTAGACCTAACATGCGTTATCCTCTAAAATATTGATCGAAACCAGGCTTAATTGACTGTTTCAGTGTGGTACCACATTTCTATGTGATCCAAACCAGAAAGAGCAAAGGATCTGGCTAACAAGTAAGAGAAATATGCGAAAGTATGAGCCTGATGAGGGCAAATCCTAGACCCAGCTCCGACCTAACATGAGTTATCCTCTAAAATATTGATCAAAACCATGTTTAATCGACTGTTTCAGTGTGGTACCACACTACTATGTGATACAAACCAGAAAAAGCCCAGGATCTGTTCAAGAAGTGTCTGAAGAATTCGGAAGTATGAGACTGATGAGGGCAAATTCCAGACCTTGTCCAGACCTAATCCAGACCTAACATCCGTTATCCTCGAAAATACTGATCGAGACCAGCTTTAGTCGACCGTTTCAGTGTGGTACCACATTACTACGCGATCAAAACCAGGAAAAACCTAGAATCTGGCCATCAAGTATGAGAAATATGCGAAAGTATGAGCCTGGTGAGAGCAAATCCCAGACCTAACCTAGACCCAACATGCGTTATCCTCTATAATATTGATCGTGACCAGGTTTAGTCGAGTGTTTCAGTGTGGTACCACACTACTATGTGATCCAAACAAGAAAAAACCCAGGATCTGTTCAACAAGTATCTGAAGAATGCGGAAGTATGAGACTGATGAGGGCAAATCCCAGACCTAATCCAGACCTAATCCAGACCTAACATGCGTTATCCTCGAAAATACTGATCGAGACCAGCGTTAGTCGACTGTTTCAGTGTGGTACCACACTACTACCCGATCAAAACCAGAAAAAACCCAGAATCTGGCCATCGAGTATGAGAAATATGGGAAAGTATGAGCCTGATGAGAGCAAATCCCAGACTTAACCTAGAGCTAACATGCGTTATCCTCTAAAATATTGATCGTGACCAGGTTTAGTCGACTGTTTCTGGGTGGTACCACATTACTATGTGACCCAAACCAGAACAAACCCAGGATCTGTTCAAGAAGTTTGTGAAGATTGCGAAAGTATGAGACTGAAGAGGGCAAATCCCAGACCTAATCCAGACCTAATCCAGACCTAACATGCGTTATCCTCTGAAATATTGATCGAACCCCGGTTTAATTGACTGTTTCAGTGTGGTACCACATTTCTACGTGATCCAAACCAGAAAAAACATGGGATCTGTTCAGCAAGTATGTGAAGAATGCGAAATTATGAGTCTGATGAGGGCAAATTCAAGGCCTCACCTAGACCTAACATGCGTTATCTTCTAAAATATTGATCGAAACCAGGTTTAATTGACTGTTTTAGTGTGGTACCACATTTCTATGTGATCCAAACCAGAAAGAGCAAAGGATCTGGCTAACAACTAAGAGAAATATGCGAAAGTATGAGCCTGATGAGGGCAAATCCTAGAACCAACTCTGACCTAACATGAGTTATCCTCTAAAATATTGATCAAAACCATGTTTAATCGACTGTTTCAGTGTGGTACCACATTACTACGTGATCCAAACCAGAAAAAGCCCAGAATCTGGCCATCAAGTATGAGAAATATGCGAAAGTATGAGCCTGATGAGAGCAAATCCCAGACCTAACCTAGACCTAACATGCGATATCCTCTAAAATATCGATCGAAACCAGGTTTAATGAACTGGTTCAGTGTGGAACCACATTACTGTGTGATCCCAACCAGAACAAGCCCAGAATCTGGCCATCAAGTATGAGAAATAAGCGAAGGTATGTGAGCCTGATGCGAGCAAATCCCACACCTAAGGTAGACCTAGCATGCGTTATCCTCTAAAATATTGATCAAAACCATGTTTAATCGACTGTTTCAGTGTGGTACCACAGTACTATGTGATCTAAACCAGAAAAAACCCATGATCTGGCCATCAAGTATGAGAAATAAGCGAAGGTACGAGCCTGATGAGAGCAAATCCCAGACCTAACATAGACCTAACATGCGCTATCCTCTAAAATATTGATCGTGATCAGGTTTAGTCGACTGTCTCAGTGTGGTACCACATTTCTACGTGATCCAAACCAGAAAAAACATGGGATCTGTTCAACAAGTATGTGAAGAATGCGAAATTATGAGTCTGATGAGGGCAAATTCAAGGCCTAACCTACACCTAACATGCGTTATCCTCTAAAATATTGATCGAAACCATGTTTAATCGACTGTTTCAGTGAGGTACCACACTACTATGTGATCCAAACCAGAAAAAACCCAGGATCTGATCAAGAAGTATGTGAAGAATGCGGAAGTATGAGACTGATGAGGGCAAATCCTAGACCCAACTCTGACCTAACAAGAGTTATCCTCTAAAATATTGATCAAAACCATGTTTAATCGACTGTTTCAGTGAGGTACCACACTACTATGTGATCCAAACCAGAAAAAACCCGAGATCTGGCCAACAAGTATGCGAAAAATGTGAAACTATGACCCTCATGAGGGCAAATCCCAGGCTTAACCTAGAGCTAACATGCGATATCCTCTAAAATATCGATCGAAACCAGGTTTAATGGTCTGTTTGAGTGTGGAACCACACTACTGTGTGATCCCAACCAGAAAAAGCCCAGAATCTGGCCATCAAGTAAGAGAAATAAGCGAAGGTATGTGAGCCTGATGCGAGCAAATCCCACACCTAAGGTAGACCTAGCATGCGTTATCCTCAAAAATATTGATCGGAACCAGGTTTAATCGTCTCTTTCAGTGTGGTACCACATTACTACGTGATCCAAAGCAGAAAAATCCCAGGATCTGTTCAACAAGTATGTGAAGAATGCGAAAGTATGAGACTGAAGAGGTCAAATCCCAGACCTAATCCGGACCTAATCCAGACCTAACATGCGTTATCCTCTAAAATATTGATCGAAACCAGGTTTAATTGTCTGTTTCAGTGTGGTACCACATTTCTATGTGATCCAAACCAGAAAGAGCAAAGGATCTGGCTAACAAGTAAGAGAAATATGCGAAAGTATGAGCCTGATGAGGGCAAATCCTAGACCCAACTCTGACCTAACATGAGTTATCCTCTAAAATATTGATCGAGACCAGGGTTAATGGACTGGTTCAGTGTGATACCACATTACCACGTGATCCAAACCTGAAAATGCCCGAGATCTGGCCAACAAGTATGCGAAAAATGTGAAAGTATGACCCTCATGAGGGCAAATCCCAGGCTTAACCTAGAGCTAACATGCGATATCCTCTAAAATATCGATCGAAACCAGGTTTAATGGACTGTTTGAGTGTGGAACCACACTACTGTGTGATCCGAACCAGAAAAAGCCCAGAATCTGGCCATCAAGTATGAGAAATAAGCGAAGGTATGAGCCAGATGCGAGCAAATCCCACACCTAACGTAGACCTAGCATGCGTTATCCTCAAAAATATTGATCGGAACCAGGTTTAATGGACTGTTTGAGTGTGGAACCACACTACTGTGTGATCCGAACCAGAAAAAGCCCAGAATCTGGCCATCAAGTATGAGAAATAAGCGAAGGTATGAGCCAGATGCGAGCAAATCCCACACCTAACGTAGACCTAGCATGCGTTATCCTCAAAAATATTGATCGGAACCAGGTTTAATCGTCTGCTTCAGTGTGGTACCACATTACTATGTGATCCAAACCAGAACAAACCCAGGATCTATTCAAGAAGTATGTGAAGAATGCGAAATTATGAGTCTGATGAGGGCAAATTCAAGGCCTAACCTAGACCTAACATGGGTTATCCTCAAAAATATTGATCGGAACCAGGTTTAATCGTCTCTTTCAGTGTGGTACCACATTACTACGTGATCCAAAGCCGAAAAATCCCAGGATCTGTTCAACAAGTATGTGAAGAATGCGAAAGTATGAGACTGAAGAGGGCAAATCCCAGACCTAATCCAGAACTAATCCAGACCTAACATGCGTTATCCTCTAAAATATTGATCGAAACCAGGTTTAATTGACTGTTTCAGTGTGGTACCACATTTCTATGTGACCCAAACCAGAAAGAGCAAAGGATCTTGCTAACAAGTAAGAGAAATATGCGAAAGTATGAGCCTGATGAGGGCAAATCCTAGACCCAACTCTGACCTAACATGAGTTATCCTCTAAAATATTGATCGAAACCAGGTTTAATTGACTGTTTCAGTGTGGTACCACATTTCTACGTGATCCAAACCAGAAAAAACATGGGATCTGTTCAACAAGAATGTGAAGAATGCGAAATTATGAGTCTGATGAGGGCAAATTCAAGGCCTAACCTAGACCTAACATGCGTTATCCTCTGAAATATTGATCGATCCAGGTTTAATTGACTGTTTCAGTGTGGTACCACACTACTATGTGATCCAAACCAGAAAAAATCCAGGATCTGTTCAAGAAGTATGTGAAGAATGCGGAAGTAAGAGACTGATGAGGGCAAATCCCAGACCTAATCCAGACCTAATCCAGACCTAACATGCGTTATCCTCTAAAATACTGATCGAGACCAGGTTTAGTCGACTGTTTCAGTGTGGTACCACATTACTACGTGATCCAAACCAGAAAAAGCCCAGGATCTGGCAAACAAGTATGAGAAACATGCGAAAGTATGAGCCTGATGAGGGCAAATCCTAGACCCAACTCTGACCTAACATGAGTTATCCTCTAAAATATTGATCAAAACCATGTTTAATCGACTGTTTTATTGGGGTACCACACTACTATGTGATCCAAACCAGAAAAAACCCAGGATCTGATCAAGAAGTATGTGAAGAATGCGGAAGTAAGAGCCTGATGAGGGCAAATCCCAGACCTAATCCAGACCTAATCCAGACCTAACATGCGTTATCCTCTAAAATATTGATCAAAACCATGTTTAATCGACTGTTTCATTGAGGTACCACACTACTATGTGATCCAAACCAGAAAAAACCCAGGATCTGATTAAGAAGTATGTGAAGAACGCGAAAGTATGACCCTGATGAGGTCAAATCCCAGACCTAACCTAGACCTAACATGCGTTATCCTCTAAAATATTGATCGTCACCAGGTTTAGTCGACTGATTCTGGGTGGTACCACATTACTATGTGATCCAAACCAGAACAAACCCAGGATCTGTTCAAGAAGTTTGTGGAGAATGCGAAAGTATGAGACTGAAGAGGGCAAATCCCAGACCTAATCCAGACCTAATCCAGACCTAACATGCGTTATCCTCTAAAATATCGATCGAAACCAGGTTTAATGGACTGTTTCAGTGTGGAACCACATTACTGTGTGATCCCAACCAGAAAAAGCCCAGAATCTGTCCATCAAGTATGAGAAATATGCGAAAGTAAGAGCCTCGTGAGGGCAAATCCCAGACCTAATCTAGACCTAACATGCGATATCCTCCAAAATATTGATCGCGGTCATGTTTATTCAAAAGTTTCAGTGTGGTACCATATAACTACGTGATCCAAACCAGAAAAAACCCGGGATCTGCTCAACAAGTATGTGAAAAATGCGAAAGTATGAGCCTCATGAGGGCAAATCCCAGACCTAACGTAGACCTAGCATGCGTTATCCTCTAAAATATTGATCGAGACCAGGGTTAGTCGACTGTTTCAGTGTGGTACCACATTGCTACGTGATCCAAATCAGTGAAAGCCCAGGATCTGGCCATCAAGTATGAGAAATATGCGAATGTATGAGCCTGATGAGAGCAAATCCCACACCTAACGTAGATCTAGCATGCGTTATCCTCAAAAATATTGATCGGAACCAGGTTTAATCGACTGTTTCAGTGTGGTACCACGTTACTACGTGATCCAAAGCAGAAAAATCCCAGGATTTGTTCAAGAAGTATGTGAAGAATGCGAAAGAATGAGACTGAAGAGGGCAAATCCCAGACCTAGCCCATACCTAACATAAGCTATCCTCTAAAATATTGATCGAGACCAGGTTTAATCAACTGTTTCAGTGCGGTCCCACATTAACACGTGATCCAAACCAGAAAAAACCCAGGTTCTGTTCGACAAGTATGTGAAGAATGCGAAAGTATGAGTCTGATGGCGGCAAATCCAAGGCCTAGCCTAGACCTAACATGCGTTATCCTCTAAAATATTGATCGAAACCAGGTTTAATTGACTGTTTCAGTGTGGTACCACATTACTACGGGATCCAAACCAAAAAAAGCCCAGTATCTGGCCATCAAGAATGAGAAATATGCGAAAGTATGAGCCTGATGAGTGCAAGTCCCAGAACTAACCTAGACCTAACATATGTTATCCTCTAAAATATTGATCGAAAACAGGTTTAATTGACTGTTTCAGTGTGGTACCACATTACCACGTGATCCCAACCAGAAAAAACCCAGGTACTGTTCAACAAGTATGTGAGGAATGCGAAAGTATGAGTCTGATGGGGGCAAACCCAAGGCCTAACCCAGACCTAACCTAGACTTCACATGCGTTATCATCTAAAATATTGAACGAGACCAGGGTTAATGGACTGTTTCAGTGTGGTACCACATTACTATGTGATCCAAACCAGAAAAAACCCAGGATCTGATCAAGAAGTAAGTGAAGAATGCGGAAGTATGAGACTGATGAGGGCAAATTGCAGGCCTAGACCTAACATGAGTTATCCTCTGAAATATTGACCGAAACCAGGTTTAATCTACTGTTTCAGTGTGGTACCACATTACCACGTGATCCAAACCAGAAAAAACCCAGGTACTGTTCAACAAGTATGTGAGGAATGCGAAAGTATGAGTCTGATGGGGGCAAACCCAAGGCCTAACCTAGACCTAACATGCGTTATCCTCTACAATATTGATCGAAACCAGGTTTAATTGACTGTTTCAGTGTGGCAACGCATTTCTACGTAATACAAGCGAGAAAAAAACCCTCGATCTGTTCAACAAGTATGTGAAGAATGCGAAAGTATGAGCCTGATGAGCGCAAATCCCACACCTAACGTAGACCTAGCATGCGTTTACCTCTAAAATATTGATCGAGACCAGGGTTAGTCGACTGTTTCAGTGTGGTACCACATTGCTACGTGATCCAAATCAGTGAAAGCCCAGGATCTGGCCATCAAGTATGAGAAATATGCGAATGTATGAGCCTGATGTGAGCAAATCCCACACCTAACGTTGACCTAGCATGCGTTATCCTCTAAAATATTGATCGTGACCAGGTTTAGTCGACAGTTTCAATGTGGTACCACATTACTACGTGATCCAAACCAGAAAAAACCCAGGTTCTGTTCAACAAGTTCGTGAAAAATGCGAAAGTATGAGTCTGATGAGGGCAAATCCCAGGCCTAACCTAGACCTAACATGCATTATCACCTAAAATATTCATCGAAACCTGGTTTAATCGACTGTTTCAGTGTGGTACCATACTACTATCTAATCCAAACGGGAAAAAACCTAGGATCTGTTCAACAAGTATGTGAAGAATGCGAAAGTATGAGTCTGATGAATGCAAATCCCAGGCCTAAGCTAGACCTAACATGCGTTATCACCAAAAATATTGATCGAAACCTGATTAATCGAATGTTTCAGTGTGGTACCACACTACTATGTAATCCAAACCGGAAAAAACCTAGGATCTGTTCAACAAGTATGTGAAGAATGCGAAACTATGAGTCTGATGAAGGCAAATCCCAGGCCTAACCTATACCTAACATGCGTTATCATCTCAAATATTGATCGAAACCAGGTTTAATTGACTGTTTTAGTGTGGTACCACATTTCTATGTGATCCAAACCAGAAAGAGCAAAGGATCTGGCTAACAACTAAGAGAAATATGCGAAAGTATGAGCCTGATGAGGGCAAATCCTAGAACCAACTCTGACCTAACATGAGTTATCCTCTAAAATATTGATCAAAACCATGTTTAATCGACTGTTTCAGTGTGGTACCACATTACTACGTGATCCAAACCAGAAAAAGCCCAGAATCTGGCCATCAAGTATGAGAAATATGCGAAAGTATGAGCCTGATGAGAGCAAATCCCAGACCTAACCTAGACCTAACATGCGATATCCTCTAAAATATCGATCGAAACCAGGTTTAATGAACTGGTTCAGTGTGGAACCACATTACTGTGTGATCCCAACCAGAACAAGCCCAGAATCTGGCCATCAAGTATGAGAAATAAGCGAAGGTATGTGAGCCTGATGCGAGCAAATCCCACACCTAAGGTAGACCTAGCATGCGTTATCCTCTAAAATATTGATCAAAACCATGTTTAATCGACTGTTTCAGTGTGGTACCACAGTACTATGTGATCTAAACCAGAAAAAACCCATGATCTGGCCATCAAGTATGAGAAATAAGCGAAGGTACGAGCCTGATGAGAGCAAATCCCAGACCTAACATAGACCTAACATGCGCTATCCTCTAAAATATTGATCGTGATCAGGTTTAGTCGACTGTCTCAGTGTGGTACCACATTTCTACGTGATCCAAACCAGAAAAAACATGGGATCTGTTCAACAAGTATGTGAAGAATGCGAAATTATGAGTCTGATGAGGGCAAATTCAAGGCCTAACCTACACCTAACATGCGTTATCCTCTAAAATATTGATCGAAACCATGTTTAATCGACTGTTTCAGTGAGGTACCACACTACTATGTGATCCAAACCAGAAAAAACCCAGGATCTGATCAAGAAGTATGTGAAGAATGCGGAAGTATGAGACTGATGAGGGCAAATCCTAGACCCAACTCTGACCTAACAAGAGTTATCCTCTAAAATATTGATCAAAACCATGTTTAATCGACTGTTTCAGTGAGGTACCACACTACTATGTGATCCAAACCAGAAAAAACCCGAGATCTGGCCAACAAGTATGCGAAAAATGTGAAACTATGACCCTCATGAGGGCAAATCCCAGGCTTAACCTAGAGCTAACATGCGATATCCTCTAAAATATCGATCGAAACCAGGTTTAATGGTCTGTTTGAGTGTGGAACCACACTACTGTGTGATCCCAACCAGAAAAAGCCCAGAATCTGGCCATCAAGTAAGAGAAATAAGCGAAGGTATGTGAGCCTGATGCGAGCAAATCCCACACCTAAGGTAGACCTAGCATGCGTTATCCTCAAAAATATTGATCGGAACCAGGTTTAATCGTCTCTTTCAGTGTGGTACCACATTACTACGTGATCCAAAGCAGAAAAATCCCAGGATCTGTTCAACAAGTATGTGAAGAATGCGAAAGTATGAGACTGAAGAGGTCAAATCCCAGACCTAATCCGGACCTAATCCAGACCTAACATGCGTTATCCTCTAAAATATTGATCGAAACCAGGTTTAATTGTCTGTTTCAGTGTGGTACCACATTTCTATGTGATCCAAACCAGAAAGAGCAAAGGATCTGGCTAACAAGTAAGAGAAATATGCGAAAGTATGAGCCTGATGAGGGCAAATCCTAGACCCAACTCTGACCTAACATGAGTTATCCTCTAAAATATTGATCGAGACCAGGGTTAATGGACTGGTTCAGTGTGATACCACATTACCACGTGATCCAAACCTGAAAATGCCCGAGATCTGGCCAACAAGTATGCGAAAAATGTGAAAGTATGACCCTCATGAGGGCAAATCCCAGGCTTAACCTAGAGCTAACATGCGATATCCTCTAAAATATCGATCGAAACCAGGTTTAATGGACTGTTTGAGTGTGGAACCACACTACTGTGTGATCCGAACCAGAAAAAGCCCAGAATCTGGCCATCAAGTATGAGAAATAAGCGAAGGTATGAGCCAGATGCGAGCAAATCCCACACCTAACGTAGACCTAGCATGCGTTATCCTCAAAAATATTGATCGGAACCAGGTTTAATCGTCTGCTTCAGTGTGGTACCACATTACTATGTGATCCAAACCAGAACAAACCCAGGATCTATTCAAGAAGTATGTGAAGAATGCGAAATTATGAGTCTGATGAGGGCAAATTCAAGGCCTAACCTAGACCTAACATGGGTTATCCTCAAAAATATTGATCGGAACCAGGTTTAATCGTCTCTTTCAGTGTGGTACCACATTACTACGTGATCCAAAGCCGAAAAATCCCAGGATCTGTTCAACAAGTATGTGAAGAATGCGAAAGTATGAGACTGAAGAGGGCAAATCCCAGACCTAATCCAGAACTAATCCAGACGTAACATGCGTTATCCTCTAAAATATTGATCGAAACCAGGTTTAATTGACTGTTTCAGTGTGGTACCACATTTCTATGTGACCCAAACCAGAAAGAGCAAAGGATCTTGCTAACAAGTAAGAGAAATATGCGAAAGTATGAGCCTGATGAGGGCAAATCCTAGACCCAACTCTGACCTAACATGAGTTATCCTCTAAAATATTGATCGAAACCAGGTTTAATTGACTGTTTCAGTGTGGTACCACATTTCTACGTGATCCAAACCAGAAAAAACATGGGATCTGTTCAACAAGAATGTGAAGAATGCGAAATTATGAGTCTGATGAGGGCAAATTCAAGGCCTAACCTAGACCTAACATGCGTTATCCTCTGAAATATTGATCGATCCAGGTTTAATTGACTGTTTCAGTGTGGTACCACACTACTATGTGATCCAAACCAGAAAAAATCCAGGATCTGTTCAAGAAGTATGTGAAGAATGCGGAAGTAAGAGACTGATGAGGGCAAATCCCAGACCTAATCCAGACCTAATCCAGACCTAACATGCGTTATCCTCTAAAATACTGATCGAGACCAGGTTTAGTCGACTGTTTCAGTGTGGTACCACATTACTACGTGATCCAAACCAGAAAAAGCCCAGGATCTGGCAAACAAGTATGAGAAACATGCGAAAGTATGAGCCTGATGAGGGCAAATCCTAGACCCAACTCTGACCTAACATGAGTTATCCTCTAAAATATTGATCAAAACCATGTTTAATCGACTGTTTTATTGGGGTACCACACTACTATGTGATCCAAACCAGAAAAAACCCAGGATCTGATCAAGAAGTATGTGAAGAATGCGGAAGTAAGAGACTGATGAGGGCAAATCCCAGACCTAATCCAGACCTAATCCAGACCTAACATGCGTTATCCTCTAAAATATTGATCAAAACCATGTTTAATCGACTGTTTCATTGAGGTACCACACTACTATGTGATCCAAACCAGAAAAAACCCAGGATCTGATTAAGAAGTATGTGAAGAACGCGAAAGTATGACCCTGATGAGGTCAAATCCCAGACCTAACCTAGACCTAACATGCGTTATCCTCAAAAATATTGATCGGAACCAGGTTTAATCGTCTCTTTCAGTGTGGTACCACATTACTACGTGATCCAAAGCAGAAAAATCCCAGGATCTGTTCAACAAGTATGTGAAGAATGCGAAAGTATGAGACTGAAGAGGTCAAATCCCAGACCTAATCCGGACCTAATCCAGACCTAACATGCGTTATCCTCTAAAATATTGATCGAAACCAGGTTTAATTGTCTGTTTCAGTGTGGTACCACATTTCTATGTGATCCAAACCAGAAAGAGCAAAGGATCTGGCTAACAAGTAAGAGAAATATGCGAAAGTATGAGCCTGATGAGGGCAAATCCTAGACCCAACTCTGACCTAACATGAGTTATCCTCTAAAATATTGATCGAGACCAGGGTTAATGGACTGTTTGAGTGTGGAACCACACTACTGTGTGATCCGAACCAGAAAAAGCCCAGAATCTGGCCATCAAGTATGAGAAATAAGCGAAGGTATGAGCCAGATGCGAGCAAATCCCACACCTAACGTAGACCTAGCATGCGTTATCCTCAAAAATATTGATCGGAACCAGGTTTAATCGTCTGCTTCAGTGTGGTACCACATTACTATGTGATCCAAACCAGAACAAACCCAGGATCTATTCAAGAAGTATGTGAAGAATGCGAAATTATGAGTCTGATGAGGGCAAATTCAAGGCCTAACCTAGACCTAACATGGGTTATCCTCAAAAATATTGATCGGAACCAGGTTTAATCGTCTCTTTCAGTGTGGTACCACATTACTACGTGATCCAAAGCCGAAAAATCCCAGGATCTGTTCAACAAGTATGTGAAGAATGCGAAAGTATGAGACTGAAGAGGGCAAATCCCAGACCTAATCCAGAACTAATCCAGACGTAACATGCGTTATCCTCTAAAATATTGATCGAAACCAGGTTTAATTGACTGTTTCAGTGTGGTACCACATTTCTATGTGACCCAAACCAGAAAGAGCAAAGGATCTTGCTAACAAGTAAGAGAAATATGCGAAAGTATGAGCCTGATGAGGGCAAATCCTAGACCCAACTCTGACCTAACATGAGTTATCCTCTAAAATATTGATCGAAACCAGGTTTAATTGACTGTTTCAGTGTGGTACCACATTTCTACGTGATCCAAACCAGAAAAAACATGGGATCTGTTCAACAAGAATGTGAAGAATGCGAAATTATGAGTCTGATGAGGGCAAATTCAAGGCCTAACCTAGACCTAACATGCGTTATCCTCTGAAATATTGATCGATCCAGGTTTAATTGACTGTTTCAGTGTGGTACCACACTACTATGTGATCCAAACCAGAAAAAATCCAGGATCTGTTCAAGAAGTATGTGAAGAATGCGGAAGTAAGAGACTGATGAGGGCAAATCCCAGACCTAATCCAGACCTAATCCAGACCTAACATGCGTTATCCTCTAAAATACTGATCGAGACCAGGTTTAGTCGACTGTTTCAGTGTGGTACCACATTACTACGTGATCCAAACCAGAAAAAGCCCAGGATCTGGCAAACAAGTATGAGAAACATGCGAAAGTATGAGCCTGATGAGGGCAAATCCTAGACCCAACTCTGACCTAACATGAGTTATCCTCTAAAATATTGATCAAAACCATGTTTAATCGACAGTTTTATTGGGGTACCACACTACTATGTGATCCAAACCAGAAAAAACCCAGGATCTGATCAAGAAGTATGTGAAGAATGCGGAAGTAAGAGACTGATGAGGGCAAATCCCAGACCTAATCCAGACCTAATCCAGACCTAACATGCGTTATCCTCTAAAATATTGATCAAAACCATGTTTAATCGACTGTTTCATTGAGGTACCACACTACTATGTGATCCAAACCAGAAAAAACCCAGGATCTGATTAAGAAGTATGTGAAGAACGCGAAAGTATGACCCTGATGAGGTCAAATCCCAGACCTAACCTAGACCTAACATGCGTTATCCTCTAAAATATTGATCGTCACCAGGTTTAGTCGACTGATTCTGGGTGGTACCACATTACTATGTGATCCAAACCAGAACAAACCCAGGATCTGTTCAAGAAGTTTGTGGAGAATGCGAAAGTATGAGACTGAAGAGGGCAAATCCCAGACCTAATCCAGACCTAATCCAGACCTAACATGCGTTATCCTCTAAAATATCGATCGAAACCAGGTTTAATGGACTGTTTCAGTGTGGAACCACATTACTGTGTGATCCCAACCAGAAAAAGCCCAGAATCTGTCCATCAAGTATGAGAAATATGCGAAAGTAAGAGCCTCGTGAGGGCAAATCCCAGACCTAATCTAGACCTAACATGCGATATCCTCCAAAATATTGATCGCGGTCATGTTTATTCAAAAGTTTCAGTGTGGTACCATATAACTACGTGATCCAAACCAGAAAAAACCCGGGATCTGCTCAACAAGTATGTGAAAAATGCGAAAGTATGAGCCTCATGAGGGCAAATCCCAGACCTAACGTAGACCTAGCATGCGTTATCCTCTAAAATATTGATCGAGACCAGGGTTAGTCGACTGTTTCAGTGTGGTACCACGTTACTACGTGATCCAAAGCAGAAAAATCCCAGGATCTGTTCAAGAAGTATGTGAAGAATGCGAAAGAATGAGACTGAAGAGGGCAAATCCCAGACCTAGCCCATACCTAACATAAGCTATCCTCTAAAATATTGATCGAGACCAGGTTTAATCAACTGTTTCAGTGCGGTCCCACATTAACACGTGATCCAAACCAGAAAAAACCCAGGTTCTGTTCGACAAGTATGTGAAGAATGCGAAAGTATGAGTCTGATGGCGGCAAATCCAAGGCCTAGCCTAGACCTAACATGCGTTATCCTCTAAAATATTGATCGAAACCAGGTTTAATTGACTGTTTCAGTGTGGTACCACATTACTACGGGATCCAAACCAAAAAAAGCCCAGTATCTGGCCATCAAGAATGAGAAATATGCGAAAGTATGAGCCTGATGAGAGCAAATCCCACACCTAACGTAGATCTAGCATGCGTTATCCTCAAAAATATTGATCGGAACCAGGTTTAATCGACTGTTTCAGTGTGGTACCACGTTACTACGTGATCCAAAGCAGAAAAATCCCAGGATCTGTTCAAGAAGTATGTGAAGAATGCGAAAGAATGAGACTGAAGAGGGCAAATCCCAGACCTAGCCCATACCTAACATAAGCTATCCTCTAAAATATTGATCGAGACCAGGTTTAATCAACTGTTTCAGTGCGGTCCCACATTAACACGTGATCCAAACCAGAAAAAACCCAGGTTCTGTTCGACAAGTATGTGAAGAATGCGAAAGTATGAGTCTGATGGCGGCAAATCCAAGGCCTAGCCTAGACCTAACATGCGTTATCCTCTAAAATATTGATCGAAACCAGGTTTAATTGACTGTTTCAGTGTGGTACCACATTACTACGGGATCCAAACCAAAAAAAGCCCAGTATATGGCCATCAAGAATGAGAAATATGCGAAAGTATGAGCCTGATGAGTGCAAGTCCCAGACCTAACCTAGACCTAACATATGTTATCCTCTAAAATATTGATCGAAAACAGGTTTAATTGACTGTTTCAGTGTGGTACCACATTACCACGTGATCCCAACCAGAAAAAACCCAGGTACTGTTCAACAAGTATGTGAGGAATGCGAAAGTATGAGTCTGATGGGGGCAAACCCAAGGCCTAACCCAGACCTAACCTAGACTTCACATGCGTTATCATCTAAAATATTGAACGAGACCAGGGTTAATGGACTGTTTCAGTGTGGTACCACATTACTATGTGATCCAAACCAGAAAAAACCCAGGATCTGATCAAGAAGTAAGTGAAGAATGCGGAAGTATGAGACTGATACCCTCAGGGGCTGCCAGCCTTTCAGCTGCAGTACGGGCTTAACGAACCCGGGGTACCCGAGTCATACACACACCGTAAGCCTCCTGTTGGTCGTCACAACGACCCATTCACAATTCCCTATTGGTTTTGTGAATGGTACGTGACGGCAGGAGGAACGGGGGTCTTGGCTTAACCGCCTGGGCCACGAGTATGGCGACTCTATAAAATCGCCCTCCAATCCTAAGCTATGGTGCGCGGCGATGGGATGCATGGTTGGGGGAGAAGGCCCAATCCCAAGCGACCACCTCCGGGGAACCTGCCGAACCCCCGGAGTATTAGGCTTACCCGGGTAAGGCGGCTCTGCCCGGGTGGACCTTTATTTCCGACCATCTCGTGGGACTATTATGGACACAGAAAATAAAATGGGGATGGGGCGGGTTTTGTCGGTTGGGGAGGACGGAGACGGGGTTGGGGTTAGGGTGGCGGCGCTCGCGCCCCACTCAGCGCCAGGTCCGGCTTCGTGGAGGGTGGAGGAGGACGACGAGACGGCGTCGGTCTCGTCCTTCTCCTCCAGCACGAGCCACATAGGCTCTAAGAGGAAGAGGACGGGGCAGGCCGTCGTCGAGGTGGGCGGGGCTATGAGCCCGTCGGTGAGGCTGAGTTGCCTCAGGGACGAGGTGACCGAGGAGATATCGGAGAGGATCGCCTCGTCCCTGAGGCGGGTGGAGAAAGTCGCCGCTGCCTGCGCCTTTAAGGGGCAGAAAAGCGGTGGCGCGGAGGCCCTGAAGGCCGCGGCGGAGGAAATGAGGGAGGCGGCGCGGGAGCTCAGAGGGCGGAACGCCCGTCTGCAGCTCCTGTTGGAGGAGGAGCGACAGGGGCGGAGGAGGGCAGAGGCGCTGTGGAACAGCGCGGCCCTCCCTCCCATCCTCCCTCCTCCTCCACCGCCGCGTCCCTCGGCGGAGGTAAATAAGCGGAGTGCGGCGGCAGTGGTGCGGGGCACCGCGGGCCCCTCCACCCGCACTCCGCCCGTGAAGAAGTCCCCGTCCTCCTCAGAAGACGATCTTCTGAGGAGGATTGGGGACATGATTGATGGCAAGCTGGCCGCCTTCCGGGAGGAGCTCCTCGCCGGAAGAGCGGTCAGCAGGAAGGCGGTGCCTCCCCGACCTGTTCCGGTACAGTCGGCGAAGGCAAAGAAGGGCGGAGTGAAGGCTCCGCCCAGCGTTGCGGCACCAGGGCCCCGGGTCGCGACCCCCAAGGGGGGTGGTGTACCCGTGGTCGCGGTGGTCGCGTCCTCCACGGCACCCTCCCAAGGGGGGGTGGCGTGGAGTGAGGTGGTGGGGCGGAAGGCGAAGCGGGCGGCGAGGAAGGCCTCGCAACCGCAGCCTCCGCCTCCGCCGCCGGCGGCCAAGGTAAAGGCCGCGAAGGTCGGGAAGGCACGACCAGGTCGTCCCCCAAAAACGGCAGCGGTGACGCTGACCGTTGCGCAGGGGGGCGACCTGACCCTCGCGGAGGCGATGCGGCTCGCCAGGGAGAATATCTCCCTGGAAGAGCTGGGCATCGCCTCCGTGAGGGCGAAGAGGGCCGTGACCGGGGGTCTCTTGCTGGAGATCCCCGGTGCAGAAGGCGGCGCGAAGGCGGATCGTCTCGCCCAGAGGCTCCGGGAGCAGCTGGGCGAGCGAGGTGTCCGTGTCGCCCGGCCCACGAAGCGCACGGAGATGCGCGTTTGTGGGCTGGACGACTCGGTCAGCGCACAGGATGTGTCCCGTGCCCTTGCGAGGGCGGGGGACTGTCCTGTGGAGGACCTGCGGATCGGAGAGATCCGCAGGTCGCCCTCCGGCCTCGGGTCGGTGTGGGCCCGGTGCCCCCTCTCCGCCGCCCGTAAGGTGGCGGAATCCGGGAGGGTGTTGGTGGGGTGGGTTTCGGCGCGAGTGGAAATCCTCGCGCCGCGCCCGCTCCAGTGTCACCGCTGCCTCGAATTGGGCCACGTGAGGCAGTGGTGCACCTCGCCGGTGGACCGCAGCGGTCAGTGTTACCGCTGCGGTGCCAAAGAGCACCGTGCGAGCCAGTGCTCGGCGGCCCCCCACTGCCCGCTGTGTGCGGACATGGGGAGGCCAGCCGATCACAGGGTGGGGAGCAAGAAGTGCTCCCCCCCCTCCCGGAAGGAGAGGAAGAGGCGGGCTGCACCGGCTCCGGTGCCGAGGGCGGTGGCATCGTCCTCCATGGAGGTGGACGGTGCTACGGGGACGGACGGCCGGGAGGAGGCTGGCGCGGCCATTAATTAATGCCGCCCCGCCTCCTCCTCCAGGCCAACCTCAACCACTGCCGCGCGGCACAGGACTTGATGTCCCAAGTCCTCGCGGAGTGGGGGGTTGGCCTGGCGGTCGCCGCCGAGCCGTACCGCGTCCCTGATCACCCTCATTGGGTGGGCGACGCGGACGGCTTGGTGGCGACGGTATGGGGAGGGGGCGACGGGTCCCCACCGTTCTCCTTGTTGGAGCGCGGTCGGGGATTCGTCGCCGTGGACTGGGGGGGAGTCGCTGTGGTGGGGTGCTACATTTCGCCCCGTAGCGGTCACGCTGCGTTCGAGCTGTACTTGGCCGAGGTCGCGGCATGCGTGCAGCGCTACGCGGCCCGGCCGGTGCTGGTCCTGGGGGATTTTAATGCCAAGTCGGTGGCTTGGGGATCCCCCAGGACCTCCGTTCGCGGCGGGATCCTGGGCGATTGGGCGGCGGGGCTCGACCTCCGGGTATTGAACCGGGGGTCGGAGCACACATGCGTGCGGCGATATGGGGGGTCCATCGTGGATGTTGGATTCGCGACCCCCAACGCCGTGCGCATGGTGTCGGGTTGGCACGTGGTCGCGGGGGCAGAGACACTCTCCGATCACCGGTACATCCGGATGGAGGTCTCTGCCGCCGCGAGTGCATCCCGACACGGCCGCCTGCGTGGCACCCCACCACGCCGCTGGGCGCTTCGGCGCCTGGACAAGGACGCCCTGATGGCAGCTGCCCTCGCTGCAACTTGGCCGCAGGGAGCGGCCGAGTTGCCGAGCATAGAGGGGGAGGTCGCCCGGCTCGGTGCATTGGTCGCGGGTATTTGCGACGCGGCGATGCCTCGGGTCGGGCGGGCTTCTCCTCGCCGGGCGGTGTACTGGTGGTCGGATGCGATCGCGGAGTTGCGAGTCGCGACTGTCCGCGCCCGACGCCAGTACACCCGCGCGCGCCGTCGTCAACGTACAGGCGACGGCGTGGCGCGAGCGAGGGCAGCTGATGACCTGTATGGAGCATACCGCGTGGCGCGGGTTGCTCTGCAGGTCGCCATCAAACGGGCCAAGACCCAGGCATGGAAGGAGCTCCTCCAGACCCTTGATGACGATCCATGGGGGCGCCCATATAAGGTGGTGCTGAATAAGCTCCGCCCGTGGGCGCCCCCCGTCACCGAGGGTCTTGACCCCCGGCTGCTGGAGGACGTGGTCAATACACTCTTCCCAATTGGGGAGAGGGGACCGCGTCCTCCGGCGGCGGCGGCTGTCCCAGTGGAGTGGACGGCCGAGCTGGGGGTCACGCAGGAGGAGCTGGCAGCGGCCATCAGACGGCTCGGGGTTCGTAATACGGCCCCGGGTCCGGATGGTGTGCCCGGCCGGGTTTGGGTCTTGACCCAGGGCGTCCTTGGGGCCGACCTCAGGCGGTTGTTCGACCGCTGCCTGAGGGACGGGCGATTCCCCCCCAGTTGGAAGGTGGCGAGGATGGTCCTCCTCCGGAAGGAGGGTCGGCCCGCGGAGTCTCCCTCCGCATACCGGCCCATTTGTCTCCTCGACGAGGTGGGCAAGCTCTTCGAGCGTGTGATTGCTGCCCGCCTCGTCGAGCACCTGTCGCGGGGTGATCCCGGTCTGGCCGACTGCCAGTTCGGTTTCCGGGGGGGCCGATCGACTATCGACGCGATAGGTCGTGTGAGGGCCCTCTCGGAGGCGGCCGTCTCTCGGGGAGGGGTGGCATTGGCAGTATCCTTGGATATTGCCAATGCCTTTAACACCCTCCCCTGGGAAGAGATAAGGAGGGGACTCGAATATCATCGAGTCCCCCCTTGTCTCAGGGCGGTCGTCGGGGATTATCTCCGCGGCAGGTGGATCGAGTATCCGGGCCGGGATGGTGATATGCGGAGGGAGGTGTACTGCGGTGTTCCGCAGGGGTCGGTCCTCGGGCCACTCCTGTGGAACATCGCGTACGACTCGGTGTTGCGGGCCGGCCTCCCCGACGGCGTCAGCACGGTGTGTTATGCGGATGACACACTGGTGCTGGCCGTCGGGGCGCACTGGGGGACGGCCATGCGTCGCGCGGAGGAGGGCTCGCAACGCGTCGTCGACCGGATCAGGGGGATGGGGATGACGGTGGCGGTCCATAAGACCGAGGTGATTGCGTTTCATTCACCTCGGCAGGATCCGCCACCCCCTCTGATTCGGGTGGGTGGGGCTGACATCGAGGTGAAGCCCCAGATCAGGTATCTAGGGCTGATCCTCGATAGCCACTGGCGTTTCGAGAAGCATTTCCGCTGCCTGGTCCCCCGGTTGGAAAGGATGGTTGCGGCTCTGGGCCGGATCCTGCCCAACCTGGGGGGCCCGGCGGGCCGAGTTCGTCGCCTCTATGTGGCAATGGTCCAGTCGGTGGCCCTATACGGGGCCCCCGTCTGGGCGGACGACCTGGCTGCCTCCCGGCGCAGCATGACTATGCTGCGTCGGGTGCAGAGGCGCATGGCGCTCAGGGTCGTCCGCGGGTATCGGACCATGTCACATGAGGCGGCGACGGTTCTAGCGGGGATGCCGCCCATGGACCTGCTCGCGCGGTCGCACGCGGTGATGTATCGGCACCGCGTCGACCGTCGCGCGGGGGTGGGGGCGGTCCCGGGCGGGCAGGAACCTGCTTGGGGCGATTTGAAGCGCCAGGCCCGGCAGTCCGTGTTCCTCGCGTGGCAGGAGCGGCTGGCTCTGCCAACAGCGGGGCACCGGACTGTCGGGGCTGTTCGGCCACTCCTGAAGGAGTGGCTGGACAGAGGCCATGGCAGCCTCACCTACCGGCTGGCACAGGTATTTTCCGGGCATGGCAGCTTCGGAAGATACCTGTGCCGGATAGGGAAGGAGCCGACGGCGCGTTGCTGCCACTGCGACGCTGAGCAGGACACGGCGGATCATACCCTGGAGGTATGCCCCGCGTGGGAGGGGGAGCGCCGTGTCCTGGTCGGCGTCGTCGGGCGGGATGTCTCGCTGCCGGGCGTGGTGCGCGCCATGCTCGGCAGCGAGGAGAAGTGGAGGGCCGTGGCCTCCTTCTGCGAGAACGTAATGTTGCAGAAGGAGGCCGCGGGGAGGGAGCGCGAGCTTCAGCGGCGTGCTGAAGCGCGCGCTCGTGCGGTGGCCCGAGGTCGTCGCCCGGTCGCGAGGCGTCGCGGGCGGCCGCCTCGGCGTGGCGGATGACCTAGGCTGGGAGGGGGGTCCTGAGGGGACCCTCCTCCCGCCAGGCGGCGCCGGGTCGGACCGGTTGGGGGTAGGAGTGCCTTCCCCTACCGGTCCGACGCAAGGGGAGGCACCCTCGGCGGTCTGGTGCGGCCATGAACGCCCGGCCGCCGAGGGGTGGAAACGGGGTCGCGGGCGGTTGCGAGTTGGGGCTCGCAGCCGCCACTAAACGCGGCCCCGGGACGGATAGCGGCGGGATGGAGTGGCCCCGTCCCGCCGCTATGAGGCAGTGTGTCTACTGGGGGGACCGATTGTCCCCCCGGGGGATGGGCGCGAAAGCGCGGGCACGGGGAGGATACCGGAAGAATGCTTCGAGCGATTCCCGGTATCCTCCCAAAGCGTGCCGAAGGGTCACCGTGGGGTTTTTAGTGGGTAGGTCCCGCGCCTGTCGTTGTACGGGCGCGGGGAATCCCACACACCCCTCCCACCTCTCCCCAAGGAGGTGGGAGGGAGTCTTTCGAAGATTTTCCCCACGACAAAAAAAAAAAAAAAAAAAAAAAAAAAAGTATGAGACTGATGAGGGCAAATTGCAGGCCTAGACCTAACATGAGTTATCCTCTGAAATATTGACCGAAACCAGGTTTAATTGACTGTTTCAGTGTGGTACCACATTACCACGTGATCCCAACCAGAAAAAACCCAGGTACTGTTCAACAAGTATGTGAGGAATGCGAAAGTATGAGTCTGATGGGGGCAAACCCAAGGCCTAACCCAGACCTAACCTAGACTTCACATGCGTTATCATCTAAAATATTGAACGAGACCAGGGTTAATGGACTGTTTCAGTGTGGTACCACATTACTATGTGATCCAAACCAGAAAAAACCCAGGATCTGATCAAGAAGTAAGTGAAGAATGCGGAAGTATGAGACTGATGAGGGCAAATTGCAGGCCTAGACCTAACATGAGTTATCCTCTGAAATATTGACCGAAACCAGGTTTAATCTACTGTTTCAGTGTGGTACCACATTACCACGTGATCCAAACCAGAAAAAACCCAGGTACTGTTCAACAAGTATGTGAGGAATGCGAAAGTATGAGTCTGATGGGGGCAAACCCAAGGCCTAACCTAGACCTAACATGCGTTATCCTCTACAATATTGATCGAAACCAGGTTTAATTGACTGTTTCAGTGTGGCAACGCATTTCTACGTAATACAAGCGAGAAAAAAACCCTCGATCTGTTCAACAAGTATGTGAAGAATGCGAAAGTATGAGCCTGATGAGCGCAAATCCCACACCTAACGTAGACCTAGCATGCGTTTACCTCTAAAATATTGATCGAGACCAGGGTTAGTCGACTGTTTCAGTGTGGTACCACATTGCTACGTGATCCAAATCAGTGAAAGCCCAGGATCTGGCCATCAAGTATGAGAAATATGCGAATGTATGAGCCTGATGTGAGCAAATCCCACACCTAACGTTGACCTAGCATGCGTTATCCTCTAAAATATTGATCGTGACCAGGTTTAGTCGACAGTTTCAATGTGGTACCACATTACTACGTGATCCAAACCAGAAAAAACCCAGGTTCTGTTCAACAAGTTCGTGAAAAATGCGAAAGTATGAGTCTGATGAGGGCAAATCCCAGGCCTAACCTAGACCTAACATGCATTATCACCTAAAATATTCATCGAAACCTGGTTTAATCGACTGTTTCAGTGTGGTACCATACTACTATCTAATCCAAACGGGAAAAAACCTAGGATCTGTTCAACAAGTATGTGAAGAATGCGAAAGTATGAGTCTGATGAATGCAAATCCCAGGCCTAAGCTAGACCTAACATGCGTTATCACCAAAAATATTGATCGAAACCTGATTAATCGAATGTTTCAGTGTGGTACCACACTACTATGTAATCCAAACCGGAAAAAACCTAGGATCTGTTCAACAAGTATGTGAAGAATGCGAAACTATGAGTCTGATGAAGGCAAATCCCAGGCCTAACCTATACCTAACATGCGTTATCATCTCAAATATTGATCGAAACCTGGTTTAATCGACTGTTTCAGTGTGGTACACATTAATGTACACGGTAATGTGTGGTACACATTACTACGTGATCCAAACCAGAAAAAACCCAGGAATCTGGCCATCAAGTATGAGACATATGCGAAAGTATGAGCCTGATGAGAGCAAATCCCAGACCTATCCTAGACCTATCACGCGTTATCCCCTAAAATATTGATCGTGACGAGGTTTAGTCGAGTGTTTCAGTGTGGTACCACATTACTACGTGATCCAAACCAGAAAAAGCTAAGGATCTGGCCAACAAGTATAAGAAATATACGAAAGTATGAGCCTGATGAGAGCAAGTCCCACACCTAACCTAGACCTAACATGCGTTATCCTCTAAAACATTGATCGAGACCAGGTTTAATAGACTGTTTCAGTGTGGTACCACATTACTACCTGATGCGAGCCAAAAAAAGCCCAGAATCTGGCCATCAAATATGAGAAATATGCGATGGTATGAGCCTGATGAGAGCAAATCCCAGTCCTAACCTAGACCTAACATGCGTTATCCTCTAAAATATTGATCGAATCCGGGTTTAATGGCCTGTTTCAGTGTGATACCACATTACCACGTGATCCAAACCAGAAGAAACCCAGGTACTGATCAACAAGTATGTGAGGAATGCGAAAGTATGAGTCTGATGGGGGCAAACCCAAGGCCTAACCTAGACCTAACACGCGTTGTCCTCTAAAATATTGATCGAAACCAGGTTTAATTGACTGTCTCAGTGTGGTAACACATTTCTACGTGATGCAAGCGAGAAAAAATCCCTCGATCTGTTCAACATGTACGTGAAGAATGCGAAAGTATGAGTCTGATGAGGGAAAATCCCAGACCTAACCTAGACTTCACATGCGTTATCATCTAAAATATTGAACGAGACCAGGGTTAATGGACTGTTTCAGTGTGATACCACATTGCCACGTGATCCAGACCTGATAAAGCACGGGATCTGGCCAACAAGTATGCGAAGAATGCGAAAGTATGAGCCTGATGAGCGCAAATCCCATACATAACGTAGACCTAGCATGCGTTATCCTCTAAAATAAAGATCGAGACCAGGTTTAGTCGACAGTTTCAGTGTGGTACCACATTACTACGTGATCCAAACCAGAAAAAACCCAGGATCTGTTGAACAAGTTTGTGAAGAATGCGAAAGTATGAGTCTGATGAGGGCAAATCCCAGGCCTAACCTAAACCTAACATGCATTATCACCTAAAATATTGATCGAAACCTGGTTTAATCTACTGTTTCTGTGTGGCACCACACTAGTATCTATTCCAAACCGGAAAAAACCTAAAATCTGTTCAACAAGTATGTGAAGAATGCGAAAGTATGAGTCTGATGAAGGCAAATCCCAGGCCTAACCTAGACCTAACATGCGTTATCATCTAAAATATTGATCGAAACCAGGTTTAATTGAGTGTTTCAGTGTGGTACCACATTTCTACGTGATCCGAACCAGAAAAAACATGGGATCTGTTCAACAAGTATGTGAGGAATGCGAAGTTATGAGTCTGGTGAGGGCTAATTCAAGGCCTAACCTAGACCTAACATGCGTTATCCTGTAAAATATCGATCGAAACCATGTTTAATTGACTGTTTCAGTGTGGTACCACATTTCTACGTGATCCAAAGCAGAAAAAAACCCTAGATCAGGCCAACATGTATGTTAAAACTGCGAAAGTATGACGCTGATGAGGTCAAATCCCAGACCGAACACAGACCTAACGCCTTATCCTCTATAATATTGATCGAGACCAGGGTTAATGGACTGTTTCAGTGTGATACCACATTACCACGTGATCCAAACCTGAAAAAGCCGAGGATCTGGCCTACAAGTATGCGAAAAATGTGAAAGTATGACCCTGATAAGGGCAAATCCCACACCTGACGTAGACCTAGCATGCGTTATCCTCAAAAATATTGATCGGAACCAGGCTTAATCGTCTCTTTCAGTATGGTACCACATTACTACGTGATCCAAAGCAGAAAAATCCCAGGATCTGTTCAACAAGTATGTGAAGAATGCGAAAGTATGAGTCTGGTGAGGGCAAATCCCAGGCCTAACCTAGCCCTAACATGCGTTATCATCTAAAATATGGATCGAGACCGAGTTTAATCGACTGTTTCAGTGTGGTCCCACATTACCACGTGATCCAAATCAGCAAAAGCCCAGGATCTGGCCAACAAGCATGCGAAAAATGTGAAAGTATGACCTTCATGAGGGCAAATCCCAGACCTATCCTAGACCTAACTTGCGTTATCCTCTAAAATATTGATCGAAACCAGGTTTAATTGAGTGTTTCAGTGTGGTACCACACTTCTACGTGATCCAAACCAGAAAAAACATGGGATCTGTTCAACAAGTATGTGAAGAAAGCGAAATTATGAGTCTGATGAGGGCAAATTCAAGGCCTAACCTAAACCTATCATGCGTTATCCTCTAAAATATTGATCGAAACCAGGTTTAATGGAATGTTTCAGTGTGGTACCACATTACTACGTGATCCAAACCAAAAAAAGGCCAGAATCTGGCAAACAAGTATGAGAAATATGCGAAATTATGATCCTCACGAGGGCAAATCCTAGACCTAACCCAGACCTAACATGTGTTATCCTCTAAAATATTGATCAAAACCATGAATAATCGACTGTTCCAGTGGGGTACCACGCTACTATGTGATCCATACCAAAAAACCCAGGATCTGATCAAGAAGTATGTGAAGAATGCGAAAGTATGAGCGTGATGAGTGCAAATCCCAACCTAACCTAGACCTAACATGTGTTATCCTCTAAAATATTGATCGAAACCAGGTTTAATGGTCTGTTTCAGTGTGGTACCACATTACTATGTGATCCAAACCAGAAAAAACCCAGGATCTGTTCAACAAGTATGTGAAGAATGCGAAAGTATGAGACTGAAGAGGGCAAATCCCAGACCTAGCCCAGACCTGACATGCGTTATCCTCTAAAATACTGATCGAGACCAGCTTTAGTCGACTGTTTCAGTGTGGTACCACATTACTACGTGATCCAAACCAGAAAAAGCCCAGAATCTGCCCATCAAGTATGAGAAATATGCGAAAGTATGAGCCTGATGAGAGCAAATCCCAGACCTAACATAGACCTAACATGCGTTATCCTCTAAAATATTGATCGAAACCAGGTTTGATGGTCTGTTTCAGTGTGGTACCACATTACCACGTGATCCAAACCAGAAGAAAACCCTCGATCAGATCAACAGGTATGTTAAAACTGCGAAAGTATGACACTGATGAGGTCAAATCCCAGACATAACACATATCTAACATGCGTTATCCTCTAAAATATTGATCGACGCCAGGGTTAATGGACTGTTTCAGTGTGATACCACATTACCACGTGATCCAAACCTGAAAAAGCCCGGGATCTGGCCAACAAGTATGCGAAGAATGTGAAAGTATGAGCCTGATGAGAGTAAATCCCAGACCTAACCTAGACCTAACATGCGTTATCCTCTAAAATATTGATCGTGACCAGGTTTTATCGACTGTTTCTGGGTGGTGCGCCATTACTATGAGACCCAAACCAGAACAAACACAGGATCTGTGCAAGAAGTATGTAAAGAATGCGCAAGTATGACACTGATGAGGTCAAATCCCAGACATAACACAGACCTAACATGCGTTATCCTCTAAAATATAGATCGAGACCAGGATTAAGCTACTGTTTTAGTGTGGTACCACATTACTACGTGATCCAATCCAGAAAAAACGCAGGATCTGTTCAACATGAATGTGAAAAATGCGAAAGTATGAGCCTCATGAGGGCAAATCCCAGACCTAACATAGACGTAACATGCGTTATCCTCTAACATATAGATCGAGACCAGGTTTAGTCGACTGTTTCAGTGTGGTACCACTTTACTACGTGATCCAAGCCAAAAAAAGCTCAGAATCTGGCCATCAAGTATGCGAAAAATGTGAAAGTATGACCCTGTTGAGGGCAAATCCCAGACCTAACCTAGACCTAACTTGCGTTATCCTCTAAAATATTCATCGAAACCAGGTTTAATTGACTGTTTCAGTGTGGTACCACATTACTACGTGATACAAACCGAAAAAAGCCCAGAATTTGGCCATCAAGAATGAGAAATATGCGAAAGTATGAGCCTGATGAGTGCAAATCCCAGACCTAACCTAGACCTAACATGTGTTATCCTCAAAAATATTGATCGAAACCAGGTTTAATTGACTGTATCAGTGTGGCACCACATTACTACGTGATCCAAACCAGAAAAAGCCCAGAATCTGGCCATCAAGTATGAGAAATATGCGAAAGTATGAGCCTGATGAGAGCAAATCCCAGACCTAACCTAGACCTAACATGCGTTATCCTCTAAAATATTGATCGTGACCAGGTTTTATCGACTGTTTCTGGGTGGTACGCCATTACTATGAGACCCAAACCAGAACAAACCCAGGATCTGTTCAAGAAGTATGTAAAGAATGCGCAAGTATGAGACTGAAGAGGGCAAATCCCAGACCTAACCCAGACCTAACATGCGTTATCCTCTAAAATATAGATCGAGACCGGGTTTAATCGACTGTTTCAGTGTGGTCCCACATTACCACGTGAACCAAACCAGCAAAAGCCCAGGATCTGGCCAACAAGTATGCGAAAAATGTGAAAGTGTGACCCTGATGAGGGCAAATTCCAGGCCTAACCTAGACCTAACATGCGTTATCCTCAAAAATATTGATCGAAACCAGGTTTAATTGACTGTATCTGTGTGGCACCACATTACTACGTGATCCAAACCAGAAAAAGCCCAGAATCTGGCCAACAAGTATGAGAAGTATGCGAAAGTATGACCCTGATGAGGGCAAATTCCAGGCCTAACCTAGACCTAACATGTGTTATCCTCTAAAATATCGATCGAAACCATGTTTAATTGACTGTTTCAGTCTGGTACCACATTACTACGTGATCCAAACCCGAAAAAGCCCAGGATCAGGCCAACAAGTATGAGAAGTATGCGAATGTATGAGCCTGATGAGTGCAAATCCCAGACCTAACCTAGACCTAACATGCGTTATCCTCTAAAATATTGATCGAGACCAGGGTTAATGGACTGTTTCAGTGTGATACCACATTACCACGTGATCCAAACCTGAAAAAGCCCGGGATCTGGCCAACAAGTATGCGAAAAATGCGAAAGCATGAGCCTGACGAATGCAAATCCCAGACCTAACCTAGACCCAACATGTGTTATCCTCTAAAATATTGATCGAAACCAGGTTTAATGGTCTGTTTCAGTGTGGTACCACATTACTACGTTATCCAATCCAAAAAAAGCCCAGAATTTGGTCATCAAGTGTTAGACAAATGCGAAAGTATGAGCCTGATCAGTGCAAATCCCAGACATAACCTAGACCTAACATGTGTTATCCTCTGAAATATTGATCGAGACCAGGTTTAGTCGACTGTTTCGGAGTGGTCACACATTACTACGAGATACAAACCAGAAAAAGCCCATGATCTGGCAAACAAGTATGAGAAACATGCGAAACTATGAGCCTCGTGAGGGCAAATCACAGACCTAACCCAGACCTAACATGCGCTATCCTTTGAAATGTTGAACCAGACTAGGTTGAATTGACTGTTTCATTGTGGTACCACATAACTACGTGATCCAAACCAGTGAAAACCCAGAATCTGCCAACAAGAATGTGGAATATGCGATTGTATGAGCCTGATGAGATCATATCTCAGACCTAACCTAGACCTAACATGCGTTATCCTCTAAAATATTGATCGAAACCAGGTTTAATCGACTGATTGAGTGTGGTACCACATTACTACGTGATCCAAACCAGAAAAAACCCAGAATCTGTTCAACAAGTATGTGAAAAATGCGAGAGTATGAGCCTGATCAGTGCAAATCCCAGACATAACCTAGACCTAACATGTGTTATCCTCAAAAATATTGATCGAAACCAGGTTTAATAGACAGTTTCAGTGTGGTTCCACATTACTACGTGATCCAAAGCAGAAAAAGCCCAGGATCTGGCCAACAAGTATGAGAAATATGCGAAAGTATGAGCCTCATGAGGGCAAATCACACACCTAACCCAGACCTAACATGCGTTATCCTTTGAAATGTTGACCCAGACTAGGTTTAATTGACTGTTTCAGTGTGGTACCACATTACCACGTGATCCAAAGCAGGAAAAGCCCAGGATCTGGTCAACGAGTATGCAAAAATGCGAAAGCATGAGCCTGATGAGGGCAAATCCTAGACCCAACTCAGACCTAACATGTGTTATCCTCTAAAATATTGATCAAAACCATGAATAATCGACTGTTTCAGTGTGGTACCACGCTACTGTGTGATCCATACCAAAAAACCCAGGATCTGATCAAGAAGTATGTGAAGAATGCGAAAGTATGAGCCTGATGAGTGCAAATCCCAACCTAACCTAGACCTAACATGTGTTATCCTCTAAAATATTGATCGAAACCAGGTTTAATGGTCTGTTTCAGTGTGGTACCACATTACTATGTGATCCAAACCAGAAAAAAACCAGGATCTGTTCAGAAGTATGTGAAGAATGCGAAAGTATGAGACTGAAGAGGGCAAATCCCAGACCTAGCCCAGACCTGACATGCGTTATCCTCTAAAATATTAATCGAGACCAGGTTTAATCGACTGTTTCAGTGTGGTCCCACATTACCACTTGATTCAAACCAGAAAAAACCCAGGTTCTGTTCAACAAGTATGTGAAGAATGCGAAAGTATGAGTCTGATGGGGGCAAATCCAAGGCCTAACCTAGACATAAGATCCGTTATCCTCTAAAATATTGGTCGAAACCAGGTTTAATTGACTGTTTCAGTGTGGTACCACATTTCTATGAGATCCAAACCAGAAAGAGCAAAGGATCTGGCTAACAAGTAAGAGAAATATGCGAAAGTATGAGCCGGATGATGGCAAATCCTAGTCCCTACTCCGACCTAACATGAGTTATCCACTAAAATGTTGTTCAAAACCATTTTTAGTCGACTGTTTCTGTGTGGTACCACACTACTATGTGATCCAAACCAGAAAAAACCCAGGATCTGTTCAAGATGTATGTGAAGAATGCGGAAGTATGAGACTGATGAGGGCAAATCCCAGACCTAATCCAGACCTAATCCAGACCTAACATGCGTTATCGTCTAAAATACTGATCGAGACCAGGTTTAGTCGACAGTTTCAGTCTGGTACCACATTACTACGTGATACCAACCAGAAAAAGCCCAGAATCTGGCCATCAAGTATGAGAAATATGCGAAAGTATGAGCCTGATGAGAGCAAATCCCAGACCTAACCTAGACCTAACATGCGTTATCGTCTAAAATATTGATCGTAACGAGGTTTAGTCGAGTGTTTCAGTGTGGTACCACATTACTACGTGATCCAACCCAAAAAAAGCCCAGAATCTGGCCATCAAGAATGGGAAATATGGGAAAGTATGAGCCTGATGAGTGCAATTCCCAGACCATACCTAGACGTAACATGTGTTATCCTCTAAAATATTGATCGAAACCAGGTTTAATTGTCTGTTTCAATGTGGTACCACATTACTATGTGACCCAAACCAGAAAAAACCCAGGATCTGTTCAAGAAGTATGTGAAGAATGCGAAAGTATGAGCCTGATGAGAGCAAATCCCAGACCTAACCTACACCTAACATGCGTTATCCTGTAAAATATTGATCGTGACCAGGTTTAATCGACTGTTTCTGGGTGGTACCACATTACCATGTGATCCAAACCAGAACAAACCCAGGATCTGTTCAAGAAGTATGTAAAGAATGCGCAAGTATGAGACTGAAGAGGGCAAATCCCAGACCTAACCCAGACCTAACATGCGTTATCCTCTAAAATATAGATCGAGACCGGGTTTAATCGACTGTTTCAGTGTGGTCCCACATTACCACGTGATCCAAACCAGCAAAAGCCCAGGATCTGGCCAACAAGTATGCGAAAAATGTGAAAGTATGGCCCTGATGAGGGCAAATCCCAGACCTATCCTAGACCTAACTTGCGTTATCCTCTAAAATATTGATCGAAACCAGGTTTAATTGACTGTTTCAGTGTGGTACCACAATTTATACGTGATCCAAAGCAGAAAAAAACCCTCGATCAGGTCAACATGTATGTTAAAACTGCGAAAGTATGACCTGGATGAGGTCAAATGCCAGACCGAACACAGACCTAACATGCGTTATCCTCTAAAATATAGATCGAGACCAGGGTTAATGGACTGTTTCAGTGTGATACCACATTACCACGTGATCCAAACCTGAAAAAGCCCGGGATCTGGCCAACAAGTATGCGGAAAATGCGAAAGCATGAGCCTGACGAATGCAAATCCCAGACCTAACCTAGACCCAACATGTGTTATACTCTAAAATATTGATCGAAACCAGGTTTAATGGTCTGTCTCAGTGTGGTACCACATTACTACGTTATCCAATCCAAAAAAAGCCCAGAATTTGGTCATCAAGTGTTAGACAAATGCGAAAGTATGAGCCTGATCAGTGCAAATCCCAGACATAACCTAGACCTAACATGTGTTATCCTCTGAAATATTGATCGAAACCAGGTTTAATTGA
The DNA here is from genome assembly GCF_051014445.1 of Colletes latitarsis. Taxonomy (NCBI): domain Eukaryota; kingdom Metazoa; phylum Arthropoda; class Insecta; order Hymenoptera; family Colletidae; genus Colletes; species Colletes latitarsis. Next base: position 7,465,847 of record NC_135137.1, read on the forward strand.
CTGTTTCAGTGTGGTACCACATTTCTATGTGATTCAAACCAGAAAGAGCAAAGGATCTGGCTAACAACTAAGAGAAATATGCGAAAGTATAAGCCTGATGAGGGCAAATACTAGACCCAACTCTGACCTAACATGAGTTATCCTCTAAAATATTGATCAAAACCATGTTTAATCGACTGTTTCAGTGTGGTACCACACTACTATGTGATCCAAACCAGAAAAAACCCAGGATCTGTTCAAGAGGTATGTGAAGAATGCGGAAGTATGAGACTGATGGGGGCAAATCCCAGACCTAATCCAGACCTAATCCAGACCCAACATGCGTTATCCTCTAAAATACTGATCGAGACCAGGTTTAATCGACTGTTTCAGTGTGGTCCCACATTAATACGTGATCCAAACCAGAAAAAACCCAGGTTCTGTTCAACAAGTATGTGAAGAATGCGAAAGTATGAGTCTGATGGGGGCAAATCCAAGGCCTAGCCTAGACCTAACATGCGTTATCCTCTAAAATATTGATCGAAAACAGGTTTAATGGTAGTGTGGTACCACATTACTATGTGATCCAAACCAGAAAAAACCCAGGATCTGATCAAGAAGTATGTGAAAAATGCGGAAGTATGAGACTGATGAGGGCAAATTCCAGGCCTAGACCTAACATGAGTTATCCTCTAAAATATTGACCGAAACCAGGTTTAATCTACTGTTACATTGTGGTACCACATTACCACGTGATCCAAACCAGAAAAAACCCAGGTACTGTTCAACAAGTATGTGAGGAATGCGAAAGTATGTGTCTGATGGGGGCAAACCCAAGGCCTAACCTAGACCCAACATGCGTTATCCTCTAAAATATTGATCGAAACCAGGTTTAATGGACTGTTTCAGTGTGATACCACATTACCACGTGTTCCAAACCTGAAAAAGCCCAGGATCTGATCAAGAAGTATGTGAAGAATGCGGAAGGATGAGACTGATGAGGGCAAATCCCAGGCCTAGACCTAACATGTGTTATCCTCTAAAATATTGACCGAAACCAGGTTTAATCTACTGTTTCTGGGTGATAGCACATTACCACGTGTTCCAAACCTGAAGAAGCCCGGGATCTGGCCGACAAGTAGGCGAAGAATGCGAAAGTATGAGCCTGATGAGAGCAAATCCCACACCTAACGTAGACCTAGCATGCGTTATCCTCAAAAATATTGATCGGAACCAGGTTTAATCGACTGTTTCAGTGTGGTAGCACGTTACTACGTGATCCAAAGCAGAAAAATCCCAGGATCTGTTCAAGAAGTATGTGAAGAATGCGAAAGAATGAGACTGAAGAGGGCAAATCCCAGACCTAGCCCATACCTAACATAAGCTATCCTCTAAAATATTGATCGAGACCAGGTTTAATCGATTGTTTCAGTGTGGTCCCACATTAACACGTGATCCAAACCAGAAAAAACCCAGGTTCTGTTCAACAAGTATGTGAAGATTGCGAAAGTATGAGTCTGATGGGGGCAAATCCAAGGCCTAGCCTAGACCTAACATGCGTTATCCTCTAAAATATTGATCGAAACCAGGTTTAATGGACTGTTTCAGTGTGATACCACATTACCACGTGTTCCAAACCTGAAAAAGCCTAGGATGTGATCAAGAAGTATGTGAAGAATGCGGAAGGATGAGACTGATGAGGGCAAATCCCAGGCCTAGACCTAACATGTGTTATCCTCTAAAATATTGACCGAAACCAGGTTTAATCTACTGTTTCTGGGTGATAGCACATTACCACGTGTTCCAAACCTGAAGAAGCCCGGGATCTGGCCAACAAGTATGCGAAGAATGCGAAAGTATGAGCCTGATGAGAGCACCTCCCACACCTAACGTAGACCTAGCATGCGTTATCCTCTAAAATATTGATCGAAACAAGGTTTTGTCGACAGTTTCAGTGTGGTACCACATTACTACGTGATCCAAAGCAGAAAAATCCCAGAATCTGTTCAACAAGTATGTGAAGAATGCGAAAGTATTAGTCTGATGAGGGCAAATCCCAGGCCTAACATAGACCTAACATGTGTTATCCTCTAAAATATTGACCGAAACCAGGTTTAATGGTCTGTTTCAGTGTGGTATCACATTACCACGTGACCCAAACCAGAAAAAACTCAGGATCTGTTCAACAAGTTTGTGAAGAATGCGAAAGTATGAGACTGATGAGGGCAAATCACAGCCCTAACCTAGACCTAACATGCATTAACACCTAAAATATTGATCGAAACCTGGTTTAATCGACTGTTTCAGTGTGGTACCACACTACTATCTAATCCAAACCGGAAAAAACCTAGGATCTGTTCAACAAATATATGAAGAATGCGAAAGTATGAGTCTGATGAAGGCAAATCCCAGGCCTAACCTAGACCTAACATGCGTTATCCTCAAAAATATTGATCGGAACCAGGTTTAATCGACTGTTTCAGTGTGGTACCACATTACTACGTGATCCCAACCAGAAAAAGCCCAGAATCTGGTCATCAAGTACGAGAAATATGCGAAAGTATGAGCCTGATGAGAGCACCTCCCACACCTAACGTAGACCTAGCATGCGTTATCCTCAAAAATATTGATCGGAACCAGGTTTAATCGACTGTTTCAGTGTGGTACCACATTACTACGTGATCCAAAGCAGAAAAATCCCAGAATCTGTTCAACAAGTATGTGAAGAATGCGAAAGTATTAGTCTGATGAGGGCAAATCCCAGGCCTAACCTAGACCTAACATGTGTTTTCATATAAAATATTGATCGAAACCAGGTTTAATGGTCTGCTCCAGTGTGGTACCACATTACCACGTGATCCAAACCAGCAAAAACCCAGGATCTGTTCAAGAAGTATGTGAAGAATGCGAAAGTATGAGACTGAAGAGGGCAAATCCCAGACATAGCCCATACCTAACATAAGCCATCCTCTAAAATATTGATCGAGACCAGGTTTAATCAACTGTTTCAGTGCGGTCCCACATTAACACGTGATCCAAACCAGAGAAAACCCAGGTTCTGTTCGACAAGTATGTGAAGAATGCGAAAGTATGAGTCTGATGGCGGCAAATCCAAGGCCTAGCCTAGACCTAACAAGCGTTATCCTCTACAATATTGATCGAAACCAGGTTTAGTCGACTGTTTCAGTGTGGTACCACACTACTACGTGATCCAAATTAGTGAAGGCCCAGGATCTGGCCATCAAGTATGAGAAATATGCGAATGTATGAGCCTGATGTGAGCAAATCCCACACCTAACGTTGACCTAGCATGCGTTATCCTCTAAAATATTGATCGTGACCAGGTTTAGTCGACAGTTTCAATGTGGTACCACATTACTACGTGATCCAAACCAGAAAAAACCCAGGATCTGTTCAACAAGTTTCTGAAGAATGCGAAAGTATGAGTCTGATGAGGACAAATCCCAGGCCTAACCTAGACCTAACATGCATTATCACCTAAAATATTCATCGAAACCTGGTTTAATCGACTGTTTCAGTGTGGTACCATACTACTATCTAATCCAAACGGGAAAAAACCTAGGATCTGTTCAACAAGTATGTGAAGAATGCGAAAGTATGAGTCTGATGAATGCACATCCCAGGCCTAACCCAGACCTAACATGCGTTATCACCAAAAATATTGATCGAAACCTGATTAATCGAATGTTTCAGTGTGGTACCACACTACTATGTAATCCAAACCGGAAAAAACCTAGGATCTGTTCAACAAGTATGTGAAGAATGCGAAAGTATGAGTCTGATGAAGGCAAATCCCAGGCCTAACCTATACCTAACATGCGTTATCATCTAAAATATTGATCGAAACCTGGTTTAATCGACTGTTTCAGTGTGGTACACATTAATGTACACGGTAATGTGTGGTACACATTACTACGTGATCCAAACCAGAATAAACCCAGAATCTGGCCATCAAGTATGCGGAAAATGCGAAAGTATGAGCCTGATGAGGGCAAATCCCAGACCTAATCCAGACCTAACACGCGTTATCCCCTAAAATATTGATCGTAACGAGGTTTAGTCGAGTGTTTCAGTGTGGTACCACATTACTACGTGATCCAAACCAGAAAAAGCCAAGGATCTGGCCAACAAGTATAAGAAATATACGAAAGTATGAGCCTGATGAGAGCAAGTCCCACACCTAACCTAGACCTAACATGCGTTATCCTCTAAAACATTGATCGAGACCAGGTTTAATAGACTGTTTCAGTGTGGTACCACATTTCTACGTGATCCAAGCGAGAAAAAAACCCTCGATCTGTTCAACAAGTATGTGAAGAATGCGAAAGTATGAGTCTGATGAGGGCAAATCCCAGGCTTAACCTAGACTTAACATGTGTTATCCGTTAAAATATTGACCGAAACTAGGTTTAATGGTCTGTTTCAGTGTGGTACCACATTACCACGTGATCCAAACCAGAGAAAACCCAGGTACTGTTCAACAAGTATGTGAGGAATGCGAAAGTATGAGCCTGATGAGCGCAAATCCCATACCTAACGTAGACCTAGCATGCGCTATCCTCTAAAATATTGATCGAGACCAGGTTTAGTCGACTGTTTCAGTGTGGTACCACATTACTACGTGATCCAAATCAGTGAAAGCCCAGGATCTGTCCATCAAGTATGAGAAATATGCGAATGTATGAGCCTGATGTGAGCAAATCCCACACCTAACGTTGTCCTAGCATGCGTTATCCTCTAAAATATTGATCGAAACCAGGTTTAGTCGACAGTTTCAGTGTGGTACCACATTTCTACGTGATCCAAGCGAGAAAAAAACCCTCGGTCTGTTCAACAAGTATGTGAAGAATGCGAAAGTATGATTCTGATGAGGGCAAATCCCAGGCTTAACCTAGACCTAACATGTGTTATCCGTTAAAATATTGACCGAAACTAGGTTTAATGGTCTGTTTCAGTGTGGTACCACATTACCACGTGATCCAAACCAGAAAAAACCCAGGTACTGTTCAACAAGTATGTGAGGAATGCGAAAGTATGAGCCTGATGAGCGCAAATCCCATACCTAACGTAGACCTAGCATGCGCTATCCTCTAAAATATTGATCGAGACCAGGTTTAGTCGACTGCTTCAGTGTGGTACCACATTACTACGTGATCCAAATCAGTGAAAGTCCAGGATCTGGCCAACAAGAATGAGAAATATGCGAAAGTATAAGCCTGGTGATAGCAAATCCAAGAACTAACCTAGACCTAACATGCGTTATCCTCTAAAATATTGATCGAAACCAGGTTGAATAGACTGTTTCAGTGTGGTACCACATTACTGCGTGATCCAAACCAGAAAGAGCCCAGAATCTGGCCATCAAGTAAGAGAAATAAGCAAAACTATGAGCCTGATGAGAGCAAATCCAAGACCTAACCTAGACCTAACATGCGTTATCCTCTAAAATATTGATCGAAACCAGGTTTAATGAACTGTTTCAGGGTGGTACCACATTACTACGTGATCCAAACCAAAAAAAGGCCAGAATCTGGCCATCATGTATGAGAAATATGCGAAAGCATGAGCCTGACGAATGCAAATCCCAGACGTAACCTAGACCTAACATGAGTTATCCTCTAAAATATTGATCGATACCAGGTTTAATTGACTGTTTCTGTGTGGTGCCACATTTCTACGTGATCCAACCAGAAAAAAACCCTCGATCAGGTCAACAGGTATGTTAAAACAGCGAAAGTATGACACTGATGAGGTCAAATCCCAGACATAACACAGATCTAACATGCGTTATCCTCTAAAATATTAATCGACACCAGGGTTAATGGACTGTTTCAGTGTGATACCACATTACCACGTGATCCAAACCTGAAAAAGCCCGGGATCTGGTCGACAAGTATGCGAAGAATGTGAAAGTATGACCCTGATGAGTGCAAATCCCAGACTTAACCTAGACCTAACATGAGTTATCCTCTAAAATATTGATCGATACCAGGTTTAATTGACTGTTTCTGTGTGATACCACATTACCACGTGACCCAAACCTGAAAAAGCCCGGGATCTGGTCAACAAGTATGCGAAGAATGTGAAAGTATGAGCCTGATGAGTGTAAATCCCAGACCTGACATAGACCTAACATGCGTTATCCTCCAAAATATTGATCGAAACCAGGTTTAATGGACTGTTTCAGTGTGGTACCACATTACTACGTGATCCAAACCAAAAAAAGGCCAGAATCTGGCCATCATGTATGAGAAATATGCGAAAGCATGAGCCTGACGAATGCAAATCCCAGACCTAACCTAGACCTAACATGTGTTATCTAAAATATTGATCGAAACCAGGTTTAATTGAATGTTTCTGTGTGGTGCCACATTTCTACGTGATCCAACCAGAAAAAAACCCTCGATCAGGTCAACAGGTATGTTAAAACTGCGAAAGTATGACACTGATGAGGTCAAATCCCAGACCTAACACAGACCTAACATGCGTTATCCTCTAAAATATAGATCGAGACCAGGATTAAGCTACTGTTTTAGTGTGGTACCACATTACTACGTGATCCAATCCAGAAAACGCCAAGGATCTGGCCAGCAAGTATGAGAAATATGCGAAAGTATGAGCCTCATGAGGGCAAATCTCAGACCTAACCTAGACCTAACATGTGATATCCTCTAAAATATTGATCGCGGTCAGGTCTAATCGACTGTTTCAGAGTGGTCCCACATTACTACAAGATCCAAAATAGAAAAAGCCCAGGATCTGGCAAACAAGTATGAGATACATGCGAAATTATGAGCCTCATGAACGCAAATCACAGACCGAACCCAGACCTAACATGCGTTATCCTTTGAAATGTAGACCCAGACTAGGTTTAATTGACTGTGTCAGTGTGGTACCACATTACCACGTGATCCAAACCAGAAAAAGCCCAGGATCTGGTCAACGAGTATGCGAAAAATGGGAAAGTATGAGCCTCATGAGGCCAAATTCTAGACCTAACATGCGTTATCCTCTAAAATATTTACCGAGATCAGGTTAAATTGACTGTTTCAGTGTGGTACCACATTAGTACGTGATCCAAACCACTGAAAGCCCAGGATCTGGCCTACAAGAATGAGAAATATGCGATTGTATGAGCCTGATGAGAGCAAATCTCAGACCGGAGCTAGACTTAACATGCGTTATCCTCTAAAATATTTATCGAAACCACGTTTCATCGACTGTTTGAGAGTGGTACCACATTACTACGTGATCCAAAACTGTGAAAGCCCAGGATCTGGCCAACAAGAATGAGAAATATGTGAAAGTATAAGCCTGGTGATAGCAAATCCAAGACCTACCCCAGACCTAACACGCATTATCCTCTAAAATATTGATCGAAACCAGGTTTAATGAACTGTTTCAGTGTGGTACCACATTACTACGTGATCCAAACCAAAAAAAGGCCAGAATCTGGCCATCAAGTATGCGAAGAATGTGAAAGTATGACCCTGATGAGGGCAAATCCCAGGCCTAACCTAGACCTAACATGCGTTATCCTCTAAAATATAGATCGAGACCAGGTTTAGTCGACTGTTTCAGTGTGGTACCACTTTACTACGTGATCCAAGCCAAAAAAAGCTCAGAATCTGGCCATCAAGTATGTGAAAAATGTGAAAGTATGACCCTGATGAGGGCAAATCCCAGGCCTAACCTAGACCTAACATGCGTTATCCTCTAAAATATAGATCGACACCAGGATTAAGCTACTGTTTTAGTGTGGTACCACATTACTACGTGATCGAATCCAGAAAAAACCCAGGATCTGTTCAACATGTATGTGAAAAATGCGAAAGTATGAGCCTCATGAGGGCAAATCCCAGACCTAACATAGACGTAACATGCGTTATCCTCTAACATATAGATCGAGACCAGGTTTAGTCGACTGTTTCAGTGTGGTACCACTTTACTACGCGATCCAAGCCAAAAAAAGCTCAGAATCTGGCCATCAAGTATGCGAAAAATGTGAAAGTATGAGCCTGATGATAGCAAAGCCAAGACCTAACCTAGACCTAACATGAGTTATCCTGTAAAATATTGACCGAAACCAGGTGTAATCTACTCTTTCAGTGTGGTACCACATTACTAAGTGATCCAAACCAGAAAAAACCCAGGTACTGTTCAACAAGTATGTGAGGAATGCGAAAGTATGAGCCTGACGAATGCAAATCCCAGACCTAACCTAGACCTAACACGCGTTGTCCTCTGAAATATTGATCGAGATCAGGGTTAATGGACTGTTTCAGTGTGGTACCACACTACTATGTGATCCAAACCACAAAAAACCCAGGATCTGGTCAAGAAGTATGTGAAGAATGCGGAAGTTTGAGACAGATGAGAACAAATCCCAGACCTAATCCAGACCGAACACAGACCTAACATGCGTTATCCTCTAAAATATTGATCGAGACCAGGGTTAATGGACTGTTTCAGTGTGATACTACATTACCACGTGATCCAAACCTGAAAATGCCCGAGATCTGGTCAACCACTATGCGAAAAATGTGATAGTATGACCCTGATGAGGTCAAATCCCAGGCTTAACCTAGGCCTAACATGCGATATCCTCTAAAATATCGATCGAAACCAGGTTTAATCGACTGTTTCAGTGTGGAACCACATTACTGTGTGATCCCGACCAGAAAAAGCCCAGAATCTGGCCATCAAGTATGAGAAATAAGCGAAGGTATGAGCCTGATGCGAGCAAATCCCACACCTAACGTAGACCTAGCATGCGTTATCCTCAAAAATATTGATCGGAACTAGGTTTAATCGTCTCTTTCAGTGTGGTACCACATTACTACGTGATCCAAAGCAGAAACATCCCAGGATCTGTTCAACAAGTATGTGAAGAATGCGAAAGTATGAGCCTGGTGAGGGCAAATCCTAGGCCTAACCTAGCCCTAACATGCGTTATCATCTAAAATATTGATCGAAACCTGGTTTAATCGACTGTTTCTGGGTGGTACCACATTACTATGTGATCCAAACCAGAACAAACCCAGGATCTGTTCATGAAGTATGTGAAGAATGCGAAAGTATGAGACTGAAGAGGGCAAATCCCAGACCTAATCCAGACCTAACTTGCGTTATCCTCTAAGATATTGATCGAAACCAGGTTTAATTGACTGTTTCAGGGTGGTACCACATTTCTACGTGATCCAAACCAGAAAAACATGGGATCTGTTCAACAAGTATGTGAAGAATGCGAAATTATGAGTCTGATGAGGGCAAATTCAAGGCCTAACCTAGACCTAACATGCGTTATCCTCTAAAATATTGATCGTGTCCAGGTTTAGTCGACTGTTTCAGTGTGGTACCACATTTCTACGTGATCCAAACCAGAAAAACATGGGATCTGTTCAACAAGTATGTGAAGAATGCGAAATTATGAGTCTGATGAGGGCAAATTCAAGGACTAACCTTGACCTAACATGCGTTATCCTCTAAAATATTCATCGAAACCATGTTTAATCGACTGCTTCAGTGTGGTACCACACTACTATGTGATCCAAACAAGAAAAAACCCAGGATCTGTTCAAGAAGTTTGTGAAGAATGCGAAATTATGAGTCTGATGAGAGCAAATCCCAGACCTAACCTAGACCTAACATGGGTTATCCTCTAAAATATTGATCGTGACCAGGTTTAGTCGACAGTTTCTGGGTGGTACCACATTACTATGTGATCCAAACCAGAACAAACCCAGGATCTGTTCAAGAAGTATGTGAAGAATGCGAAAGTATTTGACTGATGAGGGCAGATCCCATACCTAATCCAGACCTAACATGCATTATCCACTAAAATATTGATCGTGACCAGGTTTAGTCGACTGTTTCAGTGTGGTACCACATTTCTACGTGATCCAAACCAGAAAAAACATGGGATCTGTTCAACACTTATGTGAACAATGCGAAATTATGTGTCTGATGAGGGCAAATTCAAGGCCTAACCTAGACCTAACATGCGTTATCCTCTAAAATATTGATCGAAACCAGGTTTAATTGACTGTTTCACTGTGGTACCACATTTCTATGTGATCCAAACCAGAAAAACATGGGATCTGTTCAACAAGTATGTGAAGAATGCGAAATTATGAGTCTGATGAGGGCAAATTCAAGGACTAACCTTGACCTAACATGCGTTATCCTCTAAAATATTGATCGAAACCATGTTTAATCGACTGCTTCAGTGTGGTACCACACTACTATGTGATCCAAACAAGAAAAAACCCAGGATCTGTTCAAGAAGTTTGTGAAGAATGCGAAATTATGAGTCTGATGAGGGCAAATTCAAGGCCTAACCTTGACCTAACATGCGTTATCCTCTAAAATATTGATCGAAACCATGTTTAATCGACTGTTTCAGTGTGGTACCACACTACTATGTGCTCCAAACAAGAAAAAACGCAGGATCTGTTCAAGAAGTATCTGAAGAATGCGGAATTATGAGACTGATGAGGGCAAATCCCAGACCTAATCCAGACCTAATCCAGACCTAACATGCGTTATCCTCTAAAATATTGATCGAAAGTAGGTTTAATTGACTGTTTCAGTGTGGTACCACATTTCTATGTGATCCAAACCAGAAAGAGCAGAGGAGCTGGCTAACAAGTAAGAGAAATATGCGAAAGTATGAGCCTGATGAGGGCAAATCCTAGACGCAACTCTGACCTAACATGAGTCATCCTCTAAAATATTGATCAAAACCATGTTTAATCGACTGTTTCAGTGTGGTACCACACTACTATGTGATCCAAACATCAAAAATCCCAGGATCTGTTCAAGAAGTATGTGAAGAATGCGAAATTATGAGTCTGATGAGAGCAAATCCCAGACCTAACCTAGACCTAACATGGGTTATCCTCTAAAATATTGATCGTGACCAGGTTTAGTCGACAGTTTCTGGGTGGTACCACATTACTATGTGATCCAAACCAGAACAAACCCAGGATCTGTTCAAGAAGTATGTGAAGAATGCGAAAGTTTGAGACTGAAGAGGGCAAATCCCAGACCTAATCCAGACCTAACTTGCGTTATCCTGTAAAATATTGATCGAACCCAGGTTTAATTGACTGTTTCAGTGTGGTACCACATTTCTACGTGATCCAAACCAGAAAAAACATGAGATCTGTTGAACAAGTATGTGAAGAATGCGAAATTATGAGTCTGATGTGGGCAAATTCAAGGCCTCACCTAGACCTAACATGCGTTATCCTCTAAGATATTGATCGAAACCAGGTTTAATTGACTGTTTCACTGTGGTACCACATTTCTATGTGATCCAAACCAGAAAGAGCAAAGGATCTGGTTAACGACTAAGATAAATATGCGAAAGTATGAGCCTGATGAGGGCAAATCCTAGACCCAACTCTGACCTAACATGAGTTATCCTCTAAAATATTGATCAAAACCATGTTTAATCGACTGTTTCAGTGAGGTACCACACTACTATGTGATCCAAACCAGAAAAAACCCAGGATCTGATGAAGGAGTATGTGAGGAATGCGGAAGTATGAGATTGAGGGGGGCATATCCCAGACCTAATCCAGACCTAACATGCGTTATCCTCTAAAATACTGATCGTGACCATGTTTAGTCGACTGTTTCAGTCTGGTACCACATTGCTACGTGATCCAAACCAGAAAGAGCCCAGGATCAGGCCAACAAGTATGAGAAGTATGCGAAAGTATGACCCTGATGAGGTCAAATCACAGACCTAATCCAGACCTAACATGCGTTATCCTCCAAAATACTGATCGAGACCAGGTTTAGTCGACTGTTTCAGTGTGGTACCACATTACTACGTGATCCAAACCAGAAAAAGCCCAGAATCTGGCCATCGAGTATGAGAAATATGCGAAAGTATGAGCATGATGAGAGCAAATCCCAGACCTAACCTAGACCTAACATGGGTTATCCTCTAAAATATTGATCGGGACCAGGTTTAATCGTCTCTTCCAGTGTGGTACCACATTACTACTTGATCCAAAGCAGAAAAATCCCAGGATCTGTTCAACAAGTATGTGAAGAACGCGAAAGTATGAGCCTGGTGAGGGCAAATCCCAGGCCTAACCTAGCCCTAACATGCGTTATCATCTAAAATATTGATCGAAACCTGGTTTAATCGACTGCTTCTGGGTGGTACCAGATTACTATGTGATGCAAACCACAACAAACCCAGGATCTGTTCAAGAAGTATGTGAAGAATGCGAAAGATTGAGACTGAAGAGGGCAAATCCCAGAACTAATCCAGACCTAACTTGCGTTGTCCTCTAAAATAGTGATCGAAACCAGGTTTAATTGACTGTTTCAGTGTGGTACCACATTTCTACGTGATCCAAACCAGAAAAACATGTTATCTGTTTAACAAGTATGTGAAGAATGCGAAATTATGAGTCTGATGAGGGCAAATTCAAGGCCTAACCTAGACCTAACATGCGTTATCCTCTAAAATATTGATCGTGACCAGGTTTAGTCGACTGTTTCAGTGTTGTACCACATTTCTACGTGATCCAAACCAGAAAGAACATGGGATCTGTTCAACAAGTATGTGAACAATGCGAAAGTATGAGCCTGATGAGAGCAAATCCCAGACCTAACCTAGACCTAACATGGGTTATCCTCTAAAATATAGATCGTGACCAGGTTTTGTCGACAGTTTCTGGGTGGTACCACATTACTATGTGATCCAAACCAGAACAAACCCAGGATCTGTTCAAGAAGTATGTGAAGAATGCGAAAGTTTGAGACTGAAGAGGGCAAATCCCAGACCTAATCCAGACCTAACTTGCGTTATCCTCTAAAATATTGATCGACCCCAGGTTTAATTGACTGTTTCAGTGTGGTACCACATTTCTACGTGATCCAAACCAGAAAAAACATGAGATCTGTTGAACAAGTATGTGAAGAATGCGAAATTATGAGTCTGATGTGGGCAAATTCAAGGCCTCACCTAGACCTAACTTGCGTTATCCTCTAAAATATTGATCGAAACCAGGTTTAATTGACTGTTTCACTGTGGTACCACATTTCTATGTGATCCAAACCAGAAAGAGCAAAGGATCTGGTTAACGACTAAGATAAATATGCGAAAGTATGAGCCTGATGAGGGCAAATCCTAGACCCAACTCTGACCTAACATGAGTTATCCTCTAAAATATTGATCAAAACCATGTTTAATCGACTGTTTCAGTGAGGTACCACACTACTATGTGATCCAAACCAGAAAAAACCCAGGATCTGATGAAGGAGTATGTGAGGAATGCGGAAGTATGAGACTGATGGGGGCAAATCCCAGACCTAATCCAGACCTAACATGCGTTATCCTCTAAAATACTGATCGTGACCATGTTTAGTCGACTGTTTCAGTCTGGTACCACATTGCTACGTGATCCAAACCAGAAAGAGCCCAGGATCAGGCCAACAAGTATGAGAAGTATGCGAAAGTATGACCCTGATGGGGTCAAATCACAGACCTAATCCAGACCTAACATGCGTTATCCTCCAAAATACTGATCGAGACCAGGTTTAGTCGACTGTTTCAGTGTGGTACCACATTACTACGTGATCCAAACCAGAAAAAGCCCAGAATCTGGCCATCGAGTATGAGAAATATGCGAAAGTATGAGCATGATGAGAGCAAATCCCAGACCTAACCTAGACCTAACATGGGTTATCCTCTAAAATATTGATCGGGACCAGGTTTAATCGTCCCTTCCAGTGTGGTACCACATTACTACTTGATCCAAAGCAGAAAAATCCCAGGATCTGTTCAACAAGTATGTGAAGAACGCGAAAGTATGAGCCTGGTGAGGGCAAATCCCAGGCCTAACCTAGCCCTAACATGCGTTATCATCTAAAATATTGATCGAAACCTGGTTTAATCGACTGCTTCTGGGTGGTACCAGATTACTATGTGATCCAAACCACAACAAACCCAGGATCTGTTCAAGAAGTATGTGAAGAATGCGAAAGATTGAGACTGAAGAGGGCAAATCCCAGAACTAATCCAGACCTAACTTGCGTTGTCCTCTAAAATAGTGATCGAAACCAGGTTTAATTGACTGTTTCAGTGTGGTACCACATTTCTACGTGATCCAAACCAGAAAAACATGTTATCTGTTTAACAAGTATGTGAAGAATGCGAAATTATGAGTCTGATGAGGGCAAATTCAAGGCCTAACCTAGACCTAACATGCGTTATCCTCTAAAATATTGATCGTGACCAGGTTTAGTCGACTGTTTCAGTGTGGTACCACATTTCTACGTGATCCAAACCAGAAAAAACATGGGATCTGTTCAACACGTATGTGAACAATGCGAAAGTATGAGCCTGATGAGAGCAAATCACAGACCTAACCTAGACCTAACATGGGTTATCCTCTAAAATATAGATCGTGGCCAGGTTTTGTCGACAGTTTCTGGGTGGTACCACATTACTATGTGATCCAAACCAGAACAAACCCAGGATCTGTTCAAGAAGTATGTGAAGAATGCGAAAGTTTGAGACTGAAGAGGGCAAATCCCAGACCTAATCCAGACCTAACTTGCGTTATCCTCTATAATATTGATGGACCCCAGGTTTAATTGACTGTTTCAGTGTGGTACCACATTTCTACGTGATCCAAACCAGAAAAAACATGAGATCTGTTGAACAAGTATGTGAAGAATGCGAAATTATGAGTCTGATGTGGGCAAATTCAAGGCCTCACCTAGACCTAACATGCGTTATACTCTAAAATATTGATCGAAACCAGGTTTAATTGACTGCTTCACTGTGGTACCACATTTCTATGTGATCCAAACCAGAAAGAGCAAAGGATCTGGTTAACGACTAAGATAAATATGCGAAAGTATGAGCCTGATGAGGGCAAATCCTAGACCCAACTCTGACCTAACATGAGTTATCCTCTAAAATATTGATCAAAACCATGTTTAATCGACTGTTTCAGTGAGGTACCACACTACTATGTGATCCAAACCAGAAAAAACCCAGGATCTGATCAAGAAGTATGTGAGGAATGCGGAAGTATGAGACTGATGGGGGCAAATCCCAGACCTAATCCAGACCTAACATGCGTTATCCTCTAAAATACTGATCGTGACCATGTTTAGTCGACTGTTTCTGTCTGGTACCACATTGCTACGTGATCCAAACCAGAAAGAGCCCAGGATCAGGCCAACAAGTATGAGAAGTATGCGAAAGTATGACCCTGATGAGGTCAAATCACAGACCTAATCCAGACCTAACATGCGTTATCCTCCAAAATACTGATCGAGACCAGGTTTAGTCGTCTCTTTCAGTGTGGTACCACATTACTACGTGATCCAAAGCAGAAAAATCCCAGGATCTGTTAAACAAGTATGTGAAGAATGCGAAAGTACGAGCCTGGTGAGGGCAAATCCCAGGCCTAACCTAGCCCTAACATGCTTTATCATCTAAAATATTGATCGAAACCTGGTTTAATCGACTGCTTCTGGGTGGTACCAGATTACTATGTGATCCAAACCACAACAAACCCAGGATCTGTTCAAGAAGTATGTGAAGAATGCGAAAGATTGAGACTGAAGAGGGCAAATCCCAGAACTAATCCAGACCTAACTTGCGTTGTCCTCTAAAATATTGATCGTGACGAGGTTTAGTCGACTGTTTCAGTGTGGTACCACATTTCTACGTGATCCAAACCAGAAAAAACATGGGATCTGTTCAACAAGTATGTGAAGAATGCGAAATTATGAGCCTGATGAGGGCAAATCCTAGACCCAACTCTGACCTAACATGAGTCATCCTCTAAAATATTAATCAAAACCATGTTTAATCGACTGTTTCAGTGTGGTACCACACTACTATGTGATCCAAACCACAAAAAACACAGGATCTGTTCAAGAAGTATGTGAAGATTGCGGAAGTATGAGACTGATGGGGGCAAATCCCAGACCTAATCCAGACCGAACACAGACCTAACATGCGTTATCCTCTAAAATATTGATCGAGACCAGGGCTAATGGGCTGTTTCAGTGTGATACCACATTACTGTGTGATCCCAACCAGAAAAAGCCCAGAATCTGGCCATCAAGTATGAGAAATAAGCGAAGGTATGAGCCTGATGCGAGCAAATCCCACACCTAACGTAGACCTAGCATGCGTTATCCTCAAAAATATTGATCGGAACCTGGTTTAATCGTCTCTTTCAGTGTGGTACCACATTACTACGTGATCCAAACCACAACAAACCCAGGATCTTTTCAAGAAGTATGTGAAGAATGCGAAAGTTTGAGACTGAAGAGGGCAAATCCCAGACCCAACCTAGACCTAACATGCGTTATCCTCTAATATACTGATCGAGACCAGGTTTAGTCGACTGTTTCAGTGTGGTACCACGTTACTACGTGATCCAAACTAGAAAAAGCCCAAAATCTGGCCATCGAGTATGAGAAATATGCGAAAGTATGAGCCTGATGAGAGCAAATCCCAGACCCAACCTAGACCTAACATGCGTTATCCTCTAATATACTGATCGAGACCAGGTTTAGTCGACTGTTTCAGTGTGGTACCACGTTACTACGTGATCCAAACTAGAAAAAGCCCAAAATCTGGCCATCGAGTATGAGAAATATGCGAAAGTATGAGCCTGATGAGAGCAAATCCCAGACCCAACCTAGACCTAACATGCGTTATCCTCTAATATACTGATCGAGACCAGGTTTAGTCGACTGTTTCAGTGTGGTACCACATTTCTATGTGATCCAAACCAGAAAGAGCAAAGGATCTAGCTAACAAGTAAGAGAAATATGCGAAAGTATGAGCCTGATGAGGGCAAGTCCTAGACCCAACTCTGACCTAACATGAGTTATCCTCTAAAATATTGATCAATACCATGTTTTATCGACTGTTTCAGTGAGGTACCACACTACTATGTGATCCAAACCAGAAAAAACCCAGGATCTGATCAAGAAGTATGTGAAGAATGCGGAAGTATGAGACTGGTGAGGGCAACTCCCAGACCTAATCCAGACCTAACATGCGTTATCCTCTAACACACTGATCGTGACCAGGTTTAGTCGACAGTTTCAGTATGGTACCACATTACTACGTGATCCAAACCAGAAAAAATCCAGGATCAGGCCAACAAGTATGAGAAGTATGCGAAAGTGTGACCCTGATGAGGTCAAATCCCAGACCTAATCCAGACCTAACATGCGTTATTCTCTAATATACTGATCGAGACCAGGTTTAGTCGACTGTTTCTGTGTGGTACCACATTACTACGTGATCCAAACCAGAAAAAACACAGGATCTGTTCAAGAAGTATGAGAAATATGCGAAAGTATGAGCCTGATGAGGGCAAATCCTAGACCCAACTCTGACCTAAAATGAGTTATCCTCTAAAATATTGATCGAGACCAGGGTTAAAGGACTGGTTCAGTGTGATACCACATTACCACGTGATCCAAACCTGAAAATGCCCGAGATCTGGCCAACAAGTATGCGAAAAATGTGAAAGATTGACCCTGATGTGGGCAAATCTCAGGCTTAACCTAGAGCTAACATGCGATATCCTCTAAAATATCGATCGAAACCAGGTTTAATGGACTGTTTCAGTGTGGAACCACATTACTGTGTGATCCGAACCAGAAAAAGCCCAGAATCTGGCCATCAAGTATGAGAAATAAGCGAAGGTATGAGCCTGATGCGAGCAAATCCCACACCTAACATAGACCTAGCATGCGTTATCCACAAAAATATTGATCGGAACCAGGTTTAATTGACTGTTTCAGTGTGGTACCACATTTCTATGTGATCCAAACCAGAAAGAGCAAAGGATCTGGCTAACAAGTAAGAGAAATATGCGAAAGTATGAGCCTGATGAGGGCAAATCCTAGACCCAACTCCGACCTAACATGTGTTATCCTCTAAAATATTGATCAAAACCATGTTTAATCGACTGTTTCAGTGTGGTACCACACTACTATGTGATACAAACCAGAAAAAACCCAGGATCTGTTCAAGAAGAATCTGAAGATTGCGGAAGTATGAGACTGATGAGGGCAAATTCCAGACCTTATCCAGACCTAATCCAGACCTAACATGCGTTATCCTCGAAAATACTGATAGAGACCAGCTTTAGTCGACCGTTTCAGTGGGGTACCACATTACTATGCGATCAAAACAAGAAAAAACCCTGAATCAGGCCATCAAGTATGAGAAATATGCGAAAGTATGAGCCTCATGAGGGCAAATCCCAGAACTATCCCAGACCTAACTTGCGTTATCCTCTAAAATATTGATCGATACCAGGTTTAATAGACTGTTTCAGTGTGGTACCACATTACTACGTGATCCAAACCAGAAAAAGCCCAGAATCTGGCCATCAAGTATGAGAAATATGCGAAAGTATGAGCCTGATGAGAGCAAATCCCAGACCTAACCTAGACCTAACATGCGTTGTGCTCTAAAATATTGATCGAAACCAGGTTTAATTGACTGTTTCTGTGTGGTACCACATTACTACGTGATCCAAACCAGAAAAAGCCCAGGATCAGGCCAACAAGTATGAGAAGTATGCGAAAGTGTGACCCTGATGAGGTCAAATCCCAGACCTAATCCAGACCTAACATGCGTTATCCTCTAATATACTGATCGAGACCAGGTTTAGTCGACTGTTTCAGTGTGGTAACACATTACTACGTGATCCAAACCAGAAAAAACACAGGATCTGTTCAAGAAGTATGAGAAATATGCGAAAGTATGAGCCTGATGAGGGCAAATCCTAGACCCAACTCTGACCTAAAATGAGTTATCCTCTAAAATATTGATCGAGACCAGGGTTAAAGGACTGGTTCAGTGTGATACCACATTACTATGTGACCCAAACCAGAACAAACCCAGGATCTGTTCAAGAAGTTTGTGAAGATTGCGAAAGTATGAGACTGAAGAGGGCAAATCCCAGACCTAATCCAGACCTAATCCAGACCTAACATGCGTTATCCTCTAAAATATTGATCGAAACCAGGTTTAATTGTCTGTTTCAGTGTGGTACCACATTTCTATGTGATCCAAACCAGAAAGAGCAAAGGATCTGGCTAACAAGCATGCGAAAAATGTGAAAGTATGACCCTGATGAGGGCAAATCCCAGGCTTAACCTAGACCTAACATGCGATATCCTCTAAAATATCGATCGAAACCAGGTTTTATCGATTGTTTCAGTGAGGTACCACACTACTATGTGATCCAAACCAGAAAAAACCCAGGATCTGTTCAAGAAGTATCTGAAGAATGCGGAAGTATGAGACTGATGAGGGCAAATCCCAGACCTAATCCAGACCTAACATGCGTTATCCTCGAAAATACTGATCGAGACCAGCTTTAGTCGACTGTTTCAGTGTGGTACCACACTACTACGCGATCAAAACCAGAAAAAACCCAGAATCTGGCCATCGAGTATGAGAAATATGCGAAAGTATGAGCTCGATGTGAGCAAATCCCAGACCTAACCTAGACCTAACATGCGTTATGCTCCACAATATAGATCGTGACCAGGTTTAGTCGACTGTTTCAGTGTGGTACCGCCCTACTACGCGATCAAAACCAGAAAAAACCCAGACTCTGGCCATCGAGTATGAGAAATATGCGAAAGTATGAGCTTGATGTGAGCAAATCCCAGACCTAACCTAGACCTAACATGCGTTATGCTCTACAATATAGATCGTGACCTGGTTTAGTCGACTGTTTCTGGGTGGTTCCACATTACTATGTGATCCAAACCAGAACAAACCCAGGATCTGTTCAAGAAGTTTGTGAAGATTGCGAAAGTATGAGACTGAAGAGGGCAAATCCCAGACCTAATCCAGACCTAACATGCGTTATCCTCTAAAATATTGATCGAAACCAGGTTTAATTGTCTGTTTCAGTGTGGTACCACATTTCTATGTGATCCAAACCAGGAAGAGCAAAGGATCTGGCTAACAAGTAAGAGAAATATGCTAAAGTATGAGCCTGATGAGGGCAAATCCTAGACCCAACTCTGACCTAACATGAGTCATCCTCTAAAATATTGATCAAAACCATGTTTAATCGACTGTTTCAGTGTGGTACTACACTACTATGTGATCCAAACCACAAAAATCACAGGATCTGTTCAAGAAGTATGTGAAGAATGCGGAAGTATGAGACCGATGTGGGCAAATCCCAGACCTAATCCAGACCGAACACAGACCTAACATGCGTTATCCTCTAAAATATTGATCGAGACCAGGGTTAATGGACTGTTTCAGTGTGATACCACATTACCACGTGATCCAAACCTGAAAATGCCCGAGATCTGGCCAACAAGTATGCGAAAAATGTGAAAGTATGACCCTGATGAGGGCAAATCCCAGGCTTAACATAGACCTAACATGCGATATCCTCTAAAATATCGATCGAAACCACGTTCAATGGACTGTTTCAGTGTGGAACCACATTAGTGTGTGATCCCAACCAGAAAAAACCCAGAATCTGGCCATCGAGTATGAGAAATATGCGAAAGTATGAGCCTGATGAGGGCAAATCCTTGACCCATCTCTGACCTAACATGAGTTATCCTCTAAAATATTGATCAAAACCATGTTTAATCGACTGTTTCAGTGTGGTACCACACTACTATGTGATCTAAACCAGAAAAAACCCAGAATCTGTTCAAGAGGTATGTGAAGAATGCGGAAGTATGAGACTGATGGGGGCAAATTTCAGACCTAATCCAGACCTAATCCAGACCTAACATGCGTTATCCTCTAAAATACTGATCGAGACCAGCTTTAGTCGACTGTTTCAGTGTGGTACCACATTATTACGTGATCCAAACCAGCAAAAGCCCAGAATCTGGCCATCAAGTATGAGAAATATGCGAAAGTATGAGCCTGATGAGAGCAAATCCCAGACCTAACCTACACCTAACATGCGTTATCTTCTAAAATATTGATCGAAACCAGGTTTAATTGACTGTTTCAGTGTTGTACCACATTTCTATGTGATCCAAACCAGAAGGAGCAAAGGATCTGGCTAACAAGTAAGAGAAATATGCGAACGTATGAGCCTGATGAGGGCAAATCCTAGACCCAACTCTGACCTAACATTAGTTATCCTCTAAAATATTGATCAAAACCATGTTTAATCGACTGTTTCAGTGAGGTACCACACTACTATGTGATCCAAACCAGAAAAAACTCAGGATCTGATCAGGAAGTATGTGAAGAATGCGGAAGTATGAGACTGATGAGGGCAAATCCCAGACCTAATCCAGACCTAATCCAGACCTAACATGCGTTATCCTCTAAAATACTGATCGTGACCAGGTTTAGTCGACTGTTTCAGTCTGGTACCACATTACTACGTGATCCAAACCAGAAAAAGCCCAGGTTCAGGCCAACAAGTATGAGAAGTTTGCGAAAGTATGACCCTGATGAGGTCAAATCCCAGACCTAATCCAGACCTAACATGCGTTATCCTCTAAAATACTGATCGAGACCAGGTTTAGTCGAATGTTTCAGTGTGGTACCACATTACTACGTGATCCAAAGCAGTAAAATCCCAGGATCAGTTCAACAAGTATGTGAAGAATGCGAAATTATGAGTCTGATGTGGGCAAATTCAAGGCCTCACCTAGACCTAACATGCGTTATCCTCAAAAATATTGATCGAAACCAGGATTAATTGACTGTTTCAGTGTGGTACCACATTTCTATGTGATCCAAACCAGAAAGAGCAAAGGATCTGGCTAACAACTAAGAGAAATATGCGAAAGTATGAGCCTGATGGGGGCAAATCCTAGACCCAACTCTGACCTAACATGAGTTATCCTCTAAAATATTGATCAAAACCATGTTTAATTGACTGTTTCAGTGTGGCACCACACTACTATGTGATCTAAACCAGAAAAAACCCAGGATCTGTTCAAGAGGTATGTGAAGAATGCGGAAGTATGAGACTGATGGGGGCAAATCCCGGACCTAATCCAGACCTAATCCAGACCTAACATGCGTTATCCTCTAAAATACTGATCGAGACCAGCTTTAGTCGACTGTTTCAGTGTGGTACCACATTACTACGTGATCCAAACCAGCAAAAGCCCAGAATCTGGCCATCAAGTATGAGAAATATGCGAAAGTATGAGCCTGATGAGAGCAAATCCCAGACCTAACCTACACCTGACATGCGTTATCTTCTAAAATATTGATCGAAACCAGGTTTAATTGACTGTTTCAGTGTGGTACCACATTTTTATGTGATCCAAACCAGCAAGAGCAAAGGATCTGGCTAACAAGTAAGAGAAATATGCGAAAGTATGAGCCTGATGAGGGCAAATCCTAGACCCAACTCTGACCTAACATGCGATATCCTCTAAAATATTGATCAAAACCATGTTTAATCGACTGTTTCAGTGAGGTACCACACTACCATGTGATCCAAACCAGAAAAAACCCAGGATCTGATCAAGGAGTATGTGAAGAATGCGGAAGTATGAGACTGATGAGGGCAAATCCCAGACCTAATCCAGACCTAATCCAGACCTAACATGCGTTATCCTCTAAAATACTGCTCGTGACCAGGTTTAGTCGACTGTTTCAGTCTGGTACCACATTACTACGTGATCCAAACCAGAAAAAGCCCAGGATCAGGCCAACAAGTATGAGAAGTATGCGAAAGTATGACCCTGATGAGGACAAATCCCAGACCTAATCCAGACCTAACATGCGTTATCCTCTAAAATACTGATCGAGACCAGGTTTAGTCGACTGTTTCAGTGTGGTACCACATTATTACGTGATCCAAACCAGAAAAAGCGCAGAATCTGGCCATCAAGTATGAGAAATATGCGAAAGTATGAGCCTGATGAGAGCAAATCCCAGACCTAACCTAGACCTAACATGCGTTATCCTCTAAAATATTGATCGTGACTACGTTTAGTCGACTGTTTCTGGGTGGTACCACATTACTATGTGATCCAAACCAGAACAAACCCAGGATCTGTTCAAGAAGTTAGTGAAGAATGCGAAAGTATGAGACTGAAGAGGGCAAATCCCAGACCTAATCCAGACCTAATCCAGACCTAACATGAGTTATCCTCTAAAATATTGATCGAAACCAGGTTTAATTGACTGTTTCAGTGTGGTACCACATTTCTATGTGATCCAAACCAGAAAGAGCAAAGGATCTGGCTAACAAGTAAGAGAAATATGCGAAAGTATGAGCCTGATGAGGGCAAATCCTAGACCCAACTCTGACCTAACATGCGATATCCTCTAAAATATTGATCAAAACCATGTTTAATCGACTGTTTCAGTGAGGTACCACACTACTATGTGATCCAAACCAGAAAAAACCCAGGATCTGATCAAGGAGTATGTGAAGAATGCGGAAGTATGAGACTGATGAGGGCAAATCCCAGACCTAATCCAGACCTAATCCAGACCTAACATGCGTTATCCTCTAAAATACTGATCGTGACCAGGTTGAGTCGACTGTTTCAGTCTGGTACCACATTACTACGTGATCCAAACCAGAAAAAGCCCAGGATCAGGCCAACAAGTATGAGAAGTATGCGAAAGTATGACCCTGATGAGGTCAAATCCCAGACCTAATCCAGACCTAACATGCGTTATCCTCTAAAATACTGATCGAGACCAGGTTTAGTCGACTGTTTCAGTGTGGTACCACATTATTACGTGATCCAAACCAGAAAAAGCCCAGAATCTGGCCATCAAGTATGAGAAATATGCGAAAGTATGAGCCTGATGAGAGCAAATCCCAGACCTAACCTAGACCTAACATGCGTTATCCTCTAAAATATTGATCGTGACTACGTTTAGTCGACTGTTTCTGGGTTGTACCACATTACTATGTGATCCAAACCAGAACAAACCCAGGATCTGTTCAAGAAGTTAGTGAAGAATGCGAAAGTATGAGACTGAAGAGGGCAAATCCCAGACCTAATCCAGACCTAATCCAGACCTAACATGAGTTATCCTCTAAAATATTGATCGAAACCAGGTTTAATTGACTGTTTCAGTGTGGTACCACATTTCTATGTGATCCAAACCAGAAAGAGCAAAGGATCTGGCTAACACGTAGGAGAAATATGCGAAAGTATGAGCCTGATGAGGGCAAATCCTAGACCCAACTCTGACCTAACATGAGTTATCCTCTAAAATATTGATCGAGACCAGGGTTAATGGACTGTTTCAGTGTGATACCACATTACCACGTGATCCAAACCTGAAAATGCCCGAGATCTGGCCAACAAGTATGCGAAAAATGTGAAAGTATGACCCTCATGAGGGCAAATCCCAGGCTTAACCTAGAGCTAACATGCGATATCCTCTAAAATATCGATCGAAACCAGTTTTAATGGACTGTTTCAGTGTGGAACCACATTACTGTGCGATCCCAACCAGAAAAAGCCCAGAATCTGGCCATCAAGTATGAGAAATAAGCGAAGGTATGAGCCTGATGCGAGCAAATCCCAAACCTAACGTAGACCTAGCATGCGTTATCCCCAAAAATATTGATCGGAACCAGGTTTAATCGTCTCTTTCAGTGTGGTACCACATTACTACGTGATCCAAAGCAGAAAAATCCCAGGATCTGTTCAACAAGTATGTGAAGAATGCGATAGAATGAGCCTGGTGAGGGCAAATCCCAGGCCTAACCTAGCCCAAACATGCGTTATCATCTAAAATATTGATCGAAACCTGGTTTAATCGACTGTTTCTGGGTGGTACCACATTACTATGTGATCCAAACCAGAACAAACCCAGGATCTGTTCAAGAAGTATGTGAAGAATGCGAAATTATGAGTCTGATGAGGGCAAATTCAAGGCCTAACCTAGACCTAACATGCGTTATCCTCTGAAATATTGATCGAACCAGGTTTAGTTGACTGTTTCAGTGTGGTACCACACTACTATGTGATCCAAAGCAGAAAAAACCCAGGATCTGTTGAAGAAGTATGTGAAGAATGCGAAAGTATGAGACTGATGAGGGCAAATCCCAGATCTAATCCAGACCTAATCCAGACCTAACATGCGTTATCCTCGAAAATACTGATCGAGACCAGCTTTAGTCGACTGTTTCACTGTGGTACCACACTACTACGCGATCAAAACCAGAAAAAAACCCAGAATCTGGCCATCGAGTATGAGAAATATGCGAAAGTATGAGCCTGATGAGAGCAAATCCCAGACCCAACTCTGACCTAACATGAGTCATCCTCTAAAATATTGATCAAAACCATGTTTAATCGACTGTTTCAGTGTGGTACTACACTACTATGTGATCCAAACCACAAAAAACACAGGATCTGTTCACGCAGTATGTGAAGAATGCGGAAGTATGAGACTGATGTGGGCAAATCCCAGACCTAATCCAGACCGAACACAGACCTAACATGCGTTATCCTCTAAAATATTGATCGAGACCGGGGTTTATGGACTGATTCAGTGCGATACCACATTACCACGTGATCCAAACCTGAAAATGCCCGAGATCTGGCCAACAAGTATGCGAAAAATGTGAAAGTATGACCCTGATGAGGGCAAATCCCAGGCTTAACCTAGACCTAACATGCGATATCCTCTAAAATATCGATCGAAACCAGGTTTAATGGACTGTTTCAGTGTGGAACCACATTACTGTGTGATCCCAACCAGACCAAGACCAGGATCTGTTCAACAAGTATGTGAAGAATGCGAAATTATGAGTCTGATGTGGGCAAATTCAAGGCCTCACCTAGACCTAACATGCGTTATCCTCAAAAATATTGATCGAAACCAGGATTAATTGACTGTTACAGTGAGGTACCACACTACTATGTGATCCAAACCAGAAAAAACCCAGGATCTGTTCAAGAAGTATCTGAAGATTGCGAAAGTATGAGACTGAAGAGGGCAAATCCCAGACCTAATCCAGACCTAACATGCGTTATCCTCTAAAATATTGATCGAAACCAGGTTTAATTGTCTGTTTCAGTGTGGTACCACATTTCTATGTGATCCAAACCAGAAAGAGCAAAGGATCTGGCTAACAAGTAAGAGAAATATGCTAAAGTATGAGCCTGATGAGGGCAAATCCTAGACCCAACTCTGACCTAACATGAGTCATCCTCTAAAATATTGATCAAAACCATGTTTAATCGACTGTTTCAGTGTGGTACTACACTACTATGTGATCAAAACCACAAAAATCTCAGGATCTGTTCAAGAAGTATGTGAAGAATGCGGAAGTATGAGACTGATGTGGGCAAATCCCAGACCTAATCCAGACCGAACACAGACCTAACATGCGTTATCCTCTAAAATATTGATCGAGACCAGGGTTAATGGACTGTTTCAGAGTGATACCACATTACCACGTGATCCAAACCTGAAAATGCCCGAGATCTGGCCAACAAGTATGCGAAAAAAGTGAAAGTATGACCCTGATGAGGGCAAATCCCAGGCTTAACCTAGACCTAACATGCGATATCCTCTAAAATATCGATCGAAACCAGGTTCAATGGACTGTTTCAGTGTGGAACCACATTAGTGTGTGATCCCAACCAGAACAAGCCCAGAATCTGGCCATCAAGTATGAGAAATAAGCGAAGGTATGAGCCTGATGCGAGCAAATCCCACACCTAACGTAGACCTAGCATGCGTTATCCTCAAAAATATTGATCGGAACCAGGTTTAATCGTCTTTTTCAGTGTGGTACCACATTACTACGTGATCCAAAGCAGAAAAATCCCAGGATCTGTTCAACATGTATGTGAAGAATGCGAAATTATGAGTCTGATGTGGGCAAATTCAAGGCCTCACCTAGACCTAACATGCGTTATCCTCAAAAATATTGATCGAAACCAGGATTAATTGACTGTTTCAGTGTGGTACCACATTTCTATGTGATCCAAACCAGAAAGAGCAAAGGATCTGGCTAACAACTAAGAGAAATATGCGAAAGTATGAGCCTGATGAGGGCAAATCCTAGACCCAACTCTGACCTAACATGAGTTATCCTCTAAAATATTGATCAAAACCATGTTTAATCGACTGTTTCAGTGTGGTACCACACTACTATGTGATCTAAACCAGAAAAAACCTAGAATCTGTTCAAGAGGTATGTGAAGAATGCGGAAGTATGAGACTGATGGGGGCAAATCCCAGACCTAATCCAGACCTAATCCAGACCTAACATGCGTTATCCTCTAAAATACTGATCGAGACCAGCTTTAGTGGACTGTTTCAGTGTGGTACCACATTATTACGTGATCCAAACCAGCAAAAGCCCAGAATCTGGCCATCAAGTATGAGAAATATGCGAAAGTATGAGCCTGATGAGAGCAAATCCCAGACCTAACCTACACCTAACATGCGTTATCTTCTAAAATATTGATCGAAACCAGGTTTAATTGACTGTTTCAGTGTGGTACCACATTTCTATGTGATCCAAACCAGAAGGAGCAAAGGATCTGGCTAACAAGTAAGAGAAATATGCGAAAGTATGAGCCTGATGAGGGCAAATCCTAGTCCCAACTCTGACCTAACATGCGATATCCTCTAAAATATTGATCGCGGTCAGGTTTAATCAAAAGTTTCAGTGTGGTACCATATAACTACGTGATCCAAACCAGAAAAAACCCTGGATCTGTTCAACATGTATGTGAAAAATGCGAAAGTATGACCCTCATGAGGGCAAATCCCAGACCTATTCCAGACCTCACTTGCGTTATCCACTAAAATATTGATCGAGACCAGGTTTCATCGACTGCTTCAGTGAGGTACCACACTACTATGTGATCCAAACCAGAAAAAACCCAGGATCTGTTGAAGAAGTATGTGAAGAATGCGAAAGTATGAGACTGATGAGGGCAAATCCCAGATCTAATCCAGACCTAATCCAGACCTAACATGCGTTATCCTCGAAAATACTGATCGAGACCAGCTTTAGTCGACTGTTTCACTGTGGTACCACACTACTACGCGATCAAAACCAGAAAAAAACCCAGAATCTGGCCATCGAGTATGAGAAATATGCGAAAGTATGAGCCTGATGAGAGCAAATCCCAGACCCAACTCTGACCTAACATGAGTCATCCTCTAAAATATTGATCAAAACCATGTTTAATCGACTGTTTCAGTGTGGTACTACACTACTATGTGATCCAAACCACAAAAAACACAGGATCTGTTCACGCAGTATGTGAAGAATGCGGAAGTATGAGACTGATGTGGGCAAATCCCAGACCTAATCCAGACCGAACACAGACCTAACATGCGTTATCCTCTAAAATATTGATCGAGACCGGGGTTTATGGACTGATTCAGTGCGATACCACATTACCACGTGATCCAAACCTGAAAATGCCCGAGATCTGGCCAACAAGTATGCGAAAAATGTGAAAGTATGACCCTGATGAGGGCAAATCCCAGGCTTAACCTAGACCTAACATGCGATATCCTCTAAAATATCGATCGAAACCAGGTTTAATGGACTGTTTCAGTGTGGAACCACATTACTGTGTGATCCCAACCAGACCAAGACCAGGATCTGTTCAACAAGTATGTGAAGAATGCGAAATTATGAGTCTGATGTGGGCAAATTCAAGGCCTCACCTAGACCTAACATGCGTTATCCTCAAAAATATTGATCGAAACCAGGATTAATTGACTGTTACAGTGAGGTACCACACTACTATGTGATCCAAACCAGAAAAAACCCAGGATCTGTTCAAGAAGTATCTGAAGATTGCGAAAGTATGAGACTGAAGAGGGCAAATCCCAGACCTAATCCAGACCTAACATGCGTTATCCTCTAAAATATTGATCGAAACCAGGTTTAATTGTCTGTTTCAGTGTGGTACCACATTTCTATGTGATCCAAACCAGAAAGAGCAAAGGATCTGGCTAACAAGTAAGAGAAATATGCTAAAGTATGAGCCTGATGAGGGCAAATCCTAGACCCAACTCTGACCTAACATGAGTCATCCTCTAAAATATTGATCAAAACCATGTTTAATCGACTGTTTCAGTGTGGTACTACACTACTATGTGATCAAAACCACAAAAATCTCAGGATCTGTTCAAGAAGTATGTGAAGAATGCGGAAGTATGAGACTGATGTGGGCAAATCCCAGACCTAATCCAGACCGAACACAGACCTAACATGCGTTATCCTCTAAAATATTGATCGAGACCAGGGTTAATGGACTGTTTCAGAGTGATACCACATTACCACGTGATCCAAACCTGAAAATGCCCGAGATCTGGCCAACAAGTATGCGAAAAATGTGAAAGTATGACCCTGATGAGGGCAAATCCCAGGCTTAACCTAGACCTAACATGCGATATCCTCTAAAATATCGATCGAAACCAGGTTCAATGGACTGTTTCAGTGTGGAACCACATTAGTGTGTGATCCCAACCAGAACAAGCCCAGAATCTGGCCATCAAGTATGAGAAATAAGCGAAGGTATGAGCCTGATGCGAGCAAATCCCACACCTAACGTAGACCTAGCATGCGTTATCCTCAAAAATATTGATCGGAACCAGGTTTAATCGTCTTTTTCAGTGTGGTACCACATTACTACGTGATCCAAAGCAGAAAAATCCCAGGATCTGTTCAACATGTATGTGAAGAATGCGAAATTATGAGTCTGATGTGGGCAAATTCAAGGCCTCACCTAGACCTAACATGCGTTATCCTCAAAAATATTGATCGAAACCAGGATTAATTGACTGTTTCAGTGTGGTACCACATTTCTATGTGATCCAAACCAGAAAGAGCAAAGGATCTGGCTAACAACTAAGAGAAATATGCGAAAGTATGAGCCTGATGAGGGCAAATCCTAGACCCAACTCTGACCTAACATGAGTTATCCTCTAAAATATTGATCAAAACCATGTTTAATCGACTGTTTCAGTGTGGTACCACACTACTATGTGATCTAAACCAGAAAAAACCTAGAATCTGTTCAAGAGGTATGTGAAGAATGCGGAAGTATGAGACTGATGGGGGCAAATCCCAGACCTAATCCAGACCTAATCCAGACCTAACATGCGTTATCCTCTAAAATACTGATCGAGACCAGCTTTAGTGGACTGTTTCAGTGTGGTACCACATTATTACGTGATCCAAACCAGCAAAAGCCCAGAATCTGGCCATCAAGTATGAGAAATATGCGAAAGTATGAGCCTGATGAGAGCAAATCCCAGACCTAACCTACACCTAACATGCGTTATCTTCTAAAATATTGATCGAAACCAGGTTTAATTGACTGTTTCAGTGTGGTACCACATTTCTATGTGATCCAAACCAGAAGGAGCAAAGGATCTGGCTAACAAGTAAGAGAAATATGCGAAAGTATGAGCCTGATGAGGGCAAATCCTAGTCCCAACTCTGACCTAACATGCGATATCCTCTAAAATATTGATCGCGGTCAGGTTTAATCAAAAGTTTCAGTGTGGTACCATATAACTACGTGATCCAAACCAGAAAAAACCCTGGATCTGTTCAACATGTATGTGAAAAATGCGAAAGTATGACCCTCATGAGGGCAAATCCCAGACCTATTCCAGACCTCACTTGCGTTATCCACTAAAATATTGATCGAGACCAGGTTTCATCGACTGCTTCAGTGAGGTACCACACTACTATGTGATCCAAACCAGAAAAAACCCAGGATCTGATCAAGAAGTATGTGAAGAATGCGGAAGTATGAGACTGATGAGGGCAAATCCGAGACCCAACTCTGACCTAACAAGAGTTATCCTCTAAAATATTGATCAAAACCATGTTTAATCGACTGTTTCAGTGAGGTACCACACTACTATGTGATCCAAACCAGAAAAAACTCAGGATCTGATCAGGAAGTATGTGAAGAATGCGGAAGTATGAGACTGATGAGGGCAAATCCCAGACCTAATCCAGACCTAATCCAGACCTAACATGCGTTATCCTCTAAAATACTGATCGTGACCAGGTTTAGTCGACTGTTTCAGTCTGGTACCACATTACTACGTGATCCAAACCAGGAAAAGCCCAGAATCTGGCCATCAAGTATGAGAAATATGCGAAAGTATGAGCCTGATGAGAGCAAATCCCAGACCTAACCTAGACCTAACATGCGTTATCCTCTAAAATATTGATCGTGACTACGTTTAGTCGACTGTTTCTGGGTGGTACCACATTACTATGTGGTCCAAACCAGAACAAACCCAGGATCTGTTCAAGAAGTTTGTGAAGAATGCGAAAGTATGAGACTGAAGAGGGCAAATCCCAGACCTAATCCAGACCTAACATGAGTTATCCTCCAAAATATTGATCAAAACCATGTTTAATCGACTGTTTCAGTGTGGTACTACACTACTATGTGATCTAAACCACAAAAATCACAGGATCTGTTCAAGAAGTATGTGAAGAATGCGGAAGTATGAGACTGATGTGGGCAAATCCCAGACCTAATCCAGACCGAACACAGACCTAACATGCGTTATCCTCTAAAATATTGATCGAGACCAGGGTTAATGGACTGTTTCAGAGTGATACCACATTACCACGTGATCCAAACCTGAAAATGCCCGAGATCTGGCCAACAAGTATGCGAAAAATGTGAAAGTATGACCCTGATGAGGGCAAATCCCAGGCTTAACCTAGACCTAACATGCGATATCCTCTAAAATATCGATCGAAACCAGGTTCAATGGACTGTTTCAGTGTGGAACCACATTAGTGTGTGATCCCAACCAGAACAAGCCCAGAATCTGGCCATCAAGTATGAGAAATAAGCGAAGGTATGAGCCTGATGCGAGCAAATCCCACACCTAACGTAGACCTAGCATGCGTTATCCTCAAAAATATTGATCGGAACCAGGTTTAATCGTCTTTTTCAGTGTGGTACCACATTACTACGTGATCCAAAGCAGAAAAATCCCAGGATCTGTTCAACATGTATGTGAAGAATGCGAAATTATGAGTCTGATGTGGGCAAATTCAAGGCCTCACCTAGACCTAACATGCGTTATCCTCAAAAATATTGATCGAAACCAGGATTAATTGACTGTTTCAGTGTGGTACCACATTTCTATGTGATCCAAACCAGAAAGAGCAAAGGATCTGGCTAACAACTAAGAGAAATATGCGAAAGTATGAGCCTGATGAGGGCAAATCCTAGACCCAACTCTGACCTAACATGAGTTATCCTCTAAAATATTGATCAAAACCATGTTTAATCGACTGTTTCAGTGTGGTACCACACTACTATGTGATCTAAACCAGAAAAAACCCAGAATCTGTTCAAGAGGTATGTGAAGAATGCGGAAGTATGAGACTGATGGGGGCAAATCCCAGACCTAATCCAGACCTAATCCAGACCTAACATGCGTTATCCTCTAAAATACTGATCGAGACCAGCTTTAGTGGACTGTTTCAGTGTGGTACCACATTATTACGTGATCCAAACCAGCAAAAGCCCAGAATCTGGCCATCAAGTATGAGAAATATGCGAAAGTATGAGCCTGATGAGAGCAAATCCCAGACCTAACCTACACCTAACATGCGTTATCTTCTAAAATATTGATCGAAACCAGGTTTAATTGACTGTTTCAGTGTGGTACCACATTTCTATGTGATCCAAACCAGAAGGAGCAAAGGATCTGGCTAACAAGTAAGAGAAATATGCGAAAGTATGAGCCTGATGAGGGCAAATCCTAGTCCCAACTCTGACCTAACATGCGATATCCTCTAAAATATTGATCGCGGTCAGGTTTAATCAAAAGTTTCAGTGTGGTACCATATAACTACGTGATCCAAACCAGAAAAAACCCTGGATCTGTTCAACATGTATGTGAAAAATGCGAAAGTATGACCCTCATGAGGGCAAATCCCAGACCTATTCCAGACCTCACTTGCGTTATCCACTAAAATATTGATCGAGACCAGGTTTCATCGACTGCTTCAGTGAGGTACCACACTACTATGTGATCCAAACCAGAAAAAACCCAGGATCTGATCAAGAAGTATGTGAAGAATGCGGAAGTATGAGACTGATGAGGGCAAATCCGAGACCCAACTCTGACCTAACAAGAGTTATCCTCTAAAATATTGATCAAAACCATGTTTAATCGACTGGTTCAGTGAGGTACCACACTACTATGTGATCCAAACCAGAAAAAACTCAGGATCTGATCAGGAAGTATGTGAAGAATGCGGAAGTATGAGACTGATGAGGGCAAATCCCAGACCTAATCCAGACCTAATCCAGACCTAACATGCGTTATCCTCTAAAATACTGATCGTGACCAGGTTTAGTCGACTGTTTCAGTCTGGTACCACATTACTACGTGATCCAAACCAGGAAAAGCCCAGAATCTGGCCATCAAGTATGAGAAATATGCGAAAGTATGAGCCTGATGAGAGCAAATCCCAGACCTAACCTAGACCTAACATGCGTTATCCTCTAAAATATTGATCGTGACTACGTTTAGTCGACTGTTTCTGGGTGGTACCACATTACTATGTGGTCCAAACCAGAACAAACCCAGGATCTGTTCAAGAAGTTTGTGAAGAATGCGAAAGTATGAGACTGAAGAGGGCAAATCCCAGACCTAATCCAGACCTAACATGAGTTATCCTCCAAAATATTGATCAAAACCATGTTTAATCGACTGTTTCAGTGTGGTACTACACTACTATGTGATCTAAACCACAAAAATCACAGGATCTGTTCAAGAAGTATGTGAAGAATGCGGAAGTATGAGACTGATGTGGGCAAATCCCAGACCTAATCCAGACCGAACACAGACCTAACATGCGTTATCCTCTAAAATATTGATCGAGACCAGGGTTAATGGACTGTTTCAGAGTGATACCACATTACCACGTGATCCAAACCTGAAAATGCCCGAGATCTGGCCAACAAGTATGCGAAAAATGTGAAAGTATGACCCTGATGAGGGCAAATCCCAGGCTTAACCTAGACCTAACATGCGATATCCTCTAAAATATCGATCGAAACCAGGTTCAATGGACTGTTTCAGTGTGGAACCACATTACTGTGTGATCCCAACCAGAAAAAGCCCAGAATCTGGCCATCAAGTATGAGAAATAAGCGAAGGTATGAGTCTGATGCGAGCAAATCCCACACCTAACGTAGACCTAGCACGCGTTATCCTCAAAAATATTGATCGGAACCAGGTTCAATCGTCTCTTTCAGTGTGGTACCACATTACTACGTGATCCAAAGCAGAAAAATCCCTGGATCTGTTCAACAAGTATGTGAAGAATGCGAAAGTATGAGACTGAAGAGGGCAAATCCCAGACCTAATCCAGACCTAATCCAGACCTAGCATGCGTTATCATCTAAAATATTGATCGAAACCAGGTTTAATTGACTGTTTCAGTGTGGTACCACATTTCTATGTGAACCAAACCAGAAAGAGCAAAGGATCTGGCTAACAGGTAAGAGAAATATGCGAAAGTATGAGCCTGATGAGGGCAAATCCTAGACCCAACTCTGACCTAACATTAGTTATCCTCTAAAATATTGATCGAAACCTGGTTTAATCGACTGTTTCTGGGTGGTACCACACTACTATGTGATCCAAAGCAGAAAAAACCCAGGATCTGTTCAAGAAGTATGTGAAGAATGCGGAAGTATGAGACTGATGAGGGCAAATCCCAGAACTAATCCAGACCTACTCCAGACCTAACATGCGTTATCCTCTAAAATACTGATCGAGACCAGGTTTAGTCGACAGTTTCAGTGTGGTGCCACATTACTACGTGATCCAAACCAGAAAAAGCCCAGAATCTGGCCATCAAGTATGAGAAATATGCGAAAGTATGAGCCTGATGAGAGCAAATCCCAGACCTAACCTAGACCTAACATGCGTTATCCTCTAAAATATTGATCGTGACTACGTTTAGTCGACTGTTTCTGGGTGGTACCACATTACTATGTGATCCAAACCAGAACAAACCCAGGATCTGTTCAAGAAGTTAGTGAAGAATGCGAAAGTATGAGACTGAAGAGGGCAAATCCCAGACCTAATCCAGCCCTAATCCAGACCTAACATGAGTTATCCTCTAAAATATTGATCGAAACCAGGTTTAATTGACTGTTTCAGTGTGGTACCACATTTCTATGTGATCCAAACCAGAAAGAGCAAAGGATCTGGCTAACACGTAGGAGAAATATGCGAAAGTATGAGCCTGATGAGGGCAAATCCTAGACCCAACTCTGGCCTAGCATGAGTTATCCTCTAAAATATTGATCGAGACCAGGGTTAATGGACTGGTTCAGTGTGATACCACATTACCACGTGATCCAAACCTGAAAATTCCCGAGATCTGGCCAACAAGTATGCGAAAAATGCGAAAGTATGAGCCTGATGAGAGCAAATCCCAGACCTAACCTAGACCTAACATGCGTTATCCTCTAAAACATTGATCGAAACCATGTTTAATCGACTGTTTCAGTGTGGTACCACACTACCATGTGATCCAAACTAGAAAAAACCCAGGATCTGTTCAAGAAGTATCTGAAGCATGCGGAAGTATGAGACTGATGAGGGCAAATCCCAGACCTAATCCAGACCTAATCCAGACCTAACATGCGTTATCCTCGAAAATACTGATCGAGACCAGCTTTAGTCGACTGTTTCAGTGTGGTACCACACTACTACGCGATCAAAACCAGAAAAAACCCAGAATCTGGCCATCGAGTATGCCAAATATGCGAAAGTATGAGCTTGATGAGAGCAAATCCCAGACCTAACCTAGACCTAACATGCGTTATCCTCTAAAATATAGATCGTGACCAGGTTTAGTCGACTGTTTCTGGGTGGTTCCACATTACTATGTGATCCAAACCAGAACAAACCCAGGATCTGTTCAAGAAGTTTGTGAAAATTGCGAAAGTATGAGACTGAAGAGGGCAAATCCCAGACCTAATCCAGAACTAATCCAGACCCAACATGCGTTATCCTCTAAAATATTGATCGAAACCAGGTTTAATTGTCTGTTTCAGTGTGGTACCACATTTCTATGTGATCCAAACCAGAAAGAGCAAAGGATCTGGCTAACAAGTAAGAGAAATATGCGAAAGTATGAGCCTGATGAGGGCAAATCCTAGACCCAACTATGACCTAACATTAGTCATCCTCTAAAATATTGAACAAAACCATGTTTAATCGACTGTTTCAGTGCGGTACTACACTACTATGTGATCCAAACTACAAAAAACACAGGATCTGTTCAAGAAGTATGTGAAGAATGCGGAAGTATGAGACTGATGAGGGCAAATCCCAGACCTATTCCAGACCTCACTTGCGTTATCCTCTAAAATATTGATCGAGACCAGGTTTCATCGACTGTTTCAGTGAGGTACCACACTACTATGTGATCCAAACCAGAAAAAACCCAGGATCTGATCAAGAAGTATGTGAAGAATATGGAAGTATGAGACTGATGAGGGCAAATCCTAGACCCAACTCTGACCTAACAAGAGTTATCCTCTAAAATATTGATCAAAACCATGTTTAATCGACTGTTTCAGTGAGGTACCACACTACTATGTGATCCAAACCAGAAAAAACCCAGGATCTGATCAAGAAGTATGTGAAGAATGCGGAAGTATGAGACAGATGAGGGCAAATCCCAGACCTAATCCAGACCTAATCCAGACCTAACATGCGTTATCCTCTAAAATACTGATCGTGACCAGGTTTAGTCGACTGTTTCAGTCTGGTACCACATTACTACGTGATCCAAACCAGAAAAAGCCCAGGATCAGGCCAACAAGTATGAGAAGTATGCGAAAGTATGACCCTGATGAGGTCAAATCCCAGACCTAATCCAGACCTAACATGCGTTATCCTCTAAAATACTGATCGAGACCAGGTTTAGTCGACTGTTTCAGTGTGGTACCACATTATTACGTGATCCAAACCAGAAAAAGCCCAGAATCTGGCCATCAAGTATGAGAAATATGCGAAAGTATGAGCCTGATGAGAGCAAATCCCAGACCTAGCCTAGACCTAACATGCGTTATCCTCTAAAATATTGATCGTGACTACGTTTAGTCGACTGTTTCTGGGTGGTACCACATTACTATGTGATCCAAACCAGAACAAACCCAGGATCTGTTCAAGAAGTTAGTGAAGAATGCGAAAGTATGAGACTGAAGAGGGCAAATCCCAGACCTAATCCAGACCTAATCCAGACCTAACATGAGTTATCCTCTAAAATATTGATCGAAACCAGGTTTAATTGACTGTTTCAGTGTGGCACCACATTTCTATGTGATCCAAACCAGAAAGAGCAAAGGATCTGGCTAACACGTAAGAGAAATATGCGAAAGTATGAGCCTGATGAGGGTAAATCCTAGACCCAACTCTGACCTAACATGAGTTATCCTCTAAAATATTGATCGAGACCAGGGTTAATGGACTGGTTCAGTGTGATACCACATTACCACGTGATCCAAACCTGAAAATGCCCGAGATCTGGCCAACAAGTATGCGAAAAATGTGAAAGTATGACCCTGATGAGGGCAAATCCCAGGCTTAACCTAGAGCTAACATGCGATATCCTCTAAAATATCGATCGAAACCAGGTTTAATGGACTGTTTCAGTGTGGAACCACATTACTGTGTGATCCCAACCAGAAAAAGCCCAGAATCAGGCCATCAAGTATGAGAAATAAGCGAAGGTATGAGCCTGATGCGAGCAAATCCCACACCTAACGTAGACCTAGCACGCGTTATCCTCAAAAATATTGATCGGAACCAGGTTTAATCGTCCCTTTCAGTGTGGTACCACATTACTACGTGATCCAAAGCAGAAAAATCCCAGGATCTGTTCAACAAGTATGTGAAGAATGCGATAGAATGAGCCTGGTGAGGGCAAATCCCATGCCTAACCTAGCCCTAACATGCGTTATCATCTAAAATATTGATCGAAACCTGGTTTAATCGACTGTTTCTGGGTGGTACCACATTACTATGTGATCCAAACCAGAACAAACCCAGGTTCTGTTCAAGAAGTATGTGAAGAATGCGAAATTATGAGTCTGATGAGGGCAAATTCAAGGCCTAACCTAGACCTAACATGCGTTATCCTCTGAAATATTGATCGAACCAGGTTTAATTGACTGTTTCAGTGTGGTACCACACTACTATGTGATCCAAACCAGAAAAAACCCAGGATCTGTTCAAGAAGTATGTGAAGAATGCGGAAGTATGAGACTGATGAGGGCAAATCCCAGACCTAATCCAGACCTAAACCAGACCTAACATGCGTTATCCTCTAAAATACTGATCGGAACCAGGTTTAATCGTCTCTTTCAGTGTGGTACCACATTACTACGTGATCCAAAGCAGAAAAATCCCAGGATCTGTTCAACAAGTATGTGAAGAATGCGATAGAATGAGCCTGGTGAGGGCAAATCCCAGGCCTAACCTAGTCCTAACATGCGTTATCATCTAAAATATTGATCGAAACCTGGTTTAATCGACTGTTTCTGGGTGGTACCACATTACTATGTGATCCAAACCAGAACAAACCCAGGACCTGTTCAAGAAGTATGTGAAGAATGCGAAATTATGAGTCTGATGAGGGCAAATTCAAGGCCTAACCTAGACCTAACATGGGTTATCCTCTAAAATATTGATCGAAACCAGGTTTAATTTACTGTTTCAGTGTGGTACCACATTTCTACGTGATCCAAACCAGAAAAAACATGGGATCGGTTCAACAAGAATGTGCAGAATGCGAAATTATGAGTCAGATGAGGGCAAATTCAAGGCCTAACCTAGACCTTACATGCGTTATCCTCTTAAATATTGATCGAACCAGGTTTAATTGACTGTTTCAGTGTGGTACCACACTACTATGTGATCCAAACCAGAAAAAACCCAGGATCTGTTCAAGAAGTATGTGAAGAATGAGGAAGTATGAGACTGATGAGGGCAAATCCCAGACCTAATCCAGACCTAATCCAGACCTAACATGCGTTATCCTCTAAAATACTGATCGAGACCAGGTTTAGTCGACTGTTTCAGTGAGGTACCACATTACTACGTGATCCACACCAGAAAAAGCCCAGAATCTGGCCATCAAGTATGAGAAATATGCGAAAGTATGAGCCTGATGAGAGCAAATCCCAGACCTAACATAGACCTAACATGCGCTATCCTCTAAAATATTGATCGTGACCAGGTTTAGTCGACTGTTTCAGTGTGGTACCACATTTCTACGTGATCCAAACCAGAAAAGACATGGGATCTGTTCAACACGTATGTGAAGAATGCGAAATTATGAGTCTGATGAGAGCAAATCCCAGACCTAACGTACACCTAACATGCGTTATCTTCTAAAATATTGATCGAAACCAGGTTTAAGTGACTGTTTCAGTGTGGTACCACATTTCTATGTGATCCAAACCAGAAAGAGCAAAGGATCTGGCTAACCAGTAAGAGAAATATGCGAAAGTATGAGCCTGATGAGGGCAAATCCTAGACCCAACTCTGACCAAACATGCGATATCCTCTAAGATATTGATCGCGGTCAGGTTTAATCAAAAGTTTCAGTGTGGTACCATATAACTACGTGATCCAAACCAGAAAAAACCCTGGATCTGTTCAACATGTATGTGAAAAATGCGAAAGTATGAGCCTCATGAGGGCAAATCCCAGACCTATTCCAGACCTCACTTGCGTTATCCTCTAAAATATTGATCGAGACCAGGTTTCATCGACAGTTTCAGTGAGGTACCACACTACTATGTGATCCAAACCAGAAAATACCCAGGATCTGATCAAGAAGTATGTGAAGAATGCGGAAGTATGAGACTGATGAGGGCAAATCCTAGACCCAACTCTGACCTAACAAGAGTTATCCTCTAAAATATTGATCAAAACCATGTTTAATCGACTGTTTCAGTGAGGTACCACACTACTATGTGATCCAAACCAGAAAAAACCCAGGATCTGATCAAGAAGTATGTGAAGAATGCGGAAGTATGAGACTGATGAGGGCAAATTCAAGGCCTCACCTAGACCTAACATGCGTTATCCTCTAAAATATTGATCGAAACCTGGTTTAATTGACTGTTTCAGTGTGGTACCACACTACTATGTGATCCAAACCAGAAGAAACCCAGGATCTGTTCAAGAAGTATGTGAAGAATGCGGAAGTATGAGACTGATGAGGGCAAATCCCAGACATAATCCAGACCTAATCCAGACCTAACATGCGTTATCCTCTAACATACTGATCGTGACCAGGTTTAGTCGACTGTCTCAGTCTGGTACCACATTACTACGTGATCCAAACCAGAAAAAGCCCAGGATCAGGCCAACAAGTATGAGAAGTATGCGAAAGTATGAGCCTGATGAGAGCAAATCCCAGACCTAACCTAGACCTAACATGCGTTATCCACTAAAATATTGATCGCGACCAGGTTTAGTCGACTGTTTCTGGGTGGTACCACATTACTATGTGACCCAAACCAGAACAAACCCAGGATCTGTTCAAGAAGTTTGTGAAGACTGCGAAAGTATGAGACTGAAGAGGGCAAATCCCAGACCTAATCCAGACCTAATCCAGACCTAACATGCGTTATCCCCTAAAGTATTGATCGAAACCATGTTTAATCGACTGTTTCAGTGTGGTACCACACTACTACGCGATCAAAACCGGAAAAAACCCAGAATCTGGCCATCGAGTATGAGAAATATGCGAAAGTATGAGCCTGATGAGAGCAAATCCCAGACCTAACCTAGACCTAACATGCGTTATCCTCTAAAATATTGATCGTGACCAGGTTTAGTCGACTGTTTCTGGGTGGTACCACATTACTATGTGACCCAAACCAGAACAAACCCAGGATCTGTTAAAGAAGTTTGTGAAGATTGCGAAAGTATGAGACTGAAGAGGGCAAATCCCAGACCTAATCCAGACCTAATCCAGACCTAACATGCGTTATCCTCTAAAATATTGGTCGAAACCAGGTTTAATTGACTGTTTCAGTGTGGTATCACATTTCTACGTGATCCAAACCAGAAAAAACATGGGATCTGTTCAACAAGTATGTGAAGAATGCGAAATTATGAGTCTGATGAGGGCAAATTGAAGGCCTCACCTAGACCTAACATGCGTTATCCTCTAAAATATTGATCGAAACCAGGCTTAATTGACTGTTTCAGTGTGGTCCCATATTTCAATGTGATCCAAACCAGAAAGAGCAAAGGATCTGGCAAACAACTAAGAGAAATATGCGAAAGTATGAGCCTGATGAGGGCAAATCCTAGACCCAACTCTGACCTAACATGAGTTATCCTCTAAAATATTGATCAAAACCATGTTTAATCGACTGTTTCAGTGTGGTACCACACTACTATGTGATCCAAACCAGAAAAAACCCAGGATCTGTTCAAGAGGTATGTGAAGAATGTGGAAGTATGAGACTGATGGGGGCTAATCCCAGACCTAATCCAGACCTAAT
The DNA here is from genome assembly GCF_051014445.1 of Colletes latitarsis. Classification (NCBI taxonomy): domain Eukaryota; kingdom Metazoa; phylum Arthropoda; class Insecta; order Hymenoptera; family Colletidae; genus Colletes; species Colletes latitarsis. The sequence continues at coordinate 7,507,403 of NC_135137.1, forward strand.
CCAGACCTAACATGCGTTATTCTCTAAAATACTGATCGAGACCAGCTTTAGTCGACTGTTTCAGTGTGGTACCGCATTACTACGTGATCCAACCCAGAAAAAGCCCAGAATCTGGCCATCAAGTATGAGAAATATGCGAAAGTATGCGCCTGATGAGAGCAAATCCCAGACCTAACCTAGACCTAACATGCGTTATCCTCTAAAATATTGATCGAAACCAGGTTTAATTGACAGTTTCAGTGTGGTACCACATTTCTATGTGATCCAAACCAGAAAGAGCAAAGGATCTGGCTAACAAGTAAGAGAAATATGCGAAAGTATGAGCCTGATGAGGGCAAATCCTAGACCCAACTCTGACCTAACATCAGTTATCCTCTAAAATATTGATCGTGACCAGGTTTAGTCGACTGTTTCAGTGTGGTACCACATTTCTACGTGATCCAAACCAGAAAAGACCTGGGATCTGTTCAACACGTATGTGAAGAATGCGAAATTATGAGTCTGATGAGGGCAAATTCAAGGCCTAACCTAGACCTAACATGCGTTACCCTCTAAAATATTGATCGAAACCATGTTTAATCGACTGCTTCAGTGTGGTACCACATTTCTACGTGATCCAAACCAGAAAAAACATGGGTTCTGTTCAAAAAGTATGTGAAGAATGCAAAATTATGAGTCTGATGAGGGCAAATTCAAGGCCTCACCTAGACCTAACATGCGTTATCCTCTAAAATATTGATCGAGACCAGGTTTAATTTGACTGTTTCAGTGTGGTACCACATAACTACCTGATCCAAATCAGTGAAAGCCCAGGATCTGGCCAACGAGAATGAGAAATATGCGAAAGTATGAGCCTGATGAGAGCAAATCCCAGACCGAACCTAGACCAAACATGAGTTATCCTTTGAAATGTTGACCCAGACTAAGTTTAATTGACTGTTTCAGTGTGGTACCACATTACCACGTGATCCAAACCAGAAAAAACCCAGGATCTGTTCAACAGGTATGTGAAGAATGCGAAAGTGTGAGCCTGATGAGGGCAAATCCAGGACCTAACATAGACCTAACATGCGGTATCCTCTAAAATATTGATCGAAACCAGGTTTAATGGTCTGTTTCATCGTGGTACCGCATTACTACGTGATCGGATCCAAAAAAGGCCCAGAATCTGGTCATCAAGTATGAGAAATATGCGAAAGTATGAGCCTGATGAGAGCAAATCCCAGACCTAACCTAGACCTAACATGCGTTATCCTCTAAAATATCGATCGAAACCAGGTTTAATCGGCTGTTTCAGTGTGGTACCACATTACGGCGTGATCAAAACCAAAAAAAGCCCAGAATCTGGCCATCCAGTATGAGAAACATGGGAAAGTATGAGCCTGATGGGGCAAATCCAAGGCCTAACCTAGACCTAACATGCGTTATGCTCCAAAATATTCATCGAAACCAGGTTTAATTGTCTGTTTCAGTGTGGTACCACATTTCTACGTGATCCAAACCAGAAAGAACCCCTCGATCAGGTCACCATGTATGTTAAAACTGCGGAAATATGACCCTGGGGAAGTCAAATCCCAGACCTAACACAGACCTAACATGCATTATCCTCTAAAATTTTGATCGAAACCAGGTTTAATGGACTGTTTCAGTTTGGTACCACATTACTACGTGATCCAAACCAAAAAAAGACCAGAATCTGGCCAACAAGTATGAGAAATATGCGAGGGAAAATCCCAGACCTAATCCAGACCTAACATGCGTTATCCTCTAAAATATTGATCGAGACCAGGTTTAGTCGACTGCTTCAGTGTGATACCACATAACCACGTGATCCAAACCTGAAAAAGCCCGGGATCTGGCCAACAAGTATGCGGAAAGTGTGACTGTATGAGCCTGATGAGAGCAAATCCCAGACCTAACATTGACCTGACATGCGTTATCCTCTAAAATATTGATCGAGACCAGGTTTAATTTGACTGTTTCAGTGTGGTACCACATAAATACGTGATCCAAACCAGTGAAAGCCCAGGATCTGGCCAACGAGAATGAGAAATATGCGAAAGTATGGGCCTGATGAGGGCAAATCCCAGACCTAATCCAGACCTAACATGCATTATCCTCTAAAATTTTGATCGAAACCAGGTTTAATGGACTGTTTCAGTTTGGTACCACATTACTACGTGATCCAAACCAAAAAAAGACCAGAATCTGGCCAACAAGTATGAGAAATATGCGAGGGAAAATCCCAGACCTAATCCAGACCTAACATGCGTTATCCTCTAAAATATTGATCGAGACCAGGTTTAGTCGACTGCTTCAGTGTGATACCACATAACCACGTGATCCAAACCTGAAAAAGCCCGGGATCTGGCCAACAAGTATGCGGAAAGTGTGACTGTATGAGCCTGATGAGAGCAAATCCCAGACCTAACATTGACCTGACATGCGTTATCCTCTAATATACTGATCGTGACCAGGTTTAGTCGACTGTTTCAGTCTGGTACCACATTACTACGTGATCCAAACCAGAAAAAGCCCAGGATCAGGCCAACAAGTATGAGAAGTATGCGAAAGTATGACCCTGATGAGGTCAAATCCCAGAGCTAATCCAGACCTAACATGCGTTATCCTCTAAAATACTGATCGAGACCAGGTTTAGTCGACTGTTTCAGTGTGGTACCACATTACTACGTGATCCAAACCAGAAAAAGCCCAGAATCTGGCCATCAAGTATGAGAAATATGCGAAAGTATGAGCCTGATGAGAGCAAATCCCAGGCCTAACCTAGACCTAACATGCGTTATCCTCTAAAATATTGATCGAGACCTGGATTAAGCTACTGTTTTAGTGTGGTACCACATTACTACGTGATCCAATCCAGAAAACACCAAGGATCTGGCCAACAAGTATGAGAAATATGCGAAAGTAAGAGCCTCATGAGGGCAAATCCCAGACCTAACCTAGACCTAACATGCGATATCCTCTAAAATATTGATCGCGGTCAGGTTTAATCAAAAGTTTCAGTGTGGTACCATATAACTACGTGATCCAAACCAGAAAAAACCCGGGATCAGGCCATCAAGTATGAGAAATATGCGAAAGTATGAGCCTGATGAGAGCAAATCCCAGACCTAACCTTGACCTAACATGCGTTATCCTCTAAAATATTGATCGTGACCAGGTTTAGTCGACTGTTTCTGGATGGTACCACATTACTATGTGACCCAAACCAGAACAAACCCAGGTTCTGTTCAAGAAGTTTGTGAAGATTGCGAAAGTATGAGACTGAAGAGGGCAAATCCCAGACCTAACCCAGACCTAATCCAGACCTAACATGCGTTATCCTCTAAAGTATTGATCGAAACCATGTTTAATCGACTGTTTCAGTGTGGTACCACACTACTATGTGATCCAAACAAGAAAAAACCCAGAATCTGTTCAAGAAGTATCTGAAGAATACGGAAGTATGAGACTGATGAGGGCAAATCCCAGACCTAATCCAGACCTAATCCAGACCTAACATGCGTTATCCTCGAAAATACTGATCGAGACCAGCTTTAGTCGACTGTTTCAGTGTGGTACCACACTACTACGCGATCAAAACCAGAAAAAACCCAGATTCTGGCCATCGAGTATAAGAAATATGCGAAAGTGTGAGCCTGATGAGAGCAAATCCCAGACCTAACCTAGACCTAACATGCGTTATCCTCTAAAATATCGATCGAGAACAGGTTTAGTCGACTGTTTCAGTGTGGTACCACATTACTACGTGATCCAAACCAGAAAAAGGCCAGGATCTGGCCATCAAGTATGAGAAATATGAGAAAGTATGAGCCTGATGAGTGCAAATCCCAGACCTAACCTAGACCTAACATGCATTATCCTCTAAAATATTGATCGTGACCAGGTTTAGTCGACTGTTTCAGTGTGGTACCACATTTCTACGTGATCCAATCCAGAAAAAGCCCAGAATCTGGCCATCAAGAAAGAGTTATATGCGAAAGTATGAGCCTGATGATGGCAAATCCTAGACCCAACTCAGACTTAACTTGTGTTATCCTCTACGATATTGATCGAAACCAGGTTTAATGGACTGTTTCAGTATGATACCACATTACCACGTAATCGAAACGAGAAAAAGCCCGGGATCTGGCCAAAAAGTATGCGGAAAATGTGAATGTATAAGCCTGATGAGAGCAAATCCCAGACCTAACATAGACCTAACATGCGTTATCCTCTAAAATATTGATCGAAACCAGGTTTAATGGACTGTTTCAGTGTGGTACCTCATTAGTACGTGATCCAAACCAAAAAAAGCCCAGAATCTGGCAATCAAGTATGAGAAATATGCGAAAGTATGGGCCTGATGAGGGCGAATCCCAGACCTAATCCAGACCTAACATGCGTTATGCACTAAAATATTGATCGAGACCAAGTTTAGTCGACTGTTTCAGTGTGGTACCACATTACTACGTGGTCCATACCAGAAAAAGCCCAGGATCTGGCCATCAAGTATGAGAAATATGAGAAAGTATGAGCCTGATGAGTGCAAATCCCAGAAATAACCTAGACCTAACATGTGTTATCCTCGAAAATATTGATCGAGACCAGGTTTAATTTGACTGTTTCAGTGTGGTACCACATAACTACCTGATCCAAATCAGAGAAAGCCCAGGATCTGGCCATCAAGTATGAGAAATATGCGAAAGTATGAGCCTGATGAGAGCAAATCCCAGACCTAACCTAGACCAAACATGAGTTATCCTTTGATATGTTGACCCAGACTAGGTTTAATTGACTGTTTCAGTATGGTACCACATTACCACGTGATCCAAACCAGAAAAAACCCAGGATCTGTTCAACAGGTATGTGAAGAGTGCGAAAGTGTGAGCCTGATGAGTGCAAAACCCAGAAATAACCTAGACCTAACATGTGTTATCCTCTAAAATATTGATCGAGACCAGGTTTAATTTGACTGTTTCAGTGTGGTACCACATAACTACCTGATCCAAATCAGTGAAAGCCCAGGATCTGGCCAACGAGAATGAGAAATATGCGAAAGTATGGGCCTGATGAGGGCAAATCCCAGACCTAATCCAGACCTAACATGCGTTATGCACTAAAATATTGATCGAGACCAGGTTTAGTCGACTGTTTCAGTGTGGTACCACATTACTACATGGTCCATACCAGAAAAAGCCCAGGATCTGGCCATCAAGTATGAGAAATATGAGAAAGTATGAGCCTGATGAGTGCAAATCCCAGAAATAACCTAGACCTAACATGTGTTATCCTCTAAAATATTGATCGAGACCAGGTTTAATTTGACTGTTTCAGTGTGGTACCACATAACTACCTGATCCAAATCAGTGAAAGCCCAGGATCTGGCCAACGAGAATGAGAAATATGCGAAAGTATGAGCCTGATGAGAGCAAATCCCAGACCTAAGCTAGACCTAACATGCGTTATCCCCTAAAATATTGACCGAGACTAGGTTTACTCGTCTGTTTCAGTGTGGTACCACATTAGTACGTGATCCAAAACAGAAAAAGGCCTGGATCTGGCCATCAAGTATGAGAAATATGCGAAAGTATGAGCCTGATGAGAGCAAATCCCAGACCGAACCTAGACCAAACATGAGTTATCCTTTGAAATGTTGACCCAGACTAAGTTTAATTGACTGTTTCAGTGTGGTACCACATTACCACGTGATCCAAACCAGAAAAAACCCAGGATCTGTTCAACAGGTATGTGAAGAATGCGAAAGTGTGAGCCTGATGAGGGCAAATCCAGGACCTAACATAGACCTAACATGCGGTATCCTCTAAAATATTGATCGAAACCAGGTTTAATGGTCTGTTTCATCGTGGTACCGCATTACTACGTGATCGAAACCAAAAAAGGCCCAGAATCTGGCCATCAAGTATGAGAAATATGCGAAAGTATGAGCCTGATGAGTGCAAATCCCAGACCTAACCTAGACCTAACATGCGTTATCCTCTAAAATATCGATCGAAACCAGGTTTAATCGGCTGTTTCAGTGTGGTACCACATTACGGCGTGATCAAAACCAAAAAAAGCCCAGAATCTGGCCATCCAGTATGAGAAACATGCGAAAGTATGAGCCTGATGGGGCAAATCCAAGGCCTAACCTAGACCTAACATGCGTTATCCTCCAAAATATTCATCGAAACTAGGTTTAATTGACTGTTTCAGTGTGGTACCACATTTCTACGTGATCCAAACCAGAAAGAACCCCTCGATCAGGTCAACATGTATGTTAAAACTGCGGAAATATGACCCTGATGAAGTCAAATCCCAGACCTAACACAGACCTAACATGCATTATCCTCTAAAATTTTGATCGAAACCAGGTTTAATGGACTGTTTCAGTTTGGTACCACATTACTACGTGATCCAAACCAAAAAAAGACCAGAATCTGGCCAACAAGTATGAGAAATATGCGAGGGAAAATCCCAGACCTAATCCAGACCTAACATGCGTTATCCTCTAAAATATTGATCGAGACCAGGTTTAGTCGACTGCTTCAGTGTGATACCACATAACCACGTGATCCAAACCTGAAAAAGCCCGGGATCTGGCCAACAAGTATGCGGAAAGTGTGACTGTATGAGCCTGATGAGAGCAAATCCCAGACCTAACATTGACCTGACATGCGTTATCCTCTAAAATATTGATCGAGACCAGGTTTAATTTGACTGTTTCAGTGTGGTACCACATAAATACGTGATCCAAACCAGTGAAAGCCCAGGATCTGGCCAACAAGCATGAGAAATATGCGAAAGTATGAGCCTAATGAATGCAAATCACAGACCTAACATAGACCTGACATGCATTATCCTCTAAAATTTTGATCGAAACCAGGTTTAATGGACTGTTTCAGTGTGGTACCACATTACTACGTGATCCAAACCAAAAAAAGACCAGAATCTGGCCAACAAGTATGAGAAATATGCGAAAGTATGAGGCCGATGAGGGCAAATCCCGTACCTAATCCAGACCTAACAAGCGTCATCCACTAAAATATTGATCGTGACCAGGCTTAGTCGACTGTTTCAGTGTGGTACCACGTTACTGCGTGATCCAAACCAGAAAAAGGCCAGGATCTGTTCAATAGGTATGTGAAGAATGTGGAAGTATGAGACTGATGGGGGCAAATCCCAGACCTAATCCAGACCTAATCCAGACCTAACATGCGTTATCCTCTAAAATACTGATCGAGACCAGCTTTAGTCGACTGTTTCAGTGTGGTACCACATTACTACGTGATCCAAACCAGAAAAAGCCCAGAATCTGGCCATCAAGTATGAGAAATATGCGAAAGTATGAGCCTGATGAGAGCAAATCCCAGACCTAACCTAGACCTAACATGCGTTATCCTCTAAAATATTGATCGAAACCAGGTTTAATTGACTGTTTCAGTGTGGTACCACATTTCTATGTGATCCAAACCAGAAAGAGCAAAGGATCTGGCTAACAAGTAAGAGAAATATGCGAAAGTATGAGCCTGATGAGGGCAAATCCTAGACCCAACTCTGACCTAACATGAGTTATCCTCTAAAATATTGATCAAAACCATGTTTAATCGACTGTTTCAGTGAGGTACCACACTACTATGTGATCCAAACCAGAAAAAACCCAGGATCTGATCAAGAAGTATGTGAAGAATGCGGAAGTATGAGACTGATGAGGGCAAACCCCAGACCTAATCCAGACCTAATCCAGACCTAACATGCGTTATCCTCTAACATACTGATCGTGACCAGGTTTAGTCGACTGTTTCAGTCTGGTACCACATTACTACGTGATCCAAACCAGAAAAAGCCCAGGATCAGGCCAACAAGTATGAGAAGTATGCGAAAGTATGAGCCTGATGTGAGCAAATCCCAGACCTAACCTAGACCTAACATGCGTTATCCTCTAAAATATAGATCGAGACCTGGATTAAGCTACTGTTTTAGTGTGGTACCACATTACTACGTGATCCAATCCAGAAAACGCCAAGGATCTGGCCAACAAGTATGAGAAATATGCGAAAGTAAGAGCCTCATGAGGGCAAATCCCAGACCTAACCTAGACCTAACATGCGATATCCTCTAAAATATTGATCGCGGTCAGGTTTAATCAAAAGTTTCAGTGTGGTACCATATAACTACGTGATCCAAACCAGAAAAAACCCGGGATCTGGCCATCAAGTATGAGAAATATGCGAAAGTATGAGCCTGATGAGAGCAAATCCCAGACCTAACCTTGATCTAACATGCGTTATCCTCTAAAATATTGATCGTGACCAGGTTTAGTCGACTGTTTCTGGATGGTACCACATAACTATGTGACCCAAACCAGAACAAACCCAGGTTCTGTTCAAGAAGTTTGTGAAGATTGCGAAAGTATGAGACTGAAGAGGGCAAATCCCAGACCTAATCCAGACCTAATCCAGACCTAACATGCGTTATCCTGTAAAGTATTGATCGAAACCATGTTTAATCGACTGTTTCAGTGTGGTACCACACTACTATGTGATCCAAACAAGAAAAAACCCAGAATCTGTTCAAGAAGTATCTGAAGAATACGGAAGTATGAGACTGATGAGGGCAAATCCCAGACCTAATCCAGACCTAATCCAGACCTAACATGCGTTATCCTCGAAAATATTGATCGAGACCAGCTTTAGTGGACTGTTTCAGTGTGGTACCACACTACTACGCGATCAAAACCAGAAAAAACCCAGAATCTGGCCATCGAGTATGAGAAATATGCGAAAGTGTGAGCCTGATGAGAGCAAATCCCAGACCTAACCTAGACCTAACATGCGTTATCCTCTAAAATATCGATCGAGAACAGGTTTAATCGACTGTTTCAGTGTGGTCCCACATTACTACGTGATCCAAACCAGCAAAAGCCCAGGATCTGGCAAACAAGTATGAGAAATATGCGAAAGTATGAGGCCGATGAGGGCAAATCCCATACCTAATCCAGACCTAACATGCGTCATCCACTAAAATATTGATCGTGACCAGGCTTAGTCGACTGTTTCAGTGTGGTACCACATTACTACGTGATCCAAACCTGAAAAAGGCCAGGATCTGGCCATCAAGTATGAGAAATATGAGAAAGTATGAGCCTGATGAGTGCAAATCCCAGACCTAACCTAGACCTAACATGCATTATCCTCTAAAATATTGATCGTGACCAGGTTTAGTCGACTGTTTCAGTGTGGTACCACATTTCTACGTGATCCAATCCAGAAAAAGCCCAGAATCTGGCCATCCAGTATGAGAAACATGCGAAAGTATGAGCCTGATGGGGCAAATCCAAGGCCTAACCTAGACCTAACATGCGTTATCCTCCAAAATATTCATCGAAACCAGGTTTAATTGACTGTTTCAGTGTGGTACCACATTACTGCGTGATCAAAACCAAAAAAAGCCCAGAATCTGGCCATCCAGTATGAGAAACATGCGAAAGTATGAGCCTGATGGGGCAAATCCAAGGCCTAACCTAGACCTAACATGCGTTATCCTCCAAAATATTCATCGAAACCAGGTTTAATTGACTGTTTCAGTGTGGTACCACACTACTACGCGATCAAAACCAGAAAAAACCCAGAATCTGGCCATCGAGTATGAGAAATATGCGAAAGTGTGAGCCTGATGAGAGCAAATCCCAGACCTAACCTAGACCTAACATGCGTTATCCTCTAAAATATCGATCGAGAACAGGTTTAATCGACTGTTTCAGTGTGGTCCCACATTACTACGTGATCCAAACCAGCAAAAGCCCAGGATCTGGCAAACAAGTATGAGAAATATGCGAAAGTATGAGGCCGATGAGGGCAAATCCCATACCTAATCCAGACCTAACATGCGTCATCCACTAAAATATTGATCGTGACCAGGCTTAGTCGACTGTTTCAGTGTGGTACCACATTACTACGTGATCCAATCCAGAAAAAGCCCAGAATCTGGCCATCCAGTATGAGAAACATGCGAAAGTATGAGCCTGATGGGGCAAATCCAAGGCCTAACCTAGACCTAACATGCGTTATCCTCCAAAATATTCATCGAAACCAGGTTTAATTGACTGTTTCAGTGTGGTACCACATTACTGCGTGATCAAAACCAAAAAAAGCCCAGAATCTGGCCATCCAGTATGAGAAACATGCGAAAGTATGAGCCTGATGAGGGCAAATCCTAGACCCAACTCAGACTTAACTTGTGTTATCCTCTACGATATTGATCGAAACCAGGTTTAATGGACTGTTTCAGTATGATACCACATTACCACGTAATCGAAACGAGAAAAAGCCCGGGATCTGGCCAAAAAGTATGCGGAAAATGTGAATGTATAAGCCTGATGAGAGCATATCCCAGACCTAACCTAGACCTAACATGCGTTATCCTCTAAAATATTGACCGAGACTAGGTTTACTCGACTGTTTCAGTGTGGTACCACATTACCACGTGATCCAAACCAGAAAAAACCCAGGATCTGTTCAACAGGTATGTGAAGAATGCGAAAGTGTGAGCCTGATGAGGGCAAATCCAGGACCTAACATAGACCTAACATGCGGTATCCTCTAAAATATTGATCGAAACCAGGTTTAATGGTCTGTTTCAGCGTGGTACCGCATTACTACGTGATCGAAACCAAAAAGGGCCCAGAATCTGGCCATCAAGTATGAGAAATATGCGAAAGTATGAGCCTGATGAGTGCAAATCCCAGACCTAACCTAGACCTAACATGCGTTATCCTCTAAAATATCGATCGAAACCAGGTTCAATCGGCTGTTTCAGTGTGGTACCACATTACTGCGTGATCAAAACCAAAAAAAGCCCAGAATCTGGCCATCCAGTATGAGAAACATGCGAAAGTATGAGCCTGATGGGGCAAATCCAAGGCCTAACCTAGACCTAACATGCGTTATCCTCCAAAATATTCATCGAAACCAGGTTTAATTGACTGTTTCAGTGTGGTACCACATTTCTACGTGATCCAAACCAGAAAGAACCCCTCGATCAGGTCAACATGTATGTTAAATCTGCGGAAATATGACCCTGATGAAGTCAAATCCCAGACCTAACACAGACCTAACATGCATTATCCTCTAAAATTTTGATCGAAACCAGGTTTAATGGACTGTTTCAGTGTGGTACCACATTACAACGTGATCCAAACCAAAAAAAGACCAGAATCTGGCCAACAAGTATGAGAAATATGCGAGGGAAAATCCAAGACCTAATCCAGACCTAACATGCGTTATCCTCTAAAATATTGATCGCGACCAGGTTTAGTCGACTGTTTCAGTGTGATACCACATAACCACGTGATCCAAACCTGAAAAAGCCCGGGATCTGGCCAACAAGTATGCGGAAAGTGTGACTGTATGAGCCTGATGAGAGCAAATCCCAGACCTAACATTGACCTGACATGCGTTATCATCTAAAATATTGATCGAGACCAGGTTTAATTTCACTGTTTCAGTGTGGTACCACATAAATACGTGATCCAAACCAGTGAAAGCCCAGGATCTGGCCAACAAGCATGAGAAATATGCGTAAGTATGAGCCTGATGAATGCAAATCACAGACCTAACATAGACCTAACATGCATTACCGTCTAAAATTTTGATCGAAACCAGGTTTAATGGACTGTTTCAGTGTGGTACCACATTACTACGTGATCCAAACCAAAAAAAGACCAGAATCTGGCCAACAAGTATGAGAAATATGCGAAAGTATGAGGCCGATGAGGGCAAATCCCATACCTAATCCAGACCTAACATGCGTCATCCACTAAAATATTGATCGTGACCAGGCTTAGTCGACTGTTTCAGTGTGGTACCACATTACTGCGTGATCCAAACCAGAAAAAGGCCAGGATCTGTTCAATAGGTATGTGAAGAATGTGGAAGTATGAGACTGAAGAGGGCAAATCCCAGGCTTAACCTAGAGCTAAGATGCGATATCCTCTAAAATATTGATCGTGACTACGTTTAGTCGACTGTTTCTGGGTGGTACCACATTACTATGTGATCCAAACCAGAACAAACCCAGGATCTGATCAAGAAGTATGTGAAGAATGCGGAAGTATGAGACTGATGAGGGCAAATCCTAGACCCAACTCTGACCTAACAAGAGTTATCCTCTAAAATATTGATCAAAACCATGTTTAATTGACTGTTTCAGTGTGGCACCACACTACTATGTGATCTAAACCAGAAAAAACCCAGGATCTGTTGAATAGGTATGTGAAGAATGTGGAGGTATGAGACTGAAGAGGGCAAATCCCAGGCTTAACCTAGACCTAACATGCGATATCCTCTAAAATATCGATCGAAACTAGGTTTAATGGACTGTTTCAGTGTGGAACCACATTACTGTGTGATCCCAACCAGAACAAGCCCAGAATCTGGCCATCAAGTATGAGAAATAAGCGAAGGTATGAGCCTGATGCGAGCAAATCCCCCACCTAACGTAGACCTAGCATGCGTTATCCTCAAAAATATTGATCGGAACCAGGTTTAATCGTCTTTTTCAGTGTGGTACCACATTACTACGTGATCCAAAGCAGAAAAATCCCAGGATCTGTTCAACAAGTATGTGAAGAATGCGAAATTATGAGTCTGATGTGGGCAAATTCAAGGCCTCACCTAGACCTAACATGCGTTATCCTCAAAAATATTGATCGAAACCAGGATTAATTGACTGTTTCAGTGTGGTACCACATTTCTATGTGATCCAAACCAGAAAGAGCAAAGGATCTGGCTAACAACTAAGAGAAACATGCGAAAGTATGAGCCTGATGAGGGCAAATCCTAGACCCAACTCTGACCTAACATGAGTTATCCTCTAAAATATTGATCAAAACCATGTTTAATTGACTGTTTCAGTGTGGCACCACACTACTATGTGATCTAAACCAGAAAAAACCCAGGATCAGGCCAACAAGTATGAGAAGTATGCGAAAGTATGAGCCTGATGTGAGCAAATCCCAGGCCTAACCTAGACCTAACATGCGTTATCCTCTAAAATATAGATCGAGACCTGGATTAAGCTACTGTTTTAGTGTGGTACCACATTACTACGTGATCCAATCCAGAAAACGCCAAGGATCTGGCCAACAAGTATGAGAAATATGCGAAAGTAAGAGCCTCATGAGGGCAAATCCCAGACCTAACCTAGACCTAACATGCGATATCCTCTAAAATATTGATCGCGGTCAGGTTTAATCAAAAGTTTCAGTGTGGTACCATATAACTACGTGATCCAAACCAGAAAAAACCCGGGATCTGGCCATCAAGTATGAGAAATATGCGAAAGTATGAGCCTGATGAGAGCAAATCCCAGACCTAACCTTGATCTAACATGCGTTATCCTCTAAAATATTGATCGTGACCAGGTTTAGTCGACTGTTTCTGGATGGTACCACATTACTATGTGACCCAAGCCAGAACAAACCCAGGTTCTGTTCAAGAAGTTTGTGAAGATTGCGAAAGTATGAGACTGAAGAGGGCAAATCCCAGACCTAATCCAGACCTAATCCAGACCTAACATGCGTTATCCTGTAAAGTATTGATCGAAACCATGTTTAATCGACTGTTTCAGTGTGGTACCACACTACTATGTGATCCAAACAAGAAAAAACCCAGAATCTGTTCAAGAAGTATCTGAAGAATACGGAAGTATGAGACTGATGAGGGCAAATCCCAGACCTAATCCAGACCTAACCTAGACCTAACATGCGTTATCCTCTAAAATATCGATCGAGAACAGGTTTAATCGACTGTTTCAGTGTGGTCCCACATTACTACGTGATCCAAACCAGCAAAAGCCCAGGATCTGGCAAACAAGTATGAGAAATATGCGAAAGTATGAGGCCGATGAGGGCAAATCCCATACCTAATCCAGACCTAACATGCGTCATCCACTAAAATATTGATCGTGACCAGGCTTAGTCGACTGTTTCAGTGTGGTACCACATTACTACGTGATCCAAACCAGAAAAAGGCCAGGATCTGGCCGTCAAGTATGAGAAATATGAGAAAGTATGAGCCTGATGAGTGCAAATCCCAGACCTAACCTAGACCTAACATGCATTATCCTCTAAAATATTGATCGTGACCAGGTTTAGTCGACTGTTTCAGTGTGGTACCACATTTCTACGTGATCCAATCCAGAAAAAGCCCAGAATCTGGCCATCAAGTAAGAGTTATATGCGAAAGTATGAGCCTGATGAGGGCAAATCCTAGACCCAACTCAGACTTAACTTGTGTTATCCTCTACGATATTGATCGAAACCAGGTTTAATGGACTGTTTCAGTATGATACCACATTACCACGTAATCGAAACGAGAAAAAGCCCGGGATCTGGCCAAAAAGTATGCGGAAAATGTGAATGTATAAGCCTGATGAGAGCAAATCCCAGACCTAACATAGACCTAACATGCGTTATCCTCTAAAATATTGATCGAAACCAGGTTTAATGGACTGTTTCAGTGTGGTACCTCATTAGTACGTGATCCAAACCAAAAAAAGCCCAGAATCTGGCAATCAAGTATGAGAAATATGCGAAAGTATGGGCCTGATGAGGGCGAATCCCAAACCTAATCCAGACCTAACATGCGTTATGCACTAAAATATTGATCGAGACCAAGTTTAGTCGACTGTTTCAGTGTGGTACCACATTACTACGTGGTCCATACCAGAAAAAGCCCAGGATCTGGCCATCAAGTATGAGAAATATGAGAAAGTATGAGCCTGATGAGTGCAAATCCCAGAAATAACCTAGACCTAACATGTGTTATCCTCGAAAATATTGATCGAGGCCAGGTTTAATTTGACTGTTTCAGTGTGGTACCACATAACTACCTGATCCAAATCAGAGAAAGCCCAGGATCTGGCCAACGAGAATGAGAAATATGCGAAAGTATGAGCCTGATGAGAGCAAATCCCAGACCTAACCTAGACCTAACATGCGTTATCCTCTAAAATATTGACCGAGACTAGGTTTACTCGACTGTTTCAGTGTGGTACCACATTACCACGTGATCCAAACCAGAAAAAACCCAGGATCTGTTCAACAGGTATGTGAAGAATGCGAAAGTGTGAGCCTGATGAGGGCAAATCCAGGACCTAACATAGACCTAACATGCGGTATCCTCTAAAATATTGATCGAAACCAGGTTTAATGGTCTGTTTCAGCGTGGTACCGCATTACTACGTGATCGAAACCAAAAAGGGCCCAGAATCTGGCCATCAAGTATGAGAAATATGCGAAAGTATGAGCCTGATGAGTGCAAATCCCAGACCTAACCTAGACCTAACATGCGTTATCCTCTAAAATATCGATCGAAACCAGGTTCAATCGGCTGTTTCAGTGTGGTACCACATTACTGCGTGATCAAAACCAAAAAAAGCCCAGAATCTGGCCATCCAGTATGAGAAACATGCGAAAGTATGAGCCTGATGGGGCAAATCCAAGGCCTAACCTAGACCTAACATGCGTTATCCTCCAAAATATTCATCGAAACCAGGTTTAATTGACTGTTTCAGTGTGGTACCACATTTCTACGTGATCCAAACCAGAAAGAACCCCTCGATCAGGTCAACATGTATGTTAAATCTGCGGAAATATGACCCTGATGAAGTCAAATCCCAGACCTAACACAGACCTAACATGCATTATCCTCTAAAATTTTGATCGAAACCAGGTTTAATGGACTGTTTCAGTGTGGTACCACATTACTACGTGATCCAAACCAAAAAAAGACCAGAATCTGGCCAACAAGTATGAGAAATATGCGAGGGAAAATCCAAGACCTAATCCAGACCTAACATGCGTTATCCTCTAAAATATTGATCGCGACCAGGTTTAGTCGACTGTTTCAGTGTGATACCACATAACCACGTGATCCAAACCTGAAAAAGCCCGGGATCTGGCCAACAAGTATGCGGAAAGTGTGACTGTATGAGCCTGATGAGAGCAAATCCCAGACCTAACATTGACCTGACATGCGTTATCATCTAAAATATTGATCGAGACCAGGTTTAATTTCACTGTTTCAGTGTGGTACCACATAAATACGTGATCCAAACCAGTGAAAGCCCAGGATCTGGCCAACAAGCATGAGAAATATGCGTAAGTATGAGCCTGATGAATGCAAATCACAGACCTAACATAGACCTAACATGCATTATCGTCTAAAATTTTGATCGAAACCAGGTTTAATGGACTGTTTCAGTGTGGTACCACATTACTACGTGATCCAAACCAAAAAAAGACCAGAATCTGGCCAACAAGTATGAGAAATATGCGAAAGTATGAGGCCGATGAGGGCAAATCCCATACCTAATCCAGACCTAACATGCGTCATCCACTAAAATATTGATCGTGACCAGGCTTAGTCGACTGTTTCAGTGTGGTACCACATTACTGCGTGATCCAAACCAGAAAAAGGCCAGGATCTGTTCAATAGGTATGTGAAGAATGTGGAAGTATGAGACTGAAGAGGGCAAATCCCAGGCTTAACCTAGAGCTAAGATGCGATATCCTCTAAAATATTGATCGTGACTACGTTTAGTCGACTGTTTCTGGGTGGTACCACATTACTATGTGATCCAAACCAGAACAAACCCATGATCTGATCAATAGGTATGAGAAATATGCGAAAGTATGAGACTGATGAGGGCAAATCCTAGACCCAACTCTGACCTAACAAGAGTTATCCTCTAAAATATTGATCAAAACCATGTTTAATTGACTGTTTCAGTGTGGCACCACACTACTATGTGATCTAAACCAGAAAAAACCCAGGATCTGTTGAATAGGTATGTGAAGAATGTGGAGGTATGAGACTGAAGAGGGCAAATCCCAGGCTTAACCTAGACCTAACATGCGATATCCTCTAAAATATCGATCGAAACTAGGTTTAATGGACTGTTTCAGTGTGGAACCACATTACTGTGTGATCCCAACCAGAACAAGCCCAGAATCTGGCCATCAAGTATGAGAAATAAGCGAAGGTATGAGCCTGATGCGAGCAAATCCCCCACCTAACGTAGACCTAGCATGCGTTATCCTCAAAAATATTGATCGGAACCAGGTTTAATCGTCTTTTTCAGTGTGGTACCACATTACTACGTGATCCAAAGCAGAAAAATCCCAGGATCTGTTCAACAAGTATGTGAAGAATGCGAAATTATGAGTCTGATGTGGGCAAATTCAAGGCCTCACCTAGACCTAACATGCGTTATCCTCAAAAATATTGATCGAAACCAGGATTAATTGACTGTTTCAGTGTGGTACCACATTTCTATGTGATCCAAACCAGAAAGAGCAAAGGATCTGGCTAACAACTAAGAGAAACATGCGAAAGTATGAGCCTGATGAGGGCAAATCCTAGACCCAACTCTGACCTAACATGAGTTATCCTCTAAAATATTGATCAAAACCATGTTTAATTGACTGTTTCAGTGTGGCACCACACTACTATGTGATCTAAACCAGAAAAAACCCAGGATCTGTTCAAGAGGTATGTGAAGAATGCGGAAGTATGAGACTGATGAGGGCAAATCCCAGACCTAATCCAGACCTAATCCAGACATAACATGCGTTATCCTCTAAAATACTGATCGAGACCAGCTTTAGTCGACTGTTTCAGTGTGGTACCACATTACTACGTGATCCAAACCAGGAAAAGCCCAGAATCTGGCCATCAAGTATGAGAAATATGCGAAAGTATGAGCCTCATGAGGGCAAATCCCAGACCTAACCTAGACCTAACATGCGATATCCTCTAAAATATTGATCGCGGTCAGGTTTAATCAAAAGTTTCAGTGTGGTACCATATAACTACGTGATCCAAACCCGAAAAAACCCGGGATCTGGCCATCAAGTATGAGAAATATGCGAAAGTATGAGCCTGATGAGAGCAAATCCCAGACCTAACCTAGACCAAACATGAGTTATCCTTTGAAATGTTGACCCAGACTAGGTTTAATTGACTGTTCCAGTGTGGTACCACATTACCACGTGATCCAAACCAGAAAAAACCCAGGATCTGTTCAGCAGGTATGTGAAGAGTGCGGAAGTGTGAGCCTGATGAGTGCAAATCCCAGAAATAACCTAGACCTAACATGTGTTATCCTCTAAAATATTGATCGAGACCAGGTTTAATTTGACTGTTTCAGTGTGGTACCACATAACTACCTGATCCAAATCAGTGAAAGCCCAGGATCTGGCCAACGAGAATGAGAAATATGCGAAAGTATGGGCCTGATGAGGGCAAATCCCAGACCTAATCCAGACCTAACATGCGTTATACACTAAAATATTGATCGAGACCAGGTTTAGTCGACTGTTTCAGTGTGGTACCACATTACTACATGGTCCATACCAGAAAAAGCCCAGGATCTGGCCATCAAGTATGAGAAATATGCGAAAGTATGAGCCTGATGAGAGCAAATCCCAGACCGAACCTAGACCAATAATGAGTTATCCTTTGAAATGTTGACCCAGACTAAGTTTAATTGACTGTTTCAGTGTGGTACCATATTACCACGTGATCCAAACCAGAAAAAACCCAGGATCTGTTCAACAGGTATGTGAAGAATGCGAAAGTGTGAGCCTGATGAGGGCAAATCCAGGACCTAACATAGACCTAACATGCGGTATCCTCTAAAATATTGATCGAAACCAGGTTTAATGGTCTGTTTCATCGTGGTACCGCATTACTACGTGATCGGATCCAAAAAAGGGCCAGAATCTGGCCATCAAGTATGAGAAATATGCGAAAGTATGAGCCTGATGAGTGCAAATCCCAGACCTAATCTAGACCTAACATGCGTTATCCGCTAAAATATCGATCGAAACCAGGTTTAATCGGCTGTTTCAGTGTGGTACCACATTACGGCGTGATCAAAACCAAAAAAAGCCCAGAATCTGGCCATCCAGTATGAGAAACATGGGAAAGTATGAGCCTGATGGGGCAAATCCAAGGCCTAACCTAGACCTAACATGCGTTATCCTCCAAAATATTCATCGAAACCAGGTTTAATTGACTGTTTCAGTGTGGTACCACATTTCTACGTGATCCAAACCAGAAAGAACCCCTCGATCAGGTCAACATGTATGTTAAAACTGCGGAAATATGACCCTGATGAAGTCAAATCCCAGACCTAACACAGACCTAACATGCATTATCTTCTAAAATTTTGATCGAAACCAGGTTTAATGGACTGTTTCAGTTTGGTACCACATTACTACGTGATCCAAACCAAAAAAAGACCAGAATCTGGCCAACAAGTATGAGAAATATGCGAGGGAAAATCCCAGACCTAATCCAGACCTAACATGCGTTATCCTCTAAAATATTGATCGAGACCAGGTTTAGTCGACTGCTTCAGTGTGATACCACATAACCACGTGATCCAAACCTGAAAAAGCCCGGGATCTGGCCAACAAGTATGCGGAAAGTGTGACTGTATGAGCCTGATGAGAGCAAATCCAACACCTAACATTGACCTGACATGCGTTATCCTCTAAAATATTGATCGAGACCAGGTTTAATTTGACTGTTTCAGTGTGGTACCACATAAATACGTGATCCAAACCAGTGAAAGCCCAGGATCTGGCCAACAAGCATGAGAAATATGCGAAAGTATGAGCCTGATGAATGCAAATCACAGACCTAACATAGACCTAACATGCATTATCCTCTAAAATTTTGATCGAAACCAGGTTTAATGGACTGTTTCAGTGTGGTACCACATTACTACGTGATCCAAACCAAAAAAAGACCAGAATCTGGCCATCGAGTATGAGAAATATGCGAAAGTGTGAGCCTGATGAGAGCAAATCCCAGACCTAACCTAGACCTAACATGCGTTATCTTCTAAAATATCGATCGAGAACAGGTTTAATCGACTGTTGCAGTGTGGTCCCACATTACTACGTGATCCAAACCAGCAAAAGCCCAGGATCTGGCAAACAAGTATGAGAAATATGCGAAAGTATGAGGCCGATGAGGGCAAATCCCATACCTAATCCAGACCTAACATGCGTCATCCACTAAAATATTGATCGAGACCAGGTTTAATTTGACTGTTTCAGTGTGGTACCACATAAATACGTGATCCAAACCAGTGAAAGCCCAGGATCTGGCCAACAAGCATGAGAAATATGAGAAAGTATGAGCCTGATGAATGCAAATCACAGACCTAACATAGACCTAACATGCATTATCCTCTAAAATTTTGATCGAAACCAGGTTTAATGGACTGTTTCAGTGTGGTACCTCATTACTACGTGATCCAAACCAAAAAAAGACCAGAATCTGGCCAACAAGTATGAGAAATATGCGAAAGTATGAGGCCGATGAGGGCAAATCCCATACCTAATCCAGACCTAACAAGCGTCATCCACTAAAATATTGATCGTGACCAGGCTTAGTCGACTGTTTCAGTGTGGTACCACGTTACTACGTGATCCAAACCAGAAAAAGGCCAGGATCTGTTCAATAGGTATGTGAAGAATGTGGAAGTATGAGACTGATGGGGGCAAATCCCAGACCTAATCCAGACCTAATCCAGAGCTAACATGCGTTATTCTCTAAAATACTGATCGAGACCAGCTTTAGTCGACTGTTTCAGTGTGGTACCACATTACTACGTGATCCAAACCAGAAAAAGCCCAGAATCTGGCCATCGAGTATGAGAAATATGCGAAAGTGTGAGCCTGATGAGAGCAAATCCCAGACCTAACCTAGACCTAACATGCGTTATCCTCTAAAATATCGATCGAGAACAGGTTTAATCGACTGTTTCAGTGTGGTCCCACATTACTACGTGATCCAAACCAGCAAAAGCCCAGGATCTGGCAAACAAGTATGAGAAATATGCGAAAGTATGAGCCTCATGAGGGCAAATCCCAGGCCTAACCTAGACCTAACATGCGTTATCCTCTAAAATATAGATCGAGACCTGGATTAAGCTACTGTTTTAGTGTGGTGCCACATTACTACGTGATCCAATCCAGAAAACGCCAAGGATCTGGCCAACAAGTATGAGAAATATGCGAAAGTAAGAGCCTCATGAGGGCAAATCCCAGACCTAACCTAGACCTAACATGCGATATCCTCTAAAATATTGATCGCGGTCAGGTTTAATCAAAAGTTTCAGTGTGGTACCATATAACTACGTGATCCAAACCAGAAAAAACCCGGGATCTGGCCATCAAGTATGAGAAATATGCGAAAGTATGAGCCTGATGAGACCAAATCCCAGACCTAACCTTGACCTAACATGCGTTATCCTCTAAAATATTGATCGTGACCAGGTTTAGTCGACTGTTTCTGGATGGTACCACATTACTATGTGACCCAAACCAGAACAAACCCAGGTTCTGTTCAAGAAGTTTGTGTAGATTGCGAAAGTATGAGACTGAAGAGGGCAAATCCCAGACCTAATCCAGACCTAATCCAGACCTAACATGCGTTATCCTCTAAAGTATTGATCGAAACCATGTTTAATCGACTGTTTCAGTGTGGTACCACACTACTATGTGATCCAAACAAGAAAAAACCCAGAATCTGTTCAAGAAGTATCTGAAGAATACGGAAGTATGAGACTGATGAGGGCAAATCCCAGACCTAATCCAGACCTAATCCAGACCTAACATGCGTTATCCTCGAAAATACTGATCGAGACCAGCTTTAGTCGACTGTTTCAGTGTGGTACCACACTACTACGCGATCAAAACCAGAAAAAACCCAGAATCTGGCCATCGAGTATGAGAAATATGCGAAAGTGTGAGCCTGATGAGAGCAAATCCCAGACCTAACCTAGACCTAACATGCGTTATCCTCTAAAATATCGATCGAGAACAGGTTTAATCGACTGTTTCAGTGTAGTCCCACATTACTACGTGATCCAAACCAGCAAAAGCCCAGGATCTGGCAAACAAGTATGAGAAATATGCGAAAGTATGAGGCCGATGAGGGCAAATCCCATACCTAATCCAGACCTAACATGCGTCATCCACTAAAATATTGATCGTGACCAGGCTTAGTCGACTGTTTCAGTGTGGTACCACATTACTACGTGATCCAAACCAGAAAAAGGCCAGGATCTGGCCATCAAGTATGAGAAATATGAGAAAGTATGAGCCTGATGAGTGCAAATCCCAGACCTAACCTAGACCTAACATGCATTATCCTCTAAAATATTGATCGTGACCAGGTTTAGTCGACAGTTTCAGTGTGGTACCACATTACTACGTGGTCCATACCAGAAAAAGCCCAGGATCTGGCCATCAAGTATGAGAAATATGAGAAAGTATGAGCCTGATGAGTGCAAATCCCAGAAATAACCTAGACCTAACATGTGATATCCTCGAAAATATTGATCGAGACCAGGTTTAATTTGACTGTTTCAGTGTGGTACCACATAACTACCTGATCCAAATCAGAGAAAGCCCAGGATCTGGCCATCAAGTATGAGAAATATGCGAAAGTATGAGCCTGATGAGAGCAAATCCCAGACCTAGCCTAGACCAAACATGAGTTATCCTTTGATATGTTGACCCAGACTAGGTTTTTATTGACTGTTTCAGTGTGGTACCACATTACCACGTGATCCAAACCAGAAAAAACCCAGGATCTGTTCAACAGGTATGTGAAGAGTGCGAAAGTGTGAGCCTGATGAGTGCAAATCCCAGACCTAACCCAGACCTAACATGCGTCTTCCACTAAAATATTGATCGTGACCAGGCTTAGTCGACTGTTTCAGTGTGGTACCACCTCACTACGTGATCCAAACCAGAAAAAGGCCAGGATCTGGCCATCAAGTATGAGAAATATGCGAAAGTATGAGCCTGATGCGAGCAAATCCCACACCTAACGTAGACCTAGCATGCGTTATCCTCAAAAATATTGACCGAGACTAGGTTTACTCGACTGTTTCAGTGTGGTACCACATTAGTACGTGATCCAAACCAAAAAAAGACCAGAATCTGGCCAACAAGTATGAGAAATACGCGAAAGTATGACCCTGATGAAGGAAAATCCCAGACCTAACCCAGACCTAACATGCGTCTTCCACTAAAATATTGATCGTGACCAGGCTTAGTCGACTGTTTCAGTGTGGTACCACCTCACTACGTGATCCAAACCAGAAAAAGGCCTGGATCTGGCCATCAAGTATGAGAAATATGCGAAAGTATGTGCCTGATGAGAGCAAATCCCAGACCGAACCTAGACCTAACATGCGTTATCCTCTAAAATATTGATCGAGACCAGGTTTAATTTGACTGTTTCAGTGTGGTACCACATAACTACCTGATCCAAATCAGTGAAAGCCCAGGATCTGGCCAACGAGAATGAGAAATATGCGAAAGTATGGGCCTGATGAGGGCAAATCCCAGACCTAATCCAGACCTAACATGCGTTATGCACTAAAATATTGATCGAGACCAGGTTTAGTCGACTGTTTCAGTGTGGTACCACATTACTACATGGTCCATACCAGAAAAAGCCCAGGATCTGGCCATCAAGTATGAGAAATATGAGAAAGTATGAGCCTGATGAGAGCAAATCCCAGACATAACCTAGACCTAACATGCGTTATCCTTTAAAATATTGATCGAGACCAGGTTTAATTTGACTGTTTCAGTGTGGTACCACATCACTACCTGATCCAAATCAGTGAAAGCCCAGGATCTGGCCAACGAGAATGAGAAATATGCGAAAGTATGGGCCTGATGAGGGCAAATCCCAGACCTAATCCAGACCTAACATGCGTTATGCACTAAAATATTGATCGAGACCAGGTTTAGTCGACTGTTTCAGTGTGGTACCACATTACTACATGGTCCATACCAGAAAAAGCCCAGGATCTGGCCATCAAGTATGAGAAATATGAGAAAGTATGAGCCTGATGAGTGCAAATCCCAGAAATAACCTAGACCTAACATGTGTTATCCTCTAAAATATTGATCGAGACTAGGTTTAATTTGACTGTTTCAGTGTGGTACCACATAACTACCTGATCCAAATCAGTGAAAGCCCAGGATCTGGCCAACGAGAATGAGAAATATGCGAAAGTATGGGCCTGATGAGGGCAAATCCCAGACCTAATCCAGACCTAACATGCGTTATGCACTAAAATATTGATCGAGACCAGGTTTAGTCGACTGTTTCAGTGTGGTACCACATTACTACATGGTCCATACCAGAAAAAGCCCAGGATCTGGCCATCAAGTATGAGAAATATGAGAAAGTATGAGCCTGATGAGTGCAAATCCCAGAAATAACCTAGACCTAACATGTGTTATCCTCTAAAATATTGATCGAGACTAGGTTTAATTTGACTGTTTCAGTGTGGTACCACATAACTACCTGATCCAAATCAGTGAAAGCCCAGGATCTGGCCAACGAGAATGAGAAATATGCGAAAGTATGAGCCTGATGAGAGCAAATCCCAGACCTAAGCTAGACCTAACATGCGTTATCCTCTATAATATTGACCGAGACTAGGTTTACTCGACTGTTTCAGTGTGGTACCACATTAGTACGTGATCCAAAACAGAAAAAGGCCTGGATCTGGCCATCAAGTATGAGAAATATGCGAAAGTATGAGCCTGATGAGAGCAAATCCCAGACCGAACCTAGACCAAACATGAGTTATCCTTTGAAATGTTGACCCAGACTAAGTTTAATTGACTGTTTCAGTGTGGTACAACATTACCACGTGATCCAAACCAGAAAAAACCCAGGATCTGTTCAACAGGTATGTGAAGAATGCGAAAGTGTGAGCCTGATGAGGGCAAATCCAGGACCTAACATAGACCTAACATGCGGTATCCTCTAAAATATTGATCGAAACCAGGTTTAATGGTCTGTTTCATCGTGGTACCGCATTACTACGTGATCGAAACCAAAAAAGGCCCAGAATCTGGCCATCAAGTATGAGAAATATGCGAAAGTATGAGCCTGATGAGTGCAAATCCCAGACCTAACCTAGACCTAACATGCGTTATCCTCTAAAATATCGATCGAAACCAGGTTTAATCGGCTGTTTCAGTGTGGTACCACATTACGGCGTGATCAAAACCAAAAAAAGCCCAGAATCTGGCCATCCAGTATGAGAAACATGCGAAAGTATGAGCCTGATGGGGCAAATCCAAGGCCTAACCTAGACCTAACATGCGTTATCCTCCAAAATATTCATCGAAACCAGGTTTAATTGACTGTTTCAGTGTGGTACCACATTTCTACGTGATCCAAACCAGAAAGAACCCCTCGATCAGGTCAACATGTATGTTAAAACTGCGGAAATATGACCCTGATGAAGTCAAATCCCAGACCTAACACAGACCTAACATGCATTATCCTCTAAAATTTTGATCGAAACCAGGTTTAATGGACTGTTTCAGTTTGGTACCACATTACTACATGATCCAAACCAAAAAAAGACCAGAATCTGGCCAACAAGTATGAGAAATATGCGAGGAAAATCCCAGACCTAATCCAGACCTAACATGCGTTATCCTCTAAAATATTGATCGAGACCAGGTTTAGTCGACTGCTTCAGTGTGATACCACATAACCACGTGATCCAAACCTGGAAAAGCCCGGGATCTGGCCAACAAGTATGCGGAAAGTGTGACTGTATGAGCCTGATGAGAGCAAATCCCAGACCTAACATTGACCTGACATGCGTTATCCTCTAAAATATTGATCGAGACCAGGTTTAATTTGACTGTTTCAGTGTGGTACCACATAAATACGTGATCCAAACCAGTGAAAGCCCAGGATCTGGCCAACAAGCATGAGAAATATGCGAAAGTATGAGCCTGATGAATGCAAATCACAGACCTAACATAGACCTAACATGCATTATCCTCTAAAATTTTGATCGAAACCAGGTTTAATGGACTGTTTCAGTGTGGTACCACATTACTACGTGATCCAAACCAAAAAAAGACCAGAATCTGGCCAACAAGTATGAGAAATATGCGAAAGTATGAGGCCGATGAGGGCAAATCCCATACCTAATCCAGACCTAACAAGCGTCATCCACTAAAATATTGATCGTGACCAGGCTTAGTCGACTGTTTCAGTGTGGTACCACGTTACTACGTGATCCAAACCAGAAAAAGGCCAGGATCTGTTCAATAGGTATGTGAAGAATGTGGAAGTATGAGACTGATGGGGGCAAATCCCAGACCTAATCCAGACCTAATCCAGACCTAACATGCGTCATCCACTAAAATATTGATCGTGACCAGGCTTAGTCGACTGTTTCAGTGTGGTACCACATTACTACGTGATGCAAACCAGAAAAAGGCCAGGATCTGGCCATCAAGTATGAGAAATATGAGAAAGTATGAGCCTGATGAGTGCAAATCCCAGACCTAACCTAGACCTAACATGCATTATCCTCTAAAATATTGATCGTGACCAGGTTTAGTCGACTGTTTCAGTGTGGTACCACATTTCTACGTGATCCAATCCAGAAAAAGCCCAGAATCTGGCCACCAAGTAAGAGTTATATGCGAAAGTATGAGCCTGATGAGGGCAAATCCTAGACCCAACTCAGACTTAACTTGTGTTATCCTCTACGATATTGATCGAAACCAGGTTTAATGGACTGTTTCAGTATGATACCACATTACCACGTAATCGAAACGAGAAAAAGCCCGGGATCTGGCCAAAAAGTATGCGGAAAATGTGAATGTATAAGCCTGATGAGAGCAAATCCCAGACCTAACATTGACCTAACATGCGTTATCCTCTAAAATATTGATCGAAACCAGGTTTAATGGACTGTTTCAGTGTGGTACCTCATTAGTACGTGATCTAAACCAAAAAAAGCCCAGAATCTGGCAATCAAGTATGAGAAATATGCGAAAGTATGGGCCTGATGAGGGCGAATCCCAGACCTAATCCAGACCTAACATGCGTTATGCACTAAAATATTGATCGAGACCAAGTTTAGTCGACTGTTTCAGTGTGGTACCACATTACTACGTGGTCCATACCAGAAAAAGCCCAGGATCTGGCCATCAAGTATGAGAAATATGAGAAAGTATGAGCCTGATGAGTGCAAATCCCAGAAATAACCTAGACCTAACATGTGTTATCCTCGAAAATATTGATCGAGACCAGGTTTAATTTGACTGTTTCAGTGTGGTACCACATAACTACCTGATCCAAATCAGAGAATGCCCAGGATCTGGCCATCAAGTATGAGAAATATGCGAAAGTATGAGCCTGATGAGAGCAAATCCCAGACCTAACCTAGACCTAACATGCGTTATCCTCTAAAATATTGACCGAGACTAGGTTTACTCGACTGTTTCAGTGTGGTACCACATTACCACGTGATCCAAACCAGAAAAAACCCAGGATCTGTTCAACAGGTATGTGAAGAATGCGAAAGTGTGAGCCTGATGAGGGCAAATCCAGGACCTAACATAGACCTAACATGCGGTATCCTCTAAAATATTGATCGAAACCAGGTTTAATGGTCTGTTTCAGCGTGGTACCGCATTACTACGTGATCGAAACCAAAAAAGGCCCAGAATCTGGCCATCAAGTATGAGAAATATGCGAAAGTATGAGCCTGATGAGTGCAAATCCCAGACCTAAGCTAGACCTAACATGCGTTATCCTCTAAAATATCGATCGAAACCAGGTTTAATCGGCTGTTTCAGTGTGGTACCACATTACTGCGTGATCAAAACCAAAAAAATCCCAGAATCTGGCCATCCAGTATGAGAAACATGCGAAAGTATGAGCCTGATGGGGCAAATCCAAGGCCTAACCTAGACCTAACATGCGTTATCCTCCAAAATATTCATCGAAACCAGGTTTAATTGACTGTTTCAGTGTGGTACCACATTTCTACGTGATCCAAACCAGAAAGAACCCCTCGATCAGGTCAACATGTATGTTAAATCTGCGGAAATATGACCCTGATGAAGTCAAATCCCAGACCTAACACAGACCTAACATGCATTATCCTCTAAAATTTTGATCGAAACCAGGTTTAATGGACTGTTTCAGTGTGGTACCACATTACTACGTGATCCAAACCAAAAAAAGACCAGAATCTGGCCAACAAGTATGAGAAATATGCGAGGGAAAATCCCAGACCTAATCCAGACCTAACATGCGTTATCCTCTAAAATATTGATCGCGACCAGGTTTAATGGTCTGTTTCAGCGTGGTACCGCATTACTACGTGATCGAAACCAAAAAACGCCCAGAATCTGGCCATCAAGTATGAGAAATATGCGAAAGTATGAGCCTGATGAGTGCAAATCCCAGACCTAACCTAGACCTAACATGCGTTATCCTCTAAAATATCGATCGAAACCAGGTTTAATCGGCTGTTTCAGTGTGGTACCACATTACTGCGTGATCAAAACCAAAAAAAGCCCAGAATCTGGCCATCCAGTATGAGAAACATGCGAAAGTATGAGCCTGATGGGGCAAATCCAAGGCCTAACCTAGACCTAACATGCGTTATCCTCCAAAATATTCATCGAAACCAGGTTTAATTGACTGTTTCAGTGTGGTACCACATTTCTACGTGATCCAAACCAGAAAGAACCCCTCGATCAGGTCAACATGTATGTTAAATCTGCGGAAATATGACCCTGATGAAGTCAAATCCCAGACCTAACACAGACCTAACATGCGATATCCTCTAAAATATTGATCGCGGTCAGGTTTAATCAAAAGTTTCAGTGTGGTACCATATAACTACGTGATCCAAACCAGAAAAAACCCGGGATCTGGCCATCAAGTATGAGAAATATGCGAAAGTATGAGCCTGATGAGAGCAAATCCCAGACCTAACCTTGACCTAACATGCGTTATCCTCTAAAATATTGATCGTGACCAGGTTTAGTCGACTGTTTCTGGATGGTACCACATTACTATGTGACCCAAACCAGAACAAACCCAGGTTCTGTTCAAGAAGTTTGTGAAGATTGCGAAAGTATGAGACTGAAGAGGGCAAATCCCAGACCTAATCCAGACCTAATCCAGACCTAACATGCGTTATCCTCTAAAGTATTGATCGAAACCATGTTTAATCGACTGTTTCAGTGTGGTACCACACTACTATGTGATCCAAACAAGAAAAAACCCAGAATCTGTTCAAGAAGTATCTGAAGAATACGGAAGTATGAGACTGATGAGGGCAAATCCCAGACCTAATCCAGACCTAATCCAGACCTAACATGCGTTATCCTCGAAAATACTGATCGAGACCAGCTTTAGTCGACTGTTTCAGTGTGGTACCACACTACTACGCGATCAAAACCAGAAAAAACCCAGAATCTGGCCATCGAGTATGAGAAATATGCGAAAGTGTGAGCCTGATGAGAGTAAATCCCAGACCTAGCCTTGACCTAACATGCGTTATCCTCTAAAATATCGATCGAGAACAGGTTTAATCGACTGTTTCAGTGTGGTCCCACATTACTACGTGATCCAAACCAGCAAAAGCCCAGGATCTGGCAAACAAGTATGAGAAATATGCGAAAGTATGAGGCCGATGAGGGCAAATCCCATACCTAATCCAGACCTAACATGCGTCATCCACTAAAATATTGATCGTGACCAGGCTTAGTCGACTGTTTCAGTGTGGTACCACATTACTACGTGATCCAAACCAGAAAAAGGCCAGGATCTGGCCATCAAGTATGAGAAATATGCGAAAGTATGAGCCTGATGAGAGCAAATCCCAGACCTAACCTAGACCTAACATGCGTTATCCTCTAAAATATTGATCGCAACCAGGTTTATTGACTGTTTCAGTGTGGTACCACATTTCTATGTGATCCAAACCAGAAAGAGCAAAGGATCTGGCTAACAAGTAAGAGAAATATGCGAAAGTATGAGCCTGATGAGGGCAAATCCTAGACCCAACTCTGACCTAACATGAGTTATCCTCTAAAATATTGATCAAAACCATGTTTAATCGACTGTTTCAGTGAGGTACCACACTACTATGTGATCCAAACCAGAAAAAACCCAGGATCTGATCAAGAAGTATGTGAAGAATGCGGAAGTATGAGACTGATGAGGGCAAATCCCAGACCTAATCCAGACCTAATCCAGACCTAACATGCGTTATCCTCTAAAATATTGATCGAAACCAGGTTTAATGGACTGTTTCAGTGTGGTACCTCATTAGTACGTGATCCAAACCAAAAAAACCCAAGAATCTGGCAGTCAAGTATGAGAAATATGCGAAAGTATGAGCCTGATGAGAGCAAATCCCAGACATAACCTAGACCTAACATGCGTTATCCTCTAAAATATCGATCGAAACCAGGTTTAATCGACTGTTTCAGTGTGGTACCACATTACTGTGTGATCCAAACCAGTAAAAGCAAAGGATCTGGCAAACAACTAAGAGAAATATGCGAAAGTATGAGCCTGATGAGGGCAAATCCTAGACCCAACTCTGACCTAACATAAGTTATCCTCTAAAATATTGATCAAAACCATGTTTAATGGACTGTTTCAGTGTGGTACCACACTACTATGTGATCCAAACCAGAAAAAACCCAGGATCTGTTCAAGAGGTATGTGAAGAATGCGGAAGTATGAGACTGATGGGGGCAAATCCCAGACCTAATCCAGACCTAATCCAGACCTAACATGCGTTATCCTCTAAAATACTGATCGAGACCAGCTTTAGTCGACTGTTTCAGTGTGGTACCACATAACTACCTGAACCAAACCAGTGAAAGCCCAGGATCTGGCCAACGAGAATGAGAAATATGCGAAAGTATGAGCCTGATGAGAGCAAATCCCAGACCTAACCTAGATCTAACATGCGTTATCCTCTAAAATATTGACCGAGACTAGGTTTAGTCGACTGTTTCAGTGTGGTACCACATTAGTACGTGATCCAAACCAGAAAAAGGCCAGGATCTGGCCATCAAGTATGACAAATATGCGAAAGTATGAGCCTGAAGAGAGCAAATCCCAGACCTAACCTAGACCAAACATGAGTTATCCTTTGAAATGTTGACCCAGACTAGGTTTAATTGACTGTTTCAGTGTGGTACCATATTACCACGTGATCCAAACCAGAAAAAACCCAGGATCTGTTCAACAGGTATGTGAAGAATGCGAAAGTGTGAGCCTGATGAGGGCAAATCCCAGACCTAATCCAGAACTAACATGCGTTTTCCCCTAAAATATTGATCGAAACCGGGTTTAGTCGACTGCTTTAGTGTGGTACCACATTACTACATGATCCAATCCAGAAAGAGCCCAGAATCTGGCCATCAAGTAAGAGATATATGCGAAAGTATGAGCCTGATGGTGGCAAAACCTACATCCAACTCAGGCATAACATGTGTTATCCTCTAAAATATTGATCGAAACCAGGTTTAATGGACTGTTTCAGTGTGATAGCACATTACCACGTGATCCAAACCAGAAAAAACCCGGTATCTGGCCAACAAGTATGCGGAAAATGCGAAAGTATGAGCCTGATGAGGGCAAATCCCAGACCTAATCCAGACCTAACATGCGTTTTCCCCTAAAATATTGATCGAAACCGGGTTTAGTCGACTGTTTTAGTGTGGTACCACATTACTAAGTGATCCAAACCAGAAAAAGCCCAGGATCTGGCCATCAAGTATGAGAAACATGCGAAAGTATGAGCCTGATGGGGCAAATCCAAGGCCTAACCTAGACCTAACATGCGTTATCCTCCAAAATATTCATCGAAACCAGGTTTAATTGACTGTTCCAGTGTGGTACCACATTTCTACGTGAAGCAAACCAGAAAGAACCCCTCGATCAGGTCAACATGTATGTTAAAACTGCGGAAATATGACCCTGATGAAGTCAAATCCCAGACCTAACACAGACCTAACATGCAATATCCTCTAAAATTTTGATCGAAACCAGGTTTAATGGACTGTTTCAGTGTGGTACCACATTACTACGCGATCCAAACCAAAAAAAGACCAGAATCTGGCCAACAAGTATGAGAAATATGCGAAAGTATGACCCTGATGAGGGAAAATCCCAGACCTAATCCAGACCTAACATGCGTTATCCTCTAAAATATTGATCGAGACCAGGTTTAGTCGACTGTTTCAGTGTGATACCACATAACCACGTGATCCAAACCTGAAAAGCCCGGGATCTGGCCAACAAGTATGCAGAAAGTGTGAATATATGAGCCTGATGAGAGCAAATCCCAGACCTAACATTGACCTGACATGCGTTATCCTCTGAAATATTGATCGAAACCAGGTTTAATGGACTGTTTCAGTGCGGTACCACATTACGACGTGATCCAAACCAGAAAAAACCCAGGATCTGTTCAAGAGGTATGTGAAGAATGCGGAAGTATGAGACTGATGGGGGCAAATCCCAGACCTAATCCAGACCTAATCCAGACCTAACATGCGTTATCCTCTAAAATACTGATCGAGACCAGCTTTAGTCGACTGTTTCAGTGTGGTACCACATAACTACCTGAACCAAACCAGTGAAAGCCCAGGATCTGGCCAACGAGAATGAGAAATATGCGAAAGTATGAGCCTGATGAGAGCAAATCCCAGACCTAACCTAGATCTAACATGCGTTATCCTCTAAAATATTGACCGAGACTAGGTTTAGTCGACTGTTTCAGTGTGGTACCACATTAGTACGTGATCCAAACCAGAAAAAGGCCAGGATCTGGCCATCAAGTATGACAAATATGCGAAAGTATGAGCCTGAAGAGAGCAAATCCCAGACCTAACCTAGACCAAACATGAGTTATCCTTTGAAATGTTGACCCAGACTAGGTTTAATTGACTGTTTCAGTGTGGTACCATATTACCACGTGATCCAAACCAGAAAAAACCCAGGATCTGTTCAACAGGTATGTGAAGAATGCGAAAGTGTGAGCCTGATGAGGGCAAATCCCAGACCTAATCCAGAACTAACATGCGTTTTCCCCTAAAATATTGATCGAAACCGGGTTTAGTCGACTGCTTTAGTGTGGTACCACATTACTACATGATCCAATCCAGAAAGAGCCCAGAATCTGGCCATCAAGTAAGAGATATATGCGAAAGTATGAGCCTGATGGTGGCAAAACCTACATCCAACTCAGGCATAACATGTGTTATCCTCTAAAATATTGATCGAAACCAGGTTTAATGGACTGTTTCAGTGTGATAGCACATTACCACGTGATCCAAACCAGAAAAAACCCGGTATCTGGCCAACAAGTATGCGGAAAATGCGAAAGTATGAGCCTGATGAGGGCAAATCCCAGACCTAATCCAGACCTAACATGCGTTTTCCCCTAAAATATTGATCGAAACCGGGTTTAGTCGACTGTTTTAGTGTGGTACCACATTACTAAGTGATCCAAACCAGAAAAAGCCCAGGATCTGGCCATCAAGTATGAGAAACATGCGAAAGTATGAGCCTGATGGGGCAAATCCAAGGCCTAACCTAGACCTGACATGCGTTATCCTCCAAAATATTCATCGAAACCAGGTTTAATTGACTGTTCCAGTGTGGTACCACATTTCTACGTGAAGCAAACCAGAAAGAACCCCTCGATCAGGTCAACATGTATGTTAAAACTGCGGAAATATGACCCTGATGAAGTCAAATCCCAGACCTAACACAGACCTAACATGCAATATCCTCTAAAATTTTGATCGAAACCAGGTTTAATGGACTGTTTCAGTGTGGTACCACATTACTACGCGATCCAAACCAAAAAAAGACCAGAATCTGGCCAACAAGTATGAGAAATATGCGAAAGTATGACCCTGATGAGGGAAAATCCCAGACCTAATCCAGACCTAACATGCGTTATCCTCTAAAATATTGATCGAGACCAGGTTTAGTCGACTGTTTCAGTGTGATACCACATAACCACGTGATCCAAACCTGAAAAGCCCGGGATCTGGCCAACAAGTATGCAGAAAGTGTGAATATATGAGCCTGATGAGAGCAAATCCCAGACCTAACATTGACCTGACATGCGTTATCCTCTGAAATATTGATCGAAACCAGGTTTAATGGACTGTTTCAGTGCGGTACCACATTACGACGTGATCCAAACCAGAAAAAACCCAGAATCTGTTCAAACAGTATGTGAAGAATGCGAAAGTATGAGCCTGATGAGGCAAATCCAAGGCCTAACCTAGACCTAACATGCGTTATCCTCTAAAATATTGATCCAAACCAGGTCTAATGGACTCTTTCAGTGTGATACCATATTACCACGTGATCAAAACCAGAAAGAGCCCGGGATCTGGCCAACAAGTATGCGGAAAATGTGAATGTATGAGCCTGATGAGAGCAAATCCCAGACATAACATAGACCTAACGTGCGTTATACTCAAAAATATTCATCGAAACCAGGGTTAATGGACTGTTTCATTGTGGTACCACATTACTACGTGATCCAAACCAAAAAAAGACCAGAATCTGGCCATCAAGTATGAGAAATATGCGAAAGTATGAGCCTGATGAGGGCAAATCCCAGACCTAATCCAGACCTAACATGCGGTATCCTCTAAAATATTGATCGAGACCAGGTTTAGTTGACTGTTTCAGTGTAGTACCACATTGCTACGTGATCCATACCAGAAAAAGCCCAGGATCTGGACATCAAGTATGAGAAATATGCGAAAGTATGAGCCTGATGAATGCAAATCACAGACCTAACATAGACCTAACATGCATTATCCTCTAAAATTTTGATCGAAACAGGCTTAATGGACTGTTTCAGTGTGGTACCACATTACTACGTGATCCAAACCAAAAAAAGGCCAGAATCTGGCCAACAAGTATGAGAAATATGCGAGGGAAAATCCCAGACCTAATCCAGACCTAACATGCGTTATCCTCTAAAATATTGATCGAGACCAGGTTTTGTCGACTGTTTCAGTGTGATACCACATAACCACGTGATCCAAACCTGAAAAAGCCCGGGATCTGGCCAACAAGTATGCGGAAAGTGTGACTGTATGAGCCTGATGAGAGCAAATCCCAGACCTAACATTGACCTGACATGCGTTATCCTCTAAAATATTGATCGAGACCAGGTTTAATTTGACTGTTTCAGTGTGGTACCACATAAATACGTGATCCAAACCAGTGAAAGCCCAGGATCTGGCCAACAAGCATGAGAAATATGCGAAAGTATGAGCCTGATGAATGCAAATCACAGACCTAACATAGACCTAACATGCATTATCCTCTAAAATTTTGATCGAAACCAGGTTTAATGGACTGTTTCAGTGTGGTACCACATTACTACGTGATCCAAACCAAAAGAAGACCAGAATCTGGCCAACAAGTATGAGAAATATGCGAAAGTATGACCCTGATGAAGGAAAATCCCAGACATAACCCAGACCTAACATGCGTCTTCCACTAAAATATTGATCGTGACCAGGCTTAGTCGACTGTTTCAGTGTGGTACCACATTTCTACGTGATCCAATCCAGAAAAAGCCCAGAATGTGGCCATCAAGTAAGAGTTATATGCGAAAGTATGAGCCTGATGGGAGCAAATCCCAGACCTAACATAGACCTAACATACGTTATCCTCTAAAATATTGATCGAGACCAGGTTTAATCGACTGTTTCAGTGTGGTCCCACAATACTACGTGATCCAAAGCAGAAAAATCCCAGGATCTGTTCAACAGGTATGTGAAGAATGCGAAAGTGTGAGCCTGATGGGGGCAAATCCCGGACCTAACATAGACCTAACCTGCGTTATCCTCTAAAATATTGATCGAGACCAGGTTTAATCGACTGTTTCAGTGTGGTCCCACATTACTACGTGATCCAAACCAGCAAAAGCCCAGGATCTGGCAAACAAGTATGAGAAATATGCGAAAGTATGAGCCTGATGAGAGCAAATCTCTGACCGAACATAGACCTAACATGCGTTATCCTCTAAAATATTGATCGAAACCAGGTTTAATGGACTGTTTCAGTGTGGCACCTCATTAGTACGTGATCCAAACCAAAAAAAGCCAAGAATCTGGCAGTCAAGTATGAGAAATATGCGAAAGTATGAGCCTGGTGAGAGCAAATCCCAGACATAACCTAGACCTAACATGCGTTATCCTCTAAAATATCGATCGAAACCAGGTTTAATCGACTGTTTCAGTGTGGTACCACATTACTGTGTGATCCAAACCAGTAAAAGCAAAGGATCTGGCATACAACTAAGAGAAATATGCGAAAGTATGAGCCTGATGAGGGCAAATCCTAGACCCAACTCTGACCTAACATAAGTTATCCTCTAAAATATTGATCAAAACCATGTTTAATCGACTGTTTCAGTGTGGTACCACACTACTATGTGATCCAAACCAGAAAAAACCCAGGATCTGTTCAAGAGGTATGTGAAGAATGCGGAAGTATGAGACTGATGGGGGCAAATCCCAGACCTAATCCAGACCTAATCCAGACCTAACATGCGTTATCCTCTAAAATACTGATCGAGACCAGCTTTAGTCGACTGTTTCAGTGTGGTACCACATAACTACCTGAACCAAACCAGTGAAAGCCCAGGATCTGGCCAACGAGAATGAGAAATATGCGAAAGTATGAGCCTGATGAGAGCAATCCCAGACCTAACCTAGACCTAACATGCGTTATCCTCTAAAATATTGACCGAGACTAGGTTTAGTCGACTGTTTAAGTGTGGTACCACATTAGTACGTGATCCAAACCAGAAAAAGGCCAGGATCTGTTCAACAGGTATGTGAAGAATGCGAAAGTGTGAGCCTGATGAGAGCAAATCTCTGACCTAACATAGACCTAACATGCGTTATCCTCTAAAATATTGATCGAAACCAGGTTTAATGGACTGTTTCAGTGTGGTACCTCATTAGTACGTGATCCAAACCAAAAAAAGCCAAGAATCTGGCAGTCAAGTATGACAAATATGCGAAAGTATGAGCCTGAAGAGAGCAAATCCCAGACCTAACCTAGACCAAACATGAGTTATCCTTTGAAATGTTGACCCAGACTAGGTTTAATTGACTGTTTCAGTGTGGTACCATATTACCACGTGATCCAAACCAGAAAAAACCCAGGATCTGTTCAACAGGTATGTGAAGAATGCGAAAGTGTGAGCCTGATGAGGGCAAATCCCAGACCTAATCCAGACCTAACATGCGTTTTCCCCTAAAATATTGATCGAAACCGGGTTTAGTCGACTGCTTTAGTGTGGTACCACATTACTACATGATCCAATCCAGAAAGAGCCCAGAATCTGGCCATCAAGTAAGAGATATATGCGAAAGTATGAGCCTGATGGTGGCAAAACCTACATCCAACTCAGGCATAACATGTGTTATCCTCTAAAATATTGATCGAAACCAGGTTTAATGGACTGTTTCAGTGTGATAGCACATTACCACGTGATCCAAACCAGAAAAAACCCGGTATCTGGCCAACAAGTATGCGGAAAATGCGATAGTATGAGCCTGATGAGGGCAAATCCCAGACCTAATCCAGACCTAACATGCGTTTTCCCCTAAAATATTGATCGAAACCGGGTTTAGTCGACTGTTTTAGTGTGGTACCACATTACTAAGTGATCCAAACCAGAAAAGCCCGGGATCTGGACATCAAGTATGAGAAATATGCGAAAGTATGAGCCTGATGAATGCAAATCACAGACCTAACATAGACCTAACATGCATTATCCTCTAAAATTTTGATCGAAACAGGCTTAATGGACTGTTTCAGTGTGGTACCACATTACTACGTGATCCAAACCAAAAAAAGGCCAGAATCTGGCCAACAAGTATGAGAAATATGCGAAAGTATGACCCCGATGAAGGAAACTCCCAGACCTAATCCAGACCTAACATGCGTTATCCTCTAAAATATCGATCGAAACAATGTTTAATCGTCTCTTTCAGTGTGGCACCACATTACTACGTGATCCGAAGCAGAAAGATCCCAGGATCTTTTCGACAAGTATGTGAAGAATGCGAAAGTATGAGTCTGATAGGGGCAAATCCCAGGCCTAACCTAGCCCTAACATGCGCTATCATCTAAAATATTGATCGAAACCTGGTTTCATCGACTGTTTCTGGGTGGTACCACATTACTATATGATCCATACCAGCAAAAGCCCAGGATCTGGTAAACAAGTATGAGAAATATGCGAAAGTATGAGGCCGATGAGGGCAAATCCCATACCTAATCCAGACCTAACATGCGTCATCCGCTAAAATATTGATCGTGACCAGGCTTAGCCGACTGTTTCAGTGTGGTACCACATTACTACGTGATCCAAACCAGAAAAAGGCCAGAATCTGGCCATCCAGTATGAGAAACATGCGAAAGTATGAGCCTGATGTGGCAAATCCAAGGCCTAACCTAGACCTAACATGCGTTATCCTCCAAAATATTCATCGAAACCAGGTTTAATTGACTGTTTCAGTGTGGTGCCACATTACTACGTGATCCAAAGCAGAAAAATCCCAGGATCTGTTCAACAAGTATGTGAAGAATGCGAAAGTATGAGTCTAATGGGGGCAAATCCCAGGCCGAACCTAGACCTAACATACGTTATCCTCTAAAATATTGATCGAGACCAGGTTTAATCGACTGTTTCAGTGTGGTCCCA
Organism: Colletes latitarsis; assembly: GCF_051014445.1. Taxonomy (NCBI): domain Eukaryota; kingdom Metazoa; phylum Arthropoda; class Insecta; order Hymenoptera; family Colletidae; genus Colletes; species Colletes latitarsis. The sequence continues at coordinate 7,546,085 of NC_135137.1, forward strand.
CATTACTACGTGATCCAAACCAGCAAAAGCCCAGGATCTGGCAAACAAGTATGAGAAATATGCGTAAGTATGAGGCCGATGAGGGCAAATCCCATACCTAATCCAGACCTAACATGCGTCATCCACTAAAATATTGATCGTGACCAGGTTTAGTCGACTCTTTCAGTGTGGTAACACATTTCTACGTGATCGAAACCAAAAAAGGCCCAGAATCTGGCCATCAAGTATAAGAAATATGCGAAAGTATGAGCCTGATGAGAGCAAATCCCAGACATAACCTAGACCTAACATGCGTTATCCTCTAAAATATCGATCGAAACCAGGTTTAATCGACTGTTTCAGTGTGGTACCTCATTAGTACGTGATCCAAACCAAAAAAAGCCCAGAATCTGGCAATCAAGTATGAGAAATATGCGAAAGTATGGGCCTGATGTGGGCAAATCCCAGACCTAATCCAGACATAACATGCGTTATCCTCTAAAATATTGATCGAGACCAGGTTTAATCGACTGTTTCAGTGTGGTCCCACATTACTACGTGATCCAAAGCAGAAAAATCCCAGGATCTGTTCAACAGGTATGTGAAGAATGCGAAAGTGTGAGCCTGATGGGGGCAAATCCCGGACCTAACATAGACCTAACCTGCGTTATCCTCTAAAATATTGATCGAAACCAGGTTTAATCGACTGTTTCAGTGTGGTACCGCATTACTACGTGATCGAAACCAAAAAAGGCCCAGAATCTGGCCATCAAGTATAAGAAATATGCGAAAGTATGAGCCTGATGAGAGCAAATCCCAGACATAACCTAGACCTAACATGCGTTATCCTCTAAAATATCGATCGAAACCAGGTTTAATCGACTGTTTCAGTGTGGTACCACATTACTGTGTGATCCAAACCAGTAAAAGCAAAGGATCTGGCAAACAACTAAGAGAAATATGCGAAAGTATGAGCCTGATGAGGGCAAATCCTAGACCCAACTCTGACCTAACATAAGTTATCCTCTAAAATATTGATCAAAACCATGTTTAATCGACTGTTTCAGTGTGGTACCACACTACTATGTGATCCAAACCAGAAAAAGGCCAGGATCTGGCCATCAAGTATGACAAATATGCGAAAGTATGAGCCTGATGAGAGCAAATCCCAGACCTAACCTAGACCAAACATGAGTTATCCTTTGAAATGTTGACCCAGACTAGGTTTAATTGACTGTTTCAGTGTGGTACCATATTACCACGTGATCCAAACCAGAAAAAACCCAGGATCTGTTCAACAGGTATGTGAAGAATGCGAAAGTGCGAGCCTGATGAGGGCAAATCCCAGACCTAATCCAGACCTAACATGCGTTTTCCCCTAAAATATTGATCGAAACCGGGTTTAGTCGACTGCTTTAGTGTGGTACCACATTACTACGTGATCCAAACCAAAAAAAGACCAGAATCTGGCCAACAAGTATGAGAAATATGCGAAAGTATGACCCTGATGAGGGAAAATCCCAGACCTAATCCAGACCTAACATGTGTTATCCTCTAAAATATTGATCGAGACCAGGTTTAGTCGACTGTTTCAGTGTGATACCACATAACCACGTGATCCAAACCTAAAAAAGCCCGGGATCTGGCCAACAAGTATGCGGAAAATGTGAATGTATGAGCCTGATGAGAGCAAATCCCAGACATAACATAGACCTAACATGCGTTATACTCAAAAATATTCATCGAAACCAGGGTTAATGGACTGTTTCATTGTGGTACCACATTACTACGTGATCCAAACCAAAAAAAGACCAGAATCTGGCCATCAAGTATGAGAAATATGCGAAGGTATGAGCCTGATGAGGGCAAATCCCAGACCTAATCCAGACCTAACATGCGGTATCCTCTAAAATATTGATCGAGACCAGGTTTAGTTGACTGTTTCAGTGTAGTACCACATTGCTACGTGATCCATACCAGAAAAAGCCCAGGATCTGGACATCAAGTATGAGAAATATGCGAAAGTATGAGCCTGATGGGGCAAATCCAAGGCCTAACCTAGACCTAACATGCGTTATCCTCCAAAATATTCATCGAAACCAGGTTTAATTGACTGTTTCAGTGTGGTAGCACATTTCTACGTGATCCAAACCAGAAAGAACCCCTCGATCAGGTCAACATGTATGTTAAAACTGCGGAAATATGACCCTGATGAAGTCAAATCCCAGACCTAACATAGACCTAACATGCATTATCCTCTAAAATTTTGATCGAAACAGGCTTAATGGACTGTTTCATTGTGGTACCACATTACTACGTGATCCAAACCAAAAAAAGGCCAGAATCTGGCCAACAAGTATGAGAAATATGCGATAGTATGACCCCGATGAAGGAAACTCCCAGACCTAATCCAGACCTAACATGCGTTATCCTCTAAAATATCGATCGAAACAATGTTTAATCGTCTCTTTCAGTGTGGCACCACATTACTACGTGATCCGGAGCAGAAAGATCCCAGGATCTTTTCGACAAGTATGTGAAGAATGCGAAAGTATGAGTCTGATGGGGGCAAATCCCAGGCCTAACCTAGCCCTAACATGCGCTATCATCTAAAATATTGATCGAAACCTGGTTTCATCGACTGTTTCTGGGTGGTACCACATTACTATATGATCCATACCAGCAAAAGCCCAGGATCTGGTAAACAAGTATGAGAAATATGCGAAAGTATGAGGCCGATGAGGGCAAATCCCATACCTAATCCAGACCTAACATGCGTCATCCACTAAAATATTGATCGTGACCAGGCTTAGCCGACTGTTTCAGTGTGGTACCACATTACTACGTGATCCAAACCAGAAAAAGGCCAGAATCTGGCCATCCAGTATGAGAAACATGCGAAAGTATGAGCCTGATGGGGCAAATCCAAGGCCTAACCTAGACCTAACATGCGTTATCCTCCAAAATATTCATCGAAACCAGGTTTAATTGACTGTTTCAGTGTGGTAGCACATTTCTACGTGATCCAAACCAGAAAGAACCCCTCGATCAGGTCAACATGTATGTTAAAACTGCGGAAATATGACCCTGATGTAGTCAAATCCCAGACCTAACACAGACCTAACATGCATTATCCTCTAAAATTTTGATCGAAACCAGGTTTAATGGACTGTTTCAGTGTGGTACCACATTACTACGTGATCCAAACCAGAAAAAGGCCAGGATCTGGCCATCAAGTATGAGAAATATGAGAAAGTATGAACCTGATGAGAGCAAATCCCAGACCTAACATAGACCTAACATGCGTTATCCTCTAAAATATTCATCGAAACCAGGTTTAATGGACTTTTTCAGTGTGGTACCTCATTACTACGTGATCCAAACCAAAAAAAGCCCAGAATCTGGCTATCAAGTATGAGAAATATGCGAAAGTATGGGCCTGATGAGGGCAAATCCCAGACCTAATCCAGACCTAACATGCGTTATGCTCTAAAATATTGATCGAGACCAGGTTTAGTCGACTGTTTCAGTGTGGTACCACATTACTACGTGGTCCATACCAGAAAAAGCCCAGGATCTGGCCATCAAGTATGAGAAATATGAGAAAGTATGAGCCTGATGAGTGAAAATCCCAGGCCAAACCTAGACCTAACATGCATTATCCTTTGAAATGTTGACCCAGACTAGGTTTAATTGACTGTTTCAGTGTGGTACCACATTACCACGTGATCCAAACCAGAAAAAACCCAGGATCTGAACAACAGGTATGTGAAGAATGCGAAAGTGTGAGCCTGATGGGGGCAAATCCCGGACCTAACATAGACCTAACCTGCGTTATCCTGTAAAATATTGATCGAAACCAGGTTTAATCGACTGTTTCAGTGTGGTACCGCATTACTACGTGATCGAAACAAAAAAGGCCCAGAATCTGGCCATCAAGTATGAGAAATATGCGAAAGTATGAGCCTGATGAGAGCAAATCCCAGACCAAACCTAGACCTAACATGCGTTATCCTCTATAATATCGATCGAAACCAGGTTTAATCGACTGTTTCAGTGTGGTACCACATTGCTGTGTGATCCAAACCAGTAAAAGCAAAGGATCTGGCTAACAAGTAAGAGAAATATGCGAAAGTATGAGCCTGATGAGTGCAAATCCCAGACCTAACCTAGACCTAACATGCGTTATCCTCTAAAATATCGATCGAAACCAGGTTTAATCGGCTGCTTCAGTGCGGTACCACATTACTACGTGATCCAATCCAGAAAGAGCCCAGAATCTGGCCATCAAGTAAGAGATATAAGCGAAAGTATGAGCCTGATGGTGGCAAATCCTACATCCAACTCAGGCATAACATGTGTTATGCTCCAAAATATTCATCGAAACCAGGTTTAATTGACTGTTTCAGTGTGGTACCACATTTCTACGTGATCCAAACCAGAAAGAACCCCTCGATCAGGTCAACATGTATGTTAAAAGTGCGGAAATATGACCCTGATGAAGTCAAATCCCAGACCTAACACAGACCTAACATGCATTATCCTCTAAAATTTTGATCGAAACCAGGTTTAATGGACTGTTTCAGTGTGGTACCACATTACTACGTGATCCAAACCAAAAAAAGACCAGAATCTGGCCAACAAGTATGAGAAATATGTGAAAGTATGACCCTGATGAGGGAAAATCCCAGACCTAATCCAGACCTGACATGCGTTATCCTCTAAAATATCGTTCGAAACAATGTTTAATCGACTGTTTCAGTGTGGTACCACACTACTATGTGATCCATACCTGAAAAAACCCAGGATCTGTTCAAGAAGTATGTGAAGAATGCGAAAGTATGAGGCCGATGAGGGCAAATCCCATACCTAATCCAGACCTAACATGCGTCATCCACTAAAATATTGATCGTGACCAGGCTTAGTCGACTGTTTCAGTGTGGTAACACATTACTACGTGATCCAAACCAGAAAAAGCCCAGAATCTGGCCATCAAGTATGAGAAATATGCGAAAGTATGGGCCTGTTGAGGGCAAATCCCAGACCTAATCCAGACCTAACATGCGTTATGCTCTAAAATATTGATCGAGACCAGGTTTAGTCGACTGTTTCAGTGTGGTACCACATTTCTACGTGATCCAATCCAGAAAAAGCCCAGAATGTGGCCATCAAGTAAGAGTTATATGCGAAAGTATGAGCCTGATGAGAGCAAATCCCAGACCTAACATAGACCTAACATACGTTATCCTCTAAAATATTAATCGAGACCAGGTTTAATCGACTGTTTCAGTGTGGTGCCACACTACTATGTGATCCAAACCAGAAAAAACCCAGGATCTGTTCAAGAGGTATGTGAAGAATGCGGAAGTATGAGACTGATGGGAGCAAATCCCAGACCTAATCCAGACCTAATCCAAACCTAACATGCGTTATCCTCTAAAATACTGATCGAGACCAGCTTTAGTCGACTGTTTCAGTGTGGTACCACATAACTACCTGAACCAAACCAGTGAAAGCCCAGGATCTGGCCAACGAGAATGAGAAATATGCGAAAGTATGAGCCTGATGAGAGCAAATCCCAGACCTAACCTAGACCTAACATGCGTTATCCTCTAAAATATTGACCGAGACTAGGTTTAGTCGACTGTTTCAGTGTGGTACCACATTAGTACGTGATCCAAACCAGAAAAAGGCCAGGATCTGGCCATCAAGTATGACAAATATGCGAAAGTATGAGCCTGAAGAGAGCAAATCCCAGACCTAACCTAGACCAAACATGAGTTATCCTTTGAAATGTTGACCCAGACTAGGTTTAATTGACTGTTTCAGTGTGGTACCATATTACCACGTGATCCAAACCAGAAAAAACCCAGGATCTGTTCAACAGGTATGTGAAGAATGCGAAAGTGTGAGCCTGATGAGGGCAAATCCCAGACCTAATCCAGACCTAACATGCGTTTTCCCTTAAAATATTGATCGAAACCGGGTTTAGTCGACTGCTTTAGTGTGGTACCACATTACTACGTGATCCAATCCAGAAAGAGCCCAGAATCTGGCCATCAAGTAAGAGATATATGCGAAAGTATGAGCCTGATGGTGGCAAATCCTACATTCAACTCAGGCATAACATGTGTTATCCTCTAAAATATTGATCGAAACCAGGTTTAATGGACTGTTTCAGTGTGATACCACATTACCACGTGATCCAAACCAGAAAAAACCCGGTATCTGGCCAACAAATATGCGGAAAATGCGAAAGTATGAGCCTGATGAGAGCAAATCCCAGACCTAACCTAGACCTAACATGCGTTATCCTCTAAAATATTGACCGAGACTAGGTTTAGTCGACTGTTTCAGTGTGGTACCACATTACTACGTGATCCAAACCAAAAAAAGACCAGAATCTGGCCAACAAGTATGAGAAATATGCGAAAGTATGACCCTGATGAGGGAAAATCCCAGACCTAATCCAGACCTAACATGCGTTATCCTCTAAAATATTGATCGAGACCAGGTTTAGTCGACTGTTTCAGTGTGATACCACATAACCACGTGATCCAAACCTGAAAAAGCCCGGGATCTGGCCAACAAGTATGCGGAAAGTGTGAATGTATGAGCCTGATGAGAGCAAATCCCAGACCTAACATTGACCTGACATGCGTTATCCTCTGAAATATTGATCCAAACCAGGTCTAATGGACTCTTTCAGTGTGATACCATATTACCACGTGATCAAAACCAGAAAAAGCCCAGGATCTGGACATCAAGTATGAGAAATATGCGAAAGTATGAGCCTGATGAATGCAAATCACAGACCTAACATAGACCTAACATGCATTATCCTCTAAAATTTTGATCGAAACAGGCTTAATGGACTGTTTCAGTGTGGTACCACATTACTACGTGATCCAAACCAAAAAAAGGCCAGAATCTGGCCAACAAGTATGAGAAATATGCGAAAGTATGACCCCGATGAAGGAAACTCCCAGACCTAATCCAGACCTAACATGCGTTATCCTCTAAAATATCGATCGAAACAATGTTTAATCGTCTCTTTCAGTGTGGCACCACATTACTACGTGATCCGAAGCAGAAAGATCCCAGGATCTTTTCGACAAGTATGTGAAGAATGCGAAAGTATGAGTCTGATGGGGGCAAATCTCAGGCCTAACCTAGCCCTAACATGCGCTATCATCTAAAATATTGATCGAAACCTGGTTTCATCGACTGTTTCTGGGTGGTACCACATTACTATATGATCCAAACCAGAAAAAGCCCAGAATCTGGCCATCACGTATGAGAAATATGCGAAAGTATAAGCCTGATGCGAGCAAATCCCACACCTAACATAGACCTAGCATGCGTTATCCTCAAAAATATTGATCGGAACCAGGTTTAATTGTCCCTTTCAGTGTGGTGCCACATTACTACGTGATCTAAAGCAGAAAAATCCCAGGATCTGTTCAACAAGTATGTGAAGAATGCGAAAGTATGAGTCTAATCGGGGCAAATCCAAGGCCGAACCTAGACCTAACATACGTTATCCTCTAAAATGTTGATCGAGACCAGGTTTAATCGACTGTTTCAGTGTGGTCCCACATTACTACGTGATCAAAACCAGCAAAAGCCCAGGATCTGGCAAACAAGTATAAGAAATATACGAAAGTATGAGGCCGATGAGGGCAAATGCCATACCTAATCCAGACCTAACATGCGTCATCCACTAAAATATTGATCGTGACCAGGCTTAGCCGACTGTTTCAGTGTGGTACCACATTACTACGTGATCCAAACCAGAAAAAGGCCAGGATCTGGCCATCAAGTATGAGAAATATGAGAAAGTATGAACCTGATGAGTGCAAATCCCAGACCTAACCTAGACCTAACATGCATTATCCTCCAAAATATTGATCGCGACCAGGTTTAGTCGACTGTTTCAGTGTGGTACCACATTTCTACGTGATCCAATCCAGAAAAAGCCCAGAATCTGGCCATCAAGTAAGAGTTATATGCGAAAGTATGAGCCTCATGAGGGCAAATCCTAGACCCAACTCAGACTTAACTTGTGTTATCCTCTAAGATATTGATCGAAACCAGGTTTAATGGACTGTTTCAGTATGATACCACATTACCACGTGATCGAAACGAGAAAAAGCCCGGGATCTGGCCAACAAGTATGCGGAAAATGTGAATGTATAAGCCCGATGAGAGCAAATCCCAGACCTAACATAGACCTAACATGCGTTATCCTCTAAAATATTCATCGAAACCAGGTTTAATGGACTGTTTCAGTGTGGTACCTCATTACTACGTGATCCAAACCAAAAAAAGCCCAGAATCTGGCAATCAAGTATGAGAAATATGCGAAAGTATGGGCCTGATGAGGGCAAATCCCAGACCTAATCCAGACCTAACATGCGTTATGCTCTAAAATATTGATCGAGACCAGGTTTAGTCGACTGTTTCAGTGTGGTACCACATTACTACGTGGTCCATACCAGAAAAAGCCCAGGATCTGGCCATCAAGTATGAGAAATATGAGAAAGTATGAGCCTGATGAGTGAAAATCCCAGGCCAAACCTAGACCTAACATGCATTATCCTTTGAAATGTTGACCCAGACTAGGTTTAATTGACTGTTTCAGTGTGGTACCACATTACCACGTGATCCAAACCAGAAAAAACCCAGGATCTGAACAACAGGTATGTGAAGAATGCGAAAGTGTGAGCCTGATGGGGGCAAATCCCGGACCTAACATAGACTTAACCTGCGTTATCCTGTAAAATATTGATCGAAACCAGGTTTAATCGACTGTTTCAGTGTGGTACCGCATTACTACGTGATCGAAACCAAAAAAGGCCCAGAATCTGGCCATCAAGTATGAGAAATATGCGAAAGTATGAGCCTGATGAGAGCAAATCCCAGACCAAACCTAGACCTAACATGCGTTATCCTCTAAAATATCGATCGAAACCAGGTTTAATCGACTGTTTCAGTGTGGTACCACATTACTGTGTGATCCAAACCAGTAAAAGCAAAGGATCTGGCTAACAAGTAAGAGAAATATGCGAAAGTATGAGCCTGATGAGAGCAAATCCCGGACCTAACATAGACCCAACATGCGATAACCTCTAAAATATTGATCGAAACAAGGTTTAATGGACTGTTTCAGTTTGGTACCACATTGCTACGTGATCCAAACCAGAAAAAACCCGGGTTCTGTTCAACAAGTATGTAAAGAATGCGAAAGTATGACCCTGATGAGTGCAAATTCAAGGTCTAACCTAGACCTAACATGTGTTATCCTCTAAAATATTGATCGAATCCGGGTTTAATGGTCTGTTTCAGTGTGGTACCACATTACTGCGTGATCCAAACCAAAAAAAGCCCAGAATCTGGCCATCAAGTATGAGAAACATGCGAAAGTATGAGCCTGCTGAGAGCAAATCCCAGACCTAACATAGACCTAACATGAGTAATCCTTTGAAATGTTGACCCAGACTAGGTTTAATTGACAGTTTCAGTGTGGTACCACATTACCACGTGATCCAAACCAGAAAAAGCCCTGAATCTGGCCATCAAGTATGAGAAATATGCGAAAGTATGAGCCTGATGGGTGCAATCCCACACCTAAGCTAGACCTAACATGTGTTATCCTCTAAAATATTGATCGAGACCAGGTTTAATTTGACTGTTTCAGTGTGGTACCACATAACTACCTGATCCAAACCAGTGAAAGCCCAGGATCTGGCCAACGAGAATGAGAAATATGCGAAAGTATGAGCCTGATGAGAGCAAATCCCAGACCTAACCTAGACCTAACATGCGTTATCCTCTAAAATATTGACCGAGACCAGGTTTAGTCGACTGTTTCAGTGTGGTACCACATTAGTACGTGATCCAAACCAGAAAAAGGCCAGGATCTGGCCATCAAGTATGAGAAATATGTGAAAGTATGAGCCTGATGAGAGCAAATCCCAAACCTAACCTAGACCTAACATGAGTTATCCTTTGAAATGTTGACCCAGACTAGGTTTAATTAACTGTTTCAGTGTGGTACCACATTACCACGTGATCCAAACCAGAAATAGCCCAGGATCTGTTCAACAGGTATGTGAAGAATGCGAAAGTGTGAGCCTGATGAGGGCAAATCCCGGACCTAACATAGACCTAACATGCGGTATCCTCTAAAATATTGATCGAAACCAGGTTTAATGGTCTGTTTCAGCGTGGTACCGCATTGCTACGTGATCGAAACCAAAAAAGGCCCAGAATCTGGCCATCAATTATGAGAAATATGCGAAAGTATGAGCCTGATGAGTGCAAATCCCAGACCTAACCTAGACCTAACATGCGTTATCCTCTAAAATATCGATCGAAACCAGGTTTAATCGGCTGCTTCAGTGTGGTACCACATTACTACGTGATTCAATCCAGAAAGAGCCCAGAATCTGGCCATCAAGTAAGAGATATATGCGAAAGTATGAGCCTGATGGTGGCAAATCCTACATCCAACTTAGGCATAACATGTGTTATGCTCCAAAATATTGATCGAAACCGGGTTTAGTCGACTGTTTTAGTGTGGTACCACATTACTAAGTGATCCAAACCAGAAAAAGCCCAGGATCTGGCCATCAAGTATGAGAAACATGCGAAAGTATGAGCCAGATGGGGCAAATCCAAGGCCTAACCTAGACCTAACATGCGTTATCCTCCAAAGTATTCATTGAAACCAGGTTTAATTGACTGTTCCAGTGTGGTACCACATTTCTACGTGAAGCAAACCAGAAAAAGCCCAGAATGTGGCCATCAAGTAAGAGCTATATGCGAAAGTATGAGCCTGATGAGAGCAAATCCCAGACCTAACATAGACCTAACATACGTTATCCTCTAAAATATTGATCGAGACCAGGTTTAATCGACTGTTTCAGCGTGGTCCCACATTACTACGTGATCCAAAGCAGAAAAATCCCAGGATCTGTTCAACAGGTATGTGAAGAATGCGAAAGTGTGAGCCTGATGGGGGCAAATCCCGGACCTAACATAGACCTAACCTGCGTTATCCTCTAAAATATTGATCGAAACCAGGTTTAATCGACTGTTTCAGTGTGGTACCGCATTACTACGTGATCGAAACCAAAAAAGGCCCAGAATCTGGCCATCAAGTATGAGAAATATGCGAAAGTATGAGCCTGATGAGAGCAAATCCCAGACATAACCTAGACCTAACATGCGTTATCCTCTAAAATATCGATCGAAACCAGGTTTAATCGACTGTTTCAGTGTGGTACCACATTACTGTGTGATCCAAACCAGTAAAAGCAAAGGATCTGGCTAACAACTAAGAGAAATATGCGAAAGTATGAGCCTGATGAGAGCAAATCCCAGACCTAACCTAGACCTAACACGCGTTATCCTCTAAAATATTGACCGAGACTAGGTTTAGTCGACTGTTTCAGTGTGGTACCACATTAGTACGTGATCCAAACCAGAAAAAGGCCAGTATCTGGCCATCAAGTATGACAAATATGCGAAAGTATGAGCCTGAAGAGAGCAAATCCCAGACCTAACCTAGACCAAACATGAGTTATCCTTTGAAATGTTGACCCAGACTAGGTTTAATTGACTGTTTCAGTGTGGTACCATATTACCACGTGATCCAAACCAGAAAAAACCCAGGATCTGTTCAACAGGTATGTGAAGAATGCGAAAGTGTGAGCCTGATGAGGGCAAATCCCAGACCTAATCCAGACCTAACATGCGTTTTCCCCTAAAATATTGATCGAAACCGGGTTTAGTCGACTGCTTTAGTGTGGTACCACATTACTACGTGATCCAATCCAGAAAGAGCCCAGAATCTGGCCATCAAGTAAGAGATATATGCGAAAGTATGAGCCTGATTGTGGCAAATCCTACATTCAACTCAGGCATAACATGTGTTATCCTCTAAAATATTGATCGAAACCAGGTTTAATGGACTGTATCAGTGTGGTACCACATTACTACGTGATCCAAACCAAAAAAAGCCCAGAATCTGGCCTTCAAGTATGAGAAATATGAGAAAGTATGAGCCTGATGAGTGCAAATCCCAGACCTAACCTAGACCTAACATGCATTATCCTCTAAAATATTGATCGTGACCAGGTTTAGTCGACTGTTTCAGTGTTGTACCACATTTCTACAAGATCCAAACCAGAAAAAGGCCAGGATCTGGCCATCAGGTATGAGAAATATGCGAAAGTATGAACCTGATGAGAGCAAATCCCAGACCCAACCTAGACCTAACATGCGTTATCCTCTAAAATATCGATCGAAACCAGGTTTAATCGACTGTTTCAGTGTGGTCCCACATTACTACGTGGTCCATACCAGAAAAAGCCCAGGATCTGGCCATCAAGTATGAGGAATATGAGAAAGTATGAGCCTGATGAGTGCAAATCCCAGACCTAACCCAGACCTAACATGCATTATCCTCTAAAATATTGATCGTGACCAAGTTTAGTCGACTGTTTCATTGTTGTACCACATTTCTACGTGATCCAAACCAGAAAAAGCCCTGAATCTGGCCATCAAGTATGAGAAATATGCGAAAGTATGAGCCTGATGAGTGCAAATCCCAGAAATAACCTAGACCTAACATGCGTTATCCTCTAAAATATTGACCGAGACCAGGTTTAGTCGACTGTTTCAGTGTGGTACCACATTACTACGTGATCCAAACCAGAAAAAGGCCAGGATCTGGCCATCAGGTATGAGAAATATGCGATAGTATGAACCTGATGAGAGCAAATCCCAGACCTAACCTAGACCTAACATGCGTTATCCTCTAAAATATTGATCGTGACCAGGCTCAGTCGACTGTTTTTGTGTGGTACCACATTGCTACGTGATCCAAACCAGAAAAAACCCGGGTTCTGTTCAACAAGTATGTGAAGAATGCGAAAGTATGACCCTGATGAGTGCAAATTCAAGGTCTAACCTAGACCTAACATGTGTTCTCCTCTAAAATATTGATCGAATCCGAGTTTAATGGTCTGTTTCAGTGTGGTACCACATTACTGCGTGATCCAAACCAAAAAAAGCCCAGAATCTGGCCATCAAATATGAGAAACATGCGAAAGTATGAGCCTGATGAGTGCAAACCCACACCTAAGCTAGACCTAACATGTGTTATCCTCTAAAATATTGATCGAGACCAGGTTTAATTTGACTGTTTCAGTGTGGTACCACATAACTACCTGATCCAAACCAGTGAAAGCCCAGGATCTGGCCAACGAGAATGAGAAATATGCGAAAGTATGAGCCTGATGAGAGCAAATCCCAAACCTATCCTAGACCTAACATGCGTTATCCTCTAAAATATTGACCGAGACCAGGTTTAGTCGACTGTTTCAGTGTGGTACCACATTAGTACGTGATCCAAACCAGAAAAAGGCCAGGATCTGGCCATCAAGTATGAGAAATATGCGAAAGTATGAGCCTGATGAGAGCAAATCCCAGACCTAACCTAGACCTAACATGAGTTATCCTTTGAAATGTTGAACCAGACTAGGTTTAATTGACTGTTTCAGTGTGGTACCACATTACCACGTGATCCAAACCAGAAAAAACCCAGGATCTGTTCAACAGGTATGTGAAGAATGCGAAAGTGTGAGCCTGATGAGGGCAAATCCCGGACCTAACATAGACCTAACATGCGGTATCCTCTAAAATATTGATCGAAACCAGGTTTAATGGACTGCTTCAGTGTGATACCACTTTACCACGCGATCCAAACCAGAAAAGGCCCGGGATCTGGCCAACAAGTATGCGGAAAATGCGAAAGTATGAGCCTGATGAGAGCAAATCCCGGACCTAACATAGACCCAACATGCGTTAACCTCTAAAATATTGATCGAAGCAAGGTTTAATGGACTGTTTCAGTTTGGTACCACATTGCTACGTGATCCAAACCAGAAAAAACCAGGGTTCTGTTATACAAGTATGTGAAGAATGCGAAAGTATGTCCCTGATGAGTGCAAATTCAAGGTCTAACCTAGACCTAACATGTGTTATCCTCTAAAATATTGATCGAATCCGGGTTTAATGGTCTGTTTCAGTGTGGTACCACATTACCACGTGATCCAAACCAGTGAAAGCCCAGGATCTGGCCAACGAGAATAAGAAATATACGAAAGTATGAGCCTGATGAGAGCAAATCCCAGACCTAACCTAGACCTAACATGCGTTATCCTCTAAAATATTGACCGCGACTAGGTTTAGTCGACTGTTTCAGTGTGGTACCACATTAATACGTGATCCAAACCAGAAAAAGGCCTGGATCTGGCCATCAAGTATGAGAAATATGCGAAAGTATGAGCCTGATGAGAGCAAATCCCAGACCTAACCTAGACCAAACATGAGTTATCCTTTGAAATGTTGACCCAGACTAGGTTTAATTGACAGTTTCAGTGTGGTACCACATTACCACGTGATCCAAACCAGAAAATCCCCAGGTTCTGTTCAACAGGTATGTGAAGAATGCGAAAGTGTGAGCCTGATGAGCGCAAATCCAGGACCTAACATAGACCTAACATGCGGTATCCTCTAAAATATTGATCGAAACCAGGTTTAATGGTCTGTTTCAGCGTGGTACCGCATTACTACGTGATCGAAACCAAAAAAGGCCCAGAATCTGGCCATCAAGTATGAGAGATATGCGAAAGTATGAGCCTGATGGTGGCAAATCCTACATCCAACTCAGGCATAACATGTGTTATCCTCTAAAATATTGCTCGAAACCAGGTTTAATGGACCGTTTCAGTGTGATACCACATTACCACGTGATCCAAACCAGAAAAAACCCGGTATCTGGCCTACAAGTATGCGGAAAATGCGAATGTATGAGCCTGATGAGGGCAAATCCCAGACCAAACCTAGACCTAACATGCGTTATCCTCTAAAATATTGACCGAGACCAGGTTTAGTCGACTGTTTCAGTGTGGTACCACATTAGTACGTGATGCAAACCAGAAAAAGGCCAGGATCTGGCCATCAGGTATGAGAAATATGCGAAAGTATGAGCCTGATGAGAGCAAATCCCAGACCTAACATAGACCTAGCATGAGTAATCCTTTGAAATGTTGACCCAGACTAGGTCTAATTGACTGTTTCAGTGTGGTACCACGTTACCACGTGATCCAAACCAGAAAAAGCCCTGAATCTGGCCATCAAGTATGAGAAATATGCGAAAGTATGAGCCTGATGAGTGCAATCCCACACCTAAGCTAGACCTAACATGTGTTATCCTCTAAAATATTGATCGAGACCAGGTTTAATTTGACTGTTTCAGTGTGGTACCACATAACTACCTGATCCAAACCAGTGAAAGCCCAGGATCTGGCCAACGAGAATGAGAAATATGCGAAAGTATGAGCCTGATGAGAGCAAATCCCAGACCTAACCTAGACCTAACATGCGTTATCCTCTAAAATATTGACCGAGACCAGGTTTAGTCGACTGTTTCAGTGTGGTACCACATTAGTACGTGATGCAAACCAGAAAAAGGCCCAGAATCTGGCCATCAATTATGAGAAATATGCGAAAGTATGAGCCTGATGAGTGCAAATCCCAGACCTAACCTAGACCTAACATGCGTTATCCTCTAAAATATCGATCGAATCCAGGTTTAATCGGCTGCTTCAGTGTGGTACCACATTACTACGTGATCCAATCCAGAAAGAGCCCAGAATCTGGCCATCGAGTAAGAGATATATGCGAAAGTATGAGCCTGATGGTGGCAAATCCTACATCCAACTCAGGCATAACATGTGTTATCCTCTAAAATATCGATCGAAACCAGGTTTAATCGACTGTTTCAATGTGGTACCACATTACTACGTGATCCAAACCAGAAAAAGCCCTGAATCTGGCCATCAAGTATGAGAAATATGCGAAAGTATGAGCCTGATGAGTGCAAATCCCATACCTAACCTAGACCTAACATGCATTATCCTCTAGAATATTGATCGTGACCAGGCTCAGTCGACTGTTTTTGTGTGGCACCACATTACTAAGTGATCCAAACCAGAAAAAGCCCAGGATGTGGCCATCAAGTATGAGAAATATGCGAAAGTATGAGCCTGATGAGTGCAAATCCCATACCTAACCTAGACCTAACATGCATTATCCTCTAAAATATTGATCGTGACCAGGCTCAGTCGACTGTTTTTGTGTGGCACCACATTACTACGTGATCCAAACCAGGAAAAACCCGGGTTCTGTTCAACAAGTATGTGAAGAATGCGAAAGTATGACCCTGATGAATGCAAATCCAAGGTCTAACCTAGACCTAACATGCATTATCCTCTAAAATTTTTATCGAAACCAGGTTTAATGGACTGTTTCAGTGTGGTACCACATTACTACGTGATCCAAACCAAAAGAAGACCAGAATCTGGCCAACAAGTATGAGAAATATGCGAAAGTATGAGCCTGATGAGTGCAATACCCAGACCTAACCTAGACCTAACATGTGTTATCCTCTAAAATATTGATCGAGACCATGTTTAATTTGACTGTTTCAGTGTGGTACCACATAACAACGTGATCCAAACCAGTGAAAGCCCAGGATCTGGCCAACAAGCATGAGAAATATGCGAAAGTATGTGCATGATGAGGGCAAATCCCAGACCTAATCCAGACCTAACATGCGTTATGCTCTAAAATATTGATCGAGACCAGGTTTAGTCGACTGTTTCAGTGAGGTACCACATTACTACGTGGTCCATACCTGAAAAAGCCCAGGATCTGGCCATCAAGTATGAGAAAAATGCGAAAGTATGAGCCTGATGAGTGCAAATCCCAGACCTCACCTAGACCTAACATGTGTTATCCTCTAAAATATTGATCGAGACCAGGTTTAATTTGACTGTTTCAGTGTGGTACCACATAACTACGTGATCCAAACCAGTGAAAGCCCAGGATCTGGCCAACAAGTACGAGAAATATGCAAAAGTCTGAGCCTGATGAGAGCAAATCCCAGACCTAACCTAGACCTAACATGCGTTATCCTCTAAAATATTGACCGAGACCAGGTTTAGTCGAATGTTTCAGTGTGGTACCACATTACTACGTGATCCAAAGCAGAAAAAGGCCAGGATCTGGCCATCAAGTATGAGAAAAATGCGAAAGTATGAGCCTGATGAGTGCAAATCCCAGACCTAACCTAGACCTAACATGTGTTATCCTCTAAAATATTGATCGAGACCAGGTTTAATTTGACTGTTTCAGTGTGGTACCACATAACTACGTGATCCAAACCAGTGAAAGCCCAGGATCTGGCCAACAAGCATGAGAAATATGCGAAAGTATGAGCATGATGAGTGCAAATCCCAAACCTAACCTAGACCTAACATGCGATATCCTCTAAAATATTGATCGTGACCAGGCTCAGTCGACTGTTTTTGTGTGGCACCACATTACTACGTGATCCAAACCAGAAAAAACACGGGTTCTGTTCAACAAGTATGTGAAGAATGCGATAGTATGACCCTGACGAGTGCAAATCGAAGGTCTAACCTAGACCTAACATGTGTTATCCTCAAAAATATTGATCGTGACCAGGTTTAGTCGACTGTTTCAGTGTGGTACCACATTCCTACGTGATCCAAACCAGAAAAAGCCCAGAATCTGGCCATCAAGTATGAGAAAAATGCGGAAGTGTGAGCCTGATGAGTGCAAATCCCAGACCTAACCTAGACCTAACATGTGTTATCCTCTAAAATATTTATCGAGACCAGGTTTAGTCGACTGTTTCAGTGTGGTACCATATTACTACGTGGTCCATACGAGAAAACCCCCAGGATCTGGCCAACAAGCATGAGAAATATGCGAAAGTATGAGCATGATGAGAGCAAATCCCAAACCTAACCTAGACCTAACATGCGATATCCTCTAAAATATTGACCGAGACCAGGTTTAGTCGAATGTTTCAGTGCGGTACCACATTACTACGTGATCCAAAGCAGAAAAAGGCCAGGATCTGGCCATCAAGTATGAGAAATATGCGAAAGTATGATCCTGATGAGAGCAAATCCCAGACCTAACCTAGACCTAACATGAGTTATCCTTTGAAATGCTGACCCAGACTAGGTTTAATTGACTGTTTCAGTGTGGTACCACATTACCGCGTGATCCAAACCAGAAAAAGCCCTGAATCTGGTCATCAAGTATGAGAAATATGCGAAAGTATGAGCCTGATGAGTGCAATGCCAGACCTAACCTAGACCTAACATGTGTTATCCTCTAAAATATTGATCGAGACCAGGTTTAATTTGACTGCTTCAGTGTGGTACCCCACTACTATGTGATCCATACCAGAAAAAACCCAGGTTCTGTTCAAGAAGTATGTGAAGAATGCGATAGTATGAGACTGATGAGGGCAAATCCCATAGCTAATCCAGACCTAACATGCGTCATCCACTAATATATTGATCGTGACCAGGCTTAGTCGACTATTTCAGTGTGGTACCACATTACTACGTGATCCAATCCAGAAAAAGCCCAGAATCTGGCCATCAAGTAAGAGATATATGCGAAAGTATGAGCCTGATGAGGGCAAATCCTAGACCCAACTCAGACTTAACTTGTGTTATCCTCTAAAATATTGATCGAACCCAGTTTTAATGGACTGTTTCAGTATGATACCACATTGCCACGTGTTCCAAACCAGAAAAAGCCCGGGTTCTGGCCAACAAGTATGCGGAAAATGTGAATGTATGAGCCTGATGAGAGCAAATCCCATACCTAATCCAGACCTAACATGCGTCATCCACTAAAATATTGATCGTGACCAGGCTTAGTCGACTGTTTCAGTGTGGTACCGCATTACTACGTGATCGAAACAAAAAAGGCCCAGAATCTGGCCATCAAGTATGAGAAATATGCGAAAGTATGAGCCTGATGAGAGTAAATCCCAGACCTAACATAGACCTAACATGAGTAATCCTTTGAAATGTTGACCCAGACTAGGTTTAATTGACTGTTTCAGTGTGGTACCACATTACCACGTGATCCAAACCAGAAAAAGCCCTGAATCTGGCCATCAAGTATGAGAAATATGCGAAAGTGTGAGCCTGATGAGAGCAAATCCCAGACCTAACCTAGACCTAACGTGCGTTATCCTCTAAAACATCGATCGAAACCAGGTTTAAACGACTGTTTCAGTGTGGTACCACATTACTGTGTGATCCAAACCAGTAAAAGCAAAGGATCTGGCTAACAAGTAAGAGAAATATGCGAAAGTATGAGCCTGATGAGAGCAAATCACGGACCTAACATAGACCCAACTTGCGTTAACCTCTAAAATATTGATCGAAACAAGGTTTAATGGACTGTTTCAGTTTGGTACCACATAGCTACGTGATCCAAACCAGAAAAAACCCGGGTTCTGTTCAACAAGTATGTGAAGAATGCGAAAGTATGACCCTGATGAGTGCAAATTCAAGGTCTAACCTAGACCTAACGTGTGTTATCCTCTAAAATATAGATCGAAACCGGGTTTAATGTTCTGTTTCAGTGTGGTATCACATTACTGCGTGATCCAAACCAAAAATAGCCCAGAGTCTGGCCATCAAGTATGAGAAACATGCGAAAGTATGAGCCTGATGAGAGTAAATCCCAGACCTAACATAGACCTAACATGAGTAATCCTTTGAAATGTTGACCCAGACTAGGTTTAATTGACTGTTTCAGTGTGGTACCACATTACCACGTGATCCAAACCAGAAAAAGCCCTGAATCTGGCCATCAAGTATGAGAAATATGCGAAAGTGTGAGCCTGATGAGTGCAATCCCACCCCTAAGCTAGACCTAGCATGTGTTATCCTCTAAAATATTGATCGAGACCAGGTTTAATTTGACTGTTTCAGTGTGGTACCACATAACTACCTGATCCAAACCAGTGAAAGCCCAGGATCTGGCCAACGAGAATGAGAAATGTGCGAAAGTAGGAGCCTGATGAGAGCAAATCCCAGACCTAACCTAGACCTAACATGCGTTATCCTCTAAAATATCGATCGAAACCAGGTTTAATCGGCTGTTTCAGTGTGGTACCACATTACTACGTGATCCAATCCAGAAAGAGCCCAGAATTTGGCCATCAAGTAAGAGATATATGCGAAAGTATGAGCCTGATGGCGGCAAATCCTACATCCAACTCAGGCATAACATGTGTTATCCTCTAAAATATTGATCGAAACCAGGTTTAATGGGCTGTTTCTGTGTGATACCACACTACTACGTGATCCAAACCAGAAAAAACCCGGTATCTGGCCAACAAGTATGCGGAAAATGCGAAAGTATGAGCCTGATGAGGGCAAATCCCAGACCTAATCCAGACCTAACATGCATTATCCTCTAAAATATTGATCGTGAACAGGCTCAGTCGTCTGTTTTTGTGTGGTACCACATTACTACGTGATCCAAACCAGAAAAAACCCGGGTTCTGTTCAACAAGCATGTGAAGAATGCGAAAGTATGGCCCTGATGAGTGCAAATCCAAGGTATAACCTAGACCTAACATGTGTTATCCTCTAAAATATTCATCGAAACCAGGTTTAATGGTCTGTTTCAGTGTGGTACCACATTACTGCGTGATCAAAACCAAGTAAAGCCCAGAATCTGGCCATCAAGTATGAGAAACATGCGTTATCCTCTAAAATATTCATCGAAACCAGGTTTAATTGACTGTTTCAGTGTGGTACCACATTTCTACGTGATCCAAACCAGAAAGAACCCCTCGATCAGGTCAACATGTATGTTAAAACTGCGCAAATATGACCCTGATGAGGTCAAATCCCAGACCTAACACAGACCTAACATGCATTATCCTCTAAAATTTTGATCGAAACCAGGTTTAATGGACTGTTTCAGTGTGGTTCCACATTACTACGTGATCCAAACCAAAAAAAGACCAGAAGCTGGCCAACAAGTATGAGAAATATGCGAATGTATGACCCTGATGAGGGAAAATCCCAGACCTAATCCAGACCTAACATGCGTTATCCTCTAAAATATTGATCGAGACCAGGTTTAGTCGACTGTTTCAGTGTGGTACCACATTACTACGTGATCCAAACCAGAAAAAGCGCAGGATCTGGCCAACAAGTACGAGAAATATGCAAAAGTATGAGCCTGGTGAGTGCAAATCCCAGACCTAACCTAGACCAAACATGTGTTATCCTCTAAAATATTGATCGAGACCAGGTTTAATTTGACTGTTTCAGTGTGGTACCACATAACTACGTGATCCAAGCCAGTGAAAGCCCAGGATCTGGCCAACAAGCATGAGAAATATGCAAAAGTATGAGCCTGATGTGTGCAAATCCCAGACCTAACCTAGACCTAACATGTGTTATCCTCTAAAATATTGATCGAGACCAGGTTTAATTTGACTGTTTCAGTGTGGTACCACATAACTACGTGATCCAAACCAGTGAAAGCCCAGGATCTGGCCAACAAGCATGAGAAATATGCGAAAGTATGAGCCTGATGAGGGCAAATCCCAGACCTAATCCAGACCTAACATGCGTTATGCTCTAAAATATTGATCGAGACCAGGTTTAGTCGACTGTTTTAGTGAGGTACCACATTACTACGTGGTCCATACCAGAAAAAGCCCAGGATCTGGCCATCAAGTATGAGAAATATGCGAAAGTATGAGCCTGATGAGTGCAGATCCCAGACCTAATCCAGACCTAACATGCGTTATGCTCTAAAATATCGATCGAAACAAGTTTTAATCGACTGTTTCAGTGGGGTACCGCACTACTATGTCATCCATACCAGAAAAAACCCAGGATCTGTTCAAGAAGTATGTGAAGAATGCGAAAGTATGAGACTGATGAGAGCAAATCCCAGACCTAATCCAGACCTAACATGCGTTATGCTCTAAAATATTGATCGAGACCAGGTTTAGTCGACTGTTTCAGTGTGGTACCACATTACTACGTGATCCAAACCAGAAAAAGGCCAGGATCTGGCCATCAAGTATGAGAAATATGCGAAAGTATGAACCTGATGAGAGCAAATCCCAGACCTAACCTAGACCTAACATGCGTTATCCTCTAAAATATTGACCGAGACCAGGTTTAGTCGACTGTTTCAGTGTGGTACCACATTAGTACGTGATCCAAACCAGAAAAAGGCCAGGATCTGGCCATCAAGTATGAGAAGTATGCGAAGGTATGAGCCTGATGAGAGCAAATCCCAGACCTAACCTAGACCTAACATGAGTTATCCTTTGAAATGTTGACCCACACTAGGTTTAATTGACTGTTTCAGTGTGGTACCACATTACCACGTGATCCAAACCAGAAAAAACCCAGGATCTGTTCAACAGGTATGTGAAGAATGCGAAAGTGTGAGCCTGATGAGGGCAAATCCCGGACCTAACATAGACCTAACATGCGTTATCCTCTAAAATATTGACCGAGACCAGGTTTAATCGGCTGTTTCAGTGTGGTACCACATTACTACGTGATCCAATCCAGAAAGAGCTCAGAATCTGGCCATCAAGTAAGAGATATATGCGAAAGTATGAGCCTGATGGTGGCAAATCCTACATCCAACTCAGGCATAACATGTGTTATCCTCTAAAATATTGATCGAAACCAGGTTTAATGGGCTGTTTCTGTGTGATACCACATTACCGCATGATCAACACCAGAAAAAACCCGGTATCTGGCCAACAAGTATGCGGAAAATGCGAAAGTATGAGCCTGATGAGGGCAAGTCCCAGGCCTACTCCAGACCTAACATGCATTATCCTCGAAAATATTGATCGTGACCAGGCTCAGTCGACTGTTTTTGTGTGGTACCACATTACTACGTGATCCAAACCAAAAAAAGACCAGAATCTGGCCAACAAGTATGAGAAATATGCGAAAGTATGACCCTGATGAGAGCAAATCCCAGACCTAACATAGACCTAACATGAGTAATCCTTCGAAATGTTGACCCAGACTAGGTTTAATTGACTGTTTCAGTGTGGTACCACATTACCACGTGATCCAAACCAGAAAAAGCCCTGAATCTGGCCATCAAGTATGAGAAATATGCGAAAGTATGAGCCTGATGAGTGCAATCCCACCCCTAAGCTAGACCTAACATGTGTTATCCTCTAAAATATTGATCGAGACCAGGTTTAATTTGACTGTTTCTGTGTGGTACCACATAACCACGTGATCCAAACCTGAAAAAGCCCGGGATCTGGCCATCAAGTAAGAGATATATGCGAAAGTATGAGCCTGAGGAGGGCAAATCCTAGACCCAACTCAGACTTAACATGTGTTATCCTCTAAAATATTGATCGAAACCAGGTTTAATGGACTGTTTCAGTATGATACCACATTAGCACGTGATCGAAACGAGGAAAAGCCCGGGATCTGGCCAATAAGGATGCGGAAAATGTGAATGTGTAAGCCTGATGAGGGAAAATCCCAGACCTAATCCATACCTAACATGCGTTATGCTCTAAAATATTGATCCAGAACAGGTTTAGTCGACTGTTTCAGTGTGATACCACATAACCACGTCATC
Organism: Colletes latitarsis; assembly: GCF_051014445.1. Lineage (NCBI taxonomy): Eukaryota > Metazoa > Arthropoda > Insecta > Hymenoptera > Colletidae > Colletes > Colletes latitarsis. Next base: position 7,569,644 of record NC_135137.1, read on the forward strand.
CAAACCTGAAAAAGCCCGGGATCTGGCCAACAAGTATGCGGAAAGTGTGAATGTATGAGCCTGATGAGAGTAAATCCCAGACCTAACATAGACCTTACATGCGTTATCCTCTAAAATATAGACCGAAACCAGGTTTATTGGACTGTTTCAGTGTGGTACCACATTACTACGTGATCCAATCCAGAAAAAGCCCAGAATCTGGCCATCAAGTAAGAGATATATGCGAAAGTATGAGCCTGATGAGGGAAAATCCCAGACCTAATCCAGACCTAATATGCGTTATCCTCTAAAATTTTGATCGAAACCAGGTTTAATCGACTGTTTCTGTGTGGTACCACACTACTATGTGATCCATACCAGAAAAAACCCAGGATCTGTTCAAGAAGTATGTGAAGAATGCGAAAGTATGAGACTGATGAGGGCAAATCCCATACCTAATCCAGACCTAACATGCATTATCCACTAAAATATTGATCGTGACCAGGCTTAATCGACTGTTTCGGTGTGGTACCACATTACTACGTGATCCAATCCAGAAAAAGCCCAGAATCTGGCCATCAAGTAAGAGATATATGCGAAAGTATGAGCCTGATGAGGGCAAATCCTAGACCCAACTCAGACTTAACATGCGTTATCCTCTAAAATATTGATCGAAACCAGGTTTAGTCGACTGTTTCAGTGTGGTACCATATTACTACGTGGTCCATACCAGAAAAAGCCCAGGATCTGGCCATCAAGTATGAGAAATATGCGAAAGTATGAGCCTGATGAGTGCAATCCCAGACCTAACCTAGACATAACATGTGTTATCCTCTAAAATATTGATCGAGACCAGGTTTAATTTGACTGTTTCAGTGTGGTACCACACTACTATGTGATCGATACCAGAAAATACCCAGGATCTGTTCAAGAAGTATGTGAAGAATGCGAAAGTATGAGACTGATGAGGGCAAATCCCATACCTAATCCAGACCTAACATGCGTCATCAACTAAAATATTGATCGTGACCAGGCTTAGTCGACTGTTTCAGTGTGGTACCACATTACTACGTGATCCAATCCAGAAAAAGCCCTGAATCTGGCCATCAAGTAAGAGATATATGCGAAAGTATGAGCCTGATGAGGGCAAACCCTAGACCTAACTCAGGCTTAACATGTGTTATCCTCTAAAATATTGATCGAAACCAGGTTTAATGGACTGTTTCAGTATGATACCAAATTGCCACGTGATCGAAACGAGAAAAAGCCCGGGATCTGGCCAACAAGTGTGCGGAAAATGTGAATGTATAAGCCTGATGAGGGAAAATCCCAGACCTAATCCAGACCTAACATGCGTTATCCTCTAAAATATTGATCGAAACCAGGTTTAATGTACTGTTTCAGTGTGGTACCTCATTACTACGTGATCCAAACCAAGAAAAGCCCAGAATCTGGCAATCAAGTATGAGAAATATGCGAAAGTATGAGCCTGATGAGGGCAAATCCCAGACCGAATCCAGACCTAACATGCGTTATGCTCTAAAATATTGATCGAGACCAGGTTTAGTCGACTGTTTCAGTGTGGTACCACAGTACTACGTGGTCCATACCAGAAAAAGCCCAGGATCTGGCCATCAAGTATGAGAAATATGCGAAAGTATGAGCCTGATGAGCGTAAATCCCAGACCTAACCTAGACCTAACATGCATTATCCTCAAAAATATTGTTCATGACCAGGGTTAGTCGACTGTTTCAGTGTGGTACCACATTACTACGTGATCCAAACCAGAAAAAGCGCAGGATCTGGCCAACAAGTTCGATAAATATGCAAAAGTATGAGCCTGATGAGAGCAAATCCCAGACCCAACTCAGACTTAACATGCGTTATCCTCTAAAATATTGATCGAAACCAGGTTTGGTCGACTGTTTCAGTGTGGTACCACATTCCTACGTGATCCAAACCAGAAAAAGCCCAGGATCTGGCCATCAAGTATGAGAAATATGCGAAAGTATGAGCCTGATGAGTGCAATCCCAGACCTAACCTAGACATAACATGTGTTATCCTCTAAAATATTGTTCGAGACCAGGTTTAATTTGACTGTTTCAGTGTGGTACCACACTACTATGTGATCGATACCAGAAAAACCCAGGATCTGTTCAAGAAGTATGTGAAGAATGCGAAAGTATGAGACTGATGAGGGCAAATCCCATACCTACTCCAGACCTAACATGCGTCATCCACTAAAATATTGATCGTGACCAGGCTTAGTCGACTGTTTCAGTGTGGTACCACATTACTACGTGATCCAATCCAGAAAAAGCCCTGAATCTGGCCATCAAGTAAGAGATATATGCGAAAGTATGAGCCTGATGAGGGCAAATCCTAGACCCAACTCAGACTTAACTTGTGTTATCCTCTAAAATATTGACCGAGACCAGGTTTAGTCGACTGTTTCAGTGTGGTACCACATTAGTACGTGATCCAAACCAGAAAAAGGCCAGGATCTGGCCATCAAGTATGAGAAGTATGCGAAGGTATGAGCCTGATGAGAGCAAATCCCAGACCTAACCTAGACCTAACATGAGTTATCCTTTGAAATGTTGACCCACACTAGGTTTAATTGACTGTTTCAGTGTGGTACCACATTACCACGTGATCCAAACCAGAAAAAACCCAGGATCTGTTCAACAGGTATGTGAAGAATGCGAAAGTGTGAGCCTGATGAGGGCAAATCCCGGACCTAACATAGACCTAACATGCGTTATCCTCTAAAATATTGACCGAGACCAGGTTTAATCGGCTGTTTCAGTGTGGTACCACATTACTACGTGATCCAATCCAGAAAGAGCTCAGAATCTGGCCATCAAGTAAGAGATATATGCGAAAGTATGAGCCTGATGGTGGCAAATCCTACATCCAACTCAGGCATAACATGTGTTATCCTCTAAAATATTGATCGAAACCAGGTTTAATGGGCTGTTTCTGTGTGATACCACATTACCGCATGATCAAAACCAGAAAAAACCCGGTATCTGGCCAACAAGTATGCGGAAAATGCGAAAGTATGAGCCTGATGAGGGCAAGTCCCAGGCCTACTCCAGACCTAACATGCATTATCCTCGAAAATATTGATCGTGACCAGGCTCAGTCGACTGTTTTTGTGTGGTACCACATTACTACGTGATCCAAACCAAAAAAAGACCAGAATCTGGCCAACAAGTATGAGAAATATGCGAAAGTATGACCCTGATGAGAGCAAATCCCAGACCTAACATAGACCTAACATGAGTAATCCTTTGAAATGTTGACCCAGACTAGGTTTAATTGACTGTTTCAGTGTGGTACCACATTACCACGTGATCCAAACCAGAAAAAGCCCTGAATCTGGCCATCAAGTATGAGAAATATGCGAAAGTATGAGCCTGATGAGTGCAATCCCACCCCTAAGCTAGACCTAACATGTGTTATCCTCTAAAATATTGATCGAGACCAGGTTTAATTTGACTGTTTCTGTGTGGTACCACATAACCACGTGATCCAAACCTGAAAAAGCCCGGGATCTGGCCATCAAGTAAGAGATATATGCGAAAGTATGAGCCTGAGGAGGGCAAATCCTAGACCCAACTCAGACTTAACATGTGTTATCCTCTAAAATATTGATCGAAACCAGGTTTAATGGACTGTTTCAGTATGATACCACATTAGCACGTGATCGAAACGAGGAAAAGCCCGGGATCTGGCCAATAAGGATGCGGAAAATGTGAATGTGTAAGCCTGATGAGGGAAAATCCCAGACCTAATCCATACCTAACATGCGTTATGCTCTAAAATATTGATCCAGAACAGGTTTAGTCGACTGTTTCAGTGTGATACCACATAACCACGTCATCCAAACCTGAAAAAGCCCGGGATCTGGCCAACAAGTATGCGGAAAGTGTGAATGTATGAGCCTGATGAGAGTAAATCCCAGACCTAACATAGACCTTACATGCGTTATCCTCTAAAATATAGACCGAAACCAGGTTTAGTCGACTGTTTCAGTGTGGTACCATATTACTACGTGGTCCATACGAGAAAACCCCCAGGATCTGGCCAACAAGCATGAGAAATATGCGAAAGTATGAGCATGATGAGAGCAAATCCCAAACCTAACCTAGACCTAACATGCGATATCCTCTAAAATATTGACCGAGACCAGGTTTAGTCGAATGTTTCAGTGCGGTACCACATTACTACGTGATCCAAAGCAGAAAAAGGCCAGGATCTGGCCATCAAGTATGAGAAATATGCGAAAGTATGATCCTGATGAGAGCAAATCCCAGACCTAACCTAGACCTAACATGAGTTATCCTTTGAAATGCTGACCCAGACTAGGTTTAATTGACTGTTTCAGTGTGGTACCACATTACCGCGTGATCCAAACCAGAAAAAGCCCTGAATCTGGTCATCAAGTATGAGAAATATGCGAAAGTATGAGCCTGATGAGTGCAATGCCAGACCTAACCTAGACCTAACATGTGTTATCCTCTAAAATATTGATCGAGACCAGGTTTAATTTGACTGCTTCAGTGTGGTACCCCACTACTATGTGATCCATACCAGAAAAAGCCCAGGTTCTGTTCAAGAAGTATGTGAAGAATGCGATAGTATGAGACTGATGAGGGCAAATCCCATAGCTAATCCAGACCTAACATGCGTCATCCACTAATATATTGATCGTGACCAGGCTTAGTCGACTATTTCAGTGTGGTACCACATTACTACGTGATCCAATCCAGAAAAAGCCCAGAATCTGGCCATCAAGTAAGAGATATATGCGAAAGTATGAGCCTGATGAGGGCAAATCCTAGACCCAACTCAGACTTAACTTGTGTTATCCTCTAAAATATTGATCGAACCCAGTTTTAATGGACTGTTTCAGTATGATACCACATTGCCACGTGTTCCAAACCAGAAAAAGCCCGGGTTCTGGCCAACAAGTATGCGGAAAATGTGAATGTATGAGCCTGATGAGAGCAAATCCCATACCTAATCCAGACCTAACATGCGTCATCCACTAAAATATTGATCGTGACCAGGCTTAGTCGACTGTTTCAGTGTGGTACCGCATTACTACGTGATCGAAACAAAAAAGGCCCAGAATCTGGCCATCAAGTATGAGAAATATGCGAAAGTATGAGCCTGATGAGAGTAAATCCCAGACCTAACATAGACCTAACATGAGTAATCCTTTGAAATGTTGACCCAGACTAGGTTTAATTGACTGTTTCAGTGTGGTACCACATTACCACGTGATCCAAACCAGAAAAAGCCCTGAATCTGGCCATCAAGTATGAGAAATATGCGAAAGTGTGAGCCTGATGAGAGCAAATCCCAGACCTAACCTAGACCTAACGTGCGTTATCCTCTAAAACATCGATCGAAACCAGGTTTAAACGACTGTTTCAGTGTGGTACCACATTACTGTGTGATCCAAACCAGTAAAAGCAAAGGATCTGGCTAACAAGTAAGAGAAATATGCGAAAGTATGAGCCTGATGAGAGCAAATCACGGACCTAACATAGACCCAACTTGCGTTAACCTCTAAAATATTGATCGAAACAAGGTTTAATGGACTGTTTCAGTTTGGTACCACATAGCTACGTGATCCAAACCAGAAAAAACCCGGGTTCTGTTCAACAAGTATGTGAAGAATGCGAAAGTATGACCCTGATGAGTGCAAATTCAAGGTCTAACCTAGACCTAACGTGTGTTATCCTCTAAAATATAGATCGAAACCGGGTTTAATGTTCTGTTTCAGTGTGGTATCACATTACTGCGTGATCCAAACCAAAAATAGCCCAGAGTCTGGCCATCAAGTATGAGAAACATGCGAAAGTATGAGCCTGATGAGAGTAAATCCCAGACCTAACATAGACCTAACATGAGTAATCCTTTGAAATGTTGACCCAGACTAGGTTTAATTGACTGTTTCAGTGTGGTACCACATTACCACGTGATCCAAACCAGAAAAAGCCCTGAATCTGGCCATCAAGTATGAGAAATATGCGAAAGTGTGAGCCTGATGAGTGCAATCCCACCCCTAAGCTAGACCTAGCATGTGTTATCCTCTAAAATATTGATCGAGACCAGGTTTAATTTGACTGTTTCAGTGTGGTACCACATAACTACCTGATCCAAACCAGTGAAAGCCCAGGATCTGGCCAACGAGAATGAGAAATGTGCGAAAGTAGGAGCCTGATGAGAGCAAATCCCAGACCTAACCTAGACCTAACATGCGTTATCCTCTAAAATATCGATCGAAACCAGGTTTAATCGGCTGTTTCAGTGTGGTACCACATTACTACGTGATCCAATCCAGAAAGAGCCCAGAATTTGGCCATCAAGTAAGAGATATATGCGAAAGTATGAGCCTGATGGCGGCAAATCCTACATCCAACTCAGGCATAACATGTGTTATCCTCTAAAATATTGATCGAAACCAGGTTTAATGGGCTGTTTCTGTGTGATACCACACTACTACGTGATCCAAACCAGAAAAAACCCGGTATCTGGCCAACAAGTATGCGGAAAATGCGAAAGTATGAGCCTGATGAGGGCAAATCCCAGACCTAATCCAGACCTAACATGCATTATCCTCTAAAATATTGATCGTGAACAGGCTCAGTCGTCTGTTTTTGTGTGGTACCACATTACTACGTGATCCAAACCAGAAAAAACCCGGGTTCTGTTCAACAAGCATGTGAAGAATGCGAAAGTATGGCCCTGATGAGTGCAAATCCAAGGTATAACCTAGACCTAACATGTGTTATCCTCTAAAATATTCATCGAAACCAGGTTTAATGGTCTGTTTCAGTGTGGTACCACATTACTGCGTGATCAAAACCAAGTAAAGCCCAGAATCTGGCCATCAAGTATGAGAAACATGCGTTATCCTCTAAAATATTCATCGAAACCAGGTTTAATTGACTGTTTCAGTGTGGTACCACATTTCTACGTGATCCAAACCAGAAAGAACCCCTCGATCAGGTCAACATGTATGTTAAAACTGCGCAAATATGACCCTGATGAGGTCAAATCCCAGACCTAACACAGACCTAACATGCATTATCCTCTAAAATTTTGATCGAAACCAGGTTTAATGGACTGTTTCAGTGTGGTTCCACATTACTACGTGATCCAAACCAAAAAAAGACCAGAAGCTGGCCAACAAGTATGAGAAATATGCGAATGTATGACCCTGATGAGGGAAAATCCCAGACCTAATCCAGACCTAACATGCGTTATCCTCTAAAATATTGATCGAGACCAGGTTTAGTCGACTGTTTCAGTGTGGTACCACATTACTACGTGATCCAAACCAGAAAAAGCGCAGGATCTGGCCAACAAGTACGAGAAATATGCAAAAGTATGAGCCTGGTGAGTGCAAATCCCAGACCTAACCTAGACCAAACATGTGTTATCCTCTAAAATATTGATCGAGACCAGGTTTAATTTGACTGTTTCAGTGTGGTACCACATAACTACGTGATCCAAGCCAGTGAAAGCCCAGGATCTGGCCAACAAGCATGAGAAATATGCAAAAGTATGAGCCTGATGTGTGCAAATCCCAGACCTAACCTAGACCTAATATGTGTTATCCTCTAAAATATTGATCGAGACCAGGTTTAATTTGACTGTTTCAGTGTGGTACCACATAACTACGTGATCCAAACCAGTGAAAGCCCAGGATCTGGCCAACAAGCATGAGAAATATGCGAAAGTATGAGCCTGATGAGGGCAAATCCCAGACCTAATCCAGACCTAACATGCGTTATGCTCTAAAATATTGATCGAGACCAGGTTTAGTCGACTGTTTTAGTGAGGTACCACATTACTACGTGGTCCATACCAGAAAAAGCCCAGGATCTGGCCATCAAGTATGAGAAATATGCGAAAGTATGAGCCTGATGAGTGCAGATCCCAGACCTAATCCAGACCTAACATGCGTTATGCTCTAAAATATCGATCGAAACAAGTTTTAATCGACTGTTTCAGTGGGGTACCGCACTACTATGTCATCCATACCAGAAAAAACCCAGGATCTGTTCAAGAAGTATGTGAAGAATGCGAAAGTATGAGACTGATGAGAGCAAATCCCAGACCTAATCCAGACCTAACATGCGTTATGCTCTAAAATATTGATCGAGACCAGGTTTAGTCGACTGTTTCAGTGTGGTACCACATTACTACGTGATCCAAACCAGAAAAAGGCCAGGATCTGGCCATCAAGTATGAGAAATATGCGAAAGTATGAACCTGATGAGAGCAAATCCCAGACCTAACCTAGACCTAACATGCGTTATCCTCTAAAATATTGACCGAGACCAGGTTTAGTCGACTGTTTCAGTGTGGTACCACATTAGTACGTGATCCAAACCAGAAAAAGGCCAGGATCTGGCCATCAAGTATGAGAAGTATGCGAAGGTATGAGCCTGATGAGAGCAAATCCCAGACCTAACCTAGACCTAACATGAGTTATCCTTTGAAATGTTGACCCACACTAGGTTTAATTGACTGTTTCAGTGTGGTACCACATTACCACGTGATCCAAACCAGAAAAAACCCAGGATCTGTTCAACAGGTATGTGAAGAATGCGAAAGTGTGAGCCTGATGAGGGCAAATCCCGGACCTAACATAGACCTAACATGCGTTATCCTCTAAAATATTGACCGAGACCAGGTTTAATCGGCTGTTTCAGTGTGGTACCACATTACTACGTGATCCAATCCAGAAAGAGCTCAGAATCTGGCCATCAAGTAAGAGATATATGCGAAAGTATGAGCCTGATGGTGGCAAATCCTACATCCAACTCAGGCATAACATGTGTTATCCTCTAAAATATTGAACGAAACCAGGTTTAGTCGACTGTTTCAGTGTGGTACCACATTACTACGTGATCCAAACCAGAAAAAGCCCAGGATCTGGCCAACAAGCATGAGAAATATGCGAAAGTATGAGCCTGATGAGGGCAAATCCCAGACCTAATCCAGACCTAACATGCGTTATGCTCTAAAATATTGATCGTGACCAGGCTCAGTCGACTGTTTTTGTGTGGTACCACATTACTACGTGATCCAAACCAAAAAAAGACCAGAATCTGGCCAACAAGTATGAGAAATATGCGAAAGTATGACCCTGATGAGAGCAAATCCCAGACCCAGCATAGACCTAACATGAGTAATCCTTTGAAATGTTGACCCAGACTAGGTTTAATTGACTGTTTCAGTGTGGTACCACATTACCACGTGATCCAAACCAGAAAAAGCCCTGAATCTGGCCATCAAGTATGAGAAATATGCGAAAGTATGAGCCTGATGAGTGCAATCCCACCCCTAAGCTAGACCTAACATGTGTTATCCTCTAAAATATTGATCGAGACCAGGTTTAATTTGACTGTTTCTGTGTGGTACCACATAACCACGTGATCCAAACCTGAAAAAGCCCGGGATCTGGCCATCAAGTAAGAGATATATGCGAAAGTATGAGCCTGAGGAGGGCAAATCCTAGACCCAACTCAGACTTAACATGTGTTATCCTCTAAAATATTGATCGAAACCAGGTTTAATGGACTGTTTCAGTATGATACCACATTAGCACGTGATCGAAACGAGGAAAAGCCCGGGATCTGGCCAATAAGGATGCGGAAAATGTGAATGTGTAAGCCTGATGAGGGAAAATCCCAGACCTAATCCATACCTAACATGCGTTATGCTCTAAAATATTGATCCAGAACAGGTTTAGTCGACTGTTTCAGTGTGATACCACATAACCACGTCATCCAAACCTGAAAAAGCCCGGGATCTGGCCAACAAGTATGCGGAAAGTGTGAATGTATGAGCCTGATGAGAGTAAATCCCAGACCTAACATAGACCTTACATGCGTTATCCTCTAAAATATAGACCGAAACCAGGTTTATTGGACTGTTTCAGTGTGGTACCACATTACTACGTGATCCAATCCAGAAAAAGCCCAGAATCTGGCCATCAAGTAAGAGATATATGCGAAAGTATGAGCCTGATGAGGGAAAATCCCAGACCTAATCCAGACCTAATATGCGTTATCCTCTAAAATTTTGATCGAAACCAGGTTTAGTCGACTGTTTCAGTGTGATACCACATAACCACGTCATCCAAACCTGAAAAAGCCCGGGATCTGGCCAACAAGTATGCGGAAAGTGTGAATGTATGAGCCTGATGAGAGTAAATCCCAGACCTAACATAGACCTTACATGCGTTATCCTCTAAAATATAGACCGAAACCAGGTTTATTGGACTGTTTCAGTGTGGTACCACATTACTACGTGATCCAATCCAGAAAAAGCCCAGAATCTGGCCATCAAGTAAGAGATATATGCGAAAGTATGAGCCTGATGAGGGCAAATCCTAGACCCAACTCAGACTTAACATGCGTTATCCTCTAAAATATTGATCGAAACCAGGTTTAGTCGACTGTTTCAGTGTGGTACCATATTACTACGTGGTCCATACCAGAAAAAGCCCAGGATCTGGCCATCAAGTATGAGAAATATGCGAAAGTATGAGCCTGATGAGTGCAATCCCAGACCTAACCTAGACATAACATGTGTTATCCTCTAAAATATTGATCGAGACCAGGTTTAATTTGACTGTTTCAGTGTGGTACCACACTACTATGTGATCGATACCAGAAAATACCCAGGATCTGTTCAAGAAGTATGTGAAGAATGCGAAAGTATGAGACTGATGAGGGCAAATCCCATACCTAATCCAGACCTAACATGCGTCATCAACTAAAATATTGATCGTGACCAGGCTTAGTCGACTGTTTCAGTGTGGTACCACATTACTACGTGATCCAATCCAGAAAAAGCCCTGAATCTGGCCATCAAGTAAGAGATATATGCGAAAGTATGAGCCTGATGAGGGCAAACCCTAGACCTAACTCAGGCTTAACATGTGTTATCCTCTAAAATATTGATCGAAACCAGGTTTAATGGACTGTTTCAGTATGATACCAAATTGCCACGTGATCGAAACGAGAAAAAGCCCGGGATCTGGCCAACAAGTGTGCGGAAAATGTGAATGTATAAGCCTGATGAGGGAAAATCCCAGACCTAATCCAGACCTAACATGCGTTATCCTCTAAAATATTGATCGAAACCAGGTTTAATGTACTGTTTCAGTGTGGTACCTCATTACTACGTGATCCAAACCAAGAAAAGCCCAGAATCTGGCAATCAAGTATGAGAAATATGCGAAAGTATGAGCCTGATGAGGGCAAATCCCAGACCGAATCCAGACCTAACATGCGTTATGCTCTAAAATATTGATCGAGACCAGGTTTAGTCGACTGTTTCAGTGTGGTACCACAGTACTACGTGGTCCATACCAGAAAAAGCCCAGGATCTGGCCATCAAGTATGAGAAATATGCGAAAGTATGAGCCTGATGAGCGTAAATCCCAGACCTAACCTAGACCTAACATGCATTATCCTCAAAAATATTGTTCATGACCAGGGTTAGTCGACTGTTTCAGTGTGGTACCACATTACTACGTGATCCAAACCAGAAAAAGCGCAGGATCTGGCCAACAAGTTCGATAAATATGCAAAAGTATGAGCCTGATGAGAGCAAATCCCAGACCCAACTCAGACTTAACATGCGTTATCCTCTAAAATATTGATCGAAACCAGGTTTGGTCGACTGTTTCAGTGTGGTACCACATTCCTACGTGATCCAAACCAGAAAAAGCCCAGGATCTGGCCATCAAGTATGAGAAATATGCGAAAGTATGAGCCTGATGAGTGCAATCCCAGACCTAACCTAGACATAACATGTGTTATCCTCTAAAATATTGTTCGAGACCAGGTTTAATTTGACTGTTTCAGTGTGGTACCACACTACTATGTGATCGATACCAGAAAAACCCAGGATCTGTTCAAGAAGTATGTGAAGAATGCGAAAGTATGAGACTGATGAGGGCAAATCCCATACCTACTCCAGACCTAACATGCGTCATCCACTAAAATATTGATCGTGACCAGGCTTAGTCGACTGTTTCAGTGTGGTACCACATTACTACGTGATCCAATCCAGAAAAAGCCCTGAATCTGGCCATCAAGTAAGAGATATATGCGAAAGTATGAGCCTGATGAGGGCAAATCCTAGACCCAACTCAGACTTAACTTGTGTTATCCTCTAAAATATTGATCGAAACCAGGTTTAATGGACTGTTTCAGTGTGATACCACATTACCACGTGATCGAAACGAGAAAAAGCCCGGGATCTGGCCAACAAGTATGCGGAAAATGTGAATGTATAAGCCTGATGGGAGCAAATCCGAGACCTAACATAGACCTAACATGCGTTATCCTCCAAAATATTGATCGAAACCAGGTTTAATGGACTGTTTCAGTGTGGTACCCCATTACTACGTGATCCAAACCAAAAAAAGCCCAGAATCTGGCAATCAAGTATGAGAAATATGCGAAAGTATGAGCCTGATGAGGGCAAATCCCAGACCTAATCCAGACCTAACATGCGTTATGCTCTAAAATATTGATCGAGACCAGGTTTAGTCGACTGTTTCAGTGTGGTACCACATAACTACGTGGTCCATACCAGAAAAAGCCCAGAATCTGACCACCAAGTATGAGAAATATGCGGAAGTATGAGCCTGATAAGTGCACATCCCAGAAATAACCTTGACCTAACATGCTTTATCCTCTAAAATATTGACCGAGACCAGGTTTAGTCGACTGTTTCAGTGTGGTACCACATTACTACGTGATCCAAACCAGTGAAAGCCCAGGATCTGGCCAACAAGAATGAGAAATATGCGAAAGTATGTGCATGATGAGAGCTAATCCCAGACCTATCCTAGACCTAACATGCGTTATCCTCTAACGTATTGATCGTGACCAGGTATAGTCGACTGTTTCAGTGTGGTACCACATTACTACGTGACCCAAACCAGAAAGAGCGCAGGATCTGGCCAACAAGTACGAGAAATATGCAAAAGTATGAGCCTGATGAGAGCAAATCCCAGACCTAACCTAGACCTAACATGCGTTATCCTCTAAAATTTTGATCGAAACCAGGTTTAATGGACTGTTTCAGTGTGGTACCACATTACTACGTGATCCAAACCAAAAAAAGACCAGAATCTGGCCATCAAGTATGAGAAATATGGGAAAGTATGACCCTGATGAGGGAAAATCCTAGACCTAATCCAGACCTAACATGCGTTATCCTCTAAAATATTGATCGACACCAGGTTTAGTCGGCTGTTTCAGTGTGATACCACAGAACCACGTGATCCAAACCTGAAAAAGCGCAGGATCTGGCCAACAAGTATGCGGAAAGTGTGAATGTATGAGCCTGATGAGAGCAAATCCCAGACCTAACATAGACCTGACATGCGTTATCCTCTAAAATATTGGTCGAAACCAGGTTTATTGGACAGTTTCAGTGTGGTACCACACTACTACGTGATCCAAGCCAAAAAGAGCCCAGAATCTGGCCATCAAGTATGATAAATATGCGAAGGTATGAGCCTGATGAGTGCAAATCACAGACCTAACATAGACCTAACATGCACTATCCTCTGAAATTTTGATCGAAACCAGGCTTAGTCGACTGTTTCAGTGTGGTACCACATTACTGCGTGATCCAATCCAGAAAAAGCCCAGAATCTGGCCATCAAGTAAGAGATATATGCGAAAGTATGAGCGTGATGAAGGCAAATCCTAGACCCATCTCAGACTTACAATGTGTTATCCTCTAAAATATTGATCGAAACCAGGTTTGCTGGACTGTTTCAGTATGATACCAAATTACCACGTGATCGAAACGAGAAAAAGCCCGGGATCTGGCCAACAAGTGTGCGGAAAATATGAATAAATAAGCCTGATGAGAGCAAATCGCAGACCTAGCATAGACCTAACATGCGTTATCCTCTAAAATATTGATCGAAACCAGGTTTAATGTACTGCTTCAGTGTGGTACCTCATTACTACGTAATCCAAACCTGAAAAAGCCCAGGATCTCGCCAACAAGTATGCGGAAAGTGTGAATGTATGAGCCTGATGAGTGCAAATCACAGACCTAACATAGACCTAACATGCACTATCCTCTAAAATATTGATCGAGACCAGGTTTAGTCGGCTGTTTCAGTGTGATACCACATAACCACGTGATCCACACCTGAAAAAGCCCAGGATCTGGCCAACAAGTATGCGGAAAGTGTGAATGTATGAGCCTGATGAGGGAAAATCCCAGACCTAATCCAGACCTAACATGCGTTATCCTCTAAAATATTGATCGAGACCAGGTTTAGTCGACTGTTTCAGTGTGATAGCACACAACCACGTGATCCAAACCTGAAAAAGCCCGGGATCTGACCAACAAGTATGCGGAAAGTGTGAATGTATGAGCCTGATGAGAGCAAATCCCAGACCTAACATAGACTTGACATGCGTTATCCTCTAAAATATTGATCAAAACCAGGTTTATTGGACCGTTTCAGTGTGGTACCACATTACTACGTGATCCAAACCGGAAAAAGCCCAGAATCTGGCCATCAAGTATGAGAAATATGCGAAGGTATAAGCCTGATGAGTGCAAATCACAGACCTAACATAGACATAACATGCATTATCCTCTAAAATTTTGATCGAAACCAGGCTTAGTCGACTGTTTCAGTGTGGTACCACATTACTATGTGATCCAAACCAAAAAAAGGCCCAGAATCTGGCCATCAAGTATGAGAAATATGCGAAAGTATGAGCCTGATGAGGGCAAATCCCAGACCTAATCCAGACCTAACATGCGTTATGCCCTAAAATATTGATCGAGACCAGGTTTAGTCGACTGCTCAGTGAGGTACCACATTACTACGTGGTCCATACGTGAAAAAGCCCAGGATCTGGCCATCAAGTATGAGAAATATGCGAAAGTATGAGCCTGATGAGTGCAAATCCCAGACCTAACCTAGACCTAACATGAGATATCCTTTGAAATGTTGGCCCAGACTAGCTTTAATTGACTGTTTCAGTGTGGTACCACATTACCACGTGATCCAAACCAGAAAAAACCCAGGATCTGTGCAACAGGTATGTGAAGAATGCGAAAGTGTGAGCCTGATGGGGGCAAATCCCGGAACAAACATAGACCTAACATGCGTTATCCTCTAAAATATTGATCGAAACCAGGTTTAATCGACTGTTTCAGTGTGGTACCGCATTACTACGTGATCGAAACCAAAAAAGGCCCAGAATCTGGCCATCAAGTATGAGAAATATGCGAAAGTAAGAGCCTCATGAGAGCAAATCCCGGACCTAACATAGACCCAACATGCGTTATCCTCTAAAATATTGATCGAAACCAGGTTTAATGAACTGTCTCAGTTTGGTACCACATTGCTACGTGATCCAAACCAGAAAAAACCCGGGTTCTGTTCAACAAGTATGGGAAGAATGCGAAAGTATGACCCTGATGAGTGCAAATCCAAGGTCTAACCTAGACCTAACATGTGTTATCCACTAAAATATTGATCGAAACCAGGTTTAATGGTCTGTTTCAGTGTGGTACCACATTACTGCGTGATCCAAACCAAAAAAAGCCCAGAATCTGGCAATCAAGTATGAGAAACATGCGTAAGTATGAGCCTGATGAGTGCAATCCCAGACCTAACCTAGACCTAACATGTGTTATCCTCTAAAATATTGATCGAGACCAGGTTTAATTTGACTGCTTCAGTGTGGTACCACATAACTACGTGATCCAAACCAGTGAAAGCCCAGGATCTGGCCATCAAGTATGAGAAATATGCGAAAGTATGAGCCTGATGAGTGCAAATCCCAGACCTAACCTAGACCTAACATGCATTATCCTCAAAAATATTGAACGTGACCAGGTTTAGTCGACTGTTTCAGTGTGGTAGCACATTACTACGTGATCCAAACCAGAAAAAGCGCAGGATCTGACCAACAAGTACGAGAAATATGCAAAAGTATGAGCCTGATGAGGGAAAATCCCAGACGTAATCCAGACCTAACATGCGTTATCCTCTAAAATATTGATCGAAACCAGGTTTAGTCGACTGTTTCAGTGTGAGACCATATTACTACGTGGTCCATACCAGGAAGAGCCCAGGATCTGGCCATCAAGTATGAGACATATGCGAAAGTATGAGCCTGATGAGTGCAACCCCAGACGTAACCTAGACCTAACATGTGTTATCCTCTAAAATATTGATCGAGACCAGGTTTAATTTGACTGTTTCAGTGTGGTACCACACTACTATGTGATCCATACCAGAAAAAACCCAGGATCTGTTCAAGAAGTATGTGAAGAATGCGAAAGTATGAGACTGATGAGGGCAAATCCCATACCTAATCCAGACCTAACATGCGTCATCCACTAAAATATTGATCGTGACCAGGCTTAGTCTACTGTTTCAGTGTGGTACCACATTACTACGCGATCCAATCCAGAAAAAGCCCAGAATCTGGCCATCAAGTAAGTGATATATGCGAAAGTATGAGCCTGATGAGGGCAAATCCTAGTCCCAACTCAGACTTAACTTGTGTTATCCTCTAAAATATTGATCGAAACCAGGTTTAATGGACTGTTTCAGTGTGGTACCTCATTACTACGTGATCCAAACCAAAAAAAGCCCAGAATCTGGCAATCAAGTATGAGAAATATGCGAAAGTATGAGCCTGATGAGGGCAAATCCCAGACCTAATCCAGACCTATCTTGCGTTATCCTCTAAAATATTGATCGAGACCAGGTTTAGTCGACTGCTTCAGTGTGGTACAACATTACTACGTGGTCCATACCAGAAAAAACACAGAATCTGGCCATCAAGTATGAGAAATATGCGAAAGTATGAGCCTGATAAGTGCAGATCCCAGAAACAACCTTGACCTAACATGCGTTATCCTCAAAATATCGATCGAGACCAGGTTTAATGGACTGTTTCAGTGTGGTACCTCATTACTACGTGATCCAAACCAAAAAAAGCCCAGAATCTGGAAATCAAGTATGAGAAATATGCGAAAGTATGAGCCTGATGAGGGCAAATCCCAGACCTAATCCAGACCTAACATGCGTTATGCTCTAAAATATTGATCGAGACCAGGTTTAGTCGACTGTTTCAGTGAGGTACCACATTACTACGTGGTCCATACCAGAAAAAGCCCAGGATCTGGCCATCAAGTATGAGAAATATGCGAAAGTATGAGCCTGATGAGTGCAAATCCCAGACCTAACCTAGACCTAACATGCATTATCCTCAAAAATATTGATCGTGACCACCATTAGTCGACTACTTCAGTGTGGTACCACATTCCTACGTGATCCAAACTAGAAAAAGGCCAGGATCTGGCCATGAAGTATCAGAAATATGCGAAAGTATGACCCTGATGAGTGCAAATCCAAGGTCTAACCTAGACCTAACATGTGTTATCCTCTAAAATATTGATCGAAACCAGGTTTAATGGTCTGTTTCAGTGTAGTACCACATTACAGCGTGATCCAAACCAAAAAAAAGCCCAGAATCTGGCAATCAAGTATGAGAAACATGCGAAAGTATGAGCCTGATGAGTGCAATCCCAGACCTAACCTAGACCTAACATGTGTTATCCTCTAAAATATTGATCGAGACCTGGTTTAATTTGACTGCTTCAGTGTGGTACCACATAGCTACGTGATCCAAACCAGTGAAAGCCCAGTATCTGGCCAACAAGAATGAGAAATATGCGAAAGTATGTGCATGATGAGAGCAAATCCCAGACCTAACCTAGACCTAACATGCGTTATCCTCTAACGTATTGATCGTGACCAGGTTTAGTCGACTGTTTCAGTGTGGTACCACATTACTACGTGATCCAAACCAGAAAAAGCGCAGGATCTGACCAACAAGTACGAGAAATATGCAAAAGTATGAGCCTGATGAGAGCAAATCCCAGACCTAACCTAGACCTAACATGCGTTATCCTCTAAAATATTGACCGAGACCAGGTTTAGTCGACTGTTTCAGTGTGGTACCACATTACTACGTGATCCAAACCAGTGAAAGCCCAGGATCTGGCCAACAAGTATGAGACATATGCGAAAGTATGACCCTGATGAGGGAAAATCCCAGACCTAATCCAGACCTAACATGCGTTATCCTCTAAAATATTGATCGAGACCAGGTTTAGTCGACTGTTTCAGTGTGATAGCACACAACCACGTGATCCAAACCTGAAAAAGCCCGGGATCTGGCCAACAAGTATGCGGAAAGTGTGAATGTATGAGCCTGACGAGAGCAAATCCCAGACCTAACATAGACCTGACATGCGTTATCCTCTAAAATATTGATCAAAACCAGGTTTATTGGACTGTTTCAGTGTGGTACCACATTACTACGTGATCCAAACCGAAAAAAGCCCAGAATCTGGCCATCATGAATGAGAAATATGCGAATGTATTAGCCTGATGACAGCAAATCCCAACCCTAACCTAGACCTAACATGCGTTATCCTCTAAAATATTGATCGTGACCAGGTTTAGTCGACTGTTTCAGTGTGGTACCACATTACTACGTGGTCCATACCAGAAAAAGCCTAGAATCTGGCCATCAAGTATGAGAAATATGCGAAGGTATGAGCCTGATGAGTGCAAATCACAGACCTAACATAGACCTAACATGCACTATCCTCTAAAATTTTGATCGAAACCAGGCTTAGTCGACTGTTTCAGTGTGGTACCACATTACTACGTGATCCAAGCCAAAAAAAGCCCCGAATCTGGCCATCAAGTAAGAGATATATGCGAAAGTATGAGCCTGATGAGGGCAAATCCTAGTCCCAACTCAGACTTAACTTGTGTTATCCTCTAAAATATTGATCGAAACCAGGTTTAGTCGACTGTTTCAGTGTGGTACCACATTACTACGTGATCCAAACCAGAAAAAGCGCACGATCTGACCAACAAGTACGAGAAATATGCAAAAGTATGAGCCTGATGAGAGCAAATCCCAGACCCAACTCAGACTTAACATGCGTTATCCTCTAAAATATTGATCGAAACCAGGTTTAGTCGACTGTTTCGGTGTGGTACCATATTACTACGTGGTCCATACCAAAAAAAGCCCAGGATCTGGCCATCAAGTATGAGACATATGCGAAAGTATGAGCCTGATGAGTGCAATCCCAGACGTAACCTAGACCTAACATTTGTTATCCTCTAAAATATTGATCGAGACCAGGTTTAATTTGACTGTTTCATTGTGGTACCACACTACTATGTGATCCATACCAGAAAAAACCCAGGATCTGTTCAAGAAGTATGTGAAGAATGCGAAAGTATGAGACTGATGAGGGCAAATCCCATACCTAATCCAGACCTAACATGCGTCATCCACTAAAATATTGATCGTGACCAGGCTTAGTCTACTGTTTCAGTGTGGTACCACATTACTACGCGATCCAATCCAGAAAAAGCCCAGAATCTGGCCATCAAGTAAGAGATATATGCGAAAGTATGAGCCTGATGAGGGCAAATCCTAGTCCCAACTCAGACTTAACTTGTGTTATCCTCTAAAATATTGATCGAAACCAGGTTTAATGGACTGTTTCAGTGTGATACCACACTACCACGTGATCGAAACGAGAAAAAGCCCGGGATCTGGCCAAGAAGTATGCGGAAAATGTGAATGTATAAGCCTGTTGAGAGCAAATCCCAGACCTAACATAGACCTAACATGCGTTATCCTGTCAAATATTGATCGAAACCAGGTTTAATGGACTGTTTCAGTGTGGTACCTCATTACTACGTGATCCAAACCAAAAAAAGCCCAGATTCTGGCAATCAAGTATGAGAAATATGCGAAAGTATGAGCCTGATGAGGGCAAATCCCAGACCTAATCCAGACCTAACTTGCGTTATGCTCTAAAATATTGATCGAGACCAGGTTTAGTCGACTGTTTCAGTGTGGTACAACATTACTACGTGGTCCATACCAGAAAAAACCCAGAATCTGGCCATCAAGTATGAGAAATATGCGAAAGTATGAGCCTGATGACAGCAAATCCCAACCCTAACCTAGACCTAACATGCGTTATCCTCTAAAATATTGATCGAGACCAGGTTTAGTCGACTGTTTCAGTGTGGTACCACATTACTACGTGATCCAAGCCAAAAAAAGCACAGAATCTGGCCATCAAGTATCAGAAATATGCGAAGGTATGAGCCTGATGAGTGCAAATCACAGACCTAACATAGACCTAACATGCGTTATCCTGTCAAATATTGATCGAAACCAGGTTTAATGGACTGTTTCAGTGTGGTACCTCATTACTACGTGATCCAAACCAAAAAAAGCCCAGAATCTGGCCATCATGAATGAGAAATATGCAAATGTATTAGCCTGATGACAGCAAATCCCAACCCTAACCTAGACCTAACATGCGTTATCCTCTAAAATATTGATCGAGACCAGGTTTAGTCGACTGTTTCAGTGTGGTACCACATTACTACGTGATCCAAGCCAAAAAAAGCACAGAATCTGGCCATCAAGTATCAGAAATATGCGAAGGTATGAGCCTGATGAGTGCAAATCACAGACCTAACATAGACCTAACATGCATTATCCTCTAAAATGTTGATCGAAACCAGGCTTAGTCGACTGTTTCAGTGTGGTACCACATTACTGCGTGATCCAATCCAGAAAAAGCCCAGAATCTGGCCATCAAGTAAGAGATATATGCGAAAGTATGAGCCTGATGAGAGCAAATCCCAGACCTAACCTAGACCTAACATGCGTTATCCTCAAAATATCGATCGAGACCAGGTTTAATGGACTGTTTCAGTGTGGTACCTCATTACTACGTGATCCAAACCAAAAAAAGCCCAGAATCTGGAAATCATGTATGAGAAATATGCGAAAGTATGAGCCTGATGAGGGCAAATCCCAGACCTAATCCAGACCTACATGCGTTATGCTCTAAAATATTGATCGAGACCAGGTTTAGTCGACTGTTTCAGTGAGGTACCACATTACTACGTGGTCCATACCAGAAAAAGCCCAGGATCTGGCCATCAAGTATGAGAAATATGCGAAAGTATGAGCCTGATGAGTGCAAATCCCAGACCTAACCTAGACCTAACATGCATTATCCTCAAAAATATTGATCGCGACCACGTTTAGTCGACTGTTTCAGTGTGGTACCACATTCCTACGTGATCCAAACTAGAAAAAGGCCAGGATCTGGCCATGAAGTATCAGAAATATGCGAAAGTATGAGCCTGATGAGAGCAAGTCCCAGACCTAACCTAGACCTAACATGAGTTATCCTTCGAAATGTTGGCCCAGACTAGCTTTAATTGACTGTTTCAGTGTGGTACCACATTACCACGTGATCCAAACCAGAAAAAACCCGGGTTCTGTTCAACAAGTATGGGAAGAATGCGAAAGTATGAGACTGATGAGGGCAAATCCCATACCTAATCCAGACCTAACATGCGTTATCCACTAAAATATTGATCGTGACCAGGCATAGTCAACTGTTTCAGTGTGGTGCCACATTACTACGTGATCCAATCCAGAAAAAGCCTAGAATCTGGCCATCAAGTAAGAGATATATGTGAAAGTATGAGCCTGATGAGGGCAAATCCTAGACCCAACTCAGACTCAACATGTGTTATCCTCTAAAATATTGATCGAAACCAGGTTTAATGGACTGTTTCAGTGTGGTACCACATTACTACGTGATCCAAACCAGAAAAAGTGCAGGATCTGGCCAACAAGTACGAGAAATATGCAAAAGTATGACCCTGATGAGGGAAAATCCCAGACGTAATCCAGACCTAACATGCGTTATCCTCTAAAATATTGATCGAGACCAGGTTTAGTCGACTCTTTCAGTATGATACCACACAACGACGTGATCCAAACCTGAAAAGCCCGGGATCTGGCCAACAAGTATGCGGAAAGTGTGAATGTATGAGCCTGATGAGAGCAAATCCCAGACCTAACATAGACCTGACATGCGTTATCCTCTAAAATATTGATCGAAACCAGGTTTATTGGACAGTTTCTGTGTGGTACCACATTACTACGTGATCCAAACCGAAAAAAGCCCAGGATCTGGCCAACACGAATGAGAAATATGCGAAAGTATGTGCATGATGAGAGCAAATCCCAGACCTAATCCAGACCTAGCTTGTGTTATCCTCTAACGTATTGATCGTGACCAGGTTTAGTCGACTGTTTCAGTCTGGTACCACATTACTACGTGGTCCAAACCAGAAAAAGCGCAGGATCTGGGCAACAAGTTCGAGAAATATGCAAAAGTATGAGCCTGATGAGAGCAAATCCCAGAGCTAACCTAGACCTAACATGCGTTATCCTCTAAAATTTTGATCGAAACCTGGTTTAATGGACTGTTTCAGTGTGGTACCACATTACTACGTGATCCAAACCAAAAAAAAGACCAGAATCTGGCCAACAAGTATGAGAAATATGCGAAAGTATGACCCTGATGAGGAAAAATCCCAGACCTAATTCAGACCTAACATGCGTTATCCTCTAAAATATTGATCGAGGCCAGGTTTAGTCGACTGTTTCAGTGTGATACCACATAACCACGTGATCCAAACCTGAAAAAGCCCGGGATCTGGCCAACAAGTATGTGGAAAGTGTGAATGTATGAGCCTGATGAGAGCAAATCCCAGACCTAACATAGACCTGACATGCGTTATCCTCTAAAATATTGATCGAAACCAGGTTTATTGGACTGTTTCAGTGTGGTACCACATTACTACGCGATCCAATCCAGAAAAAGCCCAGAATCTGGCCATCAAGTAAGAGATATATGCGAAAGTATGAGCCTGAAGAGGGCAAATCCTAGTCCCAACTCAGACTTAACTTGTGTTATCCTCTAAAATATTGATCGAAACCAGGTTTAATGGACTGTTTCAGTGTGATACCACACTACCACGTGATCGAAACGAGAAAAAGCCCGGGATCTGGCCAACAAGTATGCGGAAAATGTGAATGTATAAGCCTGATGAGAGCAAATCCCAGACCTAACATAGACCTAACACGCGTTAGCCTGTCAAATATTGATCGAAACCAGGTTTAATGGACTGTTTCAGTGTGGTACCTCATTACTACGTGATCCAAACCAAAAAAAGCCCAGATTCTGGTAATCAAGTATGAGAAATATGCGAAAGAATGAGCCTGATGAGGGCAAATCCCAGACCTAATCCAGACCTAACTTGCGTTATGCTCTAAAATATTGATCGAGACCAGGTTTAGTCGACTGTTTCAGTGTGGTACAACATTACTACGTGGTCCATACCAGAAAAAACCCAGAATCTGGCCATCAAGTATGAGAAATATGCGAAAGTATGAGCCTGATAAGTGCAGATCCCAGAAACAACCTTGACCTAACATGCTTTATCCTCTAAAATATTGACCGAGACCAGGTTTAGCCGACTGTTTCAGTGTGGTACCACATTACTACGTGATCCAAACCAGTGAAAGCCCAGGATCTGGCCAACAAGTATGAGACATATGCAAAAGTATGACCCTGATGAGGGAAAATCCCAGACCTAATCCAGACCTAACATGCGTTATCCTCTAAAATATTGATCGACACCAGGTTTAGTCGACTGTTTCAGTGTGATAGCACACAACCACGTGATCCAAACCTGAAAAAGCCCGGGATCTGGCCAACAAGTATGCGGAAAGTGTGAATTTATGAGCCTGATGAGAGCAAATCCCAGACCTAACATAGACCTGACATGCGTTATCCTCTAAAATATTGATCAAAACCAGGTTTATTGGACTGTTCAGTGTGGTACCACATTACTACGTGATCCAAACCGAAAAAAGCCCAGAATCTGGCCATCATGAATGAGAAATATGCGAATGTATTAGCCTGATGACAGCAAATCCCAACCCTAACCTAGACCTAACATGCGTTATCCTCTAAAATATTGATCGAAACCAGGCTTAGTCGACTGTTTCAGTGTGGTACCACATTACTGCGTGATCCAAGCCAAAAAAAGCACAGAATCTGGCCATCAAGTAAGGGATATATGCGAAAGTATGAGCCTGATGAGAGCAAATCCCAGACCTAACCTAGACCTAACATGCGTTATCCTCAAAATATCGATCGAGACCAGGTTTAATGGACTGTTTCAGTGTGGTACCTCATTACTACGTGATGCAAACCAAAAAAAGCCCAGAATCTGGAAATCAAGTATGAGAAATATGCGAAAGTATGAGACTGATGAGGGCAAATCCCAGACCTAATCCAGACCTACATGCGTTATGCTCTAAAATATTGATCGAGACCAGGTTTAGTCGACTGTTTCAGTGAGGTACCACATTACTACGTGGTCCATACCAGAAAAAGCCCAGGATCTGGCCATCAAGTATGAGAAATATGCGAAAGTATGAGCCTGATGAGTGCAAATCCCAGACCTAACCTAGAGCTAACATGCATTATCCTCAAAAATATTGATCGTGACCACGTTTAGTCGACTGTTTCAGTGTGGTACCACAATCCTACGTGATCCAAACTAGAAAAAGGCCAGGATCTGGCCATGAAGTATCAGAAATATGCGAAAGTATGAGCCTGATGAGAGCAAGTCCCAGACCTAACCTAGACCTAACATGAGTTATCCTTTGAAATGTTGGCCCAGACTAGCTTTAATTGACTGTTTCAGTGTGGTACCACATTACCACGTGATCCAAACCAGAAAAAACCCGGGTTCTGTTCAACAAGTATGGGAAGAATGGGAAAGTATGACCCTGATGAGTGCAAATCCAAGGTCTAACCTAGACCTAACATGTGTTATCCCCTAAAATATTGATCGAAACCAGGTTTAATGGTCTGTTTCAGTGTAGTACCACATTACAGCGTGATCCAAACCAAAAAAAGCCCAGAATCTGGCAATCAAGTATGAGTAACATGCGAAAGTATGAGCCTGATGAGTGCAATCCCAGACCTAACCTAGACCTAACATGTGTTATCCTCTAAAATATTGATCGAGACCAGGTTTAATTTGACTGCTTCAGTGTGGTACCACATAACTACGTGATCCAAACCAGTGAAAGCCCAGTATCTGGCCAACAAGAATGAGAAATATGCGAAAGTATGTGCATGATGAGAGCAAATCCCGGACCTAACCTAGACCTAACATGCGTTATCCTCTAACGTATTGATCGTGACCAGGTTTAGTCGACTGTTTCAGTGTGGTACCACATTACTACGTGATCCAAACCAGAAAAAGCGCAGGATCTGACCAACAAGTACGAGAAATATGCAAAAGTATGAGCCTGATGAGAGCAAATCCCAGACCTAACCTAGACCTAACATGCGTTATCCTCTAAAATATTGACCGAGACCAAGTTTAGACGAGTGTTTCAGTGTGGTACCACATTACTACGTGATCCAAACCAGAAAGAGGCCAGGATCTGGCCATCAAGTATGTGAAATATGCGAAAGTATGACCCAGATGAGGGAAAATCCCAGACCTAATCCAGACCTAACATGCGTTATCCTCTAAAATATTGATCGAGACCAAGTTCAGTCGACTGTTTCAGTGTGATACCACATTACTACGTGATCCAAACCTGAAAAAGCCCGGGATCTGGACAACAAGTATGCGGAAAGTGTGAATGTATGAGCCTGATGAGAGCAAATCCCAGACCTAATATAGACCTGACATGCGTTATCCTCTAAAATATTGATCGAAACCATGTTTATTGGACTGTTTCGGTGTGGTACCACATTAGTTCGTGATCCAAACCGAAAAAAGCCCAGAATCTGGCTGTCATGTATGAGAAATATACGAATGTATGAGCCTGATGACTGCAAATCCCAACCCTAACCTAGACCTAACATGCTTTACCCTCTAAAATATTGACCGAGACCAGGTTTAGTCGACTGTTTCAGTGTGGTACCACATTACTGCGTGATGCAAACCAGTGAAAGCCCAGGATCTGGCCAACAAGAATGAGAAATATGCGAAAGTATGTGCATGATGAGAGCAAATCCCAGACCTAACCTAGACCTAACATGCGTTATCCTCTAAAATATTGACCGAGACCAGGTTTAGTCGACTGTTTCAGTGTGGTACCACATTACTACGTGATCGAAACCAGTGAAAGCCCAGGATCTGGCCAACAAGAATGAGAAATATGCGAAAGTATGTGTATGATGAGAGCAAATCCCAGACCTAACCTAGACCTAACATGCGTTATCCTCTAACGTATTGATCGTGACCAGGTTTGGTCGACTGTTTCAGTGTGGTACCACATTACTACGTGATCCAAACCAGAAAAAGCGCAGGATCTGGCCAACAAGTACGAGAAATATGCAAAAGTATGAGCCTGATGAGAGCAAATCCCAGACCTAACCTAGACCTAACATGCGTTATCCTCTAAAATTTTGATCGAAACCAGGTTTAATGGGCTGCTCCAGTGTGGTACCACATTACTACGTGATCCAAACCAAAAAAAGACCAGAATCTGGCCAACAAGTATGAGAAATATGCGAAAGTATGACCCTGATGAGGGAAAATCCCAGACGTAATCCAGACCTAACATGCGTTATCCTCTAAAATATTTATCGAGACCAGGTTTAGTCGACTCTTTCAGTGTGATACCACATAACCACGTGATCCAAACCTGAAAAAGCCCGGGATCTGGCCAACAAGTATGCGGAAAGTGTGAATGTATGAGCCTGATGAGAGCAAATCCCAGACCTAACATAGACCTGACATGCGTTATCCTCTAAAATATTGATCGAAACCAGGTTTATTGGACAGTTTCTGTGTGGTACCACATTACTACGTGATCCAAACCGAAAAAAGCCCCGAATCTGGCCATCATGAATGAGAAATATGCGAATGTATGAGCCTGATGAGTGCAAATCCCAACCCTAACCTAGACCTAACATGCGTTATCCTCTAAAATATTGATCGAGACCAGGTTTAGTCGACTGTTTCAGTGTGGTACCACATTACTACGTGATCCAAGCCAAAAAAAGCCCAGAATCTGGCCATGAAGTATGAGAAATATGCGAAGGTATGAGCCTGATGAGTGCAAATCACAGACCTAACATAGACCTAACATGCACTATCCTCTAAAATTTTGATCGAAACCAGGCTTAGTCGACTGTTTCAGTGTGGTACCACATTACTGCGTGATCCAATCCAGAAAAAGCCCAGAATCTGGCCATCAAGTAAGAGATATATGCGAAAGTATGAGCCTGATGAGGGCAAATCCTAGACCCAACTCAGACATAACATGTGTTATCCTCTAAAATATTGATCGAAACCAGGTTTAATGGACTGTTTCAGTATGATACCAAATTACCAGGTGATCGAAACGAGAAAAAGCCTGGGATCTGGCCAACAAGTGTGCGGAAAATGTGAATGTATAAGCCTGATGAGAGCAAATCCCAGACGTAACCTAGACCTAACATGTGTTATCCTCTAAAATATTGATCGAGACCAGGTTTAATTTGACTGTTTCAGTGCGGTACCACGCTACTATGTGATCCATACCAGAAAAAACCCAGGATCTGTTCAAGAAGTATGTGAAGAATGCGAAAGTATGAGACTGATGAGGGCAAATCCCATACCTAATCCAGACCTAACATGCGTCATCCACTAAAATATTGATCGTGACCAGGCTTAGTCTACTGTTTCAGTGTGGTACCACATTACTACGCGATCCAATCCAGAAAAAGCCCAGAATCTGGCCATCAAGTAAGAGATATATGCGAAAGTATGAGCCTGATGAGGGCAAATCCTAGTCCCAACTCAGACTTAACTTGTGTTATCCTCTGAAATATTGATCGAAACCAGGTTTAATGGACTGTTTCAGTGTGATACCACACTACCACGTGATCGAAACGAGAAAAAGCCCGGGATCTGGCCAACAAGTATGCGGAAAATGTGAATGTATAAGCCTGACGAGAGCAAATCCCAGAGCTAACCTAGACCTAACATGCGTTATCCTCTAAAATTTTGATCGAAACCGGGTTTAATGGACTGTTTCAGTGTGGTACCACATTACTACGTGATCCAAACCAAAAAAAGACCAGAATCTGGCCAACAAGTATGAGAAATATGCGAAAGTATGACCCTGATGAGGGAAAATCCCAGACCTAATTCAGACCTAACATGCGTTATCCTCTAAAATATTGATCGAGACCAGGTTTAGTCGACTGTTTCAGTGTGATACCACATAACCACGTGATCCAAACCTGAAAAAGCCCGGGATCTGGCCAACAAGTATGTGGAAAGTGTGAATGTATGAGCCTGATGAGAGCAAATCCCAGACCTAACATAGACCTGACATGCGTTTTCCTCTAAAATATTGATCGAAACCAGGTTTATTGGACTGTTTCAGTGTGGTACCACATTACTACGCGATCCAATCCAGAAAAAGCCCAGAATCTGGCCATCAAGTAAGAGATATATGCGAAAGTATGAGCCTGATGAGGGCAAATCCTAGTCCCAACTCAGACTTAACTTGTGTTATCCTCTAAAATATTGATCGAAACCAGGTTTAATGGACTGTTTCAGTGTGATACCACACTACCACGTGATCGAAACGAGAAAAAGCCCGGGCTCTGGCGAACAAGTATGCGGAAAATGTGAATGTATAAGCCTGATGAGAGCAAATCCCAGACCTAACATAGACCTAACATGCGTTATCCTGTCAAATATTGATCGAAACCAGGTTTAATGGACTGTTTCAGTGTGGTACCTCATTACTACGTGATCCAAACCAAAAAAAGCCCAGATTCTGGCAATGAAGTATGAGAAATATGCGAAAGTATGAGCCTGATGAGGGCAAATCCCAGTCCTAATCCAGACCTAACTAGCGTTATGCTCTAAAATATTGATCGTGACCAGGTTTAGTCAACTGTTTCAGTGCGGTACAACATTACTACGTGGTCCATACCAGAAAAAACCCAGAATCTGGCCATCAAGTATGAGAAATATGCGAAAGTATGAGCCTGATAAGTGCAGATCCCAGAAATAACCTTGTCCTAACATGCTTTATCCTCTAAAATATTGACCGAGACCAGGTTTAGTCGGCTGTTTCAGTGTGGTACCACATTACTACGTGATCCAAACCAGTGAAAGCCCAGGATATGGCCAACAAGAATGAGAAATATGCGAAAGTATGTGCATGATGAGAGCAAATCCCAGACCTAACCTAGACCTAACATGCGTTATCCTCTAACGTATTGATCGTGACCAGGTTTAGTCGACTGTTTCAGTGTGGTACCACATTACTACGTGATCCAAACCAAAAAAAGACCAGAATCTGGCCAACAAGTATGAGAAATATGCGAAAGTATGACCCTGATGAGGGAAAATCCCAGACCTAATTCAGACCTAGCATGCGTTATCGTCTACAATATTGATGGAGACCAGGTTTAGTCGACTGTTTCAGTGTGATACCACATAACCACGTGATCCAAACCTGAAAAAGCGCGGGATCTGGCCAACAAGTATGTGGAAAGTGTGAATGTATGAGCCTGATGAGAGCAAATCCCAGACCTAACATAGACCTGACATGCGTTATCCTCTAAAATATTGATCGAAACCAGGTTTATTGGACTGTTTCAGTGTGGTACCACATTACTACGTGATCCAAACCGAAAAAAGCCCAGAATCTGGCCATCATGAATGAGAAATATGCGAATGTATGAGCCTGATGACTGCATATCCCAACCCTAACCTAAACCTAACATGCGTTATCCTCTAAAATATTGATCGAGACCAGGTTTGGTCGACTGTTTCAGTGTGGTACCACATTACTACGTGATCCAAGCCAAAAAAAGCCCATAATCTGGCCATCAAGTATGAGAAATGTGCGAAAGTATGACCCTGATGAGGGAAAATCCCAGACCTAACCCAGACCTAACATGCGTTATCCTCTAACGTATTGATCGTGACCAGGTTTAGTCGACTGTTTCAGTGTGGTACCACATTACTACGTGATCCAAACCAGTGAAAGCCCAGGATCTGGCCAACAAGAATGAGAAATATGCGAAAGTATGTGCGTGATGAGAGCAAATACCAGACCTAACCTAGACCTAACATGCGTTATCCTCTAAAATATTGATCGAGACCAGGTTTAGTCGACTGTTTCAGTGTGGTACCACATTACTACGTGATCCAAGCCAAAAAAAGCCCATAATCTGGCCATCAAGTATGAGAAATATGCGAAAGTATGAGCCTGATGAGTGCAAATCACAGACCTAACATACACCTAACATGCATTATCCTCTAAAATTTTGATCGAAACCAGGTTTAATGGACTGTTTCAGTGTGGTACCACATTACTACGTGATCCAAACCAAAAAAAGACCAGAATCGGGCCAACAAGTATGAGAAATATGCGAAAGTATGACCCTGATGAGGGAAAATCCCAGACCTAACCCAGACCTAACATGCGTTATCCTCTAACGTATTGATCGTGACCAGGTTTAGTCGACTGTTTCAGTGTGGTACCACATTACTACGTGATCCAAACCAGTGAAAGCCCAGGATCTGGCCAACAAGAATGAGAAATATGCGAAAGTATGTGCGTGATGAGAGCAAATCCCAGACCTAACCCAGACCTAACATGCGTCATCCTCTAACGTATTGATCGTGACCAGGTTAAGCCGACTGTTTCAGTGTGGTACCACATTACTACGTGATGCAAACCAAAAAAAGCCCAGAATCTGGCCATCAAGTATGAGAAATATGCTAAAGTATGTGCCTGATGAGCGCAAATCCCAGACCAAACCTAGACCCAACATGCATTATCCTCAAAAATATTGATCGTGACCAGGTTTAGTCGACTGTTTCAGTGTGGTACCACATTACTACGTGATCCAAACCAGTGAAAGCCCAGGATCTGGCCAACAAGAATGAGAAATATGCGAAAGTATGTGCGTGATGAGAGCAAATACCAGACCTAACCTAGACCTAACATGCGTTATCCTCTAAAATATTGATCGAGACCAGGTTTAGTCGACTGTTTCAGTGTGGTACCACATTACTACGTGATCCAAGCCAAAAAAAGCCCATAATCTGGCCATCAAGTATGAGAAATATGCGAAAGTATGAGCCTGATGAGTGCAAATCACAGACCTAACATACACCTAACATGCATTATCCTCTAAAATTTTGATCGAAACCAGGTTTAATGGACTGTTTCAGTGTGGTACCACATTACTACGTGATCCAAACCAAAAAAAGACCAGAATCGGGCCAACAAGTATGAGAAATATGCGAAAGTATGACCCTGATGAGGGAAAATCCCAGACCTAACCCAGACCTAACATGCGTTATCCTCTAACGTATTGATCGTGACCAGGTTTAGTCGACTGTTTCAGTGTGGTACCACATTACTACGTGATCCAAACCAGTGAAAGCCCAGGATCTGGCCAACAAGAATGAGAAATATGCGAAAGTATGTGCGTGATGAGAGCAAATCCCAGACCTAACCCAGACCTAACATGCGTCATCCTCTAACGTATTGATCGTGACCAGGTTAAGCCGACTGTTTCAGTGTGGTACCACATTACTACGTGATGCAAACCAAAAAAAGCCCAGAATCTGGCCATCAAGTATGAGAAATATGCTAAAGTATGTGCCTGATGAGCGCAAATCCCAGACCAAACCTAGACCCAACATGCATTATCCTCAAAAATATTGATCGTGACCAGGTTTAGTCGACTGTTTCAGTGTGGTACCACATTACTACGTGATCCAAACCAGTGAAAGCCCAGGATCTGGCCAACAAGAATGAGAAATATGCGAAAGTATGTGCGTGATGAGAGCAAATCCCAGACCTAACATAGACCTAACATGCGTTATCCTCTAACGTATTGATCGTGACCAGGTTTAGCCGACTGTTTCAGTGTGGTATCACATTACTACGTGATCCAAACCAGAAAAAGCGCAGGATCTGACCAACAAGTACGAGAAATATGCAAAAGTATGAGCCTGATGAGAGCAAATCCCAGAGCTAACATAGACATAACATGCATTATCCTCTAAAATTTTGATCGAAACCAGGTTTAATGGACTGTTTCAGTGTGGTACCACATTACTACGTGATCCAAACCAAAAAAAGCCCAGAATCTGGCAATCAAGTATGAGTAACATGCGAAAGTATGAGCCTGATGAGTGCAATCCCAGACCTAACCTAGACCTAACATGTGTTATCCTCTAAAATATTGATCGAGACCAGGTTTAATTTGACTGCTTCAGTGTGGTACCACATAACTACGTGATCCAAACCAGTGAAAGCCCAGTATCTGGCCAACAAGAATGAGAAATATGCGAAAGTATGTGCATGATGAGAGCAAATCCCGGACCTAACCTAGACCTAACATGCGTTATCCTCTAACGTATTGATCGTGACCAGGTTTAGTCGACTGTTTCAGTGTGGTACCACATTACTACGTGATCCAAACCAGAAAAAGCGCAGGATCTGACCAACAAGTACGAGAAATATGCAAAAGTATGAGCCTGATGAGAGCAAATCCCAGACCTAACCTAGACCTAACATGCGTTATCCTCTAAAATATTGACCGAGACCAAGTTTAGACGAGTGTTTCAGTGTGGTACCACATTACTACGTGATCCAAACCAGAAAGAGGCCAGGATCTGGCCATCAAGTATGTGAAATATGCGAAAGTATGACCCAGATGAGGGAAAATCCCAGACCTAATCCAGACCTAACATGCGTTATCCTCTAAAATATTGATCGAGACCAAGTTCAGTCGACTGTTTCAGTGTGATACCACATTACTACGTGATCCAAACCTGAAAAAGCCCGGGATCTGGACAACAAGTATGCGGAAAGTGTGAATGTATGAGCCTGATGAGAGCAAATCCCAGACCTAATATAGACCTGACATGCGTTATCCTCTAAAATATTGATCGAAACCATGTTTATTGGACTGTTTCGGTGTGGTACCACATTAGTTCGTGATCCAAACCGAAAAAAGCCCAGAATCTGGCTGTCATGTATGAGAAATATA
Source organism: Colletes latitarsis (assembly GCF_051014445.1). Classification (NCBI taxonomy): domain Eukaryota; kingdom Metazoa; phylum Arthropoda; class Insecta; order Hymenoptera; family Colletidae; genus Colletes; species Colletes latitarsis. Next base: position 7,602,721 of record NC_135137.1, read on the forward strand.
CGAATGTATGAGCCTGATGACTGCAAATCCCAACCCTAACCTAGACCTAACATGCTTTACCCTCTAAAATATTGACCGAGACCAGGTTTAGTCGACTGTTTCAGTGTGGTACCACATTACTGCGTGATGCAAACCAGTGAAAGCCCAGGATCTGGCCAACAAGAATGAGAAATATGCGAAAGTATGTGCATGATGAGAGCAAATCCCAGACCTAACCTAGACCTAACATGCGTTATCCTCTAAAATATTGACCGAGACCAGGTTTAGTCGACTGTTTCAGTGTGGTACCACATTACTACGTGATCGAAACCAGTGAAAGCCCAGGATCTGGCCAACAAGAATGAGAAATATGCGAAAGTATGTGTATGATGAGAGCAAATCCCAGACCTAACCTAGACCTAACATGCGTTATCCTCTAACGTATTGATCGTGACCAGGTTTGGTCGACTGTTTCAGTGTGGTACCACATTACTACGTGATCCAAACCAGAAAAAGCGCAGGATCTGGCCAACAAGTACGAGAAATATGCAAAAGTATGAGCCTGATGAGAGCAAATCCCAGACCTAACCTAGACCTAACATGCGTTATCCTCTAAAATTTTGATCGAAACCAGGTTTAATGGGCTGCTCCAGTGTGGTACCACATTACTACGTGATCCAAACCAAAAAAAGACCAGAATCTGGCCAACAAGTATGAGAAATATGCGAAAGTATGACCCTGATGAGGGAAAATCCCAGACGTAATCCAGACCTAACATGCGTTATCCTCTAAAATATTTATCGAGACCAGGTTTAGTCGACTCTTTCAGTGTGATACCACATAACCACGTGATCCAAACCTGAAAAAGCCCGGGATCTGGCCAACAAGTATGCGGAAAGTGTGAATGTATGAGCCTGATGAGAGCAAATCCCAGACCTAACATAGACCTGACATGCGTTATCCTCTAAAATATTGATCGAAACCAGGTTTATTGGACAGTTTCTGTGTGGTACCACATTACTACGTGATCCAAACCGAAAAAAGCCCCGAATCTGGCCATCATGAATGAGAAATATGCGAATGTATGAGCCTGATGAGTGCAAATCCCAACCCTAACCTAGACCTAACATGCGTTATCCTCTAAAATATTGATCGAGACCAGGTTTAGTCGACTGTTTCAGTGTGGTACCACATTACTACGTGATCCAAGCCAAAAAAAGCCCAGAATCTGGCCATGAAGTATGAGAAATATGCGAAGGTATGAGCCTGATGAGTGCAAATCACAGACCTAACATAGACCTAACATGCACTATCCTCTAAAATTTTGATCGAAACCAGGCTTAGTCGACTGTTTCAGTGTGGTACCACATTACTGCGTGATCCAATCCAGAAAAAGCCCAGAATCTGGCCATCAAGTAAGAGATATATGCGAAAGTATGAGCCTGATGAGGGCAAATCCTAGACCCAACTCAGACATAACATGTGTTATCCTCTAAAATATTGATCGAAACCAGGTTTAATGGACTGTTTCAGTATGATACCAAATTACCAGGTGATCGAAACGAGAAAAAGCCTGGGATCTGGCCAACAAGTGTGCGGAAAATGTGAATGTATAAGCCTGATGAGAGCAAATCCCAGACGTAACCTAGACCTAACATGTGTTATCCTCTAAAATATTGATCGAGACCAGGTTTAATTTGACTGTTTCAGTGCGGTACCACGCTACTATGTGATCCATACCAGAAAAAACCCAGGATCTGTTCAAGAAGTATGTGAAGAATGCGAAAGTATGAGACTGATGAGGGCAAATCCCATACCTAATCCAGACCTAACATGCGTCATCCACTAAAATATTGATCGTGACCAGGCTTAGTCTACTGTTTCAGTGTGGTACCACATTACTACGCGATCCAATCCAGAAAAAGCCCAGAATCTGGCCATCAAGTAAGAGATATATGCGAAAGTATGAGCCTGATGAGGGCAAATCCTAGTCCCAACTCAGACTTAACTTGTGTTATCCTCTGAAATATTGATCGAAACCAGGTTTAATGGACTGTTTCAGTGTGATACCACACTACCACGTGATCGAAACGAGAAAAAGCCCGGGATCTGGCCAACAAGTATGCGGAAAATGTGAATGTATAAGCCTGACGAGAGCAAATCCCAGAGCTAACCTAGACCTAACATGCGTTATCCTCTAAAATTTTGATCGAAACCGGGTTTAATGGACTGTTTCAGTGTGGTACCACATTACTACGTGATCCAAACCAAAAAAAGACCAGAATCTGGCCAACAAGTATGAGAAATATGCGAAAGTATGACCCTGATGAGGGAAAATCCCAGACCTAATTCAGACCTAACATGCGTTATCCTCTAAAATATTGATCGAGACCAGGTTTAGTCGACTGTTTCAGTGTGATACCACATAACCACGTGATCCAAACCTGAAAAAGCCCGGGATCTGGCCAACAAGTATGTGGAAAGTGTGAATGTATGAGCCTGATGAGAGCAAATCCCAGACCTAACATAGACCTGACATGCGTTTTCCTCTAAAATATTGATCGAAACCAGGTTTATTGGACTGTTTCAGTGTGGTACCACATTACTACGCGATCCAATCCAGAAAAAGCCCAGAATCTGGCCATCAAGTAAGAGATATATGCGAAAGTATGAGCCTGATGAGGGCAAATCCTAGTCCCAACTCAGACTTAACTTGTGTTATCCTCTAAAATATTGATCGAAACCAGGTTTAATGGACTGTTTCAGTGTGATACCACACTACCACGTGATCGAAACGAGAAAAAGCCCGGGCTCTGGCGAACAAGTATGCGGAAAATGTGAATGTATAAGCCTGATGAGAGCAAATCCCAGACCTAACATAGACCTAACATGCGTTATCCTGTCAAATATTGATCGAAACCAGGTTTAATGGACTGTTTCAGTGTGGTACCTCATTACTACGTGATCCAAACCAAAAAAAGCCCAGATTCTGGCAATGAAGTATGAGAAATATGCGAAAGTATGAGCCTGATGAGGGCAAATCCCAGTCCTAATCCAGACCTAACTAGCGTTATGCTCTAAAATATTGATCGTGACCAGGTTTAGTCAACTGTTTCAGTGCGGTACAACATTACTACGTGGTCCATACCAGAAAAAACCCAGAATCTGGCCATCAAGTATGAGAAATATGCGAAAGTATGAGCCTGATAAGTGCAGATCCCAGAAATAACCTTGTCCTAACATGCTTTATCCTCTAAAATATTGACCGAGACCAGGTTTAGTCGGCTGTTTCAGTGTGGTACCACATTACTACGTGATCCAAACCAGTGAAAGCCCAGGATATGGCCAACAAGAATGAGAAATATGCGAAAGTATGTGCATGATGAGAGCAAATCCCAGACCTAACCTAGACCTAACATGCGTTATCCTCTAACGTATTGATCGTGACCAGGTTTAGTCGACTGTTTCAGTGTGGTACCACATTACTACGTGATCCAAACCAAAAAAAGACCAGAATCTGGCCAACAAGTATGAGAAATATGCGAAAGTATGACCCTGATGAGGGAAAATCCCAGACCTAATTCAGACCTAGCATGCGTTATCGTCTACAATATTGATGGAGACCAGGTTTAGTCGACTGTTTCAGTGTGATACCACATAACCACGTGATCCAAACCTGAAAAAGCGCGGGATCTGGCCAACAAGTATGTGGAAAGTGTGAATGTATGAGCCTGATGAGAGCAAATCCCAGACCTAACATAGACCTGACATGCGTTATCCTCTAAAATATTGATCGAAACCAGGTTTATTGGACTGTTTCAGTGTGGTACCACATTACTACGTGATCCAAACCGAAAAAAGCCCAGAATCTGGCCATCATGAATGAGAAATATGCGAATGTATGAGCCTGATGACTGCATATCCCAACCCTAACCTAAACCTAACATGCGTTATCCTCTAAAATATTGATCGAGACCAGGTTTGGTCGACTGTTTCAGTGTGGTACCACATTACTACGTGATCCAAGCCAAAAAAAGCCCATAATCTGGCCATCAAGTATGAGAAATGTGCGAAAGTATGACCCTGATGAGGGAAAATCCCAGACCTAACCCAGACCTAACATGCGTTATCCTCTAACGTATTGATCGTGACCAGGTTTAGTCGACTGTTTCAGTGTGGTACCACATTACTACGTGATCCAAACCAGTGAAAGCCCAGGATCTGGCCAACAAGAATGAGAAATATGCGAAAGTATGTGCGTGATGAGAGCAAATACCAGACCTAACCTAGACCTAACATGCGTTATCCTCTAAAATATTGATCGAGACCAGGTTTAGTCGACTGTTTCAGTGTGGTACCACATTACTACGTGATCCAAGCCAAAAAAAGCCCATAATCTGGCCATCAAGTATGAGAAATATGCGAAAGTATGAGCCTGATGAGTGCAAATCACAGACCTAACATACACCTAACATGCATTATCCTCTAAAATTTTGATCGAAACCAGGTTTAATGGACTGTTTCAGTGTGGTACCACATTACTACGTGATCCAAACCAAAAAAAGACCAGAATCGGGCCAACAAGTATGAGAAATATGCGAAAGTATGACCCTGATGAGGGAAAATCCCAGACCTAACCCAGACCTAACATGCGTTATCCTCTAACGTATTGATCGTGACCAGGTTTAGTCGACTGTTTCAGTGTGGTACCACATTACTACGTGATCCAAACCAGTGAAAGCCCAGGATCTGGCCAACAAGAATGAGAAATATGCGAAAGTATGTGCGTGATGAGAGCAAATCCCAGACCTAACCCAGACCTAACATGCGTCATCCTCTAACGTATTGATCGTGACCAGGTTAAGCCGACTGTTTCAGTGTGGTACCACATTACTACGTGATGCAAACCAAAAAAAGCCCAGAATCTGGCCATCAAGTATGAGAAATATGCTAAAGTATGTGCCTGATGAGCGCAAATCCCAGACCAAACCTAGACCCAACATGCATTATCCTCAAAAATATTGATCGTGACCAGGTTTAGTCGACTGTTTCAGTGTGGTACCACATTACTACGTGATCCAAACCAGTGAAAGCCCAGGATCTGGCCAACAAGAATGAGAAATATGCGAAAGTATGTGCGTGATGAGAGCAAATACCAGACCTAACCTAGACCTAACATGCGTTATCCTCTAAAATATTGATCGAGACCAGGTTTAGTCGACTGTTTCAGTGTGGTACCACATTACTACGTGATCCAAGCCAAAAAAAGCCCATAATCTGGCCATCAAGTATGAGAAATATGCGAAAGTATGAGCCTGATGAGTGCAAATCACAGACCTAACATACACCTAACATGCATTATCCTCTAAAATTTTGATCGAAACCAGGTTTAATGGACTGTTTCAGTGTGGTACCACATTACTACGTGATCCAAACCAAAAAAAGACCAGAATCGGGCCAACAAGTATGAGAAATATGCGAAAGTATGACCCTGATGAGGGAAAATCCCAGACCTAACCCAGACCTAACATGCGTTATCCTCTAACGTATTGATCGTGACCAGGTTTAGTCGACTGTTTCAGTGTGGTACCACATTACTACGTGATCCAAACCAGTGAAAGCCCAGGATCTGGCCAACAAGAATGAGAAATATGCGAAAGTATGTGCGTGATGAGAGCAAATCCCAGACCTAACCCAGACCTAACATGCGTCATCCTCTAACGTATTGATCGTGACCAGGTTAAGCCGACTGTTTCAGTGTGGTACCACATTACTACGTGATGCAAACCAAAAAAAGCCCAGAATCTGGCCATCAAGTATGAGAAATATGCTAAAGTATGTGCCTGATGAGCGCAAATCCCAGACCAAACCTAGACCCAACATGCATTATCCTCAAAAATATTGATCGTGACCAGGTTTAGTCGACTGTTTCAGTGTGGTACCACATTACTACGTGATCCAAACCAGTGAAAGCCCAGGATCTGGCCAACAAGAATGAGAAATATGCGAAAGTATGTGCGTGATGAGAGCAAATCCCAGACCTAACATAGACCTAACATGCGTTATCCTCTAACGTATTGATCGTGACCAGGTTTAGCCGACTGTTTCAGTGTGGTATCACATTACTACGTGATCCAAACCAGAAAAAGCGCAGGATCTGACCAACAAGTACGAGAAATATGCAAAAGTATGAGCCTGATGAGAGCAAATCCCAGAGCTAACATAGACATAACATGCATTATCCTCTAAAATTTTGATCGAAACCAGGTTTAATGGACTGTTTCAGTGTGGTACCACATTACTACGTGATCCAAACCAAAAAAAGACCAGAATCGGGCCAACAAGTATGAGAAATATGCGAAAGTATGACCCTGATGAGGGAAAATCCCAGACCTAACCCAGACCTAACATGCGTTATCCTCTAACGTATTGATCGTGACCAGGTTTAGTCGACTGTTTCAGTGTGGTACCACATTACTACGTGATCCAAACCAGTGAAAGCCCAGGATCTGGCCAACAAGAATGAGAAATATGCGAAAGTATGTGCGTGATGAGAGCAAATACCAGACCTAACCTAGACCTAACATGCGTTATCCTCTAAAATATTGATCGAGACCAGGTTTAGTCGACTGTTTCAGTGTGGTACCACATTACTACGTGATCCAAGCCAAAAAAAGCCCATAATCTGGCCATCAAGTATGAGAAATATGCGAAAGTATGAGCCTGATGAGTGCAAATCACAGACCTAACATACACCTAACATGCATTATCCTCTAAAATTTTGATCGAAACCAGGTTTAATGGACTGTTTCAGTGTGGTACCACATTACTACGTGATCCAAACCAGAAAAAGACCAGAATCGGGCCAACAAGTATGAGAAATATGCGAAAGTATGACCCTGATGAGGGAAAATCCCAGACCTAATCCAGACCTACATGCGTTATGCTCTAAAATATTGATCGAGACCAGGTTTAGTCGACTGTTTCAGTGAGGTACCACATTACTACGTGGTCCATACCAGAAAAAGCCCAGGATCTGGCCATCAAGTATGAGAAATATGCGAAAGTATGAGCCTGATGAGTGCAAATCCCAGACCTAACCTAGACCTAACATGCATTATCCTCAAAAATATTGATCGTGACCACGTTTAGTCGACTGTTTCAGTGTGGTACCACATTCCTACGTGATCCAAACTAGAAAAAGGCCAGGATCTGGCAATGAAGTATGAGAAATATGCGAAAGTATGAGCCTGATGAGAGCAAGTCCCAGACCTAACCTAGACCTAACATGAGTTATCCTTTGAAATGTTGGCCCAGACTAGCTTTAATTGACTGTTTCAGTGTGGTACCACATTACCACGTGATCCAAACCAGAAAAAACCCGGGTTCTGTTCAACAAGTATGGGAAGAATGCGAAAGTATGACCCTGATGAGTGCAAATCCAAGGTCTAACCTAGACCTAACATGTGTTATCCTCTAAAATATTGATCGAAACCAGGTTTAATGGTCTGTTTCAGTGTAGTACCACATTACAGCGTGATCCAAACCAAAAAAAGCCCTGAATCTGGCAATCAAGTATGAGAAGCATGCGAAAGTATGAGCCTGATGTGTGCAATCCCAGACCTAACCTAGACCTAACATGTGTTATCCTCTAAAATATTGATCGAGACCAGGTTTAATTTGACTGCTTCAGTGTGGTACCACATAACTACGTGATCCAAACCAGTGAAAGCCCAGTATCTGGCCAACAAGAATGAGATATATGCGAAAGTATGAGCCTGATGGGGGCAAATCACAGACCTAACATAGACCTAACATGCACTATCCTCTAAAATTTTGATCGAAACCAGGCTTAGTCGACTGTTTCAGTGTGGTACCACATTACTGCGTGTTCCAATCCAGAAAAAGCCCAGGATCTGTTCAAGAAGTATGTGATGAATGCGAAAGTATGAGACTGATGAGGGCAAATCCCATACCTAATCCAGACCTAACATGCGTCATCCACTAAAATATTGATCGTGACCAGGCTTAGTCTACTGTTTCAGTGTGGTACCACATTACTACGCGATCCAATCCAGAAAAAGCCCAGAATCTGTCCATCAAGTAAGAGATATATGCGAAAGTATGAGCCTGATGAGGGCAAATCCTAGTCCCAACTCAGACTTAACTTGTGTTATCCTCTAAAATATTGATCGAAACCAGGTTTAGTCGACTGTTTCAGTGTGATACCACATAACCACGTGATCCAAACCTGAAAAAGCCCGGGATCTGGCCAACAAGTATGTGGAAAGTGTGAATGTATGAGCCTGATGAGAGCAAATCCCAGACCTAACATAGACCTGACATGCGTTTTCCTCTAAAATATTGATCAAAACCAGGTTTATTGGACTGTTTCAGTGTGGTACCACATTACTACGCGATCCAATCCAGAAAAAGCCCAGAATCTGGCCATCAAGTAAGAGATATATGCGAAAGTATGAGCCTGATGAGGGCAAATCCTAGTCCCAACTCAGACTTAACTTGTGTTATCCTCTAAAATATTGATCGAAACCAGGTTTAATGGACTGTTTCAGTGTGATACCACACTACCCCGTGATCGAAACGAGAAAAAGCCCGGGATCTGGCGAACAAGTATGCGGAAAATGTGAATGTATAAGCCTGATGAGAGCAAATCCCAGACCTAACATAGACCTAACATGCGTTATCCTGTCAAATATTGATCGAAACCAGGTTTAATGGACTGTTTCAGTGTGGTACCTCATTACTACGTGATCCAAACCAAAAAAAGCCCAGATTCTGGCAATGAAGTATGAGAAATATGCGAAAGTATGAGCCTGATGAGGGCAAATCCCAGACCTAATCCAGACCTAACTAGCGTTATGCTCTAAAATATTGATCGAGACCAGGTTTAGTTAACTGTTTCAGTGTGGTACAACATTACTACGTGGTCCATACCAGAAAAAACCCAGAATCTGGCCATCAAGTATGAGAAATATGCGAAAGTATGGGCCTGATAAGTGCAGATCCCAGAAATAACCTTGACCTAACATGCTTTATCCTCTAAAATATTGACCGAGACCAGGTTTAGTCGGCTGTTTCAGTGTGGTACCACATTACTACGTGATCCAAGCCAGTGAAAGCCCAGGATCTGGCCAACAAGAATGAGAAATATGCGAAAGTATGTGCATGATGAGAGCAAATCCCAGACCTAACCTAGACCTAACATGCGTTATCCTCTAACGTATTGATCGTGACCAGGTTTAGTCGACTGTTTCAGTGTGGTACCACATTACTACGTGATCCAAACCAGAAAAAGCGCAGGATCTGGGCAACAAGTTCGAGAAATATGCAAAAGTATGAGCTTGCTGAGAGCAAATCCCAGAGCTAACCTAGACCTAACATGCGTTATCCTCTAAAATTTTGATCGAAACCAGGTTTAATGGACTGTTTCAGTGTGGTACCACATTACTACGTGATCCAAACCAAAAAAAGACCAGAATCGGGCCAACAAGTATGAGAAATATGCGAAAGTATGACCCTGATGAGGGAAAATCCCAGACCTAATTCAGACCTAGCATGCGTTATCCTCTAAAATATTGATGGAGACCAGGTTTAGTCGACTGTTTCAGTGTGATACCACATTACCACGTGATCCAAACCTGAAAAAGCGCGGGATCTGGCCAACAAGTATGTGGAAAGTGTGAATGTATGAGCCTGATGAGAGCAAATCCCAGACCTAACATAGACCTGACATGCGTTATCCTCTAAAATATTGATCGAAACCAGGTTTATTGGACTGTTTCAGTGTGGTACCACATTACTACGTGATCCAAACCAAAAAAAGCCCAGAATCTGGCCATCATGAATGAGAAATATGCGAATGTATGAGCCTGATGACTGCAAATCCCAACACTAACCTACACCTAACATGCGTTATCCTCTAAAATATTGATCGAGACCAGGTTTAGTCGACTGTTTCAGTGTGGTACCACATTACTACGTGATCCAAGCCAAAAAAAGCCCATAATCTGGCCATCAAGTATGAGAAATGTGCGAAAGTATGACCCTGATGAGGGAAAATCCCAGACCTAACCCAGACCTAACATGCGTCATCCTCTAACGTATTGATCGTGACCAGGTTAAGCCGACTGTTTCAGTGTGGTACCACATTACTACGTGATGCAAACCAAAAAAAGCCCAGAATCTGGCCATCAGGTATGAGAAATATGCTAAAGTATGAGCCTGATGAGCGCAAATCCCAGACCAAACCTAGACCCAACATGCATTATCCTCAAAAATATTGATCGTGACCAGGTTTAGTCGACTGTTTCAGTGTGGTACCACATTACTACGTGATCCAAACCAGTGAAAGCCCAGGATCTGGCCAACAAGAATGAGAAATATGCGAAAGTATGTGCGTGATGAGAGCAAATCCCAGACCTAACCTAGACCTAACATGCGTTATCCTCTAAAATATTGATCGAGACCAGGTTTAGTCGACTGTTTCAGTGTGGTACCACATTACTACGTGATCCAAGCCAAAAAAAGCCCATAATCTGGCCATCAAGTATGAGAAATATGCGAAAGTATGAGCCTGATGAGTGCAAATCACAGACCTAACATACACCTGACATGCATTATCCTCTAAAATCTTGATCGAAACCAGGTTTAATGGACTGTTTCAGTGTGGTACCACATTACTACGTGATCCAAACCAAAAAAAGACCTGAATCGGGCCAACAAGTATGAGAAATATGCGAAAGTATGACCCTGATGAGGGAAAATCCCAGACCTAATCCAGACCTACATGCGTTATGCTCTAAAATATTGATCGAGACCAGGTTTAGTCGACTGTTTCAGTGAGGTACCACATTACAACGTGGTCCAAACCAGTGAAAGCCCAGGATCTGGCCATCAAGTATGAGAAATATGCGAAAGTATGAGCCTGATGAGTGCAAATCCCAGACCTAACCTAGACCTAACATGCATTATCCTCAAAAATATTGATCGTGACCACGTTTAGTCGACTGTTTCAGTGTGGTACCACATTCCTACGTGATCCAAACTAGAAAAAGGCCAGGATCTGGCAATGAAGTATGAGAAATATGCGAAAGTATGAGCCTGATGAGAGCAAGTCCCAGACCTAACCTAGACCTAACATGAGTTATCCTTTGAAATGTTGGCCCAGACTAGCTTTAATTGACTGTTTCAGTGTGGTACCACATTACCACGTGATCCAAACCAGAAAAAACCCGGGTTCTGTTCAACAAGTATGGGAAGAATGCGAAAGTATGACCCTGATGAGTGCAAATCCAAGGTCTAACCTAGACCTAACATGTGTTATCCTCTAAAATATTGATCGAAACCAGGTTTAATGGTCTGTTTCAGTGTAGTACCACATTACAGCGTGATCCAAACCAAAAAAAGCCCAGAATCTGGCAATCAAGTATGAGAAACATGCGAAAGTATGAGCCTGATGTGTGCAATCCCAGACCTAACCTAGACCTAACATGTGTTATCCTCTAAAATATTGATCGAGACCAGGTTTAATTTGACTGCTTCAGTGTGGTACCACATAACTACGTGATCCAAACCAGTGAAAGCCCAGTATCTGGCCAACAAGAATGAGATATATGCGAAAGTATGAGCCTGATGAGGGCAAATCCTAGACCCAACTCAGACTCAACATGTGTTATCCTCTAAAATATTGATCGAAACCAGGTTAAATGGACTGTCTCAGTATGATACCACATTACCACCTGATCGAAACGAGAAAAAGCCCGGGATCTGGCCAATAAGTATGCGGAAAATGTGAATGTATAAGCCTGATGAGAGCAAATCCCGGACCTTACATAGACCTAACATGCGTTATCCCCTAAAATATTGATCGAAACCTGGTTTAGTCGACCGTTTCAGTGTGGTACCACATTACTACGTGGTCCATACCAGAAAAAGCCCAGAATCTGGCCATCAAGTATGAGAAATATGCGAAAGTATGAGCCTGATAGGTGCACATCCCAGAAATAACCTTGACCTAACATGCTTTATCCTCTAAAATATTGACCGAGACCAGGTTTAGTCGACTGTTTCAGTGTGGTACCACATTACTACGTGATCCAAACCAGTGAAAGCCCAGGATCTGGCCAACAAGAATGAGAAATATGCGAAAGTATGTGCATGATGAGAGCAAATCCCACACCTAACCCAGACCTAACATGCGTTATCCTCTAACGTATTGATCGTGACCAGGTTTAGTCGACTGTTTCAGTGTGGTACCACATTACTACGTGATCCAAACCAGAAAAAGCGCAGGATCTGGCCAACAAGTACGAGAAATATGCAAAAGTATGAGCCTGATGAGAGCAAATCCCAGACCTAACCTAGACCTAACATGCGTTATCCTCTAAAATATTGATCGAAACCAGGTTTAATGGACTGCTCCAGTGTGGTACCACATTACTACGTGATCCAAAACAAAAAAAGACCAGAATCTGGCCAACAAGTATGAGAAATATGCGAAAGTATGACCCTGATGAGGGAAAATCCCAGACGTAATCCAGACCTAACATGCGTTATCCTCTAAAATATTGATCGAGACCAGGTTTAGTCGACTCTTTCAGTGTGATACCACATAACCACGTGATCCAAACCTGAAAAAGCCCGGGATCTGGCCAACAAGTATGCGGAAAGTGTGAATGTATGAGCCTGATGAGAGCAAATCCCAGACCTAACATAGACCTGACATGCGTTATCCTCTAAAATATTGATCGAAACCAGGTTTATTGGACAGTTTCTGTGTGGTACCACATTACTACGTGATCCAAACCGAAAAAAGCCCCGAATCTGGCCATCATGAATGAGAAATATGCGAATGTATGAGCCTGATGAGTGCAAATCCCAACCCTAACCTAGACCTAACATGCGTTATCCTCTAAAATATTGAACGAGACCAGGTTTAGTCGACTGTTTCAGTGTGGTACCACATTACTACGTGATCCAAGCCAAAAAAAGCCCAGAATCTGGCCATCAAGTATGAGAAATATGCGAAGGTATGAGCCTGATGAGTGCAAATCACAGACCTAACATAGACCTAACATGCACTATCCTCTAAAATTTTGATCGAAACCAGGCTTAGTCGACTGTTTCAGTGTGGTACCACATTACTGCGTGATCCAATCCAGAAAAAGCCCAGGATCTGTTCAAGAAGTATGTGAAGAATGCGAAAGTATGAGACTGATGAGGGCAAATCCCATACCTAATCCAGACCTAACATGCGTCATCCACTAAAATATTGATCGTGACCAGGCTTAGTCTACTGTTTCAGTGTGGTACCACATTACTACGCGATCCAATCCAGAAAAAGCCCAGAATCTGGCCATCAAGTAAGAGATATATGCGAAAGTATGAGCCTGATGAGGGCAAATCCTAGTCCCAACTCAGACTTAACTTGTGTTATCCTCTAAAATATTGATCGAAACCAGGTTTAGTCGACTGTTTCAGCGTGGTACCATATTACTACGTGGTGCATACCAAAAAAAGCCCAGGATCTGGCCATCAAGCATGAGACATATGCGAAAGTATGAGCCTGATGAGTGCAATCCCAGACGTAACCTAGACCTAACACGTGTTATCCTCTAAAATATTGATCGAGACCAGGTTTAATTTGACTGTTTCAGTGTGGTACCACACTACTATGTGATCCATACCAGAAAAATCCCAGGATCTGTTCAAGAAGTATGTGAAGAATGCGAAAGTGTGAGACTGATGAGGGCAAATCCCATACCTAATCCAGACCTAACATGCGTCATCCACTAAAATATTGATCGTGACCAGGCTTAGTCTACTGTTTCAGTGTGGTACCACATTACTACGCGATCCAATCCAGAAAAAGCCCAGAATCTGGCCATCAAGTAAGAGATATATGCGAAAGTATGAGCCTGATGAGGGCAAATCCTAGTCCCAACTCAGACTTAACTTGTGTTATCCTCTAAAATATTGATCGAAACCAGGTTTATTGGACTGTTTCAGTGTGGTACCACATTACTACGCGATCCAATCCAGAATAAGCCCAGAATCTGGCCATCAAGTAAGAGATATATGCGAAAGTATGAGCCTGATGAGGGCAAATCCTAGTCCCAACTCAGACTTAACTTGTGTTATCCTCTAAAATATTGATCGAAACCAGGTTTAATGGACTGTTTCAGTGTGATACCACACTACCACGTGATCGAAACGAGAAAAAGTCCGGGATCTGGCCAACAAGTATGCGGAAAATGTGAATGTATAAGCCTGACGAGAGCAAATCCCAGAGCTAACCTAGACCTAACATGCGTTATCCTCTAAAATTTTGATCGAAACCGGGTTTAATGGACTGTTTCAGTGTGGTACCACATTACTACGTGATCCAAACCAAAAAAAGACCAGAATGTGGCCAACAAGTATGAGAAATATGCGAAAGTATGACCCTGATGAGGGAAAATCCCAGACCTAATTCAGACCTAACATGCGTTATCCTCTGAAATATTGATCGAGACCACGTTTAGTCGACTGTTTCAGTGTGATACCACATAACCACGTGATCCAAACCTGAAAAAGCCCGGGATCTGGCCAACAAGTATGTGGAAAGTGTGAATGTATGAGCCTGATGAGAGCAAATCCCAGACCTAACATAGACCTGACATGCGTTATCCTCTAAAATATTGATCGAAACCAGGTTTAATGGACTGTTTCAGTGTGATACCACACTACCACGTGATCGAAACGAGAAAAAGCCCGGGATCTGGCGAACAAGTATGCGGAAAATGTGAATGTATAAGCCTGATGAGAGCAAATCCCAGACCTAACATAGACCTGACATGCGTTATCCTCTAAAATATTGATCGAAACCAGGTTTATTGGACTGTTTCAGTGTGGTACCACATTACTACGCGATCCAATCCAGAAAAAGCCCAGAATCTGGCCATCAAGTAAGAGATATATGCGAAAGTATGAGCCTGATGAGGGCAAATCCTAGTCCCAACTCAGACTTAACTTGTGTTATCCTCTAAAATATTGATCGAAACCAGGTTTAATGGACTGTTTCAGTGTGATACCACACTACCACGTGATCGAAACGAGAAAGAGCCCGGGATCTGGCGAACAAGTATGCGGAAAATGTGAATGTATAAGCCTGATGAGAGCAAATCCCAGACCTAACATAGACCTAACATGCGTTATCCTGTCAAATATTGATCGAAACCAGGTTTAATGGACTGTTTCAGTGTGGTACCTCATTACTACGTGATCCAAACCAAAAAAAGCCCAGATTCTGGCAATCAAGTATGAGATATATGCGAAAGTATGAGCCTGATGAGGGCAAATCCCAGACCTAAGCCAGACCTAACTAGCGTTATGCTCTAAAATATTGATCGAGACCAGGTTTAGTCGACTGTTTCAGTGTGGTACAACATTACTACGTGGTCCATACCAGAAAAAACCCAGAATCTGGCCATCAAGTATGAGAAATATGCGAAAGTATGAGCCTGATAAGTGCAGATCCCAGAAATAACCTTGACCTAACATGCTTTATCCTCTAAAATATTGACCGAGACCAGGTTTAGTCGACTGTTTCAGTGTGGTACCACATTACTACGTGATCCAAACCAGTGAAAGCCCAGGATCTGGCCAACAAGAATGAGAAATATGCGAAAGTATGTGCATGATGAGAGCAAATCCCAGACCTAACCTAGACCTAACATGCGTTATCCTCTAACGTATTGATCGTGACCAGGTTTAGTCGACTGTTTCAGTGTGGTACCACATTACTACGTGATCCAAACCAGAAAAAGCGCAGGATCTGGCCATTCAAGTATGCGAAAAATGCGAAAGTATGAGCTAGATGATGGCAAATACCAGACCTAACCCGGTCCTAACCGGTGTTATCCTCTAAAATATTCATCGAAACCAGGTTGAAAAGACTACTTCAGTGTGCCACCACATTAATACGTGATCGTAACGTGAAAAGAACCCAGGATCTGGCCAACAAGTATGCGGAAAATGCGAAAGTATGAGCCAGATGATTGCAAATACCAGAACTAACCCAGACATAACCGGCGTTATCCTCTAAAATATTAATCGCATCCCAGCTTAATTGACTGTGTCGGCGTGGTACCACATTACTACGTGATCCAAACCAGGAAAAGGCCAGCAAGTATGCGAGAAATGCGAAAGTATGAGCCAGATGATTGCAAATATCAGACGTAACCCAGAACTAATCGATGTTATCCTCTAAAATATTGATCGAAAACAGGTATAATTGACTGTTTCAGTGTGGTACCACATTACTACATGATCCAAACCAGAAAAAGCCCAGGATCTGGCACATTCATGTATGCGAAATATGCGAAAGTATGAGCTAGATGAAGGCGAATACCAGACCTAACCCAGACATAACCGGCCTTAGCCTCTAAAATAGTAATCGCAGCCGGGTTTAATTGACAGATTCGTTGTGGTACCACATTACTAGGTGATCCAAACCAGAAAAAGCCCAGGATCTGGCACATTCAAGCATGCGAAATATGTGAAAGTGTGAGCTAGATGAAGGCGAATACCAGACCTAACCCTGACATAACCGGCCTTATCCTCAAAAATATTAATCGCAGCCAGGTTTAATTGACTGCTTCGTGTGGTACCACATTACTAGGTGATCCAAATCAGATTTAGGCCAGGATCTGGTCAACAAGTATGCGAAATATGCGAAAGTATGAGAGAGCTGATTGCAAACACCAAACGTAACCCAGACATAACCTGCGTTATCATCTAAAATATTTTTCGCATCCAGGTTTAATTAACTGTTTCGGCGTGGCACCACACTACTACGTGATCCAAACCAGAAAAAGCCTAGGATCTGGCCAACAAGTATGCGAAAAATGCGAAAGTATGAGCCAGATGATTGCAAATACCAGAACTAACACAGACATAACCGGTGTTATCCTCTAAAATATTCATGGTATCCAGGTTGAGTTGACTATTTCAGTGTGGCACCACATTAATACGTGACCCTAACGAGAAAAGTACCCAGGATCTGGCCAAAAGTACGCGAATTTTGCGAAACTATGAGGTAGATGATTGCAAATGCCAGACGTAACCCAGACCTACCCGGTGATATCCTGTAAAATATTCATCGAATCCAGGTTGAAATGACTATTTGTGTGTGGCTCCACATTAATATGTGATCCTAACGAGAAAAGTACCCAGGATCTGGCCAAAAGTACGCGAATTTTGCGAAACTATGAGGCAGATGATTGCAAATGCCAGACGTAACGCAGACCTACCCGGTGATATCCTGTAAAATATTCATCGATTCCAGGTTGAATTGACTGTTTCAGTGTGGGCACCACATTTCTACATGATCGAAACCAGAAAAAGCCCAGGATCTGGCCAACAAGTATGCGAAATATGCGAAACTACGAGGCAGATGATGGCAAATACCAGACCTAACACAGACATAACCGGCGTTATCCTCTAAAATACTAATCGCAACCAGGTTTTATTGACAGCTTCGGTGTGGTACCACATTACTACGTGATCCAAACCAGAGAAAGCCCAGGATATGGCCATTCAAGTATGCGAAATATGCGAAGGTATGAGCTAGATGATGGCAAATACCAGAACTAACCCGGACATAACCGGCGTTATCCTCTAAAATACTTATCGCAACCAGGTTTAATTGACTGCTTCGGTGTGGTACCACTTTACAACGTGATCCAAACCAGAAATGACCCAGGATCTGGCCAACAAGTATGCGAAAAATGCGAAAGTAAGAGCCAGATCATTGCAAATACCAGACGTAACCCAGACTTACCCGGTGATATCCTGTAAAATATTCATCGAATCCAGGTTGAATTGACTGTTTCAGTGTGGCACCACATTTCAACGTGATCGAAACCAGAAAAAGCCCAGGATCTGGCCATTCAAGTATGCGAAAAATGCGAAAGTATGAGATAGATGATGGCATATACCAGACCTAACCCAGACCTAACCGGTGTTATCCTCTAAAATATTCAACGAATCCAGGTTGAGTTGACAATTTCAGAGTGGCACCGCATTAATACGTGATCCTAACGAGAAAAGAACCCAGGATCTGGCCAAGAAGTATGCGAAATATGCGAAAGTATGCGGCAGATGATTACAAGCACCAGACGTAACCCAGACCTAACCCGTGTTATCCTCCAAAATATTCATCGAATCCAGGTTGAGTTGACTGCTTCGGTGTGGTACCACATTACTACGTGATCCAAACCAGACAAAACCCAGGATCTGCACAACAAGTATGCGAAAAATGCGAAAGTATGTACCAGATGATTGCAAATACCAGAACTAACCCAGACATAACCGGTGTTATCCTCTAAAATATCCATCGAATCCAGGTTGAGTTGACTATTTCAGTGTGGCACCACATTAATCCGTGATCCTAACGAGAAATGAACCCAGGATCTGGCCAAGAAGTAAGCGAAATATGCGAAAGTATGCGGCAGATGATTGCAAACACCAGACGTAACCCAGACCGCCCCGGCGTTATCCTCTCAAATATTAATCGGAATCAGATTCAATTGACACTTTCGGTGTGGTACCACATTACTGGATGATCCAAACCAGAAAAAGGCCAGGATCTGGTCAACAAGTATGCGAAATATGCGAAAGTATGAGACAGATGATTGCAAATACCAGAACTAAACCAGACATAACCGGCGTTATCCTCTAACATATTCATCGAATCCAGGTTGAGTTGACTGCTTCGGTGTGGTACCACATTACTACGTGATCCAATCCAGACAAAACCCAGGATCTGGCCAACAAGTATGCGAAAAATGCGAAAGTATGAGCCAGATGATTGCAAATACCAGAACTAACCCAGACCTAACCGGTGCTATCCTCTAAAATATTTATCGAATCGAGGTTGAGTGGACTATTTCTGTGTGGCACCACATTAATGCGTGATCCTAACCAGAAAGGAACCCAGGATCTGGCCAACGAGCATGCGAAAGATGCGAAAGTATGACGCAGATGATAGCAAATGCCAGACGTAACCCAGACATAACCGGCGTTATCCTCTAAAATATTCATCGAATCCAGGTTGAGTTGACTATTTCAGTGTGGCACCACATTAATACGTGGCCCTAACGAGAAAAGTACCCAGGATCTGGCCAAAATTACGCGAATTATGCGAAACTATGAGGTAGATGATTGCAAATGCCAGATGTAACCCAGACCTACCCGGCGATATCCTGTAAAATATTCATCGAATCCAGGTTGAATTGACTGTTTCAGTGTGACACCACATTCCTACGTGATCGAAACCAGAAAAAGCCCAGGATCTGGCCAATCAAGTATGCGAAAAATGCGAAAGTATGAGATAGATGATGGCATATACCAGACGTAACCCCGACCTAACCTGTGTTATCCTCTAAAATATTCATCGAATCCAGGTTGAGTTGACTGCTTCGGTGTGGTACCACATTACTACGTGATCCAAACCAGACAAAACCCAGGATCTGGTCAACAAGTATGCGAAAAATGCGAAGGTATGAGCCAGATGATGGCATATACCAGACCTAACCCAGACATAACCGGCGTTATCCTCTAAAATATTGATCGAAAACTGGTTTAATTCGCTGTTTCAGTGTGGTACCACTTTACTACGTGATCGAAACCAGAAACAGCCCAGGATCTGGCCATTCAACTATGCGAAAAATGTGAAAGTATGAGATAGATGATGGCATATACCAGACCTAACCCAGACCTAACCGGTGTTATCCTCTAAAATATTCATCGAATCCAGGTTGAATTGACCGTTTCAGTGTGGCACCACAATTCTACGTGCTCGAAACCAGAAAAAGCCCACGATCTGGCCATTCAAGTATGCGAAAAATGCGAAAGTATGAGCCAGATGATTGCAAATATCAGACGTAACCCAGAACTAATCGATGTTATCCTCTAAAATATTGATCGAAAACAGGTATAATTGACTGTTTCAGTGTGGTACCACATTACTACATGATCCAAACCAGAAAAAGCCCAGGATCTGGCACATTGAAGTATGCGAAATATGCGAAAGTATGAGCTAGATGAAGGCGAATACCAGACCTAACCCAGACATAACCGGCCTTATCCTCTAAAATAGTAATCGCAGCCGGGTTTAATTGACAGATTCGTTGTGGTACCACATTACTAGGTGATCCAAACCAGAAAAAGCCCAGGATCTGGCCATTCAAGTATGCGAAAAATGCGAAAGTATGAGTTAGATGATGGCATATACCAGACCTAACCCAGACCTAACCGGTGTTATCCTCTAGAATATTCATCGAATCCAGGTTGAGTTGACAATTTCAGAGTGGCACCGCATTAATACGTGATCCTAACGAGAAAAGAACCCAGGATCTAGCCATTCAAGTATGCGGAAAATGCGAAAGTATGAGATTGATGATGGCATATACCAGACGTAACCCCGACCTAACCTGTGTTATCCTCTAAAATATTCGTCGGATCCAGGTTGAGTTGACTGCTTCGGTGTGGTACCACATTACTACGTGATCCAAACCAGACAAAACCCAGGATCTGCACAATAAGTATGCGAAAAATGCGAAAGTATGAGAGAGATGATGGCATATACCAGACCTAACCGGTGTTATCCTCTAAAATATTCATCGAATCCAGGTTGAGTTGACTATTTCAGTGAGCCACCACATTAATCCGTGATCCTGACGAGAAAAGAACCCAGGATCTGGCCAAGAAGTAAGCGAAATATGCGAAAGTATGCGGCAGATGATTGCAAACACCAGACGTAACCCAGAGATAACCGGCGTTATCCTCTAAAATATTAATCGGAACCAGGTTTAATTGACTGTTTCGGTGTGGTACCACAATTCTACGTGATCCAAACCTGAAAAAACCCAGGATCTGGCCAACAAGTATGCGAAGGATGCGAAAGTATGAGCTAGATGATGGCAAATACCGAACCTAACCCAGACCTAACCGGTGTTATCTTCTAAAATATAGATCGAATCCAGGTTGAATTGACTATTTCAGTGTGGCACCACATTAATACGTGATCCTATCGAAAAATGAACCCAGGATCTGGCCAACAAGTATGCGAAAAATGCGAAAGTATGAGATAGATGATTGCAAATACCAGACGTACCCAGACCTAACCGGTGTTATCGTCTAAAATATTCATCGAATCCATTTTGAGTTGACAATTTCAGTGTGGCACCACATTAATACGTGATCCTAACGAGAAAAGTACCCAGGATCTGGCCAAAAGTACGCGAATTATGCGAAACTATGAGGCAGATAATTGCAAATACCAGACGTAACCCAGACCTACCCGGTGATATCCTGTAAAATATTCATCGAATCCAGGTTGAATTGACTGTTTAAGTGCGGTACCTCTTTTCTACGTGATCCAAACCAGACAAGACCTAGGATCTGGCCAACAAGTATGCGAAAAATGCGAAAGTATGAGCCAGATGATTGCAAATACCAGAATTAATCCAGACATAACCGGCGATTTCGAATGAAACATTAATCGGAACCAGGTTTTATTGACTCTTTCAGTGTGGTACCACACTACTACGTGATCCAAACGAGAAAAAACCCAGGATATGGCACCAAGTATGCGAAAAATGCGAAAGTATGAGGGAGATGATTGCAAATACCAGACGTATCCCAGACATAACCGGCGTTATCCTCTAAAATATTAATCGGAACAAGGTTTAATTGACTGTATCAGTGTGGTACCACATTAACACGTGATCCTTACCAGAAAAAAACCCAGGATCTGGCCAACGAGTATACGAATGATGCGAAAGTATGAGCCAGATGATTGCAAATACCAAAACTAACCCAAACATAACTGCAGTTTACCAACAAAATATTAATCGAATCCAGGTTGATTTGACTATTTCAGTGTGCCACCACATTAATACGTGATCCTAACAAAAAAGAACCCAGGATCTGGCCAACATGTATGAGAAAAATGCGTAAGTATGTGCTAGATGATGGCAAATACCAGACCTAACAGAGACATAACCGGCGTTATCCTCTAAAATATTAATCGGAACCAGGTTTAATTGACTGTTTCGGTGTGGTACCACTTTACTACGTGATTCTAACCTGAGAAAGCCCAGGATATGGCCAACATGTATGAGAAAAATGCGTAAGTATGTGCTAGATGATGGCAAATACCAGACCTAACAGAGACATAACGGCATAATCCTCAAAAATATTAATCCCAACCAGGTTTAAATGACTGTTTCGGTGTGGTACCACTTTACTACGTGATCCAAGCAAGGAAAAACACAGGACCTGAACAACAAGTATGCGAAAATGCGAAAGCTTGAGCCAGATTATTGCAAATACCAGACCTAACACAAACCTAACCGGCGTTATCCCCTAAAATATTAATCACAACCAGGTTGAAATGACTGTTTCGGCGTGGTACCACTTACTACGTGATCCAAACCAGGAAGAACACAGGATCTGACCAACAAGTATGCGAAAAATCCGAAAGTATGGGACAGATTGTTACAAATACCAGACCTAACACAAACCTAACCGGCGTTATCCTCTAAAATATTAGTCGGAACAAGGTTTAATTAACTGTTTCAGTGTGGTACCACTTTACTACGTGATTCTAACCAGAGAAAGCACAGGATATGGCCATTCAAGTATGCGAAAAATGCGAAAGTATGAGCTAGATAATGGCAAATACCACACTTAACCCTGACCTAACCGGTGTTATCCTCTAAAATATTCGTCGAATCCAGGTTGAGTTAACCATTTCAGTGTGGCACCACATTAATACGTGACCCTAACGAGAAAAGTACCCAGGATCTGGCCAAAAGTACGCGAATTATGCGAAAGTATGAGCCAGATTATTGCAAATACCAGACCTAACACAAACCTAACCGGCGTTATCCTCTAAAATATTAATCGGAACCAGGTTTAATTGACGGTTTCGGCGTGGTACCACATTACTACGTGATCCAAATCAGAAGGAACCCAGGATCTGGCCAACAATTATGCAAAAAATGCGAAATTATGAGCCAGATGATTGCATGTACCAGACCGAACACAAACCTGTACGGTGTTATCCTCTAAAGCATTGATCGAATCCTGGTTTGATTGACGGTTTCAGTGTGGTACCACATTACTACGTGATTCAAATCAGAAAAAGCCCAGGATCTGGCCAACAAGAATGAGAAAAATGCGAAAGTATGAGCTAGATGATGGCAAATACCAGACGCAACCCAGATCTAACCGGTTTCATCCTCCAAAATATTGATCGAATCCAGGTTTAATTGACTATTTCAGTGTGGCACCCCACTAGTACGTGATCCTAGCCAGAAAAAAAACCCAGGATCTGGCCAACAAGTAAGCGAAGGATGCGAAAGTATAAGCCAGATGATTGCAAATACCAGAATTAACCTAGACATAACCAGCGTTATTCTCTAAAATATTAATCGGAACAAGGTTTAATTGACTGTTTCAGTCTGGTACCACTTTACTACGTGATCCAAACCAGAAAAAGGACAGGATCTGGCCATTCAAGTATGCGAAGAATGCGAAAGTATGAGGCAGATTATTGCAAATACCAGACATAACCCAGACCTAACCGGTGTGATCATCTAAAATATTGATCGCAACCAGGTTGAAATGACTGTTTCGGTGGGGTACCACATTACTACGTGGTCCAATCCAAAAAAAGCCCGGGATATGGCCATTCAAGTATGCGAAAAATGCGTAAGTATGTGCTAGATGATGGCAAATACCAGATCTAACACAGACATAACCGGCGCTTATCCTCCAAAATATTACTCGGAACCAGGTTTAATTGACTGATACAGTGTGGTACCACATTACTACGTGATTCAAATCAGAAAAAGCCCAGGATCTGCCAACAAGTATGAGAAAAATGCGAAAGTATGAGGCAGATCATTGCAAATACCAGACCTATCCCAGTCATAACCGGCGTTATCCTCAAAAATATTAATCCCAACCAGGTTTAATTGACTGTTTCGGTGTGGTACCACTTTACTACGTGATTCAAACCAGGAAAGACATAGGATCTGACCAACAAGTATGCGAAAAATGCGAAAGTATGAGCCAGATTATTGCTAATGCCAGACCTAACACAAACCAAACCGGCGTTATCCCCTAAAATATTAATCACAACCAGGTTTAAATGACTGTTTCGTTGGGGTACCACATTGCTACGTGATCCAAATCAGAAGAAACCCAGGATCTGGCCAACAAGTATGCGAAAAATGTCGAAAGTATGAGCCAGATGTTTGCAAATACCAGACCTAACCCAGATAGAACCGGCGTTATCCTATAAAATATTAATCTCAACCAGGATTTATTGACTGTTTCAGTGTGGTACCACATTACTACGTGATTCAAATCAGAAAAAGCCCAGGTTCTGGCCAACAAGAATGAGAAAAATGCGAAAGTATGAGGCAGATGATTGCAAATACCAGACCTAACCCAGACATAACCGGGGTTATCCTCCAAAA
The DNA here is from genome assembly GCF_051014445.1 of Colletes latitarsis. NCBI lineage: Eukaryota > Metazoa > Arthropoda > Insecta > Hymenoptera > Colletidae > Colletes > Colletes latitarsis. Next base: position 7,627,254 of record NC_135137.1, read on the forward strand.
TATTGATCGAACCCAGGTTGAATTGACTATTTCAGTGTGGTACTAGTTTAATACGTGATCCTAACCAGAAAAAAAACCAGGATCTGGCCTACAAGTATGCGAAGGATGCGAAAGTATGAGGCAGATGATTGCAGATACCAGAACTAACCCAGACATAACCAGCGTTATTCTCTAAAATATTAATCGGAACAAGGTTTAATTGACTGTTTCAGTGTGGTACCACTTTAGTACGGGATCCAATCCAAAAAAAGCTCGGGTTATGGCCATTCAAGTATGCGAAAAATGCGGAAGTATCAGCTAGATGATGGCAAATACGAGACCTAACCCAGACATAACCGGCGTTATCCTCAAAAATATTAATCCCAACCAGGTTTAATTGACTGATTCGGTGTGGTACCACTTTACTACATGATCCAAACCAGGAAAAACACAGGATCTGACCAACAAGTATGCGAAAAATGCGAAAGTATGAGCCAGATTAGTGCAAATACCAGACCTAACACAAACCTAACCGGCGTTATCCCCTGAAATATTAATCGCAACCAGGTTTAAATGACTGTTTCGGCGTGGTACCACATTACTGCGTGATCCAAATCAGAAGAAGCCCAGGATCTGGCCAACAAGTATGCGAAAAATGCGAAAGTATGAGCCAGATGTTTGCAAATACCAGACCTAACCCAGATATATCCGGCGTTGTCCTATAAAATATTAATCGCAACCAGGTTTAATTGACTGTTTCAGTGTGGTACCACATCGATACGTGATCTTATCCAGAAAAAGACCAAGGATCTGGCCAACAAGTATGCGAAAAATGCGAAAGTATGAGCCAGATGATTACAAATACCAGACCTAACCCAGAGATAACCGGCGTTATCCTCTAAAATATTAATCGGAACAAGGTTTAATTGACTGTTTCAGTCTGGTACCACTTTACTACGTGATCCAAACCAGAAAAAGGACAGGATCTGGCCATTCAAGTATGCGAAGAATGCGAAAGTATGAGGCAGATTATTGCAAATACCAGACGTAACCCAGACCTAATCGGTGTGATCATCTAAAATATTGATCGCAACCAGGTTGAAATGACTGTTTCGGTGGGGTACCACATTACTACGTGGTCCAATCCAAAAAAAGCCCGGGATATGGCCATTCAAGTATGCGAAAAATGCGTAAGTATGTGCTAGATGATGGCAAATACCAGATCTAACACAGACATAACCGGCGCTTATCCTCCAAAATATTACTCGGAACCAGGTTTAATTGACTGATACAGTGTGGTACCACATTACTACGTGATTCAAATCAGAAAAAGCCCAGGATCTGCCAACAAGTATGAGAAAAATGCGAAAGTATGAGGCAGATCATTGCAAATACCAGACCTATCCCAGTCATAACCGGCGTTATCCTCAAAAATATTAATCCCAACCAGGTTTAATTGACTGTTTCGGTGTGGTACCACTTTACTACGTGATTCAAACCAGGAAAGACATAGGATCTGACCAACAAGTATGCGAAAAATGCGAAAGTATGAGCCAGATTATTGCTAATGCCAGACCTAACACAAACCAAACCGGCGTTATCCCCTAAAATATTAATCACAACCAGGTTTAAATGACTGTTTCGTTGGGGTACCACATTACTACGTGATCCAAATCAGAAGAAACCCAGGATCTGGCCAACAAGTATGCGAAAAATGTCGAAAGTATGAGCCAGATGTTTGCAAATACCAGACGTAACCCAGATAGAACCGGCGTTATCCTATAAAATATTAATCTCAACCAGGATTTATTGACTGTTTCAGTGTGGTACCACATTACTACGTGATTCAAATCAGGAAAAGCCCAGGTTCTGGCCAACAAGAATGAGAAAAATGTGAAAGTATGAGGCAGATGATTGCAAATACCAGACCTAACCCAGACATAACCGGGGTTATCCTCCAAAATATTGATCGAACCCAGGTTGAATTGACTATTTCAGTGTGGTACTAGTTTAATACGTGATCCTAACCAGAAAAAAAACCAGGATCTGGCCAACAAGTATGCGAAGGATGCGAAAGTATGAGGCAGATGATTGCAGATACCAGAACTAACCCAGACATAACCAGCGTTATTCTCTAAAATATTATTCGGAACAAGGTTTAATTGACTGTTTCAGTGTGGTACCAGTTTAGTACGGGATCCAATCCAAAAAAAGCTCGGGTTATGGCCATTCAAGTATGCGAAAAATGCGGAAGTATCAGCTAGATGATGGCAAATACGAGACCTAACCCAGACATAACCGGCGTTATCCTCAAAAATATTAATCCCAACCAGGTTTAATTGACTGATTCGGTGTGGTACCACTTTACTACATGATCCAAACCAGGAAAAACACAGGATCTGACCAACAAGTATGCGAAAAATGCGAAAGTATGAGCCAGATTAGTGCAAATACCAGACCTAACACAAACCTAACCGGCGTTATCCCCTGAAATATTAATCGCAACCAGGTTTAAATGACTGTTTCGGCGTGGTACCACATTACTGCGTGATCCAAATCAGAAGAAGCCCAGGATCTGGCCAACAAGTATGCGAAAAATGCGAAAGTATGAGCCAGATGTTTGCAAATACCAGACCTAACCCAGATATATCCGGCGTTGTCCTATAAAATATTAATCGCAACCAGGTTTAATTGACTGTTTCAGTGTGGTACCACATCGATACGTGATCTTATCCAGAAAAAGACCAAGGATCTTGCCAACAAGTATGCGAAAAATGCGAAAGTATGAGCCAGATGATTACAAATACCAGACCTAACCCAGAGATAACCGGCGTTATCCTCTAAAATATTAATCGGAACCAGGTTTAATTGACTGTTTCGGTGTGGTACCACAATTCTACGTGATCCAAACCTGAAAAAACCCAGGATCTGGCCAACAAGTATGCGAAGGATGCGAAAGTATGAGCTAGATGATGGCAAATACCGAACCTAACCCAGACCTAACCGGTGTTATCTTCTAAAATATAGATCGAATCCAGGTTGAATTGACTATTTCAGTGTGGCACCACATTAATACGTGATCCTAACCAGAAAAATCCCAGGATATGGCCTACAAGTATGCGAAAAATGCGAAAGTACGAGCCTGATGATTGCAAATACCACAACTACCCCAGACATAACTGGCGTTATCCTCTAAAATATTGGTCGAAACCAACTTTAGTTGACTATTTCAGTGTGGTACCACATTTCTACGTGATTCAAATCAGAAAAAGCCAAGGATCTGGCCAAGTATACCAAAAATGCGAAAGTATGAGGAAGATGATTCCTAATACCAGACCTAACCCAGACATAACCAGCGTTATCCTCTAAAATATTAATCGCAATCAGGTTTAATTGACTGTTTCAGTGTGGTACCACATTACTACGTGATCCTAACGAGAGAAAAACCCAGGATCTGGCCATTCAAGTATGCGAAAAATGGGAAAGTATGAGCCAGATGGTGGCGAATACCAGACCTAACCCAGACATAACCGGCGTTATCCTCTAAAATATTAATCGCAATCAGGTTTAATTGACTGTTTCAGTGTGGTACCACATTACTGCGTGATCCTAACGAGAGAAAAACCCAGGATCTGACCAACAAGTATGCGAAAAATTCGACAGTATGAGCCAGATTATTGCAAATACCACACCTAACACAAACCTAACCGGCGTTATCCCCTGAAATATTAATCACAACCAGGTTCAAATGACTGCTTCGGCGTGGTACCACATTACTGCGTGATCCAAATCTGAAGAAACCCAGGATCTGGCCAACAAGTATGCGAAAAATGCGAAAGTATGAGACAGATGTTTGCAATTACCAGACCTAACCCGGATATATCCGGCGTTATCCTATAAAATATTGATCGAATCCAGGTTGAGTTGACTATTTTATTGTGGCACCACATTAATACGAGATCCTAACCAGAAAAAACCCAGGATCAGGCCATTCAAGTATGCGAAAAATGCGAAAGTATGAGCCTAATGATTGCAAATACCAGTCGTAACCCAGACCTAACCGGTGTTATCCTCCAAAATATTAATCGGGACAAGGTTTTATTGACTACTTCAGTGTGGTACCACACCAAAAACGTGATCCAAACCAGAAAAAAACCCAGGATCTGGCCAACTAGTATGCGAAAGATGCGAAAGTATGAGGCAGATGGTTGCAAATACAAGACAAAACACAAACCTTACCGTTGTTATCCTCTAAAATACTAATCAAAACCAGGTTTAAATGACTGTTTCAGTATGGTACCACATCACTACGTGACCCATACCAGAAAAAGCCCAGGATCTGGCCATTCAAGTATGCGAAAAATGTGAAAGTACGAGCCTGATGATTGCAAATACCAGACGTAACCCAGCCCTAACCGGTATTATCCTCTAAAATATTAATCGCAACCAGGTTGAAAAGACTGTTTCGGTGTGGTACCACATTAATACGTGATCCTAACCAGAAATAAACCAAGGATCTGGCCAACAAGTATGGGAAAAATGCGAAAGTATGAGCTAGATGATGGCAAATACCAAACCTAACCCAGACCTCACCGGTGTTATCCTCTAAAATACTGATCGAATCCAGGTTTAATTGACTATTTCAGTGTGGCACCACATTAATACGTGATCCTGACCAGAAAAAACCCAGGATCTGACCAACAAGTATGCGAAAAATGCGAAAGTATGAGCCAGATGATTGCAAATACCAGAACTAACCCAGACAAAACCGGTGTTATCCTCTAAAGTCTTGATCAAATCCAGGTTTAATTGACTGCTTCGGTGTGGTACCACATTCCTACGCGATCCAAATCAGAAAAGGCCCAGGATATGGCCATTCAAGTATGCGAAAAGTGCGAAAGTATCAGCTAGATGATGGCAAATACCATACCTAACCCAGACATAGCCGGCGTTATCCTATAAAATAATAATCGCAACCAGGTTTAATTGACTGTTTAAGTGTGGTATCACATTGATACGTGATCTTATCCAGAAAAAGACCAAGGATCTGGCCAACAAGTATGCGAAAAATTCGAAAATATGAGCTAGATGATGGCAAATACCATAACTAACCCAGACATAACCGGCGTTATCCTATAAAATATTAATCGCAACCTGGTTTAATTGACGGTTTCAGTGTGGTACCACACTACTACGTTATTCAAATCAGAAAAAGCGCAGGATCTGGCCAACAAGTATACCAAAAATGCGAAAGTATGAGGAAGATGATTGCAAATACCAGACGTAACCCAGACGTAACCGGTGTTACCCTCTAAAATATTGATCGAACCCAGGTTGATTTGACTATTTCAGTGTGGTACCACTTTAATACGTGATTCTAACCAGACAGAAGCCCAGGATCTGGCCAACAAGTATGCGAAAGATGCGAAAGTATGAGCCAGATGATTGCAAATACCATAACTAACCCAGACCTAACCAGCGTTATCCTCTAAAATATTAATCGGAACAAGGTTTAATTGACTGTGTTAGTGTTGTACCACTTTACTACGTGATCCCAACCAGAAAAAGACAGGATCTGGCCATTCAAGTATGCGAAAAATGCGAAAGTATGAGGCAGATTATTGCAAATACCAGACGCAACCCAGACCTTACCGGTATTATCCTCCAAAATATTAATCGCAACCAGGTTGAAATGACTGTTTCGGTGTGGTACCACATTACTACGTGATCCGAACCAGAAAAAACCCAGGATCTGACCAACAAGTATGCGAAAAATGCGAAAGTATGAGGCAGATGTTTTCAAATACCAGACCTGACCCAGATGTAACCGGCGTTATCCTATAAAATATTAATCGCAACCAGGTTGAATTGACTGTCTCAGTGTGGTACCACATTGATACGTGATCTTATCCACAAAAAGACCAAGGATCTGGCCAACAAGTATGCGAAAAATTCGAAAGTATGAGCTAGATGATGGCAAATACCAAACCTAACCCAGACCTCACCGGTGTTCTCCTCTAAAATACTGATCGAATCTCGGTTGAATTGACAATTTCAGTGTGGCACCACATTAATACGCGATCCTAACCAGAGAAAAAACTAGGATCTGGCCAACAAGTATGCGAAAAATGCGAAAGTATGAGGTAGATGACTGCATATACCAGACGTTACCCAGATATAACCGGTGTTATCCTCTATAGTCTTGATCAAATCCAGGTTTAATTGACTGTTTCGGTGTGGTACCACATTACTACGCGATCCAAATCAGAAAAGGCCCAGGATATGGCCATTCAAGTATGCGAAAAATGCGAAAGTATGAGCTAGATGATGGCAAATACCATACCTAACCCAGACATAACCGGCATTATCCTCTAAAATATTAATGCCAACCAGGTATCATTGACTGTTTCGGTGTGGGACCACATTACTACGTGATCCTGACTAGAAAAAGACTCAGGATCTTGCCAACAAGTATGCGAAAAATGCGAAAGTATGAGCTAGATGATTGCTAATACCAGACGTAACCCAGACCTAACCGGTATTGTCCTCTAAAATATTAATCGCAACCAGGTTTAAATGACGGTTTCGGTGTGGTACCACATTAAAACGTGATCCAAACCAGGAAAAACACAGGATCTGACCAACAAGTATGCGAAAAATGCGAAAGTAGGAGACAGATTATTGCAAATACCAGACCTAACACAAACCTAACAGGCGTTATCCCCTTAAATGTTAATCACAACCAGGTTTAAATGACTGCTTCGGCGTGGTACCACATTACTGCGTGATCCAAATCAGAAGAAACCCAGGATCTGGCCAACAAGTATGCGAAAAATGCGAAAGTATGAGCCAGATGTTTGCAATTACCAGACCTAACCCAGATATATCCGGCGTTATCCTATAAAATATTGATTGAATCCAGGTTGAATTGACTATTTCACTGTGGCACCTCATTAATACGAGATCCTAACCAGAAAAAACCCAGGATCTGGCCATTCAAGTATGCGAAAAATGCGAAAGTATGAGCCTGATGATTGCAAATACCAGAACAATCCCAGACATAACTGTCGTTATCCTATAAAATATTAATCGCAACCAGGTTTAATTGACTGTATCAGTGTGGTACCACATTACTACGTGATTCAAATCAGAAAATGCCCAGGATCTAGCCAACAAGTATACCAAAAATGCGAAAGTATGAGGAAGATGATTGCAAATACCAGACGTAACCCAGACCTAACCGGTGTTATCCTCTATTGTCTTGATCAAATCCATGTTGAATTGACTGTTTCGGTGTGGTACCACATTACTACGCGATCCAAATCAGAAAAGGCCCAGGATCTGGCCATTCAAGTATGCGAAAAATGTGAAAGTATGAGCCTGATGATTGCAAATACCAGAACTAACCCAGACATAACCAGCGTTATCCTCTAAAATATTAATCGGAACAAGGTTTAATTGACCGTTCCAGTGTGCTACCCCTTTACTACGTGATCCAAACCAGAAAAAGGACAGGATCTGGCCATTCAAGTATGCGCAAAATGCGAAAGTATGAGGCAGATTATTGCAAATACCAGACGTAACCCAGACCTAACCGGTATTATCCTCTAAAATATTAATCGCAACCAGGTTGAAATGACTGTTTCGGTGTGGCACCACATTAATACGTGATCCTAACCAGAAATAAACCAAGGATCTGGCCATCAAGTATGCGAAAAATGCGTAAGTATGTGCTAGATGATGGCAAATATCAAACCTAACCCAGACCTCACCGGTGTTATCCTCTAAAAGACTGATCGAATCTAGGTTGAATTGACTATTTCAGTGTGGCACCACATTAATACGTGATCCTGACCAGAAAAAACCCATGATCTGACCAACAAGTATGCGAAAAATGCGAAAGTATGAGCCAGATGATTGCAAATACCAGAACTAACCCAGACATAACCGGTGTTACCCTCTAAAGTCTTGATCAAATCCAGGTTTAATTGACTGTTTCGGTGTGGTACCACATTACTACGCGATCCAAATCAGAAAAGGCCCAGGATCTGACCAACAAGTATGCGAAAAATGCGAAAGTATGAGCCAGATGATTGCAAATACCAGAACTAACCCAGACATAACCGGTGTTACCCTCTAAAGTCTTGATCAGATCCAGGTTTAATTGACTGTTTCGGTGTGGTACCACATTACTACGTGATCCTGACTAGAAAAAAATCAGGATCTTGCCAACAAGTATGCGAAAAATGCGAAAGTTTGAGCCAGATGATTGCAAATACCAGACGTAACACAGACATAACCGGCATCATCCTCTGAAATATTTATCGCAAGCAGGTTGAAATGACTGTTTCGGTGGGATACCACATTACTACGTGATCCAAACCAGAAAAAACCCAGGATCTGACCAACAAGTATGCGAAAAATGCGAAAGTATGACCCAGATTATTGCAAATACCAGACCTAACGACAAACCTAACCGGCGTTATCCTCTAAATTATTAATCGCAACCAGGTTTAATTGACTGTTTAAGTGTGGTATCACATTGATACGTGATCTTATCCAGAAAAAGACCAAGGATCTGGCCAACGAGTATGCGAAAAATTCGAAAGTATGAGCTAGATGATGGCAAATACCAAATCTAACCCAGACCTCACCGGTGTTATCCACTACAATACTGATCGAATCTAGGTTGAATTGACTATTTCAGTATGGCACCACATTAATACGTGATCCTGACCAGAAAAAACCCAGGATCTGACCAACAAGTATGCGAAAAATGCGAAAGTATGAGCCAGATGATTGCAAATATCAAACCTAACCCAGACCTCACCGGTGTTATCCTCTGAAAGACTGATCGAATCTAGGTTGAATTGACTATTTCAGTGTGGCACCACATTAATACGTGATCCTGTCCAGAAAAAACCCAGGATCTGACCAACAAGTATGCGAAAAATGCGAAAGTATGAGCCAGATGATTGCAAATACCAGAACTAACCCAGACATAACCGGTGTTACCCTCTAAAGTCTTGATCAGATCCAGGTTTAATTGACTGTTTCGGTGTGGTACCACATTACTACGCGATCCAAATCAGAAAAGGCCCAGGATATGGCCATTCAAGTATGCGAAAAATGCGAAAGTATGAGCTAGATGATGGCAAATACCATACCTAACCCAGACATAACCGGCGTTATCCTCTAAAATATTAATTCCAACCAGATGTCATTGACTGTTTCGGTGTGGGACCACATAACCACGTGATCCTGACTAGAAAGAAATCAGGATCTTGCCAACAAGTATGCGAAAAATGCGAAAGTTTGAGCCAGATGATTGCAAATACCAGACGTAACACAGACATAACCGGCATCATCCTCTAAAATATTTATCGCAACCAGGTTGAAATGACAGTTTCGGTGGGATACCACATTACTACGTGATCCAAACCAGAAAAAACCCAGGATCTGACCAACAAGTAGGCGAAAAATGCGAAAGTATGACCCAGATTATTGCAAATACCAGACCTAACACAAACCTAACCGGCGTTATCCTGTAAATTATTAATCGCAACCAGGTTTAATTGACTGTTTCAGTGTGGTACCACTTTACTACGTGATCCAAGCCAGGAAAAACACAGGATCTGACCAACAAGTATGCGAAAAATGCGAAAGTATGAGCCAGATGTTTTCAAATACCAGACCTAACCCAGATTTAACCGGCGTTATCCTATAAAATAATAATCGCAACCAGGTTTAATTGACTGTTTAAGTGTGGTATCACATTGATACGTGATCTTATCCAGAAAAAGACCAAGGATCTGGTTAACAAGTATGCGAAAAATTCGAAAATATGAGCTAGATGATGGCAAATACCATAACTAACCCAGACATAACCGGCGTTCCCCTCCAAATTATTAATCGGAACCAGGTTTTATTGACTATTTCAGTGCGGTACCACATTACTACGTGATTCAAATCAGAAAATGCCCAGGATCTGGCCAACGAGAATGAGAAAAATGCGAAAGTATGACGCAGATGATTGCAAATACCAGACCTAACCCAGGCATAATCTGCGTTATCCTATAAAATATTAATCGCAACCAGGTTTAATTGACGGGTTCAGTGTGGTACCACACTACTACGTTATTCAAATCAGAAAAAGCGCAGGATCTGGCCAACAAGCATACCAAAAATGCGGAAGTATGAGGAAGATGATTGCAAATACCAGACGTAACCCAGACGTAACCGGTGTTACCCTCTAAAATATTGATCGAACCCAGGTTGATTTGACTATTTCAGTGTGGTACCATTTTAATACGTGATTCTAACCAGACAGAAGCCCAGGATCTGGCCAACAAGTATGCGAAAGATGCGAAAGTATGAGCCAGATGATTGCAAATACCATAACCAACCCAGACCTAACCAGCGTTATCCTCTAAAATATTAATCGGAACAAGGTTTAATTGACTGTGTTAGTGTTGTACCACTTTACTACGTGATCCCAACCAGAAAAAGGACAGGATCTGGCCATTCAAGTATGCGAAAAATGCGAAAGTATGAGGCAGATTATTGCAAATACCAGACGCAACCCAGACCTCACCGGTATTATCCTCCAAAATATTAATCGCAACCAGGTTGAAATGACTGTTTCGGTGTGGTACCACATTACTACGTGATCCGAACCAGAAATAACCCAGGATCTGACCAACAAGTATGCGAAAAATGCGAAAGTATGAGGCAGATGATTGCAAATACCAGACCTAACACAAACCTAAACGGTGTTATCCTCTAAAGTCTTGATCAAATCCAGGTTCAATTGACTGTTTCGATGTGGTACCACATTACTACGCGATCCAAATCAGAAATGGCCCAGGATCTGGCCATTCAAGTATGCGAAAAATGTGAAAGTATGAGGCAGATGATTGCAAATACCAGACCTAACCCAGACCTAACCGTTGTTATCCTCTATTGTCTTGATCAAATCCATGTCTAATTGACTGTTTCGCCGTGGTACCACATTAATACGTGATCCTAACCAGAAAAAAACCCAGGATCTGGCCAACAAGTATGCGAAAAATGCGAAAGTATGAGCCAGATGTTTTCAAATACCAGACCTGACCCAGATGTAACCGGCGTTATCCTATAAAATATTAATCGCAACCAGGTTGAATTGACTGTTTCAGTGTGGTAGCACATTGATACGTGATCTTATCCACAAAAAGACCAAGGATCTGGCCAACAAGTATGCGAAAAATTCGAAAGTATGAGCTAGATGATGGCAAATACCAAACCTAACCCAGACCTCACCGGTGTTATCCTCTAAAATACTGATCGAATCTCAGTTGAATTGACAATTTCAGTGTGGCACCACATTAATACGCGATCCTAACCAGAAAAAAAACTAGGATCTGGCCAACAAGTATGCGAAAAATGCGAAAGTATGAGGTAGATGACTGCATATACCAGACGTTACCCAGATATAACCGGTGTTATCCTCTATAGTCTTGATCAAATCCAGGTTTAATTGACTGTTTCGGTGTGGTACCACATTACTACGCGATCCAAATCAGAAAAGGCCCAGGATATGGCCATTCAAGTATGCGAGAAATGCGAAAGTATGAGCTAGATGATGGCAAATACCAAACCTAACCCAGACATAACTGGTGTTATCCTCTAAAATATTGATCGAATCCAGGTTGAATTGACTATTTCAGTGTGGCACCGCATTTATACGTGATCCTAACCAGAAAAAGCCCGGCATATGGCCATTCAATTATGCGAAAAATGCGAAAGTATGAGCCAGATGTTTTCAAATACCAGACCTAATCCAGATTTAACCGGCATTATCCTCAAAAATATTAATCCCAACCAGGTTTAATTGACTGCTTCGGTGGGGTACCACTTTACTACGTGATCCAAACCAGAAAAAACCCAGGATCTGACCAACAAGAATGCGAAAAATGTGAAAGTATGAGCCAGATGTTTTCAAATACCAGACCTAACCCAGATTTAACCGGCGTTATCCCCTAAAATATTAATCACAACCAGGTTTAAATGACTGCTTCGGCGTGGTACCACACTACTACGTGATCCATACTAGAAAAAACCCGGGATCTGACCAACAAGTATGCGAAAAATGCGAAAGTATGAGCCAGATGATTGCAAATACCTGAACTAACCCAGACATAACCAGCGTTATCCTCTAAAATATTAATCGCAACAAGGTTTAATTGACTGTTTTAGTGTTGTAACACTTTACTACGTGATCCAAACCAGAAAAAGGACAGGATCTGGCTATTCAAGTATGCGAAAAATGCGAAAGTATGAGCCAGATGATTGCAAATACCAGACCTAACACAAACCTATACGGTGTTATCCTCTAAGGCATAGATCAAATCCTGGTTTAATTGACTGTTTCGGTGTGGTACCACATTCCTACGTGATCCAAACCTGAAAAAGCCTAGGATCTGGCCATTCAAGTATGCGAAAAATGCGAAATTATGAGCTAGATGATGGCAAATACCAGACCTAACCCAGGCATAACCGGCGTTCCCCTCCAAATTATTAATCGGAACCAGGTTTTATTGACTATTTCAGTGCGGTACCACATTACTACGTGATTCAAATCAGAAAAAGCCCAGGATCTGGCCAACGAGAATGAGAAAAATGCGAAAGTATGACGCAGATGTTTGCAAATACCAGACCTAACCCAGGCATAATCTGCGTAATCCTCTAAATTATTAATCGCAACCAGGTTGAAGTGACTGTTTCGGTGGGATACCACATTACTACGTGATCCAAACCAGAAAAAACCCAGGATCTGACCAACAAGTATGCGAAAAATGCGAAAGTATGAGCCAGATGTTTTCAAATACCAGACCTAACCCAGATTTAACCGGCGTTATCCCCTAAAATATTAATCACAACCAGGTTTAAATGACTGCTTCGGCGTGGTACCACACTACTACGTGATCCATACTAGAAAAAACCCGGGATCTGACCAACAAGTATGCGAAAAATGCGAAAGTATGAGCCAGATGATTGCAAATACCTGAACTAACCCAGACATAACCAGCGTTATCCTCTAAAATATTAATCGCAACAAGGTTTAATTGACTGTTTTAGTGTTGTAACACTTTACTACGTGATCCAAACCAGAAAAAGGACAGGATCTGGCTATTCAAGTATGCGAAAAATGCGAAAGTATGAGCCTGAGGATTGCAAATACCAGAACTACCCCAGACATAACTGGCGTTATCCTATAAAATATTAATCCCAACCAGGTTTAATTGACGGTTTCAGTGTGGTACCACACTACTACGTTATTCAAATCAGAAAAAGCGCAGGATATAGCCAACAAGTATACCAAAAATGCGAAAGTATCAGGAAGATGATTGCAAATACCAGACGTAACCCAGACCTAACCGGTATTATCCTCTAAAATATTGATCGAAGCCAGGTTGATTTGACTATTTCAGTGTGGTACCACTTTAATACGTGATTCTAACCAGACAGAAGCCCAGGATCTGGCCAACAAGTATGCGAAAGATGCGAAAGTATGAGGCAGATTATTGCAAATACCAGACGTAGCCCAGACCTAACCGGCGTTATCCTCTAAAATATTAAACGGAACCAGGTTTAATTGACTGTTTCGGTGTGGAACCACATTTCTACGTGATTCAAACCTGAAAAAGCCCAGGATCTGGCCATTCAAGTATGCGAAAAATGCGAAATTATGAGCTAGATAACTGCAAATACCATAACTAACCCAGACATAACCGGCGTTATCCTCTAAAATATTAATCCCAACCAGGTATAATTGACTGTTTCGGTGTGCGACCACAATACTACGTGATCCTGACTAGAAAAAAACTCAGGATCTTGCCTACAAGTATGCGAAAAATGCGAAAGTATGAGCCAGATGATTTCAAATACCAGACCTAACCCAGATTTAACCGGCGTTATCCTATAAAATAATTATCGCAACCAGGTTTAATTGACTGTTTCAGTGTGGCACCACTTTAATACGTGATTCTAACCAGACAGAAACCCAGGATCTGGCCAACAAGTATGCGAAAAATGCGAAAGTATGAGCCAGATGATTGCAAATACCAGACCTAACACAAACCTATACGGTGTTATCCTCTAAAGCATAGATCAAATCCTGGTTTAATTGACTGTTTCGGTGTGGTACCACATTCCTACGTGATCCAAACCTGAAAAAGCCTAGGATCTGGCCATTCAAGTATGCGAAAAATGCGAAATTATGAGCTAGATGATGGCAAATACCAGACCTAACCCAGGCATAACCGGCGTTCCCCTCCAAATTATTAATCGGAACCAGGTTTTATTGACTATTTCAGTGCGGTACCACATTACTACGTGATTCAAATCAGAAAAAGCCCAGGATCTGGCCAACGAGAATGAGAAAAATGCGAAAGTATGACGCAGATGTTTGCAAATACCAGACCTAACCCAGGCATAATCTGCGTAATCCTCTAAATTATTAATCGCAACCAGGTTTAATTGACTGTTTCAGTGTGGTACCACTTTACTTCGTGATCCAAGCCAGGAAAAACACAGGATCTGACCAACAATTATGCGAAAAATGCGAAAGTATGAGCCAGATGTTTTCAAATACCAGACCTAACCCAGATTTAACCGGCATTATCCTCAAAAATATTAATCCCAACCAGGTTTAATTGACTGCTTCGGTGGGGTACCATTTTACTACGTGATCCAAACCAGAAAAAACCCAGGATCTGACCAACAAGTATGCGAAAAATGCGAAAGTATGAGCCAGATGTTTTCAAATACCAGACCTAACCCAGATTTAACCGGCGTTATCCTCAAAAATATTAAACCCAACCAGGTTTAGTTGACTGTTTCGGTGGGGTACCACTTTACTACATGATCCAAGCCAGGAAAAACACAGGATCTGACCAACAAGTATGCGAAAAATGTGAAAGTATGAGCCAGATGTTTTCAAATACCAGACCAAACCTAGATTTAACCGGCGTTATCCTATAAAATAATAATCGCAACCAGGTTTGATTGACTGTTTATGTGTGGTATCACATTGGTACGTGATCTTATCCAGAAAAAGACCGAGGATCTGGCCAACAAGTATGCGAAAAATTCGAAAGTATGAGCTAGATGATGGCAAATACCAAACCTAACCCAGACCTCACCGTTGTTATCCACTACAATACTGATCGAATCTAGATTGAATTGACTATTTCAGTATGGCACCACATTAGTACGTGATCCTAACCAGAAAAAAAACCAGGATCTGGCCAACAAGTATGCGAAAAATGCGAAAGTATGAGGTATGACTGCAAATACCATAACTAACCCAGACATAGCCGGCGTTATCCTCTAAAATATTAATCCCAACCAGGTATAATTGACTGCTTCGGTGTGGGACCACATTACTACGTGATCCTGACCAGAAAAAAACTCAGGATCTTGCCAACAAGTATGCGAAAAATGCGAATGCTTGAGCCAGATGATTGCAAATACCAGACGTAACCATGACCTAACCGGTATTATCCTCTAAAATATTAATCGCAACCAGGTTGAAATGACTGTTTCGGTGTGGTACCACGTTACTACGTGATCCATACTAGAAAAAACCCGGGATCTGACCAACAAGTATGCGAAAAATGCGAAAGTATGAGCCAGATGATTGCAAATACCTGAACTAACCCAGACATAACCAGCGTTATCCTCTAAAATATTAATCGGAACCAGGTTTTATTGACTATTTCAGTGCGGTACTACATTACTACGTTATTCAAATCAGAAAAAGCGCAGGATATAGCCAACAAGTATACCAAAAATGCGAAAGTATCAGGAAGATTCGGCGGTCTGGTGCGACCATGAACGCCCGGCCGCCGAGGGGTGGATACGGGGTCGCGGGCGGTTGCGAGTTGGGGCTCGCAGCCGCCACTAAACACGGACCCGGGACGGATAGCGGCGGGATGGAGTGGCCCCGTCCCGCCGCTATGAGGCAGTGTGTCTACTGGGGGGACCGATTGTCCCCCCGGGGTATGGGCGCGAAAGCGCGGGCACGGGGAGGATACCGGAAGAATGCTTCGAGCGATTCCCGGTATCCTCCCAAAGCGTGCCGAAGGGTCACCGTGGGGTTTTTAGTGGGTAGGTCCCGCGCCTGTCGTTGTACGGGCGCGGGGAATCCCACACACCCCTCCCACCTCTCCCCAAGAAGGTGGGAGGGAGTCTTTCGAAGATTTTCCCCACGACTTAATAAAAAAAGTATCAGGAAGATGATTGCAAATACCAGACCTAACACAAACCTTACCGGCGTTATCCTCTAAATTATTAATCGCAACCAGGTTTAATTGACTGTTTCAGTGTGGTACCACTTTACTACGTGATCCAAACCAGAAAATGACAGGATCTGGCCATTCAAGTAAGCAAAAAATGCGAAAGTATGAGGCAGATTATTGCAAATACCAGACGTAGCCCAGACCTAACCGGTATTATCCTCTAAAATATTAATCGCAACCAGGTTGAAGTGACTGTTTCGGTGGGATACCACATTACTACGTGATCCAAACCAGAAAAAACCCAGGATCTGACCAACAAGTATGCGAAAAATGCGAAAGTATGAGCCACATTATTGCAAATACTAGACCTAACACAAACCCTACCGGCGTTATCCTCTAAATTATTAATCGCAAGCAGGTTTAATTGACTGTTTCAGTGTGGTACCACTTTACTACGTGATCCAAACCAGAAAAAGGACAGGATCTGGCCATTCAAGTATGCGAAAAATGCGAAAGTATGAGGAAGATGACTGCAAATACCAGACGTAACCCAGACCTAACCGGTGTTAGCCTCTAAAATATTGAACGAACCCAGGTTGATTAGACTATTTCAGTGTGGTACGAGTTTAATACGTGATCCTAACCAGAAAAAAACCCAGGTTCTGGCCAACAAGTATGCGAAGGATGCGAAAGTATGAGGCAGATGATTGCAAATACCAGAACTAACCCAGACATAACCAGCGTTATTCTCTAAAATATTAATCGGAACAAGGTTTAATTGACTGTTTCACTGTGGTACCACATTACTACGCGATCCAAATCAGAAAAGGCCCAGGATCTGGCCATTCAAGTATGCGAAAAATGTGAAAGTATGAGCCTGATGATTGCAAATACCAGACGTAACCCAGACATAACCGGTGTTATCCTCTAAAGTATTAATCCCAACCAGGTATAATTGAGTGTTTCGGTGTGGGACCACATTACTACGTGATCCTGACTAGAAAAAACCTCAGGATCTTGCCAACAAGTATGCGAAAAATGCGAAAGTATGAACCAGATGATTGCAAATACCAGACCTAACATAAACCTATACGGTGTTATCCTCTATAGCATTGATCAAATCCTGGTTTGATTGACGGTTTCAGTGTGGTACCACATTACTACGTGATTCAAATCAGAAAAAGCCCAGGATCTGGCCAACAAGAATGAGAAAGATGCGAAAGTATGAGCCAGATGATTACAAATACCAGACCTAACCCAGAGATAACCGGCGTTATCCCCTGAAATATTAATCGGAACCAGGTTTAATTGACTGTTTCGGTGTGGTACCACATTACTACGTGATTCAAATCAGAAAAAGCCCAGGATCTGGCCAACAAGTATGCGAAAAATGCGAAAGTATGAGGTAGATGACTGCATATACCAGACGTATACCAGATATAACCGGTGTTATCCTCTATAGTCTTGATCAAATCGAGGTTTAATTGACTGTTTCGGTGTGGTACCACATTACTACGCGATCCAAATCAGAAAAGGCCCAGGATATGGCCATTCAAGTATGCGAAAAATGCGAAAGTATGAGCTAGATGATGGCATATACCATACTTAACCCAGACATAACCGGCATTATCCTCTAAAATATTAATGCCAGCCAGGTATCATTGACTGTTTCGGTGTGGGACCACATTACTACGTGATCCTGACTAGAAAAAAACTCAGGATCTTGCCTACAAGTATGCGAAAAATGCGAAAGTTTGAGCCATATGATTGCAAATACCAGACGTAACCCTGACCTAACCGGTATTATCCTCTAAAATATTAATCGCAACCAGGTTGAAATCACTGTTTCTGTGTGGTACCATATTACTACGTGATCCTAACCAGAAAAAAAGCGCAGGATCTGGCCAACAAGTATACCAAAAATGCGAAAGTATGAGGAAGATTATTGCAAATACCAGACGTAACCCAGACCTTACCGGTATTATCCTCCAAAATAATAATCGCAACCAGGTTGAAATGACTGTTTCGTTGTGGTACCACACTACTACGTGATCGGAACCAGAAAAAACCCAGGATCTGACCAACAAGTATGTGAAAAATGCGAAAGTATGAGCCAGATGATTGCAAATACCAGACCTAACACAAACCCATACGGTGTTATCCTCCAAAGCATTGATCAAATCCTGGTTTGATTGACGGTTTCAGTGTGGTACCACATTACTACGAGATTCAAATCAGAAAAAGCCCAGGATCTGGCCATCAAGAATGAGAAAAATGCAAAAGCATGAGCCAGATGATTACAAATACCAGACCTAACCCAGAGATAACCGGCGTTATCCTCTAAAATATTAATCGGAACCAGGTTTAATTGACTGTTTCGGTGTGGTACAACTTTACTACGTGATCCAAACCAGAAAAAGCCCGGGATATGGCCATTCAGGTATGCGAAAAATGCGAAAGTATCAGGTAGATGATGGCAAATACCAGACCTAACCCAGACATAACCGGCTTTATCCTCAAAAATATTAATCCCATCCAGGTTTAATTGACTTCTTCGGTGGGGTACCACTTTACTACGTGATCCATGCCAGAAAAGACACAGGATCTGACCAACAAGTATGCCAAAAATGCGAAAGTATGAGCCAGATGTTTTCAAATACCAGACCTAACCCAGATTTAACCGGCGTTATCCTATAAAATAATAATCGCAACCAGGTTTAATTGACTGTTTCAGTGTGGTATCACATTGATACGTGATCTTATCCAGAAAAAGACCAAGGATCTGGCCAACAAGTATGCGAAAAATTCGAAAGTATGAGCTAGATGATGGCAAATGCCAAACCTAACCCAGACCTCACCGGTGTTATCCACTAAAATACTGATCGAATCTAGGTTGAATTGACTATTTCAGTGTGGCACCACATTAATACGTGATCCTAACCAGAAAAAAAACCAGGATCTGGCCAACAAGTATGCGAAAAATGCGAAAGTATGAGGTAGATGACTGCAAATACCATAACTATCCCAGACATAACCGGCGTTATCCTCTAAAATATTAATCCCAACCAGGTTTAATTGACTGTTTCGGTGTGGTACCACATTTCTACGTGATCCAAACCTGAAAAAGCCCAGGATCTGGCCATTCAAGCATGCAAAAAATGCGAAATTATGAGCTAGATGATGGCACATACCAGACCTAACCCAGGCATAACCGGCGTTCCCCTCTAAATTATTAATCGGAACCAGGTTTTATTGGCTATTTCAGTGCGGTACCACATTACTACGTGATTCAAATCAGAAAAAGCCCAGGATCTGGCCAACGAGAATGAGAAAAATGCGAAAGTATGACCCGGATGATTGCAAATACCAGACGTAACCCTGACCTAACCGGTATTATCCTCTAAAATATTAATCGCAACCAGGTTGAAATCACTGTTTCTGTGTGGTACCATATTACTACGTGATCGTAACCAGAAAAAAAACCAGGATCTGGCCAACATGTATGCGAAAAATGCGAAAGTATGAGGTAGATGACTGCAAATACCATAACTAACCCAGACATAACCGGCGTCATCCTCTAAAATATTAATCCCAACCAGGTATAATTGACTGTTTCGGTGTGGGACCACATTACTACGTGATCCTGACCAGAAAAAAACTCAGGATCTTGCCAACAAGTATGCGAAAAATGCGAAAGTATGAGGCATATTATTGCAAATACCAGACGTAACCCAGACCATACCGGTATTATCCTCCAAAATATTAATCGCAACCAGGTTGAAATGACTGTTTCGGTGTGGTACCACATTACTACGTGATCCGAACCAGAAAAAACCCAGGATCTGACCAACAAGTATGCGAAAAATGCGAAAGTATGAGCCAGATGATTGCAAATACCAGACCTAACACAAACCTATACGGTGTTATCCTCTAAAGCATAGATCAAATCCTGGTTTAATTGACTGTTTCGGTGTGGTACCACATTCCTACGTGATCCAAACCTGAAAAAGCCCAGGATCTGGCCATTCAAGTATGCGAAAAATGCGAAATTATGAGCTAGATGAGGGCAAATACCAGACCTAACACAGACATAACCGGCGTTCCCCTCCAAATTATTAATCGGAACCAGGTTTTATTGACTATTTCAGTGCGGTTCCACATTACTACGTGATTCAAATCAGAAAAAGCCCAGGATCTGGCCAACGAGAATGGGAGAAATGCGAAAGTATGACCCAGATGATTGCAAATACCAGACCTAACCCAGGCATAATCTGCGTAATCCTCTAAATTATTAATCGCAAGCAGGTCTAATTGACTGTTTCAGTGTGGTACCACTTTACTTCGTGATCCAAGCCAGGAAAAACACAGGATCTGACCAACAAGTATGCGAAAAATGCGAAAGTATGAGCCAGATGTTTTCAAATACCAGACCTAACCCAGATTTAACCGGCGTTATCCTATAAAATAATAATCGCAACCAGGTTTGATTGACTGTTTAAGTGTGGTATCACATTGGTACGTGATCTTATCCAGAAAAAGTCCAAGGATCTGGCCAACAAGTATGCGAAAAATGCGAAATTATGAGTTAGATAACTGCAAATACCATAACTAACCCAGACATAACCGGCGTTATCCTCTAAAATATTAATCCTAACCAGGTATAATTGACTGTTCCGATGTGGGACCACATTACTACGTGATCCTGACTAGAAAAAAACTCAGGATCTTGCCAACAAGTATGCGAAAAATGCGAAAGTTTGAGCCAGATAATTGCAAATACCAGACCTAACCCAGGCATAACCGGCGTTCCCCGTAAATTATTAATCGGAACCAGGTTTTATTGACTATTTCAGTGCGGTACCACATTACTACGTTATTCAAATCAGAAAAAGCCCAGGATCTGGCCAACGAGAATGGGAAAAATGCGAAAGTATGAGGCAGATGATTGCAAATACCAGACCTAACCCAGGCATAATCTGCGTAATCCTCTAAATTATTAACCGCAACCAGGTTTAATTGACTGTTTCGGTGTGGTACCACATTACTGCGCGATCCAAATCAGAAAAGGCCCGGGATATGGCCATTCAAGTATGCGAAAAATGTGAAAGTATGAGCCTGATGACTGCAAATACCAGACGTAACCCTGACCTAACCGGTATTATCCTCCAAAATAATAATCGCAACCAGGTTGAAATGACTGTTTCGGTGTGGTACCACACTACTACGTGATCCGAACCAGAAAAAACCCAGGATCTGACCAACAAGTATGCGAAAAATGCGAAAGTATGAGCCAGATGATTGCAAATACCAGACCTAACACAAACCCATACGGTGTTATCCTCTAAAGCATTGATCAAATCCTGGTTTGATTGACGGTTTCAGTGTGGTACCACATTACTACGTGATTCAAATCAGAAAAAGCCCAGGATCTGGCCAACAAATATGCGAAAAATGCGAAAGTTTGAGCCAGATGATTGCAAATACCAGACGTAACCCAGACATAACCGGCGTCATCCTCTAAAATATTAATCCCAACCAGGTATAATTGACTGTTTCGGTGTGGGACCACATTACTACGTGATCCTGACTAGAAAAAAACTCAGGATCTTGCCAACAAGTATGCGAAAAATGCGAAAGTTTGAGCCAGATGATTACAAATACCAGACCTAACCCAGAGATAACCGGCGTTATCCTCTAAAATATTAATCGCAACCAGGTTGAAATGACTGTTTCGGTGGGCTACCACATTACTACGTGATCCAAACCAGGAATAACCCAGGATCTCACCAACAAGTATGCGAAAAATGCGAAAGTATCAGGTAGATGATGGCAAATACCAGACCTAACCCAGACATAACCGGCTTTATCCTCAAAAATATTAATCCCATCCAGGTTTAATTGACTGTTTCGGTGGGGTACCACTTTACTACGTGATCCAACCCAGAAAAAACACAGGATCTGACCAACTAGTATGTGAAAAATGCGAAAGTATGAGCCAGATGTTTTCAAATACCAGACCCAACCCAGATTTAACCGGCGTTATCCTATAAAATAATAATCGCAACCAGGTTTAATTGACTGTTTCAGTGTGGTATCACATTGATACGTGATCTTATCCAGAATGAGACCAAGGATCTGGCCAACAAGTATGCGAAAAATTCGAAAGTATGAGCTAGATGATGGCAAATGCCAAACCTAACCCAGACCTCACCGGTGTTATCCACTAAAATACTGATCGAATCTAGGTTGAATTGACTATTTCAGTGTGGCACCACATTAATACGTGATCCTAACCAGAAAAAAAACCAGGATCTGGCCAACAAGTATGCGTAAAATGCGAAAGTATGGGCCAGATGATTGCAAATACCAGAACTAACCCAGACATAACTAGCGTTATCCTCTAAAATACTATTCGGAACCAGCTTCTATTGACTGTTTCAGTGTGGTACCACATTACTACGTGATTCAAACCAGAAAATGCCCAGGATCTGGCCAACAAGTATGCGAAAAATACGAAATCACGAGCCAGATGAGGGCAAATCCCTGACCCAACCGAGACATAACCGGCGTTAGCCTCTAAAATATTAATCGCAACCAGGTTCAATTGACTGTCTCGGTGTGGTCCCACATTACTACGTGATCCAAGCTAGAAAAAGCCCAGGGTCCGACCAACAAGTATGCGAAAAATGCGAAAGTACGAGCCAGATGAGGGCAAATACCAGACCTAACCCAGACATAACCGGCGTTATCCTCTAAAACATTAATCAAACCAGGTTTAATTGACTGCTTCAATGTGGTCCCACATTACTACTTGGTCCAAGCCAGAAAAAGGCCAGGATCTGGCCAACAAGTATGCGAAAAATGCGAAGGTACGGGCCAGATCAGGGCAAATACCAGACCTAACCCAGACATAACCGGCGTTATCCTCTAAAATATTAATCGGAACCAGCTTTTATTGACTGTTTCAGTGTGGTACCACATTACTACCTGAACCAAACCAGAGAAAGCCCAGTGTCTGGCCAACAAGTATGCGAAGAATGCGAAAGTACGAGCCAGATGAGGGCAAATACCAGACCTAACCCAGACATAACCGGCGTTATCCTCTAAAATATTAATCGCAACCAGGATTAATTGACTGTTTCAGTGTGGTACCACTTTACTACGTGATCCAACCCAGAAAAAACACAGGATCTGGCCAACGAGAATGAGAAAAATGCGAATGTATGAGGCAGATGATTGCAAATACCAGACCTAACCCAGGCATAATCTGCGTAGTCCTCTAAATTATTAATCGCAACCAGGTTTAATTGACTGTTTCAGTGTGGTACCACTGTACGACGTGATCCAAACCAGAACAAGGACAGGATCTGGCCAACAAATATGCGAATAATGCGAAAGTATGAAGTAGATGATTGCAAATACCATAACTAACCCAGACATAACCGGCGTCATCCTCTAAAATATTAATCCCAACCAGGTATAATTGACTGTTTCGGTGTGGGACCACATTACTACGTGATCCTGACTAGAAAAAAACTCAGGATCTTGCCAACAAATATGCGAAAAATGCGAAAGTTTGAGCCAGATGATTGCAAATACCAGACGTAACCCTGACCTAACCGGTATTATCCTCCAAAATAATAATCGCAACCAGGTTGAAATGACTGTTTCGGTGTGGTACCACACTACTACGTGATCCGAACCAGAAAAAACCCAGGATCTGACCAACAAGTATGCGAAAAATGCGAAAGTATGAGCCAGATGATTGCAAATACCAGACCTAACACAAACCCATACGGTGTTATCCTCTAAAGCATTGATCAAATCCTGGTTTGATTGACGGTTTCAGTGTGGTACCACATTACTACGTGATTCAAATCAGAAAAAGCCCAGGATCTGGCCAACAAATATGCGAAAAATGCGAAAGTTTGAGCCAGATGATTGCAAATACCAGACGTAACCCAGACATAACCGGCGTCATCCTCTAAAATATTAATCCCAACCAGGTATAATTGACTGTTTCAGTGTGGTATCACATTGATACGTGATCTTATCCAGAAAAAGACCAAGGATCTGGCCAACAAGTATGCGAAAAATTCGAAAGTATGAGCTAGATGATGGCAAATGCCAAACCTAACCCAGACCTCACCGGTGTTATCCACTAAAATACTGATCGAATCTAGGTTGAATTGACTATTTCAGTGTGGCACCACATTAATACGTGATCCTAACCAGAAAAAAAACCAGGATCTGGCCAACAAGTATGCGAAAAATGCGAAAGTATGAGGTAGATGACTGCAAATACCATAACTATCCCAGACATAACCGGCGTTATCCTCTAAAATATTAATCCCAACCAGGTTTAATTGACTGTTTCGGTGTGGTACCACATTTCTACGTGATCCAAACCTGAAAAAGCCCAGGATCTGGCCATTCAAGCATGCAAAAAATGCGAAATTATGAGCTAGATGATGGCACATACCAGACCTAACCCAGGCATAACCGGCGTTCCCCTCTAAATTATTAATCGGAACCAGGTTTTATTGGCTATTTCAGTGCGGTACCACATTACTACGTGATTCAAATCAGAAAAAGCCCAGGATCTGGCCAACGAGAATGAGAAAAATGCGAAAGTATGACCCGGATGATTGCAAATACCAGACGTAACCCTGACCTAACCGGTATTATCCTCTAAAATATTAATCGCAACCAGGTTGAAATCACTGTTTCTGTGTGGTACCATATTACTACGTGATCGTAACCAGAAAAAAAACCAGGATCTGGCCAACATGTATGCGAAAAATGCGAAAGTATGAGGTAGATGACTGCAAATACCATAACTAACCCAGACATAACCGGCGTCATCCTCTAAAATATTAATCCCAACCAGGTATAATTGACTGTTTCGGTGTGGGACCACATTACTACGTGATCCTGACCAGAAAAAAACTCAGGATCTTGCCAACAAGTATGCGAAAAATGCGAAAGTATGAGGCATATTATTGCAAATACCAGACGTAACCCAGACCATACCGGTATTATCCTCCAAAATATTAATCGCAACCAGGTTGAAATGACTGTTTCGGTGTGGTACCACATTACTACGTGATCCGAACCAGAAAAAACCCAGGATCTGACCAACAAGTATGCGAAAAATGCGAAAGTATGAGCCAGATGATTGCAAATACCAGACCTAACACAAACCTATACGGTGTTATCCTCTAAAGCATAGATCAAATCCTGGTTTAATTGACTGTTTCGGTGTGGTACCACATTCCTACGTGATCCAAACCTGAAAAAGCCCAGGATCTGGCCATTCAAGTATGCGAAAAATGCGAAATTATGAGCTAGATGAGGGCAAATACCAGACCTAACACAGACATAACCGGCGTTCCCCTCCAAATTATTAATCGGAACCAGGTTTTATTGACTATTTCAGTGCGGTTCCACATTACTACGTGATTCAAATCAGAAAAAGCCCAGGATCTGGCCAACGAGAATGGGAGAAATGCGAAAGTATGACCCAGATGATTGCAAATACCAGACCTAACCCAGGCATAATCTGCGTAATCCTCTAAATTATTAATCGCAAGCAGGTCTAATTGACTGTTTCAGTGTGGTACCACTTTACTTCGTGATCCAAGCCAGGAAAAACACAGGATCTGACCAACAAGTATGCGAAAAATGCGAAAGTATGAGCCAGATGTTTTCAAATACCAGACCTAACCCAGATTTAACCGGCGTTATCCTATAAAATAATAATCGCAACCAGGTTTGATTGACTGTTTAAGTGTGGTATCACATTGGTACGTGATCTTATCCAGAAAAAGTCCAAGGATCTGGCCAACAAGTATGCGAAAAATGCGAAATTATGAGTTAGATAACTGCAAATACCATAACTAACCCAGACATAACCGGCGTTATCCTCTAAAATATTAATCCTAACCAGGTATAATTGACTGTTCCGATGTGGGACCACATTACTACGTGATCCTGACTAGAAAAAAACTCAGGATCTTGCCAACAAGTATGCGAAAAATGCGAAAGTTTGAGCCAGATAATTGCAAATACCAGACCTAACCCAGGCATAACCGGCGTTCCCCGTAAATTATTAATCGGAACCAGGTTTTATTGACTATTTCAGTGCGGTACCACATTACTACGTTATTCAAATCAGAAAAAGCCCAGGATCTGGCCAACGAGAATGGGAAAAATGCGAAAGTATGAGGCAGATGATTGCAAATACCAGACCTAACCCAGGCATAATCTGCGTAATCCTCTAAATTATTAACCGCAACCAGGTTTAATTGACTGTTTCGGTGTGGTACCACATTACTGCGCGATCCAAATCAGAAAAGGCCCGGGATATGGCCATTCAAGTATGCGAAAAATGTGAAAGTATGAGCCTGATGACTGCAAATACCAGACGTAACCCTGACCTAACCGGTATTATCCTCCAAAATAATAATCGCAACCAGGTTGAAATGACTGTTTCGGTGTGGTACCACACTACTACGTGATCCGAACCAGAAAAAACCCAGGATCTGGCCAACAAATATGCGAAAAATGCGAAAGTTTGAGCCAGATGATTGCAAATACCAGACGTAACCCAGACATAACCGGCGTCATCCTCTAAAATATTAATCCCAACCAGGTATAATTGACTGTTTCGGTGTGGGACCACATTACTACGTGATCCTGACTAGAAAAAAACTCAGGATCTTGCCAACAAGTATGCGAAAAATGCGAAAGTTTGAGCCAGATGATTACAAATACCAGACCTAACCCAGAGATAACCGGCGTTATCCTCTAAAATATTAATCGCAACCAGGTTGAAATGACTGTTTCGGTGGGCTACCACATTACTACGTGATCCAAACCAGGAATAACCCAGGATCTCACCAACAAGTATGCGAAAAATGCGAAAGTATCAGGTAGATGATGGCAAATACCAGACCTAACCCAGACATAACCGGCTTTATCCTCAAAAATATTAATCCCATCCAGGTTTAATTGACTGTTTCGGTGGGGTACCACTTTACTACGTGATCCAACCCAGAAAAAACACAGGATCTGACCAACTAGTATGTGAAAAATGCGAAAGTATGAGCCAGATGTTTTCAAATACCAGACCCAACCCAGATTTAACCGGCGTTATCCTATAAAATAATAATCGCAACCAGGTTTAATTGACTGTTTCAGTGTGGTATCACATTGATACGTGATCTTATCCAGAATGAGACCAAGGATCTGGCCAACAAGTATGCGAAAAATTCGAAA
Source organism: Colletes latitarsis (assembly GCF_051014445.1). Taxonomy (NCBI): domain Eukaryota; kingdom Metazoa; phylum Arthropoda; class Insecta; order Hymenoptera; family Colletidae; genus Colletes; species Colletes latitarsis. Next base: position 7,654,796 of record NC_135137.1, read on the forward strand.
GTATGAGCTAGATGATGGCAAATGCCAAACCTAACCCAGACCTCACCGGTGTTATCCACTAAAATACTGATCGAATCTAGGTTGAATTGACTATTTCAGTGTGGCACCACATTAATACGTGATCCTAACCAGAAAAAAAACCAGGATCTGGCCAACAAGTATGCGTAAAATGCGAAAGTATGGGCCAGATGATTGCAAATACCAGAACTAACCCAGACATAACTAGCGTTATCCTCTAAAATACTATTCGGAACCAGCTTCTATTGACTGTTTCAGTGTGGTACCACATTACTACGTGATTCAAACCAGAAAATGCCCAGGATCTGGCCAACAAGTATGCGAAAAATACGAAATCACGAGCCAGATGAGGGCAAATCCCTGACCCAACCGAGACATAACCGGCGTTAGCCTCTAAAATATTAATCGCAACCAGGTTCAATTGACTGTCTCGGTGTGGTCCCACATTACTACGTGATCCAAGCTAGAAAAAGCCCAGGGTCCGACCAACAAGTATGCGAAAAATGCGAAAGTACGAGCCAGATGAGGGCAAATACCAGACCTAACCCAGACATAACCGGCGTTATCCTCTAAAACATTAATCAAACCAGGTTTAATTGACTGCTTCAATGTGGTCCCACATTACTACTTGGTCCAAGCCAGAAAAAGGCCAGGATCTGGCCAACAAGTATGCGAAAAATGCGAAGGTACGGGCCAGATCAGGGCAAATACCAGACCTAACCCAGACATAACCGGCGTTATCCTCTAAAATATTAATCGGAACCAGCTTTTATTGACTGTTTCAGTGTGGTACCACATTACTACCTGAACCAAACCAGAGAAAGCCCAGTGTCTGGCCAACAAGTATGCGAAGAATGCGAAAGTACGAGCCAGATGAGGGCAAATACCAGACCTAACCCAGACATAACCGGCGTTATCCTCTAAAATATTAATCGCAACCAGGATTAATTGACTGTTTCAGTGTGGTACCACTTTACTACGTGATCCAACCCAGAAAAAACACAGGATCTGGCCAACGAGAATGAGAAAAATGCGAATGTATGAGGCAGATGATTGCAAATACCAGACCTAACCCAGGCATAATCTGCGTAGTCCTCTAAATTATTAATCGCAACCAGGTTTAATTGACTGTTTCAGTGTGGTACCACTGTACGACGTGATCCAAACCAGAACAAGGACAGGATCTGGCCAACAAATATGCGAATAATGCGAAAGTATGAAGTAGATGATTGCAAATACCATAACTAACCCAGACATAACCGGCGTCATCCTCTAAAATATTAATCCCAACCAGGTATAATTGACTGTTTCGGTGTGGGACCACATTACTACGTGATCCTGACTAGAAAAAAACTCAGGATCTTGCCAACAAATATGCGAAAAATGCGAAAGTTTGAGCCAGATGATTGCAAATACCAGACGTAACCCTGACCTAACCGGTATTATCCTCCAAAATAATAATCGCAACCAGGTTGAAATGACTGTTTCGGTGTGGTACCACACTACTACGTGATCCGAACCAGAAAAAACCCAGGATCTGACCAACAAGTATGCGAAAAATGCGAAAGTATGAGCCAGATGATTGCAAATACCAGACCTAACACAAACCCATACGGTGTTATCCTCTAAAGCATTGATCAAATCCTGGTTTGATTGACGGTTTCAGTGTGGTACCACATTACTACGTGATTCAAATCAGAAAAAGCCCAGGATCTGGCCAACAAATATGCGAAAAATGCGAAAGTTTGAGCCAGATGATTGCAAATACCAGACGTAACCCAGACATAACCGGCGTCATCCTCTAAAATATTAATCCCAACCAGGTATAATTGACTGTTTCGGTGTGGGACCACATTACTACGTGATCCTGACTAGAAAAAAACTCAGGATCTTGCCAACAAGTATGCGAAAAATGCGAAAGTTTGAGCCAGATGATTACAAATACCAGACCTAACCCAGAGATAACCGGCGTTATCCTCTAAAATATTAATCGCAACCAGGTTGAAATGACTGTTTCGGTGGGCTACCACATTACTACGTGATCCAAACCAGGAATAACCCAGGATCTCACCAACAAGTATGCGAAAAATGCGAAAGAATCAGGTAGATCATGGCAAATGCCAAACCTAACCCAGACCTCACCGGTGTTATCCACTAAAATACTGATCGAATCTAGGTTGAATTGACTATTTCAGTGTGGCACCACATTACTACGTGATTCAAACCAGAAAATGCCCAGGATCTGGCCAACAAGTATGCGAAAAATACGAAATCACGAGCCAGATGAGGGCAAATCCCTGACCCAACCGAGACATAACCGGCGTTAGCCTCTAAAATATTAATCGCAACCAGGTTCAATTGACTGTCTCGGTGTGGTCCCACATTACTACGTGATCCAAGCTAGAAAAAGCCCAGGGTCCGGCCAACAAGTATGCGAAAAATGCGAAAGTACGAGCCAGATGAGGGCAAATACCAGACCTAACCCAGACATAACCGGCGTTATCCTCTAAAACATTAATCAAACCAGGTTTAATTGACTGCTTCAATGTGGTCCCACATTACTACTTGGTCCAAGCCAGAAAAAGGCCAGGATCTGGCCAACAAGTATGCGAAAAATGCGAAGGTACGGGCCAGATCAGGGCAAATACCAGACCTAACCCAGACATAACCGGCGTTATCCTCTAAAATATTAATCGGAACCAGCTTTTATTGACTGTTTCAGTGTGGTACCACATTACTACCTGAACCAAACCAGAGAAAGCCCAGGGTCTGGCCAACAAGTATGCGAAGAATGCGAAAGTACGAGCCAGATGAGGGCAAATACCAGACCTAACCCAGACATAACCGGCGTTATCCTCTAAAATATTAATCGCAACCAGGATTAATTGACTGTTTCAGTGTGGTACCACATTACTACGTGGCCCAAGCCAGAAAAGCCAGAATCTGGCCAACAACTATGCGAAAAATGCGAAGGTACCAGGCAGATGAGGGCAAATACCAGAACTATCCCAGACATAACCAGCGTTATCCTCTAAAATACTATTCGGAACCAGCTTCTATTGACTGTTTCAGTGTGGTACCACATTACTACATGATCCAAACCAGAAGAAGGCCAGGATCTGGCCAACAAGTATGCGAAAAATGCGAAGATACGAGCCAGATCAGGGCAAATACCAGACCTAACCCAGACATAACCGGCGTTATCCTCTAAAATATTAATCGGAACCAGCTTTTATTGACTGTTTCAGTGTGGTACCACATTACTACCTGAACCAAACCAGAGAAAGCCCAGGGTCTGGCGAACAAGTATGCGAAAAATGCGAAAGTACGAGCCAGATGAGGGCAAATACCAGACCTAACCCAGACATAACCGGCGTTATCCTCTAAAATATTAATCGCAACCAGGATTAATTGTCTGTTTCAGTGTGGTACCACATTACTACGTGGCCCAAGCCAGAAAAAGCCACGATCTGGCCAACAACTATGCGAAAAATGCGAAGGTACGAGCCAGATGAGGGCAAATACCAGACCTAACCCAGACATAACCAGCGTTATCCTCTAAAATACTATTCGGAACCAGCTTCTATTGACTGTTTCAGTGTGGTACCACATTACTACATGATCCAAACCAGAAGAAGGCCAGGATCTGGTCAACAAGTATGCGAGAAATGCGAAAGTACGAGCCAGATGAGGGCAAATACCAGACCTAACCCAGACATAACCGGCGTTATCCTCTAAAATATTAATCGCAACCAGGTTTAATTGACTCTTTCGGTGTGGAACCTCATTACTACGGGTTCCAAGCCAGAAAAAACCCAGGATCTGGACAACAAATATGCGAAACACGCGAAAGTATGGGCCAGATGATTGCAAATACCAGAACTATCCCAGACATAACCAGCGTTATCCTCTAAAATACTATTCGGAACCAGCTTCTATTGACTGTTTCAGTGTGGTACCACATTACTACATGATCCAAACCAGAAGAAGGCCAGGATCTGGTCAACAAGTATGCGAGAAATGCGAAAGTACGAGCCAGATGAGGGCAAATACCAGAACTAACCCAGACATAACCAGAGTTATCCTCTAAAATACTAATCGAAACCAGCTTCTATTGACTGTTCCTGTGTGGAAACCCATTACTACGTGATCCAAGCTAGAAAAAGCCCGGGGTCCGGCCAACAAGTATGCGAAAAATGCGAAAGTACGAACCAGATGAGGGCAAATACCAGACCTAACCCAGACAAAACCGGCGTTATCCTCTAAAACATTAATCAAACCAGGTTTAATTGACTGTTTCAGTGTGGTCTCACATTACTACTTGGTCCAAGCCAGAAAAAGGCCAGGATCTGGCCAACAAGTATGCCAAAAATGCGAAGGTACGAGCCAGATGAGGGCAAATACCAGACCTAACCCAGACATAACCGGCGTTATCCTCTAAAATATTAATCGCAACCAGGTTTAATTGACTCTTTCGGTGTGGAACCTCATTACTACGGGTTCCAAGCCAGAAAAAACCCAGGATCTGGACAACAAATATGCGAAACACGCGAAAGTATGGGCCAGATGATTGCAAATACCAGAACTAACCCAGACATAACTAGCGTTATCCGCTAAAATACTATTCGGAACCAGCTTCTATTGACTGTTTCAGTGTGGTACCACATTACTACGTGATCCAAACCAGAAAAAGCCAAGGATCTGGCCAACAAGTATGCGAAAAATGCGAAAGTATTGGCAAGATGATTGCAAATACTTGAACAAATCCAGACATAACTAGCGTTATTCTCTAAAATAATGTTCGGAACCAGCTCCTATTGACTGTTTCGGTGTGGTACCGCATTAGTACGTGATACAAACCGGAAAGAGGCCAGGATCTGTCCAACAAGTATGCGAAAAATGCGAAAGTACGAGCCAGATCAGGTCAAATACCAGAACTAACCCAGACATAACCAGCGTTATCCTCTAAAATACTAATCGGAACCAGGTTTAATTGACTGATTCGGTGTGGTACCGCATTACTACTTGGTCCTAGCCAGAGAAAGGCCAGGATCTGGCCAACAAGTATGCGAAAAATGCGAAGGTACGAGCCAGATGAGGGCAAATACTTGACCTAACCCAGACATAACCGGCGTTAACCTCTAAAATATTAATCGCAACCAGGTTTAATTGACTCTTTCGGTGTGGTCACATATTACTACCTGAACCAAACCAGAGAAAGCCCAGGGTATGGCCAACAAGTATGCGAAAAATGCGAAAGTACGAACCAGATGAGGGCAAATACCAGACCTAACCCAGACATAACCGGCGTTATCCTCTAAAACATTAATCAAACCAGGTTTAATTGACTGTTTCAGTGTGGTCCCACATTACTACTTGGTCCAAGCCAGAAAAAGGCCAGGATCAGGCCAACAAGTATGCGAAAAATGCGAAAGTATGGGCCAGATGATTGCAAATACCAGAACTAACCCAGACATAACTAGCGTTATCCTCTAAAATACTATTCGGAACCAGCTTCTATTGACTGTTTCAGTGTGGTACCACATTACTACGTGATTCAAACCAGAAAATGCCCAGGATCTGGCCAACAAGTATGCGAAAAATACGAAATCACGAGCCAGATGAGGGCAAATCCCTGACCCAACCGAGACATAACCGGCGTTAGCCTCTAAAATAATAATCGCAACCAGGTTTAATTGACTGTCTCGGTGTGGTCTCACATTACTACGTGATCCAAGCTAGAGAAAGCCCAGGGTCCGGCCAACAAGTATGCGAAAAATGCGAAAGTACGAACCAGATGAGGGCAAATACCAACCCTAACCCAGACATAACCGGCGTTATCCTCTAAAACATTAATCAAACCAGGTTTAATTGACTGTTTCAGTGTGGTCTCACATTACTACTTGGTCCAAGCCAGAAAAAGGCCAGGATCTGGCCAACAAGTATGCGAAAAATGCGAAGGTACGAGCCAGATGAGGGCAAATACCAGACCTAACCCAGACATAACCGGCGTTATCCTCTAAAATATTAATCGCAACCAGGTTTAATTGACTCTTTCGGTGTGGAACCTCATAACTACGGGTTCCAAGCCAGAGAAAACCCTGGATCTGGCCAACAAATACGCGAAACACGCGAAAGTATGGGCCAGATGATTGCAAATACCAGAACTAACCCAGACATAACTAGCGTTTTCCGCTAAATACTATTCGGAACCAGCTTCTATTGACTGTTTCAGTGTGGTACCACATTACTACGTGATCCAAACCAGCGAATGCCCAGGATCTGGCCAACAAGTATGCGAAAAATACGAAATCACGAGCCAGATGAGGGCAAATCCCACACCCAACCGAGACATAACCGGCGTTAGCCTCTAAAATATTAATCGCAACCAGGTTTAATTGACTGTTTCAGTGTTGTCCCACATTACTACTTGGTCCAAGCCAGAAAAAGGCCAGGATCTGGCCAACAAGTATGCCAAAAATGCGAAAGTATGGGCCAGATGATTGTAAATACCAGAACTAACCCAGACATAACTAGCGTTATCCTCTAAAATACTATTCGGAACCAGCTTCTATTGACTGTTTCAGTGTGGTACCACATTACTACGTGATTCAAACCTGAAAATGCCCAGGATCTGGCCAACAAGTATGCGAAAAATACGAAATCACGTGCCAGATGAGGGCAAATCCCAGACCCAACCGAGACATAACCGGCGTTAGCCTCTAAAATATTAATCGCAACCAGGTTTAATTGACTGTCTCGGTATGGAACCGCATTACTACGTGATACAAACCAGAATAAGGCCAGGATCTGGCCAACAAGTATGCGAAAAATGCGACAGTACGAGCCTGATGATTGCAAATACCAGCACTAACCCAAACATAACCAGCGTTACCCTCCAAAATATTAGTCGCAACCAGGTTTAATTGACTGTTTCGGTGTGGAACCACATTGCGACGAGATCCAAACCACAAAAATCCAAGATCTGGCCAACAAGTATGCGAAAAATGCGAAAGTATGTGCTAGATGATGGCTAATACCAGACCTAACCCAGGAATAACCGGTGTTCTCCACTAAAATATTAATCGCAACAAGGTTTAATTGACTGTTTCAGTGTGGTCCCACATTACTAAATGGTCCAAGCCAGGAAAAGGCTAGGTACTGGCCAACAAGTATGCGAAAAATGCGAAAGTACGAGCCAGATAAGGGAAAATCCTAGACCTTACCGAGACATAACCGGCGTTATCCTCTAAAATATTAATCCGAACCAGCTTTTATTGACTGTTTCAGTGTGGTACCACATTACTACCTGAACCAAACCAGAGAAAGCCCAGGGTCTGGCCAACAAGTATGCGAAAAATGCGAAAGTACGAGATGAGGGCAAATCCCATACCTAACCGAGACGTAACCGGCGCTATCCTCTAAAATATTAATCGCAACCAGCTTTAATTGACTGTTTCGGTGTGGTACCGCATTACTACGTGACACAAACCAGAAAAAGGCCAGGATCTGGCCAACAGGTATGCGAAAAATGCGAAAATGCGAGCCAGATGAGGGCAAATACCAGACCTAACCCAGACATAACCGGCGTTATCCTCTAAAATATTAATCGCAACCAGGTTTAATTGACTCTTTCGGTGTGGAACCTCATTACTACGGGTTCCAAGCCAGAAAAAACCCAGGATCTGGCCAACAAATATGCGAAACACGCTAAAGTATGGGCCAGATGATTGCAAATACCAGAACTAACCCAGACATAACTAACGTTACTCTCTAAAATACTATTCGGAACCAGCTTCTATTGACTGTTTCAGTGTGGTACCACATTACTACGTAATCCAAACCAGAGAATGCCCTGGATCTGGCCAACAAGTATGCGAAAAATGCGAAAGTACGAGCCAGATGAGGGCAAATCCCAGACCTAACCGAGACATAACCGGAGTTATCCTCCAAAATATTAATCGCAACCAGGTCTAATTGACTGTTTTGGTGTGGTACCGCACTACTACGTGATACAAACCAGAATAAGGCCAGGATCTGGCCAACAAGTATGCGAAAAATGCGACAGTACGAGCCAGATGATTGCAAATACCAGCACTAACCCAAACATAACCAGCGTTACCCTCCAAAATATTAATCGCAACCAGGTTTAATTGACTGTTTCGGTGTGGAACCACATTGCGACGAGATCCAAACCACAAAAATCCAAGATCTGGCCAACAAGTATGCGAAAAATGCGAAAGTATGTGCTAGATGATGGCTAATACCAGACCTAACCCAGGAATAACCGGTGTTCTCCACTAAAATATTAATCGCAACAAGGTTTAATTGACTGTTTCAGTGTGGTCCCACATTACTAAATGGTCCAAGCCAGGAAAAGGCCAGGTACTGGCCAACAAGTATGCGAAAAATGCGAAAGTACGAGCCAGATAAGGGAAAATCCTAGACCTTACCGAGACATAACCGGCGTTATCCTCTAAAATATTAATCCGAACCAGCTTTTATTGACTGTTTCAGTGTGGTACCACATTACTACCTGAACCAAACCAGAGGAAGCCCAGGGTCTGGCCAACAAGTATGCGAAAAATGCGAAAGTACGAGATGAGGGCAAATCCCATACCTAACCGAGACATAACCGGCGCTATCCTCTAAAATATTAATCGCAACCAGGTTTAATTGACTGTTTCGGTGTGGTACCGCATTACTACGTGATACAAACCAGAAAAAGGCCAGGATCTGGCCAACAGGTATGCGAAAAATGCGAAAATGCGAGCCAGATGAGGGCAAATACCAGAACTAACCCAGTCATAACCAGCGTTATCCTCTAAAATACTAATCGGAACCAGGATTAATTGACTGTTTCGGTGTGGTACCGCATTACTACGTGATCCAAACCAGAAAAAGGCCAGGATCTGGCCAACAAGTATGCGAAAAATGCGAAAGTACGAGCCAGATGAGGGCAAATACCAGGCCTAACCCAGACATAACCGGCGTTCTCCACTAAAATATTAATCGCAACCAGGTTTAATTGACTGTATCAGTGTGGTACCACATTACTACGTGGTCCAAGCCAGAAAAAACCCAGGATCTGGCCAACAAATATGCGAAACACGCGAAAGTATGGGCCAGATGATTGCAAATACCAGAACTAACCCAGACATAACTAACGTTACTCTCCAAAATACTATTCGGAACCAGCTGCTATTGACTGTTTCAGTGTGGTACCACATTACTACGTGATCCAAACCAGAAAAAGCCCTGGATCTGGTCAACAAGTATGCGAAAAATGCGAAAGTCCGAGCCAGATGAGGGCAAATCCCAGACGTAACCGAGACATAACCGGAGTTATCCTCTAAAATATTAATCGCAACCAGGTTTAATTGACTGTTTTGGTGTGGTACCGCACTACTACGTGATCCAAGCCATAAAAAGATCAGGATCTGGCCAAGAAGTATGTGAAAAATGCGAAAGTACGAGCCAGATGAAGGCAAATCCCAGACCTAACCGAGACATAACCGGCGTTATCCCCTATAGTATTTATCGCAACCAGGTTTAGTTTACTGTTTCGGTGTGGTCTCACATTACTATTTGGTCCAAGCCAGAAAAAGGCCAGGATCTGGCCAACAAGTATGCGAAAAATGCGAAGGTACGAGCCAGATGAGGGCAAATACCAGACCTAACCCAGACATAACCGGCGTTATCCTCTAAAATATTAATCGCAACCAGGATTAATTGTCTGTTTCAGTGTGGTACCACATTACTACGTGGCCCAAGCCAGAAAAAGCCAGGATCTGGCCAACAACTATGCGAAAAATGCGAAGGTACGAGCCAGATGAGGGCAAATACCAGACCTAACCCAGACATAACCAGCGTTATCCTCTAAAATACTATTCGGAACCAGCTTCTATTGACTGTTTCAGTGTGGTACCACATTACTACATGATCCAAACCAGAAGAAGGCCAGGATCTGGTCAACAAGTATGCGAGAAATGCGAAAGTACGAGCCAGATGAGGGCAAATACCAGACCTAACACAGACATAACCGGCGTTATCCTCTAAAATATTAATCGCAACCAGGTTTAATTGACTCTTTCGGTGTGGAACCTCATTACTACGGGTTCCAAGCCAGAAAAAACCCAGGATCTGGACAACAAATATGCGAAACACGCGAAAGTATGGGCCAGATGATTGCAAATACCAGAACTATCCCAGACATAACCAGCGTTATCCTCTAAAATACTATTCGGAACCAGCTTCTATTGACTGTTTCAGTGTGGTACCACATTACTACATGATCCAAACCAGAAGAAGGCCAGGATCTGGTCAACAAGTATGCGAGAAATGCGAAAGTACGAGCCAGATGAGGGCAAATACCAGAACTAACCCAGACATAACCAGAGTTATCCTCTAAAATACTAATCGAAACCAGCTTCTATTGACTGTTCCTGTGTGGAAACCCATTACTACGTGATCCAAGCTAGAAAAAGCCCGGGGTCCGGCCAACAAGTATGCGAAAAATGCGAAAGTACGAACCAGATGAGGGCAAATACCAGACCTAACCCAGACAAAACCGGCGTTATCCTCTAAAACATTAATCAAACCAGGTTTAATTGACTGTTTCAGTGTGGTCTCACATTACTACTTGGTCCAAGCCAGAAAAAGGCCAGGATCTGGCCAACAAGTATGCGAAAAATGCGAAGGTACGAGCCAGATGAGGGCAAATACCAGACCTAACCCAGACATAACCGGCGTTATCCTCTAAAATATTAATCGCAACCAGGTTTAATTGACTCTTTCGGTGTGGAACCTCATTACTACGGGTTCCAAGCCAGAAAAAACCCAGGATCTGGACAACAAATATGCGAAACACGCGAAAGTATGGGCCAGATGATTGCAAATACCAGTACTAACCCAGACATAACTAGCGTTATCCGCTAAAATACTATTCGGAACCAGCTTCTATTGACTGTTTCAGTGTGGTACCACATTACTACGTGATCCAAACCAGAAAAAGCCAAGGATCTGGCCAACAAGTATGCGAAAAATGCGAAAGTATTGGCAAGATGATTGCAAATACTTGAACAAATCCAGACATAACTAGCGTTATTCTCTAAAATAATGTTCGGAACCAGCTCCTATTGACTGTTTCGGTGTGGTACCGCATTAGTACGTGATACAAACCGGAAAAAGGCCAGGATCTGTCCAACAAGTATGCGAAAAATGCGAAAGTACGAGCCAGATCAGGTCAAATACCAGAACTAACCCAGACATAACCAGCGTTATCCTCTAAAATACTAATCGGAACCAGGTTTAATTGACTGATTCGGTGTGGTACCGCATTACTACTTGGTCCTAGCCAGAGAAAGGCCAGGATCTGGCCAACAAGTATGCGAAAAATGCGAAGGTACGAGCCAGATGAGGGCAAATACTTGACCTAACCCAGACTTAACCGGCGTTAACCTCTAAAATATTAATCGCAACCAGGTTTAATTGACTCTTTCGGTGTGGTCACATATTACTACCTGAACCAAACCAGAGAAAGCCCAGGGTATGGCCAACAAGTATGCGAAAAATGCGAAAGTACGAACCAGATGAGGGCAAATACCAGACCTAACCCAGACATAACCGGCGTTATCCTCTAAAACATTAATCAAACCAGGTTTAATTGACTGTTTCAGTGTGGTCCCACATTACTACTTGGTCCAAGCCAGAAAAAGGCCAGGATCAGGCCAACAAGTATGCGAAAAATGCGAAAGTATGGGCCAGATGATTGCAAATACCAGAACTAACCCAGACATAACTAGCGTTATCCTCTAAAATACTATTCGGAACCAGCTTCTATTGACTGTTTCAGTGTGGTACCACATTACTACGTGATTCAAACCAGAAAATGCCCAGGATCTGGCCAACAAGTATGCGAAAAATACGAAATCACGAGCCAGATGAGGGCAAATCCCTGACCCAACCGAGACATAACCGGCGTTAGCCTCTAAAATAATAATCGCAACCAGGTTTAATTGACTGTCTCGGTGTGGTCCCACATTACTACGTGATCCAAGCTAGAGAAAGCCCAGGGTCCGGCCAACAAGTATGCGAAAAATGCGAAAGTACGAACCAGATGAGGGCAAATACCAACCCTAACCCAGACATAACCGGCGTTATCCTCTAAAACATTAATCAAACCAGGTTTAATTGACTGTTTCAGTGTGGTCTCACATTACTACTTGGTCCAAGCCAGAAAAAGGCCAGGATCTGGCCAACAAGTATGCGAAAAATGCGAAGGTACGAGCCAGAGGAGGGCAAATACCAGACCTAACCCAGACATAACCGGCGTTATCCTCTAAAATATTAATCGCAACCAGGTTTAATTGACTCTTTCGGTGTGGAACCTCATAACTACGGGTTCCAAGCCAGAGAAAACCCTGGATCTGGCCAACAAATACGCGAAACACGCGAAAGTATGGGCCAGATGATTGCAAATACCAGAACTAACCCAGACATAACTAGCGTTATCCGCTAAATACTATTCGGAACCAGCTTCTATTGACTGTTTCAGTGTGGTACCACATTACTACGTGATCCAAACCAGCGAATGCCCAGGATCTGGCCAACAAGTATGCGAAAAATACGAAATCACGAGCCAGATGAGGGCAAATCCCACACCCAACCGAGACATAACCGGCGTTAGCCTCTAAAATATTAATCGCAACCAGGTTTAATTGACTGTTTCAGTGTTGTCCCACATTACTACTTGGTCCAAGCCAGAAAAAGGCCAGGATCTGGCCAACAAGTATGCGAAAAATGCGAAAGTATGGGCCAGATGATTGTAAATACCAGAACTAACCCAGACATAACTAGCGTTATCCTCTAAAATACTATTCGGAACCAGCTTCTATTGACTGTTTCAGTGTGGTACCACATTACTACGTGATTCAAACCAGAAAATGCCCAGGATCTGGCCAACAAGTATGCGAAAAATACGAAATCACGTGCCAGATGAGGGCAAATCCCAGACCCAACCGAGACATAACCGGCGTTAGCCTCTAAAATATTAATCGCAACCAGGTTTAATTGACTGTCTCGGTATGGAACCGCATTACTACGTGATACAAACCAGAATAAGGCCAGGATCTGGCCAACAAGTATGCGAAAAATGCGACAGTACGAGCCAGATGATTGCAAATACCAGCACTAACCCAAACATAACCAGCGTTACCCTCCAAAATATTAGTCGCAACCAGGTTTAATTGACTGTTTCGGTGTGGAACCACATTGCGACGAGATCCAAACCACAAAAATCCAAGATCTGGCCAACAAGTATGCGAAAAATGCGAAAGTATGTGCTAGATGATGGCTAATACCAGACCTAACCCAGGAATAACCGGTGTTCTCCACTAAAATATTAATCGCAACAAGGTTTAATTGACTGTTTCAGTGTGGTCCCACATTACTAAATGGTCCAAGCCAGGAAAAGGCCAGGTACTGGCCAACAAGTATGCGAAAAATGCGAAAGTACGAGCCAGATAAGGGAAAATCCTAGACCTTACCGAGACATAACCGGCGTTATCCTCTAAAATATTAATCCGAACCAGCTTTTATTGACTGTTTCAGTGTGGTACCACATTACTACCTGAACCAAACCAGAGAAAGCCCAGGGTCTGGCCAACAAGTATGCGAAAAATGCGAAAGTACGAGATGAGGGCAAATCCCATACCTAACCGAGACGTAACCGGCGCTATCCTCTAAAATATTAATCGCAACCAGCTTTAATTGACTGTTTCGGTGTGGTACCGCATTACTACGTGACACAAACCAGAAAAAGGCCAGGATCTGGCCAACAGGTATGCGAAAAATGCGAAAATGCGAGCCAGATGAGGGCAAATACCAGACCTAACCCAGACATAACCGGCGTTCTCCACTAAAATATTAATCGCAACCAGGTTTAATTGACTGTTTCAGTGTGGTACCACATTACTACGTGGTCCAAGCCAGAAAAAACCCAGGATCTGGCCAACAAATATGCGAAACACGCTAAAGTATGGGCCAGATGATTGCAAATACCAGAACTAACCCAGACATAACTAACGTTACTCTCTAAAATACTATTCGGAACCAGCTTCTATTGACTGTTTCAGTGTGGTACCACATTACTACGTGATCCAAACCAGAAAAAGCCCTGGATCTGGTCCACAAGTATGCGAAAAATGCGAAAGTACGAGCCAGATGAGGGCAAATCCCAGACCTAACCGAGACATAACCGGAGTTATCCTCCAAAATATTAATCGCAACCAGGTCTAATTGACTGTTTTGGTGTGGTACCGCACTACTACGTGATACAAACCAGAATAAGGCCAGGATCTGGCCAACAAGTATGCGAAAAATGCGACAGTACGAGCCAGATGATTGCAAATACCAGCACTAACCCAAACATAACCAGCGTTACCCTCCAAAATATTAATCGCAACCAGGTTTAATTGACTGTTTCGGTGTGGAACCACATTGCGACGAGATCCAAACCACAAAAATCCAAGATCTGGCCAACAAGTATGCGAAAAATGCGAAAGTATGTGCTAGATGATGGCTAATACCAGACCTAACCCAGACATAACCGGTGTTCTCCACTAAAATATTAATCGCAACAAGGTTTAATTGACTGTTTCAGTGTGGTCCCACATTACTAAATGGTCCAAGCCAGGAAAAGGCCAGGTACTGGCCAACAAGTATGCGAAAAATGCGAAAGTACGAGCCAGATAAGGGAAAATCCTAGACCTTACCGAGACATAACCGGCGTTATCCTCTAAAATATTAATCCGAACCAGCTTTTATTGACTGTTTCAGTGTGGTACCACATTACTACCTGAACCAAACCAGAGAAAGCCCAGGGTCTGGCCAACAAGTATGCGAAAAATGCGAAAGTACGAGATGAGGGCAAATCCCATACCTAACCGAGACATAACCGGCGCTATCCTCTAAAATATTAATCGCAACCAGGTTTAATTGACTGTTTCGGTGTGGTACCGCATTACTACGTGATACAAACCAGAAAAAGGCCAGGATCTGGCCAACAGGTATGCGAAAAATGCGAAAATGCGAGCCAGATGAGGGCAAATACCAGAACTAACCCAGTCATAACCAGCGTTATCCTCTAAAATACTAATCGGAACCAGGATTAATTGACTGTTTCGGTGTGGTACCGCATTACTACGTGATCCAAACCAGAAAAAGGCCAGGATCTGGCCAACAAGTATGCGAAAAATGCGAAAGTACGAGCCAGATGAGGGCAAATACCAGGCCTAACCCAGACATAACCGGCGTTCTCCACTAAAATATTAATCGCAACCAGGTTTAATTGACTGTATCAGTGTGGTACCACATTACTACGTGGTCCAAGCCAGAAAAAACCCAGGATCTGGCCAACAAATATGCGAAACACGCGAAAGTATGGGCCAGATGATTGCAAATACCAGAACTAACCCAGACATAACTAACGTTACTCTCCAAAATACTATTCGGAACCAGCTGCTATTGACTGTTTCAGTGTGGTACCACATTACTACGTGATCCAAACCAGAAAAAGCCCTGGATCTGGTCAACAAGTATGCGAAAAATGCGAAAGTCCGAGCCAGATGAGGGCAAATCCCAGACGCAACCGAGACATAACCGGAGTTATCCTCTAAAATATTAATCGCAACCAGGTTTAATTGACTGTTTTGGTGTGGTACCGCACTACTACGTGATCCAAGCCATAAAAAGACCAGGATCTGGCCAAGAAGTATGTGAAAAATGCGAAAGTACGAGCCAGATGAAGGCAAATCCCAGACCTAACCGAGACATAACCGGCGTTATCCCCTATAGTATTTATCGCAACCAGGTTTAGTTTACTGTTTCGGTGTGGTCTCACATTACTACTTGGTCCAAGCCAGAAAAAGGCCAGGATCTGGCCAACAAGTATGCGAAAAATGCGAAGGTACGAGCCAGATGAGGGCAAATACCAGACCTAACCCAGACATAACCGGCGTTATCCTCTAAAATATTAATCGCAACCAGGTTTAATTGACTCTTTCGGTGTGGAACCTCATTACTACGGGTTCCAAGCCAGAAAAAACCCAGGATCTGGCCAACAAATATGCGAAACACGCGAAAGTATGGGCCAGATGATTGCAAATACCAGAACTAACCCAGACATAACTAGCGTTATCCGCTAAAGTACTATTCGGAACCAGGGTCTATTGACTGTTTCAGTGTGGTACCACATTACTACGTAATCCAAACCAGAGAATGCCCTGGATCTGGCCAACAACTATGCGAAAAATGCGAAGGTACCAGGCAGATGAGGGCAAATACCAGAACTACCCCAGACATAACCAGCGTTATCCTCTAAAATACTATTCGGAACCAGCTTCTATTGACTGTTTCAGTGTGGTACCGCATTACTACGTGATACAAACCAGAAACGGCCAGGATCTGGGCAATAAGTATGCGAAAAATGCGAAATTATGAGCTAGATGGTGGCACATACCAGACCTAACCCAGGCATAAACGGCGTTACCCTATATAATATTGATCGATCCCAGGTTTAATTGACTATTTCAGTGTACCACCACATTGATTCGTGATCCTAAGCAGTGAAGATCCCAGGATATGGTAAACAAGTATGCGGGAAATACGTAAGTATGAGACAGATGATTGCAAATACCAGGCCTAACACAAACATAAACAGAGCTATCCTCTAAAATATTAATCGGAACCAGGCTTTATTTAGTATTTCGGTGTGGTACCACATTACTACCTGATCCAAACCAGGAACGACTCAGGATCTGGTCAACAAGTATACGAAAAATGCGACAATATGAGCCAAATGGTTGCAAACACCAGAACTAACCCAGCCATAACCGGCGTTATCCTATAAAATATTAATCGCAACCAGGATTAATTGACTGTTTCAGTGTGGTACCACATCACTACGTGGCCCAAGCCAGAAAAAGCCAGGATCTGGCCAACAACTATGCGAAAAATGCGAAGGTACCAGGCAGATGAGGGCAAATACCAGAACTACCCCAGACATAACCAGCGTTATCCTCTAAAATACTATTCGGAACCAGCTTCTATTGACTGTTTCAGTGTGGTACCACATTACTACGTGATCCAAACCAGAAAAAGGCCAGGATCTGGTCAACAAGTATGCGAGAAATGCGAAAGTACGAGCCTGATGAGGACAAATAGCAGAACTAACCCAGACATAACCAGAGTTATCCTCTAAAATACTAATCGAAACCAGCTTCTATTGACTGTTTCTGTGTGGAAACCCATTACTACGTGATCCAAGCTAGAAAAAGGCCAGGATCTGGCCAACAAGTATGCGAAAAATGCGAAGGTACGAGCCAGATGAGGGCAAATACCAGACCTAACCCAGACATAACCGGCGTTATCCTCTAAAATATTAATCGCAACCAGGTTTAATTGACTCTTTCGGTGTGGAACCTCATTACTACGGGTTCCAAGCCAGAAAAAACCCAGGATCTGGCCAACAAATATGCGAAACACGCGAAAGTATGGGCCAGATGATTGCAAATACCAGAACTAACCCAGACATAACTAGCGTTCTCCGCTAAAGTACTATTCGGAACCAGCTTCTATTGACTGTTTCAGTGTGGTACCACATTACTACGTAATCCAAACCAGAGAATGCCCTGGATCTGGCCAACAAGTATGTGAAAAATACGAAATCATGAGCCAGATGAGGGCAAATCCCAGACCCAACCGAGACATAACCGGCGTTAGCCTCTAAAATATTAATCGCAACCAGGTTTAATTGACTGTCTCGGTGTGGAACCGCATTACTACTTGATACAAGCCAGAATAAGGCCAGGATCTGGCCACCAAGTATGCGAAAAATGCGACAGTACGAGCCTGATGATTGCAAATACAAGCACTAACCCAAACATAACCAGCGTTACCCTCCAAAATATTAATCGCAACCAGGTTTAATTGACTGTTTCGGTGTGGAACCACATTGCGACGAGATCCAAACCACAAAAATCCAAGATCTGGCCAACAAGTATGCGAAAAATGCGAAAGTATGTGCTAGATGATGGCTAATACCAGACCTAACCCAGGAATAACCGGTGTTCTCCACTAAAATATTAATCGGAACCAGCTTATATTGACTGTTTCAGTGTAGTACCACATTACTACGTGATCCAAACCAGAAAAAGCCAAGGATCTGGCCAACAAGTATGCGGAAAATGCGAAAGTATTGGCAAGATGATTGCAAACACCAGAACAAATCCAGACATAACTAGCGTTATTTTCTAAAATAATATTCGGAACCAGCTTCTATTGACTGTTTCGGTGTGGTACCGCATTAGTACGTGATACAAACCGGAAAAAGGCCAGGATCTGTCCAACAAGTATGCGAAAAATGCGAAAGCACGAGCCAGATGAGGTCAAATACCAGAACTAACCCAGACATAACCAGCGTTATCCTCTAAAATACTAATCGGAACCAGGTTTAATTGTCTGATTCGGTGTGGTACCGCATTACTACTTGGTCCAAGCCAGAAAAAGGCCAGGATCTGGCCAACAAGTATGCGAAAAATGCGAAAGTATGGGCCAGACGATTGCAAATACCAGTACTAACCCAGACATAACTAGCGTTATCCGCTATAGTACTATTCGGAACCAGCTTCTATTGACTGTTTCAGTGTGGTACCAGATTACTACGTGATCCAAACCAGAGAATGCCCAGGATCTGGCCAACAAGTATGCGAAAAATACGAAATCACGAGCCAGATGAGGGCAAATCCCAGACCCAACAGAGACATAACCGGCGTTAGCCTCTAAAATATTAATCGCAACCAGGTTTAATTGACTGTCTCGGTGTGGAACCGCATTACTACGTGATACAAACCAGAATAAGGCCAGGATGTGGCCAACAAGTATGCGAAAAATGCGACAGTACGAGCCAGATGATTGCAAATACCAGCACTAACCCAAACATAACCAGCGTTACCCTCCAAAATATTAATCGCAACCAGGTTTAATTGACTGTTTCGGTGTGGAACCACATTGCGACGAGATCCAAACCACAAAAATCCAAGATCTGGCCAACAAGTATGCGAAAAATGCGAAAGTATGTGCTAGATGATGGCTAATACCAGACCTAACCCAGGAATAACCGGTGTTCTCCACTAAAATATTAATCGGAACCAGCTTATATTGACTGTTTCAGTGTAGTACCACATTACTACGTGATCCAAACCAGAAAAAGCCAAGGATCTGGCCAACAAGTATGCGGAAAATGCGAAAGTATTGGCAAGATGATTGCAAACACCAGAACAAATCCAGACATAACTAGCGTTATTTTCTAAAATAATATTCGGAACCAGCTTCTATTGACTGTTTCGGTGTGGTACCGCATTAGTACGTGATACAAACCGGAAAAAGGCCAGGATCTGTCCAACAAGTATGCGAAAAATGCGAAAGCACGAGCCAGATGAGGTCAAATACCAGAACTAACCCAGACATAACCAGCGTTATCCTCTAAAATACTAATCGGAACCAGGTTTAATTGTCTGATTCGGTGTGGTACCGCATTACTACTTGGTCCAAGCCAGAAAAAGGCCAGGATCTGGCCAACAAGTATTTTTTTTTTTTTTTTTTTTTTTTTTTTTTTTTTTTTTTTTGTCGTGGGGAAAATCTTCGAAAGACTCCCTCCCACCTCCTTGGGGAGAGGTGGGAGGGGTGTGTGGGATTCCCCGCGCCCGTACAACGACAGGCGCGGGACCTGCCCACTAAAAACCCCACGGTGACCCTTCGGCACGCTTTGGGAGGATACCGGGAATCGCTCGAAACATTCTTCCGGTATCCTCCCCGTGCCCGCGCTTTCGCGCCCATCCCCCGGGGGGACAATCGGTCCCCCCAGTAGACACACTGCCTCATAGCGGCAGGACGGGGCCACTCCATCCCGCCGCTATCCGTCCCGGGGCCGCGTTTAGTGGCGGCTGCGAGCCCCAACTCGCAACCGCCCGCGACCCCGTTTCCACCCCTCGGCGGCCGGGCGTTCATGGCCGCACCAGACCGCCGATGGCCAACAAGTATGCGAAAAATACGAAAGTATGGGCCAGACGATTGCAAATACCAGTACTAACCCAGACATAACTAGCGTTATCCGCTATAGTACTATTCGGAACCAGCTTCTATTGACTGTTTCAGTGTGGTACCAGATTACTACGTGATCCAAACCAGAGAATGCCCAGGATCTGGCCAACAAGTATGCGAAAAATACGAAATCACGAGCCAGATGAGGGCAAATCCCAGACCCAACAGAGACATAACCGGCGTTAGCCTCTAAAATATTAATCGCAACCAGGTTTAATTGACTGTCTCGGTGTGGAACCGCATTACTACGTGATACAAACCAGAATAAGGCCAGGATGTGGCCAACAAGTATGCGAAAAATGCGACAGTACGAGCCAGATGATTGCAAATACCAGCACTAACCCAAACATAACCAGCGTTACCCTCCAAAATATTAATCGCAACCAGGTTTAATTGACTGTTTCGGTGTGGAACCACATTGCGACGAGATCCAAACCACAAAAATCCAAGATCTGGCCAACAAGTATGCGAAAAGTGCGAAAGTATGTGCTAGATGATGGCTAATACCAGACCTAACCCAGGAATAACCGGTGTTCTCCACTAAAATATTAATCGGAACCAGCTTTTATTGACTGTTTCAGTGTTGTACCACATTACTACGTGATCCAAACCAGAAAAAGCCAAGGATCTGGCCCACAAGTATGCGAAAAATGCGAAAGTATTGGCAAGATGATTGCAAATACCAGAACAAACCCAGACATAACTAGCGTTATTCTCTAAAATAATATTCGGAACCAGCTTCTATTGACTGTTTCGGTGTGGTACCGCATTAGTACGTGACACAAACCAGAAAAAGGCCAGGATCTGTCCAACAAGTATGCGAAAAATGCGAAAGTACGAGCCAGATGAGGGCAAATCCCAGACCTAACCGAGACATAACCGGCGTTATCCTCTAAAATATTAATCGCAACCAGGTCTAATTGACTGTTTTGGTGTGGTACCGCACTACTACGTGATCCAAGCCATAAAAAGACCAGGATCTGGCCAAGAAGTATGTGAAAAATGCGAAAGTACGAGATGAGGGCAAATCCCATACCTAACCGAGACATAACCGGCGCTATATTGTAAAATATTAATCGCAACAAGGTTTAATTGACTGTTTCAGTGTGGTCCCACATTACTAAATGGTTCAAGCCAGGAAAAGGCCAGGTACTGGCCAACAGGTATGCGAAATATGCGAAAGTACGAGCCAGATAAGGGAAAATCCTAGACCTAACCGAGACATAACCGGCGTTATCCTCTAAAATATTAATCCGAACCAGCTTTTATTGACTGTTTCAGTGTGGTACCACATTACTACCTGAACCAAACCAGAGAAAGCCCAGGGTCTGGCCAACAAGTATGCGAAAAATGCGAAAGTACGAGATGAGGGCAAATCCCATACCTAACCGTGACATAACCGGCGCTATCCTCTAAAATATTAATCGCAGCCAGGTTTAATTGACTGTTTCGGTGTGGTACTGCATTACTACGTGATACAAACCAGAAAAAGGCCAGGATCTGGCCAACAAGTATGCGAAAAATGCGAAAGTACGAGCCAGATGAGGGCAAATACCAGACCTAACCCAGACATAACCGGCGTTAACCTCTAAAATATTAATCGCAACCAGGTTTAATTGACTCTTTCGGTGTGGTCCCACATTACTACCTGAACCAAACCAGAGAAAGCCCAGGGTATGGCCAAAAAGTATGCGAAAAATGCGAAAGTACGAACCAGATGATGGCAAATACCAGACCTAACCCAGACATAACCGGCGTTATCCTCTAAAACATTAATCAAACCAGGTTTAAATGACTGTTTCAGTGTGGTCCCACATTACTACTTGGTCCAAGCCAGAAAAAGGCCAGGATCTGGCCAACAAGTATGCGAAAAATGCGAAAGTATGGGCCAGATGATTGCAAATACCATAACTAACCCAGACATAACCGGCGTTATCCTCTAAAATAGTAATCGGAACCAGCTTTCATTGACTGTTTCAGTGTGGTACCACATTACTACCTGAACCAAACCAGAGAAAGCCCAGGGTCTGGCCAACATGTATGCGAAAAATGCGAAAGTACGAGCCAGATGAGGGCAAATACCAGACCTAACCCAGACATAACCGGCGTTATCCTCTAAAATATTAATCGCAACCAGGTTTAATTGACTCTTTCGGTGTGGAACCTCATTACTACGGGTTCCATGCCAGAAAAAACCCTGGATCTGGCCAACAAATATGCGAAACACGCGAAAGTATGGGCCAGATGATTGTAAATACCAGAACTAACCCAGACATAACTAGCGTTATCCGCTAAAGTACTATTCGTACCCAGCTTCTATTGACTGTTTCAGTGTGGTACCACATTACTACGTGATCCAAACCAGAGAATGCCAAGGATCTGGCCAACAAGTATGCGAAAAATACGAAATCACGAGCCAGATGAGGGCAAATCCCAGACCCAACCGAGACATAACCGGCGTTAGCCTCTAAAATATTAATCGCAACCAGGTTTAATTGGCTGTCTCGGTGTGGAACCGCATTACTACGTGATACAAACCAGAATAAGGCCAGGATCTGGCCAACAGGTATGCGAATTATGCGACAGTACGAGCCAGATGATTGCAAATACCAGCACTAACCCAAACATAACCAGCGTTACCCTCCAAAATATTAATCGCAACCAGGTTTAATTGACTGTTTTGGTGTGGAACCACATTGCGACGAGATCCAAACCACAAAAATCCAAGATCTGGCCAACAAGTATGCGAAAAATGCGAAAGTATGTGCTAGATGATGGCTAATACCAGACCTAACCCAGGAATAACCGGTGTTCTCCACTAAAATATTAATCGCAACCAGGTTTATTTGACTGTTTCAGTGTGGTACCACATTACTACGTGGTCCAAGCCAGAAAAAACCCAGGATCTGGCCAACAAATATGCGAAACACGCGAAAGTATGGGCCAGATGATTGCAAATACCAGAACTAACCCAGAAATAACTAACGTTACTCTCTAAAATACTTTTCGGAACCAGCTTCTATTGACTGTTTCAGTGTGGTACCACACTACTACGTGATCCAAACCAGAAAAAGCCCTGGATCTGGCCAACAAGTATGTGAAAAATGCGAAAGTACGAGCCAGATGAGGGCAAATCCCAGACCTAACCGAGACATAACCGGCGCTATCCTCTGAAATATTATTCGCAACCAGGTTTAATTGACTGTTTCGGTGTACCACCACATTGATTCGTGATCCTAAGCAGAGAAGAACCCAGGATATGGTAAACAAGTATGCGAAAAATACGTAAGTATGAGACAGATGATTGCAAATACCAGGCCTAACACAAACATAAACAGAGTTATCCTCTAAAATATTAATCGGAACCAGGCTTTATTTAGTATTTCGGTGTGGTACCACATTACTACCTGATCCAAACCAGAAACGACTCAGGATCTGGTCAACAAGTATACGAAAAATGCGACAATATGAGCCAAATGGTTGCAAACACCAGAACTAACCCAGACATAACCGGCGTTATCCTATAAAATATTGACGGATTCCAGGTTGAATTGACTATTTCAGTGTACCACCACATTGATTCGTGATCCTAAGCAGAAAAGAACACAGGATATGGTAGACAGGTATGCGAAAATTGCGTAAGTACGAGCCATATGAGGGAGAATCCCAGACCTAACCGAGACATAACCAGCGTTATCCTCTAAAATACTATTCGGAACCAGCTTCTATTGGCTGTTCCAGTGTGGTACCACATTACTACGTGGTCCAAGCCAGAAAAACGTCAGGATCTGGCCAGCAAGTATGAGAAAAATGCGAAAGTACGAGACAGATGAGGGCAAATCCCATACCTAACCGAGACATAAACCGGGGCTATCCTCTAAAATATTAATCGGAACCAGCTTTCATTGACTGTTTCAGTGTGGTACCACATTACTACGTGATCCAAGCCACAAAAAACCCAAGACCTGGACAGCAAGTATGCGAAAAATGCGAAAGTATGTGCTAGATGATGGGAAATAGCAGACCTAACCCAGGAATAACCGGTGTTCTCCACTAAAATATTAATCGGAACCAGCTTTTATTGACTGTTTCAGTGTGGTACAACATTACTACGTGATCCAAGCCAGAAAAAA
This sequence comes from Colletes latitarsis, assembly GCF_051014445.1. Taxonomy (NCBI): domain Eukaryota; kingdom Metazoa; phylum Arthropoda; class Insecta; order Hymenoptera; family Colletidae; genus Colletes; species Colletes latitarsis. The sequence goes on from NC_135137.1 coordinate 7,679,107, forward strand.
CCCAGGATCTGCCCAACAAGTATGCGAAAAATGCGAAAGTACGAGCCAGATGAAGGAAAATACCAGACCTAACCCGGACATAATCGGCGTTATCCTCTAAAATATTAATCGCAACCAGGATTAATTGACTGTTTCAGTGTGGTACCACATTACTACGAGGTCCAAGCCAGAAAAAGCCAGGATCTGGCCAACAACTACGCGAAAAATGCGAAAGTACCAGGCAGAGGAGGGCAAATACCAGACCTAACCCAGACATAGCCGGCGTTATCCTCTAAAATACTAATCGGGACCAGCTTTCATTGACTGTTTCAGTGTGGTACCACATTACTACGTGATCCAAACCAGAAAAAGCCCAGGACATGGCCAACAAGTATGCGAAAAATGCGAAAGTATGTGCTAGATGATGGCTAATACCAGACCTAACCCAGGAATAACCGGTGTTCTCCACTAAAATATTAATCGAAACCAGCTTTTATTGACTGTTTCAGTGTTGTACCACATTACTACGTGATCCAAACCAGAAAAAGCCAAGGATCTGGCTAACAAGTATGCGAAAAATGCGAAAGTATTGGCAAGATGAGGGCAAATACCAGAACTATCCCAGACATAACCAGTGTTATCCTCTAAAATACTAATCAGAACTAGCTTTCATTGACTGTTTCAGTGTGGTACCACATTACTACGTGAGCCAAACAAGAAAAAGCCCAGGATCTGGCCGTCAATTATGCGAAAAATGCGAAAGTATGTGCCAGATGATTGCAAATACCAGAACTAACCCAAGCATAACCAGCGTTACCCTCCAAAATATTAATCGCAACCAGGTTTAAATGACTGTTTCGGTGTGGAACCACATTACGACGGGATCCAAACCTCAAAAATCCAACATCTGGCCAGCAAGTATGCGAAAAATGCGAAAGTTTGTGCTAGATGATGGCAAATACCAGACCTAACCCAGGAATAACCGGTGTTCTCCACTAAAATATTAATCGAAACCAGCTTTTATTGACTGTTTCAGTGTTGTACCACATTACTACGTGATCCAAACCAGAAAAAGCCAAGGATCTGGCTAACAAGTATGCGAAAAATGCGAAAGTATTGGCAAGATGAGGGCAAATACCAGAACTATCCCAGACATAACCAGTGTTATCCTCTAAAATACTAATCAGAACTAGCTTTCATTGACTGTTTCAGTGTGGTACCACATTACTACGTGAGCCAAACAAGAAAAAGCCCAGGATCTGGCCGTCAATTATGCGAAAAATGCGAAAGTATGTGCCAGATGATTGCAAATACCAGAACTAACCCAAGCATAACCAGCGTTACCCTCCAAAATATTAATCGCAACCAGGTTTAAATGACTGTTTCGGTGTGGAACCACATTACGACGGGATCCAAACCTCAAAAATCCAACATCTGGCCAGCAAGTATGCGAAAAATGCGAAAGTTTGTGCTAGATGATGGCAAATACCAGACCTAACCCAGGCATAACCGGCGTTCTCCACTAAAATATTAATCGGAACCAGCTTTTATTGACTGTTTCAGTGTGGTACAACATTACTACGTGATCCAAGCCAGAAAATGCCCAGGGTCTGGCCAACAAGTATGCGAAAAATGCGAAAGTACGAGCCAGATGAGGGCAAAAACCAGACCTAACCCAGACATAACCGGCGTTATCCTCTAAAATATTAATCGCAACCAGGATTAATTGACTGTTTCAGTGTGGTAGACATTACTACGTGATCCAAACCAGAAAAAGGCCAGGATCTGGCCAACAAGTATGCAAAAAATACGAACGTACGAGCCAGATGAGGGCAAATACCGGACCAAGCCCAGACATAACCTGCATTATCCTCTAAAACATTAATCGGAACCAGCTTTCATTGACTGTTTCAGTGTGGTACCACATTACTACGTGATCCAAACCACAAAAAACCCAAGATCTTTCCTGCAAGTATGCGAAAAATGCGAAAGAATGTGCTAGATGATGGCAAATACCAGACCTAACCCAGACATAACCGGTGTTCTCCACTAAAATATTAATCGGAACCAGCTTTTATTGACTGTTTCAGTGTGGTACAACATTACTACGTGATCCAAGCCAGAAAATGCCCAGGGTCTGGCCAACAAGTATGCGAAAAATGCGAAAGTACGAGCCAGATGAGGGCAAAAACCAGACCTAACCCAGACATAACCGGCGTTATCCTCTAAAATATTAATCGCAACCAGGTTTAATTGACTGTTTCGGTGTGGTACCGCATTACTACGTGATACAAATCAGAAAAAGGCCAGGATCTGGCCAACAAGTATGCGAAAAATGCGAAAGTACGTGCCAGATGAAGGCAAATCCCAGACCTAACCGAGACATAACCGGCGTTATCCCCTAAAGTATTAATCGTAACCAGGTTTAATTTACTGTTTCGGTGTGGTACCGCATTACTACGTGATACAAACCAGAATCGGCCAGGATCTGGGCAATAAGTATGCGAAAAATGCGAAATTATGAGCTAGATGATTGCAAATACCTGGCCTAACACAAACATAAACAGAGTGATCCTCTAAAATATTAATCGGAACCAGGCTTTATTTAGTATTTCGGTGTGGTACCACATTACTACCTGATCCAAACCAGAAACGACTCAGGATCTGGTCAACAAGTATACGAAGGATGCGACAATATGAGCCAAATGGTTGCAAACACCAGAACTAACCCAGACATAACCGGCGTTATCCTATAAAATATTGACGGATTCCAGGTTGAATTGACTATTTCAGTGTACCACCACATTGATTCGTGATCCTAAGCAGAAAAGAACCCAGGATATGGTAGACAGGTATGCGAAAAATGCGTAAGTACGAGCCAGATGAGGGAGAATCCCAGACCTAACCGAGACATAACCAGCTTTATCCTCTAAAATACTATTCGGAACCAGCTTCTATTGGCTGTTTCAGTGTGGTACCACATTACTACGTGGTCCAAGCCAGAAAAAGGCCAGGATCTGGCCAGCAAGTATGAGAAAAATGCGAAAGTACGAGACAGATGAGGGCAAATCCCATACCTAACCGAGACATAACCGGGGTTATCCTCTAAAATATTAATCGGAACCAGCTTTCATTGACTGCTTCAGTGTGGTACCGCATTACTACGTGATCCAAGCCACAAAAAACCCAAGATCTGGACAGCAAGTATGCGAAAAATGCGAAAGTACCAGGCAGATGATGGCAAATAGCAGACCTAACCCAGGAAAAACCGGTGTTCTCCACTAAAATATTAATCGGAACCAGCTTTTATTGACCGTTTCAGTGTGGTACAACATTACTACGTGATCCAAGCCAGAAAAAACCCAGGATCTGCCCAACAAGTATGCGAAAAATGCGAAAGTACGAGCCAGATGAAGGAAAATACCAGACCTAACCCGGACATAATCGGCGTTATCCTCTAAAACATTAATCGCAACCAGGTTTAATTGACTGTCTCGGTGTGGTATCGCATTACTACGTGATACAAACCAGAAAAAGGTCAGGATCTGGCCAACAAGTATGCGAAAAATGCGAAAGTACGAACCAGATGAGGGCAAATACCAGACCTAACCCAGACATAACCGGCGTTATCCTCTAAAATATTAATCGCAACCAGGATTAATTGACTGTTTCAGTGTGGTACCACATTACTACGTGGTCCAAGCCAGAAAAAGCCAGGATCTGGCCAACAACTATGCGAAAAATGCGAAAGTACCAGGCAGATGAGGGCAAATACCAGAACAATCCCAGACATAACCAATGTTATCCTCTAAAATACTAATCGGAACCAGCTTTCATTGACTGTTTCAGTGTGGTACCACATTAGTACGTGAGCCAAACAAGAAAAAGCCCAGTATCTGGCCGTCAATTATGCGAAAAATGCGAAGGTATGAGCCAGAGGATTTTTTTTTTTTTTTTTTTTTTTTTTTTTTTTTATCGTGGGGAAAATCTTCGAAAGACTCCCTCCCACCTCCTTGGGGAGAGGTGGGAGGGGTGTGTGGGATTCCCCGCGCCCGTACAACGACAGGCGCGGGACCTACCCACTAAAAACCCCACGGTGACCCTTCGGCACGCTTTGGGAGGATACCGGGAATCGCTCGAAGCATTCTTCCGGTATCCTCCCCGTGCCCGCGCTTTCGCGCCCATCCCCCGGGGGGACAATCGGTCCCCCCAGTAGACTCACTGCCTCATAGCGGCGGGACGGGGCCACTCCATCCCGCCGCTATCCGTCCCGGGGCCGCGTTTAGTGGCGGCTGCGAGCCCCAACTTGCAACCGCCCGCGACCCCGTTTCCACCCCTCGTCGGCCGGGCGTTCATGGCCGCACCAGACCGCCGAGGGTGCCTCCCCTTGCGTCGGACCGGTAGGGGGAGGCACTTCTACCCCCAACCGGTCCGACTCGGCGCCGCCTGGCGGGAGGAGGGTCCCCTCAGGACCCCCCTCCCAGCCTAGGTCATCCGCCACGCCGAGGCGGCCGCCCGCGACGCCTCGCGACCGGGCGACGACCTCGGGCCACCGCACGAGCGCGAGCTTCAGCGCGCCGCTGAAGCTCGCGCTCCCTCCCCGCGGCCTGCTTCTGCAACATTACGTTCTCGCAGAAGGAGGCCACGGCCCTCCACTTCTCCTCACTGCCGAGCATGGCGCGCACCACGCCCGGCAGCGAGACATCCCGCCCGACGACGCCGACCAGGACACGGCGCTCCCCCTCCCACGCGGGGCATACCTCCAGGGTATGATCCGCCGTGTCCTGCTCAGCGTCGCAGTGGCAGCAACGCGCCGTCGGCTCCTTCCCTATCCGGCACAGGTATCTTCCGAAGCTGCCATGCCCGGAAAACACCTGTGCCATCCGGTAGGTGAGGCTGCCATGGCCTCTGTCCAGCCACTCCTTCAGGAGTGGCCGAACCGCCCCGACAGTCCGGTGCCCCGCGGTTGGCAGAGCCAGCCGCTCCTGCCACGCGAGCAACACGGACTGCCGGGCCTGGCGCTTCAAATCGCCCCAAGCAGGTTCCTGCCCGCCCGGGACCGCCCCCACCCCCGCGCGACGGTCGACGCGGTGCCGGTACATCACCGCGTGCGACCTCGCGAGCAGGTCCATGGGCGGCATCCCCGCTAGAAGCGTCGCCGCCTCATGTGACATGGTCCGATACCCGCGGACGACCCTGAGCGCCATGCGCCTCTGCACCCGACGCAGCATAGTCATGCTGCGCCGGGAGGCAGCCAGGTCGTCCGCCCAGACGGGGGCCCCGTATAGGGCCACCGACTGGACCATTGCCACATAGAGGCGACGAACTCGGCCCGCCGGGCCCCCCAGGTTGGGCAGGATCCGGCCCAGAGCCGCAACCATCCTTTCCAACCGGGGGACCAGGCAGCGGAAATGCTCCTCGAAACGCCAGTGGCTATCGAGGATCAGCCCCAGATACCTGATCAGGGGCTTCACCTCGATGTCAGCCCCACCCACCCGGATCAGAGGGGGTGGCGGATCCTGCCGAGGTGAATGAAACGCAATCACCTCGGTCTTGTGGACCGCCACCGTCATCCCCATCCCCCTGATCCGGTCGACGACGCGTTGCGACCCCTCCTCCGCGCGACGCATGGCCCTCCCCCAGTGCGCCCCGACGGCCAGCACCAGTGTGTCATCCGCATAACACACCGTGCTGACGCCGTCGGGGAGGCCGGCCCGCAACACCGAGTCGTACGCGATGTTCCACAGGAGTGGCCCGAGGACCGACCCCTGCGGAACACCGCAGTACACCTCCCTCCGCATATCACCATCCCGGCCCGGATACTCGATCCACCTGCCGCGGAGATAATCCCCGACGACCGCCCTGAGACAAGGGGGGACCCGATGATATTCGAGTCCCCTCCTTATCTCTTCCCAGGGGAGGGTGTTAAAGGCATTGGCAATATCCAAGGATATTGCCAATGCCACCCCTCCCCGGGAGACGGCCGCCCCCGAGAGGGCCCTCACACGACCTATCGCGTCGATAGTCGATCGGCCCCCCCGGAAACCGAACTGGCAGTCGGCCAGACCGGGATCACCCCGCGACAGGTGCTCGACGAGGCGGGCAGCAAACACCCGCTCGAAGAGCTTGCCCACCTCGTCGAGGAGACAAATGGGCCGGTATGCGGAGGGAGACTCCGCGGGCCGACCCTCCTTCCGGAGGAGGACCATCCTCGCCACCTTCCAACTGGGGGGGAATCGCCCGTCCCTCAGGCAGCGGTCGAACAACCGCCTGAGGTCGGCCCCAAGGACGCCCTGGGTCAAGACCCAAACCCGGCCGGGCACACCATCCGGACCCGGGGCCGTGTTACGAACCCCGAGCCGTCTGATGGCCGCTGCCAGCTCCTCCTGCGTGACCCCCAGCTCGGCCGTCCACTCCACTGGGACAGCCGCCGCCGCCGGAGGACGCGGTCCCCTCTCCCCAATTGGGAAGAGTGTATTGACCACGTCCTCCAGCAGCCGGGGTTCAAGACCCTCGGTGACGGGGGGCGCCCACGGGCGGAGCTTATTCAGCACCACCTTATATGGGCGCCCCCATGGATCGTCATCAAGGGTCTGGAGGAGCTCCTTCCATGCCTGGGTCTTGGCCCGTTTGATGGCGACCTGCAGAGCAACCCGCGCCACGCGGTATGCTCCATACAGGTCATCAGCTGCCCTCGCTCGCGCCACGCCGTCGCCTGTACGTTGACGACGGCGCGCGCGGGTGTACTGGCGTCGGGCGCGGACAGTCGCGACTCGCAACTCCGCGATCGCGTCCGACCACCAGTACACCGCCCGGCGAGGAGAAGCCCGCCCGACCCGAGGCATCGCCGCGTCGCAAATACCCGCGACCAATGCTCCGAGCCGGGCGACCTCCTCCTCTATGCTCGGCAACTCGGCCGCTCCCTGCGGCCAAGTTGCAGCGAGGGCAGCTGCCATCAGGGCGTCCTTGTCCAGGCGCCGAAGCGCCCAGCGGCGTGGTGGGGTGCCACGCAGGCGGCCGTGTCGGGATGCACTCGCGGCGGCAGAGACCTCCATCCGGATGTACCGGTGATCGGAGAGTGTCTCTGCCCCCGCGACCACGTGCCAACCCGACACCATGCGCACGGCGTTGGGGGTCGCGAATCCAACATCCACGATGGACCCCCCATATCGCCGCACGCATGTGTGCTCCGACCCCCGGTTCAATACCCGGAGGTCGAGCCCCGCCGCCCAATCGCCCAGGATCCCGCCGCGAACGGAGGTCCTGGGGGATCCCCAAGCCACCGACTTGGCATTAAAATCCCCCAGGACCAGCACCGGCCGGGCCGCGTAGCGCTGCACGCATGCCGCGACCTCGGCCAAGTACAGCTCGAACGCAGCGTGACCGCTACGGGGCGAAATGTAGCACCCCACCACAGCGACTCCCCCCCAGTCCACGGCGACGAATCCCCGACCGCGCTCCAACAAGGAGAACGGTGGGGACCCGTCGCCCCCTCCCCATACCGTCGCCACCAAGCCGTCCGCGTCGCCCACCCAATGAGGGTGATCAGGGACGCGGTACGGCTCGGCGGCGACCGCCAGGCCAACCCCCCACTCCGCGAGGACTTGGGACAACAAGTCCTGTGCCGCGCGGCAGTGGTTGAGGTTGGCCTGGAGGAGGAGGCGGGGCGGCATTAATTAATGGCCGCGCCAGCCTCCTCCCGGCCGTCCGTCCCCGTAGCACCGTCCACCTCCATGGAGGACGATGCTACCGCCCTCGGCACCGGAGCCGGTGCAGCCCGCCTCTTCCTCTCCTTCCGGGAGGGGGGGGGAGCACTTCTTGCTCCCCACCCTGTGATCGGCTGGCCTCCCCATGTCCGCACACAGCGGGCAGTGGGGGGCCGCCGAGCACTGGCTCGAACGGTGCTCTTTGGCACCGCAGCGGTAACACTGTCCGCTGCGGTCCACCGGCGAGGTGCACCACTGCCTCACGTGCCCCAATTCGAGGCAGCGGTGACACTGGAGCGGGCGCGGCGCGAGGATTTCCACTCGCGCCGAAACCCACCCCACCAACACCCTCCCGGATTCCGCCACCTTACGGGCGGCGGAGAGGGGGCACCGGGCCCACACCGACCCGAGGCCGGAGGGCGACCTGCGGATCTCTCCGATCCGCAGGTCCTCCACAGGACAGTCCCCCGCCCTCGCAAGTGCACGGGACACATCCTGTGCGCTGACCGAGTCGTCCAGCCCACAAACGCGCATCTCCGTGCGCTTCGTGGGCCGGGCGACCCGGACACCTCGCTCGCCCAGCTGCTCCCGGAGCCTCTGGGCGAGACGATCCGCCTTCGCGCCGCCTTCTGCACCGGGGATCTCCAGCAAGAGACCCCCGGTCACGGCCCTCTTCGCCCTCACGGAGGCGATGCCCAGCTCTTCCAGGGAGATATTCTCCCTGGCGAGCCGCATCGCCTCCGCGAGGGTCAGGTCGCCCCCCTGCGCAACGGTCAGCGTCACCGCTGCCGTTTTTGGGGGACGACCTGGTCGTGCCTTCCCGACCTTCGCGGCCTTTACCTTGGCCGCCGGCGGCAGAGGCGGAGGCTGCGGTTGCGAGGCCTTCCTCGCCGCCCGCTTCGCCTTCCGCCCCACCACCTCACTCCACGCCACCCCCCCTTGGGAGGGTGCTGTGGAGGACGCGACCACCGCGACCACGGGTACACCACCCCCCTTGGGGGTCGCGACCCGGGGCCCTGGTGCCGCAACGCTGGGCGGAGCCTTCACTCCGCCCTTCTTTGCCTTCCCCGACTGTACCGGAACAGGTCGGGGAGGCACCGCCTTCCTGCTGACCGCTCTTCCGGCGAGGAGCTCCTCCCTGAAGGCGGCCAGCTTGCCATCAATCATGTCCCCAATCCTCCTCAGAAGATCGTCTTCTGAGGAGGACGGGGACTTCTTCACGGGCGGAGTGCGGGTGGAGGGGCCCGCGGTGCCCCGCACCACTGCCGCCGCACTCCGCTTATTTACCTCCGCCGAGGGACGCGGCGGTGGAGGAGGAGGGAGGATGGGAGGGAGGGCCGCGCTGTTCCACAGCGCCTCTGCCCTCCTCCTCCCCTGTCGCTCCTCCTCCAACAGGAGCTGCAGACGGGCGTTCCGCCCTCTGAGCTCCCGCGCCGCCTCCCTCATTTCCTCCGCCGCGGCCTTCAGGGCCTCCGCGCCACCGCTTTTCTGCCCCTTAAAGGCGCAGGCAGCGGCGACTTTCTCCACCCGCCTCAGGGACGAGGAGATCCTCTCCGATATCTCCTCGGTCACCTCGTCCCTGAGGCAACTCAGCCTCACCGACGGGCTCATCGCCCCGCCCACCTCGACTACGGCCTGCCCCGCCCTCTTCCTCTTAGAGCCTATGAGGCTCCTGGTGGAGGAGAAGGACGAGACTGACGCAGTCTCGTCGTCCTCCTCCACCTTCCACGAAGCCGGGCCAGGCGCTGGAGGCGGCGCGAGCGCCGTCACTCCAGTCCCAACACCGCCTTCGTCCTCCCCCTCTGACTTACCCCGTCCCATCCCCGTTTTAATATTGAACTCCATAATATTCCCACGAGCAGGTCGGAAGAAAAGGTCCGCCCGGGCAGAGCCGCCTTACCCGGGTAAGCCTATATACTCCGGGGGTTCGGCAGGTTCCCCGGAGGTGGTCGCTTGGGATTGGGCCTTCTCCCCCAACCATGCATCCCATCGCCGCGCACCATAGCTTAGGATTGGAGGGCGATTTTATAGAGTCGCCATACTCGTGGCCCAGGCGGTTAAGCCAAGACCCCCGTTCCTCCTGCCGTCACGTACCATTCACAAAACCAATAGGGAATTGTGAATGGGTCGTTGTGACGACCAACAGGAGGCTTACGGTGTGTGTATGACTCGGGTACCCCGGGTTCGTTAAGCCCGTACTGCAGCTGAAAGGCTGGCAGCCCCTGAGGGATGAGCCAGAGGATTGCAAATACCAGAACTAACCCAAGCATAACCAGCGTTACCCTCCAAAATATTAATCGCAACCAGGTTTAATTGACTGTTTCGGTGTGGAACCACATTACGACGGGATCCAAACCTCAAAAATCCAACATCTGGCCAGCAAGTATGCGAAAAATGCGAAAATATGTGCTAGATGATGGCAAATACGAGACCTAACCCAGGCATAACCGGCGTTCTCCACTAAAATATTAATCGGAACCAGCTTTTATTGACTGTTTCAGTGTGGTACAACATTACTACGTGATCCAAGCCAGAAAATGCCCAGGGTCTGGCCAACAAGTATGCGAAAAATGCGAAAGTACGAGCCAGATGGGGGCAAAAACTAGACCTAACCCAGACATAACCGTCGTTATCCTCTAAAATATTAATCGCAACCAGGATTAATTGACTGTTTCAGTGTGGTACCACATTACTACGTGATCCAAACCAGAAAAAGGCCAGGATCTGGCCAACAAGTATGCAAAAAATACGAACGTACGAGCCAGATGAGGGCAAATACCGGACCAAACCCAGACACAACCGGCATTATCCTCTAAAACATTAATCGGAACCAGCTTTCATTGACTGTTTCAGTGTGGTACCACATTACTACGTGATCCAAACCACAAAAAACCCAAGATCTTACTAGCAAGTATGCGAAAAATGCGAAAGAATGTGCTAGATGATGGCAAATGCCAGACCTAACCCAGGCATAACCGGTGTTCTCCACTAAAATATTAATCGGAACCAGGTTTAATTGACTCTTTCGGTGTCGAACTTCATTACTACGTGATCGAAACCAGAAGAAGGCCAGGATCTGGCCAACAAGTATGCGAAAAATGCGAAAGTAGGGGCCAGATGATTGCAAATACCAGAACTAACCCAGACATAACTAGCGTTATTCCCTAAAATACTATTCGGAACCAGCTTCTATTGACTGTCTCGGTGTGGTACCGCATTAGTACGTGACACAAACCAGAAAAAGGCCAGGTTCTGTCCAACAAGTATGCGAAAAATGCGAAAGTACGTGCCAGATGAGGGCAAATACCAGACCTAACCCAGACATAACCGGCGTTATCCTGTAAAATGTTAATCGCAACAAGGTTTAATTGACTGTTTCAGTGTGGTCCCACATTACTACTTGGTCCAAGCCAGAAAAAGGCCAGGATCTGTCCAACAAGTATGCGAAAAATGCGAAAGTACGAGCCAGATGAAGGCAAATACCAGACCTAACCCAGACATAACCGGCGTTATCCTCTAAAATATTAATCGCAACCAGGTTTAATAGACTGTCTCGGTGTGGTACCACATTACTACGTGATCCAAACCACAAAAAACCCAAGATCTTTCCAGCAAGTATTGGAAAAATGCGAAAGAATGTGCTAGATGATGGCAAATACCAGACCTAACCCAGGCATAACCGGTGTTCTCCACTAAAATATTAATCGGAACCAGGTTTAATTGACTCTTTCGGTGTGGAACTTCATTACTACGTGATCGAAACCAGAAGAAGGCCAGGATCTGGCCAACAAGTATGCGAAAAATGCGAAAGTATGGGCCAGATGATTGCAAATACCAGAACTAACCCAGACATAACTAGCGTTATTCCCTAAAATACTATTCGGAACCAGCTTCTATTGACTGTCTCGGTGTGGTACCGCATTAGTACGTGACACAAACCAGAAAAAGGCCAGGTTCTGTCCAACAAGTATGCGAAAAATGCGAAAGTACGTGCCAGATGAGGGCAAATACCAGACCTAACCCAGACATAACCGGCGTTATCCTGTAAAATGTTAATCGCAACAAGGTTTAATTGACTGTTTCAGTGTGGTCCCACATTACTACTTGGTCCAAGCCAGAAAAAGGCCAGGATCTGTCCAACAAGTATGCGAAAAATGCGAAAGTACGAGCCAGATGAACGCAAATACCAGACCTAACCCAGACATAACCGGCGTTATCCTCTAAAATATTAATCGCAACCAGGTTTAATAGACTGTCTCGGTGTGGTACCGCATTACTACGTGACACAAACCAGAAAAAGGCCAGGATCTGTCCATCAAGTATGCGAAAAATCCGAAAGTACGAGACACATGAGGGCAAATCCCATACCTTACCGAGACATAACCGGGGATATCCTCTAAAATATTAATCGCAACCAGGTTTAATTGACTGTTTCGGTGTGGTACCGCATTACTACGTGATACAAACCAGAAACAGGCCAGGATATGGTTAACAAGTATGCGAAAAATGCGAAAGTACGAGCCAGATGAGGGCAAATACCAGAACTAACCCAGACATAACCAGCGTTATCCTCTAAAATACTATTCGGAACCAGCTTCTATTGACTGTTTCAGTGTGGTACCACATTACTACATGATCCAATCCAGAAAAAACCCAAGATCTGGACAACAAGTATGCAAAAAATGCGAAAGTATGTGTTAGGTGATGGTAAATACCAGACCTAACCCAGGAATAACCGGTGTTCTCCACTAAAATATTAATCGGAACCAGCTTTTATTGACTGTTTCAGTGTGGTACAACATTACTACGTGATCCAAGCCATAAAATGCCCGGGGTCTGGCCAACAAGTATGCGAATAATGCGAAAGTACGAGCCAAATGAGGGCAAATACCAGACCTAACCCAGACATAACCGGCGTTATCCTCTAAAATATTAATCGCAACCAGGATTAATTGACTGTTTCAGTGTGGTATCACAATACTACGTGATCCAAACCAGAAAAAGCCCAGGGTCTGGCCAACATGTATGCGAAAAATGCGAAAGTACGAGCCAGATGAGGGCAAATCCCAGACCTAACCCTGACATAACTGGCGTTATCCTCTAAATTATTAATCGCAACCAGGATTAACTGACTGTTGCGACGTGGTACCGCGTTGCTTCGTGATCCAAACCAGAAAAAGGCCAGGACCTGGCCAACTAGTATGCGAAAAATGCGAAAGTACGAGCCAGATGAGGGCAAATACCAGAACTAACCCAGACATAACCAGCCTTATCCTCTAAATTACTACTCGGAACCAGGATTAATTGACTGTTTCAGTGTGGTATCTCATTACTACGTGGTCCAAGCCAGAAAAAGCCAAGGGTCTGGCCAACAAGTATGCGAAAAATTCGAAAGTACGAGCCAGATGAGGGCAAATCCCAGACCTAACACAGGCATAACCGGCGTTATCCTCTAAAATGTTAATCGCAACCAGGTTTCATAGACTGTTTCAGTGTGGTATCACAATACTACGTGATCCAAGCCAGAAAAAACCCAAGATCTGGACAACAAGTATGCGAAAAATGCGAAAGTATGTGCTAGATGGTGGCAAATAGTAGACCTAACCCAGGCATAACCGGCGTTCTCCACTAAAATATTAATCGGCACGAGCTTTTATTGACTGTTTCAGTGTGGTACCACATTACTACGTGATCCCAACCAGAAAAAGCCAAGGGTCTGGCCAACAAGTATGCGAAAAATTCGAAAGTACGAGCCAGATGAGGGCAAATCCCAGACCTAACACAGGCATAACCGGCGTTATCCTCTAAAATGTTAATCGCAACCAGGTTTCATAGGATGTTTCGGTGCGGTACCGTATTACTACGTGACTCAAACCAGAAAAAGGCCAGGATCTGTCCAACAAGTATGAGAGAAATGCGAAAGTACGAGACAGATGAGGGCAAATCCCATACCTAACCGAGACATAACCGGGGTTATCCTCTAAAATATTAATCGGAACCAGCTTTCATTGACTGTTTCAGTTTGGTACCACATTACTACGTGGTCCAAGCCAGAAAAAGGGCAGGATCTGGCCAACAAGTATGCGAAAAATGCGAAAGTACGAGCCAGATGAGGGCAAATACCAGAATTAACCCAGACATAACCAGCCTTATCCTCTAAAATACTAATCGGAACCAGGATTAATTGACTGTTTCAGTGTGGAATCACATTACTACGTGGTCCAAGCCAGAAAAAGGCCAGGATCTGGCCAACAAGTATGCGAAAAATGCGAAAGTACGAGCCAGATGAGGGCAAATACCAGAACTAACCCAGACATAACCGGCGTTATCCTCTAAAATATTAATCGCAACCAGGATTAATTGACTGTTTCCGTGTGATTCCACATTACTACGTGATCCAAGCCACAAAAAACCCAAGATCTGGACAGCAAGTATGCGAAAAATGCGAAAGTACGAGACAGATGATGGCAAATACGAGCCCTAACCCAGGCATAACCGGCGTTCTCCACTAAAATATTAATCGGAACCAGCTTTTATTGACTGTTTCAGTGTGGTACAACATTACTACGTGATCCAAGCCAGAAAATGCCCAGGGTCTGGCCAACAAGTATGCGAAAAATGCGAAAGTACGAGCCAGATGAGGGCAAAAACCAGACCTAACCCAGACATAACCGTCGTTATCCTCTAAAATATTAATCGCAACCAGGATTAATTGACTGTTTCAGTGTGGTACCACATTACTACGTGATCCAAACCAGAAAAAGGCCAGGATCTGGCCAACAAGTATGCAAAAAATACGAACGTACGAGCCAGATGAGGGCAAATACCGGACCAAACCCAGACATAACCGGCATTATCCTCTAAAACATTAATCGGAACCAGCTTTCATTGACTGTTTCAGTGTGGTACCACATTACTACGTGATCCAAACCACAAAAAACCCAAGATCTTTCCAGCAAGTATGCGAAAAATGCGAAAGAATGTGCTAGATGATGGCAAATACCAGACCTAACCCAGGCATAACCGGTGTTCTCCACTAAAATATTAATCGGAACCATGTTTAATTGACTCTTTCGGTGTGGAACTTCATTACTACGTGATCGAAACCAGAAGAAGGCCAGGATCTGGCCAACAAGTATGCGAAAAATGCGAAAGTATGGGCCAGATGATTGCAAATACCAGAACTAACCCAGACATAACTAGCGTTATTCCCTAAAATACTATTCGGAACCAGCTTCTATTGAATGTTTCGGTGTGGTACCGCATTAGTACGTGACACAAACCAGAAAAAGGCCAGGATCTGTCCAACAAGTATGAGAGAAATGCGAAAGTACGAGACAGATGAGGGCAAATCCCATACCTAACCGAGACATAACCGGGGGTATCCTCTAAAATATTAATCGGAACCAGCTTTCATTGACTGTTTCAGTGTGGTACAACATTACTACGTGGTCCAAGCCAGAAAAAGGCCAGGATCTGGCCAACAAGTATGCGAAAAATGCGAAAGTACGAGCCAGATGAGGGCAAATACCAGAACTAACCCAGACATAACCAGCCTTATCCTCTAAAATACTAATCGGAACCAGGATTAATTGACTGTTTCAGTGTGGTATCACATTACTACGTGGTCCAAGCGATAAAAAGGCCAGGATCTGGCCAACAAGTATGCGAAAAATGCGAAAGTACGAGCCAGACGAGGGCAAATACCAGAACTAACCCAGACATAACCAGCCTTATCCTCTAAAATACTAATCGGAACCAGGATTAATTGACTGTTTCAGTGTGGTACCACATTACTACGTGATCCAAGCCACAAAAAACCCTAGATCTGGACAGCAAGTATGCGAAAAATGCGAAAGTACGAGCCAGATGAGGGCAAATACCAGAACTAACCCAGACATAACCAGCCTTATCCTCTAAAATACTATTCGGAACCAGCATTCATTGACTGTTTCAGTGTGGTACCACATTACTACGTGATCCAAGCCACAAAAAACCCAAGATCTGGACAGCAAGTATGCGAAAAATCCGAAAGTACTAGCCAGATGAGGGCAAATACCAGAACTAACCCAGACATAACCAGCCTCATCCTCTAAAATACTAATCGGAACCAGCTTTCATTGACTGTTTCGGTGTGGTACCGCATTACTACGTGGTCCAAGCCAGAAAAAGGCCAGGATCTGGCAAACAAGTATGCGAAAAATGCGCAAGTACGAGCCAGATGAGGGCAAATACCAGAACTAACCCTGACATAACCAGCCTCATCCTCTAAAATGCTAATCGGAACCAGCTTTCATTGACTGTTTCAGTGTGGTACCACATTTCTACGTGATCCAAGCCACAAAAAACCCATGATCTGGAGAGCAAGTATGCGAAAAATGCGAAAGTATGTGCTAGATGATTGCAAATAGCAGACCTAACCCAGGAATAACCGGTGTTCTCCACTAAAATATTAATCGGAACCAGCTTTCATTGACTGTTTCAGTGTGGTACCACATTACTACGTGATCCAAACCAGAAAACGGCCAGGGTCTGGCCAACAAGTATGCGAAAAATGCGGAAGTACGAGCCAGATGAGGGCAAATACCAGACCTAACCCAGACATAACCGGCGTTATCCTCTAAAATATTAATCGCAACCAGGATTAATTGACTGTATCCGTGTGATACCACAGTACTACGTGATCCAAGCCACAAAATACCCAAGATCTGGACAGTAAGTATGCGAAAAATGCGAAAGTACGAGACAGATGAGGGCAAATACCAGAACTAACCCAGACATAACCGGCGTTATCCTCTAAAATATTAATCGCAACCAGGATTAATTGACTGTTTCGGTGTGGTACCACATTACTACGTGATCCAAACCAGAAAAAGCCCAGGGTCTGGCCAACAAGTATGCGAAAAATGCGAAAGTACGAGCCAGAGGAGGGCAAATCCCAGACCTAACCCAGACATAACTGGCGTTATCCTCTAAAATATTAGTCGGAAGCAGCTTTTATTGACTGTTTCAATGTGGTACCACATTACTACGTGAGCCAAACCAGAAAAAGCCAAGGGTCTGGCCAACAAGTATGCGAAAAATTCGAAAGTACGAGCCAGATGAGGGCAAATCCCAGACCTAACCCAGGCATAACCGGCGTTATCCTCTAAAATGTTAATCGCAACCCGGTTTAATAGACTGTTACGGTGCGGTACCGTATTACTACGTGACACAAGCCAGAAAAAGGCCAGGATCTGTCCAACAAGTATGAGAAAAATGCGAATGTACGAGACAGATGAGGGCAAATCCCATACCTAACCGAGACATAACCGGGGTTATGCTCTAAAATATTAATCGAAACCAGCTTTCATTGACAGCTTCAGTGTGGTACCACATTACTACGTGGTCCAAGCCAGAAAAAGGCCAGGATATGGCCAACAAGTATGCGAAAAATGCGAAAGTACGAGCCAGATGAGGGCAAATACCAGAACTAACCCAGACATAACCAGCCTTATCCTCTAAAATACTTATCGGAACCAGGATTAATTGGCTGTTTCAGTGTGGTATCTCATTACTACGTGGTCCAAGCCAGAAAAAGGCCAGGATCTGGCAAACAAGTAGGCGAAAAATGCGAAAGTACGAGCCAGATGAGGGCAAATACCAGAACTAACCCAGACATAACCAGCCTTATCCTGTAAAATACTAATCCGAACCAGGATTAATTGATTGTTTCTTGTGTGGTACCACATTACTGCGTGATCCAAGCCACAAAAAACCCAAGATCTGGACAGCAAGTATGCGAAGAATGCGAAAGTATGTGCTAGATGATTGCAAATAGCAGACCTAACCCAGGAATAACCGGTGTTCTCCACTAAAATATTAATCGGAACCAGCTTTTATTGACTGTTTCAGTGTGGTACCACATTACTACGTGGTCCAAACCAGAAAAATCCCAGGGTCTGGCCAACAAGTATGTGAAAAATGCGAAAGTACGAGCCAGATGAGGGCAAATACCAGACCTAACACAGACATAACCGGCGTTATCCTCTGAAATATTAATCGTAACCAGGTGTAATTGACTGTTTCAGTGTGGTCCCACATTACTACTTGGTCCAAGCCAGAAAACGACCAGGATCTGGCCAACAAGTATGCGAAAAATGCGAAAGTACGAGACATGTGGAGGGCAAATCCCGGACCTAAGCGAGACATAACCGGCGTTATCCTCTAAAATATTAATCGTAACCAGGTGTAATTGACTGTTTCAGTGTGGTCCCACATTACTACTTTGTCCAAGCCAGAAAACGACAAGGATCTGGCCAACAAGTATGCGAAAAGTGCGATAATACGAGCCAGATGAGGGCTAATACCAGAACTAACCCAGACATAACCAGCCTTATCCTGTAAAATACTAATCCGAACCAGGATTAATTGACTGTTTCAGTGTGGTACCACATTACTACGTGATCCAAACCAGAAAAAGCCCAGGATCTGGCCAACAAGTATGCGAAAAATCCGAAAGTACGAGCCAGATGAGGGCAAATACCAGAATTAACCCAGACATAACCAGCCTTATCCTCTAAAATACTAATCGGAACTAGCTTTCATTGACTGTTTCAGTGTGGTACCACATTACTACGTGTTCCAAGCCAGAAAAAGGCCAGGATCTGGCCAACAAGTATGCGAAAAATGCGAAAGTACGAGACATGTGGAGGGCAAATCCCGGACCTAAGCGAGACATAACCGGCGCTATCCTCTAAAATATTAATCGTAACCAGGTGTAATTGACTGTTTCAGTGTGGTCCGACATTACTACTTGGTCCAAGCCAGAAAACGACCAGGATCTGGCCAACAAGTATGCGAAAAATGCGAAAGTACGAAACATGTGGAGGGCAAATCCCGGACCTAAGCGAGACATAACCGGCGTTATCCTCTAAAATATTAATCGTAACCAGGTGTAATTGACTGCTTCAGTGTGGTCCCACATTACTACTTGGTCCAAGCCAGAAAACGACCAGGATCTGGCCAACAAGTATGCGAAAAGTGCGATAATACGAGCCAGATGATGGCTAATACCAGACCTAACCCAGACATAACCGGCGTTATCCTCTAAAATATTAATCGGAACCAGCTTTTATTGACTGTTTCAGTGTGGTACAACATTACTACGTGATCCAAGCTAGAGAAGGCCAAGGGTCTGGCCAACAAGTATGCGAAAAATTCGAAAGTACGAGCCAGATGAGGGCAAATACCAGAACTACCCCAGACATAACCAGCCTTATCCTCTAAAAAGCTAATCGGAACTAGCTTTCATTGACTGTTTCAGTGTGGTACCACATTACTACGTGATCCAAGCCACAAAAAACCCAAGATCTGGACAGCAAGTATGCGAAAAATGCGAAAGTATGTGCTAGATGATGGCAAATAGCAGACCTAACCCAGGAATAACCGGTGTTCTCCACTAAAATATTAATCGGAACCAGCTTTTATTGACAGTTTCAGTGTGGTACCACATTACTACGTGATCCAAACCACAAAAATCCCAGGGTCTGGCCAGCAAGTATGCGAAAAATTCGGAAGTACGAGCCTGATGAGGGCACATACCAGACCTAACCCAGACATAACCGGCGTTATCCTCTAAAATATTAATCGCAACCTGGATTAATTGAATGTTTCAGTGTGGTACCACATTACTACGTGATCCAAGCCACAAAAAACCCAAGATCTGGACTGCAAGTATGCGAAAAATGCGAAAGTATGTGCTAGATGATGGCAAATAGCAGATCTAACCCAGGCATAACCTGTGATCTCCACTAAAATATTAATCGGAACCAGCTTTTATTGACTGTTTCAGAGTGGTACGATATTACTACATGATCCAGGGTAGAAAAAGCCCAGGGTCTGGCCAACAAGTATGCAAAAAATGCGAAAGTACGAGCCAGATGAGGGAAAATCCCAGACCTAACCCAGACATAACTAGCGTTATCCTCTAAAATACTATTCGGAACCAGCTTCTATTGACTGTTTCAGTGTGGTACCACATTACTACGTGATTCAAACCAGAAAATGCCCAGGATCTGGCCAACAAGTATGCGAAAAATGCGAAAGTACGAGCCAGATGAGGGAAAATCCCAGACCTAACCCAGACATAACCAGCCTTATCCTCTAAAATACAAATCGGAACCAGGATTAATTGACTGCTTCAGTGTGGTACTACGTTACTACGTGATCCAAGCCACAAAAAACCCAGGATCTGGCCACTCAAGTATGCGAAAAATGCGAAAGTACGGGCCAGATGAGGGCAAATCCCAGACCTAACCCAGACATAACCGGCGTTATCCTCTAAAATATTAATCGTAACCAGGATTAGTTGACTGTTTCAGTGTGGTACCACATTACTACGTGATCCAAACCAGAAAAAGGCCGGGATCTGGCCAACAAGTATGCAAAAAATACGAAAGTACGAGCCAGATGAGGGCAAATACCAGACCTAACCCAGACATAACCGGCATTATCCTCTAAAACATTAATCGGAACCAGGATTAACTGACTGTTGCGGCGTGGTACCGCGTTACTTCGTGATCCAAACCAGAAAAAGGCCAGGATCTGGCCAACAAGTATGCAAAAAATACGAAAGTACCAGCCAGATGAGGGCAAAAACCAGACCTAACCCAGACATAACCGGCATTATCCTATAAAACATTTATCGGAACCAGCTTTCATTGACTGTATCAGTGTGGTAGCACATTACTACGTGATCCAAGCCACAAAAAACCCAAGATCCGGACAGCAAGTATGCGAAAAATGCGAAGGTACGAGCCAGTTGAGGGCAAATACCAGACCTAATCCAGACATAACCGGCGTTATCCTGTAAAATACTAATCGGAACCAGCTTTCATTGACTGTTTCAGTGTGGTACCACATTACTACGTGATCCAAACCAGAAAAAGCCCAGGACCTGGCCAACAAGTATTCGAAAAATACGAAAGTACGAGCGAGATGAGGGAAAATCCCAGACATTACCGAGACATAACCGGCGTTATCCTCTAAAATAGTATTCGGAACCAGCATTTATTGACTGTTTCAGTGTGGTACCACATTACTACCTGAACCAAACCAGGAAAAGCCCAGGGTCTGTCCAACAAGTATGCGAAAAATGCGAAGGTACGAGCCAGATGAGGGCAAATACCAGACCTAACCCAGACATAAACGGCGTTATCCTCTAAAATATTAATCGCAACCAGGTTTAATTGACTCTTTCGGTGTGGAACCTCATTACTACGGGATCCAAGCCAGAAAAAACCCAGGATCTGGCCAACAAATATGCGAAACACGCGAAAGTATGGGCCAGATGATTGCAAATGCCAGACCTAACCCAGACATAACTAGCGTTATCCTCTAAAATACTATTCGGAACCAGCTTCTATTGACTGTTTCAGTGTGGTACCACATTACTACGTGATTCAAACCAGAAAATGCCCAGGATCTGGCCAACAAGTATGCGAAAAATACGAAATCACGAGCCAGATGAGGGCAAATCCCAGACCCAACCGAGACATAACCGGCGTTAGCCTCTAAAATATTAACCGCAACCAGGTTTAATTGACTGTCTCGGTGTGGCACCGCATTACTACGTGATACAAACCAGAAAAACGGCAGGATCTGGCCAACAAGTATGCGAAAAATGCGAAAGTACGAGACGGATGAGGGCTAATCCCAGCCCTAACCGAGACATAACCGGCGTTATCCTCTAAAATATTAATCGCAACCAGGTTTAATTGACTGTTTCGGTGTGGCACCTCATTACCACGGAATCCAAACCAGAAAAAACCCAGGATCTGGCCAACAAGTATGCGAAAAATGCGAAGGCACGAGCCAGATGAGGGCAAATCCCAGACCTAACCGACACATAACCTGCGTTATCCTCTAAAATATTAATCGCAACCAGGTTTAATTGACTGTTTCGGTGTGGAACCTCATTACTACGGGATCCAAACCAAAAAAACCCAGGATCTGGTCAACAAATATGGGGGAAAAACGCGAAAGGATGAGCCAGATGATTGCAAAAACCAGAACTAACCTAGACATAGCCAGCGTTATCCCCTAAAATACTATTCGGAACCAGCTTCTATTGACTGTTTCAGTGTGGTACCACATTACTGCGTGATACAAACCAGAAAAAGGCCAGGATCTGGCCAACAAGTATGCGAAAAATGCGAAGGTACGAGCCAGATGAGGGCAAATCCCAGACCTAACCGAGATATAACCGGCGTTATCCTCCAAAATATTAACCGAAACCAGGTTTAATTGGCAGTTTCGGTGTGGAAAGTCATTATTACGGGATCCAAACCAGAAAAAAACCCAGCATCTGGACAACAAGTATGCGAAAAAAGCGAAAGTATGAGCAAGATGATTGCAAATACCAGAACTAACCGAGAAATAACCGGAGTTATCCCCTAAAATATTAATCGAAACCAGGTTTAATTGACTGTTTCAGTGTGGTGCCACATTACTACGTGATCCAAACCAGAAGAAGCCCAGGATCTGGCCAACAAGTATTCGAAAAATGCGAAAGTACGAGCCAGATGAGGGCAAATCCCAGACTTAACCGAGACATAACCGGCGTTATCCTCTAAAATATTAATCGCAACCAGGTTTAATTGACAGTTTCGGTGTGCTACCGCATTGCTACGTGACACAAACCAGAAAGAGCCCAGGATCTTGCCAACAAGTATGCGAGAAACGCGTAAGTATGAGCCAGATGATTGCAAATACCAGAACTAACCCAGACATAACCAGCGTTATCCTCTAAAACATTAATCGGCACCAGCTTTTATTGACTGTTTCAGTGTGGTACCACATTACTACGTGATCCAAACCAGAAAAATCCCAGGGTGTGGCCAACAAGTATGCGAGAAACGCGTAAGTATGAGCCAGATGATTGCAAATACCAGAACTAACCCAGACATAACCAGCGTTATCCTCTAAAATATTAATCGGAACCAGCTTTTATTGACTGTTTCAGTGTGGTACAACATTACTACGTGATCCAAGCTAGAGAAGGCCAAGGGTCTGGCCAACAAGTATGCGAAAAATTCGAAAGTACGAGCCAGATGAGGGCAAATACCAGAACTACCCCAGACATAACCAGCCTTATCCTCTAAAAAGCTAATCGGAACTAGCTTTCATTGACTGTTTCAGTGTGGTACCACATTACTACGTGATCCAAGCCACAAAAAACCCAAGATCTGGACAGCAAGTATGCGAAAAATGCGAAAGTATGTGCTAGATGATGGCAAATAGCAGACCTAACCCAGGAATAACCGGTGTTCTCCACTAAAATATTAATCGGAACCAGCTTTTATTCACAGTTTCAGTGTGGTACCACATTACTACGTGATCCAAACCACAAAAATCCCAGGGTCTGGCCAGCAAGTATGCGAAAAATTCGGAAGTACGAGCCTGATGAGGGCACATACCAGACCTAACCCAGACATAACCGGCGTTATCCTCTAAAATATTAATCGCAACCTGGATTAATTGAATGTTTCAGTGTGGTACCACATTACTACGTGATCCAAGCCACAAAAAACCCAAGATCTGGACTGCAAGTATGCGAAAAATGCGAAAGTATGTGCTAGATGATGGCAAATAGCAGATCTAACCCAGGCATAACCTGTGATCTCCACTAAAATATTAATCGGAACCAGCTTTTATTGACTGTTTCAGAGTGGTACGATATTACTACATGATCCAGGGTAGAAAAAGCCCAGGGTCTGGCCAACAAGTATGCAAAAAATGCGAAAGTACGAGACATGTGGAGGGCAAATCCCAGACCTAACCCAGCCATAAGCGGCGTTATCCTCTAAAATATTAATCGCAACCTGGATTAATTGACTGTCTCAGTGTGGTACCACATTACTACGTGATCCAAACCAGAAAAATCCCAGGATCTGGCCAACAAGTATGCGAAAAATGCGATAATACGAGCCAGATGAGGGCTAATACCAGACCTAACCCCGGCATAACCGGCGTTCTCCACTAAAATATTAATCGGCACCAGCTTTTATTGACTGTTTCAGTGTGGTACCACATTACTACGTGATCCAAACCAGAAAAATCCCAGGGTGTGGCCAACAAGTATGCGAAAAATGCGAAAATACGAGCCTGATGAGGGCAAATACCAGACCTAACCCAGGCATAACCGGCGTTATCCTCTAAAATGTTAATCGCATCCAGGTTTAATAGACTGTTACGGTGCGGTACCGTATTACTACGTGACACAAACCAGAAAAAAGCCAGGATCTGTCCAACAAGTATGAGAAAAATGCGAAAGCACGAGTCAGAAGAGGGCAAATACCAGACCTAACCCAGACATAACCAGCGTTATCCTCTAAAATACTATTCGGAACCAGCTTCTATTGACTGTTTCAGTGTGGTACCACATTACTACGTGATCCAAACCACAAAAAACCCAAGATCTTTCCAGCAAGTATGCGAAAAATGCGAAAGAATGTGCTAGATGATGGCAAATACCAGACCTAACCCAGGCATAACCGGTGTTCTCCACTAAAATATTAATCGGAACCAGCTTTTATTGACAGTTTCAGTGTGGTACGATATTACTACATGATCCAAGGTAGAAAAAGCCCAGGGTCTGGCCAACAAGTATGCAAAAAATGCGAAAGTACCAGCCAGATGAGGGCAAATCCCAGAACTTTCCCAGACATAACCGGCGTTATCCTCTAAAATAGTATTCGGAACCAGCTTTTATTGACTGTTTCAGTGTGGTACCACATTACTACGTGATCCAAACCAGAAAAAGCCCAGGACCTGGCCAACAAGTATTCGAAAAATACGAAAGTACGAGCGAGATGAGGGAAAATCCTAGACATTACCGAGACATAACCGGCGTTATCCTCTAAAATAGTATTCGGAACCAGCATTTATTGACTGTTTCAGTGTGGTACCACATTACTACCTGAACCAAACCAGGAAAAGCCCAGGGTCTGTCCAACAAGTATGCGAAAAATGCGAAAGTACGAGCCAGATGAGGGTAAATACCAGACATAACCCAGACATAACCGGCGTTATCCTCTAAAACATTAACCGGAACAAGGTTTCATTGACTGTTTCAGTGTGGTCCCACATTACTACTTGGTCCTAGCCAGAAAAAGGCCAGGATCTGGCCTACAAGTATGCGAAAAATGCGAAGGTACGAGCCAGATGAGGGCAAATACCAGACCTAACCCAGACATAAACGGCGTTATCCTCTAAAATATTAATCGCAACCAGGTTTAATTGACTCTTTCGGTGTGGAACCTCATTACTACGGGATCCAAGCCAGAAAAAACCCTGGATCTGGCCAAAAATATGCGAAACACGCGAAAGTATGGGCCAGATGATTGCAAATACCAGACCTAACCCAGACATAACTAGCGTTATCCTCTAAAATACTATTCGGAACCAGCTTCTATTGACTGTTTCAGTGTGGTACCACGTTACTACGTGGTTCAAACCAGAAAATGCCCAGGATCTGGCCAACAAGTATGCGAAAAATACGAAATCACGAGCCAGATGAGGGCAAATCCCAGACCCAACCGAGACATAACCGGCGTTAGCCTCTAAAATATTAATCGCAACCAGGTTTAATTGACTGTCTCGGTGTGGCACCGCATTACTACGTGATACAAACCAGAAAAACGGCAGGATCTGGCCAACAAGTATGCGAAAAATGCGAATGTACGAGACGGATGAGGGCAAATCCCAGGCCCAACCGAGACATAACCGGCGTTATCCTCTAAAACATTCACCGGAACCAGGTTTAATTAACCGTTTCAGTGTGCTACCACATTACTACGTGATCCAAACCAGAAAAAGGCCAGGATCTGGCCAACAAGTATGCGAAAAATGCGAAAGTACGGGCCAGATGAGGGCAAATCCCAGACCTAACCCAGACATAAGCGGCGTTATCCTCTAAAATATTAATCGCATCCAGGTTTAATTGACTGTTTCGGTGTGGCACCTCATTACCACGGAATCCAAACCAGAAAAAACCCAGGATCTGGCCAACAAGTATGCGAAAAATGCGAAGGCACGAGCCAGATGAGGGCAAATCCCAGACCTAACCGACACATAACCTGCGTTATCCTCTAAAATATTAATCGCAACCAGGTTTAATTGACTGTTTCGGTGTGGAACCTCATTACTACGGGATCCAAACCAGAAAAAACCCAGGATGTGGTCAACAAATATGGGGGAAAAACGCGAAAGGATGAGCCCGATGATTGCAAAAACCAGAACTAACCCAGACATAGCCAGCGTTATCCCCTAAAATACTATTCGGAACCAGCTTCTATTGACTGTTTCAGTGTGGTCCCACATTACTGCGTGATACAAACCAGAAAAAGGCCAGGATCTGGCCAACAAGTATGCGAAAAATGCGAAAGTATGAGCCAGATGAGGGCAAATCGCAGCCCTAACCGAGACATAACCGGCGTTATCCTCTAAAATATTAATCGCATCCAGGTTTAATTGACTGTTTCGGTGTGGCACCTCATTACCACGGAATCCAAACCAGAAAAAACCCAGGATCTGGCCAACAAGTATGCGAAAAATGCGAAGGCACGAGCCAGATGAGGGCAAATCCCAGACCTAACCGACACATAACCTGCGTTATCCTCTAAAATATTAATCGCAACCAGGTTTAATTGACTGTTTCGGTGTGGAACCTCATTACTACGGGATCCAAACCAGAAAAAACCCAGGATGTGGTCAACAAATATGGGGGAAAAACGCGAAAGGATGAGCCCGATGATTGCAAAAACCAGAACTAACCCAGACATAGCCAGCGTTATCCCCTAAAATACTATTCGGAACCAGCTTCTATTGACTGTTTCAGTGTGGTCCCACATTACTGCGTGATACAAACCAGAAAAAGGCCAGGATCTGGCCAACAAGTATGCGAAAAATGCGAAGGTACGAGCCAGATGAGGGCAAATCCCAGACCTAACCGAGATATAACCGGCGTTATCCTCTAAAATATTAATCGAAACCAGGTTTAATTGGCTGTTTCGGTGTGGAAAGTCATTATTACGGGATCCAAACCAGAAAAAAACCCAGCATCTGGACAACAAGTATGCGAGAAATCCGAAAGTACGAGCAATATGAGGGCAAATACCAGAACTAACCCAGACATAACCAGCCTTATCCTCTAAAATACTAATCGGAACCAGCTTTCATTGACTGTTTCAGTGTGGTACCACATTGTGAACCAGCCACAAAAAACCTAAGATCTGGACAGCAAGTATGCGAAAAATGCGAAAGAACGAGCCAGATGAGGGCAAATACCAGACCTAACCCAGACATAACCGGCGTTATCCTCTAAAATATTAATCGCAACCAGGATTAGTTGACTGTTTCAGTGTGGTACCACATTACTACGTGATCCAAACCAGAAAAAGCCCAGGGTCTGGCCAACAAGTATGCGAAAAATGCGAAAGTACGAGCCAGATGAGGGAAAATCCCAGACCTAACCCAGACATAACCAGCCTTATCCTCTAAAATACAAATCGGAACCAGGATTAATTGACTGCTTCAGTGTGGTACTACGTTACTACGTGATCCAAGCCACAAAAAACCCAGGATCTGGCCACTCAAGTATGCGAAAAATGCGAAAGTACGGGCCAGATGAGGGCAAATCCCAGACCTAACCCAGACATAACCGGCGTTATCCTCTAAAATATTAATCGTAACCAGGATTAGTTGACTGTTTCAGTGTGGTACCACATTACTACGTGATCCAAACCAGAAAAAGGCCGGGATCTGGCCAACAAGTATGCAAAAAATACGAAAGTACGAGCCAGATGAGGGCAAATACCAGACCTAACCCAGACATAACCGGCATTATCCTCTAAAACATTAATCGGAACCAGGATTAACTGACTGTTGCGGCGTGGTACCGCGTTACTTCGTGATCCAAACCAGAAAAAGGCCAGGATCTGGCCAACAAGTATGCAAAAAATACGAAAGTACCAGCCAGATGAGGGCAAAAACCAGACCTAACCCAGACATAACCGGCATTATCCTATAAAACATTTATCGGAACCAGCTTTCATTGACTGTATCAGTGTGGTAGCACATTACTACGTGATCCAAGCCACAAAAAACCCAAGATCCGGACAGCAAGTATGCGAAAAATGCGAAGGTACGAGCCAGTTGAGGGCAAATACCAGACCTAATCCAGACATAACCGGCGTTATCCTGTAAAATACTAATCGGAACCAGCTTTCATTGACTGTTTCAGTGTGGTACCACATTACTACGTGATCCAAACCAGAAAAAGCCCAGGACCTGGCCAACAAGTATTCGAAAAATACGAAAGTACGAGCGAGATGAGGGAAAATCCCAGACATTACCGAGACATAACCGGCGTTATCCTCTAAAATAGTATTCGGAACCAGCATTTATTGACTGTTTCAGTGTGGTACCACATTACTACCTGAACCAAACCAGGAAAAGCCCAGGGTCTGTCCAACAAGTATGCGAAAAATGCGAAGGTACGAGCCAGATGAGGGCAAATACCAGACCTAACCCAGACATAAACGGCGTTATCCTCTAAAATATTAATCGCAACCAGGTTTAATTGACTCTTTCGGTGTGGAACCTCATTACTACGGGATCCAAGCCAGAAAAAACCCAGGATCTGGCCAACAAATATGCGAAACACGCGAAAGTATGGGCCAGATGATTGCAAATACCAGACCTAACCCAGACATAACTAGCGTTATCCTCTAAAATACTATTCGGAACCAGCTTCTATTGACTGTTTCAGTGTGGTACCACATTACTACGTGATTCAAACCAGAAAATGCCCAGGATCTGGCCAACAAGTATGCGAAAAATACGAAATCACGAGCCAGATGAGGGCAAATCCCAGACCCAACCGAGACATAACCGGCGTTAGCCTCTAAAATATTAACCGCAACCAGGTTTAATTGACTGTCTCGGTGTGGCACCGCATTACTACGTGATACAAACCAGAAAAACGGCAGGATCTGGCCAACAAGTATGCGAAAAATGCGAAAGTACGAGACGGATGAGGGCTAATCCCAGCCCTAACCGAGACATAACCGGCGTTATCCTCTAAAATATTAATCGCAACCAGGTTTAATTGACTGTTTCGGTGTGGCACCTCATTACCACGGAATCCAAACCAGAAAAAACCCAGGATCTGGCCAACAAGTATGCGAAAAATGCGAAGGCACGAGCCAGATGAGGGCAAATCCCAGACCTAACCGACACATAACCTGCGTTATCCTCTAAAATATTAATCGCAACCAGGTTTAATTGACTGTTTCGGTGTGGAACCTCATTACTACGGGATCCAAACCAAAAAAACCCAGGATCTGGTCAACAAATATGGGGGAAAAACGCGAAAGGATGAGCCAGATGATTGCAAAAACCAGAACTAACCTAGACATAGCCAGCGTTATCCCCTAAAATACTATTCGGAACCAGCTTCTATTGACTGTTTCAGTGTGGTACCACATTACTGCGTGATACAAACCAGAAAAAGGCCAGGATCTGGCCAACAAGTATGCGAAAAATGCGAAGGTACGAGCCAGATGAGGGCAAATCCCAGACCTAACCGAGATATAACCGGCGTTATCCTCCAAAATATTAACCGAAACCAGGTTTAATTGGCAGTTTCGGTGTGGAAAGTCATTATTACGGGATCCAAACCAGAAAAAAACCCAGCATCTGGACAACAAGTATGCGAAAAAAGCGAAAGTATGAGCAAGATGATTGCAAATACCAGAACTAACCGAGAAATAACCGGAGTTATCCCCTAAAATATTAATCGAAACCAGGTTTAATTGACTGTTTCAGTGTGGTGCCACATTACTACGTGATCCAAACCAGAAGAAGCCCAGGATCTGGCCAACAAGTATTCGAAAAATGCGAAAGTACGAGCCAGATGAGGGCAAATCCCAGACTTAACCGAGACATAACCGGCGTTATCCTCTAAAATATTAATCGCAACCAGGTTTAATTGACAGTTTCGGTGTGCTACCGCATTGCTACGTGACACAAACCAGAAAGAGCCCAGGATCTTGCCAACAAGTATGCGAGAAACGCGTAAGTATGAGCCAGATGATTGCAAATACCAGAACTAACCCAGACATAACCAGCGTTATCCTCTAAAACATTAATCGCAACCAGGATTAATTGACTGTTTCGGTGTGGTACCACATTACTACGTGATCCAAACCAGAAAAAGCCCAGGGTCTGGCCAACAAGTATGCGAAAAATGCGAAAGTACGAGCCAGAGGAGGGCAAATCCCAGAACTTTCCCAGACATAACCGGCGTTATCCTCTAAAATAGTATTCGGAACCAGCTTTTATTGACTGTTTCAGTGTGGTACCACATTACTACGTGATCCAAACCAGAAAAAGCCCAGGACCTGGCCAACAAGTATTCGAAAAATACGAAAGTACGAGCGAGATGAGAGAAAATCCCAGACATTACCGAGACATAACCGGCGTTATCCTCTAAAATAGTATTCGGAACCAGCATTTATTGACTGTTTCAGTGTGGTACCACATTACTACCTGAACCAAACCAGGAAAAGCCCAGGGTCTGTCCAACAAGTATGCGAAAAATGCGAAAGTACGAGCCAGATGAGGGTAAATACCAGACATAACCCAGACATAACCGGCGTTATCCTCTAAAACATTAACCGGAACAAGGTTTCATTGACTGTTTCAGTGTGGTCCCACATTACTACTTGGTCCTAGCCAGAAAAAGGCCAGGATCTGGCCTACAAGTATGCGAAAAATGCGAAGGTACGAGCCAGATGAGGGCAAATACCAGACCTAACCCAGACATAAACGGCGTTATCCTCTAAAATATTATTCGCAACCAGGTTTAATTGACTCTTTCGGTGTGGAACCTCATTACTACGGGATCCAAGCCAGAAAAAACCCTGGATCTGGCCAAAAATATGCGAAACACGCGAAAGTATGGGCCAGATGATTGCAAATACCAGACCTAACCCAGACATAACTAGCGTTATCCTCTAAAATACCATTCGGAACCAGCTTCTATTGACTGTTTCAGTGTGGTACCACATTACTACGTGGTTCAAACCAGAAAATGCCCAGGATCTGGCCAACAAGTATGCGAAAAATACGAAATCACGAGCCAGATGAGGGCAAATCCCAGACCCAACCGAGACATAACCGGCGTTATCCTCTAAAATATTAATCGAAACCAGGTTTAATTGACAGTTTCGGTGTGCTACCGCATTGCTACGTGACACAAACCAGAAAGAGCCCAGGATCTTGCCAACAAGTATGCGAGAAACGCGTAAGTATGAGCCAGATGATTGCAAATACCAGAACTAACCCAGACATAACCAGCGTTATCCTCTAAAACACTAATCGAAATCAGCTTTTATTGACTGTTTCAGTGTGGTACCACATTACTACGTGATCCTAACAATAGAAAAACCCAGGATCTGGCCACTCAAGTATGCGAAAAATGCGAAAGTACGGGCCAGATGAGGCCAAATCCCAGACCTAACCGAGACATAACCAGTGTTATCCTCTAAAATATTAGTCGGAACCAGGATTAGTTGACTGTTTCAGTGTGGTACCACATTACTACGTGATCCAATCCAGAAAAAGGCCAGGATCTGGCCAACAAGTATGCAAAAAATACGATAGTACCAGCCAGATGAGGGCAAAAACCAGACCTAACCCAGACATAACCGGCATTATCCTATAAAACATTAATCGGAACCAGCTTTTATTGACTGTTTCAGTGTGGTACCACATTACTACGTGATCCAAACCACAAAAAACCCAAGCTCTTTCCAGCAAGTATGCGAAAAATGCGAAAGAATGTGCTAGATGATGGCAAATACCAGACCTAACCCAGGCATAACCGGTGTTCTCCACTAAAATATTAATCGGAACCAGCTTTTATTGACTGTTTCAGTGTGGTACGATATTACTACATGATCCGAGGTAGAAAAAGCCCAGGGTCTGGCCAACAGGTATGCAAAAAATGCGAAAGTACCAGCCAGATGAGGGCAAATCCCAGAACTTTCCCAGACATAACCGGCGTTATCCTCTAAAATAGTAATCGGAACCAGCTTTTATTGACTGTATCAGTGTGGTAGCACATTACTACGTGATCCAAGCCACAAAAAACCCAAGATCCGGACAGCAAGTATGCGAAAAATGCGAAGGTACGAGCCAGTTGAGGGCAAATACCAGACCTAATCCAGACATAACCGGTGTTTTCCTGTAAAATACTAATCGGAACCAGCCTTCATTGACTGTTTCAGTGTGGTACCACATTACTACGTGATCCAAACCAGAAAAAGCCCAGGACATGGCCAACAAGTATTCGAAAAATACGAAAGTACGAGCGAGATGAGGGAAAATCCCAGACATTACCGAGACATAACCGGCGTTATCCTCTAAAATAGTATTCGGAACCAGCATTTATTGACTGTTTCAGTGTGGTACCACATTACTACCTGAACCAAACCAGGAAAAGCCCAGGGTCTGTCCAACAAGTATGCGACAAATGCGAAAGTACGAGCCAGATGAGAGTAAATACCAGACATAACCCAGACATAACCGGCGTTATCCTCTAAAACATTAACCGGAACAAGGTTTCATTGACTGTTTCAGTGTGGTCCCACATTACTACTTGGTCCTAGCCAGAAAAAGGCCAGGATCTGGCCTACAAGTATGCGAAAAATGCGAAGGTACGAGCCAGATGAGGGCAAATACCAGACCTAACCCAGACATAAACGGCGTTATCCTCTAAAATATTAATCGCAACCAGGTTTAATTGACTCTTTCGGTGTAGAACCTCATTACTACGGGATCCAAGCCAGAAAAAACCCAGGATCTGGCCAACAAATATGCGAAACACGCGAAAGTATGGGCCAGATGATTGCAAATACCAGACCTAACCCAGACATAACTAGCGTTATCCTATAAAATACTATTCGGAATCAGCTTCTATTGACTGTTTCAGTGTCGTACCACATTACTACGTGATTCAAACCAGAAAATGCCCAGGATCTGGCCAACAAGTATGCGAAAAATACGAAATCACGAGCCAGATGAGGGCAAATCCCAGACCCAACCGAGACATAACCGGCGTTAGCCTCTAAAATATTAATCGCAACCAGGTTTAATTGACTGTCTCGGTGTGGCACCGCATTACTACGTGATACAATCCAGAAAAACGGCAGGATCTGGCCAACAAGTATGCGAAAAATGCGAAAGTACGAGACGGATGAGGGCAAATCCCAGACCCAACCGAGACATAACCGGCGTTATCCTCTAAAACATTAACCGGAACCAGGTTTAATTAACCGTTTCAGTGTGCTACCACATTACTACGTGATCCAAACCAGAAAAAGGCCAGGATCTGGCCAACAAGTATGCGAAAAATGCGAAAGAAATGGCAGATGATTGCAAATACCAGAACTAACCCAGACATAACTAGCGTTATTCTCTAAAATACTATTCGGAACCAGCTTCTATTGACAGTTTCGGTGTGGAACCACATTACTACGTGATCCAAACCAGAAAAAGGCCAGGATCTGGCCAACAAGTGTGCGAAAAATGCGAAAGTACGAGCCAGATGAGGACAAATCCCAGCCCTAACCGAGACATAACCGGCGTTATCCTCTAAAATATTATTCGCAACCAGGTTTAATTGACTGTTTCAGTGTGGTGCCACATTACTACTTGGTCCAAGCCAGAAAAAGGCCAGGACCTGGCCAACAAGTATGCGAAAAATGCGAAGGTACGAGCCAGATGAGTGCAAATCCCAGACCTAACCGACAAATAACCAGCGTTATCCTCTAAAATATTAATCGCAACCAGGTTTAATTGACTGTTTCAGTGTAGTACCGCATTACTACGTGATATAAACCAGAAAAAGGCCAGGATCTTGGTAATGAGTATGCGAAAATTGCGGACATACGAGACAGATGAGGGCAAATCCCAGACCTAACCGAGAAATAACCGGAGTTATCCTCTAAAATATAAATCGAAACCAGGTTTAATTGACTGTTTCAGTGTGGTCCCACATTACTGCGTGATCCAAACCAGAAGAAGCCCAGGATCTGGCCAACAAGTATGCGAAAAATGCGAAAGTACGAGCCAGATGAGGGCAAATCCCAGAACTAACCGAGACATAACCAGCGTTATCCTCTAAAGTACTATTCGGAACCAGCTTCTATTGACTGTTTCAGTGTGGTACCACATTACTACGTGATCCTAACAATAGAAAAGCACAGTGTCTGGCCATTCAAGTATGCGAAAAATGCGAAAGTACGGGCCAGATAAGGGCAAATCCCAGACCTAACCGAGATATAACCGGCAGTATCCTCTAAAATATTAATCGAAACCAGCTTTTATTGACTGTTTCAGTGTGGCACCACATTACTACGTGATCCAAACCAGCAAAAAGCCTAGGATCTGGCCAACAAGTATGCAAAAATGCGAAAGTACTGGCCAGATGAGGGCAAATCCCAGACCTAACCGACAAATAACCAGCGTTATCCTCTGAAATATTAATCGCAACCAGGTTTAATTGACTGTTTCAGTGTAGTACCGCATTACTACGTGATATAATCCAGAAAAAGGTCAGGATCTTGCCAATAAGTATGCGAAAATTGCGGACATACGAGACAGATGAGGGCAAATCCCAGACCTAACCGAGAAATAATCGGAGTTATCCTCTAAAATATAAATCGAAACCAGGTTTGATTGACTGTTTCAGTGTGGTACCACATTACTACGTGATACGAACCAGAAAAAGCCCAGGATCTGGCCAACAAGTATGCGAAATAGTGCGAAAGTACGAGCCAGATGAGGGCAAATCCCAGACCTGACCGAGACATAACCGGCGTTATCCTCTAAAGTACTATACGCAACCAGGTTTAATTTACTGTTTCAGAGTGGTCCCACATTACTACGTGATCCAAACCAGAAGAAGCCCAGGATCTGGCCAACAAGTATGCGAAAAATGCGAAAGTACGAGCCAGATGAGGGCAAATCCCAGAACTAACCGAGACATAACCAGCGTTATCCTCTAAAATGCTATTCGGAACCAGCTTCTATTGACTGTTTCAGTGTGGTACCACGTTACTACGTGATACAAACCAGAAAAAGGCCAGAATCTGGCCAACAAGTAAGCGAAAAATGCGAAAGTACGAGCAAAATGAGGGCAAATACCAGACCTATCCCAGACATAGCCGGCGTTATCCTCTAAAATATTAATCGGAACCAGGTTGATTTGACTGTTGCAGTGTGGTTCCACATTACTACGTGGTCCAAGCCTGAAAAAGGCCAGGATCAGGCCAACAAGTAATGCGAAAAATGCGAAATTACGATCCAGATGAGTGAAAATCGCAGACCTAACCGAGACATACCGGCGTTATCCTCCAAAATATTAATCGCAACCAGGTTTAATTGACTGTTTCGGTGTGGAACCCCATTACTACGGGATCCAAACCAGAAAAAACACAGGATCTGGCCAACAAATATGCGAAAAACGCGAAAGTATGAGCCAGATGAGGGCAAATACCAGACCTAACCGAGACATAGCCTGCGTTATCATCTAAAATACTAATCGGAACCAGCTTCTATTGATTGTTTCAGTGTGGTACCACATTACTACGTGATCCAAACCAGCAAAAAGCCCAGGATCTGCCCAACAAGTATGAGAAAAATACGAAAGTACGAGCCAAATGGGGGCAATTCCCAGAGCTAACCGAGACATAACCTGCGTTATCCTCTAAAATACTAATCGGAACCAGCCTTCATTGACTGTTTCAGTGTGGTACCACATTACTGCGTGATCCAAACCAGAAAAAGCCCAGGATCTGGCCAACAGGTATGCGAAAAATGCGGAAGTACGAGCCAGATGAGGGCAAATACCAGACCTAACTCAGACCTAACCGGCGTTATCCTCTAAAATATTGATAGAATCCAGGTTGAATTGACTATCTCAGAGCGGCACCACATTAATACGTGATCCTAACCAGAAAAAAGCCCAGTAGCTGCCCAATAAGTATGAGAAAACTACGAAAGTACGAGCCAAATGAGGGCAAATACTAGACCTAACCCAGACATAACCGGCGTTATCCTCTAAAATATTAATCGCAACCAGGTTTAATTGACTGTTTCGGTGTGGTACCACATTACTACATGGTTCGAGCCAGAAAAGAACCCAGGATGTGGCAAACAAGTATGCCAAAAGTGCGAAAGTATGTGGCAGATGATAGCAAATACCAGACGTAACCCAGACATAACCAGCGTTATCCTCCAAAATATTAATCGCAACCAGATTTAATTGACTGTTTCAGTATGGTACCGCACTACTACGTGATCGAAACCAGAAAAAGGCCAGGATCTTGCCAATAAGTGTGCGAAAATTGCGGAAGTACGAGACAGATGAGGGCAAATCCCAGACCTAACCGAGAAATAACCGGAGTTATCCTCTAAAATATTAATCGAAACCAGGTTTAATTGACTGTTTCAGTGTGGTCCCACATTACTACGTGATCCAGACCAGAAGAAGCCCAGGATCTGGCCAACAAGTATGCGAAATTGTGCGAAAGTACGAGCCAGATGAGGGCAAATCCCAGACCTAACCGAGACATAACCGGCGTTATCCTCTAAAATATTAATCGCAACCAGGTTTAATTGACTGTTTCGGAGTGGTCCCACATTACTACGTGATCCAAACCAGATGAAGCCCAGGATCTTGCCAACAAGTATGCGAGAAACGCGAAAGTATGAGCCAGATGATTGCAAATACCAGAACTAACCCAGACATAACCAGCGTTATCGTCTAAAATACTAATCGGAACCAGCTTTTATTGACTGTCTCAGTGTGGTACGACATTACTACGTGATCCTAACAATAAAAAAACCCAGTCTCTGGCCATTAAAGTATGCGAAAAATGCGAAAGTACGGGCCAGATGAGGGCAAATCCCAGACCTAACCGAGACATAGCCTGCGTTATCCTCTAAAATTTTAATCGCAACCAGGTTTAATTGACTGTTTCAGTGTAGTACCGCATTACAACGTGATATAAACCAGAAAAAGGCCACGATCTTGCCAATAAGTATGCGAAAATTGCGGACATACGAGACAGATGAGGGCAAATCCCAGACCTAACCGAGAAATAACCGGAGTTATCCTCTAAAATATTTATCGCAACCAGGTTTAATTGACTGTTTGGGTGTGGAACCTCATTACTTCGGGATCCAAACCAGAAAAAACCCAGGATCTGGCCAACAAATATGCGAAAAACGCGAAAGTATGAGCCAGATAACGGCAAATCCCAGACCTAACCGAGACATAACCGGCGTTATCCTCTAAAATATTTATCGCAACCAGGTTTAATTGACTGTTTGGGTGTGGTACCGCATTACTACGTGACACAAACCAGAAGAAGCCCAGGATCTGGCCCACAAGTATGCGAAAAATGCGAAAGTACGAGCCAGATGATTGCAAATACCAGAACTAACCCAGACGTAACCTGCGTCATCCTCTGAAATACTATTCGGAACCAGCTTCTATTGACTGTGTCAGTGTGGTACCACATTACTACGTGATACAAAGCAGAAAAAGGCCAGAATCTGGCCAACAAGTAAGCGAAAAATGCGAAAGTACGAGCAAAATGAGGGCAAATACCAGAACTAACCGAGACAT
This sequence comes from Colletes latitarsis, assembly GCF_051014445.1. Classification (NCBI taxonomy): domain Eukaryota; kingdom Metazoa; phylum Arthropoda; class Insecta; order Hymenoptera; family Colletidae; genus Colletes; species Colletes latitarsis. Next base: position 7,716,535 of record NC_135137.1, read on the forward strand.
AACCAGCGTTATCCTCTAAAATACTATTCGGAACCAGCTTCTATTGACTGTTTCAGTGTGGTACCACATTACTACGTGATACAAACCAGAAAAAGCCCAGGATCTGGCCAACAAGTAAGCGAAAAATGCGAAAGTACGAGCAAAATGAGGGCAAATACCAGAACTAACCCAGACATGGCCAGCGTTATCCTCTAAAACAATAATCGGAACCAGCTTTTATTGACTGTTTCAGTGTGGTACCACATTACTACGTGGTCGAAGCCTGAAAAAGGCCTGGATCTGGCCAACAAGTATGCGAAAAATGCGAAAGTACGAGCCAGATGGGGGCAAATCCCAGACATAACCGAGACATAACCGGCGTTATCCTCTAAAATATTAATCGCAACCAGGTTTAATTGACTGTTTCGGAGTGGTCCCACATTACTACGTGATCCAAACCAGATGAAGCCCAGGATCTTGCCAACAAGTATGCGAGAAACGCGAAAGTATGAGCCAGATGATTGCAAATACCAGAACTAACCCAGACATAACCAGCGTTATCGTCTAAAATCCTAATCGGAACCAGCTTTTATTGACTGTCTCAGTGTGGTACCACATTACTACGTGATCCTAACAATAGAAAAACACAGGGTCTGGCCATTCAAGTATGCGAAAAATGCGAAAGTACGGGCCAGATAAGGGCAAATCCCAGACCTAACCGAGATATAACCTGCAGTATCCTCTAAAATATTAATCGAAACCAGGTTTAATTGGCTGTTTCGGTGTGGAATGTCATTATTACGGGATCCAAGCCAGAGAAACCCAGGATCTGGCCAACAAGGTTGCGAAAAATGCGAAAGTACGAGCCAGATGAGGGCAAATCCCAGACCTAACCGAGACATAACCGGCGCTATCCTCTAAAATATTAATCGCAACCAGGTTTAATTGACTGTTTCAGTGTGGTCCCACATTACTACTTGGTCCAAGCCAGAAAAAGGCCAGGATCTGGCCAACAGGTATGCGAAAAATGCGAAGGTAAAAAGCCAGATGAGGGCAAATCCCAGACCTAACCGAGATATAACCGGCAGTATCCTCTAAAATATTATTCGAAACCAGGTTTAATTGACTGTTTCGGTGTGGAACGTCATTATTACGGGATCCAAACCAGAAAAAACCCCTGCACCTGGCCAACAAGTATGCGAAAAAAGCGAAAGTATGAGCAAGATGATTGCAAATACCAGAACAAACCCAGACATAACCAACGTTATCCTCTAAAACACAAATCGGAACCAGCTTTTACTGACTGTTTCCGTGTGGTACCACATTACTACGTGATCCAAACCAGAAAAAGCCCAGGAACTGGCCAACAAGAATGCGAAAAATGCGAAAGTACGGGCCAGATGAGGGCAAATCCCAGACCTAACCCAGACATAACCAGCGTTATCCTCTAAAATATTAATCTGAACCAGGTTTAATTGACGGTTTCGGTGTGGAACGTCATTACTACGGGATCCAAACCAGAAAAAACCCAGCATCTGGCCAACAAGAATGCGAAAAAAGCGAAAGTATGAGCAAGATGATTGCAAATACCAGAACTAACCCAGACATAACCAGCGTTATCCTCTAAAACACTAATCGGAACCAGCTTTTATTGGCTGTTTCAGTGTGGTACCACATTACTACGTGATCCAAACCAGCAAAAAGCGTAGGATCTGGCCAACAAGTATGCAAAAATGCGAAAGTACGGGCCAGATGAGGGCAAATCCCAGACCTAACCGACAAATAACAAGCGTTATCCTCTAAAATATTAATCGCAACCAGGTTTAATTGACTGTTTCAGTGTAGTACCGCACTACTACGTGATATAAACCAGAAAAAGGCCAGGATCTTGCCAATAAGTATGCGAAAATTGCGGACATACGAGACAGATGAGGGCAAATCCCAGACCTAACCGAGAAATAACCGGAGTTATCCTCTAAAATATTAATCGAAACCAGGTTCAATTGACTGTTTCAGTGTGGTCCCACATTACTACGTGATCCAAACCAGAAGAAGCCCAGGATCTGGCCAACAAGTATGCGAAAAATGCAAAAGTACGAGCCAGATGAGGGCAAATCCCAGAACTAACCGAGACATAACCAGCGTTATCCTCTAAAATACTATTCGCAAACCAGCTTCTATTGACTGTTTCAGTGTGGTACCACATTACTACGTGATCCAAACCAGAAAAAGCCCAGGATCTGGCCAACAAGTATGCGAAATAGTGCGAAAGTACGAGCCAGATGAGGGCAAATCCCAGACCTAACCGAGACATAACCGGCGTTATCCTCTAAAGTATTAATCGCAACCAGGTTTAATTGACTGTTTCAGTGTGGTACCACATTATTACGTGATCCAAACCAGAAAAAGCCCAGGATCTGGCCAACAAGTATGCGAAAAATGCGAAAGTACGAGCCAGATGAGGGCAAATCCCAGACCTAACCGAGACATAAACGGCGTTATCCTCTAAAATATTAATCGCAACCAGGTTTAATTGACTGTTTGGGTGTGGTACCACATTACTACGTGACACAAACCAGAAGAAGCCCAGGATCTGGCCCACAAGTATGCGAAAAATGCGAAAGTACGAGCCAGATGATTGCAAATACCAGAACTAACCCAGACATAACCAGCGTTATCCTCTAAAACACTAATCGGAACCAGCTTTTATTGGCTGTTTCAGTGTGGTACCACATTACTACGTGGTCCAAGCCTGAAAAAGGCCTGGATCTGGCCAACAAGTATGCGAAAAATGCGAAATTACGATCCAGATGAGTGAAAATCCCAGACCTAACCGAGACATAACTGGCGTTATCCTGTAAAATATTAATCGCAACCAGGTTTAATTGACTGTTTCGGTGTGGAACCTCATTACTACGGGATCCAAACCAGAAAAAAACCCATGATCTGGCCAACAAGTTTGCGAAAAACGCGAAAGTATGAGCCAGATGATTGTAAATACCAGAACTAACCCAGACGTAACCTGCGTCATCCTCTAAAATACTATTCGGAACCAGCTTCTATTGACTGTTTCAGTGTGGTACCACATTACTACGTGATACAAAGCAGAAAAAGGCCAGAATCTGGCCAACAAGTAAGCGAAAAATGCGAAAGTACGAGCAAAATGAGGGCAAATACCAGACCTATCTCAGACCTAGCCGGCGTTATCCTCCAAAATATTAATCGGAACCAGGTTGATTTGACTGTTGCAGTGTGGTACCACATTACTACGTGGTCCAAGCCTGAAAAAGCCCAGGAACTGGCCAACAAGTATGCGAAAAATGCGAAAGTACGGGCCAGATGAGGGCAAATCCCAGACCTAACCGAGACATAACCAGCGTTATCCTCTAAAATAGTAATCGGAACCAGGTTTAATTGACGGTTTCGGTGTGGAACGTCACTATTACGGGATCCAAACCAGAAAAAACCCAGCATCTGGCCAACAGGTATGCGAAAAAAGCGAAAGTATGAGCAAGATGATTGCAAATACCAGAACTAACCCAGACATAACCAGCATTATCCTCTAAAACACTAATCGGAACCAGCTTTTATTGACTGTTTCAGTGTGGTACCACATTACTACGTGATCCAAACCAGCAAAAAGCGTAGGATCAGGCCAACAAGTATGCAAAAATGCGAAAGTACGGGCCAGATGAGGGCAAATCCCAGACCTAACCGACAAATAACCAGCATTATCCTCTAAAATATTAATCGCAACCAGGTTTAATTGACTGTTTCAGTGTAGTACCGCATTACTAAGTGATATAAACCAGAAAAAGGCCAGGATCTTGCCAATAAGTATGCGAAAATTGCGGACATACGAGACAGATGAGGGCAAATCCCAGACCTAACCGAGAAATAACCGGAGTTATCCTCTAAAATACTATTCGGAACCAGCTTCTATTGACTGTTTCAGTGTGGTACCACATTACTACGTGATACAAAGCAGAAAAAGCCCAGGATCTGGCCAACGAGTATGCGAAATAGTGCGAAAGTACGAGCCAGATGAGGGCAAATCCCAGACCTAACCGAGACATAACCGGCGTTATCCTCTAAAGTATTATTCGCAACCAGGTTTAATTGACTGTTTCAGTGTGGTACCACATTACTACGTGATACAAACCAGAAAAAGCCCAGGATCTGGCCAACAAGTATGCGAAATAGTGCGAAAGTACGAGCCAGATGAGGGCAAATCCCAGACCTAACCGAGACATAACCGGCGTTATCCTCTAAAGTATTATTCGCAACCAGGTTTAATTGACTGTTTCAGTGTGGTACCACATTACTACGTGATACAAACCAGAAAAAGCCCAGGATCTGGCCAACAAGTATGCGAAAAACGCGAAAGTATGAGCCAGATGACGGCAAATCCCAGACCTAACCGAGACATAACCGGCGTTATCCTCTAAAATATTTATCGCAACCAGGTTTAATTGACTGTTTCGGTGTGGAACCTCATTACTACGGGATCCAAACCAGAAAAAACCAGAAAAAACCAGAAACAAGATCTGGCCAACAAGTATGCGAAAAACGCGAAAGTATGAGCCAGATGATTGTAAATACCAGAACTAACCCAGACGTAACCTGCGTCATCCTCTAAAATACTATTCGGAACCAGCTTCTATTGACTGTTTCAGTGTGGTACCACATTACTACGTGATACAAAGCAGAAAAAGGCCAGAATCTGGCCAACAAGTAAGCGAAAAATGCGAAAGTACGAGCAAAATGAGGGCAAATACCAGACCTATCCCAGACATAGCCGGCGTTATCCTCTAAAATATTAATCGGAACCAGGTTGATTTGACTGTTGCAGTGTGGTACCACATTACTACGTGGTCCAAGCCTGAAAAAGGCCAGGATCTGGCCAACAAGTATGCGAAAAATGCGAAGGTACGGGCCAGATGAGGGCAAATCCCAGACCTAACCGAGACATAACCAGCGTTAACCTCTAAAATATTAATCGGAACCAGGTTTAATTCACGGTTTCGGTGTGGAACGTCATTATTACGGGATCCAAACCAGAAAAAAACCCAGCATCTGGCCAACAAGTATGCGAAAAAAGCGAAAGTATGAGCAAGATGATTGCAAATACCAGAACTAACCCAGACATAACCAGCGTTATCCTCTAGAACACTAATCGGAACCAGCTTTTATTGACTGTTTCAGTGTGGTACCACATTACTACGTGATCCAAACCAGAAAAAGCCCAGGATCTGGCCAACAAGTACGCGAAATAGTGCGAAAGTACGAGCCAGATGAGGGCCAATCCCAGACCTAACCGAGACATAACCGGCGTTATCCTCAAAAGTATTATTCGCAACCAGGTTTAATTTACTGTTTCAGAGTGGTCCCACATTACTACGTGATCCAAACCAGAAGAAGCCCAGGATTTGGCCAACAAGTATGCGAAAAATGCGAAAGTACGAGCCAGATGAGGGCAAATCCTAGACCTAACCGAGAGATAACCGGCGTTATCCTCTAAAATATTAATCGCAACCAGGTTTAATTGACTGTTTCGGCGTGGAACCCCATTACTACGGGATCCAAACCAGAAAAAACACAGTATCTGGCCAACAAATATGCGAAAAACGCGAAAGTATGAGCCAGATGATTGCAAATACCAGAACTAACCCAGACATAGCCAGCGTTATCCTCTAAAATACTATTCGGAACCAGCTTCTATTGACTGTTTCAGAGTGGTACCACATTACTACGTGATACAAACCAGAAAAAGCCCAGGATCTGGCCAACAAGTACGCGAAATTGTGCGAAAGTACGAGCCAGATGAGGGCAAATCCCAGACCTAACCGAGACATAACCGGCGTTATCCTCTAAAATATTAATCGCAACCAGGTTTAATTGACTGTTTCGGAGTGGTCCCACATTACTACGTGATCCAAACCAGATGAAGCCCAGGATCTTGCCAACATGTATGCGAGAAACGAGAAAGTATGAGCCAGATGATTGCAAATACCAGAACTAACCCAGACATAACCAGCGTTATCGTCTAAAATACTAATCGGAACCAGCTTTTATTGACTGTCTCAGTGTGATACCACATTACTACGTGATCCTAACAATAGAAAAACACAGGGTCTGGCCATTCAAGTATGCGAAAAATGCGAAAGTACGGGCCAGATAAGGGCAAATCCCAGACCTAGCCGAGATATAACCGGCAGTATCCTCTAAAATATTAATCGAAACCAGGTTTAATTGACTGTTTCGGTGTGGAATGCCATTATTACGGGATCCAAATCAGAAAAACCCAGGATCTGGCCAACAAGTATGCGAAAAATGCGAAAGTACGAGCCAGATGAGGGCCAATCCCAGACCTAACCGAGAGATAACCGGCGTTATCCTCTAAAATATTAATCGCAACCAGGTTTAATTGACTGTTTCGGCGTGGAACCCCATTACTACGTGATACAAACCAGAAAAAGCCCAGGATCTGGCCAACAAGTACGCGAAATAGTGCGAAAGTACGAGCCAGATGAGGGCAAATCCCAGACCTAACCGAGACATAACCGGCGTTATCCTCTAAAATATTAATCGCAACCAGGTTTAATTGACTGTTTCGGTGTGGTCCCACATTACTACTTGCTCCAAGCCAGAAAAAGGCCAGGATCTGGCCAACAGGTATGCGAAAAATGCGAAGGTACGAGCCAGATGAGGGCAAATCCCAGACCTAACCGAGATATAACCGGTAATATCCTCTAAAATATTAATCGGAACCAGGTTTAATTGACGGTTTCGGTGTGGAACGTCATTATTACGGGATCCAAACCAGAAAAAACCCAGAATCTGGCCAACAAGTATGCGAAAAAAGCGAAAGCATGAGCAAGATGATTGCAAACACCACAACTAACCCAGACATAACCAGCGTTATCCTCTAAAACACTAATCGGAACCAGCTTTTATTGACTGTTTCAGTGTGGTACCACATTACTACGTGATCCAAACCAGCAAAAAGCGTAGGATCTGGCCAACAAGTATGCAAAAATGCGAAAGTACGGGCCAGATGAGGGCAAATCCCAGACCTAACCGACAAATAACCAGCGTTATCCTCTAAAATATTAATCGCAACCAGGTTTAATTGACTGTTTCAGTGTAGTACCGCATTACTACGTGATATAAACCAGAAAAAGGCCAGGATCTTGCCAATAAGTATGCGAAAATTGCGGACATACGAGACAGATGAGGGCAAATCCCAGACCTAACCGAGAACTAACCGGAGTTATCCTCTAAAATATTAATCGAAACCAGGTTTAATTGACTGTTTCAGTGTGGTCCCACATTACTACGTGATCCAAACCAGAAGAAGCCCAGGATCTGGCCAACAAGTATGCGAGATACGCGAAAGTATGAGCCAGATGATTGCAAATACCAGAACTAACCCAGACATAACCAGCGTTATCGTCTAAAATACTAATCGGAACCAGGTTTTATTGACTGTCTCAGTGTGGTACGACATTACTGCGTGATCCTAACAATGAAAAAACCCAGGATCTGGCCATTAAAGTATGCGAAAAATGCGAAAGTACGGGCCAGATGAGGGCAAATCCCAGACCTAACCGAGACATAACCTGCGTTATCCTCCAAAATTTTAATCGCAACCAGGTTTAATTGACTGTTTCAGTGTAGTACCACATTACTATGTGATCCTAACAATAGAAAAACACAGGATCTGGCCATTCAAGTATGCGAAAAATGCGAAAGTACGAGCCAGATGAGGGCAAATCCCAGAACTAACCGAGACATAACCGGCGTTATCCTCTAAAATATTAATCGCAACCAGGTTTAATTGACTGTTTCAGTGTGGTACCACATTACCACGTGATCCAAATCAGAAAAAGCCCTGAATCTGGCCATCAAGTATGAGAAATATGCGAAAGTATGAGCCAGATGAGGGCAAATCCCAGAACTAACAGAGAAATAACCGGCGTTATCCTCTCAAATATTAGTCGCAACCAGGCTTAATTGACTGTTGCGGTGTGGTACCGCATTAATACGTGATCCAAACCAGAAAAAGCCCAGGATCTGGCCAAAAATTATGCGAAAAATGCGAAAGTACGAGCCAGATGAGGGCAAATCGCAGACATAACCGAGACGTATCCGGCGTTATCCTCTAAAATAATAGTCGCAACCAGGTTCAAGTGACTCTTTCGGTGTGGTACCGCATTACTACGTGATCCAAGCCAGAAAAATTCCGGGATCTGGCCATTCAAGTATGCACAAAATGCGAAAGTATGTTCCAGATGAGGGCAAATTCCAAACCTAACAGAGACATAACCGGCGTTATCCTCTAAAATATTAATCGCAACCTGGTTTAATTGACTGTTTCGGTGGGGTACCGCATTACTACGGGGTCCAAGCCAGAAAAAACCCATGATCTGGCCAACAAGTATGCGAAAAATGCGACAGTATGAGCCAGATGATTGCAAATACCAGATCTAAACCAGATATAACCAGCGTTATCCTCTAAAATATTAACCGCAACCAGGTTTAATTGACTGTTTCGCTGTGGTACCGCATCACTACGTAATCCAAACCAATAAAACCCCTGGGTCTGGCCAACAAGTATGCGAAAAATGCGAAAGTACGAGACTGATGAGGGCAAACACCAGACCTAACCGAGACATAACCGGCATTATCCTCTAAAATATTAATCGCAACCAGGTTTAATTGACTGTTTCGGCGTGCTACCGCATTACTACGTGGACCAACCCAGAAAAAGGCAAGGATCTGACCATTCAAGTATGCGAAAAATGCGAAAGTACGAGCCAGATGAGGGCAAATCCCAGGCCTCATGGAGACGTAACTGGCGTTATCCTCTAAAATATTAATCGCAACCAGGTGCAATTGACTGTTTCGGTGTGGTACCACATTACTACGTGGTCCAAGCCAGAAAGAGGCCAGGATCTGGCCAACAAGTGTGCGCAAAATGCGAAAGTTCGAGGCAGATGAGGGCAAATCCCAGACAACACCGAGACATAACCGGCGTAATCCTCTAAAATATTAATCCGACCCGGTTTAATTGACTGTTGCGTTGTGGTACCGCATGACTACGTGATCCAAACCAGAAAAAGGCCAGGGTCTGGCCAAGAAGTATGCGAAAAATGTAAAAGTATGAGGCAGATGTCTGCAAATACCAGAACTTACCCAGACATAACTGGCGTTATCCTCTAAAATATCAATCGGTACCAGGTTCAATTGACTGTTTCGGCGTGTTACTGCATTACTACGTGATCCAAAACAGAAAAAGGCCAGGATCTGGCCTACAAGTATGCGAAAAATGCAAAAGTGCGAGCCAGATGAGCTCAAATCCCAGACCTAACCGAGACATAACCTGCGTTATCCTCTAAGATATTAATCGCAACCAGGTTTAATTGACTGTTTCGGTGTGGTACCGCATTACTACGTGATCCAAAACTGAAAAAGGCCAGGATCTGGCCAACAAGTATGCGAAAAATGCGAAAGTACGAGCCAGATGAGGGCATATACCAGACCTAACCCAGACACAACCGGCGTTATCCTCCAAAATATTACTCGGAACCAGATTTAATTGAGTGTTTCGGTGTAGTACCACATTAGTACGTGACCCAAACCAGAAAAAACCCGGGATCTGTTCAACGAGTATGTGAAGAATGCGAAAGTATGAGTCTGATGAGGGCAAATCCAAGGCCTAACCTAGACCTAACATCCATTATCCTCTAAAATATTGATCGTGACCAGGTTTAGTCGACTGTTTCAGTGTGGTACCACATTACTATGTGATCGAAACCAGATAAAACCCAGGATCTGTTCCAAAAGTATTTGAAGAATGCGGAATTATGAGTCTGATGTGGGCAAATCCCAGACCTAACCTAGACCTAACATGAGTTAACCCCTAAAATATTGACCGAGACCAGGAGTAGTCGACTGTTTCAGTGGGGTAACACATTACCACGTGACCCAAACCAGAAAAAACCCGGGATCTGTTCAACGAGTATGGGAAGAATGCGAAAGTATGAGTCTGATGAGGGCAAATCCAAGGCCTAACCTAGACCTAACATGCGTTATCCTCTAAAACATTGATCGAAACCAGGTTTAATGGACTGTCTCAGTGTGGTACCGCATTACTACGTGATCCAAACCAGAAGAAGCCCAGGATTTGGCCAACAAGTATGCGAAAAATGCGAAAGTACGAGCCAGATGAGGGCAAATCCTAGACCTAACCGAGAGATATCCGGCGTTATCCTCTAAAATATTAATCGCAACCAGGTTTAATTGACTGTTTCGGCGTGGAACCCCATTACTACGGGATCCAAACCAGAAAAAACACAGTATCTGGCCAACAAATATGCGAAAAACGCGAAAGTATGAGCCAGATGATTGCAAATACCAGAACTAACCCAGACATAGCCAGCGTTATCCTCTAAAATACTATTCGGAACCAGCTTCTATTGACTGTTTCAGAGTGGTACCACATTACTACGTGATACAAAGCAGAAAAAGCCCAGGATCTGGCCAACAAGTATGCGAAAAATGCGAAAGTACGAGCCAGATGAGGGCAAATCCCAGACCTAACCGAGACATAAACGGCGTTATCCTCTAAAATATTTATCGCAACCAGGTTTAATTGACTGTTTGGGTGTGGAACCTCATTACTTCGGGATCCAAACCAGAAAAAACCCAGGATCTGGCCAACAAATATGCGAAAAACGCGAAAGTATGAGCCAGATGACGGCAAATCCCAGACCTAACCGAGACATAACCGGCGTTATCCTCTAAAATATTTATCGCAACCAGGTTTAATTGACTGTTTGGGTGTGGTACCGCATTACTACGTGACACAAACCAGAAGAAGCCCAGGATCTGGCCCACAAGTATGCGAAAAATGCGAAAGTACGAGCCAGATGATTGCAAATACCAGAACTAACCCAGACATAACCAGCGTTATCCTCTAAAACACTAATCGGAACCAGCTTTTATTGTCTGTTTCAGTGTGGTGCCACATTACTACGTGGTCCAAGCCAGAAAGAGGCCAGGATCTGGCCAACAAGTGTGCGCAAAATGCGAAAGTTCGAGGCAGATGAGGGCAAATCCCAGACAACACCGAGACATAACCGGCGTAATCCTCTAAAATATTAATCCGAACCGGGTTTAATTGACTGTTGCGTTGTGGTACCGCATGACTACGTGATCCAAACCAGAAAAAGGCCAGGGTCTGGCCAAGAAGTATGCGAAAAATGTAAAAGTATGAGGCAGATGTCTGCAAATACCAGAACTTACCCAGACATAACTGGCGTTATCCTCTAAAATATCAATCGGTACCAGGTTCAATTGACTGTTTCGGCGTGTGACTGCATTACTACGTGATCCAAAACAGAAAAAGGCCAGGATCTGGCCTACAAGTATGCGAAAAATGCAAAAGTGCGAGCCAGATGAGCTCAAATCCCAGACCTAACCGAGACATAACCTGCGTTATCCTCTAAGATATTAATCGCAACCAGGTTTAATTGACTGTTTCGGTGTGGTACCGCATTACTACGTGATCCAAAACTGAAAAAGGCCAGGATCTGGCCAACAAGTATGCGAAAAATGCGAAAGTACGAGCCAGATGAGGGCATATACCAGACCTAACCGAGACATAACCGGCATTATCCTCTAAAATATTAATCGCAACCAGGTTTAATTGACTGTTTCGGCGTGCTACCGCATTACTACGTGGACCAACCCAGAAAAAGGCAAGGATCTGACCATTCAAGTATGCGAAAAATGCGAAAGTACGAGCCAGATGAGGGCAAATCCCAGGCCTCATGGAGACGTAACTGGCGTTATCCTCTAAAATATTAATCGCAACCAGGTGCAATTGACTGTTTCGGTGTGGAATGCCATTATTACGGGATCCAAACCAGAAAAACCCAGGATCTGGCCAACAAGTTTGCGAAAAATGCGAAAGTACGAGCCAGATGAGGGCCAATCCCAGACCTAACCGAGAGATAACCGGCGTTATCCTCTAAAATATTAATCGCAACCAGGTTTAATTGACTGTTTCGGCGTGGAACCCCATTACTACGTGATACAAGCCAGAAAAAGCCCAGGATCTGGCCAACAAGTACGCGAAATAGTGCGAAAGTACGAGCCAGATGAGGGCAAATCCCAGACCTAACCGAGACATAACCGGCGTTATCCTCTAAAATATTAATCGCAACCAGGTTTAATTGACTGTTTCGGTGTGGTCCTACATTACTACTTGCTCCAAACCAGAAAAAACCCGGGATCTGTTCAACGAGTATGGGAAGAATGCGAAAGTATGAGTCTGATGAGGGCAAATCCAAGGCCTAACCTAGACCTAACATGCGTTATCCTCTAAAACATTGATCGAAACCAGGTTTAATGGACTGTCTCAGTGTGGTACCGCATTACTACGTGATCCAAACCAGAAGAAGCCCAGGATTTGGCCAACAAGTATGCGAAAAATGCGAAAGTACGAGCCAGATGAGGGCAAATCCTAGACCTAACCGAGAGATATCCGGCGTTATCCTCTAAAATATTAATCGCAACCAGGTTTAATTGACTGTTTCGGCGTGGAACCCCATTACTACGGGATCCAAACCAGAAAAAACACAGTATCTGGCCAACAAATATGCGAAAAACGCGAAAGTATGAGCCAGATGATTGCAAATACCAGAACTAACCCAGACATAGCCAGCGTTATCCTCTAAAATACTATTCGGAACCAGCTTCTATTGACTGTTTCAGAGTGGTACCACATTACTACGTGATACAAAGCAGAAAAAGCCCAGGATCTGGCCAACAAGTATGCGAAAAATGCGAAAGTACGAGCCAGATGAGGGCAAATCCCAGACCTAACCGAGACATAAACGGCGTTATCCTCTAAAATATTTATCGCAACCAGGTTTAATTGACTGTTTGGGTGTGGAACCTCATTACTTCGGGATCCAAACCAGAAAAAACCCAGGATCTGGCCAACAAATATGCGAAAAACGCGAAAGTATGAGCCAGATGACGGCAAATCCCAGACCTAACCGAGACATAACCGGCGTTATCCTCTAAAATATTTATCGCAACCAGGTTTAATTGACTGTTTGGGTGTGGTACCGCATTACTACGTGACACAAACCAGAAGAAGCCCAGGATCTGGCCCACAAGTATGCGAAAAATGCGAAAGTACGAGCCAGATGATTGCAAATACCAGAACTAACCCAGACATAACCAGCGTTATCCTCTAAAACACTAATCGGAACCAGCTTTTATTGTCTGTTTCAGTGTGGTGCCACATTACTACGTGGTCCAAGCCAGAAAGAGGCCAGGATCTGGCCAACAAGTGTGCGCAAAATGCGAAAGTTCGAGGCAGATGAGGGCAAATCCCAGACAACACCGAGACATAACCGGCGTAATCCTCTAAAATATTAATCCGAACCGGGTTTAATTGACTGTTGCGTTGTGGTACCGCATGACTACGTGATCCAAACCAGAAAAAGGCCAGGGTCTGGCCAAGAAGTATGCGAAAAATGTAAAAGTATGAGGCAGATGTCTGCAAATACCAGAACTTACCCAGACATAACTGGCGTTATCCTCTAAAATATCAATCGGTACCAGGTCCAATTGACTGTTTCGGCGTGTGACTGCATTACTACGTGATCCAAAACAGAAAAAGGCCAGGATCTGGCCTACAAGTATGCGAAAAATGCAAAAGTGCGAGCCAGATGAGCTCAAATCCCAGACCTAACCGAGACATAACCTGCGTTATCCTCTAAGATATTAATCGCAACCAGGTTTAATTGACTGTTTCGGTGTGGTACCGCATTACTACGTGATCCAAAACTGAAAAAGGCCAGGATCTGGCCAACAAGTATGCGAAAAATGCGAAAGTACGAGCCAGATGAGGGCATATACCAGACCTAACCGAGACATAACCGGCATTATCCTCTAAAATATTAATCGCAACCAGGTTTAATTGACTGTTTCGGCGTGCTACCGCATTACTACGTGGACCAACCCAGAAAAAGGCAAGGATCTGACCATTCAAGTATGCGAAAAATGCGAAAGTACGAGCCAGATGAGGGCAAATCCCAGGCCTCATGGAGACGTAACTGGCGTTATCCTCTAAAATATTAATCGCAACCAGGTGCAATTGACTGTTTCGGTGTGGAATGCCATTATTACGGGATCCAAACCAGAAAAACCCAGGATCTGGCCAACAAGTTTGCGAAAAATGCGAAAGTACGAGCCAGATGAGGGCCAATCCCAGACCTAACCGAGAGATAACCGGCGTTATCCTCTAAAATATTAATCGCAACCAGGTTTAATTGACTGTTTCGGCGTGGAACCCCATTACTACGTGATACAAGCCAGAAAAAGCCCAGGATCTGGCCAACAAGTACGCGAAATAGTGCGAAAGTACGAGCCAGATGAGGGCAAATCCCAGACCTAACCGAGACATAACCGGCGTTATCCTCTAAAATATTAATCGCAACCAGGTTTAATTGACTGTTTCGGTGTGGTCCTACATTACTACTTGCTCCAAGCCAGAAAAAGGCCAGGATCTGGCCAACAGGTATGCGAAAAATGCGAAGGTACGAGCCAGATGAGGGCAAATCCCAGACCTAACCGAGATATAACCGGCAATATCCTCTAAAATATTAATCGGAACCAGGTTTAATTGACGGTTTCGGTGTGGAGCGTCATTATTACGGGATCCAAACCAGAAAAAACCCAGAATCTGGCCAACAAGTATGCGAAAAAAGCGAAAGCATGAGCAAGATGATTGCAAACACCACAACTAACCCAGACATAACCAGCGTTATCCTCTAAAACACTAATCGGAACCAGCTTTTATTGACTGTTTCAGTGTGGTACCACATTACTACGTGATCCAAACCAGCAAAAAGCGTAGGATCTGGCCAACAAGTATGCAAAAATGCGAAAGTACGGGCCAGATGAGGGCAAATCCCAGACCTAACCGACAAATAACCAGCGTTATCCTCTAAAATCTTAATCGCAACCAGGTTTAATTGACTGTTTCAGTGTAGTACCGCATTACTACGTGATATAAACCAGAAAAAGGCCAGGATCTTGCCAATAAGTATGCGAAAATTGCGGACATACGAGACAGATGAGGGCAAATCCCAGACCTAACCGAGAACTAACCGGAGTTATCCTCTAAAATATTAATCGAAACCAGGTTTAATTGACTGTTTCAGTGTGGTCCCACATTACTACGTGATCCAAACCAGAAGAAGCCCAGGATCTGGCCAACAAGTATGCGAGATACGCGAAAGTATGAGCCAGATGATTGCAAATACCAGAACTAACCCAGACATAACCAGCGTTATCGTCTAAAATACTAATCGGAACCAGGTTTTATTGACTGTCTCAGTGTGGTACGACATTACTGCGTGATCCTAACAATGAAAAAACCCAGGATCTGGCCATTAAAGTATGCGAAAAATGCGAAAGTACGGGCCAGATGAGGGCGAATCCCAGACCTAACCGAGACATAACCTGCGTTATCCTCTAAAATTTTAATCGCAACCAGGTTTAATTGACTGTTTCAGTGTAGTACCACATTACTATGTGATCCTAACAATAGAAAAACACAGGATCTGGCCATTCAAGTATGCGAAAAATGCGAAAGTACGAGCCAGATGAGGGCAAATCCCAGAACTAACCGAGACATAACCGGCGTTATCCTCTAAAATATTAGTCGCAACCAGGTTTAATTGACTGTTTCAGTGTGGTACCACATTACCACGTGATCCAAATCAGAAAAAGCCCTGAATCTGGCCATCAAGTATGAGAAATATGCGAAAGTATGAGCCAGATGTGGGCAAATCCCAGAACTAACAGAGAAATAACCGGCGTTATCCTCTAAAATATTAGTCGCAACCAGGCTTAATTGACTGTTGCGGTGTGGTACTGCATTAATACGTGATCCAAACCAGAAAAAGCCCAGGATCTGGCCAAAAATTATGCGAAAAATGCGAAAGTACGAGCCAGATGAGGGCAAATCGCAGACATAACCGAGACGTATCCGGCGTTATCCTCTAAAATAATAGTCGCAACCAGGTTCAAGTGACTCTTTCGGTGTGGTACCGCATTACTACGTGATCCAAGCTAGAAAAATTCCGGGATCTGGCCATTCAAGTATGCGCAAAATGCGAAAGTATGTTCCAGATGAGGGCAAATTCCAAACCTAACAGAGACATAACCGGCGTTATCCTCTAAAATATTAATCGCAACCTGGTTTAATTGACTGTTTCGGTGGGGTACCGCATTACTACGGGGTCCAAGCCAGAAAAAACCCATGATCTGGCCAACAAGTATGCGAAAAATGCGACAGTATGAGCCAGATGATTGCAAATACCAGATCTAACCCAGATATAACCTGCGTTATCCTCTAAAATATTATCCGCAACCAGGTTTAATTGACTGTTTCGCTGTGGTACCGCATCACTACGTAATCCAAACGAATAAAACCCCTGGGTCTGGCCAACAAGTATGCGAAAAATGCGAAAGTACGAGACTGATGGGGGCAAACACCAGACCTAACCGAGACATAACCGGCATTATCCTCTAAAATATTAATCGCAACCAGGTTTAATTGACTGTTTCGGCGTGCTACCGCATTACTACGTGGACCAACCCAGAAAAAGGCAAGGATCTGACCATTCAAGTATGCGAAAAATGCGAAAGTACGAGCCAGATGAGGGCAAATCCCAGGCCTCATGGAGACGTAACTGGCGTTATCCTCTAAAATATTAATCGCAACCAGGTGCAATTGACTGTTTCGGTGTTGTACTACATTACTACGTGGTCCAAGCCAGAAAGAGGCCAGGATCTGGCCAACAAGTGTGCGCAAAATGCGAAAGTTCGAGGCAGATGAGGGCAAATCCCAGACAACACCGAGACATAACCGGCGTAATCCTCTAAAATATTAATCCGAACCGGGTTTAATTGACTGTTGCGTTGTGGTACTGCATGACTACGTGATCCAACCCAGAAAAAGGCCAGGGTCTGGCCAAGAAGTATGCGAAAAATGTAAAAGTATGAGGCAGATGTCTGCAAATACCAGAACTTACCCAGACATAACTGGCGTTATCCTCTAAAATATCAATCGGTACCAGGTTCAATTGACTGTTTCGGCGTGTTACTGCATTACTACGTGATCCAAAACAGAAAAAGGCCAGGATCTGGCCTACAAGTATGCGAAAAATGCAAAAGTGCGAGCCAGATGAGCTCAAATCCCAGACCTAACCGAGACATAACCTGCGTTATCCTCTAAGATATTAATCGCAACCAGGTTTAATTGACTGTTTCGGTGTGGTACCGCATTACTACGTGATCCAAAACTGAAAAAGGCCAGGATCTGGCCAACAAGTATGCGAAAAATGCGAAAGTACGAGCCAGATGAGGGCATATACCAGACCTAACCCAGACACAACCGGCGTTATCCTCCAAAATATTACTCGGAACCAGATTTAATTGAGTGTTTCGGTGTAGTACCACATTAGTACGTGATCCAAACCAGAAATATCCCAGGATCTGGCAACTAGTATGCGAAAAATGCGAAAGTACGAGCCAGATGAGGGCAAATACCAGACCTAACCGAGACATAACCGGCGTTATCCCCTAAAATATTAATCCGAACCGGGTTTAATTGACTGTTGCGATGTGGTACCGCATTACTACGTGATCCAAACCAGAAAAAGGCCAGTGTCTGGCCAAGAAGTATGCGAAAAATGTGAAAGTATGAGGCAGATGTCAGCAAATACCAGAACTTACCCAGACATAACTGGCGTTATCCTCTAAAATATCAATCGGTACCAGGTTTAATTGACAGTTTCAGTGTGGTACCACATTACTACTTTGGCCAAGCCAGAAAAAGGCCAGGATCTGACCAATCAAGTACGCGAAAAGTGCGAAAGTATGTGCTAGATGATTGCAAATACCAGACCTAACCCAGACAAAACCGGCGTTATCCTCCAAAATATTACTCGGAACCTGGTTTGATTGAGTGTTTCGGCGTGTTACTGCATTACTACGTGATCCAAAACAGAAAAAGGCCAGGATCTGGCCAACAAGTATGCGAAAAATGCGAAAGTACGAGCCAGATGAGGGCATATACCAGACCTAACCGAGACATAACCGGCGTTATCCTCTAAAATATTAATCCGAACCGGGTTTAATTGACTGTTGCGATGTGGTACCGCATTACTACGTGATCCAAAACAGAAAAAGGCCAGGATCTGGCCAACAAGTATGCGAAAAATGCGAAAGTACGAGCCAGATGAGGGCATATACCAGACCTAACCGAGACATAACCGGCGTTATCCTCTAAAATATTAATCCGAACCGGGTTTAATTGACTGTTGCGATGTGGTACCGCATTACTACGTGATCCAAACCAGAAAGAGGCCAGGGTCTGGCCAAGAAGTATGCGAAAATTGTGAAAGTATGAGGCAGATGTCCGCAAATACCAGAACTTACCCAGACATAACTGGCGTTATCCTCTAAAATATCAATCGGTACCAGGTTTAATTGACAGTTTCAGTGTGGTACCACATTACTACGTTGGCCAAGCCAGAAAAAGGCCAGGATCTGACCAATCAAGTACGCGAAAAGTGCGAAAGTATGTGCTAGATGATTGCAAATACCAGACCTAACCCAGACAAAACCGGCGTTATCCACCAAAATATTACTCGGAACCAGGTTTGATTGAGTGTTTCGGTGTGCTACCACATTAGTACGTGATCCAAACCAGAAAAAGCCCAGGATCTGGCCTACAAGTATGCGAAAAATGCAAAAGTACGAGCCAGATGAGCTCAAATCCCAGACCTAACCGTGACATAACCGGCGTTATCCTCTAAAATATTAATCCGAACCGGGTTTAATTGACTGTTGCGATGTGGTACCGCATTACTACGTGATCCGAACCAGAAAAAGGCCAAGATCTGGCCAACAAGTATGCGAAATATGCGAATGTATGAGCCTGATGAGAGCAAATCCCAGACCTAACCTAGACCTAACATGAGCTAACCCCTAAAATATTGACCGAGACCAGGAGTAGTCGACTGTTTCAGTGGGGTAACACATTACCACGTGACCCAAACCAGAAAAAACCCGAGATCTGTTCAACGAGTATGTGAAGAATGCGAAAGTATGAGTCTGATGAGGGCAAATCCAAGGCCTAACCGAGACCTAACATGCGTTATCCTCTAAAACATTGATCGAAACCAGGTTTAATGGACTGTTTCAGTGTGGTACCGCATTACTACGTGATCGAAACCAGGAAAAGACCAGAATCTGGCCATCAAGTATCAGAAATATGCGTAAGTATGAGCCTGATGAGAGCAAATCCCAGCCCTAACCTAGACCTAACTTGCGTTATCCTCTAAATTATTGATCAAAACCAGGTTTACTGGACTGTTTCAGTGTGGTACCACATTGCTACGTGGTCCAAAGCAGTGAAAGCCCAGAATCTGGCCAACAAGTATGAGAAATATGCGAAATCATGAGCCTGATGAGGGGCAAATCCTAGACCTAACCGAGACAATAACATGCGTTATCCTCAAAAATATTGATCGGAACCAGGTTTAATGGACTGTTTCAGTGTGGTACCGCATTACTACGTGATCTAAACCATAAAAGGCCAAGAATCCGGCCATCAAGTATGAGCTATATGCGAAAGTATGAGCCTGATGAGTGCAAATCCCAGACCTAACCTAGACCTAACATGCGTTATCCTCTAAAATATTGACCGAGACAAGGATTAGTCGACTGTTTCAGTGTGGTACCACATTACTACGTGATCCAAACCAGAAAACGCCCAGGATCTGGCCATCAAGTATGAGAAATATGCGAATGTTTGAGCCTGATGAGCGCAAACCCCAGAACTAACATAGACCTAACATGCGTTATCCTCTAAAATATTGATCGAAACCAGGTTTAGTGGACAGTTTCAGTGTGGTACCACATTACTACGTGAACCATGCCAAAAAAAGCCCAGAATCTGGCCAACAAGTATGAGAAATATGCGAAAGTATGAGCCTGATGAGTGCAAATCCCAGACCTAACCTAGACCTAACATGCGTTATCCTCTAAAACATTGATCGAAACCAGGTTTAATGGACTGTTTCAGTGTGGTACCGCATTACTACGTGATCGAAACCAGGAAAAGACCAGAATCTGGCCATCAAGTATCAGAAATATGCGTAAGTATGAGCCTGATGAGAGCAAATCCCAGCCCTAACCTAGACCTAACTTGCGTTATCCTCTAAATTATTGATCAAAACCAGGTTTACTGGACAGTTTCAGTGTGGTACCACATTGCTACGTGGTCCAAAGCAGTGAAAGCCCACAATCTGGCCAACAAGTATGAGAAATATGCGAAATCATGAGCCTGATGAGGGGCAAATCCTAGACCTAACCGAGACAATAACATGCGTTATCCTCAAAAATATTGATCGGAACCAGGTTTAATGGACTGTTTCAGTGTGGTACCGCATTACTACGTGATCTAAACCATAAAAGGCCAAGAATCCGGCCATCAAGTATGAGCTATATGCGAAAGTATGAGCCTGATGAGTGCAAATCCCAGACCTAACCTAGACCTAACATGCGTTATCCTCTAAAATATTGACCGAGACAAGGATTAGTCGACTGTTTCAGTGTGGTACCACATTACTACGTGATCCAAACCAGAAAACGCCCAGGATCTGGCCATCAAGTATGAGAAATATGCGAAAGTATGAGCCTGATGAGTGCAAATCCCAGACCTAACCTAGACCTAACATGCGTTATCCTCTAAAATATTGACCGAGACCAGGATTAGTCGACTGTTTCAGTGTGGTACCACATTACTACGTGATCCAAACCAGAAAAAGCCCAGGGTCTGGCCATCAAGTATGAGAAATATGCGAATGTATGAGCCTGATGAGAGCAAATCCCAGACCTAACCTAGACCTAACATGCGTTATCCTCTAAAATATTGACCGAGACAAGGATTAGTCGACTGTTTCAGTGGGGTAACACATTACCACGTGACCCAAACCAGACAAAACCCGGAATCTGGCCAACAATTATGCGAAAAATGCGAAAGTACGAGCCAGATGAGGGCAAATCCCAGACATAACCGAGACGTATCCGGCGTTATCCTCTAAAATATTAGTCGCAACCAGGTTCAAGTGACTCTTTCGGTGTGGTACCGCATTACTACGTGATCCAAGCCAGAAAAATTCCGGGATCTGGCCATTCAAGTATGCGCAAAATGCGAAAGTATGTTCCAGATGAGGGCAAATTCCAAACCTAACAGAGACATAACCGGCGTTATCCTCTAAAATATTAATCGCAACCTGGTTTAATTGACTGTTTCGGTGGGGTACCGCATTACTACGGGGTCCAAGCCAGAAAAATCCCATGATCTGGCCAACAAGTATGCGAAAAATGCGACAGTATGAGCCAGATGATTGCAAATACCAGATCTAACCCAGATATAACCAGCGTTATCCTCTAAAATATTAACCGCAACCAGGTTTAATTGACTGTTTCGCTGTGGTACCGCATCACTACGTAATCCAAACCAATAAAACCCCTGGGTCTGGCCAACAAGTATGCGAAAAATGCGAAAGTACGAGACTGATGAGGGCAAACACCAGACCTAACCGAGACATAACCGGCGTTATCCTCTAAAATATCAATCGGTACCAGGTTCAATTGACTGTTTCGGCGTGTTACTGCATTACTACGTGATCCAAAACAGAAAAAGGCCAGGATCTGGCCAACAAGTATGCGAAAAATGCGAAAGTACGAGCCAGATGAGGGCAAATACCAGACCTAACCCAGACACAACCGGCGTTATCCTCCAAAATATTACTCGGAACCAGGTTTAATTGAGTGTTTCGGTGTAGTACCACATTAGTACGTGATCCAAACCAGAAAAAGCCCAGGATCTGGCCTACAAGTATGCGAAAAATGCAAAAGTGCGAGCCAGATGAGCTCAAATCCCAGACCTAACCGAGACATAACCTGCGTTATCCTCTAAGATATTAATCGCAACCAGGTTTAATTGACTGTTTCGGTGTGGTACCGCATTACTACGTGATTCAAAGCAGAAAAGCGCCAGGATCTGGCCAACAAGTATGCGAAAAATGCGAAAGTACGAGCCAGATGAGGGCATATACCAGCCCTATCCCAGACACAACCGGCGTTATCCTCCAAAATATTACTCGGAACCAGATTTAATTGAGTGTTTCGGTGTAGTACCACATTAGTACTTGATCCAAACCAGAAATATCCCAGGATCTGGCCTACAAGTATGCGAAAAATGCAAAAGTGCGAGCCAGATGAGCTCAAATCCCAGACCTAACCGAGACATAACCGGCGTTATCATCTAAGATATTAATCGCAACCAGGTTTAATTGACTGTTTCGGTGTGGTACCGCATTACTACGTGATCCAAACCAGAAAAAGGCCAAGATCTGGCCAACAAGTATGCGAAAAATGCGAAAGTATGTGCTAGATGATGGCAAATAAAAGACCTAACCCAGACATAACCAGCGTTCACCTCTAAAATATTAATCGGAACCAGCTTTTATTGAATGTTTCATTGTGGTACCACATTACTACGTGGTCCATACCAGAAATATCCCAGGAATCTGCTACAAGTGTGCGAAAAATGCGAAAGTACGGGCCAGATGAGGGCAAATACCAGACCTAACCGAGACACAACCGGCATTACCCTCTAAAATATTAATCGCAACCAGGTTCAATTGACTGTTTCGGCGTGTTACTGCATTACTACGTGATCCAAAACAGAAAAAGGCCAGGATCTGGCCAACAAGTATGCGAAAAATGCGAAAGTACGATCCAGATGTGGGCAAATACCAGACCTAACCGAGACATAACCGGCGTTATCCTCTAAAATATTAATCGCAACCAGGTTTAATTGACTGTTTCGGTGTGGTACCGCATTACTACGGGGTCCAAGCCAGAAAAAACCCATGATCTGGCCAACAAGTATTCGAAAAATGCGAAAGTACGAGCCAGATGAGGGCAAATACCAGACCTAACCGAGACATAACCGGCGTTATCCTCTAAAATATTAATCGCAACCAGGTTTAATTGACTGTTTCGGTGTGGTACCGCATTACTACGGGGTCCAAGCCAGAAAAAACCCATGATCTGGCCAACAAGTATTCGAAAAATGCGAAAGTACGAGCCAGATGAGGGCAAATACCAGACTTAACCGAGACATAACCGGCATTATCCTCTAAAATATTAATCGCAACCAGGTTTAATTGACTGTTTCGGCGTGTTACCGCATTACTACGTGGTCCAACCCAGAAAAAGGCAAGGATCTGACCATTCAAGTATGCGAAAAATGCGAAAGTACGAGCCAGATGAGGGCAAATCCCAGACCTAACCGAGACGTAACCGGCGTTATCCTCTAAAATATTAATCGCAACCAGGTTTAATTGACTGTTTCGGTGTGGTACCGCATTACTACGGGGTCCAAGCCAGAAAAAACCCATGATCTGGCCAACAAGTATTCGAAAAATGCGAAAGTACGAGCCAGATGAGGGCAAATACCAGACCTAACCGAGACATAACCGGCGTTATCCTCTAAAATATTAATCGCAACCAGGTTTAATTGACTGTTTCGGTGTGGTACCGCATTACTACGGGGTCCAAGCCAGAAAAAACCCATGATCTGGCCAACAAGTATTCGAAAAATGCGAAAGTACGAGCCAGATGAGGGCAAATACCAGACCTAACCGAGACATAACCGGCATTATCCTCTAAAATATTAATCGCAACCAGGTTTAATTGACTGTTTCGGCGTGTTACCGCATTACTACGTGGTCCAACCCAGAAAAAGGCAAGGATCTGACCATTCAAGTATGCGAAAAATGCGAAAGTTCGAGGCAGATGAGGGCAAATCCCAGACCAAACCGAGACATAACCGGCGTTATCCTCCAAAATATTAATCCGAACCGGGTTTAATTGACTGTTGCGGTGTGGTACCGAATTACTACGTGATCCATACCAGAAAAAGGCCAGGGTCTGGCCAAGAAGTATGCGAAAAATGTGAAAGCATGAGGCAGATGTCTGCAAATACCAGAACTTACCCAGACATAACTGGCGTTATCCTCTAAAATATCAATCGGTACCAGGTTTAATTGACAGATTCAGTGTGGTACCACATTACTACGTGGGCCAAGCCAGAAAATGGCCAGGATCTGACCAATCAAGTACGCGAAAAGTGCGAAAGTATGTGCTAGATGATTGCAAATACCAGACCTAACCCAGACAAAACCGGCGTTATCCTCCAAAATATTACTCGGAACCAGGTTTGATTGAGTGTTTCGGTGTGGCACCACATTAGTACGTGACCCAAACCAGAAAAAGCCCAGGATCTGGCCTACAAGTATGCGAAAAATGCGAAAGTATATGCTAGATGATGGCAAATAAAAGACCTAACCCAGACATAACCAGCGTTCACCTCTAAAATATTAATCGGAACCAGCTTTTGTTGAATGTTTCATTGTGGTACCACATTAATACGTGATCCAAACTAGAAATATCCCAGGAATCTGCAACAAGTATGCGCAAAATGCGAAAGTACGGGCCAGATGAGGGCAAATACCAGACCTAACCGAGACACAACCGGCATTACCCTCTAAAATATTAATCGCAACCAGGTTCAATTGACTGTTTCGGCGTGTTACTGCATTACTACGTGATCCAAAACAGAAAAAGGCCAGAATCTGGCCAACAAGTATGCGAAAAATGCGATGGTACAAGCCAGATGAGGGCAAATACCAGACCTAACCGAGACACAACTGGCATTACCCTCTAAAATATTAATCGCAACCAGGTTTAATTGACTGTTTCGGTGTGGTACCGCATTACTACGTGATCCAAACCAGAAAAAGGCCAAGATCTGGCCAACAAGTATGCGAAAAATGCGAAAGTATATGCTAGATGATGGCAAATAAAAGACCTAACCCAGACATAACCAGCGTTCACCTCTAAAATATTAATCGGAACCAGCTTTTATTGAATGTTTCATTGTGGTACCACATTACTACGTGATCCATACCAGAAATATCCCAGGAATCTGCTACAAGTGTGCGAAAAATGCGAAAGTACGGGCCAGATGAGGGCAAATACCAGACCTAACCGAGACACAACCGGCATTACCCTTTAAAATATTAATCGCAACCAGGTTCAATTGACTGTTTCGGCGTGTTACTGCATTACTACGTGATCCAAAACAGAAATAGGCCAGAATCTGGCCAACAAGTATGCGAAAAATGCGATGGTACAAGCCAGATGAGGGCAAATACCAGACCTAACCGAGACACAACTGGCATTACCCTCTAAAATATTAATCGCAACCAGGTTTAATTGACTGTTTCGGTGTGGTACGACATTAGTACGTGATCCGAGTCAGAATAGCCACCGGGTTCTGGGCAACAAGTATGCGAAAAATGCGATAGTATGAGCCAGATGATTGCAAATACCAGATCTAACCCAGATATAACCAGCGTTATCCTCTAAAATATTAATCGGAACCAGCTTTTATTGAATGTTTCATTGTGGTACCACATTACTACGTGATCCAAACCAGAAATATCCCAGGATCTGGCAACAAGTATGCGAAAAATGCGAAATTACGAGCCAGATGAGGGCAAATACCAGACCTAACCGAGACATGACCGGCATTATCCTCTAAAATATTAATCGCAACCAGGTTTAATTGACTGTTTCGGCGTGTTACCGCATTGCTACGTGGACCAACCCAGCAAAAGGCAAGGATCTGACCATTCAAGTATGCGAAAAATGCGAAAGTACGAGCCAGATGAGGGCAAATACCAGACCTAACCGAGACTTAACCGGCATTATCCTCTAAAATATTAATCGCAACCAGGTTTTATTGACTGTTTCGGCGTGTTACCGCATTACTAAGTGGTCCAACTCAGAAAAAGGCAAGGATCTTGCCAACAAGTATGCGAAAAATGCGAAGGTACGAGCCAGATGAGGGCAAATACCAGACGCAACCCAGACCTAACCGGTTTCATCCTTTAAAATATTGATCGAATCCAGGTTTAATTGACTGTTTCAGTGTGGTACCACTCTACTACGTGATCCAAACCAGAAAAAGCCCAAGATCTGGCCATTCAAGTATCCGAAGAATGCAAAAGTATGAGGAAGATGATTGCAAATGCCAGACGTAACCCTGACATAACCGGCGTTATCCTTTAAAATATTAATCGCAACCAGGTTTAATTGACTGTTTCGGTGTGGTACCACATTAGTACGTGATCCGAGTCAGAATAGCCACCGGGTTCTGGGCAACAAGTATGCGAAAAATGCGAAAGAATGAGCCAGATGATTGGGAATATCAGAACTAACTCAGATATCACCAGCGTTATCATCTAAAATATTAATCGGAACCAGCTTTTATTGAATGTTTCATTGTGGTACCACATTACTACGTGATCCAAACGAGAAAAAGCCCAGGATCTGGCCAACAAGTATGCGAAAAATGCTAAAGTACGAGTCAGATGACGGCAAATACCAGACCCAACCGAGACATAATTGGCGTTATCCTCTAAAATATTAATCGCAACCCGGTTTAATTGACTGTTTCGGTGTGGTACCGCATGACTATGTGATCCAAACCAGAAAAAGCCCAAGATCTGGCCATTCAAGTATCCGAAGAATGCAAAAGTATGAGGAAGATGATTGCAAATACCAGACGTAACCCAGACATAACCGGCGTTATCCTCTAAAATATTAATCGCAACCAGGTTTAATTGACTGTTTCGGTGTGGTACCACATTAGTACGTGATCCGAGTCAGAATATCCACCGGGTTCTGGTCAACAAGTATGCGAAAAATGCGATAGTATGAGCCAGATGATTGCAAATACCAGAACTGACCCAGACATATCCAGCGTTATCCTCTAAAATACGAATCGGTACCAGCTTTTATTGACTGTTTCAGTGTGGTACCACATTACTACGTGATCCAAACCAGAAAAAGCCCTGGATCTGGCCAACAAGTATGCGAAAAATGCGAAAGTACGAGCCAGATGGGGGGAAGTCCCAGACCTAACCAAGACATAACCGGCGGTATCCTCTAAAATATTAAACGGAACCAGGTTTAATTGACTGTTTCGGTGTGGTACCGCATTACTACGTGATCCAAACCATAAAAAGGCCGGGATCTGGACAACAAATGTGCGAAAAATGCGAAAGTACGAGACAGATGAGCTCAAATCCCAGACCAAACCGAGACATAACCGGCGTTATCCTCTAAAATATTAAGCGCATCCAGGTTTAATTGACTGTTTCGGTGTGGTACCGCACTACGTGACCCAACCCAGAAGAAAGCCAGGATCTGGCCATTCAAGTATGCGAAAAATGCGACAGTATGTGCTAGATGATGCCAAATACCAGACCTATCCCAGGCATAACCGGCGTTCTCCTCCAAAATATTAATCGGAACCAGGTTTTATTGACTGTTTGAGTGTGGTACCACATTACTACGTGATCCTAACCAGAAAAAAACCCAGGATCTGGCCAACAAGTATGCGAAAAATGTGAAGGTATGAGCTAGATGATGGCAAATACCAGACCCAACCCAGACATAGCCGGCGTTATCCTGTAAAATACTACTCGCAACCAGGTTTAATTGACTATTACGCTGTGGTACCGCATTACTGGTACTGCGGGACTGCAAGGAACTGGCCAACAAGTATGCGAAAAATGCGAAAGTACGAGCCAGATGAGGGCAAATCCCAGGCCTAACCGAGATATAACCGGCGTTATCCTCTAAAATATTAATCGCAACCAGGTTTAATTGACTATTTCGCTGTGGTACCGCATTACTACGTGACCCAAACCAGAAAAAGCCCTGGAACTGGCCAACAAGTATGCAAAAAATGCGAAAGTACGAGACAGATGAGCTCAAATCCCAGACCTAACCGAGACATAACCGGCGTTATCCCCTAAAATATTAATCGCAACCAGGTTTAAATGACTGTTTCGGTGTGGTACCGTATTACTACGTGATCCAACCCAGAAAAGGGCAACGATCTGGCCATCAAGTATGCGAAAAATGCGAAAGTACGAGCCAGATGAGGGCAAATACCGGACCCAACCGAGACATAACTGACGTTATCCTCTAAAATATTAAGCGCATCCAGGTTTAATTGACTGTTTCGGTGTGGTACCGCATTACTACGTGACCCAAACTAGAAAAAGGCCAAGATCTGGCCAACAAGTATGCGAAAAATGCGAAAGTATGTGCTAGATGATGGCTAATAAAAGTCCTAACCGAGACATAACCGGCGTTATCCTCTAAAATATTAATCGCAACCAGGTTTAATTGACTGTTTCGGTGTGGTACCGCATTAATACGTGATCCAAACCAGAAAAAGGCCAAGATCTGGCCAACAAGTATGCGAAAAATGCGAAAGTCCGAGCCAGATGAGGGCAAATACCAGACCTAACCCAGCCATAACCGGCGTTATCCTCTAAAATATTAACCGCAACCAGGTTTAATTGACTGTTTCGGTGTGGTACCACATTACTACGTAATCCAAACCAGAAAAAACCAATGATCTGGCCAACAAGTATGCGAAAAATGCGACAGTATGATACAGATGTTTGCAAATACCAGATCTAACCAAGACATAACCAGCGTTATCCTCTAAAAGATTAATCGGACCCAGCTTTTATTGAATGTTTTATTGTGGTACCACATTACTACGTGACCCAAACCACAAATATCCCAGGATCTGGCAACAAGTATGCGAAAAATGCGAAAGTACGTGCCAGATGAGGGCAAATACCAGACCTAACCGAGACATAACCGGCATTATCCTCTAAAATATTAATCGCAACCGGGTTTAATTGACTGTGTCGGCGTGTTACCGCATTACTACGTGATCCAAACCCGAAAGATGCCAGGATCTGGCCAACAAGTATGCGAAAAATGCGAAAGTACGAGCCAGATGTGGGCAAATACCAGACCTAACCCAGACGTAACCGGCGTTATCCTCGAAAATATTAATCGCAACGTGGTTTAATTGACTGTTTCGGTGTGGAGCCACATTACTACAGGATCCATACCAGAAAAAACCCAGGATCTGGCCAACAAGTATGCGAAAAACGCGATAGTATGAGTCAGATGATTGTGAATACCAGAACTAGCCCAGACATATCCAGCGTTATCCTCTAAAATACTAATCGGAACGAGCTTTTATTGACTCTCTCAGTGCGGTACCACAATACTACGTGATCCAAACCAAAAAAAATCCAGGATCTGGCCAACAAGTATGCGAAAAACGAGAAAGTATGAGCCAGATGATTGCAAATACCAGACCTAACCGAGACACAACCGGCGTTATCCTCTAAAATATTAATCACAAACAGGTTTAATTGACTCTATCGGTGTGGTACCGCATTACTACGTGACCCAAACCAGAAATATCCCAGGATCTGGCCAACTAGTATGCGAAAAATGCGAAAGTACGAGCCAGATGAGGGCAAATACCAGACCTAACCGTGACATAACCGGCGTTATCCTCTAAAATATTAATCGCAACAGGGTTTAATTGACAGTTTCGGTGTGGTACCGCATTACTACGTGATCCAAACCAGAAAATCCCTGGATCTGGCCTACAAGTATGTGAAAAATGCGAAAGTACGAGCCAGATGCGGGCAAGTACCAGAACTAACCCAGACATAACCGGCGTTATCCTCTAAAATATTAACCGCAACCGGGTTAAATTGACTGTTTCGGTGTGGCACCACATTACTACGGGATCCAAACCAGGAAAAACCCAGGATCTGGCCAACAAGTGTGCGAAAAACGCGAAAGTATGAGCCAGATGATTGCAAATACCAGAACTAACCCAGCCATAACCAGCGTTATCCTCTAAAATACTATTCGGAACCAGCTTTTATTGACTGTTTCAGTGTGGTACCGCATTACTACGGGATCCAAACCAGAAAAAACCCAGGATCTGGCCAACAAGAGTGCGAAAAACGTGAACAAACGAGCCAGATAAGGGCAAATACCAGACCTAACCCAGCCATAACCGGTGTTATCCTGTAAAATATTAATCGCACCAGGCTTAATTGACTGTCTCGGTGTGGTACTGCATTACTGCGTGATCCAAACCAGAAAAAGCCCAGGATCTTGCCAACAAGTATGCGAAATACGCGAAAATACGAGCCAAATGAGGGCAAATACCAGACCTAACCGAGACATAACCGGCGTTATCCTTTAAAATATTTATCGCAACAGGTTTAATTGACTGTCTCGGTGTGGTACTGCATTACTGCGTGATCCAAACCAGAAAAAGCCCAGGATCTTGCCAACAAGTATGAGAAAAATGCGAAAATACGATCCAGATAAGGGCAAATACCAGACCTAACCCAGCCATAACCAGTGTTATCCTTTAAAATATTAATCGCACCAGGTTTAATTGACTGTCTCGGTGTGGTACTGCATTACTGCGTGATCCAAACCAGAAACAACCCAGGATCTGGCCAACAAGTATGCGAAAAACGCGAAAGTATGAGCCAGATGATTGCAAATACCAGAACTAACCCAGACATAACCGGCGTTATCCTCTAAAATATTAATCGCAACCAGGTTTAATTGACTGTTTCGGTGTGGAACCACATTACTACGTGATCCAAACTAGAAAAAGGGCCAGGCTCTGTCCAACAAGTATGAGAAAAATGCGAAAGTATGTGCCAGATGATTGCAAATACCAGAAATAACCCAAACATAACCGGCGTTATCCTCTAAAATATTAATCGCAACCAGGTTTAATTGACTGTTTCGGTGTGGAACCACATTACTACGTGATCCAAACTAGAAAAAGGGCCAGGCTCTGTCCAACAAGTATGAGAAAAATGCGAAAGTATGTGCCAGATGATTGCAAATACCAGAAATAACCCAAACATAACCGGCGTTATCCTCTAAAATATTATTCGCGACCAGGTTTAATTGACTGTTTCGGTGTGGAACCACATTACTACGTGATCCAAACCAGAAAAAGGCCAGGCTCTGTCCAAAAAGTATGAGAAAAATGCGAAAGTATGTGCCAGATCATTGCAAATACCAGAACTAACCCAAACATAACCGGCGTTATCCTCTAAAATATTAACCGCAACCAGGTCAAATTGACTATTTCGGTGTGGAACCACATTAATACGGGATCCAAACCAGGAAAAACCCAGGATCTGGCCAACAAGTATGCGAAAAATGCGAAAGTATGAGCCAGATGATTGCAAATACTAGACCTAACCCAGACATAACCGGCGTTATCCTCCAAAATATTAATCGGAGCCAGGTTTAATAGACTATTTCAGTGTGGTACCACATTAATACGTGATCCAAACCAGAAACAACCCACGATCTGGCCAACAAGTATGCGATAAATGCAAAAGTACGAGCCAGATGAGGGCAAATCCCAGACCTAACCGAGACATAACCGGCGTTACCCTCTAAAATATTAATCGGAGCCAGGTTTAATTGACGGCTTCAGTGTAGTACCACATTACTACGTGATCCAAACCAGAAAAAACCCAGGATCTGGCCAACAGGTATGCGAAAAATGCGAAAGTATGAGCCAGATGATTGTAAATACCAGAACTAACCCTGACATAACCGGCGTTATCATCCAAAATATTGATCGACACCAGGTTTCATTGACTGTTTCAGTGTGTCACCACATTAATACGTGACCCTAACCAGAAAGAAATCCAGGATCTGACCATCAAGTATGCGAAAAATGCGAAAGTATGAGCCAGATGATTGCGAATTCTAGACGTATCCCAGACATAACCGGTGTTATCCTCTAAAATATTGATCGAATCCAGGTTGAATTGACTGCTTCTGTGTGGCACCACATTACTACGTGATCCGAACCAGAAAAAGCCCAGGATCTGGCCATTCAAGTATGCGAAAAATGCGAATGTATGTGGCAGATGATTGCAAATACCAGACCGCACAGGTACCTAACCGGTGTTATCCTCTAAAGTATTGATCAAATCCAGGTTTAACTGACTGTTTCTGTGTGGTACCGCATTACTACGTGATGCAAAGCGGAAAAAGGCCAAGATCTGGCCAAGAAGTATTGGAAAAATGCGATTGTCCGAGCCAGATGATTGCAAATACCAGAACTAACCCAAACATAACCAGCGTTATCCTCCAAAATATTAATCGCAACCATGTTTAATTGTCTGTTTCGGTGTGGAACCACATTACTACGGGATACAAACAAAAAAAACCCTGGATCTGGCTAACAAGTATGCGAAAAACGCGAAAGTATGAGCCAGATGATTGCAAATACCAGAACTAACCCAGACATATCCAGCGTTATCCTCTTAAATACTAATCGGAACCAGCTTTCATTGACCGTTTCAGTGTGGAACCACATTACTACGTGATCCAAACTAGAAAAAGGGCCAGGCTCTGTCCAACAAGTATGAGAAAAATGCGAAAGTATGTGCCAGATGATTGCAAATACCAGAAATAACCCAAACATAACCGGCGTTATCCTCTAAAATATTATTCGCAACCAGGTTTATTTGACTGTTTCGGTGTGGTACGACATTACTACGTGATCCAAACCAGAAAAAACGCAGGATCTCGCCAACAAGTATGGAAAAATGCGAAAGTACGGGCCAGATGATTGCAAATAGCAGAACTAACCCAGACATAACTGGCGTGATACTCTAAAATATATATCGCAACCAAGTTTAATTGACTGTTTCGGTGTGGTACCACATTAATACGTGATCCTAACCTGAAAAAAGCCAGGATCTGGCCAACAAGAATGCGAAAAATGCGAAAGTATGAGCCAGATGATTGTAAATACCAGAACTAACCCTGACATAACCGGCGTTATCATCCAAAATATTGATCGACACCAGGTTTCATTGACTGTTTCAGTGTGTCACCACATTAATACGGGATCCAAACCAGGAAAAACCCAGGATCTGGCCAACAAGTATGCGAAAAATGCGAAAGTATGAGCCAGATGATTGCAAATACTAGAACTAACCCAGACATAATCAGCGTTATCCTCTTAAATACTATTCGGAACCAGCTTTTATTGACTGTTTCAGTGTGGTACCACATTAATACGTGATCCAAACCAGAAACAACCCAGGATCTGGCCAACAAGTATGCGATAAATGCAAAAGTACGAGCCAGATGAGGGCAAATCCCAGACCTAACCGAGACATAACCGGCGTTACCCTCTAAAATATTAATCGGAGCCAGGTTTAATTGACGGCTTCAGTGTAGTACCACATTACTACGTGATCCAAACCAGAAAAAACCCAGGATCTGGCCAACAGGTATGCGAAAAATGCGAAAGTATGAGCCAGATGATCGCAAATACCAGGCCTAACGCAGACATAACCGGCGTTATCTTCTAAAGCATTAATCGCAACCAGGTTTGTTTGGCTGTTTCGGTGTGGTACCACGTTACTCCGTGATCCAAACCAGAAAAAACCTAGGATCTGGCCAACTAGTATGCGAAAAATGCGAAAGTATGAGCCAGATGATTGTAAATACCAGAACTAACCCTGACATAACCGGCGTTATCATCCAAAATATTGATCGACACCAGGTTTCATTGACTGTTTCAGTGTGTCACCACATTAATACGTGACCCTAACCAGAAAGAAATCCAGGATCTGACCATCAAGTATGCGAAAAATGCGAAAGTATGAGCCAGATGATTGCGAATTCCAGACGTATCCGAGACATAACCGGTGTTATCCTCTAAAATATTGATCGAATCCAGGTTGAATTGACTGCTTCTGTGTGGCACCACATTACTACGTGATCCGAACCAGAAAAAGCCCAGGATCTGGCCATTCAAGTATGCGAAAAATGCGAATGTATGTGGCAGATGAATGCAAATACCAGACCGCACAGGTACCTAACCGGTGTTATCCTCTAAAGTATTGATCAAATCCAGGTTTAACTGACTGTTTCTGTGTGGTACCACATTACTACGTGATCCAAATCAGAATAAGCCCAGGATCTGTCCAACAAGTATGAGAAAAATGCGAAAGTATGTGCCAGATGATTGCTAATACCAGAACTAACACAAACATAACCAGCGTTATCGTCCAAAATATTAATCGCAACCAGGTTTAATTGTCCGTTTCGGTGTGGAACCGCATTACTACGGGATGCAAACAAAAAAAAACCCTGGATCTGGCCAACTAGTATGCGAAAAATGCGAAAGTATGAGCCAGATGATTGCAAATACCAGAACTAACCCAGACATAATCAGCGTTATCCTCTTAAATACTATTCGGAACCAGCTTTTATTGACTGTTTCAGTGTGGTACCGCATTACTACGTGATGCAAAGCGGTAAAAGGCCAAGATCTGGCCAAGAAGTATGCGAAAAATGCGATTGTCCGAGCCAGATGATTGCAAATACCAGAACTAACCCAAACATAACCAGCGTTATCCTCCAAAATATTAATCGCAACCAGGTTTAATTGTCTGTTTCGGTGTGGAACCACATTACTACGGGATACAAACCAACAAAAACCCTGGATCTGGCTAACAAGTATGCGAGAAACGCAAAAGTATGAGCCAGATGATTGCAAATACCAGAACTAACCCAGACATATCCAGCGTTATCCTCTTAAATACTAATCGGAACCAGCTTTCATTGACCGTTTCAGTGTGGTACCACATTACTACGTGATCCAAACCAGAAGAAACCCAGGATCTTGCCAGCAAGTATGCGAAAAATGCGAAAGTACGAGACAGATGAGGGCAAATACCAGACCTAACCCAGACATAGCCGCCGTTATTCTCTAAAATATTAGTCGCAACCAGGTTTAATTGACTGTTTCAGTGTGGAGTCACGTTACTACGGGATCCAAACCAGAAAAAACCCAGGATCTGGCCAACAAGTATGCGAAAAATGCGAAAGTATGAGCCAGATGATTGCAAATACCAGACATAACCGAGACATATCCAGCGTTATCCTCTAGAATATTATTCGCAACCAGGTTTAATTGACTGTTTAGGTGTGGTACCACACTACTGCGTGATCCAAACCAGAAAAAACGCAGGATCTCGCCAACAAGTATGTGAAAAATGCGAAAGTATGAGCTAGATGATGGCAAATACCAGACCTCACCCAGACATAACCGGCGTTATCCTCTAAAATAATAATCGGAACCAGGTTTAATTGACTATTTCAGTGTGGTACCACATTAATACGTGATCCAAACCAGAAACAACCCAGGATCTGGCCAACAAGTATGCGAAAAATGCAAAGGTACGAGCCAGATGAGGGCAAATCCCAGACCTAACCGAGACATAACCTGCGTTACCCTCTAAAATATTAATCGCAACCAGGTTTGATTGAGTGTTTCGGTGTGGTACCGCAATACTACGTGATCCAAACCAGAAAAAACCCAGGATCTGGCGAACAAGTATGCGAAAAACGTGAACGTACGAGTCAGATGAGGGCAAATACCAGACCTAACCCAGACATAACCGGCGTTATCCTTTAAAATATTAATCGCAACCAGGTTTAATTAACTGTGTCGGTGTGGTACCGTATTACTACGTGATCCAAACCAGAAAAGACCCAGGATCTGGCCAACAAGTATGCGAAAAATGCAAAAGTACGAGCCAGATGAGGGCAAATCCGAGACATAACCGAGACATAACCGGCGTTATCCTCTAAAATATTATTCGCAACCAGGTTTAATTGACTGTTTCGGTGTGGTACCACACTACTGCGTAATCCAAACCAGAAAAAACGCAGGATCTCGCCAACAAGTATGTGAAAAATGCGAAAGTATGGGGCAGATGATTGCAAATACCAGAACTAACCCAGACATATCCAGCGTTATCCTCTTAAATACTAATCGGAACCAGCTTTCATTGACTGTTTCAGTGTGGTACCACATTACTACGTGATCCAAACCAGAGAAAGGCCAGGCTCTGGCCAACATGTATGCGAAAGACACGAAAGTACGAGCCACATGAGAGCAAATCCCAGACCTAACCGAGACATAACCGGCGTTATCCTCTAAAATATTAATCGCAACCAGGTTTAATTGACTGTATCGGAGTGGTACCGCATTACTGCGTGATCCAAACCGGAAAAAGGCCAAGATCTTGCCAACAAGTATGCGAAAAATGCGAATGTCGGAGCCAGATGATTGCAAATACCAGAACTAACCCAAACATAACCAGCGTTATCCTCCAAAATATTAATAGCAACCAGGTTTAATTGTCTGTTTCGGTGTAGAAACACATTACTATGGGATCCAAACCAAAAGAAACCCTGGATCTGGCCAACAAGTATGCGAAAAACGCGAAAGCATGAGCCAGATGATTGCAAATACCAGAACTAACCCAGACATATCCAGCGTTATCCTCTTAAATACTAATCGGAACCAGCTTTCATTGACTGTTTCAGTGTGGTACCACATTACTACGTGATCCAAACCAGAAGAAACCCAGGATCTTGCCAACAAGTATGCGAAAAATGCGAAAGTACGAGACAGATGAGGGCAAATACCAGACCTAACCCAGACATAACCGGCGTTATCCTCTAAAATATTAATCGCAACCAGGCTTAATTGACTCTTCCGGTGTGGAACCACATTACTACGTGATCCAAACCAGAAAAAGCCCAGGATCTTGCCAACAAGTATGCGAAAAATGCGAAAATACGAGCCAGATGAGGGCAAATACAACACCTAACCGAGACATAACCGGCGTTATCCTCTAAAATATTAATCGCAACCAGGTTTAATTGACTGTTTCGTTGTGGTACCGCATTACTACGTGATCCAAACCAGAAAAAGGCCAGGCTCTGGCCACCAAGTATGCGAAAGGCACGAAAGTACGAGCCACATGAGAGCAAATCCCAGACCTAACCGAGACATACCGGCGTTATCCTCTAAAATATTAATCGCAACCAGGTTTAATTGACTGTCTCGGAGTGGTACCGCATTACTACGTGATCCAAACCGGAAAAAGGCCAAGATCTGGCCAACAAGTATGCGAAAAATGCGAAAGTCGGAGCCAGATGATTGCAAATACCAGAACTAACCCAAACATAACCAGCGTTATCCTCCAAAATATTAATAGCAACCAGGTTTAATTGTCTGTTTCGGTGTAGAAACACATTACTACGGGATCCAAACCAAAAAAAACCCTGGACCTGGCCAACAAGTATGCGAAAAACGCGTAAGTATGAGCCAGATGATTGCAAATACCAGAACTAACCCAGACATATCCAGCGTTATCCTCTTAAATACTAATCGGAACCAGCTTTCATTGACTGTTTCAGTGTGGTACCACATTACTACGAGATCCAAACCAGAAGAAACCCAGGATCTTGCCAACAAGTATGCGAAAAATGCGAAAGTACGAGACAGATGAGGGCAAATACCAGACCTAACCCAGACATAGCCGGCGTTATCCTCTAAAACATTAATCGCAACCAGGTTTAATTGACTGTTTCAGTGTGGAGTCACATTACTACGGGCTCCAAACCAGAAAAAACCCAGGATCTGGCCAACAAGTATGCGGAAAACTCGAAAGTATGAGCCAGATGATCGCAAATACCAGACATAACCGAGACATATCCAGCGTTATCCTCTAGAATATTATTCGCAACCAGGTTTAATTGACTGTTTAGGTGTGGTACCGCATTACTACGTGATCCAAACCAGGATTGGCCCTGGATCCGGCCAACAAATATGCGAAAAATGCGAAACTACGAGCCAGATGAGGGCAAATACCAGACCTAACCGAGACATAACCGGCGTAATCCTCTAAAATATTAATCGCAACAAGGTTTAATTGACAGTTTCGGTGTGGTACCGCATTACTACGTGATCCAAACCAGAAAAAGCCCTGGATCTGGCCAACAAGTATGTGAAAAATGCGAAAGTACGAGCCAGATGATTGCAAATACTAGAACTAACCCAGACATAACCGGCGTTATCCTCCAAAATATTAATCGCAGCCAGGTTTAATTGACGGTTTCAGTGTAGTACCACATTACCACGTGGTCCTAGCCAGAAAAAGGCCAGGATCTGACCATTCAAGTATGCGAAAAATGCGAAAGTATGAGCTAGATGATGGCAAATACCAGACCTCACCCAGACATAACCGGCGTTATCCTCTAAAATAATAATCGGAACCAGGTTTAATTGACTATTTCAGTGTGGTACCACATTAATACGTGATCCAAACAAGAAACAACCCAGGATCTGGTCAACAAGTATGCGAAAAATGCAAAAGTACGAGCCAGATGAGGGCAAATCCCAGACCTAACCGAGACATAACTGGCGTTACCCTCTAAAATATTAATCGCAACCAGGTTTAATTGACTGTTTCGGCGTGGTACGACATTAGTACGTGATCCGAGTCAGAATAGCCACCGGGTTCTGGGCAACAAGTATGCGAAAAATGCGATAGTATGAGCCAGATGATTGCAAATACCAGAACTGACCCAGACATATCCAGCGTTATCCTCTAAAATACGAATCGGTACAAGCTTTTATTGAACGTTTCAGTGTGGTACCGCATTACCACGTGATCCAAACCAGAAAAAGCCCACGATCTGGCCAACAGGTATGCGAAAAATGCGAAAGTACGATCCAGAGGAGGGCAAATACCAGACCTAACCGAGGCATAACCGGCGTTATCCTCTAAAATATTAACCGGAACCAGGTTTAATCGACTGTTTCGGTGTGGTACCACATTACTACGTGGTCCAAGCAAGAAAAAGGCCAGGATCTGGCCAACAAATGTGCGCAAAATGCGAAATTTCGAGGCAGATGAGGGCAAATCCCAGACCTAACCGAGACATAACCGGAGTTATCCTCTAAAATATTAATCGCAACCAGGTTTAATTGACTGTTTCGGTGTGGTACCGCATTACTACGGGGTGCAAGCCAGAAAAACCCCATGATCTGGCCAACAAGTATGCGAAAAATGCGACAGTATGAGCCAGATGATTGCAAATACCAGATCTAACCCAGATATAACCAGCGTTATCCTCTAAAATATTAATCGGAACCAGCTTTTATTGAATGTTTCATTGTGGTACCACATTACTACGTGATCCAAACCAGAAATATCCCAGGATCTGCAACAAGTATGCGAAAAATGCGAAAGTACGGGCCAGATGAGGGCAAATACCAGACCTAACCGAGACTTAACCGGCATTATCCTCTAAAATATTAATCGCAACCAGGTTTAATTGACTTTTTCGGCGTGTTACCGCATTACTACGTGGTCCAACTCAGAAAAAGGCAAGGATCTGACCATTCAATTATGCGAAAAATGCGAAAGTACGAGCCAGATGAGGGCAAATCCCGGGCCTAACCGAGACGTAACCGGCGTTATCCTCTAAAATATTAATCGCAACCAGGTTTAATTGACTGTTTCGGTGTGGTACCACATTACTACGTGGTCCAAGCCAGAAAAAGGCCAGGATCTGGCCAACAAATGTGCGCAAAATGCGAAATTTCGATCCAGAGGAGGGCAAATACCAGGCCTAACCGAGGCATAACCGGCGTTATCCTCTAAAATATTAATCGCAACCAGGTTTAATTGACTGTTTCGGTGTGGTACCGCATTACTACGGGGTCCAAGCCAGAAAAAACCCATGATCTGGCCAACAAGTATTCGAAAAATGCGACAGTATGAGCCAGATGATTGCAAATACCAGATCTAACCCAGATATAACCAGCGTTATCCTCTAAAATATTAATCGGAACCAGCTTTTATTGAATGTTTCATTGTGGTACCACATTACTACGTGATCCAAACCAGAAATATCCCAGGATCTGGCAACAAGTATGCGAAAAATGCGAAATTACGAGCCAGATGAGGGCAAATACCAGACCTAATCGAGACATGACCGGCATTATCCTCTAAAATATTAATCGCAACCAGGTTTAATTGACTGTTTCGGCGTGTTACCGCATTACTACGTGGACCAACCCAGCAAAAGGCAAGGATCTGGCCATTCAAGTATGCGAAAAATGCGACAGTATGTGCTAGATGATGCCAAATACCAGACCTATCCCAGCCATAACCGGCGTTCTCCTCCAAAATATTAATCGGAACCAGGTTTTATTGACTGTTTGAGTGTGGTACCACATTACTACGTGATCCTAACCAGAAAAGAAACCAGGATCTGGCGAACAAGTATGCGAAAAATGTGAAGGTATGAACTAGATGATGGCAAATACCAGACCCAACCCAGACATAACCGGCGTTATCCTGTAAAATACTACTCGCAACCAGTTTTAATTGACTATTACGCTGTGGTACCGCATTACTACGTGACCCAAACCAGAAAAAGCCCTGGAACTGGCCAACAAGTATGCGAAAAATGCGAAAGTACGATCCAGAGGAGGGCAAATACCAGACCTAACCGAGGCTTAACCGGCGTTATCCTCTAAAATATTAATCGCAACCAGGTTTAATTGACTGTTTCGGTGTGGTACCGCATTACTACGGGGTCCAAG
This sequence comes from Colletes latitarsis, assembly GCF_051014445.1. Taxonomy (NCBI): domain Eukaryota; kingdom Metazoa; phylum Arthropoda; class Insecta; order Hymenoptera; family Colletidae; genus Colletes; species Colletes latitarsis. Next base: position 7,757,144 of record NC_135137.1, read on the forward strand.
CCAGAAAAAACCCATGATCTGGCCAACAAGTATTCGAAAAATGCGACAGTATGAGCCAGATGATTGCAAATACCAGATCTAACCCAGATATAACCAGCGTTATCCTCTAAAATATTAATCGGAACCAGCTTTTATTGAATGTTTCATTGTGGTACCACATTACTACGTGATCCAAACCAGAAATATCCCAGGATCTGGCAACAAGTATGCGAAAAATGCGAAATTACGAGCCAGATGAGGGCAAATACCAGACCTAATCGAGACATGACCGGCATTATCCTCTAAAATATTAATCGCAACCAGGTTTAATTGACTGTTTCGGCGTGTTACCGCATTACTACGTGGACCAACCCAGCAAAAGGCAAGGATCTGACCATTCAAGTATGCGAAAAATGCGAAAGTACGAGCCAGATGAGGGCAAATCCCAGACCTAACCGAGACATAACCGGAGTTATCCTCTAAAATATTAATCGCAACCAGGTTTAATTGACTGTTTCGGTGTGGTACCGCATTACTACGGGGTGCAAGCCAGAAAAAACTCATGATCTGGCCAACAAGTATGCGAAAAATGCGACAGTATGGGCCAGATGATTGCAAATACCAGATCAAACCCAGACATAACCAGCGTTAACCTCTAGAATATTAATCGGAACCAGCTTTTATTGAATGTTTCATTGTGGTACCACATTATTACGTGATGCAAACTAGAAATATCCCAGGATCTGGCAACAAGTATGCGAAAAACGCGAAAGTACGAGCCAGATGGGGGCAAATACCAGCCCTAACCGAGACTTAACCGGCATTATCCTCTAAAATATTAATCGCAACCAAGTTTTATTGACTGTTTCGGCGTGTTACCGCATTACTACGTGGTCCAACTCAGAAAAAGGCAAGGATCTTGCCAACAAGTATGCGAAAAATGCGAAGGTATGAGCCAGATGAGGGCAAATACCAGACGCACCCCAGACCTAACCGGTTTCATCCTCTAAAATATTGATCGAATCCAGGTTTAATTGACTGTTTCAGTGTGGTACCACTCTACTACGTGATCCAAACCAGAAAGAGCCCAAGATCTGGCCATTCAAGTATCCGAAGAATGCAAAAGTATGAGGAAGATGATTGCAAATACCAGACGTAACCCAGACATAACCGGCGTTATCCTCTAAAATATTAATCGCAACCAGGTTTAATTGACTGTTTCGGTGTGGTACCACATTAGTACGTGATCCGAGTCAGAATAGCCACCGGGTTCTGGGCAACAAGTATGCGAAAAATGCGAAAGAATGAGCCAGATGATTGGGAATACCAGAACTAACTCAGACATAACCAGCGTTATCATCTAAAATATTAATCGGAACCAACTTTTATTGAATGTTTCATTGTGGTACAACATTACTACGTGATCCAAACCAGAAAAAGCCCAGGATCTGGACAACAAATATGCGAAAAATGCGAAAGTACGAGACAGATGAGCTCAAATCCCAGACCTAACCGAGACATAACCGGCGTTATCCCCTAAAATATTAATCGCAACCAGGTTTAAATGACTGTTTCGGTGTGGTACCGTATTACTACGTGATCCAACCCAGAAAAGGGCAAGGATCTGGCCATCAAGTATGCGAAAAATGCGAGAGTATGAGTCAGATGCTTGCAAATACCAGAACTAACCCAGACATAACCAGCCTTATCCTCTAAAATATTAATCGGAAGCAGGTTTAATTGACTGTTTCGGTGTGGTACCGCATTATAACGTGATCCAAACCATAAAATGGCCGGGATCTGGACAACAAATATGCGAAAAATGCGAAAGTACGAGACAGATGAGGGCAAATACCAGACCCAACCGAGACATAACTGACGTTATCCTCTAAAATATTAAGCGCATCCAGGTTTAATTGACTGTTTCGGTGTCTTACCGCACTACGTGACCCAACCCAGAAGAAAGCCAGGATCTGGCCAACAAGTATGCAAAAAATGCGAAAGTACGAGCCAGATGAGGGTAAATCCCAGACCTAACCGAGACATAACCGGCATTATCCTCTAAAATATTAATCACAACAAGTTTTAATTGACTGTTTCGGTGTGGTACCGCATTACTACGTGATCCAAACCAGAAAAAGCCCTGGATCTGGTCAACAAGTATGCGAAAAATGCGAAAGTACGAGCCAGATGGGGGCAAATACCAGACCCAACCGAGACATAACTGACGTTATCCTGTAAAATATTACTCGCAACCAGGTTTAATTGACTGTTACAGTGTGGTACCACATTAGTACGTGATCCAAGTCAGAAAAAGCCCAGGATCTGGCTAACAAGTATGTCAAAAATGCGAAAGTATGAGGAAGATGATTGGAAACACCAGACGTAACCCAGTTATAACTGGCGTTATCCTCTAAAATATTAATCGCAACCAGGTTTAATTGACTGTTTCGGTGTCGTACCACATTACTACGTGGTCCAACCCGGAAGAAGGCAAGGATCTGACCAATAAAGTATGCGAAAAATGCGATAGTACGAGCCAGACGAGGGCAAATCCCAGGCCTAACCGAGATATAACCGGCGTTATCCTCTAAAATATTAATCGCAACCAGGTTTAATTGACTATTTCGCTGTGGTACCGCATTACTACGTGACCCAAACCAGAAAAAGCCCTGGAACTGGCCAACAAGTATGCGAAAAATGCGAAAGTACGAGACAGATGAGCTCAAATCCCAGACCTAACCGAGACATAACCGGCGTTATCCCCTAAAATATTAATCGCAACCAGGTTTAAATGACTGTTTCGGTGTGGTACCGTATTACTACGGGATCCAACCCAGAAAAGGGCAAGGATCTGGCCATCAAGTATGCGAAAAATGCGAGAGTATGAGTCAGATGCTTGCAAATACCAGAACTAACCCAGACATAACCAGCGTTATCCTCTAAAATATTAATCGCAAGCAGGTTTAATTGACTGTTTCAGTGTGGTACCGCATTACTACGTGATCCAAACCATAAAAAGGCCGGCATCTGGACAACAAATATGCGAAAAATGCGAAAGTACGAGACAGATGAGGGCAAATACCAGACCCAACCGAGACATAACTGACGTTATCCTCTAAAATATTAAGCGCATCCAGGTTTAAGTGACTGTTTCGGTGTGGTACCGCACTACGTGACCCAACCCAGAAGAAAGCCAGGATCTGGCCAACAAGTATGCAAAAAATGCGAAAGTACGAGCCAGATGAGGGCAAATACCGGACCCAACCGAGACATAACTGACGTTATCCTCTAAAATATTAAGCGCATCCAGGTTTAATTGACTGTTTCGGTGTGGTACCGCACTATGTGACCCAACCCAGAAGAAAACTAGGATCTGGCCATTCAAGTATGCGAAAAATGCGACAGTATGTGCTAGATGATGCCAAATACCAGACCTAACCCAGGCATAACCGGCGTTCTCCTCCAAAATATTAATCGGAACCAGGTTTTATTGACTGTTTCAGTGTGGTACCACATTACTACGTGATCCTAACCAGAGAAAAACCCAGGATCTGGCCAACAAGTATGCGAAAAATGTGAAGGTATGAGCTAGATGATGGCAAATACCAGACCCAACCCAGACATAACCGGTGTTATCCTGTAAAATATTACTCGCAACCAGGTTTAATTGACTGTTACAGTGTGGTACCACATTAGTACGTGATCCTAACCAGAAAAAAACCTAGGATATGGCCAACAAGTATTCGAAAAATGTGAAAGTATGAGCTAGATGATGGCAAATACCAGACCCAAACCAGACATAACCGGCCCTATCCTCTAAAATGTTAATCGCAACCAGGTTTAATTGACTGTTTCGGCGTGGTACCGCATTACTACGTGGTCCAACCCGGAAAAAGGCAAGGATCTGACCATTCAAGTACTCGAAAAATGCGAAAGTACGAGCCAGATGAGGGCAAATCCCAGTCCTGACCGAGACATACCCGGCGTTATCCTCTAAAATATTAATCGCAACCAGGTTTAAATGACTGTTTCAGTGTGGTACCACATTACTACGTGGTCCAAGCCAGGAAAAGGCCAGGATCTGGCAAACAAGTATGCGAAAAATGCGAAAGTACGAGCCAGATGAGTGCAAATACCAGATCTAACCCAGACATAACCGCCGTTATCCTCTGAAATATTAATCGGAACCAGCTTATATTGAATGTTTCAGTGTGGTGCCACATTACTACGTGATCCAAACCTGAAATATCCCAGTATCTGGCCAACAAATATGCGAAAAATGCGAAAGTACGAGCCAGATGAGGGCAAATACAACACCTAACCCAGACATAACCGGCGTTATCCTCTAAAATATAAACCGCAACCAGGTTTAATTGCCTGTTTCGCTGTGGTACCGCATCACTACGTAATCCAAACCGATAAAACCCCTGGGTCTGGCCAACAAGTATGCGAAAAATGCGAAAGTACGAGCCTGATGAGGGCAAATCCCAGACCTAACCGAGACATAGCCGGCGTTATCCTATAAAATATTAATCGCAACCAGGTTTAATTAACAGTTTCGGTGTGGTACCGCACTACTACGTGTTCCAAACCAGAAGAAGGCCAGGCTCTGGCCAACAAGTACGAGAAAAATGCGAAAGTACGAGCCAGATTAGGGCAAATACCAGACCTGACCCAGACAAAACCGGGGTTATTCTCTAAGATATTAATCGCAACCAGGTTTAATTGACTGTTTCGGTGTGACACCACATTACTGCGGGATTCAAACCAGAAAAAACCCAGGATCTGGCCAACAAGTATGCGAAAAACGCGAAAGTACGAGCCAGATGTGAGCAAATCCCAGACCCAACCGAGACATAACCGGCGTTATCCTGTAAAATATTAATCGCAACCAGGTTTAATTGACTGTTTCGGTGTGGTACCGCATGACTACGTGATCCAAACCGGCAAAAGCCATGGATCTCGCCAACAAGTATGCGAAAAATGCGAATGTACGAGCCAGATGGGGGCAAATCCCAGTCCTGACCGAGACATACCCGGCGTTATCCTCTAAAATATTAATCGCAACCAGGTTTAATAGACTGTTTCGCTGTGGTACCGCATTACTACGTGACCCAAACCAGAAAAAGCCCTGGATCTGGCCAACAAGTATGCGAAAAATGCGAAAGTACGAGCCAGATGAGGGCAAATCCCAGACCTAACCGAGACATAACCGGCGTTATCCCCTAAAATATTAATCGCAACCAGGTTTAAATGACTGTTTCGGTGTGGTACCGTATTACTGCGCGATCCACCCCAGAAAAGGGCAAGGATCTGGTCATCAAGTATGCGAAAAATGGGAGAGTATGAGCCAGATGCTTGCAAATACCAGAACTAACCCAGACATAACCAGCGTTATCCTCTAAAATATTAATCGGAACCAGGTTTAATTGACTGTTTCAGTGTGGTACCACACTACTACGTGGTCCAAGCCAGGAAAAGGCCAGGATCTGGCAAACAAGTATGCGAAAAATGCGAAAGTACGAGCCTGATGAGGGCAAATCCCAGACCTAACCGAGACATAACCGGCGTTATCTTCTAAAATATTAATCGCAACCAGGTTTAATTGACAGTTTCGGTGTGGTACCGCACTACTACGTGTTCCAAACCAGAAAAAGGCCAGGCTCTGGCCAACAAGTACGAGAAAAATGCGAAAGTACGAGCCAGATTAGGGCAAATACCAGACCTAACCCAGACAAAACCGGGGTTATTCTCTAACATATTAATCGCAACCAGGTTACATTGACTGTTTCGGTGTGTAACCACATTACTGTGGGATTCAAACCAGAAAAAACCCAGGATCTGGCCAACAAGTATGCGAAAAATGCAAGAGTATGAGCCAGATGATTGCGAATACCAGACGTAACCCAGACATAACCGGTGTTATCCCATAAAATATTGATCGAAAGCAGCTTTAATTGATTATTTCAGTGTGGCACCACATTAATACGTGATCCTAACCAGAGAAAAACCCAGGATCTGGCCAACAAGTATGCGAAAAATGCGAAAGTATGAGCCAGATAATTGCTAATACCAGGCCTAACGCAGGCATAACCGGCGTTATCCTGTAAAACATTAATCGCAACCAGGTTTGTTTGGCTCCTTCGGTGTGGTACCACATTACTCCGTGATCCAAACCAGAAAAAACCCATGATCTGACCATCAAGTATGCGAAAAATGCGAAAGTATGAGCCAGATGATTGCGCATACCAGACGTAACCCAGACATAACCGGTGTTATCCTATAAAATTTTGATCGAAACCAGCTTTAATTGATTATTTCAGTGTGGCACCACATTACTACATGATCCAAACCAGAAAAAGCCCAGGATCTGGCCATTCAAGTATGCGAAAAATGCGAAAGTATGAGCTAGATGATGGCAAATACCAGACCTAACCCAGGCATAACTTGCGTGCTCCACTAAAATATTAATCGGAACCAGGTTTTATTGACTATTTCAGTGTGGTGCCACATAAATACGTGATCCTAATCAGAAAAAAACCCAGGAACTGGCGAACAAGTATGCGAAAAACGTGAACGTACGAGCCAGATGAGGGCAAATTCCGGACCTAACCCAGACACAACCGGCGTTATCCTTTAAAATATTAATCGCAACCAGGTTTAATTGACTGTTTCGGTGTGGAACCACATTACTACGTGATCCAAACCAGAAAAAGGCCAGGCTCTGTCCAACAAGTATGAGAAAAATGCGAAAGTACGAACCAGATGATTGCAAATACCAGAACTAACCCCAACATAACCGGCGTTATCCTGTAAAACATTAATCGCAGCCAGGTTTGTTTGGCTGCTTCGGTGTGGTACCACATTACTCCGGGATCCAAACCAGAAAAAACCCAGGATCTGGCCAACTAGTAAGCGAAAAATACGAAAGTATGACCCAGATGATTGTAAATACCAGAACTAACCCAGGCATAACTTGCGTGCTCCTCAAAAATATTAATCGGAACCAGGTTTTATTGACTATTTCAGTGTGGTGTCACATAAATACGTGATCCTAATCAGAAAAAAACCCAGGAACTGGCCATTCAAGTATGCGAAAAATGCGAAAGTATGAGCTAGATGATGGCAAATACCAGACCTAACCCAGACATAACCAGCGTTGTCCTCTAAAATATTAATCGTAACCAGATTTAATTGCCAGTTTCGGAGTGGTATCACATTACTTCGTGACCCAAACCAGAAAAAACCCAGGATCTGGCCAACAGGTATGCGAAAAATGCAAAAGTAAGAGGCAGATGGTTGCAAATACCAGATCTAACCCAGACATAACCGGCGTTATCCTCTAAAGTGTTGATCGAATCCAGGTTTAATTGACTGTTTCGGTGTGGTATCACATTGCTACGTGACGCAAACCAGAAAAAACCCAGGATCTGGCCAACAAGTATGCGAAAAATGCGAAAGTATGAGCCAGATGATTGGAAATACCAGACCTAACACAAACCTAACCGGCGTTATCCTCTAAAATATTAGTCGGAACCAGATTTAATTGACTGTTGCAGTGTGGTACCACATTACTACGTGATCAAAACCAGAAAAAGGCTAGGATCTAGCCAGAAAGTATGCGAAAAATGCGAAAGTATGAGGCAGGTGATTGTAAATACCAGACCTAACACAAACCTGAACGGTGTTAGCCTCTAAAATATTGATCGAATCCAAGTTGAATGGACTTTTTCAGTCTGGTATCACATTACTACGTGATGCAAACCAGAAAGAAACACAGGACCTGGCCAACAGGTATGCGAAGAATGCGAATGTATGAGCCAGATGTGGGTAAATACCAGACCTAAACGAGACGCAACCGGTGTTATCCTTTAAAATATTGATCGAGGCCACGTTTAATTGACTGTTTCAGTATGGTACCGCATTACTACGAGATCCAAACCAGAAAAAGTACAGGATCTGGCCAACAAGTGTGCGATGAACGCGAAAGTATGACCCAGGTGATTCCAAACACCAGGCCTAACACAAACCTAACCGGTGTGATCCTCTAAAATATTGATCGAATCCAGGTTTCATTGACAGTTTCATTCTGGTACCACATTACTACGTAATACAAACCAGAAAAAACGCAGGATCTGGCCAGCTAGTATGCGAAAAATGTGAAAGTATGAGGAAGATGATTGCAAACACCAGACGTTACCCAGACATAACCGGCGTTATCCTCTAAAATATTAATGGCAACCAGGTATAATTGACTGTTTCGGTGTGGTACCGCATTACTACGTGGTCCAAGCCAGAAAAAGGCCAGGATCTGACAATTCAAGTATGCGAAAAATGCGAAAGTATGAGCTAGATGATGGCAAATACCAGACCTAACCCAGACATATCCGGCGTTCTCTTCCAAAATATTGATCGAATTCAGATTTAATTGACTGTTTCGGTGTGGTACCACATTACTACGTGATCCAAATCAGAAAAACCCCAGGATCTGGCCTACAAGTATGCGATAAAAGCGAAAGTATGAGCCAGATGATTGCAAATACCAGGCCTAACACAGACCTAAACGGTGTTATCCTCTAAAATAGTGACCGAATCCAGGATTAATTGACCGTTTCATTCTGGTACCACGTTACTACGAGATCCTAACCAGAAAAAGCCCAGGATCTGGCCAACAAGCATGCGAGAAATGCGAAAATATGATCCAGGTGATTGCAAACACCAGGCCTAACACAAACCTAACCGGTGTGATCCTCTAAAATATTGATCGAATCCAGGTTTAATTGACAGTTCCATTCTGGTACCACATTACTGCGTGATCCAAACCAGAAAAAGCCCAGGATCTGGCCTACAAGTCTGCGAAAGATGCAAAAGTATGAGGCAGATGATTGCAAATACCAGAACATGCCCAGACTTAACCGGCGATATCCTCAAAAATATCAGTCGGTACCAGATTTAATTGACTGTTGCAGTGTGGTACCACACTACTACCTGATCCAAACCAGAAAAAACGCAGGATCTGGCCAACTAGTATTCGAAAAGTGCGAAAGTATGAGGAAGATGATTGCAAACACCAGACGTAACCCAGACATAACCGGCGTTATCCTCTAAAATATTAATGGCAACCAGGTATAATTGACTGTTTCGGTGTCGTTCCGCATTACTACGTGGTCCAAGCCAGAAAAAGGCCAGGATCTGACCATTCAAGTATGCGAAAAATGCGAAAGTATGAGCTAGATGATGACAAATACCAGACCTAACCCAGACATAACCGGCGTTCTCCTCCAAAATATTAATCGGAGCCAGGTTTAATTGACGGTTTCAGTGTAGTACCACATTACTACGTGAACCAAGTCAGAAAAAGGCCAAGACCTGGCCAACAAGTATACGCACGATGCGAATGTACGAGCCAGCTGAGGGCAAATCCCAGACCTAACCGAGACATATCCAGCGTTATCCTCCAAAATATTAATCGCAAACAGGTGTAATTGTCTGTTTCGGTGTGGAACCACATTACTATGGGATCCAAACCAAAAAAAACCCTGGATCTGGCCATCAAGTATGCGAAAAACGCGAAAGTATGAGCCAGATGATTGCAAATACCAGAACTAACCCAGACATATCCAGCGTTATCCTCTTAAATACTAATCGGAACCAGCTTTCATTGACTGTTTCAGTGTGGTACCACATTACTACGTGATCCAAACCAGAAGAAACCCAGGATCTTGCCAACAAGTATGCGAAAAATGCGAAAGTACGAGGCAGATGAGGGCAAATACCAGACCTAACCCAGACATAGCCGGCGTTATCCTCTAAAATATTAATCGCACCAGGTTTAATTAACTGTTTCAGTGTGGAGTCACATTACTACGGGATCCAAACCAGAAAAAACCCAGGATCTGGCCAACAAGTATGCGAAAAACGCGAAAGTATGAGCCAGATGATTGCAAATACCAGAACTAACCCAGACATAACCGGCGTTATCCTCTAAAATATTAATCGCAACCAGGTTTAATTGACTGTTTCGTTGTGGAACCACATTACTACGTGATCCAAACCAGAAGAAACCCAGGATCTTGCCAACAAGTATGCGAAAAATGCGAAAGTACGAGGCAGATGAGGGCAAATACCAGACCTAACCCAGACATAGCCGGCGTTATCCTCTAAAATATTAATCGCACCAGGTTTAATTAACTGTTTCAGTGGGGAGTCACATTACTACGGGATCCAGACCAAAAAAAACCCTGGATCTGGCCAATAAGTATGCGAAAAACGCGAAAGTATGAGCCAGATGATTGCAAATACCAGAACTAACCCAGACATATCCAGCGTTATCCTCTTAAATACTAATCGGAACCAGGTTTAATTGACTGTTTCAGTGTGGTACCACATTACTACGTGATCCAAACCAGAAGAAACCCAGGATCTTGCCAACAAGTATGCGAAAAATGCGAAAGTACGAGACAGATGAGGGCAAATACCAGACCTAACCCAGACATAGCCGGCGTTATCCTCTAAAATATTAATCGCAACCAGGTTTAATTGACTGTTTCGGTGTGGTACCGCATTACTACGTGATCCAAACCAGAAAAAACCCAGGATCTGGCGAACAAGTATGCGAAAAACGTGAACGTACGAGCCAGATGAGGGCAAATACCAGACCTAACCCAGACATAACCGGCGTCATCCTCTAAAATAATAATCGCAACCGGGTTTAATTGGCTGTTTCGGTGTAGATCCACACTACTAGGGGATCCAAACCAGAAAAAACCCAGGATCTGGCCAACAAGTATGCGAAAAATGCGAAAGTATGAGCCAGATAATTGCAAATACTAGAACTAACCCAGACATAACCGGCGTTATCCTCCAAAATATTAATCGGAGCCAGGTTTAATTGACGGTTTCAGTGTAGTACCACATTACTACGTGGTCCTAGCCAGAAAAAGGCCAGGATCTGACCACTCAAGTATGCGAAAAATGCGAAAGTATGAGCTAGATGATGGCAAATACCAGACCTCACCCAGACATAACCGGCGTTATCCTCTAAAATAATAATCAGAACCAGGTTTAATTGACTATTTCAGTGTGGTACCACATTAATACGTGATCCAAACCAGAAACAACCCAGGATCTGGCCAACAAGTATGCGAAAAATGCAAAAGTACGAGCCAGATGAGGGCAAATCCCAGACCTAACCGAGACATAACCGGCGTTATCCTCTAAAATATTAATCGGAACCAGGTTTAATTGACTGTTACAGTGTGGTACCACATTAGTACGTGATCAAAACCAGAAGGAACCCAGGATCTGGCCAACAGGTATGCGAAAAATGCGAAAGTATGAGCCAGATGATCGCAAATACCAGACGCATCCCCGACCTAGCCGGTGTCTTCCTCTAAAATATTGATCGAATCCAGGTTGAATGGACTATCTCAGTGTGGCACCACATTAATACGTGATCCTAACCAGAGAAAAACGCAGGATCTGGCCAACAAGTATGCGAAAAATGCAAAAGTATGAGCCAGATGAGGGCATATACCAGACCTCACCCAGACATAACCGGCGTTATCCTCTAAAATAATAATCGGAACCAGGTTTAATTGACTGTTACAGTGTGGTACCACATTAGTACGTGATCAAAACCAGAAGGAACCCAGGATCTGGCCAACAGGTATGCGAAAAATGCGAAAGTATGAGCCAGATGATCGCAAATACCAGACGCAACCCCGACCTAGCCGGTGTCTTCCTCTAAAATATTGATCGAATCCAGGTTGAATGGACTATCTCAGTGTGGCACCACATTAATACGTGATCCTAACCAGAGAAAAACGCAGGATCTGGCCAACAAGTATGCGAAAAATGCAAAAGCATGAGCCAGATGATTGCTAATACCAGGCCTAACGCAGACATAACCGGCGTTATCTTCTAAAACATTAATCGCAACCAGGTTTGTTTGGCTGTTTCGGTGTGGTACCACGTTACTCCGTGATCCAAACCAGAAAAAACCTAGGATCTGGCCAACTAGTATGCGAAAAATGCGGAAGTATGAGCCAGATGATTGCAAATACCAGACATAACCCAGACCTAACTGGTGTTATCCTCCAAAATATTAATCGGAAACAGGTTTAATTGACTGTTTCTGTGTGGTTCCACATTACTACGTGATCCAAATCAGAATAAGCCCAGGATCTGCCCAACAGGTATGCGAAAAATCCGAAAGTATGAGGCAGATGATTGCAAATACCAGACCTCACCCAGGCATAACCTGCGTTATCCTCTAAAATATTATTCGCAACCAGGTTTATTTGACTGTTTCGGTGTGGTACGACATTACTACGTGATACAAACCAGAGAAAACGCAGGATCTCTCTAACAAGTATGCGAAAAATGCGAAAGTATGGGCCAGATGATTGGAAATACCAGAACTAACCCAGACATAACCGGCGTGATACTCTAAGATATATATCGCAACCTAGTTTAATTGTCTGTTTCGGTGTGGTACCACATTAACACGTGATCCTAACCTGAAAAAAGCCAGGATCTGGCCAAGAAGAATCCGAAAAATGCGAAAGTACGAGCCATATGAGGGCAAATACCTGACCTAACACAGACATAACCGGCGTTATCCTCTAAAATATTAATCGCACTAGGTTTAATTGACTGTTCCGTTCAGGAACCACATTACTACGGGATCCAAACAAGAAACAACCCCGGATCTGGCCAACAAGTATGCGAAAAATGCGAAAGTATGAGCCAGATGAGGGCATATACCAGACCTCACCCAGACATAACCGGCGTTATCCTCTAAAATAATAATCGGAACCAGGTTTAATTGACTATTTCAGTGTGGTACCACATTAATACGTGATCCTAACCAGAAAAAAACCCAGGATCGGGCCGACAAGTATGCGAAAAATGCGAAAGTATGAGGCAGATGATTGCAAATACCAGACCTCACCCAAGAAATAACCGGCGTTATCCCCCATAATATTAATCGGAACCAGGTTTAATTGACTGTTACAGTGTGGTACCACATTACTACGTGATCCAAACCAGAAAAAACTCAGGATCTGGCGAACAAGTATGCGAAAAACGTGAACGTACGAGCCAGATGAGGGCAAATACCAGACCTAACCCAGACATAACCGGCGTTGTCCTTTAAAATATTAATCGCAACCAGGTTTAATTAACTGTCTCGGTGTGGTACCGCATTACTGCGTGACACAAGCCAGAAAAAGCCCAGGATCTTGCCAACAAGTATGCGAAAAATGCGAAAGTACGAGCCAGATGGGGGCAAATACCAGACCTCACCCAGACATAACCGGCGTTATCCTCTAAAATAATAATCCGAACCAGGTTTAATTGACTATTTCAGTGTGGTACCACATTAATACGTGATCCTAACCAGAAAAAAACCCAGGATCGGGCCGACAAGTATGCGAAAGATACGAAAGTATGAGGTAGATGATTGCAAATACCAGAACAAACCCAGACTTAACCGGCGTGATACTCTAAAATATATATCGCAACCAAGTTTAATTAACTGTTTCGGGGTGGTACCACATTAATACGTGATGCTATCCTGAAAAAAGCCAGCATCTGGCCAACGAGAATGCAAAACATGCGAAAGTATGAGGCAGATGACTGCAAATACCAGACCTAACCCAGAAATAACCGGCGCTATCCTCTATAATATTAATGGCAACCAGGTATAATTGACTGTTCCGGTGTGGTACCGCCACACTACGTGGTCCAAGCAAGAAAAAGGCCAGGATCTGACCATTCAAGTATGCGAAAGATGCGAAACTATGGGCTAGATGATGGCAAATACCAGACCTAACCCAGGCATAACCGGCGTTCTCCTCCAAAATATTGACCGAATCCAGATTTAATTGTCTGTTTCGGTGTGGTACCACATTACTACGTGATCTAAACCAGAAAAAACCCAGGATCTTGCCAACAAGTATGTGAAAAATGCGAAAGTATGGGCCAGATGATTGCATATACCTGAACTAACCCAGACATAACCGGCGTGATACTCTAAAATATATATCGCAACCAAGTTTAATTGACTGTCTCGGTGTGGTACCACGTTAATACGTGATCCTAACCTGAAAAAAGCCAGGATCTGGCCAACAAGAATGCGAAAGATACGAATGTATGAGGCAGATGATTGCAAATACCAGACCATACCCAGACTTAACCGGCGTTATCCTCTAAAATATTAGTCGGAACCAGGTTTAATTGACTGTTCCGGTGCGGTACCACATTACTACCTGATCCAAACCAGAAACAACCCAGGATCTGGCCAACAAGTATGCGAAAAATGCGAAAGTATGAGGCTGATGATTGCAAATACCAGAACTAACCCTGACACAACCGGCGTTATCATCCAAAATATTGATCGAAACCAGGTTTCATTGACTGTTTCAGTGTGGCACCACATTAATACATGACCCTAACCAGAAAGAAATACAGGATCTGACCATCAGGTATGCGAAAAATGCGAAAGTATGAGCCAGATGATTGCGAATTCCAGACGTAACCCAGACATAACCGGTGTATCCTCTAAATTATTGATCGATTCCAGGATGAATGGACTATTTCTGTGGGGCACCACATTAATACGTGATCCGAACCAGATAAAAACCCAGGATCTGGCCAACAAGAATGCAAAACATGCGAAAGTATGAGGCAGATGATTGCAAATACCATACCTAACACAAACCTAACCGGAGTTATCCTCTAAAATATTGATCGAATTCAGGTTGAATGGACTATTTCTGTGTGGCACCACATTAATACGTGATCCGAACCGGATAAAAACACAGGATCTGGCCAAGAAGAATGCGAAATATGCGAAAGTATGAGCCAGATGATTGCGAATACCAGACCTAACCGAGACATAACCGGCGTTATCCTCTAAAATAATAATTGGAACCAGGTTTAATTGACTATTTCAGTGTGGTACCACATTAATACGTGATCCTAACCAGAAAAAAACCCAGGATCGGGCCAACATGTATGCGAAAGATACGAAAGTATGAGGCAGATGATTGCAAATACCAGACCATACCCAGACTTAACCGGCGTTATCCTCTAAAATATTAGTCGGAAACAGGTTTAATTGACTGTTCCGGTGCGGTACCACATTACTACCTGATCCTATCCAGAAAAAAACCCAGGATCTGGCCAACAAGTATGCGAAAAATGCGAAACTAAGTGGCAGATGATTGCAAATACCAGACCGCACAGGTACCTAACCGGTGTTATCCTCTAAAGTATTGATCAAATCCAGGTTTAACTGACTGTTTCAGTGTCGAACCACATTACTACGTGATCCAAATCTGAAAAAGCCCAGGATCTGGCCATTCAAGTATGCGAAAAATGCGAAAGTATGAGGCAGATGATTGCAAATACCAGACCTAACACAAACCTAACCGGTGTTATCCTCTAAAGTATTGATCGAATCCAGGTTTAAGTTACTGTCTTGGAGTGGTAGCACATTACTACGTGATCCAAATCAGAAAAAGCCCAGGATCTGGCCTACAAGTATGCGAAAAATGCAAAAGTATGAGGCCGATGATCGCAAATACCAGACGCAACCCCGACCTAACCGGTGTCATCCTCTAAATTATTGATCGAATCCAGGATGAATGGACGATTTCTGTGGGGCACCACATTAATACGTGATCCGAACCAGATAAAAACCCAGGATCTGGCCATGAAGAATGCGAAATATGCGAAAGTAGGAGCCAGATGATTGCGAATACCAGAAATAACCCTGACATAACCGGTGTTATCCTATAAAATATTGATCGAAAGCTGCTTTAATTGATTATTTCAGTGTGGCACCACATTAATACGTGATCCTAACCAGAGAAAAACCCAGGATCTGTCCAACAGGTATGCGAAAAATGCTAAAGTATGAGGCAGATGGTTGCAAATACCAGATCTAACCCAGACATAACCGGCGTTATCCTCTAAAGTGTTGATCGAATCCAGATTTAATTGACTGTTTCGGTGTGGTATCACATTACTACGTGACGCAAACCAGAAAAAACCCAGGATCTGGCCAACTGATATGCGAAAAATTCGAAAGTATGAGCCAGATGAATGCAAATACCAGAACTAACCCCGACATAACCGGCGTTATCCTCTAAAATGTTAATCGTAACCAGATTTAATTGACAGTTTCGGTGTGGTACCACATTACTACGTGATCCAAACCAGTAAAAGCCCTGGATCAGGCCACAAGAATGCGAAAAATGCGAAAGTATGAGCCAGATGATTGGAAATACCAGAACTAAAACACAAACCCAACCGGTGTGATCCTCTAAAATAATGTCCGAATACAGGTTTAATTGACAGTTTCATTCTGGTACCACATTACTACGTCATTCGAACCAGAAAAAGCCCAGGATCTGGCCAACAGGTATGCGAAAGATACGAAAGTATGAGGCAGCTGATTGCAAATACCAGAACATACCCAGACTTGACCGGCGTTATCCTCCAAAATATTAGTCGGAACCAGATTTAATTGACTGTTGCAGTGTGGTACCACATTACTACGTGATCCAATCCAGAAAAAACACAGGATCTGGCCAACTAGTATGCGAAAAATGCGAAAGTATGAGGAAGATGATTGCAAACACCAGACGTAACCCACACATAACCGGCGTTATCCTCTAAAATATTAGTGGCAACCAGGTATAATTGACTGTTTCGGTGTGGTACCGCATTACTACGTGGTCCAAGCCAGAAAAAGGCCAGGATCTGACCATTCAAGTATGCGAAAAATGCGAAAGTATGAGCTAGGTGATGGCAAATACTAGACCTAACCCAGACATAACCGGCGTTCTCCTCCAAAATATTGATCGAATTCAGATTTAATTGACTGTTTCGGTGTGGTACCACATTACTACGTGATCCAAATCAGAAAAAGCCCAGGATCTGGCCTACAAGTATGCGAAAAAAGCGAAAGTATGAGCCAGATGATTGCAAATACCAGGCCTAACAAAAACCCGAACGGTGTTATTCTCTTAAGTATTGATCGAATCCAGGTTTAATTGACAGTTTCATTCTGGTACCACATTACTGCGTGATCCAAACCAGAAAAAGCCCAGGATCTGGCCAACAAGTATGCGAAAGATGCGAAAGTATGAGGCAGATGATTGCAAATACCAGAACATACCCAGACTTAACCGGCGTTATCCTCTAAAATATTAGTCGGAAACAGGTTTAATTGACTGTTACAGTGTGGTACCACATTACTACGTGATCCAAACCAGAAAAAACGCAGGATATGGCCAACTAGTATGCGAAAAATGCGAAAGTATGAGGAAGATGATTGCAAACACCAGACGTAACCCAGACATAACTGGCGTTATCCTCTAAAATATTAATGGCAACCAGGTATAATTGACTGTTTCGGTGTGGTACCGCATTACTACGTGGTCCAAGCCAGAAAAAGGCCAGGATCTGGCCAACAAGAATGCAAAACATGCGAAAGTATGAGGCAGATGATTGCAAATACCAGACCTAACACAAACCTAACCGGTGTTATCCTATAAAATATTGATCGAAAGCAGCTTTAATTGATTATTTCAGTGTGGCACCACATTAATACGCGATCCTAATCAGAGAAAAACCCAGGATTTTGCCAACAAGTATGGGAAAAATGCAAAAGTATGAGCCGGATTATTGCAAATACCAGACCTAACCCAGAAATAACCGGCGTTATCCTGTAAAATATTAATCGGAAACAGGTTTAATTGACAGTTTCTGTGTGGTACCACATCACTACGTGATCCAAATCAGAAAGAAACACAGGACCTGGCCAACAGGTATGCGAAGAATGCGAATGTATGAGCCTGATGCGGGTAAATACCAGACCTAAACGTGAACTAACCGGTGTTATACTTTAAAATATTGATCCAGGTCAGGTTTAATTGACTGTTTAGTGTGGTACCACATTACTACACAATCCCAACCAGAAAAAGCCCAGGATCTGGCCAACAAGCATGCGAGAAATGCGAAAGTATGAGCCAGATGATTGCAAATACCAGACCTAACACAAACCTAACCGGTGTGATCCTCTAAAATATTGATCGAATCCAGGTTTAGTTGACTGTTTCATTGTGGTACCATATTACTACGTGATATAAACCAGAAAAAGCCTAGGTTCTGGCCAGCAAGCATGCGAGAAATGCGAAAGTATGAGCCAGATGATTGCAAATACCAGACCTAACACAAACGTAACCGGTGTGATCCTCTATACTATTAACCGAATCCAGGTTTCATTAACAGTTTCATTCTGGTGCCACATTACTACGTGATACAAACCAGAAAGAGTCCAGGATCTGGCCAACAAGTATGCGAAAAATGCGACAGTATGAATCGGATGAGTGCAAATAACAGACCTAACACAAACCTAAACGGTGTTATCCCTTAAATAATGACCGAATCCAGGATTAATTGATCGTTTCATTCTGGTACCACATTACTACGAGATCCTAACCAGAAAAAGCCCAGGATCTGGCCAACAAGCATGCGAGAAATGCGAAAGTATGAGCCAGATGATTGCAAATACCAGACCTAACACAAACCTAACCGGTGTGATCCTCTAAAATATTGATCCAATCCAGGTTTAGTTGACTGTTTCAGTATGGTACCGCATTACTACGAGATCCAAACCAGAAAAAGTCCGGGATCTGGCCAACAAGTGTGCGAGGAACGCGAAAGTATGACCCAGGTGATTCCAAACACCAGGCCTAACACAAACCTAACAGGTGTGATCCTCTAAAATATTGATCGAATCCAGGTTTAATTGACAGTTTCATTCTGGTAACACATTACTACGTGATACAAACCAGAAACAGCCCAGGATCTGGCCAACAAGTATGCGAAAAATGTGATGGTGTGAGCCAGATGATTGCAAATACCAGGCTAACACAAACCTAACCGGTGTGATCCTCTAAAATATTCATCGAATCCAGGTTTAATTGACAGTTTCATTCTGGTACCACATTACTACGTGATCCATACCAGAAAGAAACACAGGATCTGGCCAACAAGTATGCGAAGAATGCGAAAGTATGAGCCAGAAGATTGCAAATACCAGACCTAACACAAACCTAAACGGTGTTATCCTCTAAATGTTGGTCGAATACAGGTTTAATTAACAGTTTCATTCTGGTACCACATTACTACGTGATACAAACCAGAAAAGCCCAGGATCTGGCCAACAAGTGTGCGAAAAATGTGATGGTATGAGCCAGATGATTGCAAATACCAGGCTAACACAAACCTAACCGGTGTGATCCTCTAAAATATTGACCGAATCCAGGATTAATTGACCGTTTCATTCTGGTACCACATTACTACGAGATCCCAACCAGAAAAAGCACAGGATCTGGCCAACAAGCATGCGAGAAATGCGAAAATATGAGCCAGATGATAGCAAATACCAGACCGAGCACGAACCTAAACGTTGTTATCCTCTCAAATATTGATAGAACCCAAGTTGAATTGACTGTCTCATTCTGGTACCACATTACTACGTGATCCAAACCAGATCGAAGCACAGGATCTGGCCAAGAAGTATGCGAAGAATGCGAAAGTATGATCCAGATGATTGCAAATTCCAGGCCTAACACAAACCTAAACGGTGTTATCCTCTCAAATATTGATCGAATACAGGTTTAATTTTCAGTTTCATTCTGGTACCACATTACTACGTGATACAAACCAGAAAAAGCCCAAGATCTGGCCAACAAGTATGCGAAAAATGCGATAGTATGAGCCAGA
This sequence comes from Colletes latitarsis, assembly GCF_051014445.1. Lineage (NCBI taxonomy): Eukaryota > Metazoa > Arthropoda > Insecta > Hymenoptera > Colletidae > Colletes > Colletes latitarsis. Next base: position 7,776,932 of record NC_135137.1, read on the forward strand.
TGATTGCAAATACCAGGCTAACACAAACCTAACCGGTGTGATCCTCTAAAATATTGACCGAATCCAGGATTAATTGACCGTTTCATTCTGGTACCACATTACTACGAGATCCCAACCAGAAAAAGCCCAGGATCTGGCCAACAAGCATGCGAGAAATGCGAAAGTATGAGCCAGATGAGGGCAATTACCAGACCTAACACAAACCTAACCGGTGTGATCCTCTAAAATATTGACCGAATCCAGGTTTCATTGACATTTGCATTCTGGTACCACATTACTACGTGATACAAACCGGAAAGAGTCCAGGATCTGGCCAACAGGTACGCGTAAATGCAAAAGTATGAGGCAGATGATTGCAAACACCAGACCTAACACAAACCTAAACGGTGTTAGCCTCTAAAATATTGAGCGAATCCAAGTTGAATTGACTTTTTCAGTCTGGTATCACATTACTACGTGATCCACACCAGAAAGAAACACAGGACCTGGCCAACAGGTATGCGAAGAATGCGTATGTATGAGCCCGATGCGGGTAAATAACAGACCTAAACGAGACGCAATCGGAGTTATCCTTTAAAATATTGATCGAGGCCACGTTTAATTGACTGTTTCAGTATGGTACCGCATTACTACGAGATCCAAACTAGAAAAAGCCCAGGATCTGGCCAACAAGCATGCGAGAAATGCGAAAGTATGAGCCAGATGATAGCGAATACCAGACCGAGCACAAACCTAAACGTTGTTATCCTCTTAAATATTGATAGAAACCGAGTTGAATTGGCTGCTTCAGCCTGTTACCGCATTACTGCGTGACACAAACCAGAAAGAAACACAGGATCTGGCCAACAAGTATGGGAAGAATGCGAAAGTATGAGCAAGATGATTGCAAATACCAGACGTAACCCAGACATAAACGGTGTTATCCTCTAAAATATTCATCGAATCCAGGTTGAATGGACTATTTCTGTATGGTACCGCATTACTACGTGGTCCAAGCCAGAAAAAGCCCAGGATCTGACCATTCAAGTATGCGAAAAATGCGAAAGTATGAGCCAGATGATTGCAAATACCAGACCTCACCCAGACATAACCGGCGTTATCCCCCATAATATTAATCGCAACCAGGTTTAATTGACTGTTACGGTGTGCTACCACATTACTACGTGATCCAAAACAGAAAAAACCCAGGATCTGATCAACAAGAATGCGAAAAATGCGAAAGTATGAGGCAGATGATCGCAAATACCAGACGCAACCCCGACCTAACCGGTGTCATCCTCTAAAATATTGATCGAATCCAGGTTGACTGGACTATTTCAGTGTGGCCCCACATTAATACGCGATCCTAACCAGAGAAAAACCCAGGATCTGGCCAACAAGTATGCAAATAATGCTAAAGTATGAGCCAGATGATTGCAAATACCAGACCTAACCCAGAAATAACCGGCGTTGTCCTCTAAAATATTATTCGCAACCAGGTTTAATTGACAGTTTCGGTGTGTTACCACATTATTACGTGATCCCAACCAGAAAAAACGCAGGATCTCGACAACAAGTATGTGAAAAATGCGAAAGTATGGGCCAGATGATTGCAAATACCTGAACTAACCCAGCCATAACCGGCGTGATACTGTAAAATATATATCGCAACCAAGTTTAATTGACTGTTTCGGTGTGGTACCACATTCATACGCGATCCTAACCTGAAAAAGCCCTGGATCTGGCCAACAAGTATGCGAAAAATGCGAAAGTATGAGCCAGATGATTGGAAATACCAGACCTAACACAAACCTAACCGGTGTGATCCTCTAAAATATTGTCCGAATACAGGTTTAATTGACCGCTTCATTCTGGTACCACATTACTACGTAATACAAACCAGAAAAGACGCAGGATCTGGCCAACTAGTATGCGAAAAATGCGATAGTATGAGGAAGATGATTGCAAACACCAGACGTAACCCAGACATAACCGGCGTTATCCTCTAAAATATTAGTGGCAACCAGGTATAATTGACTGTTTCGGTGTGGTACCGCATTACTACGTGGTCCAAGCCAGAAAAAGGCCAGGATCTGACCATTCAAGTATGCGAAAAATGCGAAAGTATGAGCTAGATGATGGCAAATACTAGACCTAACCCAGACATAACCTGCGTTCTCCTCCAAAATATTGATCGAATTCAGATTTAATTGACTGTTTCGGTGTGGTACCACATTACTACGTGATACAAATCAGAAAAAGCCCAGGATCTGGCCTACAAGTATGCGAAAAATGCGAAAGTATGAGGAAGATGATTGCAAACACCAGGCCTAACACAAACCTAAAAGGTGTTTAATCCTCTTAAATATTGATCGAATACAGGTTTAATTTACAGTTTCATTCTGGTACCACATTACTACGTGATACAAACCAGAAAAAGCCCAGGATCTGACCATTCAAGTATGCGAAAAATGCGAAAGTATGAGCTAGATGATGGCAAATACTAGACCTAACCCAGACATAACCGGCGTTCTCCTCCAAAATATTGATCGAATTCAGATTTAATTGACTGTTTCGGTGTGGTACCACATTACTACGTGATCCAAATCAGAAAAAGCCCAGGATCTGGCCTACAAGTATGCGAAAAATGCGAAAGTATGAGGAAGATGATTGCAAACACCAGGCCTAACACAATCCTAAACGGTGTTATCCTCTTAAATATTGATCGAATCCAGGATTAATTGACCGTTTCATTCTGGTACCACATTACTACGAGATCCCAACCAGAAAAAGCCCAGGATCTGGCCAACAAGCATGTGAGAAATGCGAAAGTATGAGCCAGATGATACCGAATACCAGACCGAGCACAAACCTAAACGTTGTTGTCCTCTTAAATATTGATAGAAACCGAGTTGAATTGGCTGCTTCAGCCTGTTACCGCATTACTGCGTGACACAAACCAGAAAGAAACACAGGATCTGGCCAACAAGTATGGGAAGAATGCGAAAGTATGAGCATGATGATTGCAAATACCAGACGTAGCCCAGACATAAACGGTGTTATCCTCTAAAATATTCATCGAATCCAGGTTGAATGGACGATTTCTGTGTGGTACCGCATTACTACGTGGTCCAAGCCAGAAAAAGGCCAGGATCTGACCATTCAAGTATGCGAAAAATGCGAAAGTATGAGCAAGATGATTACAAATACCAGACGTAACCCAGACATAAACGGTGTTATCCTCTAAAATATTGATCGAATCCAGGTTGACTGGACTATTTCAGTGTGGCCCCACATTAATACGCGATCCTAACCAGAGAAAAACCCAGGATGTGGCCAACAAGTATGCAAAAAATGCAAAAGTATGAGCCAGATGATTGCAAATACCAGACCTTACCCAGGCATATCCGGCGTTGTCCTCTAAAATATTATTCGCAACCAGGTTTAATTGACAGTTTCGGTGTGTTACCACATTACTACGTGATCCAAACCAGAAAAAACGCAGGATCTCGACAACAAGTATGTGAAAAATGCGGTAGTATGAGGAAGATGATTGCAAACACCAGACGTAACCCAGACATAACCGGCGTTATCCTCTAAAATATTAGTGGCAACCAGGTATAATTGACTGTTTCGGTGTGGTACCGCATTACTACGTGGTCCAAGCCAGAAAAAGGCCAGGATCTGATCATTCAAGTATGCGAAAAATGCGAAAGTATGAGCTAGATGATGGCAAATACTAGACCTAACCCAGACATAACCGGCGTTCTCCTCCAAAATATTGATCGAATTCAGATTTAATTGACAGTTTCGGTGTGTTACCACATTATTACGTGATCCAAACCAGAAAAAACGCAGGATCTCGACAACAAGTATGTGAAAAATGCGGTAGTATGAGGAAGATGATTGCAAACACCAGACGTAACCCAGACATAACCGGCGTTATCCTCTAAAATATTAGTGGCAACCAGGTATAATTGACTGTTTCGGTGTGGTACCGCATTACTACGTGGTCCAAGCCAGAAAAAGGCCAGGATCTGACCATTGAAGTATGCGAAAAATGCGAAAGTATGAGCTAGATGATGGCAAATACTAGACCTAACCCAGACATAACCGGCGTTCTCCTCCAAAATATTGATCGAATTCAGATTTAATTGACTGTTTCGGTGTGGTACCGTATTACTACGTGGTCCAAGCCAGAAAAAGGCCAGGATCTGATCATTCAAGTATGCGAAAAATGCGAAAGTATGAGCTAGATGATGGCAAATACTAGACCTAACCCAGACATAACCGGCGTTCTCCTCCAAAATATTGATCGAATTCAGATTTAATTGACAGTTTCGGTGTGTTACCACATTACTACGTGATCCAAACCAGAAAAAACGCAGGATCTCGACAACAAGTATGTGAAAAATGCGGTAGTATGAGGAAGATGATTGCAAACACCAGACGTAACCCAGACATAACCGGCGTTATCCTCTAAAATATTAGTGGCAACCAGGTATAATTGACTGTTTCGGTGTGGTACCGCATTACTACGTGATCCATACCAGAAAAAGCCCAGGATCTGGCCATTCAAGTATGCGAAAAATGCGAAAGTATGACCTAGATGATGGCAAATAACAGACCTAACCCAGGCATAACTTGCGTGCTCCACTAAAATATTAATCGGAACCAGGTTTTATTGACTATTTCAGTGTGGAGCCACATTAATACGTGACCCAAACCAGAAAAAACCCAGGATCTGGCCAACAGCTATGCGTAAATGCAAAAGTATGAGGCAGATGGTTGCAAATACCAGATCTAACCCAGATATAACCGGCGTTATCCTCTAAAGTGTTGATCGAATCCAGGTTTAATTGACTGTTTCGGTGTGGTACCACATTACTACGTGATCCAAGTCAGAAAAGCCCAGGATCTGGCCAGCATGTATGCGAACAATGCGAAAGTATGTGGCAGATGATTGCAAATACCAGACCTAACACAAACCTAAACGGTGTTAGCCTCTAAAATATTGAGCGAATCCAAGTTGAATTGACTTTTTCAGTCTGGTATCACATTACTACGTGATCCAAACCAGAAAGAAACACAGACCTGGCCAACAGGTATGCGAAGAATGCGTATGTATGAGCTCGATGCGGGTAAATAACAGACCTAAACGAGACGCAACCGGAGTTATCCTTTAAAATATTGATCGAGGCCGCGTTTAATTGACTGTTTCAGTATGGTACCGCATTACTACGAGATCCAAACTAGAAAAAGTCCGGGATCTGGCCAACAAGTGTGCGATGAACGCGAAAGTATGACCCAGGTGATTCCAAACACCAGGCCTAACACAAACCTAAACGGTGTTATTCTCTTAAATATTGGTCGAATACAGGTTTAATTTACAGTTTCATTCTGGTACCACATTACTACGAGATCCCAACCAGAAAAAGCTCACGATCTGGCCAACAAGTATGCGAAAAATGCGATAGTATGAGTCAGATGATTGCAAATACCAGGCTAACACAAACCTAACCGGTGTGATCCTCTAAAATATTGACCGAATCCAGGATTAATTAACCGTTTCATTCTGGAACCACATTACTACGAGATCCCAACCAGAAAAAGCCGAGGATCTGGCCAACAAGCATGCGAGAAATGCGAAAGTATGAGCCAGATGATTGCAAATACCAGACCTAACACAAACCTAACCGGTGTGATCCTCTAAACTATTGACCGAATCCAGGTTTCATTGACAGTTTCATTCTGGTACCACATTACTACGTGATACAAACCAGAAAGAGTCCAGGATCTGACCATTCAAGTATGCGAAAAATGCGAAAGTATGACCTAGATGATGGCAAATACCAGACCTAACCCAGACATAACCGGCGTTCTCCTCCAAAATATTAATCGAATTCAGATTTAATTGACTGTTTCGGTGTGGTACCACATTACTACGTGATCCAAATCAGAAAAAGCCCATGATCTGGCCAACAAGTATGCTAAAAATGCGAAAGTATGAGCCAGATGATAGCAAATACCAGACCGAGCACGAACCTAAACGTTGTTATCCTCTTATATATTCATAGAAACCGAGTTGAATTGGCTGCTTCAGTGTGTTACCGCATTACTGCGTGACACAAACCAGAAAGAAACACATGATCTGGCCAACAAGTATGGGAAGAATGCTAAAGTATGAGCCAGATGAGGGCAAATCCCAGACCTAAACGTGAACGAAGCGGTGTTATACTTTAAAATATTGATCGAAAACAGGATCAACTGACAGCTTCAGTGTGGAACCGCATTACTACGTGATATAAACCAGAAAAAGTCCAGGATCTGGCCAACATGCATGCGAGAAATACGAAAGTATGAGCCAGGTGATTGCAAATACCAGACCTAACACAAACCTGACCGGTGAGATCCTCTAAAATATTGACCGTATCCAGGATTCATTGACAGTTTCAATCTGGTACCACATTACTACGTGATCCGTACCAGAAAGAAACACAGGATCTGGCCAACAAGTATGCGAAGAATGCGACTGTATGTGCCAGATGCGGGAAAATGCCAAACCTAGACGAGATCCAACCGGAGTTATCCTTCAAAACATTGTTCGAGGCCACGTTTAATTGACTGTTTCAGTATGGTACCGCATTACTACGAGATCCAAACCAGAAAAAGTCCAGGATCTGGCCAACAAGTGTGCGATGAACGCGAAAGTATGACCCAGATGATTGCAAACACCAGGCCTAACACAAGCCTAACCGGTGTGATCCTCTAAAATATTGATCGACGCAAAGTTGAATTGGCTGTTTCATTCTGGTACCACATTACTACGTGATCCAAACCAGAAAGAAACACAGTATCTGGCCAACCAGTATGCGCAGAATGCGAAAGTATGAGCCAAATGCAGGTAAATACCAGACCTAGACGAGACCCAACCGCAGTTATCCTTCACAATATTGATCGAGGCCACGTTTAATTGACTGTTTCAGTATGGTACCGCATTACTACGAGATCCAAACCAGAAAAAGTCCAGGAACTGGCCAACAAGCATGCGAGAAATGCGAAAGTATGAGCTAGATGACAACAAATACCAGACCGAGCACAAATCTAAACGTTGTTATCCTCTTAAATATTGATCGAATACAGGTTTAATTAACAGTTTCATTCTGGTACCACATTACTTCGTGATACAAAGCAGAAAAAGCCCAGGATCTGGCCAACAAGTATGGGAAGAATGCTAAAGTATGAGCCAGATGATTGCAAATACCAGGCCTAACACAAACCTAAACGGTGTTATTCTCTTAAATATTGACCGAATCCAGGATTAATTGACCGTTTGATTCTGGTACCACATTACTACGAGATCCCACCCAGGAAAAGCCCAGGATCTGGCCAACAAGCATGCGAGAAATGCGAAAGTATGAGCCAGATGATACCGAATACCAGACCGAGCACAAACCTAAACGTTGTTATCCTCTTAAATATTCATAGAAACCAATTTGAATTGGCTGCTTCAGCCTGCTACCGCATTACTGCGTGACACAAACCAGAAAGAAACACAGGATCTGGCCAACAAGTATGGGAAGAATGCGAAAGTATGAGCATGATGATTGCAAATACCAGACGTAGCCCAGACATAAGCGGTGTTATCCTCTAAAATATTCATCGAATCCAGTTTGAATGGACGATTTCTGTGTGGTACCGCATTACTACGTGGTCCAAGCCAGAAAAAGGCCAGGATCTGACCATTCAAGTATGCGAAAAATGCGAAAGTATGAGCAAGATGATTACAAATACCACACGTAACCCAGACATAAACGGTGTTATCCTCTAAAATATTGATCGAATCCAGGTTGACTGGACTATTTCAGTGTGGCCCCACATTAATACGCGATCCTAACCAGAGAAAAACCCAGGATGTGGCCAACAAGTATGCAAAAAATGCAAAAGTATGAGCCAGATGATTGCAAATACCAGACCTTACCCAGGCATATCCGGCGTTGTCCTCTAAAATATTATTCGCAACCAGGTTTAATTGACAGTTTCGGTGTGTTACCACATTACTACGTGATCCAAACCAGAAAAAACGCAGGATCTCGACAACAAGTATGTGAAAAATGCGGTAGTATGAGGAAGATGATTGCAAACACCAGACGTAACCCAGACATAACCGGCGTTATCCTCTAAAATATTAGTGGCAACCAGGTATAATTGACTATTTCGGTGTGGTACCGCATTACTACGTGGTCCAAGCCAGAAAAAGGCCAGGATCTGATCATTCAAGTATGCGAAAAATGCGAAAGTATGAGCTAGATGATGGCAAATACTAGACCTAACCCAGACATAACCGGCGTTCTCCTCCAAAATATTGATCGAATTCAGATTTAATTGACAGTTTCGGTGTGTTACCACATTACTACGTGATCCAAACCAGAAAAAACGCAGGATCTCGACAACAAGTATGTGAAAAATGCGGTAGTATGAGGAAGATGATTGCAAACACCAGACGTAACCCAGACATAACCGGCGTTATCCTCTAAAATATTAGTGGCAACCAGGTATAATTGACTGTTTCGGTGTGGTACCGCATTACTACGTGGTCCAAGCCAGAAAAAGGACAGGATCTGACCATTGAAGTATGCGAAAAATGCGAAAGTATGAGCTAGATGATGGCAAATACTAGACCTAACCCAGACATAACCGGCGTTCTCCTCCAAAATATTGATCGAATTCAGATTTAATTGACTGTTTCGGTGTGGTACCACATTACTACGTGATCCAAATCAGAAAAAGCCCAGGATCTGGCCAACATGCATGCGTGAAATACGAAAGTATGAGCCAGGTGATTGCAAATACCAGACCTAACACAAACCTGACCGGTGAGATCCTCTAAAATATTGACCGAATCCAGGTTTCATTGACAGTTTCAATCTGGTACCACAATACTACGTGATCCGTACCAGAAAGAAACACAGGATCTGGCCAAGAAGAATGCGTAATATGCGAAAGTACGAGCCAGATGATTGCGAACACCAAACGTAACCCAGACATAACCGGTGTTATACTATAAAATATTGATCGAAAGCAGCTTTAATTGATTATTTCAGTGTGGCACCACATTACTACGTGATCCATACCAGAAAAAGCCCAGGATCTGGCCATTCAAGTATGCGAAAAATGCGAAAGTATGACCTAGATGATGGCAAATACCAGACCTAACCCAGGCATAACTTGCGTGCTCCACTAAAATATTAATCGGAACCAGGTTTTATTGACTATTTCAGTGTGGAGCCACATTAATACGTGACCCAAACCAGAAAAAACCCAGGATCTGACCAACAGCTATGCGTAAATGCAAAAGTATGAGGCAGATGGTTGCAAATATCAGATCTAACCCAGATATAACCGGCGTTATCCTCTAAAGTGTTGATCGAATCCAGGTTTAATTGACTGTTTCGGTGTGGTACCACATTACTACGTGATCCAAGTCAGAAAAGCCCAGGATCTGGCCAGCATGTATGCGAACAATGCGAAAGTATGAGGCAGATGATTGCAAATACCAGACCTAACACAAACCTAAACGGTGTTAGCCTCTAAAATATTGAGCGAATCCAAGTTGAATTGACTTTTTCAGTCTGGTATCACATTACTACGTGATCCAAACCAGAAAGAAACACAGACCTGGCCAACAGGTATGCGAAGAATGCGTATGTATGAGCTCGATGCGGGTAAATAACAGACCTAAACGAGACGCAACCGGAGTTATCCTTTAAAATATTGATCGAGGCCGCGTTTAATTGACTGTTTCAGTATGGTACCGCATTACTACGAGATCCAAACTAGAAAAAGTCCGGGATCTGGCCAACAAGTGTGCGATGAACGCGAAAGTATGACCCAGGTGATTCCAAACACCAGGCCTAACACAAACCTAAACGGTGTTATTCTCTTAAATATTGGTCGAATACAGGTTTAATTTACAGTTTCATTCTGGTACCACATTACTACGAGATCCCAACCAGAAAAAGCTCACGATCTGGCCAACAAGTATGCGAAAAATGCGATAGTATGAGCCAGATGATTGCAAATACCAGGCTAACACAAACCTAACCGGTGTGATCCTCTAAAATATTGACCGAATCCAGGATTAATTAACCGTTTCATTCTGGAACCACATTACTACGAGATCCCAACCAGAAAAAGCCCAGGATCTGGCCAACAAGCATGCGAGAAATGCGAAAGTATGAGCCAGATGATTGCAAATACCAGACCTAACACAAACCTAACCGGTGTGATCCTCTAAACTATTGACCGAATCCAGGTTTCATTGACAGTTTCATTCTGGTACCACATTACTACGTGATACAAACCAGAAAGAGTCCAGGATCTGGCCAACAAGTATGCGACAAATGCGATAGTATGAGCCAGATGCGGGAAAATACCAAACCTAGACGAGATCCAACCGGAGTTATCCTTCACAATATTGATCGAGGCCACGTTTAATTGACTGTTTCAGTATGGTACCGCACTACTAAGTGGCCCAAGCCAGAAAAAGGCCAGGATCTGACCATTCAAGTATGCGAAAAATGCGAAAGTATGACCTAGATGATGGCAAATACCAGACCTAACCCAGACATAACCGGCGTTCTCCTCCAAAATATTAATCGAATTCAGATTTAATTGACTGTTTCGGTGTGGTACCACATTACTACGTGATCCAAATCAGAAAAAGCCCATGATCTGGCCAACAAGTATGCTAAAAATGCGAAAGTATGAGCCAGATGATAGCAAATACCAGACCGAGCACGAACCTAAACGTTGTTATCCTCTTATATATTCATAGAAACCGAGTTGAATTGGCTGCTTCAGTGTGTTACCGCATTACTGCGTGACACAAACCAGAAAGAAACACATGATCTGGCCAACAAGTATGGGAAGAATGCTAAAGTATGAGCCAGATGAGGGCAAATCCCAGACCTAAACGTGAACGAAGCGGTGTTATACTTTAAAATATTGATCGAAAACAGGATCAACTGACAGCTTCAGTGTGGAACCGCATTACTACGTGATATAAACCAGAAAAAGTCCAGGATCTGGCCAACATGCATGCGAGAAATACGAAAGTATGAGCCAGGTGATTGCAAATACCAGACCTAACACAAACCTGACCGGTGAGATCCTCTAAAATATTGACCGTATCCAGGTTTCATTGACAGTTTCAATCTGGTACCACATTACTACGTGATCCGTACCATGAAGAAACACAGGATCTGGCCAACATGTATGCGAAGAATGCGACTGTATGTGCCAGATGCGGGAAAATACCAAACCTAGACGAGATCCAACCGGAGTTATCCTTCAAAACATTGTTCGAGGCCACGTTTAATTGACTGTTTCAGTATGGTACCGCATTACTACGAGATCCAAACCAGAAAAAGTCCAGGATCTGGCCAACAAGTGTGCGATGAACGCGAAAGTATGACCCAGATGATTGCAAACACCAGGCCTAACACAAGCCTAACCGGTGTGATCCTCTAAAATATTGATCGACGCAAAGTTGAATTGGCTGTTTCATTCTGGTACCACATTACTACGTGATCCAAACCAGAAAGAAACACAGTATCTGGCCAACCAGTATGCGCAGAATGCGAAAGTATGAGCCAAATGCGGGTAAATACCAGACCTAGACGAGACCCAACCGCAGTTATCCTTCAAAATATTGATCGAGGCCACGTTTAATTGACTGTTTCAGTATGGTACCGCATTACTACGAGATCCAAACCAGAAAAAGTCCAGGAACTGGCCAACAAGCATGCGAGAAATGCGAAAGTATGAGCTAGATGACAACAAATACCAGACCGAGCACAAATCTAAACGTTGTTATCCTCTTAAATATTGATCGAATACAGGTTTAATTAACAGTTTCATTCTGGTACCACATTACTACGTGATACAAACCAGAAAAAGCCCAGGATCTGGCCAACAAGTATGCGAAAAATGCGATAGTATGAGCCAGATGATTGCAAATACCAGGCTAACACAAACCTAACCGGTATGATCCTCTAAAATATTGACCGAATCCAGGATTAATTGACCGTTTCATTCTGGTACCACATTACTACGAGATCCCACCCAGGAAAAGCCCAGGATCTGGCCAACAAGCATGCGAGAAATGCGAAAGTATGAGCCAGATGATAGCGAATACCAGACCGAGCACAAACCTAAACGTTGTTATCCTCTTAAATATTGATAGAAACCGTGTTGAATTGGCTGTTTCAGCCTGTTACCGCATTACTGCGTGACACAAACCAGAAAGAAACACAGGATCTGGCCATCAAGTATGGGAAGAATGCTAAAGTATGAGCCAGATGATTGCAAATACCAGGCCTAACACAAACCTAAACGGTGTTATCCTCTTAAATATTGACCGAATCCAGGTTTCATTGACAGTTTCATTCTGGTACCACATTACTACGTGATCCATACCAGAAAGAATCACAGGATCTGGCCAACAAGTATGCGAAGAATGCGTCTGTATGTGCCAGATGCGGGAAAATACCAAACCTAGACGAGATCCAACCGGAGTTATCCTTCAAAACATTGATCGAGGCCACGTTTAATTGACTGTTTCAGTATGGTACCGCATTACTACGAGATCCAAACCAGAAAAAGTCCAGCATCTGGCCAACAAGTGTGCGATAAACGCGAAAGTATGACCCAGATGATTGCAAACACCAGGCCTAACACAAGCCTAACCGGTGTGATCCTCTAAAATATTCATCGAATCCAGGTTTAATTGACAGTTTCATTCTGGTACCACATTACTGCGTGATACAAACCAGAAAATGCTCAGGATCCGGCCATCAGGTATGCGAAGAATGCGAAAGTATGAGACAGATGAGGGCAAATCCCAGACCTAAACGCGAACCAACCGGTGTTATACTTTAAAATATTGATCGAGGCCACGTTTAATTGACTTTTTCAGTAAGGTACCACATTACTACGAGATCCAAACCAGAAAAAGCCCAGGATCTGGCCGACAAGTGTGCGATGAACGCGAAAGTATGACCCAGATGATTGCAAATACCAGACCTAACACAAACCTAAACGTTGTTATCCTCTTAAATATTGATCGAGGCCACGTTGAACTGACTGTTTCAGTGTGGTACCACATTACTACGTGATCCAAACCAGAAAAAGCCCTGGATCTGGCGAACAAGTATGCGAAAAATGCGAGGGTATGAGCCAGATGATTGCAAATACCAGACCTAACACAAACCTAAACGGTGTTACCCTCTTAAATATTGATCGAAGCCAAGTTTAATTAGCTGTTTCAGTCTGATACCACATTACTACGTGATCCAAACCAGAAAGAAACACAGTATCTGGCCAACCAGTATGCGAAGAATGCGAAAGTATGAGCCAGATTATTGGAAATATCAGGCCTAACACAAACCTAACCGGTGTGATCCTCTAAAATATTGTCCGAATACAGGTTTAATTGACCGTTTCATTCTGGTACCACATTACGACGTGATACGAACCAGAAAAAGCCCAGGATCTGGCCAACAAGTATGCGAAAAATGCGAAAGTACGTGGCAGATGATTGCAAATACCAGACCTAACACAAACCTAAACGGTGTTAGCCTCTAAAATATTGATCGAATCCAAGTTGAATTGACTTTTTCAGTCTGGTATCACATTACTACGTGATCCAAACCAGAAAGAAACACAGGATCTGGCAAACAAGTGTGCGAAGAGTGCGAAAGTATGAGCCAGATGGTTGCAAATACCAGACCTAACACAAACCTAACCCATGTGATCCTCTAAAATATTGACCGAATCCAGGATTAATTGATCGTTTCATTCTGGTACCACATTACTACGAGATCCCAACCAGAAATAGCCCAGGATCTGACCAACAAGCATGCGAGAAATGCGAAAGTATGAGCCAGATGATAGCAAATACCAGGCAGAGCACAAACCTAAACGTTGTTATCCTCTTAAATATTCATAGAAACCAATTTGAATTGGCTGTTTCAGCCTTTTACCCCATTACTGCGTGACCCAAACCAGAAAGAAACACAGGATCTGGCCAAGAAGTATGGGAAGAATGCGGAAGTATGAGCCAGATGATTGCAACTACCAGGCCTATCACAAACCTAAACGGTGTGATCCTCTAAAATATTGATCGAATCCAGGTTTAGTTGACTGTTTCATTCTGGTACCATATTACTACGTGATATAAACCAGAAAAAGCCCAGGATCTGGCCAACAAGCATGCGAGAAATGCGAAAGCATGAGCCTGATGATAGCAAATACCAGACGGAGCAGAAACCTAAACGTTGTTATCCTCTTAAATATTGATAGAAACCGAGTTGAATTGGCTGTTTCAGCCTGTTACCGCATTACTGCGTGGCACAAACCAGAAAGAAACACAGGATCTGGCCAACAGGTATGGGAAGAATGCTAAAGCATGAGCCAGATGATTGCAACTACCAGGCCTATCACAAACCTAACCGGTGTGATCCTCTAAAATATTGATCGAATCCAGGTTTAGTTGACTGTTTCATTCTGGTACCATATTACTACGTGATATAAACCAGAAAAAGCCCAGGGTCTGGCCAGCAAGCATGCGAGAAATGCGAAAGTATGAGCCAGATGATTGCAAATACCAGACCTAACACAAACCTAACCGGTGTGATCATCTAAACTATTGACCGAATCCAGGTTTCATTGACAGTTTCATTCTGGTACCACATTACTACGTGATCCCAACCAGAAAAAAACACAGGATCTGGCAAACAAGTATGCGAAGAGTGCGAAAGTATGAGCCAGATGATTGCTAATACCAGGCCTAACACAATCCTAACCGTTGTGATCCTCCAAAATATTGATGGAATCCAGGTTTAATTGACTGTTTCATTCTGGTACCACATTACTACGTGATCCATACCAGAGAAAGCCCAGCATCAGGCCAACAGGTATGCGAAGAATGCGAAAGTATAAGACAGATGAGGGCAAATCCCAGACCTAAACGTGAACCAATCGGCGTTATTCTTTAAAATATTGATCGAGGCCACGTTTGATTGACTGTTTCAGTATGGTACCACATTACTACGAGATCCAAACCAGAAAAAGCCCAGGATCTGGCCGACAAGCATGCGAAAAATGCGAAAATATGAGCCAGATGATAGCAAATACCAAACCAAGCACAAACCTAAACGTTGTTATCCTCTTAAATATTGATAGAAACCAAGTTGAATTGACTTTTTCAGTCTGGTACCACATTACTACGTGATCCAAACCAGAAAGAAACACAGGATCTGGCCAACAAGTATGCGAAGAATGCAAATGTATGAGCCAGATGCGGGAAAATACCAAACCTAGACGAGATCCAACCGGAGTTATCCTTCAAAATATTGATCGAGGCCACGTTCAATTGACTGTTTCTGTATGGTACCGCATTACTACGAGATCCAAACCACAAAAAGTCCAGGATATGGCCAACAAGTGTGCGATGAACGCGAAAGTGTGACCCAGATGATTGCAAACACCAGGCCTAACACAAACCTAGCCGGTGTGGTCCTCTAAAATATTGATCGAATCCAGGTTTAATTGACAGTTTCATTCTGGTACCACATTACTGCGTGATCCAAATGAGAAAAAGCCCCGGATCTGGCCAACAAGTATGCGAAAAATGCGAAAGTATGAGCCAGATGATTGCAAATACCAGCCCTAACCGTGAACCAATCGGCGTTAGTCTTTAAAATATTGATCGAGGTCCGGTTTAATTGACTGTTTACTGTGGCACCACATTATTACACAATCCCAACCAGAAAGGGCCCAGGATCTGGCCAACAAGCATGCGAGAAATGCGAAAGTATGAGCCAGATGATTGCAAATACCAGACCTAACACAAACCTAAACGGTGTTATCCACTAAAGTATTGATCGAAACCAAGTTGAATTGACTGTTTAGTCTGGTACCACATCACTACGTGATCCCAACCAGAAAAAAACACAGGATCTGGCAAACAAGTATGCGAAGAGTGCGAAAGTATGAGCCAGATAATTGCAAGTACCAGGCCTAACACAATCCTAACCGTTGCGATCCTCTAAAGTATTGATCGAATCCAGGTTTATTTGACAGTTTCATTCTGGTACCACATTACTGCGTGACACAAACCAGAAAATGCCGTGGATCTGGCCAACAAGTATGCGAAAAATGCGAAAGTATGAGGCAGATGTTTGCAAATACCAGACCTAACACAAACCTAAACGGTGTTAGCCTCTAAAATATTGATCGAATCCAGGTTTAGTTGACTGTTTCACTCTGGAACCACATTCCTACGTGATCCAAACCAGAAAAAGCCCTGGATCTGGCCAACAAGTATGCGAAAAATGCGAAAGTATGAGGCAGATGATTGCAAATACCAGACCTAAACGCGAACCAACCGGTGTTATACTTTAAAATATTGATCGAGGCCACGTTTGATTGACTGTTTCAGTATGGTACCACATTACTACGAGATCCAAACCAGAAAAAGCCCAGGATCTGGCCGACAAGCATGCGAAAAATGCGAAAATATGAGCCAGATGATAGCAAATACCAAACCAAGCACAAACCTAAACGTTGTTATCCTCTTAAATATTGATAGAAACCAAGTTGAATTGACTTTTTCAGTCTGGTACCACATTACTACGTGATCCAAACCAGAAAGAAACACAGGATCTGGCCAACAAGTATACGAAGAATGCGAATGTATGAGCCAGATGCGGGTAAATACCAGACCTAGACGAGATCCAACCGGAGTTATCCTTCAAAATAATGATCGAGGCCACGTTTAATTGACTGTTTCAGTGTGGCACCCCATTACTACGATACCCAACCAGAAAAAGTCCAGGGTCTGGCAAACAAGTGTGCGATGAACGCGAAAGTATGACCCAGATGATTGCAAACACCAGGCCTAACACAAACCTAACCGGTGTGATCCTCTAAAATATTGATCGAATCCAGGTTTAATTGACAGTTTCATTCTGGTACCATATTACTGCGTGATATAAACCAGAAAAAGCCCAGGATCTGGCCAACAAGCATGCGAGAAATGCGAAAGCATGAGCCTGATGATAGCAAATACCAGACGGAGCAGAAACCTAAACGTTGTTATCCTCTTAAATATTGATAGAAACCGAGTTGAATTGGCTGTTTCAGCCTGTTACCGCATTACTGCGTGGCACAAACCAGAAAGAAACACAGGATCTGGCCAACAGGTATGGGAAGAATGCTAAAGCATGAGCCAGATGATCGCAACTACCAGGCCTATCACAAACCTAACCGGTGTGATCCTCTAAAATATTGATCGAATCCAGGTTTAGTTGACTGTTTCATTCTGGTACCATATTACTACGTGATATAAACCAGAAAAAGCCCAGGGTCTGGCCAGCAAGCATGCGAGAAATGCGAAAGTATGAGCCAGATGATTGTAAATACCAGACCTAACACAAACCTAACCGGTGTGATCATCTAAACTATTGACCGAATCCAGGTTTCATTGACAGTTTCATTCTGGTACCACATTACTACGTGATCCCAACCAGAAAAAAACACAGGATCTGGCAAACAAGTATGCGAAGAGTGCGAAAGTATGAGCCAGATGATTGCTAATACCAGGCCTAACACAATCCTAACCGTTGTGATCCTCCAAAATATTGATGGAATCCAGGTTTAATTGACTGTTTCATTCTGGTACCACATTACTGCGTGATCCATACCAGAGAAAGCCCAGCATCAGGCCAACAGGTATGCGAAGAATGCGAAAGTATAAGACAGATGAGGGCAAATCCCAGACCTAAACGTGAACCAATCGGCGTTATTCTTTAAAATATTGATCGAGGTCAGGTTTAACCTCTTAGGCTCTATGCGTCACTATAGTGGCTTTCGCGGATATCATCTTTCTGTACGGCGCGCCTCTATAGTGGCTTTCGCGGATGTCATCTGTCTGTACGACGCGCCACTATAGTGGCGCACTCTACTGGCACACTCGCTCACCGTTTGAATAAAGTAATCATTTTTACATATTGTTTTGCATTCATATCGATTGTTAATTGTTTTCACAATATACAGCCTGTTCTTTATCTACCCGTGTCAAGTATGAATTGTTGCTTTTTATTTAAATAAATATACCATTTGATCTTAATATAGCTGATTCTCCTTTTATTATGCCTTTTTAACACATCCTTATGATTTGTTAGAATCTATAACCTTAAAATGCCGCTTCAAGGTAGAAAACGAAGATCAATTTATTACAATTCAGGAAGCGACTCGCAAATAGAAAATAATATGAACTAGAACATGCGTGGCAGGAAAAATATAAAAAGATTTAGAATACCCAGTTCTTCCGACTCAGATGATTTCGATGTGCCCAGAAGGGAAACCGTCAGAAGAATAATCTGGTTACACGAAAATTTGGAGCCGCCAGTACATGTATTTGATTCCCGAAATTCTGGCATGAGGACTCGGCTCAATCGATCGGCAACACCGATCGATTATTTCCAGCTATTCTTCTCAGAAGATTTGGTTTTATTTATTGTGGAAAAAACTAATGAATATAGGAAGTTCAAGAAGAACACTTCCAGGCGCTCTTTTATAAAAGCTCACGAAGGAAAAGTCAAAAGTGAAATGTATAATTTGTTTGTAATTCGTTTGTTAATGTCGCGGATAAAGAAACTACATTTTTCAGCGTATTGGACAAAAGATAAATTTCTTCGAACTGATGTTTTCGGCAAAATAATGAGTAGAGATAGATACGCGTTTTTGTTACGCAACCTTTATTTTACTGAAGTTCAGTCAGAAAAATCCAATAGATTGACAAAAATTAGAGAACTTTGCGATAAGCTTTGCAGTTCGTTTGCAAATTGTTTTACTCCGTTTCGCAATTTATGCATCGACGAAAGCTTATTGTTATACAAAGGACGTCTCTCACTCAAGCAATATATCCCATCCAAACGCAATAGGTTTGGTATAAAATCCTTTGTATTATGTGACTGCAAGACGGGATTTGTGTTAAATTTTGTTGTATATGCCGGAAGTGATTCCGATATCACAAAAATGGACGATAGATATTTAGGAAAATCGGCTGAGGTGGTACTGACATTACTTAAGTCTTATTTAGGAAAGGGGCATACATTATTTGTCGATAACTGGTATACCAGCCCAACCTTATTTAGTTACTTGTATAATAACAAAACGAACGCGTGCGGCACCGTAAAACCGCGAAGAAAAGATATGCCCGTTATGAGTGAAAAATTAGAAAGTGGTGAGTTATCTTTCCGATCGTCGTCCAATATTCTCGCCGTCAAATGGAAAGACAAACGCGATGTATACGTATTATCAACTTGCCACTCCGCGGATTACATAACTACGAAAAAAATAAATTATCGGACAGGAGAAAGAGTACAAAAACCATCTTGCATTGTCGATTACACTACCAATATGGGAGCAGTCGACAATAGAGATAAAGTAATATCTAGTGTGCAGTCTATCCGAAAGAGCATCCAATGGTATAAGAAATTTTTTTTCATTTGCTTGATGTCGCTATTTGGAATGCATACTGTTTGTACAGGTTTGAAAAAAACCGGACGTTACAATGCGAGCCTTTCATCTTAAATTGCTAAAAGAAATTTTTAAAAAGTACAGGGACATGAACAATAGCATTATCTGCAGGAAATCTACGGTTGATTACCCGTTTAGACTAACCGACAAACATTTCCCATCCTACTGTAAGTCTAACAAATCTAAAAAGATGCTACGAAATTGTGTCGTATGTTCAAAAAACGATAAAAGACGACGATCGCGCTACGAATGTGAAGACTGTGATGTTGGCCTTTGTGTTGTACCGTGTTTTAAGACGTATCATACTGAATTGTATTATTAATTATTAGAATAAATTGTTAAAGTTAAAATGCGTGTATCATATCTTTAAGAAAAACTATAATTTAATCATCAAACACTTCATTCCAATGTACTCGTGTAAAGAACAGCATTATCCGTCACATATTGCAGTGCTGTATCATTTACACGTAATTCGCGTTGAACTCTGACGTACGCAGTAACAGCTCCGCGCAAAATTCAGCCGTGCCTAAGAGGTTAATTGACTGTTTAGTGTGGCACCACATTACTACACAATCCCAACCAGAAAGAGCCCAGGATTTGGCCAACAAGCATGCGAGAAATGAGAAAGTATGAGCCAGATGATTGCAAATACCAGACCTAACACAAACCTAAACGGTGTTATCCACTAAAGTATTGATCGAAACCAAGTTGAATTGACTGTTTCAGTCTGGTACCACATTACCACGTGATCCCAACCAGAAAAAAACACAGGATCTGGCACACAAGTATGCGAAGAGTGCGAAAGTATGAGCCAGATGATTGCAAATACCAGGCCCAACACTAGCCTAACCGGTGTGATCCTCTAAAATATTGATCGAATCCAGGTTTAGTTGACTGTTTCATTCCGGTACCATATTACTACGTGATCCCAACCAGAAAAAAACACAGGATCTGGCCAACAAGTATGCGAAGAGTGCGAAAGTATGAGCCAGATGATTGCAAATTCCAGACCTAACACAAACCTAAACGGTGTGATCCTCTAAAATATTGATCGAATCCAGGTTTAATTGACTGTTTCAGCCTGTTACCGCATTACTGCGTGACCCAAACCAGAAAGAAAGACAGGACCTGGCCAACAAGTATGGGAAGAATGCGAAAGTATGATCCAGATGATTGCAAATACCAGACCTAACACTAACCTAAACGGTGTGATCCTCTAAAATATTCATCGAATCCAGCTTTAATTGACTGTTTCATTCAGGTACCATATTACTACGTGATCCATACCAGAAAAAGCCCAGGATCTGGCCAAGAAGTATGCGAAAAATGCGAAAGTATGAGCCAGATGATTGCATATACCAGTCCTAGGCGAGACCCAACCGGAGTTATCCGTTAAAATATTGAACGAAATGAGGCTCAACTGACTGCTTCAGTGTGGTACCGCATTACTACGTGATCCAAACTAGAAAAAGCCCAGGACCTGGCCAACAAGAATGCGAAAAATGCGAAAGTATGAGCCAGATGATAGCAATTACCAGACCTAACACAAACCTAACCGGTGTGATCCTCTAAAATATTCATCGAATCCGGGTTTAATTGACTGTTTTATTCTGGTACCACATTACTGCGTGATACAAACCAGAAAAAGCCCAGGTTCTGGCCGACAGGTATGCGAAAAATGCGAAAGTATGAGCCAGATGATTGCAAATACCAGGCCTAACACTTGCCTAACCGGTGTGATCCTCTAAAATATTGATTGAATCCAGGTTTAGTTGACTGTTTCATTCCGGTACCATATTACTACGTGATCCCAACCAGAAAAAAACACAGGGTCTGGACAACAAGTATGCGAAGAGTGCGAAAGTACAAGCCAGATGAGCGCAAATGCCAGACCTAAACGAGACCCAGCCGGAGTTATCCCTTAAAATATTGATCGGGGCAACGTTTAATTGACTGTTTCAGTATGCTACCACATTACTACGAGATTCAAACCAGGAAAAGACCAGGATCTGGCCAACAAGTGTGCGATGAATGCGAAAGTATGAGCCAGATGATTGGAAATACCAGACTTTTGCGAGACCCAACCGGAGTTATCCCTTAAAATATTGATCGGGGCCACGTTTAATTGACTGTTTCAGTATGCTACCACATTACTACGAGATCCAAACCAGGAAAAGACCAGGATCTGGCCAACAAGTGTGCGATGAATGCGAAAGTATGAGCCAGATGATAGCAAATACCAGACCTAACACAAACCTAACCGGTGTGATCCTCTAAAATATTCATCGAATCCAGGTTTAATTGACTGTTTTATTCTGGTACCACATTACTGCGTGATCCAAACCAGAAAAAGCCCAGGTTCTGGCCGACAAGTATGCGAAAAATGCGAAAGTATGAGCCAGATGATTGCATATGCCAGTCCTGAGCGAGACCCAACCGGAGTTATCCGTTAAAATATTGAACGAAGTCAGGATCAACTGACTGCTTCAGTGTGGTACCGCATTACTGCGTGATACAAACCAGAAAAAGCCCAGTATCTGGCCAACAAGCATGCTAGAAACGCGAAAGTATGAGCCAGATGATAGCAAATACCAGACTTAACACAATCCTAACCGGTGTGATCCTCTAAAATATTCATCGAATCCAGGTTTAATTGACTGTTTTATTCTGGTACCACATTACTACGTGATCCAAACCAGAAAAAGCCCAGGATCTGGCCAACAAGTATGCGAAAAGTGCGAAAGTATGAGCCAGATGATTGCAAATACCAGACCTAACACAAACCTAAACGGTGTTGTCCTCTTATAAATTGATCGAAACCAAGTTGAATTGGCTGTTTCAGTCTGGTACAACACTACTACGTGATCCAAATCAGAAAAAGCCCACGATCTGGCCAACAAGTGTGCGAAGAATGCGAAAGCATAAGCTAGATGAGGGCAAATCCCAGACCTAAACGAGACCCAACCGGAGTTATCCCTTAAAATATTGATCGGGGCCACGTTTAATTGACTGTTTCAGTATGCTACCACATTACTACGAGATTCAAACCAGGAGAAGACCAGGATCTGGCCAACAAGTGTGCGATGAATGCGAAAGTATGAGCCAGATGATTGGAAATACCAGACCTTTGCGAGACCCAACCGGAGTTATCCGTTAAAATATTGATCGAATCCAGGTTTAATGGACTGTTTCTTTCTGGTACCACATTACTACGTGATCCAAACCAGAAAGGGCCCAGGATCTGGTCAACAAGTATGCGAAAAATGCGAAAGTATGAGCCAGATGATTGCAAATACCAGACCTAACACAAACCTAAACGGTGTTGTCCTCTTATAAATTGATCGAAACCAAGTTGAATTGGCTGTTTCAGTCTGGTACAACGCTACTACGTGATCCAAATCAGAAAAAGCCCACGATCTGGCCAACAAGTGTGCGAAGAATGCGAAAGCATAAGCTAGATGAGGGCAAATCCCAGACCTAAACGAGACCCAACCGGAGTTATCCCTTAAAATATTGATCGGGGCCACGTTTAATTGACTGTTTCAGTATGCTACCACATTACTACGAGATCCAAACCAGGAAAAGACCAGGATCTGGCCAACAAGTGTGGGATGAATGCGAAAGTATGAGCCAGATGATAGCAAATACAAGACCTAACACAAACCTAACCGGTGTGATCCTCTAAAATATTCATCGAATCCAGGTATAATAGACAGTTTCATTCTGGTACCACATTACTACGTGATCCAAACCAGAAAAAGCCCAGGACCTGGCCAACAAGTATGCGAAAAGTGCGAAAGTATGAGCCAGATGATTGCAAATACCAGACCTAACACAAACCTAAACGGTGTTATCCTCTAAAATATTGATCGAAACCAAGTTGAATTGACAGTTTCAGTCTGGTACCACATTACTACGTGATCCCAACAAGAAAAAAACACAGGATCTGGCCAACAAGTATGCGAAAAGTGCGAAAGTATGAGCCAGATGATTGCAAATACCAGGCCTAACACAAAACTAACCGGTGTAATACTTTAAAATATTCATCGAATCCGGGTTTAATTGACTCTTTTATTCTGGTACCACATTACTGCGTGATCCAAACCAGAAAAAGCCCTGGTTCTGGCCGACAAGTATGCGAAAAATGCGAAAGTATGAGGCAGATGATTGGAAATACCAGACCTTTGCGAGACCCAACCGGAGTTATCCGTTAAAATATTGATCGAATTCAGGTTTAATGGACTGTATCATTCTGGTACCACATTACTACGTGATCCAAACCAGAAAGGGCCCAGGATCTGGTCAACAAGTATGCGAAAAATGCGAAAGTATGAGCCAGATGATTGCAAATACCAGACCTAACACAAACCTAAACGGTGTTGTCCTCTTATAAATTGATCGAAACCAAGTTGAATTGGCTGTTTCAGTCTGGTACAACGCTACTACGTGATCCAAATCAGAAAAAGCCCACGATCTGGCCAACAAGTGTGCGAAGAATGCGAAAGTATAAGCCAGATGAGGGCAAATCCCAGACCTAAACGAGACCCAACCGGAGTTATCCCTTAAAATATTGATCGGGGCCACGTTTAATTGACTGTTTCAGTATGCTACCACATTACTACGAGATCCAAACCAGGAAAAGACCAGGATCTGGCCAACAAGTGTGCGATGAATGCGAAAGTATGAGCCAGATGATAGCAAATACAAGACCTAACACAAACCTAACCGGTGTGATCCTCTAAAATATTCATCGAATCCAGGTATAATAGACAGTTTCATTCTGGTACCACATTACTACGTGATCCAAACCAGAAAAAGCCCAGGATCTGGCCAACAAGTATGCGAAAAGTGCGAAAGTATGAGCCAGATGATTGCAAATACCAGACCTAACACAAACCTAAACGGTGTTATCCTCTAAAATATTGATCGAAAACAAGTTGAATTGACAGTTTCAGTCTGGTACCACATTACTACGTGATCCCAACCAGAAAAAAACACAGGATCTGGCCAACAAGTATGCGAAAAGTGCGAAAGTATGAGGCAGATGATTGCAAATACCAGACCTAACACCAACCTAAGCGGTGTGATCCTCTAAAATATTGATCGAATCCAGGTTTAATTGACTGTTTCAGCCTGTTACCGCATTACTGCGTGACACAAACCAGAAAGAAAGACAGGATCTGGCCAACAAGTATGGGAAGAATGCGAAAGTATGATCCAGATGATTGCAAACCTAAACGGTGTTATCCACTTAAATATTGATCGAAGCCAAGTTGAATTGACTGTTTCAGTCTTGTACCACATTACTTCGTGATCCCAACCAGAAAAAAACACAAGATCTGGCCAACAAGTAGGCGAACAGTGCGAAAGTATGAGCCAGATGATTGCTAATACCAGGCCTAACGCAAACCTAATCGGTGTGATCCTCTAAAATATTGATCGAATCCAGGTATAATTGACAGTTTCATTCTGGTACCACATTACTACGTGATACAAACCAGAAAAATCCCAGGATCTGGCCAACAAGTATGCGAAAAATGCGAAAGTATGAGCCAGATGATTGCAAATACCAGGCCTAACACTAGCCTAACCGGTGTGATCCTCTAAAGTATTAATTGAATCCAGGTTTAGTTGACTGTTTCATTCCTGTACCATATTACTACGTGATCCCAACCAGAAAAAAAACACAGGGTATGGCCAACAAATATGCGAAGAGTGCGAAGGTACAAGCCAGATGAGCGCAAATGCCAGACCTAAACGAGACCCAACCGGAGTTATCCCTTAAAATATTGATCGCGGCCACGTTTAATTGACTGTTTCAGTATGCTACCACATTACTACGAGATTCAAACCAGGAGAAGACCAGGATCTGGCCAACAAGTGTGCGATGAATGCGAAAGTATGAGGCAGATGATTGGAAATACCAGACCTTTGCGAGACCCAACCGGAGTTATCCGTTAAAATATTGATCGTATCCAGGTTTAATGGACTGTTTCATTCTGGTACCACATTACTACGTGATCAAAACCAGAAAAGGCCCAGGATCTGGTCAACAAGTATGCGAAAAATGCGAAAGTATGAGCCAGATTATTGCAAATACCAGACCTAAGACAAACCTAAACGGTGTGATCCTCTAAAATATTCATCGAATCCAGGTATAATTGACAGTTTCATTCTGGTACCACATTACTACGTGATCCCAACCAGAAAAAAACACAGGATCTGGCCAAAAAGTATGCCAAAAGTGCGAAAGTATGAGCCTGATGATTGCAAATACCAGGCCTAACACAAAACTAACCGGTGTAATACTTTAAAATATTCATCGAATCCAGGTTTAATTGACTGTTTTATTCTGGTACCACATTACTGCGTGATCCAAACCAGAAAAAGCCCAGGTTCTGGCCGACAAGTATGCGAAAAATGCGAAAGTATGAGGCAGATGATTGCAAATACCAGACCTAACACCAATCTAAACGGTGTGATCCTCTAAAATATTGATCCAATCCAGGATTAATTGACTGTTTCAGCCTGTTACCGCATTACTGCGTGACCCAAACAAGAAAGAAAGACAGGATCTGGCCAACAAGTATGGGAAGAATGCGAAAGTATGATCCAGATGATTGCAAACCTAAACGGTGTTATCCTCTTAAATATTGATCGAAGCCAAGTTGAATTGACTGTTTCGGTCTGGTACCACATTACTACGTGATCCCTACCAGAAAAAAACATAGGATCTGGCCAACAAGTAGGCGAAGAGTGCGAAAGTATGAGCCAGATGATTGCTAATACCAGGCCTAACGCAAACCTAATCGGTGTGATCCTCTAAAATATTGATCGAATCCAGGTTTAATTGACAGTTTCATTCTGGTACCACATTACTACGTGACACAAACCAGAAAAAGACCAGGATCAGGCCAAGAAGTATGCGAAAAATGTGAAAGTATGAGCCAGATGATTGCAAACACCAGGCCTAACACAAACCTAACCGGTGTGATCGTTTAAAATATTGATCGAATCCCGTTTTAGTTGACTGTTTCATTCTGGTGCCACACTACTACGTGATCCAAACTAGGAAAAGTCCAGGATCTGGCCAACAAGTGTGCGATGAATGCGAAAGTATGAGGCAGATGATTGCAAACACCAGGCCTAACACAAACCTAACCGGTGTGATCGTCTAAAATATTGATCGCATCCAGGTTTAATTGGCAGTTACATTCTGGTACCACATTACTACGTGATCCAAACCAGAGAAAGCCCAGGATTTGGCTAACATGTATGCGAAAAGTGCGAAAGTATGAGCCAGATAATTGCAATTACCAGGCATAACACAAACCTAACCGGTGTCATGGTCTAAAATATTGATCGAATCCAGGTTTAATTCACAGTTTCATTCTGGTACCACATTACTACGTGACACAAACCAGAAAAATCCCAGGATCTGGCCAACAAGTATGCGAAAAATGCGAAAGTATGAGCCAGATGATTGCAAATACCAGGCCTAACACTAGCCTAACGGGGGGATCCTCTAAAGTATTAATTGAATCCAGGTTTAGTTGACTGTTTCATTCCTGTACCATATTACTACGTGATCCCAACCAGAAAAAAAACACAGGGTATGGCCAACAAATATGCGAAGAGTGCGAAGGTACAAGCCAGATGAGCGCAAATGCCAGACCTAAACGAGACCCAACCGGAGTTATCACTTAAAATATTGATCGCGGCCACGTTTAATTGACTGTTTCAGTATGCTACCACATTACTACGAGATTCAAACCAGGAGAAGACCAGGATCTGGCCAACAAGTGTGCGATGAATGCGAAAGTATGAGGCAGATGATTGGAAATACCAGACCTTTGCGAGACCCAACCGGAGTTATCCGTTAAAATATTGATCGAATCCAGGTTTAATGGACTGTTTCATTCTGGTACCACATTACTACGTGATCAAAACCAGAAAAGGCCCAGGATCTGGTCAACAAGTATGCGAAAAATGCGAAAGTATGAGCCAGATTATTGCAAATACCAGACCTAAGACAAACCTAAACGGTGTGATCCTCTAAAATATTCATCGAATCCAGGTATAATTGACAGTTTCATTCTGGTACCACATTACTACGTGATCCCAACCAGAAAAAAACACAGGATCTGGCCAAAAAGTATGCCAAAAGTGCGAAAGTATGAGCCTGATGATTGCAAATACCAGGCCTAACACAAAACTAACCGGTGTAATACTTTAAAATATTCATCGAATCCAGGTTTAATTGACTGTTTTATTCTGGTACCACATTACTGCGTGATCCAAACCAGAAAAAGCCCAGGTTCTGGCCGACAAGTATGCGAAAAATGCGAAAGTATGAGGCAGATGATTGCTAATACCAGGCCTAACGCAAACCTAACCGGTGTGATCTTCTAAAGTATTGAT
The DNA here is from genome assembly GCF_051014445.1 of Colletes latitarsis. Classification (NCBI taxonomy): domain Eukaryota; kingdom Metazoa; phylum Arthropoda; class Insecta; order Hymenoptera; family Colletidae; genus Colletes; species Colletes latitarsis. Next base: position 7,804,940 of record NC_135137.1, read on the forward strand.
CGAATCCCGTTTTAGTTGACTGTTCCATTCTGGTACCACACTACTACGTGATCCAAACTAGAAAAAGTCCAGGATCTGGCCAACAAGTATACGAAAAGTGCGAAAGTATGAGCCAGATGATTGCAAATACCAGGCCTAACACAAAACTAACCGGTGTAATACTTTAAAATATTGATCGAATCCAGGTTTAATTGACTGTTTTATTCTGGTACCACATTACTGCGTGATCCAAACCAGAAAAAGCCCAGGTTCTGGCCGACAAGTATGCGAAAAATGCGAAAGTATGAGGCAGATGATTGCAAATACCAGACCTAAAAACCAACCTAAACGGTGTGATCCTCTAAAATATTGATCGAATCCAGGTTTAATTGACTGATTCAGCATGTTACCGCATTACTGCGTGACCCAAACCAGAAAGAAAGACAGGATCTGGCCAACAAGTATGGGAAGAATGCGAAAGTATGATCCAGATGATTGCAAACCTAAACGGTGTTATCCTCTTAAATATTGATCGAAGCCAAGTTGAATTGACGGTTTCAGTCTGGTACCACAGTACTACGTGATCCCAACCAGAAAAAAACACAGGATCTGGCCAACAAGTAGGCGAAGAGTGCGAAAGTATGAGCCAGATGATTGCTAATACCAGGCCTAACGCAAACCTAATCGGTGTGATCCTCTAAAATATTGATCGAATCCAGGTATAATTGACAGTTTCATTCTGGTACCACATTACTACGTGATACAAACCAGAAAAATCCCAGGATCTGGCCAACAAGTATGGGAAAAATGCGAAAGTATGAGCCAGATTATTGCAAATACCAGGCCTAACACTAGCCTAACCGGTGTGATCCTCTAAAATATTGATTGAATCCAGGTTTAGTTGACTGTTTCATTCCGGTACCATATTACTACGTGATCCCAACCAGAAAAAAACACAGGGTCTGGCCAACAAGTATGCGAAGAGTGCGAAAGTACAAGCCAGATGAGCGCAAATGCCAGACCTAAACGAGACCCAACCGGAGTTATCCCTTAAAATATTGATCGGGGCCACGTTTAATTGACTGTTTCAGTATGCTACCACATTACTACGAGATTCAAACCAGGAAAAGACCAGGATCTGGCCAACAAGTGTGCGATGAATGCGAAAGTATGAGCCAGATGATTGCAAATACCAGACCTAACACAAACCTAAACGGTGTTGTCCTCTTATAAATTGATCGAAACCAAGTTGAATTGGCTGTTTCAGTCTGGTACAACACTACTACGTGATCCAAATCAGAAAAAGCCCACGAGCTGGCCAACAAGTGTGCGAAGAATGCGAAAGTATAAGCCAGATGAGGGCATATCCCAGACCTAAACGAGACCCAAACGGAGTTATCCCTTAAAATATTGATCGGGGCCACGTTTAATTGACTGTTTCAGTATGCTACCACATTACTACGAGATTCAAACCAGGAAAAGACCAGGATCTGGCCAACAAGTGTGCGATGAATGCGAAAGTATGAGCCAGATGGTAGCAAATACAAGACCTAACACAAACCTAACCGGTGTGATCCTCTAAAATATTCATCGAATCCAGGTATAATTGACAGTTTCATTCTGGTACCACATTACTACGTGATCCAAACCAGAAAAAGCCCAGGATCTGGCCAACAAGTATGCGAAAAGTGCGAAAGTATGAGCCAGATGATTGCATATACCAGACCTAACACAAACCTAACCGGTGTGATCCTCTAAAATATTCATCGAATCCAGGTATAATACAGTTCCAGTCTGGTACCACATTACTACGAGATCCCAACCAGAAAAAAACACAGGATCTGGCCAATAAGTATGCGAAAAGTGCGAAAGTATGAGCCAGATGATTGCAAATACCAGGCCTAACACAAAACTAACCGGTGTAATACTTTAAAATATTCATCGAATCCAGGTTCAATTGACTGTTTTATTCTGGTACCACATTACTGCGTGATCGAAACCAGGAAAAGCCCAGGTTCTGGCCGACAAGTATGCGAAAAATGCGAAAGTATGAGGCAGATGATTGCAAATACCAGACCTAACACCAACCTAAACGGTGTGATCCTCTAAAATATTGATCGAATCCAGGATTAATTGACTGTTTCAGCCTGTTACCGCATTACTGCGTGACCCAAACCAGAAAGAAAGACAGGATCCGGCCAACAAGTATGGGAAGAATGCGAAAGTATGATCCAGATGATTGCAAACCTAAACTGTGTTATCCTCTTAAATATTGATCGAAGCCAAGTTGAATTGACTGTTTCGGTCTGGTACCACATTACTACGTGATCCCAACCAGAAAAAAACATAGGATCTGGCCAACAAGTAGGCGAAGAGTGCGAAAGTATGAGCCAGATGATTGCTAATACCAGGCCTAACGCAAACCTAATCGGTGTGATCCTCTAAAATATTGATCGAATCCAGGTTTAATTGACAGTTTCATTCTGGTACCACATTACTGCGTGACACAAACCAGAAAAAGACCAGGATCAGGCCAAGAAGTATGCGAAAAATGTGAAAGTATGAGCCAGATGATTGCAAACACCAGGCCTAACACAAACCTAACCGGTGTGATCGTCTAAAATATTCATCGAATCCCATTTTAGTTGACTGTTTCATTCTGATGCCACACTACTACGTGATCCAAACTAGGAAAAGTCCAGGATCTGGCCAACAAGTGTGCGATGAATGCGAAAGTATGAGGCAGATGATTGCAAACACCAGGACTAACACAAACCTAACCGGTGTGATCGTCTAAAATATTGATCGCATCCAGGTTTAATTGACAGTTACATTCTGGTACCACATTACTACGTGATCCAAACCAGAAAAAGCCCAGGATTTGGCTAACAAGTATGCGAAAAGTGCGAAAGTATGAGCCAGATGATTGCAAATACCAGGCATAACACAAACCTAACCGGTGTGATCGTCTAAAATATTGATCGAATCCAGGTTTAATTGACAGTTTCATTCTGGTACCACATTACTATGTGACACAAACCAGAAAAAGCCCAGGATCAGGCCAAGAAGTATGCGAAAAATGTGAAAGTATGAGCCAGATGATTGCAAACACCAGGCCTAACACAAACCTAACCGGTGTGATCTTCTAAAGTATTGATCGAATCCCGTTTTAGTTGACTGTTCCATTCTGGTACCACACTACTACGTGATCCAAACTAGAAAAAGTCCTGGATCTGGCCAACAAGTGTGCGATGAATGCGAAAGTATGAGGCAGATGATTGCAAACACCAGGCCTAACACAAACCTAACCGGTGTGATCGTCTAAAATATTGATCGCATCCAGGTTTAATTGACAGTTTCATTCTGGTACCACATTACTACGTGATCCAAACCAGAAAAAGCCCAGGATTTGGCTAACAAGTATGCGAAAAGTGCGAAAGTATGAGCCAGATGATTGCAAATACCAGACCTAACACAAACCTAAACGGTGTTATCCTCTCAAATATTGATCGAATCCAGGTTTAGTTGACTGTTTCATTCTGATACCATATTACTACGTGATACAAACCAGAAAAACCCAGGATCTGGCCAAGAAGTATGCCAAAAATGCGAAAGTATGAGCCAGATGATTGCAAATACCAGACCTAGGCGAGACCCAACCGGAGTTATCCGTTAAAATATTGATCGAATCCAGGTTTAGTTGACTGTTTCATTCTGGTACCGCATTACAACGTGATCCAAACCAGAAAAGGCCCAGGATCTGGTCAACATGTATGCGAAAAATGCGAAAGTATGTGGCAGATGATTGCAAATACCAGACCTAACACCAACCTAAACGGTGTGATCCTCTAAAATATTGATCGAATCCAGGTTTAATTGACTGTTTCAGTGTGGTACCACATTACTACGTGATCCCAACCAGAAAAAAACACAGGATCTGGCTAACAAGTATGCGAAAATTGCGAAAGTATGAGCCGGATGATTGCAAACACCAGGCCTAACACAAACCTAACCGGTGTGATCGTCTAAAATATTGATCGAATCCCGGTTTAATTGACAGTTTCATTCTGGTACCACATAACTGCATGATCCAAACCAGCAAAAGCCCACGATCAGGTCAACAGGTATGCGAAGAATGCGAAAGTATGAGACAGATGGGGGCAAATCCCAGACCTAAACGTGAACTAACCGGTGTTATACTTTAAAATATTGATTGAGGTCAGGTTTAATTGACTGTTTAGTGGGGTACCACATTACTACACAATCCCAACCAGAAAAAGCCCAGGATCTGGCCAACAAGCATGCGAGAAATGCGAAAGTATGAGCCAGATGACAGCAAGTACCAGACCGAGCACAAACCTAAACGGTGTTATCCTCTCAAATATTGATCGAAACCAAGTTGAATTGGCTGTTTCAGCCTGTTACTGCATTACTGCGTGACCCAAACGAGAAAGAAACACAGGATCTGGCCAATAAGTATGGGAAGAATGCGAAAGTATGAGCCAGATGAGGGCAAATCCCAGAACTAAACGACACCCAACCGGAGTTATCCCTTAAAATATTGATCGGGGCCACGTTTAATTGACTGTTTCAGTATGCTACCACATTACTTCGAGATCCAAACCAGAAAAAGTCCAGGATATAGCCAACAAGTGTGCGATGAATGCGAAAGTATGACCTAGATGTGGGTAAATACCAGAACTAAACGAGTCCCAACTGGAGTTATACCTAAAAATATTGACCGAGGCCAGGTTTAATGCACTGTTTCAGTGTGGTACCACATTACTGTGTGATTCAAGCCAGAGAAAGCCCAGGATCAGGCCGACAGGTATGCGAAGAATGCAAAAGTATTTGCCAAATGTGGGCAAATCCCAGACCTAAACGAGATCCTACCGGAATTATCCGTTAAAATTTTGATCGAAATCTGGATCAACTGACTGCATCAGTGTGGTACCGCATTACTACGTGAGACAAACCAGAGAAAGCCCAGGAACTGGCCAACAAGTATGCGAAAAATGCGAAAGTATGAGCCAGATGATTGCAAATACCAGACCTAACACAGACCTAGCAGTTGTTATCCTCTGAAATACTGATCGAAACCAGGTCTAATTGACTGTTTCTGTTTGTTACCACATTACTACGTTATTCAAATCAGAAAGAACCCAGGATCTGGCCAAGGAGTATGCAAGAAGTGCAAATGTAAAAGCCAGATGAGGGCAAATCCCAGACCTAAACGTCACCCAAGCGGTGTTATACTTTAAAATATTGATCGAGACCAGGATTAATTCACTGTTTCAGTGTGGCACCACATTTCTACGTGATCCAAACCAGAAAAAGCCCAGGATCTGGCCAACAGGTATGCGAAGAATGCGAATGTACGAGACAGATGAGGGCAAATCCCAGAACTAACGAGACCCAACCGGACTTATCCTTTAAAATATTGTTCGAGGCCACGTTTAATTGACTATTTCATTCTGGTAGCTCATTACTGCGTGATCCAATCCAGAAAGCACCAAGGATCAGGCCAACAGGTATGCGAACAATGCGAAAGTATGAGACAGATGATTGCAAATATCAGGCCTAACACAAACCTATCCGGTGTGATCCCCCAAAATATTGACCGAATCCAGGTTTAATTGACCGTTTCATTTTGGTACCACATTACTGCGTGATCCAAACCAGAAAAAACCCAGGATCTGCACAACAAGTGTGCGAAGAATGCGGAAGTATATGCCAGATGAGGGCAAATACCAGACCTAAACGAGACCCAACCGGAGTTATACTTTAAAATATTGATCGAATATAGGTTTAACACACTGTTTCAGCGTGGTACCACGTTGCTACGTGGTCAAAACCAGAAAAAGCCCAGGATCAGGCCAACAGGTATGCGAAGAATGCGAAAGTATGAGACAGATGATTGCTAATATCAGGCCTAACACAAACCTAACCGGTGTGATCCTCTAAAATATTGATCGAAACCAAGTTGAATTGGCTGTTTCAGTCTGGTAACGCATTACTACGTGATCCAAAGCAGAGAAAAACACAGGATCTGGCCAACAAGTATGCGAAGAATGCGAAAGTATGAGCCACATGCGGGTAAATACCAGACCTAATCCAGACCTAACCGGTGTTGTACTCTAAAATATTGTTCGGAATCACGTTTAATGGACTCTTTCAGTGTGGTACTACACTACTACGTGATACAAACCAGAAAAAAACCTAGGATCTAGCCAACAAGTATGCGAAGAATGCGAAAGTATGACCCAGATGATTGCAAATTACCAGACCTAACTCAGACCTAAGCGGTGTTATCCTCTAAAATATTCTTCGAATCCAGGTTTAGTTGACTGCTTCATTCTGGTACCACATTACTACGTGATCCAAACCAGAAAAAGCCCAGGATTTGGCCAACAAGTATGCGAAGAATGCGAAAGTATGAGCCAGATGATTGCAAGTGCCAGACTTAACACAAACCTAAACGGTGTCATCCCTTAAAATACTGATCGAATCCAGGTTTCATTGACTGCTTTATTCTAGTACCACATTACTGCATGATCCAAACCAGGAAAAGCCCAGTTTCAGGCAAACAGGTATGCGAAGAATGCGAAAGTATGTGCCAGATGATTGCAAATATCAGGCCTAACACTAACCTAACCGGTGTGATCCTCTAAAATATTGATCGAATCCAGGTTTAATTGACCGTTTCATTCTGGTACCACATTACTTCGAGATCCAGACCAGAAAAAATCCAGGATCTGGCCCAAAAGTGTGCGAAAAATGCGAAAGTATGAGCCATGTGAGGGCAAAACCCTGACCTAAACAAGACCCAACCGGCGTTATCCTTTAAAATATTGATAGAATACAGGTTTAACACACTGCTTCAGTGCGGTACCACACTACTACGTGATCCAAACCAGAAATAGTCCAGGAACTGGCCAACAAGTGTGCGAAGAATGCGAAAGCATGAGCCAGATGAGGGTAAATACCAGACCGAAACGATACGCAACCGGAGATATCCTTTAAAATATTGATCGTGGCCACGTTTAATTGACTGTTTCATTCTGGTGCCACATTACTAAGTGATGCAAACCAGAAAAAGCCCAGGAGCTGGCCACGAAGTATGCAAAAAGTGCGAACGTATGAGCCAGATGATCGCAAATACCAGGCCTAACACAAACCTAAACGGTGTTATCCTCTTAAATATTGATCGAAACCAAGTTGAATTTTGGGTGTTTGAGTCTGGTACCACATTAGTACGTCATCCAAACCAGAACAAAATGCCGGATCTGGCCCACAAGTGCGGAGAAATTGCGAAAGTATGAGCCAGGTGAGGGCAAAACGCAGACCTAGCAGTTGTTGTCCTCTAATATACTGATCGGAACCAGGTTTAATTGACTGTCTCAGTGCGTTACCTCATTACTACGAGATCCTGACCAGAAAAAGTCCAGCATCTGGCCAACAAGAGTGCGATGAATGCGAAAGTATGAGACAGAGGATGGCAAATCCCAGTCCTAACCGAGACCTAACCGGTGATATCCGTTAAAATACTGATCGACGCCACGTTTAACTGACTGTTTCAGTATGGTACCACATTAATACGAGATCCAAACTCGAAAAAGTCCAGGATCTGGCCAACAAGTGTGCGAAAAATGCAAAAGTATGAGCCAGATGATTGCAAGTACCAGACTTAACACAAACCTAAACGGTGTTATCCTCTGAAATATTAATCGAATCCAGGTTTAATTGACTGTTTCATTCTGGTACCTCATTACTGCGTGATCCAAACCAGAAAAAGCCCAGGATCTGGCCAACAAGCATGCGAAAAATGCGAAAGTATGAGCCAGATGATTGCAAATTCCAGGCCTAACACAAACCTAACCTGTGTGATCCTCTAAAATATTGATCGAATCCAGGTTTACTTGACCGTTTCATTCTGGTACCACATTACTACGTGATCCAAACCAGAAATAGCCCAGGATCTGGCCAACAAGCATGCGAAGAATGCGAAAGTATGAGCCAGATGATTTCAAATTCCAGACCTAACGCAAACCTAAACGGTGTTATCCTTTAAAATATTGATCGAAACGAAGTTGAATTGACAGGATGCGATCAATATCTTAGAGGACAACACCGTTTAGGTTTGTGTTAGTTCTGGTATTTGCAATAATCAGGCTCATACTTTCGCATTCTTCGTACACCTGTTGGCCTGATCCTGGGCCTTTTCTGGGTTAGAACACGCAGTAATGTGGTACCAGAATGAATCAGTTAATTAAACCTGGATTCGATCCATATTTTAAGGGGTAACGCCGTTTAGGTTTGTGTTAGGTCTGGTACTTGGAATCATCTGGCTCATACTTTCGCATTCTTCGCATACTTGTTGGCCAGATCCTCGGCTTTTTCTGGTTTTGATCACGTAGTAACGTGGTACTGCACTGAAACAGTGTGTTAAACCAGTATTCGCTCAATATTTTAAAGGTTAACTCCGGTTGCGTTTCGTTTAGGTCTGGGTTTTGCCTTCACCTGGCTCATACTTTCGCATTCTTCGCACACTTGCTGGCCACATCCAGGACTTTTTCTGATTTGGAACTCGTAGTAATGTGCTACCACACTGAAATAGTCAATTCAACTTCGTTTCGATCAATATTTTAAAGGATAACACCGTTTAGGTTTGTGTTAGGTCTGGGATTTGCCCTCATCTGGCTTATGCTTTATCAATCTTCGCACACTTGTTGGGTTTGTTTAGGTCTGGGATTTGTCCGCATCTATCCAATACTTTCGCATTCTTCGCATACTTGTTGGCCAGATCCTGGGCTTTTTTTGGTTTGGATCACGCAGTAATGTGGTACCAGAATGAGACAGTCAGTTGAACCTGGAGTCGATCAGTATTTTAGAGGAAACAACTGCTAGGTCTGTGTTAGGTCTGGGTTTTGCCCTCACCTGGTTCATACTTTCGCATTTTTCGCACACTTGTGGACCAGATCCAGGGCTATTTCTGGTTTGGATCACGTAGTAATGAGGTACCAGAATGAAACAGTCAACTAAACCTGGATTCGATGAATATTTTAAGGGATAACTCCGGTTGGGTCTCGTTTAGGTCTGGGATTTGCCATCATCTGTCTCATACTTTCGCATTCTTCGCATACTTGTTGGCCAGATCCTGGGCTATTTCTGGTTTGGATCACGTAGTAATGAGGTACCAGAATGAAACAGTCAACTAAACCTGGATTCGATTAATATTTCAGAGGATAACACCGTTTAGGTTTATGTTAAGTCTGGTACTTGAATCATCTGGCTCATACTTTTGCATTTTTCGCACACTTGTTGGCCAGATACTGGACTTTTTCGAGTTTGGATCTCGTAGTAATGTGGTACCATACTGAAACAGTCAATTAAACGTGGCGTCGATCAGTATTTTAATGGATAACTCCGGTTCGGTCTCGTTTAAGTCTGGGATTTGCCCTCATCTGGCTTATACTTTCGCATTCTTCGCACACTTGTTGGCCAGATCCTGGACTTTTTCAGGTTTGGATCACGTAGTAGTGTGGTACCACACTGAAACAGCCAATTAAACCTGCCCGCGATCAATGTTTTAAAGTATAACACCGGTTGGGTCACGTTGAGGTCTTGAATTTGCAATCATCTGGTTCATACTTCCGCATTTTTCGCAACCTTGTTGGCCAGTTCCAGGGCTTTTTCTGGTTTGTATCACGTAGTAATGCGGTACCACACTGATGCAGTCAGTTGATCCTGATTTCGACCAATATTTTAACGGATAACTCCGGTTGGGTCCCGCTTAGTTCTGGGATTTGCCCTCATCTGGCTTATACTTTCGCATTTTTCGCATACTTGTTGACCTGATCCTGGGCTTTCTCTGGTTTGGATCACGTAGTAATATGGTACCAGTATGAAACAGTCAATTAAACCTGGATTCGATGAATATTTTAAGGGATAACTCCGGTTGGGTCTCGTTTAGGTCTGGGATTTGCCATCATCTGTCTCATACTTTCGCATTCTTCGCATACTTGTTGGCCAGATCCTGGGCTATTTCTGGTTTGGATCACGCAGTAATGAGGTACCAGAATGAAACAGTCAATTAAACCTGGATTCGATTAATTTTTCAGAGGATAACACCGTTTAGGTTTGTGTTAAGTCTGGTACTTGCAATCATCTGGCTCATACTTTTGCATTTTTCGCACACTTGTTGGCCAGATCCTGGACTTTTTCGAGTTTGGATCTCGTATTAATGTGGTACCATACTGAAACAGTCAGTTAAACGTGGCGTCGATCAGTATTTTAATGGATAACACCGGTTAGGTCTCGGTTAGGTCTGGGATTTGCCGTCGTCTGTCTCATACTTTCGCATTCATCGCACTCTTGTTGGCCAGATGCTGGACTCTTTCTGGTCTGGATCTCGTAGTAATGAGGTAACACACTGAGACAGTCAATTAAACCTGGTTCCGATCAGTATATTAGAGGACAACAACTGCTAGGTCTGTGTTTTGCCCTCACCTGGCTCATACTTTCGCAATTTCCCCGCACTTGTGGGCCAGATCCGGCATTTTTTTCTGGTTTGGATGACGTACTAATGTGGTACCAGACTCAAACACCCAAAATTCAACTTGGTTTCGATCAATATTTAAGAGGATAACACCGTTTAGGTTTGTGTTAGGTGTGGTATTTGCAATCATCTGTCTCATGCTCTCGCATTCTTCGCATGCCTGTTGGCCTGATCCTGGGCTTTTTCTGGTTTGGATCACGCAGTGATGTGGTACCATACTGAAACAGTCAATTAAACGTGGCCACGATCAATATTTTAAAGGATAACTACGGTTGGGTATCGTTTAGGTCCGGCATTTACCCTCATCTGGCTCATACTTTCGCATTCATCGCATACCTGTTGGCCTGATCCTTGGCATTTTCTGGCTTGGATCACACAGTAATGAGGTACCATACTGAAACAGTCAGTTAAACGTGGCGTCGATCAGTATTTTAAAGTATAACACCGGTTTGGTCGCGTTTATGTCTGGTATTTGCCTTCATCTGTCTCATACTTTCGCATTGTTCGCACACTTGTTGGCCAGATCCTGGGCTATTTCTGGTTTGGATCACGTAGTAATGAGGTACCAGAATGAAACAGTCAACTAAACCTGCCCTCGATCAATATTTTAAAGTATAACACCGGTTGGGTCACGTTAAGGTCTGGAATTTGCAATCATCTGGTTCATACTTCCGCATTTTTCGCAACCTTGTTGGCCAGTTCCAGGGCTTTTTCTGGTTTGTATCTTGTAGTAATGCGGTAACACACTGTGACAGTCAATTAAATCTGGTTCCGATCAGTATATTAGAGGATAAAACCGTTTAGGTTTGTGTTAGGTCTGGCATTTGCAATCATCTGGCTCATACTTTTGCATTTTTCGAATACTTGTTGGCCAGATCCTGGGATAGTCCTGGTTTGGATCACGTAGTAATATGGTACCAGAATGAAACAGACAACTAAACCTGGTTTCGATCAATATTTTCGAGGATCACACCGTTTAGGTTTGTGTTAGGCCTGGTATTTGCAATCATCTGGCTCATACTTTTGCATACTTCGCACACTTGTTGGCCAGATCCTGTACTTTTTCTGGTTTGGATCTCGTAGTAACGTGATACCACACTGAAACAGTCAATTAATCCTGCCCACGATCAATATTTTAAAGTATAACACCGGTTGGGTCACGTTGAGGTCTGGAATTTGCAATCATCTGGTTCATACTTCCGCAATCTTCGCACACTTGTTGGCCAGATCCTGGGCTTTTTCTTGTCTGGATCTCGTAGTAATGTGGTATCATACTGGAACAGTCAATGAAACGTGGCCTCGATCAATATTATGAAGGATAACTCCGGTTGGGTCTCGCTTAGGTCTGGGATTTGCCCTCGCCTGGTTTATACTTTCACAATCTTCGCACTTTGTTGGCCAGATCCGGCGTTTTTTTCTAGTTTGGATCACGTAGTAATGTGGTACCAGACGGAAACAGACGATTCAACTTGGTCTCGATCAATATTTCAAAGGATAACCCCGTTTAGGTTTGCGTTAGGTCTGGAATTTGCAATCATCTGGCTCATACTTTCGCAATTCTCGCATGCTCGTTGGACAGATCCTGGGCTTCTTCTGGTTGGGATTATGTATTAATGTGGTACCACACTGAAACAGTCAATTAAACCTGACCTCGCTCAATATTTTAAAGGATAACTCCCGTTGGGTCTCGTTTATGTCTGGGATTTGCCCTCATCTGTCTCATACTTTCGCATTCTTCGCATACCTGTTGGCCTGATCCTGGGCTTTTTCTGGTTTGGATCACGTAGTCATGTGGTACCAGAATGAAACAGTCAATTAAACCTGGATTCGATCAATATTATAGTGGATAACACCGGTTGGGTCTGAGTTAGGTCTGGTATTTGCAATCATCTGGCTCATACTTTCGCATTCTTCGCACACCTGTTGGCCAGATCCTGGACTTTTTCTGGTTTGGATCTAGTAGTAATATGGTGCCACACTGAAACAGTCAATTAAATCTGGCCTCGATCAGTATTTTAAAGGACAACATCGGTTGGGTCGTGTTTAGGTCTGGGATTTGCCCTCATCTGTCTCTTACTCTTACTTTCGCATTCTACGTGTACCTGTTGGCCTGGTCCTGGGCTTTTTCTGTTTTGGATCAGGCAGTAATGTGGCACCAGAATGAGAGAGTCAATTCAACCTGGATTCGATCAATATTGTTGCGACGGAATGATGATGCCGCGCAATACCGCGAAATTGCATCGTTGCTATGGTGTGATGAGGCTTCGCGATGAGGTGAAGCTGCCACACGAAAACGAGCGGATGCGAGATCCCGGGCCTTCCGGTTGCTGAGAGACCGGAAACGATTTGAAGATTAGAATTACGACAGATCGCAAGGCAAACAGACGTATTGAAAAGCACTGTTGTTAACAAAGTTCCTAGTTTACATTAGTGTGTTACGTTGTGCTGTTTTAATTGTGTTGTGACAATATGAGGCGAGCGACGAGCAATACTCCCCGGCGCAACAGTGGTGCCAGAAGCGGGATGTCGACCCGATCTACCGCCGGGGAGAGAGAGGCCGTTCCTTCCTTGGAACTGTTGTTCGAGGGCCTGCAGAGGAGCCTCGCGGCGCAGTTCCAGGAGCAGCAGAGAACTTTCGAGTCCAGGTGGGAAGAGGATCGGAAGCGGACCGAAGAGAGGCAGGCCGCGAAGGAGGCTGCCGCTTCGGCGAAGGAGGCTGCTGTTGGAGGAAGGATAAGGGTCATGGAAGTCCGTTATCAGGTGCTTGCGGAGAATTTTAAAAGTGTGATCGATAACCTGTCGGCCGCGGCGTTCCGTAGCGAGGATTGCGAGTCCAGCCTTGTTAATAATTTTGTTAGGGATAATCCTGTTGTTGCTGGACTCGCGATGCCTTCCACTTCGGAGTCGGCTCCTCCGTTGGAAGCGACTGGTGGATTTCTGGGGTACGTCCTAAAACCACCAGCGTTTGATGGAAGAGCTTGTTGGGAGGAGTACCGGGTGCAATTCGAGGCGATTGCGAAGGCGAATGGATGGGATGCACCAAGGAAAGCTTTGGCCTTGGTCGCATGTCTGGAGGGGCCCGCTCGGAGTGTTTTGACTACCCTTTCCGAGGAGTCGCGTTGTGATTTTGGTGTCTTGGTTTCCGCTTTGGAGTTCCGTTTCGGAACCAAGAATTTCGCGAATCTAAATTACGTGAAATTCCAAAATTATACTCAACGGAAGGGAGAGTCGATTTCTGATTTGGCTTCGGAGATTGAGAGGTTGGCGCAGGCTTCCTTTGGTGATTGTCCAATGGAAGTCAGGGATAAGCTGGCCGCCTCTCAGTTCGTCTCCGCCCTGGCCAATGAGGAAATGATGAGGACGCTGAGGCTAGGCGGTTTCAATACTCTCAGGGCGGCTGTGATCAGAGCCCTGGAGATTGAGGCCGTCGAGTCTGTGGCCCCTGGTCCTTGCCGTGTTAAGGACTGCATTCAGGGTGTCACTTGTTTTCCCAAGGGAAAGTTGGAGAAGAGGACTGCTGAGAAGCCGGTCTCGGAGTGCTGGAACTGCGGACAGGAGGGACATTTACAGCGGAACTGCCCGAAGAAGAGGAGGAGAGAAGAGGCCCCCTAGAAGAAGGGAAACTTGAAGAAGTCGGCGTAGAGGGGGAGACTCCGGCTTCGTTTTCTTCTACCCCCGTCGTGAGGAAGACATTGGCGAAAATTCGACAGCGCTTCTTTTGGCCGAACCACCGTCGGAACGTGGAAGATTGGTGTCGCCGGTGCCATAGCTGTTCTGCGAGGAAAGGACCTGCGGAGAAGGGAAGAGGAACCATGAAGGTTTATAACGTAGGAGCACCTTTTGAGAGGATAGCGCTCGACGTTGTTGGTCCCCTGCCGAGGTCTTTCGCTGGGAACAGATTCGCGCTGGTTGTGATGGATTATTTTTCGAAGTGGCCAGAGGTTATTCCACTTCCCAACCAGCGGGCGACAACGATTTCCACGGCGTTGCTGAAGGAAGTGATAAGCCGACATGGAGTTCCGCTAGAGCTGCATTCTGATCAGGGTCGGAGTTTCGAATCAAGCATCTTCAGGGAACTGATGAAGATACTTGGAATTAGGAAGACAAGGACAACTCCATTACACCCTCAGTCGGACGGACTCGTTGAGCGGATGATTAGAACCTTGTTGCGATATTTGTCTCAGTTTGTTGCAGAACATCAAAAGGACTGGGACGAATGGATTCCAACGTTCTTGCTTGCTTATCGCTCCTCGCAACATGAAGTGACTCAGAATACTCCGTCGATGGTTCTCACGGGACGGGAGCTGCGCCTTCCTCTGGATCTTCTAAGGGGAGCTGTTCCTGCTGAGAGAAAGGATGAAGATGATTTCATTGAGGGAACCAAGAAAAGGATTGAAGAAGTTCACAAATTCGTTCGACAGCGGATGCGAATTTGTTCGGAGAGGACGAAATCGTGGTATGATTCGTTCTCGAGATCAATTTCCTTTGCTCCAGGAGAGAAGGTGTGGCTATACAATCCTCGAAGGACGAAGGGAAGATGCCCGAAGCTCCAATACGACTGGGAAGGACCCTACGAGGTGAAAAATCGGCTGAATGAGTTGATCTACCGGATAGTCCGTTCCCCGAAGTCCAAACCAAGGGTTGTGCATGTGAATCGACTGGCCCGGTACGATTCACGAGAGGCCCCCTGCGAAGGAACTGCGAGGTGAGGATTGAGAGAGATGGCCGACATCTTCGCCCAAGAAGAGGACGTTTCATCGCAGAAGGCGAGGATCGGGTTTTCTTACCGGCCGCGGAGGACTCACCATTTCCGCAGGTCAGAACGGCCGGGGAAGTGCGATTCTCCCCGGGGAGGGTCGCCCCCCAGTCATGCTCGACTCTAATAGCGGAGTGGGGCACAGACGGTCGGACGGCGGAAATGTGGTATGTTCCACAACCGATCTTCGAGGAAATTCTCCTTGGAGATTGGGGAACATCCCATGGGAAGTTCTCTCGTGAGGCTGGGGGGGAATCCGCATCCGGGAAGACATCAAGAAAGAAGTACGCAAGTCGTAAGAGTTAAGAGGAGGGCGAGGAGCGGTCGGGATTTAAGTTCCATCCAGAGGAATCGCACAAAGGACATACACCGGCGCCTTGCTCAAGGTTTTTGAGTAGTTTTCCTTGGGACGAAGGACGAATGTCAAGGCGCTGACTGTCTGATAAAGGCCACTCAGGTAAATGTTCGACCTATTAGTTTATCTACTTTACAGACAGAGGTATACAGGTTCGACGCAGCTTCGCGACAACCCGGAGGTTAGGAGACTACGGGTGAAGTTGGCTGTTCGAACGGAATTTGCAGCGGTCGGGACGACCGCTCTGAAGGAAGAGGGAGCAGTGTTGCGAAGGTATGAAGATGCCGCGCAATACCGCGAAATTGCATCGTCGCAATGGTGTAAAGAGGCTTCGCGATGAGGTGAAGCTGCCACACGAAAACGAGCGGATGCGAGATCCCGAGCCTTCCGGTTGCTGAGACCACCCGAAACGATTTGAAGATTAGAATTACGACAGATCGCAAGGCGAACAGACGTATTGAAAAGCACTGTTGTTAATAAAGTTCCTAGTTTACATTAGTGTGTTACGTTGTGCTGTTTTAATTGTGTTGTGACAATATGAGGCGAGCGACGAGCAATACTCCCCGGCGCAACAATATTATAGAGGATACCACCGTTTAGGTTTGTGTTAAGTCTGACATTTGCAATCATCTACCACATACTTTCGCATTCTTCGCATACTTGTTGGCCAGATCCTGGGCTTTTTCTGGTTTGGATCACGTAGTGCCACACTGAGACGGTCAATTAAACTTGGCCTCGATCAATATTTTAAGGTATAACACCGGTTGGGTCACGTTTAGGTCTGGGATTTGCCCTCATCTGGCTCATACTTTCGCATTATTCGCATACTTCTTAGCCAGATCCTGGGCTTTTTTCTGGTTTGGATCACGTAGTGATGTAGTACCAGAATGAAACAGTCAATTAAACCTGGATTCGATCAACATTTTAAAGGATCACGCCCGTTGGGTCTGAGTTAGGACGGGTATTTGGAACCATCTGGCTCATACTTTCGGATTCTTCGCACACTTGTTGGCCAGATCCTGGACTTTTTCTGGTTTGGATCTCGTAGTAATGTGGTGCCACACTGAAACAGTCAACTAAACCTGGATTCGATAAATATTTTAGAGGATCACACCGGTTAGGTTTGTGTTAGGCCTGGTATTCGAAATCATTTTGCTCATACTATCACATTCTTCACACACTTGTTCGCCAGATCCTGGATTTTTTTGGTTTGGATCTCGTAGTAATGTGGTACCACACTGAAACAGTCCATTAAACGTGGCCTCGATCATTATTTTAAAGGATAACTCCGGTTGGGTCTCGTTTAGGTCTGGGATTTGTCCTCACCTGGCTCATACTTTCGCATTTCTCGCAAACTTGTAGGCCAGATCCTGGACTTTTTCTGGTTTGGATCACGTAGTAATGTGGTACCATAGTGAAACAGTCAATTAAACCTGGATTCGATCAATATTTTAAAGGATAACACCGGTAAGGTTTGTATTAGCCCTGATGTTTGCAATCATCTGGGCCATACTTTCGCATTCATCGCACACTTGTTGGCCAGCTCCTGGACTTTTTCTGGTTTGGATCTCGTAGTAATGTGGTACCATACTGTAACAGTCTATTAAACGTGGCCTCGACCTATATTTTAAAGCAAAACTCCGGTTGGGTCACGTTGAGGTCTGGGATTTGCCCACATCTGGCCCATACTTTCGCACCTTTCGCATACATCATTGCCAGATCCTGGATTTTTTTCTGGTTTGGATCACGTAGTCATGTGGTACCATATTGAAACAGTCAATTAAACCTGGATTCGATGAATATTTTAGAGGAGAACACCGGTTAGGTCTGGGTTATGTTTGGTATTTACCCTCATCTGGCTCATACATTCGCATTCTACGCATACCTGTTGGCCTGATCCCGGGCTTTCTCTGGTTTGGATCACGCAGTAATGTGGTACCAGAACGAAACAGTCAATTAAACCTGGATTCGATCAATATTTTAGAGGATCACACCGTTTAGATTGTGTTAGGTCTGGTATTTGCAATCATCTGGCTCATACTTTCGCATTCTTCGCACACTTGGTGGCCAAATCCTGGACTTTTTCTGGTTTGGATCTCGTAGTAATGTGGTACCATACTGAATCAGTCAACTAAACGTGACCTCGAACAATATATTAAAGGATAACTCCGGATGGGTCTCGTTTAGGTCTGGTATTTGCAATCATCTGCCTCATACTTTCGCATTTTTCGCATACTTGTTGGCCAGATCCTGGGCTTTTTCTGGTTTGGATCACGTAGTAATGTAGTACCAGAATGAAACAGTCAATTAAACCTGGATTCGATCAATATTTTAAAGGACAGCATCGGTTGGGTCGAGTTTAGGTCTGGGATTTGCCCTCATCTGTCTCTTACTTTCGCATCTACGTATACCTGTTGGCCTGATCCTGGGCTTTTTCTGTTTTGGATCAGGCAGTAATGTGGCACCAGAATGAGAGAGTCAATTCAACCTGTATTCGATCAATATTATAGAGGATACCACCGTTTAGGTTTGTGTTAAGTCTGACATTTGCAATCATCTAGCTTATACTTTCGCATTCTTCGCATACGTCTTAGCCAGATCCTTGGCGTTTTTCTGGTTTGGATCAGGTAGTGATGTAGTACCAGAACGAAACAGTCAATTGAACCTGGAATCGATCAATATTTTCGATGATCACACCGTTTAGGTTTGTGCTAGGTCTGGTATTTGCTATCATTTGGCTCATACTTTCGCATTTCTCCCATGCTTGTTGGCCAGATCCTGGGCTTCCCCTGGTTGGGATAGTGTAGTAATGTGGTAGCATACTGAAAGAGTCAATTAAACCTGACCTCGATCAATATTTTAAAGGATAACTCCGGTAGGGTCCCGTTTAGGTCTGGTATTTACCCGCATCAGGCTCATACATTCGCATTTTTCGCATACTTGTCGGCCAGATCCTGGGCTTTTTCTAGTTTGGATCACGTAGTAATATGGTACCAGAATGAAACAGTCAACTAAACCTGGATTCGATCAATATTTTAGACGATCACACCGGTTAGGTTTGTGTTAGGCCTGGTGTTTGCAATCATCTGGCTCATACTTTCGCATTCATCGCACACTTGGCCAGATCCTGGTCTTTTTCTGGTTTGGAACCCCAAGTAATGTGGTAGCATACTGAAACAGTCAATTAAACGTGGCCCCGATCAATATTTTAAGGGATAACTCCGGTTGGGTCTCGTTTAGGTCTGGGATTTGCCCTCATCTGGCTTATACTTTCGCCTTCTTCGCACACTTGTTGGCCAGATCCTCGGCTTTTTCTGGTTTGGATCACGTAGTAGTGTGGTACCAGACTGAAACAGCCAATTAAACTTGGTTTCGATCAATATTTAAGAGGACACCAACGTTTAGGTTTGTGTTAGGTCTGGTATTTGCAATCATCACGCTCATACATTCGCATTCTTCGCATACTTGTTGGCCAGATCCTGTGTTTCTTTCTGGTTTGGATCACGTAGTAATGTGGTACCAGATTGAAAAAGTCAATTCAACTTGGTTTCGATCAATATTTTAGTGGCTAACACTGTTTAGGTTTGTGTTAGGTCTGGTATTTGCAACCATCTGCCACATACTTTCGCATATTTCGCATACTTGTCGCCCAGATCCTGGGCTTTTTCTGGTTTGGATCACGTAGTAATGTGGTACCAGAATGAAACAGTCAATTAATCCTGGATTCGATGAGTATTGTAGAGGTTCACACCGGTTAGGTTTGTGTGAGGCCTGGTATTTGCAATCATCTGGCTTATACTTTCGCATTCTTCGCACACTTGTTGGCCAGATCCTGGGCTTTTTCTTGTTTGGATATCGTAGTAATGCGGTACCATACTGAAACAGTCAACTAAATGTGGCCTCGATCAATATTTTAAAGGATAACTCCGGTTGGGTCTCGTTTAGGTCTGGTATTTACCCGCATCTGGCTCATACACTCGCATTCTTCGCATACTTGTTGGCCAGATCCTGGGCTTCTTCTGGTTTGGATCACGTAGTAATGTGGTACCAGATTGAAACAGTCAATTCAACTTGGTTTCGATCAATATTTTAGTGGCTAACACTGTTTAGGTTTGTGTTAGGTCTGGTATTTGCAACCATCTGCCACATACTTTCGCATTTTTCGCATACTTGTCGCCCAGATCCTGGGCTTTCTCTGTTTTGGGTCACGCAATAATGCGGTAACAGGCTGAAACAGCCAATTCAACTTGGTTTCGATCAATATTTAAGAGGATAACACCGTTTAGGCTTGCGGTAGGTCTGGTATTTGCCCTCATCTGTCTCATACTTTCGCATTCCTGGCATAGCTGTTGGCCTGATCCTGGGCTGTTTCTGGTTTGGATCGCGCAGTAATGTGGTACAAGAATGAAACAGTCAATTAAACCTGGTTCCGATCAATATTTAAGAGGATAACACCGTTTAGGTTTGTGTTAGGTCTGGTGTTTGCAATCATCTGGGTCATACTTTCGCGTTAATCGCACACTTGTTGGCCAGATCCTGGGCTTTTCCTTGTTTGGATCTCGTAGTAATGCGGTACCATACTGAAACAGTCAACTAAACGTGGCCTCGATCAATATTTTAAAGGATAACTCCGGTTGGTTCTCGTTTAGGTCTGGTATTTACCCGCATCTGGCTCATACACTCGCATTCTTCGCATACTTGTTGGCCAGATCCTGGGCTTCTTCTGGTTTGGATCACGTAGTAATGTGGTACCAGAATGAAGCAGTCAACTAAACCTGGATTCGATGAATATTCTAGAGGATCACACCGGTTAGGTTCGTGTGAGGCCTGGTATTTGCCCTCATCTGGCTCATACTTTCGCATTCTACGCACACTTGATGGCCAGATCCTGGGCTTTTTCAGGTTTGGATCACGTAGTAGTGTGGTACCAGACTGAAACAGCCAATTCAACTTGGTTTCGATCAATATTTAAGAGGATAACTCCGGTTGGGTCTCGTTTAGGTCTGGGATTTGCCCTCATCTGGCTTATACTTTCGCATTCTTCGCACACTTGTTGGCCAGATCCAGGGCTTCTTCTGGTTTGGGTCACGCAGTAATGTGGTAACAGGCTGAAGCAGCCAATTCAATTTTGTTTCGATCAATATTTAAGAGGATAACACCGTTTAGGCTTGTGTTAGGTCTGGTATTTGCCCTCATCTGTCTCATACTTTCGCATTCTTGGCATAGCTGTTGGCCTGATCCTGGGCTGTTTCTGGTTTGGATCACGCAGTAATGTGGTACAAGAATGGAACAGTCAATTAAACCTGGTTCCGACCAATATTTAAGAGGATAACACCGTTTAGGTTTGTGTTAGGCCTGGTGCTTGCAATCATCTGGGTCATACTTTCGCGTTCATCGCACACTTGTTGGCCAGATCCTGGGCTTTTTCTGGTTGGGATTGTGTAGTAATGCGGTACCACACTAAACAGTCAATTAAACCAGACCTGGATCAATATTATAAAGTATAGCACCGGTTAGTACACGTTTAGGTCTGGGATTTGCCCTCATCTGGCTCATACTTTCGCATTTTTCGCATACTTGTTGTCCAGATCCTGGGCATTTTCTAGTTTGAATCACGTAGTAATATGGTACCAGAATGATACAGTCAACTAAACCTGGATTCGATCAATATTTTAGGCGATCACACCGGTAAGGTTTGTGTTAGGCCTGGTGTTTGCAATCATCTGGCTCATACTTTCGCATTCATCGCACACGTGTTGGCCAGATCCTGGTCTTTTTCTGGTTTGGATCTCGAAGTAATGTGGTAGCATACTGAAACAGTCAATCAAACGTGGCCCCGATCAATATTTTAAGGGATAACTCCGGTTGGGTCTCGTTGAGGTCTGGGATTTGCCCTCATCTGGCTTATACTTTCGCATTCTTCGCACACTTGTTGGCCAGATCCTGGGCTTTTTCTGGTTTGTATCACGTAGCAGTGTGGTACCAGACTGAAACAGCCAATTCAACTTGGTTTCGGTCAATATTTAAGAGGACAACAACGTTTAGGTTTGTGTTAGGTCTGGTATTTGCAATCATCTGGCTCATACTTTCGCATTTTTCGCATACTTGTTGACCAGATCCCGGGCCTTTTCTGGTTTGGGTCACGTAGTAATGTGGTACCAGAATGAAACAGACAATTAAACATGGATTCGATCAATATTTTAACGGATAACTCCGGTTGGGTCTCGCCTAGGTCTGGTATTTGCCCTCATCTGGCTCATACTTTCGCATTTTTCGCATACTTGTTTGCCAGATCCTGGATTTTCTTCTGGTTTGGATCACGTAGTAATGTGGTACCAGAATGAAGCAGTCAACTAAACCTGGATTCGATGAATATTGTAGAGGATCACACCGTTTAGGTTTGTGTTAGGCCTGGTGTTTGCTATCATCCGGGTCACACTTTCGCGTTCATCGCACACTTGTTGGCCAGATCCTGGACTTTTTCTGGTTTGGATCTCGTAGTAATGCGTTACCATACAGAAACAGTCAACTAAACGTGGCGTCGATCGATATTTTAAAGGATAACTCCGTTTGGGTCTCGTTTAGGTCTGGTATTTACCCGCATCTGGCCCATACATTCGCATTCTTCGCATACTTGTTGGACAGATCCGGTGTTTCTTTCTGGTTTCGATCACGTAGTAATGTGGTTCCAGATTGAAAAAGTCAATCCAACTTGTTTTCGAGCAATATTTTAGAGGATAACTCCGGCTGGGTCTCGTTTAGGTCTGGTATTTACCCGCATCTGGCTCATACATTCGCATTTTTCGCATACTCGTCGGCCAGATCCTGGGCTTTTTCTGGTTTGGATCACGTAGTAATGTGGTACCAAGATGAATCAGTCAAATAAACCTGGATTCGACGAATATTTTAGAGGATCTCACCGGTTAGGTTTGTGTGAGGCCTGGTATTTGCAGTCATCTGGCACATACTTTC
Organism: Colletes latitarsis; assembly: GCF_051014445.1. Lineage (NCBI taxonomy): Eukaryota > Metazoa > Arthropoda > Insecta > Hymenoptera > Colletidae > Colletes > Colletes latitarsis. The sequence continues at coordinate 7,827,560 of NC_135137.1, forward strand.
GCATTCTTCGCACACTTGTTGGCCAGATCCTGTGTTTCTTTCTGGTTTGGATCACGTAGTAATGTGGTACCAGATTGAAAAAGTCAATTCAACTTGGTTTCGATCAATATTTTAGAGGCTAACACCGTTTAGGTTTTTGTTAGGTCTGGTATTTGCAATCATCTGCCTGATACTTTCGCATTTTGCGCATACTTGTCGGCAGATACTGGGCTTTTTCTGGTTTCGATCACGTAGTATTGTGGTTCCAGATTGAAAAAGACAATTCAACTTGCTTTCGATCAATATTTTAGAGGATAACTCCGGTTGGGTCTCGCCTAGGTCTGGTATTTGCCCTCATCTGGCTCATACTTTCGCATTTTTCGCATACTTGTTGGCCAGATCCTGGATTTTTTTCTGGTTTGGATCACGTAGTCATGTGGTACCATATTGAAACAGTCAATTAACCCTGGATCGATGAATAATGTAGAGGATCACACCGGTTAGGTTTGTGTGAGTCCTGGTATTTGCAATCATCTGGCTTATACTTTCGCACTTTTCGCATACTTGTTGGCCAGATCCTGGGATTTTTCTGGTTTCGATCACGTAGTTATGTGGTACCAGAATGAAACTGTCAATTAAACCTGGATTCGATCAATATTTTAGACGATCACACCGATTAGGTTTGTGTTAGACCTGGTATTTGCAATCATCTGCCTCATACTTCCGCATCTTTCGCATACTTGTTGGCCAGATCCTGGACTTTTTCTCGTTTGGATATCGTAGTAATAATGTACCACACTGAAACAGTCTGTTCAACTTGGTTTCGATCAATATTTTAAAGGATAGCACTGTTTAGGTTTTTGCTAGGTCTTGTATTTGCTATCATCTGGCACATACTTTCGCATTTCTCGCATGCTTGTTGGCCAGATCCTGTGTTTCCTTCTCGTTTGGGTCACGCAGTAATGCGGTAACAGTCTGAAACAGCCAATTCAACTTGGTTACGATCAGTATTTGATAGGATAACACCGTTTAGGTTTGTACCCGGTCTGGTATTTGCTGTCATCTGGTACATACTTTCGCATTTCTCGCATGCTTGTTGGCCAGATCCTGGGCTTTTTCTGGTTGGGATTGTGTAGTAAAGTGGAACCACACTAAACAGTCAATTAAACCTGACCTGGATCAATATTTTAAAGTATAACACCGGTTTGTTCACGTTTAGGTCTGGGATTTGCCCCCATCTGTCTCATACTTTCGCATTTTTCGCCTTCTTGTTGGCCAGATCCTGGGCTTTTTCTGGTTTGGATCACGTAGTTATATGGTACCAGAATGAAACAGTCAACTAAACCTGGATTCAATCAATATTTTAGGTGATCACATCGGATAGGTTTGTGTTAGGTCTGGTAGTTGCAATCATCTGGCTCATACTTTCGCATTCTTCCCATACTTGTTGGCCAGATCCTGTGTCTCCTTCTCGTTTGGCTCACGCAGTAATGCGGTAACAGGCTGATACAGCCAATTCAAATTGGTTTCGATCAATATTTTAGAGGATCACCCCGGTTTGGTTTGTGTTAGGCCTGGTATTTGCAATCATCTGGCTCATACATTCGCACTTTTCGCATACTTGTTGGCCAGATCCTGGTCTTTTTCTGGTTTGGATCACGTAGTTCTGTGGTACCAGAATAAAACTGTCAATTAAACCTGGATTCGATCAATATTTTAGACGATCACACCGGTTTGGCTTGTGTTAGGCCTGGTGTTTGCAAACATCTGGCTCATACTTTCGCATTCATCCCACACTTGTTGGCCAGATCCTGGTCTTTTTCTGGTTTGGATCTCGTAGTAATGTGGTAGCATACTGAAACCGTCAATTAAACGTGGCCCCGATCAATATTTTAAGGGATAACACCGTTTAGGTTTGTGTTAGGTCTGGAATTTGCAATCATCTGGCTCATACTTTCGCACTTTTCGCATACTTGTTGGCCAGATCGTGGGCTCTTTCTGGTTTGGATCACGTAGATATGTGGTACCAGAATGGAACTATCAATTAAACCTGGATTCGATGTATATTTTAGACGATCACACCGATTAGGTTTGTGTTAGGCCTGGTATTTGCAATCATCTGGCTCATACTTTCGCACGTTTCGCATACTTGTTGGCCAGATCCTCGGATTTTTCTGGTTTGTATCACGTAGTAATGTGGTACCAGAATGAAACTGTCAATTAAACCTGGATTCGATGAATATTTTGGCGGATCACACCGATTAGGTTTGTGTTAGACCTGGTATTTGCAATCATCTTGCTCATACTTTCGCACTTTTCGCATACTTGTTGGCCAGTTCCTGGGCTCTTTGTGGTTTGGATCACGTTGGTATGTGGTACCAGAATGAAACTGTCAATTAAACCTGGATTCGATCAATATATTAGACGATCACACCGATTAGGTTTGTGTTAGGCCTGGTATTTGCAATCATCTGGCTCATTCTTTCGCATTTCTCGCATGCTTGTTGGCCAGATCCGGGGCTTTTTCTGGTTGGGATTGTGTAGTAGTGTGGTACCACAATAAACAGTCAATTAAACCTGACCTGGATCAATATTTTAAAGTATAACACCGGTTAGTTCATGTTTAGGTCTGGGATTTGCCCTGATCTGGCTCATGCTTTCGCATTCTTCCCATACTTGATGGCCAGATCCTGGGTTTTTTTCTGGTTTGGATCTCGTAGTAATGTGGTACCAGAATGAAACTGTCAATTAAACCTGGATTCGATAAATATTTTAGACGATCACACCGATTATGTTTGTGTTAGGCCTGGTATTTGCAATCATCTGGCTCATACTTTCGCACTTTTCGCATACTTGTTGGCCAGATCCTGTGTTTCCTTCTCGTTTGGGTCACGCAGTAATGCGGTAAAAGGCTGAAACAGCCAATTCAAACTGGTTTCGATCAATATTTAGGAGGATAACACCGTTTAGGTTTGTGCTCGGTCTGGTATTTGCTGTCATCTGGCACATACTTTCGCATTTCTCGCATGCTTGTTGGCCAGATCCTGGGCTTTTTCTGGTTGGGATTGTGTAGTAATGTGGAACCACACTAAACAGTCAACTAAACCTGGATTCGATCCATATTTTAGAGGATCACACCGGTTAGGTTTGTGTTATGCCTGGTATTTGCAATCATCTGGCTCGTACTTTCGCATTTTTCGCATACTTGTTGGCCAGATCCTGGGATTTTTCTGGTTTGTATCACGTAGTAATGTGGTACCAGAATGAAACTGTCAATTAAACCTGGATTCGATCAATATTTTAGACGATAACAACGATTAGGTTTGTGTTAGGCCCGGTATTTGCAATCATCTGGCTCATACTTTCGCAAACTTCGCATACTTGTTGGCCAGACCCTGGACTTTTTCTGGTTTGGATCTCGTATTAATGTGGTACCAGAATGAAACTGTCAATTAAACCTGGATTCGATCAATATTTTAGACGACCACACCGATTAGGTTTGTGTTAGGACTGGTATTTGCAATCATCTGGCTCATACCTTCGCACTCTTCGCATACTTGTTGGCCAGATCCTGTGTTTTTTTCTAGTTGGGATCACGTAGTAATGTGGTACCAGACTGAAACAGTCAATTCAACCTGGATTCGATCAATATTCTAGAGGATAACACCGGTTAGGTTTGAGCTAGGTGTGGTATTTGCAATCATCTGGCTCATACCTTCGCACTTTTCGCATACTTTTTGGCCAGAACCTGGGCTTTTTCTGGTTTGGATCTCGTAGTAATGCGTTACCATACTGAAACAGTCAATTAAACGTGGCCTCGATCAATATTTTAAAGGATAACTCCGGTTGGGTCTCGTTTAGGTATGGGATTGCGCCCATCTGGCTTGTACTTTTGCATTCTTCGCACACTTGTTGGCTAGATTCTGGGCTTTCTCAGGTTTGGATCTCGTATTAATGTGGTTCCAGAATGAAACTGTCAATTAAACCTGGATTCGATCCATATTTTAGAGGATCACACCGGTTAGGTTTGTGTTATGCCTGGTATTTGCAATCATCTGGCTCGTACTTTCGCATTTTTCGCATACTTGTTGGCCAGTTCCTGGGCTTTTTCTGGTTTGGATCACGTAGTAGTGTGGTACCAGACTGAAACAACCAATTCAACTTGGTTTCGATCAATATTTTAGAGGATCACACCGATTAGGTTTGTGTTAGGCCTGGTATTTGCAATCATCTGGCTCATACTTTCGCACTCTTCGCATACTTGTTGGCCAGATCCTGGTCTTTTTCTGGTTTGGATCTCGTATTAATGTGGTACCAGAATGAAACAGTCAATTAAACGTGGCCTCGATCAATATTTTAAAGGATAACTCCGGTTGGGTCTCGTCTAGGTCTGGTATTTACCCGCATCTGGCTCATACATTCGCATTCTTCGCCTACTTGTTGGCCAGATCCTGTGTTTCTTTCTGGTTTGGATCACGTAGTAATGTGGTACCAGATTGAAAAAGTCAATTCAACTTGGTTTCGATCAATATTTTAGAGGATCACACCGGTTAGGTTTGTGTGAGGCCTGGTATTTGCAGTCATCAGGCTCATACTTTCGCATTATTCCGATACTCGTTGGCCAGATCCTGTCTTTCTTTCTGGTTCGGGTCACGCAGTAATGCGGTAACAGGCTGAAACAGCCTATTCAACTTGGTTTCGATCAACATTTAAGAGGATAACACCGTTTAGGTTTGTGTTAGGCCTGGTATTTGGAATCATCTGGCGCATACTATCGCATTCTTCGCATACCTGTTGGCCTGATCCTGGCCTGTTTCTGGCTTGGATCACGCAATAATGTGGTACAAAAATGAAACAGTCAATTAAACCTGGTTCCGATCAATATTTAAGAGGATAACTCCGGTTAGGTTTGTGTTAGGCCAGGTGTTTGCAATCATCTGGGTCATTCTTTCGCGTTCATCGCACACTTGTTGGCCAGATCCTGGACTTTTTCTGGTTTGGATCCCGTATTAATGTGGTACTAGAATGAAACTGCCAATTAAACCTGGATTCGATCAATATTTTAGACGATCACACCGATTAGGTTTGTGTTAGGCCTGGTGTTTGCAATCATCTGGCTCATACTTTCGCATTCATCGCACACTTGTTGGCCAGATCCTGGACTTCTTCTGGTTCGGATCTCGTAGTAATGTGGTAGCAAACTGAAACAGTCAATTAAACGTGGCCCCGATCAATATTTTAAGGGATAACTCCGGTTGGGTCTCGTTTAGGTCTGGGATTTGCCCTCATCTGGCTCATACATTCGCGTTCTTCGCACACTTGTTGGCCAGATCCTGGGCTTTTTCTGGTTTGGACCACATTGTAGTGTGGTTCCAGACAGAAGCAGCCAATTCAACTTGGTTTCGATCAATATTTAAGAGGATAACACTGTTTAGGTTTGTGTTAGGCCTGGTAGTTGCAATCATCTGGTTCATACTTTCGCATTCTTCGCACACTTGTTGGCCGAATCCTGGACTTTTTCTGGTTTGGATCTCGTAGTAATGTGGTACCACACTGAAACAGTCAATTAAACCTGGATTCGATGAATATTTTAGACGATTACACCGGTTAGGTTTGTATTTGCTATCATCTGGCTCATACTTTCGCATTTCTCGCATGGTTGTTGGCCAGATCCTGGGCTTTTTCTGGTTTCGATCACGTAGTAATGTGGTAGCATACTGAAGCAGTCAATTAAACGTGGCCCCGATCAATATTTTAAGGGATAACTCCAGTTGGGTCTCGTTTAGGTCTGGGATTTGCCCTCATCTGGCTTATACTTTTGCATTCTTCGCACACTTGTTGGCTAGATTCTAGGCTTTCTCAGGTTTGGATCACGTAGTAGTGTGGTACCAGACTGAAACGGCCAATTCAACTTGGTTTCGATCAATATTTAAGAGGACAACACCGTTTAGGTTTGTGTTAGGTCTGGTATTTGCAATCATCTGGCTCATACTTTCGCATTTTTCGCATCTTTGTTGACCAGATCCTGGGCTTTTTCTGGTTGGGATTGTGTAGTAACGTGGTACTACACTAAACACTCAAATAAACCTAACCTGGATCAATATTTTAAAGTATAACACCGGTTAGTTCACGTTTAGGTCTGGGATTTGCCCTCATCTGGCTCATACTTTCGCATTTTTCGCATTCTTGTTGGCCAGATCCTGGGCTCTTTCTGGTTTGGATCACGTGGATATGTGGTACCAGAATGAAACTGTCAATTAAACCTGGATTCGATCAATATTTTAGAGGATCACACCGATTAGGTTTGTGTAAGGCCTGGTATTTGGAATCATCTGGCTCATACTTTCGCACTCTTCGCATACTTGTTTGCCAGATCCTGGGATTTTTCTGGTTTGTATCACGTAGTAATGTGGTACCAGAATGAAACTGCCAATTAAACCTGGATTCGATCAATATTTTAGAGGATCACACCGATTTGGTTTGTGTTAGACCTGGTATTTGCAATCATCTTGCTCATACTTTCGCATCTCTCGCATGCTTGTTGGCCAGATCCTGAGCTTTTTCTGGTTGGGATTGTGTAGTAATGTGGTACCACACTAAACAGTCAAATAAACCTGACCTGGAACAATATTTTAAAGTATAACACCGGTTAGTTCATGTTTAGGTCTGGGATTTGCCCTCATCTGGCTCATACTTTCGCATTTTTCGCATACTTGTTGGCCAGATCCTGAGTTTTTTTCTGGTTGGTATCACGTAGTAATGTGGTAACAGACTGAAACAGTCAATTCAACTTGGTTTCGATCAATATTTTAAAGGATAACTCCGTTAGTGTCTCGTCTAGGTCTTGTATTTACTCGCATCTGGCTCATACATTCGCATTCCCCGCCTACTTGTGGGCCAGATCCTGTGTTTCTTTCTGGTTTGGATCACGTAGTAATGTGGTACCAGATTGAAAAAGTCAATTCAAATTGGCTTCGATCAATATTTTAGAGGATCACACCGGTTAGGTTTGTGTGAGGCCTGGTATTTGCAATCATCAGGCTCATACTTTCGCATTCTTCCCATACTTGTTGGCCAGATCCTGTGTTTCTTTCTGGTTTGGGTCACGCAGTAATGCGGTAACAGGCTGAAACAGCCAATTCAAGTTGGTTTCGATCAATATTTAAGAGGATAACGCCGTTTAGGCTTGTGTTAAGTCTGGTATTTACCCTCATCTGTCTCATACTTTTTTTTTTTTTTTTTTTTTTTTTTGTCGTGGGGAAAATCTTCGAAAGACTCCCTCCCACCTCCTTGGGGAGAGGTGGGAGGGGTGTGTGGGATTCCCCGCGCCCGTACAACGACAGGCGCGGGACCTACCCACTAAAAACCCCACGGTGACCCTTCGGCACGCTTTGGGAGGATACCGGGAATCGCTCGAAGCATTCTTCCGGTATCCTCCCCGTGCCCGCGCTTTCGCGCCCATCCCCCGGGGGGACAATCGGTCCCCCTAGTAGACACACTGCCTCATAGCGGCGGGACGGGGCCACTCCATCCCGCCGCTATCCGTCCCGGGGCCGCGTTTAGTGGCGGCTGCGAGCCCCAACTCGCAACCGCCCGCGACCCCGTTTCCACCCCTCCGCGGCCGGGCGTTCATGGCCGCACCAGACCGCCGAGGGTGCCTCCCCTTGCGTCGGACCGGTAGGGGGAGGCACTCCTACCCCCAACCGGTCCGACCCGACGCCGCCTGGCGGGAGGAGGGTCCCCTCAGGACCCCCCTCCCAGCCTAGGTCATCCGCCACGCCGAGGCGGCCGCCCGCGACGCCTCGCGACCGGGCGACGACCTCGGGCCACTGCCCGAGCGCGAGCTTCAGCGCGCCGCTGAAGCTCGCGCTCCCTCCCCGCGGCCTCCTTCTGCAACATTACGTTCTCGCAGAAGGAGGCCACGGCCCTCCACTTCTCCTCGCTGCCGAGCATGGCGCGCACCACGCCCGGCAGCGAGACATCCCGCCCGACGACGTCGACCAGGGCACGGCGCTCCCCCTCCCACGCGGGGCATACCTCCAGGGTATGATCCGCCGTGTCCTGCTCAGCGTCGCAGTGGCAGCAACGCGCCGTCGGCTCCTTCCCTATCCGATCTGTCTCATACTTTCGCATTCATCGCATACCTGTTGGCCTGATCGTGGGCTGCTTCTGGTTTGGATTACGCGGTAATGTGGTACAGGAATGAAACAATCAATTAAACCTGGTTCCGATCAATATTTAAGAGGATAACACCGGTTAGGTTTGTGTTAGGCCAGGTGTTTGCAGTCATCTGGGTCATACTTTCGCGTTCATCGCACACTTGTTGGCCAGATCCTGGACTATTTCTGGTTTGGATCTCGTAGTAATGCGGTACCATACTGAAGCAGTCAATTAAACGTGGCCTCGATCAATATTTTAAAGGATATCTCCGGTTGGGTCCCGTTTAGGTCTGGTATTTGCCCGCATCTGGCTCATACATTCGCATTCTTCGCATACTTGTTGGCCAGATCCTGTGTTTCTTTCAGGTTTGGATCACGTAGTAATGTGGTACCACACTGAAACAGTCAATTCAACATGGTTTCGATCAATATTTTGGAGGATACCACCGTTTAGGTTTTTGCTAAGTCTTGTATTTGCTATCATCTGGCTCATACTTTCGCATTTCTCGCATGCTTGTTGGCCAGATCCTGGGCTCTTTCTGGTTTGGATCACGTAGTTATGTGGCACCAGAATGAAACTGTCAATTAAACCTGGATTCGATCAATATTTTAGACGATCACACCGATTAGGTTTGTGTTAGGCCTGGTATTTGCAATCATCTGGCTCATACTTTCGCACTTTTCGCGTACTTGTTTGCCAGATCCTGGGCTCTTTCTGGTTTGGATCACGTAGTTATGTGGTACCAGAATGAAACTGTCAATTAAACCTGGATTCGATCAATATTTTAGAGGATAACACCCTTTAGGTTTGTGTTAGGTCTGGTGTTTGCAATCATCTGGGTCATACTTTCGCGTTCATCGCACACTTGTTGGCCAGATCCTGTGTTTCTTTCTGGTTTGGGTCACGCAGTAATGCGGTAACAGGCTGAAACAGCCAATTCAACTTGGTTTCGATCAATATTTAAGAGGATAACACCGTTTAGGCTTGTGTTAGGTCTGGTATTTGCAATCATCTGGCTCATACTTTCGCACTTTTCGCATACTTGCTGGCCAGATCCTGGGCTTTTTCTGGTTGGGATTGTGTAGTGATGTGGAACCACACTAAACAGTCAATTAAACCTGACGTCGATCAATATTTTAAAGTATAACACCGGTTTGTTCACGTTTAGGTCTGGGATTTGCCTCCATCTGACTCATACTTTCGCATTTTTCGCACTCTTGTTGGCCAGATCCTGGGCTTCTTCTAGTTTGGATCACGTAGTAATATGGTACCAGAATGAAACAGTCAATTAAACGTGGCCTCGATCAATATTTTAAAGAATAACTCCGTTTGTGTCTCGTCTAGGTCTTGTATTTACCCGCATCTGGCTCATACATTCGCATTCCCCGCCTACTTGTTGGCCAGATCCTGTGTTTCTTTCTGGTTTGGATCACGTAGTAATGTGGTACCAGATTGAAAAAGTCAATTCAAATTGGTTTCGATCAATATTTTAGAGGATCACACCGGTTAGGTTTGTGTGAGGCCTGGTATTTGCAATCATCAGGCTCATACTTTCGCATTCTTCCCATACTTGTTGGCCAGATCCTGTGTTTCTTTCTGGTTTGGGTCACGCAGTAATGCGGTAACAGGCTGAAACAGCCAATTCAACTTGGTTTCGATCAATATTTAAGAGGATAACACCGTTTAGGCTTGTGTTAGGTCTGGTATTTGCCCTCATCTGTCTCATACTTTCGCATTCATCGCATACCTGTTGGCCTGATCCTGGGCTGCATCTGGTTTGGATTACGCGGTAATGTGGTACAGGGATGAAACAATCAATTAAACCTGGTTCCGATCAATATTTAAGAGGATAACACAGGTTAGGTTTGTGTTAGGCCAGGTGTTTGCAGTCATCTGGGTCATACTTTCGCGTTCATCGCACACTTGTTGGCCAGATCCTGGACTATTTCTGGTTTGGATCTCGTAGTAATGCGGTACCATACTGAAACAGTCAATTAAACGTGGCCTCGATCAATATTTTAAAGGATAACTCCGGTTGGGTCCCGTTTAGGTCTGGTATTTGCCCGCATCTGGCTCATACTTTCGCATTCTTCCCATACTTGTTGGCCAGATCCTGTGTTTCCTTCTGGTTTGGGTCACGCAGTAATGCGGTAACAGGCTGAAACAGCCAATTCAACTTGGTTTCGATCAATATTTAAGAGGATAACACCGTTTAGGCTTGTGTTAGGTCTGGTATTTGCCCTCATCTGTCTCATACTTTCGGATTCATCGCATACCTGTTGGCCTGATCCTGGGCTGCATCTGGTTTGGATTACGCGGTAATGTGGTACAGGAATGAAACAATCAATTAAACCTGGTTCCGATCAATATTTAAGAGGATAACACCGGCTAGGTTTGTGTTAGGCCAGGTGTTTGCAGTCATCTGGGTCATACTTTCGCGTTCATCGCACACTTGTTGGCCAGATCCTGGACTTTTTCAGGTTTGGATCTCGTAGCAATGTGGTACCACACTGAAACAGTCAATTCAACATGGTTTCGATCAATATTTTGGAGGATACCACCGTTTAGGTTTTTGCTAAGTCTTGTATTTGCTATCATCTGGCTCATACTTTCGCATTTCTCGCATGCTTGTTGGCCAGATCCTGGACTTTTTCTGGTTTGTATCACGTAGTAATGCGGTTCCACACTGAAGCAGTCAGTTGATCCTGTTTTCGATCAATATTTTGGAGGATCACTCCGAATAGGTTTGTGTTAGACCTGGTATTTGCAATCATCTTGCTCATTCTTTCGCATTTCTCGCATGCTTGTTGGCCAGATCCAGGGCTTTTTCTGGTTGGGATTGTGTAGTAATGTGGTACCACACTAAACAGTCAATTAAACCTGACCTGGATCAATATTTTAAAGTATATCACCGGTTAGTTCATGTTTAGGTCTGAGATTTGCCCCGATCTGGCTCATACTTTCGCATTTCTCGCATGCTGGTTGGCCAGATCCTGGACTTTTTCTGGTTTGTATCACGTAGTAATGCGGTTCCACCCTGAAGCAGTCAGTTGATCCTGTTTTCGATCAATATTTTAAAGTATAACACCGGTTGGTTCACGTTTAGGTCTGGTATTTGCCCTCATCTGTCTCATACTTTCGCATTCATCGCATACCTGTTGGCCTGATCCTGGGCTGCATCTGGTTTGGATTACGCGGTAATGTGGTACAGGGATGAAACAATCAATTAAACCTGGTTCCGATCAATATTTAAGAGGATAACACAGGTTAGGTTTGTGTTAGGCCAGGTGTTTGCAGTCATCTGGGTCATACTTTCGCGTTCATCGCACACTTGTTGGCCAGATCCTGGACTTTTTCAGGTTTGGATCTCGTAGCAATGTGGTACCACACTGAAACAGTCAATTCAACATGGTTTCGATCAATATTTTGGAGGATACCACCGTTTAGGTTTTTGCTAAGTCTTGTATTTGCTATCATCTGGCTCATACTTTCGCATTTCTCGCATGCTTGTTGGCCAGATCCTGGACTTTTTCTGGTTTGTATCACGTAGTAATGCGGTTCCACACTGAAGCAGTCAGTTGATCCTGTTTTCGATCAATATTTTGGAGGATCACTCCGAATAGGTTTGTGTTAGACCTGGTATTTGCAATCATCTTGCTCATTCTTTCGCATTTCTCGCATGCTTGTTGGCCAGATCCAGGGCTTTTTCTGGTTGGGATTGTGTAGTAATGTGGTACCACACTAAACAGTCAATTAAACCTGACCTGGATCAATATTTTAAAGTATATCACCGGTTAGTTCATGTTTAGGTCTGAGATTTGCCCCGATCTGGCTCATACTTTCGCATTTCTCGCATGCTGGTTGGCCAGATCCTGGACTTTTTCTGGTTTGTATCACGTAGTAATGCGGTTCCACCCTGAAGCAGTCAGTTGATCCTGTTTTCGATCAATATTTTAAAGTATAACACCGGTTGGTTCACGTTTAGGTCTGGGTTTTGCCCTCATCTGTCTCATACTTTCGCATTCTTCGCATACCTGTTGGCCTGATCCCGGCCTGTTTCTGGTTTGGATCACGCACTAATGTGGTACAAAAATGAAACAGTTAATTAAACCTGGTTCCGATCAATATTTAAGAGGATAACACCGGTTAGGTTTGTGTTAGGCCAGGTGTTTGCAATCATCTGGGTCATACTTTCGCGTTCATCGCACACTTGTTGGCCAGACCCTGGACATTTTCTGCTTTGTATCACGTAGTAATGCGGTTCCACACTGAAGCAGTCAGTTGATCCTGTTTTCGATCAATATTTTAAAGTATAACACCGGTTGGTTCACGTTAAGTTCTGGGTTTTGCCCTCATCTGTCTCATACTTTCGCATTCTTCGCATACCTGTTGGCCTGATCCTGGGCTTTTTCTGGTTTGGATCACGCAGCAATGTGGTATCAGAATGAAACAGTCAATTAAACCTGGTTTCGATGAATATTTTGGATGATAGGTCCGTTTAGGTTTGTGTTAGGTTTGGTATTTGCAATCATCTGGCTCATACTTTCGCATTCTTCGCACACTTGTCCGCCAAATCCTGTGCTTTTTCAGGTTTGTATCACGTAGTAATGCGGTTCCACACTGAAGCAGTCAGTTGATCCTGATTTCGATTAATATTTTAACGGATAACTCCGGTTGGGTCTCGCCTATGACTGGTATAACCAATCATCTGGCCCATACTTTCGCATTTTTCGCATACTTCTTGGCCAGATCCTGGGCTTTTTCTGGTTTGGATCACGTAGTAATATGGTACCAGAATGAAACAGTCAACTAAACCTGGATTCGATCAATATTGACGAGGATAGCACCGTTTATGTTTGTGTTAGGTCTGGTATTTGCAATCATCTGGTGCATACTTTCGCATTTCTCGCATGCTTGTTGGCCAGATCCTGGGCTTTTTCTGGTTTGGATCACGTAGTTATGTGGTACCAGAATGAAACAGTCTACTAATCCTGGATCCGATCAATATTTAAGAGGATAACACCGTTTAGGTTTGTGTTAGGCCTGGTATTTGCTATCATCTGGTGCATACTCTCGCATTTCTCGTATGCTTGTTGGCCAGATCCTGGGCTCTTTCTGGTTGGGATTGTGTAGTAATGTGGTGCCACACTAAACAGTCAATTAAACCTGACCTCGAACAAGAAAAACGCCGATTGGTTCACGTTTTGGTCTGGGGTTTGCCCTCATCTGTCTCATACTTTCAAATTCTTCGCATACCTATTGGCCTGATACTGGGCTTTTCCTGGATTGTATCACGTAGTAATGTGGTACCAGAACGAAACTGTCAATTAAACCTGGATTCGATCAATATTTTAGACGATCACACCGATTAGGTTTGTGTTAGACCTGGTATTTGCAATCATCTTGCTCATACTTTCGCATTTCTCGCATGCTTGTTGGCCAGATCCTGAACTTTTTCTGGTTTGTATCACGTAGTAATGCGGTTCCACACTGAAGCAGTCAGTTGATACTGTTTTCGATCAATATTTTAAAGTATAACACCGGTTAGTTCACGTTTAGGTCTGGGATTTGCACTCATCTGGCTCATACTTTCGCATTTTTCGCATACTTGTTGGCCAGATCCTGGGCTTTTTCTAGTTTGGATCACGTAGAAATATGGTACCAGAATGGAACAGTCAACTAAACCTGGATTCGATCAATACTTTAGAGGATCTCACCAGTTAGGTTTGTGTTAGGCCTGGTATTTGCAATCATCTGCCTCATACTTTCGCATTATTCGCATACTTATCGGCCAGATCCTGGGCTTTTTCTGGTTTGTATCACGTAGTTATGGGGTTCCACACTGAAGCAGTCAGTTGATCGTGATTTCGATCAATATTTTAACGGATAATTCCGGTTGGGTCTCGCTTAGGACTGGTAAATGCAATCATCCTGCTCTTACTTTCGCATTTTTCGCACACTTCTTGGCCAGATCCTGGGCATTTTCTGATTTGGATCACGTAGTAATATGGTACCAGAATGAAACAGTCAACTAAACCTGGATTCGATCAATATTTTAGAGGATCACACCGGTTCGGTTTGTGTTAGGTCTGGTATTTGCAATCATCTGGCTCATACTTTCGCACTCTTCGAATACTTGTTGGCCAGATCCTGGACTTTTTCTGGTTCGGATCTCGTAGTAATATGGAACCAGAATGAAACACTCAAATAAACCTGGATTCGATCAATATTTTAGAGGATCACACCGGTTAGGTTTGTGTTAGGCCTGGTATTTGCAATCGTCTGGCTCATACTTTCGCATTTTTCGCATACTTGTTGGCCAGATCCTGGGATTTTTCTGGTTTGTATCACGTAGTAACGTGGTACCAGAATGAAGCTGTCAATTAAACATGGTTCCGATCAATATTTAAGAGGATAACACCGGCTAGGTTTGTGTTAGGCCAGGTGTTTGCAGTCATCTGGGTCATACTTTCGCGTTCATCGCACACTTGTTGGCCAGATCCTGGACTTTTTCAGGTTTGGATCTCGTAGCAATGTGGTACCACACTGAAACAGTCAATTCAACTTGGTGTCGATCAATATTTTACAGGATAGCACCCTTTAGGTTTGTGTTAAGTCTGGTATTTGCAATCATCTGGCTCATACTTTCGCATTCTTCCCAAACTTGTTGGCCAGATCCTGGGCTTTTTCTGGGTTGGGCCACGTAGTAATGTGGTAGCATACTGAAACCGTCAACTAAACATGGCCCCGATCAATACTTTAAGGGATAACACCGTTTAGGTTTGTGTTAGGCCTGGTATTTGCAATCATCTGGCTCATACTTTCGCACTCTTCGAACACTTGTTGGCCAGATCCTGGACTTTTTCTGGTTCGGATCTCGCAGTAATGTGGTACCACACTGAAACAGTCAATTCAACTTGGTGTCGATCAATATTTTACAGGATAACACCCTTTAGGTTTGTGTTAGGTCTGGTATTTGCATTCATCTGGCTCATACTTTCGCATTCATCGCACACTTGTGGGCCAAATCCTGGTCTTTTTCTGGTTTGGATCTCGTAGTAATGTGGTAGCATACTGAAACAGTCAATTAAACGTGGCCACGATCAATATTTTTAGGGACAACTCCGGCTGGGTCTCGTATAGGTCTGGGATTTGCCCTCATCTGGCTTATACTTTTGCATTCTTCGCACACTTGTTGGCTAGATTCTGGGCTTTCTCAGGTTTGGATCACGTAGTAGTGTGGTACCAGACTGAAACGGCAAATTCAACTTGGTTTCGATCAATATTTAAGAGGACAACACCGTTTAGGTTTGTGTTAGGTCTGGTATTTGCAATCATCTGGCTCATACTTTCGCATTTTTCGCATATTTGTTGGCCAGATCCTGGGATTTTTCTGGTTTGTATCACGTAGTAATGTGGTACCAGAATGAAACTGTCAATTAAACCTGGATTCGATCAATATTTTGGAGGATCACACCGATTAGGTTTGTGTTAGGCCTGGTATTTGCAATCATCTTGCTCATTCTTTCGCATTTCTCGCATGCTTGTTGGCCAGATCCAGGGCTTTTTCTGGTTGGGATTGTGTAGTAATGTGGTACCACACTAAACAGTCAATTAAACCTGACCTGGATCAATATTTTAAAGTATAACACCGGTTAGTTCACGTTTAGGTCTGGGATTTGCACTCATCTGTCTCATACTTTCGCATTCTTCGCATACCTGTTGGCCTGATCCTGGGCTTTTTCTGGTTTGGATCACGCAGCAATGTGGTACCAGAATGGAACAGTCAATTAAACCTGGTTTCGATGAATATTTTGGATGATAGGACCGTTTAGGTTTGTGTTAGGTTTGGTATTTGCAATCATCTGGCTCATACTTTCGCATTCTTCGCACACTTGTTCGCCAAATCCTGTGCTTTTTCAGGTTTGTATGACGTAGTAATGCGGTTCCACACTGAAGCAGTCAGTTGATCCTGATTTCGATTAATATTTTAACGGATAACTCCGGTTGGGTCTCGTCTAGGTCTGGTATTTACCTGCATCTGGCTCATACATTCGCATTCTTCGCCTACTTGTTGGCCAGATCCTGTGTTTCTTTCTGGTTTGGATCACGTAGTAATGTGGTACCAGATTGAAAAAGTCAATTCAACTTGGTTTCGATCAATATTTTAGAGGATCACACCGGTTAGGTTTGTGTGAGGCCTGGTATTTGCAGTCATCAGGCTCATAATTTCGCATTCTTCCCATACTTGTTGGCAAGATCCTGTCTTTCTTTCTGGTTTTGGTCACGCAGTAATGCGGTAACAGGCTGAGACAGCCAATTCAACTTGGTTTCGATCAATATTTAAGAGGATAACACCGTTTAGGTTTGTGTTAGGCCTGGTATTTGGAATCATCTGGCGCATACTTTCTCATTCTTCGCATACCTGTTGGCCTGATCCTGGCCTGTTTCTGGTTTGGATCACGCACTAATGTGGTACAAAAATGAAACAGTTAATTAAACCTGGTTCCGATCAATATTTTAGACGATCACACCGATTAGGTTTGTGTTAGGCCTGGTATTTGCAATCATCTGGCTCATACTTTCGCACTTTTCGTATACTTGTTGGCCAGATCCTGGGATTTTTCTGGTTTGTATCACGTGGTAATGTGGTACCAGAAAGAAACTGTCAATTAAACCTGGATTCGATCAATATTTTGGAGGATCACACCGATTAGGTTTGTGTTAGGCCTGGTATTTGCAATCATCTTGCTCATTCTTTCGCATTTCTCGCATGCTTGTTGGCCAGATCCAGGGCTTTTTCTGGTTGGGATTGTGTAGTAATGTGGTACCACACTAAACAGTCAATTAAACCTGACCTGGATCAATATTTTAAAGTATAACACCGGTTAGTTCATGTTTAGGTCTGAGATTTGCCCTGATCTGGCTCATACTTTCGCATTTCTCGCATGCTTGTTGGCCAGATCCTGGGCTTTTTCTAGTGTGGATCACGTTGTAATAAGTAACCAGAATGAAACAGTCAACTAAACCTGGATTCGATCAATATTTTAGAGGATCACACCGATTAGGTTTGTGTTAGGCCTGGTATTTGAAATCATCTGGCACATACTTTCGCACTCTTCGCATACTTGTTGGCCAGATCCTGGACTTTTTCTGGTTTGGATCTCGTAGTAATGTGGTACCACACTGAAACAGTCAATACAACTTGGTTTCGATCAATATTTTAGAGGATCACACCGATTAGGTTTGTGTTAGGCCTGGTATTTGCAATCATCTGGCTCATATTTTCGCACTCTTCGCATACTTGTTGGCCAGATCCTGGGCTTTTTCTGGTTTGGATCTCGTAGTAATGTGGTACCAGAATGAAACAGTCAATTAAACGTGGCCTCGATCAATATTTTAAAGGATAACTCCGGTTGGGTCTCGTCTAGGTCTGGTATTTACCCGCATCTGGCTCATACATTCGCATTGTTCGCCTACTTGTTGGCCAGATCCTGTGTTTCTTTCTGGTTTGGATCACGTAGTAATGTGGTACCAGATTGAAAAAGTCAATTCAACTTGGTTTCGATCAATATTTTAGAGGATCACACCGGTTAGGTTTGTGTGAGGCCTGGTATTTGCAGTCATCAGGCTCATACTTTCGCATTCTTCCCATACTTGTTGGCCAGATCCTGTCTTTCTTTCTGGTTTGGGTCACGCAGTAATGCGGTAACAGGCTGAAACAGCCAATTCAACTTGGTTTCGATCAATATTTAAGAGGATAACACCGTTTAGGTTTGTGTTAGGCCTGGTATTTGCAATCATCTGGCTCATACTTTCGCATTCCTGGCATACCTGTTGGCCTGATCCTGGCCTGTTTCTGGTTTGGAACACGCACTAATGTGGTACAAAAATGAATAAGTCAATTAAACCTGGTTCCGATCAATATTTAAGAGGATCACACCGATTAGGTTTGTGTTAGACCTGGTATTTGCAATCATCTTGCTCATACTTTCGCATTTCTCGCATGCTTGTTGGCCAGATCCTGGACTTTTTCTGGTTTGTATCACGTAGTAATGCGGTTCCACACTGAAGCAGTCAGTTGATCCTGTTTTCGATCAATATTTTAAAGTATAACACCGGTTGGTTCACGTTTAGGTCTGGGATTTGCACTCATCTGGCTCATACTTTCGCATTTTTCGCATACTTGTTGGCCAGATCCTGGGCTTTTTCTAGTTTGGATCACGTAGAAATATGGTACCAGAATGAAACAGTCAACTAAACCTGGATTCGATCAATATTTTAGAGGATCTCACCAGTTGGGTTTGTGTTAGGCCTGGTATTTGCAATCATCTGGCTCATACTTTCGCATTTTTCGCGAACTTGTTGGCCAGATCCTGGGATTTTTCTGGTTTGTATCACGTAGTAATGTGGTACCAGGATGAAACTGTCAATTAAACCTGGATTCGATCAATATTTTAGAGGATAACACCGGTTGGGTCACGTTTAGGTCTGGGATTTGCACTCATCTGGCTCATACTTTCGCATTTTTCGCATACTTGTTGGCCAGATCCTGGGCTTTTTCTAGTTTGGATCGCGTAGTAATATGGTACCAGAATGAAACAGTCAACTAAACCTGGATTCGATCAATATTTTAGAGGATCACACCGGTTAGGTTTGTGTTAGGCCTGGTATTTGCAATCGTCTGGCTCATACTTTCGCATTTTTCGCATACCTGTTGGACAGATCCTGGGATTTTTCTGGTTTGTATCACGTAGTAATGTGGTACCAGAATGAAACTGTCAATTAAACCTGGATTCGATCAATATTTTAGAGGATAACACCGATTAGGTTTGTGTATGGCCTGGTATTTGCAATCATCTGGCTCATACTTTCGCACTCTTCGCATACTTGTTGGCCAGATCCTGTGTTTTTTTCTGGTTGGTATCACGTAGTAATGGGGTATCAGACTGAAACAGTCTATTCAACTTGGTTTCGATCAATATTTTAGAGGATCTCACCGATTGGGTTTGTGTTAGGCCTGGTATTTGCAATCATCTGGCTCATACTTTCGCACTCTTCGCATACTTGTTGGCCAGATCCTGGACTTTTTTTGGTTCGGATCTCGTAGGAATGTGGTACCACACTGAAACAGTCAATTCAACTTGGTGTCGATCAATATTTTACAGGATAACACCCTTTAGGTTTGTGTTAGGTCTGGTATTTGCAATCATCTGGCTCATACTTTCGCATTCTTCGCACACTTGTTCGCCAAATCCTGTGCTTTTTCAGGTTTGTATGACGTAGTAATGCGGTTCCACACTGAAGCAGTCAGTTGATCCTGATTTCGATTAATATTTTAACGGATAACTCCGGTTGGGTCTCGTCTAGGTCTGGTATTTACCTGCATCTGGCTCATACATTCGCATTCTTCGCCTACTTGTTGGCCAGATCCTGTGTTTCTTTCTGGTTTGGATCACGTAGTAATGTGGTACCAGATTGAAAAAGTCAATTCAACTTGGTTTCGATCAATATTTTAGAGGATCACACCGGTTAGGTTTGTGTGAGGCCTGGTATTTGCAGTCATCAGGCTCATAATTTCGCATTCTTCCCATACTTGTTGGCAAGATCCTGTCTTTCTTTCTGGTTTTGGTCACGCAGTAATGCGGTAACAGGCTGAGACAGCCAATTCAACTTGGTTTCGATCAATATTTAAGAGGATAACACCGTTTAGGTTTGTGTTAGGCCTGGTATTTGGAATCATCTGGCGCATACTTTCTCATTCTTCGCATACCTGTTGGCCTGATCCTGGCCTGTTTCTGGTTTGGATCACGCACTAATGTGGTACAAAAATGAAACAGTTAATTAAACCTGGTTCCGATCAATATTTTAGACGATCACACCGATTAGGTTTGTGTTAGGCCTGGTATTTGCAATCATCTGGCTCATACTTTCGCACTTTTCGTATACTTGTTGGCCAGATCCTGGGATTTTTCTGGTTTGTATCACGTGGTAATGTGGTACCAGAAAGAAACTGTCAATTAAACCTGGATTCGATCAATATTTTGGAGGATCACACCGATTAGGTTTGTGTTAGGCCTGGTATTTGCAATCATCTTGCTCATTCTTTCGCATTTCTCGCATGCTTGTTGGCCAGATCCAGGGCTTTTTCTGGTTGGGATTGTGTAGTAATGTGGTACCACACTAAACAGTCAATTAAACCTGACCTGGATCAATATTTTAAAGTATAACACCGGTTAGTTCATGTTTAGGTCTGAGATTTGCCCTGATCTGGCTCATACTTTCGCATTTCTCGCATGCTTGTTGGCCAGATCCTGGGCTTTTTCTAGTGTGGATCACGTTGTAATAAGTTACCAGAATGAAACAGTCAACTAAACCTGGATTCGATCAATATTTTAGAGGATCACACCGATTAGGTTTGTGTTAGGCCTGGTATTTGAAATCATCTGGCACATACTTTCGCACTCTTCGCATACTTGTTGGCCAGATCCTGGACTTTTTCTGGTTTGGATCTCGTAGTAATGTGGTACCACACTGAAACAGTCAATACAACTTGGTTTCGATCAATATTTTAGAGGATCACACCGATTAGGTTTGTGTTAGGCCTGGTATTTGCAATCATCTGGCTCATATTTTCGCACTCTTCGCATACTTGTTGGCCAGATCCTGGGCTTTTTCTGGTTTGGATCTCGTAGTAATGTGGTACCAGAATGAAACAGTCAATTAAACGTGGCCTCGATCAATATTTTAAAGGATAACTCCGGTTGGGTCTCGTCTAGGTCTGGTATTTACCCGCATCTGGCTCATACATTCGCATTGTTCGCCTACTTGTTGGCCAGATCCTGTGTTTCTTTCTGGTTTGGATCACGTAGTAATGTGGTACCAGATTGAAAAAGTCAATTCAACTTGGTTTCGATCAATATTTTAGAGGATCACACCGGTTAGGTTTGTGTGAGGCCTGGTATTTGCAGTCATCAGGCTCATACTTTCGCATTCTTCCCATACTTGTTGGCCAGATCCTGTCTTTCTTTCTGGTTTGGGTCACGCAGTAATGCGGTAACAGGCTGAAACAGCCAATTCAACTTGGTTTCGATCAATATTTAAGAGGATAACACCGTTTAGGTTTGTGTTAGGCCTGGTATTTGCAATCATCTGGCTCATACTTTCGCATTCCTGGCATACCTGTTGGCCTGATCCTGGCCTGTTTCTGGTTTGGAACACGCACTAATGTGGTACAAAAATGTATAAGTCAATTAAACCTGGTTCCGATCAATATTTAAGAGGATCACACCGATTAGGTTTGTGTTAGACCTGGTATTTGCAATCATCTTGCTCATACTTTCGCATTTCTCGCATGCTTGTTGGCCAGATCCTGGACTTTTTCTGGTTTGTATCACGTAGTAATGCGGTTCCACACTGAAGCAGTCAGTTGATCCTGTTTTCGATCAATATTTTAAAGTATAACACCGGTTGGTTCACGTTTAGGTCTGGGATTTGCACTCATCTGGCTCATACTTTCGCATTTTTCGCATACTTGTTGGCCAGATCCTGGGCTTTTTCTAGTTTGGATCACGTAGAAATATGGTACCAGAATGAAACAGTCAACTAAACCTGGATTCGATCAATATTTTAGAGGATCTCACCAGTTGGGTTTGTGTTAGGCCTGGTATTTGCAATCATCTGGCTCATACTTTCGCATTTTTCGCGAACTTGTTGGCCAGATCCTGGGATTTTTCTGGTTTGTATCACGTAGTAATGTGGTACCAGGATGAAACTGTCAATTAAACCTGGATTCGATCAATATTTTAGAGGATAACACCGGTTGGGTCACGTTTAGGTCTGGGATTTGCACTCATCTGGCTCATACTTTCGCATTTTTCGCATACTTGTTGGCCAGATCCTGGGCTTTTTCTAGTTTGGATCGCGTAGTAATATGGTACCAGAATGAAACAGTCAACTAAACCTGGATTCGATCAATATTTTAGAGGATCACACCGGTTAGGTTTGTGTTAGGCCTGGTATTTGCAATCGTCTGGCTCATACTTTCGCATTTTTCGCATACCTGTTGGACAGATCCTGGGATTTTTCTGGTTTGTATCACGTAGTAATGTGGTACCAGAATGAAACTGTCAATTAAACCTGGATTCGATCAATATTTTAGAGGATAACACCGATTAGGTTTGTGTATGGCCTGGTATTTGCAATCATCTGGCTCATACTTTCGCACTCTTCGCATACTTGTTGGCCAGATCCTGTGTTTTTTTCTGGTTGGTATCACGTAGTAATGGGGTATCAGACTGAAACAGTCTATTCAACTTGGTTTCGATCAATATTTTAGAGGATAACACCTTTTAGGTTTGTGTTAGGTCTGGTATTTGCAATCATCTGCCTCATACTTTCGCATTATTCGCACACTTATCGGCCAGATCCTGGGCTTTTTCTGGTTTGTATCACGTAGTAATGCGGTTCCACACTGAAGCTGTCAGTTGATCGTGATTTCGATCAATATTTTAACGGATAACTCCGGTTGGGTCTCGCTTAGGACTGGTAAATGCAATCATCCTGCTCTTACTTTCGCATTTTTCGCACACTTCTTGGCCAGATCCTGGGCATTTTCTGATTTGGATCACGTAGTAATATGGTACCAGAATGAAACAGTCAACTAAACCTGGATTCGATCAATATTTTAGAGGATCACACCGGTTAGGTTTGTGTTAGGCCTGGTATTTGCAATCGTCTGGCTCATACTTTCGCATTTTTCGCATACTTGTTGGCCAGATCCTGGGATTTTTCTGGTTTGTATCACGTAGTAACGTGGTACCAGAATGAAGCTGTCAATTAAACCTGGATTCGAACAATATTTTAGAGGATCTCACCGATTGGGTTTGTGTTAGGCCTGGTATTTGCAATCATCTGGCTCATACTTTCGCACTCTTCGCATACTTGTTGGCCAGATCCTGGACTTTTTTTGGTTCGGATCTCGTAGGAATGTGGTACCACACTGAAACAGTCAATTCAACTTGGTGTCGATCAATATTTTACAGGATAACACCCTTTAGGTTTGTGTTAGGTCTGGTATTTGCAATCATCTGGCTCATACTTTCGCATTCTTCCCAAACTTGTTGGCCAGATCCTGGGCTTTTTCTGGTTTGGACCACGTAGTAATGTGGTACCAGAATGAAACTGTCAACTAAACCTGGATTCGATCAATATTTTAGGGGATCGCACCGGATAGGTTTGTGATAGGCCTGGTGTTTGCAATCATCTGGCTCATACTTTCGCATTCATCGCAAACTTGTTGGCCAGATCCTGGTCTTTTTCTGGTTTGCATCTCGTAGTAATGTGGTAGCATACTTGTTTAAATATGTTAAAAAATTATTTAAAATCGCGTTAGTCTGAAAATATTAAATTCTCGGCTGCGATTCCCGTATCCGTTTGTGTACGTGACACTGCGGAAGGTTAAGCGTTCGTCAGGTTCGTTGAACGTTCGGACGATTTAAAACCGCGGCCGTTTACGTGTTTTTGTACGCCGACCTCACGCGAAGATTCGCTTCACACCGGTTTAAACGGTATCGTGACGTCAGCGTCGAGAGAGAGAACCGTATGATATATTGAAAAGAGATCGACAGCTGAATTCGGCAGCGCCGCGTCGCGACGACAAGGTGCGACCGAGTCTTCGTCTGTCGATCCGCGACGATATTCGTAATTATTCACGAGCCGACTGCCAACGGGAGCGGATCCCAGAAGATCTCGCTCCTCAAGTACGGACTCGCATATAACATTTGGACTTGTTTAACAAAGAATTCTCTCCGTTGCTGCGGTTAGAGTTTCCCAGAACAATCTACCTGCGAGAAAAGGGAGGTCGTCATACACGCTGCGCGTGGCGCGACCGCCTTTGCTAGGAAGGATTGTACGTTGCAGTCGTTGCCGCGACCGCGACGTAAGGGACTCAGGGTGCACCCACCCAGAATCCCTTTAAAGCTATACGGCTTTGGAGCCTCCCAAAGGTCATACCGTTGAATCGGTACCGCCTCGTGGAGTGCTCTTCGTGCAAAGGTCGCCAAAAAAAACCCTCTCCAAAAACCCGTCGGTGTACGAGTCGACCGTACACCCTACGGAGGAGTTCGGGTTCAAGGTCGCCTCACCTTCCGTCACGCCGCCTACCAAATACGGTCCCCGTGCAACACGGTCGCCGGGTAGGCTTTATAGTGCGGTTGGACCCGCGAGGGATTTTTTGCAAAAGACACTTTACTGTCACGGTCCCCGGTAGAAACGGTCGCCGTGCAGTAATTTTACAGTGTCGCAGGAAATCTCCTCGCACGACGTTCCTACGTCACCCGCACGGAGAGCGTGCTCACGGGATCCACCCATTTGGAGCTTTACGACCTCTATTTGGTGACCCGTCCGTGGCTAAGTCGCCCCCGACAGATACGAGTGAATTCTCTTCTGTTCAGGGCAAAAGTATCGCTGATAATTTCAATAAATAATTATCAGCGTACAAGTACAAATTTACAGTCCACTGATTCACGTTAAACGACAGCTGATTCCCCCCTCCCTGCGCACCGCTGGTCGCTAGGAGAGCGAGGCGAGCAGCTGACGAGCGTGTTTACGATACGTGTACGCACGTATTTAATCTGAACAAACCTTTGTTACAGCAACCAAGGTCCATCCCAACCGGAGCAACGCCGGTGAAGCCACACCCCTGGCTGGATTAAAAAAAATAATTCTTTTTTTTGTAATTTATATTTTTTATTTTTTTTCATTTTTTTTTTGTTAAATTTAAATAAACGGCTTGTCGCTTCGCGACAAGTGAAAATTACAAACTAAAAACTTCTCAATCACTCTCCCTAGTATTTCCCTCGTCCGGACCCCGGTTAGAACCCTTAGTTTCTAACAAACGTACTGAAACCGTCAACTAAACATGGCTCCGATCAATACTTTAAGGGATAACACCGTTTAGGTTTGTGTTAGGCCTGATCTTTGCAATCATCTGGCTCACACTTTCGCACTCTTCGAATACTTGTTGGCCAGATCCTGGACTTTTTCTGGTTCGGATCTCGTAGTAATGTGGTACCACACTGAAACAGTCAATTCAACTTGGTGTCGATCAATATTTTACAGGATAACACCCTTTAGGTTTGTGTTAGGTCTGGTATTTGCATTCATCTGGCTCATACTTTCGCATTCATCGCACACTTGTGGGCCAAATCCTGGTCTTTCTCTGATTTGGATCTCGTAGTAATGTGGTAGCATACTGAAACAGCCAATTAAACGTGGCCACGATCAATATTTTTAGGGACAACTCCGGCTGGGTCTCGTTTAGGTCTGGGATTTGCCCTCATCTGGCTTATACTTTTGCATTCTTCGCACACCTCTTGGTTAGATTCTGGGCTTTCTCAGGTTTGGATCACGTAGTAGTGTGGTACCAGACTGAAACAGCCAATTCAACTTCGTTTCGATCAATATTTAAGAGGACAACACCGTTTAGGTTTGTGTTAGGCCTGGTATTTGCAATCATCTGGCTCATACTTTCGCACTCTTCGCATACTTGTTGGCCAGATCCTGGACTTTTTCTGGTTCGGATCTCGTAGTAATGTGGTACCACACTGAAACAGTCAATTCAACTTGGTGTCGATCAATATTTTACAGAATAACAACGTTTAGGTTTGTGTTAGGTCTGGTATTTGCAATCATCTGGCTCATACATTCGCGTTCTTCGCACACTTGTTGGCCAGATCCTGGGCTTTTTCTGGTTTGGATCACATTGTAGTGTGGTTCCAGACAGAAGCAGCCAATTCAACTTGGTTTCGATCAATATTTAAGAGGATAACACCGTTTAGGTTTGTGTTAGGCCTGGTATTTCCAATCATCTGGCTCAAACTTTCGCATTCTTCGCATACTTGTTGGCCAGATCCTGTGTTTCTTTCTGGTTTGGATCACGTAGTAATGTGGTACCAGATTGAAAAAGTCAGTTCAACTTGGTTTCGACCAATATTTTAGAGGCTAACACCGTTTAGGTTTGTGCTAGGTCTTGTATTTGCTACCATCTGGCTCATACTTTCGCATTCTTCGCATACTTGTTGGCCAGATCCTGGGCCTTTTCTGGTTTGGATCACGTAGTAATTTGGTACCAGAATGAGACGTCAATTAAACCTGGATTCGATGAATATTTTAGAGGATCACAACGGTTAGGTTTGTGTTAGGCCTGGTACTTGCAATCATCTGCCTCATACTTTCGCACTCTTCGCATACTTGTTTGCCAGCTCCTGTGTTTTTCTCTGGTTGGGATCACGTAGTAATGTGGTACCAGGCTGAAACAGTCAATTCAACTTGGTTTCGATCAATACTTTAGTGGATACCACCCTTTAGGTTTGTGTTAGGTCTGGTATTTGCAATCATCAGGCTCATACTTTCGCATTTCTCGCATGCTTGTTGGCCAGATCCTGGGCTCTTTCTGGTTTGGATCACGTAGTAATGTGGTGCCACACTGAAACAGTAAGTTAGTCCTGGTCTCGATCAATATTTAAAAGTATAACTCCGATTGGGTCTCGTTTAGGTCTGGGATTTGCCCTCATCTGTCTCATACTTTCGCATTTCTCGCATGCTTGTTGGCCAGATCCTGGGCTTTTTCTGGTTTGGATCACGTAGTAATGCGGTACCCCACCGAAACAGTCAACTAAACCTGGTTGCGATTAATATTTTAGAGGATAACGCCGGTTATGTCTCGGTTAGGTCTGGCATTTGCCCTCATCTGGCTCGTACTTGCGCATTTCTCGCATACTTGTTGGCCAGATCCTGAGTTTTTTCTGGTTTGGATCCCGTAGTAATGTGGTACCACACTGAAACAGTCAATAGAAGCTGGTTCCGATTAGTATTTTAGAGGATTACGCTGGTTATGTCTGGGTTAGTTCTGGCATTTGCAATCATCTGGCTCATACTTTCGCGTTTTTCGCATACTAGTTGGCCAGATCCTGGGTTTTTTCAGGTTTGGATCCCGTAGTAATGTGGTTTCACACCGAAACAGTCAATCAAACCTGGTTGCGATTAATATTTTAGAGGACAACGCCGGTTATGTCTGGGTCAGGTCTGGTATTTGCCCGCTTCTGGCTCGTAGTTTCGCATTTTTTGCACACTTGTTGGCCAGATCCTGGCCTTTTTCTGGTTTGGATCACGTAGTAATGCGGTACCACACCGAAACAGTCAACTAAACCTGGTTGCGATTAATATTTTAGAGGACAACGCCGGTTATGTCTGGGTCAGGTCTGGTATTTGCCCGCTTCTGGCTCGTAGTTTCGCATTTTTCGCTTATTTGTTGGCCAGATCTCGGGTTTTTTGTGGTTTGGATCCAGTCGTAATGTGGTTCCACACCGAAACAGTCAGTTAAACCTGGTTGCGATTAATATTTTAGAGGATAACGCCGGTTATGTCTAGGTTAGGTCTGGTATTTGCAATCATCTGGCTCATACTTTCGCGTTTTTCGCACACTTGTTGGCCAGATCCTGGCCTGATTCTGGTTCGGATCACGTAGTAATGTGGCACCACACTGAGACAGTCAATAGAAGCTGGTTCCGATTAGTATTTTAGAGGATTACGCTGGTTATGTCTGGGTTAGTTCTGGCATTTGCAATCATCTGGCTCATACTTTCGCGTTTTTCGCATACTAGTTGGCCAGATCCTGGGTTTTTCAGGTTTGGATCCCGTAGTAATGTGGTTTCACACCGAAACAGTCAATCAAACCTGGTTGCGATTAATATTTTAGAGGATAACGCCGGTTATGTCTGGGTTAGGTCTGGTATTTGCCCTCATCTGGCTCGTACTTTCGCATTTTTCGCTTACCTGCTGGCCAGATCCTGGCATTTTCTGGCTTGGACCACGTAGTAAAGTGGTACCACACTGAAACAGTCAATTAAACCTGGTTCCGATTAATATTTTAGAGGATAACGCCGGTTATGTCTCGGTTAGGTCTGGGATTTGCCCTCATCTGGCTCGTAGTTTCGCGTTTTTCGCATACTTCTTGGCCAGATCCTGGCCTTTTTCTGGTATGGATCACGTAGTAATGTGGTACCACACTGAAACAGTCAATAGAAGCTGGTTCCGATGAGTATTTTAGAGGATAACGCTGGTTATGTCTGGGTTAGTTCTGGTAATTGCTATCATCTGGCACATACTTTCGCGTTTTTCGCATACTTGTTGGCCAGATCCTGGGTTTTTTCTGATTTGGATCTCGTAGTAATGATGTTCCACACCGAAACAGTCAATTAAACTGGTTGCGATTAATATTTTAGAGGATAACTCCGGTTATGTCTCGGTTAGGTCTGGGAGTTGCCCTCATCTTGCTTGTACTTTCGCAATTTTCGCATACTTGTTGGCCAGATCCTGGGCTTTTTCTGGTTAGTATCACGTAGTAATGTCGGGCCACACCGAAACAGTCAACTAAACCTGGTTGCGAATATTATTTTAGAGGATAACGCCGGTTATGTATGGGTTAGTTCTGGTATTTGCTATCATCTGGCACATACTTTCGCGTTTTTCGCATACTTGTTGGCCAGATCCTAGCCTTTTTCTGGTCTGGATCACGTAGTAATGCGGTACCACACCGAAACAGTCTGTAGAAGCTGGTTCCGATTAGTAGTTTACATGATAACGCCGGTTATGTCGCGGTTAGGTCTGGGATTTGCCCTCATCTGGCTCGTACTTTCGCACTTTTCGCATACTTGTTGGCCAGATCCTGGCCTTTTTCAGGCTTGGACCACGTAGTAATGTGGTACCACACTGAAACAGTCAATTAAACCTTGTTGCGAATAATATTTTAGAGGATAAAGCTGGTTATGTCTGTGTTAGTTCTGGTATTTGCAATTATCCGCCTCATACTTTCGCGTTTTTCGCACACTTGTTGGCCAGATCCTGGCGTTTTTCTGGTTTGGATCAGGTAGTAATGTGGTAACACACTGAAACAGTCAATAGAAGCTGGTTCCGATGAGTATTTTAGAGGATAACGCTGGTTATGTCTGGGTTAGTTCTGGTAATTGCTATCATCTGGCACATACTTTCGCGTTTTTCGCATACTTGTTGGCCAGATCCTGGGTTTTTTCTGATTTGGATCTCGTAGTAATGATGTTCCACACCGAAACAGTCAATTAAACTGGTTGCGATTAATATTTTAGAGGATAACTCCGGTTATGTCTCGGTTAGGTCTGGGAGTTGCCCTCATCTTGCTTGTACTTTCGCAATTTTCGCATACTTGTTGGCCAGATCCTGGGCTTTTTCTGGTTAGTATCACGTAGTAATGTGGTACCACACTGTCAATCAAAGCTGGTTTCGATTAGTATTTTAGAGAATAACGCAGGTTATGTCTGGGTTATTTCTGGTATTTCCAACCATCTGCCTCATACTTTCGCATTTTTCGCATACTTGTTGGCCAGATCCTGGCCTTTTTCTGGTTTGGATCACGTAGTAATGCGGTACCATACCGAAACAGTCAATTAAACCTGGTTGCAATTAATATTTTAGAGGATAACGCCGGTTATGTCTCGGTTAGGTCTGGGATTTGCCCTCATTTGGCTCGTACTTTCGCACTTTTCGCTGACTTGTAGGCCAGATCCTTGCCCTTTTCTGGCTTGTACCACGTAGTAATGTGGTACCACACTGAAACAGTCAATTAATCCTGGTTGCGATTAATATTTTAGAGGACAACACCGGTTATGTCTGGGTCAGCTCTGGTATTTGCCTTCATCTGGCTCGTACTTTCGCATTTTTTGCATACTTGTTGGCCAGATCCTGGCCTTTTTCTGGATTGGATCACGTAGTAATGTGGTACCACACCGAAACACACAATTAAACCTGTTTGCGATTAATATTTTAGAGGATGACGCCGGTTATGTCTCGGTTAGGTCTGGGAGTTGCCCTCATCTTGCTTGTACTTTCGCAATTTTCGCATACTTGTTGGCCAGATCCTGGGCTTTTTCTGGTTTGGATCACGTAGAAATGTGGTACCACACTGAAACAGTCAATAGAAGCTGTTTCCGAGTAGTATTTTAAAGGATTACGCAGGTTATGTCAGGGTTATTTCTGGTAGTTGCAATCATCACCGAAACAGTCAATTAAACCTGGTTGCGATTAATATTTTAGAGGATAACGCCGGTTATGTCTCGGTTAGGTCTGGGATTTGCCCTCATCTGGCTCGTACTTTGGTATTTTTCGCATACTTGTTGACCAGATCTTGGGCTTTTTCTGATTTGGATCACGTAGCAATGTGGTTCCACACTGAAACAGTCAATAAAAGCTGGTTCCGATTAGTATTTTACATGATAACGCTGGTTATGTCTGGATTAGTTCTGGTATTTGCCCTCATCTGGCTCGTACTTTCGCATTTTTCACATACTTTTTGGCATGATCCTGGCCTTTTTCTGGCTTGGACCACGTAGTAATGTCGGGCCACACCGAAACAGTCAACTAAACCTGGTTGCGAATATTATTTTAGAGGATAACGCCGGTTATGTATGGGTTAGTTCTGGTATTTGCTATCATCTGGCACATACTTTCGCGTTTTTCGCATACTTGTTGGCCAGATCCTAGCCTTTTTCTGGTCTGGATCACGTAGTAATGCGGTACCACACCGAAACAGTCTGTAGAAGCTGGTTCCGATTAGTAGTTTACATGATAACGCCGGTTATGTCGCGGTTAGGTCTGGGATTTGCCCTCATCTGGCTCGTACTTTCGCACTTTTCGCATACTTGTTGGCCAGATCCTGGCCTTTTTCAGGCTTGGACCACGTAGTAATGTGGTACCACACTGAAACAGTCAATTAAACCTTGTTGCGAATAATATTTTAGAGGATAAAGCTGGTTATGTCTGTGTTAGTTCTGGTATTTGCAATTATCCGCCTCATACTTTCGCGTTTTTCGCACACTTGTTGGCCAGATCCTGGCGTTTTTCTGGTTTGGATCAGGTAGTAATGTGGTAACACACTGAAACAGTCAATAGAAGCTGGTTCCGATGAGTATTTTAGAGGATAACGCTGGTTATGTCTGGGTTAGTTCTGGTAATTGCTATCATCTGGCACATACTTTCGCGTTTTTCGCATACTTGTTGGCCAGATCCTGGGTTTTTTCTGATTTGGATCTCGTAGTAATGATGTTCCACACCGAAACAGTCAATTAAACTGGTTGCGATTAATATTTTAGAGGATAACTCCGGTTATGTCTCGGTTAGGTCTGGGAGTTGCCCTCATCTTGCTTGTACTTTCGCAATTTTCGCATACTTGTTGGCCAGATCCTGGGCTTTTTCTGGTTAGTATCACGTAGTAATGTGGTACCACACTGTCAATCAAAGCTGGTTTCGATTAGTATTTTAGAGAATAACGCAGGTTATGTCTGGGTTATTTCTGGTATTTCCAACCATCTGCCTCATACTTTCGCATTTTTCGCATACTTGTTGGCCAGATCCTGGCCTTTTTCTGGTTTGGATCACGTAGTAATGCGGTACCATACCGAAACAGTCAATTAAACCTGGTTGCAATTAATATTTTAGAGGATAACGCCGGTTATGTCTCGGTTAGGTCTGGGATTTGCCCTCATTTGGCTCGTACTTTCGCACTTTTCGCTGACTTGTAGGCCAGATCCTTGCCCTTTTCTGGCTTGTACCACGTAGTAATGTGGTACCACACTGAAACAGTCAATTAATCCTGGTTGCGATTAATATTTTAGAGGACAACACCGGTTATGCCTGGGTCAGCTCTGGTATTTGCCTTCATCTGGCTCGTACTTTCGCATTTTTTGCATACTTGTTGGCCAGATCCTGGCCTTTTTCTGGATTGGATCACGTAGTAATGTGGTACCACACCGAAACACACAATTAAACCTGTTTGCGATTAATATTTTAGAGGATGACGCCGGTTATGTCTCGGTTAGGTCTGGGAGTTGCCCTCATCTTGCTTGTACTTTCGCAATTTTCGCATACTTGTTGGCCAGATCCTGGGCTTTTTCTGGTTTGGATCACGTAGAAATGTGGTACCACACTGAAACAGTCAATAGAAGCTGGTTCCGATTAGTATTTTAGAGGATAACGCTGGTTATGTCTGGGTTAGTTCTGGTATTTGCAATCATCTGACTCGTACTTTCGCGTTTTTCGCATACTACTTGGCCAGATCCTGGCCTTTTACTGGTTTGGATCACGTAGAAATGTGGTACCACACTGAAACAGTCAATAGAAGCCGTTCCGATTAGTATTTTAGAGGATAACGCTGGTAATGTCTGGGTTAATTCTGCTATTTGCAATCATCTGGCTCATACTTTCACGCTTTTCGCATACTTGTTTGCCAGATCCTGGGTTTTTTCAGGTTTGGATCACGTAGTAACGCGGTACCACACCGAAACGGTCAATTAATCCTGGTTGCGATTAATATTTTAGAGGATAACGCCGGTTATGTCTCGGTTAGGTCTGGGATTTGCCCTCATCTGGCTCGTACCTTCGCACTTTTCGCATACTTGTTGGCCAGATCCTGGGCTTTTTCTGGCTTGGATCACGTAGTAATGTGGTTCCACACTGTCAATAAAAGCTGGTTCCGATTAGTATTTTAGAGGATAACGCAGGTTATGTCTGGGTTATTTCTGGTATTTGCAATCATCTGGCTCATACTTTCGCGTTTTTCGCATACTTGTTGGGAAGATCCTAGCCTTTTTCTGGTCTGGATCCCGTCGTAATGTGGTTCCACACCGAAACTGCCAATTAAACCTGGTTGCGATTAATATTTTAGAGGATAACTCCGGTTATGTCTGGGTTAGTTCTGGTATTTCCAACCATCTGGCTCATACTTTCGCATTTTTCGCTTACTTGTAGGCCAGATCCTGGCCTTTTTCTGGTTTGGATCACGTAGTAATGTGGTACCACACTGAAACAGTCTATAGAAGCTGATTCCGATTAGTATTTTAGAGGATAACGCTGGTTATGGCTGGGTTAGGTCTGGGATTTGCCCACATCTGGCTCGTACTTTCGCATTTTTCGCTTACCTGCTGGCCAGATCCTGGCCTTTTTCTGGCTTAGACCACGTAGTAAAGTGGTACCACACTCAAACAGTCAATTAAACCTGGTTGCGATTAATATTATAGAGGATAACGCCGGTTATGTCTCGGTTAGGTCTGGGAGTTGCCCTCATCTTGCTTGTACTTTCGCAATTTTCGCATACTTGTTGGCCAGATCCTGGGCTTTTTCTTGTTAGTATCACGTAGTAATGTGGTACCACACAGTCAATCAAAGCTGGTTTCGATTAGTATTTTAGAGAATAACGCAGGTTATGTCTGGGTTATTTCTGGTATTTCCAACCATCTGCCTCATACTTTCGCATTTTTCGCATACTTGTTGGCCAGATCCTGGCCTTTTTCTGGTTTGGATCACGTAGTAACGCGGTACCACACCGAAACGATCAATTAATCCTGGTTGCGATTAATATTTTAGAGGATAACGACGCTTATGTCTCGATTAGGTCTGGCATTTGACCTCATCTGGCTCGTACTTTCGCATTTTTCGCATACTTGTTGGCCAGATTCTGGCCTTTTTCTGGTTTGGAACACGTTGTAACGCGGTACCACACCGAAACGGTCTATTAATCCTGGTTGCGATTAATATTTTAGAGGACAGCGCCGGTTATGTCTGGGTCAGTTCTGGTATTTGCCCTCATCTGGCTCGTACTTTCGCATTTTTTGCATACTTGTTGGCCAGATCCTGGCCTTTTTCTGGTTTGGATCACGTAGTAATGCGGTACCATACCGAAACAGTCAATTAAACCTGGTTGCAATTAATATTTTAGAGGATAACGCCGGTTATGTCTCGGTTAGGTCTGGGATTTGCCCTCATCTGGCTCGTACTTTCGCACTTTTCGCTGACTTGTAGGCCAGATCCTTGCCCTTTTCTGGCTTGTACCACGTAGTAATGTGGTACCACACTGAAACAGTCAATTAATCCTGGTTGCGATTAATATTTTAGAGGACAACGCCGGTTATGTCTGGGTCAGCTCTGGTATTTGCCTTCATCTGGCTCGTACTTTCGCATTTTTTGCATACTTGTTGGCCAGATCCTGGCCTTTTTCTGGATTGGATCACGTAGTAATGTGGTACCACACCGAAACACACAATTAAACCTGTTTGCGATTAATATTTTAGAGGATGACGCCGGTTATGGCTCGGTTAGGTCTGGGAGTTGCCCTCATCTTGCTTGTACTTTCGCAATTTTCGCATACTTGTTGGCCAGATCCTGGGCTTTTTCTGGTTAGTATCACGTAGTAATGTGGTACCACACTGTCAATCAAAGCTGGTTTCGATTAGTATTTTAGAGAATAACGCAGGTTATGTCTGGGTTATTTCTGGTATTTCCAACCATCTGCCTCATACTTTCGCATTTTTCGCATACTTGTTGGCCAGATCCTGGCCTTTTTCTGGTTTGGATCACGTAGTAATGCGGTACCATACCGAAACAGTCAATTAAACCTGGTCGCAATTAATATTTTAGAGGATAACGCCGGTTATGTCTCGGTTAGGTCTGGGATTTGCCCTCATCTGGCTCGTACTTTCGCACCTTTCGCTGACTTGTAGGCCAGATCCTTGCCCTTTTCTGGCTTGTACCACGTAGTAATGTGGTACCACACTGAAACAGTCAATTAATCCTGGTTGCGATTAATATTTTAGAGGACAACGCCGGTTATGTCTGGGTCAGTTCTGGTATTTGCCCTCATCTGGCTCGTACTTTCGCATTTTTTGCATACTTGTTGGCCAGATCCTGGCCTTTTTCTGGTTTGGATCACGTAGTAATGCGGTACCATACCGAAACAGTCAATTAAACCTGGTTGCAATTATTATTTTAGAGGATGTCGCCGTTTATGTCTCGGTTATGTCTGGGATTTGCCCTCATCTGGCTCGTACTTTCGCATTTATCGAATACTTGTTGGCCAGTTGCTGGCCTTTTTCTGGCTTGGACCACGTAGCAACGTGGTACCACACTGAAACAGTCAAATAAAACTGGTTGCGATTAATATTTTAGAGGATAACGCCGTTATGTCACGGTTAGGTCTGGTATTTGCACTCATCTGGCTCGTACTTTCGCATTTTTCGCTTATTTGTTGGCCAGATCTCGGGTTTTTTGTGGTTTGGATCCAGTCGTAATGTGGTTCCACACCGAAACAGTCAGTTAAACCTGGTTGCGATTAATATTTTAGAGGATAACGCCGGTTATGTCTCGGTTAGGTCTGGGATTTGCCCTCATCTGGCTCGTACTTTCGCATTTATCGAATACTTGTTGGCCAGTTGCTGGCCTTTTTCTGGCTTGGACCACGTAGTAATGTGGTACCACACTGAAACAGTCAAATAAAACTGGTTGCGATTAATATTTTAGAGGATAACGCCGTTATGTCACGGTTAGGTCTGGTATTTGCACTCATCTGGCTCGTACTTTCGCATTTTTCGCTTATTTGTTGGCCAGATCTCGGGTTTTTTGTGGTTTGGATCCAGTCGTAATGTGGTTCCACACCGAAACAGTCAGTTAAACCTGGTTGCGATTAATATTTTAGAGGATAACGCCGGTTATGCCTAGGTTAGGTCTGGTATTTGCAATCATCTGGCTCATACTTTCGCGTTTTTCGCACACTTGTTGGCCAGATCCTGGCCTTTTCCTGGTTCGGATCACGTAGTAATGTGGTACCACACTGATACAGTCAATAGAAGCTGGTTCCGATTAGTATTTTAGAGGATAACGCAGGTTATGTCTGGGTTATTTCTGGTATTTGCAATCATCTGGTTCATACTTTCGCGTTTTTCGCGTACTTGTAGGCAAGATCCTAGCCTTTTTCTGGTCTGGATCCCGTCGTAATGCGGTACCATACCGAAACAGTCAATTAAACTGGCTGCGATTGATATTTTAGAGAATAAGTCCGGTGATGTCTGGGTTAGGTCTGGTATTTGCCCTCATCTGGCTCGTACTTTCGCATTTTTCGCTTACCTGCTGGCCAGATCCTGGCATTTTCTGGCTTGGACCACGTAGTAAAGTGGTACCACACTGAAACAGTCAATTGAACCTTGTTGCGATTAATATTTTAGAGGATAAAGCCGGTTATGTCTGGGTTAGTTCTGGTATTTCCAACCATCTGGCTCATACTTTCGCATTTTTCGCTTACTTGTTGGCCAGATCCTGGCCTTTTTCTGGTCTGGATCACGTAGTACTGTGGTACCACACTGAAACAGTCAGTAGAAGCTGGTTCCGATTAGTAGTTTACAGGATAACGTTGGTTATGTCTGGGTTAGGTCTGGTATTTGCCCTCACCTGGCTCGTACTTTCGCATTTTTCGCTTACTTGTAGGCCAGATCCTGGCCTTTTTCTGGTTTGGATCACGTAGTAATGTGGTACCACACTGAAACAGTCTATAGAAGCTGATTCCGATTAGTATTTTAGAGGATAACGCTGGTTATGGCTGGGTTAGGTCTGGGATTTGCCCACATCTGGCTCGTACTTTCGCATTTTTCGCTTACCTGCTGGCCAGATCCTGGCCTTTTTCTGGCTTAGACCACGTAGTAAAGTGGTACCACACTCAAACAGTCAATTAAACCTGGTTGCGATTAATATTATAGAGGATAACGCCGGTTATGTCTCGGTTAGGTCTGGGAGTTGCCCTCATCTTGCTTGTACTTTCGCAATTTTCGCATACTTGTTGGCCAGATCCTGGGCTTTTTCTTGTTAGTATCACGTAGTAATGTGGTACCACACTGTCAATCAAAGCTGGTTTCGATTAGTATTTTAGAGAATAACGCAGGTTATGTCTGGGTTATTTCTGGTATTTCCAACCATCTGCCTCATACTTTCGCATTTTTCGCATACTTGTTGGCCAGATCCTGGCCTTTTTCTGGTTTGGATCACGTAGTAACGCGGTACCACACCGAAACGATCAATTAATCCTGGTTGCGATTAATATTTTAGAGGATAACGACGCTTATGTCTCGATTAGGTCTGGCATTTGACCTCATCTGGCTCGTACTTTCGCATTTTTCGCATACTTGTTGGCCAGATTCTGGCCTTTTTCTGGTTTGGAACACGTTGTAACGCGGTACCACACCGAAACGGTCTATTAATCCTGGTTGCGATTAATATTTTAGAGGACAGCGCCGGTTATGTCTGGGTCAGTTCTGGTATTTGCCCTCATCTGGCTCGTACTTTCGCATTTTTTGCATACTTGTTGGCCAGATCCTGGCCTTTTTCTGGTTTGGATCACGTAGTAATGCGGTACCATACCGAAACAGTCAATTAAACCTGGTTGCAATTAATATTTTAGAGGATAACGCCGGTTATGTCTCGGTTAGGTCTGGGATTTGCCCTCATCTGGCTCGTACTTTCGCACTTTTCGCTGACTTGTAGGCCAGTTCCTTGCCCTTTTCTGGCTTGTACCACGTAGTAATGTGGTACCACACTGAAACAGTCAATTAATCCTGGTTGCGATTAATATTTTAGAGGACAACGCCGGTTATGTCTGGGTCAGCTCTGGTATTTGCCTTCATCTGGCTCGTACTTTCGCATTTTTTGCATACTTGTTGGCCAGATCCTGGCCTTTTTCTGGATTGGATCACGTAGTAATGTGGTACCACACCGAAACACACAATTAAACCTGTTTGCGATTAATATTTTAGAGGATGACGCCGGTTATGGCTCGGTTAGGTCTGGGAGTTGCCCTCATCTTGCTTGTACTTTCGCAATTTTCGCATACTTGTTGGCCAGATCCTGGGCTTTTTCTGGTTAGTATCACGTAGTAATGTGGTACCACACTGTCAATCAAAGCTGGTTTCGATTAGTATTTTAGAGAATAACGCAGGTTATGTCTGGGTTATTTCTGGTATTTCCAACCATCTGCCTCATACTTTCGCATTTTTCGCATACTTGTTGGCCAGATCCTGGCCTTTTTCTGGTTTGGATCACGTAGTAATGCGGTACCATACCGAAACAGTCAATTAAACCTGGTCGCAATTAATATTTTAGAGGATAACGCCGGTTATGTCTCGGTTAGGTCTGGGATTTGCCCTCATCTGGCTCGTACTTTCGCACCTTTCGCTGACTTGTAGGCCAGATCCTTGCCCTTTTCTGGCTTGTACCACGTAGTAATGTGGTACCACACTGAAACAGTCAATTAATCCTGGTTGCGATTAATATTTTAGAGGACAACGCCGGTTATGTCTGGGTCAGTTCTGGTATTTGCCCTCATCTGGCTCGTACTTTCGCATTTTTTGCATACTTGTTGGCCAGATCCTGGCCTTTTTCTGGTTTGGATCACGTAGTAATGCGGTACCATACCGAAACAGTCAATTAAACCTGGTTGCAATTATTATTTTAGAGGATGTCGCCGTTTATGTCTCGGTTATGTCTGGGATTTGCCCTCATCTGGCTCGTACTTTCGCATTTATCGAATACTTGTTGGCCAGTTGCTGGCCTTTTTCTGGCTTGGACCACGTAGCAACGTGGTACCACACTGAAACAGTCAAATAAAACTGGTTGCGATTAATATTTTAGAGGATAACGCCGTTATGTCACGGTTAGGTCTGGTATTTGCACTCATCTGGCTCGTACTTTCGCATTTTTCGCTTATTTGTTGGCCAGATCTCGGGTTTTTTGTGGTTTGGATCCAGTCGTAATGTGGTTCCACACCGAAACAGTCAGTTAAACCTGGTTGCGATTAATATTTTAGAGGATAACGCCGGTTATGTCTCGGTTAGGTCTGGGATTTGCCCTCATCTGGCTCGTACTTTCGCATTTATCGAATACTTGTTGGCCAGTTGCTGGCCTTTTTCTGGCTTGGACCACGTAGTAATGTGGTACCACACTGAAACAGTCAAATAAAACTGGTTGCGATTAATATTTTAGAGGATAACGCCGTTATGTCACGGTTAGGTCTGGTATTTGCACTCCTCTGGCTCGTACTTTCGCATTTTTCGCTTATTTGTTGGCCAGATCTCGGGTTTTTTGTGGTTTGGATCCAGTCGTAATGTGGTTCCACACCGAAACAGTCAGTTAAACCTGGTTGCGATTAATATTTTAGAGGATAACGCCGGTTATGCCTAGGTTAGGTCTGGTATTTGCAATCATCTGGCTCATACTTTCGCGTTTTTCGCACACTTGTTGGCCAGATCCTGGCCTTTTCCTGGTTCGGATCACGTAGTAATGTGGTACCACACTGATACAGTCAATAGAAGCTGGTTCCGATTAGTATTTTAGAGGATAACGCAGGTTATGTCTGGGTTATTTCTGGTATTTGCAATCATCTGGTTCATACTTTCGCGTTTTTCGCGTACTTGTAGGCAAGATCCTAGCCTTTTTCTGGTCTGGATCCCGTCGTAATGCGGTACCATACCGAAACAGTCAATTAAACTGGCTGCGATTGATATTTTAGAGAATAAGTCCGGTGATGTCTGGGTTAGGTCTGGTATTTGCCCTCATCTGGCTCGTACTTTCGCATTTTTCGCTTACCTGCTGGCCAGATCCTGGCATTTTCTGGCTTGGACCACGTAGTAAAGTGGTACCACACTGAAACAGTCAATTGAACCTTGTTGCGATTAATATTTTAGAGGATAAAGCCGGTTATGTCTGGGTTAGTTCTGGTATTTCCAACCATCTGGCTCATACTTTCGCATTTTTCGCTTACTTGTTGGCCAGATCCTGGCCTTTTTCTGGTCTGGATCACGTAGTACTGTGGTACCACACTGAAACAGTCAGTAGAAGCTGGTTCCGATTAGTAGTTTACAGGATAACGTTGGTTATGTCTGGGTTAGGTCTGGTATTTGCCCTCACCTGGCTCGTACTTTCGCATTTTTCGCTTACTTGTAGGCCAGATCCTGGCCTTTTTCTGGTTTGGATCACGTAGTAATGTGGTACCACACTGAAACAGTCTATAGAAGCTGGTTCCGATTAGTATTTTAGAGGATAACGTTGGTTATGGCTGGGTTAGGTCTGGTATTTGCCCCCATCTGGCTCGTACTTTCGCATTTTTCGCTTACCTGCTGGCCAGATCCTGGCCTTTATCTGGCTTGGACCACGTAGTAATGTGGTACCACACCGAAACAGTCAATTAAACCTGTTTGCGATTAATATTTTAGAGGATATCGCCGTTTATGTCTCGGTTATGTCTGGGATTTGCCCACATCTGGCTCGTACTTTCGCATTTTTCGCATACTTGTTGACCAGATCCTGGCCTTTTTCTGGTTTGGAACACGTAGTAACGCGGTACCACACCGAAACGGTCAATTAATCCCGGTTGCGATTAATATTTTAGAGGACAACGCCGGTTATGTCTGTGTCAGGTCTGGTATTTGCCCGCTTCTGGCTCGTAGTTTCGCATTTTTCGCATACTTGTAGGCCAGATCCTGGCCTTTTCCTGGTTTGGATCACGTAGTAACGCGGTACCACACCGAAACGGCCAATTAATCCTGGTTCGATTAATATTTAAGAGGATAACGCCGCTGATGTCTGGGTCAGGTCTGGTATTTGCTCTCATCTGGCTCGTACTTTCGCATTTTTCGCTTACCTGCTGGCCAGATCCTGGCCTTTATCTGGCTTGGACCACGTAGTAATGTGGTACCACACTGAAACAGCCAATTAAACCTGGTGCCGATTAATATTTTAGAGGATAACGCCGTTTATGTCTTGGTTAGGTCTGCGATTTGCCCTCATCTGGCTCGTACTTTCGTATTTTTCACATACTTTTTGGCAAGATCCTGGCCTTTTTCTGGCTTGGACCACGTAGTAATGTGGTACCACACTGAAACAGTCAATTAAACCTGGTTCCGATTAATATTTTAGAGGATAACGCCGGTTATGTCTTGGTTATGTCGGGGATCTGCCCTCATCTGGCTCGTACTTTCGCATTTTTCACATACTTTTTGGCAAGATTCTGGCCTTTTTCTGGCTTGGATCACGTAGTAATGTGGTTCCACACTGTCAATAAAAGCTGGTTCCAATAAGTATTTTAGAGGATAACGCAGGTTATGTCTGGGTTATTTCTGGTATTCCCAACCATCTGGCTCATACTTTCGCATTTTTCGCATACTTGTTGGCCAGATCCTGGCCTTTTTCTGGCTTGGACCACGTTGTAATGCGGTACCACACTGAAACAGTCAATTAAACCTTGTTGCGATTAATATTTTAGAGGATAACGCCGGTTATGTCTGGGTTAGTTCTGGTATTTCCAACCATCTGGCTCATACTTTCGCATTTTTCGCTTACTTGTTGGCCAGATCCTGGCCTTTTTCTGGTTTGGATCCCGTAGCAGTGTGGTTCCACATCGAAACAGTCAACTAAACCTGGGTGCGATTAATATTTTAGAGGATAACCCCGGTTATGTCTGGGTTAGTTCTGGTATTTCCAACCATCTGTCTCATACTTTCGCGTTTTTCGCATACTTGTTGGCCAGATCCTAGCCTTTTTCTGGTCTGGGTCACGTAATAATGCGGTGCCACACCGAAACAGTCAATTAAACTGGTTGAGATTAATATTTTAGAGGATAACGCCGGTTATGTCTCGGTTAGGTCTGGGATTTGCCCTCATCTGGCTCGTACTTTCGTATTTTTCACATACTTTTTGGCAAGATCCTGGCCTTTTTCTGGCTTGGACCACGCAGTAATGTGGTACCACACTGAAACAGTCAATTACACCTGGTTCCGATTAATATTTTAGAGGATAACGCCGGTTATGTCTTGGTTAGGTCTGGGATTTGCCCTCATCTGGCTCGTACTTTCGCATTTTTCACATACTTTTTGGCAAGATTCTGGCCTTTTTCTGGCTTGGACCACGTTGTAATGTGGTACCACACTGAAACAGTCAATTAAACCTTGTTGCGATTAATATTTTAGAGGATAACGAAGGGTAAGGCTGGGTTAGTTCTGGTATTTCCAACCATCTGGCTCATACTTTCGCATTTTTCGCTTACTTGTTGGCCAGATCCTGGCCTTTTTCTGGTTTGGATCCCGTAGCAGTGTGGTTCCACATCGAAACAGTCAACTAAACCTGGTTGCGATTAATATTTTAGAGGATAACCCCGGTTATGTCTGGGTTAGTTCTGGTATTTCCAACCATCTGTCTCATACTTTCGCGTTTTTCGCATACTTGTTGGCCAGATCCTAGCCTTTTTCTGGTCTGGGTCACGTAATAATGCGGTGCCACACCGAAACAGTCAATTAAACTGGTTGAGATTAATATTTTCGAGGATAACGCCGGTTATGTCTCGGTTAGGTCTGGGATTTGCCCTCATCTGGCTCGTACTTTCGTATTTTTCACATACTTTTTGGCAAGATCCTGGCCTTTTTCTGGCTTGGACCACGCAGTAATGTGGTACCACACTGAAACAGTCAATTAAACCTGGTTCCGATTAATATTTTAGAGGATAACGCCGGTTATGTCTTGGTTAGGTCTGGGATTTGCCCTCATCTGGCTCGTACTTTCGCATTTTTCACATATTTTTTGGCAAGATTCTGGCCTTTTTCTGGCTTGGATCACGTAGTAATGTGGTTCCACACTGTCAATAAAAGCTGGTTCCGATAAGTATTTTAGAGGATAACGCAGGTTATGTCTGGGTTATTTCTGGTATTCCCAACCATCTGGCTCATACTTTCGCATTTTTCGCATACTTGTTGGCCAGATCCTGGCCTTTTTCTGGCTTGGACCACGTAGTAATGTGGTTCCACACTGTCAATAAAAGCTGGTTCCGATAAGTATTTTAGAGGATAACGCAGGTTATGTCTGGGTTATTTCTGGTATTTCCAACCATCTGGCTCATACTTTCGCATTTTTCGCATACTTGTTGGCCAGATCTCGGGTTTTTTGTGGTTTGGATCCCGTCGTAATGTGGTTCCACACCGAAACAGTCAATTAAACCTGGTTGCGATTAATATTTTAGGGGATAGCGCAGGTTATGTCTCGGTTAGGTCTGGGATTTACCCTCATCTGCCTCGTACTTTCGCATTTCTCGCATACTAGTTGGCCTGATCCTGGGTTTTCTCTGATTTGGATCCCGTTGTAATGATGTTCCACACCGAAACAGTCAATTAAACTGGTTCCGATTAGTATTTTAGAGGATAACGCAGGTTATGTCTAGGTTATTTCTGGTATTTGCAATCATCTGGCTCATACTTTCGCGTTTTACGCATACTTCTTGGCCAGATCCTGGGTTTTTTCTGGTTTGGGTCCCGTAGCAATGTGGTTCCACACCGAAACAGTCAACTAAGCCTGGTTGCGATTAATATTTTAGAGGATAACGCCGGTTATGTCTGGGTTAGTTCTGGTATTTCCAACCATCTGGCTCATACTTTCGCATTTTTCGCATACTTGTTGGCCAGATCCTGACCTTTTTCTGGTTTGGATCACGTAGTAATGTGGTACCACACTGAAACAGTCAATAGAGGCCCGTTCCGATTAGTATTTTAGAGGATAACGCTGGTAATGTCTGGGTTAGTTCTGCTATTTGC
This sequence comes from Colletes latitarsis, assembly GCF_051014445.1. NCBI lineage: Eukaryota > Metazoa > Arthropoda > Insecta > Hymenoptera > Colletidae > Colletes > Colletes latitarsis. Next base: position 7,871,176 of record NC_135137.1, read on the forward strand.
AATCATCTGGCTCACACTTTCGCGCTTTTCGCATACTTGTTTGCCAGATACTGGGTTTTTTCAGGTTTGGATCCCGTAGTAATGTGGCTGCACACCGAAACGGTCAATAAAACCTGGCTTCGATTAATATTTTAGAGGATAACGCCGGTGATGTCTGGGTTAGGTCTGGTACTTGCTCTCATCTGGCTCGTACTTTCGCATTTTTCGCTTACTTGTTGGCCAGATCCTGGCCTTTTTCTGGTTTGAATCACGTAGTAATGTGGTACCACACTGAAACAGTCTATAGAAGCAGGCTCCGATTAGTATTTTAGAGGATAACGCTGGTTATGGCTGGGTTAGGTCTGGTATTTGCCCCCATCTGGGTCGTACTTTCGCATTTTTCGCTTACCTGCTGGCCAGATCCTGGCCTTTTTCTGGCTTAGACCACGTAGTAAAGTGGTACCACATTGAAACAGTCAATTAAACCTGGTTGCGATTAATATTATTGAGGATAACGCCGGTTTTTGTCTCGGTTAGGTCTGGGAGTTGCCCTTATCTTGCTCGTACTTTCGCAATTTTCGCATACTTGTTGGCCAGATCCTGGCCTTTTTCTGGTTTGGAACACGTAGTAACGCGGTACCACACCGATACGGTCAATTAATCCTGGTTGCGATTAATATTTTAGAGGACAACGCCGGTTACGTCTGGATCAGGTCTGGTATTTGCCCTCATCTGGCTCGTACTTTCGCATTTTTTGCATACTTGATGGCCAGATCCCAGCCTATTTCTGGCTTGGATCACGTAGTAATGCGGTACCACACCGAAACAGTGAATTAAACCTGGTTGCAATTAATATTTTAGAGGACAACGCCGGTTATGTCTCGGTTAGGTCTGGAATTTGCCCTCATCTGGCTCGTACTTTCGCACTTTTCGCTGACATGTTGGCCAGATCCTGGCCCTATTCTGGCTTGTACCACGTAGTAATGTGGTACCACACTGAAACAGTCAATTAAACCTTGTTGCGATTAATATTTTAGAGGATAAAGCCGGTTATGTCTGGGTCAGGTCTGGTATTTGCCCTCATCTGGCTCGTACTTTCGCATTTTTTGCATACTTGTTGGCCAGATCCTGGCCTTTTTCTGGTTTGGATCACGTAGTAATGCGGTACCACACCGAAGCAGTCAATTAAAGCTGGTTGCGATTAATATTTTAAAGGATAACGCCGGTTATGTCTGGGTTAGTTCTGGTATTTCCACCCATCTGGCTCATACTTTCGCATTTTTCGCACACTTGATGGCCAGATCCTGGCCTTTTTCTGGTTTGGATCACGTAGAAATGTGGTACCACACTGAGACAGTCAATAGAAGCTGGTTCCGATTAGTATTTTAGAGGATAACGCTGGTTATGACTGGGTTAGTTCTGGCATTTGCAATCATCTGGCTCATACTTTCGCGTTTTTCGCATACTTGTTGGCCAGTTCCTGGCCTTTTTCTGGCTTGGACCACGTAGTAACGCGGTACCACACCTAAACAGTCAATTAATCCTGGTTGCGATTAATATTTTAGAGGATAACGCCTGTTATGTCTCGGTTAGTTCTGGTATTTGCCCTCATCTGGCTCGAACTTTCGCATTTTTCGCATAGTTGTTGACCAGATCCTGGCCTTTTTCTGGTTTGGATCACGTAGTAATACGGTACCACACCGAAGCAGTAAATTAAACCTGGTTGCAATTAATATTTTAGAGGATAGCGCAGGTTATGTCTCGGTTAGGTCTGGGATTTGCCCTCATCTGGCTCGTACTTTCGCACTTTTCGCATACTTGTTGGCCAGATCCTGGGCTTTTTCTGGCTTGGATCACGTAGTAATGTGGTTCCACACTGTCAATAAAAGCTGGTTCCGAATAGTCTTTAGAGGATAACGCTGGTTATGTCTGGGTTGGTTCTGGTATTTGCAGTCATCTGGCTCATACTTACGCGGTTTTCGCATACTTATTGGGCAGATACTGGGTTTTTTCTGGTTTGGATAACGTAGTAATGTGGTACCATACTGAAACACTCAATAAAAGCTGGTTCCGATTAATAGTTTGGAAGATAACGCTGGTTACGTTTGGGTTAGTTCTGGTATTTGCACTCATCTGGCTCGTACTGACGCATTTTTCGCATACTTGTTGGCCAGATCCAGGGCTTTTTCTGGATTGGATCATGTAGTAATGCGGTACCACACCGAAACAGTCAATTAAACCTGTTTGCGATTAATATTTTAGAGGATAACGCCGGTCATGTCTCGGTTTGGTCTGGTATTAACAATCATCTGGCTCGTACTTTCGCACTTTTCGCATACTAGTTGGCCAGATCCTGGCCTTTTTCTGGTTTGGATCACGTAGTACTGTGGTACCACACTGAAACAGTCTGTAGAAGCTGGTTCCGATTAGTATTTTAGAGGATAACGCTGGTAATGTCTGGGTTAGTTCTGCTATTTGCAATCATCTGGCTCACACTTTCGCGCTTTTCGCATACTTGTTTGCCAGATACTGGGTTTTTTTCAGGTTTGGATCCCGTAGTAATGTGGCTGCACACCGAAACGGTCAATTAAACCTGGCTGCGATTAATATTTTAGAGGATAACGCCGGTGATGTCTGGGTTAGGTCTGGTACTTGCTCTCATCTGGCTCGTACTTTCGCATTTCTCGCTTACTTGTTGGCCAGATCCTGGCCTTTTTCTGGTTTGAATCACGTAGTAATGTGGTACCACACTGAAACAGTCTATAGAAGCAGGCTCCGATTAGTATTTTAGAGGATAACGCTGGTTATGGCTGGGTTAGGTCTGGTATTTGCCCCCATCTGGCTCGTACTTTCGCATTTTTCGCTTACCTGCTGGCCAGATCCTGGCCTTTTTCTGGCTTAGACCACGTAGTAAAGTGGTACCACACTGAAACAGTCAATTAAACCTGGTTGCGATTAATATTATTGAGGATAACACCGGTTTTTGTCTCGGTTAGGTCTGGGAGTTGCCCTTATCTTGCTCGTACTTTCGCAATTTTCGCATACTTGTTGGCCAGATCCTGGGCTTTTTCTGGTTTGGATCACGTAGTAATGTGGTACCACACTGTCAATCAAAGCTGGTCTCGATAAGTATTTTAGAGGATAACGCAGGTTATGTCTGGGTTATTTCTGGTATTTCCAACCATCAGGCTCATACTTTCGCATTTTTCGCATACTTGTTGGCCAGATCCTGGCCTTTTTCTGGTTTGGATCACGTAGTAACGCGGTACCACATCGAAACGGTCAATTAAACCTGGTTGCAATTAATATTTTAGAGGATAACGCCGGTTATGTCTCGGTTAGGTCTGGGATTTGCCCTCATCTGGCTCGTACTTTCGCACTTTTCGCTGACTTGTTGGCCAGATCCTGGCCCTATTCTGGCTTGTACCACGTAGTAATGTGGTACCACACTGAAACAGTCAATTAAACCTTGTTGCGATTAATATTTTAGAGGATAAAGCCGGTTATGTCTGGGTCAGGTCTGGTATTTGCCCTCATCTGGCTAGTACTTTCGCATTTTTTGCATACTTGTTGGCCAGATCCTGGGCTTTCTCTGGTTTGGATCACGTAGTAATGCGGTACCACACCGAAGCAGTGAATTAAACCTGGTTGCAATTAATATTTTAGAGGATAACGCCGGTTATGTCTCGGTTAGGTCTGGGATTTGCCCTCATCTGGCTCGTACTTTCGCACTTTTCGCTGACTTGTTGGCCAGATCCTGGCCCTATTCTGGCTTGTACCACGTAGTAATGTGGTACCACACTGAAACAGTCAATTAAACCTTGTTGCGATTAATATTTTAGAGGATAAAGCCGGTTATGTCAGGGTCAGGTCTGGTATTTGCCCTCATCTGGCTAGTACTTTCGCATTTTTTGCATAGTTGTTGACCAGATCCTGGCCTTTTTCTGGTTTGGATCACGTAGTAATACGGTACCACACCGAAACAGTAAATTAAACCTGGTTGCAATTAATATTTTAGAGGATAGCGCAGGTTATGTCTCGGTTAGGTCTGGGATTTGCCCTCTTCTGTCTCGTACTTTCGCATTTCTCGCATACTAGTTGGCCAGATCCTGGGTTTTCTCTGATTTGGATCCCGTAGTAATGATGTTCCACACCGAAACAGTCAATTAAACTGGTTCCGATTAGTATTTTAGAGGATAACGCAGGTTATGTCTAGGTTATTTCTGGTATTTGCAATCATCTGGCTCATACTTTCGCGTTTTACGCATACTTCTTGGCCAAATCCTAGGTTTTTTCTGGTTTGGATCCCGTAGCAATGTGGTTCCACACCGAAACAGTCAACTAAGCCTGGTTGCGATTAATATTTTAGAGGATAACGCCGGTTATGTCTGGGTTAGTTCTGGTATTTCCAACCATCTGGCTCATACTTTCGCATTTTTCGCATACTTGTTGGCCAGATCCTGGCCTTTTCCTGGTTTGGATCACGCAGCAATGCGGTACCACACCAAAACGGTCAATTAATCCTGGTTGCGATTAATATTTTAGAGGATAACTACGGTTATGTCTCGGTTAGGTCTGGGATTCGTCCTCATCTGACTCGTACTTTCGCGTTTTTCGCATACTTCTTGGCCAGATCCTGGCCTTTTTCTGGTTTGGATCACGTAGTAATGTGGTACCACACTGAAACAGTCAATAGAAGCCCGTTCCGATTAGTATTTTAGAGGATAACGCTGGTAATGTCTGGGTTAGTTCTGCTATTTGCAATCATCTGGCTCACACTTTCGCGCTTTTCGCATACTTGTTAGCCAGATACTGGGTTTTTTCAGGTTTGGATCCCGTAGTAATGTGGCTGCACTCCGAAACGGTCAATTAAACCTGGCTTCGATTAATATTTTAGAGGATAACGCCGGTGATGTCTGGGTTAGGTCTGGTACTTGCTCTCCTCTGGCTCGTACTTTCGCATTTTTCGCTTACTTGTTGGCCAGATCCTGGCCTTTTTCTGGTTTGAATCACGTAGTAATGTGGTACCACACTGAAACAGTCTAGAGAAGCAGGCTCCGATTAGTATTTTAGAGGATAACGCTGGTTATGGCTGGGTTAGGTCTGGTATTTGCCCCCATCTGGCTCGTACTTTCGCATTTTTCGCTTACCTGCTGGCCAGATCCTGGCCTTTTTCTGGGTTAGACCACGTAGTAAAGTGGTGCCACACTGAAACAGTCAATTAAACCTGGTTGCGATTAATATTATTGAGGATAACGCCGGTTTTTGTCTCGGTTAGGTCTGGGAGTTGCCCTTATCTTGCTCGTCCTTTCGCAATTTTCGCATACTTGTTGGCCAGATCCTGGCCTTTTTCTGGTTTGGAACACGTAGTAACGCGGTACCACACCGATACGGTCAATTAATCCTGGTTGCGATTAATATTTTAGAGGACAACGCCGGTTATGTCTGGATCAGGTCTGGCATTTGCCCTCATCTGGCTCGTACTTTCGCATTTTTTGCATACTTGATGGCCAGATCCCAGCCTATTTCTGGCTTGGATCACGTAGTAATGCGGTACCACACCGAAACAGTAAATTAAACCTGGTTGCAATTAATATTTTAGAGGACAACGCCGGTTATGTCTCGGTTAGGTCTGGAATTTGCCCTCATCTGGCTCGTACTTTCGCACTTTTCGCTGACTTGTTGGCCAGATCCTGGCCCTATTCTGGCTTGTACCACGTAGTAATGTGGTACCACACTGAAACAGTCAATTAAACCTTGTTGCGATTAATATTTTAGAGGATAAAGCCGGTTATGTCTGGGTCAGGTCTGGTATTTGCCCTCATCTGGCTCGTACTTTCGCATTTTTTGCATACTTGTTGGCCAGATCCTGGCCTTTTTCTGGTTTGGATCACGTAGTAATGCGGTACCACACCGAAGCAGTCAATTAAAGCTGGTTCCGATTAGTATTTTAGAGGATAACGCTGGTTATGTCTGGGTTAGTTCTGGCATTTGCAATCATCTGGCTCATACTTTCGCGTTTTTCGCATACTTGTTGGCCAGTTCCTGGCCTTTTTCTGGCTTGGACCACGTAGTAACGCGGTACCACACCTAAACAGTCAATTAATCCTGGTTGCGATTAATATTTTAGAGGATAACGCCTGTTATGTCTCGGTTAGTTCTGGTATTTGCCCTCATCTGGCTCGAACTTTCGCATTTTTCGCATAGTTGTTGACCAGATCCTGGCCTTTTTCTGGTTTGGATCACGTAGTAATACGGTACCACACCGAAGCAGTAAATTAAACCTGGTTGCAATTAATATTTTAGAGGATAGCGCAGGTTATGTCTCGGTTAGGTCTGGGATTTGCCCTCATCTGGCTCGTACTTTCGCACTTTTCGCATACTTCTTGGCCAGATCCTGGGCTTTTTCTGGCTTGGATCACGTAGTAATGTGGTTCCACACTGTCAATAAAAGCTGGTTCCGAATAGTCTTTAGAGGATAACGCTGGTTATGTCTGGGTTGGTTCTGGTATTTGCAGTCATCTGGCTCATACTTACGCGTTTTTCGCATACTTATTGGGCAGATACTGGGTTTTTTCTGGTTTGGATAACGTAGTAATGTGGTACCATACTGAAACACTCAATAAAAGCTGGTTCCGATTAATAGTTTGGAAGATAACGCTGGTTACGTTTGGGTTAGTTCTGGTATTTGCACTCATCTGGCTCGTACTGACGCATTTTTCGCGTACTTGTTGGCCAGATCCAGGGCTTTTTCTGGATTGGATCATGTAGTAATGCGGTACCACACCGAAACAGTCAATTAAACCTGTTTGCGATTAATATTTTAGAGGATAACGCCGGTTATGTCTCGGTTTGGTCTGGTATTAGCAATCATCTGGCTCGTACTTTCGCACTTTTCGCATACTAGTTGGCCAGATCCTGGCCTTTTTCTGGTTTGGATCACGTAGTACTGTGGTACCTGGTGTTTGCAATCATCTGGGTCATACTTTCGCGTTCATCGCACACTTGTTGGCCATATCCCGGACTTTTTCTGGTTTGGATCTCGTAGTAATGCGGTACCATGCTGAAACAGTCAATTAAGCGTGGCCTCGATCAATATTGTGAAGGATAACTCCGGTTGGATCTCGTCTAGGTTTGGTATTTTCCCGCATCTGGCTCATACATTCGCATTCTTCGCATACTTGTTGGCTAGATCCTGTGTTTATTTCTGGTTTGGATCACGTAGTAATGTGGTACCAGACTGAAAAAGTCAATTCATCTTGGTTTCGATCAATATTTAAGAGGATAACACCGTTTAGGTTTGTGCTTGGTCTGGTATTTGCTATCATCTGGCTCATACTTTCGCATTTCTCGCATGCTTGATGGCCAGATCCTGGGCTTTTTCTGGTTAGGATCTCGTAGTAACGTGGTACCAGAATGAAACGGTCAATTAATCCTGGAATCGGTCATTATTTTAGAGGATCACACCGGATAGGTTTGTGTTAGCCTGGTATTTGCAATGATCTGGCTCATACTATCGTATTTTTCGCATACTTGTTGGCCAGATCCTGGGCTTTTTCTGGTTTGTATCACGTAGTAATGTGGTACCAGAATGAAACTGTAAATTAAACCTGTATTCGATCAATATTTAAGAGGATAACACCGTTTAGGTTTGTGTTAGGCCTGGTATTTGCAATCATCTGGCTCATACTTTCGCTTTTATCGCATACTTGTAGGCCAGATCCTGGGCTTTTTCTGGTTAGGATCTCGTAGTAACGTGGTACCAGAATGAAACGGTCAATTAATCCTGGATTCGGTCATTATTTTAGAGGATCACACCGGTTAGGTTTGTGTTAGCCTGGTATTTGCAATGATCTGGCTCATACTATCGTATTTTTCGCATACTTGTTGGCCAGATCCTGGGCATTTTCTGGTTTGTATCACGTAGTAATGTGGTACCAGAATGAAACTGTAAATTAAACCTGTATTCGATCAATATTTAAGAGGATAACACCGTTTAGGTTTGTGTTAGGCCTGGTATTTGCAATCATCTGGCTCATACTTTCGCTTTTATCGCATACTTGTAGGCCAGATCCTGGGCTTTTTCTGATTTGGATCACGTAGTAATGTGGTACCAGACCGAAACAGTCAATTAAATCTGAATTCGATCAATATTTTGAAGGAGAACGCCGCATATGTCGGGGTTAGGTCTGGTATTTGCCATCATCTAGCTCATACTTTTTTTTTTTTTTTTTTTGTCGTGGGGAAAATCTTCGAAAGACTCCCTCACACCTCTTTGGGGAGAGGTGGGAGGGGTGTGTGGGATTCCCCGCGCCCGTACAACGACAGGCGCGGGACCTACCCACTAAAAACCCCACGGTGACCCTTCGGCACGCTTTGGGAGGATACCGGGAATCGCTCGAAGCATTCTTCCGGTATCCTCCCCGTGCCCGCGCTTTCGCGCCCATCCCCCGGGGGGACAATCGGTCCCCCCAGTAGACACACTGCCTCATAGCGGCGGGACGGGGCCACTCCATCCCGCCGCTATCCGTCCCGGGGCCGCGTTTAGTGGCGGCTGCGAGCCCCAACTCGCACCGCCCGCGACCCCGTTTCCACCCCTCGGCGGCCGGGCGTTCATGGCCGCACCAGACCGCCGAGGGTGCCTCCCCTTGCGTCGGACCGGTAGGGGGAGGCACTTCTACCCCCAACCGGTCCGACCCGGCGCCGCCTGGCGGGAGGAGGGTCCCCTCAGTACCCCCCTCCCAGCCTAGGTCATCCGCCACGCCGAGGCGGCCGCCCGCGACGCCTCGCGACCGGGCGACGACCTCGGGCCACCGCACGAGCGCGCGCTTCAGCACGCCGCTGAAGCTCGCGCTCCCTCCCCGCGGCCTCCTTCTGCAACATTACGTTCTCGCAGAAGGAGGCCACGGCCCTCCACTTCTCCTCGCCGCCGAGCATGGCGCGCACCACGCCCGGCAGCCAGACATCCCGCCCGACGACGCCGACCAGGACACGGCGCTCCCCCTCCCACGCGGGGCATACCTCCAGGGTATGATCCGCCGTGTCCTGCTCAGCGTCGCAGTGGCAGCAACGCGCCGTCGGCTCCTTCCCTATCCGGCACAGGTATCTTCCGAAGCTGCCATGCCCGGAAAATACCTGTGCCAGCCGGTAGGTGAGGCTGCCATGGCCTCTGTCCAGCCACTCCTTCAGGAGTGGCCGAACAGCCCCGACAGTCCGGTGCCCCGCGGTTGGCAGAGCCAGCCGCTCCTGCCACGCGAGCAACACGGACTGCCGGGCCTGGCGCTTCAAATCGCCCCAAGCAGGTTCCTGCCCGCCCGGGACCGCCCCCACCCCCGCGCGACGGTCGACGCGGTGCCGGTACATCACCGCGTGCGACCGCGCGAGCAGGTCCATGGGCGGCATCCCCGCTAGAACCGTCGCCGCCTCATGTGACATGGTCCGATACCCGCGGACGACCCTGAGCGCCATGCGCCTCTGCACCCGACGCAGCATAGTCATGCTGCGCCGGGAGGCAGCCAGGTCGTTCGCCCAGACGGGGGCCCCGTATAGGGCCACCGACTGGACCATTGCCACATAGAGGCGACGAACTCGGCCCGCCGGGCCCCCCAGGTTGGGCAGGATCCGGCCCAGAGCCGCAACCATCCTTTCCAACCGGGGGACCAGGCAGCGGAAATGCTCCTCGAAACGCCAGTGGCTATCGAGGATCAGCCCTAGATACCTGATCTGGGGCTTCACCTCGATGTCAGCCCCACCCACCCGGATCAGAGGGGGTGGCGGATCCTGCCGAGGTGAATGAAACGCAATCACCTCGGTCTTATGGACCGCCACCGTCATCCCCATCCCCCTGATCCGGTCGACGACGCGTTGCGACCCCTCCTCCGCGCGACGCATGGCCCTCCCCCAGTGCGCCCCGACGGCCAGCACCAGTGTGTCATCCGCATAACACACCGTGCAGACGCCGTCGGGGAGGCCGGCCCGCAACACCGAGTCGTACGCGATGTTCCACAGGAGTGGCCCGAGGACCGACCCCTGCGGAACACCGCAGTACACCTCCCTCCGCATATCACCATCCCGGCCCGGATACTCGATCCACCTGCCGCGGAGATAATCCCCGACGACCGCCCTGAGACAAGGGGGGACTCGATGATATTCGAGTCCCCTCCTTATCTCTTCCCAGGGGAGGGTGTTAAAGGCATTGGCAATATCCAAGGATATTGCCAATGCCACCCCTCCCCGGGAGACGGCCGCCTCCGAGAGGGCCCTCACACGACCTATCGCGTCGATAGTCGATCGGCCCCCCCGGAAACCGAACTGGCAGTCGGCCAGACCGGGATCACCCCGCGACAGGTGCTCGACGAGGCGGGCAGCAATCACACGCTCGAAGAGCTTGCCCACCTCGTCGAGGAGACAAATGGGCCGGTATGCGGAGGGAGACTCCGCGGGCCGACCCTCCTTCCGGAGGAGGACCATCCTCGCCACCTTCCAACTGGGGGGGAATCGCCCGTCCCTCAGGCAGCGGTCGAACAACCGCCTGAGGTCGGCCCCAAGGACGCCCTGGGTCAAGACCCAAACCCGGCCGGGCACACCATCCGGACCCGGGGCCGTGTTACGAACCCCGAGCCGTCTGATGGCCGCTGCCAGCTCCTCCTGCGTGACCCCCAGCTCGGCCGTCCACTCCACTGGGACAGCCGCCGCCGCCGGAGGACGCGGTCCCCTCTCCCCAATTGGGAAGAGTGTATTGACCACGTCCTCCAGCAGCCGGGGGTCAAGACCCTCGGTGACGGGGGGCGCCCACGGGCGGAGCTTATTCAGCACCACCTTATATGGGCGCCCCCATGGATCGTCATCAAGGGTCTGGAGGAGCTCCTTCCATGCCTGGGTCTTGGCCCGTTTGATGGCGACCTGCAGAGTAACCCGCGCCACGCGGTATGCTCCATACAGGTTATCAGCTGCCCTCGCTCGCGCCACGCCGTCGCCTGTACGTTGACGACGGCGCGCGCGGGTGTACTGGCGTCGGGCGCGGACAGTCGCGACTCGCAACTCCGCGATCGCGTCCGACCACCAGTACACCGCCCGGCGAGGAGAAGCCCGCCCGACCCGAGGCATCGCCGCGTCGCAAATACCCGCGACCAATGCTCCGAGCCGGGCGACCTCCTCCTCTATGCTCGGCAACTCGGCCGCTCCCTGCGGCCAAGTTGCAGCGAGGGCAGCTGCCATCAGGGCGTCCTTGTCCAGGCGCCGAAGCGCCCAGCGGCGTGGTGGGGTGCCACGCAGGCGGCCGTGTCGGGATGCACTCGCGGCGGCAGAGACCTCCATCCGGATGTACCGGTGATCGGAGAGTGTCTCTGCCCCCGCGACCACGTGCCAACCCGACACCATGCGCACGGCGTTGGGGGTCGCGAATCCAACATCCACGATGGACCCCCCATATCGCCGCACGCATGTGTGCTCCGACCCCCGGTTCAATACCCGGAGGTCGAGCCCCGCCGCCCAATCGCCCAGGATCCCGCCGCGAACGGAGGTCCTGGGGGATCCCCAAGCCACCGACTTGGCATTAAAATCCCCCAGGACCAGCACCGGCCGGGCCGCGTAGCGCTGCACGCATGCCGCGACCTCGGCCAAGTACAGCTCGAACGCAGCGTGACCGCTACGGGGCGAAATGTAGCACCCCACCACAGCGACTCCCCCCCAGTCCACGGCGACGAATCCCCGACCGCGCTCCAACAAGGAGAACGGTGGGGACCCGTCGCCCCCTCCCCATACCGTCGCCACCAAGCCGTCCGCGTCGCCCACCCAATGAGGGTGATCAGGGACGCGGTACGGCTCGGCGGCGACCGCCAGGCCAACCCCCCACTCCGCGAGGACTTGGGACATCAAGTCCTGTGCCGCGCGGCAGTGGTTGAGGTTGGCCTGGAGGAGGAGGCGGGGCGGCATTAATTAATGGCCGCGCCAGCCTCCTCCCGGCCGTCCGTCCCCGTAGCACCGTCCACCTCCATGGAGGACGATGCCACCGCCCTCGGCACCGGAGCCGGTGCAGCCCGCCTCTTCCTCTCCTTCCGGGAGGGGGGGGGGAGCACTTCTTGCTCCCCACCCTGTGATCGGCTGGCCTCCCCATGTCCGCACACAGCGGGCAGTGGGGGGCCGCCGAGCACTGGCTCGCACGGTGCTCTTTGGCACCGCAGCGGTAACACTGACCGCTGCGGTCCACCGGCGAGGTGCACCACTGCCTCACGTGCCCCAATTCGAGGCAGCGGTGACACTGGAGCGGGCGCGGCGCGAGGATTTCCACTCGCGCCGAAACCCACCCCACCAACACCCTCCCGGATTCCGCCACCTTACGGGCGGCGGAGAGGGGGCACCGGGCCCACACCGACCCGAGGCCGGAGGGCGACCTGCGGATCTCTCCGATCCGCAGGTCCTCCACAGGACAGTCCCCCGCCCTCGCAAGGGCACGGGACACATCCTGTGCGCTGACCGAGTCGTCCAGCCCACAAACGCGCATCTCCGTGCGCTTCGTGGGCCGGGCGACCCGGACACCTCGCTCGCCCAGCTGCTCCCGGAGCCTCTGGGCGAGACGATCCGCCTTCGCGCCGCCTTCTGCACCGGGGATCTCCAGCAAGAGACCCCCGGTCACGGCCCTCTTCGCCCTCACGGAGGCGATGCCCAGCTCTTCCAGGGAGATATTCTCCCTGGCGAGCCGCATCGCCTCCGCGAGGGTCAGGTCGCCCCCCTGCGCAACGGTCAGCGTCACCGCTGCCGTTTTTGGGGGACGACCTGGTCGTGCCTTCCCGACCTTCGCGGCCTTTACCTTGGCCGCCGGCGGCGGAGGCGGAGGCCGCGGTTGCGAGGCCTTCCTCGCCGCCCGCTTCGCCTTCCGCCCCACCACCTCACTCCACGCCACCCCCCCTTGGGAGGGTACTGTGGAGGACGCGACCACCGCGACCACGGGTACACCACCCCCCTTGGGGGTCGCGACCCGGGGCCCTGGTGCCGCAACGCTGGGCGGAGCCTTCACTCCGCCCTTCTTTGCCTTCCCCGACTGTACCGGAACAGGTCGGGGAGGCACCGCCTTCCTGCTGACCGCTCTTGCGGCGAGGAGCTCCTCCCGGAAGGCGGCCAGCTTGCCATCAATCATGTCCCCAATCCTCCTCAGAAGATCGTCTTCTGAGGAGGACGGGGACTTCTTCACGGGCGGAGTGCGGGTGGAGGGGCCCGCGGTGCCCCGCACCACTGCCGCCGCACTCCGCTTATTTACCTCCGCCGAGGGACGCGGCGGTGGAGGAGGAGGGAGGATGGGAGGGAGGGCCGCGCTGTTCCACAGCGCCTCTGCCCTCCTCCTCCCCTGTCGCTCCTCCTCCAACAGGAGCTGCAGACGGGCGTTCCGCCCTCTGAGCTCCCGCGCCGCCTCCCTCATTTCCTCCGCCGCGGCCTTCAGGGCCTCCGCGCCACCGCTTTTCTGCCCCTTAAAGGCGCAGGCAGCGGCGACTTTCTCCACCCGCCTCAGGGACGAGGAGATCCTCTCCGATATCTCCTCGGTCACCTCGTCCCTGAGGCAACTCAGCCTCACCGACGGGCTCATCGCCCCGCCCACCTCGACGACGGCCTGCCCCGTCCTCTTCCTCTTAGAGCCTATGTGGCTCGTGCTGGAGGAGAAGGACGAGACCGACGCCGTCTCGTCGTCCTCCTCCACCCTCCACGAAGCCGGACCTGGCGCTGAGTGGGGCGCGAGCGCCGCCACCCTAACCCCAACCCCGTCTCCGTCCTCCCCAACCGACAAAACCCGCCCCATCCCCATTTTAATTTCTGTGTCCATAAAAATCCCACGAGATGGTCGGAAATAAAGGTCCACCCGGGCAGAGCCGCCTTACCCGGGTAAGCCTAATACTCCGGGGGTTCGGCAGGTTCCCCGGAGGTGGTCGCTTGGGATTGGGCCTTCTCCCCCAACCATGCATCCCATCGCCGCGCACCATAGCTTAGGATTGGAGGGCGATTTTATAGAGTCGCCATACTCGTGGCCCAGGCGGTTAAGCCAAGACCCCCGTTCCTCCTGCCGTCACGTACCATTCACAAAACCAATAGGGAATTGTGAATGGGTCGTTGTGACGACCAACAGGAGGCTTACGGTGTGTGTATGACTCGGGTACCCCGGGTTCGTTAAGCCCGTACTGCAGCTGAAAGGCTGGCAGCCCCTGAGGGATCTAGCTCATACTTTCGCATTTTTCGCATACTTGAATGGTCAGATCCAGGCCTTTTTCTGGCTTGGTCCACGTAGTAATGCGGTACCACACCGAAACAGTCAATTAAACCTGGTTGCGAATAATATTTTAGAGGATAACGCCGGTTATTTCTGGGTTAGGTCTGGTATTTGCTATCATCTGGCTCATACTTTTGCATTTTGCCCATACTTGTTGGCAAAATCCTGGGCTTTTCTCTGGTTAGGATCGCGTATTAATGTGGTGCCACACTGAAATAATCAATTAGAGCTGCTTTCGATCAATATTTTATAGGATAACACCGGTTAGGTATGTGTTAGTTCTGGTACTTGCAATCATCTGCCTCATACTTTCGCATGTTTTGCATTCTTGCTGGCCAGATCCTGCGTTTTTTCTGGTTTGGATCACGTAGTAATGTGGTACCACACCGAAACAGTCAATTAAACCTGGTTGCAAATAATATTTTAGAGAACAACGCCGGATATGCCTGGGTGAGGTCTGGTATTTGCAATCATCTGCCTCATACTTTCGCATTTTTCGCATACTTGTAGGCCAGATCCTGGGTTTTTTTCTGGTTAGGATCATGTATTAATGTGGTGCCACACAGAAATGGTCCATTCAACCTGGATTCAATCAATATTTTAGAGGATAACACCGTTTATGTCTGGGTTACGTCTGGTATTTGCAATCATCTGGCTCGTACTTTCGCATGTTTTGCATTCTTGTTGGCCAGATCCTGGCTTTTTCCAGGTTAGGATCACGTATTAATGTGGTACCACAGCGAAACAGTCAATTAAACTCTGTTGCGATATATATTTTAGAGTATCACGCCGGTTATGTCTCGGTTAGGTCTGGTATTTGCCATCATCTAGCTCATTCTTTCGCATTTTTCGCATACTTGAATGGTCAGATCCTGGCCTTTTTCTGGCTTGGACCACGTAGTAATGCGGTACGACACCGAGACAGTCAATTATACCTGGTTGCAATTTATATTTTAGAGGAAAACTCCGGTTATGTCTGGGTTACGTCTGGTGTTTGCAATCATCTTCCTCATACTTTCGCATTTTTCGAATACTAGTTGGCCAGATCCTGCGTTTTTTCTGGTTTGGATCACGTAGTAATGTGGTACCACACTGCAACTGTCAATTAAATCTGGTTCCGACTAATATTTTAGAGGATAACTCCGGTTAAGTCTGGGTATGTTCTGGTATTTGCAATCATCTGCCTCATACTTTCGCATCTTTCGCATACTTATTGGCCATATCCTGGACTTTTTCTGGCTTGGATCTCGTAGTAATGCGGTACCATACTGAAACAGTCAATTAAGCGTGGCCTCGATCAATATTGTGAAGGATAACTCCGGTTGGATCTCGTCTAGGTTTGGTGTTTTCCCGCATCTGGCTCATACATTCGCATTCTTCGCATACTTGTTGGCTAGATCCTGTGTTTATTTCTGGTTTGGATCACGTAGTAATGTGGTACCAGACTGAAAAAGTCAATTCATCTTGGTTTCGATCGATATTTAAGAGAATAACACCGTTTAGGTTTGTGCTTGGTCTGGTATTTGCTACCATCTGGCTCATACTTTCGCATTTCTCGCATGCTTGATGGCCAGATCCTGGGCTTTTTCTGGTTGGGATTGTGTAGTCATGTGGTACAACAATAAACAGTCCATTAAACCTGACCTGAATCAATATTTTAAAGTATAACACCGGTTAGTTCACGTTTAGGCCTGGTATTTGCAATCATCTGGCTCATACTTTCGCTTTCTTCGCATACATGTTGGTCAGGTCCTGTGTTTCGATCTGGTTTGGATCACGATGTAATGCGGAAACAGGCTGAAACAGCCAATTCAACTCGGTTTCTATCAATATTTAAGAGGATAATAACGTTTAGGTTCGTGCTCGGTCTGGTATTTGCTATCATCTGGCTCATATTTTCGCATTTCTCGCATGCTTGTTGGCCAGATTCTGGGCTTTTTCTGGTTAGGATCTCGTAGTAACGTGGTACCAGAATGAAACGGTCAATTAATCCTGGATTCGGTCATTATTTTAGAGGATCACACCGGTTAGGTTTGTGTTAGCCTGGTATTTGCAATGATCTGGCTCATACTATCGTATTTTTCGCATACTTGTTGGCCAGATCCTGGGCTTTTTCTGGTTTGTATCACGTAGTAATGTGGTACCAGACCGAAACAGTCAATTAAATCTGAATTCGATCAATATTTTGGAGGAGAACGCCGGATATATCTGGGTTAGGTCTGGTATTTGCCATCATCTAGCTCATACTTTCGCATTTTTCGCATACTTGAATGGTCAGATCCTGGCCTTTTTCTGGCTTGGTCCACGTAGTAATGCGGTACCACACCGAAACAGTCAATTAAACCTGGTTGCGATTAATATTTTAGAGGATAACGCCGGTTATTTCTGGGTTAGGTCTGGTATTTGCTATCATCTGGCTCATACTTTTGCATTTTGCCCATACTTGTTGGCAAAATCCTGGGTTTTTCTCTGGTTAGGATCGCGTATTAATGTGGTGCCACACTGAAATAATCAATTAGAGCTGCTTTCGATCAATATTTTATAGGATAACACCGGTTAAGTCTGGGTATGTTCTGGTATTTGCAATCATCTGCCTCATACTTTCGCATCTTTCGCATACTTGTTGGCCAGATCCTGGGCTTTTTCTGGTTTGGGTCACGCAGTAATGGGGTACCAGAATGAAACTGTCAATTAAACCTGGATTCGATCAATATTTTAGAGGATGACACCGGTTAGGTCGGGGTTGCGTCTGGTATTTGCGATCATCTGCCTCATACTTTTGCATTTTTCGCATACTTGTAGGCCAGATCCTGGGCTTTTTCTGATTTGGATCACGTAGTATTATGCTACCACTCCAAAACTGTCACTTAAACCTGGATTCGATCAATACTTTAGAGGATAACACCGGTTAGGTTTGTGTTAGGTCTGGTATTTGCAATCATCTGCCTCATACTTTCGCATGTTTTGCATTCTTGTTGGCCAGATCCTGGCTTTTTTCAGGTTAGGATCGCGTATTAATGTGGTACCACACCGAAACAATCGATTAAACTTGGTTGCGATATATATTTTAGAGTATCACGCCGGTTATGGCTGCGTTAGTTCAGGTATTTGCAATCATCTGGCCCATACTTTCGCATTTTTCGCATACTTGTAGGCCAGATCCTGGGTTTTTTTCTGGTTAGGATCATGTATTAATGTGGTGCCACACAGAAATAGTCCATTCAACCTTGATTCAATCAATATTTTAGAGGATAACACCGTTTATGTCTGGGTTACGTCTGGTATTTGCAATCATCTGGCTCGTACTTTCGCATGTTTTGCATTCTTGTTGGCCAGATCCTGGCTTTTTCCAGGTTAGGATCACGTATTAATGTGGTACCACAGCGAAACAGTCAATTACACCTGGTTGCCATTTATATTTTAGAGGAAAACTCCGGTTATGTCTGGGTTACGTCTGGTGTTTGCAATCATCTTCCTCATACTTTCGCATTTTTCGAATACTAGTTGGCCAGATCCTGCGTTTTTTCTGGTTTGGATCACTTAGTAATGTGGTACCACACTGCAACTGTCTATTAAATCTGGTTCCGACTAATATTTTAGAGGATAACTCCGGTTAAGTCTGGGTATGTTCTGGTATTTGCAATCATCTGGGTCATACTTTCGCGTTCATCGCACACTTGTTGGCCATATCCTGGACTTTTTCTGGTTTGGATCTCGTAGTAATGCGGTACCATACTGAAACAGTCAATTAAGCGTGGCCTCGATCAATATTGTGAAGGATAACTCCGGTTGGATCTCGTCTAGGTTTGGTATTTTCCCGCATCTGGCTCATACATTCGCATTCTTCGCATACTTGTTGGCTAGATCCTGTGTTTCTTTCTGGTTTGGATCACGTAGTAATGTGGTACCAGACTGAAAAAGTCAATTCATCTTGGTTTCGATCAATATTTAAGAGGATAACACAGTTTAGGTTTGTGCTTGGTCTGGTATTTGCTATCATCTGGCTCACACTTTCGCTTTCTTCGCATACATGTTGGTCAGGTCCTGTGTTTCGATCTGGTTTGGATCACGATGTAATGCGGAAACAGGCTGAAACAGCCAATTCAACTCGGTTTCTATCAATATTTAAGAGGATAATAAAGTTTAGGTTCGTGCTCGGTCTGGTATTTGCTATCATCTGGCTCATATTTTCGCATTTCTCGCATGCTTGTTGGCCAGATCCTGCGCTTTTTCTGGTTAGGATCTCGTAGTAACGTGGTACCAGAATGAAACGGTCAATTAATCCTGGATTCGGTCATTATTTTAGAGGATCACACCGGTTAGGTTTGTGTTAGGCCTGGTATTTGCAATCATCTGGCTCATACTTTCGTTTTTATCGCATACTTGTAGGCCAGATCCTGGGCTTTTTCTGATTTGGATCACGTAGTAATGTGGTACCAGACCGAAACAGTCAATTAAATCTGAATTCGATCAATATTTTGGAGGAGAACGCCGGATATGTCTGGGTTAGGTCTGGTATTTGCCATCATCTAGCTCATACTTTCGCATTTTTCGCATACTTGAATGGCCAGATCCTGGCCTTTTTCTGGCTTGGACCACGTAGTAATGCGGTACCACACCGAAACAGTCAATTATACCTGGTTGCCATTAATATTTTAGAGGATAACGCCGGTTATGTCTGGGTAACGTCTGGTGTTTGCAATCATCTTCCTCATACTTTCGCATTTTTCGCATACTAGCTGGCCAGATCCTGCGTTTTTTCTGGTTTGTATTACGTAGTAATGTGGTACCAAATGAAACTGTCAATTAAGCCTGGATTCGATCAATATTTTAGAGGATCACACCGGTTAGGTTTGTGTTAGGCCTGGTGTTTGGAATCACCTGGGTCATACTTTCGCGTTCATCGCACACTTGTTGGCCAGATCCTGTACTTTTTCTCGTTTGGATCTCGTAGTAATGCGGTACCATACTGAAACAGTCAATTAAACGTGGCCTCGATCAATATTTTAGAGGCTAACACCGTTTAGGTTTGTGTTAGGTCTGGTATTTACAATCATCTGCCTCATACTATCGCATTTTTCGCATACTTGTTGGCCAGATCCTGGGCTTTTTCTGGTTTGGATCACGTAGTAATGTGGTACCACACTGCAACAGTCAATTAAATCTGGTTCGGAATAATATTTTAGAGGACAACGCCGGTTAGGTTTGTGTTAGGTCTGGTATTTACAATCATCTGCCTCATACTATCGCATTTTTCGCATACTTGTTGGCCAGATCCTGGGTTTTTTCTGGTTTGGATCCCGTAGTAATGTGACACCACACTGAAACAGTCAATTAAACCTGGTTGCGAATAATATTTTAGAGGATAACGCTGGATATGTCTCGGTTATGTCTGGTATTTGCAATCATCTGGCTCGTACTTTCGAGTTTTTCGCATACTTGATGGCCAGATCCTGGGTTTTTTCTGGTTTGGAGCCCGTAGTAATGTGACTCCACACTGAAACAGTCAATTAAACCTGGTTGCGATTAATATTTTAGAGTATAACGCCGGCTATGTCTGGGTTAGGTCTGGTACTTGCCCGCATCTGGCTCGTACTTTCGCATTTTTCGCATTCTTGTTGGCCAGATCCTGGCTTTTTTCAGGTTAGGATCCCGTAGTAATGTGGTTCCACACCGAAATAGTCAATTTAACCTGGTTGCGGTTAATATTTTAGAGGATAACGCCGGTTATATCTGGGTTAGGTCTGGTACTTGCCCGCATCTGGCTCGCAGTTTCGCATTTTTCGCTTATTTGTTGGCCGGATCCAGGGCCAATCCTGGTTTGGATCACGTAGTAATGCGGTAGCACACCTAAACAGTCAATTAAACCTGGTTGCGAATAATATTCTAGAGGATAACGCTGGATATGTATCGGTTATGTCTGGTATTTGCAATCATCTAGCTCATACTTTCGCATTTTTCGCATACTTGAATGGTCAGATCCTGGCCTTTTTCTGGCTTGGACCACGTAGTAATGCGGAGCGACACCGAAACAGTCAATTATACCTGGTTGCGCATTAATATTTTAGAGGATAACGCCGGTTATGTCTGGGTTACGTCTGGTGTTTGCAATCATCTTCCTCATACTTTCGCATTTTTCGTATACTAGTTGGCCAGATCCTGCGTTTTTTCTGGTTTGGATCACGTAGTAGTGTGGTACCACACTGCAACAGTCAATTAAATCTGGTTCCGACTAATATTTTAGAGGATATCGCCGGTTAAGTCTGGGCATGTTCTGGTATTTGCAATCATCTGCCTCATACTTTCGCATCTTTCGCAGACTTGTAGGCCAGATCCTGGGCTTTTTCTGGTTTGGATCACGCAGTAATGTGGTACCAGAATGGAACTGTCAATTAAACCTGGATTCGATCAATATTTTAGAGGATCACACCGGTTAGGTTTGTGTTAGGCCTGGTGTTTGCAATCACCTGGGTCATACTTTCGCGTTCATCGCACACTTGTTGGCCAGGTCCTGTGTTTCTTTCTGGTTTGCATCACGTAGTAATGTGATACCAGACTGAGAAAGTCCATTCAACTTGGATTCGATCAATATTTTAGAGGCTAACACCGTTTAGGTTTGTGTTAGGTCTGGTATTTACAATCATCTGCCTCATACTTTCGCATTTTTCGCATACTTGTTGGCCAGGTCCTGGGCTTTTTCTGGTTTTGATCACGTAGTAATGTGGTACCACACAGCAACAGTCAATTAAATCTGGTTCCGACTAATATTTTAGAGGACAACGCTGGTTATGTCTGGGTTAGGTCTGGTATTTGCCATCATCTAGCTCATACTTTCGCATTTTTCGCATACTTGAATGGCCAGTTCCTGGGTTTTTTTCTGATTAGGATCACGTATTTATGTGACACCACACTGAAATAGTCAATAAAACCTGCTTCCGATTAATATTTTAGAGGATAACGCCGGTTGTGTCTGGGTTAGGTCCGGTATTTGCCCTCATCTGGCTCGTACGTTCACGTTTTTCGCATACTTGTTCGCCAGTTCCTGGGTTTTTTTCTGATTAGGATCACGTATTTATGTGGCACCACACTGAAATAGTCAATAAATCCTGGTTCCGATTAATATTTTAGAGGAGCACGCAAGTTATGCCTGGGTTAGGTCTGGTATTTGCCATCATCTAGCTCATACTTTCGCATTTTTCGCATACTTGAATGGCCAGATCCTGGGCTTTTTCTGGTTTGGATCATGTAGTAATGTGGTGCCACACTGAAATAATCAATTAAAGCTGGTTTCGATCAAAATTTTATAGGATAACACCGGTTATGTCTGGGTTACGTCTGGTATGCGCAATCATCTGGCTCATACTTTCGCATTTTTCGCATGCTTGATGGTCAGATCATGGGTTTTTTCTGGTTTGGATCACGGAGTAATGTGGTACCACACCGAAGCAGCCAAACAAACCTGGTTGCGATTAATGTTTTACAGGATAACGCCGGTTATGCCTGCGTTAGGCCTGGTATTAGCAATCATCTGGCTCATACTTTCGCATTTTTCGCATACTTGTTGGCCAGATCCTGGGTTTTTCTCTGGTTAGGATCACGTATTAATGTGGTGCCACACTGAAATAATCAATTAAAGCTGCTTTCGATCAATATTTTATAGGATAACACCGGTTATGTCTGGGTTACGTCTGGTATTCGCAATCATCTGGCTCATACTTTCGCATATTTCGCATTCTTCTTGGCCAGATCCTGGGTTTTTATCTGTTTCGGATCACGTATTAATGTGGTGCCCCACAGAAATAGTCCATTCAACCTGGATTCGATCAATATTTTAGAGGATGACACCGGTTAGGTTTGTGGTAGGTCTGGTATTTGCAATCATCTGCCTCATACTTTCGCATTTTTCACATACTTTTTGGCGAGATCCTGCGTTTTTTCTGGTTTGGATCACGCAGTAGTGTGGTACCACACCGAAACAGTCAATTAAACCTGGTTGCGAATAATATTTTAGAGGATAACGCCGGTTATGTCTCGGTTATGTCTGGGATTTGCCCTCATCTGGCTCGTACTTTTGCATTTTTCGCATACTTGTTGGCCAGATCCTGGGTCTTTTCTGGTTTGGATCACGTAGTAATGCGGTACCACACCGACACAGTTAATTAAACCTGGTGGCGATTAATATTTTAAAGGATAACGCCGGTTATGTCTGGGTTAGGTCTGGTATTTGCCCTCATCTGACTCGTACGTTCACGTTTTTCGTATACTTGTTCGCCAGATCCTGGGTTTTTTCTGGTTTGGATCACGTAGTATTGCGGTACCACACCGAAACAGTCAATTAAACCTGGTTGCGATTAATATTTTAGAGAGTAACGCCGGTTATGTCTGGGTGAGGTCCGGTATTTGCCATCATCTAGCTCATACTTTCGCATTTTTCGCATACTTGAATGGTCAGATCCTGGCCTTTTTCTGGCTAGGACCACGTAGTAATGTGGTACTACACTGAAACCGTCTATTAAACCTGGCTGCGATTAATATTTTGGAGGATAACGCCGGTTATGTCTGGGTTAGTTCTAGTATTTGCAATCATCTGGCTCATACTTTCAAATTTTTCGCATACTTGTTGGCCAGATCCTGGGTTGTTTCTGGTTTGGATCCCCTAGTAGTGCGGTTCCACACCGAAAGAGTCAACTAAACCCTGTTGCGATTATTATTTTAGAGGATGACGCCGGTTATGTCTCGGTCAGGTCTGGTATTTGCCCTCATATAGCTCATACTTTCGAGTTTTTCGCATACTTGTTGGACAGATCCTGGGTTTTTTCTGGTTTGTATCACGTAGTAATGTGGTACCACACTGAAACAGTCAATGAAAGCTGGTTCCGATTAGTATTTAAGAGGATAACGCTGGATATGTCTGGGTTAGTTCTGGTATTTGCAATCATCTGGCTCATACTTTCGCGTTTTTCGCATACTTGTTGGCCAGATCCAGGGTTTTTCTTGGTTTGGATCCCGCAGTAATGTGTTTCTACACCGAAACAGACAATTAAACCTGGTTGCGATTAATATTTTGGAGGATAACGCTGGTTATGATTGGGTTAGTTCTGGTATTTGCAATCATCTGGCTCATACTTTCCCGTTTTTCGCATACTTGTTGGCCAGATCCTGGGTTTTTTTTGGTTTGGATCCCATAGTAATGTGGTTCCACACCGAAACAGACAATTAAACCTGGTTGCGATTAATATTTTGGAGGATAATGCTGGATATGTCTCGGTTAGGTCTGGGATTTGCCCTCAGCTGGCTCGTACATTCGCATCGTGCGTATACTTGTTGGCCAGATCTTGGCCTTTTTCTGACTTGGACCACGTAGTAATGTGGTACTACACTGAAACCGTCGATTAAACCTGGCTCCGATTAATATTTTGGAGGAGAACGCCGGTTATGTCTGGGTTAGGTCTGGTATTTGCCATCATCTAGCTCATACTTTCGCATTTTTCGCATACTTGAATGGTCAGATCCTGGCCTTTTTCTGGCTTGGACCATGTAGTAATGCGGAACGACACCGAAACAGTCAATTATACCTGGTTGCCATTAATATTTTAGAGGATAACGCCGGTTATGTCTGGGTTACGTCTGGTATTTGCAATCATCTGCCTCATACTTTCGCATCTTTCGCAGACTTGTAGGCCAGATCCTGGACTTTTTCTGGTTTGGATCACGCAGTAATGTGGTACCAGAATGGAACTGTCAATTAAACCTGGATTCGATCAATATTTTAGAGGATCACACCGGTTAGGTTTGTGTTAGGCCTGGTGTTTGCAATCATCTGGATCATATTTTCGCATTTCTCGCATGCTTGTTGGCCAGATCCTGGGCTTTTTCTGGTTAGGATCTCGTAGTAACGTGGTACCAGAATGAAACGGCAATTAATCCTGGATTCGGTCATTATTTTAGAGGATAACACCGTTTAGGTCTGTGTTAGGCCTGGTATTTGCAATCATCTGGCTCATACTTTCGCTTTTATCGCATACTTGTAGGCCAGATCCTGGGCTTTTTCTGATTTGGATCAGGTAGTAATGTGGTACCACACCGAAACAGTCAATTAAATCTGAATTCGATCAATATTTTGGAGGAGGACGCCGGATATGTCTGGGTTAGGTCTGGTATTTGCCATCATCTAGCTCATACTTTCGCATTTTTCGCATACTTGAATGGTCAGATCCTGGCCTTTTTCTGGCTTGGACCACGTAGTAATGCGGTACCACACCGAAACAGTCAATTATACCTGGTTGCCATTAATATTTTAGAGGATAACGCCGGTTATGTCTGGGTAACGTCTGGTGTTTGCAATCATCTTCCTCATACTTTCACATTTTTCGCATACTAGCTGGCCAGATCTTGCGTTTTTTCTGGTTTGTATTACGTAGTCATGTGGTACCAGAATGAAACTGTCAATTAAACCTGGATTCGATCAATATTTTAGAGGATCACACCGGTTAGGTTTGTGTTACGCCTGGTGTTTGGACTCACCTGGGTCATACTTTCGCGTTCATCGCACACTTGTTGGCCAGATCCTGGGCTTTTTCTGGTTTTGATCACGTAGTAATGTGGTACCACACTGCAACAGTCAATTAAATCTGGTTCCGACTAATATTTTAGAGGATAACGCCGGTTAGGTTTGTGTTAGGTCTGGTATTTCCAATCATCTGGCTCATACTTTTGCATTTTTCGCATACCTGTTGGCCAGATCCTGGGTTTTTTCTGGTTTGGGTCACGTAGTAATGTGATACCACCCCGGAACTGGCAATTAAATCTGGTTACGATTAATATTTTAGAGGACAACGCTGGTTATGTCTGGGTTAGGTCTGGTATTTGCCATCATCTAGCTCATACTTTCGCATTTTTCGCATACTTGAATGGCCAGTTCCTGGGTTTTTTTCTGATTAGAATCACGTATTTATGTGACACCACACTGAAATAATCAATTAAAGCTGGTTTCGATCAATATTTTATAGGATAACACCGGTTATGTCTGGGTTACGTCTGGTATGCGCAATCATCTGGCTCATACTTTCGCATTTTTCGCATACTTGATGGTCAGATCCTGGGTTTCCTTCTGGTTAGGGTCACGTATTAATGTGGTGCCACACTGAAACAGTCTATGCAACCTTGTTTTGATCAATATTTTGTATCATAACGCCGGTTATGTCAGGGTCAGTTCTGGTATTTACAATCATCTGGGTCATACTTTCGCATTTTTCGCTTACTAGTTGGCCAGATCCTGGGTTTTTTCTGGTTTGGATCACGGAGTAATGTGGTACCACACCGAAGCAGCCAAACAAACCTGGCTGCGATTAATGTTTTACAGGATAACGCCGGTTATGTTTGGGTTAGTTCTGGTATTTGCAATCATCTGGCTCGTACTTTCGCATTTTTCTCATACTTGTTGGACAGAGCCTGGCCTTTTTCTGGTTTGGATCACGTAGTAATGTGGTTCCACACCGAAACAGTCAATTAAACCTGGTTGCGATTAATATTTTAAAGGATAACGCCGGTTGTGTCTGGGTTAGGTCCGGTATTTGCCCTCATCTGGCTCGTACGTTCACGTTTTTCGCATACTTGTGCGCCAGTTCCTGGGTTTTTTTCTGATTAGGATCACGTATTTATGTGGCACCACACTGAAATAGTCAATAAAACCTGGTTCCGTTTAATATTTTAGAGGAGCACGCAAGTTATGCCTGGGTTAGGTCTGGTATTTGCCATCATCTAGCTCATACTTTCGCATTTTTCGCATACTTGAATGGCCAGATCCTGGGCTTTTTCTGGTTTGGATCGTGTAGTAATGTGGTGCCACACTGAAATAATCAATTAAAGCTGGTTTCGATCAAAATTTTATAGGATAACACCGGTTATGTCTGGGTTACGTCTGGTATGCGCAATCATCTGGCTCATACTTTCGCATTTTTCGCATACTTGATGGTCAGATCATGGGTTTTTTCTGGTTTGGATCACGGAGTAATGTGGTACCACACCGAAGCAGCCAAACAAACCTGGTTGCGATTAATGTTTTACAGGATAACGCCGGTTATGCCTGCGTTAGGCCTGGTATTAGCAATCATCTGGCTCATACTTTCGCATTTTTCGCATACTTGTTGGCCAGATCCTGGGTTTTTCTCTGGTTAGGATCACGTATTAATGTGGTGCCACACTGAAATAATCAATTAAAGCTGCTTTCGATCAATATTTTATAGGATAACACCGGTTATGTCTGGGTTACGTCTGGTATTCGCAATCATCTGGCTCATACTTTCGCATATTTCGCATTCTTCTTGGCCAGATCCTGGGTTTTTATCTGTTTCGGATCACGTATTAATGTGGTGCCCCACAGAAATAGTCCATTCAACCTGGATTCGATCAATATTTTAGAGGATGACACCGGTTAGGTATGGGTTGCGTCTGGTATTTGCGATCATCTGCCTCATACTCTCGCATTTTTCACATACTTTTTGGCGAGATCCTGCGTTTTTTCTGGTTTGGATCACGCAGTAGTGTGGTACCACACTGAAACAGTCAATAAAAGCTGGTTCCGAATAGTATTTAAGAGGATAACGCTGGTTATGTCTGGGTTAGTTCTGGTATATACAATCATCTGGCTCATGCTTTCGCGTTTTTCGCATACTTGTAGGCCAGATCCTGGGTCTTTTCTGGTTTGGATCACGTAGTAATGCGGTACCACACCGACACAGTTAATTAAACCTGGTTGCGATTAATATTTTAAAGGATAACGCCGGTTATGTCTGGGTTAGGTCTGGTATTTGCCCTCATCTGACTCGTACGTTCACGTTTTTCGCATACTTGTTCGCCAGATCCTGGGTTTTTTCTGGTCTGGATCACGTAGTATTGCGGTACCACACCGAAACAGTCAATTAAACCTGGTTGCGATTAATATTTTAGAGGGTAACGCAGGTTATGTCTCGGTTAGGTCTGGGATTTGCCCTCATCTGGCTCGTATTTTCGCATATTTCGCATACTTGAATGGTCAGATCCTGGCCTTTTTCTGGCTAGGACCACGTAGTAATGTGGTACTACACTGAAACCGTCTATTAAACCTGGCTGCGATTAATATTTTGGAGGATAACGCCGGTTATGTCTGGGTTAGTTCTAGTATTTGCAATCATCTGGCTCATACTTTCACATTTTTCGCATACTTATTGGCCAGATCCTGGGTTTTTTCTGGTTTGGATCCCCTAGTAGTGCGGTTCCACACCGAAAGAGTCAATTAAACCTTGTTGCGATTATTATTTTAGAGGATGACGCCGGTTATGTCTCGGTCAGGTCTGGTATTTGCCCTCATATGGCTCATACTTTCGAGTTTTTCGCATACTTGTTGGCCAGATCCTGGGTTTTTTCTGGTTTGGATCCCGTAGTAACGTTACTCCACACTGAAACAGTCAATTAAACCTGGTTGCGATTAATATTTCAGAGAATAACGCCGGCTATGTCTGGGTTAGGTCTGGTATTTGCCCTCATCTGACTCGTACGTTCACGTTTTTCGCATTCTTGGTCGCCAGATCCTGGGTTTTTTCTGGTTTGGATCACGTAGTAATGTGGTACCACACTGAAACGGTCTATGAAAGCTGGTTCCGATTAGTATTTAAGAGGATAACGCTGGATATGTCTGGGTTAGTTCTGGTATTTGCAATCATCTGGCTCGGACAATCGCATTTTTCGCATACTTCTCGGCCAGATCTTGGCCTTTTTCCGCTTTGCATCACGTAGTAATGCGGTACCACTCCGAAACAGTCAATTAAACATGGTTGCGATTAATATTTTAGAGGATAACGCCGGTTATGTCTCGGTTAGGTCTGGGATTTGCTCTCATGTGGCTCGTACTTTCGCATTTTTCGCATACTTGTTGGCCAGAGCCTGGCCTTTTTCTGGTTCGGATCACGTAGTAATGCGGTACCACACAGAAACAGTCAATTAAACCTGGTTGCGATTAATATTTTAGAGGATAACGCCGGTTATGTCTGGATTAGTTCTGGTATTTGCAATCATCTGGCTCATACTTTCGCGTTTGTCGCATACTAGTTGGCCAGATCCAGGGTTTTCTTTTGTTTGGATCCCGTAGTAATGTGGTTCCACACCGAAACGGACAATTAAACCTGGTTGCGATTAATATTTTGGACGATAACGCTGGTTATGTTTGGGTTAGTTCTGGTATTAGCAATCATCTGGCACATACTTTCGCATTTTTCTCATACTTGTTGGACAGATCCTGGGCTTATTCTGATTTGGATCACGTAGTAATGTGGTACCGCACAGAAACAGTCAGTTAAACCTGGATTTGATCAATATTTTAGAGGATAACACCGGTTATGTCTGGGATACGTCTGGAATTCGCAATCATCTGGCTCATACTTTCGCATTTTTCGCATACTTGATGGTCAGAACCTGGATTTCTTTCTGGTTAGGGTCACGTATTAATGTGGTGACACACTGAAATAGTCAATGAAACCTGGTGTCGATCAATATTTTGGATGATAACGCCGGTTATGTCAGGGTTAGTTCTGGTATTTACAATCATCTGGCTCATACTTTCGCATTTTTCGCATACTAGTTGGCCAGATCCTAGGTTTTTTCTGGTTTGGATCACGGAGTAACGTGGTACCACACCGAAACAGCCAAACAAACCTGGTTGCGATTAATGTTTTAGAAGATAACGCCGGTTATGTCTGCGTTAGGCCTGGTATTTGCGATCATCTGGCTCATACTTTCGCATTTTTCGCATACCTGTTGGCCAGACCCTGGGTTTTTTCTGGTTTGGATCACGTAGTAATGTGGTACTACACTGAAGCCGTCAATTAAACCTGGCTCCGATTAATATTTTAGAGGGTAACGCCGGTTATGTCTCGGTTAGGTCTGGGATTTGCCCTCATCTGGCTCGTACTTTTGCATTTATCGCATACTTGTTGGCCAGATCCTGGGTTGTTTCTGGTTTGGATCACGTATTAATGTGGTACCACACTGAAATAGTCTATTAAACCTGGTTCCGATTATTATTTTAGAGGATAACGCCGGTTATGTCTGGGTGAGGTCTGGTATTTGCCATCATCTAGCTCATACTTTCGCATTTTTCGCATATTTGAATGGTCAGATCCTGGGCTTTTTCTGGCTAGGACCACGTAGTAATGTGGTACTACACTGAAACCGTCAATTAAGCCTGGCTCCGATTAATATTTTGGAGGATAACGCCGGTTATGTCTGGGTTGGTTCTAGTATTTGCAATCATCTGGCTCATACTTTCGCATTTTTCGCATACTTGTTGGCCAGATCCTGGGTTTTTCCTGGTTTGGATCCCGTATTAATATGGTTCCACACCGAAATAGTCAATTAAACTTGGTTGCGATATATATTTTAGAGTATCACGCCAGTTATGTCTGGGTTAGTTCTGCTATTTGCAATCATCTGGCCTGTACTTTCGCATTTTTCCATACTTGTTGGCGAGATCCTGCGTTTTTTCTGGTTTGGATCACGTAGTAATGTCGTACCACACCGAAACAGTCAATTAAACCTGGTTGCGAATAATATTTTAGAGGATAACGCCGGTTATGTTTGGGTTAGTTCTAGTATTTGCAATCATCTGGCCCATACTTTCGCATTTTTCTCATACTTGTTGGACAGAGCCTGGCCTTTTTCTGGTTTGGATCACGTAGTAATGCGGTACCACTCCGAAACAGTCAATTAAACCTGGTTGCGAATAATATTTTAGAGGATAACGCCGGTTATATCTCGGTTAGGTCTGGGATTTGCAATTATCTGGCACATACTTTCGCATTTTTCTCATACTTGTTGGACAGAGCCTGGCCTTTTTCTGGTTTGGATCACGTAGTAATGCGGTACCACTCCGAAACAGTCAATTAAACCTGGTTGCGATTAATATTTTAGAGGATAACGCCGGTTATGTCTCGGTTAGGTCTGGGATTTGCTCTCATGCGGCTGGTACTTTTTTTTTTTTTTTTTTTTTTTTTTTTTTGTCGTGGGGAAAATCTTCGAAAGACTCCCTCCCACCTCCTTGGGGAGAGGTGGGAGGGTTGTGTGGGATTCCCCGCGCCCGTACAACGACAGGCGCGGGACCTACCCACTAAAAACCCCACGGTGACCCTTCGGCACGCTTTGGGAGGATACCGGGAATCGCTCGAAGCATTCTTCCGGTATCCTCCCCGTGCCCGCGCTTTCGCGCCCATCCCCCGGGGGGACAATCGGTCCCCCCAGTAGACACACTGCCTCATAGCGGCGGCACGGGGCCACTCCATCCCGCCGCTATCCGTCCCGGGGCCGCGTTTAGTGGCGGCTGCGAGCCCCAACTCGCAACCGCCCGCGACCCCGTTTCCACCCCTCGGCGGCCGGGCGTTCATGGCCGCACCAGACCGCCGAGGGTGCCTCCCCTTGCGTCGGACCGGTAGGGGGAGGCACTCCTACCCCCAACCGGTCCGACCCGGCGCTGCCTGGCGGGAGGAGGGTCCCCTCAGGACCCCCCTCCCAGCCTAGGTCATCCGCCGCGCAGAGGCGGCCGCCCGCGACGCCTCGCGACCGGGCGACGACCTCGGGCCACCGCACGAGCGCGAGCTTCAGCGCGCCGCTGAAGCTCACGCTCCCTCCCCGCGGCCTCCTTCTGCAACATTACGTTCTCGCAGAAGGAGGCCACGGCCCTCCACTTCTCCTCGCTGCCGAGCATGGCGCGCACCACGCCCGGCAGCGAGACATCCCGCCCGACGACGCCGACCAGGACACGGCGCTCCCCCTCCCACGCGGGGCATACCTCCAGGGTATGATCCGCCGTGTCCTGCTCAGCGTCGCAGTGGCAGCAACGCGCCGTCGGCTCCTTCCCTATCCGGCACAGGTATCTTCCGAAGCTGCCATGCCCGGAAAATACCTGTGCCAGCCGGTAGGTGAGGCTGCCATGGCCTCTGTCCACCCACTCCTTCAGGAGTGGCCGAACAGCCCCGACAGTCCGGTGCCCCGCGGTTGGCAGAGCCAGCCGCTCCTGCCACGCGAGCAACACGGACTGCCGGGCCTGGCGCTTCAAATCGTCCCAAGCAGGTTCCTGCCCGCCCGGGACCGCCCCCACCCCCGCGCGACGGTCGACGCGGTGCCGGTACATCACCGCGTGCGACCGCGCGAGCAGGTCCATGGGCGGCATCCCCGCTAGAACCGTCGCCGCCTCATGTGACATGGTCCGACACCCGCGGACGACCCTGAGCGCCATGCGCCTCTGCACCCGACGCAGCATAGTCATGCTGCGCCGGGAGGCAGCCAGGTCGTCCGCCCAGACGGGGATGCGGCTGGTACTTTCGCGTTTTTCGCATACTTGTTGGCCAGAGCCTGGCCTTTTTCTGGTTTGGATCACGTAGTAATGCAGTACCACAACGAAACAGTCAATTAAACCTGGTTGCGATTAATATTTTAGAGGATAACGCCGGTTATGTCTCGGTTAGGTGTTGTATTTGCACTCATCTGGCTCGTATTTTCGCATATTTCGCATACTTGTTGGCAAGATCCTGGGCTTTTTCTGGTTTGGATCTCGTATTAATGTGGTTCCACACCGAAATAGTCAATTAAACTTGGTTGCGATATATATTTTAGAGTATCACGCCAGTTATGTCTGGGTTAGTTCTGCTATTTGCAATCATCTGGCCTGTACTTTCGCATTTTTCCATACTTGTTGGCGAGATCCTGCGTTTTTTCTGGTTTGGATCACGTAGTAATGTCGTACCACACCGAAACAGTCAATTAAACCTGGTTGCGAATAATATTTTAGAGGATAACGCCGGTTATGTTTGGGTTAGTTCTAGTATTTGCAATCATCTGGCTCATACTTTCGCATTTTTCTCATACTTGTTGGACAGAGCCTGGCCTTTTTCTGGTTTGGATCACGTAGTAATGCGGTACCACTCCGAAACAGTCAATTAAACCTGGTTGCGATTAATATTTTAGAGGATAACGCCGGTTATGTCTCGGTTAGGTCTGGGATTTGCAATTATCTGGCACATACTTTCGCATTTTTCTCATACTTGTTGGACAGAGCCTGGCCTTTTTCTGGTTTGGATCACGTAGTAATGCGGTACCACTCCGAAACAGTCAATTAATCCTGGTTGCGATTAATATTTTAGAGGATAACGCCGGTTATGTCTCGGTTAGGTGTTGTATTTGCACTCATCTGGCTCGTATTTTCGCATATTTCGCATACTTGTTGGCCAGATCCTGGGTTTTTTCTGGTTTGGATCCCGTAGTAATGTGGTACCACACTGAAACAGTCAATGAAAGCTGGTTCCGATTAGTATTTAAGAGGATAACGCTGGTTATGTCTGGGTTAGTTCTGGTAATTGCAATCATCAGGCTCATACTTTCGCGTTTTTCGCATACTTGTTGGCCAGATCCAGGGTTTTTTTTGGTTTGGATCCCGTAGTAATGTGGTTCCACACCGAAACAGACAATGAAAGCTGGTTCCGATTAGTATTTAAGAGGATAACGCTGGTTATGTCTGGGTTAGTTCTGGTAATTGCAATCATCAGGCTCATACTTTCGCGTTTTTCGCATACTTGTAGGCCAGATCCTGGACTTTTTCTGGTTTGGATCACGCAGTAATGTGGTACCAGAATGGAACTGTCAATTAAACCTGGATTCGATCAATATTTTAGAGGATCACACCGGTTAGGTTTGTGTTAGGCCTGGTGTTTGCAATCATCTGGATCATATTTTCGCATTTCTCGCATGCTTGTTGGCCAGATCCTGGGCTTTTTCTGGTTAGGATCTCGTAGTAACGTGGTACCAGAATGAAACGGCAATTAATCCTGGATTCGGTCATTATTTTAGAGGATAACACCGTTTAGGTCTGTGTTAGGCCTGGTATTTGCAATCATCTGGCTCATACTTTCGCTTTTATCGCATACTTGTAGGCCAGATCCTGGGCTTTTTCTGATTTGGATCAGGTAGTAATGTGGTACCACACCGAAACAGTCAATTAAATCTGAATTCGATCAATATTTTGGAGGAGGACGCCGGATATGTCTGGGTTAGGTCTGGTATTTGCCATCATCTAGCTCATACTTTCGCATTTTTCGCATACTTGAATGGTCAGATCCTGGCCTTTTTCTGGCTTGGACCACGTAGTAATGCGGTACCACACCGAAACAGTCAATTATACCTGGTTGCCATTAATATTTTAGAGGATAACGCCGGTTATGTCTGGGTAACGTCTGGTGTTTGCAATCATCTTCCTCATACTTTCATACGTTAGGTTTGTGTTACGCCTGGTGTTTGGAATCACCTGGGTCATACTTTCGCGTTCATCGCACACTTGTTGGCCAGATCCTGGGCTTTTTCTGGTTTTGATCACGTAGTAATGTGGTACCACACTGCAACAGTCAATTAAATCTGGTTCCGACTAATATTTTAGAGGATAACGCCGGTTAGGTTTGTGTTAGGTCTGGTATTTCCAATCATCTGGCTCATACTTTTGCATTTTTCGCATACCTGTTGGCCAGATCCTGGGTTTTTTCTGGTTTGGGTCACGTAGTAATGTGATACCACCCCGGAACTGGCAATTAAATCTGGTTACGATTAATATTTTAGAGGACAACGCTGGTTATGTCTGGGTTAGGTCTGGTATTTGCCATCATCTAGCTCATACTTTCGCATTTTTCGCATACTTGAATGGCCAGTTCCTGGGTTTTTTTCTGATTAGAATCACGTATTTATGTGACACCACACTGAAATAATCAATTAAAGCTGGTTTCGATCAATATTTTATAGGATAACACCGGTTATGTCTGGGTTAGGTCCGGTATTTGCCCTCATCTGGCTCGTACGTTCACGTTTTTCGCATACTTGTGCGCCAGTTCCTGGGTTTTTTTCTGATTAGGATCAGGTATTTATGTGGCACCACACTGAAATAGTCAATAAAACCTGGTTCCGTTTAATATTTTAGAGGAGCACGCAAGTTATGCCTGGGTTAGGTCTGGTATTTGCCATCATCTAGCTCATACTTTCGCATTTTTCGCATACTTGAATGGCCAGATCCTGGGCTTTTTCTGGTTTGGATCGTGTAGTAATGTGGTGCCACACTGAAATAATCAATTAAAGCTGGTTTCGATCAAAATTTTATAGGATAACACCGGTTATGTCTGGGTTACGTCTGGTATGCGCAATCATCTGGCTCATACTTTCGCATTTTTCGCATACTTGATGGTCAGATCATGGGTTTTTTCTGGTTTGGATCACGGAGTAATGTGGTACCACACCGAAGCAGCCAAACAAACCTGGTTGCGATTAATGTTTTACAGGATAACGCCGGTTATGCCTGCGTTAGGCCTGGTATTAGCAATCATCTGGCTCATACTTTCGCATTTTTCGCATACTTGTTGGCCAGATCCTGGGTTTTTCTCTGGTTAGGATCACGTATTAATGTGGTGCCACACTGAAATAATCAATTAAAGCTGCTTTCGATCAATATTTTATAGGATAACACCGGTTATGTCTGGGTTACGTCTGGTATTCGCAATCATCTGGCTCATACTTTCGCATATTTCGCATTCTTCTTGGCCAGATCCTGGGTTTTTATCTGTTTCGGATCACGTATTAATGTGGTGCCCCACAGAAATAGTCCATTCAACCTGGATTCGATCAATATTTTAGAGGATGACACCGGTTAGGTATGGGTTGCGTCTGGTATTTGCGATCATCTGCCTCATACTCTCGCATTTTTCACATACTTTTTGGCGAGATCCTGCGTTTTTTCTGGTTTGGATCACGCAGTAGTGTGGTACCACACCGAAACAGTCAATTAAACCTGGTTGCGAATAATATTTTAGCGGATAACGCCGGTTATGTCTCGGTTATGTCTGGGATTTGCCCTCATCTGGCTCGTACTTTTGCATTTTCCGCATACTTGTAGGCCAGATCCTGGGTCTTTTCTGGTTTGGATCACGTAGTAATGCGGTACCACACCGACACAGTTAATTAAACCTGGTTGCGATTAATATTTTAAAGGATAACGCCGGTTATGTCTGGGTTAGGTCTGGTATTTGCCCTCATCTGACTCGTACGTTCACGTTTTTCGCATACTTGTTCGCCAGATCCTGGGTTTTTTCTGGTCTGGATCACGTAGTATTGCGGTACCACACCGAAACAGTCAATTAAACCTGGTTGCGATTAATATTTTAGAGGGTAACGCAGGTTATGTCTCGGTTAGGTCTGGGATTTGCCCTCATCTGGCTCGTACCTTTGCATTTTTCGCATACTTGTTGGCCAGATCCTGGGTTGTTTCTGGTTTGGATCATGTATTAATGTGGTACCACACTGAAATAGTCAATTAAACCTGGTTCCGATTATTATTTTAGAGGATAACGCCGGTTATGTCTGGGTGAGGTCTGGTTTTTGCCATCATCTCGCTCATACTTTCACATTTTTCGCATACTTATTGGCCAGATCCTGGGTTTTTTCTGGTTTGGATCCCCTAGTAGTGCGGTTCCACACCGAAAGAGTCAATTAAACCTTGTTGCGATTATTATTTTAGAGGATGACGCCGGTTATGTCTCGGTCAGGTCTGGTATTTGCCCTCATATGGCTCATACTTTCGAGTTTTTCGCATACCTGTTGGCCAGATCCTGGGTTTTTTCTGGTTTGGATCCCGTAGTAACGTTACTCCACACTGAAACAGTCAATTAAACCTGGTTGCGATTAATATTTCAGAGAATAACGCCGGCTATGTCTGGGTTAGGTCTGGTATTTGCCCTCATCTGACTCGTACGTTCACGTTTTTCGCATTCTTGGTCGCCAGATCCTGGGTTTTTTCTGGTTTGGATCACGTAGTAATGTGGTACCACACTGAAACGGTCTATGAAAGCTGGTTCCGATTAGTATTTAAGAGGATAACGCTGGATATGTCTGGGTTAGTTCTGGTATTTGCAATCATCTGGCTCGGACAATCGCATTTTTCGCATACTTCTCGGCCAGATCTTGGCCTTTTTCCGCTTTGCATCACGTAGTAATGCGGTACCACTCCGAAACAGTCAATTAAACATGGTTGCGATTAATATTTTAGAGGATAACGCCGGTTATGTCTCGGTTAGGTCTGGGATTTGCTCTCATGTGGCTCGTACTTTCGCATTTTTCGCATACTTGTTGGCCAGAGCCTGGCCTTTTTCTGGTTCGGATCACGTAGTAATGCGGTACCACACAGAAACAGTCAATTAAACCTGGTTGCGATTAATATTTTAGAGGATAACGCCGGTTATGTCTGGATTAGTTCTGGTATTTGCAATCATCTGGCTCATACTTTCGCGTTTGTCGCATACTAGTTGGCCAGATCCAGGGTTTTCTTTTGTTTGGATCCCGTAGTAATGTGGTTCCACACCGAAACGGACAATTAAACCTGGTTGCGATTAATATTTTGGACGATAACGCTGGTTATGTTTGGGTTAGTTCTGGTATTAGCAATCATCTGGCACATACTTTCGCATTTTTCTCATACTTGTTGGACAGATCCTGGGCTTATTCTGATTTGGATCACGTAGTAATGTGGTACCGCACAGAAACAGTCAGTTATACCTGGATTTGATCAATATTTTAGAGGATAACACCGGTTATGTCTGGGATACGCCTGGAATTCGCAATCATCTGGCTCATACTTTCGCATTTTTCGCATACTTGATGGTCAGAACCTGGATTTCTTTCTGGTTAGGGTCACGTATTAATGTGGTGACACACTGAAATAGTCAATGAAACCTGGTGTCGATCAATATTTTGGATGATAACGCCGGTTATGTCAGGGTTAGTTCTGGTGTTTACAATCATCTGGCTCATACTTTCGCATTTTTCGCATACTAGTTGGCCAGATCCTAGGTTTTTTCTGGTTTGGATCACGGAGTAACGTGGTACCACACCGAAACAGCCAAACAAACCTGGTTGCGATTAATGTTTTAGAAGATAACGCCGGTTATGTCTGCGTTAGGCCTGGTATTTGCGATCATCTGGCTCATACTTTCGCATTTTTCGCATACCTGTTGGCCAGACCCTGGGTTTTTTCTGGTTTGGATCACGTAGTAATGTGGTACTACACTGAAGCCGTCAATTAAACCTGGCTCCGATTAATATTTTAGAGGGTAACGCCGGTTATGTCTCGGTTAGGTCTGGGATTTGCCCTCATCTGGCTCGTACTTTTGCATTTATCGCATACTTGTTGGCCAGATCCTGGGTTGTTTCTGGTTTGGATCACGTATTAATGTGGTACCACACTGAAATAGTCTATTAAACCTGGTTCCGATTATTATTTTAGAGGATAACGCCGGTTATGTCTGGGTGAGGTCTGGTGTTTGCCATCATCTAGCTCATACTTTCGCATTTTTCGCATATTTGAATGATCAGATCCTGGGCTTTTTCTGGCTAGGACCACGTAGTAATGTGGTACTACACTGAAACCGTCAATTAAGCCTGGCTCCGATTAATATTTTGGAGGATAACGCCGGTTATGTCTGGGTTGGTTCTAGTATTTGCAATCATCTGGCTCATACTTTCGCATTTTTCGCATACTTGTTGGCCAGATCCTGGGTTTTTCCTGGTTTGGATCCCGTATTAATATGGTTCCACACCGAAATAGTCAATTAAACTTGGTTGCGATATATATTTTAGAGTATCACGCCAGTTATGTCTGGGTTAGTTCTGCTATTTGCAATCATCTGGCCTGTACTTTCGCATTTTTCCATACTTGTTGGCGAGATCCTGCGTTTTTTCTGGTTTGGATCACGTAGTAATGTCGTACCACACCGAAACAGTCAATTAAACCTGGTTGCGAATAATATTTTAGAGGATAACGCCGGTTATGTTTGGGTTAGTTCTAGTATTTGCAATCATCTGGCTCATACTTTCGCATTTTTCTCATACTTGTTGGACAGAGCCTGGCCTTTTTCTGGTTTGGATCACGTAGTAATGCGGTACCACTCCGAAACAGTCAATTAAACCTGGTTGCGAATAATATTTTAGAGGATAACGCCGGTTATATCTCGGTTAGGTCTGGGATTTGCAATTATCTGGCACATACTTTCGCATTTTTCTCATACTTGTTGGACAGAGCCTGGCCTTTTTCTGGTTTGGATCACGTAGTAATGCGGTACCACTCCGAAACAGTCAATTAAACCTGGTTGCGATTAATATTTTAGAGGATAACGCCGGTTATGTCTCGGTTAGGTCTGGGATTTGCTCTCATGTGGCTGGTACTTTCGCGTTTTTCGCATACTTGTTGGCCAGAGCCTGGCCTTTTTCTGGTTTGGATCACGTAGTAATGCAGTACCACAACGAAACAGTCAATTAAACCTGGTTGCGATTAATATTTTAGAGGATAACGCCGGTTATGTCTCGGTTAGGTGTTGCATTTGCACTCATCTGGCTCGTATTTTCGCATATTTCGCATACTTGTTGGCAAGATCCTGGGCTTTTTCTGGTTTGGATCTCGTATTAATGTGGTTCCACACCGAAATAGTCAATTAAACTTGGTTGCGATATATATTTTAGAGTATCACGCCAGTTATGTCTGGGTTAGTTCTGCTATTTGCAATCATCTGGCCTGTACTTTCGCATTTTTCCATACTTGTTGGCGAGATCCTGCGTTTTTTCTGGTTTGGATCACGTAGTAATGTCGTACCACACCGAAACAGTCAATTAAACCTGGTTGCGAATAATATTTTAGAGGATAACGCCGGTTATGTTTGGGTTAGTTCTAGTATTTGCAATCATCTGGCTCATACTTTCGCATTTTTCTCATACTTGTTGGACAGAGCCTGGCCTTTTTCTGGTTTGGATCACGTAGTAATGCGGTACCACTCCGAAACAGTCAATTAAACCTGGTTGCGATTAATATTTTAGAGGATAACGCCGGTTATGTCTCGGTTAGGTCTGGGATTTGCAATTATCTGGCACATACTTTCGCATTTTTCTCATACTTGTTGGACAGAGCCTGGCCTTTTTCTGGTTTGGATCACGTAGTAATGCGGTACCACTCCGAAACAGTCAATTAATCCTGGTTGCGATTAATATTTTAGAGGATAACGCCGGTTATGTCTCGGTTAGGTGTTGTATTTGCACTCATCTGGCTCGTATTTTCGCATATTTCGCATACTTGTTGGCCAGATCCTGGGTTTTTTCTGGTTTGGATCCCGTAGTAATGTGGTACCACACTGAAACAGTCAATGAAAGCTGGTTCCGATTAGTATTTAAGAGGATAACGCTGGTTATGTCTGGGTTAGTTCTGGTAATTGCAATCATCAGGCTCATACTTTCGCGATTTTCGCATACTTGTTGGCCAGATCCAGGGTTTTTTTTGGTTTGGATCCCGTAGTAATGTGGTTCCACACCGAAACAGACAATGAAAGCTGGTTCCGATTAGTATTTAAGAGGATAACGCTGGTTATGTCTGGGTTAGTTCTGGTAATTGCAATCATCAGGCTCATACTTTCGCGTTTTTCGCATACTTGTTGGCCAGATCCAGGGTTTTTTCTGGTTTGGATCACGCAGTAATGCAGTACCACACCGAGACAGTCAATTAAACTTGGTGCGATTAATACTTTATAGGATAACACCGGTTATGGCTGGGTTAGGTCTGGTATTTGCCCTTATCTGGATCGTATGTTCACGTTTTTCGCACACTTGTTGGCCAGATCCTGGGTTTTTTCTGGTTTGGATCACGTAGTAATGCGGTACCACACTGAAACAGTCAATAAAAGCTGGTTCCGAATAGTATTTAAGAGGATAACGCTGGTTATGTCTGGGTTAGTTCTGGTATTTACAATCATCTGGCTCATGCTTTCGCGTTTTTCGCATACTTGTTGGCCAGTTCCAGGGTTTTTTTTGGTTTGGATCCCGTAGTAATGTGGTTCAACACCGAAACAGTCAATTAAACCTGGTTGCGATTAATATTTCAGAGGATAACGCCGGTTTTGTCTGGGTTAGGTCTGCTATTTGCCCTCATCTGGCTCGGACTTTCGCGTTTTTCGCATACTTGTTGGCCAGATCTTGGCCTTTTTCTGGTTTGGAACACGTAGTAATGCGGTACCACACTGAAACAGTCAATAAAAGCTGGTTCCGAATAGTATTTTAGAGGATAACGCTGGTTATGGCTGGGTTAGTTCTGGTATTTGCAATCATCTCGCTCATACTTTCGCGTTTTTCGCACACTTGTTGGCCAGATCCTGGGTTTTTCCTGGTTTGGATCCCGTAGTAATGTGATGCCACACCGAAACAGTCAATTTAACCTGGTTGCGGTTAATATTTTAGAGGATAACGCCGGTTATGTCTGGGTTAGGTCTGGTACTTGCCCGCATCTGGCTCGTACTTTCGCATTTTTCACATACTTGTTGGCCAGATCCAGGGATTTTCTGGTTTGGATCACGTAGTAATGCGGTACCACACCGAAACTGTCAATTAAACCTTGTGGCGATTAATATTTTAGAGGATAACGCCGGTTATGTCTCGGTTAGGTCTGGTATTTGCCCTCATCTGGCTCATACTTTCGCATTTTTCGCATACTAGTTGGCCAGATCCTGGGATATTTCTGGTTTGGGTCACGTAGTAATGCGGTACCACACAGATAGAGTCAATTAAACCTGTTTGCGATTAATATTTTAGAGGATAACGCCGGTTATGTCTCGGTTAGGTCTGGTATTTGCAATCATCTGGCTCATACTTTCTCGTTTTTCGCATACTTGTTGGCCAGATCCTGGGTTTTTTCTGGTTTGGATCCCGTAGTAATGTGGTACCACACTGAAACAGTCAATGAAAGCTGGTTCCGATTAGTATTTAAGAGGATAACGCTGGTTATGTCTGGGTTAGTTCTGGTAATTGCAATCATCTGGCTCGTACTTTCGCATTTTTCTCATACTTGTTGGCAAGATCCTGGGCTTTTTCAGGTTTGGATCACGCAGTAACGCAGTACCACACCGAGACAGTCAATTAAACCTGGTTGCGATTAATATTTTAAAGGATACCGCCGGTTATGTCTGGGTAAGGTCTGGTATTTGCCCTCATCTGGCTCGTATGTTCACGTTTTTCGCATACTTGTTGGCCAGATCCTGTGTTTTTTCTGGTTTGGATCCCGTAGTAATGTGGTACCACACTGCAACAGTCAATGATAGCTGGTTCCGATTAGTATTTAAGAGGATTACGCTGGATATGTCTGGGTTAGTTCTGGTATTTGCAATCATCAGGCTCATACTTTCGCGTTTTTCGCATACTTGTTGGCCATATCCTGGGTTTTTTTTGGTTTGGATCCCGTAGTAATGTGGTTCCACACCGAAACAGACAATTAAACCTGGTTGCGATTAATATTTTGGAGGATAACGCTGGTTACGTTTGGGTTAGTTCTGGTATTTGCAATTATCTGGCACATACTTTCGCATTTTTCTCATACTTTTTGGACAGTGCCTGGCCTTTCTCTGGATTGGAACATGTAGTAATGCGGTACCACTCCGAAACAGTCAATTAAACCTGGTTGCGAATAATATTTTAGAGGATAACGCTGTTATGTTTGGGTTAGTTCTAGTATTTGCAATCATCTGGCTCATACTTTCGCATTTTTCTCATACTTGTTGGACAGAGCCTGGCCTTTTTCTGGTTTGGA
Source organism: Colletes latitarsis (assembly GCF_051014445.1). Lineage (NCBI taxonomy): Eukaryota > Metazoa > Arthropoda > Insecta > Hymenoptera > Colletidae > Colletes > Colletes latitarsis. Next base: position 7,913,073 of record NC_135137.1, read on the forward strand.
TCACGTAGTAATGCGGTACCACTCCGAAACAGTCAACTAAACCTGGTTGCGATTAACATTTTAGAGGATAACGCCGGTTATGTCTCGGTTAGGTCTGGGATTTGCAATTATCTGGCACATACTTTCGCATTTTTCTCATACTTGTTGGAAAGAGCCTGGCCTTTTTCTGGTTTGGATCACGTAGTAATGCGGTACCACTCCGAAACAGTCAATTAAACCTGGTTGCGATTAATATTTTAGAGGATAACGCCGGTTATGTCTCGGTTAGGTGTTGTATTTGCACTCATCTGGCTCGTATTTTCGCATATTTCGCATACTTGTTGGCCAGATCCTGGGTTTTTTCTGGTTTGGATCCCGTAGTAATGTGGTACCACACTGAAACAGTCAATGAAAGCTGGTTCCGATTAGTATTTAAGAGGATAACGCTGGTTATGTCTGGGTTAGTTCTGGTAATTGCAATCATCAGGCTCATACTTTCGCGTTTTTCGCATACTTGTTGGCCAGATCCAGGGTTTTTTTTGGTTTGGATCCCGTAGTAATGTGGTTCCACACCGAAACAGACAATGAAAGCTGGTTCCGATTAGTATTTAAGAGGATAACGCTGGTTATGTCTGGGTTAGTTCTGGTAATTGCAATCATCAGGCTCATACTTTCGCGTTTTTCGCATACTTGTTGGACAGATCCAGGGTTTTTTCTGGTTTGGATCACGCAGTAATGCAGTACCACACCGAGACAGTCAATTAAACTTGGTGCGATTAATATTTTAAAGGATAACACCGGCTATGGCTGGGTTAGGTCTGGTATTTGCCCTTATGTGGATCGTATGTTCACGTTTTTCGCACACTTGTTGGCCAGATCCTGGGTTTTCTCTGGTTTGGATCACGTAGTAATGCGGTACCACACTGAAACAGTCAATAAAAGCTGGTTCCGAATAGTATTTAAGAGGATAACGCTGGTTACGTTTGGGTTAGTTCTGGTATTTGCAATTATCTGGCACATACTTTCGCATTTTTCTCATACTTTTTGGACAGTGCCTGGCCTTTCTCTGGATTGGAACATGTAGTAATGCGGTACCACTCCGAAACAGTCAATTAAACCTGGTTGCGAATAATATTTTAGAGGATAACGCTGTTATGTTTGGGTTAGTTCTAGTATTTGCAATCATCTGGCTCATACTTTCGCATTTTTCTCATACTTGTTGGACAGATCCTGGCCTTTTTCTGGTTTGGATCACGTAGTAATGCGGTACCACTCCGAAACAGTCAACTAAACCTGGTTGCGATTAACATTTTAGAGGATAACGCCGGTTATGTCTCGGTTAGGTCTGGGATTTGCAATTATCTGGCACATACTTTCGCATTTTTCTCATACTTGTTGGAAAGAGCCTGGCCTTTTTCTGGTTTGGATCACGTAGTAATGCGGTACCACTCCGAAACAGTCAATTAAACCTGGTTGCGATTAATATTTTAGAGGATAACGCCGGTTATGTCTCGGTTAGGTGTTGTATTTGCACTCATCTGGCTCGTATTTTCGCATATTTCGCATACTTGTTGGCCAGATCCTGGGTTTTTTCTGGTTTGGATCCCGTAGTAATGTGGTACCACACTGAAACAGTCAATGAAAGCTGGTTCCGATTAGTATTTAAGAGGATAACGCTGGTTATGTCTGGGTTAGTTCTGGTAATTGCAATCATCAGGCTCATACTTTCGCGTTTTTCGCATACTTGTTGGCCAGATCCAGGGTTTTTTTTGGTTTGGATCCCGTAGTAATGTGGTTCCACACCGAAACAGACAATGAAAGCTGGTTCCGATTAGTATTTAAGAGGATAACGCTGGTTATGTCTGGGTTAGTTCTGGTAATTGCAATCATCAGGCTCATACTTTCGCGTTTTTCGCATACTTGTTGGCCAGATCCAGGGTTTTTTCTGGTTTGGATCACGCAGTAATGCAGTACCACACCGAGACAGTCAATTAAACTTGGTGCGATTAATATTTTAAAGGATAACACCGGCTATGGCTGGGTTAGGTCTGGTATTTGCCCTTATCTGGATCGTATGTTCACGTTTTTCGCACACTTGTTGGCCAGATCCTGGATTTCTCTGGTTTGGATCACGTAGTAATGCGGTACCACACTGAAACAGTCAATAAAAGCTGGTTCCGAATAGTATTTAAGAGGATAACGCTGGTTATGTCTGGGTTAGTTCTGGTATTTACAATCATCTGGCTCATGCTTTCGCGTTTTTCGCATACTTGTTGGCCAGTTCGAGGGTTTTTTTTGGTTTGGATCCCGTAGTAATGTGGTTCAACACCGAAACAGTCAATTAAACCTGGTTGCGATTAATATTTCAGAGGATAACGCCGGTTTTGTCTGGGTTAGGTCTGCTATTTGCCCTCATCTGGCTCGGACTTTCGCGTTTTTCGCATACTTGTTGGCCAGATCTTGGCCTTTTTCTGGTTTGGATCACGTAGTAATGCGGTACCACACTGAAACAGTCAATAAAAGCTGGTTCCGAATAGTATTTTAGAGGATAACGCTGGTTATGGCTGGGTTAGTTCTGGTATTTGCAATCATCTCGCTCATACTTTCGCGTTTTTCGCACACTTGTTGGCCAGATCCTGGGTTTTTCCTGGTTTGGATCCCGTAGTAATGTGGTGCCACACCGAAACAGTCAATTTAACCTGGTTGCGGTTAATATTTTAGAGGATAACGCCGGTTATGTCTGGGTTAGGTCTGGTATTTGCAATCATCTGGCTCATACTTTCTCGTTTTACGCATACTTGTTGGCCAGATCCAGGGATTTTCTGGTTTGGATCACGTAGTAATGCGGTACCACACCGAAACTGTCAATTAAACCTTGTTGCGATTAATATTTTAGAGGATAACGCCGGTTATGTCTCGGTTAGGTCTGGTATTTGCAATCATCTGGCTCATACTTTCTCGTTTTTCGCATACTTGTTGGCCAGATCCTGGGTTTTTTCTGGTTTGGATCCCGTAGTAATGTGGTACCACACTGAAACAGTCAATGAAAGCTGGTTCCGATTAGTATTTAAGAGGATAACGCTGGTTATGTCTGGGTTAGTTCTGGTAATTGCAATCATCAGGCTCATACTTTCGCGTTTTTCGCATACTTGTTGGCCAGATCCAGGGTTTTTTTTGGTTTGGATCCCGTAGTAATGTGGTTCCACACCGAAACAGCCAATTATACCTGGTTGCGTTAAATAGTTTGGAGGATAACGCTGGTTATGTCTGGGTTAGGTCTGGTATTTGCCCTCATCTGGCTCGTACTTTCGCATTTTTCTCATACTTGTTGGCAAGATCCTGGGCTTTTTCAGGTTTGGATCACGCAGTAATGCAGTACCACACCGAGACAGTCAATTAAACCTGGTTGCGATTAATATTTTAAAGGATAACGCCGGTTATGTCTGGGTAAGGTCTGGTATTTGCCCTCATCTGGCTCGTATGTTCACGTTTTTCGCTTACTTGTTGGCCAGATCCTGTGTTTTTTCTGGTTTGGATCCCGTAGTAATGTGGTACCACACTGCAACAGTCAATGAAAGCTGGTTCCGATTAGTATTTAAGAGGATTACGCTGGATATGTCTGGGTTAGTTCTGGTATTTGCAATCATCAGGCTCATACTTTCGCGTTTTTCGCATACTTGTTGGCCATATCCAGGGTTTTTTTTGGTTTGGATCCCGTTGTAATGTGGTTCCACACCGAAACAGACAATTAAACCTGGTTGCGATTAATATTTTGGAGGATAACGCTGGTTACGTTTGGGTTAGTTCTGGTATTTGCAATTATCTGGCACATACTTTCGCATTTTTCTCATACTTTTTGGACAGAGCCTGGCCTTTTTCTGGTTTGGAACACGTAGTAATGCGGTACCACTCCGAAACAGTCAATTAAACCTGGTTGCGAATAATATTTTAGAGGATAACGCTGTTATGTTTGGGTTAGTTCTAGTATTTGCAATCATCTGGCTCATACTTTCGCATTTTTCTCATACTTGTTGGACAGAGCCTGGCCTTTTTCTGGTTTGGATCACGTAGTAATGCGGTACCACTCCGAAACAGTCAATTAAACCTGGTTGCGATTAATATTTTAGAGGATAACGCCGGTTATATCTCGGTTAGGTCTGGGATTTGCAATTATCTGGCACATACTTTCGCATTTTTCGCATACTTGTTGGCCAGAGCCTGGCCTTTTTCTGGTTTGGATCACGTAGTAATGCAGTACCACAACGAAACAGTCAATTAAACCTGGTTGCGATTAATATTTTAGAGGATAACGCCGGTTATGTCTCGGTTAGGTGTTGTATTTGCACTCATCTGGCTCGTATTTTCGCATATTTCGCATACTTGTTGGCATGATCCTGGGCTTTTTCTGGTTTGGATCTCGTATTAATGTGGTTCCACACCGAAATAGTCAATTAAACTTGGTTGCGATATATATTTTAGAGTATCACGCCAGTTATGTCTGGGTTAGTTCTGCTATTTGCAATCATCTGGCCTGTACTTTCGCATTTTTCCATACTTGTTGGCGAGATCCTGCGTTTTTTCTGGTTTGGATCACGTAGTAATGTCGTACCACACCGAAACAGTCAATTAAACCTGGTTGCGAATAATATTTTAGAGGATAACGCCGGTTATGTTTGGGTTAGTTCTAGTATTTGCAATCATCTGGCTCATACTTTCGCATTTTTCTCATACTTGTTGGACAGAGCCTGGCCTTTTTCTGGTTTGGATCACGTAGTAATGCGGTACCACTCCGAAACAGTCAATTAAACCTGGTTGCGATTAATATTTTAGAGGATAACGCCGGTTATGTCTCGGTTAGGTCTGGGATTTGCAATTATCTGGCACATACTTTCGCATTTTTCTCATACTTGTTGGACAGAGCCTGGCCTTTTTCTGGTTTGGATCACGTAGTAATGCGGTACCACTCCGAAACAGTCAATTAATCCTGGTTGCGATTAATATTTTAGAGGATAACGCCGGTTATGTCTCGGTTAGGTGTTGTATTTGCACTCATCTGGCTCGTATTTTCGCATATTTCGCATACTTGTTGGCCAGATCCTGGGTTTTTTCTGGTTTGGATCCCGTAGTAATGTGGTACCACACTGAGACAGTCAATGAAAGCTGGTTCCGATTAGTATTTAAGAGGATAACGCTGGTTATGTCTGGGTTAGTTCTGGTATTTGCAATCATCAGGCTCATACTTTCGCGTTTTTCGCATACTTGTTGGCCAGATCCAGGGTTTTTTTTGGTTTGGATCCCGTAGTAATGTGGTTCCACACCGAAACAGACAATGAAAGCTGGTTCCGATTAGTATTTAAGAGGATAACGCTGGTTATGTCTGGGTTAGTTCTGGTAATTGCAATCATCAGGCTCATACTTTCGCGTTTTTCGCATACTTGTTGGCCAGATCCAGGGTTTTTTCTGGTTTGGATCACGCAGTAATGCAGTACCACACCGAGACAGTCAATTAAACTTGGTGCGATTAATACTTTATAGGATAACACCGGTTATGGCTGGGTTAGGTCTGGTATTTGCCCTTATCTGGATCGTATGTTCACGTTTTTCGCACACTTGTTGGCCAGATCCTGGGTTTTTTCTGGTTTGGATCACGTAGTAATGCGGTACCACACTGAAACAGTCAATAAAAGCTGGTTCCGAATAGTATTTAAGAGGATAACGCTGGTTATGTCTGGGTTAGTTCTGGTATTTACAATCATCTGGCTCATGCTTTCGCGTTTTTCGCATACTTGTTGGCCAGTTCCAGGGTTTTTTTTGGTTTGGATCCCGTAGTAATGTGGTTCAACACCGAAACAGTCAATTAAACCTGGTTGCGATTAATATTTCAGAGGATAACGCCGGTTTTGTCTGGGTTAGGTCTGCTATTTGCCCTCATCTGGCTCGGACTTTCGCGTTTTTCGCATACTTGTTGGCCAGATCTTGGCCTTTTTCTGGTTTGGAACACGTAGTAATGCGGTACCACACTGAAACAGTCAATAAAAGCTGGTTCCGAATAGTATTTTAGAGGATAACGCTGGTTATGGCTGGGTTAGTTCTGGTATTTGCAATCATCTCGCTCATACTTTCGCGTTTTTCGCACACTTGTTGGCCAGATCCTGGGTTTTTCCTGGTTTGGATCCCGTAGTAATGTGATGCCACACCGAAACAGTCAATTTAACCTGGTTGCGGTTAATATTTTAGAGGATAACGCCGGTTATGTCTGGGTTAGGTCTGGTACTTGCCCGCATCTGGCTCGTACTTTCGCATTTTTCACATACTTGTTGGCCAGATCCAGGGATTTTCTGGTTTGGATCACGTAGTAATGCGGTACCACACCGAAACTGTCAATTAAACCTTGTGGCGATTAATATTTTAGAGGATAACGCCGGTTATGTCTCGGTTAGGTCTGGTATTTGCCCTCATCTGGCTCATACTTTCGCATTTTTCGCATACTGGTTGGCCAGATCCTGGGATATTTCTGGTTTGGGTCACGTAGTAATGCGGTACCACACAGATAGAGTCAATTAAACCTGTTTGCGATTAATATTTTAGAGGATAACGCCGGTTATGTCTCGGTTAGGTCTGGTATTTGCAATCATCTGGCACATACTTTCTCGTTTTTCGCATACTTGTTGGCCAGATCCTGGGTTTTTTCTGGTTTGGATCCCGTAGTAATGTGGTACCACACTGAAACAGTCAATGAAAGCTGGTTCCGATTAGTATTTAAGAGGATAACGCTGGTTATGTCTGGGTTAGTTCTGGTAATTGCAATCATCAGGCTCATACTTTCGCATTTTTCGCATACTTGTTGGCCAGATCCAGGGTTTTTTTTGGTTTGGATCCCGTAGTAATGTGGTTCCACACCGAAACAGACAATTATACCTGGTTGCGTTGAATAGTTTGGAGGATAACGCTGGTTATGTCTGGGTTAGGTCTGGTATTTGCCCTCATCTGGCTCGTACTTTCGCATTTTTCTCATACTTGTTGGCAAGATCCTGGGCTTTTTCAGGTTTGGATCACGCAGTAACGCAGTACCACACCGAGACAGTCAATTAAACCTGGTTGCGATTAATATTTTAAAGGATACCGCCGGTTATGTCTGGGTAAGGTCTGGTATTTGCCCTCATCTGGCTCGTATGTTCACGTTTTTCGCATACTTGTTGGCCAGATCCTGTGTTTTTTCTGGTTTGGATCCCGTAGTAATGTGGTACCACACTGCAACAGTCAATGATAGCTGGTTCCGATTAGTATTTAAGAGGATTACGCTGGATATGTCTGGGTTAGTTCTGGTATTTGCAATCATCAGGCTCATACTTTCGCGTTTTTCGCATACTTGTTGGCCATATCCTGGGTTTTTTTTGGTTTGGATCCCGTAGTAATGTGGTTCCACACCGAAACAGACAATTAAACCTGGTTGCGATTAATATTTTGGAGGATAACGCTGGTTACGTTTGGGTTAGTTCTGGTATTTGCAATTATCTGGCACATACTTTCGCATTTTTCTCATACTTTTTGGACAGTGCCTGGCCTTTCTCTGGATTGGAACATGTAGTAATGCGGTACCACTCCGAAACAGTCAATTAAACCTGGTTGCGAATAATATTTTAGAGGATAACGCTGTTATGTTTGGGTTAGTTCTAGTATTTGCAATCATCTGGCTCATACTTTCGCATTTTTCTCATACTTGTTGGACAGAGCCTGGCCTTTTTCTGGTTTGGATCACGTAGTAATGCGGTACCACTCCGAAACAGTCAACTAAACCTGGTTGCGATTAACATTTTAGAGGATAACGCCGGTTATGTCTCGGTTAGGTCTGGGATTTGCAATTATCTGGCACATACTTTCGCATTTTTCTCATACTTGTTGGAAAGAGCCTGGCCTTTTTCTGGTTTGGATCACGTAGTAATGCGGTACCACTCCGAAACAGTCAATTAAACCTGGTTGCGATTAATATTTTAGAGGATAACGCCGGTTATGTCTCGGTTAGGTGTTGTATTTGCACTCATCTGGCTCGTATTTTCGCATATTTCGCATACTTGTTGGCCAGATCCTGGGTTTTTTCTGGTTTGGATCCCGTAGTAATGTGGTACCACACTGAAACAGTCAATGAAAGCTGGTTCCGATTAGTATTTAAGAGGATAACGCTGGTTATGTCTGGGTTAGTTCTGGTAATTGCAATCATCAGGCTCATACTTTCGCGTTTTTCGCATACTTGTTGGCCAGATCCAGGGTTTTTTTTGGTTTGGATCCCGTAGTAATGTGGTTCCACACCGAAACAGACAATGAAAGCTGGTTCCGATTAGTATTTAAGAGGATAACGCTGGTTATGTCTGGGTTAGTTCTGGTAATTGCAATCATCAGGCTCATACTTTCGCGTTTTTCGCATACTTGTTGGCCAGATCCAGGGTTTTTTCTGGTTTGGATCACGCAGTAATGCAGTACCACACCGAGACAGTCAATTAAACTTGGTGCGATTAATATTTCAAAGGATAACACCGGCTATGGCTGGGTTAGGTCTGGTATTTGCCCTTATCTGGATCGTATGTTCACGTTTTTCGCACACTTGTTGGCCAGATCCTGGATTTCTCTGGTTTGGATCACGTAGTAATGCGGTACCACACTGAAACAGTCAATAAAAGCTGGTTCCGAATAGTATTTAAGAGGATAACGCTGGTTATGTCTGGGTTAGTTCTGGTATTTACAATCATCTGGCTCATGCTTTCGCGTTTTTCGCATACTTGTTGGCCAGTTCCAGGGTTTTTTTTGGTTTGGATCCCGTAGTAATGTGGTTCAACACCGAAACAGTCAATTAAACCTGGTTGCGATTAATATTTCAGAGGATAACGCCGGTTTTGTCTGGGTTAGGTCTGCTATTTGCCCTCATCTGGCTCGGACTTTCGCGTTTTTCGCATACTTGTTGGCCAGATCTTGGCCTTTTTCTGGTTTGGATCACGTAGTAATGCGGTACCACACTGAAACAGTCAATAAAAGCTGGTTCCGAATAGTATTTTAGAGGATAACGCTGGTTATGGCTGGGTTAGTTCTGGTATTTGCAATCATCTCGCTCATACCTTCGCGTTTTTCGCACACTTGTTGGCCAGATCCTGGGTTTTTCCTGGTTTGGATCCCGTAGTAATGTGGTGCCACACCGAAACAGTCAATTTAACCTGGTTGCGGTTAATATTTTAGAGGATAACGCCGGTTATGTCTGGGTTAGGTCTGGTATTTGCAATCATCTGGCTCATACTTTCTCGTTTTACGCATACTTGTTGGCCAGATCCAGGGATTTTCTGGTTTGGATCACGTAGTAATGCGGTACCACACCGAAACTGTCAATTAAACCTTGTTGCGATTAATATTTTAGAGGATAACGCCGGTTATGTCTCGGTTAGGTCTGGTATTTGCAATCATCTGGCTCATACTTTCGCGTTTTTCGCATACTTGTTGGCCAGATCAAGGGTTTTTTTTGGTTTGGATCCCGTAGTAATGTGGTTCCACACCGAAACAGCCAATTATACCTGGTTGCGTTAAATAGTTTGGAGGATAACGCTGGTTATGTCTGGGTTAGGTCTGGTATTTGCCCTCATCTGGCTCGTACTTTCGCATTTTTCTCATACTTGTTGGCAAGATCCTGGGCTTTTTCAGGTTTGGATCACGCAGTAATGCAGTACCACACCGAGACAGTCAATTAAACCTGGTTGCGATTAATATTTTAAAGGATAACGCCGGTTATGTCTGGGTAAGGTCTGGTATTTGCCCTCATCTGGCTCGTATGTTCACGTTTTTCGCTTACTTGTTGGCCAGATCCTGTGTTTTTTCTGGTTTGGATCCCGTAGTAATGTGGTACCACACTGCAACAGTCAATGAAAGCTGGTTCCGATTAGTATTTAAGAGGATTACGCTGGATATGTCTGGGTTAGTTCTGGTATTTGCAATCATCAGGCTCATACTTTCGCGTTTTTCGCATACTTGTTGGCCATATCCAGGGTTTTTTTTGGTTTGGATCCCGTTGTAATGTGGTTCCACACCGAAACAGACAATTAAACCTGGTTGCGATTAATATTTTGGAGGATAACGCTGGTTACGTTTGGGTTAGTTCTGGTATTTGCAATTATCTGGCACATACTTTCGCATTTTTCTCATACTTTTTGGACAGAGCCTGGCCTTTTTCTGGTTTGGAACACGTAGTAATGCGGTACCACTCCGAAACAGTCAATTAAACCTGGTTGCGAATAATATTTTAGAGGATAACGCTGTTATGTTTGGGTTAGTTCTAGTATTTCCAATCATCTGGCTCATACTTTCGCATTTTTCTCATACTTGTTGGACAGAGCCTGGCCTTTTTCTGGTTTGGATCACGTAGTAATGCGGTACCACTCCGAAACAGTCAATTAAACCTGGTTGCGATTAATATTTTAGAGGATAACGCCGGTTATGTCTCGGTTAGGTCTGGGATTTGCAATTATCTGGCACATACTTTCGCATTTTTCTCATACTTGTTGGAAAGAGCCTGGCCTTTTTCTGGTTTGGATCACGTAGTAATGCGGTACCACTCCGAAACAGTCAATTAAACCTGGTTGCGATTAATATTTTAGAGGATAACGCCGGTTATGTCTCGGTTAGGTGTTGTATTTGCACTCATCTGGCTCGTATTTTCGCATATTTCGCATACTTGTTGGCAAGATCCTGGGCTTTTTCTGGTTTGGATCACGCAGTAATGCAGTACCACACCGAGACAGTCAATTAAACTTGGTGCGATTAATATTTTAAAGGATAACACCGGTTATGGCTGGGTTAGGTCTGGTATTTGCCCTTATCTGGATCGTATGTTCACGTTTTTCGCACACTTGTTGGCCAGATCCTGGGTTTTTTCTGGTTTGGATCACGTAGTAATGCGGTACCACACTGAAACAGTCAATAAAAGCTGGTTCCGAATAGTATTTAAGAGGATAACGCTGGTTATGTCTGGGTTAGTTCTGGTATATACAATCATCTGGCTCATGCTTTCGCGTTTTTCGCATACTTGTTGGCCAGTTCCAGGGTTTTTTTTGGTTTGGATCCCGTAGTAATGTGGTTCAACACCGAAACAGTCAATTAAACCTGGTTGCGAATAATATTTTAGAGGATAACGCCGGTTATGTTTGGGTTAGTTCTAGTATTTGCAATCATCTGGCTCATACTTTCGCATTTTTCTCATACTTGTTGGACAGAGCCTGGCCGTTTTCTGGTTTGGATCACGTAGTAATGCGGTACCACTCCGAAACAGTTAATTAAACCTGGTTGCGATTAATATTTTAGAGGATAACGCCGGTTATGTCTCGGTTAGGTCTGGGATTTGCTCTCATGTGGCTGGTACTTTCGCGTTTTTCGCATACTTGTTGGACAGAGCCTGGCCTTTTTCTGGTTTGGAACACGTAGTAATGCGGTACCACTCCGAAACAGTCAATTAAACCTGGTTGCGAATAATATTTTAGAGGATAACGCTGTTATGTTTGGGTTAGTTCTAGTATTTGCAATCATCTGGCTCATACTTTCGCATTTTTCTCATACTTGTTGGACAGAGCCTGGCCTTTTTCTGGTTTGGATCACGTAGTAATGCGGTACCACTCCGAAACAGTCAATTAAACCTGGTTGCGATTAATATTTTAGAGGATAACGCCGGTTATGTCTCGGTTAGGTCTGGGATTTGCAATTATCTGGCACATACTTTCGCATTTTTCTCATACTTGTTGGAAAGAGCCTGGCCTTTTTCTGGTTTGGATCACGTAGTAATGCGGTACCACTCCGAAACAGTCAATTAAACCTGGTTGCGATTAATATTTTAGAGGATAACGCCGGTTATGTCTCGGTTAGGTGTTGTATTTGCACTCATCTGGCTCGTATTTTCGCATATTTCGCATACTTGTTGGCAAGATCCTGGGCTTTTTCTGGTTTGGATCACGCAGTAATGCAGTACCACACCGAGACAGTCAATTAAACTTGGTGCGATTAATATTTTAAAGGATAACACCGGTTATGGCTGGGTTAGGTCTGGTATTTGCCCTTATCTGTATCGTATGTTCACGTTTTTCGCACACTTGTTGGCCAGATCCTGGGTTTTTTCTGGTTTGGATCACGTAGTAATGCGGTACCACACTGAAACAGTCAATAAAAGCTGGTTCCGAATAGTATTTAAGAGGATAACGCTGGTTATGTCTGGGTTAGTTCTGGTATATACAATCATCTGGCTCATGCTTTCGCGTTTTTCGCATACTTGTTGGCCAGTTCCAGGGTTTTTTTTGGTTTGGATCCCGTAGTAATGTGGTTCAACACCGAAACAGTCAATTAAACCTGGTTGCGAATAATATTTTAGAGGATAACGCCGGTTATGTTTGGGTTAGTTCTAGTATTTGCAATCATCTGGCTCATACTTTCGCATTTTTCTCATACTTGTTGGACAGAGCCTGGCCTTTTTCTGGTTTGGATCACGTAGTAATGCGGTACCACTCCGAAACAGTCAATTAAACCTGGTTGCGATTAATATTTTAGAGGATAACGCCGGTTATGTCTCGGTTAGGTCTGGGATTTGCAATTATCTGGCACATACTTTCGCATTTTTCTCATACTTGTTGGACAGAGCCTGGCCGTTTTCTGGTTTGGATCACGTAGTAATGCGGTACCACTCCGAAACAGTCAATTAAACCTGGTTGCGATTAATATTTTAGAGGATAACGCCGGTTATGTCTCGGTTAGGTCTGGGATTTGCTCTCATGTGGCTGGTACTTTCGCGTTTTTCGCATACTTGTTGGCCAGAGCCTGGCCTTTTTCTGGTTTGGATCACGTAGTAATGCAGTACCACAACGAAACAGTCAATTAAACCTGGTTGCGATTAATATTTTAGAGGATAACGCCGGTTATGTCTCGGTTAGGTGTTGTATTTGCACTCATCTGGCTCGTATTTTCGCATATTTCGCATACTTGTTGGCAAGATCCTGGGCTTTTTCTGGTTTGGATCTCGTATTAATGTGGATCCACACCGAAATAGTCAATTAAACTTGGTTGCGATATATATTTTAGAGTATCACGCCAGTTATGTCTGGGTTAGTTCTGCTATTTGCAATCATCTGGCCTGTACTTTCGCATTTTTCCATACTTGTTGGCCAGATCCTGGGTTTTTTCTGGTTTGGATCACGTAGTAATGCGGTACCACACTGAAACAGTCAATAAAAGCTGGTTCCGAATAGTATTTAAGAGGATAACGCTGGTTATGTCTGGGTTAGTTCTGGTATATACAATCATCTGGCTCATGCTTTCGCGTTTTTCGCATACTTGTTGGCCAGTTCCAGGGTTTTTTTTGGTTTGGATCCCGTAGTAATGTGGTTCAACACCGAAACAGTCAATTAAACCTGGTTGCGAATAATATTTTAGAGGATAACGCCGGTTATGTTTGGGTTAGTTCTAGTATTTGCAATCATCTGGCTCATACTTTCGCATTTTTCTCATACTTGTTGGACAGAGCCTGGCCTTTTTCTGGTTTGGATCACGTAGTAATGCGGTACCACTCCGAAACAGTCAATTAAACCTGGTTGCGATTAATATTTTAGAGGATAACGCCGGTTATGTCTCGGTTAGGTCTGGGATTTGCAATTACCTGGCACATACTTTCGCATTTTTCTCATACTTGTTGGACAGAGCCTGGCCGTTTTCTGGTTTGGATCACGTAGTAATGCGGTACCACTCCGAAACAGTCAATTAAACCTGGTTGCGATTAATATTTTAGAGGATAACGCCGGTTATGTCTCGGTTAGGTCTGGGATTTGCTCTCATGTGGCTGGTACTTTCGCGTTTTTCGCATACTTGTTGGCCAGAGCCTGGCCTTTTTCTGGTTTGGATCACGTAGTAATGCAGTACCACAACGAAACAGTCAATTAAACCTGGTTGCGATTAATATTTTAGAGGATAACGCCGGTTATGTCTCGGTTAGGTGTTGTATTTGCACTCATCTGGCTCGTATTTTCGCATATTTCGCATACTTGTTGGCAAGATCCTGGGCTTTTTCTGGTTTGGATCTCGTATTAATGTGGATCCACACCGAAATAGTCAATTAAACTTGGTTGCGATATATATTTTAGAGTATCACGCCAGTTATGTCTGGGTTAGTTCTGCTATTTGCAATCATCTGGCCTGTACTTTCGCATTTTTCCATACTTGTTGGCGAGATCCTGCGTTTTTTCTGGTTTGGATCACGTAGTAATGTCGTACCACACCGAAACAGTCAATTAAACCTGGTTGCGAATAATATTTTAGAGGATAACGCTGTTATGTTTGGGTTAGTTCTGGTATTTGCAATCATCTGGCTCATACTTTCGCATTTTTCTCATACTTGTTGGACAGAGCCTGGCCTCTTTCTGGTTTGGATCACGTAGTAATGCGGTACCACTCCGAAACAGTCAATTAAACCTGGTTGCGATTAATATTTTAGAGGATAACGCCGGTTATGTCTAGGTTAGGTCTGGGATTTGCAATTATCTGGCACATACTTTCGCATTTTTCTCATACTTGTTGGACAGAGCCTGGCCTTTTTCTCGTTTGGATCACGTAGTAATGCGGTACCACTCCGAAACAGTCAATTAAACCTGGTTGCGATTAATATTTTAGAGGATAACGCCGGTTATGTCTCGGTTAGGTGTTGTATTTGCACTCATCTGGCTCGTATTTTCGCATATTTCGCATACTTGTTGGCAAGATCCTGGGCTTTTTCTGGTTTGGATCACGCAGTAATGCAGTACCACACCGAGACAGTCAATTAAACTTGGTGCGATTAATATTTTAAAGGATAACACCGGTTATGGCTGGGTTAGGTCTGGTATTTGCCCTTATCTGGATCGTATGTTCACGTTTTTCGCACACTTGTTGGCCAGATCCTGGGTTTTTTCTGGTTTGGATCACGTAGTAATGCGGTACCACACTGAAACAGTCAATAAAAGCTGGTTCCGAATAGTATTTAAGAGGATAACGCTGGTTATGTCTGGGTTAGTTCTGGTATATACAATCATCTGGCTCATGCTTTCGCGTTTTTCGCATACTTGTTGGCCAGTTCCAGGGTTTTTTTTGGTTTGGATCCCGTAGTAATGAGGTTCAACACCGAAACAGTCAATTAAACCTGGTTGCGATTAATATTTCAGAGGATAACGCCGGTTTTGTCTGGGTTAGGTCTGCTATTTGCCCTCATCTGGCTCGGACTTTCGCGTTTTTCGCATACTTGTTGGCCAGATATTGGCCTTTTTCTGGTTTGGATCACGTAGTAATGCGGTACCACACTGAAACAGTCAATAAAAGCTGGTTCCGAATAGTATTTTAGAGGATAACGCTGGTTATGGCTGGGTTAGTTCTGGTATTTGCAATCATCTCGCTCATACTTTCGCGTTTTTCGCACACTTGTTGGCCAGATCCTGGGTTTTTCCTGGTTTGGATCCCGTAGTAATGTGGTGCCACACCGAAACAGGCAATTTAACCTGGTTGCGGTTAATATTTTAGAGGATAACGCCGGTTATGTCTGGGTTAGGTCTGGTACTTGCCCGCATCTGGCTCGTACTTTCGCATTTTTCACATACTTGTTGGCCAGATCCAGGGATTTTCTGGTTTGGATCACGTAGTAATGCGGTACCACACCGAAACTGTCAATTAAACATTGTTGCGATTAATATTTTAGAGGATAACGCCGGTTATGTCTCGGTTAGGTCTGGTATTTGCCCTCATCTGGCTCGTACTTTCGCATTTTTCGCATACTAGTTGGCCAGATCCTGGGATATTTCTGGTTTGGGTCACGTAGTAATGCGGTACCACACCGATAGAGTCAATTAAACCTGTTTGCGATTAATATTTTAGAGGATAACGCCGGTTATGTCTCGGTTAGTTCTGGTATTCGCAATCATCTGACTCATACTATCGCGTTTTTCGCATACTTGTTGGCCAGATCCTGGGTTTTTCCTGGTTTGGATCCCGTAGTAATGTGGTGCCACACCGAAACTGTCAATTAAACCTTGTTGCGATTAATATTTTAGAGGATACCGCCGGTTATGTCTCGGTTAGGTCTGGGATTTGCCCTCATCAGGCTCGTACTTTCGCATTTTTCGCATACTTGTTGGCGAGATCCTGCGTTTTTTCTGGTTTGGATCACGTAGTAATGTCGTACCACACCGAAACAGTCAATTAAACCTGGTTGCGAATAATATTTTAGAGGATAACGCTGTTATGTTTGGGTTAGTTCTGGTATTTGCAATCATCTGGCTCATACTTTCGCATTTTTTTCATACTTGTTGGACAGAGCCTGGCCTTTTTCTGGTTTGGATCACGTAGTAATGCGGTACCACTCCGAAACAGTCAATTAAACCTGGTTGCGATTAATATTTTAGAGGATAACGCCGGTTATGTCTCGGTTAGGTCTGGGATTTGCTCTCATGTGGCTGGTACTTTCGCGTTTTTCGCATACTTGTTGGACAGAGCCTGGCCTTTTTCTGGTTTGGAACACGTAGTAATGCGGTACCACTCCGAAACAGTCAATTAAACCTGGTTGCGAATAATATTTTAGAGGATAACGCTGTTATGTTTGGGTTAGTTCTAGTATTTGCAATCATCTGGCTCATACTTTCGCATTTTTCTCATACTTGTTGGACAGAGCCTGGCCTTTTTCTGGTTTGGATCACGTAGTAATGCGGTACCACTCCGAAACAGTCAATTAAACCTGGTTGCGATTAATATTTTAGAGGATAACGCCGGTTATGTCTCGGTTAGGTCTGGGATTTGCAATTATCTGGCACATACTTTCGCATTTTTCTCATACTTGTTGGAAAGAGCCTGGCCTTTTTCTGGTTTGGATCACGTAGTAATGCGGTACCACTCCGAAACAGTCAATTAAACCTGGTTGCGATTAATATTTTAGAGGATAACGCCGGTTATGTCTCGGTTAGGTGTTGTATTTGCACTCATCTGGCTCGTATTTTCGCATATTTCGCATACTTGTTGGCAAGATCCTGGGCTTTTTCTGGTTTGGATCACGCAGTAATGCAGTACCACACCGAGACAGTCAATTAAACTTGGTGCGATTAATATTTTAAAGGATAACACCGGTTATGGCTGGGTTAGGTCTGGTATTTGCCCTTATCTGGATCGTATGTTCACGTTTTTCGCACACTTGTTGGCCAGATCCTGGGTTTTTTCTGGTTTGGATCACGTAGTAATGCGGTACCACACTGAAACAGTCAATAAAAGCTGGTTCCGAATAGTATTTAAGAGGATAACGCTGGTTATGTCTGGGTTAGTTCTGGTATATACAATC
The DNA here is from genome assembly GCF_051014445.1 of Colletes latitarsis. Lineage (NCBI taxonomy): Eukaryota > Metazoa > Arthropoda > Insecta > Hymenoptera > Colletidae > Colletes > Colletes latitarsis. The sequence goes on from NC_135137.1 coordinate 7,930,405, forward strand.
ATCTGGCTCATGCTTTCGCGTTTTTCGCATACTTGTTGGCCAGTTCCAGGGTTTTTTTTGGTTTGGATCCCGTAGTAATGTGGTTCAACACCGAAACAGTCAATTAAACCTGGTTGCGAATAATATTTTAGAGGATAACGCCGGTTATGTTTGGGTTAGTTCTAGTATTTGCAATCATCTGGCTCATACTTTCGCATTTTTCTCATACTTGTTGGACAGAGCCTGGCCTTTTTCTGGTTTGGATCACGTAGTAATGCGGTACCACTCCGAAACAGTCAATTAAACCTGGTTGCGATTAATATTTTAGAGGATAACGCCGGTTATGTCTCGGTTAGGTCTGGGATTTGCAATTATCTGGCACATACTTTCGCATTTTTCTCATACTTGTTGGACAGAGCCTGGCCGTTTTCTGGTTTGGATCACGTAGTAATGCGGTACCACTCCGAAACAGTCAATTAAACCTGGTTGCGATTAATATTTTAGAGGATAACGCCGGTTATGTCTCGGTTAGGTCTGGGATTTGCTCTCATGTGGCTGGTACTTTCGCGTTTTTCGCATACTTGTTGGCCAGAGCCTGGCCTTTTTCTGGTTTGGATCACGTAGTAATGCAGTACCACAACGAAACAGTCAATTAAACCTGGTTGCGATTAATATTTTAGAGGATAACGCCGGTTATGTCTCGGTTAGGTGTTGTATTTGCACTCATCTGGCTCGTATTTTCGCATATTTCGCATACTTGTTGGCAAGATCCTGGGCTTTTTCTGGTTTGGATCTCGTATTAATGTGGATCCACACCGAAATAGTCAATTAAACTTGGTTGCGATATATATTTTAGAGTATCACGCCAGTTATGTCTGGGTTAGTTCTGCTATTTGCAATCATCTGGCCTGTACTTTCGCATTTTTCCATACTTGTTGGCGAGATCCTGCGTTTTTTCTGGTTTGGATCACGTAGTAATGTCGTACCACACCGAAACAGTCAATTAAACCTGGTTGCGAATAATATTTTAGAGGATAACGCTGTTATGTTTGGGTTAGTTCTGGTATTTGCAATCATCTGGCTCATACTTTCGCATTTTTCTCATACTTGTTGGACAGAGCCTGGCCTCTTTCTGGTTTGGATCACGTAGTAATGCGGTACCACTCCGAAACAGTCAATTAAACCTGGTTGCGATTAATATTTTAGAGGATAACGCCGGTTATGTCTAGGTTAGGTCTGGGATTTGCAATTATCTGGCACATACTTTCGCATTTTTCTCATACTTGTTGGACAGAGCCTGGCCTTTTTCTCGTTTGGATCACGTAGTAATGCGGTACCACTCCGAAACAGTCAATTAAACCTGGTTGCGATTAATATTTTAGAGGATAACGCCGGTTATGTCTCGGTTAGGTGTTGTATTTGCACTCATCTGGCTCGTATTTTCGCATATTTCGCATACTTGTTGGCAAGATCCTGGGCTTTTTCTGGTTTGGATCACGCAGTAATGCAGTACCACACCGAGACAGTCAATTAAACTTGGTGCGATTAATATTTTAAAGGATAACACCGGTTATGGCTGGGTTAGGTCTGGTATTTGCCCTTATCTGGATCGTATGTTCACGTTTTTCGCACACTTGTTGGCCAGATCCTGGGTTTTTTCTGGTTTGGATCACGTAGTAATGCGGTACCACACTGAAACAGTCAATAAAAGCTGGTTCCGAATAGTATTTAAGAGGATAACGCTGGTTATGTCTGGGTTAGTTCTGGTATATACAATCATCTGGCTCATGCTTTCGCGTTTTTCGCATACTTGTTGGCCAGTTCCAGGGTTTTTTTTGGTTTGGATCCCGTAGTAATGAGGTTCAACACCGAAACAGTCAATTAAACCTGGTTGCGATTAATATTTCAGAGGATAACGCCGGTTTTGTCTGGGTTAGGTCTGCTATTTGCCCTCATCTGGCTCGGACTTTCGCGTTTTTCGCATACTTGTTGGCCAGATATTGGCCTTTTTCTGGTTTGGATCACGTAGTAATGCGGTACCACACTGAAACAGTCAATAAAAGCCGGTTCCGAATAGTATTTTAGAGGATAACGCTGGTTATGGCTGGGTTAGTTCTGGTATTTGCAATCATCTCGCTCATACTTTCGCGTTTTTCGCACACTTGTTGGCCAGATCCTGGGTTTTTCCTGGTTTGGATCCCGTAGTAATGTGGTGCCACACCGAAACAGGCAATTTAACCTGGTTGCGGTTAATATTTTAGAGGATAACGCCGGTTATGTCTGGGTTAGGTCTGGTACTTGCCCGCATCTGGCTCGTACTTTCGCATTTTTCACATACTTGTTGGCCAGATCCAGGGATTTTCTGGTTTGGATCACGTAGTAATGCGGTACCACACCGAAACTGTCAATTAAACATTGTTGCGATTAATATTTTAGAGGATTACGCCGGTTATGTCTCGGTTAGGTCTGGTATTTGCCCTCATCTGGCTCGTACTTTCGCATTTTTCGCATACTAGTTGGCCAGATCCTGGGATATTTCTGGTTTGGGTCACGTAGTAATGCGGTACCACACCGATAGAGTCAATTAAACCTGTTTGCGATTAATATTTTAGAGGATAACGCCGGTTATGTCTCGGTTAGTTCTGGTATTCGCAATCATCTGACTCATACTATCGCGTTTTTCGCATACTTGTTGGCCAGATCCTGGGTTTTTCCTGGTTTGGATCCCGTAGTAATGTGGTGCCACACCGAAACTGTCAATTAAACCTTGTTGCGATTAATATTTTAGAGGATACCGCCGGTTATGTCTCGGTTAGGTCTGGGATTTGCCCTCATCAGGCTCGTACTTTCGCATTTTTCGCATACTTGTTGGCGAGATCCTGCGTTTTTTCTGGTTTGGATCACGTAGTAATGTCGTACCACACCGAAACAGTCAATTAAACCTGGTTGCGAATAATATTTTAGAGGATAACGCTGTTATGTTTGGGTTAGTTCTGGTATTTGCAATCATCTGGCTCATACTTTTTTTTTTTTTTTTTTTTTGTCGTGGGGAAAATCTTCGAAAGACTCCCTCCCACCTCCTTGGGGAGAGGTGGGAGGGGTGTGTGGGATTCCCCGCGCCCGTACAACGACAGGCGCGGGACCTACCCACTAAAAACCCCACGGTGACCCTTCGGCACGCTTTGGGAGGATACCGGGAATCGCTTGAAGCATTCTTCCGGTATCCTCCCCGTGCCCGCGCTTTCGCGCCCATCCCCCGGGGGGACAATCGGTCCCCCCAGTAGACACACTGCCTCATAGCGGCGGGATGGGGCCACTCCATCCCGCCGCTATCCGTCCCGGGGCCGCGTTTTGTGGCGGCTGCGAGCCCCAACTCGCAACCGCCCGCGACCCATCTGGCTCATACTTTCGCATTTTTTTCATACTTGTTGGACAGAGCCTGGCCTTTTTCTGGTTTGGATCACGTAGTAATGCGGTACCACTCCGAAACAGTCAATTAAACCTGGTTGCGATTAATATTTTAGAGGATAACGCCGGTTATGTCTCGGTTAGGTCTGGTATTTGCAATCATCTGGCTCATACTTTCTCGTTTTTCGCATACTTGTTGGCCAGATCCTGGGTTTTTTCTGGTTTGGATCCCGTAGTAATGTGGTACCACTCTGAAACAGTCAATGAAAGCTGGTTCCGATTAGTATTTAAGAGGATAACGCTGGTTATGTCTGGGTTAGTTCTGGTAATTGCAATCATCAGGCTCATACTTTCGCGTTTTTCGCATACTTGTTGGCCAGATCCAGGGTTTTTTTTGGTTTGGATCCCGTAGTAATGTGGTTCCACACCGAAACAGACAATTATACCTGGTTGCGTTAAATAGTTTGGAGGATAACGCTGGTTATGTCTGGGTTAGGTCTGGTATTTGCCCTCATCTGGCTCGTACTTTCGCATTTTTCTCATACTTGTGGCAAGATCCTGGGCTTTTTCAGGTTTGGATCACGCAGTAATGCAGTACCACACCGAGACAGTCAATTAAACCTGGTTGCGATTAATATTTTAAAGGATAACGCCGGTTATGTCTGGGTAAGGTCTGGTATTTGCCCTCATCTGGCTCGTATGTTCACGTTTTTCGCGTACTTGTTGGCCAGATCCTGTGTTTTTTCTGGTTTGGATCCCGTAGTAATGTGGTTCCACACTGCAACAGTCAATGAAAGCTGGTTCCGATTAGAATTTAAGAGGATTACGCTGGATATGTCTGGGTTAGTTCTGGTATTTGCAATCATCAGGCTCATACTTTCGCGTTTTTCGCATACTTGTTGGCCAGATCCTGGGTTTTTCCTGGTTTGGATCCCGTAGTAATGTGGTTCCACAACGAAACAGTCAATTAAACCTGGTTGCGATTAATATTTTGGAGGATAACGCTGGTTACGTTTGGGTTAGTTCTGGTATTTGCAATTATCTGGCACATACTTTCGCATTTTTCTCATACTTGTTGGACAGAGCCTGGCCTTTTTCTGGTTTGGAACACGTAGTAGTGCGGTACCACACCGAAACTGTCAATTAAACCTTGTTGCGATTAATATTTTAGAGGATACCGCCGGTTATGTCTCGGTTAGGTCTGGGATTTGCCCTCATCAGGCTCGTACTTTCGCATTTTTCGCATACTTGTTGGCAAGATCCTGGGCTTTTTCAGGTTCGGATCACGCAGTACTGCAGTACCACACCGAGACAGTCAATTAAACCTGGTTGCGATTAATATTTTAAAGGATAACGCCGGTTATGTCTGGGTAAGGTCTGGTGTTTGCCCTCATCTGGCTCGTACTTTCGCATTTTTCGCATACTTGTTGGCCAGATCCTGGCCTCTTTCGGGTTTGGATCACGTAGTAATGCGGTAGCACGCCGACACAGTCAATTAAACCTGGTTGCGATTAATGTTTTAGAGGATAATGCCGGTTATGTCTCGGTTAGGTCTGGTATTTGCACTCATCTGGCACGTACTTTCGCATTTTTCGCATACTTGTTGTCAGATCCTGGTATATTTCTGGTTTGGATCACGTAGTAATGTGGTACCACAATAAAACATTCAATAAAAGCTGGGTCCGATTAATATTTTAGAGGATAACGCTGGTTATGCCTTGGTTAGATCTGGTATTTGCAAACATCTGTATCATACTGTCGCATTTTTCGCATACTTGTTGGCCAGATCATTGGTTTTTTCTGGTTTGGATTACGTAGTAATGTGGTACCACACCGAAACAGTCAATTAAACCTGGTTGCGAATAATATTTTAGAGGATAACGCTGTTATGTTTTGGTTAGTTCTAGTATTTGCAATCATCTGGCTCATACTTTCGCATTTTTCTCATACTTGTTGGACAGAGCCTGGCCTTTTTCTGGTTTGGATCACGTAGTAATGCGGTACCACTCCGAAACAGTCAATTAAACCTGGTTGCGATTAATATTTTAGAGGATAACGCCGGTTATGTCTCGGTTAGGTCTGGGATTTGCTCTCATGTGGCTGGTACTTTCGCGTTTTTCGCATACTTGTTGGCCAGAGCCTGGCCTTTTTCTGGTTTGGATCACGTAGTAATGCGGTACCACTCCGAAACAGTCAATTAAACCTCGTTGCGATTAATATTTTAGAGGATAACGCCGGTTATGTCTCGGTTAGGTGTTGTATTTGCACTCATCTGGCTCGTATTTTCGCATATTTCGCATACTTGTTGGCAAGATCCTGGGATATTTCTGGTTTGGGTCACGTAGTAATGCGGTACCACTCTGAAACAGTCAATGAAAGCTGGTTCCGATTAGTATTTAAGAGGATAACGCTGGTTATGTCTGGGTTAGTTCTGGTAATTGCAATCATCAGGCTCATACTTTCGCGTTTTTCGCATACTTGTTGGCCAGATCCAGGGTTTTTTTTGGTTTGGATCCCGTAGTAATGTGGTTCCACACCGAAACAGACAATTATACCTGGTTGCGTTAAATAGTTTGGAGGATAACGCTGGTTATGTCTGGGTTAGTTCTGGTATTTGCAATCATCTGGCTCATACTTTCGCATTTTTCTCATACTTGTTGGACAGAGCCTGGCCTTTTTCTGGTTTGGATCACGTAGTAATGCGGTACCACTCCGAAACAGTCAATTAAACCTGGTTGCGATTAATATTTTAGAGGATAACGCCGGTTATGTCTCGGTTAGGTCTGGGATTTGCAATTATCTGGCACATACTTTCGCATTTTTCTCATACTTGTTGGCCAGATCCTGGGATATTTCTGGTTTGGGTCACGTAGTAATGCGGTACCACACCGATAGAGTCAATTAAACCTGTTTGCGATTAATATTTTAGAGGATAACGCCGGTTATGTCTCGGTTAGGTCTGGTATTTGCAATCATCTGGCTCATACTTTCTCGTTTTTCGCATACTTGTTGGCCAGATCCTGGGTTTTTTCTGGTTTGGATCCCGTAGTAATGTGGTACCACTCTGAAACAGTCAATGAAAGCTGGTTCCGATTAGTATTTAAGAGGATAACGCTGGTTATGTCTGGGTTAGTTCTGGTAATTGCAATCATCAGGCTCATACTTTCGCGTTTTTCGCATACTTGTTGGCCAGATCCAGGGTTTTTTTTGGTTTGGATCCCGTAGTAATGTGGTTCCACACCGAAACAGACAATTATACCTGGTTGCGTTAAATAGTTTGGAGGATAACGCTGGTTATGTCTGGGTTAGGTCTGGTATTTGCCCTCATCTGGCTCGTACTTTCGCATTTTTCTCATACTTGTTGGCAAGATCCTGGGCTTTTTCAGGTTTGGATCACGCAGTAATGCAGTACCACACCGAGACAGTCAATTAAACCTGGTTGCGATTAATATTTTAAAGGATAACGCCGGTTATGTCTGGGTAAGGTCTGGTATTTGCCCTCATCTGGCTCGTATGTTCACGTTTTTCGCATACTTGTTGGCCAGATCCTGTGTTTTTTCTGGTTTGGATCCCGTAGTAATGTGGTACCACACTGCAACAGTCAATGAAAGCTGGTTCCGATTAGAATTTAAGAGGATTACGCTGGATATGTCTGGGTTAGTTCTGGTATTTGCAATCATCAGGCTCATACTTTCGCGTTTTTCGCATACTTGTTGGCCATATCCAGGGTTTTTTTTGGTTTGGATCCCGTAGTAATGTGGTTCCACACCGAAACAGACAATTAAACCTGGTTGCGATTAATATTTTGGAGGATAACGCTGGTTACGTTTGGGTTAGTTCTGGTATTTGCAATTATCTGGCACATACTTTCGCATTTTTCTCATACTTGTTGGACAGAGCCTGGCCTTTTTCTGGTTTGGAACACGTAGTAGTGCGGTACCACACCGAAACTGTCAATTAAACCTTGTTGCGATTAATATTTTAGAGAATACCGCCGGTTATGTCTCGGTTAGGTCTGGGATTTGCCCTCATCAGGCTCGTACTTTCGCATTTTTCGCATACTTCTTGGCAAGATCCTGGGCTTTTTCAGGTTTGGATCACGCAGTACTGCAGTACCACACCGAGACAGTCAATTAAACCTGGTTGCGATTAATATTTTAAAGGATAACGCCGGTTATGACTGGGTAAGGTCTGGTGTTTGCCCTCATCTGGCTCGTATGTTCACGTTTTTCGCATACTTGTTGGACAGATCCTGTGTTTTTTCTGGTTTGGATCACGTAGTAATGCGGTACCACACTGAGACAGTCAATAAAATCTGGTTCCGAATAGTACTTTAGACGATAACCCTGGTTATGTATGGGTTAGTTCTGGTATTTGCAATCATCTGGCTCATACTTTCGCGTGTTTCGCATACTTGTTGGCCAGATCCTGGGTTTTTCCCGGTTTGGATCCCGTAGTAATGTGGTTCCACAACGAAACAGTCAATTAAACCTGGTTGCGATTAATATTTTAGAGGATAACGCCGGTTATGTCTCGGTTAGGTCTGGGATTTGCCCTCATGTGTCTCGTACTTTCGCATTTTTTGCATTCTTGTTGGCCAGATCCTGGGATTTTCCTGGTTTGGATCACGTAGTATTGTGGTACCGCACTGAGACAGTCAATAAAAGCTTATTCCGATTAGTATTTTAGAGGATAACGCTGGATATGTCTGGGCTAGTTCTGGTATTCGCAATCATCTGACTCATACTATCGCGTTTTTCGCATACTTGTTGGCCAGATCCTGGGTTTTTTCTGGTATGGATCCTGTAGTAATGTGGCTCCACACCGAAACAGTCAATTAAACCTGGTTGCGATTAATATCTTCGAGGATAACGCCGGTTACGTCTGGGTTAGGTCTGGTATTTGCCCACATCTGGCTCGTACTTTCGCATTTTTCGCATACTTGTTGGCCAGATCCTGGCCTCTTTCGAGTTTGGATCACGTAGTAATGCGGTAGCACGCCGACACAGTCAATTAAACCTGGTTGCGATTAATGTTTTAGAGGATAATGCCGGTTATGTCTCGGTTAGGTCTGGTATTTGCCCTCATCTGGCACGTACTTTCGCATTTTTCGCATACTTGTTGTCAGATCCTGGTATATTTCTGGTTTGGATCACGTAGTAATGTGGTACCAGAATAAAACATTCAATAAAAGCTGGGTCCGATTAATATTTTAGAGGATAACGCTGGTTATGCCTTGGTTAGATCTGGTATTTGCAAACATCTGTATCATACTGTCGCATTTTTCGCATACTTGTTGGCCAGATCTTGGCCTTTTTCTGGTTTGGATCACGTAGTAATGCGGTACCACTCCGAAACAGTCAATTAAACCTGGTTGCGATTAATATTTTAGAGGATAACGCCCGTTATGTCTCGGTTAGGTCTGGGATTTGCCCCTCATCTGGCTCGTACCTTCGCATTTTTCGCATACTTGTTGGCCAGATCCTGTGTTTCTTCTGGTTTGAATCCCGTAGTAATGTGGTTCCACACCGAAACGGTGAATTAAACCTGGTTGCGATTAATATTTTAGAGGATAACGCCGGTTATGTCTCGGTTAGGTCTGGGATTTGCTCACATCTGGCTCGTACTTTCGCATTTTTCGCATACTTGTTGGCAAGATGCTGGGCCTATTCTGGTTTGGATCACATAGTAATGTGGTACCACACCGAGACAGTCAATTAAACCTGGTTGCGCTTAATATTTTAGAGGATAACGCTGGTTATGTCTCGGTTAGGTCTGGGATTTGCTCACATCAGGCTCGTACTTTCGCGTTTTTCGCATACTTGTTGGCCAGATCCTGGGTTTTTTCTGATTTGAATCCCGCAGTAATGTGGTTACACACCGAAACAGTCAATTAAAGCTGGTTGCGATTAATATCTTAGAGAATAACCCCGGTTTTGTCTGGGTTAGGTCTGGTATTTGCCCTAATCTGGCTCGTACTTTCGCATTTTTCTCGTACTTGTTGGTCAGAGCCAGGCCTTTTTCTGGTTTGGAACACGTAGTAGTGCGGTACCACACCGAAACTGTCAATTAAACCTGGTTGCGATTAATATTTTAGAGGATAACGCCGGTTATGTCTCGGTTAGGTCTGGGATTTGCCCTCATCGGGCTCGTACTTTCGCATTTTTCGCGTACTTGTTGGCCAGACCCAGGGGTTTTATTGGTTTGTATTACGTAGTGATGCGGTACCACAGCGAAACAGTCAATTGAACCTGGTTGCGGTTAATATTTTAGAGGATAACGCCGGTTATGTCTGGGTTAGGTGTTGTATTTGCCCTCATCTGGCTCGTAGTTTCGCATTTTTCGCATATTTGTTGGCCAGATACTGGGATATTTCAGGTTTAGATCACGTAGTAATGTGGCACCACACTGAAACATTCAATATAAGCTGGTTCCGATTAATATTTCAGAGGATAACGCCGGTTATGTCTGGGTTAGATCTGGTATTTGCCCTCATCTGGCTCGTACCTTCGCATTTTTCGCATACTTGTTTGCCAGATCCTGGCCTTTTCCTGGCTTGGACCACGTAGTAATGTGGTACCACACTGAAACTGTCAATTGAACCTAGTCTGGGTCAACATTTCAAAGGTTAACTCATGTTAGGTCTAGGTTAGTTCTGGGATTTGCTCTCATCATGGTCATACTTTCGCATATTTCTCATTCTTGTTGGCCAGATCCTGGGCTTTCACTGGTTTGGATCACGTAGTTATGTGGTACCACACTGAAACAGTCCATTAATCCTGGTCTCGATCAGTATTTTAGAGGATAACACATGTTAGGTCTAGGTTAGGTCTGGGATTTGGTCTCATCAGGCTCATACTTTCGCATGTTTCTCATACTTGATGGCCAGATTCTGGGCTTTTTTTAGTTTGGATCACGCAGTAATGTGGTACCCCACTGAAACAGTCGACTAATCCTGGTCTCGGTCAATATTTTAGAGGATAGCGCATGTTAGGTCTAGGTTTGGTCTGGGATTTGCACTCATCAGGCTCATACATTCGCATATTTCTCATACTTGAAGGCCAGATCCTGGGCTTCTTTTGGTTTGGATCACGTAGTAATGTGGTACCTCACTGAAACAGTCGACTGAACCTGGTCATGATCAATATTTTAGAGGATAACGCATGTTAGGTCTAGGTTAGGTCTGGGATTTGCACTCATCAGGCTCATACTTTCGCATATTTCTCATACTTGTTGGCCAGATTCTGGGCTTTTTTTGGCTTGGATCACGTAGTAATGTGGTACCACACTGAAACAGTCGACTAATCCTGGTCTCGGTCAATATTTTAGAGGATAACGCATGTTAGGTCTAGGTTAGGTCTGGGATTTGCACTCATCAGGCTCATACTTTCGCACATTTCTCATACTTGTTGGCCAGATTCTGGGCTTTTTTTGGCATGGATCACGTAGTAATGTGGTACCACACTGAAACTGTCCACTAAACCTGGTTTCGATCAATATTTTAGAGGATAACGCATGTTAAGTCTATGTTAGTTCTGGGATTTGCTCTCATCAGGCTCATACATTCGCATATTTCTCATAATTGATTGCCAGATCCTGGGCTTTTTCTGGTTTGGATCACGTAGTAATGTGCTGCCACACAGAAACAGTCGACTAAACCTGGTCTCGGTCAATATTTTAGAGGATAACGCATGTTAGGTCTAGGTTAGGTCTGGGATTTGCACTCATCAGGCTCATACTTTCGCATATTTCACATACTTGATGGCCAGATTCAGGGCTTTCTCTGGTTTGGATCACGTGGTAATGTGGTACCACACTGAAACAGTCAATTAAACCTAGTCTCGGTCAACATTTCAAAGGATAACTCATGCTAGGTCTAGGTTAGTTCTGGGATTTGCTCTCATCATGGTCATACTTTCGCATATTTCTCATTCTTGTTGGCCAGATCCTGGGCTTTCACTGGTTTGGATCACGTAGTTATGTGGTACCACACTGAAACAGTCCATTAATCCTGGTCTCGATCAGTATTTTAGAGGATAACACATGTTAGGTCTAGGTTAGGTCTGGGATTTGCACTCATCAGGCTCATACTTTCGCATATTTCACATACTTGATGGCCAGATTCAGGGCTTTTTCTGGTTTGGATCACGTGGTAATGTGGTACCACACTGAAACAGTCAATTAAACCTAGTCTGGGTCAACATTTCAAAGGATAACTCATGTTAGGTCTAGGTTAGGTCTGGGATTTGCTCTCATCAGGCTCATACTTTTGCGTGTTTCTCATACTTGATGGCCAGATTCTGGGCTTTTTTTAGTTTGGATCACGTAGTAATGTGGTACCACACTGAAACAGTCGACTAAACCTGGTCTCGGTCAATATTTTAGAGGATAACGCATGTTAGGTCTAGGTTAGGTCTGGGATTTGCACTCATCAGGCTCATACTTTCGCATATTTCTCATACTTTATGGCCAGATTCTGGGCCTTTTTTGGTTTCGATCACGTAGTAATGCGGTACCACCGTGAAAGAGACCATTAAACCTGGTTTCGACCAATATTTTAGAAGCTAACGCATGTTAGGTCTATGCTAGGTCCGGGATTTGCCCTCATCAGGCTCACACTTTCGCATTCTTCACATACCTGTTGAACAGATCCAGGGTTTTTTCTGGTTTGGATCACGTGGTAATGTGGTACCACACTGAAACAGTCCATTAAACCTAGTCTGGGTCAACATTTCAAAGGATAACTCACGTTAGGTCTAGGTTAGGTCTGGGATTTGCTCTCATCAGGCTCATACATTCGCATATTTCTCATAGTTGATGGCCAGATCCTGGGCTTTTTCTGGTTTGGATCACGTAGTAATGTGGTACCACACTGAAACAGTCGACTAATCCTGGTCTCGGCCAATATTTTTGAGGATAACGCATGTTAGGTCTAGGTTAGGTCTGGGATTTGCACTCATCGGGCTCTTACTTTCGCATATTTCTCATACTTGTTGGCCAGATTCTGGGCTTTTTTTGGCTTGGATCACGTTGGAATGTGGGACCACACTGAAACAGTCGACTAATCCTGGTCTCGATCAATATTTTAGAGGAGAACGCAAGTTAGGTCTAGGTTAGGGCTGGGATTTGCACTCATCGGGCTCATACTTTCGCATTCTTCACATCCTTGTTGGCCAGATCCTGGGTTTTTTCTGGTTTCGATCACATAGTAATGTGGTACCATACTGAAACAGTCGACTAAACCTGGTCACGATCAATATTTTAGAGGATAACGCAAGTTAGGTCTAGGTTAGGGCTGGGATTTGATCTCATCAGGCTCATACTTTCGCATATTTCTGATACTTGATGGCCAGATTCTGGACTTTTTCTGGTTTCGATCACGTAGTAATGCGGCACCACACTGAAACAGTCCATTAAACCTGGTTTCGATCAATGTTTTAGAGGATAACGCATGTTTGGTCTAGGTTAGGCCTTGGATTTGCCCTCATCAGACTCATACTTTCGCATTCTCCACATACTTGTTGAACAGATCCCGGGTTTTTTCTGGTTTGGGTCACGTGGTAATGTGTTACCCCACTGAAACAGTCGACTAATCCTGGTCTCGGTCAATATTTTAGAGGATAGCGCATGTTAGGTCTAGGTTAGGTCTGGGATTTGCACTCATCAGGCTCATACATTCGCATATTTCTCATACTTGAAGGCCAGATCCTGGGCTTCTTTTGGTTTGGATCACGTAGTAATGTGGTACCTCACTGAAACAGTCGACTGAACCTGGTCATGATCAATATTTTAGAGGATAACGCATGTTAGGTCTAGGTTAGGTCTGGGATTTGCACTCATCAGGCTCATACTTTCGCATATTTCTCATACTTGTTGGCAAGATTCTGGGCTTTTTTTGGCTTGGATCACGTAGTAATGTGGTACCACACTGAAACAGTCGACTAATCCTGGTCTCGGTCAATATTTTAGAGGATAACGCATGTTAGGTCTAGGTTAGGTCTGGGATTTGCACTCATCAGGCTCATACATTCGCACATTTCTCATACTTGTTGGCCAGATTCTGGGCTTTTTTTGGCATGGATCACGTAGTAATGTGGTACCACACTGAAACTGTCCACTAAACCTGGTTTCGATCAATATTTTAGAGGATAACGCATGTTAAGTCTATGTTAGTTCTGGGATTTGCTCTCATCAGGCTCATACATTCGCATATTTCTCATAATTGATTGCCAGATCCTGGGCTTTTTCTGGTTTGGATCACGTAGTAATGTGCTGCCACACAGAAACAGTCGACTAAACCTGGTCTCGGTCAATATTTTAGAGGATAACGCATGTTAGGTCTAGGTTAGGTCTGGGATTTGCACTCATCAGGCTCATACTTTTGCATATTTCACATACTTGATGGCCAGATTCAGGGCTTTCTCTGGTTTGGATCACGTGGTAATGTGGTACCACACTGAAACAGTCAATTAAACCTAGTCTCGGTCAACATTTCAAAGGATAACTCATGCTAGGTCTAGGTTAGTTCTGGGATTTGCTCTCATCATGGTCATACTTTCGCATATTTCTCAATCTTGTTGGCCAGATCCTGGGCTTTCACTGGTTTGGATCACGTAGTTATGTGGTACCACACTGAAACAGTCCATTAAACCTGGTCTCGATCAGTATTTTAGAGGATAACACATGTTAGGTCTAGGTTAGGTCTGGGATTTGCACTCATCAGGCTCATACTTTCGCATATTTCACATACTTGATGGCCAGATTCAGGGCTTTATCTGGTTTGGATCACGTGGTAATGTGGTACCACACTGAAACAGTCAATTAAACCTAGTCTGGGTCAACATTTCAAAGGATAACTCATGTTAGGTCTAGGTTAGGTCTGGGATTTGCTCTCATCAGGCTCATACTTTTGCGTGTTTCTCATACTTGATGGCCAGATTCTGGGCTTTTTTTAGTTTGGATCACGTAGTAATGTGGTACCACACTGAAACTGTCGACTAAACCTGGTCTCGGTCAATATTTTAGAGGATAACGCATGTTAGGTCTAGGTTAGGTCTGGGATTTGCACTCATCAGGCTCATACTTTCGCATATTTCTCATACTTTATGGCCAGATTCTGGGCCTTTTTTGGTTTCGATCACGTAGTAATGCGGTACCACCGTGAAAGAGACCATTAAACCTGGTTTCGACCAATATTTTAGAGGCTAACGCATGTTAGGTCTATGCTAGGTCCGGGATTTGCCCTCATCAGGCTCACACTTTCGCATTCTTCACATACCTGTTGAACAGATCCAGGGTTTTTTCTGGTTTGGATCACGTGGTAATGTGGTACCACACTGAAACAGTCCATTAAACCTAGTCTGGGTCAACATTTCAAAGGATAACTCACGTTAGGTCTAGGTTAGGTCTGGGATTTGCTCTCATCAGGCTCATACATTCGCATATTTCTCATACTTGATGGCCAGATCCTGGGCTTTTTCTGGTTTGGATCACGTAGTAAAGTGGTACCACACTGAAACAGTCGACTAATCCTGGTCTCGGCCAATATTTTTGAGGATAACGCATGTTAGGTCTAGGTTAGGTCTGGGATTTGCACTCATCGGGCTCATACTTTCGCATATTTCTCATACTTGTTGGCCAGATTCTGGGCTTTTTTTGGCTTGGATCACGTTGGAATGTGGGACCACACTGAAACAGTCGACTAATCCTGGTCTCGATCAATATTTTAGAGGATAACGCATGTTAGGTCTGGGTTAGGTCTGGGATTTGCCCTCTTCAGTCTCATACTTTCGCATTCTTCACATCCTTGTTGGCCAGATCTTGGGGTTTTCTGGTTTGGATCACGTAGTAATGTGGTACCATACTGAAACTGTCGACTAATGCTGCTCTCGGTCAATATTTTAGAGGATAACGCATGTTAGGTCTAGGTTAGGTCTGGGATTTGCATTCATCTGGCTCATACTTTCGCATATTTCTGACACTTGTTGGCCAGATCCTGGGCTTTTTCTGGTTTGGATCACGTAGTAAAGTGGTACCACACTGAAACAGTCCGCTAAACCTGGTCTCGGTCAATATTTTAGAGGATAACGCATGTTAGGTCTAGGTTAGGTCTGGGATTTGCTCTCAACAGGCTCATACTTTCGCATATTTCTCGTACTTGTTGGCCATATCCTGCGCCTTTCTGGTTTGGATCACGTAGTAATGTGGTACTACACTGAAACTGTCAATTGAACCTAGTCTGGGTCAACATTTCAAAGGTTATCTCATGTTAGGTCTAGGTTAGGTCTGGGATTTGCTCTCATCAGGCTCATACTTTCGCATGTTTCTCATACTTGATGGCCAGATTATGGGCTTTTTTTAGTTTGGATCACGCAGTAATGTGGTACCACACTGAAACAGACCACTAAACCTGGTTTCGATCAATATTTTAGAGGATAACACATGTTAGGTCTAGGTTAGGTCTCGGATTTGCACGCATCAGGCTCATACTTTCGCATATTTCTCATACTTGATGGCCAGATTCAGGGCTTTTTCTGGTTTGGATCACGTGGAAATGTGGTACCACACTGAAAAAGTCAATTAAACCTAGTCTGGGTCAACATTTCAAAGGATAACTCATGTTAGGTCTAGGTTAGGTCTGGGATTTGCTCTCATCAGGCTCATACATTCGCATATTTCTCATACCTGATGGCCAGATCCTGGGCATTTTCTGGTTTGGATCACGTAGTAATGTGGTACCACTCTGAAACAGTCGACTAATCCTGGTCTCGGTCAGTATTTTCGAAGATAACGCATGTTAGGTCTAGGTTTGGTCTGGGATTTGCACTCATCGGGCTCATACTTTCGCATTCTTCACATCCTTGTTGGCCAGATCCTGGGCTTTTTCTGGTTTGGATCACGTAGTAATGTGGGACCACACTGAAACAGTCGATTAAACCTGGTCTCGGTCAATATTTTAGAGGATAACGCATGTTAGGTCTGGGTTAGGTCTGGGATTTACTCTCATCAGGCTCATACTTTCGCATATTTCTCATACTTGATGGCCAGATTCTGGACTTTTTCTGGTTTCGATCACGTAGTAATGCGGCACCACACTGAAACAGTCAATTAAACCTGGTTTCGATCAATGTTTTAGAGGATAACGCATGTTTGGTCTAGGTTAGGCCTTGGATTTGCCCTCATCAGACTCATACTTTCGCATTCTCCACATACTTGTTGAACAGATCCCGGGTTTTTTCTGGTTTGTGTCACGTGGTAATGTGTTACCCCACTGAAACAGTCGACTAATCCTGGTCTCGGTCAATATTTTAGAGGATAGCGCATGTTAGGTCTAGGTTAGGTCTGGGATTTGCACTCATCAGGCTCATACATTCGCATATTTCTCATACTTGAAGGCCAGATCCTGGGCTTCTTTTGGTTTGGATCACTTAGTAATGTGGTACCTCACTGAAACAGTCGACTGAACCTGGTCATGATCAATATTTTAGAGGATAACGCATGTTAGGTCTAGGTTAGGTCTGGGATTTGCACTCATCAGGCTCATACTTTCGCATATTTCTCATACTTGTTGGCAAGATTCTGGGCTTTTTTTGGCTTGGATCACGTAGTAATGTGGTACCACACTGAAACAGTCGACTAATCCTGGTCTCGATCAATATTTTAGAGGATAACGCATGTTAGGTCTAGGTTAGGTCTGGGATTTGCACTCATCAGGCTCATACTTTCGCACATTTCTCATACTTGTTGGCCAGATTCTGGGCTTTTTTTGGCATGGATCACGTAGTAATGTGGTACCACACTGAAACTGTCCACTAAACCTGGTTTCGATCAATATTTTAGAGGATAACGCATGTTAAGTCTATGTTAGTTCTGGGATTTGCTCTCATCAGGCTCATACATTCGCATATTTCTCATAATTGATTGCCAGATCCTGGGCTTTTTCTGGTTTGGATCACGTAGTAATGTGCTGCCACACAGAAACAGTCGACTAAACCTGGTCTCGGTCAATATTTTAGAGGATAACGCATGTTAGGTCTAGGTTAGGTCTGGGATTTGCACTCATCAGGCTCATACTTTCGCATATTTCACATACTTGATGGCCAGATTCAGGGCTTTCTCTGGTTTGGATCACGTGGTAATGTGGTACCACACTGAAACAGTCAATTAAACCTAGTCTCGGTCAACATTTCAAAGGATAACTCATGCTAGGTCTAGGTTAGTTCTGGGATTTGCACTCATCAGGCTCATACTTTCGCATATTTCACATACTTGTTGGCCAGATCCTGGGCTTTCACTGGTTTGGATCACGTAGTTATGTGGTACCACACTGAAACAGTCCATTAAACCTGGTCTCGATCAGTATTTTAGAGGATAACACATGTTAGGTCTAGGTTAGGTCTGGGATTTGCACTCATCAGGCTCATACTTTCGCATATTTCACATACTTGATGGCCAGATTCAGGGCTTTTTCTGGTTTGGATCACGTGGTAATGTGGTACCACACTGAAACAGTCAATTAAACCTAGTCTGGGCCAACATTTCAAAGGATAACTCATGTTAGGTCTAGGTTAGGTCTGGGATTTGCTCTCATCAGGCTCATACTTTCGCATATTTCTCATACTTTATGGCCAGATTCTGGGCCTTTTTTGGTTTCGATCACGTAGTAATGCGGTACCACCGTGAAAGAGACCATTAAACCTGGTTTCGACCAATATTTTAGAGGCTAACGCATGTTAGGTCTATGCTAGGTCCGGGATTTGCCCTCATCAGGCTCATACTTTCGCATATTTCTCATACTTCTTGTCCAGATTCTGGGCTTTTTTTGCTTGGATCACGTAGTAATGTGGTACCACACTGAGACTGTCCATTAAACCTGGTTTCGATCAATATTTTAGAGGATAACGCATGTTAGGTCTAGGTTAGGCCTTGGATTTGCCCTCATCAGACTCATACTTTCGCACATTTCTCATACTTGTTGGCCAGATCCTGGGCTTTTTTTGGCATGCATCACGTAGTAATGTGGTACCACACTGAAACTGTCCACTAAACCTGGTTTCGATCAATATTTTAGAGGATAACGCATGTTAGGTCTAGGTTAGGTCTGGGATTTGCACTCATCAGGCTCATACTTTCGCATATTTCTCATACTTGATGGCCGGATTCTTGGCCTTTTGTGGTTTAGATCACGTAGTAATGCGGTACCACACTGAAACAGTCCATTAAACCTGGTTTCGATCAATATTTTTGAGGATAACGCATGTTATGGTCTCGGTTTGGTCTAGGATTTGCGCCTCATCAGGCTCATGATTTCGCATATTTCTCATACTTGTTGGCCAGATTCTGGGCTTACACTGCTTTGTATAACGTAGCAATGTGGTACCACACTGAAACAGTCCAGTAAACCTGGTTTTAATCAATAATTTAGAAGATAACCCATGTTATGTCTAGGCCAGGCCTCGGATTTGCCCACATCAGACTCATACTTCCGCATTCTTCAAATACTTGTGGAACAGATCCTGGGTTTTATCTGGTTTCGATCACATAGTAATGTGGTACCACACTGAAACAGTCGATTAAACCTGGTCACGATCAATATTTTAGAGGATAACGCAAGTTAGGTCTAGGTTAGGGCTGGGATTTGCTCTCATCAGGCTCATACTTTCGCATATTTCTGATACTTGATGGCCAGATTCTGGTCTTTTTCTGGTTTCGATCACGTAGTAATGCGGCACCACACTGAAACAGTCCATTAATCCTGGTTTCGATCAATGTTTTAGAGGATAACGCATGTTCGGTCTAGGTTAGGCCTTGGATTTGCCCTCATCAGACTCATACTTTCGCATTCTCCACATACTTGTTGAACAGATCCCGGGTTTTTTCTGGTTTGGGTCACGTGGTAATGTGTTACCCCTCTGAAACAGTCGACTAATCCTGGTCTCGGTCAATATTTTAGACGATAACGCATGTTAGGTCTAGGTTAGGTCTGGGATTTGCTCTCAACAGGCTCATACTTTCGCATATTTCTCGTCCTTGTTGGCCATATCCTGCGCCTTTCTGGTTTGGATCACGTAGTAATGTGGTACTACACTGAAACTGTCAATTGAACCTAGTCTGGGTCAACATTTCAAAGGTTATCTCATGTTAGGTCTAGGTTAGGTCTGGGATTTGCTCTCATCAGGCTCATACTTTCGCATGTTTCTCATACTTGATGGCCAGATTCTGGGCTTTTTTTAGTTTGGATCACGCAGTAATGTGGTACCACACTGAAACAGACCACTAAACCTGGTTTCGATCAATATTTTAGAGGATAACACATGTTAGGTCTAGGTTAGGTCTGGGATTTGCACGCATCAGGCTCATACTTTCGCATATTTCTCATACTTGATGGCCAGATTCAGGGCTTTTTCTGGTTTGGATCACGTGGAAATGTGGTACCACACTGAAAAAGTCAATTAAACCTAGTCTGGGTCAACATTTCAAAGGATAACTCATGTTAGGTCTAGGTTAGGTCTGGGATTTGCTCTCATCAGGCTCATACATTCGCATATTTCTCATACCTGATGGCCAGATCCTGGGCATTTTCTGGTTTGGATCACGTAGTAATGTGGTACCACTCTGAAACAGTCGACTAATCCTGGTCTCGGTCAGTATTTTCGAAGATAACGCATGTTAGGTCTAGGTTTGGTCTGGGATTTGCACTCATCGGGCTCATACTTTCGCATATTTCTCATACTTGATGGCCAGATCCTGGGCTTTTTCTGGTTTGGATCACGTAGTAATGTGGGACCACACTGAAACAGTCGATTAAACCTGGTCTCGGTCAATATTTTAGAGGATAACGCATGTTAGGTCTGGGTTAGGTCTGGGATTTGCTCTCATCAGGCTCATACTTTCGCATATTTCTCATACTTCTTGTCCAGATTCTGGGCTTTTTTTGGCTTGGATCACGTAGTAATGTGGTACCACACTGAGACTGTCCATTAAACCTGGTTTCGATCAATATTTTAGAGGATAACGCATGTTAGGTCTATGTCAGGTCTGGGATTTGCTCTCATCAGGCTCATACTTTCGCATATTTCTCATACTTGTTGGCCAGATTCTGGGCTTTCACTGCTTTGGACCACGTAGCAATGTGGTACCACATTGAAACAGTCCATTTATCCTGGTTTTGATCAATAATTTAGAAGATAACTCATGTTATGTCTAGGCCAGGCCTGGGATTTGCCCACATCAGACTCATACTTCCGCATTCTTCAAATACTTGTGGAACAGATCCTGGGTTTTATCTGGTTTCGATCACATAGTAATGTGGTACCACACTGAAACAGTCGACTGAACCTGGTCACGATCAATATTTTAGAGGATAACGCAAGTTAGGTCTAGGTTAAGGCTGGGATTTGCTCTCATCAGGCTCATACTTTCGCATATTTCTGATACTTGATGGCCAGATTCTGGTCTTTTTCTGGTTTCGATCACGTAGTAATGCGGTACAACACTGAAACAGTCCATTAAACCTGGTTTCGATTAATGTTTTAGAGGATAACGCATGTTAGGTCTAGGTTAGGCCTTGGATTTGCCCTCATCAGACTCATACTTTCGCATTCTTCACATACTTGTTGAACAGATCCCGGGTTTTTTCTGGTTTGGATCACGTAGTAATGTGGTACTTCACTGAAACTGTCGACTAATCCTGGTCTCGGTCAATATTTTAGAGGATAACGCATGTTAGGTCTAGGTTAGGTCTGGGATTTGCTCTCAAAAGGCTCATACTTTCGCATATTTCTCGTACTTGTTGGCCATATCCTGCGCCTTTCTGGTTTGGATCACGTAGTAATGTGGTACTACACTGGAACTGTCAATTGAACCTAGTCTGGGTCAACATTTCAAAGGTTATCTCATGTTAGGTCTAGGTTAGGTCTGGGATTTGCTCTCATCAGGCTCATACTTTCGCATGTTTCTCATACTTGATGGCCAGATTCTGGGCTATTTTTAGTTTGGATCACGCAGTAATGTGGTACCACACTGAAACAGACCACTAAACCTGGTTTCGATCAATATTTTAGAGGATAACACATGTTAGGTCTAGGTTAGGTCTGGGATTTGCACGCATCAGGCTCATACTTTCGCATATTTCTCATACTTGATGGCCAGATTCAGGGCTTTTTCTGGTTTGGATCACGTGGAAATGTGGTACCACACTGAAACAGTCAATTAAACCTAGTCTGGGTCAACATTTCAAAGGATAACTCATGTTAGGTCTAGGTTAGGTCTGGGACTTGCTCTCATCAGGCTCATACATTCGCATATTTCTCATACCTGATGGCCAGATCCTGGGCATTTTCTGGTTTGGATCACGTAGTAATGTGGTACCACTCTGAAACAGTCGACTAATCCTGGTCTCGGTCAGTATTTTCGAAGATAACGCATGTTAGGTCTAGGTTTGGTCTGGGATTTGCACTCATCGGGCTCATACTTTCGCATATTTCTCATACTTGATGGCCAGATCCTGGGCTTTTTCTGGTTTGGATCACGTAGTAATGTGGGACCACACTGAAACAGTCGATTAAACCTGGTCTCGGTCAATATTTTAGAGGATAACGCATGTTAGGTCTGGGTTAGGTCTGGGATTTGCTCTCATCAGGCTCATACTTTCGCATATTTCTCATACTTCTTGTCCAGATTCTGGGCTTTTTTTGGCTTGGATCACGTAGTAATGTGGTACCACACTGAGACTGTCCATTAAACCTGGTTTCGATCAATATTTTAGAGGATAACGCATGTTAGGTCTATGTCAGGTCTGGGATTTGCTCTCATCAGGCTCATACTTTCGCATATTTCTCATACTTGTTGGCCAGATTCTGGGCTTTCACTGCTTTGGACCACGTAGCAATGTGGTACCACATTGAAACAGTCCATTAAACCTGGTTTTGATCAATAATTTAGAAGATAACTCATGTTATGTCTAGGCCAGGCCTGGGATTTGCCCACATCAGACTCATACTTCCGCATTCTTCAAATACTTGTGGAACAGATCCTGGGTTTTATCTGGCTTCGATCACATAGTAATGTGGTACCACACTGAAACAGTCGACTGAACCTGGTCACGATCAATATTTTAGAGGATAACGCAAGTTAGGTCTAGGTTAAGGCTGGGATTTGCTCTCATCAGGCTCATACTTTCGCATATTTCTGATACTTGATGGCCAGATTCTGGTCTTTTTCTGATTTCGATCACGTAGTAATGCGGTACCACACTGAAACAGTCCATTAAACCTGGTTTCGATTAATGTTTTAGAGGATAACGCATGTTAGGTCTAGGTTAGGCCTTGGATTTGCCCTCATCAGACTCATACTTTCGCATTCTTCACATACTTGTTGAACAGATCCCGGGTTTTTTCTGGTTTGGATCACGTAGTAATGTGGTACCACACTGAAACAGTCGACTAATCCTGGTCTCGGGCAATATTTTAGAGGATAACGCATGTTAGGTCTAGGTTAGGTCTGGGATTTGCACTCATCAGGCTCATACTTTCGCATATTTCTCATACTTGATGGCCGGATTCTTGGCCTTTTATGGTTTAGATCACGTAGTAATGCGGTACCACACTGAAACAGTCCATTAAACCTGGTTTCGATCAATATTTTTGAGGATAACGCATGTTATGGTCTCGGTTAGGTCTAGGATTTGCGCCTCATCAGGCTCATGATTTCGCATATTTCTCATACTTGTTGGCCAGATTCTGGGCTTTCACTGCTTTGGATAACGTAGCAATGTGGTACCACACTGAAACAGTCCAGTAAACCTGGTTTTAATCAATAATTTAGAAGATAACCCATGTTATGTCTAGGCCAGGCCTGGGATTTGCCCACATCAGACTCATACTTCCGCATTCTTCGAATACTTGTGGAACAGATCCTGGGTTTTATCTGGTTTCGATCACATAGTAATGTGGTACCACACTGAAACAGTCGATTAAACCTGGTCACGATCAATATTTTAGAGGATAACGCAAGTTAGGTCTAGGTTAAGGCTGGGATTTGCTCTCATCAGGCTCATACTTTCGCATATTTCTGATACTTGATGGCCAGATTCTGGTCTTTTTCTGGTTTCGATCACGTAGTAATGCGGCACCACACTGAAACAGTCCATTAATCCTGGTTTCGATTAATGTTTTAGAGGATAACGCATGTTTGGTCTAGGTTAGGCCTTGGATTTGCCCTCATCAGACTCATACTTTCGCATTCTCCACATACTTGTTGAACAGATCCCGGGTTTTTTCTGGTTTGGGTCACGTGGTAATGTGTTACCCCACTGAAACAGTCGACTAATCCTGGTCTCGGTCAATATTTTAGAGGATAACTCATGTGAGGTCTAGGTTAGGTCTGGGATTTGCTCTCATCAGGCTCATACATTCGCATATTTCTCATACTTGATGGCCAGATCCTGGGCTTTTTCTGGTTTGGATCAGGTAGTAATGTGGTACCACACTGAAACAGTCGACTAATCCTGGTCGCGGTCAATATTTTAGAGGATAGCGCATGTTAGGTTTAGTTAGGTCTGGGAATTGCACTCATCAGGCTCAAACATTCGCATATTTCTCATACTTGATGGCCAGATCCTGGGCGTTTTCTGGTTTGGATCACGTAGTAATGTGGTACCACACTGAAACAGTCAATTAATCCTAGTCTGGGTCAACATTTCAAAGGATAACTCATGTTAGGTCTAGGTTAGGTCTGGGATTTGCTCTCATCAGGCTCATACATTCACATTTTCCGCAAACTTGTTGGCCAGATCCTGGGCTTTTTCTGGTTTGGATCAAGTGGTAATGTGGCACCACACTGAAACAGTCCATTAAACCTGGTTTCGATCAATATATTAGAGGATAACGCATGTTAGGTCTTGGTTCGGCCTTGGATTTGCCCTCATCAGGCTCACACGATCGCATTCTTCACATACCTGGTGAACAGAACCTGGGTTTTTTCTAGTTTGGATCACGTGGTAATGTGGTACCACACTGAAACAGTCGATTAAACCTGGTTCCGATCAATATTTTTGAGGATAACGCATGTTATTGTCTCGGATAGGTCTAGGATTTGCCCCTCATCAGGCTCATGATATCGCATATTTCTCATACTTGTTGGCCAGATTCTGGGCATTCACTGCTTTGGACCACGTAGCAATGTGGTATCACATTGAAACAGTCCATTAAACCTGGTTTTGATCAATAATTTAGAAGATAACTCATGTTATGTCTAGGCCAGGCCTGGGATTTGCCCACATCAGACTCATACTTCCGCATTCTTCAAATACTTGTGGAACAGATTCTGGGTTTTATCTGGCTTCGATCACATAGTAATGTGGTACCACACTGAAACAGTCGACTAAACCTGGTCACGATCAATATTTTAGAGGATAACGCAAGTTAGGTCTAGGTTAAGGCTGGGATTTGCTCTCATCAGGCTCATACTTTCGCATATTTCTGATACTTGATGGCCAGATTCTGGTCCTTTTCTGGTTTCGATCACGTAGTAATGCGGTACCACACTGAAACAGTCCATTAAACCTGGTTTCGATTAATGTTTTAGAGGATAACGCATGTTAGGTCTAGGTTAGGCCTTGGATTTGCCCTCATCAGACTCATACTTTCGCATTCTTCACATACTTGTTGAACAGATCCCGGGTTTTTTCTGGTTTGGGTCACGTGGTAATGTGTTACCCCACTGAAATAGTCGACTAATCCTGGTCTCGGTCAATATTTTAGGGGTTAACTCATGTTAGGTCTAGGTTAGGTCTGGGATTTGCTCTCATCAGGCTCATACATTCGCATATTTCTCATATTTGATGGCCAGATCCTGGGCGTTTTCTGGTTTGGATCACGCAGTAATGTGGTACCACACTGAAACAGTCGACTAATCCTGGTCGCGGTCAATATTTTAGAGGATAGCGCATGTTAGGTCTAGTTAGGTCTGGGAATTGCACTCATCAGGCTCAAACATTCGCATATTTCTCATACTTGATGGCCAGATCCTGGGCGTTTTCTGGTTTGGATCACGTAGTAATGTGGTACCACACTGAAACAGTCAATTAAACCTAGTCTGGGTCAACATTTCAAAGGATAACTCATGTTAGGTCTAGGTTAGGTCTGGGATTTGCTCTCATCAGGCTCATACATTCACATTTTCCGCAAACTTGTTGGCCAGATCCTGGGCTTTTTCTGGTTTCGATCAAGTGGTAATGTGGCACCACACTGAAACAGTCCATTAAACCTGGTTTCGATCAATATATTAGAGGATAACGCATGTTTGGTCTAGGTTAAGGCTGGGATTTGCTCTCATCAGGCTCATACTTTCGCATATTTCTGATACTTGATGGCCAGATTCTGGTCCTTTTCTGGTTTCGATCACGTAGTAATGCGGTACCACACTGAAACAGTCCATTAAACCTGGTTTCGATTAATGTTTTAGAGGATAACGCATGTTAGGTCTAGGTTAGGCCTTGGATTTGCCCTCATCAGACTCATACTTTCGCATTCTTCACATACTTGTTGAACAGATCCCGGGTTTTTTCTGGTTTGGGTCACGTGGTAATGTGTTACCCCACTGAAATAGTCGACTAATCCTGGTCTCGGTCAATTTTTTTTTGGGGGTTAACTCATGTTAGGTCTAGGTTAGGTCTGGGATTTGCTCTCATCAGGCTCATACATTCGCATATTTCTCATACTTGATGGCCAGATCCTGGGCTTTTTCTGGTTTGGATCACGTAGTAATGTGGTACTTCACTGAAACTGTCGACTAATCCTGGTCTCGGTCAATATTTTAGAGGATAACGCATGTTAGGTCTAGGTTAGGTCTGGGATTTGCACTCATCAGGCTCATACTTTCGCATATTTCTCATACTTGTAGCCCAGATTCTGGGCTTTTCTTGGCTTGCATCACGTAGTAATGTGGTACCACACTGAAACTGTCCATTATACCTGGTTTCGATCAATATTTCAGAGGGTAACGCATGTTAGGTCTTGGTTCGGCCTTGGATTTGCCCTCATCAGGCTCACACGTTCGCATTCTTCACATACCTGGTGAACAGATCCTGGGCTTTTTCTGGTTTGGATCAAGTAGTAATGTGGTACCACACTGAAACAGGCCATTAAACCTGGTTACGATCAATATTTTAGAGGATAACACATGTTAGGTCTAGGTGAGGCCTTGGATTTGCACTCATCAGGGTCACACTTTAGCATTCTTCACATACCTGTTGAACAGATCCAGGGTTTTTTCTGGTTTGGATCACGTGGTAATGTGGTACCACACTGAAACAGTCCATTAAACCTAGTCTGGGTCAACATTTCAAAGGATAACTCATGTTAGGTCCAGGTTAGGTCTGGGATTTGCACTCATCAGGCTCATACATTCGCATGTTTCTCATACTTGATGGCCAGATTCTGGGCTTTTTTTAGTTTGGATCACGCAGTAATGTGGTACCACACTGAAACAGACCATTAAACCTGGTTTCGATCAATATTTTAGAGCATAACACATGTTAGGTGTAGGTTAGGTCTGGGATTTGCTCTCATCATGGTCATACTTTCGCATATTTCTCATTCTTGTCGGCCAGATCCTGGGCTTTCACTGGTTAGGATCACGTAGTTATGTGGTACCACACTGAAACAGTCAATTAAACCTAGTCTGGGTCAACATTTCAAAGGATAACTCATGTTAGGTCTAGGTTAGTTCTGGGATTTGCTCTCATCATGGTCATACTTTCGCATATTTCTCATTCTTGTCGGCCAGATCCTGGGCTTTCACTGGTTTGGATCACGTAGTTATGTGGTGCCACACTGAAACGGTCCATTAAACCTGGTTTCGATCAATATTTTAGAGGATAACGCATATTAGGTCTTGGTTCGGGCTTGGATTTGCCCTCATCAGGCTCACACGATCGCATTCTTCACATACCTGATGAACAGAACCTGGGTTTTTTCTAGTTTGGATCACGTGGTAATGTGGTACCACACTGAAACAGTCGATTAAACCTGGTTTCGATCGATATTTTAGAGGGTAACACATGTTAGGTCTAGGTTAGGTCTTGGATTTGCACTCATCAGGCTCATACTTTCGCATATTTCACATACTTGATGGCCAGATTCAGGGCTTTTTCTGGTTTGGATCACGTGGTAATGTGGTACCTCACTGAAACAGTCAATTAAACCTAGTCTGGGTCAACATTTCAAAGGATAACTCATGTTAGGTCTAGGTTAGTTCTGGGATTTGCTCTCATCATGGTCATACTTTCGCATATTTCTCATTCTTGTCGGCCAGATCCTGGGCTATCACTGGTTTGGATATCGTAGTTATGTGGTACCACACTGAAACAGTCCATTAAACCTGGTTTCGATCAATATTTTAGAGGATAACGCATGTTTGGTCTAGGTTAGGCCTTGGATTTGCCCTCATCAGACTCATACTTTCGCATTCTCCACATACTTGTTGAACAGATCCCGGGTTTTTTCTGGTTTGGGTCACGTGGTAATGTGTTACCCCACTGAAACAGTCGACTAATCCTGGTCTCGGTCAATATTTTAGAGGATAACTCATGTGAGGTCTAGGTTAGGTCTGGGATTTGCTCTCATCAGGCTCATACATTCGCATATTTCTCATACTTGATGGCCAGATCCTGGGCTTTTTCTGGTTTGGATCAGGTAGTAATGTGGTACCACACTGAAACAGTCGACTAATCCTGGTCGCGGTCAATATTTTAGAGGATAGCGCATGTTAGGTTTAGTTAGGTCTGGGAATTGCACTCATCAGGCTCAAACATTCGCATATTTCTCATACTTGATGGCCAGATCCTGGGCGTTTTCTGGTTTGGATCACGTAGTAATGTGGTACCACACTGAAACAGTCAATTAATCCTAGTCTGGGTCAACATTTCAAAGGATAACTCATGTTAGGTCTAGGTTAGGTCTGGGATTTGCTCTCATCAGGCTCATACATTCACATTTTCCGCAAACTTGTTGGCCAGATCCTGGGCTTTTTCTGGTTTGGATCAAGTGGTAATGTGGCACCACACTGAAACAGTCCATTAAACCTGGTTTCGATCAATATATTAGAGGATAACGCATGTTAGGTCTTGGTTCGGCCTTGGATTTGCCCTCATCAGGCTCACACGATCGCATTCTTCACATACCTGGTGAACAGAACCTGGGTTTTTTCTAGTTTGGATCACGTGGTAATGTGGTACCACACTGAAACAGTCGATTAAACCTGGTTCCGATCAATATTTTTGAGGATAACGCATGTTATTGTCTCGGATAGGTCTAGGATTTGCCCCTCATCAGGCTCATGATATCGCATATTTCTCATACTTGTTGGCCAGATTCTGGGCATTCACTGCTTTGGACCACGTAGCAATGTGGTATCACATTGAAACAGTCCATTAAACCTGGTTTTGATCAATAATTTAGAAGATAACTCATGTTATGTCTAGGCCAGGCCTGGGATTTGCCCACATCAGACTCATACTTCCGCATTCTTCAAATACTTGTGGAACAGATTCTGGGTTTTATCTGGCTTCGATCACATAGTAATGTGGTACCACACTGAAACAGTCGACTAAACCTGGTCACGATCAATATTTTAGAGGATAACGCAAGTTAGGTCTAGGTTAAGGCTGGGATTTGCTCTCATCAGGCTCATACTTTCGCATATTTCTGATACTTGATGGCCAGATTCTGGTCCTTTTCTGGTTTCGATCACGTAGTAATGCGGTACCACACTGAAACAGTCCATTAAACCTGGTTTCGATTAATGTTTTAGAGGATAACGCATGTTAGGTCTAGGTTAGGCCTTGGATTTGCCCTCATCAGACTCATACTTTCGCATTCTTCACATACTTGTTGAACAGATCCCGGGTTTTTTCTGGTTTGGGTCACGTGGTAATGTGTTACCCCACTGAAATAGTCGACTAATCCTGGTCTCGGTCAATATTTTAGGGGTTAACTCATGTTAGGTCTAGGTTAGGTCTGGGATTTGCTCTCATCAGGCTCATACATTCGCATATTTCTCATATTTGATGGCCAGATCCTGGGCGTTTTCTGGTTTGGATCACGCAGTAATGTGGTACCACACTGAAACAGTCGACTAATCCTGGTCGCGGTCAATATTTTAGAGGATAGCGCATGTTAGGTCTAGTTAGGTCTGGGAATTGCACTCATCAGGCTCAAACATTCGCATATTTCTCATACTTGATGGCCAGATCCTGGGCGTTTTCTGGTTTGGATCACGTAGTAATGTGGTACCACACTGAAACAGTCAATTAAACCTAGTCTGGGTCAACATTTCAAAGGATAACTCATGTTAGGTCTAGGCTAGGTCTGGGATTTGCTCTCATCAGGCTCATACATTCACATTTTCCGCAAACTTGTTGGCCAGATCCTGGGCTTTTTCTGGTTTCGATCAAGTGGTAATGTGGCACCACACTGAAACAGTCCATTAAACCTGGTTTCGATCAATATATTAGAGGATAACGCATGTTTGGTCTAGGTTAAGGCTGGGATTTGCTCTCATCAGGCTCATACTTTCGCATATTTCTGATACTTGATGGCCAGATTCTGGTCCTTTTCTGGTTTCGATCACGTAGTAATGCGGTACCACACTGAAACAGTCCATTAAACCTGGTTTCGATTAATGTTTTAGAGGATAACGCATGTTAGGTCTAGGTTAGGCCTTGGATTTGCCCTCATCAGACTCATACTTTCGCATTCTTCACATACTTGTTGAACAGATCCCGGGTTTTTTCTGGTTTGGGTCACGTGGTAATGTGTTACCCCACTGAAATAGTCGACTAATCCTGGTCTCGGTCAATTTTTTTTTGGGGGTTAACTCATGTTAGGTCTAGGTTAGGTCTGGGATTTGCTCTCATCAGGCTCATACATTCGCATATTTCTCATACTTGATGGCCAGATCCTGGGCTTTTTCTGGTTTGGATCACGTAGTAATGTGGTACTTCACTGAAACTGTCGACTAATCCTGGTCTCGGTCAATATTTTAGAGGATAACGCATGTTAGGTCTAGGTTAGGTCTGGGATTTGCACTCATCAGGCTCATACTTTCGCATATTTCTCATACTTGTAGCCCAGATTCTGGGCTTTTCTTGGCTTGCATCACGTAGTAATGTGGTACCACACTGAAACTGTCCATTATACCTGGTTTCGATCAATATTTCAGAGGGTAACGCATGTTAGGTCTTGGTTCGGCCTTGGATTTGCCCTCATCAGGCTCACACGTTCGCATTCTTCACATACCTGGTGAACAGATCCTGGGCTTTTTCTGGTTTGGATCAAGTAGTAATGTGGTACCACACTGAAACAGGCCATTAAACCTGGTTACGATCAATATTTTAGAGGATAACACATGTTAGGTCTAGGTGAGGCCTTGGATTTGCACTCATCAGGGTCACACTTTAGCATTCTTCACATACCTGTTGAACAGATCCAGGGTTTTTTCTGGTTTGGATCACGTGGTAATGTGGTACCACACTGAAACAGTCCATTAAACCTAGTCTGGGTCAACATTTCAAAGGATAACTCATGTTAGGTCCAGGTTAGGTCTGGGATTTGCACTCATCAGGCTCATACATTCGCATGTTTCTCATACTTGATGGCCAGATTCTGGGCTTTTTTTAGTTTGGATCACGCAGTAATGTGGTACCACACTGAAACAGACCATTAAACCTGGTTTCGATCAATATTTTAGAGCATAACACATGTTAGGTGTAGGTTAGGTCTGGGATTTGCTCTCATCATGGTCATACTTTCGCATATTTCTCATTCTTGTCGGCCAGATCCTGGGCTTTCACTGGTTAGGATCACGTAGTTATGTGGTACCACACTGAAACAGTCAATTAAACCTAGTCTGGGTCAACATTTCAAAGGATAACTCATGTTAGGTCTAGGTTAGTTCTGGGATTTGCTCTCATCATGGTCATACTTTCGCATATTTCTCATTCTTGTCGGCCAGATCCTGGGCTTTCACTGGTTTGGATCACGTAGTTATGTGGTGCCACACTGAAACGGTCCATTAAACCTGGTTTCGATCAATATTTTAGAGGATAACGCATATTAGGTCTTGGTTCGGGCTTGGATTTGCCCTCATCAGGCTCACACGATCGCATTCTTCACATACCTGATGAACAGAACCTGGGTTTTTTCTAGTTTGGATCACGTGGTAATGTGGTACCACACTGAAACAGTCGATTAAACCTGGTTTCGATCGATATTTTAGAGGGTAACACATGTTAGGTCTAGGTTAGGTCTTGGATTTGCACTCATCAGGCTCATACTTTCGCATATTTCACATACTTGATGGCCAGATTCAGGGCTTTTTCTGGTTTGGATCACGTGGTAATGTGGTACCTCACTGAAACAGTCAATTAAACCTAGTCTGGGTCAACATTTCAAAGGATAACTCATGTTAGGTCTAGGTTAGTTCTGGGATTTGCTCTCATCATGGTCATACTTTCGCATATTTCTCATTCTTGTCGGCCAGATCCTGGGCTATCACTGGTTTGGATATCGTAGTTATGTGGTACCACACTGAAACAGTCCATTAAACCTGGTTTCGATCAATATTTTAGAGGATAACGCATATTAGGTCTTGGTTCGGCCTTGGATTTGCCCTCATCAGGCTCACACTTTCGCATTCTTCACATACCTGTTGAACAGATCCAGGGTTTTTTTTGGCTTGGATCACGTAGTAATGTGGGACCACACTGAAACAGTCGACTAATCCTGGTCTCGATCAATATTTTAGAGGATAACGCATGTTAGGTCTGGGTTAGGTCTGGGATTTGCCCTCTTCAGTCTCATGCTTTCGCATTCTTCACATCCTTGTTGGCCAGATCCTGGGTTTTTTCTGGTTTGGATCACATAGTAATGTGGTACCACACTGAAACAGTCGACTAAACCTGGTCACGATCAATATTTTAGAGGATAACGCATGTTAGGTCTAGGTTAGGGCTGGGATTTGGTCTCATCAGGCTCATACATTCGCATATTTCTAATACTTGATGGCCAGATCCTGGGCTTTTTCTGGTTTGGATCACGTAGTAATGTGGTACCACACTGAAACTGTCGACTAATGCTGCTCTCGCTCAATATTTTACAGGATAACGCATGTTAGGTCTAGGTTAGGTCTGGGATTTGCATTCATCTGGCTCATACTTTCGCATATTTCTGATACTTGTTGGCCAGATTCTGGGCTTTTTTTGGCTTGGATCACGTAGTAATGTGGTACCACACTGAAACTGTCCATTAAACCTGGTTTCGATCAATATTTTAGTGGATAACGCATGTTAGGTCTGGATTAGATCTGGGATTTGCTCTCATCAGGCTCATACATTCGCATATTTCTCATACTTGATGGCCAGATCCTGGGCTTTTTCTGGTTTGGATCACGTAGTAATGTGGTACCACACTGAAACAGTCGACTAATCCTGGTCTCGATCAATATACTAGAGGATAACGCATGTTAGGTCTGGGTTAGGTCTCGGATTTGCACTCATCAGGCTCATACTTTCGCATATTTCTCATACTTGATGGCCAGATCCTGGCCTTTTTCTGGTTTGGATCACGTAGTAATGTGGTACCACACTGAAACTGTCCATTAAACCTGGTTTCGATCAATATTTTAGTGGATAACGCATGTTAGGTCTGGGTTAGATCTGGGATTTGCTCTCATCAGGCTCATACATTCGCATATTTCTGATACTTGTTGGCCAGATTCTGGGCTTTTTTTGGCTTGGATCACGTAGTAATGTGGTACCACACTGAAACTGTCCATTAAACCTGGTTGCGATTAATATTTCAGAGGATAACGCCGGTTTTGTCTGGGTTAGGTCTGCTATTTGCCCTCATCTGGCTCGGACTTTCGCGTTTTTCGCATACTTGTTGGCCAGATCTTGGCCTTTTTCTGGTTTGGATCACGTAGTAATGCGGTACCACACTGAAACAGTCAATAAAAGCTGGTTCCGAATAGTATTTTAGAGGATAACGCCGGTTTTGTCTGGGTTAGGTCTGCTATTTGCCCTCATCTCGCTCATACTTTCGCGTTTTTCGCACACTTGTTGGCCAGATCCTGGGTTTTTCCTGGTTTGGATCCCGTAGTAATGTGGTGCCACACCGAAACAGTCAATTTAACCTGGTTGCGGTTAATATTTTAGAGGATAACGCCGGTTATGTCTGGGTTAGGTCTGGTACTTGCCCGCATCTGGCTCGTACTTTCGCATTTTTCACATACTTGTTGGCCAGATCCAGGGATTTTCTGGTTTGGATCACGTAGTAATGCGGTACCACACCGAAACTGTCAATTAAACCTTGTTGCGATTAATATTTTAGAGGATAGCGCCGGTTATGTCTCGGTTAGGTCTGGTATTTGCCCTCATCTGGCTCGTACTTTCGCATTTTTCGCATACTAGTTGGCCAGATCCTGGGATATTTCTGGTTTGGGTCACGTAGTAATGCGGTACCACACCGATAGAGTCAATTAAACCTGTTTGCGATTAATATTTTAGAGGATAACGCCGGTTATGTCTCGGTTAGGTCTGGTATTTGCAATCATCTGGCTCATACTTTCTCGTTTTTCGCATACTTGTTGGCCAGATCCTGGGTTTTTTCTGGTTTGGATCCCGTAGTAATGCGGTACCACTCTGAAACAGTCAATGAAAGCTGGTTCCGATTAGTATTTAAGAGGATAACGCTGGTTATGTCTGGGTTAGTTCTGGTAATTGCAATCATCAGGCTCATACTTTCGCGTTTTTCGCATACTTGTTGGCCTGATCCAGGGTTTTTTTTGGTTTGGATCCCGTAGTAATGTGGTTCCACACCGAAACAGACAATTATACCTGGTTGCGTTAAATAGTTTGGAGGATAACGCTGGTTATGTCTGGGTTAGGTCTGGTATTTGCCCTCATCTGGCTCGTACTTTCGCATTTTTCTCATACTTGTTGGCAAGATCCTGGGCTTTTTCAGGTCTGGATCACGCAGTAATGCAGTACCACACCGAGACAGTCAATTAAACCTGGTTGCGATTAATATTTTAAAGGATAACGCCGGGTATGTCTGGGTAAGGTCTGGTATTTGCCCTCATCTGGCTCGTATGTTCACGTTTTTCGCATACTTGTTGGCCAGATCCTGTGTTTTTTCTGGTTTGGATCCCGTAGTAATGTGGTACCACACTGCAACAGTCAATGAAAGCTGGTTCCGATTAGTATTTAAGAGGATTACGCTGGATATGTCTGGGTTAGTTCTGGTATTTGCAATCATCAGGCTCATACTTTCGCGTTTTTCGCATACTTGTTGGCCATATCCAGGGTTTTTTTTGGTTTGGATCCCGTAGTAATGTGGTTCCACACCGAAACAGACAATTAAACCTGGTTGCGATTAATATTTTGGAGGATAACGCTGGTTACGTTTGGGTTAGTTCTGGTATTTGCAATTATCTGGCACATACTTTCGCATTTTTCTCATACTTGTTGGACAGAGCCTGGCCTTTTTCTGGTTTGGAACACGTAGTAGTGCGGTACCACACCGAAACTGTCAATTAAACCTTGTTGCGATTAATATTTTAGAGGATACCGCCGGTTATGTCTCGGTTAGGTCTGGGATTTGCCCTCATCAGGCTCGTACTTTCGCATTTTTCGCATACTTGTTGGCAAGATCCTGGGCTTTTTCAGGTTTGGATCACGCAGTACTGCAGTACCACACCGAGACAGTCAATTAATCCTGGTTGCGATTAATATTTTAAAGGATAACGCCGGTTATGTCTGGGTAAGGTCTGGTGTTTGCCCTCATCTGGCTCGTATGTTCACGTTTTTCGCATACTTGTTGGCCAGATCCTGTGTTTTTTCTGGTTTGGATCACGTAGTAATGCGGTACCACACTGAGACAGTCAATAAAATCTGGTTCCGAATAGTACTTTAGACGATAACCCTGGTTATGTATGGGTTAGTTCTGGTATTTGCAATCATCTGGCTCATACTTTCGCGTGTTTCGCATACTTGTTGGCCAGATCCTGGGTTTTTCCTGGTTTGGATCCCGTGGTAATGTGGTTCCACAACGAAACAGTCAATTAAACCTGGTTGCGATTAATATTTTAGAGGATAACGCCGGTTATGTCTCGGTTAGGTCTGGGATTTGCCCTCATGTGTCTCGTACTTTCGCATTTTTTGCATTCTTGTTGGCCAGATCCTGGGATTTTCCTGGTTTGGATCACGTAGTATTGTGGTACCGCACTGAGACAGTCAATAAAAGCTTGTTCCGATTAGTATTTTAGAGGATAACGCTGGATATGTCTGGGCTAGTTCTGGTATTCGCAATCATCTGACTCATACTATCGCGTTTTTCGCATACTTGTTGGCCAGATCCTGGGTTTTTTCTGGTATGGATCCTGTAGTAATGTGTCTCCACACCGAAACAGTCAATTAAACCTGGTTGCGATTAATATCTTCGAGGATAACGCCGGTTACGTCTGGGTTAGGTCTGGTATTTGCCCACATCTGGCTCGTACTTTCGCATTTTTCGCATACTTGTTGGCCAGATCCTGGCCTCTTTCGGGTTTGGATCACGTAGTAATGCGGTAGCACGCCGACACAGTCAATTAAACCTGGTTGCGATTAATGTTTTAGAGGATAATGCCGGTTATGTCTCGGTTAGGTCTGGTATTTGCCCTCATCTGGCACGTACTTTCGCATTTTTCGCATACTTGTTGTCAGATCCTGGTATATTTCTGGTTTGGATCACGTAGTAATGTGGTACCACAATAAAACAGTCAATAAAAGCTGGGTCCGATTAATATTTTAGAGGATAACGCTGGTTATGCCTTGGTTAGATCTGGTATTTGCAAACATCTGTATCATACTGTCGCATTTTTCGCATACTTGTTGGCCAGATCATTGGTTTTTTCTGGTTTGGATTACGTAGTAATGTGGTACCACACCGAAACAGTCAATTAAACCTGGTTGCGGTTAATATTTTAGAGGATAACGCCGGTTATGGCTGGGTTAGGTCTGGTATTTGCCCTCATCTGGCTCGGACTTTCGCATTTTTCGCATACTTGTTGGCCAGATCTTGGCCTTTTTCTGGTTTGGATCACGTAGTAATGCGGTACCACACCGAAACAGTCAATTAAACCTGGTTGCGATTAATATTTTAGAGGATAACGCCCGTTATGTCTCGGTTAGGTCTGGGATTTGCCCCTCATCTGGCTCGTACCTTCGCATTTTTCGCATACTTGTTGGCCAGATCCTGTGTTTCTTCTGGTTTGAATCCCGTAGTAATGTGGTTCCACACCGAAACGGTGAATTAAACCTGGTTGCGATTAATATTTTAGAGGATAACGCCGGTTATGTCTCGGTTAGGTCTGGGATTTGCTCACATCTGGCTCGTACTTTCGCATTTTTCGCATACTTGTTGGCAAGATGCTGGGCCTATTCTGGTTTGGATCACATAGTAATGTGGTACCACACCGAGACAGTCAATTAAACCTGGTTGCGCTTAATATTTTAGAGGATAACGCTGGTTATGCCTCGGTTAGGTCTGGGATTTGCTCACATCAGGCTCGTACTTTCGCATTTTTCTCGTACTTGTTGGTCAGAGCCAGGCCTTTTTCTGGTTTGGAACACGTAGTAGTGCGGTACCACACCGAAACTGTCAATTAAACCTGGTTGCGATTAATATTTTAGAGGATAACGCCGGTTATGTCTCGGTTAGGTCTGGGATTTGCCCTCATCGGGCTCGTACTTTCGCATTTTTCGCGTACTTGTTGGCCAGACCCAGGGGTTTATTGGTTTGGATTACGTAGTGATGCGGTACCACAGCGAAACAGTCAATTAAATCTGGTTGCGGTTAATATTTTAGAGGATAACGCCGGTTATGTCTGGGTTAGGTGTTGTATTTGCCCTCATCTGGCTCGTACTTTCGCATTTTTCGCATATTTGTTGGCCAGATACTGGGATATTTCAGGTTTAGATCACGTAGTAATGTGGCACCACACTGAAACATTCAATATAAGCTGGTTCCGATTAATATTTCAGAGGATAACGCCGGTTATGTCTGGGTTAGATCTGGTATTTGCCCTCATCTGGCTCGTACCTTCGCATTTTTCGCATACTTGTTTGCCAGATCCTGGCCTTTTCCTGGCTTGGACCACGTAGTAATGTGGTACC
The DNA here is from genome assembly GCF_051014445.1 of Colletes latitarsis. NCBI lineage: Eukaryota > Metazoa > Arthropoda > Insecta > Hymenoptera > Colletidae > Colletes > Colletes latitarsis. The sequence goes on from NC_135137.1 coordinate 7,968,008, forward strand.
ACACTGAAACTGTCAATTGAACCTAGTCTGGGTCAACATTTCAAAGGTTAACTCATGTTAGATCTAGGTTAGGTCTGGGATTTGGTCTCATCAGGCTCATACTTTCGCATGTTTCTCATACTTGATGGCCAGATTCTGGGCTTTTTTTAGTTTGGATCACGCAGTAATGTGGTACCACACTGTAACAGACCACTAAACCTGGTTTCGATCAATATTTTAGAGGATAACACATGTTAGGTCTAGGTTAGGTCTGGGATTTGCACTCATCAGGCTCATACTTTCGCATATTTCTCATACTTGATGGCCAGATCCTGGGCTTTTTCTGGTTTGGATCACGTAGTAATGTGGGACCACACTGAAACAGTCGATTAAACCTGGTCTCGGTCAATATTTTAGAGGATAACGCATGTTAGGTCTGACTTAAGTCTGGGATTTGCTCTCATCAGGCTCATACTTTCGCATATTTCTCATACTTCTTGTCCAGATTCTGGGCTTTTTTTGGCTTGGACCACGTAGTAATGTGGTACCACACTGAGACTGTCCATTAAACCTGGTTTCGATCAATATTTTAGAGGATAACGCATGTTAGGTCTATGTCAGGTCTGGGATTTGCTCTCATCAGGCTCATACTGTCGCATGATTCTCATACTTGATGGCCAGATCCTGGGCTTTTTCTGGTTTGGATCACGTAGTAATGTGGGACCACACTGAAACAGTCGATTAAACCTGGTCTCGATCGATATTTTAGAGGATAACGCATGTTAGGTCTGGGTTAGGTCTGGGATTTGCCCTCTTCAGTCTCATACTTTCGCATTCTTCACATCCTTGTTGGCCAGATCCTGGGTTTTTTCTGGTTTCGATCACATAGTAATGTGGTACCATACTGAAACAGTCGACTAAACCTGGTCACGATCAATATTTTAGAGGATAACGCAAGTTAGGTCTAGGTTAGGGCTGGGATTTGCTCTCATCAGGCTCATACTTTCGCATATTTCTGATACTTGATGGCCAGATTCTGGACTTTTTCTGGTTTCGATCACGTAGTAATGCGGCACCACACTGAAACAGTCCATTAAACCTGGTTTCGATCAATGTTTTAGAGGATAACGCATGTTTGGTCTAGGTTAGGCCTTGGATTTGCCCTCATCAGACTCATACTTTCGCATTCTCCACATACTTGTTGAACAGATCCCGGGTTTTTTCTGGTTTGGGTCACGTGGTAATGTGTTACCCCACTGAAACAGTCGACTAATCCTGGTCTCGGTCAATATTTTAGAGGATAGCTCATGTTAGGTCTAGGTTAGGTCTGGGATTTGCACTCATCAGGCTCATACATTCGCATATTTCTCATACTTGAAGGCCAGATCCTGGGCTTCTTTTGGTTTGGATCACGTAGTAATGTGGTACCTCACTGAAACAGTCGACTGAACCTGGTCATGATCAATATTTTAGAGGATAACGCATGTTAGGGCTAGGTTAGGTCTGGGATTTGCACTCATCAGGCTCATACTTTCGCATATTTCTCATACTTGTTGGCCAGATTCTGGGCTTTTTTTGGCTTGGATCACGTAGTAATGTGGTACCACACTGAAACAGTCGACTAATCCTGGTCTCGGTCAATATTCTAGAGGATAACGCATGTTAGGTCTAGGTTAGGTCTGGGATTTGCACTCATCAGGCTCATACTTTCGCACATTTCTCATACTTGTTGGCCAGATTCTGGGCTTTTTTTGGCATGGATCACGTAGTAATGTGGTACCACACTGAAACAGTCCATTAAACCTAGTCTGGGTCAACATTTCAAAGGATAACTCACGTTAGGTCTAGGTTAGGTCTGGGATTTGCTCTCATCAGGCTCATACATTCGCATATTTCTCATACTTGATGGCCAGATCCTGGGCTTTTTCTGGTTTGGATCACGTAGTAATGTGGTACCACACTGAAACAGTCGACTAATCCTGGTCTCGGCCAATATTTTTGAGGATAACGCATGTTAGGTCTAGGTTAGGTCTGGGATTTGCACTCATCGGGCTCATACTTTCGCATATTTCTCATACTTGTTGGCCAGATTCTGGGCTTTTTTTGGCTTGGATCACGTAGGAATGTGGGACCACACTGAAACAGTCGACTAATCCTGGTCTCGATCAATATTTTAGAGGATAACGCATGTTAGGTCTGGGTTAGGTCTGGGATTTGCCCTCTTCAGTCTCATACTTTCGCATTCTTCACATCCTTGTTGGCCAGATCTTGGGGTTTTCTGGTTTGGATCACGTAGTAATGTGGTACCACACTGAAACTGTCGACTAATGCTGCTCTCGGTCAATATTTTAGAGGATAACGCATGTTAGGTCTAGGTTAGGTCTGGGATTTGCATTCATCTGGCTCATACTTTCGCATATTTCTGATACTTGTTGGCCAGATCCTGGGCTTTTTCTGGTTTGGATCACGTAGTAAAATGGTACCACACTGAAACAGTCCGCTAAACCTGGTCTCGGTCAATATTTTAGAGGATAACGCATGTTAGGTCTAGGTTAGGTCTGGGATTTGCTCTCAACAGGCTCATACTTTCGCATATTTCTCGTACTTCTTGGCCATATCCTGCGCCTTTCTGGTTTGGATCACGTAGTAATGTGGTACTACACTGAAACTGTCAATTGAACCTAGTCTGGGTCAACATTTCAAAGGTTATCTCATGTTAGGTCTAGGTTAGGTCTGGGATTTGCTCTCATCAGGCTCATACTTTCGCATGTTTCTCATACTAGATGGCCAGATTCTGGGCTTTTTTTAGTTTGGATCACGCAGTAATGTGGTACCACACTGAAACAGACCACTAAACCTGGTTTCGGTCAATATTTTAGAGGATAACACATGTTAGGTCTAGGTTAGGTCTGGGATTTGCACGCATCAGGCTCATACTTTCGCATATTTCTCATACTTGATGGTCAGATTCAGGGCTTTTTCTTGTTTGGATCACGTGGAAATGTGGTACCACACTGAAACAGTCAATTAAACCTAGTCTGGGTCAACATTTCAAAGGATAACTCATGTTAGGTCTAGGTTAGGTCTGGGATTTGCTCTCATCAGGCTCATACATTCGCATATTTCTCATACCTGATGGCCAGATCCTGGGCATTTTCTGGTTTGGATCACGTAGTAATGTGGTACCACTCTGAAACAGTCGACTAATCCTGGTCTCGGTCAGTATTTTCGAAGATAACGCATGTTAGGTCTAGGTTTGGTCTGGGATTTGCACTCATCGGGCTCATACCTTCGCATATTTCTCATACTTGATGGCCAGAACCTGGGCTTTTTCTGGTTTGGATCACGTAGTAATGTGGGACCACACTGAAACAGTCGATTAAACCTGGTCTCGGTCAATATTTTAGAGGATAACGCATGTTAGGTCTGGGTTAGGTCTGGGATTTGCTCTCATCAGGCTCATACTTTCGCATCTTTCTCATACTTCTTGTCCAGATTCTGGGCTTTTTTTGGCTTGGATCACGTAGTAATGTGGTACCACACTGAGACTGTCCATTAAACCTGGTTTCGATCAATATTTTAGAGGATAACGCATGTTAGGTCTATGTCAGGTCTGGGATTTGCTCTCATCAGGCTCATACTTTCGCATATTTCTCATACTTGTTGGCCAGATTCTGGGCTTTCACTGCTTTGGACCACGTAGCAATGTGGTACCACATTGAAACAGTCCATTAAACCTGGTTTTGATCAATAATTTAGAAGATAACTCATGTTATGTCTAGGCCAGGCCTGGGATTTGCCCTCATCAGACTCATACTTTCGCATTCTTCACATACTTGTTGAACAGATCCCGGGTTTTTTCTGGTTTGGGTCACGTGGTAATATGTTACCCCATTGAAACAGTCGACTAATCCTGGTCTCGGTCAATATTTTAGGGGTTCACTCATGTTAGGTCTAGGTTAGGTCTGGGATTTGCTCTCATCAGGCTGATACATTTGCATATTTCTCATACTTGATGGCCAGATCCTGGGCTATTTCTGGTTTGGATCACGTAGTAATGTGGTACTTCACTGAAACTGTCGACTAATCCTGGTCTCGGTCAATATTTTAGAGGATAACGCATGTTAGGTCTAGGTTAGGTCTGGGATTTGCACTCATCAGGCTCATACTTTCGCATATTTCTCATACTTGTAGCCCAGATTCTGGGCTTTTCTTGGCTTGCATCACGTAGTAATGTGGTACCACACTGAAACTGTCCATTAAACCTGGTTTCGATCAATATTTTAGAGGGTATCGCATGTTAGGTCTTGGTTCGGCCTTGGATTTGCCGTCATCAGGCTCACACGTTCGCATTCTTCACATACCTGGTGAACAGATCCTGGGCTTTTTCTGGTTTGGATCAAGTGGTAATGTGGTACCACACTGAAACAGGCCATTAAACCTGGTTACGATCAATATTTTAGAGGATAACACATGTTAGGTCTAGGTGAGGCCTTGGATTTGCACTCATCAGGGTCACACATTAGCATTCTTCACATACCTGTTGAACAGATCCAGGGTTTTTTCTGGTTTGGATCACGTGGTAATGTGGTACCACACTGAAACAGTCCATTAAACCTAGTCTGGGTCAACATTTCAAAGGATAACTCATGTTAGGTCCAGGTTAGGTCTGGGATTTGCACTCATCAGGCTCATACATTCGCATATTTCTCATACTTGATGGCCAGAGCCTGGGCTTCTTCTGGTTTGGATCACGTAGTAATGTGGTACCACACTGAAACAGTCGACTGAACCTGGTCATGATCAATATTTTAGAGGATAACGCATGTTAGGTCTAGGTTAGGTCTGGGATTTGCACTCATCGGGCTCATACTTTCGCATATTTCTCATACTTGTTGGCCAGATTCTGGGCTTTTTTTGGCTTGGATCACGTAGGAATGTGGGACCACACTGAAACAGTCGACTAATCCTGGTCTCGATCAATATTTTAGAGGATAACGCATGTTAGGTCTGGGTTAGTTCTGGGATTTGCCCTCTTCAGTCTCATACTTTCGCATTCTTCACATCCTTGTTGGCCAGATCTTGGGGTTTTCTGGTTTGGATCACGTAGTAATGTGGTACCACACTGAAACTGTCGACTAATGCTGCTCTCGGTCAATATTTTAGAGGATAACGCATGTTAGGTCTAGGTTAGGTCTGGGATTTGCATTCATCTGGCTCATACTTTCGCATATTTCTGATACTTGTTGGCCAGATCCTGGGCTTTTTCTGGTTTGGATCACGTAGTAAAATGGTACCACACTGAAACAGTCCGCTAAACCTGGTCTCGGTCAATATTTTAGAGGATAACGCATGTTAGGTCTAGGTTAGGTCTGGGATTTGCTCTCAACAGGCTCATACTTTCGCATATTTCTCGTACTTCTTGGCCATATCCTGCGCCTTTCTGGTTTGGATCACGTAGTAATGTGGTACTACACTGAAACTGTCAATTGAACCTAGTCTGGGTCAACATTTCAAAGGTTATCTCATGTTAGGTCTAGGTTAGGTCTGGGATTTGCTCTCATCAGGCTCATACTTTCGCATGTTTCTCATACTAGATGGCCAGATTCTGGGCTTTTTTTAGTTTGGATCACGCAGTAATGTGGTACCACACTGAAACAGACCACTAAACCTGGTTTCGGTCAATATTTTAGAGGATAACACATGTTAGGTCTAGGTTAGGTCTGGGATTTGCACGCATCAGGCTCATACTTTCGCATATTTCTCATACTTGATGGTCAGATTCAGGGCTTTCTCTTGTTTGGATCACGTGGAAATGTGGTACCACACTGAAACAGTCAATTAAACCTAGTCTGGGTCAACATTTCAAAGGATAACTCATGTTAGGTCTAGGTTAGGTCTGGGATTTGCTCTCATCAGGCTCATACATTCGCATATTTCTCATACCTGATGGCCAGATCCTGGGCATTTTCTGGTTTGGATCACGTAGTAATGTGGTACCACTCTGAAACAGTCGACTAATCCTGGTCTCGGTCAGTATTTTCGAAGATAACGCATGTTAGGTCTAGGTTTGGTCTGGGATTTGCACTCATCGGGCTCATACCTTCGCATATTTCTCATACTTGATGGCCAGAACCTGGGCTTTTTCTGGTTTGGATCACGTAGTAATGTGGGACCACACTGAAACAGTCGATTAAACCTGGTCTCGGTCAATATTTTAGAGGATAACGCATGTTAGGTCTGGGTTAGGTCTGGGATTTGCTCTCATCAGGCTCATACTTTCGCATCTTTCTCATACTTCTTGTCCAGATTCTGGGCTTTTTTTGGCTTGGATCACGTAGTAATGTGGTACCACACTGAGACTGTCCATTAAACCTGGTTTCGATCAATATTTTAGAGGATAACGCATGTTAGGTCTATGTCAGGTCTGGGATTTGCTCTCATCAGGCTCATACTTTCGCATATTTCTCATACTTGTTGGCCAGATTCTGGGCTTTCACTGCTTTGGACCACGTAGCAATGTGGTACCACATTGAAACAGTCCATTAAACCTGGTTTTGATCAATAATTTAGAAGATAACTCATGTTATGTCTAGGCCAGGCCTGGGATTTGCCCTCATCAGACTCATACTTTCGCATTCTTCACATACTTGTTGAACAGATCCCGGGTTTTTTCTGGTTTGGGTCACGTGGTAATATGTTACCCCACTGAAACAGTCGACTAATCCTGGTCTCGGTCAATATTTTAGGGGTTAACTCATGTTAGGTCTAGGTTAGGTCTGGGATTTGCTCTCATCAGGCTGATACATTTGCATATTTCTCATACTTGATGGCCAGATCCTGGGCTATTTCTGGTTTGGATCACGTAGTAATGTGGTACTTCACTGAAACTGTCGACTAATCCTGGTCTCGGTCAATATTTTAGAGGATAACGCATGTTAGGTCTAGGTTAGGTCTGGGATTTGCACTCATCAGGCTCATACTTTCGCATATTTCTCATACTTGTAGCCCAGATTCTGGGCTTTTCTTGGCTTGCATCACGTAGTAATGTGGTACCACACTGAAACTGTCCATTAAACCTGGTTTCGATCAATATTTTAGAGGGTATCGCATGTTAGGTCTTGGTTCGGCCTTGGATTTGCCGTCATCAGGCTCACACGTTCGCATTCTTCACATACCTGGTGAACAGATCCTGGGCTTTTTCTGGTTTGGATCAAGTGGTAATGTGGTACCACACTGAAACAGGCCATTAAACCTGGTTACGATCAATATTTTAGAGGATAACACATGTTAGGTCTAGGTGAGGCCTTGGATTTGCACTCATCAGGGTCACACATTAGCATTCTTCACATACCTGTTGAACAGATCCAGGGTTTTTTCTGGTTTGGATCACGTGGTAATGTGGTACCACACTGAAACAGTCCATTAAACCTAGTCTGGGTCAACATTTCAAAGGATAACTCATGTTAGGTCCAGGTTAGGTCTGGGATTTGCACTCATCAGGCTCATACATTCGCATATTTCTCATACTTGATGGCCAGAGCCTGGGCTTCTTCTGGTTTGGATCACGTAGTAATGTGGTACCACACTGAAACAGTCGACTGAACCTGGTCATGATCAATATTTTAGAGGATAACGCATGTTAGGTCTAGGTTAGGTCTGTGATTTGCACTCATCAGGCTCATACTTTCGCATATTTCTCATACTTGTTGGCCAGATTCTGGGCTTTTTTTGGCTTGGATCACGTAGTAATGTGGTACCACACTGAAACTGTCCACTAATCCTGGTCTCGGTCAATATTTTAGAGGATAACGCATGTTAGGTCTAGGTTAGGTCTGGGATTTGCACTCATCAGGCTCATACTTTCGCATATTTCTCATACTTGATGGCCGGATTCTTGGCCTTTTATGGTTTAGATCACGTAGTAATGCGGTACCACACTGAAACAGTCCATTAAACCTGGTTTCGATCAATATTTTTGAGGATAACGCATGTTATGGTCTCGGTTTGGTCTAGGATTTGCGCCTCATCAGGCTCATACTTTCGCATATTTCTGATACTTGATGGCCAGATTCTGGTCTTTTTCTGGTTTCGATCACGTAGTAATGCGGCACCACACTGAAACAGTCCATTAATCCTGGTTTCGTTCAATGTTTTAGAGGATAACGCATGTTCGGTCTAGGTTAGGCCTTGGATTTGCCCTCATCAGACTCATACTTTCGCATTCTCCACATACTTGTTGAACAGATCCCGGGTTTTTTCTGGTTTGGGTCACGTGGTAATGTGTTACCCCACTGAAACAGTCGACTAATCCTGGTCTCGGTCAATATTTTAGACGATAACGCATGTTAGGTCTAGGTTAGGTCTGGGATTTGCTCTCAACAGGCTCATACTTTCGCATATTTCTGGTACTTGTTGGCCATATCCAGCGCCTTTCTGGTTTGGATCTCGTAGTAATGTGGTACTACACTGAAACTGTCAATTGAACCTAGTCTGGGTCAACATTTCAAAGGTTATCTCATGTTAGGTCTAGGTTAGGTCTGGGATTTGCTCTCATCAGGCTCATACTTTCGCATGTTTCTCATACTTGATGGCCAGATTCTGGGCTTTTTTTAGTTTGGATCACGCAGTAATGTGGTACCACACTGAAACAGACCACTAAACCTGGTTTCGATCAATATTTTAGAGGATAACACATGTTAGGTCTAGGTTAGGTCTGGGATTTGCACGCATCAGGCTCATACTTTCGCATATTTCTCATACTTGATGGCCAGATTCAGGGCTTTTTCTGGTTTGGATCACGTGGAAATGTGGTACCACACTGAAAAAGTCAATTAAACCTAGTCTGGGTCAACATTTCAAAGGATAACTCATGTTAGGTCTAGGTTAGGTTTGGGATTTGCTCTCATCAGGCTCATACATTCGCATATTTCTCATACCTGATGGCCAGATCCTGGGCATTTTCTGGTTTGGATCACGTAGTAATGTGGTACCACTCTGAAACAGTCGACTAATCCTGGTCTCGGTCAATATTTTAGAGGATAACGCATGTTAGGTCTGGGTTAGGTCTGGGATTTGCTCTCATCAGGCTCATACTTTCGCATATTTCTCATACTTCTTGTCCAGATTCTGGGCTTTTTCTGGCTTGGATCACGTAGTAATGTGGTACCACACTGAGACTGTCCATTAAACCTGGTTTCGATGAATGTTTTAGAGGATAACGCATGTTAGGTCTAGGTTAGGCCTTGGATTTGCCCTCATCAGACTCATACTTTCGCATTCTTCACATACTTGTTGAACAGATCCCGGGTTTTTTCTGGTTTGGATCACGTAGTAATGTGGTAATTCACTGAAACTGTCGACTAATCCTGGTCTCGGTCAATATTTTAGAGGATAACGCATGTTAGGTCTAGGTTAGGTCTGGGATTTGCTCTCAACAGGCTCATACTTTCGCATATTTCTCGTACTTGTTGGCCATATCCTGCGCCTTTCTGGTTTGGATCACGTAGTAATGTGGTACTACACTGAAACTGTCAATTGAACCTAGTCTGGGTCAACATTTCAAAGGTTATCTCATGTTAGGTCTAGGTTAGGTCTGGGATTTGCTCTCATCAGGCTCATACTTTCGCATGCTTCTCATACTTGATGGCCAGATTCTGGGCTTTTTTTAGTTTGGATCACGCAGTAATGTGGTACCACACTGAAACAGACCACTAAACCTGGTTTCGATCAATATTTTAGAGGATAACACATGTTAGGTCTAGATTAGGTCTGGGATTTGCACGCATCAGGCTCATACTTTCGCATATTTCTCATACTTGATGGCCAGATTCAGGGCTTTTTCTGGTTTGGATCACGTGGAAATGTGGTACCACACTGAAACAGTCAATTAAACCTAGTCTGGGTCAACATTTCAAAGGATAACTCATGTTAGGTCTAGGTTAGGTCTGGGATTTGCTCTCATCAGGCTCATACATTCGCATATTTCTCATACCTGATGGCCAGATCCTGGGCATTTTCTGGTTTGGATCACGTAGTAATGTGGTACCACTCTGAAACAGTCGACTAATCCTGGTCTCGGTCAGTATTTTCGAAGATAACGCATGTTAGGTCTAGGTTTGGTCTGGGATTTGCACTCATCGGGCTCATACTTTCGCATATTTCTCATACTTGATGGCCAGATCCTGGGCTTTTTCTGGTTTGGATCACGTAGTAATGTGGGACCACACTGAAACAGTCGATTAAACCTGGTCTCGGTCAATATTTTAGAGGATAACGCATGTTAGGTCTGGGTTAGGTCTGGGATTTGCTCTCACCAGGCTCATACTTTCGCATATTTCTGATACTTCTTGTCCAGATTCTGGGCTTTTTTTGGCTTGGATCACGTAGTAATGTGGTACCACACTGAGACTGTCCATTAAACCTGGTTTCGATCAATATTTTAGAGGATAACGCATGTTAGGTCTATGTCAGGTCTGGGATTTGCTCTCATCAGGCTCATACTTTCGCATATTTCTCATACTTGTTGGCCAGATTCTGGGCTTTCACTGATTTGGACCACGTAGCAATGTGGTACCACATTGAAACAGTCCATTAAACCTGGTTTTGATCAATAATTTAGAAGATAACTCATGTTATGTCTAGGCCAGGCCTGGGATTTGCCCACATCAGACTCATACTTCCGCATTCTTCAAATACTTGTGGAACAGATCCTGGGTTTTATCTGGTTTCGATCACATAGTAATGTGGTACCACACTGAAACAGTCGACTGAACCTGGTCACGATCAATATTTTAGAGGATAACGCAAGTTAGGTCTAGGTTAAGGCTGGGATTTGCTCTCATCAGGCTCATACTTTCGCATATTTCTGATACTTGATGGCCAGATTCTGGTCTTTTTCTGGTTTCGATCACGTAGTAATGCGGTACCACACTGAAACAGTCCATTAAACCTGGTTTCGATTAATGTTTTAGAGGATAACGCATGTTAGGTCTAGGTTAGGCCTTGGATTTGCCCTCATCAGACTCATACTTTCGCATTCTTCACATACTTGTTGAACAGATCCCGGGTTTTTTCTGGTTTGGATCACGTAGTAATGTGGTACTTCACTGAAACTGTCGACTAATCCTGGTCTCGGTCAATATTTTAGAGGATAACGCATGTTAGGTCTAGGTTAGGTCTGGGATTTGCACTCATCAGGCTCATACATTCGCATATTTCTCATACTTGATGGCCAGAGCCTGGGCTTCTTCTGGTTTGGATCACGTAGTAATGTGGTACCACACTGAAACAGTCGACTGAACCTGGTCATGATCAATATTTTAGAGAATAACGCATGTTAGGTCTAGGTTAGATCTGGGATTTGCACTCATCAGGCTCATACTTTCGCATATTTCTCATACTTGCTGGCCAGATTCTGGGCTTTTTTTGGCTTGGATCACGTAGTAATGTGGTACCACACTGAGACAGTCGACTAATCCTGGTCTCGGTCAATATTTTAGAGGATAACGCATGTTAGGTCTAGGTTAGGTCTGGGATTTGCACTCATCAGGCTCATACTTTCGCACATTTCTCATACTTGTTGGCCAGATTCTGGGCTTTTTTTGGCATGCATCACGTAGTAATGTGGTACCACACTGAAACTGTCCACTAAACCTGGTTTCGATCAATATTTTAGAGGATAACGCATGTTAGGTCTATGTTAGTTCTGGGATTTGCTCTCATCAGGCTCAAACATTCGCATATTTCTCATACTTGATGGCCAGATCCTGGGCGTTTTCTGGCTTGGATCACGTAGTAATGTGGTACCACACTGAAACAGTCGACTAATCCTGGTCTCGGTCAATATTTTAGAGGATAACGCATGTTAGGTCTAGGTTAGGTCTGGGATTTGCACTCATCAGACTCATACTTTCGCATATTTCTCATACTTGATGGCCGGATTCTTGGCCTTTTATGGTTTAGATCACGTAGTAATGCGGAACCACACTGAAACAGTCCATTAAACCTGGTTTCGATCAATATTTTTGAGGATAACGCATGTTATGGTCTCGGTTAGGTCTAGGATTTGCGCCTCATCAGGCTCATGATTTCGCATATTTCTCATACTTGTTGGCCAGATTCTGGGCTTTCACTGCTTTGGATAACGTAGCAATGTGGTACCACACTGAAACAGTCCAGTAAACCTGGTTTTAATCAATAATTTAGAAGATAACCCATGTTATGTCTAGGCCAGGCCTGGGATTTGCCCACATCAGACTCATACTTCCGCATTCTTCAAATACTTGTGGAACAGATCCTGGGTTTTATCTGGTTTCGATCACATAGTAATGTGGTACCACACTGAAACAGTCGATTAAACCTGGTCACGATCAATATTTTAGAGGATAACGCAAGTTAGGTCTAGGTTAAGGCTGGGATTTGCTCCCATCAGGCTCATACTTTCGCATATTTCTGATACTTGATGGCCAGATTCTGGTCTTTTTCTGGTTTCGATCACGTAGTAACGCGGCACCACACTGAAACAGTCCATTAATCCTGGTTTCGATCAATGTTTTAGAGGATAACGCATGTTTGGTCTAGGTTAGGCCTTGGATTTGCCCTCATCAGACTCATACTTTCGCATTCTCCACATACTTGTTGAACAGATCCCGGGTTTTTTCTGGTTTGGGTCACGTGGTAATGTGTTACCCCACTGAAACAGTCGACTAATCCTGGTCTCGGTCAATATTTTAGAGGATAACTCATGTGAGGTCTAGGTTAGGTCTGGGATTTGCTCTCATCAGGCTCATACATTCGCATATTTCTCATACTTGATGGCCAGATCCTGGGATTTTTCTGGTTTGGATCACGTAGTAATGTGGTACCACACTGAAACAGTCAATTAAACCTAGTCTGGGTCAACATTTCAAAGGATAACTCATGTTAGGTCTAGGTTAGGTCTGGGATTTGCTCTCATCAGGCTCATACATTCACATTTTCCGCAAACTTGTTGGCCAGATCCTGGGCTTTTTCTGGTTTGGATCAAGTGGTAATGTGGCACCACACTGAAACAGTCCATTAAACCTGGTTTCGATCAATATATTAGAGGATAACGCATGTTAGGTCTTGGTTCGGCCTTGGATTTGCCCTCATCAGGCTCATACGATCGCATTCTTCACATACCTGGTGAACAGAACCTGGGTTTTTTCTAGTTTGGATCACGTGGTAATGTGGTACCACACTGAAACAGTCGATTAAACCTGGTTGCGATCAATATTTTTGAGGATAACGCATGTTATTGTCTCGGTTAGGTCTAGGATTTGCCCCTCATCAGGCTCATGATATCGCATATTTCTCATACTTGTTGGCCAGATTCTGGGCATTCACTGCTTTGGACCACGTAGCAATGTGGTACCACATTGAAACAGTCCATTAAACCTGGTTTTGATCAATAATTTAGAAGATAACTCATGTTATGTCTAGGCCAGGCCTGGGATTTGCCCACATCAGACTCATACTTCCGCATTCTTCAAATACTTGTGGAACAGATTCTGGGTTTTATCTGGTTTCGATCACATAGTAATGTGGTACCACACTGAAACAGTCGACTAAACCTGGTCACGATCAATATTTTAGAGGATAACGCAAGTTAGGTCTAGGTTAAGGCTGGGATTTGCTCTCATCAGGCTCATACTTTCGCATATTTCTGATACTTGATGGCCAGATTCTGGTCCTTTTCTGGTTTCGATCACGTAGTAATGCGGTACCACACTGAAACAGTCCATTAAACCTGGTTTCGATTAATGTTTTAGAGGATAACGCATGTTAGGTCTAGGTTAGGCCTTGGATTTGCCCTCATCAGACTCATACTTTCGCATTCTTCACATACTTGTTGAACAGATCCCGGGTTTTTTCTGGTTTGGGTCACGTGGTAATGTGTTACCACACTGAAACAGTCGACTAATCCTGGTCGCGGTCAATATTTTAGAGGATAGCGCATGTTAGGTCTAGTTAGGTCTGGGAATTGCACTCATCAGGCTCAAACATTCGCATATTTCTCATACTTGATGGCCAGATCCTGGGCGTTTTCTGGTTTGGATCACGTAGTAATGTGGTACCACACTGAAACAGTCAATTAAACCTAGTCTGGGTCAACATTTCAAAGGATAACTCATGTTAGGTCTAGGTTAGGTCTGGGATTTGCTCTCATCAGGCTCATACATTCACATTTTCCGCAAACTTGTTGGCCAGATCCTGGGCTTTTTCTGGTTTGGATCAAGTGGTAATGTGGCACCACACTGAAACAGTCCATTAAACCTGGTTTCGATCAATATATTAGAGGATAACGCATGTTGGGTCTTGGTTCGGCCTTGGATTTGCCCACATCAGACTCATACTTCCGCACTCTTCAAATACTTGTGGAACAGATCCTGGGTTTTATCTGGTTTCGATCACATAGTAATGTGGTACCACACTGAAACAGTCGACTAATCCTGGTCTCGGTCAGTATTTTCGAAGATAACGCATGTTAGGTCTAGGTTTGGTCTGGGATTTGCACTCATCGGGCTCATACTTTCGCATATTTCTCATACTTGATGGCCAGATCCTGGGCTTTTTCTGGTTTGGATCACGTAGTAATGTGGGACCACACTGAAACAGTCGATTAAACCTGGTCTCGGTCAATATTTTAGAGGATAACGCATGTTAGGTCTGGGTTAGGTCTGGGATTTGCTCTCATCAGGCTCATACTTTCGCATATTTCTCATACTTGATGGCCAGATCCTGGGCGTTTTCTGGTTTGGATCACGTAGTAATGTGGTACCACACTGAAACAGTCAATTAAACCTAGTCTGGGTCAACATTTCAAAGGATAACTCATGTTAGGTCTAGGTTAGGTCTGGGATTTGCTCTCATCAGGCTCATACATTCACATTTTCCGCAAACTTGTTGGCCAGATCCTGGGCTTTTTCTGGTTTGGAACAAGTGGTAATGTGGCACCACACTGAAACAGTCCATTAAACCTGGTTTCGATCAATATATTAGAGGATAACGCATGTTAGGTCTTGGTTCGGCCTTGGATTTGCCCTCATCAGGCTCACACGATCGCATTCTTCACATACCTGGTGAACAGAACCTGGGTTTTTTCTAGTTTGGATCACGTAGTAATGCGGTACCACACCGAAACAGTCCATTAAACCTGGTTTCGATCAATATTTTTGAGGATAACGCATGTTATGGTCTCGGTTAGGTCTAGGATTTGCCCGTCATCAGGCTCATGATTTCGCATATTTCTCATACTTGTTGGCCAGATTCTGGGCTTTCACTGCTTTGGATAACGTAGCAATGTGGTACCACACTGAAACAGTCCAGTAAACCTGGTTTTAATCAATAATTTAGAAGATACCCATGTTATGTCTAGGCCAGGCCTGGGATTTGCCCACATCAGACTCATACCTCCGCATTCTTCAAATACTTGTGGAACGGATCCTGGGTTTTTTCTGGTTTCGATCACATAGTAATGTGGTACCACACTGAAACAGTCGACTAAACCTGGTCATGATCAATATTTTAGAGGATAACGCAAGTTAGGTCTAGGTTAGGGCTGGGATTTGCTCTCATCAGGCTCATACTTTCGCATATTTCTGATACTTGATGGCCAGATTCTGGTCTTTTTCTGGTTTCGATCACGTAGTAATGCGGTACCACACTGAAACAGTCCATTAAACCTGGTTTCGATCAATGTTTTAGAGGATAACGCATGTTTGGTCTAGGTTAGGCCTTGGATTTGCCCTCATCAGACTCATACTTTCGCATTCTCCACATACTTGTTGAACAGATACCGGGTTTTTTCTGGTTTGGGTCACGTGGTAATGTGTTACCCCACTGAAACAGTCGATTAAACCTGGTTTCGATCGATATTTTAGAGGATAACGCATGTTAGGTCTAGGTTAGGTCTGGGATTTGCACCCATCAGGCTCATACTTTCGCATTCTCCACATACTTGTTGAACAGATACCGGGTTTTTTCTGGTTTGGGTCACGTGGTAATGTGTTACCCCACTGAAACAGTCGATTAAACCTGGTCTCGGTCAATATTTTAGAGGATAACTCATGTTAGGTCTAGGTTAGGTCTGGGATTTGCTCTCATCAGGCTCATACATTCGCATGTTTCTCATACTTGATGGCCAGATTCTGGGCTTTTTTTAGTTTGGATCACGCAGTAATGTGGTACCACACTGAAACAGACCATTAAACCTGGTTTCGATCAATATTTTAGAGCATAACACATGTTAGGTGTAGGTTAGGTCTGGGATTTGCTCTCATCAGGCTCATACTTTCGCATGTTTCTCATACTTGATGGGCAGATTCAGGGCTTTTTCTGGTTTGGATCACGTGGTAATGTGGTACCACTCTGAAACAGTCAATTAAACCTAGTCGGGGTCAATATTTCAAAGGATAACTCATGTTGGGTCTAGGTTAGGTCTGGGATTTGCTCTCATCAGGCTCATACATTCGCATATTTCTCATAATTGATTGCCAGATCCTGGGCTTTTTCTGGTTTGGATCACGTAGTAATGTGCTGCCACACAGAAACAGTCGACTAAACCTGGTCTCGGTCAATATTTTAGAGGATAACGCATGCTAGGTCTATGTCAGGTCTGGGATTTGCTCTCACCAAGCTCATGCATTCACATTTTCCGCATACTTGTTGGCCAGATCCTGGGCTTTTTCTGGTTTGGATCAAGTGGTAATGTGGCACCACACTGAAACAGTCCATTAAACCTGGTTTCGATCAATATCTTAGAGGATAACGCATGTTAGGTCTTGGTTCGGCCTTGGATTTGCCCTCATCAGGCTCACACGATCGCATTCTTCACATACCTGGTGAACAGAACCTGGGTTTTTTCTAGTTTGGATCACGTGGTAATGTGGTACCACACTGAAACAGTCGATTAAACCTGGTTTCGATCGATATTTTAGAGGATAACGCATGTTAGGTCTAGGTTAGGTCTGGGATTTGCACTCATCAGGCTCATACTTTCGCATATTTCACATACTTGATGGCCAGATTCAGCGCTTTCTCTGGTTTGGATCACGTGGTAATGTGGTACCACACTGAAACAGGCCATTAAACCTAGTCTGGGTCAACATTTCAAAGGATAACTCATGTTAGGTCTAGGTTAGTTCTGGGATTTGCTCTCATCATGGTCATACTTTCGCATATTTCTCATTCTTGTTGGCCAGATCCTGGGCTTTCACTGGTTTGGATCACGTAGTTATGTGGCACCACACTGAAACAGTCAAATTAAACCTAGTCTGGGTCAACATTTCAAAGGATAACTCATGTTAGGTCTAGGTTAGGTCTGGGATTTGCTCTCATCAGGCTCATACTTTTGCGTGTTTCTCATACTTGATGGCCAGATTCTGGGCTTTTTTTAGTTTGGATCACGTAGTAATGTGGTACCACACTGAAACAGTCGACTAAACCTGGTCTCGGTCAATATTTTAGAGGATAACGCATGTTAGGTCTAGGTTAGGTCTGGGATTTGCACTCATCAGGCTCATACTTTCGCATATTTCTCATACTTTATGGCCAGATTCTGGGCCTTTTTTGGTTTCGATCACGTAGTAATGCGGTACCACCGTGAAAGAGACCATTAAACCTGGTTTCGACCAATATTTTAGAGGCTAACGCATGTTAGGTCTACGCTAGGTCCGGGATTTGCCCTCATCAGGCTCACACTTTCGCATTCTTCACATACCTGTTGAACAGATCCAGGGTTTTTTCTGGTTTGGATCACGTGGTAATGTGGTACCACACTGAAACAGTCCATTAAACCTAGTCTGGGTCAACATTTCAAAGGATAACTCATGTTATGTCCAGGTTAGGTCTGGGATTTGCACTCATCAGGCTCATACATTCGCATATTTCTCATACTTGATGGCCAGAGCCTGGGCTTCTTCTGGTTTGGATCACGTAGTAATGTGGTACCACACTGAAACAGTCGACTGAACCTGGTCTCGGTCAATATTTTAGAGGATAACGCATGTTAGGTCTAGGTTAGGTCTGGGATTTGCACTCATCAGGCTCATACTTTCGCATATTTCTCATACTTTATGGCCAGATTCTGGGCCTTTTTTGGTTTCGATCACGTAGTAATGCGGTACCACCGTGAAAGAGACCATTAAACCTGGTTTCGACCAATATTTTAGAGGCTAACGCATGTTAGGTCTACGCTAGGTCCGGGATTTGCCCTCATCAGGCTCACACTTTCGCATTCTTCACATACCTGTTGAACAGATCCAGGGTTTTTTCTGGTTTGGATCACGTGGTAATGTGGTACCACACTGAAACAGTCCATTAAACCTAGTCTGGGTCAACATTTCAAAGGATAACTCATGTTATGTCCAGGTTAGGTCTGGGATTTGCACTCATCAGGCTCATACATTCGCATATTTCTCATACTTGATGGCCAGAGCCTGGGCTTCTTCTGGTTTGGATCACGTAGTAATGTGGTACCACACTGAAACAGTCGACTGAACCTGGTCATGATCAATATTTTAGAGGATAACGCATGTTAGGTCTAGGTTAGGTCTGGGATTTGCACTCATCAGGCTCATACTTTCGCATATTTCTCATACTTGTTGGCCAGATTCTGGGCTTTTTTTGGCTTGGATCATGTAGCAATGTGGTACCACACTGAAACAGTCGACTAATCCTGGTCTCGGTCAATATTTAAGAGGATAACGCATGTTAGGTCTAGGTTAGGTCTGGGATTTGCACTCATCAGGCTCATACTTTCGCACATTTCTCATACTTGTTGGCCAGATTCTGGGCTTTTTTTGGCATGCATCACGTAGTAATGTGGTACCACACTGAAACTGTCCACTAAACCTGGTTTCGATCAATATTTTTGAGGATAACGCATGTTATGATCTCGGTTAGGTCTAGGATTTGCGCCTCATCAGGCTCATGATTTGGCATATTTATCATACTTGTTGGCCAGATTCTGGGCTTTCACTGCTTTGGATAACGTAGCAATGTGGTACCACACTGAAACAGTCCAGTAAACCTGGTTTTAATCAATAATTTAGAAGATAACCCATGTTATGTCTAGGCCAGGCCTGGGATTTGCCCACATCAGACTCATACTTCCGCATTCTTCAAATACTTGTGGAACAGATCCTGGGTTTTTTCTGGTTTCGATCACATTGTAATGTGGTACCACACTGAAACAGTCGATTAAACCTGGTCACGATCAATATTTTAGAGGATAACGCAAATTAGGTCTAGGTTAGGGCTGGGATTTGCTCTCATCAGGCTCATACTTTCGCATATTGCTGATACTTGATGGCCAGATTCTGGGCTTTCACTGCTTTGGATAACGTAGCAATGTGGTACCACACTGAAACAGTCCAGTAAACCTGGTTTTAATCAATAATTTAGAAGATAACCCATGTTATGTCTAGGTCAGGCCTGGGATTTGCCCACATCAGACTCATACTTCCGCATTCTTCAAATACTTGTGGAACAGATCCTGGGTTTTTTCTGGTTTCGATCACATAGTAATGTGGTACCACACTGAAACAGTCCATTAAACCTGGTTTCGATCAATGTTTTAGAGGATAACGCATGTTTGGTCTAGGTTAGGCCTTGGATTTGCCCTCATCAGACTCATACTTTCGCATTCTCCACATACTTGTTGAACAGATCCCGGGTTTTTTCTGGTTTGGGTCACGTGGTAATGTGTTACCCCACTGAAACAGTCGACTAATCCTGGTCTCGGTCAATATTTTAGAGGATAACTCATGTTAGGTCTAGGTTAGGTCTGGGATTTGCTCTCATCAGGCTCATACATTCGCATATTTCTCCTACTTGATGGCCTGATCCTGGGCTTTTTCTGGTTTGGATCACGTAGTAATGTGGTACCACACTGAAACAGTCGACTAATCCTGGTCTCGGTCAATATTTTAGAGGATAACACATGTTAGGTCTAGGTTAGGTCTGGGAATTGCACTCATCAGGCTCATACATTCGCATATTTCTCATACTTGATGGCCAGATCCTGGGCTTCTTCTGGTTTGGATCACGTAGTAATGTGGTACCACACTGAAACAGTCGACTGAACCTGGTCATGATCTATATTTTAGAGGATAACGCATGTTAGGTCTAGGTTAGGTCTGGGATTTGCACTCATCAGGCTCATACTTCCGCATATTTCACATACTTGATGGCCAGATTCAGGGCTTTTTCTGGTTTGGATCACGTGGTAATGTGGTACCACACTGAAACAGTCAATTAAACCTAGTCTGGGTCAACATTTCAAAGGATAACTCATGTTAGGTCTATGTTAGGTCTGGGATTTGCTCTCATCAGGCTCATACATTCGCATGTTTCTCATACTTGATGGCCAGATTCTGGGCTTTTTTTAGTTTGGATCACGCAGTAATGTGGTACCACACTGAAACAGACCATTAAACCTGGTTTCGATCAATATTTTAGAGCATAACACATGTTAGGTGTAGGTTAGGTCTGGGATTTGCTCTCATCAGGCTCATACTTTCGCATATTTCTCATACTTGATGGCCAGATTCAGGGCTTTTTCTGGTTTGGATCACGTGGTAATGTGGTACCACTCTGAAACAGTCAATTAAACCTATTCGGGGTCAATATTTCAAAGGATAACTCATGTTAGGTCTAGGTTAGGTCTGGGATTTGCTCTCATCAGGCTCATACATTCGCATATTTCTCATAATTGATTGCCAGATCCTGGTCTTTTTCTGGTTTGGATCACGTAGTAATGTGCTGCCACACAGAAACAGTCGACTAAACCTGGTCTCGGTCAATATTTTAGAGGATAACGCATGTTAGGTCTATGTCAGGTCTGGGATTTGCTCTCATCAAGCTCATACATTCACATTTTCCGCATACTTGTTGGCCAGATCCTGGGCTTTTTCTGGTTTGGATCAAGTGGTAATGTGGCACCACACTGAAACAGTCCATTAAACCTGGTTTCGATCAATATTTTAGTGGATAACGCATGTTAGGTCTGGGTCAGGTCTGGGATTTGCTCTCATCAGGCTCATACATTCGCATATTTCTCATACTTGATGGCCAGATCCTGGGCTTTTTCTGGTTTGGATCACGTAGTAATGTGGTACCACACTGAAACAGTCGACTAATCCTGGTCTCGGTCAGTATTTTAGAAGATAACGCATGTTAGGTCTAGGTTAGGTCTGGGATTTGCACTCATCAGGCTCATACTTTCGCACATTTCTCATACTTGTTGGCCAGATTCTGGGCTTTTTTTGGCATGCATCACGTAGTAATGTGGTACCACACTGAAACTTTCCACTAAACCTGGTTTCGATCAATATTTTTGAGGATAACGCATGTTATGGTCTCGGTTAGGTCTAGGATTTGCGCCTCGTCAGGCTCATGATTTCGCATATTTCTCATACTTGTTGGCCAGATTCTGGGCTTTCACTGCTTTGGATAACGTAGCAATGTGGTACCACACTGAAACAGTCCAGTAAACCTGGTTTTAATCAATAATTTAGAAGATAACCCATGTTATGTCTAGGCCAGGCCTGGGATTTGCCCACATCAGACTCATACTTCCGCATTCTTCAAATACTTGTGGAACAGATCCTGGGTTTTTTCTGGTTTCGATCACATTGTAATGTGGTACCACACTGAAACAGACGATTAAACCTCGTCACGATCAATATTTTAGAGGATAACGCAAGTTAGGTCTAGGTTAGGGCTGGGATTTGCTCTCATCAGGCTCATACTTTCGCATATTTCTGATACTTGATGGCCAGATTCTGGTCTTTTTCTGGTTTCGATCACGTAGTAATGCGGTACCACACTGAAACAGTCCATTAAACCTGGTTTCGATCAATATTTTTGAGGATAACGCATGTTATGGTCTCGGTTATGTCTAGGATTTGCGCCTCATCAGGCTCATGATTTCGCATATTTCTCATACTTGTTGGCCAGATTCTGGGCTTTCACTGCTTTGGATAACTTAGCAATGTGGTACCACACTGAAACAGTCCAGTAAACCTGGTTTTAATCAATAATTTAGAAGATAACCCATGTTATGTCTAGGCCAGGCCTGGGATTTGCCCACATCAGACTCATACTTCCGCATTCTTCAAATACTTGTGGAACAGATCCTGGGTTTTTTCTGGTTTCGATCACATAGTAATGTGGTACCACACTGAAGCAGTCCATTAAACCTGGTTTCGATCAATGTTTTAGAGGATAACCCATGTTTGGTCTAGGTTAGGCCTTGGATTTGCCCTCATCAGACTCATACTTTCGCATTCTCCACATACTTGTTGAACAGATCCCGGGTTTTTTCTGGTTTGGGTCACGTGGTAATGTGTTACCCCACTGAAACAGTCGACTAATCCTGGTCTCGGTCAATATTCTAGAGGATAACTCATGTTAGGTCTAGGTTAGGTCTGGGATTTGCTCTCATCAGGCTCATACATTCGCATATTTCTCATACTTGATGGCCAGATCCTGGGCTTTTTCTGGTTTGGATCACGTAGTACTGTGGTACCACACTGAAACAGTCGACTAATCCTGGTCTCGGTCAATATTTTAGAGGATAGCGCATGTTAGGTCTAGGTTAGGTCTGGGAATTGCACTCATCAGGCTCATACATTCGCATATTTCTCATACTTGATGGCCAGATCCTGGGCTTCTTCTGGTTTGGATCACGTAGTAATGTGGTACCACACTGAAACAGTCGACTGAACCTGGTCATGATCTATATTTTAGAGGATAACGCATGTTAGGTCTATGTCAGGTCTGGGATTTGCTCTCATCAAGCTCATACATTCACATTTTCCGCATACTTGTTGGCCAGATCCTGGGCTTTTTCTGGTTTGGATCAAGTGGTAATGTGGCACCACACTGAAACAGTCCATTAAACCTGGTTTCGATCAATATTTTAGTGGATAACGCATGTTAGGTCTGGGTTAGGTCTGGGATTTGCTCTCATCAGGCTCATACATTCGCATATTTCTCATACTTGATGGCCAGATCCTGGGCTTTTTCTGGTTTGGATCACGTAGTAATGTGGGACCACACTGAAACTGTCGATTAAACCTGGTCTCGGTCAATATTTTAGAGGATAACGCATGTTTGGTCTAGGTTAGGTCTGGGATTTGCATTCATCTGGCTCATACTTTCGCATATTTCTCATACTTGTTGGCCAGATTCTGGGCTTTTTTTGGCTTGGATCACGTAGTAATGTGGTACCACACTGAAACTGTCCATTAAACCTGGTTTCGATCAATATTTTAGAGGATAACGCATGTTAGGTCTGGGTTAGGTCTGGGATTTGTTCTCATCAGGCTCATACATTCGCATATTTCTCATACTTGATGGCCAGATCCTGGGCTTTTTCTGGTTGGATCACGTAGTAATGTGGTACCACACTGAAACAGTCGACTAATCCTGGTCTCGGTCAATATTTTAGAGGATAACGCATGTTAGGTCTGGGTTAGGTCTCGGATTTGCACACATCAGGCTCATACTTTCGCATATTTCTCATACTTGATGGCCAGATCCTGGCCTTTTTCTGGTTTGGATCACGTAGTAATGTGGTACCACACTGAAACAGTCGGCTAAACCTGGTCTCGGTCAATATTTTAGAGGATAACGCATGTTAGGTTTAGGATAGGATTGGGATTTGCTCTCATCAGGCTCATACTTTCGCATATTTCTCGTACTTGTTGGCCATATCCTGCGCCTTTCTGGTTTGGATCACGTAGTAATGTGGTACCACACTGAAACAGTCGACTAATCCTGGTCTCGGTCAGTATTTTAGAAGATAACGCATGTTAGGTCTAGGTTAGGTCTGGGATTTGCACTCATCGGGCTCATACTTTCGCATATTTCTCATACTTGATGGCCAGATCCTGGGCTTTTTCTGGTTTGGATCACGTAGTAATGTGGGACCACACTGAAACTGTCGATTAAACCTGGTCTCGGTCAATATTTTAGAGGATAACGCATGTTAGGTCTGGGTTAGGTCTGGGATTTGCTCTCATCAGGCTCATACTTTCGCATATTTCTCATACTTCTTGTCCAGATTCTGGGCTTTTTATGGCTTGGATCACGTAGTAATGTGGTACCACACTGAAACTGTCCATTAAACCTGGTTCCGCTCAATATTTTAGAGGATAACGCATGTTAGGTCTATGTCAGGTCTGGGATTCGCTCTCATCAGGCTCATACTGTCGCATATTTCTCATACTTGATGGCCAGATCCTGGGCTTTTTCTGGTTTGGATCACGTAGTAATGTGGGACCACACTGAAACAGTCGATTAAACCTGGTCTCGATCAATATTTTAGAGGATAACGCATGTTAGGTCTGGGTTAGGTCAGGGATTTGCCCTCTTCAGTCTCATACTTTCGCATTCTTCACATCCTTGTTGGCCAGATCCTGGGTTTTTTCTGGTTTGGATCACATAGTAATGTGGTACCCCACTGAAACAGTCGACTAAGCCTGGTCACGATCAATATTTTAGAGGATAACGCATGTTAGGACTAGGTTAGGGCTGGGATTTGGTCTCATCAGGCTCATACATTCGCATATTTCTCATAGTTGATGGCCAGATCCTGGGCTTTTTCAGGTTTGGATCACGTAGTAATGTGGTACCACACTGAAACTGTCGACTAATGCTGGTCTCGGTCAATATTTTAGAGGATAACGCATGTTTGGTCTAGGTTAGGTCTGGGATTTGCATTCATCTGGCTCATACTTTCGCATATTTCTCATACTTGTTGGCCAGATTCTGGGCTTTTTTTGGCTTGGATCACGTAGTAATGTGGTACCACACTGAAACTGTCCATTAAACCTGGTTTCGATCAATATTTTAGAGGATAACGCATGTTAGGTCTGGGTTAGGTCTGGGATTTGTTCTCATCAGGCTCATACATTCGCATATTTCTCATACTTGATGGCCAGATCCTGGGCTTTTTCTGGTTGGATCACGTAGTAATGTGGTACCACACTGAAACAGTCGACTAATCCTGGTCTCGGTCAATATTTTAGAGGATAACGCATGTTAGGTCTAGGTTAGGTCTGGGATTTGCACTCATCAGGCTCATACTTTCGCATATCTCTCATAATTGTTGGCCAGATTCTGGGCCTTTTTTGGCTTGGATCACGTAGTAATGTGGTACCACACTGAAACTGTCGACTAATGCTGCTCTCGGTCAATATTTTAGAGGATAACGCATGTTAGGTCTAGGTTAGGTCTGGGATTTGCATTCATCTGGCTCATACTTTCGCATATTTCTGATACTTGTTGGCCAGATTCTGGGCTTTTTTTGGCTTGGATCACGTAGTAATGTGGTACCACACTGAAACTGTCCATTAAACCTGGATTCGATCAATATTTTAGTGGATAACGCATGTTAGGTCTGGGTTAGGTCTGGGATTTGCTCTCATCAGGCTCATACATTCGCATATTTCTCATACTTGATGGCCAGATCCTGGGCTTTTTCTGGTTTGGATCACGTAGTAATGTGGTACCACACTGAAACAGTCGACTAATCCTGGTCTCGGTCAGTATTTTAGAAGATAACGCATGTTAGGTCTAGGTTAGGTCTGGGATTTGCACTCATCGGGCTCATACTTTCGCATATTTCTCATACTTGATGGCCAGATCCTGGGCTTTTTCTGGTTTGGATCACGTAGTAATGTGGGACCACACTGAAACTGTCGATTAAACCTGGTCTCGGTCAATATTTTAGAGGATAACGCATGTTAGGTCTGGGTTAGGTCTGGGATTTGCACTCATGAGGCTCATACTTTTGCGTGTTTCTCATACTTGATGGCCAGATTCTGGGCTTTTTTTAGTTTGGATCACGTAGTCATGTGGTACCACACTGAAACAGTCGACTAAACCTGGTCTCGGTCAATATTTTAGAGGATAACGCATGTTAGGTCTAGGTTAGGTCTGGGATTTGCACTCATCAGGCTCATACTTTCGCATATTTCACATACTTGATGGCCAGATTCAGGGCTTTTTCTGGTTTGGATCACGTGGTAATGTGGTACCACACTGAAACAGTCAATTAAACCTAGTCTGGTTCAACATTTCAAAGGATAACTCATGTTAGGTCTAGGTTAGTTCTGGGATTTGCTCTCATCATGATCATACTTTCGCATATTTCTCATTCTTGTCGGCCAGATCCTGGGCTTTCACTGGTTTGGATCACGTAGTTATGTGGTACCACACTGAAACAGTCCATTAAACCTGGTTTCGATCAATATTTTAGAGGATAACGCATATTAGGTCTGGGTTAGGTCTCGGATTTGCACTCATCAGGCTCATACATTCGCATATTTCTCATACTTGATGGCCAGATCCTGGGTTTTTTCTGGTTTGGATCACATAGTAATGTGGTACCACACTGAAACAGTCGACTAAACCTGGTCACGATCAATATTTTAGAGGATAACGCATGTTAGGTCTAGGTTAGGTCTGGGATTTGCACTCATCACGCTCATACTTTCGCATATTTCTCATACTTGTTGGCCAGATTCTGGGCTTTTTTTGGCTTGGATCACGTAGTAATGTGGTACCACACTGAAACAGTCGACTAATCCTGGTCTCGGTCATTATTTTAGAGGATAACGCATGTTAGGTCTAGGTTAGGTCTGGGATTTGCACTCATCAGGCTCATACTTTCGCACATTTCTCATACTTGTTGGCCAGATTCTGGGCTTTTTTTGGCATGGATCACGTAGTAATGAGGTACCACACTGAAACTGGCCACTAAACCTGGTTTCGATCAATATTTTAGAGGATAACGCATGTTAGGTCTATGTTAGTTCTGGGATTTCCTCTCATCAGGCTCAAACATTCGCATATTTCTCATACTTGATGGCCAGATCCTGGGCGTTTTCTGGTTTGGATCACATAGTAATGTGGTACCACACTGAAGCAGTCGACTAATCCTGGTCTCGGTCAATATTTTAGAGGATTACGCATGTTAGGTCTAGGTTAGGTCTGGGATTTGCACTCATCAGGCTCATACTTTCGCATATTTCTCATACTTGTTGGCCAGATTCTGGGCTTTTTTTGGCTTGGATCACGTAGTAATGTGGTACCACACTGAAACAGTCGACTAATCCTGGTCTCGGTCATTATTTTAGAGGATAACGCATGTTAGGTCTAGGTTAGGTCTGGGATTTGCACTCATCAGGCTCATACTTTCGCACATTTCTCATACTTGTTGGCCAGATTCTGGGCTTTTTTTGGCATGGATCACGTAGTAATGAGGTACCACACTGAAACTGGCCACTAAACCTGGTTTCGATCAATATTTTAGAGGATAACGCATGTTAGGTCTATGTTAGTTCTGGGATTTCCTCTCATCAGGCTCAAACATTCGCATATTTCTCATACTTGATGGCCAGATCCTGGGCGTTTTCTGGTTTGGATCACGTAGTAATGTGGTACCACACTGAAGCAGTCGACTAATCCTGGTCTCGGTCAATATTTTAGAGGATTACGCATGTTAGGTCTAGGTTAGGTCTGGGATTTGCACTCATCAGGCTCATACTTTCGCATACTTCTTATTCTTGATGGCCGGATTCGTGGCCTTTTATGGTTTAGATCACGTAGTAATGCGGTACCACACTGAAACTGTCCATTAAACCTGGTTCCGATCAATATTTTTGAGGATAACGCATGTTATGGTCTCGGTTAGGTCTAGGATTTGCCCCTCATCAGGCTCATGATTTCGCATATTTCTCACACTTGTTGGCCAGATTCTGGGCTTCCACTGCTTTGGATAACGTAGCAATGTGGTACCGCACTGAAACAGTCCAGTAAACCTGGTTTTGATCAATAATTTGGAAGATAACTCATGTTATGTCTAGGCCAGGCCTGGGATTTGCCAACATCAGACTCATACTTTCGCATATTTCTCATACTTGTTGACAAGATCCTGGGCTTTTTCTAGTTTGGGTCACGTGGTAATGTGTTACCCCACTGAAACTGTCCATTAAGCCTGGTTTCGATCAATATTTTAGAGGGTAACGCATGTTAGGTCTGGGTTAGGTCTGGGATTTGCTCTCATCAGGCTCATACATTCGCATATTTCTCATAGTTGATGGCCAGATCCTGCGCCTTTCTGGTTTGGATCACGTAGTAATGTGGTACCACAATGAAACTGTCCATTAAACCTGGTTTCGATCAATATTTTAGGGGACAACGCATGTTAGGTCTATGTCAGGTCTGAGATTTGCTCTCATCAGGCTCATACTGCCGCATATTTCTCATACTTGATGGCCAGATCCTGGGCTTTTTCTGGTTTGGATCACGTGGTAATGTGGTACCACACTGAAACAGTCGATTAAACCTGGTCTCGATCAATATTTTAGAGGATAACGCATGTTAGGTCTGGGTTAGGTCTGGGATTTGCCCTCTTCAGTCTCATACTTTCGCATTCTTCACGTCCTTGTTGGCCAGATCCTGGGTTTTTTCTGGTTTGGATCACATAGTAATGTGGTACGACACTGAAACAGTCGACTAAACCTGGTCACGATCAATATTTTAGAGGATAACGCATGTTAGGTCTAGGTTTGGGCTGGGATTTGGTCTCATCAGGCTCACACATTCGCATATTTCTCATACTTGTTGGCCAGATTCTGGGCTTTTTTTGGCCTGGATCACCTAGTAATGTGGTACCACACTGAAACAGACCATTAAACCTGGTTTCGATCAATATTTTAGAGCATAACGCATGTTAGGTCTGGGTTAGGTCTGGGATTTGCTCTCATCAGGCTCATACATTCGCATATTTCTCATAGTTGATGGCCAGATCCTGGGTTTTTTCTGGTTTGGATCACGTAGTAATGTGGTACCACACTGAAACAGTCCGCTAAACCTGGTCTCGGTCAATATTTTAGAGGATAACGCATGTTAGGTCTGGGTTAGGTCTCGGATTTGCACTCATCAGGCTCATACTTTCGCATATTTCTCATACTTGATGGCCAGATCCTGGCCTTTTTCTGGTTTGGATCACGTAGTAATGTGGTACCACACTGAAACTGTCAATTAAACCTAGTCTGGGTCAACATTTCAAAGGTTAACTCAAGTTAGGTCTAGGTTTGGTCTGGGATTTGCTCTCATCAGGCTCATACTTTCGCATGTTTCTCATACTTGATGGCCAGATTCTGGGCTTTTTTTAGTTTGGATCACGCAGTAATGTGGTACCACACTGAAACAGACCATTAAACCTGGTTTCGATCAATATTTTAGAGGATAACACATGTTAGGTCTAGGTTAGGTCTGGGATTTGCACTCATCAGGCTCATACTTTCGCATATTTCTCATACTTGATGGCCAGATTCAGGGCTTTTTCTGGTTTGGATCACGTGGAATTGTGGTACCACAATGAAATAGTCAATTAAACCTAGTGTGGGTCAACATTTCAAAGGATAACTCATGTTAGGTCTAGGTTAGGTCTGGGATTTGCTCTCATCAGGCTCATACATTCGCATATTTCTCATACTTGATGGCCAGATCCTGGGCTTTTTCTGGTTTGGATCACGTAGTAATGTGGTACCACACTGAAACAGTCGACGAATCCTGGTCTCGATCAATATTTTAGAGGATAACGCATGTTAGGTCTAGGTTAGGTCTGGAATTTGCACTCATCAGGCTCATACTTTCGCATATTTCTCATACTTGATGGCCAGATCCTGGGCTTTTTCTGGTTTGGATCACGGAGTAATGTGGGACCACACTGAAACAATCGATTAAACCCGGTCTCGGTCAGTATTTTAGAGGATAACGCATGTTAGGTCTAGATTAGGTCTGGGATTTGCACTCATCGGGCTCATACTTTCGCATATTTCTCATACTTGATGGCCAGATTCTGGGCCTTTTTTGGTTTCGATCACGTAGTAATGCGGTACCACCGTGAAAGAGACCATTAAACCTGGTTTCGACCAATATTTTAGAGGCTAACGCATGTTAGGTCTATGTTAGGTCCGGGATTTGCCCTCATCAGTCTCACACTTTCGCATTCTTCACATACCTGTTGAACAGATCCAGGGTTTTTTCTGGTTTGGATCACGTGGTAATGTGGTACCACACTGAAACAGTCCATTAAACCTAGTCTGGGTCAACATTTCAAAGGATAACTCACGTTAGGTCTAGGTTAGGTCTGGGATTTGCTCTCATCAGGCTCATACATTCGCATATTTCGCATACTTGATGGCCAGATCCTGGGCTTTTTCTGGTTTGGATCACGTAGTAATGTGGTACCACACTGAAACAGTCGACTAATCCTGGTCTCGGCCAATATTTTAGAGGATAACGCATGTTAGGTCTAGGTGAGGTCTGGGATTTGCACTCCTCAGGCTCATACTTTCGCATATTTCTCATACTTGTTGGCCAGATTCTCGGCTTTTTTAGGCTTGGATCACGTAGTAATGTGGGACCACACTGAAACAGTCGATTAAACCTGGTCTCGATCAATATTTTAGAGGATAACGCACGTTAGGTCTGGGTTAGGTCTGGGATTTGCCCTCTTCAGTCTCATACTTTCGCATTCATCACATCCTTGTTGGCCAGATCCTGGGTTTTTTCTGGTTTGGATCACATAGTAATGTGGTACCACACTGAAACAGTCGACTAAACCTGGTCACGATCAATATTTTAGAGGATAACGCATGTTAGGTCTAGGTTAGGGCTGGGATTTGGTCTCATCAGGCTCATACATTCGCATATTTCTCATACTTGTTGGCCAGATTCTGGGTTTTTTCTGGTTTGGATCACATAGTAATGTGGTACCACACTGAAACAGTCGACTAAACCTGGTCACGATCAATATTTTAAAGGATAACGCATGTTAGGTCTAGGTTAGGGCTGGGATTTGGTCTCATCAGGCTCATACAATCGCGCATTTCTCATACTTGATGGCCATATCCTGGGCGTTTTTGTGGTTTGGATCACGTAGTAATGTGGTACCACACTGAAACTGTCGACTAATGCTGGTCTCGGTCAATATTTTAGAGGATAACGAATGTTAGGTCTAGGTTAGGTCTGGGATTTGCATTCATCTCGCTCATACTTTCGCATATTTCTCATGCTTGTTGGCCAGATTCTGGGTTTTTTTTGGCTTGGATCACGTAGTAATGTGGTACCACACTGAAACTGTCCATTAATCCTGGTTTCGATCAATATTTTAGAGGATAACGCATGTTAGGTCTGGGTTAGGTCTGGGATTTGCTCTCATCAGGCTCATACATTCGCATATTTCTCGTACATGTTGGCCATATCCTGCGCCTTTCTGGTTTGGATCACGTAGTAATGTGGTACCACAATGAAACTGTCCATTAAACCTGGTTTCGATCAATATTTTAGGGGATAACGCATGTTAGGTCTATGTCAGGTCTGAGATTTGCTCTCATCAGGCTCATACTGCCGCATATTTCTCATACTTGATGGCCAGATCCTGGGCTTTTTCTGGTTTGGATCACGTAGTAATGTGGTACCACACTGAAACAGTCGATTAAACCTGGTCTCGATCAATATTTTAGAGGATAACGCATGTTAGGTCTGGGTTAGGTCTGGGATTTGCCCTCTTCAGTCTCATACTTTCGCATTCTTCACGTCCTTGTTGGCCAGATCCTGGGTTTTTTCTGGTTTGGATCACATTGTAACGTGGTACGACACTGAAACAGTCGACTAAACCTGGTCACGATCAATATTTTAGAGGATAACGCATGTTAGGTCTAGGTTTGGGCTGGGATTTGGTCTCATCAGGCTCACACATTCGCATATTTCTCATACTTGCTGGCCAGATTCTGGGCTTTTTTTGGCCTGGATCACCTAGTAATGTGGTACCACACTGAAACAGACCATTAAACCTGGTTTCGATCAATATTTTAGAGCATAACGCATGTTAGGTCTGGGTTAGGTCTGGGATTTGCTCTCATCAGGCTCATACATTCGCATATTTCTCATAGTTGATGGCCAGATCCTGGGTTTTTTCTGGTTTGGATCACGTAGTAATGTGGTACCACACTGAAACAGTCCGCTAAACCTGGTCTCGGTCAATATTTTAGAGGATAACGCATGTTAGGTCTGGGTTAGGTCTCGGATTTGCACTCATCAGGCTCATACTTTCGCATATTTCTCATACTTGATGGCCAGATCCTGGCCTTTTTCTGGTTTGGATCACGTAGTAATGTGGTACCACACTGAAACTGTCAATTAAACCTAGTCTGGGTCAACATTTCAAAGGTTAACTCAAGTTAGGTCTAGGTTTGGTCTGGGATTTGCTCTCATCAGGCTCATACTTTCGCATGTTTCTCATACTTGATGGCCAGATTCTGGGCTTTTTTTAGTTTGGATCACGCAGTAATGTGGTACCACACTGAAACAGACCATTAAACCTGGTTTCGATCAATATTTTAGGGGATAACGCATGTTAGGTCTATGTCAGGTCTGAGATTTGCTCTCATCAGGCTCATACTGCCGCATATTTCTCATACTTGATGGCCAGATCCTGGGATTTTTCTGGTTTGGATCACGTAGTAATGTGGTACCACACTGAAACAGTCGACTAATCCTGGTCTCGGCCAATATTTTAGAGGATAGCTCATGTTAGGTCTAGGTGAGGTCTGGGATTTGCACTCCTCAGGCTCATACTTTCGCATATTTCTCATACTTGTTGGCCAGATTCTGGGCTTTTTTAGGCTTGGATCACGTAGTAATGTGGGACCACACTGAAACAGTCGATTAAACCTGGTCTCGATCAATATTTTAGAGGATAACGCATGTTAGGTCTGGGTTAGGTCTGGGATTTGCCCTCTTCAGTCTCATACTTTCGCATTCATCACATCCTTGTTGGCCAGATCCTGGGTTTTTTCTGGTTTGGATCACATAGTAATGTGGTACCACACTGAAACAGTCGACTAATCCTGGTCTCGGTCAATATTTTAGAGGATAACGCATGTTAGGTCTAGGTTAGGTCTGGGATTTGCACTCATCAGGCTCATACTTTCGCACATTTCTCATACTTGTTGGCCAGATTCTGGGCTTTTTTTGGCATGCATCACGTAGTAATGTGGTACCACACTGAAACTTTCCACTAAACCTGGTTTCGATCAATATTTTTGAGGATAACGCATGTTATGGTCTCGGTTAGGTCTAGGATTTGCGCCTCGTCAGGCTCATGATTTCGCATATTTCTCATACTTGTTGGCCAGATTCTGGGCTTTCACTGCTTTGGATAACGTAGCAATGTGGTACCACACTGAAACAGTCCAGTAAACCTGGTTTTAATCAATAATTTAGAAGATAACCCATGTTATGTTTAGGCCAGGCCTGGGATTTGCCCACATCAGACTCATACTTCCGCATTCTTCAAATACTTGTGGAACAGATCCTGGGTTTTTTCTGGTTTCGATCACATTGTAATGTGGTACCACACTGAAACAGACGATTAAACCTCGTCACGATCAATATTTTAGAGGATAACGCAAGTTAGGTCTAGGTTAGGGCTGGGATTTGCTCTCATCAGGCTCATACTTTCGCATATTTCTGATACTTGATGGCCAGATTCTGGTCTTTTTCTGGTTTCGATCACGTAGTAATGCGGTACCACACTGAAACAGTCCATTAAACCTGGTTTCGATCAATATTTTTGAGGATAACGCATGTTATGGTCTCGGTTATGTCTAGGATTTGCGCCTCATCAGGCTCATGATTTCGCATATTTCTCATACTTGTTGGCCAGATTCTGGGCTTTCACTGCTTTGGATAACTTAGCAATGTGGTACCACACTGAAACAGTCCAGTAAACCTGGTTTTAATCAATAATTTAGAAGATAACCCATGTTATGTCTAGGCCAGGCCTGGGATTTGCCCACATCAGACTCATACTTCCGCATTCTTCAAATACTTGTGGAACAGATCCTGGGTTTTTTCTGGTTTCGATCACATAGTAATGTGGTACCACACTGAAGCAGTCCATTAAACCTGGTTTCGATCAATGTTTTAGAGGATAACCCATGTTTGGTCTAGGTTAGGCCTTGGATTTGCCCTCATCAGACTCATACTTTCGCATTCTCCACATACTTGTTGAACAGATCCCGGGTTTTTTCTGGTTTGGGTCACGTGGTAATGTGTTACCCCACTGAAACAGTCGACTAATCCTGGTCTCGGTCAATATTCTAGAGGATAACTCATGTTAGGTCTAGGTTAGGTCTGGGATTTGCTCTCATCAGGCTCATACATTCGCATATTTCTCATACTTGATGGCCAGATCCTGGGCTTTTTCTGGTTTGGATCACGTAGTACTGTGGTACCACACTGAAACAGTCGACTAATCCTGGTCTCGGTCAATATTTTAGAGGATAGCGCATGTTAGGTCTAGGTTAGGTCTGGGAATTGCACTCATCAGGCTCATACATTCGCATATTTCTCATACTTGATGGCCAGATCCTGGGCTTCTTCTGGTTTGGATCACGTAGTAATGTGGTACCACACTGAAACAGTCGACTGAACCTGGTCATGATCTATATTTTAGAGGATAACGCATGTTAGGTCTATGTCAGGTCTGGGATTTGCTCTCATCAAGCTCATACATTCACATTTTCCGCATACTTGTTGGCCAGATCCTGGGCTTTTTCTGGTTTGGATCAAGTGGTAATGTGGCACCACACTGAAACAGTCCATTAAACCTGGTTTCGATCAATATTTTAGTGGATAACGCATGTTAGGTCTGGGTTAGGTCTGGGATTTGCTCTCATCAGGCTCATACATTCGCATATTTCTCATACTTGATGGCCAGATCCTGGGCTTTTTCTGGTTTGGATCACGTAGTAATGTGGGACCACACTGAAACTGTCGATTAAACCTGGTCTCGGTCAATATTTTAGAGGATAACGCATGTTTGGTCTAGGTTAGGTCTGGGATTTGCATTCATCTGGCTCATACTTTCGCATATTTCTCATACTTGTTGGCCAGATTCTGGGCTTTTTTTGGCTTGGATCACGTAGTAATGTGGTACCACACTGAAACTGTCCATTAAACCTGGTTTCGATCAATATTTTAGAGGATAACGCATGTTAGGTCTGGGTTAGGTCTGGGATTTGTTCTCATCAGGCTCATACATTCGCATATTTCTCATACTTGATGGCCAGATCCTGGGCTTTTTCTGGTTGGATCACGTAGTAATGTGGTACCACACTGAAACAGTCGACTAATCCTGGTCTCGGTCAATATTTTAGAGGATAACGCATGTTAGGTCTGGGTTAGGTCTCGGATTTGCACACATCAGGCTCATACTTTCGCATATTTCTCATACTTGATGGCCAGATCCTGGCCTTTTTCTGGTTTGGATCACGTAGTAATGTGGTACCACACTGAAACAGTCGGCTAAACCTGGTCTCGGTCAATATTTTAGAGGATAACGCATGTTAGGTTTAGGATAGGATTGGGATTTGCTCTCATCAGGCTCATACTTTCGCATATTTCTCGTACTTGTTGGCCATATCCTGCGCCTTTCTGGTTTGGATCACGTAGTAATGTGGTACCACACTGAAACAGTCGACTAATCCTGGTCTCGGTCAGTATTTTAGAAGATAACGCATGTTAGGTCTAGGTTAGGTCTGGGATTTGCACTCATCGGGCTCATACTTTCGCATATTTCTCATACTTGATGGCCAGATCCTGGGCTTTTTCTGGTTTGGATCACGTAGTAATGTGGGACCACACTGAAACTGTCGATTAAACCTGGTCTCGATCAATATTTTAGAGGATAACGCATGTTAGGTCTGGGTTAGGTCAGGGATTTGCCCTCTTCAGTCTCATACTTTCGCATTCTTCACATCCTTGTTGGCCAGATCCTGGGTTTTTTCTGGTTTGGATCACATAGTAATGTGGTACCCCACTGAAACAGTCGACTAAGCCTGGTCACGATCAATATTTTAGAGGATAACGCATGTTAGGACTAGGTTAGGGCTGGGATTTGGTCTCATCAGGCTCATACATTCGCATATTTCTCATAGTTGATGGCCAGATCCTGGGCTTTTTCAGGTTTGGATCACGTAGTAATGTGGTACCACACTGAAACTGTCGACTAATGCTGGTCTCGGTCAATATTTTAGAGGATAACGCATGTTTGGTCTAGGTTAGGTCTGGGATTTGCATTCATCTGGCTCATACTTTCGCATATTTCTCATACTTGTTGGCCAGATTCTGGGCTTTTTTTGGCTTGGATCACGTAGTAATGTGGTACCACACTGAAACTGTCCATTAAACCTGGTTTCGATCAATATTTTAGAGGATAACGCATGTTAGGTCTGGGTTAGGTCTGGGATTTGTTCTCATCAGGCTCATACATTCGCATATTTCTCATACTTGATGGCCAGATCCTGGGCTTTTTCTGGTTGGATCACGTAGTAATGTGGTACCACACTGAAACAGTCGACTAATCCTGGTCTCGGTCAATATTTTAGAGGATAACGCATGTTAGGTCTAGGTTAGGTCTGGGATTTGCACTCATCAGGCTCATACTTTCGCATATCTCTCATAATTGTTGGCCAGATTCTGGGCCTTTTTTGGCTTGGATCACGTAGTAATGTGGGACCACACTGAAACAGTCGACTAATCCTGGTCTCGGTCAATATTTTAGAGGATAACGCATGTTAGGTCTATGTCAGGTCTGGGATTTGCTCTCATCAAGCTCATACATTCACATTTTCCGCATACTTGTTTGCCAGATCCTGGGCTTTTTCTGGTTTGGATCAAGTGGTAATGTGGCACCACACTGAAACAGTCCATTAAACCTGGTTTCGATCAATATTTTAGTGGATAATGCATGTTACGTCTGGGTTAGGTCTGGGATTTGCTCTCATCAGGCTCATACATTCGCATATTTCTCATACTTGATGGCCAGATCCTGGGCTTTTTCTGGTTTGGATCACGTAGTAATGTGGTACCACACTGAAACAGTCGACTAATCCTGGTCTCGGTCAGTATTTTAGAAGATAACGCATGTTAGGTCTAGGTTAGGTCTGGGATTTGCACTCATCGGGCTCATACTTTCGCATATTTCTCATACTTGATGGCCAGATCCTGGGCTTTTTCTGGTTTGGATCACGTAGTAATGTGGGACCACACTGAAACTGTCGATTAAACCTGGTCTCGGTCAATATTTTAGAGGATAACGCATGTTAGGTCTGGGTTAGGTCTGGGATTTGCACTCATGAGGCTCATACTTTTGCGTGTTTCTCATACTTGATGGCCAGATTCTGGGCTTTTTTTAGTTTGGATCACGTAGTCATGTGGTACCACACTGAAACAGTCGACTAAACCTGGTCTCGGTCAATATTTTAGAGGATAACGCATGTTAGGTCTAGGTTAGGTCTGGGATTTGCACTCATCAGGCTCATACTTTCGCATATTTCACATACTTGATGGCCAGATTCAGGGCTTTTTCTGGTTTGGATCACGTGGTAATGTGGTACCACACTGAAACAGTCAATTAAACCTAGTCTGGTTCAACATTTCAAAGGATAACTCATGTTAGGTCTAGGTTAGTTCTGGGATTTGCTCTCATCATGATCATACTTTCGCATATTTCTCATTCTTGTCGGCCAGATCCTGGGCTTTCACTGGTTTGGATCACGTAGTTATGTGGTACCACACTGAAACAGTCCATTAAACCTGGTTTCGATCAATATTTTAGAGGATAACGCATATTAGGTCTTGGTTCGGCCTTGGATTTGCCCTCATCAGGCTCACACTTTCGCATTCTTCACATACCTGTTGAACAGATCCAGGGTTTTTTCTGGTTTGAATCACGTGGTAATGTGGTACCACACTGAAACAGTCGACTAATCCTGGTCTCGGCCAATATTTTTGAGGATAACGCATGTTAGGTCTAGTTTCGGTCTGGGATTTGCACTCATCAGGCTCATACTTTCGCATATTCCTCATACTTGTTGGCTAGATTCTGGGCTTTTTTTGGCTTGGATCACGTAGTAATGTGGGACCACACTGAAACAGTCGACTAATCCTGGTCTCGATCAATATTTTAGAGGATAACGCATGTTAGGTCTGGATTAGGTCTGGGATTTGCCCTCTTGAGCCTCATACTTTCGCATTCTTCACATCCTTGTTGGCCAGATCCTGGGTTTTTTCTGGTTTGGATCACATAGTAATGTGGTACCACACTGAAACAGTCGACTAAACCTGGTCACGATCAATATTTTAGAGGTTAACGCATGTTAGGTCTAGGTTAGGGCTGGGATTTGGTCTCATCAGGCTCATACATTCGCATATTTCTAATACTTGATGGCCAGATCCTGGGCTTTTTCTGGTTTGGATCACGTAGTAATGTGGTACCACACTGAAACTGTCGACTAATGCTGCTCTCGGTCAATATTTTAGAGGATAACGCATGTTAGGTCTAGGTTAGGTCTGGGATTTGCATTCATCTGGCTCATACTTTCGCATATTTCTGATACTTGTTGGCCAGATTCTGGGCTTTTTTTGGCTTGGATCACGTAGTAATGTGGTACCACACTGAAACTGTCCATTAAACCTGGATTCGATCAATATTTTAGTGGATAACGCATGTTAGGTCTGGGTTAGGTCTGGGATTTGCTCTCATCAGGCTCATACATTCGCATATTTCTCATACTTGATGGCCAGATCCTGGGCTTTTTCTGGTTTGGATCACGTAGTAATGTGGTACCACACTGAAACAGTCGACTAATCCTGGTCTCGATCAATATTTTAGAGGATAACGCATGTTAGGTCTGGGTTAGGTCTCGGATTTGCACTCATCAGGCTCATACATTCGCATATTTCTCATACTTGATGGCCAGATCCTGGGCTTCTTCTGGTTTCGATCACGTAGTAACATGGAACCACACTGAAGCAGTCGACTGAACCTGGTCATGATCAATATTTTAGAGGATAACGCATGTTAGGTCTAGGTTAGGTCTGGGATTTGCACTCATCACGCTCATACTTTCGCATATTTCTCATACTTGTTGGCCAGATTCTGGGCTTTTTTTGGCTTGGATCACGTAGTAATGTGGTACCACACTGAAACAGTCGACTAATCCTGGTCTCGGTCATTATTTTAGAGGATAACGCATGTTAGGTCTAGGTTAGGTCTGGGATTTGCACTCATCAGGCTCATACTTTCGCACATTTCTCATACTTGTTGGCCAGATTCTGGGCTTTTTTTGGCATGGATCACGTAGTAATGAGGTACCACACTGAAACTGGCCACTAAACCTGGTTTCGATCAATATTTTAGAGGATAACGCATGTTAGGTCTATGTTAGTTCTGGGATTTCCTCTCATCAGGCTCAAACATTCGCATATTTCTCATACTTGATGGCCAGATCCTGGGCGTTTTCTGGTTTGGATCACATAGTAATGTGGTACCACACTGAAGCAGTCGACTAATCCTGGTCTCGGTCAATATTTTAGAGGATTACGCATGTTAGGTCTAGGTTAGGTCTGGGATTTGCACTCATCAGGCTCATACTTTCGCATATTTCTCATACTTGTTGGCCAGATTCTGGGCTTTTTTTGGCTTGGATCACGTAGTAATGTGGTACCACACTGAAACAGTCGACTAATCCTGGTCTCGGTCATTATTTTAGAGGATAACGCATGTTAGGTCTAGGTTAGGTCTGGGATTTGCACTCATCAGGCTCATACTTTCGCACATTTCTCATACTTGTTGGCCAGATTCTGGGCTTTTTTTGGCATGGATCACGTAGTAATGAGGTACCACACTGAAACTGGCCACTAAACCTGGTTTCGATCAATATTTTAGAGGATAACGCATGTTAGGTCTATGTTAGTTCTGGGATTTCCTCTCATCAGGCTCAAACATTCGCATATTTCTCATACTTGATGGCCAGATCCTGGGCGTTTTCTGGTTTGGATCACGTAGTAATGTGGTACCACACTGAAGCAGTCGACTAATCCTGGTCTCGGTCAATATTTTAGAGGATTACGCATGTTAGGTCTAGGTTAGGTCTGGGATTTGCACTCATCAGGCTCATACTTTCGCATACTTCTTATACTTGATGGCCGGATTCGTGGCCTTTTATGGTTTAGATCACGTAGTAATGCGGTACCACACTGAAA
Source organism: Colletes latitarsis (assembly GCF_051014445.1). Classification (NCBI taxonomy): domain Eukaryota; kingdom Metazoa; phylum Arthropoda; class Insecta; order Hymenoptera; family Colletidae; genus Colletes; species Colletes latitarsis. The sequence continues at coordinate 8,008,151 of NC_135137.1, forward strand.
CTGTCCATTAAACCTGGTTCCGATCAATATTTTTGAGGATAACGCATGTTATGGTCTCGGTTAGGTCTAGGATTTGCCCCTCATCAGGCTCATGATTTCGCATATTTCTCACACTTGTTGGCCAGATTCTGGGCTTCCACTGCTTTGGATAACGTAGCAATGTGGTACCGCACTGAAACAGTCCAGTAAACCTGGTTTTGATCAATAATTTGGAAGATAACTCATGTTATGTCTAGGCCAGGCCTGGGATTTGCCAACATCAGACTCATACTTTCGCATATTTCTCATACTTGTTGACAAGATCCTGGGCTTTTTCTAGTTTGGGTCACGTGGTAATGTGTTACCCCACTGAAACTGTCCATTAAGCCTGGTTTCGATCAATATTTTAGAGGGTAACGCATGTTAGGTCTGGGTTAGGTCTGGGATTTGCTCTCATCAGGCTCATACATTCGCATATTTCTCATAGTTGATGGCCAGATCCTGCGCCTTTCTGGTTTGGATCACGTAGTAATGTGGTACCACAATGAAACTGTCCATTAAACCTGGTTTCGATCAATATTTTAGGGGACAACGCATGTTAGGTCTATGTCAGGTCTGAGATTTGCTCTCATCAGGCTCATACTGCCGCATATTTCTCATACTTGATGGCCAGATCCTGGGCTTTTTCTGGTTTGGATCACGTGGTAATGTGGTACCACACTGAAACAGTCGATTAAACCTGGTCTCGATCAATATTTTAGAGGATAACGCATGTTAGGTCTGGGTTTGGTCTGGGATTTGCCCTCTTCAGTCTCATACTTTCGCATTCTTCACGTCCTTGTTGGCCAGATCCTGGGTTTTTTCTGGTTTGGATCACATAGTAATGTGGTACGACACTGAAACAGTCGACTAAACCTGGTCACGATCAATATTTTAGAGGATAACGCATGTTAGGTCTAGGTTTGGGCTGGGATTTGGTCTCATCAGGCTCACACATTCGCATATTTCTCATACTTGTTGGCCAGATTCTGGGCTTTTTTTGGCCTGGATCACCTAGTAATGTGGTACCACACTGAAACAGACCATTAAACCTGGTTTCGATCAATATTTTAGAGCATAACGCATGTTAGGTCTGGGTTAGGTCTGGGATTTGCTCTCATCAGGCTCATACATTCGCATATTTCTCATAGTTGATGGCCAGATCCTGGGTTTTTTCTGGTTTGGATCACGTAGTAATGTGGTACCACACTGAAACAGTCCGCTAAACCTGGTCTCGGTCAATATTTTAGAGGATAACGCATGTTAGGTCTGGGTTAGGTCTCGGATTTGCACTCATCAGGCTCATACTTTCGCATATTTCTCATACTTGATGGCCAGATCCTGGCCTTTTTCTGGTTTGGATCACGTAGTAATGTGGTACCACACTGAAACTGTCAATTAAACCTAGTCTGGGTCAACATTTCAAAGGTTAACTCAAGTTAGGTCTAGGTTTGGTCTGGGATTTGCTCTCATCAGGCTCATACTTTCGCATGTTTCTCATACTTGATGGCCAGATTCTGGGCTTTTTTTAGTTTGGATCACGCAGTAATGTGGTACCACACTGAAACAGACCATTAAACCTGGTTTCGATCAATATTTTAGAGGATAACACATGTTAGGTCTAGGTTAGGTCTGGGATTTGCACTCATCAGGCTCATACTTTCGCATATTTCTCATACTTGATGGCCAGATTCAGGGCTTTTTCTGGTTTGGATCACGTGGAATTGTGGTACCACAATGAAATAGTCAATTAAACCTAGTGTGGGTCAACATTTCAAAGGATAACTCATGTTAGGTCTAGGTTAGGTCTGGGATTTGCTCTCATCAGGCTCATACATTCGCATATTTCTCATACTTGATGGCCAGATCCTGGGCTTTTTCTGGTTTGGATCACGTAGTAATGTGGTACCACACTGAAACAGTCGACGAATCCTGGTCTCGATCAATATTTTAGAGGATAACGCATGTTAGGTCTAGGTTAGGTCTGGAATTTGCACTCATCAGGCTCATACTTTCGCATATTTCTCATACTTGATGGCCAGATCCTGGGCTTTTTCTGGTTTGGATCACGGAGTAATGTGGGACCACACTGAAACAATCGATTAAACCCGGTCTCGGTCAGTATTTTAGAGGATAACGCATGTTAGGTCTAGATTAGGTCTGGGATTTGCACTCATCAGGCTCATACTTTCGCATATTTCTCATACTTGATGGCCAGATTCTGGGCCTTTTTTGGTTTCGATCACGTAGTAATGCGGTACCACCGTGAAAGAGACCATTAAACCTGGTTTCGACCAATATTTTAGAGGCTAACGCATGTTAGGTCTATGTTAGGTCCGGGATTTGCCCTCATCAGTCTCACACTTTCGCATTCTTCACATACCTGTTGAACAGATCCAGGGTTTTTTCTGGTTTGGATCACGTGGTAATGTGGTACCACACTGAAACAGTCCATTAAACCTAGTCTGGGTCAACATTTCAAAGGATAACTCACGTTAGGTCTAGGTTAGGTCTGGGATTTGCTCTCATCAGGCTCATACATTCGCATATTTCGCATACTTGATGGCCAGATCCTGGGCTTTTTCTGGTTTGGATCACGTAGTAATGTGGTACCACACTGAAACAGTCGACTAATCCTGGTCTCGGCCAATATTTTAGAGGATAACGCATGTTAGGTCTAGGTGAGGTCTGGGATTTGCACTCCTCAGGCTCATACTTTCGCATATTTCTCATACTTGTTGGCCAGATTCTCGGCTTTTTTAGGCTTGGATCACGTAGTAATGTGGGACCACACTGAAACAGTCGATTAAACCTGGTCTCGATCAATATTTTAGAGGATAACGCATGTTAGGTCTGGGTTAGGTCTGGGATTTGCCCTCTTCAGTCTCATACTTTCGCATTCATCACATCCTTGTTGGCCAGATCCTGGGTTTTTTCTGGTTTGGATCACATAGTAATGTGGTACCACACTGAAACAGTCGACTAAACCTGGTCACGATCAATATTTTAGAGGATAACGCATGTTAGGTCTAGGTTAGGGCTGGGATTTGGTCTCATCAGGCTCATACATTCGCATATTTCTCATACTTGTTGGCCAGATTCTGGGTTTTTTCTGGTTTGGATCACATAGTAATGTGGTACCACACTGAAACAGTCGACTAAACCTGGTCACGATCAATATTTTAAAGGATAACGCATGTTAGGTCTAGGTTAGGGCTGGGATTTGGTCTCATCAGGCTCATACAATCGCGCATTTCTCATACTTGATGGCCATATCCTGGGCGTTTTTGTGGTTTGGATCACGTAGTAATGTGGTACCACACTGAAACTGTCGACTAATGCTGGTCTCGGTCAATATTTTAGAGGATAACGAATGTTAGGTCTAGGTTAGGTCTGGGATTTGCATTCATCTCGCTCATACTTTCGCATATTTCTCATGCTTGTTGGCCAGATTCTGGGTTTTTTTTGGCTTGGATCACGTAGTAATGTGGTACCACACTGAAACTGTCCATTAATCCTGGTTTCGATCAATATTTTAGAGGATAACGCATGTTAGGTCTGGGTTAGGTCTGGGATTTGCTCTCATCAGGCTCATACATTCGCATATTTCTCGTACATGTTGGCCATATCCTGCGCCTTTCTGGTTTGGATCACGTAGTAATGTGGTACCACAATGAAACTGTCCATTAAACCTGGTTTCGATCAATATTTTAGGGGATAACGCATGTTAGGTCTATGTCAGGTCTGAGATTTGCTCTCATCAGGCTCATACTGCCGCATATTTCTCATACTTGATGGCCAGATCCTGGGCTTTTTCTGGTTTGGATCACGTAGTAATGTGGTACCACACTGAAACAGTCGATTAAACCTGGTCTCGATCAATATTTTAGAGGATAACGCATGTTAGGTCTGGGTTAGGTCTGGGATTTGCCCTCTTCAGTCTCATACTTTCGCATTCTTCACGTCCTTGTTGGCCAGATCCTGGGTTTTTTCTGGTTTGGATCACATTGTAACGTGGTACGACACTGAAACAGTCGACTAAACCTGGTCACGATCAATATTTTAGAGGATAACGCATGTTAGGTCTAGGTTTGGGCTGGGATTTGGTCTCATCAGGCTCACACATTCGCATATTTCTCATACTTGCTGGCCAGATTCTGGGCTTTTTTTGGCCTGGATCACCTAGTAATGTGGTACCACACAGAAACAGACCATTAAACCTGGTTTCGATCAATATTTTAGAGCATAACGCATGTTAGGTCTGGGTTAGGTCTGGGATTTGCTCTCATCAGGCTCATACATTCGCATATTTCTCATAGTTGATGGCCAGATCCTGGGTTTTTTCTGGTTTGGATCACGTAGTAATGTGGTACCACACTGAAACAGTCCGCTAAACCTGGTCTCGGTCAATATTTTAGAGGATAACGCATGTTAGGTCTGGGTTAGGTCTCGGATTTGCACTCATCAGGCTCATACTTTCGCATATTTCTCATACTTGATGGCCAGATCCTGGCCTTTTTCTGGTTTGGATCACGTAGTAATGTGGTACCACACTGAAACTGTCAATTAAACCTAGTCTGGGTCAACATTTCAAAGGTTAACTCAAGTTAGGTCTAGGTTTGGTCTGGGATTTGCTCTCATCAGGCTCATACTTTCGCATGTTTCTCATACTTGATGGCCAGATTCTGGGCTTTTTTTAGTTTGGATCACGCAGTAATGTGGTACCACACTGAAACAGACCATTAAACCTGGTTTCGATCAATATTTTAGGGGATAACGCATGTTAGGTCTATGTCAGGTCTGAGATTTGCTCTCATCAGGCTCATACTGCCGCATATTTCTCATACTTGATGGCCAGATCCTGGGATTTTTCTGGTTTGGATCACGTAGTAATGTGGTACCACACTGAAACAGTCGACTAATCCTGGTCTCGGCCAATATTTTAGAGGATAGCTCATGTTAGGTCTAGGTGAGGTCTGGGATTTGCACTCCTCAGGCTCATACTTTCGCATATTTCTCATACTTGTTGGCCAGATTCTGGGCTTTTTTAGGCTTGGATCACGTAGTAATGTGGGACCACACTGAAACAGTCGATTAAACCTGGTCTCGATCAATATTTTAGAGGATAACGCATGTTAGGTCTGGGTTAGGTCTGGGATTTGCCCTCTTCAGTCTCATACTTTCGCATTCATCACATCCTTGTTGGCCAGATCCTGGGTTTTTTCTGGTTTGGATCACATAGTAATGTGGTACCACACTGAAACAGTCGACTAAACCTGGTCACGATCAATATTTTAGAGGATAACGCATGTTAGGTCTAGGTTAGGGCTGGGATTTGGTCTCATCAGGCTCATACATTCGCATATTTCTCATACTTGTTGGCCAGATTCTGGGTTTTTTCTGGTTTGGATCACATAGTAATGTGGTACCACACTGAAACAGTCGACTAAACCTGGTCACGATCAATATTTTAAAGGATAACGCATGTTAGGTCTAGGTTAGGGCTGGGATTTGGTCTCATCAGGCTCATACAATCGCGCATTTCTCATACTTGATGGCCATATCCTGGGCGTTTTTGTGGTTTGGATCACGTAGTAATGTGGTACCACACTGAAACTGTCGACTAATGCTGGTCTCGGTCAATATTTTAGAGGACAACGAATGTTAGGTCTAGGTTAGGTCTGGGATTTGCATTCATCTGGCTCATACTTTCGCATATTTCTCATGCTTGTTGGCCAGATTCTGGGTTTTTTTTGGCTTGGATCACGTAGTAATGTGGTACCACACTGAAACTGTCCATTAATCCTGGTTTCGATCATTATTTTAGAGGATAACGCATGTTAGGTCTGGGTTAGGTCTGGGATTTGCTCTCATCAGGCTCATACATTCGCATATTTCTCATACTTGTTGACAAGATCCTGGGCTTTTTCTGGTTTGGATCACGTAGTAATGTGGTACCACACTGAAACAGTCGACTAATCCTGGTCTCGATCAATATTTTAGAGGATAACGCATGTTAGGTCTGGGTTAGGTCTCGGATTTGCACTCATCAGGCTCATGCCTTCGCATATTTCTCATACTTGATGGCCAGATCCTGGGCTTTTTCTGGTTTCGATCACGTAGTAATGTGGTACCACACTGAAACAGTCGACTAATCCTGGTCTCGGCCAATATTTTAGAGGATAACGCATGTTAGGTCTAGGTTAGGTCTGGGATTTGCTCTCATCAGGCTCATACATTCGCATATTTCTCGTACATGTTGGCCATATCCTGCGCCTTTCTGGTTTGGATCACGTAGTAATGTGGTACCACAATGAAACTGTCCATTAAACCTGGTTTCGATCAATATTTTAGGGGATAACGCATGTTAGGTCTATGTCAGGTCTGAGATTTGCTCTCATCAGGCTCATACTGCCGCATATTTCTCATACTTGATGGCCAGATCCTGGGATTTTTCTGGTTTGGATCACGTAGTAATGTGGTACCACACTGAAACAGTCGATTAAACCTGGTCTCGATCAATATTTTAGAGGATAACGCATGTTAGGTCTGGGTTAGGTCTGGGATTTGCCCTCTTCAGTCTCATACTTTCGCATTCTTCACGTCCTTGTTGGCCAGATCCTGGGTTTTTTCTGGTTTGGATCACATAGTAACGTGGTACGACACTGAAACAGTTGACTAAACCTGGTCACGATCAATATTTTAGAGGATAACGCATGTTAGGTCTAGGTTAGGGCTGGGATTTGGTCTCATCAGGCTCATACATTCGCATATTTCTCATTCTTGTTGGCCAGATTCTGGGCTTTTTTTGGCTTGGATCACGTAGTAATGTGGTACCACACTGAAACTGTCCATTAAACCTGGTTTCGATCAATATTTTAGAGGATAACGCATGTTAGGTCTGGGTTAGGTCTGGGATTTGCTCTCATCAGGCTCATACATTCGCATATTTCTCATACTTGATTGCCAGATCCTGGGCTTTTTCTGGTTTGGATCACGAAGTAATGTGGTACCATACTGAAACAGTCGACTAATCCTGGTCTCGGTCAATATTTTAGAGGATAACGCATGTTAGGTCTAGGTTAGGTCTGGGATTTGCACTCATCAGGCTCATACTTTCGCATATTTCTGATACTTGATGGCCAGATTCTTGGCCTTTTATGGTTTAGATCACGTAGTAATGCGGTACCACACTGAAACAGACCATTAAACCTGGTTTCGATCAATATTTCTGAGGATACCGCATGTTATGGTCTCGGTTAGGTCTAGGATTTGCCCCTCATCAGGCTCATGATTTCGCATATTTCTCATAATTGTTGGCCAGATCCTGGGCTTTTTTTGGCTTGGATCAGGTAGTAATGTGGTACCACACTGAAACAGTCGACTAATCCTGGTCTCGGTCAATATTTTAGAGGATAACGCATGTTAGGTCTAGGTTAGGTCTGGGATTTGCACTCATCAGGCACATACTTTAGCATATTTCTCATACTTGATGGCCAGATCCTGGGTTTTTTCTGGTTTGGGTCACGTGGTAATGTGTTACCCCACTGAAACAGTCGACTAATCCTGGTCTCGGTCAATATTTTAGGGGTTAACGCATGTTAGGTCTAGGTTAGGTCTCGGATTTGCACTCATCAGGCTCATACTTTCGCATATTTCACATACTTGATGGCCAGATTCTGGGCTTTTTTTAGTTTGGATCACGCAGTAATGTGGTACCACACTGAAACAGTCCATTAAACCTAGTCTGGGTCAACATTTCAAAGGATAACTCACGTTAGGTCTAGGTTAGGTCTGGGATTTGCTCTCATCAGGCTCATACATTCGCATATTTCGCATACTTGATGGCCAGATCCTGGGCTTTTTCTGGTTTGGATCACGTAGTAATGTGGTACCACACTGAAACAGTCGACTAATCCTGGTCTCGGCCAATATTTTAGAGGATAACGCATGTTAGGTCTAGGTTAGGTCTGGGATTTGCACTCATCAGGCTCATACTTTCGCATATTTCTGATACTTGATGGCCAGATTCTTGGCCTTTTATGGTTTAGATCACGTAGTAATGCGGTACCACACTGAAACAGTCCATTAAACCTGGTTTCGATCAATATTTTAGAGGATAACGCATGTTAGGTCTGGGTTAGGTCTGGGATTTGCACTCTTCAGTCTCATACTTTCGCATTCATCACATCCTTGGCCAGATCCTGGGTTTTTTCTGGTTTGGATCACATAGTAATATGGTACCACACTGAAACAGTCGACTAAACCTGGTCACGATCAATATTTTAGAGGATAACGCATGTTATGGTCTCGGTTAGGTCTAGGATTTTCCCCTCATCAGGCTCATGATTTCGCATATTTCTCATACTTGTTGGCCAGATCCTGGGCTTTTTTTGGCTTGGATCAGGTAGTAATGTGGTACCACACTGAAACAGTCGACTAATCCTGGTCTCGGTCAATATTTTATAGGATAACGCATGTTAGGTCTAGGTTAGGTCTGGGATTTGCACTCATCAGGCACATACTTTCGCATATTTCTCATAGTTGATGGCCAGATCCTGGGCTTTTTCTGGTTTGGATCACGTAGTAATGTGATACCACACTGAAACTGTCCATTAAACCTGGTTTCGATCAATATTTTAGAGGATAACGCATGTTAGGTCTATGTCAGGTCTGGGATTTGCTCTCATCAGGCTCATACTGTCGCATATTTCTCATACTTGATGGCCAGATCCTGGGCTTTTACTGGTTTGGTTCACGTAGTAATGTGGGACCACACTGAAACAATCGATTAAACCTGGTTTCGATCAATATTTTAGAGGATAACGCATGTTAGGTCTATGTCAGGTCTGGGATTTGCTCTCATCAGGCTCATACTTTCGCATTCTTCACATCCTTGTTGGCCGGATCCTGGGTTTTTTCTGGTTTGATCACATAGTAATGTGGTACCTCACTGAAACAGTCGACTAAACCTGGTCACGATCAATATTTTAGACGATAACGCATGTTAGGTCTAGGTTAGGGCTGGGATTTGCTCCCATCAGGCTCATACTTTCGCATATTTCTGATACTTGATGGCCAGATTCTGGGCTTTTTTTTTTGGCTTGGATCACGTAGTAATGTGGTACCACACTGAAACTGTCCATTAAACCTGGTTTCGATCAATATTTTAGAGGATAACGCATGTTAGGTCTGGGTTAGGTCTGGGATTTGCTCTCATCAGGCTCATACATTCGCATATTTCTCATACTTGTTGGCCAGATCCTGGGCTTTTTTTGGCTTGGATCAGGTAGTAATGTGGTACCACACTGAAACAGTCGACTAATCCTGGTCTCGGTCAATATTTTATAGGATAACGCATGTTAGGTCTAGGTTAGGTCTGGGATTTGCACTCATCAGGCACATACTTTCGCATATTTCTCATAGTTGATGGCCAGATCCTGGGCTTTTTCTGGTTTGGATCACGTAGTAATGTGATACCACACTGAAACTGTCCATTAAACCTGGTTTCGATCAATATTTTAGAGGATAACGCATGTTAGGTCTATGTCAGGTCTGGGATTTGCTCTCATCAGGCTCATACTGTCGCATATTTCTCATACTTGATGGCCAGATCCTGGGCTTTTACTGGTTTGGTTCACGTAGTAATGTGGGACCACACTGAAACAATCGATTAAACCTGGTTTCGATCAATATTTTAGAGGATAACGCATGTTAGGTCTATGTCAGGTCTGGGATTTGCTCTCATCAGGCTCATACTTTCGCATTCTTCACATCCTTGTTGGCCGGATCCTGGGTTTTTTCTGGTTTGATCACATAGTAATGTGGTACCTCACTGAAACAGTCGACTAAACCTGGTCACGATCAATATTTTAGACGATAACGCATGTTAGGTCTAGGTTAGGGCTGGGATTTGCTCCCATCAGGCTCATACTTTCGCATATTTCTGATACTTGATGGCCAGATTCTGGGCTTTTTTTTTTGGCTTGGATCACGTAGTAATGTGGTACCACACTGAAACTGTCCATTAAACCTGGTTTCGATCAATATTTTAGAGGATAACGCATGTTAGGTCTGGGTTAGGTCTGGGATTTGCTCTCATGAGGCTCATACATTCGCATATTTCTCATACTTGATGGCCAGATCCTGGGCTTTTTCTGGTTTGGATCACGTAGTAATGCGGTACCACACTGAAACAGTCCATTAAACCTGGTTCCGATCAATATTTTTGAGGATAACGCATGTTATGGTCTCGGTTAGGTCTAGGATTTGCCCCTCATCAGGCTCATGATTTCGCATATTTCTCATAATTGTTGGCCAGATCCTGGGCTTTTTTTGGCTTGGATCAGGTAGTAATGTGGTACCACACTGAAACAGTCGACTAATCCTGGTCTCGGTCAATATTTTAGAGGATAACGCATGTTAGGTCTAGGTTAGGTCTGGGATTTGCACTCATCAGGCACATACTTTCGCATATTTCTCATACTTGATGGCCAGATTCTGGGCTTTTTTTTTTGGCTTGGATCACGTAGTAATGTGGTACCACACTGAAACTGTCCATTAAACCTGGTTTCGATCAATATTTTAGAGGATAACGCATGTTAGGTCTGGGTTAGGTCTGGGATTTGCTCTCATCAGGCTCATACATTCGCATATTTCTCATACTTGATGGCCAGATCCTGGGCTTTTTCTGGTTTGGATCACGTAGTAATGTGGTACCATACTGAAACAGTCGACTAATCCTGGTCTCGGTCAATATTTTAGAGGATAACGCATGTTAGGTCTAGGTTAGGTCTGGGATTTGCACTCATCAGGCTCATACTTTCGCATATTTCTGATACTTGATGGCCAGATTCTTGGCCTTTTATGGTTTAGATCACGTAGTAATGCGGTACCACACTGAAACAGTCCATTAAACCTGGTTCCGATCAATATTTTTGAGGATAACGCATGTTATGGTCTCGGTTAGGTCTAGGATTTGCCCCTCATCAGGCTCATGATTTCGCATATTTCTTATAATTGTTGGCCAGATCCTGGGCTTTTTTTGGCTTGGATCAGGTAGTAATGTGGTACCACACTGAAACAGTCGACTAATCCTGGTCTCGGTCAATATTTTAGAGGATAACGCATGTTAGGTCTAGGTTAGGTCTGGGATTTGCACTCATCAGGCACATACTTTCGCATATTTCTCATACTTGATGGCCAGATCCTGGGTTTTTTCTGGTTTGGATCACGTAGTAATGTGGTACCACACTGAAACAGTCGACTAATCCTGGTCTCGGTCAATATTTTAGAGAATAACGCATGTTAGGTCTAGGTTAGGTCTCGGATTTGCACTCATCAGGCACATACTTTCGCATATTTCTCATACTTGATGGCCAGATTCTAGGCTTTTTTTAGTTTGGATCACGCAGTAATGTGGTACCACACTGAAACAGACCATTAAACCTGGTTTCGATCAATATTTTAGAGGATAACGCATGTTAGGTCTAGGTTAGGTCTGGGATTTGCACTCATCAGGCTCATACTTTCGCATATTTCTCATACTTGATGGCCAGATCCTGGCCTTTTTCTGGTTTGGATCACGGAGTAATGTGGGACCACACTGAAACAGTCGACTAATCCTGGTCTCGGTCAATATTTTAGAGGATAACGCATGTTAGGTCTGGGTTAGGTCTGGGATTTGCCCTCTTCAGTCTCATACCTTCGCATTCATCACATCCTTGTTGGCCAGATCCTGGGTTTTTTCTGGTTTGGATCACATAGTAATGTGGTACCACACTGAAACAGTCGACTAAACGTGGTCACGATCAATATTTTAGAGGTTAACGCATGTTAGGTCTAGGTTAGGGCTGGGATTTGGTCTCATCAGGCTCATACATTCGCATATTTCTCATTCTTGTTGGCCAGATTCTGGGCTTTTTTTGGCTTGGATCACGTAGTAATGTGGTACCACACTGAAACTGTCCATTAAACCTGGTTTCGATCAATATTTTAGAGGATAACGCATGTTAGGTCTGGGTTAGGTCTGGGATTTGCTCTCATCAGGCTCATACATTCGCATATTTCTCATACTTGATTGCCAGATCCTGGGCTTTTTCTGGTTTGGATCACGAAGTAATGTGGTACCATACTGAAACAGTCGACTAATCCTGGTCTCGGTCAATATTTTAGAGGATAACGCATGTTAGGTCTAGGTTAGGTCTGGGATTTGCACTCATCAGGCTCATACTTTCGCATATTTCTGATACTTGATGGCCAGATTCTTGGCCTTTTATGGTTTAGATCACGTAGTAATGCGGTACCACACTGAAACAGTCCATTAAACCTGGTTTCGATCAATATTTCTGAGGATACCGCATGTTATGGTCTCGGTTAGGTCTAGGATTTGCCCCTCATCAGGCTCATGATTTCGCATATTTCTCATAATTGTTGGCCAGATCCTGGGCTTTTTTTGGCTTGGATCAGGTAGTAATGTGGTACCACACTGAAACAGTCGACTAATCCTGGTCTCGGTCAATATTTTAGAGGATAACGCATGTTAGGTCTAGGTTAGGTCTGGGATTTGCACTCATCAGGCACATACTTTAGCATATTTCTCATACTTGATGGCCAGATCCTGGGTTTTTTCTGGTTTGGGTCACGTGGTAATGTGTTACCCCACTGAAACAGTCGACTAATCCTGGTCTCGGTCAATATTTTAGGGGTTAACGCATGTTAGGTCTAGGTTAGGTCTCGGATTTGCACTCATCAGGCTCATACTTTCGCATATTTCACATACTTGATGGCCAGATTCTGGGCTTTTTTTAGTTTGGATCACGCAGTAATGTGGTACCACACTGAAACAGTCCATTAAACCTAGTCTGGGTCAACATTTCAAAGGATAACTCACGTTAGGTCTAGGTTAGGTCTGGGATTTGCTCTCATCAGGCTCATACATTCGCATATTTCGCATACTTGATGGCCAGATCCTGGGCTTTTTCTGGTTTGGATCACGTAGTAATGTGGTACCACACTGAAACAGTCGACTAATCCTGGTCTCGGCCAATATTTTAGAGGATAACGCATGTTAGGTCTAGGTTAGGTCTGGGATTTGCACTCATCAGGCTCATACTTTCGCATATTTCTGATACTTGATGGCCAGATTCTGGGCTTTTTTTTTTGGCTTGGATCACGTAGTAATGTGGTACCACACTGAAACTGTCCATTAAACCTGGTTTCGATCAATATTTTAGAGGATAACGCATGTTAGGTCTGGGTTAGGTCTGGGATTTGCTCTCATCAGGCTCATACATTCGCATATTTCTCATACTTGTTGGCCAGATCCTGGGCTTTTTTTGGCTTGGATCAGGTAGTAATGTGGTACCACACTGAAACAGTCGACTAATCCTGGTCTCGGTCAATATTTTATAGGATAACGCATGTTAGGTCTAGGTTAGGTCTGGGATTTGCACTCATCAGGCACATACTTTCGCATATTTCTCATAGTTGATGGCCAGATCCTGGGCTTTTTCTGGTTTGGATCACGTAGTAATGTGATACCACACTGAAACTGTCCATTAAACCTGGTTTCGATCAATATTTTAGAGGATAACGCATGTTAGGTCTATGTCAGGTCTGGGATTTGCTCTCATCAGGCTCATACTGTCGCATATTTCTCATACTTGATGGCCAGATCCTGGGCTTTTACTGGTTTGGTTCACGTAGTAATGTGGGACCACACTGAAACAATCGATTAAACCTGGTTTCGATCAATATTTTAGAGGATAACGCATGTTAGATCTATGTCAGGTCTGGGATTTGCTCTCATCAGGCTCATACTTTCGCATTCTTCACATCCTTGTTGGCCGGATCCTGGGTTTTTTCTGGTTTGATCACATAGTAATGTGGTACCTCACTGAAACAGTCGACTAAACCTGGTCACGATCAATATTTTAGACGATAACGCATGTTAGGTCTAGGTTAGGGCTGGGATTTGCTCCCATCAGGCTCATACTTTCGCATATTTCTGATACTTGATGGCCAGATTCTGGGCTTTTTTTTTTGGCTTGTATCACGTAGTAATGTGGTACCACACTGAAACTGTCCATTAAACCTGGTTTCGATCAATATTTTAGAGGATAACGCATGTTAGGTCTGGGTTAGGTCTGGGATTTGCTCTCATCAGGCTCATACATTCGCATATTTCTCATACTTGATGGCCAGATCCTGGGCTTTTTTTGGCTTGGATCAGGTAGTAATGTGGTACCATACTGAAACAGTCGACTAATCCTGGTCTCGGTCAATATTTTAGAGGATAACGCATGTTAGGTCTAGGTTAGGTCTGGGATTTGCACTCATCAGGCTCATACTTTCGCAAATTTCTGATACTTGATGGCCAGATTCTTGGCCTTTTATGGTTTAGATCACGTAGTAATGCGGTACCACACTGAAACAGTCCATTAAACCTGGTTCCGATCAATATTTTTGAGGATAACGCATGTTATGGTCTCGGTTAGGTCTAGGATTTGCCCCTCATCAGGCTCATGATTTCGCATATTTCTCATAATTGTTGGCCAGATCCTGGGCTTTTTTTGGCTTGGATCAGGTAGTAATGTGGTACCACACTAAAACAGTCGACTAATCCTGGTCTCGGTCAATATTTTAGAGGATAACGCATGTTAGGTCTAGGTTAGGTCTGGGATTTGCACTCATCAGGCACATACTTTCGCATATTTCTCATACTTGATGGCCAGATCCTGGGTTTTTTCTGGTTTGGGTCACGGGGTAATGTGTTACCCCACTGAAACAGTCGACTAATCCTGGTCTCGGTCAATATTTTAGGGGTTAACTCATGTTAGGTCTAGGTTAGGCCTGGGATTTGCCCTCATCAGACTCATACATTCGCATATTTCTCATACTTGATGGCCAGATCCTGGGCTTTTTCTGGTTTGGATCACGTAGTAATGTGGTACCACACTGAAACAGTCGACTAATCCTGGTCTCGGTCAATATTTTAGAGAATAACGCATGTTAGGTCTAGCTTAGGTCTCGGATTTGCACTCATCAGGCACATACTTTCGCATATTTCTCATACTTGATGGCCAGATTCTAGGCTTTTTTTAGTTTGGATCACGCAGTAATGTGGTACCACACTGAAACAGACCATTAAACCTGGTTTCGATCAATATTTTAGAGGATAACGCATGTTAGGTCTAGGTTAGGTCTGGGATTTGCACTCATCAGGCTCATACTTTCGCATATTTCTCATACTTGATGGCCAGATCCTGGCCTTTTTCTGGTTTGGATCACGGAGTAATGTGGGACCACACTGAAACAGTCGACTTATCCTGGTCTCGGTCAATATTTTAGAGGATAACGCATGTTAGGTCTGGGTTAGGTCTGGGATTTGCCCTCTTCAGTCTCATACCTTCGCATTCATCACATCCTTGTTGGCCAGATCCTGGGTTTTTTCTGGTTTGGATCACATAGTAATGTGGTACCACACTGAAACAGTCGACTAAACGTGGTCACGATCAATATTTTAGAGGTTAACGCATGTTAGGTCTAGGTTAGGGCTGGGATTTGGTCTCATCAGGCTCATACATTCGCATATTTCTCATTCTTGTTGGCCAGATTCTGGGCTTTTTTTGGCTTGGATCACGTAGTAATGTGGTACCACACTGAAACTGTCCATTAAACCTGGTTTCGATCAATATTTTAGAGGATAACGCATGTTAGGTCTGGGTTAGGTCTGGGATTTGCTCTCATCAGGCTCATACATTCGCATATTTCTCATACTTGATTGCCAGATCCTGGGCTTTTTCTGGTTTGGATCACGAAGTAATGTGGTACCATACTGAAACAGTCGACTAATCCTGGTCTCGGTCAATATTTAAGAGGATAACGCATGTTAGGTCTAGGTTAGGTCTGGGATTTGCACTCATCAGGCTCATACTTTCGCATATTTCTGATACTTGATGGCCAGATTCTTGGCCTTTTATGGTTTAGATCACGTAGTAATGCGGTACCACACTGAAACAGTCCATTAAACCTGGTTTCGATCAATATTTCTGAGGATACCGCATGTTATGGTCTCGGTTAGGTCTAGGATTTGCCCCTCATCAGGCTCATGATTTCGCATATTTCTCATAATTGTTGGCCAGATCCTGGGCTTTTTTTGGCTTGGATCAGGTAGTAATGTGGTACCACACTGAAACAGTCGACTAATCCTGGTCTCGGTCAATATTTTAGAGGATAACGCATGTTAGGTCTAGGTTAGGTCTGGGATTTGCACTCATCAGGCACATACTTTAGCATATTTCTCATACTTGATGGCCAGATCCTGGGTTTTTTCTGGTTTGGGTCACGTGGTAATGTGTTACCCCACTGAAACAGTCGACTAATCCTGGTCTCGGTCAATATTTTAGGGGTTAACGCATGTTAGGTCTAGGTTAGGTCTCGGATTTGCACTCATCAGGCTCATACTTTCGCATATTTCACATACTTGATGGCCAGATTCTGGGCTTTTTTTAGTTTGGATCACGCAGTAATGTGGTACCACACTGAAACAGTCCATTAAACCCAGTCTGGGTCAACATTTCAAAGGATAACTCACGTTAGGTCTAGGTTAGGTCTGGGATTTGCTCTCATCAGGCTCATACATTCGCATATTTCGCATACTTGATGGCCAGATCCTGGGCTTTTTCTGGTTTGGATCACGTAGTAATGTGGTACCACACTGAAACAGTCGACTAATCCTGGTCTCGGCCAATATTTTAGAGGATAACGCATGTTAGGTCTAGGTTAGGTCTGGGATTTGCACTCATCAGGCTCATACTTTCGCATATTTCTGATACTTGATGGCCAGATTCTTGGCCTTTTATGGTTTAGATCACGTAGTAATGCGGTACCACACTGAAACAGTCCATTAAACCTGGTTTCGATCAATATTTTAGAGGATATCGCATGTTAGGTCTGGGTTAGGTCTGGGATTTGCACTCTTCAGTCTCATACTTTCGCATTCATCACATCCTTGGCCAGATCCTGGGTTTTTTCTGGTTTGGATCACATAGTAATATGGTACCACACTGAAACAGTCGACTAAACCTGGTCACGATCAATATTTTAGAGGATAACGCATGTTATGGTCTCGGTTAGGTCTAGGATTTTCCCCTTATCAGGCTCATGATTTCGCATATTTCTCATACTTGTTGGCCAGATCCTGGGCTTTTTTTGGCTTGGATCAGGTAGTAATGTGGTACCACACTGAAACAGTCGACTAATCCTGGTCTCGGTCAATATTTTATAGGATAACGCATGTTAGGTCTAGGTTAGGTCTGGGATTTGCACTCATCAGGCACATACTTTCGCATATTTCTCATAGTTGATGGCCAGATCCTGGGCTTTTTCTGGTTTGGATCACGTAGTAATGTGATACCACACTGAAACTGTCCATTAAACCTGGTTTCGATCAATATTTTAGAGGATAACGCATGTTAGGTCTATGTCAGGTCTGGGATTTGCTCTCATCAGGCTCATACTGTCGCATATTTCTCATACTTGATGGCCAGATCCTGGGCTTTTACTGGTTTGGTTCACGTAGTAATGTGGGACCACACTGAAACAATCGATTAAACCTGGTCTCGATCAATATTTTAGAGGATAACGCATGTTAGGTCTAGATTAGGTCTGGGATTTGCACTCATCAGGCTCATACTTTCGCATATTTCTGATACTTGATGGCCAGATTCTTGGCCTTTTATGGTTTAGATCACGTAGTAATGCGGTACCACACTGAAACAGTCCATTAAACCTGGTTCCGATCAATATTTTTGAGGATAACGCATGTTATGGTCTCGGTTAGGTCTAGGATTTGCCCCTCATCAGGCTCATGATTTCGCATATTTCGCATACTTGTTGGCCAGATCCTGGGCTTTTTTTGGCTTGGATCAGGTAGCAATGTGGTACCACACTGAAACAGTCGACTAATCCTGGTCTCGGTCAATATTTTAGAGGATAACGCATGTTAGGTCTAGGTTAGGTCTGGGATTTGCACTCATCAGGCACATACTTTCGCATATTTCTCATACTTGATGGCCAGATCCTGGGCTATTTCTGGTTTGGATCACGTAGTAATGTGGGACCACACTGAAACAGTCGATTAAACCTGGTCTCGATCAATATTTTAGAGGATAACGCATGTCAGGTCTATGTTAGGTCTGGGATTTGCTCTCATCAGGCTCATACTTTCGCATATCTCTCATACTTGTTGGCCAGATCCTGGGCTTTTACTGGTTTGGTTCACGTAGTAATGTGGGACCACACTGAAACAATCGATTAAACCTGGTCTCGATCAATATTTTAGAGGATAACGCATGTTAGGTCTGGGTTAGGTCTGGGATTTGCCCACTTCAGTCTCATACTTTCGCATTCTTCACATCCTTGTTGGCCAGATCCTGTGTTTTTTCTGGTTTGGATCACATAGTAATGTGGTACCACACTGAAACAGTCGACTAAACCTGGTCACGATTAATATTTTAGACGATAACGCATGTTAGGTCTAGGTTAGGGCTGGGATTTGCTCCCATCAGGCTCATACCTTCGCATATTTCTGATATTTGATGGCCAGATTCTGGGCTTTTTTTTTGGCTTGGATCACGTAGTAATGTGGTACCACACTGAAACTGTCCATTAAACCTGGTTTGGATCAATATTTTAGAGGATAACGCATGTTAGGTCTGGGTTAGGTCTGGGATTTGCTCTCATCAGGCCCATACATTCGCATATTTCTCATACTTGATGGCCAGATCCTGGGCTTTTTCTGGTTTGGATCACGTAGTAATGTGGTACCATACTGAAACAGTCGACTAATCCTGGTCTCGGTCAATATTTTAGAGGATAACGCATGTTAGGTCTAGGTTAGGTCTGGGATTTGCACTCATCAGGCTCATACTTTCGCATATTTTTGATACTTGATGGCCAGATTCTTGGCCTTTTATGGTTTAGATCACGTAGTAATGCGGTACCACACTGAAACAGTCCATTAAACCTGGTTCTGGTCAATATTTTTGAGGATAACGCATGTTATGGTCTCGGTTAGGTCTAGGATTTGCCCCTCATCAGGCTCATGATTTCGCATATTTCTCATAATTGTTGGCCAGATCCTGGGCTTTTTTTGGCTTGGATCAGGTAGTAATGTGGTACCACACTGAAACAGTCGACTAATCCTGGTCTCGGTCAATATTTTAGAGGATAACGCATGTTAGGTCTAGGTTAGGTCTGGGATTTGCACTCATCAGGCACATACTTTCGCATATTTCTCATACTTGATGGCCAGATCCTGGGTTTTTTCTGGTTTGGGTCACGTGGTAATGTGTTACCCCACTGAAACAGTCGACTAATCCTGGTCTCGGTCAATATTTTAGGGGTTAACTCATGTTAGGTCTAGGTTAGGCCTGGGATTTGCCCTCATCAGACTCATACATTCGCATATTTCTCATACTTGATGGCCAGATCCTGGTCTTTTTCTGGTTTGGATCACGTAGTAATGTGGTACCACACTGAAACAGTCGACTAATCCTGGTCTCGGTCAATATTTTAGAGAATAACGCATGTTAGGTCTAGGTTGGGTCTCGGATTTGCACTCATCAGGCTCATACTTTCGCATATTTCACATACTTGATGGCCAGATTCTGGGCTTTTTTTAGTTCGGATCACGCAGTAATGTGGTACCACACTGAAACAGACCATTAAACCTGGTTTCGATCAATATTTTAGAGGATAGCGCATGTTAGGTCTAGGTTAGGTCTGGGATTTGCACTCATCAGGCTCATACTTTCGCATATTTCTCATACTTGATGGCCAGATCCTGGGCTTTTTCTGGTTTGGATCACGGAGTAATGTGGGACCACACTGAAACAGTCGATTAAACCTGGTCTCGGTCAATATTTTAGAGGATAACGCATGTTAGGTCTGGGTTAGGTCTGGGATTTGCCGTCTTCAGTCTCATACTTTCGCATTCATCACATCCTTGTTGGCCAGATCCTGGGTTTTTTCTGGTTTGGGTCACATAGTAATGTGGTACCACACTGAAACAGTCGACTAAACCTGGTCACGATCAATATTTTAGAGGATAACGCATGTTAGGTCTAGGTTAGGGCTGGGATTCGGTCTCATCAGGCTCATAGATTCGCATATTTCTCATACTTGTTGGCCAGATTCTGGGCTTTTTTTGGCTTGGATCACGTAGTAATGTGGTACCACACTGAAACTGTCCATTAAACCTGGTCTCGATCAATATTTTAGAGGATAACGCATGTTAGGTCTGTGTCAGGTCTGGGATTTGCCTTCTTCAGTCTCATACTTTCGCATTCTTCACATCCTTGTTGGCCAGATCCTGGGTTTTTTCTGGTTTGGATCACATAGTAATGTGGTACCACACTGAAACAGTCGACTAAACCTGGTCACGATCAATATTTTAGAGGATAACGCATGTTAGGTCTAGGTTAGGGCTGGGATTTGCACTCATCAGACTCATACAATCGCGCATTTCTCATACTTGATGGCCATATCCTGGGCTTTTTCTGGTTTGGATCACGTAGTAATGTGGTACCACACTGAAACTGTCGACTAATGCTGGTCTCGGTCAATATTTTAGAGGATAACGCATGTTAGGTCTAGGTTAGGTCTGGGATTTGCATTCATCTGGCTCATACTTTCGCATATTTCTCATACTTGTTGGCCAGATTCTGGGCTTTTTTTGGCTTGGATCACGTAGTAATGTGGTACCACACTGAAACTGTCCATTAAACCTGGTTTCGATCAATATTTTAGAGGATAGCGCATGTTAGGTCTGGGTTAGGTCTGGGATTTGCCCTCATCAGGCTCATACATTCGCATATTTCGCATACTTGATGGCCAGATCCTGGGCTTTTTCTGGTTTGGATCACGTAGTAATGTGGTACCACACTGAAACAGTCGACTAATCCTGGTCTCGGCCAATATTTTAGAGGATAACGCATGTTAGGTCTAGGTTAGGTCTGGGATTTGCACTCATCAGGCTCATACTTTCGCATATTTCTCATACTTGTTGGCCAGATTCTGGGCTGTTTTAGGCTTGGATCACGTAGTAATGTGGGACCACACTGAAACAGTCGATTAAACCTGGTCTCGATCAATATTTTAGAGGATAACGCATGTTAGGTCTGGGTTAGGTCTGGGATTTGCCCTCTTCAGTCTCATACCTTCGCATTCATCACATCCTTGTTGGCCAGATCCTGGGTTTTTTCTGGTTTGGATCACATAGTAATGTGGTACCACACTGAAACAGTCGACTAAACGTGGTCACGATCAATATTTTAGAGGATAACGCATGTTAGGTCTAGGTTAGGGCTGGGATTTGGTCTCATCAGGCTCATACATTCGCATATTTCTCATACTTGTTGGCCAGATTCTGGGCTTTTTTTGGCTTGGATCACGTAGTAATGTGGTACCACACTGAAACTGCCCATTAAACCTGGTCTCGATCAATATTTTAGAGGATAACGCATGTTAGGTCTGGGTTAGGTCTGGGATTTGCCCTCTTCAGTCTCATACCTTCGCATTCATCACATCCTTGTTGGCCAGATCCTGGGCTTTTTCTGGTTTGGATCACGTAGTAATGTGGTACCATACTGAAACAGTCGACTAATCCTGGTCTCGGTCAATATTTTAGAGGATAACGCATGTTAGGTCTAGGTTAGGTCTGGGATTTGCACTCATCAGGCTCATACTTTCGCATATTTCTGATACTTGATGGCCAGATTCTTGGCCTTTTACGGTTTAGATCACGTAGTAATGCGGTACCACACTGAAACTGTCCATTAAACCTGGTTTCGATCAATATTTTTGAGGATAACGCATGTTATGGTCTCGGTTAGGTCTAGGATTTGCCCCTCATCAGGCTCATGATTTCGCACATTTCTCATAATTGTTGGCCAGATCCTGGGCTTTTTTTGGCTTGGATCAGGTAGTAATGTGGTACCACACTGAAACAGTCGACTAATTCTGGTCTCGGTCAATATTTTAGAGGATAACGCATGTTAGGTCTAGGTTAGGTCTGGGGTTTGCACTCATCAGGCACATACTTTCGCATATTTCTCATACTTGATGGACAGATCCTGGGTTTTTTCTGGTTTGGGTCACGTGGTAATGTGTTACCCCACTGAAACAGTCGACTAATCCTGGTCTCGGTCAATATTTTAGGGGTTAACTCATGTTAGGTCTAGGTGAGGCCTGGGATTTGCCCTCATCAGACTCATACATTCGCATATTTCTCATACTTGATGGCCAGATCCTGGGCTTTTTCTGGTTTGGATCACGTAGTAATGTGGTACCACACTGAAACAGTCGACTAATCCTGGTCTCGGTCAATATTTTAGAGGATAACGCATGTTAGGTCTAGGTTAGGTCTCGGATTTGCACTCATCAGGCTCATACTTTCGCATATTTCTCATACTTGATGGCCAGATTCTGGGCTTTTTTTAGTTTGGATCACGCAGTAATGTCGTACCACACTGAAACAGACCATTAAACCTGGTTTCGATCAATATTTTACTGGATAACGCATGTTAGGTCTAGGTTAGGTCTGGGATTTGCACTCATCAGGCTCATACTTTCGCATATTTCTCATACTTGATGGCCAGATCCTGGGCTTTTTCTGGTTTGGATCACGGAGTAATGTGGGACCACACTGAAACAGTCGATTAAACCTGGTCTCGGTCAATATTTTAGAGGATAACGCATGTTAGGTCTAGATTAGGACTGGGATTTGCACTCATCAGGCTCATACATTCGCATATTTCTCATACTTGATGGCCAGATTCTGGGCCTTTTTTGGTTTCGATCACGTAGTAATGCGGTACCACCGTGAAAGGGACCATTAAACCTGGTTTCGACCAATATTTTAGAGGCTAACGCATGTTAGGTCTATGTTAGGTCCGGTATTTGCCCTCATCAGGCTCACACATTCGCATTCTTCACATACCTGTTGAACAGATCCAGGGTTTTTTCTGGTTTGGATCACGTGGTAATGTGGTACCACACTGAAACAGTCCATTAAACCTAGTCTGGGTCAACATTTCAAAGGATAACTGACGTTAGGTCTAGGTTAGGTCTGGGATTTGCTCTCATCAGGCTCATACATTCGCATATTTCGCATACTTGATGGCCAGATCCTGGGTTTTTCTGGTTTGGATCACGTAGTAATGTGGTACCACACTGAAACAGTCGACTAATCCTGGTCTCGGTCAATATTTTAGAGGATAACGCATGTTAGGTCTAGGTTAGGTCTCGGATTTGCACTCATCAGGCTCATACTTTCGCATATTTCTCATACTTGATGGCCAGATTCTGGGCTTTTTTTAGTTTGGATCACGCAGTAATGTGGTACCACACTGAAACAGACCATTAAACCTGGTTTCGATCAATATTTTAGAGGATAACGCATGTTAGGTCTGGGTTAGGTCTGGGATTTGCTCTCATCAGGCTCATACATTCGCATATTTCTCATACTTGATGGCCAGATCCTGGGCTTTTTCTGGTTTGGATCACGTAGTAATGTGGTACCACACTGAAACTGTCGACTAATGCTGGTCTCGGTCAATATTTTAGAGGATAACGCATGTTAGGTCTAGGTTAGGTCTGGGATTTGCATTCATCTGGCTCATACTTTCGCATATTTCTCATACTTGTTGGCCAGATTCTGGGCTTTTTTTTTGGCTTGGATCACGTAGTAATGTGGTACCACACTGAAACTGTCCATTAAACCTGGTTTCGATCAATATTTTAGAGGATAACGCATGTTAGGTCTGGGTTAGGTCTGGGATTTGCTCTCATCAGGCTCATACATTCGCATATTTCTCATACTTGATGGCCAGATCCTGGGCTTTTTCTGGTTTGGATCACGTAGTAATGTGGTACCACACTGAAACTGTCGACTAATGCTGGTCTCGGTCAATATTTTAGAGGATAACGCATGTTAGGTCTAGGTTAGGTCTGGGATTTGCATTCATCTGGCTCATACTTTCGCATATTTCTCATACTTGTTGGCCAGATTCTGGGCTTTTTTTTTGGCTTGGATCACGTAGTAATGTGGTACCACACTGAAACTGTCCATTAAACCTGGTTTCGATCAATATTTTAGAGGATAACGCATGTTAGGTCTGGGTTAGGTCTGGGATTTGCTCTCATCAGGCTCATACATTCGCATATTTCTCATACTTGATGGCCAGATCCTGGGCTTTTTCTGGTATGGATCACGTAGTAATGTGGTACCATACTGAAACAGTCGACTAATCCTGGTCTCGGTCAATATTTTAGAGGATAACGCATGTTAGGTCTGGGTTAGGTCTGGGATTTGCTCTCATCAGGCTCATACATTCGCATATTTCTCATACTTGATGGCCAGATCCTGGGCTTTTTCTGGTTTGGATCACGTAGTAATGTGGTACCACACTGAAACTGTCGACTAATGCTGGTCTCGGTCAATATTTTAGAGGATAACGCATGTTAGGTCTAGGTTAGGTCTGGGATTTGCATTCATCTGGCTCATACTTTCGCATATTTCTCATACTTGTTGGCCAGATTCTGGGCTTTTTTTTTGGCTTGGATCACGTAGTAATGTGGTACCACACTGAAACTGTCCATTAAACCTGGTTTCGATCAATATTTTAGAGGATAACGCATGTTAGGTCTAGGTTAGGTCTGGGTTTGCACTCATCAGGCTCATACTTTCGCATATTTCTCATACTTGATGGCCAGATCCTGGGCTTTTTCTGGTTTGGATCACGGAGTAATGTGGGACCACACTGAAACAGTCGATTAAACCTGGTCTCGGTCAATATTTTAGAGGATAACGCATGTTAGGTCTAGATTAGGACTGGGATTTGCACTCATCAGGCTCATACATTCGCATATTTCTCATACTTGATGGCCAGATTCTGGGCCTTTTTTGGTTTCGATCACGTAGTAATGCGGTACCACCGTGAAAGGGACCATTAAACCTGGTTTCGACCAATATTTTAGAGGCTAACGCATGTTAGGTCTATGTTAGGTCCGGTATTTGCCCTCATCAGGCTCACACATTCACATTCTTCACATACCTGTTGAACAGATCCAGGGTTTTTTCTGGTTTGGATCACGTGGTAATGTGGTACCACACTGAAACAGTCCATTAAACCTAGTCTGGGTCAACATTTCAAAGGATAACTGACGTTAGGTCTGGGATTTGCTCTCATCAGGCTCATACATTCGCATATTTCGCATACTTGATGGCCAGATCCTGGGTTTTTCTGGTTTGGATCACGTAGTAATGTGGTACCACACTGAAACAGTCGACTAATCCTGGTCTCGGTCAATATTTTAGAGGATAACGCATGTTAGGTCTAGGTTAGGTCTCGGATTTGCACTCATCAGGCTCATACTTTCGCATATTTCTCATACTTGATGGCCAGATTCTGGGCTTTTTTTAGTTTGGATCACGCAGTAATGTGGTACCACACTGAAACAGACCATTAAACCTGGTTTCGATCAATATTTTAGAGGATAACGCATGTTAGGTCTGGGTTAGGTCTGGGATTTGCTCTCATCAGGCTCATACATTCGCATATTTCTCATACTTGATGGCCAGATCCTGGGCTTTTTCTGGTTTGGGTCACGTAGTAATGTGGTACCACACTGAAACTGTCGACTAATGCTGGTCTCGGTCAATATTTTAGAGGATAACGCATGTTAGGTCTAGGTTAGGTCTGGGATTTGCATTCATCTGGCTCATACTTTCGCATATTTCTCATACTTGTTGGCCAGATTCTGGGCTTTTTTTTTGGCTTGGATCACGTAGTAATGTGGTACCACACTGAAACTGTCCATTAAACCTGGTTTCGATCAATATTTTAGAGGATAACGCATGTTAGGTCTGGGTTAGGTCTGGGATTTGCTCTCATCAGGCTCATACATTCGCATATTTCTCATACTTGATGGCCAGATCCTGGGCTTTTTCTGGTTTGGATCACGTAGTAATGTGGTACCACACTGAAACTGTCGACTAATGCTGGTCTCGGTCAATATTTTAGAGGATAACGCATGTTAGGTCTAGGTTAGGTCTGGGATTTGCATTCATCTGGCTCATACTTTCGCATATTTCTCATACTTGTTGGCCAGATTCTGGGCTTTTTTTTTGGCTTGGATCACGTAGTAATGTGGTACCACACTGAAACTGTCCATTAAACCTGGTTTCGATCAATATTTTAGAGGATAACGCATGTTAGGTCTGGGTTAGGTCTGGGATTTGCTCTCATCAGGCTCATACATTCGCATATTTCTCATACTTGATGGCCAGATCCTGGGCTTTTTCTGGTATGGATCACGTAGTAATGTGGTACCATACTGAAACAGTCGACTAATCCTGGTCTCGGTCAATACTTTAGAGGATAACGCATGTTAGGTCTAGGTTAGGTCTGGGATTTGCACTCATCAGGCTCATACATTCGCATATTTCTGATACTTGATGGCCAGATTCTTGGCCTTTTATGGTTTAGATCACGTAGTAATGCGGTACCACACTGAAACAGTCCATTAAACCTGGTTCCGATCAATATTTTTGAGGATAACGCATGTTATGGTCTCGGTTAGGTCTAGGATTTGCCCCACATCAGGCTCATGATTTCGCACATTTCTCATAATTGTTGGCCAGATCCTGGGCTTTTTTTGGCTTGGATCAGGTAGTAATGTGGTACCACACTGAAACAGTCGACTAATTCTGGTCTCGGTCAATATTTTAGAGGATAACGCATGTTAGGTCTAGGTTAGGTCTGGGGTTTGCACTCATCAGGCACATACTTTCGCATATTTCTCATACTTGATGGACAGATCCTGGGTTTTTTCTGGTTTGGGTCACGTGGTAATGTGTTACCCCACTGAAACAGTCGACTAATCCTGGTCTCGGTCAATATTTTAGGGGTTAACTCATGTTAGGTCTAGGTGAGGCCTGGGATTTGCCCTCATCAGACTCATACATTCGCATATTTCTCATACTTGATGGCCAGATCCTGGGCTTTTTCTGGTTTGGATCACGTAGTAATGTGGTACCACACTGAAACAGTCGACTAATCCTGGTCTCGGTCAATATTTTAGAGGATAACGCATGTTAGGTCTAGGTTAGGTCTCGGATTTGCACTCATCAGGCTCATACTTTCGCATATTTCTCATACTTGATGGCCAGATTCTGGGCCTTTTTTGGTTTCGATCACGTAGTAATGCGGTACCACCGTGAAAGGGACCATTAAACCTGGTTTCGACCAATATTTTAGAGGCTAACGCATGTTAGGTGTATGTTAGGTCCGGTATTTGCCCTCATCAGGCTCACACATTCGCATTCTTCACATACCTGTTGAACAGATCCAGGGTTTTTTCTGGTTTGGATCACGTGGTAATGTGGTACCACACTGAAACAGTCCACTAAACCTAGTCTGGGTCAACATTTCAAAGGATAACTGACGTTAGGTCTAGGTTAGGTCTGGGATTTGCTCTCATCAGGCTCATACATTCGCATATTTCGCATACTTGATGGCCAGATCCTGGGTTTTTCTGGTTTGGATCACGTAGTAATGTGGTACCACACTGAAACAGTCGACTAATCCTGGTCTCGGTCAATATTTTAGAGGATAACGCATGTTAGGTCTAGGTTAGGTCTCGGATTTGCACTCATCAGGCTCATACTTTCGCATATTTCTCATACTTGATGGCCAGATTCTGGGCTTTTTTTAGTTTGGATCACGCAGTAATGTGGTACCACACTGAAACAGACCATTAAACCTGGTTTCGATCAATATTTTAGAGGATAACGCATGTTAGGTCTGGGTTAGGTCTGGGATTTGCTCTCATCAGGCTCATACATTCGCATATTTCTCATACTTGATGGCCAGATCCTGGGCTTTCTCTGGTTTGGATCACGTAGTAATGTGGTACCACACTGAAACTGTCGACTAATGCTGGTCTCGGTCAATATTTTAGAGGATAACGCATGTTAGGTCTAGGTTAGGTCTGGGATTTGCATTCATCTGGCTCATACTTTCGCATATTTCTCATACTTGTTGGCCAGATTCTGGGCTTTTTTTTTGGCTTGGATCACGTAGTAATGTGGTACCACACTGAAACTGCCCATTAAACCTGGTCTCGATCAATATTTTAGAGGATAACGCATGTTAGGTCTGGGTTAGGTCTGGGATTTGGTCTCATCAGGCTCATACATTCGCATATTTCTCATACTTGTTGGCCAGATTCTGGGCTTTTTTTGGCTTGGATCACGTAGTAATGTGGTACCACACTGAAACTGCCCATTAAACCTGGTCTCGATCAATATTTTAGAGGATAACGCATGTTAGGTCTGGGTTAGGTCTGGGATTTGCCCTCTTCAGTCTCATACCTTCGCATTCATCACATCCTTGTTGGCCAGATCCTGGGTTTTTTCTGGTTTGGATCACATAGTAATGTGGTACCACACTGAAACTGCCCATTAAACCTGGTCTCGATCAATATTTTAGAGGATAACGCATGTTAGGTCTAGGTTAGGGCTGGGATTTGGTCTCATCAGGCTCATACATTCGCATATTTCTCATACTTGTTGGCCAGATTCTGGGCTTTTTTTGGCTTGGATCACGTAGTAATGTGGTACCACACTGAAACTGCCCATTAAACCTGGTCTCGATCAATATTTTAGAGGATAACGCATGTTAGGTCTGGGTTAGGTCTGGGATTTGCCCTCTTCAGTCTCATACCTTCGCATTCATCACATCCTTGTTGGCCAGATCCTGGGCTTTTTCTGGTTTGGATCACGTAGTAATGTGGTACCATACTGAAACAGTCGACTAATCCTGGTCTCGGTCAATATTTTAGAGGATAACGCATGTTAGGTCTAGGTTAGGTCTGGGATTTGCACTCATCAGGCTCATACTTTCGCATATTTCTGATACTTGATGGCCAGATTCTTGGCCTTTTATGGTTTAGATCACGTAGTAATGCGGTACCACACTGAAACTGTCCATTAAACCTGGTTTCGATCAATATTTTTGAGGATAACGCATGTTATGGTCTCGGTTAGGTCTAGGATTTGCCCCTCATCAGGCTCATGATTTCGCACATTTCTCATAATTGTTGTCCAGATCCTGGGCTTTTTTTGGCTTGGATCAGGTAGTAATGTGGTACCACACTGAAACAGTCGACTAATTCTGGTCTCGGTCAATATTTTAGAGGATAACGCATGTTAGGTCTAGGTTAGGTCTGGGGTTTGCACTCATCAGGCACATACTTTCGCATATTTCTCATACTTGATGGACAGATCCTGGGTTTTTTCTGGTTTGGGTCACGTGGTAATGTGTTACCCCACTGAAACAGTCGACTAATCCTGGTCTCGGTCAATATTTTAGGGGTTAACTCATGTTAGGTCTAGGTGAGGCCTGGGATTTGCCCTCATCAGACTCATACATTCGCATATTTCTCATACTTGATGGCCAGATCCTGGGCTTTTTCTGGTTTGGATCACGTTGTAATGTGGTACCACACTGAAACAGTCGACTAATCCTGGTCTCGGTCAATATTTTAGAGGATAACGCATGTTAGGTCTAGGTTAGGTCTCGGATTTGCACTCATCAGGCTCATACTTTCGCATATTTCTCATACTTGATGGCCAGATTCTGGGCTTTTTCTGGTTTGGATCACGTAGTAATGTGGTACCACACTGAAACTGTCGACTAATGCTGGTCTCGGTCAATATTTTAGAGGATAACGCATGTTAGGTCTAGGTTAGGTCTGGGATTTGCATTCATCTGGCTCATACTTTCGCATATTTCTCATACTTGTTGGCCAGATTCTGGGCTTTTTTTTTGGCTTGGATCACGTAGTAATGTGGTACCACACTGAAACTGTCCATTAAACCTGGTTTCGATCAATATTTTAGAGGATAACGCAT
Source organism: Colletes latitarsis (assembly GCF_051014445.1). Taxonomy (NCBI): domain Eukaryota; kingdom Metazoa; phylum Arthropoda; class Insecta; order Hymenoptera; family Colletidae; genus Colletes; species Colletes latitarsis. The sequence goes on from NC_135137.1 coordinate 8,038,152, forward strand.
GTTAGGTCTGGGTTAGGTCTGGGATTTGCTCTCATCAGGCTCATACATTCGCATATTTCTCATACTTGATGGCCAGATCCTGGGCTTTTTCTGGTTTGGATCACGTAGTAATGTGGTACCACACTGAAACTGTCGACTAATGCTGGTCTCGGTCAATATTTTAGAGGATAACGCATGTTAGGTCTAGGTTAGGTCTGGGATTTGCATTCATCTGGCTCATACTTTCGCATATTTCTCATACTTGTTGGCCAGATTCTGGGCTTTTTTTTTGGCTTGGATCACGTAGTAATGTGGTACCACACTGAAACTGTCCATTAAACCTGGTTTCGATCAATATTTTAGAGGATAACGCATGTTAGGTCTGGGTTAGGTCTGGGATTTGCTCTCATCAGGCTCATACATTCGCATATTTCTCATACTTGATGGCCAGATCCTGGGCTTTTTCTGGTATGGATCACGTAGTAATGTGGTACCATACTGAAACAGTCGACTAATCCTGGTCTCGGTCAATATTTTAGAGGATAACGCATGTTAGGTCTGGGTTAGGTCTGGGATTTGCTCTCATCAGGCTCATACATTCGCATATTTCTCATACTTGATGGCCAGATCCTGGGCTTTTTCTGGTTTGGATCACGTAGTAATGTGGTACCACACTGAAACTGTCGACTAATGCTGGTCTCGGTCAATATTTTAGAGGATAACGCATGTTAGGTCTAGGTTAGGTCTGGGATTTGCATTCATCTGGCTCATACTTTCGCATATTTCTCATACTTGTTGGCCAGATTCTGGGCTTTTTTTTTGGCTTGGATCACGTAGTAATGTGGTACCACACTGAAACTGTCCATTAAACCTGGTTTCGATCAATATTTTAGAGGATAACGCATGTTAGGTCTAGGTTAGGTCTGGGTTTGCACTCATCAGGCTCATACTTTCGCATATTTCTCATACTTGATGGCCAGATCCTGGGCTTTTTCTGGTTTGGATCACGGAGTAATGTGGGACCACACTGAAACAGTCGATTAAACCTGGTCTCGGTCAATATTTTAGAGGATAACGCATGTTAGGTCTAGATTAGGACTGGGATTTGCACTCATCAGGCTCATACATTCGCATATTTCTCATACTTGATGGCCAGATTCTGGGCCTTTTTTGGTTTCGATCACGTAGTAATGCGGTACCACCGTGAAAGGGACCATTAAACCTGGTTTCGACCAATATTTTAGAGGCTAACGCATGTTAGGTCTATGTTAGGTCCGGTATTTGCCCTCATCAGGCTCACACATTCACATTCTTCACATACCTGTTGAACAGATCCAGGGTTTTTTCTGGTTTGGATCACGTGGTAATGTGGTACCACACTGAAACAGTCCATTAAACCTAGTCTGGGTCAACATTTCAAAGGATAACTGACGTTAGGTCTGGGATTTGCTCTCATCAGGCTCATACATTCGCATATTTCGCATACTTGATGGCCAGATCCTGGGTTTTTCTGGTTTGGATCACGTAGTAATGTGGTACCACACTGAAACAGTCGACTAATCCTGGTCTCGGTCAATATTTTAGAGGATAACGCATGTTAGGTCTAGGTTAGGTCTCGGATTTGCACTCATCAGGCTCATACTTTCGCATATTTCTCATACTTGATGGCCAGATTCTGGGCTTTTTTTAGTTTGGATCACGCAGTAATGTGGTACCACACTGAAACAGACCATTAAACCTGGTTTCGATCAATATTTTAGAGGATAACGCATGTTAGGTCTGGGTTAGGTCTGGGATTTGCTCTCATCAGGCTCATACATTCGCATATTTCTCATACTTGATGGCCAGATCCTGGGCTTTTTCTGGTTTGGGTCACGTAGTAATGTGGTACCACACTGAAACTGTCGACTAATGCTGGTCTCGGTCAATATTTTAGAGGATAACGCATGTTAGGTCTAGGTTAGGTCTGGGATTTGCATTCATCTGGCTCATACTTTCGCATATTTCTCATACTTGTTGGCCAGATTCTGGGCTTTTTTTTTGGCTTGGATCACGTAGTAATGTGGTACCACACTGAAACTGTCCATTAAACCTGGTTTCGATCAATATTTTAGAGGATAACGCATGTTAGGTCTGGGTTAGGTCTGGGATTTGCTCTCATCAGGCTCATACATTCGCATATTTCTCATACTTGATGGCCAGATCCTGGGCTTTTTCTGGTTTGGATCACGTAGTAATGTGGTACCACACTGAAACTGTCGACTAATGCTGGTCTCGGTCAATATTTTAGAGGATAACGCATGTTAGGTCTAGGTTAGGTCTGGGATTTGCATTCATCTGGCTCATACTTTCGCATATTTCTCATACTTGTTGGCCAGATTCTGGGCTTTTTTTTTGGCTTGGATCACGTAGTAATGTGGTACCACACTGAAACTGTCCATTAAACCTGGTTTCGATCAATATTTTAGAGGATAACGCATGTTAGGTCTGGGTTAGGTCTGGGATTTGCTCTCATCAGGCTCATACATTCGCATATTTCTCATACTTGATGGCCAGATCCTGGGCTTTTTCTGGTATGGATCACGTAGTAATGTGGTACCATACTGAAACAGTCGACTAATCCTGGTCTCGGTCAATACTTTAGAGGATAACGCATGTTAGGTCTAGGTTAGGTCTGGGATTTGCACTCATCAGGCTCATACATTCGCATATTTCTGATACTTGATGGCCAGATTCTTGGCCTTTTATGGTTTAGATCACGTAGTAATGCGGTACCACACTGAAACAGTCCATTAAACCTGGTTCCGATCAATATTTTTGAGGATAACGCATGTTATGGTCTCGGTTAGGTCTAGGATTTGCCCCACATCAGGCTCATGATTTCGCACATTTCTCATAATTGTTGGCCAGATCCTGGGCTTTTTTTGGCTTGGATCAGGTAGTAATGTGGTACCACACTGAAACAGTCGACTAATTCTGGTCTCGGTCAATATTTTAGAGGATAACGCATGTTAGGTCTAGGTTAGGTCTGGGGTTTGCACTCATCAGGCACATACTTTCGCATATTTCTCATACTTGATGGACAGATCCTGGGTTTTTTCTGGTTTGGGTCACGTGGTAATGTGTTACCCCACTGAAACAGTCGACTAATCCAGGTCTCGGTCAATATTTTAGGGGTTAACTCATGTTAGGTCTAGGTGAGGCCTGGGATTTGCCCTCATCAGACTCATACATTCGCATATTTCTCATACTTGATGGCCAGATCCTGGGCTTTTTCTGGTTTGGATCACGTAGTAATGTGGTACCACACTGAAACAGTCGACTAATCCTGGTCTCGGTCAATATTTTAGAGGATAACGCATGTTAGGTCTAGGTTAGGTCTCGGATTTGCACTCATCAGGCTCATACTTTCGCATATTTCTCATACTTGATGGCCAGATTCTGGGCCTTTTTTGGTTTCGATCACGTAGTAATGCGGTACCACCGTGAAAGGGACCATTAAACCTGGTTTCGACCAATATTTTAGAGGCTAACGCATGTTAGGTGTATGTTAGGTCCGGTATTTGCCCTCATCAGGCTCACACATTCGCATTCTTCACATACCTGTTGAACAGATCCAGGGTTTTTTCTGGTTTGGATCACGTGGTAATGTGGTACCACACTGAAACAGTCCACTAAACCTAGTCTGGGTCAACATTTCAAAGGATAACTGACGTTAGGTCTAGGTTAGGTCTGGGATTTGCTCTCATCAGGCTCATACATTCGCATATTTCGCATACTTGATGGCCAGATCCTGGGTTTTTCTGGTTTGGATCACGTAGTAATGTGGTACCACACTGAAACAGTCGACTAATCCTGGTCTCGGTCAATATTTTAGAGGATAACGCATGTTAGGTCTAGGTTAGGTCTCGGATTTGCACTCATCAGGCTCATACTTTCGCATATTTCTCATACTTGATGGCCAGATTCTGGGCTTTTTTTAGTTTGGATCACGCAGTAATGTGGTACCACACTGAAACAGACCATTAAACCTGGTTTCGATCAATATTTTAGAGGATAACGCATGTTAGGTCTGGGTTAGGTCTGGGATTTGCTCTCATCAGGCTCATACATTCGCATATTTCTCATACTTGATGGCCAGATCCTGGGCTTTCTCTGGTTTGGATCACGTAGTAATGTGGTACCACACTGAAACTGTCGACTAATGCTGGTCTCGGTCAATATTTTAGAGGATAACGCATGTTAGGTCTAGGTTAGGTCTGGGATTTGCATTCATCTGGCTCATACTTTCGCATATTTCTCATACTTGTTGGCCAGATTCTGGGCTTTTTTTTTGGCTTGGATCACGTTGTAATGTGGTACCACACTGAAACTGCCCATTAAACCTGGTCTCGATCAATATTTTAGAGGATAACGCATGTTAGGTCTGGGTTAGGTCTGGGATTTGGTCTCATCAGGCTCATACATTCGCATATTTCTCATACTTGTTGGCCAGATTCTGGGCTTTTTTTGGCTTGGATCACGTAGTAATGTGGTACCACACTGAAACTGCCCATTAAACCTGGTCTCGATCAATATTTTAGAGGATAACGCATGTTAGGTCTGGGTTAGGTCTGGGATTTGCCCTCTTCAGTCTCATACCTTCGCATTCATCACATCCTTGTTGGCCAGATCCTGGGTTTTTTCTGGTTTGGATCACATAGTAATGTGGTACCACACTGAAACTGCCCATTAAACCTGGTCTCGATCAATATTTTAGAGGATAACGCATGTTAGGTCTAGGTTAGGGCTGGGATTTGGTCTCATCAGGCTCATACATTCGCATATTTCTCATACTTGTTGGCCAGATTCTGGGCTTTTTTTGGCTTGGATCACGTAGTAATGTGGTACCACACTGAAACTGCCCATTAAACCTGGTCTCGATCAATATTTTAGAGGATAACGCATGTTAGGTCTGGGTTAGGTCTGGGATTTGCCCTCTTCAGTCTCATACCTTCGCATTCATCACATCCTTGTTGGCCAGATCCTGGGCTTTTTCTGGTTTGGATCACGTAGTAATGTGGTACCATACTGAAACAGTCGACTAATCCTGGTCTCGGTCAATATTTTAGAGGATAACGCATGTTAGGTCTAGGTTAGGTCTGGGATTTGCACTCATCAGGCTCATACTTTCGCATATTTCTGATACTTGATGGCCAGATTCTTGGCCTTTTATGGTTTAGATCACGTAGTAATGCGGTACCACACTGAAACTGTCCATTAAACCTGGTTTCGATCAATATTTTTGAGGATAACGCATGTTATGGTCTCGGTTAGGTCTAGGATTTGCCCCTCATCAGGCTCATGATTTCGCACATTTCTCATAATTGTTGGCCAGATCCTGGGCTTTTTTTGGCTTGGATCAGGTAGTAATGTGGTACCACACTGAAACAGTCGACTAATTCTGGTCTCGGTCAATATTTTAGAGGATAACGCATGTTAGGTCTAGGTTAGGTCTGGGGTTTGCACTCATCAGGCACATACTTTCGCATATTTCTCATACTTGATGGACAGATCCTGGGTTTTTTCTGGTTTGGGTCACGTGGTAATGTGTTACCCCACTGAAACAGTCGACTAATCCTGGTCTCGGTCAATATTTTAGGGGTTAACTCATGTTAGGTCTAGGTGAGGCCTGGGATTTGCCCTCATCAGACTCATACATTCGCATATTTCTCATACTTGATGGCCAGATCCTGGGCTTTTTCTGGTTTGGATCACGTTGTAATGTGGTACCACACTGAAACAGTCGACTAATCCTGGTCTCGGTCAATATTTTAGAGGATAACGCATGTTAGGTCTAGGTTAGGTCTCGGATTTGCACTCATCAGGCTCATACTTTCGCATATTTCTCATACTTGATGGCCAGATTCTGGGCTTTTTTTAGTTTGGATCACGCAGTAATGTCGTACCACACTGAAACAGACCATTAAACCTGGTTTCGATCAATATTTTACTGGATAACGCATGTTAGGTCTAGGTTAGGTCTGGGATTTGCACTCATCAGGCTCATACTTTCGCATATTTCTCATACTTGATGGCCAGATCCTGGGCTTTTTCTGGTTTGGATCACGGAGTAATGTGGGACCACACTGAAACAGTCGATTAAACCTGGTCTCGGTCAATATTTTAGAGGATAACGCATGTTAGGTCTAGATTAGGACTGGGATTTGCACTCATCAGGCTCATACATTCGCATATTTCTCATACTTGATGGCCAGATTCTGGGCCTTTTTTGGTTTCGATCACGTAGTAATGCGGTACCACCGTGAAAGGGACCATTAAACCTGGTTTCGACCAATATTTTAGAGGCTAACGCATGTTAGGTCTATGTTAGGTCCGGTATTTGCCCTCATCAGGCTCACACATTCGCATTCTTCACATACCTGTTGAACAGATCCAGGGTTTTTTCTGGTTTGGATCACGTGGTAATGTGGTACCACACTGAAACAGTCCATTAAACCTAGTCTGGGTCAACATTTCAAAGGATAACTGACGTTAGGTCTAGGTTAGGTCTGGGATTTGCTCTCATCAGGCTCATACATTCGCATATTTCGCATACTTGATGGCCAGATCCTGGGTTTTTCTGGTTTGGATCACGTAGTAATGTGGTACCACACTGAAACAGTCGACTAATCCTGGTCTCGGTCAATATTTTAGAGGATAACGCATGTTGGGTCTAGGTTAGGTCTCGGATTTGCACTCATCAGGCTCATACTTTCGCATATTTCTCATACTTGATGGCCAGATTCTGGGCTTTTTTTAGTTTGGATCACGCAGTAATGTGGTACCACACTGAAACAGACCATTAAACCTGGTTTCGATCAATATTTTAGAGGATAACGCATGTTAGGTCTGGGTTAGGTCTGGGATTTGCTCTCATCAGGCTCATACATTCGCATATTTCTCATACTTGATGGCCAGATCCTGGGCTTTTTCTGGTTTGGATCACGTAGTAATGTGGTACCACACTGAAACTGTCGACTAATGCTGGTCTCGGTCAATATTTTAGAGGATAACGCATGTTAGGTCTAGGTTAGGTCTGGGATTTGCATTCATCTGGCTCATACTTTCGCATATTTCTCATACTTGTTGGCCAGATTCTGGGCTTTTTTTTTGGCTTGGATCACGTAGTAATGTGGTACCACACTGAAACTGTCCATTAAACCTGGTTTCGATCAATATTTTAGAGGATAACGCATGTTAGGTCTGGGTTAGGTCTGGGATTTGCTCTCATCAGGCTCATACATTCGCATATTTCTCATACTTGATGGCCAGATCCTGGGCTTTTTCTGGTTTGGATCACGTAGTAATGTGGTACCACACTGAAACTGTCGACTAATGCTGGTCTCGGTCAATATTTTAGAGGATAACGCATGTTAGGTCTAGGTTAGGTCTGGGATTTGCATTCATCTGGCTCATACTTTCGCATATTTCTCATACTTGTTGGCCAGATTCTGGGCTTTTTTTTTGGCTTGGATCACGTAGTAATGTGGTACCACACTGAAACTGTCCATTAAACCTGGTTTCGATCAATATTTTAGAGGATAACGCATGTTAGGTCTGGGTTAGGTCTGGGATTTGCTCTCATCAGGCTCATACATTCGCATATTTCTCATACTTGATGGCCAGATCCTGGGCTTTTTCTGGTATGGATCACGTAGTAATGTGGTACCATACTGAAACAGTCGACTAATCCTGGTCTCGGTCAATATTTTAGAGGATAACGCATGTTAGGTCTGGGTTAGGTCTGGGATTTGCTCTCATCAGGCTCATACATTCGCATATTTCTCATACTTGATGGCCAGATCCTGGGCTTTTTCTGGTTTGGATCACGTAGTAATGTGGTACCACACTGAAACTGTCGACTAATGCTGGTCTCGGTCAATATTTTAGAGGATAACGCATGTTAGGTCTAGGTTAGGTCTGGGATTTGCATTCATCTGGCTCATACTTTCGCATATTTCTCATACTTGTTGGCCAGATTCTGGGCTTTTTTTTTGGCTTGGATCACGTAGTAATGTGGTACCACACTGAAACTGTCCATTAAACCTGGTTTCGATCAATATTTTAGAGGATAACGCATGTTAGGTCTAGGTTAGGTCTGGGTTTGCACTCATCAGGCTCATACTTTCGCATATTTCTCATACTTGATGGCCAGATCCTGGGCTTTTTCTGGTTTGGATCACGGAGTAATGTGGGACCACACTGAAACAGTGGATTAAACCTGGTCTCGGTCAATATTTTAGAGGATAACGCATGTTAGGTCTAGATTAGGACTGGGATTTGCACTCATCAGGCTCATACATTCGCATATTTCTCATACTTGATGGCCAGATTCTGGGCCTTTTTTGGTTTCGATCACGTAGTAATGCGGTACCACCGTGAAAGGGACCATTAAACCTGGTTTCGACCAATATTTTAGAGGCTAACGCATGTTAGGTCTATGTTAGGTCCGGTATTTGCCCTCATCAGGCTCACACATTCACATTCTTCACATACCTGTTGAACAGATCCAGGGTTTTTTCTGGTTTGGATCACGTGGTAATGTGGTACCACACTGAAACAGTCCATTAAACCTAGTCTGGGTCAACATTTCAAAGGATAACTGACGTTAGGTCTGGGATTTGCTCTCATCAGGCTCATACATTCGCATATTTCGCATACTTGATGGCCAGATCCTGGGTTTTTCTGGTTTGGATCACGTAGTAATGTGGTACCACACTGAAACAGTCGACTAATCCTGGTCTCGGTCAATATTTTAGAGGATAACGCATGTTAGGTCTAGGTTAGGTCTCGGATTTGCACTCATCAGGCTCATACTTTCGCATATTTCTCATACTTGATGGCCAGATTCTGGGCTTTTTTTAGTTTGGATCACGCAGTAATGTGGTACCACACTGAAACAGACCATTAAACCTGGTTTCGATCAATATTTTAGAGGATAACGCATGTTAGGTCTGGGTTAGGTCTGGGATTTGCTCTCATCAGGCTCATACATTCGCATATTTCTCATACTTGATGGCCAGATCCTGGGCTTTTTCTGGTTTGGATCACGTAGTAATGTGGTACCACACTGAAACTGTCGACTAATGCTGGTCTCGGTCAATATTTTAGAGGATAACGCATGTTAGGTCTAGGTTAGGTCTGGGATTTGCATTCATCTGGCTCATACTTTCGCATATTTCTCATACTTGTTGGCCAGATTCTGGGCTTTTTTTTTGGCTTGGATCACGTAGTAATGTGGTACCACACTGAAACTGTCCATTAAACCTGGTTTCGATCAATATTTTAGAGGATAACGCATGTTAGGTCTGGGTTAGGTCTGGGATTTGCTCTCATCAGGCTCATACATTCGCATATTTCTCATACTTGATGGCCAGATCCTGGGCTTTTTCTGGTTTGGATCACGTAGTAATGTGGTACCACACTGAAACTGTCGACTAATGCTGGTCTCGGTCAATATTTTAGAGGATAACGCATGTTAGGTCTAGGTTAGGTCTGGGATTTGCATTCATCTGGCTCATACTTTCGCATATTTCTCATACTTGTTGGCCAGATTCTGGGCTTTTTTTTTGGCTTGGATCACGTAGTAATGTGGTACCACACTGAAACTGTCCATTAAACCTGGTTTCGATCAATATTTTAGAGGATAACGCATGTTAGGTCTGGGTTAGGTCTGGGATTTGCTCTCATCAGGCTCATACATTCGCATATTTCTCATACTTGATGGCCAGATCCTGGGCTTTTTCTGGTTTGGATCACGTAGTAATGTGGTACCACACTGAAACAGTCGACTAATCCTGGTCTCGGTCAATACTTTAGAGGATAACGCATGTTAGGTCTAGGTTAGGTCTGGGATTTGCACTCATCAGGCTCATACATTCGCATATTTCTGATACTTGATGGCCAGATTCTTGGCCTTTTATGGTTTAGATCACGTAGTAATGCGGTACCACACTGAAACAGTCCATTAAACCTGGTTCCGATCAATATTTTTGAGGATAACGCATGTTATGGTCTCGGTTAGGTCTAGGATTTGCCCCACATCAGGCTCATGATTTCGCACATTTCTCATAATTGTTGGCCAGATCCTGGGCTTTTTTTGGCTTGGATCAGGTAGTAATGTGGTACCACACTGAAACAGTCGACTAATTCTGGTCTCGGTCAATATTTTAGAGGATAACGCATGTTAGGTCTAGGTTAGGTCTGGGGTTTGCACTCATCAGGCACATACTTTCGCATATTTCTCATACTTGATGGACAGATCCTGGGTTTTTTCTGGTTTGGGTCACGTGGTAATGTGTTACCCCACTGAAACAGTCGACTAATCCTGGTCTCGGTCAATATTTTAGGGGTTAACTCATGTTAGGTCTAGGTGAGGCCTGGGATTTGCCCTCATCAGACTCATACATTCGCATATTTCTCATACTTGATGGCCAGATCCTGGGCTTTTTCTGGTTTGGATCACGTAGTAATGTGGTACCACACTGAAACAGTCGACTAATCCTGGTCTCGGTCAATATTTTAGAGGATAACGCATGTTAGGTCTAGGTTAGGTCTCGGATTTGCACTCATCAGGCTCATACTTTCGCATATTTCTCATACTTGATGGCCAGATTCTGGGCCTTTTTTGGTTTCGATCACGTAGTAATGCGGTACCACCGTGAAAGGGACCATTAAACCTGGTTTCGACCAATATTTTAGAGGCTAACGCATGTTAGGTGTATGTTAGGTCCGGTATTTGCCCTCATCAGGCTCACACATTCGCATTCTTCACATACCTGTTGAACAGATCCAGGGTTTTTTCTGGTTTGGATCACGTGGTAATGTGGTACCACACTGAAACAGTCCATTAAACCTAGTCTGGGTCAACATTTCAAAGGATAACTGACGTTAGGTCTAGGTTAGGTCTGGGATTTGCTCTCATCAGGCTCATACATTCGCATATTTCGCATACTTGATGGCCAGATCCTGGGTTTTTCTGGTTTGGATCACGTAGTAATGTGGTACCACACTGAAACAGTCGACTAATCCTGGTCTCGGTCAATATTTTAGAGGATAACGCATGTTAGGTCTAGGTTAGGTCTCGGATTTGCACTCATCAGGCTCATACTTTCGCATATTTCTCATACTTGATGGCCAGATTCTGGGCTTTTTTTAGTTTGGATCACGCAGTAATGTGGTACCACACTGAAACAGACCATTAAACCTGGTTTCGATCAATATTTTAGAGGATAACGCATGTTAGGTCTGGGTTAGGTCTGGGATTTGCTCTCATCAGGCTCATACATTCGCATATTTCTCATACTTGATGGCCAGATCCTGGGCTTTTTCTGGTTTGGATCACGTAGTAATGTGGTACCACACTGAAACTGTCGACTAATGCTGGTCTCGGTCAATATTTTAGAGGATAACGCATGTTAGGTCTAGGTTAGGTCTGCGATTTGCATTCATCTGGCTCATACTTTCGCATATTTCTCATACTTGTTGGCCAGATTCTGGGCTTTTTTTTTGGCTTGGATCACGTAGTAATGTGGTACCACACTGAAACTGTCCATTAAACCTGGTTTCGATCAATATTTTAGAGGATAACGCATGTTAGGTCTGGGTTAGGTCTGGGATTTGCTCTCATCAGGCTCATACATTCGCATATTTCTCATACTTGATGGCCAGATCCTGGGCTTTTTCTGGTTTGGATCACGTAGTAATGTGGTACCACACTGAAACTGTCGACTAATGCTGGTCTCGGTCAATATTTTAGAGGATAACGCATGTTAGGTCTAGGTTAGGTCTGGGATTTGCATTCATCTGGCTCATACTTTCGCATATTTCTCATACTTGTTGGCCAGATTCTGGGCTTTTTTTTTGGCTTGGATCACGTAGTGATGTGGTACCACACTGAAACTGTCCATTAAACCTGGTTTCGATCAATATTTTAGAGGATAACGCATGTTAGGTCTGGGTTAGGTCTGGGATTTGCTCTCATCAGGCTCATACATTCGCATATTTCTCATACTTGATGGCCAGATCCTGGGCTTTTTCTGGTTTGGATCACGTAGTAATGTGGTACCACACTGAAACTGTCGACTAATGCTGGTCTCGGTCAATATTTTAGAGGATAACGCATGTTAGGTCTAGGTTAGGTCTGGGATTTGCATTCATCTGGCTCATACTTTCGCATATTTCTCATACTTGTTGGCCAGATTCTGGGCTTTTTTTTTGGCTTGGATCACGTAGTAATGTGGTACCACACTGAAACTGTCCATTAAACCTGGTTTCGATCAATATTTTAGAGGATAACGCATGTTAGGTCTGGGTTAGGTCTGGGATTTGCTCTCATCAGGCTCATACATTCGCATATTTCTCATACTTGATGGCCAGATCCTGGGCTTTTTCTGGTTTGGATCACGTAGTAATGTGGTACCACACTGAAACAGTCGACTAATCCTGGTCTCGGTCAATACTTTAGAGGATAACGCATGTTAGGTCTAGGTTAGGTCTGGGATTTGCACTCATCAGGCTCATACATTCGCATATTTCTGATACTTGATGGCCAGATTCTTGGCCTTTTATGGTTTAGATCACGTAGTAATGCGGTACCACACTGAAACAGTCCATTAAACCTGGTTCCGATCAATATTTTTGAGGATAACGCATGTTATGGTCTCGGTTAGGTCTAGGATTTGCCCCACATCAGGCTCATGATTTCGCACATTTCTCATAATTGTTGGCCAGATCCTGGGCTTTTTTTGGCTTGGATCAGGTAGTAATGTGGTACCACACTGAAACAGTCGACTAATTCTGGTCTCGGTCAATATTTTAGAGGATAACGCATGTTAGGTCTAGGTTAGGTCTGGGGTTTGCACTCATCAGGCACATACTTTCGCATATTTCTCATACTTGATGGACAGATCCTGGGTTTTTTCTGGTTTGGGTCACGTGGTAATGTGTTACCCCACTGAAACAGTCGACTAATCCTGGTCTCGGTCAATATTTTAGGGGTTAACTCATGTTAGGTCTAGGTGAGGCCTGGGATTTGCCCTCATCAGACTCATACATTCGCATATTTCTCATACTTGATGGCCAGATCCTGGGCTTTTTCTGGTTTGGATCACGTAGTAATGTGGTACCACACTGAAACAGTCGACTAATCCTGGTCTCGGTCAATATTTTAGAGGATAACGCATGTTAGGTCTAGGTTAGGTCTCGGATTTGCACTCATCAGGCTCATACTTTCGCATATTTCTCATACTTGATGGCCAGATTCTGGGCCTTTTTTGGTTTCGATCACGTAGTAATGCGGTACCACCGTGAAAGGGACCATTAAACCTGGTTTCGACCAATATTTTAGAGGCTAACGCATGTTAGGTGTATGTTAGGTCCGGTATTTGCCCTCATCAGGCTCACACATTCGCATTCTTCACATACCTGTTGAACAGATCCAGGGTTTTTTCTGGTTTGGATCACGTGGTAATGTGGTACCACACTGAAACAGTCCATTAAACCTAGTCTGGGTCAACATTTCAAAGGATAACTGACGTTAGGTCTAGGTTAGGTCTGGGATTTGCTCTCATCAGGCTCATACATTCGCATATTTCGCATACTTGATGGCCAGATCCTGGGTTTTTCTGGTTTGGATCACGTAGTAATGTGGTACCACACTGAAACAGTCGACTAATCCTGGTCTCGGTCAATATTTTAGAGGATAACGCATGTTAGGTCTAGGTTAGGTCTCGGATTTGCACTCATCAGGCTCATACTTTCGCATATTTCTCATACTTGATGGCCAGATTCTGGGCTTTTTTTAGTTTGGATCACGCAGTAATGTGGTACCACACTGAAACAGACCATTAAACCTGGTTTCGATCAATATTTTAGAGGATAACGCATGTTAGGTCTGGGTTAGGTCTGGGATTTGCTCTCATCAGGCTCATACATTCGCATATTTCTCATACTTGATGGCCAGATCCTGGGCTTTTTCTGGTTTGGATCACGTAGTAATGTGGTACCACACTGAAACTGTCGACTAATGCTGGTCTCGGTCAATATTTTAGAGGATAACGCATGTTAGGTCTAGGTTAGGTCTGGGATTTGCATTCATCTGGCTCATACTTTCGCATATTTCTCATACTTGTTGGCCAGATTCTGGGCTTTTTTTTTGGCTTGGATCACGTAGTAATGTGGTACCACACTGAAACTGTCCATTAAACCTGGTTTCGATCAATATTTTAGAGGATAACGCATGTTAGGTCTGGGTTAGGTCTGGGATTTGCTCTCATCAGGCTCATACATTCGCATATTTCTCATACTTGATGGCCAGATCCTGGGCTTTTTCTGGTTTGGATCACGTAGTAATGTGGTACCACACTGAAACTGTCGACTAATGCTGGTCTCGGTCAATATTTTAGAGGATAACGCATGTTAGGTCTAGGTTAGGTCTGGGATTTGCATTCATCTGGCTCATACTTTCGCATATTTCTCATACTTGTTGGCCAGATTCTGGGCTTTTTTTTTGGCTTGGATCACGTAGTAATGTGGTACCACACTGAAACTGTCCATTAAACCTGATTTCGATCAATATTTTAGAGGATAACGCATGTTAGGTCTGGGTTAGGTCTGGGATTTGCTCTCATCAGGCTCATACATTCGCATATTTCTCATACTTGATGGCCAGATCCTGGGCTTTTTCTGGTATGGATCACGTAGTAATGTGGTACCATACTGAAACAGTCGACTAATCCTGGTCTCGGTCAATACTTTAGAGGATAACGCATGTTAGGTCTAGGTTAGGTCTGGGATTTGCACTCATCAGGCTCATACATTCGCATATTTCTGATACTTGATGGCCAGATTCTTGGCCTTTTATGGTTTAGATCACGTAGTAATGCGGTACCACACTGAAACAGTCCATTAAACCTGGTTCCGATCAATATTTTTGAGGATAACGCATGTTATGGTCTCGGTTAGGTCTAGGATTTGCCCCTCATCAGGCTCATGATTTCGCATATTTCTCATACTTATTGGCCAGATCCTGGGCTTTTTTTGGCTTGGATCAGGTAGTAATGTGGTACCACACTGAAACAGTCGACTAATCCTGGTCTCGGTCAATATTTTAGAGGATAACGCATGTTAGGTCTAGGTTAGGTCTGGGATTTGCACTCATCAGGCACATACTTTCGCATATTTCTCATACATGATGGCCAGATCCTGGGCTTTTTCTGGTTTGGATCACGTAGTAATGTGGGACCACACTGAAACAGTCGATTAAACCTGGTCTCGATCAATATTTTAGAGGATAACGCATGTCAGGTCTATGTTAGGTCTGGGATTTGCTCTCATCAGGCTCATACTATCGCATATCTCTCATACTTGTTGGCCAGATCCTGGGCTTTTACTGGTTTGGTTCACGTAGTAATGTGGGACCACACTGAAACAATCGATTAAACCTGGTCTCGATCAATATTTTAGAGGATAACGCATGTTAGGTCTGGGTTAGGTCTGGGATTTGCCCTCTTCAGTCTCATACTTTCGCATTCTTCACATCCTTGTTGGCCAGATCCTGGGTTTTTTCTGATTTGGATCACATAGTAATGTGGTACCACACTGAAACAGTCGACTAAACCCGGTCACGATCAATATTTTAGACGATAACGCATGTTAGGTCTAGGTTAGGGCTGGGATTTGCTCCCATCAGGCTCATACT
Organism: Colletes latitarsis; assembly: GCF_051014445.1. Lineage (NCBI taxonomy): Eukaryota > Metazoa > Arthropoda > Insecta > Hymenoptera > Colletidae > Colletes > Colletes latitarsis. The sequence continues at coordinate 8,053,873 of NC_135137.1, forward strand.
TTCGCATATTTCAGATACTTGATGGCCAGATTCTGGGCTTTTTTTCTGGTTTGGATCACATAGTAATGTGGTACCACACTGAAACTGTCCATTAAACCTGGTTTCGATCAATATTTTAGAGGATAACGCATGTTAGGTCTGGGTTAGGTCTGGGATTTGCTCTCATCAGGCTCATACATTCGCATATTTCTCATACTTGATGGCCAGATCCTGGGCTTTTTCTGGTTTGGATCACGTAGTAATGTGGTACCATACTGAAACAGTCGACTAATCCTGGTCTCGGTCAATATTTTAGAGGATAACGCATGTTAGGTCTAGGTTAGGTCTGGGATTTGCACTCATCAGGCTCATACTTTCGCATATTTCTGATACTTGATGGCCAGATTCTTGGCCTTTTATGGTTTAGATCACGTAGTAATGCGGTACCACACTGAAACAGTCCATTAAACCTGGTTCCGATCAATATTTTTGAGGATAACGCATGTTATGGTCTCGGTTAGGTCTAGGATTTGCCCCTCATCAGGCTCATGATTTCGCATATTTCTCATAATTGTTGGCCAGATCCTGGGCTTTTTTTGGCTTGGATCAGGTAGTAATGTGGTACCACACTGAAACAGTCGACTAATCCTGGTCTCGGTCAATATTTTAGAGGATAACGCATGTTAGGTCTAGGTTAGGTCTGGGATTTGCACTCATCAGGCACATACTTTCGCATATTTCTCATACTTGATGGCCAGATCCAGGGTTTTTTCTGGTTTGGGTCACGTGGTAATGTGTTACCCCACTGAAACAGTCGACTAATCCTGGTCTCGGTCAATATTTTAGAGGATAACGCATGTTAGGTCTGGGTTAGGTCTGGGATTTGCCCTCTTCAGTCTCATACTTTCGCATTCATCACATCCTTGTTGGCCAGATCCTGGGTTTTTTCTGGTTTGGGTCACATAGTAATGTGGTACCACACTGAAACAGTCGACTAAACCTGGTCACGATCAATATTTTAGAGGATAACGCATGTTAGGTCTAGGTTAGGGCTGGGATTCGGTCTCATCAGGCTCATAGATTCGCATATTTCTCATACTTGTTGGCCAGATTCTGGGCTGTTTTAGGCTTGGATCACGTAGTAATGTGGGACCACACTGAAACAGTCGACTAAACGTGGTCACGATCAATATTTTAGAGGATAACGCATGTTAGGTCTAGGTTAGGGCTGGGATTTGGTCTCATCAGGCTCATACATTCGCATACTTCTCATTCTTGTTGGCCAGATTCTGGGCTTTTTTTGGCTTGGATCACGTAGTAATGTGGTACCACACTGAAACTGTCCATTAAACCTGGTTTCGATCAATATTTTAGAGGATAACGCATGTTAGGTCTGGGTTAGGTCTGGGATTTGCTCTCATCAGGCTCATACATTCGCATATTTCTCATACTTGATTGCCAGATCCTGGGCTTTTTCTGGTTTGGATCACGTAGTAATGTGGTACCACACTGAAACTGTCGCCTAATGCTGGTCTCGGTCAATATTTTAGAGGATAACGCATGTTAGGTCTAGGTTAGGTCTGGGATTTGCATTCATCTGGCTCATACTTTCGCATATTTCTCATACTTGTTGGCCAGATTCTGGGCTTTTTTTGGCTTGGATCACGTAGTAATGTGGTACCACACTGAAACTGTCCATTAAACCTGGATTCCATCAATATTTTAGGGGATAACGCATGTTAGGTCTAGGTTAGGGCTGGGATTTGGTCTCATCAGGCTCATACATTCGCATATTTCTCATACTTGTTGGCCAGATTCTGGGCTTTTTTTGGCTTGGATCACGTACTAATGTGGTACCACACTGAAACTGCCCATTAAACCTGGTTTCGGTGAATATTTTAGAGGATAACGCATGTTAGGTCTGGGTTAGGTCTGGGATTTGCTCTCATCAGGCTCATGCATTCGCATATTTCTCATACTTGATGGCCAGATCCTGGGCTTTTTCTGGTTTGGATCACGTAGTAATGTGGTACCATACTGAAACAGTCGACTAATCCTGGTCTCGGTCAATATTTTAGAGGATAACGCATGTTAGGTCTAGGTTAGGTCTGGGATTTGCACTCATCAGGCTCATACTTTCGCATATTTCTGATACTTGATGGCCAGATTCTTGGCCTTTTATGGTTTAGATCACGTAGTAATGCGGTACCACACTGAAACAGTCCATTAAACCTGGTTTCGATCAATATTTTTGAGGATAACGCATGTTATGGTCTCGGTTAGGTCTAGGATTTGCCCCTCATCAGGCTCATGATTTCGCATATTTCTCATAATTGTTGGCCAGATCCTGGGCTTTTTTTGGCTTGGATCAGGTAGTAATGTGGTACCACACTGAAACAGTCGACTAAACCTGGTCACGATCAATATTTTAGAGGATAACGCATGTTAGGTCTAGGTTAGGGCTGGGATTTGGTCTCATCAGGCTCATACATTCGCATATTTCTCATACTTGTTGGCCAGATTCTGGGCTTTTTTTGGCTTGGATCACGTAGTAATGTGGTACCACACTGAAACTGTCCATTAAACCTGGTCTCGATCAATATTTTAGAGGATAACGCATGTTAGGTCTGGGTTAGGTCTGGGATTTGCCCACTTCAGTCTCATACTTTCGCATTCTTCACATCCTCGTTGGCCAGATCCTGGGTTTTTTCTGGTTTGGGTCACATAGTAATGTGGTACCACACTGAAACAGTCGACTAAACCTGGTCACGATCAATATTTTAGAGGATAACGCATGTTAGGTCTAGGTTAGGGCTGGGATTTGGTCTCATCAGGCTCATACATTCGCATATTTCTCATACTTGTTGGCCAGATTCTGGGCTGTTTTAGGCTTGGATCACGTAGTAATGTGGAACCACACTGAAACAGTCGACTAAACGTGGTCACGATCAATATTTTAGAGGATAACGCATGTTAGGTCTAGGTTAGGGCTGGGATTTGGTCTCATCAGGCTCATACATTCGCATACTTCTCATTCTTGTTGGCCAGATTCTGGGCTTTTTTTGGCTTGGATCACGTAGTAATGTGGTACCACACTGAAACTGTCCATTAAACCTGGTTTCGATCAATATTTTAGAGGATAACGCATGTTAGGTCTGGGTTAGGTCTGGGATTTGCTCTCATCAGGCTCATACATTCGCATATTTCTCATACTTGATTGCCAGATCCTGGGCTTTTTCTGGTTTGGATCACGTAGTAATGTGGTACCACACTGAAACTGTCGACTAATGCTGGTCTCGGTCAATATTTTAGAGGATAACGCATGTTAGGTCTAGGTTAGGTCTGGGATTTGCATTCATCTGGCTCATACTTTCGCATATTTCTCATACTTGTTGGCCAGATTCTGGGCTTTTTTTGGCTTGGATCACGTAGTAATGTGGTACCACACTGAAACTGTCCATTAAACCTGGTTTCCATCAATATTTTAGAGGATAACGCATGTTAGGTCTGGGTTAGGTCTGGGATTTGCCCTCATCAGGCTCATACATTCGCATATTTCGCATACTTGATGGCCAGATCCTGGGCTTTTTCTGGTTTGGATCACGTAGTAATGTGGTACCACACTGAAACAGTCGACTAATCCTGGTCTCGGCCAATATTTTAGAGGATAACGCATGTCAGGTCTAGGTTAGGTCTGGGATTTGCACTCATCAGGCTCATACTTTCGCATATTTCTCATACTTGTTGGCCAGATTCTGGGCTGTTTTAGGCTTGGATCACGTAGTAATGTGGGACCACACTGAAACAGTCGATTAAACCTGGTCTCGATCAATATCTTAGAGGATAACGCATGTTAGGTCTGGGTTAGGTCTGGGATTTGCCCTCTTCAGTCTCATACCTTCGCATTCATCACATCCTTGTTGGCCAGATCCTGGGTTTTTTCTGGATTGGATCACATAGTAATGTGGTACCACACTGAAACAGTCGACTAAACGTGGTCACGATCAATATTTTAGAGGATAACGCATGTTAGGTCTAGGTTAGGGCTGGGATTTGGTCTCATCAGGCTCATACATTCGCATATTTCTCATACTTGTTGGCCAGATTCTGGGCTTTTTTTGGCTTGGATCACGTACTAATGTGGTACCACACTGAAACTGCCCATTAAACCTGGTTTCGGTCAATATTTTAGAGGATAACGCATGTTAGGTCTGGGTTAGGTCTGGGATTTGCTCTCATCAGGCTCATGCATTCGCATATTTCTCATACTTGATGGCCAGATCCTGGGCTTTTTCTGGTTTGGATCACGTAGTAATGTGGTACCATACTGAAACAGTCGACTAATCCTGGTCTCGGTCAATATTTTAGAGGATAACGCATGTTAGGTCTAGGTTAGGTCTGGGATTTGCACTCATCAGGCTCATACTTTCGCATATTTCTGATACTTGATGGCCAGATTCTTGGCCTTTTATGGTTTAGATCACGTAGTAATGCGGTACCACACTGAAACAGTCCATTAAACCTGGTTTCGATCAATATTTTTGAGGATAACGCATGTTATGGTCTCGGTTAGGTCTAGGATTTGCCCCTCATCAGGCTCATGATTTCGCATATTTCTCATAATTGTTGGCCAGATCCTGGGCTTTTTTTGGCTTGGATCAGGTAGTAATGTGGTACCACACTGAAACAGTCGACTAAACCTGGTCACGATCAATATTTTAGAGGATAACGCATGTTAGGTCTAGGTTAGGGCTGGGATTTGGTCTCATCAGGCTCATACATTCGCATATTTCTCATACTTGTTGGCCAGATTCTGGGCTTTTTTTGGCTTGGATCACGTAGTAATGTGGTACCACACTGAAACTGTCCATTAAACCTGGTCTCGATCAATATTTTAGAGGATAACGCATGTTAGGTCTGGGTTAGGTCTGGGATTTGCCCTCTTCAGTCTCATACTTTCGCATTCTTCACATCCTCGTTGGCCAGATCCTGGGTTTTTTCTGGTTTGGATCACATAGTAATGTGGTACCACACTGAAACAGTCGACTAAACCTGGTCACGATCAATATTTTAGAGGATAACGCATGTTAGGTCTAGGTTAGGGCTGGGATTTGGTCTCATCAGGCTCATACATTCGCATATTTCTCATACTTGTTGGCCAGATTCTGGGCTGTTTTAGGCTTGGATCACGTAGTAATGTGGGACCACACTGAAACAGTCGACTAAACGTGGTCACGATCAATATTTTAGAGGATAACGCATGTTAGGTCTAGGTTAGGGCTGGGATTTGGTCTCATCAGGCTCATACATTCGCATACTTCTCATTCTTGTTGGCCAGATTCTGGGCTTTTTTTGGCTTGGATCACGTAGTAATGTGGTACCACACTGAAACTGTCCATTAAACCTGGTTTCGATCAATATTTTAGAGGATAACGCATGTTAGGTCTGGGTTAGGTCTGGGATTTGCTCTCATCAGGCTCATACATTCGCATATTTCTCATACTTGATTGCCAGATCCTGGGCTTTTTCTGGTTTGGATCACGTAGTAATGTGGTACCACACTGAAACTGTCGACTAATGCTGGTCTCGGTCAATATTTTAGAGGATAACGCATGTTAGGTCTAGGTTAGGTCTGGGATTTGCATTCATCTGGCTCATACTTTCGCATATTTCTCGTACTTGTTGGCCAGATTCTGGGCTTTTTTTGGCTTGGATCACGTAGTAATGTGGTACCACACTGAAACTGTCCATTAAACCTGGTTTCCATCAATATTTTAGAGGATAACGCATGTTAGGTCTGGGTTAGGTCTGGGATTTGCTCTCATCAGGCTCATACATTCGCATATTTCGCATACTTGATGGCCAGATCCTGGGCTTTTTCTGGTTTGGATCACGTAGTAATGTGGTACCACACTGAAACAGTCGACTAATCCTGGTCTCGGCCAATATTTTAGAGGATAACGCATGTCAGGTCTAGGTTAGGTCTGGGATTTGCACTCATCAGGCTCATACTTTCGCATATTTCTCATACTTGTTGGCCAGATTCTGGGCTGTTTTAGGCTTGGATCACGTAGTAATGTGGGACCACACTGAAACAGTCGATTAAACCTGGTCTCGATCAATATCTTAGAGGATAACGCATGTTAGGTCTGGGTTAGGTCTGGGATTTGCCCTCTTCAGTCTCATACCTTCGCATTCATCACATCCTTGTTGGCCAGATCCTGGGTTTTTTCTGGATTGGATCACATAGTAATGTGGTACCACACTGAAACAGTCGACTAAACGTGGTCACGATCAATATTTTAGAGGATAACGCATGTTAGGTCTAGGTTAGGGCTGGGATTTGGTCTCATCAGGCTCATACATTCGCATATTTCTCATACTTGTTGGCCAGATTCTGGGCTTTTTTTGGCTTGGATCACGTACTAATGTGGTACCACACTGAAACTGCCCATTAAACCTGGTTTCGGTCAATATTTTAGAGGATAACGCATGTTAGGTCTGGGTTAGGTCTGGGATTTGCTCTCATCAGGCTCATGCATTCGCATATTTCTCATACTTGATGGCCAGATCCTGGGCTTTTTCTGGTTTGGATCACGTAGTAATGTGGTACCATACTGAAACAGTCGACTAATCCTGGTCTCGGTCAATATTTTAGAGGATAACGCATGTTAGGTCTAGGTTAGGTCTGGGATTTGCACTCATCAGGCTCATACTTTCGCATATTTCTGATACTTGATGGCCAGATTCTTGGCCTTTTATGGTTTAGATCACGTAGTAATGCGGTACCACACTGAAACAGTCCATTAAACCTGGTTTCGATCAATATTTTTGAGGATAACGCATGTTATGATCTCGGTTAGGTCTAGGATTTGCCCCTCATCAGGCTCATGATTTCGCATATTTCTCATAATTGTTGGCCAGATCCTGGGCTTTTTTTGGCTTGGATCAGGTAGTAATGTGGTACCACACTGAAACAGTCGACTAAACCTGGTCACGATCAATATTTTAGAGGATAACGCATGTTAGGTCTAGGTTAGGGCTGGGATTTGGTCTCATCAGGCTCATACATTCGCATATTTCTCATACTTGTTGGCCAGATTCTGGGCTTTTTTTGGCTTGGATCACGTAGTAATGTGGTACCACACTGAAACTGTCCATTAAACCTGGTCTCGATCAATATTTTAGAGGATAACGCATGTTAGGTCTGGGTTAGGTCTGGGATTTGCCCTCTTCAGTCTCATACTTTCGCATTCTTCACATCCTCGTTGGCCAGATCCTGGGTTTTTTCTGGTTTGGATCACATAGTAATGTGGTACCACACTGAAACAGTCGACTAAACCTGGTCACGATCAATATTTTAGAGGATAACGCATGTTAGGTCTAGGTTAGGGCTGGGATTTGGTCTCATCAGGCTCATACATTCGCATATTTCTCATACTTGTTGGCCAGATTCTGGGCTGTTTTAGGCTTGGATCACGTAGTAATGTGGGACCACACTGAAACAGTCGACTAAACGTGGTCACGATCAATATTTTAGAGGATAACGCATGTTAGGTCTAGGTTAGGGCTGGGATTTGGTCTCATCAGGCTCATACATTCGCATACTTCTCATTCTTGTTGGCCAGATTCTGGGCTTTTTTTGGCTTGGATCACGTAGTAATGTGGTACCACACTGAAACTGTCCATTAAACCTGGTTTCGATCAATATTTTAGAGGATAACGCATGTTAGGTCTGGGTTAGGTCTGGGATTTGCTCTCATCAGGCTCATACATTCGCATATTTCTCATACTTGATTGCCAGATCCTGGGCTTTTTCTGGTTTGGATCACGTAGTAATGTGGTAGCATACTGAAACAGTCGACTAATCCTGGTCTCGGTCAATATTTTAGAGGATAACGCATGTTAGGTCTAGGTTAGGTCTGGGATTTGCACTCATCAGGCTCATACTTTCGCATATTTCTGATACTTGATGGCCAGATTCTTGGCCTTTTATGGTTTAGATCACGTAGTAATGCGGTACCACACTGAAACAGTCCATTAAACCTGGTTTCGATCAATATTTCTGAGGATACCGCATGTTATGGTCTCGGTTAGGTCTAGGATTTGCCCCTCATCAGGCTCATGATTTCGCATATTTCTCATAATTGTTGGCCAGATCCTGGGCTTTTTTTGGCTTGGATCAGGTAGTAATGTGGTACCACACTGAAACAGTCGACTAATCCTGGTCTCGGTCAATATTTTAGAGGATAACGCATGTTAGGTCTAGGTTAGGTCTGGGATTTGCACTCATCAGGCACATACTTTCGCATATTTCTCATACTTGATGGCCAGATCCTGGGTTTTTTCTGGTTTGGGTCACGTGGTAATGTGTTACCTCACTGAAACAGTCGACTAATCCTGGTCTCGGTCAATATTTTAGGGGTTAACGCATGTTAGGTCTAGGTTAGGTCTCGGATTTGCACTCATCAGGCTCATACTTTCGCATATTTCACATACTTGATGGCCAGATTCTGGGCTTTTTTTAGTTTGGATCACGCAGTAATGTGGTACCACACTGAAACAGTCCACTAAACCTAGTCTGGGTCAACATTTCAAAGGATAACTCACGTTAGGTCTAGGTTTGGTCTGGGATTTGCTCTCATCAGGCTCATACATTCGCATATTTCGCATACTTGATGGCCAGATCCTGGGCTTTTTCTGGTTTGGATCACGTAGTAATGTGGTACCACACTGAAACAGTCGACTAATCCTGGTCTCGGCCAATATTTTAGAGGATAACGCATGTTAGGTCTAAGTTAGGTCTGGGATTTGCACTCATCAGGCTCATACTTTCACATATTTCTGATACTTGATGGCCAGATTCTTGGCCTTTTATGGTTTAGATCACGTAGTAATGCGGTACCACACTGAAACAGTCCATTAAACCTGGTTCCGATCAATATTTTTGAGGATAACGCATGTTATGGTCTCGGTTAGGTCTAGGATTTTCCCCTCATCAGGCTCATGATTTCGCATATTTCTCATACTTGTTGGCCAGATCCTGGGCTTTTTTTGGCTTGGATCAGGTAGTAATGTGGTACCACACTGAAACAGTCGACTAATCCTGGTCTCGGTCAATAGTTTAGAGGATAACGCATGTTAGGTCTAGGTTAGGTCTGGGATTTGCACTCATCAGGCACATACTTTCGCATATTTCTCATAGTTGATGGCCAGATCCTGGGCTTTTTCTGGTTTGGATCACGTAGTAATGTGATACCACACTGAAACTGTCCATTAAACCTGGTTTCGATCAATATTTTAGAGGATAACGCATGTTAGGTCTATGTCAGGTCTGGGATTTGCTCTCATCAGGCTCATACTGTCGCATATTTCTCATACTTGATGGCCAGATCCTGGGCTTTTACTGGTTTGGTTCACGTAGTAATGTGGGACCACACTGAAACAATCGATTAAACCTGGTCTCGATCAATATTTTAGAGGATAACGCATGTTAAGTCTAGATTAGGTCTGGGATTTGCACTCATCAGGCTCATACTTTCGCATATTTCTCATACTTGATGGCCAGATTCTGGGCCTTTTTTGGTTTCGATCACGTAGTAATACGGTACCACCGTGAAAGAGACCATTAAACCTGGTTTCGACCAATATTTTCGAGGCTAACGCATGTTAGGTCTATGTTAGGTCCGGTATTTGCCCTCATCAGGCTCACACTTTCGCATTCTTCACATACCTGTTGAACAGATCCAGGGTTTTTTCTGGTTTGGATCACGTGGTAATGTGGTACCACACTGAAACAGTCCATTAAACCTAGTCTGGGTCAACATTTCAAAGGATAACTCACGTTAGGTCTAGGTTAGGTCTGGGATTTGCTCTCATCAGGCTCATACATTCGCATATTTCGCATACTTGATGGCCAGATCCTGGGCTTTTTCTGGTTTGGATCACGTAGTAATGTGGTACCACACTGAAACAGTCGACTAATCCTGGTCTCGGCCAGTATTTTAGAGGATAACGCATGTTAGGTCTAGGTTAGGTCTGGGATTTGCACTCATCAGGCTCATACTTTCGCATATTTCTCATACTTGTTGGCCAGATTCTGGGCTTTTTTTGGCTTGGATCACGTAGTAATGTGGGACCACACTGAAACAGTCGATTAAACCTGGTCTCGATCAATATTTTAGAGGATAACGCATGTTAGGTCTGGGTTAGGTCTGGGATTTGCCCTCTTGAGTCTCATACTTTCGCATTCATCACATCCTTGTTGGCCAGATCCTGGGTTTTTTCTGGTTTGGATCACATAGTAATGTGGTACCACACTGAAACAGTCGACTAAACCTGGTCACGATCAATATTATAGAGGATAACGCATGTTAGGTCTAGGTTAGGGCTGGGATTTGGTCTCATCAGGCTCATACATTCGCATATTTCTCATACTTGTTGGCCAGATTCTGGGTTTTTTCTGGTTTGGATCACATAGTAATGTGGTACCACACTGAAACAGTCGACTAAACCTGGTCACGATCAATATTTTAGAGGATAACGCATGTTAGGTCTAGGTTAGGGCTGGGATTTGGTCTCATCAGGCTCATACAATCGCGCATTTCTCATACTTGATGGCCATATCCTGGGCGTTTTTGTGGTTTGGATCACGTAGTAATGTGGTACCACACTGAAACTGTCGACTAATGCTGGTCTCGGTCAATATTTTAGAGGATAACGAATGTTAGGTCTAGGTTAGGTCTGGGATTTGCATTCATCTGGCTCATACTTTCGCATATTTCTCATGCTTGTTGGCCAGATTCTGGGTTTTTTTTGGCTTGGATCACGTAGTAATGTGGTACCACACTGAAACTGTCCATTAATCCTGGTTTCGATCAATATTTTAGAGGATAACGCATGTTAGGTCTGGGTTAGGTCTGGGATTTGCTCTCATCAGGCTCATACATTCGCATATTTCGCATACTTGATGGCCAGATCCTGGGCTTTTTCTGGTTTGGATCACGTAGTAATGTGGTTCCACACTGAAACAGTCGACTAATCCTGGTCTCGGCCAATATTTTAGAGGATAACGCATGTTAGGTCTAGGTTAGGTCTGGGATTTGCACTCATCAGGCTCATACTTTCGCATATTTCTCATACTTGTTGGCCAGATTCTGGGCTTTTTTAGGCTTGGATCACGTAGTAATGTGGGACCACACTGAAACAGTCGATTAAACCTGGTCTCGATCAATATTTTAGAGGATAACGCATGTTAGGTCTGGGTTAGGTCTGGGATTTGCCCTCTTCAGTCTCATACCTTCGCATTCATCACATCCTTGTTGGCCAGATACCTGGGTTTTTTCTGGTTTGGATCACATAGTAATGTGGTACCACACTGAAGCAGTCGACTAAACGTGGTCACGATCAATATTTTAGAGGATAACGCATGTTAGGTCTAGGTTAGGGCTGGGATTTGGTTTCATCAGGCTCATACATTCGCATACTTCTCATTCTTGTTGGCCAGATTCTGGGCTTTTTTTGGCTTGGATCACGTAGTAATGTGGTACCACACTGAAACTGTCCATTAAACCTGGTTTCGATCAATATTTTAGAGGATAACGCATGTTAGGTCTGGGTTAGGTCTGGGATTTGCTCTCATCAGGCTCATACATTCGCATATTTCTCATACTTGATTGCCAGATCCTGGGCTTTTTCTGGTTTGGATCACGTAGTAATGTGGTAGCATACTGAAACAGTCGACTAATCCTGGTCTCGGTCAATATTTTAGAGGATAACGCATGTTAGGTCTAGGTTAGGTCTGGGATTTGCACTCATCAGGCTCATACTTTCGCATATTTCTGATACTTGATGGCCAGATTCTTGGCCTTTTATGGTTTAGATCACGTAGTAATGCGGTACCACACTGAAACAGTCCATTAAACCTGGTTTCGATCAATATTTCTGAGGATACCGCATGTTATGGTCTCGGTTAGGTCTAGGATTTGCCCCTCATCAGGCTCATGATTTCGCATATTTCTCATAATTGTTGGCCAGATCCTGGGCTTTTTTTGGCTTGGATCAGGTAGTAATGTGGTACCACACTGAAACAGTCGACTAATCCTGGTCTCGGTCAATATTTTAGAGGATAACGAATGTTAGGTCTAGGTTAGGTCTGGGATTTGCATTCATCTGGCTCTTACTTTCGCATATTTCTCATGCTTGTTGGCCAGATTCTGGGTTTTTTTTGGCTTGGATCACGTAGTAATGTGGTACCACACTGAAACTGTCCATTAATCCTGGTTTCGATCAATATTTTAGAGGATAACGCATGTTAGGTCTGGGTTAGGTCTGGGATTTGCTCTCATCAGGCTCATACATTCGCATATTTCGCATACTTGATGGCCAGATCCTGGGCTTTTTCTGGTTTGGATCACGTAGTAATGTGGTTCCACACTGAAACAGTCGACTAATCCTGGTCTCGGCCAATATTTTAGAGGATAACGCATGTTAGGTCTAGGTTAGGTCTGGGATTTGCACTCATCAGGCACATACTTTCGCATATTTCTCATAGTTGATGACCAGATCCTGGGCTTTTTCTGGTTTGGATCACGTAGTAATGTGATACCACACTGAAACTGTCCATTAAACCTGGTTTCGATCAATATTTTAGAGGATAACGCATGTTAGGTCTATGTCAGGTCTGGGATTTGCTCTCATCAGGCTCATACTTTCGCATTCTTCACATCCTTGTTGGCCAGATCCTGGGTTTTTTCTGGTTTGATCACATAGTAATGTGGTACCTCACTGAAACAGTCGACTAAACCTGGTCACGATCAATATTTTAGACGATAACGCATGTTAGGTCTAGGTTAGGGCTGGGATTTGCTCCCATCAGGCTCATACTTTCGCATATTTCTGATACTTGATAGCCAGATTCTGGGCTTTTTTTTTTGGCTTGGATCACGTAGTAATGTGGTACCACACTGAAACTGTCCATTAAACCTGGTTTCGATCAATATTTTAGAGGATAACGCATGTTAGGTCTGGGTTAGGTCTGGGATTTGCTCTCATCAGGCTCATACATTCGCATATTTCTCATACTTGATGGCCAGATCCTGGGCTTTTTCTGGTTTGGATCACGTAGTAATGTGGTACCATACTGAAACAGTCGACTAATCCTGGTCTCGGACAATATTTTAGAGGATAACGCATGTTAGGTCTAGGTTAGGTCTGGGATTTGCACTCATCAGGCTCATACTTTCGCATATTTCTGATACTTGATGGCCAGATTCTTGGCCTTTTATGGTTTAGATCACGTAGTAATGCGGTACCACACTGAAACAGTCCATTAAACCTGGTTCCGATCAATATTTTTGAGGATAACGCATGTTATGGTCTCGGTTAGGTCTAGGATTTGCCCCTCATCAGGCTCATGATTTCGCATATTTCTCATAATTGTTGGCCAGATCCTGGGCTTTTTTTGGCTTGGATCAGGTAGTAATGTGGTACCACACTGAAACAGTCGACTAATCCTGGTCTCGGTCAATATTTTAGAGGATAACGCATGTTAGGTCTAGGTTAGGTCTGGGATTTGCACTCATCAGGCACATACTTTCGCATATTTCTCATACTTGATGGCCAGATCCTGGGTTTTTTCTGGTTTGGGTCACGTGGTAATGTGTTACCCCACTGAAACAGTCGACTAATCCTGGTCTCGGTCAATATTTTAGGGGTTAACTCATGTTAGGTCTAGGTTAGGCCTGGGATTTGCCCTCATCAGACTCATACATTCGCATATTTCTCATACTTGATGGCCAGATCCTGGGCTTTTTCTGGTTTGGATCACGTAGTAATGTGGTACCCCACTGAAACAGTCGACTAATCCTGGTCTCGGTCAATATTTTAGAGAATAACGCATGTTAGGTCTAGGTTAGGTCTCGGATTTGCACTCATCAGGCACATACTTTCGCATATTTCTCATACTTGATGGCCAGATTCTAGGCTTTTTTTAGTTTGGATCACGCAGTAATGTGGTACCACACTGAAACAGACCATTAAACCTGGTTTCGATCAATATTTTAGAGGATAACGCATGTTAGGTCTAGGTTAGGTCTGGGATTTGCACTCATCAGGCTCATACTTTCGCATATTTCTCATACTTGATGGCCAGATCCTGGCCTTTTTCTGGTTTGGATCACGGAGTAATGTGGGACCACACTGAAACAGTCGACTAATCCTGGTCTCGGTCAATATTTTAGAGGATAACGCATGTTAGGTCTGGGTTAGGTCTGGGATTTGCCCTCTTCAGTCTCATACCTTCGCATTCATCACATCCTTGTTGGCCAGATCCTGGGTTTTTTCTGGTTTGGATCACATAGTAATGTGGTACCACACTGAAACAGTCGACTAAACGTGGTCACGATCAATATTTTAGAGGTTAACGCATGTTAGGTCTAGGTTAGGGCTGGGATTTGGTCTCATCAGGCTCATACATTCGCATATTTCTCATTCTTGTTGGCCAGATTCTGGGCTTTTTTTGGCTTGGATCACGTAGTAATGTGGTACCACACTGAAACTGTCCATTAAACCTGGTTTCGATCAATATTTTAGAGGATAACGCATGTTAGGTCTGGGTTAGGTCTGGGATTTGCTCTCATCAGGCTCATACATTCGCATATTTCTCATACTTGATTGCCAGATCCTGGGCTTTTTCTGGTTTGGATCACGAAGTAATGTGGTACCATACTGAAACAGTCGACTAATCCTGGTCTCGGTCAATATTTTAGAGGATAACGCATGTTAGGTCTAGGTTAGGTCTGGGATTTGCACTCATCAGGCTCATACTTTCGCATATTTCTGATACTTGATGGCCAGATTCTTGGCCTTTTATGGTTTAGATCACGTAGTAATGCGGTACCACACTGAAACAGTCCATTAAACCTGGTTTCGATCAATATTTCTGAGGATACCGCATGTTATGGTCTCGGTTAGGTCTAGGATTTGCCCCTCATCAGGCTCATGATTTCGCATATTTCTCATAATTGTTGGCCAGATCCTGGGCTTTTTTTGGCTTGGATCAGGTAGTAATGTGGTACCACACTGAAACAGTCGACTAATCCTGGTCTCGGTCAATATTTTAGAGGATAACGCATGTTAGGTCTAGGTTAGGTCTGGGATTTGCACTCATCAGGCACATACTTTAGCATATTTCTCATACTTGATGGCCAGATCCTGGGTTTTTTCTGGTTTGGGTCACGTGGTAATGTGTTACCCCACTGAAACAGTCGACTAATCCTGGTCTCGGTCAATATTTTAGGGGTTAACGCATGCTAGGTCTAGGTTAGGTCTCGGATTTGCACTCATCAGGCTCATACTTTCGCATATTTCACATACTTGATGGCCAGATTCTGGGCTTTTTTTAGTTTGGATCACGCAGTAATGTGGTACCACACTGAAACAGTCCATTAAACCTAGTCTGGGTCAACATTTCAAAGGATAACTCACGTTAGGTCTAGGTTAGGTCTGGGATTTGCTCTCATCAGGCTCATACATTCGCATATTTCGCATACTTGATGGCCAGATCCTGGGCTTTTTCTGGTTTGGATCACGTAGTAATGTGGTACCACACTGAAACAGTCGACTAATCCTGGTCTCGGCCAATATTTTAGAGGATAACGCATGTTAGGTCTAGGTTAGGTCTGGGATTTGCACTCATCAGGCTCATACTTTCGCATATTTCTGATACTTGATGGCCAGATTCTTGGCCTTTTATGGTTTAGATCACGTAGTAATGCGGTACCACACTGAAACAGTCCATTAAACCTGGTTTCGATCAATATTTTAGAGGATAACGCATGTTAGGTCTGGGTTAGGTCTGGGATTTGCACTCTTCAGTCTCATACTTTCGCATTCATCACATCCTTGGCCAG
Source organism: Colletes latitarsis (assembly GCF_051014445.1). Taxonomy (NCBI): domain Eukaryota; kingdom Metazoa; phylum Arthropoda; class Insecta; order Hymenoptera; family Colletidae; genus Colletes; species Colletes latitarsis. The sequence goes on from NC_135137.1 coordinate 8,069,763, forward strand.
ATCCTGGGTTTTTTCTGGTTTGGATCACATAGTAATATGGTACCACACTGAAACAGTCGACTAAACCTGGTCACGATCAATATTTTAGAGGATAACGCATGTTATGGTCTCGGTTAGGTCTAGGATTTTCCCCTCATCAGGCTCATGATTTCGCATATTTCTCATACTTGTTGGCCAGATCCTGGGCTTTTACTGGTTTGGTTCACGTAGTAATGTGGGACCACACTGAAACAATCGATTAAACCTGGTTTCGATCAATATTTTAGAGGATAACGCATGTTAGGTCTATGTCAGGTCTGGGATTTGCTCTCATCAGGCTCATACTGTCGCATATTTCTCATACTTGATGGCCAGATCCTGGGCTTTTACTGGTTTGGTTCACGTAGTAATGTGGGACCACACTGAAACAATCGATTAAACCTGGTTTCGATCAATATTTTAGAGGATAACGCATGTTAGGTCTATGTCAGGTCTGGGATTTGCTCTCATCAGGCTCATACTTTCGCATTCTTCACATCCTTGTTGGCCGGATCCTGGGTTTTTTCTGGTTTGATCACATAGTAATGTGGTACCTCACTGAAACAGTCGACTAAACCTGGTCACGATCAATATTTTAGACGATAACGCATGTTAGGTCTAGGTTAGGGCTGGGATTTGCTCCCATCAGGCTCATACTTTCGCATATTTCTAATACTTGATGGCCAGATTCTGGGCTTTTTTTTTTGGCTTGGATCACGTAGTAATGTGGTACCACACTGAAACTGTCCATTAAACCTGGTTTCGATCAATATTTTAGAGGATAACGCATGTTAGGTCTGGGTTAGGTCTGGGATTTGCTCTCATCAGGCTCATACATTCGCATATTTCTCATACTTGATGGCCAGATCCTGGGCTTTTTCTGGTTTGGATCACGTAGTAATGTGGTACCATACTGAAACAGTCGACTAATCCTGGTCTCGGTCAATATTTTAGAGGATAACGCATGTTAGGTCTAGGTTAGGTCTGGGATTTGCACTCATCAGGCACATACTTTCGCATATTTCTCATACTTGATGGCCAGATCCTGGGTTTTTTCTGGTTTGGGTCACGTGGTAATGTGTTACCCCACTGAAACAGTCGACTAATCCTGGTCTCGGTCAATATTTTAGGGATTAACTCATGTTAGGTCTAGGTTAGGCCTGGGATTTGCCCTCATCAGACTCATACATTCGCATATTTCTCATACTTGATGGCCAGATCCTGGGCTTTTTCTGGTTTGGATCACGTAGTAATGTGGTACCACACTGAAACAGTCGACTAATCCTGGTCTCGGTCAATATTTTAGAGAATAACGCATGTTAGGTCTAGGTTAGGTCTCGGATTTGCACTCATCAGGCACATACTTTCGCATATTTCTCATACTTGATGGCCAGATTCTAGGCTTTTTTTAGTTTGGATCACGCAGTAATGTGGTACCACACTGAAACAGACCATTAAACCTGGTTTCGATCAATATTTTAGAGGATAACGCATGTTAGGTCTAGGTTAGGTCTGGGATTTGCACTCATCAGGCTCATACTTTCGCATATTTCTCATACTTGATGGCCAGATCCTGGCCTTTTTCTGGTTTGGATCACGGAGTAATGTGGGACCACACTGAAACAGTCGACTAATCCTGGTCTCGGTCAATATTTTAGAGGATAACGCATGTTAGGTCTGGGTTAGGTCTGGGATTTGCCCTCTTCAGTCTCATACCTTCGCATTCATCACATCCTTGTTGGCCAGATCCTGGGTTTTTTCTGGTTTGGATCACATAGTAATGTGGTACCACACTGAAACAGTCGACTAAACGTGGTCACGATCAATATTTTAGAGGTTAACGCATGTTAGGTCTAGGTTAGGGCTGGGATTTGGTCTCATCAGGCTCATACATTCGCATATTTCTGATACTTGATTGCCAGATCCTGGGCTTTGGATCACGAAGTAATGTGGTACCATACTGAAACAGTCGACTAATCCTGGTCTCGGTCAATATTTAAGAGGATAACGCATGTTAGGTCTAGGTTAGGTCTGGGATTTGCACTCATCAGGCTCATACTTTCGCATATTTCTGATACTTGATGGCCAGATTCTTGGCCTTTTATGGTTTAGATCACGTAGTAATGCGGTACCACACTGAAACAGTCCATTAAACCTGGTTTCGATCAATATTTCTGAGGATACCGCATGTTATGGTCTCGGTTAGGTCTAGGATTTGCCCCTCATCAGGCTCATGATTTCGCATATTTCTCATAATTGTTGGCCAGATCCTGGGCTTTTTTTGGCTTGGATCAGGTAGTAATGTGGTACCACACTGAAACAGTCGACTAATCCTGGTCTCGGTCAATATTTTAGAGGATAACGCATGTTAGGTCTAGGTTAGGTCTGGGATTTGCACTCATCAGGCACATACTTTAGCATATTTCTCATACTTGATGGCCAGATCCTGGGTTTTTTCTGGTTTGGGTCACGTGGTAATGTGTTACCCCACTGAAACAGTCGACTAATCCTGGTCTCGGTCAATATTTTAGGGGTTAACGCATGTTAGGTCTAGGTTAGGTCTCGGATTTGCACTCATCAGGCTCATACTTTCGCATATTTCACATACTTGATGGCCAGATTCTGGGCTTTTTTTAGTTTGGATCACGCAGTAATGTGGTACCACACTGAAACAGTCCATTAAACCTAGTCTGGGTCAACATTTCAAAGGATAACTCACGTTAGGTCTAGGTTAGGTCTGGGATTTGCTCTCATCAGGCTCATACATTCGCATATTTCGCATACTTGATGGCCAGATCCTGGGCTTTTTCTGGTTTGGATCACGTAGTAATGTGGTACCACACTGAAACAGTCGACTAATCCTGGTCTCGGCCAATATTTTAGAGGATAACGCATGTTAGGTCTAGGTTAGGTCTGGGATTTGCACTCATCAGGCTCATACTTTCGCATATTTCTGATACTTGATGGCCAGATTCTTGGCCTTTTATGGTTTAGATCACGTAGTAATGCGGTACCACACTGAAACAGTCCATTAAACCTGGTTTCGATCAATATTTTAGAGGATAACGCATGTTAGGTCTGGGTTAGGTCTGGGATTTGCACTCTTCAGTCTCATACTTTCGCATTCATCACATCCTTGGCCAGATCCTGGGTTTTTTCTGGTTTGGATCACATAGTAATATGGTACCACACTGAAACAGTCGACTAAACCTGGTCACGATCAATATTTTAGAGGATAACGCATGTTATGGTCTCGGTTAGGTCTAGGATTTTCCCCTCATCAGGCTCATGATTTCGCATATTTCTCATACTTGTTGGCCAGATCCTGGGCTTTTTTTGGCTTGGATCAGGTAGTAATGTGGTACCACACTGAAACAGTCGACTAATCCTGGTCTCGGTCAATATTTTATAGGATAACGCATGTTAGGTCTAGGTTAGGTCTGGGATTTGCACTCATCAGGCACATACTTTCGCATATTTCTCATAGTTGATGGCCAGATCCTGGGCTTTTTCTGGTTTGGATCACGTAGTAATGTGATACCACACTGAAACTGTCCATTAAACCTGGTTTCGATCAATATTTTAGAGGATAACGCATGTTAGGTCTATGTCAGGTCTGGGATTTGCTCTCATCAGGCTCATACTGTCGCATATTTCTCATACTTGATGGCCAGATCCTGGGCTTTTACTGGTTTGGTTCACGTAGTAATGTGGGACCACACTGAAACAATCGATTAAACCTGGTTTCGATCAATATTTTAGAGGATAACGCATGTTAGGTCTATGTCAGGTCTGGGATTTGCTCTCATCAGGCTCATACTTTCGCATTCTTCACATCCTTGTTGGCCGGATCCTGGGTTTTTTATGGTTTGATCACATAGTAATGTGGTACCTCACTGAAACAGTCGACTAAACCTGGTCACGATCAATATTTTAGACGATAACGCATGTTAGGTCTAGGTTAGGGCTGGGATTTGCTCCCATCAGGCTCATACTTTCGCATATTTCTGATACTTGATGGCCAGATTCTGGGCTTTTTTTTTTGGCTTGGATCACGTAGTAATGTGGTACCACACTGAAACTGTCCATTAAACCTGGTTTCGATCAATATTTTAGAGGATAACGCATGTTAGGTCTGGGTTAGGTCTGGGATTTGCTCTCATCAGGCTCATACATTCGCATATTTCTCATACTTGATGGCCAGATCCTGGGCTTTTTCTGGTTTGGATCACGTAGTAATGTGGTACCATACTGAAACAGTCGACTAATCCTGGTCTCGGTCAATATTTTAGAGGATAACGCATGTTAGGTCTAGGTTAGGTCTGGGATTTGCACTCATCAGGCACATACTTTCGCATATTTCTCATACTTGATGGCCAGATCCTGGGTTTTTTCTGGTTTGGGTCACGTGGTAATGTGTTACCCCACTGAAACAGTCGACTAATCCTGGTCTCGGTCAATATTTTAGGGATTAACTCATGTTAGGTCTAGGTTAGGCCTGGGATTTGCCCTCATCAGACTCATACATTCGCATATTTCTCATACTTGATGGCCAGATCCTGGGCTTTTTCTGGTTTGGATCACGTAGTAATGTGGTACCACACTGAAACAGTCGACTAATCCTGGTCTCGGTCAATATTTTAGAGAATAACGCATGTTAGGTCTAGGTTAGGTCTCGGATTTGCACTCATCAGGCTCATACTTTCGCATATTTCTGATACTTGATGGCCAGATTCTTGGCCTTTTATGGTTTAGATCACGTAGTAATGCGGTACCACACTGAAACAGTCCATTAAACCTGGTTTCGATCAATATTTTAGAGGATAACGCATGTTAGGTCTGGGTTAGGTCTGGGATTTGCACTCTTCAGTCTCATACTTTCGCATTCATCACATCCTTGGCCAGATCCTGGGTTTTTTCTGGTTTGGATCACATAGTAATATGGTACCACACTGAAACAGTCGACTAAACCTGGTCACGATCAATATTTTAGAGGATAACGCATGTTATGGTCTCGGTTAGGTCTAGGATTTTCCCCTCATCAGGCTCATGATTTCGCATATTTCTCATACTTGTTGGCCAGATCCTGGGCTTTTTTTGGCTTGGATCAGGTAGTAATGTGGTACCACACTGAAACAGTCGACTAATCCTGGTCTCGGTCAATATTTTATAGGATAACGCATGTTAGGTCTAGGTTAGGTCTGGGATTTGCACCCATCAGGCACATACTTTCGCATATTTCTCATAGTTGATGGCCAGATCCTGGGCTTTTTCTGGTTTGGATCACGTAGTAATGTGATACCACACTGAAACTGTCCATTAAACCTGGTTTCGATCAATATTTTAGAGGATAACGCATGTTAGGTCTATGTCAGGTCTGGGATTTGCTCTCATCAGGCTCATACTGTCGCATATTTCTCATACTTGATGGCCAGATCCTGGGCTTTTACTGGTTTGGTTCACGTAGTAATGTGGGACCACACTGAAACAATCGATTAAACCTGGTTTCGATCAATATTTTAGAGGATAACGCATGTTAGGTCTATGTCAGGTCTGGGATTTGCTCTCATCAGGCTCATACTTTCGCATTCTTCACATCCTTGTTGGCCGGATCCTGGGTTTTTTCTGGTTTGATCACATAGTAATGTGGTACCTCACTGAAACAGTCGACTAAACCTGGTCACGATCAATATTTTAGACGATAACGCATGTTAGGTCTAGGTTAGGGCTGGGATTTGCTCCCATCAGGCTCATACTTTCGCATATTTCTGATACTTGATGGCCAGATTCTGGGCTTTTTTTTTTGGCTTGGATCACGTAGTAATGTGGTACCACACTGAAACTGTCCATTAAACCTGGTTTCGATCAATATTTTAGAGGATAACGCATGTTAGGTCTGGGTTAGGTCTGGGATTTGCTCTCATCAGGCTCATACATTCGCATATTTCTCATACTTGATGGCCAGATCCTGGGCTTTTTCTGGTTTGGATCACGTAGTAATGTGGTACCATACTGAAACAGTCGACTAATCCTGGTCTCGGTCAATATTTTAGAGGATAACGCATGTTAGGTCTAGGTTAGGTCTGGGATTAGCACTCATCAGGCACATACTTTCGCATATTTCTCATACTTGATGGCCAGATCCTGGGTTTTTTCTGGTTTGGGTCACGTGGTAATGTGTTACCCCACTGAAACAGTCGACTAATCCTGGTCTCGGTCAATATTTTAGGGATTAACTCATGTTAGGTCTAGGTTAGGCCTGGGATTTGCCCTCATCAGACTCATACATTCGCATATTTCTCATACTTGATGGCCAGATCCTGGGCTTTTTCTGGTTTGGATCACGTAGTAATGTGGTACCACACTGAAACAGTCGACTAATCCTGGTCTCGGTCAATATTTTAGAGAATAACGCATGTTAGGTCTAGGTTAGGTCTCGGATTTGCACTCATCAGGCACATACTTTCGCATATTTCTCATACTTGATGGCCAGATTCTAGGCTTTTTTTAGTTTGGATCACGCAGTAATGTGGTACCACACTGAAACAGACCATTAAACCTGGTTTCGATCAATATTTTAGAGGATAACGCATGTTAGGTCTAGGTTAGGTCTGGGATTTGCACTCATCAGGCTCATACTTTCGCATATTTCTCATACTTGATGGCCAGATCCTGGCCTTTTTCTGGTTTGGATCACGGAGTAATGTGGGACCACACTGAAACAGTCGACTAATCCTGGTCTCGGTCAATATTTTAGAGGATAACGCATGTTAGGTCTGGGTTAGGTCTGGGATTTGCCCTCTTCAGTCTCATACCTTCGCATTCATCACATCCTTGTTGGCCAGATCCTGGGTTTTTTCTGGTTTGGATCACATAGTAATGTGGTACCACACTGAAACAGTCGACTAAACGTGGTCACGATCAATATTTTAGAGGTTAACGCATGTTAGGTCTAGGTTAGGGCTGGGATTTGGTCTCATCAGGCTCATACATTCGCATATTTCTCATTCTTGTTGGCCAGATTCTGGGCTTTTTTTGGCTTGGATCACGTAGTAATGTGGTACCACACTGAAACTGTCCATTAAACCTGGTTTCGATCAATATTTTAGAGGATAACGCATGTTAGGTCTGGGTTAGGTCTGGGATTTGCTCTCATCAGGCTCATACATTCGCATATTTCTGATACTTGATGGCCAGATTCTTGGCCTTTTATAGTTTAGATCACGTAGTAATGCGGTACCACACTGAAACAGTCCATTAAACCTGGTTTCGATCAATATTTCTGAGGATACCGCATGTTATGGTCTCGGTTAGGTCTAGGATTTGCCCCTCATATTTCTCATAATTGTTGGCCAGATCCTGGGCTTTTTTTGGCTTGGATCAGGTAGTAATGTGGTACCACACTGAAACAGTCGACTAATCCTGGTCTCGGTCAATATTTTAGAGGATAACGCATGTTAGGTCTAGGTTAGGTCTGGGATTTGCACTCATCAGGCACATACTTTAGCATATTTCTCATACTTGATGGCCAGATCCTGGGTTTTTTCTGGTTTGGGTCACGTGGTAATGTGTTACCCCACTGAAACAGTCGACTAATCCTGGTCTCGGTCAATATTTTAGGGGTTAACGCATGTTAGGTCTAGGTTAGGTCTCGGATTTGCACTCATCAGGCTCATACTTTCGCATATTTCACATACTTGATGGCCAGATTCTGGGCTTTTTTTAGTTTGGATCACGCAGTAATGTGGTACCACACTGAAACAGTCCATTAAACCTAGTCTGGGTCAACATTTCAAAGGATAACTCACGTTAGGTCTAGGTTAGGTCTGGGATTTGCTCTCATCAGGCTCATACATTCGCATATTTCGCATACTTGATGGCCAGATCCTGGGCTTTTTCTGGTTTGGATCACGTAGTAATGTGGTACCACACTGAAACAGTCGACTAATCCTGGTCTCGGCCAATATTTTAGAGGATAACGCATGTTAGGTCTAGGTTAGGTCTGGGATTTGCACTCATCAGGCTCATACTTTCGCATATTTCTGATACTTGATGGCCAGATTCTTGGCCTTTTATGGTTTAGATCACGTAGTAATGCGGTACCACACTGAAACAGTCCATTAAACCTGGTTTCGATCAATATTTTAGAGGATAACGCATGTTAGGTCTGGGTTAGGTCTGGGATTTGCACTCTTCAGTCTCATACTTTCGCATTCATCACATCCTTGGCCACATCCTGGGTTTTTTCTGGTTTGGATCACATAGTAATATGGTACCACACTGAAACAGTCGACTAAACCTGGTCACGATCAATATTTTAGAGGATAACGCATGTTATGGTCTCGGTTAGGTCTAGGATTTTCCCCTCATCAGGCTCATGATTTCGCATATTTCTCATACTTGTTGGCCAGATCCTGGGCTTTTTTTGGCTTGGATCAGGTAGTAATGTGGTACCACACTGAAACAGTCGACTAATCCTGGTCTCGGTCAATATTTTATAGGATAACGCATGTTAGGTCTAGGTTAGGTCTGGGATTTGCACTCATCAGGCACATACTTTCGCATATTTCTCATAGTTGATGGCCAGATCCTGGGCTTTTTCTGGTTTGGATCACGTAGTAATGTGATACCACACTGAAACTGTCCATTAAACCTGGTTTCGATCAATATTTTAGAGGATAACGCATGTTAGGTCTATGTCAGGTCTGGGATTTGCTCTCATCAGGCTCATACTGTCGCATATTTCTCATACTTGATGGCCAGATCCTGGGCTTTTACTGGTTTGGTTCACGTAGTAATGTGGGACCACACTGAAACAATCGATTAAACCTGGTTTCGATCAATATTTTAGAGGATAACGCATGTTAGGTCTATGTCAGGTCTGGGATTTGCTCTCATCAGGCTCATACTTTCGCATATTTCTCATACTTGATGGCCAGATTCTGGGCCTTTTTTGGTTTCGATCACGTAGTAATGCGGTACCACCGTGAAAGAGACCATTAAACCTGGTTTCGACCAATATTTTAGAGGCTAACGCATGTTAGGTCTATGTTAGGTCCGGTATTTGCCCTCATCAGGCTCACACTTTCGCATTCTTCACATACCTGTTGAACAGATCCAGGGTTTTTTCTGGTTTGGATCACGTGGTAATGTGGTACCACACTGAAACAGTCCATTAAACCTAGTCTGGGTCAACATTTCAAAGGATAACTCACGTTAGGTCTAGGTTAGGTCTGGGATTTGCTCTCATCAGGCTCATACATTCGCATATTTCGCGTACTTGATGGCCAGATCCTGGGCTTTTTCTGGTTTGGATCACGTAGTAATGTGGTACCACACTGAAACAGTCGACTAATCCTGGTCTTGGTCAATATTTTAGAGGATAACGCATGTTAGGTCTAAGTTGGGTCTGGGATTTGCACTCATACTTTCGCATATTTCTCATACTTGTTGGCCAGATTCTGGGCTTTTTTTGGCTCGGATCACGTAGTAATGTGGGACCACACTGAAACAGTCGATTAAACCTGGTCTCGATCAATATTTTAGAGGATAACGCATGTTAGGTCTGGGTTAGGTCTGGGATTTGCACTCTTCAGTCTCATACTTTCGCATTCATCACATCCTTGTTGGCCAGATCCTGGGTTTTTTCTGGTTTGGATCACATAGTAATGTGGTACCACACTGAAACAGTCGACTAAACCTGGTCACGATCAATATTTTAGACGATAACACAAGTTAGGTCTAGGTTAGGGCTGGGATTTGCTCCCATCAGGCTCATACTTTCGCATATTTCTGATACTTGATGGCCAGATTCTGAGCTTTTTTTTTGGCTTGGATCACGTAGTAATGTGGTACCACACTGAAACTGCCAATTAAACCTGGTTTCGATCAATATTTTAGAGGATAACGCATGTTAGGTCTTGGTTAGGTCTGGGATTTGCTCTCATCAGGCTTATACATTCGCATATTTCTCATACTTGATGGCCAGATCCTGGGCTTTTTCTGGTTTGGATCACGTAGTAATGTAGTACCACACTGAAACTGTCGACTAATGCTGGTCTCGGTCAATATTTTAGAGGATAACGCATGTTAGGTCTAGGTTAGGTCTGGGATTTGCATTCATCTGGCTCATACTTTCGCATATTTCTCATACTTGTTGGCCAGATTCTGGGCTTGTTTTTTGGCTTGGATCACGTAGTAATGTGGTACCACACTGAAACTGTCCATTAAACCTGGTTTCGATCAATATTTTAGAGGATAACGCATGTTAGGTCTGGGTTAGGTCCGGGATTTGCTCTTATCAGGCTCATACATTCGCATATTTCTCATACTTGATGGCCAGATCCTGGGCTTTTTCTGGTATGGATCACGTAGTAATGTGGTACCATGCTGAAACAGTCGACTAATCCTGGTCTCGGTCAATATTTTAGAGGATAACGCATGTTAGGTCTAGGTTAGGTCTGGGATTTGCACTCATCAGGCTCATACTTTCGCATATTTCTGATACTTGATGGCCAGATTCTTGGCCTTTTATGGTTTAGATCACGTAGTAATGCGGTACCACACTGAAACAGTCCATTAAACCTGGTTCCGATCAATATTTTTGAGGATAACGCATGTTATGGTCTCGGTTAGGTCTAGGATTTGCCCCTCATCAGGCTCATGATTTCGCATATTTCGCATACTTGTTGGCCAGATCCTGGGCTTTTTCTGGTATGGATCACGTAGTAATGTGGTACCATACTGAAACAGTCGACTAATCCTGGTCTCGGTCAATATTTTAGAGGATAACGCATGTTAGGTCTAGGTTAGGTCTGGGATTTGCACTCATCAGGCACATACTTTCGCATATTTCTCATACTTGATGGCCAGATCCTGGGCTATTTCTGGTTTGGATCACGTAGTAATGTGGGACCACACTGAAACAGTCGATTAAACCTGGTCTCGATCAATATTTTAGAGGATAACGCATGTCAGGTCTATGTTAGGTCTGGGATTTGCTCTCATCAGGCTCATACTTTCGCATATCTCTCATACTTGTTGGCCAGATCCTGGGCTTTTACTGGTTTGGTTCACGTAGTAATGTGGGACCACACTGAAACAATCGATTAAACCTGGTCTCGATCAATATTTTAGAGGATAACGCATGTTAGGTCTGGGTTAGGTCTGGGATTTGCCCACTTCAGTCTCATACTTTCGCATTCTTCACATCCTTGTTGGCCAGATCCTGTGTTTTTTCTGGTTTGGATCACATAGTAATGTGGTACCACACTGAAACAGTCGACTAAACCTGGTCACGATTAATATTTTAGACGATAACGCATGTTAGGTCTAGGTTAGGGCTGGGATTTGCTCCCATCAAGCTCATACTTTCGCATATTTCTGATACTTGATGGCCAGATTCTGGGCTTTTTTTTTGGCTTGGATCACGTAGTAATGTGGTACCACACTGAAACTGTCCATTAAACCTGGTTTGGATCAATATTTTAGAGGATAACGCATGTTAGGTCTGGGTTAGGTCTGGGATTTGCTCTCATCAGGCTCATACATTCGCATATTTCTCATACTTGATGGCCAGATCCTGGGCTTTTTCTGGTTTGGATCACGTAGTAATGTGGTACCATACTGAAACAGTCGACTAATCCTGGTCTCGGTCAATATTTTAGAGGATAACGCATGTTAGGTCTAGGTTAGGTCTGGGATTTGCACTCATCAGGCTCATACTTTCGCATATTTTTGATACTTGATGGCCAGATTCTTGGCCTTTTATGGTTTAGATCACGTAGTAATGCGGTACCACACTGAAACAGTCCATTAAACCTGGTTCTGGTCAATATTTTTGAGGATAACGCATGTTATGGTCTCGGTTAGGTCTAGGATTTGCCCCTCATCAGGCTCATGATTTCGCATATTTCTCATAATTGTTGGCCAGATCCTGGGCTTTTTTTGGCTTGGATCAGGTAGTAATGCGGTACCACACTGAAACAGTCGACTAATCCTGGTCTCGGTCAATATTTTAGAGGATAACGCATGTTAGGTCTAGGTTAGGTCTGGGATTTGCACTCATCAGGCACATACTTTCGCATATTTCTCATACTTGATGGCCAGATCCTGGGTTTTTTCTGGTTTGGGTCACGTGGTAATGTGTTACCCCACTGAAACAGTCGACTAATCCTGGTCTCGGTCAATATTTTAGGGGTTAACTCATGTTAGGTCTAGGTTAGGCCTGGGATTTGCCCTCATCAGACTCATACATTCGCATATTTCTCATACTTGATGGCCAGATCCTGGGCTTTTTCTGGTTTGGATCACGTAGTAATGTGGTACCACACTGAAACAGTCGACTAATCCTGGTCTCGGTCAATATTTTAGAGAATAACGCATGTTAGGTCTAGGTTGGGTCTCGGATTTGCACTCATCAGGCTCATACTTTCGCATATTTCACATACTTGATGGCCAGATTCTGGGCTTTTTTTAGTTTGGATCACGCAGTAATGTGGTACCACACTGAAACAGACCATTAAACCTGGTTTCGATCAATATTTTAGAGGATAGCGCATGTTAGGTCTAGGTTAGGTCTGGGATTTGCACTCATCAGGCTCATACTTTCGCATATTTCTCATACTTGATGGCCAGATCCTGGCTTTTTCTGGTTTGGATCACGGAGTAATGTGGGACCACACTGAAACAGTCGATTAAACCTGGTCTCGGTCAATATTTTAGAGGATAACGCATGTTAGGTCTGGGCTAGGTCTGGGATTTGCACTCATCAGGCTCATACTTTCGCATATTTCTCATACTTGTTGGCCAGATTCTGGGCTGTTTTAGGCTTGGATCACGTAGTAATGTGGGACCACACTGAAACAGTCGATTAAACCTGGTCTCGATCAATATTTTAGACGATAACGCATGTTAGGTCTGGGTTAGGTCTGGGATTTGCCCTCTTCAGTCTCATACCTTCGCATTCATCACATCCTTGTTGGCCAGATCCTGGGTTTTTTCTGGTTTGGATCACATAGTAATGTGGTACCACACTGAAACAGTCGACTAAACGTGGTCACGATCAATATTTTAGAGGATAACGCATGTTAGGTCTAGGTTAGGGCTGGGATTTGGTCTCATCAGGCTCATACATTCGCATATTTCTCATACTTGTTGGCCAGATTCTGGGCTTTTTTTGGCTTGGATCACGTAGTAATGTGGTACCACACTGAAACTGCCCATTAAACCTGGTCTCGATCAATATTTTAGAGGATAACGCATGTTAGGTCTGGGTTAGGTCTGGGATTTGCCCTCTTCAGTCTCATACCTTCGCATTCATCACATCCTTGTTGGCCAGATCCTGGGCTTTTTCTGGTTTGGATCACGTAGTAATGTGGTACCATACTGAAGCAGTCGACTAATCCTGGTCACGGTCAATATTTTAGGGGTTAACTCATATTAGGTCTAGGTGAGGCCTGGGATTTGCCCTCATCAGACTCATACATTCGCATATTTCTCATACTTGATGGCCAGATCCTGGGCTTTTTCTGGTTTGGATCACGTAGTAATGTGGTACCACACTGAAACAGTCGACTAATCCTGGTCTCGGTCAATATTTTAGAGGATAACGCATGATAGGTCTAGGTTAGGTCTCGGATTTGCACTCATCAGGCTCATACTTTCGCATATTTCTCATACTTGATGGCCAGATTCTGGGCTTTTTTTAGTTTGGATCACGCAGTAATGTCGTACCACACTGAAACAGACCATTAAACCTGGTTTCGATCAATATTTTACTGGATAACGCATGTTAGGTCTAGGTTAGGTCTCGGATTTGCACTCATCAGGCTCATACTTTCGCATATTTCTCATACTTGATGGCCAGATCCTGGGCTTTTTCTGGTTTGGATCACGTAGTAATGTGGTACCACACTGAAACAGTCGACTAATCCTGGTCTCGGTCAATATTTTAGAGGATAACGCATGTTAGGTCTAGGTTAGGTCTGGGATTTGCACTCATCAGGCTCATACTTTCGCATATTTCTGATACTTGATGGCCAGATTCTTGGCCTTTTATGGTTTAGATCACGTAGTAATGCGGTACCACACTGAAACAGTCCATTAAACCTGGTTTCGATCAATATTTTTGAGGATAACGCATGTTATGGTCTCGGTTAGGTCTAGGATTTGCCCCTCATCAGGCTCATGATTTCGCACATTTCTCATAATTGTTGGCCAGATCCTGGGCTTTTTTTGGCTTGGATCAGGTAGTAATGTGGTACCACACTGAAACAGTCGACTAATCCTGGTCTCGGTCAATATTTTAGGGGTTAACTCATATTAGGTCTAGGTGAGGCCTGGGATTTGCCCTCATCAGACTCATACATTCGCATATTTCTCATACTTGATGGCCAGATCCTGGGCTTTTTCTGGTTTGGATCACGTAGTAATGTGGTACCACACTGAAACAGTCGACTAATCCTGGTCTCGGTCAATATTTTAGAGGATAACGCATGTTAGGTCTAGGTTAGGTCTCGGATTTGCACTCATCAGGCTCATACTTTCGCATATTTCTCATACTTGATGGCCAGATTCCGGGCTTTTTTTAGTTTGGATCACGCAGTAATGTCGTACCACACTGAAACAGACCATTAAACCTGGTTTCGATCAATATTTTACTGGATAACGCATGTTAGGTCTAGGTTAGGTCTCGGATTTGCACTCATCAGGCTCATACTTTCGCATATTTCTCATACTTGATGGCCAGATCCTGGGCTTTTTCTGGTTTGGATCACGTAGTAATGTGGTACCACACTGAAACAGTCGACTAATCCTGGTCTCGGTCAATATTTTAGAGGATAACGCATGTTAGGTCTAGGTTAGGTCTCGGATTTGCACTCATCAGGCTCATACTTTCGCATATTTCTCATACTTGATGGCCAGATTCTGGGCTTTTTTTAGTTTGGATCACGCAGTAATGTGGTACCACACTGAAACAGACCATTAAACCTGGTTTCGATCAATATTTTAGAGGATAACGCATGTTAGGTCTGGGTTAGGTCTGGGATTTGCTCTCATCAGGCTCATACATTCGCATATTTCTCATACTTGATGGCCAGATCCTGGTCTTTTTCTGGTTTGGATCACGTAGTAATGTGGTACCACACTGAAACTGTCGACTAATGCTTGTCTCGGTCAATATTTTAGAGGATAACGCATGTTAGGTCTAGGTTAGGTCTGGGATTTGCATTCATCTGGCTCATACTTTCGCATATTTCTCATACTTGTTGGCCAGATTCTGGGCTTTTTTTTTGGCTTGGATCACGTAGTAATGTGGTACCACACTGAAACTGTCCATTAAACCTGGTTTCGATCAATATTTTAGAGGATAACGCATGTTAGGTCTGGGTTAGGTCTGGGATTTGCTCTCATCAGTCTCATACATTCGCATATTTCTCATACTTGATGGCCAGATCCTGGGCTTTTTCTGGTTTGGATCACGTAGTAATGTGATACCACACTGAAACTGTCGACTAATGCTGGTCTCGGTCAATATTTTAGAGGATAACGCATGTTAGGTCTAGGTTAGGTCTGGGATTTGCATTCATCTGGCTCATACTTTCGCATATTTCTCATACTTGTTGGCCAGATTCTGGGCTTTTTTTTTGGCTTGGATCACGTAGTAATGTGGTACCACACTGAAACTGTCCATTAAACCTGGTTTCGATCAATATTTTAGAGGATAACGCATGTTAGGTCTGGGTTAGGTCTGGGATTTGCTCTCATCAGGCTCATACATTCGCATATTTCTCATACTTGATGGCCAGATCCTGGGCTTTTTCTGGTATGGATCACGTAGTAATGTGGTACCATACTGAAACAGTCGACTAATCCTGGTCTCGGTCAATACTTTAGAGGATAACGCATGTTAGGTCTAGGTTAGGTCTGGGATTTGCACTCATCAGGCTCATACATTCGCATATTTCTGATACTTGATGGCCAGATTCTTGGCCTTTTATGGTTTAGATCACGTAGTAATGCGGTACCACACTGAAACAGTCCATTAAACCTGGTTCCGATCAATATTTTTGAGGATAACGCATGTTATGGTCTCGGTTAGGTCTAGGATTTGCCCCTCATCAGGCTCATGATTTCGCATATTTCTCATACTTGTTGGCCAGATCCTGGGCTTTTTTTGGCTTGGATCAGGTAGTAATGTGGTACCACACTGAAACAGTCGGCTAATCCTGGTCTCGGTCAATATTTTAGAGGATAACGCATGTTAGGTCTAGGTTAGGTCTGTGATTTGCACTCATCAGGCACATACTTTCGCATATTTCTCATACTTGATGGCCAGATCCTGGGCTTTTTCTGGTTTGGATCACGTGGTAATGTGGGACCACACTGAAACAGTCGATTAAACCTGGTCTCGATCAATATTTTAGAGGATAACGCATGTCAGGTCTATGTTAGGTCTGGGATTTGCTCTCATCAGGCTCATACTATCGCATATCTCTCATACTTGTTGGCCAGATCCTGGGCTTTTACTGGTTTGGTTCACGTAGTAATGTGGGACCACACTGAAACAATCGATTAAACCTGGTCTCGATCAATATTTTAGAGGATAACGCATGTTAGGTCTGGGTTAGGTCTGGGATTTGCCCTCTTCAGTCTCATACTTTCGCATTCTTCACATCCTTGTTGGCCAGATCCTGGGTTTTTTCTGATTTGGATCACATAGTAATGTGGTACCACACTGAAACAGTCGACTAAACCCGGTCACGATCAATATTTTAGACGATAACGCATGTTAGGTCTAGGTTAGGGCTGGGATTTGCTCCCATCAGGCTCATACTTTCGCATATTTCTGATACTTGATGGCCAGATTCTGGGCTTTTTTTCTGGTTTGGATCACATAGTAATGTGGTACCACACTGAAACTGTCCATTAAACCTGGTTTCGATCAATATTTTAGAGGATAACGCATGTTAGGTCTGGGTTAGGTCTGGGATTTGCACTCATCAGGCTCATACATTCGCATATTTCTCATACTTGATGGCCAGATCCTGGGCTTTTTCTGGTTTGGATCACGTAGTAATGTGGTACCATACTGAAACAGTCGACTAATCCTGGTCTCGGTCAATATTTTAGAGGATAACGCATGTTAGGTCTAGGTTAGGTCTGGGATTTGCACTCATCAGGCTCATACTTTCGCATATTTCTGATACTTGATGGCCAGATTCTTGGCCTTTTATGGTTTAGATCACGTAGTAATGCGGTACCACACTGAAACAGTCCATTAAACCTGGTTCCGATCAATATTTTTGAGGATAACGCATGTTATGGTCTCGGTTAGGTCTAGGATTTGCCCCTCATCAGGCTCATGATTTCGCATATTTCTCATAATTGTTGGCCAGATCCTGGGCTTTTTTTGGCTTGGATCAGGTAGTAATGTGGTACCACACTGAAACAGTCGACTAATCCTGGTCTCGGTCAATATTTTAGAGGATAACGCATGTTAGGTCTAGGTTAGGTCTGGGATTTGCACTCATCAGACACATACTTTCGCATATTTCTCATACTTGATGGCCAGATCCAGGGTTTTTTCTGGTTTGGGTCACGTGGTAATGTGTTACCCCACTGAAACAGTCGACTAATCCTGGTCTCGGTCAATATTTTAGGGGTTAACTCATGTTAGGTCTAGGTTAGGCCTGGGATTTGCCCTCATCAGACTCATACATTCGCATATTTCTCATACTTGATGGCCAGATCCTGGGCTTTTTCTGGTTTGGATCACGTAGTAATGTGGTACCACACTGAAACAGTCGACTAATCCTGGTCTCGGTCAATATTTCAGAGAATAACGCATGTTAGGGCTAGGTTGGGTCTCGGATTTGCACTCATCAGGCTCATACTTTCGCATATTTCACATACTTGATGGCCAGATTCTGGGCTTTTTTTAGTTTGGATCACGCAGTAATGTGGTACCACACTGAAACAGACCATTAAACCTGGTTTCGATCAATATTTTAGAGGATAACGCATGTTGGGTCTAGGTTAGGTCTGGGATTCGCACTCATCAGGCTCATACTTTCGCATATTTCTCATACTTGATGGCCAGATCCTGGGCTTTTTCTGGTTTGGATCACGGAGTAATGTGGGACCACACTGAAACAGTCGATTAAACCTGGTCTCGGTCAATATTTTAGAGGATAACGCATGTTAGGTCTGGGTTAGGTCTGGGATTTGCCCTCTTCAGTCTCATACTTTCGCATTCATCACATCCTTGTTGGCCAGATCCTGGGTTTTTTCTGGTTTGGGTCACATAGTAATGTGGTACCACACTGAAACAGTCGACTAAACCTGGTCACGATCAATATTTTAGAGGATAACGCATGTTAGGTCTAGGTTAGGGCTGGGATTCGGTCTCATCAGGCTCATAGATTCGCATATTTCTCATACTTGTTGGCCAGATTCTGGGCTTTTTTTGGCTTGGATCACGTAGTAATGTGGTACCACACTGAAACTGTCCATTAAACCTGGTCTCGATCAATATTTTAGAGGATAACGCATGTTAGGTCTGTGTTAGGTCTGGGATTTGCCCTCTTCAGTCTCATACTTTCGCATTCTTCACATCCTTGTTGGCCAGATCCTGGGTTTTTTCTGGTTTGGATCACATAGTAATGTCGTACCACACTGAAACAGTCGACTAAACCTGGTCACGATCAATATTTTAGAGGATAACGCATGTTAGGTCTAGGTTAGGGCTGGGATTTGCACTCATCAGACTCATACAATCGCGCATTTCTCATACTTGATGGCCATATCCTGGGCTTTTTCTGGTTTGGATCACGTAGTAATGTGGTACCACACTGAAACTGTCGACTAATGCTGGTCTCGGTCAATATTTTAGAGGATAACGCATGTTAGGTCTAGGTTAGGTCTGGGATTTGCATTCATCTGGCTCATACTTTCGCATATTTCTCATACTTGTTGGCCAGATTCTGGGCTTTTTTTGGCTTGGATCACGTAGTAATGTGGTACCACACTGAAACTGTCCATTAAACCTGGTTTCCATCAATATTTTAGAGGATAACGCATGTTAGGTCTGGGTTAGGTCTGGGATTTGCTCTCATCAGGCTCATACATTCGCATATTTCGCATACTTGATGGCCAGATCCTGGGCTTTTTCTGGTTTGGATCACGTAGTAATGTGGTACCACACTGAAACAGTCGACTAATCCTGGTCTCGGCCAATATTTTAGAGGATAACGCATGTTAGGTCTAGGTTAGGTCTGGGATTTGCACTCATCAGGCTCATACTTTCGCATATTTCTCATACTTGTTGGCCAGATTCTGGGCTGTTTTAGGCTTGGATCACGTAGTAATGTGGGACCACACTGAAACAGTCGATTAAACCTGGTCTCGATCAATATTTTAGAGGATAACGCATGTTAGGTCTGGGTTAGGTCTGGGATTTGCCCTCTTCAGTCTCATACCTTCGCATTCATCACATCCTTGTTGGCCAGATCCTGGGTTTTTTCTGGATTGGATCACATAGTAATGTGGTACCACACTGAAACAGTCGACTAAACGTGGTCACGATCAATATTTTAGAGGATAACGCATGTTAGGTCTAGGCTAGGGCTGGGATTTGGTCTCATCAGGCTCATACATTCGCATATTTCTCATACTTGTTGGCCAGATTCTGGGCTTTTTTTGGCTTGGATCACGTACTAATGTGGTACCACACTGAAACTGCCCATTAAACCTGGTTTCGGTCAATATTTTAGAGGATAACGCATGTTATGGTCTCGGTTATGTCTAGGATTTGCCCCTCATCAGGCTCATGATTTCGCATATTTCTCATAATTGTTGGCCAGATCCTGGGCTTTTTTTGGCTTGGATCAGGTAGTAATGTGGTACCACACTGAAACAGTCGACTAAACCTGGTCACGATCAATATTTTAGAGGATAACGCATGTTAGGTCTAGGTTAGGGCTGGGATTTGGTCTCATCAGGCTCATACATTCGCATATTTCTCATACTTGTTGGCCAGATTCTGGGCTTTTTTTGGCTTGGATCACGTAGTAATGTGGTACCACACTGAAACTGTCCATTAAACCTGGTCTCGATCAATATTTTAGAGGATAACGCATGTTAGGTCTGGGTTAGGTCTGGGATTTGCCCTCTTCAGTCTCATACTTTCGCATTCTTCACATCCTCGTTGGCCAGATCCTGGGTTTTTTCTGGTTTGGATCACATAGTAATGTGGTACCACACTGAAACAGTCGACTAAACCTGGTCACGATAAATATTTTAGAGGATAACGCATGTTAGGTCTAGGTTAGGGCTGGGATTTGGTCTCATCAGGCTCATACAATCGCGCATTTCACATACTTGATGGCCATATCCTGGGCTTTTTCTGGTTTGGATCACGTAGTAATGTGGGACCACACTGAAACAGTCGATTAAACCTGGTCTCGATCAATATTTTAGAGGATAACGCATGTCAGGTCTATGTTAGGTCTGGGATTTGCTCTCATCAGGCTCATACTATCGCATATCTCTCATACTTGTTGGCCAGATCCTGGGCTTTTACTGGTTTGGTTCACGTAGTAATGTGGGACCACACTGAAACAATCGATTGAACCTGGTCTCGATCAATATTTTAGAGGATAACGCATGTTAGGTCTGGGTTAGGTCTGGGATTTGCACTCATCAGGCTCATACTTTCGCATATTTCTCATACTTGATGGCCAGATTCTGGGCCTTTTTTGGTTTCGATCACGTAGTAATGCGGTACCACCGTGAAAGGGACCATTAAACCTGGTTTCGACCAATATTTTAGAGGCTAACGCATGTTAGGTCTATGTTAGGTCCGGTATTTGCCCTCATCAGGCTCACACATTCGCATTCTTCACATACCTGTTGAACAGATCCAGGGTTTTTTCTGGTTTGGATCACGTGGTAATGTGGTACCACACTGAAACAGTCCATTAAACCTAGTCTGGGTCAACATTTCAAAGGATAACTCACGTTAGGTCTAGGTTAGGTCTGGGATTCGCTCTCATCAGGCTCATACATTCGCATATTTCGCATACTTGATGGCCAGATCCTGGGCTTTTTCTGGTTTGGATCACGTAGTAATGTGGTACCACACTGAAACAGTCGACTAATCCTGGTCTCGGCCAATATTTTAGAGGATAACGCATGTTAGGTCTAAGTTAGGTCTGGGATTTGCACTCATCAGGCTCATACTTTCGCATATTTCTCATACTTGTTGGCCAGATTCTGGGCTTTTTTTGGCTTGGATCACGTAGTAATGTGGGACCACACTGAAACAATCGATTGAACCTGGTCTCGATCAATATTTTAGAGGATAACGCATGTTAGGTCTGGGTTAGGTCTGGGATTTGCCCTCTTCAGTCTCATACTTTTGCATTCTTCACATCCTTGTTGGCCAGATCCTGGGTTTTTTCTGGTTTGGATCACATAGTAATGTGGTACCACACTGAAACAGTCGACTAAACCTGGTCACGATCAATATTTTAGACGATAACGCATGTTAGGTCTGGGTTAGGTCTGGGATTTGCTCTCATCAGGCTCATACATTCGCATATTTCTCATACTTGATGGCCAGATCCTGGGCTTTTTCTGGTTTGGATCACGTAGTAATGTGGTACCACAGTGAAACAGTCCATTAAACCTGGTTTCGATCAATATTTTAGAGGATAACGCATGTTAGGTCTAGGTTAGGGCTGGGATTTGGTCACATCAGGCTCATACAATCGCGCATTTCTCATACTTGATGGCCATATCCTGGGCTTTTTCTGGTTTGGATCACGTAGTAATGTGGTACCAGACTGAAACTGTCGACTAATGCTGCTCTCGGTCAATATTTTAGAGGATAACGCATGTTAGGTCTAGGTTAGGTCTGGGATTTGCAATTATCTGGCTCATACTTTCGCACTCTTCGCATACTTGTTTGCCAGATCCTGTGTTTTTTTCTGGTTGGGATCACGTAGTGATGTGGTACCAGACTAAACAGTCAATTCAACTTGGTTTCGATCAATACTTTAGTGGATAACACCGTTTAGGTTTGTGTTAGGTCTGGTATTTGCAATCATCTGGCTCATACTTTCGCATTTCTCGCATGCTTGTTGGCCAGATCCTGGGCCCTTTCTGGTTGGGATTGTGTAATAATGTGGTGCCACAGTAAACAGTCAATTAAACCTGACCTCGATCAATATTTTAAAGACTAACGCCGATTGGTTCACGGTTAGGGCTGGTATTTGCAATCATCTGGCTCATACTTTCGCATTTCTCGCATGCTTGTTGGCCAGATCCTGGGCTTTTTCTGGTTAGGATCTCGTAGTAATGTGGTACCAGAATGAAACGGTCAATTAATCCTGGATTCGGTCAATATTTTACAGGATCACACCGGTTAGGTTTGTGTTAGCCTGGTATTTGCAATCATCTGGCTCATACTATCGCATTTTTCGCATACTTGTGCGCCAGATCCAGGGCTTTTTCTGGTTTGGATCACGTAGGAATGTGGTGCCAGAATGAAACTGTCAATTAAACCTGGATTCGATCAATATTTAAAGGATAACTCCGGTTGCGTCTCGTTTAGGTCTGGTAGTTACCCGCATCAGGCTCATACATTCGCATTCTTCGCATACCTGTTGGCCAGGTCCTGTGTTTCTTTCTGGTTTGGATCACGTAGTAATGTGATACCAGACTGAAAAAGTCAATTCAACTTGGATTCGATCAATATTTTAGAGGCTAACACCGGTTGGTTCGCGTTTAGGTCTGGGATTTGCCCTCATCTGTCTCATACTTTCGCATTCTTCGCATACCTGTTGGCCTGATCCTGAGCATTTTCTGGTTTGTATCACGCAGTAATGTGGTACCAGAATGAAACTGTCAATTAATCCTGGATTCGATGAATATTTTAGAGGATCACACCGGTTAGGCTTGTGTTAGGCCTGGTGTTTGCAATCATCTGGGTCATACTTTCGCGTTTATCGCACACTTGTTGGCCAGATCCTGGACTTTTTCTGGTTTGGATCTCGTAGTAATGCGGTACCATACTGAAACAGTCAATTAAACGTGGCCTCGATCAATGTTTTGAAGGATAACTCCGGTTGGATCTCGTCTAGGTTTGGTATTTTCCCGCATCTGGCACATACAGACGCATTCTTCGCTTACTTGTTGGCCAGATCCTGAGTTTCTTTCTGGTATGGATCACGTAGTAATGTGGTACCAGAATGAAACTGTCAATGAAACCTGGATTCGGTCAATATTTAAGAGGATAACACCGTTTAGGTTTGTGTTAGGCCTGGTATTTGCAATCATCTGGCTCATACTTTAGCATTCTTCCCATACTTGATGGCCAGATCCTGTGTTTCTTTCTGGTTTGTGTCACGCAGTAATGCGGTAACAGGCTGAAACAGCCAATTCAACACGCTTTCTATCAATATTTTAGAGGATAACGCATGTCAGGTCTATGTTAGGTCTGGGATTTGCTCTCATCAGGCTCATACTATCGCATATCTCTCATACTTGTTGGCCAGATCCTGGGCTTTTACTGGTTTGGTTCACGTAGTAATGTGGGACCACACTGAAACAATCGATTGAACCTGGTCTCGATCAATATTTTAGAGGATAACGCATGTTAGGTCTGGGTTAGGTCTGGGATTTGCCCTCTTCAGTCTCATACTTTTGCATTCTTCACATCCTTGTTGGCCAGATCCTGGGTTTTTTCTGGTTTGGATCACATAGTAATGTGGTACCACACTGAAACAGTCGACTAAACCTGGTCACGATCAATATTTTAGACGATAACGCATGTTAGGTCTGGGTTAGGTCTGGGATTTGCTCTCATCAGGCTCATACATTCGCATATTTCTCATACTTGATGGCCAGATCCTGGGCTTTTTCTGGTTTGGATCACGTAGTAATGTGGTACCATACTGAAACAGTCAATTAAACGTGGCCTCGATCAATAGTTTGAAGGATAACTGCGGTTGGGGCTCGTCTAGGTCTGGTATTTACCCGCATTTGGCTCATACATTCGCATTCTTCGCATACTTGTTGGCCAGATCCTGTGTTTCTTTCTGGTTTGGATCATGTAGTAATGTGGTACCAGACTGAAAAAGTCAATTCAACTTGGGTTCTATCAATATTTAAGAGGATAACAACGTTTAGATTTGTGCTCGGTCTGGTATTTGTTGTCATCTAGCTCATACTTTCGCTATTCTCGCATGCTTGTTGGCCAGTTCCTGGACTTTTTCTGGTTTGGATCTCGTAGTAATGCGGTACCATACTGAAACAGTCAATTAAACGTGGCCTCGATCAATATTTTGAAGGATAACTGCGGTTGGGTCTCGTCTAGGTCTGGTATTTACCCGCATTTGGCTCATACTTTCGCATTCTGCGCATACTGGTTGGCCAGATACTGTGTTTCTTTCTGGTTTGGATCACGTAGTAATGTGGTACCAGAATGAAACAGCCAATTCAACTTTGCGTCGATCAATATTTTAGAGGATCACACCGGTTAGGCTTGTGTTAGGCCTGGTGTTTGCAACCATCTGGGTCATACTTTCGCGTTCATCGCACACTTGTTGGCCAGATCCTGGACTTCTTCTGGTTTGGATCTCGTAGTAATGCGGTACCATACTGAAACAGTCAATTCAACGTGGCCTCGAACAATGTTTTGAAGGATAACTCCGGTTGGATCTCGTCTAGGTTTGGTATTTTCCCGCATCTGGCACATACAGTCGCATGCTTCGCATACTTGTTGGCCAGATCCTGTGTTTCTTTCTGGTACGGATGACGTAGTAATGTGGTACCAGATTGAAACTGTCAATGAAACCTGGATTCGGTCAATATTTTAGAGGATCTCACCGGTCAGGTTTGTGTTAGGTCTGGTATTTGCAATCACCTGGCTCATACTTTCGTATTTCTCGCATGCATGTTGGCCAGATCCTGGACTTTTTCTGGTTTATATCACGTAGTAATGCGGTTCCACACTGAAGCTGTCAGTTGATCCTGTTTTCGATCAATATTTTAAAGTATAACACCGCTTCGTTCACGTTTAGGTCTGGGATTTGCCCTCATCTGGCTCATACTTTAGCATTCTTCCCATACTTGTTGGCCAGATCCTGTGTTTCTTTCTGGTTTGTGTCACGCAGTAATGCGGTTACAGGCTGAAGCAGCCAATTCAACTCGGTTTCTATGAATATATAAGAGGATAACAACGTTTAGGTTCGTGCTCGGTCTGGTATTTGCTATCATCTGGCTCATACTTTCGCATTTGTCGCATACTTGTTGGCCAGATCCTGTGTTTCTTTCTGGTTTGGATCGTGTAGTAATGTGGTACCAGACTGAAAAAGTCAATTCAACTTGGGTTCTATCAATATTTAAGAGGATAACAACGTTTAGATTTGTGCTCGGTCTGGTATTTGTTGTCATCTAGCTCATACTTTCGCATTTCTCGCATGCTTGTTGGCCAGTTCCTGGACTTTTTCTGGTTTGGATCTCGTAGTAATGCGGTACCATACTGAAGCTGTCAGTTGATCCTGTTTTCGATCAATATTTTAAAGTATAACACCGCTTCGTTCACGTTTAGGTCTGGGATTTGCCCTCATCTGGCTCATACTTTAGCATTCTTCCCATACTTGTTGGCCAGATCCTGTGTTTCTTTCTGGTTTGTGTCACGCAGTAATGCGGTAACAGGCTGAAGCAGCCAATTCAACTCGGCTTCTATGAATATATAAGAGGATAACAACGTTTAGGTTCGTGCTCGGTCTGGTATTTGCTATCATCTGGCTCATACTTTCGCATTTTTCGCATACTTGTTGGCCAGATCATGGGCTTTTTCTGATTTGGATCACGTAGTAATGTGGTACCACACCGAAACAGTCAATTAAATCTGAATTCGATCAATATTTTGGAGGAGAACGCCGGTTATGTCTGGGTTAGGTCTGGTATTTGCCATCATCTAGGTCATACTTTCGCATTTTTCGCATACTTGAATGGTCAGATCCTGGCCTTTTTCTGGCTTGGACCACGTAGTAATGCGGTACCATACCGAAGCAGTCAATTAAACGTGGCCTCGATCAATATTGTGAAGGATAGCTCCGGTTGGATCTCGTCTAGGTTTGGTATTTTCCCGCATCTGGCTCATACTATCGCATTTGTCGCATACTTGTTGGCCAGATCCTGTGTTTCTTTCTGGTTTGTATCACGTAGTAATGTGGTACCAGAATGAAACTGTCAATGAAACCTGGATTCGGTCAATAGTTTAGAGGATCACACCGGTTAGGTTTGTGTTAGGTCTGGTATTTGCAATCATCTGGCTCATACTTTCGCATTTCTCGCATGCTTGTTGGCCAGATCCTGGGCTTTTTCTGGTTGGGATCTCGTAGTAATGTGGTACCAGAATGAAACGGTTAATTAATCCTGGATTCGGTCAATATTTTAGAGGATCACACCGGTTAGGTTTGTGTTAGCCTGGTATTTGCAATCATCTGGCTCATACTATCGCATTTTTCGCATACTTGTTGGCCAGATCCTGAGCTTTTTCTGGTTGGGATCTCGTAGTAATGTGGTACCAGAATGATACTGTAAATTAAACCTGTATTCGATCAATATTTAAGAGAATAACACCGTTTAGGTTTGTGTTAGGCCTGGTGTTTGGAATCACCTGGGTCATACTTTCGCGTTCATCGCACACTTGTTGGCCAGATCCCGGACTTTTTCTAGTTTGGATCTCGTAGTAATGCGGTACCATACTGAAACAGTCAATTAAACGCGGCCTCGATCAATATTTTAAAGGATAACTCCGGTTGCGTCTCGTTTAGGTCTGTTATTTACCCGCATCGAGCTCATACATACGCATTCTTCGCATACCTGTTGGCCAGGTCTGTGTTTCTTCTGGTTTGGATCACGTAGTAATGTGATACCAGACTGAAAAAGTCAATTCAACTTGGATTCGCTCAATATTTTAGAGGCTAACACCGTTTAGGTTTGTGTTAGGTCTGGTATTTGAAATCATCTGCCTCATACTTTCGCATTATTCGCATACATGTTGGCCAGATCCTGGGCTTTTCTGACTTGGATCACGTAGTAATGTGGTTCCAGAGTGAAACAGTCAACTAAACCTGGATTCGATCAATATTTTAGAGGCTAACACCGTTTAGGTTTGTGTTAGATCTGGTATTTGCAACCATCTGCCTCATACTTTTGCATTTACGCATACCTGTTGGCCAGATCCTGGGTTTTTTCTGGTTTGGGTCACGTAGTAATGTGGTACCAGAATGAAACTGTCAAATAAACCTGGATTCGATGAATATTTTAGAGGATCGCAACGGTTAGGATTGTGTTAGGCCTGGTATTTGCAATTATCTGGCTCATACTTTCGCACTCTTCGCATACTTGTTTGCCAGATCCTGTGTTTTTTTCTGGTTGGGATCACGTAGTGATGTGGTACCAGACTAAACAGTCAATTCAACTTGGTTTCGATCAATACTTTAGTGGATAACACCGTTTAGGTTTGTGTTAGGTCTGGTATTTGCAATCATCTGGCTCATACATTCGCATTCTTCGCATACTTGTTGGCCAGATCCTGTGTTTCTTTCTGGTTTGGATCACGTAGCAATGTGGCACCAGACTGAAAAAGTCATTTCAACTTGGTATCGATCAATATTTAAGAGGATAACAACGTTTAGGTTCGTGCTCGGTCTGGTATTTGCTATCATCTGTCTCACACTTTCGCATTTCTCGCATGCTTGTTGGCCAGATCCTGGGCTTTTTCTGGTTAGGATCTCGTAGTAATGTGGTACCAGAATGAAACGGTCAAATAAACCTGGATTCGATCAATATTTTAGAGGATCGCAACGGTTAGGATTGTGTTAGGCCTGGTATTTGCAATTATCTGGCTCATACTTTCGCACTCTTCGCATACTTGTTTGCCAGATCCTGTGTTTTTTTCTGTTTGGGATCACGTAGTGATGTGGTACCAGACTAAACAGTCAATTCAACTTGGTTTCGATCAATACTTTAGTGGATAACACCGTTTAGGTTTGTGTTAGGTCTGGTATTTGCAATCATCTGCCTCATACTTTCGCATTATTCGCATACATGTTGGCCAGATCCTGGGCTTTTCTGACTTGGATCACGTAGTAATGTGGTACCACACCGAAACAGTCAATTAAACCTGGATTCGATCAACACTTTAGAGGATAACGCCGGTTATATCTGGGTTAGATCTGGTATTTGCAACCATCTGCCTCATACTTTTGCATTTACGCATACCTGTTGGCCAGATCCTGGGTTTTTTCTGGTTTGGGTCACGTAGTAATGTGATACCACACCGAAACTGTCAACTAAATCTGGTTACGATTATTATTTTAGAGGACAACGCTGGTTATGTCTGGGTTAGGTCTGGTATTTGCCATCATCTAGCTCATACTTTCGCATTTTTCGCATACTTCAATGGCCAGTTCCTGGGTTTTTTTCTGATTAGGAGCACGTATTAATGTGGCACCACACTGAAATAGTCAACAAAACCTGGTTCCGATTAATATTTTAGTGGAGCACGCAAGTTATGCCTGGGTTAGGTCTGGTATTTGCCATCATCTAGGTCATACTTTCGCATTTTTCGCATACTTGAATGGCCAGATCCTGGGCTTTTTCTGGTATGGATCACGTAGTAATGTGGTGCCACACTGAAATAATCAATTAAAGCTGCTTTCGATCAATATTTTATAGGATAACACCGGTTATGTCTGGGTTACGTTTGGTGTTCGCAATCATCTGGCTCGTACTTTCGCATATTACGCATTCTTCTTGGCCAGATCCTGTGTTTCTTTCTGGTACGGATCACGTAGTAATGTGGTACCAGATTGAAACTGTCAATGAAACCTGGATTCGGTCAATATTTTAGAGGATCTCACCGGTCAGGTTTGTGTTAGGTCTGGTATTTGCAATCACCTGGCTCATACTTTCGTATTTCTCGCATGCATGTTGGCCAGATCCTGGGCTTTTTCTGATTTGGATCACGTAGTAATGTGGTACCACACCGAAACAGTCAATTAAACCTGGTTCCGATTAATATTTTAGAGGATAACGCCGGTTATTTCTGGGTTAGGTCTGGTATTTGCAATCATCTGGCTCATACTTTAGCATTCTTCCCATACTTGATGGCCAGATCCTGTGTTTCTTTCTGGTTTGTGTCACGCAGTAATGCGGTAGCAGGCTGAAACAGCCAATTCAACACGGTTTCTATCAATATTTAAGAGGATAACAACGTTTAGGTTTGTGCTCGGTCTGGTATTCGCTATCATCTGGCTCATACTTTCGCATTTCTCGCATGCTTGTTGGCCAGATTCTGGGCTTTTCCTGGTTGGGATCTCGTAGTAATGTGGTACCAGAATGAAACGGCCAATTAATCCTGGATTCGGTCAATATTTTAGAGGATCACACCGGTTAGGTTTGTGTTAGTCTGGTATTTGCAATCATCTGGCTCATACTATCGCATTTTTCGCATACTTGTTGGCCAGATCCTGGGCTTTTTCTGGTTTGTATCACGTAGTAATGTGGTACCAGAATGAAACTGTTAATTAAACCTGTATTCGATCAATATTTAAGAGGATAACACCGTTTAGGTTTGTGTTAGGCCTGGTGTTTGCAATCATCTGGGTCATACTTTCGCGTTCATCGCACACTTGTTGGCCAGATCCTGGACTTTTTCTGGTTTGGATCTCGTAGTAATGCGGTACCATACTGAAACAGTCAATTAAACGTGGCCTCGATCAATAGTTTGAAGGATAACTGCGGTTGGGGCTCGTCTAGGTCTGGTATTTACCCGCATTTGGCTCATACATTCGCATTCTTCGCATACTTGTTGGCCAGATCCTGTGTTTCTTTCTGGTTTGGATCATGTAGTAATGTGGTACCAGACTGAAAAAGTCAATTCAACTTGGGTTCTATCAATATTTAAGAGGATAACAACGTTTAGATTTGTGCTCGGTCTGGTATTTGTTGTCATCTAGCTCATACTTTCGCATTTCTCGCATGCTTGTTGGCCAGTTCCTGGACTTTTTCTGGTTTGGATCTCGTAGTAATGCGGTACCATACTGAAACAGTCAATTAAACGTGGCCTCGATCAATATTTTGAAGGATAACTGCGGTTGGGTCTCGTCTAGGTCTGGTATTTACCCGCATTTGGCTCATACTTTCGCATTCTGCGCATACTGGTTGGCCAGATACTGTGTTTCTTTCTGGTTTGGAACACGTAGAAATGTGCTACCAGAATGAAACAGCCAATTCAACTTTGCGTCGATCAATATTTTAGAGGATCACACCGGTTAGGCTTGTGTTAGGCCTGGTGTTTGCAATCATCTGGGTCATACTTTCGCGTTCATCGCACACTTGTTGGCCAGATCCTGGACTTTTTCTGGTTTGGATCTCGTAGTAATGCGGTACCATACTGAAACAGTCAATTAAACGTGGCCTCGAACAATGTTTTGAAGGATAACTCCGGTTGGATCTCGTCTAGGTTTGGTATTTTCCCGCATCTGGCACATACAGTCGCATTCTTCGCATACTTGTTGGCCAGATCCTGTGTTTCTTACTGGTACGGATCACGTAGTAATGTGGTACCAGATTGAAACTGTCAATGAAACCTGGATTCGGTCAATATTTTAGAGGATCTCACCGGTCAGGTTTGTGTTAGGTCCGGTATTTGCAATCACCTGGCTCATACTTCCGTATTTCTCGCATGCATGTTGGCCAGATCCTGGACTTTTTCTGGTTTATATCACGCAGTAATGCGGTTCCACACTGAAGCTGTCAGTTCATCCTGTTTTCGATCAATATTTTAAAGTATAACACCGCTTCGTTCACGTTTAGGTCTGGGATTTGCCCTCATCTGGCTCATACTTTAGCATTCTTCCCATACTTGTTGGCCATAATCCTGTGTTTCTTTCTGGTTTGTGTCACGCAGTAATGCGGTAACAGGCTGAAGCAGCCAATTCAACTCGGTTTCTATGAATATATAAGAGGATAACAACGTTTAGGTTCGTGCTCGGTCTGGTATTTGCTATCATCTGGTTCATACTTTCGCATTTTTCGCATACTTGTTGGCCAGATCGTGGGCTTTTTCCGATTTGGATCACGTAGTAATGTGGTACCACACCGAAACAGTCAATTAAATCTGAATTCGATCAATATTTTGGAGGAGAACGCCGGTTATGTCTGGGTTAGGTCTGGTATTTGCCATCATCTAGGTCATACTTTCGCATTTTTCGCATACTTGAATGGTCAGATCCTGGCCTTTTTCTGGCTTGGACCACGTAGTAATGCGGTACCATACTGAAACAGTCAATTAAACGTGGCCTCGATCAATATTGTGAAGGATAACTCCGGTTGGATCTCGTCTAGGTTTGGTATTTTCCCGCATCTGGCTCATACTCTCGCATTTGTCGCATACTTGTTGGCCAGATCCTGGACTCTTTCTGGTTTGTATCACGTAGTAATGTGGTACCAGAATGAAACTGTCAATGAAACCTGGATTCGGTCAATAGTTTAGAGGATCACACCGGTTAGGTTTGTGTTAGGTCTGGTATTTGCAATCATCTGGCTCATACTTTCGCATTTCTCGCATGCTTGTTGGCCAGATCCTGGGCTTTTTCTGGTTGGGATCTCGTAGTAATATGGTACCAGAATGAAACTGTAAATTAAACCTGTATTCGATCAATATTTAAGAGAATAACACCGTTTAGGTTTGTGTTAGGCCTGGTGTTTGGAATCACCTGGGTCATACTTTCGCGTTCATCGCACACTTGTTGGCCAGATCCCGGACTTTTTCTAGTTTGGATCTCGTAGTAATGCGGTACCATACTGAAACAGTCAATTAAACGCGGCCTCGATCAATATTTTAAAGGATAACTCCGGTTGCGTATCGTTTAGGTCTGTTATTTACCCGCATCGAGCTCATACATACGCATTCTTCGCATACCTGTTGGCCAGGTCTGTGTTTCTTTCTGGTTTGGATCACGTAGTAATGTGATACCAGACTGAAAAAGTCAATTCAACTTGGATTCGCTCAATATTTTAGAGGCTAACACCGTTTAGGTTTGTGTTAGTTCTGGTATTTGCAATCAACTGCCTCATACTTTCGCATTATTCGCATACATGTTGGCCAGATCCTGGGCTTTTCTGACTTGGATCACGTAGTAATGTGGTACCACACCGAAACAGTCAATTAAACCTGGATTCGATCAACACTTTAGAGGATAACGCCGGTTATATCTGGGTTAGATCTGGTATTTGCAACCATCTGCCTCATACTTTTGCATTTACGCATACCTGTTGGCCAGATCCTGGGTTTTTTCTGGTTTGGGTCACGTAGTAATGTGGTACCAGAATGAAACTGTAAATCAAACCTGTATTCGATCAATATTTAATAGCATAACACCGTTTAGGTTTGTGTTAGGCCTGGTGTTTGCAATCATCTTCCTCATACTTTCGCATTTTTCGCATACTTGTAGGCCAGATCCTGGGCTTTTTCTGATTTGGATCACGTAGTAATGTGGTACCACACCGAAACAGTCAATTAAATCTGAATTCGATCAATATTTTGGAGGAGAACGCCGGTTATGTCTGGGTTAGGTCTGGTATTTGCCATCATCTAGCTCATACTTTCGCATTTTTCGCATACTTGAATGGTCAGATCCTGGGCTTTTTCTGGTTTGTATCACGTAGTAATGTGGTACCAGAATGAAACTGTAAATTAAACCTGTATTCGATCAATATTTAAGAGGATAACACCGTTTAGGTTTGTGTTAGGCCTGGTGTTTGCAATCATCTTCCTCATACTTTCGCATTTTTCGCATACTTGTAGGCCAGATCCTGGGCTTTTTCTGATTTGGATCACGTAGTAATGTGGTACCACACCGAAACAGTCAATTAAATCTGAATTCGATCAATATTTTGGAGGAGAACGCCGGTTATGACTGGGTTAGGTCTAGTATTTGCCATCATCTAGCTCATACTTTCGCATTTTTTCGCATACTTGAATGGTCAGATCCTGGCCTTTTTCTGGCTTGGACCACGTAGTAATGCGGTACCACACCGAAACAGTCAATTATACCTGGTTGCCACTAATATTTTAGAGGATAACGCCGGTGATGTCTGGGTTACGTCTGGTGTTTGCAATCATCTTCCTCATACTATCGCATTTTTCGCATACTAGTTGGCCAGATCCTGCGTTTTTTCTGGTTTGTATTACGTAGTAATGTGGTACCAGAATGAAACTGTCAATTAAACCTGGATTCGATCAATATTTTAGAGGATCACACCGGTTAGGTTTGTGTTAGGCCTGGTGTTTGGAATCACCTGGGTCATACTTTCGCGTTCATCGCACACTTGTTGGCCAGATCCCGGACTTTTTCTAGTTTGGATCTCGTAGTAATGCGGTACCATACTGAAACAGTCAATTAAACGTGGCCTCGATCAATATTTTAAAGGATAACTCCGTTTAGGTCTGTTATTTACCCGCATCGGGCTCATACATACGCATTCTTCGCATACCTGTTGGCCAGGTCCTGTGTTTCTTTCTGGTGTGGATCACGTAGTAATGTGATACCAGACTGAAAAAGTCAATTCAACTTGGATTCGCTCAATATTTCAGAGGCTAACACCGTTTAGGTTTGTGTTAGGTCTGGTGTTTGCAATCATCTGCCTCATACTTTTGCATTTACGCGTACCTGTTGGCCAGATCCTGGGTTTTTTCTGGTTTGGGTCTCGTAGTAATGTGATACCACACCGAAACTGTCAACTAAATCTGGTTACGATTAATATTTTAGAGGACAACGCCGGATATGCCTGGGTGAGGTCTGGTATTTGCAATCATCTGCCTCATACTTTCGGATTATTCGCATATCTGTTGGGCAGATCCTGGGCTTATTCTGATTTGGATCACGCAGTAATGTGGTACCACACAGAAACAGTCAATTAAATCTGGTTCCGATTAATATTTTGGAGGATAACGCCGGTTATTTCTGGGTTAGGTCTGGTATTTGCAATCATCTGGCTCATACTTTTGCATTTTTTGCATACTTGTTGGCCAGATCCTGGGTTTTTCTCTGGTTAGGATCGCGTATTAATGTGGGGCCACACTGAAATAGTCCAGTCAACCTGGATTCGATCAATATTTTAGAGGATGACACCGGTTAGGTCGGGGTTGCGCCTGGTATTTGCGATCATCTGCCTCATACTTTCGCATTTTTCGCATTCTTGTTGATCAGATCCTGGGTTTTTTCTGTTTTGGATCACGTAGTAATGCGGTAGCACACCGCAACAGTCAATTAAACCTGGTTGCGATTAATATTATGGGGGATAACGCCGGTTATGTCTGGGTGAGGTCTGGTATTTGCAATCATCTGCCTCATACTTTCGCATTTTTCGCATAGTTGTAGGCCAGATCCTGGGTTTTTTTCTGGTTAGGATCATGTGATAATGTGGTGCCACACAGAAATGGTCCATTCAACCTGGATTCGATCAATATTTTAGAGGATAACACCGTTTATGTCTGGGTTACGTCTGGTATTTGTAATCATCTTGCTGATACTTTCGCATTTTTCGCATACTTGAATGGTCAGATCCTGGCCTTTTTCTGGCTTGGACCACGTAGTAATGCGGTACCACACAGAAATAGTCCATTCAACCTGGATTCGATGAATATTTTAGAGGATAACACCGTTTATGTCTGGGTTACGCCTGGTATTTGCAATCATCTTGCTCATACTTTCGCATTTTTCGCATACTTGTTGGCCAGATCGTGGGCTTTTTCCGATTTGGATCACGTAGTAATGTGGTACCACACCGAAACAGTCAATTAAATCTGAATTCGATCAATATTTTGGAGGAGAACGCCGGTTATGTCTGGGTTAGGTCTGGTATTTGCCATCATCTAGGTCATACTTTCGCATTTTTCGCATACTTGAATGGTCAGATCCTGGCCTTTTTCTGGCTTGGACCACGTAGTAATGCGGTACCATACTGAAACAGTCAATTAAACGTGGCCTCGATCAATATTGTGAAGGATAACTCCGGTTGGATCTCGTCTAGGTTTGGTATTTTCCCGCATCTGGCTCATACTCTCGCATTTGTCGCATACTTGTTGGCCAGATCCTGGACTCTTTCTGGTTTGTATCACGTAGTAATGTGGTACCAGAATGAAACTGTCAATGAAACCTGGATTCGGTCAATAGTTTAGAGGATCACACCGGTTAGGTTTGTGTTAGGTCTGGTATTTGCAATCATCTGGCTCATACTTTCGCATTTCTCGCATGCTTGTTGGCCAGATCCTGGGCTTTTTCTGGTTGGGATCTCGTAGTAATATGGTACCAGAATGAAACTGTAAATTAAACCTGTATTCGATCAATATTTAAGAGAATAACACCGTTTAGGTTTGTGTTAGGCCTGGTGTTTGGAATCACCTGGGTCATACTTTCGCGTTCATCGCACACTTGTTGGCCAGATCCCGGACTTTTTCTAGTTTGGATCTCGTAGTAATGCGGTACCATACTGAAACAGTCAATTAAACGCGGCCTCGATCAATATTTTAAAGGATAACTCCGGTTGCGTATCGTTTAGGTCTGTTATTTACCCGCATCGAGCTCATACATACGCATTCTTCGCATACCTGTTGGCCAGGTCTGTGTTTCTTTCTGGTTTGGATCACGTAGTAATGTGATACCAGACTGAAAAAGTCAATTCAACTTGGATTCGCTCAATATTTTAGAGGCTAACACCGTTTAGGTTTGTGTTAGTTCTGGTATTTGCAATCAACTGCCTCATACTTTCGCATTATTCGCATACATGTTGGCCAGATCCTGGGCTTTTCTGACTTGGATCACGTAGTAATGTGGTACCACACCGAAACAGTCAATTAAACCTGGATTCGATCAACACTTTAGAGGATAACGCCGGTTATATCTGGGTTAGATCTGGTATTTGCAACCATCTGCCTCATACTTTTGCATTTACGCATACCTGTTGGCCAGATCCTGGGTTTTTTCTGGTTTGGGTCACGTAGTAATGTGGTACCAGAATGAAACTGTAAATCAAACCTGTATTCGATCAATATTTAATAGCATAACACCGTTTAGGTTTGTGTTAGGCCTGGTGTTTGCAATCATCTTCCTCATACTTTCGCATTTTTCGCATACTTGTAGGCCAGATCCTGGGCTTTTTCTGATTTGGATCACGTAGTAATGTGGTACCACACCGAAACAGTCAATTAAATCTGAATTCGATCAATATTTTGGAGGAGAACGCCGGTTATGTCTGGGTTAGGTCTGGTATTTGCCATCATCTAGCTCATACTTTCGCATTTTTCGCATACTTGAATGGTCAGATCCTGGGCTTTTTCTGGTTTGTATCACGTAGTAATGTGGTACCAGAATGAAACTGTAAATTAAACCTGTATTCGATCAATATTTAAGAGGATAACACCGTTTAGGTTTGTGTTAGGCCTGGTGTTTGCAATCATCTTCCTCATACTTTCGCATTTTTCGCATACTTGTAGGCCAGATCCTGGGCTTTTTCTGATTTGGATCACGTAGTAATGTGGTACCACACCGAAACAGTCAATTAAATCTGAATTCGATCAATATTTTGGAGGAGAACGCCGGTTATGACTGGGTTAGGTCTAGTATTTGCCATCATCTAGCTCATACTTTCGCATTTTTTCGCATACTTGAATGGTCAGATCCTGGCCTTTTTCTGGCTTGGACCACGTAGTAATGCGGTACCACACCGAAACAGTCAATTATACCTGGTTGCCACTAATATTTTAGAGGATAACGCCGGTGATGTCTGGGTTACGTCTGGTGTTTGCAATCATCTTCCTCATACTATCGCATTTTTCGCATACTAGTTGGCCAGATCCTGCGTTTTTTCTGGTTTGTATTACGTAGTAATGTGGTACCAGAATGAAACTGTCAATTAAACCTGGATTCGATCAATATTTTAGAGGATCACACCGGTTAGGTTTGTGTTAGGCCTGGTGTTTGGAATCACCTGGGTCATACTTTCGCGTTCATCGCACACTTGTTGGCCAGATCCCGGACTTTTTCTAGTTTGGATCTCGTAGTAATGCGGTACCATACTGAAACAGTCAATTAAACGTGGCCTCGATCAATATTTTAAAGGATAACTCCGTTTAGGTCTGTTATTTACCCGCATCGGGCTCATACATACGCATTCTTCGCATACCTGTTGGCCAGGTCCTGTGTTTCTTTCTGGTGTGGATCACGTAGTAATGTGATACCAGACTGAAAAAGTCAATTCAACTTGGATTCGCTCAATATTTCAGAGGCTAACACCGTTTAGGTTTGTGTTAGGTCTGGTGTTTGCAATCATCTGCCTCATACTTTTGCATTTACGCGTACCTGTTGGCCAGATCCTGGGTTTTTTCTGGTTTGGGTCTCGTAGTAATGTGATACCACACCGAAACTGTCAACTAAATCTGGTTACGATTAATATTTTAGAGGACAACGCCGGATATGCCTGGGTGAGGTCTGGTATTTGCAATCATCTGCCTCATACTTTCGGATTATTCGCATATCTGTTGGGCAGATCCTGGGCTTATTCTGATTTGGATCACGCAGTAATGTGGTACCACACAGAAACAGTCAATTAAATCTGGTTCCGATTAATATTTTGGAGGATAACGCCGGTTATTTCTGGGTTAGGTCTGGTATTTGCAATCATCTGGCTCATACTTTTGCATTTTTTGCATACTTGTTGGCCAGATCCTGGGTTTTTCTCTGGTTAGGATCGCGTATTAATGTGGGGCCACACTGAAATAGTCCAGTCAACCTGGATTCGATCAATATTTTAGAGGATGACACCGGTTAGGTCGGGGTTGCGCCTGGTATTTGCGATCATCTGCCTCATACTTTCGCATTTTTCGCATTCTTGTTGATCAGATCCTGGGTTTTTTCTGTTTTGGATCACGTAGTAATGCGGTAGCACACCGCAACAGTCAATTAAACCTGGTTGCGATTAATATTATGGGGGATAACGCCGGTTATGTCTGGGTGAGGTCTGGTATTTGCAATCATCTGCCTCATACTTTCGCATTTTTCGCATAGTTGTAGGCCAGATCCTGGGTTTTTTTCTGGTTAGGATCATGTGATAATGTGGTGCCACACAGAAATGGTCCATTCAACCTGGATTCGATCAATATTTTAGAGGATAACACCGTTTATGTCTGGGTTACGTCTGGTATTTGTAATCATCTTGCTGATACTTTCGCATTTTTCGCATACTTGAATGGTCAGATCCTGGCCTTTTTCTGGCTTGGACCACGTAGTAATGCGGTACCACACAGAAATAGTCCATTCAACCTGGATTCGATGAATATTTTAGAGGATAACACCGTTTATGTCTGGGTTACGCCTGGTATTTGCAATCATCTTGCTCATACTTTCGCATTTTTCGCATACTTGTTGGCCAGATCGTGGGCTTTTTCCGATTTGGATCACGTAGTAATGTGGTACCACACCGAAACAGTCAATTAAATCTGAATTCGATCAATATTTTGGAGGAGAACGCCGGTTATGTCTGGGTTAGGTCTGGTATTTGCCATCATCTAGGTCATACTTTCGCATTTTTCGCATACTTGAATGGTCAGATCCTGGCCTTTTTCTGGCTTGGACCACGTAGTAATGCGGTACCATACTGAAACAGTCAATTAAACGTGGCCTCGATCAATATTGTGAAGGATAACTCCGGTTGGATCTCGTCTAGGTTTGGTATTTTCCCGCATCTGGCTCATACTCTCGCATTTGTCGCATACTTGTTGGCCAGATCCTGGACTCTTTCTGGTTTGTATCACGTAGTAATGTGGTACCAGAATGAAACTGTCAATGAAACCTGGATTCGGTCAATAGTTTAGAGGATCACACCGGTTAGGTTTGTGTTAGGTCTGGTATTTGCAATCATCTGGCTCATACTTTCGCATTTCTCGCATGCTTGTTGGCCAGATCCTGGGCTTTTTCTGGTTGGGATCTCGTAGTAATATGGTACCAGAATGAAACTGTAAATTAAACCTGTATTCGATCAATATTTAAGAGAATAACACCGTTTAAGTTTGTGTTAGGCCTGGTGTTTGGAATCACCTGGGTCATACTTTCGCGTTCATCGCACACTTGTTGGCCAGATCCCGGACTTTTTCTAGTTTGGATCTCGTAGTAATGCGGTACCATACTGAAACAGTCAATTAAACGCGGCCTCGATCAATATTTTAAAGGATAACTCCGGTTGCGTATCGTTTAGGTCTGTTATTTACCCGCATCGAGCTCATACATACGCATTCTTCGCATACCTGTTGGCCAGGTCTGTGTTTCTTTCTGGTTTGGATCACGTAGTAATGTGATACCAGACTGAAAAAGTCAATTCAACTTGGATTCGCTCAATATTTTAGAGGCTAACACCGTTTAGGTTTGTGTTAGTTCTGGTATTTGCAATCAACTGCCTCATACTTTCGCATTATTCGCATACATGTTGGCCAGATCCTGGGCTTTTCTGACTTGGATCACGTAGTAATGTGGTACCACACCGAAACAGTCAATTAAACCTGGATTCGATCAACACTTTAGAGGATAACGCCGGTTATATCTGGGTTAGATCTGGTATTTGCAACCATCTGCCTCATACTTTTGCATTTACGCATACCTGTTGGCCAGATCCTGGGTTTTTTCTGGTTTGGGTCACGTAGTAATGTGGTACCAGAATGAAACTGTAAATCAAACCTGTATTCGATCAATATTTAATAGCATAACACCGTTTAGGTTTGTGTTAGGCCTGGTGTTTGCAATCATCTTCCTCATACTTTCGCATTTTTCGCATACTTGTAGGCCAGATCCTGGGCTTTTTCTGATTTGGATCACGTAGTAATGTGGTACCACACCGAAACAGTCAATTAAATCTGAATTCGATCAATATTTTGGAGGAGAACGCCGGTTATGTCTGGGTTAGGTCTGGTATTTGCCATCATCTAGCTCATACTTTCGCATTTTTCGCATACTTGAATGGTCAGATCCTGGGCTTTTTCTGGTTTGTATCACGTAGTAATGTGGTACCAGAATGAAACTGTAAATTAAACCTGTATTCGATCAATATTTAAGAGGATAACACCGTTTAGGTTTGTGTTAGGCCTGGTGTTTGCAATCATCTTCCTCATACTTTCGCATTTTTCGCATACTTGTAGGCCAGATCCTGGGCTTTTTCTGATTTGGATCACGTAGTAATGTGGTACCACACCGAAACAGTCAATTAAATCTGAATTCGATCAATATTTTGGAGGAGAACGCCGGTTATGACTGGGTTAGGTCTAGTATTTGCCATCATCTAGCTCATACTTTCGCATTTTTTCGCATACTTGAATGGTCAGATCCTGGCCTTTTTCTGGCTTGGACCACGTAGTAATGCGGTACCACACCGAAACAGTCAATTATACCTGGTTGCCACTAATATTTTAGAGGATAACGCCGGTGATGTCTGGGTTACGTCTGGTGTTTGCAATCATCTTCCTCATA
Organism: Colletes latitarsis; assembly: GCF_051014445.1. Lineage (NCBI taxonomy): Eukaryota > Metazoa > Arthropoda > Insecta > Hymenoptera > Colletidae > Colletes > Colletes latitarsis. The sequence goes on from NC_135137.1 coordinate 8,110,385, forward strand.
CTATCGCATTTTTCGCATACTAGTTGGCCAGATCCTGCGTTTTTTCTGGTTTGTATTACGTAGTAATGTGGTACCAGAATGAAACTGTCAATTAAACCTGGATTCGATCAATATTTTAGAGGATCACACCGGTTAGGTTTGTGTTAGGCCTGGTGTTTGGAATCACCTGGGTCATACTTTCGCGTTCATCGCACACTTGTTGGCCAGATCCCGGACTTTTTCTAGTTTGGATCTCGTAGTAATGCGGTACCATACTGAAACAGTCAATTAAACGTGGCCTCGATCAATATTTTAAAGGATAACTCCGTTTAGGTCTGTTATTTACCCGCATCGGGCTCATACATACGCATTCTTCGCATACCTGTTGGCCAGGTCCTGTGTTTCTTTCTGGTGTGGATCACGTAGTAATGTGATACCAGACTGAAAAAGTCAATTCAACTTGGATTCGCTCAATATTTCAGAGGCTAACACCGTTTAGGTTTGTGTTAGGTCTGGTGTTTGCAATCATCTGCCTCATACTTTTGCATTTACGCGTACCTGTTGGCCAGATCCTGGGTTTTTTCTGGTTTGGGTCTCGTAGTAATGTGATACCACACCGAAACTGTCAACTAAATCTGGTTACGATTAATATTTTAGAGGACAACGCCGGATATGCCTGGGTGAGGTCTGGTATTTGCAATCATCTGCCTCATACTTTCGGATTATTCGCATATCTGTTGGGCAGATCCTGGGCTTATTCTGATTTGGATCACGCAGTAATGTGGTACCACACAGAAACAGTCAATTAAATCTGGTTCCGATTAATATTTTGGAGGATAACGCCGGTTATTTCTGGGTTAGGTCTGGTATTTGCAATCATCTGGCTCATACTTTTGCATTTTTTGCATACTTGTTGGCCAGATCCTGGGTTTTTCTCTGGTTAGGATCGCGTATTAATGTGGGGCCACACTGAAATAGTCCAGTCAACCTGGATTCGATCAATATTTTAGAGGATGACACCGGTTAGGTCGGGGTTGCGCCTGGTATTTGCGATCATCTGCCTCATACTTTCGCATTTTTCGCATTCTTGTTGATCAGATCCTGGGTTTTTTCTGTTTTGGATCACGTAGTAATGCGGTAGCACACCGCAACAGTCAATTAAACCTGGTTGCGATTAATATTATGGGGGATAACGCCGGTTATGTCTGGGTGAGGTCTGGTATTTGCAATCATCTGCCTCATACTTTCGCATTTTTCGCATAGTTGTAGGCCAGATCCTGGGTTTTTTTCTGGTTAGGATCATGTGATAATGTGGTGCCACACAGAAATGGTCCATTCAACCTGGATTCGATCAATATTTTAGAGGATAACACCGTTTATGTCTGGGTTACGTCTGGTATTTGTAATCATCTTGCTGATACTTTCGCATTTTTCGCATACTTGAATGGTCAGATCCTGGCCTTTTTCTGGCTTGGACCACGTAGTAATGCGGTACCACACAGAAATAGTCCATTCAACCTGGATTCGATGAATATTTTAGAGGATAACACCGTTTATGTCTGGGTTACGCCTGGTATTTGCAATCATCTTGCTCATACTTTCGCATTCTTCCCATACTTGTTGGCCAGATCCTGTGTTTCTTTCTGGTTTGTGTCACGCAGTAATGCGATAACAGGCTGGAGCAGCCAATTCAACTCGGTTTCTATCAATATTTAAGAGGATAACAACGTTTAGGTTTGTGCTCGGTCTGGTATTCGCTATCATCTGGCTCATACTTTCGCATTTCTCGCATGCTTGTTGGCCAGATCCTGAGCTTTTTCTGGTTGGGATCTCGTAGTAATGTGGTACCAGAATGAAACGGTCAATTAATCCTGGATTCGGTCAATATTTTAGAGGATCACACCGGTTAGGTTTGTGTTAGCCTGGTATTTGCAATCATCTGGCTCATACTATCGCATTTTTCGCATACTTGTTGGCCAGATCCTGGGCTTTTTCTGGTTTGTATCACGTAGTAATGTGGTACCAGAATGAAACTGTAAATTAAACCTGTATTCGATCAATATTTTAGAGGATAACGCATGTTAGGTCTAGGTTAGGTCTGGGGTTTGCACTCATCAGGCACATACTTTCGCATATTTCTCATACTTGATGGACAGATCCTGGGTTTTTTCTGGTTTGGGTCACGTGGTAATGTGTTACCCCACTGAAACAGTCGACTAATCCTGGTCTCGGTCAATATTTTAGGGGTTGACTCATGTTAGGTCTAGGTGAGGCCTGGGATTTGCCCTCATCAGGCTCATACTTTCGCATATATCTCATACTTGATGGCCAGATTCTGGGCTGTTTTTAGTTTGGATCACGCAGTAATGTGGTACCACACTGAAACAGACCATTAAACCTGGTTTCGATCAATATTTTAGTGGATAACGCATGTTAGGTCTAGGTTAGGTCTGGGATTTGCACTCATCAGGCTCATACTTTCGCATATTTCTCATACTTGATGGCCAGATCCTGGGCTTTTTCTGGTTTGGATCACGTAGTAATGTGGTACCACACTGAAACAGTCGACTAATCCTGGTCTCGGCCAATATTTTAGAGGATAACGCATGTTAGGTCTAAGTTAGGTCTGGGATTTGCACTCATCAGGCTCATACTTTCGCATATTTCTCATACTTGTTGGCCAGATTCTGGGCTTTTTTTGGCTTGGATCACGTAGTAATGTGGGACCACACTGAAGCAGTCGATTAAACCTGGTCTCGATCAATATTTTAGAGGATAACGCATGTTAGGTCTGGGTTAGGTCTGGGATTTGCCCTCTTCAGTCTCATACTTCCGCATTCATCGCATCCTTGTTGGCCAGATCCTGGGTTTTTTCTGGATTGGATCACATAGTAATGTGGTACCACACTGAAACAGTCGACTAAACCTGGTCACGATCAATATTTTAGAGGATAACGCATGTTAGGTCTAGGTTAGGGCTGGGATTTGGTCTCATCAGGCTCATACATTCGCATATTTCTCATACTTGTTGGCCAGATTCTGGGCTTTTTTTGGCTTGGATCACGTAGTAATGTGGTACCACACTGAAACTGTCCATTAAACCTGGTCTCGATCAATATTTTAGAGGATAACGCATGTTAGGTCTGGGTTAGGTCTGGGATTTGCCCTCTTCAGTCTCATACTTTCGCATTCTTCACATCCTCGTTGGCCAGATCCTGGGTTTTTTCTGGTTTGGATCACATAGTAATGTGGTACCACACTGAAACAGTCGACTAAACCTGGTCACGATAAATATTTTAGAGGATAACGCATGTTAGGTCTAGGTTAGGGCTGGGATTTGGACTCATCAGGCTCATACAATCGCGCATTTCCCATAGTTGATGGCCATATCCTGGGCTTTTTCTGGTTTGGATCACGTAGTAATGTGGTACCACACTGAAACTGTCGATTAATGCTGGTCTCGGTCAATATTTTAGAGGATAACGCATGTTAGGTCTAGGTTAGGTCTGGGATTTGCATTCATCTGGCTCATAATTTTGCATATTTCTCATACTTGTTTGCCAGATTCTGGGCTTTTTTTGGCTTGGATCACGTAGTAATGTGGTACCACACTGAAACTGTCCATTAAACCTGGTTTCGATCAATATTTTTGAGGATAACGCATGTTATGGTCTCGGTTAGGTCTAGGATTTTCCCCTCATCAGGCTCATGATTTCGCATATTTCTCATACTTGTTGGCCAGATCCTGGGCTTTTTTTGGCTTGGATCAGGTTGTAATGTGGTACCACACTGAAACAGTCGACTAATCCTGGTCTCGGTCAATATTTTAGAGGATAACGCATGTTAGGTCTAGGTTAGGTCTGGGATTTTCACTCATCAGGCACATACTTTCGCATATTTCTCATAGTTGATGGCCAGATCCTGGGCTTTTTCTGGTTTGGATCACGTAGTAATGTGATACCACACTGAAACTGTCCATTAAACCTGGTTTCGATCAATATTTTAGCGGATAACGCATGTTAGGTCTATGTCAGGTCTGGGATTTGCTCTCATCAGGCTCATACTGTCGCATATTTCTCATACTTGATGGCCAGATCCTGGGCTTTTACTGGTTTGGTTCACGTAGTAATGTGGGACCACACTGAAACAATCGATTAAACCTGGTCTCGATCAATATTTTAGAGGATAACGCATGTTAGGTCTGGGTTAGGTCTGGGATTTGCCCTCTCCAGTCTCATACTTTCGCATTCTTCACATCCTTGTTGGCCAGATCCTGGGTTTTTTCTGGTTTGGATCACATAGTAATGTGGTACCACACTGAAACAGTCGACTAAACCTGGTCACGATCAATATTTTAGACGATAACGCATGTTAGGTCTAGGTTAGGGCTGGGATTTGCTCCCATCAGGCTCATACTTTCGCATATTTCTGATACTTGATGGCCAGATTCTGGGCTTTTTTTTTGGCTTGGATCACGTAGTAATGTGGTACCACACTGAAACTGTCCATTAAACCTGGTTTCGATCAATATTTTAGAGGATAACGCATGTTAGGTCTGGGTTAGGTCTGGGATTTGCTCTCATCAGGCTCATACATTCGCATATTTCTCATACTTGATGGCCAGATCCTGGGCTTTTTCTGGTATGGATCACGTAGTAATGTGGTACCATACTGAAACAGTCGACTAATCCTGGTCTCGGTCAATATTTTAGAGGATAACGCATGTTAGGTCTAAGTTAGGTCTGGGATTTGCACTCATCAGGCTCATACATTCGCATATTTCTGATACTTGATGGCCAGATTCTTGGCCTTTTATGGTTTAGATCACGTAGTAATGCGGTACCACACTGAAACAGTCCATTAAACCTGGTTCCGATCAATATTTTTGAGGATAACGCATGTTATGGTCTCGGTTAGGTCTAGGATTTGCCCCTCATCAGGCTCATGATTTCGCATATTTCTCATACTTGTTGGCCAGATCCTGGGCTTTTTTTGGCTTGGATCAGGTAGTAATGTGGTACCACACTGAAACAGTCGACTAATCCTGGTCTCGGTCAATATTTTAGAGGATAACGCATGTTAGGTCTAGGTTAGGTCTGGGATTTGCACTCATCAGGCACATACTTTCGCATATTTCTCATACTAGATGGCCAGATCCTGGGCTTTTTCTGGTTTGGATCACATAGTAATGTGGTACCACACTGAAACAGTCGACTAAACCTGGTCACGATAAATATTTTAGAGGATAACGCATGTTAGGTCTAGGTTAGGGCTGGGATTTGGACTCATCAGGCTCATACAATCGCGCATTTCACATAGTTGATGGCCATATCCTGGGCTTTTTCTGGTTTGGATCACGTAGTAATGTGGTACCACACTGAAACTGTCGATTAATGCTGGTGTCGGTCAATATTTTAGAGGATAACGCATGTTAGGTCTAGGTTAGGTCTGGGATTTGCATTCATCTGGCTCATAATTTTGCATATTTCTCATACTTGTTGGCCAGATTCTGGGCTTTTTTTGGCTTGGATCACGTAGTAATGTGGTACCACACTGAAACTGTCCATTAAACCTGGTTTCGACCAATATTTTTGAGGATAACGCATGTTATGGTCTCGGTTAGGTCTAGGATTTTCCCCTCATCAGGCTCATGATTTCGCATATTTCTCATACTTGTTGGCCAGATCCTGGGCTTTTTTTGGCTTGGATCAGGTAGTAATGTGGTACCACACTGAAACAATCGATTAAACCTGGTCTCGATCAATATTTTAGAGGATAACGCATGTTAGGTCTGGGTTAGGTCTGGGATTTGCCCTCTCCAGTCTCATACTTTCGCATTCTTCACATCCTTGTTGGCCAGATCCTGGGTTTTTTCTGGTTTGGATCACATAGTAATGTGGTACCACACTGAAACAGTCGACTAAACCTGGTCACGATCAATATTTTAGACGATAACGCATGTTAGGTCTAGGTTAGGGCTGGGATTTGCTCCCATCAGGCTCATACTTTCGCATATTTCTGATACTTGATGGCCAGATTCTGGGCTTTTTTTTTGGCTTGGATCACGTAGTAATGTGGTACCACACTGAAACTGTCCATTAAACCTGGTTTCGATCAATATTGTAGAGGATAACGCATGTTAGGTCTGGGTTCGGTCTGGGATTTGCTCTCATCAGGCTCATACATTCGCATATTTCTCATACTTGATGGCCAGATCCTGGGCTTTTTCTGGTATGGATCACGTAGTAATGTGGTACCATACTGAAACAGTCGACTAATCCTGGTCTCGGTCAATATTTTAGAGGATAACGCATGTTAGGTCTAAGTTAGGTCTGGGATTTGCACTCATCAGGCTCATACATTCGCATATTTCTGATACTTGATGGCCAGATTCTTGGCCTTTTATGGTTTAGATCACGTAGTAATGCGGTACCACACTGAAACAGTCCATTAAACCTGGTTCCGATCAATATTTTTGAGGATAACGCATGTTATGGTCTCGGTTAGGTCTAGGATTTGCCCCTCATCAGGCTCATGATTTCGCATATTTCTCATACTTGTTGGCCAGATCCTGGGCTTTTTTTGGCTTGCATCAGGTAGTAATGTGGTACCACACTGAAACAGTCGACTAATCCTGGTCTCGGTCAATATTTTAGAGGATAACGCATGTTAGGTCTAGGTTAGGTCTGGGATTTGCACTCATCAGGCACATACTTTCGCATATTTCTCATACTTGATGGCCAGATCCTGGGCTTTTTCTGGTTTGGATCACATAGTAATGTGGTACCACACTGAAACAGTCGACTAAACCTGGTCACGATAAATATTTTAGAGGATAACGCATGTTAGGTCTAGGTTAGGGCTGGGATTTGGACTCATCAGGCTCATACAATCGCGCATTTCACATAGTTGATGGCCATATCCTGGGCTTTTTCTGGTTTGGATCACGTAGTAATGTGGTACCACACTGAAACTGTCGATTAATGCTGGTCTCGGTCAATATTTTAGAGGATAACACATGTTAGGTCTAGGTTAGGTCTGGGATTTGCATTCATCTGGCTCATAATTTTGCATATTTCTCATACTTGTTGGCCAGATTCTGGGCTTTTTTTGGCTTGGATCACGTAGTAATGTGGTACCACACTGAAACTGTCCATTAAACCTGGTTTCGATCAATATTTTTGAGGATAACGCATGTTATGGTCTCGGTTAGGTCTAGGATTTTCCCCTCATCAGGCTCATGATTTCGCATATTTCTCATACTTGTTGGCCAGATCCTGGGCTTTTTTTGGCTTGGATCAGGTAGTAATGTGGTACCACACTGAAACAGTCGACTAATCCTGGTCTCGGTCAATATTTTAGAGGATAACGCATGTTAGGTCTAGGTTAGGTCTGGGATTTTCACTCATCAGGCACATACTTTCGCATATTTCTCATAGTTGATGGCCAGATCCTGGGCTTTTTCTGGTTTGGATCACGTAGTAATGTGATACCACACTGAAACTGTCCATTAAACCTGGTTTCGATCAATATTTTAGCGGATAACGCATGTTAGGTCTATGTCAGGTCTGGGATTTGCTCTCATCAGGCTCATACTGTCGCATATTTCTCATACTTGATGGCCAGATCCTGGGCTTTTACTGGTTTGGTTCACGTAGTAATGTGGGACCACACTGAAACAATCGATTAAACCTGGTCTCGATCAATATTTTAGAGGATAACGCATGTTAGGTCTGGGTTAGGTCTGGGATTTGCCCTCTCCAGTCTCATACTTTCGCATTCTTCACATCCTTGTTGGCCAGATCCTGGTTTTTTCTGGTTTGGATCACATAGTAATGTGGTACCACACTGAAACAGTCGACTAAACCTGGTCACGATCAATATTTTAGACGATAACGCATGTTAGGTCTAGGTTAGGGCTGGGATTTGCTCCCATCAGGCTCATACTTTCGCATATTTCTGATACTTGATGGCCAGATTCTGGGCTTTTTTTTTGGCTTGGATCACGTAGTAATGTGGTACCACACTGAAACTGTCCATTAAACCTGGTTTCGATCAATATTGTAGAGGATAACGCATGTTAGGTCTGGGTTCGGTCTGGGATTTGCTCTCATCAGGCTCATACATTCGCATATTTCTCATACTTGATGGCCAGATCCTGGGCTTTTTCTGGTATGGATCACGTAGTAATGTGGTACCATACTGAAACAGTCGACTAATCCTGGTCTCGGTCAATATTTTAGAGGATAACGCATGTTAGGTCTAAGTTAGGTCTGGGATTTGCACTCATCAGGCTCATACATTCGCATATTTCTGATACTTGATGGCCAGATTCTTGGCCTTTTATGGTTTAGATCACGTAGTAATGCGGTACCACACTGAAACAGTCCATTAAACCTGGTTCCGATCAATATTTTTGAGGATAACGCATGTTATGGTCTCGGTTAGGTCTAGGATTTGCCCCTCATCAGGCTCATGATTTCGCATATTTCTCATACTTGTTGGCCAGATCCTGGGCTTTTTTTGGCTTGCATCAGGTAGTAATGTGGTACCACACTGAAACAGTCGACTAATCCTGGTCTCGGTCAATATTTTAGAGGATAACGCATGTTAGGTCTAGGTTAGGTCTGGGATTTGCACTCATCAGGCACATACTTTCGCATATTTCTCATACTTGATGGCCAGATCCTGGGCTTTTTCTGGTTTGGATCACATAGTAATGTGGTACCACACTGAAACAGTCGACTAAACCTGGTCACGATAAATATTTTAGAGGATAACGCATGTTAGGTCTAGGTTAGGGCTGGGATTTGGACTCATCAGGCTCATACAATCGCGCATTTCACATAGTTGATGGCCATATCCTGGGCTTTTTCTGGTTTGGATCACGTAGTAATGTGGTACCACACTGAAACTGTCGATTAATGCTGGTCTCGGTCAATATTTTAGAGGATAACACATGTTAGGTCTAGGTTAGGTCTGGGATTTGCATTCATCTGGCTCATAATTTTGCATATTTCTCATACTTGTTGGCCAGATTCTGGGCTTTTTTTGGCTTGGATCACGTAGTAATGTGGTACCACACTGAAACTGTCCATTAAACCTGGTTTCGATCAATATTTTTGAGGATAACGCATGTTATGGTCTCGGTTAGGTCTAGGATTTTCCCCTCATCAGGCTCATGATTTCGCATATTTCTCATACTTGTTGGCCAGATCCTGGGCTTTTTTTGGCTTGGATCAGGTAGTAATGTGGTACCACACTGAAACAGTCGACTAATCCTGGTCTCGGTCAATATTTTAGAGGATAACGCATGTTAGGTCTAGGTTAGGTCTGGGATTTTCACTCATCAGGCACATACTTTCGCATATTTCTCATAGTTGATGGCCAGATCCTGGGCTTTTTCTGGTTTGGATCACGTAGTAATGTGATACCACACTGAAACTGTCCATTAAACCTGGTTTCGATCAATATTTTAGCGGAAAACGCATGTTAGGTCTATGTCAGGTCTGGGATTTGCTCTCATCAGGCTCATACTGTCGCATATTTCTCATACTTGATGGCCAGATCCTGGGCTTTTACTGGTTTGGTTCACGTAGTAATGTGGGACCACACTGAAACAATCGATTAAACCTGGTCTCGATCAATATTTTAGAGGATAACGCATGTTAGGTCTGGGTTAGGTCTGGGATTTGCCCTCTCCAGTCTCATACTTTCGCATTCTTCACATCCTTGTTGGCCAGATCCTGGTTTTTTCTGGTTTGGATCACATAGTAATGTGGTACCACACTGAAACAGTCGACTAAACCTGGTCACGATCAATATTTTAGACGATAACGCATGTTAGGTCTAGGTTAGGGCTGGGATTTGCTCCCATCAGGCTCATACTTTCGCATATTTCTGATACTTGATGGCCAGATTCTGGGCTTTTTTTTTGGCTTGGATCACGTAGTAATGTGGTACCACACTGAAACTGTCCATTAAACCTGGTTTCGATCAATATTTTAGAGGATAACGCATGTTAGGTCTGGGTTAGGTCTGGGATTTGCTCTCATCAGGCTCATACATTCGCATATTTCTCATACTTGATGGCCAGATCCTGGGCTTTTTCTGGTATGGATCACGTAGTAATGTGGTACCATACTGAAACAGTCGACTAATCCTGGTCTCGGTCAATATTTTAGAGGATAACGCATGTTAGGTCTAAGTTAGGTCTGGGATTTGCACTCATCAGGCTCATACATTCGCATATTTCTGATACTTGATGGCCAGATTCTTGGCCTTTTATGGTTTAGATCACGTAGTAATGCGGTACCACACTGAAACAGTCCATTAAACCTGGTTCCGGTCAATATTTTTGAGGATAACGCATGTTATGGTCTCGGTTAGGTCTAGGATTTGCCCCTCATCAGGCTCATGATTTCGCATATTTCTCATACTTGTTGGCCAGATCCTGGGCTTTTTTTGGCTTGGATCAGGTAGTAATGTGGTACCACACTGAAACAGTCGACTAATCCTGGTCTCGGTCAATATTTTAGAGGATAACGCATGTTAGGTCTAGGTTAGGTCTGGGATTTGCACTCATCAGGCACATACTTTCGCATATTTCTCATACTTGATGGCCAGATCCTGGGCTTTTTCTGGTTTGGATCACGTAGTAATGTGGGACCACACTGAAACAGTCGATTAAACCTGGTCTCGATCAATATTTTAGAGGATAACGCATGTCAGGTCTATGTTAGGTCTGGGATTTGCTCTCATCAGGCTCATACTATCGCATATCTCTCATACTTGTTGGCCAGATCCTGGGATTTTACTGGTTTGGTTCACGTAGTAATGTGGGACCACACTGAAACAATCGATTAAACCTGGTCTCGATCAATATTTTAGAGGATAACGCATGTTAGGTCTGGGTTAGGTCTGGGATTTGCCCTCTTTAGTCTCATACTTTCGCATTCTTCACATCCTTGTTGGCCAGATCCTGGGTTTTTTCTGATTTGGATCACATAGTAATGTGGTACCACACTGAAACAGTCGACTAAACCTGGTCACGATCAATATTTTAGACGATAACGCATGTTAGGTCTAGGTTAGGGCTGGGATTTGCTCCCATCAGGCTCATACTTTCGCATATTTCTGATACTTGATGGCCAGATTCTGGGCTTTTTTTCTGGTTTGGATCACATAGTAATGTGGTACCACACTGAAACTGTCCATTAAACCTGGTTTCGATCAATATTTTAGAGGATAACGCATGTTAGGTCTGGGTTAGGTCTGGGATTTGCCCTCTTCAGTCTCATACTTTCGCATTCTTCACATCCTCGTTGGCCAGATCCTGGGTTTTTTCTGGTTTGGATCACATAGTAATGTGGTACCACACTGAAACAGTCGACTAAACCTGGTCACGATAAATATTTTAGAGGATAACGCATGTTAGGTCTAGGTTAGGGCTGGGATTTGGACTCATCAGGCTCATACAATCGCGCATTTCCCATAGTTGATGGCCATATCCTGGGCTTTTTCTGGTTTGGATCACGTAGTAATGTGGTACCACACTGAAACTGTCGATTAATGCTGGTCTCGGTCAATATTTTAGAGGATAACGCATGTTAGGTCTAGGTTAGGTCTGGGATTTGCATTCATCTGGCTCATAATTTTGCATATTTCTCATACTTGTTTGCCAGATTCTGGGCTTTTTTTGGCTTGGATCACGTAGTAATGTGGTACCACACTGAAACTGTCCATTAAACCTGGTTTCGATCAATATTTTTGAGGATAACGCATGTTATGGTCTCGGTTAGGTCTAGGATTTTCCCCTCATCAGGCTCATGATTTCGCATATTTCTCATACTTGTTGGCCAGATCCTGGGCTTTTTTTGGCTTGGATCAGGTTGTAATGTGGTACCACACTGAAACAGTCGACTAATCCTGGTCTCGGTCAATATTTTAGAGGATAACGCATGTTAGGTCTAGGTTAGGTCTGGGATTTTCACTCATCAGGCACATACTTTCGCATATTTCTCATAGTTGATGGCCAGATCCTGGGCTTTTTCTGGTTTGGATCACGTAGTAATGTGATACCACACTGAAACTGTCCATTAAACCTGGTTTCGATCAATATTTTAGCGGATAACGCATGTTAGGTCTATGTCAGGTCTGGGATTTGCTCTCATCAGGCTCATACTGTCGCATATTTCTCATACTTGATGGCCAGATCCTGGGCTTTTACTGGTTTGGTTCACGTAGTAATGTGGGACCACACTGAAACAATCGATTAAACCTGGTCTCGATCAATATTTTAGAGGATAACGCATGTTAGGTCTGGGTTAGGTCTGGGATTTGCCCTCTCCAGTCTCATACTTTCGCATTCTTCACATCCTTGTTGGCCAGATCCTGGGTTTTTTCTGGTTTGGATCACATAGTAATGTGGTACCACACTGAAACAGTCGACTAAACCTGGTCACGATCAATATTTTAGACGATAACGCATGTTAGGTCTAGGTTAGGGCTGGGATTTGCTCCCATCAGGCTCATACTTTCGCATATTTCTGATACTTGATGGCCAGATTCTGGGCTTTTTTTTTGGCTTGGATCACGTAGTAATGTGGTACCACACTGAAACTGTCCATTAAACCTGGTTTCGATCAATATTTTAGAGGATAACGCATGTTAGGTCTGGGTTAGGTCTGGGATTTGCTCTCATCAGGCTCATACATTCGCATATTTCTCATACTTGATGGCCAGATCCTGGGCTTTTTCTGGTATGGATCACGTAGTAATGTGGTACCATACTGAAACAGTCGACTAATCCTGGTCTCGGTCAATATTTTAGAGGATAACGCATGTTAGGTCTAAGTTAGGTCTGGGATTTGCACTCATCAGGCTCATACATTCGCATATTTCTGATACTTGATGGCCAGATTCTTGGCCTTTTATGGTTTAGATCACGTAGTAATGCGGTACCACACTGAAACAGTCCATTAAACCTGGTTCCGATCAATATTTTTGAGGATAACGCATGTTATGGTCTCGGTTAGGTCTAGGATTTGCCCCTCATCAGGCTCATGATTTCGCATATTTCTCATACTTGTTGGCCAGATCCTGGGCTTTTTTTGGCTTGGATCAGGTAGTAATGTGGTACCACACTGAAACAGTCGACTAATCCTGGTCTCGGTCAATATTTTAGAGGATAACGCATGTTAGGTCTAGGTTAGGTCTGGGATTTGCACTCATCAGGCACATACTTTCGCATATTTCTCATACTAGATGGCCAGATCCTGGGCTTTTTCTGGTTTGGATCACATAGTAATGTGGTACCACACTGAAACAGTCGACTAAACCTGGTCACGATAAATATTTTAGAGGATAACGCATGTTAGGTCTAGGTTAGGGCTGGGATTTGGACTCATCAGGCTCATACAATCGCGCATTTCACATAGTTGATGGCCATATCCTGGGCTTTTTCTGGTTTGGATCACGTAGTAATGTGGTACCACACTGAAACTGTCGATTAATGCTGGTGTCGGTCAATATTTTAGAGGATAACGCATGTTAGGTCTAGGTTAGGTCTGGGATTTGCATTCATCTGGCTCATAATTTTGCATATTTCTCATACTTGTTGGCCAGATTCTGGGCTTTTTTTGGCTTGGATCACGTAGTAATGTGGTACCACACTGAAACTGTCCATTAAACCTGGTTTCGATCAATATTTTTGAGGATAACGCATGTTATGGTCTCGGTTAGGTCTAGGATTTTCCCCTCATCAGGCTCATGATTTCGCATATTTCTCATACTTGTTGGCCAGATCCTGGGCTTTTTTTGGCTTGGATCAGGTAGTAATGTGGTACCACACTGAAACAATCGATTAAACCTGGTCTCGATCAATATTTTAGAGGATAACGCATGTTAGGTCTGGGTTAGGTCTGGGATTTGCCCTCTCCAGTCTCATACTTTCGCATTCTTCACATCCTTGTTGGCCAGATCCTGGGTTTTTTCTGGTTTGGATCACATAGTAATGTGGTACCACACTGAAACAGTCGACTAAACCTGGTCACGATCAATATTTTAGACGATAACGCATGTTAGGTCTAGGTTAGTGCTGGGATTTGCTCCCATCAGGCTCATACTTTCGCATATTTCTGATACTTGATGGCCAGATTCTGGGCTTTTTTTTTGGCTTGGATCACGTAGTAATGTGGTACCACACTGAAACTGTCCATTAAACCTGGTTTCGATCAATATTGTAGAGGATAACGCATGTTAGGTCTGGGTTCGGTCTGGGATTTGCTCTCATCAGGCTCATACATTCGCATATTTCTCATACTTGATGGCCAGATCCTGGGCTTTTTCTGGTATGGATCACGTAGTAATGTGGTACCATACTGAAACAGTCGACTAATCCTGGTCTCGGTCAATATTTTAGAGGATAACGCATGTTAGGTCTAAGTTAGGTCTGGGATTTGCACTCATCAGGCTCATACATTCGCATATTTCTGATACTTGATGGCCAGATTCTTGGCCTTTTATGGTTTAGATCACGTAGTAATGCGGTACCACACTGAAACAGTCCATTAAACCTGGTTCCGATCAATATTTTTGAGGATAACGCATGTTATGGTCTCGGTTAGGTCTAGGATTTGCCCCTCATCAGGCTCATGATTTCGCATATTTCTCATACTTGTTGGCCAGATCCTGGGCTTTTTTTGGCTTGCATCAGGTAGTAATGTGGTACCACACTGAAACAGTCGACTAATCCTGGTCTCGGTCAATATTTTAGAGGATAACGCATGTTAGGTCTAGGTTAGGTCTGGGATTTGCACTCATCAGGCACATACTTTCGCATATTTCTCATACTTGATGGCCAGATCCTGGGCTTTTTCTGGTTTGGATCACATAGTAATGTGGTACCACACTGAAACAGTCGACTAAACCTGGTCACGATAAATATTTTAGAGGATAACGCATGTTAGGTCTAGGTTAGGGCTGGGATTTGGACTCATCAGGCTCATACAATCGCGCATTTCACATAGTTGATGGCCATATCCTGGGCTTTTTCTGGTTTGGATCACGTAGTAATGTGGTACCACACTGAAACTGTCGATTAATGCTGGTCTCGGTCAATATTTTAGAGGATAACACATGTTAGGTCTAGGTTAGGTCTGGGATTTGCATTCATCTGGCTCATAATTTTGCATATTTCTCATACTTGTTGGCCAGATTCTGGGCTTTTTTTGGCTTGGATCACGTAGTAATGTGGTACCACACTGAAACTGTCCATTAAACCTGGTTTCGATCAATATTTTTGAGGATAACGCATGTTATGGTCTCGGTTAGGTCTAGGATTTTCCCCTCATCAGGCTCATGATTTCGCATATTTCTCATACTTGTTGGCCAGATCCTGGGCTTTTTTTGGCTTGGATCAGGTAGTAATGTGGTACCACACTGAAACAGTCGACTAATCCTGGTCTCGGTCAATATTTTAGAGGATAACGCATGTTAGGTCTAGGTTAGGTCTGGGATTTTCACTCATCAGGCACATACTTTCGCATATTTCTCATAGTTGATGGCCAGATCCTGGGCTTTTTCTGGTTTGGATCACGTAGTAATGTGATACCACACTGAAACTGTCCATTAAACCTGGTTTCGATCAATATTTTAGCGGATAACGCATGTTAGGTCTATGTCAGGTCTGGGATTTGCTCTCATCAGGCTCATACTGTCGCATATTTCTCATACTTGATGGCCAGATCCTGGGCTTTTACTGGTTTGGTTCACGTAGTAATGTGGGACCACACTGAAACAATCGATTAAACCTGGTCTCGATCAATATTTTAGAGGATAACGCATGTTAGGTCTGGGTTAGGTCTGGGATTTGCCCTCTCCAGTCTCATACTTTCGCATTCTTCACATCCTTGTTGGCCAGATCCTGGTTTTTTCTGGTTTGGATCACATAGTAATGTGGTACCACACTGAAACAGTCGACTAAACCTGGTCACGATCAATATTTTAGACGATAACGCATGTTAGGTCTAGGTTAGGGCTGGGATTTGCTCCCATCAGGCTCATACTTTCGCATATTTCTGATACTTGATGGCCAGATTCTGGGCTTTTTTTTTGGCTTGGATCACGTAGTAATGTGGTACCACACTGAAACTGTCCATTAAACCTGGTTTCGATCAATATTGTAGAGGATAACGCATGTTAGGTCTGGGTTCGGTCTGGGATTTGCTCTCATCAGGCTCATACATTCGCATATTTCTCATACTTGATGGCCAGATCCTGGGCTTTTTCTGGTATGGATCACGTAGTAATGTGGTACCATACTGAAACAGTCGACTAATCCTGGTCTCGGTCAATATTTTAGAGGATAACGCATGTTAGGTCTAAGTTAGGTCTGGGATTTGCACTCATCAGGCTCATACATTCGCATATTTCTGATACTTGATGGCCAGATTCTTGGCCTTTTATGGTTTAGATCACGTAGTAATGCGGTACCACACTGAAACAGTCCATTAAACCTGGTTCCGATCAATATTTTTGAGGATAACGCATGTTATGGTCTCGGTTAGGTCTAGGATTTGCCCCTCATCAGGCTCATGATTTCGCATATTTCTCATACTTGTTGGCCAGATCCTGGGCTTTTTTTGGCTTGGATCAGGTAGTAATGTGGTACCACACTGAAACAGTCGACTAATCCTGGTCTCGGTCAATATTTTAGAGGATAACGCATGTTAGGTCTAGGTTAGGTCTGGGATTTGCACTCATCAGGCACATACTTTCGCATATTTCTCATACTAGATGGCCAGATCCTGGGCTTTTTCTGGTTTGGATCACATAGTAATGTGGTACCACACTGAAACAGTCGACTAAACCTGGTCACGATAAATATTTTAGAGGATAACGCATGTTAGGTCTAGGTTAGGGCTGGGATTTGGACTCATCAGGCTCATACAATCGCGCATTTCACATAGTTGATGGCCATATCCTGGGCTTTTTCTGGTTTGGATCACGTAGTAATGTGGTACCACACTGAAACTGTCGATTAATGCTGGTGTCGGTCAATATTTTAGAGGATAACGCATGTTAGGTCTAGGTTAGGTCTGGGATTTGCATTCATCTGGCTCATAATTTTGCATATTTCTCATACTTGTTGGCCAGATTCTGGGCTTTTTTTGGCTTGGATCACGTAGTAATGTGGTACCACACTGAAACTGTCCATTAAACCTGGTTTCGATCAATATTTTTGAGGATAACGCATGTTATGGTCTCGGTTAGGTCTAGGATTTTCCCCTCATCAGGCTCATGATTTCGCATATTTCTCATACTTGTTGGCCAGATCCTGGGCTTTTTTTGGCTTGGATCAGGTAGTAATGTGGTACCACACTGAAACAATCGATTAAACCTGGTCTCGATCAATATTTTAGAGGATAACGCATGTTAGGTCTGGGTTAGGTCTGGGATTTGCCCTCTCCAGTCTCATACTTTCGCATTCTTCACATCCTTGTTGGCCAGATCCTGGGTTTTTTCTGGTTTGGATCACATAGTAATGTGGTACCACACTGAAACAGTCGACTAAACCTGGTCACGATCAATATTTTAGACGATAACGCATGTTAGGTCTAGGTTAGGGCTGGGATTTGCTCCCATCAGGCTCATACTTTCGCATATTTCTGATACTTGATGGCCAGATTCTGGGCTTTTTTTTTGGCTTGGATCACGTAGTAATGTGGTACCACACTGAAACTGTCCATTAAACCTGGTTTCGATCAATATTGTAGAGGATAACGCATGTTAGGTCTGGGTTCGGTCTGGGATTTGCTCTCATCAGGCTCATACATTCGCATATTTCTCATACTTGATGGCCAGATCCTGGGCTTTTTCTGGTATGGATCACGTAGTAATGTGGTACCATACTGAAACAGTCGACTAATCCTGGTCTCGGTCAATATTTTAGAGGATAACGCATGTTAGGTCTAAGTTAGGTCTGGGATTTGCACTCATCAGGCTCATACATTCGCATATTTCTGATACTTGATGGCCAGATTCTTGGCCTTTTATGGTTTAGATCACGTAGTAATGCGGTACCACACTGAAACAGTCCATTAAACCTGGTTCCGATCAATATTTTTGAGGATAACGCATGTTATGGTCTCGGTTAGGTCTAGGATTTGCCCCTCATCAGGCTCATGATTTCGCATATTTCTCATACTTGTTGGCCAGATCCTGGGCTTTTTTTGGCTTGCATCAGGTAGTAATGTGGTACCACACTGAAACAGTCGACTAATCCTGGTCTCGGTCAATATTTTAGAGGATAACGCATGTTAGGTCTAGGTTAGGTCTGGGATTTGCACTCATCAGGCACATACTTTCGCATATTTCTCATACTTGATGGCCAGATCCTGGGCTTTTTCTGGTTTGGATCACATAGTAATGTGGTACCACACTGAAACAGTCGACTAAACCTGGTCACGATAAATATTTTAGAGGATAACGCATGTTAGGTCTAGGTTAGGGCTGGGATTTGGACTCATCAGGCTCATACAATCGCGCATTTCACATAGTTGATGGCCATATCCTGGGCTTTTTCTGGTTTGGATCACGTAGTAATGTGGTACCACACTGAAACTGTCGATTAATGCTGGTCTCGGTCAATATTTTAGAGGATAACACATGTTTGGTCTAGGTTAGGTCTGGGATTTGCATTCATCTGGCTCATAATTTTGCATATTTCTCATACTTGTTGGCCAGATTCTGGGCTTTTTTTGGCTTGGATCACGTAGTAATGTGGTACCACACTGAAACTGTCCATTAAACCTGGTTTCGATCAATATTTTTGAGGATAACGCATGTTATGGTCTCGGTTAGGTCTAGGATTTTCCCCTCATCAGGCTCATGATTTCGCATATTTCTCATACTTGTTGGCCAGATCCTGGGCTTTTTTTGGCTTGGATCAGGTAGTAATGTGGTACCACACTGAAACAGTCGACTAATCCTGGTCTCGGTCAATATTTTAGAGGATAACGCATGTTAGGTCTAGGTTAGGTCTGGGATTTTCACTCATCAGGCACATACTTTCGCATATTTCTCATAGTTGATGGCCAGATCCTGGGCTTTTTCTGGTTTGGATCACGTAGTAATGTGATACCACACTGAAACTGTCCATTAAACCTGGTTTCGATCAATATTTTAGCGGATAACGCATGTTAGGTCTATGTCAGGTCTGGGATTTGCTCTCATCAGGCTCATACTGTCGCATATTTCTCATACTTGATGGCCAGATCCTGGGCTTTTACTGGTTTGGTTCACGTAGTAATGTGGGACCACACTGAAACAATCGATTAAACCTGGTCTCGATCAATATTTTAGAGGATAACGCATGTTAGGTCTGGGTTAGGTCTGGGATTTGCCCTCTCCAGTCTCATACTTTCGCATTCTTCACATCCTTGTTGGCCAGATCCTGGTTTTTTCTGGTTTGGATCACATAGTAATGTGGTACCACACTGAAACAGTCGACTAAACCTGGTCACGATCAATATTTTAGACGATAACGCATGTTAGGTCTAGGTTAGGGCTGGGATTTGCTCCCATCAGGCTCATACTTTCGCATATTTCTGATACTTGATGGCCAGATTCTGGGCTTTTTTTTTGGCTTGGATCACGTAGTAATGTGGTACCACACTGAAACTGTCCATTAAACCTGGTTTCGATCAATATTGTAGAGGATAACGCATGTTAGGTCTGGGTTCGGTCTGGGATTTGCTCTCATCAGGCTCATACATTCGCATATTTCTCATACTTGATGGCCAGATCCTGGGCTTTTTCTGGTATGGATCACGTAGTAATGTGGTACCATACTGAAACAGTCGACTAATCCTGGTCTCGGTCAATATTTTAGAGGATAACGCATGTTAGGTCTAAGTTAGGTCTGGGATTTGCACTCATCAGGCTCATACATTCGCATATTTCTGATACTTGATGGCCAGATTCTTGGCCTTTTATGGTTTAGATCACGTAGTAATGCGGTACCACACTGAAACAGTCCATTAAACCTGGTTCCGATCAATATTTTTGAGGATAACGCATGTTATGGTCTCGGTTAGGTCTAGGATTTGCCCCTCATCAGGCTCATGATTTCGCATATTTCTCATACTTGTTGGCCAGATCCTGGGCTTTTTTTGGCTTGCATCAGGTAGTAATGTGGTACCACACTGAAACAGTCGACTAATCCTGGTCTCGGTCAATATTTTAGAGGATAACGCATGTTAGGTCTAGGTTAGGTCTGGGATTTGCACTCATCAGGCACATACTTTCGCATATTTCTCATACTTGATGGCCAGATCCTGGGCTTTTTCTGGTTTGGATCACATAGTAATGTGGTACCACACTGAAACAGTCGACTAAACCTGGTCACGATAAATATTTTAGAGGATAACGCATGTTAGGTCTAGGTTAGGGCTGGGATTTGGACTCATCAGGCTCATACAATCGCGCATTTCACATAGTTGATGGCCATATCCTGGGCTTTTTCTGGTTTGGATCACGTAGTAATGTGGTACCACACTGAAACTGTCGATTAATGCTGGTCTCGGTCAATATTTTAGAGGATAACACATGTTAGGTCTAGGTTAGGTCTGGGATTTGCATTCATCTGGCTCATAATTTTGCATATTTCTCATACTTGTTGGCCAGATTCTGGGCTTTTTTTGGCTTGGATCACGTAGTAATGTGGTACCACACTGAAACTGTCCATTAAACCTGGTTTCGATCAATATTTTTGAGGATAACGCATGTTATGGTCTCGGTTAGGTCTAGGATTTTCCCCTCATCAGGCTCATGATTTCGCATATTTCTCATACTTGTTGGCCAGATCCTGGGCTTTTTTTGGCTTGGATCAGGTAGTAATGTGGTACCACACTGAAACAGTCGACTAATCCTGGTCTCGGTTAATATTTTAGAGGATAACGCATGTTAGGTCTAGGTTAGGTCTGGGATTTTCACTCATCAGGCACATACTTTCGCATATTTCTCATAGTTGATGGCCAGATCCTGGGCTTTTTCTGGTTTGGATCACGTAGTAATGTGATACCACACTGAAACTGTCCATTAAACCTGGTTTCGATCAATATTTTAGCGGAAAACGCATGTTAGGTCTATGTCAGGTCTGGGATTTGCTCTCATCAGGCTCATACCGTCGCATATTTCTCATACTTGATGGCCAGATCCTGGGCTTTTACTGGTTTGGTTCACGTAGTAATGTGGGACCACACTGAAACAATCGATTAAACCTGGTCTCGATCAATATTTTAGAGGATAACGCATGTTAGGTCTGGGTTAGGTCTGGGATTTGCCCTCTCCAGTCTCATACTTTCGCATTCTTCACATCCTTGTTGGCCAGATCCTGGTTTTTTCTGGTTTGGATCACATAGTAATGTGGTACCACACTGAAACAGTCGACTAAACCTGGTCACGATCAATATTTTAGACGATAACGCATGTTAGGTCTAGGTTAGGGCTGGGATTTGCTCCCATCAGGCTCATACTTTCGCATATTTCTGATACTTGATGGCCAGATTCTGGGCTTTTTTTTTGGCTTGGATCACGTAGTAATGTGGTACCACACTGAAACTGTCCATTAAACCTGGTTTCGATCAATATTTTAGAGGATAACGCATGTTAGGTCTGGGTTAGGTCTGGGATTTGCTCTCATCAGGCTCATACATTCGCATATTTCTCATACTTGATGGCCAGATCCTGGGCTTTTTCTGGTATGGATCACGTAGTAATGTGGTACCATACTGAAACAGTCGACTAATCCTGGTCTCGGTCAATATTTTAGAGGATAACGCATGTTAGGTCTAAGTTAGGTCTGGGATTTGCACTCATCAGGCTCATACATTCGCATATTTCTGATACTTGATGGCCAGATTCTTGGCCTTTTATGGTTTAGATCACGTAGTAATGCGGTACCACACTGAAACAGTCCATTAAACCTGGTTCCGATCAATATTTTTGAGGATAACGCATGTTATGGTCTCGGTTAGGTCTAGGATTTGCCCCTCATCAGGCTCATGATTTCGCATATTTCTCATACTTGTTGGCCAGATCCTGGGCTTTTTTTGGCTTGGATCAGGTAGTAATGTGGTACCACACTGAAACAGTCGACTAATCCTGGTCTCGGTCAATATTTTAGAGGATAACGCATGTTAGGTCTAGGTTAGGTCTGGGATTTGCACTCATCAGGCACATACTTTCGCATATTTCTCATACTTGATGGCCAGATCCTGGGCTTTTTCTGGTTTGGATCACGTAGTAATGTGGGACCACACTGAAACAGTCGATTAAACCTGGTCTCGATCAATATTTTAGAGGATAACGCATGTCAGGTCTATGTTAGGTCTGGGATTTGCTCTCATCAGGCTCATACTATCGCATATCTCTCATACTTGTTGGCCAGATCCTGGGATTTTACTGGTTTGGTTCACGTAGTAATGTGGGACCACACTGAAACAATCGATTAAACCTGGTCTCGATCAATATTTTAGAGGATAACGCATGTTAGGTCTGGGTTAGGTCTGGGATTTGCCCTCTTTAGTCTCATACTTTCGCATTCTTCACATCCTTGTTGGCCAGATCCTGGGTTTTTTCTGATTTGGATCACATAGTAATGTGGTACCACACTGAAACAGTCGACTAAACCTGGTCACGATCAATATTTTAGACGATAACGCATGTTAGGTCTAGGTTAGGGCTGGGTTTTGCTCCCATCAGGCTCATACTTTCGCATATTTCTGATACTTGATGGCCAGATTCTGGGCTTTTTTTCTGGTTTGGATCACATAGTAATGTGGTACCACACTGAAACTGTCCATTAAACCTGGTTTCGATCAATATTTTAGAGGATAACGCATGTTAGGTCTGGGTTAGGTCTGGGATTTGCTCTCATCTGGCTCATACATTCGCATATTTCTCATACTTGATGGCCAGATCCTGGGCTTTTTCTGGTTTGGATCACGTAGTAATGTGGTACCATACTGAAACAGTCGACTAATCCTGGTCTCGGTCAATATTTTAGAGGATAACGCATGTTAGGTCTAAGTTAGGTCTGGGATTTGCACTCATCAGGCTCATACATTCGCATATTTCTGATACTTGATGGCCAGATTCTTGGCCTTTTATGGTTTAGATCACGTAGTAATGCGGTACCACACTGAAACAGTCCATTAAACCTGGTTCCGATCAATATTTTTGAGGATAACGCATGTTATGGTCTCGGTTAGGTCTAGGATTTGCCCCTCATCAGGCTCATGATTTCGCATATTTCTCATACTTGTTGGCCAGATCCTGGGCCTTTTTTGGCTTGGATCAGGTAGTAATGTGGTACCACACTGAAACAGTCGACTAATCCTGGTCTCGGTCAATATTTTAGAGGATAACGCACGTTAGGTCTAGGTTAGGTCTGGGATTTGCACTCATCAGGCACATACTTTCGCATATTTCTCATACTTGATGGCCAGATCCTGGGTTTTTTCTGGATTGGGTCACGTGGTAATGTGTTACCCCACTGAAACAGTCGACTAATCCTGGTCTCGGTCAATATTTTAGGGGTTAACTCATGTTAGGTCTAGGTTAGGCCTGGGATTTGCCTTCATCAGACTCATACATTCGCATATTTCTCATACTTGATGGCCAGATCCTGGGCTTTTTCTGGTTTGGATCACGTAGTAATGTGGTACCACACTGAAACAGTCGACTAATCCTGGTCTCGGTCAATATTTCAGAGAATAACGCATGTTAGGGCTAGGTTGGGTCTCGGATTTGCACTCATCAGGCTCATACTTTCGCATATTTCACATACTTGATGGCCAGATTCTGGGCTTTTTTTAGTTTGGATCACGCAGTAATGTGGTACCACACTGAAACAGACCATTAAACCTGGTTTCGATCAATATTTTAGAGGATAACGCATGTTAGGTCTAGGTTAGGTCTGGGATTTGCACTCATCAGGCTCATAGTTTCGCATATTTCTCATACTTGATGGCCAGATCCTGGGCTTTTTCTGGTTTGGATCACGGAGTAATGTGGGACCACACTGAAACAGTCGATTAAACCTGGTCTCGGTCAATATTTTAGAGGATAACGCATGTTAGGTCTGGGCTAGGTCTGGGATTTGCCCTCTTCAGTCTCATACTTTCGCATTCATCACATCCTTGTTGGCCAGATCCTGGGTTTTTTCTGGTTTGGGTCACATAGTAATGTGGTACCACACTGAAACAGTCGACTAAACCTGGTCACGATCAATATTTTAGAGGATAACGCATGTTAGGTCTAGGTTAGGTCTGGGATTCGGTCTCATCAGGCTCATAGATTCGCATATTTCTCATACTTGTTGGCCAGATTCTGGGCTTTTTTTGGCTTGGATCACGTAGTAATGTGGTACCACACTGAAACTGTCCATTAAACCTGGTCTCGATCAATATTTTAGAGGATAACGCATGTTAGGTCTGTGTTAGGTCTGGGATTTGCCCTCTTCAGTCTCATACTTTCGCATTCTTCACATCCTTGTTGGCCAGATCCTGGGTTTTTTCTGGTTTGGATCACATAGTAATGTGGTACCACACTGAAACAGTCGACTAAACCTGGTCACGATCAATATTTTAGAGGATAACGCATGTTAGGTCTAGGTTAGGGCTGGGATTTGCACTCATCAGACTCATACAATCGCGCATTTCTCATACTTGATGGCCATATCCTGGGCTTTTTCTGGTTTGGATCACGTAGTAATGTGGTACCACACTGAAACTATCGACTAATGCTGGTCTCGGTCAATATTTTAGAGGATAACGCATGTTAGGTCTAGGTTAGGTCTGGGATTTGCATTCATCTGGCTCATACTTTCGCATATTTCTCATACTTGTTGGCCAGATTCTGGGCTTTTTTTGGCTTGGATCACGTAGTAATGTGGTACCACACTGAAACTGTCCATTAAACCTGGTTTCGATCAATATTTTAGAGGATAACGCATGTTAGGTCTGTGTTAGGTCTGGGATTTGCTCTCATCAGGCTCATACATTCGCATATTTCTGATACTTGATGGCCAGATTCTTGGCCTTTTATGGTTTAGATCACGTAGTAATGCGGTACCACACTGAAACAGTCCATTAAACCTGGTTCCGATCAATATTTTTGAGGATAACGCATGTTATGGTCTCGGTTAGGTCTAGGATTTGCCCCTCATCAGGCTCATGATTTCGCATATTTCTCATACTTGTTGGCCAGATCCTGGGCTTTTTTTGGCTTGGATCAGGTAGTAATGTGGTACCACACTGAAACAGTCGACTAATCCTGGTCACGATCAATATTTTAGACGATAACGCATGTTAGGTCTAGGTTAGGGCTGGGATTTGCTCCCATCAGGCTCATACTTTCGCATATTTCTGATACTTGATGGCCAGATTCTGGGCTTTTTTTCTGGTTTGGATCACATAGTAATGTGGTACCACACTGAAACTGTCCATTAAACCTGGTTTCGATCAATATTTTAGAGGATAACGCATGTTAGGTCTGGGTTAGGTCTGGGATTTGCTCTCATCAGGCTCATACATTCGCATATTTCTCATACTTGATGGCCAGATCCTGGGCTTTTTCTGGTTTGGATCACGGAGTAATGTGGGACCACACTGAAACAGTCGATTAAACCTGGTCTCGGTCAATATTTTAGAGGATAACGCATGTTAGGTCTGGGCTAGGTCTGGGATTTGCCCTCTTCAGTCTCATACTTTCGCATTCATCACATCCTTGTTGGCCAGATCCTGGGTTTTTTCTGGTTTGGGTCACATAGTAATGTGGTACCACACTGAAACAGTCGACTAAACCTGGTCACGATCAATATTTTAGAGGATAACGCATGTTAGGTCTAGGTTAGGGCTGGGATTCGGTCTCATCAGGCTCATAGATTCGCATATTTCTCATACTTGTTGGCCAGATTCTGGGCTTTTTTTGGCTTGGATCACGTAGTAATGTGGTACCACACTGAAACTGTCCATTAAACCTGGTCTCGATCAATATTTTAGAGGATAACGCATGTTAGGTCTGTGTTAGGTCTGGGATTTGCCCTCTTCAGTCTCATACTTTCGCATTCTTCACATCCTTGTTGGCCAGATCCTGGGTTTTTTCTGGTTTGGATCACATAGTAATGTGGTACCACACTGAAACAGTCGACTAAACCTGGTCACGATCAATATTTTAGAGGATAACGCATGTTAGGTCTAGGTTAGGGCTGGGATTTGCACTCATCAGACTCATACAATCGCGCATTTCTCATACTTGATGGCCATATCCTGGGCTTTTTCTGGTTTGGATCACGTAGTAATGTGGTACCACACTGAAACTGTCGACTAATGCTGGTCTCGGTCAATATTTTAGAGGATAACGCATGTTAGGTCTAGGTTAGGTCTGGGATTTGCATTCATCTGGCTCATACTTTCGCATATTTCTCATACTTGTTGGCCAGATTCTGGGCTTTTTTTGGCTTGGATCACGTAGTAATGTGGTACCACACTGAAACTGTCCATTAAACCTGGTTTCGATCAATATTTTAGAGGATAACGCATGTTAGGTCTGTGTTAGGTCTGGGATTTGCTCTCATCAGGCTCATACATTCGCATATTTCTGATACTTGATGGCCAGATTCTTGGCCTTTTATGGTTTAGATCACGTAGTAATGCGGTACCACACTGAAACAGTCCATTAAACCTGGTTCCGATCAATATTTTTGAGGATAACGCATGTTATGGTCTCGGTTAGGTCTAGGATTTGCCCCTCATCAGGCTCATGATTTCGCATATTTCTCATACTTGTTGGCCAGATCCTGGGCTTTTTTTGGCTTGGATCAGGTAGTAATGTGGTACCACACTGAAACAGTCGACTAATCCTGGTCTCGGTCAATATTTTAGAGGATAACGCATGTTAGGTCTAGGTTAGGTCTGGGATTTGCACTCATCAGGCACATACTTTCGCATATTTCTCATTCTTGATGGCCAGATCCTGGGCTTTTTCTGGTTTGGATCACGTAGTAATGTGGGACCACACTGAAACAGTCGATTAAACCTGGTCTCGATCAATATTTTAGAGGATAACGCATGTCAGGTCTATGTTAGGTCTGGGATTTGCTCTCATCAGGCTCATACTATCGCATATCTCTCATACTTGTTGGCCAGATCCTGGGATTTTACTGGTTTGGTTCACGTAGTAATGTGGGACCACACTGAAACAATCGATTAAACCTGGTCTCGATCAATATTTTAGAGGATAACGCATGTTAGGTCTGGGTTAGGTCTGGGATTTGCCCTCTTTAGTCTCATACTTTCGCATTCTTCACATCCTTGTTGGCCAGATCCTGGGTTTTTTCTGATTTGGATCACATAGTAATGTGGTACCACACTGAAACAGTCGACTAAACCTGGTCACGATCAATATTTTAGACGATAACGCATGTTAGGTCTAGGTTAGGGCTGGGATTTGCTCCCATCAGGCTCATACTTTCGCATATTTCTGATACTTGATGGCCAGATTCTGGGCTTTTTTTCTGGTTTGGATCACATAGTAATGTGGTACCACACTGAAACTGTCCATTAAACCTGGTTTCGATCAATATTTTAGAGGATAACGCATGTTAGGTCTGGGTTAGGTCTGGGATTTGCTCTCATCAGGCTCATACATTCGCATATTTCTCATACTTGATGGCCAGATCCTGGGCTTTTTCTGGTTTGGATCACGTAGTAATGTGGTACCATACTGAAACAGTCGACTAATCCTGGTCTCGGTCAATATTTTAGAGGATAACGCATGTTAGGTCTAAGTTAGGTCTGGGATTTGCACTCATCAGGCTCATACATTCGCATATTTCTGATACTTGATGGCCAGATTCTTGGCCTTTTATGGTTTAGATCACGTAGTAATGCGGTACCACACTGAAACAGTCCATTAAACCTGGTTCCGATCAATATTTTTGAGGATAACGCATGTTATGGTCTCGGTTAGGTCTAGGATTTGCCCCTCATCAGGCTCATGATTTCGCATATTTCTCATACTTGTTGGCCAGATCCTGGGCCTTTTTTGGCTTGGATCAGGTAGTAATGTGGTACCACACTGAAACAGTCGACTAATCCTGGTCTCGGTCAATATTTTAGAGGATAACGCACGTTAGGTCTAGGTTAGGTCTGGGATTTGCACTCATCAGGCACATACTTTCGCATATTTCTCATACTTGATGGCCAGATCCTGGGTTTTTTCTGGATTGGGTCACGTGGTAATGTGTTACCCCACTGAAACAGTCGACTAATCCTGGTCTCGGTCAATATTTTAGGGGTTAACTCATGTTAGGTCTAGGTTAGGCCTGGGATTTGCCTTCATCAGACTCATACATTCGCATATTTCTCATACTTGATGGCCAGATCCTGGGCTTTTTCTGGTTTGGATCACGTAGTAATGTGGTACCACACTGAAACAGTCGACTAATCCTGGTCTCGGTCAATATTTCAGAGAATAACGCATGTTAGGGCTAGGTTGGGTCTCGGATTTGCACTCATCAGGCTCATACTTTCGCATATTTCACATACTTGATGGCCAGATTCTGGGCTTTTTTTAGTTTGGATCACGCAGTAATGTGGTACCACACTGAAACAGACCATTAAACCTGGTTTCGATCAATATTTTAGAGGATAACGCATGTTAGGTCTAGGTTAGGTCTGGGATTTGCACTCATCAGGCTCATAGTTTCGCATATTTCTCATACTTGATGGCCAGATCCTGGGCTTTTTCTGGTTTGGATCACGGAGTAATGTGGGACCACACTGAAACAGTCGATTAAACCTGGTCTCGGTCAATATTTTAGAGGATAACGCATGTTAGGTCTGGGCTAGGTCTGGGATTTGCCCTCTTCAGTCTCATACTTTCGCATTCATCACATCCTTGTTGGCCAGATCCTGGGTTTTTTCTGGTTTGGGTCACATAGTAATGTGGTACCACACTGAAACAGTCGACTAAACCTGGTCACGATCAATATTTTAGAGGATAACGCATGTTAGGTCTAGGTTAGGGCTGGGATTCGGTCTCATCAGGCTCATAGATTCGCATATTTCTCATACTTGTTGGCCAGATTCTGGGCTTTTTTTGGCTTGGATCACGTAGTAATGTGGTACCACACTGAAACTGTCCATTAAACCTGGTCTCGATCAATATTTTAGAGGATAACGCATGTTAGGTCTGTGTTAGGTCTGGGATTTGCCCTCTTCAGTCTCATACTTTCGCATTCTTCACATCCTTGTTGGCCAGATCCTGGGTTTTTTCTGGTTTGGATCACATAGTAATGTGGTACCACACTGAAACAGTCGACTAAACCTGGTCACGATCAATATTTTAGAGGATAACGCATGTTAGGTCTAGGTTAGGGCTGGGATTTGCACTCATCAGACTCATACAATCGCGCATTTCTCATACTTGATGGCCATATCCTGGGCTTTTTCTGGTTTGGATCACGTAGTAATGTGGTACCACACTGAAACTGTCGACTAATGCTGGTCTCGGTCAATATTTTAGAGGATAACGCATGTTAGGTCTAGGTTAGGTCTGGGATTTGCATTCATCTGGCTCATACTTTCGCATATTTCTCATACTTGTTGGCCAGATTCTGGGCTTTTTTTGGCTTGGATCACGTAGTAATGTGGTACCACACTGAAACTGTCCATTAAACCTGGTTTCGATCAATATTTTAGAGGATAACGCATGTTAGGTCTGTGTTAGGTCTGGGATTTGCTCTCATCAGGCTCATACATTCGCATATTTCGCATACTTCATGGCCAGATCCTGGGCTTTTTCTGGTTTGGATCACGTAGTAATGTGGTACCACACTGAAACAGTCGACTAATCCTGGTCTCGGCCAATATTTTAGAGGATAACGCATGTTAGGTCTAGGTTAGGTCTGGGATTTGCACTCATCAGGCTCATACTTTCGCATATTTCTCATACTTGTTGGCCAGATTCTGGGCTGTTTTAGGCTTGGATCACGTAGTAATGTGGGACCACACTGAAACAGTCGATTAAACCTGGTCTCGATCAATATTTTAGAGGATAACGCATGTTAGGTCTGGGTTAGGTCTGGGATTTGCCCTCTTCAGTCTCATACCTTCGCATTCATCACATCCTTGTTGGCCAGATCCTGGGTTTTTTCTGGATTGGATCACATAGTAATGTGGTACCACACTGAAACAGTCGACTAAACGTGGTCACGATCAATATTTTAGAGGATAACGCATGTTAGGTCTAGGTTAGGGCTGGGATTTGGTCTCATCAGGCTCATACATTCGCATATTTCTCATACTTGTTGGCCAGATTCTGGGCTTTTTTTGGCTTGGATCACGTAGTAATGTGGTACCACACTGAAACTGCCCATTAAACCTGGTTTCGGTCAATATTTTAGAGGATAACGCATGTTAGGTCTGGGATTTGCTCTCATCAGGCTCATACATTCGCATATTTCTCATACTTGATGGCCAGATCCTGGGCTTTTTCTGGTTTGGATCACGTAGTAATGTGGTACCATACTGAAACAGTCGACTAATCCTGGTCTCGGTCAATATTTTAGAGGATAACGCATGTTAGGTCTAGGTTAGGTCTGGGATTTGCACTCATCAGGCTCATACTTTCGCATATTTCTGATACTTGATGGCCAGATTCTTGGCCTTTTATGGTTTAGATCACGTAGTAATGCGGTAACACACTGAAACAGTCCATTAAACCTGGTTTCGATCAATATTTTTGAGGATAACGCATGTTATGGTCTCGGTTAAGTCTAGGATTTGCCCCTCATCAGGCTCATGATTTCGCATATTTCTCATAATTGTTGGCCAGATCCTGGGCTTTTTTTGGCTTGGATCAGGTAGTAATGTGGTACCACACTGAAACAGTCGACTAATTCTGGTCTCGGTCAATATTTTAGAGGATAACGCATGTTAGGTCTAGGTTAGGTCTGGGGTTTGCACTCATCAGGCACATACTTTCGCATATTTCTCATACTTGATGGACAGATCCTGGGTTTTTTCTGGTTTGGGTCACGTGGTAATGTGTTACCCCACTGAAACAGTCGACTAATCCTGGTCTCGGTCAATATTTTAGGGGTTAACTCATGTTAGGTCTAGGTGAGGCCTGGGATTTGCCCTCATCAGACTCATACATTCGCATATTTCTCATACTTGATGGCCAGATCCTGGGCTTTTTCTGGTTTGGATCACGTAGTAATGTGGTACCACACTGAAACAGTCGACTAATCCTGGTCTCGGTCAATATTTCAGAGAATAACGCATGTTAGGGCTAGGTTGGGTCTCGGATTTGCACTCATCAGGCTCATACTTTCGCATATTTCACATACTTGATGGCCAGATCCTGGGCTTTTTCTGGTTTGGATCACGGAGTAATGTGGGACCACACTGAAACAGTCGATTAAACCTGGTCTCGGTCAATATTTTAGAGGATAACGCATGTTAGGTCTGGGCTAGGTCTGGGATTTGCCCTCTTCAGTCTCATACTTTCGCATTCATCACATCCTTGTTGGCCAGATCCTGGGTTTTTTCTGGTTTGGGTCACATAGTAATGTGGTACCACACTGAAACAGTCGACTAAACCTGGTCACGATCAATATTTTAGAGGATAACGCATGTTAGGTCTAGGTTAGGGCTGGGATTCGGTCTCATCAGGCTCATAGATTCGCATATTTCTCATACTTGTTGGCCAGATTCTGGGCTTTTTTTGGCTTGGATCACGTAGTAATGTGGTACCACACTGAAACTGTCCATTAAACCTGGTCTCGATCAATATTTTAGAGGATAACGCATGTTAGGTCTGTGTTAGGTCTGGGATTTGCCCTCTTCAGTCTCATACTTTCGCATTCTTCACATCCTTGTTGGCCAGATCCTGGGTTTTTTCTGGTTTGGATCACATAGTAATGTGGTACCACACTGAAACAGTCGACTAAACCTGGTCACGATCAATATTTTAGAGGATAACGCATGTTAGGTCTAGGTTAGGGCTGGGATTTGCACTCATCAGACTCATACAATCGCGCATTTCTCATACTTGATGGCCATATCCTGGGCTTTTTCTGGTTTGGATCACGTAGTAATGTGGTACCACACTGAAACTGTCGACTAATGCTGGTCTCGGTCAATATTTTAGAGGATAACGCATGTTAGGTCTAGGTTAGGTCTGGGATTTGCATTCATCTGGCTCATACTTTCGCATATTTCTCATACTTGTTGGCCAGATTCTGGGCTTTTTTTGGCTTGGATCACGTAGTAATGTGGTACCACACTGAAACTGTCCATTAAACCTGGTTTCGATCAATATTTTAGAGGATAACGCATGTTAGGTCTGTGTTAGGTCTGGGATTTGCTCTCATCAGGCTCATACATTCGCATATTTCGCATACTTGATGGCCAGATCCTGGGCTTTTTCTGGTTTGGATCACGTAGTAATGTGGTACCACACTGAAACAGTCGACTAATCCTGGTCTCGGCCAATATTTTAGAGGATAACGCATGTTAGGTCTAGGTTAGGTCTGGGATTTGCACTCATCAGGCTCATACTTTCGCATATTTCTCATACTTGTTGGCCAGATTCTGGGCTGTTTTAGGCTTGGATCACGTAGTAATGTGGGACCACACTGAAACAGTCGATTAAACCTGGTCTCGATCAATATTTTAGAGGATAACGCATGTTAGGTCTGGGTTAGGTCTGGGATTTGCCCTCTTCAGTCTCATACCTTCGCATTCATCACATCCTTGTTGGCCAGATCCTGGGTTTTTTCTGGATTGGATCACATAGTAATGTGGTACCACACTGAAACAGTCGACTAAACGTGGTCACGATCAATATTTTAGAGGATAACGCATGTTAGGTCTAGGTTAGGGCTGGGATTTGGTCTCATCAGGCTCATACATTCGCATATTTCTCATACTTGTTGGCCAGATTCTGGGCTTTTTTTGGCTTGGATCACGTAGTAATGTGGTACCACACTGAAACTGCCCATTAAACCTGGTTTCGGTCAATATTTTAGAGGATAACGCATGTTAGGTCTGGGTTACGTCTGGGATTTGCTCTCATCAGGCTCATACATTCGCATATTTCTCATACTTGATGGCCAGATCCTGGGCTTTTTCTGGTTTGGATCACGTAGTAATGTGGTACCATACTGAAACAGTCGACTAATCCTGGTCTCGGTCAATATTTTAGAGGATAACGCATGTTAGGTCTAGGTTAGGTCTGGGATTTGCACTCATCAGGCTCATACTTTCGCATATTTCTGATACTTGATGGCCAGATTCTTGGCCTTTTATGGTTTAGATCACGTAGTAATGCGGTACCACACTGAAACAGTCCATTAAACCTGGTTTCGATCAATATTTTTGAGGATAACGCATGTTATGGTCTCGGTTAAGTCTAGGATTTGCCCCTCATCAGGCTCATGATTTCGCATATTTCTCATTATTGTTGGCCAGATCCTGGGCTTTTTTTGGCTTGGATCAGGTAGTAATGTGGTACCACACTGAAACAGTCGACTAATTCTGGTCTCGGTCAATATTTTAGAGGATAACGCATGTTAGGTCTAGG
This sequence comes from Colletes latitarsis, assembly GCF_051014445.1. Lineage (NCBI taxonomy): Eukaryota > Metazoa > Arthropoda > Insecta > Hymenoptera > Colletidae > Colletes > Colletes latitarsis. The sequence continues at coordinate 8,144,024 of NC_135137.1, forward strand.
TTAGGTCTGGGGTTTGCACTCATCAGGCACATACTTTCGCATATTTCTCATACTTGATGGACAGATCCTGGGTTTTTTCTGGTTTGGGTCACGTGGTAATGTGTTACCCCACTGAAACAGTCGACTAATCCTGGTCTCGGTCAATATTTTAGGGGTTAACTCATGTTAGGTCTAGGTGAGGCCTGGGATTTGCCCTCATCAGACTCATACATTCGCATATTTCTCATACTTGATGGCCAGATCCTGGGCTTTTTCTGGTTTGGATCACGTAGTACCACACTGAAACAGTCGACTAATCCTGGTCTCGGTCAATATTTTAGCGGATAACGCATGTTAGGTCTAGGTTAGGTCTCGGATTTGCACTCATCAGGCTCATACTTTCGCATATTTCTCATACTTGATGGCCAGATTCTGGGCTTTTTTTAGTTTGGATCACGCAGTAATGTGGTACCACACTGAAACAGACCATTAAACCTGGTTTCGATCAATATTTTAGAGGATAACGCATGTTAGGTCTAGGTTAGGTCTGGGATTTGCACTCATCAGGCTCATACTTTCGCATATTTCTCATACTTGATGGCCAGATCCTGGGCTTTTTCTGGTTTGGATCACGGAGTAATGTGGGACCACACTGAAACAGTCGATTAAACCTGGTCTCGGTCAATATTTTAGAGGATAACGCATGTTAGGTCTAGATTAGGACTGGGATTTGCACTCATCAGGCTCATACTTTCGCATATTTCTCATACTTGTTGGGCAGATTCTGGGCTTTTTTTGGCTTGGATCACGTAGTAATGTGGTACCACACTGAAACTGTCCATTAAACCTGGTTTCGATCAATATTTTTGAGGATAACGCATGTTATGGTCTCGGTTAGGTCTAGGATTTTCCCCTCATCAGGCTCATGATTTCGCATATTTCTCATACTTGTTGGCCAGATCCTGGGTTTTTTCTGGATTGGATCACATAGTAATGTGGTACCACACTGAAACAGTCGACTAAACCTGGTCACGATCAATATTTTAGAGGATAACGCATGTTAGGTCTAGGTTAGGGCTGGGATTTGGTCTCATCAGGCTCATACATTCGCATATTTCTCATACTTGTTGGCCAGATTCTGGGCTTTTTTTGGCTTGGATCACGTAGTAATGTGGTACCACACTGAAACTGTCCATTAAACCTGGTCTCCATCAATATTTTAGAGGATAACGCATGTTAGGTCTGGGTTAGGTCTGGGATTTGCCCTCTTCAGTCTCATACTTTCGCATTCTTCACATCCTCGTTGGCCAGATCCTGGGTTTTTTCTGGTTTGGATCACATAGTAATGTGGTACCACACTGAAACAGTCGACTAAACCTGGTCACGATAAATATTTTAGAGGATAACGCATGTTAGGTCTAGGTTAGGGCTGGGATTTGGTCTCATCAGGCTCATACAATCGCGCATTTCACATACTTGATGGCCATATCCTGGGCTTTTTCTGGTTTGGATCACGTAGTAATGTGGTACCACACTGAAACTGTCGATTAATGCTGGTCTCGGTCAATATTTTAGAGGATAACGCATGTTAGGTCTAGGTTAGGTCTGGGATTTGCATTCATCTGGCTCATAATTTTGAATATTTCTCATACTTGTTGGCCAGATTCTGGGCTTTTTTTGGCTTGGATCACGTAGTAATGTGGTACCACACTGAAACTGTCCATTAAACCTGGTTTCGATCAATATTTTTGAGGATTACGCATGTTATGGTCTCGGTTAGGTCTAGGATTTTCCCCTCATCAGGCTCATGATTTCGCATATTTCTCATACTTGTTGGCCAGATCCTGGGCTTTTTTTGGCTTGGATCAGGTAGTAATGTGGTACCGCACTGAAACAGTCGACTAATCCTGGTCTCGATCAATATTTTAGAGGATAACGCATGTTAGGTCTAGGCTAGGTCTGGGATTTTCACTCATCAGGCACATACTTTCGCATATTTCTCATAGTTGATGGCCAGATCCTGGGCTTTTTCTGGTTTGGATCACGTAGTAATGTGATACCACACTGAAACTGTCCATTAAACCTGGTTTCGATCAATATTATAGCGGATAACGCATGTTAGGTCTATGTCAGGTCTGGCATTTGCTCTCATCAGGCTCATACTGTCGCATATTTCTCATACTTGATGGCCAGATCCTGGGCTTTTACTGGTTTGGTTCACGTAGTAATGTGGGACCACACTGAAACAATCGATTAAACCTGGTCTCGATCAATATTTTAGGGGTTAACTCATGTTAGGTCTAGGTTAGGCCTGGGATTTGCCCTCATCAGACTCATACATTCGCATATTTCTCATACTTGATGGCCAGATTCTGGGCTTTTTTTGGCTTGGATCACGTAGTAATGTGGTACCACACTGAAACTGTCCATTAAACCTGGTTTCGATCAATATTTTTGAGGATAACGCATGTTATGGTCTCGGTTAGGTCTAGGATTTTCCCCTCATCAGGCTCATGATTTCGCATATTTCTCATACTTGTTGGCCAGATCCTGGGCTTTTTTTGGCTTGGATCAGGTAGTAATGTGGTACCACACTGAAACAGTCGACTAATCCTGGTCTCGATCAATATTTTAGAGGATAACGCATGTTAGGTCTAGGCTAGGTCTGGGATTTTCACTCATCAGGCACATACTTTCGCATATTTCTCGTAGTTGATGGCCAGATCCTGGGCTTTTTCTGGTTTGGATCACGTAGTAATGTGATACCACACTGAAACTGTCCATTAAACCTGGTTTCGATCAATATTATAGCGGATAACGCATGTTAGGTCTATGTCAGGTCTGGGATTTGCTCTCATCAGGCTCATACTGTCGCATATTTCTCATACTTGATGGCCAGATCCTGGGCTTTTACTGGTTTGGTTCACGTAGTAATGTGGGACCACACTGAAACAATCGATTAAACCTGGTCTCGATCAATATTTTAGAGGATAACGCATGTTAGGTCTGGGTTAGGTCTGGGATTTGCCCTCTCCAGTCTCATACTTTCGCATTCTTCACATCCTTGTTGGCCAGATCCTGGGTTTTTTCTGGTTTGGATCACATAGTAATGTGGTACCACACTGAAACAGTCGACTAAACCTGGTCACGATCAATATTTTAGACGATAACGCATGTTAGGTCTAGGTTAGGGCTGGGATTTGCTCCCATCAGGCTCATACTTTCGCATATTTCTGATACTTGATGGCCAGATTCTGGGCTTTTTTTTTGGCTTGGATCACGTAGTAATGTGGTACCACACTGAAACTGTCCATTAAACCTGGTTTCGATCAATATTTTAGAGGATAACGCATGTTAGGTCTGGGTTAGGTCTGGGATTTGCTCTCATCAGGCTCATACATTCGCATATTTCTCATACTTGATGGCCAGATCCTGGGCTTTTTCTGGTTTGGATCACGTAGTTATGTGGTACCACACTGAAACTGTCGACTAATGCTGGTCTCGGTCAGTATTTTAGAGGATAACGCATGTTAGGTCTAGGTTAGGTCTGGGATTTGCATTCATCTGGCTCATACTTTCGCATATTTCTCATACTTGTTGGCCAGATTCTGGGCTTTTTTTTTGGCTTGGATCACGTAGTAATGTGGTACCACACTGAAACTGTCCATTAAACCTGGTTTCGATCAATATTTTAGAGGATAACGCATGTTAGGTCTGGGTTAGGTCTGGGATTTGCTCTCATCAGGTTCATACATTCGCATATTTCTCATACTTGATGGCCAGATCCTGGGCTTTTTCTGGTATGGATCACGTAGTAATGTGGTACCATACTGAAACAGTCGACTAATCCTTGTCTCGGTCAATATTTTAGAGGATAACGCATGTTAGGTCTAGGTTAGGTCTGGGATTTGCACTCATCAGGCTCATACTTTCGCATATTTCTGATACTTGATGGCCAGATTCTTGGCCTTTTATGGTTTAGATCACGTAGTAATGCGGTACCACACTGAAACAGTCCATTAAACCTGGTTCCGATCAATATTTTAGAGGATAACGCATGTTAGGTCTAGGCTAGGTCTGGGATTTGCTCTCATCAGGCTCATACATTCGCATATTTCTCATACTTGATGGCCAGATCCTGGGCTTTTTCTGGTTTGGATCACGTAGTAATGCGGTACCACACTGAAACAGTCCATTAAACCTGGTTCCGATCAATATTTTAGAGGATAACGCATGTTAGGTCTAGGCTAGGTCTGGGATTTGCTCTCATCAGGCTCATACATTCGCATATTTCTCATACTTGATGGCCAGATCCTGGGCTTTTTCTGGTTTGGATCACGTAGTAATGTGGTACCACACTGAAACTGTCGACTAATGCTGGTCTCGGTCAGTATTTTAGAGGATAACGCATGTTAGGTCTAGGTTAGGTCTGGGATTTGCATTCATCTGGCTCATACTTTCGCATATTTCTCATACTTGTTGGCCAGATTCTGGGCTTTTTTTTTGGCTTGGATCACGTAGTAATGTGGTACCACACTGAAACTGTCCATTAAACCTGGTTTCGATCAATATTTTAGAGGATAACGCATGTTAGGTCTGGGTTAGGTCTGGGATTTGCTCTCATCAGGTTCATACATTCGCATATTTCTCATACTTGATGGCCAGATCCTGGGCTTTTTCTGGTATGGATCACGTAGTAATGTGGTACCATACTGAAACAGTCGACTAATCGTTGTCTCGGTCAATATTTTAGAGGATAACGCATGTTAGGTCTGGGTTAGGTCTGGGATTTGCTCTCATCAGGTTCATACTTTCGCATTCTTCACATCCTTGTTGGCCAGATCCTGGGTTTTTTCTGGTTTGGATCACATAGTAACGTGGTACCACACTGAAACAGTCGACTAAACCTGGTCACCATCAATATTTTAGACGATAACGCATGTTAGGTCTAGGTTAGGGCTGGGATTTGCTCCCATCAGGCTCATACTTTCGCATATTTCTGATATCTGATGGCCAGATTCTGGGCTTTTTTTTTGGCTTGGATCACGTAGTAATGTGGTACCACACTGAAACTGTCCATTAAACCTGGTTTCGATCAATATTTTAGAGGATAACGCATGTTAGGTCTGGGTTAGGTCTGGGATTTGCTCTCATCAGGCTCATACATTCGCATATTTCTCATACTTGATGGCCAGATCCTGGGCTTTTTCTGGTTTGGATCACGTAGTAATGTGGTACCATTCTGAAACAGTCGACTAAACCTGGTCACGATCAATATTTTAGAGGATAACGCATGTTAGGTCTAGGTTAGGGCTGGGATTTGGTCACATCAGGCTCATACAATCGCGCATTTCTCATACTTGATGGCCATATCCTGGGCTTTTTCTGGTTTGGATCACGTAGTAATGTGGTACCAGACTGAAACTGTCGACTAATGCTGCTCTCGGTCAATATTTTAGAGGATAACGCATGTTAGGTCTAGGTTAGGTCTGGGATTTGCATTCATCTGGCTCATACTTTCGCATATTTCTCATACTTGTTGGCCAGATTCTGGGCTTTTTTTGGCTTGGATCACTTAGTAATGTGGTACCATACTGAAACAGTCGACTAAACCTGGTCACGATCAATATTTTAGAGGATAACGCATGTTAGGTCTGGGTTAGGTCTGGGATTTGCTCTCATCAGGTTCATACATTCGCATATTTCTCATACTTGATGGCCAGATCCTGGGCTTTTTCTGGTATGGATCACGTAGTAATGTGGTACCATACTGAAACAGTCGACTAATCCTTGTCTCGGTCAATATTTTAGAGGATAACGCATGTTAGGTCTAGGTTAGGTCTGGGATTTGCACTCATCAGGCTCATACTTTCTCATATTTCTGATACTTGATGGCCAGATTCTTGGCCTTTTATGGTTTAGATCACGTAGTAATGCGGTACCACACTGAAACAGTCCATTAAACCTGGTTCCGATCAATATTTTTGAGGATAACGCATGTTATGGTCTCGGTTAGGTCTAGGATTTGCCCCTCATCAGGCTCATGATTTCGCATATTTCTCATACTTGTTGGCCAGATCCTGGGCTTTTTTTGGCTTGGATCACGCAGTAATGTGGTACCAGAATGAAACTGTCAAATAAACCTGGATTCGATCAATATTTTAGAGGATCGCAACGGTTAGGATTGTGTTAGGCCTGGTATTTGCAATTATCTGGCTCATACTTTCGCACTCTTCGCATACTTGTTTGCCAGATCCTGTGTTTTTTTCTGGTTGGGATCACGTAGTGATGTGGTACCAGACTAAACAGTCAATTCAACTTGGTTTCGATCAATACTTTAGTGGATAACACCGTTTAGGTTTGTGTTAGGTCTGGTATTTGCAATCATCTGGCTCATACTTTCGCATTTCTCGCATGCTTGTTGGCCAGATCCTGGGCCCTTTCTGGTTGGGATTGTGTAATAATGTGGTGCCACAGTAAACAGTCAATTAAACCTGACCTCGATCAATATTTTAAAGACTAACGCCGATTGGTTCACGGTTAGGGCTGGTATTTGCAATCATCTGGCTCATACTTTCGCATTTCTCGCATGCTTGTTGGCCAGATCCTGGGCTTTTTCTGGTTAGGATCTCGTAATAATGTGGTACCAGAATGAAACGGTCAATTAATCCTGGATTCGGTCAATATTTTACAGGATCACACCGGTTAGGTTTGTGTTAGCCTGGTATTTGCAATCATCTGGCTCATACTATCGCATTTTTCGCATACTTGTGCGCCAGATCCAGGGCTTTTTCTGGTTTGGATCACGTAGGAATGTGGTGCCAGAATGAAACTGTCAATTAAACCTGGATTCGATCAATATTTAAAGGATAACTCCGGTTGCGTCTCGTTTAGGTCTGGTAGTTACCCGCATCAGGCTCATACATTCGCATTCTTCGCATACCTGTTGGCCAGGTCCTGTGTTTCTTTCTGGTTTGGATCACGTAGTAATGTGATACCAGACTGAAAAAGTCAATTCAACTTGGATTCGATCAATATTTTAGAGGCTAACACCGTTTAGGTTTGTGTTAGGTCTGGTATTTGCAATCATCTGCCACGTACTTTCGCATTTTTCGCATACTTGTTGGCCAGACCCAGGGCTTTTTCTGGTTTGGATCACGTAGGAATGTGGTTCCGGAGTGAAACAGTCAACTAAACCTGGATTCGATCAATATTTTAGAGGCTAACACCGTTTAGGTTTGTGTTAGGTCTGGTATTTGCAAACATCTGCCTCATACTTTCGCATTTTTCGCATACTTGTTGGCCAGATCCACGGCATTTTCTGGTTTGTATCACGCAGTAATGTGGTACCAGAATGAAACTGTCAAATAAACCTGGATTCGATCAATATTTTAGAGGATCGCAACGGTTAGGATTGTGTTAGGCCTGGTATTTGCAATTATCTGGCTCATACTTTCGCACTCTTCGCATACTTGTTTGCCAGATCCTGTGTTTTTTTCTGGTTGGGATCACGTAGTGATGTGGTACCAGACTAAACAGTCAATTCAACTTGGTTTCGATCAATACTTTGGTGGATAACACCGTTTAGGTTTGTGTTAGGTCTGGTATTTGCAATCATCTGGCTCATACTTTCGCATTTCTCGCATGCTTGTTGGCCAGATCCTGGGCCCTTTCTGGTTGGGATTGTGTAATAATGTGGTGCCACAGTAAACAGTCAATTAAACCTGACCTCGATCAATATTTTAAAGACTAACGCCGATTGGTTCACGGTTAGGGCTGGTATTTGCAATCATCTGGCTCATACTTTCGCATTTCTCGCATGCTTGTTGGCCAGATCCTGGGCTTTTTCTGGTTAGGATCTCGTAGTAATGTGGTACCAGAATGAAACGGTCAATTAATCCTGGATTCGGTCAATATTTTACAGGATCACACCGGTTAGGTTTGTGTTAGCCTGGTATTTGCAATCATCTGGCTCATACTATCGCATTTTTCGCATACTTGTGCGCCAGATCCAGGGCTTTTTCTGGTTTGGATCACGTAGGAATGTGGTGCCAGAATGAAACTGTCAATTAAACCTGGATTCGATCAATATTTAAAGGATAACTCCGGTTGCGTCTCGTTTAGGTCTGGTAGTTACCCGCATCAGGCTCATACATTCGCATTCTTCGCATACCTGTTGGCCAGGTCCTGTGTTTCTTTCTGGTTTGGATCACGTAGTAATGTGATACCAGACTGAAAAAGTCAATTCAACTTGGATTCGATCAATATTTTAGAGGCTAACACCGTTTAGGTTTGTGTTAGGTCTGGTATTTGCAATCATCTGCCACGTACTTTCGCATTTTTCGCATACTTGTTGGCCAGATCCTGGGCTTTTTCTGGTTCGTATCACGTCGTAATGTGGTACCAGAATGAAACGGTCAATTAAACCTGTATTCGGACAATATTTTAGAGGATCACACCGGTTAGGTTTGTGTTAGGCCTGATATTTCCAATAATCTGGCTCTTACTTTCGCATTCTTCACATCCTTGTTGGCCAGATCCTGGGTTTTTTCTGGTTTGGATCACATAGTAACGTGGTACCACACTGAAACAGTCGACTAAACCTGGTCACGATCAATATTTTAGACGATAACGCATGTTAGGTCTAGGTTAGGGCTGGGATTTGCTCCCATCAGGCTCATACTTTCGCATATTTCTGATACTTGATGGCCAGATTCTGGGCTTTTTTTTTGGCTTGGATCACGTAGTAATGTGGTACCACACTGAAACTGTCCATTAAACCTGGTTTCGATCAATATTTTAGAGGATAACGCATGTTAGGTCTGGGTTAGGTCTGGGATTTGCTCTCATCAGGCTCATACATTCGCATATTTCTCATACTTGATGGCCAGATCCTGGGCTTTTTCTGGTTTGGATCACGTAGTAATGTGGTACCATTCTGAAACAGTCGACTAAACCTGGTCACGATCAATATTTTAGAGGATAACGCATGTTAGGTCTAGGTTAGGGCTGGGATTTGGTCACATCAGGCTCATACAATCGCGCATTTCTCATACTTGATGGCCATATCCTGGGCTTTTTCTGGTTTGGATCACGTAGTAATGTGGTACCAGACTGAAACTGTCGACTAATGCTGCCCTCGGTCAATATTTTAGAGGATAACGCATGTTAGGTCTAGGTTAGGTCTGGGATTTGCATTCATCTGGCTCATACTTTCGCATATTTCTCATACTTGTTGGCCAGATTCTGGGCTTTTTTTGGCTTGGATCACTTAGTAATGTGGTACCATACTGAAACAGTCGACTAAACCTGGTCACGATCAATATTTTAGAGGATAACGCATGTTAGGTCTGGGTTAGGTCTGGGATTTGCTCTCATCAGGTTCATACATTCGCATATTTCTCATACTTGATGGCCAGATCCTGGGCTTCTTCTGGTATGGATCACGTAGTAATGTGGTACCATACTGAAACAGTCGACTAATCCTTGTCTCGGTCAATATTTTAGAGGATAACGCATGTTAGGTCTAGGTTAGGTCTGGGATTTGCACTCATCAGGCTCATACTTTCTCATATTTCTGATACTTGATGGCCAGATTCTTGGCCTTTTATGGTTTAGATCACGTAGTAATGCGGTACCACACTGAAACAGTCCATTAAACCTGGTTCCGATCAATATTTTTGAGGATAACGCATGTTATGGTCTCGGTTAGGTCTAGGATTTGCCCCTCATCAGGCTCATGATTTCGCATATTTCTCATACTTGTTGGCCAGATCCTGGGCTTTTTTTGGCTTGGATCAGGTAGTAATGTGGTACCACACTGAAACAGTCGACTAATCCTGGTCTCGGTCAATACTTTAGAGGATAACGCATGTTAGGTCTAGGTTAGGTCTGGGATTTGCACTCATCAGGCACATACTTTCGCATATTTCTCATACATGATGGCCAGATCCTGGGCTTTTTCTGGTTTGGATCTCGTAGTAATGTGGTACCATACTGAAACAGTCAATTTAACGTGGCCTCGATCAATATTTTAAAGTATAACACCGTTTGGTTCGCGTTTAGGTTTGGTATTTGCAATCATCTGGCTCATACTTTCGCATTTCTCGCATGCTTGTTGGCCAGATCCTGGGCCCTTTCTGGTTGGGATTGTGTAATAATGTGGTGCCACAGTAAACAGTCAATTAAACCTGACCTCGATCAATATTTTAAAGACTAACGCCGATTGGTTCACGGTTAGGGCTGGTATTTGCAATCATCTGGCTCATACTTTCGCATTTCTCGCATGCTTGTTGGCCAGATCCTGGGCTTTTTCTGGTTAGGATCTCGTAGTAATGTGGTACCAGAATGAAACGGTCAATTAATCCTGGATTCGGTCAATATTTTACAGGATCACACCGGTTAGGTTTGTGTTAGCCTGGTATTTGCAATCATCTGGCTCATACTATCGCATTTTTCGCATACTTGTGCGCCAGATCCAGGGCTTTTTCTGGTTTGGATCACGTAGGAATGTGGTGCCAGAATGAAACTGTCAATTAAACCTGGATTCGATCAATATTTAAAGGATAACTCCGGTTGCGTCTCGTTTAGGTCTGGTAGTTACCCGCATCAGGCTCATACATTCGCATTCTTCGCATACCTGTTGGCCAGGTCCTGTGTTTCTTTCTGGTTTGGATCACGTAGTAATGTGATACCAGACTGAAAAAGTCAATTCAACTTGGATTCGATCAATATTTTAGAGGCTAACACCGTTTAGGTTTGTGTTAGGTCTGGTATTTGCAATCATCTGCCACGTACTTTCGCATTTTTCGCATACTTGTTGGCCAGACCCAGGGCTTTTTCTGGTTTGGATCACGTAGGAATGTGGTTCCAGAGTGAAACAGTCAACTGAACCTGGATTCGATCAATATTTTAGAGGCTAACACCGTTTAGGTTTGTGTTAGGTCTGGTATTTGCAAACATCTGCCTCATACTTTCGCATTTTTCGCATACTTGTTGGCCAGACCCAGGGCTTTTTCTGGTTTGGATCACGTAGGAATGTGGTTCCAGAGTGAAACAGTCAACTAAACCTGGATTCGATCAATATTTTAGAGGCTAACACCGTTTAGGTTTGTGTTAGGTCTGGTATTTGCAAACATCTGCCTCATACTTTCGCATTTTTCGCATACTTGTTGGCCAGATCCACGGCATTTTCTGGTTTGTATCACGCAGTAATGTGGTACCAGAATGAAACTGTCAAATAAACCTGGATTCGATCAATATTTTAGAGGATCGCAACGGTTAGGATTGTGTTAGGCCTGGTATTTGCAATTATCTGGCTCATACTTTCGCACTCTTCGCATACTTGTTTGCCAGATCCTGTGTTTTTTTCTGGTTGGGATCACGTAGTGATGTGGTACCAGACTAAACAGTCAATTCAACTTGGTTTCGATCAATACTTTAGTGGATAACACCGTTTAGGTTTGTGTTAGGTCTGGTATTTGCAATCATCTGGCTCATACTTTCGCATTATTCGCATACATGTTGGCCAGATCCTGGGCTTTTCTGACTTGGATCACGTAGTAATGTGGTACCACACCGAAACAGTCAATTCAACTTGGATTCGATCAATATTTTAGAGGCTAACACCGTTTAGGTTTGTGTTAGGTCTGGTATTTGCAATCATCTGCCACGTACTTTCGCATTTTTCGCATACTTGTTGGCCAGACCCAGGGCTTTTTCTGGTTTGGATCACGTAGTAATGTGATACCAGACTGAAAAAGTCAATTCAACTTGGATTCGATCAATATTTTAGAGGCTAACACCGTTTAGGTTTGTGTTAGGTCTGGTATTTGCAATCATCTGCCACGTACTTTCGCATTTTTCGCATACTTGTTGGCCAGACCCAGGGCTTTTTCTGGTTTGGATCACGTAGGAATGTGGTTCCGGAGTGAAACAGTCAACTAAACCTGGATTCGATCAATATTTTAGAGGCTAACACCGTTTAGGTTTGTGTTAGGTCTGGTATTTGCAAACATCTGCCTCATACTTTCGCATTTTTCGCATACTTGTTGGCCAGATCCACGGCATTTTCTGGTTTGTATCACGCAGTAATGTGGTACCAGAATGAAACTGTCAAATAAACCTGGATTCGATCAATATTTTAGAGGATCGCAACGGTTAGGATTGTGTTAGGCCTGGTATTTGCAATTATCTGGCTCATACTTTCGCACTCTTCGCATACTTGTTTGCCAGATCCTGTGTTTTTTTCTGGTTGGGATCACGTAGTGATGTGGTACCAGACTAAACAGTCAATTCAACTTGGTTTCGATCAATACTTTGGTGGATAACACCGTTTAGGTTTGTGTTAGGTCTGGTATTTGCAATCATCTGGCTCATACTTTCGCATTTCTCGCATGCTTGTTGGCCAGATCCTGGGCCCTTTCTGGTTGGGATTGTGTAATAATGTGGTGCCACAGTAAACAGTCAATTAAACCTGACCTCGATCAATATTTTAAAGACTAACGCCGATTGGTTCACGGTTAGGGCTGGTATTTGCAATCATCTGGCTCATACTTTCGCATTTCTCGCATGCTTGTTGGCCAGATCCTGGGCTTTTTCTGGTTAGGATCTCGTAGTAATGTGGTACCAGAATGAAACGGTCAATTAATCCTGGATTCGGTCAATATTTTACAGGATCACACCGGTTAGGTTTGTGTTAGCCTGGTATTTGCAATCATCTGGCTCATACTATCGCATTTTTCGCATACTTGTGCGCCAGATCCAGGGCTTTTTCTGGTTTGGATCACGTAGGAATGTGGTGCCAGAATGAAACTGTCAATTAAACCTGGATTCGATCAATATTTAAAGGATAACTCCGGTTGCGTCTCGTTTAGGTCTGGTAGTTACCCGCATCAGGCTCATACATTCGCATTCTTCGCATACCTGTTGGCCAGGTCCTGTGTTTCTTTCTGGTTTGGATCACGTAGTAATGTGATACCAGACTGAAAAAGTCAATTCAACTTGGATTCGATCAATATTTTAGAGGCTAACACCGTTTAGGTTTGTGTTAGGTCTGGTATTTGCAATCATCTGCCACGTACTTTCGCATTTTTCGCATACTTGTTGGCCAGATCCTGGGCTTTTTCTGGTTCGTATCACGTCGTAATGTGGTACCAGAATGAAACGGTCAATTAAACCTGTATTCGGACAATATTTTAGAGGATCACACCGGTTAGGTTTGTGTTAGGCCTGATATTTCCAATAATCTGGCTCTTACTTTCGCATTCTTCACATCCTTGTTGGCCAGATCCTGGGTTTTTTCTGGTTTGGATCACATAGTAACGTGGTACCACACTGAAACAGTCGACTAAACCTGGTCACGATCAATATTTTAGACGATAACGCATGTTAGGTCTAGGTTAGGGCTGGGATTTGCTCCCATCAGGCTCATACTTTCGCATATTTCTGATACTTGATGGCCAGATTCTGGGCTTTTTTTTTGGCTTGGATCACGTAGTAATGTGGTACCACACTGAAACTGTCCATTAAACCTGGTTTCGATCAATATTTTAGAGGATAACGCATGTTAGGTCTGGGTTAGGTCTGGGATTTGCTCTCATCAGGCTCATACATTCGCATATTTCTCATACTTGATGGCCAGATCCTGGGCTTTTTCTGGTTTGGATCACGTAGTAATGTGGTACCATTCTGAAACAGTCGACTAAACCTGGTCACGATCAATATTTTAGAGGATAACGCATGTTAGGTCTAGGTTAGGGCTGGGATTTGGTCACATCAGGCTCATACAATCGCGCATTTCTCATACTTGATGGCCATATCCTGGGCTTTTTCTGGTTTGGATCACGTAGTAATGTGGTACCAGACTGAAACTGTCGACTAATGCTGCCCTCGGTCAATATTTTAGAGGATAACGCATGTTAGGTCTAGGTTAGGTCTGGGATTTGCATTCATCTGGCTCATACTTTCGCATATTTCTCATACTTGTTGGCCAGATTCTGGGCTTTTTTTGGCTTGGATCACTTAGTAATGTGGTACCATACTGAAACAGTCGACTAAACCTGGTCACGATCAATATTTTAGAGGATAACGCATGTTAGGTCTGGGTTAGGTCTGGGATTTGCTCTCATCAGGTTCATACATTCGCATATTTCTCATACTTGATGGCCAGATCCTGGGCTTCTTCTGGTATGGATCACGTAGTAATGTGGTACCATACTGAAACAGTCGACTAATCCTTGTCTCGGTCAATATTTTAGAGGATAACGCATGTTAGGTCTAGGTTAGGTCTGGGATTTGCACTCATCAGGCTCATACTTTCTCATATTTCTGATACTTGATGGCCAGATTCTTGGCCTTTTATGGTTTAGATCACGTAGTAATGCGGTACCACACTGAAACAGTCCATTAAACCTGGTTCCGATCAATATTTTTGAGGATAACGCATGTTATGGTCTCGGTTAGGTCTAGGATTTGCCCCTCATCAGGCTCATGATTTCGCATATTTCTCATACTTGTTGGCCAGATCCTGGGCTTTTTTTGGCTTGGATCAGGTAGTAATGTGGTACCACACTGAAACAGTCGACTAATCCTGGTCTCGGTCAATACTTTAGAGGATAACGCATGTTAGGTCTAGGTTAGGTCTGGGATTTGCACTCATCAGGCACATACTTTCGCATATTTCTCATACATGATGGCCAGATCCTGGGCTTTTTCTGGTTTGGATCTCGTAGTAATGTGGTACCATACTGAAACAGTCAATTTAACGTGGCCTCGATCAATATTTTAAAGTATAACACCGTTTGGTTCGCGTTTAGGTTTGGTATTTGCAATCATCTGGCTCATACTTTCGCATTTCTCGCATGCTTGTTGGCCAGATCCTGGGCCCTTTCTGGTTGGGATTGTGTAATAATGTGGTGCCACAGTAAACAGTCAATTAAACCTGACCTCGATCAATATTTTAAAGACTAACGCCGATTGGTTCACGGTTAGGGCTGGTATTTGCAATCATCTGGCTCATACTTTCGCATTTCTCGCATGCTTGTTGGCCAGATCCTGGGCTTTTTCTGGTTAGGATCTCGTAGTAATGTGGTACCAGAATGAAACGGTCAATTAATCCTGGATTCGGTCAATATTTTACAGGATCACACCGGTTAGGTTTGTGTTAGCCTGGTATTTGCAATCATCTGGCTCATACTATCGCATTTTTCGCATACTTGTGCGCCAGATCCAGGGCTTTTTCTGGTTTGGATCACGTAGGAATGTGGTGCCAGAATGAAACTGTCAATTAAACCTGGATTCGATCAATATTTAAAGGATAACTCCGGTTGCGTCTCGTTTAGGTCTGGTAGTTACCCGCATCAGGCTCATACATTCGCATTCTTCGCATACCTGTTGGCCAGGTCCTGTGTTTCTTTCTGGTTTGGATCACGTAGTAATGTGATACCAGACTGAAAAAGTCAATTCAACTTGGATTCGATCAATATTTTAGAGGCTAACACCGTTTAGGTTTGTGTTAGGTCTGGTATTTGCAATCATCTGCCACGTACTTTCGCATTTTTCGCATACTTGTTGGCCAGACCCAGGGCTTTTTCTGGTTTGGATCACGTAGGAATGTGGTTCCAGAGTGAAACAGTCAACTGAACCTGGATTCGATCAATATTTTAGAGGCTAACACCGTTTAGGTTTGTGTTAGGTCTGGTATTTGCAAACATCTGCCTCATACTTTCGCATTTTTCGCATACTTGTTGGCCAGACCCAGGGCTTTTTCTGGTTTGGATCACGTAGGAATGTGGTTCCAGAGTGAAACAGTCAACTAAACCTGGATTCGATCAATATTTTAGAGGCTAACACCGTTTAGGTTTGTGTTAGGTCTGGTATTTGCAAACATCTGCCTCATACTTTCGCATTTTTCGCATACTTGTTGGCCAGATCCACGGCATTTTCTGGTTTGTATCACGCAGTAATGTGGTACCAGAATGAAACTGTCAAATAAACCTGGATTCGATCAATATTTTAGAGGATCGCAACGGTTAGGATTGTGTTAGGCCTGGTATTTGCAATTATCTGGCTCATACTTTCGCACTCTTCGCATACTTGTTTGCCAGATCCTGTGTTTTTTTCTGGTTGGGATCACGTAGTGATGTGGTACCAGACTAAACAGTCAATTCAACTTGGTTTCGATCAATACTTTAGTGGATAACACCGTTTAGGTTTGTGTTAGGTCTGGTATTTGCAATCATCTGGCTCATACTTTCGCATTATTCGCATACATGTTGGCCAGATCCTGGGCTTTTCTGACTTGGATCACGTAGTAATGTGGTACCACACCGAAACAGTCAATTCAACTTGGATTCGATCAATATTTTAGAGGCTAACACCGTTTAGGTTTGTGTTAGGTCTGGTATTTGCAATCATCTGCCACGTACTTTCGCATTTTTCGCATACTTGTTGGCCAGACCCAGGGCTTTTTCTGGTTTGGATCACGTAGGAATGTGGTTCCAGAGTGAAACAGTCAACTAAACCTGGATTCGATCAATATTTTAGAGGCTAACACCGTTTAGGTTTGTGTTAGGTCTGGTATTTGCAAACATCTGCCTCATACTTTCGCATTTTTCGCATACTTGTTGGCCAGATCCACGGCATTTTCTGGTTTGTATCACGCAGTAATGTGGTACCAGAATGAAACTGTCAAATAAACCTGGATTCGATCAATATTTTAGAGGATCGCAACGGTTAGGATTGTGTTAGGCCTGGTATTTGCAATTATCTGGCTCATACTTTCGCACTCTTCGCATACTTGTTTGCCAGATCCTGTGTTTTTTTCTGGTTGGGATCACGTAGTGATGTGGTACCAGACTAAACAGTCAATTCAACTTGGTTTCGATCAATACTTTAGTGGATAACACCGTTTAGGTTTGTGTTAGGTCTGGTATTTGCAATCATCTGGCTCATACTTTCGCATTTCTCGCATGCTTGTTGGCCAGATCCTGGGCCCTTTCTGGTTGGGATTGTGTAATAATGTGGTGCCACAGTAAACAGTCAATTAAACCTGACCTCGATCAATATTTTAAAGACTAACGCCGATTGGTTCACGGTTAGGGCTGGTATTTGCAATCATCTGGCTCATACTTTCGCATTTCTCGCATGCTTGTTGGCCAGATCCTGGGCTTTTTCTGGTTAGGATCTCGTAGTAATGTGGTACCAGAATGAAACGGTCAATTAATCCTGGATTCGGTCAATATTTTACAGGATCACACCGGTTAGGTTTGTGTTAGCCTGGTATTTGCAATCATCTGGCTCATACTATCGCATTTTTCGCATACTTGTGCGCCAGATCCAGGGCTTTTTCTGGTTTGGATCACGTAGGAATGTGGTGCCAGAATGAAACTGTCAATTAAACCTGGATTCGATCAATATTTAAAGGATAACTCCGGTTGCGTCTCGTTTAGGTCTGGTAGTTACCCGCATCAGGCTCATACATTCGCATTCTTCGCATACCTGTTGGCCAGGTCCTGTGTTTCTTTCTGGTTTGGATCACGTAGTAATGTGATACCAGACTGAAAAAGTCAATTTAACTTGGATTCGATCAATATTTTAGAGGCTAACACCGTTTAGGTTTGTGTTAGGTCTGGTATTTGCAATCATCTGCCACGTACTTTCGCATTTTTCGCATACTTGTTGGCCAGATCCTGGGCTTTTTCTGGTTCGTATCACGTCGTAATGTGGTACCAGAATGAAACGGTCAATTAAATCTGTATTCGGACAATATTTTAGAGGATCACACCGGTTAGGTTTGTGTTAGGCCTGATATTTCCAATAATCTGGCTCTTACTTTCGCATTCTTCACATCCTTGTTGGCCAGATCCTGGGTTTTTTCTGGTTTGGATCACATAGTAACGTGGTACCACACTGAAACAGTCGACTAAACCTGGTCACGATCAATATTTTAGACGATAACGCATGTTAGGTCTAGGTTAGGGCTGGGATTTGCTCCCATCAGGCTCATACTTTCGCATATTTCTGATACTTGATGGCCAGATTCTGGGCTTTTTTTTTGGCTTGGATCACGTAGTAATGTGGTACCACACTGAAACTGTCCATTAAACCTGGTTTCGATCAATATTTTAGAGGATAACGCATGTTAGGTCTGGGTTAGGTCTGGGATTTGCTCTCATCAGGCTCATACATTCGCATATTTCTCATACTTGATGGCCAGATCCTGGGCTTTTTCTGGTTTGGATCACGTAGTAATGTGGTACCATTCTGAAACAGTCGACTAAACCTGGTCACGATCAATATTTTAGAGGATAACGCATGTTAGGTCTAGGTTAGGGCTGGGATTTGGTCACATCAGGCTCATACAATCGCGCATTTCTCATACTTGATGGCCATATCCTGGGCTTTTTCTGGTTTGGATCACGTAGTAATGTGGTACCAGACTGAAACTGTCGACTAATGCTGCTCTCGGTCAATATTTTAGAGGATAACGCATGTTAGGTCTAGGTTAGGTCTGGGATTTGCATTCATCTGGCTCATACTTTCGCATATTTCTCATACTTGTTGGCCAGATTCTGGGCTTTTTTTGGCTTGGATCACTTAGTAATGTGGTACCATACTGAAACAGTCGACTAAACCTGGTCACGATCAATATTTTAGAGGATAACGCATGTTAGGTCTGGGTTAGGTCTGGGATTTGCTCTCATCAGGTTCATACATTCGCATATTTCTCATACTTGATGGCCAGATCCTGGGCTTTTTCTGGTATGGATCACGTAGTAATGTGGTACCATACTGAAACAGTCGACTAATCCTTGTCTCGGTCAATATTTTAGAGGATAACGCATGTTAGGTCTAGGTTAGGTCTGGGATTTGCCCCTCATCAGGCTCATGATTTCGCATATTTCTCATACTTGTTGGCCAGATCCTGGGCTTTTTTTGGCTTGGATCAGGTAGTAATGTGGTACCACACTGAAACAGTCGACTAATCCTGGTCTCGGTCAATACTTTAGAGGATAACGCATGTTAGGTCTAGGTTAGGTCTGGGATTTGCACTCATCAGGCACATACTTTCGCATATTTCTCATACATGATGGCCAGATCCTGGGCTTTTTCTGGTTTGGATCTCGTAGTAATGTGGTACCATACTGAAACAGTCAATTTAACGTGGCCTCGATCAATATTTTAAAGTATAACACCGTTTGGTTCGCGTTTAGGTTTGGTATTTGCAATCATCTGGCTCATACTTTCGCATTTCTCGCATGCTTGTTGGCCAGATCCTGGGCCCTTTCTGGTTGGGATTGTGTAATAATGTGGTGCCACAGTAAACAGTCAATTAAACCTGACCTCGATCAATATTTTAAAGACTAACGCCGATTGGTTCACGGTTAGGGCTGGTATTTGCAATCATCTGGCTCATACTTTCGCATTTCTCGCATGCTTGTTGGCCAGATCCTGGGCTTTTTCTGGTTAGGATCTCGTAGTAATGTGGTACCAGAATGAAACGGTCAATTAATCCTGGATTCGGTCAATATTTTACAGGATCACACCGGTTAGGTTTGTGTTAGCCTGGTATTTGCAATCATCTGGCTCATACTATCGCATTTTTCGCATACTTGTGCGCCAGATCCAGGGCTTTTTCTGGTTTGGATCACGTAGGAATGTGGTGCCAGAATGAAACTGTCAATTAAACCTGGATTCGATCAATATTTAAAGGATAACTCCGGTTGCGTCTCGTTTAGGTCTGGTAGTTACCCGCATCAGGCTCATACATTCGCATTCTTCGCATACCTGTTGGCCAGGTCCTGTGTTTCTTTCTGGTTTGGATCACGTAGTAATGTGATACCAGACTGAAAAAGTCAATTCAACTTGGATTCGATCAATATTTTAGAGGCTAACACCGTTTAGGTTTGTGTTAGGTCTGGTATTTGCAATCATCTGCCACGTACTTTCGCATTTTTCGCATACTTGTTGGCCAGATCCTGGGCTTTTTCTGGTTCGTATCACGTCGTAATGTGGTACCAGAATGAAACGGTCAATTAAACCTGTATTCGGACAATATTTTAGAGGATCACACCGGTTAGGTTTGTGTTAGGCCTGATATTTCCAATAATCTGGCTCTTACTTTCGCATTCTTCGCATACTGGTTGGCCAGATACTGTGTTTCTTTCTGGTTTGGATCACGTAGTAATGTGGTATCAGACTGAAACAGCCAATTAAACTTGGATTCGATCAATATTTAAGAGGATATCACCGTTTAAGTTTGTGTTAGGTCAGGTATTTGCAATCATCTGGCTCATACCCTCGCATTTTTCGCATACTTGTTCGCCAGATCCAGGGCTTTTTCTGGTTTGGATCACGTAGTAATGTGGTACCACACTGAAACAGTCAGTTCAACGTGGCCTCGATTAATATTTAAGAGGATAACAACGTTTAGGTTTGTGTTAGGTCTGGTATTTGCAATCATCTGGGTCATACTTTCCCGTTCATCGCACACTTGTCGGCCAGATCCTGGGCTTTTTCTGGTTTGGATCTCGTAGTAATGTGGTACCTTACTGAAAAAGTCAATTAAACGTGGCCTCGATCAATATTTTAAAGTATAACACCGGTTGGTTCGCGTTTAGGTCTGGGATTTGCCCTCATCTGTCTCATACTTTCGCATTCTTCGCATACCTGTTGGCCTGATCCTGAGCATTTTCTGGTTTGTATCACGCAGTAATGTGGTACCAGAATGAAACTGTCAATTAATCCTGGATTCGATGAATATTTTAGAGGATCACACCGGTTAGGCTTGTGTTAGGCCTGGTGTTTGCAATCATCTGGGTCATACTTTCGCGTTTATCGCACACTTGTTGGCCAGATCCTGGACTTTTTCTGGTTTGGATCTCGTAGTAATGCGGTACCATACTGAAACAGTCAATTAAACGTGGCCTCGATCAATGTTTTGAAGGATAACTCCGGTTGGATCTCGTCTAGGTTTGGTATTTTCCCGCATCTGGCACATACAGACGCATTCTTCGCTTACTTGTTGGCCAGATCCTGTGTTTCTTTCTGGTATGGATCACGTAGTAATGTGGTACCAGAATGAAACTGTCAATGAAACCTGGATTCGGTCAATATTTAAGAGGATAACACCGTTTAGGTTTGTGTTAGGCCTGGTATTTGCAATCATCTGACTCATACTTTCGCATTATTCGCATACATGTTGGCCAGATCCTGGGCTTTTCTGACTTGGATCACGTAGTAATGTGGTACCACACCGAAACAGTCAATTAAACCTGGATTCGATCAACACTTTAGAGGATAACGCCGGTTATATCTGGGTTAGATCTGGTATTTGCAACCATCTGCCTCATACTTTTGCATTTACGCATACCTGTTGGCCAGATCCTGGGTTTTTTCTGGTTTGGGTCACGTAGTAATGTGATACCACACCGAAACTGTCAACTAAATCTGGTTACGATTATTATTTTAGAGGACAACGCTGGTTATGTCTGGGTTAGGTCTGGTATTTGCCATCATCTAGCTCATACTTTCGCATTTTTCGCATACTTCAATGGCCAGTTCCTGGGTTTTTTTCTGATTAGGATCACGTATTAATGTGGCACCACACTGAAATAGTCAACAAAACCTGGTTCCGATTAATATTTTAGTGGAGCACGCAAGTTATGCCTGGGTTAGGTCTGGTATTTGCCATCATCTAGGTCATACTTTCGCATTTTTCGCATACTTGAATGGCCAGATCCTGGGCTTTTTCTGGTATGGATCACGTAGTACTGTGGTGCCACACTGAAATAATCAATTAAAGCTGCTTTCGATCAATATTTTATAGGATAACACCGGTTATGTCTGGGTTACGTTTGGTGTTCGCAATCATCTGGCTCGTACTTTCGCATATTACGCATTCTTCTTGGCCAGATCCTGTGTTTCTTTCTGGTACGGATCACGTAGTAATGTGGTACCAGATTGAAACTGTCAATGAAACCTGGATTCGGTCAATATTTTAGAGGATCTCACCGGTCAGGTTTGTGTTAGGTCTGGTATTTGCAATCACCTGGCACATACTTTCGTATTTCTCGCATGCATGTTGGCCAGATCCTGGGCTTTTTCTGATTTGGATCACGTAGTAATGTGGTACCACACCGAAACAGTCAATTAAACCTGGTTCCGATTAATATTTTAGAGGATAACGCCGGTTATTTCTGGGTTAGGTCTGGTATTTGCAATCATCTGGCTCATACTTTAGCATTCTTCCCATACTTGATGGCCAGATCCTGTGTTTCTTTCTGGTTTGTGTCACGCAGTAATGCGGTAGCAGGCTGAAACAGCCAATTCAACACGGTTTCTTTCAATATTTAAGAGGATAACAACGTTTAGGTTTGTGCTCGGTCTGGTATTCGCTATCATCTGGCTCATACTTTCGCATTTCTCGCATGCTTGTTGGCCAGATTCTGGGCCTTTCCTGGTTGGGATCTCGTAGTAATGTGGTACCAGAATGAAACGGTCAATTAATCCTGGATTCGGTCAATATTTTAGAGGATCACACCGGTTAGGTTTGTGTTAGTCTGGTATTTGCAATCATCTGGCTCATACTATCGCATTTTTCGCATACTTGTTGGCCAGATCCTGGGCTTTTTCTGGTTTGTATCACGTAGTAATGTGGTACCAGAATGAAACTGTTAATTAAACCTGTATTCGATCAATATTTAAGAGGATAACACCGTTTAGGTTTGTGTTAGGCCTGGTGTTTGCAATCATCTGGGTCATACTTTCGCGTTCATCGCACACTTGTTGGCCAGATCCTGGACTTTTTCTGGTTTGGATCTCGTAGTAATGCGGTACCATACTGAAACAGTCAATTAAACGTGGCCTCGATCAATAGTTTGAAGGATAACTGCGGTTGGGGCTCGTCTAGGTCTGGTATTTACCCGCATTTGGCTCATACATTCGCATTCTTCGCATACTTGTTGGCCAGATCCTGTGTTTCTTTCTGGTTTGGATCATGTAGTAATGTGGTACCAGACTGAAAAAGTCAATTCAACTTGGGTTCTCTCAATATTTAAGAGGATAACAACGTTTAGATTTGTGCTCGGTCTGGTATTTGTTGTCATCTAGCTCATACTTTCGCATTTCTCGCATGCTTGTTGGCCAGTTCCTGGACTTTTTCTGGTTTGGATCTCGTAGTAATGCGGTACCATACTGAAACAGTCAATTAAACGTGGCCTCGATCAATATTTTGAAGGATAACTGCGGTTGGGTCTCGTCTAGGTCTGGTATTTACCCTGGGCGAAGTAATGCGGAAAGCGGTTCCGCCCTGCGGTGATGGGGGACAGTGGTGGGTTTAAAAAAAAAAAAAAAAGGTCTGCTATTTACCCGCATCTGGCTCATACTTTCGCATTCTGCGCATACTGGTTGGCCAGATACTGTGTTTCTTTCTGGTTTGGAACACGTAGAAATGTGCTACCAGAATGAAACAGCCAATTCAACTTTGCGTCGATCAATATTTTAGAGGATCACACCGGTTAGGCTTGTGTTAGGCCTGGTGTTTGCAATCATCTGGGTCATACTTTCGCGTTCATCGCACACTTGTTGGCCAGATCCTGGACTTTTTCTGGTTTGGATCTCGTAGTAATGCGGTACCATACTGAAACAGTCAATTAAACGTGGCCTCGAACAATGTTTTGAAGGATAACTCCGGTTGGATCTCGTCTAGGTTTGGTATTTTCCCGCATCTGGCACATACAGTCGCATTCTTCGCATACTTGTTGGCCAGATCCTGTGTTTCTTACTGGTACGGATCACGTAGTAATGTGGTACCAGATTGAAACTGTCAATGAAACCTGGATTCGGTCAATATTTTAGAGGATCTCACCGGTCAGGTTTGTGTTAGGTCCGGTATTTGCAATCACCTGGCTCATACTTCCGTATTTCTCGCATGCATGTTGGCCAGATCCTGGACTTTTTCTGGTTTATATCACGCAGTAATGCGGTTCCACACTGAAGCTGTCAGTTCATCCTGTTTTCGATCAATATTTTAAAGTATAACACCGCTTCGTTCACGTTTAGGTCTGGGATTTGCCCTCATCTGGCTCATACTTTAGCATTCTTCCCATACTTGTTGGCCAGATCCTGTGTTTCTTTCTGGTTTGTGTCACGCAGTAATGCGGTAACAGGCTGAAGCAGCCAATTCAACTCGGTTTCTATGAATATATAAGAGGATAACAACGTTTAGGTTCGTGCTCGGTCTGGTATTTGCTATCATCTGGTTCATACTTTCGCATTTTTCGCATACTTGTTGGCCAGATCGTGGGCTTTTTCTGATTTGGATCACGTAGTAATGTGGTACCACACCGAAACAGTCAATTAAATCTGAATTCGATCAATATTTTGGAGGAGAACGCCGGTTATGTCTGGGTTAGGTCTGGTATTTGCCATCATCTAGGTCATACTTTCGCATTTTTCGCATACTTGAATGGTCAGATCCTGGCCTTTTTCTGGCTTGGACCACGTAGTAATGCGGTACCATACTGAAACAGTCAATTAAACGTGGCCTCGATCAATATTGTGAAGGATAACTCCGGTTGGATCTCGTCTAGGTTTGGTATTTTCCCGCATCTGGCTCATACTATCGCATTTGTCGCATACTTGTTGGCCAGATCCTGGACTCTTTCTGGTTTGTATCACGTAGTAATGTGGTACCAGAATGAAACTGTCAATGAAACCTGGATTCGGTCAATAGTTTAGAGGATCACACCGGTTAGGTTTGTGTTAGGTCTGGTATTTGCAATCATCTGGCTCATACTTTCGCATTTCTCGCATGCTTGTTGGCCAGATCCTGGGCTTTTTCTGGTTGGGATCTCGTAGTAATATGGTACCAGAATGAAACTGTAAATTAAACCTGTATTCGATCAATATTTAAGAGAATAACACCGTTTAGGTTTGTGTTAGGCCTGGTGTTTGGAATCACCTGGGTCATACTTTCGCGTTCATCGCACACTTGTTGGCCAGATCCCGGACTTTTTCTAGTTTGGATCTCGTAGTAATGCGGTACCATACTGAAACAGTCAATTAAACGCGGCCTCGATCAATATTTTAAAGGATAACTCCGGTTGCGTCTCGTTTAGGTCTGTTATTTACCCGCATCGAGCTCATACATACGCATTCTTCGCATACCTGTTGGCCAGGTCTGTGTTTCTTTCTGGTTTGGATCACGTAGTAATGTGATACCAGACTGAAAAAGTCAATTCAACTTGGATTCGCTCAATATTTTAGAGGCTAACACCGTTTAGGTTTGTGTTAGTTCTGGTATTTGCAATCAACTGCCTCATACTTTCGCATTATTCGCATACATGTTGGCCAGATCCTGGGCTTTTCTGACTTGGATCACGTAGTAATGTGGTACCACACCGAAACAGTCAATTAAACCTGGATTCGATCAACACTTTAGAGGATAACGCCGGTTATATCTGGGTTAGATCTGGTATTTGCAACCATCTGCCTCATACTTTTGCATTTACGCGTACCTGTTGGCCAGATCCTGGGTTTTTTCTGGTTTGGGTCTCGTAGTAATGTGATACCACACCGAAACTGTCAACTAAATCTGGTTACGATTAATATTTTAGAGGACAACGCCGGATATGCCTGGGTGAGGTCTGGTATTTGAAATCATCTGCCTCATACTTTCGGATTATTCGCATATCTGTTGGGCAGATCCTGGGCTTATTCTGATTTGGATCACGCAGTAATGTGGTACCACACAGAAACAGTCAATTAAACCTGGTTCCGATTAATATTTTGGAGGATAACGCCGGTTATTTCTGGGTTAGGTCTGGTATTTGCAATCATCTGGCTCATACTTTTGCATTTTTTGCATACTTGTTGGCCAGATCCTGGGTTTTTCTCTGGTTAGGATCGCGTATTAATGTGGGGCCACACTGAAATAGTCCAGTCAACCTGGATTCGATCAATATTTTAGAGGATGACACCGGTTAGGTCGGGGTTGCGCCTGGTATTTGCGATCATCTGCCTCATACTTTCGCATTTTTCGCATTCTTGTTGATCAGATCCTGGGTTTTTTCTGTTTTGGATCACGTAGTGATGTGGTAGCACACCGCAACAGTCAATTAAACCTGGTTGCGATTAATATTATGGGGGATAACGCCGGTTATGTCTGGGTGAGGTCTGGTATTTGCAATCATCTGCCTCATACTTTCGCATTTTTCGCATAGTTGTAGGCCAGATCCTGGGTTTTTTTCTGGTTAGGATCATGTGATAATGTGGTGCCACACAGAAATAGTCCATTCAACCTGGATTCGATCAATATTTTAGAGGATAACACCGTTTATGTCTGGGTTACGTCTGGTATTTGTTATCATCTTGCTCATACTTTCGCATTTTTCGCATACTTGAATGGTCAGATCCTGGCCTTTTTCTGGCTTGGACCACGTAGTAATGCGGTACCACACAGAAATAGTCCATTCAACCTGGATTCGATGAATATTTTAGAGGATAACACCGTTTATGTCTGGGTTCGTCTGGTATTTGCAATCATCTTGCTCATACTTTCGCATTCTTCCCATACTTGTTGGCCAGATCCTGTGTTTCTTTCTGGTTTGTGTCACGCAGTAATGCGGTAACAGGCTGGAGCAGCCAATTCAACTCGGTTTCTATCAATATTTAAGAGGATAACAACGTTTAGGTTTGTGCTCGGTCTGGTATTCGCTATCATCTGGCTCATACTTTCGCATTTCTCGCATGCTTGTTGGCCAGATCCTGAGCTTTTTCTGGTTGGGATCTCGTAGTAATGTGGTACCAGAATGAAACGGACAATTAATCCTGGATTCGGTCAATGTTTTAGAGGATCACACGGGTTAGGTTTGTGTTAGCCTGGTATTTGCAATCACCTGGCTCATACTATCCCATTTTTCGCATACTTGTTGGCCAGATCCTGGGCTTTTTCTGGTTTGTATCACGTAGTAATGTGGTACCAGAATGAAACTGTAAATTAAACCTGTATTCGATCAATATTTAAGATGCTAACACCATTTAGGTTTGTGTTACGCCTGGTGTTTGCAATCATCTTCCTCATACTTTCGCGTTCATCGCACACTTGTTGGCCAGATCCCGGACTTTTTCTAGTTTGGATCTCGTAGTAATGCGGTACCATACTGAAACAGTCAATTAAACGTGGCCTCGATCAATATTTTAAAGGATAACTCCGGTTGCGTCTCGTTTAGGTCTGTTATTTACCCGCATCGGGCTCATACATACGCATTCTTCGCATACCTGTTGGCCAGGTCCTGTGTTTCTTTCTGGTGTGGATGACGTAGCAATGTGATACCAGACTGAAAAAGTCAACTCAACTTGGATTCGCTCAATATTTCAGAGACTAACACCGTTTAGGTTTGTGTTAGGTCTGGTGTTTGCAATCATCTGCCTCATACTTTTGCATTTACGCGTACCTGTTGGCCAGATCCTGGGTTTTTTCTGGTTTGGGTCTCGTAGTAATGTGGCACCACACTGAAATAGTCAATTAAACCTGGTTCCGATTAATATTTTAGTGGAGCACGCAAGTTATGCCTGGGTTAGGTCTGGTATTTGCTATCATCTAGGTCATACTTTCGCATTTTTCGCATACTTGAATGGCCAGATCCTGGGCTTTTTCTGGTATGGGTCACGTAGTAATGTGGTGCCACACTGTAATAATCAATTAAAGCTGCTTTCGATCAATATTTTATAGGATAACACCGGTTATGTCTGGGTTACGTTTGGTATTCGCAATCATCTGGCTCGTACTTTCGCATATTACGCATCCTTCTTGGCCAGATCCTGGGTTTTTATCTGGTTCGGATCACGTATTAATGTGGTGCCACACAGAAAGAGTCCATTCAACCTGGATTCGATCAATATTTTAGAGGATGACATCGGTTAGGTCGGGGTAGCGTCTGGTATTTGCGATCATCTAGGTCATACTTTTGCATTTTTCGCATACTTCTAGGCCAGATCCTGCGCTTTTTCTGATTCGGATCACGTAGTAATGTGCTACCACTCCAAAACAGTCACTTAAACCTGGATTCGATCAACACTTTAGAGGATAACACCGGTTAGGTTTGTGTTAGGTCTGGTATTTGCAATCATCTGCCTCATACTTTCGCATGTTTTGCATTCTTGTTGGCCAGATCCTGGCTCTTTTCAGGTTAGGATCACGTATTAATGTGGTACCACACCGAAACAGTCAATTAAACTTGGTTGCGATATATATTTTAGAGTATCACGCCGGTTATGTCTGGGTTAGTTCAGATATTTGCAAGCATCTGGCCCATACTTTCGCATTTTTCACATACTTGTTGGCGAGATCCTGCGTTTTTTCTGGTTGGGATCACGTAGTGATGTGGTACCAAACCGAAACAGTCAATTAAACCTGGTTGCGAATAATATTTTAGAGGATAACGCCGGTTATACCTGGGTGAGGCCTGGTATTTGCAATCATCTGCCTCATACTTTCGGATATTTCGCATACCTATAGGGCAGATCCTGGGCTTATTCTGATTTGGATCACGTAGTAATGTGGTACCACACAGAAACAGTCAATTAAACCTGTTTCCGATTAATATTTTACAGGATAACGCCGGTTATTTCTGGGTCAGGTCTGGTATTTGCAATCATCCGGCTCATACTTTTGCATTTTTCCCATACTTGTTGGCAAAATCCTGGGTTTTTCTCTGATTAGGATTGCGTATTAATGTGGTGCCACACTGAAATAATCAATTAAAGCTGCTTTCGATCAATATTTTATAGGATAACACCGGTTAGGTTTGTGTTAGGTCTGGTATTTGCTACCATCTGGCTCATACTTTCGCACTTTTCGCATACTTGTTGGCCAGATCCTGGACTTTTTCAGGTTTGGATCTCGTAGTAATGTGGTACCACAATGGAACAGTCAATTCTACTTGGTTTCGATCAATATTTTAGAGGCTAACACCGTTTAGGTTTGTGTCAGCCTGGTATTTGCAATCATCTGGCTCATACTATCGCATTTTTCGCATACTTGTTGGCCAGATCCTGGGCTTTTTCTGGTTGCGGTCTCGTAGTAATGTGGTACCAGAATGAAACTATAAATTAAACCTGTATTCGATCAATATTTAAGAGAATTACACCGTTTGGGATTTTGTTGGGCCTGGTATTTGCAATCATCTTCCTCATACTTTCGCATTTTTCGCATACTAGTTGGCCAGATCCTGCGTTTTTTCTGGTTGGTTTTACGTAGTAATGTGGTACCAGAATGAAACTGTCAATTAAACCTGGATTCGATCAATATTTTAGAGGATCACACCGGTTAGGTTTGTGTTAGGCCTGGTGCTTGGAATCACCTGGGTCATACTTTCGCGTTCATCGCACACTTGTTGGCCAGATCCTGGACTTTTTCTGGTTTGGATCTCGTAGTAATGCGGTACCATACTGGAACGGTCAATTAAACGTGGCCTCGATCAATATTTTAAAGGATAACACTGGTTGCGTCTCGTTTAGGTCTGGTATTTACGCACATCTGGCTCATACATTCGCATTCTTCGCATACCTGTTGGCCAGGTCCTGTGTTTCTTTCTGGTTTGGATCACGTAGTAATGTGATACCAGACTGAAAAAGTCAATTCAACTTGGATTCGATCAATATTTTAGAGGCTAACACCGTTTAGGTTTGTGTTGGGTCTGGTATTTGCACTCATCTGCCTCATACTTTCGCAATTTTCGCATACTTGTTGGCCAGATCCTGGGCTTTCTCTGGTTCGAATCACGTAGTAATGTGGTACCAGAATGAAACGGTCAATTAAACCTGTATTCGGACAATATTTTAGAGGATCACACCGGTTAGGTTTGTGTTAGGTCTGGTATTTCCAATCATCTGGCTCATACTTTCGCATTTTTCGCATACTTGTTGGCCAGATCCTGGGCTTTTTCAGGTTAGGATCGCGTATTAATGTGGTACCACACCGAAACAGTCAATTAAACTTGGTTGCGGTATATATTTTAGAGTATCACGCCGGTTATGTCTGGGTTAGTTCAGGTATTTGCAATCATCTGGCCCATACATTCGCATTTTTCACATACTTGTTGTCGAGATCCTGCGTTTTTTCTGGTTTGCATCACGTAGTAATGTGGTAACACACCGAAACTGTCAATTAAACCTGGTTGCGAATAATATTTTAGAGGACAACGCCGGATATGCCTGGGTGAGGTCCGGTGTTTGCAATCATCTGCCTCATACTTTCGGATTTTTCGCATACCTGTTGGGCAGATCCTGGGCTTATTCTGATTTGGATCACGCAGTAATGTGGTATCACACAGAAACAGTCAATTAAACCTGGTTCCGATTAATATTTTAGAGGATACCGCCGGTTATTTCTGGGTTAGGTCTGGTATTTGCAATCATCTGGCTCATACTATTGCATTTTTTGCATACTTGTTGGCCAGATCCTGGGTTTTTCTCTGGTTAGGATCGCGTATTAATGTGGGGCCACACTGATATAGTCCAGTCAACCTGGATTCGATCAATATTTTAGAGGATGACACCGGTTAGGTCGGGGTTGCGTCTGGTATTTGCGATCATCTGCCTCATACTTTCGCATTTTTCGCATACTTGAATGGCCAGATCCTGGGCTTTTTCTGGTATGGGTCACGTAGTAATGTGGTGCCACACTGTAATAATCAATTAAAGCTGCTTTCGATCAATATTTTATAGGATAACACCGGTTATGTCTGGGTTACGTTTGGTATTCGCAATCATCTGGCTCGTACTTTCGCATATTACGCATCCTTCTTGGCCAGATCCTGGGTTTTTATCTGGTTCGGATCACGTATTAATGTGGTGCCACACAGAAAGAGTCCATTCAACCTGGATTCGATCAATATTTTAGAGGATGACATCGGTTAGGTCGGGGTAGCGTCTGGTATTTGCGATCATCTAGGTCATACTTTTGCATTTTTCGCATACTTCTAGGCCAGATCCTGCGCTTTTTCTGATTCGGATCACGTAGTAATGTGCTACCACTCCAAAACAGTCACTTAAACCTGGATTCGATCAACACTTTAGAGGATAACACCGGTTAGGTTTGTGTTAGGTCTGGTATTTGCAATCATCTGCCTCATACTTTCGCATGTTTTGCATTCTTGTTGGCCAGATCCTGGCTCTTTTCAGGTTAGGATCACGTATTAATGTGGTACCACACCGAAACAGTCAATTAAACTTGGTTGCGATATATATTTTAGAGTATCACGCCGGTTATGTCTGGGTTAGTTCAGATATTTGCAAGCATCTGGCCCATACTTTCGCATTTTTCACATACTTGTTGGCGAGATCCTGCGTTTTTTCTGGTTGGGATCACGTAGTGATGTGGTACCAAACCGAAACAGTCAATTAAACCTGGTTGCGAATAATATTTTAGAGGATAACGCCGGTTATACCTGGGTGAGGCCTGGTATTTGCAATCATCTGCCTCATACTTTCGGATATTTCGCATACCTATAGGGCAGATCCTGGGCTTATTCTGATTTGGATCACGTAGTAATGTGGTACCACACAGAAACAGTCAATTAAACCTGTTTCCGATTAATATTTTACAGGATAACGCCGGTTATTTCTGGGTCAGGTCTGGTATTTGCAATCATCCGGCTCATACTTTTGCATTTTTCCCATACTTGTTGGCAAAATCCTGGGTTTTTCTCTGATTAGGATTGCGTATTAATGTGGTGCCACACTGAAATAATCAATTAAAGCTGCTTTCGATCAATATTTTATAGGATAACACCGGTTAGGTTTGTGTTAGGTCTGGTATTTGCTACCATCTGGCTCATACTTTCGCACTTTTCGCATACTTGTTGGCCAGATCCTGGACTTTTTCAGGTTTGGATCTCGTAGTAATGTGGTACCACAATGGAACAGTCAATTCTACTTGGTTTCGATCAATATTTTAGAGGCTAACACCGTTTAGGTTTGTGTCAGCCTGGTATTTGCAATCATCTGGCTCATACTATCGCATTTTTCGCATACTTGTTGGCCAGATCCTGGGCTTTTTCTGGTTGCGGTCTCGTAGTAATGTGGTACCAGAATGAAACTATAAATTAAACCTGTATTCGATCAATATTTAAGAGAATTACACCGTTTGGGATTTTGTTGGGCCTGGTATTTGCAATCATCTTCCTCATACTTTCGCATTTTTCGCATACTAGTTGGCCAGATCCTGCGTTTTTTCTGGTTGGTTTTACGTAGTAATGTGGTACCAGAATGAAACTGTCAATTAAACCTGGATTCGATCAATATTTTAGAGGATCACACCGGTTAGGTTTGTGTTAGGCCTGGTGCTTGGAATCACCTGGGTCATACTTTCGCGTTCATCGCACACTTGTTGGCCAGATCCTGGACTTTTTCTGGTTTGGATCTCGTAGTAATGCGGTACCATACTGGAACGGTCAATTAAACGTGGCCTCGATCAATATTTTAAAGGATAACACTGGTTGCGTCTCGTTTAGGTCTGGTATTTACGCACATCTGGCTCATACATTCGCATTCTTCGCATACCTGTTGGCCAGGTCCTGTGTTTCTTTCTGGTTTGGATCACGTAGTAATGTGATACCAGACTGAAAAAGTCAATTCAACTTGGATTCGATCAATATTTTAGAGGCTAACACCGTTTAGGTTTGTGTTGGGTCTGGTATTTGCACTCATCTGCCTCATACTTTCGCAATTTTCGCATACTTGTTGGCCAGATCCTGGGCTTTCTCTGGTTCGAATCACGTAGTAATGTGGTACCAGAATGAAACGGTCAATTAAACCTGTATTCGGACAATATTTTAGAGGATCACACCGGTTAGGTTTGTGTTAGGTCTGGTATTTCCAATCATCTGGCTCATACTTTCGCATTTTTCGCATACTTGTTGGCCAGATCCTGGGCTTTTTCAGGTTAGGATCGCGTATTAATGTGGTACCACACCGAAACAGTCAATTAAACTTGGTTGCGGTATATATTTTAGAGTATCACGCCGGTTATGTCTGGGTTAGTTCAGGTATTTGCAATCATCTGGCCCATACATTCGCATTTTTCACATACTTGTTGTCGAGATCCTGCGTTTTTTCTGGTTTGCATCACGTAGTAATGTGGTAACACACCGAAACTGTCAATTAAACCTGGTTGCGAATAATATTTTAGAGGACAACGCCGGATATGCCTGGGTGAGGTCCGGTGTTTGCAATCATCTGCCTCATACTTTCGGATTTTTCGCATACCTGTTGGGCAGATCCTGGGCTTATTCTGATTTGGATCACGCAGTAATGTGGTATCACACAGAAACAGTCAATTAAACCTGGTTCCGATTAATATTTTAGAGGATACCGCCGGTTATTTCTGGGTTAGGTCTGGTATTTGCAATCATCTGGCTCATACTATTGCATTTTTTGCATACTTGTTGGCCAGATCCTGGGTTTTTCTCTGGTTAGGATCGCGTATTAATGTGGGGCCACACTGATATAGTCCAGTCAACCTGGATTCGATCAATATTTTAGAGGATGACACCGGTTAGGTCGGGGTTGCGTCTGGTATTTGCGATCATCTGCCTCATACTTTCGCATTTTTCGCATAGTTGTAGGCCAGATCCTGGGTTTTTTTCTGGTTAGGATCATGTATTAATGTGGTGCCACACAGAAATAGTCCATTCAACCTGGATTCGATCAATATTTTAGAGGATAACACCGTTTATGTCTGGGTTACGTCTGGTATTTGCAATCATCTTGCTCATACTTTCGTATTTTTCGCATACTTGAATGGTCAGATCCTGGCCTTTTTCTGGCTTGGACCACGTAGTAATGCGGTACCACACAGAAATAGTCCATTCAACCTGGATTCGATCAATATTTTAGAGGATAACACCGTTTATGTCTGGGTTACGTCTGGTATTTGCAATCATCTTGCTCATACTTTCGCATTTTTCGCATACTTGAATGGTCAGATCCTGGCCTTTTTCTGGCTTGGACCACGTAGTAATGCGGTACCACACAGAAATAGTCCATTCAACCTGGATTCGACCAATATTTTAGAGGATAACACCGTTTATGTCTGGGTTACGTCTGGTATTTGCAATCATCTTGCTCATACTTTTGCATTCTTCCCATACTCGTTGGCCAGATCCTGTGTTTCTTTCTGGTTTGTGTCACGCAGTAATGCGGTAACAGGCTGAAGCAGCCAATTCAACTCGGTTTCTATCAATATTTAAGAGGATAACAACGTTTAGGTTTGTGCTCGGTCTGGTATTCGCTATCATCTGGCTCATACTTTCGCATTTCTCGCATGCTTGTTGGCCAGATCCTGGACTTTTTCTGGTTGGGATCTCGTAGTAATGTGGTACCAGAATGAAACTGTAAATTAAACCTGTATTCGATCAATATTTAAGACGATAACACCGTTTAGGTTTGTGCTTGGTCTGGTGTTTGCTATCATCTGGCTCATATTTTCGCATTGCTCGCATGCTTGATGGCCAGATCCTGGGCTTTTTCTGGTTGGGATTGTGTAGTAATGTGGTACCACAATAAACAGTCAATTAAACCTGACCGCGATCAATATTTTAAAGTATAACACCGGTTAGTTCACGTTTAGGCCTGGTATTTGCAATCATCTGGCTCATACTTTCGCATTCTTCGCATACTTGTTGGTCAGGTCCTGTGTTTCGAACTGGTTTGGATCAGGTTGTAATGTGGTACCAGAATGAAACAGCCAATTCAACTTCGTTTCGATCGATATTTAAGAGATAACACCGTTTAGGTTTGTGTTAGGTCTGGTATTTGCACTCATCCGATTCATACTATCGCATTTTTCGCATACTTGTTGGCCAGATCCAGGACTCTTTCTGGTTTGTATCACGTAGTAATGTGGTACCAGAATGCAAATGTCAATGAAACCTGGATTCGGTCAATATTTTAGACGATCACACCGGTTAGGTTTGTGTTAGGTCTGGTAATTGCCCTGATCTGTCTCATACCTTCGCATTCTTCTCATACCTGTTGGCCTGATGCGGGGCTTTTTCTGGTTTGGATCACGTAGTAATATGGTACCAGAATGAAACAGTAAACTAAACCTGGATTCGATCAATATTTTAGAGGATCACACCGGTTAGGTTTGTGATACGCCTGGTAGTTGCAATCATCTGGCTCATACTTTAGCATTCTTCCCAGTCTTGTTGGCCAGATCCTGTGTTTCTTTCTGGTTTGTGTCACGCAGTAATGCGGTAACAGGCTGAAACAGCCAATTCAACTCGGTTTCTATCAATATTTGAGAGGATAACACCGTTTCGGTTTGTGTTAGGCCTGGTATTTGCAATCATCTGGATCATACTTTCGCATTCTTCGCATACTTCTTGGCCAGATCCTGTGCTTCGATCTGGTTTGGATCACGTAGTAATTTGGTACCAGAATGAGACAGTCAATTCAACTTGGTTTCTATCAATATTTGAGAGGATAACAACGTTTAGGTTCGCGCTCGGTCTGGTATTCCTTATCATCTGGCTCATACTTTCGCATTTCTCGCATGCTTGTTGGCCAGATCCTGGGCTTTTTCTGGTTGGGATCTCGTAGTAATGTGGTACCAGAATGAAACGGTCAATTAATCCTGGATTCGATCAATATTTTAGAGGATCACACCGGTTAGGTTTGTGTTAGCCTGGTATTTGCAATCATCTGGCTCATACCATCACATTTTTCGCACACTTGTTGGCCAGATCCTGGGCTTTTTCTGGTTTGTATCACGTAGTAATGTGGTACCAGAATGAAACTGTTAATTAAACCTGTATTCGATCAACATTTAGAGGATAACACCGTTTAGGTTTGTGTTAGGTCTGGTATTTGCAATCCTCTGGCTCATACTTTCGCATTCTTCGCATACTTGTTGGCCAGATCCTGTGTTTCTTTCTGGTATGGATCACGTAGTAATGTGGTACCAGAATGAAACTGTCAATAAAACCTGGAATCGATGAATATTTTAGAGGATCACACCGGTTAGGTTTGTGTTAGCCTGGTATTTGCAATCATCTGGCTCACACCATCACATTTTTCGCATACTTGTTGGCCAGATCCTGGGCTGTTTCTGGTTTGTATCACGTAGTAATGTGTTACCAGAATGGAACTGTCAATTAAACCTGGATTCGATCAATATTTTAGAGGATCACACCGGTTTGGTTTGTGTTAGGCCTGGTGTTTGGAATCACCTGGGTCATACTTTCGCGTTCCTCGCACACTTGTTGGCCAGATCCCGGACTTTTTCTGGTTTGGATCTCGTAGTAATGCGGTACCATACTGAAGCAGTCAATTAAACGTGGCCTCGATCAATATTTTGAAGGATAACTCCGGTTGGATCTCGTCTAGGTTTGGTATTTTCCCGCATCTGGCTCATACATTCGCATTCTTCGCATACTTGTTGGCCAGATCCTGTGTTTCCTTCTGGTTTGGATCACGTAGCAATGTGGTACCAGACTGAAAAACTCAATTCAACTTGGTTTCGATCAATATTTAAGAGGATAACACCGTTTAGGTTTGTGCTTGGTCTGGTATTTGCTATCATCTGGCTCATATGTTCGCATTTCTCGCATGCTTCATGGCCAGATCCTCGGCTGTTTGTGGTTGGGATTGTGTAGTAATGTGGTACCACAAAAAACAGTCAAGTAAACCTGACCGCGATCAATATTTTAAAGTATAACACCGGTTAGTTCACGTTTAGGCCTGGTATTTGCAATCATCTGGCTCATACTTTCGCATTCTTCGAATACTTGTTGGTCAGGTCCTGGGCTTTTTCTGGTTGGGATCTCGTAGTAATGTGGTACCAGAATGAAACGGTCAATTAATCCTGGATTCGGTCAATATTTTAGAGGATCACACCGGTTAGGTTTGTGTTAGCCTGGTATTTGCAATCATCTGGCCCATACTATCGCATTTTTCGCATACTTGTTCGCCAGATCTTGGGCTTTTTCTGGTTTGTATCACGTAGTAATGTGGTGCCAGAATGAAACTGAAAATTAAACCTGTATTCGATCAATATGTGAGAGGATATCACCGTTTAGGTTTGTGTTAGGCCTGGTATTTGCAATCATCTGTATCATACTTTCGCATTCTTCGCATACTTCTTGGCCAGATCCTGTGCTTCGATCTGGTTTGGATCACGTAGTAATGTGGTACCAGAATGAGACAGTCAATTCAACTTGGTTTCTGTCCATATTTAAGAGGATAACAAAGTTTAGGTTCGTGCTCTGTCTGGTATTTGCTATCATCTGGCTCATACTTTCGCATTTCTCGCATGCTTGTTGGCCAGATCCTGGGCTTTTTCTGGTTGGGATCTCGTAGTAATGTGGTACCAGAATGAAACGGTCAATTAATCCTGGATTCGGTCAATATTTTAGAGGATCACACCGGTTAGGTTTGTGTTAGCCTGGTATTTGCAATCATCTGGCCCATACTATCGCATTTTTCGCATACTTGTTCGCCAGATCTTGGGCTTTTCCTGGTTTGTATCACGTAGTAATGTGGTACCAGAATGAAACTGAAAATTAAACCTGTATTCGATCAATATTTGAGAGGATATCACCGTTTAGGTTTGTGTTAGGTCTGGTATTTGCAATCATCTGGTTCATACTATCGCATTTGTCGCATACTTGTTGGCCAGATCCTGGACTTTTTCTGGTTTGGATAACGTAGTAATGTGGTACCATACTGAAACAGTCAATTAAACGTGGCCTGGATCAATATTTTGATGGATAACTCCGATTGGGTCTCGTCCAGGTCTGGTATTTACCCGCATTTGGCTCATACATTCGCATTCTTCGCATACTTGTTGGCCAGATCCTGTGTTTCCTTCTGGTTTGGATCATGTAGTAATGTGGTACCAGACTGAAAAAGTCAATTCAACTTGGTTTCGATCAATATTTAAGAGGATAACACCGTTTAGGTTTGTGTTAGGTCTGGTATTTGCAATCATCTGGCTCATACTCTCGCATTTTTCGCATACTTGTTCGCCAGATCCAGGGCTTTTTCTGGTTTGGATCACGTAGGAATGTGGTGCCAGAGTGAAACAGTCAACTAAACCTGGATTCGATCAATATTTTAGAGGATCACACCGGTTAGGTTTGTGTTAGGCCTGGTATTTGCAATCATCTGGCTCATACTTTCGCATTCTTCCCACACTTGTTGGCCAGATCCAGGACTTCTTCTGGTTTGGATCTCGTAGTAATGTGGTACCACACTGAAACAGTCAGTTGAACGTGGCCTCGATCAATATTTTAAAGGATAACCCCGGTTGGGTCTCGTTTAGGTCTGTGATTTGCCCTCATCTGGCTAATACTTTCGCATTTTTCGCATGCTTATCGGCCAGATCCTGGGCTTTTTCTGGTTTGGATCTCGTAGTAATGTGGTACCATACTGAAAAAGTCAATTAAACGTGGCCTCGATCAATATTTTAAAGTATAACACCGGTTGGTTTGCGTTTAGGTCTGGGTTTTGCCCTCATCTGTCTCATACTTTCGCATTCTTCGCATACCTGTTGGCCTGATCCTGAGCATTTTCTGGTTTGTATCACGCAGTAATGTGGTACCAGAATGAAACTGTCAATTAAACCTGGATTCGATGAATATTTTAGAGGATCACACCGGTTAGGCTTGTGTTACGCCTGGTGTTTGCAATCATCTGGGTCATACTTTCGCGTTCATCGCACACTTGTTGGCCAGATCCTGGACTTTTTCTG
The DNA here is from genome assembly GCF_051014445.1 of Colletes latitarsis. NCBI lineage: Eukaryota > Metazoa > Arthropoda > Insecta > Hymenoptera > Colletidae > Colletes > Colletes latitarsis. The sequence goes on from NC_135137.1 coordinate 8,182,764, forward strand.
GTTTGGATCTCGTAGTAATGCGGTACCATACTGAAACAGTCAATTAAACGTGGCCTCGATGAATGTTTTGAAGGATAACTCCGGTTGGATCTCGTCTAGGTTTGGTATTTTCCCGCATCTGGCACATACAGTCGCATTCTTCGCATAGTTGTTGGCCAGATCCTGTGTTTCTTTCTGGTATGGATCACGTTGTAATGTGGTACCAGAATGAAACTGTCAATGAAACTTGGATTCGGTCAATATTTTAGAGGATCACACCGGTTAGGTTTGTGTTAGGTCTGGTATTTGCAATCATCTGGCTCATACTTTCGTATTTCTCGCATGCTTGTTGGCCAGATCCTGGGCTTTTTCTGGTTAGGATCTCGTAGTAATGTGGTACCAGAATGAAACGGTCAATTAATCCTGGATTCGGTCATTATTTTAGAGGATCACACCGGTTAGGTTTGTGTTAGCCTGGTATTTGCAATCATCTGGCTCATACCATCACATTTTTCGCATACTTGTTGGCCAGATCCTGGGCTTTTTCTGGTTTGTATCACGTAGTAATGTGGTACCAGAATGAGACTGTAAATTAAACCTGTATTCGATCAACATTTAGAGGATAACACCGTTTAGGTTTGTGTTAGGCCTGGTATTTGCAATCACCTGGCTCATACTTTCGCATTCTTCGCATACTTGTTGGCCAGATCCTGTGTTTCTTTCTGTTATGGATCACGTAGTAATGTGGTACCAGAATGAAACTGTCAATTAAACCTGGATTCGATGAATATTTTAGAGGATCACACCGGTTAGGTTTGTGTTAGCCTGGTATTTGCAATCATCTGGCTCATACCATCACATTTTTCGCATACTTGTTGGCCAGATCCTGGGCTTTTTCTGGCTCGTATCACGTAGTAATGTGGTACCAGAATGAAACGGTCAATTAAACCTGTATTCGGACAATATTTTAGAGGATGATACCGGTTAGGTCTGGGTTGCGTCTGGTATTTGCAATCATCTGCCTCATACTTTTGCATTTTTCGCATACTTGTAGGCCAGATCCTGGGCTTTTTCTGGTTTGGGCCACGTAGTAATGTGATACCACACCGAAACTGTCAATTAAATCTGGTTACGATTAATATTTTAGAGGACAACGCTGGTTATGTCTGGGGTAGGTCTGGTATTTGCCATCATCTAGCTCATACTTTCGCAATTTTCGCATACTTGAATGGCCAGTTCCTAGGTTTTTTTCTGATTAGGATCACGGATTAATGTGGCACCAGACTGAAAAAGTCAATTCAACTTGGTTTCGATCAATATTTAAGACGATAACACCGTTTAGGTTTGTGCTTGGTCTGGTATTTGCTATCATCTGGCTCATATTTTCGCATTGCTCGCATGCTTGATGGCCAGATCCTGGGCTTTTTCTGGTTGGGATTGTGTAGTAATGTGGTACCACAATAAACAGTCAATTAAACCTGACCGCGATCAATATTTTAAAGTATAACACCGGTTAGTTCACGTTTAGGCCTGGTATTTGCAATCATCTGGCTCATACTTTCGCATTCTTCGCATACTTGTTGGTCAGGTCCTGTGTTTCGAACTGGTTTGGATCAGGTTGTAATGTGGTACCAGAATGAAACAGCCAATTCAACTTCGTTTCGATCTATATTTAAGAGATAACACCGTTTAGGTTTGTGTTAGGTCTGGTATTTGCACTCATCCGATTCATACTATCGCATTTTTCGCATACTTGTTGGCCAGATCCTGGACTCTTTCTGGTTTGTATCACGTAGTAATGTGGTACCAGAATGCAAATGTCAATGAAACCTGGATTCGGTCAATATTTTAGAGGATCACACCGGTTAGGTTTGTGTTAGGTCTGGTAATTGCCCTCATCTGTCTCATACCTTCGCATTCTTCGCATACCTGTTGGCCTGATGCGGGGCTTTTTCTGGTTTGGATCACGTAGTAATATGGTACCAGAATGTAACAGTCAACTAAACCTGGATTCGATCAATATTTTAGAGGATCACACCGGTTAGGTTTGTGATAGGCCTGGTAGTTGCAATCATCTGGCTCATACTTTAGCATTCTTCCCAGTCTTGTTGGCCAGATCCTGTGTTTCATTCTGGTTCGTGTCACGCAGTAATGCGGTAACAGGCTGAAACAGCCAATTCAACTCGGTTTCTATCAATATTTAAGAGGATAACAACGTTTAGGTTTGTGCTCGGTCTGGTATTCGCTAGCATCTGGCTCATACTTTCGCATTTCTCGCATGCTTGTTGGCCAGATCCTGGGCTTTTTCTGGTTGGGATCTCGTAGTAATGTGGTACCAGAATGGAACGGTCAATTAATCCTGGATTCGGACAATATTTTAGAGGATCACACCGGTTAGGTTTGTGTTTTAGTTCTGGTATTTCCAATCATCTGGCTCATACTTTCGCATGTTTTGCATTCTTGTTGGCCAGATCCAGCGTTTTTTCTGGTTTGGATCACGTAGTAATGTGGTACCACACCGAAACAGTCAATTAAACCTGGTTGCGAATAATATTTTAGAGGATAACGCCGGTTATTTCTGGGTTAGGTCTGGTATTTGCAATCATCTGGCTCATACTTTCGCATTTTTCGCATACTAGTTGGCCAGATCCTGCGTTTTTTCTGGTTTGGATCACGTAGTAATGTGGTACCACACTGTAACAGCCAATTAAATCTGGTTCCGACTATTACTTTAGAGGATAACGCCGGTTAAGTCTGGGTATGGTCTGGTATTTGCAATCATCTGCCTCATACTTTCGCATCTTTCGCATACTTGTTGGCCAGATCCTGGGCTTTTTCTGGTTTGGATCACGCAGTAATGTGGTACCAGAATGAAACTGTCAATTAAACCTGGATTCGATCAATATTTTAGCGGATCACACCGGTTAGGTTTGTGTTTGGCCTGGCGTTTGCAATCATCTGGCTCATACTTTCGAATTTTTCGCAAACTTGTTGGCGAGATCCTGGGTTTTTTATGGTTCGGATCACGTAGTAATGTGGTACCACACTGTAACAGTCAATTAAACATGGTTGCGATTAATGTTTTAGAGGATAACGCCGGTTATGTCTGGTTTAGGCCTGGTATTAGCAACCATCTGGCTCATACTTTCGCATTTTTCGCATATCAGTTGGCCAGATCCTGGGTTTTTTCTGGTTTGCGTCACGTAGTAATGTGATACCACACCGAAACAGTCAATTAAACCTGGATTCGATCAACACTTTAGAGGATAATGCCGGTTATGTCTGGGTTAGATCTGGTATTTGCAACCATCTTCCTCATACTTTTGCATTTTTCGCATACCTGTTGGACAGATCCTGGGTTTTTCTCTGGTTAGGATCGCGTATTAATGTGGTGCCACACTGAAATAATCAATTAAAGCAGCTTTCGATCAATATTTTATAGGATAACACCGGTTACGTCAGGGTTACTTCTGGTATTCGCAATCATCTGGCTCCTACTTTCGCATATTTCGCATTCTTCATGGCCAGATCCTGGGTTTTTATCTGGTTCGGATCACGTATTAATGTGATACCACACCGAAACAGTCAACTAAACCTGGATTCGATCAACATTTTATAGGATAACACCGGTTATGTCTGGGTTACTTCTGGTATTCGCAATCATCTGGCTCCTACTTCCGCATATTTCGCATTCTTTATTGCCAGATCCTGGGTTTTTATCTGGTTCGGATCACGTGTTAATGTGGTGCCCCACAGAAATAGTCCATTCAACCTGGATTCGATCAATATTTTAGAGGATGACACCGGTTAGGTCGGGGTTGCGTCTGGTATTTGCGATCATCTGCCTCATACTTTTGCATTTTTCGCATACTTGTAGGCCAGATCCTGGGTTTTTTTCTGGTTAGGATCATGTATTAATGTGGTGCCACACAGAAATAGTCCATTCAACCTGGATTCAATCAATATTTTAGAGGATAACACCGTTTATGTCTGGGTTACGTCTGGTATTTGCAATCATCTGGCTCGTACTTTCGCATGTTTTGCATTCTTTTTGGCCAGATCCTGGCTTTTTCCAGGTTAGGATCACGTATTAATGTGGTACCACAGCGAAACAGTCAATTAAACTTGGTTGCGATATATATTTTAGAGTATCACGCCGGTTATGTCTCGGTTAGGTCTGGTATTTGCCATCATCTAGCTCATTCTTTCGCATTTCTCGCATGCTTGTTGGCCAGATCCTGGGCTTTTTCTGGTTAGGATCTCGTAGTAACGTGGTACCAGAATGAAACGGTCAATTAATCCTGGATTCGGTCTTTATTTTAGAGGATCACACCGGTTAGGTTTGTGTTAGCCTGGTATTTGCAATGATCTGGCTCATACTATCGTATTTTTCGCATACTTGTTGGCCAGATCCTGGGCTTTTTCTGGTTTGTATCACGTAGTAATGTGGTACCGGAATGAAACTGTAAATTAAACCTGTATTCGATCAATATTTAAGAGGATAACACCGTTTAGGTTTGTGTTAGGCCTGGTATTTGCAATCATCTGGCTCATACTTTCGCTTTTATCGCATACTTGTAGGCCAGATCCTGGGCTTTTTCTGATTTGGATCACGTAGTAATGTGGTACCAGACCGAAACAGTCAATTAAATCTGAATTCGATCAATATTTTGGAGGAGAACGCCGGATATGTCTGGGTTAGGTCTGGTATTTGCCATCATCTAGCTCATACTTTCGCATTTTTCGCATACTTGAATGGTCAGATCCTGACCTTTTTCTGGCTTGGTCCACGTAGTAATGCGGTACCACACCGAAACAGTCAATTAAACCTGGTTGCGAATAATATTTTAGAGGATAACGCCGGTTATTTCTGGGTTAGGTCTGGTATTTGCTATCATCTGGCTCATACTTTTGCATTTTGCCCATACTTGTTGGCAAAATCCTGGGGTTTTCTCTGGTTAGGATCGCGTATTAATGTGGTGCCACACTGAAATAATCAATTAGAGCTGCTTTCGATCAATATTTTATAGGATAACACCGGTTAGGTATGTGTTTGGCCTGGTGTTTGCAATAATCTGGGACATACCTTCGCGTTCATCGCACACTTGTTGGCCATATCCTGGACATTTTCTGGTTTGGATCTCGTAGTAATGCGGTACCATACTGAAACAGTCAATTAAACGTGGCCACGATCAATTCAACCCGGTTTCTATCAATATATAGGAGGATGACAACGTTCAGGTTTGTGCTCGGTCTGGTATTTGCTATCATCTGGCTCATACTTTCGCATTTCTCGCATGCTTGTTGGCCAGATCCTGGGCTTTTTCTGGTTGGGATCACGTAGTAATGTGGTACCAGAATGAAACGGTCAATTAATCCTGGATTCGGTCAATGTTTTAGAGGATCACACGGGTTAGGTTTGTGTTAGCCTGGTATTTGCAATCACCTGGCTCATACTATCCCATTTTTCGCATACTTGTTGGCCAGATCCTGGGCTTTTTCTGGTTTGTATCACGTAGTAATGTGGTACCAGAATGAAACTGCAAATTAAACCTGTATTCGATTAATATTTAAGAGAATAACACCGTTTAGGTTTGTGTTAGGCCTGGTATTAGCAATCATCTGGCTCATACTTTCGCTTTTTTCGCATACTTGTAGGCCAGACTCTGGGCTTCTTCTGATTTGGATCACGTAGTAATGTGATACCACACCGAAACTGTCAATTAAATCTGGTTACGATTAACATTTTAGAGGATAACGCCGGTTATGTCGGGCTTAGTTCTGGTATTTGCATTCATCTGGCTCATACTTTCGAATTTTTCGCAAACTTGTTGGCCAGCTCCTGGGTTTTTTATGGTTTGGATCACGTAGTAATGTGGTACCACACAGTAACAGTCAATTAAACATGGTTGCGATTAATGTTTTAGAGGATAACGCCGGTTATGTCTGGGTTAGGCCTGGTATTAGCAACCATCTGGCTCATACTTTCGCATTTTTCGCATACCAGTTGGCCAGATCGTGGGTTTTTTCTGGTTTGCGTCACGTAGTAATGTGATACCACACCGAAACAGTCAACTAAACCTGGATTCGATCAACACTTTAGAGGATAACGCCGGTTATGTCTGGGTTAGATCTGGTATTTGCAACCATCTGCCTCATACTTTTGCATTTTTCGCATACCTGTTGGCCAGATCCTGGGTTTTTATCTGGTTCGGATCACGTATTAATGTGGTGCCCCGCAGAAATAGTCCATTCAACCTGGATTCGATCAATATTTTAGAGGATGACACCGGTTAGGTCGGGGTTGCGTCTGGTATTTGCGATCATCTGCCGCATACTTTTGCATTTTTCGCATACTTGTAGGCCAGATCCTGGGTTTTTTCTGATTTGGATCACGTAGTATTGTGCTACCACTCCAAAACTGTCACTTAAACCTGGATTCGATCAATACTTTAGAGGATAACACCGGTTAGGTTTGTGTTAGGTCTGGTATTTGCAGTCATCTGCCTCATGCTTTCGCATGTTTTGCATTCTTGTTGGCCAGATCCTGGCTTTTTTCAGGTCAGGATCGCGTATTAATGTGGTACCACACCCAAACAATCGATTAAACTTGGTTGCGATATATATTTTAGAGTATCACGCCGGTTATGTCTCGGTTAGGTCTGGTATTTGCCATCATCTAGCTCATTCTTTCGCATTTTTCGCATACTTGAATGGTCAGATCCTGGCCTTTTTCTGGCTTGGACCACGTAGTAATGCGGTACGACACCGAAACAGTCAATTACACCTGGTTGCCATTTATATTTTAGAGGAAAACTCCGGTTATGTCTGGGTACCGTCTGGTGTTTGCAATCATCTTCCTCATACTTTCGCATTTTTCGAATACTGGTTGGCCAGATCCTGCGTTTTTTCTGGTTTGGATCACGTAGTAATGTGGTACCACACTGCAACTGTCAATTAAATCTGGTTCCGACTAATATTTTAGAGGATAACTCCGGTTAAGTCTGGGTATGTTCTGGTATTTGCAATCATCTGCCTCATACTTTCGCATCTTTCGCATACTTGTTGGCCAGATCCTGGGCTTTTTCTGGTTTGGGTCACGCAGTATTGTGGTACCAGAATGAAACTGTCAATTAATCCTGGATTCGATCAATATTTAAGAGGATAACACCGTTTAGCTTTGTGTTAGGCCTGGTATTTGCAATCATCTGGCTCATACTTTCGCTTTTATCGCATTCTTGTAGGCCAGATCCTGGGCTTTTTCTAATTTGGATCACGTAGTAATGTGGTACCAGACCGAAACAGTCAATTAAATCTGAATTCGATCAATATTTTGGAGGAGAACGCCGGATATGTCTGGGCTAGGTCTGGTATTTGCCATCATCTAGCTCATACTTTCGCATTTTTCGCATACTTGAATGGTCAGATCCTGGCCTTTTTCTGGCTTGGTCCACGTAGTAATGCGGTACCACACCGAAACAGTCAATTATACCTGGTTGCCATTAATATTTTAGAGGATAACGCCGGTTATGTCTGGGTAACGTCTGGTGTTTGCAATCATCTTCCTCATACTTTCGCATTTTTCGCATACTAGCTGGCCAGATCCTGCGTTTTTTCTGGTTTGTATTACGTAGTAATGTGGTACCAAATGAAACTGTCAATTAAGCCTGGATTCGATCAATATTTTAGAGGATCACACCGGTTAGGTTTGTGTTAGGCCTGGTGTTTGGAATCACCTGGGTCATACTTTCGCGTTCATCGCAAACTTGTTGGCCAGATCCTGTACTTTTTCTCGTTTGGATCTCGTAGTAATGCGGTACCATACTGAAACAGTCAATTAAACGTGGCCTCGATCAATATTTTAGAGGCTAACACCGTTTAGGTTTGTGTTAGGTCTGGTATTTACAATCATCTGCCTCATACTATCGCATTTTTCGCATACTTGTTGGCCAGATCCTGGGCTTTTTCTGGTTTGGATCACGTAGTAATGTGGTACCACACTGCAACAGTCAATTAAATCTGGTTCCGACTAATATTTTAGAGGACAACGCCGGTTAGGTTTGTGTTAGGTCTGGCATTTCCAATCATCTGGCTCATACTTTCGCATTTTTCGCATACTTGTTGGCCAGATCCTGGGTTTTTTCTGGTTTGCGCCACGTAGCAATGTGATACCACACCGAAGCAGTCAATTAAACCTGGATTCGATCAACACTTTAGAGGATAACGCCGGTTATGTCTGGGTTAGATCTGGTATTTGCAACCATCTGCCTCATACTTTTGCATTTTTCGCATACCTGTTGGCCAGATCTTGGGTTTTTTCTGGTTTGGGTCACGTAGTAATGTGATACCACCCCGAAACTGGCAATTAAATCTGGTTACGATTAATATTTTAGAGGACAACGCTGGTTATGCCTGGGTTAGGTCTGGTATTTGCAACCATCTGCCTCATACTTTTGCATTTTTCGCATACCTGTTGGCCAGATCTTGGGTTTTTTCTGGTTTGGGTCACGTAGTAATGTGATACCACCCCGAAACTGGCAATTAAATCTGGTTACGATTAATATTTTAGAGGACAACGCTGGTTATGCCTGGGTTAGGTCTGGTATTTGCCCTCATCTGTCTCGTGCTTTCGCATTTTTCGCATACTTGTTGGCAAGATCCTGGGTTTCTTCTGGTTTGGATCACGTAGTAATGTGGTACCACTCTGAAACGGTCAATGAAAGCTGGTTCCGATTAGTATTTAAGAGGATAACGCTGGATATGTCTGGGTTAGTTCTGGTATTTGCAATCATCTGGCTCATACTTTCGCGTTTTTCGCATACTTGTTAGCCAGATCCAGGGTTTTTTTTGGTTTGTATCCCGTAGTAATGTGGTTCCACACCGAAACAGACAATTAAACCTGGTTGCGATTAATATTTTGGAGGATAACGCTTGTTATGTTTGGGTTAGTTCTGGCATTTGCAATCATATGGCTCGGACAATCGCATTTTTCGCATACTTCTTGGCCAGATCTTGGCCTTTTTCCGCTTTGCATCACGTAGTAATGCGGTACCACTCCGAAACAGTCAATTAAACATGGTTGCGATTAATATTTTAGAGGATAACGCCGGTTATGTCTCGGTTAGGTCTGGGATTTGCTCTCATGTGGCTCGTACTTTCGCGTTTATCGCATACTTGTTGGCCAGAGCCTGGCCTTTTTCTGGTTTGGATCACGTACTAATGTGGTACCACAACGAAACTGTCAATTAAACCTGGTTGCGATTAATATTTTAGAAGATAACGCCGGTTATGTCTCGGTTAGGTGATGTATTTGCCCTCATCTGGCTCGTATTTTCGCATTTTTCGCATACTTGTTGGCAAGATCCTGGGCTTTTTCTGGTTTGGATCACGCAGTAATGCAGTAGCACACCGAGACAGTCAAATAAACCTGGTGCGATTAATATTTTAAAGGATAACGCCGGTTATGTCACGGTTAGGTCTGGTATTTGCCCTTATCTGGATCGTATGTTCACGTTTTTCGCACACATGTTGGCCAGATCCTGGGTTTTTTCTGGTTTGGATCACGTAGTAATGCGGTACCACACTGAAACAGTCAATAAAAGCTGGTTCCGCATAGTATTTAAGAGGATAACGCTGACTATGTCTGGGTTTGTTCTGGTATTTGCAATCATCTGGCTCATACTTTCGCGTTTTTCGCATACTTGTTGGCCAGATCCAGGGTTTTTTTTGGTTTGGATCCCGTAGTAATGTGGTTCCACACCGAAACAGACAACTAAACCTGGTTGCGATTAATATTTTGGACGATAACGCTGGTTATGTTTGGGTTAGTTCTGGTATTTGCAATCATCTGGCACATACTTTCGCATTTTTCGCATACTTGTTGGCCAGAGCCTGGCCTTTTGCTGGTTTGGATCACGTAGTAATGCGGTCCCACACAGAAACAGTCAATTAAACCTGGTTGCGATTAATATTTTAGAGGATAACGCCGGTTATGTCTGGGTTAGCTCTGGTATTTGCAATCATCTGGCTCATACTTTCGCGTTTGTCGCATACTAGTTGGCCAGATCCAGGGTTTTTTTTTGTTTGGATCCCGTAGTAATGTGGTTCCACACCGAAACAGACAACTAAACCTGGTTGCGATTAATATTTTGGACGATAACGCTGGTTATGTTTGGGTTAGTTCTGATATTAGCAAACATCTGGCACATACTTTCGCATTTTTCGCATACCTGGTTGCCAGATCCTGGGTTGTTTCTGGTTTGGATCACGTATTAATGTGGTACCACACTGAAATAGTCAATTAAACCTGGTTGCGAATAATATTTTAGAGGATAACGCAGGTTATGCCTGGGTGAGGTCTGGTATTTGCAATCATCTGGCTCATACTTTCGCGTTTGTCGCATACTAGTTGGCCAGATCCAGGGTTTTTTCTGGATTGGATCACGGAGTAACGTGGTACCACACCGAAACAGCCAAACAAACCTGGTTGCGATTAATGTTTTAGAAGATAACGCCGGTTATGTCTGCGTTAGGCCTGGTACTTGCGATCATCTGGCTCATACTTTCGCATTTTTCGCATACTTGAATGGCCAGATCCTGGGCTTTTTCTGGTTTGGATCACGTAGTAATGTGGTACTACACTGTAGCCGTCAATTAAACCTGGCTCCGATTAATATTTTAGAGGGTAACGCCGGTTATGTCTCGGTTAGGTCTGGGATTTGCCCTCATCTGGCTCGTACTTTTGCATTTATCGCATACTTGTTGGCCAGATCCTGGGTTGTTTCTGGTTTGGATCACGTATTAATGTGGTACCACACTGAAATAGTCTATTAAACCTGGTTCCGATTATTATTTTAGAGGATAACGCCGGTTATGTCTGGGTGAGGTCTGGTATTTGCCATCATCTAGCTCATACTTTCGCATTTTTCGCATACTTGAATGGTCAGATCCTGGGCTTTTTCTGGCTAGGACCACGTAGTAATGTGGTACTACACTGAAACCGTCAATTAAACCTGGTTCCGATTATTATTTTAGAGGATAACGCCGGTTATGTCTGGGTGAGGTCTGGTATTTGCCATCATCTAGCTCATACTTTCGCATTTTTCGCATACTTGAATTGTCAGATCCCGGCCTTTTTCTGGCTAGGACCACGTAGTAATGTGGTACTACACTGAAACCGTCTATTAAACCTGGCTGCGATTAATATTTTGGAGGATAACGCCGGTTATGTCTGGGTTAGTTCTGGTATTTGCAATCATCTGCCTCAAACTTTCGAAACTTTCGCATACTTGTTGGCCAGATCCTGGGCTTTTTCTGGTTTGGATCACGCAGTAATGTGGTACCGGAATGAAACTGTCAATTAAACCTGTATTCGATCAATATTTAAGAGAATAACACCGTTTAGGATTGTGTTAGGCCTGGTATTAGCAATCATCTGGCTCATACTTTCGCTTTTTGCGCATACTTGTAGGCCAGACTCTGGGCTTCTTCTGATTTGGATCACGTAGTAATGTGATACCACCCCGAAACTGTCAATTAAATCTGGTTACGATTAACATTTTAGAGGATAACGCCGGTTACGTCGGGGTTAGTTCTGGTATTTGCATTCATCTGGCTCATACTTTCGAATTTTTCGCAAACTTGTTGGCCAGATCCTGGGTTTCTTATGGTTTGGATCACGTAGTAATGTGGTACCATACAGTAACAGTCAATTAAACATGGTTGCGATTAATGTTTTAGAGGATTACGCCGGTTATGTCTGGGTTAGGCCTGGTATTAGCAATCATCTGGCTCATACTTTCGCATTTCTCGCATACCAGTTGGCCAGATCCTGGGTTTTTTCTGGTTTGCGTCACGTAGTAATGTGATACCACACCGAACAGTCAACTAAACCTGGATTCGATCAACACTTTAGAGGATAACGCCGGTTATGTCTGGGTTAGGCCTGGTATTAGCAATCATCTGGCTCATACTTTCGCATTTTTCGCATACCAGTTGGCCAGATCCTGGGTTTTTTATGGTTTGGATCACGTAGTAATGTGGTTCCACACCGAAACGGACAAGTAAACCTGGTTGCGATTAATATTTTGGACGATAACGCTGGTTATGTTTGGGTTAGTTCTGGTATTAGCAATCATCTGGCACATACTTTCGCATTTTTCGCATACTAGTTGGCCAGATCCTAGGTTTTTTCTGGTTTGGATCACGGAGTAACGTGGTACCACACCGAAACAGCCAAACAAACCTGGTTGTGATTAATGTTTTAGAAGATAACGCCGGTTATGTCTGCGTTAGGCCTGGTACTTGCGATCATCTGGCTCATACTTTCGCATTTTTCGCATACCTGTTGGCCAGATCCTGGGTTGTTTCTGGTTTGGATCACGTATTAATGTGGTACCACACTGAAATAGTCAATTAAACCTGGTTGCGAATAATATTTTAGAGGATAACGCAGGTTATGCCTGGGTGAGGTCTGGTATTTGCAATCATCTGCCTCATACTTTCGGATTTTTCGCATACCTGTTGGGCAGATCCTGGGCTTATTCTGATTTGGATCACGTAGTAATGTGGCACCACACAGAAACAGTCAATTAAACCTGTTTCCGATTAATATTTTGGAGGATAACACCAGTTAGGTCTGGGTTATGTCTGGTATTTGCAATCTTCTGGCACATACTTTCGCATTATTCGCATACTTGAATGGCCAGATCCTGGGCTTTTTCTGGTTTGGATCACGTAGTAATGTGGTACTACACTGAAGCCGTCAATTAAACCTGGCTCCGATTAATATTTTAGAGGGTAACGCCGGTTATGTCTCGGTTAGGTCTGGGATTTGCCCTCATCTGGCTCGTACTTTTGCATTTATCGCATACTTGTTGGCCAGATCCTGGGTTGTTTCTGGTTTGGATCACGTATTAATGTGGTACCACACTGAAATAGTCTATTAAACCTGGTTCCGATTATTATTTTAGAGGATAACGCCGGTTATGTCTGGGTGAGGTCTGGTATTTGCCATCATCTAGCTCATACTTTCGCATTTTTCGCATACTTGAATGGTCAGATCCTGGGCTTTTTCTGGCTAGGACCACGTAGTAATGTGGTACTACACTGAAACCGTCAATTAAACCTGGTTCCGATTATTATTTTAGAGGATAACGTCGGTTATGTCTGGGTGAGGTCTGGTATTTGCCATCATCTAGCTCATACTTTCGCATTTTTCGCATACTTGAATTGTCAGATCCTGGCCTTTTTCTGGCTAGGACCACGTAGTAATGTGGTACTACACTGAAACCGTCTATTAAACCTGGCTGCGATTAATATTTTGGAGGATAACGCCGGTTATGTCTGGGTTAGTTCTGGTATTTGCAATCATCTGCCTCATACTTTCGAATCTTTCGCATACTTGTTGGCCAGATCCTGGGCTTTTTCTGGTTTGGATCACGCAGTAATGTGGTACCGGAATGAAACTGTCAATTAAACCTGTATTCGATCAATATTTAAGAGAATAACACCGTTTAGGTATGTGTTAGGCCTGGTATTAGCAATCATCTGGCTCATACTTTCGCATTTCTCGCATACCAGTTGGCCAGATCCTGGGTTTTTTCTGGTTTGCGTCACGTAGTAATGTGATACCACACCGAACAGTCAACTAAACCTGGATTCGATCAACACTTTAGAGGATAACGCAGGTTATGTCTGGGTTAGGCCTGGTATTAGCAATCATCTTCCTCATACTTTCGCATTTTTCGAATACTAGTTGGCCAGATCCTGCGTTTTTTCTGGTTTGGATCACGTAGTAATGTGGTACCACACTGCAACTGTCAATTAAATCTGGTTCCGACTAATATTTTAGAGGATAACTCCGGTTAAGTCTGGGTATGTTCTGGTATTTGCAATCATCTGCCTCATACTTTCGCATCTTTCGCATACTTGTTGGCCAGATCCTGGGCTTTTTCTGGTTTGGGTCACGCAGTAATGTGGTACCAGAATGAAACTGTCAATTAATCCTGGATTCGATCAATATTTTAGAGGATCATACCGGTTAAGTTTGTGTTAGGCCTGGTGTTTGCAATCATCTGGGTCATACTTTCGCGTTCATCGCACACTTGTTGGCCATATCCTGGACTTTTTCTGGTTTGGATCTCGTAGGAATGCGGTACCACACTGAAACAGTCAATTAAGCGTGGCCTCGATCAATATTGTGAAGGATAACTCCGGTTGGATCTCGTCTAGGTTTGGTATTTTCCCGCATCTGGCTCATACATTCGCATTCTTCGCATACTTGTTGGCTAGATCCTGTGTTTCTTTCTGGTTTGGATCACGTAGTAATGTGGTACCAGACTGAAAAAGTCAATTCATCTTGGTTTCTATCAATATTTAAGAGGATAATAAGGTTTAGGATCGTGCTCGGTCTGGTATTTGCTATCATCTGGCTCATATTTTCGCATTTCTCGCATGCTTGTTGGCCAGATCCTGGGCTTTTTCTGGGTAGGATCTCGTAGTAACGTGGTACCAGAATGAAACTGTAAATTAAACCTGTATTCGATCAATATTTAAGAGGATAACACCGTTTAGGTTTGTGTTAGGCCTGGTATTTGCAATCATCTGGCTCATACTTTCGCTTTTATCGCATATTTGTAGGCCAGATCCTGGGCTTTTTCTGATTTGGATCACGTAGTAATGTGGTACCAGACCGAAACAGTCAATTAAATCTGAATTCGATCAATATTTAGGAGGAGAACGCCGGATATGTCTGGGTTAGGTCTGGTATTTGCCATCATCTAGCTCATACTTTCGCATTTTTCGCATACTTGAATGGTCAGATCCTGGCCTTTTTCTGGCTTGGTCCACGTAGTAATGCGGTACCACACCGAAACAGTCAATTATACCTGGTTGCATTAATATTTTAGAGGATAACGCCGGTTATGTCTGGGTAACGTCTGGTGTTTGCAATCATCTTCCTCATACTTTCGCATTTTTCGCATACTAGCTGGCCAGATCCTGCGTTTTTTCTGGTTTGTATTACGTAGTAATGTGGTACCAAATGAAACTGTCAATTAAGCCTGGATTCAATCAATATTTTAGAGGATCACACCGGTTAGGTTTGTGTTAGGCCTGGTGTTTGGAGTCACCTGGGTCATACTTTCGCGTTCATCGCAAACTTGTTGGCCAGATCCTGTACTTTTTCTCGTTTGGATCTCGTAGTAATGCGGTACCATACTGAAACAGTCAATTAAACGTGGCCTCGATCAATATTTTAGAGGCTAACACCGTTTAGGTTTGTGTTAGGTCTGGTATTTACAATCATCTGCCTCATACTATCGCATTTTTCGCATACTTGTTGGCCAGATCCTGGGCTTTTTCTGGTTTGGATCACGTAGTAATGTGGTACCACACTGCAACAGTTAATTAAATCTGGTTCCGACTAATATTTTAGAGGACAACGCCGGTTAGGTTTGTGTTAGGTCTGGCATTTCCAATCATCTGGCTCATACTTTCGCATTTTTCGCATACTTGTTGGCCAGATCCTGGGTTTTTTCTGGTTTGCGTCACGTAGCAATGTGATACCACACCGAAACAGTCAATTAAACCTGGATTCGATCAACACTTTAGAGGATAACGCCGGTTATGTCTGGGTTAGATCTGGTATTTGCAACCATCTGCCTCATACTTTTGCATTTTTCGCATACCTGTTGGCCAGATCTTGGGTTTTTTCTGGTTTGGGTCACGTAGTAATGTGATACCACCCCGAAACTGGCAATTAAATCTGGTTAGGATTAATATTTTAGAGGACAACGCTGGTTATGCCTGGGTTAGGTCTGGTATTTGCCCTCATCTGTCTCGTACTTTCGCATTTTTCGCATACTTGTTGGCAAGATCCTGGGTTTCTTCTGGTTTGGATCACGTAACAATGTGGTACCACTCTGAAACGGTCAATGAAAGCTGGTTCCGATTAGTATTTAAGAGGATAACGCTGGATATGTCTGGGTTAGTTCTGGTATTTGCAATCATCTGGCTCATACTTTCGCGTTTTTCGCATACTTGTTAGCCAGATCCAGGGTTTTTTTTGGTTTGTATCCCGTAGTAATGTGGTTCCACACCGAAACAGACAATTAAACCTGGTTGCGATTAATATTTTGGAGGATAACGCTGGTTATGTTTGGGTTAGTTCTGGTATTTGCAATCATATGGCTCGGACAATCGCATTTTTCGCATACTTCTTGGCCAGATCTTGGCCTTTTTCCGCTTTGCATCACGTAGTAATGCGGTACCACTCCGAAACAGTCAATTAAACATGGTTGCGATTAATATTTTAGAGGATAACGCCGGTTATGTCTCGGTTAGGTCTGGGATTTGCTCTCATGTGGCTCGTACTTTCGCGTTTATCGCATACTTGTTGGCCAGAGCCTGGCCTTTTTCTGGTTTGGATCACGTACTAATGTGGTACCACAACGAAACAGTCAATTAAACCTGGTTGCGATTAATATTTTAGAAGATAACGCCGGTTATGTCTCGGTTAGGTGATGTATTTGCCCTCATCTGGCTCGTATTTTCGCATTTTTCGCATACTTGTTGGCAAGATCCTGGGCTTTTTCTGGTTTGGATCACGCAGTAATGCAGTACCACACCGAGACAGTCAAATAAACCTGGTGCGATTAATATTTTAAAGGATAACGCCGGTTATGTCTGGGTTAGGTCTGGTATTTGCCCTTATCTGGATCGGATGTTCACGTTTTTCGCACACTTGTTGGCCAGATCCTGGGTTTTTTCTGGTTTGGATCACGTAGTAATGCGGTACCACACTGAAACAGTCAATAAAAGCTGGTTCCGAATAGTATTTAAGAGGATAACGCTGATTATGTCTGGGTTAGTTCTGGTATTTGCAATCATCTGGCTCATACTTTCGCGTTTTTCGCATACTTGTTGGCCAGATCCAGGGTTTTTTTTGGTTTGGATCCCGTAGTAATGTGGTTCCACACCGAAACAGACAACTAAACCTGGTTGCGATTAATATTTTGGACGATAACGCTGGTTATGTTTGGGTTAGTTCTGGTATTTGCAATCATCTGGCACATACTTTCGCATTTTTCGCATACTTGTTGGCCAGAGCCTGGCCTTTTGCTGGTTTGGATCACGTAGTAATGCGGTCCCACACAGAAACAGTCAATTAAACCTGGTTGCGATTAATATTTTAGAGGATAACGCCGGTTATGTCTGGGTTAGTTCTGGTATTTGCAATCATCTGGCTCATACTTTCGCGTTTGCCGCATACTAGTTGGCCAGATCCAGGGTTTTTTTTTGTTTGGATCCCGTAGTAATGTGGTTCCACACCGAAACGGACAATTAAACCTGGTTGCGATTAATATTTTGGACGCTAACGCTGGTTATGTTTGGGTTAGTTCTGGTATTAGCAATCATCTGGCACATACTTTCGCATTTTTCGCATACTAGTTGGCCAGATCCTAGGTTTTTTCTGGTTTGGATCACGGAGTAACGTGGTACCACACCGAAACAGCCAAACAAACCTGGTTGCGATTAATGTTTTAGAAGATAACGCCGGTTATGTCTGCGTTAGGCCTGGTACTTGCGATCATCTGGCTCATACTTTCGCATTTTTCGCATACCTGTTGGCCAGATCCTGGGTTTTTTCTGGTTTGGATCACGTAGTAATGTGGTACTACACTGAAGCCGTCAATTAAACCTGGCTCCGATTAATATTTTAGAGGGTAACGCCGGTTATGTCTCGGTTAGGTCTGGGATTTGCCCTCATCTGGCTCGTACTTTTGCATTTATCGCATACTTGTTGGCCAGATCCTGGGTTGTTTCTGGTTTGGATCACGTATTAATGTGGTACCACACTGAAATAGTCTATTAAACCTGGTTCCGATTATTATTTTAGAGGATAACGCCGGTTATGTCTGGGTGAGGTCTGGTATTTGCCATCATCTAGCTCATACTTTCGCATTTTTCGCATACTTGAATGGTCAGATCCTGGGCTTTTTCTGGCTAGGACCACGTAGTAATGTGGTACTACACTGAAACCGTCAATTAAACCTGGTTCCGATTATTATTTTAGAGGATAACGCCGGTTATGTCTGGGTGAGGTCTGGTATTTGCCATCATCTAGCTCATACTTTCGCATTTTTCGCATACTTGAATTGTCAGATCCTGGCCTTTTTCTGGCTAGGACCACGTAGTAATGTGGTACTACACTGAAACCGTCTATTAAACCTGGCTGCGATTAATATTTTGGAGGATAACGCCGGTTATGTCTGGGTTTGTTCTGGTATTTGCAATCATCTGCCTCATACTTTCGAATCTTTCGCATACTTGTTGGCCAGATCCTGGGCTTTTTCTGGTTTGGATCACGCAGTAATGTGGTACCGGAATGAAACTGTCAATTAAACCTGTATTCGATCAATATTTAAGAGAATAACACCGTTTAGGTTTGTGTTAGGCCTGGTATTAGCAATCATCTGGCTCATACTTTCGCTTTTTGCGCATACTTGTAGGCCAGACTCTGGGCTTCTTCTGATTTGGATCACGTAGTAATGTGATACCACCCCTAAACTGTCAATTAAATCTGGTTACGATTAACATTTTAGAGGATAACGCCGGTTATGTCGGGGTTAGTTCTGGTATTTGCATTCATCTGGCTCATACTTTCGAATTTTTCGCAAACTTGTTGGCCAGATCCTGGGTTTTTTATGGTTTGGATCACGTAGTAATGTGGTACCACACAGTAACAGTCAATTAAACATGGTTGCGATTTATGTTTTAGAGGATAACACCGGTTAGGTTTGTGTTAGGTCTGGTATTTGCAATCATCTGCCTCATACTTTCGCATGTTTTGCATTCTTGTTGGCTAGATCCTGTGTTTATATCTGGTTTGGATCACGTAGTAATGTGATACCAGACTGAAAAAGTCAATTCATCTTGGATTCGATCAATATTTAAGAGGATAACACCGTTTAGGTTTGTGCTTGGTCTGGTATTTGCTATCATCTGGCTCATACTTTCGCTTTCTTCGCATACATGTTGGTCAGGTCCTGTGTTTCGATCTGGTTTGGATCACGATGTAATGCGGAAACAGTCTGAAACAGCCAATTCAACTCGGTTTCTATCAATATTTAAGAGGATAATAACGTTTAGGTTCGTGCTCGGTCTGGTATTTGCTATCATCTGGCTCATATTTTCGCATTTCTCGCATGCTTGTTGGCCAGATCCTGGGCTTTTTCTGGTTAGGATCTCGTAGTAACGTGGTACCAGAATGAAACGGTCAATTAATCCTGGATTCGGTCATTATTTTAGAGGATCACACCGGTTAGGTTTGTGTTAGCCTGGTATTTGCAATGATCTGGCTCATACTATCGTATTTTTCGCATACTTGTTGGCCAGATCCTTGGCTTTTTCTGGTTTGTATCACGTAGTAATGTGGTACCAGACCGAAACAGTCAATTAAATCTGAATTCGATCAATATTTTGGAGGAGAACGCCGGATATGTCTGGGTTAGGTCTGGTATTTGCCATCATCTAGCTCATACTTTCGCATTTTTCGCAAACTTGAATGGTCAGATCCTGGCCTTTTTCTGGCTTGGTCCACGTAGTAATGCGGTACCACACCGAAACAGTCAATTAAACCTGGTTGCGAATAATATTTTAGAGGACAACGCCGGATATGCCTGGGTGAGGTCTGGTATTTGCAATCATCCGCCTCATACTTTCGCATTTTTCGCATACTTGTAGGCCAGATCCTGGGCTTTGTTCTGGTTAGGATCATGTATTAATGTCGTGCCACACAGAAATAGTCCATTCAACCTGGATTCAATCAATATTTTAGAGGATAACACCGTTTATGTCTGGGTTACGTCTGGTATTTGCAATCATCTGGCTCGTACTTTCGCATGTTTTGCATTCTTGTTGGCCAGATCCTGGCTTTTTCCAGGTTAGGATCACGTATTAATGTTGTACCACAGCGAAACAGTCAATTAAACTTGGTTGCGATATATATTTTAGAGTATCACGCCGGTTATGTCTCGGTTAGGTCTGGTATTTGCCATCATCTAGCTCATACTTTCGAATCTTTCGCATACTTGTTGGCCAGATCCTGGGCTTTTTCTGGTTTGTATTACGTAGTAATGTGGTACCAGAATGAAACTGTCAATTAAACCTGGATTCGATCAATATTTTAGAGGATCACACCGGTTAGGCTTGTGTTAGGCCTGGTGTTTGGAATCACCTGGGTCATACTTTCGCGTTCATCGCACACTTGTTGGCCAGATCCTGTACTTTTTCTGGTTTGGATCTCGTAGTAATGCGGTACCATACTGAAACAGTCAATTAAACGTGGCCTCGATCAATATTTTAAAGGATAACACCGGTTGCGTCTCGTTTAGGTCTGGTATTTACCCACATCTGGCTCATACATTCGCATTCTTCGCATACCTGTTGGCCAGGTCCTGTGTTTCTTTCTGGTTTGCATCACGTAGTAATGTGATACCAGACTGAAAAAGTCCATTCAACTTGGATTCGATCAATATTTTAGAGGCTAACACCGTTTAGGTTTGTGTTAGGTCTGGTATTTCCAATCATCTGGCTCATGCTTTCGCATTTTTCGCATACTTGTTGGCCAGATCCTGGGTTTTTTCTGGTTTGCGTCACGTAGCAATGTGATACCACACCGAAACAGTCAATTAAACCTGGATTCGATCAACACTTTAGAGGATAACGCCGGTTATGTCTGGGTTAGATCTGGTATTTGCAACCATCTGCCACATACTTTTGCATTTTTCGCATACCTGTTGGCCAGATCCTGGGTTTTTTCTGGTTTGGGTCACGTAGTAATGTGATACCACCCCGAAACTGGCAATTAAATCTGGTTACGATTAATATTTCAGAGGACAACGCTGGTTATGTCTGGGTTAGGTCTGGTATTTGCCATCATCTAGCTCATACTTTCGCATTTTACGCATACTTGAATGACGAGTTCCTGGGTTTTTTTCTGATTAGGATCACGTATTTATGTGACACCACACTGAAGTAGTCAATAAAACCTGGTTCCGATTAATATTTAAGAGGAGCACGCAAGTTATGCCTGGGTTAGGTCTGGTATTTGCCATCATCTAGCTCATACTTTCGAGTTTTTCGCATACTTGAATGGCCAGATCCTGGGCTTTTTCTGGTTTGGATCACGTAGTAATGTGGTGCCACACCGAAACAGCCAATTAAACCCGGTTGCGATTATTATTTTAGAGGATGACGCCGGTTATGTCTGAGTTAGGTCTGGTATTTGCCCTCATCTGGCTCGTACGTTCACGTTTTTCGCATACTTGTTCGCCAGATCCTGGGTTTTTTCTGGTTTGGATCACGTGGTAATGCGGTACCACACCGAAACAGTCAATTAAACCTGGTTGTGATTAATATTTTAGAGGGTAACGCCGGTTATGTCTCGGTTAGGTCTGGGATTTGCCCTCATCTGGCTCGTACTTTTGCATTTTTCGCATACTTGTTGGCCAGATCCTGGGTTGTTTCTTGTTTGGATCACGTATTAATGTGGTACCACACTGAAATAGTCAATTAAACCTGGTTCCGATTATTATTTTAGAGGATAACGCCGGTTATGTCTGGGTAAGGTCTGGTATTTGCCATCATCTAGCTCATACTTTCTCATTTTTCGCATACTTGAATGGTCAGATCCTGGCCTTTTTCTGGCTAGGACCACGTAGTAATGTGGTACTACACTGAAACCGTCAATTAAACCTGGCTGCGATTAATATTTTGGAGGATAACGCCGGTTATGTCTGGGTTAGTTCTAGTATTTGCAATCATCTGGCTCATACTTTCGCATTTTTCGCATACTTGTTGGCCAGAGCCTGGCCTTTTTCTGGTTTGGATCACGTAGTAATGCGGTACCACAACGAAACAGTCAATTAAACCTGGTTGCGAATAATATTTTAGAGGATAACGCCGGTTATGTCTCGGTTAGGTGTTGTATTTGCCCTCATCTGGCTCGTATTTTCGCATTTTTCGCATACTTGTTGGCAAGATCCTGGGCTTTTTCTGGTTTGGATCACGTAGTAATGTGGTTCCACACCGGAAGAGTCAATTAAACCTGGTTGCGATTAATATTTTAGAGGATAACGCCGGTTATGTCTGGGTTAGTTCTGGTATTTGCAATCATCTGGCTCATACTTTCGCGTTTTTCGCATACTTGTTGGCCAGATCCTGGGTTTTTTCTGGTTTGTATCCCGTAGTAATGTGACTCCACACTGAAACAGTCAATTAAACCTGGTGCGATTAATATTTTAGAGGATAACGCCAGCTATGTCTGGGTTAGGTCTGGTATTTGCCCTCATCTGTCTCGTACTTTCGCATTTTTCGCATACTTGTTGGCAAGATCCTGGGTTTCTTCTGGTTTGGATCACGTAGTAATGTGGTACCACACTGAAACAGTCAATGAAAGCTGGTTCCGATTAGTATTTAAGAGGATAACGCTGGATATGTCTGGGTTAGTTCTGGTATTTGCAATCATCTGGCTCATACTTTCGCGTTTTTCGCATACTTGTTCGCCAGATCCAGGGTTTTTTTTGGTTTGGATCCCATGGTAATGTGGTTCCACACCGAAACAGACAATTAAACCTGGTTGCGATTAATATTTTGGAGGATAACGCTGGTTATGTCTCGGTTAGGTCTGGGATTTGCCCTCAGCTGGCTCGTACTTTCGCATCGTGCCTATACTTGTTGGCCAGATCTTGGCCTTTTTCTGACTTGGACCACGTAGTAATGTGGTACTACACTGAAACCGTCAATTAAACCTGGCTCCGATTAATATTTTGGAGGAGAACGCCGGTTATGTCTGGGTTAGGTCTGGTATTTGCCATCATCTAGCTCATACTTTCGCATTTTCCGCATACTTGGATGGTCAGATCCTGGCCTTTTTCTGGCTTGGACCACGTAGTACTGCGGAACGACACCGAAACAGTCAATTATACCTGGTTGCCATTAACATTTTAGAGGATAACGCCGGTTATGTCTGGGTTACGTCTGGTGTTTGCAATCATCTTCCTCATACTTTCGCATTTTTCGAAAACTAGTTGGCCAGATCCTGGGTTTTTCCTGGTTTGGATCCCGTATTAATGTGGTTCCACACCGAAATAGTCAATTTGACCTGGTTGCGGTTAATATTTTAGAGGATAACGCCAGTTATGTCTGGGTTAGTTCTAGTATTTGCAATCATCTGGCTCGTACTTTCGCATTTTTCGCATACTTGTTGGCCAGATCCATGGCTTTTGCCGGTTTGGATCACGTAGTAATACGGTACCACACCGAAACAGTCATTTAAACCTGGTTGCGATTAATATTTTAGGGGATAACGCCGGTTATGTCTCGGTTAGGTCTGGGATTTGCCCCCATCTGGCTCGTACTTTCGCATTTTTCGCATACTTGTTGGCCAGATCTTGGCCTTTTTCTGGTTTGGGTCACGTAGTAATGCGGTACCACACCGAAACAGTCAATTAAACCTGGTTGCGATTAATATCTTGGAGGATAACGCCCGTTATGTCTCGGTTAGGTCTGGGATTTGCCCCTCATCTGGCTCGTACCTTCGCATTTTTCGCATACTTGTTGGCCAGATCCTGTGTTTCTTCTGGATTGAATCCCGTAGTAATGTGGTTCCACACCGAAACGGTGAATTAAACCTGGTTGCGATTAATATTTTAGAGGATAACGCCGGTTATGTCTCGGTTAGGTCTGGGATTTGCTCACATCTGGCTCGTACTTTCGCATTTTCGCATACTTGTTGGCAAGATGCTGGGCCTATTCTGGTTTGGATCACGTAGTAATGTGGTACCACACCGAGACAATCAATTAAACCTGGTTGCGCTTAATATTTTAGAGGATAACGCTGGTTATGTCTCGGTTAGGTCTGGGATTTGCTCACATCTGGCTCGTACTTTCGCGTTTTTCGTATACTTGTTGGCCAGATCCTGGGTTTTTTGTGGTTTGAATCCCGCAGTAATGTGGTTGCACACCGAAACAGTCAATTAAACCTGGTTGCGATTAATATCTTAGAGAATAACCCCGGTTTTGTCTGGGTTAGGTCTGGTATTTGCCCTAATCTGGCTCGTACTTTCACATTTTTCTCGTACTTGTTGGCCTGAGCCTGGCCTTTTTCTGGTTTGGAACACGTAGTAGTGCGGTACCACACCGAAACTGTCAATTAAACCTGGTTGCGATTAATATTTTAGAGGATAACGCCGGTTATGTCTCGGTTAGGTCTGGGATTTGCCCTCATCAGGCTCGTACTTTCGCAATTTTCGCATACTTGTTGGCCAGACCCAGGGGTTTTATTGGTTTGGATTACGTAGTGATGCGGTACCACAGCGAAACAGTCAATTAAACCTGGTTGCGGTTAATATTTTAGAGGATAACGCCGGTTATGTCTGGGTTAGGTGTTGTATTTGCCCTCATCTGGCTCGTACTTTCGCATTTTTCGCATATTTGTTGGCCAGATACTGGGATATTTCAGGTTTGGATCACGTAGTAATGTGGCACCACACTGAAACATTCAATATAAGCTGGTTCCGATTAATATTTCAGAGGATAACGCCGGTTATGTCTGGGTTAGATCTGGTATTTGCACTCATCTGGCTCGTACTTTCGCATTTTTCGCATACTTGCTGTCCAGATCTTGGGTTTTTTGTGGCTTGGATCACGTAGTAATGTGGTACCACAATGAAACATTCAATAAAAGCTGGTTCCGATTAATATTTTAGAGGTTAACGCTGGTTATGTCTGGGTTAGGTCTTTTATTTGCCATCATCTAGCACATACTTTCGCGTTTTTCGCATACTTGTTGGCCAGATCTTGGCCTTTTTCTGGTTTGGATCACGTAGTAATGCGGTACCACACCGAAACAGTCAATTAAACCTGGTTGCGATTAATATCTTAGATGATAACGCCGGTTATGTCTCGGTTAGGTCTGGGATTTGAGCTCATCTGACTCGTACTTTTGCATTTTTCGCATACTTGTAGGCCAGATCCTGGGCTTTTTCTGGTTTGCATCACGTACTAATGTGGTACTACACCGAAACACTCAATTAAACCTGGTTCCGAGTAATATTTTGGAGGATAACGCCGGTTGTGTCTGGGTTAGGCCTGGTATTTGCAATCATCTAGCACATACTTTCGCACTTTTCGCGTACATGATTGGTCAGATCCTGGCCTTTTTCTCGCTTGGCCCACGTAGTAATGTGGTACCACACTGAAACTGTCAATTAAACCTGGTACCGATTGATATTATGGCGGATAACGCCGGTTAAGTCTCGGTTAGGTCTGGTATTTGCCCTCATCTGGCTCGTGCTTTCGCATTTATCGCATACTATTTGCCAGATCCTGGGATATTTCTGTTTTGGATCACGTAGTAATGCAGTAACACGCCGAAACAGTCAATTGAACCTGGTACCGATTGATATATTAGAGGATAACGCCAGTTATGTCTGGGTAAGTTCTGGTATTTGCAGACATCTGCCTCACACTTTCACATATTTCGCATACTTCTTGGCCAGACCCTGGCCTTTTTCTGGTTTGGATCACGTAGTCATGCGGTACCACAACGCAACAGTCAATTAAACCCGGTTCGGATTAATATTTTAGAGGATTACGCCGGTTATGTCTCGGTTTGGTCTGGGATTTGCCCTCATCTGCCTCGAACTTTCGCATTTTGCGCACACATGTTGGCCTGATCCTGGCCTCTTTCTGGCGTGGACCACGTAGTAATGTGGTACCACACCGAAACAGTCAATTGCACCTGGTTGCGATTAATATTTTAGAGGATAACGCCAGTTACGTCTCGATGAGGCCTGGGATTTGCCCTCATCTGGCTCGTACTTTCGCATTTTTCGCATACTTGAATGGTCAGATCCTTGCCTTTTTCTGGGTTGGTCCACGTAGTAATGCGGTAGCACGCCGAAACAGTCAATTAAACCTGGTTGCGATTAATATTTTAGAGGATAATGCCGGTTATGTCTCGGTTAGGTCTGGTATTTGCCCTCATATGGCTTGTACTTTCGCATTTTTCGCATACTAGTTGCCAGATCCTGGGATATTTCTGGTTTGGATCACGTAGTAATGTGATACCACAATGAAACATTCAATAAAAGCTGGTTCCGATTAACATTTTAGAGGATAACGCTGGTTATATCTGGGTTAGATCTGGTATTTGCAATCATCTGGAACATACTTTCGCATTTTGCGCATACTTGAATGACCAGATCCCGGAATTTTTCTGGCTTGGATCACGTAGTAATGCGGTACCACACCGAAAGAGTCACTTGAACCTGGTTGCGACTAATATTTTAGAGGATAACGCCGGATACGTCTCGGTTATGTCTGGGATTTGCCCTCATCTGGCTCGTACTTTCGCATTTTTCGCATAATTGTTGGCCAGATCCTGGCCTTTTTCTCGCTTGGCCCACGTAGTAATGTGGTACCACACTGAAACTGTCAATTAAACCTGGTACCGATTGATATTATGGCGGATAACGCCGGTTATGTCTCGGTTAGGTCTGGTATTTGCCCTCATCTGGCTCGTGCTTTCGCATTTATCGCATACTATTTGCCAGATCCTGGGATATTTCTGTTTTGGATCACGTAGTAATGCAGTAACACGCCGAAACAGTCAATTGAACCTGGTACCGATTGATATATTAGAGGATAACGCCAGTTATGTCTGGGTAAGTTCTGGTATTTGCAGACATCTGCCTCACACTTTCACATTTTTCGCATACTTCTTGGCCAGACCCTGGCCTTTTTCTGGTTTGGATCACGTAGTCATGCGGTACCACAACGCAACAGTCAATTAAACCCGGTTCGGATTAATATTTTAGAGGATTACGCCGGTTATGTCTCGGTTTGGTCTGGGATTTGCCCTCATCTGCCTCGAACTTTCGCATTTTGCGCACACATGTTGGCCAGATCCTGGCCTCTTTCTGGCGTGGACCACGTAGTAATGTGGTACCACACCGAAACAGTCAATTGCACCTGGTTGCGATTAATATTTTAGAGGATAACGCCAGTTACGTCTCGATGAGGCCTGGGATTTGCCCTCATCTGGCTCGTACTTTCGCATTTTTCGCATACTTGAATGGTCAGATCCTTACCTTTTTCTGGGTTGGTCCACGTAGTAATGCGGTAGCACGCCGAAACAGTCAATTAAACCTGGTTGCGATTAATATTTTAGAGGATAATGCCGGTTATGTCTCGGTTAGGTCTGGTATTTGCCCTCATATGGCTTGTACTTTCGCATTTTTCGCATACTAGTTGCCAGATCCTGGGATATTTCTGGTTTGGATCACGTAGTAATGTGATACCACAATGAAACATTCAATAAAAGCTGGTTCCGATTAACATTTTAGAGGATAACGCTGGTTATATCTGGGTTAGATCTGGTATTTGCAATCATCTGGAACATACTTTCGCATTTTGCGCATACTTGAATGGCCAGATCCCGGAATTTTTCTGGCTTGGATCACGTAGTAATGCGGTACCACACCGAAAGAGTCACTTGAACCTGGTTGCGACTAATATTTTAGAGGATAACGCCGGTTATTTCTCTGTTAGTTCTGGGATTTGCCCTCATCTGGCACATACTTTCGCATTTTTCGCATACTTGAATGGCCAGATCCCGGAATTTTTCTGGCTTGGCTCACGTAGTAATGCGGTACCACACCGAAACAGTCAAAAACCTGGTAGCGATTAATATTTTATGGGATAACTCCGGTTATGTCTCGGTTATGTCTGGGATTTGCCCTCATCAGGCTCGTACTTTCGCATTTTTCGCATACTTGTTGCCCAGATCCTGGGCTTTTTCTGGTTTCGATCACGTAGTAATGTACCACACCGAAACAGTCAATTAAACCTGGATCCGAGTAATATCTTGGAGGATAACGCCGGTTATGTCTCGGTTAGGTCTGGGATTTGCCTTCATCTGGCTCATACTTTCGCATATTTCTCATACTGGATGGCCAGATTCAGGGCTTTTTCTGATTTGGATCACGTGGTAATGTGGTACCACACTGAAACAGCCAATTAAACCTAGTCTGGGTCAACATTTCAAAGGATAACTCATGTTAGGTCGAGGTTAGGTCTGGGATTTGCTCTCATCAGGCTCATACTTTCGCGTGTTTCTCATACTTGATGGCCAGATTCTGGGCTTTTTTTAGTTTGGATCACGCAGTAATGTGGTACCACACTGAAACAGACCATTAAACCTGGTTTCGATCAATATTTTAGAGGATAATACATGTTAGGTCTAGGTTAGGCCTTGGATTTGCACTTATCAGGGTCATACTTTCACATTCTTCACAGACTTGTTGAACAGAACCCGGGTTTTTTCTGGTTTGGATCACGTAGCAATGTGGTACCACACTGAAACAGTCCATTAAACCTGCTTTCGTTCAATATTTTAGAGGATAACGCATGTTAGGTCTGTGTTAGGTCCGGGATTTGCTCTCATCAGGCTCATACTTTCGCATATTTCTCATACTTGTTAGCCAAATCCTTTGCTTTTTCTGGTTTGGATCACACAGTAATGTGGTACCACACTGAAACAGTCGATTAAACCTGGTTTCGATCGATATGTTAGAGGATAACGCATGTTAGGTCTAGGTTAGGTCTGGGATTTGCACTCATCAGGCTCATACTTTCGCATATTTCTCATACTTGATGGCCAGATTCTGGGCCTTTTTTGGTTTCGATCACGTAGTAATGCGGTACCCCGCTGATACAGACCATTAATCCTGGTTTCGATGCATATTTGAGAGGATAACGCATGTTAGGTCTATGTTAGGTCCGGGATTTGCCCTCATCAGGCTCACACTTTCGCATTCTTCACATACCTGTTGAACCGATCCAGGGTTTTTTCTGGTTTGGATCACGTGGTAATGTGGTTCCACACCGAAACGGTGAATTAAACCTGGTTGCGATTAATATTTTAGAGGATAACGCCGGTTATGTCTTGGTTAGGTCTGGGATTTGCCCCCATCTGGCTCGTACTTTCGCATTTCTCGCATACTTGTTGGCCAGATACTGGCCTTTTCCTGGTTTCGACCACGTAGTAGTGCGGTACCATACTGAAACAGTCAATTAAATCTGGTTGCGATTAATATTTTGGAGGATAACGCTGGTTATGTCTGGGTTACGTCTGGTATTTGCAATCATCTGCCACATACTTTCGCATTTTTGGCATACTTGTTTGCCACATCCTGGGTTCTTTTCTGGCTCGAACCACGTAGTAATGTGGTACCACACCGAAACAGTCAATTAATCCTGGTTTCGATTAATATTTTAGAGGATATTGCCGGTTATATCTCGGTTAGGTCTGGGATTTGCCCTCATCTGGCCCGTACTTTCGCATTTTTCGCATACTTGAATGGCCAGATCCTGGCCTTTTTCTGGCT
This sequence comes from Colletes latitarsis, assembly GCF_051014445.1. NCBI lineage: Eukaryota > Metazoa > Arthropoda > Insecta > Hymenoptera > Colletidae > Colletes > Colletes latitarsis. The sequence goes on from NC_135137.1 coordinate 8,212,199, forward strand.
CGGACCACGTAGTAATGTGGTACCACACCGAAACAGTCAATTAAACCCGGTTGCGATTAATATTTTACAGGATAACGCCGGTTATGTCTTGGTTAGGTCTGGGATTTGCCCCCATCTGGCTCGTACTTTCGCATTTCTCGCATACTTGTTGGCCAGATCCTGGGCTTCTTCTGGTTTGGATCACGTAGTAATGCGGTACCACACCGAAACAGTCAATTAATCCTGGTTGCGATTAATATTTTAGAGGACAACGCCGGTTATTTCTCGGTTAGGTCTGGGATTTGCCCTCATCTGGCCCGTACTTTCGCATTTTTCGCATACTTGAATGGCCAGATCCTGGGTTTCTCTGTTGTTAGGATCACGTAGTAATGTGGTACCACACTGAGACAGTCAATAAAAGCTGGTTCCGATTAGTATTTAAGACGATAACGCTGGTTATGTCAGGGTTAGTTCTGGTATTTGCAATCATCTGGCTCATACTTTCGCGTTTCTCGCATACTTGTTGGCAAGATCCTGGGCTTTTTCTTGTTTGTGTCACGTAGTAATGGGGTTCCACACCGAAACAGTCAATTAAACCTGGTTGCGATTAATATTCGAGAGGATAACGCCGGTTATATCTCGGTTAGGTCAGGGATTTGCCCTCATCTGGCTCGTACCTTCGCATTTTTCGCATACTTGTTGGCCAGATCCTGGCCTTTTTCTGGCTCGGACCACGTAGTAATGTGGTACCACACCGAAACAGTCAATTAAACCCGGCTGCGATTAATATTTTACAGGATAACGCTGGTTATGTCTTGGTTAGGTCTGGGATTTGCCCCCATCTGGCTCGTACTTTCGCATTTCTCGCATACTTGTTGGCCAGATACTGGCCTTTTCCTGGTTTCGATCACGTAGTAGTGCGGTACCATACTGAAACAGTCAATTAAATCTGGTTGCGATTAATATTTTGGAGGATAACGCTGGTTATGTCTGGGTTACGTCTGGTATTTGCAATCATCTGCCACATACTTTCGCATTTTTGGCATACTTGTTTGCCACATCCTGGGTTCTTTTCAGGCTCGAACCACGTAGTAATGTGGTACCACACCGAAACAGTCAATTAAACCTGGTTGCGATTAATATTTTAGAGGATAACGCCGGTTATGTCTGGGTTAGGTCTAGTATTTGCCATCATTTGGATCGTACTTACGTATTTTTCTCATACTTGTTGGGCAGATCCTGGGCTTTTTCTGGATTGGATCACGTAATAATGTGGTACCACACTGAAACAGTCAATAGAAGCTGCTTCCGATTAGTATTTTCGATGATAACGCCGGCTATGTCTGGGTTAGGTCTGGTATTTGCCATCATCTAGCTCGTACTTTCGCATTTTACGCTTACTTGTGGGCCAGACTCTGGCCTTTTTCTGGTTTGGAACACGTAGTAATGTGGTACCACACTGACACTGTCAATAAAAGCTGATTCCGATTAGTATTTTAGAGGAGAACGCTGGTTAGGTCTGGGTTACGTCTGGTATTTGCAATAATCTGCCACATACATTCGCATTTTTCGCATACTTGTTGGCGAGATCCTGCGTTTTTTCTGGTTTGGATCACGTAGTAGTGCGGTACCACACCCAAACAGTCAATTAATCCTGGTTGCGATTAATAGTTTAGAGCATAACGCCGGTTATGTCTCGGTTAGGTCTGTGATTTGCCCTCATCTGTCTCGTGCTTTCGTATTTTTCGCATACTTGTTGGACAGATCCTGGGCTTTTTGTGCTTTGTATCACGTAGTAATGTGGTACCACACTGAAACAGTCAATAGAAGCTGGTTCCGAATAGTATTTTAGAGGATAACGCCGGTTATGTCTGGGTTAGTTCTGGTATTTGCAATCATCTTGCTCATACTTTCGCTTTTTTCGCATACATGTTGGCCAGATGCTGGGTTTTTTCTGGTTTGGATCCCGTAATAATGACGTTCCACACCGAAACAGACAATTAAACCTGGTTTCGATTAATATTTTAGAGGATATTGCCGGTTATATCTCGGTTAGGTCTGGGATTTGCCCTCATCTGGCCCGTACTTTCGCATTTTTCGCATACTTGAATGGCCAGATCCTGTGTTTTTATATTGTTAGGATCACGTAGTAATGTGGTATCACACTGAAACAGTCAATTAAACCTGGTTGCTATTAAAATTTTAGAGGACAACGCCGTTTATGTCTCGGTTAAGTCTGCAATTTGCCCTCATCTGGCTCGTACTTTCGCATTTTTCGCATACTTGTTGGCCAGATCCTGGGCTTCTACTGGTTTGGATCACGTTGTAATGTGGGACCACACCGAAACAGTCAATTAAACCTGGTTTCGATTAATATTTTAGAGGATATTGCCGGTTATATCTCGGTTAGGTCTGGGATTTGCCCTCATTTGGCCTGTACTTTCGCATTTTTCGCATACTTGAATGGCCAGATCCCGTGATTTTATATTGTTAAGATCACGTAGTAATGTGGTATCACACTGAAACAGTCAATTAAACCTGGTTGCTAATAAAATTTTAGAGGATAACGCCGTTTATGTCTCGGTTAAGTCTGCAATTTGCCCTCATCTGGCTCGTACTTTCATATTTTTCGCATACTTGTTGGCCAGATCCTGGGCTTCTACTGGTTTGGATTACGTTGTAATGTGGTACCACACCGAAACAGTCAATTAAACCTGGTTTCGATTAATATTTTAGAGGATAACGCCGGTTATGTCTCGGTTAGGTCTGGGATTTGCCCTCATCTGGCCCGTACTTTCGCATTTTTCGCATACTTGAATGGCCAGATCCTGTGTTTTTATATTGTTAAGATCACGTAGTAATGCGATAGCACACCGAAACAGTCAATTAAACCTGGTTGCGATTAATATTTTAGAGGATAACGCCGGTTATCTCTCGGTTAGGTCTGGTATTTGCTATCATCTGGCTCATACTTTCGCGTTTTTCGCATATTTGTTGTCCAGATCCTGCGTTTTTTCTGGTTTGGATCCCGTAGTAATGGGGTTCCATACCGAAACAGTCAATTAAACCTGGTTGCGATTAATATTTTAGACGATAACGCCGGTTTTTTCTCGGTTAGGTCTGGGATTTGCCCTCATCTGTCTCGTACTTCCGCAATTTTCGCACACTTATTGGCAAGATCCTGGCCTTTTTTTGGTTTGTATCACGTAGTAATGCAGTTCCACACCGAAACAGTCAATTAAACCTGGTTGCGATTAATATTTTAGAGGATAACGCTGGTTATGTCTCAGTTAGGTCTGGGATTTGCCCCCATCTGGCTCGTACTTTCGCATTTCTCGCATACTTGTTGGCCAGATACTGGCCTTTTCCTGGTTTCGATCACGTAGTAGTGCGGTACCATACTGAAACAGTCAATTAAATCTGGTTGCGATTAATATTTTGGAGGATAACGCTGGTTATGTCTGGGTTACGTCTGGTATTTGCAATCATCTGCCACATACTTTCGCATTTTTGGCATACTTGTTTGCCACATCCTGGGTTCTTTTCAGGCTCGAACCACGTAGTAATGTGGTACCACACCGAAACAGTCAATTAAACCTGGTTGCGATTAATATTTTAGAGGATAACGCCGGTTATGTCTGGGTTAGGTCTAGTATTTGCCATCATTTGGATCGTACTTACGTATTTTTCTCATACTTGTTGGGCAAATCCTGGGCTTTTTCTGGATTGGATCACGTAATAATGTGGTACCACACTGAAACAGTCAATAGAAGCTGTTTCCGATTAGTATTTTCGATGATAACGCCGGCTATGTCTGGGTTAGGTCTGGTATTTGCCATCATCTAGCTCGTACTTTCGCATTTTACGCTTACTTGTGGGCCAGACTCTGGCCTTTTTCTGGTTTGGAACACGTAGTAATGTGGTACCACACTGATACTGTCAATAAAAGCTGGTTCCGATTAGTATTTTAGAGGAGAACGCTGGTTAGGTCTGGGTTACGTCTGGTATTTGCAATCATCTGCCACATACATTCGCATTTTTCGCATACTTGTTGGCGAGATCCTGCGTTTTTTCTGGTTTGGATCACGTAGTAGTGCGGTACCACACCCAAACAGTCAATTAATCCTGGTTGCGATTAATAGTTTAGAGGATAACGCCGGTTATGTCTCGGTTAGGTCTGTGATTTGCCCTCATCTGTCTCGTGCTTTCGTATTTTTCGCATACTTGTTGGACAGATCCTGGGCTTTTTCTGCTTTGTATCACGTAGTAATGTGGTACCACACAGAAACAGTCAATAGAAGCTGGTTCCGAATAGTATTTTAGAGGATAACGCCGGTTATGTCTGGGTTAGTTCTGGTATTTGCAATCATCTTGCTCATACTTTCGCTTTTTTCGCATACATGTTGGCCAGATGCTGGGTTTTTTCTGGTTTGGATCCCGTAATAATGACGTTCCACACCGAAACAGACAATTAAACCTGGTTTCGATTAATATTTTAGAGGTCAACACCGGTTATTTCTCGGTTAGGTCTGGGATTTGCCCTCATCTGTCTCGTACTTCCGCAATTTTCGCACACTTATTGGCAAGATCCTGGCCTTTTTTTGGTTTGTATCACGTAGTAATGCAGTTCCACACCGAAACAGTCAATTAAACCTGGTTGCTATTAAAATTTTAGAGGATAACGCCGTTTATGTCTCGGTTAAGTCTGCAATTTGCCCTCATCTGGCTCGTACTTTCGCATTTTTCGCATACTTGTTGGCCAGATCCTGGGCTTCTACTGGTTTGGATCACGTTGTAATGTGGGACCACACCGGAACAGTCAATTAAACCTGGTTTCGATTAATATTTTAGAGGATATTGCCGGTTATATCTCGGTTAGGTCTGGGATTTGCCCTCATCTGGCCCGTACTTTCGCATTTTTCGCATACTTGAATGGCCAGATCCTGTGTTTTTATATTGTTAAGATCACGTAGTAATGTGGTATCACACTGAAACAGTCAATTAAACCTGGTTGCTATTAAAATTTTAGAGGATAACGCCGTTTATGTCTCGGTTAAGTCTGCAATTTGCCCTCATCTGGCTCGTACTTTCATATTTTTCGCATACTTGTTGGCCAGATCCTGGGCTTCTACTGGTTTGGATCACGTTGTAATGTGGGACCACACCGAAACAGTCAATTAAACCTGGTTTCGATTAATATTTTAGAGGATAACGCCGGTTATGTCTCGGTTAGGTCTGGGATTTGCCCTCATCTGGCCCGTACTTTCGCATTTTTCGCATACTTGAATGGCCAGAACCTGGGTTTTTCTGTTGTCAGGATCACGTAGTAATGTGGTACCACACTGAGACAGTCAATAAAAGCTGGTTCCGACTAGTATTTGAGACGATAACGCTGGTTATGTCAGGGTTAGTTCTGGTATTTGCAATCATCTGGCTCATACTTTCGCGTTTCTCGCATACTTGTTGGCAAGATCCTGGGCTTTTTCTTGTTTGTGTCACGTAGTAATGCGATAGCACACCGAAACAGTCAATTAAACCTGGTTGCGATTAATATTTTAGAGGATAACGCCGGTTATCTCTCGGTTAGGTCTGGGATTTGCCCTCATCTGGCTCGTACTTGCGCATTTTTCGCACACTTATTGGCAAGATCCTGGCCTTTTTTTGGTTTGTATCACGTAGTAATGCAGTTCCACACCGAAACAGTCAATTAAACCTGGTTGCGATTAATATTTTAGACGATAACGCCGGTTTTTTCTCGGTTAGGTCTGGGATTTGCCCTCATCTGTCTCGTACTTCCGCAATTTTCGCACACTTATTGGCAAGATCCTGGCCTTTTTTTGGTTTGTATCACGTAGTAATGCAGTTCCACACCGAAACAGTCAATTAAACCTGGTTGCGATTAATATTTTAGAGGATAACGCTGGTTATGTCTCAGTTAGGTCTGGGATTTGCCCCCATCTGGCTCGTACTTTCGCATTTCTCGCATACTTGTTGGCCAGATACTGGCCTTTTCCTGGTTTCGATCACGTAGTAGTGCGGTACCATACTGAAACAGTCAATTAAATCTGGTTGCGATTAATATTTTGGAGGATAACGCTGGTTATGTCTGGGTTACGTCTGGTATTTGCAATCATCTGCCACATACTTTCGCATTTTTGGCATACTTGTTTGCCACATCCTGGGTTCTTTTCAGGCTCGAACCACGTAGTAATGTGGTACCACACCGAAACAGTCAATTAAACCTGGTTGCGATTAATATTTTAGAGGATAACGCCGGTTATGTCTGGGTTAGGTCTAGTATTTGCCATCATTTGGATCGTACTTACGTATTTTTCTCATACTTGTTGGGCAAATCCTGGGCTTTTTCTGGATTGGATCACGTAATAATGTGGTACCACACTGAAACAGTCAATAGAAGCTGTTTCCGATTAGTATTTTCGATGATAACGCCGGCTATGTCTGGGTTAGGTCTGGTATTTGCCATCATCTAGCTCGTACTTTCGCATTTTACGCTTACTTGTGGGCCAGACTCTGGCCTTTTTCTGGTTTGGAACACGTAGTAATGTGGTACCACACTGATACTGTCAATAAAAGCTGGTTCCGATTAGTATTTTAGAGGAGAACGCTGGTTAGGTCTGGGTTACGTCTGGTATTTGCAATCATCTGCCACATACATTCGCATTTTTCGCATACTTGTTGGCGAGATCCTGCGTTTTTTCTGGTTTGGATCACGTAGTAGTGCGGTACCACACCCAAACAGTCAATTAATCCTGGTTGCGATTAATAGTTTAGAGGATAACGCCGGTTATGTCTCGGTTAGGTCTGTGATTTGCCCTCATCTGTCTCGTGCTTTCGTATTTTTCGCATACTTGTTGGACAGATCCTGGGCTTTTTCTGCTTTGTATCACGTAGTAATGTGGTACCACACAGAAACAGTCAATAGAAGCTGGTTCCGAATAGTATTTTAGAGGATAACGCCGGTTATGTCTGGGTTAGTTCTGGTATTTGCAATCATCTTGCTCATACTTTCGCTTTTTTCGCATACATGTTGGCCAGATGCTGGGTTTTTTCTGGTTTGGATCCCGTAATAATGACGTTCCACACCGAAACAGACAATTAAACCTGGTTTCGATTAATATTTTAGAGGATATTGCCGGTTATATCTCGGTTAGGTCTGGGATTTGCCCTCATCTGGCCCGTACTTTCGCATTTTTCGCATACTTGAATGGCCAGATCCTGTGTTTTTATATTGTTAGGATCACGTAGTAATGTGGTATCACACTGAAACAGTCAATTAAACCTGGTTGCTATTAAAATTTTAGAGGATAACGCCGTTTATGTCTCGGTTAAGTCTGCAATTTGCCCTCATCTGGCTCGTACTTTCGCATTTTTCGCATACTTGTTGGCCAGATCCTGGGCTTCTACTGGTTTGGATCACGTTGTAATGTGGGACCACACCGAAACAGTCAATTAAACCTGGTTTCGATTAATATTTTAGAGGATATTGCCGGTTATATCTCGGTTAGGTCTGGGATTTGCCCTCATCTGGCCCGTACTTTCGCATTTTTCGCATACTTGAATGGCCAGATCCTGTGTTTTTATATTGTTAAGATCACGTAGTAATGTGGTATCACACTGAAACAGTCAATTAAACCTGGTTGCTATTAAAATTTTAGAGGATAACGCCGTTTATGTCTCGGTTAAGTCTGCAATTTGCCCTCATCTGGCTCGTACTTTCATATTTTTCGCATACTTGTTGGCCAGATCCTGGGCTTCTACTGGTTTGGATCACGTTGTAATGTGGGACCACACCGAAACAGTCAATTAAACCTGGTTTCGATTAATATTTTAGAGGATAACGCCGGTTATGTCTCGGTTAGGTCTGGGATTTGCCCTCATCTGGCCCGTACTTTCGCATTTTTCGCATACTTGAATGGCCAGAACCTGGGTTTTTCTGTTGTCAGGATCACGTAGTAATGTGGTACCACACTGAGACAGTCAATAAAAGCTGGTTCCGACTAGTATTTGAGACGATAACGCTGGTTATGTCTGGGTTAGTTCTGGTATTTGCAATCATCTGGCTCATACTTTCGCGTTTCTCGCATACTTGTTGGCAAGATCCTGGGCTTTTTCTTGTTTGTGTCACGTAGTAATGCGATAGCACACCGAAACAGTCAATTAAACCTGGTTGCGATTAATATTTTAGAGGATAACGCCGGTTATCTCTCGGTTAGGTCTGGGATTTGCCCTCATCTGGCTCGTACTTGCGCATTTTTCGCACACTTATTGGCAAGATCCTGGCCTTTTTTTGGTTTGTATCACGTAGTAATGCAGTTCCACACCGAAACAGTCAATTAAACCTGGTTGCGATTAATATTTTAGACGATAACGCCGGTTTTTTCTCGGTTAGGTCTGGGATTTGCCCTCATCTGTCTCGTACTTCCGCAATTTTCGCACACTTATTGGCAAGATCCTGGCCTTTTTTTGGTTTGTATCACGTAGTAATGCAGTTCCACACCGAAACAGTCAATTAAACCTGGTTGCGATTAATATTTTAGAGGATAACGCTGGTTATGTCTCAGTTAGGTCTGGGATTTGCACTCATCTGGCCCGTACTTTCGCATTTTTGCATACTTGTTGGCCAGATCCTTGGCTTTTTGCTGGTTTGGATCACGTAGTAATGTGGTACCACACTGAAACAGTCAATAAGAGCTGGTTCCGATTAGTGTTTTAGAGGATAACGCTGGTTATGTCTGGGTTAGTTCTGGTATTTGCAATCATCTGGCTCATACTTTCGCTTTTTTCGCATACTTGTTGGCCAGATGCTGGGTTTTTTCTGGTTTGGATCCCGTAATAATGACGTTCCACACCGAAACAGCCAATTAAACCTGGTTTCGATTAATATTCTAGAGGATAACGCCGGTTATATCTCGGTTAGGTCAGGGATTTGCCCTCATCTGGCTCGTACCTTCGCATTTTTCGCATACTTGTTGGTCAGATCCTGGCCTTTTTCTGGCTCGGACCACGTAGTAATGTGGTACCATACCGAAGCAGTCAATTAAACCCGGTTGCGATTAATATTTTAGAGGATAACGCCGGTTATGTCTTGGTTAGGTCTGGGATTTGCCCCCATCTGGCTCGTACTTTCGCATTTCTCGCATACTTGTTGGCCAGATACTGGCCTTTTCCTGGTTTCGATCACGTAGTAGTGCGGTACCATACTGAAACAGTCAATTAAATCTGGTTGCGATTAATATTTTGGAGGATAACGCCGGTTATGCCTGGGTTACGTCTGGTATTTGCAATCATCTGCCACATACTTTCGCATTTTTGGCATACTTGTTTGCCACATCCTGGGTTCTTTTCTGGCTCGAACCACGTAGTAATGTGGTACCACACCGAAACAGTCAATTAAACCTGGTTGCGATTAATATTTTAGAGGATAACGCCGGTTATGTCTGGGTTAGGTCTAGTATTTGCCATCATTTGGATCGTACTTACGTATTTTTCTCATACTTGTTGGGCAGATCCTGGGCTTTTTCTGGATTGGATCACGTAATAATGTGGTACCACACTGAAACAGTCAATAGAAGCTGTTTCCGATTAGTATTTTCGATGATAACGCCGGCTATGTCTGGGTTAGGTCTGGTATTTGCCATCATCTAGCTCGTACTTTCGCATTTTACGCTTACTTGTGGGCCAGACTCTGGCCTTTTTCTGGTTTGGAACACGTAGTAATGTGGTACCACACCGAAACAGTCAATTAAACCTGGTTGCGATTAATATTTTAGAGGATAAGGCCGGTTATGTCTGGGTTAGGTCTAGTATTTGCCCTCATTTGGCTCGTACTTTCGTATTTTTCTCATACTTGTTGGGCAGATCCTGGGCTTCTTCTGGTTTGGATCACGTAGTAATGTGGGACCACTCTGAAACAGTCAATTAAACCTGGTTGCGATTAATATTTTAGAGGTCATCACCGGTTATTTCTCGGTTAGGTCTGGGATTTGCCCTCATCTGTCTCGTACTTCCGCAATTTTCGCACACTTATTGGCAAGATCCTGGCCTTTTTTTGGTTTGTATCACGTAGTAATGCAGTTCCACACCGAAACAGTCAATTAAACCTGGTTGCTATTAAAATTTTAGAGGATAACGCCGTTTATGTCTCGGTTAAGTCTGCAATTTGCCCTCATCTGGCTCGTACTTTCGCATTTTTCGCATACTTGTTGGCCAGATCCTGGGCTTCTACTGGTTTGGATCACGTTGTAATGTGGGACCACACCGAAACAGTCAATTAAACCTGGTTTCGATTAATATTTTAGAGGATATTGCCGGTTATATCTCGGTTAGGTCTGGGATTTGCCCTCATCTGGCCCGTACTTTCGCATTTTTCGCATACTTGAATGGCCAGATCCTGTGTTTTTATATTGTTAGGATCACGTAGTAATGTGGTATCACACTGAAACAGTCAATTAAACCTGGTTGCTATTAAAATTTTAGAGGATAACGCCGTTTATGTCTCGGTTAAGTCTGCAATTTGCCCTCATCTGGCTCGTACTTTCGCATTTTTCGCATACTTGTTGGCCAGATCCTGGGCTTCTACTGGTTTGGATCACGTTGTAATGTGGGACCACACCGAAACAGTCAATTAAACCTGGTTTCGATTAATATTTTAGAGGATATTGCCGGTTATATCTCGGTTAGGTCTGGGATTTGCCCTCATCTGGCCCGTACTTTCGCATTTTTCGCATACTTGAATGGCCAGAACCTGGGTTTTTCTGTTGTCAGGATCACGTAGTAATGTGGTACCACACTGAGACAGTCAATAAAAGCTGGTTCCGATTAGTATTTGAGACGATAACGCTGGTTATGTCAGGGTTAGTTCTGGTATTTGCAATCATCTGGCTCATACTTTCGCGTTTCTCGCATACTTGTTGGCAAGATCCTGGGCTTTTTCTTGTTTGTGTCACGTAGTAATGCGATAGCACACCAAAACAGTCAATTAAACCTGGTTGCGATTAATATTTTAGAGGATAACGCCGGTTATCTCTCGGTTAGGTCTGGGATTTGCCCTCATCTGGCTCGTACTTGCGCATTTTTTGCATACTTGTTGGCCAGATCCTGGGCTTCTTCTGGTTTGGATCACGTAGCAATGTGGGACCTCTCTGAAACAGTCAGTTAAACCTGGTTGCGATTAATATTTTAGACGATAACGCCGGTTTTTTCTCGGTTAGGTCTGGGATTTGCCCTCATCTGTCTCGTACTTCCGCAATTTTCGCACACTTATTGGCAAGATCCTGGCCTTTTTTTGGTTTGTGTCACGTAGTAATGCGCTTCCACACCGAAACAGTCAATTAAACCTGGTTGCGATTAATATTTTAGAGGATAACGCCGGTTATCTCTCGGTTAGGTCTGGGATTTGCCATCATCTGGCCCGTACTTTCGCATTTTTACATACTTGTTGGCCAGATCCTAGGCTTTTTGCTGGTTTGGATCACGTAGTAATGTGGTCCCACACTGAAACAGTCAATAAAAGCTGGTTCCGATTAGTGTTTTAGAGAATAACGCTGGTTATGTCTGGGTTAGTTCTGGTATTTGCAATCATCTGGCTCATACTTTCGCTTTTTTCGCATACTTGATGGCCAGATGCTGGGTTTTTTCTGGTTTGGATCCCGTAATAATGAAGTTCCACACCGATACAGCCAATTAAACCTGGTTTCGATTAATATTTTAGAGGATAACGCCGGTAATGTCTTGGTTAGGTCTGGGATTTGCCCCCATCTGGCTCGTACTTTCGCATTTCTCGCATACTTGTTGGCCAGATACTGGCCTTTTCCTGGTTTCGATCACGTAGTAGTGCGGAACCATACTGAAACAGTCAATTAAATCTGGTTGCGATTTATATTTTGGAGGATAGCGCTGGTTATGTCTGGGTTACGTCTGGTATTTGCAATCATCTGCCACATACTTTCGCATTTTTGGCATACTTGTTTGCCACATCCTGGGTTCTTTTCTGGCTCGAACCACGTAGTAATGTGGTACCACACCGAAACAGTCAATTAAACCTGGTTGCGATTAATATTTTAGAGGATAACGCCGGTTATGTCTGGGTTAGGTCTAGTATTTGCCCTCATTTGGCTCGTACTTTCGTATTTTTCTCATACCTGTTGGGCAGATCCTGGGCTTTTTCTGGATTGGATCACGTAATAATGTGGTACCACACTGAAACAGTCAATAGAAACTGGTTTCGATTAGTATTTTAGATGATAACGCAGGCTATGTCTCGGCTAGGTCTGGGATTTGCCCTCATCTGGCCCGTACTTTCGCATTTTTCGTATACTTGTTGGCCCGATCCTGGGCTTTTTGCTGGTTTGGATCACGTAGAAATGTGGTACCACACTGAAACAGTCAATAAAAGCTGGTTCTGATTAGTATTTTAGAGGATAACGCAGGTTATGTCTCGGTTAGTTCTGGGATATGCCCTTATTTGGCTCGTACTTTCGCATTTTTCGCATACTTGTTGGCCAGATCCTGGGCTCTTTCTGGTTTGTATCACGTAGTAATGACATTCCACACCGAAACAGTCAATTAAACCTTGTTCCGAATAGTATTTTAGAGGATAACGCAGGTTATGTCTCGGTTAGGTCTGGGATTTGGCCTTATCTGGCCCGTACTTTCGCATTTTTCGCATACTTGTTGGCCAGATCCTGGCCTTTTTCTGGCTTGGACCAAGTAGTAATGTGGGACCACACTGAAACAGTCAATTAAACCTGGTTGCGATTAATATTTTAGAGGATAGAGCCGGTTATGTCACGGTTAGGTCTGGGATTTTCACTATTCTGGATCGTAATTTCGCGTTTCTCGCATACTGTTGGCAAGATCCTGGGCTTTTTCTGGTTTGTGTCACGTAGTAATGCGGTAGCACACCGAAACAGTCGATTAAACCTGGTTGCGATTAATATTTTAGAGGATAACGCCGGTTATGTCTCGGTTAAGTCTGTAATTTGCCCTCATCTGGCTTGTACTTTCGCATTTTTCGCATACTTGTTGGCCAGATCCTGGGCTTTTTCTGATTTGTATCACGTAGTAATGACATTCCACACCGAAACAGTCAATTAAACCTGGTTCCGAATAGTATTTTAGAGGATAACGCAGGTTATGTCTCGGTTAGGTCTGGGATTTGGCCTAATCTGGCCCGTACTTTCGCTATTTTCGCATACTTGTTGGCCAGATCTTGGGTTTTTTCTGGTTTGGATCCCGTAGTAATGAGTTTCCACACAGAAACAGTCAATTAAACCTGGTTTCGATTAATATTTTAGAGGATATTGCCGGTTATATCTCGGTTAGGTATGGGATATGCCCTCATCTGGCCCGTACTTTCGCATTTTTCGCATACTTGAATGGCCAGACCCTGTGTTTTTCTATTGTTAGGATCACGTAGTAATGTGGTACCACACTGAAACAGTCAATTAAACCTGGTTGCGATTAAAATTTTAGAGGATAACGCAGGATATGTCTCGGTTAGGTCTGGGATTTGCCCCCATCTGGCCCGTACTTTCGCATTTTTCGCATACTTGAATGGCCAGATCCTGGGTTTTTCTATTGTTAGGATCACGTAGTAATGTGGTACCACACTGAGACAATCAATAAAAGCTGGTTCCGATTAGTATTTTAGACGATAACGCTGGTTATGTCTGGGTTAGTTCTGGTATTTGCAATCATCTGGCTCATACTTTCGCGTTTCTCGCATACTTGTTGGCAAGATCCTGGGCTTTTTCTGGTTTGCGTCACGTAGTAATGCGGTAGCACACCGAAACGGTCAATTAAACCTTGTTGCGATTAATATTTTAGAGGATAACGCCGGTTATGTCTCGGTTAAGTCTGCGATTTGCCCTCATCTGGCTCGTACTTTCGCATTTTTCGCATACTTGTTGGCCAGATCCTGGGCTTTTTCTGGTTTGCATCACGTAGTAATGTGGTACCACACTGAAACAGTCTATAGAAGCTGGTTCCGACTAGTATTTTAGAGGATAACGCTGGCTATGTCTGGGTTTGTTCTGGTATTTGCTATCATCTGGCTCATACTTTCGCGTTTTTCGCATATTTGTTGTCCAGATCCTGCGTTTTTTCTGGTTTGGATCCCGTAGTAATGGGGTTCCATACCGAAACAGTCAGGTAAACCTGGTTGCGATTAATATTTTAGAGGATAACGCCGTTTATCTCCCGGTTAGGTCTGGGATTTGGCCTTATCTGGCCCGTACTTTCGCATTTTTCGCATACTTGTTGGCCAGATCTTGGGTTTTTTCTGGTTTGGATCCCGTAGTAATGAGTTTCCACACAGAAACAGTCAATTAAACCTGGTTGCGATTAATATTTTAGAGGATAACGCCGGTTATGTCTTGGTTAGGTCTGGGATTTGCCCTCATCTGGCTCGCACTTTCGCATTTTTCGCATACCTGTCGGCCAGATCCTGGGCTTCTTCTGGTTTGGATCACGTAGTAATGTGGGACCACACTGAAACAGTCAATTAAACCTGGTTTCGAATTGTTTAAATAACGCGTTAATTCGTTGTTTTAAAAGTCGGTTAAACCGTCGCGTGATCGATAGAAAAAGCAGAATGTTTCTTATACGGTATTCTCAGTTTACGCGACATTCCAGAGCCTTCTCTGCGGCGTAATATGTTTCGAGCAATACCGTGTAGAAAAACTACAAACTTACTTTCGATACAAATCACGCGATCGGCCTAGTAACGGTTCCCTGAGATCACGTGTTCATACGGCAAAATTACAGAGAGGATACAAAATTAATAAGAGACAGACAGCTTAGGCCAGATAGCGCCACGAGATGAAAATTTCCCCTCCCTCGTGGCCACGGTTAAGCAGGTATGTCTCGGGAGCACTTGCTATCTGGTTCTCGACGAGTGCGGATCGCCTGAGCCGACCTCGTCAATCTGTCGGAATCGATACATACGATTAATTAGATTCGTCTAATACGATCGTGGATCCACTTAACCGAAACGGTACAAGACAGAGACTGCTGCGGATTCGAAAGAATCACGTCCAGTCGAATTTCGTACCCTACGGTTTCGTGAGAATATCTCGATTTCCGCGGTAACTGAACCATAGGAACGGGAAAATTTACTCGATAACTTGAGTAATTTTCATAACCCGCCATCGGTGGCTGAATATAATCAGATTGCACTTAAACAGTGCTTGATTATCGCCACCGTTGTGACGGACAAACACGTATTGCTGAAATCAGTGGTCGTGTTTGAGAACCGAGAGAATTTCTTGATTCTCTGCTTGGCTATTGTACGGTTCAGAACCCCAACCTACAGGGAGCCTTCGTTGCAAAATCCCTGGGTTGGGTTCGTCGTTTTCCAGGGTCGAAACAAAAGTTTGGGATAACACCCGATAGGGGCCTTATTGGCATTCCCTGGGTAAATATCTCGGCTAGTTTCGACCTGCTCGAGCGTGGGTTCCAGATCGTCAGTGGGTACGGACACTCGACGTAGAACTACGTTCAAAGGGCACCGTGGTGTTAGAACCTTAATAATCAGTCGCTTCTGCGCAGTTAAGGCTCTGCATCACACCGGTCCCGTACGGACCAGGGAACGGCGAGGGACCGCGGAGTTGACAACCTTTGGAGCCTTACAACCTCCACTTGTTGTCCTCTCCTGCAAAAACCAAGCCTGCAGCAGTGGGAAGATAGACATTAGAATCTCGTCTTCCCCATCTGCAATTCAACGTTTCCAAAATCTGAAACGTTGAAATAATAATACAGTCCACTAACACAGTTGTGTATCGCTGTGTAAGAATCCCGCTCCTGTTTACCGTAAACGGAAGGAGGAGCGAGGGGATTAGAGCGAGTCAGACAACGCACCGAGCGTTGTCAGGTATTTTTAAATTTTTAAAAAATCACAAATATAAATTTAATTTTCGTTAATTTTCTTTTTTACGTTTATTTAATTTTTGAATCTTTCATCTTAATAAACGGCCAGTCCATTGGACTATGCGAAAGAAAATTATAAACTGTACATTCACTTTCCCCCATATTCCCAATCCCTCGTGATCCGGACCAAACTTCGTTAAAGGGTACGAGACAAGGTCTTTTCACAACCTTTGCACATACTCGTACCTATTTTAACAAAGGTCATTCGAGCCGGATTTAACACGAGGTTGAGAGGAATTGGGAAAGGTACAGTAAATCACACGTGTCGAATATCCACGTGAGAGGTTAGTTCGAGCTGATTAATCCTCGATAAAACCCAACAATGGCCGTGGCTAAAGAAACCATGTGGACGGAAGCTGATGAGCACATAGAGACCATGTGCGAAATCACCTACCGCCTAAGCAAATTGGGTACTAACCTGAGAAAAACTGGCAGAGCGAATTACTCGGTGAGACTTCTCGAGGAAAAGCTCGATTTTGCCAAAACACAATGGAAGGAGTTAAACGATCGGTATACGGCCGTGCGCAAGCTCTTAAAGCCGGCGCAAAGACAAAACTACGATTTCTTTAAACAGAATATTATCGTAGCCGCCGAAAACGATTTCCACGAATACATGGATCTCGTAAGCACGGAAATCGACCGACTCACCACTGACAAAAGAACAGCGGTGTCGGTCGAACCATGCAACGTACCGATCGAGCTCCCCAAGCAGCGAATACCCAAATTCGGAGGTGATCCTCGAGAGTGGGAACACTTTGAGGATCTGTTTACCGCCGGGGTAATTAACAATGCTGCGTTGGGAGACATCCAACGATTGTATTTTCTAAATGCCTGCCTTGAGGGGCCGGCTGCAGCAATCGTTGCTTCCCTTCCAGTCGTGGGTCGCAACTTCACGGAAGCGTGGACGAGGCTGAAGACCGAATTCGGCCTCCCACGCATAGTCACTGGGAAACTACTGGACAAGCTTCTATATCTGAAGCCCATCGATATGAACGACTTGTCCAGCATGCAACAAGTGACCGTGGGTTGCACCCAAGCAATCGCTGTTCTGGATACAAAGGGCACACCAGAACAGTAACGAGACTGGCTGCTCGCTCATTGGGTGAAGCAACACTTCACCCCCGAAATGGAGCTGGAATGGCAAAAAACGCTAGACCTCTCGCCCGATTATCCTACGTTCGAGGACGTAAGGAAATTCGTGGACAAACGGTCACGTGCCTTGCTCTCCATGAACGAGGAGCGCAGAAAAGCTGCCTTGGGGCTTCCAACAAAATCCACGCGTAATCGAAGCGCGGCGTGGGAAGTCAGCGCCGCCTCGAAGAACGTGAGAAGCCATAACGTTGTCATGGAAAACGTCCAGGCTGAACAGCCACGACGAACGGGTTCCGATAACGTCAGGCAGGTTGGAACAACGCCCACTCAATTGTGCGGATTCTGTAACGGGCCGCACAGTTTGCCGAACTGCCGAAATTTTGCAATATTGACTGCAAAAATGCGCAGTCAGTATGTGAAAGGTCGCCGGTGGTGCATCCAGTGCCTGGGCACCACTCATACGGTGACCAAATGCAAAAACTCCACGGCATGTACGACGTGCGGCGGGATGCACCATTCCCTGCTGCACTTCGAGGTAAAACGGGAAGCTCAACCGACTAAGCCGTTACCAAAAAGTGAGGTCGGCAACCGGGAAGAGCAGCGTCTTAATGACCAATCCCGTCGGCCTACGAAATCGAGGCCGAAACCCAACACTTCGGCGAGTGCTAAAACAACGCCCGCCTCTACGTCGCACTGTACCGCTCTTGGTACAGGCGCACCGAGGCCAGTGCTATTAGCGACCGCCCGAGTTAAAGTGTTCGGCAAAAATGGCACGACGCGAATCGCGCGCGCCCTACTCGATCAAGGATCGGAAACGTCCTTCATATCCGCGAGTTTGGTGAATGACCTCAAACTCGCGCGGAGGAAAACCCCAGCTACGGTGACGGGCCTAGGGGGTGACCGAACCCGATCGATAAAGTACAGTGTCGGAATGAGTCTCGGCGCAAAAGACGGTGAGAAACCGATGTGTGTGGCTGATGCGTACGTCGTGCCTCAAATCACGACCTACGCGACTCCATCGGTAGGAACGCTCGGATACGAAGCGTTCCTGGAATTACCGCTTGCCGACCCCGACCCCGCATCGGATCAAACCATTGAAATTTTGATCGGTGCGGACTTATACGCACAGATTATGCGAGCGGGATTCCGTCGCATAAACGATGCAGGTCCCATTGCACAAGAAACTGCATTCGGCTGGGTGATATCCGGGCCGACAAACGCAGCAAGTGGTGCGCAGAACACGGTGCAGTCGCTGCACTGCACCGTACTCGAATCACTGGATCAAGCGGTTCGAAAGTTCTGGGAAATGGAAGAAATTCCCGCAACCTCCACGCATACCAAAGCAGAAGAGGAGTGCGAAGCATTCTTTCAAAAAACCGTTACCCGTGACGAAACTGGGCGGTTTGTAGTCCGACTCCCCCTCAATTGCCCGAGACCGGAAGAAGCGTTGGGAAATTCCTTCCATATCGCGCTTTCCGCTTTCACAAGGCTGAGGAAGAAACTGGACACGAATCCGACTCTCGGAAAAGAATACGCAGAGTTTCTAGCGGAATACGAGTCTTTAGGTCATATGTCGCGTATCGAACCTATTGACCAAACTAGACTTTACATTCCGCACCGAGCGGTCATTCGCACGGACAGCGCGACCACCAAATTGCGAGTCGTCTTTAATGCGACCAGCAGGACAGTGGGTGGACGCTCCCTAAACGACATCCTACACGTAGGTCCGAAATTACAAAACGATATTACCTCGGTATTAACGAGATGGCGTTTGTACGAATACGTGTTGGTGGCTGATATCGAGAAGATGTTTCGACAGATTCTCGTCGCCCCTGAGGATCGTCGTTTTCAATGCATAGTATGGAATGCACCCGAAACCGAACAGCTGGTAGCGTTCGAGTTAAATACCGTTACATACGGAACGGCGTGCGCCCCGTACTTGTCGATGCGTACCCTCCTCGAATTAAAGGAACAGGATGGAAAGAAATTTCCGCTTGCCGCTCCGATTCTCGAGAAGGACATTTACGTCGACGATGTATTCCTGGGAGCACCTGATAAATCCTTGTTGGAGAAAATCCGCACACAAGTCTGCGAGCTCCTCCAAGGAGGCGGGTTTGAGCTGAGGAAGTGGGCAGGAAATTCGCCACAATTATTGCGAAATATTCCCCACAGCGCTCACTCCCACGCCGTTGACCTCACTTTGTTCGATGATTCTGAACTAAAAGTGCTCGGTTTACGATGGATACCGTCTGGAGATTATTTCTATTTCAATCTCCAACGGTTCCAACCCTCGGCATCACCGATGACAAAAAGAAATTTGTTTTCGGAAATTGCCAAGCTCTTCGATCCGCTCGGCTGGCTCTCGCCGGTTGTAATTCGCGCGAAGATTTTGATGCAGTCTCAGTGGCTGGAGAAAATCCAGTGGGACGATCAAATCTCCGCGAATACGCAAAAAACGTGGAATGCGTTCTGTACGGATTGGAGCAGCTTAAAGGAGCTAAAAATTCCTAGATGGATACGTTTCGGAGCTGATACGGTGTCAGTAGAATTGCATGGATTCTGCGACGCTTCGCTCGCGGCCTATTCGGCCGTCACGTATTTACGCGTGACGACGATAAGCAACGAAATTTTTACGACGTTGCTGATGGCAAAAACGCGAGTCGCTCCGATTAAAACGCAGTCCATCCCAGTCCTCGAATTAAACGGGGCGGCACTCCTCTCCGAGCTGGTGGTGCACGTGCAGCGGTCACTTCCGATAAAAGTGCACCGCGTAATCTGCTGGACAGATTCCACGATTGCATTGGCTTGGTTAAGGAAGCATGCATCGACATGGAAGGTTGTAATCGCCAACCGAGTGTCGAAAATCCAGACATTACTCCCGAACGCTGAATGGCATCATGTTCCCACGCGCTCGAACCCCGCGGATCTAAATTCGCGTGGGGTGGACGCGTCGGAACTCCTTCAGTCGGAGCTCTGGATTTCCGGGCCGACGTGGCTTCGACAAGCGGAAGAAAATTGGCCAAAAATGCCCGCTTCGATCGAGACCGAGGAGGGTAAGCGCGTATCGCATACCCTCGTAGCAACTCCACAAAAGGAATGGGATTTTGTATTCCGATTTTCCAAATGGAGTAAGCTACTCCGCGTAACCGCCTACTGTCTTCGACTAAAAAGAACGTGGGACGGGGAGCGGCGGTCTTTCGGTGCCAAAATCGTCGAAGCACCGGAATTACAGCGTGCAACAGAAAGAATTGTGCGCTATTTACAACGCATGCACTTTGCGGAAGAGTACCAAAGCTTAAAAAAGCGGAAGGGAATTCCTGCAAAGTCTCCGTTAAAAAGCCTCAACCCTTTCCTCGACGAAAAAGACGTCTTGCGAGTGGGTGGAAGGCTGGAGAATGCAGCACTTGCATGGGAAACAAAACACCCGGTAATTCTGCCAAAGCATCATGTTTCTAACATGATAATCCGGCAATGTCACGTTGATACGTTACACGGGGGTTTGCAATTAACCATGTACACGGTGAGACAGAAATTCTGGATCATCGGTTGTCGTAACGCGGCGCGTACGGTTATCCATAATTGCATACGATGCGTGAGATGGCAAGCAAACGCCTCTACGCAGATAATGCAGGATTTAATTCCGGAACGCAGTCGCGAGGCACGAGTTTTTTCGAACTGCGGAGTAGATTACGCTGGACCATACCGTGTCCGCGACTCCGCCGGTCGAGGAAAAGCAGCTCATAAAGCTTACATAGCAGTATTCGTCTGCTTCGCTACAAGAGCCGTGCATATCGAACTCGTGCATAATTACACAACAAGTGCATTTTTGGCCGCCTTGGATCGATTTATCGCCCGTCGAGGAGTTCCGTCCTGCATGTTCAGTGACAACGGAACAAACTTCGTCGGAGCGGATCGAGAATTGCGAGAACATTTCAATATCGTGTACAATACACAGGAAATGCGCAATAAGTGCGGCCAGAAGGGTATTACGTGGAAATTTAATCCACCTAGTGCACCTCATTTCGGCGGTATGCAAGAAGCCGGTGTGAAATCGGTGAAACATCACCCCAAACGCACCCTCGGCGATTTCGCGCCTACAAGCGAGGAAATGCAGACATTACTCTGCAAGATCGAAGCGAGCTTGAATTCTCGACCGATTTCCGCTTTAAGCGATAACCCTGAGGATTATGCGCCTCTCACACCGGGCCACTTCTTGATCGGAAGTCCGATAAATGCACTTCCGTTCGAGTCCGTGGAAACTGAAAAACTCTCCCGCCTTACACGTTGGAGAGCGATACAGAAATTCCACGAGCAACTCTGGAGGCATTGGACGCGTGATTATCTCACGCACCTCCAGAACCGCTATAAGTGGCATACCGCCCACGCGCAGCTAAAACCAAACGATTTGGTGTTAGTGCAAAACCCTCTTCTCCCCCCAAATCAATGGGAAATGGGGAGAATCGAGGAAACATTCCCGGGTAAAGACAGGCGTGTGCGTGTAGTTAAAGTTCGCACAGCAACGTCCACCTACACACGTCCTATTACACGTCTGTGTAAATTGCCCGTGGAAGAGTCGGTAACGACAACAAACGTCGACGACGCTATCGGGACATAAGAAATCCCGAATTCCGCTAGACAAAGAGACACAGTAGAGTGAGAAAGACCATTGACACAATCCTGGTGTTGTCTCACACGTTCTACAAGTCTCAGCTGAGGGATACGGACAGAGGGGTACCATACCCTACCATCCCGTCAAGAATTGAGGAAGGGAGCGATTCCCCGATTCCCCGGGATCCACGGCTTTAAAAGCAGGATCCGCGGACCGAATCGGTTCAGTTCCGGATCAAATCAAGCGGAAACAATGTCGAGCGACGAGAGTGTAATAACGGTAGTGGGGTCCAACCGTATTGACCCGGAAATGGAGGCGCAGTTTGGGCGCCTCCTCAAATTGGGGGAAGTGTTCGCCCCCAAAACCACCAAGGAGGCGGAGGTGCCCGAGGCAGTGGCCTCGACTTCAACCGCCCCAGAAAACAGGACCACCGAGGCAGCGGATCCCGAAAAAGAACCGCCAGCCGCCACCGTCGGCACTTTGCCGACCTACGACGTATACATGGGGCCGGAGTTAATACGTGTGCCGGCCCATATACCGTGGACCACCAAACGATATAAATGTCCGGCCGAAGGCGGCCACTTTCATCTAAAATGGGCACCATGTGGCCGGCTCGTCGCCTGTAACTTTCGGCCGCTAAAGGCCCGAAAGAGCGCGACGACAACGGCCGTTCAGCCGCCACCAACGCCAACCGGGCCGCCCCCGCCGACAAAGCCGACCTCGTCGAGGAAGCGGCCAGTCAGGGAGAACCCGGTGCCCCGGGAAACAGGGAGGTCCTGGCGCCGCAGTGAGCAGCGACGAAAGGCAAGGGCGAGGGCCCGGCAACCCTCCGGTGATGGCCAGCGGCGGGACAACTCCCTAACGGAGGTGGTCCTCACCTCCCTGAAGCTGCTGCAGGAGCAGCAGGCAAGCAGCCAGGCGTCATCGTCGAAGTAAGTAACTTAATTTTGTTAATTAAGTGAACAAAATCCTCTCTGTGTCGAAAAAACCGCGAATTACCGCTCCTTTGTTTATTGCACGGACCGTGCAAGGGGGGCGGTATGTTTAAATAACGCGTTAATTCGTTGTTTGAAAAGTCGGTTAAACCGTCGCGTGATCGATAGAAAAAGCAGAAAGTTTCTTATACGGTATTCTCAGTTTACGCGACATTCCAGAGCCTTCTCTGCGGCGTAATATGTTTCGAGCAATACCGTGTAGAAAAACTACAAACTTACTTTCGATACAAATCACGCGATCGGCCTAGTAACGGTTCCCTGAGAACACGTGTTCATACGCCAAAATTACAGAGAGGATACAAAATTAATAAGAGACAGACAGCTTAGACCAGATAGCGCCACGAGATGAAAATTTCCCCTCCCTCGTGGCCACGGTTAAGCAGGTATGTCTCGGGAGCATTTGCTATCTGGTTCTCGACGAGTGCGGATCGCCTGAGCCGACCTCGTCAATCTGTCGGAATCGATACATACGATTAATTAGATTCGTCTAATACGATCGTGGATCCACTTAACCGAAACGGTACAAGACAGAGACTGCTGCGGATTCGAAAGAATCACGTCCAGTCGAATTTCGTACCCTACGGTTTCGTGAGAATATCTCGATTTCCGCGGTAACTGAACCATAGGAACGGGAAAATTTACTCGATAACTTGAGTAATTTTCATAACCCGCCATCGGTGGCTGAATATAATCAGATTGCACTTAAACAGTGCTTGATTATCGCCACCGTTGTGACGGACAAACACGTATTGCTGAAATCAGTGGTCGTGTTTGAGAACCGAGAGAATTTCTTGATTCTCTGCTTGGCTATTGTACGGTTCAGAACCCCAACCTACAGGGAGCCTTCGTTGCAAAATCCCTGGGTTGGGTTTGTCGTTTTCCAGGGTCGAAACAAAAGTTTGGGATAACACCCGATAGGGGCCTTATTGGCATTCCCTGGGTAAATATCTCGGCTAGTTTCGACCTGCTCGAGCGTGGGTTCCAGATCGTCAGTGGGTACGGACACTCGACGTAGAACTACGTTCAAAGGGCACCGTGGTGTTAGAACCTTAATAATCAGTCGCTTCTGCGCAGTTAAGGCTCTGCATCACACCGGTCCCGTACGGACCAGGGAACGGCGAGGGACCGCGGAGTTGACAACCTTTGGAGCCTTACAACCTCCACTTGTTGTCCTCTCCTGCAAAAACTAAGCCTGCAGCAGTGGGAAGATAGACATTAGAATCTCGTCTTCCCCATCTGCAATTCAACGTTTCCAAAATCTGAAACGTTGAAATAATAATACAGTCCACTAACACAGTTGTGTATCGCTGTGTAAGAATCCCGCACCTGTTTACCGTAAACGGAAGGAGGAGCGAGGGGATTAGAGCGAGTCAGACAACGCACCGAGCGTTGTCAGGTATTAACCGCCGGATTTCGGTATTTCTTTTGATTACAGAAGACCGAGACGAGAGCCGTAGGGGCCGACGGCGGCGCAGGTTTTTTTCCCCGAGCCAACAGCTCGGGGTTTCTTCCTGCAATTTTTAAAAAATCACAAATATAAATTTAATTTTCGTTAATTTTCTTTTTTACGTTTATCTAATTTTTGAATCTTTCACCTTAATAAACGGCCAGTCCATTGGACTAGGCGAAAGAAAATTATAAACAGTACATTCACTTTCCCCCATATTCCCAATCCCTCGCGATCCGGACCAAACTTCGTTAAAGGGTACGAGACAAGGTCTTTTCACAACCTTTGCACATACTCGTACCTATTTTAACACGAATAGTGTTTTAGAGGATAACGCTGGTTATGTCTGGGTTAGTTCTGGTATTTGCAATCATCTGGTTCATACTTTCGCTTTTTTCGCATACTTGTAGCCGAGATCCTGCGTTTTTTCTGGTTTGGATCACGTAGTTATGCGGTACCACACCGAAACAGTCAACTAAACCTGGTGGCGATTAATATTTTAGAGGATAACGCCGGTTGTGTCTCGGTTAGGTCTGGGATTTGCCCTCATCTGTCTCGTGCTTTCGTATTTTTCGCATACTTGTTGGCCAGATCCTGGGCTTTTTCTGCTCTGTATCACGTAGTAATGTGGTACCACACTGAAACAGTCAATAGAGGCTGGTTCCAAACAGTATTTTAGAGGATAACCCAGGTTATGTCTCGGTTAGGTCTGGGATTTGCCCTTATCTGGCCCGTACATCCCCTTTTTTCGCATTCTTGTTGTCCAGATCCTGGGTTTTTTCTGGTTTGGATCACGTAGTAATGAGGTTCCACACCGAAACAGTCAATTAAACCTGGTTGCGATTAATATTTTAGAGGATAACGCCGGTTATGTCTCGGTTAGGTCTGGGATTTGCCCCCATCTGGCTCGTACTTTCGCATTTCTCGCATACTTGTTGGTCAGATCCTGGGCTTCTTCTGGTTTGGATCACGTAGTAATGTGGGACCACACTGAAACAGTCAATTAAACCTGGTTTCGATTAATATTTTAGAGGATAACTCCGGTTATTTCTCGGTTAGGTCGGGGATTTGCCCTCATCTGTCTCGTACTTCCGCAATTTTCGCACACTTATTGGCAAGATCCTGGCCTGTTTCTGGTTTCGATCACGTAGTAGTGCGGTACCATACTGAAACAGTCAATTAAATCTGGTTGCGATTAATATTTTGGAGGATAACGCTGGTTATGTCTGGGTCACGTCTGGTATTTGCAATCATCTGCCACATACTTTCGCATATTTGGCATACTTGTTTGCCACATCCTGGGTTCTTTTCTGGCTCGATCCACGTAGTAATGTGGTACCACACCGAAACAGTCAATTAAACCTGGTTGCGATTAATATTTTAGAGGATAACGCCGGTTATGTCTGGGTTAGGTCTAGTATTTGCCCTCATTTGGCTCGTACTTTCGTATTTTTCTCATACTTGTTGGGCAGATCCTGGGCTTTTTCTGGATTGGATCACGTAATAATGTGGTACCACACTGAAACAGTCAATAGAAGCTGGTTCCGATTAGTATTTTAGATGATAACGTAGGCTATGTCTCGGTTAGGTCTGGGATTTGCCCTCATCTGGCCCGTACTTTCGCATTTTTCGTATACTTGTTGGCCCGATCCTAGGCTTTTTGCTGGTTTGGATCACGTAGAAATGTGGTACCACACTGAAACAGTCAATAAAAGCTGGTTCCGATTAGTATTTTAGAGGATAACGCAGGTTATGTCTCGGTTAGTTCTGGGATATGCCCTTATTTGGCTCGTACTTACGTATTTTTCTCATACTAGTTGGGCAGCTACTGGCCTTTTTTCTGGTTAGGATCACGTATTAATGTGGTGCCGCACTGAGATAGTCAATTCAACCTGGATTCTATCAATATTTTAGATGATAACGCCGGTTAGGTCTGACTTAGGTCTGGTGTTTGCCCTCATCTGGCTCGTACTTCCGCATTTTTCGCATACCTGTTGGCCAGATCCTGGGCTTTTTCTGGTTTGGATCACGCAGTAATGTGGTACCACACTGAAACAGTCAATGAAGGCTGGTTTCGATATATATTTTAGAGGATAACACCGGTTAGGCCTGGGTTACGTCTGGTATTTGCAATCATCTGCCACATACATTCTCATTTTTCACATACTTGTTGGCGAGATCCTACGTTTTCTCTGGTTTGGATCATGTAGTAATGCGGTACCACACCGAAAGAGTCAATTAAACCTGGCTGCGATTAATATTTTAGAGGATAACGCCGGATATGTCTCGGTTAGGTCTGGGATTTTCACACATCTGGATCGTAATTTCGCATTTTTCGCATTACTTGTTGGCCAGATCCTGGCCTTTTTCAGGCTTGGACCACGTAGTAATGTGGTACCACTCTGAGACTGTAAATAAAAGCTCGTTCCGATTAGTATTTTAGAGGAGAACGCTGGTTAGGTCTGGGATACGTCTGGTATTTGCAATCATCTGCCACATACATTCGCATTTTTCGCATACTTGTTGGCGAGATCCTGCGTTTTTTCTGGTTTGGATCACGTAGTTATGCGGTACCACACCGAAACAGTCAATTAAACCTGGTGGCGAGTAATATTTTAGAGGATAACGCCGGTTATGTCTCGGTTAGGTCTGGGATTTGCCATCATCTGGCTCGTACTTTTGCATTTTTCGCATACTTGTTGGCCAGATCCTGGGCTCTTTCTGGTTTGTATCACGTAGTAACGACATTCCACACCGAAACGGTCAATTAAACCTGGTTCCGAATAGTATTTTAGAGGATAACGCAGGTTATGTCTCGGTTAGGTCTCGGATTTGCCCTTATCTGGCCCGTACTTTCGCATTTTTCGCATACTTGTTGGCCAGATCCTGGCCTTTTTCTGGCTTGGACCAAGTAGTAATGTGGGACCACACTGAAACAGTCAATTAAACCTGGTTGCGATTAATATTTTAGAGGATAAAGCCGGTTATGTCACGGTTAGGTCTGGGATTTTCACTAATCTGGATCGTAATTTCGCGTTTCTCGCATACTTGTTGGCAAGATCCTGGGCTTTTTCTGGTTTGGATCCCGTAGTAATGAGGTTCCACACCGAAACAGTCAATTAAACCTGGTTGCGAATAATATTTTAGAGGATAACGCCGGTTATGTCTCGGTTAGGTCTGGGATTTTCACTAATCTGGATCGTAATTTCGCGTTTCTCGCATACTTGTTGGCAAGATCCTGGGCTTTTTCTGATTTGTGTCACGTAGTAATGCGGTGGCACACCGAAACAGTCGATTAAACCTGGTTGCGATTAATGTTTTAGAGGATAACGCAGGTTATGTCTCGGTTAGGCCTCGGATTTGCCCTTATCTGGCCCGTACTTTCGCATTTTTCGCATACTTGTTGGCCAGATCCTGGCCTTTTTCTGACTTGGACCAAGTAGTAATGTGGGACCACACTGAAACAGTCAATTAAACCTGGTTGCGATTAATATTTTAGAGGATAACGCCGGTTATGTCTGGGTTAGGTCTAGTATTTGCCCTCATTTGGCTCGTACTTTCGTATTTTTCTCATACTTGTTGGGCAGATCCTGGGCTTTTTCTGGATTGGATCACGTAATAATGTGGTACCACACTGAAACAGTCAATAGAAGCTGGTTCCGATTAGTATTTTAGATGATAACGTAGGCTATGTCTCGGTTAGGTCTGGGATTTGCCCTCATCTGGCCCGTACTTTCGCATTTTTCGTATACTTGTTGGCCCGATCCTAGGCTTTTTGCTGGTTTGGATCACGTAGAAATGTGGTACCACACTGAAACAGTCAATAAAAGCTGGTTCCGATTAGTATTTTAGAGGATAACGCAGGTTATGTCTCGGTTAGTTCTGGGATATGCCCTTATTTGGCTCGTACTTACGTATTTTTCTCATACTAGTTGGGCAGCTACTGGCCTTTTTTCTGGTTAGGATCACGTATTAATGTGGTGCCGCACTGAGATAGTCAATTCAACCTGGATTCTATCAATATTTTAGATGATAACGCCGGTTAGGTCTGACTTAGGTCTGGTATTTGCCCTCATCTGGCTCGTACTTCCGCATTTTTCGCATACTTGTTGGCCAGATCCTGGCCTTTTTCTGGCTTGGACCAAGTAGTAATGTGGGACCACACTGAAACAGTCAATTAAACCTGGTTGCGATTAATATTTTAGAGGATAACGCCGGTTAGGTCTCGGTTAGGTCTGGGATTTGCCATCATCTGGCTCGTACTTTCGCATTTTTCGCATACATGTTGGCCAGATCCTGGGTTTTTTCTGGTTTGGATCCCGTAATAATGACATTCCACACCGAAACAGTCAATTAAACCTGGTTTCGATTAATATTTTAGTGGATATTGCCGGTTATATCTCGGTTAGGTATGGGATATGCCCTCATCTGGCCCGTACTTTCGCATTTTTCGCATACTTGAATGGCCAGACCCTTTGTTTTTCTATTGTTAGGATCACGTAGTAATGTGGTACCACACTGAAACAGTCAATTAAA
Organism: Colletes latitarsis; assembly: GCF_051014445.1. Taxonomy (NCBI): domain Eukaryota; kingdom Metazoa; phylum Arthropoda; class Insecta; order Hymenoptera; family Colletidae; genus Colletes; species Colletes latitarsis. The sequence goes on from NC_135137.1 coordinate 8,240,805, forward strand.
CCTGGTTGCGATTAATATTTTAGAGGATAACGCCGGTTATGTCTCGGTTAGGTCTGGGATTTGCCCCCATCTGGCTCGTACTTTCGCATTTCTCGCATACTTGTTGGTCAGATCCTGGGCTTCTTCTGGTTTGGATCACGTAGTAATGTGGGACCACACTGAAACAGTCAATTAAACCTGGTTTCGATTAATATTTTAGAGGATAACTCCGGTTATTTCTCGGTTAGGTCGGGGATTTGCCCTCATCTGTCTCGTACTTCCGCAATTTTCGCACACTTATTGGCAAGATCCTGGCCTGTTTCTGGTTTCGATCCACGTAGTAATGTGGTACCACACCGAAACAGTCAATTAAACCTGTTTGCGATTAATATTTTAGAGGATAACGCCGGTTATGTCTGGGTTAGGTCTAGTATTTGCCCTCATTTGGCTCGTACTTTCGTATTTTTCTCATACTTGTTGGGCAGATCCTGGGCTTTTTCTGGATTGGATCACGTAATAATGTGATACCACACTGAAACAGTCAATAGAAGCTGGTTCCGATTAGTATTTTAGATGATAACGTAGGCTATGTCTCGGTTAGGTCTGGGATTTGCCCTCATCTGGCCCGTACTTTCGCATTTTTCGTATACTTGTTGGCCCGATCCTAGGCTTTTTGCTGGTTTGGATCACGTAGAAATGTGGTACCACACTGAAACAGTCAATAAAAGCTGGTTCCGATTAGTATTTTAGAGGATAACGCAGGTTATGTCTCGGTTAGTTCTGGGATATGCCCTTATTTGGCTCGTACTTACGTATTTTTCTCATACTAGTTGGGCAGCTACTGGCCTTTTTTCTGGTTAGGATCACGTATTAATGTGGTGCCGCACTGAGATAGTCAATTCAACCTGGATTCTATCAATATTTTAGATGATAACGCCGGTTAGGTCTGACTTAGGTCTGGTGTTTGCCCTCATCTGGCTCGTACTTCCGCATTTTTCGCATACCTGTTGGCCAGATCCTGGGCTTTTTCTGGTTTGGATCACGCAGTAATGTGGTACCACACTGAAACAGTCAATGAAGGCTGGTTTCGATATATATTTTAGAGGATAACACCGGTTAGGTCCGGGTTACGTCTGGTATTTGCAATCATCTGCCACATACATTCTCATTTTTCACATACTTGTTGGCGAGATCCTACGTTTTCTCTGGTTTGGATCATGTAGTAATGCGGTACCACACCGAAAGAGTCAATTAAACCTGGCTGCGATTAATATTTTAGAGGATAACGCCGGATATGTCTCGGTTAGGTCTGGGATTTTCACACATCTGGATCGTAATTTCGCATTTTTCGCATTACTTGTTGGCCAGATCCTGGCCTTTTTCAGGCTTGGACCACGTAGTAATGTGGTACCACTCTGAGACTGTAAATAAAAGCTCGTTCCGATTAGTATTTTAGAGGAGAACGCTGGTTAGGTCTGGGATACGTCTGGTATTTGCAATCATCTGCCACATACATTCGCATTTTTCGCATACTTGTTGGCGAGATCCTGCGTTTTTTCTGGTTTGGATCACGTAGTTATGCGGTACCACACCGAAATAGTCGATTACACCTGGTTGCGATTAATGTTTTAGAGGAAAACGCCGGTTATGTCTCGGTTAAGTCTGCAATTTGCCCTCATCTGGCTCGTACTTTCGCATTTTCCGCATACTTGTTGGCCAGATCATGGGCTTTTTCTGGTTTGTATCACGTAATAATGACATTCCACACCGAAACAGTCAATTAAACCTGGTTTCGATTAATATTTTAGTGGATAACTCCGGTTATTTCTCGGTTAGGTCGGGGATTTGCCCTCATCTGTCTCGTACTTCCGCAATTTTCGCACACTTATTGGCAAGATCCTGGCCTTTTTCTGGTTTCGATCACGTAGTAGTGCGGTACCATACTGAAACAGTCAATTAAATCTGGTTGCGATTAATATTTTGGAGGATAACGCAGGTTATGTCTGGGTTACGTCTGGTATTTGTAATCATCTGCCACATACTTTCGCATTTTTGGCATACTTGTTTGCCACATCCTGGGTTCTTTTCTGGCTCGAACCACGTAGTAATGTGGTACCACACCGAAACAGTCAATTAAACCTGGTTGCGATTAATATTTTAGAGGGTAACGCCGGTTATGTCTGGGTTAGGTCTAGTATTTGCCCTCATTTGGCTCGTACTTTCGTATTTTTCTCATACTTGTTGGGCAGATCCTGGGCTTTTTCTGGTTTGGATCACGTAATAATGTGGTACCACACTGAAACAGTCAATAGAAGCTGGCTCCGATTAGTATTTTAGCTGATAACGCAGGCTATGTCTCGGTTAGGTCTGGGATTTGCCCTCATCTGGCCCGTACTTTCGCACTTTTCGTACACTTGTTGGCCAGATCCTAGGCTTTTTGCTGGTTTGGATCACGTAGTAATGTGGTACCACACTGAAACAGTCAATAAAAGCTGGTTCCGATTAGTATTTTAGAGGATAACGCAGGTTATGTCTCGGTTAGCTCTGGGAATTGCCCTCATTTGGCTCGCACTTTCGTATTTTTCTCATACTTGTCGGGCAGCTACTGGGCTTTATTCTGGTTAGGATCACGTATTAATGTGGTGCCGCACTGAGATAGTCTATTCAACCTGGATTCTTTCAATATTTTAGAGGATAACGCCGGTTAGGTCTGAGTTAGGTCTGGTATTTGCCCTCATCTGGCTCGTACTTCCGCATTTTTCGCATACCTGATGGCCATATCCTGTGTTTTTTCTGGTTTGGATCCCGTAGTAATGGGGTTCCATACCGAAACAGTCTGTTAAACCTGGTTGCGATTAATATTTTAGAGGATAACGCCGTTTATCTCCCGGTAAGGTCTGGGATTTGCCCTCATCTGGCTCGTACTTTCGCATTTTTCGCATACTTGTTGGCCAGATCCTGGGTTTTTTCTGGTATGGATCCCGTAGTAATGAGGTTCCACAACGAAACAGTCAATTAAACTTGGTTTCGATTAATATTTTAGAGGATAACGCCGGTTATATCTCGGTTAGGTCAGCGATTTGCCCTCATCTGGCTCGTACCTTCGCATTTTTCCCATACTTGTTGGCCAGATCCTGGCCTTTTTCTGGCTCGGGCCACGTAGTAATGCGGTACCACACCGAAACAGTCAATTAAAACTGGTTGCGATCAATATTTTAGAGGATAACGCCGGTTATGTCTCGGTTAGGTCTGGGATTTGCCCCCATCTGGCTCGTACTTCCGCATTTTTCGCATACCTGTTGGCCAGATCCTGGGCTTTTTCTGGTTTGGATCACGCAGTAATGTGGTACCACACTGAAACAGTCAATGAAGGCTGGTTCCGATTAGTATTTTAGAGGATAACGCAGGTTATGTCTCGGTTAGCTCTGGGAATTGCCCTCATTTGGCTCGTACTTTCGTATTTTTCTCATACTTGTTGTGCAGATCCTGGGCTTTTTGCTGGTTTGGATCACGTAGTAATGTGGTACCACACTGAAACAGTCAATAGAAGCTGGTTCCGATTAGTATTTTAGATGATAACGCAGGCTATGTCTCGGTTAGGTCTGGTATTTGCCCTCATCTGGCTCGTACTGCCGCATTTTTCGCATACTTGTTGACCAGGTGCTGGGTTTTTTCTGGTTTGGATCCCGTAATAATGACGTTCCACACCGAAACAGTCAAATAAACCTGGTTGCGATTAATATTTTAGAGGATAACGCCGGTTATGTCTCGGTTATGTCTGGGTTTTTCACTAATCTGGATCGTACCTTCGCATTTTTCGCATACTTGTTGGCCAGATCCTGGCCTTTTTCTGGCTCGGACCACGTAGTAATGTGGTACCACACCGAAACAGTCAATTAAACCTGGTTGCGATTAATATTTTGGAGGATAACGCCGGTTATGTCTCGGTTAGGTCTGGGATTTGCCCCCATCTGGCTCGTACTTTCGCATTTGTCGCATACTTGTTGGCCAGATCCTGGGCTTCTTCTGGTTTGGATCACGTAGTAATGTGGGACCACACTGAAACAGTCAATTAAACCTGGTTTCGATTAATATTTTAGAGGATAACCCCAGTTATTTCTCGGTTAGGTCGGGGATTTACCCTCATCTGGCTCGTACTTTCGCATTTGTCGCATACTTGTTGGCCAGATCCTGGGCTTCTTCTGGTTTGGATCACGTAGTAATGTGGGACCACACTGAAACAGTCAATTAAACCTGGTTTCGATTAATATTTTAGAGGATAACCCCAGTTATTTCTCGGTTAGGTCGGGGATTTACCCTCATCTGTCTCGTACTTCCGCAATTTTCGCACACTTATTGGCAAGATCCTGGCCTTTTTCTGGTTTCGATCACGTTGTAGTGCGGTACCATACTGAAACAGTCAATTAAATCTGGATGCGATTAATATTTTGGAGGATAACGCTGGTTATGTCTGGGTTACGTCTGGTATTTGCAATCATCTGCCACATACTGGGCTTTTTTCTGGTTAGGATCACGTATTAATGTGGTGCCGCACTGAGATAGTCTATTCAACCTGGATTCATTCAATATTTCAGAGGATAACGCCGGTTAGGTCTGAGTTAGGTCTGGTATTTGCCCTCATCTGGCTCGTACTTCCGCATTTTTCGCATACCTGTTGGCCAGATCCTGGCCTTTTTCTGGTTTGGATCCCGTAGTAATGAGGTTCCACAACGAAACAGTCAATTAAACTTGGTTTCGATTAATATTTTAGAGGATAACGCCGGTTATATCTCGGTTAGGTCAGGGATTTGCCCTCATCTGGCTCGTACCTTCGCATTTTTCCCATACTTGTTGGCCAGATCCTGGCCTTTTTCTGGCTCGGGCCACGTAGTAATGCGGTACCACACCGAAACAGTCAATTAAAACTGGTTGCGATCAATATTTTAGAGGATAACGCCGGTTATGTCTCGGTTAGGTCTGGGATTTGCCCCCATCTGGCTCGTACTTCCGCATTTTTCGCATACCTGTTGGCCAGATCCTGGGCTTTTTCTGGTTTGGATCACGCAGTAATGTGGTACCACACTGAAACAGTCAATGAAGGCTGGTTCCGATTAGTATTTTAGAGGATAACGCAGGTTATGTCTCGGTTAGCTCTGGGAATTGCCCTCATTTGGCTCGTACTTTCGTATTTTTCTCATACTTGTTGTGCAGATCCTGGGCTTTTTGCTGGTTTGGATCACGTAGTAATGTGGTACCACACTGAAACAGTCAATAGAAGCTGGTTCCGATTAGTATTTTAGATGATAACGCAGGCTATGTCTCGGTTAGGTCTGGTATTTGCCCTCATCTGGCTCGTACTTCCGCATTTTTCGCATACTTGTTGACCAGGTGCTGGGTTTTTTCTGGTTTGGATCCCGTAATAATGACGTTCCACACCGAAACAGTCAAATAAACCTGGTTGCGATTAATATTTTAGAGGATAACGCCGGTTATGTCTCGGTTATGTCTGGGTTTTTCACTAATCTGGATCGTACCTTCGCATTTTTCGCATACTTGTTGGCCAGATCCTTGCATTTTTCTGGCTCGGACCACGTAGTAATGTGGTACCACACCGAAACAGTCAATTAAACCTGGTTGCGATTAATATTTTGGAGGATAACGCCGGTTATGTCTCGGTTAGGTCTGGGATTTGCCCCCATCTGGCTCGTACTTTCGCATTTGTCGCATACTTGTTGGCCAGATCCTGGGCTTCTTCTGGTTTGGATCACGTAGTAATGTGGGACCACACTGAAACAGTCAATTAAACCTGGTTTCGATTAATATTTTAGAGGATAACCCCAGTTATTTCTCGGTTAGGTCGGGGATTTACCCTCATCTGGCTCGTACTTTCGCATTTGTCGCATACTTGTTGGCCAGATCCTGGGCTTCTTCTGGTTTGGATCACGTAGTAATGTGGGACCACACTGAAACAGTCAATTAAACCTGGTTGCGATTAATATTTTAGAGGATAACGCCGGTTATGTCTCGGTTAGCTCTGGGAATTGCCCTCATTTGGCTCGTACTTTCGTATTTTTCTCATACTTGTTGTGCAGATCCTGGGCTTTTTGCTGGTTTGGATCACGTAGTAATGTGGTACCACACTGAAACAGTCAATAGAAGCTGGTTCCGATTAGTATTTTAGATGATAACGCAGGCTATGTCTCGGTTAGGTCTGGTATTTGCCCTCATCTGGCTCGTACTTCCGCATTTTTCGCATACTTGTTGACCAGGTGCTGGGTTTTTTCTGGTTTGGATCCCGTAATAATGACGTTCCACACCGAAACAGTCAAATAAACCTGGTTGCGATTAATATTTTAGAGGATAACGCCGGTTATGTCTCGGTTATGTCTGGGTTTTTCACTAATCTGGATCGTACCTTCGCATTTTTCGCATACTTGTTGGCCAGATCCTTGCATTTTTCTGGCTCGGACCACGTAGTAATGTGGTACCACACCGAAACAGTCAATTAAACCTGGTTGCGATTAATATTTTGGAGGATAACGCCGGTTATGTCTCGGTTAGGTCTGGGATTTGCCCCCATCTGGCTCGTACTTTCGCATTTGTCGCATACTTGTTGGCCAGATCCTGGGCTTCTTCTGGTTTGGATCACGTAGTAATGTGGGACCACACTGAAACAGTCAATTAAACCTGGTTTCGATTAATATTTTAGAGGATAACCCCAGTTATTTCTCGGTTAGGTCGGGGATTTACCCTCATCTGGCTCGTACTTTCGCATTTGTCGCATACTTGTTGGCCAGATCCTGGGCTTCTTCTGGTTTGGATCACGTAGTAATGTGGGACCACACTGAAACAGTCAATTAAACCTGGTTGCGATTAATATTTTAGAGGATAACGCCGGTTATGTCACGGTTAGGTCTGGGATTTGCCCCCATCTGTCTCGTTCTTTCGTATTCTTCGCATACTTGTCGGCCAGATCCTGGGCTTTTTCTGCTTTGTATAACGTAGTAATGTGGTACCACACTGAAACAGTCAATAGAAGCTGGTTCCGAATAGTATTTTAGAGGATAACGCAGGTTACGTCTGGGTTCATTCTGGTATTTGCAATCGTCTGGCTTATACTTTCGCGTTTTTCGCATACTTGTTGGCCAGATCTTGGGTTTTTTTCTGGTTTGGATCCCGTAGTAATGAGTTTCCACACAGAAACAGTCAATTAAACCTGGCTGCGATTAATATTTTAGAGGATAACGCCGGATATGTCTCGGATAGGTCTGGGATTTTCACACATCTGGATCGTAATTTCGCATTTTTCGCATTACTTGTTGGCCAGATCCTGGCCTTTTTCAGGCTTGGACCACGTAGTAATGTGGTACCACACTGAAACAGTCAAATAAACCTGGTTCCGATTAATATTTTAGAGGATAACGCCGGCTATGTCTGGGTTAGGTCTGGTATTTGCCCTCATCTAGCTCGTACTTTCGCATTTTTCGCTTACTTGTTGGCCAGATTCTGGCCTTTTTCTAGTTTGGATCACGTAGTAATGTGGTACCACTCTGAGACTGTAAATAAAAGCTCGTTCCGATTAGTATTTTAGAGGAGAACGCTGGTTAGGTCTGGGATACGTCTGGTATTTGCAATCATCTGCCACATACATTCGCATTTTTCGCATACTTGTTGGCGAGATCCTGCGTTTTTTCTGGTTTGGATCACGTAGTTATGCGGTACCACACCGAAACAGTCAATTAAACCTGGTGGCGATTAATATTTTAGAGGATAATGCCGGTTATGTCTCGGTTAGGTCTGGGATTTGCCATCATCTGGCTCGTACTTTTGCATTTTTCGCATACTTGTTGGCCAGATCCTGGGCTCTTTCTGGTTTGTATCACGTAGTAACGACATTCCACACCGAAACGGTCAATTAAACCTGGTTCCGAATAGTATTTTAGAGGATAACGCAGGTTATGTCTCGGTTAGGTCTCGGATTTGCCCTTATCTGGCCCGTACTTTCGCATTTTTCGCATACTTGTTGGCCAGATCCTGGCCTTTTTCAGGCTTGGACCAAGTAGTAATGTGGGACCACACTGAAACAGTCAATTAAACCTGGTTGCGATTAATATTTTAGAGGATAAAGCCGGTTATGTCACGGTTAGGTCTGGGATTTTCACTAATCTGGATCGTAATTTCGCGTTTCTCGCATACTTGTTGGCAAGATCCTGGGCTTTTTCTGGTTTGGATCCCGTAGTAATGAGGTTCCACACCGAAACAGTCAATTAAACCTGGTTGCGATTAATATTTTAGAGGATAACGCCGGCTATGTCTGGGTTAGGTCTGGTATTTGCCCTCATCTAGCTCGTACTTTCGCATTTTTCGCTTACTTGTTGGCCAGATTCTGGCCTTTTTCTAGTTTGGATCACGTAGTAATGTGGTACCACTCTGAGACTGTAAATAAAAGCTCGTTCCGATTAGTATTTTAGAGGAGAACGCTGGTTAGGTCTGGAATACGTCTGGTATTTGCAATCATCTGCCACATACATTCGCATTTTTCGCATACTTGTTGGCGAGATCCTGCGTTTTTTCTGGTTTGGATCACGTAGTTATGCGGTACCACACCGAAACAGTCAATTAAACCTGGTGGCGATTAATATTTTAGAGGATAATGCCGGTTATGTCTCGGTTAGGTCTGGGATTTGCCATCATCTGGCACGTACTTTTGCATTTTTCGCATACTTGTTGGCCAGATCCTGGGCTCTTTCTGGTTTGTATCACGTAGTAACGACATTCCACACCGAAACGGTCAATTAAACCTGGTTCCGAATAGTATTTTAGAGGATAACGCAGGTTATGTCTCGGTTAGGTCTCGGATTTGCCCTTATCTGGCCCGTACTTTCGCATTTTTCGCATACTTGTTGGCCAGATCCTGGCCTTTTTCAGGCTTGGACCAAGTAGTAATGTGGGACCACACTGAAACAGTCAATTAAACCTGGTTGCGATTAATATTTTAGAGGATAAAGCCGGTTATGTCACGGTTAGGTCTGGGATTTTCACTAATCTGGATCGTAATTTCGCGTTTCTCGCATACTTGTTGGCAAGATCCTGGGCTTTTTCTGGTTTGGATCCCGTAGTAATGAGGTTCCACACCGAAACAGTCAATTAAACCTGGTTGCGATTAATATTTTAGAGGATAACGCCGGTTATGTCTCGGTTAGGTCTGGGATTTTCACTAATCTGGATCGTAATTTCGCGTTTCTCGCATACTTGTTGGCAAGATCCTGGGCTTTTTCTGATTTGTGTCACGTAGTAATGCGGTAGCACACCGAAACAGTCGATTAAACCTGGTTGCGATTAACGTTTTAGAGGATAACGCCGGTTATGTCTCGGTTAAGTCTGCAATTTGCCCTCATCTGGCTCGTACTTTCGCATTTTCCGCATACTTGTTGGCCAGATCATGGGCTTTTTCAGGTTTGTATCACGTAGTAATGACATTCCACACCGAAACAGTCAATTAAACCTGGTTCCGAATAGTATTTTAGAGGATAACGCAGGTTATGTCTCGGTTAGGTCGGGGATTTGCCCTTATCTGGCCCGTACTTTCGCATTTTTCGCATACTTGTTGGCCAGATCCTGGCCTTTTTCTGACTTGGACCAAGTAGTAATGTGGGACCACACTGAAACAGTCAATTAAACCTGGTTGCGATTAATATTTTAGAGGATAAAGCCGGTTATGTCACGGTTAGGTCTGGGATTTTCACTAATCTGGATCGTAATTTCGCGTTTCTCGCATACTTGTTGGCAAGATCCTGGGCTTTTTCTGATTTGTGTCACGTAGTAATGCGGTAGCACACCGAAACAGTCGATTAAATCTGGTTGCGATTAATGTTTTAGAGGATAACGCAGGTTATGTCTCGGTTAGGTCTCGGATTTGCCCTTATCAGGCCCGTACTATCGCATTTTTCGCATACTTGTTGGCCAGATCCTGGCCTTTTTCTGACTTGGACCAAGTAGTAATGTGGGACCACACTGAAACAGTCAATTAAACCTGGTTGCGATTAATATTTTAGAGGATAACGCCGGTTATGTCTCGGTTAGGTCTGGGATTTGCCATCATCTGGCTCGTACTTTCGCATTTTTCGCATACTTGTTGGCCAGATCCTGGGTTTTTTCTGGTTTGGATCACGTAGTAATGTGGTACCACACTGAAACAGTCAATAAAAGCTGGTTCCGATTAGTATTTTAGAGGATAACGCAGGTTATGTCTCGGTTAGCTCTGGGAATTGCCCTCATTTGGCTCGTACTTTCGTATTTTTCTCATACTTGTCGGGCAGCTACTGGGCTTTTTTCTGGTTAGGATCACGTATTAATGTGGTGCCGCACTGAGATAGTCTATTCAACCTGGATTCTTTCAATATTTTAGAGGATAACGCCGGTTATCTCCCGGTAAGGTCTGGGATTTGCCCTCATCTGGCTCGTACTTTCGCATTTTTCGCATACTTGTTGGCCAGATCCTGGGTTTCTTCTGGTTTGGATCCCGTAGTAATGAGGTTCCACAACGAAACAGTCAATTAAACTTGGTTTCGATTAATATTTTAGAGGATAACGCCGGTTATATCTCGGTTAGGTCAGGGATTTGCCCTCATCTGGCTCGTACCTTCGCATTTTTCCCATACTTGTTGGCCAGATCCTGGCCTTTTTCTGACTTGGACCAAGTAGTAATGTGGGACCACACTGAAACAGTCAATTAAAACTGGTTGCGATCAATATTTTAGAGGATAACGCCGGTTATGTCTCGGTTAGGTCTGGGATTTGCCCCCATCTGGCTCGTACTTCCGCATTTTTCGCATACCTGTTGGCCAGATCCTGGGCTTTTTCTGGTTTGGATCACGCAGTAATGTGGTACCACACTGAAACAGTCAATGAAGGCTGGTTCCGATTAGTATTTTAGAGGATAACGCAGGTTATGTCTCGGTTAGCTCTGGGAATTGCCCTCATTTGGCTCGTACTTTCGTATTTTTCTCATACTTGTTGTGCAGATCCTGGGCTCTTTGCTGGTTTGAATCACGTAGTAATGTGGTACCACACTGAAACAGTCAATAGAAGCTGGTTCCGATTAGTATTTTAGATGATAACGCAGGCTATGTCTCGGTTAGGTCTGGTATTTGCCCTCATCTGGCTCGTACTTCCGCATTTTTCGCATACTTGTTGACCAGGTGCTGGGTTTTTTCTGGTTTGGATCCCGTAATAATGACGTTCCACACCGAAATAGTCAAATAAACCTGGTTGCGATTAATATTTTAGAGGATAACGCCGGTTATGTCTCGGTTATGTCTGGGTTTTTCATTAATCTGGATCGTACATTCGCATTTTTCGCATACTTGTTGGCCAGATCCTGGCCTTTTTCTGGCTCGGACCACGTAGTAATGTGATACCACACCGAAACAGTCAATTAAACCTGGTTGCGATTAATATTTTGGAGGATAACGCCGGTTATGTCTCGGTTAGGTCTGGGATTTGCCCCCATCTGGCTCGTACTTTCGCATTTGTCGCATACTTGATGGCCAGATCCTGGGCTTCTTCTGGTTTGGATCACGTAGTAATGTGGGACCACACTGAAACAGTCAATTAAACCTGGTTTCGATTAATATTTTAGAGGATAACCCCAGTTATTTCTCGGTTAGCTCGGGGATTTACCCTCATCTGTCTCGTACTTTCGCATTTGTCGCATACTTGTTGGCCAGATCCTGGGCTTCTTCTGGTTTGGATCGCGTAGTAATGTGGGACCACACTGAAACAGTCAATTAAACCTGGTTTCGATTAATATTTTAGAGGATAACCCCAGTTATTTCTCGGTTAGGTCGGGGATTTACCCTCATCTGTCTCGTACTTCCGCAATTTTCGCACACTTATTGGCAAGATTCTGGCCTTTTTCTGGTTTCGATCACGTTGTAGTGCGGTACCATACTGAAACAGTCAATTAAATCTGGATGCGATTAATATTTTGGAGGATAACGCTGGTTATGTCTGGGTTACGTCTGGTATTTGCAATCATCTGCCACATACTGGGCTTTTTTCTGGTTAGGATCACGTATTAATGTGGTGCCGCACTGAGATAGTCTATTCAACCTGGATTCTTTCAATATTTTAGAGGATAACGCCGGTTAGGTCTGAGTTAGGTCTGGTATTTGCCCTCATCTGGCTCGTACTTCCGCATTTTTCGCATACCTGTTGGCCAGATCCTGGGCTTTTTCTGGTTTGGATGACGCAGTAATGTGGTACCACACTGAAACAGTCAATAGAAGCTGGTTCCGATTATTGTTTTAGATGATAACGCAGGCTATGTCTCGGTTAGGTCTGGTATTTGCCCTCATCTGGCTCGTACTTCCGCATCTTTCGCATACTTGTTGGCCAGATCCTGGGCTTCTTCTCGTTTGTATCACGTAGTAATGTGGTACCACACATAAACAGTCAATAGAAGCTGGTTCCGACTAGTATTTTAGAGGATAACGCTGGCTATGTCTGGGTTTGTTCTGGTATTTGCTATCATCTGGCTCATACTTTCGCGTTTTTCGCATATTTGTTGGCCAGATCCTGTGTTTTTTCTGGTTTGGATCCCGTAGTAATGGGGTTCCACACCGAAACAGTCAATTAAACCTGGTTGCGATTAATATTTTAGAGGATAACGCCGGTTATGTCACGGTTAGGTCTGGGATTTTCACTCATCTGGATCGTAATTTCGCATTTTTCGCATTACTTGTTGGCCAGATCCTGGCCTTTTTCAGGCCTGGACCACGTAGTAATGTGGTACCACACTGAAACAGTCAAATAAACTTGGTTCCGATTAATATTTTAGAGGATAACGCCGGCTATGTCTGGGATAGGTCTGGTATTTGCCCTCATTTTGCTCGTACTTTCGCATTTTTCGCTTACTTGTTGGCCAGATTCTGGCCTTTTTCTGCTTTATATCACGTAGTAATGTGGTACCACACTGAAACAGTCAATAGAAGCTGGTTCCGAATAGTATTTTAGAGGATGACGCAGGTTACGTCTGGGTTAGTTCTGGTATTTACAATCATCTGGCTCATACTTTCGCGTTTTTCGCATACTTGTTGGCCAGATCCTGGCCTTTTTCTGGCTTGGACCAAGTAGTAATGTGGGACCACACTGAAACAGTCAATTAAACCTGGTTGCGACTAATATTTTAGAGGATAACGCCGGTTATGTCTCGGTTAGGTCTGGGATTTGCCCACATCTGGCCCGTACTTTCGCATTTTTCGCATACTTGAGTGGCCAGATCCTGTGTTTTTTCAGGTTTGGATCCCGTAGTAATGGGGTTCCACACCGAAACAGTCAATTAAACCTGGTTGCGATTAATATTTTAGAGGATAACGCCGGTTATGTCTCGGTTAGGTCTGGGATTTTCACTCATCAGGATCGTAATTTCGCATTTTTCGCATTACTTGTTGGCCAGATCCTGGCCTCTTTCAGGCTTGGACCACGTAGTAATGTGGTACCACACTGAAGCAGTCAATAGAAGCTGGTTCCGATTAGTATTTTAGATGATAACGCAGGGTATGTCTCGGTTAGGTCTCGTATTTGCCCCCATCTGGCCCGTACTTTCGCATCTTTCGCATACTTGAATGGCCAGATCCTGGGTTTTTCTATTGTTAGGATCACGTAGTAATGTGGTACCACACTGAGACAGTCAATAAAAGCTGGTTCCGATTAGTATTTTAGACGATATCGCTGGTTATGTCTGGGTTAGTTCTGGTATTTGCAATCATCTGGCTCATACTTTCGCGTTTTTCGCATACTTGTTGGCCAGATGCTGGGTTTTTTCTGGTTTGGATCCCATAATAATGACGTTCCACACCGAAACAGCCAATTAAACCTGGTTTCGATTAATATTTTAGAGGATAACCCCAGTTATTTCTCGGTTAGGTCGGGGATTTGCCCTCATCTGTCTCGTACTTCCGCAATTTTCGCACACTTATTGGCAAGATCCTGGGCATTTTCTGGTTTGGATCACGCAGAAATGTGGTACCACACTGAAACAGTCAATGAAGGCTGGTTCCGATTAGCATTTTAGAGGATAACGCAGGTTATGTCTCGGTTAGCTCTGGGAATTGCCCTCATTTGGCTCGTACTTTCGTATGTTTCTCATACTTGTTGGGCAGATCCTGGGCATTTTGCTGGTTCGGATCACGTAGTAATGTGGTACCACACTGAAACAGTCAATAGAAGCTGGTTCCGATTAGTATTTTAGATGATAACGCAGGCTATGTCTCGGTTAGGTCTGGTATTTGCCCTCATCTGGCTCGTACTTCCGCATTTTTCGCATACCTGTTGGCCAGATCCTGGGCTTTTTCTGGTTTGTATCACGTAGTAATGTGGTACCACACTGAAACAGTCAATAGAAGCTGGTTCCGACTAGTATTTTAGAGGATAACGCTGGCTATTTCTCGGTTAGGTCTGGGATTTGCTATCATCTGGCTCATTCTTTCGCGTTTTTCGCATATTTGTTGCCCAGATCCTGTGTTTTTTCTGGTTTGGATCCCGTAGTAATGGGGTTCCACACCGAAACAGTCAATTAAACCTGGTTGCGATTAATATTTTAGAGGATAACGCCGGTTATGTCTCGGTTAGGTCTGGGATTTTCACTCATCTGGATCGTAATTTCGCATTTTTCGCATTACTTGTTGGCCAGATCCTGGCCTTTTTCAGGCTTGGACCACGTAGTAATGTGGTACCACACTGAAGCAGTCAATAGAAGCTGGTTCCGATTAGTATTTTAGATGATAACGCAGGCTATGTCTCGGTTAGGTCTGGTATTTGCCCTCATCTGGCTCGTACTTCCGCATTTTTCGCATACTTGTTGGCCAGATCATGGGTTTTTTCTGGTTTGGATCCCGTAGTAATGAGGTTCCACACCGAAACAGTCAATTAAACCTGGTTGCGATTAATATTTTAGAGGATAACGCCGGTTATGTCTCGGTTAGGTCTGGGATTTTCACTCATCTGGATCGTAATTTCGCATTTTTCGCATACTTGTTGGCCAGATCCAGGCCTTTTTCAGGCTTGGACCACGTAGTAATGTGGTACCACACTGAAGCAGTCAATAAAAGCTGGTTCCGATTAGTGTTTTAGAGGATAACGCTGGTTATGTCTGGGTTAGTTCTGGTATTTGCAATCATCTGGCTCATACTTTCGCTTTTTTCGCATACTTGTTGGCCAGATGCTGGGTTTTTTCTGTTTTGGATCCCGTAATAATGACGTTCCACACCGAAACAGTCAATTAAACCTGGTTGCGATTAATATTTTAGAGGATAAAGCCGGTTATGTCACGGTTAGGTCTGGGATTTTCACTAATCTGGATCGTAATTTCGCGTTTCTCGCATACTTGTTGGCAAGATCCTGGGCTTTTTCTGGCTCGGACCACGTAGTAATGTGGTACCACACCGAAACAGTCAATTAAACCTGGTTGCGATTAATAGTTTGGAGGATAACGCCGGTTATGTCTCGGTTAGGTCTGGGATTTGCCCCCATCTGGCTCGTACTTCCGCATTTTTCGCATACCTGTTGGCCAGATCCTGGGCTTTTTCTGGTTTGGATCACGCAGTAATGTGGTACCACACTGAAACAGTCAATGAAGGCTGGTTCCGATTAGTATTTTAGAGGATAACGCAGGTTATGTCTCGGTTAGCTCTGGGAATTGCCCTCATTTGGCTCGTACTTTCGTATTTTTCTCATACTTGTTGTGCAGATCCTGGGCTTTTTGCTGGTTTGGATCACGTAGTAATGTGGTACCACACTGAAACAGTCAATAGAAGCTGGTTCCGATTAGTATTTTAGATGATAACGCAGGCTATGTCTCGGTTAGGTCTGGTATTTGCCCTCATCTGGCTCGTACTTCCGCATTTTTCGCATACTTGTTGACCAGGTGCTGGGTTTTTTCTGGTTTGGATCCCGTAATAATGACGTTCCACACCGAAACAGTCAAATAAACCTGGTTGCGATTAATATTTTAGAGGATAACGCCGGTTATGTCTCGGTTATGTCTGGGTTTTTCATTAATCTGGATCGTACATTCGCATTTTTCGCATACTTGTTGGCCAGATCCTGGCCTTTTTCTGGCTCGGACCACGTAGTAATGTGGTACCACACCGAAACAGTCAATTAAACCTGGTTGCGATTAATATTTTGGAGGATAACGCCGGTTATGTCTCGGTTAGGTCTGGGATTTGCCCCCATCTGGCTCGTACTTTCGCATTTGTCGCATACTTGATGGCCAGATCCTGGGCTTCTTCTGGTTTGGATCACGTAGTAATGTGGGACCACACTGAAACAGTCAATTAAACCTGGTTTCGATTAATATTTTAGAGGATAACCCCAGTTATTTCTCGGTTAGGTCGGGGATTTACCCTCATCTGTCTCGTACTTTCGCATTTGTCGCATACTTGTTGGCCAGATCCTGGGCTTCTTCTGGTTTGGATCGCGTAGTAATGTGGGACCACACTGAAACAGTCAATTAAACCTGGTTTCGATTAATATTTTAGAGGATAACCCCAGTTATTTCTCGGTTAGGTCGGGGATTTACCCTCATCTGTCTCGTACTTCCGCAATTTTCGCACACTTATTGGCAAGATTCTGGCCTTTTTCTGGTTTCGATCACGTTGTAGTGCGGTACCATACTGAAACAGTCAATTAAATCTGGATGCGATTAATATTTTGGAGGATAACGCTGGTTATGTCTGGGTTACGTCTGGTATTTGCAATCATCTGCCACATACTGGGCTTTTTTCTGGTTAGGATCACGTATTAATGTGGTGCCGCACTGAGATAGTCTATTCAACCTGGATTCTTTCAATATTTTAGAGGATAACGCCGGTTAGGTCTGAGTTAGGTCTGGTATTTGCCCTCATCTGGCTCGTACTTCCGCATTTTTCGCATACCTGTTGGCCAGATCCTGGGCTTTTTCTGGTTTGGATGACGCAGTAATGTGGTACCACACTGAAACAGTCAATAGAAGCTGGTTCCGATTATTGTTTTAGATGATGACGCAGGCTATGTCTCGGTTAGGTCTGGTATTTGCCCTCATCTGGCTCGTACTTCCGCATCTTTCGCATACTTGTTGGCCAGATCCTGGGCTTCTTCTCGTTTGTATCACGTAGTAATGTGGTACCACACATAAACAGTCAATAGAAGCTGGTTCCGACTAGTATTTTAGAGGATAACGCTGGCTATGTCTGGGTTTGTTCTGGTATTTGCTATCATCTGGCTCATACTTTCGCGTTTTTCGCATATTTGTTGGCCAGATCCTGTGTTTTTTCTGGTTTGGATCCCGTAGTAATGGGGTTCCACACCGAAACAGTCAATTAAACCTGGTTGCGATTAATATTTTAGAGGATAACGCCGGTTATGTCACGGTTAGGTCTGGGATTTTCACTCATCTGGATCGTAATTTCGCATTTTTCGCATTACTTGTTGGCCAGATCCTGGCCTTTTTCAGGCCTGGACCACGTAGTAATGTGGTACCACACTGAAACAGTCAAATAAACTTGGTTCCGATTAATATTTTAGAGGATAACGCCGGCTATGTCTGGGATAGGTCTGGTATTTGCCCTCATTTTGCTCGTACTTTCGCATTTTTCGCTTACTTGTTGGCCAGATTCTGGCCTTTTTCTGCTTTATATCACGTAGTAATGTGGTACCACACTGAAACAGTCAATAGAAGCTGGTTCCGAATAGTATTTTAGAGGATGACGCAGGTTACGTCTGGGTTAGTTCTGGTATTTACAATCATCTGGCTCATACTTTCGCGTTTTTCGCATACTTGTTGGCCAGATCCTGGCCTTTTTCTGGCTTGGACCAAGTAGTAATGTGGGACCACACTGAAACAGTCAATTAAACCTGGTTGCGACTAATATTTTAGAGGATAACGCCGGTTATGTCTCGGTTAGGTCTGGGATTTGCCCACATCTGGCCCGTACTTTCGCATTTTTCGCATACTTGAGTGGCCAGATCCTGTGTTTTTTCAGGTTTGGATCCCGTAGTAATGGGGTTCCACACCGAAACAGTCAATTAAACCTGGTTGCGATTAATATTTTAGAGGATAACGCCGGTTATGTCTCGGTTAGGTCTGGGATTTTCACTCATCAGGATCGTAATTTCGCATTTTTCGCATTACTTGTTGGCCAGATCCTGGCCTCTTTCAGGCTTGGACCACGTAGTAATGTGGTACCACACTGAAGCAGTCAATAGAAGCTGGTTCCGATTAGTATTTTAGATGATAACGCAGGGTATGTCTCGGTTAGGTCTGGTATTTGCCCCCATCTGGCCCGTACTTTCGCATCTTTCGCATACTTGAATGGCCAGATCCTGGATTTTTCTATTGTTAGGATCACGTAGTAATGTGGTACCACACTGACACAGTCAATAAAAGCTGGTTCCGATTAGTATTTTAGACGATATCGCTGGTTATGTCTGGGTTAGTTCTGGTATTTGCAATCATCTGGCTCATACTTTCGCGTTTTTCGCATACTTGTTGGCCAGATGCTGGGTTTTCTGGTTTGGATCCCATAACTAATGACGTTCCACACCGAAACAGCCAATTAAACCTGGTTTCGATTAATATTTTAGAGGATAACCCCAGTTATTTCTCGGTTAGGTCGGGGATTTGCCCTCATCTGTCTCGTACTTCCGCAATTTTCGCACACTTATTGGCAAGATCCTGGGCATTTTCTGGTTTGGATCTCGCAGAAATGTGGTACCACACTGAAACAGTCAATGAAGGCTGGTTCCGATTAGCATTTTAGAGGATAACGCAGGTTATGTCTCGGTTAGCTCTGGGAATTGCCCTCATTTGGCTCGTACTTTCGTATGTTTCTCATACTTGTTGGGCAGATCCTGGGCATTTTGCTGGTTTGGATCCCGTAGTAATGGGGTTCCACACCGAAACAGTCAATTAAACCTGGTTGCGATTAATATTTTAGAGGATAACGCCGGTTATGTCTCGGTTAGGTCTGGGATTTTCACTCATCAGGATCGTAATTTCGCATTTTTCGCATTACTTGTTGGCCAGATCCTGGCCTCTTTCAGGCTTGGACCACGTAGTAATGTGGTACCACACTGAAGCAGTCAATAGAAGCTGGTTCCGATTAGTATTTTAGATGATAACGCAGGGTATGTCTCGGTTAGGTCTGGTATTTGCCCCCATCTGGCCCGTACTTTCGCATCTTTCGCATACTTGAATGGCCAGATCCTGGATTTTTCTATTGTTAGGATCACGTAGTAATGTGGTACCACACTGAGACAGTCAATAAAAGCTGGTTCCGATTAGTATTTTAGACGATATCGCTGGTTATGTCTGGGTTAGTTCTGGTATTTGCAATCATCTGGCTCATACTTTCGCGTTTTTCGCATACTTGTTGGCCAGATGCTGGGTTTTCTGGTTTGGATCCCATAACTAATGACGTTCCACACCGAAACAGCCAATTAAACCTGGTTTCGATTAATATTTTAGAGGATAACCCCAGTTATTTCTCGGTTAGGTCGGGGATTTGCCCTCATCTGTCTCGTACTTCCGCAATTTTCGCACACTTATTGGCAAGATCCTGGGCATTTTCTGGTTTGGATCTCGCAGAAATGTGGTACCACACTGAAACAGTCAATGAAGGCTGGTTCCGATTAGCATTTTAGAGGATAACGCAGGTTATGTCTCGGTTAGCTCTGGGAATTGCCCTCATTTGGCTCGTACTTTCGTATGTTTCTCATACTTGTTGGGCAGATCCTGGGCATTTTGCTGGTTTGGATCACGTAGTAATGTGGTACCACACTGAAACAGTCAATAGAAGCTGGTTCCGAATAGTATTTTAGATGATAACGCAGGCTATGTCTCGGTTAGGTCTGGTATTTGCCCTCATCTGGCTCGTACTTCCGCATTTTTCGCATACCTGTTGGCCAGATCCTGGGCTTTTTCTGGTTTGTATCACGTAGTAATGTGGTACCACACTGAAACTGTCAATAGAAGCTGGTTCCGACTAGTATTTTAGAGGATAACGCTGGCTATTTCTCGGTTAGGTCTGGGATTTGCTATCATCTGGCTCATTCTTTCGCGTTTTTCGCATATTTGTTGCCCAGATCCTGTGTTTTTTCTGGTTTGGATCCCGTAGTAATGGGGTTCCACACCGAAACAGTCAATTAAACCTGGTTGCGATTAATATTTTAGAGGATAACGCCGGTTATGTCTCGGTTAGGTCTGGGATTTTCACTAATCTGGATCGTAATTTCGCGTTTCTCGCATACTTGTTGGCAAGATCCTGGGCTTTTTCTGGCTCGGACCACGTAGTAATGTGGTACCACACCGAAACAGTCAATTAAACCTGGTTGCGATTAATAGTTTGGAGGATAACGCCGGTTATGTCTCGGTTAGGTCTGGGATTTGCTCCCATCTGGCTCGTACTTTCGCATTTGTCGCATACTTGTTGGCCAGATCCTGGGCTTCTTCTGGTTTGGATCACGTAGTAATGTGGGACCACACTGAAACAGTCAATTAAACCTGGTTTCGATTAGTATTTTAGAGGATAACCCCAGTTATTTCTCGGTTAGGTCGGGGATTTACCCTCATCTGGCTCGTACTTTCGCATTTGTCGCATACTTATTGGCCAGATCCTGGGCTTCTTCTGGTTTGGATCACGTAGTAATGTGGGACCACACTGAAACAGTCAATTAACCCTGGTTTCGATTAATATTTTAGAGGATAACCCCAGTTATTTCTCGGTTAGGTCGGGGATTTACCCTCATCTGTCTCGTACTTCCGCAATTTTCGCACACTTATTGGCAAGATCCTGGCCTTTTTCTGGTTTCGATCACGTTGTAGTGCGGTACCATACTGAAACAGTCAATTAAATCTGGATGCGATTAATATTTTGGAGGATAACGCTGGTTATGTCTGGGTTACGTCTGGTATTTGCAATCATCTGCCACATACTGGGCTTTTTTCTGGTTAGGATCACGTATTAATGTGGTGCCGCACTGAGATAGTCTATTCAACCTGGATTCTTTCAATATTTTAGAGGATAACGCCGGTTAGGTCTGAGTTAGGTCTGGTATTTGCCCTCATCTGGCTCGTACTTCCGCATTTTTCGCATACCTGTTGGCCAGATCCTGGGCTTTTTCTGGTTTGGATGACGCAGTAATGTGGTACCACACTGAAACAGTCAATAGAAGCTGGTTCCGATTATTATTTTAGATGCTAACGCAGGCTATGTCTCGGTTAGGTCTGGTATTTGCCCTCATCTGGCTCGTACTTCCGCATCTTTCGCATACTTGTTGGCCAGATCCTGGGCTTCTTCTCGTTTGTATCACGTAGTAATGTGGTACCACACATAAACAGTCAATAGAAGCTGGTTCCGACTAGTATTTTAGAGGATAACGCTGGCTATGTCTGGGTTTGTTCTGGTATTTGCTATCATCTGGCTCATACTTTCGCGTTTTTCGCATATTTGTTGGCCAGATCCTGTGTTTTTTCTGGTTTGGATCCCGTAGTAATGGGGTTCCACACCGAAACAGTCAATTAAACCTGGTTGCGATTAATATTTTAGAGGATAACGCCGGTTATGTCACGGTTAGGTCTGGGATTTTCACTCATCTGGATCGTAATTTCGCATTTTTCGCATTACTTGTTGGCCAGATCCTGGCCTTTTTCAGGCTTGGACCACGTAGTAATGTGGTACCACACTGGAACAGTCAAATAAACTTGGTTCCGATTAATATTTTAGAGGATAACGCCGGCTATGTCTGGGATAGGTCTGGTATTTGCCCTCATTTTGCTCGTACTTTCGCATTTTTCGCTTACTTGTTGGCCAGATTCTGGCCTTTTTCTGCTTTATATCACGTAGTAATGTGGTACCACACTGAAACAGTCAATAGAAGCTGGTTCCGAATAGTATTTTAGAGGATGACGCAGGTTACGTCTGGGTTAGTTCTGGTATTTACAATGTTCTGGCTCATACTTTCGCTTTTTTCGCATACTTGTTGGCCAGATCCTGGCCTTTTTCTGGCTTGGACCAAGTAGTAATGTGGGACCACACTGAAACAGTCAATTAAACCTGGTTGCGATTAATATTTTAGAGGATAACGCCGGTTATGTCTCGGTTAGGTCTGGGATTTGCCCACATCTGGCCCGTACTTTCGCATTTTTCGCATACTTGAGTGTCCAGATCCTGGGTTTTTCTATTGTTAGGATCTCGTAGTAATGTGGTACCGCACTGAAACAGTCAATTAAACCTGGTTGCGATTAATATTTTGGAGGATAACGCCGGTTATGTCGCGGTTAGGTCTGGGATTTTCACTAATCTGGACGTAATTTCGCATTTTTCGCATACTTGTTGGCCAGGTCCTGGCCTTTTTCTGGCTTGGACCAAGTAGTAATGTGGGACCACACTGAAACAGTCAATTAAACCTGGTTGCGATTAATATTTTAGAGGATAACGCCGGTTATGTCTCGGTTAGGTCTGGGATTTGCCCTCATCTGGCTCAAACTTTCGCGTTTTTCGCATATTTGTTGGCCAGATCCTGTGTTTTTTCAGGTTTGGATCCCGTAGTAATGGGGTTCCACACCGAAACAGTCAATTAAACCTGGTTGCGATTAATATTTTAGAGGATAACGCCGGTTATATCTCGGTTAGGTCTGGGATTTTCACTCATCAGGATCGTAATTTCGCATTTTTCGCATTACTTGTTGGCCAGATCCTGGCCTCTTTCAGGCTTGGACCACGTAGTAATGTGGTACCACACTGAAGCAGTCAATAGAAGCTGGTTCCGATTAGTATTTTAGATGATAACGCAGGCTATGTCTCGGTTAGGTCTGGTATTTGCCCCCATCTGGCCCGTACTTTCGCATCTTTCGCATACTTGAATGGTCAGATCCTGGGTTTTTCTATTGTTAGGATCACGTAGTAATGTGGTACCACACTGAGACAGTCAATAAAAGCTGGTTCCGATTAGTATTTTAGACGATATCGCTGGTTATGTCTGGGTTAGTTCTGGTATTTGCAATCATCTGGCTCATACTTTCGCGTTTTTCGCATACTTGTTGGCCAGATGCTGGGTTTTTTCTGGTTTGGATCCCATAATAATGACGTTCCACACCGAAACAGCCAATTAAACCTGGTTTCGATTAATATTTTAGAGGATAACGCCGGTTATATCTCGGTTAGGTCTGGGATTTGCCCTCATCTGGCCCGTACTTTCGCATTTTTCGTACACTTGTTGGCCAGATCCTAGGCTTTTTGCTGGTTTGGATCACGTAGTAATGTGGTACCACACTGAAACAGTCAATAAAAGCTGGTTCCGATTAGTATTTTAGAGGATAACGCAGGTTATGTCTCGGTTAGCTCTGGGAATTGCCCTCATTTGGCTCGTACTTTCGTATTTTTCTCATACTTGTCGGGCAGCTACTGGGCTTTTTTCTGGTTAGGATCACGTATTAATGTGGTGCCGCACTGAGATAGTCTATTCAACCTGGATTCTTTCAATATTTTAGAGGATAACGCCGGTTAGGTCTGAGTTAGGTCTGGTATTTGCCCTCATCTGGCTCGTACTTCCGCATTTTTCGCATACCTGATGGCCATATCCTGTGTTTTTTCTGGTTTGGATCCCGTAGTAATGGGGTTCCATACCGAAACAGTCTGTTAAACCTGGTTGCGATTAATATTTTAGAGGATAACGCCGGTTATATCTCGGTTAGGTCAGGGATTTGCCCTCATCTGGCTCGGACCTTCGCATTTTTCCCATACTTGTTGGCCAGATCCTGGCCTTTTTCTGGCTCGGGCCACGTAGTAATGCGGTACCACACCGAAACAGTCAATTAAACTTGGTTTCGATTAATATTTTAGAGGATAACGCCGGTTATATCTCGGTTAGGTCAGGGATTTGCCCTCATCTGGCTCGTACTTTCGCATTTTTCGCATACTTGTTGGCCAGATCCTGGGTTTTTTCTGGTTTGGATCCCGTAGTAATGAGGTTCCACAACGAAACAGTCAATTAAACTTGGTTTCGATTAATATTTTAGAGGATAACGCCGGTTATATCTCGGTTAGGTCAGGGATTTGCCCTCATCTGGCTCGTACCTTCGCATTTTTCCCATACTTGAATGGCCAGACCCTGTGTTTTTCTATTGTTAGGATCACGTAGTAATGTGGTACCACACTGAAACAGTCAATTAAACCTGGTTGCGATTAAAATTTTAAGGATAACGCAGGATATGTCTCGGTTAGGTCTGGGATTTGCCCTCATCTGGCTCGTACTTTCGCACTTTTCGCATACTTGTTGGCCAGATCCTGGGCTTTTTCTGGTTTGTATCACGTAGTAATGACATTCCTCACCGAAACAGTCAATTAAACCTGGTTCCGAATAGTATTTTAGAGGATAACGCAGGTTATGTCTCGGTTAGGTCTGGGATTTGCCCTCATCTGGCTCGTACTTTCGCATTTTTCGCATACTTGTTGGCCAGATCCTGGCCTTTTTCTGGCTTGGACCAAGTAGTAATGTGGGACCACACTGAAACAGTCAATTAAACCTGGTTGCGATTAATATTTTAGAGGATAACGCCGGTTATGTCTCGGTTAGGTCTGGGATTTGCCATCATCTGGCTCGTACTTTCGCATTTTTCGCATACTTGTTGGCCAGATCCTGGGTTTTTTCTGGTTTGGATCCCGTAATAATGACATTCCACACCGAAACAGTCAATTAAACCTGGTTTCGATTAATATTTTAGTGGATATTGCCGGTTATATCTCGGTTAGGTATGGGATATGCCCTCATCTGGCCCGTACTTTCGCATTTTTCGCATACTTGAATGGCCAGACCCTGTGTTTTTCTATTGTTAGGATCACGTAGTAATGTGGTACCACACTGAAACAGTCAATTAAACCTGGTTGCGATTAAAATTTTAGAGGATAACGCAGCATATGTCTCGGTTAGGTCTGGGATTTGCCCTCATCTGGCTCGTACTTTCGCATTTTGCACATACTTGTTGGCCAGATCCTGGGCTTCTTCTGGTTTGGATCACGTAGTAATGTGGGACCACACTGAGACAGTCAATTAAAGCTGGTTTCGATTAATATTTTAGAGGATAACTCCGGTTATTTCTCGGTTAGGTCGGGGATTTGCCCTCATCTGTCTCGTACTTCCGCAATTTTCGCACACTTATTGGCAAGATCCTGGCCTTTTTCTGGTTTCGATCACGTAGTAGTGCGGTACCATACTGAAACAGTCAATTCAATCTGGTTGCGATTAATATTTTGGAGGATAACGCTGGTTATGTCTGGGTTACGTCTGGTATTTGTAATCATCTGCCACATACTTTCGCATTTTTGGCATACTTGTTTGCCACATCCTGGGTTCTTTTCTGGCTCGAACCACGTAGTAATGTGGTACCACACCGAAACAGTCAATTAAACCTGGTTGCGATTAATATTTTAGAGGGTAACGCCGGTTATGTCTGGGTTAGGTCTAGTATTTGCCCTCATTTGGCTCGTACTTTCGTCTTTTTCTCATACTTGTTGGGCAGATCCTGGGCTTTTTCTGGTTTGGATCACGTAATAATGTGGTACCACACTGAAACAGTCAATAGAAGCTGGCTCCGATTAGTATTTTAGCTGATAACGCAGGCTATGTCTCGGTTAGGTCTGGGATTTGCCCTCATCTGGCCCGTACTTTCGCATTTTTCGTACACTTGTTGGCCAGATCCTAGGCTTTTTGCTGGTTTGGATCACGTAGTAATGTGGTACCACACTGAAACAGTCAATAAAAGCTGGTTCCGATTAGTATTTTAGAGGATAACGCAGGTTATGTCTCGGTTAGCTCTGGGAATTGCCCTCATTTGGCTCGTACTTTCGTATTTTTCTCATACTTGTCGGGCAGCTACTGGGCTTTTTTCTGGTTAGGATCACGTATTAATGTGGTGCCGCACTGAGATAGTCTATTCAACCTGGATTCTTTCAATATTTTAGAGGATAACGCCGGTTAGGTCTGAGTTAGGTCTGGTATTTGCCCTCATCTGGCTCGTACTTCCGCATTTTTCGCATACCTGATGGCCATATCCTGTGTTTTTTCTGGTTTGGATCCCGTAGTAATGGGGTTCCATACCGAAACAGTCTGTTAAACCTGGTTGCGATTAATATTTTAGAGGATAACGCCGGTTATATCTCGGTTAGGTCAGGGATTTGCCCTCATCTGGCTCGTACCTTCGCATTTTTCCCATACTTGTTGGCCAGATCCTGGCCTTTTTCTGGCTCGGGCCACGTAGTAATGCGGTACCACACCGAAACAGTCAATTAAACTTGGTTTCGATTAATATTTTAGAGGATAACGCCGGTTATATCTCGGTTAGGTCAGGGATTTGCCCTCATCTGGCTCGTACTTTCGCATTTTTCGCATACTTGTTGGCCAGATCCTGTGTTTTTTCTGGTTTGGATCCCGTAGTAATGGGGTTCCATACCGAAACAGTCTGTTAAACCTGGTTGCGATTAATATTTTAGAGGATAACGCCGGTTATATCTCGGTTAGGTCAGGGATTTGCCCTCATCTGGCTCGTACCTTCGCATTTTTCGCATTACTTGTTGGCCAGATCATGGCCTTTTTCAGGCTTGGACCACGTAGTAATGTGGTACCACACTGCAACAGTCAAATCAACCTGGTTCCGATTAATATTTTAGAGGACAACCCCGGCTATGTCTGGGATAGGTCTGGTATTTGCCCTCATTTTGCTCGTACTTTCGCATTTTTCGCATACTTGAATGGCCAGATCCTGTGTTTTTCTATTGTTAGGATCACATAGTAATGTGGTACTACACTGAAACAGTCAATTAAACCTGGTTGCGATTAAAATTTTAGAGGATAACGCAGGTTATGTCTCGGTTAGGTCTGGGATTTGCCCTCATCTGGCCCGTACTTTCGCATTTTTCGCATACTTTAATGGCCAGATCCTGGGTTTTTTCATTGTTAGGATCACGTAGTAATGTCGTACCACACTGAGACAGTCAATAAAACCTGGTTCCGATTAGTATTTTAGACGATAACGCTGGTTATGTCTGGGTTAGTTCTGGTATTTGCAATCATTTTGCTCGTTCTTTCGCATTTTTCGCATACTTGAATGGCCAGATCCTGTGTTTTTCTATTGTTAGGATCACATAGTAATGTGGTACTACACTGAAACAGTCAATTAAACCTGGTTGCGATTAAAATTTTAGAGGATAACGCCGGTTATGTCTCGGTTAGTTCTGGGATTTGCCCTCATCTGGCTCGTAGTTTCGCACTATTTCGCATACTTGTTGGCCAGATCCTGGGCTTTTTCTGGTTTGTATCACGTAGTAATGTGGTACTACTCTGAAACAGTCAATAGAAGCTGGTTCCGAATAGTATTTTAGAGGATAACGCTGGCTATGTCTGGGTTAGTTCTGGTATTTGCAATCATCTGGCTCATACTTTCGCGCTTTTCGCATATTTGTTGGCCAGATACTGTGTTTTTTTCTGGTTTGGATCCCGTAGTAATGGGGGTCCACACCGAAACGGTCAATTAAACCTGGTTGCGATTAATATTTTAGAGTATAACGCCGGTTATCTCTCGGTTAGGTCTGGGATTTGCCCTCATCTGGCTCGTACTTTCGCATTTTTCGCATACTTGTTGGCCAGATCCTGGGCTTCTTCTGGTTTGGATCACGTAGTAATGTGGGACCACTCTGAAACATTTAATTAAACCTGGTTGCGAATAATACTTTAGAGGATAATGCCGGTTATGTCTCGGTTAGGTCTGGGATTTGCCCTCATCTGGCTCGTACTTTCGCACTATTTCGCATACTTGTTGGCCAGATCCTGGGCTTTTTCTGGTTTGTATCACGTAGTAATGTGGTACCACACTGAAACAGTCAATAGAAGCTGGTTCCGAATAGTATTTTAGGATGACGCAGGTTACGTCTGGGTTAGTTCTGGTATTTACAATCATCTGGCTCATACTTTCGCGTTTTTCGCGGACTTGTTGGCCAGATCATGGGTTTTTTCTGGTTTGGATCCCGTAGTAATGAGGTTCCACACCGAAACAGTCAATTAAACCTGGTTGCGATTAATATTTTAGAGGATAACGCCGGTTATGTCTCGGTTAGGTCTGGGATTTTCACTCATCTGGATCGTAATTTCGCATTTTTCGCATACTTGTTGGCCAGATCCAGGCCTTTTTCAGGCTTGGACCACGTAGTAATGTGGCACCACACTGAAACAGTCAATAAAAGCTGGTTCCGATTAGTGTTTTAGAGGATAACGCTGGTTATGTCTGGGTTAGGTCTGGGATTTGCCGTCATCTGTCTCATACTTTCGCGTTTTTCGCATATTTGTTGGCCAGATCCTGGGTTTTTTCTGGTTTGGATCCCGAAGTAATGAGGTTCCACACCCAAACAGTCAATTAAACCTGGTTGCGATAAATATTTTAGAGGATAACGCCGTTTATGTCTCGGTTAGGTCTGGGATTTGCCCTCATCTGGCTCGTACTTTCGCATTTTTCGCATACTTGTTGGCCAGATCCTGGGCTTCTTCTGGTTTGGATCACGTAGTAATGTGGGACCACTCTGAAACATTTAATTAAACCTGGTTGCGAATAATACTTTAGAGGATAATGCCGGTTATGTCTCGGTTAGGTCTGGGATTTGCCCTCATCTGGCTCGTAATTTCGCATTTTTCGCATACTTGTGGGCCAGATCCTGGGCTTCTTCTGGTTTGTGTCACGTAGTAATGCGGTACCACACCCAAACAGTCAATTAAACCTGGTTGCGATAAATATTTTAGAGGATAACGCCGGTTATGTCTCGGTTAGGTCTGGGATTTGCCGTCATCTGTCTCATACTTTCGCGTTTTTCGCATATTTGTTGGCCAGATCCTGGGTTTTTTTCTGGTTTGGATCCCGAAGTAATGAGGTTCCACACCCAAACAGTCAATTAAACCTGGTTGCGATAAATATTTTAGAGGATAACGCCGTTTATGTCTCGGTTAGGTCTGGGATTTGCCCTCATCTGGCTCGTGCTTTCGCATTTTTCGCATACTTGTTGGCCAGATCCTGGGCTTTTTCTGGTTTGGATCACGTAATAATGTGGTACCACACTGAGACAGTCAATTAAACCTGGTTGCGATTAATATTTTAGAGGATAACGCTGGTTATGTCTCGGTAAGGTCTGGGATTTGCCCTCATCTGGCTCGTACTTTCGCACTATTTCGCATACTTGTTGGCCAGATCCTGGGCTTTTTCCGGTTTGTAACACGTAGTAATGTGGTACCACACTGAAACAGTCAATTAAACCTGGTTGCGAATAATACTTTAGAGGATAACGCCGGTTATGTCTCGGTTAGGTCTGGGATTTGCCCTCATCTGGCTCGTACTTTCGCACTATTTCGCATACTTGTTGTCCAGATCCTGGGCTTTTTCTGGTTTGTATCACGTAGTAATGTGGTACCACAATGAAACAGTCAATAGAAGCTGGTTCCGAATAGTAGTTTAGAGGATAACGCTGGTTATGTCTCGGTTAGTTCTGGGATTTGCCCTCATCTGGCTCGTACTTTTGCATTTTTCGCATACTTGTTGGCCAGATCCTAGGCTTCTTCTGGTTTGGATCACGTAGTAATGTGGGACCACACTGAAACAGTCAATTGAACCTGGTTTCGATTAATATTTTAGAGGATAACTCCGGTTATTTCTCGGTTAGGTCTGGGATTTGCCCTCATCTGTCTCGTATGTCCGCAATTTTCGCATACTTATTGGCAAGATCCTGGCCTTTTTCTGGTTTATATCACGTAGTAATGCGGTACTACACTGAAACAGTCAATTAAACCTGGTTGCGATTAATATTTTAGAGGATAACGCTGGTTATTTGTCGGTTAGGTCTGGGATTTGCCCTCATCTGGCCCGTACTTTCGCATTTTTGCATACTTGTTGGCCAGATCCTACGCTTTTTGCTGGTTTGGATCACGTAGTAATGTGGTACCACACTGAAACAGTCAATAAAAGCTGGTTCCGATTAGTATTTTAGAGGATAACGCAGGTTATGTCTCGGTTAGCTCTGGGAATTGCCCTCATTTGGCTCGTACTTTCGTATTTTTCTCATACTTGTCGGGCAGCTACTGGGCTTTTTTCTGGTTAGGATCACGTATTAATGTGGTGCCGCACTGAGATAGTCTATTCAACCTGGATTCTTTCAATATTTTAGAGGATAACGCCGGTTAGGTCTGAGTTAGGTCTGGTATTTGCCCTCATCTGGCTCGTACTTCCGCATTTTTCGCATACCTGATGGCCATATCCTGTGTTTTTTCTGGTTTGGATCCCGTAGTAATGGGGTTCCATACCGAAACAGTCTGTTAAACCTGGTTGCGATTAATATTTTAGAGGATAACGCCGGTTATATCTCGGTTAGGTCAGGGATTTGCCCTCATCTGGCTCGTACCTTCGCATTTTTCCCATACTTGTTGGCCAGATCCTGGCCTTTTTCTGGCTCGGGCCACGTAGTAATGCGGTACCACACCGAAACAGTCAATTAAACTTGGTTTCGATTAATATTTTAGAGGATAACGCCGGTTATATCTCGGTTAGGTCAGGGATTTGCCCTCATCTGGCTCGTACTTTCGCATTTTTCGCATACTTGTTGGCCAGATCCTGTGTTTTTTCTGGTTTGGATCCCGTAGTAATGGGGTTCCATACCGAAACAGTCTGTTAAACCTGGTTGCGATTAATATTTTAGAGGATAACGCCGGTTATATCTCGGTTAGGTCAGGGATTTGCCCTCATCTGGCTCGTACCTTCGCATTTTTCGCATTACTTGTTGGCCAGATCATGGCCTTTTTCAGGCTTGGACCACGTAGTAATGTGGTACCACACTGCAACAGTCAAATCAACCTGGTTCCGATTAATATTTTAGAGGACAACCCCGGCTATGTCTGGGATAGGTCTGGTATTTGCCCTCATTTTGCTCGTACTTTCGCATTTTTCGCATACTTGAATGGCCAGATCCTGTGTTTTTCTATTGTTAGGATCACATAGTAATGTGGTACTACACTGAAACAGTCAATTAAACCTGGTTGCGATTAAAATTTTAGAGGATAACGCAGGTTATGTCTCGGTTAGGTCTGGGATTTGCCCTCATCTGGCCCGTACTTTCGCATTTTTCGCATACTTTAATGGCCAGATCCTGGGTTTTTTCATTGTTAGGATCACGTAGTAATGTCGTACCACACTGAGACAGTCAATAAAACCTGGTTCCGATTAGTATTTTAGACGATAACGCTGGTTATGTCTGGGTTAGTTCTGGTATTTGCAATCATTTTGCTCGTTCTTTCGCATTTTTCGCATACTTGAATGGCCAGATCCTGTGTTTTTCTATTGTTAGGATCACATAGTAATGTGGTACTACACTGAAACAGTCAATTAAACCTGGTTGCGATTAAAATTTTAGAGGATAACGCCGGTTATGTCTCGGTTAGTTCTGGGATTTGCCCTCATCTGGCTCGTAGTTTCGCACTATTTCGCATACTTGTTGGCCAGATCCTGGGCTTTTTCTGGTTTGTATCACGTAGTAATGTGGTACTACTCTGAAACAGTCAATAGAAGCTGGTTCCGAATAGTATTTTAGAGGATAACGCTGGCTATGTCTGGGTTAGTTCTGGTATTTGCAATCATCTGGCTCATACTTTCGCGCTTTTCGCATATTTGTTGGCCAGATACTGTGTTTTTTTCTGGTTTGGATCCCGTAGTAATGGGGGTCCACACCGAAACGGTCAATTAAACCTGGTTGCGATTAATATTTTAGAGTATAACGCCGGTTATCTCTCGGTTAGGTCTGGGATTTGCCCTCATCTGGCTCGTACTTTCGCATTTTTCGCATACTTGTTGGCCAGATCCTGGGCTTCTTCTGGTTTGGATCACGTAGTAATGTGGGACCACTCTGAAACATTTAATTAAACCTGGTTGCGAATAATACTTTAGAGGATAATGCCGGTTATGTCTCGGTTAGGTCTGGGATTTGCCCTCATCTGGCTCGTACTTTCGCACTATTTCGCATACTTGTTGGCCAGATCCTGGGCTTTTTCTGGTTTGTATCACGTAGTAATGTGGTACCACACTGAAACAGTCAATAGAAGCTGGTTCCGAATAGTATTTTAGGATGACGCAGGTTACGTCTGGGTTAGTTCTGGTATTTACAATCATCTGGCTCATACTTTCGCGTTTTTCGCGGACTTGTTGGCCAGATCATGGGTTTTTTCTGGTTTGGATCCCGTAGTAATGAGGTTCCACACCGAAACAGTCAATTAAACCTGGTTGCGATTAATATTTTAGAGGATAACGCCGGTTATGTCTCGGTTAGGTCTGGGATTTTCACTCATCTGGATCGTAATTTCGCATTTTTCGCATACTTGTTGGCCAGATCCAGGCCTTTTTCAGGCTTGGACCACGTAGTAATGTGGCACCACACTGAAACAGTCAATAAAAGCTGGTTCCGATTAGTGTTTTAGAGGATAACGCTGGTTATGTCTGGGTTAGGTCTGGGATTTGCCGTCATCTGTCTCATACTTTCGCGTTTTTCGCATATTTGTTGGCCAGATCCTGGGTTTTTTCTGGTTTGGATCCCGAAGTAATGAGGTTCCACACCCAAACAGTCAATTAAACCTGGTTGCGATAAATATTTTAGAGGATAACGCCGTTTATGTCTCGGTTAGGTCTGGGATTTGCCCTCATCTGGCTCGTACTTTCGCATTTTTCGCATACTTGTTGGCCAGATCCTGGGCTTCTTCTGGTTTGGATCACGTAGTAATGTGGGACCACTCTGAAACATTTAATTAAACCTGGTTGCGAATAATACTTTAGAGGATAATGCCGGTTATGTCTCGGTTAGGTCTGGGATTTGCCCTCATCTGGCTCGTAATTTCGCATTTTTCGCATACTTGTGGGCCAGATCCTGGGCTTCTTCTGGTTTGTGTCACGTAGTAATGCGGTACCACACCCAAACAGTCAATTAAACCTGGTTGCGATAAATATTTTAGAGGATAACGCCGGTTATGTCTCGGTTAGGTCTGGGATTTGCCGTCATCTGTCTCATACTTTCGCGTTTTTCGCATATTTGTTGGCCAGATCCTGGGTTTTTTTCTGGTTTGGATCCCGAAGTAATGAGGTTCCACACCCAAACAGTCAATTAAACCTGGTTGCGATAAATATTTTAGAGGATAACGCCGTTTATGTCTCGGTTAGGTCTGGGATTTGCCCTCATCTGGCTCGTGCTTTCGCATTTTTCGCATACTTGTTGGCCAGATCCTGGGCTTTTTCTGGTTTGGATCACGTAATAATGTGGTACCACACTGAGACAGTCAATTAAACCTGGTTGCGATTAATATTTTAGAGGATAACGCTGGTTATGTCTCGGTAAGGTCTGGGATTTGCCCTCATCTGGCTCGTACTTTCGCACTATTTCGCATACTTGTTGGCCAGATCCTGGGCTTTTTCCGGTTTGTAACACGTAGTAATGTGGTACCACACTGAAACAGTCAATTAAACCTGGTTGCGAATAATACTTTAGAGGATAACGCCGGTTATGTCTCGGTTAGGTCTGGGATTTGCCCTCATCTGGCTCGTACTTTCGCACTATTTCGCATACTTGTTGTCCAGATCCTGGGCTTTTTCTGGTTTGTATCACGTAGTAATGTGGTACCACAATGAAACAGTCAATAGAAGCTGGTTCCGAATAGTAGTTTAGAGGATAACGCTGGTTATGTCTCGGTTAGTTCTGGGATTTGCCCTCATCTGGCTCGTACTTTTGCATTTTTCGCATACTTGTTGGCCAGATCCTAGGCTTCTTCTGGTTTGGATCACGTAGTAATGTGGGACCACACTGAAACAGTCAATTGAACCTGGTTTCGATTAATATTTTAGAGGATAACTCCGGTTATTTCTCGGTTAGGTCTGGGATTTGCCCTCATCTGTCTCGTATGTCCGCAATTTTCGCATACTTATTGGCAAGATCCTGGCCTTTTTCTGGTTTATATCACGTAGTAATGCGGTACTACACTGAAACAGTCAATTAAACCTGGTTGCGATTAATATTTTAGAGGATAACGCTGGTTATTTGTCGGTTAGGTCTGGGATTTGCCCTCATCTGGCCCGTACTTTCGCATTTTTGCATACTTGTTGGCCAGATCCTACGCTTTTTGCTGGTTTGGATCACGTAGTAATGTGGTACCACACTGAAACAGTCAATAAAAGCTGGTTCCGATTAATATTTTAGAGGATATTGCCGGTTATATCTCGGTTAGGTCTGGGATTTGCCCTCATCTGGCTCGTACCTTCGCATTTTTCGCATACCTGTTGGCCAGATCCTGGCCTTTTTCTGGCTTGGAGCAAGTAGTAATGTGGGACCACACCGAAACAGTCAATTAAACCTGGTTGCGATTAATATTTTAGAGGATAACGCCGGTTATGTCTCGGTTAGGTCTGGGATTTGCCCTCATCTGGCTCGTACTTTCGCACTATTTCGCATACTTGTTGGGCAGATCCTGGGTTTTTTCTGGTTTGGATCCCGTAGTAATGAGGTTCCACAACGAAACAGTCAATTAAACTTGGTTTCGATTAATATTTTAGAGGATAACGCCGGTTATATCTCGGTTAGGTCAGGGATTTGCCCTCATCTGGCTCGTACCTTCGCATTTTTCCCATACTTGAATGGCCAGACCCTGTGTTTTTCTATTGTTAGGATCACGTAGTAATGTGGTACCACACTGAAACAGTCAATTAAACCTGGTTGCGATTAAAATTTTAAGGATAACGCAGGATATGTCTCGGTTAGGTCTGGGATTTGCCCTCATCTGGCTCGTACTTTCGCACTTTTCGCATACTTGTTGGCCAGATCCTGGGCTTTTTCTGGTTTGTATCACGTAGTAATGACATTCCTCACCGAAACAGTCAATTAAACCTGGTTCCGAATAGTATTTTAGAGGATAACGCAGGTTATGTCTCGGTTAGGTCTGGGATTTGCCCTTATCTGGCCCGTACTTTCGCATTTTTCGCATACTTGTTGGCCAGATCCTGGCCTTTTTCTGGCTTGGACCAAGTAGTAATGTGGGACCACACTGAAACAGTCAATTAAACCTGGTTGCGATTAATATTTTAGAGGATAACGCCGGTTATGTCTCGGTTAGGTCTGGGATTTGCCATCATCTGGCTCGTACTTTCGCATTTTTCGCATACTTGTTGGCCAGATCCTGGGTTTTTTCTGGTTTGGATCCCGTAATAATGACATTCCACACCGAAACAGTCAATTAAACCTGATTTCGATTAATATTTTAGTGGATATTGCCGGTTATATCTCGGTTAGGTATGGGATATGCCCTCATCTGGCCCGTACTTTCGCATTTTTCGCATACTTGAATGGCCAGACCCTGTGTTTTTCTATTGTTAGGATCACGTAGTAATGTGGTACCACACTGAAACAGTCAATTAAACCTGGTTGCGATTAAAATTTTAGAGGATAACGCAGCATATGTCTCGGTTAGGTCTGGGATTTGCCCTCATCTGGCTCGTACTTTCGCATTTTTCACATACTTGTTGGCCAGATCCTGGGCTTCTTCTGGTTTGGATCACGTAGTAATGTGGGACCACACTGAGACAGTCAATTAAAGCTGGTTTCGATTAATATTTTAGAGGATAACTCCGGTTATTTCTCGGTTAGGTCGGGGATTTGCCCTCATCTGTCTCGTACTTCCGCAATTTTCGCACACTTATTGGCAAGATCCTGGCCTTTTTCTGGTTTCGATCACGTAGTAGTGCGGTACCATACTGAAACAGTCAATTCAATCTGGTTGCGATTAATATTTTGGAGGATAACGCTGGTTATGTCTGGGTTACGTCTGGTATTTGTAATCATCTGCCACATACTTTCGCATTTTTGGCATACTTGTTTGCCACATCCTGGGTTCTTTTCTGGCTCGAACCACGTAGTAATGTGGTACCACACCGAAACAGTCAATTAAACCTGGTTGCGATTAATATTTTAGAGGGTAACGCCGGTTATGTCTGGGTTAGGTCTAGTATTTGCCCTCATTTGGCTCGTACTTTCGTATTTTTCTCATACTTGTTGGGCAGATCCTGGGCTTTTTCTGGTTTGGATCACGTAATAATGTGGTAGCACACTGAAACAGTCAATAGAAGCTGGCTCCGATTAGTATTTTAGCTGATAACGCAGGCTATGTCTCGGTTAGGTCTGGGATTTGCCCTCATCTGGCCCGTACTTTCGCATTTTTCGTACACTTGTTGGCCAGATCCTAGGCTTTTTGCTGGTTTGGATCACGTAGTAATGTGGTACCACACTGAAACAGTCAATAAAAGCTGGTTCCGATTAGTATTTTAGAGGATAACGCAGGTTATGTCTCGGTTAGCTCTGGGAATTGCCCTCATTTGGCTCGTACTTTCGTATTTTTCTCATACTTGTCGGGCAGCTACTGGGCTTTTTTCTGGTTAGGATCACGTATTAATGTGGTGCCGCACTGAGATAGTCTATTCAACCTGGATTCTTTCAATATTTTAGAGGATAACGCCGGTTAGGTCTGAGTTAGGTCTGGTATTTGCCCTCATCTGGCTCGTACTTCCGCATTTTTCGCATACCTGATGGCCATATCCTGTGTTTTTTCTGGTTTGGATCCCGTAGTAATGGGGTTCCATACCGAAACAGTCTGTTAAACCTGGTTGCGATTAATATTTTAGAGGATAACGCCGGTTATATCTCGGTTAGGTCAGGGATTTGCCCTCATCTGGCTCGTACCTTCGCATTTTTCCCATACTTGTTGGCCAGATCCTGGCCTTTTTCTGGCTCGGGCCACGTAGTAATGCGGTACCACACCGAAACAGTCAATTAAACTTGGTTTCGATTAATATTTTAGAGGATAACGCCGGTTATATCTCGGTTAGGTCAGGGATTTGCCCTCATCTGGCTCGTACTTTCGCATTTTTCGCATACTTGTTGGCCAGATCCTGGGTTTTTTCTGGTTTGGATCCCGTAGTAATGAGGTTCCACAACGAAACAGTCAATTAAACTTGGTTTCGATTAATATTTTAGAGGATAACGCCGGTTATATCTCGGTTAGGTCAGGGATTTGCCCTCATCTGGCTCGTACCTTCGCATTTTTCCCATACTTGAATGGCCAGACCCTGTGTTTTTCTATTTTTAGGATCACGTAGTAATGTGGTACCACACTGAAACAGTCAATTAAACCTGGTTGCGATTAAAATTTTAAGGATAACGCAGGATATGTCTCGGTTAGGTCTGGGATTTGCCCTCATCTGGCTCGTACTTTCGCACTTTTCGCATACTTGTTGGCCAGATCCTGGGCTTTTTCTGGTTTGTATCACGTAGTAATGACATTCCTCACCGAAACAGTCAATTAAACCTGGTTCCGAATAGTATTTTAGAGGATAACGCAGGTTATGTCTCGGTTAGGTCTGGGATTTGCCCTTATCTGGCCCGTACTTTCGCATTTTTCGCATACTTGTTGGCCAGATCCTGGCCTTTTTCTGGCTTGGACCAAGTAGTAATGTGCGACCACACTGAAACAGTCAATTAAACCTGGTTGCGATTAATATTTTAGAGGATAACGCCGGTTATGTCTCGGTTAGGTCTGGGATTTGCCATCATCTGGCTCGTACTTTCGCATTTTTCGCATACTTGTTGGCCAGATCCTGGCCTTTTTCTGGCTTGGACCAAGTAGTAATGTGGGACCACACTGAAACAGTCAATTAAACCTGGTTGCGATTAATATTTTAGAGGATAACGCCGGTTATGTCTCGGTTAGGTCTGGGATTTGCCCCCATCTGGCTCGTACTTCCGCATTTTTCGCATACCTGTTGGCCAGATCCTGGGCTTTTTCTGGTTTGGATCACGCAGTAATGTGGTACCACACTGAAACAGTCAATGAAGGCTGGTTCCGATTAGTATTTTAGAGGATAACGCAGGTTATGTCTCGGTTAGCTCTGGGAATTGCCCTCATTTGGCTCGTACTTTCGTATTTTTCTCATACTTGTTGTGCAGATACTGGGCTTTTTGCTGGTTTGGATCACGTAGTAATGTGGTACCACACTGAAGCAGTCAATAGAAGCTGGTTCCGATTAGTATTTTAGATGATAACGCAGGCTATGTCTCGGTTAGGTCTGGTATTTGCCCTCATCTGGCTCGTACTTCCGCATTTTTCGCATACTTGTTGGCCAGATCATGGGTTTTTTCTGGTTTGGATCCCGTAGTAATGAGGTTCCACACCGAAACAGTCAATTAAACCTGGTTGCGATTAATATTTTAGAGGATAACGCCGGTTATGTCTCGGTTAGGTCTGGGATTTTCACTCATCTGGATCGTAATTTCGCATTTTTCGCATACTTGTTGGCCAGATCCAGGCCTTTTTCAGGCTTGGACCACGTAGTAATGTGGTACCACACTGAAGCAGTCAATAAAAGCTGGTTCCGATTAGTGTTTTAGAGGATAACGCTGGTTACGTCTGGGTTAGTTCTGGTATTTGCAATCATCTGGCTCATACTTTCGCTTTTTTCGCATACTTGTTGGCCAGATGCTGGGTTTTTTCTGGTTTGGATCCCGTAATAATGACGTTCCACACCGAAACAGTCAATTAAACCTGGTTGCGATTAATATTTTAGAGGATAACGCCGGTTATGTCTCGGTTAGGTCTGGGATTTTCACTAATCTGGATTGTAATTTCGCATTTTTCGCACACTTGTTGGCCAGATCCTGGCCTTTTTCTGGCTTGGACCAAGCAGTAATGTGGGACCACACTGAAACAGTCAATTAAACCTGGTTGCGATTAATATTTTAGAGGATAACGCCGGTTATGTCTCGGTTAGGTCTGGGATTTGCCCTCATCTGGCTCGTACCTTCGCATTTTTCGCATACTTGTTGGCCAGATCCTGGGTTTTTTCTGGTTTGAATCCCGTAATAATGACATTCCGCACCGAAACAGTCAATTAAACCTGGTTTCGATTAATATTTTAGAGGATATTGCCGGTTATATCTCGGTTAGGTATGGGATTTGCCCCCATCTGGCCCGTACTTTCGCATTTTTCGCATACTTGAATGGCCAGATCCTGGGTTTTTCTATTGTTAGGATCAGGTAGTAATGTGGTACCACACTGAGACAGTCAATAAAAGCTGGTTCCGATTAGTATTTTGGACGATATCGCTGGTTATGTCTGGGTTAGTTCTGGTATTTGCAATCATCTGGCTCATACTTTCGCTTGTTTCGCATACTTGTTGGCCAGATACTGGGTTTTTTCTGGTTTGGATCCCATAATAATGACGTTCCACACCGAAACAGCCAATTAAACCTGGTTTCGATTAATATTTCAGAGGATAACGCCGGTTATATCTCGGTTAGGTCAGGGATTTGCCCTCATTTGGCTCGTACCTTCGCATTTTTCGCATACTTGTTGGCCAGATCCTGGCCTTTTTCTGGCTCGGACCACGTAGTAATGTGGTACCACACCGAAACAGTCAATTAAACCTGGTTGCGATTAATATTTTAGAGGATAACGCCGGTTATGTCTCGGTTAGGTCTGGGATTTTCACTCATCTGGATCGTAATTTCGCATTTTTCGCATACTTGTTGGCCAGATCCTGGGCTTTTTCTGGTTTGTATCACGTAGTAATGTGGTACCACACTGAAACAGTCAATAGAAGCTGGTGCCGACTAGTATTTTAGAGGATAACGCTGGCTATGTCTGGGTTTGTTCTGGTATTTGCTATCATCTGGCTCATACTTTCGCGTTTTTCGCATATTTGTTGGCCAGATCCTGTGTTTTTTCTGGTTTGGATCCCGTAGTAATGGGGTTCCACACCGAAACAGTCAATTAAACCTGTTTGCGATTAATATTTTAGAGGATAACGCCGGTTATGTCTCGGTTAGGTCTGGGATTTTCACTCATCTGGATCGTAATTTCGCATTTTTCGCATTACTTGTTGGCCAGATCATGGCCTTTTTCAGGCTTGGACCACGTAGTAATGTGGTACCACACTGCAACAGTCAAATCAACCTGGTTCCGATTAATATTTTAGAGGATAACCCCGGCTATGTCTGGGATAGGTCTGGTATTTGCCCTCATTTTGCTCGTACTTTCGCATTTTTCGCATACTTGAATGGCCAGATCCTGTGTTTTTCTATTGTTAGGATCACATAGTAATGTGGTACTACACTGAAACAGTCAATTAAACCTGGTTGCGATTAGTATTTTAGACGATAACGCTGGTTATGTCTGGGTTAGTTCTGGTATTTGCAATCATTTTGCTCGTACTTTCGCATTTTTCGCATACTTGAATGGCCAGATCCTGTGTTTTTCTATTGTTAGGATCACATAGTAATGTGGTACTACACTGAAACAGTCAATTAAACCTGGTTGCGATTAGTATTTTAGACGATAACGCTGGTTATGTCTGGGTTAGTTCTGGTATTTGCAATCATTTTGCTCGTACTTTCGCATTTTTCGCATACTTGAATGGCCAGATCCTGTGTTTTTCTATTGTTAGGATCACATAGTAATGTGGTACTACACTGAAACAGTCAATTAAACCTGGTTGCGATTAAAATTTTAGAGGATAACGCCGGTTATGTCTCGGTTAGTTCTGGGATTTGCCCTCATCTGGCTCGTAGTTTCGCACTATTTCGCATACTTGTTGGCCAGATCCTGGGCTTTTTCTGGTTTGTATCACGTAGTAATGTGGTACTACTCTGAAACAGTCAATAGAAGCTGGTTCCGAATAGTATTTTAGAGGATAACGCTGGCTATGTCTGGGTTAGTTCTGGTATTTGCAATCATCTGGCTCATACTTTCGCGCTTTTCGCATATTTGTTGGCCAGATACTGTGTTTTTTCTGGTTTGGATCCCGTAGTAATGGGGGTCCACACCGAAACGGTCAATTAAACCTGGTTGCGATTAATATTTTAGAGTATAACGCCGGTTATCTCTCGGTTAGGTCTGGGATTTGCCCTCATCTGGCTCGTACTTTCGCATTTTTCGCATACTTGTTGGCCAGATCCTGGGCTTCTTCTGGTTTGGATCACGTAGTAATGTGGGACCACTCTGAAACATTTAATTAAACCTGGTTGCGAATAATACTTTAGAGGATAATGCCGGTTATGTCTCGGTTAGGTCTGGGATTTGCCCTCATCTGGCTCGTACTTTCGCACTATTTCGCATACTTGTTGGCCAGATCCTGAGCTTTTCCTGGTTTGTATCACGTAGTAATGTGGTACCACACTGAAACAGTCAATAGAAGCTGGTTCCGAATAGTATTTTAGAGGATAACGCTGGTTATGTCTCGGTTAGTTCTGAGATTTGCCCTCATCTGGCTCGTACTTTCGCATTTTTCGCATACTTGTTGGCCAGATCCTGGGCTTCTTCTGGTTTGGATCACGTAGTAATGTGGGACCACACTGAAACAGTCAATTAAACCTGGTTTCGATTAATATTTTAGAGGATAACTCCGGTTATTTCTCGGTTAGGTCTGGGATTTGCCCTCATCTGTCTCGTATGTCCGCAATTTTCGCATACTTATTGGCAAGATCCCGGCCTTTTTCTGGTTTATATCACGTAGTAATGCGGTACTACACAGAAACAGTCAATTAAACCTGTTTGCGATTAATATTTTAGAGGATAACGCTGGTTATTTGTCGGTTAGGTCTGGGATTTGCCCTCATCTGGCCCGTACTTTCGCATTTTTGCATACTTGTTGGCCAGATCCTACGCTTTTTGCTGGTTTGGATCACGTAGTAATGTGGTACCACACTGAAACAGTCAATAAAAGCTGGTTCCGATTAGTGTTTTAGAGGATAACGCTGGTTATGTCTAGGTTAGTTCTGGTATTTGCAATCATCTTGCTGATACTTTCGTTTTTTTCGCATACTTGTTGGCCAGATGCTGGGTTTTTTCTGGTTTGGATCCCGTAATAATGACGTACCACACCGAAACCGTCAATTAAACCTGGTTCCGATTAATATTTTAGAGGATATTGCCGGTTATATCTCGGTTAGGTCTGGGATTTGCCCTCATCTGGCTCGTACCTTCGCATTTTTCGCATACCTGTTGGCCAGATCCTGGCCTTTTTCTGGCTTGGAGCAAGTAGTAATGTGGGACCACACCGAAACAGTCAATTAAACCTGGTTGCGATTAATA
Organism: Colletes latitarsis; assembly: GCF_051014445.1. Taxonomy (NCBI): domain Eukaryota; kingdom Metazoa; phylum Arthropoda; class Insecta; order Hymenoptera; family Colletidae; genus Colletes; species Colletes latitarsis. Next base: position 8,283,016 of record NC_135137.1, read on the forward strand.
TTTTAGAGGATAACGCCGGTTATGTCTCGGTTAGGTCTGGGATTTGCCCTCATCTGGCTCGTACTTTCGCACTATTTCGCATACTTGTTGGCCAGATCCTGGGCTTTTTCTGGTTTGTATCACGTAGTAATGTTGTACCACTCTGAAACAGTCAATAGAAGCTGGTTCCGAATAGTATTTTAGAGGATAACGCTGGCTATGTCTGGGTTAGTTCTGGTGTTTGCAATCATCTGGCTCATACTTTCGCGTTTTTCGCATATTTGTTGGCCAGATACTGTGTTTTTTCTGGTTTGGATCCCGTGGTAATGGGGTTCCACGCCGAAACAGTCAATTAAACCTGGTTGCGATTAATATTTTAGAGGATAACGCCGGTTATCTCTCGGTTAGGTCTGGGATTTGCCCTCATCTGGCTCGTACTTTCGCATTTTTCGCATACTTGTTGGCCAGATCCTGGGCTTCTTCTGGTTTGGATCCCGTAGTAATGGGGTTCCACGCCGAAACAGTCAATTAAACCTGGTTGCGATTAATATTTTAGAGGATAACGCCGGTTATCTCTCGGTTAGGTCTGGGATTGGCCCTCATCTGGCTCGTGCTTTCGCACTATTTCGCGTACTTGTTGGCCAGATCCTGGGCTTTTTCTGGTTTGTATCACGTAGTAATGTGGTACCACACTGAAACAGTCAATAGAAGCTGGTTCCGAATAGTATTTTAGAGGATAACGCTGGTTATGTCTGGGTTAGTTCTGGTATTTGCAATCATCTGGCTCGTACTTTCGCATTTTTCGCATACTTGTGGGCCAGATCCTGGGCTTCTTCTGGTTTGTGTCACGTAGTAATGCGGTACCACACCCAAACAGTCAATTAAACCTGGTTGCGAATAATACTTTAGAGGATAACGCCGGGTATGTCTCGGTTAGTTCTGGGATTTGCCCTCATCTGGCTCGTAGTTTCGCACTATTTCGCATACTTGTTGGCCAGATCCTGGGCTTTTTCTGGTTTGTATCACGTAGTAATGTGGTACCACTCTGAAACAGTCAATAGAAGCTGGTTCCGAATAGTATTTTAGAGGATAACGCTGGCTATGTCTGGGTTAGTTCTGGTGTTTGCAATCATCTGGCTCATACTTTCGCGTTTTTCGCATATTTGTTGGCCAGATACTGTGTTTTTTCTGGTTTGGATCCCGTAGTAATGGGGTTTCACGCCGAAACAGTCAATTAAACCTGGTTGCGATTAATATTTTAGAGGATAACGCCGGTTATCTCTCGGTTAGGTCTTGGATTTGCCCTCATCTGGCTCGTACTTTCGCATTTTTCGCATACTTGTTGGCCAGATCCTGGGCTTCTTCTGGTTTGGATCCCGTAGTAATGGGGTTCCACGCCGAAACAGTCAATTAAACCTGGTTGCGATTAATATTTTAGAGGATAACGCCGGTTATCTCTCGGTTAGGTCTGGGATTGGCCCTCATCTGGCTCGTACTTTCGCACTATTTCGCGTACTTGTTGGCCAGATCCTGGGCTTTTTCTGGTTTGTATCACGTAGTAATGTGGTACCACACTGAAACAGTCAATAGAAGCTGGTTCCGAATAGTATTTTAGGATGACGCAGGTTACGTCTGGGTTAGTTCTGGTATTTACAATCATCTGGCTCATACTTTCGCGTTTTTCGCGTACTTGTTGGCCAGATCATGGGTTTTTTCTGGTTTGGATCCCGTAGTAATGAGGTTCCACACCGAAACAGTCAATTAAACCTGGTTGCGATTAATATTTTAGAGGATAACGCCGGTTATGTCTCGGTTAGGTCTGGGATTTTCACTCATCTGGATCGTAATTTCGCATTTTTCGCATACTTGTTGGCCAGATCCAGGCCTTTTTCAGGCTTGGACCACGTAGTAATGTGGCACCACACTGAAACAGTCAATAAAAGCTGGTTCCGATTAGTGTTTTAGAGGATAACGCTGGTTATGTCTGGGTTAGTTCTGGTATTTGCAATCATCTGGCTCGTACTTTCGCATTTTTCGCATACTTGTGGGCCAGATCCTGGGCTTCTTCTGGTTTGTGTCACGTAGTAATGCGGTACCACACCCAAACAGTCAATTAAACCTGGTTGCGATAAATATTTTAGAGGATAACGCCGGTTATGTCTCGGTTAGGTCTGGGATTTGCCCTCATCTGGCTCGTACTTTCGCATTTTTCGCATACTTGTTGGCCAGATCCTGGGCTTTTTCTGGTTTGGATCACGTAATAATGTGGTACCACACTGAGACAGTCAATTAAACCTGGTTGCGATTAATATTTTAGAGGATAACGCTGGTTATGTCTCGGTAAGGTCTGGGATTTGCCCTCATCTGGCTCGTACTTTCGCACTATTTCGCATACTTGTTGGCCAGATCCTGGGCTTTTTCTGGTTTGTAACACGTAGTAATGTGGTACCACACTGAAACAGTCAATTAAACCTGGTTGCGAATAATACTTTAGAGGATAACGCCGGTTATGTCTCGGTTAGGTCTGGGATTTGCCCTCATCTGGCTCGTACTTTCGCACTATTTCGCATACTTGTTGGCCAGATCCTGGGCTTTTTCTGGTTTGTATCACGTAGTAATGTGGTACCACAATGAAACAGTCAATAGAAGCTGGTTCCGAATAGTAGTTTAGAGGATAACGCTGGTTATGTCTCGGTTAGTTCTGGGATTTGCCCTCATCTGGCTCGAACTTTTGCATTTTTCGCATACTTGTTGGCCAGATCCTAGGCTTCTTCTGGTTTGGATCACGTAGTAATGTGGGACCACACTGAAACAGTCAATTGAACCTGGTTGCGATTAATATTTTAGAGGATAACTCCGGTTATTTCTCGGTTAGGTCTGGGATTTGCCCTCATCTGTCTCGTATGTCCGCAATTTTCGCATACTTATTGGCAAGATCCTGGCCTTTTTCTGGTTTATATCACGTAGTAATGCGGTACTACACTGAAACAGTCAATTAAACCTGGTTGCGATTAATATTTTAGAGGATAACGCTGGTTATTTGTCGGTTAGGTCTGGGATTTGCCCTCATCTGGCCCGTACTTTCGCATTTTTGCATACTTGTTGGCCAGATCCTACGCTTTTTGCTGGTTTGGATCACGTAGTAATGTGGTACCACACTGAAACAGTCAATAAAAGCTGGTTCCGATTAATATTTTAGAGGATATTGCCGGTTATATCTCGGTTAGGTCTGGGATTTGCCCTCATCTGGCTCGTACCTTCGCATTTTTCGCATACCTGTTGGCCAGATCCTGGCCTTTTTCTGGCTTGGAGCAAGTAGTAATGTGGGACCACACCGAAACAGTCAATTAAACCTGGTTGCGATTAATATTTTAGAGGATAACGCCGGTTATGTCTCGGTTAGGTCTGGGATTTGCCCTCATCTGGCTCGTACTTTCGCACTATTTCGCATACTTGTTGGCCAGATCCTGGGCTTTTTCTGGTTTGTATCACGTAGTAATGTGGTACCACTCTGAAACAGTCAATAGAAGCTGGTTCCGAATAGTATTTTAGAGGATAACGCTGGCTATGTCTGGGTTAGTTCTGGTGTTTGCAATCATCTGGCTCATACTTTCGCGTTTTTCGCATATTTGTTGGCCAGATACTGTGTTTTTTCTGGTTTGGATCCCGTAGTAATGGGTTTTCACGCCGAAACAGTCAATTAAACCTGGTTGCGATTAATATTTTAGAGGATAACGCCGGTTATCTCTCGGTTAGGTCTTGGATTTGCCCTCATCTGGCTCGTACTTTCGCATTTTTCGCATACTTGTTGGCCAGATCCTGGGCTTCTTCTGGTTTGGATCCCGTAGTAATGGGGTTCCACGCCGAAACAGTCAATTAAACCTGGTTGCGATTAATATTTTAGAGGATAACGCCGGTTATCTCTCGGTTAGGTCTGGGATTGGCCCTCATCTGGCTCGTACTTTCGCACTATTTCGCGTACTTGTTGGCCAGATCCTGGGCTTTTTCTGGTTTGTATCACGTAGTAATGTGGTACCACACTGAAACAGTCAACAGAAGCTGGTTCCGAATAGTATTTTAGGATGACGCAGGTTACGTCTGGGTTAGTTCTGGTATTTACAATCATCTGGCTCATACTTTCGCGTTTTTCGCGTACTTGTTGGCCAGATCATGGGTTTTTTCTGGTTTGGATCCCGTAGTAATGAGGTTCCACACCGAAACAGTCAATTAAACCTGGTTGCGATTAATATTTTAGAGGATAACGCCGGTTATGTCTCGGTTAGGTCTGGGATTTTCACTCATCTGGATCGTAATTTCGCATTTTTCGCATACTTGTTGGCCAGATCCAGGCCTTTTTCAGGCTTGGACCACGTAGTAATGTGGCACCACACTGAAACAGTCAATAAAAGCTGGTTCCGATTAGTGTTTTAGAGGATAACGCTGGTTATGTCTGGGTTAGTTCTGGTATTTGCAATCATCTGGCTCGTACTTTCGCATTTTTCGCATACTTGTGGGCCAGATCCTGGGCTTCTTCTGGTTTGTGTCACGTAGTAATGCGGTACCACACCCAAACAGTCAATTAAACCTGGTTGCGATAAATATTTTAGAGGATAACGCCGGTTATGTCTCGGTTAGGTCTGGGATTTGCCGTCATCTGTCTCATACTTTCGCGTTTTTCGCATATTTGTTGGCCAGATCCTGGGTTTTTTCTGGTTTGGATCCCGAAGTAATGAGGTTCCACACCCAAACAGTCAATTAAACCTGGTTGCGATAAATATTTTAGAGGATAACGCCGTTTATGTCTCGGTTAGGTCTGGGATTTGCCCTCATCTGGCTCGTACTTTCGCATTTTTCGCATACTTGTTGGCCAGATCCTGGGCTTTTTCTGGTTTGGATCACGTAATAATGTGGTACCACACTGAGACAGTCAATTAAACCTGGTTGCGATTAATATTTTAGAGGATAACGCTGGTTATGTCTCGGTAAGGTCTGGGATTTGCCCTCATCTGGCTCGTACTTTCGCACTATTTCGCATACTTGTTGGCCAGATCCTGGGCTTTTTCTGGTTTGTAACACGTAGTAATGTGGTACCACACTGAAACAGTCAATTAAACCTGGTTGCGAATAATACTTTAGAGGATAACGCCGGTTATGTCTCGGTTAGGTCTGGGATTTGCCCTCATCTGGCTCGTACTTTCGCACTATTTCGCATACTTGTTGGCCAGATCCTGGGCTTTTTCTGGTTTGTATCACGTAGTAATGTGGTACCACAATGAAACAGTCAATAGAAGCTGGTTCCGAATAGTAGTTTAGAGGATAACGCTGGTTATGTCTCGGTTAGTTCTGGGATTTGCCCTCATCTGGCTCGTACTTTTGCATTTTTCGCATACTTGTTGGCCAGATCCTAGGCTTCTTCTGGTTTGGATCACGTAGTAATGTGGGACCACACTGAAACAGTCAATTGAACCTGGTTTCGATTAATATTTTAGAGGATAACTCCGGTTATTTCTCGGTTAGGTCTGGGATTTGCCCTCATCTGTCTCGTATGTCCGCAATTTTCGCATACTTATTGGCAAGATCCTGGCCTTTTTCTGGTTTATATCACGTAGTAATGCGGTACTACACTGAAACAGTCAATTAAACCTGGTTGCGATTAATATTTTAGAGGATAACGCTGGTTATTTGTCGGTTAGGTCTGGGATTTGCCCCCATCTGGCCCGTACTTTCGCATTTTTGCATACTTGTTGACCAGATCCTACGCTTTTTGCTGGTTTGGATCACGTAGTAATGTGGTACCACACTGAAACAGTCAATAAAAGCTGGTTCCGATTAGTGTTTTAGAGGATAACGCTGGTTATGTCTGGGTTAGTTCTGGTATTTGCAATCATCTGTCTCGTATGTCCGCAATTTTCGCATACTTATTGGCCAGATCCTGTGCTTTTTCTGGTTTGGATCACGTAATAATGTGGTACCACACTGAGACAGTCAATTAAACCTGGTTGCGATTAATATTTTAGAGGATAACGCTGGTTATGTCTCGGTAAGGTCTGGGATTTGCCCTCATCTGGCTCGTACTTTCGCACTATTTCGCATACTTGTTGGCCAGATCCTGGGCTTTTTCTGGTTTGTATCACGTAGTAATGTGGTACCACACTGAAACAGTCAATTAAACCTGTTTGCGATTAATATTTTAGAGGATAACGCTGGTTATTTGTCGGTTAGGTCTGGGATTTGCCCTCATCTGGCCCGTACTTTCGCATTTTTGCATACTTGTTGGCCAGATCCTACGCTTTTCGCTGGTTTGGATCACGTAGTAATGTGGTACCACAATGAAACAGTCAATAGAAGCTGGTTCCGAATAGTAGTTTAGAGGATAACGCTGGTTATGTCTCGGTTAGTTCTGGGATTTGCCCTCATCTGGCTCGTACTTTTGCATTTTTCGCATACTTGTTGGCCAGATCCTAGGCTTCTTCTGGTTTGGATCACGTAGTAATGTGGGACCACACTGAAACAGTCAATTGAACCTGGTTTCGATTAATATTTTAGAGGATAACTCCGGTTATTTCTCGGTTAGGTCTGGGATTTGCCCTCATCTGTCTCGTATGTCCGCAATTTTCGCATACTTATTGGCAAGATCCTGGCCTTTTTCTGGTTTATATCACGTAGTAATGCGGTACTATACTGAAACAGTCAATTAAACCTGGTTGCGATAAATATTTTAGAGGATAACGCTGGTTATTTGTCGGTTAGGTCTGGGATTTGCCCACATCTGGCCCGTACTTTCGCATTTTTGCATACTTGTTGACCAGATCCTACGCTTTTTGCTGGTTTGGATCACGTAGTAATGTGGTACCACACTGAAACAGTCAATAAAAGCTGGTTCCGATTAGTGTTTTAGAGGATAACGCTGGTTATGTCTGGGTTAGTTCTGGTATTTGCAATCATCTGGCTCGTACTTTCGCATTTTTCGCATACTTGTGGGCCAGATCCTGGGCTTCTTCTGGTTTGTGTCACGTAGTAATGCGGTACCACACCCAAACAGTCAATTAAACCTGGTTGCGATAAATATTTTAGAGGATAACGCCGGTTATGTCTCGGTTAGGTCTGGGATTTGCCGTCATCTGGCTCATACTTTCGCGTTTTTCGCATATTTGTTGGCCAGATCCTGGGTTTTTTCTGGTTTGAAACCCGAAGTAATGAGGTTCCACACCCAAACAGTCAATTAAACCTGGTTACGATAAATATTTTAGAGGATAACGCCGTTTATGTCTCGGTTAGGTCTGGGATTTGCCCTCATCTGGCTCGTACTTTCGCATTTTTCGCATACTTGTTGGCCAGATCCTGGGCTTTTTCTGGTCTGGATCACGTAATAATGTGGTACCACACTGAAACAGTCAATTAAACCTGGTTGCGATTAATATTTTAGAGGATAACGCTGGTTATGTCTCGGTTAGGTCTGGGATTTGCCCTCATCTGGCTCGTACTTTCGCATTTTTCGCATACTTGTTGGCCAGATCCTGGGCTTTTTCTGGTCTGGATCACGTAATAATGTGGTACCACACTGAAACAGTCAATTAAACCTGGTTGCGATTAATATTTTAGAGGATAACGCTGGTTATGTCTCGGTTAGGTCTGGGATTTGCCCTCATCTGGCTCGTACTTTCGCACTATTTCGCATACTTGTTGGCCAAATCCTGGGCTTTTTCTGGTTTGTATCACGTAGTAATGTGGTACCACACAGAAACAGTCAATTAAACCTGGTTGCGATAAATATTTTAGAGGATAACGCCGTTTATGTCTCGGTTAGGTCTGGGATTTGCCCTCATCTGGCTCGTACTTTCGCACTATTTCGCATACTTGTTGGCCAGATCCTGGGTTTTTTCTGGTTTGTATCACGTAGTAATGTGGTACCACACTGAAACAGTCAATAGAAGCTGGTTCCGAATAGTATTTTAGAGGATAACGCTGGTTATGTCTCGGTTAGTTCTGGGATTTGCCCTCATCTGGCTCGTACTTTTGCATTTTTCGCATACTTGTTGGCCAGATCCTGGGCTTCTTCTGGTTTGGATCACGTAGTAATGTGGGACCACACTGAAACAGTCAATTGAACCTGGTTTCGATTAATATTTTAGAGGATAACTCCGGTTATTTCTCGGTTAGGTCTGGGATTTGCCCACATCTGTCTCGAATGTCCGCAATTTTCGCATACTTATTGGCAAGATCCTGGCCTTTTTCTGGTTTATATCACGTAGTAATGCGGTACTACACTGAAACAGTCAATTAAACCTGTTTGCGATTAATATTTTAGAGGATAACGCTGGTTATTTGTCGGTTAGGTCTGGGATTTGCCCTCATCTGGCCCGTACTTTCGCATTTTTGCATACTTGTTGGCCAGATCCTACGCTTTTCGCTGGTTTGGATCACGTAGTAATGTGGTACCACACTGAAACAGTCAATAAAAGCTGGTTCCGATTAGTGTTTTAGAGGATAACGCTGGTTATGTCTGGGTTAGTTCTGGTATTTGCAATCATCTTGCTCATACTTTCGCTTTTTTCGCATACTTGTTGGCCAGATGCTGGGTTTTTTTCTGGTTTGGATCCCGTAATAATGACGTTCCACACCGAACCGTCAATTAAACCTGGTTCCGATTAATATTTTAGAGGATAACGCTGGTTATGTCTCGGTTAGGTCTGGGATTTGCCCTCATCTGGCCCGTACTTTCGCATTTTTCGCATACTTGTTGGCCAGTTCCTGGGCTTTTTCTGGTTTGGATAACGTAGTAATGTGGTACCACACTGAAACAGTCAGTAAAAGATGGTTGCGATTAATATTTTAGAGGATAACGCTGGTTATGTCTCGGTTAGGTCTGGGATTTGCCCTCATCTGGCCCGTACTTTCGCACTATTTCGCGTACTTGTTGGCCAGATCCTGGGCTTTTTCTGGTTTGTATCACGTAGTAATGTGGGACCACTCCGAAACAGTCAATTAAACCTGGTTGCGATTAATATTTTAGAGGATAACGCCGGTTATGTCTCGGTTAGGTCTGGAATTTGCCCTCATCTGGCTCGTACTTTCGCACTATTTCGCATACTTGTTGGCCAGATCCTGGGCTTTTTCTGGTTTGTATCACGTAGTAATGTGGTACCACTCTGAAACAGTCAATAGAAGCTGGTTCCGAATAGTATTTTAGAGGATAACGCTGGCTATGTCTGGGTTAGTTCTGGTATTTGCAATCATCTGGCTCATACTTTCGCGTTTTTCGCATATTTGTTGGCCAGATACTGTGCTTTTTCTGGTTTGGATCCCGTAGTAATGGGGTTCCACGCCGAAACAGTCAATTAAACCTGGTTGCGATTAATATTTTAGAGGATAACGCCGGTTATCTCTCGGTTAGGTCTGGGATTTGCCCTCATCTGGCTCGAACTTTCGCATTTTTCGCATACTTGTTGGCCAAATCCTGGGCTTCTTCTGGTTTGGATCACGTAGTAATGTGGGACCACTCTGAAACAGTATATTAAACCTGGTTGCGAATAATACTTTAGAGGATAACGCCGGTTATGTCTCGGTTAGGTCTGGGATTGGCCCTCATCTGGCTCGTACTTTCGCACTATTTCGCGTACTTGTTGGCCAGATCCTGGGCTTTTTCTGGTTTGGATCACGTAGTAATGTGGTACCACACTGAAACAGTCAATAACAGCTGGTTCCGATTAGTGTTTTGGAGGATAACGCTGGTTATGTCTGGGTTAGTTCTGGTATTTGCAATCATCTTGCTCATACTTTCGCTTTTTTCGCATACTTGTTGGCCAGATGCTGGGTTTTTTTCTGGTTTGGATCCCGTAATAATGACGTTCCACACCGTAACCGTCAATTAAACCTGGTTCCGATTAATATTTTAGAGGATAACGCTGGTTATGTCTCGGTTAGGTCTGGGATTTGCCCTCATCTGGCCCGTACCTTCGCATTTTTCGCATACTTGTTGGCCAGATCCTGGCCTTTTTCAGGCTTGGACCACGTAGTAATGTGGTACCACACTGCAACAGTCAAATCAACCTGGTTCCGATTAATATTTTAGAGGATAACGCCGGTTATGTCTCGGTTAGGTCTGGGATTTTCACTCATCTGGATCGTAATTTCGCATTTTTCGCATACTCGTTGGCCAGATCCAGGCCTTTTTCAGGCTTGGACCACGTAGTAATGTGGCACCACACTGAAACAGTCAATAAAAGCTGGTTCCGATTAGTGTTTTAGAGGATAACGCTGGTTATGTCTGGGTTAGTTCTGGTATTTGCAATCATCTGGCTCGTACTTTCGCATTTTTCGCATACTTGTTGGCCAGATCCTGGGCTTTTTCTGGTTTGGATCACGTAATAATGTGGTACCACACTGAAACAGTCAATTAAACCTGGTCGCGATTAATATTTTAGAGGATAACGCTGGTTATGTCTCGATTAGGTCTGGGATTTGCCCTCATCTGGCTCGTACTTTCGCACTATTTCGCATACTTATTGGCCAGATCCTGGGCTTTTTCTGGTTTGTATCACGGAGTAATGTGGTACCACACTGAAACAGTCAATTAAACCTGGTTGCGAATAATACTTTAGAGGATAACGCCGGTTATGTCTCGGTTAGGTCTGGGATTTGCCCTCATCTGGCTCGTACTTTCGCACTATTTCGCATAGTTGTTGGCCAGATCCTGGGCTTTTTCTGGTTTGTATCACGTAGTAATGTGGTACCACACTGAAACAGTCAATTAAACCTGGTTGCGAATAATACTTTAGAGGATAACGCCGGTTATGTCTCGGTTAGGTCTGGGATTTGCCCTCATCTGGCTCGTACTTTCGCACTATTTCGCATACTTGTTGGCCAGATCCAACACGCTTTTTGCTGGTTTGGATCACGTAGTAATGTGGTACCACACTGAAACAGTCAGTAAAAGCTGGTTCCGATTTTTGTTTTAGAGGATAACGCTGGTTATGTCTGGGTTTGTTCTGGTATTTGCCATCATCTTGCTCATACTTTCGCTTTTTTCGCATACTTGTTGGCCAGGTGCTGGGTTTTTTCTGGTTTGGATCCCGCAATAATGACGTTCCACACCGAAACAGTCAATTAAACCTGGTTTCGATTAATATTTTAGAGGATACTGCCGGTTATATCTCGGTTAGGTCTGGGATTTGCCCTCATCTGGCTCGTACCTTCGCATTTTTCGCATACCTGTTGGCCAGATCCTGGGTTTTTCTGGTTTGGATCCCGTAATAATGACATTCCACACCGAAACGGTCAATTAAACCTGGTTTCGATTAATATTTTAGAGGATACTGCGGGTTATATCTCGGTTAGGTCTGGGATTTGCCCTTATCTGGCCCGTACTTCGCATTTTTCGCATACTCGAATGGCCAGACCCTGTGTTTTTCTATTGTTAGGATCACGTAGTAATGTGGTACCACACTGAGACAGTCAATAAAAGCTGGTTCCGATTAGTATTTTAGACGATAACGCTGGTTATGACTGGGTTAGTTCTGGTATTTGCAATCATCTGGCTCATACTTTCGCGTTTCTCGCATACTTGTTGGCAAGATCCTGGGCTTCATCTGGTTTGGATCCCGTAGTAATGGGGTTCCACGCCGAAACAGTCAATTAAACCTGGTTGCGATTAATATTTTAGAGGATAACGCCGGTTATCTCTCGGTTAGGTCTGGGATTTGCCCTCATCTGGCTCGTACTTTCGCCTTTTTCGCATACTGGTTGGCCAGATCCTGGGCTTCTTCTGGTTTGGACCACGTAGTAATGTGGGACCACACTGAAACAGTCAATTAAACCTGGTTTCGATTAATATTTTAGAGGATAACTCCGGTTATTTCTCGGTTAGGTCTGGGATTTGCCCTCATCTGTCTCGTATGTCCGCAATTTTCGCATACTTATTGGCAAGATCCTGGCCTTTTTCTGGTTTATATCACGTAGTAATGCGGTACTACACTGAAACAGTCAATTAAACCTGGTTGCGATTAATATTTTAGAGGATAACGCTGGTTATTTGTCGGTTAGGTCTGGGATTTGCCCTCATCTGGCCCGTACTTTCGCATTTTTGCATACTTGTTGGCCAGATCCTAGGCTTTTTGCTGGTTTGGATCACGTAGTAATGTGGTACCACACTGGAACAGTCAATAAAAGCTGGTTCCGATTAGTGTTTTAGAGGATAACGCTGGTTATGTCTGGGTTAGTTCTGGTATTTGCAATCATCTTGCTCATACTTTCGCTTTTTTCGCATACTTGTTGGCCAGATCCTGGCCTTTTTCATGCTTGGACCACGTAGTAATGTGGTACCAAACTGCAACAGTCAAATCAACCTGGTTCCAATTAATATTTTAGAGGATAACGCCGGCTATGTCTGGGATAGGTCTGGTATTTGCCCTCATTTTGCTCGTACTTTCGCATTTTTCGCTTACTTGTTGGCCAGATTCTGGCCTTTTTCTGCTTTGTATCACGTAGTAATGTGGTACCACACTGTCACAGTCAATAGAAGCTGGTTCCGAATAGTATTTTAGAGGATGACGCAGGTTACGTCTGGGTTAGTTCTGGTATTTACAATCATCTGGCTCATACTTTCGCGTTTTTCGCATACTTGTCGGCCAGATCATGGGTTTTTTCTGGTTTGGATCCCGTAGTAATGAGGTTCCACACCCAAACAGTCAATTAAACCTGGTTGCGATTAATATTTTAGAGGATAACGCCGGTTATGTCTCGGTTAGGTCTGGGATTTTCACTCATCTGGATCGTAATTTCGCATTTTTCGCATACTTGTTGGCCAGATCCAGGCCTTTTTCAGGCTTCGACCACGTAGTAATGTGGTACCACACTGAAACAGTCAATAAAAGCTGGTTCCGATTATTGTTTTAGAGGATAACGCTGGTTATGTCAGGGTTAGTTCTGGTATTTGCAATCATCTGGCTCGTACTTTCGCATTTTTCGCATACTTGTGGGCCAGATCCTGGGCTTCTTCTGGTTTGTGTCACGTAGTAATGCGGTACCACACCCAAACAGTCAATTAAACCTGGTTGCGATAAATATTTTAGAGGATAACGCCGGTTATGTCTCGGTTAGGTCTGGGATTTGCCCTCATCTGGCTCGTACTTTCGCATTTTTCGCATACTTGTTGGCCAGATCCTGGGCTTTTTCTGGTTTGGATCACGTAATAATGTGGTACCACACTGAAACAGTCAATTAAACCTGGTTGCGATTAATAGTTTAGAGGATAACGCCGGTTATGTCTCGATTAGGTCTGGGATTTGCCCTCATCTGGCTCGTACTTTCGCATTTTTCGCATACTTGAATGGCCAGATCCTGTGTTTTTCTATTGTTAGGATCACATAGTAATGTGGTACCACACTGAAACAGTCAATTAAACCTGGTTGCGATTAAAATTTTAGAGGATAACGCAGGTTATGTCTCGGTTAGGTCTGGGATTTGCCCTCATCTGGCCCGTACTTTCGCATTTTTCGCATACTTTAATGGCCAGATCCTGGGTTTTTTTATTGTTAGGATCACGTAGTAATGTCGTACCACACTGAGACAGTCAATAAAAGCTGGTTCCGATTAGTATTTTAGACGATAACGCTGGTTATGTCTGGGTTAGTTCTGGTATTTGCAATCATCTGGCTCATACTTTCGCGTTTCTCGCATACTTGTTGGCAAGATCCTGGGCTTCATCTGGTTTGGATCACGTAGTAATGTGGGACCGCTCCGAAACAGTCAATTAAACCTGGTTGCGATTAATATTTTAGAGGATAACGCCGGTTATGTCTCGGTTAGGTCTGGGATTTGCCCTCGTCTGGCTCGTACTTTCGCACAATTTCGCATACTTTAATGGCCAGATCCTGGGTTTTTTTATTGTTAGGATCACGTAGTAATGTCGTACCACACTGAGACAGTCAATAAAAGCTGGTTCCGATTAGTATTTTAGACGATAACGCTGGTTATGTCTGGGTTAGTTCTGGTATTTGCAATCATCTGGCTCGTACTTTCGCATTTTTCGCATACTTGTGGGCCAGATCCTGGGCTTCTTCTGGTTTGTGTCACGTAATAATGTGGTACCACACTGAAACAGTCAATAGAAGCTGGTTCCGATTAGTATTTTAGATGATAACGCAGGCTATGTCTCGGTTAGGTGTGGGATTTGCCCTCATCTGGCCCGTACTTTCGCATTTTTCGTATACTTGTTGGCCAGATCCTATGTTTTTTGCTGGTTTGGATCACGTAGTAATGTGGTACCACACTGAAACAGTCAATAAAAGCTGGTTCCGATTAGTATTTTAGAGGATAACGCAGACTATGTCTCGGTTAGCTCTGAGAATTGCCCTCATTTGGCTCGTACTTTCGTAGTTTTCTCATACTTATTGGGCAGCTACTGGGCTTTTTTCTGGTTAGGATCACGTATTAATGTGGTGCCGCACTGAGATGGTCAATTCAACCTGGATTCTATCAATATTTTAGAGGATAACGCCGGTTAGGTCTGAGTTAGGTCTGGTATTTGCCCTCATCTGGCTCGTACTTCCGCATTTTTCGCATACCTGTTGGCCAGATCCTGGGCTTTTTCTGGTTTGGATCACGCAGTAATGTGGTACCACACTGAAACAGTCAATGAAGGCTGGTTCCGATTAGTATTTTAGAGGATAACGCAGGTTATGTCTCGGTTAGCTCTGGGAATTGCCCTCATTTGGCTCGTACTTTCGTATTTTTCTCATACTTGTTGGGCAGATCCTGGGCTTTTTGCAGGTTTGGATCACGTAGTAATGTGGTACCACACTGAAACAGTCAATAGAAGCTGGTTCCGATTAGTATTTTAGATGATAACGCAGGCTATGTCTCGGTTAGGTCTGGTATTTGCCCTCATCTGGCTCATACTTTCGCGTTTTTCGCATACTTGTTGGCCAGATCATGGGTTTTTTCTGGTTTGGATCCCGTAGTAATGGGGTTCCACACCGAAACAGTCAATTAAACCTGGTTGCGATTAATATTTTAGAGGATAACGCCGGTTATCTCTCTGTTAGGTCTGGGATTTGCCCTCATCTGGCTCGTACTTTCGCATTTTTCGCATACTTGTTGGCCAGATCCTGGGCTTCTTCTGGTTTGGATCACGTAGTAATGTGGGACCACTCTGAAACAGTAAATTAAACCTGGTTGCGAATGATACTTTAGAGGATAACGCCGGTTATGTCTCGGTTAGGTCTGGGATTTGCCCCCATCTGGCTCGTACTTTCGCACTATTTCGCATACTTGATGGCCAGATCCTGGGTTTTTTCTGGTTTGTATCACGTAGTAATGTGGTACCACACTGAAGCAGTCAATTAAACCTGGTTTCGATTAATATTTTAGAGGATAACTCCGGTTATTTCTCGGTTAGGTCTGGGATTTGCCCTCATCTGGCTCGTACTTTCGCATTTTTCGCATACTAGAATGGCCAGATCTTGGGTTTTTTTATTGTTAGGATCACGTAGTAATGTCGTACCACACTGAGACAGTCAATAAAAGCTGGTTCCGATTAGTATTTTAGGCGATAACGCTGGTTATGTCTGGGTTAGTTCTGGTATTTGCAATCATCTGGCTCATACTTTCGCGTTTCTCGCATACTTGTTGGCCAGATCCTGGCCTTTTTCTGGCTTGGGCCAAGTAGTAATGTGGGACCACACTGAAACAGTCAATTAAACCTGGTTGCGGTTAATATTTTAGAGGATAGCGCCGGTTATGTCTCGGTTAGGTCTGGGATTTGCCCTCATCTGGCTCGTACTTCCGCATTTTTCGCATACTTGTTGGCCAGATCCTGGGCTTTTTCTGGTTTGTATCACGTAGTAATGTGGTACCACTCTGAAACAGTCAATAGAAGCTGGTTCCGAATAGTATTTAAGAGGATAACGCTGGCTATGTCTGGGTTAGTTCTGGTATTTGCAATCATCTGGCTCATACTTTCGCGTTTTTCGCATATTTGTTGGCCAGATACTGTGTTTTTTCTGGTTTGGATCCCGTAGTAATGCGGTTCCACACCGAAACAGTCAATTAAACCTGGTTGCGATTAATATTTTAGAGGATAACGCTGGTTATTTGTCGGTTAGGTCTGGGATTTGCCCTCATCTGGCCCGTACTTTCGCATTTTTGCATACTTGTTGGCCAGATCCTAGGCTTTTTGCTGGTTTGGATCACGTAGTAATGTGGTACCACACTGAAACAGTCAATAAAAGCTGGTTTCGATTAATATTTTAGAGGATACTGCCGGTTATATCTCGGTTAGGTCTGGGATTTGCCCTTATGTGGCCCGTACTTTCGCATTTTTTGCATACTTGAATGGCCAGACCCTGTGTGTTTCTATTGTTAGGATCACGTAGTAATGTGGTACCACACTGGAACAGTCAATAGAAGCTGGTTCCGAATAGTATTTTAGAGGATAACGCTGGTTATGTCTCGGTTAGTTCTGGGATTTGCCCTCATCTGGCTCGTACTTTCGCATTTTTCGCATACTTGTTGGCCAGATCCTGGGCTTCTTCTGGTTTGGATCACGCAGTAATGTGGGACCACACTGAAGCAGTCAATTAAACCTGGTTTCGATTAATATTTTAGAGGATAACTCCGGTTATTTCTCGGTTAGTTCTGGTATTTGCAATCATCTTGCTCATACTTTCGCTTTTTTCGCATACTTGTTGTCCAGATGCTGGGTTTTTTTCTGGTTTGGATCCCGTAATAATGACTTTCCACACCGAAACAGCCAATTAAAACCTGGTTTCGATTAATATTTTAGAGGATAACGCCGGTTATATCTCGGTAAGGTCTGGGATTTGCCCTCATCTGGCTCGTACCTTCGCATTTTTCGCATACTTGTTGGCCAGACCCCGGCCTTTTTCTGGTTTGTATCACGCAGTAATGTGGTACCACATTGAAACAGTCAATAGAAGCTGGTTCCGAATAGTATTTTAGGGGATAACGCTGGCTATGTCTGGGTTAGTTCTGGTTTTTGCAATCATCTGGCTCATCCTTTCGCGTTTTTCCCCCATATTTGTTGACCAGATCCTGGGTTTTTTCTGGTTTGGATCCCGTAGTAATGAGGTTCCACACCGAAACAGTCAATTAAACCAGGTTGCGATTCATATTTTAGAGGATAACGCAGGTTATGTGTCGGTTAGGTCTGGGATTTGCCCTCATCTGGCTCGTGCCTTCGCATTTTTCGAATACTTGTTGGCCAGATCCTGGCCTTATTCTGGTTTGTATCACGTAGTAATGTGGTACCAAACTGAAACGGTCAATAGAAGCTGGTTCCGAATAGTATTTTAGAGGATAACGCTGGTTATGTCTGGGTTCGTTCTGGTATTTGCAATCATCTGGTTCATACTTTCGCGTTTTTCGCATGTTTGTTGGCCATATCCTGGGTTTTTTCTGGTTTGGATTCCGTGGTAATGAGGTGCCACACCGAAACAGTCAAATCAACCTGGTTGAGATTAATATTTTAGAGGCTAACGCCGGTTATGTCTCGGTTGGGTCTGGGATTTGCCCTCATCTGGCTCGTGATTTCGTATTTTTCGCATACTTGTTGGCCAGATCCTGGGCATTTTCTGGTTTGAATCACGTAGTAATGTGGTACCACACTGAAACAGTCAGTAGAAGCTGGTTCCGAATAGTATTTTAGAGGATAACGCTAGTTATGTCTGGGTTAGGTCTGGTATTTGCAATCTTCTGGCCCATACTTTCGCGTGTTTCGCATATTTGTTGGCCAGATCCTGGGTTATTTCTGGCTTCGATCCCGTAGTAATGAGGTTCCACACCGAAAGAGTCAATTAAACCTGGTTGCGATTAATATTTTAGAGGATAACGCCGTTTATGTCTGGGTTAGGTCTGGTATTTGCCCTCATCTGGCTCGTACCTTCGCATTTTTCGCATACTTGTAGGCCAGATCCTGGCCTTTTTCTGGCTAGGACCAAGTAGTAATGTGGGACCACACTGAAACAGTCAATGAAACCTTGTTCCGGTTAATGTTTTAGAGGATAACGCCGGTTATGTCTGGGTTATGTCTGGTATTTACCCTCATCTGGCTCGTACTTTCGCATTTTTCGCATACTTGTTGGACAGACACTGGGCTTTTCCTGGTTTGGTTCAGGTAGTAATGTGGTACCACACTGAAACAGTCAATAAATGCTGGTTCCGAATACTATTTTAGAGGATAACGCCGGTTATGTCTCGGTAATGTCTGGGATTTTCCCTCATCTCGCTCGTACTTTCGTATTTTTCGAATACTTGTTGGCCATGTCCTGGGCTTTTTCTGGTTTGGATCACGTAGTAATGTGGTACCACACTGAAACAGTCAATGAAAGCTGGTTCCGAATACTATTTTACAGGATAACGCCGGTTATGTCTGGATTAGGTCTGGTATTTGCCCTCAACTGGCTCGTAACTCCGCATTTTTCGCATACTTGCTGTCCGGATCTTGGGTTTTTCGTGGCTTGGATCACGTAGTAATGTGCTACCACACTGATACAGTCAATAAAAGCTGGTTCCGAATACTATTTTAGAGGATAACGCCGGTTATGTCTGGGAAAGTTCTGGGATTTGCCCTCATCTGGCTGGTACTTTCGCATTTTTTGCATACTTGTTGGCCAGACCCTGGGCTTTTTCTACCTTGGATCATGTAGTAATATCGTACCACACTGAAACAGTCAATAAAAGCTGGTTCCGATTAATATTTTAGTGGAGAACGCCGGTTATGCCTGGGTTAGGTCTGGTATTTGCCATCATCTAGCACATTCTTTCGCATTTTTCGCATACTTGCTGGAAAGATCTTGGGTTTTTGGTGGTTTGGATCACGTAGTAATGTGGTACCACACTGAAACAGTCAATAAAAGCTGGTTCCGATTAATGTTTTATAGGATAATGCCGGTTATGTCTGGGTTAGGTCTGGTTTTTGCCCTCATCTGGCTGGTACTTTCGCATTTTTCGCATACTTGTTGGCCAGACCCTGGGCTTTTTCTGGTTTGGATCACGTAGTAATGTGGTGCCACACTGAAACAGTCAACTAATCCTGGTTGCGATTAATATTTTAGAGGATAACGCCGGTTATGTCTGGGTTAGGTCTGGTATTTGCCCTCATCTGGCTGGTACTTTCGCATTTTTGCATACTTGTTTGCCAGATCCTGGCCTTTTTCTGGCTTGGACCACGTAGTAATGTGGTACCACACTGAAACAGTCAATTAATCCTGGTTCCCATTAGTATTTTAGAGGATAAGGCTGGTTTTCTGGGTTAGTTCTCGTATTTGCCTTCATCTGTCTCGTACTTTCGCATTTTTCGCATACTTGCTGTCCAGATCTTGGGTTCTTTGTGGCTTGGTTCACGTAGTAATGTGGTACCACACTGAAACAGTCAATTAATCCTGGTTGCGATTAATATTTTAGAGGATAACGCCGGTTATGTCTGGGTTAGGTCTGGTATTTGCCCTCATATGTCTCGTACTTTCTCATTTTTCGCATACTTGTTGGCCAGATCCTGGGCTTTTTCTGGTTTGGATAACGTAGTAATGCGGTACCACACTGAAACAGTCAATGGAAGCTGGTTCCGATTAGTATTTTAGATGATAACGCTGGTTATGTCTGGGTTAGTTCTGGTATTTGCCTTCATCTGGCTCGTACTTTCGCATTTTTCGCATACTTGTTGGCCAGCTCCTGGCCTTTTTCTGGCTTGGACCACGTAGTAATGTGGTACCACACTGAAACAGTCAATTAAACCTGGTTGCGATTAATATTTTAGAGGATAACGCCGGTTATGTCTGGGTAAGTTCTGGGATTTGCCCTCATCTGTCTCGTACTTTCGCATTTTTCGCATACTTGTTGTCGAGCTCCTGGCCTTTTTCTGGCTTGGACCACGTAGTAATGTGGTACCACACTGAAACAGTCAATTAATCTTGGTTCCGATTAGTATTTTAGAGGATAAGGCTGGTTATGTCTGGGTTAGTTCTGGTATTTGCCCTCATCTGGCTCGTACTTTCGCATTTTTCGCATACTTGTTGGCCAGATCCTGGCCTTTTTCTGGCTTGGACCACGTAGTAATGTGGTACCACACTGAAACAGTCAATGAAAGCTGGATCCGATTATCATTTTAGAGGATAACGCCGGTTATGCCTGGGTTAGGTCTGGGATTTGCCCTCATCTGGCTCGTACTTTCGAATTTTTCGCATACTTGTTGGCCAGACCCTTGGCTTTTTCTGGTTTGGATCACTTAGTAATGTGGTACCACACTGAAACAGTCAATAAAAGCTGGTGCCGATTAATATTTTAGTGGAGAACGCCGGTTATGCCTGTGTTAGGTCTGATATTAGCCCTCATCTGGCTCGTATTATCGCATTTTTCGCATACTTGTTGGCCAGATCCTGCTCGTATTCTGGCTTGGACCAAGTAGTAATGTGGGACCACACTGAAACAGTCAATTACACCTGGTTACGATTAATATTTTAGAGGATAACGCCGGTTATGTCTCGCTTAGCTCCGGGATTTGCCCTCCACATGTCTCGTACTTTCGCATTTTTCGCATACTTGTTCGCCAGATCCTGGCCTTTTTCTGGTTTGGATCACGTAGTAATGCGGTACCACACCGAAACAGTCAATTAAACCTGGTTGCGATTACTATTTTAGAGGATAACGACGGTTATGTCTGGGTAAGTTCTGGGATTTGCCCTCATCTGGCTGGTACTTTCGCATTTTTGCATACTTGTTTGCCAGATCCTGGCCTTTTTCTGGCTTGGACCACGTAGTAATGTGGTACCACACTGAAACAGTCAATTAATCCTGGTTGCGATTAATATTTTAGAGGATAACGCCGGTTATGTCTGGGTTAGGTCTGGTATTTGCCCTCATATGTCTCGTACTTTCTCATTTTTCGCATACTTGTTGGCCAGATCCTGGGCTTTTTCTGGTTTGGATAAAGTAGTAATGCGGTACCACACTGAAACAGTCAATGAAAGCTGGTTCCGATTAGTATTTTAGATGATAACGCTGGTTATGTCTGGGTTAGTTCTGGTATTTGCCTTCATCTGGCTCGTACTTTCGCATTTTTCGCATACTTGTTGGCTAGCTCCTGGCCTTTTTCTGGCTTGGACCACGTAGTAATGTGGTACCACACTGAAACAGTCAATGAAACCTGGTTGCGATTAATATTTTAGAGGATAACGCCGGTTATGTCTGGGTAAGTTCTGGGATTTGCCCTCATCTGGCTCGTACTTTCGCATTTTTCGCATACTTGTTGTCGAGCTCCTGGCCTTTTTCTGGCTTGGACCACGTAGTAATGTGGTACCACACTGAAACAGTCAATTAATCCTGGTTCCGATTAGTATTTTAGAGGATAAGGCTGGTTTTCTGGGTTAGTTCTGGGATTTACCCTCATCTGGCTCGTACTTTCGCATTTTTCGCATACTTGTTGGCCAGACCCTTGGCTTTTTCTGGTTTGGATCACTTAGTAATGTGGTACCACACTGAAACAGTCAATAAAAGCTGGTGCCGATTAATATTTTAGTGGAGAACGCCGGTTATGCCTGTGTTAGGTCTGATATTAGCCCTCATCTGGCTCGTATTATCGCATTTTTCGCATACTTGTTGGCCAGATCCTGCTCGTATTCTGGCTTGGACCAAGTAGTAATGTGGGACCACACTGAAACAGTCAATTACACCTGGTTACGATTAATATTTTAGAGGATAACGCCGGTTATGTCTCGCTTAGCTCCGGGATTTGCCCTCCACATGTCTCGTACTTTCGCATTTTTCGCATACTTGTTCGCCAGATCCTGGCCTTTTTCTGGTTTGGATCACGTAGTAATGCGGTACCACACCGAAACAGTCAATTAAACCTGGTTGCGATTACTATTTTAGAGGATAACGACGGTTATGTCTGGGTAAGTTCTGGGATTTGCCCTCATCTGGCTGGTACTTTCGCATTTTTGCATACTTGTTTGCCAGATCCTGGCCTTTTTCTGGCTTGGACCACGTAGTAATGTGGTACCACACTGAAACAGTCAATTAATCCTGGTTGCGATTAATATTTTAGAGGATAACGCCGGTTATGTCTGGGTTAGGTCTGGTATTTGCCCTCATATGTCTCGTACTTTCTCATTTTTCGCATACTTGTTGGCCAGATCCTGGGCTTTTTCTGGTTTGGATAAAGTAGTAATGCGGTACCACACTGAAACAGTCAATGAAAGCTGGTTCCGATTAGTATTTTAGATGATAACGCTGGTTATGTCTGGGTTAGTTCTGGTATTTGCCTTCATCTGGCTCGTACTTTCGCATTTTTCGCATACTTGTTGGCTAGCTCCTGGCCTTTTTCTGGCTTGGACCACGTAGTAATGTGGTACCACACTGAAACAGTCAATGAAACCTGGTTGCGATTAATATTTTAGAGGATAACGCCGGTTATGTCTGGGTAAGTTCTGGGATTTGCCCTCATCTGGCTCGTACTTTCGCATTTTTCGCATACTTGTTGTCGAGCTCCTGGCCTTTTTCTGGCTTGGACCACGTAGTAATGTGGTACCACACTGAAACAGTCAATTAATCCTGGTTCCGATTAGTATTTTAGAGGATAAGGCTGGTTTTCTGGGTTAGTTCTGGGATTTACCCTCATCTGGCTCGTACTTTCGCATTTTTCGCATACTTGTTGTCGAGTTCCTGGCCTTTTTCTGGCTTGGACCACGTAGTAATGTGGTACCACACTGAAACAGTCAATTAATCCTGGTTCCGATTAGTATTTTAGAGGATAAGGCTGGTTATGTCTGGGTTAGTTCTGGTATTTGCCCTCATCTGGCTCGTACTTTCGCATTTTTCGTATACTTGCTGTCCATATCTTGCGTTTTTTGTGGCTTGGATCACGTAGTAATGTGGTACCACACTGAAACAGTCAATGAAAGCTGGTTCCGATTAGTATTTTAGAGGATAAGGCTGGTTATGTCTGGGTTAGTTCTGGTATTTGCCCTCATCTGGCTCGTACTTTCGCATTTTTCGCATACTTGCTGTCCAGATCTTGGGTTTTTTGTGGCTTGGATCACGTAGTAATGTGGTACCACACTGAGACAGTCAATTAATCCTGGTTGCGATTAATATTTTAGAGGATAACGCCGCTTATGTCTGGCTAAGTTCTGGGATTTGCACTCATCTGGCTCGTATTTTCGCATTTTTCGCATACTTGTTTGCCAGATCCTGGCCTTTTGATGGCTTGGACCACGTAGTAATGTGGTACCACACTGAAACATTCAATTAATCCAGGTTGCGATTAATATTTTAGAGGATAACGCCGGTTATGTCTGGGTTAGGTCTGGTATTTGCCCTCATCAGTCTCGTACTTTCGCATTTTTCGCATACTTGCTGGCCAGACCCTGGGATTTTTCTGGTTTGGATCACGTAGTAATGTGGTACCACACTGAAACAGTCAATTAATCCTGGTTCCGATTAATATTTTAGAGGATAACGACGGTTATGTCTGGGTAAGTTCTGGGATTTGCCCTCATCTGGCTGGTACTTTCGCATTTTTGCATACTTGTTTGCCAGATCCTGGCCTTTTGATGGCTTGGACCACGTAGTAATGTGGTACCACACTGAAACATTCAATTAATCCAGGTTGCGATTAATATTTTAGAGGATAACGCCGGTTATGTCTGGGTTAGGTTCTGGTATTTGCCCTCATATGTCTCGTACTTTCTCATTTTTCGCATACTTGTTGGCCAGATCCTGGGCTTTTTCTGGTTTGGATAACGTAGTAATGCGGTACCACACTGAAACAGTCAATGAAAGCTGGTTCCGATTAGTATTTTAGATGATAACGCTGGTTATGTCTGGGTTAGTTCTGGTATTTGCCTTCATCTGGCTCGTACTTTCGCATTTTTCGCATACTTGTTGGCCAGCTCCTGGCCTTTTTCTGGCTTGGACCACGTAGTAATGTGGTACCACACTGAAACAGTCAATTAAACCTGGTTGCGATTAATATTTTAGAGGATAACGCCGGTTATGTCTGGGTAAGTTCTGGGATTTGCCCTCATCTGTCTCGTACTTTCGCATTTTTCGCATACTTGTTGTCGAGCTCCTGGCCTTTTTCTGGCTTGGACCACGTAGTAATGTGGTACCACACTGAAACAGTCAATTAATCTTGGTTCCGATTAGTATTTTAGAGGATAAGGCTGGTTATGTCTGGGTTAGTTCTGGTATTTGCCCTCATCTGGCTCGTACTTTCGCATTTTTCGCATACTTGTTGGCCAGATCCTGGCCTTTTTCTGGCTTGGACCACGTAGTAATGTGGTACCACACTGAAACAGTCAATGAAAGCTGGATCCGATTATCATTTTAGAGGATAACGCCGGTTATGCCTGGGTTAGGTCTGGGATTTGCCCTCATCTGGCTCGTACTTTCGAATTTTTCGCATACTTGTTGGCCAGACCCTTGGCTTTTTCTGGTTTGGATCACTTAGTAATGTGGTACCACACTGAAACAGTCAATAAAAGCTGGTGCCGATTAATATTTTAGTGGAGAACGCCGGTTATGCCTGTGTTAGGTCTGATATTAGCCCTCATCTGGCTCGTATTATCGCATTTTTCGCATACTTGTTGACCAGATCCTGCTCGTATTCTGGCTTGGACCAAGTAGTAATGTGGGACCACACTGAAACAGTCAATTACACCTGGTTACGATTAATATTTTAGAGGATAACGCCGGTTATGTCTCGCTTAGCTCCGGGATTTGCCCTCCACATGTCTCGTACTTTCGCATTTTTCGCATACTTGTTCGCCAGATCCTGGCCTTTTTCTGGTTTGGATCACGTAGTAATGCGGTACCACACCGAAACAGTCAATTAAACCTGGTTGCGATTACTATTTTAGAGGATAACGACGGTTATGTCTGGGTAAGTTCTGGGATTTGCCCTCATCTGGCTGGTACTTTCGCATTTTTGCATACTTGTTTGCCAGATCCTGGCCTTTTTCTGGCTTGGACCACGTAGTAATGTGGTACCACACTGAAACAGTCAATTAATCCTGGTTGCGATTAATATTTTAGAGGATAACGCCGGTTATGTCTGGGTTAGGTCTGGTATTTGCCCTCATATGTCTCGTACTTTCTCATTTTTCGCATACTTGTTGGCCAGATCCTGGGCTTTTTCTGGTTTGGATAAAGTAGTAATGCGGTACCACACTGAAACAGTCAATGAAAGCTGGTTCCGATTAGTATTTTAGATGATAACGCTGGTTATGTCTGGGTTAGTTCTGGTATTTGCCTTCATCTGGCTCGTACTTTCGCATTTTTCGCATACTTGTTGGCTAGCTCCTGGCCTTTTTCTGGCTTGGACCACGTAGTAATGTGGTACCACACTGAAACAGTCAATGAAACCTGGTTGCGATTAATATTTTAGAGGATAACGCCGGTTATGTCTGGGTAAGTTCTGGGATTTGCCCTCATCTGGCTCGTACTTTCGCATTTTTCGCATACTTGTTGGCCAGACCCTTGGCTTTTTCTGGTTTGGATCACTTAGTAATGTGGTACCACACTGAAACAGTCAATAAAAGCTGGTGCCGATTAATATTTTAGTGGAGAACGCCGGTTATGCCTGTGTTAGGTCTGATATTAGCCCTCATCTGGCTCGTATTATCGCATTTTTCGCATACTTGTTGGCCAGATCCTGCTCGTATTCTGGCTTGGACCAAGTAGTAATGTGGGACCACACTGAAACAGTCAATTACACCTGGTTACGATTAATATTTTAGAGGATAACGCCGGTTATGTCTCGCTTAGCTCCGGGATTTGCCCTCCACATGTCTCGTACTTTCGCATTTTTCGCATACTTGTTCGCCAGATCCTGGCCTTTTTCTGGTTTGGATCACGTAGTAATGCGGTACCACACCGAAACAGTCAATTAAACCTGGTTGCGATTACTATTTTAGAGGATAACGACGGTTATGTCTGGGTAAGTTCTGGGATTTGCCCTCATCTGGCTGGTACTTTCGCATTTTTGCATACTTGTTTGCCAGATCCTGGCCTTTTTCTGGCTTGGACCACGTAGTAATGTGGTACCACACTGAAACAGTCAATTAATCCTGGTTGCGATTAATATTTTAGAGGATAACGCCGGTTATGTCTGGGTTAGGTCTGGTATTTGCCCTCATATGTCTCGTACTTTCGCATTTTTCGCATACTTGTTCGCCAGATCCTGGCCTTTTTCTGGTTTGGATCACGTAGTAATGCGGTACCACACCGAAACAGTCAATTAAACCTGGTTGCGATTACTATTTTAGAGGATAACGCCGGTTATGTCTGGGTAAGTTCTGGGATTTGCCCTCATCTGGCTCGTACTTTCGCATTTTTCGCATACTTGTTGTCGAGCTCCTGGCCTTTTTCTGGCTTGGACCACGTAGTAATGTGGTACCACACTGAAACAGTCAATTAATCCTGGTTCCGATTAGTATTTTAGAGGATAAGGCTGGTTTTCTGGGTTAGTTCTGGGATTTACCCTCATCTGGCTCGTACTTTCGCATTTTTCGCATACTTGTTGTCGAGTTCCTGGCCTTTTTCTGGCTTGGACCACGTAGTAATGTGGTACCACACTGAAACAGTCAATTAATCCTGGTTCCGATTAGTATTTTAGAGGATAAGGCTGGTTATGTCTGGGTTAGTTCTGGTATTTGCCCTCATCTGGCTCGTACTTTCGCATTTTTCGTATACTTGCTGTCCATATCTTGCGTTTTTTGTGGCTTGGATCACGTAGTAATGTGGTACCACACTGAAACAGTCAATGAAAGCTGGTTCCGATTAGTATTTTAGAGGGTAAGGCTGGTTATGTCTGGGTTAGTTCTGGTATTTGCCCTCATCTGGCTCGTACTTTCGCATTTTTCGCATACTTGCTGTCCAGATCTTGGGTTTTTTGTGGCTTGGATCACGTAGTAATGTGGTACCACACTGAGACAGTCAATTAATCCTGGTTGCGATTAATATTTTAGAGGATAACGCCGCTTATGTCTGGCTAAGTTCTGGGATTTGCACTCATCTGGCTCGTATTTTCGCATTTTTCGCATACTTGTTTGCCAGATCCTGGCCTTTTGATGGCTTGGACCACGTAGTAATGTGGTACCACACTGAAACATTCAATTAATCCAGGTTGCGATTAATATTTTAGAGGATAACGCCGGTTATGTCTGGGTTAGGTCTGGTATTTGCCCTCATCAGTCTCGTACTTTCGCATTTTTCGCATACTTGCTGGCCAGACCCTGGGATTTTTCTGGTTTGGATCACGTAGTAATGTGGTACCACACTGAAACAGTCAATTAATCCTGGTTCCGATTAATATTTTAGAGGATAACGACGGTTATGTCTGGGTAAGTTCTGGGATTTGCCCTCATCTGGCTGGTACTTTCGCATTTTTGCATACTTGTTTGCCAGATCCTGGCCTTTTGATGGCTTGGACCACGTAGTAATGTGGTACCACACTGAAACATTCAATTAATCCAGGTTGCGATTAATATTTTAGAGGATAACGCCGGTTATGTCTGGGTTAGGTCTGGTATTTGCCCTCATATGTCTCGTACTTTCTCATTTTTCGCATACTTGTTGGCCAGATCCTGGGCTTTTTCTGGTTTGGATAACGTAGTAATGCGGTACCACACTGAAACAGTCAATGAAAGCTGGTTCCGATTAGTATTTTAAATGATAACGCTGGTTATGTCTGGGTTAGTTCTAGTATTTGCCTTCATCTGGCACGTACTTTCGCATTTTTCGCATACTTGTTGGCCAGCTCCTGGCCTTTTTCTGGCTTGGACCACGTAGGAATGTGGTACCACACTGAAACAGTCAATTAATCCAGGTTGCGATTAATATTTTAGAGGATAACGCCGGTTATGTCTGGGTTAGGTCTGGTATTTGCCCTCATATGTCTCGTACTTTCTCATTTTTCGCATACTTGTTTGCCAGATCCTGGCCTTTTTCTGGCTTGGACCACGTAGTAATGTGGTACCACACTGAAACAGTCAATTAATCCTGGTTCCCATTAGTATTTTAGAGGATAAGGCTGGTTTTCTGGGTTAGTTCTGGTATTTGCCTTCATCTGTCTCGTACTTTCGCATTTTTCGCATACTTGCTGTCCAGATCTTGGGTTTTTTGTGGCTTGGTTCACGTCGTAATGTGGTACCACACTGAAACAGTCAATTAATCCTGGTTGCGATTAGTATTTTAGAGGATAAGGCTGGTTTTCTGGGTTAGTTCTGGTATTTGCCCTCATCTGGCTCGTACTTTCGCATTTTTCGCATACTTGTTGGCCAGATCCTGGCCTTTTTCTGGTTTGGATCACGTAGTAATGCGGTACCACACCGAAACAGTCAATGAAAGCTGGTTCCGATTAGTATTTTAGAGGATAAGGCTGGTTATGTCTGGGTTAATTCTGGTATTTGCCATCATCTGGCTCGTACTTTCGGATTTTTCGTATACTTGCTGTCCATATCTTGCGTTTTTTTGTGGCTTGGATCACGTAGTAATGTGGTACCACACTGAAACAGTCAATGAAAGCTGGTTCCGATTAATATTTTAGTGGAGAACACCGGTTATTCCTGGGTTAGGTCTGGTATTTGCCACCATCTAGCACATTCGATCGCATTTTTCGCATACTTGCTGGAAAGATCTTGGGTTTTTTGTGGTTTGGATCACGTAGTAATGTGGTACCACACAGAAACAGTCAATAAAAGCTGGTTCCGATTAATGTTTTAGAGGATAACGCCGGTTATGTCTGGGTTAGGTCTGGTATTTGCCCTCATCTGGCTCGTACTTTCGCATTTTTCGCATACTTGTTGGCCAGACCCTGGGCTTTTTCTGGTTTGGATCACGTAGTAATGTGGTACCACACTGAAACAGTCAATTAATCCTGGTTGCGATTTATATTTCAGAGGATAACGCCGGTTATGTCTGTGTTAGGTCTGGTATTTGCCCTCATCTGGCTCGTACTTTCGCATTTTTGCATACTTGTTGGCCAGACCCTGGCCTTTTTCTGGTTTGGACCACGTAGTAATGTGGTACCACACTGAAACAGTCAATAAAAGCTGGTTCCGATTAATATTTTAGTGGAGAACACCGGTTTTTCCTGGGTTAGGTCTGCTATTTGCCATCATCTAGCACATACTTTCGCATTCTTCGCATACTTGCTGTCCAGATCTTGGGTTTTTTGTGGCTTGGATCACGCAGTAATGTGGAACCACACAAGAAACAGTCAATTAATCCTGGTTCCGATTAGTATTTTAGAGGATAAGGCTGGTTATGTCTGGGTTAGTTCTGGTATTAGCCCTCATCTGGCTCGAACTTTCGCATTTTTCGCCTACTTGTTTGCCAGATCCGGGCCTTTTTCTGGCTTGGACCACGTAGTAATGAGATACCACACTGAAACAGCCAATTAATCCTGGTTGCGATTAATATTTTAGAGGATAACCCCGGTTATGTCTCGGTTAGGTATGGGATTTGCCCTCATCTGTCTCGTACATTCGCATTTTTCTCATACTTGTTGGACAGATCCTGGCCTTTTTCTGGTTTGTGTCACGTAGTTATACGGTACCGCACCGTAACAGTCTATTAAACCTGGTTGCGATTAATATTTTGGAGGGTAACGCTGGTTATGCTTGGGTTAGTTCTGGTATTTGCAATCATCTGGCACATACTTTCGCATTTTTCGCATAATTGACGGCCAGATCCTGGGCTTTTTCTTGTTTGGCTCACGTAGTAATGTGGTACCACACTGAAACAGTCAATGAAAGCTGGTTCCGATTAGTATTTTAGAGGATAACATTGGTTATGTCTGGGATTGTTCTGGTATTTGCCCTCATCTGCCTGGTACTTTCGTATTTTTCGCATAGTTGTTGGCCAGACCCGGCTTTTTCTGGCTTGGACCACGTAGTAATGTGGTACCACACTGAAACAGTCAATTAATCCTGGTTGCGATTAATATTTTAGAGGATAACGCCGGTTATGTCTGGGTTAGGTCTGGTATTTGCCCTCTTCTGGCTCGTACTTTCGCATTTTTCGCATACTTGTTGGCCAGGTCCTGGGTTTTTTCTGGCTTGGATCATGTAGTAATGTGGTACCACACTGAAACAGTCAATAGAAGCTGGTTCCGAATAGTATTTTAGAGGATAACGCCGGCTATGTCTGGGTTAGGTCTGGTATTTGCCCTCATCTGGCTCGTACTTTCGCATTTTTCGCATACTAGTTGGCCAGATCCTGGCCTTTTTCTGGTTTGGATCACGAAGTAACGCGGTACCACGCCGCAACAGTCAATTAAACCTGGTTGCGATTAATATTTTAGAAGGTAACGCCGGTTATGTCTTGGTTATTTCTTGGTTATGTCTGGGATTTGCCATCATCTCGCTCGTTATTTCGTATTTTTCGCATACTTGCCGGCCAGATCCTGGGCTTTTTCTAGTTTGGATCACGTAGTAATGTGGCACCACACTGAAACAGTCAATAGAAGCTGGTCCCGAATAGTATTTTAGAGGATAACGCTGGTTATGTCTGGGATAGTTCTGGTATTTGCCCTCATCTGCCTGGTACTTTCGCATTTTTCGCATAGTTGTTGGCCAGATCCTGGCTTTTTCTGGCTTGGACCACGTAGTAATGTGGTACCACACTGAAACAGTCAATTAATCCTGGTTGCGATTAATATTTCAGAGGATAACGCCGGTTATGTCTGTGTTAGGTCTGGTATTTGCCCTCATCTGGCTCGTACTTTCGCATTTTTCGCATACTTGTTGGCCAGACCCTGGGCTTTTTCTGGTTTGGACCACGTAGTAATGTGGTACCACACTGAAACAGTCAATAAAAGCTGGATCCGATTAATATTTTAGTGGAGAACACCGATTATTCCTGGGTTAGGTCTGCTATTTGCCATCATCTAGCACATACTTTCGCATTCTTCGCATACTTGCTGTCCAGATCTTGGGTTTTTTGTGGCATGGATCACGCAGTAATGTGGTACCACACAAGAAACAGTCAATTAATCCTGGTTCCGATTAGTATTTTAGAGGATAAGGCTTGTTATGTCTGGGTTAGTTCTGGTATTTGCCCTCATCTGGCTCGTACTTTCGCATTTTTCGCCTACTTGTTTGCCAGATCCTGGCCTTTTTCTGGCTTGGACCACGTAGTAATGAGATACCACACTGAAACAGCCAATTAATCCTGGTTCCGATAAGTATTTTAGAGGATAAGGCTGGTTATGTCTGGGTTAGTTCTGGTATTTGCCCTCATCTGGCTCGTACTTTCGCATTTTTCGCATACTTGTTGGCCATATCCTGGCCTTTCTCTGGCTTGGACCACGTAGTAATGTGGTACCACACTGAAACTGTCAATGAAAGCTGGTTCCGATTAATATTTTAGAGGATAACCCCGGTTATGTCTCGGTTAGGTATGGGATTTGCCCTCATTTGTCTCGTACATTCGCATTTTTCTCATATTTGTTGGACAGATCCTGGCCTTTTTCTGGTTTGTGTCACGTAGTAATACGGTACCGCACCGTAACAGTCTATTAAACCTGGTTGCGATTAACATTTTAGAGGATAACGCCGGTTATGCCTGGGTTAGGTCTGGTATTTGCCCTCATCTGGCTCGTACTTTCGCATTTTTCGCATACTTGTTGGCCAGACCCTTGGCTTTTTCTGGTTTGGCTCACGTAGTAATGTGGTACCACATTGAAACAGTCAATAAAAGCTGCTTCCGATTAATATTTTAGTGGAGAACACCGGTTATTCCTGGGTTAGGTCTGCTGTTTGCCACCATCTAGCACATACTTTCGAATTTTTCGCATACTTGTTGTCCAGATCTTGGGTTTCTTCTGGCTCGGATCATGTAGCAATGTGGTACCACACTGAAACAGTCAATAGAAGCTGGTTCCGAATAGTATTTTAGAGGATAACGCTGGTTATGTCTGGGTTAGGTCTGGTATTTGCCATCACCTAACACATACTTTCGCATTTTTTGCATACTTGTTAACCAGATCCTGGCCTGTTTCTGGTTTGTATCACGTAGTATTGTGGTACCACACTGAAACATACAATAAAAGCTGGTTTCGATTAGTATTTTAGAGGATAACGCTGGTTATGTCTGGGTTAGTTCTGGTATTTGCCCCCATCTGGCTCGTACTTTCGCATTTTTCGCATACTTGTTAACCAGATCCTGGCCTGTTTCTGGTTTGTATCACGTAGTAATGCGGTACCACACCGAAACTGTCAATTAAACCTGGTTGCGATTAATATTTTAGAGGATATCCCCGGTTATGTCTCGGTAAGGTATGGGATTTGCCCTCAAGTGTCTCGTACTTTCGGATTTTTCGCATACTTGATGGACAGATCCTGGCCTTTTTCTGGTTTGTGTCACGTAGTAATGCGGTACCACACCGAAACAGTCTATCAAACCTGGTTGCGATTAATATTTTACAGGATAACGCCGGTTATGTCTGGGTTAGGTCTGGTATTTGCCCTCATCTGGCTCGTACTTTCGAATTTTTCGCATACTTGTTGGACAGAACCTGGCCTTTTTCTGGATTGTGTCACGTACTAATGCGGTACCACACCGAAACAGTCAATAGAAGCTGGTTCCGAATAGTATTTTAGGGAATAACGCTAGTTATGTCTGGGTTAGTTCTGGTATTTGCAATCATCTGGCCCATACTTTCGCATTTTTCGCATACTTGTTGGCCAGATCCTGGCCTTCTTCTGGTTTCGATCACGTAGTAATGAAGTTCCACACCGAAAGAGTCAATTAAACCTGGTTCCGATTAAAATTTTAGTGGAGAACACCGGTTATGCCTGGGTTAGGTCTGTTATTTGCCATCATCTAGCACATTCTTTCGCATTTTTCGCATACTTGCTGGCAAGATCTTGGGTTTTTTGTGGTTTGGATCACGTAGTAATGTGGTACCACACTGAAACAGTCAATGAGAGCTGGTTCCGATTAATGTTTTAGAGGATAATGCCGGTTATGTCTGGGTTTGGTCCGGTATTTGCCCTCATCTGGCTCGTACGTTCGTATTTTTTGCATACTTGTTGGCCAGATCCTGGCCTTTTTCTGGTTGGGATCACGTAGTAGTGTGATACCACACTGAAACAGTCAATTAATCCTGGTTCCGATTAGTATTTTAGAGGATAATGCTGGTTATGTCTGGGTTATTTCTGGTATTTGCCCTCATCTGGCTCGTACTTTCGCATTTTTCGCATACTTGTTGGCCAGGTCCTGGCCTTTTTCCGGTTTGGATCACGAAGCAACGCGGTACCACGTCGCAACAGTCAGTTAATCCTGGTTGCGATTAATAATATAGAGGATAACGCCAGTTATGTCAGGGTTAGGTCTGGGATTTGCCCTCCTCTGGCTCGTACTTTCGCATTTTTCGCATACTTGTTGGCCAGACCCTGGGCTTTTTCTGGTTTGGATCACGTAGTATTGTGATACCACACTGAAACAGTCAATTAATCCTGGTTGCGATTAATATTTTAGAGGATAACGCCGGTTATGTCTGGGTTAGGTCTGGTATTTGCCCTCATCTGGCTCGTACTTTCGCATTTTTCGCATACTTGTTGGCCAGACCCCGGGCATTTTATGGCTTGGATCACGTAGTAATGTTGTACCACACTGAAACAGTCAATAAAACCTGGTTCCGATTAATATTTTAGTGGAGAACACCGGTTATTCCTGGGTTAGGTCTGCTATTTGCCACCATCTAGCACATACTTTCGCATTTTTCGCATACTTGTTGTCCAGATCTTGGGTTTTTTCTGGCTTGGATCACGTAGTAATGTGGGGCCACACTGAAACAGTCAATTATACCTGGTTACGATTAATATTTTAGAGGATAACGCCGGTTATGTCTGGCTTAGGTCCGGGATTTGCCCTCCACATGTCTCGTACTTTCGCATTTTTCGCATACTTGTTCGCCAGATCCTGGCCTTTTTCTGGTTTTGATCACGTAGTAATGCGGTACCAAACCGAAACAGTCAATTAAACCTGGTTGCGATTTCTATTTTAGAGGATAACGACGGTTATGTCTGGGTATGTTCTGGGATTTGCCCTCATCTGGCTGGTACTTTCGCATTTTTGCATACTTGTTTGCCAGATCCTGGCCTTTTTCTGGCTTGGACCACGTAGTAATGTGGTACCACACTGAAACAGTCAATTAATCCTGGTTCCCATTAGTATTTTAGAGGATAGGGCTGGTTTTCTGGGTTAGTTCTGGTATTTGCCTTCATCTGTCTCGTACTTTCGCATTTTTCGCATACTTGCCGTCCAGATCTTGGGTTCTTTGTGGCTTGGTTCACGTAGTAATGTGGTACCACACTGAAACAGTCAATTAATCCTGGTTGCGATTAATATTTTAGAGGATAACGCCGGTTATGTCTGGGTTAGGTCTGGTATTTGCCCTCATATGTCTCGTACTTTCTCATTTTTCGCATACTTGTTGGCCAGATCCTGGGCTTTTTCTGGTTTGGATAACGTAGTAATGCGGTACCACACTGAAACAGTCAATGAAAGCTGGTTCCGATTAGTATTTTAGATGATAACGCTGGTTATGTCTGGGTTAGTTCTGGTATTTGCCTTCATCTGGCTCGTACTTTCGCATTTTTCGCATACTTGTTGTCGAGCTCCTGGCCTTTTTCTGGCTTGGACCACGTAGTAATGTGGTACCACACTGAAACAGTCAATTAATCCTGGTTCCGATTAGTATTTTAGAGGATAAGGCTGGTTATGTCTGGGTTAGTTCTGGTATTTGCCCTCATCTGGCTCGTACTTTCGCATTTTTCGCATACTTGTTGGCCAGATCCTGGCCTTTTTCTGGCTTGGACCACGTAGTAATGTGGTACCACACTGAAACAGTCAATGAAAGCTGGATCCGATTAACATTTTAGTGGATAACGCCGGTTATGCCTGGGTTAGGTCTGGGATTTGCCCTCATCTGGCTCGTACTTTCGAATTTTTCGCATACTTGTTGGCCAGACCCTTGGCTTTTTCTGGTTTGGATCACTTAGTAATGTGGTACCACACTGAAACAGTCAATAAAAGCTGGTGCCGATTAATATTTTAGTGGAGAACGCCGGTTATGCCTGTGTTAGGTCTGGTATTTGCCCTCATCTGGCTCGTACTTTCGTATTTTTCGCATACTTGTTGACCAGACCCTGGGCCTTCTCTAGCTTGGATCACGTAGTAATGTTGTACCACACTGAAACAGTCAATGAAAGCTGGTTTCGATTAATATTTTAGAGGGTAACGCCGGTTATGTCTGGGTTAGGTCTGATATTAGCCCTCATCTGGCTCGTATTATCGCATTTTTCGCATACTTGTTGGCCAGATCCTGCTCGTATTCTGGCTTGGACCAAGTAGTAATGTGGGACCACACTGAAACAGTCAATTACACCTGGTTACGATTAATATTTTAGAGGATAACGCCGGTTATGTCTCGCTTAGGTCCGGGATTTGCCCTCCACATATCTCGTACTTTCGCATTTTTCGCATACTTGTTCGCCAGATCCTGGCCTTTTTCTGGTTTGGATCACGTAGTAATGTGGTACCACACTGAAACAGTCAATTAATCCTGGTTCCCATTAGTATTTTAGAGGATAAGGCTGGTTTTCTGGGTTAGTTCTGGTATTTGCCTTCATCTGTCTCGTACTTTCGCATTTTTCGCATACTTGCTGTCCAGATCTTGGGTTTTTTGTGGCTTGGTTCGCGTAGTAATGTGGTACCACACTGAAACAGTCAATTAATCCTGGTTGCGATTAATATTTTAGAGGATAACGCCGGTTATGTCTGGGTTAGGTCTGGTATTTGCCCTCATATGTCTCGTACTTTCTCATTTTTCGCATACTTGTTGGCCAGATCCTGGGCTCTTTCTGGTTTGGATAAAGTAGTAATGCGGTACCACACTGAAACAGTCAATGAAAGCTGGTTCCGATTAGTATTTTAGATGATAACGCTGGTTATGTCTGGGTTAGTTCTGGTATTTGCCATCATCTGGCTCGTACTTTCGCATTTTTCGCATACTTGTTGGCCAGCTCCTGGCCTTTTTCTGGCTTCGACCACGTAGTAATGTGGTACCACACTGAAACAGTCAATTAAACCTGGTTGCGATTAATATTTTAGAGGATAACGCCGGTTATGTCTGGGTAAGTTCTGGGATTTGCCCTCATCTGGCTCGTACTTTCGCATTTTTCGCATACTTGTTGTCGAGCTCCTGGCCTTTTTCTGGCTTGGACCACGTAGTAATGTGGTACCACACTGAAACAGTCAATTAATCCTGGTTCCGATTAGTATTTTAGAGGATAAGGCTGGTTTTCTGGGTTAGTTCTGGTATTTGCCCTCATCTGGCTCGTACTTTCGCGTTTTTCGCATACTTGTTGGCCGGATCCTGGCCTTTTTCTGGTTTGGATCACGTAGTAATGCGGTACCACACCGAAACAGTCAATGAAAGCTGGTTCCGATTAGTATTTTAGAGGATGAGGCTGGTTATGTCTGGGTTAGTTCTGGTATTTGCCCTCATCTGGCTCGTACTTTCGGATTTTTCGTATACTTGCTGTCCATATCTTGCGTTTTTTGTGGCTTGGATCACGTAGTAATGTGGTACCACACTGAAACAGTCAATGAAAGCTGGTTCCGATTAGTATTTTAGAGGATAAGGCTGGTTATGTCTGGGTTAGTTCTGGTATTTGCCCTCATCTGGCTCGTACTTTCGCATTTTTCGCATACTTGCTGTCCAGATCTTGGGTTTAGTGGCTTGGATCAGGTAGTAATGTGGTACCACACTGAGACAGTCAATTAATCCTGGTTGCGATTAACATTTTAGAGGATAACGCCGGTTATGCCTGGGTTAGGTCTGGGATTTGCCCTCATCTGGCTCGTACTTTCGAATTTTTCGCATACTCGTTGGCCAGACCCTTGGCCTTCTCTAGCTTGGATCACGCAGTAATGTTGTACCACACTGAAACAGTCAATAAAAGCTGGTTCCGATTAATATTTTAGAGGATAACGCCGGTTATGTCTGGGTTAGATCTGGTATTAGCCCTCATCTGGCTCGTATTATCGCATTTTTCGCATACTCGTTGGCCAGATCCTGGTCGTTTTCTGGCTTGGACCAAGTAGTAATGTGGGACCACACTGAAACAGTCAATTACACCTGGTTACGATTAATATTTTAGAGGATAACGCCGGTTATGTCTCGCTTAGGTCCGGGATTTGCCCTCCACATGTCTCGTACTTTCGCATTTTTCGCATACTTGTTGGCCAGATCCTGGCCTTTTTCTGGCTTGGACCACGTAGTAATGTGGTACCACACTGAAACAGTCAATGAAAGCTGGTTCCGATTAGTATTTTAGAGGATAAGGCTGGTTATGTCTGGGTTAATTCTGGTATTTGCCCTCATCTGGCTCGTACTTTCGGATTTTTCGCTTACTTGCTGTCCATATCTTGGGTTTTTTGTGGCTTGGATCACGTAGTAATGTGGTACCACACTGAAACAGTCAATGAAAGCTGGTTCCGATTAGTATTTTAGAGGATAAGGCTGGTTATATCTGGGTTAGGTCTGGTATTTGCCATCATCTAGCACATTGGTTCGCATTTTTCGCATACTTGCTGGAAAGATCTTGGGTTTTTTGTGGTTTGGATCACGTAGTAATGTGGTACCACACAGAAACAGTCAATTAAAGCTGGTTCCGATTAATGTTTTAGAGGATAACGCCGGTTATGTCTGGGTTAGGTCTGGTATTTGCCCTCATCTGGCTCGTACTTTCGCATTTTTCGCATACTTGCTTTCCAGATCTTGGGTTTTCTGTGGCTTGGATCACGTAGTAATGTGGTACCACTCTGAAACAGTCAATGAAAGCTGGTTCCGATTAGTATTTTAGAGGATAAGGCTGGTTATGTCTGGGTTAGTTCTGGTATTTGCCCTCATCTGGCTCGTACTTTCGGATTTTTCGCATACTTGTTGGCCAGACCCTGGGCTTTTTCTGGTTTGGATCACGTAGTAATGCGGTACCACACCGAAACAGTCAATGAAAGCTGGTTCCGATTAGTATTTTAGAGGATAAGGCTGGTTATGTCTGGGTTAATTCTGGTATTTGCCCTCATCTGGCTCGTACTTTCGCATTCTTCGCATACTTGCTGTCCAGATCTTGGGTTTTTTGTGGCTTGGATCACGCAGTAATGTGGTACCACACAAGAAACAGTCAATTAATCCTGGTTCCGATTAGTATTTTAGAGGATAAGGCTGGTTATGTCTGGGTTAGTTCTGGTATTAGCCCTCATCTGGCTCGTACTTTCGCATTTTTCGCCTACTTGTTTGCCAGATCCGGGCCTTTTTCTGGCTTGGACCACGTAGTAATGAGATACCACACTGAAACAGCCAATTAATCCTGGTTGCGATTAATATTTTAGAGGATAACCCCGGTTATGTCTCGGTTAGGTATGGGATTTGCCCTCATCTGTCTCGTACATTCGCATTTTTCTCATACTTGTTGGACAGATCCTGGCCTTTTTCTGGTTTGTGTCACGTAGTTATACGGTACCGCACCGTAACAGTCTATTAAACCTGGTTGCGATTAATATTTTAGAGGATAACGCCGGTTATGTCTGGGTTAGGTCTGGTATTTGCCCTCTTCTGGCTCGTACTTTCGCATTTTTCGCATACTTGTTGGCCAGGTCCTGGGCTTTTTCTGGTTTGGATCAGGTAGTAATGTGGTACCACACTGAAACAGTCAATGAAAGCTGGTCCCGATTAGTATTTTAGAGGATAACGCCGGCTATGTCTGGGTTAGGTCTGGTATTTGCCCTCATCTGGCTCGTACTTTCGCATTTTTCGCATACTTGTTGGCCAGATCCAGGCCTTTTTCTGGTTTGGATCACGAAGTAACGCGGTACCACGCCGCAACAGGCAATTAAACCTGGTTGCAATTAATATTTAGGAGGCTAACGCCGGTTATGTCTTGGTTATTTCTTGGTTATGTCTGGGATTTGCCCTCATCTCGCTCGTTATTTCGTATTTTTCGCATACTTGCCGGCCAGATCCTGGGCTTTTTCTAGTTTGGATCACGTAGTAATGTGGCACCACTCTGAAACAGTCAATAGAAGCTGGTCCCGAATAGTATTTTAGAGGATAACGCTGGTTATGTCTGGGATAGTTCTGGTATTTGCCCTCATCTGCCTGGTACTTTCGCATATTTCGCATAGTTGTTGGCCAGATCCTGCCTTTTTCTGGCTTGGACCACGTAGTAATGTGGTACCACACTGAAACAGTCAATTAATCCTGGTTGCGATTAATATTTCAGAGGATAACGCCGGTTATGTCTGTGTTAGGTCTGGTATTTGCCCTCATCTGGCTCGTACTTTCGCATTTTTCGCATACTTGTTGGCCAGACCCTGGGCTTTTTCTGGTTTGGACCACGTAGTAATGTGGTACCACACTGAAACAGTCAATAAAAGCTGGATCCGATTAATATTTTAGTGGAGAACACCGGTTATTCCTGGGTTAGGTCTGCTATTTGCCATCATC
The DNA here is from genome assembly GCF_051014445.1 of Colletes latitarsis. Taxonomy (NCBI): domain Eukaryota; kingdom Metazoa; phylum Arthropoda; class Insecta; order Hymenoptera; family Colletidae; genus Colletes; species Colletes latitarsis. The sequence continues at coordinate 8,322,533 of NC_135137.1, forward strand.
TAGCACATACTTTCGCATTCTTCGCATACTTGCTGTCCAGATCTTGGGTTTTTTGTGGCATGGATCACGCAGTAATGTGGTACCACACAAGAAACAGTCAATTAATCCTGGTTCCGATTAGTATTTTAGAGGATAAGGCTTGTTATGTCTGGGTTAGTTCTGGTATTTGCCCTCATCTGGCTCGTACTTTCGCATTTTTCGCCTACTTGTTTGCCAGATCCTGGCCTTTTTCTGGCTTGGACCACGTAGTAATGTGGTACCACACTGAAACAGTCAATTAATCCTGGTTCCGATTAGTATTTCAGAGGATAAGGCTGGTTTTCTGGGTTAGTTCTGGTATTTGCCCTCATCTGGCTCGTACTTTCGCATTTTTCGCATACTTGTTGGCCAGACCCTGGCCTTTTTCTGGTTTGGACCACGTAGTAATGTGGTACCACACTGAAACAGTCAATAAAAGCTGGATCCGATTAATATTTTAGTGGAGAACACCGGTTATTCCTGGGTTAGGTCTGCTATTTGCAATCATCTAGCACATACTTTCGCATTCTTCGCATACTTGCTGTCCAGATCTTGGGTTTTTTGTGGCATGGATCACGCAGTAATGTGGTACCACACAAGAAACAGTCAATTAATCCTGGTTCCGATTAGTATTTTAGAGGATAAGGCTTGTTATGTCTGGGTTAGTTCTGGTATTTGCCCTCATCTGGCTCGTACTTTCGCATTTTTCGCCTACTTGTTTGCCAGATCCTGGCCTTTTTCTGGCTTGGACCACGTAGTAATGTGGTACCACACTGAAACAGTCAATTAATCCTGGTTCCGATTAGTATTTTAGAGGATAAGGCTGGTTTTCTGGGTTAGTTCTGGTTTTTGCCCTCATCTGGCTCGTACTTTCGCATTTTTCGCATACTTGTTGGCCAGATCCTGGCCTTTTTCTGGTTTGGATCACGTAGTAATGCGGTACCACACCGAAACAGTCAATGAAAGCTGGTTCCGATTAGTATTTTAGAGGATAAGGCTGGTTATGTCTGGGTTAATTCTGGTATTTGCCCTCATCTGGCTCGTACTTTCGGATTTTTCGTATACTTGCTGTCCATATCTTGCGTTTTTTGTGGCTTGGATCACGTAGTAATGTGGTACCACACTGAAACAGTCAATGAAAGCTGGTTCCGATTAATATTTTAGTGGAGAACACCGGTTATTCACGGGATAGGTCTGGTATTTGCCATCATCTAGCACATTCGTTCGCATTTTTCGCATACTTGCTGGAAAGATCTTGGGTTTTTTGTGGTTTGGATCACGTAGTAATGTGGTACCACACAGAAACAGTCAATAAAAGCTGGTTCCGATTAATGTTTTAGAGGATAACGCCGGTTATGTCTGGGTTAGGTCTGGTATTTGCCCTCATCTGGCTCGTACTATCGCATTTTTCGCATACTTGTTGGCCAGACCCTGGGCTTTTTGTGGTTTGGATCACGTAGTAATGTGGTACCACACTGAAACAGTCAATTAATCCTGGTTGCGATTAATATTTCAGAGGATAACGCCGGTTATGTCTGTGTTAGGTCTGGTATTTGCCCTCATCTGGCTCGTACTTTCGCATTTTTGCATACTTGTTGGCCAGACCCTGGCCTTTTTCTGGTTTGTGTCACGTAGTAATGCGGTACCACACCGAAACAGTCTATTAAACCTGGTTGCGATTAATATTTTAGAGGATAACGCCGGTTATGTCTGGGATAGGTCTGGTATTTGCCTTCATCTGGCTCGTACTTTCGCATTTTTCGCATACTTGTTGGACAGATCCTGGCCTTTTTCTGGCTTGGACCAAGTAGTAATGTGGGACCACACTGAAACAGTCAATTAAACCTTGTTGCGATTAATATTTTACAGGATAACGCCGGTTATGTCTGGGTTAGGTCTGGTATTTGCCCTCATCTGGCTCGTACTTTCGCATTTTTCGCATACTTGTTGGCCAGATCCTGGCCTTCTTCTGGTTTCGATCACGTAGTAATGAAGTTCCACACCGAAAGAGTCAATTAAACCTGGTTCCGATTAATATTTTAGTGGAGAACACCGGTTATGCCTGGGTTAGGTCTGGTATTTGCCATCATCTAGCACATTCTTTCGCATTTTTCGCATACTTGCTGGAAAGATCATGGGTTTTTTGTGGTTTGGATCACGTAGTAATGTGGTACCACACTGAAACAGTCAATGAAAGCTGGTTCCGATTAATGTTTTAGAGGATAATGCCGGTTATGTCTGGGTTTGGTCCGGTATTTGCCCTCATCTGGCTCGTACGTTCGTATTTTTTGCATACTTGTTGGTCAGATCCTAGCCTTTTTCTGGTTGGGATCACGTAGTAATGTGATACCACACTGAAACAGTCAATTAATCCTGGTTCCGATTAATATTTTAGTGGAGAACACCGGTTTTTCCTGGGTTAGGTCTGCTATTTGCCATCATCTAGCACATACTTTCGCATTCTTCGCATACTTGCTGTCCAGATCTTGGGTTTTTTGTGGCTTGGATCACGCAGTAATGTGGTACCACACAAGAAACAGTCAATTAATCCTGGTTCCGATTAGTATTTTAGAGGATAAGGCTGGTTATGTCTGGGTTAGTTCTGGTATTAGCCCTCATCTGGCTCGTACTTTCGCATTTTTCGCCTACTTGTTTGCCAGATCCGGGCCTTTTTCTGGCTTGGACCACGTAGTAATGAGATACCACACTGAAACAGCCAATTAATCCTGGTTGCGATTAATATTTTAGAGGATAACCCCGGTTATGTCTCGGTTAGGTATGGGATTTGCCCTCATCTGTCTCGTACATTCGCATTTTTCTCATACTTGTTGGACAGATCCTGGCCTTTTTCTGGTTTGTGTCACGTAGTTATACGGTACCGCACCGTAACAGTCTATTATACCTGGTTGCGATTAATATTTTGGAGGGTAACGCTGGTTATGCTTGGGTTAGTTCTGGTATTTGCAATCATCTGGCACATACTTTCGCATTTTTCGCATAATTGACGGCCAGATCCTGGGCTTTTTCTTGTTTGGCTCACGTAGTAATGTGGTACCACACTGAAACAGTCAATGAAAGCTGGTTCCGATTAGTATTTTAGAGGATAACATTGGTTATGTCTGGGATTGTTCTGGTATTTGCCCTCATCTGCCTGGTACTTTCGCATTTTTCGCATAGTTGTTGGCCAGACCCGGCTTTTTCTGGCTTGGACCACGTAGTAATGTGGTACCACACTGAAACAGTCAATTAATCCTGGTTGCGATTAATATTTTAGAGGATAACGCCGGTTATGTCTGGGTTAGGTCTGGTATTTGCCCTCATCTGGCTCGTACTTTCGCATTTTTCGCATACTTGTTGGCCAGATCCAGGCCTTTTTCTGGTTTGGATCACGAAGTAACGCGGTACCACGCCGCAACAGGCAATTAAACCTGGTTGCAATTAATATTTAGGAGGCTAACGCCGGTTATGTCTTGGTTATTTCTTGGTTATGTCTGGGATTTGCCCTCATCTCGCTCGTTATTTCGTATTTTTCGCATACTTGCCGGCCAGATCCTGGGCTTTTTCTAGTTTGGATCACGTAGTAATGTGGCACCACTCTGAAACAGTCAATAGAAGCTGGTCCCGAATAGTATTTTAGAGGATAACGCTGGTTATGTCTGGGATAGTTCTGGTATTTGCCCTCATCTGCCTGGTACTTTCGCATATTTCGCATAGTTGTTGGCCAGATCCTGCCTTTTTCTGGCTTGGACCACGTAGTAATGTGGTACCACACTGAAACAGTCAATTAATCCTGGTTGCGATTAATATTTCAGAGGATAACGCCGGTTATGTCTGTGTTAGGTCTGGTATTTGCCCTCATCTGGCTCGTACTTTCGCATTTTTCGCATACTTGTTGGCCAGACCCTGGGCTTTTTCTGGTTTGGACCACGTAGTAATGTGGTACCACACTGAAACAGTCAATAAAAGCTGGATCCGATTAATATTTTAGTGGAGAACACCGGTTATTCCTGGGTTAGGTCTGCTATTTGCCATCATCTTGCACATACTTTCGCATTCTTCGCATACTTGCTGTCCAGATCTTGGGTTTTTTGTGGCATGGATCACGCAGTAATGTGGTACCACACAAGAAACAGTCAATTAATCCTGGTTCCGATTAGTATTTTAGAGGATAAGGCTTGTTATGTCTGGGTTAGTTCTGGTATTTGCCCTCATCTGGCTCGTACTTTCGCATTTTTCGCCTACTTGTTTGCCAGATCCTGGCCTTTTTCTGGCTTGGACCACGTAGTAATGTGGTACCACACTGAAACAGTCAATTAATCCTGGTTCCGATTAGTATTTTAGAGGATAAGGCTGGTTTTCTGGGTTAGTTCTGGTATTTGCCCTCATCTGGCTCGTACTTTCGCATTTTTCGCATACTTGTTGGCCAGACCCTGGCCTTTTTCTGGTTTGGACCACGTAGTAATGTGGTACCACACTGAAACAGTCAATAAAAGCTGGATCCGATTAATATTTTAGTGGAGAACACCGGTTATTCCTGGGTTAGGTCTGCTATTTGCCATCATCTAGCACATACTTTCGCATTCTTCGCATACTTGCTGTCCAGATCTTGGGTTTCTTGTGGCATGGATCACGCAGTAATGTGGTACCACACAAGAAACAGTCAATTAATCCTGGTTCCGATTAGTATTTTAGAGGATAAGGCTTGTTATGTCTGGGTTAGTTCTGGTATTTGCCCTCATCTGGCTCGTACTTTCGCATTTTTCGCCTACTTGTTTGCCAGATCCTGGCCTTTTTCTGGCTTGGACCACGTAGTAATGTGGTACCACACTGAAACAGTCAATTAATCCTGGTTCCGATTAGTATTTTAGAGGATAAGGCTGGTTTTCTGGGTTAGTTCTGGTTTTTGCCCTCATCTGGCTCGTACTTTCGCATTTTTCGCATACTTGTTGGCCAGATCCTGGCCTTTTTCTGGTTTGGATCACGTAGTAATGCGGTACCACACCGAAACAGTCAATGAAAGCTGGTTCCGATTAGTATTTTAGAGGATAAGGCTGGTTATGTCTGGGTTAATTCTGGTATTTGCCCTCATCTGGCTCGTACTTTCGGATTTTTCGTATACTTGCTGTCCATATCTTGCGTTTTTTGTGGCTTGGATCACGTAGTAATGTGGTACCACACTGAAACAGTCAATGAAAGCTGGTTCCGATTAATATTTTAGTGGAGAACACCGGTTATTCCTGGGATAGGTCTGGTATTTGCCATCATCTAGCACATTCGTTCGCATTTTTCGCATACTTGCTGGAAAGATCTTGGGTTTTTTGTGGTTTGGATCACGTAGTAATGTGGTACCACACAGAAACAGTCAATAAAAGCTGGTTCCGATTAATGTTTTAGAGGATAACGCCGGTTATGTCTGGGTTAGGTCTGTTATTTGCCCTCATCTGGCTCGTACTATCGCATTTTTCGCATACTTGTTGGCCAGACCCTGGGCTTTTTGTGGTTTGGATCACGTACTAATGTGGTACCACACTGAAACAGTCAATTAATCCTGGTTGCGATTAATATTTCAGAGGATAACGCCGGTTATGTCTGTGTTAGGTCTGGTATTTGCCCTCATCTGGCTCGTACTTTCGCATTTTTGCATACTTGTTGGCCAGACCCTGGCCTTTTTCTGGTTTGTGTCACGTAGTAATGCGGTACCACACCGAAACAGTCTATTAAACCTGGTTGCGATTAATATTTTAGAGGATAACGCCGGTTATGTCTGGGATAGGTCTGGTATTTGCCTTCATCTGGCTCGTACTTTCGCATTTTTCGCATACTTGTTGGACAGATCCTGGCCTTTTTCTGGCTTGGACCAAGTAGTAATGTGGGACCACACTGAAACAGTCAATTAAACCTTGTTGCGATTAATATTTTACAGGATAACGCCGGTTATGTCTGGGTTAGGTCTGGTATTTGCCCTCATCTGGCTCGTACTTTCGCATTTTTCGCATACTTGTTGCCCAGATCCTGGCCTTCTTCTGGTTTCGATCACGTAGTAATGAAGTTCCACACCGAAAGAGTCAATTAAACCTGGTTCCGATTAATATTTTAGTGGAGAACACCGGTTATGCCTGGGTTAGGTCTGGTATTTGCCACCATCTAGCACATTCTTTCGCATTTTTCGCATACTTGCTGGAAAGATCATGGGTTTTTTGTGGTTTGGATCACGTAGTAATGTGGTACCACACTGAAACAGTCAATGAAAGCTGGTTCCGATTAATGTTTTAGAGGATAATGCCGGTTATGTCTGGGTTTGGTCCGGTATTTGCCCTCATCTGGCTCGTACGTTCGTATTTTTTGCATACTTGTTGGCCAGATCCTAGCCTTTTTCTGGTTGGGATCACGTAGTAATGTGATACCACACTGAAACAGTCAATTAATCCTGGTTCCGATTAATATTTTAGTGGAGAACACCGGTTTTTCCTGGGTTAGGTCTGCTATTTGCCATCATCTAGCACATACTTTCGCATTCTTCGCATACTTGCTGTCCAGATCTTGGGTTTTTTGTGGCTTGGATCACGCAGTAATGTGGTACCACACAAGAAACAGTCAATTAATCCTGGTTCCGATTAGTATTTTAGAGGATAAGGCTGGTTATGTCTGGGTTAGTTCTGGTATTAGCCCTCATCTGGCTCGTACTTTCGCATTTTTCGCCTACTTGTTTGCCAGATCCGGGCCTTTTTCTGGCTTGGACCACGTAGTAATGAGATACCACACTGAAACAGCCAATTAATCCTGGTTGCGATTAATATTTTAGAGGATAACCCCGGTTATGTCTCGGTTAGGTATGGGATTTGCCCTCATCTGTCTCGTACATTCGCATTTTTCTCATACTTGTTGGACAGATCCTGGCCTTTTTCTGGTTTGTGTCACGTAGTTATACGGTACCGCACCGTAACAGTCTATTAAACCTGGTTGCGATTAATATTTTGGAGGGTAACGCTGGTTATGCTTGGGTTAGTTCTGGTATTTGCAATCATCTGGCACATACTTTCGCATTTTTCGCATAATTGACGGCCAGATCCTGGGCTTTTTCTTGTTTGGCTCACGTAGTAATGTGGTACCACACTGAAACAGTCAATGAAAGCTGGTTCCGATTAGTATTTTAGAGGATAACATTGGTTATGTCTGGGATTGTTCTGGTATTTGCCCTCATCTGCCTGGTACTTTCGCATTTTTCGCATAGTTGTTGGCCAGACCCGGCTTTTTCTGGCTTGGACCACGTAGTAATGTGGTACCACACTGAAACAGTCAATTAATCCTGGTTGCGATTAATATTTTAGAGGATAACGCCGGTTATGTCTGGGTTAGGTCTGGTATTTGCCCTCTTCTGGCTCGTACTTTCGCATTTTTCGCATACTTGTTGGCCAGGTCCTGGGCTTTTTCTGGTTTGGATCAGGTAGTAATGTGGTACCACACTGAAACAGTCAATGAAAGCTGGTCCCGCTTAGTATTTTAGAGGATAACGCCGGCTATGTCTGGGTTAGGTCTGGTATTTGCCCTCATCTGGCTCGTACTTTCGCATTTTTCGCATACTTGTTGGCCAGATCCTGGCCTTTTTCTGGTTTGGATCACGAAGTAACGCGGTACCACGCCGCAACAGTCAATTAAACCTGGTTGAGATTAACATTTTAGAGGATAACGCCGGTTATGTCTGTGTTAGGTCTGGTATTTGCCCTCATCTGGCTCGTACTTTCGCATTTTTCTCATACTTGTTGGACAGATCCTGGCCTTTTTCTGGTTTGTGTCACGTAGTTATACGGTACCGCACCGTAACAGTCTATTAAACCTGGTTGCGATTAATATTTTGGAGGGTAACGCTGGTTATGCTTGGGTTAGTTCTGGTATTTGCAATCATCTGGCACATACTTTCGCATTTTTCGCATACTTGCCGGCCAGATCCTGGGCTTTTTCTAGTTTGGATCACGTAGTAATGTGGCACCACACTGAAACAGTCAATAGAAGCTGGTCCCGAATAGTATTTTAGAGGATAACGCTGGTTATGTCTGGGATAGTTCTGGTATTTGCCCTCATCTGCCTGGTACTTTCGCATTTTTCGCATAGTTGTTGGCCAGATCCTGGCTTTTTCTGGCTTGGACCACGTAGTAATGTGGTACCACACTGAAACAGTCAATTAATCCTGGTTGCGATTAATATTTCAGAGGATAACGCCGGTTATGTCTGTGTTAGGTCTGGTATTTGCCCTCATCTGGCTCGTACTTTCGCATTTTTCGCATACTTGTTGGCCAGACCCTGGGCTTTTTCTGGTTTGGACCACGTAGTAATGTGGTACCACACTGAAACAGTCAATAAAAGCTGGATCCGATTAATATTTTAGTGGAGAACACCGGTTATTCCTGGGTTAGGTCTCCTATTTGCCATCATCTAGCACATACTTTCGCATTCTTCGCATACTTGCTGACCAGATCTTGGGTTTTTTGTGGCATGGATCACGCAGTAATGTGGTACCACACAAGAAACAGTCAATTAATCCTGGTTCCGATTAGTATTTTAGAGGATAAGGCTTGTTATGTCTGGGTTAGTTCTGGTATTTGCCCTCATCTGGCTCGTACTTTCGCATTTTTCGCCTACTTGTTTGCCAGATCCTGGCCTTTTTCTGGCTTGGACCACGTAGTAATGAGATACCACACTGAAACAGCCAATTAATCCTGGTTCCGATAAGTATTTTAGAGGATAAGGCTGGTTATGTCTGGGTTAGTTCTGGTATTTGCCCTCATCTGGCTCGTACTTTCGCATTTTTCGCATACTTGTTGGCCATATCCTGGCCCTTTTCTGGCTTGGGCCACGTAGTAATGTGGTACCACACTGAAACTGTCAATGAAAGCTGGTTCCGATTAATATTTTAGTGGAGAACACCGGTTATGCCTGGGTTAGGTCTGGTATTTGCCATCATCTAGCACATTCTTTCGCATTTTTCGCATACTTGCTGGAAAGATCCTGGCCTTCTTCTGGTTTCGATCACGTAGTAATGAAGTTCCACACCGAAAGAGTCAATTAAACCTGGTTCCGATTAATATTTTAGTGGAGAACACCGGTTATGCCTGGGTTAGGTCTGGTATTTGCCATCATCTAGCACATTCTTTCGCATTTTTCGCATACTTGCTGGAAAGATCATGGGTTTTTTGTGGTTTGGATCACGTAGTAATGTGGTACCACACTGAAACAGTCAATGAAAGCTGGTTCCGATTAATGTTTTAGAGGATAATGCCGGTTATGTCTGGGTTTGGTCCGGTATTTGCCCTCATCTGGCTCGTACGTTCGTATTTTTCGCATACTTGTTGGCCAGACCCTGGCCTTTTTCTGGCTTGGACCACGTAGTAATGAGATACCACACTGAAACAGCCAATTAATCCTGGTTCCGATAAGTATTTTAGAGGATAAGGCTGGTTATGTCTGGGTTAGTTCTGGTATTTGCCCTCATCTGGCTCGTACTTTCGCATTTTTCGCATACTTGTTGGCCATATCCTGGCCTTTTTCTGGCTTGGACCACGTAGTAATGTGGTACCACACTGAAACTGTCAATGAAAGCTGGTTCCGATTAATATTTTAGTGGATAACCCCGGTTATGTCTCGGTTAGGTATGGGATTTGCCCTCATCTGTCTCGTACATTCGCATTTTTCTCATATTTGTTGGACAGATCCTGGCCTTTTTCTGGTTTGTGTCACGTAGTAATACGGTACCGCACCGTAACAGTCTATTAAACCTGGTTGCGATTAACATTTTAGAGGATAACGCCGGTTATGCCTGGGTTAGGTCTGGTATTTTCCCTCATCTGGCTCGTACTTTCGCATTTTTCGCATACTTGTTGTCCAGATCTTGGGTTTTTTCTGGCTTGGATCATGTAGTAATGTGGTACCACACTGAAACAGTCAATAGAAGCTGGTTCCGAATAGTATTTTAGAGGATAACGCTGGTTATGTCTGGGTTAGGTCTGGTATTTGCCATCACCTAACACATACTTTCGCATTTTTCGCATACTTGATGGACAGATCCTGGCCTTTTTCTGGTTTGTGTCACGTAGTAATGAAGTTCCACACCGAAAGAGTCAATTAAACCTGGTTCCGATTAATATTTTAGTGGAGAACACCGGTTATGCCTGGGTTAGGTCTGGTATTTGCCATCATCTAGCACATTCTTTCGCATTTTTCGCATACTTGCTGGAAAGATCATGGGTTTTTTGTGGTTTGGATCACGTAGTAATGTGGTACCACACTGAAACAGTCAATGAAAGCTGGTTCCGATTAATGTTTTAGAGGATAATGCCGGTTATGTCTGGGTTTGGTCCGGTATTTGCCCTCATCTGGCTCGTACGTTCGTATTTTTTGCATACTTGTTGGCCAGATCCTAGCCTTTTTCTGGTTGGGATCACGTAGTAATGTGATACCACACTGAAACAGTCAATTAATCCTGGTTCCGATTAGTATTTTAGAGGATAAGGCTGGTTATGTCTGGGTTAGTACTGGTATTTGGCCTCATCTGGCTCGTACATTCGCATTTTTCGCATACTTGTTGGCCAGGTCCTGGCCTTTTTCTGGTTTGGATCACGAAGCAACGCGGTACCACGTCGCAACAGTCAGTTAATCCTGGTTGCGATTAATAATTTAGAGGATAACGCCAGTTATGTCAGGGTTAGGTCTGGGATTTGCCCTCATCTGGCTCGTACTTTCGCATTTTTCGCATACTTGTTGGCCAGACCCTGGGCTTTTTCTGGTTTGGACCACGTAGTATTGTGATACCACACTGAGACAGTCAATTAATCCTGGTTAAGATTAATATTTTAGAGGATAACACCGGTTATGTCTGGGTTAGGTCTGGTATTTGCCCTCATCTGGCTCGTACTTTCGCATTTTTCGCATACTTGTTGGCCAGACCCCGGGCATTTTATGGCTTGGATCACGTAGTAATGTTGTACCACACTGAAACAGTCAATAAAAGCTGGTTCCGATTAATATTTTAGTGGAGAACACCGGTTATTCCTGGGTTAGGTCTGCTATTTGCCACCATCTAGCACATACTTTCGCATTTTTCGCATACTTGTTGTCCAGATCATGGGTTTTTTCTGGCTTGGATCATGTAGTAATGTGGTACCACACTGAAACAGTCAATAGAAGCTGGTTCCGAATAGTATTTTAGAGGATAACGCTGGTTATGTCTGAGTTAGGTCTGGTATTTGCCATCACCTAACACATACTTTCGCATTTTTTGCATACTTGTTGGCCAGACCCTGGGCATTTTCTGGCTCGGATCACGTAGTATTGTGGTACCACACTGAAACAGTCAATAAAAGCTGGTTTCGATTAGTATTTTAGAGGATAACGCTGGTTATGTCTGGGATAGTTCTGGTATTTGCCCTCATCTGCCTGGTACTTTCGCATTTTTCGCATACTTGTTGGCCAGGTCCTGGCCTTTTTCTGGTTTGGATCACGAAGCAACGCGGTACCACGTCGCAACAGTCAGTTAATCCTGGTTGCGATTAATAATTTAGAGGATAACGCCAGTTATGTCAGGGTTAGGTCTGGGATTTGCCCTCATCTGGCTCGTACTTTCGCATTTTTCGCCTACTTGTTTGCCAGATCCTGGCCTTTTTCTGGCTTGGACCACGTAGTAATGAGATACCACACTGAAACAGCCAATTAATCCTGGTTCCGATAAGTATTTTAGAGGATAAGGCTGGTTATGTCTGGGTTAGTTCTGGTATTTGCCCTCATCTGGCTCGTACTTTCGCATTTTTCGCATACTTGTTGGCCAGGTCCTGGCCTTTTTCTGGTTTGGATCACGAAGCAACGCGGTACCACGTCGCAACAGTCAGTTAATCCTGGTTGCGATTAATAATTTAGAGGATAACGCCAGTTATGTCAGGGTTAGGTCTGGGATTTGCCCTCATCTGGCTCGTACTTTCGCATTTTTCGCATACTTGTTGGCCAGACCCTGGGCTTTTTCTGGTTTGGATCACGTAGTATTGTGATACCACACTGAAACAGTCAATTAATCCTGGTTGCGATTAATATTTTAGAGGATAACGCCGGTTATGTCTGGGTTAGGTCTGGTATTTGCCCTCATCTGGCTCGTACTTTCGCATTTTTCGCATACTTGTTGGCCAGACCCCGGGCATTTTCTGGTTTGGCTCACGTAGTAATGTGGTACCACATTGAAACAGTCAATAAAAGCTGCTTCCGATTAATATTTTAGTGGAGAGCACCGGTTATACCTGGGTTAGGTCTGCTATTTGCCACCATCTAGCACATACTTTCGCATTTTTCGCATACTTGTTGTCCAGATCTTGGGTTTTTTCTGGCTTGGACCACGTAGTAATGTGGTACCACACTGAAACAGTCAATTAATCCTGGTTCCGATTAGTATTTTAGAGGATAAGGCTGGTTTTCTGGGTTAGTTCTGGTATTTGCCCTCATCTGGCTCGTACTTTCGCGTTTTTCGCATACTTGTTGGCCGGATCCTGGCCTTTTTCTGGTTTGGATCACGTAGTAATGCGGTACCACACCGAAACAGTCAATGAAAGCTGGTTCCGATTAGTATTTTAGAGGATGAGGCTGGTTATGTCTGGGTTAGTTCTGGTATTTGCCCTCATCTGGCTCATACTTTCGCATTTTTCGCATACTTGTTGGCCAGACCCCGGGCATTTTATGGCTTGGATCACGTAGTAATGTTGTACCACACTGAAACAGTCAATAAAAGCTGGTTCCGATTAATATTTTAGTGGAGAACACCGGTTATTCCTGGGTTAGGTCTGCTATTTGCCACCATCTAGCACATACTTTCGCATTTTTCGCATACTTGTTGTCCAGATCTTGGGTTTTTTCTGGCTCGGATCATGTAGTAATGTGGTACCACACTGAAACAGTCAATAGAAGCTGGTTCCGAATAGTATTTTAGAGGATAACGCTGGTTATGTCTGAGTTAGGTCTGGTATTTGCCATCACCTAACACATACTTTCGCATTTTTTGCATACTTGTTGGCCAGACCCTGGGCATTTTCTGGCTCGGATCACGTAGTATTGTGGTACCACACTGAAACAGTCAATAAAAGCTGGTTTCGATTAGTATTTTAGAGGATAACGCTGGTTATGTCTGGGATAGTTCTGGTATTTGCCCTCATCTGGCTCGTACTTTCGCATTTTTCGCATACTTGTTAACCAGATCCTGGCCTGTTTCTGGTTTGTATCACGTAGTAATGCGGTACCACACCGAAACAGTCAATTAAACCTGGTTGCGATTAATATTTTAGAGGATATCCCCGGTTATGTCTCGGTAAGGTATGGGATTTGCCCTCATGTGTCTCGTACTTTCGGATTTTTTGCATACTTGTTGGACAGAACCTGGCCTTTTTCTGGTTTGTGTCACGTACTAATGCGGTACCACACCGAAACAGTCAATAGAAGCTGGTTCCGAATAGTATTTTAGGGAATAACGCTAGTTATGTCTGGGTTAGTTCTGGTATTTGCTATCATCTGGCCCATACTTTCGCATTTTTCGCATACTTGTTGGTCAGATCCTGGCCTTCTTCTGGTTTCGATCACGTAGTAATGAAGTTCCACACCGAAAGAGTCAATTAAACCTGGTTCCGATTAATATTTTAGTGGAGAACACCGGTTATGCCTGGGTTAGGTCTGGTATTTGCCATCATCTAGCACATTCTTTCGCATTTTTCGCATACTTGCTGGAAAGATCTTGGGTTTTTTGTGGTTTGGATCACGTAGTAATGTGGTACCACACTGAAACAGTCAATGAAAGCTGGTTCCGATTAATGTTTTAGAGGATAATGCCGGTTATGTCTGGGTTTGGTCCGGTATTTGCCCTCATCTGGCTCGTACGTTCGTATTTTTTGCATACTTGTTGGCCAGATCCTGGCCTTTTTCTGGTTGGGATCACGTAGTAGTGTGATACCACACTGAAACAGTCAATTAATCCTGGTTCCGATTAGTATTTTAGAGGATAAGGATGGTTATGTCTGGGTTAGTTCTGGTATTTGCCCTCATCTGGCTCGTACTTTCGCATTTTTCGCATACTTGTTGGCCAGGTCCTGGCCTTTTTCTGGTTTGGATCACGATGCAACGCGGTACCACGTCGCAACAGTCAGTTAATCCTGGTTGCGATTAATAATTTAGAGGATAACGCCGGTTATGTCTGGGTAAGTTCTGGGATTTGCCCTCATCTGGCTCGTACTTTCGCATTTCTCGCATACTTGTTGTCGAGCTCCTGGCCTTTTTCTGGCTTGGACCACGTAGTAATGTGGTACCACACTGAAACAGTCAATTAATCCTGGTTCCGATTAGTATTTTAGAGGATAAGGCTGGTTATGTCTGGGTTAGTTCTGGTATTTGCCCTCATCTGGCTCGTACTTTCGCATTTTTCGCATACTTGCTGGCCAGACCCTGGGATTTTTCTGGTTTGGATCACGTAGTAATGTGGTACCGCACTGAAACAGTCAATAAAAGCTGGTTCCGATTAATATTTTAGTGGAGAACACCGGTTATTCCTGGGTTAGGTCTGCTATTTGCCATCATCTAGCACATACTTTCGCATTTTTCGCACACTTGCTGTCCAGATCTTGGGTTTTTTGTGGCTTGGATCACGTAGTAATGCGGTACCACACTGAAACAGTCAACGAAAGCTGGTTCCGATTAGTATTTTAGAGGATAAGGCTGGTTATGTCTGGGTTAGTTCTGGTATTTGCCCTCATCTGGCTCGTACTTTCGCATTTTTCGCATACTTGTTGGCCAGATCCTGGCCTTTTTCTGGCTTGGACCACGTAGTAATGTGGTACCACACTGAAACAGCAAATGAAAGCTGGTTCCGATTAATATTTTAGAGGATAACCCCGGTTATGTCCCGGTTAGGTCTGGTATTAGCCCTCATCTGGCTCGTATTATCGCATTTTTCGCATACTTGTTGGCCAGATCCTGGTCGTTTTCTGGCTTGGACCAAGTAGTAATGTGGGACCACACTGAAACAGTCAATTACACCTGGTTACGATTAATATTTTAGAGGATAACGCCGGTTATGTCTCGCTTAGGTCCGGGATTTGCCCTCCACATGTCTCGTACTTTCGCATTTTTCGCATACTTGTTGGCCAGATCCTGGCCTTTTTCTGGCTTGGACCACGTAGTAATGTGGTACCACACTGAAACAGTCAATGAAAGCTGGTTCCGATTAGTATTTTAGAGGATAAGGCTGGTTATGTCTGGGTTAATTCTGGTATTTGCCCTCATCTGGCTCGTACTTTCGGATTTTTCGCATACTTGTTGGCCAGATCCTGGGCTTTTTCTGGTTTGGATCACGTAGTAATGTGGTACCACACTCAAACAGTCAATAAAAGCTGGTTCCGATTAATATTTTAGTGGAGAACACCGGTTATTCCTGGGTTAGGTCTGGTATTTGCCATCATCTAGCACATTCGTTCGCATTTTTCGCATACTTGCTGGAAAGATCTTGGGTTTTTTGTGGTTTGGATCACGTAGTAATGTGGTACCACACAGAAACAGTCAATAAAAGCTGGTTCCGATTAATGTTTTAGAGGATAACGCCGGTTATGTCTGGGTTAGGTCTGGTATTTGCCCTCATCTGGCTCGTACTTTCGCATTTTTCGCATACTTGCTTTCCAGATCTTGGGTTTTTTGTGGCTTGGATCACGTAGTAATGTGGTACCACTCTGAAACAGTCAATAAAAGCTGGTTCCGATTAATATTTTAGTGGAGAACACCGGTTATTCCTGGGTTAGGTCTGGTATTTGCCATCATCTAGCACATTCGTTCGCATTTTTCGCATACTTGTTGGCCAGATCCTGGGCTTTTTCTGGTTTGGATCACGTAGTAATGTGGTACCACACTGAAACTGTCAATTAATCCTGGTTGCGATTAATATTTTATAGGATAACGCCGGTTATGTCTGGGTTAGGTCTGGTATTTGCCCTCATCTGGCTCGTACTTTCGCATTTTTCGCATACTTGTTGGCCATATCCTGGCCTTTTTCTGGCTTGGACCACGTAGTAATGTGGTACCACACTGAAACTGTCAATGAAAGCTGGTTCCGATTAATATTTTAGAGGATAACCCCGGTTATGTCTCGGTTAGGTATGGGATTTGCCCTCATCTGTCTCGTACATTCGCATTTTTCTCATATTTGTTGGACAGATCCTGGCCTTTTTCTGGTTTGTGTCACGTAGTAATACGGTACCGCACCGTAACAGTCTATTAAACCTGTTTGCGATTAACATTTTAGAGGATAACGCCGGTTATGCCTGAGTTAGGTCTGGTATTTGCCCTTATCTGGCTCGTACTTTCGCATTTTTCGCATACTTGTTGGCCAGACCCTTGGCTTTTTCTGGTTTGGCTCACGTAGTAATGTGGTACCACATTGAAACAGTCAATAAAAGCTGCTTCCGATTAATATTTTAGTGGAGAGCACCGGTTATGTCTGGGTAAGTTCTGGGATTTGCCCTCATCTGGCTCGTACTTTCGCATTTTTCGCATACTTGTTGTCGAGCTCCTGGCCTTTTTCTGGCTTGGACCACGTAGTAATGTGGTACCACACTGAAACAGTCAATTAATCCTGGTTCCGATTAGTATTTTAGAGGATAAGGCTGGTTTTCTGGGTTAGTTCTGGTATTTGCCCTCATCTGGCTCGTACTTTCGCGTTTTTCGCATACTTGTTGGCCGGATCCTGGCCTTTTTCTGGTTTGGATCACGTAGTAATGCGGTACCACACCGAAACAGTCAATGAAAGCTGGTTCCGATTAGTATTTTAGAGGATGAGGCTGGTTATGTCTGGGTTAGTTCTGGTATTTGCCCTCATCTGGCTCATACTTTCGCATTTTTCGCATACTTGTTGGCCAGACCCCGGGCATTTTATGGCTTGGATCACGTAGTAATGTTGTACCACACTGAAACAGTCAATAAAAGCTGGTTCCGATTAATATTTTAGTGGAGAACACCGGTTATTCCTGGGTTAGGTCTGCTATTTGCCACCATCTAGCACATACTTTCGCATTTTTCGCATACTTGTTGTCCAGATCTTGGGTTTTTTCTGGCTCGGATCATGTAGTAATGTGGTACCACACTGAAACAGTCAATAGAAGCTGGTTCCGAATAGTATTTTAGAGGATAACGCTGGTTATGTCTGAGTTAGGTCTGGTATTTGCCATCACCTAACACATACTTTCGCATTTTTTGCATACTTGTTGGCCAGACCCTGGGCATTTTCTGGCTTGGATCACGTAGTATTGTGGTACCACACTGAAACAGTCAATAAAAGCTGGTTTCGATTAGTATTTTAGAGGATAACGCTGGTTATGTCTGGGTTAGTTCTGGTATTTGCCCTCATCTGGCTCGTACTTTCGCATTTTTCGCATACTTGTTAACCAGATCCTGGCCTGTTTCTGGTTTGTATCACGTAGTAATGCGGTACCACACCGAAACAGTCAATTAAACCTGGTTGCGATTAATATTTTAGAGGATATCCCCGGTTATGTCTCGGTAAGGTATGGGATTTGCCCTCATGTGTCTCGTACTTTCGGATTTTTTGCATACTTGTTGGACAGAACCTGGCCTTTTTCTGGTTTGTGTCACGTACTAATGCGGTACCACACCGAAACAGTCAATAGAAGCTGGTTCCGAATAGTATTTTAGGGAATAACGCTAGTTATGTCTGGGTTAGTTCTGGTATTTGCTATCATCTGGCCCATACTTTCGCATTTTTCGCATACTTGTTGGTCAGATCCTGGCCTTCTTCTGGTTTCGATCACGTAGTAATGAAGTTCCACACCGAAAGAGTCAATTAAACCTGGTTCCGATTAATATTTTAGTGGAGAACACCGGTTATGCCTGGGTTAGGTCTGGTATTTGCCATCATCTAGCACATTCTTTCGCATTTTTCGCATACTTGCTGGAAAGATCTTGGGTTTTTTGTGGTTTGGATCACGTAGTAATGTGGTACCACACTGAAACAGTCAATGAAAGCTGGTTCCGATTAATGTTTTAGAGGATAATGCCGGTTATGTCTGGGTTTGGTCCGGTATTTGCCCTCATCTGGCTCGTACGTTCGTATTTTTTGCATACTTGTTGGCCAGATCCTGGCCTTTTTCTGGTTGGGATCACGTAGTAGTGTGATACCACACTGAAACAGTCAATTAATCCTGGTTCCGATTAGTATTTTAGAGGATAAGGATGGTTATGTCTGGGTTAGTTCTGGTATTTGCCCTCATCTGGCTCGTACTTTCGCATTTTTCGCATACTTGTTGGCCAGGTCCTGGCCTTTTTCTGGTTTGGATCACGATGCAACGCGGTACCACGTCGCAACAGTCAGTTAATCCTGGTTGCGATTAATAATTTAGAGGATAACGCCAGTTATGTCAGGGTTAGGTCTGGGATTTGCCCTCATCTGGCTCGTACTTTCGCATTTTTCGCATACTTGTTGGCCAGACCCTGGGCTTTTTCTGGTTTGGATCACGTAGTATTGTGATACCACACTGAAACAGTCAATTAATCCTGGTTGCGATTAATATTTTAGAGGATAACGCCGGTTATGTCTGGGTTAGGTCTGGTATTTGCCCTCATCTGGCTCGTACTTTCGCATTTTTCGCATACTTGTTGGCCAGACCCCGGGCATTTTACGGCTTGGATCACGTAGTAATGTTGTACCACACTGAAACAGTCAATAAAAGCTGGTTCCGATTAATATTTTAGTGGAGAACACCGGTTATACCTGGGTTAGGTCTGCTATTTGCCACCATCTAGCACATACTTTTTTTTTTTTTTTTTTTTTTTTTTTTTTTTGTCGTGGGGAAAATCTTCGAAAGACTCCCTCCCACCTCCTTGGGGAGAGGTGGGAGGGGTGTGTGGGATTCCCCGCGCCCGTACAACGACAGGCGCGGGACCTACCCACTAAAAACCCCACGGTGACCCTTCGGCACGCTTTGGGAGGATACCGGGAATCGCTCGAAGCATTCTTCCGGTATCCTCCCCGTGCCCGCGCTTTCACGCCCATCCCCCGGGGGGACAATCGGTCCCCCCAGTAGACACACAGCCTGATAGCGGCGGGACGGGGCCACTCCATCCCGCCGCTATCCGTCCCGGGGCCGCGTTTAGTGGCGGCTGCGAGCCCCAACTCGCAACCGCCCGCGACCCCGTTTCCACCCCTCGGCGGCCGGGCGTTCATGGCCGCACCAGACCGCCGAGGGTGCCTCCCCTTGCGTTGGACCGGTAGGGGGAGGCACTCCTACCCCCAACCGGTCCGACCCGGCGCCGCCTGGCGGGAGGAGGGCCCCCTCAGGACCCCCCTCCCAGCCTAGGTCATCCGCCACGCCGAGGCGGCCGCCCGCGACGCCTCGCGACCGGGCGACGACCTCGGGCCACCGCACGAGCGCGAGCTTCAGCGCGCCGCTGAAGCTCGCGCTCCCTCCCCGCGGCCTCCTTCTGCAACATTACGTTCTCGCAGAAGGAGGCCACGGCCCTCCACTTCTCCTCGCTGCCGAGCATGGCGCGCACCACGCCCGGCAGCGAGACATCCCGCCCGACAACGCCGACCAGGACACGGCGCTCCCCCTCCCACGCGGGGCATACCTCCAGGGTATGATCCGCCGTGTCCTGCTCAGCGTCGCAGTGGCAGCAACGCGCCGTCGGCTCCTTCCCTATCCGGCACAGGTATCTTCCGAAGCTGCCATGCCCGGAAAATACCTGTGCCAGCCGGTAGGTGAGGCTGCCATGGCCTCTGTCCAGCCACTCCTTCAGGAGCGGCCGAACAGCCCCGACAGTCCGGTGCCCCGCGGTTGGCAGAGCCAGCCGCTCCTGCCACGCGAGCAACACGGACTGCCGGGCCTGGCGCTTCAAATCGCCCCAAGCAGGTTCCTGCCCGCCCGGGACCGCCCCCACCCCCGCGCGACGGTCGACGCGGTGCCGGTACATCACCGCGTGCGACCGCGCATCTAGCACATACTTTCGCATTTTTCGCATACTTGCTGTCCAGATCTTGGGTTTTTTCTGGCTTGGATCATGTAGTAATGTGGTACCACACTGAAACAGTCAATAGAAGCTGGTTCCGAATAGTATTTTAGAGGATAACGCTGGTTATGTCTGGGTTAGGTCTGGTATTTGCCATCACCTAACACATACTTTCGCATTTTTTGCATACTTGTTGGCCAGACCCTGGGCATTTTCTGGCTTGGATCACGTAGTATTGTGGTACCACACTGAAACAGTCAATAAAAGCTGGTTTCGATTAGTATTTTAGAGGATAACGCTGGTTATGTCTGGGTTAGTTCTGGTATTTGCCCTCATCTGGCTCGTACTTTCGCATTTTTCGCATACTTGTTAACCAGATCCTGGCCTGTTTCTGGTTTGTATCACTTAGTATTGTGGTACCACACCGAAAGAGTCAACTAAACCTGGTTCCGATTAATATTTTAGTGGAGAACACCGGTTATGCCTGGGTTAGGTCTGGTATTTGCCATCATCTAGCACATTCTTTCGCATTTTTCGCATACTTGCTGGAAAGATCTTGGGTTTTTTGTGGTTTGGATCAGGTAGTAATGTGGTACCACACCGAAACAGTCAATGAAAGCTGGTCCCGATTAGTATTTTAGAGGATAACGCCGGCTATGTCTGGGTTAGGTCTGGTATTTGCCCTCATCTGGCTCGTACTTTCGCATTTTTCGCATACTTGTTGGCCAGATCCTGGCCTTTTTCTGGTTTGGATCACGAAGTAACGCGGTACCACGCCGCAACAGTCAATTAAACCTGGTTGCGATTAATATTTTAGAGGATAACGCCGGTTATGTCTTGGTTATTTCTTGGTTATGTCTGGGATTTGCCCTCATCTCGCTCGTTATTTCGTATTTTTCGGATACTTGCCGGCCAGATCCTGGGCTTTTTCTAGTTTGGATCACGTAGTAAAGTGGCACCACACTGAAACAGTCAATAGAAGCTGGTCCCGAATAGTATTTTAGAGGATAACGCTGGTTATGTCTGGGATAGTTCTGGTATTTGCCCTCATCTGCCTGGTACTTTCGCATTTTTCGCATAGTTGTTGGCCAGATCCTGGCTTTTCCTGGCTTGGACCACGTAGTAATGTGGTACCACACTGAAACAGTCAATTAATCCTGGTTGCGATTAATATTTTAGAGGATAACGCCGGTTATGTCTGGGTTAGGTCTGGTATTTGCCCTCATCTGGTTCGTACTTTCGCATTTTTCGCATACTTGTTGGCCAGATCCTGACCTTTTTCTGGTTTGTATCACGTAGTAATGCGGTACCACACCGAGACAGTCAATTAAACCTGGTTGCGATTAATGTTTTAGAGGATAACGCCGATTATGTCCGGGTTAGGTCTGGTATTTTCCTTCATCTGGCTCGTACTTTCGCATTTTTCGCATACTTGTTGGGCAGATCCTGGGTTTTTTGTGGCTTGGATCACGTAGTAATGCGGTACCACACTGAAGCAGTCAATGAAAGCTGGTTCCGATTAATATTTTAGAGGATAACCCCGGTTATGTCTCGGTTAGGTATGGGATTTGCCCTCATCTGTCTCGTACTTTCGCATTTTTCTCATACTTGCTGGCCAGATCCTGGCCTTTTTCTGGCTTGGACCACGTAGTAATGTGGTACCACACTGAAACAGCCAATAGAAGCTGGTTCCGAATAGTATTTTAGAGGATAACGCTGGTTATGTCTCGGTTAGGTCTGGGATTCTCCCTCATCTGGCTCGTACTTACGCATTTTTCGCATACCTGTCTACCATATCCTGGGTTCTTTTCTGCTTAGGATCACGAATCAATGTGGTGGTACACTGAAATAGTCAATTCAACCTGGAATCCGTCAATATTTTATAGGATAACGCCGGTTATGTCTGGGTTAGTTCTGGTGTTTGCAACCATTTGGCTCATATTGTCGCATTTTTCGTATACTTGTTGACCAGATCCTGAGTCGTTTCTGGTTTGGATCAGGTAGTAATGTGGTACCACACCGAAATACTAAATAAAGCCTGGTTCCGATTAATATTTTAGAGGATCACTCTGTTTATGTTTGTGTTAGGCCAGGTATTTGCAATCATCTAGCTCATAATTTCGCATTTTTCGCATACTTATTGCCCAGATCCTGGCCGTTTCTGGTTTGTATCACGTAGTAATGCGGTACCACACCGAAACAGTAAATTAAACCTGGTTGCGATTAATACTTTAGGGGATAACGCCGGTTATGTCTCGGTTAGGTCTGGGATTTGCCTTCATCTGGCTCGTACTTTTTTTTTTTTTTTTTTTTTTTTTTTGTCGTGGGGAAAATCTTCGAAAGACTCCCTCCCACCTCCTTGGGGAGAGGTGGGAGGGGTGTGTGGGATTCCCCGCGCCCGTACAACGACAGGCGCGGGACCTACCCACTAAAAACCCCACGGTGACCCTTCGGCACGCTTTGGGAGGATACCGGGAATCGCTCGAAGCATTCTTCCGGTATCCTCCCCGTGCCCGCGCTTCCGCGCCCATCTCCCGGGGAGACAATCGGTCCCCCCAGTAGACACACTGCCTCATAGCGGCGGGACGGGGCCACTCCATCCCGCCGCTATCCGTCCCGGGGCCGCGTTTAGTGGCGGCTGCGAGCCCCAACTCGCAACCGCCCGCGACCCCGTTTCCACCCCTCGGCGGCCGGGCGTTCATGGCCGCACCAGACCGCTGAGGGTGCCTCCCCTTGCGTCGGACCGGTAGGGGGAGGCACTCCTACCCCCAACCGGTCCGACCCGGCGCCGCCTGGCGGGAGGAGGGTCCCCTCAGGACCCCCCTCCCAGCCTAGGTCATCCGCCACGCCGAGGCGGCCGCCCGCGACGCCTCGCGACCGGGCGACGACCTCGGGCCACCGCACGAGCGCGAGCTTCAGCGCGCCGCTGAAGCTCGCGCTCCCTCCCCGCGGCCCCCTTCTGCAACATTACGTTCTCGCAGAAGGAAGCCACGGCCCTCCACTTCTCCTCGCTGCCGAGCATGGCGCGCACCACGCCCGGCAGCGAGACATCCCGCCCGACGACGCCGACCAGGACACGGCGCTCCCCCTCCCACGCGGGGCATACCTCCAGGGTATGATCCGCCGTGTCCTGCTCAGCGTCGCAGTGGCAGCAACGCGCCGTCGGCTCCTTCCCTATCCGGCACAGGTATCTTCCGAAGCTGCCATGCCCGGAAAATACCTGTGCCAGCCGGTAGGTGAGGCTGCCATGGCCTCTGTCCAGCCACTCCTTCAGGAGTGGCCGAACAGCCCCGACAGTCCGGTGCCCCGCGGTTGGCAGAGCCAGCCGCTCCTGCCACGCGAGCAACACGGACTGCCGGGCCTGGCGCTTCAAATCGCCCCAAGCAGGTTCCTGCCCGCCCGGGACCGCCCCCACCCCCGCGCGACGGTCGACGCGGTGCCGGTACATCACCGCGTGCGACCGCGCGAGCAGGTCCATGGGCGGCATCCCCGCTAGAACCGTCGCCGCCTCATGTGACATGGTCCGATACCCGCGGACGACCCTGAGCGCCATGCGCCTCTGCACCCGACGCAGCATAGTCATGCTGCGCCGGGAGGCAGCCAGGTCGTCCGCCCAGACGGGGGCCCCGTATAGGGCCACCGACTGGACCATTGCCACATAGAGGCGACGAACTCGGCCCGCCGGGCCCCCCAGGTTGGGCAGGATCCGGCCCAGAGCCGCAACCATCCTTTCCAACCGGGGGACCAGGCAGCGGAAATGCTTCTCGAAACGCCAGTGGCTATCGAGGATCAGCCCTAGATACCTGATCTGGGGCTTCACCTCGATGTCAGCCCCACCCACCCGAATCAGACGGGGTGGCGGATCCTGCCGAGGTGAATGAAACGCAATCACCTCGGTCTTATGGACCGCCACCGTCATCCCCATCCCCCTGATCCGGTCGACGACGCGTTGCGACCCCTCCTCCGCGCGACGCGTCGCCCTCCCCCAGTGCGCCCCGACGGCCAGCACCAGTGTGTCATCCGCATAACACACCGTGCTGACGCCGTCGGGGAGGCCGGCCCGCAACACCGAGTCGTACGCGATGTTCCACAGGAGTGGCCCGAGGACCGACCCCTGCGGAACACCGCAGTACACCTCCCTCCGCATATCACCATCCCGGCCCGGATACTCGATCCACCTGCCGCGGAGATAATCCCCGACGACCGCCCTGAGACAAGGGGGGACTCGATGATATTCGAGTCCCCTCCTTATCTCTTCCCAGGGGAGGGTGTTAAAGGCATTGGCAATATCCAAGGATATTGCCAATGCCACCCCTCCCCGGGAGACGGCCGCCTCCGAGAGGGCCCTCACACGACCTATCGCGTCGATAGTCGATCGGCGCCCCCGGAAACCGAACTGGCAGTCGGCCAGACCGGGATCACCCCGCGACAGGTGCTCGACGAGGCGGGCAGCAATCACACGCTCGAAGAGCTTGCCCACCTCGTCGAGGAGACAAATGGGCCGGTATGCGGAGGGAGACTCCGCGGGCCGACCCTCCTTCCGGAGGAGGACCATCCTCGCCACCTTCCAACTGGGGGGGAATCGCCCGTCCCTCAGGCAGCGGTCGAACAACCGCCTGAGGTCGGCCCCAAGGACGCCCTGGGTCAAGACCCAAACCCGGCCGGGCACACCATCCGGACCCGGGGCCGTGTTACGAACCCCGAGCCGTCTGATGGCCGCTGCCAGCTCCTCCTGCGTGACCCCCAGCTCGGCCGTCCACTCCACTGGGACAGCCGCCGCCGCCGGAGGACGCGGTCCCCTCTCCCCAATTGGGAAGAGTGTATTCACCACGTCCTCCAGCAGCCGGGGGTCGAGACCCTCGGTGACGGGGGGCGCCCACGGGCGGAGCTTATTCAGCACCACCTTATATGGGCGCCCCCATGGATCGTCATCAAGGGTCTGGAGGAGCTCCTTCCATGCCTGGGTCTTGGCCCGTTTGATGGCGACCTGCAGAGCAACCCGCGCCACGCGGTATGCTCCATACAGGTCATCAGCTGTCCTCGCTCGCGCCACGCCGTCGCCTGTACGTTGACGACGGCGCGCGCGGGTGTACTGGCGTCGGGCGCGGACAGTCGCGACTCGCAACTCCGCGATCGCGTCCGACCACCAGTACACCGCCCGGCGAGGAGAAGCCCGCCCGACCCGAGGCATCGCCGCGTCGCAAATACCCGCGACCAATGCTCCGAGCCGGGCGACCTCCTCCTCTATGCTCGGCAACTCGGCCGCTCCCTGCGGCCAAGTTGCAGCGAGGGCAGCTGCCATCAGGGCGTCCTTGTCCAGGCGCCGAAGCGCCCAGCGGCGTGGTGGGGTGCCACGCAGGCGGCCGTGTCGGGATGCACTCGCGGCGGCAGAGACCTCCATCCGGATGTACCGGTGATCGGAGAGTGTCTCTGCCCCCGCGACCACGTGCCAACCCGACACCATGCGCACGGCGCTGGGGGTCGCGAATCCAACGTCCACGATGGACCCCCCATATCGCCGCACACATGTGTGCTCCGACCCCCGGTTTAATACCCGGAGGTCGAGCCCCGCCGCCCAATCGCCCAGGATCCCGCCGCGAACGGAGGTCCTGGGGGATCCCCAAGCCACCGACTTGGCATTAAAATCCCCCAGGACCAGCACCGGCCGGACCGCGTAGCGCTGCACGCATGCCGCGACCTCGGCCAAGTACAGCTCGAACGCAGCGTGACCGCTACGGGGCGAAATGTAGCACCCCACCACAGCGACTCCCCCCCAGTCCACGGCGACGAATCCCCGACCGCGCTCCAACAAGGAGAACGGTGGGGACCCGTCGCCCCCTCCCCATACCGTCGCCACCAAGCCGTCCGCGTCGCCCACCCAATGAGGGTGATCAGGGACGCGGTACGGCTCGGCGGCGACCGCCAGGCCAACCCCCCACTCCGCGAGGACTTGGGACATCAAGTCCTGTGCCGCGCGGCAGTGGTTGAGGTTGGCCTGGAGGAGGAGGCGGGGCGGCATTAATTAATGGCCGCGCCAGCCTCCTCCCGGCCGTCCGTCCCCGTAGCACCGTCCACCTCCATGGAGGACGATGCCACCGCCCTCGGCACCGGAGCCGGTGCAGCCCGCCTCTTCCTCTCCTTCCGGGAGGGGGGGGGAGCACTTCTTGCTCCCCACCCTGTGATCGGCTGGCCTCCCCATGTCCGCACACAGCGGGCAGTGGGGGGCCGCCGAGCACTGGCTCGCACGGTGCTCTTTGGCACCGCAGCGGTAACACTGACCGCTGCGGTCCACCGGCGAGGTGCACCACTGCCTCACGTGCCCCAATTCGAGGCAGCGGTGACACTGGAGCGGGCGCGGCGCGAGGATTTCCACTCGCGCCGAAACCCACCCCACCAACATCCTCCCGGATTCCGCCACCTTACGGGCGGCGGAGAGGGGGCACCGGGCCCACACCGACCCGAGGCCGGAGGGCGACCTGCGGATCTCTCCGATCCGCAGGTCCTCCACAGGACAGTCCCCCGCCCTCGCAAGGGCACGGAACACATCCTGTGCGCTGACCGAGTCGTCCAGCCCACAAACGCGCATCTCCGTGCGCTTCGTGGGCCGGGCGACCCGGACACCTCGCTCGCCCAGCTGCTCCCGGAGCCTCTGGGCGAGACGATCCGCCTTCGCGCCGCCTTCTGCACCGGGGATCTCCAGCAAGAGACCCCCGGTCACGGCCCTCTTCGCCCTCACGGAGGCGATGCCCAGCTCTTCCAGGGAGATATTCTCCCTGGCGAGCCGCATCGCCTCCGCGAGGCTCAGGTCGCCCCCCTGCGCAACGGTCAGCGTCACCGCTGCCGTTTTTGGGGGACGACCTGGTCGTGCCTTCCCGACCTTCGCGGCCTTTACCTTGGCCGCCGGCGGCGGAGGCGGAGGCTGCGGTTGCGAGGTCTTCCTCGCCGCCCGCTTCGCCTTCCGCCCCACCACCTCACTCCACGCTACCCCCCCTTGGGAGGGTGCTGTGGAGGACGCGACCACCGCGGCCACGGGTACACCACCCCCCTTGGGGGTCGCGACCCGGGGCCCTGGTGCCGCAACGCTGGGCGGAGCCTTCACTCCGCCCTTCTTTGCCTTCCCCGACTGTACCGGAACAGGTCGGGGAGGCACCGCCTTCCTGCTGACCGCTCTTCCGGCGAGGAGCTCCTCCCGGAAGGCGGCCAGCTTGCCATCAATCATGTCCCCAATCCTCCTCAGAAGATCGTCTTCTGAGGAGGACGGGGACTTCTTCACGGGCGGAGTGCGGGTGGAGGGGCCCGCGGTGCCCCGCACCACTGCCGCCGCACTCCGCTTATTTACCTCCGCCGAGGGACGCGGCGGTGGAGGAGGAGGGAGGATGGGAGGGAGGGCCGCGCTGTTCCACAGCGCCTCTGCCCTCCTCCTCCCCTGTCGCTCCTCCTCCAACAGGAGCTGCAGACGGGCGTTCCGCCCTCTGAGCTCCCGCGCCGCCTCCCTCATTTCCTCCGCCGCGGCCTTCAGGGCCTCCGCGCCACCGCTTTTCTGCCCCTTAAAGGCGCAGGCAGCGGCGACTTTCTCCACCCGCCTCAGGGACGAGGAGATCCTCTCCGATATCTCCTCGGTCACCTCGTCCCTGAGGCAACTCAGCCTCACCGACGGGCTCATCGCCCCACCCACCTCGACGACAGCCTGCCCCGTCCTCTTCCTCTTAGAGCCTATGTGGCTCGTGCTGGAGGAGAAGGACGAGACCGACGCCGTCTCGTCGTCCTCCTCCACCCTCCACGAAGCCGGACCTGGCGCTGAGTGGGGCGCGAGCGCCGCCACCCTAACCCCAACCCCGTCTCCGTCCACCCCAACCGACAAAACCCGCCCCATCCCCATTTTAATTTCTGTGTCCATAAAAATCCCACGAGATGGTCGGAAATAAAGGTCCACCCAGGCAGAGCCGCCTTACCCGGGTAAGCCTAATACTCCGGGGGTTCGGCAGGTTCCCCGGAGGTGGTCGCTTGGGATTGGGCCTTCTCCCCCAACCATGCATCCCATCGCCGCGCACCATAGCTTAGGATTGGAGGGCGATTTTATAGAGTCACCATACTCGTGGCCCAGGCGGTTAAGCCAAGACCCCCGTTCCTCCTGCCGTCACGTACCATTCACAAAACCAATAGGGAATTGTGAATGGGTCGTTGTGACGACCAACAGGAGGCTTACGGTGTGTGTATGACTCGGGTACCCCGGATCTGGCTCGTACTTTCGCATTTCTCACATACTTCTTGGCCAGATCCTGGTTTTTTTATGGCTTGGATCACGTAGTAGTGCGGTACCACACCAAAACAGTCAATTAGACCTGGTTGCGATTAATATTTTAGAGGATAACGCCGGTTATGTCTCGGTTAGGTCTGGGATTTGCCCTCATCTGGCTCGTACTTTCGCATTTTTCGCATACTTGTTGGCCAGATCCAGGGCTTTTTCTGGTTTGGATCACGTAGTAATGTGGTACCACACTGAAACAGTCAATAGAAGCTGGTTCCGAATAGTATTTTAGAGAGCAACGTTAGTTATGTCTGGGTTAGTTCTGGTATTTGCAATCATCTGGCCCATACTTTCGCGTGTTTCGCATATTTGTTGGCCAGATCCTGGGTTTTTTCTGGCATGGACCACGTAGTAATGTGGTACCACACTGAAGCAGTCAATTAAACCTTGTTGCGATTAATATTTTAGTGGAGAACGCCGGTTATGTCTGGGTTAGGCCTGGTATTTGCCCCCATCTGGCTCGTACTTTCGCATTTTTCGCATACTTGTTGGCCAGATCCTGGACTTTTTCTGGTTTGTATCACGTAGTAATGCGGTACCACACCGAAACAGTCAATTAAACCTGGTTGCGATTAATATTTTAGAGGATAGCGCCGGTTATGTCTCGGTTAGGTATGGGATTTGCCCTCATATCGTACTTTCGCATTTTTCGCATACTTGTTGGCCAGACCCTGGGCTTTCTCTGGTTTAGTTCAGGTAGTAATGTGGTACCACACTGAAACAGTCAATAAAAGCTGGTTCGGATTAATATTTTAGAGGATAACGCCGGTTATCTCTCGGTTAGGTCTAGGATTTTCCCTTATCTGGCTCGTACTTTCGCTTTTTTCGCATACTTGTTGGCCAGTACCTGGCCTTTTCCTCGCTTGGACCATTTAGTAATGTGGGACCACACTGAAACAGTCAATTAAACCTTGTTGCGATTAATATTTTACAGGATAACGCCGGTTATGTCTCGGTTAGGTCTGGGATTTGCCCTCATCTGGCTCGTACTTTCGCATTTTTCGCATACTTGTTGGGCAGATCCTGGGTTTTTTCTGGCTTGGATCACGTAGTAATGTTGTACCACACTGAAACAGTCAATAAAAGCTGGTTCCGATTAATATTTTAGTGGAGAACACCGGTTATTCCTGGGTTAGGTCTGCTATTTGCCATCATCTAGCACATACTTTCGCATTTTTCGCATACTTGCTGTGTAGATCTTGGGTTTTTTGTGGCTTGGATCACGTAGTAATGCGGTACCACACTGAAGCAGTCAATGAAAGCTGGTTCCGATTAATATTTTAGAGGATAACCCCGGTTATGTCTGGGTTAGGTCTGGTATTTGCCCTCATCTGGTTCGTACTTTCGCATTTTTCGCATACTTGTTGGTCGGACCCTGGGCTTTTTCTAGCTTGGATCACCTAGTAATGTGGGACCACACCGAGACAGTCAATTAAATCTGGTTGCGATCAATATTTTAGTGGAGAACGCCGGTTATGTCTGGGTTAGGCCTGGTATTTGCCCTCATCTGGGTCGTACTTTCGCATTTTTCGCATACTTGTTGGCCAGATCCTGGCCTTATTCTGGTTTGTATCACGTAGTAATGCGGTTCCACACCGAGACAGTCAATTAAACCTGGTTGCGATTAATATTTTAGAGGCTAACGCCGGTTATGTCTCGGTTGGGCCTGGGATTTGCCCTCATCTGGCTCGTACTTTCGCATTTTTCTCATACTTGTTGGCCAGATCCTGGCCTTTTTCTGGCTTGGACCAAGTAGTAATGTGAGACCACACTGAAACAGTCAGTTAAACCTGGTTTGATTAATGTTTTAGAGGATAACGCCGGTTATGTCTGGGTTAGGTCTGGTATTTGCCCTCATCTGGTTCGTACTTTCGCATTTTTCGCATACTTGTTGGTCGGACCCTGGGCTTTTTCTAGCTTGGATCACGTAGTAATGTGGGACCACACCGAGATAGTCAATTAAATCTGGTTGCGATTAATATTTTAGTGGAGAACGCCGGTTATGTCTGGGTTAGGCCTGGTATTTGCCCTCATCTGGCTCGTACTTTCGCATTTTTCGCATACTTGTTGGCCAGATCCTGGCCTTTTTCTGGTTTGTGTCACGTAGTAATGCGGTACCACACCGAAACAGTCAATTAAACCTGGTTGCGATTAATATTTTAGAGGATAGCGCCGGTTATGTCTCGGTTAGGTATGGGATTTGCCCTCATATCGTACTTTCGCATTTTTCGCATACTTGTTGGCCAGACCCTGGGCTTTCTCTGGTTTGGTTCAGGTAGTAATGTGGTACCACACTGAAACAGTCAATAAAAGCTGGTTCGGATTAATATTTTAGAGGATAACGCCGGTTATCTCTCGGTTAGGTCTAGGATTTTCCCTTATCTGGGTCGTACTTTCGCTTTTTTCGCATACTTGTTGGCCAGTACCTGGCCTTTTCCTGGCTTGGACCATTTAGTATTGTGGGACCACACTGAAACAGTCAATTAAACCTTGTTGCGATTAATATTTTACAGGATAACGCCGGTTATGTCTGGGTTAGGCCTGGTATTTGCCCTCATTTGGCTCGTACTTTCGCATTTTTCGCATACTTGTTGGACAGATCCTGGCCTTTTTCTGGTTTGTGTCACGTACTAATGCGGTACCACACCGAAACAGTCAATAGAAGCTAGTTCCGAATATTATTTTAGAGAATAACGCTAGTTATGTCTGGGTTTGTTCTGGTATTAGCCATCATCTAGCTCATACTTTCGCATTTTTCGCATACTTGTTGGCCAGATCTTGGATTTTTGTGGTTTGGATCTCGTCGCCATGTGGTTCCACACCGAAACAGTCAATTAAACCTGGTTGCGATTATTATTTTGGAGGGTAACGCTGGTTATGTTTCGGTTAGTGCTGGTATTTGCAATCATCTGGCTCGTACTGTCGCATTTTTCGCATACTTGTTGGCCAGATCCTGGCCTTATTCTGGTTTGTATCACGTAGTAATGCGGTTCCACACCGAGACAGTCAATTAAACCTGGTTGCGATTAATATTTTAGAGGCTAACGCCGGTTATGTCTCGGTTGGGCCTAGGATTTGCCCTCATCTGGCTCGTGACTTCGTATTTTTCGCATACTTGATGGCCAGATCCTGGGCATTCTCTGGTTTGGATCACGTAGTAATGTGGTACCACACTGAAACAGTCAATAGAAGCTGGTTCCGAATAGTACCTTAGCGGATAACGCTAGTTATGTCTGGGTTAGTTCTGGTATTTGCAATCATCTGGCCCATACTTTCGCGTGTTTCGCATATTTGCTGGCCAGATCCAGGGTTTTTTCTGGCTTGGAACCCGTAGTAATGAGGTTCCACACCGAAAGAGTCAATTAAACCTGGTTGCGATTAATACTTTAGTGGATAACGCCGGTTATGTCTGGGTTAGGTCTGGTATTTGCCCTCATCTGGCTCGTACTTTCGCATTTTTCGCATACTTGTTGGGCAGATCCTGGGTTTTTTCTGGCTTGGATCACGTAGTAATGTTGTACCACACTGAAACAGTCAATAAAAGCTGGTTCCGATTAATATTTTAGTGGAGAACACCGGTTATTCCTGGGTTAGGTCTGCTATTTGCCATCATCTAGCACATACTTTCGCATTTTTCGCATACTTGCTGTGTAGATCTTGGGTTTTTTGTGGCTTGGATCACGTAGTAATGCGGTACCACACTGAAGCAGTCAATGAAAGCTGGTTCCGATTAATATTTTAGAGGATAACCCCGGTTATGTCTGGGTTAGGTCTGGTATTTGCCCTCATCTGGTTCGTACTTTCGCATTTTTCGCATACTTGTTGGTCGGACCCTGGGCTTTTTCTAGCTTGGATCACGTAGTAATGTGGGACCACACCGAGACAGTCAATTAAATCTGGTTGCGATTAATATTTTAGTGGAGAACGCCGGTTATGTCTGGGTTAGGCCTGGTATTTGCCCTCATCTGGGTCGTACTTTCGCATTTTTCGCATACTTGTTGGCCAGATCCTGGCCTAATTCTGGTTTGTATCACGTAGTAATGCGGTTCCACACCGAGACAGTCAATTAAACCTGGTTGCGATTAATATTTTAGAGGCTAACGCCGGTTATGTCTCGGTTGGGCCTGGGATTTGCCCTCATCTGGCTCGTACTTTCGCATTTTTCTCATACTTGTTGGCCAGATCCTGGCCTTTTTCTGGCTTGGACCAAGTAGTAATGTGAGACCACACAGAAACAGTCAGTTAAACCTGGTTTGATTAATGTTTTAGAGGATAACGCCGGTTATGTCTGGGTTAGGTCTGGTATTTGCCCTCATCTGGTTCGTACTTTCGCATTTTTCGCATACTTGTTGGTCGGACCCTGGGCTTTTTCTAGCTTGGATCACGTAGTAATGTGGGACCACACCGAGACAGTCAATTAAATCTGGTTGCGATTAATATTTTAGTGGAGAACGCCGGTTATGTCTGGGTTAGGCCTGGTATTTGCCCTCATCTGGCTCGTACTTTCGCATTTTCCGCATACTTGTTGGCCAGATCCTGGCCTTATTCTGGTTTGTATCACGTAGTAATGCGGTTCCACACCGAGACAGTCAATTAAACCTGGTTGCGATTAATATTTTAGAGGCTAACGCCGGTTATGTCTCGGTTGGGCCTGGGATTTGCCCTCATCTGGCTCGTGATTTCGTATTTTTCGCATAATTGATGGCCAGATCCAGGGCTTTTTCTGGTTTGGATCACGTAGTAATGTGGTACCACACTGAAACAGTCAATTGAAGCTGGTTCCGAATAGTATTTTAGGGAGTAACGTTAGTTATGTCTGGGTTAGTTCTGGTATTTGCAATCATCTGGCCCATACTTTTGGCGTGTTTCGCATATTTGTTGGCCAGATCCTGGGTTTTTTCTGGCTTGGACCACGTAGTAATGTGGTACCACACTGAAACAGTCAATTAAACCTGGTTGCGATTAATATTTTAGTGGAGAACGCCGGTTATGTCTGGGTTAGGCCTGGTATTTGCAATCATCTGGCCCATACTTTCGCGTGTTTCGCATATTTGTTGGCCAGATCCAGAGTTTTTTCTGGCTTGGAACCCGTAGTAATGAGGTTCCACACCGAAAGAGTCAATTAAACCTGGTTGCGATTAATATTTTAGAGGATAACGCCGGTTATGTCTGGGTTAGGTCTGGTATTTGCCCTCATTTGGCTCGTACTTTCGCATTTTTCGCATACTTGTTGGACAGATCCTGGCCTTTTTCTGGTTTGTGTCACGTACTAATGCGGTACCACACCGAAACTGTCAATAGAAGCTGGTTCCGAATAGTACTTTAGCGGATAACGCTAGCTATGTCTGGGCTAGTTCTGGTATTTGCAATCATCTGGCCCATACTTTCGCGTGTTTCGCATATTTGTTGGCCAGATCCAGGGTTTTTTCTGGCTTGGAACCCGTAGTAATGAGGTTCCACACCGAAAGAGTCAATTAAACCTGGTTGCGATTAATATTTTAGAGGATAACGCCGGTTATGTCTGGGTTAGGTCTGGTATTTGCCCTCATCTGGCTCGTACCTTCGCATTTTTCGCATACTTGTTGGCCAGATCCTGGCCTTTTTCTGGCTCGGACCACGTAGTAATGCGGTACCACACTGAAACAGTCAATTAAACCTTGTTGCGATTAATATTTTACAGGATAACGCCGGTTATGTCTGGGTTAGGTCTGGTATTTGCCCTCATTTGGCTCGTACTTTCGCATTTTTCGCATACTTGTTGGACAGATCCTGGCCTTTTTCTGGTTTGTGTCACGTACTAATGCGGTACCACACCGAAACAGTCAATAGAAGCTGGTTCCGAATATTATTTTAGAGAATAACGCTAGTTATGTCTGGGTTAGGTCTGGTATTTGCCCTCATTTGGCTCGTAATTTCGCATTTGTCGCATACTTGTTGGACAGATCCTGGCCATTTTCTGGTTTGTGTCACGTACTAATGCGGTACCACACCGAAACAGTCAATAGAAGCTGGTTCCGAATATTATTTTAGAGAATAACGCTAGTTATGTCTGGGTTTGTTCTGGTATTTGCAAACATCTTGCCAATACTTTCGCATTTTTCGCATACTTGTTGGCCAGATCCTTGGCTTTTTCTGGTTTGGATCGCGTAGTAATGTAGTACAACACTGAAACAGTCAATAAAAGCTGGTTCCGATTAATATTTTAGTGGAGAACACCGGTTATTCCTGGGTTAGGTCTGGTATTAGCCATCATCTAGCACATACTTTCGCAATTTTCGCATACTTGTTGGCCAGATCTTGGATTTTTGTGGTTTGGATCTCGTCGCAATGTGGTTCCACACCGAAACAGTCAATTAAACCTGGTTGCCATTAATATTTTGGAGGGTAACGCTGGTTATGTTTGGGTTAGTGCTGGTATTTTCAATCATCTGGCTCGTACTGTCGCATTTTTCGCATACTTGTTGGCCACATCCTGGCCTTATTCTGGTTTGTATCACGTAGTAATGCGGTTCCACACCGAGACAGTCAATTAAACCTGGTTGCGATTAATATTTTAGAGGCTAACGCCGGTTATGTCTCGGTTGGGTCTGGGATTTGCCCTCATCTGCCTCGTGATTTCGTATTTTTCGCATACTTGTTGGCCAGATCCTGGGCATTCTCTGGTTTGGATCACGTAGTAATGTGGTACCACACTGAAACAGTCAATAGAAGCAGGTTCCGAATAGTACTTTAGCGGATAACGCTAGTTATGTCTGGGTTAGTTCTGGTATTTGCAATCATCTGGCCCATACTTTCGCGTGTTTCGCATATTTGTTGGCCAGATCCAGGGTTTTTTCTGGCTTGGAACCCGTAGTAATGAGGTTCCACACCGAAAGAGTCAATTAAACCTGGTTGCGATTAATATTTTAGTGGATAACGCCGGTTATGTCTGGGTTAGGTCTGGTATTTGCCCTCATCTGGCTCGTACTTTCGCATTTTTCGCATACTTGTTGGGCAGATCCTGGGTTTTTTCTGGCTTGGATCACGTAGTAATGTTGTACCACACTGAAACAGTCAATAAAAGCTGGTTCCGATTAATATTTTAGTGGAGAACACCGGTTATTCCTGGGTTAGGTCTGCTATTTGCCATGTTCTAGCACATACTTTCGCATTTTTCGCATACTTGCTGTGTAGATCTTGGGTTTTTTGTGGCTTGGATGACGTAGTAATGTGGTACCACACTGAAACAGTCAATGAAAGCTGGTTCCGATTAGTATTTTAGAGGATATGGCTCGCTATGTCTTGGTTAGTTCTGGTATTTGCACTCATCTGGCTCGTATTTTCGCATTTTTCGCATACTTGTTTGCCAGATCCTGGCCTTTTTCTGGCTCGGACCACGTAGTAATGTGGTACCACACTGAAACATTCAATTAATCCAGGTTGCGATTAATATTTTAGAGGATAACGCCGGTTATGTCTGGGTTAGGTCTGGTATTTGCCCTCATCAGGCTCGTACTTTCGCATTTTTCGCATACTTGCTGGCCAGACCCTGGGATTTTTCAGGTTTGGATCACGTAGTAATGTGGTACCACACTGAAACAGTCAATAAAAGCTGGTTCCGATTAATATTTTAGTGGAGAACACCGGTTATTCCTGGGTTAGGTCTGCTATTTGTCATCATCTAGCACATACTTTCGCATTTTTTGCACACTTGCTGTTCAGATCTTGGGTTTTTTGTGGCTTGGATCACGTAGTAATGCGGTACCACACTGAAACAGTCAACGAAAGCTGGTTCCGATTAGTATTTTAGAGGATAAGGCTGGTTATGTCTGGGTTAGTTCTGGTATTTGCCCTCATCTGGCTCGTACTTTCGCATTTTTCGCATACTTGTTGGCCAGATCCTGGCCTTTTTCAGGCTTGGACCACGTAGTAATGTGGTACCACACTGAAACAGCAAATGAAAGCTGGTTCCGATTAATATTTTAGAGGATAACCCCGGTTATGTCCCGGTTAGGTATGGGATTTGCCCTCATCTGTCTCGTACTTTACGCATTTTTCTGATACTTGTTGGACAGATCCTGACCATTTCTGGTTTGTGTCACGTAGTAATACGGTACCGCATCGAAACAGTCTATTAAACCTGGTTGCGATTAACATTTTAGAGGATAACGCCGGTTATGCCTGGGTTAGGTCTGGGATTTGCCCTCATCTGGCTCGTACTTTCGAATTTTTCGCATACTCGTTGGCCAGACCCTTGGCCTTCTCTAGCTTGGATCACGTAGTAATGTTGTACCACACTGAAACAGTCAATAAAAGCTGGTTCCGATTAATATTTTAGAGGATAACGCCGGTTATGTCTGGGTTAGGTCTGGTATTAGCCCTCATCTGGCTCGTATTATCGCATTTTTCGCATACTTGTTGGCCAGATCCTGGTCGTTTTCTGGCTTGGACCAAGTAGTAATGTGGGACCACACTGAAACAGTCAATTACACCTGGTTACGATTAATATTTTAGAGGATAACGCCGGTTATGTCTCGCTTAGGTCCGGGATTTGCCCTCCACATGTCTCGTACTTTCGCATTTTTCGCATACTTGTTGGCCAGATCCTGGCCTTTTTCTGGCTTGGACCACGTAGTAATGTGGTACCACACTGAAACAGTCAATGAAAGCTGGTTCCGATTAGTATTTTTGAGGATAAGGCT
The DNA here is from genome assembly GCF_051014445.1 of Colletes latitarsis. Lineage (NCBI taxonomy): Eukaryota > Metazoa > Arthropoda > Insecta > Hymenoptera > Colletidae > Colletes > Colletes latitarsis. The sequence goes on from NC_135137.1 coordinate 8,359,559, forward strand.
GGTTATGTCTGGGTTAATTCTGGTATTTGCCCTCATCTGGCTCGTACTTTCGGATTTTTCGCATACTTGTTGGCCAGATCCTGGGCTTTTTCTGGTTTGGATCACGTAGTAATGTGGTATCACACTGATACAGTCAATAAAAGCTGGTTGCGATTAATATTTAGGAGGATAACGCCGGTTATGTCTTGGTTATTTCTTGGTTATGTCTGGGATTTGCCCTCATCTCGCTCGTTATTTCGTATTTTTCGCATACTTGCCGGCCAGATCCTGGGCTTTTTCTAGTTTGGATCACGTAGTAATGTGGCACCACACTGAAACAGTCAATAGAAGCTGGTCCCGAATAGTATTTTAGAGGATAACGCTGGTTATGTCTGGGATAGTTCTGGTATTTGCCCTCATCTGCCTGGTACTTTCGCATTTTTCGCATAGTTGTTGGCCAGATCCTGGCTTTTTCTGGCTTGGACCACGTAGTAATGTGGTACCACACTGAAACAGTCAACTAATCCTGGTTGCGATTAATATTTCAGAGGATAACGCCGGTTATGTCTGTGTTAGGTCTGGTATTTGCCCTCATCTGGCTCGTACTTTCGCATTTTTCGCATACTTGTTGGCCAGACCCTGGGCTTTTTCTGGTTTGGACCACGTAGTAATGTGGTACCACACTGAAACAGTCAATAAAAGCTGGATCCGATTAATATTTTAGTGGAGAACACCGGTTATGTCTGTGTTAGGTCTGGTATTTGCCCTCATCTGGCTCGTACTTTCGCATTTTTCGCATACTTGTTGGCCATATCCTGGCCTTTTTCTGGCTTGGACCACGTAGTAATGTGGTACCACACTGAAACTGTCAATGAAAGCTGGTTCCGATTAATATTTTAGAGGATAACCCCGGTTATGTCTCGGTTAGGTATGGGATTTGCCCTCATCTGTCTCGTACATTCGCATTTTTCGCCTACTTGTTTGCCAGATCCTGGCCTTTTTCTGGCTTGGACCACGTAGTAATGAGTTACCACACTGAAACAGTCTATTGAACCTGGTTGCGATTAACATTTTAGAGGATAACGCCGGTTATGCCTGGGTTAGGTCTGGTATTTGCCCTCATCTGGCTCGTACTTTCGCATTTTTCGCATACTTGTTGGCCAGACCCTTGGCTTTTTCTGGTTTGGCTCACGTAGTAATGTGGTACCACATTGAAACAGTCAATAAAAGCTGCTTCCGATTAATATTTTAGTGGAGAACACCGGTTATGTCTGGGTAAGTTCTGGGATTTGCCCTCATCTGGCTCGTACTTTCGCATTTTTCGCATACTTGTTGTCGAGCTCCTGGCCTTTTTCTGGCTTGGACCACGTAGTAATGTGGTACCACACTGAAACAGTCAATTAATCCTGGTTCCGATTAGTATTTTAGAGGATAAGGCTGGTTTTCTGGGTTAGTTCTGGTATTTGCCCTCATCTGGCTCGTACTTTCGCGTTTTTCGCATACTCGTTGGCCGGATCCAGGGTTTTTTCTGGCTTGGAACCCGTAGTAATGAGGTTCCACACCGAAAGAGTCAATTAAACCTGGTTGCGATTAATATTTTAGTGGATAACGCCGGTTATGTCTGGGTTAGGTCTGGTATTTGCCCTCATCTGGCTCGTACTTTCGCATTTTTCCAATACTTGTTGGGCAGATCCTGGGTTTTTTCAGGCTTGGATCACGTAGTAATGTTGTACCACACTGAAACAGTCAATAAAAGCTGGTTCCGATTAATATTTTAGTGGAGAACACCGGTTATTCCTGGGTTAGGTCTGCTATTTGCCATCATCTAGCACATACTTTCGCATTTTTCGCATACTTGCTGTGTAGATCTTGGGTTTTTTGTGGCTTGGATCACGTAGTAATGCGGTACCACACTGAAGCAGTCAATGAAAGCTGGTTCCGATTAATATTTTAGAGGATAACCCCGGTTATGTCTCGGTTAGGTATGGGATTTGCCCTCATCTGTCTCGTACTTTCGCATTTTTCTCATACTTGTTGGCCAGATCCTGGCCTTATTCTGGTTTGTATCACGTAGTAATGCGGTTCCACACCGAGACAGTCAATTAAACCTGGTTGCGATTAATATTTTAGAGGCTAACGCCGGTTATGTCTCGGTTGGGCCTGGTATTTGCCCTCATCTGGCTCGTACTTTCGCATTTTTCGCATACTTGTTGGCCAGATCCTGGCCTTATTCTGGTTTGTATCACGTAGTAATGCGGTACCACACTGAAGCAGTCAATGAAAGCTGGTTCCGATTAATATTTTAGAGGATAACCCCGGTTATGTCTCGGTTAGGTATGGGATTTGCCCTCATCCGGTTCGTACTTTCGCATTTTTCGCATACTTGTTGGCCGGACCCTGGGCTTTTTCTAGCTTGGATCACGTAGTAATGTGGGACCATACCGAGACAGTCAATTAAATCTGGTTGCGATTAATATTTTAGTGGAGAACGCCGGTTATGTCTGGGTTAGGCCTGGTATTTGCCCTCATCTGGCTCGTACTTTCGCATTTTTCGCATACTTGTTGGCCAGATCCTGGCCTTATTCTGGTTTGTATCACGTAGTAATGCGGTTCCACACCGAGACAGTCAATTAAACCTGGTTGCGATTAATATTTTAGAGGCTAACGCCGGTTATGTCTCGGTTGGGCCTGGGATTTGCCCTCATCTGGCTCGTGATTTCGTATTTTTCGCATACTTGATGGCCAGATCCAGGGCTTTTTCTGGTTTGGATCACGTAGTAATGTGGTACCACACTGAAACAGTCAATAGAAGCTGGTTCCGAATAGTATTTTAGAGAGTAACGTTAGTTATGTCTGGGTTAGTTCTGGTATTTGCAATCATCTGGCCCATACTTTCGCGTGTTTCGCATATTTGTTGGCCAGATCCTGGGCTTTTTCTGGCTTGGACCACGTAGTAATGTGGTACCACACTGAAACAGTCAATTAAGCCTGGTTGCGATTAATATTTTAGTGGAGAACGCCGGTTATGTCTGGGTTAGGCCTGGTATTTGCCCTCATCTGGCTCGTACTTTCGCATTTCTCGCATACTTGTTGGCCAGATCCTTGGCTTTTTCTGGTTTGGATCGCGTAGTAATGTGGTACAACACTGAAACAGTCAATAAAAGCTGGTTCCGACTAATATTTTAGTGGAGAACACCGGTTATTCCTGGGTTAGGTCTGGTATTAGCCATCATCTAGCACATACTTTCGCAGTTTTCGCATACTTGTGGCCAGATCTTGGATTTTTGTGGTTTGGATCTCGTCGCAATGTGGTTCCACACCGAAACAGTCAATTAAACCTGGTTGCGATTAATATTTTGGAGGGTAACGATGGTTATGTTTGGGTTAGTGCTGGTATTTGCAATCATCTGGCTCGTACTTTCGCATTTTTCGCATACTTGTTGGCCAGATCCTGGCCTTATTCTGGTTTGTATCACGTAGTAATGCGGTTCCACACCGAGACAGTCAATTAAACCTGGTTGCGATTAATATTTTAGAGGCTAACGCCGGTTATGTCTCGGTTGGGTCTGGGATTTGCCCTCATCTGGCTCGTGATTTCGTATTTTTCGCATACTTGATGGCCAGATCCTGGGCATTCTCTGGTTTGGATCACGTAGTAATGTGGTACCACACTGAAACAGTCAATAGAAGCTGGTTCCGAATAGTACTTTAGCGGATAACGCTAGTTATGTCTGGGCTAGTTCTGGTATTTGCAATCATCTGGCCCATACTTTCGCGTCTTTCGCATATTTGTTGGCCAGATCCAGGGTTTTTTCTGGCTTGGAACCCGTAGTAATGAGGTTCCACACCGAAAGAGTCAATTAAACCTGGTTGCGATTAATATTTTAAAGGATAACGCCGGTTATGTCTGGGTTAGGTCTGGTATTTGCCCTCATCTGGCTCGTACCTTCGCATTTTTCGCATACTTGTTGGCCAGATGCTGGCCTTTTTCTGGCTCGGACCACGTAGTAATGCGGTACCACACTGAAACAGTCAATTAAACCTTGTTGCGATTAATATTTTACAGGATAACGCCGGTTATGTCTGGGTCAGGTCTGGTATTTGCCCTCATTTGGCTCGTACTTTCGCATTTTTCGCATACTTGTTGGACAGATCCTGGCCATTTTCTGGTTTGTGTCACGTACTAATGCGGTACCACACCGAAACAGTCAATAGAAGCTGGTTCCGAATATTATTTTAGAGAATAACGCTAGTTATGTCTGGGTTTGTTCTGGTATTTGCAATCATCTCGCCAATACTTTCGCATTTTTCGCATACTTGTTGGCCAGATCCTTGGCTTTTTCTGGTTTGGATCGCGTAGTAATATAGTACAACACTGAAACAGTCAATAAAAGCTGGTTCCGATTAATATTTTAGTGGAGAACACCGGTTATTCCTGGGTTAGGTCTGGTATTAGCCATCATCTAGCACATACTTTCGCATTTTTCGCATACTTGTTGGCCAGATCATGGATTTTTGTGGTTTGGATCTCGTCGCAATGTGGTTCCACACCGAAACAGTCAATTAAACCTGGTTGCCATTAATATTTTGGAGGGTAACGCTGGTTATGTTTGGGTTAGTGCTGGTATTTTCAATCATCTGGCTCGTACTGTCGCATTTTTCGCATACTTGTTGGCCAGATCCTGGCCTTATTCTGGTTTGTATCACGTAGTAATGCGGTTCCACACCGAGACAGTCAATTAAACCTGGTTGCGATTAATATTTTAGAGGCTAACGCCGGTTATGTCTCGGTTGGGTCTGGGATTTGCCCTCATCTGGCTCGTGATTGCGTATTTTTCGCATACCTGTTGGCCAGATCCTGGGCATTCTCTGGTTTGGATCACGTAGTAAGGTGGTACCACACTGAAACAGTCAATAGAAGCAGGTTCCGAATAGTACTTTAGCGGATAACGCTAGTTATGTCTGGGTTAGTTCTGGTATTTGCAATCATCTGGCCCATTCTTTCGCGTGTTTCGCATATTTGTTGGCCAGATCCAGGGTTTCTTCTGGCTTGGAACCCGTAGTAATGAGGTTCCACACTGAAACAGTCAATTAATCCTGGTTCCCATTAGTATTTTAGAGGATAAGGCTGGTTCTCTGGGTTAGTTCTGGTATTTGCCATCATCTGTCTCGTACTTTCGCATTTTTCGCATACTTGCTGTCCAGATCTTGGGTTTTTTGTGGCTTGGTTCGCGTAGTAATGTGGTACCACACTGAAACAGTCAATTAATCCTGGTTGCGATTAATATTTTAGACGATAACGCCGGTTATGTCTGGGTTAGGTCTGGTATTTGCCCTCATATGTCTCGTACTTTCTCATTTTTCGCATACTTGTTGGCCAGATCCTGGCCTTTTTCTGGCTTGGACCACGTAGTAATGTGGTACCACACTGAAACAGTCAATTAATCCTGGTTCCGATTAGTATTTTAGAGGATAAGGCTGGTTTTCTGGGTTAGTTCTGGTATTTGCCCTCATCTGGCTCGTACTTTCGCGTTTTTCGCATACTTGTTGGCCGGATCCTGGCCTTTTTCTGGCTTGGACCACGTAGTAATGTGGTACCACACTGAAACAGTCAATTAATCCTGGTTCCGATTAGTATTTTAGAGGATAAGGCTGGTTTTCTGGGTTAGTTCTGGTATTTGCCCTCATCTGGCTCGTACTTTCGCGTTTTTCGCATACTCGTTGGCCGGATCCAGGGTTTTTTCTGGCTTGGAACCCGTAGTAATGAGGTTCCACACCGAAAGAGTCAATTAAACCTGGTTGCGATTAATATTTTAGTGGATAACGCCGGTTATGTCTGGGTTAGGTCTGGTATTTGCCCTCATCTGGCTCGTACTTTCGCATTTTTCGCATACTTGTTGGGCAGATCCTGGGTTTTTTCTGGCTTGGATCACGTAGTAATGTTGTACCACACTGAAACAGTCAATAAAAGCTGGTTCCGATTAATATTTTAGTGGAGAACACCGGTTATTCCTGGGTTAGGTCTGCTATTTGCCATCATCTAGCACATACTTTCGCATTTTTCGCATACTTGCTGTGTAGATCTTGGGTTTTTTGTGGCTTGGATCACGTAGTAATGCGGTACCACACTGAAGCAGTCAATGAAAGCTGGTTCCGATTAATATTTTAGAGGATAACCCCGGTTATGTCTCGGTTAGGTATGGGATTTGCCCTCATCTGTCTCGTACTTTCGCATTTTTCTCATACTTGTTGGCCAGATCCTGGCCTTTTTCTGGCTTGGACCAAGTAGTAATGTGAGACCACACTGAAACAGTCAGTTAAACCTGGTTTGATTAATGTTTTAGAGGATAACGCCGGTTATGTCTGGGTTAGGTCTGGTATTTGCCCTCATCCGGTTCGTACTTTCGCATTTTTCGCATACTTGTTGGCCGGACCCTGGGCTTTTTCTAGCTTGGATCACGTAGTAATGTGGGACCATACCGAGACAGTCAATTAAATCTGGTTGCGATTAATATTTTAGTGGAGAACGCCGGTTATGTCTGGGTTAGGCCTGGTATTTGCCCTCATCTGGCTCGTACTTTCGCATTTTTCGCATACTTGTTGGCCAGATCCTGGCCTTATTCTGGTTTGTATCACGTAGTAATGCGGTTCCACACCGAGACAGTCAATTAAACCTGGTTGCGATTAATATTTTAGAGGCTAACGCCGGTTATGTCTCGGTTGGGCCTGGGATTTGCCCTCATCTGGCTCGTGATTTCGTATTTTTCGCATACTTGATGGCCAGATCCAGGGCTTTTTCTGGTTTGGATCACGTAGTAATGTGGTACCACACTGAAACAGTCAATAGAAGCTGGTTCCGAATAGTATTTTAGAGAGTAACGTTAGTTATGTCTGGGTTAGTTCTGGTATTTGCAATCATCTGGCCCATACTTTCGCGTGTTTCGCATATTTGTTGGCCAGATCCTGGGCTTTTTCTGGCTTGGACCACGTAGTAATGTGGTACCACACTGAAACAGTCAATTAAGCCTGGTTGCGATTAATATTTTAGTGGAGAACGCCGGTTATGTCTGGGTTAGGCCTGGTATTTGCCCTCATCTGGCTCGTACTTTCGCATTTCTCGCATACTTGTTGGCCAGATCCTTGGCTTTTTCTGGTTTGGATCGCGTAGTAATGTGGTACAACACTGAAACAGTCAATAAAAGCTGGTTCCGACTAATATTTTAGTGGAGAACACCGGTTATTCCTGGGTTAGGTCTGGTATTAGCCATCATCTAGCACATACTTTCGCATTTTTCGCATACTTGTGGCCAGATCTTGGATTTTTGTGGTTTGGATCTCGTCGCAATGTGGTTCCACACCGAAACAGTCAATTAAACCTGGTTGCGATTAATATTTTGGAGGGTAACGATGGTTATGTTTGGGTTAGTGCTGGTATTTGCAATCATCTGGCTCGTACTTTCGCATTTTTCGCATACTTGTTGGCCAGATCCTGGCCTTATTCTGGTTTGTATCACGTAGTAATGCGGTTCCACACCGAGACAGTCAATTAAACCTGGTTGCGATTAATATTTTAGAGGCTAACGCCGGTTATGTCTCGGTTGGGTCTGGGATTTGCCCTCATCTGGCTCGTGATTTCGTATTTTTCGCATACTTGATGGCCAGATCCTGGGCATTCTCTGGTTTGGATCACGTAGTAATGTGGTACCACACTGAAACAGTCAATAGAAGCTGGTTCCGAATAGTACTTTAGCGGATAACGCTAGTTATGTCTGGGCTAGTTCTGGTATTTGCAATCATCTGGCCCATACTTTCGCGTCTTTCGCATATTTGTTGGCCAGATCCAGGGTTTTTTCTGGCTTGGAACCCGTAGTAATGAGGTTCCACACCGAAAGAGTCAATTAAACCTGGTTGCGATTAATATTTTAAAGGATAACGCCGGTTATGTCTGGGTTAGGTCTGGTATTTGCCCTCATCTGGCTCGTACCTTCGCATTTTTCGCATACTTGTTGGCCAGATGCTGGCCTTTTTCTGGCTCGGACCACGTAGTAATGCGGTACCACACTGAAACAGTCAATTAAACCTTGTTGCGATTAATATTTTACAGGATAACGCCGGTTATGTCTGGGTCAGGTCTGGTATTTGCCCTCATTTGGCTCGTACTTTCGCATTTTTCGCATACTTGTTGGACAGATCCTGGCCATTTTCTGGTTTGTGTCACGTACTAATGCGGTACCACACCGAAACAGTCAATAGAAGCTGGTTCCGAATATTATTTTAGAGAATAACGCTAGTTATGTCTGGGTTTGTTCTGGTATTTGCAATCATCTTGCCAATACTTTCGCATTTTTCGCATACTTGTTGGCCAGATCCTTGGCTTTTTCTGGTTTGGATCGCGTAGTAATATAGTACAACACTGAAACAGTCAATAAAAGCTGGTTCCGATTAATATTTTAGTGGAGAACACCGGTTATTCCTGGGTTAGGTCTGGTATTAGCCATCATCTAGCACATACTTTCGCATTTTTCGCATACTTGTTGGCCAGATCATGGATTTTTGTGGTTTGGATCTCGTCGCAATGTGGTTCCACACCGAAACAGTCAATTAAAGCTGGTTGCCATTAATATTTTGGAGGGTAACGCTGGTTATGTTTGGGTTAGTGCTGGTATTTTCAATCATCTGGCTCGTACTGTCGCATTTTTCGCATACTTGCTGGCCAGATCCTGGCCTTATTCTGGTTTGTATCACGTAGTAATGCGGTTCCACACCGAGACAGTCAATTAAACCTGGTTGCGATTAATATTTTAGAGGCTAACGCCGGTTATGTCTCGGTTGGGTCTGGGATTTGCCCTCATCTGGCTCGTGATTGCGTATTTTTCGCATACCTGTTGGCCAGATCCTGGGCATTCTCTGGTTTGGATCACGTAGTAAGGTGGTACCACACTGAAACAGTCAATAGAAGCAGGTTCCGAATAGTACTTTAGCGGATAACGCTAGTTATGTCTGGGTTAGTTCTGGTATTTGCAATCATCTGGCCCATTCTTTCGCGTGTTTCGCATATTTGTTGGCCAGATCCAGGGTTTCTTCTGGCTTGGAACCCGTAGTAATGAGGTTCCACACTGAAACAGTCAATTAATCCTGGTTCCCATTAGTATTTTAGAGGATAAGGCTGGTTCTCTGGGTTAGTTCTGGTATTTGCCATCATCTGTCTCGTACTTTCGCATTTTTCGCATACTTGCTGTCCAGATCTTGGGTTTTTTGTGGCTTGGTTCGCGTAGTAATGTGGTACCACACTGAAACAGTCAATTAATCCTGGTTGCGATTAATATTTTAGACGATAACGCCGGTTATGTCTGGGTTAGGTCTGGTATTTGCCCTCATATGTCTCGTACTTTCTCATTTTTCGCATACTTGTTGGCCAGATCCTGGCCTTTTTCTGGCTTGGACCACGTAGTAATGTGGTACCACACTGAAACAGTCAATTAATCCTGGTTCCGATTAGTATTTTAGAGGATAAGGCTGGTTTTCTGGGTTAGTTCTGGTATTTGCCCTCATCTGGCTCGTACTTTCGCGTTTTTCGCATACTTGTTGGCCGGATCCTGGCCTTTTTCTGGTTTGGACCACGTAGTAATGTGGTACCACACTGAAACAGTCAATTAATCCTGGTTCCGATTAGTATTTTAGAGGATAAGGCTGGTTTTCTGGGTTAGTTCTGGTATTTGCCCTCATCTGGCTCGTACTTTCGCGTTTTTCGCATACTCGTTGGCCGGATCCAGGGTTTTTTCTGGCTTGGAACCCGTAGTAATGAGGTTCCACACCGAAAGAGTCAATTAAACCTGGTTGCGATTAATATTTTAGTGGATAACGCCGGTTATGTCTGGGTTAGGTCTGGTATTTGCCCTCATCTGGCTCGTACTTTCGCATTTTTCGCATACTTGTTGGGCAGATCCTGGGTTTTTTCTGGCTTGGATCACGTAGTAATGTTGTACCACACTGAAACAGTCAATAAAAGCTGGTTCCGATTAATATTTTAGTGGAGAACACCGGTTATTCCTGGGTTAGGTCTGCTATTTGCCATCATCTAGCACATACTTTCGCATTTTTCGCATACTTGCTGTGTAGATCTTGGGTTTTTTGTGGCTTGGATCACGTAGTAATGCGGTACCACACTGAAGCAGTCAATGAAAGCTGGTTCCGATTAATATTTTAGAGGATAACCCCGGTTATGTCTCGGTTAGGTATGGGATTTGCCCTCATCTGTCTCGTACTTTCGCATTTTTCTCATACTTGTTGGCCAGATCCTGGCCTTTTTCTGGCTTGGACCAAGTAGTAATGTGAGACCACACTGAAACAGTCAGTTAAACCTGGTTTGATTAATGTTTTAGAGGATAACGCCGGTTATGTCTGGGTTAGGTCTGGTATTTGCCCTCATCCGGTTCGTACTTTCGCATTTTTCGCATACTTGTTGGCCGGACCCTGGGCTTTTTCTAGCTTGGATCACGTAGTAATGTGGGACCACACCGAGACAGTCAATTAAATCTGGTTGCGATTAATATTTTAGTGGAGAACGCCGGTTATGTCTGGGTTAGGCCTGGTATTTGCCCTCATCTGGCTCGTACTTTCGCATTTTTCGCATACTTGTTGGCCAGATCCTGGCCTTATTCTGGTTTGTATCACGTAGTAATGCGGTTCCACACCGAGACAGTCAATTAAACCTGGTTGCGATTAATATTTTAGAGGCTAACGCCGGTTATGTCTCGGTTGGGCCTGGGATTTGCCCTCATCTGGCTCGTGATTTCGTATTTTTCGCATACTTGATGGCCAGATCCAGGGCTTTTTCTGGTTTGGATCACGTAGTAATGTGGTACCACACTGAAACAGTCAATAGAAGCTGGTTCCGAATAGTATTTTAGAGAGTAACGTTAGCTATGTCTGGGTTAGTTCTGGTATTTGCAATCATCTGGCCCATACTTTCGCGTGTTTCGCATATTTGTTGGCCAGATCCTGGGTTTTTTCTGGCTTGGACCACGTAGTAATGAGGTACCACACTGAAACAGTCAATTAAGCCTGGTTGCGATTAATATTTTAGTGGAGAACGCCGGTTATGTCTGGGTTAGGCCTGGTATTTGCCCTCATCTGGCTCGTACTTTCGCATTTCTCGCATACTTGTTGGCCAGATCCTTGGCTTTTTCTGGTTTGGATCGGGTAGTAATGTGGTACAACACTGAAACAGTCAATAAAAGCTGGTTCCGACTAATATTTTAGTGGAGAACACCGGTTATTCCTGGGTTAGGTCTGGTATTAGCCATCATCTAGCACATACTTTCGCATTTTTCGCATACTTGTGGCCAGATCTTGGATTTTTGTGGTTTGGATCTCGTCGCAATGTGGTTCCACACCGAAACAGTCAATTAAACCTGGTTGCGATTAATATTTTGGAGGGTAACGATGGTTATGTTTGGGTTAGTGCTGGTATTTGCAATCATCTGGCTCGTACTTTCGCATTTTTCGCATACTTGTTGTCGAGCTCCTGGCCTTTTTCTGGCTTGGACCACGTAGTAATGTGGTACCACACTGAAACAGTCAATTAATCCTGGTTCCGATTAGTATTTTAGAGGATAAGGCTGGTTTTCTGGGTTAGTTCTGGTATTTGCCCTCATCTGGCTCGTACTTTCGCGTGTTTCGCATATTTGTTGGCCAGATCCTGGGTTTTTTCTGGCTTGGACCACGTAGTAATGTGGTACCACACTGAAACAGTCAATTAAGCCTGGTTGCGATTAATATTTTAGTGGAGAACGCCGGTTATGTCTGGGTTAGTTCTGGTATTTGCCCTCATCTGGCTCGTACTTTCGCATTTCTCGCATACTTGTTGGCCAGATCCTTGGCTTTTTCTGGTTTGGATCGCGTAGTAATGTGGTACAACACTGAAACAGTCAATAAAAGCTGGTTCCGACTAATATTTTAGTGGAGAACACCGGTTATTCCTGGGTTAGGTCTGGTATTAGCCATCATCTAGCACATACTTTCGCATTTTTCGCATACTTGTGGCCAGATCTTGGATTTTTGTGGTTTGGATCTCGTCGCAATGTGGTTCCACACCGAAACAGTCAATTAAACCTGGTTGCGATTAATATTTTGGAGGGTAACGATGGTTATGTTTGGGTTAGTGCTGGTATTTGCAATCATCTGGCTCGTACTTTCGCATTTTTCGCATACTTGTTGGCCAGATCCTGGCCTTATTCTGGTTTGTATCACGTAGTAATGCGGTTCCACACCGAGACAGTCAATTAAACCTGGTTGCGATTAATATTTTAGAGGCTAACGCCGGTTATGTCTCGGTTGGGTCTGGGATTTGCCCTCATCTGGCTCGTGATTTCGTATTTTTCGCATACTTGATGGCCAGATCCTGGGCATTCTCTGGTTTGGATCACGTAGTAATGTGGTACCACACTGAAACAGTCAATAGAAGCTGGTTCCGAATAGTACTTTAGCGGATAACGCTAGTTATGTCTGGGCTAGTTCTGGTATTTGCAATCATCTGGCCCATACTTTCGCGTCTTTCGCATATTTGTTGGCCAGATCCAGGGTTTTTTCTGGCTTGGAACCCGTAGTAATGAGGTTCCACACCGAAAGAGTCAATTAAACCTGGTTGCGATTAATATTTTAAAGGATAACGCCGGTTATGTCTGGGTTAGGTCTGGTATTTGCCCTCATCTGGCTCGTACCTTCGCATTTTTCGCATACTTGTTGGCCAGATGCTGGCCTTTTTCTGGCTCGGACCACGTAGTAATGCGGTACCACACTGAAACAGTCAATTAAACCTTGTTGCGATTAATATTTTACAGGATAACGCCGGTTATGTCTGGGTCAGGTCTGGTATTTGCCCTCATTTGGCTCGTACTTTCGCATTTTTCGCATACTTGTTGGACAGATCCTGGCCATTTTCTGGTTTGTGTCACGTACTAATGCGGTACCACACCGAAACAGTCAATAGAAGCTGGTTCCGAATATTATTTTAGAGAATAACGCTAGTTATGTCTGGGTTTGTTCTGGTATTTGCAATCATCTTGCCAATACTTTCGCATTTTTCGCATACTTGTTGGCCAGATCCTTGGCTTTTTCTGGTTTGGATCGCGTAGTAATATAGTACAACACTGAAACAGTCAATAAAAGCTGGTTCCGATTAATATTTTAGTGGAGAACACCGGTTATTCCTGGGTTAGGTCTGGTATTAGCCATCATCTAGCACATACTTTCGCATTTTTCGCATACTTGTTGGCCAGATCATGGATTTTTGTGGTTTGGATCTCGTCGCAATGTGGTTCCACACCGAAACAGTCAATTAAACCTGGTTGCCATTAATATTTTGGAGGGTAACGCTGGTTATGTTTGGGTTAGTGCTGGTATTTTCAATCATCTGGCTCGTACTGTCGCATTTTTCGCATACTTGTTGGCCAGATCCTGGCCTTATTCTGGTTTGTATCACGTAGTAATGCGGTTCCACACCGAGACAGTCAATTAAACCTGGTTGCGATTAATATTTTAGAGGCTAACGCCGGTTATGTCTCGGTTGGGTCTGGGATTTGCCCTCATCTGGCTCGTGATTGCGTATTTTTCGCATACCTGTTGGCCAGATCCTGGGCATTCTCTGGTTTGGATCACGTAGTAAGGTGGTACCACACTGAAACAGTCAATAGAAGCAGGTTCCGAATAGTACTTTAGCGGATAACGCTAGTTATGTCTGGGTTAGTTCTGGTATTTGCAATCATCTGGCCCATACTTTCGCGTGTTTCGCATATTTGTTGGCCAGATCCAGGGTTTCTTCTGGCTTGGAACCCGTAGTAATGAGGTTCCACACTGAAACAGTCAATTAATCCTGGTTCCCATTAGTATTTTAGAGGATAAGGCTGGTTCTCTGGGTTAGTTCTGGTATTTGCCATCATCTGTCTCGTACTTTCGCATTTTTCGCATACTTGTTGGCCGGATCCTGGCCTTTTTCTGGCTTGGACCACGTAGTAATGTGGTACCACACTGAAACAGTCAATTAATCCTGGTTGCGATTAATATTTTAGACGATAACGCCGGTTATGTCTGGGTTAGGTCTGGTATTTGCCCTCATATGTCTCGTACTTTCTCATTTTTCGCATACTTGTTGGCCAGATCCTGGCCTTTTTCTGGCTTCGACCACGTAGTAATGTGGTACCACACTGAAACAGTCAATTAAACCTGGTTGCGATTAATATTTTAGAGGATAACGCCGGTTATGTCTGGGTAAGTTCTGGGATTTGCCCTCATCTGGCTCGTACTTTCGCATTTTTCGCATACTTGTTGTCGAGCTCCTGGCCTTTTTCTGGCTTGGACCACGTAGTAATGTGGTACCACACTGAAACAGTCAATTAATCCTGGTTCCGATTAGTATTTTAGAGGATAAGGCTGGTTTTCTGGGTTAGTTCTGGTATTTGCCCTCATCTGGCTCGTACTTTCGCGTTTTTCGCATACTTGTTGGCCGGATCCTGGCCTTTTTCTGGCTTGGACCACGTAGTAATGTGGTACCACACTGAAACAGTCAATTAATCCTGGTTCCGATTAGTATTTTAGAGGATAAGGCTGGTTTTCTGGGTTAGTTCTGGTATTTGCCCTCATCTGGCTCGTACTTTCGCGTTTTTCGCATACTCGTTGGCCGGATCCAGGGTTTTTTCTGGCTTGGAACCCGTAGTAATGAGGTTCCACACCGAAAGAGTCAATTAAACCTGGTTGCGATTAATATTTTAGTGGATAACGCCGGTTATGTCTGGGTTAGGTCTGGTATTTGCCCTCATCTGGCTCGTACTTTCGCATTTTTCGCATACTTGTTGGGCAGATCCTGGGTTTTTTCTGGCTTGGATCACGTAGTAGTGTTGTACCACACTGAAACAGTCAATAAAAGCTGGTTCCGACTAATATTTTAGTGGAGAACACCGGTTATTCCTGGGTTAGGTCTGGTATTAGCCATCATCTAGCACATACTTTCGCATTTTTCGCATACTTGTGGCCAGATCTTGGATTTTTGTGGTTTGGATCTCGTCGCAATGTGGTTCCACACCGAAACAGTCAATTAAACCTGGTTGCGATTAATATTTTGGAGGGTAACGATGGTTATGTTTGGGTTAGTGCTGGTATTTGCAATCATCTGGCTCGTACTTTCGCATTTTTCGCATACTTGTTGGCCAGATCCTGGCCTTATTCTGGTTTGTATCACGTAGTAATGCGGTTCCACACCGAGACAGTCAATTAAACCTGGTTGCGATTAATATTTTAGAGGCTAACGCCGGTTATGTCTCGGTTGGGTCTGGGATTTGCCCTCATCTGGCTCGTGATTTCGTATTTTTCGCATACTTGATGGCCAGATCCTGGGCATTCTCTGGTTTGGATCACGTAGTAATGTGGTACCACACTGAAACAGTCAATAGAAGCTGGTTCCGAATAGTACTTTAGCGGATAACGCTAGTTATGTCTGGGCTAGTTCTGGTATTTGCAATCATCTGGCCCATACTTTCGCGTCTTTCGCATATTTGTTGGCCAGATCCAGGGTTTTTTCTGGCTTGGAACCCGTAGTAATGAGGTTCCACACCGAAAGAGTCAATTAAACCTGGTTGCGATTAATATTTTAAAGGATAACGCCGGTTATGTCTGGGTTAGGTCTGGTATTTGCCCTCATCTGGCTCGTACCTTCGCATTTTTCGCATACTTGTTGGCCAGATGCTGGCCTTTTTCTGGCTCGGACCACGTAGTAATGCGGTACCACACTGAAACAGTCAATTAAACCTTGTTGCGATTAATATTTTACAGGATAACGCCGGTTATGTCTGGGTCAGGTCTGGTATTTGCCCTCATTTGGCTCGTACTTTCGCATTTTTCGCATACTTGTTGGACAGATCCTGGCCATTTTCTGGTTTGTGTCACGTACTAATGCGGTACCACACCGAAACAGTCAATAGAAGCTGGTTCCGAATATTATTTTAGAGAATAACGCTAGTTATGTCTGGGTTTGTTCTGGTATTTGCAATCATCTTGCCAATACTTTCGCATTTTTCGCATACTTGTTGGCCAGATCCTTGGCTTTTTCTGGTTTGGATCGCGTAGTAATATAGTACAACACTGAAACAGTCAATAAAAGCTGGTTCCGATTAATATTTTAGTGGAGAACACCGGTTATTCCTGGGTTAGGTCTGGTATTAGCCATCATCTAGCACATACTTTCGCATTTTTCGCATACTTGTTGGCCAGATCATGGATTTTTGTGGTTTGGATCTCGTCGCAATGTGGTTCCACACCGAAACAGTCAATTAAACCTGGTTGCCATTAATATTTTGGAGGGTAACGCTGGTTATGTTTGGGTTAGTGCTGGTATTTTCAATCATCTGGCTCGTACTGTCGCATTTTTCGCATACTTGTTGGCCAGATCCTGGCCTTATTCTGGTTTGTATCACGTAGTAATGCGGTTCCACACCGAGACAGTCAATTAAACCTGGTTGCGATTAATATTTTAGAGGCTAACGCCGGTTATGTCTCGGTTGGGTCTGGGATTTGCCCTCATCTGGCTCGTGATTGCGTATTTTTCGCATACCTGTTGGCCAGATCCTGGGCATTCTCTGGTTTGGATCACGTAGTAAGGTGGTACCACACTGAAACAGTCAATAGAAGCAGGTTCCGAATAGTACTTTAGCGGATAACGCTAGTTATGTCTGGGTTAGTTCTGGTATTTGCAATCGTCTGGCCCATACTTTCGCGTGTTTCGCATATTTGTTGGCCAGATCCAGGGTTTCTTCTGGCTTGGAACCCGTAGTAATGAGGTTCCACACTGAAACAGTCAATTAATCCTGGTTCCCATTAGTATTTTAGAGGATAAGGCTGGTTCTCTGGGTTAGTTCTGGTATTTGCCATCATCTGTCTCGTACTTTCGCATTTTTCGCATACTTGTTGGCCGGATCCTGGCCTTTTTCTGGTTTGGATCACGTAGTAATGCGGTACCACACCGAAACAGTCAATGAAAGCTGGTTCCGATTAGTATTATAGAGGATAACGCCGGTTATGTCTGGGTAAGTTCTGGGATTTGCCCTCATCTGGCTCGTACTTTCGCATTTTTCGCATACTTGTTGTCGAGCTCCTGGCCTTTTTCTGGCTTGGACCACGTAGTAATGTGGTACCACACTGAAACAGTCAATTAAACCTTGTTGCGATTAATATTTTAGTGGAGAACACCGGTTATGTCTGTGTTAGGTCTGGTACTTGCCCTCATCTGGCTCGTACTTTCGCATTTTTCGCATACTTGTTGGCCATATCCTGGCCTTTTTCTGGCTTGGACCACGTAGTAATGTGGTACCACACTGAAACTGTCAATGAAAGCTGGTTCCGATTAATATTTTAGAGGATAACCCCGGTTATGTCTCGGTTAGGTATGGGATTTGCCCTCATCTGTCTCGTACATTCGCATTTTTCGCCTACTGGTTTGCCAGATCCTGGCCTTTTTCTGGCTTGGACCACGTAGTAATGAGTTACCACACTGAAACAGTCTATTAAACCTGGTTGCGATTAACATTTTAGAGGATAACGCCGGTTATGCCTGGGTTAGGTCTGGTATTTGCCCTCATCTGGCTCGTACTTTCGCATTTTTCGCATACTTTTTGGCCAGACCCTTGGCTTTTTCTGGTGTGGCTCACGTAGTAATGTGGTACCACATTGAAACAGTCAATAAAAGCTGCTTCCGATTAATATTTTAGTGGAGAACACCGGTTATGTCTGGGTAAGTTCTGGGATTTGCCATCATCTGGCTCGTACTTTCGCATTTTTCGCATACTTGTTGTCGAGCTCCTGGCCTTTTTCTGGCTTGGACCACGTAGTAATGTGGTACCACACTGAAACAGTCAATTAATCCTGGTTCCGATTAGTATTTTAGTGGATAAGGCTGGTTTTCTGGGTTAGTTCTGGTATTTGCCCTCATCTGGCTCGTACTTTCGCGTTTTTCGCATACTCGTTGGCCGGATCCTGGCCTTTTTCTGGTTTGGATCACGTAGTAATGCGGTACCACACCGAAACAGTCAATGAAAGCTGGTTCCGATTAGTATTTTAGAGGATGAGGCTGGTTATGTCTGGGTTAGTTCTGGTATTTGCCCTCATCTGGCTCGTACTTTCGCATTTTTCGCATACTTGTTAACCAGATCCTGGCCTGTTTCTGGTTTGTATCACGTAGTAATGCGGTACCACACCGAAACAGTCAATTAAACCTGGTTGCGATTAATATTTTAGAGGATATCCCCGGTTATGTCTCGGTAAGGTATGGGATTTGCCCTCATGTGTCTCGTACTTTCGGATTTTTCGCATACTTGATGGACAGATCCTGGCCTTTTTCTGGTTTTTGTCACGTAGTAATGCGGTACCACACCGAAACAGTTTATTAAACCTGGTTGCGATTAATATTTTAGCCGATAACGCCGGTTATGTCTGGGTTAGGTCTGGTATTTGCCTTCATCTGGCTCGTACTTTCGCATTTTTCGCATACTTGTTGGACAGATCCTGGCCTTTTTCTGGCTTGGACCAAGTAGTAATGTTGTACCACACTGAAACAGTCAATAAAAGCTGGTGCCGATTAATATTTTCGTGGAGAACACCGGTTATTCCTGGGTTAGGTCTGCTATTTGCCACCATCTAGCACATACTTTCGCATTTTTCGCATACTTGTTGTCCAGATCTTGGGTTTTTTCTGGCTTGGATCATGTAGTAATGTGGTACCACACTGAAACAGTCAATAGAAGCTGGTTCCGAATAGTATTTTAGAGGATAACGCTGGTTATGTCTGAGTTAGGTCTGGTATTTGCCATCACCTAACACATACTTTCGCATTTTTTGCATACTTGTTGGCCAGACCCTGGGCATTTTCTGGCTTGGATCACGTAGTATTGTGGTACCACACTGAAACAGTCAATAAAAGCTGGTTTCGATTAGTATTTTAGAGGATAACGCTGGTTATGTCTGGGTTAGTTCTGGTATTTGCCCTCATCTGGCTCGTACTTTCGCATTTTTCGCATACTTGTTAACCTGATCCTGGCCTGTTTCTGGTTTGTATCACGTAGTAATGCGGTACCACACCGAAACAGTCAATTAAACCTGGTTGCGATTAATATTTTAGAGGATATCCCCGGTTATGTCTCGGTAAGGTATGGGATTTACCCTCATGTTTCTCGTACTTTCGGATTTTTCGCATTCTTGATGGACAGATCCTGGCCTTTTTCTGGTTTGTGTCACGTAGTAATGCGGTACCACACCGAAACAGTCTATTAAACCTGGTTGCGATTAATATTTTAGAGGATAACGCCGGTTATGTCTGGGTTAGGTCTGGTATTTGCCTTCATCTGGCTCGTACTTTCGCATTTTTCGCATACTTGTTGGACAGATCCTGGCCTTTTTCTGGCTTGGACCAAGTAGTAATGTGGGACCACACTGAAACAGTCAATTAAACCTTGTTGCGATTATTATTTGATAGGATAACGCCGGTTATGTCTGGGTTAGGTCTGGTATTTGCCCTCATCTGGCTCGTACTTTCGCATTTTTCGCATACTTGTTGGACAGAACCTGGCCTTTTTCTGGTTTGTGTCACGTACTAATGCGGTACCACACCGAAACAGTTTATTAAACCTGGTTGCGATTAATATTTTAGCCGATAACGCCGGTTATGTCTGGGTTAGGTCTGGTATTTGCCTTCATCTGGCTCGTACTTTCGCATTTTTCGCATACTTGTTGGACAGATCCTGGCCTTTTTCTGGCTTGGACCAGGTAGTAATGCGGTACCACACCGAAACAGTCTATTAAACCTGGTTGCGATTAATATTTTAGAGGATAACGCCGGTTATGTCTGGGTTAGGTCTGGTATTTGCCCTCATCTGGCTCGTACTTTCGCATTTTTCGCATACTTGTTGGACAGAACCTGGCCTTTTTCTGGTTTGTGTCACGTACTAATGCGGTACCACACCGAAACAGTCAATAGAAGCTGGTTCCGAATAGTATTTTAGGGAATAACGCTAGTTATGTCTGGGTTAGTTCTGGTATTTGCAATCATCTGGCCCATACTTTCGCATTTTTCGCATACTTGTTGGCC
Organism: Colletes latitarsis; assembly: GCF_051014445.1. Classification (NCBI taxonomy): domain Eukaryota; kingdom Metazoa; phylum Arthropoda; class Insecta; order Hymenoptera; family Colletidae; genus Colletes; species Colletes latitarsis. The sequence continues at coordinate 8,379,666 of NC_135137.1, forward strand.
AGATCCTGGCCTTCCTCTGGTTTCGATCACGTAGTAATGAAGTTCCACACCGAAAGAGTCAATTAAACCTGGTTCCGATTAATATTTTAGTGGAGAACACCGGTTATGCCTGGGTTAGGTCTGGTATTTGCCATCATCTAGCACATTCTTTCGCATTTTTCGCATACTTGCTGGAAAGATCTTGGGTTTTTTGTGGTTTGGATAACGTAGTAATGTGGTGCCACACTGAAACAGTCAATGAAAGCTGGTTCCGATTAATGTTTTAGAGGATAATGCCGGTTATGTCTGGGTTTGGTCCGGTATTTGCCCTCATCTGGCTCGTACGTTCGTATTTTTTGCATACTTGTTGGCCAGATCCTAGCCTTTTTCTGGTTGGGATCACGTAGTAATGTGATACCACACTGAAACAGTCAATTAATCCTGGTTCCGATTAGTATTCTAGAGGATAAGGCTGGTTATGTCTGGGTTAGTTCTGGTATTTGCCCTCATCTGGCTCGTACTTTCGCATTTTTCGCATACTTGTTGGCCAGGTCCTGGCCTTTTTCTGGTTTGGATCACGAAGCAACGCGGTACCACGTCGCAACAGTCAGTTAATCCTGGTTGCGATTAATAATTTAGAGGAAAACGCCAGTTATGTCAGGGTTAGGTCTGGGATTTGCCCTCATCTGGCTCGTACTTTCGCATTTTTCGCATACTTGTTGGCCAGACCCTGGGCTTTTTCTGGTTTGGATCACGTAGTATTGTGATACCACACTGAAACAGTCAATTAATCCTGGTTGCGATTAATATTTTAGAGGATAACGCCGGTTATGTCTGGGTTAGGTCTGGTATTTGCCCTCATCTGGCTCGTACTTTCGCATTTTTCGCATACTTGTCGGCCAGACCCCGGGCATTTTATGGCTTGGATCACGTAGTAATGTTGTACCACACTGAAACAGTCAATAAAAGCTGGTTCCGATTAATATTTTAGTGGAGAACACCGGTTATTCCTGGGTTAGGTCTGCTATTTGCCACCATCTAGCACATACTTTCGCATTTTTCGCATACTTGTTGTCCAGATCTTGGGTTTTTTCTGGCTTGGATCATGTAGTAATGTGGTACCACACTGAAACAGTCAATAGAAGCTGGTTCCGAATAGTATTTTAGAGGATAACGCTGGTTATGTCTGAGTTAGGTCTGGTATTTGCCATCACCTAACACATACTTTCGCATTTTTTGCATACTTGTTGGCCAGACCCTGGGCATTTTCTGGCTTGGATCACGTAGTATTGTGGTACCACACTGAAACAGTCAATAAAAGCTGGTTTCGATTAGTATTTTAGAGGATAACGCTGGTTATGTCTGGGTTAGTTCTGGTATTTGCCCTCATCTGGCTCGTACTTTCGCATTTTTCGCATACTTGTTAACCTGATCCTGGCCTGTTTCTGGTTTGTATCACGTAGTAATGCGGTACCACACCGAAACAGTCAATTAAACCTGGTTGCGATTAATATTTTAGAGGATATCCCCGGTTATGTCTCGGTAAGGTATGGGATTTGCCCTCATGTGTCTCGTACTTTCGGATTTTTCGCATTCTTGATGGACAGATCCTGGCCTTTTTCTGGTTTGTGTCACGTAGTAATGCGGTACCACACCGAAACAGTCTATTAAACCTGGTTGCGATTAATATTTTAGAGGATAACGCCGGTTATGTCTGGGTTAGGTCTGGTATTTGCCTTCATCTGGCTCGTACTTTCGCATTTTTCGCATACTTGTTGGACAGATCCTGGCCTTTTTCTGGCTTGGACCATGTAGTAATGTGGGACCACACTGAAACAGTCAATTAAACCTTGTTGCGATTAATATTTGACAGGATAACGCCGGTTATGTCTGGGTTAGGTCTGGTATTTGCCCTCATCTGGCTCGTACTTTCGCATTTTTCGCATACTTGTTGGACAGAACCTGGCCTTTTTCTGGTTTGTGTCACGTACTAATGCGGTACCACACCGAAACAGTCAATAGAAGCTGGTTCCGAATAGTATTTTAGGGAATAACGCTAGTTATGTCTGGGTTAGTTCTGGTATTTGCAATCATCTGGCCCATACTTTCGCATTTTTCGCATACTTGTTGGCCAGATCCTGGCCTTCTTTTGGTTTCGATCACGTAGTAATGAAGTTCCACACCGAAAGAGTCAATTAAACCTGGTTCCGATTAATATTTTAGTGGAGAACACCGGTTATGCCTGGGTTAGGTCTGGTATTTGCCATCATCTAGCACATTCTTTCGCATTTTTCGCATACTTGCTGGAAAGATCTTGGGTTTTTTGTGGTTTGGATCACGTAGTAATGTGGTACCACACTGAAACAGTCAATGAAAGCTGGTTCCGATTAATGTTTTAGAGGATAATGCCGGTTATGTCTGGGTTTGGTCCGGTATTTGCCCTCATCTGGCTCGTACGTTCGTATTTTTTGCATACTTGTTGGCCAGATCCTGGCCTTTTTCTGGTTGGGATCTCGTAGTAGTGTGATACCACACTGAAACAGTCAATTAATCCTGGTTCCGATTAGTATTTTAGAGGATAAGGCTGGTTATGTCTGGGTTAGTTCTGGTATTTGCCCTCATCTGGCTCGTACTTTCGCATTTTTCGCATACTTGTTGGCCAGGTCCTGGCCTTTTTCTGGTTTGGATCACGAAGCAACGCGGTACCACGTCGCAACAGTCAGTTAATCCTGGTTGCGATTAATAATTTAGAGGAAAACGCCAGTTATGTCAGGGTTAGGTCTGGGATTTGCCCTCATCTGGCTCGTACTTTCGCATTTTTCGCATACTTGTTGGCCAGACCCTGGGCTTTTTCTGGTTTGGATCACGTAGTATTGTGATACCACACTGAAACAGTCAATTAATCCTGGTTGCGATTAATATTTTAGAGGATAACGCCGGTTATGTCTGGGTTAGGTCTGGTATTTGCCCTCATCTGGCTCGTACTTTCGCATTTTTCGCATACTTGTTGGACAGATCCTGGCCTTTTTCTGGCTTGGACCAAGTAGTAATGTGGGACCACACTGAAACAGTCAATTAAACCTTGTTGCGATTAATATTTGACAGGATAACGCCGGTTATGTCTGGGTTAGGTCTGGTATTTGCCCTCATCTGGCTCGTACTTTCGCATTTTTCGCATACTCGTTGGACAGAACCTGGCCTTTTTCTGGTTTGTGTCACGTACTAATGCGGTACCACACCGAAACAGTCAATAGAAGCTGGTTCCGAATAGTATTTTAGGGAATAACGCTAGTTATGTCTGGGTTAGTTCTGGTATTTGCAATCATCTGGCCCATACTTTCGCATTTTTCGCATACTTGTTGGCCAGATCCTGGCCTTCTTCTGGCTTGGATCACGTAGTATTGTGGTACCACACTGAAACAGTCAATAAAAGCTGGTTTCGATTAGTATTTTAGAGGATAACGCTGGTTATGTCTGGGTTAGTTCTGGTATTTGCCCTCATCTGGCTCGAACTTTCGCATTTTTCGCATACTTGTTAACCAGATCCTGGCCTGTTTCTGGTTTGTATCACGTAGTAATGCGGTACCACACCGAAACAGTCAATTAAACCTGGTTGCGATTAATATTTTAGAGGATATCCCCGGTTATGTCTCGGTAAGGTATGGGATTTGCCCTCATGTGTCTCGTACTTTCGGATTTTTCGCATACTTGATGGACAGATCCGGGCCTTTTTCTGGTTTGTGTCACGTAGTAATGCGGTACCACACCGAAACAGTTTATTAAACCTGGTTGCGATTAATATTTTAGCCGATAACGCCGGTTATGTCTGGGTTAGGTCTGGTATTTGCCTTCATCTGGCTCGTACTTTCGCATTTTTCGCATACTTGTTGGACAGATCCTGGCCTTTTTCTGGCTTGGACCAAGTAGTAATGTTGTACCACACTGAAACAGTCAATAAAAGCTGGTTCCGATTAATATTTTAGTGGAGAACACCGGTTATTCCTGGGTTAGGTCTGCTATTTGCCACCATCTAGCACATACTTTCGCATTTTTCGCATACTTGTTGTCCAGATCTTGGGTTTTTTCTGGCTTGGATCATGTAGTAATGTGGTACCACACTGAAACAGTCAATAGAAGCTGGTTCCGAATAGTATTTTAGAGGATAACGCTGGTTATGTCTGAGTTAGGTCTGGTATTTGCCATCACCTAACACATACTTTCGCATTTTTTGCATACTTGTTGGCCAGACCCTGGGCATTTTCTGGCTTGGATCACGTAGTATTGTGGTACCACACTGAAACAGTCAATAAAAGCTGGTTTCGATTAGTATTTTAGAGGATAACGCTGGTTATGTCTGGGTTAGTTCTGGTATTTGCCCTCATCTGGCTCGTACTTTCGCATTTTTCGCATACTTGTTAACCTGATCCTGGCCTGTTTCTGGTTTGTATCACGTAGTAATGCGGTGCCACACCGAAACAGTCAATTAAACCTGGTTGCGATTAATATTTTAGAGGATATCCCCGGTTATGTCTCGGTAAGGTATGGGATTTGCCCTCATGTGTCTCGTACTTTCGGATTTTTCGCATTCTTGATGGACAGATCCTGGCCTTTTTCTGGTTTGTGTCACGTAGTAATGCGGTACCACACCGAAACAGTCTATTAAACCTGGTTGCGATTAATATTTTAGAGGATAACGCCGGTTATGTCTGGGTTAGTTCTGGTATTTGCAATCATCTGGCCCATACTTTCGCATTTTTCGCATACTTGTTGGCCAGATCCTGGCCTTCTTCTGGCTTGGATCACGTAGTATTGTGGTACCACACTGAAACAGTCAATAAAAGCTGGTTTCGATTAGTATTTTAGAGGATAACGCTGGTTATGTCTGGGTTAGTTCTGGTATTTGCCCTCATCTGGCTCGAACTTTCGCATTTTTCGCATACTTGTTAACCAGATCCTGGCCTGTTTCTGGTTTGTATCACGTAGTAATGCGGTACCACACCGAAACAGTCAATTAAACCTGGTTGCGATTAATATTTTAGAGGATATCCCCGGTTATGTCTCGGTAAGGTATGGGATTTGCCCTCATGTGTCTCGTACTTTCGGATTTTTCGCATACTTGATGGACAGATCCTGGCCTTTTTCTGGTTTGTGTCACGTAGTAATGCGGTACCACACCGAAACAGTTTATTAAACCTGGTTGCGATTAATATTTTAGCCGATAACGCCGGTTATGTCTGGGTTAGGTCTGGTATTTGCCTTCATCTGGCTCGTACTTTCGCATTTTTCGCATACTTGTTGGACAGATCCTGGCCTTTTTCTGGCTTGGACCAAGTAGTAATGTTGTACCACACTGAAACAGTCAATAAAAGCTGGTTCCGATTAATATTTTAGTGGAGAACACCGGTTATGCCTGGGTTAGGTCTGGTATTTGCCATCATCTAGCACATTCTTTCGCATTTTTCGCATACTTGCTGGAAAGATCTTGGGTTTTTTGTGGTTTGGATCACGTAGTAATGTGGTACCACACTGAAACAGTCAATGAAAGCTGGTTCCGATTAATGTTTTAGAGGATAATGCCGGTTATGTCTGGGTTTGGTCCGGTATTTGCCCTCATCTGGCTCGTACGTTCGTATTTTTTGCATACTTGTTGGCCAGATCCTGGCCTTTTTCTGGTTGGGATCTCGTAGTAGTGTGATACCACACTGAAACAGTCAATTAATCCTGGTTCCGATTAGTATTTTAGAGGATAAGGCTGGTTATGTCTGGGTTAGTTCTGGTATTTGCCCTCATCTGGCTCGTACTTTCGCATTTTTCGCATACTTGTTGGCCAGGTCCTGGCCTTTTTCTGGTTTGGATCACGAAGCAACGCGGTACCACGTCGCAACAGTCAGTTAATCCTGGTTGCGATTAATAATTTAGAGGAAAACGCCAGTTATGTCAGGGTTAGGTCTGGGATTTGCCCTCATCTGGCTCGTACTTTCGCATTTTTCGCATACTTGTTGGCCAGACCCTGGGCTTTTTCTGGTTTGGATCACGTAGTATTGTGATACCACACTGAAACAGTCAATTAATCCTGGTTGCGATTAATATTTTAGAGGATAACGCCGGTTATGTCTGGGTTAGGTCTGGTATTTGCCCTCATCTGGCTCGTACTTTCGCATTTTTCGCATACTTGTTGGACAGATCCTGGCCTTTTTCTGGCTTGGACCAAGTAGTAATGTGGGACCACACTGAAACAGTCAATTAAACCTTGTTGCGATTAATATTTGACAGGATAACGCCGGTTATGTCTGGGTTAGGTCTGGTATTTGCCCTCATCTGGCTCGTACTTTCGCATTTTTCGCATACTCGTTGGACAGAACCTGGCCTTTTTCTGGTTTGTGTCACGTACTAATGCGGTACCACACCGAAACAGTCAATAGAAGCTGGTTCCGAATAGTATTTTAGGGAATAACGCTAGTTATGTCTGGGTTAGTTCTGGTATTTGCAATCATCTGGCCCATACTTTCGCATTTTTCGCATACTTGTTGGCCAGATCCTGGCCTTCTTCTGGCTTGGATCACGTAGTATTGTGGTACCACACTGAAACAGTCAATAAAAGCTGGTTTCGATTAGTATTTTAGAGGATAACGCTGGTTATGTCTGGGTTAGTTCTGGTATTTGCCCTCATCTGGCTCGAACTTTCGCATTTTTCGCATACTTGTTAACCAGATCCTGGCCTGTTTCTGGTTTGTATCACGTAGTAATGCGGTACCACACCGAAACAGTCAATTAAACCTGGTTGCGATTAATATTTTAGAGGATATCCCCGGTTATGTCTCGGTAAGGTATGGGATTTGCCCTCATGTGTCTCGTACTTTCGGATTTTTCGCATACTTGATGGACAGATCCGGGCCTTTTTCTGGTTTGTGTCACGTAGTAATGCGGTACCACACCGAAACAGTTTATTAAACCTGGTTGCGATTAATATTTTAGCCGATAACGCCGGTTATGTCTGGGTTAGGTCTGGTATTTGCCTTCATCTGGCTCGTACTTTCGCATTTTTCGCATACTTGTTGGACAGATCCTGGCCTTTTTCTGGCTTGGACCAAGTAGTAATGTTGTACCACACTGAAACAGTCAATAAAAGCTGGTTCCGATTAATATTTTAGTGGAGAACACCGGTTATTCCTGGGTTAGGTCTGCTATTTGCCACCATCTAGCACATACTTTCGCATTTTTCGCATACTTGTTGTCCAGATCTTGGGTTTTTTCTGGCTTGGATCATGTAGTAATGTGGTACCACACTGAAACAGTCAATAGAAGCTGGTTCCGAATAGTATTTTAGAGGATAACGCTGGTTATGTCTGAGTTAGGTCTGGTATTTGCCATCACCTAACACATACTTTCGCATTTTTTGCATACTTGTTGGCCAGACCCTGGGCATTTTCTGGCTTGGATCACGTAGTATTGTGGTACCACACTGAAACAGTCAATAAAAGCTGGTTTCGATTAGTATTTTAGAGGATAACGCTGGTTATGTCTGGGTTAGTTCTGGTATTTGCCCTCATCTGGCTCGTACTTTCGCATTTTTCGCATACTTGTTAACCTGATCCTGGCCTGTTTCTGGTTTGTATCACGTAGTAATGCGGTGCCACACCGAAACAGTCAATTAAACCTGGTTGCGATTAATATTTTAGAGGATATCCCCGGTTATGTCTCGGTAAGGTATGGGATTTGCCCTCATGTGTCTCGTACTTTCGGATTTTTCGCATTCTTGATGGACAGATCCTGGCCTTTTTCTGGTTTGTGTCACGTAGTAATGCGGTACCACACCGAAACAGTCTATTAAACCTGGTTGCGATTAATATTTTAGAGGATAACGCCGGTTATGTCTGGGTTAGTTCTGGTATTTGCAATCATCTGGCCCATACTTTCGCATTTTTCGCATACTTGTTGGCCAGATCCTGGCCTTCTTCTGGCTTGGATCACGTAGTATTGTGGTACCACACTGAAACAGTCAATAAAAGCTGGTTTCGATTAGTATTTTAGAGGATAACGCTGGTTATGTCTGGGTTAGTTCTGGTATTTGCCCTCATCTGGCTCGAACTTTCGCATTTTTCGCATACTTGTTAACCAGATCCTGGCCTGTTTCTGGTTTGTATCACGTAGTAATGCGGTACCACACCGAAACAGTCAATTAAACCTGGTTGCGATTAATATTTTAGAGGATATCCCCGGTTATGTCTCGGTAAGGTATGGGATTTGCCCTCATGTGTCTCGTACTTTCGGATTTTTCGCATACTTGATGGACAGATCCTGGCCTTTTTCTGGTTTGTGTCACGTAGTAATGCGGTACCACACCGAAACAGTTTATTAAACCTGGTTGCGATTAATATTTTAGCCGATAACGCCGGTTATGTCTGGGTTAGGTCTGGTATTTGCCTTCATCTGGCTCGTACTTTCGCATTTTTCGCATACTTGTTGGACAGATCCTGGCCTTTTTCTGGCTTGGACCAAGTAGTAATGTTGTACCACACTGAAACAGTCAATAAAAGCTGGTTCCGATTAATATTTTAGTGGAGAACACCGGTTATTCCTGGGTTAGGTCTGCTATTTGCCACCATCTAGCACATACTTTCGCATTTTTCGCATACTTGTTGTCCAGATCTTGGGTTTTTTCTGGCTTGGATCATGTAGTAATGTGGTACCACACTGAAACAGTCAATAGAAGCTGGTTCCGAATAGTATTTTAGAGGATAACGCTGGTTATGTCTGAGTTAGGTCTGGTATTTGCCATCACCTAACACATACTTTCGCATTTTTTGCATACTTGTTGGCCAGACCCTGGGCATTTTCTGGCTTGGATCACGTAGTATTGTGGTACCACACTGAAACAGTCAATAAAAGCTGGTTTCGATTAGTATTTTAGAGGATAACGCTGGTTATGTCTGGGTTAGTTCTGGTATTTGCCCTCATCTGGCTCGTACTTTCGCATTTTTCGCATACTTGTTAACCTGATCCTGGCCTGTTTCTGGTTTGTATCACGTAGTAATGCGGTGCCACACCGAAACAGTCAATTAAACCTGGTTGCGATTAATATTTTAGAGGATATCCCCGGTTATGTCTCGGTAAGGTATGGGATTTGCCCTCATGTGTCTCGTACTTTCGGATGTTTCGCATTCTTGATGGACAGATCCTGGCCTTTTTCTGGTTTGTGTCACGTAGTAATGCGGTACCACACCGAAACAGTCTATTAAACCTGGTTGCGATTAATATTTTAGAGGATAACGCCGGTTATGTCTGGGTTAGGTCTGGTATTTGCCTTCATCTGGCTCGTACTTTCGCATTTTTCGCATACTTGTTGGACAGATCCTGGCCTTTTTCTGGCTTGGACCAAGTAGTAATGTGGGACCACACTGAAACAGTCAATTAAACCTTGTTGCGATTAATATTTGATAGGATAACGCCGGTTACGTCTGGGTTAGGTCTGGTATTTGCCCTCATCTGGCTCGTACTTTCGCATTTTTCGCATACTTGTTGGACAGAACCTGGCCTTTTTCTGGTTTGTGTCACGTACTAATGCGGTACCACACCGAAACAGTTTATTAAACCTGGTTGCGATTAATATTTTAGCCGATAACGCCGGTTATGTCTGGGTTAGGTCTGGTATTTGCCTTCATCTGGCTCGTACTTTCGCATTTTTCGCATACTTGTTGGACAGATCCTGGCCTTTTTCTGGCTTGGACCAAGTAGTAATGCGGTACCACACCGAAACAGTCTATTAAACCTGGTTGCGATTAATATTTTAGAGGATAACGCCGGTTATGTCTGGGTTAGGTCTGGTATTTGCCCTCATCTGGCTCGTACTTTCGCATTTTTCGCATACTTGTTGGACAGAACCTGGCCTTTTTCTGGTTTGTGTCACGTACTAATGCGGTACCACACCGAAACAGTCAATAGAAGCTGGTTCCGAATAGTATTTTAGGGAATAACGCTAGTTATGTCTGGGTTAGTTCTGGTATTTGCAATCATCTGGCCCATACTTTCGCATTTTTCGCATACTTGTTGGCCAGATCCTGGCCTTCTTCTGGTTTCGATCACGTAGTAATGAAGTTCCACACCGAAAGAGTCAATTAAACCTGGTTCCGATTAATATTTTAGTGGAGAACACCGGTTATGCCTGGGTTAGGTCTGGTATTTGCCATCATCTAGCACATTCTTTCGCATTTTTCGCATACTTGCTGGAAAGATCTTGGGTTTTTTGTGGTTTGGATAACGTAGTAATGTGGTGCCACACTGAAACAGTCAATGAAAGCTGGTTCCGATTAATGTTTTAGAGGATAATGCCGGTTATGTCTGGGTTTGGTCCGGTATTTGCCCTCATCTGGCTCGTACGTTCGTATTTTTTGCATACTTGTTGGCCAGATCCTAGCCTTTTTCTGGTTGGGATCACGTAGTAATGTGATACCACACTGAAACAGTCAATTAATCCTGGTTCCGATTAGTATTTTAGAGGATAAGGCTGGTTATGTCTGGGTTAGTTCTGGTATTTGCCCTCATCTGGCTCGTACTTTCGCATTTTTCGCATACTTGTTGGCCAGGTCCTGGCCTTTTTCTGGTTTGGATCACGAAGCAACGCGGTACCACGTCGCAACAGTCAGTTAATCCTGGTTGCGATTAATAATTTAGAGGAAAACGCCAGTTATGTCAGGGTTAGGTCTGGGATTTGCCCTCATCTGGCTCGTACTTTCGCATTTTTCGCATACTTGTTGGCCAGACCCTGGGCTTTTTCTGGTTTGGATCACGTAGTATTGTGATACCACACTGAAACAGTCAATTAATCCTGGTTGCGATTAATATTTTAGAGGATAACGCCGGTTATGTCTGGGTTAGGTCTGGTATTTGCCCTCATCTGGCTCGTACTTTCGCATTTTTCGCATACTTGTCGGCCAGACCCCGGGCATTTTATGGCTTGGATCACGTAGTAATGTTGTACCACACTGAAACAGTCAATAAAAGCTGGTTCCGATTAATATTTTAGTGGAGAACACCGGTTATTCCTGGGTTAGGTCTGCTATTTGCCACCATCTAGCACATACTTTCGCATTTTTCGCATACTTGTTGTCCAGATCTTGGGTTTTTTCTGGCTTGGATCATGTAGTAATGTGGTACCACACTGAAACAGTCAATAGAAGCTGGTTCCGAATAGTATTTTAGAGGATAACGATGGTTATGTCTGAGTTAGGTCTGGTATTTGCCATCACCTAACACATACTTTCGCATTTTTTGCATACTTGTTGGCCAGACCCTGGGCATTTTCTGGCTTGGATCACGTAGTATTGTGGTACCACACTGAAACAGTCAATAAAAGCTGGTTTCGATTAGTATTTTAGAGGATAACGCTGGTTATGTCTGGGTTAGTTCTGGTATTTGCCCTCATGTGTCTCGTACTTTCGGATTTTTCGCATTCTTGATGGACAGATCCTGGCCTTTTTCTGGTTTGTGTCACGTAGTAATGCGGTACCACACCGAAACAGTCTATTAAACCTGGTTGCGATTAATATTTTAGAGGATAACGCCGGTTATGTCTGGGTTAGGTCTGGTATTTGCCTTCATCTGGCTCGTACTTTCGCATTTTTCGCATACTTGTTGGACAGATCCTGGCCTTTTTCTGGCTTGGACCAAGTAGTAATGTGGGACCACACTGAAACAGTCAATTAAACCTTGTTGCGATTAATATTTTAGAGGATATCCCCGGTTATGTCTCGGTAAGGTATGGGATTTGCCCTCATGTGTCTCGTACTTTCGGATTTTTCGCATTCTTGATGGACAGATCCTGGCCTTTTTCTGGTTTGTGTCACGTAGTAATGCGGTACCACACCGAAACAGTCTATTAAACCTGGTTGCGGTTAATATTTTAGAGGATAACGCCGGTTATGTCTGGGTTAGGTCTGGTATTTGCCTTCATCTGGCTCGTACTTTCGCATTTTTCGCATACTTGTTGGACAGATCCTGGCCTTTTTCTGGCTTGGACCAAGTAGTAATGTGGGACCACACTGAAACAGTCAATTAAACCTTGTTGCGATTAATATTTGACAGGATAACGCCGGTTATGTCTGGGTTAGGTCTGGTATTTGCCCTCATCTGGCTCGTACTTTCGCATTTTTCGCATTCTTGATGGACAGATCCTGGCCTTTTTCTGGTTTGTGTCACGTAGTAATGCGGTACCACACCGAAACAGTCTATTAAACCTGGTTGCGATTAATATTTTAGAGGATAACGCCGGTTATGTCTGGGTTAGGTCTGGTATTTGCCTTCATCTGGCTCGTACTTTCGCATTTTTCGCATACTTGTTGGACAGATCCTGGCCTTTTTCTGGCTTGGACCAAGTAGTAATGTGGGACCACACTGAAACAGTCAATTAAACCTTGTTGCGATTAATATTTGACAGGATAACGCCGGTTATGTCTGGGTTAGGTCTGGTATTTGCCCTCATCTGGCTCGTACTTTCGCATTTTTCGCATACTTGTTGGACAGAACCTGGCCTTTTTCTGGTTTGTGTCACGTACTAATGCGGTACCACACCGAAACAGTCAATAGAAGCTGGTTCCGAATAGTATTTTAGGGAATAACGCTAGTTATGTCTGGGTTAGTTCTGGTATTTGCAATCATCTGGCCCATACTTTCGCATTTTTCGCATACTTGTTGGCCAGATCCTGGCCTTCTTCTGGTTTCGATCACGTAGTAATGAAGTTCCACACCGAAAGAGTCAATTAAACCTGGTTCCGATTAATATTTTAGTGGAGAACACCGGTTATGCCTGGGTTAGGTCTGGTATTTGCCATCATCTAGCACATTCTTTCGCATTTTTCGCATACTTGCTGGAAAGATCTTGGGTTTTTTGTGGTTTGGATCACGTAGTAATGTGGTACCACACTGAAACAGTCAATGAAAGCTGGTTCCGATTAATGTTTTAGAGGATAATGCCGGTTATGTCTGGGTTTGGTCCGGTATTTGCCCTCATCTGGCTCGTACGTTCGTATTTTTTGCATACTTGTTGGCCAGATCCTGGCCTTTTTCTGGTTGGGATCACGTAGTAGTGTGATACCACACTGAAACAGTCAATTAATCCTGGTTCCGATTAGTATTTTAGAGGATAAGGCTGGTTATGTCTGGGTTAGTTCTGGTATTTGCCCTCATCTGGCTCGTACTTTCGCATTTTTCGCATACTTGTTGGCCAGGTCCTGGCCTTTTTCTGGTTTGGATCACGAAGCAACGCGGTACCACGTCGCAACAGTCAGTTAATCCTGGTTGCGATTAATAATTTAGAGGAAAACGCCAGTTATGTCAGGGTTAGGTCTGGGATTTGCCCTCATCTGGCTCGTACTTTCGCATTTTTCGCATACTTGTTGGACAGATCCTGGCCTTTTTCTGGCTTGGACCAAGTAGTAATGTGGGACCACACTGAAACAGTCAATTGAACCTTGTTGCGATTAATATTTGACAGGATAACGCCGGTTATGTCTGGGTTAGGTCTGGTATTTGCCCTCATCTGGCTCGTACTTTCGCATTTTTCGCATACTTGTTGGACAGAACCTGGCCTTTTTCTGGTTTGTGTCACGTACTAATGCGGTACCACACCGAAACAGTCAATAGAAGCTGGTTCCGAATAGTATTTTAGGGAATAACGCTAGTTATGTCTGGGTTAGTTCTGGTATTTGCAATCATCTGGCCCATACTTTCGCATTTTTCGCATACTTGTTGGCCAGATCCTGGCCTTCTTCTGGCTTGGATCACGTAGTATTGTGGTACCACACTGAAGCAGTCAATAAAAGCTGGTTTCGATTAGTATTTTAGAGGATAACGCTGGTTATGTCTGGGTTAGTTCTGGTATTTGCCCCCATCTGGCTCGTACTTTCGCATTTTTCGCATACTTGTTAACCAGATCCTGGCCTGTTTCTGGTTTGTATCACGTAGTAATGCGGTACCACACCGAAACAGTCAATTAAACCTCGTTGCGATTAATATTTTAGAGGATATCCCCGGTTATGTCTCGGTAAGGTATGGGATTTGCCCTCATGTGTCTCGTACTTTCGGATTTTTCGCATACTTGATGGACAGATCCTGGCCTTTTTCTGGTTTGTGTCACGTAGTAATGCGGTACCACACCGAAACAGTCTATTAAACCTGGTTGCGATTAATATTTTAGAGGATAACGCCGGTTATGTCTGGGTTAGGTCTGGTATTTGCCCTCATCTGGCTCGTACGTTCGTATTTTTTGCATACTTGTTGGCCAGATCCTGGCCTTTTTCTGGTTGGGATCACGTAGTAGTGTGATACCACACTGAAACAGTCAATTAATCCTGGTTCCGATTAGTATTTTAGAGGATAAGGCTGGTTATGTCTGGGTTAGTTCTGGTATTTGCCCTCATCTGGCTCGTACTTTCGCATTTTTCGCATACTTGTTGGCCAGGTCCTGGCCTTTATCTGGTTTGGATCACGATGCAACGCGGTACCACGTCGCAACAGTCAGTTAATCCTGGTTGCGATTAATAATTTAGAGGATAACGCCAGTTATGTCAGGGTTAGGTCTGGGATTTGCCCTCATCTGGCTCGTACTTTCGCATTTTTCGCATACTTGTTGGCCAGACCCTGGGCTTTTTCTGGTTTGGATCACGTAGTATTGTGCTACCACACTGAAACAGTCAATGAAAGCTGGTTCCGATTAATATTTTAGAGGATAACGCCGGTTATGTCTGGGTTAGGTCTGGTATTTGCCCTCATCTGGCTCGTACTTTCGCATTTTTCGCATACTTGTTGGCCAGACCCCGGGCATTTTATGGCTTGGATCACGTAGTAATGTTGTACCACACTGAAACAGTCAATAAAAGCTGGTTCCGATTAATATTTTAGTGGAGAACACCGGTTATTCCTGGGTTAGGTCTGCTATTTGCCACCATCTAGCACATACTTTCGCATTTTTCGCATACTTGTTGTCCAGATCTTGGGTTTTTTCTGGCTTGGATCATGTAGTAATGTGGTACCACACTGAAACAGTCAATAGAAGCTGGTTCCGAATAGTATTTTAGAGGATAACGCTGGTTATGTCTGGGTTAGGTCTGGTATTTGCCATCACCTAACACATACTTTCGCATTTTTTGCATACTTGTTGGCCAGACCCTGGGCATTTTCTGGCTTGGATCACGTAGTATTGTGGTACCACACTGAAACAGTCAATGAAAGCTGGTCCCGATTAGTATTTTAGAGGATAACGCCGGCTATGTCTGGGTTAGGTCTGGTATTTGCCCTCATCTGGCTCGTACTTTCGCATTTTTCGCATACTTGTTGGCCAGATCCTGGCCTTTTTCTGGTTTGGATCACGAAGTAACGCGGTACCACGCCGCAACAGTCAATTAAACCTGGTTGCGATTAATATTTTAGAGGATAACGCCGGTTATGTCTTGGTTATTTCTTGGTTATGTCTGGGATTTGCCCTCATCTCGCTCGTTATTTCGTATTTTTCGCATACTTGCCGGCCAGATACTGGGCTTTATCTCGTTTGGATCACGTAGTAAAGTGGCACCACACTGAAACAGTCAATAGAAGCTGGTCCCGAATAGTATTTTAGAGGATAACGCTGGTTATGTCTGGGATAGTTCTGGTATTTGCCCTCATCTGCCTGGTACTTTCGCATTTTTCGCATAGTTGTTGGCCAGATCCTGGCTTTTCCTGGCTTGGACCACGTAGTAATGTGGTACCACACTGAAACAGTCAATTAATCCTGGTTGCGATTAATATTTTAGAGGATAACGCCGGTTATGTCTGGGTTAGGTCTGGTATTTGCCCTCATCTGGTTCGTACTTTCGCATTTTTCGCATACTTGTTGGCCAGATCCTGACCTTTTTCTGGTTTGTATCACGTAGTAATGCGGTACCACACCGAGACAGTCAATTAAACCTGGTTGCGATTAATGTTTTAGAGGATAACGCCGATTATGTCCGGGTTAGGTCTGGTATTTTCCTTCATCTGGCTCGTACTTTCGCATTTTTCGCATACTTGTTGGGCAGATCCTGGGTTTTTTCTGGCTTGGATCACGTAGTAATGTTGTACCACACTGAAACAGTCAATAAAAGCTGGTTCCGATTAATATTTTAGTGGAGAACACCGGTTATTCCTGGGTTAGGTCTGCTATTTGCCATCATCATGCACATACTTTCGCATTTTTCGCATACTTGCTGTCCAGATCTTGGGTTTTTTGTGGCTTGGATCACGTAGTAATGCGGTACCACACTGAAGCAGTCAATGAAAGCTGGTTCCGATTAATATTTTAGAGGATAACCCCGGTTATGTCTCGGTTAGGTATGGGATTTGCCCTCATCTGTCTCGTACTTTCGCATTTTTCTCATACTTGCTGGCCAGATCCTGGCCTTTTTCTGGCTTGGACCACGTACTAATGTGGTACCACACTGAAACAGCCAATAGAAGCTGGTTCCGAATAGTATTTTAGAGGATAACGCTGGTTATGTCTCGGTTAGGTCTGGGATTCTCCCTCATCTGGCTCGTACTTACGCATTTTTCGCATACCTGTCTACCATATCCTGGGTTCTTTTCTGCTTAGGATCACGAATCAATGTGGTGGTACACTGAAATAGTCAATTCAACCTGGAATCCGTCAATATTTTATAGGATAACGCCGGTTATGTGTGGGCTAGTTCTGGTGTTTGCAACCATTTGGCTCATATTGTCGCATTTTTCGTATACTTGTTGACCAGATCCTGAGTCGTTTCTGGTTTGGATCAGGTAGTAATGTGGTACCACACCGAAATACTAAATAAAGCCTGGTTCCGATTAATACTTTAGGGGATAACGCCGGTTATGTCTCGGTTAGGTCTGGGATTTGCCTTCATCTGGCTCGTACTTTCGCATTTTTCACATACTTCTTGGCCAGATCCTGGTCTTTTTATGGCTTGGATCACGTAGTAGTGCGGTACCACACCAAAACAGTCTATTAGACCTGGTTGCGATTAATATTTTAGAGGATAACGCCGGTTATGTCTCGGTTAGGTCTGGGATTTGCCCACATCTGGCTCGTACTTTCGCATTTTTCGCATACTTGTTGGCCAGATCCAGGGCTTCTTCTGGTTTGGATCACGTAGTAATGTGGTACCACACTGAAACAGTCAATTAAACCTTGTTGCGATTAATATTTTAGTGGAGAACGCCGGTTATGTCTGGGTTAGGCCTGGTATTTGGCCTCATCTGGCTCGTACTTTCTCATTTTTCGCATACTTGTTGGCCAGATCCTGGCCTTTTTCTGGTTTGTATCACGTAGTAATGCGGTACCACACCGAAACAGTCAATTAAACCTGGTTGCGATTAATATTTTAGAGGATAGCGCCGGTTATGTCTCGGTTAGGTATGGGATTTGCCCTCATCTCGTACTTTCGCATTTTTCGCATACTTGTTGGCCAGACCCTGGGCTTTCTCTGGTTTGGTTCAGGTAGTAATGTTGTACCACACTGAAACAGTCAATAAAAGCTGGTTCGGATTAATATTTTAGAGGATAACGCCGGTTATCTCTCGGTTAGGTCTAGGATTTTCCCTTATCTGGCTCGTACTTTCGCATTTTTCGCATACTTGTTGGCCAGTACCTGGCCTTTTCCTGGCTTGGACCATTTAGTAATGTGGGACCACACTGAAACAGTCAATTAAACCTTGTTGCGATTAATATTTTACAGGATAACGCCGGTTATGTCTAGGTTAGGTCTGGTATTTGCCCACATTTGGCTCGTACTTTCGCATTTTTCGCATACTTGTTGGACAGATCCTGGCCTTTTTCTGGTTTGTGTCACGTACTAATGCGGTACCACACCGAAACAGTCAATAGAAGCTGGTTCCGAATATTATTTTAGAGAATAACGCTAGTTATGTCTGGGTTTGTTCTGGTATTAGCCATCATCTAGCACATACTTTCGCATTTTTCGCATACTTGTTGGCCAGATCTTGGATTTTTGTGGTTTGGATCTCGTCGCCATGTGGTTCCACACCGAAACAGTCAATTAAACCTGGTTGCGATTAATATTTTGGAGGGTAACGCTGGTTATGTTTCGGTTGGGCCTGGGATTTGCCCTCATCTGGCTCGTGATTTCGTATTTTTCGCATACTTGATGGCCAGATCCTGGGCATTCTCTGGTTTGGATCACGTAGTAATGTGGTACCACACTGAAACAGTCAATAGAAGCTGGTTCCGAATAGTACCTTAGCGGATAACGCTAGTTATGTCTGGGTTAGTTCTGGTATTTGCAATCATCTGGCCCATACTTTCGCGTGTTTCGCATATTTGTTGGCCAGATCCAGGGTTTTTTCTGGCTTGGAACCCGTAGTAATGAGGTTCCACACCGAAAGAGTCACTTAAACCTGGTTGCGATTAATACTTTAGTGGATAACGCCGGTTATGTCTGGGTTAGGACTGGTATTTGCCCTCATCTGGCTCGTACTTTCGCATTTTTCGCATACTTGTTGGGCAGATCCTGGGTTTTTTCTGGCTTGAATCACGTAGTAATGTTGTACCACACTGAAACAGTCAATAAAAGCTGGTTCCGATTAATATTTTAGTGGAGAACACCGGTTATTCCTGGGTTAGGTCTGCTATTTGCCATCATCTAGCACATACTTTCGCATTTTTCGCATACTTGCTGTGTAGATCTTGGGTTTTTTGTGGCTTGGATCACGTAGTAATGCGGTACCACACTGAAGCAGTCAATGAAAGCTGGTACCGATTAATATTTTAGATGATAACCCCGGATATGTCTCGGTTAGGTATGGGATTTGCCCTCATCTGTCTCGTACTTTCGCATTTTTCTCATACTTGTTGGCCAGATCCTGGCCTTTTTCTGGCTTGGACCAAGTAGTAATGTGAGACCACACTGAAACAGTCAGTTAAACCTGGTTTGATTAATGTTTTAGAGGATAACGCCGGTTATGTCTGGGTTAGGTCTGGTATTTGCCCTCATCTGGTTCGTACTTTCGCATTTTTCGCATACTTGTTGGCCGGACCCTGGGCTTTTTCTAGCTTGGATCACGTAGTAATGTGGGGCCACACCGAGACAGTCAATTAAATCTGGTTGCGATTAATATTTTAGTGGAGAACGCCGGTTATGTCTGGGTTAGGCCTGGTATTTGCCCTCATCTGGCTCGTACTTTCGCATTTTTTGCATACTTGTTGGCCAGATCCTGGCCTTATTCTGGTTTGTATCACGTAGTAATGCGGTTCCACACCGAGACAGTCAATTAAACCTGGTTGCGATTAATATTTTAGAGGCTAACGCCGGTTATGTCTCGGTTGGGCCTGGGATTTGCCCTCATCTGGCTCGTGATTTCGTATTTTTCACATACTTGATGGACAGATCCAGGGCTTTTTCTGGTTTGGATCACGTAGTAATGTGGTACCACACTGAAACAGTCAATAGAAGCTGGTTCCGAATAGTATTTTAGAGAGTAACGTTAGTTATGTCTGGGTTAGTTCTGGTATTTGCAATCATCTGGCCCATACTTTCGCGTGTTTCGCATATTTGTTGGCCAGATCCTGGGTTTTTTCTGGCTTGGACCACGTAGTAATGTGGTACCACACTGAAACAGTCAATTAAACCTGGTTGCGATTAATATTTTAGTGGAGAACGCCGGTTATGTCTGGGATAGGCCTGGTATTTGCAATCATCTGGCCCATACTTTCGCGTGTTTCGCATATTTGTTGGCCAGATCCAGGGTTTTTTCTGGCTTGGAACCCGTAGTAATGAGGTTCCACACCGAAAGAGTCAATTAAACCTGGTTGCGATTAATATTTTAGAGGATAACGCCGGTTATGTCTCGGTTGGGTCTGGGATTTGCCCTCATCTGGCTCGTGATTGCGTATTTTTCGCATACCTGTTGGCCAGATCCTGGGCATTCTCTGGTTTGGATCACGTAGTAAGGTGGTACCACACTGAAACAGTCAATAGAAGCAGGTTCCGAATAGTACTTTAGCGGATAACGCTAGTTATGTCTGGGTTAGTTCTGGTATTTGCAATCATCTGGCCCATACTTTCGCGTGTTTCGCATATTTGTTGGCCAGATCCAGGGTTTCTTCTGGCTTGGAACCCGTAGTAATGAGGTTCCACACTGAAACAGTCAATTAATCCTGGTTCCCATTAGTATTTTAGAGGATAAGGCTGGTTCTCTGGGTTAGTTCTGGTATTTGCCATCATCTGTCTCGTACTTTCGCATTTTTCGCATACTTGTTGGCCGGATCCTGGCCTTTTTCTGGTTTGGATCACGTAGTAATGCGGTACCACACCGAAACAGTCAATGAAAGCTGGTTCCGATTAGTATTATAGAGGATAACGCCGGTTATGTCTGGGTAAGTTCTGGGATTTGCCCTCATCTGGCTCGTACTTTCGCATTTTTCGCATACTTGTTGTCGAGCTCCTGGCCTTTTTCTGGCTTGGACCACGTAGTAATGTGGTACCACACTGAAACAGTCAATTAAACCTTGTTGCGATTAATATTTTAGTGGAGAACACCGGTTATGTCTGTGTTAGGTCTGGTACTTGCCCTCATCTGGCTCGTACTTTCGCATTTTTCGCATACTTGTTGGCCATATCCTGGCCTTTTTCTGGCTTGGACCACGTAGTAATGTGGTACCACACTGAAACTGTCAATGAAAGCTGGTTCCGATTAATATTTTAGAGGATAACCCCGGTTATGTCTCGGTTAGGTATGGGATTTGCCCTCATCTGTCTCGTACATTCGCATTTTTCGCCTACTGGTTTGCCAGATCCTGGCCTTTTTCTGGCTTGGACCACGTAGTAATGAGTTACCACACTGAAACAGTCTATTAAACCTGGTTGCGATTAACATTTTAGAGGATAACGCCGGTTATGCCTGGGTTAGGTCTGGTATTTGCCCTCATCTGGCTCGTACTTTCGCATTTTTCGCATACTTTTTGGCCAGACCCTTGGCTTTTTCTGGTGTGGCTCACGTAGTAATGTGGTACCACATTGAAACAGTCAACAAAAGCTGCTTCCGATTAATATTTTAGTGGAGAACACCGGTTATGTCTGGGTAAGTTCTGGGATTTGCCATCATCTGGCTCGTACTTTCGCATTTTTCGCATACTTGTTGTCGAGCTCCTGGCCTTTTTCTGGCTTGGACCACGTAGTAATGTGGTACCACACTGAAACAGTCAATTAATCCTGGTTCCGATTAGTATTTTAGTGGATAAGGCTGGTTTTCTGGGTTAGTTCTGGTATTTGCCCTCATCTGGCTCGTACTTTCGCGTTTTTCGCATACTCGTTGGCCGGATCCTGGCCTTTTTCTGGTTTGGATCACGTAGTAATGCGGTACCACACCGAAACAGTCAATGAAAGCTGGTTCCGATTAGTATTTTAGAGGATGAGGCTGGTTATGTCTGGGTTAGTTCTGGTATTTGCCCTCATCTGGCTCGTACTTTCGCATTTTTCGCATACTTGTTAACCAGATCCTGGCCTGTTTCTGGTTTGTATCACGTAGTAATGCGGTACCACACCGAAACAGTCAATTAAACCTGGTTGCGATTAATATTTTAGAGGATATCCCCGGTTATGTCTCGGTAAGGTATGGGATTTGCCCTCATGTGTCTCGTACTTTCGGATTTTTCGCATACTTGATGGACAGATCCTGGCCTTTTTCTGGTTTTTGTCACGTAGTAATGCGGTACCACACCGAAACAGTTTATTAAACCTGGTTGCGATTAATATTTTAGCCGATAACGCCGGTTATGTCTGGGTTAGGTCTGGTATTTGCCTTCATCTGGCTCGTACTTTCGCATTTTTCGCATACTTGTTGGACAGATCCTGGCCTTTTTCTGGCTTGGACCAAGTAGTAATGTTGTACCACACTGAAACAGTCAATAAAAGCTGGTTCCGATTAATATTTTAGTGGAGAACACCGGTTATTCCTGGGTTAGGTCTGCTATTTGCCACCATCTAGCACATACTTTCGCATTTTTCGCATACTTGTTGTCCAGATCTTGGGTTTTTTCTGGCTTGGATCATGTAGTAATGTGGTACCACACTGAAACAGTCAATAGAAGCTGGTTCCGAATAGTATTTTAGAGGATAACGCTGGTTATGTCTGAGTTAGGTCTGGTATTTGCCATCACCTAACACATACTTTCGCATTTTTTGCATACTTGTTGGCCAGACCCTGGGCATTTTCTGGCTTGGATCACGTAGTATTGTGGTACCACACTGAAACAGTCAATAAAAGCTGGTTTCGATTAGTATTTTAGAGGATAACGCTGGTTATGTCTGGGTTAGTTCTGGTATTTGCCCTCATCTGGCTCGTACTTTCGCATTTTTCGCATACTTGTTAACCTGATCCTGGCCTGTTTCTGGTTTGTATCACGTAGTAATGCGGTACCACACCGAAACAGTCAATTAAACCTGGTTGCGATTAATATTTTAGAGGATATCCCCGGTTATGTCTCGGTAAGGTATGGGATTTACCCTCATGTTTCTCGTACTTTCGGATTTTTCGCATTCTTGATGGACAGATCCTGGCCTTTTTCTGGTTTGTGTCACGTAGTAATGCGGTACCACACCGAAACAGTCTATTAAACCTGGTTGCGATTAATATTTTAGAGGATAACGCCGGTTATGTCTGGGTTAGGTCTGGTATTTGCCTTCATCTGGCTCGTACTTTCGCATTTTTCGCATACTTGTTGGACAGATCCTGGCCTTTTTCTGGCTTGGACCAAGTAGTAATGTGGGACCACACTGAAACAGTCAATTAAACCTTGTTGCGATTAATATTTGATAGGATAACGCCGGTTATGTCTGGGTTAGGTCTGGTATTTGCCCTCATCTGGCTCGTACTTTCGCATTTTTCGCATACTTGTTGGACAGAACCTGGCCTTTTTCTGGTTTGTGTCACGTACTAATGCGGTACCACACCGAAACAGTTTATTAAACCTGGTTGCGATTAATATTTTAGCCGATAACGCCGGTTATGTCTGGGTTAGGTCTGGTATTTGCCTTCATCTGGCTCGTACTTTCGCATTTTTCGCATACTTGTTGGACAGATCCTGGCCTTTTTCTGGCTTGGACCAGGTAGTAATGCGGTACCACACCGAAACAGTCTATTAAACCTGGTTGCGATTAATATTTTAGAGGATAACGCCGGTTATGTCTGGGTTAGGTCTGGTATTTGCCCTCATCTGGCTCGTACTTTCGCATTTTTCGCATACTTGTTGGACAGAACCTGGCCTTTTTCTGGTTTGTGTCACGTACTAATGCGGTACCACACCGAAACAGTCAATAGAAGCTGGTTCCGAATAGTATTTTAGGGAATAACGCTAGTTATGTCTGGGTTAGTTCTGGTATTTGCAATCATCTGGCCCATACTTTCGCATTTTTCGCATACTTGTTGGCCAGATCCTGGCCTTCTTCTGGTTTCGATCACGTAGTAATGAAGTTCCACACCGAAAGAGTCAATTAAACCTGGTTCCGATTAATATTTTAGTGGAGAACACCGGTTATGCCTGGGTTAGGTCTGGTATTTGCCATCATCTAGCACATTCTTTCGCATTTTTCGCATACTTGCTGGAAAGATCTTGGGTTTTTTGTGGTTTGGATAACGTAGTAATGTGGTGCCACACTGAAACAGTCAATGAAAGCTGGTTCCGATTAATGTTTTAGAGGATAATGCCGGTTATGTCTGGGTTTGGTCCGGTATTTGCCCTCATCTGGCTCGTACGTTCGTATTTTTTGCATACTTGTTGGCCAGATCCTAGCCTTTTTCTGGTTGGGATCACGTAGTAATGTGATACCACACTGAAACAGTCAATTAATCCTGGTTCCGATTAGTATTTTAGAGGATAAGGCTGGTTATGTCTGGGTTAGTTCTGGTATTTGCCCTCATCTGGCTCGTACTTTCACATTTTTCGCATACTTGTTGGCCAGGTCCTGGCCTTTTTCTGGTTTGGATCACGAAGCAACGCGGTACCACGTCGCAACAGTCAGTTAATCCTGGTTGCGATTAATAATTTAGAGGAAAACGCCAGTTATGTCAGGGTTAGGTCTGGGATTTGCCCTCATCTGGCTCGTACTTTCGCATTTTTCGCATACTTGTTGGCCAGACCCTGGGCTTTTTCTGGTTTGGATCACGTAGTATTGTGATACCACACTGAAACAGTCAATTAATCCTGGTTGCGATTAAGATTTTAGAGGATAACGCCGGTTATGTCTGGGTTAGGTCTGGTATTTGCCCTCATCTGGCTCGTACTTTCGCATTTTTCGCATACTTGTCGGCCAGACCCCGGGCATTTTATGGCTTGGATCACGTAGTAATGTTGTACCACACTGAAACAGTCAATAAAAGCTGGTTCCGATTAATATTTTAGTGGAGAACACCGGTTATTCCTGGGTTAGGTCTGCTATTTGCCACCATCTAGCACATACTTTCGCATTTTTCGCATACTTGTTGTCCAGATCTTGGGTTTTTTCTGGCTTGGATCATGTAGTAATGTGGTACCACACTGAAACAGTCAATAGAAGCTGGTTCCGAATAGTATTTTAGAGGATAACGCTGGTTATGTCTGAGTTAGGTCTGGTATTTGCCATCACCTAACACATACTTTCGCATTTTTTGCATACTTGTTGGCCAGACCCTGGGCATTTTCTGGCTTGGATCACGTAGTATTGTGGTACCACACTGAAACAGTCAATAAAAGCTGGTTTCGATTAGTATTTTAGAGGATAACGCTGGTTATGTCTGGGTTAGTTCTGGTATTTGCCCTCATCTGGCTCGTACTTTCGCATTTTTCGCATACTTGTTAACCTGATCCTGGCCTGTTTCTGGTTTGTATCACGTAGTAATGCGGTACCACACCGAAACAGTCAATTAAACCTGGTTGCGATTAATATTTTAGAGGATATCCCCGGTTATGTCTCGGTAAGGTATGGGATTTGCCCTCATGTGTCTCGTACTTTCGGATTTTTCGCATTCTTGATGGACAGATCCTGGCCTTTTTCTGGTTTGTGTCACGTAGTAATGCGGTACCACACCGAAACAGTCTATTAAACCTGGTTGCGATTAATATTTTAGAGGATAACGCCGGTTATGTCTGGGTTAGGTCTGGTATTTGCCTTCATCTGGCTCGTACTTTCGCATTTTTCGCATACTTGTTGGACAGATCCTGGCCTTTTTCTGGCTTGGACCATGTAGTAATGTGGGACCACACTGAAACAGTCAATTAAACCTTGTTGCGATTAATATTTGACAGGATAACGCCGGTTATGTCTGGGTTAGGTCTGGTATTTGCCCTCATCTGGCTCGTACTTTCGCATTTTTCGCATACTTGTTGGACAGAACCTGGCCTTTTTCTGGTTTGTGTCACGTACTAATGCGGTACCACACCGAAACAGTCAATAGAAGCTGGTTCCGAATAGTATTTTAGGGAATAACGCTAGTTATGTCTGGGTTAGTTCTGGTATTTGCAATCATCTGGCCCATACTTTCGCATTTTTCGCATACTTGTTGGCCAGATCCTGGCCTTCTTTTGGTTTCGATCACGTAGTAATGAAATTCCACACCGAAAGAGTCAATTAAACCTGGTTCCGATTAATATTTTAGTGGAGAACACCGGTTATGCCTGGGTTAGGTCTGGTATTTGCCATCATCTAGCACATTCTTTCGCATTTTTCGCATACTTGCTGGAAAGATCTTGGGTTTTTTGTGGTTTGGATCACGTAGTAATGTGGTACCACACTGAAACAGTCAATGAAAGCTGGTTCCGATTAATGTTTTAGAGGATAATGCCGGTTATGTCTGGGTTTGGTCCGGTATTTGCCCTCATCTGGCTCGTACGTTCGTATTTTTTGCATACTTGTTGGCCAGGTCCTGGCCTTTTTCTGGTTTGGATCACGAAGCAACGCGGTACCACGTCGCAACAGTCAGTTAATCCTGGTTGCGATTAATAATTTAGAGGAAAACGCCAGTTATGTCAGGGTTAGGTCTGGGATTTGCCCTCATCTGGCTCGTACTTTCGCATTTTTCGCATACTTGTTGGCCAGACCCTGGGCTTTTTCTGGTTTGGATCACGTAGTATTGTGATACCACACTGAAACAGTCAATTAATCCTGGTTGCGATTAATATTTTAGAGGATAACGCCGGTTATGTCTGGGTTAGGTCTGGTATTTGCCCTCATCTGGCTCGTACTTTCGCATTTTTCGCATACTTGTTGGACAGATCCTGGCCTTTTTCTGGCTTGGACCAAGTAGTAATGTGGGACCACACTGAAACAGTCAATTAAACCTTGTTGCGATTAATATTTGACAGGATAACGCCGGTTATGTCTGGGTTAGGTCTGGTATTTGCCCTCATCTGGCTCGTACTTTCGCATTTTTCGCATACTCGTTGGACAGAACCTGGCCTTTTTCTGGTTTGTGTCACGTACTAATGCGGTACCACACCGAAACAGTCAATAGAAGCTGGTTCCGAATAGTATTTTAGGGAATAACGCTAGTTATGTCTGGGTTAGTTCTGGTATTTGCAATCATCTGGCCCATACTTTCGCATTTTTCGCATACTTGTTGGCCAGATCCTGGCCTTCTTCTGGCTTGGATCACGTAGTATTGTGGTACCACACTGAAACAGTCAATAAAAGCTGGTTTCGATTAGTATTTTAGAGGATAACGCTGGTTATGTCTGGGTTAGTTCTGGTATTTGCCCTCATCTGGCTCGTACTTTCGCATTTTTCGCATACTTGTTAACCAGATCCTGGCCTGTTTCTGGTTTGTATCACGTAGTAATGCGGTACCACACCGAAACAGTCAATTAAACCTGGTTGCGATTAATATTTTAGAGGGTATCCCCGGTTATGTCTCGGTAAGGTATGGGATTTGCCCTCATGTGTCTCGTACTTTCGGATTTTTCGCATACTTGATGGACAGATCCTGGCCTTTTTCTGGTTTGTGTCACGTAGTAATGCGGTACCACACCGAAACAGTTTATTAAACCTGGTTGCGATTAATATTTTAGCCGATAACGCCGGTTATGTCTGGGTTAGGTCTGGTATTTGCCTTCATCTGGCTCGTACTTTCGCATTTTTCGCATACTTGTTGGACAGATCCTGGCCTTTTTCTGGCTTGGACCAAGTAGTAATGTTGTACCACACTGAAACAGTCAATAAAAGCTGGTTCCGATTAATATTTTAGTGGAGAACACCGGTTATTCCTGGGTTAGGTCTGCTATTTGCCACCATCTAGCACATACTTTCGCATTTTTCGCATACTTGTTGTCCAGATCTTGGGTTTTTTCTGGCTTGGATCATGTAGTAATGTGGTACCACACTGAAACAGTCAATAGAAGCTGGTTCCGAATAGTATTTTAGAGGATAACGCTGGTTATGTCTGAGTTAGGTCTGGTATTTGCCATCACCTAACACATACTTTCGCATTTTTTGCATACTTGTTGGCCAGACCCTGGGCATTTTCTGGCTTGGATCACGTAGTATTGTGGTACCACACTGAAACAGTCAATAAAAGCTGGTTTCGATTAGTATTTTAGAGGATAACGCTGGTTATGTCTGGGTTAGTTCTGGTATTTGCCCTCATCTGGCTCGTACTTTCGCATTTTTCGCATACTTGTTAACCTGATCCTGGCCTGTTTCTGGTTTGTATCACGTAGTAATGCGGTGCCACACCGAAACAGTCAATTAAACCTGGTTGCGATTAATATTTTAGAGGATATCCCCGGTTATGTCTCGGTAAGGTATGGGATTTGCCCTCATGTGTCTCGTACTTTCGGATTTTTCGCATTCTTGATGGATAGATCCTGGCCTTTTTCTGGTTTGTGTCACGTAGTAATGCGGTACCACACCGAAACAGTCTATTAAACCTGGTTGCGATTAATATTTTAGAGGATAACGCCGGTTATGTCTGGGTTAGGTCTGGTATTTGCCTTCATCTGGCTCGTACTTTCGCATTTTTCGCATACTTGTTGGACAGATCCTGGCCTTTTTCTGGCTTGGACCAAGTAGTAATGTGGGACCACACTGAAACAGTCAATTAAACCTTGTTGCGATTAATATTTGATAGGATAACGCCGGTTACGTCTGGGTTAGGTCTGGTATTTGCCCTCATCTGGCTCGTACTTTCGCATTTTTCGCATACTTGTTGGACAGAACCTGGCCTTTTTCTGGTTTGTGTCACGTACTAATGCGGTACCACACCGAAACAGTTTATTAAACCTGGTTGCGATTAATATTTTAGCCGATAACGCCGGTTATGTCTGGGTTAGGTCTGGTATTTGCCTTCATCTGGCTCGTACTTTCGCATTTTTCGCATACTTGTTGGACAGATCCTGGCCTTTTTCTGGCTTGGACCAAGTAGTAATGCGGTACCACACCGAAACAGTCTATTAAACCTGGTTGCGATTAATATTTTAGAGGATAACGCCGGTTATGTCTGGGTTAGGTCTGGTATTTGCCCTCATCTGGCTCGTACTTTCGCATTTTTCGCATACTTGTTGGACAGAACCTGGCCTTTTTCTGGTTTGTGTCACGTACTAATGCGGTACCACACCGAAACAGTCAATAGAAGCTGGTTCCGAATAGTATTTTAGGGAATAACGCTAGTTATGTCTGGGTTAGTTCTGGTATTTGCAATCATCTGGCCCATACTTTCGCATTTTTCGCATACTTGTTGGCCAGATCCTGGCCTTCTTCTGGTTTCGATCACGTAGTAATGAAGTTCCACACCGAAAGAGTCAATTAAACCTGGTTCCGATTAATATTTTAGTGGAGAACACCGGTTATGCCTGGGTTAGGTCTGGTATTTGCCATCATCTAGCACATTCTTTCGCATTTTTCGCATACTTGCTGGAAAGATCTTGGGTTTTTTGTGGTTTGGATCACGTAGTAATGTGGTACCACACTGAAACAGTCAATGAAAGCTGGTTCCGATTAATGTTTTAGAGGATAATGCCGGTTATGTCTGGGTTTGGTCCGGTATTTGCCCTCATCTGGCTCGTACGTTCGTATTTTTTGCATACTTGTTGGCCAGATCCTGGCCTTTTTCTGGTTGGGATCACGTAGTAGTGTGATACCACACTGAAACAGTCAATTAATCCTGGTTCCGATTAGTATTTTAGAGGATAAGGCTGGTTATGTCTGGGTTAGTTCTGGTATTTGCCCTCATCTGGCTCGTACTTTCGCATTTTTCGCATACTTGTTGGCCAGGTCCTGGCCTTTTTCTGGTTTGGATCACGAAGCAACGCGGTACCACGTCGCAACAGTCAGTTAATCCTGGTTGCGATTAATAATTTAGAGGAAAACGCCAGTTATGTCAGGGTTAGGTCTGGGATTTGCCCTCATCTGGCTCGTACTTTCGCATTTTTCGCATACTTGTTGGACAGATCCTGGCCTTTTTCTGGCTTGGACCAAGTAGTAATGTGGGACCACACTGAAACAGTCAATTAAACCTTGTTGCGATTAATATTTGACAGGATAACGCCGGTTATGTCTGGGTTAGGTCTGGTATTTGCCCTCATCTGGCTCGTACTTTCGCATTTTTCGCATACTTGTTGGACAGAACCTGGCCTTTTTCTGGTTTGTGTCACGTACTAATGCGGTACCACACCGAAACAGTCAATAGAAGCTGGTTCCGAATAGTATTTTAGGGAATAACGCTAGTTATGTCTGAGTTAGTTCTGGTATTTGCAATCATCTGGCCCATACTTTCGCATTTTTCGCATACTTGTTGGCCAGATCCTGGCCTTCTTCTGGCTTGGATCACGTAGTATTGTGGTACCACACTGAAGCAGTCAATAAAAGCTGGTTTCGATTAGTATTTTAGAGGATAACGCTGGTTATGTCTGGGTTAGTTCTGGTATTTGCCCTCATCTGGCTCGTACTTTCGCATTTTTCGCATACTTGTTAACCAGATCCTGGCCTGTTTCTGGTTTGTATCACGTAGTAATGCGGTACCACACCGAAACAGTCAATTAAACCTCGTTGCGATTAATATTTTAGAGGATATCCCCGGTTATGTCTCGGTAAGGTATGGGATTTGCCCTCATGTGTCTCGTACTTTCGGATTTTTCGCATACTTGATGGACAGATCCTGGCCTTTTTCTGGTTTGTGTCACGTAGTAATGCGGTACCACACCGAAACAGTCTATTAAACCTGGTTGCGATTAATATTTTAGAGGATAACGCCGGTTATGTCTGGGTTAGGTCTGGTATTTGCCCTCATCTGGCTCGTACGTTCGTATTTTTTGCATACTTGTTGGCCAGATCCTGGCCTTTTTCTGGTTGGGATCACGTAGTAGTGTGATACCACACTGAAACAGTCAATTAATCCTGGTTCCGATTAGTATTTTAGAGGATAAGGCTGGTTATGTCTGGGTTAGTTCTGGTATTTGCCCTCATCTGGCTCGTACTTTCGCATTTTTCGCATACTTGTTGGCCAGGTCCTGGCCTTTATCTGGTTTGGATCACGATGCAACGCGGTACCACGTCGCAACAGTCAGTTAATCCTGGTTGCGATTAATAATTTAGAGGATAACGCCAGTTATGTCAGGGTTAGGTCTGGGATTTGCCCTCATCTGGCTCGTACTTTCGCATTTTTCGCATACTTGTTGGCCAGACCCTGGGCTTTTTCTGGTTTGGATCACGTAGTATTGTGCTACCACACTGAAACAGTCAATGAAAGCTGGTTCCGATTAATATTTTAGAGGATAACGCCGGTTATGTCTGGGTTAGGTCTGGTATTTGCCCTCATCTGGCTCGTACTTTCGCATTTTTCGCATACTTGTTGGCCAGACCCCGGGCATTTTATGGCTTGGATCACGTAGTAATGTTGTACCACACTGAAACAGTCAATAAAAGCTGGTTCCGATTAATATTTTAGTGGAGAACACCGGTTATTCCTGGGTTAGGTCTGCTATTTGCCACCATCTAGCACATACTTTCGCATTTTTCGCATACTTGTTGTCCAGATCTTGGGTTTTTTCTGGCTTGGATCATGTAGTAATGTGGTACCACACTGAAACAGTCAATAGAAGCTGGTTCCGAATAGTATTTTAGAGGATAACGCTGGTTATGTCTGGGTTAGGTCTGGTATTTGCCATCACCTAACACATACTTTCGCATTTTTTGCATACTTGTTGGCCAGACCCTGGGCATTTTCTGGCTTGGATCACGTAGTATTGTGGTACCACACTGAAACAGTCAATGAAAGCTGGTCCCGATTAGTATTTTAGAGGATAACGCCGGCTATGTCTGGGTTAGGTCTGGTATTTGCCCTCATCTGGCTCGTACTTTCGCATTTTTCGCATACTTGTTGGCCAGATCCTGGCCTTTTTCTGGTTTGGATCACGAAGTAACGCGGTGCCACGCCGCAACAGTCAATTAAACCTGGTTGCGATTAATATTTTAGAGGATAACGCCGGTTATGTCTTGGTTATTTCTTGGTTATGTCTGGGATTTGCCCTCATCTCGCTCGTTATTTCGTATTTTTCGCATACTTGCCGGCCAGATACTGGGCTTTTTCTCGTTTGGATCACGTAGTAAAGTGGCACCACACTGAAACAGTCAATAGAAGCTGGTCCCGAATAGTATTTTAGAGGATAACGCTGGTTATGTCTGGGATAGTTCTGGTATTTGCCCTCATCTGCCTGGTACTTTCGCATTTTTCGCATAGTTGTTGGCCAGATCCTGGCTTTTCCTGGCTTGGACCACGTAGTAATGTGGTACCACACTGAAACAGTCAATTAATCCTGGTTGCGATTAATATTTTAGAGGATAACGCCGGTTATGTCTGGGTTAGGTCTGGTATTTGCCCTCATCTGGTTCGTACTTTCGCATTTTTCGCATACTTGTTGGCCAGATCCTGACCTTTTTCTGGTTTGTATCACGTAGTAATGCGGTACCACACCGAGACAGTCAATTAAACCTGGTTGCGATTAATGTTTTAGAGGATAACGCCGATTATGTCCGGGTTAGATCTGGTATTTTCCTTCATCTGGCTCGTACTTTCGCATTTTTCGCATACTTGTTGGGCAGATCCTGGGTTTTTTCTGGCTTGGATCACGTAGTGATGTTGTACCACACTGAAACAGTCAATAAAAGCTGGTTCCGATTAATATTTTAGTGGAGAACACCGGTTATTCCTGGGTTAGGTCTGCTATTTGCCATCATCATGCACATACTTTCGCATTTTTCGCATACTTGCTGTCCAGATCTTGGGTTTTTTGTGGCTTGGATCACGTAGTAATGCGGTACCACACTGAAGCAGTCAATGAAAGCTGGTTCCGATTAATATTTTAGAGGATAACCCCGGTTATGTCTCGGTTAGGTATGGGATTTGCCCTCATCTGTCTCGTACTTTCGCATTTTTCTCATACTTGCTGGCCAGATCCTGGCCTTTTTCTGGCTTGGACCACGTAGTAATGTGGTACCACACTGAAACAGCCAATAGAAGCTGGTTCCGAATAGTATTTTAGAGGATAACGCTGGTTATGTCTCGGTTAGGTCTGGGATTCTCCCTCATCTGGCTCGTACTTACGCATTTTTCGCATACCTGTCTACCATATCCTGGGTTCTTTTCTGCTTAGGATCACGAATCAATGTGGTGGTACACTGAAATAGTCAATTCAACCTGGAATCCGTCAATATTTTATAGGATAACGCCGGTTATGTGTGGGCTAGTTCTGGTGTTTGCAACCATTTGGCTCATATTGTCGCATTTTTCGTATACTTGTTGACCAGATCCTGAGTCGTTTCTGGTTTGGATCAGGTAGTAATGTGGTACCACACCGAAATACTAAATAAAGCCTGGTTCCGATTAATACTTTAGGGGATAACGCCGGTTATGTCTCGGTTAGGTCTGGGATTTGCCTTCATCTGGCTCGTACTTTCGCATTTTTCACATACTTCTTGGCCAGATCCTGGTCTTTTTATGGCTTGGATCACGTAGTAGTGCGGTACCACACCAAAACAGTCTATTAGACCTGGTTGCGATTAATATTTTAGAGGATAACGCCGGTTATGTCTCGGTTAGGTCTGGGATTTGCCCACATCTGGCTCGTACTTTCGCATTTTTCGCATACTTGTTGGCCAGATCCAGGGCTTCTTCTGGTTTGGATCACGTAGTAATGTGGTACCACACTGAAACAGTCAATTAAACCTTGTTGCGATTAATATTTTAGTGGAGAACGCCGGTTATGTCTGGGTTAGGCCTGGTATTTGGCCTCATCTGGCTCGTACTTTCTCATTTTTCGCATACTTGTTGGCCAGATCCTGGCCTTTTTCTGGTTTGTATCACGTAGTAATGCGGTACCACACCGAAACAGTCAATTAAACCTGGTTGCGATTAATATTTTAGAGGATAGCGCCGGTTATGTCTCGGTTAGGTATGGGATTTGCCCTCATCTCGTACTTTCGCATTTTTCGCATACTTGTTGGCCAGACCCTGGGCTTTCTCTGGTTTGGTTCAGGTAGTAATGTGGTACCACACTGAAACAGTCAATAAAAGCTGGTTCGGATTAATATTTTAGAGGATAACGCCGGTTATCTCTCGGTTAGGTCTAGGATTTTCCCTTATCTGGCTCGTACTTTCGCATTTTTCGCATACTTGTTGGCCAGTACCTGGCCTTTTCCTGGCTTGGACCATTTAGTAATGTGGGACCACACTGAAACAGTCAATTAAACCTTGTTGCGATTAATATTTTACAGGATAACGCCGGTTATGTCTAGGTTAGGTCTGGTATTTGCCCACATTTGGCTCGTACTTTCGCATTTTTCGCATACTTGTTGGACAGATCCTGGCCTTTTTCTGGTTTGTGTCACGTACTAATGCGGTACCACACCGAAACAGTCAATAGAAGCTGGTTCCGAATATTATTTTAGAGAATAACGCTAGTTATGTCTGGGTTTGTTCTGGTATTAGCCATCATCTAGCACATACTTTCGCATTTTTCGCATACTTGTTGGCCAGATCTTGGATTTTTGTGGTTTGGATCTCGTCGCCATGTGGTTCCACACCGAAACAGTCAATTAAACCTGGTTGCGATTAATATTTTGGAGGGTAACGCTGGTTATGTTTCGGTTGGGCTTGGGATTTGCCCTCATCTGGCTCGTGATTTCGTATTTTTCGCATACTTGATGGCCAGATCCTGGGCATTCTCTGGTTTGGATCACGTAGTAATGTGGTACCACACCGAAACAGTCAATAGAAGCTGGTTCCGAATAGTACCTTAGCGGATAACGCTAGTTATGTCTGGGTTAGTTCTGGTATTTGCAATCATCTGGCCCATACTTTCGCGTGTTTCGCATATTTGTTGGCCAGATCCAGGGTTTTTTCTGGCTTGGAACCCGTAGTAATGAGGTTCCACACCGAAAGAGTCACTTAAACCTGGTTGCGATTAATACTTTAGTGGATAACGCCGGTTATGTCTGGGTTAGGACTGGTATTTGCCCTCATCTGGCTCGTACTTTCGCATTTTTCGCATACTTGTTGGGCAGATCCTGGGTTTTTTCTGGCTTGAATCACGTAGTAATGTTGTACCACACTGAAACAGTCAATAAAAGCTGGTTCCGATTAATATTTTAGTGGAGAACACCGGTTATTCCTGGGTTAGGTCTGCTATTTGCCATCATCTAGCACATACTTTCGCATTTTTCGCATACTTGCTGTGTAGATCTTGGGTTTTGTGGCTTGGATCACGTAGTAATGCGGTACCACACTGAAGCAGTCAATGAAAGCTGGTACCGATTAATATTTTAGATGATAACCCCGGATATGTCTCGGTTAGGTATGGGATTTGCCCTCATCTGTCTCGTACTTTCGCATTTTTCTCATACTTGTTGGCCAGATCCTGGCCTTTTTCTGGCTTGGACCAAGTAGTAATGTGAGACCACACTGAAACAGTCAGTTAAACCTGGTTTGATTAATGTTTTAGAGGATAACGCCGGTTATGTCTGGGTTAGGTCTGGTATTTGCCCTCATCTGGTTCGTACTTTCGCATTTTTCGCATACTTGTTGGCCGGACCCTGGGCTTTTTCTAGCTTGGATCACGTAGTAATGTGGGGCCACACCGAGACAGTCAATTAAATCTGGTTGCGATTAATATTTTAGTGGAGAACGCCGGTTATGTCTGGGTTAGGCCTGGTATTTGCCCTCATCTGGCTCGTACTTTCGCATTTTTTGCATACTTGTTGGCCAGATCCTGGCCTTATTCTGGTTTGTATCACGTAGTAATGCGGTTCCACACCGAGACAGTCAATTAAACCTGGTTGCGATTAATATTTTAGAGGCTAACGCCGGTTATGTCTCGGTTGGGCCTGGGATTTGCCCTCATCTGGCTCGTGATTTCGTATTTTTCACATACTTGATGGACAGATCCAGGGCTTTTTCTGGTTTGGATCACGTAGTAATGTGGTACCACACTGAAACAGTCAATAGAAGCTGGTTCCGAATAGTATTTTAGAGAGTAACGTTAGTTATGTCTGGGTTAGTTCTGGTATTTGCAATCATCTGGCCCATACTTTCGCGTGTTTCGCATATTTGTTGGCCAGATCCTGGGTTTTTTCTGGCTTGGACCACGTAGTAATGTGGTACCACACTGAAACAGTCAATTAAACCTGGTTGCGATTAATATTTTAGTGGAGAACGCCGGTTATGTCTGGGATAGGCCTGGTATTTGCAATCATCTGGCCCATACTTTCGCGTGTTTCGCATATTTGTTGGCCAGATCCAGGGTTTTTTCTGGCTTGGAACCCGTAGTAATGAGGTTCCACACCGAAAGAGTCAATTAAACCTGGTTGCGATTAATATTTTAGAGGATAACGCCGGTTATGTCTGGGTTAGGTCTGGTATTTGCCCTCATCTGGCTCGTGATTTCGTATTTTTCGCATACTTGATGGCCAGATCCTGGGCATTCTCTGGTTTGGATCACGTAGTAATGTGGTACCACACTGAAACAGTCAATAGAAGCTGGTTCCGAATAGTACTTTAGCGGATAACGCTAGTTATGTCTGGGCTAGTTCTGGTATTTGCAATCATCTGGCCCATACTTTCGCGTGTTTCGCATATTTGTTGGCCAGATCCAGGGTTTTTTCTGGCTTGGAACCCGTAGTAATGAGGTTCCACACCGAAAGAGTCAATTAAACCTGGTTGCGATTAATATTTTAGAGGATAACGCCGGTTATGTCTGGGTTAGGTCTGGTATTTGCCCTCATCTGGCTCGTACCTTCGCATTTTTCGCATACTTGTTGGCCAGATCCTGGCCTTTTTCTGGCTCGGACCACGTAGTAATGCGGTACCACACTGAAACAGTCAATTAAACCTTGTTGCGATTAATATTTTACAGGATAACGCCGGTTATGTCTGGGTTAGGTCTGGTATTTGCCATCATTTGGCTCGTACTTTTGCATTTTTCGCATACTTGTTGGACAGATCCTGGCCATTTTCTGGTTTGTGTCACGTACTAATGCGGTACCACACCGAAACAGTCAATAGAAGCTGGTTCCGAATATTATTTTAGAGAATAACGCTAGTTATGTCTGGGTTTGTTCTGGTATTTGCAATCATCTTGCCAATACTTTCGCATTTTTCGCATACTTGTTGGCCAGATCCTTGGCTTTTTCTGGTTTGGATCGCGTAGTAATGTAGTACAACACTGAAACAGTCAATAAAAGCTGGTTCCGATTAATATTTTAGTGGAGAACACCGGTTATTCCTGGGTTAGGTCTGGTATTAGCCATCATCTAGCACATACTTTCGCATTTTTCGCATACTTGTTGGCCAGATCTTGGATTTTTGTGGTTTGTATCACGTACTAATGCGGTACCACACCGAAACAGTCAATAGAAGCTGGTTCGGATTAATATTTTATAGGATAACGCCGGTTATGTCTGGGTTAGTTCTGGTGTTTGCAACCATTTGGCTCATATTGTCGCATTTTTCGTATACTTGTTGACCAGATCCTGAGTCGTTTCTGGTTTGGATCAGGTAGTAATGTGGTAC
Source organism: Colletes latitarsis (assembly GCF_051014445.1). Lineage (NCBI taxonomy): Eukaryota > Metazoa > Arthropoda > Insecta > Hymenoptera > Colletidae > Colletes > Colletes latitarsis. Next base: position 8,416,674 of record NC_135137.1, read on the forward strand.
CACACCGAAAGAGTCAATGAAACCTGGTTGCGATTAATATTTTAGAGGTTAACGCCATTTATGCCTGGGTTAGGTCTGGTATTTGCCCTCATCTGGCTCGTACTTTCGCATTTTTCGCATACTTGTTGGCCAGACCCTGGGCTTTCTCTGGTTTGGTTCAGGTAGTAATGTGGTACCACACTGAAACAGTCAATAAAAGCTGGTTCGGATTAATATTTTAGAGGATAACGCCGGTTATGTCTCGGTTAGGTCTGGTATTTGCCCTGATCTGGCTCGTACTTTCGCATATTTCGCATACTTGTTGGCCAGTACCTGGCCTTTTCCTGGCTTGAACCATTTAGTAATGTGGGACCACACTGAAACAGTCAATTAAACCTGGTTGCGATTAATATTTTAGAGGATAACGCCGGTTATGTCTGGGTTAGGTCTGGTATTTGCCCTCATCTGGCTCGTACTTTCGCATTTTTCGCATACTTGTTGGCCAGACCCTGGGCTTTCTCTGGATTGGTTCAGGTAGTAATGTGGTACCACACTGAAACAGTCAATAAAAGCTGGTTCCGATTACTATTTTAGAGGATAACGCCGGTTATGTCTGGGTTAGGTCTGGTATTTGCCCTCATCTGGCTCGTACCTTCGCATTTTTCGCATACTTGTTGGCCAGATCCTGGCCTCTTTCAGGCTTGGACCAAGTAGTAATGTGGGACCACACTGAAACAGTCATTTAAACCTGGTTTGATTAATGTTTTAGAGGATAACGCAGGTTGTGTCTGGGTTAGGTCTGGTATTTGCCCTCATCTGGTTCGTACTTTCGCATTTTTCGCATACTTTTTGGCCATACCCTGGGCTTTCTCTGGTTTGGTTCAGGTAGTAATGTGGGACCACACCGAAAGAGTCAATTAAACCTGGTTGCAATTAATATTTTAGAGGTTAACGCCGGTTATGTCTGGGTTAGGTCTGGTATTTGCCCTCATCTGGCTCGTACCTTCGCATTTTTCGCATTCTTGTTGCCAGATCCTGGCCTTTTTCTGGCTAGGACCAAGTAGTAATGCGGTACCACACCGAATCAGTCAATTAAACCTGGTTCCGATTAGTATTTTAGAGGATAACGCTGGTTATGTCTGGGTTAGTTCTGGTATTTGACCTCATCTGGCTCGTACTTTCGCATTTCTCGCATACTTGTTGGACAGATCCTGGCCTTTTTCTGGTTTGTGTCACGTACTAATGCGGTACCACTCCGAAACAGTCAATAGAAGCTGGTTCCGAATATTATTTTAGAGAATAACGCTAGTTATGTCTGGGTTTGTTCTGGTATTTGCAATCATCTTGCCAATGCTTTCGCATTTTTCGCATACTTGTTGGCCAGATCCCTGGCTTTTTCTGGTTTGGATCACGTAGTAATGTGGTACAACACTGAAACAGTCAATAAAAGCTGGTTCCGATTAATATTTTAGTGGAGAACACCGGTTATTCCTGGGTTAGGTCTGGTATTTGCCCTCATCTGGCTCGTACTTTCGCATTTTTCGCATACCTGTTGGCCAGATCTTGGATTTTTGTGGTTTGGATCTCGTCGCAATATGGTTCCACACCGAAACAGTCAATTAAACCTGGTTGCGATTAATATTTTGGAGGGTAACGCTGGTTATGTCTGGGTTAGGTCTGGTATTTGCCATCATCTAACACATACTTTCGCATTTTTTGCATACTTGTTGGCCAGACCCTGGGCATTTTCTGGCTTGGATCACGTAGTAATGTGGTACCACACTGACACAGTCAACGAAAGCTGGTTTCGATTAGTATTTTAGAGGATAACGCTGGTTACGTCTGGGTTAGTTCTGGTATTTGCCCTCGTCTGGCTCGTACTTTCGCATTTTTCGCATACTTGCTGGCCAGATGTTGGATTTTTGAGGTTTGGATCCCGTCGTAATGTGGTTCCACACCGAAACAGTCAATTAATCCTGGTTGCGATTAATATTTTGGAGGGTAACGCTGGTTATGCTTGGGTTAGTTCTGGTATTTGCAATCATCTGGCACATACTTTCGCATTTTTCGCATAATTGACGGCCAGATCCTGGGCTTTTTCTTGTTTGGCTCACGTAGTAATGTGGTACCACACTGAAACAGTCAATGAAAGCTGGTTCCGATTAGTATTTTAGAGGATAACACCGGTTATGTCTGGGATAGTTCTGGTATTTGCCCTCATCTGCCTGGTACTTTCGCATTTTTCGCATAGTTGTTGGCCAGATCCTGGCTTTTTCTGGCTTGGACCACGTGGTAATGTGGTACCACACTGAAACAGTCAATTAATCCTGGTTGCGATTAATATTTTAGAGGATAACGCCGGTCATGTCTGCGTTAGGTCTGGTATTTGCCCTCTTCTGGCTCGTACTTTCGCATTTTTCGCATACTTGTTGGCCAGATCCTGGCCTTTTTCTGGTTTGGATCACGAAGTAACGCGGTACCACGCCGCAACAGTCAATTAAACCTGGTTGCGATTAATATTTTAGAGGATAACGCCGGTTATGTCTTGGTTATTTCTTGGTTATGTCTGGGATTTGCCCTCATCTCGCTTGTTATTTCGTATTTTTCGCATACTTACCGGACAGATCCTGGGCTTTTTCTAGTTTGGATCACGTAGTAATGTGGCACCACACTGAAACAGTCAATAGAAGCTGGTCCCGAATAGTATTTTAGAGGATAACGCTGGTAATGTCTGGGATAGTTCTGGTATTTGCCCTCATCTGCCTGGTACTTTCGCATTTTTCGCATAGTTGTTGGCCAGATCCTGGCTTTTTCTGGCTTGGACCACATAGTAATGTGGTACCACACTGAAACAGTCAATTAATCCTGGTTGCGATTAATATTTTAGAGGATAACGCCGGTTATGTCTGGGTTAGGTCTGGTATTTGCCCTCATCTGGCTCGTACTTTCGCATTTTTCGCATACTTGTTGGCCAGATCCTGACCTTTTTCTGGTTTGTATCACGTAGCAATGCGGTACCACACCGAGACAGTCAATTAAACCTGGTTGCGATTAATGTTTTAGCGGATAACGCCGATTATGTCCGGGTTAGGTCTGGTATTTTCCTTCATCTGGCTCGTACTTTCGCATTTTTCGCATACTTGTTGGGCAGATCCTGGGTTTTTTCTGGCTTGGATCACGTAGTAATGTTGTACCACACTGAAACAGTCAATAAAAGCTGGTTCCGATTAATATTTTAGTGGAGAACACCGGTTATTCCTGGGCTAGGTCTGCTATTTGCCATCATCTAGCACATACTTTCGCATTTTTCGCATACTTGCTGTCCAGATCTTGGGTTTTTTGTGGCTTGGATCACGTAGTAATGTGGGACCACACTGAAACAGTCATTTAAACCTGGTTTGATTAATGTTTTAGAGGATAACGCAGGTTGTGTCTGGGTTAGGTCTGGTATTTGCCCTCATCTGGTTCGTACTTTCGCATTTTTCGCATACTTTTTGGCCATACCCTGGGCTTTCTCTGGTTTGGTTCAGGTAGTAATGTGGGACCACACCGAAAGAGTCAATTAAACCTGGTTGCAATTAATATTTTAGAGGTTAACGCCGGTTATGTCTGGGTTAGGTCTGGTATTTGCCCTCATCTGGCTCGTACCTTCGCATTTTTCGCATTCTTGTTGCCAGATCCTGGCCTTTTTCTGGCTAGGACCAAGTAGTAATGCGGTACCACACCGAATCAGTCAATTAAACCTGGTTCCGATTAGTATTTTAGAGGATAACGCTGGTTATGTCTGGGTTAGTTCTGGTATTTGACCTCATCTGGCTCGTACTTTCGCATTTCTCGCATACTTGTTGGACAGATCCTGGCCTTTTTCTGGTTTGTGTCACGTACTAATGCGGTACCACTCCGAAACAGTCAATAGAAGCTGGTTCCGAATATTATTTTAGAGAATAACGCTAGTTATGTCTGGGTTTGTTCTGGTATTTGCAATCATCTTGCCAATGCTTTCGCATTTTTCGCATACTTGTTGGCCAGATCCCTGGCTTTTTCTGGTTTGGATCACGTAGTAATGTGGTACAACACTGAAACAGTCAATAATAGCTGGTTCCGATTAATATTTTAGTGGAGAACACCGGTTATTCCTGGGTTAGGTCTGGTATTTGCCCTCATCTGGCTCGTACTTTCGCATTTTTCGCATACCTGTTGGCCAGATCTTGGATTTTTGTGGTTTGGATCTCGTCGCAATATGGTTCCACACCGAAACAGTCAATTAAACCTGGTTGCGATTAATATTTTGGAGGGTAACGCTGGTTATGTCTGGGTTAGGTCTGGTATTTGCCATCATCTAACACATACTTTCGCATTTTTTGCATACTTGTTGGCCAGACCCTGGGCATTTTCTGGCTTGGATCACGTAGTAATGTGGTACCACACTGACACAGTCAACGAAAGCTGGTTTCGATTAGTATTTTAGAGGATAACGCTGGTTACGTCTGGGTTAGTTCTGGTATTTGCCCTCGTCTGGCTCGTACTTTCGCATTTTTCGCATACTTGCTGGCCAGATGTTGGATTTTTGAGGTTTGGATCCCGTCGTAATGTGGTTCCACACCGAAACAGTCAATTAATCCTGGTTGCGATTAATATTTTGGAGGGTAACGCTGGTTATGCTTGGGTTAGTTCTGGTATTTGCCCTCTTCTGGCTCGTACTTTCGCATTTTTCGCATACTTGTTGGCCAGATCCTGGCCTTTTTCTGGTTTGGATCACGAAGTAACGCGGTACCACGCCGCAACAGTCAATTAAACCTGGTTGCGATTAATATTTTAGAGGATAACGCCGGTTATGTCTTGGTTATTTCTTGGTTATGTCTGGGATTTGCCCTCATCTCGCTTGTTATTTCGTATTTTTCGCATACTTACCGGACAGATCCTGGGCTTTTTCTAGTTTGGATCACGTAGTAATGTGGCACCACACTGAAACAGTCAATAGAAGCTGGTCCCGAATAGTATTTTAGAGGATAACGCTGGTAATGTCTGGGATAGTTCTGGTATTTGCCCTCATCTGCCTGGTACTTTCGCATTTTTCGCATAGTTGTTGGCCAGATCCTGGCTTTTTCTGGCTTGGACCACATAGTAATGTGGTACCACACTGAAACAGTCAATTAATCCTGGTTGCGATTAATATTTTAGAGGATAACGCCGGTTATGTCTGGGTTAGGTCTGGTATTTGCCCTCATCTGGCTCGTACTTTCGCATTTTTCGCATACTTGTTGGCCAGATCCTGACCTTTTTCTGGTTTGTATCACGTAGCAATGCGGTACCACACCGAGACAGTCAATTAAACCTGGTTGCGATTAATGTTTTAGCGGATAACGCCGATTATGTCCGGGTTAGGTCTGGTATTTTCCTTCATCTGGCTCGTACTTTCGCATTTTTCGCATACTTGTTGGCCAGACCCTGGGCTTTCTCTGGTTTGGTTCAGGTAGTAATGTGGTACCACACTGAAACAGTCAATAAAAGCTGGTTCCGATTACTATTTTAGAGGATAACGCCGGTTATGTCTGGGTTAGGTCTGGTATTTGCCCTCATCTGGCTCGTACCTTCGCATTTTTCGCATACTTGTTGGCCAGATCCTGGCCTCTTTCAGGCTTGGACCAAGTAGTAATGTGGGACCACACTGAAACAGTCATTTAAACCTGGTTTGATTAATGTTTTAGAGGATAACGCAGGTTGTGTCTGGGTTAGGTCTGGTATTTGCCCTCATCTGGTTCGTACTTTCGCATTTTTCGCATACTTTTTGGCCATACCCTGGGCTTTCTCTGGTTTGGTTCAGGTAGTAATGTGGGACCACACCGAAAGAGTCAATTAAACCTGGTTGCAATTAATATTTTAGAGGTTAACGCCGGTTATGTCTGGGTTAGGTCTGGTATTTGCCCTCATCTGGCTCGTACCTTCGCATTTTTCGCATTCTTGTTGCCAGATCCTGGCCTTTTTCTGGCTAGGACCAAGTAGTAATGCGGTACCACACCGAATCAGTCAATTAAACCTGGTTCCGATTAGTATTTTAGAGGATAACGCTGGTTATGTCTGGGTTAGTTCTGGTATTTGACCTCATCTGGCTCGTACTTTCGCATTTCTCGCATACTTGTTGGACAGATCCTGGCCTTTTTCTGGTTTGTGTCACGTACTAATGCGGTACCACTCCGAAACAGTCAATAGAAGCTGGTTCCGAATATTATTTTAGAGAATAACGCTAGTTATGTCTGGGTTTGTTCTGGTATTTGCAATCATCTTGCCAATGCTTTCGCATTTTTCGCATACTTGTTGGCCAGATCCCTGGCTTTTTCTGGTTTGGATCACGTAGTAATGTGGTACAACACTGAAACAGTCAATAAAAGCTGGTTCCGATTAATATTTTAGTGGAGAACACCGGTTATTCCTGGGTTAGGTCTGGTATTTGCCCTCATCTGGCTCGTACTTTCGCATTTTTCGCATACCTGTTGGCCAGATCTTGGATTTTTGTGGTTTGGATATCGTCGCAATATGGTTCCACACCGAAACAGTCAATTAATCCTGGTTGCGATTAATATTTTGGAGGGTAACGCTGGTTATGCTTGGGTTAGTTCTGGTATTTGCAATCATCTGGCACATACTTTCGCATTTTTCGCATAATTGACGGCCAGATCCTGGGCTTTTTCTTGTTTGGCTCACGTAGTAATGTGGTACCACACTGAAACAGTCAATGAAAGCTGGTTCCGATTAGTATTTTAGAGGATAACACCGGTTATGTCTGGGATAGTTCTGGTATTTGCCCTCATCTGCCTGGTACTTTCGCATTTTTCGCATAGTTGTTGGCCAGATCCTGGCTTTTTCTGGCTTGGACCACGTGGTAATGTGGTACCACACTGAAACAGTCAATTAATCCTGGTTGCGATTAATATTTTAGAGGATAACGCCGGTCATGTCTGCGTTAGGTCTGGTATTTGCCCTCTTCTGGCTCGTACTTTCGCATTTTTCGCATACTTGTTGGCCAGATCCTGACCTTTTTCTGGTTTGTATCACGTAGCAATGCGGTACCACACCGAGACAGTCAATTAAACCTGGTTGCGATTAATGTTTTAGCGGATAACGCCGATTATGTCCGGGTTAGGTCTGGTATTTTCCTTCATCTGGCTCGTACTTTCGCATTTTTCGCATACTTGTTGGGCAGATCCTGGGTTTCTTCTGGCTTGGATCACGTAGTAATGTTGTACCACACTGAAACAGTCAATAAAAGCTGGTTCCGATTAATATTTTAGTGGAGAACACCGGTTATTCCTGGGTTAGGTCTGCTATTTGCCATCATCTAGCACATACTTTCGCATTTTTCGCATACTTGCTGTCCAGATCTTGGGTTTTTTGTGGCTTGGATCACGTAGTAATGTGGTACCACACTGAAACAGTCAATAGAAGCTGGTCCCGAATAGTATTTTAGAGGATAACGCTGGTAATGTCTGGGATAGTTCTGGTATTTGCCCTCATCTGCCTGGTACTTTCGCATTTTTCGCATTCTTGTTGGCCAGATCCAGGGCTTTTTCTGGATTGGATCACGTAGTAATGTGGTACCACACTAAACAGTCAATAGAAGCTGGTTCCGCATAGTATTTTAGAGAGTAACGTTAGTTATGTCTGGGTTAGTTCTGGTATTTGCAATCATCTGGCCCATACTTTCGCGTGTTTCGCATATTTGTTGGCCAGATCCTGGGTTTTTTCTGGCTTGGACCACGTAGTAATGTGGTACCACACTGAAACAGTCAATTAAACCTGGTTGCGATTAATATTTTAGTGGAGAACGCCGGTTATGTCTGGGTTAGGTCTGGTATTTGCCCTCATCTGGCTCGTACTTTCGCATTTTTCGCATACTTGTTGGCCAGATCCTGGCCTTTTTCTGGTTTGGATCACGTAGTAATGCGGTACCACACCGAAACAGTCAATTAAACCTGGTTCCGATTAGTATTTTAGAGGATAGCGCCGGTTATGTCTCGGTTAGGTATGGGATTTGCCCTCATCTCGTACTTTCGCATTTTTCGCATACTTGTTGGCCAGACTCTGGGCTTTCTCTGGTTTGGTTCAGGTAGTAATGTGGGACCACACCGGAAGAGTCAATTAAACCTGGTTGCGATTAATATTTTAGAGGTTAACGGCGGTTATGTCTGGGTTAGGTCTGGTATTAGCCATCATCTAGCACATACTTTCGCATTTTTCGCATACTTGTTGGCCAGATCTTGGATTTTTGTGGTATGGATCTCGTCGCAATGTGGTTCCACACCGAAACAGTCAACTAAACCTGGTTGCGATTAATATTTTGGAGGGTAACGCTGGTTATGTTTGGGTTAGTGCTGGTATTTGCAATCATCTGGCTCGTACTGTCGCATTTTTCGCATACTTGTTGGCCAGATCCTGTCCTTTTTCTGGCTTGGACCAAGTAGTAATGTGAGACCACACTGAAACAGCCAATTAAACCTGGTTTGATTAATGTTTTAGAGGATAACGCCGGTTATGTCTGGATTAGGGTTGGTATTTGCCCTCATCTGGTTCGTACTTTCGCATTTTTCGCATACTTGTTGGCCGGACCCTGGGCTTTTTCTAGCTTGGATCACGTAGTAATGTGGGACCACACCGAGACAGTCAATTAAACCTGGTTCCGATTAATATTTTAGAGGCTAACGCCGGTTATGTCTCGGTTGGGTCAGGGATTTGCCCTCATCTGGCTCGTGATTTCGTATTTTTCGCATACTTGTTGGCCAGATCCTGGGCATTTTCTGGTTTGAATCACGTAGTAATGTGGTACCACACTGAAACAGTCAATAGAAGCTGGTTCCGAATAGTATTTTAGAGGATAACGCTAGTTATGTCTGGGTTAGTTCTGGTATTTGCAATCATCTGGCCCATACTTTCGCATTTTTCGCATACTTGTTGGCCTGATCCTGGCCTTTTTCTGGCTTGGACCAAGTAGTAATGTGGGACCACACTGAAACAGTCAATTAAACCTGGTTGCCATTAATATTTTAGAGGATAACGCCGGTTATGTCTGGGTTAGGTCTGGTATTTGCACTCATCTGGCTCGTACCTTCGCATTTTTCGCATACTTGTTGGCCAGGTCCTAGCCTTTTTCTGGCTTGGACCAAGTAGTAATGTGGGACCACACTGAAACAGTCAATTAAACCTGGTTTGATTAATGTTTTAGAGGATAACGCCGGTTATGTGTGGGTTAGGTCTGGTATTTGCCCTCATCTGGTTCGTACTTTCGCATTTTTCGCATACTTGTTGGCCATACCCTGGGCTTTCTCTGGTTTGGTTCAGGTAGTAATATGGGATCACACCGAAAGAGTCAATTAAACCTGGTTGCGATTAATATTTTAGAGGTTAACGCCGGTTATGTCTCGGTTGGGTCAGGGATTTGCCCTCATCTGGCTCGTGATTTCGTATTTTTCGCATACTTGTTGGACAGATCCTGGCCTTTTTCCGGTTTGTATCACGTACTAATGCGGTACCACACCGAAACTGTCAATAGAAGCTGGTTCCGAATATTATTTTAGAGAATAACGCTAGTTATGTCTGGATTTGTTCTGGTATTTGCAATCATCTTGCCAATACTTTCGCATTTTTCGCATACTTGTTGGCCAGATCCTGGCCTTTTTCTGGCTTGGACCAAGTAGTAATGTGGGACCACACTGAAACAGTCAATTAAACCTGGTTTGATTAATGTTTTAGAGGATAACGCCGGTTATGTCTGGGTTAGGTCTGGTATTTGCCCTCATCTGGTTCGTACTTTCGCATTTTTCACATACTTGTTGGCCATACCCTGGGCTTTTTCTGGTTTGGATCACGTAGTAATGTGGTACAACACTGAAACAGTCAATAAAAGCTGGATCCGATTAATATTTTAGTGGAGAACACCGGTTATTCCTGGGTTAGGTCTGGTATTAGCCATCATCTAGCACATACTTTCGCATTTTTCGCATACTTGTTGGCCAGATCTTGGATTTTTGTGGTTTGGATCTCGTCGCAATGTGGTTCCACACCGAAACAGTCAATTAAACCTGGTTGCGATTAATATTTTGGAGGGTAACGCTGGTTATGTTTGGGTTAGTGCTGGTATTTGCAATCATCTGGCTCGTACTGTCGCATTTTTCGCATACTTGGTGGCCAGATCCTGGCCTTATTCTGGTTTGTATCGAGTAGTAATGCGGTTCCACACCGAGACAGTCAATTAAACCTGGTAGCGATTAATATTTTAGAGGATAACGCCGGTTATGTCTGGGTTAGGTCTGGTATTTGCCCTCATCTGCCTGGTACCTTCGCATTTTTCGCATAGTTGTTGGCCAGATCCTGGCTTTTTCTGGCTTGGGCCACGTAGTAATGTGGTACCACACTGAAACAGTCAATTAAACCTGGTTGCGATTAATATTTTAGAGGATAACGCCGGTTATGTCTGGGTTAGGTCTGGTATTTGCCCTCATCTGGGTCGTACCTTCGCATTTCTCGCATACTTGTTGGCCAGATCCTGGCCTTTTTCTGGCTAGGACCAAGTAGTAATGTGGGACCACACTGAAACAGTCAATTAAACCTGGATTGATTAATACTTTAGAGGATAACGCCGGTTATGTCTCGGTTAGGTCTGGTATTTGCCCTCATCTGGTTCGTACTTTCGCATTTTTCGCATACTTGTTGGCCAGACCCTGGGCTTTCTCTGGTTTGGTTCAGGTAGTAATGTGGTACCACACTGAAACAGTCAATTAAACCTGGTTGCGATTAATAATTTAGAGGATTACGCAGATTATGCCTGGGTTAGGTCTGGTATTTGCAATCATCTGCCTCATACATTCGCATTTTTCTCATTCTCGTTGGCCAGATCCTGTCCTTGTTCTGGTTTGGATCACGTCGTACAGTGGTACCACACTGAAACAGTCAATTAAACCTGGTTGCGATTAATAATTTAGAGGATTACGCAGATTATGCCTGGGTTAGGTCTGGTATTTGCAATCATCTGCCTTATACTTTCGCATTTTTCTCTTTCTCGTTGGCCAGATCCTTGGCTTTTTCTGGTTTGAATCACGTAGTAATGTGGTACCGCACTGAAATAGTCAATAAAACCTGGTTCCGATTAATAATTTAGAAGGGAACGCCGGTTATGCCTGGGTTAGGTCTGGTATGTGTCATCATCTAGCTCATAATTTCGCATTTTTTGCATACTTGAATGGCCAGATCCTGGGCTTTTTCAGGTTTGGATCACGTAGTAATGTGGTACCACACCGAAACAGTCAATTATACCTGGTTGCAATTAATATTTTAGAGGATAACGCCGGTTATGTCTGGGTTAGTTATGGTATTTGCAGTCATCTACCTCATACTTTCGCATTTTTCTCAGACTTGTTGGCCAGATCCTGGTTTTTTTTCTGGTTAGGATCACGTATTAATGTGGTGCCACACTGAAATAGTCAATTCAACCTAGATTCGATCAGTATTTTAGTGGATAACACCGGTGAGGTCTGGGTTAGGTTTGGCATTTGCCATCATCTAGCTCATACTTTCGAATTTTTCGCATACTTGTTGGCGAGATCCTTGGTCTCATTCTGGATAAGATCACGTATCAATGTGATACCACACTGAAACAGTCAATTAAACCTGGTTGCGATTATTATTTTGGAGGATAATACCGGTAAGGTCTGGGTTACGTCTGGTATTTGCAATAATCTTCCACATACTTTCGCATTTTTGGTATACTTGTTGGCCAGATCCTGCGCTTTTTCTGATTTGAATAACGTAGTAGTGTGGTACCACACTGAAACCGCCAATTAAACCTGGTTGCGATTAATATTTTATAGGATAACGCGAGTTATGTCTGGGGTAATTCTGGTATTTGCAATCATCAGGCTCATACTTTCGCATTTTTCGCATACTTAAATAGCCAGATCCTGTCCTTTTTCTGGTTTGGATCACGTAGTAAAGTGGTACAACACAAAAACAGTCAATTAAACCTTGTTCCGATTAATATTTTGGAGGATAACGCTGGTTATGTCTGGGTTAGGTCTGGTATTTGCAATCATCTGGCTCATACTTTCGCATTTTTCGCGTACTTGTTGGTCAGATCCTGGGTTTTTTCTGGTTTGGATCACGTAGTAATGTGGTACCACACCGAAACAGTCATTTCAACCTGGTTGCGATTAATATTATAGAGGATAATACCGGTTAGGTCAGGGTTACGTCTGGTATTTGCAATCATCTGGCTCAAACTTTCGCATTTTTCGCATACTTGTTGGCAAGATCCTGAGTTTTTTTCTAGTCAGGATCACGTAGTAATGTGGTCCCACACCGAAACAGTCAATTATACCTGGTTGGGATTAATATTTTAGAGGATAACGCCGGCTATGTCTGGGTTAGTTATGGTATTTGCAGTCATCTACCTCATACTTTCGCATTTTTCGCATATTTGTTGGCCAGATCCTGTCCTTGTTCTGGTTTGGATCACGTCGTACAGTGGTACCACACTGAAACAGTCAATTAAACCTGGTTGCGATTAATAATTTAGAGGATTACGCAGATTATGCCTGGGTTAGGTCTGGTATTTGCAATCATCTGCCTCATACATTCGCATTTTTCTCATTCTCGTTGGCCAGATCCTGGGCTTTTTCTGATTTGAATCACGTAGTAATGTGGTACCACACCGATACAGTCAATTAAACCTGGTTCCGATTAATATTTCAGGGGATAACGCCGGTTATCCCTGGGTTAGGTCTGGTATTTGTAATCATCTGGCTCATACTTTCGCATTTTTGGTATACTTGGCCAGATCCTTGGCTTTTTCTGATTTGAATCACGTAGAAATGTGGTACCACACCGAAACAGTCAATTAAACCTGGTTCCGATTAATATTTTAGAGGATAACGCCGGTTATCTCTGGGTTAGGTCTGGTATTTGTAATCATCTGGCTCATACTTTCGCATTTTTCGCATACTTGTTGGCCAGATCCTTGGTCTTTTTCTGGATAAGATCACGTATCAATGTGGTACCACACTGAAACAGTCAAATAAACCTGGTTGCGATTAATATTTTATAGGATAACGCCGGATATATCTGGGTTAGGTCTGGTATTTGCAAACATCTGGCTCATACTTTCGCATTTTTCGCATACTTGTTGGCCAGATCCTGGGCTTCTTCTGATTTGGATCACGCAGTAATGTGGTACCACGCCGAAACAGTCATTTAAACCTGGTTGTGATTAATATTTCAGGGGATAACGCCGGTTAGGTTTGTGTTAGGTCTGGTATTTGCACTAATCTGGCTCATACTTTCGCATTTTTCGCATACTTGTTGGCCAGATCCTGGTTTTTTTTCTGGTTAGGATCACGTATTAAACTAGTACCACACTGAAATAGTCAATTCAACCTGGGTTCGATCAATATTTTGGAGGATAACCCCGGTTATGTCTGGGTTAGGTCTGGTATTTGCAATCATCTGCCTCATACTTTCGCATTTTTCTCATTCTTGTTGGCCAGAACCTGGGCTTTTTCTGATTTGAATCACGTAGTAATGTGGTACCACACTGAAACAGTCAATAAAACCTGGTTGCGATTAATATTTTATAGGATAACGCCGGTTCTGTCTGGGTTAGGTCTGGTATTTGCAAACATCTGGCTCATACTTTCGACATTTTTCGCATACTTGTTGGCCAGATCCTATGTCTTTCCTGGTTTGAATCACGTAGTAAAGTGGTACCACACCGAAACAGTCAATTAAACCTGGTTGTGATTAATATTTTAGGGGATAACGCCGGTTTGGTTTGTGTTAGGTCTGGCATTTGCAATAATCTGCCTTATACTTTCGCATTTTTCGCATACTTGTTGGTCAGATCCTATGTCTTTCCTGGTTTGAATCACGTAGTAAAGTGGTACCACACCGAAACAGTCAATTAAACCTGGTTGGGATTAATATTTTTGAGGATAACGCCGGTTATGACTGGGATAGGTCTGGTATTTGCAATGATCTATCTCATACTTTCACATTTTTCGCATAGTTGAATGGCCAGATCCTGGGCTGTTTCTGGTTTCGATCACGTAGTAAAATGGTACCACACTGAAACAGCCAATTAAACCAGTTTTCGATCAATATTTTAGAGGATAACGCCGGTTATGTCTGGGTTAGGTCTGGTATATGCCATCATCTAACTCATACTTTCGCATTTTTCGCATACTTGAATGGCCAGATCGTGGGCTTTTTCTGGTTTCGATTACGTAGAATTGTGGTGCCACACTGAAACGGTCAATTCAACATGGATTCGATGAATATTTTAGAGGATAACACCGGTTAGGTCTGGGTTAGGTCTGGTATATGCCATCATCTATCTCATACTTTCACATTTTTCGCATAGTTGAATGGCCAGATCCTGGGCTGTTTCTGGTTTCGATCACGTAGTAAAGTGGTACCACACTGAAACAGCCAATTAAACCAGTTTTCGATCAATATTTTAGAGGATAACGCCGGTTATGTCTGGGTTAGGTCTGGTATATGCCATCATCTGGCTCATAGTTTCGCATAATTCGCGTAATTTTGGCCAGATCCTGGGTACTTTTCTCGTTAGGGCCACGTATTAATGTGGTGCCACACTGAAATAGTCAACTCAACCTGGATTCGATGAATATTTTAGAGGATAACGCCGGTTATGTCTGGGTTACGTCTGGCATTTGCTATCATCTGCGTCATACTTTCGCATCTTTCGCATACTCGTTGGCCAGATCCTGGGTTCCTTTCTGGTTAGGATCACGCATTAATGTGGTGCCACACAGAAATAGTCCACTCAACCTCGATTCGATTAATATTTTAGAGGATAGCACCGGTTAGGTCTGGGTTAGTTCTGGTATTTGCAATCATCTGGCTCATACTTTCGCATTTTTCGCATACTTGTTGGCCAGATCCTGGGTTTTGTCTGGATTGGATCACGTAGTAATGTGGTACCACACCGAAGCAGTCAACTCAACCTGGATTCGATGAATATGTTAGAGGATAACGCCGGTTATGTCTGGTTTAGTTCTGGTATTTGCAATCATCTGTCTCATACTTTCGCATATTTCGCATACTTGTTGACCAGATCCTGGCCTTTTTCTGGTTTGGATCATCCAGTAATGTGGTACCACACAGAAAGTGTCAATTGAATCTGATTCCGATTAATATTTGAGAGGATAACGCCGGGGCGGTCTGGGTTACGTCTGGTGTTTGCTATCATCTGCCGCATACTTTCGCATATTTCGCTTACTTCTTGGCCAGATCCTGGGTTCTTTTCTCGTTAGGATCACGGATTAATGTGGTGCCACACTGAAATAGTCATCTCAACCTGGATTCGATGAATATTTTAGAGGATAACGCCGGTTATGTCTGGGTTAGTTCTGGTATTTGCAATCATCTGGTTCATACTTTCGCATTTTTCGCATACTTGTTGTGCAGATCCTGGGTTTTGTCTGGTTTGGATCACGTAGTAATGTGGTACCACACCGAAGCAGTCAACTCAACCTGGATTCGATGAATATTTTGGAGGATAACACGGGTTAGGTCTGGGTTGCGTCTGGTGCTTGTAATCATCTGCCGCATACTTTCGCATATTTCGCATACTTCTTGGCCAGATCCTGGGTTCTTTTCTCGTTAGGATCACGTATTAATGCGGTGCCACTCTGAAATTGTCAACTCAACCTGGATTCGTTGAATATTTTAGAGGATAACACCGGTTAGGTCTGGGTTAGGTCTGGTATTTGCAATGATCTGGCTCTTGCTTTCGCATTTTTCGCATACTTGTTGGCCAGATCCTGGGTCATTTCTGGTTTGGATCATGTTGTAAAGTGGTACCACACCGAAGCAGTCAATTAAACCTGGTTGCGATTAGTATTTTAGAGGATAACGCCGGTTATGTCCGGGTTAGTTCTGGTATTTTCCATCATCTAGCTCATACCTTCGCATATTTCGCATACTTGAATGGCCAGATCCTGGGCTTTTTCTGGTTTCGATCACGTTGAAATGTGGTGCCACACTGAAACAGTCAATTGAACCTGGATTCGATGAATATTTTACAGGATACCACCGGGTAAGTCTGGGTTACGTCTGGTATTTGCAATGATCTGGCTCTTACTTTCGCATTTTTCGCATACTTGTTGGCCAGATCCTGGGTCATTTCTGGTTTGGATCACGTTGTAAAGTGGTACCACACCGAAGCAGTCAATTAAACCTGGTTGCGATTAGTATTTTAGAGGATAACGCCGGTTATGTCCGGGTTAGTTCTGGTATTTGCCATCATCTAGCTCATACCTTCGCATATTTCGCATACTTGAATGGCCATATCCTGGGCTTTCTCTGGTTTGGATCACGTAGTAATGTGGTACCACACCGAAGCTGTCAATAAAACCTGGTTGCGATTAATATTTTACAGGATATCACCGGGTAGGTCTGCGTTACGTCTGGCATTTGCAATCATCTGCCTCATAGTTTCGCAAAATTCGCGTACTTTTGGCCATATCCTGGGTACTTTTCTCGTTAGGATCACATATTAATGTGGAGCCACACACAAATAGTCATTTCAACCTGGATTCGATGAATATTTTACAGGATATCACCGGGTAGGTCTGGGTTACGTCTGGCATTTGCAATCATCTACCTCATAGTTTCGCAAAATTCGCGTACTTTTGGCCAGATCCTGGGTACTTTTCTCGTTAGGGTCACGTATTAATGTGGTGCCACACTGAAATAGTCAACTCAACCTGGATACCATGAATATTTTAGAGGATAACACCGGTTATGTCTGGGTTAGTTCTGGTATTTGCAATCATCTGGCTCATACTTTCGCATTTTTCGCATACTTGTTGGCCAGATCCAGGGGTTTTTCTCGTTTGGATCACGTAGTAATGTGGTACCACACCGGAAGAGTCCATTGAACACGATTCCGATTAATATTTTAGAGGATAACGCTGGGTAAGTCTGTGTTACGTCTGGTATTTGCAATCATCAGCCTCATACTTTCGCAACTTTCGCATACTCGTTGCCCAGATCCCGGGTTTTTTTCTGGTAAGGATCACGTATTAATGTGGTACCACTCTGAAACTGTCAGTTAAACCTGGTTCCGATTAATACTTCATTGGAAAACGCGGTTATGTCTAGGATAGGTCTGGTATTTGCCTTCATCTTGCTCATACTTTCGCATATTTCGCATACTTGAATGGCCAGATCCTGGGTTTTTTCTCGTTTGGATCACGTAGTAATGTGGTACCACACCGAAAGAGTCAGTTAAACCTGATTCAGATTAATATCTTAGAGGATAACGCGTGTTATGTCTGGGTTAGTTCTGGTATTTGCAATCATCTGTCTCATACTTTCGCATATTTCGCATACTTGAATGGTCAGATCCTGGGCTTTTTCTGGTTTGCATCACGTACAAACGTGGTACCACACTGAAACAGTCAATTAAGCCTTTTTCGATCAATATTTTGGAGGATAACACCGGTTAGGTCACGGTTACGTCTGATATTTGCAATCATCTGGCTCGTTCTTTCGCATTTTTCGCATACTTGTTGGACAGGTCCTGGGTATATTCTCCTTTGGATCACGTAGTAATGTGGTACCACACCGAAACAGTGAATTAAACCTGGTTGCAATTAATATTTTAGAGGATATTGCCGGTTATATCTCGGTTAGGTCTGGGATTTGCCCTCATCTGGCCCGTACATTCGCATTTTTCGCATACTTGAATGGCCAGATCCTGTGTTTTTCTATTGTTAGGATAACGTAGTAATGTGGTACCACACTGAAGCAGTCAATTAAACCTGGCTGCGATTAAAATTTTAGAGGATAACGCAGGTTATGTCTCGGTTAGGTCTGGGATTTGCCCTCATCAGTCTCATACTTTCGCATATTTCGCATACTTGTTGACCAGATCCTGGCCTATTTCTGGTTTGGATCACCTAGTAAAGTGGTGCCACAACGAAACAGTGAACTAAACCTGGTATTGATCAATATTTTAGAGGATAACGCCGGCTATGTCTGGGTTAGTTCTGGTATTTGCAATCATCTGTCCCATACTTTCGCATATTTCGCATACTTGATGACCAGATCCTGACCTATTTCTGGTTTGGATCACCCGGTAAAGTGGTACCATAACGAAACACTGAATTAAACCTGGTTGCAATTAATGTTTTAGAGGATAAGGCCGGTCATGTCTTGGTTATTCCTGGTAACTGCAATCATCTGTCTCATACTGTCGCATATTTCTCATACTTGTTGACCAGATCCTGGCCGATTTCTGGTTTCGATTACCTAGTAAAGTGCTACCACAACGAAACAGTGAATTAAACCTGGTTGCAATTAATATTTTAGAGGATAAGACCTGTTATGTTTAGGTTAGGTCTGGTATTTGCCTTCATCTGGCTCATACTTTCGCATTTTCCGCATACTTGATGGCCAGATCCTGGGCTCTTTTTCTGGTTAGGATCAGGTATTAATGTGGTACCACACTGAAACAGTCAATTAAACATGGTTTCTGTCAATATTTTAGAGGATAACACCGGTTAGGTCTAGGTTACGTCTGGTATTTGCAATCATCAGGCTCGTACTTTCGCATTATTCGCATTCTTGTTGGCCAGATCCTTGGTTTTGTGTGGTTTTGGATCACGTAGTAATGTGGTACCACACCGAGAGAGTCAATTGAACCTGATTCCGATCAATATTTTAGAGGATAACACCAGTTAGGTCTGGGTTACGTCTGGTATTTGCAATGATCTGGCTCTTACTTTCGCATTTTTCGCATACTTGTTGGCCAGATCCTGGGTCATTTCTGGTTTGGATCACGTTGTAAAGTGGTACCACACCGAAGCAGTCAATTAAACCTGGTTGCGATTAGTATTTTAGAGGATAACGCCGGTTATGTCCGGGTTAGTTCTGGTATTTGCCATCATCTAGCTCATACCTTCGCATATTTCGCATACTTGAATGGCCATATCCTGGGCTTTCTCTGGTTTGGATCACGTAGTAATGTGGTACCACACCGAAGCTGTCAATAAAACCTGGTTGCGATTAATATTTTACAGGATATCACCGGGTAGGTCTGCGTTACGTCTGGCATTTGCAATCATCTGCCTCATAGTTTCGCAAAATTCGCGTACTTTTGGCCATATCCTGGGTACTTTTCTCGTTAGGATCACATATTAATGTGGAGCCACACACAAATAGTCATTTCAACCTGGATTCGATGAATATTTTACAGGATATCACCGGGTAGGTCTGGGTTACGTCTGGCATTTGCAATCATCTACCTCATAGTTTCGCAAAATTCGCGTACTTTTGGCCAGATCCTGGGTACTTTTCTCGTTAGGGTCACGTATTAATGTGGTGCCACACTGAAATAGTCAACTCAACCTGGATACCATGAATATTTTAGAGGATAACACCGGTTATGTCTGGGTTAGTTCTGGTATTTGCAATCATCTGGCTCATACTTTCGCATTTTTCGCATACTTGTTGGCCAGATCCAGGGGTTTTTCTCGTTTGGATCACGTAGTAATGTGGTACCACACCGGAAGAGTCCATTGAACACGATTCCGATTAATATTTTAGAGGATAACGCTGGGTAAGTCTGTGTTACGTCTGGTATTTGCAATCATCAGCCTCATACTTTCGCAACTTTCGCATACTCGTTGCCCAGATCCCGGGTTTTTTTCTGGTAAGGATCACGTATTAATGTGGTACCACTCTGAAACTGTCAGTTAAACCTGGTTCCGATTAATACTTCATTGGAAAACGCGGTTATGTCTAGGATAGGTCTGGTATTTGCCTTCATCTTGCTCATACTTTCGCATATTTCGCATACTTGAATGGCCAGATCCTGGGTTTTTTCTCGTTTGGATCACGTAGTAATGTGGTACCACACCGAAAGAGTCAGTTAAACCTGATTCAGATTAATATCTTAGAGGATAACGCGTGTTATGTCTGGGTTAGTTCTGGTATTTGCAATCATCTGTCTCATACTTTCGCATATTTCGCATACTTGAATGGTCAGATCCTGGGCTTTTTCTGGTTTGCATCACGTACAAACGTGGTACCACACTGAAACAGTCAATTAAGCCTTTTTCGATCAATATTTTGGAGGATAACACCGGTTAGGTCACGGTTACGTCTGATATTTGCAATCATCTGGCTCGTTCTTTCGCATTTTTCGCATACTTGTTGGACAGGTCCTGGGTATATTCTCCTTTGGATCACGTAGTAATGTGGTACCACACCGAAACAGTGAATTAAACCTGGTTGCAATTAATATTTTAGAGGATATTGCCGGTTATATCTCGGTTAGGTCTGGGATTTGCCCTCATCTGGCCCGTACATTCGCATTTTTCGCATACTTGAATGGCC
Organism: Colletes latitarsis; assembly: GCF_051014445.1. Taxonomy (NCBI): domain Eukaryota; kingdom Metazoa; phylum Arthropoda; class Insecta; order Hymenoptera; family Colletidae; genus Colletes; species Colletes latitarsis. The sequence continues at coordinate 8,437,062 of NC_135137.1, forward strand.
AGATCCTGTGTTTTTCTATTGTTAGGATAACGTAGTAATGTGGTACCACACTGAAGCAGTCAATTAAACCTGGCTGCGATTAAAATTTTAGAGGATAACGCAGGTTATGTCTCGGTTAGGTCTGGGATTTGCCCTCATCAGTCTCATACTTTCGCATATTTCGCATACTTGTTGACCAGATCCTGGCCTATTTCTGGTTTGGATCACCTAGTAAAGTGGTGCCACAACGAAACAGTGAACTAAACCTGGTATTGATCAATATTTTAGAGGATAACGCCGGCTATGTCTGGGTTAGTTCTGGTATTTGCAATCATCTGTCCCATACTTTCGCATATTTCGCATACTTGATGACCAGATCCTGACCTATTTCTGGTTTGGATCACCCGGTAAAGTGGTACCATAACGAAACACTGAATTAAACCTGGTTGCAATTAATGTTTTAGAGGATAAGGCCGGTCATGTCTTGGTTATTCCTGGTAACTGCAATCATCTGTCTCATACTGTCGCATATTTCTCATACTTGTTGACCAGATCCTGGCCGATTTCTGGTTTCGATTACCTAGTAAAGTGCTACCACAACGAAACAGTGAATTAAACCTGGTTGCAATTAATATTTTAGAGGATAAGACCTGTTATGTTTAGGTTAGGTCTGGTATTTGCCTTCATCTGGCTCATACTTTCGCATTTTCCGCATACTTGATGGCCAGATCCTGGGCTCTTTTTCTGGTTAGGATCAGGTATTAATGTGGTACCACACTGAAACAGTCAATTAAACATGGTTTCTGTCAATATTTTAGAGGATAACACCGGTTAGGTCTAGGTTACGTCTGGTATTTGCAATCATCAGGCTCGTACTTTCGCATTATTCGCATTCTTGTTGGCCAGATCCTTGGTTTTGTGTGGTTTTGGATCACGTAGTAATGTGGTACCACACCGAGAGAGTCAATTGAACCTGATTCCGATCAATATTTTAGAGGATAACACCAGTTAGGTCTGGGTTGCGTCTGGTATTTGCAATCATCTCCCTCATACTTTCGCATTTTTCGCATACTTCTTGGCCAGATCCTGTGTTCTTTTCACGTTACGATCACGTATTAATGTGGTGGCACACTGAAGTAGTCTTTTCAACCTGGTTTCGATGAATATTTTAGAGGATAACACCGGTTAGGTCCGGGTTAGGTCTGGTATTTGCCATCATCTAGCTCATACTTTCGCATTTTTCGCATACTTGAATGGCTAGATCCTGGGCTTTTTCTGGTTTGGAACACGTAGTAAAGTGATACCACACTGAAACAGTCAACTAAACCTGGTTGCAATTAATATTTTAGAGGATATGGCCGGTTATGTCTGGGTTAGTTCTGGTATTTGCAATCATCTGGCTCATACTCTCGCATTTTTCGCATACTTGTTGGCCAGATCCGGGGTTTTTTCTGGTTTGCATCACGTAGAAAAGTGGTACCACACTGGAACAGTCAATTAAGCCTGTTTTTGATCAATATTTTGGAGGATAACACCGGTTAGGTCAGGGTTACGTCTGATATATGCAATCATCTCCCTCATACTTTCGCATTTTTCGCATACTTCTTGGCCAGATCCTGGGTTCTTTTCACGTTAGGATCACGTATTAATGTTGTGGCACACTGAGGTAGTCAATTCAACCTGGATTCGATGAATATTTTAGAGGATAACACCGGTTAGGTCCGGGTTAGGTCTGGTATTTGCCATCATCTAGCTCATACTTTCGCATTTTTCGCATACTTGAATGGCCAGATCCTGGGCTTTTTCAGGTTTGGAACACGTAGTAAAGCTGATACCACACTGAAACAGTCAATTAAATCTGGATCGATCAATATTTTAGATGATAACGCCGGTTATGTCTGGGTTAAGTCTGGTGTTTGCCATCATGTAACTCATACTTTCGCAGTTTTCGCAAACTTGAATGGCCATATCCTGGGCATTCTCTGGTTTGAATTACGTTGTAAAGTAGTACCACGCGGAAACATTCAATTAAACCTGGTTACGATCAATATTCTAGAGGATAACGCCAGTTATGTCGGAGTAAAGTCTGGTATTTGCAATTATCTGTCTCATACTTTCGCATATTTCGCATACTTGTTGACCAGATCCTGGCCTATTTCTGGTTTGGATCACCTAGTAATGTGGTACCACAACGAAGCAGTCAACTAAATCTGGTTGCAATTAATATTTTAGAGGATAAGGCCGGTTATGTCTGGGTTAGGTCTGGTATTTGCCTTCATGTAGCTCATAGTTTCACATATTTCGCATACTTGAATGGCCAGATCCTGGGCTTTTTCTGGTTTGGATCACGTTGTAAAGTCGTACCACACTGAAACAGTCAATTAAACCAGTTTTCCGTGAATATTTTAGGGGATAACACCGGTTATGTCTGGGTTAGTTCTGGTATTTGCAATCATCTGGCTCATACTATCGCATTTCTCGCATACTTGCTGGCCTTTTCCTGGTTTGGATCACGTAGTAATGTGGTACCACAACGAAGCACTCAACTAAACCTGGTTGCAATTAATATGTTAGAGGATAAGGCCGGTTATGTCTGGGTTAGGTCTGGTATTTGCCTTCATGTAGCTCATAGTTTCACATATTTCGCATACTTGAATGGCGTGATCCTTGGCTTTTTCTGGTTTGCATCACGTGGAAAAGTGGTACCACACTGGAACAGTCAATTAAGCCTGTTTTTGATCAATATTTTAGAGGATAACACCGGTTAGGTCTGGGTTACGTCTGGTATTTGCAATCAGCTCCCTCATAGTTTCGCATATTTCACGTACTTCTTGGCCAGATCCTGGGTTCTTTTCTCGTTAGTATCACGTATTAATGTGGTGGCACACTGAAGTAGTCAATTCAACCTGGATTCGATGAATATTTTAGAGGAAAACACCGGTTAGGTCCGGGTTCGGTCTGGTATTTGCCATCATCTAGCTCATACTTTCGCATTTTTCGCATACTTGAATGGCCAGACCCTGGGCTTTTTCTGGTTTGGAACACGTAGTAAAGTGATACCACACTGAAACAGTCAATTAAGCCTGTTTTTGATCAATATTTTGGAGGATAACACCGGTTAGGTCAGGGTTACGTCTGGTATTTGCAATCAGCTCCCTCATAGTTTCGCATATTTCACGTACTTCTTGGCCAGATCCTGGGTTCTTTTCTCGTTAGTATCACGTATTAATGTGGTGGCACACTGAAGTAGTCAATTCAACCTGGATTCGATGAATGTTTTAGAGGATAACACCGGTTAGGTCCGGGTTAGGTCTGGTATTTGCCATCATCTGTCTCATACTTTCGCATATTTCGCATACTTGTTGACTAGATCCTGGCCTATTACTGGTTTGGATCACCTAGTAATGTGGTACCACAACGAAGCACTCAACTAAACCTGGTTGCAATTAATATTTTAGAGGATATGGCCGGTTATGTCTGGGTTAGTTCTGGTATTTGCAATCATCTGGCTCATACTCTCGCATTTTTCGCATACTTGTTGGCCATATCCTGGGCACTCTCTGGTTTGAATCACGTAGTAAAGTGATACCACACTGAAACAGTCAATTAAGCCTGTTTTTGATCAATATTTTAGAGGATAACACCGGTTAGGTCTGGGTTACGTCTGGTATTTGCAATCAGCTCCCTCATAGTTTCGCATATTTCACGTACTTCTTGGCCAGATCCTAGGTTCTTTTCTCGTTAGTATCACGTATTAATGTGGTGGCACACTGAAGTAGTCAATTCAACCTGGATTCGATGAATATTTTAGAGGAAAACACCGGTTAGGTCCGGGATCGGTCTGGTATTTGCCATCATCTAGCTCATACTTTCGCATTTTTCGCATACTTATTGGCCAGATCCTGGGTTTTTTCTCGTTTGGATCACGTAGTAATGTGGTACCACACCGAGAGAGTCAATTAAACCTGATTCCGATTAATATTTTGGAGGATATGGCCGGTTATGTCTGGGTTAGGTCTGGTATTCGCCTTCATCTAGCTCATACTTTCGCATATTTCGCATACTTGAATGGCCAGATCCTGGGTTTTTTCTGGTTTGCATTACGTAGAAAAGTGATACCACACTGAAACAGTCAATTAAGCCGGTTTTCGGTCAATATTTTGAAGGATAACACCGGTTTGATCAGGGTTACGTCTGATATTTGCAATCATCTGGCTCGTTCTTCCGCATTTTTCCCTTCCTTGTTGGCCAGATCCAGGGGTTTTTCTCGTTTGGATCACGTAGTAATGTGTTACCACACCGAAAGAGTCCATTGAACATGATTCCGATTAATATTTTAGAGGATAACGCGAGCGACGTAACACCTCCCCTCCTGGCGGTAAAGAAATTTTCCCGCAGGAAAAATTTCTTTCGCAATAAAGTCTTTTAACTGTCTGAAGAATCATACGACTGCCGCCGTGCTGAATATGAGGCAACGCGTTCCGCGTTATTCGAACATGAAGTTTGACTCACCGCATCAGTTTGTGGTGTGACTTCGTTCAGTGGTGCGATGGCCAAATTCCTTGTGTTTGCTGGTTCTCGATTTTGACCATGGAAGAGAAGAGCAGTAGTCAATGAGCCCCATATTGCGCCCAAAAGATGTAGGCCTCAACCGTACGTTGCGTGTAATGCGAAGTCATTGACGATCGTGCTCAGGGCTCCTTTCATAAGTCGAACTATAATATAAATTCCAATCACCCCCGCGGTAAATGAACCGAAGGAAATGAACCCTTCCCACATCTTGGTCCCGACTGATTTGGCTATCTTCTCCAATGATTCTTCGTCGATGCGGTTGAACATGGAAATGGCGCCTGGTGTATATTGCCGACCCGTGGCCCCCTGTGCCAACGAGCTGACTATCGCCCCCTTTTCGATGGGGAACATGATGTGTTCTTTCAGCTTTTCCAGGTCTTCGTGCGAGTAAATCCCGCCATTAGCGAGACTCTTGGGATCGACGTACTTCCATGTCGATTTCGTCAGCGGAGCTAAGGGTTGCGGTGGTAAACTTTCCACCAACCTCGGAGACAGCCTATACCATGTCCCCTGAAGCTTATACAAAGTGGGCATTAGTTCGTAGCAGGTTTCGCGTGCTCCTGTTCTGGAAAGGATGTATGTGCGTGGTAAGAGAAAATAAGATGCATTATTATAAGTTACAAGAAGTTCGTTATAACATTCCTCTGTTTTTCGATTTACAGTGTTCAACGACGATTGCCGAAACGGATTCGGGCTTACTAGAATTATTAAGACTTGCCGGAGCGGATCCGGGCTTACAGTGTTCAACGACGATTGCCGAAACGGATTCGGGCTTATTACATTCACGTGGCACATCCTTATTACTCTGAATTGATTCTACCTCTTCTATCTCCAAAAATGGCATCGGAAAAGTAACCGATTCGTTAGTTGTGTTCGCGCATTTAACATAAACGTACCCGTTGCGATTTTGGACGAGTGAATCACAAATTAGCACTCCGCTCATAATTTCTTGTTTGCGTATAAAACCCACGGCGGGCCCGGTGGTCCCTGCTTCGATGCATGCTACCGTGCAAGCGGGAATTACTATTTGTTTTACATTGTGAAATGGGATTTCTGTTCCCTTCCATTGAATTGAACCTTTCGCATAGGATATTTCTGCGCCCTCCTTTAAAAAGATTGATCCCAAAATTCCACTAGTAGGTATTGGGAAATCCTCGTGAACCACACAAAACTTTACGGGGCAAGAATTGATTTTGATTAACGTTGTTCCCAGGGTTTTAACATGACCCTCTGTAATGCCACACAATTTAATTATTTCCGTCGGATCAATGGTGACCTCCTTTTTTAATGCGTTCTCTTTTATAAGATTTAGTTCTGCGCCCGTGTCGATCATAAAAATGGCAGCGTTAGTCAATTCGGGTGCGGAAACTAGAATTTGCGGTACTGTAGAATTTTCTAGTGTTCGGATGCCGGCGACTCGGTAATTTCCGATGTTATCGGCCTGATTGCTTTCGAGTTTACCTCCTCCCGTCGCTGGCCGGAAGTCGAGGGGAGGGGTTGCCCGTTTCCCGAATTCCGAGCATTGAACTCCCTCTTCCTACACTCATGTATATCATGACCAGGAGTTTTGCAGTAATTACAGAATCGAGAATTAAAATTGTCGCGCCTGGGACCGGGATTACGTATGGGTGAAGTTACGCCGCGAACGGGCGTCTCGTATCGCGGAGATAACAGTTCTCGAGACGCGGGAGCTTGATATCGCGTGCGCTCCGTGCTAGAATATGACCAGTTGCTTTGTCTTGGAGGAATACTATTCGCACGTACCGGGTGGTTAATAATTTCGCGTCTTCCCTCCGAAAATTGAACGCGTTTCGGCGGCTCATAACGAGTTCTATCTAGCTCGTATTGTTTAAAAGCATCGATCGCCGCATCATATGCCGAACCTAACGTGGTATGTGGTCGCGACTTTACGTCTATACGCAACACCGGAATTAAACCATTTACAAAACTGTCGTGCGTTAAGCGGTTTATGTCCATCGGATCTGGATTACTTCTCTCGCAATCGAGAATCGCGGTTCTTAAGTCCTTAACTCGGCTAATGTAATCTAAAATATGTTCTGACGGCCCTTGAAAAATATTTGCTAATTCCCCGCGGTAATGGTCTATAGTTTTGTTCGATCCAAAAACATCTTGTAGCCGGTTGCATAACTGTAAAATATTTCGGCAACCCTCGTCCTCTACGGCGGTATAAGCCCTTCCGCGTAATTTATTAATGACTAATTCTGTCAGAGTGCCTTCTACGTGAGGCGATACAATATCTCGCGCGCGTCGACAAGCGCGATTGAAAGAAAATATTGGCATATTACATCCGTCAAAAATTGGTACTGATTCAACTGCCTCTTTTAACGAATAATTTCCCGGTTCTGGACTATCTACGTTTAATCTTGCTCGCGGTATATCCTCCATAATCCTTTCTTCTCGAAGTTCGCGTAAACGGTCAATTTCGCGCCTAGCTTCATTTAGTTCTGCCCGGATTTCTTCCATATCAAAACCCGAAGGATTGGTTTTCGCAACTTTTAACTCGGAGTTTAATTTCTCTAACTCTAACTTTAATTCCGCGGCTTCCTGAATTTCGCGGCGTTGTGCTTCTAATGCCTTGTCCTCTTTACGTAACCGCTTCTCCTTTTCAGCTAACTGTTTCTGCAGGGCGATTAATTCTGCTTCCGAGACTAGAGATTGGGGACTGGCTGCCCCTTTCGAATTCATATTATCTTTGCTGCTCATGTTGTAAAAGTTAAAATTAAAATTCGAAAACGTTTGTAGCTGCCACTAAAAATTTCTCACTGCCACCAAAAATTTACTCGTTACCTAAAATGTTTGTCCCTGACCTAACGTGCTTTTACTGTTCCGTACGGACCACTCGAAATTATCCCACCGCTGCCACCAAAAATTTGTCACGTCCCGGGTTTTCGTCGCGGTAAAATAAAAAGAGATCACCACGAGTCCGGATCGTCACAGTTTGAGTAGTCGTTTTTGGTCCACGAGGCACTTCCGTCCACGTCTAACCGGGAATTTAACGCACGGTAACAGGCTTCGAGCGTACAATAGGATAGGGACTCACCGGTCGATGATAAGCTGCCGGTACGCTGGTTGATGAAACAGCTCACGGCCGCTGGTGATGAAGAAAGCCGTCGGTAATGTGCCGGCTGTAGAACGGTGGTTGAAAGAGCAGCTCTCAGCTACTGGTGATGCAGAAAGCCGTCGGCAATGTGCCGGCTGTAGATCTGGCGCTGCCCTGGTGTTCTTATGCCAGCTCTGGCATAGAAGGGTTGTTTGACTGCAGGCGAGGGTCGGTAACGGCTGCTGACGTCTGCTGCGATGTGGCTGGTGTCGGTACAGCGAAATGCTGCCACGGCGTTACCCTGAATTCTTTGATATCGGCTAGCGAAGTTACAGCTGCGACGACAGGATACTGGATCTTCACTATGGAGGTGATGACTGGAACCTCGCGGATTCCCAACGGGTATCTCTCCACATCCGCCGGATTATATAGTTCCGCGAATACTTTTCGTAGCTGAATCTTACGACCCGCACGTCGTCTCTTAGGCATTGATTCTCACTAATATTGCTTTACCAATTACAAAATGAATTTACGCGATCAATGAAATACTCGCCTGAAGATTCTCTCAAAGCTGTTTAACTCTCCGTGAAACCCCGTGCCTCTGGTGGGCACAGATAGGTCCCCTTTGAATTAACACGATTCTGAGAGGAATGATGGAAAGATTCGCCACATTGTCCCGTGCCTCTGGTGGGCACAGATAGACAGGTATTGAATAGGAAATGGTATGAATTTTATAGGCGGAAACGGTTTTCCACAAATCCCGTGCCTCTGGTGGGCACAGATAGATATGTTTGAACCGTGATAGGATAATTTGGTAAAGGTGTGGTCGTTCTGGAATACACAGTCGAGTCACTATGATATTCAATCTTGACTCTAACTCGTTTAAATTCAATGCCGAAGATTCTTGACTTTGACTTATTCAAAATGAAGTTATAATAATTAATACGAAGTAAGAAGTTAGTCGTAGAATATAAGTTGCTACTTTATACGATTTGAGACCCCTTGCTCGGGCCGAGTAGTAATTAATTAATTATCGTCGAGGTTTAATTGAATAGAGACGTTTAAGTCTTAAAATGTAGTTTATTTCGTTGTACAATTAAGGACCCTTTGCTCGAGTCGTGAAATAGAAATTATAACGTTGCGGACAATTAGCGTGACTATTAAGACGACGACTAAAGGCTACGCTCTTGATTGAGCGCTTAATTTATACGGTTTTTCCCTTCCAGGTTGGAAAGAAACGGCGTTGAGAACTCCTGGCTGGAGCGAGATGGAATTGCAACCTCAGCAGCTGGTGGTTAGCACGGTGCAGGTATTGAGAGACAGCGATGCTGCGTCAGCAGCTACTGGTGCGAGAAGGATGGCTGCTCTCGTGCGTTCTCTCTCCCTCTGGCGACTGCTGATTCAGCGTCAGGGCTCCACGAGTGAGCTGACCGGATGCTGTTATCTTGGCACCACGTACCGGGTGCTCGGCGAAATGTGTACAACGGGTGTCCCAATTGAATTTGTACAATGTTCAATAAATGTTTGTTCATAATGAATGTTACTTAACTAAGCTGGTCCCTGATTGGCAATACAATTCGCCTACTCTTAATTAATAATAAAAATCCTCGCGTTCCTTTATTCTTAGTTAACAATTTAAACTCTCACATATGTCCATTCTTATTTAACAATTCAAATTCACGCGTACCTCCATTCTTTAATTATGTATAAAATATTGGTATAAATATATAATACTGAATATTATTTATAATAATAGAGAACGCTACAATGTTAAGTCGCAATTATTTATAATAGTAGAGAACAATACAATGTTAATTCGCAACTATTCATAATAATAGAGAATACTTATAAAACTAATTCGCAATACTGAAAATTATTTATAATAAAAGAGAATACTTTAATATTAATTCGCAATACTGAATATTATTTATAATAAAAGAGAATATTAATATATTAATTCGCAAAACACAATATAAATGAGAATCCTACAACATTAATATAAATTCGTTATATTATTTATAATAAAAGAGAATATATTGAATTGAACAATAATATATTAATTTTAATTAACAAAGTATAGAATATAGTAATAGGAAACATGCTAGATCAAAAGTCGTGCGAGCGATGTAACAAGGGCAAATCCCAGACCTATCCCAGACCTAACTCGCGTTATCATCTAAAATATTAATCGCAACCAGGTTTAATTGACTGTTTCGGTGTGGTACCACATTACTACGTGATCCAAACCAGAAAAGACCCAGGATCTGGCTATTCAAGTATGCGAAATATGTGAAACTATGAGCTAGATGAAGGCTAATACCAGACCTAACCCAGACATAACCGGCCATATCCTCTAAAATATTAATTGCAACCAGGTTTAGTTGACTGTTTCAGTGTGGTATCACTTTACTACGTGTTCCAAACCAGAAAAAGCCCAGGATCTGGCCATTCAAGTATGCGAAAAATGCGAAAGTATGAGCTAGAAGATGGCAAATACCAGACATAACCCGGACCTAACCGGTGTTATCCTCTAAAATATTCATCGAATCCAGGTTGAATTGACTACTTCAGTGTGCCACCACATTAATACGTGATCCTAACGTGAAAAGAACCCAGGATCTGGCCAAGAAGTATGCGAAAAATGCGAAAGTATGAGGGTGATGATTGCAAATACCAGACGCAACCCAGACCTAAACGGTGTTATCCTCTAAAATATTGATCGGAATCAGGTTCAATTGACTGTTTCAGTGTGGTACCACATTACTACGTGATCCAAACTAGAAAAAGCCTAGGATCTGGCCATTCAAGTATGCGAAATATGCGAGAGTATGAGCCAGATGATTGCATATATCAGACGTAACCCTGACCTAACCGGCGTTATCCTCCAAAATATTGATCAAAAACAGGCTTAATTGACTGTTCCAGTGTGGTACCACTTTTCCACGTGATGCAAACCAGAAAAAAACCCAGGATCTGGCCAACGAGTATGAGAAAGATGCGAAAGTATGAGGCAGATGTTTGCAAATACCAGACCTAACCCAGACCTAACCGGTGTTATTCTCCAAAATATTACTCCGAACCACGTCTAATTAACTGTTTAAGTGTGGTACCACATTAGTACGTGATTCAAATCAGAAAAAGCCCAGGATCTGCCCAACAAGTATGTTAAAAAAGCGAAAGTATGAGGCAGATGATTGAAAATACCAGACGTAACCCAGACCTAACCGGTGTTATCCTCAAAAATATTCATCGAAACCAGGTTGAATTGACTACTTCAGTGTGCCACCACATTAATACGTGATCCTAACGTGAAAAGAACCCAGGAGCTGGCCAAGAAGTATGCGAAAAATGCGAAAGTATGAGGGAGATGATTGCAAATACCAGACGCAACCCAGACCTAAACGGTGTTATCCTCTAAAATATTGATCGGAATCAGGTTCAATTGACTGTATCAGTGTGGTACCACATTACTACGTGATCCAAACTAGAAAAAGCCTAGGATCTGGCCATTCAAGTATGCGAAATATGCGAGAGTATGAGCCAGATGACTGCATATATCAGACGTAACCCTGACCTAACCGGTGTTATCCTACGAAATATTGATCAAAAACAGGCTTAATTGACTGTTCCAGTGTGGTACCACTTTTCCACCTGATGCAAACAAGAAAAAACCCAGGATCTGGGCAACAAGTATGCGAAAAATGCGAGAGTATGAGCCAGATGATTGCAAATACCAGAACTAACCCAGACATAACCGGTGTTATCCCCTGAAATATTGACCGAAAACTGGTTTAATTGACTGTTTCAGTGTGGTACGACTTTACTACGTGATCCAAACCAGAAAAAGCCTAGGCTCTGGCCATTCAAGTATGCGAAATATGTGAAACTATTAGCTAGATGAAGGCTAATATCAGACCTAACCCAGACATAACCGACCATATCCTCTAAAATATTAATTGCAACCAGGTTTAGTTGACTGCTTCGTTGTGGTACCACATTACTAGGTGATCCAAACCAGAAATAGGCCTGGATCTGGTCAACAGGTATGCGAAATATGCGAAAGTATGAGACAGATGATGGCATATACCAGACCTAACCGGTGTTATCCTCTAAAATATTCATCGAATCCAGGTTGAGTTGACTATTTCAGTGAGGCACCACATTAATCCGTGATCCTGACGAGAAAAGAACCCAGGATCTGGCCAAGAAGTAAGCGAAATATGCGAAAGTATGAGGGAGATGATTGCAAATACCAGACGCAACCCAGACCTAAACGGTGTTATCCTCTAAAATATTGATCGAATCCAGGTTGAATGGAATATTTCAGGGTGGCACCACATTAATACGTGATCCTAACCAGAAAGAAACCCAGGATATGGCCAATAAGTGTGCGAAAAATGCGAAATAATGAGTCAGATTATTGCAAATACCAGAACTAACCCAGACATAACCGGCGTTTTCCAATGAAACATTAATCAGAACCAGGTTTAATTGACTGTTTCCGCGTGGTACCACATTAATACGTGATCCTCACCTGAAAAAAACCCGGGATCTGGCCAACGAGTATGCGAAAGGTGCGAAAGTATGAGGCAGATGATTGCAAATACCAGACGTAACCCAGACTTACCCAGCGTTATCCTCTAAAATATTAATCGGAATCATGTTCAATGGACTCTTTCGGTGTGGTACCACATTACTACGTTATCCAAACGAGAAAAAACCCTGGATCTGGCCAACAAGTATGCGAAAAATGCGAAAGAACGAGCCAGATGATTGCAAATATCAGACGTAACCCTGATCTATCCGGAGTTATCCTTCAAAATATTGACCGAAAACAGGCTTAATTGACTGTTTCAGTGTGGTACCACTTTTCTACGTAATGCAAACCAGAAAAAACCCAGGATCTGGCCATTCAAGTATGCGAAATATGCGAAAGTATATGCTAGATGAAGGCAAATACCAGAGCTAACCCAGACATAACCGGCCATTTCCTCTAAAATAGTAATTGCAACCAGGTTTAATTGACTGTTACGTTGTGGTACCACATTACTAGGTGATCCAAACCAGAAATAGGCCTGGATCTGGTCAACAGGTATGCGAAATATGCGAAAGTATGAGACAGATGATTGCAAATACCAGAACTAACCCAGACATTACCGGCGTCATCATCTAAAATATTCATCGAATCCAGGTTGAGTTGACTATTTCCGTGTGGTACCACATTACAGCGTGATCTAAAACAGAAAAGGCCCAGGACCTGACCATTCAAGTATGCGAAATATGCGAAAGTATGAGCTAGATGAAGGCGAATACCAGACCTAACCCAGACATAACCGGCCATATCCTCCAAAATATTAATCGGAATCAGGTTTAATTGACTCTCTCGGTGTGGTACCACATTACTACGTGATCCAAACGAGAAAAAACCCAGGATCTGGCCAATAAGTATGCGAAAAATGCGAAAGTATGAGCTAGATGATGGCAAATACCAGACCGAACCCGGACCTAACCGGTGTTTTCCTCTAAAATATTCATCGAATCCAGGTTGAATTGACTACTTCAGTGTGCCACCACATTAATACGTGATACTAACGAGAAAAGAACCCAGGATCTGGCCAAGAAGTACGTGAAATATGCGAAACTATGAGGGAGCTGATTGCAAATACCAGACGTAACACAGACCTAACCGGTGTTATCCTCTAAAATATTGATCAAAAACAGGCTTAATTGACTGCTTCAGTGTGGTATCACTTTACTACGTGATTCAAACCAGAGAATGCCCAGGATATGGCCAACAAGTATGCGAAAAATGCGAGAGTATGAGCCAGATTATTGCAAATACCAGACCTAACCCAGACATAACCGGCCTTATCCTCTAACATATTAATTGCAACCAGGTTTAGTTGAGTGCTTCGTTGTGGTACCACATTACTAGGTGATCCAAACCAGAAATAGGCCAGGATCTAGTCAACAAGTATGCGAAATATGCGAAAGTATGAGACAGATGATTGCAAATACCAGACCTTACTCCGACATAACTGGCGTTATCCTCTAAAATATTGATCGTAACCAGGTTTAATTGACTGTTTCCGCGTGGTACCACTTTACAACGTGATTCAAACCAGAGACTGCCCAGGATATAGCCATTCAAGTTTGCGAAAAATGCGAAAGTATGAGCTACATGATGGCAAACACCAGACCTAACCCAGACATAACCGGCGTTATCATCTAAAATATTGATCGATCCAGATTTAATTGACTGTTTCAGTGTGGTATCACTTTACTACGTGATCCAAACCAGAAAAAGCCTAGGATCTGGCCATTCAAGTATGCGAAATATGTGAAACTATGAGCTACATGAAGGCAAATACCAGACCTAACCCAGACATAACCGGCCTTATCCTCTAAAATATTAATTGCAACCAGATTTAGTTGACTGCTTCGTTGTGGTACCACATTACTAGGTGATCCAAACCAGAAATAGGCCAGGATCTGGTCAACAAGTATGCGAAATATGCGAAAGTATGAGCTAGATGATGACAAATACCAGACCTAACCCGGACCTAACCGGTGTTATCCTCTAAAATATTCATCGAATCCAGGTTGAATTGACTACCTCAGTGTGCCACTACATTAATACGTGATCCTAACGTGAAAAGAACCCAGGATCTGGCCAAGAAGTAAGCGAAATATGCGAAAGTATGAGGGAGATGATTGCAAATACCAGACGCAACCCAGACCTAAACGGTGTTATCCTCTAAAATATTGATCGAATCCAGGTTGAATGGAATATTTCAGGGTGGCACCACATTAATACGTGATCCTAACCAGAAAGAAACCCAGGATATGGCCAATAAGTGTGCGAAAAATGCGAAATAATGAGTCAGATTATTGCAAATACCAGAACTAACCCAGACATAACCGGCGTTTTCCAATGAAACATTAATCAGAACCAGGTTTAATTGACTGTTTCCGCGTGGTACCACATTAATACGTGATCCTCACCTGAAAAAAACCCGGGATCTGGCCAACGAGTATGCGAAAGGTGCGAAAGTATGAGGCAGATGATTGCAAATACCAGACGTAACCCAGACTTACCCAGCGTTATCCTCTAAAATATTAATCGGAATCATGTTCAATGGACTCTTTCGGTGTGGTACCACATTACTACGTTATCCAAACGAGAAAAAACCCTGGATCTGGCCAACAAGTATGCGAAAAATGCGAAAGAACGAGCCAGATGATTGCAAATATCAGACGTAACCCTGATCTATCCGGAGTTATCCTTCAAAATATTGACCGAAAACAGGCTTAATTGACTGTTTCAGTGTGGTACCACTTTTCTACGTAATGCAAACCAGAAAAAACCCAGGATCTGGCCATTCAAGTATGCGAAATATGCGAAAGTATATGCTAGATGAAGGCAAATACCAGAGCTAACCCAGACATAACCGGCCATTTCCTCTAAAATAGTAATTGCAACCAGGTTTAATTGACTGTTACGTTGTGGTACCACATTACTAGGTGATCCAAACCAGAAATAGGCCTGGATCTGGTCAACAGGTATGCGAAATATGCGAAAGTATGAGACAGATGATTGCAAATACCAGAACTAACCCAGACATTACCGGCGTCATCATCTAAAATATTCATCGAATCCAGGTTGAGTTGACTATTTCCGTGTGGTACCACATTACAGCGTGATCTAAAACAGAAAAGGCCCAGGACCTGACCATTCAAGTATGCGAAATATGCGAAAGTATGAGCTAGATGAAGGCGAATACCAGACCTAACCCAGACATAACCGGCCATATCCTCCAAAATATTAATCGGAATCAGGTTTAATTGACTCTCTCGGTGTGGTACCACATTACTACGTGATCCAAACGAGAAAAAACCCAGGATCTGGCCAATAAGTATGCGAAAAATGCGAAAGTATGAGCTAGATGATGGCAAATACCAGACCGAACCCGGACCTAACCGGTGTTTTCCTCTAAAATATTCATCGAATCCAGGTTGAATTGACTACTTCAGTGTGCCACCACATTAATACGTGATACTAACGAGAAAAGAACCCAGGATCTGGCCAAGAAGTACGTGAAATATGCGAAACTATGAGGGAGCTGATTGCAAATACCAGACGTAACACAGACCTAACCGGTGTTATCCTCTAAAATATTGATCAAAAACAGGCTTAATTGACTGCTTCAGTGTGGTATCACTTTACTACGTGATTCAAACCAGAGAATGCCCAGGATATGGCCAACAAGTATGCGAAAAATGCGAGAGTATGAGCCAGATTATTGCAAATACCAGACCTAACCCAGACATAACCGGCCTTATCCTCTAACATATTAATTGCAACCAGGTTTAGTTGAGTGCTTCGTTGTGGTACCACATTACTAGGTGATCCAAACCAGAAATAGGCCAGGATCTAGTCAACAAGTATGCGAAATATGCGAAAGTATGAGACAGATGATTGCAAATACCAGACCTTACTCCGACATAACTGGCGTTATCCTCTAAAATATTGATCGTAACCAGGTTTAATTGACTGTTTCCGCGTGGTACCACTTTACAACGTGATTCAAACCAGAGACTGCCCAGGATATAGCCATTCAAGTTTGCGAAAAATGCGAAAGTATGAGCTACATGATGGCAAACACCAGACCTAACCCAGACATAACCGGCGTTATCATCTAAAATATTGATCGATCCAGATTTAATTGACTGTTTCAGTGTGGTATCACTTTACTACGTGATCCAAACCAGAAAAAGCCTAGGATCTGGCCATTCAAGTATGCGAAATATGTGAAACTATGAGCTACATGAAGGCAAATACCAGACCTAACCCAGACATAACCGGCCTTATCCTCTAAAATATTAATTGCAACCAGATTTAGTTGACTGCTTCGTTGTGGTACCACATTACTAGGTGATCCAAACCAGAAATAGGCCAGGATCTGGTCAACAAGTATGCGAAATATGCGAAAGTATGAGCTAGATGATGACAAATACCAGACCTAACCCGGACCTAACCGGTGTTATCCTCTAAAATATTCATCGAATCCAGGTTGAATTGACTACCTCAGTGTGCCACTACATTAATACGTGATCCTAACGTGAAAAGAACCCAGGATCTGGCCAAGAAGTATGCGAAAAATGCGAATGTATGAGGGAGATGATTGCATATATCAGACGTAACCCTGACCTAACCGGTGTTATCCTCCAAAATATTGATCAAAAACAGGCTTAATTGACTGTTCCAGTGTGGTACCACTTTTCTACGTGATGCAAACCAGAAAAATCCCCGGATCTGGCCAACAAGTATGCGAAAAATGCGAGAGTATGAGCCAGATGATTGCAAATACCAGAACTAACCCAGACATAACCGGCCATATCCTCTAAAATATTAATTGCAACCAGGTTTAGTTGACTGTTTCAGTGTGGTATCACTTTACTACGTGTTCCAAACCAGAAAAAGCCCAGGATCTGGCCATTCAAGTATGCGAAAAATGCGAAAGTATGAGCTAGATGATGGCAAATACCAGACCTAACCCGGACCTAACCGGTGTTATCCTCTAAAATATTCATCGAAACCAGGTTGAAAAGACTACTTCAGTGTGCCACCACATTAATACGTGATCGTAACGTGAAAAGAACCCAGGATCTGGCCAAGAAGTATGCGAAAAATGCGAAAGTATGAGGGAGATGATTGCAAATACCAGACGCAACCCAGACCTAACTGGTGTTATCCTCTAAAATATTGATCGGAATCAGGTTCAATTGACTCTCTCGGTGTGGTACCACATTACTACGTGATCCAAAACCACACAAAACCAAGGATCTGGCCATCAAGTATGCGGAAAATGCGAAAGTATGAGCCAGATGATTGCAAATACCAGAACTAACCCAGACATAACCGGCGTTATCCTCTAAAATATTGATCAATACCAGGTTTAGTTCACTGTTTCGTTATGGTACCACTTTACTGGGTGATCCAAACCAGAAATAGGCCAGGATCTGGTCATCAAGTATGCGAAATATGCGAAAGTATGGGACAGATGATTGCAAATACCAGAACTAACCCAGACATAACCGGTGTTATCCTCTAAAATATTCATGGTATCCAGGTTGAGTTGACTATTTCAGTGTGGCACCACATTAATACGTGACCCTAACGAGAAAAGTACCCAGGATCTGGCCAAAAGTACGCGAATTTTGCGAAACTATGAGGTAGATGATTGCAAATGCCAGACGTAACCCAGACCTACACGGTGATATCCTGTAAAATATTCATCGAATCCAGGTTGAAATGACTATTTGTGTGTGGCTCCACATTAATATGTGATCCTAACGAGAAAAGTACCCAGGATCTGGCCAAAAGTACGCGAATTTTGCGAAACTATGAGGCAGATGATTGCAAATGCCAGACGTAACGCAGACCTACCCGGTGATATCCTGTAAAATATTCATCGATTCCAGGTTGAATTGACTGTTTCAGTGTGGGCACCACATTTCTACATGATCGAAACCAGAAAAAGCCCAGGATCTGGCCAACAAGTATGCGAAATATGCGAAACTACGAGGCAGATGATGGCAAATACCAGACCTAACACAGACATAACCGGCGTTATCATAAAAAATATTAATCGCAACCAGGTTTTATTGACAGCTTCGGTGTGGTACCACATTACTACGTGATCCAAACCAGAGAAAGCCCAGGATATGGCCATTCAAGTATGCGAAATATGCGAAGGTATGAGCTAGATGATGGCAAATACCAGAACTAACCCGGACATAACCGGCGTTATCCTCTAAAATACTAATCGCAACCAGGTTTAATTGACTGCTTCGGTGTGGTACCACTTTACAACGTGATCCAAACCAGAAATGACACAGGATCTGGCCAACAAGTATGCGAAAAATGCGAAAGTAAGAGCCAGATCATTGCAAATACCAGACGTAACCCAGACTTACCCGGTGGTATCCTGTAAAATATTCATCGAATCCAGGTTCAATTGACTGTTTCAGTGTGGCACCACATTTCAACGTGATCGACACCAGAAAAAGCCCAGGATCTGGCCATTCAAGTATGCGAAATATGCGAAGGTATGAGCTAGATGATGGAAAATACCAGAACTAACCCGGACATAACCGGCGTTATCCTCTAAAATACTAATCGCAACCAGGTTTAATTGACTGCTTCGGTGTGGTACCACTTTACAACATGATCCAAACCAGAAATGACCCAGGATCTGGCCAACAAGTATGCGAAAAATGCGAAAGTAAGAGCCAGATCATTGCAAATACCAGACCTAACCCAGACCTAACCGGTGTTATCCTCTAAAATATTCAACGAATCCAGGTTGAGTTGACAATTTCAGAGTGGCACCGCATTAATACGTGATCCTAACGAGAAAAGTACCCAGGATCTGGCCAAAATTACGCGAATTATGCGAAACTATGAGCCAGATGATGGCATATACCAGACCTAACCCAGACATAACCGACGTTATCCTCTAAAATATTGATCGAAAACTGGTTTAATTGGCTGTTTCAGTGTGGTACCACTTTACTACGTGATCGAAACCAGAAACAGCCCAGGATCTGGCCATTCAACTATGCGAAAAATGTGAAAGTATGAGATAGATGATGGCATATACCAGACCTAACCCAGACCTAACCGGTGTTATCCTCTAAAATATTCATCGAATCCATGTTGAATTGACCGTTTCAGTGTGGCACCACAATTCTACGTGATCGAAACCAGAAAAAGCCCACGATCTGGCCATTCAAGTATGCGAAAAATGCGAAAGTATGAGTTAGATGATGGCATATACCAGACCTAACCCAGACCTAACCGGTGTTATCCTCTAGAATATTCATCGAATCAAGGTTGAGTTGACAATTTCAGAGTGGCACCGCATTAATACGTGATCCTAACGAGAAAAGAACCCAGGATCTGGCCAAGAAGTATGCGAAATATGCGAAAGTATGCGGCAGATGATTGCAAACACCAGACGTAACCCAGACCTAACCCGTGTTATCCTTTAAAATATTCATCGAATCCAGGTTGAGTTGACTGCTTCGGTGTGGTACCACATTACTACGTGATCCAATCCAGACAAAACCCAGGATCTGCACAACAAGTATGCGAAAAATGCGAAAGTATGAGTTAGATGATGGCATATACCAGACCTAATCCAGACCTAACCGGTGTTATCCTCTAGAATATTCATCGAATCCAGGTTGAGTTGACAATTTCAGAGTGGCACCGCATTAATACGTGATCCTAACGAGAAAAGAACCCAGGATCTGGCCATTCAAGTATGCGGAAAATGCGAAAGTATGAGATAGATGATGGCATATACCAGACGTAACCCCGACCTAACCTGTGTTATCCTCTAAAATATTCATCGGATCCAGGTTGAGATGACTGCTTCGGTGTGGTACCACATTACTACGTGATCCAAACCAGACAAAACCCAGGATCTGCACAACAAGTATGCGAAAAATGCGAAAGTATGAGAGAGATGATGGCATATACCAGACCTAACCGGTGTTATCCTCTAAAATATTCATCGAATCCAGGTTGAGTTGACTATTTCAGTGAGGCACCACATTAATCCGTGATCCTGACGAGAAAAGAACCCAGGATCTGGCCAACGAGTATGCGAAAGATGCGAAAGTATGACGCAGATGATAGCAAATGCCAGACGTAACCCAGACCGCCCCGGCGTTTTCCTCTTAAATATTAATCGGAATCAGATTCAATTGACACTTTCGGTGTGGTACCACATTACTGGATGATCCAAACCAGAAAAAGGCCAGGATCTGGTCAACAAGTATGCGAAAACTGCGAAAGCATGAGACAGATGATGGCATATACCAGAAGTAACCCAGCCCTACCCGGAGATACCCTCTAAAATATTCATCGAATCCAGGTTGAATTGACTGTTTAAGTGCGGTACCTCTTTTCTACGTGATCCAAACCAGACAAGACCTAGGATCTGGCCAACAAGTATGCGAAAAATGCGAAACTATGAGGCAGATGATTGCAAATACCAAAAACTAACCCAAACATAACCGCAGTTTTCCAATAAAATATTAATTGAATCCAGGTTGAATTGACTATTTCAGTGTGCCACCACATTAATACGTGATCCTATCGAAAAATGAACCGAGGATCTGGCCAACAAGTATGCGAAAAATGCGAAAGTATGAGATAGATGATTGCAAATACCAGACGTACCCAGACCTAACCGGTGTTATCGTCTAAAATATTCATCGAATCCATTTTGAGTTGACAATTTCAGTGTGGCACCACATTAATACGTGATCCTAACGAGAAAAGTACCGAGGATCTGGCCAAAAGTACGCGAATTATGCGAAACTATGAGGCAGATGATTGCAAATACCAGACGTAACCCAGACCTACCCGGTGATATCCTGTAAAATATTCATCGAATATAGGTTGAATTGACTGTTTAAGTGCGGTACCTCTTTTCTACGTGATCCAAACCAGACAAGACCTAGGATCTGGCCAACAAGTATGCGAAAAATGCGAAAGTATGAGCCAGATGATTGCAAATACCAGAATTAACCCAGACATAACCGGCGATTTCGAATGAAACATTAATCGGAACCAGGTTTTATTGACTCTTTCAGTGTGGTACCACACTACTACGTGATTCAAACGAGAAAAAACCCAGGATATGGCACCAAGTATGCGAAAAATGCGAAAGTATGAGGGAGATGATTGGAAATATCAGACGTATCCCAGACATAACCGGCGTTATCCTCTAAAATATTAATCGGAACAAGGTTTAATTGACTGTATCAGTGTGGTACCACATTAAGACGTGATCCAAACCAGACAAGACCTAGGATCTGGCCAACAAGTATGCGAAAAATGCGAAAGTATGAGCCAGATGATTGCAAATACCAGAATTAACCCAGACATAACCGGCGATTTCGAATGAAACATTAATCGGAACCAGGTTTTATTGACTCTTTCAGTGTGGTACCACACTACTACGTGATTCAAACGAGAAAAAACCCAGGATATGGCACCAAGTATGCGAAAAATGCGAAAGTATGAGGGAGATGATTGGAAATACCAGACGTATCCCAGACATAACCGGCGTTATCCTCTAAAATATTAATCGGAACAAGGTTTAATTGACTGTATCAGTGTGGTACCACATTAAGACGTGATCCTTACCAGAAAAAAACCCAGGATCTGGCCAACGAGTATGCGAATGATGCGAAAGTATGAGCCAGATGATTGCAAATACCAAAACTAACCCAAACATAACTGCAGTTTACCAATAAAATATTAACCGAATCCAGGTTGATTTGACTATTTCAGTGTGCCACCACATTAATACGTGATCCTAACAAAAAAGAACCCAGGCTCTCGCCGACATGTATGCGAAAATGCGAAAGTATGAGGGAGATGATTGCAAATACCAGACGTAACCCAGACCTAACCGGAGATATCCAATAAAATATTAATCGGAACTAGGTTTAATTGACTGTTTCGGTGTGGTACCGCACTACGTAATCCAAACCAGAAGAAAACCCAGGATCTGGCCAACAAGTATCCGAAGAATGCGAAAATATGAGCCAGATGATTACAAATACCAGACGTAACCCAGACCTAACCGGTGTTATCCTCTAAAATATTGATCGAAACCAGGTTTAATTGACTGCTTCGTTGTGGTACCACATTACTACGTGATCCGAACCAGACAAGACCTAGGATCTGGCCAACAAGTATGCGAAAAATGCGAAAGTATCAGGGAGATGATTGCAAAAGCCAGACGCAATCCAGACCTAACCGGTGTTATCCACTAAAATATTGATCGGAATCAGGTTCAGTTGACTCTTTCGGTGTCGTACCACATTACTACGTGGTCGTAACCAGAGAAAAACCCAGGTTCTGGCCATTCAAGTATGCGAAAAATGCGAAAGTATCAGCTAGATTATGGCAAATAGAAGACCTAACCCAGACATAACCGGCGTTATCCTATAAAATATTAATCGCAACCTGGTTTAATTGACTGTTTCAGTGCGGTACCACATTGGTACGTGATCTTATCCAGAAAAAGACCAAGGATCTGGCCAACAAGTATGCGAAAAATTCAAAAGTATGAGCCAGATGACTGCAAATACCAGACGTAACCCAGACATAACCGGTGTTATCCTCTAAAATATTGATCGAATCCAGGTTGAATTGATTATTTCAGTGTGGCACCCCATTAATACGTCATCCTAACCAGAAAAAAACCCAGGATCTGGCCAACAAGTATGCGAAAAATGCGTAAGTATGTGCTAGATGATGGCAAATACCAGACCTAAGACAGACATAACCGGCGTTTTCCTCCAAAATATTACTCGGAACCAGGTTTAATTGACTGATTCAATGTGGTACCACATTAGTACGTGATACAAACCTGAAAAACCCCAGGATCTGGCGATTCAAGTATGCGAAAAATGCGAAAGTATGAGCTAGATGATGGCAAATACCAGACGCAACCCAGACCTAACCGGTGTTATCCTCTAAATCATTGATCGTATCCTGGTTTAATTAACGGTTTGAGTGTGGTACCACATTACTACGTGATTCAAATCAGAAAAAGCCCAGGATCTGGCCAACAAGTATGAGAAAAATGCGAAAGTATGAGGCATATGATTGCAAATATCAGACCTAACAGTGACATAACGGCGTCATCCTCAAAAATATTAATCCCAACCAGGTTTAAATGACTGTTTCGGTGTGGTACCACATTACTACGTGATCCAAGCAAGGAAAAACACAGGACCTGAACAACAAGTATGCGAAAATGCGAAAGCTTGAGCCAGATTATTGCAAATACCAGACCTAACACAAACCTAACCGGCGTTATCCCCTAAAATATTAATCACAACCAGGTTGAAATGACTGTTTCGTCGTGGTACCACTTACTACGTGATCCAAACCAGGAAGAACACAGGATCTGACCAACAAGTATGCGAAAAATCCGAAAGTATGGGACAGATTGTTACAAATACCAGACCTAACACAAACCTAACCGGCGTTATCCTCTAAAATATTCGTCGAATCCAGGTTGAGTTAACCATTTCAGTGTGGCACCACATTAATACGTGACCCTAACGAGAAAAGTACCCAGGATCTGGCCAAAAGTACGCGAATTATGCGAACCTATGAGGCAGATGACTGCAAATGCCAGACGTAACCCAGACCTACCCGGTGATGTCCTGTAAGATACTCATCGAATCCAGGTTCAATTGACTATTTCAGTGTGGTACCACTTTCATACGTGATCCTAACCAGAAAAAAAACCATGATCTGGCCAAAAAGTATGCGAAAAATGCGAAAGTATGAGCCAGATTATTGCAAATACCAGACCTAACACAAACCTAACCGGCGTTATCCTCTAAAATACTAATCGCAACCAGGTTTAAATGACGGTTTCGGCGTGGTACCACATTACTACGTGATCCAAATCAGAAGGAACCCAGGATCTGGCCAACAATTATGCAAAAAATGCGAAATTATGAGCCAGATGATTGCATATACCTGACCGAACACAAACCTGTACGGTGTTATCCTCTAAAGCATTGATCGAATCCTGGTTTGATTGACGGTTTCAGTGTGGTACCACATTACTACCTGATTCAAATCAGAAAAAGCCCAGGATCTGGCCAACAAGAATGAGAGAAATGCGAAAGTATGGGCCAGATGATGGCAAATACCAGACCTAACAGAGACATAACCGGCGTTATCCTCCAAAATATTACTCGCAACCACGTTTAATTGTCTGATTCTGTGTGCTACCACATTAGTACGTTATACAAACCTGAAAAAGTCCAGGATCTGGCCATTCAAGTATGCGCAAAATGCGAAAGTATGAGCTAGATGATGGCAAATACCAGACGCAACCCAGATCTAACCGGTTTCATCCTCCAAAATATTGATCGAATCCAGGTTTAATTGACTATTTCAGTGTGGCACCCCACAAATACGTGATCCTAACCAGAAAAAAAACCAAGGATCTGGTCATTCAAGTATGCGAAAAATGCGAAAGTATGAGCCTGATGATAGCGGCGGGATGGAGTGGCCCCGTCCCGCCGCTATGAGGCAGTGTGTCTACTGGGGGGACCGATTGTCCCCCCGGGGGATGGGCGCGAAAGCGCGGGCACGGGGAGGATACCGGAAGAATGCTTCGAGCGATTCCCGGTATCCTCCCAAAGCGTGCCGAAGGGTCACCGTGGGGTTTTTAGTGGGTAGGTCCCGCGCCTGTCGTTGTACGGGCGCGGGGAATCCCACACACCCCTCCCACCTCTCCCCAAGGAGGTGGGAGGGAGTCTTTCGAAGATTTTTCCCACGACAAAACAAAAAAAAAAAAAAAAAAAAAAAAAAAAAAAAAGTATGAGCCTGATGATTGCAAATACCAGACGTAACCCAGACCTAACCGGTGTGATCATCTAAAATATTGATCGCAACCAGGTTGAAATGACTGTTTCGGTGGGGTACCACATTACTACGTGGTCCAATCCAAAAAAAGCCCGGGATATGGCCATTCAAGTATGCGAAAAATGCGTAAGTATGTGCTAGATGATGGCAAATACCAGATCTAACAAAGACATAACCGGCGCTTATCCTCCAAAATATTACTCGGAACCAGGTTTAATTGACTGATACAGTGTGGTACCACATTACTACGTGATTCAAATCAGAAAAAGCCCAGGATCTGCCAACATGTATGAGAAAAATGCGAAAGTATGAGGCAGATCATTGCAAATACCAGACCTATCCCAGTCATAACCGGCGTTATCCTCAAAAATATTAATCCCAGCCAGGTTTAATTGACTGTTTCGGTGTGGTACCACTTTACTACGTGATTCAAACCAGGAAAGACATAGGATCTGACCAACAAGTATGCGAAAAATGCGAAAGTATGAGCCAGATTATTGCAAATGCCAGACCTAACACAAACCAAACCGGCGTTATCCCCTAAAATATTAATCACAACCAGGTTTAATTGACTGTTTCGGTGTGGTACCACTTTACTACGCGATTCAAACCAGGAAAGACATAGGATCTGGCCAACAAGTATGCGAAAAATGTCGAAAGTATGAGCCAGATGTTTGCAAATACCAGACCTAACCCAGATAGAACCGGCGTTATCCTGTAAAATATTAATCGCAACCAGGTTTTATTGACTGTTTCAGTGTGGTACCACATTACTACGTGATTCAAATCAGAAAAAGCCCAGGTTCTGGCCAACAAGAATGAGAAAAATGCGAAAGTATGAGGCAGATGATTGCAAATACCAGACCTAACCCAGACATAACCGGGGTTATCCTCCAAAATATTGATCGAACCCAGGTTGAATTGACTATTTCAGTGTGGTACTAGTTTAATACGTGATCCTAACCAGAAAAAAAACCAGGATCTGGCCAACAAGTATGCGAAGGATGCGAAAGTATGAGGCAGATGATTGCAGATACCAGAACTAACCCAGACATAACCAGCGTTATTCTCTAAAATATTAATCGGAACAAGGTTTAATTGACTGTTTCAGTGTGGTACCACTTTAGTACGGGATCCAATCCAAAAAAAGCCCGGGTTATGGACATTCAAGTATGCGAAAAATGCGGAAGTATCAGCTAGATGATGGCAAATACGAGACGTAACCCAGACGTAACCGGCGTTATCCTCAAAAATATTAATCCCAACCAGGTTTAATTGACTGATTCGGTGTGGTACCACTCTACTGCATGATCCAAACCAGGAAAAACACAGGATCTGACCAACAAGTATGCGAAAAATGCGAAAGTATGAGCCAGATTAGTGCAAATACCAGACCTAACACAAACCTAACCGGCGTTATCCCCTGAAATATTAATCACAACCAGGTTTAAATGACTGTTTCGGCGTGGTACCACATTACTGCGTGATCCAAATCAGAAGAAGCCCAGGATCTGGCCAACAAGTATGCGAAAAATGCGAAAGTATGAGCCAGATGTTTGCAAATACCAGACCTAACCCAGATATATCCGGCGTTATCCTATAAAATATTAATCGCAACCAGGTTTAATTGACTGTTTCAGTGTGGTACCACATTGATACGTGATCTTATCCAGAAAAAGACCAAGCATCTGGCCAACAAGTATGCGAAAAATGCGAAAGTATGAGCCAGATGATTACAAATACCAGACCTAACCCAGAGATAACCGGCGTTATCCTCTAAAATATTAATCGGAACCAGGTTTCATTGACTGTTTCGGTGTGGTACCACATTTCTACGTGATTCAAATCAGAAAAAGCCAAGGATCTGGCCAAGTATACCAAAAATGCGAAAGTATGAGGAAGATGATTGCTAATACCAGACCTAACCCAGACATAACCAGCGTTATCCTCTAAA
Organism: Colletes latitarsis; assembly: GCF_051014445.1. NCBI lineage: Eukaryota > Metazoa > Arthropoda > Insecta > Hymenoptera > Colletidae > Colletes > Colletes latitarsis. The sequence goes on from NC_135137.1 coordinate 8,464,113, forward strand.
GTATTAATCGCAATCAGGTTTAATTGACTGTTTCAGTGTGGTACCACATTACTACGTGATCCTAACCAGAGGAAACCCAGGATCTGGCCATTCAAGTATGCGAAAAATGCGAAAGTATGAGGCAGATTGTTGCAAATACCAGACCTAACACAAACCTAACCGGCGTTATCCTCTATAATATTAATCGAACCCAGGTTGAACTGACTATTTCAGTGTGGTACCAGTTTAATAGATGATCCCAACCAGAAAAAAACCCAGGATCTGGCCAACAAGTATGCGAAGGATGCGAAAGTATGAGCTAGATGATGGCAAATACCGAACCTAACCCAGACATAACCGGTGTTATCTTCTAAAATATAGATCGAATCCAGGTTGAATTGACTATTTCAGTGTGGCACCACATTAATACGTGATCCTAACCAGAAAAATCCCAGGATATGGCCAACAAGTATGCGAAAAATGCGAAAGTACGAGCCTGATGATTGCAAATACCACAACTACCCCAGACATAACTGGCGTTATCCTCTAAAATATTGGTCGAAACCAACATTAGTTGACTATTTCAGTGTGGTACCACATTTCTACGTGATTCAAATCAGAAAAATCCAAGGATCTGGCCAAGTATACCAAAAATGCGAAAGTATGAGGAAGATGATTGCTAATACCAGACCTAACCCAGACATAACCAGCGTTATCCTCTAAAATATTAATCGCAATCAGGTTTAGTTGACTGTTTCAGTGTGGTACCACATTACAACGTGATCCTAACGAGAGATAAACCCAGGATCTGGCCATTCAAGTATGCGAAAAATGGGAAAGTATGAGCTAGATGGTGGCGAATACCAGACCTAACCCAGACATAACCGGCGTTATCCTCTAAAATATTAATCGCAAACAGGTTTAATTGACTGTTTCAGTGTGGTACCACATTACTGCGTGATCCTAACGAGAGAAAAACCCAGGATCTGACCAACAAGTATGCGAAAAATTCGACAGTATGAGCCAGATTAATGCAAATACCACACCTAACACAAACCTAACCGGCGTTATCCCCTGAAATATTAATCACAACCAGGTTTAAATGACTGCTTCGGCGTGGTACCACATTTCTGCGTGATCCAAATCTGAAGAAACCCAGGATCTGGCCAACAAGTATGCGAAAAATGCGAAAGTCTGAGCCAGATGTTTGCAAATACCAGACCTAACCCAGATATATCCGGCGTTATCCTATAAAATATTGATCGAATCCAGGTTGAGTTGACTATTTTATTGTGGCACCACATTAATACGAGATCCTAACCAGAAAAAACCCAGGATCAGGCCATTCAAGTATGCGAAAAATGCGAAAGTATGAGCCTAATGATTGCAAATACCAGTCGTAACCCAGACCTAACCGGTGTTATCCTCCAAAATATTAATCGGGACAAGGTTTTATTGACTACTTCTTTGTGGTACCACACCAAAAACGTGATCCAAACCAGAAAAAAACCCAGGATCTGGCCAACTAGTATGCGAAAGATGCGAAAGTATGAGGCAGATGCTTGCAAATACAAGACAAAACACAAACCTTACCGTTGTTATCCTCTAAAATACTAATTAAAACCAGGTTTAAATGACTGTTTCAGTATGGTACCGCATCACTACGTGACCCATACCAGAAAAAGCCCTGGATCTGGCCATTCAAGTATGCGAAAAATGTGAAAGTATGAGCCTGATGATTGCAAATACCAGAACTAACCCAGACATAACCAGCGTTATCCTCTAAAATATTAATCGGAACAAGGTTTAATTGACCGTTCCAGAGTGCTACCCCTTTACTACGTGATCCAAACCAGAAAAAAACCCAGGATCTGGCCAACAAGTATGCGAAAAATGCGAAAGTATGAGCCAGATGTTTTCAAATACCAGACCTGACCCAGATGTAACCGGCGTTATCCTATAAAATATTAATCGCAACCAGGTTGAATTGACTGTTTCAGTGTGGTACCACATTGATACGTGATCTTGTCCACAAAAAGACCAAGGATCTGGCCAACAAGTATGCGAAAAATTCGAAAGTATGAGCTAGATGATGGCAAATACCAAACCTAACCCAGACCTCACCGGTGTTATCCTCTAAAATACTGATCGAATCTCGGTTGAATTGACAATTTCAGTGTGGCACCACATTAATACGCGATCCTAACCAGAAAAAAAACTAGGATCTGGCCAACAAGTATGCGAAAAATGCGAAAGTATGAGGTAGATGACTGCATATACCAGACGTTACCCAGATATAACCGGTGTTATCCTCTATAGTCTTGATCAAATCCAGGTTTAATTGACTGTTTCGGTATGGTACCACATTACTACGCGATCCAAATCAGAAAAGGCCCAGGATATGGCCATTCAAGTATGCGAAAAATGCGAAAGTATGAGCTAGATGATGGCAAATACCATACCTAACCCAGGCATAACCGGCATTATCCTCTAAAATATTAATGCCAACCAGGTATCATTGACTGTTTCGGTGTGGGACCACATTACTACGTGATCCTGACTAGAAAAAGACTCAGGATCTTGCCAACAAGTGTGCGAAGAATGCGAAAGTATGAGCTAGATGATTGCTAATACCAGACGTAACCCAGACCTAACCGGTATTGTCCTCTAAAATATTAATCGCAACCAGGTTTAAATGACGGTTTCGGTGTGGTACCACATTAATACGTGATCCAAACCAGGAAAAACACAGGATCTGACCAACAAGTATGCGAAAAATGCGAAAGTAGGAGACAGATTATTGCAAATACCAGACCTAACACAAACCTAACAGGCGTTATCCCCTAAAATATTAATCACAACCAGGTTTAAATGACTGCTTCGGCGTGGTACCACATTACTGCGTGATCCTAACGAGAGAAAAACCCAGGATCTGACCAACAAGTATGCGAAAAATTCGACAGTATGAGCCAGATTAATGCAAATACCACACCTAACACAAACCTAACCGGCGTTATCCCCTGAAATATTAATCACAACCAGGTTTAAATGACTGCTTCGGCGTGGTACCACATTTCTGCGTGATCCAAATCTGAAGAAACCCAGGATCTGGCCAACAAGTATGCGAAAAATGCGAAAGTCTGAGCCAGATGTTTGCAAATACCAGACCTAACCCAGATATATCCGGCGTTATCCTATAAAATATTGATCGAATCCAGGTTGAGTTGACTATTTTATTGTGGCACCACATTAATACGAGATCCTAACCAGAAAAAACCCAGGATCAGGCCATTCAAGTATGCGAAAAATGCGAAAGTATGAGCCTAATGATTGCAAATACCAGTCGTAACCCAGACCTAACCGGTGTTATCCTCCAAAATATTAATCGGGACAAGGTTTTATTGACTACTTCTTTGTGGTACCACACCAAAAACGTGATCCAAACCAGAAAAAAACCCAGGATCTGGCCAACTAGTATGCGAAAGATGCGAAAGTATGAGGCAGATGGTTGCAAATACAAGACAAAACACAAACCTTACCGTTGTTATCCTCTAAAATACTAATTAAAACCAGGTTTAAATGACTGTTTCAGTATGGTACCACATCACTACGTGACCCATACCAGAAAAAGCCCTGGATCTGGCCATTCAAGTATGCGAAAAATGTGAAAGTATGAGCCTGATGATTGCAAATACCAGAACTAACCCAGACATAACCAGCGTTATCCTCTAAAATATTAATCGGAACAAGGTTTAATTGACCGTTCCAGAGTGCTACCCCTTTACTACGTGATCCAAACCAGAAAAAAACCCAGGATCTGGCCAACAAGTATGCGAAAAATGCGAAAGTATGAGCCAGATGTTTTCAAATACCAGACCTGACCCAGATGTAACCGGCGTTATCCTATAAAATATTAATCGCAACCAGGTTGAATTGACTGTTTCAGTGTGGTACCACATTGATACGTGATCTTGTCCACAAAAAGACCAAGGATCTGGCCAACAAGTATGCGAAAAATTCGAAAGTATGAGCTAGATGATGGCAAATACCAAACCTAACCCAGACCTCACCGGTGTTATCCTCTAAAATACTGATCGAATCTCGGTTGAATTGACAATTTCAGTGTGGCACCACATTAATACGCGATCCTAACCAGAAAAAAAACTAGGATCTGGCCAACAAGTATGCGAAAAATGCGAAAGTATGAGGTAGATGACTGCATATACCAGACGTTACCCAGATATAACCGGTGTTATCCTCTATAGTCTTGATCAAATCCAGGTTTAATTGACTGTTTCGGTGTGGTACCACATTACTACGCGATCCAAATCAGAAAAGGCCCAGGATATGGCCATTCAAGTATGCGAAAAATGCGAAAGTATGAGCTAGATGATGGCAAATACCATACCTAACCCAGGCATAACCGGCGTTATCCTATAAAATATTAATCGCAACCAGGTTTAATAGACTGTTTCATTGTGGTACCACATTGATACGTGATCTTATCCAGAAAAAGACCAAGGATCTGGCCAACAATTATGTCAAAAATGCGAAAGTATGTGGAAGATGATTGCAAATTACCAGACGTAACCCAGACCTAACCGGTGTTATCCTCTAAAATATTCATCGCAACCAGGTTGAAATGACTGTTTCGGTGGGGTACCACATTACTACGTGATCCAATCCAAAAAAAGCCCGGGATATGGCCATTCAATTATGCGAAAAATGCGAAAGTATCAGCTAGATGATTGCTAATACCAGACGTAACCCAGACCTAACCGGTATTGTCCTCTAAAATATTAATCGCAACCAGGTTTAAATGACGGTTTCGGTGTGGTACCACATTAATACGTGATCCAAACCAGGAAAAACACAGGATCTGACCAACAAGTATGCGAAAAATGCGAAAGTAGGAGACAGATTATTGCAAATACCAGACATAACACAAACCTAACAGGCGTTATCCCCTAAAATATTAATCACAACCAGGTTTAAATGACTGCTTCGGCGTGGTACCACATTACTGCGTGATCCAAATCTGAAGAAACCCAGGATCTGGCCAACAAGAATGCGAGAAATGCGAAAGTATGAGCCAGATGTTTGCAATTACCAGACCTAACCCAGATATATCCGGCGTTATCCTATAAAATATTGATTGAATCCAGGTTGAATTGACTATTTCACTGTGGCACCACATTAATACGAGATCCTAACCAGAAAAAACCCAGGATCTGGCCATTCAAGTATGCGAAAAATGCGAAAGTATGAGCCTGATGATTGCAAATACCAGAACAATCCCAGACATAACTGACGTTATCCTATAAAATATTAATCGCAACCAGGTTTAATTGACTGTTTCAGTGTGATACCACATTACTACGTGATTCAAATCAGAAAAAGCCCAGGATCTAGCCAACAAGTATACCAAAAATGTGAAAGTATGAGCCTGATGATTGCAAATACCAGAACTAACTCAGACATAACCAGCGTTATCCTCTAAAATATTAATCGGAACAAGGTTTAATTGACCGTTCCAGTGTGCTACCCCTTTACTACGTGATCCAAACCAGAAAAAGGACAGGATCTGGCCATTCAAGTATGCGCAAAATGCGAATGTATGAGGCAGATTATTGCAAATACCAGACGTAACCCAGACCTAACCGGTATTATCCTCTAAAATATTAATCGCAACCAGGTTGAAATGACTGTTTCGGTGTGGTAGCACATTAATACGTGATCCTAACCAGAAATGAACCAAGGATCTGGCCATCAAGTATGCGAAAAATGCGTAAGTATGTGCTAGATGATGGCAAATATCAAACCTAACCCAGACCTCACCGGTGTTATCCTCTAAAAGACCGATCGAATCTAGGTTGAATTGACTATTTCAGTGTGGCACCACATTAATACGTGATCCTGACCAGAAAAAACCCAGGATCTGACCAACAAGTATGCGAAAAATGCGAAAGTATGAGCCAGATGATTGCAAATACCAGAACTAACCCAGACATAACCGGTGTTACCCTCTAAAGTCTTGATCAAATCCAGGTTTAATTGACTGTTTCGGTGTGGTACCACATTACTACGCGATCCAAATCAGAAAAGGCCCAGGATATAGCCATTCAAGTATGCGAAAAATGCGAAAGTTTGAGCCAGATGATTGCAAATACCAGACGTAACACAGACATAACCGGCATCATCCTCTGAGATATTTATCGCAACCAGGTTGAAATGACTGTTTCGGTGGGATACCACATTACTACGTGATCCAAACCAGAAAAAACCCAGGATCTGACCAACAAGTATGCGAAAAATGCGAAAGTATGACCCAGATTATTGCAAATACCAGACTTAACACAAACCTAACCGGCGTTATCCTCTAAATTATTAATCGCAACCAGGTTTAATTGACTGTTTAAGTGTGGTATCACATTGATACGTGATCTTATCCAGAAAAAGACCAAGGATCTGGCCAACGAGTATGCGAAACATTCGAAAGTATGAGCTAGATGATGGCAAATACCAAATCTAACCCAGACCTCACCGGTGTTATCCTCTATTGTCTTGATCAAATCCATGTTTAATTGACTGTTTCGGTGTGGCACCACATTAATACGAGATCCTAACCAGAAAAAAAACCAGGATCTGTCCAACAAGTATGCGAAAAATGCGAAAGTATGTGCTAGATGATGGCAAATATCAAACCTAACCCAGACCTCACCGGTGTTATCCTCTAAAAGACTGATCGAATCTAGGTTGAATTGACTATTTCAGTGTGGCACCACATTAATCCGTGATCCTGTCCAGAAAAAACCCAGGATCTGACCAACAAGTATGCGAAAAATGCGAAAGTATGAGCCAGATGATTGCAAATACCAGAACTAACCCAGACATAACCGGTGTTACCCTCTAAAGTCTTGATTAGATCCAGGTTTAATTGACTGTTTCGGTGTTATACCACATTACTACGCGATCCAAATCAGAAAAGGCCCAGGATATGGCCATTCATGTATGCGAAAAATGCGAAAGTATGAGCTAGATGATGGCAAATACCATACCTAACCCAGACATAACCGGCGTTATCCTCTAAAATATTAATTCCAACCAGATGTCATTGACTGTTTCGGTGTGGGACCACATAACTACGTGATCCTGACTAGAAAAAAATCAGGATCTTGCCAACAAGTATGCGAAAAATGCGAAAGTTTGAGCCAGATGATTGCAAATACCAGACGTAACACAGACATAACCGGCATCATCCTCTAAAATATTTATCGCAACCAGGTTGAAATGACGGTTTCGGTGGGATACCACAATACTACGTGATCCAAACCAGAAAAAACCCAGGATCTGACCAACAAGTATGCGAAAAATGCGAAAGTATGACCCAGATTATTGCAAATACCAGACCTAACACAAACCTAACCGGCGTTATCCTCAAAAATATTAACCCCAAACAGGTTTAATTGACTGTTTCGGTGTGGTACGACATTAATACATGATCCACACCAGGAAAAACACAGGATCTGACCAACAAGTATGCGAAAAATGCGAAAGTAGGAGCCAGATTATTGCAAATACCAGACCTAACACAAACCTAACAGGCGTTTTCCCCTAAAATATTAATCACAATCAGGTTTAAATGACTGTTTCGGCGTTGTACCACATTACTGCGTGATCCAAATCAGAAGAAACCCAAGATCTGGCCAACAAGTATGCGAAAAATGCGAAAGTATGACCCAGATTATTGCAAATACCAAACCTAACCCAGACATAACTGGTGTTATCCTCTAAAATATTGATCGAATCCAGGTTGAATTGACTATTTCAGTGTGGCAACGCATTTATACGTGATACCTAACCAGAAAAAACCAAGGATCTGGCCAACAAGTATGCGAAAAATGCGAAAGTATGAGCCTGATGATTGCAAATACCAGATCTAACCCAGACATAACCGGCGTTATCCTATAAAATATTAATCGCAACCAGGTTTAATTGACTGTTTCATTGTGGTACCACATTGATACGTGATCTTATCCAGAAAAAGACCAAGGATCTGGCCAACAAGTATGCCAAAAATGCGAAAGTATGTGGAAGATGATTGCAAATTACCAGACGTAACCCAGACCTAACCGGTGTTATCCTCTAAAATATTCATCGGAACCAGGTTGAAATGACTGTTTCGGTGGGGTACCACATTACTACGTGATCCAATCCAAAAAAAGCCCGGGATATGGCCATTCAATTATGCGAAAAATGCGAAAGTATCAGCTAGATGATTGCTAATACCAGACGTAACCCAGACCTAACCGGTATTGTCCTCTAAAATATTAATCGCAACCAGGTTTAAATGACGGTTTCGGTGTGGTACCACATTAATACGTGATCCAAACCAGGAAAAACACAGGATTTGACCAACAAGTATGCGAAAAATTCGAATGTATGAGCCAGATTATTGCAAATACCACACCTAACACAAACCTAACCGGCGTTATCCCCTAAAATACTAATCACAACCAGGTTTAAATGACTGCTTCGGCGTGGTACCACACTACTACGTGATCCATACTAGAAAAAACCCGGGATCTGACCAACAAGTATGCGAAAAATGCGAAAGTACGAGCCTGATGATTGCAAATACCAGAACTACCCCAGACATAACTGGCGTTATCCTATAAAATATTAATCCCAACCAGGATTAGTTGACGGTTTCAGTGTGGTACCACACTACTACGTTATTCAAATCAGAAAAAGCGCAGGATATAGCCAACAAGTATACCAAATATGCGAAAGTATCAGGAAGATGATTGCAAATACCAGACGTAACCCAGACCTAACCGGTATTATCCTCTAAAATATTGATCGAACCCAGGTTGATTTGACTATTTCAGTGTGGTACCACTTTAATACGTGATTCTAACCAGACAGAGACCCAGGATCTGGCCAACAAGTATGCGAAAGATGCGAAAGTATGAGGCAGATTATTGCAAATACCAGACGTATCCCAGACCTAACCGGTATTATCCTCTAAAATATTGATCGAACCCAGGTTGATTTGACTATTTCAGTGTGGTACCACTTTAATACGTGATTCTAACCAGACAGAAACCCAGGATCTGGCCAACAAGTATGCGAAAGATGCGAAAGTATGAGGCAGATTATTGCAAATACCAAACGTAGCCCAGACCTAACCGGCGTTATCCTCTAAAATATTAAACGGAACCAGGTTTAATTGACTGTTTCATTGTGGTACCACATTGATACGTGATCTTATCCAGAAAAAGACCAAGGATCTGGCCAACAAGTATGCCAAAAATGCGAAAGTATGTGGAAGATGATTGCAAATTACCAGACGTAACCCAGACCTAACCGGTGTTATCCTCTAAAATATTCATCGGAACCAGGTTGAAATGACTGTTTCGGTGGGGTACCACATTACTACGTGATCCAATCCAAAAAAAGCCCGGGATATGGCCATTCAATTATGCGAAAAATGCGAAAGTATCAGCTAGATGATTGCTAATACCAGACGTAACCCAGACCTAACCGGTATTGTCCTCTAAAATATTAATCGCAACCAGGTTTAAATGACGGTTTCGGTGTGGTACCACATTAATACGTGATCCAAACCAGGAAAAACACAGGATTTGACCAACAAGTATGCGAAAAATTCGAATGTATGAGCCAGATTATTGCAAATACCACACCTAACACAAACCTAACCGGCGTTATCCCCTAAAATATTAATCACAACCAGGTTTAAATGACTGCTTCGGCGTGGTACCACACTACTACGTGATCCATACTAGAAAAAACCCGGGATCTGACCAACAAGTATGCGAAAAATGCGAAAGTACGAGCCTGATGATTGCAAATACCAGAACTACCCCAGACATAACTGGCGTTATCCTATAAAATATTAATCCCAACCAGGATTAGTTGACGGTTTCAGTGTGGTACCACACTACTACGTTATTCAAATCAGAAAAAGCGCAGGATATAGCCAACAAGTATACCAAATATGCGAAAGTATCAGGAAGATGATTGCAAATACCAGACGTAACCCAGACCTAACCGGTATTATCCTCTAAAATATTGATCGAACCCAGGTTGATTTGACTATTTCAGTGTGGTACCACTTTAATACGTGATTCTAACCAGACAGAGACCCAGGATCTGGCCAACAAGTATGCGAAAGATGCGAAAGTATGAGGCAGATTATTGCAAATACCAGACGTATCCCAGACCTAACCGGTATTATCCTCTAAAATATTGATCGAACCCAGGTTGATTTGACTATTTCAGTGTGGTACCACTTTAATACGTGATTCTAACCAGACAGAAACCCAGGATCTGGCCAACAAGTATGCGAAAGATGCGAAAGTATGAGGCAGATTATTGCAAATACCAGACGTAGCCCAGACCTAACCGGCGTTATCCTCTAAAATATTAAACGGAACCAGGTTTAACTGACTGTTTCGGTGTGGAACCACATTTCTACGTGATCCAAACCTGAAAAAGACCAGGATCTGGCCATTCAAGTATGCGAAAAATGCGAAATTATGAGCTAGATAACTGCAAATACCATAACTAACCCAGACATAACCGGCGTTATCCTCTAAAATATTAATCCCAACCAGGTATAATTGACTGTTTCGGTGTGCGACCACAATACTACGTGATCCTGACTAGAAAAAAACTCAGGATCTTGCCAACAAGTATGCGAAAAATGCGAAAGTTTGAGCCAGATGATTGCAAATACCAGACCTAACCCAGGCATAACCGGCGTTCCCCTCTAAATTATTAATCGGAACCAGGTTTTATTGACTATTTCAGTGCGGTACCACATTACTACGTTATTCAAATCAGAAAAAGCCCAGGATCTGGCCAACGAGAATGAGAAAAATGCGAAAGTATGAGGCAGATGATTGCAAATACCAGACCTAACCCAGGCATAATCTGCGTAATCCTCTAAATTATTGTACCCGCAACCAGGTTTAATTGACTGTTTCAGTGTGGTACCACATTACTACGTGATCCAAACCAGAAAAAGGACAGGATCCGGCCATTCAAGTATGCAAAAAATGCGAAAGTATGAGGCAGATTATTGCAAATACCAGTCGTAGGCCAGACCTAACCGGTATTATCCTCTAAAATATTAATCGCAACCAGGTTGAAATGACTGTTTCGGTGGGATACCACATTACTACGTCATCCAAACCAGAAAAAACCCAGGATCTGACCAACAAGTATGCGAAAAATGCGAAAGTATGAGCCAGATTATTGCAAATACCAGACCTAACACAAACCTTACCGGCGTTATCCTCTAAATTATTAATCGCAAGCAGGTTTAATTGACTGTTTCAGTGTGGTACCACTTTACTACGTGATCCAAACCAGAAAATGAGAGGATCTGGCCATTCAAGTATGCAAAAAATGCGAAAGTATGAGGCAGATTATTGCAAATACCAGACGTAGCCCAGACCTAACCGGTATTATCCTCTAAAATATTAATCGAACCCAGGTTGAAATGACTGTTTCGGTGGGATACCACATTACTACGTGATCCAAACCAGAAAAAACCCAGGATCTGACCAACAAGTATGCGAAAAATGCGAAAGTATGAGCCAGATGTTTTCAAATACCAGACCTAACCCAGATTTAACCGGCGTTATCCTATAAAATAATAATCGCAACCAGGTTTAATTGACTGTTTCAGTGTGGTACCACTTTAATACGTGATTCTAACCAGAGAGAAACCCAGGATCTGGCCAACAAGTATGCGAAAAATGCGAAAGTATGAGCCAGATGATTGCAAATACCAGACCTAACACAAACCTTACCGGCGTTATCCTCTAAATTATTAATCGCAAGCAGGTTTAATTGACTGTTTCAGTGTGGTACCACTTTACTACGTGATCCAAACCAGAAAATGAGAGGATCTGGCCATTCAAGTATGCAAAAAATGCGAAAGTATGAGGCAGATTATTGCAAATACCAGACGTAGCCCAGACCTAACCGGTATTATCCTCTAAAATATTAATCGAACCCAGGTTGAAATGGCTGTTTCGGTGGGATACCACTTTAATACGTGATTCTAACCAGACAGAAACCCAGGATCTGGCCAACAAGTATGCGAAAAATGCGAAAGTATGAGCCAGATGATTGCAAATACCAGACCTAACACAAACCTATACGGTGTTATCCTCTAAAGCATAGATCAAATCCTGGTTTAATTGACTGTTTCGGTGTGGTACCACATTCCTACGTGATCCAAACCTGAAAAAGCCCAGGATCTGGCCATTCAAGTATGCGAAAAATGCGAAATTATAAGCTAGATGATGGCAAATACCAGACCTAACCCAGGCATAACCGGCGTTCCCCTCCAAATTATTAATCGGAACCAGGTTTTATTGACTATTTCAGTGCGGTACCACATTACTACGTGATTCAAATCAGAAAATGCCCAGGATCTGGCCAACGAGAATGAGAAAAATGCGAAAGTATGACGCAGATGTTTGCAAATACCAGACCTAACCCAGGCATAATCTGCGTAATCCTCTAAATTATTAATCGCAACCAGGTTTAATTGACTGTTTCAGTGTGGTACCACTTTACTTCGTGATCCAAGCCAGGAAAAACACAGGATCTGACCAACAATTATGCGAAAAATGCGAAAGTATGTGCTAGATGATGGCAAATATCAAACCTAACCCAGACCTCACCGGTGTTATCCTCTAAAAGACTGATCGAATCTAGGTTGAATTGACTATTTCAGTGTGGCACCACATTAATACGTGATCCTGACCAGAAAAAACCCAGGATCTGACCAACAAGTATGCGAAAAATGCGAAAGTATGAGCCAGATGATTGCAAATACCAGAACTAACCCAGACATAACCGGTGTTACCCTCTAAAGTCTTGATCAAATCCAGGTTTAATTGACTGTTTCGGTGTGGTACCACATTACTACGCGATCCAAATCAGAAAAGGCCCAGGATATAGCCATTCAAGTATGCGAAAAATGCGAAAGTTTGAGCCAGATGATTGCAAATACCAGACGTAACACAGACATAACCGGCATCATCCTCTGAGATATTTATCGCAACCAGGTTGAAATGACTGTTTCGGTGGGATACCACATTACTACGTGATCCAAACCAGAAAAAACCCAGGATCTGACCAACAAGTATGCGAAAAATGCGAAAGTATGACCCAGATTATTGCAAATACCAGACTTAACACAAACCTAACCGGCGTTATCCTCTAAATTATTAATCGCAACCAGGTTTAATTGACTGTTTAAGTGTGGTATCACATTGATACGTGATCTTATCCAGAAAAAGACCAAGGATCTGGCCAACGAGTATGCGAAACATTCGAAAGTATGAGCTAGATGATGGCAAATACCAAATCTAACCCAGACCTCACCGGTGTTATCCTCTATTGTCTTGATCAAATCCATGTTTAATTGACTGTTTCGGTGTGGCACCACATTAATACGAGATCCTAACCAGAAAAAAAACCAGGATCTGTCCAACAAGTATGCGAAAAATGCGAAAGTATGTGCTAGATGATGGCAAATATCAAACCTAACCCAGACCTCACCGGTGTTATCCTCTAAAAGACTGATCGAATCTAGGTTGAATTGACTATTTCAGTGTGGCACCACATTAATCCGTGATCCTGTCCAGAAAAAACCCAGGATCTGACCAACAAGTATGCGAAAAATGCGAAAGTATGAGCCAGATGATTGCAAATACCAGAACTAACCCAGACATAACCGGTGTTACCCTCTAAAGTCTTGATCAGATCCAGGTTTAATTGACTGTTTCGGTGTGATACCACATTACTACGCGATCCAAATCAGAAAAGGCCCAGGATATGGCCATTCAAGTATGCGAAAAATGCGAAAGTATGAGCTAGATGATGGCAAATACCATACCTAACCCAGACATAACCGGCGTTATCCTCTAAAATATTAATTCCAACCAGATGTCATTGACTGTTTCGGTGTGGGACCACATAACTACGTGATCCTGACTAGAAAAAAATCAGGATCTTGCCAACAAGTATGCGAAAAATGCGAAAGTTTGAGCCAGATGATTGCAAATACCAGACGTAACACAGACATAACCGGCATCATCCTCCAAAATATTTATCGCAACCAGGTTGAAATGACAGTTTCGGTGGGATACCACAATACTACGTGATCCAAACCAGAAAAAACCCAGGATCTGACCAACAAGTATGCGAAAAATGCGAAAGTATGACCCAGATTATTGCAAATACCAGACCTAACACAAACCTAACCGGCGTTATCCTCAAAAATATTAACCCCAAACAGGTTTAATTGACTGTTTCGGTGTGGTACGACATTAATACATGATCCACACCAGGAAAAACACAGGATCTGACCAACAAGTATGCGAAAAATGCGAAAGTAGGAGCCAGATTATTGCAAATACCAGACCTAACACAAACCTAACAGGCGTTTTCCCCTAAAATATTAATCACAATCAGGTTTAAATGACTGTTTCGGCGTTGTACCACATTACTGCGTGATCCAAATCAGAAGAAACCCAAGATCTGGCCAACAAGTATGCGAAAAATGCGAAAGTATGACCCAGATTATTGCAAATACCAAACCTAACCCAGACATAACTGGTGTTATCCTCTAAAATATTGATCGAATCCAGGTTGAATTGACTATTTCAGTGTGGCAACGCATTTATACGTGATACCTAACCAGAAAAAACCAAGGATCTGGCCAACAAGTATGCGAAAAATGCGAAAGTATGAGCCTGATGATTGCAAATACCAGATCTAACCCAGACATAACCGGCGTTATCCTATAAAATATTAATCGCAACCAGGTTTAATTGACTGTTTCATTGTGGTACCACATTGATACGTGATCTTATCCAGAAAAAGACCAAGGATCTGGCCAACAAGTATGCCAAAAATGCGAAAGTATGTGGAAGATGATTGCAAATTACCAGACGTAACCCAGACCTAACCGGTGTTATCCTCTAAAATATTCATCGGAACCAGGTTGAAATGACTGTTTCGGTGGGGTACCACATTACTACGTGATCCAATCCAAAAAAAGCCCGGGATATGGCCATTCAATTATGCGAAAAATGCGAAAGTATCAGCTAGATGATTGCTAATACCAGACGTAACCCAGACCTAACCGGTATTGTCCTCTAAAATATTAATCGCAACCAGGTTTAAATGACGGTTTCGGTGTGGTACCACATTAATACGTGATCCAAACCAGGAAAAACACAGGATTTGACCAACAAGTATGCGAAAAATTCGAATGTATGAGCCAGATTATTGCAAATACCACACCTAACACAAACCTAACCGGCGTTATCCCCTAAAATATTAATCACAACCAGGTTTAAATGACTGCTTCGGCGTGGTACCACACTACTACGTGATCCATACTAGAAAAAACCCGGGATCTGACCAACAAGTATGCGAAAAATGCGAAAGTACGAGCCTGATGATTGCAAATACCAGAACTACCCCAGACATAACTGGCGTTATCCTATAAAATATTAATCCCAACCAGGATTAGTTGACGGTTTCAGTGTGGTACCACACTACTACGTTATTCAAATCAGAAAAAGCGCAGGATATAGCCAACAAGTATACCAAATATGCGAAAGTATCAGGAAGATGATTGCAAATACCAGACGTAACCCAGACCTAACCGGTATTATCCTCTAAAATATTGATCGAACCCAGGTTGATTTGACTATTTCAGTGTGGTACCACTTTAATACGTGATTCTAACCAGACAGAGACCCAGGATCTGGCCAACAAGTATGCGAAAGATGCGAAAGTATGAGGCAGATTATTGCAAATACCAGACGTATCCCAGACCTAACCGGTATTATCCTCTAAAATATTGATCGAACCCAGGTTGATTTGACTATTTCAGTGTGGTACCACTTTAATACGTGATTCTAACCAGACAGAAACCCAGGATCTGGCCAACAAGTATGCGAAAGATGCGAAAGTATGAGGCAGATTATTGCAAATACCAGACGTAGCCCAGACCTAACCGGCGTTATCCTCTAAAATATTAAACGGAACCAGGTTTAATTGACTGTTTCATTGTGGTACCACATTGATACGTGATCTTATCCAGAAAAAGACCAAGGATCTGGCCAACAAGTATGCCAAAAATGCGAAAGTATGTGGAAGATGATTGCAAATTACCAGACGTAACCCAGACCTAACCGGTGTTATCCTCTAAAATATTCATCGGAACCAGGTTGAAATGACTGTTTCGGTGGGGTACCACATTACTACGTGATCCAATCCAAAAAAAGCCCGGGATATGGCCATTCAATTATGCGAAAAATGCGAAAGTATCAGCTAGATGATTGCTAATACCAGACGTAACCCAGACCTAACCGGTATTGTCCTCTAAAATATTAATCGCAACCAGGTTTAAATGACGGTTTCGGTGTGGTACCACATTAATACGTGATCCAAACCAGGAAAAACACAGGATTTGACCAACAAGTATGCGAAAAATTCGAATGTATGAGCCAGATTATTGCAAATACCACACCTAACACAAACCTAACCGGCGTTATCCCCTAAAATATTAATCACAACCAGGTTTAAATGACTGCTTCGGCGTGGTACCACACTACTACGTGATCCATACTAGAAAAAACCCGGGATCTGACCAACAAGTATGCGAAAAATGCGAAAGTACGAGCCTGATGATTGCAAATACCAGAACTACCCCAGACATAACTGGCGTTATCCTATAAAATATTAATCCCAACCAGGATTAGTTGACGGTTTCAGTGTGGTACCACACTACTACGTTATTCAAATCAGAAAAAGCGCAGGATATAGCCAACAAGTATACCAAATATGCGAAAGTATCAGGAAGATGATTGCAAATACCAGACGTAACCCAGACCTAACCGGTATTATCCTCTAAAATATTGATCGAACCCAGGTTGATTTGACTATTTCAGTGTGGTACCACTTTAATACGTGATTCTAACCAGACAGAGACCCAGGATCTGGCCAACAAGTATGCGAAAGATGCGAAAGTATGAGGCAGATTATTGCAAATACCAGACGTATCCCAGACCTAACCGGTATTATCCTCTAAAATATTGATCGAACCCAGGTTGATTTGACTATTTCAGTGTGGTACCACTTTAATACGTGATTCTAACCAGACAGAAACCCAGGATCTGGCCAACAAGTATGCGAAAGATGCGAAAGTATGAGGCAGATTATTGCAAATACCAGACGTAGCCCAGACCTAACCGGCGTTATCCTCTAAAATATTAAACGGAACCAGGTTTAACTGACTGTTTCGGTGTGGAACCACATTTCTACGTGATCCAAACCTGAAAAAGACCAGGATCTGGCCATTCAAGTATGCGAAAAATGCGAAATTATGAGCTAGATAACTGCAAATACCATAACTAACCCAGACATAACCGGCGTTATCCTCTAAAATATTAATCCCAACCAGGTATAATTGACTGTTTCGGTGTGCGACCACAATACTACGTGATCCTGACTAGAAAAAAACTCAGGATCTTGCCAACAAGTATGCGAAAAATGCGAAAGTTTGAGCCAGATGATTGCAAATACCAGACCTAACCCAGGCATAACCGGCGTTCCCCTCTAAATTATTAATCGGAACCAGGTTTTATTGACTATTTCAGTGCGGTACCACATTACTACGTTATTCAAATCAGAAAAAGCCCAGGATCTGGCCAACGAGAATGAGAAAAATGCGAAAGTATGAGGCAGATGATTGCAAATACCAGACCTAACCCAGGCATAATCTGCGTAATCCTCTAAATTATTACCCGCAACCAGGTTTAATTGACTGTTTCAGTGTGGTACCACATTACTACGTGATCCAAACCAGAAAAAGGACAGGATCCGGCCATTCAAGTATGCAAAAAATGCGAAAGTATGAGGCAGATTATTGCAAATACCAGTCGTAGGCCAGACCTAACCGGTATTATCCTCTAAAATATTAATCGCAACCAGGTTGAAATGACTGTTTCGGTGGGATACCACATTACTACGTCATCCAAACCAGAAAAAACCCAGGATCTGACCAACAAGTATGCGAAAAATGCGAAAGTATGAGCCAGATTATTGCAAATACCAGACCTAACACAAACCTTACCGGCGTTATCCTCTAAATTATTAATCGCAAGCAGGTTTAATTGACTGTTTCAGTGTGGTACCACTTTACTACGTGATCCAAACCAGAAAATGAGAGGATCTGGCCATTCAAGTATGCAAAAAATGCGAAAGTATGAGGCAGATTATTGCAAATACCAGACGTAGCCCAGACCTAACCGGTATTATCCTCTAAAATATTAATCGAACCCAGGTTGAAATGGCTGTTTCGGTGGGATACCACTTTAATACGTGATTCTAACCAGACAGAAACCCAGGATCTGGCCAACAAGTATGCGAAAAATGCGAAAGTATGAGCCAGATGATTGCAAATACCAGACCTAACACAAACCTATACGGTGTTATCCTCTAAAGCATAGATCAAATCCTGGTTTAATTGACTGTTTCGGTGTGGTACCACATTCCTACGTGATCCAAACCTGAAAAAGCCCAGGATCTGGCCATTCAAGTATGCGAAAAATGCGAAATTATAAGCTAGATGATGGCAAATACCAGACCTAACCCAGGCATAACCGGCGTTCCCCTCCAAATTATTAATCGGAACCAGGTTTTATTGACTATTTCAGTGCGGTACCACATTACTACGTGATTCAAATCAGAAAATGCCCAGGATCTGGCCAACGAGAATGAGAAAAATGCGAAAGTATGACGCAGATGTTTGCAAATACCAGACCTAACCCAGGCATAATCTGCGTAATCCTCTAAATTATTAATCGCAACCAGGTTTAATTGACTGTTTCAGTGTGGTACCACTTTACTTCGTGATCCAAGCCAGGAAAAACACAGGATCTGACCAACAATTATGCGAAAAATGCGAAAGTATGAGCCAGATGTTTTCAAATACCAGACCTAACCTAGATTTAACCGGCATTATCCTCAAAAATATTAATCCCAACCAGGTTTAATTGACTGCTTCGGTGGGGTACCACTTTACTACGTGATCCAAACCAGAAAAAACCCAGGATCTGACCAACAAGTTTGCGAAAAATGCGAAAGTATGAGCCAGATGTTTTCAAATACCAGACCTAACACAAATTTAACCGTGGTTATCCTCAAAAATATTAATCCCAACCAGGTCTAATTGACTGTTTCGGTGGGGTACCACTTTACTACGTGATCCAAGCCAGGAAAAACACAGGATCTGACCAACAAGTATGCGAAAAATGCGAAAGTATGAGCCAGATGTTTTCAAATACCAGACCTAACCCAGATTTAACCGGCGTTATCCTCAAAAATATTAATCCCAACCAGGTTTAGTTGACTGTTTCGGTGGGGTACCACTTTACTACATGATCCAAGCCAGGAAAAACACAGGATCTGACCAACAAGTATGCGAAAAATGTGAAAGTATGAGCCAGATGTTTTCAAATACCAGACCAAACCTAGATTTAACCGGCGTTATCCTATAAAATAATAATCGCAACCAGGTTTGATTGACTGTTTATGTGTAGTATCACATTGGTACGTGATCTTATACAGAAAAAGACTGAGGATCTGGCCAACAAGTATGCGAAAAATGCGAAAGTATGAGGTAGATGACTGCATATACCAGACGTATACCAGATATAACCGGCGTTATCCTCTATAGTCTTGATCAAATCCAGGTTTAATTGACTGTTTCGGTGTGGTACCACATTACTACGCGATCCAAATCAGAAAAGGCCCAGGATATGGCCATTCAAGTATGCGAAAAATGCGAAAGTATGAGGTAGATGACTGCAAATACCATAACTAACCCAGACATAGCCGGCGTTATCCTCTAAAATATTAATCCCAACCAGGTATAATTGACTGTTTCGGTGTGGGACCACATTACTGCGTGATCCTGACCAGAAAATGACTGGATCTGACCAACAAGTATGCGAAAAATGCGAAAGTATGAGCCACATTATTGCAAATACTAGACCTAACACAAACCTTACCGGCGTTATTCTCTAAATTATTAATCGCAAGCAGGTTTAATTGACTGTTTCAGTGTGGTACCACTTTACTACGTGATCCAAACCAGAAAAAGGACAGGATCTGGCCATTCAAGTATGCGAAAAATGCGAAAGTATGAAGAAGATGACTGCAAATACCAGACGTAACCCAGACCTAACCGGTGTTAGCCTCTAAAATATTGAACGAACCCAGGTTGAATAGACTATTTCAGTGTGGTACGAGTTTAATACGTGATCCTAACCAGAAAAAAACCCAGGTTCTGGCCAACAAGTATGCGAAGGATGCGAAAGTATGAGGCAGATGATTGCAAATACCAGACCTAACCCAGAGATAACCGGCGTTATCCCCTGAAATATTAATCGGAACCAGGTTTAATTGACTGTTTCGGTGTGGTACCACATTACTACGTGATTCAAATCAGAAAAAGCCCAGGATCTGGCCAACGAGAATGAGAAAAATGCGAATGTATGAGGCAGATGATTGCAAATACCAGACCTAAACCAGGCATAATCTGCGTAATCCTCTAAATTATTAATCGCAACCAGGTTGAAATGACTGTTTCGGTGTGGTACCACATTACTACGTGATCCAAACCAGAAAAAACCCAGGATCTGACCAACAAGTATGCGAAAAATGCGAAAGTATGAGCCAGATGATTGCAAATACCAGACCTAACCCAGACATAACCAGCGTTATCCTCTAAAATATTAATCGGAACAAGGTTTAATTGACTGTTCTTGTGTTGTACCACTTTACTACGTGATCCAAACCAGAAAAAGGACAGGATCTGGCTATTTAAGTATGTGAAAAGTGCGAAAGTATGAGCCTGATGATTGCAAATACCAGAGCTACCCCAGACATAACTCGCGTTATCCAATAAAATATTAATCGCAACCAGGTTTAATTGGCGGTTTCAGTGTGGTACCACACTACTACGTTATTCAAATCAGAAAAAGCGCAGGAACTGGCCAACAAGTATACCAAAAATGCGAAAGTATGAGGAAGATTATTGCAAATACCAGACGTAACCCAGACCTTACCGGTATTATCGTCCAAAATAATAATCGCAATCAGGTTGAAATGACTGTTTCGTTGTGGTACCACACTACTACGTGATCCGAACCAGAAAAAACCCAGGATCTGGCCATCAAGAATGAGAAAAATGCAAAAGCATGAGCCAGATGATTACAAATACCAGACCTAACCCAGAGATAACCGGCGTTATCCTCTAAAATATTAATCGGAACCAGGTTTAATTGACTGTTTCGGTGTGGTACAACTTTACTACGTGATACAAAACCAGAAAAAGGACAGTATCTGTCCATTCAAGTATGCAAAAAATGCGAAAGTATGAGCTTGATGATGGCAAATACCAGACGCAACCCAGATCTAACTGGTTTCATCCTCCAAAATATTGATCGAATCCAGGCTGAATTGACTATTTCAGTGTGGGACCCCACAAATACGCGATCCTAAGCAGAAAAAAACCCAGGATCTGGTCATTCAAGTATGCGAAAAAGGCTATAGTATGAGCTAGATGAGGGCAAATACCACACGTAACCCAGACATCACCGGCGTTATCCTCTAAAATATTAACCGCAACCAGGTTGAAATGACTGTTTCGGTGGGGTACCACATTACTACGTGATCCAATCCAAAAAAAGCCCGGGATATGGCCATTCAAGTATGCGAAAAATGCGAAAGTATCAGGTAGATGATGGCAAATACCAGACCTAACCCAGACATAACCGGCTTTATCCTCAAAAATATTAATCCCATCCAGGTTTAATTGACTGCTTCGGTGGGGTACCACTCTACTACGTGATCCAAACCAGAAAATGACAGGATCTGACCAACAAGTATGCGAAAAATGCGAAAGTATGAGCCACATTATTGCAAATACTAGACCTAACACAAACCTTACCGGCGTTATCCTCTAAATTATTAATCGCAAGCAGGTTTAATTGACTGTTTCAGTGTGGTACCACTTTACTACGTGATCCAAACCAGAAAAAGGACAGGATCTGGCCATTCAAGTATGCGAAAAATGCGAAAGTATGAGGAAGATGACTGCAAATACCAGACGTAACCCAGACCTAACCGGTGTTAGCCTCTAAAATATTGAACGAACCCAGGTTGAATAGACTATTTCAGTGTGGTACGAGTTTAATACGTGATCCTAACCAGAAAAAAACCCAGGTTCTGGCCAACAAGTATGCGAAGGATGCGAAAGTATGAGGCAGATGTTTTCAAATACCAGACCTAACCCAGATTTAACCGGCGTTATCCTATAAAATAATAATCGCAACCAGGTTTAATTGACTGTTTCAGTGTGGTACCACTTTAATACGTGATTCTAACCAGACAGAAACCCAGGATCTGGCCAACAAGTATGCGAAAAATGCGAAAGTATGAGCCAGATGATTGCAAATACCAGACCTAACACAAACCTTACCGGCGTTATCCACTAAATTATTAATCGCAAGCAGGTTTAATTGACTGTTTCAGTGTGGTACCACTTTACTACGTGATCCAAACCAGAAAATGAGAGGATCTGGCCATTCAAGTATGCAAAAAATGCGAAAGTATGAGGCAGATTATTGCAAATACCAGACGTAGCCCAGACCTAACCGGTATTATCCTCTAAAATATTAATCGAACCCAGGTTGAAATGACTGTTTCGGTGGGATACCACTTTAATACGTGATTCTAACCAGACAGAAACCCAGGATCTGGCCAACAAGTATGCGAAAAATGCGAAAGTATGAGCCAGATGATTGCAAATACCAGACCTAACACAAACCTATACGGTGTTATCCTCTAAAGCATAGATCAAATCCTGGTTTAATTGACTGTTTCGGTGTGGTACCACATTCCTACGTGATCCAAACCTGAAAAAGCCCAGGATCTGGCCATTCAAGTATGCGAAAAATGCGAAATTATAAGCTAGATGATGGCAAATACCAGACCTAACCCAGGCATAACCGGCGTTCCCCTCCAAATTATTAATCGGAACCAGGTTTTATTGACTATTTCAGTGCGGTACCACATTACTACGTGATTCAAATCAGAAAATGCCCAGGATCTGGCCAACGAGAATGAGAAAAATGCGAAAGTATGACGCAGATGTTTGCAAATACCAGACCTAACCCAGGCATAATCTGCGTAATCCTCTAAATTATTAATCGCAACCAGGTTTAATTGACTGTTTCAGTGTGGTACCACTTTACTTCGTGATCCAAGCCAGGAAAAACACAGGATCTGACCAACAATTATGCGAAAAATGCGAAAGTATGAGCCAGATGTTTTCAAATACCAGACCTAACCTAGATTTAACCGGCATTATCCTCAAAAATATTAATCCCAACCAGGTTTAATTGACTGCTTCGGTGGGGTACCACTTTACTACGTGATCCAAACCAGAAAAAACCCAGGATCTGACCAACCAGTTTGCGAAAAATGCGAAAGTATGAGCCAGATGTTTTCAAATACCAGACCTAACACAAATTTAACCGTGGTTATCCTCAAAAATATTAATCCCAACCAGGTCTAATTGACTGTTTCGGTGGGGTACCACTTTACTACGTGATCCAAGCCAGGAAAAACACAGGATCTGACCAACAAGTATGCGAAAAATGCGAAAGTATGAGCCAGATGTTTTCAAATACCAGACCTAACCCAGATTTAACCGGCGTTATCCTCAAAAATATTAATCCCAACCAGGTTTAGTTGACTGTTTCGGTGGGGTACCACTTTACTACATGATCCAAGCCAGGAAAAACACAGGATCTGACCAACAAGTATGCGAAAAATGTGAAAGTATGAGCCAGATGTTTTCAAATACCAGACCAAACCTAGATTTAACCGGCGTTATCCTATAAAATAATAATCGCAACCAGGTTTGATTGACTGTTTATGTGTAGTATCACATTGGTACGTGATCTTATACAGAAAAAGACTGAGGATCTGGCCAACAAGTATGCGAAAAAGTCGAAAGTATGAGCTAGATGATGGCAAATACCAAACCTAACCCAGACCTCACCGTTGTTATCCACTACAATACTGATCGAATCTAGATTGAATTGACTATTTCAGTATGGCACCACATTAGTACGTGATCCTAACCAGAAAAAAAACCAGGATCTGGCCAACAAGTATGCGAAAAATGCGAAAGTATGAGGTAGATGACTGCAAATACCATAACTAACCCAGACATAGCCGGCGTTATCCTCTAAAATATTAATCCCAACCAGGTATAATTGACTGTTTCGGTGTGGGACCACATTACTGCGTGATCCTGACCAGAAAAAAACTCAGGATCTTGCCAACAAGTATGCGAAAAATGCGAATGCTTGAGCCAGATGATTGCAAATACCAGACGTAACCCTGACCTAACCGGTATTATCCTCTAAAATATTAATCGCAACCAGGTTGAAATGACTGTTTCGGTGTGGTACCACGTTACTACGTGATCCATACTAGAAAAAACCCGGGATCTGACCAACAAGTATGCGAAAAATTCGAAAGTATCAGGTAGATGATGGCAAATACCAGACCTAACACAAACCTTACCGGCGTTATCCTCTAAATTATTAATCGCAACCAGGTTTAATTGACTGTTTCAGTGTGGTACCACTTTACTACCTGATCCAAACCAGAAAATGACAGGATCTGACCAACAAGTATGCGAAAAATGCGAAAGTATGAGCCACATTATTGCAAATACTAGACCTAACACAAACCTTACCGGCGTTATCCTCTAAATTATTAATCGCAAGCAGGTTTAATTGACTGTTTCAGTGTGGTACCACTTTACTACGTGATCCAAACCAGAAAAAGGACAGGATCTGGCCATTCAAGTATGCGAAAAATGCGAAAGTATGAGGAAGATGACTGCAAATACCAGACGTAACCCAGACCTAACCGGTGTTAGCCTCTAAAATATTGAACGAACCCAGGTTGAATAGACTATTTCAGTGTGGTACGAGTTTAATACGTGATCCTAACCAGAAAAAAACCCAGGTTCTGGCCAACAAGTATGCGAAGGATGCGAAAGTATGAGGCAGATGATTGCAAATACCAGACCTAACCCAGAGATAACCGGCGTTATCCCCTGAAATATTAATCGGAACCAGGTTTAATTGACTGTTTCGGTGTGGTACCACATTACTACGTGATTCAAATCAGAAAAAGCCCAGGATCTGGCCAACGAGAATGAGAAAAATGCGAATGTATGAGGCAGATGATTGCAAATACCAGACCTAAACCAGGCATAATCTGCGTAATCCTCTAAATTATTAATCGCAACCAGGTTGAAATGACTGTTTCGGTGTGGTACCACATTACTACGTGATCCAAACCAGAAAAAACCCAGGATCTGACCAACAAGTATGCGAAAAATGCGAAAGTATGAGCCAGATGATTGCAAATACCAGACCTAACCCAGACATAACCAGCGTTATCCTCTAAAATATTAATCGGAACAAGGTTTAATTGACTGTTCTTGTGTTGTACCACTTTACTACGTGATCCAAACCAGAAAAAGGACAGGATCTGGCTATTTAAGTATGTGAAAAGTGCGAAAGTATGAGCCTGATGATTGCAAATACCAGAGCTACCCCAGACATAACTCGCGTTATCCAATAAAATATTAATCGCAACCAGGTTTAATTGGCGGTTTCAGTGTGGTACCACACTACTACGTTATTCAAATCAGAAAAAGCGCAGGAACTGGCCAACAAGTATACCAAAAATGCGAAAGTATGAGGAAGATTATTGCAAATACCAGACGTAACCCAGACCTTACCGGTATTATCGTCCAAAATAATAATCGCAATCAGGTTGAAATGACTGTTTCGTTGTGGTACCACACTACTACGTGATCCGAACCAGAAAAAACCCAGGATCTGGCCATCAAGAATGAGAAAAATGCAAAAGCATGAGCCAGATGATTACAAATACCAGACCTAACCCAGAGATAACCGGCGTTATCCTCTAAAATATTAATCGGAACCAGGTTTAATTGACTGTTTCGGTGTGGTACAACTTTACTACGTGATACAAAACCAGAAAAAGGACAGTATCTGTCCATTCAAGTATGCAAAAAATGCGAAAGTATGAGCTTGATGATGGCAAATACCAGACGCAACCCAGATCTAACTGGTTTCATCCTCCAAAATATTGATCGAATCCAGGCTGAATTGACTATTTCAGTGTGGGACCCCACAAATACGCGATCCTAAGCAGAAAAAAACCCAGGATCTGGTCATTCAAGTATGCGAAAAAGGCTATAGTATGAGCTAGATGAGGGCAAATACCACACGTAACCCAGACATCACCGGCGTTATCCTCTAAAATATTAACCGCAACCAGGTTGAAATGACTGTTTCGGTGGGGTACCACATTACTACGTGATCCAATCCAAAAAAAGCCCGGGATATGGCCATTCAAGTATGCGAAAAATGCGAAAGTATCAGGTAGATGATGGCAAATACCAGACCTAACCCAGACATAACCGGCTTTATCCTCAAAAATATTAATCCCATCCAGGTTTAATTGACTGCTTCGGTGGGGTACCACTCTACTACGTGATCCAAGCCAGAAAAAACACAGGATCTGACCAACAAGTATGCCAAAAATGCGAAAGTATGAGCCAGATGTTTTCAAATACCAGACCTAACCCAGATTTAACCGGCGTTATCCTATAAAATAATAATCGCAACCAGGTTTAATTGACTGTTTCAGTGTGGTATCACATTGATACGTGATCTTATCCAGAAAAAGACCAAGGATCTGGCCAACAAGTATGCGAAAAATTCGAAAGTATGAGCTAGATGATGGCAAATGCCAAACCTAACCCAGACCTCACCGGTGTTATCCACTAAAATACTGATCGAATCTAGGTTGAATTGACTATTTCAGTGTGGCACCACATTAATACGTGATCCTAACCAGAAAAAAAACTAGGATCTGGCCAACAAGTATGCGAAAAATGCGAAAGTATGAGGTAGATGACTGCAAATACCATAACTATCCCAGACATAACCGGCGTTATCCTCTAAAATATTAATCCCAACCAGGTTTAATTGACTGTTTCGGTGTGGTACCACATTTCTACGTGATCCAAACCTGAAAAAGCCCAGGATCTGGCCATTCAAGTATGCAAAAAATGCGAAATTATGAGCTAGATGATGGCACATACCAGACCTAACCCAGGCATAACCGGCGTTCCCCTCTAAATTATTAATCGGAACCAGGTTTTATTGGCTATTTCAGTGCGGTACCACATTACTACGTGATTCAAATCAGAAAAAGCCCAGGATCTGGCCAACGAGAATGAGAAAAATGCGAAAGTATGAGGCTGATGATTGCAAATACCAGACCTAATCCAGGCATAATCTGCGCAATCCTCTAAATTATTAATCGCAACCAGGTTTAATTGACTGTTTCAGTGTGGTACCACTTTACTACGTGATCCGAACCAGAAAAAGGACAGGATCTGGCCATTCAAGTATGCGAAAAATGGGAAAGTATGAGCCAGATGTTTTCAAATACCAGACCTAACCCAGATTTAGCCGGCGTTATCCTATAAAATAATAATCGCCACCAGGTTTAATTGACTGTTTCAGTGTGGTATCACTTTACTACGTGATCCAAGCCAGGAAAAACACAGGATCTGACCAACAAGTATGCGAAAAATGCGAAAGTATGAGCCAGATGTTTTCAAATACCAGACCTAACCCAGATGTAACCGGCGTTATCCTATAAAATAATAATCGCAACCAGGTTTAATTGACTGTTTAAGTGTGGTATCACATTGATACGTGATCTTATCCAAAAGAAGACCAAGGATCTGGCCAACAAGTATGCGAAAAATTTGAAAGTATGAGCTAGATGATGGCAAATACCAAACCTAACCCAGACCTCACCGATGTTATCCTCTAAAATACTGATCGAATCTCGGTTGAATTGACAATTTCAGTGTGGTACCACATCAATACGTGATCTAAACCAGAAAAAAAACTAGGATCTGGCCAACAAGTATGCGAAAAATGCGAAAGTATGAGGTAGATGACTGCATATACCAGACGTATACCAGATATAACCGGCGTTATCCTCTATAGTCTTGATCAAATCCAGGTTTAATTGACTGTTTCGGTGTGGTACCACATTACTACGCGATCCAAATCAGAAAAGGCCCAGGATATGGCCATTCAAGTATGCGAAAAATGCGAAAGTATGAGGTAGATGACTGCAAATACCATAACTAACCCAGACATAACCGGCGTCATCCTCTAAAATATTAATCCCAACCAGGTATAATTGACTGTTTCGGTGTGGGACCACATTACTACGTGATCCTGACCAGAAAAAACTCAGGATCTTGCCAACAAGTATGCGAAAAATGCGAAAGTATGAGGCATATTATTGCAAATACCAGACGTAACCCAGACCATACCGGTATTATCCTCCAAAATATTAATCGCAACCAGGTTGAAATGACTGTTTCGGTGTGGTACCACATTACTACGTGATCCGAACCAGAAAAAACCCAGGATCTGACCAACAAGTATGCGAAAAATGCGAAAGTATGAGCCAGATGATTGCAAATACCAGACCTAAAACAAACCTATACGGTGTTATCCTCTAAAGCATAGATCAAATCCTGGTTTAATTGACTGTTTCGGTGTGGTACCACATTCATACGTGATCCAAACCTGAAAAAGCCCAGGATCTGGCCATTCAAGTATGCGAAAAATGCGAAATTATGAGCTAGATGAGGGCAAATACCAGACCTAACACAGACATAACCGGCGTTCCCCTCCAAATTATTAATCGGAACCAGGTTTTATTGACTATTTCAGTGCGGTACCACATTACTACGTGATTCAAATCAGAAAAAGCCCAGGATCTGGCCAACGAGAATGAGAAAAATGCGAAAGTATGACCCAGATGATTGCAAATACCAGACCTAACCCAGGCATAATCTGCGTAATCCTCTAAATTATTAATCGCAACCAGGTCTAATTGACTGTTTCAGTGTGGTACCACTTTACTTCGTGATCCAAGCCAGGAAAACACAGGATCTGACCAACAAGTATGCGAAAAATGCGAAAGTATGAGCCAGATGTTTTCAAATACCAGACCTAACCCAGATTTAACCGGCGTTATCCTATAAAATAATAATCGCAACCAGGTTTGATTGACTGTTTAAGTGTGGTATCACATTGGTACGTGATCTTATCCAGAAAAAGTCCAAGGATCTGGCCAACAAGTATGCGAAAAATTCGAAAGTATGAGCTAGATGATGGCAAATACCAAAGCTAACCCAGACCTCACCGGTGTTATCCACTACAATACTGATCGAATCTAGATTGAATTGACTATTTCAGTATGGCACCACATTAGTACGTGATCCTAACCAGAAAAAAAGCCAGGATCTGTCCAACAAGTATGCGAAAAATGCGAAAGTATGAGGTAGATGACTGCAAATACCATAACTAACCCAGACATAACCGGCGTCATCCTCTAAAATATTAATCCCAACCAGGTATAATTGACTGCTTCGGTGTGGGACCACATTACTACGTGATCCTTACTAGAAAAAACCCGGGATCTGACCAACAAGTATGCGAAAAATGCGAAAGTATGAGCCAGATGATTGCAAATACCAGACGTAACCCAGACCTAACCGGTATTATCCTCTAAAATATTGATCGAACCCAGGTTGATTTGACTATTTCAGTGTGGTACCACTTTAATACGTGATTCTAACCAGACAGAAACCCAGAATCTGGCCATTCAAGTATGCGAAAAATGCGAAATTATGAGCTAGATGAGGGCAAATACCAGACCTAACACAGACATAACCGGCGTTCCCCTCCAAATTATTAATCGGAACCAGGTTTTATTGACTATTTCAGTGCGGTACCACATTACTACGTGATTCAAATCAGAAAAAGCCCAGGATCTGGCCAACGAGAATGAGAAAAATGCGAAAGTATGACCCAGATGATTGCAAATACCAGACCTAACCCAGGCATAATCTGCGTAATCCTCTAAATTATTAATCGCAACCAGGTCTAATTGACTGTTTCAGTGTGGTACCACTTTAATCCGTGATCCAAGCCAGGAAAAACACAGGATCTGACCAACAAGTATGCGAAAAATGCGAAAGTATGAGCCAGATGTTTTCAAATACCAGACCTAACCCAGATTTAACCGGCGTTATCCTATAAAATAATAATCGCAACCAGGTTTGATTGACTGTTTAAGTGTGGTATCACATTGGTACGTGATCTTATCCAGAAAAGTCCAAGGATCTGGCCAACAAGTATGCGAAAAATTCGAAAGTATGAGCTAGATGATGGCAAATACCAAAGCTAACCCAGACCTCACCGGTGTTATCCACTACAATACTGATCGAATCTAGATTGAATTGACTATTTCAGTATGGCACCACATTAGTACGTGATCCTAACCATAAAAAAAACCAGGATCTGGCCAACAAGTATGCGAAAAATGCGAAAGTATGAGGTAGATGACTGCAAATACCATAACTAACCCAGACATAACCGGCGTCATCCTCTAAAATATTAATCCCAACCAGGTATAATTGACTGTTTCGGTGTGGGACCACATTACTACGTGATCCTTACTAGAAAAAACCCGGGATCTGACCAACAAGTATGCGAAAAATGCGAAAGTATGAGGCAGATGATTGCAAATACCAGACGTAACCCACACCTAACCGGTATTATCCTCTAAAATATTGATCGAACCCACGTTGATTTGACTATTTCAGTGTGGTACCACTTTAATACGTGATTCAAATCAGAAAAAGCCCAGGTTCTGGCCAACAAGAATGAGAAAAATGCGAAAGCATGAGCCAGATGATTACTAATACCAGACCTAACCCAGAGATGACCGGCGTTATCCTCTAAAATATTAAACGGAACCAGGTTTAATTGACTGTTTCGGTGTGGAACCACATTTCTACGTGATCCAAACGTGAAAAAGCCCAGGATCTGGCCATTCAAGTATGCGAAAAATGCGAAATTATGAGCTAGATAACTGCAAATACCATAACTAACCCAGACATAACCGGCGTTATCCTCTAAAATATTAATCCCAACCAGGTATTATTGACTGTTTCGATGTGGGACCACATTACTACGTGATCCTGACTAGAAAAAAACTCAGGATCTTGCCAACAAGTATGCGGTAAAATGCGAAAGTTTGAGCCAGATGATTGCAAATACCAGACCCAACCCAGGCATAACCGGCGTTCCCCTCTAAATTATTAATCGGAACCAGGTTTTATTGACTATTTCAGTGCGGTACCACATTACTACGTTATTCAAATCAGAAAAAGTCCAGGATCTGGCCAACGAGAATGAGAAAAATGCGAAAGTATGAGGCAGATGATTGCAAATACCAGACCTAACCCAGGCATAATCTGCGTAATCCTCTAAATTATTAACCGCAACCAGGTTTAATTGACTGTTTCAGTGTGGTACCACTTTACTACGTGATCCAAACCAGAAAAAGGACAGGATCTGGCCATTCAAGTATGCAAAAAATGCGAAAGTATGAAGCAGATTATTGCAAATACCAGACGTAACCCAGACCTAACCGGTATTATCCTCTAAAATATTAATCGCAACCAGGTTGAAATTACTGTTTCGGTGGGATACCACATTACTACGTGATCCAAACCAGAAAAAACCCAGGATCTGACCAACAAGTATGCGAAAAATGCAAATGTATGTGCCAGATTATTGCAAATACCAGACCTAACACAAACCTTACCGGCGTTATCCTCTAAATTATTAATCGCAACCAGGTTTAATTGACTGTTTCAGTGTGGTACTACTTTACTACGCGATCCAAACCAGAAAAAGGTCAGGATCTGACCAACAAGTATGCGAAAAATGCGAAAGTATGAGCCAGATGATTGCAAATACCAGACCTAACCCAGACATAACCGGCTTTATCCTCAAAAATATTAATCCCATCCAGGTTTAATTGACTGCTTCGGTGGGGTACCACTCTACTACGTGATCCAAGCCAGAAAAAACACAGGATCTGACCAACAAGTATGCCAAAAATGCGAAAGTATGAGCCAGATGTTTTCAAATACCAGACCTAACCCAGATTTAACCGGCGTTATCCTATAAAATAATAATCGCAACCAGGTTTAATTGACTGTTTCAGTGTGGTATCACATTGATACGTGATCTTATCCAGAAAAAGACCAAGGATCTGGCCAACAAGTATGCGAAAAATTCGAAAGTATGAGCTAGATGATGGCAAATGCCAAACCTAACCCAGACCTCACCGGTGTTATCCACTAAAATACTGATCGAATCTAGGTTGAATTGACTATTTCAGTGTGGCACCACATTAATACGTGATCCTAACCAGAAAAAAAACTAGGATCTGGCCAACAAGTATGCGAAAAATGCGAAAGTATGAGGTAGATGACTGCAAATACCATAACTATCCCAGACATAACCGGCGTTATCCTCTAAAATATTAATCCCAACCAGGTTTAATTGACTGTTTCGGTGTGGTACCACATTTCTACGTGATCCAAACCTGAAAAAGCCCAGGATCTGGCCATTCAAGTATGCAAAAAATGCGAAATTATGAGCTAGATGATGGCACATACCAGACCTAACCCAGGCATAACCGGCGTTCCCCTCTAAATTATTAATCGGAACCAGGTTTTATTGGCTATTTCAGTGCGGTACCACATTACTACGTGATTCAAATCAGAAAAAGCCCAGGATCTGGCCAACGAGAATGAGAAAAATGCGAAAGTATGAGGCTGATGATTGCAAATACCAGACCTAATCCAGGCATAATCTGCGCAATCCTCTAAATTATTAATCGCAACCAGGTTTAATTGACTGTTTCAGTGTGGTACCACTTTACTACGTGATCCGAACCAGAAAAAGGACAGGATCTGGCCATTCAAGTATGCGAAAAATGGGAAAGTATGAGCCAGATGTTTTCAAATACCAGACCTAACCCAGATTTAGCCGGCGTTATCCTATAAAATAATAATCGCCACCAGGTTTAATTGACTGTTTCAGTGTGGTATCACTTTACTACGTGATCCAAGCCAGGAAAAACACAGGATCTGACCAACAAGTATGCGAAAAATGCGAAAGTATGAGCCAGATGTTTTCAAATACCAGACCTAACCCAGATGTAACCGGCGTTATCCTATAAAATAATAATCGCAACCAGGTTTAATTGACTGTTTAAGTGTGGTATCACATTGATACGTGATCTTATCCAAAAGAAGACCAAGGATCTGGCCAACAAGTATGCGAAAAATTTGAAAGTATGAGCTAGATGATGGCAAATACCAAACCTAACCCAGACCTCACCGATGTTATCCTCTAAAATACTGATCGAATCTCGGTTGAATTGACAATTTCAGTGTGGTACCACATCAATACGTGATCTAAACCAGAAAAAAAACTAGGATCTGGCCAACAAGTATGCGAAAAATGCGAAAGTATGAGGTAGATGACTGCATATACCAGACGTATACCAGATATAACCGGCGTTATCCTCTATAGTCTTGATCAAATCCAGGTTTAATTGACTGTTTCGGTGTGGTACCACATTACTACGCGATCCAAATCAGAAAAGGCCCAGGATATGGCCATTCAAGTATGCGAAAAATGCGAAAGTATGAGGTAGATGACTGCAAATACCATAACTAACCCAGACATAACCGGCGTCATCCTCTAAAATATTAATCCCAACCAGGTATAATTGACTGTTTCGGTGTGGGACCACATTACTACGTGATCCTGACCAGAAAAAACTCAGGATCTTGCCAACAAGTATGCGAAAAATGCGAAAGTTTGAGCCATATGATTGCAAATACCAGACGTAACCCTGACCTAACCGGTATTATCCTCTAAAATATTAATCGCAACCAGGTTGAAATCACTGTTTCTGTGTGGTACCATATTACTACGTGATCCTAACCAGAAAAAAAACCAGGATCTGGCCAACAAGTATGCGAAAAATGCGAAAGTATGAGGTAGATGACTGCAAATACCATAACTAACCCAGACATAACCGGCGTCATCCTCTAAAATATTAATCCCAACCAGGTATAATTGACTGTTTCGGTGTGGGACCACATTACTACGTGATCCTGACCAGAAAAAACTCAGGATCTTGCCAACAAGTATGCGAAAAATGCGAAAGTATGAGGCATATTATTGCAAATACCAGACGTAACCCAGACCATACCGGTATTATCCTCCAAAATATTAATCGCAACCAGGTTGAAATGACTGTTTCGGTGTGGTACCACATTACTACGTGATCCGAACCAGAAAAAACCCAGGATCTGACCAACAAGTATGCGAAAAATGCGAAAGTATGAGCCAGATGATTGCAAATACCAGACCTAACACAAACCTATACGGTGTTATCCTCTAAAGCATAGATCAAATCCTGGTTTAATTGACTGTTTCGGTGTGGTACCACATTCATACGTGATCCAAACCTAAAAAAGCCCAGGATCTGGCCATTCAAGTATGCGAAAAATGCGAAATTATGAGCTAGATGAGGGCAAATACCAGACCTAACACAGACATAACCGGCGTTCCCCTCCAAATTATTAATCGGAACCAGGTTTTATTGACTATTTCAGTGCGGTACCACATTACTACGTGATTCAAATCAGAAAAAGCCCAGGATCTGGCCAACGAGAATGAGAAAAATGCGAAAGTATGACCCAGATGATTGCAAATACCAGACCTAACCCAGGCATAATCTGCGTAATCCTCTAAATTATTAATCGCAACCAGGTCTAATTGACTGTTTCAGTGTGGTACCACTTTAATCCGTGATCCAAGCCAGGAAAAACACAGGATCTGACCAACAAGTATGCGAAAAATGCGAAAGTATGAGCCAGATGTTTTCAAATACCAGACCTAACCCAGATTTAACCGGCGTTATCCTATAAAATAATAATCGCAACCAGGTTTGATTGACTGTTTAAGTGTGGTATCACATTGGTACGTGATCTTATCCAGAAAAAGTCCAAGGATCTGGCCAACAAGTATGCGAAAAATTCGAAAGTATGAGCTAGATGATGGCAAATACCAAAGCTAACCCAGACCTCACCGGTGTTATCCACTACAATACTGATCGAATCTAGATTGAATTGACTATTTCAGTATGGCACCACATTAGTACGTGATCCTAACCATAAAAAAAACCAGGATCTGGCCAACAAGTATGCGAAAAATGCGAAAGTATGAGGTAGATGACTGCAAATACCATAACTAACCCAGACATAACCGGCGTCATCCTCTAAAATATTAATCCCAACCAGGTATAATTGACTGTTTCGGTGTGGGACCACATTACTACGTGATCCTTACTAGAAAAAACCCGGGATCTGACCAACAAGTATGCGAAAAATGCGAAAGTATGAGGCAGATGATTGCAAATACCAGACGTAACCCAGACCTAACCGGTATTATCCTCTAAAATATTGATCGAACCCACGTTGATTTGACTATTTCAGTGTGGTACCACTTTAATACGTGATTCAAATCAGAAAAAGCCCAGGTTCTGGCCAACAAGAATGAGAAAAATGCGAAAGCATGAGCCAGATGATTACTAATACCAGACCTAACCCAGAGATGACCGGCGTTATCCTCTAAAATATTAAACGGAACCAGGTTTAATTGACTGTTTCGGTGTGGAACCACATTTCTACGTGATCCAAACGTGAAAAAGCCCAGGATCTGGCCATTCAAGTATGCGAAAAATGCGAAATTATGAGCTAGATAACTGCAAATACCATAACTAACCCAGACATAACCGGCGTTATCCTCTAAAATATTAATCCCAACCAGGTATTATTGACTGTTTCGATGTGGGACCACATTACTACGTGATCCTGACTAGAAAAAAACTCAGGATCTTGCCAACAAGTATGCGGTAAAATGCGAAAGTTTGAGCCAGATGATTGCAAATACCAGACCCAACCCAGGCATAACCGGCGTTCCCCTCTAAATTATTAATCGGAACCAGGTTTTATTGACTATTTCAGTGCGGTACCACATTACTACGTTATTCAAATCAGAAAAAGTCCAGGATCTGGCCAACGAGAATGAGAAAAATGCGAAAGTATGAGGCAGATGATTGCAAATACCAGACCTAACCCAGGCATAATCTGCGTAATCCTCTAAATTATTAACCGCAACCAGGTTTAATTGACTGTTTCAGTGTGGTACCACTTTACTACGTGATCCAAACCAGAAAAAGGACAGGATCTGGCCATTCAAGTATGCAAAAAATGCGAAAGTATGAAGCAGATTATTGCAAATACCAGACGTAACCCAGACCTAACCGGTATTATCCTCTAAAATATTAATCGCAACCAGGTTGAAATTACTGTTTCGGTGGGATACCACATTACTACGTGATCCAAACCAGAAAAAACCCAGGATCTGACCAACAAGTATGCGAAAAATGCAAATGTATGTGCCAGATTATTGCAAATACCAGACCTAACACAAACCTTACCGGCGTTATCCTCTAAATTATTAATCGCAACCAGGTTTAATTGACTGTTTCAGTGTGGTACTACTTTACTACGCGATCCAAACCAGAAAAAGGTCAGGATCTGACCAACAAGTATGCGAAAAATGCGAAAGTATGAGCCAGATGATTGCAAATACCAGACCTAACCCAGACATAACCGGCTTTATCCTCAAAAATATTAATCCCATCCAGGTTTAATTGACTGCTTCGGTGGGGTACCACTCTACTACGTGATCCAAGCCAGAAAAAACACAGGATCTGACCAACAAGTATGCCAAAAATGCGAAAGTATGAGCCAGATGTTTTCAAATACCAGACCTAACCCAGATTTAACCGGCGTTATCCTATAAAATAATAATCGCAACCAGGTTTAATTGACTGTTTCAGTGTGGTATCACATTGATACGTGATCTTATCCAGAAAAAGACCAAGGATCTGGCCAACAAGTATGCGAAAAATTCGAAAGTATGAGCTAGATGATGGCAAATGCCAAACCTAACCCAGACCTCACCGGTGTTATCCACTAAAATACTGATCGAATCTAGGTTGAATTGACTATTTCAGTGTGGCACCACATTAATACGTGATCCTAACCAGAAAAAAAACTAGGATCTGGCCAACAAGTATGCGAAAAATGCGAAAGTATGAGGTAGATGACTGCAAATACCATAACTATCCCAGACATAACCGGCGTTATCCTCTAAAATATTAATCCCAACCAGGTTTAATTGACTGTTTCGGTGTGGTACCACATTTCTACGTGATCCAAACCTGAAAAAGCCCAGGATCTGGCCATTCAAGTATGCAAAAAATGCGAAATTATGAGCTAGATGATGGCACATACCAGACCTAACCCAGGCATAACCGGCGTTCCCCTCTAAATTATTAATCGGAACCAGGTTTTATTGGCTATTTCAGTGCGGTACCACATTACTACGTGATTCAAATCAGAAAAAGCCCAGGATCTGGCCAACGAGAATGAGAAAAATGCGAAAGTATGAGGCTGATGATTGCAAATACCAGACCTAATCCAGGCATAATCTGCGCAATCCTCTAAATTATTAATCGCAACCAGGTTTAATTGACTGTTTCAGTGTGGTACCACTTTACTACGTGATCCGAACCAGAAAAAGGACAGGATCTGGCCATTCAAGTATGCGAAAAATGGGAAAGTATGAGCCAGATGTTTTCAAATACCAGACCTAACCCAGATTTAGCCGGCGTTATCCTATAAAATAATAATCGCCACCAGGTTTAATTGACTGTTTCAGTGTGGTATCACTTTACTACGTGATCCAAGCCAGGAAAAACACAGGATCTGACCAACAAGTATGCGAAAAATGCGAAAGTATGAGCCAGATGTTTTCAAATACCAGACCTAACCCAGATGTAACCGGCGTTATCCTATAAAATAATAATCGCAACCAGGTTTAATTGACTGTTTAAGTGTGGTATCACATTGATACGTGATCTTATCCAAAAGAAGACCAAGGATCTGGCCAACAAGTATGCGAAAAATTTGAAAGTATGAGCTAGATGATGGCAAATACCAAACCTAACCCAGACCTCACCGATGTTATCCTCTAAAATACTGATCGAATCTCGGTTGAATTGACAATTTCAGTGTGGTACCACATCAATACGTGATCTAAACCAGAAAAAAAACTAGGATCTGGCCAACAAGTATGCGAAAAATGCGAAAGTATGAGGTAGATGACTGCATATACCAGACGTATACCAGATATAACCGGCGTTATCCTCTATAGTCTTGATCAAATCCAGGTTTAATTGACTGTTTCGGTGTGGTACCACATTACTACGCGATCCAAATCAGAAAAGGCCCAGGATATGGCCATTCAAGTATGCGAAAAATGCGAAAGTATGAGGTAGATGACTGCAAATACCATAACTAACCCAGACATAACCGGCGTCATCCTCTAAAATATTAATCCCAACCAGGTATAATTGACTGTTTCGGTGTGGGACCACATTACTACGTGATCCTGACCAGAAAAAACTCAGGATCTTGCCAACAAGTATGCGAAAAATGCGAAAGTTTGAGCCATATGATTGCAAATACCAGACGTAACCCTGACCTAACCGGTATTATCCTCTAAAATATTAATCGCAACCAGGTTGAAATCACTGTTTCTGTGTGGTACCATATTACTACGTGATCCTAACCAGAAAAAAAACCAGGATCTGGCCAACAAGTATGCGAAAAATGCGAAAGTATGAGGTAGATGACTGCAAATACCATAACTAACCCAGACATAACCGGCGTCATCCTCTAAAATATTAATCCCAACCAGGTATAATTGACTGTTTCGGTGTGGGACCACATTACTACGTGATCCTGACCAGAAAAAACTCAGGATCTTGCCAACAAGTATGCGAAAAATGCGAAAGTATGAGGCATATTATTGCAAATACCAGACGTAACCCAGACCATACCGGTATTATCCTCCAAAATATTAATCGCAACCAGGTTGAAATGACTGTTTCGGTGTGGTACCACATTACTACGTGATCCGAACCAGAAAAAACCCAGGATCTGACCAACAAGTATGCGAAAAATGCGAAAGTATGAGCCAGATGATTGCAAATACCAGACCTAACACAAACCTATACGGTGTTATCCT
The DNA here is from genome assembly GCF_051014445.1 of Colletes latitarsis. NCBI lineage: Eukaryota > Metazoa > Arthropoda > Insecta > Hymenoptera > Colletidae > Colletes > Colletes latitarsis. The sequence goes on from NC_135137.1 coordinate 8,503,487, forward strand.
CTAAAGCATAGATCAAATCCTGGTTTAATTGACTGTTTCGGTGTGGTACCACATTCATACGTGATCCAAACCTAAAAAAGCCCAGGATCTGGCCATTCAAGTATGCGAAAAATGCGAAATTATGAGCTAGATGAGGGCAAATACCAGACCTAACACAGACATAACCGGCGTTCCCCTCCAAATTATTAATCGGAACCAGGTTTTATTGACTATTTCAGTGCGGTACCACATTACTACGTGATTCAAATCAGAAAAAGCCCAGGATCTGGCCAACGAGAATGAGAAAAATGCGAAAGTATGACCCAGATGATTGCAAATACCAGACCTAACCCAGGCATAATCTGCGTAATCCTCTAAATTATTAATCGCAACCAGGTCTAATTGACTGTTTCAGTGTGGTACCACTTTAATCCGTGATCCAAGCCAGGAAAAACACAGGATCTGACCAACAAGTATGCGAAAAATGCGAAAGTATGAGCCAGATGTTTTCAAATACCAGACCTAACCCAGATTTAACCGGCGTTATCCTATAAAATAATAATCGCAACCAGGTTTGATTGACTGTTTAAGTGTGGTATCACATTGGTACGTGATCTTATCCAGAAAAAGTCCAAGGATCTGGCCAACAAGTATGCGAAAAATTCGAAAGTATGAGCTAGATGATGGCAAATACCAAAGCTAACCCAGACCTCACCGGTGTTATCCACTACAATACTGATCGAATCTAGATTGAATTGACTATTTCAGTATGGCACCACATTAGTACGTGATCCTAACCATAAAAAAAACCAGGATCTGGCCAACAAGTATGCGAAAAATGCGAAAGTATGAGGTAGATGACTGCAAATACCATAACTAACCCAGACATAACCGGCGTCATCCTCTAAAATATTAATCCCAACCAGGTATAATTGACTGTTTCGGTGTGGGACCACATTACTACGTGATCCTTACTAGAAAAAACCCGGGATCTGACCAACAAGTATGCGAAAAATGCGAAAGTATGAGGCAGATGATTGCAAATACCAGACGTAACCCAGACCTAACCGGTATTATCCTCTAAAATATTGATCGAACCCACGTTGATTTGACTATTTCAGTGTGGTACCACTTTAATACGTGATTCAAATCAGAAAAAGCCCAGGTTCTGGCCAACAAGAATGAGAAAAATGCGAAAGCATGAGCCAGATGATTACTAATACCAGACCTAACCCAGAGATGACCGGCGTTATCCTCTAAAATATTAAACGGAACCAGGTTTAATTGACTGTTTCGGTGTGGAACCACATTTCTACGTGATCCAAACGTGAAAAAGCCCAGGATCTGGCCATTCAAGTATGCGAAAAATGCGAAATTATGAGCTAGATAACTGCAAATACCATAACTAACCCAGACATAACCGGCGTTATCCTCTAAAATATTAATCCCAACCAGGTATTATTGACTGTTTCGATGTGGGACCACATTACTACGTGATCCTGACTAGAAAAAAACTCAGGATCTTGCCAACAAGTATGCGGTAAAATGCGAAAGTTTGAGCCAGATGATTGCAAATACCAGACCCAACCCAGGCATAACCGGCGTTCCCCTCTAAATTATTAATCGGAACCAGGTTTTATTGACTATTTCAGTGCGGTACCACATTACTACGTTATTCAAATCAGAAAAAGTCCAGGATCTGGCCAACGAGAATGAGAAAAATGCGAAAGTATGAGGCAGATGATTGCAAATACCAGACCTAACCCAGGCATAATCTGCGTAATCCTCTAAATTATTAACCGCAACCAGGTTTAATTGACTGTTTCAGTGTGGTACCACTTTACTACGTGATCCAAACCAGAAAAAGGACAGGATCTGGCCATTCAAGTATGCAAAAAATGCGAAAGTATGAAGCAGATTATTGCAAATACCAGACGTAACCCAGACCTAACCGGTATTATCCTCTAAAATATTAATCGCAACCAGGTTGAAATTACTGTTTCGGTGGGATACCACATTACTACGTGATCCAAACCAGAAAAAACCCAGGATCTGACCAACAAGTATGCGAAAAATGCAAATGTATGTGCCAGATTATTGCAAATACCAGACCTAACACAAACCTTACCGGCGTTATCCTCTAAATTATTAATCGCAACCAGGTTTAATTGACTGTTTCAGTGTGGTACTACTTTACTACGCGATCCAAACCAGAAAAAGGTCAGGATCTGACCAACAAGTATGCGAAAAATGCGAAAGTATGAGCCAGATGATTGCAAATACCAGACCTAACCCAGACATAACCGGTGTTATCCACGAAAGTCTTGATCAAATCCAGGTTTAATTGACTGTTTCGGTGTGGTACCACATTACTGCGCGATCCAAATCAGAAAAGGCCCGGGATATGGCCATTCAAGTATGCGAAAAATGTGAAAGTATGAGCCTGATGACTGCAAATACCAGACGTAACCCAGACATAGCCGGTGTTATCCTCTAAAGTCTTGATCAAATCCAGGTTTAATTGACTGTTTCGGTGTGGTACAACATTACTGCGCGATCCAAATCAGAAAAGGCCCGGGATATGGCCAACAAGTATGCGAAGGATGCGAAAGTATGAGGCAGATGATTGCAAATACCAGAACTAACCCAGACATAACCAGCGTTATTCTCTAAAATATTAATCGGAACAAGGTTTAATTGACTGTTTCACTGTGGTACCACATTACTACGCGATCCAAATCGGAAAAGGCCCAGGATCTGGCCATTCAAGTATGCGAAAAATGTGAAAGTATGAGCCCGATGATTGCAAATACCAGACGTAACCCAGACATAACCGGTGTTATCCTCTAAAGTCTTGATCAAATCCAGGTTTAATTGACTGTTTCGGTGTGGTACCACATTACAGCGCGATCCAAATCAGAAAAGGCCCGGGATATGGCCATTCTAGTAAGCGAAAAATGCGAAAGTATGAGCTAGATGATGGCAAATACCATACCTAACCCAGACATAACCGGTGTTATCCTCTAAAGTATTAATCCCAACCAGGTATAATTGACTGTTTCGGTGTGGGACCACATTACTACGTGATCCTGACTAGAAAAAAACTCAGGATCTTGCCAACAAGTATGCGAAAAATGCGAAAGTATGAGGTAGATGACTGCAAATACCATAACTAACCCAGACATAGCCGGCGTTATCCTCTAAAATATTAATCCCAACCAGGTATAATTGACTGTTTCGGTGTGGGACCACATTACTACGTGATCCTGACTAGAAAAAAACTCAGGATCTTGCCAACAAGTATGCGAAAAATGCGAAAGTTTGAGCCAGATAATTGCAAATACCAGACGTAACCCTGACCTAACCGGTATTATCCTCTAAAATATTAATCGCAACCAGGTTGAAATGACTGTTTCGGTGTGGTACCACATTACTACGTGATCCAAACCAGAAAAAACCCAGGATCTGACCAACAAGTACGCGAAAAATGCGAAAGTATGAGGCAGATGATTGCAAATACCAGACCTAACCCAGACATAACCAGCGTTATCCTCTAAAATATTAATCGGAACAAGGTTTAATTGACTGTTTTTGTGTTGTACCACTTTACTACGTGATCCAAACCAGAAAAAGGACAGGATCTGGCTATTTAAGTATGCGAAAAATGCGAAAGTATGAGCCTGATGATTGCAAATACCAGAACTACCCCAGACATAACTCGCGTTATCCTATAAAATATTAATCGCAACCAGGTTTAATTGGCGGTTTCAGTGTGGTACCACACTACTACGTTATTCAAATCAGAAAAAGCGCAGGATCTGGCCAACAAGTATACCAAAAATGCGAGAGTATGTGGAAGATTATTGCAAATACCAGACGTAACCCAGACCTTACCGGTATTATCCTCCAAAATAATAATCGCAACCAGGTTTAATTGACTGTTTCAGTGTGGTATCACATTGATACGTGATCTTATCCAGAATGAGACCAAGGATCTGGCCAACAAGTATGCGAAAAATTCGAAAGTATGAGCTAGATGATGGCAAATGCCAAACCTAACCCAGACCTCACCGGTGTTATCCACTAAAATACTGATCGAATCTAGGTTGAATTGACTATTTCAGTGTGGCACCACATTAATACGTGATCCTAACCAGAAAAAAAACCAGGATCTGGCCAACAAGTATGAGAAAAATGCGAAAGTATGAGGTAGATGTCTGCAAATACCATAACTAACTCAGACATAACCGGCGTTATCCTCTAAAATATTAATTGCAACCAGGTATAATTGACTGTTTCGGTGTGGTACCACATTACTACGTGATCCAAACCTGAAAAAGCCCAGGATCTGGCCATTCAAGTATGCAAAAAATGCGAAATTATGAGCTAGATGATGACACATACCAGACCTAACCCAGGCATAACCGGCGTTCCCTTCTAAATTATTAATCGGAACCAGGTTTAATTGACTGTTTCAGTGTGGTACCACTGTACGACGTGATCCAAATCAGACCAAGGACAGGATCTGGCCAACGAGAATGAGAAAAATGCGAATGTATGAGCAGATGATTGCAAATACCAGACCTAACCCAGGCATAATCTGCGTAATCCTCTAAATTATTAATCGCAACCAGGTTTAATTGACTGTTTCAGTGTGGTACCACTGTACGACGTGATCCAAACCAGAACAAGGACAGGATCTGGCCAACAAATATGCGAAAAATGCGAAAGTATGAGGTAGATGACTGCAAATACCATAACTAACCCAGGCATAACCGGTGTTATCCTCTAAAATATTAATCCCAACCAGGTATAATTGACTGTTTCGGTGTGGGACCACATTACTACGTGATCCTGACTAGAAAAAAACTCAGGATCTGGCCAACAAGTATGCGAAGGATGCGAAAGTATGAGGCAGATGATTGCAAATACAAGAACTAACCCAAACATAACCAGCGTTATTCTCTAAAATATTAATCGGAACAAGGTTTAATTGCCGGTTTCAGTGTGGTACCACTTTACTACGTGATCCAAACCAGAAAAAGGACAGTATCTGGCCATTCAAGTATGCAAAGAATGCGAAAGTATGTGCTAGATGATGGCAAATACCAGACGCAACCCAGATCTAACCGGTTTCATCCTCCAAAATATTGATCGAATCCAGGCTGAATTGACTATTTCAATGTGGCACCCCACAAATACGTGATCCTAAGCACAAAAAAACCCAGGATCTGGTCATTCAAGTATGCGAAAAATGCGATTGTATGAGCTAGATGAGGGCAAATACCAGAACTAACCCAGACATAACCAGCGTTATCCTCTAAAATATTAATCGGAACAAGGTTTAATTGACTGTTTTAGTATTGTACCACTTTACTACGTGATCCAAACCAGAAAAAGGACAGGATCTGGCCATTCAAGTATGCGAAAAATGCGAAAGTACGAACCAGATGAGGGCAAATACCAGACCTAACCGAGACATAACCGGCGTTGTCCTCTAAAGTATTAATCAATCCAGGTTTAATTGACTGTTTCAGTGTGGTCCCACATTACTACTTGGTCCTAGCCAGAAAAAGGCCAGGATCTGGCCAACAAGTATGCGAGAAATGCGAAGGTACGAGCCAGATGAGGGCAAATACCAGACCTAACCCAGACATAACCGGCGTTATCCTCTAAAATATTAATCGCAACCAGGTTTAATTGACTCTTTCGGTGTGGTCCCACATTACTACCTGAACCAAACCAGAGAAAGCCCAGTGTCTGGCCAACAAGTATGCGAAAAATGCGAAAGTACGGGCCAGATGAGGGCAAATACCAGACCTAACCCAGACATAATCGGCGTTATCCTCTAAAACATTAATCAAACCAGGTTTAATTGACTGCTTCAGTGTGGTCCCACATTACTACTTTGTCCAAGCCAGAAAAAGGCCAGGATCTGGCCAACAAGTATGCGAAAAATGCGAAAGTATGGGCCAGATGATTGCAAATACCAGAACTAACCCAGACATAACTAGCGTTATCCTCTAAAATACTATTCGGAACCAGCTTCTATTGACTGCTTCAGTGTGGTACCACATTACTACGTGATTCAAACCAGAAAATGCCCAGGATCTGGCCAACAAGTATGCGAAAAATACGGAATCACGAGCCTGATGAGGGCAAATCCCTGACCCAACCGAGACATAACCGGCGTTAGCCTCTAAAATATTAATCGCAACCAGGTTCAATTGACTGTCTCGGTGTGGTCCCACATTACTACGTGGCCCAAGCCAGAAAAAGCCAGGATCTGGCCAACAACTATGCGAAAAATGCGAAGGTACGAGCCAGATGAGGGCAAATACCAGACCTAACCCAGACATAACCGGCGTTATCCTCTAAAATATTAATCGCAACCAGGTTTAATTGACTCTTTCGGTGTGGTCCCACATTACTACCTGAACCAAACCAGAGAAAGCCCAGGGTCTGGCCAACAAGTATGCGAAAAATGCGAAAGTACGGGCCAGATGAGGGCAAATACCAGACCTAACCCAGACATAATCGGCGTTATCCTCTAAAACATTAATCAAACCAGGTTTAATTGACTGCTTCAGTGTGGTCCCACATTACTACTTTGTCCAAGCCAGAAAAAGGCCAGGATCTGGCCAACAAGTATGCGAAAAATGCGAAAGTATGGGCCAGATGATTGCAAATACCAGAACTAACCCAGACATAACTAGCGTTATCCTCTAAAATACTATTCGGAACCAGCTTCTATTGACTGCTTCAGTGTGGTACCACATTACTACGTGATTCAAACCAGAAAATGCCCAGGATCTGGCCAACAAGTATGCGAAAAATACGGAATCACGAGCCTGATGAGGGCAAATCCCTGACCCAACCGAGACATAACCGGCGTTAGCCTCTAAAATATTAATCGCAACCAGGTTCAATTGACTGTCTCGGTGTGGTCCCACATTACTACGTGGCCCAAGCCAGAAAAAGCCAGGATCTGGCCAACAACTATGCGAAAAATGCGAAGGTACCAGGCAGATGAGGGCAAATACCAGACCTAACCCAGACATAACCGGCGTTATCCTCTAAAATATTAATCGCAACCAGGTTTAATTGACTGTCTCGGTGTGGAACCGCATTACTACTCGATACAAACCAGAATAACGCCAGGATCTGGCCACCAAGTATGCGAAAAATGCGCCAGTACGAGCCAGATGATTGCAAATACCAGCACTAACCCAAACACAACCAGCGTTACCCTCCAAAATATTAATCGCAACCAGGTTTAATTGACTGTTTCGGTGTGGAACCACATAGCGACGAGATCCAAACCACAAAAATCCAAGATCTGGCCAACAAGTATGCGAAAAATGCGAAAGTACGAACCAGATGAGGGCAAATACCAGACCTAACCCAGACATAACCGGCGTTATCCTCTAAAACATTAATCAAACCAGGTTTAATTGACTGTTTCAGTGTGGTCCCACATTACTACTTGGTCCAAGCCAGAAAAAGGCTAGGATCTGGCCAACAAGTATGCGAAAAATGCGAAGGTACGAGCCAGATGAGTGCAAATACCAGACCTAACCCAGACATAACCGGCGTTATCCTCTAAAATACTATTCGGAACCAGCTTCTATTGACTGTTTCAGTGTGGAACCACATTGCGACGAGATCCAAACCACAAAAATCCAAGATCTGGCCAACAAGTATGCGAAAAATGCGAAAGTATGTGCTAGATGATGGCTAATACCAGACCTAACCCAGACATAACCGACGTTAACCTCTAAAATATTAATCGCAACCAGGTTTAATTGACTCTTTCGGTGTGGTCCCACATTACTACCTGAACCAAACCAGAGAAAGCCCAGGGTATGGCCAACAAGTATGCGAAAAATGCGAAGGTACGAGCCAGATGAGGGCAAATACCAGACCTAACCGAGACATAACCGGCGCTATCCTCTAAAATATTAATCGCAACCAGGTTTAATTGACTGTTTCGGTGTGGTACCGCATTACTACGTGATACAAACCAGAAAAAGGCCAGGATCTGGCCAACAGGTATGTGAAAAATGCGAAAATGCGAGCCAGATGAGGGCAAATACCAGACCTAACCCAGACATAACCGGCGTTATCCTCTAAAATATTAAGCGCAACCAGGTTTAATTGACTGTTTTGGTGTGGTACCGCACTACTACGTGATCCAAACCATAAAAAGACCAGGATCTGGCCAAGAAGTATGTGAAAAATGCGAAAGTACGAGCCAGATGAAGGCAAATCCCAGACCTGACCGAGACATAACCGGCGTTATCCCCTATAGTATTAATCGCAACCAGGTTTAATTTACTGTTTCGGTGTGGTACCGCATTACTACGTGATACAAACCAGAAACGGCCAGGATCTGGGCAATAAGTATGCGAAAAATGCGAAATTATGAGCTAGATGGTGGCACATACCAGAACTAACCCAGGCATAAACGGCGTTACCCTATATAATATTGATCGATCCCAGGTTGTATTGACTATTTCAGTGTACCACCACATTGATTCGTGATCCTAAGCAGAGAAGAACCCAGGATATGGTAAACAAGTATGCGAAAAATACGACAATATGAGCCAAATGGTTGCAAACACCAGAACTAACCCAGACATAACCGGCGTTATCCTATAAAATATTAATCGCAACCAGGATTAAATGACTGTTTCAGTGTGGTACCACATTACTACGTGGCCCAAGCCAGAAAAAGCCAGGATCTGGCCAACAACTATGCGAAAAATGCGAAGGTACCAGGCAGATGAGGGCAAATACCAGAACTACCCCAGACATAACCAGCGTTATCCTCTAAAATACTATTCGGAACCAGCTTCTATTGACTGTTTCAGTGTGGTACCACATTACTACGTGATCCAAACCAGAAAAAGGCCAGGATCTGGTCAACAAGTATGCGAGAAATGCGAAAGTACGAGCCTGATGAGGGCAAATAGCAGAACTAACCCAGACATAACCAGAGTTATCCTCTAAAATACTAATCGAAACCAGCTTCTATTGACTGTTTCTGTGTGGAAACCCATTACTACGTGATCTCAAGCTAGAAAAAGCCCAGGGTCCGGCCAACAAGTATGCGAAAAATGCGAAAGTACGAACCTGATGAGGGCAAATACCAGACCTAACCCGGACATAACCGGCGTTATCCTCTAAAACATTAATCAAACCAGGTTTAATTGACTGTTTCAGTGTGGTCTCACATTACTACTTGGTCCAAGCCAGAAAAAGGCCAGGATCTGGCCAACAAGTATGCGAAAAATGCGAAGGTACGAGCCAGATGAGGGCAAATACCAGACCTAACCCAGACATAACCGGCGTTATCCTCTAAAATATTAATCGCAACCAGGTTTAATTGACACTTTCGGTGTGGAACCTCATTACTACGGGTTCCAAGCCAGAAAAAACCCAGGATCTGGCCAACAAATATGCGAAACACGCGAAAGTATGGGCCAGATGATTGCAAATACCAGAACTAACCCAGACATAACTAGCGTTATCCGCTAAAGTACTATTCGGAACCAGCTTCTATTGACTGTTTCAGTGTGGTACCACATTACTACGTGATCCAAACCAGAGAATGCCCAGGATCTGGCCAACAAGTATGTGAAAAATACGAAATCATGAGCCAGATGAGGGCAAATCCCAGACCCAACCGAGACATAACCGGCGTTAGCCTCTAAAATATTAATCGCAACCAGGTTTAATTGACTGTCTCGGTGTGGAACCGCATTACTACTTGATACAAACCAGAATAAGGCCAGGATCTGGCCACCAAGTATGCGAAAAATACGACAGTACGAGCCTGATGATTGCAAATACCAGCACTAACCCAAACATAACCAGCGTTACCCTCCAAAATATTAATCGCAACCAGGTTTAATTGACTGTTTCGGTGTGGAACCACATTGCGACGATAAACAAACCACAAAAATCCAAGATCTGGCCAACAAGTATGCGAAAAATGCGAAAGTATGTGCTAGATGAGGGCAAATACTAGACCTAACCCAGACATAACCGCCGTTAACCTCTAAAATATTAATCGCAACCAGGTTTAATTGACTCTTTCGGTGTGGTCCCACATTACTACTTGGTCCAAGCCAGAAAAAGGCCAGGATCTGGCCAACAAGTATGCGAAAAATGCGAAGGAACGAGCCAGATGAGGGCAAATACCAGACCTAACCCAGACATAACCGGCGTTATCCTCTAAAATATTAATCGGAACCAGCTTTTATTGACTGTTTCAGTGTGGTACCACATTACTACCTGAACCAAACCAGAGAAAGCCCAGGGTCTGGCCAACAAGTATGCGAAAAATGCGAAAGTACGAGCCAGATGAGGGCAAATACCAGACCTAACCCAGACATAACCGGCGTTATCCTCTGAAATATTAATCGCAACCAGGTATAATTGACTGTTTCAGTGTGGTCCCACATTACTACTTGGCCCAAGCCAGAAAAAGGCCAGGATCCGGCCAACAAGTATGCGAAAAATGCGAAAGTATGGGCCAGACGATTGCAAATACCAGTACTAACCCAGACATAACTAGCGTTATCCTCTAAAATACTATTCGGAACCAGCTTCTATTGACTGTTACAGTGTGGTACCACATTACTACGTGATTCAAACCAGAAAATGCCCAGGATCTGGCCAACAAGTATGCGAAAAATACGAAATCACGAGCCAGATGAGGGCAAATCCCTGACCCAATCGAGACATAACTGGCGTTAGCCTCTAAAATATTAATTGCAACCAGGTTTAATTGACTGTCTCGGTGTGGTCCCACATTACTACGTGATCCAAGCTAGAAAAAGCCCAGGGTCCGGCCAACAAGTATGCGAAAAATGCGAAAGTACGAACCAGATGAGGGCAAATACCAGACCTAACCCAGACATAACCGGCGTTATCCTCTAAGACATTAATCAAACCAGGTTTAATTGACTGTTTCAGTGTGGTCTCACATTACTACTTGGTCCAAGCCAGAAAAAGGCCAGGATCTGGCCAACAAGTATGAGAAAAATGCGAAAGTATGGGCCAGATGATTGCAAATACCAGAACTAACCCAGACATAACTAGCGTTATCCTCTAAAATACTATTCGGAACCAGCTTCTATTGACTGCTTCAGTGTGGTACCACATTACTACGTGATTCAAACCAGAAAAAGGCCAGGATCTGGTCAACAGGTATGCGAAAAATGCGAAAATGCGAGCCAGATGAGGGCAAATACCAGAACTAACCCAGTCATAACCAGCGCTATCCTCTAAAATACTAATCGGAACCAGGTTTAATTGACTGTTTCGGTGTGGTACCGCATTACTACGTGATCCAAACCAGAAAAAGGCCAGGATCTGGCCAACAAGTATGCGAAAAATGCGAAAGTACGAGCCAGATGAGGGCAAATACCAGACCTAACCCAGGCATAAACGGCGTTACCCTATATAATATTGATCGATCCCAGGTTGTATTGACTATTTCAGTGTACCACCACATTGATTCGTGATCCTAAGCAGAGAAGAACCCAGGATATGGTAAACAAGTATGCGAAAAATACGACAATATGAGCCAAATGGTTGCAAACACCAGAACTAACCCAGACATAACCGGCGTTATCCTATAAAATATTAATCGCAACCAGGATAAAATGACTGTTTCAGTGTGGTACCACATTACTACGTGGCCCAAGCCAGGAAAAGCCAGGATCTGGCCAACAACTATGCGAAAAATGCGAAGGTACCAGGCAGATGAGGGCAAATACCAGAACTACCCCAGACATAACCAGCGTTATCCTCTAAAATACTATTCGGAACCAGCTTCTATTGACTGTTTCAGTGTGGTACCACATTACTACGTGATCCAAACCAGAAAAAGGCCAGGATCTGGTCAACAAGTATGCGAGAAATGCGAAAGTACGAGCCTGATGAGGGCAAATAGCAGAACTAACCCAGACATAACCAGAGTTATCCTCTAAAATACTAATCGAAACCAGCTTCTATTGACTGTTTCTGTGTGGAAACCCATTACTACGTGATCTCAAGCTAGAAAAAGCCCAGGGTCCGGCCAACAAGTATGCGAAAAATGCGAAAGTACGAACCTGATGAGGGCAAATACCAGTCCTAACCCGGACATAACCGGCGTTATCCTCTAAAACATTAATCAAACCAGGTTTAATTGACTGTTTCAGTGTGGTCTCACATTACTACTTGGTCCAAGCCAGAAAAAGGCCAGGATCTGGCCAACAAGTATGCGAAAAATGCGAAGGTACGAGCCAGATGAGGGCCAATACCAGACCTAACCCAGACATAACCGGCGTTATCCTCTAAAATATTAATCGCAACCAGGTTTAATTGACACTTTCGGTGTGGAACCTCATTACTACGGGTTCCAAGCCAGAAAAAACCCAGGATCTGGCCAACAAGTATGTGAAAAATACGAAATCATGAGCCAGATGAGGGCAAATCCCAGACCCAACCGAGACATAACCGGCGTTAGCCTCTAAAATATTAATCGCAACCAGGTTTAATTGACTGTCTCGGTGTGGAACCGCATTACTACTTGATACAAACCAGAATAAGGCCAGGATCTGGCCACCAAGTATGCGAAAAATGCGACAGTACGAGCCTGATGATTGCAAATACCACCACTAACCCAAACATAACCAGCGTTACCCTCCAAAATATTAATCGCAACCAGGTTTAGTTGACTGTTTCGGTGTGGAACCACATTGCGACGAGAACCAAACCACAAAAATCCAAGATCTGGCCAACAAGTATGCGAAAAATGCGAAAGTATGTGCTAGATGAGGGCAAATACCAGACCTAACCCAGACATAACCGCCGTTAACCTCTAAAATATTAATCGCAACCAGGTCTAATTGACTCTTTCGGTGTGGTCCCACATTACTACCTGAGCCAAACCAGAGAAAGCCCAGGGTATGGCCAACAAGTATGCGAAAAATGCGAAAGTACGAACCAGATGAGGGCAAATACCAGACCTAACCCAGACATAACCGGCGTTATCCTCTAAAACATTAATCAAACCAGGTTTAATTGACTGTTTCAGTGTGGTCCCACATTACTACTTGGTCCAAGCCAGAAAAAGGCCAGGATCTGGCCAACAAGTATGCGAAAAATGCGAAGGTACGAGCCAGATGAGGGCAAATACCAGACCTAACCCAGACATAACCGGCGTTATCCTCTAAAATATTAATCGGAACCAGCTTTTATTGACTGTTTCAGTGTGGTACCACATTACTACCTGAACCAAACCAGAGAAAGCCCAGGGTCTGGCCAACAAGTATGCGAAAAATGCGAAAGTACGAGCCAGATGAGGGCAAATACCAGACCTAACCCAGACATAACCGGCGTTATCCTCTGAAATATTAATCGCAACCAGGTATAATTGACTGTTTCAGTGTGGTCCCACATTACTACTTGGTCCAAGCCAGAAAAAGGCCAGGATCTGGCCAACAAGTATGCGAAAAATGCGAAAGTATGGGCCAGACGATTGCAAATACCAGTACTAACCCAGACATAACTAGCGTTATCCTCTAAAATACTATTCGGAACCAGCTTCTATTGACTGTTTCAGTGTGGTACCACATTACTACGTGATTCAAACCAGAAAATGCCCAGGATCTGGCCAACAAGTATGCGAAAAATACGAAATCACGAGCCAGATGAGGGCAAATCCCTGACCCAATCGAGACATAACCGGCGTTAGCCTCTAAAATATTAATTGCAACCAGGTTTAATTGACTGTCTCGGTGTGGTCCCACATTACTACGTGATCCAAGCTAGAAAAAGCCCAGGGTCCGGCCAACAAGTATGCGAAAAATGCGAAAGTACGAACCAGATGAGGGCAAATACCAGACCTAACCCAGACATAACCGGCGTTATCCTCTAAAACATTAATCAAACCAGGTTTAATTGACTGTTTCAGTGTGGTCTCACATTACTACTTGGTCCAAGTCAGAAAAAGGCCAGGATCTGGCCAACAAGTATGCGAAAAATGCGAAGGTACGAGCCAGATGAGGGCAAATACCAGACCTAACCCAGACATAACCGGCGTTATCCTCTAAAATATTAATCGGAACCAGCTTTTATTGACTGTTTCAGTGTGGTACCACATTACTACCTGAACCAAACCAGAGAAAGCCCAGGGTCTGGCCAACAAGTATGCGAAAAATGCGAAAGTACGAGCCAGATGAGGGCAAATACCAGACCTAACCCAGACATAACCGGCGTTATCCTCTGAAATATTAATCGCAACCAGGTATAATTGACTGTTTCAGTGTGGTCCCACATTACTACTTGGTCCAAGCCAGAAAAAGGCCAGGATCTGGCCAACAAGTACGCGAAAAATGCGAAAGTATGGGCCAGACGATTGCAAATACCAGTACTAACCCAGACATAACTAGCGTTATCCTCTAAAATACTATTCGGAACCAGCTTCTATTGACTGTTTCAGTGTGGTACCACATTACTACGTGATACAAACCAGAATAAGGCCAGGATCTGGCCAACAAGTATGCGAAAAATGCGACAGTACGAGCCAGATGATTGCAAATACCAGCACTAACCCAAACATAACCAGCGTTACCCTCCAAAATATTAATCGCAACCAGGTTTAATTGACTGTTTCGGTGTGGTACCGCATTAGTACGTGACACAAACCAGAAAAAGGCCAGGATCTGTCCATGAAGTATGCGAAAAATGCGAAAGTACGAGCCAAATGAGGGCAAATACCAGACCTTACCCAGACATAACCGGCGTTATCCTGTAAGATATTAATCGCAACAAGGTTTAATTGACTGTTTCAGTGTGGTCCCACACTACTAAATGGTCCAAGCCAGGAAAAGGCCAGGTACTGGCCAACAAGTATGCGAAAAATGCGAAATTATGAGCTAGATGATGGCACATACCAGACCTAACCCAGGCATAAACGGCGTTACCCTATAAAATATTGACGTATTCCAGGTTGAATTGACTATTTCAGTGTACCACCACATTGATTCGTGATCCTAAACAGAAAAGAACCCAGGATATGGTAGACAGGTATGCGAAAAATGCGTAAGTACGAGCCAGATGAGGGAGAATCCCAGACCTAACCGAGACATAACCATTGTTATCCTTTAAAATACTATTCGGAACCAGCTTCTATTGGCTGTTTCAGTGTGGTCCCACATTACTACGTGGTCCAAGCCAGAAAAAACCCAAGATCTGGACAGCAAGTATGCGAAAAATGCGAAAGTATGTGCTAGATGATGGCAAATAGCAGACCTAACCCAGGAATAACCGGTGTTCTCCACTAAAATATTAATCGGAACCAACTTTTATTGACTGTTTCAGTGTGGTACAACATTACTACGTGATCCAAACTAGAAAAAGCCCAGGATCTGTCCGGCAAGTATGCGAAAAATACGAAATAACAAGCGAGATGAGGGCAAATCCCAGACATAACCAAGAAATAACCAAGACATAACCGGCGTTATCCTCTAAAATATTAATCGCAACCAGGTTTAATTGACTGTTGCGGCGTGGTACCGCGTTACTTCGTGATCCAAACCAGAAAAAGGCCAGGATCTGGCCAACAAGTATGCGAAAAATGCGAAAGTACGAGCCAGAAGAGGGCAAATACCAGACCTAACGCAGACATGACCGGCGTTATCCTCTAAAATATTAATCGCAACCAGGATTAATTGACTGTTTCAGTGTGGTACCACATTACCACGTGGTCCAAGCCAGAAAAAGCCAGGATCTGGCCAACAACTATGCGAAAAATGCGAAAGTACCAGGCAGATGAGGGCAAATACCAGAACTATCCCAGACATAACCGGTGTTATCCTCTAAAATACTAATCGGAACCAGCTTTCATTGACTGTTTCAGAGTGGTACCACATTACTACGTGAGCCAAACAAGAAAAAGCCCAGGATCTGGCCGTCAATTATGCGAAAAATGCGAAAGTATGTGCCAGATGATTGCAAATACCAGAACTAACCCAAGCATAACCAGCGTTACCCTCCAAAATATTAATCGCAACCAGGATTAATTGACTGTTTCGGTGTGGAACCACATTACGACGGGATCCAAACCTCAAAAATCCAACATCTGGCCAGCAAGTATGCGAAAAATGCGAAAGTACGAGCCAGATGAGGGCAAATACCAGAACTAACCCAGACATAACCAGCGTTATCCTCTAAAATACTAATCGAAACCAGCTTTCGTTGACTGTTTCGGTGTGGAACCACATTGCGACGAGATCCAAACCACAAAAATCCAAGATCTGGCCAACAGGTATGCGAAAAATGCGAAAGTACGAGCCAGATGAGGGCAAATACCAGACCTAACCCAGGAATAACCGGTGTTCTCCACTAAAATATTAATCGGAACCAGGTTTAATTGACTGTTGCGGCGTGGTACCGCGTTACTTCGTGATCCAAACCAGAAAAAGGCCAGGATCTGGCCAACAAGTTTGCGAAAAATGCGAAAGTACGAGCCAGATGAGGGCAAATACCAGACCTAACCCAGACATAGCCGGCGTTATCCTCTAAAATACTAATCGGGACCAGCTTTCATTGACTGTTTCAGTGTGGTACCACATTACTACGTGATCCAAACCAGAAAAAGCCCAGGACCTGGCCAACAAGTATGCGAAAAATGCGAAAGTATGTGCTAGATGATGGCTAATACCAGACCTAACCCAGGAATAACCGGTGTTCTCCTCTAAAATATTAATCGGAACCAGCTTTTATTGACTGTTTCAGTGTTGTACCACATTACTACGTGATCCAAACCAGAAAAGGCCAAGGATCTGGCCAACAAGTATGCGAAAAATGCGAAAGTATTGGCAAGATGATTACAAATACCAGAACAAATCCAGACATAACTAGCGTTATTCTCTAAAATAATATTCGGAACCAGCTTCTATTGACTGTTTCGGTGTGGTACCGCATTAGTACGTGATACAAAGTGGAAAAAGGCCAGGGTCTGTCCAACAAGTATGCGAAAAATGCGAAAGTACGAGCCAGATGAGGTCAAATACCAGACCTAACCCAGACATAACCGGCGTTAACCTCTAAAATATTAATCGCAACCAGGTTTAATTGACTCTTTCGGTGTGGTCCCACATTACTACCTGAACCAAACCAGAGAAAGCCCAGGGTATGGCCAACAAGTATGCGAAAAATGCGAAAGTACGAACCAGATGAGGCAAATACCAGACCTAACCCAGACATAACCGGCGTTATCCTCTAAAACATTAATCAAACCAGGTTTAATTGACTGTTTCAGTGTGGTCCCACATTACTACTTGGTCCAAGCCAGAAAAAGGCCAGGTTCTGGCGAACAAGTATGCGAAAAATGCGAAGGTACGAGTCAGATGAGGGCAAATACCAGACCTAACCCAGACATAACCGGCGTTATCCTCTAAAATATTAATCGGAACCAGCTTTTACTGACTGTTTCAGTGTGGTACCACATTACTACCTGAACCAAACCAGAGAAAGCCCAGGGGCTGGCCAACAAGTATGCGAAAAATGCGAAAGTACGAGCCAGATGAGGGCAAATACCAGACCTAACCCAGACATAACCGGCGTTATCCTCTAAAATACTATTCGGAACCAGCTTCTATTGACTGTTTCAGTGTGGTACCACATTACTACGTGATCCAAACCAGAAAATGCCCAGGATCTGGCCAACAAGTATGCGAAAAATACGAAATCACGAGCCAGATGAGGGCAAATCCCTGACCCAACCGAGACATAACCGGCGTTAGCCTCTAAAATATTAATCGCAACCAGGTTTAATTGAGTGTCTCGGTGTGGTCCCACATTACTACGTGATCCAAGCTAGAAAAAGCCCAGGGTCCGGCCAACAAGTATGCGAAAAATGCAAAAGTACGAACCAGATGAGGGCAAATACCAGACCTAACCCAGACAGAACCGGCGTTATCCTCTAAAACATTAATCAAACCAGGTTTAATTGACTGTTTCAGTGTGGTCTCACATTGCTACTTGGTCCAAGCCAGAAAAAGGCCAGGATCTGGCCAACAAGTATGCGAAAAATGCGAAGGTACGAGCCAGATGAGGGCAAATACCAGACCTAACCCAGACATAACCGGCGTTATCCTCTAATATATTAATCGCAACCAGGTTTAATTGACTCTTTCGGTGTGGAACCTCATTACTACGGGTTCCAAGCCAGAAGAAACCCTGGATCTGGCCAACAAATATGCGAAACACGCGAAAGTATGGGCCAGATGATTGCAAATACCAGAACTAACCCAGACATAACTAGCGTTATCCGCTAAAGTACTATTCGGAACCTGCTTCTATTGACTGTTTCAGTGTGGTACCACATTACTACGTGATCCAAACCAGAGAATGCCCAGGATCTGGCCAACAAGTATGCGAAAAATACGAAATCACGAGCCTGATGAGGGCAAATCCCAGACCCAACCGAGACATAACCGGCGTTAGCCTCTAAAATATTAATCGCAACCAGGTTTAATTGACTGTCTCGGTGTGGAACCGCATTACTACGTGATACAAACCAGAATAAGGCCAGGATCTGGCCAACAAGTATGCGAAAAATGCGACAGTACGAGCCAGATGATTGAAAATACCAGCACTAACCCAAACATAACCAGCGTTACCCTCCTAAATATTAATGGCAACCAGGTTTAATTGACTGTTTCGGTGTGGAACCACATTGCGACGAGATCCAAACCACAAAAATCCAAGATCTGGCCAACAAGTATGCGAAAAATGCGAAAGTATGTGCTAGATGATGGCTAATACCAGACCTAACCCAGGAATAACCGGTGTTCTCCACTAAAATATTAATCGGAACCAGCTTTTATTGACTGTTTCAGTGTTGTACTACATTACTACGCGATCCAAACCAGAAAAAGCCAAGGATCTGGCCAACAAGTATGCGAAAAATGCGAAAGTATTGGCAAGATGATTGCAAATACCAGAACAAACCCAGACATAACTAGCGTTATTCTCTAAAATAATATTCGGAACCAGCTTCTATTGACTGTTTCGGTGTGGTACCGCATTAGTACGTGACACAAACCAGAAAATGGCCAGGATCTGTCCAACAAGTATGCGAAAAATGCGAAAGTACGAGCCAAATGAGGGTAAATACCAGACCTAACCCAGACATAAGCGGCGTTATCCTGTAAAATATTAATCGCAACAAGGTTTAATTGACTGTTTCAGTGTGGTACCGCATTACTACGTGGTCCGAGCCAGAAATGGCCAGCATCTGGCCAACAAGTATGCGAAAAATGCGAAGGTACGAGCCAGATGAGGGCAAATACCAGACCTAACCCAGACATAACCGGCGTTATCCTCTAAAATATTAATCGCAACCAGGTTTAATTGACTCTTTCGGTGTGGAACCTCATTACTACGGGTTCCAAGCCAGAAAGAACCCTGGATCTGGCCAACAAATATGCGAAACACGCGAAAGTATGGGCCAGATGATTGCAAATACCAGAACTAACCCAGACATAACTAACGTTACTCTCTAAAATACTATTCAGAACCAGCTTCTATTGACTGTTTCAGTGTGGTACCACATTACTACGTGATCCAAACCAGAAAAAGCCCTGGATCTGGCCATCAAGTATGCGAAAAATGCGATATCACGAGCCAGATGAGGGCAAATCCCAGGCCCAACCGAGACATAACCGGCGTTAGCCTCTAAAATATTAATCGCAACCAGGTTTAATTGACTGTCTCGGTGTGGAACCGCATTACTACGTGATACAAACCAGAATAAGGCCAGGATCTGGCCAACAAGTATGCGAAAAATGCGAAAGTACGAGCCAGATGAGGGCAAATACCAGGCCTAACCCAGACATAACCGGCGTTCTCCATTAAAATATTAATCGCAACCAGATTTAATTGACTGTCTCGGTGTGGTCCCACATTACTACGTGATCCAAGCTAGAAAAACCCAAGATCTACACAGCAAGTATGGGAAAAATGCGAAAGTATGTGCTAGATGATGGCAAATAGCAGACCTAACCCAGGAATAACCGGTGTTCTCCACTAAAATATTAATCGGAACCAGCTTTTATTGACTGTTTCAGTGTGGTACAACATTACTACGCGATCCAAGCCAGAAAAAACCCAGGATCTGCCCAACAAGTATGCGAAAAATGCGAAAGTACGAGACAGATGAGGGCAAATCCCATACCTAACCGAGACATAACCGGGGTTATCCTCTAAAATATTAATCGGTACCAGCTTTCATTGACTGCTTCAGTGTGGTACCGCATTACTACGTGGTCCAAGCCAGAAAAAACCCAGGATCTGGCCAACAAATATGCGAAACACGCGAAAGTATGGGCCAGATGATTGCAAATACCAGAACTAACCCAGACATAACTAGCGTTATCCGCTAAGGTACTATTCGGAACCAGCTTCTATTGACTGTTTCAGTGTGGTACCACATTACTACGTGATCCAAACCAGAGAATGCCCAGGATCTGGCCATCAAGTATGCGAAAAATACGAAATCACGAGCCAGATGAGGGCAAATCCCAGGCCCAACCGAGACATAACCGGCGTTAGCCTCTAAAATATTAATCGCAACCAGGCTTAATTGACTGTCTCGGTGTGGAACCGCATTACTACATCATACAAACCAGAATAAGGCCAGGATCTGGCCAACAAGTATGCGAAAAATGCGAAAGTACGAGCCAGATAAGGGAAAATCCTAGACCTAACCGAGAGATAACCGGCGTTATCCTCTAAAATATTAATCCGAACCAGCTTTTATTGACTGTTTCAGTGTGGTACCACATTACTACCTGAACCAAACCAGAGAAAGCCCAGGGTCTGGCCAACAAGTATGCGAAAAATGCGAAAGCACGAGATGAGGGCAAATCCCATACCTAACCGAGACATAACCGGCGCTATCCTCTAAAATATTAATCGCAACCAGGTTTAATTGACTGTTTCGGTGTGGTACCGCATTACTACGTGATACAAACCAGAAAAAGGCCAGGATCTGGCCAACAAGTATGCGAAAAATGCGAAAGTACGAGCCAGATGAGGGCAAATCCCATACCTAACCGTGACATAACCGGGGTTATCCTCTAAAATATTAATCGGAACCAGCTTTCATTGACTGCTTCAGTGTGGTACCGCATTACTACGTGATCCAAGCCACAAAAAACCCAAGATCTGGACAGCAAGTATGCGAAAAATGCGAAAGTATGTGCATGATGATGGCAAATAGCAGACCTAACCCAGGAATAACCGGTGTTCTCCACTAAAATATTAATCGGAACCAGCTTTTATTGACTGTTTCAGTGTGGTACAACATTACTACGTGATCCAAGCCAGAAAAAACCGAGGATCTGCCCAACAAGTATGCGAAAAATGCGAAAGTACGAGCCAGATGAAGGAAAATACCAGACCTAACCCGGACATAATCGGCGTTATCCTCTAAAACATTAATCGCAACCAGGTTTAATTGACTGTCTCGGTGTGGTACCGCATTACTACGTGATACAAACCAGAAAAAGGTCAGGATCTGGCCAACAAGTATGCGAAAAATGCGAAAGTACGAACCAGATGAGGGCAAATACCAGACCTAACCCAGACATAACCGGCGTTATCCTCTAAAATATTAATCGCAACCAGGATTAATTGACTGTTTCAGTGTGGTACTACATTACTACGTGGTCCAAGCCAGGAAAAGCCAGGATCTGGCCAACAACTATGCGAAAAATGCGAAAGTACCAGGCAGATGAGGGCAAATACCAGAACTATCCCAGACATAACCAGCGTTATCCTCTAAAATACTATTCGGGACCAGCTTCTATTGACTGTTTCAGTGTGGTGCCACTTTACTACGTGATCCAAACTAGAAAAAGCCCAGGATCTGGCCGGCAAGTATGCGAAAAATACGAAATAACGAGCGAGATGAGGGCAAATCCCAGACATAACCAAGAAATAACCAAGACATAGCCGGCGTTATCCTCTAAAATATTAATCGCAACCAGGTTTAATTGACTGTTGCGGCGTGGTACCGCGTTACTTCGTGATCCAAACCAGAAAAAGGCCAGGATCTGGCCAACAAGTATGCGAAAAATGCGAAAGTACGAGCCAGATGAGGGCAAATACCAGACCTAACCCAGACATAGCCGGCGTTATCCTCTAAAATACTAATCGGGACCAGCTTTCATTGACTGTTTCAGTGTGGTACCACATTACTACCTGATCCAACCCAGAAAAAGCCCAGGACCTGGCCAACAAGTATGCGAAAAATGCGAAAGTACGAGCCAGAAGAGGGCAAATACCAGAACTAACCCAAACATAACCAGCCTTATCCTCTAAAATACTAATCGGGACCAGGATTATTTGACTGTTTCAGTGTGGTATCACAATACTACGTGATCCAAACCAGAAAAAGCCCAGGGTCTGGCCAACAAGTATGCGAAAAATGCGAAAGTACGAGCCAGATGAGGGCAAATCCCAGACCTAACACTGACATAACTGGCGTTATCCTCTAAATTATTAATCGCAACCAGGATTACCTGACTGTTGCGACGTGGTACCGCGTTGCTTCGTGATCCAAACCAGAAAAATGCCAGGATCTGGCCAACAAGTATGCGAAAAATGCGAAAGTACGAGCCAGATGAGGGCAAATACCAGAACTAACCCAAACATAACCAGCCTTATCCTCTAAAATACTAATCGGAACCAGGATTAATTGACTGTTTCAGTGTAGTATCACACTACTACGTGATCCCAACCAGAAAAAGGCCAGGATCTGGCCAACAAGTATGCGAAAAATGCGAAAGTACGAGCCAGATGAGGGCAAATACCAGACCTAACCCAGACATAGCCGGCGTTATCCTCTAAAATACTAATCGGGACCAGCTTTCATTGACTGTTTCAGTGTGGTACCACATTACTACCTGATCCAAACCAGAAAAAGCCCAGGACCTGGCCAACAAGTATGCGAAAAATGCGAAAGTACGAGCCAGAAGAGGGCAAATACCAGACCTAACCCAGACATAACCGGCGTTATCCTCTAAAATATTAATCGCAACCAGGTTTAATTGACTGTTTCAGTGTGGTACCACATTACTACGTGATCCAACCCACAAAAAACCCAAGATCTTTCCAGCAAGTATGCGAAAAATGCGAAAGTATGTGCTAGATGGTGGCAAATAGCAGACCTAACCCAGGAATAACCGGTGTTCTCCACTAAAATATTAATCGGAACCAGCTTTTATTGACTGTTTCAGTGTGGTACAACATTACTACGTGATCCAAGCCATAAAATGCCCGGGGTCTGGCCAACAAGTATGCGAAAAATGCGAAAGTACGAGCCAGATGAGGGCAAATACCAGACCTAACCCAGACATAACCGGCGTTATCCTCTAAAATATTAATCGCAACCAGGATTATTTGACTGTTTCAGTGTGGTATCACAATACTACGTGATCCAAACCAGAAAAAGCCCAGGGTCTGGCCAACAAGTATGCGAAAAATGCGAAAGTACGAGCCAGATGAGGGCAAATCCCAGACCTAACACTGACATAACTGGCGTTATCCTCTAAATTATTAATCGCAACCAGGATTACCTGACTGTTGCGACGTGGTACCGCGTTGCTTCGTGATCCAAACCAGAAAAATGCCAGGATCTGGCCAACAAGTATGCGAAAAATGCGAAAGTACGAGCCAGATGAGGGCAAATACCAGAACTAACCCAAACATAACCAGCCTTATCCTCTAAAATACTAATCGGAACCAGGATTAATTGACTGTTTCAGTGTAGTATCACACTACTACGTGATCCCAACCAGAAAAATGCCAGGATCTGGCCAACAAG
Source organism: Colletes latitarsis (assembly GCF_051014445.1). Classification (NCBI taxonomy): domain Eukaryota; kingdom Metazoa; phylum Arthropoda; class Insecta; order Hymenoptera; family Colletidae; genus Colletes; species Colletes latitarsis. Next base: position 8,527,362 of record NC_135137.1, read on the forward strand.
TATGCAAAAAATACGAACGTACGAGCCAGATGAGGGCAAATACCGGACCAAACCCAGACATAACCGGCATTGTCCTCTAAAACATTAATCGGAACCAGCTTTCATTGACTGTTTCAGTGTGGTACCACATTACTACGTGATCCAAACCACAAAAAACCCAAGATCTTTCCAGCAAGTATGCGAAAAATGCGAAAGAATGTGCTAGATGATGGCAAATACCAGACCTAACCCAGGCATAACCGGCGTTATCCTCTAAAATATTAATCGCAACCAGGTTTAATAGACTGTTTCGGTGTGGTACCGCATTACTACGTGGCACAAACCAGAAAAAGGCCAGGATCTGTCCATCAAGTATGCGAAAAATCCGAAAGTACGAGACACATGAGGGCAAAACCCCTATACCTTACCGAGACATAACCGGGGATATCCTCTAAAATATTAATCGCAACCAGGTTTAATTGACTGTTTCGGTGTGGTACCGCATTACTACGTGATACAAACCAGAAACAGGCCAGGATCTGGTTAATAAGTATGCGAAAAATGCGAAAGTACGAGCCAGATGAGGGCAAATACCAGAACTAACCCAGACATAACCAGCGTTATCCTCTAAAATACTAATCGAAACCAGCTTTTATTGACTGTTTCAGTGTGGTACCACAATACTACGTGATCCAAGCCAGAAAATGCCCAGGGTCTGGCCAACAAGTATGCAAAAAATGCGAAAGTATGTGTTAGGTGATGGCAAATACCAGACCTAACTCAGACATAACCAGCGTTATCCTCTAAAATACTATTCGGAACCAGCTTCTATTGACTGTTTCAGTGTGGTACCACGTTACTACATGATCCAAGTCAGAAAAAACCCAAGATCTGGACAACAGGAATGCGAAAAATGCGAAAGTATGTGCTAGATGGTGGCAAATAGCAGACCTAACCCAGGAATAACCGGTGTTCTCCACTAAAATATTAATCGGAACCAGCTTTTATTGACTGTTTCAGTGTGGTACAACATTACTACGTGATCCAAGCCATAAAATGCCTGGGGTCTGGCCAACAAGTATGCGAAAAATGCGAAAGTACGAGCCAGATGAGGGCAAATACCAGACCTAACCCAGACATAACCGGCGTTATCCTCTAAAATACTAATCGGAACCAGGATTAATTGACTGTTTCAGTGTGGTATCACATTACTACGTGATCCCATCCAGAAAAAGGCTAGGATCTGGCCAACAAGTATGCAAAAAATACGAACGTACGAGCCAGATGAGGGCAAATACCGGACCAAACCCAGACATAACCGGCATTATCCTCTAAAACATTAATCGGAACCAGCTTTCATTGACTGTTTCAGTGTGGTACCACAATACTACGTGATCCAAACCACAAAAAACCCAAGATCTTTCCAGCAAGTATGCGAAAAATGCGAAAGAATGTGCTAGATGATGGCAAATACCAGACCTAACCCAGGCATAACCGGTGTTCTCCACTAAAATATTAATCGGAACCAGGTTTAATTGACTCTTTCGGTGTGGAACTTCATTACTACGTGATCGAAACCAGAAGAAGGCCAGGATCTGGCCAACAAGTATGCGAGAAATGCGAAAGTACGAGCCAGATGAGGGCAAATACCAGACCTAACCCAGACATAACCGGCGTTATCCTGTAAAATATTAATCGCAACAAGGTTTAATTGACTGTTTCAGTGTGGTCCCACATTACTACTTGGTCCAAGCCAGAAAAAGGCCAGGATCTGTCCAACAAGTATGCGAAAAATGCGAAAGTACGAGCCAGATGAAGGCAAATACGAGACCTAACCCAGACATAACCGGCGTTATCCTCTAAAATATTAATCGCAACCAGGATTAATTGACTGTTTCAGTGTGGTACCACATTACTACGTGGTCCAAGCCAGAAAAACCCGGGATCTGGCCAACAACTATGCGAAAAATGCGAAAGTACCAGGCAGATGAGGGCAAATACCAGAACAATCCCAGACATAACCAATGTTATCCTCTAAAATACTAATCGGAACCAGCTTTCATTGACTGTTTCAGTGTGGTACCACATTACTACGTGAGCCAAACAAGAAAAAGCCCAGGATCTGGTTAACAAGTATGCAAAAAATGCGAAAGTATGTGTTAGGTGATGGCAAATACCAGACCTAACACAGACATAACCAGCGTTATCCTCTAAAATACTATTCGGAACCAGCTTCTATTGACTGTTTCAGTGTGGTACCACATTACTACATGATCCAAGCCAGAAAAAACCCAAGATCTGGACAACAAGTATGCGAAAAATGCGAAAGTATGTGCTAGATGGTGGCAAATAGCAGACCTAACCCAGGAATAACCGGTGTTCTCCACTAAAATATTAATCGGAAGCAGGTTTTATTGACTGTTTCAATGTGGTACCACATTACTACGTGAGTCAAACCAGAAAAAGCCAAGGGTCTGGCCAACAAGTATGCGAAAAATTCGAAAGTACGAGACACATGAGGGCAAATCCCATACCTTACCGAGACATAACCGGGGATATCCTCTAAAATATTAATCGCAACCAGGTTTAATTGACTGTTTCGGTGTGGTACCGCATTACTACGTGATACAAACCACAAACAGGCCAGGATCTGGTTAACAAGTATGCGAAAAATGCGAAAGTACGAGCCAGATGAGGGCAAATACCAGAACTAACCCAGACATAACCAGCGTTATCCTCTAAAATACTAATCGAAACCAGCTTTTATTGACTGTTTCAGTGTGGTACCACAATACTACGTCATACAAACCAGAAACAGGCCAGGATCTGGTTAACAAGTATGCAAAAAATGCGAAAGTATGTGTTAGGTGATGGCAAATACCAGACCTAACACAGACATAACCAGCGTTATCCTCTAAAATACTATTCGGAACCAGCTTCTATTGACTGTTTCAGTGTGGTACCACATTACTACATGATCCAAGCCAGAAAAAACCCAAGATCTGGACAACAAGTATGCGAAAAATGCGAAAGTATGTGCTAGATGGTGGCAAACAGCAGACCTAACCCAGGAATAACCGTTGTTCTCCACTAAAATATTAATCGGAAGCAGGTTTTATTGACTGTTTCAATGTGGTACCACATTACTACGTGAGTCAAACCAGAAAAAGCCAAGGGTCTGGCCAACAAGTATGCGAAAAATGCGAAAGTACGAGCCAGATGAGGGCAAATATCAGACCTAACCCAGACATAGCCGGCGTTATCCTCTAAAATACTAATCGGGACCAGCTTTCATTGACTGTTTCAGTGTGGTACCACATTACTACCTGATTCAAACCAGAAAAAGCCCAGGACCTGGCCAACAAGTATGCGAAAAATGCGAAAGTACGAGCCAGAAGAGGGCAAATACCAGACCTAACCCAGACATAACCGGCGTTATCCTCTAAAATATTAATCGCAACCAGGATTAATTGACTGTTTCAGTGTGGTACCACATTACTACGTGGTCCAAGCCAGAAAAACCCGGGATCTGGCCAACAACTATGCGAAAAATGCGAAAGTACCAGGCAGATGAGGGCAAATACCAGAACAATCCCAGACATAACCAATGTTATCCTCTAAAATACTAATCGGAACCAGCTTTCATTGACTGTTTCAGTGTGGTACCACATTACTACGTGAGCCAAACAAGAAAAAGCCCAGGATCTGGCCGTCAATTATGCGAAAAATGCGAAAGTATGTGCCAGATGATTGCAAATACCAGAACTAACCCAAGCATAACCAGCGTTACCCTCCAAAATATTAATCGCAACCAGGTTTAATAGACTGTTACGGTGCGGTACCGTATAACTACGTGACACAAACCAGACAAAGGCCAGGATCTGTCCAACAAGTATGAGAAAAATGCGAATGTACGAGACAGATGAGGGCAAATCCCATACCTAACCGAGACATAACCGGGGTTATCCTCTAAAATATTAATCGCAACCAGGATTAATTGGCTGTTTCAGTGTGGTATCTCATTACTACGTGGTCCAAGCCAGAAAAAGGCCAGGATCTGGCAAACAAGTAGGCGAAAAATGCGAAAGTACGAGCCAGATGAGGGCTAATACCAGAACTAACCCAGACATAACCAGCCTTATCCTCTAAAATATAAATCGGAACCAGGATTAATTGACTGTTTCTTGTGTGGTACCACATTACTGCGTGATCCAAGCCACAAAAAACCCTAGATCTGGACAGCAAGTATGCGAAGAATGCGAAAGTATGTGCTAGATGATGGCAAATAGCAGACCTAACCCAGGAATAACCGGTGTTCTCCACTAAAATATTAATCGGAACCAGCTTTTATTGACTGTTTCAGTGTGGTACCACATTACTACGTGGTCCAAACCAGAAAAAGCCCAGGGTCTGGCCAACAAGTATGCGAAAAATGCGAAAGTACGAGCCAGATGAGGGCAAATACCAGACCTAACACAGACATAACCGGCGTTATCCTCTGAAATATTAATCGCAACCAAGATTAATTGACTGTTTCAGTGTGGTACCACATTACTACGTGATCCAAACCAGAAAAAGCCCAGGGTCTGGCCAACAAGTATGCGAAAAATGCGAAAGTACGAGCCAGATGAGGGCAAATACCAGACCTAACCCAGACATAACCGGCGTTATCCTCTAAAATATTAATCGCAACCAGGATTAATTGACAGTTTCAGTGTGGTACCACATTACTACGTGATCCAAGCCACAAAAAACCCAAGATCTGGACAGCAAGAATGCGAAAAATGCGAAAGTACGAGCCAGATGAGGGCAAATACCAGAACTAACCCAGATATAACCAGCCTTATCCTCTAAAATACTAATCGGAACCAGCTTTCATTGACTGTTTCAGTGTGGTACCACATTACTACGTGATCCAAGCCACAAAAAACCCAAGATCTGGACAGCAAGTATGCGAAAAATCCGAAAGTTCGAGCCAGATTAGGGCAAATACCAGAACTAACCCAGACATAACCAGCCTTATCCTCTAAAATATTAATCGGAACCAGGATTAATTGACTGTTTCAGTGTGGTACCACATTACTACGTGATCCAAGCCACAAAAAACCCAAGATCTGGACAGCAAGTATGCGAAAAATGCGAAAGTACGAGCCAGATGAGGGCAAATACCAGACCTAACCCAGACATAACCGGCGTTATCCTCTAAAACATTAATCGGAACCAGCTTTTATTGACTGTTTCTGTGTGGTACCACATTACTACGTGATCCAAACCACAAAAAACCCAAGATCTTTCCAGCAAGTATGCGAAAAATGCGAACGAATATGCTAGATGATGGCAAATACCAGACCTAACCCAGGAATAACCGGTGTTCTCCACTAAAATATTAATCGGAACCAGCTTTTATTGACTGTTTCAGTGTGGTACCACATTACTACGTGATCCAAACCAGAAAAAGCCCAGGATCTGGCCAACAAGTATGCGAAAAATTCGAAAGTACGAGACACATGAGGGCAAATCCCATACCTTACCGAGACATAACCGGGGATATCCTCTAAAATATTAATCGCAACCAGGTTTAATTGACTGTTTCGGTGTGGTACCGCATTACTACGTGATACAAACCAGAAACAGGCCAGGATCTGGTTAACAAGTATGCGAAAAATGCGAAAGTACGAGCCAGATGAGGGCAAATACCAGAATTAACCCAGACATAACCAGCATTATCCTCTAAAATACTAATCGGAACCAGCTTTCATTGACTATTTCAGTGTGGTACCACATTACTACGTGGTCCAAGCCAGAAAAAGGCCAGGATCTGGCCAACAAGTATGCGAAAAATGCGAAAGTACGAGACATGTGGAGGGCAAATCCCGGACCTAAGCTAGACATAACCGGCGTTATCCTGTAAAATATTAATCGGAACCAGCTTTTATTGACTGTTTCAGTGTGGTACAACATTACTACGTGATCCAAGCTAGAGAAGGCCAAGGGTCTGGCCAACGAGTATGCGAAAAATTCGAAAGTACGAGCCAGATGAGGGCAAATCCCAGACCTAACCCAGGCATAACCGGCGTTATCCTCTAAAATGTTAATCGCAACCAGGTTTAATAGACTGTTTCGATGCGGTACCGTATTACTACGTGACACAAACCAGAAATGGTCAGGATCTGTCCAACAAGTATCAGAAAAATGCGTAAAGTACGAGACAGATGAGGGCAAATCCCATACCTAACCGGGACATAACCGGAGTTATCCTCTAAAATATTAATCGGAACCAGCTTTCATTTGCTGTTTCAGTGTGGTACCACATTACTACGTGGTCCAAGCCAGAAAAAGGCCAGGATCTGGCCAACAAGTATGCGAAAAATGCGAAAGTACGAGCGAGATGAGGGCAAATACCAGAACTAACCCAGACATAACCAGCCTTATCCTCTAAAATATGAATCGGAACCAGCTTTCATTTGCTGTTTCAGTGTGGTACCACATTACTACGTGGTCCAAGCCAGAAAAAGGCCAGGATCTGGCCAACAAGTATGCGAAAAATGCGAAAGTACGAGCGAGATGAGGGCAAATACCAGAACTAACCCAGACATAACCAGCCTTATCCTCTAAAATATTAATCGGAACCAGGATTAATTGACTGTTTCAGTGTGGTACCACATTACTACGTGATCCAAGCCACAAAAAACCCAAGATCTGGACAGCAAGTATGCGAAAAATGCGAAAGTACGAGCCAGATGAGGGCAAATACCAGAACTAACCCAGACATAACCAGCCTTATCCTCTAAAATACTAATCGGAACCAGCTTTCGTTGACTGTTTCAGTGTGGTACCGCATTACTACGTGATCCAAGCCACAAAAAACCCAAGATCTGGACAGCAAGTGTGCGAAAAATGCGAAAGTATGTGCTAGATGATGGCAAATAGCAGACCTAACCCAGGAATAACCGGTGTTCTCCACTAAAATATTAATCGGAACCAGCTTTTATTGACTGTTTCAGTGTGGTACCACATTACTACGTGATCCAAACCAGAAAAATCCCAGGGTCTGGCCAGCAAGTATGCGAAAAATGCGAAAGTACGAGCCTGATGAGGGCAAATATCAGACCTAACCCAGACATAACCGGCGTTATCCTCTAAAATATTAATCGCAACCTGGATTAATTGAATGTTTCAGTGTGGTACCACATTACTACGTGGTCCAAGCCAGACAAAGGCCAGGATCTGGCAAACAAGTATGCGAAAAATGCGAAAATACGAGCCAGATGAGTGCAAATACCAGAACTAACCAAGACATAGCGAGCCATATCCTCTAAAATACTAATCGGAACCAGCTTTCATTGACTGTTTCAGTGTGGTACCACATTACTACGTGATCCAAGCCACAAAAAACCCAAGACCTGGACAGCAAGTATGCGAAAAATGCGAAAGTATGTGCTAGGTGATGGCAAATAGCAGACCTAACCCAGGCATAACCTGTGTTCTCCACTAAAATATTAATCGGCACCAGCTTTTATTGACTGTTTCAGTGTGGTACAACATTACTACGTGATCCAAACCAGAAAAAGCCATGGGTCTGGCCAACAAGTATGCGAAAAATTCGAAAGTACGGGCCAGATGAGGGCAAATCCCAGAACTAACCCAGACATAACCAGCCTTATCCTCTAAAATACTAATCGGAACCAGCTTTCATTGACTGTTTCAGTGTGGTACCACATTACTACGTGATCCAAGCCACAAAAAACGCAAGATATGGACAGCAAGTATACGAAAAATCCGAAAGTACGAGCCAGATGAGGGCAAATACCAGAACTAACCCAGAAAACCAGCCTTATCCTCTAAAATACTAATCGGAACCAGGATTAATTGACTGTTTCAGTGTGGTACCACATTACTACGTGGTCCAAGCCAGAAAAAGGCCAGGAGCTCGACAACAAGTATGCGAAAAATGCGAAAGTACGAGCCAGATGAGGGCAAATCCCAGAACTTACCCAGACATAACCGGCGTTATCCTCTAAAATATTAATCGCAACCAGGTTTAATTGACTGTTTCAGTGTGGTACCACATTACTACGTGGTCCAAGCCAGAAAAAGGCCAGGAGCTGGCCAACAAGTATGTGAAAAATGCGAAAGTACGAGCCAGATGAAGGCAAATACCAGAACTAACCCAGACATAACCAGCGTTATCATCTAAAATACTAATCGGAACCAGCTTTCATTGACTGTTTCAGTGTGGTACCGCATTACTACTTTATCCAAACCAGAAAAAGCCCAGGATCTGGCCAACAAGTATGCGAAAAATGAGAAAGTACGAGACATATGAGGGCAAATACCAGAACTAACCCAGAAAACCAGCCTTATCCTCTAAAATACTAATCGGAACCAGGATTAATTGACTGTTTCAGTGTGGTACCACATTACTACGTGGTCCAAGCCAGAAGAAGGCCAGGATCTGGCCAACAAGTATGCGTAAAATGCGAAAGTATGGGCCAGATGATTGCAAATACCAGAACTAACCCAGACATAACTAGCGTTATTCCCTAAAATACTATTCGGAACCAGCTTCTATTGACTGTTTCAGTGTGGTACCACATTACTACGTGATCCAAGCCACAAAAAACCCAAGATCTGGACAGCAAGTATGCGAAAAATGCGAAAGTACGAGCCAGATGAGGACAAATCCCAGAACTTACCCAGACATAACCGGCGTTATCCTCTAAAATATTAATCGCAACCAGGTTTAATTGACTGTTTCAGTGTGGTACCGCATTACTACGTGATCCAAGCCACAAAAAACCCAAGATCTGGACAGCAAGTGTGCGAAAAATGCGAAAGTATGTGCTAGATGATGGCAAATAGCAGACCTAACCCAGGAATAACCGGTGTTCTCCACTAAAATATTAATCGGAACCAGCTTTTATTGACTGTTTCAGTGTGGTACCACATTACTACGTGATCCAAACCAGAAAAATCCCAGGGTCTGGCCAGCAAGTATGCGAAAAATGCGAAAGTACGAGCCTGATGAGGGCAAATACCAGACCTAACCCAGACATAACCGGCGTTACCCTCTAAAATATTAATCGCAACCTGGATTAATTGAATGTTTCAGTGTGGTACCACATTACTACGTGGTCCACGCCAGACAAAGGCCAGGATCTGGCAAACAAGTATGCAAAAATGCGAAAGTACCAGCCAGATGAGGGCAAATCCCAGAACTTACCCAGACATAACCGTCGTTATCCTCTAAAATAGTAATCGCAACCAGGTTTAATTGACTGTTTGGGTGTGGTACCGCATTACTACGTGATCCAAACCAGAAAAAGGCCAGGATCTGGCGAACAAGTATGCGAAAAATGCGAAAGTACGAGACATGTGGAGGGCAAATCCCGGACCTAAGCGAGACATAACCGGCGTTATCCTCTAAAATATTAATCGTAACCAGGTGTAATTGACTGTTTCAGTGTGGTCCCACATTACTACTTGGTCCAAGCCAGAATACGAGCAGGATCTGGCCAACAAGTATGCGAAAAATGCGATAATACGAGCCAGATGAGGGCTAATATCAGACCTAACCCAGACATAACCGGCGTTATCCTCTAAAATATTAATCGAAACCAGCTTTTATTGACTGTTTCAGTGTGGTACAACATTACTACGTGATCCAAGCTAGAGAAGGCCCAGGGTCTGGTCAACAAGTATGCGAAAAATACGAAAGTACGAGCCAGATGAGGGCAAATACCAGACCTAACACAGGCATAACCGGCGTTCTCCACTAAAATATTAATCGGCACCAGCTTTTATTGACTGTTTCAGTGTGGTACCACATTACTAAGTGATCCAAACCAGAAAAAGCCAAGGGTCTGGCCAACAAGTATGCGAAAAATTCGAAAGTACGAGCCAGATGAGGGCAAATACCAGAACTAACCCAGAAAACCAGCCTTATCCTCTAAAATACTAATGGGAACCAGGATTAATTGACTGTTTCAGTGTGGTACCACATTACTACGTGGTCCAAGCCAGAAAAAGGCCAGGATCTGGCAAACAAGTATGCAAAAATGTGAAAGTACCAGCCAGATGAGGGCAAATCCCAGAACTTACCCAGACATAACCGTCGTTATCCTCTAAAATAGTAATCGCAACCAGGTTTAATTGACTGTTTCGGTGTGGTACCGCATTACTACGTGATCCAAACCAGAAAAAGGCCAGGATCTGGCGAACAAGTATGCGAAAATTGCGAAAGTACGAGACATGTGGAGGGCAAATCCCGGACCTAAGCGAGACATAACCGGCGTTATCCTCTAAAATATTAATCGTAACCAGGTGTAATTGACTGTTTCAGTGTGGCCCCACATTACTACTTGGTTCAAGCCTGAATACGAGCAGGATCTGGCCAACAAGTATGCGAAAAATGCGATAATACGAGCCAGATGAGGGCTAATATCAGACCTAACCTAGACATAACCGGCTTTATCCTCTAAAATATTAATCGAAACCAGCTTTTATTGACTGTTTCAGTGTGGTACAACATTACTACGTGATCCAAGCTAGAGAAGGCCCAGGGTCTGGTCAACAAGTATGCGAAAAATACGAAAGTACGAGCCAGATGAGGGCAAATACCAGACCTAACCCAGACCTAACCCGGCGTTCTCCACTAAAATATTAATCGGCACCAGCTTTTATTGACTGTTTCAGTGTGGTACAACATTACTACGTGATCCAAACCAGAAAAAGCCATGGGTCTGGCCAACAAGTATGCGAAAAATTCGAAAGTACGGGCCAGATGAGGGCAAATCCCAGACCTAACCCAGGCATAACCGGCGTTATCCTCTAAAATGTTAATCGCAACCAGGTTTAATATACTGTTTCGGTGCGGTACCGTATTACTACGTGACACAAACCAGAAAAAGGTCAGGATCAGTCCAACAAGTATCAGAAAAATGCGTAAAGTACGAGACAGATGAGGGCAAATCCCATACCTAACCAAGACATAACCGTGGTTATCCTCTAAAATATTAATCGGAACCAGCTTTCATTTGCTGTTTCAGTGTGGTACCACATTACTATGTGGTCCAAGCCAGAAAAAGGCCGGGATCTGGCCAACAAGTACGCGAAAAATGCGAAAGTACGAGCCAGATGAGGGCAAATACCAGAACTAACCCAGACATAACCAGCCTTATCCCCTAAAATACTAATCGGAACCAGGATTAATTGACTGTTTCAGTGTGGTACCACATTACTACGTGATCCAAGCCACAAGAAACCCAAGATCTGGACAGCAAGTATGCGAAACATGCGAAAGTACGAGCCTGATGAGGGCAAATACCAGAACTACCCCAGACATAACCAGCCTTATCCTCTAAAATACTAATCGGAACCAGCTTTCATTGACTGTTTCAGTGTGGTACCACATTACTACGTGATCCAAGCCACAAAAAACCCAAGATCTGGACAGCAAGTATGCGAAAAATGCGAAAGAATGTGCTAGATGATGGCAAACAGCAGACCTAACCCAGGAATAACCGGTGTTCTCCACTAAAATATTAATCGGAACCAGCTTTTATTGACTGTTTCAGTGTGGTACCACATTACTACGTGATCCAAACCACAAAAATCCCAGGGTCTGGCCAGCAAGTATGCGAAAAATTCGAAAGCACGAGCCTGATGAGGGCACATACCAGACCTAACCCAGACATAACCGGCGTTATCCTCTAAAATATTAATCGCAACCTGGATTAATTGAATGTTTCAGTGTGGTACCACATTACTACGTGGTCCAAGCCAGAAAGAGGCCAGCAGCTGGCAAACAAGTATGCGAAAAATGCGAAAATACGAGCCAGATGAGTGCAAATACCAGAACTAACCTAGACATAACGAGCCATATCCTCGAAAATACTAATCTGAACCAGCTTTCATTGACTGTTTCAGTGTGGTACCACATTACTACGTGATCCAAGCCACAAAAAACCCAAGATCTGGACAGCAAGTATGCGAAAAATGCGAAAGTATGTGCTAGATGATGGCAAATAGCAGATCTAACCCAGGCATAACCAGTGTTCTCCACTAAAATATTAATCGGAACCAGCTTTTATTGACTGTTTCAGTGTGGTACGATATTACTACATGATCCAGGGTAGAAAAAGCCCAGGGTCTGGCCAACAAGTATGCAAAAAATGCGAAAGTACCAGCCAGATGAGGGCAAATCCCAGAACTTACCCAGACATAACCGGCGTTATCCTCTAAAATATTAATCGCAACCAGGTTTAATTGACTGTTTCAGTGTGGTACCACATTACTACGTGCTCCAAACCAGAAAAAGCCAAGGGTCTGGCCAACAAGTATGCGAAAAATTCGAAAGTACGAGCCAGATGAGGGCAAATCCCAGACCTAACCCAGGCATAACCGGCGTTATCCTCTAAAATGTTAATCGCAACGAGGTTTAATAGACTGTTTCGGTGCGGTACCGTATTACTACGAGATACAAACCAGAAAAAGGTCAGGATCTGTCCAACAAGTATGAGAAAAATGCGTAAAGTACGAGACAGATGAGGGCAAATCCCATACCTAACCGAGACATAACCGGGGTTATCCTCTAAAATATTAATCGGAACCAGCTTTCATTGACTGTTTCAGTGTGGTACCACATTACTACGTGGTCCAAGCCAGAAAAAGGCCAGGATCTGGCCAACAAGTATGCGAAAAATGCGAAAGTACGAGCCAGATGAGGGCAAATACCAGAACTAACCCAGACATAACCAGCCTTATCCTCTAAAATACTAATCGGAACCAGGATTAATTGACTGTTTCAGTGTGGTACCACATTACTACGTGGTCCAAGCCAGAAAAAGGCCAGGATCTCGCAAACAAGTTTGCGAAAAATGCGAAAGTACGAGCCAGATGAGGGCAAATACCAGAGCTAACCCAGACATAACCAGCCTTATCCTCTAAAATACTAATCGGAACCAGCTTTCATTGACTGTTTCAGTGTGGTACCACATTACTACGTGATCCAAGCCACAAAAAACCCAAGATCTGGACAGCAAGTATGCGAAAAATGCGAAAGTATGTGCTAGATGATGGCAAATAGCAGACCTAACCCAGGAATAACCGGTGTTCTCCACTAAAATATTAATCGGAACCAGCTTTTATTGACTGTTTCAGTGTGGTACCACATTACTACGTGATCCAAACCAGAAAAATCCCAGGGTGTGGCCAACAAGTATGCGAAAAATGCGAATGTACGAGCCTGATGAGGGCAAATACCAGACCTAACCCAGGCATAACCGGCGTTATCCTCTAAAATGTTAATCGCAACCAGGTTTAATAGACTGTTACGGTGCGGTACCGTATTACTACGTGACACAAACCAGAAAAAAGCCAGGATCTGTCCAACAAGTATGAGAAAAATGCGAAAGCACGAGTCAGAAGAGGGCAAATACCAGAACTAACCCAGACATAACCAGCCTTATCCTCTAAAATACTAATCGGAACCAGCTTTCATTGACTGTTTCAGTGTGGTACCACATTACTACGTGATCCAAACCACAAAAAACCCAAGATCTTTCCAGCAAGTATGCGAAAAATGCGAAGGTACGAGCCAGTTGAGGGCAAATACCAGACCTAATCCAGACATAACCGGCGTTATCCTGTAAAATACTAATCGGAACCAGCTTTCATTGACTGTTTCAGTGTGGTACCACATTACTACCTGAACCAAACCAGGAAAAGCCCAGGGTCTGTCCAACAAGTATGCGAAAAATGCGAAAGTACGAGCCAGATGAGGGTAAATACCAGACATAACCCAGACATAACCGGCGTTATCCTCTAAAACATTAAAAGGAACAAGGTTTCATTGACTGTTTCAGTGTGGTCCCACATTACTACTTGGTCCTAGCCAGAAAAAGGCCAGGATCTGGCCTACAAGTATGCGAAAAATGCGAAGGTACGAGCCAGATGAGGGCAAATCCCAGACCTAACCGAGATATAACCGGCGTTATCCTCTAAAATATTAATCGAAACCAGGTTTAATTGGCTGTTTCGGTGTGGAAAGTCATTATTACGGGATCCAAACCAGAAAAAAGCCCAGCATCTGGACAACAAGTATGCGAAAAATCCGAAAGTACGAGCCATATGAGGGCAAATACCAGAACTAACCCAGACATAACCAGCCTTATCCTCTAAAATACTAATCGGAACCAGCTTTCATTGACTGTTTCAGTGTGGTACCACATTGTGAACCAGCCACAAAAAACCCAAGATCTGGACAGCAAGTATGCGAAAAATGCGAAAGAACGAGCCAGATGAGGGCAAATACCAGACCTAACCCAGACATAACCGGCGTTATCCTCTAAAATATTAATCGCAACCAGGATTAGTTGACTGTTTCAGTGTGGTACCACATTACTACGTGATCCAAACCAGAAAAAGGCCAGGATCTGGCCTACAAGTATGCGAAAAATGCGAAGGTACGAGCCAGATGAGGGCAAATCCCAGACCTAACCGAGATATAACCGGCGTTATCCTCTAAAATATTAATCGAAACCAGGTTTAATTGGCTGTTTCGGTGTGGAAAGTCATTATTACGGGATCCAAACCAGAAAAAAACCCAGCATCTGGACAACAAGTATGCGAAAAATCCGAAAGTACGAGCCATATGAGGGCAAATACCAGAACTAACCCAAACATAACCAGCCTTATCCTCTAAAATACTAATCGGAACCAGCTATCATTGACTGTTTCAGTGTGGTACCACATTGTGAACCAGCCACAAAAAACCCAAGATCTGGACAGCAAGTATGCGAAAAATGCGAAAGAACGAGCCAGATGAGGGCAAATACCAGACCTAACCCAGACATTACCGGCGTTATCCTCTAAAATATTAATCGCAACCAGGATTAGTTGACTGTTTCAGTGTGATACCACATTACTACGTGATCCAAACCAGAAAAAGCCCAGGGTCTGGCCAACAAGTATGCGAAAAATGCGAAAGTACGAGCCAGATGAGGGAAAATCCCAGACCTAACCCAGACATAACCAGCCTTATCCTCTAAAATACTAATCGGAACCAGGATTAATTGACTGCTTCAGTGTGGTACCACGTTACTACGTGATCCAAGCCACAAAAAACCCAGGATCTGGCCACTCAAGTATGCGAAAAATGCGAAAGTACAAGCCAGATGAGGGCAAAAACCAGACCTAACCCAGACATAACCGGCATTATCCTATAAAACATTAATCGGAACCAGCTGTTATTGACTGTTTCAGTGTGGTACCACATTACTACGTGATCCAAACCACCAAAAACCCAAGATCTTTCCAGCAAGTATGCGAAAAATGCGAAAGAATGTGCTAGATGATGGCAAATACCAGACCTAACCCAGGCATAACCGGTGTTCTCCACTAAAATATTAATCGGAACCAGCTTTTATTGACTGTTTCAGTGTGGTACGATATTACTACATGATCCAAGGTAGAAAAAGCCCAGGGTCTGGCCATCAAGTATGCAAAAAATGCGAAAGTACCAGCCAGATGAGGGCAAATCCCAGAACTTTCCCAGACATAACCGGCGTTATCCTCTAAAATAGTATTCGGAACCAGCTTTTATTGACTGTATCAGTTTGGTACGATATTACTACATGATCCAAGGTAGAAAAACACAAGATCCGGACAGCAAGTATGCGAAAAATGCGGAGGTACGAGCCAGTTGAGGGCAAATACCAGACCTAACCCAGACATAACCGGCGTTATCCTCTAAAACATTAACCGGAACAAGGTTTCATTGACTGTTTCAGTGTGGTCCCACATTACTACTTGGTCCTAGCCAGAAAAAGGCCAGGATCTGGCCTACAAGTATGCGAAAAATGCGAAGGTACGAGCCAGATGAGGGCAAATACCAGACCTAACCCAGACATAAACGGCGTTATCCTCTAAAATATGAATCGCAACCAGGTTTAATTGACTGTTTCGGTGTGGAACCTCATTACTACGTGATCCAAACCTGAAAAAGGCCAGGATCTGGCCAACAAATATGCGAAAAATGCGAAAGTACGAGCCAGATAAGGGCAAATCCCAGCCCTAACCGAGACATAACCGGCGTTATCCTCTAAAATATTAATCGCAACCAGGTTTAGTTGACTGTTTCGGTGTGGCACCTCATTACCACGGAATCCAAACCAGAAAAAACCCAGGATCTGCCAACAAACATGCGAAAAACGCGAAAGTATGAGCCAGATGATTGCAAATACCAGAACGAACCCGGACATAACCAGCGTTATCCTCTAAAATACTATTCGGAACCAGCTTCTATTGACCGTTTCAGTTTGGTACCACATTACTACGTGATACAAACCAGAAAAAGGCCAGGATCTGGCCAACAAGTATGCGAAAAATGCGAAGGCACGAGCCAGATGAGGGCAAATCCCAGACCTAACCGACACATAACCTGCGTTATCCTCTAAAATATGAATCGCAACCAGGTTTAATTGACTGTTTCGGTGTGGAACCTCATTACTACGGGATCCAAACCAGAAAAAACCCAGGATCTGGTCAACAAATATGGGGAAAAACGCGAATGGATGAGCCAGATGATTGCAAAAACCAGAACTAACCCAGACATAGCCAGCGTTATCCCCTAAAATACTATTCGGAACCAGCTTCTATTGACTGTTTCAGTGTGGTACCACATTACTGCGTGATACAAACCAGAAAAAGGCCAGGATCTGGCCAACAAGTATGCGAAAAATGCGAAGGTACGAGCCAGATGAGGGCAAATCCCAGACCTAACCGAGATATAACCGACGTTATCCTCTAAAATATTAATCGAAACCAGGTTTAATTGGCAGTTTCGGTGTGGAAAGTCATTATTACGGGATCCAAACCAGAAAAAAACCCAGCATCTGGACAACAAGTATGCGAAAAAAGCGAAAGTATGAGCAAGATGATTGCAAATACCAGAACTAACCCAGACATAACCGGCGTTATCCTCTAAAATATTAATCGCAACCTGGATTAATTGAATGTTTCAGTGTGGTACCACATTACTACGTGGTCCAAGCCAGACAAAGGCCAGGATATGGCAAACAAGTATGCAAAAATGCGAAAGTACCAGCCAGATGAGGGCAAATCCCAGAACTTACCCAGACATAACCGTCGTTATCCTCTAAAATAGTAATCGCAACCAGGTTTAATTGACTGTTTGGGTGTGGTACCGCATTACTACGTGATCCAAACCAGAAAAAGGCCAGGATCTGGCGAACAAGTATGCGAAAAATGCGAAAGTACGAGACATGTGGAGGGCAAATCCCGGACCTAAGCGAGACATAACCGGCGTTATCCTCTAAAATATTAATCGTAACCAGGTGTAATTGACTGTTTCAGTGTGGTCCCACATTACTACTTGGTCCAAGCCAGAATACGAGCAGGATCTGGCCAACAAGTATGCGAAAAATGCGATAATACGAGCCAGATGAGGGCTAATATCAGACCTAACCCAGACATAACCGGCGTTATCCTCTAAAATATTAATCGAAACCAGCTTTTATTGACTGTTTCAGTGTGGTACAACATTACTACGTGATCCAAGCTAGAGAAGGCCCAGGGTCTGGTCAACAAGTATGCGAAAAATACGAAAGTACGAGCCAGATGAGGGCAAATACCAGACCTAACACAGGCATAACCGGCGTTCTCCACTAAAATATTAATCAGCACCAGCTTTTATTGACTGTTTCAGTGTGGTACCACATTACTAAGTGATCCAAACCAGAAAAAGCCAAGGGTCTGGCCAACAAGTATGCGAAAAATTCGAAAGTACGAGCCAGATGAGGGCAAATACCAGAACTAACCCAGAAAACCAGCCTTATCCTCTAAAATACTAATGGGAACCAGGATTAATTGACTGTTTCAGTGTGGTACCACATTACTACGTGGTCCAAGCCAGAAAAAGGCCAGGATCTGGCAAACAAGTATGCAAAAATGCGAAAGTACCAGCCAGATGAGGGCAAATCCCAGAACTTACCCAGACATAACCGTCGTTATCCTCTAAAATAGTAATCGCAACCAGGTTTAATTGACTGTTTCGGTGTGGTACCGCATTACTACGAGATCCAAACCAGAAAAAGGCCAGGATCTGGCGAACAAGTATGCGAAAATTGCGAAAGTACGAGACATGTGGAGGGCAAATCCCGGACCTAAGCGAGACATAACCGGCGTTATCCTCTAAAATATTAATCGTAACCAGGTGTAATTGACTGTTTCAGTGTGGCCCCACATTACTACTTGGTTCAAGCCTGAATACGAGCAGGATCTGGCCAACAAGTATGCGAAAAATGCGATAATACGAGCCAGATGAGGGCTAATATCAGACCTAACCTAGACATAACCGGCGTTATCCACTAAAATATTAATCGAAACCAGCTTTTATTGACTGTTTCAGTGTGGTACAACATTACTACGTGATCCAAGCTAGAGAAGGCCCAGGGTCTGGTCAACAAGTATGCGAAAAATACGAAAGTACGAGCCAGATGAGGGCAAATACCAGACCTAACCCAGACCTAACCCGGCGTTCTACACTAAAATATTAATCGGCACAAGCTTTTATTGACTGTTTCAGTGTGGTACAACATTACTACGTGATCCAAACCAGAAAAAGCCATGGGTCTGGCCAACAAGTATGCGAAAAATTCGAAAGTACGGGCCAGATGAGGGCAAATCCCAGACCTAACCCAGGCATAACCGGCGTTATCCTCTAAAATGTTAATCGCAACCAGGTTTAATAGACTGTTTCGGTGCGGTACCGTATTACTACGTGACACAAACCAGAAAAAGGTCAGGATCAGTCCAACAAGTATCAGAAAAATGCGTAAAGTACGAGACAGATGAGGGCAAATCCCATACCTAACCAAGACATAACCGGGGTTATCCTCTAAAATATTAATCGGAACCAGCTTTCATTTGCTGTTTCAGTGTGGTACCACATTACTATGTGGTCCAAGCCAGAAAAAGGCCAGGATCTGGCCAACAAGTATGCGAAAAATGCGAAAGTACGAGCCAGATGAGGGCAAATACCAGAACTAACCCAGACATAACCAGCCTTATCCCCTAAAATACTAATCGGAACCAGGATTAATTGACTGTTTCAGTGTGGTACCACATTACTACGTGATCCAAGCCACAAGAAACCCAAGATCTGGACAGCAAGTATGCGAAACATGCGAAAGTACGAGCCTGATGAGGGCAAATACCTGAACTACCCCAGACATAACCAGCCTTATCCTCTAAAATACTAATCGGAACCAGCTTTCATTGACTGTTTCAGTGTGGTACCACATTACTACGTGATCCAAGCCACAAAAAACCCAAGATCTGGACAGCAAGTATGCGAAAAATGCGAAAGTATGTGCTAGATGATGGCAAATAGCAGACCTAACCCAGGAATAACCGGTGTTCTCCACTAAAATATTAATCGGAACCAGCTTTTATTGACTGTTTCAGTGTGGTACCACATTACTACGTGATCCAAACCAGAAAAATCCCAGGGTGTGGCCAACAAGTATGCGAAAAATGCGAATGTACGAGCCTGATGAGGGCAAATACCAGACCTAACCCAGGCATAACCGGCGTTATCCTCTAAAATGTTAATCGCAACCAGGTTTAATAGACTGTTACGGTGCGGTACCGTATTACTACGTGACACAAACCAGAAAAAAGCCAGGATCTGTCCAACAAGTATGAGAAAAATGCGAAAGCACGAGTCAGAAGAGGGCAAATACCAGAACTAACCCAGACATAACCAGCCTTATCCTCTAAAATACTAATCGGAACCAGCTTTCATTGACTGTTTCAGTGTGGTACCACATTACTACGTGATCCAAACCACAAAAAACCCAAGATCTTTCCAGCAAGTATGCGAAAAATGCGAAGGTACGAGCCAGTTGAGGGCAAATACCAGACTTAATCCAGACATAACCGGCGTTATCCTGTAAAATACTAATCGGAACCAGCTTTCATTGACTGTTTCAGTGTGGTACCACATTACTACCTGAACCAAACCAGGAAAAGCCCTGGGTCTGTCCAACAAGTATGCGAAAAATGCGAAAGTACGAGCCAGATGAGGGTAAATACCAGACATAACCCAGACATAACCGGCGTTATCCTCCAAAACATTAACCGGAACAAGGTTTCATTGACTGTTTCAGTGTGGTCCCACATTACTACTTGGTCCTAGCCAGAAAAAGGCCAGGATCTGGCCTACAAGTATGCGAAAAATGCGAAGGTACGAGCCAGATGAGGGCAAATCCCAGACCTAACCGAGATATAACCGGCGTTATCCTCTAAAATATTAATCGAAACCAGGTTTAATTGGCTGTTTCGGTGTGGAAAGTCATTATTACGGGATCCAAACCAGAAAAAAACCCAGCATCTGGACAACAAGTATGCGAAAAATCCGAAAGTACGAGCCATATGAGGGCAAATACCAGAACTAACCCAGACATAACCAGCCTTATCCTCTAAAATACTAATCGGAACCAGCTTTCATTGACTGTTTCAGTGTGGTACCACATTTTGAACCAGCCACAAAAAACCCAAGATCTGGACAGCAAGTATGCGAAAAATGCGAAAGAACGAGCCAGATGAGGGCAAATACCAGACCTAACCCAGACATAACCGGCGTTATCCTCTAAAATATTAATCGCAACCAGGATTAGTTGACTGTTTCAGTGTGGTACCACATTACTACGTGATCCAAACCAGAAAAAGCCCAGGGTCTGGCCAACAAGTATGCGAAAAATGCGAAAGTACGAGCCAGATGAGGGAAAATCCCAGACCTAACCCAGCCATAACCAGCCTTATCCTCTAAAATACTAATCGGAACCAGCTTTCATTGACTGTTTCAGTGTGGTACCACATTACTACGTGATCCAAGCCACAAAAAACCCAAGATCTGGACAGCAAGTATGCGAAAAATGCGAAAGTATGTGCTTGATGATGGCAAATAGCAGACCTAACCCAGGAATAACTGGTGTTCTCCACTAAAATATTAATCGGAACCAGCTTTTATTGACTGTTTCAGTGTGGAACCACATTACTACGTGATCCAAACCAGAAAAATCCCAGGGTGTGGCCAACAAGTATGCGATAAATGCGAATGTACGAGCCTGATGAGGGCAAATACCAGACCTAACCCAGGCATAACCGGCGTTATCCTCTGAAATATTAATCGCAACCAGGTTTAATAGACTGTTACGGTGCGGTACCGTATTACTACGTGACACAAACCAGAAAAAAGCCAGGATCTGTCCAACAAGTATGAGAAAAATGCGAAAGCACGAGTCAGAAGAGGGCAAATACCAGAACTAACCCAGACATAACCAGCCTTATCCTCTAAAATACTAATCGGAACCAGCTTTCATTGACTGTTTCAGTGTGGTACCACATTGTGAACCAGCCACAAAAAACCCAAGATCTGGACAGCAAGTATGCGAAAAATGCGAAAGTACCAGCCAGATGAGGGCAAAAACCAGACCTAACCCAGACATAACCGGCATTATCCTATAAAACATTAATCGGAACCAGCTTTTATTGACTGTTTCAGTGTGGTACCACATTACTACGTGATCCAAACCACCAAAAACCCAAGATCTTTCCAGCAAGTATGCGAAAAATGCGAAAGAATGTGCTAGATGATGGCAAATACCAGACCTAACCCAGGCATAACCGGTGTTCTCCACTAAAATATTAATCGGAACCAGCTTTTATTGACTGTTTCAGTGTGGTACGATATTACTACATGATCCAAGGTAGAAAAAGCCCAGGGTCTGGCCAACGAGTATGCAAAAAATGCAAAAGTACCAGCCAGATGAGGGCAAATCCCAGAACTTTCCCAGACATAACCGGCGTTATCCTCTAAAATAGTATTCGGAACCAGCTTTTATTGACTGTATCAGTGTGGTAGCACATTACCACGTGATCCAAGCCACGAAAAACACAAGATCCGGACAGCAAGTATGCGAAAAATGCGGAGGTACGAGCCAGTTGAGGGCAAATACCAGACCTAATCCAGACATAACCGGCGTTATCCTGTAAAATACTAATCGGAACCAGCTTTCATTGACTGTTTCAGTGTGGTACCACATTACTACGTGATCCAAACCAGAAAAAGCCCAGGACATGGCCAACAAGTATTCGAAAAATACGAAAGTACGATCGAGATGAGGGAAAATCCCAGACATTACCGAGACATAACCGGCGTTATCCTCTAAAATAGTATTCGGAACCAGCATTTATTGACTGTTTCAGTGTGGTACCACATTACTACCTGAACCAAACCAGGAAAAGCCCAGGGTCTGTCCAACAAGTATGCGAAAAATGCGAAAGTACGAGCCAGATGAGGGTAAATACCAGACATAACCCAGACATAACCGGCGTTATCCTCTAAAACATTAACCGGAACAAGGTTTCATTGACTGTTTCAGTGTGGTCCCACATTACTACTTGGTCCTAGCCAGAAAAAGGCCAGGATCTGGCCTACAAGTATGCGAAAAATGCGAAGGTACGAGCCAGATGAGGGCAAATACCAGACCTAACCCAGACATAAACGGCGTTATCCTCTATAATATGAATCGCAACCAGGTTTAATTGACTGTTTCGGTGTGGAACCTCATTACTACGTGATCCAAACCTGAAAAAGGCCAGGATCTGGCCAACAAATATGCGAAAAATGCGAAAGTACGAGCCAGATGAGGGCAAATCCCAGCCCTAACCGAGACATAACCGGCGTTATCCTCTAAAATATTAATCGCAACCAGGTTTAATTGACTGTTTCGGTGTGGCACCTCATTACCACGGAATCCAAACCAGAAAAAACCCAGGATCTGCCAACAAACATGCGAAAAACGCGAAAGTATGAGCCAGATGATTGCAAATACCAGAACGAACCCGGACATAACCAGCGTTATCCTCTAAAATACTATTCGGAACCAGCTTCTATTGACCGTTTCAGTTTGGTACCACATTACTACGTGATACAAACCAGAAAAAGGCCAGGATCTGGCCAACAAGTATGCGAAAAATGCGAAGGCACGAGCCAGATGAGGGCAAATCCCAGACCTAACCGACACATAACCTGCGTTATCCTCTAAAATATGAATCGCAACCAGGTTTAATTGACTGTTTCGGTGTGGAACCTCATTACTACGGGATCCAAACCAGAAAAAACCCAGGATCTGGTCAACAAATATGGGGAAAAACGCGAATGGATGAGCCAGATGATTGCAAAAACCAGAACTAACCCAGACATAGCCAGCGTTATCCCCTAAAATACTATTCGGAACCAGCTTCTATTGACTGTTTCAGTGTGGTACCACATTACTGCGTGATACAAACCAGAAAAAGGCCAGGATCTGGCCAACAAGTATGCGAAAAATGCGAAGGTACGAGCCAGATGAGGGCAAATCCCAGACCTAACCGAGATATAACCGGCGTTATCCTCTAAAATATTAATCGAAACCAGGTTTAATTGGCAGTTTCGGTGTGGAAAGTCATTATTACGGGATCCAAACCAGAAAAAAACCCAGCATCTGGACAACAAGTATGCGAAAAAAGCGAAAGTATGAGCAAGATGATTGCAAATACCAGAACTAACCGAGAAATAACCGGATTTTTGTCCTCTAAAATATTAATCGAAACCAGGTTTAATTGACTGTTTCAGTGTGGTCTCACATTACTACGTGATCCAAACCAGAAGAAGCCCAGGATCTGGCCAACAAGTATGCGAAAAATGCGAAAGTACGAGCCAGATGAGGGCAAATCCCAGACTTAACCGAGACATAACCAGTGTTATCCTCTAAAATATTAATCGGAACCAGGATTAGGTGACTGTTTCAGTGTGGTACCACATTACTACGTGATCCAAACCAGAAAAATCCCAAGATCTTTCCAGCAAGTATGCGAAAAATGGGAAAGAATGTGCTAGATGTTGGCAAATAGCAGACCTAACCCAGGCATAACCGGTGTTCTCCACTAAAATATTAATCGGTACCAGCTTTTATTGACTGTTTCAGTGTGGTCCCACATTACTACTTGGTCCTAGCCAGAAAAAGGCCAGGATCTGGCCTACAAGTATGCGAAAAATGCGAAGGTACGAGCCAGATGAGGGCAAATACCAGACCTAACCCAGACATAAACGGCGTTATCCTCTAAAATATGAATCGCAACCAGGTTTAATTGACTCTTTCGGTGTGGAACCTCATTACTACGGGATCCAAGCCAGAAAAAAACCAGGATCTGGCCAACAACTATGCGAAGCACGCGAAAGTATGGGCCAGATGATTGCAAATACCAGACCTAACCCAGACATAACTAGCGTTATCCTCTAAAATACTATTCGGAACCAGCTTCTATTGACTGTTTCAGTGTCGTACCACACTTCTACGTGATTCAAACCAGAAAATGCCCAGGATCTGGCCAACAAGTATGCGAAAAATACGAAATCACGAGCCAGATGAGGGCAAATCCCAGACCTGACCGAGATATAACCGGCGTTATCCTCTAAAATATTAATCGAAACCAGGTTTAATTGGCTGTTTCGGTGTGGAAAGTCATTATTACGGGATCCAAACCAGAAAAAAACCCAGCATCTGGACAACAAGTATGCGAAAAAAGCGAAAGTATGAGCAAGATGATTGCAAATACCAGAACTAACCGAGAAATAACCGGAGTTATCCTCTAAAATATTAATCGAAACCAGGTTTAATTGACTGTTTCAGTGTGGTCCCACATTACTGCGTGATCCAAACCAGAAGAAGCCCAGGATCTGGCCAACAAGTATGCGAAAAATGCGAAAGTACGAGCCAGATGAGGGCAAATCCCAGAACTAACCGAGACATAACCAGCGTTATCCTCTAAAATACTGTGGAGTGTGAATGTGAGTGCGTTGGTATGTAAATGCGTGAGGTGAGTGACTGGAGTCAGCTGATCGGACCGGGAAAACAAACTAATCGATTGTCCGGTTGCGAGGACGAGTGCAGAATGCGTACAGGTTTTATCGATTGCCCGGTTGCGAAGACGAATGCAGAATGCGTGCAGGTTTTGTCTTAAGGCGTGCGTGTGTGTGTGTGTGTGTGTGAGTATGAGAGATTAGGAGAGAGTGACCGGGGAAAAAACAGAGGATTGCGAGCCATTGTGGAGTGCGGAGCGAGTGTGTGCGCTGATTTTATCCTACAATACTATTCGGAACCAGCATCTATTGACTGTTTCAGTGTGGTACCACATTACTACGTGATCCTAACAATAGAAAAACACAGGGTCTGGCCATTCAAGTATGCGAAAAATGCGAATGTACGGGCCACATAAGGGCAAATCCCAGACCTAACCGAGATATAACCGGCAGTATCCTCTAAAATATTAATCGAAACCAGCTTTTATTGACTGTTTCAGTGTGGTACCACATTACTACGTGATCCAAACCAGCAAAAAGCCTAGGATCTGGCCAACAAGTATGCAAAAATGCGAAAGTACGGGCCAGATGAGGGCAAATCCCAGACCTAACCGACAAATAACCAGCGTTATCCTCTAAAATATTAATCGCAACCAGGTTTAATTGACTGTTTCAGTGTAGTACCGCATTACTACGTGATATAAACCAGAAAAAGGTCAGGATCTTGCCAATAAGTATGCGAAAATTGCGGACATACGAGACAGATGAGGGCAAATCCCAGACCTAACCGAGAAATAACCGGAGTTATCCTCTAAAATATTAATCGAAACCAGGTTTAATTGACTGTTTCAGTGTGGTACCACATTACTACGTGATACAAACCAGAAAAAGCCCAGGATCTGGCCAACAAGTATGCGAAATAGTGCGAAAGTACGAGCCAGATGAGGGCAAATCCCAGACCTAACCGAGACATAACCGGCGTTATCCTCTAAAGTATTATTCGCAACCAGGTTTAATTTACTGTTTCAGAGTGGTCCCACATTACTACGTGATCCAAACCAGAAGAAGCCCAGGATCTGGCCAACAAGTATGCGAAAAATGCGAAAGTACGAGCCAGATGAGGGCAAATCCCAGACCTAACCGAGAGATAACCGGCGTTATCCTCTAAAATATTAATCGCAACCAGGTTTAATTGACTGTTTCGGTGTGGAACCCCATTACTACGGGATCCAAACCAGAAAAAACACAGTATCTGGCCAACAAATATGCGAAAAACGCGAAAGTATGAGCCAGATGATTGCAAATACCAGAACTAACCCAGACATAACCAGCGTTATCGCCTAAAATACTAATCGGAACCAGCTTTTATTGACTGTCTCAGTGTGGTACGACATTACTACGTGATCCTAACAATAAAAAAACCCAAGATCTGGCCATTCAAGTATGCGAAAAATGCGAAAGTACGAGCCAGATGAGGGCAAATCCCAGACCTAACCGAGACATAACCGGCGTTATCCCCTGAAATATTAATCGCAACCAGGTTTAATTGACTGTTTCAGTGTGGTCCCACATTACTACTTGGTCCATGCCAGAAAAAGGCCAGGATCTGTCCAACAAGTATGCGAAAAATGCGAAATTACGATCCAGATGAGTGAAAATCCCAGACCTAACCGAGACATAACCGGCGTTATCCTCTAAAATATTAATCGTAACCAGGTTTAATTGACTGTTTCGGTGTGGAACCTCATTACTACGGGATCCAAACCAGAAAAAACCCATGATCTGGCCAACAAGTATGCGAAAAACGCGAAAGTATGGGCCAGATGATTGTAAATACCAGAACTAACCCAGACGTAACCTGCGTCAACCTCTAAAATACTATTCGGAACCAGCTTCTATTGACTGTTTCAGTGTGGTACCACATCACTACGTGATACAAAGCAGAAAAAGGCCAGAATCTGGCCAACAAGTAAGCGAAAAATGCGAAAGTACGAGCAAAATGATGGCAAATACCAGACCTATCCCAGACATAGCCGGCGTTATCCTCTAAAATACTAATCGGAACCAGCTTCTATTGACTGTTTCAGTGTGGTACCACATTACTACGTGATCCAAACCAGCAAAAAGCCCAGGATCTGCCCAACAAGTATGAGAAAAATACGAAAGTACGAGCCAAATGAGGGCAAATACTAGACCTAACCCAGACATAACCGGCGTTATCCTCTAAAATATTAATCGCAACCAGGTTTAATTGACTGTTTCGGTGTGGTACCACATTACTACATGGTTCGAGCAAGAAAAGAACCCAGGATGTGGCCAACAAGTATGCGATATTGTGCGAAAGTACGAGCCAGATGAGGGCAAATCCCAGACCTAACCGAGACATAACCGGCGTTATCCTCTAAAATATTAATCGCAACCAGGTTTAATTGACTGTTTCGGAGTGGTCCCACATTACTACGTGATCCAAACCAGATGAAGCCCAGGATCTTGCCAACAAGTATGCGAGAAACGCGAAAGTATGAGCCAGATGATTGCAAATACCAGAACTAACCCAGACATAACCAGCGTTATCGTCTAAAATACTAATCGGAACCAGCTTTTATTGACTGTCTCAGTGTGGTACGACATTACTACGTGATCCTAACAATAAAAAAACCCAGGATCTGGCCATTAAAGTATGCGAAAAATGCGAAAGTACGGGCCAGATGAGGGCAAATCCCAGACCTAACCGAGACATAACCTGCGTTATCCTCTAAAATTTTAATCGCAACCAGGTTTAATTGACTGTTTCAGTGTGGTACCACATTACTATGTGATCCTAACAATAGAAAAACACAGGATCTGGCCATTCAAGTATGCGAAAAATGCGAAAGTACGAGCCAGATGAGGGCAAATCCCAGACGTAACCGAGACATAACCGGCGTTATCCTCTAAAATATTAATCGCAACCAGGTTTAATTGACTGCTTCAGTGTGGTACCACATTATTACGTGATCCAAACCAGAAAAAGCCCAGGATCTGGCCAACAAGTATGCGAAAAATGCGAAAGTACGAGCCAGATGAGGGCAAATCCCAGACCTAACCGAGACATAAACGGCGTTATCCTCTAAAATATTTATCGCAACCAGGTTTAATTGACTGTTTGGGTGTGGTACCGCATTACTACATGACACAAACCAGAAGAAGCCCAGGATCTGGCCCACAAGTATGCGAAAAATGCGAAAGTACGAGCCAGATGATTGCAAATACCAGAACTAACCCTGACATAACCAGCGTTATCCTCTAAAACAATAATCGGAACCAGCTTTTATTGACTGTTTCAGTGTGGTACCACATTACTACGTGGTCGAAGCCTGAAAAAGGCCTGGATCTGGCCAACAAGTATGCGAAAAATGCGAAATTACGATCCAGATGAGTGAAAATCCCAGACCTAACCGAGACATAACCGGCGTTATCCTCTAAAATATTAATCGCAACCAGGTTTAATTGACTGTTTGGGTGTGGAACCTCATTACTACGGGATCCAAACCAGAAAAAACCCATGATCTGGCCAACAAGTATGCGAAAAACGCGAAAGTATGAGCCAGATGATTGTAAATACCAGAACTAACCCAGACGTAACCTGCGTCATCCTCTAAAATACTATTCGGAACCAGCTTCTATTGACTGTGTCAGTGTGGTACCACATTACTACGTGATACAAAGCAGAAAAAGGCCAGAATCTGGCCAACAAGTAAGCGAAAAATGCGAAAGTACGAGCAAAATGAGGGCAAATACCAGACCTATCCCAGACATAGCCGGCGTTAACCTCTAAAATATTAATCGGAACCAGGTTGATTTGACTGTTGCAGTGTGGTACCACATTACTACGTGGTCCAAGCATGAAAAAGGCCAGGATCTGGCCAACAAGTATGCGAAAAAAGCGAAAGTATGAGCAAGATGATTGCAAATACCAGAACTAACCCAGACATAACCAGCGTTATCCTCTAAAACACTAATCGGAACCAGCTTTTATTGACTGTTCCAGTGTGGTACCACATTACTACGTGATCCAAACCAGCAAAAAGCCTAGGATCTGGCCAACAAGTATGCAAAAATGCGAAAGTACGGGCCAGATGAGGGCAAATCCCAGACCTAACCGACAAATAACCAGCGTTATCCTCTAAAATATTAATCGCAACCAGGTTTAATTGACTGTTTCAGTGTAGTACCGCATTACTACGTGATATAAACCAGAAAAAGGCCAGGATCTTGCCAATAAGTATGCGAAAATTGCGGACATACGAGACAGATGAGGGCAAATCCCAGACTTAACCGAGAAATAACCGGAGTTATCCTCTAAAATATTAATCGAAACCAGGTTTAATTGACTGTTTCAGTGTGGTCCCACATTACTACTTGGTCCATGCCAGAAAAAGGCCAGGATCTGGCCAACAAGTATGCGAAAAATGCGAAATTACGATCCAGATGAGTGAAAATCCCAGACCTAACCGAGACATAACCGGCGTTATCCTCTAAAATATTAATCGTAACCAGGTTTAATTGACTGTTTCGGTGTGGAACCTCATTACTACGGGATCCAAACCAGAAAAAACCCATGATCTGGCCAACAAGTATGCGAAAAACGCGAAAGTATGGGCCAGATGATTGTAAATACCAGAACTAACCCAGACGTAACCTGCGTCAACCTCTAAAATACTATTCGGAACCAGCTTCTATTGACTGTTTCAGTGTGGTACCACATTACTACGTGATACAAAGCAGAAAAAGGCCAGAATCTGGCCAACAAGTAAGCGAGAAATGCGAAAGTACGAGCAAAATGATGGCAAATACCAGACCTATCCCAGACATAGCCGGCGTTATCCTCTAAAATACTAATCGGAACCAGCTTCTATTGACTGTTTCAGTGTGGTACCACATTACTACGTGATCCAAACCAGCAAAAAGCCCAGGATCTGCCCAACAAGTATGAGAAAAATACGAAAGTACGAGCCAAATGAGGGCAAATACTAGACCTAACCCAGACATAACCGGCGTTATCCTCTAAAATATTAATCGCAACCAGGTTTAATTGACTGTTTCGGTGTGGTACCACATTACTACATGGTTCGAGCAAGAAAAGAACCCAGGATGTGGCCAACAAGTATGCGAAATTATGCGAAAGTACGAGCCAGATGAGGGCAAATCCCAGACCTAACCGAGACATAACCGGGCGTTATCCTCTAAAATATTAATCGCAACCAGGTTTAATTGACTGTTTCGGAGTGGTCCCACATTACTACGTGATCCAAACCAGATGAAGCCCAGGATCTTGCCAACAAGTATGCGAGAAACGCGAAAGTATGAGCCAGATGATTGCAAATACCAGAACTAACCCAGACATAACCAGCGTTATCGTCTAAAATACTAATCGGAACCAGCTTTTATTGACTGTCTCAGTGTGGTACGACATTACTACGTGGTCCTGACAATAAAAAAACCCAGGATCTGGCCATTAAAGTATGCGAAAAATGCGAAAGTACGGGCCAGATGAGGGCAAATCCCAGACCTAACCGAGACATAACCTGCGTTATCCTCTAAAATTTTAATCGCAACCAGGTTTAATTGACTGTTTCAGTGTGGTACCACATTACTATGTGATCCTAACAATAGAAAAACACAGGATCTGGCCATTCAAGTATGCGAAAAATGCGAAAGTACGAGCCAGATGAGGGCAAATCCCAGACGTAACCGAGACATAACCGGCGTTATCCTCTAAAATATTAATCGCAACCAGGTTTAATTGACTGCTTCAGTGTGGTACCACATTATTACGTGATCCAAACCAGAAAAAGCCCAGGATCTGGCCAACAAGTATGCGAAAAATGCGAAAGTACGAGCCAGATGAGGGCAAATCCCAGACCTAACCGAGACATAAACGGCGTTATCCTCTAAAATATTTATCGCAACCAGGTTTAATTGACTGTTTGGGTGTGGTACCGCATTACTACGTGACACAAACCAGAAGAAGCCCAGGATCTGGCCCACAAGTATGCGAAAAATGCGAAAGTACGAGCCAGATGATTGCAAATACCAGAACTAACCCTGACATAACCAGCGTTATCCTCTAAAACAATAATCGGAACCAGCTTTTATTGACTGTTTCAGTGTGGTACCACATTACTACGTGGTCGAAGCCTGAAAAAGGCCTGGATCTGGCCAACAAGTATGCGAAAAATGCGAAATTACGATCCAGATGAGTGAAAATCCCAGACCTAACCGAGACATAACCGGCGTTATCCTCTAAAATATTAATCGCAACCAGGTTTAATTGACTGTTTGGGTGTGGAACCTCATTACTACGGGATCCAAACCAGAAAAAACCCATGATCTGGCCAACAAGTATGCGAAAAACGCGAAAGTATGAGCCAGATGATTGTAAATACCAGAACTAACCCAGACGTAACCTGCGTCATCCTCTAAAATACTATTCGGAACCAGCTTCTATTGACTGTGTCAGTGTGGTACCACATTACTACGTGATACAAAGCAGAAAAAGGCCAGAATCTGGCCAACAAGTAAGCGAAAAATGCGAAAGTACGAGCAAAATGAGGGCAAATACCAGACCTATCCCAGACATAGCCGGCGTTATCCTCTAAAATATTAATCGGAACCAGGTTGATTTGACTGTTGCAGTGTGGTACCACATTACTACGTGGTCCAAGCATGAAAAAGGCCAGGATCTGGCCAACAAGTATGCGAAAAAAGCGAAAGTATGAGCAAGATGATTGCAAATACCAGAACTAACCCAGACATAACCAGCGTTATCCTCTAAAACACTAATCGGAACCAGCTTTTATTGACTGTTCCAGTGTGGTACCACATTACTACGTGATCCAAACCAGCAAAAAGCCTAGGATCTGACCAACAAGTATGCAAAAATGCGAAAGTACGGGCCAGATGAGGGCAAATCCCAGACCTAACCGACAAATAACCAGCGTTATCCTCTAAAATATTAATCGCAACCAGGTTTAATTGACTGTTTCAGTGTAGTACCGCATTACTACGTGATATAAACCAGAAAAAGGCCAGGATCTTGCCAATAAGTATGCGAAAATTGCGGACATACGAGACAGATGAGGGCAAATCTCAGACTTAACCGAGAAATAACCGGAGTTATCCTCTAAAATATTTATCGAAACCAGGTTTAATTGACTGTTTCAGTGTGGTCCCACATTACTATGTGGTCCAAACCAGAAGAAGCCCAGGATCTGGCCAACAAGTATGCGAAAAATGCGAAAGTACGAGCCAGATGAGGGCAAATCCCAGAACTAACCGAGATATAACCAGCGTTATCCTCTAAAATACTATTCGGAACCAGCTTCTATTGACTGTTTCCGTGTGATACCACATTACTACGTGATACAAACCAGAAAAAGCCCAGGATCTGGCCAACAAGTACGCGAAATAGTGCGAAAGTACGAGCCAGATGAGGGCCAATCCCAGACCTAACCGAGACATAACCGGCGTTATCCTCTAAAGTATTATTCGCAACCAGGTTTAATTTACTGTTTCAGAGTGGTCCCACATTACTACGTGATCCAAACCAGAAGAAGCCCAGGATCTGGCCAACCAGTATGCGAAAAATGCGAAAGTACGAGCCAGATGAGGGCAAATCCCAGACCTAACCGAGAGATAACCGGCGTTATCCTCTAAAATATTAATCGCAACCAGGTTTAATTGACTGTTTCGGCGTTGAACCCCATTACTACGGGATCCAAACCAGAAAAAAGACAGTATCTGGCCAACAAATATGCGAAAAACGCGAAAGTATGAGCCAGTTGATTGCAAATACCAGAACTAACCCAGACATAGCCAGCGTTATCCTCTAAAATACTATTCGGAACCAGCTTCTATTGACTGTTTCAGAGTCGTACCACATTACTACGTGATACAAACCAGAAAAAGCCCAGGATCTGGCCAACAAGTATGCGAAATAGTGCGAAAGTACGAGCCAGATGAGGGCAAATCCCAGACCTAACCGAGACATAACCGGCGTTATCCTCTAAAATATTAATCGCAACCAGGTTTAATTGACTGTTTCGGAGTGGTCCCACATAACTACGTGATCCAAACCAGATGAAGCCCAGGATCTTGCCAACAAGTATGCGAGAAACGCGAAAGTATGAGCCAGATGATTGCAAATACCAGAACTAACCCAGACATAACCAGCGTTATCGTCTAAAATACTAATCGGAACCAGCTTTTATTGACTGTCTCAGTGTGGTACCACATTACTACGTGATCCTAACAATAGAAAAACACAGGGTCTGGCCATTCGAGTATGCGAAAAATGCGAAAGTACGGGCCAGATAAGGGCAAATCCCAGACCTAACCGAGATATAACCCGCAGTATCCTCTAAAATATTAATCGAAACCAGGTTTAATTGACCGTTTCGGTGTGGAATGTCATTATTACGGGATCCAAACCAGAAAAACCCAGGATCTGGCCAAGAAGTATGCGAAAAATGCGAAAGTACGAGCCAGATGAGGGCAAATCCCAGACCTAACCGAGACATAACCGGCGCTATCCTCTAAAATATTAATCGCAACCAGGTTTAATTGACTGTTTCAGTGTGGTCCCGCATTACTACTTGGTCCAAGCCAGAAAAAGGCCAAGATCTGGCCAACAGGTATGCGAAAAATGCGAAGGTACGAGCCAGATGAGGGCAAATCCCAGACCTAACCGAGACATAACCAGCGTTATCCTCTAAAATATTAATCTGAACCAGGTTTAATTGACGGTTTCGGTGTGGAACGTCATTATTACGGGATCCAAACCAGAAAAAAACCAGCATCTGGCCAACAAGTATGCGAAAAAAGCGAAAGTATGAGCAAGATGATTGCAAATTCCAGAACTAACCCAGGCATAACCAGCGTTATCCTCTAAAACACTAATCGGAACCAGCTTTTATTGACTGTTTCAGTGTGGTACCACATTACTACGTGATCCAAACCAGCAAAAAGCGTAGGATCTGGCCAACAAGTATGCAAAAATGCGAAAGTACGGGCCAGATGAGGGCAAATCCCAGACCTAACCGAGACATAACCAGCGTTATCCTCTAAAATATTAATCTGAACCACGTTTAATTGACGGTTTCGGTGTGGAACGTCATTATTACGGGATCCAAACCAGAAAGAACCCAGCATCTGGCCAACAAGTATGCGAAAAAAGCGAAAGTATGATCAAGATGATTGCAAATACCAGAACTAACCCAGACATAACCAGCGTTATCCTCTAAAACACTAATCGGAACCAGCTTTTATTGACTGTTTCAGTGTGGTACCACATTACTACGTGATCCAAACCAGCAAAAAGCGTAGGATCTGGCCAACAAATATGCGAAAAACGCGAAAGTATGAGCCAGATGACGGCAAATCCCAGACCTAACCGACAAATAACCAGCGTTATCCTCTAAAATATTAATCGCAACCAGGTTTAATTGACTGTTTCAGTGTAGTACCGCATTACTACGTGATATAAACCAGAAAAAGGCCAGGATCTTGCCAATAAGTATGCGAAAATTGCGGACATACGAGACAGATGAGGGCAAATCCCAGACCTAACCGAGACATAACCGGCGTTATCCTCTAAAGTATTATTCGCAACCAGGTTTAATTGACTGTTTCAGTGTGGTACCACATTACTACGTGATACAAACCAGAAAAAGCCCAGGATCTGGCCAACAAGTATGCGAAATAGTGCGAAAGTACGAGCCAGATGAGGGCAAATCCCAGACCTAATCGAGACATAACCAGCGTTATCCTCTAAAATATTAATCGCAACCAGGTTTAATTGACTGTTTCAGTGTGGTACCACATTATTACGTGATCCAAACCAGAAAAAGCCCAGGATCTGGCCAACAAGTATGCGAAAAAGGCGAAAGTACGAGCCAGATGAGGGCAAATCCCTGACCTAACCGAGACATAAACGGCGTTATCCTCTAAAATATTTATCGCAACCATGTTTAGTTGACTGTTTGGGTGTGTAACCTCATTACTTCGGGATCCAAACCAGAAAGAACCCAGGATCTGGCCAACAAATATGCGAAAAACGCGAAAGTATGAGCCAGATGACGGCAAATCCCAGACCTAACCGAGACATAACCGGCGTTATCCTCTAAAATATTTATCGCAACCAGGTTTAATTGACTGTTTGGGTGTGGTACCGCATTACTACGTGACACAAACCAGAAGAAGCCCAGGATCTGGCCCACAAGTATGCGAAAAATGCGAAAGTACGAGCCAGATGATTGCAAATACCAGAACTAACCCAGACATAACCAGCGTTATCCTCTAAAACACTAATCGGAACCAGCTTTTATTGACTGTTTCAGTGTGGTGCCGCATTACTACGTGGTCCAAGCCTGAAAAAGGCCTGGATCTGGCCAACAAGTATGCGAAAAATGCGAAATTACGATCCAGATGATTGCAAATACCAGAACTAACCCAGACATAACCAGCGTTATCCTCTAAAACACTAATCGGAACCAGCTTTTATTGACTGTTTCAGTGTGGTACCACATTACTACGTGATCCAAACCAGCAAAAAGCGTAGGATCTGGCCAACAAGTATGCAAAAATGCGAAAGTACGGGCCAGATGAGGGCAAATCCCAGACCTAACCGACAAATAACCAGCGTTATCCTCTAAAATATTA
Organism: Colletes latitarsis; assembly: GCF_051014445.1. NCBI lineage: Eukaryota > Metazoa > Arthropoda > Insecta > Hymenoptera > Colletidae > Colletes > Colletes latitarsis. The sequence continues at coordinate 8,562,973 of NC_135137.1, forward strand.
ATCGCAAACAGGTTTAATTGACTGTTTCAGTGTAGTACTGCATTACTACGTGATATAAACCAGAAAAAGGCCAGGATCTTGCCAATAATTATGCGAAAATTGCGGACATTCGAGACAGATGAGGGCAAATCCCAGACCTAACCGAGAAATAACCGGAGTTATCCTCTAAAATATTAATCGAAACCAGGTTCAATTGACTGTTTCAGTGTGGTCCCACATTACTACGTGATCCAAACCAGAAGAAGCCCAGGATCTGGCCAACAAGTATGCGAAAAATGCAAAAGTACGAGCCAGATGAGGGCAAATCCCAGAACTAACCGAGACATAACCAGCGTTATCCTCTAAAATACTATTCGGAACCAGCTTCTATTGACTGTTTCAGTGTGGTACCACATTACTACGTGATACAAACCAGAAAAAACCCAGGATCTGGCCAACAAGTATGCGAAATAGTGCGAAAGAACGAGCCAGATGAGGGCAAATCCCAGACCTAACCGAGACATAACCGGCGTTATCCTCTAAAGTATTATTCGCAACCAGGTTTAATTGACTGTTTCAGTGTGGTACCACATTACTACGTGATACAAACCAGAAAAAGCCCAGGATCTGGCCAACAAGTATGCGAAATAGTGCGAAAGTACGAGCCAGATGAGGGCAAATCCCAGATCTAACCGAGACATAACCAGCGTTATCCTCTAAAATATTAATCGCAACCAGGTTTAATTGACTGTTTCAGAGTGGTACCACATTATTACGTGATCCAAACCAGAAAAAGCCCAGGATCTGGCCAACAAGTATGCGAAAAATGCGAAAGTACGAGCCAGATGAGGGCAAATCCCAGACCTAACCGAGACATAAACGGCGTTATCCTCTAAAATATTTATCGTAACCAGGTTTAATTGACTGTTTGGGTGTGGAACCTCATTACTTCGGGATCCAAACCAGAAAAAACCCAGGATCTGGCCAACAAATATGCGAAAAACGCGAAAGTACGAGCCAGATGATTGCAAATACCAGAACTAACCCAGACATAACCAGCGTTATCCTCTAAAACACTAATCGGAACCAGCTTTTATTGGCTGTTTCAGTGTGGTACCACATTACTACGTGGTCCAAGCCTGAAAAAGGCCTGGATCTGGCCAACAAGTATGCGAAAAATGCGAAATTACGATCCAGATGAGTGAAAATCCCAGACCTAACCGAGACATAACCGGCGTTATCCTCTAAAATATTTATCGCAACCAGGTTTAATTGACTGTTTCGGTGTGGAACCTCATTACTACGGGATCCAAACCAGAAAAAATCCATGATCTGGCCAACAAGTACGCGAAAAACGCGAAAGTATGAGCCAGATGATTGTAAATACCAGAACTAACCCAGACGTAACCTGCGTCATCCTAAAATACTATTCGGAACCAGCTTCTATTGACTGTTTCAGTGTGGTACCACATTACTACGTGATACAAAGCAGAAAAAGGCCAGAATCTGGCCAACAAGTAAGCGAAAAATGCGAAAGTACGAGCAAAATGAGGGCAAATACCAGACCTATCCCAGACATAGCCGGCGTTATCCTCTAAAATATTAATCGGAACCAGGTTGATTTGACTGTTGCAGTGTGGTACCACATTACTACGTGGTCCAAACCTGAAAAAGGCCAGGATCTGGCCAACAAGTATGCGAAAAATGCGAAGGTACGGGCCAGATGAGGGCAAATCCCAGACCTAACCGAGACATAACCAGCGTTATCCTCTAAAATATTAATCGGAACCAGGTTTAATTGACGGTTTCGGTGTGGAACGTCATTATTACGGGATCCAAACCAGAAAAAAACCCAGCATCTGGCCAACAAGTATGCGAAAATTGCGGACATACGAGACAGATGAGGGCAAATCCCAGACCTAACCGAGAAATAACCGGAGTTATCCTCTAAAATATTAATCGAAACCAGGTTTAATTGACTGTTTCAGTGTGGTCCCACATTACTACGTGATCCAAACCAGAAGAAGCCCAGGATCTGGCCAACAAGTATGCGAAAAATGCGAAAGTACGAGCCAGATGAGGGCAAATCCCAGAACTAACCGAGACATAACCAGCGTTATCCCCTAAAATACTATTCGGAACCAGCTTCTATTTACTGTTTCAGTGTGGTACCACATTACTACGTGATACAAACCAGAAGAAGCCCAGGATCTGGCCAACAAGTACGCGAAATAGTGCGAAAGTACGAGCCAGATGAGGGCCAATCCCAGACCTAACCGAGAGATAACCGGCGTTATCCTCTAAAATATTAATCGCAACCAGGTTTAATTGACTGTTTCGGCGTGGAACCCCATTACTACGGGATCCAAACCAGAAGAAGCCCAGGATCTGGCCAACAAGTATGCGAAAAATGCGAAAGTACGAGCCAGATGAGGGCAAATCCCAGACCTAACCGAGACATAACCGGCGTTATCCTCTAAAATATTAATCGCAACCAGGTTTAATTGACTGTTTCGGTGTGGTCCCACATTACAACTTGCTCCAAGCCAGAAAAAGGCCAGGATCTGGCCAACAGGTATGCGAAAAATGCGAAGGTACGAGCCAGATGAGGGCAAATCCCAGACCTAACCGAGATATAACCGGCAATATCCTCTAAAATATTAATCGGAACCAAGTTTAATTGATGGTTTCGGTGTGGAACGTCATTATTACGGGATCCAAACCAGAAAAAACCCAGCATCTGGCCAACAAGTATGCGAAAAAAGCGAAAGTATGAGCAAGATGATTACAAATACCAGAACTAACCCAGACATAACCAGCGTTATCCTCTAAAACACTAATCGGAACCAGCTTTTATTGACTGTTTCAGTGTGGTACCACATTACTACGTGATCCAAACCAGCAAAAAGCGTAGGATCTGGCCAACAAGTATGCAAAAATTGCGGACATACGAGACAGATGAGGGCAAATCCCAGACCTAACCGAGAAATAACCGGAGTTATCCTCTAAAATATTAATCGAAACCAGGTTTAATTGACTGTTTCAGTGTGGTCCCACATTACTACGTGATCCAAATCAGAAGAAGCCCAGGATCTGGCCAACAAGTATGCGAAAAATGCGAAAGTACGAGCCAGATGAGGGCAAATCCCAGAACTAACCGAGACATAACCAGCGTTATCCTGTAAAATACTATTCGGAACCAGCTTCTATTGACTGTTTCAGTGTGGTACCACATTACTACGTGATACAAACCAGAAGAAGCCCAGGATCTGGCCAACAAGTATGCGAAATAGTGCGAAAGTACGAGCCAGATGAGGGCCAATCCCAGACCTAACCGAGAGATAACCGGCGTTATCCTCTAAAATATTAATCGCAACCAGGTTTAATTGACTGTTTCGGCGTGGAACCCCATTACTACGGGATCCAAACCAGAAAAAACACAGTATCTGGCCAACAAATATGCGAAAAACGCGAAAGTATGAGCCAGATGATTGCAAACACCAGAACTAACCCAGACATAGCCAGCGTTATCCTCTAAAATACTATTCGGAACCAGCTTCTATTGACTGTTTCAGAGTGGTACAACATTACTACGTGATACAAACCAGAAAAAGCCCAGGATCTGGCCAACAAGTATGCGAAATAGTGCGAAAGTACGAGCCAGATGAGGGCAAATCCCAGACCTAACCGAGACATAACCGGCGTTATCCTCTAAAATATTAATCGCAACCAGGTTTAATTGACTGTTGCAGGGTGGTACCACATTACTACGTGGTCCAAACCTGAAAAAGGCCAGGATCTGGCCAACAAGTATGCGAAAAATGCGAAGGTACGGGCCAGATGAGGGCAAATCCCAGACCTAACCGAGACATAACCAGCGTTATCCTCTAAAATATTAATCGGAACCAGGTTTAATTGACGGTTTCGGTGTGGAACGTCATTATTACGGGATCCAAACCAGAAAAAAACCCAGCATCTGGCCAACAAGTATGCGAAAATTGCGGACATACGAGACAGATGAGGGCAAATCCCAGACCTAACCGAGAAATAACCGGAGTTATCCTCTAAAATATTAATCGAAACCAGGTTTAATTGACTGTTTCAGTGTGGTCCCACATTACTACGTGATCCAAACCAGAAGAAGCCCAGGATCTGGCCAACAAGTATGCGAAAAATGCGAAAGTACGAGCCAGATGAGGGCAAATCCCAGAACTAACCGAGACATAACCAGCGTTATCCTCTAAAATACTATTCGGAACCAGCTTCTATTTACTGTTTCAGTGTGGTACCACATTACTACGTGATACAATCCAGAAGAAGCCCAGGATCTGGCCAACAAGTACGCGAAATAGTGCGAAAGTACGAGCCAGATGAGGGCCAATCCCAGACCTAACCGAGAGATAACCGGCGTTATCCTCTAAAATATTAATCGCAACCAGGTTTAATTGACTGTTTCGGCGTGGAACCCCATTACTACGGGATCCAAACCAGAAGAAGCCCAGGATCTGGCCAACAAGTATGCGAAAAATGCGAAAGTACGAGCCAGATGAGGGCAAATCCCAGACCTAACCGAGACATAACCGGCGTTATCCTCTAAAATATTAATCGCAACCAGGTTTAATTGACTGTTTCGGTGTGGTCCCACATTACAACTTGCTCCAAGCCAGAAAAAGGCCAGGATCTGGCCAACAGGTATGCGAAAAATGCGAAGGTACGAGCCAGATGAGGGCAAATCCCAGACCTAACCGAGATATAACCGGCAATATCCTCTAAAATATTAATCGGAACCAAGTTTAATTGATGGTTTCGGTGTGGAACGTCATTATTACGGGATCCAAACCAGAAAAAACCCAGCATCTGGCCAACAAGTATGCGAAAAAAGCGAAAGTATGAGCAAGATGATTGCAAATACCAGAACTAACCCAGACATAACCAGCGTTATCCTCTAAAACACTAATCGGAACCAGCTTTTATTGACTGTTTCAGTGTGGTACCACATTACTACGTGATCCAAACCAGCAAAAAGCGTAGGATCTGGCCAACAAGTATGCAAAAATTGCGGACATACGAGACAGATGAGGGCAAATCCCAGACCTAACCGAGAAATAACCGGAGTTATCCTCTAAAATATTAATCGAAACCAGGTTTAATTGACTGTTTCAGTGTGGTCCCACATTACTACGTGATCCAAATCAGAAGAAGCCCAGGATCTGGCCAACAAGTATGCGAAAAATGCGAAAGTACGAGCCAGATGAGGGCAAATCCCAGAACTAACCGAGACATAACCAGCGTTATCCTGTAAAATACTATTCGGAACCAGCTTCTATTGACTGTTTCAGTGTGGTACCACATTACTACGTGATACAAACCAGAAGAAGCCCAGGATCTGGCCAACAAGTATGCGAAATAGTGCGAAAGTACGAGCCAGATGAGGGCCAATCCCAGACCTAACCGAGAGATAACCGGCGTTATCCTCTAAAATATTAATCGCAACCAGGTTTAATTGACTGTTTCGGCGTGGAACCCCATTACTACGGGATCCAAACCAGAAAAAACACAGTATCTGGCCAACAAATATGCGAAAAACGCGAAAGTATGAGCCAGATGATTGCAAACACCAGAACTAACCCAGACATAGCCAGCGTTATCCTCTAAAATACTATTCGGAACCAGCTTCTATTGACTGTTTCAGAGTGGTACAACATTACTACGTGATACAAACCAGAAAAAGCCCAGGATCTGGCCAACGAGTATGCGAAATAGTGCGAAAGTACGAGCCAGATGAGGGCAAATCCCAGACCTAACCGAGACATAACCGGCGTTATCCTCTAAAATATTAATCGCAACCAGGTTTAATTGACTGTTTCGGTGTGGTCCCACATTACTACGTGATACAAACCAGAAGAAGCCCAGGATCTGGCCAACAAGTATGCGAAATAGTGCGAAAGTACGAGCCAGATGAGGGCCAATCCCAGACCTAACCGAGAGATAACCGGCGTTATCCTCTAAAATATTAATCGCAACCAGGTTTAATTGACTGTTTCGGCGTGGAACCCCATTACTACGGGATCCAAACCAGAAAAAACACAGTATCTGGCCAACAAATATGCGAAAAACGCGAAAGTATGAGCCAGATGATTGCAAACACCAGAACTAACCCAGACATAGCCAGCGTTATCCTCTAAAATACTATTCGGAACCAGCTTCTATTGACTGTTTCAGAGTGGTACAACATTACTACGTGATACAAACCAGAAAAAGCCCAGGATCTGGCCAACAAGTATGCGAAATAGTGCGAAAGTACGAGCCAGATGAGGGCAAATCCCAGACCTAACCGAGACATAACCGGCGTTATCCTCTAAAATATTAATCGCAACCAGGTTTAATTGACTGTTTCGGTGTGGTCCCACATTACTACTTGCTCCAAGCCAGAAAAAGGCCAGGATCTGGCCAACAGGTATGCGAAAAATGCGAAGGTACGAGCCAGATGAGGGCAAATCCCAGACCTAACCGAGATATAACCGGCAATATCCTCTAAAATATTAATCGGAACCAGGTTTAATTGACGGTTTCGGTGTGGAACGTCATTATTACGGGATCCAAACCAGAAAAAACCCAGCATCTGGCCAACAAGTATGCGAAAAAAGCGAAAGTATGAGCAAGATGATTGCAAATACCAGAACTAACCCAGACATAACCAGCGTTATCCTCTAAAACACTAATGGGAACCAGCTTTTATTGACTGTTTCAGTGTGGTACCACATTACTACGTGATCCAAACCAGCAAAAAGCGTAGGATCTGGCCAACAAGTATGCAAAAATGCGAAAGTACGGGCCAGATGAGGGCAAATCCCAGACCTAACCGACAAATAACCAGCGTTATCCTCTAAAATATTAACCGCAAACAGGTTTAGTTGACTGTTTCAGTGTAGTACCGCATTACTACGTGATATAAACCAGAAAAAGGCCAGGATCTTGCCAATAAGTATGCGAAAATTGCGGACATACGAGACAGATGAGGGCAAATCCCAGACCTAACCGAGAACTAACCGGAGTTATCCTCTAAAATATTAATCGAAACCAGGTTTAATTGACTGTTTCAGTGTGGTCCCACATTACTACGTGATCTCAACCAGAAGAAGCCCAGGATCTGGCCAACAAGTATGCGAAAAATGCATAAGTACGAGCCAGATGAGGGCAAATCCCAGAACTAACCGAGACATAACCAGCGTTATCCTCTAAAATACTATTCGGAACCAGCTTCTATTGACTGTTTCAGTGTGGTACCACATTACTACGTGATACAAACCAGAAAAAGCTCAGGATCTGGCCAACAAGTATGCGAAATAGTGCGAAAGTACGAGCCAGATGAGGGCAAATCCCAGACCTAACCGAGACATAACCGGCGTTATCCTCTAAAGTATTATTCGCAACCAGGTTTAATTAAATGTTTCAGAGTGGTCCCACATTACTACGTGATCCAAACCAGAAGAAGCCCAGGATCTGGCCAACAAGTATGCGAAAAATGCGAAAGTACGAGCCAGATGAGGGCAAATCCCAGACCTAACCGAGAGATAACCGGCGTTATACTCTAAAATATTAATCGCAACCAGGTTTAATTGACTGTTTCGGTGTGGACCCCCATTACTACGGGATCCAAACCGGAAAAAACACAGTATCTGGCCAACAAATATGCGAAAAACGCGAAAGTATGAGCCAGATGATTGCAAATACCAGAACTAACCCAGACATAGCCAGCGTTTTCCTCTAAAATACTATTCGGAACCAGCTTCTATTGACTGTTTCAGAGTAGTACCACATTACTACGTGATACAAACCAGAAAAAGCCCAGGATCTGGCCAACAAGTATGCGAAATAGTGCGAAACTACGAGCCAGATGAGGGCAAATCCCAGACCTAACCGAGACATAACCGGCGTTATCCTCTAGAATATTAAGCGCAACCAGGTTTAATTGACTGTTTCGGAGTGGTCCCACATTACTACGTGATCCAAACCAGATGAAGCCCAGGATCTTGCCAACAAGTATGCGAGAAACGCGAAAGTATGAGCCAGATGATTGCAAATACCAGAACTAACCCAGACATAACCAGCGTTATCGTCTAAAATACTAATCGGAACCAGGTTTTATTGACTGTCTCAGTGTGGTACGACATTACTACGTGATCCTAACAATGAAAAAACCCAGGATCTGGCCATTAAAGTATGCGAAAAATGCGAAAGTACGGGCCAGATGAGGGCAAATCCCAGACCTAACCGAGACATAACCTGCGTTATCCCCTAAAATTTTAATCGCAACCAGGTTTAATTGACTGTTTCAGTGTAGTACCACATTACTATGTGATCCTAACAATAGAAAAACACAGGATCTGGCCATTCAAGTATGCGAAAAATGCGAAAGTACGAGCAAAATGAGGGCAAATACCAGACCTATCCCAGACATAGCCGGCGCTATCCTCTAAAATATTAATCGGAACCAGGTTGATTTGACTGTTGCAGTGTGGTACCACATTACTACGTGGTCCAAGCCTGAAAAAGGCCAGGATCTGGCCAACAAGTAATGCGAAAAATGCGAAATTACGATCCAGATAAGTGAAAATCCCAGACCTAACCGAGACATAACCGGCGTTATCCTCTAAAATATTAATCGCAAACAGGTTTAATTGACTGTTTCGGTGTGGAACCCCATTACTACGGGATCCAAACCAGAAAAAACACAGGATCTGGCCAACAAATATGCGAAAAACGCGAAAGTATGAGCCAGATGATAGCAAATACCAGAACAAACCCAGACATAGCCAGCGTTATCCTCTAAAATACTAGTCGGCACCAGCTTCTATTGACTGTTTCAGTGTGGTACCACATTACTACGTGATACAAACCAGAAAAAGCCCAGGATCTGGCTAACAAGTATGCGAAAAATGCGAAATTACGATCCAGATGAGTGAAAATCCCACACCTAACCGAGACATAACCGGCGTTATCCTCTAAAATATTAATCGCAACCAGGTTTAATTGACTGTTTCGGTGTGGTACCACATTACTACGTGGTCCGAGCCAGAAAAAGGCCAGGATCTGGCCAACAAGTATGCGAAGAATGCGAAGGTACGAGCCAGATGAGGGCAAATCCCTGACCTAACCGAGATATAACCGGCGTTATCCTCTAAAATATTAATCGCAACCAGGTTTAATTGACTGTTTCGGTGTGGTACCACATTACTACGTGGTCCGAGCCAGAAAAAGGCCAGGATCTGGCCAACAAGTATGCGAAGAATGCGAAGGTACGAGCCAGATGAGGGCAAATCCCTGACCTAACCGAGATATAACCGGCGTTATCCTCTAAAATATTAATCGAAACCAGGTTTAATTGGCTGTTTCGGTGTGGAACGTCATTATTATGGGTTCCAAACCACAAAAAACCCAGCATCTGGCCAACAAGTATGCGAAAAACGCGAAAGTATGAGCCAGATGATTGCAAATACCAGAACTAACCCAGACATAACCAGCGATATCGTCTAAAATACTAATCGGAACCAGCTTTTATTGACTGTCTCAGTGTGGTACCACATTACTACGTGATCCTAACAATAGAAAAACCCAGGATCTGGCCATTCAAGTATGCGAAAAATGCGAAAGTACGGGCCAGATGGGGGCAAATACCAGACCTAACCGAGACATAGCCTGCGTTATCATCTAAAATACTAATCGGAACCATCTTCTATTGACTGCTTCAGTGTGGTACCACATTACTACGTGGTCCAAGCCTGAAAGAGGCCAGGATCTGGCCAACAAGTAATGCGAAAAATGCGAAATTACGATCCCGATGAGTGAAAACCCAGACCTAACCGAGACATAACCGGCGTTATCCTCTAAAATATTAATCGCAACCAGGTTTAATTGACTGTTTCAGTGTGGTCCCACATTACTACTTGGTCCAAGCCAGAAAAAGGCCAGGACCTGGCCAACAAGTATGCGAAAAATGCGAAATTACGTCCAGATTAGTGAAAATCCCAGACCTAACCGAGACATAACCGGCGTTATCCTCCAAAATATTAATCGCAACCAGGTTTAATTGACTGTTTCAGTGTGGTACCACATTACTACGTGATCCTAACAATAGAAAAACCCAGGATCTGGCCACTCAAGTATGCGAAAAATGCGAAAGTACGGGCCAGATGTGGGCAAATCCCAGACCTAACCGAGACATAACCGGCGTTATCCTCTAAAATATTAATCGCAACCAGGTTTAATTGACTGTTTCAGTGTGGTCCCACATTACTACTTGGTCCAAGCCAGAAAAAGGCCAGGATCTGGCCAACAAGTATGCGAAAAACGCGAAAGTATGAGCCAGATGATAGCAAATACCAGAACAAACCCAGACATAGCCAGCGTTATCCTCTAAAATACTAGTCGGAACCAGCTTCTATTGACTGTTTATGTGTGGTACCACATTACTACGTGATACAAACGAGAAGAAGCCCAGGATCTGCACAACAAGTATGAGAAAAATACGAAAGTACGAGCCAAATGAGGGCAATTCCCAGAGCTAACCGAGACATAACCTGCGTTATCCTCTAAAATAATAATCGGAACCAGCCTTCATTGACTGTTTCAGTGTGGTACCACATTACTGCGTGATCCAAACCAGAAAAAGCCCAGGATCTGGCCAACAGGTATGCGAAAAATGCGAAAGTATGTGCTAGATGATGGCAAATAAAAGACCTAACCCAGACATAACCAGCGTTCACCTCTAAAATATTAATCGGAACCAGCTTTTATTGAATGTTTCATTGTGGTACCACATTACTACGTGATCCAAACCAGAAAAAGCCCAGGATCTGGCCAACAGGTATGCGAAAAATGCGGAAGTACGAGCCAGATGAGGGCAAATACCAGACCTAACTCAGACCTAACCGGCGTTATCCTCTAAAATATTGAAAGAATCCAGGTTGAATTGACTATCTCAGTGCGGCACCACATTAATACGTCATCCTAACCAGAAAAAAGCCCAGTAGCTGCCCAACAAGTATGAGAAAAATACGAAAGTACGATCCAAATGAGGGCATTTCCCAGAGCTAACCGAGACATAACCTGCGTTATCCTCTAAAATACTAATCGGAACCAGCTTTTATTGACTGTTTCAGTGTGGCACCACATTACTACGTGATCCAAACCAGCAAAAAGCCTAGGATCTGGCCAACAAGTGTACGAAAAATGCGAAGGTACGGGCCAGATGAGGGCAAATCCCAGACCTAACCGAGTCATAGCCTGCGTTATCATCTAAAATACTAATCGGAACCAGCTTCTATTGACTGTTTCAGTGTGGTACCATATTATTACGTGATCCAAACCAGAAAAAGCCCAGGATCTGCCCAACAAGTATGAGAAAAATACGAAAGTACGAGCCAAATGAGGGCAAATACTAGACCTAACCCAGACATAACCGGCGTTACCCTCTAAAATATTAATCGCAACCAGGTTTAATTGACTGTTTCGGTCTGGTACCACATTACTACGTGTTTCGAGCCAGAAAAGAACCCAGGATGTGGCAAACAAGTATGCCAAAAATGCGAAAGTATGTGGCAGATGATTGCAAATACCAGACGTAACCCAGACATAACCAGCGTTATCCTCCAAAATATTAATCGCATCCAGATTTAATTGACTGTTTCAGTATGGTACCGCACTACAACGTGATCAAAACCAGAAAAAGGCCAGGATCTTGCCAATAAGTGTGCGAAAATTGCGGAAGTACGAGACAGATGAGGGTAAATCCCCGACCTAACCGAGAAATAACTGGGGTTATCCTCTAAAATATTAATCGAAACCAGGTTTAATTGACTGTTTCAGTGTGGTCCCACATTACTACGTGATCCAAACCAGAAGAAGCCCAGGATCTGGCCAACAAGTATGCGACAAATGCGAAAGTACGAGCCAGATGAGGGTAAATCCCCGACCTAACCGAGAAATAACTGGGGTTATCCTCTAAAATATTAATCGAAACCAGGTTTAATTGACTGTTTCAGTGTGGTCCCACATTACTACGTGATCCAAACCAGCAAAAAGCCCAGGATCTGCACAACAAGTATGAGAAAAATACGAAAGTACGAGCCAAATGAGGGCAATTCCCAGAGCTAACCGAGACATAACCTGCGTTATCCTCTAAAATAATAATCGGAACCAGCCTTCATTGACTGTTTCAGTGTGGTACCACATTACTGCGTGATCCAAACCAGAAAAAGCCCAGGATCTGGCCAACAGGTATGCGAAAAATGCGAAAGTATGTGCTAGATGATGGCAAATAAAAGACCTAACCCAGACATAACCAGCGTTCACCTCTAAAATATTAATCGGAACCAGCTTTTATTGAATGTTTCATTGTGGTACCACATTACTACGTGATCCAAACCAGAAAAAGCCCAGGATCTGGCCAACAGGTATGCGAAAAATGCGGAAGTACGAGCCAGATGAGGGCAAATACCAGACCTAACTCAGACCTAACCGGCGTTATCCTCTAAAATATTGAAAGAATCCAGGTTGAATTGACTATCTCAGTGCGGCACCACATTAATACGTCATCCTAACCAGAAAAAAGCCCAGTAGCTGCCCAACAAGTATGAGAAAAATACGAAAGTACGATCCAAATGAGGGCATTTCCCAGAGCTAACCGAGACATAACCTGCGTTATCCTCTAAAATACTAATCGGAACCAGCTTTTATTGACTGTTTCAGTGTGGTACCACATTACTACGTGATCCAAACCAGCAAAAAGCCTAGGATCTGGCCAACAAGTGTACGAAAAATGCGAAGGTACGGGCCAGATGAGGGCAAATCCCAGACCTAACCGAGTCATAGCCTGCGTTATCATCTAAAATACTAATCGGAACCAGCTTCTATTGACTGTTTCAGTGTGGTACCATATTATTACGTGATCCAAACCAGAAAAAGCCCAGGATCTGCCCAACAAGTATGAGAAAAATACGAAAGTACGAGCCAAATGAGGGCAAATACTAGACCTAACCCAGACATAACCGGCGTTACCCTCTAAAATATTAATCGCAACCAGGTTTAATTGACTGTTTCGGTCTGGTACCACATTACTACGTGTTTCGAGCCAGAAAAGAACCCAGGATGTGGCAAACAAGTATGCCAAAAATGCGAAAGTATGTGGCAGATGATTGCAAATACCAGACGTAACCCAGACATAACCAGCGTTATCCTCCAAAATATTAATCGCATCCAGATTTAATTGACTGTTTCAGTATGGTACCGCACTACAACGTGATCGAAACCAGAAAAAGGCCAGGATCTTGCCAATAAGTGTGCGAAAATTGCGGAAGTACGAGACAGATGAGGGTAAATCCCCGACCTAACCGAGAAATAACTGGGGTTATCCTCTAAAATATTAATCGAAACCAGGTTTAATTGACTGTTTCAGTGTGGTCCCACATTACTACGTGATCCAAACCAGAAGAAGCCCAGGATCTGGCCAACAAGTATGCGACAAATGCGAAAGTACGAGCCAGATGAGGGTAAATCCCCGACCTAACCGAGAAATAACTGGGGTTATCCTCTAAAATATTAATCGAAACCAGGTTTAATTGACTGTTTCAGTGTGGTCCCACATTACTACGTGATCCAAACCAGCAAAAAGCCCAGGATCTGCACAACAAGTATGAGAAAAATACGAAAGTACGAGCCAAATGAGGGCAATTCCCAGAGCTAACCGAGACATAACCTGCGTTATCCTCTAAAATAATAATCGGAACCAGCCTTCATTGACTGTTTCAGTGTGGTACCACATTACTGCGTGATCCAAACCAGAAAAAGCCCAGGATCTGGCCAACAGGTATGCGAAAAATGCGAAAGTATGTGCTAGATGATGGCAAATAAAAGACCTAACCCAGACATAACCAGCGTTCACCTCTAAAATATTAATCGGAACCAGCTTTTATTGAATGTTTCATTGTGGTACCACATTACTACGTGATCCAAACCAGAAATATCCCAGGAATCTGCAACAAGTATGCGAAAAATGCGAAAGTACGGGCCAGATGAGGGCAAATACCAGACCTAACCGAGACACAACCGGCATTACCCTCTAAAATATTAATTGCAACTAGGTTCAATTGACTGTTTCGGCGTGTTACTGCATTACTACGTGATCCAAAACAGAAAAAGGCCAGGATCTGGCCAACAAGTATGCGAAAAATGCAAAAGTACGATCCAGATGAGGGCAAATACCAGACCTAACCGAGACATAACCGGCGTTATCCTCTAAAATATTAGTCGCAACCAGGTTTAATTGACTGTTTCGGTGTGGTACCGCATTACTACGGGGTCCAAGCCAGAAAAAACCCATGATGTGTCCAACAAGTATTCGAAAAATGCGAAAGTACGAGCCAGATGAGGGCAAATACCAGACCTAACCGAGACATAACCGGCGTTATCCTCTAAAATATTAATCGCAACCAGGTTTAATTGACTGTTTCGGTGTGGTACCGCATTACTACGGGGTCCAAGCCAGAAAAAACCCATGATCTGGCCAACAAGTATTCGAAATATGCGAAAATACGAGCCAGATGAGGGCAAATACCAGACCTAACCGAGACATAACCGGCATTATCCTCTAAAATATTTATCGCAACCAGGTTTAATTGACTGTTTCGGCGTGTTACCGCATTACTACGTGGACCAACCCAGAAAAAGGCAAGGTTCTGACCATTCAAGTATGCGAAAAATGCGAATGTTCGAGGCAGATGAGGGCAAATCCCAGATCAAACCGAGACATAACCGGCGTTATCCTCCAAAATATTAATCCGAACCGGGTTTAATTGACTGTTGCGATGTGGTACCGAATTACTACGTGATCCATACCAGAAAAAGGCCAGGGTCTGGCCAAGAAGTATGCGAAAAATGTGAAAGCATGAGGCAGATGTCTGCAAATACCAGAACTTACCCAGACATAACTGGCGTTATCCTCTAAAATATCAATCGGTACCAGGTTTAATTGACAGTTTCAGTGTGGTACCACATTACTGCGTGGGCCATGCCAGAAAAAGGCCAGGATCTGACCAATCAAGTACGCGAAAAGTGCGAAAGTATGTGCTAGATGATTGCAAATACCAGACCTAACCCAGACAAAACCGGCGTTATCCTCCAAAATATTCCTCGGAACCAGGGATTGATTGAGTGTTTCGGTGTGGTACCACATTAGTACGTGACCCAAACCAGTAAAAGCCCAGGATCTGGCCTACAAGTATGCGAAAAATGCGAAGGTACGAGCCAGATGGGGGCAAATACCAGACCCAACCGAGACATAGCCGGCGTTATCCTCTAAAATATTAATCGCAACCAGGTTTAAATGACTGTTCCGGTGTGGTACCGCATTACTTCGGGGTCCAAGCCAGAAAAAACCCATGATCTGGCCAACAAGTATGTGAAAAATGCGACAGTATGGGACAGATGATTGCAAATACCAGACCTAACCCAGACATAACCAGCGTTAACCTCTAAAATATTAATCGGAACCAGCTTTTAATGAATGTTTCATTGTGGTACCACATTAATACGTGATCCAAACTAGAAATATCCCAGGAATCTGCAACAAGTATGCGAAAAATGCAAAAGTACGGGCCAGATGAGGGCAAATACCAGACCTAACCGAGACACAACCGGCATTACCCTCTAAAATATTAATCGCAACCAGGTTTAATTGACTGTTTCGGTGTGGTACCACATTAGTACGTGATCCAAGTCAGAAAAAGCCCAGGATCTGGCCAACAAGTATGTCAAAAATGCGAAAGTATGAGGAAGATGATTGGAAACACCAGACGTAACCCAGTTATAACTGGCGTTATCCCCTAAAATATTAATCGCAACCAGGTTTAAATGACTGTTTCGGTGTGGTACCGTATTACTACGTGGTCCAACCCAGAAAAGGGCAAGGATCTGGCCATCATGTATGCGAAAAATTCGAGAGTATGAGTCAGATGCTTGCAAATACCAGAACTAACCCAGACATAACCGGCGTTATCCTCTAAAATATTAATCGCAACCAGGTTTAATTGACTATTTCGCTGTGGTACCGCATTACTACGTGACCCAAACCAGAAGAAGCCCTGGAACTGGCCAACAAGTATGCGAAAAATGCGAAAGTACGAGACAGATGAGGGCAAATACCGGACCCAACCGAGACATAACTGACGTTATCCTCTAAAATATTAAGCGCATCCAGGTTTAATTGACTGTTTCGGTGTGGTACCGCACTACGTGACCCAACCCAGAAGAAAGCCAGGATCTGGCCAACAAGTATGCAAAAAATGCGAAAGTACGAGCCAGATGAGGGCAAATACCGGACACAACCGAGACATAACTGACGTTATCCTCTAAAATATTAAGCGCATCCAGGTTTAATTGACTGTTTCGGTGTGGTACCGCATTACTACGTGGACCAACCCAGAAAAAGGCAAGGTTCTGACCATTCAAGTATGCGAAAAATGCGAATGTTCGAGGCAGATGAGGGCAAATCCCAGATCAAACCGAGACATAACCGGCGTTATCCTCCAAAATATTAATCCGAACCGGGTTTAATTGACTGTTGCGATGTGGTACCGAATTACTACGTGATCCATACCAGAAAAAGGCCAGGGTCTGGCCAAGAAGTATGCGAAAAATGTGAAAGCATGAGGCAGATGTCTGCAAATACCAGAACTTACCCAGACATAACTGGCGTTATCCTGTAAAATATCAAACGGTACCAGGTTTAATTGACAGTTTCAGTGTGGTACCACATTACTACGTTGGCCAAGCCAGAAAAAGGCCAGGATCTGACCAATCAAGTACGCGAAAAGTGCGAAAGTATGTGCTAGATGATTGCAAATACCAGACCTAACCCAGACAAAACCGGCGTTATCCTCCAAAATATTACTCGGAGCCAGGTTTGATTGAGTGTTTCGGTGTGGTACCACATTAGTACGTGATCCAAACCAGAAAAAGCCCAGGATCTGGCCTACAAGTATGCGAAAAATGCAAAAGTACGAGCCAGATGAGCTCAAATCCCTGACCTAACCGAGACATAACCGGCGTTATCATCTGAGATATTAATCGCAACCAGGTTTATTTGACTGTTTCGGTGTGGTACCGCATTACTACGTGATCCAAACCAGAAAAAGGCCAAGATCTGGCCAACAAGTATGCGAAAAATGCGAAAGTATGTGCTAGATGATGGCAAATAAAAGACCTAACCCAGACATAACCAGCGTTCACCTCTAAAATATTAATCGGAACCAGCTTTTATTGAATGTTTCATTGTGGTACCACATTACTACGTGATCCAAACCAGAAATATCCCAGGATTCTGCAACAAGTATGCGAAAAATGCGAAAGTACGGGCCAGATGAGGGCAAATACCAGACCTAACCGAGACACAACCGGCATTACCCTCTAAAATATTAATCGCAACCAGGTTCAATTGACTGTTTCGGCGTGTTACTGCATTACTACGTGATCCAAAACAGAAAAAGGCCAGGATCTGGCCAACAAGTATGCGAAAAATGCAAAAGTACGATCCAGATGAGGGCAAATACCAGACCCAACCGAGACATAACCGGCGTTATCCTCTAAAATATTAATCGCAACCAGGTTTAATTGACTGTTTCGGTGTGGTACCGCATTACTACGGGGTCCAAGCCAGAAAAAACCCATGATCTGTCCAACAAGTATTCGAAAAATGCGAAAGTACGAGCCAGATGAGGGCAAATACCAGACCTAACCGAGACATAACCGGCGTTATCCTCTAAAATATTAATCGCAACCAGGTTTAATTGACTGTTTCGGCGTGTTACCGCATTACTACGTGGACCAACCCAGAAAAAGGCAAGGATCTGACCATTCAAGTATGCGAAAAATGCGAAAGTTCGAGGCAGATGAGGGCAAATCCCAGACCAAACCGAGACATAACCGGCGTTATCCTCCAAAATATTAATCCGAACCGGGTTTAATTGACTGTTGCGATGTGGAACCGAATTACTACGTGATCCATACCAGAAAAAGGCCAGGGTCTGGCCAAGAAGTATGCGAAAAATGTGAAAGCATGAGGCAGATGTCTGCAAATCCCAGACCTAACCAAGACATTACCGGCGTTATCCTCTAAAATATTAATCGCAACCAGGTTTAATTGACTGTTTCGGTGTGGTACCACATTAGTACGTGATCCAAGTCAGAAAAAGCCCAGGATCTGGCCAACAAGTATGTCAAAAATGCGAAAGTATGAGGAAGATGATTGGAAACACCAGACGTAACCCAGTTATAACTGGCGTTATCCCCTAAAATATTAATCGCAACCAGGTTTAAATGACTGTTTCGGTGTGGTACCGTATTACTACGTGATCCAACCCAGAAAAGGGCAAGGATCTGGCCATCAAGTATGCGAAAAATTCGAGAGTATGAGTCAGATGCTTGCAAATACCAGAACTAACCCAGACATAACTGGCGTTATCCTCTAAAATATTAATCGCAACCAGGTTTAATTGACTATTTCGCTGTGGTACCGCATTACTACGTGACCCAGACCAGAAAAAGCCCTGGAACTGGCCAACAAGTATGCGAAAAATGCGAAAGTACGAGACAGATGAGGGCAAATACCAGACCCAACCGAGACATAACTGACGTTATCCTCTAAAATATTAAGCGCATCCAGGTTTAATTGACTGTTTCGGTGTGGTACCGCACTACGTGACCCAACCCAGAAGAAAGCCAGGATCTGGCCAACAAGTATGCGAAAAATGTGAAGGTATGAGCTAGATGATGGCAAATACCAGACCCAAACCAGACATAACCGGCCCTATCCTCTAAAATGTTAATCGCAACCAGGTTTAATTGACTGTTTCGGCGTGGTACCGCATTACTACGTGGTCCAACCCGGAAAAAGGCAAGGATCTGACCATTCAAGTACTCGAAAAATGCGAAAGTACGAGCCAGATGAGGGCAAATCCCAGTCCTGACCGAGACATACCCGGCGTTATCCTCTAAAATATTAATCGCAACCAGGTTTAATTGACTGTTTCAGTGTGGTACCACATTACTACGTGGTCCAAGCCCGGAAAAGGCCAGGATCTGGCAAACAAGTATGCGAAAAATGCGAAAGTACGAGCCAGGTGAGTGCAAATACCAGATCTAACCCAGGCATAACCGGCGTTATCCTCTGAAATATTAATCGGAACAAGCTTATATTGAATGTTTCAGTGTGGTGCCACATTACTACGTGATCCTAACCAGAAAAAAACCCAGGATATGGCCAACAAGTATGCGAAAAATGTGAAAGTATGAGCTAGATGATGGCAAATCCCAGTCCTGACCGAGACATACCCGGCGTTATCCTCTAAAATATTAATCGCAACCAGGTTTAAATGACTGTTTCAGTGTGGTACCACATTACTACGTGGTCCAAGCCAGGAAAAGGCCAGGATCTGGCAAACAAGTATGCGAAAAATGCGAAAGTACGAGCCAGATGAGTGCAAATACCAGATCTAACCCAGACATAACCGGCGTTATCCTCTAAAATATTAATCGCAACCAGGTTTAATTGACAGTTTCGGTGTGGTACCGCACTACTACGTGTTCCAAACCAGAAAAAGGCCAGGCTCTGGCCAACAAGTATGCGAAAAATGCGAAAGTACGAGACAGATGAGGGCAAATACCAGACCCAACCGAGACATAACTGACGTTATCCTCTAAAATATTAAGCGCATCCAGGTTTAATTGACTGTTTCGGTGTGACACCACATTACTGCGGGATTCAAACCAGAAAAAACCCAGGATCTGGCCAACAAGTATTCGAAAAACGCGAAAGTACGAGCCAGATGTGAGCAAATCCCAGACCCAACCGAGACATAACCGGCGTTATCCTCTAAAATATTAATCGCAACCAGATTTAATTGACTGTTTCGGTGTGGTACCGCATTACTACGTGACCCAAACCAGAAAAAGGCCAAGATCTGGCCATCAAGTATGCGAAAAATGCGAGAGTATGAGTCAGATGCTTGCAAATACCAGAACTAACCCAGACATAACCGGCGTTATCCTCTAAAATATTAATCGCAACCAGGTTTAATTGACTATTTCGCTGTGGTACCGCATTACTACGTGACCCAAACCAGAAAAAGCCCTGGAACTGGCCAACAAGTATGCGAAAAATGCGAAAGTACGAGACAGATGAGGGCAAATACCAGACCCAACCGAGACATAACTGACGTTATCCTCTAAAATATTAAGCGCATCCAGGTTTAATTGACTGTTTCGGTGTGACACCACATTACTGCGGGATTCAAACCAGAAAATCCCAGGATCTGGCCAACAAGTATTCGAAAAACGCGAAAGTACGAGCCAGATGTGAGCAAATCCCAGACCCAACCGAGACATAACCGGCGTTATCCTCCAAAATATTAATCGGAACCAGGTTTTATTGACTGTTTCAGTGTGGTACCACATTACTACGTGATCCTAACCAGAAAAAAACCCAGGATCTGGGCAACAAGTATGCGAAAAATGTGAAGGTATGAGCTAGATGATGGCAAATACCAGACCCAAACCAGACATAACCGGCCCTATCCTCTAAAATGTTAATCGCAACCAGGTTTAATTGACTGTTTCGGCGTGGTACCGCATTACTACGTGGTCCAACCCGGAAAAAGGCAAGGATCTGACCATTCAAGTACTCGAAAAATGCGAAAGTACGAGCCAGATGAGGGCAAATCCCAGTCCTGACCGAGACATACCCGGCGTTATCCTCTAAAATATTAATCGCAACCAGGTTTAAATGACTGTTTCAGTGTGGTACCACATTACTACGTGGTCCAAGCCCGGAAAAGGCCAGGATCTGGCAAACAAGTATGCGAAAAATGCGAAAGTACGAGCCAGGTGAGTGCAAATACCAGATCTAACCCAGACATAACCGGCGTTATCCTCTGAAATATTAATCGGAACAAGCTTATATTGAATGTTTCAGTGTGGTGCCACATTACTACGTGATCCAAACCTGAAATATCCCAGTATCTGGCCAACAAATATACGAAAAACGCGAAAGTACGAGCCAGATGTGAGCAAATCCCAGACCTAACCGAGACATAACCAGCGTTATCCTCTAAAATATTAAGCGCAACCAGGTTTAATTGACTGTCTCGGTGTGGTACCACATTACTACGTGATCCAAACCAGAATAGGCCCCGCATCTTGCCAACAAGTATGCGAAAATGCGAAAGTACGAGCCCGATGTGAGCAAATCCCAGACCTAACCGAGACATAACCGGCGTTATCCTCTAAAATATTAATCGCAACCAGGTTTAATTCACCGTTTCGGTGTGGAACCACATTACTACGGGATTCAATCCAGAAGAAACACAGGATCTGGCCAACAAGTATGCGAAAAATGCGAAGGTACGAGCCAGATGAGGGGCAAATCCCAGACCTAACCGAGACATAACGGGCGTTATCCTCCAAGATATTAATCGCAACCAGGTTTAATTGACTGTTTCGGTGTGGTACCGCATTACTACGTGACCCAAACCAGAAAAAGGCCAAGATCTGGCCAACAAGTATGCGAAAAATGCGAAGGTACGAGCCAGATGGGGGCAAATACCAGACCCAACCGAGACATACCTGACGTTATCCTCTAAAATATTAATCGGAACCAGGTTTAATTGACTGTTTCGGTGTGGTACCGCATGACTACGTGATCCAAACCGGCAAAAGCCATGGATCTGGCCAACAAGTATGCGAAAAATGCGAAAGTACGAGCCAGATAGGGGCAAATCCCAGTCCTGACCGAGACATACCCGGCGTTATCCTCTAAAATATTAATCGCAACCAGGTTTAATAGACTGTTTCGCAGTGGTACCGCATTACTACGTGACCCAAACCAGAAAAAGCCCTGGATCTGGCCAACAAGTATGCGAAAAATGCGAAAGTACGAGCCAGATGAGGGCAAATCCCAGACCTAACCGAGACATAACCGGCGTTATCCCCTAAAATATTAATCGCAACCAGGTTTAAATGACTGTTTCGGTGTGGTACCGTATTACTACGCGATCCACCCCAGAAAAGGGCAAGGAACTGGCCATCAAGTATGCGAAAAATGCGAGAGTATGAGCCAGATGCTTGCAAATAACAGAACTAACCCAGACATAACCAGCGTTATCCTCTAAAATATTAATCGGAACCAGGATTAATTGACTGTTTCAGTGTGGTACCACATTACTACGTGTGTCCAAGCCAGGAAAAGGCCAGGATCTGGCAAACAAGTATGCGAAAAATGCGAAAGTACGAGCCAGATGAGTGCAAATACCAGATCTAACCCAGACATAACCGGCGTTATCCTCTGAAATATTAATCGGAACCAGCTTATATTGAATGTTTCAGTGTGGTGCCACATTACTACGTGATCCAAACCTGAAATATCCCAGTCTCTGGCCAACAAATATGCGAAAAATGCGAAAGTACGAGCCAGATGAGGGCAAATACAACACCTAACCCAGACATAACCGGCGTTATCCTCTAAAATATTAACCGCAACCAGGTTTAATTTACTGTTTCGCTGTGGTACCGCATCACTACGTAATCCAAACCAATAAAACCCCTGGGTCTGGCCAACAAGTATGCGAAAAATGCGAAAGTACGAGCCTGATGAGGGCAAATCCCAGACCTAACCGAGACATAACCGGCGTTATCCTCCAAAATATTAATCGCAACCAGGTTTAACTGACAGTTTCGGTGTGGTACCGCACTACTACGTGTTCCAAACCAGAAAAAGGCCAGGCTCTGGCCAACAAGTACGACAAAAATGCGAAAGTACGAGCCAGATTAGGGCAAATACCAGACCTAACGCAGACAAAACCGGGGTTATTCTCTAAGATATTAATCGCAACCAGGTTTTATTGACTGTTTCGGTGTGTAACCACATTACTGCGGGATTCAAACCAGAAAAAACCCAGGATCTGGCCAACAAGTATGCGAAAAACGCGAAAGTAAGAGCCAGATGTGAGCAAATCCCAGACCTAACCGAGACATAACCAGCGTTATCCTCTAAAATATTAAGCGCAACCAGGATTAATTGACTGTCTCGGTGTGGTACCACATTACTACGTGACCCAAACCAGAAAAAGGCCAAGATCTGGCCAACAAGTATGCGAAAAATGCGAAAGTCCGAGCCAGATTAGGGCAAATACCAGACCTAACGCAGGCAAAACCGGGGTTATTCTCTAAGATATTAATCGCAACCAGGTTTAATTGACTGTTTCGGTGTGTAACCACATTACTGCGGGATTCAAACCAGAAAAAACCCAGGATCTGGCAAACAAGTATGCGAAAAACGCGAAAGTACGAGCCAGATGTGAGCAAATCCCAGACCTAACCGAGACATAATCAGCGTTATCCTCTAAAATATTAAGCGCAACCAGGTTTAATTGACTGTCTCGGTGTGGTACCACATTACTACGTGATCCAAACCAGAATAGGCCCAGCATCTTGCCAATAAGTATGCGAAAAATGCGAAAGTACGAGCCAGATGTGAGCAAATCCCAGACCTAACCGAGACATAACCGGCGTTATCCTCTAAAATATTAATCGCAACCAGGTTTAATTCACCGTTTCGGTGTGGAACCACATTACTACGGGATTCAAACTAGAAGAAACACAGGATCTGGCCAACAAGTATGCGAAAAATGCGAAAGTACGAGCCAGATGAGGGCAAATCCCAGACCTAACCGAGACATAACCGGCGTTATCCCCTAAAATATTAATCGCAACCAGGTTTAAATGACTGTTTCGGTGTGGTACCGTATTACTACGCGATCCACCCCAGAAAAGGGCAAGGATCTGGCCATCAAGTATGCGAAAAATGCGAGAGTATGAGCCAGATGCTTGCAAATACCAGAACTAACCCAGACATAACCAGCGTTATCCTCTAAAATATTAATCGGAACCAGGTTTAATTGACTGTTTCAGTGTGGTACCACATTACTACGTGGTTCAAGCCAGGAAAAGGCCAGGATCTGGCAAACAAGTATGCGAAAAATGCGAAAGTACGAGCCAGATGAGTGCAAATACCAGATCTAACCCAGACATAACCGGCGTTATCCTCTGAAATATTAATCGGAACCAGCTTATATTGAATGTTTCAGTGTTGTGCCACATTACTACGTGATCCAAACCTGAAATATCCCAGAATCTGGCCAACAAATATGCGAAAAATGCGAAAGTACGAGCCAGATGAGGGCAAATACAACACCTAACCCAGACATAACCGGCGTTATCCTCTAAAATATTAACCGCAACCAGGTTTAATTTACTGTTTCGCTGTGGTACCGCATCACTACGTAATCCAAACCAATAAAACCCCTGGGTCTGGCCAACAAGTATGCGAAAAATGCGAAAGTACGAGCCTGATGAGGGCAAATCCCAGACCTAACCGAGACATAACCGGCGTTATCCTCCAAAATATTAATCGCAACCAGGTTTAACTGACAGTTTCGGTGTGGTACCGCACTACTACGTGTTCCAAACCAGAAAAAGGCCAGGCTCTGGCCAACAAGTACGAGAAAAATGCGAAAGTACGAGCCAGATGTGAGCAAATCCCAGACCTAACCGAGACATAACCAGCGTTATCCTCTAAAATATTAAGCGCAACCAGGATTAATTGACTGTCTCGGTGTGGTACCACATTACTACGTGACCCAAACCAGAAAAAGGCCAAGATCTGGCCAACAAGTATGCGAAAAATGCGAAAGTACGAGCCAGATGAGGGCAAATCCCAGACCTAACCGAGACATAACCGGCGTTATCCCCTAAAATATTAATCGCAACCAGGTTTAAATGACTGTTTCGGTGTGGTACCGTATTACTACGCGATCCACCCCAGAAAAGGGCAAGGATCTGGCCATCAAGTATGCGAAAAATGCGAGAGTATGAGCCAGATGCTTGCAAATACCAGAACTAACCCAGACATAACCAGCGTTATCCTCTAAAATATTAATCGGAACCAGGTTTAATTGACTGTTTCAGTGTGGTACCACATTACTACGTGGTTCAAGCCAGGAAAAGGCCAGGATCTGGCAAACAAGTATGCGAAAAATGCGAAAGTACGAGCCAGATGAGTGCAAATACCAGATCTAACCCAGACATAACCGGCGTTATCCTCTGAAATATTAATCGGAACCAGCTTATATTGAATCTTTCAGTGTGGTGCCACGTTACTACGTGATCCAAACCTGAAATATCCCAGTATCTGGCCAACAAATATGCGAAAAATGCGAAAGTACGAGCCAGATGAGGGCAAATACAACACCTAACCCAGACATAAACGGCGTTATCCTCTAAAATATTAACCGCAACCAGGTTTAATTGACTGTTTCGCTGTGGTACCGCATCACTACGTAATCCAAACCAATAAAACCCCTGGGTCTGGCCAACAAGTATGCGAAAAATACGAAAGTCCGAGCCAGATTAGGGCAAATACCAGACCTAACACAGACAAAACCGGGGTTATTCTCTAAGATATTAATCGCAACCAGGTTTAATTGACTGTTTCGGTGTGTAACCACATTACTGCGGGATTCAAACCAGAAAAAACCCAGGATCTGGCCAACAAGTATGCGAAAAACGCGAAAGTACGAGCCAGATGTGAGCAAATCCCAGACCTAACCGAGACATAACCAGCGTTATCCTCTAAAATATTAAGCGCAACCAGGTTTAATTGACTGTCTCGGTGTGGTACCACATTACTACATGATCCAAACCAGAATAGGCCCAGCATCTTGCCAACAAGTATGCGAAAAATGCGAAAGTACGAGCCAGATGTGAGCAAATCCCAGACCTAACCGAGACATAACCGGCGTTATCCTCTAAAATATTAATCGCAACCAGGTTTAATTCACCGTTTCGGTGTGGAACCACATTACTACGGGATTCAAACCAGAAGAAACACAGGATCTGGCCAACAAGTATGCGAAAAATGCGAAGGTACGAGCCAGATGAGGGGCAAATCCCAGACCTAACCGAGACATAACGGGCGTTATCCTCCAAGATATTAATCGCAACCAGGTTTAATTGACTGTTTCGGTGTGGTACCGCATTACTACGTGACCCAAACCAGAAAAAGGCCAAGATCTGGCCAACAAGTATGCGAAAAATGCGAAGGTACGAGCCAGATGGGGGCAAATACCAGACCCAACAGAGACATACCTGACGTTATCCTCTAAAATATTAATCGGAACCAGGTTTAATTGACTGTTTCTGTGTGGTACCACATTACTACGTGGTCCAAGCCAGGAAAAGGCCAGGATCTGGCAAACAAGTATGCGAAAAATGTGAAAGTACGAGCCAGATGAGTGCAAATACCAGATCTAACCCAGACATAACCGGCGTTATCCTCTGAAATATTAATCGGAACCAGCTTATATTGAATGTTTCAGTGTGGTGCCACATTACTACGTGATCCAAACCTGAAATATCCCAGTCTCTGGCCAACAAATATGCGAAAAATGCGAAAGTACGAGCCAGATGAGGGCAAATACAACACCTAACCCAGACATAACCGGCGTTATCCTCTAAAATATTAACCGCAACCAGGTTTAATTTACTGTTTCGCTGTGGTACCGCATCACTACGTAATCCAAACCAATAAAACCCCTGGGTCTGGCCAACAAGTATGCGAAAAATGCGAAAGTACGAGCCTGATGAGGGCAAATCCCAGACCTAACCGAAACATAACCGGCGTTATCCTCCAAAATATTAATCGCAACCAGGTTTAACTGACAGTTTCGGTGTGGTACCGCACTACTACGTGTTCCAAACCAGAAAAAGGCCAGGCTCTGGCCAACAAGTACGAGAAAAATGCGAAAGTACGAGCCAGATTAGGGCAAATACCAGACCTAACGCAGACAAAACCGGGGTTATTCTCTAACATATTAATCGCAACCAGGTTTAATTGACTGTTTCGGTGTGTAACCACATTACTGCGGGATTCAAACCAGAAAAAACCCATGTTCTGGCCAACAAGTATGCGAAAAACGCGAAAGTACGAGCCAGATGTGAGCAAATCCCAGACCTAACCGAGACATAACCAGCGTTATCCTCTAAAATATTAAGCGCAACCAGGTTTAATTGACTGTCTCGGTGTGGTACCACATTACTACGTGATCCAAACCAGAATAGGCACAGCATCTTGCCAACAAGTATGCGAAAAATGCGAAAGTACGAGCCAGATGTGAGCAAATCCCAGACCTAACCGAGACATAACCGGCGTTATCCTCTAAAATATTAATCGCAACCAGGTTTAATTCACCGTTTCGGTGTGGAACCACATTACTACGGGATTCAAACCAGAAGAAACACAGGATCTGGCCAACAAGTATGCGAAAAATGCGAAGGTACGAGCCAGATGAGGGGCAAATCCCAGACCTAACCGAGACATAACGGGCGTTATCCTCCAAGATATTAATCGCAACCAGGTTTAATTGACTGTTTCGGTGTGGTACCGCATTACTACGTGACCCAAACCAGAAAAAGGCCAAGATCTGGCCAACAAGTATGCGAAAAATGCGAAGGTACGAGCCAGATGGGGGCAAATACCAGACCCAACAGAGACATACCTGACGTTATCCTCTAAACTATTAATCGGAACCAGGTTTAATTGACTGTTTCTGTGTGGTACCACATTACTACGTGGTCCAAGCCAGGAAAAGGCCAGGATCTGGCAAACAAGTATGCGAAAAATGCGAAAGTACGAGCCAGATGAGTGGAAATACCAGATCTAACCCAGACATAACCGGCGTTATCCTCTGAAATATTAATCGGAACCAGCTTATATTGAATGTTTCAGTGTGGTGCCGCATTACTACGTGATCCAAACCTGAAATATCCCAGTCTCTGGCCAACAAATATGCGAAAAATGCGAAAGTACGAGCCAGATGAGGGCAAATACAACACCTAACCCAGACATAACCGGCGTTATCCTCTAAAATATTAAGCGCAACCAGGTTTAATTTACTGTTTCGCTGTGGTACCGCAACACTACGTAATCCAAACCAATAAAACCCCTGGGTCTGGCCAACAAGTATGCGAAAAATGCGAAAGTACGAGCCTGATGAGGGCAAATCCCAGACCTAACCGAGACATAACCGGCGTTATCCTCCAAAATATTAATCGCAACCAGGTTTAACTGACAGTTTCGGTGTGGTACCGCACTACTACGTGTTCCAAACCAGAAAAAGGCCAGGCTCTGGCCAACAAGTACGAGAAAAATGCGAAAGTACGAGCCAGATTAGGGCAAATACCAGACCTAACGCAGACAAAACCGGGGTTATTCTCTAAGATATTAATCGCAACCAGGTTTAATTGACTGTTTCGGTGTGTAACCACATTACTGCGGGTTTCAAACCAGAAAAAACCCAGGATCTGGCCAACAAGTATGCGAAAAACGCGAAAGTACGAGCCAGATGTGAGCAAATCCCAGACCTAACCGAGACATAACCAGCGTTATCCTCTAAAATATTAAGCGCAACCAGGTTTAATTCACTGTCTCGGTGTGGTACCACATTACTACGTGATCCAAACCAGAATAGGCACAGCATCTTGCCAACAAGTATGCGAAAAATGCGAAAGTACGAGCCAGATGTGAGCAAATCCCAGACCTAACGGAGACATAACCGGCGTTATCCTCTAAAATATTAATCGCGACCAGGTTTAATTCACCGTTTCGGTGTGGAACCACATTACTACGGGATTCAAACCAGAAGAAACACAGGATCTGGCCAACAAGTATGCGAAAAATGCGAAGGTACGAGCCAGATGAGGGGCAAATCCCAGACCTAACCGAGACATAACGGGCGTTATCCTCCAAGATATTAATCGCAACCAGGTTTAATTGACTGTTTCGGTGTGGTACCGCATTACTACGTGACCCAAACCAGAAAAAGGCCAAGATCTGGCCAACAAGTATGCGAAAAATGCGAAGGTACGAGCCAGATGGGGGCAAATACCAGACCCAACAGAGACATACCTGACGTTATCCTCTAAACTATTAATCGGAACCAGGTTTAATTGACTGTTTCTGTGTGGTACCACATTACTACGTGGTCCATGCCAGGAAAAGGCCAGGATCTGGCAAACAAGTATGCGAAAAATGCGAAAGTACGAGCCAGATGAGTGGAAA
This sequence comes from Colletes latitarsis, assembly GCF_051014445.1. Taxonomy (NCBI): domain Eukaryota; kingdom Metazoa; phylum Arthropoda; class Insecta; order Hymenoptera; family Colletidae; genus Colletes; species Colletes latitarsis. The sequence goes on from NC_135137.1 coordinate 8,592,176, forward strand.
TACCAGATCTAACCCAGACATAACCGGCGTTATCCTCTGAAATATTAATCGGAACCAGCTTATATTGAATGTTTCAGTGTGGTGCCACATTACTACGTGATCCAAACCTGAAATATCCCAGTCTCTGGTCAACAAATATGCGAAAAATGCGAAAGTACGAGCCAGATGAGGGCAAATACAACACCTAACCCAGACATAACCGGCGTTATCCTCTAAAATATTAAGCGCAACCAGGTTTAATTTACTGGTTCGCTGTGGTACCGCATCACTACGTAATCCAAACCAATAAAACCCCTGGGTCTGGCCAACAAGTATGCGAAAAATGCGAAAGTACGAGCCTGATGAGGGCAAATCCCAGACCTAACCGAGACATAACCGGCGTTATCCTCCAAAATATTAATCGCAACCAGGTTTAATTGACAGTTTCGGTGTGGTACCGCACTACTACGTGTTCCAAACCAGAAAAAGGCCAGGCTCTGGCCAACAAGTACGAGAAAAATGCGAAAGTACGAGCCAGATTAGGGCAAATACCAGACCTAACGCAGACAAAACCGGGGTTATTCTCTAAGATATTAATCGCAACCAGGTTTAATTGACTGTTTCGGTGTGTAACCACATTACTGCGGGATTCAAACCAGAAAAAACCCAGGATCTGGCCAACAAGTATGCGAAAAACGCGAAAGTACGAGCCAGATGTGAGCAAATCCCAGACCTAACCGAGACATAACCAGCGTTATCCTCTAAAATATTAAGCGCAACCAGGTTTAATTCACTGTCTCGGTGTGGTACCACATTACTACGTGATCCAAACCAGAATAGGCACAGCATCTTGCCAACAAGTATGCGAAAAATGCGAAAGTACGAGCCAGATGTGAGCAAATCCCAGACCTAACGGAGACATAACCGGCGTTATCCTCTAAAATATTAATCGCGACCAGGTTTAATTCACCGTTTCGGTGTGGAACCACATTACTACGGGATTCAAACCAGAAGAAACACAGGATCTGGCCAACAAGTATGCGAAAAATGCGAAGGTACGAGCCAGATGAGGGGCAAATCCCAGACCTAACCGAGACATAACGGGCGTTATCCTCCAAGATATTAATCGCAACCAGGTTTAATTGACTGTTTCGGTGTGGTACCGCATTACTACGTGACCCAAACCAGAAAAAGGCCAAGATCTGGCCAACAAGTATGCGAAAAATGCGAAGGTACGAGCCAGATGGGGGCAAATACCAGACCCAACAGAGACATACCTGACGTTATCCTCTAAAATATTAATCGGAACCAGGTTTAATTGACTGTTTCTGTGTGGTACCACATTACTACGTGGTCCAAGCCAGGAATAGGCCAGGATCTGGCAAACAAGTATGCGAAAAATGCGAAAGTACGAGCCAGATGAGTGCAAATACCAGATCTAACCCAGACATAACCGGCGTTATCCTCTGAAATATTAATCGGAACCAGCTTATATTGAATGTTTCAGTGTGGTGCCACATTACTACGTGATCCAAACCTGAAATATCCCAGTCTCTGGCCAACAAATATGCGAAAAATGCGAAAGTACGAGCCAGATGAGGGCAAATACAACACCTAACCCAGACATAACCGGCGTTATCCTCTAAAATATTAATCGCAACCAGGTTTAATTGACTGTTTCGCTGTGGTACCGCATCACTACGTAATCCAAACCAATAAAACCCCTGGGTCTGGCCAACAAGTATGCGAAAAATGCGAAAGTACGAGCCTGATGAGGGCAATTCCCAGACCTAACCTAGACATAACCGGCGTTATCCTCCAAAATATTAATCGCAACCAGGTTTAATTGACAGTTTCGGTGTGGTACCCCACTACTACGTGTTCCAAACCAGAAAAAGGCCAGGCTCTGGCCAACAAGTACGAGAAAAATGCGAAAGTACGAGCCAGATTAGGGCAAATACCAGACCTAACGCAGACAAAACCGGGGTTATTCTCTAAGATATTAATCGCAACCAGGTTTAATTGACTGTTTCGGTGTGTAACCACTTTACTGCGGGATTCAAACCAGAAAAAACCCAGGATCTGGCCAACAAGTATGCGAAAAACGCGAAAGTACGAGCCAGATGTGAGCAAATCCCAGACCTAACCGAGACATAACCAGCGTTATCCTCTAAAATATTAAGCGCAACCAGGTTTAATTGACTGTCTCGGTGTGGTACCACATTACTACGTGATCCAAACCAGAATAGGCCCAGCATCTTGCCAACAAGTATGCGAAAAATGCGAAAGTACGAGCCAGATGTGAGCAAATCCCAGACCTAACCGAGACATAACCGGCGTTATCCTCTAAAATATTAATCGCAACCAGGTTTAATTCACCGTTTCGGTGTGGAACCACATTACTACGGGATTCAAACCAGGTGAAACACAGGATCTGGCCAACAAGTATGCGAAAAATGCGAAGGTACGAGCCAGATGAGGGGCAAATCCCAGACCTAACCGAGACATAACGGGCGGTATCCTCCAAGATATTAATCGCAACCAGGTTTAATTGACTGTTTCGGTGTGGTACCGCATTACTACGTGACCCAAACCAGAAAAAGGCCAAGATCTGGCCAACAAGTATGCGAAAAATGCGAAGGTACGAGCCAGATGGGGGCAAATACCAGACCCAACAGAGACATACCTGACGTTATCCTCTAAAATATTAATCGGAACCAGGTTTAATTGACTGTTTCTGTGTGGTACCACATTACTACGTGGTCCAAGCCAGGAAAAGGCCAGGATCTGGCAAACAAGTATGCGAAAAATGCGAAAGTACGAGCCAGATGAGTGCAAATACCAGATCTAGCCCAGACATAACCGGCGTTATCCTCTGAAATATTAATCGGAACCAGCTTATATTGAATGTTTCAGTGTGGTGCCACATTACTACGTGATCCAAACCTGAAATATCCCAGAATCTGGCCAACAAATATGCGAAAAATGCGAAAGTACGAGCCAGATGAGGGCAAATACAACACCTAACCCAGACATAACCGGCGTTATCCTCTAAAATATTAACCGCAACCAGGTTTAATTGACTGTTTCGCTGTGGTACCGCATCACTACGTAATCCAAACCAATAAAACCCCTGGGTCTGGCCAACAAGTATGCGAAAAATGCGAAAGTACGAGCCTGATGAGGGCAAATCCCAGACCTTACCGAGACATAACCGGCGTTATCCTCCAAAATATTAATCGCAACCAGGTTTAATTGACAGTTTCGGTGTGGTACCGCACTACTACGTGTTCCAAACCAGAAAAAGGCCAGGCTCTGGCCAACAAGTACGAGAAAAATGCGAAAGTACGAGCCAGATTAGGGCAAATACCAGACCTAACGCAGACAAAACCGGGGTTATTCTCTAAGATATTAATCGCAACCAGGTTTAATTCACCGTTTCGGTGTGGAACCACATTACTACGGGATTCAAACCAGAAGAAACACAGGATCTGGCCAACAAGTATGCGAAAAATGCGAAGGTACGAGCCAGATGAGGGGCAAATCCCAGACCTAACCGAGACATAACGGGCGTTATCCTCCAAGATATTAATCGCAACCAGGTTTAATTGACTGTTTCGGTGTAGTACCGCATTACTACGTGACCCAAACTAGAAAAAGGCCAAGATCTGGCCAACAAGTATGCGAAAAATGCGAAAGTATGTGCTAGATGATGGCAAATAAAAGACCTAACCGAGACATAACCGGCGTTATCCTCTAAAATATTAATCGCAACCAGGTTTAATTGACTGTTTCGGTGTGGTACCGCATTACTACGTAATCCAAACCAGAAAAAACCAATGATCTGGCCAACAAGTATGCGAAAAATGCGACAGTATGATACAGATGTTTGCAAATACCAGATCTAACCAAGACATAACCAGCGTTATCCTCTAAAATATTAATCGGACCCAGCTTTTATTGAATGTTTTATTGTGGTACCACATTACTACGTGATCCAAACCAGAAATATCCCAGGATCTGGCCAACAAGAATGCAAAAAATGCGAAAGTACGAGACAGATGAGGGCAAATCCCAGACCTAACCGAGACATAACCGGAGTTATCCTGTAAAATATTAATCGCAACCAGGTTTAATTGACTGTTTCGTTGTGGAACCACATTACTACGGGATCCAAACCGGGAAAAACCCAGGATCTGGCCAACAAGTATGCGAAAAACGCGAAAGTATGAGCGTGATGATTGCAAATACCAGAACTAACCCATACATAACCAGGGTTATCGTCTAAAGTACTATTCGGAACCAGCTTTTATTGACTGTCTCAATGTGGTACCGCATTACTACGTGATCCAAACCAGAAAAAACACAGGATCTGGCCAACAAGTATGCGAAAAACGTGAACATACGAGCCAGATGAGGGCAAACACCAGACCTTACCCAGACATAAACGGCGTTATCCTTTAAAATATTAGTCGCAACCAGGTTTAATTGACAGTCTCGGTGTGGTACTGCATTACTGCGTGATCCAAACCTGAAAAAGCCCAGGATCTTGCCAACAAGTATGCGAAAAATTCGAAAGTACGAGCCTGATGAGGGCAAATCCCAGACCTAACCGAGACATAACCGGCGGTATCCTCTAAAATATTAATCGCAACAAGGTTTAATTGACAGTTTCGGTGTGGTACCGCACTACTACGTGTTCCAAACCAGAAAAAGGCCAGGCTCTGTCCAACAAGTATGAGAAAAATGCGAAAGTATGTGCCAGATAATTGCAAATACCAGAACTAACCCAAACGTAACCAGCGTTATCCTCCAAAATATTAATCGCAACCAGGTTTAATTGTCTGTTTCGGTGTGGAACCACATTACTACGGAATCCAAACCAGAAGAAACACAGGATCTGGCCAACAAGTATGCGAAAAACGCGAAAGTACGAGCCAGATGAGGGGCAAATCCCAGACCTAACCGAGACATAACGGGCGTTATCCTCCAAGATATTAATCGCAACCAGGTTTAATTGACTGTTTCGGTGTGGTACCACATTACTACGTGATCCAAACCAGAATAGGCACAGCATCTTGCCAACAAGTATGCGAAAAATGCGAAAGTACGAGCCAGATGTGAGCAAATCCCAGACCTAACGGAGACATAACCGGCGTTATCCTCTAAAATATTAATCGCGACCAGGTTTAATTCACCGTTTCGGTGTGGAACCACATTACTACGGGATTCAAACCAGAAGAAACACAGGATCTGGCCAACAAGTATGCGAAAAATGCGAAGGTACGAGCCAGATGAGGGGCAAATCCCAGACCTAACCGAGACATAACGGGCGTTATCCTCCAAGATATTAATCGCAACCAGGTTTAATTGACTGTTTCGGTGTGGTACCGCATTACTACGTGACCCAAACCAGAAAAAGGCCAAGATCTGGCCAACAAGTATGCGAAAAATGCGAAGGTACGAGCCAGATGGGAGCAAATACCAGACCCAACAGAGACATACCTGACGTTATCCTCTAAAATATTAATCGGAACCAGGTTTAATTGACTGTTTCTGTGTGGTACCACATTACTACGTGGTCCAAGCCAGGAATAGGCCAGGATCTGGCAAACAAGTATGCGAAAAATGCGAAAGTACGAGCCAGATGAGTGCAAATACCAGATCTAACCCAGACATAACCGGCGTTATCCTCTGAAATATTAATCGGAACCAGCTTATATTGAATGTTTCAGTGTGGTGCCACATTACTACGTGATCCAAACCTGAAATATCCCAGTCTCTGGCCAACAAATATGCGAGAAATGCGAAAGTACGAGCCAGATGAGGGCAAATACAACACCTAACCCAGACATAACCGGCGTTATCCTCTAAAATATTAACCGCAACCAGGTTTAATTGACTGTTTCGCTGTGGTACCGCATCACTACGTAATCCAAACCAATAAAACCCCTGGGTCTGGCCAACAAGTATGCGAAAAATGCGAAAGTACGAGCCTGATGAGGGCAATTCCCAGACCTAACCGAGACATAACCGGCGTTATCCTCCAAAATATTAATCGCAACCAGGTTTAATTGACAGTTTCGGTGTGGTACCGCACTACTACGTGTTCCAAACCAGAAAAAGGCCAGGCTCTGGCCAACACGTACGAGAAAAATGCGAAAGTACGAGCCAGATTAGGGCAAATACCAGACCTAACGCAGACAAAACCGAGGTTATTCTCTAAGATATTAATCGCAACCAGGTTTAATTGACTGTTTCGGTGTGTAACCACATTACTGCGGGATTCAAACCAGAAAAAACCCAGGATCTGGCCAACAAGTATGCGAAAAACGCGAAAGTACGAGCCAGATGTGAGCAAATCCCAGACCTAACCGAGACATAACCAGCGATATCCTCTAAAATATTAAGCGCAACCAGGTTTAATTGACTGTCTCGGTGTGGTACCACATTACTACGTGATCCAAACCAGAATAGGCCCAGCATCTTGCCAACAAGTATGCGAAAAATGCGAAAGTACGAGCCAGATGTGAGCAAATCCCAGACCTAACCGAGACATAACCGGCGTTATCCTCTAAAATATTAATCGCAACCAGGTTTAATTCACCGTTTCGGTGTGGAACCACATTACTACGGGATTCAAACCAGGTGAAACACAGGATCTGGCCAACAAGTATGCGAAAAATGCGAAGGTGCGAGCCAGATGAGGGGCAAATCCCAGACCTAACCGAGACATAACGGGCGTTATCCTCCAAGATTTTAATCGCAACCAGGTTTAATTGACTGTTTCGGTGTGGTACCGCATTACTACGTGACCCAAACCAGAAAAAGGCCAAGATCTGGCCAACAAGTATGCGAAAAATGCGAAGGTACGAGCCAGATGGGGGCAAGTACCAGACCCAACAGAGACATACCTGACGTTATCCTCTAAAATATTAATCGGAACCAGGTTTAATTGACTGTTTCTGTGTGGTACCACATTACTACGTGGTCCAAGCCAGGAAAAGGCCAGGATCTGGCAAACAAGTATGCGAAAAATGCGAAAGTACGAGCCAGATGAGTGCAAATACCAGATCTAACCCAGACACAACCGGCGTTATCCTCTGAAATATTAATCGGAACCAGCTTATATTGAATGTTTCAGTGTGGTGCCACATTACTACGTGATCCAAACCTGAAATATCCCAGTATCTGGCCAACAAATATGCGAAAAATGCGAAAGTACGAGCCAGATGAGGGCAAATACAACACCTAACCCAGACATAACCGGCGTTATCCTCTAAAATATTAAACGCAACCAGGTTTAATTGACTGGTTCGCTGTGGTACCGCATCACTACGTAATCCAAACCAATAAAACCCCTGGATCTGGCCAACAAGTATGCGAAAAATGCGAAAGTACGAGCCTGATGAGGGCAAATCCCAGACCTAACCGAGACATAACCGGCGTTATCCTCCAAAACATTAATCGCAACCAGGTTTAATTGACAGTTTCGGTGTGGTACCGCACTACTACGTGTTCCAAACCAGAAAAAGGCCAGGCTCTGGCCAACAAGTACGAGAAAAATGCGAAAGTACGAGCCAGATTAGGGCAAATACCAGACCTAACGCAGACAAAACCGGGGTTATTCTCTAAGATATTAATCGCAACCAGGTTTAATTGACTGTTTCGGTGTGTAACCACATTACTGCGGGATTCAAACCAGAAAAAACCCAGGATCTGGCAAACAAGTATGCGAAAAACGCGAAAGTACGAGCCAGATGTGAGCAAATCCCAGACCTAACCGAGACATAACCAGCGTTATCCTCTAAAATATTAAGCGCAACCAGGTTTAATTGACTGTCTCGGTGTGGTACCACATTACTACGTGATCCAAACCAGAATAGGCCCAGTATCTTGCCAACAAGTATGCGAAAAATGCGAAAGTACGAGCCAGATGTGAGCAAATCCCAGACCTAACCGAGACATAACCGGCGTTATCCTCTAAAATATTAATCGCAACCAGGTTTAATTCACCGTTTCGGTGTGGAACCACATTACTACGGGATTCAAACCAGAAGAAACACAGGATCTGGCCAACAAGTATGCGAAAAATGCGAAGGTACGAGCCAGATGAGGGGCAAATCCCAGACCTAACCGAGACATAACGGGCGGTATCCTCCAAGATATTAATCGCAACCAGGTTTAATTGACTGTTTCGGTGTAGTACCGCATTACTACGTGACCCAAACTAGAAAAAGGCCAAGATCTGGCCAACAAGTATGCGAAAAATGCGAAAGTATGTGCTACATGATGGCAAATAAAAGACCTAACCGAGACATAACCGGCGTTATCCTCTAAAATATTAATCGCAACCAGGTTTAATTGACTGTTTCGGTGTGGTACCGCATTACTACGTGATCCAAACCAGAAAAAGGCCAAGATCTGGCCAACAAGTATGCGAAAAATGCGAAAGTCCGAGCCAGATGAGGGCAAATACCAGACCTAACCGAGACATAACCGGCGGTATCCTCTAAAATATTAATCGCAACAAGGTTTAATTGACAGTTTCGGTGTGGTGCCACATTACTACGTGATCCAAACCTGAAATATCCCAGTATCTGGCCAACAAGTATGCGAAAAACGTGAACATAGGAGCCAGATGAGGGCAAATACCAGACCTTATCCAGACATAACCGGCGTTATCCTTTAAAATATTAATCGCAACCAGGTTTAGTTGACTGTCTCGGTGTGGTACTGCATTACTGCGTGATCCAAACCTGAAAAAGCCCAGGATCTTGCCAACAAGTATGAGAAAAATGCGAAAGTACGAGACAGATGAGGGCAAATCCCAGACCTAACCGAGACATAACCGGAGTTATCCTCTAAAATATTAATCGCAACCAGGTTTAATTGACTGTTTCGTTGTGGAACCACATTACTACGGGATCCAAACCAGGAAAAACCCAGGATCTGGCCAACATGTATGCGAAAAACGCGAAAGTATGAGCGTGATGATTGCAAATACCAGACCTAACCCAGACGTAGCCGGCGTTATCCTCGAAAATATTAATCGCAACCAGGTTTAATTGACTGTTTCGCTGTGGAGCCACATTACTACAGGATCCATACCAGAAAAAACCCAGGATCTGGCCAACAAGTATGCGAAAAACGCGAAAGTATGAGCGTGATGATTGCAAATACCAGAACTAACCCATACATAACCAGGGTTATCGTCTAAAGTACTATTCGGAACCAGCTTTTATTGATTGTCTCAGTGCGGTACCACAATACTGCGTGATCCAAACCTGAAAAAGCCCAGGATCTTGCCAACAAGTATGCGAAAAATGCGAAAGTACGAGCCTGATGAGGGCAAATCCCAGACCTAACCGAGACATAACCGGCGGCATCCTCTAAAATATTAATCGCAACAAGGTTTAATTGACAGTTTCGGTGTGGTACCGCACTACTACGTGTTCCAAACCAGAAAAAGGCCAGGCTCTGTCCAACAAGTATGAGAAAAATGCGAAAGTATGTGCCAGATAATTGCAAATACCAGAACTAACCCAAACGTAACCAGCGTTATCCTCCAAAATATTAATCGCAACCAGGTTTAATTGTCTGTTTCGGTGTGGAACCACATTACTACGGGATTCAAACCAAAAAAAACCCTGGATATGGACAACAAGTATGCGAAAAACGCGAAAGTATGAGCCAGATGATTGCAAATACCAGAACTAACCCAGACATATCCAGCGTTATCCTCTTAAATACTAATCGGAACCAGCTTTCATTAACTGTTGCAGTGTGGTACCACATTACTACGGGATCCAAACCAGAAAAAACACAGGATCTGGCCAACAAGTATGCGAAAAACGTGAACATAGGAGCCAGATGAGGGCAAATACCAGACCTTATCCAGACATAACCGGCGTTATCCTTTAAAATATTAATCGCAACCAGGTTTAGTTGACTGTCTCGGTGTGGTACTGCATTACTGCGTGATCCAAACCTGAAAAAGCCCAGGATCTTGCCAACAAGTATGAGAAAAATGCGATAGTACGAGCCAGATGTGGGCAAATACCAGACCTAACCCAGACATAACCAGCGTTATCCTCCAAACTATTAAACGCAACCAGGTATAATTGTCTGTTTCGGTGTGGAACCACATTACTACGGGATCCAAACCAAAAAAAACCCTGGATCTGGCCAACTAGTATGCGAAAAACGCGAAAGTATGTGCCTGATGATTGCAATTACCAGAACTAACCCAGACATAACCAGCGTTATCCTCTTAAATACTAATCGGAAACAGCTATCATTGAATGTTTCAGTGTGGTACCACATTACTACGGGATCCAAACCAGAAAAAACCCAGGATCTGGCCAACAAGTATGCGAAAAACGAGAAAGTACGAGCCAGATGAGGGCAAATACCAGACCTAACCGAGACATAACCGGCGTTATCCTCTAAAATATTAATCGCAACAAGGTTTAATTGACAGTCTCGGTGTGGTACTGCATTACTGCGTGATCCAAACCTGAAAAAGCCCAGGATCTTGCCAACAAGTATGCGAAAAATGCGAAAGTACGAGCCAGATGCGGGAAAGTACCAGACCTAACCCAGACATAACCGGCGTTATCCTCTAAAATATTAACCGCAACCAGGTTAAATTGACTGTTTCGGTGTGGCACCACATTACTACGGGATCCAAACCAGGAAAAACCCAGGATCTGGCCAACAAGTGTGCGAAAAACGCGAAAGTATGAGCCAGATGATTGCAAATACCAGAACTAACCCAGCCATAACCAGCGTTATCCTCTAAAATACTATTCGGAACCAGCTTTTATTGACTGTTTCAGTGTGGTACCGCATTACTACGTGATCCAAACCAGAAAAAACCCAGGATCTGGCCAACAAGAGTGCGAAAAACGTGAACAAACGAGCCAGATAAGGGCAAATACCAGACCTAACCCAGCCATAACCGGTGTTATCCTTTAAAATATTAATCGCACCAGGTTTAATTGACTGTCTCGGTGTGGTACTGCATTACTGCGTGATCCAAACCAGAAAAAGCCCAGGATCTTGCCAACAAGTATGCGAAATATGCGAAAATACGAGCCAGATGAGGGCAAATACCAGACCTAACCGAGGCATAACCGGCGTTATCCTTTAAAATATTTATCGCAAGAGGTTTAATTGACTGTCTCGGTGTGGTACTGCATTACTGCGTGATCCAAACCAGAAAAAGCCCAGGATCTTGCCAACAAGTATGAGAAAAATGCGAAAATACGATCCAGATAAGGGCAAATACCAGACCTAACCCAGCCATAACCAGTGTTATCCTTTAAAATATTAATCGCACCAGGTTTAATTGACTGTCTCGGTGTGGTACTGCATTACTGCGTGATCCAAACAAGAAAAAGCCCAGGATCTTGCCAACAAGTATGCGAAATATGCGAAAATACGAGCCAGATGAGTGCAAATACAACACCTAACCGAGACATAACCGGCGTTATCCTCTAAAATATTAATCGCAACCAGGTTTAATTGACTGTTTCGTTGTGGTACTGCATTACTACGTGATCCAAACCCGAAAGAGGCCAGGATCTGGCCAACAAGTATGCGAAAAATGCGAAAGTACGAGCCAGATGTGGGCAAATACCAGACCTAACCCAGACGTAACCGGCGTTATCCTCGAAAATATTAATCGTAACCAGGTTTAATTGACTGTTTCGGTGTGGAGCCACATTACTACAGGATCCATACCAGAAAAAACCCAGGATCTGGCCAACAAGTATGCGAAAAACGCGATAGTATGAGTCAGATGATTGCGAATACCAGGCCTAACGCAGACATAACCGGCGTTATCTTCTAAAGCATTAATCGCAACCAGGTTTGTTTGGCTGTTTCGGTGTGGTACCACGTTACTCCGTGATCCAAACCAGAAAAAACCTAGGATCTGGCCAACTAGTATGCGAAAAATGCGAAAGTATGAGCCAGATTCTCCTCGCCGGGCGGTGTACTGGTGGTCGGACGCGATCGCGGAGTTGCGAGTCGCGACTGTCCGCGCCCGACGCCAGTACACCCGCGCGCGCCGTCGTCAACGTACAGGCGACGGCGTGGCGCGAGCGAGGGCAGCTGATGACCTGTATGGAGCATACCGCGTGGCGCGGGTTGCTCTGCAGGTCGCCATCAAGCGGGCCAAGACCCAGGCATGGAAGGAGCTCCTCCAGACCCTTGATGACGATCCATGGGGGCGCCCATATAAGGTGGTGCTGAATAAGCTCCGCCCGTGGGCGCCCCCCGTCACCGAGGGTCTTGACCCCCGGCTGCTGGAGGACGTGGTCAATACACTCTTCCCAATTGGGGAGAGGGGACCGCGTCCTCCGGCGGCGGCGGCTGTCCCAGTGGAGTGGACGGCCGAGCTGGGGGTCACGCAGGGGGAGCTGGCAGCGGCCATCAGACGGCTCGGGGTTCGTAACACGGCCCCGGGTCCGGATGGTGTGCCCGGCCGGGTTTGGGTCTTGACCCAGGGCGTCCTTGGGGCCGACCTCAGGCGGTTGTTCGACCGCTGCCTGAGGGACGGGCGATTCCCCCCCAGTTGGAAGGTGGCGAGGATGGTCCTCCTCCAGAAGGAGGGTCGGCCCGCGGAGTCTCCCTCCGCATACCGGCCCATTTGTCTCCTCGACGAGGTGGGCAAGCTCTTCGAGCGTGTGATTGCTGCCCGCCTCGTCGAGCACCTGTCGCGGGGTGATCCCGGTCTGGCCGACTGCCAGTTCGGTTTCCGGGGGGGCCGATCGACTATCGACGCGATAGGTCGTGTGAGGGCCCTCTCGGAGGCGGCCGTCTCCCGGGGAGGGGTGGCATTGGCAATATCCAAGGATTTAACACCCTCCCCTGGGAAGAGATAAGGAGGGGACTCGAATATCATCGAGTCCCCCCTTGTCTCAGGGCGGTCGTCGGGGATTATCTCCGCGGCAGGTGGATCGAGTATCCGGGCCGGGATGGTGATATGCGGAGGGAGGTGTACTGCGGTGTTCCGCAGGGGTCGGTCCTCGGGCCACTCCTGTGGAACATCGCGTACGACTCGGTGTTGCGGGCCGGCCTCCCCGACGGCGTCAGCACGGTGTGTTATGCGGATGACACACTGGTGCTGGCCGTCGGGGCGCACTGGGGGAGGGCCATGCGTCGCGCGGAGGAGGGGTCGCAACGCGTCGTCGACCGAATCAGGGGGATGGGGATGACGGTGGCGGTCCATAAGACCGAGGTGATTGCGTTTCATTCACCTCGGCAGGATCCGCCACCCCCTTTGATTCGGGTGGGTGGGGCTGACATCGAGGTGAAGCCCCAGATCAGGTATCTAGGGCTGATCCTCGATAGCCACTGGCGTTTCGAGAAGCATTTCCGCTGCCTGGTCCCCCGGTTGGAAAGGATGGTTGCGGCTCTGGGCCGGATCCTGCCCAACCTGGGGGGCCCGGCGGGCCGAGTTCGTCGCCTCTATGTGGCAATGGTCCAGTCGGTGGCCCTATACGGGGCCCCCGTCTGGGCGGACGACCTGGCTGCCTCCCGGCGCAGCATGACTATGCTGCGTCGGGTGCAGAGGCGCATGGCGCTCAGGGTCGTCCGCGGGTATCGGACCATGTCACATGAGGCGGCGACGGTTCTAGCGGGGATGCCGCCCATGGACCTGCTCGCGCGGTCGCACGCGGTGATGTACCGGCACCGCGTCGACCGTCGCGCGGGGGTGGGGGCGGTCCCGGGCGGGCAGGAACCTGCTTGGGGCGATTTGAAGCGCCAGGCCCGGCAGTCCGTGTTGCTCGCGTGGCAGGAGCGGCTGGCTCTGCCAACCGCGGGGCACCGGACTGTCGGGGCTGTTCGGCCACTCCTGAAGGAGTGGCTGGACAGAGGCCATGGCAGCCTCACCTACCGGCTGGCACAGGTATTTTCCGGGCATGGCAGCTTCGGAAGATACCTGTGCCGGATAGGGAAGGAGCCGACGGCGCGTTGCTGCCACTGCGACGCTGAGCAGGACACGGCGGATCATACCCTGGAGGTATGCCCCGCGTGGGAGGGGGAGCGCCGTGTCCTGGTCGGCGTCGTCGGGCGGGATGTCTCGCTGCCGGGCGTGGTGCGCGCCATGCTCGGCAGCGAGGAGAAGTGGAGGGCCGTGGCCTCCTTCTGCGAGAACGTAATGTTGCAGAAGGAGGCCGCGGGGAGGGAGCGCGAGCTTCAGCGGCGCGCTGAAGCTCGCGCTCGTGCGGTGGCCCGAGGTCGTCGCCCGGTCGCGAGGCGTCGCGCGCGGCCGCCTCGGCGTGGCGGATGACCTAGGCTGGGAGGGGGGTCCTGAGGGGACCCTCCTCCCGCCAGGCGGCGCCGGGTCGGACCGGTTGGGGGTAGGAGAGCCTCCCCCTACCGGTCCGACGCAAGGGGAGGCACCCTCGGCGGTCTGCTGCGGCCATGAACACCCGGCCGCCGAGGGGTGGAAACGGGGTCGCGGGCGGTTGCGAGTTGGGGCTCGCAGCCGCAACTAAACGCGGCCCCGGGACGGATAGCGGCGGGATGGAGTGGCCCCGTCCCGCCGCTATGAGGCAGTGTGTCTACTGGGGGGACCGATTGTCCCCCCGGGGGATGGGCGCGAAAGCGCGGGCACGGGGAGGATACCGGAAGAATGCTTCGAGCGATTCCCGGTATCCTCCCAAAGCGTGCCGAAGGGTCACCGTGGGGTTTTTAGTGGGTAGGTCCCGCGCCTGTCGTTGTACGGGCGCGGGGAATCCCACACACCGCTCCACCTCACCCCAAGGAGGTGGGAGGGAGTCTTTCGAAGATTTTCCCCACGACAAAAAAAAAAAAAAAAAAAAAAGTTCGGGCCAGATGATGGCAAATCCCAGACCTAACCGAGATATAACCGGCAATATCCTCTAAAATATTAATCGAAACCAGGTTTAATTGTCTGTTTCGGTGTGGAACGTCATTATTACGGGATCCAAACCAGAAAAAACCCAGCATCTGGCCAACAAATATGCGAAAAACGCGAAAGTATGAGCCAGATGATAGCAAATACCAGAACTAACCCAGACATAACCAGCGTTATCCTCTAAAATACTAATCGGAACAAGCTTTTATTGACTGTCTCAGTGCGGTACCACAATACTACGTGATCCAAACCAGGAAAATCCCAGGATCTGGCCAACAAGTATGGGAAAAACGCGAAAGTACCAGCCACATGAGAGCAAATCCCAGACCTAACCGAGACATAACCGGCGTTATCCTCTAAAATATTAATCGCAACCAGGTTTAATTGACTGTTTCGGTGTGGTACGACATTACTACGTGATCCAAACCACAAAAAACGCAGGATCTCGCCAACAAGTATGGAAAAATTCGAAAGTACGGGCCAGATGATTGCAAATAGCAGAACTAACCCAGACATAACTGGCGTGATACTCTAAAATATATATCGCAACCAAGTTCAATTGACTGTTTCGGTGTGGTACCACATTAATACGTGATCCTAACCTGAAAAAAGCCAGGATCTGGCCAACAAGAATGCGAAAAATGCGAAAGTACGAGCCATATGAAGGCAAATACCAGACCTGACCGAGACATAACCGGCGTCATCCTCTAATATAATAATCGCGACCAGGTTTAATTGACTGTTTCGGTGTGGAACCACATTACTACGTGATCCAAACCAGAAAAAGGCCAGGCTCTGTCCAACAAGTATGAGAAAAATGCGAAAGTATGAGCTAGATGATGGCAAATACCAGACCTCACCCAGACATAACCGGCGTTATCCTCTAAAATAATAATCGGAACCAGGTTTAATAGACTATTTCAGTGTGGTACCACATTAATACGTGATCCAAACCAGAAACAACCCAGGATCTGGCCAACAAGTATGCGATAAATGCAAAAGTACGAGCCAGATGAGGGCAAATCCCAGACCTAACCGAGACATAACCGGCGTTACCCTCTAAAATATTAATCGGAGCCAGGTTTAATTGACGGCTTCAGTGTAGTACCACATTACTACGTGATCCAAACCAGAAAAAACCCAGGATCTGGCCAACAGGTATGCGAAAAATGCGAAAGTAGGAGCCAGATGATCGCAAATACCAGGCCTAACGCAGACATAACCGGCGTTATCTTCTAAAGCATTAATCGCAACCAGGTTTGTTTGGCTGTTTCGGTGTGGTACCACGTTACTCCGTGATCCAAACCAGAAAAAACCTAGGATCTGGCCAACTAGTATGCGAAAAATGCGAAAGTATGAGCCAGATGATTGTAAATACCAGAACTAACCCTGACATAACCGGCGTTATCATCCAAAATATTGATCGACACCAGGTTTCATTGACTGTTTCAGTG
Organism: Colletes latitarsis; assembly: GCF_051014445.1. NCBI lineage: Eukaryota > Metazoa > Arthropoda > Insecta > Hymenoptera > Colletidae > Colletes > Colletes latitarsis. The sequence goes on from NC_135137.1 coordinate 8,608,505, forward strand.
TGTCACCACATTAATACGTGACCCTAACCAGAAAGAAATCCAGGATCTGACCATCAAGTATGCGAAAAATGCGAAAGTATGAGGCAGATGATTGCGAATTCCAGACGTATCCCAGACATAACCGGTGTTATCCTCTAAAATATTGATCGAATCCAGGTTGAATTGACTGCTTCTGTGTGGCACCACATTACTACGTGATCCGAACCAGAAAAAGCCCAGGATCTGGCCATTCAAGTATGCGAAAAATGCGAATGTATGTGGCAGATGATTGCAAATACCAGACCGCACAGGTACCTAACCGGTGTTATCCTCTAAAGTATTGATCAAATCCAGGTTTAACTGACTGTTTCTGTGTGGTACCACATTACTACGTGATCCAAATCAGAATAAGCCCAGGATCTGTCCAACAAGTATGAGAAAAATGCGAAAGTATGTGCCAGATGATTGCTAATACCAGAACTAACCCAAACATAACCAGCGTTATCGTCCAAAATATTAATCGCAACCAGGTTTAGTTGTCTGTTTCGGTGTGGAACCACATTACTACGGGATCCAAACCAAAAAAAACCCTGGATCTGGCCAACAAGTATGCGAAAAACGCGAAAGTATGAGCCTGATGATTGCAAATACCAGAACTAACCCAGCCATAATCAGCGTTATCCTCTTAAATACTTTTCGGAACCAGCTTTTATTGACTGTTTCAGTGTGGTACCGCATTACTAGGTGATGCAAAGCGGAAAAAGGCCAAGATCTGGCCAAGAAGTATGCGAAAAATGCGATTGTCCGAGCCAGATGATTGCAAATACCAGAACTAACCCAAACAAAACCAGCGTTATCCTCCAAAATATTAATCGCAACCAGGTTTAATTGTCTGTTTCGGTGTGGAACCACATTACTACGGGATCCAAACCAAAAAAAACCCTGGATATGGCCAACAAGTATGCGAAAAACGCGAAAGTATGAGCCAGATGATTGCAAATACCAGAACTAACCCAGACATATCCAGCGTTATCCTCTAGAATATTATTCGCAACCAGGTTTAGTTGACTGTTTCGGTGTGGTACCGCATTACTACGTGATCCAAACCAGGATTGGCCCTGGATCCGGCCAACAAATATGCGAAAAATGCGAAACTACGAGCCAGATGAGGGCAAATACCAGGCCTAACCGAGACATAACCGGCGTTATCCTCTAAAATATTAATCGCAACAAGGTTTAATTGACAGTTTCGGTGTGGTACCGCATTACTACGTGATCGAAACCACAAAAAGCCCTGGATCTGGCCAACAAGTATGTGAAAAATGCGAAAGTACGAGCCAGATGCGGGCAAGTACCAGACCTGACCCAGACATAACCGGCGTTATCCTCTAAAATAATAATCGGAACCAGGTTTAATAGACTATTTCAGTGTGGTACCATATTAATACGTGATCCAAACCAGAAAAAACCCAGGATCTGGCCAACAAGTATGCGATAAATGCAAAAGTACGAGCCAGATGAGGGCAAATCCCAGACCTAACCGAGACATAACCGGCGTTACCCTCTAAAATATTAATCGGAGCCAGGTTTAATTGACGGCTTCAGTGTAGTACCACATTACTACGTGATCCAAACCAGAAAAAACCCAGGATCTGGCCAACAGGTATGCGAAAAATGCGAAAGTAGGAGCCAGATGATCGCAAATACCAGGCCTAACGCAGACATAACCGGCGTTATCTTCTAAAGCATTAATCGCAACCAGGTTTGTTTGGCTGTTTCGGTGTGGTTCCACGTTACTCCGTGATCCAAACCAGGAAAAACCTAGGATCTGGCCAACTAGTATGCGAAAAATGCGAAAGTATGAGACGGATGATTGTAAATACCAGAACTAACCCTGACATAACCGGCGTTATCATCCAAAATATTGATCGACACCAGGTTTCATTGACTGTTTCAGTGTGTCACCACATTAATACGTGACCCTAACCAGAAAGAAATCCAGGATCTGACCGTCAAGTATGCGAAAAATGCGAAAGTATGAGCCAGATGATTGCGAATTCCAGACGTATCCCAGACATAACCGGTGTTATCCTCTAAAATATTGATCGAATCCAGGTTGAATTGACTGCTTCTGTGTGGCACCACATTACAACGTGATCCGAACCAGAAAAAGCCCAGGATCTGGCCATTGAAGTATGCGAAAAATGCGAATGTATGTGGCAGATGATTGCAAATACCAGACCGCACAGGTACCTAACCGGTGTTATCCTCTAAAGTATTGATCAAATCCAGGTTTAACTGACTGTTTCTGTGTGGTACCACATTACTACGTGATCCAAATCAGAATAAGCCCAGGATCTGTCCAACAAGTATGAGAAAAATGCGAAAGTATGTGCCAGATGATTGGTAATACCAGAACTAACCCAAACATAACCAGCGTTATCGTCCAAAATATTAATCGCAACCAGGTTTAGTTGTCTGTTTCGGTGTGGAACCACATTACTACGGGATCCAAACCAAAAAAAACCCTGGATCTGGCCAACAAGTATGCGAAAAACGCGAAAGTATGAGCCAGATGATTGCAAATACCAGAACTAACCCAGACATAATCAGCGTTATCCTCTTAAATACTATTCGGAACCAGCTTTTATTGACTGCTTCAGTGTGGTACCGCATTACTACGTGATGCAAAGCGGAAAAAGGCCAAGATCTGGCCAAGAAGTATGCGAAAAATGCGATTGTCCGAGCCAGATGATTGCAAATACCAGAACTAACCCAAACATAACCAGCGTTATCCTCCAAAATATTAATCGCAACCAGGTTTAATTGTCTGTTTCGGTGTGGAACCACATTACTACGGGACACAAACCAAAAAAAACCCTGGATCTGGCTAACAAGTATGCGAAAAACGCGAAAGTATGAGCCAGATGATTGCTAATACCAGGCCTAACGCAGGCATAACCGGTGTTATCCTGTAAAACATTAATAGCAACCAGGTTTGTTTGGCTGCTTCGGTGTGGTACCACATTACTCCGTGATCCAAACCAGAAAAAACCCAGGATCTGGCCATTCAAGTATGCGAAAAACTCGAAAGTATGAGCTAGATGATGGCAAATACCAGACCTAACCCAGGCATAACCGGCGTTATCATCCAAAATATTGATCGACACCAGGTTTCATTGACTGTTTCAGTGTGTCACCACATTAATACGTGACCCTAACCAGAAAGAAATCCAGGATCTGACCATCAAGTATGCGAAAAATGCGAAAGTATGAGCCAGATGATTGCGAATTCCAGACGTATCCCAGACATAACCGGTGTTATCCTCTAAAATATTGATCGAATCCAGGTTTAATTTACAGTTTCATTCTGGTACCACATTACTACGTGATCCAAATCAGAAAAAGCCCAGGATCTGGCCTACAAGTATGCGAAAAATGCGAAAGTATGAGGAAGATGATGGCAAATACCAGACCTAACCCAGGCATAACTTGCGTGCTCCTCTAAAATATTAATCGGAACCAGGTTTTATTGACTATTTCAGTGTGGTGCCACATAAATACGTGATCCTAATCAGAAAAAAACCCAGGAACTGGCGAACAAGTATGCGAAAAACGTGAACGTACGAGCCAGATGAGGGCAAATACCGGACCTAACCCAGACATAACCGGCGTCATCCTCTAATATAATAATCGCGACCAGGTTTAATTGACTGTTTCGGTGTGGAACCACATTACTACGTGATCCAAACCAGAAAAAGGCCAGGCTCTGTCCAACAAGTATGAGAAAAATGCGAAAGTATTGGCCAGATGATTGCAAATACTAGAACTAACCCAGACATAACCGGCGTTATCCTCCAAAATATTAATCGGAGCCAGGTTTAATTGACGGTTTCAGTGTAGTACCACATTACTACGTGGTCCTAGCCAGAGAAAGCCCAGGATCTGACCATTCAAGTATGCGAAAAATGCGAAAGTATGAGCTAGATGATGGCAAATACCAGACCTCACCCAGACATAACCGGCGTTATCCTCTAAAATAATAAACGGAATCAGGTTTAATTGACTATTTCAGTGTGGTACCACATTAGTACGTGATCCAAACCAGAAACAACCCAGGATCTGGCCAACAAGCATGCGAAAAATGCAAAGGTACGAGCCAGATGAGGGCAAATCCCAGACCTAACCGAGACATAACCTGCGTTACCCTCTAAAATATTAATCGCAACCAGGTTTAATTGACTGTTTCGGTGTGGTACCGCAATACTACGTGATCCAAACCAGAAAAAACCCAGGATCTGGCGAACAAGTATGCGAAAAACGTGAACGTACGAGTCAGATGAGGGCAAATACCAGACCTAACCCAGACATAACCGGCGTTATCCTTTAAAATATTAATCGCAACCAGGTTTAATTAACTGTGTCGGTGTGGTACCGCATTACTACGTGATCCAAACCAGAAAAGACCCAGGATCTGGCCAACAAGTATGCGAAAAATGCAAAAGTACGAGCCAGATGAGGGCAAATCCCAGACATAACCGAGACATAACCGGCGTTATCCTCTAAAATATTATTCGCAACCAGGTTTAATTGACTGTTTCGGTGTGGTACCACACTACTGCGTGATCCAAACCAGAAAAAACGCAGGATCTCGCCAACAAGTATGTGAAAAATGCGAAAGTATGGGGCAGATGATTGCAAATACCAGACCTACCACAAACCTAACCGGTGTTATCCTCTAAAGTATTGATCGAATCCAGGTTTAAGTGACTGTTTTGGTGTGGTAGCACATTTCTACGTGATCAAAATCAGAAAAAGCCCAGGATCTGGCCTACAAGTATGCGAAAAATGCAAGAGTATGAGGCAGATGATCGCAAATACCAGACGCAACCCATACCTAACCGGTGTCATCCTCTAAAATATTGATCGAATCCAGGTTGAATGGACTATTTCTGTGGGGCACCACATTAATAGGTGATCCGAAACAGATAAAAACCCAGGATCTGGCCAAGAAGAATGCGAAATATGCGAAAGTATGAGCCAGATGATTGCGAATACCAGACGTAACCCAGGCATAACCGGTGTTATCCTATAAAATATTGATCGAAAGCAGCTTTAATTGATTATTTCAGTGTGGTACCACATTAATACGTGATCCAAACCAGAAACAACCCAGGATCTGGCCAACAAGTATGCGATAAATGCAAAAGTACGAGCCAGATGAGGGCAAATCCCAGACCTAACCGAGACATAACCGGCGTTACCCTCTAAAATATTAATCGGAGCCAGGTTTAATTGACGGCTTCAGTGTAGGACCACATTACTACGTGATCCAAACCAGAAAAAACCCAGGATCTGGCCAACAAGTATGCAAAAAATGCGAAAGTATGAGCCAGATGATCGCAAATACCAGGCCTAACGCAGACATAACCGTCGTTATCTTCTAAAGCATTAATCGCAACCAGGTTTGTTTGGCTGTTTCGGTGTGGTACCACGTTACTCCGTGATCCAAACCAGAAAAAACCTAGGGTCTGGCCAACTAGTATGCGAAAAATGCGAAAGTATGAGCCAGATGATTGTAAATACCAGAACTAACCCTGACATAACCGGCGTTATCGTCCGAAATATTAATCGCAACCAGGTTTAGTTGTCTGTTTCGGTGTGGAACCACATTACTACGGGATCCCAACCAAAAAAAACCCTGGATCTGACCATCAAGTATGCGAAAAACGCGAAAGTATGAGCCAGATGATTGCAAATACCAGAACTAACCCAGACATAATCAGCGTTATCCTCTTAAATACTATTCGGAACCAGCTTTTATTGACTGTTTCAGTGTGGTACCGCAATACTACGTGATCCAAACCAGAAAAAACCCAGGATCTGGCCAACAAGTATGCGAAAAATGCGAAAGTATGAGCCACATGATTGCAAATACCAGACATAACCGAGACATATCCAGCGTTATCCTCTAGAATATTATTCGCAACCAGGTTTAATTGACTGTTTAGGAGTGGTACCGCATTACTACGTGATCCTAACCTGAATAAAGCCAGGATCTGGCCGACAAGAATGCGAAAAATGCGAAAGTATGAGCCAGATGATTGCAAATACTAGAACTAACCCAGACATAACCGGCGTTATCCTCCAAAATATTAATCGCAGCCAGGTTTAATAGACGGTTTCAGTGTAGTACCACATTACTACGTGGTCCTAGCCAGAAAAAGGCCAGGATCTGACCATTCAAGTATGCGAAAAATGCGAAAGTATGAGCTAGATGATGGCAAATACCAGACCTCACCCATAACCGGCGTTATCCTCTAAAATAATAATCGGAACCAGGTTTAATTGACTATTTCAGTGTGGTACCACATTAATACGTGATCCAAACCAGAAACAACCCAGGATCTGGCCAACAAGTATGCGAAAAATGCAAAGGTACGAGCCAGATGAGGGCAAATCCCAGACCTAACCGAGACATAACCTGCGTTACCCTCTAAAATATTAATCGCAACCAGGTTTAATTGACTGTTTCGTTGTGGTACCGCAATACTACGTGATCCAAACCAGAAAAAACCCAGGATCTGGCGAACAAGTATGCGAAAAACGTGAACGTACGAGTCAGATGAGGGCAAATACCAGACCTAACCCAGAAATAACCGGCGTTATCCTCTAAAATATTATTCGCAACCAGGTTTAATTGACTGTTTCGGTGTGGTACCACATTACTACGTGATCCAAACCAGAAAAAACGCAGGATCTGGCCAACAAGAATGCAAAACATGCGAAAGTATGAGCCAGATGATAGCAAATACCAGACCTAACCCAGAAATAACCGGCGTTATCCTCTAAAATATTATTCGCAACCAGGTTTAATTGACTGTTTCGGTGTGGTACCGCATTACTACGTGGACAAAGCCAGAAAAAGGCCAGGATCTGACCATTCAAGTATGCGAAAAATGCGAAAGTATGAGCTAGTTGGTGGCAAATACCAGACCTAACCCAGACATATCCGGCGTTCTCCTCCAAAATATTGATCGAATTCAGATTTAATTGACTGTTTCGGTCTGGTACCACATTACTACGTGGACCAAGCCAGAAAAAGGCCAGGATCTGGCCAACAAGTATGCGAAAAATACGATAGTATGTGAGCCAGATCATTGCAAATACCAGGCTAACACAAACCTAACCGGTGTGATCCTCTCAAATAATGACCGAATCCAGGATTAATTGACCGTTTCATTCTGGTACCACGTTACTACGAGATCCTAACCAGAAAAAGCCCAGGATCTGGCCAACAAGCATGCGAGAAATGCGAAAATATGAGCCAGATGATAGCAAATACCAGACCGAGCACGAACCTAAACGTTATTATCCTCTTAAATATTGATAGAAACCGAGTTGAATTGGCTGTTTCAGGCTGTTTCCGCATTACATCGTGATCCAAACCAGATCGAAACACAGGACCTGACCAACATGTATGCGAAGAAAGCGAAAGTATGAGCCAGATGATTGCAAATACCAGGCCTAAACGTGAACTAACCGGTGTTATACTTTAAAATATGGATCGAGGTCAGGTTTAATGGACTGTTTATTGTTGTACCACATGACTACACAATCCCAACCAGAAGAAGCCCAGGATCTGGCCATCAAGCATGCGAGAAATGCGAAAGTATGAGCCAGATGATAGCAAACACCAGGCCTAACACAAACTTAACCGGTATGATCCTCTAAAATATTGATCGAATCCAGGTTTAATTGACAGTTTCATTCTGGTACCACATTACTGCGTGACCCAAACCAGAAAAAGCCCAGGATCTGACCATTCAAGTATGCGAAAGATGCGAAAGTATGAGCTAGATGATGGCAAATACCAGACCTAACCCAGACATATCCGGTGTTATCCTCTAAAATATTGATTGAATCCAGGTTGAATGGACTATTTCTGTGTGGCACCACATTAATACATGATCCTAACCAGAAAAAAACCCAGGATCTGGCCTACAAGTATGCGAAAAATGCGAAAGTATGAGGCAGATGATTGCAAATACCAGACCTCACCCAGGCATATCCGGCGTTGTCCTCTAAAATATTATTCGCAACCAGGTTTAATTGACTGTTTCGGTGTGGTACCGCATTACTACGTGGACAAAGCCAGAAAAAGGCCAGGATCTGACCATTCAAGTATGCGAAAAATGCGAAAGTATGAGCTAGTTGGTGGCAAATACCAGACCTAACCCAGACATATCCGGCGTTCTCCTCCAAAATATTGATCGAATTCAGATTTAATTGACTGTTTCGGTCTGGTACCACATTACTACGTGGAGCAAGCCAGAAAAAGGCCAGGATCTGGCCAACAAGTATGCGAAAAATACGATAGTATGAGCCAGATCATTGCAAATACCAGGCTAACACAAACCTAACCGGTGTGATCCTCTCAAATAATGACCGAATCCAGGATTAATTGACCGTTTCATTCTGGTACCACGTTACTACGAGATCCTAACCAGAAAAAGCCCAGGATCTGGCCAACAAGCATGCGAGAAATGCGAAAATATGAGCCAGATGATAGCAAATACCAGACCGAGCACGAACCTAAACGTTATTATCCTCTTAAATATTGATAGAAACCGAGTTGAATTGGCTGTTTCAGGCTGTTTCCGCATTACATCGTGATCCAAACCAGATCGAAACACAGGACCTGACCAACATGTATGCGAAGAAAGCGAAAGTATGAGCCAGATGATTGCAAATACCAGGCCTAAACGTGAACTAACCGGTGTTATACTTTAAAATATGGATCGAGGTCAGGTTTAATGGACTGTTTATTGTTGTACCACATGACTACACAATCCCAACCAGAAAAAGCCCAGGATCTGGCCATCAAGCATGCGAGAAATGCGAAAGTATGAGCCAGATGATAGCAAATACCAGACCAAGCACAAACCTAAACGGTGTTATCCTCTTAAATATTGATCGAAACCAAGATGAATTGTCTGTTTCAGTATGGTACCGCATTACTACGAGATCCAAACCAGAAAAAGTACAGGATATGGCCAACAAGTGTGCGATGAACGCGAAAGTATGACCCAGATGATTGCAAACACCAGGCCTAACACAAACTTAACCGGTATGATCCTCTAAAATATTGATCGAATCCAGGTTTAATTGACAGTTTCATTCTGGTACCACATTACTGCGTGACCCAAACCAGAAAAAGCCCAGGATCTGACCATTCAAGTATGCGAAAGATGCGAAAGTATGAGCTAGATGATGGCAAATACCAGACCTAACCCAGACATATCCGGTGTTATCCTCTAAAATATTGATTGAATCCAGGTTGAATGGACTATTTCTGTGTGGCACCACATTAATACATGATCCTAACCAGAAAAAAACCCAGGATCTGGCCTACAAGTATGCGAAAAATGCGAAAGTATGAGGCAGATGATTGCAAATACCAGACCTCACCCAGGCATATCCGGCGTTGTCCTCTAAAATATTATTCGCAACCAGGTTTAATTGACTGTTTCGGTGTGCTACCACACTACTACGTGATCCAAACCAGAAAAAACGCAGGATCTCGCCAACGACTATGTGAAAAATGCGAAAGTATGGGCCAGATGATTGCAAATACCTGAACTAACGCAGACATAACCGGCGTGATACTCTAAAATATATATCGCAACCAAGTTTAATTGACTGTTTCGCTGTGGTACCACATTAGTACGTGATCCTAACCTGGAAAAAGCCAGGATCTGGCCAACAAGAATGCAAAACATGCGAAAGTACGAGCCAGATGATTGCAAATACCAGACGTAACCCAGACATAAACGGTGTTATCCTCTAAAATATTGATTGAATCCAGGTTGAATGGACTATTTCTGTGTGGCACCACATTAATACATGATCCTAACCAGAAAAAAACCCAGGATCTGGCCTACAAGTATGCGAAAAATGCGAAAGTATGAGCTAGATGATGGCAAATACCAGACCTAACCCAGACATATCCGGTGTTATCCTCTAAAATATTGATTGAATCCAGGTTGAATGGACTATTTCTGTGTGGCACCACATTAATACATGATCCTAACCTGAAAAAAGCCAGGATCTGGCCAACAAGAATGCAAAACATGCGAAAGTATGATGCAGATGATTGCAAATACCAGACCTAACACAAACCTAACCGGTGTTATCCTCTAAAATATTGATCGAATCCAGGTTGAATGGACTATTTCTGTGGGGCACCACATTAATACGTGATCCGAACCAGATAAAAACCTAGGATCTGGCCATAAAGAATGCGAAATATGCGAAAGTAGGAGCCAGATGATTGCGAATACCAGAAGTAACCCAGACATAACCGGTGTTATCCTATAAAATATTGATCGAAAGCTGCTTTAATTTATTATTTCAGTGTGGCACGACATTAATACGTGATCCTAACCAGAGACAAACCCAGGATCTGGCCAACAGGTATGCGAAAAATGCAAAAGTATGAGGCAGATGGTTGCAAATACCAGATCTAACCCAGACATAACCGGCGTTATCCTCTAAAGTGTTGATCGAATCCAGGTTTAGTTGACTGTTTCGGTGTGGTATCACATTACTACGTGACGCAAACCAGAAAAAACCCAGGATCTGGCCAACTGGTATGCGAAAAATGCGAAAGTATGAGCCAGATGATTGCTAATACCAGGCCTAACCCAGACATAACCGGCGTTATCCTCTAAAACATTAATCGCAACCATGTTTAATTGACTGTTACTGTGTGGTACCACATTACTACGTGATCCAAACCATAAAAAACCCAGGATCTGGCCAACAAGTTTGCGAAAAATTCGAAAGTATGAGCCAGATGAATGCAAATACCAGAACTAACCCCGACATAACCGGCGCTATCCTCTAAAATGTTAATCGTAACCAGATGTAATTGACAGTTTCGGTGTGGTATCACATTACTACGTGATCCAAATCAGAAGAAGCCCATAGTCTGGCCTACAAGTATGCGAAAGAAGCGAAGGTATGAGCCAGATGATTGCTAATACCAGGCCTAACACAAACCTAAACGGTGTTATTCTCTTAAATATTGATCGAATTCAGGTTTAATTTACAGTTTCATTCTGGTACCACATTACTACGTGATACAAACCAGAAAAAGCCCAGGATCTGGCCAACAAGTATGCGAAAAATGAGATAGTATGAGCCAGATGATTGCAAATACCAGGCTAACACAAACCTAACCCGTGTGATCCTCTAAAACATTGACCGAATCCAGGATTAATTGACCGTTTCATTCTGGTACCACATTACTACGTGATCCCAACCAGAAAAAGCCCAGGATCTGGCCAACAAGCATGCGAGAAATGCGAAATTATGAGCCAGATGATAGCAAATACCAGACCGAGCACAAACCTGAACGTTGTCATCCTCTTATATATTGATAGAGACCGAGTTGAATTGATCGTGGCCACGTTTAATTGACTGTTTCAGTATGGTACCGCATTACTACGAGATCCAAACCAGAAAATGTCCAGGATATGGCCAACAAGTGTGCGATGAACGCGAAGGTATGTCCCAGATTATTGCAAACACCAGGCCAAACACAAACCTAACCGGTGTGATCCTCTAAAATATTAGTCGGAACCAGGTTTAATTGTCTGTTTCGGTGTGGTACCACATTACTACGTGATCCAAACCAGAAAAAACGCAGGATCTGGCCAACAAGAATGCAAAACATGCGAAAGTATGAGGCAGATGATTGCAAATACCAGACCTAACACAAACCTAACCGGTGTTATCCTATAAAATATTGATCGAAAGCAGCTTTAATTGATTATTTCAGTGTGGCACCACATTAATACGCGATCCTAACCAGAGAAAAACCCAGGATTTTGCCAACAAGTATGCGAAAAATGCAAAAGTATGGGCCAGATGATTGCAAATACCAGACCTAACCCAGAAATAACCGGCGTTATCCTCTAAAATATTATTCGCAACCAGGTTTAATTGACTGTTTCGGTGTGGTACCACATTACTACGTGATCCAAACCAGAAAACGCCCAGGACCTGGCCATCAAGTATGAGAAATATGCGAATGTTTGAGCCTGATGAGAGCAAATCCCAGAACTAACATAGACCTAACATGCGTTATCCTCTAAAATATTGATCGAAACCAGGTTTAGTGGACAGTTTCAGTGTGGTACCACTTTACTACGTGATCCATGCCAAAAAAAGCCCAGAATCTGGCCAACAAGTATGAGAAAAATGCGAAAGTATGAGCCTGATGAGTGCAAATCCCAGACCTAACCTAGACCTAACATGCGTTATCCTCTAAAATATTGACCGAGACCAGGATTAGTCGACTGTTTCAGTGTGGTACCACATTACTACGTGATCCAAACCAGAAAAAGCCCAGGATCTGGCCATCAAGTATGAGAAATATGCGAATGTATGAGCCTGATGAGAGCAAATCCCAGACCTAACCTAGACCTAACATGCGTTATCCTCTAAAATATTGACCGAGACAAGGATTAGTCGACTGTTTCAGTGGGGTAACACATTACCACGTGACCCAAACCAGACAAAACCCGGAATCTGTACAAGTATGTGAAGAATGCGAAAGTATGAGTCTGATGGGGGCAAATCCAAGGCCTAACCTAGAACTAACAGGCGTTATCCTCTAAAACATTCATCGAAACCAGGTTTAATGGACTGTTTCAGTGTGGTACCGCATTACTACCTGATCGAAACCAGAAAAAGACCAGAATCTGGCAATCAAGTATCAAAAATATGCGAATGTATGAGCCTGATGAGTGCAAATCCCAGACCTAACCTAGACCTAACATGTGTTATCCTCTAAAATATTGACCGAGACCAGGATTAGTCGACTGTTTCAGTGTGGTACCACATTACTACGTGATCCAAGCCAAAGAAAGCCCAGAATCTGGCCAACAAGTATGAGAAATATGCGAATGTCTGAGCCTGATGAGAGCAAATCCCAGACCTAACATAGACCTAACATGCGTTATCCTCTAAAATATTGATCGAAACCAGGTTTAATGGTCTGTATTAGCGTGGTACCGCATTACCACGTGATCGAAACCAAAAAAGGCCCAGAATCTGGCCAACAAGTATGAGAAATATGCGAAAGTATGAGCCTGATGAGTGCAAATCCCAGACCTAACCTAGACCTAACATGCGTTATCCTCCAAAATATTGACCGAGACCAGGATTAGTCGACTGTTTCAGTGTGATACCACATTACTACGTGATCCAAACCACAAAAAGCCCAGGATCTGGCCATCAAGTATCAGAAATATGCGAATGTATGAGCCTGATGAGAGCAAATCCCAGACCTATCCTAGACCTAACGTGAGTTATCCTTTGAAATGTTGACCCAGACTAGGTTTAATGGGCTGTTTCAGTGTGGTACCACATTACCACGTGATCCAAACCAGAAAAAACCCTGGATCTGTTCAACAGGTATGTGAAGAATGCGAAAGTGTGAGCCTGATGAGGGCAAATCCCGGACCTAACATAGACCTAACATGCGTTATCCTCTAAAATATGGATCGAAACCAGGTTTAATGGTCTGTATCAGCGTGGTACCGCATTACTACGTGATCGAAACCAAAAAAGGCCCAGAATCTGGCCATCAAGTATGAGAAATATGCGAAAGTATGAACCTGATGAGTGCAAATCCCAGACCTAACCTAGACCTAACATGCGTTATCCTCTAACATATCGATCGAAACCAGGTTTAATCGACTGTTTCAGTGTGGTACCACATTACTGTGTGATCCAAACCAGAAAAAGCAAAGGATTTGGCTAACAAGGAAGAGAAATATGCGAAAGTATGAGCCTGATGATTGCTAATACCAGGCCTAACACAAACCTAAACGGTGTTATTCTCTTAAATATTGATCGAATTCAGGTTTAATTTACAGTTTCATTCTGGTACCACATTACTACGTGATACAAACCAGAAAAAGCCCAGGATCTGGCCAACAAGTATGCGAAAAATGAGATAGTATGAGCCAGATGATTGCAAATACCAGGCTAACACAAACCTAACCCGTGTGATCCTCTAAAACATTGACCGAATCCAGGATTAATTGACCGTTTCATTCTGGTACCACATTACTACGTGATCCCAACCAGAAAAAGCCCAGGATCTGGCCAACAAGCATGCGAGAAATGCGAAATTATGAGCCAGATGATAGCAAATACCAGACCGAGCACAAACCTGAACGTTGTCATCCTCTTATATATTGATAGAGACCGAGTTGAATTGATCGTGGCCACGTTTAATTGACTGTTTCAGTATGGTACCGCATTACTACGAGATCCAAACCAGAAAATGTCCAGGATATGGCCAACAAGTGTGCGATGAACGCGAAGGTATGTCCCAGATTATTGCAAACACCAGGCCAAACACAAACCTAACCGGTGTGATCCTCTAAAATATTAGTCGGAACCAGGTTTAATTGTCTGTTTCGGTGTGGTACCACATTACTACGTGATCCAAACCAGAAAAAACGCAGGATCTGGCCAACAAGAATGCAAAACATGCGAAAGTATGAGGCAGATGATTGCAAATACCAGACCTAACACAAACCTAACCGGTGTTATCCTATAAAATATTGATCGAAAGCAGCTTTAATTGATTATTTCAGTGTGGCACCACATTAATACGCGATCCTAACCAGAGAAAAACCCAGGATTTTGCCAACAAGTATGCGAAAAATGCAAAAGTATGGGCCAGATGATTGCAAATACCAGACCTAACCCAGAAATAACCGGCGTTATCCTCTAAAATATTATTCGCAACCAGGTTTAATTGACTGTTTCGGTGTGGTACCACATTACTACGTGATCCAAACCAGAAAACGCCCAGGACCTGGCCATCAAGTATGAGAAATATGCGAATGTTTGAGCCTGATGAGAGCAAATCCCAGAACTAACATAGACCTAACATGCGTTATCCTCTAAAATATTGATCGAAACCAGGTTTAGTGGACAGTTTCAGTGTGGTACCACTTTACTACGTGATCCATGCCAAAAAAAGCCCAGAATCTGGCCAACAAGTATGAGAAAAATGCGAAAGTATGAGCCTGATGAGTGCAAATCCCAGACCTAACCTAGACCTAACATGCGTTATCCTCTAAAATATTGACCGAGACCAGGATTAGTCGACTGTTTCAGTGTGGTACCACATTACTACGTGATCCAAACCAGAAAAAGCCCAGGATCTGGCCATCAAGTATGAGAAATATGCGAATGTATGAGCCTGATGAGAGCAAATCCCAGACCTAACCTAGACCTAACATGCGTTATCCTCTAAAATATTGACCGAGACAAGGATTAGTCGACTGTTTCAGTGGGGTAACACATTACCACGTGACCCAAACCAGACAAAACCCGGAATCTGTACAAGTATGTGAAGAATGCGAAAGTATGAGTCTGATGGGGGCAAATCCAAGGCCTAACCTAGAACTAACAGGCGTTATCCTCTAAAACATTCATCGAAACCAGGTTTAATGGACTGTTTCAGTGTGGTACCGCATTACTACCTGATCGAAACCAGAAAAAGACCAGAATCTGGCAATCAAGTATCAAAAATATGCGAATGTATGAGCCTGATGAGTGCAAATCCCAGACCTAACCTAGACCTAACATGTGTTATCCTCTAAAATATTGACCGAGACCAGGATTAGTCGACTGTTTCAGTGTGGTACCACATTACTACGTGATCCAAGCCAAAGAAAGCCCAGAATCTGGCCAACAAGTATGAGAAATATGCGAATGTCTGAGCCTGATGAGAGCAAATCCCAGACCTAACATAGACCTAACATGCGTTATCCTCTAAAATATTGATCGAAACCAGGTTTAATGGTCTGTATTAGCGTGGTACCGCATTACCACGTGATCGAAACCAAAAAAGGCCCAGAATCTGGCCAACAAGTATGAGAAATATGCGAAAGTATGAGCCTGATGAGTGCAAATCCCAGACCTAACCTAGACCTAACATGCGTTATCCTCCAAAATATTGACCGAGACCAGGATTAGTCGACTGTTTCAGTGTGATACCACATTACTACGTGATCCAAACCACAAAAAGCCCAGGATCTGGCCATCAAGTATCAGAAATATGCGAATGTATGAGCCTGATGAGAGCAAATCCCAGACCTATCCTAGACCTAACGTGAGTTATCCTTTGAAATGTTGACCAGACTAGGTTTAATGGGCTGTTTCAGTGTGGTACCACATTACCACGTGATCCAAACCAGAAAAAACCCTGGATCTGTTCAACAGGTATGTGAAGAATGCGAAAGTGTGAGCCTGATGAGGGCAAATCCCGGACCTAACATAGACCTAACATGCGTTATCCTCTAAAATATGGATCGAAACCAGGTTTAATGGTCTGTATCAGCGTGGTACCGCATTACTACGTGATCGAAACCAAAAAAGGCCCAGAATCTGGCCATCAAGTATGAGAAATATGCGAAAGTATGAACCTGATGAGTGCAAATCCCAGACCTAACCTAGACCTAACATGCGTTATCCTCTAACATATCGATCGAAACCAGGTTTAATCGACTGTTTCAGTGTGGTACCACATTACTGTGTGATCCAAACCAGAAAAAGCAAAGGATTTGGCTAACAAGTAAGAGAAATATGCGAAAGTATGAGCCTGATGATTGCTAATACCAGGCCTAACACAAACCTAAACGGTGTTATTCTCTTAAATATTGATCGAATTCAGGTTTAATTTACAGTTTCATTCTGGTACCACATTACTACGTGATACAAACCAGAAAAAGCCCAGGATCTGGCCAACAAGTATGCGAAAAATGAGATAGTATGAGCCAGATGATTGCAAATACCAGGCTAACACAAACCTAACCCGTGTGATCCTCTAAAACATTGACCGAATCCAGGATTAATTGACCGTTTCATTCTGGTACCACATTACTACGTGATCCCAACCAGAAAAAGCCCAGGATCTGGCCAACAAGCATGCGAGAAATGCGAAATTATGAGCCAGATGATAGCAAATACCAGACCGAGCACAAACCTGAACGTTGTCATCCTCTTATATATTGATAGAGACCGAGTTGAATTGATCGTGGCCACGTTTAATTGACTGTTTCAGTATGGTACCGCATTACTACGAGATCCAAACCAGAAAATGTCCAGGATATGGCCAACAAGTGTGCGATGAACGCGAAGGTATGTCCCAGATTATTGCAAACACCAGGCCAAACACAAACCTAACCGGTGTGATCCTCTAAAATATTAGTCGGAACCAGGTTTAATTGTCTGTTTCGGTGTGGTACCACATTACTACGTGATCCAAACCAGAAAAAACGCAGGATCTGGCCAACAAGAATGCAAAACATGCGAAAGTATGAGGCAGATGATTGCAAATACCAGACCTAACACAAACCTAACCGGTGTTATCCTATAAAATATTGATCGAAAGCAGCTTTAATTGATTATTTCAGTGTGGCACCACATTAATACGCGATCCTAACCAGAGAAAAACCCAGGATTTTGCCAACAAGTATGCGAAAAATGCAAAAGTATGGGCCAGATGATTGCAAATACCAGACCTAACCCAGAAATAACCGGCGTTATCCTCTAAAATATTATTCGCAACCAGGTTTAATTGACTGTTTCGGTGTGGTACCACATTACTACGTGATCCAAACCAGAAAACGCCCAGGACCTGGCCATCAAGTATGAGAAATATGCGAATGTTTGAGCCTGATGAGAGCAAATCCCAGAACTAACATAGACCTAACATGCGTTATCCTCTAAAATATTGATCGAAACCAGGTTTAGTGGACAGTTTCAGTGTGGTACCACTTTACTACGTGATCCATGCCAAAAAAAGCCCAGAATCTGGCCAACAAGTATGAGAAAAATGCGAAAGTATGAGCCTGATGAGTGCAAATCCCAGACCTAACCTAGACCTAACATGCGTTATCCTCTAAAATATTGACCGAGACCAGGATTAGTCGACTGTTTCAGTGTGGTACCACATTACTACGTGATCCAAACCAGAAAAAGCCCAGGATCTGGCCATCAAGTATGAGAAATATGCGAATGTATGAGCCTGATGAGAGCAAATCCCAGACCTAACCTAGACCTAACATGCGTTATCCTCTAAAATATTGACCGAGACAAGGATTAGTCGACTGTTTCAGTGGGGTAACACATTACCACGTGACCCAAACCAGACAAAACCCGGAATCTGTACAAGTATGTGAAGAATGCGAAAGTATGAGTCTGATGGGGGCAAATCCAAGGCCTAACCTAGAACTAACAGGCGTTATCCTCTAAAACATTCATCGAAACCAGGTTTAATGGACTGTTTCAGTGTGGTACCGCATCACTACCTGATCGAAACCAGAAAAAGACCAGAATCTGGCAATCAAGTATCAAAAATATGCGAATGTATGAGCCTGATGAGTGCAAATCCCAGACCTAACCTAGACCTAACATGTGTTATCCTCTAAAATATTGACCGAGACCAGGATTAGTCGACTGTTTCAGTGTGGTACCACATTACTACGTGATCCAAGCCAAAGAAAGCCCAGAATCTGGCCAACAAGTATGAGAAATATGCGAATGTCTGAGCCTGATGAGAGCAAATCCCAGACCTAACATAGACCTAACATGCGTTATCCTCTAAAATATTGATCGAAACCAGGTTTAATGGTCTGTATTAGCGTGGTACCGCATTACCACGTGATCGAAACCAAAAAAGGCCCAGAATCTGGCCAACAAGTATGAGAAATATGCGAAAGTATGAGCCTGATGAGTGCAAATCCCAGACCTAACCTAGACCTAACATGCGTTATCCTCCAAAATATTGACCGAGACCAGGATTAGTCGACTGTTTCAGTGTGATACCACATTACTACGTGATCCAAACCACAAAAAGCCCAGGATCTGGCCATCAAGTATCAGAAATATGCGAATGTATGAGCCTGATGAGAGCAAATCCCAGACCTATCCTAGACCTAACGTGAGTTATCCTTTGAAATGTTGACCCAGACTAGGTTTAATGGGCTGTTTCAGTGTGGTACCACATTACCACGTGATCCAAACCAGAAAAAACCCTGGATCTGTTCAACAGGTATGTGAAGAATGCGAAAGTGTGAGCCTGATGAGGGCAAATCCCGGACCTAACATAGACCTAACATGCGTTATCCTCTAAAATATGGATCGAAACCAGGTTTAATGGTCTGTATCAGCGTGGTACCGCATTACTACGTGATCGAAACCAAAAAAGGCCCAGAATCTGGCCATCAAGTATGAGAAATATGCGAAAGTATGAACCTGATGAGTGCAAATCCCAGACCTAACCTAGACCTAACATGCGTTATCCTCTAACATATCGATCGAAACCAGGTTTAATCGACTGTTTCAGTGTGGTACCACATTACTGTGTGATCCAAACCAGAAAAAGCAAAGGATTTGGCTAACAAGTAAGAGAAATATGCGAAAGTATGAGCCTGATGAGAGCAAATCCCGGACCTAACATAGACCTAACATGCGTTATCCTCTAAAATATTCAACGAAAGCAGATTTAATGGACTGTTTCAGTGTGGTACCACATTGCTACGTGATCCAAACCAGAAAAAACCCCGGTTCTGTTCAACAAGTCTGTGAAGAATGTGAAAGTATGACCCTGATGAGTGCAAATCCAAGGCCTAACCTAGACCTAACATGTATTATCCTCTAAAATATTGATCGAAACCAGGTTTAATGGTCTGTTTCAGTGTGGTACCACATTACTGCGTGATCCAAACTAAAAAAAGCCCAGAATCTGGCCATCAAGTATGAGAAACACGCGAAAGTATGAGCCTGATGAGAGCAAATCCCAGACCTAACCTCGACCTAACATGAGTTATCCTTTGAAATGTTGACCCAGACTAGGTTTAATTGACTGTTTCAGTGTGGTACCACATTACCACGTGATCCAAATCAGAAAAAGCCCTGAATCTGGCCATCCAGTATGAGAAATATGCGAAAGTATGAGCCAGATGAGGGAAAATCCCAGACCTAACCGAGACATAACCGGCGTTATCCTCCAAGATATTACTCGGATCCAGGTTTAATTGACTGTTTCGGTGTGGTACATTACTACGTGATCGAAACCAGAAAAAGCCCAGGATCTGGGCAACAAGTATGCGAAAAATGCGAAAGTACGGGCCTGATGAGGGCAAATCCCAGACATAACCGAGACATAACCGGAGTTATCCCCTAAAATATTAATCGCTACCAGGTTTAATTGACTGTTTCGGTGTGGTACCGCATTACTACGTGAGCCAAGCCAGAAAAATTCCGGGATCTGGCCATTCAAGTATGCGAAAAATGCGAAAGTATGTGCCAGATGAGGGCAAATCCCAGAACTAACAGAGAAATAACCGGCGTTATCCTCTAAAATATTAGTCGCAACCAGGCTTAATTGACTGTTGCGGTGTGGTACCGCATTAATACGTGATCCAAACCAGAAAAAGCCCAGTATCTGGCCAACAATTATGCGAAAAATGCGAAAGTACGAGCCAGATGAGGGCAAATCCCAGACACAACCGAGACGTATCCGGCGTCATCCTCTAAGATATTAGTCGCAACCAGGTTCAAGAGACTCTTTCGGTGTGGTACCGCATTACTACCAGATCCAAGCCAGAAGAATTCCGGTATCTGGCCATTCATGTATGCGCAAAATGCGAAAGTATGTTCCAGATGAGGGCAAATTCCAAACCTAACAGAGACATAACCGGCGTTATCCTCTAAAATATTAATCGCAACCTGGTTTAATTGACTGTTTCGGTGGGGTACCGCATTACTACGGGGTCCAAGCCAGAAAAAACCCATGATCTGGCCAACAAGTATGCGAAAAATGCGAAAGTACGAGCCAGATGAGGGCAAATACCAGACCTAACCGAGACATAACCGGCGTTATCCTCTAAAATATTAATCCGAACCGGGTTTAATTGACTGTTGCGATGTGGTACCGCATTACTACGTGATCCAAACCAGAAAAAGGCCAGGGTCTGGCCAAGAAGTATGCGAAAAATGTGAAAGTATGAGGCAGATGTCTGCAAATACCAGAACTTACCCAGACATAACTGGCGTTATCCTCTAAAATATCAATCGGTACCAGGTTTAATTGACAGTTTCAGTGTGGTACCACATTACTACGTGGGCCAAGCCAGAAAAAGGCCAGGATCTGACCAATCAAGTACGCGAAAAGTGCGAAAGTATGTGCTAGATGATTGCAAATATCAGACCTAACCCAGACACAACCGGCGTTATCCTCCAAAATATTACTCGGAACCAGGTTTAATTGAGTGTTTCGGTGTAGTACCACATTAGTACGTGATCCAAACCAGAAAAATCCCAGGATCTGGCCTACAAGTATGCGAAAAATGCAAAAGTACGAGCCAGATGAGCTCAAATCCCAGACCTAACCGAGACATAACCGGCGTTATCATCTAAGATATTAATCGCAACCAGGTTTAATTGACAGTTTCAGTGTGGTACCACATTACTACGTGGGCCAAGCCAGAAAAAGGCCAGGATCTGACCAGTCAAGTACGCGAAAAGTGCGAAAGTATGTGCTAGATGATTGCAAATACCAGACCTAACCCAGACAAAACCGGCGTTATCCTCCAAAATATTACTCGGAACCAGGTTTGATTGAGTGTTTCGGTGTGGTACCACATTAGTACGTGATCCAAACCAGAAAAAGCCCAGGATCTGGCCTACAAGTATGCGAAAAATGCAAAAGTACGAGCCAGATGAGCTCAAATCCCAGACCTAACCGAGACATAACCGGCGTTATCCTCTAAAATATTAATCGCAAACAGGTTTAATTGACTGTTTCGGCGTGTTACCGCATTACTACGTGGTCCAACTCAGAAAAAGGCAAGGATCTGACCATTCAAGTATGCGAAAAATGCGAAAGTACGAGCCAGATGAGGGCAAATCCCAGACCTAACGGAGACGTAACCGGCGTTATCCTCTAAAATATTAATCACAACCAGGTTTAATTGACTGTTTCGGTGTGGTACCACATTACTACGTGGTCCAAGCCAGAAAAAGGCCAGGATCTGGCCAAGAAGTATGCGAAAAATGTGAAAGTATGAGGCAGATGTCTGCAAATACCAGAACTTACCCAGACATAACTGGCGTTATCCTCTAAAATATCAATCGGTACCAGGTTTAATTGACAGTTTCAGTGTGGTACCACATTACTACGTGGGCCAAGCCAGAAAAAGGCCAGGATCTGACCAGTCAAGTACGCGAAAAGTGCGAAAGTATGTGCTAGATGATTGCAAATACCAGACCTAACCCAGACAAAACCGGCGTTATCCTCCAAAATATTACTCGGAACCAGGTTTGATTGAGTGTTTCGGTGTGGTACCACATTAGTACGTGATCCAAACCAGAAAAAGCCCAGGATCTGGCCTACAAGTATGCGAAAAATGCAAAAGTACGAGCCAGATGAGCTCAAATCCCAGACCTAACCGAGACATAACCGGCGTTATCCTCTAAAATATTAATCGCAAACAGGTTTAATTGACTGTTTCGGCGTGTTACCGCATTACTACGTGGTCCAACTCAGAAAAAGGCAAGGATCTGACCATTCAAGTATGCGAAAAATGCGAAAGTACGAGCCAGATGAGGGCAAATCCCAGACCTAACGGAGACGTAACCGGCGTTATCCTCTAAAATATTAATCACAACCAGGTTTAATTGACTGTTTCGGTGTGGTACCACATTACTACGTGGTCCAAGCCAGAAAAAGGCCAGGATCTGGCCAACAAATGTGCGCAAAATGCGAAATTTCGAGGCAGATGAGGGCAAATCCCAGACCTAACCGAGACATAACCGGAGTTATCCTCTAAAATATTAATCGCAACCAGGTTTAATTGACTGTTTCGGTGTGGTACCGCATTACTACGGGGTGCAAGCCAGAAAAAACCCATGATCTGGCCAACAAGTATGCGAAAAATGCGAGAGTATGAGACAGATGATTGCAAATACCAGATCTAACCCAGATATAACCAGCGTTATCCTCTAAAATATTAATCGGAACCAGCTCTTGTTGAATGTTTCATTGTGGTACCACATTACTACGTGATCCAAACCAGAAATATCCCAGGATCTGGCAACAAGTATGCGAAAAATGCGAAAGTACGAGCCAGATGGGGGCAAATACCTGACCTAACCGAGACTTAACCGGCATTATCCTCTAAAATATTAATCGCAACCAGGTTTTATTGACTGTTTCGGCGTGTTACCGCATTACTACGTGGTCCAACTCAGAAAAAGGCAAGGATCTTGCCAACAAGTATGCGAAAAATGCGAAGGTATGAGCCAGATGAGGGCAAATACCAGACGCAACCCAGACCTAACCGGTTTCATCCTCTAAAATATTGATCGAATCCAGGTTTAATAGACTGTTTCAGTGTGGTACCACTCTACTACGTGATCCAAACCAGAAAGAGCCCAAGATCTGGCCATGCAAGTATCCGAAGAATGCAAAAGTATGAGGAAGATGATTGCAAATACCAGACGTAACCCAGACATAACCGGCGTTATCCTCTAAAATATTAATCGCAACCAGGTTTAATTGACTGTTTCGGTGTGGTACCACATTAGTACGTGATCCGAGTCAGAATAGCCACCGGGTTCTGGGCAACAAGTATGCGAAAAATGCGAAAGAATGAGCCAGATGATTGGGAATACCAGAACTAACTCAGACATAACCAGCGTTATCATCTAAAATATTAATCGGAACCAGCTTTTATTGAATGTTTCATTGTGGTACCACATTACTACGTGATCCAAACCAGAAAAAGCCCAGGATCTTGCCAACAAGTATGCGAAAAATGCTAAAGTACGAGTCAGATGACGGCAAATACCAGACCCAACCGAGACATAATTGGCGTTATCCTCTAAAATATTAATCGCAACCCGGTTTAGTTGCCTTCTTCGGTGTGGTACCGCATGACTATGTGATCCAAACCAGAAAAAGCCCAAGATCTGGCCATTCAAGTATCCGAAGAATGCAAAAGTATGAGGAAGATGATTGCAAATACCAGACGTAACCCAGACATAACCGGCGTTATCCTCTAAAATATTAATCGCAACCAGTTTTAATTGACTGTTTCGGTGTGGTATCACATTAGTACGTGATCCGAGTCAGAATATCCACCGGGTTCTGGGCAACAAGTATGCGAAAAATGCGATAGTATGAGACAGATGATTGCAAATACCAGAACTGACCCAGACATATCCAGCGTTATCCTCTAAAATACGAATAGGTACCAGCTTTTATTGACTGTTTCAGTGTGGTACCACATTACTACGTGATCGAAACCAGAAAAAGCCCTGGATCTGGCCAACAAGTATGCGAAAAATGCGAAAGTACGAGCCAGATGACGGCAAATCCCAGACATAACCGAGACATAACCGGCGACTATCCTCTAAAATATTAATCGCAACCAGGTTTGATTGACTGTTTCGGTGTGGTACCACATTACTACGTGATCCAAACCAGGAAAAGCCCAGGATCTTGCCAACAAGTATGCGAAAAATGCGAAGGTACGAGCCAGATGATTGCAAATACCAGATCTAACCCAGACATAAACAGCGTTATCCTCTAAAATATTAATCGGAACCAGCTTTTATTGAATGTTTCAGTGTGGTACCACATTACTACGTGATCTAAACCAGGAAAAGCCCAGGATCTTGCCAACAAGTATGAGAAAAATGCGAAGGTACGAGCCAGATGATTGCAAATACCAGATCTAACCCAGACATAACCAGCGTTATCCTCCAAAATATTAATCGCAACCAGGTTTAATTGACTTGTTCGCTGTGGTACCGCATTACTACGTGACCCAAACCAGAAAAAGCCCTGGAACTGGCCAACAAGTATGCGAAAAATGCGAAAGTACGAGACGGATGAGCTCAAATCCCAGACCTAACCGAGACATAACCGGCGTTATCCCCTAAAATATTAATCGCAACCAGGTTTAAATGACTGTTTCGGTGTGGTACCGTATTACTACGTGATCCAACCCAGAAAAGGGCAAGGATCTGGCCATCAAGTATGCGAAAAATGCGAGAGTATGAGTCAGATGCTTGCAAATACCAGAACTAACCCAGACATAACCAGCGTTATCCGCTAAAATATTAATCGGAAGCAGGTTTAATTGACTGTTTCAGTGTGGTACCGCATTACTACGTGATCCAAACCATAAAAAGGCCGGCATCTGGACAACAAATATGCGAAAAATGCGAAAGTACGAGACAGATGAGGGCAAATACCAGACCCAACCGAGACATAACTGACGTTATCCTCCAAAATATTAAGCGCATCCAGGTTTAATTGACTGTTTCGGTGTGGTACCGCACTACGTGACCCAACCCAGAAGAAAGCCAGGATCTGGCCAACAAGTATGCAAAAAATGCGAAAGTACGAGCCAGATGAGGGCAAATACCGGACCCAACCGAGACATAACTGACGTTATCCTCTAAAATATTAAGCGCATCCAGGTTTAATTGACTGTTTCGGTGTGGTACCGCACTACGTGACCCAACCCAGAAGAAAGCCAGGATCTGGCCATTCAAGTATGCGAAAAATGCGACAGTATGTGCTAGATGATGCCAAATACCAGACCTAACCCAGGCATAACCGGCGTTCTCCTCCAAAATATTTATCGGAACCAGGTTCTATTGACTGTTTCAGTGTGGTACCACATTACTACGTGATCCTAACCAGAGAAAAACCCAGGATCTGGCCAACAAGTATGCGAAAAATGTGAAGGTATGAGCTAGATGATGGCAAATACTAGACCCAACCCAGACATAACCGGAGTTATCCTGTAAAATATTACTCGCAACCAGGTTTAATTGACTGTTACAGTGTGGTACCACATTAGTACGTGAGCCTAACCAGAAAAAAACCTAGGATA
The DNA here is from genome assembly GCF_051014445.1 of Colletes latitarsis. Lineage (NCBI taxonomy): Eukaryota > Metazoa > Arthropoda > Insecta > Hymenoptera > Colletidae > Colletes > Colletes latitarsis. Next base: position 8,634,493 of record NC_135137.1, read on the forward strand.
TGGCCAACAAGTACGCGAAAAATGTGAAAGTATGAGCTAGATGATGGCAAATACCAGACCCAAACCAGACATAACCGGCCCTATCCTCTAAAATGTTAATCGCAACCAGGTTTAATTGACTGTTTCGGCGTGGTACCGCATTACTACGTGGTCCAACCCGGAAAAAGGCAAGGATCTGACCATTCAAGTACTCGAAAAATGCGAAAGTACGAGCCAGATGAGGGCAAATCCCAGTCCTGACCGAGACATACCCGGCGTTATCCTCTAAAATATTAATCGCAACCAGGTTTAAATGACTGTTTCAGTGTGGTACCACATTACTACGTGGTCCAAGCCAGGAAAAGGCCAGGATCTGGCAAACAAGTATGCGAAATATGCAAAAGTACGAGCCAGATGAGTGCAAATACCAGATCTAACCCAGACATAACCGGCGTTATCCTCTGAAATATTAATCGGAACCAGCTTATATTGAATGTTTCAGTGTGGTGCCACATTACTACGTGATCCAAACCTGAAATATCCCAGTATCTGGCCAACAAATATGCGAAAAATGCGAAAGTACGAGCCAGATGACGGCAAATCCCAGACATAACCGAGACATAACCGGCGACTATCCTCTAAAATATTAATCGCAACCAGGTTTGATTGACTGTTTCGGTGTGGTACCACATTACTACGTGATCCAAACCAGGAAAAGCCCAGGATCTTGCCAACAAGTATGCGAAAAATGCGAAGGTACGAGCCAGATGATTGCAAATACCAGATCTAACCCAGACATAAACAGCGTTATCCTCTAAAATATTAATCGGAACCAGCTTTTATTGAATGTTTCAGTGTGGTACCACATTACTACGTGATCTAAACCAGGAAAAGCCCAGGATCTTGCCAACAAGTATGAGAAAAATGCGAAGGTACGAGCCAGATGATTGCAAATACCAGATCTAACCCAGACATAACCAGCGTTATCCTCCAAAATATTAATCGCAACCAGGTTTAATTGACTGTTTCAGTGTGGTGCCACATTACTACGTGGTCCAAGCCAGGAAAAGGCCAGGATCTGGCAAACAAGTATGCGAAAAATGCGAAAGTACGAGCCAGATGAGGGCAAATACCAGATCTAACCCAGACAAAACCGGGGTTATTCTCTAAGATATTAATCGCAACCAGGTTTAATTGACTGTATCGGTGTGTAACCACATTACTGCGGGATTCAAACCAGAAAAAACCCAGGATCTGGCCAACAAGTATGCGAAAAACGCGAAAGTACGAGCCTGATGTGAGCAAATCCCAGACCTAACCGAGACATAACCAGCGTTATCCTCTAAAATATTAATCGCAACCATGTTTAATTGACTGTTACTGTGTGGTACCACATTACTACGTGATCCAAACCATAAAAAACCCAGGATCTGGCCAACAAGTTTGCGAAAAATTCGAAAGTATGAGCCAGATGAATGCAAATACCAGAACTAACCCCGACATAACCGGCGCTATCCTCTAAAATGTTAATCGTAACCAGATGTAATTGACAGTTTCGGTGTGGTATCACATTACTACGTGATCCAAATCAGAAGAAGCCCATAGTCTGGCCTACAAGTATGCGAAAGAAGCGAAGGTATGAGCCAGATGATTGCTAATACCAGGCCTAACACAAACCTAAACGGTGTTATTCTCTTAAATATTGATCGAATTCAGGTTTAATTTACAGTTTCATTCTGGTACCACATTACTACGTGATACAAACCAGAAAAAGCCCAGGATCTGGCCAACAAGTATGCGAAAAATGAGATAGTATGAGCCAGATGATTGCAAATACCAGGCTAACACAAACCTAACCCGTGTGATCCTCTAAAACATTGACCGAATCCAGGATTAATTGACCGTTTCATTCTGGTACCACATTACTACGTGATCCCAACCAGAAAAAGCCCAGGATCTGGCCAACAAGCATGCGAGAAATGCGAAATTATGAGCCAGATGATAGCAAATACCAGACCGAGCACAAACCTGAACGTTGTCATCCTCTTATATATTGATAGAGACCGAGTTGAATTGATCGTGGCCACGTTTAATTGACTGTTTCAGTATGGTACCGCATTACTACGAGATCCAAACCAGAAAATGTCCAGGATATGGCCAACAAGTGTGCGATGAACGCGAAGGTATGTCCCAGATTATTGCAAACACCAGGCCAAACACAAACCTAACCGGTGTGATCCTCTAAAATATTAGTCGGAACCAGGTTTAATTGTCTGTTTCGGTGTGGTACCACATTACTACGTGATCCAAACCAGAAAAAACGCAGGATCTGGCCAACAAGAATGCAAAACATGCGAAAGTATGAGGCAGATGATTGCAAATACCAGACCTAACACAAACCTAACCGGTGTTATCCTATAAAATATTGATCGAAAGCAGCTTTAATTGATTATTTCAGTGTGGCACCACATTAATACGCGATCCTAACCAGAGAAAAACCCAGGATTTTGCCAACAAGTATGCGAAAAATGCAAAAGTATGGGCCAGATGATTGCAAATACCAGACCTAACCCAGAAATAACCGGCGTTATCCTCTAAAATATTATTCGCAACCAGGTTTAATTGACTGTTTCGGTGTGGTACCACATTACTACGTGATCCAAACCAGAAAACGCCCAGGACCTGGCCATCAAGTATGAGAAATATGCGAATGTTTGAGCCTGATGAGAGCAAATCCCAGAACTAACATAGACCTAACATGCGTTATCCTCTAAAATATTGATCGAAACCAGGTTTAGTGGACAGTTTCAGTGTGGTACCACTTTACTACGTGATCCATGCCAAAAAAAGCCCAGAATCTGGCCAACAAGTATGAGAAAAATGCGAAAGTATGAGCCTGATGAGTGCAAATCCCAGACCTAACCTAGACCTAACATGCGTTATCCTCTAAAATATTGACCGAGACCAGGATTAGTCGACTGTTTCAGTGTGGTACCACATTACTACGTGATCCAAACCAGAAAAAGCCCAGGATCTGGCCATCAAGTATGAGAAATATGCGAATGTATGAGCCTGATGAGAGCAAATCCCAGACCTAACCTAGACCTAACATGCGTTATCCTCTAAAATATTGACCGAGACAAGGATTAGTCGACTGTTTCAGTGGGGTAACACATTACCACGTGACCCAAACCAGACAAAACCCGGAATCTGTACAAGTATGTGAAGAATGCGAAAGTATGAGTCTGATGGGGGCAAATCCAAGGCCTAACCTAGAACTAACAGGCGTTATCCTCTAAAACATTCATCGAAACCAGGTTTAATGGACTGTTTCAGTGTGGTACCGCATTACTACCTGATCGAAACCAGAAAAAGACCAGAATCTGGCAATCAAGTATCAAAAATATGCGAATGTATGAGCCTGATGAGTGCAAATCCCAGACCTAACCTAGACCTAACATGTGTTATCCTCTAAAATATTGACCGAGACCAGGATTAGTCGACTGTTTCAGTGTGGTACCACATTACTACGTGATCCAAGCCAAAGAAAGCCCAGAATCTGGCCAACAAGTATGAGAAATATGCGAATGTCTGAGCCTGATGAGAGCAAATCCCAGACCTAACATAGACCTAACATGCGTTATCCTCTAAAATATTGATCGAAACCAGGTTTAATGGTCTGTATTAGCGTGGTACCGCATTACCACGTGATCGAAACCAAAAAAGGCCCAGAATCTGGCCAACAAGTATGAGAAATATGCGAAAGTATGAGCCTGATGAGTGCAAATCCCAGACCTAACCTAGACCTAACATGCGTTATCCTCCAAAATATTGACCGAGACCAGGATTAGTCGACTGTTTCAGTGTGATACCACATTACTACGTGATCCAAACCACAAAAAGCCCAGGATCTGGCCATCAAGTATCAGAAATATGCGAATGTATGAGCCTGATGAGAGCAAATCCCAGACCTATCCTAGACCTAACGTGAGTTATCCTTTGAAATGTTGACCCAGACTAGGTTTAATGGGCTGTTTCAGTGTGGTACCACATTACCACGTGATCCAAACCAGAAAAAACCCTGGATCTGTTCAACAGGTATGTGAAGAATGCGAAAGTGTGAGCCTGATGAGGGCAAATCCCGGACCTAACATAGACCTAACATGCGTTATCCTCTAAAATATGGATCGAAACCAGGTTTAATGGTCTGTATCAGCGTGGTACCGCATTACTACGTGATCGAAACCAAAAAAGGCCCAGAATCTGGCCATCAAGTATGAGAAATATGCGAAAGTATGAACCTGATGAGAGCAAATCCCAGACCTAACCTAGACCTAACATGCGTTATCCTCTAACATATCGATCGAAACCAGGTTTAATCGACTGTTTCAGTGTGGTACCACATTACTGTGTGATCCAAACCAGAAAAAGCAAAGGATTTGGCTAACAAGTAAGAGAAATATGCGAAAGTATGAGCCTGATGAGAGCAAATCCCGGACCTAACATAGACCTAACATGCGTTATCCTCTAAAATATTCAACGAAAGCAGATTTAATGGACTGTTTCAGTGTGGTACCACATTGCTACGTGATCCAAACCAGAAAAAACCCCGGTTCTGTTCAACAAGTCTGTGAAGAATGTGAAAGTATGACCCTGATGAGTGCAAATCCAAGGCCTAACCTAGACCTAACATGTATTATCCTCTAAAATATTGCTCGAAACCAGGTTTAATGGTCTGTTTCAGTGTGGTACCACATTACTGCGTGATCCAAACTAAAAAAAGCCCAGAATCTGGCCATCAAGTATGAGAAACACGCGAAAGTATGAGCCTGATGAGAGCAAATCCCAGACCTAACCTCGACCTAACATGAGTTATCCTTTGAAATGTTGACCCAGACTAGGTTTAATTGACTGTTTCAGTGTGGTACCACATTACCACGTGATCCAAATCAGAAAAAGCCCTGAATCTGGCCATCCAGTATGAGAAATATGCGAAAGTATGAGCCAGATGAGGGAAAATCCCAGACCTAACCGAGACATAACCGGCGTTATCCTCCAAGATATTACTCGGATCCAGGTTTAATTGACTGTTTCGGTGTGGTACATTACTACGTGATCGAAACCAGAAAAAGCCCAGGATCTGGGCAACAAGTATGCGAAAAATGCGAAAGTACGAGCCTGATGAGGGCAAATCCCAGACATAACCGAGACATAACCGGAGTTATCCCCTAAAATATTAATCGCTACCAGGTTTAATTGACTGTTTCGGTGTGGTACCGCATTACTACGTGAGCCAAGCCAGAAAAATTCCGGGATCTGGCCATTCAAGTATGCGAAAAATGCGAAAGTATGTGCCAGATGAGGGCAAATCCCAGAACTAACAGAGAAATAACCGGCGTTATCCTCTAAAATATTAGTCGCAACCAGGCTTAATTGACTGTTGCGGTGTGGCACCGCATTAATACGTGATCCAAACCAGAAAAAGCCCAGTATCTGGCCAACAATTATGCGAAAAATGCGAAAGTACGAGCCAGATGAGGGCAAATCCCAGACACAACCGAGACGTATCCGGCGTCATCCTCTAAGATATTAGTCGCAACCAGGTTCAAGAGACTCTTTCGGTGTGGTACCGCATTACTACCAGATCCAAGCCAGAAGAATTCCGGTATCTGGCCATTCATGTATGCGCAAAATGCGAAAGTATGTTCCAGATGAGGGCAAATTCCAAACCTAACAGAGACATAACCGGCGTTATCCTCTAAAATATTAATCGCAACCTGGTTTAATTGACTGTTTCGGTGGGGTACCGCATTACTACGGGGTCCAAGCCAGAAAAAACCCATGATCTGGCCAACAAGTATGCGAAAAATGCGAAAGTACGAGCCAGATGAGGGCAAATACCAGACCTAACCGAGACATAACCGGCGTTATCCTCTAAAATATTAATCCGAACCGGGTTTAATTGACTGTTGCGATGTGGTACCGCATTACTACGTGATCCAAACCAGAAAAAGGCCAGGGTCTGGCCAAGAAGTATGCGAAAAATGTGAAAGTATGAGGCAGATGTCTGCAAATACCAGAACTTACCCAGACATAACTGGCGTTATCCTCTAAAATATCAATCGGAACCAGGTTTAATTGACAGTTTCAGTGTGGTACCACATTACTACGTGGGCCAAGCCAGAAAAAGGCCAGGATCTGACCAATCAAGTACGCGAAAAGTGCGAAAGTATGTGCTAGATGATTGCAAATATCAGACCTAACCCAGACACAACCGGCGTTATCCTCCAAAATATTACTCGGAACCAGGTTTAATTGAGTGTTTCGGTGTAGTACCACATTAGTACGTGATCCAAACCAGAAAAATCCCAGGATCTGGCCTACAAGTATGCGAAAAATGCAAAAGTACGAGCCAGATGAGCTCAAATCCCAGACCTAACCGAGACATAACCGGCGTTATCATCTAAGATATTAATCGCAACCAGGTTTAATTGACTGTTTCGGTGTGGTACCGCATTACTACGTGATCCAAACCAGAAAAAGGCCAGGGTCTGGCCAAGAAGTATGCGAAAAATGTGAAAGTATGAGGCAGATGTCTGCAAATACCAGAACTTACCCAGACATAACTGGCGTTATCCTCTAAAATATCAATCGGTACCAGGTTTAATTGACAGTTTCAGTGTGGTACCACATTACTACGTTGGACAAGCCAGTAAAAGGCCAGGATCTGAACAATCAAGTACGCGAAAAGTGCGAAAGTATGTGCTAGATGATTGCAAATACCAGACCTAACCCAGACAAAACCGGCGTTATCCTCCAAAATATTACTCGGAACCAGGTTTGATTGAGTGTTTCGGTGTGTAACCACATTAGTGCGTGATCCAAACCAGAAAAAGCCCAAGATCTCGCCTACAAGTATGCGAAAAATGCAAAAGTACGTGCCAGATGAGCTCAAATCCCAGACCTAACCGAGACATAACCGGCGTTATCCTCTAAAATATTAATCGCAACCAGGTTTAATTGACTGTTTCGGCGTGTTACCGCATTACTACGTGGTCCAACTCAGAAAAAGGCAAGGATCTGACCATTCAAGTATGCGAAAAATGCGAAAGCATGAGGCAGATGTCTGCAAATACCAGAACTTACCCAGACATAACTGGCGTTATCCTCTAAAATATCAATCGGTACCAGGTTTAATTGACAGTTTCAGTGTGGTACCACATTACTACGTGGGCCAAGCCAGAAAAAGGCCAGGATCTGACCAGTCAAGTACGCGAAAAGTGCGAAAGTATGTGCTAGATGATTGCAAATACCAGACCTAACCCAGACAAAACCGGCGTTATCCTCCAAAATATTACTCGGAACCAGGTTTGATTGAGTGTTTCGGTGTGGTACCACATTAGTACGTGATCCAAACCAGAAAAAGCCCAGGATCTGGCCTACAAGTATGCGAAAAATGCAAAAGTACGAGCCAGATGAGCTCAAATCCCAGACCTAACCGAGACATAACCGGCGTTATCCTCTAAAATATTAATCGCAAACAGGTTTAATTGACTGTTTCGGCGTGTTACCGCATTACTACGTGGTCCAACTCAGAAAAAGGCAAGGATCTGACCATTCAAGTATGCGAAAAATGCGAAAGTACGAGCCAGATGAGGGCAAATCCCGGACCTAACGGAGACGTAACCGGCGTTATCCTCTAAAATATTAATCACAACCAGGTTTAATTGACTGTTTCGGTGTGGTACCACATTACTACGTGGTCCAAGCCAGAAAAAGGCCAGGATCTGGCCAACAAATGTGCGCAAAATGCGAAATTTCGAGGCAGATGAGGGCAAATCCCAGACCTAACCGAGACATAACCGGAGTTATCCTCTAAAATATTAATCGCAACCAGGTTTAATTGACTGTTTCGGTGTGGTACCGCATTACTACGGGGTGCAAGCCAGAAAAAACCCATGATCTGGCCAACAAGTATGCGAAAAATGCGAGAGTATGAGACAGATGATTGCAAATACCAGATCTAACCCAGATATAACCAGCGTTATCCTCTAAAATATTAATCGGAACCAGCTCTTGTTGAATGTTTCATTGTGGTACCACATTACTACGTGATCCAAACCAGAAATATCCCAGGATCTGGCAACAAGTATGCGAAAAATGCGAAAGTACGAGCCAGATGGGGGCAAATACCTGACCTAACCGAGACTTAACCGGCATTATCCTCTAAAATATTAATCGCAACCAGGTTTTATTGACTGTTTCGGCGTGTTACCGCATTACTACGTGGTCCAACTCAGAAAAAGGCAAGGATCTTGCCAACAAGTATGCGAAAAATGCGAAGGTATGAGCCAGATGAGGGCAAATACCAGACGCAACCCAGACCTAACCGGTTTCATCCTCTAAAATATTGATCGAATCCAGGTTTAATTGACTGTTTCAGTGTGGTACCACTCTACTACGTGATCCAAACCAGAAAGAGCCCAAGATCTGGCCATGCAAGTATCCGAAGAATGCAAAAGTATGAGGAAGATGATTGCAAATACCAGACGTAACCCAGACATAACCGGCGTTATCCTCTAAAATATTAATCGCAACCAGGTTTAATTGACTGTTTCGGTGTGGTACCACATTAGTACGTGATCCGAGTCAGAATAGCCACCGGGTTCTGGGCAACAAGTATGCGAAAAATGCGAAAGAATGAGCCAGATGATTGGGAATACCAGAACTAACTCAGACATAACCAGCGTTATCATCTAAAATATTAATCGGAACCAGCTTTTATTGAATGTTTCATTGTGGTACCACATTACTACGTGATCCAAACCAGAAAAAGCCCAGGATCTTGCCAACAAGTATGCGAAAAATGCTAAAGTACGAGTCAGATGACGGCAAATACCAGACCCAACCGAGACATAATTGGCGTTATCCTCTAAAATATTAATCGCAACCCGGTTTAGTTGCCTGTTTCGGTGTGGTACCGCATGACTATGTGATCCAAACCAGAAAAAGCCCAAGATCTGGCCATTCAAGTATCCGAAGAATGCAAAAGTATGAGGAAGATGATTGCAAATACCAGACGTAACCCAGACATAACCGGCGTTATCCTCTAAAATATTAATCGCAACCAGTTTTAATTGACTGTTTCGGTGTGGTATCACATTAGTACGTGATCCGAGTCAGAATATCCACCGGGTTCTGGGCAACAAGTATGCGAAAAATGCGATAGTATGAGACAGATGATTGCAAATACCAGAACTGACCCAGACATATCCAGCGTTATCCTCTAAAATACGAATAGGTACCAGCTTTTATTGACTGTTTCAGTGTGGTACCACATTACTACGTGATCGAAACCAGAAAAAGCCCTGGATCTGGCCAACAAGTATGCGAAAAATGCGAAAGTACGAGCCAGATGACGGCAAATCCCAGACATAACCGAGACATAACCGGCGACTATCCTCTAAAATATTAATCGCAACCAGGTTTGATTGACTGTTTCGGTGTGGTACCACATTACTACGTGATCCAAACCAGGAAAAGCCCAGGATCTTGCCAACAAGTATGCGAAAAATGCGAAGGTACGAGCCAGATGATTGCAAATACCAGATCTAACCCAGACATAAACAGCGTTATCCTCTAAAATATTAATCGGAACCAGCTTTTATTGAATGTTTCAGTGTGGTACCACATTACTACGTGATCTAAACCAGGAAAAGCCCAGGATCTTGCCAACAAGTATGCGAAAAATGCGAAGGTACGAGCCAGATGATTGCAAATACCAGATCTAACCCAGACATAACCAGCGTTATCCTCCAAAATATTAATCGCAACCAGGTTTAATTGACTATTTCGCTGTGGTACCGCATTACTACGTGACCCAAACCAGAAAAAGCCCTGGAACTGGCCAACAAGTATGCGAAAAATGCGAAAGTACGAGACGGATGAGCTCAAATCCCAGACCTAACCGAGACATAACCGGCGTTATCCCCTAAAATATTAATCGCAACCAGGTTCTATTGACTGTTTCAGTGTGGTACCACATTACTACGTGATCCTAACCAGAGAAAAACCCAGGATCTGGCCAACAAGTATGCGAAAAATGTGAAGGTATGAGCTAGATGATGGCAAATACTAGACCCAACCCAGACATAACCGGAGTTATCCTGTAAAATATTACTCGCAACCAGGTTTAATTGACTGTTACAGTGTGGTACCACATTAGTACGTGAGCCTAACCAGAAAAAAACCTAGGATATGGCCAACAAGTACGCGAAAAATGTGAAAGTATGAGCTAGATGAAGGCAAATACCAGACCCAAACCAGACATAACCGGCCCTATCCTCTAAAATGTTAATCGCAACCAGGTTTAATTGACTGTTTCGGCGTGGTACCGCATTACTACGTGGTCCAACCCGGAAAAAGGCAAGGATCTGACCATTCAAGTACTCGAAAAATGCGAAAGTACGAGCCAGATGAGGGCAAATCCCAGTCCTGACCGAGACATACCCGGCGTTATCCTCTAAAATATTAATCGCAACCAGGTTTAAATGACTGTTTCAGTGTGGTACCACATTACTACGTGGTCCAAGCCAGGAAAAGGCCAGGATCTGGCAAACAAGTATGCGAAATATGCAAAAGTACGAGCCAGATGAGTGCAAATACCAGATCTAACCCGGACATAACCGGCGTTATCCTCTGAAATATTAATCGGAACCAGCTTATATTGAATGTTTCAGTGTGGTGCCACATTACTACGTGATCCAAACCTGAAATATCCCAGTATCTGGCCAACAAATATGCGAAAAATGCGAAAGTACGAGCCAGATGAGGGCAAATACAACACCTAACCCAGACATAACCGGCGTTATCCTCTAAAATATTAACCGCAACCAGGTTTAATTGACTGTTTCGCTGTGGTACCGCATCACTACGTAATCCAAACCAATAAAACCCCTGGGTCTGGCCAACAAGTACGCGAAAAATGCGAAAGTACGAGCCCGATGAGTGCAAATCCCAGACCTAACCGAGACATAACCGGCGTTATCCCCTAAAATATTAATCGCAACCAGGTTTAAATGACTGTTTCGGTGTGGTACCGTATTACTACGCGATCCACCCCAGGAAAGGGCGAGGATCTGGCCATCAAGTATGCGAAAAATGCGAGAGTATGAGCCAGATGCTTGCAAATACCAGAACTAACCCAGACATAACCAGCGTTATCCTCTAAAATATTAATCGGAACCAGGTTTAATTGACTGTTTCAGTGTGGTACCACATTACTACGTGGTCCAAGCCAGGAAAAGGCCAGGATCTGGCAAACAAGTATGCGAAAAATGCGAAAGTACGAGCCAGATGAGGGCAAATACCAGATCTAACCCAGACAAAACCGGGGTTATTCTCTAAGATATTAATCGCAACCAGGTTTAATTGACTGTATCGGTGTGTAACCACATTACTGCGGGATTCAAACCAGAAAAAACCCAGGATCTGGCCAACAAGTATGCGAAAAACGCGAAAGTACGAGCCTGATGTGAGCAAATCCCAGACCTAACCGAGACATAACCAGCGTTATCCTCTAAAATATTAAGCGCAACCAGGTTTAATTGACTGTCTCGGTGTGGTACCACATTACTATGTGATCCAAACCAGAATAGGCCCAGCATCTTGCCAACAAGTATGCGAAAAATGCGAAAGTACGAGCCAGATGTGAGCAAATCCCAGACCTAACCGAGACATAACCGGCGTTATCCTCTAAAATATTAATCGCAACCAGGTTTAATTCACCGTTTCGGTGTGGAACCACATTACTACGGGATTCAAACCAGAAGAAACACAGGATCTGGCAAACAAGTATGCGAAAAATGCGAAAGTACGAGCCAGATGAGGGCAAATACCAGATCTAACCAAGGCATAACCAGCGTTATCCTCTAAAATATTAATCGGACCCAGCTTTTATTGAATGTTTTATTGTGGTACCACATTACTACGTGATCCAAACCAGAAATATCCCAGGATCTGACAACAAGTATGCGAAAAATGCGAAAGTACGCGCCAGATGAGGGCAAATACCAGACCTAACCGAGACATAACCGGCATTATCCTCTAAAACATTAATCGCAACCAGATTTAATTGACTGTGTCGGCGTGCTACCGCATTACTACGTGATCCAAACCCGAAAGAGGCCAGGATCTGGCCAACAAGTATGCGAAAAATGCGAAAGTACGAGCCAGATGTGGGCAAATACCAGACCTAACCCAGACGTAACCGGCGTTATCCTCGAAAATATTAATCGCAACCAGGTTTAATTGACTGTTTCGGTGTGGAGCCACATTACTACAGGATCCATACCAGAAAAAACCCAGGATCTGGCCAACAAGTATGCGAAAAACGCGATAGTATGAGTCAGATGATTGCGAATACCAGAAATAGACCAGACATATCCAGCGTTATCCTCTAAAATACTAATCGGAACAAGCTTTTATTGACTGTCTCAGTGCGGTACCACAATACTACGTGATCCAAACCAGGAAAATCCCAGGATCTGGCCAACAAGAATGCAAAAAATGTGAAAGTACGGGACACATGAGGGCAAATCCCAGACCTAACCGAGACATAACCGGCGTTATCCTCTAAAATATTAATCGCAACCAGGTTTAATTGACTGTTTCGTTGTGGAACCACATTACTACGGGATCCAAACCAGGAAAAACCCAGGATCTGGCCAACAAGTATGCGAAACACGCGAAAGTATGAGCCAGATGTTTGCAAATACCAGAACTAACCCATACATAACCAGGGTTATCGTCTAAAGTACTATTCGGAACCAGATTTTATTGACTGTCTCAGTGTGGAACCGCATTACTACGTGATCCAAACCAGAAAAAACACAGGATCTGGCCAACAAGTATGCGAAAAACGTGAACATACGAGCCAGATGAGGGCAAACACCAGAACTTACCCAGACATAACCGGCGTTATCCTTTAAAATATTAATCGCAACCAGGTTTAATTGACTGTCTCGGTGTGGTATTGCATTACTGCGTGATCCAAACCTGAAAAAGCCCAGGATCTTGCCAACAAGTATGAGAAAAATGCGAAAGTACGAGCCAGATGAGGGCAATTACCAGAACTAACCCAGACATAACCAGCGTTATCCTCTTAAATACTAATCGGAGCCAGCTTTCATTGACTGTTTCAGTGTGGTACCACATTACTACGGGATCCAAACCAGAAAAAACCCAGGATCTGGCCAACAAGTATGCGAAAAACGTGAACATACGAGCCAGATGAGGGCAAACACCAGACCTTACCCAGACATAACCGGCGTTATCCTTTAAAATATAAATCGCAACCAGGTTTAATTGACTGTCTCGGTGTGGTACTGCAGTACTGCGTGATCCAAACCTGAAAAAGGCCAGGATCTTGCCAACAAGTATGCGAAAAATGCGAAAGTACGAGCCTGATGAGGGCAAATCCCAGACCTAACCGAGCCATAACCGTCGGTATCCTCTAAAATATTAATCGCAACAAGGTTTAATTGACAGATTCGGTGTGGTACCGCACTACTACGTGTTCCAAACCAGAAAAAGGCCAGGCTCTGTCCAACAAGTATGAGAAAAATGCGAAAGTATGTGCCAGATAATTGCAAATACCAGAACTAACCCAAACGTAACCGGCGTTATCCTCCAAAATATTAATCGCAACCAGGTTTAATTGTCTGTTTCGGTGTGGAACCACATTACTACGGGATCCAAACCAAAAAAACCCTGGATATGGCCAACAAGTATGCGAAAAACGCGAAAGTATGAGCCTGATGATTGCAAATACCAGAACTAACCCAGACATATCCAGCGTAATCCTCTTAAATACTAATCGGAACCAGCTTTCATTGACTGTTGCAGTGTGGTACCACATTACTACGGGATCCAAACCAGAAAAAACACAGGATCTGGCCAACAAGTATGCGAAAAACGTGAACATACGAGCCAGATGAGGGCAAATACCAGAACTTACCCAGACATAACCGGCGTTATCCTTTAAAATATTAATCGCAACCAGGTTTAATTGACTGTCTCGGTGTGGTACTGCATTACTGCGTGATCCAAACCTGAAAAAGCCCAGGATCTTGCCAACAAGTATGAGAAAAATGCGAAAGTACGAGCCAGATGAGGGCAAATACCAGACCTAACCCAGACATAACCGGCGTTATCCTCCAAACAATTTAACGCAACCAGGTATAATTGTCTGTTTCGGTGTGGAACCACATTACTACGGGATCCAAACCAAAAAAAACCCTGGATCTGGCCAACAAGTATGCGAAAAACGCGAAAGTATGAGCCTGATGATTGCAATTACCAGAACTAACCCAGACATAACCAGCGTTATCCTCTTAAATACTAATCGGAACCAGCTTTCATTGACTGTTTCAGTGTGGTACCACATTACTACGGGATCCAAACCAGAAAAAACCCAGGATCTGGCCAACAAGTATGCGAAAAACGAGAAAGTATGAGCCAGATGATTGCAAATACCAGACCTAACCGAGACATAACCGGCGTTATCCTCTAAAATATTAATCGCAAACAGGTTTAATTGACTCTATCGGTGTGGTACCGCATTACTACGTGACTCAAACCAGAAATATCCCAGGATCTGGCCAACTAGTATGCGAAAAATGCGAAAGTACGAGCCAGATGAGGGCAAATACCAGGCCTAACCGAGACATAACCGGCGTTATCCTCTAAAATATTAATCGCAACAAGGTTTAATTGACAGTTTCGGTGTGGTACCGCATTACTACGTGATCCAAACCAGAAAATCCCTGGATCTGGCCAAGAAGTATGTGAAAAATGCGAAAGTACGAGCCAGATGCGGGCAAGTACCAGACCTAACCCAGACATAACCGGCGTTATCCTCTAAAATATTAACCGCAACCAGGTTAAATTGACTGTTTCGGTGTGGCACCACATTACTACGGGATCCAAACCAGGAAAAACCCAGGATCTGGCCAACAAGTGTGCGAAAAACGCGAAAGTATGAGCCAGATGATTGCAAATACCAGAACTAACCCAGCCATAACCAGCGTTATCCTCTAAAATACTATTCGGAACCAGCTTTTATTGACTGTTTCAGTGTGGTACCGCATTACTACGTGATCCAAACCAGAAAAAGGCCAAGATCTGGCCAACAAGTATGCGAAAAACGCGAAAGTCCGAGCCAGATGAGGGCAAATAGCAGACCTAACCCAGACAAAACCGGCGTTATCCTCTGAAATATTAATCGCAACCAGGTTTAATTGACTGTTTCGGTGTTGAACCACATTACTACGGGATCCAAACCAAAAAAAACCCTGGAACTGGCCAACAAGTATGCGAAAAACGCGAAAGCATGAGCCAGATGATTGTAAATACCAGAACTAACCCAGACATAACCAGCGTTATCCTCTTAAATACTATTCGGAACCAGCTTTTATTGACTGTTTCAGTGTGGTACCGCATTACTACGTGATCCAAACCAGAAAAAACCCAGGATCTGGCCAACAAGTGTGCGAAAAACGTGAACATACGATCCAGATAAGGGCAAATACCAGACCTAACCCAACCATAACCGGTGTTATCCTTTAAAATATTAATCGCACCAAGTTTAATTGACTGTCCCGGTGTGGTACTGCATTACTGCGTGATCCAAACCAGAAAAAGCCCAGGATCTTGCCAACAAGTATGCAAAATATGCGAAAATACGAGCCAGATGAGTGCAAATACAACACCTAACCGAGACATAACCGGCGTTATCCTCTAAAATATTAATCGCAACCAGGTTTAATTGACTGTTTCGGAGTGGTACCGCATTACTACGTGATCCAAACCAGAAAAAGGCCAGGCTCTGGCCAACAAGTATGCGAAAAACGCGAAAGTACCAGCCACATGAGAGCAAATCCCAGACCTAACCGAGACATAACCGGCGTTATCCTCTAAAATATTAATCGCAACCAGGTTTAATTGACTGTTTCGGAGTGGTACCGCATTACTACGTGATCCAAACCAGAAAAAGGCCAGGCTCTGTCCAACAAGTATGAGAAAAATGCGAAAGAATGAGCCAGATGATTGCAAATACTAGAACTAACCCAAACATAACCGGCGTTATCCTCTAAAATATTATTCGCAACCAGGTTTAATTGACTGTTTCGGTGTGGTACGACATTACTACGTGATCCAAACCAGAAAAAACGCAGGATCTCGCCAACAAGTATGGAAAAATGCGAAAGTACAGGCCAGATGATTGCAAATAGCAGAACTAACCCAGACATAACTGGCGTGATACTCTAAAATATATATCGCAACCAAGTTTAATTGACTATTTCGGTGTGGAACCATATTAATACGGGATCCAAACCAGGAAAAACCCAGGATCTGGCCAACAAGTATGCGAAAAATGCGAAAGTATGAGCCAGATGATTGCAAATACTAGAACCAACCCAGACATAACCGGCGTTATCCTCCAAAATATTAATCGGAGCCAGGTTTAATTGACGGTTTCAGTGTAGTACCACATTACTACGTGGTCCTAGCCAGAAAAAGCCCAGGATCTGACCATTCAAGTATGCGAAAAATGCGAAAGTATGAGCTAGATGATGGCAAATACCAGACCTCACCCAGACATAACCGGCGTTATCCTCTAAAATAATAATCGGAACCAGGTTTAATAGACTATTTCAGTGTGGTACCACATTAATACGTGATCCAAACCAGAAACAACCCAGGATCTGGCCAACAAGTATGCGATAAATGCAAAAGTACGAGCCAGATGAGGGCAAATCCCAGACCTAACCGAGACATAACCGGCGTTACCCTCTAAAATATTAATCGGAGCCAGGTTTAATTGACGGCTTCAGTGTAGTACCACATTACTACGTGATCCAAACCAGAAAAAACCCAAGATCTGGCCAACAGGTATGTGAAAAATGCGAAAGTATGAGCCAGATGATCGCAAATACCAGGCCTAACGCAGACATAACCGGCGTTATCTTCTAAAACATTAATCGCAACCAGGTTTGTTTGGCTGTTTCGGTGTGGTACCACGTTACTCCGTGATCCAAACCAGAGAAAACCTAGGATCTGGCCAACTAGTATGCGAAAAATGCGAAAGTATGAGCCAGATGATTGTAAATACCAGAACTAACCCTGACATAACCGGCGTTATCATCCAAAATATTGATCGACACCAGGTTTCATTGACTGTTTCAGTGTGTCACCACATTAATACGTGACCCTAACCAGAAAGAAATCCAGGATCTGACCATCAAGTATGCGAAAAATGCGAAAGTATGAGGCAGATGATTGCGAATTCCAGACGTATCCCAGACATAACCGGTGTTATCCTCTAAAATATTGATCGAATCCAGGTTGAATTGACTGCTTCTGTGTGGCACCACATTACTACGTGATCCGAACCAGAAAAAGCCCAGGATCTGGCCATTCAAGTATGCGAAAAATGCGAAAGTATGTGGCAGATGATTGCAAATACCAGACCGCACAGGTACCTGACCGGTGTTATCCTCTAAAGTATTGATCAAATCCAGGTTTAACTGACTGTTTCTGTGTGGTACCACATTACTACGTGATCCAAATCAGAATAAGCCCAGGATCTGTCCAACAAGTATGAGAAAAATGCGAAAGTATGCGCCAGATGTTTGCTAATACCAGAACTAACCCAAACATAACCAGCGTTATCGTCCAAAATATTAATCGCAACCAGGTTTAATTGTCCGTTTCGGTGTGGAACCACATTACTACGGGATCCAAACAAAAAAAAACCCTGGATCTGGCCAACTAGTATGCGACAAACGCGAAAGTATGAGCCAGATGATTGCAAATACCAGAACTAACCCAGACATAACCGGCGTTATCCTCTAAAATATTAATCGCAACCAGGTTTAATTGACTGTTTCTGTGTGGTACCGCATTACTACGTGATCCGAACTAGAAAAAGGCCAGGCTCTGGCCAACAAGTATGCGAAAAATGCGAAAGTACGAGCCACATGAGAGCAAATCCCAGACCTAACCGAGACATAACCGGCGTTATCCTCTAAAATATTAATCGCAACCATGTTTAATTGACTGTTTCTGTGTGGCACCACATTACTACGTGATGCAAAGCGGAAAAAGGCCAAGATCTGGCCGAGAAGTATGAGAAAAATGCGAAAGTATGCGCCAGATGATTGCTAATACCAGAACTAACCCAAACATAACCAGCGTTATCGTCCAAAATATTAATCGCAACCAGGTTTAATTGTCCGTTTCGGTGTGGAACCACATTACTACGGGATCCAAACAAAAAAAAACCCTGGATCTGGCCAACTAGTATGCGACAAACGCGAAAGTATGAGCCAGATGATTGCAAATACCAGAACTAACCCAGACATAACCGGCGTTATCCTCTAAAATATTAATCGCAACCAGGTTTAATTGACTGTTTCGGTGTGGAACCACATTTCTACGGGATACAAACCAAAAAAAACCCTGTATCTGGCTAACAAGTATGCGAAAAACGCGAAAGTATGAGCCAGATGATTGCAAATACCAGAACTAACCCAGACATATCCAGCGTTATCCTTTTAAATACTAATCGGAACCAGCTTTCATAGACCGTTTCAGTGTGGTACCACATTACTACGTGATCCAAACCAGAAAAAACCCAGGATCTGGCGAACAAGAATGCGAAAAACGTGAACGTACGAGTCAGATGAGGGCAAATACCAGACCTAACCCAGACATAGCCGGCGTTATTCTCTAAAATATTAATCGCAACCAGGTTTAATTGACTGTTTCAGTGTGGAGTAACGTTACTACGGGATCCAAACCAGAAAAAACCCAGGATCTGGCCAACAAGTATGCGAAAAACTCGAAAGTATGAGCCATATGAGGGCAAATACCAGACCTGACCGAGACATAACCGGCGTCATCCTCTAAAATAATAATCGGAACAAGGTTTAATTGACTCTTTCGGTGTGGAACCGCACTACTAGGGGATCCAAACCAGAAAAAACCCAGGATCTGGCCAACAAGTATGCGAAAAATGTGAAAGTATGAGCCAGATGATTGCAAATACTAGAACTAACCCACACATAACCGGCGTTATCCTCCAAAATATTAATCGCAGCCAGGTTTAATAGCCGTTTTGAGTGTAGTACCACATTACTACGTGGTCCTAGCCAGAAAAAGGCCAGGATCTGACCATTCAAGTATGCGAAAAATGCGAAAGTATGAGCTAGATGATGGCAAATACCAGACATAACCGAGACATAACCGGCGTTATCCTCTAAAATAATAATCGCAACCAGGTTTAATTGACTATTTCAGTGTGGTACCACATTAATACATGATCCAAACCAGAAACAACCCAGGATCTGGCCAACAAGTATGCGAAAAATGCAAAGGTACGAGCCAGATGAGGGCAAATCCCCGACCTAACCGAGACATAACCTGCGTTACCCTCTAAAATATTAATCGCAACCAGGTTTAATTGACTGTTTCGGTGTGGTACCACACTACTGCGTGATCCAAACCAGAAAAAACGCAGGATCTCGCCAAAAAGTATGTGAAAAATGCGAAAGTATGAGGCAGATGATTGCAAATACCAGACCTACCACAAACCTAACCGGTGTTATCCTCTAAAGTATTGATCGAATCCAGGTTTAAGTGACTGTTTTGGTGTGGTAGCACATTTCTACGTGATCAAAATCAGAAAAAGCCCAGGATCTGGCCTACAAGTATGCGAAAAACGTGAACGTACGAGTCAGATGAGGGCAAATACCAGACCTAACCCAGACATAACCGGCGTTATCCTTTAAAATATTAATCGCAACCAGGTTTAATTAACTGTGTCGGTGTGGTACCGCATTACTACGTGATCCAAACCAGAAAAGACCCTGGATCTGGCCAACAAGTATGCGAAAAATGCAAAAGTACGAGCCAGATGAGGGCAAATCCCAGACATAACCGAGACATAACCGGCGTTATCCTCTAAAATATTATTCGCAACCAGGTTTAATTGACTGTTTCGGTGTGGTACCACACTACTGCGTGATCCAAACCAGAAAAAACGCAGGATCTCGCCAAAAAGTATGTGAAAAATGCGAAAGTATGAGGCAGATGATTGCAAATACCAGACCTACCACAAACCTAACCGGTGTTATCCTCTAAAGTATTGATCGAATCCAGGTTTAAGTGACTGTTTTGGTGTGGTAGCACATTTCTACGTGATCAAAATCAGAAAAAGCCCAGGATCTGGCCTACAAGTATGCGAAAAATGCAAGAGTATGAGGCAGATGATCGCAAATACCAGACGCAACCCATACCTAACCGGTGTCATCCTCTAAAATATTGATCGAATCCAGGTTGAATGGACTATTTCTGTGGGGCACCACATTAATACGTGATCCGAAACAGATAAAAACCCAGGATCTGGCCAAGAAGAATGCGAAATGTGCGAAAGTATGAGCCAGATGATTGCGAATACCAGACGTAACCCAGACATAACCGGTGTTATCCTATAAAATATTGATCGAAAGCAGCTTTAATTGATTATTTCAGTGTGGCACCACATTAATACGTGATCCTAACCAGAGAAAAACCCAGGATCTGGCCAACAAGTATGCAAAAAATGCGAAAGTATGAGCCAGATGATTGCTAATACCAGGCCTAACGCAGGCATAACCGGCGTTATCCTGTAAAACATTAATCGCAACCAGGTTTGTTTGGCTGCTTCGGTGTGGTACCACATTACTCCGTGATCCAAACCAGAAAAAACCCATGATCTGACCATCAAGTATGCGAAAAATGCGAAAGTATGAGCCAGATGATTGCGCATACTAGACGTAACCCAGACATAACCGGTGTTATCCTATAAAATTTTGATCGAAACCAGCTTTAATTGATTATTTCAGTGTGGCACCACATTACTCCGTGATCCAAACCAGAAAAAACCCAGGATCTGACCATCAAGTATGCGAAAAATGCGAAAGTATGAGCCAGATGATTGCGCATACCAGACGTAACCCAGACATAACCAGCGTTGTCCTCTAAAATATTAATCGGAACCAGGTTTTATTGACTATTTCAGTGTGGTGTCACATAAATACGTGATCCTAATCAGAAAAAAACCCAGGAACTGGCCATTCAAGTATGCGAAAAATGCGAAAGTATGAGCTAGATGATGGCAAATACCAGACCTAACCCAGACATAACCAGCGTTGTCCTCTAAAATATTAATCGTAACCAGATTTAATTGCCAGTTTCGGGGTGGTATCACATTACTACGTGACCCAAACCAGAAAAAACCCAGGATCTGGCCAACAGGTATGCGAAAAATGCAAAAGTATGAGCCAGATGATTGGAAATACCAGACCTAACACAAACCTAACCGGCGTTATCCTCTAAAATATTAGTCGGAACCAGATTTAATTGACTGTTGCAGTGTGGTACCACATTACTACGTGATCAAAACCAGAAAAAGCCCAGGATCTGGCCAACAGGTATGCGAAAAATGCGAAAGTATGAGGCAGATGATTGTAAATACCAGACCTAACACAAACCTAAACGGTGTTAGCCTCTAAAATATTGATCGAATCCAAGTTGAATGGACTTTTTTAGTCTGGTATCACATTACTACGTGATGCAAACCAGGAAGAAACACAGGACCTGGCCAACAGGTATGCGAAGAATGCGAATGTATGAGCCAGATGTGGGTAAATACCAGACCTAAACGAGACGCAACCGGTGTTATCCTTTAAAATATTGATCGAGGCCACGTTTAATTGACTGTTTCAGTATGGTACCGCATTACTACGAGATCCAAACCAGAAAAAGTACAGGATCTGGCCAACAAGTGTGCGATGAACGCGAAAGTATGACCCAGGTGATTCCAAACACCAGGCCTAACACAAACCTAACCGGTGTGATCCTCTAAAATATTGATCGAATCCAGGTTTAATTGACAGTTTCATTCTGGTACCACATTACTACGTAATACAAACCAGAAAAAACGCAAGATCTGGCCAGCTAGTATGCGAAAAATGTGAAAGTATGAGGAAGATGATTGCAAACACCAGACGTTACCCAGACATAACCGGCGTTATCCTCTAAAATATTAATGGCAACCAGGTATAATTGACTGTTTCGGTGTGGTACCGCATTACTACGTGGTCCAAGCCAGAAAAAGGCCAGGATCTGACCATTCAAGTATGCGAAAAATGGGAAAGTATGAGCTAGATGATGGCAAATACCAGACCTAACCCAGACATATCCGGCGTCCTCCTCCAAAATTTTGATCGAATTCAGATTTAATTGACTGTTTCGGTGTGGTACCACATTACTACGTGATCCAAATCAGAAAAAGCCCAGGATCTGGCCTACAAGTATGCGATAAAAGCGAAAGTATGAGCCAGATGATGGCAAATACCAGGCCTAACACAGACCTAAACGGTGTTATCCTCTAAAATAATGACCGAATCCAGGATTAATTGACCGTTTCATTCTGGTACCACGTTACTACGAGATCCTAACCAGAAACAGCCCAGGATCTGGCCAACAAGCATGCGAGAAATGCGAAAATATGATCCAGATGATTGCAAACACCAGGCCTAACACAAACCTAACCGGTGTGATCCTCTAAAATATTGATCGAATCCAGGTTTAATTGACAGTTCCATTCTGGTACCACATTACTGCGTCATCCAAACCAGAAAAAGCCCAGGATCTGGCCTACAAGTCTGCGAAAGATGCGAAAGTATGAGGCAGATGATTGCAAATACCAGAACATGCCCAGACTTAACCGGCGATATCCTCTAAACTATTAGTCGGAACCAGATTTAATTGACTGTTGCAGTGTGGTACCACACTACTACGTGATCCAAACCAGAAAAAACGCAGGATCTGGCCAACTAGTATACGAAAAATGCGAAAGTATGAGGAAGATGATTGCAAACACCAGACGTAACCCAGACATAACCGGCGTTATCCTCTAAAATATTAATGGCAACCAGGTATAATTGACTGTTTCGGTGTCGTTCCGCATTACTACGTGGTCCAAGCCAGAAAAAGGCCAGGATCTGACCATTCAAGTATGCGAAAAATGCGAAAGTATGAGCTAGATGATGGCAAATACCAGACCTAACCCAGACATAACCGGCGTTCTCCTCCAAAATATTAATCGGAGCCAGGTTTAATTGACGGTTTCAGTGTAGTACCACATTACTACGTGGTCCAAGTCAGAAAAAGGCCAAGATCTGGCCAACAAGTATACGCACGATGCGAATGTACGAGCCAGCTGAGGGCAAATCCCAGTCCTAACCGAGACATATCCAGCGTTATCCTCCAAAATATTAATCGCAACCAGGTTTAATTGTCTGTTTCGGTGTGGAACCACATTACTATGGGATCCAAACCAAAAAAAACCCTGGATCTGGCCAACAAGTATGCGAAAAACGCGAAAGTATGAGCCAGATGATTGCAAATACCAGAACTAACCCAGACATATCCGGCGTTATCCTCTTAAATACTAATCGGAACCAGCTTTCATTGACTGTTTCAGTGTGGTACCACATTACTACGTGATCCAAACCAGAAGAAACCCAGGATCTTGCCAACAAGTATGCGAAAAATGCGAAAGTACGAGACAGATGAGGGCAAATACCAGACCTATCCCAGACATAGCCGGCGTTATCCTCTAAAATATTAATCGCACCAGGTTTAATTGACTGTTTCAGTGTGGAGTCACATTACTACGGGATCCAAGCCAGAAAAAACCCAGGATCTGGCCAACAAGTATGCGAAAAACGCGAAAGTATGAGCCAGATGATTGCAAATACCAGAACTAACCCAGACATAACCGGCGTTATCCTCTAAAATATTAATCGCAACCAGGTTTAATTGACTGTTTCGTTGTGGAACCGCATTACTACGTGATCCAAACCGGAAGAAGGCCAAGATCTGGCCAACAAGTATGCGAAAAATGCGAAAGTCGGAGCCAGATGATTGCAAATACCAGAACTATCCCAATCATAACCAGCGTTATCCTCCAAAATATTAATCGCAACCGGGTTTAATTGTCTGTTTCGGTGTAGAAACACATTACTGCGGGATCCAAACCAAACAAAACCCTGGATCTGGCCAACAAGTATGCGAAAAACGCGAAAGTATGAGCCAGATGATTGCAAATACCAGAACTAACCCAGACATATCCAGCGTTATCCTCTTAAATACTAATCGGAACCAGCTTTCATTGACTGTTTCAGTGTGGTACCACATTACTACGTGATCCAAACCAGAAGAAACCCAGGATCTTGCCAACAAGTATGCGAAAAATGCGAAAGTACGAGGCAGATGATTGCAAATACCAGACCTCACCCAGGCATATCCGGCGTTGTCCTCTAAAATATTATTCGCAACCAGGTTTAATTGACTGTTTCGGTGTGGTACCACATTACTACGTGATCCAAACCAGAAAAAACGCAGGATCTGGCTAACAAGAATGCGAAAAACTCGAAAGTATGAGCCATATGAGGGCAAATACCAGACCTGACCGAGACATAACCGGCGTCATCCTCTAAAATAATAATCGCAACAAGGTTTAATTGACTCTTTCGGTGTGGAACCGCACTACTAGGGGATCCAAACCAGAAAAAACCCAGGATCTGGCCAACAAGTATGCGAAAAATGTGAAAGTATGAGCCAGATGATTGCAAATACTAGAACTAACCCAGACATAACCGGCGTTATCCTCTAAAATAATAATCGGAACCAGGTTTAATTGACTATTTCAGTGTGGTACCACATTAATACATGATCCAAACCAGAAACAACCCAGGATCTGGCCAACAAGTATGCGAAAAATGCAAAGGTACGAGCCAGATGAGGGCAAATCCCAGACCTAACCGAGACATAACCTGCGTTACCCTCTAAAATATTAATCGCAACCAGGTTTAATTGACTGTTTCGGTGTGGTACCGCAATACTACGTGATCCAAACCAGAAAAAACCCAGGATCTGGCGAACAAGTATGCGAAAAACGTGAACGTACGAGTCAGATGAGGGCAAATACCAGACCTAACCCAGACATAACCGGCGTTATCCTTTAAAATATTAATCGCAACCAGGTTTAATTAACTGTGTCGGTGTGGTACCGCATTACTACGTGATCCAAACCAGAAAAGACCCAGGATCTGGCCAACAAGTATGCGAAAAATGCAAAAGTACGAGCCAGATGAGGGCAAATCCCAGACATAACCGAGACATAACCGGCGTTATCCCTTAAAATATTATTCGCAACCAGGTTTAATTGACTGTTTCGGTGTGGTACCACACTACTGCGTGATCCAAACCAGAAAAAACGCAGGATCTCGCCAAAAAGTATGTGAAAAATGCGAAAGTATGAGGCAGATGATTGCAAATACCAGACCTACCACAAACCTAACCGGTGTTATCCTCTAAAGTATTGATCGAATCCAGGTTTAAGTGACTGTTTTGGTGTGGTAGCACATTTCTACGTGATCAAAATCAGAAAAAGCCCAGGATCTGGCCTACAAGTATGCGAAAAATGCAAGAGTATGAGGCAGATGATCGCAAATACCAGACGCAACCCATACCTAACCGGTGTCATCCTCTAAAATATTGATCGAATCCAGGTTGAATGGACTATTTCTGTGGGGCACCACATTAATACGTGATCCGAAACAGATAAAAACCCCAGGATCTGGCCAAGAAGAATGCGAAATATGCGAAAGTATGAGCCAGATGATTGCGAATACCAGACGTAACCCAGACATAACCGGTGTTATCCTATAAAATATTGATCGAAAGCAGCTTTAATTGATTATTTCAGTGTGGCACCACATTAATACGTGATCCTAACCAGAGAAAAACCCAGGATCTGGCCAACAAGTATGCGAAAAATGCGAAAGTATGAGCCAGATGATTGCTAATACCAGGCCTAACGCAGGCATAACCGGCGTTATCCTGTAAAACATTAATCGCAACCAGGTTTGTTTGGCTGCTTCGGTGTGGTACCACATTACTCCGTGATCCAAACCAGAAAAAACCCATGATCTGACCATCAAGTATGCGAAAAATGCGAAAGTATGAGCCAGATGATTGCGCATACCAGACGTAACCCAGACATAACCGGTGTTATCCTATAAAATTTTGATCGAAACCAGCTTTAATTGATTATTTCAGTGTGGCACCACATTACTACATGATCCAAACCAGAAAAAGCCGAGGATCTGGCCACTCAAGTATGCGAAAAATGCGAAAGTATGAGCTAGATGATGGCAAATACCAGACCTAACCCAGGCATAACTTGCGTGCTCCTCTAAAATATTAATCGGAACCAGGTTTTATTGACTATTTCAGTGTGGTGCCACATAAATACGTGATCCTAATCAGAAAAAAACCCAGGAACTGGCGAACAAGTATGCGAAAAACGTGAACGTACGAGCCAGATGAGGGCAAATACCGGACCTAACCCAGACACAACCGGCGTTATCCTTTAAAATATTAATCGCAACCAGGTTTAATTGACTGTTTCGGTGTGGAACCACATTACTACGTGATCCAAACCAGAAAAAGGCCAGGCTCTGTCCAACAAGTATGAGAAAAATGCGAAAGTACGAGCCAGATGATTGCAAATACCAGAACTAACCCAAACATAACCGGCGTTATCCTGTAAAACATTAATCGCAGCCAGGTTTGTTTGGCTGCTTCGGTGTGGTACCACATTACTCCGTGATCCAAACCAGAAAAAACCCAGGATCTGGCCAACTAGTAAGCGAAAAATGCGAAAGTATGACCCAGATGATTGTAAATACCAGAACTAACCCTGACATAACCGGCGTTATGATCCAAAATATTGATCAAAACAAGGTTGCATAGACTGTTTCAGTGTGGCACCACATTAATACGTGACCCTAACCAGAAGGAAACCCAGGATCTGACCATCAAGTATGCGAAAAATGCGAAAGTATGAGCCAGATGATTGCGCATACCAGACGTAACCCAGACATAACCGGTGTTATCCTATAAAATATTGATCGAAACCAGGTTTAATTGATTATTTCAGTGTGGCACCACATTACTACGTGATCCAAACCAGAAAAAGCCCAGGATCTGGCCATTCAAGTATGCGAAAAACTCGAAAGTATGAGCTAGATGATGGCAAATACCAGACCTAACCCAGGCATAACTTGCGTGCTCCTCTAAAATATTAATCGGAACCAGGTTTTATTGACTATTTCAGTGTGGTGTCACATAAATACGTGATCGTAATCAGAAAAAAACCCAGGAACTGGCCATTCAAGTATGCGAAAAATGCGAAAGTATGAGCTAGATGATGGCAAATACCAGACCTAACCCAGACATAACCAGCGTTGTCCTCTAAAATATTAATCGTAACCAGATTTAATTGCCAGTTTCGGGGTGGTATCACATTACTACGTGACCCAAACCAGAAAAAACCCAGGATCTGGCCAACAGGTATGCGAAAAATGCAAAAGTATGAGCCAGATGATTGGAAATACCAGACCTAACACAAACCTAACCGGCGTTATCCTCTAAAATATTAGTCGGAACCAGATTTAATTGACTGTTGCAGTGTGGTACCACATTACTACGTGATCAAAACCAGAAAAAGCCCAGGATCTGGCCAACAAGTATGCGAAAAATGCGAAAGTATGAGGAAGATGATTGCAAACACCAGACGTTACCCAGACATAACCGGCGTTATCCTCTAAAATATTAATGGCAACCAGGTATAATTGACTGTTTCGGTGTGGTACCGCATTACTACGTGGTCCAAGCCAGAAAAAGGCCAGGATCTGACCATTCAAGTATGCGAAAAATGCGAAAGTATGAGCTAGATGATGGCAAATACCAGACCTAACCCAGACATATCCGGCGTCCTCCTCCAAAATATTGATCGAATTCAGATTTAATTGACTGTTTCGGTGTGGTACCACATTACTACGTGATCCAAATCAGAAAAAGCCCAGGATCTGGCCTACAAGTATGCGATAAAAGCGAAAGTATGAGCCAGATGATTGCAAATACCAGGCCTAACACAGACCTAAACGGTGTTATCCTCTAAAATAATGACCGAATCCAGGATTAATTGACCGTTTCATTCTGGTACCACGTTACTACGAGATCCTAACCAGAAAAAGCCCAGGATCTGGCCAACAAGCATGCGAGAAATGCGAAAATATGATCCAGATGATTGCAAACACCAGGCCTAACACAAACCTAACCGGTGTGATCCTCTAAAATATTGATCGAATCCAGGTTTAATTGACAGTTCCATTCTGGTACCACATTACTGCGTGATCCAAACCAGAAAAAGCCCAGGATCTGGCCTACAAGTCTGCGAAAAACGTGAACGTACGAGCCAGATGAGGGCAAATACCAGACCTAACCCAGACATAACCGGCGTCATCCTCTAAAATAATAATCGCAACCGGGTTTAATTGGCTGTTTCGGTGTAGAACCACACTACTGGGGGATCCAAACCAGAAAAAACCCAGGATCTGGCCAACAAGTATGCGTAAAATGCGAAAGTATGACCCAGATGATTGCAAATACTAGAACTAACCCAGACATAACCGGCGTTATCCTCCAAAATATTAATCGCAGCCAGGTTTAATTGACGGTTTCAGTGTAGTACCACATTACTGCGTGGTCCTAGCCAGAAAATGGCCAGGATCTGACCATTCAAGTATGCGAAAAATGCGAAAGTATGAGCTAGATGATGGCATATACCAGACCTCACCCAGACATAACCGGCGTTATCCTCTAAAATAATAATCGGAACCAGCTTATATTGAATGTTTCAGTGTGGTGCCACATTACTACGTGATCCAAACCTGAAATATCCCAGTATCTGGCCAACAAATATGCGAAAAATGCGAAAGTACGAGCCAGATGAGGGCAAATACAACACCTAACCCAGACATAACCGGCGTTATCCTCTAAAATATTAACCGCAACCAGGTTTAATTGACTGTTTCGCTGTGGTACCGCATTACTACGTGATCCAAACCAGGAAAAGCCCAGGATCTTGCCAACAAGTATGCGAAAAATGCGAAGGTACGAGCCAGATGAGCTCAAATCCCAGACCTAACCGAGACATAACCGGCGTTATCCTCTAAAATATTAAACGGAACCAGGTTTAATTGACTGTTTCGGTGTGGTACCGCACTACGTGACCCAACCCAGAAGAAAGCCAGGATCTGGCCATTCAAGTATGCGAAAAATGCGACAGTATGTGCTAGATGATGCCAAATACCAGACCTATCCCAGGCATAACCGGCGTTCTCCTCCAAAATATTAATCGGAACCAGGTTTTATTGACTGTTTGAGTGTGGTACCACATTACTACGTGATCCTAACCAGAAAAAAAACCAGGATCTGGCCAACAAGTATGCGAAAAATGTGAAGGTATGAACTAGATGATGGCAAATACCGGACCCAACCCAGACATAACCGGCGTTATCCTGTAAAATACTACTCGCAACCAGGTTTAATTGACTATTACGCTGTGGTACCGCATTACTACGTGACCCAAACCAGAAAAAGCCCTGGAACTGGCCAACAAGTATGCGAAAAATGCGAAAGTACGAGTCAGATGAGCTCAAATCCCAAACCTAACCGAGACATAACCGGCGTTATCCCCTAAAATATTAATCGCAACCAGGTTTAAATGACTGTTTCGGTGTGGTACCGTATTACTACGTGATCCAACCCAGAAAAGGGCAAGGATCTGGCCATCAAGTATGCGAAAAATTCGAGAGTATGAGTCAGATGCTTGCAAATACCAGAACTCACCCAGACATAACCAGCGTTATCCTCTAAACTATTAATCGGAAGCAGGTTTAATTGACTGTTTCGGTGTGGTACCGCATTACTACGTGATCCAAGCCATAAAAAGGCCGGGATCTGGACAACAAATATGCGAAAAATGCGAAAGTTCGAGACAGATGAGGGCAAATACCAGACCCAACCGAGACATAACTGACGTTATCCTCTAAAATATTAAGCGCATCCAGGTTTAATTGACAGTTTCAGTGTGGTACCACATTACTACGTGGGCCAAGCCAGAAAAAGGCCAGGATCTGACCAGTCAAGTACGCGAAAAGTGCGAAAGTATGTGCTAGATGATTGCAAATACCAGACCTAACCCAGACAAAACCGGCGAAAGTACGAGCCAGATGGGGGCAAATACCAGAACCAACCGAGACATAACTGACGTTATCCTGTAAAATATTACTCGCAACCAGGTTTAATTGACTGTTACAGTGTGGTAACACATTAGTACGTGATCCAAGTCAGAAAAAGCCCAGGATCTGGCCAACAAGTATGTCAAAAATGCGAAAGTATGAGGAAGATGATTGGAAACACCAGACGTAACCCAGTTATAACTGGCGTTATCCTCTAAAATATTAATCGCAACCAGGTTTAATTGACTGTTTCGGTGTCGTACCACATTACTACGTGGTCCAACCCGGAAGAAGGTAAGGATCTGCCCAATCAAGTATGCGAAAAATGCGAAAGTACGAGCCAGATGAGGGCAAATCCCAGGCCTAACCGAGATATAACCGGCGTTATCCTCTAAAATATTAATCGCAACCAGGTTTAATTGACTATTTCGCTGTGGTACCGCATTACTACGTGACCCAAACCAGAAAAAGCCCTGGAACTGGCCAACAAGTATGCGAAAAATGCGAAAGTACGAGACAGATGAGCTCAAATCCCAGACCTAACCGAGACATAACCGGCGTTATCCCCTAAAATATTAATCGCAACCAGGTTTAAATGACTGTTTCGGTGTGGTACCGTATTACTACGTGATCCAACCCAGAAAAGGGCAAGGATCTGGCCATCAAGTATGCGAAAAATGCGAGAGTATGAGTCAGATGCTTGCAAATACCAGAACTAACCCAGACATAACCAGCGTTATCCGCTAAAATATTAATCGGAAGCAGGTTTAATTGACTGTTTCAGTGTGGTACCGCATTACTACGTGATCCAAACCATAAAAAGGCCGGCATCTGGACAACAAATATGCGAAAAATGCGAAAGTACGAGACAGATGAGGGCAAATACCAGACCCAACCGAGACATAACTGACGTTATCCTCCAAAATATTAAGCGCATCCAGGTTTAATTGACTGTTTCGGTGTGGTACCGCACTACGTGACCCAACCCAGAAGAAAGCCAGGATCTGGCCAACAAGTATGCGAAAAATGTGAAGGTATGAGATAGATGATGGCAAATACTAGACCCAACCCAGACATAACCGGAGTTATCCTGTAAAATATTACTCGCAACCAGGTTTAATTGACTGTTACAGTGTGGTACCACATTAGTACGTGAGCCTAACCAGAAAAAAACCTAGGATATGGCCAACAAGTACGCGAAAAATGTGAAAGTATGAGCTAGATGATGGCAAATACCAGACCCAAACCAGACATAACCGGCCCTATCCTCTAAAATGTTAATCGCAACCAGGTTTAATTGACTGTTTCGGCGTGGTACCGCATTACTACGTGGTCCAACCCGGAAAAAGGCAAGGATCTGACCATTCAAGTACTCGAAAAATGCGAAAGTACGAGCCAGATGAGGGCAAATCCCAGTCCTGACCGAGACATACCCGGCGTTATCCTCTAAAATATTAATCGCAACCAGGTTTAAATGACTGTTTCAGTGTGGTACCACATTACTACGTGGTCCAAGCCAGGAAAAGGCCAGGATCTGGCAAACAAGTATGCGAAAAATGCGAGAGTATGAGCCAGATGCTTGCAAATACCAGAACTAACCCAGACATAACCAGCGTTATCCTCTAAAATATTAATCGGAACCAGGTTTAATTGACTGTTTCAGTGTGGTACCACATTACTACGTGGTCCAAGCCAGGAAAAGGCCAGGATCTGGCAAACAAGTATGCGAAAAATGCGAAAGTACGAGCCAGATGAGGGCAAATACCAAATCTAACCCAGACATAACCGGCGTTATCCTCTGAAATATTAATCGGAACCAGCTTATATTGAATGTTTCAGTGTGGTGCCACATTACTACGTGATCCAAACCTGAAATATCCCAGTATCTGGCCAACAAATATGCGAAAAATGCGAAAGTACGAGCCAGATGAGGGCAAATACAACACCTAACCCAGACATAACCGGCGTTATCCTCTAAAATATTAACCGCAACCAGGTTTAATTGACTGTTTCGCTGTGGTACCGCATCACTACGTAATCCAAACCAATAAAACCCCTGGGTCTGGCCAACAAGTACGCGAAAAATGCGAAAGTACGAGCCCGATGAGGGCAAATCCCAGACCTAACCGAGACATAACCGGCGTTATCCTCTAAAATATTAATCGCAACCAGGTTTAATTGACAGTTTCGGTGTGGTACCGCACTACTACGTGTTCCAAACCAGAAAAAGGCCAGGCTCTGGCCAACAAGTACGAGAAAAATGCGAAAGTACGAGCCAGATGAGGGGCAAATACCAGACCTAACCCAGACAAAACCGGGGTTATTCTCTAAGATATTAATCGCAACCAGGTTTAATTGACTGTATCGGTGTGTAACCACATTACTGCGGGATTCAAACCAGAAAAAACCCAGGATCTGGCCAACAAGTATGCGAAAAACGCGAAAGTACGAGCCTGATGTGAGCAAATCCCAGACCTAACCGAGACATAACCAGCGTTATCCTCTAAAATATTAAGCGCAACCAGGTTTAATTGACTGTCTCGGTGTGGTACCACATTACCATGTGATCCAAACCAGAATAAGCCCAGCATCTTGCCAACAAGTATGCGAAAAATGCGAAAGTACGAGCCAGATGTGAGCAAATCCCAGACCTAACCGAGACATAACCGGCGTTATCCTCTAAAATATTAATCGCAACCAGGTTTACTTCACCGTTTCGGTGTGGAACCACATTACTACGGGATTCAAACCAGAAGAAACACAGGATCTGGCCAACAGGTATGCGAAAAATGCGAAGGTACGAGCCAGATGAGGGGCAAATCCCAGACCTAACCGAGACATAACGGGCGTTATCCAGTAAAATATTAATCGCAACCAGGTTTAATTGACTGTTTCGGTGTGGTACCGCATTACTACGTGATCCAAACCAGAAAAAGGCCAAGATCTGGCCAACAAGTATGCGAAAAATGCGAAAGTCCGAGCCAGATGAGGGCAAATACCAGACCTAACCCAGCCATAACCGGCGTTATACTCTAAAATATTAACCGCAACCAGGTTTAATTGACTGTTTCGGTGTGGTACCACATTACTACGTAATCCAAACCAGAAAAAACCAATGATCGGGCCAACAAGTATGCGAAAAATGCGACAGTATGATACAGATGTTTGCAAATACCAGATCTAACCAAGGCATAACCAGCGTTATCCTCTAAAATATTAATCGGACCCAGCTTTTATTGAATGTTTTATTGTGGTACCACATTACTACGTGATCCAAACCAGAAATATCCCAGGATCTGACAACAAGTATGCGAAAAATGCGAAAGTACGCGCCAGATGAGGGCAAATACCAGACCTAACCGAGACATAACCGGCATTATCCTCTAAAACATTAATCGCAACCAGGTTTAATTGACTGTGTCGGCGTGCTACCGCATTACTACGTGATCCAAACCCGAAAGAGGCCAGGATCTGGCCAACAAGTATGCGAAAAATGCGAAAGTACGAGACAGATGTGGGCAAATACCAGACCTAACCCAGACGTAACCGGCGTTATCCTCGAAAATATTAATCGCAACCAGGTTTAATTGACTGTTTCGGTGTGGAGCCACATTACTACAGGATCCATACCAGAAAAAACCCAGGATCTGGCCAACAAGTATGCGAAAAACGCGATAGTATGAGTCAGATGATTGCGAATACCAGAACTAGACCAGACATATCCAGCGTTATCCTCTAAAATACTAATCGGAACAAGCTTTTATTGACTGTCTCAGTGCGGTACCACAATACTACGTGATCCAAACCAGGAAAATCCCAGGATCTGGCCAACAAGAATGCAAAAAATGTGAAAGTACGAGACACATGAGGGCAAATCCCAGACCTAACCGAGACATAACCGGCGTTATCCTCTAAAATATTAATCGCAACCAGGTTTAATTGACTGTTTCGTTGTGGAACCACATTACTACGGGATCCAAACCAGGAAAAACCCAGGATCTGGCCAACAAGTATGCGAAACACGCGAAAGTATGAGCCAGATGTTTGCAAATACCAGAACTAACCCATACATAACCAGGGTTATCGTCTAAAGTACTATTCGGAACCAGATTTTATTGACTGTCTCAGTGTGGAACCGCATTACTACGTGATCCAAACCAGAAAAAACACAGGATCTGGCCAACAAGTATGCGAAAAACGTGAACATACGAGCCAGATGAGGGCAAACACCAGAACTTACCCAGACATAACCGGCGTTATCCTTTAAAATATTAATCGCAACCAGGTTTAATTGACTGTCTCGGTGTGGTACTGCATTACTGCGTGATCCAAACCTGAAAAAGCCCAGGATCTTGCCAACAAGTATGAGAAAAATGCGAAAGTACGAGCCAGATGAGGGCAATTACCAGAACTAACCCAGACATAACCAGCGTTATCCTCTTAAATACTAATCGGAACCAGCTTTCATTGACTGTTTCAGTGTGGTACCACATTACTACGGGATCCAAACCAGAAAAAACCCAGGATCTGGCCAACAAGTATGCGAAAAACGTGAACATACGAGCCAGATGAGGGCAAACACCAGACCTTACCCAGACATAACCGGCGTTATCCTTTAAAATATTAATCGCAACCAGGTTTAATTGACTGTCTCGGTGTGGTACTGCAGTACTGCGTGATCCAAACCTGAAAAAGGCCAGGATCTTGCCAACAAGTATGCGAAAAATGCGAAAGTACGAGCCTGATGAGGGCAAATCCCAGACCTAACCGAGACATAACCGTCGGTATCCTCTAAAATATTAATCGCAACAAGGTTTAATTGACAGATTCGGTGTGGTACCGCACTACTACGTGTTCCAAACCAGAAAAAGGCCAGGCTCTGTCCAACAAGTATGAGAAAAATGCGAAAGTATGTGCCAGATAATTGCAAATACCAGAACTAACCCAAACGTAACCAGCGTTATCCTCCAAAATATTAATCGCAACCAGGTTTAATTGTCTGTTTCGGTGTGGAACCACATTACTACGGGATCCAAACCAAAAAAAACCCTGGATATGGCCAACAAGTATGCGAAAAACGCGAAAGTATGAGCCTGATGATTGCAAATACCAGAACTAACCCAGACATATCCAGCGTAATCCTCTTAAATACTAATCGGAACCAGCTTTCATTGACTGTTGCAGTGTGGTACCACATTACTACGGGATCCAAACCAGAAAAAACACAGGATCTGGCCAACAAGTATGCGAAAAACGCGAAAGTATGAGCCTGATGATTGCAATTACCAGAACTAACCCAGACATAACCAGCGTTATCCTCTTAAATACTAATCGGAACCAGCTTTCATTGACTGTTTCAGTGTGGTACCACATTACTACGGGATCCAAACCAGAAAAAACCCAGGATCTGGCCAACAAGTATGCGAAAAACGAGAAAGTATGAGCCAGATGATTGCAAATACCAGACCTAACCGAGACATAACCGGCGTTATCCTCTAAAATATTAATCGCAAACAGGTTTAATTGACTCTATCGGTGTGGTACCGCATTACTACGTGACCCAAACCAGAAATATCCCAGGATCTGGCCAACTAGTATGCGAAAAATGCGAAAGTACGAGCCAGATGAGGGCAAATACCAGACCTAACCCAGACATAACCGGCGTTATCCTCTAAAATATTAACCGCAACCTGGTTAAATTGACTGTTTCGGTGTGGCACCACATTACTACGGGATCCAAACCAGGAAAAACCCAGGATCTGGCCAACAAGTGTGCGAAAAACGTGAACATACGATCCAGATAAGGGCAAATACCAGACCTAACCCAACCATAACCGGTGTTATCCTTTAAAATATTAATCGCACCAAGTTTAATTGACTGTCCCGGTGTGGTACTGCATTACTGCGTGATCCAAACCAGAAAATCCCTGGATCTGGCCAACAAGTATGTGAAAAATGCGAAAGTACGAGCCAGATGCGGGCAAGTACCAGACCTAACCCAGACATAACCGGCGTTATCCTCTAAAATATTAACCGCAACCAGGTTAAATTGACTGTTTCGGTGTGGCACCACATTACTACGGGATCCAAACCAGGAAAAACCCAGGATCTGGCCAACAAGTGTGCGAAAAACGCGAAAGTATGAGCCAGATGATTGCAAATACCAGAACTAACCCAGCCATAACCAGCGTTATCCTCTAAAATACTATTCGGAACCAGCTTTTATTGACTGTTTCAGTGTGGTACCGCATTACTACGTGATCCAAACCAGAAAAAGGCCAAGATCTGGCCAACAAGTATGCGAAAAACGCGAAAGTCCGAGCCAGATGATTGCAAATACTAGAACTAACCCAAACATAACCGGCGTTATCCTCTGAAATATTAATCGCAACCAGGTTTAATTGACTGTTTCGGTGTTGAACCACATTACTACGGGATCCAAACCAAAAAAAACCCTGGAACTGGCCAACAAGTATGCGAAAAACGCGAAAGCATGAGCCAGATGATTGTAAATACCAGAACTAACCCAGACATAACCAGCGTTATCCTCTTAAATACTATTCGGAACCAGCTTTTATTGACTGTTTCAGTGTGGTACCGCATTACTACGTGATCCAAACCAGAAAAAACCCAGGATCTGGCCAACAAGTGTGCGAAAAACGTGAACATACGATCCAGATAAGGGCAAATACCAGACCTAACCCAACCATAACCGGTGTTATCCTTTAAAATATTAATCGCACCAAGTTTAATTGACTGTCCCGGTGTGGTACTGCATTACTGCGTGATCCAAACCAGAAAAAGCCCAGGATCTTGCCAACAAGTATGCGAAATATGCGAAAATACGAGCCAGATGAGTGCAAATACAACACCTAACCGAGACATAACCGGCGTTATCTTCTAAAACATTAATCGCAACCAGGTTTGTTTGGCTGTTTCGGTGTGGTACCACGTTACTCCGTGATCCAAACCAGAAAAAACCTAGGATCTGGCCAACTAGTATGCGAAAAATGCGAAAGTATGAGCCAGATGATTGTAAATACCAGAACTAACCCTGACATAACCGGCGTTATCATCCAAAATATTGATCGACACCAGGTTTCATTGACTGTTTCAGTGTGTCACCACATTAATACGTGACCCTAACCAGAAAGAAATCCAGGATCTGACCATCAAGTATGCGAAAAATGCGAAAGTATGAGGCAGATGATTGCGAATTCCAGACGTATCCCAGACATAACCGGTGTTATCCTCTAAAATATTGATCGAATCCAGGTTGAATTGACTGCTTCTGTGTGGCACCACATTACTACGTGATCCGAACCAGAAAAAGCCCAGGATCTGGCCATTCAAGTATGCGAAAAATGCGAAAGTATGTGGCAGATGATTGCAAATACCAGACCGCACAGGTACCTGACCGGTGTTATCCTCTAAAGTATTGATCAAATCCAGGTTTAACTGACTGTTTCTGTGTGGTACCACATTACTACGTGATCCAAATCAGAATAAGCCCAGGATCTGTCCAACAAGTATGAGAAAAATGCGAAAGTATGCGCCAGATGATTGCTAATACCAGAACTAACCCAAACATAACCAGCGTTATCGTCCAAAATATTAATCGCAACCAGGTTTAATTGTCCGTTTCGGTGTGGAACCACATTACTACGGGATCCAAACAAAAAAAAACCCTGGATCTGGCCAACTAGTATGCGACAAACGCGAAAGTACGAGCCACATGAGAGCAAATCCCAGACCTAACCGAGACATAACCGGCGTTATCCTCTAAAATATTAATCGCAACCATGTTTAATTGACTGTTTCGGAGTGGTACCGCATTACTACGTGATGCAAAGCGGAAAAAGGCCAAGATCTGGCCGAGAAGTATGCGAAAAACGTGAACGTACGAGTCAGATGAGGGCAAATACCAGACCTAACCCAGACATAGCCGGCGTTATTCTCTAAAATATTAATCGCAACCAGGTTTAATTGACTGTTTCAGTGTGGAGTAACGTTACTACGGGATCCAAACCAGAAAAAACCCAGGATCTGGCCAACAAGTATGCGAAAAACTCGAAAGTATGAGCCATATGAGGGCAAATACCAGACCTGACCGAGACATAACCGGCGTCATCCTCTAAAATAATAATCGGAACAAGGTTTAATTGACTCTTTCGGTGTGGAACCGCACTACTAGGGGATCCAAACCAGAAAAAACCCAGGATCTGGCCAACAAGTATGCGAAAAATGTGAAAGTATGAGCCAGATGATTGCAAATACTAGAACTAACCCAGACATAACCGGCGTTATCCTCCAAAATATTAATCGCAGCCAGGTTTAATAGTCGTTTTGAGTGTAGTACCACATTACTACGTGGTCCTAGCCAGAAAAAGGCCAGGATCTGACCATTCAAGTATGCGAAAAATGCGAAAGTATGAGCTAGATGATGGCAAATACCAGACATAACCGAGACATAACCGGCGTTATCCTCTAAAATAATAATCGCAACCAGGTTTAATTGACTATTTCAGTGTGGTACCACATTAATACATGATCCAAACCAGAAACAACCCAGGATCTGGCCAACAAGTATGCGAAAAATGCAAAGGTACGAGCCAGATGAGGGCAAATCCCAGACCTAACCGAGACATAACCTGCGTTACCCTCTAAAATATTAATCGCAAC
Organism: Colletes latitarsis; assembly: GCF_051014445.1. Lineage (NCBI taxonomy): Eukaryota > Metazoa > Arthropoda > Insecta > Hymenoptera > Colletidae > Colletes > Colletes latitarsis. Next base: position 8,673,420 of record NC_135137.1, read on the forward strand.
CAGGTTTAATTGACTGTTTCGGTGTGGTACCGCAATACTACGTGATCCAAACTAGAAAAACCCAGGATCTGGCGAACAAGTATGCGAAAAACGTGAACGTACGAGTCAGATGAGGGCAAATACCAGACCGAACCCAGACATAACCGGCGTTATCCTTTAAAATATTAATCGCAACCAGGTTTAATTAACTGTGTCGGTGTGGTACCGCATTACTACGTGATCCAAACCAGAAAAGACCCTGGATCTGGCCAACAAGTATGCGAAAAATGCAAAAGTACGAGCCAGATGAGGGCAAATCCCAGACATAACCGAGACATAACCGGCGTTATCCTCTAAAATATTATTCGCAACCAGGTTTAATTGACTGTTTCGGTGTGGTACCACACTACTGCGTGATCCAAACCAGAAAAAACGCAGGATCTCGCCAAAAAGTATGTGAAAAATGCGAAAGTATGAGGCAGATGATTGCAAATACCAGACCTACCACAAACCTAACCGGTGTTATCCTCTAAAGTATTGATCGAATCCAGGTTTAAGTGACTGTTTTGGTGTGGTAGCACATTTCTACGTGATCAAAATCAGAAAAAGCCCAGGATCTGGCCTACAAGTATGCGAAAAATGCAAGAGTATGAGGCAGATGATCGCAAATACCAGACGCAACCCATACCTAACCGGTGTCATCCTCTAAAATATTGATCGAATCCAGGTTGAATGGACTATTTCTGTGGGGCACCACATTAATACGTAATCCGAAACAGATAAAAACCCCAGGATCTGGCCAAGAAGAATGCGAAAAATGCGAAAGTATGAGCCAGATGATTGCTAATACCAGGCCTAACGCAGGCATAACCGGCGTTATCCTGTAAAACATTAATCGCAACCAGGTTTGTTTGGCTGCTTCGGTGTGGTACCACATTACTCCGTGATCCAAACCAGAAAAAACCCATGATCTGACCATCAAGTATGCGAAAAATGCGAAAGTATGAGCCAGATGATTGCGCATACCAGACGTAACCCAGACATAACCGGTGTTATCCTATAAAATTTTGATCGAAACCAGCTTTAATTGATTATCTCAGTGTGGCACCACATTACTACATGATCCAAACCAGAAAAAGCCCAGGATCTGGCCACTCAAGTATGCGAAAAATGCGAAAGTATGAGCTAGATGATGGCAAATACCAGACCTAACCCAGGCATAACTTGCGTGCTCCTCTAAAATATTAATCGGAACCAGGTTTTATTGACTATTTCAGTGTGGTGCCACATAAATACGTGATCCTAATCAGAAAAAAACCCAGGAACTGGCGAACAAGTATGCGAAAAACGTGAACGTACGAGCCAGATGAGGGCAAATACCGGACCTAACCCAGACACAACCGGCGTTATCCTTTAAAATATTAATCGCAACCAGGTTTAATTGACTGTTTCGGTGTGGAACCACATTACTACGTGATCCAAACCAGAAAAAGGCCAGGCTCTGTCCAACAAGTATGAGAAAAATGCGAAAGTACGAGCCAGATGATTGCAAATACCAGAACTAACCCAAACATAACCGGCGTTATCCTGTAAAACATTAATCGCAGCCAGGTTTATTTGGCTGCTTCGGTGTGGTACCACATTACTCCGTGATCCAAACCAGAAAAAACCCAGGATCTGGCCAACTAGTAAGCGAAAAATGCGAAAGTATGACCCAGATGATTGTAAATACCAGAACTAACCCTGACATAACCGGCGTTATGATCCAAAATATTGATCAAAACAAGGTTGCATAGACTGTTTCAGTGTGGCACCACATTAATACGTGACCCTAACCAGAAGGAAACCCAGGATCTGACCATCAAGTATGCGAAAAACTCGAAAGTATGAGCTAGATGATGGCAAATACCAGACCTAACCCAGGCATAACTTGCGTGCTCCTCTAAAATATTAATCGGAACCAGGTTTTATTGACTATTTCAGTGTGGTGTCACATAAATACGTGATCGTAATCAGAAAAAAACCCAGGAACTGGCCATTCAAGTATGCGAAAAATGCGAAAGTATGAGCTAGATGATGGCAAATACCAGACCTAACCCAGACATAACCAGCGTTGTCCTCTAAAATATTAATCGTAACCAGATTTAATTGCCAGTTTCGGGGTGGTATCACATTACTACGTGACCCAAACCAGAAAAAACCCAGGATCTGGCCAACAGGTATGCGAAAAATGCAAAAGTATGAGCCAGATGATTGGAAATACCAGACCTAACACAAACCTAACCGGCGTTATCCTCTAAAATATTAGTCGGAACCAGATTTAATTGACTGTTGCAGTGTGGTACCACATTACTACGTGATCAAAACCAGAAAAAGCCCAGGATCTGGCCAACAAGTATGCGAAAAATGCGAAAGTATGAGGCAGATGATTGTAAATACCAGACCTAACACAAACCTAAACGGTGTTAGCCTCTAAAATATTGATCGAATCCAAGTTGAATGGACTTTTTCAGTCTGGTATCACATTACTACGTGATGCAAACCAGACAGAAACACAAGACCTGGCCAACAGGTATGCGAAGAATGCGAATGTATGAGCCAGATGTGGGTAAATACCAGACCTAAACGAGACGCAACCGGTGTTATCCTTTAAAATATTGATCGAGGCCACGTTTAATTGACTGTTTCAGTATGGTACCGCATTACTACGAGATCCAAACCAGAAAAAGTACAGGATCTGGCCAACAAGTGTGCGATGAACGCGAAAGTATGACCCAGGTGATTCCAAACACCAGGCCTAACACAAACCTAACCGGTGTGATCCTCTAAAATATTGATCGAATCCAGGTTTAATTGACAGTTTCATTCTGGCACCACATTACTACGTAATACAAACCAGAAAAAACGCAAGATCTGGCCAGCTAGTATGCGAAAAATGTGAAAGTATGAGGAAGATGATTGCAAACACCAGACGTTACCCAGACATAACCGGCGTTATCCTCTAAAATATTAATGACAACCAGGTATAATTGACTGTTTCGGTGTGGTACCGCATTACTACGTGGTCCAAGCCAGAAAAAGGCCAGGATCTGACCATTCAAGTATGCGAAAAATGCGAAAGTATGAGCTAGATGATGGCAAATACCAGACCTAACCCAGACATATCCGGCGTCCTCCTCCAAAATATTGATCGAATTCAGATTTAATTGACTGTTTCGGTGTGGTACCACATTACTACGTGATCCAAATCAGAAAAAGCCCAGGATCTGGCCTACAAGTATGCGATAAAAGCGAAAGTATGAGCCAGATGATTGCAAATACCAGGCCTAACACAGACCTAAACGGTGTTATCCTCTAAAATAATGACCGAATCCAGGATTAATTGACCGTTTCATTCTGGTACCACGTTACTACGAGATCCTAACCAGAAAAAGCCCAGGATCTGGCCAACAAGCATGCGAGAAATGCGAAAATATGATCCAGATGATTGCAAACACCAGGCCTAACACAAACCTAACCGGTGTGATCCTCTAAAATATTGATCGAATCCAGGTTTAATTGACAGTTCCATTCTGGTACCACATTACTGCGTGATCCAAACCAGAAAAAGCCCAGGATCTGGCCTACAAGTCTGCGAAAAACGTGAACGTACGAGCCAGATGAGGGCAAATACCAGACCTAACCCAGACATAACCGGCGTCATCCTCTAAAATAATAATCGCAACCGGGTTTAATTGGCTGTTTCGGTGTAGAACCACACTACTGGGGGATCCAAACCAGAAAAAACCCAGGATCTGGCCAACAAGTATGCGTAAAATGCGAAAGTATGACCCAGATGATTGCAAATACTAGAACTAACCCAGACATAACCGGCGTTATCCTCCAAAATATTAATCGCAGCCAGGTTTAATTGACGGTTTCAGTGTAGTACCACATTACTGCGTGGTCCTAGCCAGAAAATGGCCAGGATCTGACCATTCAAGTATGCGAAAAATGCGAAAGTATGAGCTAGATGATGGCATATACCAGACCTCACCCAGACATAACCGGCGTTATCCTCTAAAATAATAATCGGAACCAGGTTTAATTGACTATTTCAGTGTGGTACCACATTAATACGTGATCCAAACCAGAAACAACCCAGGATCTGGGCAACAAGTATGCGAAAAATGCAAAAGTACGAGCCAGATTAGGGCAAATCCCAGACCTAACCGAGACATAACCGGCGTTACCCTCTAAAATATTAATCACAACCAGGTTTAATTGACTGTTTCGGTGTGGTAACGCATTACTACGTGATCCAAACCGGAAAAAACCCAGGATCTGGCGAACAAGTATGCGAAAAACGTGAACGTACGAGCCAGATGAGGGCAAATACCAGACCTAACCCAGACATAACCGGCGTTATCCTTTAAAATATTAATCGCAACCAGGTTTAATTAACTGTCTCGGTGTGGTACCGCATTACTGCGTGATCCAAACCAGAAAAAGCCCAGGATCTGGCCAACAAGTATGCGAAAAACGCGAAAGTATGAGCCACATGAGAGCAAATCCCAGACCTAACCGAGACATAACCGGCGTTATCCTCTAAAATATTAATCGCAACCAGGTTTAATTGACTGTTTCGGAGTGGTACCGCATTACTACGTGATCCAAACCGGAAAAAGGCCAAGATCTAGCCAACAAGTATGCGAAAAATGCGAAAGTCCGAGCCAGACGATTGCAAATACCAGAACTAACCCAAACATAACCAGCGTTATCCTCCAAAATATTAATCGCAACCAGGTTTAATTGTCTGTTTCGGTGTGGAAACACATTACTACGGGATCCAAACCAAAAAAAAACCCTGGATCTGGCCATCAAGTATGCGAAAAACGCGAAAGTATGAGCCAGATGATTGCAAATACCAGAACTAACCCAGACATATCCAGCGTTATCCTCTTAAATACTAATCGGAACTAGCTTTCATTGACTGTTTCAGTGTGGTACCACATTACTACGTGATCCAAACCAGGATTGGCCCAGGATCCGGCCAACAAATATGCGAAAAATGCGAAACTGCGAGCCAGATGAGGGCTAATACCAGACCTAACCGAGACATAACCGGCGTAATCCTCTAAAATATTAATCGCAACAAGGTTTAATTGACAGTTTCGGTGTGGTACCGCATTACTACGTGATCCAAACCAGAAAAAGCCCTGGATCTGGCCAACAAGTATGTGAAAAATGCGAATGTATGTGGCAGATGATTGCAAATACCAGACCGCACAGGTACCTAACCGGTGTTATCCTCTAAAGTATTGATCAAATCCAGGTTTAACTGACTGTTTCTGTGTGGTACCACATTACTACGTGATCCAAATCAGAATAAGCCCAGGATCTGTCCAACAAGTATGAGAAAAGTGCGAAAGTATGTGCCAGATGATTGGTAATACCAGAACTAACCCAAACATAACCAGCGTTATCGTCCAAAATATTAATCGCAACCAGGTTTAGTTGTCTGTTTCGTTGTGGAACCACATTACTACGGGATCCAAACCAAAAAAAACCCTGGATCTGGCCAACAAGTATGCGAAAAACGCGAAAGTATGAGCCAGATGATTGCAAATACCAGACCTAACACAAACCTAACCGGCGTTGTCCTCTAAAATATTAGTCGGAACCAGATTTAATTGACTGTTGCAGTGTGGTACCACATTACTACGTGATCCAAACCAGAAAAAGCCCAGGATCTGGCCAACAAGTATGCGGAAAATGCGATAGTATGAGGCAGATGATTGTAAATACCAGACCTAACACAAACCTAACCGGCGTTGTCCTCTAAAATATTAGTCGGAACCAGATTTAATTGACTGTTGCAGTGTGGTACCACATTACTACGTGATCCAAACCAGAAAAAGCCCAGGATCTGGCCAACAAGTATGCGGAAAATGCGATAGTATGAGGCAGATGATTGTAAATACCAGACCTAACACAAACCTAAACGGTGTTAGCCTCTAAAATATTGATCGAGGCCACGTTTAATTGACTGTTTCAGTATGGTACCGCATTACTACGAGATCCAAACGAGAAAAAGTACAGGATCTGGCCAACAAGTGTGCGATGAACGCGAAAGTATGACCCAGGTGATTCCAAACACCAGGCCTAACACAAGCCTAACCGGTGTGATCCTCTAAAATATTGATCGAATCCAGGCTTAATTGACAGTTTCATTTGGTACCACATTACTACGTAATACAAACCAGAAAAAACGCAGGATCTGGCCGGCTAGTATGCGAAAAATGCGAAAGTATGAGGAAGATGATTGCAAACACCAGACGTTACCCAGACATAACCGGCGTTATCCTCTAAAATATTAATGGCAACCAGATATAATTGACTGTTTCGGTGTGGTACCGCATTACTACGTGGTCCAAGCCAGAAAAAGGCCAGGATCTGACCATTCAAGTATGCGAAAAATGCGAAAGTATGAGCTAGATGATGGCAAATACCAGACCTAACCCAGACATATCCGGCGTTCTCCTCCAAAATATTGATCGAATTCAGATTTAATTGACTGTTTCGGTCTGGTACCACATTACTACGTGATCCAAATCAGAAAAAGCCCAGGATCTGGCCTACAAGTATGCGATAAAAACGAAAGTATGAGCCAGATGATTGCAAATACCAGGCCTAACACAAACCTAAACGGTGTTATCCTCTTAAATATTGACCGAATACAGGTTTCATTTACAGTTTCATTCTGGTACCACATTACTACGTGATACAAACCAGAAAAAGCCCAGGATCTGGCCAACAAGTATGCGAAAAATACGATAGTATGAGCCAGATCATTGCAAATACCAGGCTAACACAAACCTAACCGGTGTGATCCTCTAAAATAATGACCGAATCCAGGATTAATTGACCGTTTCATTCTGGTACCACGTTACTACGAGATCCTAACCAGAAAAAGCGCAGGATCTGGCCAACAAGCATGCGAGAAATGCGAAAATATGAGCCAGATGATAGCAAATACCAGACCGAACACGAACCTAAACGTTATTATCCTCTTAAATATTGATAGAAACCGAGTTGAATTGGCTGTTCCACCCTGTTTCCGCATTACATCGTGATCCAAACCAGATCGAAACACAGGACCTGACCAACATGTATGCGAAGAAAGCGAAAGTATGAGCCAGATGATAGCAAATACCAGACCAAGCACAAACCTAAACGGTGTTATCCTCTTAAATATTGATCGAAACCAAGATGAATTGACTTTTTCAGTCTGGTACCACATTACTACGTGATCCAAACCAGAAATAAACACAGGATCTAGCCAACAAGTATGCGAAGAATGCGAATGTATGAACCTGATGCGGGAAAACACCAAACCTAGACGAGATCCAACCGGAGTTATCCTTCACAATATTGATCGAGGCCACGCTTAATTGACTGTTTCAGTATGGTACCGCATTACTACGAGATCCAAACCAGAAAAAGTCCAGGATATGGCCAACAAGTGTGCGATGAACGCGAAAGTATGACCCAGATGATTGCAAACACCAGGCCTAACACAAACTTAACCGGTATGATCCTCTAAAATATTGATCGAATCCAGGTTTAATTGACGGTTTCAGTGTAGTACCACATTACTGCGTGGTCCTAGCCAGAAAAAGCCCAGGATCTGGCCAACAAGTATGCGAAAGATGCGAAAGAATGAGCTAGATGATGGCAAATACCAGACCTAACCGAGACATAACCGGCGTGATACTCTAAAATATATATCGCAACCCAGTTTAATTGACTGTTTCGCTGTGGTACCACATTAATACGTGATCCTAACCTGGAAAAAGCCAGGATCTGGCCAACAAGAATGCAAAACATGCGAAAGTACGAGCCAGATGATTGCAAATACCAGACCTCACCCAGGCATATCCGGCGTTGTCCTCTAAAATATTATTCGCAACCAGGTTTAATTGACTGTTTCGGTGTGGTACCACATTACTACGTGATCCAAACCAGAAAAAACGCAGGATCTGGCCAACAAGAATGCAAAACATGCGAAAGTATGAGGCAGATGATTGCAAGTACCAGAACTAACACATACCTAACCGGTGTTATCCTATAAAATATTGATCGAAAGCAGCTCTAATTGATTATTTCAGTGTGGCACCACATTAATACGCGATCCTAACCAGAGAAAAGCCCAGGATTTTGCCAACAAATATGGGCAAAATGCAAAAGTATGAGCCAGATGATAGCAAATACCAGACCTAACCCAGAAATAACCGGCGTTGTCCTCTAAAATATTATTCGCAACCAGGTTTAATTGACTGTTTCGGTGTGGTACCGCATTACTACGTGGACCAAGCCAGAAAAAGGCCTGGATCTGACCATTCAAGTATGCGAAAAATGCGAAAGTATGAGCTAGATGATGGCAAATACCAGACCTAACCCAGACATATGCGGCGTTCTCCTCCAAAATAGTGATCGAATTCAGATTTAATTGACTGTTTCGGTCTGGTACCACATTACTACGTGATCCAAATCAGAAAAAGCCCAGGATCTGGCCTACAAGTATGCGATAAAAGCGAAAGTATGAGCCAGATGATAGCAAATACCAGACCAAGCACAAACCTAAACGGTGTTATCCTCTTAAATATTGATCGAAACCAAGATGAATTGACTTTTTCAGTCTGGTACCACATTACTACGTGATCCAAACCAGAAATAAACACAGGATCTAGCCAACAAGTATGCGAAGAATGCGAATGTATGAGCCAGATGCGGGAAAACACCAAACCTAGACGAGATCCAACCGGAGTTATCCTTCACAATATTGATCGAGGCCACGCTTAATTGACTGTTTCAGTATGGTACCGCATTACTACGAGATCCAAACCAGAAAAAGTCCAGGATATGGCCAACAAGTGTGCGATGAACGCGAAAGTATGACCCAGATGATTGCAAACACCAGGCCTAACACAAACTTAACCGGTATGATCCTCTAAAATATTGATCGAATCCAGGTTTAATTGACAGTTTCATTCTGGTACCACATTACTGCGTGACCCAAACCAGAAAAAGCCCAGGATCTGGCCAACAAGTATGCGAAAGATGCGAAAGTATGAGGCAGATGATTGCAAATACCAGAACATACCCAGACTTAACCGGAGTTATCCTCTAAAATATTAGTCGGAACCAGATTTAATTGACTGTTTCGGAGTGGTACCGCATTACTACGTGATCCAAACCGGAAAAAGGCCAAGATCTAGCCAACAAGTATGCGAAAAATGCGAAAGTCCGAGCCAGACGATTGCAAATACCAGAACTAACCCAAACATAACCAGCGTTATCCTCCAAAATATTAATCGCAACCAGGTTTAATTGTCTGTTTCGGCGTGGAAACACATTACTACGGGATCCAAACCAAAAAAAAACCCTGGATCTGGCCATCAAGTATGCGAAAAACGCGAAAGTATGAGCCAGATGATTGCAAATACCAGAACTAACCCAGACATATCCAGCGTTATCCTCTTAAATACTAATCGGAACTAGCTTTCATTGACTGTTTCAGTGTGGTACCACATTACTACGTGATCCAAACCAGGATTGGCCCAGGATCCGGCCAACAAATATGCGAAAAATGCGAAACTGCGAGCCAGATGAGGGCTAATACCAGACCTAACCGAGACATAACCGGCGTAATCCTCTAAAATATTAATCGCAACAAGGTTTAATTGACAGTTTCGGTGTGGTACCGCATTACTACGTGATCCAAACCAGAAAAAGCCCTGGATCTGGGCAACAAGTATGTGAAAAATCCGAATGTATGTGGCAGATGATTGCAAATACCAGATCGCACAGGTACCTAACCGGTGTTATCCTCTAAAGTATTGATCAAATCCAGGTTTAACTGACTGTTTCTGTGTGGTACCACATTACTACGTGATCCAAATCAGAATAAGCCCAGGATCTGTCCAACAAGTATGAGAAAAATGCGAAAGTATGTGCCAGATGATTGGTAATACCAGAACTAACCCAAACATAACCAGCGTTATCGTCCAAAATATTAATCGCAACCAGGTTTAGTTGTCTGTTTCGGTGTGGAACCACATTACTACGGGATCCAAACCAAAAAAAACCCTGGATCTGGCCAACAAGTATGCGAAAAACGCGAAAGTATGAGCCAGATGATTGCAAATACCAGAACTAACCCAGACATAATCAGCGTTATCCTCTTAAATACTATTCGGAACCAGCTTTTATTGACTGTTTCAGTGTGGTACCGCATTACTACGTGATGCAAAGCGGAAAAAACCCAGGATCTGGCCAACAAGTATGCGAAAAATGCGATAGTATGAGGCAGATGATTGTAAATACCAGACCTAACACAAACCTAACCGGCGTTGTCCTCTAAAATATTAGTCGGAACCAGATTTAATTGACTGTTGCAGTGTGGTACCACATTACTACGTGATCCAAACCAGAAAAAGCCCAGGATCTGGCCAACAAGTATGCGGAAAATGCGATAGTATGAGGCAGATGATTGTAAATACCAGACCTAACACAAACCTAAACGGTGTTAGCCTCTAAAATATTGATCGAGGCCACGTTTAATTGACTGTTTCAGTATGGTACCGCATTACTACGAGATCCAAACGAGAAAAAGTACAGGATCTGGCCAACAAGTGTGCGATGAACGCGAAAGTATGACCCAGGTGATTCCAAACACCAGGCCTAACACAAGCCTAACCGGTGTGATCCTCTAAAATATTGATCGAATCCAGGCTTAATTGACAGTTTCATTTGGTACCACATTACTACGTAATACAAACCAGAAAAAACGCAGGATCTGGCCGGCTAGTATGCGAAAAATGCGAAAGTATGAGGAAGATGATTGCAAACACCAGACGTTACCCAGACATAACCGGCGTTATCCTCTAAAATATTAATGGCAACCAGATATAATTGACTGTTTCGGTGTGGTACCGCATTACTACGTGGTCCAAGCCAGAAAAAGGCCAGGATCTGACCATTCAAGTATGCGAAAAATGCGAAAGTATGAGCTAGATGATGGCAAATACCAGACCTAACCCAGACATATCCGGCGTTCTCCTCCAAAATATTGATCGAATTCAGATTTAATTGACTGTTTCGGTCTGGTACCACATTACTACGTGATCCAAATCAGAAAAAGCCCAGGATCTGGCCTACAAGTATGCGATAAAAACGAAAGTATGAGCCAGATGATTGCAAATACCAGGCCTAACACAAACCTAAACGGTGTTATCCTCTTAAATATTGACCGAATACAGGTTTCATTTACAGTTTCATTCTGGTACCACATTACTACGTGATACAAACCAGAAAAAGCCCAGGATCTGGCCAACAAGTATGCGAAAAATACGATAGTATGAGCCAGATCATTGCAAATACCAGGCTAACACAAACCTAACCGGTGTGATCCTCTAAAATAGTGACCGAATCCAGGATTAGTTGACCGTTTCATTCTGGTACCACGTTACTACGAGATCCTAACCAGAAAAAGCGCAGGATCTGGCCAACAAGCATGCGAGAAATGCGAAAATATGAGCCAGATGATAGCAAATACCAGACCGAACACGAACCTAAACGTTATTATCCTCTTAAATATTGATAGAAACCGAGTTGAATTGGCTGTTCCAGCCTGTTTCCGCATTACATCGTGATCCAAACCAGATCGAAACACAGGACCTGACCAACATGTATGCGAAGAAAGCGAAAGTATGAGCCAGATGATAGCAAATACCAGACCAAGCACAAACCTAAACGGTGTTATCCTCTTAAATATTGATCGAAACCAAGATGAATTGACCTTTCAGTCTGGTACCACATTACTACGTGATCCAAACCAGAAATAAACACAGGATCTAGCCAACAAGTATGCGAAGAATGCGAATGTATGAACCTGATGCGGGAAAACACCAAACCTAGACGAGATCCAACCGGAGTTATCCTTCACAATATTGATCGAGGCCACGCTTAATTGACTGTTTCAGTATGGTACCGCATTACTACGAGATCCAAACCAGAAAAAGTCCAGGATATGGCCAACAAGTGTGCGATGAACGCGAAAGTATGACCCAGATGATTGCAAACACCAGGCCTAACACAAACTTAACCGGTATGATCCTCTAAAATATTGATCGAATCCAGGTTTAATTGACAGTTTCATTCTGGTACCACATTACTGCGTGACCCAAACCAGAAAAAGCCCAGGATCTGGCCAACAAGTATGCGAAAGATGCGAAAGAATGAGCTAGATGATGGCAAATACCAGACCTAACCGAGACATAACCGGCGTGATACTCTAAAATATATATCGCAACCCAGTTTAATTGACTATTTCTGTGTGGCACCACATTAATACATGATCCTAACCAGAAAAAAACCCAGGATCTGGCCTACAAGTATGCGAAAAATGCGAAAGTATGAGGCAGATGATTGCAAATACCAGACCTCACCCAGGCATATCCGGCGATGTCCTCTAAAATATTATTCGCAACCAGGTTTAATTGACTGTTTCGGTGTGGTACCACATTACTACGTGATCCAAACCAGAAAAAACGCAGGATCTGGCCAACAAGAATGCAAAACATGCGAAAGTATGAGGCAGATGATTGCAAGTACCAGAACTAACACATACCTAACCGGTGTTATCCTATAAAATATTGATCGAAAGCAGCTCTAATTGATTATTTCAGTGTGGCACCACATTAATACGCGATCCTAACCAGAGAAAAGCCCAGGATTTTGCCAACAAGTATGGGCAAAATGCAAAAGTATGAGCCAGATGATAGCAAATACCAGACCTAACCCAGAAATAACCGGCGTTATCCTCTAAAATATTATTCGCAACCAGGTTTAATTGAATGTTTCGGTGTGGTACCGCATTACTACGTGGACCAAGCCAGAAAAAGGCCTGGATCTGACCATTCAAGTATGCGAAAAATGCGAAAGTATGAGCTAGATGATGGCAAATACCAGACCTAACCCAGACATATGCGGCGTTCTCCTTCAAAATATTGATCGAATTCAGATTTAATTGACTGTTTCGGTCTGGTACCACATTACTACGTGATCCAAATCAGAAAAAGCCCAGGATCTGGCCTACAAGTATGCGATAAAAGCGAAAGTATGAGCCAGATGATTGCAAATACCAGGCCTAACACAAACCTAAACGGTGTTATCCTCTTAAATATTCATCGAATCCAGGATTAATTGACCGTTTCATTCTGGTACCACGTTACTACGAGATCCTAACCAGAAAAAGCCCAGGATCTGGCCAACAAGCATGCGAGAAATGCGAAAATATGAGCCAGATGATAGCAAATACCAGACCGAGCACGAACCTAAACGTTATTATCCTCTTAAATATTGATAGAAACCGAGTTGAATTGGCTGTTTCAGCCTGTTTCCGCATTACATCGTGATCCAAACCAGATCGAAACACAGGACATGACCAACATGTATGCGAAGAAAGCGGAAGTATGAGCCAGATGATTGCAAATACCAGGCCTAAACGTGAACTAACCGGTGTTATACTTTAAAATATTGATCGAGGTCAGGTTTAATGGACTGTTTATTGTTGTACCACATGACTACACAATCCCAACCAGAAAAAGCCCAGGATCTGGCCATCAAGCATGCGAGAAATGCGAAAGTATGAGCCAGATGATAGCAAATACCAGACCAAGCACAAACCTAAACGGTGTTATCCTCTTAAATATTGATCGAAACCAAGATGAATTGACTTTTTCAGTCTGGTACCACATTACTACGTGATCCAAACCAGAAATAAACACAGGATCTAGCCAACAACTATGCGAAGAATGCGAATGTATGAGCCAGATGCGGGAAAACACCAAACCTAGACGAGATCCAACCGGAGTTATCCTTCACAATATTGATCGAGGCCACGCTTAATTGACTGTTTCAGTATGGTACCGCATTACTACGAGATCCAAACCAGAAAAAGTCCAGGATATGGCCAACAAGTGTGCGATGAACGCGAAAGTATGACCCAGATGATTGCAAACACCAGGCCTAACACAAACTTAACCGGTATGATCCTCTAAAATATTGATCGAATCCAGGTTTAATTGACAGTTTCATTCTGGTACCACATTACTACCAGAACCAAGCCAGAAAAAGGCCAGGATCTGGCCAACAAGTATGCGAAAAACGCGAAAGTATGAGCCAGATGATTGCAAATACCAGAACTAACCCAGACATATCCAGCGTTATCCTCTTAAATACTAATCGGAACCAGCTTTCATTGACTGTTTCAGTGTGGTACCACATTACTACGTGATCCAAACCAGGATTGGCCCAGGATCCGGCCAACAAATATGCGAAAAATGCGAAACTGCGAGCCAGATGAGGGCTAATACCAGACCTAACCGAGACATAACCGGCGTAATCCTCTAAAATATTAATCGCAACAAGGTTTAATTGACAGTTTCGGTGTGGTACCGCATTACTACGTGATCCAAACCAGACAAAGCCCTGGATCTGGCCAACAAGTATGTGAAAAATGCGAAAGTACGAGCCAGATGCGGGCAAGTGCCAGACCTAACCCAGACATAACCGGCGTTATCCTCTAAAATATTAACCGCAACCAGGTTAAATTGTCTATTTCGGTGTGGAACCACATTACTACGGGATCCTAACCTGAAAAAAGCCAGGATCTGGCCAACAAGAATGCGAAAAATGCGAAAGTACGAGCCAGATGCGGGCAAGTACCAGACCTAACCCAGACATAGCCGGCGTAATCCTCTAAAATATTAATCGCAACAAGGTTTAATTGACAGTTTCGGTGTGGTACCGCATTACTACGGGCTCCAAACCAGAAAAAACCCAGGATCTGGCCATCAAGTATGCGAAAAACTCGAAAGTACGAGCCAGATGATTGCAAATACCAGACATAACCGAGACATATCCAGCGTTATCCTCTAAAATATTATTCGCAACCAGGTTTAATTGACTGTTTCAGTGTGGTGTCACATTACTACGGGATCCAAACCAGAAAAAACCCAGGATCTGGCCAACAAGTATGCGAAAAATGCGATAGTATGAGGCAGATGATTGTAAATACCAGACCTAACACAAACCTAACCGGCGTTGTCCTCTAAAATATTAGTCGGAACCAGATTTAATTGACTGTTGCAGTGTGGTACCACATTACTACGTGATCCAAACCAGAAAAAGCCCAGGATCTGGCCAACAAGTATGCGGAAAATGCGATAGTATGAGGCAGATGATTGTAAATACCAGACCTAACACAAACCTAAACGGTGTTAGCCTCTAAAATATTGATCGAGGCCACGTTTAATTGACTGTTTCAGTATGGTACCGCATTACTACGAGATCCAAACGAGAAAAAGTACAGGATCTGGCCAACAAGTGTGCGATGAACGCGAAAGTATGACCCAGGTGATTCCAAACACCAGGCCTAACACAAACCTAACCGGTGTGATCCTCTAAAATATTGATCGAATCCAGGCTTAATTGACAGTTTCATTTGGTACCACATTACTACGTAATACATACCAGAAAAAACGCAGGATCTGGCCGGCTAGTATGCGAAAAATGCGAAAGTATGAGGAAGATGATTGCAAACACCAGACGTTACCCAGACATAACCGGCGTTATCCTCTAAAATATTAATGGCAACCAGGTATAATTGACTGTTTCGGTGTGGTACCGCATTACTACGTGGTCCAAGCCAGAAAAAGGCCAGGATCTGACCATTCAAGTATGCGAAAAATGCGATAGTATGAGGCAGATGATTGTAAATACCAGACCTAACACAAACCTAACCGGCGTTGTCCTCTAAAATATTAGTCGGAACCAGATTTAATTGACTGTTGCAGTGTGGTACCACATTACTACGTGATCCAAACCAGAAAAAGCCCAGGATCTGGCCAACAAGTATGCGGAAAATGCGATAGTATGAGGCAGATGATTGTAAATACCAGACCTAACACAAACCTAAACGGTGTTAGCCTCTAAAATATTGATCGAGGCCACGTTTAATTGACTGTTTCAGTATGGTACCGCATTACTACGAGATCCAAACGAGAAAAAGTACAGGATCTGGCCAACAAGTGTGCGATGAACGCGAAAGTATGACCCAGGTGATTCCAAACACCAGGCCTAACACAAGCCTAACCGGTGTGATCCTCTAAAATATTGATCGAATCCAGGCTTAATTGACAGTTTCATTTGGTACCACATTACTACGTAATACAAACCAGAAAAAACGCAGGATCTGGCCGGCTAGTATGCGAAAAATGCGAAAGTATGAGGAAGATGATTGCAAACACCAGACGTTACCCAGACATAACCGGCGTTATCCTCTAAAATATTAATGGCAACCAGATATAATTGACTGTTTCGGTGTGGTACCGCATTACTACGTGGTCCAAGCCAGAAAAAGGCCAGGATCTGACCATTCAAGTATGCGAAAAATGCGAAAGTATGAGCTAGATGATGGCAAATACCAGACCTAACCCAGACATATCCGGCGTTCTCCTCCAAAATATTGATCGAATTCAGATTTAATTGACTGTTTCGGTCTGGTACCACATTACTACGTGATCCAAATCAGAAAAAGCCCAGGATCTGGCCTACAAGTATGCGATAAAAACGAAAGTATGAGCCAGATGATTGCAAATACCAGGCCTAACACAAACCTAAACGGTGTTATCCTCTTAAATATTGACCGAATACAGGTTTCATTTACAGTTTCATTCTGGTACCACATTACTACGTGATACAAACCAGAAAAAGCCCAGGATCTGGCCAACAAGTATGCGAAAAATACGATAGTATGAGCCAGATTAATTGACCGTTTCATTCTGGTACCACGTTACTACGAGATCCTAACCAGAAAAAGCGCAGGATCTGGCCAACAAGCATGCGAGAAATGCGAAAATATGAGCCAGATGATAGCAAATACCAGACCGAACACGAACCTAAACGTTATTATCCTCTTAAATATTGATAGAAACCGAGTTGAATTGGCTGTTCCAGCCTGTTTCCGCATTACATCGTGATCCAAACCAGATCGAAACACAGGACCTGACCAACATGTATGCGAAGAAAGGGAAAGTATGAGCCAGATGATAGCAAATACCAGACCAAGCACAAACCTAAACGGTGTTATCCTCTTAAATATTGATCGAAACCAAGATGAATTGACTTTTTCAGTCTGGTACCACATTACTACGTGATCCAAACCAGAAATAAACACAGGATCTAGCCAACAAGTATGCGAAGAATGCGAATGTATGAGCCTGATGCGGGAAAACACCAAACCTAGACGAGATCCAACCGGAGTTATCCTTCACAATATTGATCGAGGCCACGCTTAATTGACTGTTTCAGTATGGTACCGCATTACTACGAGATCCAAACCAGAAAAAGTCCAGGATATGGCCAACAAGTGTGCGATGAACGCGAAAGTATGACCCAGATGATTGCAAACACCAGACGTAACCCAGGCATATCCGGCGTTGTCCTCTAAAATATTATTCGCAACCAGGTTTAATTGACTGTTTCGGTGTGGTACCACATTACTACGTGATCCAAACCAGAAAAAACGCAGGATCTGGCCAACAAGAATGCAAAACATGCGAAAGTATGAGGCAGATGATTGCAAGTACCAGAACTAACACATACCTAACCGGTGTTATCCTATAAAATATTGATCGAAAGCAGCTCTAATTGATTATTTCAGTGTGGCACCACATTAATACGCGATCCTAACCAGAGAAAAGCCCAGGATTTTGCCAACAAATATGGGCAAAATGCAAAAGTATGAGCCAGATGATAGCAAATACCAGACCTAACCCAGAAATAACCGGCGTTATCCTCTAAAATATTATTCGCAACCAGGTTTAATTGACTGTTTCGGTGTGGTACCGCATTACTACGTGGACCAAGCCAGAAAAAGGCCTGGATCTGACCATTCAAGTATGCGAAAAATGCGAAAGTATGAGCTAGATGATGGCAAATACTAGACCTAACCCAGACATATGCGGCGTTCTCCTCCAAAATAGTGATCGAATTCAGATTTAATTGACTGTTTCGGTCTGGTACCACATTACTACGTGATCCAAATCAGAAAAAGCCCAGGATCTGGCCTACAAGTATGCGATAAAAGCGAAAGTATGAGCCAGATGATAGCAAATACCAGACCAAGCACAAACCTAAACGGTGTTATCCTCTTAAATATTGATCGAAACCAAGATGAATTGACTTTTTCAGTCTGGTACCACATTACTACGTGATCCAAACCAGAAATAAACACAGGATCTAGCCAACAAGTATGCGAAGAATGCGAATGTATGAGCCAGATGCGGGAAAACACCAAACCTAGACGAGATCCAACAGGAGTTATCCTTCACAATATTGATCGAGGCCACGCTTAATTGACTGTTTCAGTATGGTACCGCATTACTACGAGATCCAAACCAGAAAAAGTCCAGGATATGGCCAACAAGTGTGCGATGAACGCGAAAGTATGACCCAGATGATTGCAAACACCAGGCCTAACACAAACTTAACCGGTATGATCCTCTAAAATATTGATCGAATCCAGGTTTAATTGACAGTTTCATTCTGGTACCACATTACTGCGTGACCCAAACCAGAAAAAGCCCAGGATCTGGCCAACAAGTATGCGAAAGATGCGAAAGTATGAGGCAGATGATTGCAAATACCAGAACATACCCAGACTTAACCGGAGTTATCCTCTAAAATATTAGTCGGAACCAGATTTAATTGACAGTTGCAAAGTGGTACCACATTACTACGTGATCCAAACCAGAAAAAACGCAGGATCTGGCCAACTAGTATTCGAAAAATGCGAAAGTATGAGGAAGATGATTGCAAACACCAGACGTAACCCAGACATAACCGGAGTTTTCCTCTAAAATATAAATGGCAACCAGGTATAATTGACTGTTTCGGTGTCGTACCGCATTACTACGTGGTCCAAGCCAGAAAAAGGCCAGGATCTGACCTTCAAGTATGCGAAAAATGCGAAAGAATGAGCTAGATGATGGCAAATACCAGACCTAACCGAGACATAACAGGCGTGATACTCTAAAATATATATCGCAACAGAGTTTAATTGACTGTTTCGCTGTGGTACCACATTAATACGTGATCCTAACCTGGAAAAAGCCAGGATCTGGCCAACAAGAATGCAAAACATGCGAAAGTACGAGCCAGATGATTGCAAATACCAGACGTAACCCAGACATAAACGGTGTTATCCTCTAAAATATTGATTGAATCCAGGTTGAATGGACTATTTCTGTGTGGCACCACATTAATACATGATCCTAACCAGAAAAAAACCCAGGATCTGGCCTACAAGTATGCGAAAAATGCGAAAGTATGAGGCAGATGATTGCAAATACCAGACCTCACCCAGGCATATCCGGCGATGTCCTCTAAAATATTATTCGCAACCAGGTTTAATTGACTGTTTCGGTGTGGTACCACATTACTACGTGATCCAAACCAGAAAAAACGCAGGATCTGGCCAACAAGAATGCAAAACATGCGAAAGTATGAGGCAGATGATTGCAAGTACCAGAACTAACACATACCTAACCGGGGTTATCCTATAAAATATTGATCGAAAGCAGCTCTAATTGATTATTTCAGTGTGGCACCACATTAATACGCGATCCTAACCAGAGAAAAGCCCAGGATTTTGCCAACAAGTATGGGCAAAATGCAAAAGTATGAGCCAGATGATAGCAAATACCAGACCTAACCCAGAAATAACCGGCGTTATCCTCTAAAATATTATTCGCAACCAGGTTTAATTGAATGTTTCGGTGTGGTACCGCATTACTACGTGGACCAAGCCAGAAAAAGGCCTGGATCTGACCATTCAAGTATGCGAAAAATGCGAAAGTATGAGCTAGATGATGGCAAATACCAGACCTAACCCAGACATATGCGGCGTTCTCCTTCAAAATATTGATCGAATTCAGATTTAATTGACTGTTTCGGTCTGGTACCACATTACTACGTGATCCAAATCAGAAAAAGCCCAGGATCTGGCCTACAAGTATGCGATAAAAGCGAAAGTATGAGCCAGATGATTGCAAATACCAGGCCTAACACAAACCTAAACGGTGTTATCCTCTTAAATATTGATCGAATCCAGGATTAATTGACCGTTTCATTCTGGTACCACGTTACTACGAGATCCTAACCAAAAAAAGCCCAGGATCTGGCCAACAAGCATGCGAGAAATGCGAAAATATGAGCCAGATGATAGCAAATACCAGACCGAGCACGAACCTAAACGTTATTATCCTCTTAAATATTGATAGAAACCGAGTTGAATTGGCTGTTTCAGCCTGTTTCCGCATTACATCGTGATCCAAACCAGATCGAAACACAGGACATGACCAACATGTATGCGAAGAAAGCGGAAGTATGAGCCAGATGATTGCAAATACCAGGCCTAAACGTGAACTAACCGGTGTTATACTTTAAAATATTGATCGAAGTCAGGTTTAATGGACTGTTTATTGTTGTACCACATGACTACACAATCCCAACCAGAAAAAGCCCAGGATCTGGCCATCAAGCATGCGAGAAATGCGAAAGTATGAGCCAGATGATAGCAAATACCAGACCAAGCACAAACCTAAACGGTGTTATCCTCTTAAATATTGATCGAAACCAAGATGAATTGACTTTTTCAGTCTGGTACCACATTACTACGTGATCCAAACCAGAAATAAACACAGGATCTAGCCAACAACTATGCGAAGAATGCGAATGTATGAGCCAGATGCGGGAAAACACCAAACCTAGACGAGATCCAACCGGAGTTATCCTTCACAATATTGATCGAGGCCACGCTTAATTGACTGTTTCAGTATGGTACCGCATTACTACGAGATCCAAACCAGAAAAAGTCCAGGATATGGCCAACAAGTGTGCGATGAACGCGAAAGTATGACCCAGATGATTGCAAACACCAGGCCTAACACAAACTTAACCGGTATGATCCTCTAAAATATTGATCGAATCCAGGTTTAATTGACAGTTTCATTCTGGTACCACATTACTACCAGAACCAAGCTAGAAAAAGGCCAGGATCTGGCCAACAAGTATGCGAAAAACGCGAAAGTATGAGCCAGATGATTGCAAATACCAGAACTAACCCAGACATATCCAGCGTTATCCTCTTAAATACTAATCGCAACAAGGTTTAATTGACAGTTTCGGTGTGGTACCGCATTACTACGTGATCCAAACCAGACAAAGCCCTGGATCTGGCCAACAAGTATGTGAAAAATGCGAAAGTACGAGCCAGATGCGGGCAAGTGCCAGACCTAACCCAGACATAACCGGCGTTATCCTCTAAAATATTAACCGCAACCAGGTTAAATTGTCTATTTCGGTGTGGAACCACATTACTACGGGATCCTAACTTGAAAAAAGCCAGGATCTGGCCAACAAGAATGCGAAAAATGCGAAAGTACGAGCCAGATGCGGGCAAGTACCAGACCTAACCCAGACATAGCCGGCGTAATCCTCTAAAATATTAATCGCAACAAGGTTTAATTGACAGTTTCGGTGTGGTACCGCATTACTACGGGCTCCAAACCAGAAAAAACCCAGGATCTGGCCATCAAGTATGCGAAAAACTCGAAAGTACGAGCCAGATGATTGCAAATACCAGACATAACCGAGACATATCCAGCGTTATCCTCTAAAATATTATTCGCAACCAGGTTTAATTGACTGTTTCAGTGTGGTGTCACATTACTACGGGATCCAAACCAGAAAAAACCCAGGATCTGGCCAACAAGTATGCGAAAAATGCGATAGTATGAGGCAGATGATTGTAAATACCAGACCTAACACAAACCTAAACGGTGTTAGCCTCTAAAATATTAGTCGGAACCAGATTTAATTGACTGTTGCAGTGTGGTACCACATTACTACGTGATCCAAACCAGAAAAAGCCCAGGATCTGGCCAACAAGTATGCGGAAAATGCGATAGTATGAGGCAGATGATTGTAAATACCAGACCTAACACAAACCTAAACGGTGTTAGCCTCTAAAATATTGATCGAGGCCACGTTTAATTGACTGTTTCAGTATGGTACCGCATTACTACGAGATCCAAACGAGAAAAAGTACAGGATCTGGCCAACAAGTGTGCGATGAACGCGAAAGTATGACCCAGGTGATTCCAAACACCAGGCCTAACACAAACCTAACCGGTGTGATCCTCTAAAATATTGATCGAATCCAGGCTTAATTGACAGTTTCATTTGGTACCACATTACTACGTAATACAAACCAGAAAAAACGCAGGATCTGGCCGGCTAGTATGCGAAAAATGCGAAAGTATGAGGAAGATGATTGCAAACACCAGACGTTACCCAGACATAACCGACGTTATCCTCTAAAATATTAATGGCAACCAGGTATAATTGACTGTTTCGGTGTGGTACCGCATTACTACGTGGTCCAAGCCAGAAAAAGGCCAGGATCTGACCATTCAAGTATGCGAAAAATGCGATAGTATGAGGCAGATGATTGTAAATACCAGACCTAACACAAACCTAACCGGCGTTGTCCTCTAAAATATTAGTCGGAACCAGATTTAATTGACTGTTGCAGTGTGGTACCACATTACTACGTGATCCAAACCAGAAAAAGCCCAGGATCTGGCCAACAAGTATGCGGAAAATGCGATAGTATGAGGCAGATGATTGTAAATACCAGACCTAACACAAACCTAAACGGTGTTAGCCTCTAAAATATTGATCGAGGCCACGTTTAATTGACTGTTTCAGTATGGTACCGCATTACTACGAGATCCAAACGAGAAAAAGTACAGGATCTGGCCAACAAGTGTGCGATGAACGCGAAAGTATGACCCAGGTGATTCCAAACACCAGGCCTAACACAAGCCTAACCGGTGTGATCCTCTAAAATATTGATCGAATCCAGGCTTAATTGACAGTTTCATTTGGTACCACATTACTACGTAATACAAACCAGAAAAAACGCAGGATCTGGCCGGCTAGTATGCGAAAAATGCGAAAGTATGAGGAAGATGATTGCAAACACCAGACGTTACCCAGACATAACCGGCGTTATCCTCTAAAATATTAATGGCAACCAGATATAATTGACTGTTTCGGTGTGGTACCGCATTACTACGTGGTCCAAGCCAGAAAAAGGCCAGGATCTGACCATTCAAGTATGCGAAAAATGCGAAAGTATGAGCTAGATGATGGCAAATACCAGACCTAACCCAGACATATCCGGCGTTCTCCTCCAAAATATTGATCGAATTCAGATTTAATTGACTGTTTCGGTCTGGTACCACATTACTACGTGATCCAAATCAGAAAAAGCCCAGGATCTGGCCTACAAGTATGCGATAAAAACGAAAGTATGAGCCAGATGATTGCAAATACCAGGCCTAACACAAACCTAAACGGTGTTATCCTCTTAAATATTGACCGAATACAGGTTTCATTTACAGTTTCATTCTGGTACCACATTACTACGTGATACAAACCAGAAAAAGCCCAGGATCTGGCCAACAAGTATGCGAAAAATACGATAGTATGAGCCAGATCATTGCAAATACCAGGCTAACACAAACCTAACCGGTGTGATCCTCTAAAATAATGACCGAATCCAGGATTAATTGACCGTTTCATTCTGGTACCACGTTACTACGAGATCCTAACCAGAAAAAGCGCAGGATCTGGCCAACAAGCATGCGAGAAATGCGAAAATATGAGCCAGATGATAGCAAATACCAGACCGAACACGAACCTAAACGTTATTATCCTCTTAAATATTGATAGAAACCGAGTTGAATTGGCTGTTCCAGCCTGTTTCCGCATTACATCGTGATCCAAACCAGATCGAAACACAGGACCTGACCAACATGTATGCGAAGAAAGCGAAAGTATGAGCCAGATGATAGCAAATACCAGACCAAGCACAAACCTCAACGGTGTTATCCTCTTAAATATTGATCGAAACCAAGATGAATTGACTTTTTCAGTCTGGTACCACATTACTACGTGATCCAAACCAGAAATAAACACAGGATCTAGCCAACAAGTATGCGAAGAATGCGAATGTATGAGCCTGATGCGGGAAAACACCAAACCTAGACGAGATCCAACCGGAGTTATCCTTCACAATATTGATCGAGGCCACGCTTAATTGACTGTTTCAGTATGGTACCGCATTACTACGAGATCCAAACCAGAAAAAGTCCAGGATATGGCCAACAAGTGTGCGATGAACGCGAAAGTATGACCCAGATGATTGCAAACACCAGGCCTAACACAAACTTAACCGGTATGATCCTCTAAAATATTGATCGAATCCAGGTTTAATTGACAGTTTCATTCTGGTACCACATTACTGCGTGACCCAAACCAGAAAAAGCCCAGGATCTGGCCAACAAGTATGCGAAAGATGCGAAAGTATGAGGCAGATGATTGCAAATACCAGACCTCACCCAGACTTAACCGGAGTTATCCTCTAAAATATTAGTCGGAACCAGATTTAATTGACAGTTGCAGTGTGGGACCACATTACTACGTGATCCAAACCAGAAAAAACGCAGGATCTGGCCAACAAGAATGCAAAACATGCGAAAGTATGAGGCAGATGATTGCAAGTACCAGAACTAACACATACCTAACCGGTGTTATCCTATAAAATATAAATGGCAACCAGGTATAATTGACTGTTTCGGTGTCGTACCGCATTACTACGTGGTCCAAGCCAGAAAAAGGCCAGGATCTGACCATTCAAGTATGCGAAAAATGCGAAAGAATGAGCTAGATGATGGCAAATACCAGACCTAACCGAGACATAACCGGCGTGATACTCTAAAATATATATCGCAACCAAGTTTAATTGACTGTTTCGCTGTGGTACCACATTAATACGTGATCCTAACCTGGAAAAAGCCAGGATCTGGCCAACAAGAATGCAAAACATGCGAAAGTACGAGCCAGATGATTGCAAATACCAGACCTCACCCAGGCATATCCGGCGTTGTCCTCTAAAATATTATTCGCAACCAGGTTTAATTGACTGTTTCGGTGTGGTACCACATTACTACGTGATCCAAACCAGAAAAAACGCAGGATCTGGCCAACAAGAATGCAAAACATGCGAAAGTATGAGGCAGATGATTGCAAGTACCAGAACTAACACATACCTAACCGGTGTTATCCTATAAAATATTGATCGAAAGCAGCTCTAATTGATTATTTCAGTGTGGCAACACATTAATACGCGATCCTAACCAGAGAAAAGCCCAGGATTTTGCCAACAAATATGGGCAAAATGCAAAAGTATGAGCCAGATGATAGCAAATACCAGACCTAACCCAGAAATAACCGGCGTTATCCTCTAAAATATTATTCGCAACCAGGTTTAATTGACTGTTTCGGTGTGGTACCGCATTACTACGTGGACCAAGCCAGAAAAAGGCCTGGATCTGACCATTCAAGTATGCGAAAAATGCGAAAGTATGAGCTAGATGATGGCAAATACCAGACCTAACCCAGACATATGCGGCGTTCTCCTCCAAAATAGTGATCGAATTCAGATTTAATTGACTGTTTCGGTCTGGTACCACATTACTACGTGATCCAAATCAGAAAAAGCCCAGGATCTGGCCTACAAGTATGCGATAAAAGCGAAAGTATGAGCCAGATGATAGCAAATACCAGACCAAGCACAAACCTAAACGGTGTTATCCTCTTAAATATTGATCGAAACCAAGATGAATTGACTTTTTCAGTCTGGTACCACATTACTACGTGATCCAAACCAGAAATAAACACAGGATCTAGCCAACAAGTATGCGAAGAATGCGAATGTATGAGCCAGATGCGGGAAAACACCAAACCTAGACGAGATCCAACCGGAGTTATCCTTCACAATATTGATCGAGGCCACGCTTAATTGACTGTTTCAGTATGGTACCGCATTACTACGAGATCCAAACCAGAAAAAGTCCAGGATATGGCCAACAAGTGTGCGATGAACGCGAAAGTATGACCCAGATGATTGCAAACACCAGGCCTAACACAAACTTAACCGGTATGATCCTCTAAAATATTGATCGAATCCAGGTTTAATTGACAGTTTCATTCTGGTACCACATTACTGCGTGACCCAAACCAGAAAAAGCCCAGGATCTGGCCAACAAGTATGCGAAAGATGCGAAAGTATGAGGCAGATGATTGCAAATACCAGAACATACCCAGACTTAACCGGAGTTATCCTCTAAAATATTAGTCGGAACCAGATTTAATTGACAGTTGCAAAGTGGTAACACATTACTACGTGATCCAAACCAGAAAAAACGCAGGATCTGGCCAACTAGTATTCGAAAAATGCGAAAGTATGAGGAAGATGATTGCAAACACCAGACGTAACCCAGACATAACCGGAGTTTTCCTCTAAAATATAAATGGCAACCAGGTATAATTGACTGTTTCGGTGTCGTACCGCATTACTACGTGGTCCAAGCCAGAAAAAGGCCAGGATCTGACCTTCAAGTATGCGAAAAATGCGAAAGAATGAGCTAGATGATGGCAAATACCAGACCTAACCGAGACATAACAGGCGTTCTCCTCCAAAATATTGATCGAATTCAGATTTAATTGACTGTTTCGGTCTGGTACCACATTACTACGTGATCCAAATCAGAAAAAGCCCAGTGTCTGGCCTACAAGTATGCGATAAAGACGAAAGTATGAGCCAGATGATTGCGAATACCAGGCCTAACACAAACCTAAACGGTGTTATCCTCTTAAATATTGATCGAATCCAGGTTTCATTTACAGTTTCATTCTGGTACCACATTACTACGTGATACAAACCAGAAAAAGCCCAGGATCTGGCCAACAAGTATGCGAAAAATACGATAGTATGAGCCAGATCATTGCAAATACCAGGCTAACACAAACCTAACCGGTGTGATCCTCTAAAATAATGACCGAATCCAGGATTAATTGACCGTTTCATTCTGGTACCACGTTACTACGAGATCCTAACCAGAGAAAGCGCAGGATCTGGCCAACAAGCATGCGAGAAATGCGAAAATATGAGCCAGATGATAGCAAATACCAGACCGAACACGAACCTAAACGTTATTATCCTCTTAAATATTGATAGAAACCGAGTTGAATTGGCTGTTCCAGCCTGTTTCCGCATTACATCGTGATCCAAACCAGATCGAAACACAGGACCTGACCAACATGTATGCGAAGAAAGGGAAAGTATGAGCCAGATGATAGCAAATACCAGACCAAGCACAAACCTAAACGGTGTTATCCTCTTAAATATTGATCGAAACCAAGATGAATTGACTTTTTCAGTCTGGTACCACATTACTACGTGATCCAAACCAGAAATAAACACAGGATCTAGCCAACAAGTATGCGAAGAATGCGAATGTATGAGCCTGATGCGGGAAAACACCAAACCTAGACGAGATCCAACCGGAGTTATCCTTCACAATATTGATCGAGGCCACGCTTAATTGACTGTTTCAGTATGGTACCGCATTACTACGAGATCCAAACCAGAAAAAGTCCAGGATATGGCCAACAAGTGTACGATGAACGCGAAAGTATGACCCAGATGATTGCAAACACCAGGCCTAACACAAACTTAACCGGTATGATCCTCTAAAATATTGATCGAATCCAGGTTTAATTGACAGTTTCATTCTGGTACCACATTACTGCGTGACCCAAACCAGAAAAAGCCCAGGATCTGGCCAACAAGTATGCGAAAGATGCGAAAGTATGAGGCAGATGATTGCAAGTACCAGAACTAACACATACCTAAACGGTGTTATCCTATAAAATATTAGTCGGAACCAGATTTAATTGACAGTTGCAGTGTGGTACCACATTACTACGTGATCCAAACCAGAAAAAACGCAGGATCTGGCCAACTAGTATTCGAAAAATGCGAAAGTATGAGGAAGATGATTGCAAACACCAGACGTAACCCAGACATAACCGGAGTTTTCCTCTAAAATATAAATGGCAACCAGGTATAATTGACTGTTTCGGTGTCGAACCGCATTACTACGTGGACCAAGCCAGAAAAAGGCCTGGATCTGACCATTCAAGTATGCGAAAAATGCGAAAGTATGAGCTAGATGATGGCAAATACCAGACCTAACCCAGACATATGCGGCGTTCTCCTCCAAAATATTGATCGAATTCAGATTTAATTGACTGTTTCGGTCTGGTACCACATTACTACGTGATCCAAATCAGAAAAAGCCCAGGATCTGGCCTACAAGTATGCGATAAAAGCGAAAGTATGAGCCAGATGATAGCAAATACCAGACCAAGCACAAACCTAAACGGTGTTATCCTCTTAAATATTGATCGAAACCAAGATGAATTGACTTTTTCAGTCTGGTACCACATTACTACGTGATCCAAACCAGAAATAAACACAGGATCTAGCCAACAAGTATGCGAAGAATGCGAATGTATGAGCCAGATGCGGGAAAACACCAAACCTAGACGAGATCCAACCGGAGTTATCCTTCACAATATTGATCGAGGCCACGCTTAATTGACTGTTTCAGTATGGTACCGCATTACTACGAGATCCAAACCAGAAAAAGTCCAGGATATGGCCAACAAGTGTGCGATGAACGCGAAAGTATGACCCAGATGATTGCAAACACCAGGCCTAACACAAACTTAACCGGTATGATCCTCTAAAATATTGATCGAATCCAGGTTTAATTGACAGTTTCATTCTGGTACCACATTACTGCGTGACCCAAACCAGAAAAAGCCCAGGATCTGGCCAACAAGTATGCGAAAGATGCGAAAGTATGAGGCAGATGATTGCAAATACCAGAACATACCCAGACTTAACCGGAGTTATCCTCTAAAATATTAGTCGGAACCAGATTTAATTGACAGTTGCAGTGTGGTACCACATTACTACGTGATCCAAACCAGAAAAAACGCAGGATCTGGCCAACTAGTATTCGAAAAATGCGAAAGTATGAGGAAGATGATTGCAAACACCAGACGTAACCCAGACATAACCGGAGTTTTCCTCTAAAATATAAATGGCAACCAGGTATAATTGACTGTTTCGGTGTCGTACCGCATTTCTACGTGGTCCAAGCCAGAAAAAGGCCAGGATCTGACCATTCAAGTATGCGAAAAATGCGAAAGAATGAGCTAGATGATGGCAAATACCAGACCTAACCCAGACATATGCGGCGTTCTCCTTCAAAATATTGATCGAATTCAGATTTAATTGACTGTTTCGGTCAGGTACCACATTACTACGTGATCCAAATCAGAAAAAGCCCAGGATCTGGCCTACAAGTATGCGATAAAAGCGAAAGTATGAGCCAGATGATTGCAAATACCAGGCCTAACACAAACCTAAACGGTGTTATCCTCTTAAATATTGATCGAATACAGGTTTAATTTACAGTTTCATTCTGGTACCACATTACTACGTGATACAAACCAGAAAAAGCCCAGGATCTGGCCAACAAGTATGCGAAAAATACGATAGTATGAGCCAGATCATTGCAAACACCAGGCTAACACAAACCTAACCGGTGTGATCCTCTAAAATAATGACCGAATCCAGGATTAATTGACCGTTTCATTCTGGTACCACGTTACTACGAGATCCTAACCAGAAAAAGCCCAGGATCTGGCCAACAAGCATGCGAGAAATGCGAAAATACGAGCCAGATGATAGCAAATACCAGACCGAGCACGAACCTAAACGTTATTATCCTCTTAAATATTGATCGAAACCAAGATGAATTGACTTTTTCAGTCTGGTACCACATTACTACGTGATCCAAACCAGAAATAAACACAGGATCTAGCCAACATGTATGCGAAGAAAGCGAAAGTATGAGCCAGATGATTGCGCATACCAGGCCTAAACGTGAACTAACCGGTGTTATACTTTAAAATATGGATCGAGGTCAGGTTTAATGGACTGTTTATTGTTGTACCACATGACTACACAATCCCAACCAGAAAAAGCCCAGGATCTGGCCATCAAGCATGCGAGAAATGCGAAAGTATGAGCCAGATGATAGCAAATACCAGACCAAGCACAAACCTAAACGGTGTTATCCTCTTAAATATTGATCGAAACCAAGATGAATTGACTTTTTCAGTCTGGTACCACATTACTACGTGATCCAAACCAGAAATAAACACAGGATCTAGCCAACAAGTATGCGAAGAATGCGAATGTATGAGCCAGATGCGGGAAAATGCCAAACCTAGACGAGATCCAACCGGAGTTATCCTTCACAATATTGATCGAGGCCACGCTTAATTGACTGTTTCAGTATGGTACCGCATTACTACGAGATCCAAACCAGAAAAAGTCCAGGATATGGCCAACAAGTGTGCGATGAACGCGAAAGTATGACCCAGATGATTGCAAACACCAGGCCTAACACAAACTTAACCGGTATGATCCTCTAAAATATTGATCGAATCCAGGTTTAATTGACAGTTTCATTCTGGTACCACATTACTGCGTGACCCAAACCAGAAAAAGCCCAGGATCTGGCCAACAAGTATGCGAAAGATGCGAAAGTGTGAGGCAGATGATTGCAAATACCAGAACATACCCAGACTTAACCGGAGTTATCCTCTAAAATATTAGTCGGAACCAGATTTAATTGACAGTTGCAGTGTGGTACCACATTACTGCGTGACCCAAACCAGAAAAAGCCCAGGATCTGGCCAACAAGTATGCGAAAAATGCGAAAGTATGAGGCAGATGATTGCAAATACCAGACCTCACCCAGGCATATCCGGCGTTGTCCTCTAAAATATTGTTCGCAACCAGGTTTCATTGACTGTTTCGGTGTGTTACCACACTACTACGTGATCCAAACCAGAAAAAACGCAGGATCTCGCCAACAAGTATGTGAAAAATGCGAAAGTATGGGCCAGATGATTGCAAATACCTGAACTAACCCAGACATAACCGGCGTGATACTCTAAAATATATATCGCAACCAAGCTAAATTGACTATTTCGGTGTGGTACCACAGTAATACGTGATCCTAACCTGAAAAAAGCCAGGATCTGGCCAACAAGAATGCAAAACATGCGAAAGTATGTGCCAGAAGATTGCAAATACCAGACATAGCCCAGACCTAACTGGTGTTATCCTCTAAAATATTAATCGCACCAGGTTTAATTGACTGTTCCGTTCAGGAACCACATTACTACGGGATCCAAACAAGAAACAACCCCGGATCTGGCCAACAAGTATGCGAAAAATGCGAAAGTATGAGCCAGATGAGGGCATATACCAGACCTCACCCAGACATAACCGGCGTTATCCTCTAAAATAATAATCGGAACCAGGTTTAATTGACTATTTCAGTGTGGTACCACATTAATACGTGATCCTAACCAGAAAAAAACCCAGGATCGGGCCGACAAGTATGCGAAAAATGCGAAAGTATGAGGCAGATGATTGCAAATACCAGACCTCACCCAGACATAACCGGCGTTATCCCCCATAATATTAATCGAATCCAGGTTTAATTGACTGTTACAGTGTGGTACCACATTACTACGTGATCCAAACCAGAAAAAACTCAGGATCTGGCGAACAAGTATGCGAAAAACGTGAACGTACGAGCCAGATGAGGGCAAATACCAGACCTAACCCAGACATAACCGGCGTCGTCCTTTAAAATATTAATCGCAACCAGGTTTAATTAACTGTCTCGGTGTGGCACCGCATTACTGCGTGACACAAACCAGAAAAATTCCAGGATCTTGCCAACAAGTATGCGAAAAATGCGTAAGTACGAGCCAGATGAGGGCAAATACCAGACCTCACCCAGACATAACCGGCGTTATCCTCTAAAATAATAATCGGAACCAGGTTTAATTGACTATTTCAGTGTGGTACCACATTAATACGTGATCCTAACCAGAAAAAAAACCCAGGATCGGGCCGACAAGTATGCGAAAGATACGAAAGTATGAGGCAGATGATTGCAAATACCAGAACATACCCAGACTTAACCGGCGTGATACTCTAAAATATATGTCGCAACCAAGTTTAATTGACTGTCTCGGTGTGGTACCACATTAATACGTGATCCTAACCTGAAAAAAGCCAGGATCTGGCCAACAAGAACGCAAAACATGCGAAAGTATGAGGCAGATGATTGCAAATACCATACCTAACACAAACCTAACCGGTGTTATCCTCTAAAATATTGATCGAATTCAGGTTGAATGGACTATTTCTGTGTGGCACCACATTAATACGTGATCCGAACCGGATAAAAACACA
This sequence comes from Colletes latitarsis, assembly GCF_051014445.1. Lineage (NCBI taxonomy): Eukaryota > Metazoa > Arthropoda > Insecta > Hymenoptera > Colletidae > Colletes > Colletes latitarsis. Next base: position 8,705,839 of record NC_135137.1, read on the forward strand.
GGATCTGGCCAAGAAGAATGCGAAATATGCGAAAGTATGAGCCAGATGATTGCGAATACCAGACCTAACCGAGACATAACCGGCGTTATCCTCTAAAATAATAATCGGAACCAGGTTTAATTGACTATTTCAGTGTGGTACCACATTAATACGTGATCCTATCCAGAAAAAAACCCAGGATCGGGCCAACATGTATGCGAAAGATACGAAAGTATGAGGCAGATGATTGCAAATACCAGACCATACCCAGACTTAACCGGCGTTATCCTCTAAAGTATTGATCAAATCCAGGTTTAACTGACTGTTTCAGTGTCGAACCACATTACTACGTGATCCAAATCTGAAAAAGCCCAGGATCTGGCCATTCAAGTATGCGAAAAATGCGAAAGTATGAGGCAGATGATTGCAAATACCAGACCTAACACAAACCTAACCGGTGTTATCCTCTAAAGTATTGATCGAATCCAGGTTTAAGTTACTGTTTTGGAGTGGTAGCACATTACTACGTGATCCAAATCAGAAAAAGCCCAGGATCTGGCCTACAAGTATGCGAAAAATGCAAAAGTATGAGGCAGATGAACGCAAATACCAGACGCAACCCCGACCTAACCGGTGTCATCCTCTAAATTATTGATCGAATCCAGGATGAATGGACTATTTCTGTGGGGCACCACATTAATACGTGATCCGAACCAGATAAAAACCCAGGATCTGGCCATGAAGAATGCGAAATATGCGAAAGTAGGAGCCAGATGATTGCGAATACCAGAAGTAACCCTGACATAACCGGTGTTATCCTATAAAATATCATTCGCAACCAGGTTTAATTGACTGTTTCGGTGTGGTACCACATTACTACGTGATCCGTACCAGAAAAAACGCTGGATCTGGCCAACAAGAATGCAAAACATGCGAAAGTATGAGGCAGATGATTGCAAATACCAGACCTAACTGGAACCTAACCGGTGTTATCCTATAAAATATTGAGCGAGTCCAAGTTGAATTGACTTTTTCAGTCTGGTATCACATTACTACGTGATCCAAACCAGAATGAAACACAGGACCTGGCCAACAGGTAAGCGAAGAATGCGTATGTATGAGCCCGATGCGGGTAAATAACAGACCTAAACGAGATGCAACCGGAGTTATCCTTTAAAATATTGATCGAGGCCACGTTTAATTGACTGTTTCAGTATGGTACCGCATTACTACGAGATCCAAACCAGAAAAAGTCCGGGACCTGGCCAACAAGTGTGCGATGAACGCGAAAGTATGACCCAGGTGATTCCAAACACCAGGCCTAACACAAACCTAACCGGTGTGATCCTCTAAAATATTGATCGAATCCAGGTTTAATTGACAGTTTCATTCTGGTAACACATTACTACGTGATACAATCCAGAAAAAGCCCAAGATCTGGCCAACAAGTATGCGAAAAATGCGATAGTATGAGCCAGATGATAGCGAATACCAGACCGAGCACAAACCTAAACGTTGTTATCCTCTTAAATATTGATAGAAACCGAGTTGAATTGGCTGCTTCAGCCTGTTACCGCATTACTGCGTGACATAAACCAGAAAGAAACGCAGGATCTGGCCAACAAGTATGGGAAGAATGCAAAAGTATGAGCAAGATGATTGCAAATACCAGACGTAACCCAGACATAAACGGTGTTATCCTCTAAAATATTAGTCGAATCCAGGTTGAATGGACTATTTCTGTGTGGTACCGCATTACTACGTGGTCCAAGCCAGAAAAAGGCTAGGATCTGACCATTCAAGTATGCGAAAAATGCGAAAGTATGAGCAAGATGATTGCAAATACCAGTCGTAACCCAGACATAAACGGTGTTATCCTCTAAAATATTGATCGAATCCAGGTTGAATGGACTATTTCTGTGTGGTACCGCATTACTACGTGGTCCAAGCCAGAAAAAGGCCAGGATCTGACCATTCAAGTATGCGAAAAATGCGTAAGTACGAGCCAGATGAGGGCAAATACCAGACCTCACCCAGACATAACCGGCGTTATCCTCTAAAATAATAATCGGAACCAGGTTTAATTGACTATTTCAGTGTGGTACCACATTAATACGTGATCCTAACCAGAAAAAAAACCCAGGATCGGGCCGACAAGTATGCGAAAGATACGAAAGTATGAGGCAGATGATTGCAAATACCAGAACATACCCAGACTTAACCGGCGTGATACTCTAAAATATATATCGCAACCAAGTTTAATTGACTGTCTCGGTGTGGTACCACATTAATACGTGATCCTAACCTGAAAAAAGCCAGGATCTGGCCAACAAGAACGCAAAACATGCGAAAGTATGAGGCAGATGATTGCAAATACCATACCTAACACAAACCTAACCGGTGTTATCCTCTAAAATATTGATCGAATTCAGGTTGAATGGACTATTTCTGTGTGGCACCACATTAATACGTGATCCGAACCGGATAAAAACACAGGATCTGGCCAAGAAGAATGCGAAATATGCGAAAGTATGAGCCAGATGATTGCGAATACCAGACCTAACCGAGACATAACCGGCGTTATCCTCTAAAATAATAATCGGAACCAGGTTTAATTGACTATTTCAGTGTGGTACCACATTAATACGTGATCCTATCCAGAAAAAAACCCAGGATCGGGCCAACATGTATGCGAAAGATACGAAAGTATGAGGCAGATGATTGCAAATACCAGACCATACCCAGACTTAACCGGCGTTATCCTCTAAAGTATTGATCAAATCCAGGTTTAACTGACTGTTTCAGTGTCGAACCACATTACTACGTGATCCAAATCTGAAAAAGCCCAGGATCTGGCCATTCAAGTATGCGAAAAATGCGAAAGTATGAGGCAGATGATTGCAAATACCAGACCTAACACAAACCTAACCGGTGTTATCCTCTAAAGTATTGATCGAATCCAGGTTTAAGTTACTGTTTTGGAGTGGTAGCACATTACTACGTGATCCAAATCAGAAAAAGCCCAGGATCTGGCCTACAAGTATGCGAAAAATGCAAAAGTATGAGGCAGATGAACGCAAATACCAGACGCAACCCCGACCTAACCGGTGTCATCCTCTAAATTATTGATCGAATCCAGGATGAATGGACTATTTCTGTGGGGCACCACATTAATACGTGATCCGAACCAGATAAAAACCCAGGATCTGGCCATGAAGAATGCGAAATATGCGAAAGTAGGAGCCAGATGATTGCGAATACCAGAAGTAACCCTGACATAACCGGTGTTATCCTATAAAATATCATTCGCAACCAGGTTTAATTGACTGTTTCGGTGTGGTACCACATTACTACGTGATCCGTACCAGAAAAAACGCTGGATCTGGCCAACAAGAATGCAAAACATGCGAAAGTATGAGGCAGATGATTGCAAATACCAGACCTAACTGGAACCTAACCGGTGTTATCCTATAAAATATTGAGCGAGTCCAAGTTGAATTGACTTTTTCAGTCTGGTATCACATTACTACGTGATCCAAACCAGAATGAAACACAGGACCTGGCCAACAGGTAAGCGAAGAATGCGTATGTATGAGCCCGATGCGGGTAAATAACAGACCTAAACGAGATGCAACCGGAGTTATCCTTTAAAATATTGATCGAGGCCACGTTTAATTGACTGTTTCAGTATGGTACCGCATTACTACGAGATCCAAACCAGAAAAAGTCCGGGACCTGGCCAACAAGTGTGCGATGAACGCGAAAGTATGACCCAGGTGATTCCAAACACCAGGCCTAACACAAACCTAACCGGTGTGATCCTCTAAAATATTGATCGAATCCAGGTTTAATTGACAGTTTCATTCTGGTAACACATTACTACGTGATACAATCCAGAAAAAGCCCAAGATCTGGCCAACAAGTATGCGAAAAATGCGATAGTATGAGCCAGATGATAGCGAATACCAGACCGAGCACAAACCTAAACGTTGTTATCCTCTTAAATATTGATAGAAACCGAGTTGAATTGGCTGCTTCAGCCTGTTACCGCATTACTGCGTGACATAAACCAGAAAGAAACGCAGGATCTGGCCAACAAGTATGGGAAGAATGCAAAAGTATGAGCAAGATGATTGCAAATACCAGACGTAACCCAGACATAAACGGTGTTATCCTCTAAAATATTGATCGAATCCAGGTTGAATGGACTATTTCTGTGTGGTACCGCATTACTACGTGGTCCAAGCCAGAAAAAGGCCAGGATCTGACCATTCAAGTATGCGAAAAATACGAAAGTATGAGCAAGATGATTGCAAATACCAGACGTAACCCAGACATAAACGGTGTTATCCTCTAAAATATTGATCGAATCCAGGTTGAATGGACTATTTCTGTGTGGCACCACATTAATACATGATCCTAACCAGAAAAAAACCCAGGATCTGGCCTACAACTATGCGAAAAATGCGAAAGTATGAGGCAGATGATCGCAAATACCAGACGCAACCCCGACCTAACCGGTGTCATCCTCTAAAATATTGATCGAATCCAGGTTGACTGGACTATATCAGTGTGGCCCCACATTAATACGCGATCCTAACCAGAGAAAAACCCAGGATCTGGCCAACAAGTATGCAAAAAATGCAATAGTATGAGCCAGATGATTGCAAATACCAGACCTAACCCAGTAATAGCCGGCGTTATCCTCTAAAATATTAATCGGAACCAGGTTTAATTGACTGTTTCTGTGTGATACCACATTACTGCGTGATCCAAATCAGAATAAGCCCAGGATCTGCCCAACAGGTATGCGAAAAATCCGATAGTATGAGGCAGATGATTGCAAATACGAGACCTCACCCAGGCATATCCGGCGTTGTCCTCTAAAATATTATTCGCAACCAGGTTTAATTGACAGTTTCGGTGTGTTACCACATTACTACGTGATGCAAACCAGAAAAAACGCAGGATCTCGACAACAAGTATGTGAAAAATGCGAAAGTATGGGCCAGATGATTGCAAATACCTGAACTAACCCAGACATAACCGGCGTGATACTCTAAAATATATACCGCAACCAAGTTTAATTGACTGTTTCGGTGTGGTACCACATTAATACGCGATCCTAACCTGAAAAAGCCCAGGATCTGGCCAACAAGTATGCGAAAAATGCGAAAGTATGAGCCAGATGATTGGAAATACCAGACCTAACACAAACCTAACCGGTGTGATCCCCTAAAATATTGTCCGAATACAGGTTTAATTGACCGTTTCATTCTGGTACCACATTACTACGTGATTCGAACCAGAGAAAGCCCAGGATCTGGCCAACAACTATGCGAAAATTGCGAAAGTATGAGGCAGATGAGTGCAAATACCAGACCCAACACAAACCTAAACGGTGTTAGCCTCTAAAATATTGATCGAATCCAAGTTGAATTGACTTTTTCAGTCTGGTATCACATTACTACGTGATCCAAACCAGAAAGAAACACAGGACCTGGCCAACAGGTATGCGAAGAATGCGAATGTATGAGCCAGATGTGCGTAAATACCAGACCTAAACGAGACGCAACCAGTGTTATCCTTTAAAATATTGATCGAGGCCACGTTTAATTGACCGTTCCAGTATGGTACCGCATTACTACGAGATCCAAACCAGAAAAAGTCCAGGATCTGGCCAACAAGTGTGCGATGAACGCGAAAGTATGACCCAGGTGATTCCAAACACCAGGCCTAACACAAACCTAACCGGTGTGATCCTCTAAAATATTGATCGGATCCAGGTTTAATTGACAGTTTCATTCTGGTACCACATTACTACGTAATACAAACCAGAAAAAACGCAGGATCTGGCCAACTAGTATGCGAAAAATGCGAAAGTATGAGGAAGATGATTGCAAACACCAGACGTACCCCGGACATAACCGGCGTTATCCTCTAAAATATTAGTGGCAACCAGGTATAATTGACTGTTTCGGTGTGGTACCGCATTACTACGTGGTCCAAGCCAGAAAAAGGCCAGGATCTGACCATTCAAGTATGCGAAAAATGCGAAAGTATGAGCTAGGTGATGGCAAATACTAGACCTAACCCAGACATAACCGGCGTTCTCCTCCAAAATATTGATCGAATTCAGATTTAATTGACTGTTTCGGTGTGGTACCACATTACTACGTGATCCAAATCAGAAAAAGCCCAGGATCTGGCCTACAAGTATGCGAAAAAAGCGAAAGTATGAGCCAGATGATTGCAAATACCAGGCCTAACAAAAACCCAAACGGTGTTATTCTCTTAAATATTGATCGAATACAGGTTTAATTTACAGTTTCATTCTGGTACCACATTACTACGAGGCGCCAACCAGAAAAAGCCCAGGATCTGGCCAACAAGTATGCGAAAAATGCGATAGTATGAGCCAGATGATTGCAAATACCAGGCTAACACAAACCTAAACGGTGTTAGCCTCTAAAATATTGATCGAAACCAAGTAGAATTGACTGTTTCATTGTGGTACCACATTACTACGAGATCCAAACCTGAAAAAGTCCAGGATCTGGCCAACAAGTATGCGAAAGATGCGAAAGTATGAGGCAGATGATTGCAAATACCAGAACATACCCAGACTTAACCGGCGTTATCCTCTAAAATATTAGTCGGAACCAGATTTAGTTGACTGTTACAGTGTGGTACCACATTACTACGTGATCCAAACCAGAAAAAACGCAGGATCTGGCCAAGTAGTATGCGAAAAATGCGAAAGTATGAGGAAGATGATTGCAAACACCAGACGTAACCCAGACATAACTGGCGTTATCCTCTAAAATATTAATGGCAACCAGGTATAATTGACTGTTTCGTTGTGGTACCGCATTACTACGTGGTCCAAGCCGGAAAAAGGCCAGGATCTGGCCAACAAGAATGCAAAACATGCGAAAGTATGAGGCAGATGATTGCAAATACCAGACCTAACACAAACCTAACCGGTGTTATCCTATAAAATATTGATCGAAAGCAGCTTTAATTGATTATTTCAGTGTGGCACCACATTAATACGCGATCCTAATCAGAGAAAAACCCAGGATTTTGCCAACAAGTATGGGAAAAATGCAAAAGTATGAGCCGGATGATTGCAAATACCAGACCTAACCCAGAAATAACCGGCGTTATCCTGTAAAATATTAATCGGAAACAGCTTTAATTGACTGTTTCTGTGTGGTACCACATTACTACGTGATCCAAATCAGAAAGAAACACAGGACCTGGCCAACAGGTATGCGAAGAATGCGAATGTATGAGCCTGATGCGGGTAAATACCAGACCTAAACGTGAACTAACCGGTGTTATACTTTAAAATATTGATCCAGGTCAGGTTTAATTGAATGTTTAGTGTGGTACCACATTACTACACAATCCCAACCAGAAAAAGCCCAGGATCTGGCCAACAATCATGCGAGAAATGCGAAAGTATGAGCTAGATGACAACAAATACCAGACCGAGCACAAATCTAAACGTTGTAATCCTCTTAAATATTGATCGAATACAGGTTTGATTAACAGTTTCATTGTGGTACCACATTACTACGTGATACAAACCTGAAAAAGCCCAGGATCTGGCCAACAAGTGTGCGAAAAATGTGATGGTATGAGCCAGATGATTGCAAATACCAGGCTAACACAAACCTAACCGGTGTGATCCTCTAAAATATTGATCGAATCCAGGTTTAGTTGACTGTTTCATTCTGGTACCATATTACTACGTGATCCAAACCAGAAAAAGCCCAGCATCAGGTCAACAGGTATGCGAAGAATGCGATGGTATGAGACAGATGAGGGCAATTACCAGACCTAACACAAACCTAACCGGTGTGATCCTCTAAAATATTGACCGAATCCAGGTTTCATTGACATTTGCATTCTGGTACCACATTACTACGTGATACAAACCAGAAAGAGTCCAGGATCTGGCCAGCAAGTATGCGAGAAATGCGATAGTATGAATCGGATGAGTGCAAATACCAGACCTAACACAAACCTAAACGGTGTTATCTCTTAAATATCGATCGAAACGAAGTTGAATTGGCTGTTTCATTCTGGTACAACATTACAACCTGATCCAAACCAGATCGAAACACAGGACCTGACCAACAAGTATGCGAAGAATGCGAAAGTATGAGCCAGATGATTGCAAATACCAGGCCTAAACGTGAACTAACCGGTGTTATACTTTAAAATATTGATCGCGGTCAGGTTTAATTGACTGTTTATTGTGGTACCACATTACTACACAATCCCAACCAGAAAAAGCCCAGGATCTGGCCATCAAGCATGCGAGAAATGCGAAAATATGAGCCAGATGATAGCAAATACCAGACCAAGCACAAACCTAAACGGTGTTATCCTCTTAAATATTGATCGAATACAGGTTTGATTTACAGTTTCATTCTGGTACCACATTACTACGTGATACAAACCAGAAAAAGTCCAGGATCTGGCCAACAAGTGTGCGATGAACGCGAAAGTATGACCCAGATGATTGCAAACACCAGGCCTAACACAAACCTAAACGGTGTTATCCTCTTAAATATTGATCGAATACAGGTTTAATTTACAGTTTCATTCTGGTACCACATTACTACGAGATCCCAACCAGAAAAAGTCCAGGATCTGGCCAACAAGCATGCGAGAAATGCGAAAGTATGAGCCAGATGATAGCGAATACCAGACCGAGCACAAACCTAAACGTTGTTATCCTCTTAAATATTGATAGAAACCGAGTTGAATTGGCTGCTTCAGCCTGTTACCGCATTACTGCGTGACACAAACCAGAAAGAAACGCAGGATCTGGCCAACAAGTATGGGAAGAATGCAAAAGTATGAGCAAGATGATTGCAAATACCAGACGTAACCCAGACATAAACGGTGTTATCGTCTAAAATATTGGACGAATCCAGGTTGAATGGACTATTTCTGTGTGGTACCGCATTACTACGTGGTCCAAGCCAGAAAAAGGCCAGGATCTGACCATTCAAGTATGCGAAAAATGCGAAAGTATGTGCAAGATGATTGCAAATACCAGACGTAACCCAGACATAAACGGTGTTATCCTCTAAAATATTGATCGAATCCAGGTTCAATGGACTATTTCTGTGTGGTACCGCATTACTACGTGGTCCAAGCCAGAAAAAGGCCAGGATCTGACCATTCAAGTATGCGAAAAATGTGGAAAGTATGAGCAAGATGTTTGCAAATACCAGACGTAACCCAGACATAAACGGTGTTATCCTCTAAAATATTGATCGAATCCAGGTTGAATGGACTATTTCTGTGTGGCACCACATTAATACATGATCCTAACCAGAAAAAAACCCAGGATCTGGCCTACAACTATGCGAAAAATGCGAAAGTATGAGGCAGATGATCGCAAATACCAGACGCAACCCCGACCTAACCGGTGTCATCCTCTAAAATATTGATCGAATCCAGGTTGACTGGACTATATCAGTGTGGCCCCACATTAATACGCGATCCTAACCAGAGAAAAACCCAGGATCTGGCCAACAAGTATGCAAAAAATGCAATAGTATGAGCCAGATGATTGCAAATACCAGACCTAACCCAGAAATAACCGGCGTTATCCTCTAAAATATTAATCCGAACCAGGTTTAATTGACTGTTTCTGTGTGATACCACATTACTGCGTGATCCAAATCAGAATAAGCCCAGGATCTGCCCAACAGGTATGCGAAAAATCCGAAAGTATGAGGCAGATGATTGCAAATACCAGAGCTCACCCAGGCATATCCGGCGTTGTCCTCTAAAATATTATTCGCAACCAGGTTTAATTGACAGTTTCGGTGTGTTACCACATTACTACGTGATGCAAACCAGAAAAGACGCAGGATCTCGACAACAAGTATGTGAAAAATGCGAAAGTATGGGCCAGATGATTGCAAATACCTGAACTAACCCAGACATAACCGGCGTGATACTCTAAAATATATACCGCAACCAAGTTTAATTGACTGTTTCGGTGTGGTACCACATTAATACGCGATCCTAACCTGAAAAAGCCCAGGATCTGGCCAACAAGTACGCGAAAAATGCGAAAGTATGAGCCAGATGATTGGAAATACCAGACCTAACACAAACCTAACCGGTGTGATCCTCTAAAATATTGTCCGAATACAGGTTTAATTGACCGTTTCATTCTGGTACCACATTACTACGTGATTCGAACCAGAGAAAGCCCAGGATCTGGCCAACAAGTATGCGAAAATTGCGAAAGTATGAGGCAGATGAATGCAAATACCAGACCCAACACAAACCTAAACGGTGTTAGCCTCTAAAATATTGATCGAATCCAAGTTGAATTGACTTTTTCAGTCTGGTATCACATTACTACGTGATCCAAACCAGAAAGAAACACAGGACCTGGCCAACAGGTATGCGAAGAATGCGGATGTATGAGCCAGATGTGCGTAAATACCAGACCTAAACGAGACGCAACCAGTGTTATCCTTTAAAATATTGATCGAGGCCACGTTTAATTGACCGTTCCAGTATGGTACCGCATTACTACGAGATCCAAACCAGAAAAAGTCCAGGATCTGGCCAACAAGTGTGCGATGAACGCGAAAGTATGACCCAGGTGATTCCAAACACCAGGATTAACACAAACCTAACCGGTGTGATCCTCTAAAATATTGATCGAATCCAGGTTTAATTGACAGTTTCATTCTGGTACCACATTACTACGTAATACAAACCAGAAAAAACGCAGGATCTGGCCAACTAGTATGCGAAAAATGCGAAAGTATGAGGAAGATGATTGCAAACACCAGACGTACCCCAGACATAACCGGCGTTATCCTCTAAAATATTAGTGGCAACCAGGTATAATTGACTGTTTCGGTGTGGTACCGCATTACTACGTGGTCCAAGCCAGAAAAAGGCCAGGATCTGACCATTCAAGTATGCGAAAAATGCGAAAGTATGAGGCAGATGATTGTAAATACCAGACCTAACACAAACCTAAACGGTGTTAGCCTCTAAAATATTGAGCGAATCCAAGTTGAATTGACTTTTTCAGTCTGGTATCACATTCCTACGTGATCCAAACCAGAAAGAAACACAGGACCTGGCCAACAGGTATGCGAAGAATGCGTATGTATGAGCCCGATGCGGGTAAATAACAGACCTAAACGAGACGCAACCGGAGTTATCCTTTAAAATATTGATCGAGGCCACGTTTAATTGACTGTTTCAGTATGGTACCGCATTAGTACGAGATCCAAATCAGAAAAAGCCCAGGATCTGGCCAACATGCATGCGAGAAATACGAAAGTATGAGCCAGGTGATTGCAAATACCAGACCTAAAACAAACCTGACCGGTGAGATCCTCTAAAATATTGACCGAATCCAGGTTTCATTGACAGTTTCAATCTGGTACCACATTACTACGTGATCCGTACCAGAAAGAAACACAGGATCTGGCCAAGAAGAATGAGTAATATGCGAAAGTACGAGCCAGATGATTGCGAACACCAAACGTAACCCAGACATAACCGGTGTTATCCTATAAAATATTGATCGAAAGCAGCTTTAATTGATTATTTCAGTGTGGCACCACATTACTACGTGATCCATACCAGAAAAAGTCCAGGATCTGGCCAACAAGTGTGCGATGAACGCGAAAGTATGACCCAGATGATTGCAAACACCAGGCCTAACACAAACCTGGCCGGTGAGATCCTCTAAAATATTGATCGAATCCAGGTTTAATTGACAGTTTCATTCTGGCACCACATTCCTACGTGACCCAAACCAGAAAAAGCCCTGGATCTGGCGAACAAGTATGCGAAAAATGCGATAGTATGAGCCAGATGATTGCAAATACCAGGCTAACACAAACCTAACCGGTGTGATCCTGTAAAATATTGACCGAATCCAGGATTAATTGACCGTTTCATTCTGGTACCACATTACTACGAGATCCCACCCAGGAAAAGCCCAGGATCTGGCCAACAAGCATGCGAGAAATGCGAAAGTGTGAGCCACATGATAGCAAATACCAGACCGAGCACGAACCTAAACGTTGTTATCCTCTTAAATATTGATCGAAACCAAGTTGAAATGACTTTTTCAGTCTGGTGCCACATTGCTACGTGATCCAAACCAGAAAGAAACACAGGATCTGGCCAACAAGTATGCGAAGAATGCAAATGTATGAGCCAGATGCGGGAAAATACCAAACCTAGACGAGATCCAGCCGGAGTTATCCTTCAAAATATTGATCGAGGCCACGTTCAATTGACTGTTTCTGTATGGTACCGCATTACTACGAGATCCAAACCACAAAAAGTCCAGGATATGGCCAACAAGTGTGCGATGAACGCGAAAGTATGACCCAGATGATTGCAAACACCAGGCCTAACACAAACCTAGCCGGTGTGATCCTCTAAAATATTGATCGAATCCAGGTTTAATTGACAGTTTCATTCTGGTACCACATTACTGCGTGATCCAAATGAGAAAAAGCCCCGGATCTGGCCAACAAGTATGCGAAAAATGCGAAAGTATGAGCCAGATGATTGCAAATACCAGCCCTAACCGTGAACCAATCGGCGTTAGTCTTTAAAATATTGATCGAGGTCAGGTTTAATTGACTGTTTACTATGGCACCACATTATTACACAATCCCAACCAGAAAGGGCCCAGGATCTGGCCAACAAGCATGCGAGAAATGCGAAAGTATGAGCCAGATGATTGCAAATACCAGACCTAACACAAACCTAAACGGTGTTATCCACTAAAGTATTGATCGAAACCAAGTTGAATTGACTGTTTAGTCTGGTACCACATCACTACGTGATCCAAACCAGAAAAAGCCCTGGATCTGGCCAACAAGTATGCGAAAAATGCGAAAGTATGAGGCAGATGATTGCAAATACCAGACCTAAACGCGAACCAACCGGTGTTATACTTTAAAATATTGATCGAGGCCACGTTTAATTGACTGTTTCAGTATGGTACCACATTACTACGAGATCCAAACCAGAAAAAGCCCAGGATCTGGCCGACAAGCATGCGAAAAATGCGAAAGTATTAGCCAGATGAGGGCAAGTCACATACCTAAACGAGATCCAACCGGAGTTATCCATTAAAATATTGGTCGGGGCCACGTTTAACTGACTGTTTCAGTGTGGTACCACATCACTACGAGATCCAAACCAGAAAAAGTCCTGGATCTGGCCAACAAGTGTGGGAAGAATGCGAAAGTATGAGCCAGATGATTGCAAATACCAGGCCTAACACAAACCTAGTCGGTGTGATCCCCTAAAATATTGATCGAATCCAGGTTTAGTTGACTGTTTCACACTGGCACCACATTCCTACGTGATCCAAACCAGAAAAAGCCCTGGATCTGGCCAACAAGTATGCGAAAAATGCGAAAGTAGGAGGCAGATGATTGCAAATACCACACCTAACACAAACCTAAACGGTGTTATCCACTAAAGTATTGATCGAAACCAAGTTGGATTGACTGTTTCATTCTGGTACCACATTACTACGTGATCCAAACCAGATCGAAATACACGATCTGGCCAACAAGTATGCGAAGAATGTGAAAGTATGAGCCAGATGATTGCAAATACGAGGCCTATCACAAACCTAACCGGTGTGATCCCCTAAAATATGGATCGAATCCAGGTTTAGTTGACTGTTTCATTCTGGTACCATATTACTACGTGATATAAACCAGAAAAAGCCCAGGATCTGGCCAGCAAGCATGCGAGAAATGCGAAAATATGAGCCAGATGATAGCAAATACCAAACCAAGCACAAGCCTGAACGTTGTTATCCTCTTAAATATTGATAGAAACCAAGTTGAATTGACTTTTTCAGTCTGGTACCACATTACTACGTGATCCAAACCAGAAAGAAATACAGGATCTGGCCAACAAGTATGCGAAGAATGCGAATGTATGAGCCAGATGCGGGTAAATACCAGACCTAGACGAGATCCAACCGGAGTTATCCTTCAAAATAATGATCGAGGCCACGTTTAATTGACTGTTTCAGTATGGTACCCCATTACTACGAGATCCAACCAGAAAAAGTACAGGATCTGGCCAACAAGTGTGCGATGAACGCGAAAATATGACCCAGATGATTGCAAACACCAGGCCTAACACAAACCTACCGGTGTGATCCTCTAAAATATTGATCGAATCCAGGTTTAATTGACAGTTTCTTTCTGGTACCACATTACTACGTTATCCAAACCAGAAAAAGCCCAGGATCTGGCCAACAAGTATGCGAAAAATGCGAAAGTATGAGCCAGATGATTGCAAATACCAGACCTAACACAAACCTAAACGGTGTTATCCACTAAAGTATTGATCGAAACCAAGTTGGATTGACAGTTTCATTCTGGTACCACATTACTATGTGATGCAAACCAGATCGAAACACAGGACCTGACCAACAAGTATGCGAAGAATGCGATAGTATGAGCCAGATGATTGCAAATACCAGACCGAGCACGAACCTAAATGTTGCTATCCTCTTAAATATTGATAGAAACCGAGTTGAATTGGCTGTTTCATTCTGGTACCACATTACTACGTGATCCAAACCAGAAAAAAACACAGGATCTGGCAAACAAGTGTGCGAAGAGTGCGAAAGTATGAGCCAGATGGTTGCAAATACCAGACCTAACACAAACCTAAACGGTGTTAGCCTCTAAAATATTCATCGAATCCAAGTTGAATTGACCGCTTCATTCTGGTACCACATTACTACGTGATACAAACCAGAAAAAGCCCAGGATCTGGCCAACAAGTATGCGAAAAATGCGATAGTATGAGCCAGATGATTGCAAATACCAGGCTAACACAAACCTAACCCGTGTGATCCTCCAAAATATTGACCGAATCCAGGATTAATTGATCGTTTCATTCTGGTACCACATTACTACGAGATCCCAACCAGAAATAGCCCAGGATCTGACCAACAAGCATGCGAGAAATGCGAAAGTATGAGCCAGATGATAGCAAATACCAAACCGAGCACAAACCTAAACGTTGTTATCCTCTTAAATATTGATAGAAACCAAGATGAATTGACTTTTTCAGTCTGGAGCCACATTACTACGTGATCCAAACCAGAAAGAAACACAGGATCTGGCCAACAAGTATGCGAAGAATGCGAATGTATGAGCCAGATGCGGGTAAATACCAGACCTAGACGAGACCCAACCGGAGTTATCCTTCAAAATAATGATCGAGGCCACGTTTAATTGACTGTTTCAGTATGGTACCCCATTACTACGATACCCAACCAGAAAAAGTCCAGGATCTGGCAAACAAGTGTGCGATGAACGCGAAAGTATGACCCAGATGATTGCAAACACCAGGCCTAACACAAACCTAACCGGTGTGATCCTCTAAAATATTGATCGAATCCAGGTTTAATTGACAGTTTTTTTCTGGTACCACATTACTACGTGATCCAAACCAGAAAGAGCCCAGGATCTGACCAACAAGCATGCGAGAAATGCGAAAGTATGAGCCAGATGATAGCAAATACCAGGCAGAGCACAAACCTAAACGTTGTTATCCTCTTAAATATTCATAGAAACCAATTTGAATTGGCTGTTTCAGCCTTTTACCCCATTACTGCGTGACCCAAACCAGAAAGAATCACAGGATCTGGCCAACAAGTATGGGAAGAATGCGGAAGTATGAGCCAGGTGATTGCAACTACCAGGCCTATCACAAACCTAACCGGTGTGATCCTCTAAAATATTGATCGAATCCAGGTTTAGTTGACTGTTTCATTCTGGTACCATATTACTACGTGATATAAACCAGAAAAAGCCCAGGTTCTGGCCAGCAAGCATGCGAGAAATGCGAAAGTATGAGCCAGATGATTGCAAATACCAGACCTAACACAAACCTAACCGGTGTGATCATCTAAACTATTGACCGAATCCAGGTTTCATTGACAGATTCATTCTGGTACCACATTACTACGTGATACAAACCAGAAAGAGTCCAGGATCTGGCCAACAAGTATGCGAAAAATGCGATAGTATGAACCAGATGATTGCAAATACCAGACCTAACAAAAACCAAAACGGTGTTATCCCTTAAATATTGATTGAAACGAAGTTGAATTGGCTGTTTCATTCTGGTACCACATCACTACGTGATCCAAACCAGATCGAAACACAGGACCTGACCAAAAACTATGCGAAGAATGCGATAGTATGAGCCAGATGATTGCAAATACCAGGCTAACACAAACCTAACCGGTGTGATCCTCTAAAGTAATGACCGAATCCAGGATTAATTGACCGTTTCATACTGGTACCACATTACTACGAGATCCTAACCAGAAAAAGCCCAGGATCTGGCCAACAAGCATGCGAGAAATGCGAAAGTGTGAGCCAGATGATAGCAAATACCAGTCCGAGCACGAACCTAAACGTTGTTATCCTCTTAAATATTGATAGAAACCGAGTTGAGTTGGCTGTTTCAGCCTGTTACCGCATTACTGCGTGATACAAACCAGAAAGAAACACAGGATCTGGCCTACAAGTATGGGAAGAATGCTAAAGTATGAGCCAGATGATTGCAACTACCAGGCCTATCACAAACCTAACCGGTGTTATTCTCTAAAATATTGATCGAATCCAGGTTTAGTTGACTGTTTCATTCTGGTACCATATTACTAGGTGATCCAAATCAGAAAAAGCCCAGCATCAGGCCAACAGGTATGCGAAGAATGCGAAGGTATGAGACAGATGAGGGCAAATCCCAGACCTAAACGTGAACGAAGCGGTGTTATACTTTAAAATATTGATCGAAAACAGGATCAACTGACAGCTTCAGTGTGGAACCGCATTACTACTTGATATAAACCAGAAAAAGTCCAGGATCTGGCCAACAAGTGTGCGATGAACGCGAAAGTAGTACCCAGGTGATTCCAAACACCAGGCCTAACACAAACCTAGCCGGTGTGATCCTCTAAGATATTGATCGAATCCAGATTTAATTGACAGTTTCATTCTGGTACCACATTACTGCGTGAGCCAAACCAGAAAAAGCCCCGGATCTGGCCAACAAGTATGTGAAAAATGCGAAAGTATGAGCCAGATGATTGCAAATACCAGACCTAAACGTGAACCAATCGGCGTTAGTCTTTAAAATATTGATCGAGGTCAGGTTTAATTGACTGTTTAGTGTGGCACCACATTATTGCACAATCCCAACCAGAAAGGGCCCAGGATCTGGCCAACAAGCATGCGAGAAATGCGAAAGTATGAGCCAGATGATTGCAAATACCAGACCTAACACAAACCTAAACGGTGTTATCCACTAAAGTATTGATCGTAACCAAGTTGAATTGACTGTTTTGTCTGGTGCCTCATTACTACGTGATCCCAACTAGAAAAAAACACAGAATCTGGCAAACAAGTATGCGAAGAGTGCGAAAGTATGAGCCAGATGATTGCTAATACCAGGCCTAACACAATCCTAACCGTTGTGATCCTCTAAAATATTGATCGAATCCAGGTTTAATTGACAGTTTCATTCTGGTACCACATTACTGCGTGATACAAACCAGAAAATGCCCACGATTAGACCAACAGGTATGCGAAGAATGCGAAAGTATGAGCCAGATGCGGGTAAATACCAGACCTAGACGGGGCCCAACCGTAGTTATCCTTCAAAATATTGATCGAGGCCACGTTTAATTGACTGTTTCAGTATGGTTCCGTATTACTACGAGATCCAAACCAGAAAAAGTCCAGGACCTGGCCAACAAGTGTGCGATGAACGCGAAACTATGACCCAGATGATTGCAAACACCAGGCCGAACACAAACTTAACCGGTGTGATCCTCTAAAATATTGATCGAATCCAGGTTTAATTGACAGTTTCATTCTGGTACCACATTACTACGTGATCCCAACCAGAAAAAAACACAGGATCTGGCAAACAAGTATGCGAAGAGTGCGAAAGTATGGGCCAGATGGTTGCAAATACCAGGCCTAACACAAACCTAACCGTAGCGATCCTCTAAAATATTGATCGAATCCAGGTTTAATTGACCGTTTCATTCTTGTACCACATTACTACGTGATCCAAACCAGAAAAAGCCCAGGATCTGGCCAACAAGTATGCGAAAAATGCGAAAGTATGAGCCAGATGATTGCAAATACCAAACCTAACACAAACCTAAACGGTGTTATCCACTAAAGTATTGATCGAAACCAAGTTGAATTGACTGTTTCAGTCTGGTACCATATTACTACGTGATCCAAACCAGATCGAAATACAGGATCTGGCCAACAAGTATGCGAAGAATGCGAAAGTATAAGACAGATGAGGGCAAATCCCAGACCTAAACGTGAACCAATCGGCGTTATTCTTTAAAATATTGATCGAGGTCAGGTTTAACCTCTTAGGCTCTATGCGTCACTATAGTGGCTTACGCGGATATCATCTTTCTGTACGGCGCGCCTCTATAGTGGCTTTCGCGGATGTCATCTGTCTGTACGACGCGCCACTATAGTGGCGCACTCTACTGGCACACTCGCTCACCGTTTGAATAAAGTAATCATTTTTACATATTGTTTTGCATTCATATCGATTGTTAATTGTTTTCACAATATACAGTCTGTTCTTTATCTACCCGTGTCAAGTATGAATTGTTGCTTTTTATTTAAATAAATATACCATTTGATCTTAATATAGCTGATTCTCCTTTTATTATGCCTTTTTAACACATCCTTATGATTTGTTAGAATCTATAACCTTAAAATGCCGCTTCAAGGTAGAAAACGAAGATCAATTTATTACAATTCAGGAAGCGACTCGCAAATAGAAAATAATATGAACTAGAACATGCGTGGCAGGAAAAATATAAAAAGATTTAGAATACCCAGTTCTTCCGACTCAGATGATTTCGATGTGCCCAGAAGGGAAACCGTCAGAAGAATAATCTGGTCACACGAAAATTTGGAGCCGCAAGTACATGTATTTGATTCCCGAAATTCTGGCATGAGGACTCGGCTCAATCGATCGGCAACACCGATCGATTATTTCCAGCTATTCTTCTCAGAAGATTTGGTTTTATTTATTGTGGAAAAAACTAATGAATATAGGAAGTTCAAGAAGAACACTTCCAGGCGCTCTTTTATAAAAGCTCACGAAGGAAAAGTCAAAAGTGAAATGTATAATTTGTTTGTAATTCGTTTGTTAATGTCGCGGATAAAGAAACTACATTTTTCAGCGTATTGGACAAAAGATAAATTTCTTCGAACTGATGTTTTCGGCAAAATAATGAGTAGAGATAGATACGCGTTTTTGTTACGCAACCTTTATTTTACTGAAGTTCAGTCAGAAAAATCCAATAGATTGACAAAAATTAGAGAACTTTGCGATAAGCTTTGCAGTTCGTTTGCAAATTGTTTTACTCCGTTTCGCAATTTATGCATCGACGAAAGCTTATTGTTATACAAAGGACGTCTCTCACTCAAGCAATATATCCCATCCAAACGCAATAGGTTTGGTATAAAATCCTTTGTATTATGTGACTGCAAGACGGGATTTGTGTTAAATTTTGTTGTATATGCCGGAAGTGATTCCGATATCACAAAAATGGACGATAGATATTTAGGAAAATCGGCTGAGGTGGTACTGACATTACTTAAGTCTTATTTAGGAAAGGGGCATACATTATTTGTCGATAACTGGTATACCAGCCCAACCTTATTTAGTTACTTGTATAATAACAAAACGAACGCGTGCGGCACCGTAAAACCGCGAAGAAAAGATATGCCCGTTATGAGTGAAAAATTAGAAAGTGGTGAGTTATCTTTCCGATCGTCGTCCAATATTCTCGCCGTCAAATGGAAAGACAAACGCGATGTATACGTATTATCAACTTGCCACTCCGCGGATTACATAACTACGAAAAAAATAAATTATCGGACAGGAGAAAGAGTACAAAAACCATCTTGCATTGTCGATTACACTACCAATATGGGAGCAGTCGACAATAGAGATAAAGTAATATCTAGTGTGCAGTCTATCCGAAAGAGCATCCAATGGTATAAGAAATTTTTTTTTCATTTGCTTGATGTCGCTATTTGGAATGCATACTGTTTGTACAGGTTTGAAAAAAACCGGACGTTACAATGCGAGCCTTTCATCTTAAATTGCTAAAAGAAATTTTTAAAAAGTACAGGGACATGAACAATAACATTATCTGCAGGAAATCTACGGTTGATTACCCGTTTAGACTAACCGACAAACATTTCCCATCCTACTGTAAGTCTAACAAATCTAAAAAGATGCTACGAAATTGTGTCGTATGTTCAAAAAACGATAAAAGACGACGATCGCGCTACGAATGTGAAGACTGTGATGTTGGCCTTTGTGTTGTACCGTGTTTTAAGACGTATCATACTGAATTGTATTATTAATTATTAGAATAAATTGTTAAAGTTAAAATGCGTGTATCCTATCTTTAAGAAAAACTATAATTTAATCATCAAACACTTCATTCCAATGTACTCGTGTAAAGAACAGCATTATCCGTCACATATTGCAGTGCTGTAACATTTACACGTAATTCGCGTTGAACTCTGACGTACACAGTAACAGCTCCGCGCAAAATTCAGCCGTGCCTAAGAGGTTAATTGACTGTTTAGTGTGGCACCACATTACTACACAATCCCAACCAGAAAGAGCCCAGGATTTGGCCAACAAGCATGCGAGAAATGAGAAAGTATGAGCCAGATGATTGCAAATACCAGACCTAACACAAACCTAAACGGTGTTATCCACTAAAGTATTGATCGAAACCAAGTTGAATTGACTGTTTCAGTCTGGTACCACATTACTACGTGATCCCAACCAGAAAAAAACACAGGATCTGGCAAACAAGTATGCGAAGAGTGCGAAAGTATGAGCCAGATGATTGCAAATACCAGGCCCAACACTAGCCTAACCGGTGTGATCCTCTAAAATATTGATCGAATCCAGGTTTAGTTGACTGTTTCATTCCGGTACCATATTACTACGTGATCCCAACCAGAAAAAAACACAGGATCTGGCCAACAAGTATGCGAAGAGTGCGAAAGTATGAGCCAGATGATTGCAAATTCCAGGCCTAACACAAACCTAAACGGTGTGATCCTCTAAAATATTGATCGAACCCAGGTTTAATTGACTGTTTCAGCCTGTTACCGCAATACTGCGTGACCCAAACCAGAAAGAAAGACAGGACCTAGCCAACAAGTATGGGAAGAATGCGAAAGTATGATCCAGATGATTGCAAATACCAGACCTAACACTAACCTAAACGGTGTGATCCTCTAAAATATTCATCGAATCCAGCTTTAATTGACTGTTTCATTCAGGTACCATATTACTACGTGATCCATACCAGAAAAAGCCCAGGATCTGGCCAAGAAGTATGCGAAAAATGCGAAAGTATGAGCCAGATGATTGCATATACCAGTCCTAGGCGAGACCCAACCGGAGTTATCCGTTAAAATGTTAATCGAAATCAGGATCAAGAGACTGCTTCAGTGCGGAACCGCATTACTATGTGACACAAACCAGAAAAAGCACAGGATCTGGCCAACAAGCATGCGAGAAATGCGAAAGTATGAACCAGATGATAGCAAATACAAGACCTAGCACAAACCTAAACGGTGCTATCCTCTAAAATATTGATCGAAACCAAGTTGAATTGACTGTTTCAGTGTGGTACCACATTACTACGAGATCCAAACCAGAAAAAGTCCTGGATTGGGCCAACAAGTGTGCGAAGAATGCGAAAGTATGAGCCAGATGATTGTAAATACCAAACCTAACACAAACCTAAACGGTCCTATCATCCAAAATATTGATCGAATCCAGGATTAATTGACTGCTTCATTCTGGTACCACATTGCTGCGTGAACCAAACCGGAAAAAGCCCAGGATTAGGCCAACAGGTATGCAAAGAATGCGAAAGTATCAGGCAGATGATAGCAAATACAAGACCTAACACAAACCTAACCGGTGTGATCCTCTAAAATATTCATCGAATCCAGCTTTAATTGACTGTTTCATTCTGGTACCACATTACTGCGTGATCCAAACCAGGAAAAGCCCAGGTTCTGGCCGACAAGTATGCGAAAAATGTGAAAGTATCAGGCAGATGATTGCAAATACCAGACCTAACACCAACCTAAACGGTGTGATCCTCTAAAATATTGATCGAATCCAGGTTTAATTAACTGTTTCAGCCTGGTACCGCATTACTGCGTGACCCAAACCAGAAAGAAAGACAGGATCTGGCCAAGAAGTATGGGAAGAATGCGAAAGTATGATCCAGATGATTGCAAACCCAAACGGTGTTATCCTATTAAATATTGATCGAAACCAAGTTGAATTGACTGTTTCAGTCTGGTACCACATTACTACGTGATCCCAACCAGAAAAAAACACAGGGTCTGGCCCAGAAGTATGCGAAAAATGCGAAAGTATGAGCCAGATGATTGCATATACCAGTCCTGAGCGAGACCCAACCGGAGTTATCCGTTAAAATATTGAACGAAATCAGGCTCAACTGACTGCTTCAGTGTGGTACCGCATTACTACGTGATCCAAACTAGAAAAAGCCCAGGACCTGGCCAACAAGTGTGCGATGAATGCGAAAGTATGAGCCAGATGATAGCAAATACCAGACCTAACACAAACCTAACCGGTGTGATCCTCTAAAATATTCATCGAATCCAGGTTTAATTGACTGTTTTATTCTGGTACCACATTACTGCGTGATACAAACCAGAAAAAGCCCAGGTTCTGGCCGACAGGTATGCGAAAAATGCGAAAGTATGAGCCAGATGATTGCATATACCAGTCCTGAGCGAGACCCAACCGGAGTTATCCGTTAAAATATTGAACGAAGTCAGGATCAACTGACTGCTTCAGTGTGGTACCGCATTACTGCGTGATACAAACCAGAAAAAGCCCAGTATCTGGCCAACAAGCATGCGAGAAACGCGAAAGTATGAGCCAGATGATAGCAAATACCAGACCTAACACAATCCTAACCGGTGTGATCCTCTAAAATATTCATCGAATCCAGGTTTAATTGACTGTTTTATTCTGGTATCACATTACTGCGTGATCCAAACCAGAGAAAGCCCAGGTTCTGGCCGACAAGTATGCGAAAAATGCGAAAGTATGAGGCAGATGATTGCAAATACCAGACCTACCACCAACCTAAACGGTGTGATACTCTAAAATATTGATCGAATCCAGGTTTAATTGACTGTTTCAGACTGTTACCGCATTACTGCGTGACCCAAACCAGAAAGAAAGACAGGATCTGGCCAACAAGTATGGGAAGAATGCGAAAGTATGATCCAGATGATTGCAAACCTAAACGGTGTTATCCCCTTAAATATTGATCGAAGCCAAGTTGAATTGACTGTTTCAGTCAG
This sequence comes from Colletes latitarsis, assembly GCF_051014445.1. Lineage (NCBI taxonomy): Eukaryota > Metazoa > Arthropoda > Insecta > Hymenoptera > Colletidae > Colletes > Colletes latitarsis. The sequence goes on from NC_135137.1 coordinate 8,729,340, forward strand.
GTACCACATTACTACGTGATCCCAACCAGAAAAAAACACAGGATCTGGCCAACAAGTAGGCGAAGAGTGCGAAAGTATGAGCCAGATGATTGCTAATACCAGGCCTAACGCAAACCTAATCGGTGTGATCCTCTAAAATATTGATCGAATCCAGGTATAATTGACAGTTTCATTCTGGTATCACATTACTGCGTGATACAAACCAGAAAAATCCCAGTATCTGGCCAACAAGTTTGCGAAAAATGCGAAAGTATGAGCCAGATGATTGCAAATACCAGGCCTAACACTAGCCTAACCGGTGTGATCCTCTAAAATATTGATTGAATCCAGGTTTAGTTGACTGTTTCATTCCGGTACCATATTACTACGTGATCCCAACCGGAAAAAAACACAGGGTCTGGCCAACAAGTATGCGAAGAGTGCGAAAGTACAAGCCAGATGAGCGCAAATGCCAGACCTAAACGAGACCCAACCGGAGTTATCCCTTAAAATATTGATCGGGGCCACGTTTAATTGACTGTTTCAGTATGCTACCACATTACTACGAGATTCAAATCAGGAAAAGACCAGGATCTGGCCAACAAGTGTGCGATGAATGCGAAAGTATGAGCCAGATGATTGGAAATACCAGACTTTTGCGAGACCCAACCGGAGTTATCCCTTAAAATATTGATCGGGGCCACGTTTAATTGACTGTTTCAGTATGCTACCACATTACTACGAGATCCAAACCAGGAAAAGACCAGGATCTGGCCAACAAGTGTGCGATGAATGCGAAAGTATGAGCCAGATGATAGCAAATACCAGACCTAACACAAACCTAACCGGTGTGATCCTCTAAAATATTCATCGAATCCAGGTTTAATTGACTGTTTTATTCTGGTACCACATTACTGCGTGATCCAAACCAGAAAAAGCCCAGGTTCTGGCCGACAAGTATGCGAAAAATGCGAAAGTATGAGGCAGATGATTGCAAATACAAGACCTAACACAAACCTAACCGGTGTGATCCTCTAAAATATTCATCGAATCCAGCTTTAATTGACTGTTTCATTCTGGTACCATATTACTACGTGATCCATACCAGAAAAAGCCCAGGATCTGGCCAAGAAGTATGCGAAAAATGCGAAAGTATGAGCCAGATGATTGCATATACCAGTCCTGAGCGAGACCCAACCGGAGTTATCCGTTAAAATATTGAACGAAGTCAGGATCAACTGACTGCTTCAGTGTGGTACCGCATTACTGCGTGATACAAACCAGAAAAAGCCCAGTATCTGGCCAACAAGCATGCGAGAAACGCGAAAGTATGAGCCAGATGATAGCAAATACCAGACCTAACACAATCCTAACCGGTGTGATCCTCTAAAATATTCATCGAATCCAGGTTTAATTGACTGTTTTATTCTGGTATCACATTACTGCGTGATCCAAACCAGAGAAAGCCCAGGTTCTGGCCGACAAGTATGCGAAAAATGCGAAAGTATGAGGCAGATGATTGCAAATACCAGACCTAACACCAACCTAAACGGTGTGATCCTCTAAAATATTGATCGAATCCAGGTTTATTTGACTGTTTCAGCCTGTTACCGCATTACTGCGTGACCCAAACCAGAAAGAAAGACAGGATCTGGCAAACAAGTATGGGAAGAATGCGAAAGTACGATCCAGATTCCCTCAGGGGCTGCCAGCCTTTCAGCTGCAGTACGGGCTTCACGAACCCGGGGTACCCAAGTCATACACACACCGTAAGCCTCCTGCTGGTCGTCACAACGACCCATTCACAATTCCGTATTGGTTTTGTGAATGGTACGTGACGGCAGGAGGAACGGGGGTCTTGGCTTAACCGCCTGGGCCACGAGTATGGCGACTCTATAAAATCGCCCTCCAATCCTAAGCTATGGTGCGCGGCGATGGGATGCATGGTTGGTGGAGAAGGCCCAATCCCAAGCGACCACCTCCGGGGAACCTGCCGAACCCCCGGAGTATTAGGCTTACCCGGGTAAGGCGGCTCTGCCCGGGTGGACCTTTATTTCCGACCATCTCGTGGGACTATTATGGACACAGAAAATAAAATGGGGATGGGGCGGGTTTTGTCGGTTGGGGAGGACGGAGACGGGGTTGGGGTTAGGGTGGCGGCGCTCGCGCCCCACTCAGCGCCAGGTCCGGCTTCGTGGAGGGTGGAGGAGGACGACGAGACGGCGTCGGTCTCGTCCTTCTCCTCCAGCACGAGCCACATAGGCTCTAAGAGGAAGAGGACGGGGCAGGCCGTCGTCGAGGTGGGCGGGGCGATGAGCCCGTCGGTGAGGCTGAGTTGCCTCAGGGACGAGGTGACCGAGGAGATATCGGAGAGGATCTCCTCGTCCCTGAGGCGGGTGGAGAAAGTCGCCGCTGCCTGCGCCTTTAAGGGGCAGAAAAGCGGTGGCGCGGAGGCCCTGAAGGCCGCGGCGGAGGAAATGAGGGAGGCGGCGCGGGAGCTCAGAGGGCGGAACGCCCGTCTGCAGCTCCTGTTGGAGGAGGAGCGACAGGGGAGGAGGAGGGCAGAGGCGCTGTGGAACAGCGCGGCCCTCCCTCCCATCCTCCCTCCTCCTCCACCGCCGCGTCCCTCGGCGGAGGTAAATAAACGGGGTGCGGCGGCAGTGGTGCGGGGCACCGCGGGCCCCTCCACCCGCACTCCGCCCGTGAAGAAGTCCCCGTTCTCCTCAGAAGACGATCTTCTGAGGAGGATTGGGGACATGATTGATGGCAAGCTGGCCGCCTTCCGGGAGGAGCTCTTCGCCGGAAGAGCGGTCAGCAGGAAGGCGGTGCCTCCCCGACCTGTTCCGGTACAGTCGGGGAAGGCAAAGAAGGGCGGAGTGAAGGCTCCGCCCAGCGTTGCGGCACCAGGGCCCCGGGTCGCGACCCCCAAGGGGGGTGGTGTACCCGTGGTCGCGGTGGTCACGTCCTCCACAGCACCCTCCCAAGGGGGGGGGTGGCGTGGAGTGAGGTGGTGGGGCGGAAGGCGAAGCGGGCGGCGAGGAAGGCCTCGCAACCGCAGCCTCCGCCTCCGCCGGCGGCGGCCAAGGTAAAGGCCGCGAAGGTCGGGAAGGCACGACCAGGTCGTCCCCCAAAAACGGCAGCGGTGACGCTGACCGTTGCGCAGGGGGGCGACCTGACCCTCGCGGAGGCGATGCGGCTCGCCAGGGAGAATATCTCCCTGGAAGAGCTGGGCATCGCCTCCGTGAGGGCGAAGAGGGCCGTGACCGGGGGTCTCTTGCTGGAGATCCCCGGTGCAGAAGGCGGCGCGAAGGCGGATCGTCTCGCCCAGAGGCTCCGGGAGCAGCTGGGCGAGCGAGGTGTCCGGGTCGCCCGGCCCACGAAGCGCACGGAGATGCGCATTTGTGGGCTGGACGACTCGGTCAGCGCACAGGATGTGTCCCGTGCCCTTGCGAGGGCGGGGGACTGTCCTGTGGAGGACCTGCGGATCGGAGAGATCCGCAGGTCGCCCTCCGGCCTCGGGTCGGTGTGGGCCCGGTGCCCCCTCTCCGCCGCCCGTAAGGTGGCGGAATCCGGGAGGGTGTTGGTGGGGTGGGTTTCGGCGCGAGTGGAAATCCTCGCGCCGCGCCCGCTCCAGTGTCACCGCTGCCTCGAATTGGGGCACGTGAGGCAGTGGTGCACCTCGCCGGTGGACCGCAGCGGTCAGTGTTACCGCTGCGGTGCCAAAGAGCACCGTGCGAGCCAGTGCTCGGCGGCCCCCCACTGCCCGCTGTGTGCGGACATGGGGAGGCCAGCCGATCACAGGGTGGGGAGCAAGAAGTGCTCCCCCCCCCTCCCGGAAGGAGAGGAAGAGGCGGGCTGCACCGGCTCCGGTGCCGAGGGCGGTGGCATCGTCCTCCATGGAGGTGGACGGTGCTACGGGGACGGACGGCCGGGAGGAGGCTGGCGCGGCCATTAATTAATGCCGCCCCGCCTCCTCCTCCAGGCCAACCTCAACCACTGCCGTGCGGCACAGGACTTGATGTCCCAAGTCCTCGCGGAGTGGGGGGTTGGCCTGGCGGTCGCCGCCGAGCCGTACCGCGTCCCTGATCACCCTCATTGGGTGGGCGACGCGGACGGCTTGGTGGCGACGGTATGGGGAGGGGGCGACGGGTCCCCACCGTTCTCCTTGTTGGAGCGCGGTCGGGGATTCGTCGCCGTGGACTGGGGGGGAGTCGCTGTGGTGGGGTGCTACATTTCGCCCCGTAGCGGTCACGCTGCGTTCGAGCTGTACTTGGCCGAGGTCGCGGCATGCGTGCAGCGCTACGCGGCCCGGCCGGTGCTGGTCCTGGGGGATTTTAATGCCAAGTCGGTGGCTTGGGGATCCCCCAGGACCTCCGTTCGCGGCGGGATCCTGGGCGATTGGGCGGCGGGGCTCGACCTCCGGGTATTGAACCGGGGGTCGGAGAACACATGCGTGCGGCGATATGGGGGGTCCATCGTGGATGTTGGATTCGCGACCCCCAACGCCGTGCGCATGGTGTCGGGTTGGCACGTGGTCGCGGGGGCAGAGACACTCTCCGATCACCGGTACATCCGGATGGAGGTCTCTGCCGCCGCGAGTGCATCCCGACACGGCCGCCTGCGTGGCACCCCACCACGCCGCTGGGCGCTTCGGCGCCTGGACAAGGACGCCCTGATGGCAGCTGCCCTCGCTGCAACTTGGCCGCAGGGAGCGGCCGAGTTGTCGAGCATAGAGGAGGAGGTCGCCCGGCTCGGAGCATTGGTCGCGGGTATTTGCGACGCGGCGATGCCTCGGGTCGGGCGGGCTTCTCCTCGCCGGGCGGTGTACTGGTGGTCGGACGCGATCGCGGAGTTGCGAGTCGCGACTGTCCGCGCCCGACGCCAGTACACCCGCGCGCGCCGTCGTCAACGTACAGACGACGGCGTGGCGCGAGCGAGGGCAGCTGATGACCTGTATGGAGCATACCGCGTGGCGCGGGTTGCTCTGCAGGTCGCCATCAAACGGGCCAAGACCCAGGCATGGAAGGAGCTCCTCCAGACCCTAGATGACGATCCATGGGGGCGCCCATATAAGGTGGTGCTGAATAAGCTCCGCCCGTGGGCGCCCCCCGTCACCGAGGGTCTTGACCCCCGGCTGCTGGAGGACGTGGTCAATACACTCTTCCCAATTGGGGAGAGGGGACCGCGTCCTCCGGCGGCGGCGGCTGTCCCAGTGGAGTGGACGGCCGAGCTGGGGGTCACGCAGGAGGAGCTGGCAGCGGCCATCAGACGGCTCGGGGTTCGTAACACGGCCCCGGGTCCGGATGGTGTGCCCGGCCGGGTTTGGGTCTTGACCCAGGGCGTCCTTGGGGCCGACCTCAGGCGGTTGTTCGACCGCTGCCTGAGGGACGGGCGATTCCCCCCCAGTTGGAAGGTGGCGAGGATGGTCCTCCTCCGGAAGGAGGGTCGGCCCGCGGAGTCTCCCTCCGCATACCGGCCCATTTGTCTCCTCGACGAGGTGGGCAAGCTCTTCGAGCGTGTGATTGCTGCCCGCCTCGTCGAGCACCTGTCGCGGGGTGATCCCGGTCTGGCCGACTGCCAGTTCGGTTTCCGGGGGGGCCGATCGACTATCGACGCGATAGGTCGTGTGAGGGCCCTCTCGGAGGCGGCCGTCTCCCGGGGAGGGGTGGCATTGGCAATATCCTTGGATATTGCCAATGCCTTTAACACCCTCCCCTGGGAAGAGATAAGGAGGGGACTCGAATATCATCGAGTCCCCCCTTGTCTCAGGGCGGTCGTCGGGGATTATCTCCGCGGCAGGTGGATCGAGTATCCGGGCCGGGATGGTGATATGCGGAGGGAGGTGTACTGCGGTGTTCCGCAGGGGTCGGTCCTCGGGCCACTCCTGTGGAACATCGCGTACGACTCGGTGTTGCGGGCCGGCCTCCACGACGGCGTCAGCACGGTGTGTTATGCGGATGACACACTGGTGCTGGCCGTCGGGGCGCACTGGGGGAGGGCCATGCGTCGCGTGGAGGAGGGGTCGCAACGCGTCGTCGACCGGATCAGGGGGATGGGGATGACGGTGGCGGTCCATAAGACCGAGGTGATTGCGTTTCATTCACCTCGGCAGGATCCGCCACCCCCTCTGATTCGGGTGGGTGGGGCTGACATCGAGGTGAAGCCCCAGATCAGGTATCTAGGGCTGATCCTCGATAGCCACTGGCGTTTCGAGAAGCATTTCCGCTGCCTGGTCCCCCGGTTGGAAAGGATGGTTGCGGCTCTGGGCCGGATCCTGCCCAACCTGGGGGGCCCGGCGGGCCGAGTTCGTCGCCTCTATGTGGCAATGGTCCAGTCGGTGGCCCTATACGGGGCCCCCGTCTGGGCGGACGACCTGGCTACCTCCCGGCGCAGCATGACTATGCTGCGTCGGGTGCAGAGGCGCATGGCGCTCAGGGTCGTCCGCGGGTATCGGACCATGTCACATGAGGCGGCGACGGTTTTAGCGGGGATGCCGCCCATGGACCTGCTCGCGCGGTCGCACGCGGTGATGTACCGGCACCGCGTCGACCGTCGCGCGGGGGTGGGGGCGGTCCCGGGCGGGCAGGAACCTGCTTGGGGCGATTTGAAGCGCCAGGCCCGGCAGTCCGTGTTGCTCGCGTGGCAGGAGCGGCTGGCTCTGCCAACCGCGGGGCACCGGACTGTCGGGGCTGTTCGGCCACTCCTGAAGGAGTGGCTGGACAGAGGCCATGGCAGCCTCACCTACCGGATGGCACAGGTATTTTCCGGGCATGGCAGCTTCGGAAGATACCTGTGCCGGATAGGGAAGGAGCCGACGGCGCGTTGCTGCCACTGCGACGCTGAGCAGGACACGGCGGATCATACCCTGGAGGTATGCCCCGCGTGGGAGGGGGAGCGCCGTGTCCTGGTCGGCGTCGTCGGGCGGGATGTCTCGCTGCCGGGCGTGGTGCGCGCCATGCTCGGCAGTGAGGAGAAGTGGAGGGCCGTGGCCTCCTTCTGCGAGAACGTAATGTTGCAGAAGGAGGCCGCGGGGAGGGAGCGCGAGCTTCAGCGGCGTGCTGAAGCGCGCGCTCGTGCGGTGGCCCGAGGTCGTCGCCCGGTCGCGAGGCGTCGCGGGCGGCCGCCTCGGCGTGGAGGATGACCTAGGCTGGGAGGGGGGTCCTGAGGGGACCCTCCTCCCGCCAGGCGGCGCCGGGTCGGACCGGTTGGGGGTAGGAGTGCCTTCCCCTACCGGTCCGACGCAAGGGGAGGCACCCTCGGCGGTCTGGTGCGGCCATGAACGCCCGGCCGCCGAGGGATGGAAACGGGGTCGCGGGCGGTTGCGAGTTGGGGCTCGCAGCCACCACTAAACGCGGCCCCGGGACGGATAGCGGCGGGATGGAGTGGCCCCGTCCCGCCGCTATGAGGCAGTGTGTCTACTGGGGGGACCGATTGTCCCCCCGGGGGATGGGCGCGAAAGCGCGGGCACGGGGAGGATACCGGAAGAATGCTTCGAGCGATTCCCGGTATCCTCCCAAAGCGTGCCGAAGGGTCACCGTGGGGTTTTTAGTGGGTAGGTCCCGCGCCTGTCGTTGTACGGGCGCGGGGAATCCCACACACGCCTCCCACCTCTCCCCAAGGAGGTGGGAGGGAGTCTTTCGAAGATTTTCCCCACGACAAAAAAAAAAAAAAAAAAAAAAGTACGATCCAGATGATTGCAAACCTAAACGGTGTTATCCTCTTAAATATTGATCGAAGCCAAGTTGAATTGACTGTTTCAGTCTGGTACCACATTATTACGTGATCCCAACCAGAAAAAAACACAGGGTCTGGCCAACAAGTATGCGAAGAGTGCGAAAGTACAAGCCAGATGAGCGCAAATGCCGGACCTAAACGAGACCCAACCGGAGTTATCCCTTAAAATATTGATCGGGGCCACGTTTAATTGACTGTTTCAGTATGCTACCACATTACTACGAGATTCAAACCAGGAAAGGACCAGTATCTGGCCAACAAGTGTGCGATGAATGCGAAAGTATGAGCCAGATGATTGGAAATACCAGACCTTTGCGAGACCCAACCGGAGTTAACCGTTAAAATATTGATCGAATCCAGGTTTAATGGACCGTTTCATTCTGGTACCACATTACTACGTGATCCAAACCAGAAAAAGCCCAGGATCTGGCCAACAAGTATGCGAAAAATGCGAAAGTATGAGCCAGATGATTGTAAATTCCAGACCTAACACAAACCTAAACGGTGTTGTCCTCTTTTAAATTGATCGCAACCAAGTTGAATTGGCTGTTTCAGTCTGGTACAACACTACTACGTGATCCAAATCAGAAAAAGCCCACGATCTGGCCAACAAGTGTGCGAAGAATGCGAAAGTATAAGCCAGATGAGGGCAAATCCCAGACCTAAACGAGACCCAACCGGAGTTATCCCTTAAAATATTGATCGGGGCCACGTTTAATTGACTGTTTCAGTATGCTACCACATTACTACGAGATCCAAACCAGGAAAAGACCAGGATCTGGCCAACAAGTGTGCGATGAATGCAAAAGTATGAGCCAGATGATAGCAAATACAAGACCTAACACAAACCTAACCGGTGTGATCCTCTAAAATATTCATCGAATCCAGGTATAATTGACAGTTTCATTCTGGTACCACATTACTACGTGATCCAAACAAGAAAAAGCCCAGGATCTGGCCAACAAGTATGCGAAAAGTGCGAAAGTATGAGCCAGGTGATTGCAAATACCAGACCTAACACAAACCTAAACGGTTTTATCCTCAAAAATATTGATCGAAACCAGGTTTAATTGACTGTTTCAGCCTGTTACCGTATTACTGCGTGACCCAAACCAGAAAGAAAGACAGGATCTGGCCAACAAGTATGGGAAGAATGCGAAAGTATGATCCAGATGATTGCAAACCTAAACGGTGTTATCCTCTTAAATATTGATCGAAGCCAAGTTGAATTGACTGTTTCGGTCTGGTACCACATTACTACGTGATCCCAACCAGAAAAAAACATAGGATCTGGCCAACAAGTAGGCGAAGAGTGCGAAAGTATGAGCCAGATGATTGCTAATACCAGGCCTAACGCAAACCTAATCGGTGTTATCCTCTAAAATATTGATCGAATCCAGGTTTAATTGACAGTTTCATTCTGGTACCACATTACTACGTGACACAAACCAGAAAAAGACCAGGATCAGGCCAAGAAGTATGCGAAAAATGTGAAAGTATGAGCCAGATGATTGCAAACACCAGGCCTAACACAAACCGTGCCGGTGTGATCGTCTAAAATATTGATCGAATCCCGTTTTAGTTGACTGTTTCATTCTGGTGCCACACTACTACGTGATCCAAACCAGGAAAAGTCCAGGATCTGGCCAACAAGTGTGCGATGAATGCGAAAGTATGAGGCAGATGATTGCAAACACCAGGCCTAACACAAACCTAACCGGTGTGATCGTCTAAAATATTGTTCGCATCCAGGTTTAATTGACAGCTACATTCTGGTACCACATTACTACGTGAACCAAACCAGAAAAAGCCCAGGATTTGGCTAACAGGTATGCGAAAAGTGCGAAAGTATGAGCCAGATGATTGCAATTACCAGGCACAACACAAACCTAACCGGTGTGATCGTCTAAAATATTGATCGAATCCAGGTTTAATTGACAGTTTCATTCTGGTACCACATTACTACGTGACACAAACCAGAAAAAGCCCAGGATCAGGCCAAGAAGTATGCGAAAAATGTGAAAGTATGAGCCAGATGAGTGCATACACCAGGCCTAACACAAACCTAACCGGTGTGATCTTCTAAAGTATTGATCGAATCCCGTTTTAGTTGACTGTTCCATTCTGGTACCACACTACTACGTGATCCAAACTAGAAAAAGTCCAGGATCTGGCCAACAAGTATGCGAAAAGTGCGAAAGTATGAGCCAGATGATTGCAAATACCAGGCCTAACACAAAACTAACCGGTGTAATACCTTAAAATATTCATCGAATCCAGGTTTAATTGACTGTTTTATTCTTGTACCACATTACTGCGTGATCCAAACCAGAAAAAGCCCAGGTTCTGGCCGACAAGTATGCGAAAAATGCGAAAGTATGAGGCAGATGATTGCAAATACCAGACCTAACACCAACCTAAACGGTGTGATCCTCTAAAATATTGATCGAATCCAGGATTAATTGACTGTTTCAGCCTGTTACCGCATTACTGCGTGACCCAAACCAGAAAGAAAGACAGGATCCGGCCAACAAGTATGGGAAGAATGCGAAAGTATGATCCAGATGATTGCAAACCTAAACGGTGTTATCCTCTTAAATATTGATCGAAGCCAAGTTGAATTGACTGTTTCGGTCTGGTACCACATTACTACGTGATCCCAACCAGAAAAAAACATAGGATCTGGCCAACAAGTAGGCGAAGAGTGTGAAAGTATGAGCCAGATGTTTGCAATTACCAGGCACAACACAAACCTAACCGGTGTGATCGTCTAAAATATTGATCGAATCCAGGTTTAATTGACAGTTTCATTCTGGTACCACATTACTACGTGACACAAACCAGAAAAAGCCCAGGATCAGGCCAAGAAGTATGCGAAAAATGTGAAAGTATGAGCCAGATGAGTGCAAACACCAGGCCTAACACAAACCTAACCGGTGTGATCTTCTAAAGTATTGATCGAATCCCGTTTTAGTTGACTGTTCCATTCTGGTACCACACTACTACGTGATCCAAACTAGAAAAAGTCCAGGACCTGGCCAACAAGTATGCGAAAAGTGCGAAAGTATGAGCCAGATGATTGCAAATACCAGGCCTAACACAAAACTAACCGGTGTAATACTTTAAAATATTCATCGAATCCAGGTTTAATTGACTGTTTTATTCTTGTACCACATGACTGCGTGATCCAAACCAGAAAAAGCCCAGGTTCTGGCCGACAAGTATGCGAAAAATGCGAAAGTATGAGGCAGATGATTGCAAATACCAGACCTAACACCAACCTAAACGGTGTGATCCTCTAAAATATTGATCGAATCCAGGATTAATTGACTGTTTCAGCCTGTTACCGCATTACTGCGTGACCCAAACCAGAAAGAAAGACAGGATCCGGCCAACAAGTATGGGAAGAATGCGAAAGTATGATCCAGATGATTGCAAACCTAAACGGTGTTATCCTCTTAAATATTGATCGAAGCCAATTTGAATTGACTGTTTCGGTCTGGTACCACATTACTACGTGATCCCAACCAGAAAAAAACATAGGATCTGGCCAACAAGTAGGCGAAGAGTGCGAAAGTATGAGCCAGATGATTGCTAATACCAGGCCTAACGCAAACCTAATCGGTGTGATCCTCTAAAATATTGATCGAATCCAGGTATAATTGACAGTTTCATTCTGGTACCACATTACTACGTGATACAAACCAGAAAAATCCCAGGATCTGGCCAACAAGTATGCGAAAAATGCGAAAGTATGAGCCAGATGATTGCAAATACCAGGCCTAACACTAGCCTAACCGGTGTGATCCTCTAAAATATTGATTGAATCCAGGTTTAGTTGACTGCTCCATACCGGTACCATATTACTACGTGATCCCAACCAGAAAAAAACACAGGGTCTGGCCAACAAGTATGCGAAGAGTGCGAAAGTACAAGCCAGATGAGCGCAAATGCCAGACCTAAACGAGACCCAACCGGAGTTATCCCTTAAAATATTGATCGGGGCCACGTTTAATTGACTGTTTCAGTATGCTACCACATTACTACGAGATTCAAACCAGGAAAAGACCAGGATCTGGCCAACAAGTGTGCGATGAATGCGAAAGTATGAGCCAGATGATTGCAAATACCAGACCTAACACAAACTTAAACGGTGTTGTCCTCTTATAAATTGATCGAAACCAAGTTGAATTGGCTGTTTCAGTCTGGTACAACACTACTACGTGATCCAAATCAGAAAAAGCCCACGATCTGGCCAACAAGTGTGCGAAGAATGCGAAAGTATAAGCCAGATGAGGGAATATCCCAGACCTAAACGAGACCCAACCGGAGTTATCCCTTAAAATATTGATCGGGGCCACGTTTAATTGACTGTTTCAGTATGCTACCACATTACTACGAGATTCAAACCAGGAAAAGGCCAGGATCTGGCCAACAAGTTTTCGAAAAGTGCGAAAGTATGAGCCAGATGATTGCAAATACCAGGCGTAACACAAAACTAACCGGTGTAATACTTTAAAATATTCATCGAATCCAGGTTTAATTGACTGTTTTATTCTGGTACCACATTACTGCGTGATCCAAACCAGAAAAAGCCCAGGTTCTGGCCGACAAGTATGCGAAAAATGCGAAAGTATGAGCCAGATGATTGCAAACACCAGGCCTAACACAAACCTAACCGGTGTGATCGTCTAAAATATTGATCGCATCCAGGTTTAATTGACAGTTACATTCTGGTACCACATTACTACGTGATCCAAACCAGAAAAAGCCCAGGATTTGGCTAACAAGTATGCGAAAAGTGCGAAAGTATGAGCCAGATGATTGCAAATACCAGGCATAACACAAACCTAACCGGTGTGACCGTCTAAAATATTCATCGAATCCAGGTTTAATTGACAGTTTCATTCTGGTACCACATTACTACGTGACACAAACCAGAAAAAGCCCAGGATCAGGCCAAGAAGTATGCGAAAAATGTGAAAGTATGGGCCAGATGATTGCAAACACCAGGCCTAACACAAACCTAAACGGTGTTATCCTCTCAAATATTGATCGAATCCAGGTTTAGTTGACTGTTTCATTCTGATACCATATTACTACGTGATACAAACCAGAAAAACCCAGGATCTGGCCAAGAAGTATGCCAAAAATGCGAAAGTATGAGCCAGTTGATTGCAAATACCAGACCTAGGCGAGACCCAACCGGAGTTATCCGTAAAAATATTGATCGAATCCAGGTTTAATTGACTGTTTCATTCTGGTATCGCATTACTACGTGATCCAAACCAGAAAAGGCCCAGGATCTGGTCAACATGTATGCGAAAAATGCGAAAGTATGTGGCAGATGATTGCAAATACCAGACCTAACACCAACCTAAACGGTGTGATCCTCTAAAATATTGATCGAATCCAGGTTTAATTGACTGTTTCAGTGTGGTACCACATTACTACGTGATCCCAACCAGAGAAAAACACAGGATCTGGCCAACGAGTATGCGAAGAGTGCGAAAGTATGAGCCAGATGATTGCAAATACCAGGCCTAACATAAACCTAATCGGTGTGATCCTCTAAAATATTGATCGAATCCAGGTTTAAATGACAGTTTCATTCTGGTACCACATTACTACGTGATACAAACTAGAAAAAGCGCAGGATCTGGCCAACAAGTGTGCGATGAATGCGAAAGTATGAGCCGGATGATTGCAAATACCAGACCTAACACAAACCTAACCGGTGTGATCGTCTAAAACATTGATCGCATCCAGGTTTAATTGACAGTTTCATTCTGGTACCACATTACTACGTGACCCAAACCAGAAAAAGCCCAGGATTTGGCCAACAAGTATGCGAAAAGAGCGAAAGTATGAGCCAGATGATTGCAAATACCAGACCTAACACAAACCTAACCGGTGTGATCGTCTAAAATATTGATCGCATCCAGGTTTAATTGACAGTTTCATTCTGGTACCACATTACTACGTGATGCAAACCAGAAAAAGCCCAGCATTTGGCTAACAAGTATGCGAAAAGTGCGAAAGTATGAGCCAGATGATTGCAAATACCAGGCCTAACACAAACCTAATCGGTGTGATCCTCTAAAATATGGATCGAATCCAGGTTTAATTGACAGTTTCATTCTGGTGCCACATTACTACGTGATCCAAACTAGAAAAAGCCCAGGATCTGGCCAACAAGAATGCGAAAAATGCGAAAGTATGAGCAAGATGAGGGCAAATCCCAGACATAAACGTGAACTAACCGGTGTTATACTTTAAAATATTGATCCAGGTCAGGTTTAATTGCCTGTTTAGTGTGGTACCACATTACTACACAATCCCAACCAGAAAAAGCCCAGGATCTGGCCAACAATCATGCGAGAAATGCGAAAGTATGAGCCAGATGACTTCAAATTCCAGACCTAACGCAAACCTAAACGGTTTTATCCTTTAAAATATCGATCGAAACGAAGTTGAATTGACTGGATGCGATCAATATTTTAGAGGACAACACCGTTTAGGTTTGTGTTAGTTCTGGTATTTGCAATAATCTGGCTCATACTTTCGCATTCTTCGTACACCTGTTGGCCTGATCCTGGGCTTTTTCTGGGTTAGAACACGCAGTAATGTGGTACCAGAATGAATCAGTTAATTAAACCTGGATTCGATCCATATTTTAAGGGGTAACGCCATTTATGTTTGTGTTAGGTCTGGTACTTGGAATCATCTGGCTCATACTTTCGCATTCTTCGCATACTTGTTGGCCAGATCCTGGGCATTTTTTGGTTTGGATCACGCAGTAATGTGGTACCAGAATGAGACTGTCAGAGAACCTGGAGTCGATCAGTATTTTAGAGGATAACAACTGCTAGGTCTGTGTTAGGTCTGGGTTTTGCCCTCACCTGGCTCATACTTTCGCATTTTTCGCACACTTGTGGGCCAGATTCGGAGTTTTTTTCTGGTTTGGATCAGGCAGTAATGTGGTACCAGAATGAAAAAGTCAACTAATCCTGGATTCGATCAATATTTTAGAGGATCACACCGGTTCGGCTTGTGTTAGGCCTGGTATTTGCAATCATCTGGCTCATACTTTCGCATTCTTCGCACACATGATGGCCAGATCCTGGACATTTATGGTTTGGATCTCGTAGTAATGTGGTACCACACTGAAACTGTCAGTTAAACGTGGCCTCGATCAATATTTTAAAGTATAACACCGGTTGGGTCACGTTGAGGTCTGGAGTTTGCAATCATCTGGTTCATACTTCCGCATTCTTCGCATACCTGTTGGCTTGATCCTGGGCTTTTTTTGGTTTGGATCACGCAGTAATGTGGTACCAGAATGAGACAGTCAGTTGAACCTGGAGTCGATCAGTATTTCAGAGGATAACAACTGCTAGGTCTGTGTTAGGTCTGGGTTTTGCCCTCACCTGGCTCATACTTTCGCATTTTTCGCACACTTGTGGGCCAGATTCGGAGTTTTTTTCTGGTTTGGATCAGGCAGTAATGTGGTACCAGAATGAAAAAGTCAACTAATCCTGGATTCGATCAATATTTTAGAGGATCACACCGGTTCGGCTTGTGTTAGGCCTGGTATTTGCAATCATCTGGCTCATACTTTCGCATTCTTCGCACACATGATGGCCAGATCCTGGACATTTCTGGTTTGGATCTCGTAGTAATGTGGTACCACACTGAAACTGTCAGTTAAACGTGGCCTCGATCAATATTTTAAAGTATAACACCGGTTGGGTCACGTTGAGGTCTGGAGTTTGCAATCATCTGGTTCATACTTCCGCATTCTTCGCATACCTGTTGGCTTGATCCTGGGCTTTTTTTGGTTTGGATCACGCAGTAACGTGGTACCAGAATGAGACAGTCAGTTGAACCTGGAGTCGATCAGTATTTCAGAGGATAACAACTGCTAGGTCTGTGTTAGGTCTGGGTTTTGCCCTCACCTGGCTCATACTTTCGCATTTTTCGCACACTTGTGGGCCAGATTCGGAGTTTTTTTCTGGTTTGGATCAGGTAGTAATGTGGTGCCAGAATGAAAAAGTCAACTAATCCTGGATTCGATCAATATTTTAGAGGATCACACCGGTTCGGCTTGTGTTAGGCCTGGTATTTGCAATCATCTGGCTCATACTTTCGCATTCTTCGCATACTTGTTGGCCAGATCCTGGGCTTTTTCTGGTTTGGATCACGTAGTAATGTGGTGCCACACTGATACAGTCAACTAAACCTGGATTCGATCAATATTTTGTGGGATAACTCCGGTTGGGTCTCGTTTAGGTCTGGGATTTGCCCTCCTCTGTCTCATACTTTCGCATTCTTCGCATACCTGTTGGCCTGATCCTTGGCTTTTTCTGGTTTGGACCACGCAGTAATGAGGTACCCACACTGAAACAGTCAGTTAAACGTGGCCCCGATCAATATTTTAAGGGATAACTCCGGTTGGGTCTCGTTTAGGTCTGGAATTTGCAATCATCTGGTTCATACTTCCGCTATCCTCGCACACTTGTTGGCCAGATCCTGGGCTTTTTCTTGTCTGGATCTCGTAGTAATGTGGTATCATACTGGAACAGTCAATTAAACGTGGTCTCGATCAGTATTTTAATGGATAACTCCGGTTTGGTCTCGTTTAAGTCTGGGATTTGCCCGCATCTGGCTTATACTTTCGCATTCTTCGCACACTTGTTGGCCAGATCCTGGACTTTTTCAGGTTTGGATCACGTAGTAGTGTGGTACCACACTGAAACACCCAATTAAACCTGCCCGCGATCAATGTTTTAAAGTATAACACCGGTTGGGTCACGTTGAGGTCTTGAATTTGCAATCATCTGGTTCGTACTTCCGCATTTTTCGCAACCTTGTTGGCCAGTTCCAGGGCTTCTTCTGGTATGTATCACGTAGTAATGCGGTACCACACTGATGCAGTCAGTTGATCCCGATTTCGATCAATATTTTAACGGATTTGCTCTGGGATTTGCTCTCATCAGGCTCATACATTCGCATATTTCTCATACTTGATGGCCAGATCCTGGGCTTTTTCTGGATTGGATCGCGTAGTAATGTGGTACCATACTGAAACAGTCGACTAATCCTGGTCTCGATCAATATTTTAGAGGATAACGCATGTCAGGTCTATGTTAGGTCTGGGATTTGCTCTCATCAGGCTCATACTTTCGCATATCTCTCATACTTGTTGGCCAGATCCTGGGCTTTTACTGGTTTGGTTCACGTAGTAATGTGGGACCACACTGAAACAAACGATTAAACCTGGTCTCGATCAATATTTTAGAGGATAACGCATGTTAGGTCTGGGTTAGGTCTGGGATTTGCCCTCTTCAGTCTCATACTTTCGCATTCTTCACATCCTTGTTGGCCAGATCCTGGGTTTTTTCTGGTTTGGATCACGCAGTAATGTGGTACCACACTGAAACGGTCGACTAAACCTGGTCACGATCAATATTTTAGAGGATAACGCATGTTAGGTCTAGGTTAGGGCTGGGATTTGGTCTCATCAGGCTCATACAATCGCGCACTTCTCATACTTGATGGCCAGATCCTGGGCTTTTTCTGGTTTGGATCACGTAGTAATGTGGTACCACACTGAAACAGTCGACTAATCCTGGTCTCGGCCAATATTTTAGAGGATAACGCATGTTAGGTCTAGCTTAGGTCTGGGATTTGCACTCACCAGGCTCATACTTTCGCATATTTCTCAGACTTGTTGGCCAGATTCTGGGCTTTTTTTGGCTTGGATCACGTAGTAATGTGGGACCACACTGAAACAGTCGATTAAACCTGGTCTTGATCAATATTTTAAAGGATAACGCATGTCAGGTCTATGTTAGGTCTGACATTTGCTCTCATCAGGCTCATACTTTCGCATATTTCTCATACTTGTTGGCCAGATTCTGGGCTTTTTTTGGCTTGGATCACGTAGTAATGTGGGACCACACTGAAACAGTCGATTAAACCTGGTCTCGATCAATATTTTAGAGGGCAACGCATGTTAGGTCTGGGTTAGGTCTGGGATTTGCCCTCTTCAGTCTCATACTTTCGCATTCTTCACATCCTTGTTGGCCAGATCCTGGGTTTTTTCTGGTTTGGATCACGTAGTAATGTGGTACCACACTGAAACAGTCGACTAAACCTGGTCACGATCAATATTTTAGAGGATAACGCATGTTAGGTCTGGGTTAGGTCTGGGATTTGCTCTCATCAGGCTCATACATTCGCATATTTCTCATACTTGATGGCCATATCCTGGGCTTTTTCTGGTTTGGATCACGTAGTAATGTGGTACCACACTGAAACTGTCGACTAATGCTGGTCTCGGTCAATATTTTAGAGGATAACGCATGTTAGGTCTAGGTTAGGTCTGGGATTTGCATTCATCTGGCTCATACTTTCGCATATTTCTCATACTTGTTGGCCAGATTCTGGGCTTTTTTTGGCTTGGATCACGTAGTAATGTGGTACCACACTGAAACTGTCCATTAAACCTGGTTTCGATCAATATTTTAGAGGATAACGCATGTTAGGTCTGGGTTAGGTCTGGGATTTGCTCTCATCAGGCTCATACATTCGCATATTTCTCATACTTGATGGCCAGATCCTGGGCTTTTTCTGGATTGGATCACGTAGTAATGTGGTACCATACTGAAACAGTCGACTAATCCTGGTCTCGGTCAATATTTTAGAGGATAACGCAAGTTAGGTCTAGGTTAGGTCTGGGATTTGCACTCATCAGGCACATACTTTCGCATATTTCTCATACTTGATGGCCAGATCCTGGGCTTTTTCTGGTTTGGATCACGTAGTAATGCGGGACCACACTGAAACAGTCGATTAAACCTGGTCTCGATCAATATTTTAGAGGATAACGCATGTAAGGTCTATGTTAGGTCTGGGATTTGCTCTCATCAGGCTCATACTTTCGCATATCTCTCATACTTGTTGGCCAGATCCTGGGCTTTTACTGGTTTGGTTCACGTAGTAATGTGGGACCACACTGAAACAATCGATTAAACCTGGTCTCGATCAATATTTTAGAGGATAACGCATGTTAGGTCTGGGTTCGGTCTGTTATTTCCCCTCTCCAGTCTCATACTTTCGCATTCTTCACATCCTTGTTGGCCAGATCCTGGGTTTTTTCTGGTTTGGATCACATAGTAATGTGGTACCACACTGAAACAGTCGACTAAACCTGGTCACGATCAATATTTTAGACGATAACGCATGTCAGGTCTAGGTTAGGGCTGGGATTTGCTCCCATCAGGCTCATACTTTCGCATATTTCTGATACTTGATGGCCAGATTCTGGTCTTTTTCTGGTTTCGATCACGTAGTAATGCGGTACCACACTGAAACAGTCCATTAAACCTGGTTTCGATCAAAATTTTAGAGGATAACGCATGTTAGGTCTAGGTTAGGCCTGGGATTTGCCCTCATCAGACTCATACATTCGCATATATCTCATACTTGTTGGCCAGATCCTGGGCTTTTTCTGGTTTGGATCAGGTAGTAATGTGGTACCACACTGAAACAGTCGACTAATCCTGGTCTCGGTCAATATTTTAGAGGATAACGCATGTTAGGTCTAGGTTAGGTCTCGGATTTGCACTCATCAGGCTCATACTTTCGCATATTTCTCATACTTGTTGGCCAGATTCTGGGCTTTTTTTGGCTTGGAACACGTAGTAAAATGGTACCACACTGAAACTGTCCATTAAACCTGGTTTCGATCAATATTTTAGAGGATAACGCATGTTAGGTCTATGTTAGTTCTGGGATTTGCTCCCATCAGGCTCAAACATTCGCATATTTCTCATACTTGATGGCAAGATCCTGGGCTTTTTCTGGTTTGGATCACGTAGTAATGTGGTACCACACTGAAACAGTCGACTAATCCTGGTCACGGTCAATATTTTAGAGGATAACGCATGTCAGGTCTATGTTAGGTCTGGGATTTGCTCTCATCAGGCTCATACTTTCGCATTCTTCACATCCCTGTTGGCCAGATCCTGGGTTTTTTCTGGTTTGGATCACATAGTAATGTGGTAGCACACTGAAACAGTCGATTAAACCTGGTTTCGATCAATATTTTAGAGGATAACGCATGTCAGGTCTATGTTAGGTCTGGGATTTGCTCTCATCAGGCTCATACTTTCGCATATTTCTCATACTTGTTGGCCAGATTCTGGGCTTTTTTTGGCTTGGATCACGTAGTAATGTGGGACCACACTGAAACAGTCGATTAAACCTGGTCTCGATCAATATTTTAGAGGATAACGCATGTTAGGTCTGGGTTAGGTCTGGGATTTGCTCTCATCAGGCTCATACATTCGCATATTTCTCATACTTGATGGCCAGATCCTGGGCTTTTTCTGGTTTGGATCACGTAGTAATGTGGTACCACACTGAAACTGTCGACTAATGCTGGCCTCGGGCAATATTTTAGAGGATAACGCATGTTAGGTCTAGGTTAGGTCTGGGATTTGCATTCATCTGGCTTATACTGTCGCATATTTCTCATACTTGTTGGCCAGATTCTGGCCTTTTTCTGGTTTGGCTCACGTAGTAATGTGGTACCATACTGAAACAGTCGACTAATCCTGGTCTCGGTCAATATTTTAGAGGATAACGCATGTTAGGTCTAGGTTAGGTCTGGGATTTGCTCTCATCAGGCTCATACATTCGCATATTTCTCATACTTGATGGCCAGATCCTGGGCTTTTTCTGGTTTGGATCACGTAGTAATGTGGTACCATACTGAAACAGTCGACTAATCCTGGTCTCGGTCAATATTTTAGAGGATAACGCATGTTAGGTCTAGGTTAGGTCTGGGATTTGCACTCATCAGGCTCATACTTTCGCATATTTCTGATACTTGATGGCCAGATTCTTGGCCTTTTATGGTTTAGATCACGTAGTAATGCGGTACCACACTGAAACATTCCATTAAACCTGGTTCCGATCAATTTTTTGAGGATAACGCATGTTATGGTCTCGGTTAGGTCTAGGATTTGCCCCTCATCAGGCTCATGATTTCGCATATTTCTCATACTTGTTGGCCAGATCCTGGGCTTTTTTTGGCTTGGATCAGGTAGTAATGTGGTACCACACTGAAACAGTCGACTAATCCTGGTCTCGGTCAATATTTTAGAGGATAACGCATGTTAGGTCTAGGTTAGGTCTGGGATTTGCACTCATCCGGCACATACTTTCGCATATTTCTCATACTTGATAGCCAGATCCTGGGCTTTTTCTGGTTTGGATCACGTAGTAATGTGGTACCACACTGAAACTGTCGACTAATGCTGGCCTCGGTCAATATTTTAGAGGATAACGCATGTTAGGTCTAGGTTAGGTCTGGGATTTGCATTCATCTGGCTCATACTTTCGCTTATTTCTCACACTTGTTGGCCAGATTCTGGGCTTTTTTTTTGGCTTGGATCACGTAGTAATGTGGTACCACACTGAAACTGTCCATTAAACCTGGTTTCGATCAATATTTTAGAGGATAACGCATGTTAGGTCTGGGTTAGGTCTGGGAGTTGCTCTCATCAGGCTCATACATTCGCATATTTCTCATACTTGATGGCCAGATCCTGGGCTTTTTCTGGTTTGGATCACGTAGTAATGTGGTACCACACTGAAACAGTCGACTAATCCTGGTCTCGATCAATATTTTAGAGGATAACGCATGTTAGGTCTGGGTTAGGTCTCGGATTTGCACTCATCAGGCTCATACTTTCGCATATTTCTCATACTTGATGGCCAGATCCTGGCCTTTTTCTGGTTTGGCTCACGTAGTAATGCGGTACCACACTGAAACAGTTGACTAAACCTGGTCTCGGTCAATATTTTAGAGGATAACGCATGTTAGGTCTAGGTTAGGTCTGGGATTTGCTCTCATCAGGCTCATACTTTCGCATATTTCTCGTACTTGTTGGCCATATCCTGCGCCTTTCTGGATTGGATCACGTAGCAATGTGGTACCACACTGAAACTGTCAATTAAACCTAGTCTGGGTCAACATTTCAAAGGTTAACTCATGTTAGGTCTAGGTTAGGTCTGGGATTTGCTCTCATCAGACACATACATTCGCATATTTCTCATACTTGATGGCCAGATCCTGGGCTTTTTCTGGTTTGGATCACGTAGTAATGTGGTACCATACTGAAACAGTCGACTAATCCTGGTCTCGGTCAGTATTTTAGAGGATAACGTATGTTAGGTCTAGGTTAGGTCTGGGATTTGCACTCATCAGGCTCATACTTTCGCATATTTCTGATACTTGATGGCCAGATTCTTGGCCTTTTATGGTTTAGACCACGTAGTAATGCGGTACCACACTGAAACAGTCCATTAAACCTGGTTCCGATCAATTTTTTGAGGATAACGCATGTTATGGTCTCGGTTAGGTCTAGGATTTGCCCCTCATCAGGCTCATGATTTCGCATATTTCTCATACTTGTTGGCCAGATCCTGGGCTTTTTTTGGCTTGGATCAGGTAGTAATGTGGTACCACACTGAAACAGTCGACTAATCCTGGTCTCGGTCAATATTTTAGAGGATAACGCATGTTAGGTCTGGGTTAGGTCTGGGATTTGCTCTCATCAGGCTCATACATTCGCATATTTCTCATACTTGATGGCCAGATCCTGGGCTTTTTCTGGTTTGGATCACGTAGTAATGTGGTACCACACTGAAACAGTCGACGAATCCTGGTCTCGATCAATATTTTAGAGGATAACGCATGTTAGGTCTGGGTTAGGTCTCGGATTTGCACTCATCAGGCTCATACTTTCGCATATTTCTCATACTTGATGGCCAGATCCTGGCCTTTTTCTGGTTTGGCTCACGTAGTAATGTGGTACCACACTGAAACAGTTGACTAAACCTGGTCTCGGTCAATATTTTAGAGGATAACGCATGTTAGGTCTAGGTTAGGTCTGGGATTTGCTCTCATCAGGCTCATACTTTCGCATATTTCTCGTACTTGTTGGCCATATCCTGCGCCTTTCTGGATTGGATCACGTAGTAATGTGGTACCACAC
This sequence comes from Colletes latitarsis, assembly GCF_051014445.1. NCBI lineage: Eukaryota > Metazoa > Arthropoda > Insecta > Hymenoptera > Colletidae > Colletes > Colletes latitarsis. Next base: position 8,752,124 of record NC_135137.1, read on the forward strand.
TGAAACTGTCAATTAAACCTAGTCTGGGTCAACATTTCAAAGGTTAACTCATGTTAGGTCTAGGTTAGGTCTGGGATTTGCTTTCATCAGGCTCATACTTTCGCATGTTTCTCATACTTGATGGCCAGATTCTGGGCTTTTTTTAGTTTGGATCACGCAGTAATGTGGTACCACACTGAAACAGACCATTAAACCTGGTTTCGATCAATATTTTAGAGGATAACGCATGTTAGGTCTAGATTAGGTCTGGGATTTGCACTCATCAGGCTCATACTTTCGCATATTTCTGATACTTGATGGCCAGATTCTGGGCCTTTTTTGGTTTCGATCACGTAGTAATGTGGTACCACACTGAAACAGTCGACAAAACCTGGTCACGATCAATATTTTAGAGGATAATGCATGTTAGGTCTAGGTTAGGGCTGGGATTTGGTCTCATCAGGCTCATACATTCGCATATTTCTCATACTTGTTGGCCAGATTCTGGGCTTTTTTTGGCTTGGATCACGTAGTAATGTGGTACCACACTGAAACGGTCGATTAAACCTGGTCTCGGTCAATATTTTAGAGGATAACGCATGTTAGGTCTAGATTAGGTCTGGGATTTGCACTCATCAGGCTCATACTTTCGCATATTTCTCATACTTGATGGCCAGATCCTGGGCTTTTTCTGGTTTGGATCACGTAGTAATGTGGTACCACACTGAAACAGTCGACTAATGCTGGCCTCGGTGAATATTTTAGAGGATAACGCATGTTAGGTCTAGATTAGGTCTGGGATTTGCTCTCATCAGGCTCATACATTCGCATATTTCTCATACTTGATGGCCAGATCCTGGGCTTTTTCTGGTTTGGATCACGTAGTAATGTGGTACCACACTGAAACAGTCGACTAATCCTGGTCTCGATCAATATTTTAGAGGATAACGCATGTTAGGTCTGGGTTAGGTCTCGGATTTGCACTCATCAGGCTCATACTTTCGCATATTTCTCATACTTGATGGCCAGATCCTGGCCTTTTTCTGGTTTGGCTCACGTAGTAATGTGGTACCACACTGAAACTGTCAATTAAACCTAGTCTGGGTCAACATTTCAAAGGTTAACTCATGTTAGGTCTAGGTTAGGTCTGGGATTTGCTCTCATCAGGCTCATACTTTCGCATGTTTCTCATACTTGATGGCCAGATTCTGGGCTTTTTTTAGTTTGGATCACGCAGTAATGTGGTACCACACTGAAACAGACCATTAAACCTGGTTTCGATCAATATTTTAGAGGATAACGCATGTTAGGTCTAGGTTAGGTCTGGGATTTGCACTCATCAGGCTCATACTTTCGCATATTTCTCATACTTGATGGCCAGATTCTGGGCTTTTTCTGGTTTGGATCACGGAGTAATGTGGGACCACACTGAAACAGTCGAATAAACCTGGTCTCGGTCAATATTTTAGAGGATAACGCATGTTAGGTCTAGATTAGGTCTGGGATTTGCACTCATCAGGCTCATACTTTCGCATATTTCTGATACTTGATGGCCAGATTCTGGGCCTTTTCTGGTTTCGATCACGTAGTAATGCGGTACCACCGTGAAAGAGACCATTAAACCTGGTTTCGACCAATATTTTAGAGGCTAACGCATGTTAGGTCTATGTTAGGTCCGGGATTTGCCCTCATCAGGCTCACACTTTCGCATTCTTCACATACCTGTTGAACAGATCCAGGGTTTTTTCTGGTTTGGATCACGTGGTAATGTGGTACCACACTGAAACAGTCCATTAAACCTAGTCTGGGTCAACATTTCAAAGGATAACTCACGTTAGGTCTAGGTTAGGTCTGGGATTTGCTCTCATCAGGCTCATACATTCGCATATTTCGCATACTTGATGGCCAGATCCTGGGCTTTTTCTGGTTTGGATCACGTAGTAATGTGGTACCACACTGAAACAGTCGACTAATCCTGGTCTCGGCCAATATTTTAGAGGATAACGCATGTTAGGTCTAGGTTAGGTCTGGGATTTGCACTCATCAGGCTCATACTTTCGCATATTTCTCATACTTGTTGGCCAGATTCTGGGCTTTTTTTGGCTTGGATCACGTAGTAATGTGGGATCACACTGAAACAGTCGATTAAACCTGGCCTCGATCAACATTTTAGAGGATAACGCATGTTAGGTCTGGGTTAGGTCTGGGATTTGCCCTCTTCAGTCTCATACTTTCGCATTCATCACATCCTTGTTGGCCAGATCCTGGGTTTTTTCTGGTTTGGATCACATAGTAATGTGGTACCACACTGAAACAGTCGACAAAACCTGGTCACGATCAATATTTTAAAGGATAACGCATGTTAGGTCTAGGTTAGGGCTGGGATTTGGTCTCATCAGGCTCATACATTCGCATATTTCTCATACTTGTTGGCCAGATTCTGGGCTTTTTTTGGCTTGGATCACGTAGTAATGTGGTACCACACTGAAACGGTCGATTAAACCTGGTCTCGGTCAATATTTTAGAGGATAACGCATGTTAGGTCTAGATTAGGTCTGGGATTTGCACTCATCAGGCTCATACTTTCGCATATTTCTCATACTTGATGGCCAGATCCTGGGCGTTTTCTGGTTTGGATCACGTAGTAATGTGGTACCACACTGAAACAGTCGACTAACCCTGGTCTCGGCCAATATTTTAGAGGATAACCCATGTTAGGTCTAGGTTAGGTCTGGGATTTGCACTCATCAGGCTCATACTTTCGCATATTTCTCATACTTGTTGGCCAGATTCTGGGCTTTTTTTGGCTTGGATCACGTAGTAATGTGGGATCACACTGAAACAGTCGATTAAACCTGGCCTCGATCAATATTTTAGAGGATAACGCATGTTAGGTCTGGGTTAGGTCTGGGATTTGCCCTCTTCAGTCTCATACTTTCGCATTCTTCACATCCTTGTTGGCCAGATCCTGGGCTTTTTCTGGTTTGGATCACGTAGTAATGTGGTACCACACTGAAACTGTCGACTAATGCTGGCCTCGGTGAATATTTTAGAGGATAACGCATGTTAGGTCTAGGTTAGGTCTGCGATTTGCATTCATCTGGCTCATACTTTCGCATATTTCTGATACTTGTTGGCCAGATTCTGGGCTTTTTTTGGCTTGGATCACGTAGTAATGTGTGTACCACACTGAAACTGTCCATTAAACCTGGTTTCGATCAATATTTTAGAGGATAACGCATGTTTGGTCTAGGTTAGGTCTGGGATTTGCACTCATCAGGCTCATACTTTCGCATATTTCTGATACTTGATGGCCAGATTCTTGGCCTTTTATGGTTTAGATCACGTAGTAATGCGGTACCACACTGAAACAGTCCATTAAACCTGGTTCCGATCAATTTTTTGAGGATAACGCATGTTATGATCTCGGTCAGGTCTAGGATTTGCCCCTCATCAGGCTCATGATTTCGCATATTTCTCATACTTGTTGGCCAGATCCTGGGCTTTTTTTGGCTTGGTTCAGGTAGTAATGTGGTACCACACTGAAACAGTCGACTAATCCTGGTCTCGGTCAATATTTTAGAGGATAACGCATGTTAGGTCTAGGTTAGGTCTGGGATTTGCACTCATCAGGCACATACTTTCGCATATTTCTCATACTTGATGGCCAGATCCTGGGCTTTTTCTGGTTTGGATCACGTAGTAATGTGGGACCACACTGAAACAGTCGATTAAAGCTGGTCTCGATCAATATTTTAGAGGATAACGCATGTCAGGTCTATGTTAGGTCTGGGATTTGCTCTCATCAGGCTCATACTTTCGCATATCTCTCATACTTGTTGGCCAGATCCTGGGCTTTTACTGGTTTGGTTCACGTAGTAATGTGGGACCACACTGAAACAGTCGACTAATCCTGGTCTCGGTCAATATTTTAGAGGATAACGCACGTTAGGTCTAGGTTAGGTTTGGGATTTGCACTCATCAGGCTCATACTTTCGCATATTTCTGATACTTGTTGGCCAGATCCTGGGCTTTTAGTGGTTTGGCTCACGTAGTAATGTGGGACCACACTGAAACAATCGATTAAACCTGGTCTCGGTCAATATTTTAGAGGATAACGCATGTTAGGTCTGGGTTAGGTCTGGGATTTGCCCTCTTCAGTCTCATACTTTCGCATTCTTCACATCCTTGTTGGCCAGATCGTGGGTTTTTTCTGGTTTGGATCACATAGTAATGTGGTACCACACTGAAACAGTCGACTAAACCTGGTCACGATCAATATTTTAGACGATAACGCATGTTAGGTCTAGGTTAGGGCTGGGATTTGCTCCCATAAGGCTCATACTTTCGCATATTTCTGATACTTGATGGCCAGATCCTGGGCTTTTTCTGGTTTGGATCACGTAGTAATGTGGTACCACACTGAAACAGTCGACTAATCCTGGTCTCGGTCAATATTTTAGAGGATAACGCATGTTAGGTCTAGGTTAGGTCTGGGATTTGCACTCATCAGGCTCATACTTTCGCATATATCTCATACTTGATGGCCGGATTCTTGGCCTTTTATGGTTTAGATCACGTAGTAATGCGCTACCACACTGAAACAGTCCATTAAACCTGGTTTCGATCAATATTTTAGAGGATAACGCATGTTAGGTCTATGTTAGTTCTGGGATTTGCTCCCATCAGGCTCAAACATTCGCATATTTCTCATACTTGATGGCCAGATCCTGGGCTTTTTCTGGTTTGGATCACGTAGTAATGTGGTACCACACTGAAACAGTCGACTAATCCTGGTCTCGGTCAATATTTTAGAGGATAACGCATGGTAGGTCTAGGTTAGATCTGGGATTTGCACTCATCAGGCTCATACTTTCGCATATATCTCATACTTGATGGCCGGATTCTTGGCCTTTTATGGTTTACATCACGTAGTAATGCGGTACCACACTGAAACAGTCCATTAAACCTGGTTCCGATCAATATTTTTGAGGATAACGCATGTTAGGTCTGGGTTAGGTCTGGGATTTGCTCTCATCAGGCTCATACATTCGCATATTTCTCATACTTGATGGCCAGATCCTGGGCTTTTTCTGGTTTGGATCACATAGTAATGTGGTACCACACTGAAACAGTCGATTAAACCTGGTCTCGATCAATATTTTAGAGGATAACGCATGTTAGGTCTGGGTTAGGTCTGGGATTTGCACTCATCAGGCTCATACTTTCGCAAATATCTCATTTTTGTTGGCCAGATCCTGGGCTTTTTTTGGCTTGGATCACGTAGTAATGTGGTACCACACTGAAACTGTCCATTAAACCTGGTCTCGGTCAATATTTTAGAGGATAACGCATGTCAGGTCTATGTTAGGTCTGGGATTTGCTCTCATCCGGCTCATACTTTCGCATATTTCTCATACTTGTTGGCCAGATTCTGGGCTTTTTTTGGCTTGGATCACGTAGTAATGTGGGACCACACTGAAACAGTCGACTAAACCTGGTCACGATCAATATTTTAGACGATAACGCATGTTAGGTCTAGGTTAGGGCTGGGATTTGCACTCATCAGGCTCATACTTTCGCATATTTCTCATACTTGTTGGCCAGATCCTGGGCTTTTTCTGGTTTCTATCACGTAGTAATGTGGTACCACACTGAAACAGTCGACTAATCCTGGTCTCGGCCAATATTTTAGAGGATAACGCATGTTAGGTCTAGGTTAGGTCTGGGATTTGCACTCATCAGGCTCGTACTTTCGCATATTTCTCATACTTGTTGGCCAGATTCTGGGCTTTTTTTGGCTTGGATCACGTAGTAATGTGGGACCACACTGAAACAGTCGATTAAACCTGGTCCCGATCAATATTTCAGAGGATAACGCATGTTAGGTCTGGGTTAGGTCTGGGATTTGCCCTCTTCAGTCTCATACTTTCGCATTCTTCACATCCTTGTTGGCCAGATCCTGGGTTTTTTCTGGTTTGGATCACATAGTAATGTGGTACCACACTGAAACAGTTGATTAAACCTGGTTTCGATCAATATTATTGAGGATAACGCATGTTATGGTCTCGGCTAGGTCTAGGATTTGCCCCTCATCAGGCTCATGATTTCGCATATTTCTCATACTTGTTGGGCAGATCCTGGGCTTTTTTTGGCTTGGATCAGGTAGTAATGTGGTACCACACTGAAACAGTCGACTAATCCTGGTCTCGGTCAATATTTTAGAGGATAACGCATGTTAGGTCTAGGTTAGGTCTGGGATTTGCACTCATCAGGCACATACTTTCGCATATTTCTCATACTTGATGGCCAGATCCTGGGTTTTTTCTGGTTTGGATCACATAGTAATGTGGTACCACACTGAAACAGTCGACTAAACCTGGTCACGATCAATATTTTAGACGATAACGCATGTTAGGTCTAGGTTAGGGCTGGGATTTGCTCCCATCAGGCTCATACCTTCGCATATTTCTGATACTTGATGGCCAGATTCTGGTCTTTTTCTGGTTTCGATCACGTAGTAATGCGGTACCACACTGAAACAGTCCATTAAACCTGGTTTCGATCAAAGTTTTAGAGGATAACGCATGTTAGGTCTAGGTTAGGTCTGGGATTTGCACTCATCAGGCTCATACTTTCGCATATTTCTCATACTTGTTGGCCAGATTCTGGGCTTTTTTTGGCTTGGATCACGTAGTAATATGGGACCACACTGAAACAGTCGATTAAACCTGGTCTCGATCAATATTTTAGAGGATAACGCATGTTAGGTCTGGGTTAGGTCTGGGATTTGCCCTCTTCAGTCTCATACTTTCGCATTCTTCACATCCTTGTTGGCCAGATCCTGGGTTTTTTCTGGTTTGGATCACATAGTAATGTGGTACCACACTGAAACAGTCGATTAAACCTGGTTTCGATCAATATTTTAGAGGATAACGCATGTCAGGTCTATGTTAGGTCTGGGATTTGCTCTCATCAGGCTCATACTTTCGCATATTTCTCATACTTGTTGGCCAGATTCCGGGCTTTTTTTGGCTTGGATCACGTAGTAATGTGGAACCACACTGAAACAGTCGATTAAACCTGGTCTCGATCAATATTTTAGAGGATAACGCATGTTAGGTCTGGGTTAGGTCTGGGATTTGCACTCATCAGGCTCATACTTTCGCATATATCTCATACTTGATGGCCGGATTCTTGGCCTTTTATGGTTTAGATCACGTAGTAATGCGGTACCACACTGAAACAGTCCATTAAACCTGGTTCCGATCAATATTTTTGAGGATAACGCATGTTATGGTCTCGGTTAGGTCTAGGATTTGCCCATCATCAGGCTCGTGATTTCGCATATTTCTCATACTTGTTGGCCAGATTCTGGGCTTTCACTGCTTTGGATCACGTAGCAATGTGGTACCACACTGGAACAGTCCAGTAAACCTGGTTTTGATCAATAATTTAGAAGATAACTCTTGTTATGTCTAGGCCAGGCCTGGCATTTGCCCACATCAGACTCATACTTCCGCATTCTTCAAATACTTGTGGAACAGATCCTGGGTTTTTTCTGGTTTCGATCACATAGTAATGTGGTACCACACTGAAACAGTCGATTAAACCTGGTTTCGATCAATATTTTAGAGGATAACGCATGTCAGGTCTATGTTAGGTCTGGGATTTGCTCTCATCAGGCTCATCCTTTCGCATATTTCTCATACTTGTTGGCCAGATCCTGGGTTTTTTCTGGTTTGGATCACATAGTAATGTGGTACCACACTGAAACAGTCGACTAAACCTGGTCACGATCAATATTTTAGAGGATAACGCAGGTTAGGTCTAGGTTAGGTCTGGGATTTGCTCTCATCAGGCTCATACAATCGCATATTTCTCATACTTGATGGCCAGATCCTGGGCTTTTTCTGGTTTGGATCAAGTGGTAATGTGGTACCACACTGAAACACTCCATTAAACCTGGTTTCGATCAATATTTTAGAGGATAACGCATGTTAGGTCTTGGTTCGGCCTTGGATTTGCCCTCATCAGGCTCACACGTTCGCATTCTTCACTTACCTGGTGAACAGATCCTGGGCTTTTTCTGGTTTGGATCAAGTGGTAATGTGGTACCACACTGAAACAGTCCATTAAACCTGGTTTCGATCAATATTTTAGAGGATAACACATGTTAAGTCTGAGTTGGATGTAGGATTTGCCCCCATCAGGCTCATACTTTCGCATATATCTCTTACTTGATGGCCAGATTCTGGGCTCTTTCTGGATTGGATCACGTAGCAATGTGGTACCACGCTGAAACAGTCGAATAAACCTGGTCTCGGTCAATATTTTAGAGGATAACGCATGTTAGGTCTATGTTAGGTCCGGGATTTGCCCCCATCAGGCTCATACTTTCGCATATTTCTCATACTTGATGGCCAGATTCTGGGCCTTTTTTGGTTTCGATCACGTAGTAATGCGGTACCGTGCTGACGATTAAACCTTGTTTCGATCAATATTGTAGAGGATAACGCATGTTAGGTCTATGTTAGGTCCGGGATTTGCCCTCGTCAGGCTCATACTTTCGCATATTTCTCATACTTGATGGCCAGATCCTGGCCTTTTTCTGGTTTGGATCACGTAGTAATGTGGTACCACATTGAAACAGTCGAATAAACCTGGTCTCGGTCAATATTTTAGAGGATAACGCATGTTAGGTCTATGTTAGGTCCGGGATTTGCCCCCATCAGGCTCACACTTTCGCATTCTTCATATACCTGGTGAACAGATCCTGGGTTTTTTCTGGTTTGGATCACGTGGTAATGTGGTTCCACCCTGAAACTGTCAATTAAACCTAGTCTGGGTCAACATTTCAAAGGATAACCCATGTTAGGTCTAGGTTAGGTCTGGGATTTGCACTGATCAGGCTCATACTTTCGCATATTTCTCATACTTGATGGCCAGATCCTGGGCTTTTTCTGGTATGGACCACGTAGTAATATGGTACCACACTGAAACAGTCGACTAAACCTGGGCTCGATCAATATTTTAGAGGATAACGCATGTTAGGTCTGGATTAGGTCTGGGATTTGCCCTCTTCAGGCTCATACTTTTGCATATTTCTCATACTTGATTGCCAGATTCTGGGCTTTTTTTGGTTTGGATCACGTAGTAATGAGGTACCACACTGAAACAGTCGACTAAACCTGGTCTCGATCAATATCTTAGAGGATAACGCATGTTAGGTCTGGATTAGGTCTGGGATTAGCCCTCATCAGGCTCATACTTTCGCATTTTCCGCATACTTGTTGGCCAGATCCTGGACTTTTTCTGGATTGAATCACGTAGTAATGTGGTACCACACCGAAACAGTCGACTAAGCCTGGTCACGATCGATATTTTAGTGGATAATGCATGTTAGGTCTGGATTGGGTATGGGATTTGCCCTCATCAGTCTCATACTTTCGCATTCTTCACATACTTCTTGAACAGATCCTGCGTTTTTTCTGGTATGGATCACATAGTAGTGTGGTACCACACTGAAACAGTCGATTAAAACTTGTTTCGATCGATATTTTAGAGGATAACGCATGTTAGGTCTGGATTAGGTCTGGGATTTTCCCTCATCAGGCTCATACTTTCGCATATTTCTCATACTTGATGGCCAGATCCTGGCCTCTTTCTGCTTTGGAACACGTAGTAATGTGGTACCACACTGAAACAGTCGACTAAACCTGGTCTGGGTCAATATTTTAGAGGATAACGCATGTTAGGTCTAGGTTAGGTCTGGGATTTGCTCTCATCATGCTCATACTTTTGCATATTTCTCATTCTTGTTGGCCAGATCCTGGGCTTTCACTGGTTTGGATCACGTAGTAATGCGGTACCACGCTGAAACAGGCCATTAAACCTGGTTTCGATCAGTATTTTAGAGGATAACGCATGTTAGGTCTATGTTAGGTCCGGGATTTGCCCCCATCAGGCTCACACTTTCGCATTCTTCACATACCTGTTGAACAGATCCTGGGTTTTTTCTGGTTTGGATCACGTGGTAATGTGGTTCCACCCTGAAACTGTCAATTAAACCTAGTCTGGGTCAACATTCCAAAGGATAACCCATGTTAGGTCTAGGTTAGGTCTGGGATTTGCACTGATCAGGCTCATACTTTCGCATATTTCTCATACTTGATGGCCAGATCCTGGGCTTTTTCTGGTATGGACCACGTAGTAATATGGTACCACACTGAAACAGTCGACTAAACCTGGGCTTGATCAATATTTTAGAGGATAACGCATGTTAGGTCTGGATTAGGTCTGGGATTTGCCCGCATCAGGCTCATGCTTTTGCATATTTCTCATACTTGATTGCCAGATTCTGGGCTTTTTTTGGTTTGGATCACGTAGTAATGAGATACCACACTGAAACAGTCGACTAAACCTGGTCTCGATCAATATCTCAGAGGATAACGCATGTTAGGTCTGGATTAGGTCTGGGATTTGCCCTCATCAGGCTCATACTTTCGCATTTTCCGCATACTTGTTGGCCAGATCCTGGACTTTTTCTGGATTGAATCACGTAGTAATGTGGTACCACACCGAAACAGTCGACTAAGCCTGGTCACGATCGATATTTTAGTGGATAATGCATGTTAGGTCTGGATTGGGTATGGGATTTGCCCTCATCAGTCTCATACTTTCGGATTCTTCACATACTTCTTGAACAGAACCTGGGTTTTTTCTGGTATGGATCACATAGTAGTGTGGTACCACACTGAAACAGTCGATTAAAACTTGTTTCGATCGATATTTTAGAGGATAACGCATGTTAGGTCTGGATTAGGTCTGGGATTTTCCCTCATCAGGCTCATACTTTCGCATATTTCTCATACTTGATGGCCAGATCCTGGCCTCTTTCTGCATTGGAACACGTAGTAATGTGGTACCACACTGAAACAGTCGACTAAACCTGGTCTGGGTGAATATTTTAGAGGATAACGCATGTTAGGTCTTGGTTAGGTCTGGGATTTGCTCTCATCAGGCTCATACTTTTGCATATTTCTCGTACTTGCTGGCTAGATCCTGCGCTTTTTCTGGTTTGGATCACGTAGTATTGTGGTACCACACTGAAACAGTCGTCTAAACCTGGTCACGATCAATATTTAAGAGGATAACGCATGTTAGGTCTAGGTTAGGTCTGGGCTTTGCTCCCATCATGCTCATACTTTCGCATATTTCTCTTACTTGTTAGCCAGATCTTTGCTTTTTTTGGATTGGATCATGCAGTTATGTGGTATCACACTGAAACAGTCCATTAAACCTGGTTTCGATCAATATTTTAGAGGATAACACATGTTAAGTCTGAGTTGGATGTAGGATTTGCCCCCATCAGGCTCATACTTTCGCATATATCTCTTACTTGATGGCCAGATTCTGGGCTCTTTCTGGATTGGATCACGTAGTAATGTGGTACCACGCTGAAACAGTCGATTAAACCAGGTTTCGATCGACATTTTAGAGGATAACGCATGTTAGGTCTAGGTTAGGCCTGGGATTTGCACTCATCAGGCCCATACTTTCGCATATTTCTCATACTTGATGGCCAGATTCTGGGCCTTTTTTGGTTTCGATCACGTAGTAATGCGGTACCACGCTGAAACAGACCATTAAACCTTGTTTCGATCAATATTTTAGAGGATAACGCATGTTAGGTCTATGTTAGGTCCGGGAGTAGCCCTCATCAGGCTCACACTTTCGCATTCTTCACATACCTGTTGAACAGATCCTGGGTTTTTTCTGGTTTGGATCACGTGGTAATATGGTACCACACTGAAACAGTCAATTAAACCTAGTCTGGGTCAACATTTCAAAGGATAACTCATGTTAGCTCTAGGTTAGGTCTGGGATTTGCTCTCATCAGGCTCATACTTTCGCATATTTCTCATACTTGATGGCCAGATCCTGGCCATTTTCTGGTTTGGATCACGTAGTAATGTGGTACCACACTGAAACAGTCGACTAAACCTGGTCTCGGTCAATATTTTAGAGGATAACGCATGTTAGGTCTAGGTTAGGTCTGGGATTTGCTCTCATCAGGCTCATACTTTTGCATATTTCTCATGCTTGTTGGCCAGATCCTGGGCTTTCACTGGTTTGGATCACGTAGTTATGTGGTATCCTACTGAAACAGTCCATTAAACCTGGTTTCGATCAATATTTTAGAGGATAACACATGTTAAGTCTGAGTTGGGTCTAGGATTTGCCCTCATCAGGCTCATACTTTCGCATATATCTCTTACTTGATGGCCAGATTCTGGGCTTTTTTTGGATTGGATCACGTAGTAATTTGGTACCACACTGAAACAGTCGACTGAGCCTGGTCACGATCAATATTTTAGTGGATAACGCATGTTAGGTCTGGATTAGGTATGGGAATTGACCTCATCAGTCTCATACTTTCGCATTCTTCACATACTTCTTGAACAGCTCCTGGGTTTTTTCTGGTATGGATCACATAGTAGTGTGGTACCACACTGAAACAGTCGATTAAAACTTGTTTCGATCGATATTTTAGAGGATAACGCATGTTAGGTCTGGATTAGGTCTGGGATTTTCCCTCATCAGGGTCATACTTTCGCATATTTCTCATACTTGTTGCCCAGATTCTGGTCTTTTTTTGGTTTGGATCACGTAGTAATGTGGTACCACACTGAAACAGTCCATTAAACCTGGTTTCGATCAAAATTTTAGAGGTTAATGCATGTTAGGTCTGTGTTAGGTCTGGGATTTGAATTCATCAGGGTCATATTTTCGCATATTTCTCATGCATGTTGGCCAGATCCTGGGCTTTCACTGGTTTGGATCACGTAGTTTTGTGGTATCATACTGAAACAGTCCATTAAACCTGGTTTCGATCAATATTTTAGAGGGTAACGCATGTTGGGTCTATATTAGGTCCGGGATTTGCTCTCATCAGGCTCATACTTTCGCATATTTCTCTTACTTGTTAGCCAGATCCTTTGCTTTTTCTGGTTTGGTTCACACAGTAATGTGGTACCACACTGAAACAGTCAATTAAACCTGGTTTCGATCCATATTTTAGAGGGTAACGCATTTTGGGTCTATGTTAGGTCCGGGATTTGCTCTCACCAGGCTCATACTTTCGCATATTTCTCTTACTTGTTAGCCAGATCCTTTGCTTTTTTTGGATTGGATCACGCAGTAATGTGGTACCACACTGAAACAGACCATTAAACCTGGTTTCGATCAATATTTTAGAGGATAACACATTTTAGGTCTAGGTTAGGCCTTGGATTTGCACTCATCTGGGTCATACTTTCGCATTCATCACATACTTGTTGAACAGAACCCGGGTTTTTTCTGGTTTGGATCACGTAGGAATGTGGTACCACACTGAAACAGTCCATTAAACCTGGTTTCGATCAATATTTTTGAGGATAACGCATGTTAGGTCTTGGTTAGGCCTTGGATTTGCCCTCATCAGGCTCACACGTTCGCATTCTTCACATACCTGGTGAACAGATCCTGGGTCTTTTCAGGTTTGGATCACGTGGAAAATTGGTACCACACTGAAACAGACAATTAAGCATGGTTTCTATCAATATTTTAGAGGATAATACATGTTACGTCTAGGTTAGTTCTGGGATTTGCACTCATCAGGCTCATACTTTCGCATATTTCTCATACTTGATGCCAGATTCTGGGCTTTTTCTGGTTTGGATCTCGTAGTAATGTGGTACCACACAAAAACAGTCGACTGAGCCTGGTCACGATCAATATTTTAGAGGATAATGCATGTTAGGTCTAGGTTAGGTATGGGATATGCACTCATCAGGCTCATACTTTCGCATATTTCTCATACTTGATGGTCAGATTCTGGGCCTTTTTTGGTTTCGATCACGTAGTAATGCGGTACCGCGCTGAAACAGACGATTAAACCTTGTTTCGATCAATATTGTAGAGGATAACGCATGTTAGGCCTATGTTAGGTCCGGGATTTGCCCTCATCAGGCTCATACTTTCGCATATTTCTCATACTTGATGGCCAGATCCTGGCCTTTTTCTGGTTTGGATCACGTAGTAATGTGGTACCACACTGAAACAGTCGACTAAACCTGGTCTCGGTCGATATTTAAGAGGATAACCCATGTTAGGTCTAGGTTAGGTCTGGGATATGCTCTCATCAGGCTCATACTTTTGCATATTTCCCGTACTTGTTAGCCAAATCCTGCGCTTTTTTTGGTTTGGATCGCGCAGTAATGTGGTACCACACTGAAACGGGCCATTAAACCTGGTTTCGATTAATATTTTAGAAGATAACACATGTTAGGTCTAGGTTAGACCTTGGATTTGCACTCATCAGGGTCATACTTTCGCATATTTCTCATACTTGATGGCCAGATTCTGGGCCTTTTTTGGTTTCGATCACGTAGTAATGCGGTACCGCGCTGAAACAGACGATTAAACCTTGTTTCGATCAATATTGTAGAGGATAACGCATGTTAGGTCTATGTTAGGTCCGGGATTTGCCCTCGTCAGGCTCATACTTTCGCATATTTCTCATACTTGATGGCCAGATCCTGGCCTTTTTCTGGTTTGGATCACGTAGTAATGTGGTACCACACTGAAACAGTCGAATAAACCTGGTCTCGGTCAATATTTTAGAGGATAACGCATGTTAGGTCTATGTTAGGTCCGGGATTTGCCCCCATCAGGCTCACACTTTCGCATTCTTCACATACCTGGTGAACAGATCCTGGGTTTTTTCTGGTTTGGATCACGTGGTAATGTGGTTCCACCCTGAAACTGTCAATTAATCCTAGTCTGGGTCAACATTTCAAAGGATAACCCATGTTAGGTCTAGGTTAGGTCTGGGATTTGCACTGATCAGGCTCATACTTTCGCATATTTCTCATACTTGATGGCCAGATCCTGGGCTTTTTCCGGTATGGACCACGTAGTAATATGGTACCACACTGAAACAGTCGACTAAACCTGGGCTCGATCAATATTTTAGAGGATAACGCATGTTAGGTCTGGATTAGGTCTGGGATTTGCCCTCTTCAGGCTCATACTTTTGCATATTTCTCATACTTGATTGCCAGATTCTGGGCTTTTTTTGGTTTGGATCACGTAGTAATGAGGTACCACACTGAAACAGTCGACTAAACCTGGTCACGATCGATATTTTAGTGGATAATGCATGTTAGGTCTGGATTGGGTATGGGATTTGCCCTCATCAGTCTCATACTTTCGCATTCTTCACATACTTCTTGAACAGATCCGGCGTTTTTTCTGGTATGGATCACATAGTAGTGTGGTACCACACTGAAACAGTCGATTAAAACTTGTTTCGATCGATATTTTAGAGGATAACGCATGTTAGGTCTGGATTAGGTCTGGGATTTTCCCTCATCAGGCTCATACTTTCGCATATTTCTCATACTTGATGGCCAGATCCTGGCCTCTTTCTGCTTTGGAACACGTAGTAATGTGGTACCACACTGAAACAGTCGACTAAACCTGGTCTGGGTCAATATTTTAGAGGATAACGCATGTTAGGTCTAGGTTAGGTCTGGGATTTGCTCTCATCATGCTCATACTTTCGCATATTTCTCATTCTTGTTGGCCAGATCCTGGGCTTTCACTGGTTTGGATCACGTAGTAATGCGGTACCACGCTGAAACAGGCCATTAAACCTGGTTTCGATCAGTATTTTAGAGGATAACGCATGTTAGGTCTATGTTAGGTCCGGGATTTGCCCCCATCAGGCTCACACTTTCGCATTCTTCACATACCTGTTGAACAGATCCTGGGTTTTTTCTGGTTTGGATCACGTGGTAATGTGGTTCCACCCTGAAACTGTCAATTAAACCTAGTCTGGGTCAACATTCCAAAGGATAACCCATGTTAGGTCTAGGTTAGGTCTGGGATTTGCACTGATCAGGCTCATACTTTCGCATATTTCTCATACTTGATGGCCAGATCCTGGGCTTTTTCTGGTATGGACCACGTAGTAATATGGTACCACACTGAAACAGTCGACTAAACCTGGGCTCGATCAATATTTTAGAGGATAACGCATGTTAGGTCTGGATTAGGTCTGGGATTTGCTCTCATCAGGCTCATACTTTTGCATATTTCTCGTACTTGCTGGCTAGATCCTGCGCTTTTTCTGGTTTGGATCACGTAGTATTGTGGTACCACACTGAAACAGTCGTCTAAACCTGGTCACGATCAATATTTAAGAGGATAACGCATGTTAGGACTAGGATAGGTCTGGGCTTTGCTCCCATCATGCTCATACTTTCGCATATTTCTCTTACTTGTTAGCCAGATCCTTTGCTTTTTTTGGATTGGATCATGCAGTAATGTGGTATCACACTGAAACAGTCCATTAAACCTGGTTTCGATCAATATTTTAGAGGATAACACATGTTAAGTCTGAGTTGGATGTAGGATTTGCCCCCATCAGGCTCATACTTTCGCATATATCTCTTACTTGATGGCCAGATTCTGGGCTCTTTCTGGATTGGATCACGTAGTAATGTGGTACCACGCTGAAACAGTCGATTAAACCAGGTTTCGATCGACATTTTAGAGGATAACGCATGTTAGGTCTAGGTTAGGCCTGGGATTTGCACTCATCAGGCCCATACTTTCGCATATTTCTCATACTTGATGGCCAGATTCTGGACCTTTTTTGGTTTCGATCACGTAGTAATGCGGTACCACGTTGAAACAGACCATTAAACCTTGTTTCGATCAATATTTTAGAGGATAACGCATGTTAGGTCTATGTTACGTCCGGGATTAGCCCTCATCAGGCTCACACTTTCGCATTCTTCACATACCTGTTGAACAGATCCTGGGTTTTTTCTGGTTTGGATCACGTGGTAATATGGTACCACACTGAAACAGTCAATTAAACCTAGTCTGGGTCAACATTTCAAAGGATAACTCATGTTAGCTCTAGGTTAGGTCTGGGATTTGCTCTCATCAGGCTCATACTTTCGCATATTTCTCATACTTGATGGCCAGATCCTGGCCATTTTCTGGTTTGGATCACGTAGTTATGTGGTATCATACTGAAACAGTCCATTAAACCTGGTTTCGATCAATATTTTAGAGGATAACACATGTTAAGTCTGAGTTGGGTCTAGGATTTGCCCTCATCAGGCTCATACTTTCGCATATATCTCTTACTTGATGGCCAGATTCTGGGCTTTTTTTGGATTGGATCACGTAGTAATTTGGTACCACACTGAAACAGTCGACTGAGCCTGGTCACGATCAATATTTTAGTGGATAACGCATGTTAGGTCTGGATTAGGTATGGGATTTGACTTCATCAGTCTCATACTTTCGCATTCTTCACATACTTCTTGAACAGCTCCTGGGTTTTTTCACGTATGGATCACATAGTAGTGTGGTACCACACTGAAACAGTCGATTAAAACTTGTTTCGATCGATATTTTAGAGGATAACGCATGTTAGGTCTGGATTAGGTCTGGGATGTTCCCTCATCAGGGTCATACTTTCGCATATTTCTCATACTTGTTGCCCAGATTCTGGTCTTTTTTTGGTTTGGATCACGTAGTAATGTGGTACCACACTGAAACAGTCCATTAAACCTGGTTTCGATCAATATTTTAGAGGATAATGCATGTTAGGTCTGTGTTAGGTCTGGGATTTGAATTCATCAGGGTCATATTTTCGCATATTTCTCATGCATGTTGGCCAGATCCTGGGCTTTCACTGGTTTGGATCACGTAGTTTTGTGGTATCATACTGAAACAGTCCATTAAATCTGGTTTCGATCGATATTTTAGAGGATAACGCATGTTAGGCCTAGGTTAGGTCTGGGATTTGCTCTCATCAGGCTCATACTTTCGCATATTTCTCTTACTTGTTAGCCAGATCCTTTGCTTTTTTTGGATTGGATCACGCAGTAATGTGGTACCACACTGAAACAGACCATTAAACCTGGTTTCGATCAATATTTTAGAGGATAACACATTTTAGGTCTAGGTTAGGCCTTGGATTTGCACTCATCTGGGTCATACTTTCGCATTCATCACATACTTGTTTAACAGAACCCGGGTTTTTTCTGGTTTGGATCACGTAGGAATGTGGTACCACACTGAAACAGTCGACTGAGCCTGGTCACGATCAATATTTTAGAGGATAATGCATATTAGGTCTAGGTTAGGTATGGGATATGCACTCATCAGGCTCATACTGTCGCATATTTCTCATACTTGATGGCCAGATCCTGGGCTTTTTCTGGTTTGGATCACTTAGCACTGTGGTACCACACTGAAACAGTCGACTAAACCTGGTCTCGATCAATATTTTAGGGGAAAACGCATGTTAGGTCTGGATTAGGTATGGGATTTGACCTCATCAGTCTCATACTTTCGCATTCTTCACATACTTCTTGAACAGCTCCTGGGTTTTTTCTGGTATGGATCACATTGTAGTGTGGTACCACACTGAAGCAGTCGATTAAAACTTGTTTCGATCGATATTTTAGAGGATAACGCATGTTAGGTCTGGATTAGGTCTGGGATTTTCCCTCATCAGGGTCATACTTTCGCACATTTCTCATACTTGTTGGCCAGATTCTGGTCTTTTTTTGGTTTGGATCACGTAGTAATGTGGTACCACACTGAAACAGTCCATTAAACCTGGTTTCGATCAAAATATTAGAGGATAATGCATGTTAGGTCTGTGTTAGGTCTGGGATTTGAATTCATCAGGGTCATATTTTCGCATATTTCTCATGCATGTTGGCCAGATCCTGGGCTTTCACTGGTTTGGATCACATAGTTATGTGGTATCATACTGAAACAGTCCATTAAACCTGGTTTCGATCAATATTTTAGAGGGTAACGCATGTTGGGTCTATGTTAGGTCCGGGATTTGCTCTCATCAGGCTCATACTTTCGCATATTTCTCTTACTTGTTAGCCAGATCCTTTGCTTTTTCTGGTTTGGATCACACAGTAATGTGGTACCACACTGAAACAGTCAATTAAACCTGGTTTCGATCCATATTTTAGAGGGTAACGCATGTTGGGTCTATGTTAGGCCTTGGATTTGCCCCATCAGGCTCATACTTTCGCATTTTCCGCATACTTGTTGGCAAGATCCCGGGCTTTTTCTGGTTTGGATCACGTAGAAATGTGGTACCACACTGAAACAGTCCATTAAACCTGGTTTCGATCAACATTTTAGAGGATAACGCATGATAGGTCTTGGTTAGGCCTTGGATTTGCCCTCATCAGGCTCACACTTTCGCATTCTTCACATACCTGTTGAACAGATCCTGTGTTTTTTCTGGTTTGGATCACGTGGTAATGTGGTACCACACTGAAACAGTCAATTAAACCTAGTCTGGGTCAACATTTCAAAGGATAACTCATGTTAGGTCTAGGTTAGGTCTGGGATTTGCTCTCATCAGGCTCATACTTTCGCATATTTCTAATACTTGATGGCCAGATCCTAGCCATTTTCTGGTTTGGATCACGCAGTCATGTGGTACCACACTGAAACAGTCGACTAAACCTGGTCTCGGTCAATATTTTAGAGGATAACGCATGTTAGGTCTAGGTTAGGTCTGGGATTTGCTCTCATCATGCTAATACTTTCGCATATTTCTCATTCTTGTTGGCCAGATCCTGGGCTTTCACTGGTTTGGATCACGTAGTAATGCGGTACCACGCGGATACAGACCATTAAACCTGGTTTCGAACAATATTTTAGAGGATAACGCACGTTAGGTATATGTTAGGTCCGGGATTTGCCCTCATCAGGCTCACACTTTCGCATTCTTCACATACCTGTTGAACAGATCCTGGGTTTTCTCTGGTTTGGATCACGTGGTAATGTGGTACCACACTGAAACAGTCAATTAAACCTAGTCTGGGTCAACATTTCAAAGGATAACTCATGTTAGGTCTAGGTTAGGTCTGGGATTTGCTCTCATCAGGCTCATACTTTCGCATGTTTCTCATACTTGATGGCCAGATTCTGGGCTTTTTCTGGTTTGGATCACGTAGGAATGTGGTACCACACTGAAACAGTCCATTAAACCTGGTTTCGATCAATATTTTAGAGGATAACACATGTTAAGTCTGAGTTGGGTCTATGATTTGCCCTCCTCAGGCTCATACTTACGCATATATCTCTTACTTGATGGCCAGATTCTGGGCTTTTTCTGGATTGAATCACGTAGTAATGTGGTACCACACCGAAACAGTCGACTAAGCCTGGTCACGATCAATATTTTAGTGGATAATGCATGTTAGGTCTGGATTATGTATGGGATTTGCCCTCATCAGTCTCATACTTTCGCATTCCTCACATACTTGTTGAACAGATCCTGGGTTTTTTCTGGTATGGATCACATAGTAGTGTGGTACCACACTGAAACAGTCGATTAAAACTTGTTTCGATCGACATTTTAGAGGATAACGCATGTTAGGTCTGGATTAGGTCTGGGATTTTCCCTCATCAGGCTCATACTTTCGCATATTTCTCATACTTGATGGCCACATTCTGGGCTTTTTCTGGTTTGGATCACGTAGGAATGTGGTACCACACTGACACAGTCGACTAAACCTGGTCACGATCAATATTTTTGAGGATAATGCATGTTAGGTCTAGGTTAGGTCTGGGATTTGCACTCATCAGGCTCATACTTTCGCATATTTCTCATACTTGATGGCCAGATTCTGGGCTTTTTCTGGTTTGGATCACGTAGGAATGTGGTACCACACTGAAACAGTCGACTAAACCTGGTCACGATCAATATTTTTGAGGATAATGCATGTTAGGTCTAGGTTAGGTCTGGGATTTGCACTCATCAGGCTCATTCTTTCGCATATTTCTCATACTTGATGGCCAGATCCTGCGCTTTTTCTGGTATGGACCACGTAGTAATGTGGTACCACACTGAAACTGTCGACTAAACATGGTCTCGATCAATATTTTAGAGCATAACGCAAGTTAGGTCTGGATTAGCTCTGGGATTTGCCCTCATCAGGCTCATACTTTCGCATATTTATCACACTTGATGGCCAGATTCTGGGCTTTTTTTGGTTTGGATCACGTAGGAATGTTGTACCACACTGAAACAGTCGACTAAACCTGGTCACGATCAATATTTTTGAGGATAATGCATGTTAGGTCTAGGTTAGGTCTGGGATTTGCACTCATCAGGCTCATACTTTCGCATTCTTCACATACTTGTTGAACAGAACCCGGGTTTTTTCTGGTGTGGATCACGTTGAAATGTGGTACCACACTGAAACAGTCCATTAAACCTGGTTTCGATCGTCATATTAGAGGATAACGCATGATAGGTCTTGGTTAGGCCTTGGATTTGCCCTCATCAGGCTCACACTTTCGCATTCTTCACATACCTGTTGAACAGATCCTGTGTTTTTTCTGGTTTGGATCACGTGGTAATGTGGTACCACACTGAAACAGTCAATTAAACCTAGTCTGGGTCAACATTTCAAAGGATAACTCATGTTAGGTCTAGGTTAGGTCTGGGATTTGCTCTCATCAGGCTCATACTTTCGCATGTTTCTCATACTTGATGGCCAGATTCTGGGCTTTTTCTGGTTTGGATCACGTAGGAATGTGGTACCACACTGAAACAGTCGACTAAACCTGGTCACGATCAATATTTTTGAGGATAATGCATGTTAGATCTAGGTTAGGTCTGGGATTTGCACTCATCAGGCTCATACTTTCGCATATTTCTCATACTTGTTGGCCAGCTCCCGGGCTTTTTCTCGTTTGGATCACGTGGTAATGTGGTATCGTACTGAAACAGTCCATTAAACCTGGTTTCGATCAATATTTTAGAGGATAACACATGTTAAGTCTAGGTTAGGTCTGGGATTTTCCCTCATCAGGGTCATACTTTCGCATATTTCTCATATTTGTTTGCCAGATTTTGGTCTTTTTTTGGTGTGGATCACGTAGTAATGTGGTACCACACTGAAACAGTCCATTAAACCTGGTTTCGATCAAAATTTTAGAGGATAATGCATGTTAGGTCTGTGTTAGGTCTGGGATTTGACTTTATCAGGGTCATATTTTCGGAGTTTTAACATACATGTTGACCTGATCGAGGGGTTCTTTCTGGTTTGGATCACGTAGAAATGTGGTACCACACTGAAACAGTCAATTAAACCTGGTTTCGATGAATATTTTGGATGATAACGCATGTTAGGTCTAGGTTAGGCCTTGGATTTGCCCCATCAGGCTCATACTTTCGCATATTTCTCATACTTGTTGGCCAGATTCTGGTCTTTTTTTGGTTTGGATCACGTAGAAATGTGGTACCACACTGAAACAGTCCATTAAACCTGGTTTCGATCAATATTTTAGAGGATAACACACGTCAGGTCTAGGTTAGACCTTGGATTTGCACTCATCAGGGTCATACTTTCGCATTCTTCACATACTTGTTGAACAGAACCCGGGTTTTTTCTGGTTTGGATCACGTAGCAATGTGGTACCACACTGAAACAGTCGACTACACCTGGTCTCGATCAATATTTTAGGGGAAAACGCATGTTAGGCCTGGATTAGCTCTGGGATTTGCCCAAATCGGGCTCATACTTTCGCATTTTCCGCATACTTGTTGGCAAGATCCCGGCCTTTTTCTGGTTTGGATCACGTAGAGATGTGGTACCACACTAAAACAGTCCATTAAACCTGGTTTCGATCAACATTTTAGAGGATAACGCATGATAGGTCTTGGTTAGGCCTTGGATTTGCCCTCATCAGGCTCACACTTTCGCATTCTTCACATACCTGTTGAACAGATCCTGTGTTTTTTCTGGTTTGGATCACGTGGTAATGTGGTACCACACTGAAACAGTCAATTAAACCTAGTCTGGGTCAACATTTCAAAGGATAACTCATGTTAGGTCTAGGTTAGGTCTGGGATTTGCTCTCATCAGGCTCATACTTTCGCATGTTTCTTATACTTGATGGCCAGATTCTGGGCTTTTTCTGATTTGGATCACGTAGGAATGTGGTACCACACTGAAACAGTCGACTAAACCCGGTCTCGGTCAATATTTTAGAGGATAACGCATGTTAGGTCTAGGTGAGGTCTGGGATTTGCTCTCATCATGCTCATACTTTCGCATATTTCTCATTCTTGTTGGCCAGATCCTGGGCTTTCACTGGTTTGGATCACGTAGTAATGCGGTACCACGCGGAAACAGACCATTAAACCTGGTTTCGATCAATATTTTAGAGGATAACGCATGTTAGGTATATGTTAGGTCCGGGATTTGCCCTCATCAGGCTCACACTTTCGCATTCTTCACATACCTGTTGAACAGATCCTGGGTTTTTTCTGGTTTGGATCACGTGGTAATGTGGTACCACACTGAAACAGTCAATTAAACCTAGCCTGGGTCAACATTACAAAGGATAACTCATGTAAGGTCTAGGTTAGGTCTGGGATTTGTTCTCATCAGGCTCATACTTTCGCATGTTTCTCATACTTGATGGCCAGATTCTGAGCTTTTTCCGGTTTGGATCACGTAGGAATGTGGTACCACACTGAAACAGTCCATTAAACCTGGTTTCGATCAATATTTTAGAGGATAACACATGTTAAGTCTGAGTTGGGTCTAGGATTTGCCCACCTCAGGCTCATACTTACGCATATATCTCTTACTTGATGGCCAGATTCTGGGCTATTTCTGGATTGAATCACGTAGTAATGTGGTACCACACCGAAACAGTCGACTAAGCCTGGTCACGATCAATATTTTAGTGGATAATGCATGTTAGGTCTGGATTATGTATGGGATTTGCCCTCATCAGTCTCATACTTTCGCATTCCTCACATACTTGTTGACAGATCCTGGGTTTTTTCTGATATGGATCACATAGTAGTGTGGTACCACACTGAAACAGTCGATTAAAACTTGTTTCGATCGACATTTTAGAGGATAACGCATGTTAGGTCTGGATTAGGTCTGGGATTTTCCCTCATCAGACTCATACTTTCGCATATTTCTCATACTTGATGGCCAGATTCTGGGCTTTTTCTGGTTTGGATCACGTAGGAATGTGGTACCACACTGAAACAGTCGACTACACCTGGTCTCGATCAATATTTTAGGGGAAAACGCATGTTAGGCCTGGATTAGCACTGGGATTTGCCCAAATCGGGCTCATACTTTCGCATTTTCCGCATACTTGTTGGCAAGATCCCGGGCTTTTTCTGGTTTGGATCACGTAGAAATGTGGTACCACACTGAAACAGTCCATTAAACCTGGTTTCGATCAACATTTTAGAGGATAACGCATGATAGGTCTTGGTTAGGCCTTGGATTTGCCCTCATCAGGTTCACACTTTCGCATTCTTCACATACCTGTTGAACAGATCCTGTGTTTTTTCTGGTTTGGATCACGTGGTAATGTGGTACAACACTGAAACAGTCAATTAAACCTAGTCTGGGTCAACATTTCAAAGGATAACTCATGTTAGGTCGAGGTTAGGTCTGGGATTTGCACTCATCAGGCTCACACTTTCGCATATTTCTCATACTTGATGGCCAGATTCTGGGCTTTTTCTGGTTTGGATCACGTAGGAATGTGGTACCACACTGAAACAGTCAATTAAACCTAGTCTGGGTCAATATTTCAAAGGATAACTCATGTTAGGTCTAGGTTAGGTCTGGAATTTGCTCTCATCAGGCTCATACTTTCGCATGTTTCTCACACTTGATGGCCAGATTCTGGGCTTTTTTTGGTTTGGATCACGCAGTAATGTGGTACCACACTGAAACAGACCATTAAACCTGGTTTCGATCAATATTTTAGAGGATAACACATGTCAGGTCTAGGTTAGACCTTGGATTTGCCCTCATCAGGCTCACACTTTCGCATTCTTCACATACCTGTTGAACAGATCCTGTGTTTTTTCTGGTTTGGATCACGTGGTAATGTGGTACCACACTGAAACAGTCGACTAAACCTGGTCTCGATCAATATTCTAGAGCATAACGCAAGTTAGGTCTGGATTAGGTCTGGGATTTGCCCTCATCAGGCTCATACTTTCGCATATTTCTCATACTTGATGGCCAGATTCTGGGCTTTTTTTGGTTAGGATCACGTAGGAATGTGGTACCACACTGAAACAGTCGACTAAACCTGGTGACGATCAATATTTTTGAGGATAAGGCATGTTTGGTCTAGGTTAGGTCTGGGATTTGCACTCATCAGGCTCATACTTTCGCATATTTCTCATACTTGATGGCCAGACTCTGTGCTTTTTTTGGTTTGGATCACGTAGTAATGAGGTACCACACTGAAACTGTCCACTAAACCTGGTTTCGATCAATATTTTAGAGGATAACGCATGTTAGGTCTATGTTAGGTTTGGGATTTGCTCTCATCAGGCTTATACATTCACATTTTCCGCATACTTGTTGGCCAGCTCCCAGGCTTTTTCTCGTTTCGATCACGTGGTAATGTGGTATCGTACTGAAACAGTCCATTAAACCTGGTTTCGATCAATATTTTAGAGGATAACACATGTTAAGTCTAGGTTAGGACCGGGATTTTCCCTCATCAGGGTCATACTTTCGCATATTTCTCATACTTGTTGGCCAGATTCTGGTCTTTTTTTGGTTTGGATCACGTAGAAATGTGGTACCACACTGAAACAGTCAATTAAACCTGGTTTCGATGAATATTTTGGAAGATAACGCATGTTAGGCCTGGATTAGGTCTGGGATTTGCCCAAATCAGGCTCATACTTTCGCATTTTCCGCATACTTGTTGGCAAGATCCCGGGCTTCTTCTGGTTTGGATCATGTAGAAATGTGGTACCACACTGAAACAGTCCATTAAACCTGGTTTCGATCAACATTTTAGAGGATAACGCATGATAGGTCATGGTTAGGCCTTGGATTTGCCCTCATCAGGCTCACACTTTCGCATTCTTCACATACCTGTTGAACAGATCCTGTGTTTTTTCTGGTTTGGTTCACGTGGTAATGTGGTACCACACTGAAACAGTCAATTAAACCTAGTCTGGGTCAACATTTCAAAGGATAACTCATGTTAGGTCTATGGTAGGTCTGGGATTTGCTCTCATCAGTCTCATACTTTTGCATGTTTCTCACACTGGATGGCCAGATTCTGGGCTTTTTCTGCTTTGGATCACGTAGGAATGTGGTACCACACTGAAACAGACCATTAAACCTGGTTTCGATTAATATTTTAGAGGATAACACATGTTAAGTCTGAGTTGGGTCTAGGATTTGCCCTCCTCAGGCTCATACTTTCGCATATATCTCTTACTTGATGGCCAGATTCTGGGCTTTTTCTGGCTTGGATCACGTAGTAATGTGGTACCACACCGAAACAGTCGACTAAACCTGGGCACGATCAATATTTTAGAGGATAACACATGTTAGGTCTAGGTTAGGTCTGGGATCTGCACTCATCAGGCTCATACTTTCGCATATTTCTCATAGTTGATGGCTAGATTCTGGGCTTTTTTTGGCTTTGATCACGTTGTAATGTGGTACCACACTGAAACAGTCGACTAAACCTGGTCTCGATCAATATTTTAGAGGATAACGTATGTCAGGTCTATGTTAGGTCTGGGATTTGCTCTCATCAGGCTGATACATTCACACTTTCCGCAAACTTGTTGGCCAGATCCCGGGCTTTTTCAGGTTGGATCACGTGGTAATGTGGTACCACACTGAAACTGTCGACTAAACCTGGTCTCGATCAATATTTTAGAGCATAACGCAAGTTAGGTCTGGATTAGCTCTGGGATTTGTCCTCATCAGGCTCATACTTTCGCATATTTCTCATACTTGATGGCCAGACTCTGGGCTTTTTTTGGTTTGGATCAGGTAGTAATGAGGTACCACACTGAAACAGTCCATTAAACCTGGTTTCGATCAATATTTTAGAGGATAACGCATGTTAGGTCTATGTTAGGTCTGGGATTTGCTCTCATCAGGCTTATA
The DNA here is from genome assembly GCF_051014445.1 of Colletes latitarsis. Lineage (NCBI taxonomy): Eukaryota > Metazoa > Arthropoda > Insecta > Hymenoptera > Colletidae > Colletes > Colletes latitarsis. Next base: position 8,779,144 of record NC_135137.1, read on the forward strand.
CATTCACATTTTCCGCATACTTGTTGGCCAGCTCCCGGGCTTTTTCTCGTTTGGATCACGTGGTAATGTGGTATCGTACTGAAACAGTCCATTAAACCTGGTTTCGATCAATATTTTAGAGGATAACACATGTTAAGTCTAGGTTAGGTCTGGGATTTTCCCTCATCAGGGTCATACTTTCGCATATTTCTCATACTTGTTGGCCAGATTTTGGTCTTTTTTTGGTGTGGATCACGTAGTAATGTGGTACCACACTGAAATAGTCCATTAAACCTGGTTTCGATCAAAATTTTAGAGGATAATGCATGTTAGGTCTGTGTTAGGTCTGGGATTTGACTTTATCAGGGTCATATTTTCGGAGTTTTAACATACATGTTGACCTGATCGAGGGGTTCTTTCTGGTTTGGATCACGTAGAAATGTGGTACCACACTGAAACAGTCAATTAAACCTGGTTTCGATGAATATTTTGGAAGATAACGCATGTTAGGTCTAGGTTAGGCCTTGGATTTGCCCCATCAGGCTCATACTTTCGCATATTTCTCATACTTGTTGGCCAGATTCTGGTCTTTTTTTGGTTTGGATCACGTAGAAATGTGGTACCACACTGAAACAGTCCATTAAACCTGGTTTCGATCAACATTTTAGAGGATAACGCATGATAGGTCTTGGTTAGACCTTGGATTTGCCCTCATCAGGCTCACACTTTCGCATTCTTCACATACCTGTTGAACAGATCCTGTGTTTTTTCTGGTTTGGATCACGTGGTAATGTGGTACCACACTGAAACAGTCAATTAAACCTAGTCTGGGTCAACATTTCAAAGGATAACTCATGTTAGGTCTAGGTTAGGTCAGGGATTTGCTCTCATCAGTCTCATACTTTCGCATGTTTCTCACACTTGATGGCCAGATTCTGGGCTTTTTTTGGTTTGGATCACGCAGTAATGTGGTACCACACTGAAACAGACCATTAAACCTGGTTTCGATCAATATTTTAGAGGATAACACACGTCAGGTCTAGGTTAGACCTTGGATTTGCACTCATCAGGGTCATACTTTCGCATTCTTCACATACTTGTTGAACAGAACCCGGGTTTTTTCTGGTTTGGATCACGTAGCAATGTGGTACCACACTGAAACAGTCGACTACACCTGGTCTCCATCAATATTTTAGGGGAAAACGCATGTTAGGCCTGGATTAGCTCTGGGATTTGCCCAAATCGGGCTCATACTTTCGCATTTTCCGCATACTTGTTGGCAAGATCCCGGGCTTTTTCTGGTTTGGATCACGTAGAAATGTGGTACCACACTGAAACAGTCCATTAAACCTGGTTTCGATCAACATTTTAGAGGATAACGCATGGTAGGTCTTGGTTAGGCCTTGGATTTGCCCTCATCAGGCTCACACTTTCGCATTCTTCACATACCTGTTGAACAGATCGCGGGTTTTTTCTGGTTTGGATCACGTGGTAATGTGGTACCACACTGAAGCAGTCAATTAAACCTAGTCTGGGTCAACATTTCAAAGGATAACTCATGTTAGGTCTAGGTTAGGCCTTGGATTTGCCCTCATCAGGCTCACACTTTCGCATTCTTCACATACCTGTTGTACAGATTCTGTGTTTTTTCTGGTTTGGATCACGTGGTAATGTGGTACCACACTGAAACAGTCAATTAAACCTAGTCTGGGTCAACATTTCAAAGGATAACTCATGTTAGGTCTAGGTTAGGTCTGGGATTTGCTCTCATCAGTCTCATACTTTCGCATGTTTCTCATACTTGATGGTCAGATCCTGGGCTTTTTTCGGTTTGGAGCACGTAATATTGTGGTACCACACTGAAACAGTCCAATAAACCTGGTTTCGATCAAGATTTTAGAGGATAACGCATGGTAGGTCTTGGCTAGGCCTTGGATTTGCCCTCATCAGGCTCACACTTTCGCATTCTTCACATACCTGTTGAACAGATCGTGTGTTTTTTCTGGTTTGCATCACGTGGTAATGTGGTACCACACAGAAACAGTCAATTAAACCTAGTCTGGGCCAACATTTCAAAGGATAACCCACGTTAGGTCTAGGTTAGGTCTGGGATTTGCTCTCATCAGTCTCATACTTTCGCATGTTTCTCATACTTGATGGCCAGATTCTGGGCTTTTTTTGGTTTGGATCACGCAGTAATGTGGTACCACACTGAAACAGACCATTAAACCTGGTCACGATCAATATTTTTGAGGATAATGCATGTTAGGTCTAGGTTAGGTCTGGGATTTGCACTCATCAGGCTCATACTTTCGCATATTTCTCATACTTGATGGCCAGATCCTGGGCTTTTTCTGGTATGGACCACGTAGTAATGTGGTACCACACTGAAACTGTCGACTAAACCTGGGCTCGATCAATATTTTAGAGCATAACGCAAGTTAGGTCTGGATTAGCTCTGGGATTTGCCCTCATCAGGCTCATACTTTCGCATATTTCTCATACTTGATGGCCAGATTCTGGGCTTTTTTTGGTTTGGATCACGTAGGAATGTTGTACCACACTGAAACAGTCGACTAAACCTGGTCACGATCATTATTTTTGAGGATAATGCATGTTAGGTCTAGGTTAGGTCTGGGATTTGCACTCATCAGGCTCATACTTTCGCATATTTCTCATACTTGATGGCCAGACTCTGGGCTTTTTTTGGTTTGGATCACGTAGTAATGAGGTACCACACTGAAACAGTCCATTAAACCTGGTTTCGATCAATATTTTAGAGGATAACGCATGTTAGGTCTATGTTAGGTCTGGGATTTGCTCTCATCAGGCTTATACATTCACATTTTCCGCATACTTGTTGGCCAGATCCCGGGCTTTTTCTCGTTTCGATCACGTGGTAATGTGGTATCGTACTGAAACAGTCCATTAAACCTGGTTTCGATCAATATTTTAGAGGATAACACGTGTTAAGTCTAGGTTAGGTCTGGGATTTTCCCTCATCAGGGTCATACTTTCGCATATTTCTCATACTTGTTGGCCAGATTCTGGTCTGTTTTTGGTTTGGATCACGTAGTAATGTGGTACCACACTGAAACAGTCCATTAAACCTGGTTTCGATCAAAATTTTAGAGGATAATGCATGTTAGGTCTGTGTTAGGTCTGGGATTTGACTACATCAGGGTCATATTTTCGCAGTTTTAACATACATGTTGACCTGATCGAGGGGTTCTTTCTGGTTTGGATCACGTAGAAATGTGGTACCACACTGAAACAGTCAATTAAACCCGGTTTCGATGAATATTTTGGAGGATAACGCATGTTAGGTCTAGGTTAACCTTGGATTTGCCCCATCAGGCTCATACTTTCGCATATTTCTCATACTTGTTGGCCAGATTCTGGTCTTTTTTTGGTTTGGATCAGGTAGAAATGTGGAACCACACTGAAACAGTCCATTAAACCTGGTTTCGATCAACATTTTAGAGGATAACACATGTCAGGTCTAGGTTAGACCTTGGATTTGCACTCATCAGGGTCATACTTTCGCATTCTTCACATACTTGTTGAACAGAACACGGGTTTTTTCTGGTTTGGATCACGTAGCAATGTGGTACCACACTGAAACAGTCGACTACACCTGGTCTCGATCAATATTTTAGGGGAAAACGCAAGTTAGGCCTGGATTAGGTCTGGGATTTGCCCAAATCAGGCTCATACTTTCGCATTTTCCGCATACTTGTTGGCCAGATCCCGGGCTTTTTCTGGTTTGGATCACGTAGAAATGTGGTACCACACTGAAACAGTCCATTAAACCTGGTTCCGATCAACATTTTAGAGGATAACGCATGATAGGTCTGGATTAGTTCTGGGATTTGCCCTCATCAGGCTCATACTTTTGCATATTTCTCATACTTGATTGCCAGATTCTGGGCTTTTTTTGGTTTGGATCACGTGGCAATGTGGTATCATACAGTAACAGTCCATTAAACCTGGTTTCGATCAATATATTACAGGATAACACATGTTAAGTCTGAGTTGGGTCTAGGAGTTGCCCTCATCAGGCTCATACTTTCGCATATATCTCTTACTTGATGGCCAGATTCTGGGCTTTTTCTGGATTGGATCACGTAGCAATGTGGTACCACACTGAAACAGTCGACTACACCTGGTCTCGATCAATATTTTAGGGGAAAACGCAAGTTAGGTCTGGATTAGGTATGGGATTTGCCCTCATCAGTCTCATACTTTCGCATTCTTCACATACTTCTTGAACAGATTCTGGGTTTTTTCTGGTTTGGATCACGTAGTAATGTGGTACCACACAGAAACAGTCGACTAAACCTGGTCTGGGTCAATATTTTAGAGGATAACGCATGTTAGGTCTAGGTTAGGTCTGGGATTTGCTCTCATCAGGCTCATACTTTTGCATATTTCTCGTACTTGTTGGCCAGATCCTGCGCTTTTTCTGGTTTGGATCACGTAGTAGTGTGGTACCACACTGAAACAGTCGACTAAACCTGGTCTCGATCAATATTTTAGGGGAAAACGCATGTTATGTCTATGTTAGGTCTGGGATTTGCTCTCATCGGGCTTATACATTCACATTTTCCGCATACTTGTTGGCCAGATCCCGGGCTTTTTCTGGTTCGGATCACTTAGTAATGTGGTACCACACTGAAACAGTCGACTAAACCTGGTCTCGATCAATATTTTAGGGGAAAACGCATGTTAGGTCTATGTTAGGTCTGGGATTTGCTCTCATCAGGCTTATACATTCACATTTTCCGCATACTTGTTGGCCAGATCCCGGGCGATTTCTAGTTTCGATCACGTGGTAATGTGGTACCACACTCAAACAGTCAATTAAACCTAGTCTGGGTCAACATTTCAAAGGATAACTCATGTTAGGTCTAGGTTAGGTCTGGGATTTGCTCTCATCAGGCTCATACTTTCGCATATTTCTAATACTTGATGGCCAGATCCTGGCCATTTTCTGGTTTGGATCACGCAGTAATGTGGTACCACACTGAAACAGTCGACAAAACCTGGTCTCGGTCAATATTTTAGAGGATAACGTATGTTAGGACTAGGTTAGGTCTTTTTTTTTTTTTTTTTTTTTTTGTCGTGGGGAAAATCTTCGAAAGACTCCCTCCCACCTCCTTGGGGAGAGGTGGGAGGGGTGTGTGGGATTCCCCGCGCCCGCACAACGACAGGCGCGGGACCTACCCACTAAAAACCCCACGGTGACCCTTCGGCACGCTTTGGGAGGATACCGGGAATCGCTCGAAGCATTCTTCCGGTATCCTCCCCGTGCCCGCGCTTTCGCGCCCATCCCCTGGGGGGACAATCGGTCCCCCCAGTAGACACACTGCCTCATAGCGGCGGGACGGGGCCACTCCATCCCGCCGCTATCCGTCCCGGGGCCGCGTTTAGTGGCGGCTGCGAGCCCCAACTCGCAACCGCCCGCGACCCCGTTTCCACCCCTCGGCGGCCGGGCGTTCATGGCCGCACCAGACCGCCGAGGGTGCCTCCCCTTGCGTCGGACCGGTAGGGGGAGGCACTCCTACCCCCAACCGGTCCGACCCGGCGCCGCCTGGCGGGAGGAGGGTCCCCTCAGGACCCCCCTCCCAGCCTAGGTCATCCGCCACGCCGAGGCGGCCGCCCGCGACGCCTCGCGACCGGGCGACGACCTCGGGCCACCGCACGAGCGCGAGCTTCGGCGCGCCGCTGAAGCTCGCGCTCCCTCCCCGCGGCCTCCTTATGCAACATTACGTTCTCGCAGAAGGAGGCCACGGCCCTCCACTTCTCCTCGCTGCCGAGCATGGCGCGCACCACGCCCGGCAGCGAGACATCCCGCCCGACGACGCCGACCAGGACACGGCGCTCCCCCTCCCACGCGGGACATACCTCCAGGGTATGATCCGCCGTGTCCTGCTCAGCGTCGCAGTGGCAGCAACGCGCCGTCGGCTCCTTCCCTATCCGGCACAGGTATCTTCCGAAGCTGCCATGCCCGGAAAATACCTGTGCCAGCCGGTAGGTGAGGCTGCCATGGCCTCTGTCCAGCCACTCCTTCAGGAGTGGCCGAACAGCCCCGACAGTCCGGTGCCCCGCGGTTGGCAGAGCCAACCGCTCCTGCCACGCGAGCAACACGGACTGCCGGGCCTGGCGCTTCAAATCGCCCCAAGCAGGTTCCTGCCCGCCCGGGACCGCCCCCACCCCCGCGCGACGGTCGACGCGGTGCCGGTACATCACCGCGTGCGACCGCGCGAGCAGGTCCATGGGCGGCATCCCCGCTAGAACCGTCGCCGCCTCATGTGACATGGTCCGATACCCGCGGACGACCCTGAGCGCCATGCGCCTCTGCACCCGACGCAGCATAGTCATGCTGCGCCGGGAGGCAGCCAGGTCGTCCGCCCAGACGGGGGCCCCGTATAGGGCCACCGACTGGACCATTGCCACATAGAGGCGACGAACTCGGCCCGCCGGGCCCCCCAGGTTGGGCAGGATCCGGCCCAGAGCCGCAACCATCCTTTCCAACCGGGGGACCAGGCAGCGGAAATGCTTCTCGAAACGCCAGTGGCTATCGAGGATCAGCCCTAGATACCTGATCTGGGGCTTCACCTCGATGTCAGCCCCACCCACCCGAATCAGAGGGGGTGGCGGATCCTGCCGAGGTGAATGAAACGCAATCACCTCGGTCTTATGGACCGCCACCGTCATCCCCATCCCCCTGATCCGGTCGACGACGCGTTGCGACCCCTCCTCCGCGCGACGCATGGCCCTCCCCCAGTGCGCCCCGACGGCCAGCACCAGTGTGTCATCCGCATAACACACCGTGCTGACGCCGTCGGGGAGGCCGGCCCGCAACACCGAGTCGTACGCGATGTTCCACAGGAGTGGCCCGAGGACCGACCCCTGCGGAACACCGCAGTACACCTCCCTCCGCATATCACCATCCCGGCCCGGATACTCGATCCACCTGCCGCGGAGATAATCCCCGACGACCGCCCTGAGACAAGGGGGGACTCGATGATATTCGAGTCCCCTCCTTATCTCTTCCCAGGGGAGGGTGTTAAAGGCATTGGCAATATCCAAGGATATTGCCAATGCCACCCCTCCCCGGGAGACGGCCGCCTCCGAGAGGGCCCTCACACGACCTATCGCGTCGATAGTCGATCGGCCCCCCCGGAAACCGAACTGGCAGTCGGCCAGACCGGGATCACCCCGCGACAGGTGCTCGACGAGGCGGGCAGCAATCACACGCTCGAAGAGCTTGCCCACCTCGTCGAGGAGACAAATGGGCCGGTATGCGGAGGGAGACTCCGCGGGCCGACCCTCCTTCCGGAGGAGGACCATCCTCGCCACCTTCCAACTGGGGGGAGGACTAGGTTAGGTCTGGGATTTGCTCTCATCAGGCTCATACTTTCGCATGTTTCTCATACTTGATGGCCAGATTCTGGGCTTTTTCTGGTTTGGATCACGTAGGAATGTGGTACCACACTGAAACAGTTCATTAAACCTGGGGTTCGATCAATATTTTAGAGGATAACACATGTTAAGTCTGAGTTGGGTCTAGGATTTGCCCTCATCAGGCTCATACTTTCGCATATTTCTCATACTTGATGGCCAGATCCTGGCCTTTTTCTGCTTTGGATCACGTAGGAATGTGGTACCACACTGAAGCAGTCCATTAAACCTGGGGTTCGATCAATATTTTAGAGGATAACACATGTTAAGTCTGAGTTGGGTCTAAGATTTGCCCTCATCAGGCTCATACTTTCGCATATTTCTCATACTTGTTGGCCAGATCCTGGGCTTTTTCTGGTATGGACCACGTAGTAATATGGTACCACACTGAAACAGTCGACTAAACCTGGTCTCGATCAATATTTTAGAGGATGACGCATGTTAGGACTGGATTAGGTCTGGGATTAGCCCTCATCAGGCTCATACTTTTGCATATTTCTCATACTTGATTGCCAGATTCTGGGCTTTTTTTGGTTTGGATCACGTAGCAATGTGGTACCACACTGAAACTGTCCATTAAACCTGGTTTCGATCAATATTTTAGTTGATAACGCATGTTAGGTCTATGTTAGGTCTGGGATTTGCTCTCATCAGGCTTATACATTCACATTTTCCGCATACTTGTTGGCCAGATCCCGGGCTTTTTCCGGTTTGGATCACGTGGTAATGTGGTATCATACTGTAACAGTCCATTAAACCTGGTTTCGATCAATATTTTAGAGGATAACACATGTTAAGTCTGAGTTGGGTCTAGGATTTGCCCTCACCAGACTCATACTTTCGCATATTTCTCATACTTGATGGCCAGATTCTGGGCTTTTTCTGGTTTGGATCACGTAGGAATGTGGTACCACACTGAAACAGTCGACTAAACCTGGTCACGATCAATATTTTTGAGGATAATGCATGTTAGGTCTAGGTTAGGTCTGGGATTTGCACTCATCAGGCTCATACTTTCGCATATTTCTCATACTTGATGGCCAGATCCTGGGCTTTTTCTGGTATGGACCACGTAGTAATGTGGTACCACACTGAAACAGTCCATTAAACCTGGTTTCGATCAATATTTTAGAGGATAACACATGTTAAGTCTGAGTTGGGTCTCGGATTTGCCCTCATCAAGCTCATACTTTCGCATATATCTCTTACTTCATGGCCAGATTCTGGGCTTTTTCTGGATTGAATCACGTAGTAATGTGGTACCACACCGAAACAGTCGACTAAGCCTGGTCACGATCAATATTTTAGTGGATAATGCTTGTTAGGTCTGGATTATGTATGGAATTTGCCCTCATTAGTCTCATACTTTCGCATTCTTCACATACTTGTTGAACAGATCCTGGGTTTTTTCTGGTATGGATCACATAGTAGTGTGGTACCACACTGAAGCAGTCGATTAAAACTTGTTTCGATCGATATTTTAGAGGATAACGCATGTTAGGTCTGGATTAGGTCTGGGATTTTCCCTCATCAGGCTCATACTTTCGCATATTTCTCATACTTGATGGCCAGATCCTGGCCTTTTTCTGCTTTGGATCACGTAGTAATGTGGTACCACACTGAAACAGTCCATTAAACCTGGGGTTCGATCAATATTTTAGAGGATAACACATGTTAGGTCTAGGTTAGGTCTGGGATTTGCACTCATCAGGCTCATAATTTCGCATATTTCTCATACTTGATGGCCAGATCCTGGGCTTTTTCTGGTATGGACCACGTAGTAATGTGGTACCACACTGAAACAGCCGACTAAACCTGGTCTCGATCAATATTTTAGAGCATAACGCAAGTTAGGTCTGGATTAGATCTGGGATTTGCCCTCATCAGGCTCATACTTTCGCATATTTCTCATACTTGATGGCCAGATCCTGGCCTTTTTCTGCTTTGGATCACGTAGTAATGTGGTACCACACTGAAACAGTCCATTAAACCTGGGGTTCGATCAATATTTTAGAGGATAACACATGTTAGGTCTAGGTTAGGTCTGGGATTTGCACTCATCAGGCTCATAATTTCGCATATTTCTCATACTTGATGGCCAGATCCTGGGCTTTTTCTGGTATGGACCACGTAGTAATGTGGTACCACACTGAAACAGCCGACTAAACCTGGTCTCGATCAATATTTTAGAGCATAACGCAAGTTAGGTCTGGATTAGATCTGGGATTTGCCCTCATCAGGCTCATACTTTCGCATATTTCTCATACTTGATGGCCAGATTCTGGGCTTTTTTTGGTTTGGATCACGTAGGAATGTGGTACCACACTGAAACAGTCGACTAAACCTGGTCACGATCAATATTTTTGAGGATAATGCATGTTAGGTCTAGGTTAGGTCTGGGATTTGCACTCATCAGGCTCATACTTTCGCATATTTCTCATACTTGATGGCCAGACTCTGGTCTTTTTTTGGTTTGGATCACGTAGTAATGTGGTATCACACTGAAGCAGTCCATTAAACCAGGTTTCGATCAATATTTTAGAGGATAACGCATGTTAGGTCTATTTTAGGTCTGGGATTTGCTCTCATCAGGCTTATACATTCACATTTTCCGCGTACTTGTTGGCCAGATCCCGGGCTTTTTCTCGTTTCGATCACGTGGTAATGTGGTATCGTACTGAAACAGTCCATTAAACCTGGTTTCGATCAATATTTTAGAGGATAACACATGTTAAGTCTGGGTTGGGTCTCGGATTTGCCCTCATCAAGCTCATACTTTCGCATATATCTCTTACTTTATGGCCAGATTCTGGGCTTTTTCTGGATTGGATCACGTAGTAATGTGGTACCACACTGAAACAGTCGATTAAACCTGGGTTCGATCGATATTTTAGAGGATAACGCATGTTAGGTCTAGGTTAGGTCAGGGATTTGCTACCATCATGCTCATAGTTTCGCATATTTCTCATGCTTGTTGGCCAGATCATGGGCTTTCACTGGTTTGGGTCACGTAGTTATGTGGTACCACACTGAAACAGTCAAATTAAACCTGGTCTCGATCAATATTTTAGAGGATAACACACGTTAGGTCTAGGTTAGGTCTGGGATTTGCACTCATCAGGCTCATACTTTCGCATATGTCTCATACTTGATGGCCAGATTCTGGGCTTTTCCTGGTTTGGATCACGTAGGAACGTGGTACCACACTGAAGCAGTCCATTAAACATGGTTTCGATCAATATTTTAGAGGATATCACATGTTAAGTCTGAGTTGGGTCTAGGATTTGCCTTCATCAGGCTCATACTTTCGCATATATCTCATACTTGATGGCCAGATTCTGGGCTTTTTCTGGTTTGGATCACGTAGGAATGTGGTACCACACTGAAACAGTCGGCTAAACCTGGTCACGATCAATATTTTAGAGCATAACGCATGTTAGGTCTGGATTAGGTCTGGGATTTGCCCACATCAGGCTCATACTTTCGCATATTTCTCATACTTGATTGTCAGAATCTGGGCTTTTTTTGGTTTGGATCACGTAGTAGTGAGGTACCACACTGAAACAGTCCATTAAACCTAGTTTCGATCAATATTTTAGGGGATAACGCATGTTAGGTCTATGTAAGGTCCGGGATTTGCTCTCATCAGGCTCATACATTCAAATTTTCCGCATACGTGTTGGCCAAATCCCGGGCTTTTTCTCGTTTCGATCACGTGGTAATGTGGTATCATACTGAGACAGTCCATTAAACCTGGTTTCCATGAATATTTTAGAGGATAACACATGTTAAGTCTGAGTTGGGTCTAGGATTTGCCCTCATCAGGCTCATACTTTCGCATATATCTCTTACTTGATTGCCAGATTCTGGGCTTTTTCAGGATTGGATCACGTAGTAATGTGGTACCACACTGAAACAGTCGACTAAGCCTGGTCACGATCAATATTTTAGTGGATAACGCATGTTAGGTCTGGATTAGGTATGGGATTTGCCCTCATCAGTCTCATACTTTCGCATTCTTCACATACTTCTTGAACATATCCTGGGTTTTTTCTGGTATGGATCACATAGTAGTGTGGTATCACACTGAAACAGTCGATTAAACCTTGTTTCGATCGATATTTTAGAGGATAACGCATGTTAGGTCTGGATTAGGTCTGGGATTTTCCCTCATCAGGGTCATACTTTCGCATATTTCTCATACTTGTTGGCCCGATTCTGGTCTTTTTTTGGTTTGGATCACGTAGTAATGTGGTACCACACTGAAACAGTCCATTAAACCTGGTTTCGATCAAAATTTTAGACGATAATGCATGTTAGGTCTATGTTAGGTCTGTGATTTGCACTCATCAGGCTCATACTTTCGCATATTTCTCATACTTGATGGCCAGATTATGGGCTTTTTTTGGCTTGGATCACGTAGTAATGTGGTACCACACTGAAACAGTCGACTAAACCTGGTCTCGATCAATATTTTAGAGGATAACGCATGTTAGGTCTAGGTTAGGGTTGGAATTTGCAGTCATCAGGCTCATACATTCGTATATTTCTCATACATGATGGCCAGATTCTGGGCTTTTTTCGGTTTGGATCACGTAGTAATGTGGTACCATACTGAAACAGTCCAATAAACCTGGTCTCGATCGATATTTTGAGGATAACGCATGTTAGGTCTAGGTTAGATCTGGGATTTGCTCTAATCAGGCTCATACTTTTGCATATTTCTCGTACTTGTTGGTCAGATCCTGCGCTTTTTCTGGTTTGGATCACGTAGTAATGTGGTACCACACTGAAACAGTCGGCTAAACCTGGTCACGATCAATACGTTAGAGGATAACGCATGTTAGGTCTAGGTTAGGTCTGGGATTTGCTCTCATCATGCACATACTTTCGCATATTTCTCATTCTTGTCGGCCAGATCCTGGGCTTTCACTGGTTTGGATCACGTAGTAATGTGGTACCACACTGAAACAGTCGACTAAACCTGGTCACGATCAATACGTTAGAGGACAACGCATGTTAGGTCTGGGTTAGGTCTGGGATTTTCCCTCATCAGGGTCATACTTTCGCATATTTCTCATACTTGATTGCCAGATTCTGGGCTTTTTCTGGTTTGGATCACGTAGTAATGTGGTACCACACTGAAACAGTCGGCTAAACCTGGTCACGATCAATACGTTAGAGGATAACGCATGTTAGGTCTAGGTTAGGTCTGGGATTTGCTCTCATCATGCACATACTTTCGCATATTTCTCATACTTGATGGCCAGATTCTGCGCTTTTTTTGGCTTGGATCACGTAGTAATGTGGTACCACACTGAAACAGTCGACTAAACCTGGTCTCGATCAATATTTTAGAGGATAACGCATGTTAGGTCTAGGTTAGGGTTGGGATTTGCAGTCATCAGGCTCATACATTCGCATATCTCTCATTCATGATGGCCAGATTCTGGGCTTTTTTCGGTTTGGATCACGTAGTAATGTGGTACCACACTGAAACAGTCCAATAAACCTGGTTTCGATCAATATTTTAGAGGATAACGCATGTCAGGTCTATGTTAGGTCTGGGATTTGCTCTCATCAGGGTCATACATTCACACTTTCCACATACTTGTTGGCCAGATCCCGCGCTTTTTCAGGTTTGGATCACGTGGTTATGTGGTATCACACAGAAACAGTCGACTAAACCTGGTCTCGATCATTATTTTAGAGGATAACGCTTGTTAGGTCTAGGTTAGCTCTGGGATTTGCTCTCAGCAGGCTCATACTTTTGCATATTTCTCGAACTTGTTGCCCAGATCCTGCGCTTTTTCTGGTTTGGATCACGTAGTAATGTGGTACCACACTGAAACAGTCGACTAAACCTGGTCACGATCAATACGTTAGAGGATAACGCATGTTAGGTCTAGGTTAGGTCTGGGATTTGCTCCCATCATGCACATACTTTCGCATATTTCTCATTCTTGTTGGCCAGATCCTGGGCTTTCACTGGTTTGGATCACGTAGTAATGTGGTACCACACTGAAACAGTCGACTAAACCTGGTCTCGGTCAATATTTTAGAGGATAAAGCATGTTAGGTCAAGGTTATTTCTGGGATCTGCACTTATCAGGCTCATACTTTCGCATATTTCTCATACTTGATGGCCAGATTCTGGGTTTTTTCTGGTATGGACCACGTAGTAATGTTGTACCACACTGAAACAGTCGACTAAACCTGGTCTCGATCAATATTTTAGAGCATAACGCAAGTTAGGTCTGGATTAGGTCTGGGATTTGCCCTCATCAGGCTCATACTTTCGCATATTTCTCATACTTGATTGCCAGAATCTGTGCTTTTTCTGGATTGGATCGCGTAGTAATGTGGTACCACACTGAAACAGTAGACTAAGCCTGGTCACGATCAATATTTTAGTGGATGACGCATGTTAGGTCTAGGTTAGGTCTGGGATTTGCTCTCATCATGCACATACTTTCGCATATTTCTCATTCTTGTTGGCCAGATACTGGGCTTTCACTGGTTTGGATCACGTAGTTATGTGGTACCACACTGAAGCAGTCAAATTAAACCTGGTCTCGATCAATATTTTAGAGGATAACACATGTTAGGTCTAGGTTAGGTCTGGGATTGCACTCATCAGGCTCATACTTTCGCATGTTTCTCATACTTGATTGCCAGATTCTGGGCTTTTTTTGGTTTGGATCACGCTGTAATGTGGTACTACACTGAAACAGACCATTAAACCTGGTTTCGATCAATATTTTAGAGGATAACACATGTTAGGTCTAGGTTAGACCTTGGATTTGCACTCATCAGGGTCATACTTTCCCATTCTTCCCATACATGTTGAACAGAAGCCGGGTTTTTTCTGGTTTGGATCACGTGGTAATGTGGTACCACACTGAAACAGTCAACTAAAGCTAGTCTGGGCCAACATTTCAAAGGATAACTCATGTTAGGTCTAGGTTAGGTCTGGGACTTGCTCTCATCAGGCTCATACTTTCGCATATTTCTGATACTTCATGGCCAGATCCTGGCCTTTTTCTAGTTTGGATCACGTAGGAATGTGGTACCACACTGAAACAGTCGACTAAACGTGGTCACGATCAATATTTTTGAGGATAATGCATGTTTGGTCTAGGTTAGGTCTGGGATTTGCACTCATCAGGGTCATACTTTCGCATATTTCTCATACTTGATGGCCAGATCCTGGGCTTTTTCTGGTATGGACCACGTAGTAATGTGGTACCTCACTGAAACAGTCGACTAAACCTGGTCTCGATCAATATTTTAGAGCATAACGCATGTAGGTCTGGATTAGGTCTGGGATTTTCCCTCATCAGGGTCATACTTTCGCATATTTCTCATACTTGTTGGCCCGATTCTGGTCTTTTTTTGGTTTGGATCACGTAGTAATGTGGTACCACACTGAAACAGTCCATTAAACCCGGTTTCGATCAAAATTTTAGAGGATAATGCATGTTAGGTCTATGTTAGGTCTGTGATTTGCACTCATCAGGCTCATACTTTCGCATATTTCTCATACTTGATGGCCAGATTATGGGCTTTTTTTGGCTTGGATCACGTAGAAATGTGGTACCACACTAAAACAGTCGACTAAACCTGGTCTCGATCAATATTTTAGAGGATAACGCATGTTAGGTCTAGGTTAGGTCTGGGATTTGCTCTCATCAGGCTCATACTTTTGCATATTTCTCGTACTTGTTGGTCAGATCCTGCGCTTTTTCTGGTTTGGATCACGTAGTAATGTGGTACCACACTGAAATAGTCGGCTAAACCTGGTCACGATCAATACGTTAGAGGATTACGCATGTTAGGTCTAGGTTAGGTCTGGGATTTGCTCTCATCATGCACATACTTTCGCATATTTCTCATTCTTGTTGGCCAGATCCTGGGCTTTCACTGGTTTGGATCTCGTAGTAATGTGGTACCACACTGAAACAGTCGGCTAAACCTGGTCACGATCAATACGTTAGAGGATAACGCATGTTAGGTCTGGGTTAGGTCTGGGATTTTCCCTCATCAGGGTCATACTTTCGCACATTTCTCATACTTGATGGCCAGATTATGGGCTTTTTTTGGCTTGGATCACGTAGTAATGTGGTACCACACTGAAACAGTCGACTAAACCTGGTCTCGATCAATATTTTAGAGGATAACGCATGCTAGGTCTGAATTAGGTCTGGGATTTTCCCTCATCAGGGTCATACTTTTGCATATTTCTCGAACTTGTTGCCCAGATCCTGCGCTTTTTCTGGTTTGGATCACGTAGTAATGTGGTACCACACTGAAACAGTCGACTAAACCTGGTCACGATCAATATTTTAGAGGATAACGCATGTTAGGTCTAGGTTAGGGTTGGGATTTGCAGTCATCAGGCTCATACATTCGCATATCTCTCATTCATGATGGCCAGATTCTGGGCTTTTTTCGGTTTGGATCACGTAGTAATGTGGTACCACACTGAAACAGTCCAATAAACCTGGTTTCGATCAATATTTTAGAGGATAACGCATGTCAGGTCTATGTTAGGTCTGGGATTTGCTCTCATCAGGCTCATACATTCACACTTTCCACATACTTGTTGGCCAGATCCCGCGCTTTTTCAGGTTTGGATCACGTGGTTATGTGGTATCACACAGAAACAGACGACTAAACCTGGTCTCGATCAATATTTTAGAGGATAACGCATGTTAGGTCTAGGTTAGCTCTGGGATTTGCTCTCAGCAGGCTCATACTTTTGCATATTTCTCGTACTTGTTGGTCAGATCCTGCGCTTTTTCTGGTTTGGATCACGTAGTAATGTGGTACCACACTGAAATAGTCGGCTAAACCTGGTCACGATCAATACGTTAGAGGATTACGCATGTTAGGTCTAGGTTAGGTCTGGGATTTGCTCTCATCATGCACATACTTTCGCATATTTCTCATTCTTGTTGGCCAGATCCTGGGCTTTCACTGGTTTGGATCTCGTAGTAATGTGGTACCACACTGAAACAGTCGGCTAAACCTGGTCACGATCAATACGTTAGAGGATAACGCATGTTAGGTCTGGGTTAGGTCTGGGATTTTCCCTCATCAGGGTCATACTTTCGCACATTTCTCATACTTGATGGCCAGATTATGGGCTTTTTTTGGCTTGGATCACGTAGTAATGTGGTACCACACTGAAACAGTCGACTAAACCTGGTCTCGATCAATATTTTAGAGGATAACGCATGCTAGGTCTGAATTAGGTCTGGGATTTTCCCTCATCAGGGTCATACTTTTGCATATTTCTCGAACTTGTTGCCCAGATCCTGCGCTTTTTCTGGTTTGGATCACGTAGTAATGTGGTACCACACTGAAACAGTCGACTAAACCTGGTCACGATCAATATTTTAGAGGATAACGCATGTTAGGTCTAGGTTAGGGTTGGGATTTGCAGTCATCAGGCTCATACATTCGCATATCTCTCATTCATGATGGCCAGATTCTGGGCTTTTTTCGGTTTGGATCACGTAGTAATGTGGTACCACACTGAAACAGTCCAATAAACCTGGTTTCGATCAATATTTTAGAGGATAACGCATGTCAGGTCTATGTTAGGTCTGGGATTTGCTCTCATCAGGCTCATACATTCACACTTTCCACATACTTGTTGGCCAGATCCCGCGCTTTTTCAGGTTTGGATCACGTGGTTATGTGGTATCACACAGAAACAGACGACTAAACCTGGTCTCGATCAATATTTTAGAGGATAACGCATGTTAGGTCTAGGTTAGCTCTGGGATTTGCTCTCAGCAGGCTCATACTTTTGCATATTTCTCGTACTTGTTGGTCAGATCCTGCGCTTTTTCTGGTTTGGATCACGTAGTAATGTGGTACCACACTGAAATAGTCGGCTAAACCTGGTCACGATCAATACGTTAGAGGATTACGCATGTTAGGTCTAGGTTAGGTCTGGGATTTGCTCTCATCATGCACATACTTTCGCATATTTCTCATTCTTGTTGGCCAGATCCTGGGCTTTCACTGGTTTGGATCTCGTAGTAATGTGGTACCACACTGAAACAGTCGGCTAAACCTGGTCACGATCAATACGTTAGAGGATAACGCATGTTAGGTCTGGGTTAGGTCTGGGATTTTCCCTCATCAGGGTCATACTTTCGCACATTTCTCATACTTGATGGCCAGATTATGGGCTTTTTTTGGCTTGGATCACGTAGTAATGTGGTACCACACTGAAACAGTCGACTAAACCTGGTCTCGATCAATATTTTAGAGGATAACGCATGCTAGGTCTGAATTAGGTCTGGGATTTTCCCTCATCAGGGTCATACTTTTGCATATTTCTCGAACTTGTTGCCCAGATCCTGCGCTTTTTCTGGTTTGGATCACGTAGTAATGTGGTACCACACTGAAACAGTCGACTAAACCTGGTCACGATCAATATTTTAGAGGATAACGCATGTTAGGTCTAGGTTAGGGTTGGGATTTGCAGTCATCAGGCTCATACATTCGCATATCTCTCATTCATGATGGCCAGATTCTGGGCTTTTTTCGGTTTGGATCACGTAGTAATGTGGTACCACACTGAAACAGTCCAATAAACCTGGTTTCGATCAATATTTTAGAGGATAACGCATGTCAGGTCTATGTTAGGTCTGGGATTTGCTCTCATCAGGCTCATACATTCACACTTTCCACATACTTGTTGGCCAGATCCCGCGCTTTTTCAGGTTTGGATCACGTGGTTATGTGGTATCACACAGAAACAGACGACTAAACCTGGTCTCGATCAATATTTTAGAGGATAACGCATGTTAGGTCTAGGTTAGCTCTGGGATTTGCTCTCAGCAGGCTCATACTTTTGCATATTTCTCATACTTGATGGCCAGATTCTGTGCTTTTTTTGGCTTGGATCACGTAGTAATGTGGTACCACACTGAAACAGTCGACTAAACCTGGTCACGATCAATACGTTAGTGGATAACGCATGTTAGGTCTAGGTTAGGTCTGGGATTTGCTCTCATCATGCACATACTTTCGCATATTTCTCATTCTTGGTGGCCAGATCCTGGGCTTCCACTGGTTTGGATCACGTAGTAATGTGGTACCACACTGAAACAGTCGGCTAAACCTGGTCACGATCAATACGTTAGAGGATAGCGCATGTTAGGTCTGGGTTAGGTCTGGGATTTTCCCTCATCAGGGTCATACTTTCGCATATTTCTCATACTTGATTGCCAGATTCTGGGCTTTTTCTGGTTTGGATCACGTAGTAATGTGGTACCACACTGAAACAGTCGGCTAAACCTGGTCAGGATCAATACGTTAGAGGATAACGCATGTTAGGTCTAGGTTAGGTCTGGGATTTGCTCTCATCATGCACATACTTTCGCATATTTCTCATACTTGATGGCCAGATTCTGGGCTTTTTTTGGCTTGGATCACGTAGTAATGTGGTACCACACTGAAACAGTCGACTAAACCTGGTCTCGATCAATATTTTAGAGGATAACGCATGTTAGGTCTAGGTTAGGTCTGGGATTTGCTCCCATCATGCACATACTTTCGCATATTTCTCATTCTTGTTGGCCAGATCCTGGGCTTTCACTGGTTTGGATCACGTAGTAATGTGGTACCACACTGAAACAGTCGACTAAACCTGGTCTCGATCAATATTTTAGAGGATAACGCATGTTAGGTCTAGGTTAGGTCTGGGATTTGCTCCCATCATGCACATACTTTCGCATATTTCTCATTCTTGTTGGCCAGATCCTGGGCTTTCACTGGTTTGGATCACGTAGTAATGTGGTACCACACTGAAACAGTCGACTAAACCTGGTCTTGGTCAATATTTTAGAGGATAAAGCATGTTAGGTCAAGGTTATTTCTGGGATCTGCACTTATCAGGCTCATACTTTCGCATATTTCTCATACTTGATGGCCAGATTCTGGGTTTTTTCTGGTATGGACCACGTAGTAATGTTGTACCACACTGAAACAGTCGACTAAACCTGGTCTCGATCAATATTTTAGAGCATAACGCAAGTTAGGTCTGGATTAGGTCTGGGATTTGCCCTCATCAGGCTCATACTTTCGTATATTTCTCATACTTGATTGCCAGAATCTGTGCTTTTTTTGGTTTGGATCACGTAGTAATGAGGTACCACACTGAAACAGTCCATTAAACCTGGTTTCGATCAATATTTGACAGGATAACGCATGTTAGGTCTATGTTAGGTCAGAGATTTGCTCTCATCAGGCTTATACATTCACATTTTCCGCATACTTGTTGGCCAGATCCCGGGCTTTTTCTCGTTTCGATCACGTGGTAGTGTGGTATCACACTGAAACAGTCCATTAAACCTGGTTTCGATCAATATTTTAGAGGATAACACAAGTTAAGTCTGAGTTGGGACTAGGATTTGCCCTCATCAGGCTCATACTTTCGCATACATCTCTTACTTGATGGCCAGATTCTGGGCTTTTTCTTGATTGGATCGCGTAGTAATGTGGTACCACACTGAAACAGTCCAATAAACCTGGTTTCGATCAATATTTTAGAGGATAACGCATGTTAGGTCTGAATTAGGTCTGGAATTTTCCCTCATCAGGGTCATACTTTCGCATATTTCTCATACTTGTTGGCCAGATTCTGGTCTTTTTTTGGTTTGGATCACGTAGTAATGTGGTACCACACTGAAACAGTCCATTAAACCCGGTTTCGATCAAAATTTTAGAGGATAACGCATGTTAGGTCTAGGTTAGCTCTGGGATTTGCTCTCATCAGGCTCATACTTTTGCATATTTCTCGAACTTGTTGCCCAGATCCTGCGCTTTTTTTGGTTTGGATCACGTAGTAATGTGGTACCAGACTGAAACAGTCGACTAAACCTGGTCACGATCAATACGTTAGAGGATAACACAAGCTAGGTCTGGATTAGGTCTGGGATTTGCCCTCATCAGGCTCATACTTTCGCATATTTCTCATACTTGATTGCCAGATTCTGGGCTTTTTTTGGTTTGGATCACGTAGTAATGAGGTACCACACTGAAACAGTCGACTAAACCTGGTTTCGATCAATATTTTAGAGGATAACGCATGTTAAGTCTGAGTTGGGTCTGGGATTTGCTCTCATCAGGCTCATACTTTTGCATATTTCTCGTACTTGTTGGTCAGATCGTGCGCTTTTTCTGGTTTGGATCACGTAGTAATGTGGTACCACACTGAAACAGTCGACCAAACCTGGTTTCGATCAATATTTTAGAGGATAACACAAGTTAAGTCTGAGTTGGGACTAGGATTTGCCCTCATCAGGCTCATACTTTCGCATATATCTCTTACTTGATGGACAGATTCTGGGCTTTTTCTGGATTGGATCGCGTAGTAATGTGGTACCACACTGAAACAGTAGACTAAGCCTGGTCACGATCAATATTTTAGTGGATGACGCATGTTAGGTCTGGATTAGGTATGGGATTTGCCCTCATCAGTCTCATACTTTCGCATTCTTCACATACTTCTCGAACAGATCCTGGGTTTTTTCTGGTATGGATCACATAGTAGTGTGGTACCACACTGAAACAGTCAAATTAAACCTGGTCTCGATCAATATTTTAGAGGATAACACATGTTAGGTCTAGGTTAAGTCTGGGATTTGCTCTCACCAGGCTTATACATTCACATTTTCCGCACACTTGTTGGCCAGATCCCGGGCTTTTTCTCGTTTCGATCACCTGGTAATTTGGTATCATACTGAAACAGTCCATTAAACCTGGTTTCGATCAATATTTTAGAGGATAACGCATGTTAAGTCTGAGTTGGGTCTGGGATTTGCTCTCATCAGGCTCATACTTTTGCATATTTCTCGTACTTGTTGGTCAGATCGTGCGCTTTTTCTGGTCTGGATCACGTAGTAATGTGGTACCACACTGAAACAGTCGACTAAGCCTGGTTTCGATCAAAATTTTAGAGGATAGTGCATGTTAGGTCTATGTTAGGTCTGTGATTTGCACTCATCAGGCTCCTACCTTCGCATATTTCTCATACTTGATGGCCAGATTCTGGGCTTTTTTTGGCTTGGATAACGTAGTAATGTGGTACCACACTGAAACAGTCGACTAAACCTGGTCTCGATCAATATTTTAGAGGATAACGCATGTTAGGTCTCGGTTAGGGTTGGGATTTGCACTCATCAGGCTCATACATTCGCATATTACTCATTCATGATGTCCAGATTCGGGGCTTTTTTCGGTTTGGATCACGTAGTAATGTGGTACCACACAGAAACTGTCCAATAAACCTGGTTTCGATCAATATTTTAGAGGATAACGCATGTCAGGTCTATATTAGGTCTGGGATTTGCTCTCATCAGGCTCATACATTCACACTTTCCGCATACTTGTTGGCCAGATCCCAGGCTTTTTCAGGTTTGGATCACGTGGTTATGTGGTATCACACTGAAAGAGTCGACTAAACCTGGTCTCGATCAATATTTTAGAGGATAACGCATGTTAGGTCTGGATTACGTCTGGGATTTTCCCTCATCAGGGTCATTCTTTCGCATATTTCTCATACTTGTTGGCCAGATTCTGGTCTTTTTTTGGTTTGGATCACGTAGTAATGTGGTACCACACTGGAGCAGTCCATTAAACCTGGTTTCGATCAAAATTTTAGAGGATAACGCATGTTAGGTCTAGGTTAGGTCTGGGATTTGCTCTCATCAGGCTCATACTTTTGCATATTTCCCGTACTTGTTGGCCAGATCCTGCGCTTTTTCTGGTTTGGATCACGTAGTAATGTGGTACCACACTGAAACAGTCGACTAAACCTGGTCACGATGAATACGTTAGAGGATAACGCATGTTAGGTCTAGGTTAGGTCTGGGATTTGCTCTCATCATGCACATACTTTCGCATATTTCTCATTCTTGTTGGCCAGATCCTGGGCTTTCACTGGTTTGGATCACGTAGTAATGTGGTACCACACTGAAACAGTCGACTAAACCTGGTCTCGGTCAATATTTTAGAGGATAAAGCATGTTAGGTCAAGGTTATTTCTGGGATGTGCACCTATCAGGCTCATACTTTCGCATATTTCTCATACTTGATGGCCAGATCCTGGGCTTTTTCTGGTATGGACCACGTAGTAATGTGGTACCTCACTGAAACAGTCGACTAAACCTGGTCTCGATCAATATTTTAGAGCATAACGCATGTAGGTCTGGATTAGGTCTGGGATTTTCCCTCATCAGGGTCATACTTTCGCATATTTCTCATACTTGTTGGCCCGATTCTGGTCTTTTTTTGGTTTGGATCACGTAGTAATGTGGTACCACACTGAAACAGTCCATTAAACCCGGTTTCGATCAAAATTTTAGAGGATAATGCATGTTAGGTCTATGTTAGGTCTGTGATTTGCACTCATCAGGCTCATACTTTCGCATATTTCTCATACTTGATGGCCAGATTATGGGCTTTTTTTGGCTTGGATCACGTAGAAATGTGGTACCACACTAAAACAGTCGACTAAACCTGGTCTCGATCAATATTTTAGAGGATAACGCATGTTAGGTCTAGGTTAGGTCTGGGATTTGCTCTCATCAGGCTCATACTTTTGCATATTTCTCGTACTTGTTGGTCAGATCCTGCGCTTTTTCTGGTTTGGATCACGTAGTAATGTGGTACCACACTGAAATAGTCGGCTAAACCTGGTCACGATCAATACGTTAGAGGATTACGCATGTTAGGTCTAGGTTAGGTCTGGGATTTGCTCTCATCATGCACATACTTTCGCATATTTCTCATTCTTGTTGGCCAGATCCTGGGCTTTCACTGGTTTGGATCTCGTAGTAATGTGGTACCACACTGAAACAGTCGGCTAAACCTGGTCACGATCAATACGTTAGAGGATAACGCATGTTAGGTCTGGGTTAGGTCTGGGATTTTCCCTCATCAGGGTCATACTTTCGCACATTTCTCATACTTGATGGCCAGATTATGGGCTTTTTTTGGCTTGGATCACGTAGTAATGTGGTACCACACTGAAACAGTCGACTAAACCTGGTCTCGATCAATATTTTAGAGGATAACGCATGCTAGGTCTGAATTAGGTCTGGGATTTTCCCTCATCAGGGTCATACTTTTGCATATTTCTCGAACTTGTTGCCCAGATCCTGCGCTTTTTCTGGTTTGGATCACGTAGTAATGTGGTACCACACTGAAACAGTCGACTAAACCTGGTCACGATCAATATTTTAGAGGATAACGCATGTTAGGTCTAGGTTAGGGTTGGGATTTGCAGTCATCAGGCTCATACATTCGCATATCTCTCATTCATGATGGCCAGATTCTGGGCTTTTTTCGGTTTGGATCACGTAGTAATGTGGTACCACACTGAAACAGTCCAATAAACCTGGTTTCGATCAATATTTTAGAGGATAACGCATGTCAGGTCTATGTTAGGTCTGGGATTTGCTCTCATCAGGCTCATACATTCACACTTTCCACATACTTGTTGGCCAGATCCCGCGCTTTTTCAGGTTTGGATCACGTGGTTATGTGGTATCACACAGAAACAGACGACTAAACCTGGTCTCGATCAATATTTTAGAGGATAGCGCATGTTAGGTCTAGGTTAGCTCTGGGATTTGCTCTCAGCAGGCTCATACTTTTGCATATTTCTCGTACTTGTTGGTCAGATCCTGCGCTTTTTCTGGTTTGGATCACGTAGTAATGTGGTACCACACTGAAATAGTCGGCTAAACCTGGTCACGATCAATACGTTAGAGGATTACGCATGTTAGGTCTAGGTTAGGTCTGGGATTTGCTCTCATCATGCACATACTTTCGCATATTTCTCATTCTTGTTGGCCAGATCCTGGGCTTTCACTGGTTTGGATCTCGTAGTAATGTGGTACCACACTGAAACAGTCGGCTAAACCTGGTCACGATCAATACGTTAGAGGATAACGCATGTTAGGTCTGGGTTAGGTCTGGGATTTTCCCTCATCAGGGTCATACTTTCGCACATTTCTCATACTTGATGGCCAGATTATGGGCTTTTTTTGGCTTGGATCACGTAGTAATGTGGTACCACACTGAAACAGTCGACTAAACCTGGTCTCGATCAATATTTTAGAGCATAACGCATGTAGGTCTGGATTAGGTCTGGGATTTTCCCTCATCAGGGTCATACTTTCGCATATTTCTCATACTTGTTGGCCCGATTCTGGTCTTTTTTTGGTTTGGATCACGTAGTAATGTGGTACCACACTGAAACAGTCCATTAAACCCGGTTTCGATCAAAATTTTAGAGGATAATGCATGTTAGGTCTATGTTAGGTCTGTGATTTGCACTCATCAGGCTCATACTTTCGCATATTTCTCATACTTGATGGCCAGATTATGGGCTTTTTTTGGCTTGGATCACGTAGAAATGTGGTACCACACTAAAACAGTCGACTAAACCTGGTCTCGATCAATATTTTAGAGGATAACGCATGTTAGGTCTAGGTTAGGTCTGGGATTTGCTCTCATCAGGCTCATACTTTTGCATATTTCTCGTACTTGTTGGTCAGATCCTGCGCTTTTTCTGGTTTGGATCACGTAGTAATGTGGTACCACACTGAAATAGTCGGCTAAACCTGGTCACGATCAATACGTTAGAGGATTACGCATGTTAGGTCTAGGTTAGGTCTGGGATTTGCTCTCATCATGCACATACTTTCGCATATTTCTCATTCTTGTTGGCCAGATCCTGGGCTTTCACTGGTTTGGATCTCGTAGTAATGTGGTACCACACTGAAACAGTCGGCTAAACCTGGTCACGATCAATACGTTAGAGGATAACGCATGTTAGGTCTGGGTTAGGTCTGGGATTTTCCCTCATCAGGGTCATACTTTCGCACATTTCTCATACTTGATGGCCAGATTATGGGCTTTTTTTGGCTTGGATCACGTAGTAATGTGGTACCACACTGAAACAGTCGACTAAACCTGGTCTCGATCAATATTTTAGAGGATAACGCATGCTAGGTCTGAATTAGGTCTGGGATTTTCCCTCATCAGGGTCATACTTTTGCATATTTCTCGAACTTGTTGCCCAGATCCTGCGCTTTTTCTGGTTTGGATCACGTAGTAATGTGGTACCACACTGAAACAGTCGACTAAACCTGGTCACGATCAATATTTTAGAGGATAACGCATGTTAGGTCTAGGTTAGGGTTGGGATTTGCAGTCATCAGGCTCATACATTCGCATATCTCTCATTCATGATGGCCAGATTCTGGGCTTTTTTCGGTTTGGATCACGTAGTAATGTGGTACCACACTGAAACAGTCCAATAAACCTGGTTTCGATCAATATTTTAGAGGATAACGCATGTCAGGTCTATGTTAGGTCTGGGATTTGCTCTCATCAGGCTCATACATTCACACTTTCCACATACTTGTTGGCCAGATCCCGCGCTTTTTCAGGTTTGGATCACGTGGTTATGTGGTATCACACAGAAACAGACGACTAAACCTGGTCTCGATCAATATTTTAGAGGATAGCGCATGTTAGGTCTAGGTTAGCTCTGGGATTTGCTCTCAGCAGGCTCATACTTTTGCATATTTCTCGTACTTGTTGGTCAGATCCTGCGCTTTTTCTGGTTTGGATCACGTAGTAATGTGGTACCACACTGAAATAGTCGGCTAAACCTGGTCACGATCAATACGTTAGAGGATTACGCATGTTAGGTCTAGGTTAGGTCTGGGATTTGCTCTCATCATGCACATACTTTCGCATATTTCTCATTCTTGTTGGCCAGATCCTGGGCTTTCACTGGTTTGGATCTCGTAGTAATGTGGTACCACACTGAAACAGTCGGCTAAACCTGGTCACGATCAATACGTTAGAGGATAACGCATGTTAGGTCTGGGTTAGGTCTGGGATTTTCCCTCATCAGGGTCATACTTTCGCACATTTCTCATACTTGATGGCCAGATTATGGGCTTTTTTTGGCTTGGATCACGTAGTAATGTGGTACCACACTGAAACAGTCGACTAAACCTGGTCTCGATCAATATTTTAGAGGATAACGCATGCTAGGTCTGAATTAGGTCTGGGATTTTCCCTCATCAGGGTCATACTTTTGCATATTTCTCGAACTTGTTGCCCAGATCCTGCGCTTTTTCTGGTTTGGATCACGTAGTAATGTGGTACCACACTGAAACAGTCGACTAAACCTGGTCACGATCAATATTTTAGAGGATAACGCATGTTAGGTCTAGGTTAGGGTTGGGATTTGCAGTCATCAGGCTCATACATTCGCATATCTCTCATTCATGATGGCCAGATTCTGGGCTTTTTTCGGTTTGGATCACGTAGTAATGTGGTACCACACTGAAACAGTCCAATAAACCTGGTTTCGATCAATATTTTAGAGGATAACGCATGTCAGGTCTATGTTAGGTCTGGGATTTGCTCTCATCAGGCTCATACATTCACACTTTCCACATACTTGTTGGCCAGATCCCGCGCTTTTTCAGGTTTGGATCACGTGGTTATGTGGTATCACACAGAAACAGACGACTAAACCTGGTCTCGATCAATATTTTAGAGGATAACGCATGTTAGGTCTAGGTTAGCTCTGGGATTTGCTCTCAGCAGGCTCATACTTTTGCATATTTCTCATACTTGATGGCCAGATTCTGTGCTTTTTTTGGCTTGGATCACGTAGTAATGTGGTACCACACTGAAACAGTCGACTAAACCTGGTCACGATCAATACGTTAGTGGATAACGCATGTTAGGTCTAGGTTAGGTCTGGGATTTGCTCTCATCATGCACATACTTTCGCATATTTCTCATTCTTGGTGGCCAGATCCTGGGCTTCCACTGGTTTGGATCACGTAGTAATGTGGTACCACACTGAAACAGTCGGCTAAACCTGGTCACGATCAATACGTTAGAGGATAGCGCATGTTAGGTCTGGGTTAGGTCTGGGATTTTCCCTCATCAGGGTCATACTTTCGCATATTTCTCATACTTGATTGCCAGATTCTGGGCTTTTTCTGGTTTGGATCACGTAGTAATGTGGTACCACACTGAAACAGTCGGCTAAACCTGGTCAGGATCAATACGTTAGAGGATAACGCATGTTAGGTCTAGGTTAGGTCTGGGATTTGCTCTCATCATGCACATACTTTCGCATATTTCTCATACTTGATGGCCAGATTCTGGGCTTTTTTTGGCTTGGATCACGTAGTAATGTGGTACCACACTGAAACAGTCGACTAAACCTGGTCTCGATCAATATTTTAGAGGATAACGCATGTTAGGTCTAGGTTAGGTCTGGGATTTGCTCCCATCATGCACATACTTTCGCATATTTCTCATTCTTGTTGGCCAGATCCTGGGCTTTCACTGGTTTGGATCACGTAGTAATGTGGTACCACACTGAAACAGTCGACTAAACCTGGTCTCGATCAATATTTTAGAGGATAACGCATGTTAGGTCTAGGTTAGGTCTGGGATTTGCTCCCATCATGCACATACTTTCGCATATTTCTCATTCTTGTTGGCCAGATCCTGGGCTTTCACTGGTTTGGATCACGTAGTAATGTGGTACCACACTGAAACAGTCGACTAAACCTGGTCTTGGTCAATATTTTAGAGGATAAAGCATGTTAGGTCAAGGTTATTTCTGGGATCTGCACTTATCAGGCTCATACTTTCGCATATTTCTCATACTTGATGGCCAGATTCTGGGTTTTTTCTGGTATGGACCACGTAGTAATGTTGTACCACACTGAAACAGTCGACTAAACCTGGTCTCGATCAATATTTTAGAGCATAACGCAAGTTAGGTCTGGATTAGGTCTGGGATTTGCCCTCATCAGGCTCATACTTTCGTATATTTCTCATACTTGATTGCCAGAATCTGTGCTTTTTTTGGTTTGGATCACGTAGTAATGAGGTACCACACTGAAACAGTCCATTAAACCTGGTTTCGATCAATATTTGACAGGATAACGCATGTTAGGTCTATGTTAGGTCAGAGATTTGCTCTCATCAGGCTTATACATTCACATTTTCCGCATACTTGTTGGCCAGATCCCGGGCTTTTTCTCGTTTCGATCACGTGGTAGTGTGGTATCACACTGAAACAGTCCATTAAACCTGGTTTCGATCAATATTTTAGAGGATAACACAAGTTAAGTCTGAGTTGGGACTAGGATTTGCCCTCATCAGGCTCATACTTTCGCATACATCTCTTACTTGATGGCCAGATTCTGGGCTTTTTCTTGATTGGATCGCGTAGTAATGTGGTACCACACTGAAACAGTCCAATAAACCTGGTTTCGATCAATATTTTAGAGGATAACGCATGTTAGGTCTGAATTAGGTCTGGAATTTTCCCTCATCAGGGTCATACTTTCGCATATTTCTCATACTTGTTGGCCAGATTCTGGTCTTTTTTTGGTTTGGATCACGTAGTAATGTGGTACCACACTGAAACAGTCCATTAAACCCGGTTTCGATCAAAATTTTAGAGGATAACGCATGTTAGGTCTAGGTTAGCTCTGGGATTTGCTCTCATCAGGCTCATACTTTTGCATATTTCTCGAACTTGTTGCCCAGATCCTGCGCTTTTTTTGGTTTGGATCACGTAGTAATGTGGTACCAGACTGAAACAGTCGACTAAACCTGGTCACGATCAATACGTTAGAGGATAACACAAGCTAGGTCTGGATTAGGTCTGGGATTTGCCCTCATCAGGCTCATACTTTCGCATATTTCTCATACTTGATTGCCAGATTCTGGGCTTTTTTTGGTTTGGATCACGTAGTAATGAGGTACCACACTGAAACAGTCGACTAAACCTGGTTTCGATCAATATTTTAGAGGATAACGCATGTTAAGTCTGAGTTGGGTCTGGGATTTGCTCTCATCAGGCTCATACTTTTGCATATTTCTCGTACTTGTTGGTCAGATCGTGCGCTTTTTCTGGTTTGGATCACGTAGTAATGTGGTACCACACTGAAACAGTCGACCAAACCTGGTTTCGATCAATATTTTAGAGGATAACACAAGTTAAGTCTGAGTTGGGACTAGGATTTGCCCTCATCAGGCTCATACTTTCGCATATATCTCTTACTTGATGGACAGATTCTGGGCTTTTTCTGGATTGGATCGCGTAGTAATGTGGTACCACACTGAAACAGTAGACTAAGCCTGGTCACGATCAATATTTTAGTGGATGACGCATGTTAGGTCTGGATTAGGTATGGGATTTGCCCTCATCAGTCTCATACTTTCGCATTCTTCACATACTTCTCGAACAGATCCTGGGTTTTTTCTGGTATGGATCACATAGTAGTGTGGTACCACACTGAAACAGTCAAATTAAACCTGGTCTCGATCAATATTTTAGAGGATAACACATGTTAGGTCTAGGTTAAGTCTGGGATTTGCTCTCACCAGGCTTATACATTCACATTTTCCGCACACTTGTTGGCCAGATCCCGGGCTTTTTCTCGTTTCGATCACCTGGTAATTTGGTATCATACTGAAACAGTCCATTAAACCTGGTTTCGATCAATATTTTAGAGGATAACGCATGTTAAGTCTGAGTTGGGTCTGGGATTTGCTCTCATCAGGCTCATACTTTTGCATATTTCTCGTACTTGTTGGTCAGATCGTGCGCTTTTTCTGGTCTGGATCACGTAGTAATGTGGTACCACACTGAAACAGTCGACTAAGCCTGGTTTCGATCAAAATTTTAGAGGATAGTGCATGTTAGGTCTATGTTAGGTCTGTGATTTGCACTCATCAGGCTCCTACCTTCGCATATTTCTCATACTTGATGGCCAGATTCTGGGCTTTTTTTGGCTTGGATAACGTAGTAATGTGGTACCACACTGAAACAGTCGACTAAACCTGGTCTCGATCAATATTTTAGAGGATAACGCATGTTAGGTCTCGGTTAGGGTTGGGATTTGCACTCATCAGGCTCATACATTCGCATATTACTCATTCATGATGTCCAGATTCGGGGCTTTTTTCGGTTTGGATCACGTAGTAATGTGGTACCACACAGAAACTGTCCAATAAACCTGGTTTCGATCAATATTTTAGAGGATAACGCATGTCAGGTCTATATTAGGTCTGGGATTTGCTCTCATCAGGCTCATACATTCACACTTTCCGCATACTTGTTGGCCAGATCCCAGGCTTTTTCAGGTTTGGATCACGTGGTTATGTGGTATCACACTGAAAGAGTCGACTAAACCTGGTCTCGATCAATATTTTAGAGGATAACGCATGTTAGGTCTGGATTACGTCTGGGATTTTCCCTCATCAGGGTCATTCTTTCGCATATTTCTCATACTTGTTGGCCAGATTCTGGTCTTTTTTTGGTTTGGATCACGTAGTAATGTGGTACCACACTGGAGCAGTCCATTAAACCTGGTTTCGATCAAAATTTTAGAGGATAACGCATGTTAGGTCTAGGTTAGGTCTGGGATTTGCTCTCATCAGGCTCATACTTTTGCATATTTCCCGTACTTGTTGGCCAGATCCTGCGCTTTTTCTGGTTTGGATCACGTAGTAATGTGGTACCACACTGAAACAGTCGACTAAACCTGGTCACGATGAATACGTTAGAGGATAACGCATGTTAGGTCTAGGTTAGGTCTGGGATTTGCTCTCATCATGCACATACTTTCGCATATTTCTCATTCTTGTTGGCCAGATCCTGGGCTTTCACTGGTTTGGATCACGTAGTAATGTGGTACCACACTGAAACAGTCGACTAAACCTGGTCTCGGTCAATATTTTAGAGGATAAAGCATGTTAGGTCAAGGTTATTTCTGGGATGTGCACCTATCAGGCTCATACTTTCGCATATTTCTCATACTTGATGGCCAGATTCTAGGCTTTTTCTGGATTGGATCACGTAGTAATGTGGTACCACACTGAAACAGTCGACTATGCCTGGTCACGATCAATATTTTAGTGGATAACGCATGTTAGGTCTGGATAAGGTATGGGATTTGCCCTCATCAGTCTCATGCTTTCGCATTCTTCACATACTTCTTGAACAGATCCTGGGTTTTTTCTGGTATGGATCTCATAGTAGTGTGGTACCACACTGAAACAGTCGATTAAACCTTGTTTCGATCGATATTTTAGAGGATAACGCATGTTAGGTCTATGTTAGGTCTGTGATTTGCACTCATCAGGCTCATACTTTCGCATATTTCTCATACTTGATGGCCAGATGCTGGGCTTTTTTTGGCTTGGATCACGTAGTAATGTGGTACCACACTGAAACAGTCGACAAAACCTGGTCTCGATCAATATTTTAGAGGATAACGCATGTTAGGTCTAGGTTAGGGTTGGGATTTGCAGTCATCAGGCTCATACATTCGTATATTTCTCACACATGACAGCCAGATTCTGGGCTTTGTTCGGTTTGGATCACGAACTAATGTGGTACCACACCGAAACAGTCCAATAAACCTGGTTTCGATCAATATTTTAGAGGATACCGCATGTCAGGTCTATATTAGGTCTGGGATTTGCTCTCATCAGGCTCATACATTCACACTTTCCGCATACTTGTTGTCCAGATCCCGGGCTTTTTCAGGTTTGGATCACGTAGTAATGTGGTATCACACTGAAACAGTCGACTGAACTTGGTCTCGATCAATATTTTAGAGGATAACGCATGTTAGGTCTGGAGTAGGTCTGGGATTTTCCCTCATCTGGGTCATACTTTCGCATATTTCACATACTTGATGGCCAGATCCTGGCCTCTTTCTGGTTTGGATCACGTAGTAATGTGGTACCACACTGAAACACTCGACTAAACCTGGTCTCGGTCAATATTTTAGAGGATAACGCATGTTAGGTCTAGGTTAGGTCTGGGATTTGCTCTCATCAGGCTCATACTTGTGCATATTTCTCGTACTTGTTGGTCAGATCCTGCGCTTTTTCTGGTTTGGATCACGTAGTAATGTGGTACCACACTGAAACAGTCGACTAAACCTGGTCACGATCAATACGTTAGAGGATAACGCATGTTAGGTCTAGGTTAGGTCTGGGATTTGCTCTCATCATGCACATACTTTCGCATATTTCTCATTCTTGTTGGCCAGATACTGGGCTTTCACTGGTTTGGATCACGTAGTTATGTGGTACCACACTGAAGCAGTCAAATTAAACCTGGTCTCGATCAATATTTTAGAGGATAACACATGTTAGGTCTAGGTTAGGTCTGGGATTGCACTCATCAGGCTCATACTTTCGCATGTTTCTCATACTTGATTGCCAGATTCTGGGCTTTTTTTGGTTTGGATCACGCTGTAATGTGGTACTACACTGAAACAGACCATTACACCTGGTTTCGATCAATATTTTAGAGGATAACACATGTTAGGTCTAGGTTAGACCTTGGATTTGCACTCATCAGGGTCATACTTTCGCATTCTTCCCATACTTGTTGAACAGAAGCCGGGTTTTTTCTGGTTTGGATCACGTGGTAATGTGGTACCACAATGAAACAGTCAATTAAAGCTAGTCTGGGCCAACATTTCAAAGGATAACTCATGTTAGGTCTAGGTTAGGTCTGGGACTTGCTCTCATCAGGCTTATACTTTCGCATATTTCTGATACTTCATGGCCAGATCCTGGCCTTTTTCTAGTTTGGATAACGTAGGAATGTGGTACCACACTGAAACAGTCGACTAAACGTGGTCACGATCAATATTTTTGAGGATAATGCATGTTTGGTCTAGGTTAGGTCTGGGATTTGCACTCATCAGGCTCATACTTTCGCATATTTCTCATACTTGATGGCCAGATCCTGGGCTTTTTCTGGTATGGACCACGTAGTAATGTGGTACCTCACTGAAACAGTCGACTAAACCTGGTCTCGATCAATATTTTAGAGCATAACGCATGTAGGTCTGGATTAGGTCTGGGATTTTCCCTCATCAGGGTCATACTTTCGCATATTTCTCATACTTGTTGGCCCGATTCTGGTCTTTTTTTGGTTTGGATCACGTAGTAATGTGGTACCACACTGAAACAGTCCATTAAACCTGGTTTCGATCAAAATTTTAGAGGATAATGCATGTTAGGTCTATGTTAGGTCTGTGATTTGCACTCATCAGGCTCATACTTTCGCATATTTCTGATACTTGATGGCCAGATTATGGGCTTCTTTGGCTTGGATCACGTAGTAATGTGGTACCACACTGAAACAGTCGACTAAACCTGGTCTCGATCAATATTTTAGAGGATAACGCATGTTAGGTCTAGGTTAGGGTTGGAATTTGCAGTCATCAGGCTCATACATTCGTATATTTCTCATACATGATGGCCAGATTCTGGGCTTTTTTCGGTTTGGATCACGTAGTAATGTGGTACCATACTGAAACAGTCCAATAAACCTGGTCTCGATCGATATTTTGAGGATAACGCATGTTAGCTCTAGGTTAGGTCTGGGATTTGCTCTCATCAGGCTCATACTTTTGCATATTTCTCGTACTTGTTGGTCAGATCCTGCGCTTTTTCTGGTATGGATCACGTAGTAATGTGGTACCACACTGAAACAGTCGGCTAAACCTGGTCACGATCAATACGTTAGAGGATTACGCATGTTAGGTCTAGGTTAGGTCTGGGATTTGCTCTCATCATGCACATACTTTCGCATATTTCTCATTCATGATGGCCAGATTCTGGGCTTTTTTCGGTTTGGATCACGTAGTAATGTGGTACCACACTGAAACAGTCCAATAAACCTGGTTTCGATCAATATTTTAGAGGATAACGCATGTCAGGTCTATGTTAGGTCTGGGATTTGCTCTCATCAGGCTCATACATTCACACTTCCCACATACTTGTTGGCCAGATCCCGCGCTTTTTCAGGTTTGGATCACGTGGTTATGTGGTATCACACTGAAACAGTCGACTAAACCTGGTCTCGATCAATATTTTAGAGGATAACGCATGCTAGGTCTGAATTAGGTCTGGGATTTTCCCTCATCAGGGTCATACTTTTGCATATTTCTCGAACTTGTTGCCCAGATCCTGCGCTTTTTCTGGTTTGGATCACGTAGTAATGTGGTACCACACTGAAACAGTCGACTAAACCTGGTCACGATCAATACGTTAGGGGATAGCGCATGTTAGGTCTAGGTTAGGTCTGGGATTTGCTCTTATCATGCACATACTTTCGCATATTTCTCATTCTTGTTGGCCAGATCCTGGGCTTTCACTGGTTTGGATCACGTGGTTATGTGGTATCACACTGAAACAGTCGACTAAACCTGGTCTCGATCAATATTTTAGAGGATAACGCATGTTAGGTCTGAATTAGGTCTGGGATTTTCCCTCATCAGGGTCATACTTTCGCATATTTCTCATACTTGTTGGCCAGATTCTGGTCTTTTTTTGGTTTGGATCACGTAGTAATGTGGTACCACACTGAAACAGTCCATTAAACCCGGTTTCGATCAAAATTTTAGAGGATAACGCATGTTAGGTCTAGGTTAGCTCTGGGATTTGCGCTCGTCAGGCTTATACATTCACATTTTCCGCATACTTGTTGGCCAGATCCCGGACTTTTTCTCGTTTCGATCACGTGGTAGTGTGGTATCACACTGAAACAGTCCATTAAACCTGGTTTCGATCAATATTTTAGAGGATAACACAAGTTAAGTCTGAGTTGGGACTAGGATTTGCCCTCATCAGGCTCATACTTTCGCATATATCTCTTACTTGATGGCCAGATTCTGGGCTTTTTCTGGATTGGATCGCGTAGTAATGTGGTACCACACTGAAGCAGTAGACTAAGCCTGGTCACGATCAATATTTTAGTGGATGACGCATTTTAGGTCTGGATTAGGTATGGGATTTGCCCTCATCAGTCTCATACTTTCGCATTCTTCACATACTTCTTGAACAGATCCTGGGTTTTTTCTGGTATGGATCACATAGTAGTGTGGTACCACACTGAAACAGTCAAATTAAACCTGGTCTCGATCAATATTTTAGAGGATAACACATGTTAGGTCTAGGTTACGTCTGGGATTGCACTCATCAGGCTCATACTTTCGCATATGTCTCATGCTTGATGGCCAGATCCTGGGCTTTTTTTGGTATGGACCACGTAGTAATATGGTACCACACTGAAACAGTCGACTAAACCTGGTTTCGATCAATATTTTTGAGGGTAACGCATGTTAAGTCTGAGTTGGGTCTGGGATTTGCTCTCATCAGGCTCATACTTTTGCATATTTCTCGTACTTGTTGGTCAGATCGTGCGCTTTTTCTGGTTTGGATCACGTAGTAATGTGGTACCACACTGCAACAGTCGACTAAACCTGGTTTCGATCAATATTTTAGAGGATAACACAAGTTAAGTCTGAGTTGGGACTAGGATTTGTCCTCATCAGGCTCATACTTTCGCATATATCTCTTACTTGATGGACAGATTCTGGGCTTTTTCTGGATTGGATCGCGTAGTAATGTGGTACCACACTGAAACAGTAGACTAAGCCTGGTCACGATCAATATTTTAGTGGATGAGGCATGTTAGGTCTGGATTAGGTATGGGATTTGCCCTCATCAGTCTCATACTTTCGCATTCTTCACATACTTCTTGAACAGATCCTGGGCTTTTTCTGGATTGGATCACGCAGTAATGTGGTACCACACTGAAACAGTCGACTAAGCCTGGTTTCGATCAAAATTTTAGAGGATAATGCATGTTAGGTCTATGTTAGGTCTGTGATTTGCACTCATCAGGCTCATACTTTCGCATATTTCTCATACTTGATGGCCAGATTATGGGCTTTTTTTGGCTTGGATCACGTAGTAATGTGGTACCACACTGAAACAGTCGACTAAACCTGGTCTCGATCAATATTTTAGAGGATAACGCATGTTAGGTCTTGGTTTGGTCTGGGATTTGCGCTCATCAGGCTCATACTTTAGCATATTTCTCATACTTGATGGCCAGATTCTGGGCTTTTTTTGGTTTGCATCACGTAGTAATGTGGTACCACACTGAAACACTCGGCTAAACCTGGTCACGATCAATACGTTAGAGGATGACGCATGTTAGGTCTGGGTTAGGTCTGGGATTTGCTCTCATCATGCACATACTTTCGCATATTTCTCATTCTTGTTGGCCAGATCCTGGGCTTTCACTGGTTTGGATCACGTAGTAATGTGGTACCACACTGAAACAGTCGGCTAAACCTGGTCACGATCAATACGTTAGAGGATAACGCATGTTAGGTCTGGGTTAGGTCTGGGATTTTCCCTCATCAGGGTCATACTTTCGCACATTTCTCATACTCGAAGGCCAGATTATGGGCTTTTTTTGGCTTGGATCACGTAGTAATGTGGTACCACACTGAAACAGTCGACTAAACCTGGTCTCGATCAATATTTTAGAGGATAACGCATGTTAGGTCTAGGTTAGGGTTGGGATTTGCAGTCATCAGGCTCATACATTCGCATATTTCTCATTCATGATGGCCAGATTCTGGGCTTTTTTCGGTTTGGATCACGTAGTAATGTGGTACCACACTGAAACAGTCCAATAAACCAGGTTTCGATCAATATTTTAGAGGATAACGCTTGTCAGGTCTATGTTAGGTCTGGGATTTGCTCTCATCATGCACATACTTTCGCATATTTCTCATTCTTGTTGGCCAGATCCTGGGCTTTCACTGGTTTGGATCACGTAGTAATGTGGTACCACACTGAAACAGTCGACTGAACCTGGTCTCGGTCAATATTTTAGAGGATAAAGCGTGTTAGGTCTGGGTTAGGTCTGGGATTTGCCCTCATCAGGCTCATACTTTCGCATATTTCTCATACTTGATAGCCAGAATCTGGGCTTTTTTTGGTTTGGATCACGTAGTAATGAGGTACCACACTGAAACAGTCCATTAAACCTGGTTTCGATCAATATTTGACAGGATAACGCATGTCAGGTCTATGTATGGTCTGGGATTTGCTCTCATCAGGCTTATACATTCACATTTTCCGCATACTTGTTCGCCAGATCCCGGGCTTTTTCTCGTTTCGAACACGTGGTAGTGTGGTATCACACTGAAACAGTCCATTAAACCTGGTTTCGATCAATATTTTAGAGGATAACACAAGTTAAGTCTGAGTTGGGACTAGGATTTGCCCTCATCAGGCTCATACTTCCGCATATATCTCTTACTTGATGGCCAGATTCTGGGCTTTTTCTGGATTGGATCGCGTAGTAATGTGGTACCACACTGAAACAGTCCAATAAACCTGGTTTCGATCAATATTTTAGAGGATAACGCATGTCAGGTCTATGTTAGGTCTGGGATTTGCTCTCATCAGGCTCATACATTCACACTTTCCACATACTTGTTGGCCAGATCCCGGGCTTTTTCAGGTTTGGATCACGTGGTTATGTGGTATCACACTGAAACAGTCGACTAAACCTGGTCTCGATCAATATTTTAGAGGA
Source organism: Colletes latitarsis (assembly GCF_051014445.1). Lineage (NCBI taxonomy): Eukaryota > Metazoa > Arthropoda > Insecta > Hymenoptera > Colletidae > Colletes > Colletes latitarsis. The sequence goes on from NC_135137.1 coordinate 8,817,116, forward strand.
TAACGCATGTTAGGTCTGAATTAGGTCTGGGATTTTCCCTCATCAGGATCATACTTTCGCATATTTCTCATACTTGTTGGCCAGATTCTGGGCTTTTCTTGGCTTGGATCACGTAGTAATGTGGTACCACACTGAAACAGTCGACTAAACCTGGTCTCGATCAATATTTTAGAGGATAACGCATGTTAGGTCTAGGTTAGGGTTGGGATTTGCACTCATCAGGCTCATACATTCGCATATTTCTCATTCATGATGGCCAGATTCGGGGCTTTTTTCGGTTTGGATCACGTAGTAATGTGGTACCACACAGAAACTGTCCAATAAACCTGGTTTCGATCAATATTTTAGAGGATAACGCATGTCAGGTCTATGTTAGGTCTGGGATTTGCTCTCATCAGGCTCATACATTCACACTTTCCGCATACTTGTTGGCCAGATCCCGGGCTTTTTCAGGTTTGGATCACGTGGTTATGTGGTATCACACTGAAAGAGTCGACTAAACCTGGTCTCGATCAATATTTTAGAGGATAACGCATGTTAGGTCTGGATTACGTCTGGGATTTTCCCTCATCAGGGTCATACTTTCGCATATTTCTCATACTTGTTGGCCAGATTCTGGTCTTTTTTTGGTTTGGATCACGTAGTAATGTGGTACCACACTGCAGCAGTCCATTAAACCCGGTTTCGATCAATATTTTAGAGGATAACGCATGTTAGGTCTAGGTTAGGTCTGGGATTTGCTCTCATCAGGCTCATACTTTTGCATATTTCTCGTACTTGTTGGCCAGATCCTGCGCTTTTTCTGGTTTGGATCACGTAGTGATGTGGTACCACACTGAAACAGTCGACTAAACCTGGTCACGATCAATACGTTAGAGGATAACGCATGTTAGGTCTAGGTTAGGTCTGGTATTTGCTCTCATCATGCACATACTTTCGCATATTTCTCATTCTTGTTGGCCAGATCCTGGGCTTTCACTGGTTTGGATCATGTAGTAATGTGGTACCACACTGAAACAGTCGACTAAACCTGGTCTCGGTCAATATTTTAGAGGATAAAGCATGTTAGGTCAAGGTTATTTCTGGGATGTGCACCTATCAGGCTCATACTTTCGCATATTTCTCATACTTGATGGCCAGATTCTGGGCTTTTTCTGGTATGGACCACGTAGTAATGTGGTACCACACTGAAACGGTCGACTAAACCAGGTTTCGATCAATATTTTAGGGGATAACGCATGTTAGGTCTATGTAAGGTCCGGGATTTGCTCTCATCAGGCTTATACATTCACATTTTCCGCATACTTGTTGGCCAGATCCCGGGCTTATTCTCGTTTCGATCACGTGGTAATGTGGTATCATACTGAGACAGTCCATTAAACCTGGTTTCGATCAATATTTTAGAGGATAACACATGTTGAGTCTGAGTTGGGTCTAGGATTTGCCCTCATCAGGCTCATACTTTCGCATATATCTCATTCTTGTTGGCCAGATACTGGGCTTTCACTGGTTTGGATCACGTAGTTATGTGGTACCACACTGAAGCAGTCAAATTAAACCTGGTCTCGATCAATATTTTAGAGGATAACACATGTTAGGTCTAGGTTAGGTCTGGGATTGCACACATCAGGCTCATACTTTCGCATGTTTCTCATACTTGATTGCCAGATTCTGGGCTTTTTTTGGTTTGGATCACGCTGTAATGTGGTACTACACTGAAACAGACCATTAAACCTGGTTTCGATCAATATTTTAGAGGATAACACATGTTAGGTCTAGGTTAGACCTTGGATTTGCACTCATCAGGGTCATACTTTCGCATATTTCTCATACTTGATGGCCAGATCCTGGGCTTTTTCTGGTATGGACCACGTAGTAATGTGGTACCTCACTGAAACAGTCGACTAAACCTGGTCTCGATCAATATTTTAGAGCATAACGCATGTAGGTCTGGATTAGGTCTGGGATTTTCCCTCATCAGGGTCATACTTTCGCATATTTCTCATACTTGTTGGCCCGATTCTGGTCTTTTTTTGGTTTGGATCACGTAGTAATGTGGTACCACACTGAAGCAGTCCATTAAACCTGGTTTCGATCAAAATTTTAGAGGATAATGCATGTTAGGTCTATGTTAGGTCTGTGATTTGCACTCATCAGGCTCATACATTCGTATATTTCTCATACATGATGGCCAGATTCTGGGCTTTTTTCGGTTTGGATCACGTAGTAATGTGGTACCATACTGAAACAGTCCAATAAACCTGGTCTCGATCGATATTTTGAGGATAACGCATGTTAGGTCTAGGTTAGCTCTGGGATTTGCTCTAATCAGGCTCATACTTTTGCATATTTCTCGAACTTGTTGCCCAGATCCTGCGCCTTTTCTGGTTTGGATCACGTAGTAGTGTGGTACCACACTGAAAGAGTCGACTAAACCTGGTCACGATCAATACGTTAGAGGATAACGCATGTTAGGTCTAGGTTAGGTCTGGGATTTGCTCTCATCATGCACATACTTTCGCATATTTCTCATTCTTGTTGGCCAGATCCTGGGCTTTCACTGGTTTGGATCACGTAGTAATGTGGTACCACACTGAAACAGCCGACTAAACCTGGTCTCGGTCAATATTTTAGAGGATAAAGCATGTTAGGTCAAGGTTATTTCTGGGATCTGCACTTATCAGGCTCATACTTTCGCATATTTCTCATACTTGATGGCCAGATTCTGGGTTTTTTCTGGTATGGACCACGTAGTAATGTTGTACCACACTGAAACAGTTGACTAAACCTGGTCTCGATCAATATTTTAGAGCATAACGCTAGTTAGGTCTGGATTAGGTCTGGGATTTGCCCTCATCAGGCTCATACTTTCGCATATTTCTCATACTTCATTGCCAGAATCTGGGCTTTTTTTGGTTTGGATCACGTAGTAATGAGGTACCACACTGAAACAGTCCATTAAACCTGGTTTCGATCAATATTTGACAGGATAACGCATGTTAGGTCTATGTTAGGTCTGGGATTTGCTCTCATCAGGCTTATACATTCACATTTTCCGCATACTTGTTCGCCAGATCCCGGGCTTTTTCTCGTTTCAATCACGTGGTAGTGTGGTATCACACTGAAACAGTCCATTAAACCTGGTTTCGATCAATATTTTAGAGGATAACACAAGTTAAGTCTGAGTTGGGACTAGGATTTGCCCTCATCAGGCTCATACTTTCGCATATATCTCTTACTTGATGGCCAGATTCTGGGCTTTTTCTGGATTGGATCGCGTAGTAATGTGGTACCACACTGAAACAGTCCATTAAACCCGGTTTCGATCAATATTTTAGAGGATAACGCATGTTAGGTCTAGGTTAGCTCTGGGATTTGCTCTCGTCAGGCTTATTCATTCACATTTTCCGCATACTTGTTGGCCAGATCCCGGGCATTTTCTCGTTTCGATCACGTGGTAGTGTGGTATCACACTGAAACAGTCCATTAAACCTGGTTTCGATCAATATTTTAGAGGATAACACAAGTTAAGTCTGAGTTGGGACTAGGATTTGCCCTCATCAGGCTCATACTTTCGAATATATCTCTTACTTGATGGCCCGATTCTGGGCTTTTTCTGGATTGGATCGCGTAGCAATGTGGTACCACACTGAAACAGTAGACTAAGCCTGGTCACGATCAATATTTTAGTGGATGACGCATGTTAGGTCTGGATTAGGTATGGGATTTGCCCTCATCAGTCTCATACTTTCGCATTCTTCACATACTTCTTGAACAGATCCTGGGTTTTTTCTGGTATGGATCACATAGTAGTGTGGTACAACACTGAAACAGTCAAATTAAACCTGGTCTCGATCAATATTTTAGAGGATAACACATGTTAGGTCTAGGTTACGTCTGGGATTTGCTCTCATCAGGCTTATACATTCACATTTTCCGCACACTTGTTGGCCAGATCCCGGGCTTTTTCTCGTTTCGATCACCTGGTAATGTGGTATCATACTGAAACAGTCCATTAAACCTGGTTTCGATCAATATTTTAGAGGATAACACATGTTATGTCTGAGTTGGGTCTAGGATTTGCCCTCATCAGGCTCATACTTTCGCATATATCTCTTACTTGATGGCCAGATTCTGGGCTTTTTCTGGATTGGATCACGCAGTAATGTGGTACCACACTGAAACAGTCGACTAAGCCTGGTTTCGATCAAAATTTTAGAGGGTAGTGCATGTTAGGTCTATGTTAGGTCTGTGATTTGCACTCATCAGGCTCATACCTTCACATATTTCTCATACTTGATGGCCAGATTCTGGGCTTTTTTTGGCTTGGATCACGTAGTAATGTGGTACCACACTGAAACAGTCGACTAAACCTGGTCTCGATCAATATTTTAGAGGATAACGCATGTTAGGTCTAGGTTAGGGTTGGGATTTGCACTCATCAGGCTCATACATTCGCATATTTCTCATTCATGATAGCCAGATTCGGGGCTTTTTTCGGTTTGGATCACGTAGTAATGTGGTACCACACAGAAACTGTCCAATAAACCTGGTTTCGATCAATATTTTAGAGGATAACGCATGTCAGGTCTATGTTAGGTCTGGGATTTGCTCTCATCAGGCTCATACATTCACACTTTCCGCATACTTGTTGGCCAGATCCCGGGCTTTTTCAGGTTTGGATCACGTGGTTATGTGGTATCACACTGAAAGAGCCGACTAAACCTGGTCTCGATCAATATTTTAGAGGATAACGCATGTTAGGTCTGGATTACGTCTGGGATTTTCCCTCATCAGGGTCATACTTTCGCATATTTCTCATACTTGTTGGCCAGATTCTGGTCTTTTTTTGGTTTGGATCACGTAGTAATGTGGTACCACACTGGAGCAGTCCATTAAACCTGGTTTCGATCAAAATTTTAGAGGATAACGCATGTTAGGTCTAGGTTAGGTCTGGGATTTGCTCTCATCAGGATCATACTTTTGCATATTTCTCGTACTTGTTGGCCAGATCCTGCGCTTTTTCTGGTTTGGATCACGTAGTAATGTGGTACCACACTGAAACAGTCGACTAAACCTGGTCACGATCAATACGTTAGAGGATAACGCATGTTAGGTCCAGGTTAGGTCTGGGATTTGCACTCATCATGCACATACTTTCGCATATTTCTCATTCTTGTTGGCCAGATCCTGGGCTTTCACTGGTTTGGATCACGTAGTAATGTGGTACCACACTGAAACAGTCGACTAAACCTGGTCTCGGTCAATATTTTAGAGGATAAAGCATGTTAGGTCAAGGTTATTTCTGGGATGTGCACCTATCAGGCTCATACTTTCGCATATTTCTCATACTTGATGGCCAGATTCTGGGCTTTTTCTGGTATGGACCACGTAGTAGTGTGGTACCACACTGAAACAGTCGATTAAACCTTGTTTCGATCGATATTTTAGAGGATAACGCATGTTAAGTCTGAGTTGGGTCTGGGATTTGCTCTCATCAGGATCATACTTTTGCATATTTCTCGTACTTGTTGGCCAGATCCTGCGCTTTTTCTGGTTTGGATCACGTAGTAATGTGGTACCACACTGAAACAGTCGACTAAACCTGGTCACGATCAATACGTTAGAGGATAACGCATGTTAGGTCCAGGTTAGGTCTGGGATTTGCTCTCATCATGCACATACTTTCGCATATTTCTCATTCTTGTTGGCCAGATCCTGGGCTTTCACTGGTTTGGATCACGTAGTAATGTGGTACCACACTAAAACAGTCGACTAAACCTGGTCTCGGTCAATATTTTAGAGGATAGTGCATGTTAGGTCTATGTTAGGTCTGTGATTTGCACTCATCAGGCTCATACCTTCGCATATTTCTCATACTTGATGGCCGATTCTGGGCTCTTTTTGGCTTGGATCACGTAGTAGTGTGGTACCACACTGAAACTGTCCAATAAACCTGGTTTCGATCAATATTTTAGAGGATAACGCATGTCAGGTCTATGTTAGGTCTGGGATTTGCTCTCATCAGGCTCATACATTCACACTTTCCGCATACTTGTTGGCCAGATCCTGCGCTTTCTCAGGTTTGGGTCACGTAGTAATGTGGTACCACACCGAAACAGTCGACTATACCTGGTCACGATCAATACGTTAGAGGATAACGCATGTTAGGTCTAGGATAGGTCTGGGATTAGCTCTCATCATGCACATACTTTCGCATATATCTCTTACTTGATGGCCAGATTCTGGGCTTTTTCTGGATTGGATCACGCAGTAATGTGGTACCACACTGAAACAGTCGACTAAACCTGGTCTCGGTCAATATTTTAGAGGATAAAGCATGTTAGGTCAAGGTTATTTCTGGGATGTGCACTTATCAGGCTCATACTTTCGCATATTTCTCATACTTGATGGTCAGATTCTGGGCTTTTTCTGGTATGGACCACGTAGTAATGTGGTACCACACTGAAACAGTCGACTAAACCTGGTCTCGATCAATATTTTAGAGCATAACGCATGTTAGGTCTGGATTAGGTCTGGGATTTGCCCTCATCAACCTCATACTTTCGCATATTTCTCATACTTGATTGCCAGATTCTGGGCTTTTTTTGGTTTGGATCACGTAGTAATGGGGTACCACACTGAAACAGTCCATTAAACCTGGTTTCGATCAATATTTTAGAGGATAACGCATGTTAGGTCTATGTTAGGTCTGGGATTTGCTCCCATCAGGCTTATACATTCACATTTTCCGCATACTTGTTGGCCAGATCCCGGGCTTTATCTCGTTTCGATCACGTGGTAATGTGGTATCACACTGAAACAGTCCATTAAACCTGGTTTCGATCAATATTTTAGAGGATAACACAAGTTAAGTCTGAGTTGGGTCTAGGATTTGCCCTCATCAGGCTCATACTTTCGCATATATCTCTTACTTGATGGCCAGATTCAGGGCTTTTTCTGGATTGGATCACGTAGTAATGTGGTACCACACTGAAACAGTCGACTAAGCCTGGTCACGATCAATATTTTAGTGGATGACGCATGTTAGGTCTGGATTAGGTATGGGATTTGCCCTCATCAGTCTCATACTTTCGCATTCTTCACATACTTCTTGAACAGATCCTGGGTTTTTCTGGTATCGATCACATAGGAGTGTGGTACCACACTGAAACAGTCAAATTAAACCTGGTCTCGAACAATGTTTTAGAGGATAACACATGTTATGTCTAGGTTAGGTCTGGGATTGCACTCATCAGGCTCATACTTTCGCATATTTCTCATACTTGATGGCCAGATCCTGGGCTTTTTCTGGTTTGGATCACGTAGGAATGTGGTACCACACTGAAACAGTCGACTAAACCTGGTTTCGATCAATATTTTAGAGGATAACGCATGTTAAGTCTGAGTTGGGTCTGGGATTTGCTCTCATCAGGCTCATACTTTTGCATATTTCTCGTACTTGTTGGCCAGATCCTGCGCTTTTTCTGGTTTGGATCACGTAGTAATGTGGTACCACACTGAAACAGTCGACTAAACCTGGTCATGATCAATATTTTTGAGGATAATGCATGTTAGGTCTAGGTTAGGTCTGGGATTTGCGCTCATCAGGCTCATACTTTCGCATATTTCTCATACTTGATGGCCAAATCCTGGGCTTTTTCTGGTATGGACCACGTAGTACTGTGGTACCACACTGAAACAGTCGACTAAACCTGGTCTCGATCAATATTTTAGAGCATAACGCATGTTAGGTCTGGATTCGGTCTGGGATTTGCCCTCATCAGGCTCATATTTTCGCATATTTCTCATACTTGATTGCCAGATTCTGGGCTTTTCTTGGTTTGGATCACGTAGTAATGAGGTACCACACTGAAACAGTACATTAAACCTGGTTTCGATCAATATTTTAGAGGATAACGCATGTTAGGTCTATGTTAGGTCTGCGATTTGCTCTCATCAGGCTTATATATTCACATTTTCCGCACACTTGTTGGCCAGATCCCGGGCTTTTTCTCGTTTCGATCACGTGGCAATTTGGTATCATACTGAAACAGTCCATTAAACCTGGTTTCGATCAATATTTTAGAGGATAACACATGTTAAGCCTGAGTTGGGTCTAGGATTTGCCTTCATCAGGCTCATACTTTCGCATATATCTCTTACATGATGGCCAGATTCTGGGCTTTTTCTGGATTGGATCACGCAGTAATGTGGTACCACACTGAAACAGTCGACTAAGCCTGGTTTCGATCAAAATTTTAGAGGATAGTGCATGTTAGGTCTACGACAGGTCTGTGATTTGCACTCATCAGGCTCATACCTTCGCATATTTCTCATACTTGATGGCCAGATTCTGGGCTTTTTTTGGCTTGGATCACGCAGTAATGTGGTACCACACTGGAACTGTCCAATAAACCTGGTTTCGATCAATATTTTAGAGGATAACGCATGTCAGGTCTATGTTAGGTCTGGGATTTGCTCTCATCAGGCTCATACATTCACACTTTCAGCATACTTGTTGGCCAGATCCCGGGCTTTTTCAGGTTTGGATCACGTGGTTATGTGGTATCACACTGAAACAGCCAACTAAACCTGGTCTCCATCAATATTTTAGAGGATAACGCATGTTAGGTCTGGATTAGGTCTGGGATTTTCCCTCATCAGGCTTATACATTCACATTTTCCGCATACTTGTTGGCCAGATCCCGGGCTTTTTCTCGTTTCGATCACGTGGTAATGTGGTATCACACTGAAACAGTCCATTAAACCTGGTTTCGATCAATATTTTAGAGGATAACACAAGTTAAGTCTGAGTTGGGTCTAGGGTTTGCCCTCATCAGGCTCATACTTTCGCATATATCTCTTACTTGATGGCCAGATTCAGGGCTTTTTCTGGATTGGATCACGTAGTAATGTGGTACCACACTGAAACAGTCGACTAAGCCTGGTCACGATCAATATTTTAGTTGATGACGCATGTTAGGTCTGGATTAGGTATGGGATTTGCCCTCATCAGTCTCATACTTTCGCATTATTCACATACTACTAGAACATATCCTGGGTTTTTTCTGGTATCGATCACATAGTAGTGTGGTACCACACTGAAACAGTCAAATTAAACCTGGTCTCGATCAATATTTTAGAGGATAACACATGTTATGTCTAGGTTAGGTCTGGGATTGCACTCATCAGGCTCATACTTTCGCATATTTCTCATACTTGATGGCCAGATCCTGGGCTTTTTCTGGTATGGACCACGTATTAATATGGTACCACACTGAAACAGTCGACTAAACCTGGTTTCGATCAATATTTTAGACGATAACGCATGTTAAGTCTGAGTTGGGTCTAGGATTTGCCCTCATTAGGCTCATACTTTCGCATATATCTCTTACTTGATGGCCAGATTCTGGCCTTTTTCTGGATTGGATCACGTAGTAATGTGGTACCACACCGAAACAGTCGATTAAGCCTGGTCACGATCAATATTTTAGTGGATAATGCATGTTAGGTCTGGATTAGGTATGGGATTTGCCCTCATCAGTCTCATACTTTCGCATTCTTCACATACTTCTTGAACAGATCCTGGGTTTTTTCTGGTATGGATCACATAGTAGTGTGGTACCACACAGAAACAGTCGATTAAAACTTGTTTCGATCGATATTTTAGAGGATAACGCATGTTAAGTCTGAGTTGGGACTAGGATTTGCCCTCATCAGGCTCATACTTTCGCATATATCTCTTACTTGATGGCCAGATTCTGGGCTTTTTTTGGTTTGGATCACGTAGTAATGAGGTACCACACTGAAACAGTCGAATAAACCTGGTTTCGATCAATATTTTAGAGGATAACGCATGTTAAGTCTGAGTTGGGTCTAGGATTTGCCCCCATCAGGCTCATACTTTCGCATATATCTCTTACATGATGGCCAGATTCTGGGCTTTTTCTTGTTTCGATCACGTGGTAATGTGGTATCACACTGAAACAGTCCATTAAACCTGGTTTCGATCAATATTTTAGAGGATAACACAAGTTAAGTCTGAGTTGGGTCTAGGGTTTGCCCTCATCAGGCTCATACTTTCGCATATATCTCTTACTTGATGGCCAGATTCAGGGCTTTTTCTGGATTGGATCACGTAGTAATGTGGTACCACACTGAAACAGTCGACTAAGCCTGGTCACGATCAATATTTTAGAGCATAACGCATGTTAGGTCTGGATTAGGTCTGTGATTTGCACTCATCAGGCTCATACTTTCGCATATTTCTCATAATTGATGGCCAGATTCTGGGCCTTTTTTGGTTTCGATCACGTAGTAATGCGGTACCACGCTGAAACAGACCATTAAACCTGGTTTCGATCAATATTTTAGAGGATAACGCATGTTAGGTCTAGGTTAGGCCTTGGATTTGCCTCATCAGGCTCATACTTTCGCATTCTTCACATACTTGTTGAACAGATTCTGGGTTTTTTCTGGTTTGGATCACGTCGTAATGTGGTACCGCACTGAAACAGTCCATTAAACCTGGTTTCGATCAATATTTCAGAGGATAACGCATGTCAGGTCAATGTTAGGTCTGGGATTTGCTCTCATCAGGCTCATACATTCACACTTTCTGCATACTTGTTGGCCAGATCCCGGGCTTTTTCAGGTTTGGATCACGTGGTTATGTGGTACCACACTGAAACAGTCGACTAAAGCTGGTCTCGATCAGTATTTTAGAGGATAACGCATGTTAGGTCTGGATTAGGTCTGGGATTTTCCCTCATCAGGGTCATACTTTCGCATATTTCTCATACTTGTTGGCCAGATTCTGGTCTTTTTTTGGTTTGGATCACGTAGTAATGTGGTACCACACTGAAACAGTCCATTAAACCTGGTTTCGATCAAAATTTTAGAGGATAATGCATGTTAGGTCTGTGTTAGGTCTGGGATTTGACTTCATCAGGGTCATATTTCCGCAGTTTTAACATACATGTTGACCTCATCGAGGGGTTCTTTCTGGTTTGCTTCACGTAGAAATGTGGTACCACACCGGAACAGTCAATTAAACCTGGTTTCGATGAATATTTTGGAGGATAACGCATGTTAGGTCTAGGTTAGGCCTTGGATTTGCCCCGTCAGGCTCATACCTTCGCATGTTTCTCATACTTGATGGCCAGATCCTGGGCTTTTTCTGGTTTGGATCACTTAGTAATGTGGTACCACACTAAAACAGTCGACTAAACCCGGTTTCGATCAATATTTTAGGGGAAAACGCATGTTAGGTCTGGATTAGGTCTGGGATTTGCCCTCATCAGGCTCATACTTTCGCATTTTCCGCATACTTGTTGGCCAGATACCGGGTTTTTTCTGGTTTGGATCACGTGGTAATGTGGTATCACACTGAAACAGTCCATTAAACCTGGTTTCGATCAATATTTTAGAGGATAACGCATGTTAGGTCTGGATTAGGTCTGGGATTTGCCCTCATCAGGCTCACACTTTCGCATTCTTCACATACCTGTTGAACAGATCCTGGGTTTTTTCTGGTTTGGATCACGTGGTAATATGGTACCACACTGAAACAGTCAATTAAACCTAGTCTGGGTCAACATTTCAAAGGATAACTCATGTTTGGTCTAGGTTAGGTCTGGGATTTGCTCTCTTCAGGCTCATACTTTCGCATATTTGTCATACTTGATGGCCAGATCCTGGCCTTTTTCTGGTTTGGATCACGTACTAATGTGGTACCACACTGAAACAGTCGACTAAACCTAGTCTCGGTCAATATTTTAGAGGATAACGCATGTTAGGTCTAGGTTAGGTCTGGGATTTGCTCTCATCAGGCTCATACTTTCGCATATTTCTCATTCTAGTTGGCCAGATCCTGGGCTTTCACTGGTTTGGTTCAGGTAGTTATGTGGTACCACACTGAAACAGTCGACTAAAGCTGGTCTCGATCAGTATTTTAGAGGATAACGCATGTTAGGTCTGGATTAGGTCTGGATTAGGTCTGGGATTTGCCCCCATCAGTCTCATACTTCCGCATTCTTCACATACCTCTTGAACAGATCCTGGGTTTTTTCTGGTTTGGATCACATAGTAGTGTGGTACCACACTGAAACAGTCGATTAAACATGGTTTTGATCAATATTTTAGAGGATAACTTATGTTAGATCAGAGTTGGGTCTAGGATTTGCCCTCATCAGGCTCATACTTTCGCATATTTCTCTTAGTTGTTTGCCAGATCCTTTGCTTTTACTGGTTTGGATCACACAGTAATGTGGTACCACACTGAAACAGTCGATTAAACCTGGTTTCGATCGATATTTTAGAGGATAACGCATGTTAGGTTTAGGTTATGTCTGGGATTTGCTCTCATCAGGCTCATACTTTCGCATATTTCTCATACTTGATGGCCAGATTCTGGGCCTTTTTTGGTTTCGATCACGTAGTAATGCGGTACCACACTGAAACAGTCGATTAAACCTGGTTTCGATCAATATTTTAGAGGATAACGCAGGTTAGGTCTATGTTAGGTCCGGGATTTGCCCCCATCAGGCTCACACTTTCGCATTCTTCACATACCTGTTGAACAGATCCTGGGATTTTTCTGCATTGGATCACGTAGTAATGTGGGACCCCACTGAAACAGTCGATTAAACCTGGTCTCGATCAATATTTTAGAGGATAACGTATGTTAGGTCTATGTTAGGTCTGGGATTTGCTCTCATCAGGCTCATACTTTCGCATATAACTCTTACTTGATGGCCACATTCTGGGCTTTTTCTGGATTGGATCACGTAGAAATGTGGTACCACACTGAAACAGTCGACTAAACCTGGTCTCGATCAATATTTTAGAGCATAACGCATGTTAGGTCTGGATTAGGTCTGGGATTTGCCCTCATCAGGCCCATACTTTCGCATATTTCTCATACTTGACTGCCAGATTCTTGGCTTTTTTTGGTTTGGATCACGTACTAATGAGGTACCACACTGAAACAGTCCATTAAACCTGGTTTCGATCAATATTTTAGAGGATAACGCATGTTAGGTCTATGTTAGGTCAGGGATTTGCTCTCATCAGGCTCATACTTTCGCATATTTCTCATACTTGTTTGCCAGATCCTGGGCTTTTGCTGGTTTGGATCACGTAGTAATGTGGGACCACACTGAAACAGTCGGTTAAACCTGGTCTCGATCAATATTTTAGAGGATAACGTATGTTAGGTCTAGGTTCGGCCTTGGATTTGCCCCCATTAGACTCATACTTTCGCATTCTTCACATACTTGTTGAACAGATCCTGGGATTTTTCTGCTTTGGATCACGTAGTAATGTGGCACCACACTGAAAGAGACAATTAAACCTGGTTCCGATCAATATTTTTGAGGATAACGTATGCTAGGTCTACGTTAGGTGTGGGATTTGCTCGCATCAGGCTTATACTTTCGCATATTTCTCATACTTGATGGCCAGATTCTGGGCTTTTTCTGGTTTGGATCATATAGTAATCTGGTACCACCCAGAAACAGTCGATGAAACCAGGTTTCGATCAATATTTTAGATGATAGCGCATGTTAGGGCTAGGTTAGGCCTGGGATTTGCCCCCATGAGACTCATACTTTCGCATTCTTCACATACGTGTCGAAAAGATCCTGGGATCTTTCTGCTTCGGATCACGTAGTAATGTGGTGCCACACTGAAAGAGACGATTAAACCTGGTTCCGATCAATATTTTTGAGGATAACGCATGCTAGGTCTACGTTAGGTGTGGGATTTGCTCGCATCAGGCTCATACTTTCGCATATTTCTCATACTTGATGGCCAGATCCTGGCCTTTTTCTGGTTTGGATCACGTAGTGAGGTGGTACCACACTGAAACAGTCGACTAAGCCTGGTCACGATCAATATTTTAGTGGAAGACGCATGTTAGGTCTGGGTTAGGTCTGGGATTTTCCTTCATCAGGGTCATACTTTCGCATATTTCTCATACTTGTTGGCCAGATTCTGGTCTTTTTTTGGTTTGGATCACGTAGTAATGTGGTACCACACTGAAACAGTCCATTAAACCTGGTTTCGATCAAAATTTTAGAGGATAATGCATGTTAGGTCTATGTTAGGTCTGTGATTTGCATTCATCAGGCTCATACTTTCGCATATTTCTCATGCTTGTTGGCCAGATCCTGGGCTTTCACTGGTTTGGATCACGTATTTATGTGGTACCACACTGAAACAGTCAAATTAAACCTGGTCTCGATACATATTTTAGAGGATAACGCATGTCAGGTCAATGTTAGGTCTGGGATTTGCTCTCATCAGGCTCATACAGTCACACTTTCCGCATACTTGTTGGCCAGATCCCGGGCTTTTTCAGGTTTGGATCACGTGGTTATGTGGTATCACACTGAAACAGTCGACTAAACCTGGTCGCGATCAATATTTTAGAGGATAACGCATGTTAGGTCTGGATTAGGTCTGGGATTTTCCCTCGCATATTTCTCATACTTGTTGGCCAGATTCGGGTCTTTTTTTGGTTTGGATCACGTAGTAATGTGGTACCACACTGAAACAGTCCATTAAACCTGGTTTCGATCAAAATTTTAGAGGATAATGCATGTTAGTTCTGTGTTAGGTCTGGGATTTGACTTCATCAGGGTCATATTTCCGCAGATTTAACATACATGTTGACCTGATCGAGGGGTTCTTTCTGGTTTGGATCACGTAGAAATGTGGTACCACACTGAAACAGTCAATTAAACCTGGTTTCGATGAATATTTTGGAGGATAACGCATGTTAGGTCTAGGTTAGGCCTTGGATTTGCCCCATCAGGCTCATACTTTCGCATGTTTCTCATACTGGATGGCCAGATTCTGGGCTTTTTTTGGTTTTGATCACGCAGTAATGTGGTACCACACTGAAACAGCCGATTAAACCTGGTTTCGATCGATATTTTAGAGGATAACGCATGTTAGGTCTAGGTTAGGTCTGGGATTTGCACTCATCAGGCTCATACTTTCGCATATTTCTCATACTTGATGGCCAGATTCTGGGCCTTTTTTGGTTTCGATCACGTAGTAATGCGGTACCACGCTGAAACAGACCACTAAACCTGGTTTCGATCAATATTTTAGAGGATACCGCATGTTAGGTCTATGTTAGGTCCTGAATTTGCCCTCATCAGGCTCACACTTTCGCATTCTTCACATACCTGTTGAACAGATCCTGGGTTTTTTCTGGTTTGGATCACGTGGTAATGTGGTACCACACTGAAACAGTCGAGTAAACCTAGTCTCGGTCAATATTTTAGAGGATAACGCATGTTAGGTCTAGGTTAGGTCTGGGATTTGCTCTCATCAGGCTCATACTTTCGCATATTTCTCATTCTCGTTGGCCAGATCCTGGGCTTTCTCTGATTTGGATCAGGTAGTTATGTGGTACCACACTGAAACAGTCAAATTAAACCTGGTCTCGATCAATATTTTCGAGGATAACACATGTTAGGTCTAGGTTATTTCTGGGATTTGCACTCATCAGGCTCATACTTTCTCATATTTCTCATACTTGATGGCCAGATCCCGGGTTTTTTCTGGTTTGGATCACGTAGTTATATGGTACCACACTGAAACTTTTGATTAAACCTGACCGCGATCAATATTTTAGAGGATATCGCATGTTAGGTCTAGGTTAGGTCTGGGATTTGCCCTCATGAGGCTCTTACTTTCGCATATTTCTCATACTTGTTGGCCAGATCCTTGGCGTTTTCTGGATTGGATCACGTAGTAATGTGGTACCACACTAAAACAGTAGCTTAATCCAGGTCTCGATCTATATTTTAGAGGATAACGCATGTTAGGTCTAGGTTAGGTCTGGGATTTGCTCTCATCAGGCTCATACTTTCGCATATTTCTCATACTTGATGGCCAGATTCTGGGCTTTTTCTGGTTTGGATCACGTAGTAATGTGGTACCACACTGAAACAGTCGACTAAACCTGGTCTCGATCAGTATTTTAGAGGATAACGCATGTTAGGTCTGGATTAGGTCTGGATTAGGTCTGGGATTTGCCCCCATCAGTCTCATACTTCCACATTCTTCACATACCTATTGAACAGATCCTGGCCTTTTTCTGGTTTGGATCACGTAGTAACGTGGTACCACACTAAAACAGTAGCTTAATCCAGGTCTCGATCTATATTTTAGAGGATAACGCATGTTAGGTCTAGGTTAGGTATGGGATTTGCCCTCATCGGCCTCATACTTTCGCATATTTCTCATACTTGTTGGCCAGATTCTGGTCTTTTTTTGGTTTGCATCACGTAGTAATGTGGTACCACACTGAAACAGTCCATTAAACCTGGTTTCGATCAAAATTTTAGAGGATAATGCATGTTAGGTCTATGTTAGGTCTGTGATTTGCATTCATCAGGCTCATACTTTCGCAAATTTCTCATGCTTGTTGGCCAGATCCTGGGCTTTCACTGGTTTGGATCACGTATTTATGTGGTACCACACTGAAACAGTCAAATTAAACCTGGTCTCGATCAATATTTTAGAGGATAACGCATGTCAGGTCAATGTTAGGTCTGGGATTTGCTCTCATCAGGCTCATACAGTCACACTTTCCGCATACTTGTTGGCCAGATCCCGGGCTTTTTCAGGTTTGGATCACGTGGTTATGTGGTATCACACTGAAGCAGTCGACTAAACCTGGTCTCGATCAATATTTTAGAGGATAACGCATGTTAGGTCTGGATTAGGTCTGGGATTTTCCCTCGCATATTTCTCATACTTGTTGGCCAGATTCTGGTCTTTTTTTGGTTTGGATCACGTAGTAATGTGGTACCAAACTGAAACAGTCCATTAAACCTGGTTTCGATCAAAATTTTAGAGGATAATGCATGTTAGGTCTGTGTTAGGTCTGGGATTTGACTTCATCAGGGTCATATTTCCGCAGTTTTAACGTACATGTTGACCTGATCGAGGGGTTCCTTCTGGTTTGGATCACATAGAAATGTGGTACCACACTGAAACAGTCAATTAAACCTGGTTTCGATGAATATTTTGGAGGATAACGCATGTTAGGTCTAGGTTAGGCCTTGGATTTGCCCCATCAGGCTCACACTTTCGCATTCTTCACATACCTGTTGAACAGATCCTGGGTTTTTTCTGGTTTGGATCACGTGGTAATGTGGTACCACACTGAAACAGTCAATTAAACTTAGTCTGGGTCAACATTTCAAAGGATAACTCATGTTTGGTCTAGGTTCGGTCTGGGATTTGCTCTCATCAGGCTCATACTTTCGCATATTTCTCATACTTGATGGCCAGATCCTGGGCTTTTTCTGGTATGGACCATGTAGTAATGTGGTACCACACTGAAACTGTCGACTAAACCTGGTCTCGATCAATATTTTAGTGCATAACGCATGTTAGGTCTGGATTAGGTCTGGGATTTGCCCTCATCAGGCCCATACTTTCGCATATTTCTCATTCTGGTTGGCCAGATCCTGGGCTTTTACTAATTTGGATCAGGTAGTTATGTGGTACCACACTGAAACAGTCAAATTAAACCTGGTCTCGATCAATATTTTAGAGGATAACACATGTTAGGTCTAGGTTATTTCTGGGATTTGCACTCATCAGGCTCACACTTTCGCACTCTTCACATACCTGTTGAACAGATCCTGGGTTTTTTCTGGTTTGGATCACGTGGTAATGTGGTACCACACTGAAACAGTCAATTAAACCTAGTCTGGGTCCACATTTCAAAGGATAACTCATGTTTGGTCTAGGTTAGGTCTGGGATTTGCTCTCATCAGGCTCATACCTTCGCATATTTCTCATACTTGATGGCCAGATCCCGGGTTTTTTCGGGTTTGGATCACGTAGTTATATGGTACCACACTGAAACTTTTGATTAAACCTGACCGCGATCAATATTTTAGAGGATATCGCATGTTAGGTCTAGGTTAGGTCTGGGATCTGCCCTCATGAGGCTCTTACTTTCGCATATTTCTCTTACTTGTTAGCCAGATCCTTTGCTCTTTCTGGTTTGGATCACATAGAAATGTGGTACCACACTGAAACAGTCGACTAAACCTAGTCTCGGTCAATATTTTAGAGGATAACGCATGTTAGGTCTAGGTTAGGTCTGGGATTTGCTCTCTTCAGGCTCATACTTTCGCATATTTGTCATACTTGATGGCCAGATCCTGGCCTTTTTCTGGTTTGGATCACGTACTAATGTGGTACCACACTGAAACAGTCGACTAAACCTAGTCTCGGTCAATATTTTAGAGGATAACGCATGTTAGGTCTAGGTTAGGTCTGGGATTTGCTCTCATCAGGCTCATACTTTCGCATATTTCTCATTCTCGTTGGCCAGATCCTGGGCTTTCACTGGTTTGGTTCAGGTAGTTATGTGGTACCACACTGAAACAGTCGACTAAAGCTGGTCTCGATCAGTATTTTAGAGGATAACGCATGTTAGGTCTGGATTAGGTCCGGGATTTGACCTCATCAGGGTCATACTTTCGCATACTTCTCATACTTGTTGGCCTGATCCTGGGCTTTTTCTGGTTTGGATCACGTAGTAATGTGGTACCAGACTGAAACAGTCGACTAAACCTGGTCACGATCAGTATTTTAGAGGATAACGCATGTTAGGTCTGGATTAGGTCTGGATTAGGTCTGGGATTTGCCCTCATCAGTCTCATACTTCCGCATTCTTCACATACTTCTTGATCAGATCCTGGGTTTTTTCTGGTTTGGATCACATAGTAGTGTGGTACCTCCCTGAAACAGTCGATTAAACATGGTTTTGATCAATATTTTAGAGGATAACTCTTGTTAGGTCAGAGTTGGGTCTAGGATTTGCCCTCATCAGTCTCCTACTTCCGCATTCTTCACATACTTCTTGATCAGATCCTGGGTTTTTTCTGGTTTGGATCACATAGTAGTGTGGTACCTCACTGAAACAGTCGATGAAACCTGGTCTCGATCAATATTTTAGAGGATAACGCAAGTGAGGTCTGGAATAGGTCTGGGATTTGCCCTCATGAGGCTCATACTTTCGCATTTTTCACATACATGATGAACAGATCCAGGGTTTTTTCTGGTTTGGATCACGTAGTTATATGGTACCACACTGAAACTTTTGATTAAACCTGTCCGCGATCAATATCTTAGAGGATATCGCATGTTAGGTCAGAGTTGGGTCTAGGATTTGCCCTCATCAGGCTCATACTTTCGCATATTTCTCTTACTTGTTAGCCAGATCCTTTGCTCTTTCTGGTTTGGATCACATAGAAATGTGGTACCACACTGAAACAGACAATTAAACCTGGTTTCGATCAATATTTTAGAAGATAACGCATGTTAGGTGTAGGTTAGGTCTGGGATTTGCTCTCATCAGGCTCATACTTTCGCATATTTCTCATACTTGATGGCCAGATCCTGGGCTTTTGCTGGTTTGGATCACGTAGTAATGTGGTACCACACTGAAACAGTCGACTAAAGCTGGTCTTGATCAGTATTTTAGAGGATAACGCATGTTAGGTCTGGATTAGGTCTGGATTAGGTCTGGGATTTGCCCTCATCAGTCTCATACTTCCGCATTCTTCACATACCTCTTGAACAGATCCTGGGTTTTTTCTGGTTTAGATCACATAGTAGTGTGGTGCCACACTGAAACAGTCAATTAAACATGGTTTTGATCAATATTTTAGAGGATAACTCATGTTAGCTCTGGATTAGGTCTGGGATTTGCCCTCATCAGGCCCATACTTTCGCATATTTCTCATACTTGACTGCCAGATTCTTGGCTTTTTTTGGTTTGGATCACGTACTAATGAGGTACGACACCGAAACAGTCCATTAAACCTGGTTTCGATCAATATTTTAGAGGATAACCCATGTTAGGTCTATGTTAGGTCAGGGATTTGCTCTCATCAGGCTCATACTTTCGCATATTTCTCATACTTGTTTGCCAGATCCTGGGCTTTCACTGATTTGGATCACGTACTAATGAGGTACCACACTGAAACAGTCCATTAAACCTGGTTTCGATCAATATTTTAGTGCATAACGCATGTTAGGTCTGGATTAGGTCTGGGATTTGCCCTCATCAGGCCCATACTTTCGCATATTTCTCATTCTCGTTGGCCAGATCCTGGGCTTTCACTGATTTGGATCACGTAGTAATGTGGGACCACACTGAAACAGTCGATTAAACCTGGTCTCGATCAATATTTTAGAGGATAACGTATGTTAGGTCTATGTTAGGTCTGGGATTTGCTCTCATCAGGCTCATACTTTCGCATATAACTCTTACTTGATGGCCACATTCTGGGCTTTTTCTGGATTGGATCACGTAGAAATGTGGTACCACACTGAAACAGTCGACTAAACCTGGTCTCGATCAATATTTTAGAGCATAACGCATGTTAGGTCTGGATTAGGTCTGGGATTTGCCCTCATCAGGCCCATACTTTCGCATATTTCTCATACTTGACTGCCAGATTCTTGGCTTTTTTTGGTTTGGATCACGTACTAATGAGGTACCACACTGAAACAGTCCATTAAACCTGGTTTCGATCAATATTTTAGAGGATAACGCATGTTAGGTCTATGTTAGGTCAGGGATTTGCTCTCATCAGGCTCATACTTTCGCATATTTCTTATACTTGTTTGCCAGATCCTGGGCTTTTGCTGGTTTGGATCACGTAGTAATGTGGGACCACACTGAAACAGTCGGTTAAACCTGGTCTCGATCAATATTTTAGAGGATAACGTATGTTAGGTCTAGGTTCGGCCTTGGATTTGCCCCCATTAGACTCATACTTTCGCATTCTTCACATACTTGTTGAACAGATCCTGGGATTTTTCTGCTTTGGATCACGTAGTAATGTGGCACCACACTGAAAGAGACAATTAAACCTGGTTCCGATCAATATTTTTGAGGATAACGTATGCTAGGTCTACGTTAGGTGTGGGATTTGCTCGCATCAGGCTTATACTTTCGCATATTTCTCATACTTGATGGCCAGATTCTGGGCTTTTTCTGGTTTGGATCATATAGTAATCTGGTACCACCCAGAAACAGTCGATGAAACCAGGTTTCGATCAATATTTTAGATGATAGCGCATGTTAGGGCTAGGTTAGGCCTGGGATTTGCCCCCATGAGACTCATACTTTCGCATTCTTCACATACGTGTCGAAAAGATCCTGGGATCTTTCTGCTTCGGATCACGTAGTAATGTGGTGCCACACTGAAAGAGACGATTAAACCTGGTTCCGATCAATATTTTTGAGGATAACGCATGCTAGGTCTACGTTAGGTGTGGGATTTGCTCGCATCAGGCTCATACTTTCGCATATTTCTCATACTTGATGGCCAGATCCTGGCCTTTTTCTGGTTTGGATCACGTAGTGAGGTGGTACCACACTGAAACAGTCGACTAAGCCTGGTCACGATCAATATTTTAGTGGAAGACGCATGTTAGGTCTGGGTTAGGTCTGGGATTTTCCTTCATCAGGGTCATACTTTCGCATATTTCTCATACTTGTTGGCCAGATTCTGGTCTTTTTTTGGTTTGGATCACGTAGTAATGTGGTACCACACTGAAACAGTCCATTAAACCTGGTTTCGATCAAAATTTTAGAGGATAATGCATGTTAGGTCTATGTTAGGTCTGTGATTTGCATTCATCAGGCTCATACTTTCGCATATTTCTCATGCTTGTTGGCCAGATCCTGGGCTTTCACTGGTTTGGATCACGTATTTATGTGGTACCACACTGAAACAGTCAAATTAAACCTGGTCTCGATCAATATTTTAGAGGATAACGCATGTCAGGTCAATGTTAGGTCTGGGATTTGCTCTCATCAGGCTCATACAGTCACACTTTCCGCATACTTGTTGGCCAGATCCCGGGCTTTTTCAGGTTTGGATCACGTGGTTATGTGGTATCACACTGAAACAGTCGACTAAACCTGGTCGCGATCAATATTTTAGAGGATAACGCATGTTAGGTCTGGATTAGGTCTGGGATTTTCCCTCGCATATTTCTCATACTTGTTGGCCAGATTCGGGTCTTTTTTTGGTTTGGATCACGTAGTAATGTGGTACCACACTGAAACAGTCCATTAAACCTGGTTTCGATCAAAATTTTAGAGGATAATGCATGTTAGTTCTGTGTTAGGTCTGGGATTTGACTTCATCAGGGTCATATTTCCGCAGATTTAACATACATGTTGACCTGATCGAGGGGTTCTTTCTGGTTTGGATCACGTAGAAATGTGGTACCACACTGAAACAGTCAATTAAACCTGGTTTCGATGAATATTTTGGAGGATAACGCATGTTAGGTCTAGGTTAGGCCTTGGATTTGCCCCATCAGGCTCATACTTTCGCATGTTTCTCATACTGGATGGCCAGATTCTGGGCTTTTTTTGGTTTTGATCACGCAGTAATGTGGTACCACACTGAAACAGCCGATTAAACCTGGTTTCGATCGATATTTTAGAGGATAACGCATGTTAGGTCTAGGTTAGGTCTGGGATTTGCACTCATCAGGCTCATACTTTCGCATATTTCTCATACTTGATGGCCAGATTCTGGGCCTTTTTTGGTTTCGATCACGTAGTAATGCGGTACCACGCTGAAACAGACCACTAAACCTGGTTTCGATCAATATTTTAGAGGATACCGCATGTTAGGTCTATGTTAGGTCCTGAATTTGCCCTCATCAGGCTCACACTTTCGCATTCTTCACATACCTGTTGAACAGATCCTGGGTTTTTTCTGGTTTGGATCACGTGGTAATGTGGTACCACACTGAAACAGTCGAGTAAACCTAGTCTCGGTCAATATTTTAGAGGATAACGCATGTTAGGTCTAGGTTAGGTCTGGGATTTGCTCTCATCAGGCTCATACTTTCGCATATTTCTCATTCTCGTTGGCCAGATCCTGGGCTTTCTCTGATTTGGATCAGGTAGTTATGTGGTACCACACTGAAACAGTCAAATTAAACCTGGTGTCGATCAATATTTTCGAGGATAACACATGTTAGGTCTAGGTTATTTCTGGGATTTGCACTCATCAGGCTCATACTTTCTCATATTTCTCATACTTGATGGCCAGATCCCGGGTTTTTTCTGGTTTGGATCACGTAGTTATATGGTACCACACTGAAACTTTTGATTAAACCTGACCGCGATCAATATTTTAGAGGATATCGCATGTTAGGTCTAGGTTAGGTCTGGGATTTGCCCTCATGAGGCTCTTACTTTCGCATATTTCTCATACTTGTTGGCCAGATCCTTGGCGTTTTCTGGATTGGATCACGTAGTAATGTGGTACCACACTAAAACAGTAGCTTAATCCAGGTCTCGATCTATATTTTAGAGGATAACGCATGTTAGGTCTAGGTTAGGTCTGGGATTTGCTCTCATCAGGCTCATACTTTCGCATATTTCTCATACTTGATGGCCAGATTCTGGGCTTTTTCTGGTTTGGATCACGTAGTAATGTGGTACCACACTGAAACAGTCGACTAAACCTGGTCTCGATCAGTATTTTAGAGGATAACGCATGTTAGGTCTGGATTAGGTCTGGATTAGGTCTGGGATTTGCCCCCATCAGTCTCATACTTCCACATTCTTCACATACCTATTGAACAGATCCTGGCCTTTTTCTGGTTTGGATCACGTAGTAACGTGGTACCACACTGAAACAGTCGACTAAGCCTGGTCACGATCAATATTTTAGTGGATGACGCTTGTTAGGTCTGGATTAGGTATGGGATTTGCCCTCATCGGCCTCATACTTTCGCATATTTCTCATACTTGTTGGCCAGATTCTGGTCTTTTTTTGGTTTGGATCACGTAGTAATGTGGTACCACACTGAAACAGTCCATTAAACCTGGTTTCGATCAAAATTTTAGAGGATAATGCATGTTAGGTCTATGTTAGGTCTGTGATTTGCATTCATCAGGCTCATACTTTCGCAAATTTCTCATGCTTGTTGGCCAGATCCTGGGCTTTCACTGGTTTGGATCACGTATTTATGTGGTACCACACTGAAACAGTCAAATTAAACCTGGTCTCGATCAATATTTTAGAGGATAACGCATGTCAGGTCAATGTTAGGTCTGGGATTTGCTCTCATCAGGCTCATACAGTCACACTTTCCGCATACTTGTTGGCCAGATCCCGGGCTTTTTCAGGTTTGGATCACGTGGTTATGTGGTATCACACTGAAGCAGTCGACTAAACCTGGTCTCGATCAATATTTTAGAGGATAACGCATGTTAGGTCTGGATTAGGTCTGGGATTTTCCCTCGCATATTTCTCATACTTGTTGGCCAGATTCTGGTCTTTTTTTGGTTTGGATCACGTAGTAATGTGGTACCAAACTGAAACAGTCCATTAAACCTGGTTTCGATCAAAATTTTAGAGGATAATGCATGTTAGGTCTGTGTTAGGTCTGGGATTTGACTTCATCAGGGTCATATTTCCGCAGTTTTAACGTACATGTTGACCTGATCGAGGGGTTCCTTCTGGTTTGGATCACATAGAAATGTGGTACCACACTGAAACAGTCAATTAAACCTGGTTTCGATGAATATTTTGGAGGATAACGCATGTTAGGTCTAGGTTAGGCCTTGGATTTGCCCCATCAGGCTCATACTTTCGCATGTTTGTCATACTGGATGGCCAGATTCTGGGCTTTTTTTGGTTTTGATCACCCCGTAATGTGGTACCACACTGAAACAGCCGACTAAACCTGGTTTCGATCGATATTTTAGAGGATAACGCATGTTAGGTCTAGGTTAGGTCTGGGATTTGCACTCATCAGGCACATACTTTCGCATATTTCTCATACTTGATGGCCAGATTCTGGGCCTTTTTTGGTTTCGATCACGTAGTAATGCGGTACCACGATGAAACAGACCATTAAACCTGGTTTCGATCAATATTTTAGAGGATTCCGCATGTTAGGTCTATGTTAGGTCCTGGATTTGCCCTCATCAGGCTCACACTTTCGCATTCTTCACATACCTGTTGAACAGATCCTGGGTTTTTTCTGGTTTGGATCACGTGGTAATGTGGTACCACACTGAAACAGTCAATTAAACTTAGTCTGGGTCAACATTTCAAAGGATAACTCATGTTTGGTCTAGGTTCGGTCTGGGATTTGCTCTCATCAGGCTCATACTTTCGCATATTTCTCATACTTGATGGCCAGATCCTGGGCTTTTTCTGGTATGGACCATGTAGTAATGTGGTACCACACTGAAACTGTCGACTAAACCTGGTCTCGATCAATATTTTAGTGCATAACGCATGTTAGGTCTGGATTAGGTCTGGGATTTGCCCTCATCAGGCCCATACTTTCGCATATTTCTCATTCTGGTTGGCCAGATCCTGGGCTTTTACTAATTTGGATCAGGTAGTTATGTGGTACCACACTGAAACAGTCAAATTAAACCTGGTCTCGATCAATATTTTAGAGGATAACACATGTTAGGTCTAGGTTATTTCTGGGATTTGCACTCATCAGGCTCACACTTTCGCACTCTTCACATACCTGTTGAACAGATCCTGGGTTTTTTCTGGTTTGGATCACGTGGTAATGTGGTACCACACTGAAACAGTCAATTAAACCTAGTCTGGGTCCACATTTCAAAGGATAACTCATGTTTGGTCTAGGTTAGGTCTGGGATTTGCTCTCATCAGGCTCATACCTTCGCATATTTCTCATACTTGATGGCCAGATCCCGGGTTTTTTCGGGTTTGGATCACGTAGTTATATGGTACCACACTGAAACTTTTGATTAAACCTGACCGCGATCAATATTTTAGAGGATATCGCATGTTAGGTCTAGGTTAGGTCTGGGATCTGCCCTCATGAGGCTCTTACTTTCGCATATTTCTCTTACTTGTTAGCCAGATCCTTTGCTCTTTCTGGTTTGGATCACATAGAAATGTGGTACCACACTGAAACAGTCGACTAAACCTAGTCTCGGTCAATATTTTAGAGGATAACGCATGTTAGGTCTAGGTTAGGTCTGGGATTTGCTCTCTTCAGGCTCATACTTTCGCATATTTGTCATACTTGATGGCCAGATCCTGGCCTTTTTCTGGTTTGGATCACGTACTAATGTGGTACCACACTGAAACAGTCGACTAAACCTAGTCTCGGTCAATATTTTAGAGGATAACGCATGTTAGGTCTAGGTTAGGTCTGGGATTTGCTCTCATCAGGCTCATACTTTCGCATATTTCTCATTCTCGTTGGCCAGATCCTGGGCTTTCACTGGTTTGGTTCAGGTAGTTATGTGGTACCACACTGAAACAGTCGACTAAAGCTGGTCTCGATCAGTATTTTAGAGGATAACGCATGTTAGGTCTGGATTAGGTCCGGGATTTGACCTCATCAGGGTCATACTTTCGCATACTTCTCATACTTGTTGGCCTGATCCTGGGCTTTTTCTGGTTTGGATCACGTAGTAATGTGGTACCAGACTGAAACAGTTGACTAAACCTGGTCACGATCAGTATTTTAGAGGATAACGCATGTTAGGTCTGGATTAGGTCTGGGATTTGCCCTCATCAGTCTCATACTTCCGCATTCTTCACATACTTCTTGATCAGATCCTGGGTTTTTTCTGGTTTGGATCACATAGTAGTGTGGTACCTCCCTGAAACAGTCGATTAAACATGGTTTTGATCAATATTTTAGAGGATAACTCTTGTTAGGTCAGAGTTGGGTCTAGGATTTGCCCTCATCAGTCTCCTACTTCCGCATTCTTCACATACTTCTTGATCAGATCCTGGGTTTTTTCTGGTTTGGATCACATAGTAGTGTGGTACCTCACTGAAACAGTCGATGAAACCTGGTCTCGATCAATATTTTAGAGGATAACGCAAGTGAGGTCTGGAATAGGTCTGGGATTTGCCCTCATGAGGCTCATACTTTCGCATTTTTCACATACATGATGAACAGATCCAGGGTTTTTTCTGGTTTGGATCACGTAGTTATATGGTACCACACTGAAACTTTTGATTAAACCTGTCCGCGATCAATATCTTAGAGGATATCGCATGTTAGGTCAGAGTTGGGTCTAGGATTTGCCCTCATCAGGCTCATACTTTCGCATATTTCTCTTACTTGTTAGCCAGATCCTTTGCTCTTTCTGGTTTGGATCACATAGAAATGTGGTACCACACTGAAACAGACAATTAAACCTGGTTTCGATCAATATTTTAGAAGATAACGCATGTTAGGTGTAGGTTAGGTCTGGGATTTGCTCTCATCAGGCTCATACTTTCGCATATTTCTCATACTTGATGGCCAGATCCTGGGCTTTTGCTGGTTTGGATCACGTAGTAATGTGGTACCACACTGAAACAGTCGACTAAAGCTGGTCTTGATCAGTATTTTAGAGGATAACGCATGTTAGGTCTGGATTAGGTCTGGATTAGGTCTGGGATTTGCCCTCATCAGTCTCATACTTCCGCATTCTTCACATACCTCTTGAACAGATCCTGGGTTTTTTCTGGTTTAGATCACATAGTAGTGTGGTGCCACACTGAAACAGTCAATTAAACATGGTTTTGATCAATATTTTAGAGGATAACTCATGTTAGCTCTGGATTAGGTCTGGGATTTGCCCTCATCAGGCCCATACTTTCGCATATTTCTCATACTTGACTGCCAGATTCTTGGCTTTTTTTGGTTTGGATCACGTACTAATGAGGTACGACACCGAAACAGTCCATTAAACCTGGTTTCGATCAATATTTTAGAGGATAACCCATGTTAGGTCTATGTTAGGTCAGGGATTTGCTCTCATCAGGCTCATACTTTCGCATATTTCTCATACTTGTTTGCCAGATCCTGGGCTTTCACTGATTTGGATCACGTACTAATGAGGTACCACACTGAAACAGTCCATTAAACCTGGTTTCGATCAATATTTTAGTGCATAACGCATGTTAGGTCTGGATTAGGTCTGGGATTTGCCCTCATCAGGCCCATACTTTCGCATATTTCTCATTCTCGTTGGCCAGATCCTGGGCTTTCACTGATTTGGATCACGTAGTAATGTGGGACCACACTGAAACAGTCGATTAAACCTGGTCTCGATCAATATTTTAGAGGATAACGTATGTTAGGTCTATGTTAGGTCTGGGATTTGCTCTCATCAGGCTCATACTTTCGCATATAACTCTTACTTGATGGCCACATTCTGGGCTTTTTCTGGATTGGATCACGTAGAAATGTGGTACCACACTGAAACAGTCGACTAAACCTGGTCTCGATCAATATTTTAGAGCATAACGCATGTTAGGTCTGGATTAGGTCTGGGATTTGCCCTCATCAGGCCCATACTTTCGCATATTTCTCATACTTGACTGCCAGATTCTTGGCTTTTTTTGGTTTGGATCACGTACTAATGAGGTACCACACTGAAACAGTCCATTAAACCTGGTTTCGATCAATATTTTAGAGGATAACGCATGTTAGGTCTATGTTAGGTCAGGGATTTGCTCTCATCTGGCTCATACTTTCGCATATTTCTCATACTTGTTTGCCAGATCCTGGGCTTTTGCTGGTTTGGATCACGTAGTAATGTGGGACCACACTGAAACAGTCGATTAAACCTGGTCTCGATCAATATTTTAGAGGATAACGTATGTTAGGTCTAGGTTCGGACTGGGATTTGCCCCCATTAGACTCATACTTTCGCATTCTTCACATACTTGTTGAACAGATCCTGGGATTTTTCTGCTTTGGATCACGTAGTAATGTGGCACCACACTGAAAGAGACAATTAAACCTGGTTCCGATCAATATTTTTGAGGATAACGCATGCTAGGTCTACGTTAGGTGTGGGATTTGCTCGCATCAGGCTTATACTTTCGCATATTTCTCATACTTGATGGCCAGATTCTGGGCTTTTTCTGGTTTGGATCATATAGTAATCTGGTACCACCCAGAAACAGTCGATGAAACCAGGTTTCGATCAATATTTTAGATGATAGCGCATGTTAGGGCTAGGTTAGGCCTGGGATTTGCCCCCATCAGACTCATACTTTCGCATTCTTCACATACTTGTCGAAAAGATCCTGGGATCTTTCTGCTTCGGATCACGTAGTAATGTGGTGCCACACTGAAAGAGACGATTAAACCTGGTTCCGATCAATATTTTTGAGGATAACGCATGCTAGGTCTACGTTAGGTGTGGGATTTGCTCGCATCAGGCTCATACCTTCGCATATTTCTCATACTTGATGGCCAGATCCTGGCCTTTTTCTGGTTTGGATCACGTAGTGAGGTGGTACCACACTGAAACAGTCGACTAAGCCTGGTCACGATCAATATTTTAGTGGAAGACGCATGTTAGGTCTGGGTTAGGTCTGGGATTTTCCTTCATCAGGGTCATACTTTCGCATATTTCTCATACTTGTTGGCCAGATTCTGGTCTTTTTTTGGTTTGGATCACGTAGTAATGTGGTACCACACTGAAACAGTCCATTAAACCTGGTTTCGATCAAAATTTTAGAGGATAACGCATGTTAGGTCTATGTTAGGTCTGGGATTTGCTCTCATCAGGCTTATACATTCACATTTTCCGCATACTTTTTGGCCAGATCCCGGGCTTTTTCTCGTTTCGATTACGTGGTAATGTGGTATCATGCTGAAACAGTCCATTAAACCTGGTTTCGATCAATATCGTAGAGGATAACACAAGTTAAGTCTGAGTTGGGTCTAGGATTTGCCCTCATCAGGCTCATACTTTCGCATATGACTCTTACTTGATGGCCAGATTCTGGGCTTTTTCTGGATTGGATCACGTAGAAATGTGGTACCACACTGAAACAGTCGACTAAACCTGGTCACGATCAATATTTTAGAGGATAATGCATGTTAGGTCTAGGTTAGGTCTGGGATTTGCACTCATCAGGCTCATACTTTCTCATATTTCTCATACTTGATGGCCAGATCCTGGCCTTTTTCTGGTTTGGATCACGTAGTAATGTGGTACCACACTGAAACAGTCGATTAAACCTGTTCTCGATCGATATTTTAGAGGATAACGCATGTTAGGTCTAGGTTAGGTCTGGGATTTGCTCTCATGAGGCTCACACTTTCTCATATTTCTCATACTCGATGGCCAGATTCTGGGTTTTTTCTGGTTTTGATCGCGTAGTAGTGTGGTACCACACTGAAACAGTCGCCTAAAGCTGGTCTCGATCAGTATTTTCGAGGATAACGCATGTTAGGTCTGGATTAGGTCTGGATTAGGTCTGGGATTTGCCCTCATCAGTCTCATACTTCCGTATTCTTCAGATACTTCTTGAACAGATTCTGGGTTTTTTCTTGTTTGGATCACATAGTAGTGTGGTACCACACTGAAACAGTCGATTAAACATGGTTTCGATCAATACTTTAGAGGATAACGCATGTTAGGCCTGGATTAGGTCTGGATTAGGTCTGGGATTTGCCCTCTTCAGTCTCATACTTTCGCAATCTTCACAAACTTCTTGAACAGAACCTGGGTTTGTTCTGGTTTGGGTCACATAGTAATGTGGTACCATCCAGAAACAGTCGACTAAACCTGGTCACGATCAATATTTTAGAGGATAACGCATGTTAGGTCAAGGTTAGGTCTGGGATTTGCTCTCATCAGGCTCATACTTTCGCATATTTCTCATACTTGATGGCCAGATCCCGGGTTTTTTCTGGTTTGGATCACGTAGTTATATGGTACCACACTGAAACTTTTGATTAAACCTGACCGCGAACAATATTTTAGAGGATATCGCATGTTAGGTCTAGGTTAGGTCTGGGATTTGCCCTCATGAGGCTCTTACTTTCGCATATTTCTCATACTTGTTGGCCAGATCCTTGGCGTTTTCTGGATTGCATCACGTAGTAATGTGGTACCACACTAAAACAGTAGCTTAATCCAGGTCTCGATCTATATTTTAGAGGATAACGCATGTTAGGTCTAGGTTAGGCCTGGGATTTGCTCTCATCAGGCTCATACTTTCGCATATTTCTCATACTTGATGGCCAGATTCCGGGCTTTTTCTGGTTTGGATCACGTAGTAATGTGATACCACACTGAAACAGTCGACTAAACCTGGTCTCGATCAGTATTTTAGAGGATAACGCATGTTAGGTCTGGATTAGCTCTGGGATTTGACCTCATCAGGGTCATACTTTCGCATACTTCTCATACTTGTTGGCCTGATCCTGGGCTTTTTCTGGTTTGGATCACGTAGTAATGTGGTACCAGACTGAAACAGTCGACTAAACATGGTCACGATCAGTATGTTAGAGGATAACGCATGTTAGGTCTGGATTAGGTCTGGATTAGGTCTGGGATTTGCCCCCATCAGTCTCATACTTCCGCATTCTTCACATACTTCTTGATCAGATCCTGGGCTTTCACTGGTTTGGATCACGTATTTATGTGGTACCACACTGAAACAGTCAAATTAAACCTGGTCTCGATCAATATTTTAGAGGATAGCGCATGTCAGGTCAATGTTAGGTCTGGGATTTGCTCTCATCAGGCTCATACAGTCACACTTTCCGCATACTTGTTGGCCAGATCCCGGGCTTTTTCAGGTTTGGATCACGTGGTTATGTGGTATCACACTGAAGCAGTCGACTAAACCTGGTCTCGATCAATATTTTAGAGGATAACGCATGTTAGGTCTGGATTAGGTCTGGGATTTTCCCTCGCATATTTCTCATTCTTGTTGGCCAGATTCTGGTCTTTTTTTGGTTTGGCTCACGTAGTAATGTGGTACCAAACTGAAACAGTCCATTAAACCTGGTTTCGATCAAAATTTTAGAGGATAATGCATGTTAGGTCTGTGTTAGGTCTGGGATTTGACTTTATCAGGGTCATATTTCCGCAGTTTTAACATACATGTTGACCTGATCGAGGGGTTCTTTCTGGTTTGGATCATGTAGAAATGTGGTACCACACTGAAACAGTCAATAAAACCTGGTTTCGATGAATATTTTGGAGGATAACGCATGTTAGGTCTAGGTTAGGCCTTGGATTTGCCCCATCAGGCTCATACTTTCGCATGTTTCTCATACTGGATGGCCAGATTCTGGGCTTTTTTTGGTTTTGATCACGCCGTAATGTGGTACCACACTGAAACAGCCGACTAAACCTGGTTTCGATCGATATTTTAGAGGATAACGCATGTTAGGTCTAGGTTAGGTCTGGGATTTGCACTCATCAGGCTCATACTTTCGCATATTTCTCATACTTGATGGCCAGATTCTGGGCCTTTTTTGGTTTCGATCACGTAGTAATGCGGTACCACGATGAAACAGACCATTAAACCTGGTTTCGATCAATATTTTAGAGGATTCCGCATGTTAGGTCTATGTTAGGTCCTGGATTTGCCCTCATCAGGCTCACACTTTCGCATTCTTCACATACCTGTTGAACAGATCCTGGGTTTTTTCTGGTTTGGATCACGTGGTAATGTGGTACCACACTGAAACAGTCAATTAAACTTAGTCTGGGTCATCATTTCAAAGGATAACTCATGTTTGGTCTAGGTTCGGTCTGGGATTTGCTCTCATCAGGCTCATACTTTCGCATATTTCTCATACTTGATGGCCAGATCCTGGGCTTTTTCTGGTATGGACCATGTAGTAATGTGGTACCACACTGAAACTGTCGACTAAACCTGGTCTCGGTCAATATTTTAGAGGATAACGCATGTTAGGTCAAGGTTAGGTCTGGGATTTGCTCTCATCAGGCTCATACTTTCGCATATTTCTCATTCTCGTTGGCCAGATCCTGGGCTTTCACTGGTTTGGTTCAGGTAGTTATGTGGTACCACACTGAAACAGTCGACTAAAGCTGGTCTCGATCAGTATTTTAGAGGATAACGCATGTTAGGTCTGGATTAGGTCTGGATTAGGTCTGGGATTTGCCCCCATCAGTCTCATACTTCCGCATTCTTCACATACCTCTTGAACAGATCCTGGGTTTTTTCTGGTTTGGATCACATAGTAGTGTGGTACCACACTGAAACAGTCGATTAAACATGGTTTTGATCAATATTTTAGAGGATAACTTATGTTAGGTCAGAGTTGGGTCTAGGATTTGCCCTCATCAGGCTCATACTTTCGCATATTTCTCTTAGTTGTTTGCCAGATCCTTTGCTTTTACTGGTTTGGATCACACAGTAATGTGGTACCACACAGAAACAGTCGATTAAACCTGTTCTCGATCGATATTTTAGAGAATAACGCAGGTTAGGTCTATGTTAGGTCCGGGATTTGCCCCCATCAGGCTCACACTTTCGCATTCTTCACATGCCTGTTGAACAGATCCTGGGATTTTTCTGCATTGGATCACGTAGTAATGTGGGACCACACTGAAACAGTCGATTAAACCTGGTCTCGATCAATATTTTAGAGGATAACGTATGTTAGGTCTATGTTAGGTCTGGGATTTGCTCTCATCAGGCTCATACTTTCGCATATAACTCTTACTTGATGGCCACATTCTGGGCTTTTTCTGGATTGGATCACGTAGAAATGTGGTACCACACTGAAACAGTCGACTAAACCTGGTCTCGATCAATATTTTAGAGCATAACGCATGTTAAGTCTGGATTAGGTCTGGGATTTGCCCTCATCAGGCCCATACTTTCGTATATTTCTCATACTTGACTGCCAGATTCTTGGCTTTTTTTGGTTTGGATCACGTACTAATGAGGTACCACACTGAAACAGTCCATTAAACCTGGTTTCGATCAATATTTTAGAGGATAACGCATGTTAGGTCTATGTTAGGTCAGGGATTTGCTCTCATCAGGCTCATACTTTCGCATATTTCTCATACTTGTTTGCCAGATCCTGGGCTTTTGCTGGTTTGGATCACGTAGTAATGTGGGACCACACTGAAACAGTCGATTAAACCTGGTCTCGATCAATATTTTAGAGGATAACGTATGTTAGGTCTAGGTTCGGCCTTGGATTTGCCCCCATTAGACTCATACTTTCGCAATCTTCACATACTTGTTGAACAGATCCTGGGATTTTTCTGCTTTGGATCACGTAGTAATGTGGCACCACACTGAAAGAGACAATTAAACCTGGTTCCGATCAATATTTTTGAGGATAACGCATGCTAGGTCTACGTTAGGTGTGGGATTTGCTCGCATCAGGCTTATACTTTCGCATATTTCTCATACTTGATGGCCAGATTCTGGGCTTTTTCTGGTTTGGATCATATAGTAATCTGGTACCACCCAGAAACAGTCGATGAAACCAGGTTTCGATCAATATTTTAGATGATAGCGCATGTTAGGGCTAGGTTAGGCCTGGGATTTGCCCCCATCAGACTCATACTTTCGCATTCTTCACATACTTGTCGAAAAGATCCTGGGATCTTTCTGCTTCGGATCACGTAGTAATGTGGTGCCACACTGAAAGAGACGATTAAACCTGGTTCCGATCAATATTTTTGAGGATAACGCATGCTAGGTCTACGTTAGGTGTGGGATTTGCTCGCATCAGGCTCATACTTTCGCATATTTCTCATACTTGATGGCCAGATCCTGGCCTTTTTCTGGTTTGGATCACGTAGTGAGGTGGTACCACACTGAAACAGTCGACTAAGCCTGGTCACGATCAATATTTTAGTGGAAGACGCATGTTAGGTCTGGGTTAGGTCTGGGATTTTCCGTCATCAGGGTCATACTTTCGTATATTTCTCATACTTGACTGCCAGATTCTTGGCTTTTTTTGGTTTGGATCACGTACTAATGAGGTACCACACTGAAACAGTCCATTAAACCTGGTTTCGATCAATATTTTAGAGGATAATGCATGTTAGGTCTATGTTAGGTCCTGGATTTGCCCTCATCAGGCTCATACTTTCGCATATTTCTCATTCTCGTTGGCCAGATCCTGGGCTTTCACTGATTTGGATCAGGTAGTTGTGTGGTACCACACTGAAACAGTCAAATTAAACCTGGTCTCGATCAATATTTTAGAGGATAACACATGTTAGGTCTAGGTTATTTCTGGGATTTGCACTCATCAGGCTCGTACTTTCTCATATTTCTCATACTTGATGGCCAGATCCCGGGTTTTTTCTGGTTTGGATCACGTAGATATATGGTACCACACTGAAACTTTTGATTAAACCAGACCGCGAACAATATTTTAGAGGATATCGCATGTTAGGTCTAGGTTAGGTCTGGGATTTGCCCTCATGAGGCTCTTACTTTCGCATATTTCTCATACTTGTTGGCCAGATCCTTGGCGTTTTCTGGATTGCATCACGTAGTAACGTGGTACCACACTAAAACAGTAGCTTAATCCAGGTCTCGATCTATATTTTAGAGGATAACGCATGTTAGGTCTAGGTTAGGCCTGGGATTTGCTCTCATCAGGCTCATACTTTCGCATATTTCTCATACTTGATGGCCAGATTCTGGGCTTTTTCTGGTTTGGATCACGTAGTAATGTGGTACCACACTGAAACAGTCGACTAAACCTGGTCTCGATCAGTATTTTAGAGGATAACGCATGTTAGGTCTGGATTAGCTCTGGGATTTGACCTCATCAGGGTCATACTTTCGCATACTTCTCATACTTGTTGGCCTGATCCTGGGCTTTTTCTGGTTTGGATCACGTAGTAATGTGGTACCAGACTGAAACAGTCGACTAAACATGGTCACGATCAGTATGTTAGAGGATAACGCATGTTAGGTCTGGATTAGGTCTGGATTAGGTCTGGGATTTGCCCTCATCAGTCTCATACTTCCGCATTCTTCACATACTTCTTGATCAGATCCTGGGTTTTTTCTGGTTTGGATCACATAGTAGTGTGGTACCTCACTGAAACAGTCGATTAAACATGGTTTTGATCAATATTTTAGAGGATAACTCATGTTAGGTCAGAGTTGGGTCTAGGATTTGCCCTCATCAGCCTCATACTTTCGCATATTTCTCTTACTTGTTAGCCAGATCCTTTGCTCTTTCTGGTTTGGATCACATAGAAATGTGGTACCACACTGAAACAGTCAATTAAACCTGGTTTCGATCAATATTTTAGAGGATAACGCATGTTAGGTCTAGGTTAGGTCTGGGATTTGCTCTCATCAGGCTCATACTTTCGCATATTTCTCATACTTGATGGCCAGATTCTGGGCTTTTTCTGGTTTGGATCACGTAGTAATGTGGTACCACACTGAAACAGTCGACTAAAGCTGGTCTCGATCAGTATTTTAGAGGATAACGCATGTTAGGTCTGGATTAGGTCTGGGATCTGCCCCCATCAGTCTCATACTTCCACATTCTTCACATACCTATTGAACAGATCCTGGCCCTTTTCTGGTTTGGATCACGTAGTAACGTGGTACCACACTGAAACAGTCGACTAAGCCTGGTCACGATCAATATTTTAGTGGATGACGCTTGTTAGGTCTGGATTAGGTATGGGATTTGCCCTCATCGGCCTCATACTTTCGCATATTTCTCATACTTGTTGGCCAGATTCTGGTCTTTTTTTGGTTTGGATCACGTAGTAATGTGGTACCACACTGAAACAGTCCATTAAACCTGGTTTCGATCAAAATTTTAGAGGATAATGCATGTTAGGTCTATGTGAGGTGTGTGATTTGCATTCATCAGGCTCATACTTTCGCATATTTCTCATGCTTGTTGGCCAGATCCTGGGCTTTCACTGGTTTGGATCACGTATTTATGTGGTACCACACTGAAACAGTCAAATTAAACCTGGTCTCGATCAATATTTTAGAGGATAGCGCATGTCAGGTCAATGTTAGGTCTGGGATTTGCTCTCATCAGGCTCATACAGTCACACTTTCCGCATACTTGTTGGCCAGATCCCGGGCTTTTTCAGGTTTGGATCACGTGGTTATGTGGTATCACACTGAAGCAGTCGACTAAACCTGGTCTCGATCAATATTTTAGAGGATAACGCATGTTAGGTCTGGATTAGGTCTGGGATTTTCCCTCGCATATTTCTCATACTTGTTGGCCAGATTCTGGTCTTTTTTTGGTTTGGATCACGTAGTAATGTGGTACCAAACTGAAACAGTCCATTAAACCTGGTTTCGATCAAAATTTTAGAGGATAATGCATGTTAGGTCTGTGTTAGGTCTGGGATTTGACTTTATCAGGGTCATATTTCCGC
Source organism: Colletes latitarsis (assembly GCF_051014445.1). NCBI lineage: Eukaryota > Metazoa > Arthropoda > Insecta > Hymenoptera > Colletidae > Colletes > Colletes latitarsis. The sequence goes on from NC_135137.1 coordinate 8,854,338, forward strand.
AGTTTTAACATACATGTTGACCTGATCGAAGGGTTCTTTCTGGTTTGGATCACGTAGAAATGTGGTACCACACTGAAACAGTCAATAAAACCTGGTTTCGATGAATATTTTGGAGGATAACGCATGTTAGGTCTAGGTTAGGCCTTGGATTTGCCCCATCCGGCTCATACTTTCGCATGTTTCTCATACTGGATGGCCAGATTCTGGGATTTTTTTGGTTTTGATCACGCCGTAATGCGGTACCACGATGAAACAGACCATTAAACCTGGTTTCGATCAATATTTTAGAGGATTCCGCATGTTAGGTCTATGTTAGGTCCTGGATTTGCCCTCATCAGGCTCACACTTTCGCATTCTTCACATACCTGTTGAACAGATCCTGGGTTTTTTCTGGTTTGGATCACGTGGTAATGTGGTACCACGATGAAACAGACCATTAAACCTGGTTTCGATCAATATTTTAGAGGATTCCGCATGTTAGGTCTATGTTAGGTCCTGGATTTGCCCTCATCAGGCTCACACTTTCGCATTCTTCACATACCTGTTGAACAGATCCTGGGTTTTTTCTGGTTTGGATCACGTGGTAATGTGGTACCACACTGAAACAGTCAATTAAACTTAGTCTGGGTCAACATTTCAAAGGATAACTCATGTTTGGTCTAGGTTCGGTCTGGGATTTGCTCTCATCAGGCTCATACTTTCGCCTATTTCTCATACTTGATGGCCAGATCCTGGGCTTTTTCTGGTATGGACCATGTAGTAATGTGGTACCACACTGAAACTGTCGACTAAACCTGGTCTCGATCAATATTTTAGTGCATAACGCATGTTAGGTCTGGATTAGGTCTGGGATTTGCCCTCATCAGGCCCACACTTTCGCATATTTCTCATTCTCGTTGGCCAGATCCTGGGCTTTCACTGATTTGGATCAGGTAGTTATGTGGTACCACACTGAAACAGTCAAATTAAACCTGGTCTCGATCAATATTTTAGAGGATAACACATGTTAGGTCTAGGTTATTTCTGGGATTTGCACTCATCAGGCTCACACTTTCGCACTCTTCACATACCTGTTGAACAGATCCTGGGTTTTTTCTGGTTTGGATCACATAGAAATGTGGTACCACACTGAAACAGTCGACTAAACCTGGTCTCGATCAGTATTTTAGAGGCTAACGCATGTTAGGTCTGGATTAGGTCCGGGATTTGACCTCATCAGGGTCATACTTTCGCATACTTCTCATACTTGTTGGCCTGATCCTGGGCTTTTTCTGGTTTGGATCACGTAGTAATGTGGTGCCAGACTGAAACAGTCGACTAAAGCTGGTCTCGATCAGTATTTTAGAGGATAACGCATGTTAGGTCTGGATTAGGTCTGGATTAGGTCTGGGATTTGCCCTCATCAGTCTCATACTTCCGCATTCTTCACATACCTCTTGAACAGATCCTGGGTTTTTTCTGGTTTAGATCACATAGTAGTGTGGTGCCACACTGAAACAGTCAATTAAACATGGTTTTGATCAATATTTTAGAGGATAACTCATGTTAGGTCAGAGTTGGGTCTAGGATTTGCCCTCATCAGGCTCATACTTTCGCATATTTCTCTTAGTTGTTAGCCAGATCCTTTGCTCTTTCTGGTTTGGATCACATAGAAATGTGGTACCACACTGAAACAGTCAATTAATCCTGGTTTCGATCAATATTTTTGAGGATAACGCATGTTAGGTCTAGGTGAGGCCTTGAATTTGCCCACATCAGACTCATAATTTCGCATTCTTCACATACTTGTTGAACAGATCCTGGGATTTTTCTGCTTTGGATCACGTAGTAATGTGGTACCACACTGAAAAAGACGATTAAACCTGGTTCCGATCAATATTTTTGAGGATAACGCATGCTAGGTCTACGTTAGGTGGGGGATTTGCTCGCATCAGGCTCATACCTTCGCTTATTTCTCATACTTGATGGCCAGATTCTGGGCTTGTTCTGGTTGGGATCACACAGTAATGTGGTTCCACACTGAAACAGTCCATTAAACCTAGTTTCGATCGATATTTTAGAGGATATCGCATGTTAGGTCTAGGTTAAGCCTGGGATTTGCCCTCTTCAGTCTCATACTTCCACATTCTTCACATACCTATTGAACAGATCCTGGGTTTTTTCTGGTTTAGATCACATAGTAGTGTGGTGCCACACTGAAACAGTCAATTAAACATGGTTTTGATCAATATTTTAGAGGATAACTCTTGTTAGGTCAGAGTTGGTTCTAGGATTTGCCCTCATCAGTCTCATACTTCCGCATTCTTCACATACTTCTTGATCAGATCCTGGGTTTTTTCTGGTTTGGATCACATAGTAGTGTGGTGCCTCACTGAAACAGTCGATGAAACCTGGTCTCGATCAATATTTTAGAGGATAACGCAAGTGAGGTCTGGATTAGGTATGGGATTTGCCCTCATCAGTCTCATACTTCCGCATTCTTCACTAACTTCTTGAACAGATCCTGGGTTTGTTCTGGTTTGGATCACGTAGTTATATGGTACCACACTGAAACTTTTGATTAAACCTGACCGCGATCAGTATCTTAGAGGATATCGCATGTTAGGTCAGAGTTGGGTCTAGGATTTGCCCACATCAGGCTCATACTTTCGCATATTTCTCTTACTTGTTAGCCAGATCCTTTGCTCTTTCTGGTTTGGATCACATAGAAATGTGGTACCACACTGAAACAGTCAATTAAACCTGGTTTCGAACAATATTTTAGAAGATAACGCATGTTAGGTGTAGGTTAGGTCTGGGATTTGCTCTCATCAGGCTCATACCTTCGCATATTTCTCATACCTATTGAACAGATCCTGGGTTTTTTCTGGTTTAGATCACATAGTAGTGTGGTGCCACACTGAAACAGTCAATTAAACATGGTTTTGATCAATATTTTAGAGGATAACTCTTGTTAGGTCAGAGTTGGGTCTGGGATTTGCCCTCATCAGTCTCATACTTCCGCATTCTTCACATACTTCTTGATCAGATCCTGGGTTTGTTCTGGTTTGGATCACATAGTAATGTGGTACCACCCAGAAACAGTCGACTAAACGTAGTCACGATCAATATTTTAGAGGATATCGCATCTTAGCTCTAGGTTAAGCCTGGGATTTGCCCTCTTCAGTCTCATACTTCCACATTCTTCACATACCTATTGAACAGATCCTGGCCTTTTTCTGGTTTGGATCGCGTAGTAATGTGGTACCACACTGAAACAGTCGACTAAGCCTGGTCACGATCAATATTTTAGTGGATGACGCATGTTAGGTCTGGATTAGGTATGGGATTTGCCCTCATCGGCCTCATACTTTCGCATATTTCTCATACTTGTTGGCCATATTCTGGTCTTTTTTTGGTTTGGATCACGTAGTAATGTGGTACCACACTGAAACAGTCCATTAAACCTGGTTTCGATCAAAATTTTAGAGGATAATGCATGTTAGGTCTATGTTAGGTCTGTGATTTGCATTCATCAGGCTCATACTTTCGCATATTTCTCATGCTTGTTGGCCAGATCCCGGGCTTTTTCAGGTTTGGATCACGTGGTTATGTGGTATCACACTGAAACAGTCGACTAAACCTGGTCTCGATCAATATTTTAGAGGATAACGCATGTTAGGTCTGGATTAGGTCTGGGATTTTCCCTCGCATATTTCTCATACTTGTTGGCCAGATTCTGGTCTTTTTTTGGTTTGGATCACGTAGTAATGTGGTACCAAACTGAAACAGTCCATTAAACCTGGTTTCGATCAAAATTTTAGAGGATAATGCATGTTAGGTCTGTGTTAGGTCTGGGATTTGACTTCATCAGGGTCATATTTCCGCAGTTTTAACATACATGTTGACCTGATCGAGGGGTTCTTTCTGGTTTGGATCACGTAGAAATGTGGTACCACACTGAAACAGTCAATTAAACCTGGTTTCGATGAAGATTTTGGAGGATAACGCATGTTAGGTCTAGGTTAGGCCTTGGATTTGCCCCATCAGGCTCATACTTTCGCATGTTTCTCATACTGGATGGCCAGATTCTGGGCTTTTTTTGGTTTTGATCACGCAGTAATGTGGTACCACACTGAAACAGCCGATTAAACCTGGTTTCGATCGATATTTTAGAGGATAACGCATGTTAGGTCTAGGTTAGGTCTGGGATTTGCACTCATCAGGCTCATACTTTCGCATATTTCTCATACTTGATGGCCAGATTCTGGGCCTTTTTTGGTTTCGATCACGTAGTAATGCGGTACCACGATGAAACAGACCATTAAACCTGGTTTCGATCAATATTTTAGAGGATACCGCATGCAAGGACTATGTTAGGTCCTGGATTTGCCCTCATCAGGCTCACACTTTCGCATTCTTCACATACCTGTTGAACAGATCCTGGGTTTTTTCTGGTTTGGATCACGTGGTAATGTGGTACCACACTGAAACAGTCAAGTAAACCTAGTCTGGGGCAACATTTCAAAGGATAACTCATGTTTGGTCTAGGTTAGGTCTGGGATTTGCTCTCATCAGGCTCATACTTTCGCATATTTCTCATACTTGATGGCCAGATCCAGGCCTTTTTCTGGTTTGGATCACGTACTAATGTGTTACCACACTGAAACAGTCGAGTAAACCTAGTCTCGGTCAATATTTTAGAGGATAACGCATGTTAGGTCTAGGTTAGGTCTGGGATTTGCTCTCATCAGGCTCATACTTTCGCATATTTCTCATTCTCGTTGGCCAGATCCTGGGCTTTCACTGATTTGGATCAGGTAGTTATGTGGTACCACACTGAAACAGTCACATTAAACCTGGTCTCGATCAATATTTTAGAGGATAACACATGTTAGGTCTAGGTTATTTCTGGGATTTGCACTCATCAGGCTCACACTTTCGCATTCTTCACATACCTGTTGAACAGATCCTGGGTTTTTTCTGGTTTGGATCACGTGGTAATGTGGTACCACACTGAAACAGTCAATTAAACCTAGTCTGGGTCAACATTTCAAAGGATAACTCATGTTTGGTCTAGGTTAGGTCTGGGATTTGCTCTCATCAGGCTCATACTTTCGCATATTTCTCATACTTGATGGCCAGATCCAGGCCTTTTTCTGGTTTGGATCACGTACTAATGTGGTACCACACTGAAACAGTCGAGTAAACCTAGTCTCGGTCAATACTTTAGAGGATAACGCATGTTAGGTCTGGATTAGGTCTGGGATTTGCCCTCTTCAGTCTCATACTTTCGCAATCTTCACAAACTTCTTGAGCAGAACCTGGGTTTGTTCTGGTTTGGGTCACATAGTAATGTGGTACCATCCAGAAACAGTCGACTAAACCTGGTCACGATCAATATTTTAGAGGATAACGCATGTTAGGTCTAGGTTAGGTCTGGGATTTGCTCTCATCAGGCTCATACTTTCGCATATTTCTCATACTTGATGGCCAGATCCCGGGTTTTTTCTGGTCTGGATCACGTAGTTATATGGTACCACACTGAAACTTTTGATTAAACCTGACCGCGATCAATATTTTAGAGGATATCGCATGTTAGGTCTAGGTTAGGTCTGGGATTTGCCCTCATGAGGCTCTTACTTTCGCATATTTCTCATACTTGTTGGCCAGATCCTTGGCGTTTTCTGGATTGGATCACGTAGTAATGTGGTACCACACTAAAACAGTAGCTTAATCCTGGTCTCGATCTATATTTTAGAGGATAACGCACGTTAGGTCTAGGTTAGGCCTGGGATTTGCTCTCATCAGGCTCATACTTTCGCATATTTCTCATACTTGATGGCCAGATTCTGGGCTTTTTCTGGTTTGGATCACGTAGTAATGTGGTACCGCACTGAAACAGTCGACTAAACCTGGTCTCGATCAGTATTTTAGAGGATAACGCATGTTAGGTCTGGATTAGGTCTGGGATTTGACCTCATCAGGGTCATACTTTCGCATACTTCTCATACTTGTTGGCCTGATCCTGGGCTTTCTCTGATTTGGATCACGTAGTAATGTGGTACCAGACTGAAACAGTCGACTAAACCTGGTCACGATCAGTATGTTAGAGGATAACGCATGTTAGGTCTGTATTAGGTCTGGATTAGGTCTGGGATTTGCCCCCATCAGTCTCATACTTCCACATTCTTCACATACCTCTTGAACAGATCCTGGGTTTTTTCTGGTTTGTATCACATAGCAGTGTGGTACCACACTGAAACAGTCGATTAAACATGGTTTTGATCAATATCTTAGAGGATAACGCATGTTAGGTCTGGATTAGGTCTGGATTAGGACTGGATTAGGTCTGGGATTTGCCCTCTTCAGTCTCATACTTTCGCAATCTTCACAAACTTCTTTAACAGATCCTGGGTTTGTTCTGGTTTGGGTCACATAGTAATGTGGTACCATCCAGAAACAGTCGACTAAACCTGGTCACGATCAATATTTTAGAGGATAACGCATGTTAGGTCTAGGTTAGGTCTGGGATTTGCTCTCATCAGACTCATAATTTTGCATTCTTCACATACTTTTTGAACAGATCCCATGTTTTTTCTGGTTTGGATCACGTAGAAATGTGGTACCACACTGAAGCAGTCGATTAAACATGGTTTCGATCAATATTTTAGAGGATAACGCATGTTAGGTCTAGGTTAGGCCTTGAATTTGCCCTCATCAGACTCATAATTTCGCATTCTTCACATACGTGTTGAACAGATCCCATGTCTTTTCTGGTTTGGATCACGTAGAAATGTGGTACCACACTGAAACAGTCGACTAAACCTGGTCACGATCAATATTTTAGAGGATAGCGCATGTTAGGTCTATGTTAGGTCTGGGATTTGCTCTCATCACGCTCATACTTTCGCATATTTCTCATACTTGATGGCCAGATTCTGGGCTTTTTCTGGTGTGGATCACGTAGTAATGTGGTACCACACTGAAACAGTCGACTAAACCTGGTCTCGATCAGTATTTTAGAGGATAACGCATGTTAGGTCTGGATTAGGTCTGGATTAGGTCTGGGATTTGCCCTCATCATTCTCATACTTCCGCATTCTTCACATACTTCTTGATCAGATCCTGGGTTTTTTCTGGTTTGGATCACATAGTAGTGTGGTACCTCACTGAAACAGTCGATTAAACATGGTTTTGATCAATATTTTAGAGGATAACTCATGTTAGGTCAGAGTTGGGTCTAGGATTTGCCCTCATCAGGCTCATACTTTCGCATATTTCTCTTACTTGTTAGCCAGATCCTTTGCTCTTTCTGGTTTGGATCACATTGAAATATGGGACCACACTGAAACAGTCAATTAAGCCTGGTTTCGATCAATATTTTAGAGGATAACGCATGTTAGGTCTAGGTGAGGCCTTCAATTTGCCCTCATCAGACTCATAATTTCGCATTCTTCACATACTTGTTGAACAGATCCCATGTTTTTTCTGGTTTGGATCACGTAGAAATGTGGTACCACACTGAAACAGTCAATTAAACCTGGTTTCGACCAATATTTTAGAGGATAACCCATGTTAGGTCTAGGTTAGGCCTTGAATTTGCCCTCATCAGACTCATAATTTCGCATTCTTCACATACTTCTTGAACAGATCCTGGGTTTGTTCTGGTTTGGATCACATAGTAATGTGGTACCACCCAGAAACAGTCGATTAAACCAGGTTTCGATCAATATTTTAGATGATAACGCATGTTAGGACTAGGTTAGGCCTGGGATTTGCCCTCACCAGGCTCATTCTATCGCATTCTTCACATACTTGTTGAACAGATCCTGGGTTTTTCTGGTTTGGATCACATAGTAGTGTGGTACCACACTGAAACAGTCAATTAAACCTGGTTCGATCAATATTTCAGAGGATAACGCATGTAAGGCCTAGGTTAGGCCTTGAATTTGCCCTCATCTGACTCACAATTTCGCATTCTGCACATTCTTGTTGAACAGATCCCATGTTTTTTCTGGTTTGGATCACGTAGAAATGTGGTACCACACTGAAACAGTAAATTAAACCTGGTTTCGATCAATATTTTAGAGGATAACCCATGTTAGGTCTAGGTTAGGCCTTGAATTTGCCCTCATCAGACTCATAATTTCGCATTCTTCACATACTTCTTGAACAGATCCTGGGTTTGTTCTGGTTTGGATCACATAGTAATGTGGTACCACCCAGAAACAGTCGATTAAACCAGGTTTCGATCAATATTTTAGATGATAACGCATGTTAGGACTAGGTTAGGCCTGGGATTTGCCCTCACCAGGCTCATTCTATCGCATTCTTCACATACTTGTTGAACAGATCCTGGGATTTGTCTGCTTTGGATCACGTAGTAATGTGGTACCACACTGAAAGAGACGATTAAACCTGGTTCCGATCAGTATTTTAGAGGATAACGCATGTTAGGTCTGGATTAGGTCTGGATTAGGTCTGGGATTTGCCCGCATCAGTCTCATACTTCCGCATTCTTCACATACTTCTTGAGCAGGTCCTGGGTTTTTTCTGGTTTGGATTACATAGTAGTGTGGTACCACACTGAAACAGTCAATTAAACCTGGTTCGATCAATATTTCAGAGGATAACGCATGTTAGGTCTAGGTTAGGCCTTGAATTTGCCCTCATCAGACTCATAATTTCGCATTCTTCACATACTTCTTGAACAGATCCTGGGATTTTTCTGCTTTGGATCACGTAGTAATGTGGTACCACACTGAAAGAGACGATTAAACCTGGTTCCGATCAATATTTTTGAGGATAACGCATGCTAGGTCTACGTTAGGTGTGGGATTTGCTCGCATCAGGCTCATACCTTCGCTTATTTCTCATACTTGATGGCCAGATTCTGGGCTTTTTCTGGTTGGGATCGCACAGTAATGTGGTTCCACACTGAAACAGTCCATTAAACCTGGTTTCGATCGATATTTTAGAGGATATCGCATGTTAGCTCTAGGTTAAGCCTGGGATTTGCCCTCATGAGGGTCATACTTTCACATTTTTCGCATACTTGTTGGCCAGATCGCGGGCATTTTCAGGTTTGGATCACGTGGTAATGTGGTATCACACTGAACCAGTCCAATAACCCTGGTCTCGATCAATATTTTAGAGGATAACTCATGTTAGGTCAGAGTTGGGTCTAGGATTTGCCCTCATCAGGCCCATACTTTCGCATATTTCTCTTACTTGTTAGCCAGATCCTTTGCTCTTTCTGGTTTGCATCACATAGAAATGTGGTACCACACTGAAACAGTCAATTAAACCTGGTTTCGATCAATATTTTAGAGGATAACGCATGTTAGGTCTGGATTAGGTCTGGATTAGGTCTGGGATTTGCCCTCATCAGTCCCATACTTTCGCATTCTTCACATACTTGTTGAACAGATCCTGGGATTTTTCTGCTTTGGATCACGTAGTAATGTGGTACCACACTGAAAGGGACGATTAAACCTGGTTCCGATCAATATTTTTGAGGATAACGCGTGCTAGGTCTACGTTAGGTGTGGGATTTGCTCGCATCAGGCTCATACCTTCGCTTATTTCTCATACTTGATGGCCTGATTCTGGGCTTTTTCTGATTGGGATCACACAGTAATGTGGTTCCACACTGAAACAGTCCATTAAACCTGGTTTCGATCGATATTTTAGAGGATATCGCATCTTAGCTCTAGGTTAAGCCTGGGATTTGCCCTCATCAGGGTCATACTTTCACATTTTTCGCATACTTGTTGGCCAGATCTCGGGCATTTTCAGGTTTGGATCACGTGGTAATGTGGTATCACACTGAACCAGTCCATTAACCCTGGTCTCGATCAATATTTTAGAGGATAACTCATGTTAGGTCAGAGTTGGGTCTAGGATTTGACCTCATCAGTCTCATACTTCCGCATTCTTCACATACTTCTTGATCAGATCCTGGGTTTTTTCTGGTTTGGATCACATAGTAGTGTGGTACCTCACTGAAACAGTCGATGAAACCTGGTCTCGATCAATACTTTAGAGGATAACGCAAGTGAGGTCTGGAATACGTCTGGGATTTGCCCTCATGAGGCTCATACTTTCGCATTTTTCACATACATGTTGAACAGATCCAGGGTTTTTTCTGGTTTGGATCACGTAGTTATATGGTACCACACTGAAACTATTGATTAAACCTGACCGCGATCAATATCTTAGAGGATATCGCATGTTAGGTCAGAATTGGGTCTAGGATTTGCCCTCATCAGGCTCATACATTCGCATATTTCTCTTACTTGTTAGCCAGATCCTTTGCTCTTTCTGGTTTGGATCACAGAGAAATGTGGTACCACACTGAAACAGTCAATTAAACCTGGTTTCGATCAATATTTTAGAAGATAACGCATGTTAGGTGTAGGTTAGGTCTGGGATTTGGTCTCATCAGGCTCATACTTTCGCATATTTCTCATACTTGATGGCCAGATTCTGGGCTTTTGCTGGTTTGGATCACGTAGTAATGTGGTACCACACTGAAACAGTCGACTAAAGCTGGTCTCGATCAGTATTTTAGAGGATAACGCATGTTAGGTCTGGATTAGGTCTGGATTAGGTCTGGGATTTGCCCTCAACAGTCTCATACTTCCGTATTCTTCAGATACTTCTTGAACAGATCCTGGGTTTTTTCTGGTTTGGATCACATAGTAGTGTGGTATCTCACTGGAACAGTCGATTAAACATGGTTTTGATCAATATTTTAGAGGATAACTCATGTTAGGTCAGAGTTGGGTCTAGGATTTGCCCTCATCAGGCTCATACTTTCGCATATTTCTCATACTTGATGGCCAGATCCTTTGCTCTTTCTGGTTTGGATCACATAGAAATGTGGTACCACACTGAAACAGTCATTTAAACCTGGTTTCGATCAATATTTAAGAGGATAACGCATGTTAGGTCTAGGTGAGGCCTTGAATTTGCCCTCATCAGACTCATAATTTCGCATTCTTCACATACTTGTTGAACAGATCCTGGGATTTTTGTGCTTTGGATCACGTAGTAATGTGGTACCACACTGAAAAAGACGATTAAACCTGGTTCCGATCAATATTTTTGAGGATAACGCAAGCTAGGTCTACGTTAGGTGGGGGATTTGCTGGCATCAGGCTCATACCTTCGCTTATTTCTCATACTTGATGGCCAGATTCTGGGCTTGTTCTGGTTGGGATCACACAGTAATGTGGTTCCACACTGAAACAGTCCATTAAACCTGGTTTCGATCGATATTTTAGAGGATATCGTATGTTAGGTCTAGGTTAAGCCTGGGATTTGCCCTCATCAGGGTCATACTTTCACATTTTTCGCATACTTGTTGGCCAGATCTCGGGCATTTTCAGGTTTGGATCACGTGGTAATGTGGTATCACACTGAAACAGTCCATTAACCCTGGTCTCGATCAATATTTTAGAGGATAACGGATGTTAGGTCTGTGTTCGGTCTGAATTAGGTCTGGGATTTGCCCTCATCAGTCTTATACTTCCGCATTCTTCACATACTTCTTGAACAGATCCTGTGTTTTTTGTGGTTTGGGTCACATAGTAATGTGGTACCACCCAGAAACAGTCGACTAAACCTGGTCGCGATCAATATTTTAGAGGATAACGCATGTTAGGTCTAGGTTAGGTCTGGGATTTGCTCTCATCAGGCTCATACCTTCGCATACTTCTCATACTTGTTGGCCTGATCCTGGGCTTTTTCTGGTTTGGATCACGTAGTAATGTGGTACCAGACTGAAACAGTCGACTAAACCTGGTCACGATCAGTATGTTAGAGGATAACGCATGTTAGGTCTGGATTAGGTCTGGATTAGGTCTGGGATTTGCCCTCATCAGTCTCATACTTCCGCATTCTTCACATACTTCTTGAACAGATCCTGGGTTTTTTCTGGTTTGGATCACATAGTAGTGTGGTACCACACTGAAACAGTCAATTAAACCTGGTTCGATCAATATTTCAGAGGATAACGCATGTTAGGTCTAGGTTAGGCCTTGAATTTGCCCTCATCAGACTCATAATTTCGCATTCTTCACATACTTCTTGAACAGATCCTGGGTTTGTTCTGGTTTGGATCACATAGTAATGTGGTACCACCCAGAAACAGTCGATTAAACCAGGTTTCGATCAATATTTTAGATGATAACGCATGTTAGGGCTAGGTTAGGCCTGGGATTTGCCCTCACCAGGCTCATTCTATCGCATTCTTCACATACTTGTTGAACAGATCCTGGGATTTTTCTGCTTTGGATCACGTAGTAATGTGGTACCACACTGAAAGAGACGATTAAACCTGGTTCCGATCAATATTTTTGAGGATAACGCATGCTAGGTCTACGTTAGGTGTGGGATTTGCTCGCATCAGGCTCATACCTTCGCTTATTTCTCATACTTGATGGCCAGATTCTGGGCTTTTTCTGGTTGGGATCGCACAGTAATGTGGTTCCACACTGAAACAGTCCATTAAACCTGGTTTCGATCGATATTTTAGAGGATATCGCATCTTAGCTCTAGGTTAAGCCTGGGATTTGCCCTCATCAGGGTCATACTTTCACATTTTTCGCATACTTGTTGGCCAGATCTCGGGCATTTTCAGGTTTGGATCACGTGGTAATGTGGTATCACACTGAACCAGTCCATTAACCCTGGTCTCGATCAATATTTTAGAGGATAACTCATGTTAGGTCAGAGTTGGGTCTAGGATTTGACCTCATCAGGCTCATACTTTCGCATATTTCTCTTACTTGATGGCCAGATTCTGGGCTTTTTCTGGTTTGGATCACGTAATAATGTGGTACCACACTGAAACAGTCGACTAAACCTGGTCTCGATCAGTATTTTAGAGGATAACGCATGTTAGGTCTGGATTAGGTCTGGGATTTGACCTCATCAGGGTCATACTTTCGCATACTTCTCATACTTGTTGGCCTGATCCTGGGCTTTTTCTGGTTTGGATCACGTAGTAATGTGGTGCCAGACTGAAACAGTCGACTAAACCTGGTCACGATCAGTATTTTAGAGGATAACGCATGTTAGGTCTGGATTAGGTCTGGATTATGTCTGGGATTTGCCCTCATCAGTCTCATACTTCCGCATTCTTCACATACTTCTTGATCAGATCCTGGGTTTTTTCTGGTTTGGATCACATAGTAGTGTGGTACCTCACTGAAACAGTCGATTAAACATGGTTTTGATCAATATTTTAGAGGATAACTCTTGTTAGGTCAGAGTTGGGTCTAGGATTTGCCCTCATCAGTCTCATACTTCCGCATTCTTCACATACTTCTTGATCAGATCCTGGGTTTTTTCTGGTTTGGATCACATAGTAGTGTGGTACCTCACTGAAACAGTCGATGAAACCTGGTCTCGATCAATATTTTAGAGGATAACGCAAGTGAGGTCTGGAATACGTCTGGGATTTGCCCTCATGAGGCTCATACTTTCGCATTTTTCACATACATGTTGAACAGATCCAGGGTTTTTTCTGGTTTGGATCACGTAGTTATATGGTACCACACTGAAACTATTGATTAAACCTGACCGCGATCAATATCTTAGAGGATATCGCATGTTAGGTCAGAATTGGGTCTAGGATTTGCCCTCATCAGGCTCATACATTCGCATATTTCTCTTACTTGTTAGCCAGATCCTTTGCTCTTTCTGGTTTGGATCACAGAGAAATGTGGTACCACACTGAAACAGTCAATTAAACCTGGTTTCGATCAATATTTTAGAAGATAACGCATGTTAGGTGTAGGTTAGGTCTGGGATTTGGTCTCATCAGGCTCATACTTTCGCATATTTCTCATACTTGATGGCCAGATTCTGGGCTTTTGCTGGTTTGGATCACGTAGTAATGTGGTACCACACTGAAACAGTCGACTAAAGCTGGTCTCGATCAGTATTTTAGAGGATAACGCATGTTAGGTCTGGATTAGGTCTGGATTAGGTCTGGGATTTGCCCTCATCAGTCTCATACTTCCGTATTCTTCAGATACTTCTTGAACAGATCCTGGGTTTTTTCTGGTTTGGATCACATAGTAGTGTGGTATCTCACTGGAACAGTCGATTAAACATGGTTTTGATCAATATTTTAGAGGATAACTCATGTTAGGTCAGAGTTGGGTCTAGGATTTGCCCTCATCAGGCTCATACTTTCGCATATTTCTCTTACTTGTTAGCTAGATCCATTGCTCTTTCTGGTTTGGATCACATAGAAATGTGGTACCACACTGAAACAGTCAATTAAGCCTGGTTTCGATCAATATTTTAGAGGATAACGCATGTTAGGTCTAGGTTAGGTCTGGGATTTGCTCTCATCAGGCTCATACTTTCGCATATTTCTCATACTTGATGGCCAGATCCTTTGCTCTTTCTGGTTTGGATCACATAGAAATGTGGTACCACACTGAAACAGTCATTTAAACCTGGTTTCGATCAATATTTAAGAGGATAACGCATGTTAGGTCTAGGTGAGGCCTTGAATTTGCCCTCATCAGACTCATAATTTCGCATTCTTCACATACTTGTTGAACAGATCCTGGGATTTTTGTGCTTTGGATCACGTAGTAATGTGGTACCACACTGAAAAAGACGATTAAACCTGGTTCCGATCAATATTTTTGAGGATAACGCAAGCTAGGTCTACGTTAGGTGGGGGATTTGCTCGCATCAGGCTCATACCTTCGCTTATTTCTCATACTTGATGGCCAGATTCTGGGCTTGTTCTGGTTGGGATCACACAGTAATGTGGTTCCACACTCAAACAGTCCATTAAACCTGGTCTCGATCAATATTTTAGAGGATAACGGATGTTAGGTCTGTGTTCGGTCTGAATTAGGTCTGGGATTTGCCCTCATCAGTCTCATACTTCCGCATTCTTCACATACTTCTTGAACAGATCCTGTGTTTTTTGTGGTTTGGGTCACATAGTAATGTGGTACCACCCAGAAACAGTCGACTAAACCTGGTCGCGATCAATATTTTAGAGGATAACGCATGTTAGGTCTGGATTAGGTCTGAATTAGGTCTGGGATTTGCCCTCATCAGTCTCATACTTCCGCATTCTTCACATACTTCTTGAACAGATCCTGTGTTTTTTGTGGTTTGGATCACATAGTAGTGTGGTACCTCACTGAAACAGTCGATTAAACATGGTTTTGATCAATATTTTAGAGGATAACTCTTGTTAGGTCAGAGTTGGGTCTAGGATTTGCCCTCATCAGTCTCATACTTCCGCATTCTTCACATACTTCTTGATCAGATCCTGGGTTTTTTCTGGTTTGGATCACATAGTAGTGTGGTACCTCACTGAAACAGTCGATGAAACCTGGTCTCGATCAATATTTTAGAGGATAACGCAAGTGAGGTCTGGAATACGTCTGGGATTTGCCCTCATGAGGCTCATACTTTCGCATTTTTCACATACATGTTGAACAGATCCAGGGTTTTTTCTGGTTTGGATCACGTAGTTATATGGTACCACACTGAAACTATTGATTAAACCTGACCGCGATCAATATCTTAGAGGATATCGCATGTTAGGTCAGAATTGGGTCTAGGATTTGCCCTCATCAGGCTCATACATTCGCATATTTCTCTTACTTGTTAGCCAGATCCTTTGCTCTTTCTGGTTTGGATCACATAGAAATGTGGTACCACACTGAAACAGTCAATTAAACCTGGTTTCGATCAATATTTTAGAAGATAACGCATGTTAGGTGTAGGTTAGGTCTGGGATTTGGTCTCATCAGGCTCATACTTTCGCATATTTCTCATACTTGATGGCCAGATTCTGGGCTTTTGCTGGTTTGGATCACGTAGTAATGTGGTACCACACTGAAACAGTCAACTAAAGCTGGTCTCGATCAGTATTTTAGAGGATAACGCATGTTAGGTCTGGATTAGGTCTGGATTAGGTCTGGGATTTGCCCTCATCAGTCTCATACTTCCGTATTCTTCAGATACTTCTTGAACAGATCCTGGGTTTTTTCTGGTTTGGATCACATAGTAGTGTGGTATCTCACTGGAACAGTCGATTAAACATGGTTTTGATCAATATTTTAGAGGATAACTCATGTTAGGTCAGAGTTGGGTCTAGGATTTGCCCTCATCAGGCTCATACTTTCGCATATTTCTCTTACTTGTTAGCTAGATCCATTGCTCTTTCTGGTTTGGATCACATAGAAATGTGGTACCACACTGAAACAGTCAATTAAGCCTGGTTTCGATCAATATTTTAGAGGATAACGCATGTTAGGTCTAGGTTAGGTCTGGGATTTGCTCTCATCAGGCTCATACTTTCGCATATTTCTCATACTTGATGGCCAGATCCTTTGCTCTTTCTGGTTTGGATCACATAGAAATGTGGTACCACACTGAAACAGTCATTTAAACCTGGTTTCGATCAATATTTAAGAGGATAACGCATGTTAGGTCTAGGTGAGGCCTTGAATTTGCCCTCATCAGACTCATAATTTCGCATTCTTCACATACTTGTTGAACAGATCCTGGGATTTTTGTGCTTTGGATCACGTAGTAATGTGGTACCACACTGAAAAAGACGATTAAACCTGGTTCCGATCAATATTTTTGAGGATAACGCAAGCTAGGTCTACGTTAGGTGGGGGATTTGCTCGCATCAGGCTCATACCTTCGCTTATTTCTCATACTTGATGGCCAGATTCTGGGCTTGTTCTGGTTGGGATCACACAGTAATGTGGTTCCACACTGAAACAGTCCATTAAACCTGGTTTCGATCGATATTTTAGAGGATATCGTATGTTAGGTCTAGGTTAAGCCTGGGATTTGCCCTCATCAGGGTCATACTTTCACATTTTTCGCATACTTGTTGGCCAGATCTCGGGCATTTTCAGGTTTGGATCACGTGGTAATGTGGTATCACACTGAAACAGTCCATTAACCCTGGTCTCGATCAATATTTTAGAGGATAACGGATGTTAGGTCTGTGTTCGGTCTGAATTAGGTCTGGGATTTGCCCTCATCAGTCTCATACTTCCGCATTCTTCACATACTTCTTGAACAGATCCTGTGTTTTTTGTGGTTTGGGTCACATAGTAATGTGGTACCACCCAGAAACAGTCGACTAAACCTGGTCGCGATCAATATTTTAGAGGATAACGCATGTTAGGTCTAGGTTAGGTCTGGGATTTGCTCTCATCAGGCTCATACCTTCGCATACTTCTCATACTTGTTGGCCTGATCCTGGGCTTTTTCTGGTTTGGATCACGTAGTAATGTGGTACCAGACTGAAACAGTCGACTAAACCTGGTCACGATCAGTATGTTAGAGGATAACGCATGTTAGGTCTGGATTAGGTCTGGATTAGGTCTGGGATTTGCCCTCATCAGTCTCATACTTCCGCATTCTTCACATACTTCTTGAACAGATCCTGGGTTTTTTCTGGTTTGGATCACATAGTAGTGTGGTACCACACTGAAACAGTCAATTAAACCTGGTTCGATCAATATTTCAGAGGATAACGCATGTTAGGTCTAGGTTAGGCCTTGAATTTGCCCTCATCAGACTCATAATTTCGCATTCTTCACATACTTCTTGAACAGATCCTGGGTTTGTTCTGGTTTGGATCACATAGTAATGTGGTACCACCCAGAAACAGTCGATTAAACCAGGTTTCGATCAATATTTTAGATGATAACGCATGTTAGGGCTAGGTTAGGCCTGGGATTTGCCCTCACCAGGCTCATTCTATCGCATTCTTCACATACTTGTTGAACAGATCCTGGGATTTTTCTGCTTTGGATCACGTAGTAATGTGGTACCACACTGAAAGAGACGATTAAACCTGGTTCCGATCAATATTTTTGAGGATAACGCATGCTAGGTCTACGTTAGGTGTGGGATTTGCTCGCATCAGGCTCATACCTTCGCTTATTTCTCATACTTGATGGCCAGATTCTGGGCTTTTTCTGGTTGGGATCGCACAGTAATGTGGTTCCACACTGAAACAGTCCATTAAACCTGGTTTCGATCGATATTTTAGAGGATATCGCATGTTAGCTCTAGGTTAAGCCTGGGATTTGCCCTCATGAGGGTCATACTTTCACATTTTTCGCATACTTGTTGGCCAGATCTCGGGCATTTTCAGGTTTGGATCACGTGGTAATGTGGTATCACACTGAACCAGTCCAATAACCCTGGTCTCGATCAATATTTTAGAGGATAACTCATGTTAGGTCAGAGTTGGGTCTAGGATTTGCCCTCATCAGGCCCATACTTTCGCATATTTCTCTTACTTGTTAGCCAGATCCTTTGCTCTTTCTGGTTTGCATCACATAGAAATGTGGTACCACACTGAAACAGTCAATTAAACCTGGGTTCGATCAATATTTTAGAGGATAACGCATGTTAGGTGTGGATTAGGTCCGGATTAGGTCTGGGATTTGCCCTCTTCAGTCTCATACTTTCGCATTCTTCACATACTTGTTGAACAGATCCTGGGATTTTTCTGCTTTGGATCACGTAGTAATGTGGTACCACACTGAAAAAGACGATTAAACCTGGTTCCGATCAATATTTTTGAGGATAACGCAAGCTAGGTCTACGTTAGGTGGGGGATTTGCTCGCATCAGGCTCATACCTTCGCTTATTTCTCATACTTGATGGCCAGATTCTGGGCTTGTTCTGGTTGGGATCACACAGTAATGTGGTTCCACACTGAAACAGTCCATTAAACCTGGTTTCGATCGATATTTTAGAGGATATCGTATGTTAGGTCTAGGTTAAGCCTGGGATTTGCCCTCATCAGGGTCATACTTTCACATTTTTCGCATACTTGTTGGCCAGATCTCGGGCATTTTCAGGTTTGGATCACGTGGTAATGTGGTATCACACTGAAACAGTCCATTAACCCTGGTCTCGATCAATATTTTAGAGGATAACGGATGTTAGGTCTGTGTTCGGTCTGAATTAGGTCTGGGATTTGCCCTCATCAGTCTCATACTTCCGCATTCTTCACATACTTCTTGAACAGATCCTGTGTTTTTTGTGGTTTGGGTCACATAGTAATGTGGTACCACCCAGAAACAGTCGACTAAACCTGGTCGCGATCAATATTTTAGAGGATAACGCATGTTAGGTCTAGGTTAGGCCTTGAATTTGCCCTCATCAGACTCATAATTTCGCATTCTTCACATACTTCTTGAACAGATCCTGGGTTTGTTCTGGTTTGGATCACATAGTAATGTGGTACCACCCAGAAACAGTCGATTAAACCAGGTTTCGATCAATATTTTAGATGATAACGCATGTTAGGGCTAGGTTAGGCCTGGGATTTGCCCTCACCAGGCTCATTCTATCGCATTCTTCACATACTTGTTGAACAGATCCTGGGATTTTTCTGCTTTGGATCACGTAGTAATGTGGTACCACACTGAAAGAGACGATTAAACCTGGTTCCGATCAATATTTTTGAGGATAACGCATGCTAGGTCTACGTTAGGTGTGGGATTTGCTCGCATCAGGGTCATACCTTCGCTTATTTCTCATACTTGATGGCCAGATTCTGGGCTTTTTCTGGTTGGGATCGCACAGTAATGTGGTTCCACACTGAAACAGTCCATTAAACCTGGTTTCGATCGATATTTTAGAGGATATCGCATGTTAGCTCTGGGTTAAGCCTGGGATTTGCCCTCATGAGGGTCATACTTTCACATTTTTCGCATACTTGTTGGCCAGATCTCGGGCATTTTCAGGTTTGGATCACGTGGTAATGTGGTATCACACTGAACCAGTCCAATAACCCTGGTCTCGATCAATATTTTAGAGGATAACTCATGTTAGGTCAGAGTTGGGTCTAGGATTTGCCCTCATCAGGCCCATACTTTCGCATATTTCTCTTACTTGTTAGCCAGATCCTTTGCTCTTTCTGGTTTGCATCACATAGAAATGTGGTACCACACTGAAACAGTCAATTAAACCTGGTTTCGATCAATATTTTAGAGGATAACGCATGTTAGGTGTGGATTAGGTCCGAATTAGGTCTGGGATTTGCCCTCTTCAGTCTCATACTTTCGCATTCTTCACATACTTGTTGAACAGATCCTGGGATTTTTCTGCTTTGGATCACGTAGTAATGTGGTACCACACTGAAAGGGACGATTAAACCTGGTTCCGATCAATATTTTTGAGGATAACGCATGTTAGGTGTGGATTAGGTCCGAATTAGGTCTGGGATTTGCCCTCTTCAGTCTCATACTTTCGCATTCTTCACTAACTTCTTGAACAGATCCTGGGTTTGTTCTGGTTTGGATCACATAGTAATGTGGTACCACCCAGAAACAGTCGACTAAACGTAGTCACGATCAATATTTTAGAGGATAACGCATGTTAGGTCTAGGTTAGGTCTGGGATTTGCTCTCATCAGGCTCATACTTTCGCATATTTCTCATACTTGATGGCCAGATTCTGGGCTTTTTCTGGTTTGGATCACGTAATAATGTGGTACCACACTGAAACAGTCGACTAAACCTGGTCTCGATCAGTATTTTAGAGGATAACGCATGTTAGGTCTGGATTAGGTCTGGGATTTGACCTCATCAGGGTCATACTTTCGCATACTTCTCATACTTGTTGGCCTGATCCTGGGCTTTTTCTGGTTTGGATCACGTAGTAATGTGGTACCAGACTGAAACAGTCGACTAAACCTGGTCCCGATCAGTATTTTAGAGGATAACGCAAGTGAGGTCTGGAATAGGTCTGGGATTTGCCCTCATGAGGCTCATACTTTCGCATTTTTCACATACATGTTGAACAGATCCAGGGTTTTTTCTGGTTTGGATCACGTAGTTATATGGTACCACACTGAAAGTTTTGATTAAACCTGACCGCGATCAATATCTTAGAGGATATCGCATGTTAGGTCAGAGTTGGGTCTAGGATTTGCCCTCATCAGGCTCATACTTTCGCATATTTCTCTTAGTTGTTAGCCAGATCCTTTGCTCTTTCTGGTTTGGATCACATAGAAATGTGGTACCACACTGAAACAGTCAATTAAACCTGGTTTCGATCAATATTTTAGATGATAACGCATGTTAGGTGTAGGTTAGGTCTGGGATTTGCTCTCATCAGGCTCATACTTTCGCATATTTCTCACACTTGATGGCCAGATTCTGGGCTTTTGCTGGTTTGGATCACGTAGTAATGTGGTACCACACTGAAACAGTCGACTAATGCTGGTCTCGATCAGTATTTTAGAGGATAACGCATGGTAGGGGTGGATTAGGCCTGGATTAGGTCTGGGATTTGCCCCCATCAGTCTCATACTTCCGCATTCTTCACATACCTCTTGAACAGATCCTGGGTTTTTTCTGGTTTAGAACACATAGTAGTGTGGTGCCACACAGAAACAGTCAATTAAACATGGTTTTGATCAATATTTTAGAGGATAACTCATGTTAGGTCAGAGTTGGGTCTAGGATTTGCCCTCATCAGGCTCATACTTTCGCATATTTCTCTTAGTTGTTAGCCAGATCCTTTGCTCTTTCTGGTTTGTATCACATAGAAATGTGGTACCACACTGAAACAGTCAATTAATCCTGGTTTCGATCAATATTTTTGAGGATAACGCATGTTAGGTCTAGGTGAGGCCTTGAATTTGCCCACATCAGACTCATAATTTCGCATTCTTCACATACTTGTTGAACAGATCCTGGGATTTTTCTGCTTTGGATCACGTAGTAATGTGGTACCACACTGAAAAAGACGATTAAACCTGGTTCCGATCAATATTTTTGAGGATAACGCATGCTAGGTCTACGTTAGGTGGGGGATTTGCTCGCATCAGGCTCATACCTTCGCTTATTTCTCATACTTGATGGCCAGATTCTGGGCTTGTTCTGGTTGGGATCACACAGTAATGTGGTTCCACACTGAAACAGTCCATTAAACCTGGTTTCGATCGATATTTTAGAGGATATCGTATGTTAGGTCTAGGTTAAGCCTGGGATTTGCCCTCATCAGGGTCATACTTTCACATTTTTCGCATACTTGTTGGCCAGATCTCGGGCATTTTCAGGTTTGGATCACGTGGTAATGTGGTATCACACTGGAACAGTCCATTAACCCTGGTCTCGATCAATATTTTAGAGGATAACGCATGTTAGGTCTGTGTTCGGTCTGGATTAGGTCTGGGATTTGCCCACATCAGTCTCATACTTCCGCATTCTTCACATACTTCTTGAACAGGTCCTGGGTTTGTTCTGGTTTGGATCACATAGTAATGTGGAACCACCCAGAAACAGTCGACTAAACCTGGTCACGATCTATATTTTAGAGGATAACGCATGTTAGGTCTAGGTTAGGTCTGGGATTTGCTCTCATCAAGCTCATACTTTCGCATATTTCTCTTACTTGTTAGCTAGATCCTTTGCTCTTTCTGGTTTGGATCACATAGAAATGTGGTACCACACTGAAACAGTCAATTAAGCCTGGTTTCGATCAATATTTTAGAGGATAACGCATGTTAGGTCTAGGTTAGGTCTGGATTAGGTCTGGGATTTGCCCTCATCAGTCTCATACTTCCGTATTCTTCAGATACTTCTTGAACAGATCCTGGGTTTTTTCTGGTTTGGATCACATAGTAGTGTGGTACCTCACTGAAACAGTCGATTAAACATGGTTTTGATCAATATTTTAGAGGAAAACTCATGTTAGGTCAGAGTTGGGTTTAGGATTTGCCCTCATCAGGCTCATACTTTCGCATATTTCTCTTACTTGTTAGCTAGATCCTTTGCTCTTTCTGGTTTGGATCACATAGAAATGTGGTACCACACTGAAACAGTCAATTAAGCCTGGTTTCGATCAATATTTTAGAGGATAACGCATGTTAGGTCTAGGTTAGGTCTGGGATTTGCTCTCATCAGGCTCATACTTTCGCATATTTCTCATACTTGATGGCCAGACCCTTTGCTCTTTCTGGTTTGGATCACATAGAAATGTGGTACCACACTGAAACAGTCAATTAAACCTGGTTTCGATCAATATTTTAGAGGATAACGCATGTTAGGTCTAGGTGAGGCCTTGAATTTGCCCTCATCAGACTCATAATTTCGCATTCTTCACATACTTGTTGAACAGATCCTGGGATTTTTCTGCTTTGGATCACGTAGTAATGTGGTACCACACTGAAAAAGACGATTAAACCTGGTTCCGATCAATATTTTTGAGGATAACGCAAGCTAGGTCTACGTTAGGTGGGGGATTTGCTCGCATCAGGCTCATACCTTCGCTTAATTCTCATACTTGATGGCCAGATTCTGGGCTTGTTCTGGTTGGGATCACACAGTAATGTGGTTCCACACTGAAACAGTCGATTAAACATGGTTTCGATCAATATTTTAGAGGATAACGCATGTTAGGTCTAGGTTAGGTCTGGGATTTGCTCTCATCAGGCTCATACTTTCGCATATTTCTCATAATTGATAGCCAGATTCTGGGTTTTTTCTACTTTGGATCACGTAGTAATGTGGTACCACACTGAAACAGACGATTAAACCTGGTTCCGATCAATATTTTTGAGGATAACGCATGCTAGGTCTACGTTAGGTGGGGGATTTGCTCGCATCAGGCTCATACCTTCGCGTATTTCTCATACTTGATGGCCAGATTCTGGGCTTGTTCTGGTTGGGATCACACAGTAATGTGGTTCCACACTGAAACAGTCCATTAAACCTGGTTTCGATCGATATTTTAGAGGATATCGCATGTTAGGTCTGGGTTAGGTCTGGATTAGGTCTGGGATTTGCCCTCATCAGTCTTATACTTCCGCATTCTTCACATACTCCTTGATCAGATCCTTTGCTCTTTCTGGTTTGCATCACATAGAAATGTGGTACCACACTGAAACAGTCAGTTAAACCTGGTTTCGATCAATATTTTAGAGGATAACGCATGTTAGGTGTGGATTAGGTCTGGATTAGGTCTGGGATTTGCCCTCTTCAGTCTCATACTTTCGCATTCTTCACATACTTGTTGAACAGATCCTGGGATTTTTCTGCTTTGGATCACGTAGTAATGTGGTACCACACTGAAACAGACGATTAAACCTGGTTCCGATCAATATTTTTGAGGATAACGCATGCTAGGTCTACGTTAGGTGTGGGATTTGCTCGCATCAGGCTCATACCTTCGCTTATTTCTCATACTTGATGGCCAGATTCTGGGCTTTTTCTGGTTGGGATCGCACAGTAATGTGGTTCCACACTGAAACAGTCCATTAAAACTGGTTTCGATCGATATTTTAGAGGATATCGCATGTTAGCTCTAGGTTAAGCCTGGGATTTGCCCTCATGAGGGTCATACTTTCACATTTTTCGCATACTTGTTGGCCAGATCTCGGGCATTTTCAGGTTTGGATCACGTGGTATTGTGGTATCACACTGAACCAGTCCATTAACCCTGGTCTCGATCAATATTTTAGAGGATAACTCATGTTAGGTCAGAGTTGGGTCTAGGATTTGCCCTCATCAGGCTCATACTTTCGCATATTTCTCTTACGTGTTAGCCAGATCCTTTGCTCTTTCTGGTTTGGATCACATAGAAATGTGGTACCACACTGAAACAGTCAATTAAACCTGGTTTCGATCAATATTTTAGAGGATAACTCATGTTAGGTCTGGATTAGGTCTGGATTAGGTCTGGGATTTGCCCTCTTCAGTCTCATACTTTCGCATTCTTCACTAACTTCTTGAACAGATCCTGGGTTTGTTCTGGTTTGGATCACATAGTAATGTGGTACCACCCAGAAACAGTCGACTAAACGTAGTCACGATCAATATTTTAGAGGATAACGCATGTTAGGTCTGGATTAGGTCTGGGATTTGACCTCATCAGGGTCATACTTTCGCATACTTCTCATACTTGTTGGCCTGATCCTGGGCTTTTTCTGGTTTAGATCACATAGTAGTGTGGTGCCACACTGAAACAGTCAATTAAACATGGTTTTGATCAATATTTTAGAGGATAACTCATGTTAGGTCAGAGTTGGGTCTAGGATTTGCCCCCATCAGGCTCATACTTTCGCATATTTCTCTTAGTTGTTAGCCAGATCCTTTGCTCTTTCTGGTTTGGATCACATAGAGATGTGGTACCACACTGAAACAGTCAATTAATCCTGGTTTCGATCAATATTTTTGAGGATAACGCATGTTAGGTCTAGGTGAGGCCTTGAATTTGCCCACATCAGACTCATAATTTCGCATTCTTCACATACTTGTTGAACAGATCCTGGGATTTTACTGCTTTGGATCACGTAGTAATGTGGTACCACACTGAAAAAGACGATTAAACCTGGTTCCGATGAATATTTTTGAGGATAACGCATGCTAGGTCTACGTTAGGTGGGGGATTTGCTCGCATCAGGCTCATACCTTCGCCTATTTCTCATACTTGATGGCCAGATTCTGGGCTTGTTCTGGTTGGGATCACACAGTAATGTGGTTCCACACTGAAACAGTCCATTAAACTTGGTTTCGATCGATATTTTAGAGGATATCGCATGTTAGGTCTAGGTTAAGCCTGGGATTTGCCCTCATCAGGGTCATACTTTCACATTTTTCGCATACTTGTTGGCCATATCTCGGGCATTTTCAGGTTTGGATCACGTGGTAATCTGGTATCACACTGAAACAGTCCATTAACCCTGGTCTCGATCAATATTTTAGAGGATAACGCATGTTAGGTCTGTGTTCGGTCAGGATTAGGTCTGGGATTTGCCCACATCAGTCTCATACTTCCGCATTCTTCACATACTTCTTGAACAGATCCTGGGTTGTTCTGGTTTGGATCACATAGTAATGTGGAACCACCCAGAAACAGTCGACTAAACCTGGTCACGATCTATATTTTAGAGGATAACGCCTGTTAGGTCTAGGTTAGGTCTGGGATTTGCTCTCATCAAGCTCATACTTTCGCATATTTCTCATACTCGATGGCCAGATTCTGGGTTTTTTCTGGTTTTGATCGCGTAGTAGTGTGGTACCACACTGAAACAGTCGACTAAAGCTGGTCTCGATCAGTATTTTCGAGGATAACGCATGTTAGGTCTGGATTAGGTCTGGATTAGGTCTGGGATTTGCCCTCATCAGTCTCATACTTCCGTATTCTTCAGATACTTCTTGAACAGATCCTGGGTTTTTTCTGGTTTGGATCACATAGTAGCGTGGTACCTGACTGAAACAGTCGATTAAACATGGTTTTGATCAATATTTTAGAGGATAACGCATGTTAGGTCTAGGTTAAGCCTGGGATTTGCCCTCATCAGGGTCATACTTTCACATTTTTCGCATAGTTGTTGGCCAGATCTCGGGCATTTTCAGGTTTGGATCACGTGGTAATGTGGTATCACACTGAAACAGTCCATTAACCCTGGTCTCGATCAATATTTTAGAGGATAACGCATGTTAGGTCTGTGTTCGGTCTGGATTAGGTCTGGGATTTGCCCACATCAGTCTCATACTTCCGCATTCTTCACATACTTCTTGAACAGATCCTGGGTTTGTTCTGGTTTGGATCACATAGTAATGTGGAACCACCCAGAAACAGTCGACTAAACCTGGTCACGATCTATATTTTAGAGGATAACGCATGTTAGGTCTAGGTTAGGTCTGGGATTTGCTCTCACCAGGCTCATACTTTCGCATATTTCTCATACTTGTTAGCTAGATCCTTTGCTCTTTCTGGTTTGGATCACATAGAAATGTGGTACCACAC
Organism: Colletes latitarsis; assembly: GCF_051014445.1. Lineage (NCBI taxonomy): Eukaryota > Metazoa > Arthropoda > Insecta > Hymenoptera > Colletidae > Colletes > Colletes latitarsis. The sequence continues at coordinate 8,881,119 of NC_135137.1, forward strand.
TGAAACAGTCAATTAAGCCTGGTTTCGATCAATATTATAGAGGATAACGCATGTTAGGTCTAGGTTAGGTCTGGGATTTGCTCTCATCAGGCTCATACTTTCGCATATTTCTCTTACTTGTTAGCTAGATCCTTTGCTCTTTCTGGTTGGATCACATAGAAATGTGGTACCACACTGAAACAGTCAATTAAGCCTGGTTTCGATCAGTATTTTAGAGGATAACGCATGTTAGGTCTGGATTAGGTCTGGATTAGGTCTGGGATTTGCCCTCATCAGTCTCATACTTTCGCATATTTCTCATACTTGATGGCCAGATTCTGGGCTTTTTCTGGTTTGGATCACGTAGTAATGTGGTACCACACTGAAACTGTCGACTAAACCTGGTCTCGATCAGTATTTTAGAGGATAACGCATGTTAGGTCTGGATTAGGTCTGGATTAGGTCTGGGATTTGCCCTCATCAGTCTCATACTTCCGCATTCTTCACATACTTCTTGAACAGATCCTGGGTTTTTTCTGCTTTGGATCACATAGTAGTGTGGTACCACACTGAAACAGTCAACTAAACCTGGTTCGATTAATATTTCAGAGGATAACGCATGTTAGGTCTAGGTTAGGCCTTGAATTTGCCCTCATCAGACTCATAATTTCGCATTCTTCACATACTTCTTGAACAGATCCTGGGTTTGTTCTGGTTTGGATCACATAGTAATGTGGTACCACCCAGAAACAGTCGATTAAACCAGGTTTCGATCAATATTTTAGATGATAACGCATGTTAGGGCCAGGTTAGGCCTGGGATTTGCCCTCACCAGGCTCATTCTATCGCATTCTTCACATACTTGTTGAACAGATCCTGGGATTTTTCTGCTTTGGATCACGTAGTAATTTGGTCCACACTGAAAGAGACGATTAAACCTGGTTCCGATCAATATTTTTGAGGATAACGCATGCTAGATCTACGTTAGGTGTGGGATGTGCTCGCATCAGGCTCATACCTTCGCTTATTTCTCATACTTGATGGCCGGATTCTGGGCTTTTTCTGGTTGGGATCACACAGTAATATGGTTCCACACTGAAACAGTCCATTAAACCTGGTTTCGATCGATATTTCGATCGATATTTTAGAGGATATCGCATGTTAGCTCTAGGTTAAGCCTGGGATTTGCCCTCATCAGGGTCATACATTCACATTTTTCGCATACTTGTTGGCCAGATCTCGGGCATTTTCAGGTTTGGATCACGTGGTAATGGTGGTATCACACTGAACCAGTCCATTAACCCTGGTCTCGATCAATATTTTAGAGGATAACTCATGTTAGGTCAGAGTTGGGACTAGGATTTGCCCTCATCAGGCTCATACTTTCGCATATTTCTCTTACGTGTTAGCCAGATCCTTTGCTCTTTCTGGTTTGGATCACATAGAAATGTGGTACCACACTGACACAGTCAATTAAACCTGGTTTCGATCAATATTTTAGAGGATAACTCATGTTAGGTCTGGATTAGGTCTGGATTAGGTCTGGGATTTGCCCTCTTCAGTCTCATACTTTCGCATTCTTCACTAACTTCTTGAACAGATCCTGGGTTTGTTCTGGTTTGGATCACATAGTAATGTGGTACCACCCAGAAACAGTCGACTAAACGTAGTCACGACCAATATTTTAGAGGATAACGCATGTTAGGTCTAGGTTAGGTCTGGGATTTGCTCTCATCAGGCTCATACTTTCGCATATTTCTCATACTTGATGGCCAGATTCTGGGCTTTTTCTGGTTTGGATCACGTAATAATGTGGTACCACACTGAAACAGTCGACTAAACCTGGTCTCGATCAGTATTTTAGAGGATAACGCATGTTAGGTCTGGATTAGGTCTGGGATTTGACCTCATCAGGGTCATACTTTCGCATACTTCTCATACTTGTTGGCCTGATCCTGGGCTTTTTCTGGTTTGGATCACGTAGTAATGTGGTACCAGACTGAAACAGTCGACTAAACCTGGTCACGATCAGTATTTTAGAGGATAACGCATGTTAGGTCTGGATTAGGTCTGGATTAGGTCTGGGATTTGCCCTCATCAGTCTCATACTTCCGCATTCTTCACATACTCCTTGATCAGATCCTGGGTTTTTTCTGGTTTGGATCACATAGTAGTGTGGTACCTCACTGAAACAGTCGATTAAACATGGTTTTGATCAATATTTTAGAGGATAACGCATGTTAGGTCTAGGTTAAGCCTGGGATTTGCCCTCATCAGGGTCATACTTTCACATTTTTCGCATAGTTGTTGGCCAGATCTCGGGCATTTTCAGGTTTGGATCACGTGGTAATGTGGTATCACACTGAAACAGTCCATTAACCCTGGTCTCGATCAATATTTTAGAGGATAACGCATGTTAGGTCTAGGTTAGGTCTGGGATTTGCTCTCATCAGGCTCATACTTTCGCATATTTCTCATACTTGTTAGCTAGATCCTTTGCTCTTTCTTGTTTGGATCACATAGAAATGTGGTACCACACTGAAACAGTCAATTAAGCCTGGTTTCGATCAATATTATAGAGGATAACGCATGTTAGGTCTAGGTTAGGTCTGGGATTTGCTCTCATCAGGCTCATACTTTCGCATATATCTCATACTTGATGGCCAGATTCTGGGTTTTTTCAGGTTTTGATCGCGTAGTAATGTGGTACCACACTGAAACGGTCGACTAAAGCTGGTCTCGATCAGTATTTTCGAGGATAACGCATGTTAGGTCTGGATTAGGTCTGGATAAGGTCTGGAATTTGCCCTCATCAGTCTCATACTTCCGCATTCTTCAGATACTTCTTGAACAGATCCTGGGTTTTTTCTGGTTTGTATCACATAGTGGTGTGGTCCCACACTGAAACAGTCGATTAAACATGGTTTTGATCAATATTTTAGAGGATATTGCATGTTAGGTCAGAGTTGGGTCTAGGATTTGCCCTCATCAGGCTCATACTTTCGCATATTTCTCTTACTTGTTGGCTAGATCCTTTGCTCTTTCTGGTTGGATCACATAGAAATGTGGTACCACACTGAAACTGTCGACTAAACCTGGTCTCGATCAGTATTTTAGAGGATAACGCATGTTAGGTCTGGATTAGGTCTGGATTAGGTCTGGGATTTGCCCTCATCAGTCTCATACTTCCGCATTCTTCACATACTTCTTGAACAGATCCTGGGTTTTTTCTGCTTTGGATCACATAGTAGTGTGGTACCACACTGAAACAGTCAACTAAACCTGGTTCGATCAATATTTCAGAGGATAACGCATGTTAGGTCTAGGTTAGGCCTTGAATTTGCCCTCATCAGACTCATAATTTCGCATTCTTCACATACTTCTTGAACAGATCCTGGGTTTGTTCTGGTTTGGATCACATAGTAATGTGGTACCACCCAGAAACAGTCGATTAAACCAGGTTTCGATCAATATTTTAGATGATAACGCATGTTAGGGCTAGGTTAGGCCTGGGATTTGCCCTCACCAGGCTCATTCTATCGCATTCTTCACATACTTGTTGAACAGATCCTGGGATTTTTCTGCTTTGGATCACGTAGTAATGTGGTACCACACTGAAAGAGACGATTAAACCTGGTTCCGATCAATATTTTTGAGGATAACGCATGCTAGGTCTACGTTAGGTGTGGGATGTGCTCGCATCAGGCTCATACCTTCGCTTATTTCTCATACTTGATGGCCAGATTCTGGGCTTTTTCTGGTTGGGATCACACAGTAATGTGGTTCCACACTGAAACAGTCCATTAAACCTGGTTTCGATCGATATTTTAGAGGATATCGCATGTAAGCTCTAGGTTAAGCCTGGGATTTGCCCTCATGAGGGTCATACTTTCACATTTTTCGCATACTTGTTGGCCAGATCTCGGGCTTTTTCTGCTTTGGAGCACGTGGTAATGTGGTATCACACAGAACCTGTCCATTAAACCTGGTCTCGATCAATATTTTAGAGGATAACTAATGTTAGGTCAGAGTTGGGTCTAGGATTTGCCCTCATCAGGCTCATACTTTCGCATATTTCTCTTACTTGTTAGCCAGATCCTTTGCTCTTTCTGGTTTGGATCACATAGAAATGTGGTACCACACTGAAACAGTCAATTAAACCCGGTTTCGATCAATATTTTAGAGGATAACGCATGCTAGGTCTGGATTAGGTCTGGATTAGGTCTGGGATTTGCCCTCTTCAGTCTCATACTTTCGCATTCTTCACATACTTGTTGAACAGATCCTGGGATTTTTCTGCTTTGGATCACGTAGTAATGTGGTACCACACTGAAAGAGACGATTGAACCTGGTTCCGATCAATATTTTTGAGGATAACGCGTGCTAGGTCTACGTTAGGTGTGGGATTTGCTCGCATCAGACTCATACCTTCGCTTATTTCTCATACTTGATGGCCAGATTCTGGGCTTTTTCTGGTTGGGATCACACAGTAATGTGGTTCCACACTGAAACAGTCCATTAAACCTGGTTTCGATCGATATTTTAGAGGATATCGCATGTTAGCTCTAGGTTAAGCCTGGGATTTGCCCTCATCAGGGTCATACATTCACATTTTTCGCATACTTGTTGGCCAGATCTCGGGCATTTTCAGGTTTGGATCACGTGGTAATGTGGTATCACACTGAACCAGTCCATTAACCCTGGTCTCGATCAATATTTTAGAGGATAACTCATGTTAGGTCAGAGTTGGTTCTAGGATATGCCCTCATCAGGCTCATACTTTCGCATATTTCTCTTACGTGTTAGCCAGATCCTTTGCTCTTTCTGGTTTGGATCACATAGAAATGTGGTACCACACTGAAACAGTCAATTAAACCTGGTTTCGATCAATATTTTAGAGGATAACTCATGTTAGGTCTGGATTAGGTCTGGGATTTGCCCTCTTCAGTTTCATACTTTCGCATTCTTCACAAACTTCATGAACAGATCCTGGGTTTGTTCTGGTTTGGACCACATAGTAATGTGGTACCACCCAGAAACAGTCGACTAAACGTAGTCACGATCAATATTTTAGAGGATAACGCATGTTAGGTCTAGGTTAGGTCTGGGATTTGCTCTCATCAGGCTCATACTTTCGCATATTTCTCATACTTGATGGCCAGATTCTGGGCTTTTTCTGGTTTGGATCACGTAGTAATGTGGTACCACACTGAAGCAGTCGACTAAACCTGGTCTCGATCAGTATTTTAGAGGATAACGCATGTTAGGTCTGGATTAGGTCTGGGATTTGACCTCATCAGGGTCATACTTTCGCATACTTCTCATACTTGTTGGCCTGATCCTGGGCTTTTTCTGGTTTGGATCACGTAGTAATGTGGTACCAGACTGAAACAGTCGACTAAACCTGGTCACGATCAGTATTTTAGAGGATAACGCATGGTAGGTCTGGATTAGGTCTGGATTAGGTCTGGGATTTGCCCTCATCAGTCTCATACTTCCGCATTCTTCACATACTTCCTGATCAGATCCTGAGTTTTTTCTGGTTTGGATCACATAGTAGTGTGGTACCTCACTGAAACAGTCGATTAAACATGGTTTTGATCAATATTTTAGAGGATAACTCTTGTTAGGTCAGAGTTGGGTCTCGGATTTGCCCTCATCAGTCTCATACTTCCGCATTCTTCACATACTTCTTGATCAGATCCTGGGTTTTTTCTGGTTTGGATCACATAGTAGTGTGGTACCTCACTGAAGCAGTCGATGAAACCTGGTCTCGATCAATATTTTAGAGGATAACGCAAGTGAGGTCTGGAATAGGTCTGGGATTTGCCCTCATGAGGGTCATACTTTCGTATTTTTCACATACATGTTGAACAGATCCAGGGTTTTTTCTGGTTGGGATCACACACTAATGTGGTTCCACACTGAAACAGTCCATTAAACCTGGTTTCGATCGATATTTTAGAGGATATCGCATGTTAGGTCTAGGTTAAGCCTGGGATTTGCCCTCATCAGGGTCATACTTTCACATTTTTCGCATACTTGTTGGCCAGATCTCGAGCATTTTCAGGTTTGGATCACGTGGTAATGTGGTATCACTCTGAAACAGTCCATTAACCCTGGTCTCGATCAATATTTTAGAGGATAACGCATGTTAGGTCTGTGTTCGGTCTGGATTAGGTCTGGGATTTGCCCACATCAGTCTCATACTTCCGCATTCTTCACATACTTCTTGAACAGATCCTGTGATTTTTGTGGTTTGGATCACATAGTAGTGTAGTACCACACTGAAACAGTCGATTAAACATGGTTTTGATCAATATTTTAGAGGATGACTCATGTTAGGTCAGAGTTGGGTCTAGGATTTGCCCTCATCAGGCTCATACTTTAGCATATTTCTCTTACTTGTTAGCCAGATCCTTTGCTCTTTCTGGTTTGGATCACATAGAAATGTGGTACCACACTGAAACAGTCAATTAAACCTGGTTTCGATCAATATTTTAGAGGATAACTCATGTTAGGTCTGGATTAGGTCTGGGATTTGCCCTCTTCAGTCTCATACTTTCGCATTCTTCACAAACTTCATGAACAGATCCTGGGTTTGTTCTGGTTTGGACCACATAGTAATGTGGTACCACCCAGAAACAGTCGACTAAACGTAGTCACGATCAATATTTTAGAGGATAACGCATGTTAGGTCTAGGTTAGGTCTGGGATTTGCTCTCATCAGGCTCATACTTTCGCATATTTCTCATATTTGATGGCCAGATTCTGGGCTTTTTCTGGTTTGGATCACGTAGTAATGTGGTACCACACTGAAGCAGTCGACTAAACCTGGTCTCGATCAGTATTTTAGAGGATAACGCATGTTAGGTCTGGATTAGGTCTGGGATTTGACCTCATCAGGGTCATACTTTCGCATACTTCTCATACTTGTTGGCCTGATCCTGGGATTTTTCTGGTTTGCATCACGTGGTAATGTGGTATCACTCTGAAACAGTCCATTAACCCTGGTCTCGATCAATATTTTAGAGGATAACGCATGTTAGGTCTGTGTTCGGTCTGGATTAGGTCTGGGATTTGCCCACATCAGTCTCATACTTCCGCATTCTTCACATACTTCTTGAACAGATCCTGTGATTTTTGTGGTTTGGATCACATAGTAGTGTAGTACCACACTGAAACAGTCGATTAAACATGGTTTTGATCAATATTTCAGAGGATGACTCATGTTAGGTCAGAGTTGGGTCTAGGATTTGCCCTCATCAGGCTCATACTTTAGCATATTTCTCTTACTTGTTAGCCAGATCCTTTGCTCTTTCTGGTTTGGATCACATAGAAATGTGGTACCACACTGAAACAGTCAATTAAACCTGGTTTCGATCAATATTTTAGAGGATAACTCATGTTAGGTCTGGATTAGGTCTGGGATTTGCCCTCTTCAGTCTCATACTTTCGCATTCTTCACGAACTTCATGAACAGATCCTGGGTTTGTTCTGGTTTGGACCACATAGTAGTGTGGTACCACCCAGAAACAGTCGACTAAACGTAGTCACGATCAATATTTTAGAGGATAACGCATGTTAGGTCTAGGCTAGGTCTGGGATTTGCTCTCATCAGGCTCATACTTTCGCATATTTCTCATACTTGATGGCCAGATTCTGGGCTTTTTCTGGTTTGGATCACGTAGTAATGTGGTACCACACTGAAGCAGTCGACTAAACCTGGTCTCGATCAGTATTTTAGAGGATAACGCATGTTAGGTCTGGATTAGGTCTGGGATTTGACCTCATCAGGGTCATACTTTCGCATACTTCTCATACTTGTTGGCCTGATCCTGGGCTTTTTCTGGTTTGGATCACGTAGTAATGTGGTACCAGACTGAAACAGTCGACTAAACCTGGTCACGATCAGTATTTTAGAGGATAACGCATGTTAGGTCTGGATTAGGTCTGGATTAGGTCTGGGATTTGCCCTCATCAGTCTCATACTTCCGCATTCTTCACATACTTCCTGATCAGATCCTGAGTTTTTTCTGGTTTGGATCACATAGTAGTGTGGTACCTCACTGAAACAGTCGATTAAACATGGTTTTGATCAATATTTTAGAGGATAACTCTTGTTAGGTCAGAGTTGGGTCTCGGATTTGCCCTCATCAGTCTCATACTTCCGCATTCTTCACATACTTCTTGATCAGATCCTGGGTTTTTTCTGGTTTGGATCACATAGTAGTGTGGTACCTCACTGAAGCAGTCGATGAAACCTGGTCTCGATCAATATTTTAGAGGATAACGCAAGTGAGGTCTGGAATAGGTCTGGGATTTGCCCTCATGAGGGTCATACTTTCGCATTTTTCACATACATGTTGAACAGATCCAGGGTTTTTTCTGGTTTGGATCACGTAGTTATATGGTACCACACTGAAACTTTTGATTAAACCTGACCGCGATCAATATTTTAGAGGATATCGCATGTTAGGTCAGAGATGGGTCTAGGATTTGCCCTCATCAGGCTCATACGTTCGCATATTTCTCTTACTTGTTAGCCAGATCCTTTGCTCCTTCTGGTTTGGATCACATAGAAATGTGGTACCACACTGAAACAGTCAATTAAACCTGGTTTCGATCAATATTTTAGAAGATAACGCATGTTAGGTGTAGGTTAGGTCTGGGATTTGCTCTCATCAGGCTCATACTTTCGCATATTTCTCATACTTGATGGCCAGATTCTGGGCTTTTGCTGGTTTGGATCACGTAATAATGTGGTACCACACTGAAACAGTCGATTAAACATGGTTTTGATCAATATTTTAGAGGATAACTCATGTTAGGTCAGAGTTGGGTCTAGGATTTGCCCTCATCAGGCTCATACTTTCGCATATTTCTCTTAGTTGTTAGCCAGATCCTTTGCTCTTTCTGGTTTGGATCACATAGAAATGTGGTACCACACTGAAACTGTCAATTAATCCTGGTTTCGATCAATATTTTTGAGGATAACGCATGTTAGGTCTAGGTGAGGCCTTGAATTTGCCCACATCAGACTCATAATTTCGCATTCTTCACATACATGTTGAACAGATCCTGGGATTTTTCTGCTTTGGATCACGTAGTAATGTGGTACCACACTGAAAAAGACGACTAAACCTGGTTCCGATCAATATTCTTGAGGATAACGCATGCTAGGTCTACGTTAGGTGGGGGATTTGCTCGCATCAGGCTCATACCTTCGCTTATTTCTCATACTTGATGGCCAGATTCTGGGCTTGTTCTGGTTGGGATCACACACTAATGTGGTTCCACACTGAAACAGTCCATTAAACCTGGTTTCGATCGATATTTTAGAGGATATCGCATGCTAGGTCTAGGTTAAGCCTGGGATTTGCCCTCATCAGGGTCATACTTTCACATTTTTCGCATACTTGTTGGCCAGATCTCGGGCATTTTCAGGTTTGGATCACGTGGTAATGTGGTATCACTCTGAAACAGTCCATTAACCCTGGTCTCGATCAATATCTTAGAGGATAACGCATGTTAGGTCTGTGTTCGGTCTGGATTAGGTCTGGGATTTGCCCACATCAGTCTCATACTTCCGCATTCTTCACATACTTCTTGAACAGATCCTGTGATTTTTGTGGTTTGGATCACATAGTAGTGTAGTACCACCCTGAAACAGTCGATTAAACATGGTTTTGATCAATATTTTAGAGGATGACTCATGTTAGGTCAGAGTTGGGTCTAGGATTTGCCCTCATCAGGCTCATACTTTAGCATATTTCTCTTACTTGTTAGCCAGATCCTTTGCTCTTTCTGGTTTGGATCACATAGAAATGTGGTACCACACTGAAACAGACAATTAAACCTGGTTTCGATCAATATTTTAGAGGATAACGCATGTTAGGTCTGGATTAGGTCTGGGATTTGCCCTCTTCAGTCTCATACTTTCGCAATCTTCAGATACTTCTTGAACAGATCCTGGGTTTTTTCTGGTTTGGATCACATAGTAGTGTGGTACCTCACTGAAACAGTCAATTAATCCTGGTTTCGATCAATATTTTGGAGGATAACGCATGTTAGGTCTGGATTAGGTCTGGATTAGGTCTGGGATTTGCCCTCATCAGTCTCATACTTCCGCATTCTTCAGATACTTCTTGAACAGATCCTGGGTTTTTTCTGGTTTGGATCACATAGTAGTGTGGTACCTCACTGAAACAGTCAATTAATCCTGGTTTCGATCAATATTTTTGAGGATAACGCATGTTAGGTCTAGGTGAGGCCTTGAATTTGCCCACATCAGACTCATAATTTCGCATTCTTCACATACTTGTTGAACAGATCCTGGTCTTGTTCTGGTTGGGATCACACAGTAATGTGGTTCCACACTGAAACAGTCCATTAAACCTGGTTTCGATCGATATTTTAGAGGATATCGCATGTTAGGTCTAGGTTAAGCCTGGGATTTGCCCTCATCAGGGTCATACTTTCACATTTTTCGCATACTTGTTGGCCAGATCTCGGGCATTTTCAGGTTTAGATCACGTGGTAATGTGGTATCGCACTGAAACAGTCCATTAACCCCGGTCTCGATCAATATTTTAGAGGATAACGCATGTTAGGTCTGTGTTCGGTCTGGATTAGGTCTGGGATTTGCCCACATCAGTCTCATACTTCCGCATTCTTCACATACTTCGTGAACAGATCCTGTGTTTTTTGTGGATTGGATCACATAGTAGTGTAGTACCACACTGAAACAGTCGATTAAACATGGTTTTGATCAATATTTTAGAGGATAACTCATGTTAGGTCAGAGTTGGGTCTGGGATTTGCTCTCATCAGGCTCATACTTTCGCATATTTCTCATACTCGATGGCCAGATTCTGGGTTTTTTCTGGTTTTGATCGCGTAGTAGTGTGGTACCACACTGAAACAGTCGACTAAAGCTGGTCTCGATCAGTATTTTCGAGGATAGCGCATGTTAGGTCTGGATTAGGTCTGGATTAGGTCTGGGATTTGCCCTCATCAGTCTCATACTTTCGCATATTTCTCTTACTTGTTAGCCAGATCCTTTGCTCTTTCTGGTTTGGATCACACAGAAATGTGGTACCACACTGAAACAGTCAATTAAACCTGGTTTCGATCAATATTTTAGAGGATAACGCATGTTAGGTCTGGATTAGGTCTGGATTAGGTCTGGGATTTGCCCTCTTCAGTCTCATACTTTCGCATTCTTCACAAACTTCTTGAACAGATCCTGGGTTTGTTCTGGTTTGGATCACATAGTACTGTGGTACCACCCAGAAACAGTCGACTAAACCTGGTCACGATCAATATTTTAGAGGATAACGCATGTTAGGTCTGGATTAGGTCTGGGATTTGACCTCATCAGGGTCACACTTTCGCATACTTCTCATACTTGTTGGCCTGATCCTGGGCTTTTTCTGGTTTGGATCACGTAGTAATGTGGTACCAGACTGAAACAGTCGACTAAACCTGGTCACGATCAGTATGTTAGAGGATAACGCATGTTAGGTCTGGATTAGGTCTGGGATTTGCCCTCATCAGTCTCATACCTCCGCATTCTTCACATACTTCTTGATCAGATCCTGGGTTTTCTCTGGTTTGGATCACATAGTAGTGTGGTACCTCACTGAAACAGTCGATTAAACATGGTTTTGATCAATATTTTAGAGGATAACTCGTGTTAGGTCGGAGTTGGGTCTAGGACTTGCCCTCATCAGGCTCATACTTTCGCATATTTCTCTTACTTGTTAGCTAGATCCTTTGCTCTTTCTGGTTTCGATCACATAGAAATGTGGTACCACACAGAAACAGTCAATTAAACCTGGTTTCGATCAATATTTTAGAGCACAACGCATGTTAGGTCTAGGGTAGGTCTGGGATTTGCTCTCATCAGGCTCATACTTTCGCATATTTCTCATACTTGATGGCCTGATTCAGGGTTTTTTCTGGTTTTGATCGCAGTAGTAATGTGGTACCCCACTGAAACGGTCGACTAAAACTGGTCTCTATCAGTATTTTCGAGGATAACGCATGTTAGGTCTGGATTAGGTCTGGATAAGGTCTGGAATTTGCCCTCATCAGTCTCATACTTCCGCAATCTTCAGATTCTTCTTGAACAGATCCTGGGTTTTTTCTGGTTTGTATCACATAGTAGTGTGGTACCACACTGAAACAGTCGATTAAACATGGTTTTGATCAATATTTTAGAGGATAACACATGTTAGGTCGGAGTTGGGTCTAGGATTTGCCCTCATCAGGCTCATACTTTCGCATATTTCTCTTACTTGTTAGCCAGATCCTTTGCTCTTTCTGGTTTGGATCACATAGAAATGTGGTACCACACTGAAACAGTCAATTAAACCTGGTTCCGATCAATATTTTTGAGGATAACGCATGCTAGGTCTACGTTAGGTGTGGGATTTGCTCGCATCAGGCTCATACCTTCGCTTATTTCTCATACTTGATGGCCAGATTCTGGGCTTTTTCTGGTTGGGATCACACAGTAATGTGGTTCCACACTGAAACAGTCCATTATCCCTGGTCTCGATCAATATTTTAGAGGATAACTCATGTTAGGTCGGAGTTGGGTCTAGGATTTGCCCTCATCAGACTCATACTTTCGCATATTTCACACACTTCTTGAACAGATCCTGTGTTTTTTCTGGTTTGGATCACGTAGTAATGTGGTACCACACTGAAACAGTCGACTAAACCTGGTCTCGATCAGTATATTAGAGGATAACGCATGTTAGGTCTGGATTAGGTCTGGGATTTGACCTCATCAGGGTCACACTTTCGCATATTTCTCATACTTGTTGGCCTGATCCTGGACTTTTTCTGGTTTGGATCACGTAGTAATGTGGTACCATACTGAAACTGTCGACTAAACCTGGTCATGATCAGTGTGTTAGAGGATAACGCATGTTAGGTCTGGATTAGGTCTGGGAGTTGCCCTCACCAGTCTCATACTTCCGCATTCTTCACATACTTCTTGATCAGATCCTGTGTTTTTTCTGGTTTGGATCACATAGTAGTGTGGTACCTCACTGAAACAGACGATAAAACATGGTATTGATAAATATTTTAGAGGATAACGCATGTTAGGTCTAGGTTGGGTCTGGGATTTGCTCTCATCGGGCTCATACTTTAGCATATTTCTCATACTTGATGGCCAGATTCTGGGCTTTTTCTGGTTTGGATCACGTAGTAATGTGGTACCACACTGAAACAGTCTATTAAACCTGGTATCGATCAATATTTTAGAGGATAACGCAAGTTAGGTCTGGGATAGGTCTGGGATTTGCCCTCATGAGGCTCATACTTTCGCATTTTGCACATACTTGTTGAACAGATCCTGGGTTTTTTGTAGTTTGGATCACATAGAAATGTGGTACCACACTGAAACAGTCAATTAAGCCTGGTTTCGATCAATATTTTTGAGGATAACGCATGCTAGGTCTACGTTAGGTGGGGGATTTGCTCGCATCAGGCTCATACCTTCGCTTATTTCTCATACTTGATGGCCAGACTCTGGGCTTGTTCTGGTTGGGATCACACACTAATGTGGTTCCACACTGAAACAGTCTATTGAACCTGGTTTCGATCGATATTTTAGAGGATATCGCATGTTATGTCTAGGTTAAGCCTGGGATTTGCCCTCATCAGGGTCATACTTTCTCATTTTTCGCATACTTGTTGGCCAGATCTCGGGCATTTTCAGGTTTGGATCACGTGGTAATGTGGTATCACACTGAAACAGACCATTAACCCTGGTCTCGATCAATATTTTAGAGGATAACGCATGTTAGGTCTGTGTTCGGTCTGGATTAGGTCTGGGATTTGCCCACATCAGTCTCATACTTCCGCATTCTTCACATACTTCTTGAACAGATCCTGTGATTTTTGTGGTTTGGATCACATAGTAGTGTAGTACCACACTGAAACAGTCGATTAAACATGGTTTTGATCAATATTTTAGAGGATGACTCATGTTAGGTCAGAGTTGGGTCTAGGATTTGCCCTCATCAGGCTCATACTTTCGCATATTTCTCTTACTTGTTAGCCAGATCCTTTGCTCTTTCTGGTTTGGATCACATAGAAATGTGGTACCACACTGAAACAGACAATTAAACCTGGTTTCGATCAATATTTTAGAGGATAACGCATGTTAGGTCAGGATTAGGTCTGGATTAGGTCTGAGATTTGACCTCTTCAGTCTCATACTTTCGCAATCTTCACAAACTTCTTGAACAGATCCTGGGTTTGTTCTGGTTTGGATCACATAGTAATGTGGAACCACCCAGAAACAGTCGACTAAACCTGGTCACGATCTATATTTTAGAGGATAACGCATGTTAGGTCTAGGTTAGGTCTGGGATTTGCTCTCATCAAGCTCATACTTTCGCATATTTCTCATACTCGATGGCCAGATTCTGGGTTTTTTCTGGTTTTGATCGCGTAGTAGTGTGGTACCACACTGAAACAGTCGACTAAAGCTGGTCTCGATCAGTATTTTCGAGGATAACGCATGTTAGGTCTGGATTAGGTCTGGATTAGGTCTGGGAATTGCCCTCATCAGTCTCATACTTCCGCATTCTTCAGATACTTCTTGAACAGATCCTGGGTTTTTTCTGGTTTGGATCACATAGTAGTGTGGTACCTCACTGAAACAGTCGATTAAACATGGTTTTGATCAATATCCTACAGGATAACTCATGTTAGGTCAGAGTTGGGTCTAGGATTTGCCCTCATCAGGCTCATACTTTCGCATATTTCTCTTACTTGTTAGCTAGATCCTTTGCTCTTTCTGGTTTGGATCACATAGAAATGTGGTACCACACTGAAACAGTCAATTAAGCCCGGTTTCGATCAATATTTTAGAGGATAACGCATGTTAGGTCTAGGTTAGGTCTGGGATTTGCTCTCATCAGGCTCATACTTTCGCATATTTCTCATACTTGATGGCCAGATCCTTTGCTCTTTCTGGTTTGGATCACATAGAAATGTGGTACCACACTGAAACAGTCAATTAAACCTGGTTTCGATCAATATTTTAGTGGATAACGCATGTTAGGTCTAGGTGAGGCCTTGAATTTGCCCTCATCAGACACATAATTTCGCATTCTTCACATACTTGTTGCACAGATCCCATGTTTTTTCTGGTTTGGATCACGTAGAAATGTGGTACCACACTGAAACAGTCAATCAAACCTGGTTTCGCTCAATATTTTAGAGGATAACGCATGTTAGGTCTAGGTTAGGCCTTGAATTTGCCCTCATCAGACTCATAATTTCGCATTCTTCACATACTTGTTGAACAGATCCCATGTTTTTCTGCTTTGGATCACGTAGTAATGTGGTACCACACTGAAAGAGACGATTAAACCTAGTTCCGATCAATATTTTTGAGGATAACGCATGCTAGGCCTACGTTTGGTGTGGGATTTGCTCGCATCAGGCTCACACCTTCGCTTATTTCTCATACTTGATGGCCAGATTCTGGGCTTTTTCTGGTTGGGATCACACAGTAATGTGGTTCCACACTGAAACAGTCCATTAAACCTGGTTTCGATCAATATTTTAGAGGATAACGCATGTTAGGTCTAGGTTAGGCCTTGAATTTGCCCTCATCAGACTCATAATTTCGCATTCTTCACATACTTGATGGCCAGATTCTGGGTTTTTTCTGGTTTTGATCGCGTAGTAATGTGGTATTACACTGAAACAGTCCATTAACCCTGGTCACGATCAATATTTTAGAGGATAACGCATGTTAGGTCTGTGTTCGGTCTGGATTAGGTCTGGGATTTGCCCACATCAGTCTCATACTTCCGCATTCTTCACATACTTCTTGAACAGATCCTGTGATTTTTGTGGTTTGGATCACATAGTAGTGTAGTACCACACTGAAACAGTCGATTAAACATGGTTTTGATCAATATTTTAGAGGATGACTCATGTTAGGTCAGAGTTGGGTCTAGGATTTGCCCTCATCAGGCTCATACTTTCGCATATTTCTCTTACTTGTTAGCTAGATCCTTTGCTCTTTCTGGTTTGGATCACATAGAAATGTGGTACCACACTGAAACAGTCGACTAAACCTGGTCTCGATCAGTATATTAGAGGATAACGCATGTTTGGTCTAGGTTGGGTCTGGGTTTGCTCTCATCAGGCTCATACTTTCGCATATTTCTCATACTCGATGGCCAGATTCTGGGCTTTTTCTAGTTTGGATCACGTAGTAACGTGGTACCACACTGAAACAGTCGACTAAACCTGGTCACGATCAATATTTTAGAGGATAACGCATGTTAGGTCTAGGTTAGGCCTTGAATTTGCCCTCATCAGACTCATAATTTCGCATTCTTCACATACTTGTTGAACAGATCCCATGTTTTTCTGCTTTGGATCACGTAGTAATGTGGTACCACACTGAAAGAGACGATTAAACCTAGTTCCGATCAATATTTTTGAGGATAACGCATGCTAGGTCTACGTTTGGTGTGGGATTTGCTCGCATCAGGCTCACACCTTCGCTTATTTCTCATACTTGATGGCCAGATTCTGGGCTTTTTCTGGTTGGGATCACACAGTAATGTGGTTCCACACTGAAACAGTCCATTAAACCTGGTTTCGATCGATATTTTAGAGGATATCGCATGTTAGGTCTAGGTTAAGCCTGGGATTTGCCCTCATCAGGGTCATACTTTCACATTTTTCGCATACTGGTTGTCCAGATCTTAGGCATTTTCAGGTTTGGATCACGTGGTAATGTGGTATCACACTGAAACAGTCCATTAACCCTGGTCTCGATCAATATTTTAGAGGATAACGCATGTTAGGTCTGTGTTCGGTCTGGATTAGGTCTGGGATTTGCCCTCATCAGTCTCATACTTCCGCATTCTTCACATACTTCTTGAACAGATCCTGGGTTTTTTGAGGTTTGGATCACATAGTAGTGTGGTACCACACTGAAACAGTCGATTAAACATGGTTTTGATCAATATTTTAGAGGATGACTCATGTTAGGTCAGAGTTGGGTCTAGGATTTGCCCTCATCAGGCTCATACTTTCGCATATTTCTCATACTTGTTAGCCAGCTCCTCTGCTCTTTCCGGTTTGTATCACATAGAAATGTGGTACCACACTGAAACAGTCAATTAAACCTACTTTCGATCAATATTTTAGAGGATAACGCATGTTAGGTCTGGGATTTGCCCTCATCAGTCTCATACTTCCGCATTCTTCTGATACTTCTTGAACAGATCCTGCGTTTTTTCTTGTTTGGATCACATAGTAGTGTGGTACCACACTGAAACAGTCGATTAAACATGGTTTTGATCAATTTTTTAGTCGATGACTCATGTTAGGTCAGAGTTGGGTCTAGGATTTGCCCTCATCAGGCTCATACTTTCGCATATTTCTCTTACTTGTTAGCCAGCTCCTCTGCTCTTTCCGGTTTGGATCACATAGAAATGTGGTACCACACTGAAACAGTCAATTAAACCTACTTTCGATCAATATTTTAGAGGATAACGCATGTTAGGTCTGGATTAGGTCTGGATTAGGTCTGGGATTTGCCCTCATCAGTCTCATACTTCCGCATTCTTCTGATACTTCTTGAACAGATCCTGCGTTTTTTCTTGTTTGGATCACATAGTAGTGTGGTACCACACTGAAACAGTCGATTTAACATGGTTTCGATCAATATTTTAGAGGATAACGCATGTTAGGTCTAGGTGAGGTCTGGGATTTGCTCTCATCAGGCTCATACTTTCGCATATTTCTCATACTTGATGGCCAGATTCTGGGTTTTTTCTGGTTTTGATCGCGTAGTAATGTGGTATTACACTGAAACAGTCCATTAACCCTGGTCACGATCAATATTTTAGACGATAACTCATGTTAGGTCAGAGTTGGGTCTAGGATTTGCCCTCATCAGGCTCATACTTTCTCTTATTTCTCTTACTTGTTAGCCAGATCCTTTGCTCTTTCTGGTTTGGATCACATAGAAATGAGGTACCACACTGAAACAGTCAATTAAACCTGGTTTCGATCAATATTTTAGAGGATAACGCATGTTAGGTCTGGATTAGGTCTGGATTAGGTCTGGGATTTGCCCTCATCAGTCTCATACTTCCGCATTCTTCAGATACTTCTTGAACAGATCCTGGGTTTTTTCTTGTTTGGATCACATAGTAGTGTGGTACCACACTGAAGCAGTCGATTAAACATGGTTTCGATCAATATTTTAGAGGATAACGCATGTTAGGTCTAGGTTAGGCCTTGAATTTGCCCTCATCAGACTCATAATTTCGCATTCTTCACATACTTGTTGAACAGATCCCATGTTTTTCTGGTTTGGATCACGTAGAAATGTGGTACCACACTGAAACAGTCAATTAAACCTGGTTTCGATCAATATTTTAGAGGATAACGCAAGTTAGGTCTGGATTAGGTCAGGGATTTGGCCTCTTCAGTCTCAAACTTTCGCATTCTTCACGTACTTCTTGAACAGATCCTGGGTTTGTTGTGGTTTGGATCACATAGTAATGTGGTACCACCCAGAAGCAGTCGATTAAACCAGGTTTCGATCAATATTTTAGAGGATAACGCATGTTAGGTCTAGGTGAGGCCTTGAATTTGCCCACATCAGACTCATAATTTCACATTCTTCTCATACTTGTTGAACAGATCTCATGTTTTTTCTGGTTTGGATCACGTAGAAATGTGGTACCACACTGAAACAGTCAATTAAACCTGGTTTCGATCAATATTTTAGAGGATAACGCATGTTAGGTCTAGGTTAAGCCTGGGATTTGCCCTCATCAGGGTCATACTTTCACATTTTTCGCATACTTGTTGGCCAGATCTCGGGCATTCTCAGGTTTGGATCACGTGGTAATGTGGTATCACACTGAAACAGTCCATTAACCCTGGTCTCGATCAATATTTTAGAGGATAACGCATGTTAGGTCTGTGTTCGGTCTGGATTAGGTCTGGGATTTGCCCTCATCAGTCTCATACTTCCGCAATCTTCACATACTTCTTGAACAGATCTTGTGTTTTTTGTGGTTTGGATCTCATAGTAGTGTGGTACCACACTGATACAGTCGATTAAACATGGTTTTGATTAATATTTTAGAGGATGACTCATGTTAGGTCAGAGTTGGGTCTAGGATTTGCCCTCATCAGGCTCATACTTCCGCATGTTTCTCTTACTTGTTAGCCAGATCCTTTGCTCTTTCTGGTTTGGATCACATAGATATGTGGTACCACACTGAAACAGCCAATTAAAACTGGTTACGATCAATATTTTAAAGGATAACGCAAGTTAGGTCTGGATTAGGTCTGGGATTTGCCCTCTTCAGTCTCAAACTTTCGCATTCTTCACATACTTCTTGAACAGATCCTGGGTTTGTTGTGGTTTGGATCACATAGTAATGTGGTACCACCCAGAAGCAGTCGATTAAACCAGGTTTCGATCAATATTTTAGAGGATAACGCATGTTAGGTCTAGGTGAGGCCTTGAATTTGCCCTCATCAGACACATAATTTCGCATTCTTCACATACTTGTTGAACAGATCCCATGTTTTTTCTCGTTTGGATCACGTAGAAATGTGGTACCACACTGAAACAGTCAATTAAACCTGGTTTCGATCAATATTTTAGAGGATAACGCATGTTAGGTCTAGGTTAGGTCTGGGATTTGCTCTCATCAGGCTCATACTTTCGCATATTTCTCATACTTGATGGCCAGATTCTGGGCTTTTTCTGGTTTGGATCACGGTGTAATGTGGTACCACACTGAAACAGTCGACTAAAGCTGGTCTCGATCATTATTTTAGAGGATAACGCATGTTAGGTCTGGATTAGGTCTGGATTAGGTCTGGGATTTGCCCCCATCAGTCTCATACTTCCGCATTCTTCACGTACCTCTTGAACAGATCCTTGGTCTTTTCTGGTTTGGATCACATAGTAGTGTGGTACCACACTGAAACAGTCGATTAAACATGGTTTTGATCAATATTTTAGAGGATAACTCATGTTAGGTCAGAGTTGGGTCTAGGATTTGCCCTCATCAGGCTCATACTTTCGCATATTTCCCTTAGTTGTTAGCCAGATCCTTTGCTCTTTCTGGTTTGGATCACATAGAAATGTGGTACCACAGTGAAACAGTCAATTAAACCTTGTTTCGATCAATATTTTAGAGGATAACGCATCTTAGGTATAGGTGAGGCCTTGAATTTGCCCACATCAGACTCATAATTTCACATTCTTCACATACTTGTTGAACAGATCTCATGTTTTTTCTGGTTTGGTTCACGTAATAATGTGGTACCACACTGAAACAGTCGACTAAAGCTGGTCTCGATCAGTATTTTAGAGGATAACGCAAGTTAGGTCTGGATTAGGTCTGGGATTTGCCCTCTTCAGTCTCAAACTTTCGCATTCTTCACATACTTCTTGAAAAGATCCTGGGTTTGTTGTGGTTTGGATCACGTAGTAATGTGGTACCACACTGAAAGAGACGATTAAACCAGGTTCCGATCAATATTTTTGAGGATAACGCATGCTAGGTCTACGTTTGGTGTGGGATTTGCTCGCATCAGGCTCATACCTTCGCTTATTTCTCACACTTGATGGCCAGATTCTGGGCTTTTTCTGGTTGGGATCACACAGTAATGTGGTTCCACACTGAAACAGTCCATTAAACCTGGTTTCGATCGATATTTCAGAGGATATCGCATGTTAGGTCTAGGTTAAGCCTTGAATTTGCCCTCATCAGACTCATAATTTCGCATTCTTCACATACTTATTGAACAGATCCCATGTTTTTCTGGTTTGGATCACGTAGAAATGTGGTACCACCCTGAAACAGTCAATTAAATCTGGTTTCGATCAATATTATACAGGATAACGCAAGTAAGGTCTGGTTTAGGTCTGGGATTTGCCCTCTTCAGTCTCATACTTTCGCATTCTTCACATACTTCTTGAACAGATCCTGGGTTTGTTCTGGTTGGGATCACACAGTAATGTGGTTCCACACTGAAACAGTCCATTAAACCTGGTTTCGATCGATATTTCAGAGGATATCGCATGTTAGGTCTAGGTTAAGCCTGGGATTTGCCCTCATCAGGGTCATACTTTCACATTTTTCGGATACTTGTTGGCCAGATCACGGGCATTTTCAGGTTTGGATCACGTGGTAATGTGGTATCATACTGAAACAGCCCATTAGCCCTGGTCTCGATGAATATTTTAGAGGATAACGCATGTTAGGTCTGTGTTCGGTCTGGATCAGGTCTGGGATTTGCCCTCATCAGTCTCATACTTCCGCAATCTTCACATACTTCTTGAACAGATCCTGTGTTTTTTGTGGTTTGGATCACATAGTAGTGTGGTACCACACTGAAACAGTCGATTAAACATGGTTTTGATTAATATTTTAGAGGATGACTCATGTTAGGTCAGAGTTGGGTCTAGGATTTGCCCTCATCAGGCTCATAATTTCGCATTCTTCACATACTTGTTGAACAGATCCCATGTTTTTTCTGGTTTGGATCACGTAGAAATGTGGTACCACACTGAAACAGTCGACTAAACCTCGTCACGATCAATATTTTAGAGGATAACGCATGTTAGGTCTAGGTTAGGCCTTGAATTTGCCCTCATCAGACTCATAATTTCGCATTCTTCACATACTTATTGAACAGATCCCATGTTTTTCTGGTTTGGATCACGTAGAAATGTGGTACCACCCTGAAACAGTCAATTAAATCTGGTTTCGATCAATATTATACAGGATAACGCAAGTAAGGTCTGGTTTAGGTCTGGGATTTGCCCTCTTCAGTCTCATACTTTCGCATTCTTCACATACTTCTTGAACAGATCCTGGGTTTGTTCTGGTTTGGATCACACAGTATTGTGCTTCCACACTGAAACAGTCGATTAAACCAGGTTTCGATCAATATTTTAGATGATAACGCATGTTAGGGCTAGGTTAGGCCTGGGATTTGCCCTCTTCAGTCTCAAACTTTCGCATTCTTCACATACTTCTTGAACAGATCCTGGGTTTGTTCTGGTTTGGATCACATAGTAATGTGGTGCCACCCAGAAACTGTCGACTAAACCTGGTCACGATCAATATTTTAGAGGATAACCCATGTTAGGTCTAGGTTAGGTCTGGGATTTGCTCTCATCAGGCTCATACTTTCGCATATTTCTCATACTCGATGGCCAGATTCTGGGCTTTTTCTGGTTTGGATCACGTAGTAATGTGGTACCACACTGAAACAGTCGACTAAACCTGGTCTCGATCAGTATTTTAGAGGATAACGCATGTTAGGTCTGGATTAGGTCTGGGATTTGACCTCATCAGGGTCATACTTTCGCATACTTCTGATACTTGTTGGCCTGATCCTGGGCTTTTTCTGGTTTGGATCACGTAGTAATGTGGTACCACCCAGAAACAGTCGACTAAACCTGGTCACGATCAATATTTTAGAGGATAACGCATGTTAGGTCTAGGTTAGGTCTGGGATTTGCTCTCATCAAGCTCATACTTTCGCATATTTCTCATACTCGATGGCCTGATTCTGGGTTTTTTCTGGTTTTGATCAAGTAGTAGTGTGGTACCGCACTGAAACAGTCGACTAAAGCTGGTCTCGATCAGCATTTTCGAGGATAACGCATGTTAGGTCTGGATTAGGTCTGGATTATGTCTGGGATTTGCCCTCATCAGTCTCATACTTCCGCATTCTTCAGATACTTCCTGCACGGATCCTGGGTTTTTTCTTGTTTGGATCACATAGTAGTGTGGTACCACACTGAAACAGTCGATTAAATATGGTTTCGATCAATATTTGAGAGGATAACGCATGTTAGGTCTAGGTGAGGTCTGGGATTTGCTCTCATCAGGCTCATACTTTCGCATATTTCTCATACTTGATGGCCAGATTCTGAGTTTTTTCTGGTTTTGATCGCGTAGTAATGTGGTATTACACTGAAACAGTCCATTAACCCTGGTCTCGATCAATATTTTAGACGATAACTCATGTTAGGTCAGAGTTGGGTCTAGGATTTGCCCTCATCAGGCTCATACTTTCGCATATTTCTCATACTTCTTGAACAGATCCTGTGTTTTTTCTGGTTTGGATCACGTAGTAATGTGGTACCACACTGAAACAGTCGACTAAACCTGGTCTCGATCAGTGTATTAGAGGATAACGCATGTTAGGTCTGGATTAGGTCTGGGATTTGACCTCATCAGGGTCACACTTTCGCATACTTCTCATACTTGTTGGCCTGATCCTGGACTTTTTCTGGTTTGGATCACGTAGTAATGTGGTACCATACTGAAACTGTCGACTAAACCTGGTCACGATCAGTGTGTTAGAGGATAACGCATGTTAGGTCTGGATTAGGTCTGGGAGTTGCCCTCACCAGTCTCATACTTCCGCATTCTTCACATACTTCTTGATCAGATCCTGTGTTTTTTTTGGTTTGGATCACATAGTAGTGTGGTACCTCACTGAAACAGTCGATAAAACATGGTATTGATCAATATTTTAGAGGATAACTCATGTTAGGTCAGAGTTGGGTCTAGGACTTGCCCTCATCAGGCTCATACTTTCGCATATTTCTCTTACTTGTTAGCTAGATCCTTTGCTCTTTCTGGTTTGGATCAAGTAGAAATGTGGTACCACACTGAAACAGTCGACTAAACCTGGTCTCGATCAGTATATTAGAGGATAACGCATGTTAGGTCTAGGTTGGGTCTGGGATTTGCTCTCATCAGGCTCATACTTTCGCATATTTCTCATACTTGATGGCCAGATTCTGGGCTTTTTCTGGTTTGGATCACGTAGTAATGTGGTACCACACTGAAACAGTCTATTAAACCTGGTATCGATCAATATTTTAGAGGATAACGCAAGTTAGGTCTGGGAAAAGTCTGGGATTTGCCCTCATGAGGCTCATACTTTCGCATTTTTCACATACTTGTTGAACAGATCCTGGGTTTTTTCTGGTTTGGATCACATAGAAATGTGGTACCACACTGAAACAGTCAATTAAGCCTGGTTTCGATCAATATTTTTGAGGATAACGCATGCTAGGTCTACGTTAGGTGGGGGATTTGCTCGCATCAGGCTCATACCATCGCTTATTTCTCATACTTGATGGCCAGACTCTGGGCTTGTTCTGGTTGGGATCACACACTAATGTGGTTCCACACTGAAACAGTCTATTGAACCTGGTTTCGATCGATATTTTAGAGGATATCGCATGTTATGTCTAGGTTAAGCCTGGGATTTGCCCTCATCAGGGTCATACTTTCTCATTTTTCGCATACTTGTTGGCCAGATCTCGGGCATTTTCAGGTTTGGATCACGTGGTAATGTGGTATCACACTGAAACAGACCATTAACCCTGGTCTCGATCAATATTTTAGAGGATAACGCATGTTAGGTCTGTGTTCGGTCTGGATTAGGTCTGGGATTTGCCCACATCAGTCTCATACTTCCGCATTCTTCACATACTTCTTGAACAGATCCTGTGATTTTTGTGGTTTGGATCACATAGTAGTGTAGTACCACACTGAAACAGTCGATTAAACATGGTTTTGATCAATATTTTAGAGGATGACTCATGTTAGGTCAGAGTTGGGTCTAGGATTTGCCCTCATCAGGCTCATACTTTCGCATATTTCTCTTACTTGTTAGCCAGCTCCTCTGCTCTTTCCGGTTTGGATCACATAGAAATGTGGTACCACACTGAAACAGTCAATTAAACCTACTTTCGATCAATATTTTAGAGGATAACGCATGTTAGGTCTAGATTAGGTCTGGATTAGGTCTGGGATTTGCCCTCATCAGTCTCATACTTCCGCATTCTTCTGATACTTCTTGAACAGATCCTGCGTTTTTTCTTGTTTGGATCACATAGTAGTGTGGCACCACACTGAAACAGTCGATTTAACATGGTTTCGATCAATATTTTAGAGGATAACGCATGTTAGGTCTAGGTGATGTCTGGGATTTGCTCTCATCAGGCTCATACTTTCGCATATTTCTCATACTTGATGGCCAGATTCTGGGTTTTTTCTGGTTTTGATCGCGTAGTAATGTGGTATTACACTGAAACAGTCCATTAACCCTGGTCACGATCATTATTTTAGACGATAACTCATGTTAGGTCAGAGTTGGGTACAGGATTTGCCCTCATCAGGCTCATACTTTCTCTTATTTCTCTTACTTGTTAGCCAGATCCTTTGCTCTTTCTGGTTTGGATCACATAGAAATGAGGTACCACACTGAAACAGTCAATTAAACCTGGTTTCGATCAATATTTTAGAGGATAACGCATGTTTTGTCTGGATTAGGTCTGGATTAGGTCTGGGATTTGCCCTCATCAGTCTCATACTTCCGCATTCTTCAGATACTTCTTGAACAGATCCTGGGTTTTTTCTTGTTTGGATCACATAGTAGTGTGGTACCACACTGAAGCAGTCGATTAAACATGGTCTCGATCAATATTTTAGAGGATAACGCATGTTAGGTCTAGGTTAGGCCTTGAATTTGCCCTCATCAGACTCATAATTTCGCATTCTTCACATACTTGTTGAACAGATCCCATGTTTTTCTGGTTTGGATCACGTAGAAATGTGGTACCACACTGAAACAGTCAATTAAACCAGGTTTCGATCAATATTTTAGAGGATAACGCATGTTAGGTCTAGGTGAGGCCTTGAATTTGCCCACATCAGACTCATAATTTCACATTCTTCTCATACTTGTTGAACAGATCTCATGTTTTTTCTGGTTTGGATCACGTAGAAATGTGGTACCACACTGAAACAGTCAATTAAACCTGGTTTCGATCAATATTTTAGAGGATAACGCATGTTAGGTCTAGGTTAAGCCTGGGATTTGCCCTCATCAGGGTCATACTTTCACATTTTTCGCATACTTGTTGGCCAGATCTCGGGCATTTTCAGGTTTGGATCACGTGGTAATGTGGTATCACACTGAAACAGTCCATTAACCCTGGTCTCGATCAATATTTTAGAGGATAACGCATGTTAGGTCTGTGTTCGGTCTGGATTAGGTCTGGGATTTGCCCTCATCAGTCTCATACTTCCGCAATCTTCACATACTTCTTGAACAGATCCTGTGTTTTTTGTGGTTTGGATCTCATAGTAGTGTGGTACCACACTGATACAGTCGATTAAACATGGTTTTGATTAATATTTTAGAGGATGACTCATGTTAGGTCAGAGTTGGGTCTAGGATTTGCCCTCATCAGGCTCATAATTTCGCATTCTTCACATACTTGTTGAACAGATCCCATGTTTCTTCTGGTTTGGATCACGTAGAAATGTGGTACCACACTGAAACAGTCAATTAAACCAGGTTTCGATCAATATTTTAGAGGATAACGCATGTTAGGTCTAGGTGAGGCCTTGAATTTGCCCACATCAGACTCATAATTTCACATTCTTCACATACTTGTTGAACAGATCTCATGTTTTTTCTGGTTTGGATCACGTAATAATGTGGTACCACACTGAAACAGTCGACTAAAGCTGGTCTCGATCAGTATTTTAGAGGATAACGCAAGTTAGGTCTGGATTAGGTCTGGGATTTGCCCTCTTCAGTCTCAAACTTTCGCATTCTTCACATACTTCTTGAAAAGATCCTGGGTTTGTTGTGGTTTGGATCACGTAGTAATGTGGTACCACACTGAAAGAGACGATTAAACCAGGTTCCGATCAATATTTTTGAGGATAACGCATGCTAGGTCTACGTTAGGTGTGGGATTTGCTCGCATCAGGCTCATACCTTCGCTTATTTCTCATACTTGATGGCCAGATTCTGGGCTTTTTCTGGTTGGGATCACACAGTAATGTGGTTCCACACTGAAACAGTCCATTAAACCTGGTCTCGATCAATATTTTAGAGGATAACGCATGTTAGGTCTGTGTTCGGTCTGAATTAGGTCTGGGATTTGCCCTCATCAGTCTCATACTTCCGCAATCTTCACATACTTCTTGAACAGATCCTGTGTTTTTTGTGGTTTGGATCACATAGTAGTGTGGTACCACACTGAAACAGTCGATTAAACATGGTCTTGATTAATATTTTAGAGGATGACTCATGTTAGGTCAGAGTTGGGTCTAGGATTTGCCCTCATCAGGCTCATAATTTCGCATTCTTCACATACTTGTTGAACAGATCCCATGTTTCTTCTGGTTTGGATCACGTAGAAATGTGGTACCACACTGAAACAGTCGACTAAACCTCGTCACGATCAATATTTTAGAGGATAACGCATGTTAGGTCTAGGTTAGGCCTTGAATTTGCCCTCATCAGACTCATAATTTCGCATTCTTCACATACTTATTGAACAGATCCCATGTTTTTCTGGTTTGGATCACGTAGAAATGTGGTACCACCCTGAAACAGTCAATTAAATCTGGTTTCGATCAATATTTTAGAGGATAGCGCAAGTAAGGTCTGGATTAGGTCTGGGATTTGCCCTCTTCAGTCTCATACTTTCGCATTCTTCACATACTTCTTGAACAGATCCTGGGTTTGTTCTGGTTTGGATCACACAGTAATGTGGTTCCACACTGAAACAGTCGATTAAACCAGGTTTCGATCAATATTTTAGATGATAACGCATGTTAGGGCTAGGTTAGGCCTGGGATTTGCCCTCTGCAGTCTCAAACTTTCGCATTCTTCACATACTTCTTGAACAGATCCTGGGTTTGTTCTGGTTTGGATCACATAGTAATGTGGTGCCACCCAGAAACTGTCGACTAAACCTGGTCACGATCAATATTTTAGAGGATAACCCATGTTAGGTCTAGGTTGGGTCTGGGATTTGCTCTCATCAGGCTCATACTTTCGCATATTTCTCATACTCGATGGCCAGATTCTGGGCTTTTTCTGGTTTGGATCACGTAGTAATGTGGTACCACACTGAAACAGTCGACTAAACCTGGTCTCGATCAGTATTTTAGAGGATAACGCATGTTAGGTCTGGATTAGGTCTGGATTAGGTCTGGGATTTGCCCCCATCAGTCTCATACTTCCGCATTCTTCACATACCTCTTGAACAGATCCTTGGGCTTTTCTGGTTTGGATCACATAGTAGTGTGGTACCACACTGAAACAGTCGATTAAACATGGTTTTGATCAATATTTTAGAGGATAACTCATGTTAGGTCAGAGTTGGGTCTAGGATTTGCCCTCATCAGGCTCATACTTTCGCATATTTCCCTTAGTTGTTAGCCAGATCCTTTGCTCTTTCTGGTTTGGATCACATAGAAATGTGGTACCACAGTGAAACAGTCAATTAAACCTTGTTTCGATCAATATTTTAGAGGATAACGCATGTTAGGTCTAGGTGAGGCCTTGAATTTGCCCACATCAGACTCATAATTTCGCATTCTTCACATACTTGTTGAACAGATCCCATGTTTTTCTGGTTTGGATCACGTAGAAATGTGGTACCACACTGAAACAGTCAATTAAACCAGGTTTCGATCAATATTTTAGAGGATAACGCATGTTAGGTCTAGGTGAGGCCTTGAATTTGCCCACATCAGACTCATAATTTCACATTCTTCTCATACTTGTTGAACAGATCTCATGTTTTTTCTGGTTTGGATCACGTAGAAATGTGGTACCACACTGAAACAGTCAATTAAACCTGGTTTCGATCAATATTTTAGAGGATAACGCATGTTAGGTCTAGGTTAAGCCTGGGATTTGCCCTCATCAGGGTCATACTTTCACATTTTTCGCATACTTGTTGGCCAGATCTCGGGCATTTTCAGGTTTGGATCACGTGGTAATGTGGTATCACACTGAAACAGTCCATTAACCCTGGTCTCGATCAATATTTTAGAGGATAACGCATGTTAGGTCTGTGTTCGGTCTGGATTAGGTCTGGGATTTGCCCTCATCAGTCTCATACTTCCGCAATCTTCACATACTTCTTGAACAGATCCTGTGTTTTTTGTGGTTTGGATCTCATAGTAGTGTGGTACCACACTGATACAGTCGATTAAACATGGTTTTGATTAATATTTTAGAGGATGACTCATGTTAGGTCAGAGTTGGGTCTAGGATTTGCCCTCATCAGGCTCATACTTCCGCATGTTTCTCTTACTTGTTAGCCAGATCTTTTGCTCTTTCTGGTTTGGATCACATAGAAATGTGGTACCACACTGAAACAGCCAATTAAACCTGGTTACGATCAATATTTTAGAGGATAACGCAAGTTAGGTCTGGATTAGGTCTGGGATTTGCCCTCTTCAGTCTCAAACTTTCGCATTCTTCACATACTTCTTGAACAGATCCTGGGTTTGTTGTGGTTTGGATCACATAGTAATGTGGTACCACCCAGAAGCAGTCGATTAAACCAGGTTTCGATCAATATTTTAGAGGATAACGCATGTTAGGTCTAGGTGAGGCCTTGAATTTGCCCTCATCAGACTCATAATTTCGCATTCTTCACATACTTGTTGAACAGATCCCATGTTTTTTCTCGTTTGGATCACATAGTAGTGTGGTACCACACTGAAACAGTCGATTAAACATGGTTTTGATCAATATTTTAGAGGATAACGCATGTTAGGTCTAGGTTAGGT
The DNA here is from genome assembly GCF_051014445.1 of Colletes latitarsis. Taxonomy (NCBI): domain Eukaryota; kingdom Metazoa; phylum Arthropoda; class Insecta; order Hymenoptera; family Colletidae; genus Colletes; species Colletes latitarsis. The sequence goes on from NC_135137.1 coordinate 8,910,779, forward strand.
CTGGGATTTGCTCTCATCAGGCTCATACTTTCGCATATTTCTCATACTTGATGGCCAGATTCTGGGCTTTTTCTGGTTTGGATCACGTTGTAATGTGGTACGACTCTGAAACAGTCGACTAAAGCTGGTCTCGATCATTATTTTAGAGGATAACGCATGTTAGGTCTGGATTAGGTCTGGATTAGGTCTGGGATTTGCCCCCATCAGTCTCATACTTCCGCATTCTTCACATACCTCTTGAACAGATCCTTGGTCTTTTCTGGTTTGGATCACATAGTAGTGTGGTACCACACTGAAACAGTCGATTAAACATGGTTTTGATCAATATTTTAGAGGATAACTCATGTTAGGTCAGAGTTGGGTCTAGGATTTGCCCTCATCAGGCTCATACTTTCGCATATTTCCCTTAGTTGTTAGCCAGATCCTTTGCTCTTTCTGGTTTGGATCACATAGAAATGTGGTACCACAGTGAAACAGTCAATTAAACCTTGTTTCGATCAATATTTTAGAGGATAACGCATGTTAGGTCTAGGTGAGGCCTTGAATTTGCCCACATCAGACTCATAATTTCACATTCTTCACATACTTGTTGAACAGATCTCATGTTTTTTCTGGTTTGGATCACGTAATAATGTGGTACCACACTGAAACAGTCGACTAAAGCTGGTCTCGATCAGTATTTTAGAGGATAACGCAAGTTAGGTCTGGATTAGGTCTGGGATTTGCCCTCTTCAGTCTCAAACTTTCGCATTCTTCACATACTTCTTGAAAAGATCCTGGGTTTGTTGTGGTTTGGATCACGTAGTAATGTGGTACCACACTGAAAGAGACGATTAAACCAGGTTCCGATCAATATTTTTGAGGATAACGCATGCTAGGTCTACGTTAGGTGTGGGATTTGCTCGCATCAGGCTCATACCTTCGCTTATTTCTCATACTTGATGGCCAGATTCTGGGCTTTTTCTGGTTGGGATCACACAGTAATGTGGTTCCACACTGAAACAGTCCATTAAACCAGGTTTCGATCGATATTTTAGAGGATAACGCATGTTAGGTCTAGGTTAAGCCTGGGATTTGCCCTCATCAGGGTCATACTTTCACATTTTTCGCATACTTGTTGGCCAGATCTCGGGCATTTTCAGGTTTGGATCACGTGGTAATGTGGTATCACACTGAAACAGTCCATTAACCCTGGTCTCGATCAATATTTTAGAGGATAACGCATGTTAGGTCTGTGTTCGGTCTGGATTAGGTCTGGGATTTGCCCTCATCAGTCTCATACTTCCGCAATCTTCACATACTTCTTGAACAGATCCTGTGTTTTTTGTGGTTTGGATCACATAGTAGTGTGGTACCACACTGAAACAGTCGATTAAACATGGTCTTGATTAATATTTTAGAGGATGACTCATGTTAGGTCAGAGCTGGGTCTAGGATTTGCCCTCATCAGGCTCATAATTTCGCATTCTTCACATACTTGTTGAACAGATCCCATGTTTCTTCTGGTTTGGATCACGTAGAAATGTGGTACCACACTGAAACAGTCGACTAAACCTCGTCACGATCAATATTTTAGAGGATAACGCATGTTAGGTCTAGGTTAGGCCTTGAATTTGCCCTCATCAGACTCATAATTTCGCATTCTTCACATACTTCTTGAACAGATCCTGGGTTTGTTCTGGTTTGGATCACACAGTAATGTGGTTCCACACTGAAACAGTCGATTAAACCAGGTTTCGATCAATATTTTAGATGATAACGCATGTTAGGGCTAGGTTAGGCCTGGGATTTGCCCTCTGCAGTCTCAAACTTTCGCATTCTTCACATACTTCTTGAACAGATCCTGGGTTTGTTCTGGTTTGGATCACATAGTAATGTGGTGCCACCCAGAAACTGTCGACTAAACCTGGTCACGATCAATATTTTAGAGGATAACCCATGTTAGGTCTAGGTTGGGTCTGGGATTTGCTCTCATCAGGCTCATACTTTCGCATATTTCTCATACTCGATGGCCAGATTCTGGGCTTTTTCTGGTTTGGATCACGTAGTAATGTGGTACCACACTGAAACAGTCGACTAAACCTGGTCTCGATCAGTATTTTAGAGGATAACGCATGTTAGGTCTGGATTAGGTCTGGGATTTGACCTCATCAGGGTCATACTTTCGCATACTTCTGATACTTGTTGGCCTGATCCTGGGCTTTTTCTGGTTTGGATCACGTAGTAATGTGGTACCACCCAGAAACAGTCGACTAAACCTGGTCACGATCAATATTTTAGAGGATAACGCATGTTAGGTCTAGGTTAGGTCTGGGATTTGCTCTCATCAAGCTCATACTTTCGCATATTTCTCATACTCGATGGCCAGATTCTGGGTTTTTTCTGGTTTTGATCAAGTAGTAGTGTGGTACCGCACTGAAACAGTCGACTAAAGCTGGTCTCGATCAGCATTTTCGAGGATAACGCATGTTAGGTCTGGATTATGTCTGGGATTTGCCCTCATCAGTCTCATACTTCCGCATTCTTCAGATACTTCCTGCACAGATCCTGGGTTTTTTCTTGTTTGGATCACATAGTAGTGTGGTACCACACTGAAACAGTCGATTAAATATGGTTTCGATCAATATTTTAGAGGATAACTCATGTTAGGTCAGAGTTGGGTCTAGGATTTGCCCTCATCAGGCTCATACTTTCGCATATTTCTCTTACTTGTTAGCCAGATCCTTTGCTCTTTCTGGTTTGGATCACATAGAAATGTGGTACCACACTGAAACAGTCAATTAAACCTGGTTTCGATCAATATTTTAGAGGATAACGCATGTTAGGTCTGGATTAGGTCTGGATTAGGTCTGGGATTTGCCCTCATCAGTCTCATACTTCCGCATTCTTCAGATACTTCTTGAACAGATCCTGGGTTTTTTCTTGTTTGGATCACATAGTAGTGTGGTACCACACTGTAGCATTCGATTAAACATGGTTTCGATCAATATTTTAGAGGATAACGCATGTTAGGTCTAGGTTAGGCCTTGAATTTGCCCTCATCAGACTCATAATTTCGCATTGTTCACTTACTTGTTGAACAGATCCCATGTTTTTTCTGGTTTGGATCACGTAGAAATGTGGTACCACACTGAAACAGTCGACTAAACCTGGTCACGATCAATATTTTAGAGGATAACGCATGTTAGGTCTAGGTTAGGCCTTGAATTTGCCCTCATCAGACTCATAATTTCGCATTCTTCACATACTTGTTGAACAGATCCCATGATTTTCTGCTTTGGGTCACGTAGTAATGTGGTACCACACTGAAAGAGACGATTAAACCTAGTTCCGATCAATATTTTTGAGGATAACGCATGCTAGGTCTACGTTTGGTGTGGGATTTGCTCGCATCAGGCTCACACCTTCGCTTATTTCTCATACTTGATGGCCAGATTCTGGGCTTTTTCTGGTTGGGATCACACAGTAATGTGGTTCCACACTGAAACAGTCCATTAAACCTGGTTTCGATCGATATTTTAGAGGATATCGCATGTTAGGTCTAGGTTAAGCCTGGGATTTGCCTTCATCAGGGTCATACTTTCACATTTTTCGCATACTGGTTGTCCAGATCTTAGGCATTTTCAGGTTTGGATCACGTGGTAATGTGGTATCACACTGAAACAGTCCATTAACCCTGGTCTCGATCAATATTTTAGAGGATAACGCATGTTAGGTCTGTGTTCGGTCTGGATTAGGTCTGGGATTTGCCCTCATCAGTCTCATACTTCCGCATTCTTCACATACTTCTTGAACAGATCCTGGGTTTTTTGAGGTTTGGATCACATAGTAGTGTGGTACCACACTGAAACAGTCGATTAAACATGGTTTTGATCAATATTTTAGAGGATGACTCATGTTAGGTCAGAGTTGGGTCTAGGATTTGCCCTCATCAGGCTCATACTTTCGCATATTTCTCTTACTTGTTAGCCAGCACCTCTGCTCTTTCCGGTTTGGATCACATAGAAATGTGGTACCACACTGAAACAGTCAATTAAACCTACTTTCGATCAATATTTTAGAGGATAACGCATGTTAGGTCTAGATTAGGTCTGGATTAGGTCTGGGATTTGCCCTCATCAGTCTCATACTTCCGCATTCTTCTGATACTTCTTGAACAGATCCTGCGTTTTTTCTTGTTTGGATCACATAGTAGTGTGGTACCACACTGAAACAGTCGATTTAACATGGTTTCGATCAATATTTTAGAGGATAACGCATGTTAGGTCTAGGTGATGTCTGGGATTTGCTCTCATCAGGCTCATACTTTCGCATATTTCTCATACTTGATGGCCAGATTCTGGGTTTTTTCTGGTTTTGATCGCGTAGTAATGTGGTATTACACTGAAACAGTCCATTAACCCTGGTCACGATCAATATTTTAGACGATAACTCATGTTAGGTCAGAGTTGGGTACAGGATTTGCCCTCATCAGGCTCATACTTTCTCTTATTTCTCTTACTTGTTAGCCAGATCCTTTGCTCTTTCTGGTTTGGATCACATAGAAATGAGGTACCACACTGAAACAGTCAATTAAACCTGGTTTCGATCAATATTTTAGAGGATAACGCATGTTTTGTCTGGATTAGGTCTGGATTAGGTCTGGGATTTGCCCTCATCAGTCTCATACTTCCGCATTCTTCAGATACTTCTTGAACAGATCCTGGGTTTTTTCTTGTTTTGATCAAGTAGTAGTGTGGTACCGCACTGAAACAGTCGACTAAAGCTGGTCTCGATCAGCATTTTCGAGGATAACGCATGTTAGGTCTGGATTAGGTCTGGATTATGTCTGGGATTTGCCCTCATCAGTCTCATACTTCCGCATTCTTCAGATACTTCCTGCACAGATCCTGGGTTTTTTCTTGTTTGGATCACATAGTAGTGTGGTACCACACTGAAACAGTCGATTAAATATGGTTTCGATCAATATTTTAGAGGATAACTCATGTTAGGTCAGAGTTGGGTCTAGGATTTGCCCTCATCACGCTCATACTTTCGCATATTTCTCTTACTTGTTAGCCAGATCCTTTGCTCTTTCTGGTTTGGATCACATAGAAATGTGGTACCACACTGAAACAGTCAATTAAACCTGGTTTCGATCAATATTTTAGAGGATAACGCATGTTAGGTCTGGATTAGGTCTGGATTAGGTCTGGGATTTGCCCTCATCAGTCTCATACTTCCGCATTCTTCAGATACTTCTTGAACAGATCCTGGGTTTTTTCTTGTTTGGATCACATAGTAGTGTGGTACCACACTGTAGCATTCGATTAAACATGGTTTCGATCAATATTTTAGAGGATAACGCATGTTAGGTCTAGGTTAGGCCTTGAATTTGCCCTCATCAGACTCATAATTTCGCATTGTTCACTTACTTGTTGAACAGATCCCATGTTTTTTCTGGTTTGGATCACGTAGAAATGTGGTACCACACTGAAACAGTCGACTAAACCTGGTCACGATCAATATTTTAGAGGATAACGCATGTTAGGTCTAGGTTAGGCCTTGAATTTGCCCTCATCAGACTCATAATTTCGCATTCTTCAGATACTTGTTGAACAGATCCCATGTTTTTCTGGTTTGGATCACGTAGAAATGTGGTACCACACTGAAACAGTTAATTAAACCTGGTTTCGATCAATATTTTAGCGGACAACGCAAGTTAGGTCTGGATTAGTTCTGGGATTTGCCCTCTTCAGTCTCAATCTTTCGCATTCTTCACATACTTCTTGAACAGATCCTGGGTTTGTTGTGGTTTGGATCACATAGTAATCTGGTACCACCCAGAAGCAGTCGATTAAACCAGGTTTCGATCAATATTTTAGATGATAACGCATGTTAGGGCTAGGTTAGGCCTGGGATTTGCCCTCACCAGGCTCGTACTTTCGCATTCTTCACATACTTGTTGAACAGATCCTGGGATTTTTCTGCTTTGGATCACGTAGTAATGTGGTACCACACTGAAAGAGACGATTAAACCTGGTCACGATCAATATTTTAGAGGATAACCCATGTTAGGTCTAGGTTATGTCTGGGATTTGCTCTCATCATGCTCATACTTTCGCATATTTCTCATACTCGATGGCCAGATTCTGGGCTTTTTCTGGTTTGGATCACGTAGTAATGTGGTACCACACTGAAACAGTCGACTAAACCTGGTCTCGATCAGTATTTTGGAGGATAACGCATGTTAGGTCTGGATTAGGTCTTTGATTTGACCTCATCAGGGTCATACTTTCGCATACTTCTCATACTTGTTGGCCTGATCCTGGGCTCTTTCTGGTTTGGATCACGTAGCAATGTGGTACCAGACTGAAACAGTCGACTAAACATGGTCACGATCAGTATTTTAGAGGATAACGCATGTTAGGTCTGGATTAGGTCTGGGATTTGCCCCCATCAGTCTCATACTTCCGCATTCCTCACATACTTCTTGATCAGATCCTGGGTTTTTTCTGGTTTGGATCACATAGTAGTGTGGTACCTCACTGAAACAGTCGATTAAACATGGTTTTGATCAATATTTTAGCGGATAACTCATGTTAGGTCAGAGTTGGGTCTAGGATTTGCCCTCATCAGGCTCATACCTTCGCATATTTATCTTAGTCGTTAACCAGATCCTTTGCTCTTTCTGGTTTGGATCACATAGAAATGTGGTACCACAGTGAAACAGTCAATTAAACCTGGTTTCGATCAATATTTTAGAGGATAACGCATGTTAGGTCTAGGTGAGGCCTTGAATTTGCCCACATCAGACTCATAATTTCGCATTCTTCACATACTTGTTCAACAGATCTCATGTTTTTTCTGGTTTGGATCACGTAGAAATGTGGTACCACACTGAAACAGTCAATTAAACCTGGGTTCGATCAATATTTTAGAGGATAACGCAAGTTAGGTCTGGATTAGGTCTGGGATTTGCCCTCTTCAGTCTCAAACTTTCGCATTCTTCACATACTTCTTGAACAGATCCTGGGTTTGTTCTGGTTTGGATCACATAGTAATGTGGTACCACCCAGAAACTGTCGACTAAACCTGGTCACGATCAATATTTTAGAGGATAACCCATGTTAGGTCTAGGTTAGGTCAGGGATTTGCTCTCATCAGACTCATAATTTCGCATTCTTCACATACTTCTTGAACAGATCCTGGGTTTTTTGATGTTTGGATCACATAGAAATGTGGTACCACACTGAAACAGCCAATTAAACCTACTTTCGATCAATATTTTAGAGGATGACGCATGTTAGGTCTGGATTAGGTCTGGATTAGGTCTGGGATTTGCCCTCATCAGTCTCATACTTCCGCATTCTTCAGATACTTCTTGAACAGATCCTGCGTTTTTTCTTGTTTGGAGCACATAGTAGTGTGGTACCACACTGAAACAGTCGATTAAACATGGTTTTGATCAATATTTTAGAGGATGACTCATGTTAGGTCAGAGTTGGGTCTAGGATTTGCCCTCATCAGGCTCATACTTTCGCATATTTCTCTTACTTGTTAGCCAGCTCCTCTGCTCTTTCCGGTTTGAATCACATAGAAATGTGGTTCCACACTGAAACAGTCAATTAAACCTACTTTCGATCAATATTTTAGAGGATAACGCATGTTAGGTCTGGATTAGGTCTGGATTAGGTCTGGGATTTGCCCTCATCAGTCTCATACTTCCGCATTCTTCTGATACTTCTTGAACAGATCCTGCGTTTTTTCTTGTTTGGATCACATAGTAGTGTGATACCACACTGAAACAGTCGATTTAACATGGTCTCGATCAGTATTTTGGAGGATAACGCATGTTAGGTCTGGATTAGGTCTGTGATTTGACCTCATCAGGGTCATACTTTCGCATACTTCTGATACTTGTTGGCCTGATCCTGGGCTTTTTCTGGTTTGGATCACGTAGTAATGTGGTACCACCCAGAAACAGTCGACTAAACCTGGTCACGATCAATATTTTAGAGGATAACGCATGTTAGGTCTAGGTTAGGTCTGGGATTTGCTCTCATCAAGCTCATACTTTCGCATATTTCTCATACTCGATGGCCAGATTCTGGGTTTTTTCTGGTTTTGATCAAGTAGTAGTGTGGTACCGCACTGAAACAGTCGACTAAAGCTGGTCTCGATCAGCATTTTCGAGGATAACGCATGTTAGGTCTGGATTAGGTCTGGATTATGTCTGGGATTTGCCCTCATCAGTCTCATACTTCCGCATTCTTCAGATACTTCCTGCACAGATCCTGGGTTTTTTCTTGTTTGGATCACATAGTAGTGTGGTACCACACTGAAACAGTCGATTAAATATGGTTTCGATCAATATTTTAGAGGATAACGCATGTTAGGTCTAGGTGAGGTCTGGGATTTGCTCTCATCAGGCTCATACTTTCGCATATTTCTCATACTTGATGGCCAGATTCTGGGTTTTTTCTGGTTATGATCGCGTAGTAATGTGGTATTACACTGAAACAGTCCATTAACCCTGGTCTCGATCAATATTTTAGACGATAACTCATGTTAGGTCAGAGTTGGGTCTAGGATTTGCCCTCATCAGGCTCATACTTTCGCATATTTCTCTTACTTGTTAGCCAGATCCTTTGCTCTTTCTGGTTTGGATCACATAGAAATGTGGTACCACACTGAAACAGTCAATTAAACCTGGTTTCGATCAATATTTTAGAGGATAACGCATGTTAGGTCTGGATTAGGTCTGGATTAGGTCTGGGATTTGCCCTCATCAGTCTCATACTTCCGCATTCTTCAGATACTTCTTGAACAGATCCTGGGTTTTTTCTTGTTTGGATCACATAGTAGTGTGGTACCACACTGTAGCATTCGATTAAACATGGTTTCGATCAATATTTTAGAGGATAACGCATGTTAGGTCTAGGTTAGGCCTTGAATTTGCCCTCATCAGACTCATAATTTCGCATTGTTCACTTACTTGTTGAACAGATCCCATGTTTTTTCTGGTTTGGATCACGTAGAAATGTGGTACCACACTGAAACAGTTAATTAAACCTGGTTTCGATCAATATTTTAGAGGACAACGCAAGTTAGGTCTGGATTAGTTCTGGGATTTGCTCTCTTCAGTCTCAATCTTTCGCATTCTTCACATACTTCTTGAACAGATCCTGGGATTTTTCTGCTTTGGATCACGTAGTATTGTGGTACCACACTGAAAGAGACGATTAAACCTGGTACGATCAATATTTTAGAGGATAACCCATGTTAGGTCTAGGTTATGTCTGGGATTTGCTCTCATCATGCTCATACTTTCGCATATTTCTCATACTCGATGGCCAGATTCTGGGCTTTTTCTGGTTTGGATCACGTAGTAATGTGGTACCACACTGAAACAGTCGACTAAACCTGGTCTCGATCAGTATTTTGGAGGATAACGCATGTTAGGTCTGGATTAGGTCTGTGATTTGACCTCATCAGGGTCATACTTTCGCATACTTCTCATACTTGTTGGCCTGATCCTGGGCTCTTTCTGGTTTGGATCACGTAGCAATGTGGTACCAGACTGAAACAGTCGACTAAACATGGTCACGATCTGTATTTTAGAGGATAACGCATGTTAGGTCTGGATTAGGTCTGGGATTTGCCCCCATCAGTCTCATACTTCCGCATTCCTCACATACTTCTTGATCAGATCCTGGGTTTTTTCTGGTTTGGATCACATAGTAGTGTGGTACCTCACTGAAACAGTCGATTAAACATGGTTTTGATCAATATTTTAGAGGATAACTCATGTTAGGTCAGAGTTGGGTCTAGGATTTGCCCTCATCAGGCTCATACTTTCGCATATTTATCTTAGTCGTTAACCAGATCCTTTGCTCTTTCTGGTTTGGATCACATAGAAATGTGGTACCACAGTGAAACAGTCAATTAAACCTGGTTTCGATCAATATTTTAGAGGATAACGCATGTTAGGTCTAGGTGAGGCCTTGAATTTGCCAACATCAGACTCATAATTTCGCATTCTTCACATACTTGTTCAACAGATCTCATGTTTTTTCTGGGTTGGATCACGTAGAAATGTGGTACCACACTGAAACAGTCAATTAAACCTGGGTTCGATCAATATTTTAGAGGATAACGCAAGTTAGGTCTGGATTAGGTCTGGGATTTGCCCTCTTCAGTCTCAAACTTTCGCATTCTTCACATACTTCTTGAACAGATCCTGGGTTTGTTCTGGTTTGGATCACATAGTAATGTGGTACCACCCAGAAACTGTCGACTAAACCTGGTCACGATCAATATTTTAGAGGATAACCCATGTTAGGTCTAGGTTAGGTCTGGGATTTGCTCTCATCAGACTCATAATTTCGCATCCTTCACATACTTCTTGAACAGGTCCTGGGTTTTTTGATGTTTGGATCACATAGTAGTGTGGTACCACACTGAAACAGTCGATTAAACATGGTTTTGATCAATATTTTAGAGGATGACTCATGTTAGGTCAGAGTTGCGTCTAGGATTTGCCCTCATCAGGCTCATACTTTCGCATATTTCTCTTACTTGTTAGCCAGCTCCTCTGCTCTTTCTGGTTTGGATCACATAGAAATGTGGTACCACACTGAAACAGTCAATTAAACCTACTTTCGATCAATATTTTAGAGGATAACGCATGTTAGGTCTGGATTAGGTCTGGATTAGGTCTGGGATTTGCCCTCATCAGTCTCATACTTCCGCATTCTTCAGATACTTCTTGAACAGATCCTGCGTTTTTTCTTGTTTGGAGCACATAGTAGTGTGGTACCACACTGAAACAGTCGATTAAACATGGTTTCGATCAATATTTTAGAGGATAACGCATGTTAGGTCTAGGTTAGGCCTTGAATTTGCCCTCATCAGACTCATAATTTCGCATTGTTCACATAAGTGTTGAACAGATCCCATGTTTTTTCTGGTTTGGATCACGTAGAAATGTGGTACCACACTGAAACAGTCGACTAAACCTGGTCACGATCAATATTTTAGTGGATAATGCATGTTAGGTCTGGATTAGGTATGGGATCTGCCCTCATCAGTCTCATACTTTCGCATTCTTCACATACTTCTTGTACAGATCCTGGGTTTTTTCTGGTTTGGATCACATAGTAGTGTGGTACCACACTGAAACAGTCAATTAAACCTGGTTTCGATCAATATTTTAGAGGATAACGCATGTTAGGTCTAGGTTAGGTCTGGGATTTGCTCTCATCAGGCTCATACTTTCGCATATTTCTCATACTTGATGGCCAGATTCTGGGCTTTTTCTAGTTTGGATCACGTAGTAATGTGGTACCACACTGAAACAGTCGACTAAAGCTGGTCTCGATCATTATTTTAGAGGATAAAGCATGTTAGGTCTGTGTTCGGTCTGGATAAGGTCTGGGATTTGCCCTCATCGGTCTCATACTTCCGCAATCTTCACATACTTCTTGAACAGATCCTGTGTTTTTTGTGGTTTGGATCACATAGTAGTGTGGTACCACACTGAAACAGTCGATTAAACATGGTTTTGATTAATATTTTCGAGGATGACTCATGTTAGGTCGGAGTTGGGTCTAGGATTTGCCCTCATCAGGCTCATACTTTCGCATATTTCTCTTACTTGTTAGCCAGATCCTTTGCTCTTTCTGGGTTGGATCACATAGAAATGTGGTACCACACTGAAACAGCCAATTAAACCTGGTTACGATCAATATTTTAGAGGATAACGCATGTTAGGTCTGGATTAGGTCTGGATTAGGTCTGGGATTTGCCCTCTCCAGTCTCATACTTTCGCATTCTTCACAAACTTCTTGGACAGATCCTGGGTTTTTTCTTGTTTGGATCACATAGTAGTGTGGTACCACACTGAAGCAGTCGATTAAACATGGTTTCGATCAATATTTTAGAGGATAACGCATGTTAGGTCAAGGTTAGGCCTTGAATTTGCCCTCATCAGACTCATAATTTCGCATTCTTCACATACTTGTTGAACAGATCCCATGTTTTTTCTGGTTTGGATCACGTAGAAATGTGGTACCACACTGAAACAGTCGACTAAACCTGGACACGATCAATATTTTAGAGGATAACGCATGTTAGGTCTTGGTTAGGCCTTGCTTTTGCCCTCATCAGACTCATAATTTCGCATTCTTCACATACTTGTTGAACAGATCCCATGTTTTTCTGGTTTGGATCACGTAGAAATGTGGTACCACCCTCAAACAGTCAAATAAACCTGGTTTCGATCAATATCTTAGAGGATAACGCAAGTTAGGTCTGGATTAGGTCTGGGATTTGCCCTCTTCAGTCTCATACTTTCGCATTCTTCACATACTTCATGAACAGATCCTGGGTTTGTTCTGGTTTGGATCACATAGTAATGTGGTACCACACAGAAACAGTCGATTAAACCAGGTTTCGATCAATATTTTAGATGATAACGCATGTTAGGGCTAGGTTAGGCCTAGGATTTGCCCTCACCAGGCTCATACCTTCGCATTCTTCACATACTTGTTGAACAGATCCTGGGATGTTTCTGCTTTGGATCACGTAGTAATGTGGTACCACACTGAAAGAGACGATTAAACCTAGTTCCGATCAATATTTTTGAGGATAACGCATGCTAGGTCTACGTTAGGTGTGGGATTTGCTCGCATCAGGCTCATACCTTCGCTTATTTCTCATACTTGATGGCCAGATTCTGGGCTTTTTCTGGTTGGGATCACACAGTAATGTGGTTCCACACTGAAACAGTCGATTAAACCTGGTTTCGATCGATATTTTAGAGGATATCGCATGTTAGGCCTAGGTTAAGCCTGGGATTTGACCTCATCAGGGTCATACTTTCACATTTTTCGCATAGTGGTTGACCAGATCTCGGGCATTTTCAGGTTTGGATCACGTGGTAATGTGGTATCACACTGAAACAGTCCATTAACCCTGGTCTCGATCAATATTTTAGAGGATAACGCATGTTAGGTCTGTGTTCGGTCTGGATTAGGTCTGGGATTTGTTCTCATCTGTCTCAAACTTCCGCATTCTTCACATACTTCTTGATCAGATCCTGGGTTTTTTGTGGTCTGGTTCACATAGTAGTGTGGTACCACACTGAAACAGTCCATTAACCCTGATCTCGATCAATATTTTAGACGATAACTCATGTTAGGTCAGAGTTGGGTCTAGGATTTGCCCTCATCAGGCTCATACTTTCGCATATTTCTCTTACTTGTCAGCCAGATCCTTTGCTCTTTCTGGTTTGGATCACATAGAAATGTGGTACCACACTGAAACAGTCAATTAAACCTGGTTTCGATCAATATTTTAGAGGATAACGCATGTTAGCTCTGGATTAGGTCTTGATTAGGTCTGGGATTTGCCCTCATCAGTCTCATACTTCGGCATACTTCAGATACTTCTTGAACAGATCCTGGGTTTTTTCTGGTTTGTATCACATAGTAGTGTGGTACCACACTGAAACAGTCGATTAAACCTGGTCTCGATCAATGTTTTAGAGGATAACGCATGTTAGGTCTACGTTAGGTCTGGGATTTGCTCTCATCGGGCTCATACTTTCACATTTTTCGCATACTCGTTGACCAGATCCTGGGCTTTTTCTGGTTCGGATCACGTGGTAATGTGGTACCACACTGACACAGTCAATTAAGCCTAGTATGGGTCAACATTTCAAAGGATAACGCATGTTAGGTCTGGGTTAGGTCTGTGATTTGCCCTCATGAGGCTCATTATTTCGCATATTTCTCATACTTGTTTGCCAGATCCTGGGCTTTTTCTGGTTTGGATCACGTAGTTATGTGGTACCACACTAAAACAGTAGCTTAATCCTGGTCTCGATCTATATTTTAGAGGATAACGCATGTTAGGTCAAGGTTAGGCCTGGGATTTGCCCTCATCAGGGTCACTTTCACATTCTTCGCATACTTGTTGGCCAGATCCCGGGCTTTTTCAGGTTTGGATCACGTGGTAATGTGGTATCACACTGAAACAGTCCATTAACCCTGGTCTCGATCAATATTTCAGAGGACAACGCGTGTTAGGTCTAGGTTAGGCCTTGGGTTTGCCCCCATCAGACTCATACTTTCGCATTCTTCACATACTTCTTGAACAGATCCTGGGTTTTTTCTGGTTTGGATCACATCGTAATGTGGTACCACATTGAAACAGTCAATTAAACCTGGTTTCGATCAATATTTTAGAGGATAACACATGTTAGGTCTAGGTTAGGTCTGGGATTTGCATTCGTCAGGCTCATACTTTCGCATTCCTCACATACTTGTTGAACAGTACCTGGGTTTTTTCTGGTTTGGATCACTTAGTAATGTGGTACCACACTGAAAGAGTAGATTACACCTGGTTTCGGTCAATATTTTACAGGATAACTCATGTTAGGTCTAGGTTAGGTCTGGGATTTGCACTCATCAGGCTCATACTTTCGCATATTTCTCATACTTGAAGGCCAGATTCTGGGCTTTTTCTGGTTTGGATCACGTAGTAATGTGGTACCACACTGAAACAGTCGACTAAACCTGGTTTCGATCAATGTTTTAGAGGATACCGCATGTTAGGTCTACGTTAGGTCTGGGATTTGCTCTCATCGGGCTCATACTTTCGCATATTTCTCATTCTTGATGGGCAGATTCTGGGCTCTTTCTGGTTTGGATCACATAGTAATGTGGTACCAGATTGAAACAGACAATTAAACCTGGTTTCGATCAATATTTTAGAGGATAACACATGTTAGGTCTAGGTTAGGTCCGGGATTTGCACTCATCAGGCTCATACTTTCGCATATTTCTCATTCTTGATGGGCAGATTCTGGGCTCTTTCTGGTTTGGATCACATAGTAATGTGGTACCACATTGAAACAGACCATTAAACCTGGTTTCGATCAATATTTTAGAGAATAACGCATGTTATCTCTAGGTTAGGCCTTGGATTTGCCCCCATCAGTCTCATACTTCCGCATTCTTCACATACTTCTTGATCAGATCCTGGGTTTTTTCTGGTTTGGATCACATAGTAATGTGGTACCACACTGAAACAGACCATTAAACCTGGATCCGAGCAATATTTTAGAGGATAACGCATGCTAGGTCTACGTTAGATGTGGGATTTGATCTCATCAGGCTCATACTTTCGCATTCTGCACATTCTTGTTGAACAGATCCCATGTTTTTTCTGGTTTGGATCACGTAGAAATGTGGTACCACACTGAAACAGTCAATTAAACCTGGTTTCGATCAATATTTTAGAGGATAACGCAAGTTAGGTCTGGATTAGGTCTGGGATTTGCCCTCTTCAGTCTCATACTTTCGCATTCTTCACATACTTCTTGAACAGATCCTGGGTTTGTTCTGGTTTGGATCACATAGTAATGTGGTACCACCCAGAAACAGTCGATTAAACCAGGTTTCGATCAATATTTTAGATGATAACGCATGTTAGGTCCAGGCTAGGCCTTGGATTTGCCCCCATCAGACTCATACTTTCGCATTCTTCACATACTTGTTGAACAGAACCTGGGTTTTTTCTGGTTTGGATCACGTATTAATGTGGGACCACACTGAAACAGTCGATTAAACCTGGTCTCGATCAATATTTTTGAGGATAACGCATGCTAGGTCTACGTTAGGTGTGGGATTTGCTCTCATCAGGCTCATACTTTCGCATTCTTCACATACTTCTTGAATAGATCCTGGGTTTTTTCTGGTTTGGATCACGTGGTAATGTGGTACCACAATAGAGCAGCTCATTGAACCTGGTTTCGATCAATATTTTATAGGCTAACACATGTTAGGTCTAGGTTAGGCCTGGGATTTGCCCTCATCAGACTAATACTTTTGCATTCTTCGCATACTTGTTGAACAGATCCTGGAATTTTTCTGCTTTGGATCACGTAGTAACGTGGTACCACACAGAAACAGTCGATTAAACCTGGTTCCGATCGATATTTTAGAGGATAACGCATGTTAGGTCTAGGTTAGGCCTGGAATTTGCCCTCATCAGGGTCACACTTTCACATTTTTCGCATACTTGTTGGCCAGATCCTGGGCTTTTGCTGGTTTGGTTCACGTGGTAATGTGGGACCACACTGAAACAGTCGATTAAACCCGGTCTCGATCTATATTTTAGAGGATAACGCATGTTAGGTCTGGGTTAGGTCTGGGATTTGCCCTCTTCAGTCTCATACTTGCGCATTCTTTACATACTTCTTGAACAGATCCTGGGTTTGTTCTGGTTTGGGTCTCATAGTAATGGCGTACCACCCAGAAACAGTCGATAAAACCTGGTTTCGATCAATATTTTAGATGATAACGCATGTTAGGGCTAGGTTAGGCCTGGGATTTGCACTCACGAGGCTCATACTTTCGCATTCTTCGCATACTTGTTGGCCAGATCTCGGGCATTTTCAGGTTTGGACCACGTGGTAATGTGGTACCACACTGAAAGAGACGATTAAACCTGGTTCCGATCAATATTTTTGAGTATAACGCATGCTAGGTCTACGTTAGGTGTGGGAGTTGCTCGCATCAGGCTCATACCTTCGCTTATTTCTCATACTTGATGGCCAGATTCTGGGCTTTTTCTGGTTGGGATCATACAGTAATGTGGTTCCACACTGAAACAGTCCATTAAACCTGGTTTCGATCGATATTTTAGAGGATATCGCATGTTACCTCTAGGTTAAGCCTGGGGTTTGCCCTCATCAGGGTCATACTTTCACATTTTTCGCATACTTGTTGGCCAGAACTCGGGCATTTTCAGGTTTGGATCACGTGGTAATGTGGTATCACACTGAACCAGTCCATTAACCCTGGTCTCGACCAATATTTTAGAGGATAACTCATGTTAGGTCAGAGTTGGGTCTAGGATTTGCCCTCATTAGGCTCATACTTTCGCATATTTCTCTTACTTGTTAGCCAGATCCTTTGCTCTTTCTGGTTTGGATCACATAGAAATGTGGTACCACACTGAAACAGACAATTAAACCTGGTTTCGATCGATATTTTAGAGGATATCGCATGTTAGGTCTGGATTAGGTCTGGATTAGGTCTGGGATTTGCCCTCTTCAGTCTCATACTTTCGCATTCATCACAAACTTCTTGAACAGATCCTGGGTTTGTTCTGGTTTGGATCACATAGTAATGTGGTATCACCCAGAATCAGTCGACTAAACCTGGTCACGATCAATATTTTAGAGGATAACGCATGTTAGGTCTAGGTTAGGTCTGGGATTTGCTCTCATCAGGCTCATACTTTCGCATATTTCTCATACTTGATGGCCAGATTCTGGGCTTTTTCTGGTTTGGATCACGTAGTAATGTGGTACCACACTAAAACAGTCGACTAAACCTGGTCTCGATCAGTATTTTAGAGGATAACGCATGTTGGGTCTGGATTAGGTCTGGATTAGGTCTGGGATTTGCCCCCATCAGTCTCATACTTCCGCATTCTTCACATACCTCTTGAACAGATCCTGGGTTTTTTCTGGTCTGGATCACATAGTAGTGTGGTACCACACTGAAACAGTCGATTAAACATGGTTTTGATCAATATTTTAGAGGATAACTCATGTTAGGTCAGAGTTGGGTCTAGGATTTGCCCTCATCAGGCTCATACTTTCGCATATTTCTCTTAGTTGTTAGCCAGATCCTTTGCTCTTTCTGGTTTGGATCACATAGAAATGTGGTACCACACTGAAACAGTCAATTAAACCTGGTTTCGATCAATATTTTAGAGGATAACACATGTTAGGTCTAGGTTATGTCTGGGATTTGCACTGATCAGGCTCATACTTTCGCATTTGTCTAACACTTGATGACCAAATTCTGGGCTTTTTTTGGATTGGATAACGTAGTAATGTGGTACCACACTGAAACAGACCATTAAACCTGGTTTCGATCAATATTTTAGAGGACAACGCAAGTTAGGTCTGGATTAGTTCTGGGATTTGCTCTCTTCAGTCTCAATCTTTCGCATTCTTCACATACTTCTTGAACAGATCCTGGGATTTTTCTGCTTTGGATCACGTAGTATTGTGGTACCACACTGAAAGAGACGATTAAACCTGGTACGATCAATATTTTAGAGGATAACCCATGTTAGGTCTAGGTTATGTCTGGGATTTGCTCTCATCATGCTCATACTTTCGCATATTTCTCATACTCGATGGCCAGATTCTGGGCTTTTTCTGGTTTGGATCACGTAGTAATGTGGTACCACACTGAAACAGTCGACTAAACCTGGTCTCGATCAGTATTTTGGAGGATAACGCATGTTAGGTCTGGATTAGGTCTGTGATTTGACCTCATCAGGGTCATACTTTCGCATACTTCTCATACTTGTTGGCCTGATCCTGGGCTCTTTCTGGTTTGGATCACGTAGCAATGTGGTACCAGACTGAAACAGTCGACTAAACATGGTCACGATCTGTATTTTAGAGGATAACGCATGTTAGGTCTGGATTAGGTCTGGGATTTGCCCCCATCAGTCTCATACTTCCGCATTCCTCACATACTTCTTGATCAGATCCTGGGTTTTTTCTGGTTTGGATCACATAGTAGTGTGGTACCTCACTGAAACAGTCGATTAAACATGGTTTTGATCAATATTTTAGAGGATAACTCATGTTAGGTCAGAGTTGGGTCTAGGATTTGCCCTCATCAGGCTCATACTTTCGCATATTTATCTTAGTCGTTAACCAGATCCTTTGCTCTTTCTGGTTTGGATCACATAGAAATGTGGTACCACAGTGAAACAGTCAATTAAACCTGGTTTCGATCAATATTTTAGAGGATAACGCATGTTAGGTCTAGGTGAGGCCTTGAATTTGCCAACATCAGACTCATAATTTCGCATTCTTCACATACTTGTTCAACAGATCTCATGTTTTTTCTGGGTTGGATCACGTAGAAATGTGGTACCACACTGAAACAGTCAATTAAACCTGGGTTCGATCAATATTTTAGAGGATAACGCAAGTTAGGTCTGGATTAGGTCTGGGATTTGCCCTCTTCAGTCTCAAACTTTCGCATTCTTCACATACTTCTTGAACAGATCCTGGGTTTGTTCTGGTTTGGATCACATAGTAATGTGGTACCACCCAGAAACTGTCGACTAAACCTGGTCACGATCAATATTTTAGAGGATAACCCATGTTAGGTCTAGGTTAGGTCTGGGATTTGCTCTCATCAGACTCATAATTTCGCATCCTTCACATACTTCTTGAACAGGTCCTGGGTTTTTTGATGTTTGGATCACATAGTAGTGTGGTACCACACTGAAACAGTCGATTAAACATGGTTTTGATCAATATTTTAGAGGATGACTCATGTTAGGTCAGAGTTGCGTCTAGGATTTGCCCTCATCAGGCTCATACTTTCGCATATTTCTCTTACTTGTTAGCCAGCTCCTCTGCTCTTTCTGGTTTGGATCACATAGAAATGTGGTACCACACTGAAACAGTCAATTAAACCTACTTTCGATCAATATTTTAGAGGATAACGCATGTTAGGTCTGGATTAGGTCTGGATTAGGTCTGGGATTTGCCCTCATCAGTCTCATACTTCCGCATTCTTCAGATACTTCTTGAACAGATCCTGCGTTTTTTCTTGTTTGGAGCACATAGTAGTGTGGTACCACACTGAAACAGTCGATTAAACATGGTTTCGATCAATATTTTAGAGGATAACGCATGTTAGGTCTAGGTTAGGCCTTGAATTTGCCCTCATCAGACTCATAATTTCGCATTGTTCACATAAGTGTTGAACAGATCCCATGTTTTTTCTGGTTTGGATCACGTAGAAATGTGGTACCACACTGAAACAGTCGACTAAACCTGGTCACGATCAATATTTTAGTGGATAATGCATGTTAGGTCTGGATTAGGTATGGGATCTGCCCTCATCAGTCTCATACTTTCGCATTCTTCACATACTTCTTGTACAGATCCTGGGTTTTTTCTGGTTTGGATCACATAGTAGTGTGGTACCACACTGAAACAGTCAATTAAACCTGGTTTCGATCAATATTTTAGAGGATAACGCATGTTAGGTCTAGGTTAGGTCTGGGATTTGCTCTCATCAGGCTCATACTTTCGCATATTTCTCATACTTGATGGCCAGATTCTGGGCTTTTTCTAGTTTGGATCACGTAGTAATGTGGTACCACACTGAAACAGTCGACTAAAGCTGGTCTCGATCATTATTTTAGAGGATAAAGCATGTTAGGTCTGTGTTCGGTCTGGATAAGGTCTGGGATTTGCCCTCATCGGTCTCATACTTCCGCAATCTTCACATACTTCTTGAACAGATCCTGTGTTTTTTGTGGTTTGGATCACATAGTAGTGTGGTACCACACTGAAACAGTCGATTAAACATGGTTTTGATTAATATTTTCGAGGATGACTCATGTTAGGTCGGAGTTGGGTCTAGGATTTGCCCTCATCAGGCTCATACTTTCGCATATTTCTCTTACTTGTTAGCCAGATCCTTTGCTCTTTCTGGGTTGGATCACATAGAAATGTGGTACCACACTGAAACAGCCAATTAAACCTGGTTACGATCAATATTTTAGAGGATAACGCATGTTAGGTCTGGATTAGGTCTGGATTAGGTCTGGGATTTGCCCTCTCCAGTCTCATACTTTCGCATTCTTCACAAACTTCTTGGACAGATCCTGGGTTTTTTCTTGTTTGGATCACATAGTAGTGTGGTACCACACTGAAGCAGTCGATTAAACATGGTTTCGATCAATATTTTAGAGGATAACGCATGTTAGGTCAAGGTTAGGCCTTGAATTTGCCCTCATCAGACTCATAATTTCGCATTCTTCACATACTTGTTGAACAGATCCCATGTTTTTTCTGGTTTGGATCACGTAGAAATGTGGTACCACACTGAAACAGTCGACTAAACCTGGACACGATCAATATTTTAGAGGATAACGCATGTTAGGTCTTGGTTAGGCCTTGCTTTTGCCCTCATCAGACTCATAATTTCGCATTCTTCACATACTTGTTGAACAGATCCCATGTTTTTCTGGTTTGGATCACGTAGAAATGTGGTACCACCCTCAAACAGTCAAATAAACCTGGTTTCGATCAATATCTTAGAGGATAACGCAAGTTAGGTCTGGATTAGGTCTGGGATTTGCCCTCTTCAGTCTCATACTTTCGCATTCTTCACATACTTCATGAACAG
The DNA here is from genome assembly GCF_051014445.1 of Colletes latitarsis. Classification (NCBI taxonomy): domain Eukaryota; kingdom Metazoa; phylum Arthropoda; class Insecta; order Hymenoptera; family Colletidae; genus Colletes; species Colletes latitarsis. Next base: position 8,932,015 of record NC_135137.1, read on the forward strand.
ATCCTGGGTTTGTTCTGGTTTGGATCACATAGTAATGTGGTACCACACAGAAACAGTCGATTAAACCAGGTTTCGATCAATATTTTAGATGATAACGCATGTTAGGGCTAGGTTAGGCCTAGGATTTGCCCTCACCAGGCTCATACCTTCGCATTCTTCACATACTTGTTGAACAGATCCTGGGATGTTTCTGCTTTGGATCACGTAGTAATGTGGTACCACACTGAAAGAGACGATTAAACCTAGTTCCGATCAATATTTTTGAGGATAACGCATGCTAGGTCTACGTTAGGTGTGGGATTTGCTCGCATCAGGCTCATACCTTCGCTTATTTCTCATACTTGATGGCCAGATTCTGGGCTTTTTCTGGTTGGGATCACACAGTAATGTGGTTCCACACTGAAACAGTCGATTAAACCTGGTTTCGATCGATATTTTAGAGGATATCGCATGTTAGGCCTAGGTTAAGCCTGGGATTTGACCTCATCAGGGTCATACTTTCACATTTTTCGCATAGTGGTTGACCAGATCTCGGGCATTTTCAGGTTTGGATCACGTGGTAATGTGGTATCACACTGAAACAGTCCATTAACCCTGGTCTCGATCAATATTTTAGAGGATAACGCATGTTAGGTCTGTGTTCGGTCTGGATTAGGTCTGGGATTTGTTCTCATCTGTCTCAAACTTCCGCATTCTTCACATACTTCTTGATCAGATCCTGGGTTTTTTGTGGTCTGGTTCACATAGTAGTGTGGTACCACACTGAAACAGTCCATTAACCCTGATCTCGATCAATATTTTAGACGATAACTCATGTTAGGTCAGAGTTGGGTCTAGGATTTGCCCTCATCAGGCTCATACTTTCGCATATTTCTCTTACTTGTCAGCCAGATCCTTTGCTCTTTCTGGTTTGGATCACATAGAAATGTGGTACCACACTGAAACAGTCAATTAAACCTGGTTTCGATCAATATTTTAGAGGATAACGCATGTTAGCTCTGGATTAGGTCTTGATTAGGTCTGGGATTTGCCCTCATCAGTCTCATACTTCGGCATACTTCAGATACTTCTTGAACAGATCCTGGGTTTTTTCTGGTTTGTATCACATAGTAGTGTGGTACCACACTGAAACAGTCGATTAAACCTGGTCTCGATCAATGTTTTAGAGGATAACGCATGTTAGGTCTACGTTAGGTCTGGGATTTGCTCTCATCGGGCTCATACTTTCACATTTTTCGCATACTCGTTGACCAGATCCTGGGCTTTTTCTGGTTCGGATCACGTGGTAATGTGGTACCACACTGACACAGTCAATTAAGCCTAGTATGGGTCAACATTTCAAAGGATAACGCATGTTAGGTCTGGGTTAGGTCTGTGATTTGCCCTCATGAGGCTCATTATTTCGCATATTTCTCATACTTGTTTGCCAGATCCTGGGCTTTTTCTGGTTTGGATCACGTAGTTATGTGGTACCACACTAAAACAGTAGCTTAATCCTGGTCTCGATCTATATTTTAGAGGATAACGCATGTTAGGTCAAGGTTAGGCCTGGGATTTGCCCTCATCAGGGTCACTTTCACATTCTTCGCATACTTGTTGGCCAGATCCCGGGCTTTTTCAGGTTTGGATCACGTGGTAATGTGGTATCACACTGAAACAGTCCATTAACCCTGGTCTCGATCAATATTTCAGAGGACAACGCGTGTTAGGTCTAGGTTAGGCCTTGGGTTTGCCCCCATCAGACTCATACTTTCGCATTCTTCACATACTTCTTGAACAGATCCTGGGTTTTTTCTGGTTTGGATCACATCGTAATGTGGTACCACATTGAAACAGTCAATTAAACCTGGTTTCGATCAATATTTTAGAGGATAACACATGTTAGGTCTAGGTTAGGTCTGGGATTTGCATTCGTCAGGCTCATACTTTCGCATTCCTCACATACTTGTTGAACAGTACCTGGGTTTTTTCTGGTTTGGATCACTTAGTAATGTGGTACCACACTGAAAGAGTAGATTACACCTGGTTTCGGTCAATATTTTACAGGATAACTCATGTTAGGTCTAGGTTAGGTCTGGGATTTGCACTCATCAGGCTCATACTTTCGCATATTTCTCATACTTGAAGGCCAGATTCTGGGCTTTTTCTGGTTTGGATCACGTAGTAATGTGGTACCACACTGAAACAGTCGACTAAACCTGGTTTCGATCAATGTTTTAGAGGATACCGCATGTTAGGTCTACGTTAGGTCTGGGATTTGCTCTCATCGGGCTCATACTTTCGCATATTTCTCATTCTTGATGGGCAGATTCTGGGCTCTTTCTGGTTTGGATCACATAGTAATGTGGTACCAGATTGAAACAGACAATTAAACCTGGTTTCGATCAATATTTTAGTGGATAATGCATGTTAGGTCTGGATTAGGTATGGGATCTGCCCTCATCAGTCTCATACTTTCGCATTCTTCACATACTTCTTGTACAGATCCTGGGTTTTTTCTGGTTTGGATCACATAGTAGTGTGGTACCACACTGAAACAGTCAATTAAACCTGGTTTCGATCAATATTTTAGAGGATAACGCATGTTAGGTCTAGGTTAGGTCTGGGATTTGCTCTCATCAGGCTCATACTTTCGCATATTTCTCATACTTGATGGCCAGATTCTGGGCTTTTTCTAGTTTGGATCACGTAGTAATGTGGTACCACACTGAAACAGTCGACTAAAGCTGGTCTCGATCATTATTTTAGAGGATAAAGCATGTTAGGTCTGTGTTCGGTCTGGATAAGGTCTGGGATTTGCCCTCATCGGTCTCATACTTCCGCAATCTTCACATACTTCTTGAACAGATCCTGTGTTTTTTGTGGTTTGGATCACATAGTAGTGTGGTACCACACTGAAACAGTCGATTAAACATGGTTTTGATTAATATTTTCGAGGATGACTCATGTTAGGTCGGAGTTGGGTCTAGGATTTGCCCTCATCAGGCTCATACTTTCGCATATTTCTCTTACTTGTTAGCCAGATCCTTTGCTCTTTCTGGGTTGGATCACATAGAAATGTGGTACCACACTGAAACAGCCAATTAAACCTGGTTACGATCAATATTTTAGAGGATAACGCATGTTAGGTCTGGATTAGGTCTGGATTAGGTCTGGGATTTGCCCTCTCCAGTCTCATACTTTCGCATTCTTCACAAACTTCTTGGACAGATCCTGGGTTTTTTCTTGTTTGGATCACATAGTAGTGTGGTACCACACTGAAGCAGTCGATTAAACATGGTTTCGATCAATATTTTAGAGGATAACGCATGTTAGGTCAAGGTTAGGCCTTGAATTTGCCCTCATCAGACTCATAATTTCGCATTCTTCACATACTTGTTGAACAGATCCCATGTTTTTTCTGGTTTGGATCACGTAGAAATGTGGTACCACACTGAAACAGTCGACTAAACCTGGACACGATCAATATTTTAGAGGATAACGCATGTTAGGTCTTGGTTAGGCCTTGCTTTTGCCCTCATCAGACTCATAATTTCGCATTCTTCACATACTTGTTGAACAGATCCCATGTTTTTCTGGTTTGGATCACGTAGAAATGTGGTACCACCCTCAAACAGTCAAATAAACCTGGTTTCGATCAATATCTTAGAGGATAACGCAAGTTAGGTCTGGATTAGGTCTGGGATTTGCCCTCTTCAGTCTCATACTTTCGCATTCTTCACATACTTCATGAACAGATCCTGGGTTTGTTCTGGTTTGGATCACATAGTAATGTGGTACCACACAGAAACAGTCGATTAAACCAGGTTTCGATCAATATTTTAGATGATAACGCATGTTAGGGCTAGGTTAGGCCTAGGATTTGCCCTCACCAGGCTCATACCTTCGCATTCTTCACATACTTGTTGAACAGATCCTGGGATGTTTCTGCTTTGGATCACGTAGTAATGTGGTACCACACTGAAAGAGACGATTAAACCTAGTTCCGATCAATATTTTTGAGGATAACGCATGCTAGGTCTACGTTAGGTGTGGGATTTGCTCGCATCAGGCTCATACCTTCGCTTATTTCTCATACTTGATGGCCAGATTCTGGGCTTTTTCTGGTTGGGATCACACAGTAATGTGGTTCCACACTGAAACAGTCGATTAAACCTGGTTTCGATCGATATTTTAGAGGATATCGCATGTTAGGCCTAGGTTAAGCCTGGGATTTGACCTCATCAGGGTCATACTTTCACATTTTTCGCATAGTGGTTGACCAGATCTCGGGCATTTTCAGGTTTGGATCACGTGGTAATGTGGTATCACACTGAAACAGTCCATTAACCCTGGTCTCGATCAATATTTTAGAGGATAACGCATGTTAGGTCTGTGTTCGGTCTGGATTAGGTCTGGGATTTGTTCTCATCTGTCTCAAACTTCCGCATTCTTCACATACTTCTTGATCAGATCCTGGGTTTTTTGTGGTCTGGTTCACATAGTAGTGTGGTACCACACTGAAACAGTCCATTAACCCTGATCTCGATCAATATTTTAGACGATAACTCATGTTAGGTCAGAGTTGGGTCTAGGATTTGCCCTCATCAGGCTCATACTTTCGCATATTTCTCTTACTTGTCAGCCAGATCCTTTGCTCTTTCTGGTTTGGATCACATAGAAATGTGGTACCACACTGAAACAGTCAATTAAACCTGGTTTCGATCAATATTTTAGAGGATAACGCATGTTAGCTCTGGATTAGGTCTTGATTAGGTCTGGGATTTGCCCTCATCAGTCTCATACTTCGGCATACTTCAGATACTTCTTGAACAGATCCTGGGTTTTTTCTGGTTTGTATCACATAGTAGTGTGGTACCACACTGAAACAGTCGATTAAACCTGGTCTCGATCAATGTTTTAGAGGATAACGCATGTTAGGTCTACGTTAGGTCTGGGATTTGCTCTCATCGGGCTCATACTTTCACATTTTTCGCATACTCGTTGACCAGATCCTGGGCTTTTTCTGGTTCGGATCACGTGGTAATGTGGTACCACACTGACACAGTCAATTAAGCCTAGTATGGGTCAACATTTCAAAGGATAACGCATGTTAGGTCTGGGTTAGGTCTGTGATTTGCCCTCATGAGGCTCATTATTTCGCATATTTCTCATACTTGTTTGCCAGATCCTGGGCTTTTTCTGGTTTGGATCACGTAGTTATGTGGTACCACACTAAAACAGTAGCTTAATCCTGGTCTCGATCTATATTTTAGAGGATAACGCATGTTAGGTCAAGGTTAGGCCTGGGATTTGCCCTCATCAGGGTCACTTTCACATTCTTCGCATACTTGTTGGCCAGATCCCGGGCTTTTTCAGGTTTGGATCACGTGGTAATGTGGTATCACACTGAAACAGTCCATTAACCCTGGTCTCGATCAATATTTCAGAGGACAACGCGTGTTAGGTCTAGGTTAGGCCTTGGGTTTGCCCCCATCAGACTCATACTTTCGCATTCTTCACATACTTCTTGAACAGATCCTGGGTTTTTTCTGGTTTGGATCACATCGTAATGTGGTACCACATTGAAACAGTCAATTAAACCTGGTTTCGATCAATATTTTAGAGGATAACACATGTTAGGTCTAGGTTAGGTCTGGGATTTGCATTCGTCAGGCTCATACTTTCGCATTCCTCACATACTTGTTGAACAGTACCTGGGTTTTTTCTGGTTTGGATCACTTAGTAATGTGGTACCACACTGAAAGAGTAGATTACACCTGGTTTCGGTCAATATTTTACAGGATAACTCATGTTAGGTCTAGGTTAGGTCTGGGATTTGCACTCATCAGGCTCATACTTTCGCATATTTCTCATACTTGAAGGCCAGATTCTGGGCTTTTTCTGGTTTGGATCACGTAGTAATGTGGTACCACACTGAAACAGTCGACTAAACCTGGTTTCGATCAATGTTTTAGAGGATACCGCATGTTAGGTCTACGTTAGGTCTGGGATTTGCTCTCATCGGGCTCATACTTTCGCATATTTCTCATTCTTGATGGGCAGATTCTGGGCTCTTTCTGGTTTGGATCACATAGTAATGTGGTACCAGATTGAAACAGACAATTAAACCTGGTTTCGATCAATATTTTAGAGGATAACACATGTTAGGTCTAGGTTAGGTCCGGGATTTGCACTCATCAGGCTCATACTTTCGCATATTTCTCATTCTTGATGGGCAGATTCTGGGCTCTTTCTGGTTTGGATCACATAGTAATGTGGTACCACATTGAAACAGACCATTAAACCTGGTTTCGATCAATATTTTAGAGAATAACGCATGTTATCTCTAGGTTAGGCCTTGGATTTGCCCCCATCAGTCTCATACTTCCGCATTCTTCACATACTTCTTGATCAGATCCTGGGTTTTTTCTGGTTTGGATCACATAGTAATGTGGTACCACACTGAAACAGACCATTAAACCTGGATCCGAGCAATATTTTAGAGGATAACGCATGCTAGGTCTACGTTAGATGTGGGATTTGATCTCATCAGGCTCATACTTTCGCATTCTGCACATTCTTGTTGAACAGATCCCATGTTTTTTCTGGTTTGGATCACGTAGAAATGTGGTACCACACTGAAACAGTCAATTAAACCTGGTTTCGATCAATATTTTAGAGGATAACGCAAGTTAGGTCTGGATTAGGTCTGGGATTTGCCCTCTTCAGTCTCATACTTTCGCATTCTTCACATACTTCTTGAACAGATCCTGGGTTTGTTCTGGTTTGGATCACATAGTAATGTGGTACCACCCAGAAACAGTCGATTAAACCAGGTTTCGATCAATATTTTAGATGATAACGCATGTTAGGTCCAGGCTAGGCCTTGGATTTGCCCCCATCAGACTCATACTTTCGCATTCTTCACATACTTGTTGAACAGAACCTGGGTTTTTTCTGGTTTGGATCACGTATTAATGTGGGACCACACTGAAACAGTCGATTAAACCTGGTCTCGATCAATATTTTTGAGGATAACGCATGCTAGGTCTACGTTAGGTGTGGGATTTGCTCTCATCAGGCTCATACTTTCGCATTCTTCACATACTTCTTGAATAGATCCTGGGTTTTTTCTGGTTTGGATCACGTGGTAATGTGGTACCACAATAGAGCAGCTCATTGAACCTGGTTTCGATCAATATTTTATAGGCTAACACATGTTAGGTCTAGGTTAGGCCTGGGATTTGCCCTCATCAGACTAATACTTTTGCATTCTTCGCATACTTGTTGAACAGATCCTGGAATTTTTCTGCTTTGGATCACGTAGTAACGTGGTACCACACAGAAACAGTCGATTAAACCTGGTTCCGATCGATATTTTAGAGGATAACGCATGTTAGGTCTAGGTTAGGCCTGGAATTTGCCCTCATCAGGGTCACACTTTCACATTTTTCGCATACTTGTTGGCCAGATCCTGGGCTTTTGCTGGTTTGGTTCACGTGGTAATGTGGGACCACACTGAAACAGTCGATTAAACCCGGTCTCGATCTATATTTTAGAGGATAACGCATGTTAGGTCTGGGTTAGGTCTGGGATTTGCCCTCTTCAGTCTCATACTTGCGCATTCTTTACATACTTCTTGAACAGATCCTGGGTTTGTTCTGGTTTGGGTCTCATAGTAATGGCGTACCACCCAGAAACAGTCGATAAAACCTGGTTTCGATCAATATTTTAGATGATAACGCATGTTAGGGCTAGGTTAGGCCTGGGATTTGCACTCACGAGGCTCATACTTTCGCATTCTTCGCATACTTGTTGGCCAGATCTCGGGCATTTTCAGGTTTGGACCACGTGGTAATGTGGTACCACACTGAAAGAGACGATTAAACCTGGTTCCGATCAATATTTTTGAGTATAACGCATGCTAGGTCTACGTTAGGTGTGGGAGTTGCTCGCATCAGGCTCATACCTTCGCTTATTTCTCATACTTGATGGCCAGATTCTGGGCTTTTTCTGGTTGGGATCATACAGTAATGTGGTTCCACACTGAAACAGTCCATTAAACCTGGTTTCGATCGATATTTTAGAGGATATCGCATGTTACCTCTAGGTTAAGCCTGGGGTTTGCCCTCATCAGGGTCATACTTTCACATTTTTCGCATACTTGTTGGCCAGAACTCGGGCATTTTCAGGTTTGGATCACGTGGTAATGTGGTATCACACTGAACCAGTCCATTAACCCTGGTCTCGACCAATATTTTAGAGGATAACTCATGTTAGGTCAGAGTTGGGTCTAGGATTTGCCCTCATTAGGCTCATACTTTCGCATATTTCTCTTACTTGTTAGCCAGATCCTTTGCTCTTTCTGGTTTGGATCACATAGAAATGCGGTACCACACTGAAACAGACAATTAAACCTGGTTTCGATCGATATTTTAGAGGATATCGCATGTTAGGTCTGGATTAGGTCTGGATTAGGTCTGGGATTTGCCCTCTTCAGTCTCATACTTTCGCATTCATCACAAACTTCTTGAACAGATCCTGGGTTTGTTCTGGTTTGGATCACATAGTAATGTGGTATCACCCAGAATCAGTCGACTAAACCTGGTCACGATCAATATTTTAGAGGATAACGCATGTTAGGTCTAGGTTAGGTCTGGGATTTGCTCTCATCAGGCTCATACTTTCGCATATTTCTCATACTTGATGGCCAGATTCTGGGCTTTTTCTGGTTTGGATCACGTAGTAATGTGGTACCACACTAAAACAGTCGACTAAACCTGGTCTCGATCAGTATTTTAGAGGATAACGCATGTTGGGTCTGGATTAGGTCTGGATTAGGTCTGGGATTTGCCCCCATCAGTCTCATACTTCCGCATTCTTCACATACCTCTTGAACAGATCCTGGGTTTTTTCTGGTCTGGATCACATAGTAGTGTGGTACCACACTGAAACAGTCGATTAAACATGGTTTTGATCAATATTTTAGAGGATAACTCATGTTAGGTCAGAGTTGGGTCTAGGATTTGCCCTCATCAGGCTCATACTTTCGCATATTTCTCTTAGTTGTTAGCCAGATCCTTTGCTCTTTCTGGTTTGGATCACATAGAAATGTGGTACCACACTGAAACAGTCAATTAAACCTGGTTTCGATCAATATTTTAGAGGATAACACATGTTAGGTCTAGGTTATGTCTGGGATTTGCACTGATCAGGCTCATACTTTCGCATTTGTCTAACACTTGATGACCAAATTCTGGGCTTTTTTTGGATTGGATAACGTAGTAATGTGGTACCACACTGAAACAGACCATTAAACCTGGTTTCGATCAATATTTTAGAGTATAACACATGTTGGGTCTAGGTTAGGTCTGGGATTTGCATTCGTCAGGCTCATGCTTTCGCATTTTTCGCATACTTGTTGGCCAGATCCCGGGCTTTTTCAGGCTTGGATCACGTGGTAATGTGGTATCACACTGAAACAGTCCATTAACCCTGGTCTCGATCTATATTTTAGAGGATAACGCATGTTAGGTCTGTGTTCGGTCTGGCATTTGACCTCATCCAGGTCATACTTTCGCAGTTTTAACATACATGTTGACCTGATCGAGGGTTTTTTTCTGCTTTGGATCACGTATAAATGTGGTACCACACTGAAACAGTCAATTAAACCTGGTTTCGATCAATATTTTAGAGGATAACGCAAGTTAGGTCTAGGATAGGTCTGGGATTTGCCCTCATCAGGGTCATACTTTCACATTTTTCGCATACTTGTTGGCCAGATCCTGGGCTTTTGCTGGTTTGGATCACGTGGTAATGTGGGACCACACTGAAAAAGTCGATTAAACCCGGTCTCGATCTATATTTTAGAGGATAACGCATGTTAGGTCTGGGTTAGGTCTGGGATTTGCCCTCTTCAGTCTCATACTTGCGCATTCTTTACATACTTCTTGAACAGATCCTGGGTTTGTTCTGGTTTGGATCACATAGTAGTGTGGTACCACCCAGAAACAGTCGATTAAACCTGGTCACGATCAATATTTTACAGGATAACGCATGTTAGGTCTAGGTTAGGTCTGGGATTTGCTCTCATCAGGCTCATACTTTCGCATTCTTCACATACTTCTTGAACAGATCCTGGGTTTTTTCTGGTTTGGGTCACATAGTAATGTGGTACCACATTGAAACAGACAATTAAACCTGGTTTCGATCAATATTTTAGAGGATAACACATGTTACGTCTAGGTATGGTCTGGGAATTGCAGTCATCAGGCTCATACTTTCCCATATTTCCCATTCTTGATGGCCAGATTCTGGGCTTTTCTTGGTTTGGATCACGTAGTAATGTGGTGCCACACTGAAACAGTCCATTAAACCTGGTTTCGATCAAAATTTTAGAGGATAACGCATGTTAGGTCTATGTTAGGTCAGGGATTTGCTCTCATCAGGTTCATACTTTCGCATATTTCTCATACTTGATGGGCAGATTCTGGGCTCTTTCTGGTTGGTATCACGTAGTAATGTGGTACCAGACTGAAACTGTCGACTAAACCTGGTCTCGATCAGTATTTTAGACGATAACGCATATTAGGTCTGGATTAGGTCTGGATTAGGTCTGGGATTTGCCCTCATCAGTCTCATACTTCCGCATTCTTCACATACTTCTTGAACAGATCCTGGGTTTTTTCTGGTTTGGATCACATAGTAGTGTGGTACCACACAGAAACAGTCGACTAAAAATGGTTTTGAACAACATTTTAGTGGATAACTCATGTTAGGTCGGAGTTGGGACTAGGATTTGCCCTCATCCGGCTCATACTTTCGCATATTTCTCTTACTTGTTAGCCAGATCCTTTGCTCATTCTGGTTTGGATCTCATAGAAATGTGGTACCACACTGAAACAGTCAATTAAACCTGGTTTCGACCAATATTTTAGAGGATAACGGATCTTATGTCTAGGTTAGGCCTTGGATTTGCCCCCATCAGACTCATACTTTCGCATTCTTCACATACTTGTTGAACAGAACCTGGGTTTTTTCTGGTTTGGATCACATAGTAATGTGGTACCACACTGAAACAGACCATTAAACCTGGTTTCGATCAATATTTTAGAGGATAACACATGTTAGGTCTAGGTTAGGTTGGGATTTGCACTCATCAGGCTCATACTTTCGCATTCTTCACATACTTCCTGATCAGATCCTGGGTTTTTTGGTATGGATCACATAGTAGCGTGGTACCACACTGAAACAGTCGATTATTCATGGTTTTGATCAATATTTTAGAGGATAACACATGTTAGGTCTGAGTTGGGTCTAGGATTTGCCCTCATCAGGCTCATGCTTTCGCATTTTTGCATACTCGTTGACCAGATCCTGGGCTTTTCCTGCTTTGGATCACGTGGTAATGTGGTACCACACTGAAACAGTCAATTAAACCTAGTCTGGGTCAACATTTCAAAGGATAACGCATGTTAGGTCTGGGTTAGGTGTGTGATTTGCCCTCATGAGGCTCATACTTTCGCATATTTCTCATACTTGTTGGCCAGATCCTGGGCTTTTTCTGCTTTGGATCACGTAGTAATGTGGAACCACACTGAAACTGTCTATTCAACCTGGTTTCGATCAATATTTTTGAGGATAACACATGTTAGGTCTAGGTTATGTCAGGGATTTGCACTGATCAGGCTCATACTCTCGCATTTTTCACATACTTGTTGAACAGATTCTGGGTTTTTTCTGGTTTGGATCACGTAGTAATGTGGTACCACACTCAATCAGTCGATTAAACCTGGTTTCGATCAATATTTAAGAGGATAACACATGTTAGGTCTAGGTTAGGTCTGAGATATGATCTCATCAGGCTCATACAATCGCATATTCCTCATTCTTGTTGGCAGATTCTGGGTTTTCACTGGTTTGAATCACGTAGTTATGTGATACCACACTGAAACAGTCAATTCAACCTCGTCTGGTTCAACATTTCAAAGGATAGCGCATGTTAGGTCTGGGTTAGGTCTGTGATTTGCCCTGATGAGGCTCATAGTTTCGCATGTTTCTCATACTTGTTTGCCAGATCATGAGCTTTTTCTGGTTTGTATCTCGTAGTAATGTGTGACCACTCCGAAACAGTCGACTAAACCTGGTCTCGATCAATATTTCAGAGGATAACACATGTTAGGTCTAGGTTATGTCTGGGATTTGCACTGATCAGGCTCATACTTTCGCATTTGTCTAACACTTGATGACATTAACCCTGGTCTCGACCAATATTTTAGAGGATAACTCATGTTAGGTCAGAGTTGGGTCTAGGATTTGCCCTCATTAGGCTCATACTTTCGCATATTTCTCTTACTTGTTAGCCAGATCCTTTGCTCTTTCTGGTTTGGATCACATAGAAATGTGGTACCACACTGAAACAGACAATTAAACCTGGTTTCGATCGATATTTTAGAGGATATCGCATGTTAGGTCTGGATTAGGTCTGGATTAGGTCTGGGATTTGCCCTCTTCAGTCTCATACTTTCGCATTCATCACAAACTTCTTGAACAGATCCTGGGTTTGTTCTGGTATGGATCACATAGTAATGTGGTATCACCCAGAATCAGTCGACTAAACCTGGTCACGATCAATATTTTAGAGGATAACGCATGTTAGGTCTAGGTTAGGTCTGGGATTTGCTCTCATCAGGCTCATACTTTCGCATATTTCTCATACTTGATGGCCAGATTCTGGGCTTTTTCTGGTTTGGATCACGTAGTAATGTGGTACCACACTAAAACAGTCGACTAAACCTGGTCTCGATCAGTATTTTAGAAGATAACGCATGTTGGGTCTGGATTAGGTCTGGATTAGGTCTGGGATTTGCCCCCATCAGTATCATACTTCCGCATTCTTCACATACCTCTTGAACAGATCCTGGGTTTTTTCTGGTCTGGATCACATAGTAGTGTGGTACCACACTGAAACAGTCGATTAAACATGGTTTTGATCAATATTTTAGAGGATAACTCATGTTAGGTCAGAGTTGGGTCTAGGATTTGCCCTCATCAGGCTCATACTTTCGCATATTTCTCTTAGTTGTTAGCCAGATCCTTTGCTCTTTCTGGTTTGGATCACATAGAAATGTGGTACCACACTGAAACAGTCAATTAAACCTGGTTTCGATCAATATTTTAGAGGATAACACATGTTAGGTCTAGGTTATGTCTGGGATTTGCACTGATCAGGCTCATACTTTCGCATTTGTCTAACACTTGATGACCAAATTCTGGGCTTTTTTTGGATTGGATAACGTAGTAATGTGGTACCACACTGAAACAGACCATTAAACCTGGTTTCGATCAATATTTTAGAGTATAACACATGTTGGGTCTAGGTTAGGTCTGGGATTTGCATTCGTCAGGCTCATGCTTTCGCATTTTTCGCATACTTGTTGGCCAGATCCCGGGCTTTTTCAGGCTTGGATCACGTGGTAATGTGGTATCACACTGAAACAGTCCATTAACCCTGGTCTCGATCTATATTTTAGAGGATAACGCATGTTAGGTCTGTGTTCGGTCTGGCATTTGACCTCATCCAGGTCATACTTTCGCAGTTTTAACATACATGTTGACCTGATCGAGGGTTTTTTTCTGCTTTGGATCACGTATAAATGTGGTACCACACTGAAACAGTCAATTAAACCTGGTTTCGATCAATATTTTAGAGGATAACGCAAGTTAGGTCTAGGATAGGTCTGGGATTTGCCCTCATCAGGGTCATACTTTCACATTTTTCGCATACTTGTTGGCCAGATCCTGGGCTTTTGCTGGTTTGGATCACGTGGTAATGTGGGACCACACTGAAAAAGTCGATTAAACCCGGTCTCGATCTATATTTTAGAGGATAACGCATGTTAGGTCTGGGTTAGGTCTGGGATTTGCCCTCTTCAGTCTCATACTTGCGCATTCTTTACATACTTCTTGAACAGATCCTGGGTTTGTTCTGGTTTGGATCACATAGTAGTGTGGTACCACCCAGAAACAGTCGATTAAACCTGGTCACGATCAATATTTTACAGGATAACGCATGTTAGGTCTAGGTTAGGTCTGGGATTTGCTCTCATCAGGCTCATACTTTCGCATTCTTCACATACTTCTTGAACAGATCCTGGGTTTTTTCTGGTTTGGGTCACATAGTAATGTGGTACCACATTGAAACAGACAATTAAACCTGGTTTCGATCAATATTTTAGAGGATAACACATGTTACGTCTAGGTATGGTCTGGGAATTGCACTCATCAGGCTCATACTTTCCCATATTTCCCATTCTTGATGGCCAGATTCTGGGCTTTTCTTGGTTTGGATCACGTAGTAATGTGGTGCCACACTGAAACAGTCCATTAAACCTGGTTTCGATCAAAATTTTAGAGGATAACGCATGTTAGGTCTATGTTAGGTCAGGGATTTGCTCTCATCAGGTTCATACTTTCGCATATTTCTCATACTTGATGGGCAGATTCTGGGCTCTTTCTGGTTTGGATCACATAGTAATGTGGTACCACATTGAAACAGACCATTAAACCTGGTTTCGATCAATATTTTGGAGGATAACGCATGTTAGGTCTAGGTTAGGTCTGGGATTTGCTCTCATCAGGCTCATACTTTCGCATATTTCTCATACTTGATGGCCAGATTCTGGGCTTTTTCTGGTTGGTATCACGTAGTAATGTGGTACCAGACTGAAACTGTCGACTAAACCTGGTCTCGATCAGTATTTTAGACGATAACGCATATTAGGTCTGGATTAGGTCTGGATTAGGTCTGGGATTTGCCCTCATCAGTCTCATACTTCCGCATTCTTCACATACTTCTTGAACAGATCCTGGGTTTTTTCTGGTTTGGATCACATAGTAGTGTGGTACCACACAGAAACAGTCGACTAAAAATGGTTTTGAACAACATTTTAGTGGATAACTCATGTTAGGTCGGAGTTGGGACTAGGATTTGCCCTCATCCGGCTCATACTTTCGCATATTTCTCTTACTTGTTAGCCAGATCCTTTGCTCATTCTGGTTTGGATCTCATAGAAATGTGGTACCACACTGAAACAGTCAATTAAACCTGGTTTCGACCAATATTTTAGAGGATAACGGATCTTATGTCTAGGTTAGGCCTTGGATTTGCCCCCATCAGACTCATACTTTCGCATTCTTCACATACTTGTTGAACAGAACCTGGGTTTTTTCTGGTTTGGATCACGTGGTAATGTGGGACCACACTGAAACAGTCGATTAAACCTGGTCTCGATTAATATTTTAGAGGATGACGCATGTCAGGTCTGGGCTAGGTCTGGGATTTGCCCTCTTCAGTCTCATACATTCGCATTCTTCACATACTTCTTGAACAGATCCTGGTTTTTTTCTGGTTTGGATCACATAGTAATGTGGTACCACACTGAAACAGACCATTAAACCTGGTTTCGATCAATATTTTAGAGGATAACACATGTTAGGTCTAGGTTAGGTTGGGATTTGCACTCATCAGGCTCATACTTTCGCATTCTTCACATACTTCTTGATCAGATCCTGGGTTTTTTGGTATGGATCACATAGTAGCGTGGTACCACACTGAAACAGTCGATTATTCATGGTTTTGATCAATATTTTAGAGGATAACACATGTTAGGTCTGAGTTGGGTCTAGGATTTGCCCTCATCAGGCTCATGCTTTCGCATTTTTGCATACTCGTTGACCAGATCCTGGGCTTTTCCTGCTTTGGATCACGTGGTAATGTGGTACCACACTGAAACAGTCAATTAAACCTAGTCTGGGTCAACATTTCAAAGGATAACGCATGTTAGGTCTGGGTTAGGTGTGTGATTTGCCCTCATGAGGCTCATACTTTCGCATATTTCTCATACTTGTTGGCCAGATCCTGGGCTTTTTCTGCTTTGGATCACGTAGTAATGTGGAACCACACTGAAACTGTCTATTCAACCTGGTTTCGATCAATATTTTTGAGGATAACACATGTTAGGTCTAGGTTATGTCTGGGATTTGCACTGATCAGGCTCATACTCTCGCATTTTTCACATACTTGTTGAACAGATTCTGGGTTTTTTCTGGTTTGGATCACGTAGTAATGTGGTACCACACTCAATCAGTCGATTAAACCTGGTTTCGATCAATATTTTAGAGGATAACACATGTTAGGTCTAGGTTAGGTCTGAGATATGATCTCATCAGGCTCATACAATCGCATATTCCTCATTCTTGTTGGCAGATTCTGGGTTTTCACTGGTTTGAATCACGTAGTTATGTGATACCACACTGAAACAGTCAATTCAACCTCGTCTGGTTCAACATTTCAAAGGATAGCGCATGTTAGGTCTGGGTTAGGTCTGTGATTTGCCCTCATGAGGCTCATAGTTTCGCATGTTTCTCATACTTGTTTGCCAGATCATGAGCTTTTTCTGGTTTGTATCTCGTAGTAATGTGTGACCACTCCGAAACAGTCGACTAAACCTGGTCTCGATCAATATTTCAGAGGATAACACATGTTAGGTCTAGGTTATGTCTGGGATTTGCACTGATCAGGCTCATACTTTCGCATTTGTCTAACACTTGATGACCAAATTCTGGGCTCTTTCTGGTTTGGATCACATAGTAATGTGGTACCAGACTGAAACAGTCAATTAAACATGGTTTCGATCGATATTTTAGAGGATAACGCATGTTAGGTCTAGGTTAGGCCTGGAATTTGCCCTCATCAGGGTCATACTTTCGCATACTTCTCATACTTGTTCGCCTGATCCTGTGCTTTTTCGGGTTTGGATCATTGTAGTAATGTGGTACCAGACTGAAACAGTCAATTAAACATGGTTTCGATCGATATTTTAGAGGATAACGCATGTTAGGTCTAGGTTAGGCCTGGAATTTGCCCTCATCCGGGTCACACTTTCACATTTTTCGCATACTTGTTGGCCAGATCCTGGGCTTTTGCTGGTTTGGTTCACGTGGTAATGTGGGACCACACTGAAACAGTCGATTAAACCCGGTCTCGATCTATATTTTAGAGGATAACGCATGTTAGGTCTGGGTTAGGTCTGGGATTTGCCCTCTTCAGTCTCATACTTGCGCATTCTTTACATACTTCTTGAACAGATCCTGGGTTTGTTCTGGTTTGGGTCTCATAGTAATGGCGTACCACCCAGAAACAGTCGATAAAACCTGGTCACGATCAATATTTTAGAGGATAACGCATGTTAGGTCTAGGTTAGGTCTGGGATTTGCTCTCATCAGGCTCATACTTTCGCATATTTCTCATACTTGAAGGCCAGATTCTGGGCTTTTTCTGGTTTGGATCACGTAGTAATGTGGTGCCACACTGATACAGTCAATTAAACCTGGTTTCGATCAATATTTTTGAGGATAACACATGTTAGGTCTAGGTTAGGTCTGGGATTTGCACTCATCAGGCTCATACTTTCGCATATTTCTCATTCTTGATGGCCAAATTCTGGGCTTTTTTCGGTTTGGATCACGTAGTAATGTGGTACCACACTGAAACAGTCAATTAAACCTGGTTTCGATGAATATTTTAGAGGATAACGCAAGTTAGGTCTAGGTTAGGCCTGGGATTTACACTCAACAGGGTCATACTTTCACATTTTTCGCATACTTGATGGCCAGATTCTGAGCTTTTTTTGGCTTGGATCACGTAGTAAAGTGGTACCACACTGAAACAGTCGACTAAACCTGGTCTCGATCTACATGTTAGAGGATAACGCATGTTACGTCTATGTTAGGTCTGGGATTTGCCCTCATGAGGCTCATACTTTCGCATTTTTCACATTCATGTTGAACAGATCCTGTGTTTTTTCTGGATTGGATCACGTAGTAATGTGGTACCACACTAAAACAGTAGCTTAATCCTGGTCTCGATCTATATTTTAGAGGATAACGCATGTTAGGTCTGTGTTATGTCTGGGATTTGACCTCAGCAGTGTCATACTTTCGCAGTTTTAACATACCTGTTGATCTGATCGAGGGTTTTTTTCTGGTTGGTTCACGTGGTAATGTGGGACCACACTGAAACAGTCGATTAAACCCGGTCTCGATCTATATGTTAGAGGATAACGCATGTTACGTCTATGTTAGGTCTGGGATTTGCCCTCTTCAGTCTCATACTTGCGCATTCTTTACATACTTCTTGAACAGATCCTGGGTTTGTTCTGGTTTGGGTCTCATAGTAATGGCGTACCACCCAGAAACAGTCGATAAAACCTGGTCACGATCAATATCTTAGAGGATAACGCATGTTAGGTCTAGGTTAGGTCTGGGATTTGCTCTCATCAGGCTCATACTTTCACATTCTTCGCATACTTGTTGGCCAGATCCCGGGCTTTTTCAGGTTTGGATCACGTGGTAATGTGGTATCACACTGAAACAGTCCATTAACCCTGGTGTCGATCAATATTTTAGAGGATAACGCATGTTAGATCTGTGTTATGTCTGGGATTTGACCTCATCAGTGTCATACTTTCGCAGTTTTAACATACCTGTTGATCTGATCGAGGGTTTTTTTCTGGTTGGATCACGTAGTAATGTGGTACCACACTGAAACAGACCATCAAACCTGGTTTCGATCAATATTTTAGAGGATAACGCATGTTAGGTCTATGTTAGGTCTGGGATTTGCTCTCATCAGGCTCATACTCTCGCATATTTCTCATACTTGATGGGCAGATTCTGGGCTTTTTCTGGTTTGGATCACGTAGTAATGTGGTACCACACTGAAACAGTCGACTAAAGCTGGTCTCGATCAGTATTTTAGAGGATAACGCATGTCAGGTCTGGGCTAGGTCTAGGATTTGCCCTCTTCAGTCTCATACTTTCGCATTCTTCACAAACTTGTTCAACAGATCCTGGGTTTTTTCTGGTTTGGATCACGTAGTAATGTGGCACCACACTGAAACAGGCCATTAAACCCGGTTTCGATCAATATTTTAGAGGATAACGCATGTTAGGTCTAGGTTAGGACTGGGATTTGCTCTCATCAGGCTCATACCATCGCATATTTCTCATATTTGATGGCCAGATTCTGGGCTTTTTTTGGCTTGCATCAGGTAGTAATGTGGTACCACACTGAAACAGTCTATTAAACCTGGTCTCGATCAATGTTTTAGAGGATAACGCATGTTAGGTCTAGGTTAGGTGTGGGACTTGCTCTCATCAGGCTCATACTTTCGTATATTTCTTATACTTGTTGGCCAGATCCTTAGCTTTTTCTGGTTTGGATCACGTAGTAATGTGGTACCACACTGAAACACTCGACTAAACCTCGTCACGATCAATATTTTAGGGGATAACGCGTGTTAGGTCTAGGATAGGTCTGGGATTTGCTCTCATCAGGCTCATACTTTCGCATATTTCTCATACTTGATGGCCAGATTCTGGGTTTTTTCTGGTTTGGATCACGTAGTAATGTGTACCACACATTACCGTGTACATTAATGTGTACCACACTGAAACAGTCGATTAAACCAGGTTTCGATCAATATTTGAGATGATAACGCATGTTAGGTATAGGTTAGGCTTGAGATTTGCCTTCATCAGACTCATAGTTTCGCATTCTTCACATACTTGTTGAACAGATCCTAGGTTTTTTCCGGTTTGGATTACATAGTAGTGTGGTACCACACTGAAACATTCGATTAATCAGGTTTCGAAGAATATTTTTGGTGATAACGCATGTTAGGTCTAGCTTAGGCCTGGGATTTGCATTCATCAGACTCATACTTTCGCATTCTTCACATACTTGTTGAACAGATCCTAGGTTTTTTCCCGTTTGGATTAGATAGTAGTATGGTACCACACTGAAACAGTCGATTAAACCAGGTTTCGATGAATATTTTAGGTGATAATGCATGTTAGGTCTAGGTTAGGCCTGGGATTTGCCCTCATCAGACTCATACTTTCGCATTCTTCACATACTTCTTGATCAGATCCTGGGTTTTTTCTGGTTTGGATCACATAGTAATGTGGTACCACACTGAAACAGACCATTAAACCTGTTTTCGATCAATATTTTAGAGGATAACATATGTTAGGTCTAGGTTAGGTCTGGGATTTGCACTCATCAGGCTCATACTTTCGCATATTTCTCATTCTTGATGGCCAGATACTGGGCTTTTTTTGGTTTGGATCCCGTAGTAATGTGGTACCACACTGAAACAGTCAATTGAACCTGGTTTCGTTCAATATTTTAGAGGATAACGCATGTTAGGTCTAGGCTAGGCCTTGGATTTGCCGCCATCAGACTCATACTTTCGCATTCTTCACATACTTGTCGAACAGAACCTGGGTTTTTTCTGGTTTGGATCACGTGTTAATGTGGGACCGCACTGAAACAGTTGATTAAACCTGGTCTCGATCAATATATTAGAGGATAGCTTATGTTAGGTATGGGCTATGTCTGGGATTTGCCCGCTTCAGTCTCATACTTTCGCATTCTTCACATACTTCTTGAATAGAACCTGGGTTTTTTCTGGTTTGGATCACGTGTTCATGTGGGACCGCACTGAAACAGTTGATTAAACCTGGTCTCGATCAATATTTTAGGGGATAGCTTATGTTAGGTATGGGCTAGGTCTGGGATTTGCCCTCTTCAGTCTCATTCTTTCGCATTCTTCACATACTTCTTGAACAGATCCTGGGATTTTTCTGCTTTGGATCTCGTAGTAACGTGGTACCACACTGAAACAGTCGATTAAACCTGGTTCCGATCAATATTTTTGAGGATAACGCATGCTAGATCTACGTTAGGTGTGGGATTTGCTCTCATCAGGCTCATACTTTCGCATATTTCTCGTACTTGATGACCAGATTCTGGGCTTTTTCTGGTTGGGATCATATAGTCATGTGGATCCACACTGAAACAGTCCAATAAACCTGGTTCCAGATCAATATTTTAGAGGATAGCTTCTGTTAGGTATGGGCTAGGTCTGGGATTTGCCCTCTTCAGTCTCATACTTTCGCATTCTTCACATACTTCTTGAACAGATCCTGGGTTTTTTCTGGTTTGGACCACGTGGTAATGTGGTACCACAATGGAGCAGACCATTGAACCTGGTCTCGATCAATGTTTTAGAGGATAACGCATGTTAGGTCTAGGTTAGGTGTGGGACTTGCTCTCATCAGGCTCATACTTTCGTATATTTCTTATACTTGTTGGCCAGATCCTTAGCTTTTTCTGGTTTGGATCACGTAGTAATGTGGTACCACACTGAAACACTCGACTAAACCTCGTCACGATCAATATTTTAGGGGATAACGCGTGTTAGGTCTAGGATAGGTCTGGGATTTGCTCTCATCAGGCTCATACTTTCGCATATTTCTCATACTTGATGGCCAGATTCTGGGTTTTTTCTGGTTTGGATCACGTAGTAATGTGTACCACACATTACCGTGTACATTAATGTGTACCACACTGAAACAGTCGATTAAACCAGGTTTCGATCAATATTTGAGATGATAACGCATGTTAGGTATAGGTTAGGCTTGAGATTTGCCTTCATCAGACTCATAGTTTCGCATTCTTCACATACTTGTTGAACAGATCCTAGGTTTTTTCCGGTTTGGATTACATAGTAGTGTGGTACCACACTGAAACATTCGATTAATCAGGTTTCGATGAATATTTTTGGTGATAACGCATGTTAGGTCTAGCTTAGGCCTGGGATTTGCATTCATCAGACTCATACTTTCGCATTCTTCACATACTTGTTGAACAGATCCTAGGTTTTTTCCCGTTTGGATTAGATAGTAGTATGGTACCACACTGAAACAGTCGATTAAACCAGGTTTCGATGAATATTTTAGGTGATAATGCATGTTAGGTCTAGGTTAGGCCTGGGATTTGCCCTCATCAGACTCATACTTTCGCATTCTTCACATACTTCTTGATCAGATCCTGGGTTTTTTCTGGTTTGGATCACATAGTAATGTGGTACCACACTGAAACAGACCATTAAACCTGTTTTCGATCAATATTTTAGAGGATAACATATGTTAGGTCTAGGTTAGGCCTGGGATTTGCCCTCATCAGACTCATACTTTCGCATTCTTCACATACTTCTTGATCAGATCCTGGGTTTTTTCTGGTTTGGATCACATAGTAATGTGGTACCACACTGAAACAGACCATTAAACCTGTTTTCGATCAATATTTTAGAGGATAACATATGTTAGGTCTAGGTTAGGCCTGGGATTTGCCCTCATCGGACTAATACTTTTGCATTCTTCACATACTTGTTGAACAGATCCTGGGATTTTTCTGCTTTGGATCACGTAGTAACGTGGTACCACACTGAAACAGTCAATTAAACCTGGTTTCGATCAATATTTTAGAGGATAGCGCATGTTAGGTCTGGATTAGGTCTGGGATTTGCCCTCTTCAGGCTCATACTTTCGCATTCTTCACATACTTGTTGAACAGATCCCATGTTTTTTCTGGTTTGGATCACGTAGAAATGTGGTACCACACTGAAACAGTCGACTAAACCTGGTCACGATCAATATTTTAGAGGATAGCGCATGTTAGGTCTGGATTTGGTCTGGGATTTGCCCTCTTCAGTCTCATACTTTCGCATTCTTCACATACTTCTTGAACAGATCCTGGGTTTGTTCTGGTTTGGATCACATAGTAGTGTGGTACCCCAATAAAACAGCCGATTAAACATGGTTTTGATCAATATTTTAGAGGATAACTCATGTTAGGTCAGAGTTGGGTCTAGGATTTGCCCTCATCAGGCTCATATTTTCGCATGTTTCTCATACTTGTTTGCCAGATCCTGGGCTTTTTCTGGTTTGGATCTCGTAGTAATGTGGGACCACTCTGAAACAGTCGATGAAACCTGGTCTCGATCAATATTTTAGAGGATAACGCAAGTGAGGTCTGGAATAGGTCTGGGATTTGCCCTCAAGAGGCTCATACTTTCGCATTTTTCACATACTTGTTGAGCAGATCCCGGGTTTTTTCTGGTTTGGATCACGTAGTTATATGGTACCACACTGAAACTTTTGATTAAACATGACCGCGATCAATATTTTAGAGGATATCGCATGTTAGGTCTAGGTTAGGTCTGGGATTTGCCCTCACGAGGCTCTTACTTTCGCATATTTCTCATACTTGATGGACAGATTCTGGGCTTTTTCTGGTTGGGATCACACAGTAATGTGGTTCCACACTGAAACAGTCCATTAAACCTGGTTTCGATCGATATTTTAGAGGATAACGCATGTTAGGTCTGGATTAGGTCTGGATTAGGTCTGGATTAGGTCTGGGATTTGCCCTCTTCAGTCTCATACTTTCGCATTCTCCACAAACTTCTTGAACAGATCCTGGGTTTGTTCTGGTTTGGATCACATAGTAATGTGGTACCACCCAGAATCAGTCGACTAAACCTGGTCACGATCAATATTTTAGAGGATAACGCATGTTAGGTCTGGATTAGGTCTGGATTAGGTCTGGGATTTGCCCTCAACAGTCTCATACTTCCGCATTCTTCACATACTTCTTAATCAGATCCTGGGTTTTTTCTGGTTTGGATCACATAGTAGTGTGGTACCTGAATGAAACAGTCGATTAAACATGGTTTTGATCAATATTTTAGAGGATAACGCAAGTGAGGTCTGGAATAGGTCTGGGATTTGCCCTCACGAGGCTCTTACTTTCGCATATTTCTCATACTTGTTGGTCAGATCCTTGGCGTTTTCTGGATTGGATCACGTAGTAATGTGTTACCACACTAAAACTGTAGCTTCATCCTGGTCTCAATCTATATTTTAGAGGATAACGCATGTTAGGTCAAGGTTAGGTCTGGGACTTGCTCTCATCAGGCTCATACTTTCGCATATTTCTCATACTTGATTGCCAGATTCTGGGCTTTTTCTGGTTTGGATCACGTAGTAATGTGGTACCACACTGAAACAGTCGACTAAACCTGGTCTCGATCAGTATTTTAGAGGATAACGCATGTTAGGTCTGGATTAGGTCTGGGATTTGCCCTCATCAGTTTCAAACTTCCGCATTCTTCAGATACTTCTTGAACAGATCCTGGGTTTTTTCTTGTTTGGATCACATAGTAGTGTGGTACCACACTGAAACAGTCGATTAAACATGGTTTCGATCAATATTTCAGAGGATAACGCATGTTAGGTCTAGGTTAGGCCTTGAATTTGCCCTCATCAGACTCATAATTTCGCATTCTTCACATTCTTGTTGAACAGATCCCATGTTTTTTCTGGTTTGGATCACGTAGAAATGTGGTACCACACTGAAACAGTCAATTAAACCTGGTTTCGATCAATATTTTAGAGGATAACGCATGTTAGGTCTGGATTAGTTCTGGATTAGGTCTGGGATTTGCCCTCTTCAGTCTCATACTTTCGCATTCTTCACATACTTGTTGAACAGGTCCTGGGATTTTTCTGCTATGGATCACGTAGTAATGTGGTACCACACTGAAAGAGACGATTAAACCTGGTTCCGATCAATATTTTTGAGGATAACGCATGTTAGGTCCAGGTTAGGCCTTGAATTTGCCCTCATCAGACTCATAATTTCGCATTCTTCACATACTTGTTGAACAGATCCCATGTTTTCTCTGGTTTGGATCACTTAGAAATGTGGTACCACACTGAAACAGTCAATTACACCTGGCTTCGATCAATATTTTAGAGGATAACGCAAGTTAGGTCTGGATTAGGTCTGGGATTTGCCCTCTTCAGTCTCATACTTTCGCATTCTTCACATACTTCTTGAACAGAGCCTGGAATTGTTCTGGTTTGGATCACATAGTAACGTGGTACCAACCAGAAACAGTCGATTAAACCAGGTTTCGATCAATATTTTAGATGATAACGCATGTTAGGGCTAGGTTAGGCCTGGGATTTGCCCTCACCAGGCTCATACTTTCGCATTCTTCACATACTTGTAGAACAGATCCTGGGATTTTTCTGCTTTGGATCACGCAGAAATGTGGTACCACACTGAAAGAGGCGATTAAACCTGGTTCCGATCAATATTTTTGAGGATAACGCATGCTAGGTCTACGTTAGGTGTGGGATTTGCTCGCATCAGGCTCATACCTTCGCTTATTTCTCATACTTGATGGACAGATTCTGGGCTTTTTCTGGTTGGGATCACACAGTAATGTGGTTCCACACTGAAACAGTCCATTAAACCTGGTTTCGATCGATATTTTAGAGGATAACGCATGTTAGGTCTGGATTAGGTCTGGATTAGGTCTGGGATTTGCCCTCTTCAGTCTCATACTTTCGCATTCTTCACAAACTTCTTGAACAGATCCTGGGTTTGTTCTGGTTTGGATCACATAGTAATGTGGTACCACCCAGAATCAGTCGACTAAACCTGGTCACGATCAATATTTTAGAGGATAACGCATGTTAGGTCTGGATTAGGTCTGGATTAGGTCTGGGATTTGCCCCCATCAGTCTCATACTTCCGCATTCTTCACATACTTCTTAATCAGATCCTGGGTTTTTTCTGGTTTGGATCACATAGTAGTGTGGTACCTCAATGAAACAGTCGATTAAACATGGTTTTGATCAATATTTTAGAGGATAACGCAAGTGAGGTCTGGAATAGGTCTGGGATTTGCCCTCACGAGGCTCTTACTTTCGCATATTTCTCATACTTGTTGGTCAGATCCTTGGCGTTTTCTGGATTGGATCACGTAGTAATGTGTTACCACACTAAAACAGTAGCTTCATCCTGGTCTCAATCTATATTTTAGAGGATAACGCATGTTAGGTCAAGGTTAGGTCTGGGATTTGCTCTCATCAGGCTCATACTTTCGCATATTTCTCATACTTGATTGCCAGATTCTGGGCTTTTTCTGGTTTGGATCACGTAGTAATGTGGTACCACACTGAAACAGTCGACTAAACCTGGTCTCGATCAGTATTTTAGAGGATAACGCATGTTAGGTCTGGATTAGGTCTGGGATTTGCCCTCATCAGTTTCAAACTTCCGCATTCTTCACATACTTCTTGAACAGATCCTGGATTTTTTCTGGTTTGGATCACATAGTAGTGTGGTACCACACTGAAACAGTCGATTAAACATGGTTTCGATCAATATTTTAGAGGATAACGCATGTTAGGTCTAGGTTAGGCCTTGAATTTGCCTTCATCAGACTCATAATTTCGCATTCTTCACATACTTGTTGAACAGATCCCATGTTTTTTCTAGTTTGGATCACGTAGAAATGTGGTACCACACTGAGACAGTCGACTAAACCTGGTCACGATCAATATTTTAGAGGATAGCGCATGTTAGGTCTATGTTAGGTCTGGGATTTGCTCTCATCAGGCTCATCCTTTAGCATATTTCTCATACTTGATGGCCAGATTCTGGGCTTTTTCTGGTTTGGATCACGTAGTAATGTGGTACCACACTGAAACAGTCGACTAAACCTGGTCTCGATCAGTATTTTAGAGGATAACGCATGTTAGGTCTGGATTAGGTCTGGATTAGGTCTGGGATTTGCTCTCATCAGTCTCTTACTTCCGCATTCTTCACATACTTCTTGAACAGATCCTGGATTTTTTCTGGTTTGGATCACATAGTAGTGTGGTACCACACTGAAACAGTCAATTAAACCTGGTTCGATCAATATTTCAGAGGATAACGCATGTTAGGTCTAGGTTAGGCCTTGAATTTGCCCTCATCAGACTCATAATTTCGCATTCTTCACATTCTTGTTGAACAGATCCCATGTTTTTTCTGGTTTGGATCACGTAGAAATGTGGTACCACACTGAAACAGTCAATTAAACCTGGTTTCGATCAATATTTTAGAGGATAACTCATGTTAGGTCAGAGTTGGGTCTAGGATTTGCCCTCATCAGGCTCATACTTTCGCATATTTCTCTTACTTGTTAGCCAGATCCTTTGCTCTTTCTGGTTTGGATCACATAGAAATGTGGTACCACACTGAAACAGTCAATTAAACCTGGTTTCGATCAATATTTTAGAGGATAACGCATGTTAGGTCTGGATTAGTTCTGGATTAGGTCTGGGATTTGCCCTCTTCAGTCTCATACTTTCGCATTCTTCACATACTTGTTGAACAGGTCCTGGGATTTTTCTGCTTTGGATCTCGTAGTAATGTGGTACCACACTGAAAGAGACGATTAAACCTGGTTCCGATCAATATTTTTGAGGATAACCCATGTTAGGTCTAGGTTAGGCCTTGAATTTGCCCTCATCAGACTCATAATTTCGCATTCTTCACATACTTCTTGAATAGATTCTGGGTTTGTTCTGGTTTGGATCACATAGTAATGTGGTACCACCCAGAAACAGTCGATTAAACCAGGTTTCGATCAATATTTTAGATGATAACGCATGTTAGGACTAGGTTAGGCCTGGGATTTGCCCTCACCAGGCTCACACTATCGCATTCTTCACATACTTGTTGAACAGATCCTGGGATTTTTCTGCTTTGGATCGCGTAGTAATGTGGTACCACACTGAAAGAGACGATTAAACCTGGTTCCGATCAATATTTTTGAGGATAACGCATGCTAGGTCTACGTTAGGTGTGGGATTTGCTCGCATCAGGCTCATACCTTCGCTTATTTCTCATACTTGATGGCCAGATTCTGGGCTTTTTCTGGTTCGGATCACACAGTAGTGTGGTTCCACACTCAAACAGTCCATTAAACCTGGTTTCGATCGATGTTTTAGAGGATATCGCATGTTAGCTCTAGGTTAAGCCTGGGATTTGCCCTCATGAGGGTCATACTTTCGCATATTTCTCTTACTTGTTAGCCAGATCCTTTGCTCTTTCTGGTTTGGATCACATAGAAATGTGGTACCACACTGAAACAGTCAATTAAACCTGGTTTCGATCAATATTTTAGAGGATAACGCATGTTAGGTCTGGATTAGTTCTGGATTAGGTCTGGGATTTGCCCTCTTCAGTCTCATACTTTCGCATTCTTCACATACTTGTTGAACAGGTCCTGGGATTTTTCTGCTTTGGATCACGTAGTAATGTGGTACCACACTGAAAGAGACGATTAAACCTGGTTCCGATCAATATTTTTGAGGATAACCCATGTTAGGTCTAGGTTAGGCCTTGAATTTGCCCTCATCAGACTCATAATTTCGCATTCTTCACATACTTCTTGAATAGATCCTGGGTTTGTTCTGGTTTGGATCACATAGTAATGTGGTACCACCCAGAAACAGTCGATTAAACCAGGTTTCGATCAATATTTTAGATGATAACGCATGTTAGGACTAGGTTAGGCCTGGGATTTGCCCTCACCAGGCTCACACTATCGCATTCTTCACATACTTGTTGAACAGATCCTGGGATTTTTCTGCTTTGGATCACGTAGTAATGTGGTACCACACTGAAAGAGACGATTAAACCTGGTTCCGATCAATATTTTTGAGGATAACTCTTGTTAGGTCAGAGTTGGGTCTAGGATTTGCCCTCATCAGTCTCATACTTCCGCATTCTTCACATACTTCTTGATCAGATCCTGGGTTTTTTCTGGTTTGGATCACATAGTAGTGTGGTACCTCACTCAAACAGTCCATTAAACCTGGTTTCGATCGATATTTTAGAGGATATCGCATGTTAGCTCTAGGTTAAGCCTGGGATTTGCCCTCATGAGGGTCATACTTTCACATTTTTCGCATACTTGTTGGCCAGATCTCGGGCATTTACAGGTTTGGATCACGTAGTAATGTGGTACCAGACTGAAACAGTCGACTAAACCCGGTCACGATCAGTATTTTAGAGGATGACGCATGTTAGGTCTGGATTAGGTCTGGATTAGGTCTGGGATTTGCCCTCATCAGTCTCATACTTCCGCATTCGTCACATACTTCTTGATCAGATCCTGGGTTTTTTCTGGTTTGGATCACATAGTAGTGTGGTACCTCACTGAAACAGTCGATTAAACATGGTTTTGATCAATATTTTACAGGATAACTCTTGTTAGGTCAGAGTTGGGTCTAGGATTTGCCCTCATCAGTCTCATACTTCCGCATTCTTCACATACTTCTTGATCAGATCCTGGGTTTTTTCTGGTTTGGATCACATAGTAGTGTGGTACCTCACTGAAACAGTCGATTAAACATGGTTTTGGTCAATATTTTAGAGGATAACTCTTGTTAGGTCAGAGTTGGGTCTAGTATTTGCCCACATCAGTCTCATACTTCCGCATTCTTCACATACTTCTTGATCAGATCCTGGGGTTTTTCTGGTTTGGATCACATAGTAGTGTGGTACATCACTGAAACAGTCGACTAAACCTGGTCTCGATCAGTATTTTAGAGGATAACGCATGTTAGGTCTGGATTAGGTCTGGGAATTGCCCTCATCAGTCTCAAACTTCCGCATTCTTCAGATACTTCTTGAACAGATCCTGGGTTTTTTCTTGTTTGGATCACATAGTAGTGTGGTACCACACTGAAACAGTCGATTAAACATGGTTTCGATCAATATTTTAGAGGATAACGCATGTTAGGTCTAGGTTAGGCCTTGAATTTGCCCTCATCAGACTCATAATTACGCATTCTTCACATACTTGTTGAACAGATCCCATGTTTTTTCTGGTTTGGATCACGTAGAAATGTGGTACCACACTGAGACAGTCGACTAAACCTGGTCACGATCAATATTTTAGAGGATAGCGCATGTTAGGTCTATGTTAGGTCTGGGATTTGCTCTCATCAAGCTCATACCTTCGCTTATTTCTCATACTTGATGGCCAGATCCTGGGTTTTTTCTGGTTTAGATCACATAGTACTGTGGTACCACACTGAAACAGTCGATTAAACATGGTTTTGATCAATATTTTAGAGGATAACTCATGTTAGGTCAGAGTTGGGTCTAGGATTTGCCCTCATCAGGCTCATACTTTCGCATATTTCTCTTAGTTGTTAGCCAGATCCTTTGCTCTTTCTGGTTTGGATCACATAGAAATGTGGTACCACACTGAAACAGTCAATTAATCCTGGTTTCGATCAATATTTTAGAGGATAATGCATGTTAGGTCTAGGTGAGGCCTTGAATTTGCCCACATCAGACTCATAATTTCGCATTCTTCACATACTTGTTGAGCAGGTCCTGGGATTTTTCAGCTTTGGATCACGTAGTAATGTGGTACCACACTGAAAAAGACGATTAAACCTGGTTCCGATCAATATTTTTGAGGATAACGCATGCTAAGTCTACGTTAGGTGGGGGATTTGCTCGCATCAGGCTCATACCTTCGCTTATTTCTCATACTTGATGGCCAGATTCTGGGCTTGTTCTGGTTGGGATCACACAGTAATGTGGTTCCACACTGAACCAGTTCATTAAACCTGGTTTCGATCAATATTTTAGATAACGCATGTTAGGTCTAGGTGAGGCCTTGAATTTGCCCTCATCAGACTCATAATTTCGCATTCTTCACATACTTGCTGAACAGATCCCATGTTTTTTCTGGTTTGGATCACGTAGAAATGTGGTACCACACTGAAACAGTCAAATAAACCGGGGTTCGATCAATATTTCAGAGGATAACGCATGTTAGGTCTGGATTAGGTCTGGATTAGGTCTGGGATTTGCCCTCGTCAGTCTCATACTTTCGCAATCTTCACAAACTTCTTGAACAGATCCTGGGTTTGTTCTGGTTTGGGTCACATAGTAATGTGGTACCACCCAGAAACAGTCGACTAAACCTGGTCACGATCAATATTTTAGAGGATAACGCATGTTAGGTCTAGGTTAGGCCTTGAATTTGCCCTCATCAGACTCATAATTTCGCATTCTTCACATTCTTGTTGAACAGATCCCATGTTTTTTCTGGTTTGGATCACGTAGAAATGTGGTACCACACTGAAACAGTCCATTAAACCTGTTTTCGATCAATATTTTAGAGGATAACACATGTTAGGTCTAGGTTAGGTCTGGGATTTGCCCTCATCAGACTCATACTTTCGCATTCTTCACATACTTGTTGAACAGACCGAGGGTTTTTTTCTCGCTTGGATTACGTAGAAATGTGTTGCCACACTGAAACAGTCAATTAAACCTGGTTTCGATCTATATTGTAGAGGATAACGCATGTTAGGTCTAGGTTAGGCCTTGGGTTTGCCCCCATCAGACTCATACTTTCGCATTCCTCACATACTTGTTGAACAGTATCTGGGTTTTTTCTGGTTTGGATCACGTGGTAATGTGATACCACACTGAAACAGACCATTAAACCTGGTTTCGGTCAATATTTTAGAGAATAACACATGTTAGGTCTAGGTTAGGTCTGGGATTTCCACTAATCAGGCTCATACTTTCGCATATTTATCTTACTTGTTAGCCAGATCCTTTGCTTTTTCTGGTTTGAATCACTTAGTAATGTGGTGCCACCCAGAAACAGTAGATTAAACCTGGTCTCGATCAATATTTTAGAGTATAACGCCGGTTAGGT
This sequence comes from Colletes latitarsis, assembly GCF_051014445.1. Classification (NCBI taxonomy): domain Eukaryota; kingdom Metazoa; phylum Arthropoda; class Insecta; order Hymenoptera; family Colletidae; genus Colletes; species Colletes latitarsis. The sequence goes on from NC_135137.1 coordinate 8,963,505, forward strand.
CTGAGTTAGGTCTGGTATTTGCCCCCATCTGGCTCGTACTTCCGCATTTTTCGCATACCTGTTGGCCAGATCCTGGGCTTTTTCTGGTTTGGATCACGCAGCAATGTGGTACCACACTGAAACAGTCAATGAAGGCTGGTTTCGATATATATTTTAGAGGATAACACCGGTTAGGTCTGGGTTACGTCTGGTATTTGCAATCATCTGCCACATACATTCTCATTTTTCGCATACTTGTTGGCGAGATCCTGCGTTTTTTCTGGTTTGGATCACGTAGTAATGCGGTAGCACACGGAAACAGTCAATTAAACCTGGTTGCGATTAAAATTTTAGGGGATAACGCCGGTTATGTCTCGGTTAAGTCTGCGATTTGCCCTCATCTGGCTCGTACTTTCGCGTTTCTCGCATACTTGTTGGCAAGATCCTGGGCCTTTTCTTGTTTGTGTCACGTAGTAATGCGGTAGCACACCGAAACAGTCAATTAAACTTGGTTGCGATTAATATTTTATAGGATAACGCCGGTTATGTCTCGGTTAAGTCTGCGATTTGCCCTCATCTGGCTCGTACTTTCGCATTTTTCGCATACTTGTTGGCCAGATCCTGGGCTTTTTCTGGTTTGTATCACGTAGTAATGAGGTACCACACTGAAACAGTCAGTAGAAGATGGTTCCGAATAGTATTTTAGAGGATAACGCTGGCTATGTCTGGGTTTGTTCTGGTATTTGCTATCATCTGGCTCATACTTTCGCGTTTTTCGCATATTTGTTGGCCAGATGCTGGGTTTTTTCTGGTTTGGATCCCGTAATAATGACGTTCCACACCGAAACAGACAATTAAACCTGGTTTCGATTAATATTTTAGAGGATATTGCCGGTTATATCTCGGTTAGGTCTGGGATTTGCCATCATCTGGCCCGAACTTTTTTTTTTTTTTTTTTTTTTGTCGTGGGGAAAATCTTCGAAAGACTCCCTCCCACCTCCTTGGGGTGAGGTGGAGGGGTGTGTGGGATTCCCCGCGCCCGTACAACGACAGGCGCGGGACCTACCCACTAAAAACCCCACGGTGACCCTTCGGCACGCTTTGGGAGGATACCGGGAATCGCTCGAAGCATTCTTCCGGTATCCTCCCCGTGCCCGCGCTTTCGCGCCCATCCCCCGGGGGGACAATCGGTCCCCCCAGTAGACACACTGCCTCATAGCGGCGGGACGGGGCCACTCCATCCCGCCGCTATCCGTCCCGGGGCCGCGTTTAGTTGCGGCTGCGAGCCCCAACTCGCAACCGCCCGCGACCCCGTTTCCACCCCTCGGCGGCCGGGTGTTCATGGCCGCAGCAGACCGCCGAGGGTGCCTCCCCTTGCGTCGGACCGGTAGGGGGAGGCTCTCCTACCCCCAACCGGTCCGACCCGGCGCCGCCTGGCGGGAGGAGGGTTCCCTCAGGACCCCCCTCCCAGCCTAGGTCATCCGCCACGCCGAGGCGGCCGCGCGCGACGCCTCGCGACCGGGCGACGACCTCGGGCCACCGCACGAGCGCGATCCTCAGCGCGCCGCTGAAGCTCGCGTTCCCTCCCCGCGGCCTCCTTCTGCAACATTACGTTCTCGCAGAAGGAGGCCACGGCCCTCCACTTCTCCTCGCTGCCGAGCATGGCGCGCACCACGCCCGGCAGCGAGACATCCCGCCCGACGAAGCCGACCAGGACACGGCGCTCCCCCTCCCACGCGGGGCATACCTCCAGGGTATGATCCGCCGTGTCCTGCTCAGCGTCGCAGTGGCAGCAACGCGCCGTCGGCTCCTTCCCTATCCGGCACTGGTATCTTCCGAAGCTGCCATGCCCGGAAAATACCTGTGCCAGCTGGTAGGTGAGGCTGCCATGGCCTCTGTCCAGCCACTCCTTCAGGAGTGGCCGAACAGCCCCGACAGTCCGGTGCCCCGCGGTTGGCAGAGCCAGCCGCTGCTGCCACGCGAGCAACACGGACTGCCGGGCCTGGCGCTTCAAATCGCCCCAAGCAGGTCCCTGCCCGCCCGGGACCGCCCCCACCCCCGCGCGACGGTCGACGCGGTGCCGGTACATCACCGCGTGCGACCGCGCGAGCAGGTCCATGGGCGGCATCCCCGCTAGAACCGTCGCCGCCTCATGTGACATGGTCCGATACCCGCGGACGACCCTGAGCGCCATGCGCCTCTGCACCCGACGCAGCATAGTCATGCTGCGCCGGGAGGCAGCCAGGTCGTCCGCCCAGACGGGGGCCCCGTATAGGGCCACCGACTGGACCATTGCCACATAATCTGGCCCGAACTTTCGCATTTTTCGAATACTTGAATGGCCAGATCCTGTGTTTTTCTATTGTTAGGATCACGCAGAAATGTGGTATCACACTGAAACAGTCAATTAAACCTGGTTGGGATTAATATTTTAGAGGATAACGCCGGTTATGTCTCGGTTAAGTCTGCGATTTGCCCTCATCTGGCTCGTACTTTCGCATTTTTCGCATACTTGTTGGCCAGATCCTGGGCTTTTTCTGGTTTGTATCACGTAGTAATGAGGTGCCACACTGAAACAGTCAATAGAAGATGGTTCCGAATAGTATTTTAGAGGATAACGCTGGCTATGTCTGGGTTTGTTCTGGTATTTGCTATCATCTGGCTCATACTTTCGCGTTTTTCGCATATTTGTTGGCCAGATCCTGTGTTTTTTCTGGTTTGGATCCCGTAGTAATGGGGTTCCACACCGAAACAGTCAATTAAACCTGGTTTCGATTAATATTTTAGAGGTAATTGCCGGTTATGTCTCGGTTAGGTCTGGGATTTGCCATCATCTGGCCCGTACTTTCGCATTGTTCGCATACTAATTGGCCAGATCCTGGGCTTCTTCTGGTTTGGATCCCGTAGTAATGGGGTTCCACACCGAAACAGTCAATTAAACCTGGTTGCGATTAATATTTTAGAGGATAACGCCGGTTATCTCTCGGTTAGGTCTGGGACTTGCCCTCATCTGGCTCGTACTTCCGCATTTTTCGCATACTTGTTGGCCAGATCCTGGCCTTTTTCTGGCTTGGACCAAGTAGTAATGTGCGACCACACGGAAAAAGTCAATTAAACCTGGTTGCGATTAATATTTTAGAGGATAACGCCGGTTATGTCTCGGTTGGGTCTGGGATTTGCCCTCATCTGGCTCGTACTTTCGCATTTTTCGCATACTTGTTGGCCAGATCCTGGGCTTCTACTGGTTTGGATCACGTAGTAATGTGGGACCACACTGAGACAGTCAGTAGAAGATGGTTCCGAATAGTATTTTAGAGGATAACGTCGGTTGTGTCTTGGTTAAGTCTGCGATTTGCCCTCATCTGGCTCGTACTTTCGCATTTTTCGCATACTTGTTGGCCAGATCCTGGGCTTCTTCTGGTTTGGATCACGTAGTAATGTGGGACCGCACTGAGACAGTCAATTAAACCTGGTTTCGATTAGTATTTTAGAGGATAACGCCAGTTATGTCTCGGTTAGGTCTGGGATTTGCCCTCATCTGGCCCGTACTTTCGCATTTTTCGCATACTTGAATGGCCAGATCCTGGGTTTTTCTGTTGTTAGGACCACGTAGTAATGTGGTACCACACTGAGACAGTCAATAAAAGCTGGTTGCGATTAGTATTTTAGACGATAACGCAGGTTATGTCAGGGTTAGTTCTGGTATTTGCAATCACCTGGCTCATACTTTCGCGTTTCTCACATACCTGTTGGCAAGATCCTGGGCTTTTTCTTGTTTGTGTCACGTAGTAATGCGGTAGCACACCGAAACAGTCAATTAAACCTGGTTGCGATTAATATTTTAGAGGATAACGCCGGTTATGTCTCGGTTAAGTCAGCGATTTGCCCTCATCTGGCCCGTACTTTCGCATTTTTCGAATACTTGAATGGCCAGATCCTGTGTTTTTCTATTGTTAGGATCACGTAGAAATGTGGTACCACACTGAAACAGTCAGTAGAAGATGGTTCCGAATAGTATTTTAGAGGATAACGCTGGCTATGTCAGGGCTTGTTCTGGTATTTGCTATCATCTGGCTCATACTTTCGCGTTTTTCGCATATTTGTTGGCCAGATCCTGTGTTTATTCTGGTTTGGATCCCGTAGTAATGGGGTTCCACACCGAAACAGTCAATTAAACCTGGTTTCGATTAATATTTTAGAGGTAATTGCCGGTTATGTCTCGGTTAGGTCTGGGATTTGCCATCATCTGGCCCGTACTTTCGCATTTTTCGCATACTTGAATGGCCAGATCCTGTGTTTTTCTATTGCTGGGATCACGTAGTAATGTGGTACCACACTGAAACAGTCAATTAAACCTGGTTGCGATTAAAATTTTAGAGGATAACGTCGGTTGTGTCTTGGTTAAGTCTGCGATTTGCCCTCATCTGGCTCGTACTTTCGCATTTTTCGCATACTTGTTGGCCAGATCCTGGGCTTCTTCTGGTTTGGATCACGTAGTAATGTGGGACCGCACTGAGACAGTCAATTAAACCTGGTTTCGATTAATATTTTACAGGATAACGCCAGTTATGTCTCGGTTAGGTCTGGGATTTGCCCTCATCTGGCCCGTACTTTCGCATTTTTCGCATACTTGAATGGCCAGATCCTGGGTTTTTCTGTTGTTAGGATCACGTAGTAATGTGGTACCACACTGAGACAGTCAATAAAAGCTGGTTGCGATTAGTATTTTAGACGATAACGCAGGTTATGTCAGGGTTAGTTCTGGTATTTGCAATCACCTGGCTCATACTTTCGCGTTTCTCACATACCTGTTGGCAAGATCCTGGGCTTTTTCTTGTTTGTGTCACGTAGTAATGCGGTAGCACACCGAAACAGTCAATTAAACCTGGTTGCGATTAATATTTTAGAGGATAACGCCGGTTATGTCTCGGTTAAGTCTGCGATTTGCCCTCATCTGGCTCGTACTATCGCATTTTTCGCATACTTGTTGGCCAGATCCTGGGCTTTTTCTTGTTTGTGTCACGTAGTAATGCGGTAGCACACCGAAACAGTCAATTAAACCTGGTTGCGATTAATATTTTAGAGGATAACGCCGGTTATGTCTCGGTTAAGTCTGCGATTTGCCCTCATCTGGCTCGTACTATCGCATATTTCTCATACTTGATTGCCAGATTCTGGGCTTTTTCTGGTTTGGATCACGTAGTAATGTGGTACCACACTGAAACAGTCGACTAAACCTGGTCTCGATCAGTATTTTAGAGGATAACGCATGTTAGGTCTGGATTAGGTCTGGGATTTGCCCTCATCAGTTTCAAACTTCCGCATTCTTCAGATACTTCTTGAACAGATCCTGGGTTTTTTCTTGTTTGGATAACATAGTAGTGTGGTACCACACTGAAACAGTCGATTAAACATGGTTTCGATCAATATTTTAGAGGATAACGCATGTTAGGTCTAGGTTAGGCCTTGAATTTGCCCTCATCAGACTCATAATTTCGCATTCTTCACATACTTGTTGAACAGATCCCATGTTTTTTCTGGTTTGGATCACGTAGAAATGTGGTACCACACTGAGACAGTCGACTAAACCTGGTCACGATCAATATTTTAGAGGATAGCGCATGTTAGGTCTATGTTAGGTCTGGGATTTGCTCTCATCAGGCTCATCCTTTAGCATATTTCTCATACTTGATGGCCAGATTCTGGGCTTTTTCTGGTTTGGATCACGTAGTAATGTGGTACCACACTGAAACAGTCGACTAAACCTGGTCTCGATCAGTATTTTAGAGGATAACGCATGTTAGGTCTGGATTAGGTCTGGATTAGGTCTGGGATTTGCTCTCATCAGTCTCTTACTTCCGCATTCTTCACATACTTCTTGAACAGATCCTGGATTTTTTCTGGTTTGGATCACATAGTAGTGTGGTACCACACTGAAACAGTCAATTAAACCTGGTTCGATCAATATTTCAGAGGATAACGCATGTTAGGTCTAGGTTAGGCCTTGAATTTGCCCTCATCAGACTCATAATTTCGCATTCTTCACATACTTGTAGAACAGATCCTGGGATTTTTCTGCTTTGGATCACGCAGTAATGTGGTACCACACTGAAAGAGGCGATTAAACCTGGTTCCGATCAATATTTTTGAGGATAACGCATGCTAGGTCTACGTTAGGTGTGGGATTTGCTCGCATCAGGCTCATACCTTCGCTTATTTCTCATACTTGATGGACAGATTCTGGGCTTTTTCTGGTTGGGATCACACAGTAATGTGGTTCCACACTGAAACAGTCCATTAAACCTGGTTTCGATCGATATGTTAGAGGATAACGCATGTTAGGTCTGGATTAGGTCTGGGATTTGTCCTCTTCAGTCTCATACTTTCGCATTCTTCACATACTTCTTAATCAGATCCTGGGTTTTTTCTGGTTTGGATCACATAGTAGTGTGGTACCTGAATGAAACAGTCGATTAAACATGGTTTTGATCAATATTTTAGAGGATAACGCAAGTGAGGTCTGGAATAGGTCTGGGATTTGCCCTCACGAGGCTCTTACTTTCGCATATTTCTCATACTTGTTGGTCAGATCCTTGGCGTTTTCTGGATTGGATCACGTAGTAATGTGTTACCACACTAAAACTGTAGCTTCATCCTGGTCTCAATCTATATTTTAGAGGATAACGCATGTTAGGTCAAGGTTAGGTCTGGGACTTGCTCTCATCAGGCTCATACTTTCGCATATTTCTCATACTTGATTGCCAGATTCTGGGCTTTTTCTGGTTTGGATCACGTAGTAATGTGGTACCACACTGAAACAGTCGACTAAACCTGGTCTCGATCAGTATTTTAGAGGATAACGCATGTTAGGTCTGGATTAGGTCTGGGATTTGCCCTCATCAGTTTCAAACTTCCGCATTCTTCAGATACTTCTTGAACAGATCCTGGGTTTTTTCTTGTTTGGATCACATAGTAGTGTGGTACCACACTGAAACAGTCGATTAAACATGGTTTCGATCAATATTTCAGAGGATAACGCATGTTAGGTCTAGGTTAGGCCTTGAATTTGCCCTCATCAGACTCATAATTTCGCATTCTTCACATTCTTGTTGAACAGATCCCATGTTTTTTCTGGTTTGGATCACGTAGAAATGTGGTACCACACTGAAACAGTCAATTAAACCTGGTTTCGATCAATATTTTAGAGGATAACGCATGTTAGGTCTGGATTAGTTCTGGATTAGGTCTGGGATTTGCCCTCTTCAGTCTCATACTTTCGCATTCTTCACATACTTGTTGAACAGGTCCTGGGATTTTTCTGCTATGGATCACGTAGTAATGTGGTACCACACTGAAAGAGACGATTAAACCTGGTTCCGATCAATATTTTTGAGGATAACGCATGTTAGGTCCAGGTTAGGCCTTGAATTTGCCCTCATCAGACTCATAATTTCGCATTCTTCACATACTTGTTGAACAGATCCCATGTTTTCCCTGGTTTGGATCACTTAGAAATGTGGTACCACACTGAAACAGTCAATTACACCTGGCTTCGATCAATATTTTAGAGGATAACGCAAGTTAGGTCTGGATTAGGTCTGGGATTTGCCCTCTTCAGTCTCATACTTTCGCATTCTTCACATACTTCTTGAACAGAGCCTGGAATTGTTCTGGTTTGGATCACATAGTAACGTGGTACCAACCAGAAACAGTCGATTAAACCAGGTTTCGATCAATATTTTAGATGATAACGCATGTTAGGGCTAGGTTAGGCCTGGGATTTGCCCTCACCAGGCTCATACTTTCGCATTCTTCACATACTTGTAGAACAGATCCTGGGATTTTTCTGCTTTGGATCACGCAGAAATGTGGTACCACACTGAAAGAGGCGATTAAACCTGGTTCCGATCAATATTTTTGAGGATAACGCATGCTAGGTCTACGTTAGGTGTGGGATTTGCTCGCATCAGGCTCATACCTTCGCTTATTTCTCATACTTGATGGACAGATTCTGGGCTTTTTCTGGTTGGGATCACACAGTAATGTGGTTCCACACTGAAACAGTCCATTAAACCTGGTTTCGATCGATATTGTAGAGGATAACGCATGTTAGGTCTGGATTAGGTCTGGATTAGGTCTGGGATTTGCCCTCTTCAGTCTCATACTTTCGCATTCTTCACAAACTTCTTGAACAGATCCTGGGTTTGTTCTGGTTTGGATCACATAGTAATGTGGTACCACCCAGAATCAGTCGACTAAACCTGGTCACGATCAATATTTTAGAGGATAACGCATGTTAGGTCTGGATTAGGTCTGGATTAGGTCTGGGATTTGCCCCCATCAGTCTCATACTTCCGCATTCTTCACATACTTCTTAATCAGATCCTGGGTTTTTTCTGGTTTGGATCACATAGTAGTGTGGTACCTCAATGAAACAGTCGACTAAACATGGTTTTGATCAATATTTTAGAGGATAACGCAAGTGAGGTCTGGAATAGGTCTGGGATTTGCCCTCACGAGGCTCTTACTTTCGCATATTTCTCATACTTGTTGGTCAGATCCTTGGCGTTTTCTGGATTGGATCACGTAGTAATGTGTTACCACACTAAAACAGTAGCTTCATCCTGGTCTCAATCTATATTTTAGAGGATAACGCATGTTAGGTCAAGGTTAGGTCTGGGATTTGCTCTCATCAGGCTCATACTTTCGCATATTTCTCATACTTGATTGCCAGATTCTGGGCTTTTTCTGGTTTGGATCACGTAGTAATGTGGTACCACACTGAAACAGTCGACTAAACCTGGTCTCGATCAGTATTTTAGAGGATAACGCATGTTAGGTCTGGATTAGGTCTGGGATTTGCCCTCATCAGTTTCAAACTTCCGCATTCTTCAGATACTTCTTGAACAGATCCTGGGTTTTTTCTTGTTTGGATCACATAGTAGTGTGGTACCACACTGAAACAGTCGATTAAACATGGTTTCGATCAATATTTTAGAGGATAACGCATGTTAGGTCTAGGTTAGGCCTTGAATTTGCCCTCATCAGACTCATAATTTCGCATTCTTCACATACTTGTTGAACAGATCCCATGTTTTTTCTGGTTTGGATCACGTAGAAATGTGGTACCACACTGAGACAGTCGACTAAACCTGGTCACGATCAATATTTTAGAGGATAGCGCATGTTAGGTCTATGTTAGGTCTGGGATTTGCTCTCATCAGGCTCATCCTTTAGCATATTTCTCATACTTGATGGCCAGATTCTGGGCTTTTTCTGGTTTGGATCACGTAGTAATGTGGTACCACACTGAAACAGTCGACTAAACCTGGTCTCGATCAGTATTTTAGAGGATAACGCATGTTAGGTCTGGATTAGGTCTGGATTAGGTCTGGGATTTGCTCTCATCAGTCTCTTACTTCCGCATTCTTCACATACTTCTTGAACAGATCCTGGATTTTTTCTGGTTTGGATCACATAGTAGTGTGGTACCACACTGAAACAGTCAATTAAACCTGGTTCGATCAATATTTCAGAGGATAACGCATGTTAGGTCTAGGTTAGGCCTTGAATTTGCCCTCATCAGACTCATAATTTCGCATTCTTCACATACTTGTAGAACAGATCCTGGGATTTTTCTGCTTTGGATCACGCAGTAATGTGGTACCACACTGAAAGAGGCGATTAAACCTGGTTCCGATCAATATTTTTGAGGATAACGCATGCTAGGTCTACGTTAGGTGTGGGATTTGCTCGCATCAGGCTCATACCTTCGCTTATTTCTCATACTTGATGGACAGATTCTGGGCTTTTTCTGGTTGGGATCACACAGTAATGTGGTTCCACACTGAAACAGTCCATTAAACCTGGTTTCGATCGATATGTTAGAGGATAACGCATGTTAGGTCTGGATTAGGTCTGGGATTTGCCCTCTTCAGTCTCATACTTTCGCATTCTTCACATACTTCTTAATCAGATCCTGGGTTTTTTCTGGTTTGGATCACATAGTAGTGTGGTACCTGAATGAAACAGTCGATTAAACATGGTTTTGATCAATATTTTAGAGGATAACGCAAGTGAGGTCTGGAATAGGTCTGGGATTTGCCCTCACGAGGCTCTTACTTTCGCATATTTCTCATACTTGTTGGTCAGATCCTTGGCGTTTTCTGGATTGGATCACGTAGTAATGTGTTACCACACTAAAACTGTAGCTTCATCCTGGTCTCAATCTATATTTTAGAGGATAACGCATGTTAGGTCAAGGTTAGGTCTGGGACTTGCTCTCATCAGGCTCATACTTTCGCATATTTCTCATACTTGATTGCCAGATTCTGGGCTTTTTCTGGTTTGGATCACGTAGTAATGTGGTACCACACTGAAACAGTCGACTAAACCTGGTCTCGATCAGTATTTTAGAGGATAACGCATGTTAGGTCTGGATTAGGTCTGGGATTTGCCCTCATCAGTTTCAAACTTCCGCATTCTTCAGATACTTCTTGAACAGATCCTGGGTTTTTTCTTGTTTGGATCACATAGTAGTGTGGTACCACACTGAAACAGTCGATTAAACATGGTTTCGATCAATATTTTAGAGGATAACGCATGTTAGGTCTAGGTTAGGCCTTGAATTTGCCCTCATCAGACTCATAATTTCGCATTCTTCACATACTTGTTGAACAGATCCCATGTTTTTTCTGGTTTGGATCACGTAGAAATGTGGTACCACACTGAGACAGTCGACTAAACCTGGTCACGATCAATATTTTAGAGGATAGCGCATGTTAGGTCTATGTTAGGTCTGGGATTTGCTCTCATCAGGCTCATCCTTTAGCATATTTCTCATACTTGATGGCCAGATTCTGGGCTTTTTCTGGTTTGGATCACGTAGTAATGTGGTACCACACTGAAACAGTCGACTAAACCTGGTCTCGATCAGTATTTTAGAGGATAACGCATGTTAGGTCTGGATTAGGTCTGGATTAGGTCTGGGATTTGCTCTCATCAGTCTCTTACTTCCGCATTCTTCACATACTTCTTGAACAGATCCTGGATTTTTTCTGGTTTGGATCACATAGTAGTGTGGTACCACACTGAAACAGTCAATTAAACCTGGTTCGATCAATATTTCAGAGGATAACGCATGTTAGGTCTAGGTTAGGCCTTGAATTTGCCCTCATCAGACTCATAATTTCGCATTCTTCACATACTTGTAGAACAGATCCTGGGATTTTTCTGCTTTGGATCACGCAGTAATGTGGTACCACACTGAAAGAGGCGATTAAACCTGGTTCCGATCAATATTTTTGAGGATAACGCATGCTAGGTCTACGTTAGGTGTGGGATTTGCTCGCATCAGGCTCATACCTTCGCTTATTTCTCATACTTGATGGACAGATTCTGGGCTTTTTCTGGTTGGGATCACACAGTAATGTGGTTCCACACTGAAACAGTCCATTAAACCTGGTTTCGATCGATATGTTAGAGGATAACGCATGTTAGGTCTGGATTAGGTCTGGGATTTGCCCTCTTCAGTCTCATACTTTCGCATTCTTCACATACTTCTTAATCAGATCCTGGGTTTTTTCTGGTTTGGATCACATAGTAGTGTGGTACCTGAATGAAACAGTCGATTAAACATGGTTTTGATCAATATTTTAGAGGATAACGCAAGTGAGGTCTGGAATAGGTCTGGGATTTGCCCTCACGAGGCTCTTACTTTCGCATATTTCTCATACTTGTTGGTCAGATCCTTGGCGTTTTCTGGATTGGATCACGTAGTAATGTGTTACCACACTAAAACTGTAGCTTCATCCTGGTCTCAATCTATATTTTAGAGGATAACGCATGTTAGGTCAAGGTTAGGTCTGGGACTTGCTCTCATCAGGCTCATACTTTCGCATATTTCTCATACTTGATTGCCAGATTCTGGGCTTTTTCTGGTTTGGATCACGTAGTAATGTGGTACCACACTGAAACAGTCGACTAAACCTGGTCTCGATCAGTATTTTAGAGGATAACGCATGTTAGGTCTGGATTAGGTCTGGGATTTGCCCTCATCAGTTTCAAACTTCCGCATTCTTCAGATACTTCTTGAACAGATCCTGGGTTTTTTCTTGTTTGGATCACATAGTAGTGTGGTACCACACTGAAACAGTCGATTAAACATGGTTTCGATCAATATTTCAGAGGATAACGCATGTTAGGTCTAGGTTAGGCCTTGAATTTGCCCTCATCAGACTCATAATTTCGCATTCTTCACATTCTTGTTGAACAGATCCCATGTTTTTTCTGGTTTGGATCACGTAGAAATGTGGTACCACACTGAAACAGTCAATTAAACCTGGTTTCGATCAATATTTTAGAGGATAACGCATGTTAGGTCTGGATTAGTTCTGGATTAGGTCTGGGATTTGCCCTCTTCAGTCTCATACTTTCGCATTCTTCACATACTTGTTGAACAGGTCCTGGGATTTTTCTGCTATGGATCACGTAGTAATGTGGTACCACACTGAAAGAGACGATTAAACCTGGTTCCGATCAATATTTTTGAGGATAACGCATGTTAGGTCCAGGTTAGGCCTTGAATTTGCCCTCATCAGACTCATAATTTCGCATTCTTCACATACTTGTTGAACAGATCCCATGTTTTCCCTGGTTTGGATCACTTAGAAATGTGGTACCACACTGAAACAGTCAATTACACCTGGCTTCGATCAATATTTTAGAGGATAACGCAAGTTAGGTCTGGATTAGGTCTGGGATTTGCCCTCTTCAGTCTCATACTTTCGCATTCTTCACATACTTCTTGAACAGAGCCTGGAATTGTTCTGGTTTGGATCACATAGTAACGTGGTACCAACCAGAAACAGTCGATTAAACCAGGTTTCGATCAATATTTTAGATGATAACGCATGTTAGGGCTAGGTTAGGCCTGGGATTTGCCCTCACCAGGCTCATACTTTCGCATTCTTCACATACTTGTAGAACAGATCCTGGGATTTTTCTGCTTTGGATCACGCAGAAATGTGGTACCACACTGAAAGAGGCGATTAAACCTGGTTCCGATCAATATTTTTGAGGATAACGCATGCTAGGTCTACGTTAGGTGTGGGATTTGCTCGCATCAGGCTCATACCTTCGCTTATTTCTCATACTTGATGGACAGATTCTGGGCTTTTTCTGGTTGGGATCACACAGTAATGTGGTTCCACACTGAAACAGTCCATTAAACCTGGTTTCGATCGATATTGTAGAGGATAACGCATGTTAGGTCTGGATTAGGTCTGGATTAGGTCTGGGATTTGCCCTCTTCAGTCTCATACTTTCGCATTCTTCACAAACTTCTTGAACAGATCCTGGGTTTGTTCTGGTTTGGATCACATAGTAATGTGGTACCACCCAGAATCAGTCGACTAAACCTGGTCACGATCAATATTTTAGAGGATAACGCATGTTAGGTCTGGATTAGGTCTGGATTAGGTCTGGGATTTGCCCCCATCAGTCTCATACTTCCGCATTCTTCACATACTTCTTAATCAGATCCTGGATTTTTTCTGGTTTGGATCACATAGTAGTGTGGTACCTCAATGAAACAGTCGACTAAACATGGTTTTGATCAATATTTTAGAGGATAACGCAAGTGAGGTCTGGAATAGGTCTGGGATTTGCCCTCACGAGGCTCTTACTTTCGCATATTTCTCATACTTGTTGGTCAGATCCTTGGCGTTTTCTGGATTGGATCACGTAGTAATGTGTTACCACACTAAAACAGTAGCTTCATCCTGGTCTCAATCTATATTTTAGAGGATAACGCATGTTAGGTCAAGGTTAGGTCTGGGATTTGCTCTCATCAGGCTCATACTTTCGCATATTTCTCATACTTGATTGCCAGATTCTGGGCTTTTTCTGGTTTGGATCACGTAGTAATGTGGTACCACACTGAAACAGTCGACTAAACCTGGTCTCGATCAGTATTTTAGAGGATAACGCATGTTAGGTCTGGATTAGGTCTGGGATTTGCCCTCATCAGTTTCAAACTTCCGCATTCTTCAGATACTTCTTGAACAGATCCTGGGTTTTTTCTTGTTTGGATCACATAGTAGTGTGGTACCACACTGAAACAGTCGATTAAACATGGTTTCGATCAATATTTTAGAGGATAACGCATGTTAGGTCTAGGTTAGGCCTTGAATTTGCCCTCATCAGACTCATAATTTCGCATTCTTCACATACTTGTTGAACAGATCCCATGTTTTTTCTGGTTTGGATCACGTAGAAATGTGGTACCACACTGAGACAGTCGACTAAACCTGGTCACGATCAATATTTTAGAGGATAGCGCATGTTAGGTCTATGTTAGGTCTGGGATTTGCTCTCATCAGGCTCATCCTTTAGCATATTTCTCATACTTGATGGCCAGATTCTGGGCTTTTTCTGGTTTGGATCACGTAGTAATGTGGTACCACACTGAAACAGTCGACTAAACCTGGTCTCGATCAGTATTTTAGAGGATAACGCATGTTAGGTCTGGATTAGGTCTGGATTAGGTCTGGGATTTGCTCTCATCAGTCTCTTACTTCCGCATTCTTCACATACTTCTTGAACAGATCCTGGATTTTTTCTGGTTTGGATCACATAGTAGTGTGGTACCACACTGAAACAGTCAATTAAACCTGGTTCGATCAATATTTCAGAGGATAACGCATGTTAGGTCTAGGTTAGGCCTTGAATTTGCCCTCATCAGACTCATAATTTCGCATTCTTCACATACTTGTAGAACAGATCCTGGGATTTTTCTGCTTTGGATCACGCAGTAATGTGGTACCACACTGAAAGAGGCGATTAAACCTGGTTCCGATCAATATTTTTGAGGATAACGCATGCTAGGTCTACGTTAGGTGTGGGATTTGCTCGCATCAGGCTCATACCTTCGCTTATTTCTCATACTTGATGGACAGATTCTGGGCTTTTTCTGGTTGGGATCACACAGTAATGTGGTTCCACACTGAAACAGTCCATTAAACCTGGTTTCGATCGATATGTTAGAGGATAACGCATGTTAGGTCTGGATTAGGTCTGGGATTTGCCCTCTTCAGTCTCATACTTTCGCATTCTTCACATACTTCTTAATCAGATCCTGGGTTTTTTCTGGTTTGGATCACATAGTAGTGTGGTACCTGAATGAAACAGTCGATTAAACATGGTTTTGATCAATATTTTAGAGGATAACGCAAGTGAGGTCTGGAATAGGTCTGGGATTTGCCCTCACGAGGCTCTTACTTTCGCATATTTCTCATACTTGTTGGTCAGATCCTTGGCGTTTTCTGGATTGGATCACGTAGTAATGTGTTACCACACTAAAACTGTAGCTTCATCCTGGTCTCAATCTATATTTTAGAGGATAACGCATGTTAGGTCAAGGTTAGGTCTGGGACTTGCTCTCATCAGGCTCATACTTTCGCATATTTCTCATACTTGATTGCCAGATTCTGGGCTTTTTCTGGTTTGGATCACGTAGTAATGTGGTACCACACTGAAACAGTCGACTAAACCTGGTCTCGATCAGTATTTTAGAGGATAACGCATGTTAGGTCTGGATTAGGTCTGGGATTTGCCCTCATCAGTTTCAAACTTCCGCATTCTTCAGATACTTCTTGAACAGATCCTGGGTTTTTTCTTGTTTGGATCACATAGTAGTGTGGTACCACACTGAAACAGTCGATTAAACATGGTTTCGATCAATATTTCAGAGGATAACGCATGTTAGGTCTAGGTTAGGCCTTGAATTTGCCCTCATCAGACTCATAATTTCGCATTCTTCACATTCTTGTTGAACAGATCCCATGTTTTTTCTGGTTTGGATCACGTAGAAATGTGGTACCACACTGAAACAGTCAATTAAACCTGGTTTCGATCAATATTTTAGAGGATAACGCATGTTAGGTCTGGATTAGTTCTGGATTAGGTCTGGGATTTGCCCTCTTCAGTCTCATACTTTCGCATTCTTCACATACTTGTTGAACAGGTCCTGGGATTTTTCTGCTATGGATCACGTAGTAATGTGGTACCACACTGAAAGAGACGATTAAACCTGGTTCCGATCAATATTTTTGAGGATAACGCATGTTAGGTCCAGGTTAGGCCTTGAATTTGCCCTCATCAGACTCATAATTTCGCATTCTTCACATACTTGTTGAACAGATCCCATGTTTTCCCTGGTTTGGATCACTTAGAAATGTGGTACCACACTGAAACAGTCAATTACACCTGGCTTCGATCAATATTTTAGAGGATAACGCAAGTTAGGTCTGGATTAGGTCTGGGATTTGCCCTCTTCAGTCTCATACTTTCGCATTCTTCACATACTTCTTGAACAGAGCCTGGAATTGTTCTGGTTTGGATCACATAGTAACGTGGTACCAACCAGAAACAGTCGATTAAACCAGGTTTCGATCAATATTTTAGATGATAACGCATGTTAGGGCTAGGTTAGGCCTGGGATTTGCCCTCACCAGGCTCATACTTTCGCATTCTTCACATACTTGTAGAACAGATCCTGGGATTTTTCTGCTTTGGATCACGCAGAAATGTGGTACCACACTGAAAGAGGCGATTAAACCTGGTTCCGATCAATATTTTTGAGGATAACGCATGCTAGGTCTACGTTAGGTGTGGGATTTGCTCGCATCAGGCTCATACCTTCGCTTATTTCTCATACTTGATGGACAGATTCTGGGCTTTTTCTGGTTGGGATCACACAGTAATGTGGTTCCACACTGAAACAGTCCATTAAACCTGGTTTCGATCGATATTGTAGAGGATAACGCATGTTAGGTCTGGATTAGGTCTGGATTAGGTCTGGGATTTGCCCTCTTCAGTCTCATACTTTCGCATTCTTCACAAACTTCTTGAACAGATCCTGGGTTTGTTCTAGTTTGGATCACATAGTAATGTGGTACCACCCAGAATCAGTCGACTAAACCTGGTCACGATCAATATTTTAGAGGATAACGCATGTTAGGTCTGGATTAGGTCTGGATTAGGTCTGGGATTTGCCCCCATCAGTCTCATACTTCCGCATTCTTCACATACTTCTTAATCAGATCCTGGGTTTTTTCTGGTTTGGATCACATAGTAGTGTGGTACCTCAATGAAACAGTCGACTAAACATGGTTTTGATCAATATTTTAGAGGATAACGCAAGTGAGGTCTGGAATAGGTCTGGGATTTGCCCTCACGAGGCTCTTACTTTCGCATATTTCTCATACTTGTTGGTCAGATCCTTGGCGTTTTCTGGATTGGATCACGTAGTAATGTGTTACCACACTAAAACAGTAGCTTCATCCTGGTCTCAATCTATATTTTAGAGGATAACGCATGTTAGGTCAAGGTTAGGTCTGGGATTTGCTCTCATCAGGCTCATACTTTCGCATATTTCTCATACTTGATTGCCAGATTCTGGGCTTTTTCTGGTTTGGATCACGTAGTAATGTGGTACCACACTGAAACAGTCGACTAAACCTGGTCTCGATCAGTATTTTAGAGGATAACGCATGTTAGGTCTGGATTAGGTCTGGGATTTGCCCTCATCAGTTTCAAACTTCCGCATTCTTCAGATACTTCTTGAACAGATCCTGGGTTTTTTCTTGTTTGGATCACATAGTAGTGTGGTACCACACTGAAACAGTCGATTAAACATGGTTTCGATCAATATTTTAGAGGATAACGCATGTTAGGTCTAGGTTAGGCCTTGAATTTGCCCTCATCAGACTCATAATTTCGCATTCTTCACATACTTGTTGAACAGATCCCATGTTTTTTCTGGTTTGGATCACGTAGAAATGTGGTACCACACTGAGACAGTCGACTAAACCTGGTCACGATCAATATTTTAGAGGATAGCGCATGTTAGGTCTATGTTAGGTCTGGGATTTGCTCTCATCAGGCTCATCCTTTAGCATATTTCTCATACTTGATGGCCAGATTCTGGGCTTTTTCTGGTTTGGATCACGTAGTAATGTGGTACCACACTGAAACAGTCGACTAAACCTGGTCTCGATCAGTATTTTAGAGGATAACGCATGTTAGGTCTGGATTAGGTCTGGATTAGGTCTGGGATTTGCTCTCATCAGTCTCTTACTTCCGCATTCTTCACATACTTCTTGAACAGATCCTGGATTTTTTCTGGTTTGGATCACATAGTAGTGTGGTACCACACTGAAACAGTCAATTAAACCTGGTTCGATCAATATTTCAGAGGATAACGCATGTTAGGTCTAGGTTAGGCCTTGAATTTGCCCTCATCAGACTCATAATTTCGCATTCTTCACATTCTTGTTGAACAGATCCCATGTTTTTTCTGGTTTGGATCACGTAGAAATGTGGTACCACACTGAAACAGTCAATTAAACCTGGTTTCGATCAATATTTTAGAGGATAACTCATGTTAGGTCAGAGTTGGGTCTAGGATTTGCCCTCATCAGGCTCATACTTTCGCATATTTCTCTTACTTGTTAGCCAGATCCTTTGCTCTTTCTGGTTTGGATCACATAGAAATGTGGTACCACACTGAAACAGTCAATTAAACCTGGTTTCGATCAATATTTTAGAGGATAACGCATGTTAGGTCTGGATTAGTTCTGGATTAGGTCTGGGATTTGCCCTCTTCAGTCTCATACTTTCGCATTCTTCACATACTTGTTGAACAGGTCCTGGGATTTTTCTGCTTTGGATCTCGTAGTAATGTGGTACCACACTGAAAGAGACGATTAAACCTGGTTCCGATCAATATTTTTGAGGATAACCCATGTTAGGTCTAGGTTAGGCCTTGAATTTGCCCTCATCAGACTCATAATTTCGCATTCTTCACATACTTCTTGAATAGATTCTGGGTTTGTTCTGGTTTGGATCACATAGTAATGTGGTACCACCCAGAAACAGTCGATTAAACCAGGTTTCGATCAATATTTTAGATGATAACGCATGTTAGGACTAGGTTAGGCCTGGGATTTGCCCTCACCAGGCTCACACTATCGCATTCTTCACATACTTGTTGAACAGATCCTGGGATTTTTCTGCTTTGGATCGCGTAGTAATGTGGTACCACACTGAAAGAGACGATTAAACCTGGTTCCGATCAATATTTTTGAGGATAACGCATGCTAGGTCTACGTTAGGTGTGGGATTTGCTCGCATCAGGCTCATACCTTCGCTTATTTCTCATACTTGATGGCCAGATTCTGGGCTTTTTCTGGTTCGGATCACACAGTAGTGTGGTTCCACACTCAAACAGTCCATTAAACCTGGTTTCGATCGATGTTTTAGAGGATATCGCATGTTAGCTCTAGGTTAAGCCTGGGATTTGCCCTCATGAGGGTCATACTTTCGCATATTTCTCTTACTTGTTAGCCAGATCCTTTGCTCTTTCTGGTTTGGATCACATAGAAATGTGGTACGACACTGAAACAGTCAATTAAACCTGGTTTCGATCAATATTTTAGAGGATAACGCATGTTAGGTCTGGATTAGTTCTGGATTAGGTCTGGGATTTGCCCTCTTCAGTCTCATACTTTCGCATTCTTCACATACTTGTTGAACAGGTCCTGGGATTTTTCTGCTTTGGATCACGTAGTAATGTGGTACCACACTGAAAGAGACGATTAAACCTGGTTCCGATCAATATTTTTGAGGATAACCCATGTTAGGTCTAGGTTAGGCCTTGAATTTGCCCTCATCAGACTCATAATTTCGCATTCTTCACATACTTCTTGAATAGATCCTGGGTTTGTTCTGGTTTGGATCACATAGTAATGTGGTACCACCCAGAAACAGTCGATTAAACCAGGTTTCGATCAATATTTTAGATGATAACGCATGTTAGGACTAGGTTAGGCCTGGGATTTGCCCTCACCAGGCTCACACTATCGCATTCTTCACATACTTGTTGAACAGATCCTGGGATTTTTCTGCTTTGGATCACGTAGTAATGTGGTACCACACTGAAAGAGACGATTAAACCTGGTTCCGATCAATATTTTTGAGGATAACTCTTGTTAGATCAGAGTTGGGTCTAGGATTTGCCCTCATCAGTCTCATACTTCCGCATTCTTCACATACTTCTTGATCAGATCCTGGGTTTTTTCTGGTTTGGATCACATAGTAGTGTGGTACCTCACTCAAACAGTCCATTAAACCTGGTTTCGATCGATATTTTAGAGGATATCGCATGTTAGCTCTAGGTTAAGCCTGGGATTTGCCCTCATGAGGGTCATACTTTCACATTTTTCGCATACTTGTTGGCCAGATCTCGGGCATTTACAGGTTTGGATCACGTAGTAATGTGGTACCAGACTGAAACAGTCGACTAAACCCGGTCACGATCAGTATTTTAGAGGATAACGCATGTTAGGTCTGGATTAGGTCTGGATTAGGTCTGGGATTTGCCCTCATCAGTCTCATACTTCCGCATTCGTCACATACTTCTTGATCAGATCCTGGGTTTTTTCTGGTTTGGATCACATAGTAGTGTGGTACCTCACTGAAACAGTCGATTAAACATGGTTTTGATCAATATTTTACAGGATAACTCTTGTTAGGTCAGAGTTGGGTCTAGGATTTGCCCTCATCAGTCTCATACTTCCGCATTCTTCACATACTTCTTGATCAGATCCTGGGTTTTTTCTGGTTTGGATCACATAGTAGTGTGGTACCTCACTGAAACAGTCGATTAAACATGGTTTTGGTCAATATTTTAGAGGATAACTCTTGTTAGGTCAGAGTTGGGTCTAGTATTTGCCCACATCAGTCTCATACTTCCGCATTCTTCACATACTTCTTGATCAGATCCTGGGGTTTTTCTGGTTTGGATCACATAGTAGTGTGGTACATCACTGAAACAGTCGACTAAACCTGGTCTCGATCAGTATTTTAGAGGATAACGCATGTTAGGTCTGGATTAGGTCTGGGAATTGCCCTCATCAGTCTCAAACTTCCGCATTCTTCAGATACTTCTTGAACAGATCCTGGGTTTTTTCTTGTTTGGATCACATAGTAGTGTGGTACCACACTGAAACAGTCGATTAAACATGGTTTCGATCAATATTTTAGAGGATAACGCATGTTAGGTCTAGGTTAGGCCTTGAATTTGCCCTCATCAGACTCATAATTACGCATTCTTCACATACTTGTTGAACAGATCCCATGTTTTTTCTGGTTTGGATCACGTAGAAATGTGGTACCACACTGAGACAGTCGACTAAACCTGGTCACGATCAATATTTTAGAGGATAGCGCATGTTAGGTCTATGTTAGGTCTGGGATTTGCTCTCATCAAGCTCATACCTTCGCTTATTTCTCATACTTGATGGCCAGATCCTGGGTTTTTTCTGGTTTAGATCACATAGTACTGTGGTACCACACTGAAACAGTCGATTAAACATGGTTTTGATCAATATTTTAGAGGATAACTCATGTTAGGTCAGAGTTGGGTCTAGGATTTGCCCTCATCAGGCTCATACTTTCGCATATTTCTCTTAGTTGTTAGCCAGATCCTTTGCTCTTTCTGGTTTGGATCACATAGAAATGTGGTACCACACTGAAACAGTCAATTAATCCTGGTTTCGATCAATATTTTAGAGGATAATGCATGTTAGGTCTAGGTGAGGCCTTGAATTTGCCCACATCAGACTCATAATTTCGCATTCTTCACATACTTGTTGAGCAGGTCCTGGGATTTTTCAGCTTTGGATCACGTAGTAATGTGGTACCACACTGAAAAAGACGATTAAACCTGGTTCCGATCAATATTTTTGAGGATAACGCATGCTAAGTCTACGTTAGGTGGGGGATTTGCTCGCATCAGGCTCATACCTTCGCTTATTTCTCATACTTGATGGCCAGATTCTGGGCTTGTTCTGGTTGGGATCACACAGTAATGTGGTTCCACACTGAACCAGTTCATTAAACCTGGTTTCGATCAATATTTTAGATAACGCATGTTAGGTCTAGGTGAGGCCTTGAATTTGCCCTCATCAGACTCATAATTTCGCATTCTTCACATACTTGCTGAACAGATCCCATGTTTTTTCTGGTTTGGATCACGTAGAAATGTGGTACCACACTGAAACAGTCAAATAAACCGGGGTTCGATCAATATTTCAGAGGATAACGCATGTTAGGTCTGGATTAGGTCTGGATTAGGTCTGGGATTTGCCCTCGTCAGTCTCATACTTTCGCAATCTTCACAAACTTCTTGAACAGATCCTGGGTTTGTTCTGGTTTGGGTCACATAGTAATGTGGTACCACCCAGAAACAGTCGACTAAACCTGGTCACGATCAATATTTTAGAGGATAACGCATGTTAGGTCTAGGTTAGGCCTTGAATTTGCCCTCATCAGACTCATAATTTCGCATTCTTCACATTCTTGTTGAACAGATCCCATGTTTTTTCTGGTTTGGATCACGTAGAAATGTGGTACCACACTGAAACAGTCCATTAAACCTGTTTTCGATCAATATTTTAGAGGATAACACATGTTAGGTCTAGGTTAGGTCTGGGATTTGCCCTCATCAGACTCATACTTTCGCATTCTTCACATACTTGTTGAACAGACCGAGGGTTTTTTTCTCGCTTGGATTACGTAGAAATGTGTTGCCACACTGAAACAGTCAATTAAACCTGGTTTCGATCTATATTGTAGAGGATAACGCATGTTAGGTCTAGGTTAGGCCTTGGGTTTGCCCCCATCAGACTCATACTTTCGCATTCCTCACATACTTGTTGAACAGTATCTGGGTTTTTTCTGGTTTGGATCACGTGGTAATGTGATACCACACTGAAACAGACCATTAAACCTGGTTTCGGTCAATATTTTAGAGAATAACACATGTTAGGTCTAGGTTAGGTCTGGGATTTCCACTAATCAGGCTCATACTTTCGCATATTTATCTTACTTGTTAGCCAGATCCTTTGCTTTTTCTGGTTTGAATCACTTAGTAATGTGGTGCCACCCAGAAACAGTAGATTAAACCTGGTCTCGATCAATATTTTAGAGTATAACGCCGGTTAGGTCTGAGTTAGGTCTGGTATTTGCCCCCATCTGGCTCGTACTTCCGCATTTTTCGCATACCTGTTGGCCAGATCCTGGGCTTTTTCTGGTTTGGATCACGCAGCAATGTGGTACCACACTGAAACAGTCAATGAAGGCTGGTTTCGATATATATTTTAGAGGATAACACCGGTTAGGTCTGGGTTACGTCTGGTATTTGCAATCATCTGCCACATACATTCTCATTTTTCGCATACTTGTTGGCGAGATCCTGCGTTTTTTCTGGTTTGGATCACGTAGTAATGCGGTAGCACACGGAAACAGTCAATTAAACCTGGTTGCGATTAAAATTTTAGGGGATAACGCCGGTTATGTCTCGGTTAAGTCTGCGATTTGCCCTCATCTGGCTCGTACTTTCGCGTTTCTCGCATACTTGTTGGCAAGATCCTGGGCCTTTTCTTGTTTGTGTCACGTAGTAATGCGGTAGCACACCGAAACAGTCAATTAAACTTGGTTGCGATTAATATTTTATAGGATAACGCCGGTTATGTCTCGGTTAAGTCTGCGATTTGCCCTCATCTGGCTCGTACTTTCGCATTTTTCGCATACTTGTTGGCCAGATCCTGGGCTTTTTCTGGTTTGTATCACGTAGTAATGAGGTACCACACTGAAACAGTCAGTAGAAGATGGTTCCGAATAGTATTTTAGAGGATAACGCTGGCTATGTCTGGGTTTGTTCTGGTATTTGCTATCATCTGGCTCATACTTTCGCGTTTTTCGCATATTTGTTGGCCAGATGCTGGGTTTTTTCTGGTTTGGATCCCGTAATAATGACGTTCCACACCGAAACAGACAATTAAACCTGGTTTCGATTAATATTTTAGAGGATATTGCCGGTTATATCTCGGTTAGGTCTGGGATTTGCCATCATCTGGCCCGAACTTTTTTTTTTTTTTTTTTTTTTGTCGTGGGGAAAATCTTCGAAAGACTCCCTCCCACCTCCTTGGGGTGAGGTGGAGGGGTGTGTGGGATTCCCCGCGCCCGTACAACGACAGGCGCGGGACCTACCCACTAAAAACCCCACGGTGACCCTTCGGCACGCTTTGGGAGGATACCGGGAATCGCTCGAAGCATTCTTCCGGTATCCTCCCCGTGCCCGCGCTTTCGCGCCCATCCCCCGGGGGGACAATCGGTCCCCCCAGTAGACACACTGCCTCATAGCGGCGGGACGGGGCCACTCCATCCCGCCGCTATCCGTCCCGGGGCCGCGTTTAGTTGCGGCTGCGAGCCCCAACTCGCAACCGCCCGCGACCCCGTTTCCACCCCTCGGCGGCCGGGTGTTCATGGCCGCAGCAGACCGCCGAGGGTGCCTCCCCTTGCGTCGGACCGGTAGGGGGAGGCTCTCCTACCCCCAACCGGTCCGACCCGGCGCCGCCTGGCGGGAGGAGGGTTCCCTCAGGACCCCCCTCCCAGCCTAGGTCATCCGCCACGCCGAGGCGGCCGCGCGCGACGCCTCGCGACCGGGCGACGACCTCGGGCCACCGCACGAGCGCGATCCTCAGCGCGCCGCTGAAGCTCGCGTTCCCTCCCCGCGGCCTCCTTCTGCAACATTACGTTCTCGCAGAAGGAGGCCACGGCCCTCCACTTCTCCTCGCTGCCGAGCATGGCGCGCACCACGCCCGGCAGCGAGACATCCCGCCCGACGAAGCCGACCAGGACACGGCGCTCCCCCTCCCACGCGGGGCATACCTCCAGGGTATGATCCGCCGTGTCCTGCTCAGCGTCGCAGTGGCAGCAACGCGCCGTCGGCTCCTTCCCTATCCGGCACTGGTATCTTCCGAAGCTGCCATGCCCGGAAAATACCTGTGCCAGCTGGTAGGTGAGGCTGCCATGGCCTCTGTCCAGCCACTCCTTCAGGAGTGGCCGAACAGCCCCGACAGTCCGGTGCCCCGCGGTTGGCAGAGCCAGCCGCTGCTGCCACGCGAGCAACACGGACTGCCGGGCCTGGCGCTTCAAATCGCCCCAAGCAGGTCCCTGCCCGCCCGGGACCGCCCCCACCCCCGCGCGACGGTCGACGCGGTGCCGGTACATCACCGCGTGCGACCGCGCGAGCAGGTCCATGGGCGGCATCCCCGCTAGAACCGTCGCCGCCTCATGTGACATGGTCCGATACCCGCGGACGACCCTGAGCGCCATGCGCCTCTGCACCCGACGCAGCATAGTCATGCTGCGCCGGGAGGCAGCCAGGTCGTCCGCCCAGACGGGGGCCCCGTATAGGGCCACCGACTGGACCATTGCCACATAATCTGGCCCGAACTTTCGCATTTTTCGAATACTTGAATGGCCAGATCCTGTGTTTTTCTATTGTTAGGATCACGCAGAAATGTGGTATCACACTGAAACAGTCAATTAAACCTGGTTGGGATTAATATTTTAGAGGATAACGCCGGTTATGTCTCGGTTAAGTCTGCGATTTGCCCTCATCTGGCTCGTACTTTCGCATTTTTCGCATACTTGTTGGCCAGATCCTGGGCTTTTTCTGGTTTGTATCACGTAGTAATGAGGTGCCACACTGAAACAGTCAATAGAAGATGGTTCCGAATAGTATTTTAGAGGATAACGCTGGCTATGTCTGGGTTTGTTCTGGTATTTGCTATCATCTGGCTCATACTTTCGCGTTTTTCGCATATTTGTTGGCCAGATCCTGTGTTTTTTCTGGTTTGGATCCCGTAGTAATGGGGTTCCACACCGAAACAGTCAATTAAACCTGGTTTCGATTAATATTTTAGAGGTAATTGCCGGTTATGTCTCGGTTAGGTCTGGGATTTGCCATCATCTGGCCCGTACTTTCGCATTGTTCGCATACTAATTGGCCAGATCCTGGGCTTCTTCTGGTTTGGATCCCGTAGTAATGGGGTTCCACACCGAAACAGTCAATTAAACCTGGTTGCGATTAATATTTTAGAGGATAACGCCGGTTATCTCTCGGTTAGGTCTGGGACTTGCCCTCATCTGGCTCGTACTTCCGCAATTTTCGCAGACTTATTGGCAAGATCCTGGCCTTTTTCTGGCTCGGACCACGTAGTAATGTGGTACCACACCGAAACAGTCAATTAAACCCGGTTGCGATTAATATTTTAGAGGATAACGCCGGTTATGTCTCGGTTAGGTCTGGGTTTTGCCCTCATCTGGCCCGTACTTTCGCATTTTTCGCATACTTGTTGGCCAGATCCTGGCCTTTTTCTGGCTTGGACCAAGTAGTAATGTGGGACCACACGGAAAAAGTCAATTAAACCTGGTTGCGATTAATATTTTAGAGGATAACGCCGGTTATGTCTCGGTTGGGTCTGGGATTTGCCCTCATCTGGCTCGTACTTTCGCATTTTTCGCATACTTGTTGGCCAGATCCTGGGCTTCTACTGGTTTGGATCACGTAGTAATGTGGGACCACACTGAGACAGTCAGTAGAAGATGGTTCCGAATAGTATTTTAGAGGATAACGTCGGTTGTGTCTTGGTTAAGTCTGCGATTTGCCCTCATCTGGCTCGTACTTTCGCATTTTTCGCATACTTGTTGGCCAGATCCTGGGCTTCTTCTGGTTTGGATCACGTAGTAATGTGGGACCGCACTGAGACAGTCAATTAAACCTGGTTTCGATTAGTATTTTAGAGGATAACGCCAGTTATGTCTCGGTTAGGTCTGGGATTTGCCCTCATCTGGCCCGTACTTTCGCATTTTTCGCATACTTGAATGGCCAGATCCTGGGTTTTTCTGTTGTTAGGACCACGTAGTAATGTGGTACCACACTGAGACAGTCAATAAAAGCTGGTTGCGATTAGTATTTTAGACGATAACGCAGGTTATGTCAGGGTTAGTTCTGGTATTTGCAATCACCTGGCTCATACTTTCGCGTTTCTCACATACCTGTTGGCAAGATCCTGGGCTTTTTCTTGTTTGTGTCACGTAGTAATGCGGTAGCACACCGAAACAGTCAATTAAACCTGGTTGCGATTAATATTTTAGAGGATAACGCCGGTTATGTCTCGGTTAAGTCAGCGATTTGCCCTCATCTGTCCCGTACTTTCGCATTTTTCGAATACTTGAATGGCCAGATCCTGTGTTTTTCTATTGTTAGGATCACGTAGAAATGTGGTACCACACTGAAACAGTCAGTAGAAGATGGTTCCGAATAGTATTTTAGAGGATAACGCTGGCTATGTCTGGGCTTGTTCTGGTATTTGCTATCATCTGGCTCATACTTTCGCGTTTTTCGCATATTTGTTGGCCAGATCCTGTGTTTATTCTGGTTTGGATCCCGTAGTAATGGGGTTCCACACCGAAACAGTCAATTAAACCTGGTTTCGATTAATATTTTAGAGGTAATTGCCGGTTATGTCTCGGTTAGGTCTGGGATTTGCCATCATCTGGCCCGTACTTTCGCATTTTTCGCATACTTGAATGGCCAGATCCTGTGTTTTTCTATTGCTGGGATCACGTAGTAATGTGGTACCACACTGAAACAGTCAATTAAACCTGGTTGCGATTAAAATTTTAGAGGATAACGTCGGTTGTGTCTTGGTTAAGTCTGCGATTTGCCCTCATCTGGCTCGTACTTTCGCATTTTTCGCATACTTGTTGGCCAGATCCTGGGCTTCTTCTGGTTTGGATCACGTAGTAATGTGGGACCGCACTGAGACAGTCAATTAAACCTGGTTTCGATTAATATTTTACAGGATAACGCCAGTTATGTCTCGGTTAGGTCTGGGATTTGCCCTCATCTGGCCCGTACTTTCGCATTTTTCGCATACTTGAATGGCCAGATCCTGGGTTTTTCTGTTGTTAGGATCACGTAGTAATGTGGTACCACACTGAGACAGTCAATAAAAGCTGGTTGCGATTAGTATTTTAGACGATGACGCAGGTTATGTCAGGGTTAGTTCTGGTATTTGCAATCACCTGGCTCATACTTTCGCGTTTCTCACATACCTGTTGGCAAGATCCTGGGCTTTTTCTTGTTTGTGTCACGTAGTAATGCGGTAGCACACCGAAACAGTCAATTAAACCTGGTTGCGATTAATATTTTAGAGGATAACGCCGGTTATGTCTCGGTTAAGTCTGCGATTTGCCCTCATCTGGCTCGTACTATCGCATTTTTCGCATACTTGTTGGCCAGATCCTGGGCTTTTTCTGGTTTGTATCACGTAGTAATGTGGTACCACACTGAAACAGTCAGAAGAAGATGGTTCCGAATAGTATTTTAGAGGATGACGCTGGCTATGTCTGGGTTTGTTCTGGTATTTGCTATCATCTGGCTCATACTTTCCCGTTTTTCGCATATTTGTTGGCCAGATGCTGGGTATTTTCTGGTTTGGATCCCGTAATAATGACGTTCCACACCGAAACAGACAATTAAACCTGGTGTCGATTAATATTTTAGAGGATATTGCCGGTTATATCTCGGTTAGGTCTGGGATTTGCCATCATCTGGCCCGTACTTTCGCATTGTTCGCATACTTGTTGGCCAGATCCTGGGCTTCTTCTGGTTTGGATCCCGTAGTGATGGGGTTCCACACCGAAACAGTCAATTAAACCTGGTTGCGATTAATATTTTAGAGGATAACGCCGGTTATCTCTCGGTTTGGTCTGGGATTTGCCCTCATCTGGCTCGTACTTCCGCAATTTTCGCACACTTATTGGCAAGATCCTGGCCTTTTTCTGGCTTGGACCAAGTAGTAATGTGGGACCACACTGAAACAGTCAATTAAACCTGGTTGCGATTGATATTTTAGAGGATAACGCCGGTTATGTCTCGGTTAGGTCTGGGATTTGCCATCATCTGGCCCGTACTTTCGCATTTTTCGCATAATTGAATGGCCAGATCCTGTGTTTTTCTATTGTTAGGATCACGTAGTAATGTGGTACCACACTGAAACAGTCAATTAAACCTGGTTGCGATTAATATTTTAGAGGATAACGCCGGTTATCTCTCGGTTAGGTCTGGGATTGGCCGTCATCTGGCTCGTACTTTCGCATTTTTCGCATACTTGTTGGCCAGATCCTGGGTTTTTCTGGATTGGATCCCGTAATAATGGCATTCCACACCGAAACAGTCAATTAAACATGGTTTCGATTAATATTTTAGAGGATACTGCCGGTTATATCTCGGTTAGGTCGGGATTTGCCCTTATCTGGCCCGTACTTTCGCGTTTCTCGCATACTTGTTGGCAAGATCCTGGGCTTTTTCTGGTTTGTATCACGTAGTAATGCGGTAGCACACCGAAACAGTCAACTAAACCTGGTTGCGATTAATATTTTAGAGGATAACGCCGGTTATGTCTCGGTTAGGTCTGCGATTTGCCCTCATCTGGCTCGTACTTTCGCATTTTTCGCATACTTGTTGGCCAGATCCTGGGCTTCTACTGGTTTGGATAACGTAGTAATGTGGTACCACTCAGAAACAGTCAATAGAAGCTGGTTCCGAATAGTATTTTAGAGGATAACGCTGGTTACGTCTGGGTTAGTTCTGGTATTCGCAATCATCTGGCTCATACTTTCGCGTTTTTCGCATACTTGCTGGCCAGATCCTGGATTTTTTCTGCTTTGGATCCCGTAATAATGTGGTTCCACACCGAAGCAGTGAATTAAACCAGGTTGCGATTAATATTTTAAAGGATATCGCCGGCTATGTATCGGTTAGGTCTGGGATTTGCCCTCATCTGGCTCGTACTTTCGCATTTTTCAAATACTTGTTGGCCAGATCCTGGGTTTTTTCTGGTTTGGATAACGTAGTAATGCGGTACCACACTGAAACAGTTAATTAAACCTGGTTCCGATTAATATATTAGAGGATAACGCCAGTTATATCTCGGTTAGGTCTGGGATTTGCATTCATCTGGCTCGTACTTTCGCATTTTTCGCATACTTGTTGGCCAGATCCTGGCCTTTTTCTGGCTTTGACCACGTAGTATTGTGGTACCACATCGAAGCAGTCAATTAAACCTGGTTGCGATTAATATTTCAGAGGATAGCGCCGGTTATGTCTCGGTTAGGTCTGGGATTTGCCCTCATCTGGTTCGTACTTTCGCATTTGTCGCATACTTGTTGGCCAGATCCTGGGCTTTTTCTGGTTTGGATCACGTAGTAATGTGGTACCACACTGAAACAGTCAATAGAAGCTGGTTCCGAATAGTATTTTAGAGGATAACGCCGGTTATATCTCGGTTAGGTCTGGGATTTGCCCTCATCTGGCTCGTACCTTCGCATTTTTCGCATACGTCTGGGCCAGATCCTGGCATTTTTTCTGGTTTGGATAACGTAGTAATGCGGTACCACATCGAAACTGTCAACTAAACCTGGTTGCGATCAATATTTTAGAGGATAACGCCGGTTATGTCTCGGTTAGTTCTGGGATTTGCCCTCTCCTGGCGCGTACTTTCGCATTTCACGCATACTTGTTGGCCAGATCCTGGGCCTTTTGTGGTTTGGATCCCGTAGTAATGTGGTTCCACACCGAAGCTGTCAATTAATCCAGGATGCGATTAATATTTTAGAGGATAACGCCGGTTATGTCTCGGTTAGGTCTGGGACTTGCCCTCATCTGGATCGTACTTTCGCATTTTTCGCATACTTGTTGGCCAGATCCTGGATTTTTTCTGCTTTGGATCCCGTAATAATGTGGTTCCACACCGAAGCAGTGAATTAAACCAGGTTGCGAATAATATTTTAAAGGATATCGCCGGCTATGTCTCGGTTAGGTCTGGGATTTGCCCTCATCTGGCTCGTACCTTCGCATTTTTCAAATACTTGTTGGCCAGATCCTGGGTTTTTTCTGGTTTGGATAACGTAGTAATGTGGTTCCCCACCAAAGCAGTCAATTAATCCAGGATGCGATTAATATTTTAGAGGATAACGCCGGTTATGTCTCGGTTAATTCTGGGATTTGCCCTCATCTGGCGCGTACTTTCGCATTTCTCGCAAACTTGTCGGCCAGATCCTGGCCTTTTCCTGGTTTGGATCACGTAGTATTGTGGTACCACATCGAAGCAGTCAATTAAACCTGGTTGCGATTAATATTTTAGAGGATAACGCCGGTTATGTCTCGGTTAATTCTGGGATTTGCCCTCATCTGGCGCGTACTTTCGCATTTCTCGCAAACTTGTCGGCCAGATCCTGGCCTTTTTCTGGTTTGGATCACGTAGTATTGTGGTACCACATCGAAGCAGTCAATTAAACCTGGTTGCGATTAATATTTTAGAGGATAACGCCGGTTATGGCTGGGTTAGGTCTGGTATTTGCCCTCATCTGGCTCGTACTTTCGCATTTTTCCCATACTTGTTGGCCAGATCCTGGCCTTTTTCTGGTTTGGATCACGTAGTAATGTGGTACCACATCGAAACTGCCAACTAAACCTGGTTGCGATCAATATTTTAGAGGATAACGCCGGTTATGTCTCGGTTAATTCTGGGATTTGCCCTCATCTGGCGCGTACTTTCGCATTTCTCGCAAACTTGTCGGCCAGATCCTGGCCTTTTTCTGGCTTGGACCACGTAGTAATGTGGTACCACACCGAAACAGTCAATTAAACCTGGTTCCGATTAATATTTTAGAGGATAACGCCGGTTATGTCTGGGTTAGGTCTGGTATTTGCCCCTCATCTGGCTCGTACTTTCGCATTTTTCGCATACCTGTCGGTCAGTTCCTGGCCTTTTTCTGGTTTGAATAACGTAGTAATGCGGTACCACATCGAAACTGTCAACTAAACCTGGTTGCGATCAATATTTTAGAGGATAACGCCGGTTATGTGTCGGTTAGTTCTGGGATTTGCCCTCTCCTGGCGCGTACTTTCGCATTTCTCGCATACTTGTTGGCCAGATCCTGGGCCTTTTCTGCTTTGGATCCCGTAATAATGTGGTTCCACACCGAAGCAGTGAATTAAACCAGGTTGCGAATAATATTTTAAAGGATATCGCCGGCTATGTCTCGGTTAGGTCTGGGATTTGCCCTCATCTGGCTCGTACCTTCGCATTTTTCAAATACTTGTTGGCCAGATCCTGGGTTTTTTCTGGTTTGGATAACGTAGTAATGTGGTTCCCCACCAAAGCAGCCAATTAATCCAGGATGCGATTAATATTTTAGAGGATAACGCCGGTTATGTCTCGGTTAATTCTGGGATTTGCCCTCATCTGGCGCGTACTTTCGCATTTCTCGCAAACTTGTCGGCCAGATCCTGGCCTTTTTCTGGTTTGGATCACGTAGTATTGTGGTACCACATCGAAGCAGTCAATTAAACCTGGTTGCGATTAATATTTTAGAGGATAACGCCGGTTATGGCTGGGATAGGTCTGGTATTTGCCCTCATCTGGCTCGTACTTTCGCATTTTTCCCATACTTGTTGGCCAGATCCTGGCCTTTTTCTGGCTTGGACCACGTAGTAATGTGGTACCACACCGAAACAGTCAATTAAACCTGGTTCCGATTAATATTTTAGAGGATAACGCCGGTTATGGCTGGGTTAGGTTTGGTATTTGCCCCTCATCTGGCTCGTACTTTCGCATTTTTCGCATACTTGTTGGCCAGATCCTGGCCTTTTTCTGGCTTTGACCACGTAGTATTGTGGTACCACATCGAAACAGTCAATTAAACCTGGTTGCGATTAGTATTTTAGAGGATAACGCCGGTTATCTCTCGGTTTGGTCTGGGATTTGCCCTCATCTGGCTCGTACTTCCGCAATTTTCGCACACTTATTGGCAAGATCCTGGCCTTTTTCTGGCTTGGACCAAGTAGTAATGTGGAACCACACTGAAACAGTCAATTAAACCTGGTTGCGATTAATATTTTAGAGGATAACGCCGGTTATGTCTCGGTTAGGTCTGGGATTTGCCATCATCTGGCCCGTACTTTCGCATTTTTCGCATAATTGAATGGCCAGATCCTGTGTTTTTCTATTGTTAGGATCACGTAGTAATGTGGTACCACACTGAAACAGTCAATTAAACCTGGTTGCGATTAATATTTTAGAGGATAACGCCGGTTATCTCTCGGTTAGGTCTGGGATTGGCCCTCATCTGGCTCGTACTTTCGCATTCTTCGCATACTTGTTGGCCAGATCCTGGGTTTTTCTGGTTTGGATCCCGTAATAATGACATTCCACACCGAAACAGTCAATTAAACCTGGTTGCGATAAAAATTTTAGAGGATAACGCTGGTTATGTCTCGGTTAGGTCTGGGATTTGCCCTCATCTGGCCCGTACTTTCGCGTTTCTCGCATACTTGTTGGCAAGATCCTGGGCTTTTTCTGGTTTGTATCACGTAGTAATGCGGTAGCACACCGAAACAGTCAACTAAACCTGGTTGCGATTAATATTTTAGAGGATAACGCCGGTTATGTCTCGGTTAGGTCTGCGATTTGCCCTCATCTGGCTCGTACTTTCGCATTTTTCAAATACTTGTTGGCCAGATCCTGGGTTTTTTCTGGTTTGGATAACGTAGTAATGTGGTACCACTCTGAAACAGTCAATAGAAGCTGGTTCCGAATAGTATTTTAGAGGATAACGCAGGTTACGTCTGGGTTAGTTCTGGTATTCGCAATCATCTGGCTCATACTTTCGCGTTTTTCGCATACTTGCTGGCCAGATCCTGGATTTTTTCTGCTTTGGATCCCGTAATAATGTGGTTCCACACCGAAGCAGTGAATTAAACCAGGTTGCGATTAATATTTTAAAGGATATCGCCGGCTATGTATCGGTTAGGTCTGGGATTTGCCCTCATCTGGCTCGTACTTTCGCATTTTTCAAATACTTGTTGGCCAGATCCTGGGTTTTTTCTGGTTTGGATAACGTAGTAATGCGGTACCACACTGAAACAGTTAATTAAACCTGGTTCCGATTAATATATTAGAGGATAACCCCAGTTATATCTCGGTTAGGTCTGGGATTTGCACTCATCTGGCTCGTACTTTCGCATTTTTCGCATACTTGTTGGCCAGTTCCTGGCCTTTTTCTGGCTTTGACCACGTAGTATTGTGGTACCACATCGAAGCAGTCAATTAAACCTGGTTGCGATTAATATTTCAGAGGATAGCGCCGGTTATGTCTCGGTTAGGTCTGGGATTTGCCCTCATCTGGTTCGTACTTTCGCATTTGTCGCATACTTGTTGGCCAGATCCTGGGCTTTTTCTGGTTTGGATCACGTAGTAATGTGGTACCACACTGAAACAGTCAATAGAAGCTGGTTCCGAATAGTATTTTAGAGGATAACGCAGGTTACGTCTGGGTTAGTTCTGGTATTCGCAATCATCTGGCTCATACTTTCGCGTTTTTCGCATACTTGTTGGCCAGATCCTGGGTTTTTTCTGCTTTGGATCCCGTAATAATGTGGTTCCACAACGAAGCAGTAAATTAAACCGGGTTGCGATTAATATTTTAAAGGATATCGCCGGTTATGTCTCGGTTAGGTCTGGGATTTGTACCTTCGCATTTTTCGCATACGTCTGGGCCAGATCCTGGCATTTTTTCTGGTTTGGATAACGTAGTAATGCGGTACCACATCGAAACTGTCAACTAAACCTGGTTGCGATCAATATTTTAGAGGATAACGCCGGTTATGTCTCGGTTAGTTCTGGGATTTGCCCTCTCCTGGCGCGTACTTTCGCATTTCTCGCATACCTGTCGGTCAGTTCCTGGCCTTTTTCTGGTTGGGATCACGTAGTAATGCGGTACCACACAGAAACAGTTAATTAAACCTGGTTCCGATTAATATTTTAGAGGATAACGCCGGTTATATCTCGGTTAGGTCTGGCATTTGCCCTCATCTGGCTCGTACTTTCGCATTTTTCGCATACTTGTTGGCCAGATCCTGGCCTTTTTCTGGCTTTGACCACGTAGTATTGTGGTACCACATCGAAGCAGTCAATTAAACCTGGTTGCGATTAATATTTTAGAGGATAGCGCCGGTTATGTCTCGGTTAGGTCTGGGATTTGCCCTCATCTGGTTCGTACTTTCGCATTTGTCGCATACTTGTTGGCCAGATCCTGGGCTTTTTCTGGTTTGGATCACGTAGTAATGTGGTACCACACTGAAACAGTCAATAGAAGCTGGTTCCGAATAGTATTTTAGAGGATAACGCAGGTTATTTCTGGGTTAGCTCTGGTATTCGCAATCATCTGGCTCATACTTTCGCGTTTTTCGCATACTTGTTGGCCAGATCCTGGGTTTTTTCTGCTTTGGATCCCGTAATAATGTGGTTCCACACCGAAGCAGTAAATTAAACCGGGTTGCGAATAATATTTTAAAGGATATCGCCGGTTATGTCTCGGTTAGGTCTGGGATTTGCCCTCATCTGGCTCGTACCTTCGCATTTTTCGCATACGTCTGGGCCAGATCCTGGCATTTTTTCTGGTTTGGATAACGTAGTAATGCGGTACCACATCGAAACTGTCAACTAAACCTGGTTGCGATCAATACTTTAGAGGATAACGCCGGTTATGTCTCGGTTAGTTCTGGGATTTGCCCTCTCCTGGCGCGTACTTTCGCATTTCTCGCATACTTGTTGGCCAGATCCTGGGCCTTTTGTGGTTTGGATCCCGTAGTAATGTGGTTCCACACCGAAGCTGTCAATTAATCCAGGATGCGATAAATATTTTAGAGGATAACGCCGGTTATGTCTCGGTTTGGTCTGGGACTTGCCCTCATCTGGATCGTACTTTCGCATTTTTCGCATACTTGTTGGCGAGATCCTGGGTTTTTTCTGCTTTGGATCCCGTAATAATGTGGTTCCACACCGAAGCAGTGAATTAAACCAGGTTGCGAATAATATTTTAAAGGATATCGCCGGCTATGTCTCGGTTAGGTCTGGGATTTGCCCTCATCTGGCTCGTACCTTCGCATTTTTCAAATACTTGTTGGCCAGATCCTGGGTTTTTTCTGGTTTGGATAACGTAGTAATGTGGTTCCCCACCGAAGCAGTCAATTAATCCAGGATGCGATTAATATTTTAGAGGATAACGCCGGTTATGTCTCGGTTAATTCTGGGATTTGCCCTCATCTGGCGCGTACTTTCGCATTTCTCGCAAACTTGTCGGCCAGATCCTGGCCTTTTTCTGGTTTGGATCACGTAGTATTGTGGTACAACATCGAAGCAGTCAATTAAACCTGGTTGCGATTAATATTTTAGAGGATAACGCCGGTTATGGCTGGGTTAGGTCTGGTATTTGCCCTCATCTGGCTCGTACTTTCGCATTTTTCCCATACTTGTTGGCCAGACCCTGGCCTTTTTCTGGTTTGGATCACGTAGTAGTGTGGTACCACATCGAAACTGCCAACTAAACCTGGTTGCGATCAATATTTTAGAGGATAACGCCGGTTATGTCTCGGTTAATTCTGGGATTTGCCCTCATCTGGCGCGTACTTTCGCATTTCTCGCAAACTTGTTGGCCAGATCCTGGCCTTTTTCTGGCTTGGACCACGTAGTAATGTGGTACCACACCGAAACAGTCAATTAAACCTGGTTCCGATTAATATTTTAGAGGATAACGCCGGTTATGTCTGGATTACGTCTGGGATTTTCCCTCATCAGGGTCTTACTTTCGCATATTTCTCATACTTGATTGCCAGATTCTGGGCTTTTTTTGGTTAGGATCACGTAGTAATGAGGTACCACACTGAAACAGTCTATTAAACCTGGTCTCGATCGATATTTTGAGGATAACGCATGTTAGGTCTAGGTTAGGTCTGGGATTTGCTCTCATCAGGCTCATACTTTTGCATATTTCTCATTCTTGTTGGCCAGATCCTGGGCTTTCACTGGTTTGGATCACGTAGTTATGTGGTACGACACTGAAACAGTCAAATTAAACCTGGTCTCGATCAATATTTTAGTGGATAACACATGTTAGGTCTAGGTTAGGTCTAGGATTGCACTCATCAGGCTCATACTTTCGCATGTTTCTCATACTTGATTGCCAGATTCTGGGCTTTTTTTGGTTTGGATCACGCAGTAATGTGGTACCACACTGAAACAGACCATTAAACCTGGTTTCGATCAATATTTTAGAGGGTAACACATGTTAGGTCTAGGTTAGACCTTGGATTTGCACTCATCAGGGTCATACTTTCGCATTCTTCCCATACTTGTTGAACAGAACCCGGGTTTTTTCTCGTTTGGATCACGTAGCAATGTGGTACCAAACTGAGACAGTCCATTAAACCTGGTTTCGATCAATATTTTAGAGGATAACGCATGTTGGGTCTATGTCAGGTCCGGGATTTGCTCTCATGAGGCTCATACTTTCGCATATTTCTCTTACTTGTTAGCCAGATCCTTTGCTTTTTCTGGTTTGGATCACACAGTAATGTGGTACCACACTGAAACAGTCGATTAAACCTGGTTTCGATCGATATTTTGAGGATAACGCATGTTAGGTCTAGGTTAGGTCTGGGATTTGCTCTCATCAGGCTCACACTTTCGCATTCTTCACATACCTGTTGCAGAGATCCTGGGTTTTTTCTGGTTTGGATCACGTGGTAATGTGGTACCACACTGAAACAGTCAATTAAAGCTAGTCTGGGTCAACATTTCAAAGGATAACTCATGTTAGGTCTAGGTTAGGTCTGGAATTGCACTCATCAGGCTCATACTTTCGCATGTTTCTCATACTTGATTGCCAGATTCTGGGCTTTTTTTGGTTTGGATCACGT
Organism: Colletes latitarsis; assembly: GCF_051014445.1. NCBI lineage: Eukaryota > Metazoa > Arthropoda > Insecta > Hymenoptera > Colletidae > Colletes > Colletes latitarsis. The sequence goes on from NC_135137.1 coordinate 9,001,225, forward strand.
AGTAATGTGGTACCACACTGAAACTGTCCAATAAACCTGGTTTCGATCAATATCTTAGAGGATAACGCATGTCAGGTCTATGTTAGGTCTGGGATTTGCTCTCATCAGGCTCATACATTCACACTTTCCACATACTTGTTGGCCAGATCCCGGGCTTTCTCAGGTTTGGATCACGTGGTTATGTGGTATCACACTGAAATAGTCGACTAAACCTGGTCTCGATCAATATTTTAGAGGATAACGCATGTTAGGTCCGAATTAGGTCTGGGATTTTCCCTCATCAGGGTCATACTTTCGCATATTTCTCATACTTGTTGGCCAGATTCTGGTCTTTTTTTGGTTTGGATCTAGTAGTAATGTGGTATCACACTGAAACAGTCCATTAAACCTGGTCTCGATCGATATTTTAAGGATAACGCATGTTAGGTCTAGGTTAGGTCTGGGATTTGCTCTCATCAGGCTCATACTTTCGCATATATCTCTTACTTGATGGCCAGATTCTGGGCTTTTTCTGGATTGGATCACGCAGTAATGTGGTACCACAGTGAAACAGTCGACTAAGCCTGGTTTCGATCAAAATTTTAGAGGATAACGCATGTTAGGTCTGAGTTGGGACTAGGATTTGCCCTCATCAGGCTCATACTTTCGCATATATCTCTTACTTGATGGCCAGATTCTGGGATTTTTCTGGATTGGATCGCGTAGTAATGTGGTACCACACTGAAACAGTAGACAATGCCTGGTCACGATCAATATTTTAGTGGATGACGCATGTTAGGTCTGGATTAGGTATGGGATTTGCCCTCATCAGTCTCATACTTTCGCATTCTTCACATACTTCTTGAACAGATCCTGGGTTTTTTCTGGTATGGATCACATAGTAGTGTGGTACCACACTGAAACAGTCAAATTAAACGTGGTCTCGATCAATATTTTAGAGGATAACACATGTTAGGTCTAGGTTACGTCTGGGATTGCATTCATCAGGCTCATACTTTCGCATATGTCTCATACTTGATGGTCAGATCCTGCGCTCTTTCTGGTTTGGATCACGTAGTAATGTGGTACCACACTGAAACAGTCGACTAAACCTGGTCTCGATCAATATTTGACAGGATAACGCATGTTAGGTCTATGTTAGGTCTGGGATTTGCTCTCATCAGGCTTATATATTCACATTTTCCGCATACTTGTTGGCCAGATCCCGGGCTTTTTCTCGTTTCGATCACGTGGTAATGTGGTATCACCCTGAAACAGTCCATTAAACCTGGTCACGATCAATACTTTAGAGGATAACACATGTTAAGTCTGAGTTGGGTCTAGGATTTGCCCTCATCAGGCTCATACTTTCGCATATATCTCTTACTTGATGGCCAGGTTCTGGGCTTTTTCTGGATTGGATCACGCAGTAATGTGGTACCACACTGAAACAGTCCAATAAACCTGGTTTCGATCAAAATTTTAGAGGATAGTGCATGTTAGGTCTATGTTAGGTCTGTGATTTGCACTGATCAGGCTCATACCTTCGCATTCTTCACATACTTCTTGAACAGATCCTGGCCTTTTTCTGGCTTGGACCACGTAGTAATGTGGTACCACACCGAAACAGTCAATTAAACCTGGTTCCGATTAATATTTTAGAGGATAACGCCGGTTATGTCTGGATTACGTCTGGGATTTTCCCTCATCAGGGTCTTACTTTCGCATATTTCTCATACTTGATTGCCAGATTCTGGGCTTTTTTTGGTTAGGATCACGTAGTAATGAGGTACCACACTGAAACAGTCTATTAAACCTGGTCTCGATCGATATTTTGAGGATAACGCATGTTAGGTCTAGGTTAGGTCTGGGATTTGCTCTCATCAGGCTCATACTTTTGCATATTTCCCGTACTTGTTGGTCAGATCCTGCGCTTTTTCTGGTTTGGATCACGTAGTAATGTGGTACCACACTGAAACAGTCGGCTAAACCTGGTCACGATCAATACGTTAGAGGATAACGCATGTTAGGTCTAGGTTAGGTCTGGGATTGCTCTCATCATGCACATACTTTCGCATATTTCTCATTCTTGTTGGCCAGATCCTGGGCTTTCACTGGTTTGGATCACGTAGTTATGTGGTACGACACTGAAACAGTCAAATTAAACCTGGTCTCGATCAATATTTTAGTGGATAACACATGTTAGGTCTAGGTTAGGTCTGGGATTGCACTCATCAGGCTCATACTTTCGCATGTTTCTCATACTTGATTGCCAGATTCTGGGCTTTTTTTGGTTTGGATCACGCAGTAATGTGGTACCACACTGAAACAGACCATTAAACCTGGTTTCGATCAATATTTTAGAGGATAACACATGTTAGGTCTAGGTTAGACCTTGGATTTGCACTCATCAGGGTCATACTTTCGCATTCTTCCCATACTTGTTGAACAGAACCCGGGTTTTTTCTCGTTTGGATCACGTAGCAATGTGGTACCAAACTGAGACAGTCCATTAAACCTGGTTTCGATCAATATTTTAGAGGATAACGCATGTTGGGTCTATGTCAGGTCCGGGATTTGCTCTCATGAGGCTCATACTTTCGCATATTTCTCTTACTTGTTAGCCAGATCCTTTGCTTTTTCTGGTTTGGATCACACAGTAATGTGGTACCACACTGAAACAGTCGATTAAACCTGGTTTCGATCGATATTTTGAGGATAACGCATGTTAGGTCTAGGTTAGGTCTGGGATTTGCTCTCATCAGGCTCACACTTTCGCATTCTTCACATACCTGTTGCAGAGATCCTGGGTTTTTTCTGGTTTGGATCACGTGGTAATGTGGTACCACACTGAAACAGTCAATTAAAGCTAGTCTGGGTCAACATTTCAAAGGATAACTCATGTTAGGTCTAGGTTAGGTCTGGAATTGCACTCATCAGGCTCATACTTTCGCATGTTTCTCATACTTGATTGCCAGATTCTGGGCTTTTTTTGGTTTGGATCACGTAGTAATGTGGTCCCACACTGAAACTGTCCAATAAACCTGGTTTCGATCAATATCTTAGAGGATAACGCATGTCAGGTCTATGTTAGGTCTGGGATTTGCTCTCATGAGGCTCATACATTCACACTTTCCACATACTTGTTGGCCAGATCCCGGGCTTTCTCAGGTTTGGATCACGTGGTTATGTGGTATCACACTGAAATAGTCGACTAAACCTGGTCTCGATCAATATTTTAGAGGATAACGCATGTTAGGTCCGAATTAGGTCTGGGATTTTCCCTCATCAGGGTCATACTTTCGCATATTTCTCATACTTGTTGGCCAGATTCTGGTCTTTTTTTGGTTTGGATCTAGTAGTAATGTGGTATCACACTGAAACAGTCCATTAAACCTGGTCTCGATCGATATTTTAAGGATAACGCATGTTAGGTCTAGGTTAGGTCTGGGATTTGCTCTCATCAGGCTCATACTTTCGCATATATCTCTTACTTGATGGCCAGATTCTGGGCTTTTTCTGGATTGGATCACGCAGTAATGTGGTACCACAGTGAAACAGTCGACTAAGCCTGGTTTCGATCAAAATTTTAGAGGATAACGCATGTTAGGTCTGAGTTGGGACTAGGATTTGCCCTCATCAGGCTCATACTTTCGCATATATCTCTTACTTGATGGCCAGATTCTGGGCTTTTTCTGGATTGGATCGCGTAGTAATGTGGTACCACACTGAAACAGTAGACAATGCCTGGTCACGATCAATATTTTAGTGGATGACGCATGTTAGGTCTGGATTAGGTATGGGATTTGCCCTCATCAGTCTCATACTTTCGCATTCTTCACATACTTCTTGAACAGATCCTGGGTTTTTTCTGGTATGGATCACATAGTAGTGTGGTACCACACTGAAACAGTCAAATTAAACGTGGTCTCGATCAATATTTTAGAGGATAACACATGTTAGGTCTAGGTTACGTCTGGGATTGCATTCATCAGGCTCATACTTTCGCATATGTCTCATACTTGATGGTCAGATCCTGCGCTCTTTCTGGTTTGGATCACGTAGTAATGTGGTACCACACTGAAACAGTCGACTAAACCTGGTCTCGATCAATATTTGACAGGATAACGCATGTTAGGTCTATGTTAGGTCTGGGATTTGCTCTCATCAGGCTTATATATTCACATTTTCCGCATACTTGTTGGCCAGATCCCGGGCTTTTTCTCGTTTCGATCACGTGGTAATGTGGTATCACCCTGAAACAGTCCATTAAACCTGGTCACGATCAATACTTTAGAGGATAACACATGTTAAGTCTGAGTTGGGTCTAGGATTTGCCCTCATCAGGCTCATACTTTCGCATATATCTCTTACTTGATGGCCAGGTTCTGGGCTTTTTCTGGATTGGATCACGCAGTAATGTGGTACCACACTGAAACAGTCCAATAAACCTGGTTTCGATCAAAATTTTAGAGGATAGTGCATGTTAGGTCTATGTTAGGTCTGTGATTTGCACTGATCAGGCTCATACCTTCGCATATTTCTCATACTTGATGGCCAGATTCTGGGCTTTTTTTGGCTTGGATCACGTAGTAATGTGGTACCACACTGAAACAGTCAACTAAATCTGGTCTCGGTCAATATTTTAGAGGATAACGCATGTTAGGTCTGGATTAGGTCTGGGGTTTGCCCTCATCAGGCTCATACATTCGCATATTTCTCATTCATGATGGCCAGGTTCTGGGCTTTTTCTGGATTGGATCACGCAGTAATGTGGTACCACACTGAAACAGTCCAATAAACCTGGTTTCGATCAAAATTTTAGAGGATAGTGCATGTTAGGTCTATGTTAGGTCTGTGATTTGCACTGATCAGGCTCATACCTTCGCATATTTCTCATACTTGATGGCCAGATTCTGGGCTTTTTTCGGTTTGGATCACGTAGTAATGTGGTACCACACTGAAACAGTAGACTAAGCCTGGTCACGATCAATGTTTTAGTGGATGACGCATGTTAGGTCTGGATTAGGTATGGGATTTGCCCTCATCAGTCTCATACTTTCGCATTCTTCACATACTTCTTGAACAGATCCCGGGCTTTTTCTCGTTTCGATCACGTGGTAATTTGGTATCATACTGAAACAGTCCATTAAACCTGGTTTCGATCAATATTTTAGAGGATAACACATGTTAAGTCTGAGTTGGGTCTAGGATTTGCCCTCATCAGGCTCATACTTTCGCATATATCTCTTACTTGATGGCCAGATTCTGGGCTCTTTCTGGATTGGATCACGCAGTAATGTGGTACCACACTGAAACAGTCGACTAAGCCTGGTTTCAATCAAAATTTTAGAGGATAGTGCATGTTAGGTCTATGTTAGGTCTGGGATTTGCTCTCATCAGGCTCATACATTCACACTTTCCGCATACTTGTTGGCCAGATCCCGGGCTTTTTCAGGTTTGGATCACGTGGTTATGTGGTATCACACTGAAAGAGTCGACTAAACCTGGTCTCGATCAATATTTTAGAGGATAACGCATGTTAGGTCTGGATTACGTCGGGGATTTTCCATCATCAGGGTCATACTTTCGCATATTTCTCATACTTGTTGGCCAGATTCTGGTCTTTTCTTTGTTTGGATCACGTAGTAATGTGGTACCACACTGGAACAGTCCATTAAACCTGGTTTCGATCAAAATTTTAGAGGATAACGCATGTTAGCTCTAGGTTAGGTCTGGGATTTGCTCTCATCAGGCTCATACTTTTGCATATTTCTCGTACTTGTTGGCCAGATCCTGCGCTTTTTCTGGTTTGGATCACGTAGTAATGAGGTACCACACTGAAACAGTCCATTAAAGCTAGTCTGGGCCAACATTTCAAAGGATAACTCATGTTAGGTCTAGGCTAGGTCTGGGATTTGCACTCATCAGGCTCATACTTTCGCATATTTCTCATACTTGATTGCCAGATTCTGGGCTTTTTTTGGTTTGGATCACGTAGTAATGAGGTACCACACTGAAACAGTCCATTAAACCTGGTCTCGATCGATATTTTAAGGATAACGCATGTTAGGTCTAGGTTAGGTCTGGGATTTGCTCTCATCAGGCTCATACTTTCGCATATATCTCTTACTTGATGGCCAGATTCTGGGCTTTTTCTGGATTGGATCACGCAGTAATGTGGTACCACAGTGAAACAGTCGACTAAGCCTGGTTTCGATCAAAATTGTAGAGGATAACGCATGTTAGGTCTGAATTAGGTTTGGGATTTGCTCTCATCAGGCTCATACTTTTGCATATTTCTCGAACTTGTTGCCCAGATCCTGCGCTTTTTCTGGTTTGGATCACGTAGTAATGTGGTACCACACTGAAACAGTCGACTAAACCTGGTCACGATCAATACGTTAGAGGATAACGCATGTTAGGTCTAGGTTAGGTCTGGGATTTGCTCTCATCAGGCTCATACTTTCGCATATATCTCTTACTTGTTGGCCAGATCCTGGGCTTTCACTGGTTTGGATCACGTAGTAATGTGGTACCACACTGAAACAGTCGACTAAACCTGGTCTCGGTCAATATTTTAGAGGATAAAGCATGTTAGGTCAAGGTTATTTCTGGGATCTGCACTTATGAGGTTCATACTTTCGCATATTTCTCATACTTGATGGCCAGATTCTGGGTTTTTTTCTGGTATGGACCACGTAGTAATGTTGTACCACACTGAAACAGTCGACTAAACCTGGTCTCGATTAATATTTTAGAGCATAACGCAAGTTAGGTCTGGATTAGGTCTGGGATTTGCCCTCATCAGGCTCATACTTTCGCATATTTCTCATACTTGATTGCCAGATTCTGGGCTTTTTTTGGTTTGGATCACGTAGCAATGAGGTACCACACTGAAACAGTCCATTAAACCTGGTTTCGATCAATATTTGACAGGATAACGCATGTTAGGTCTATGTTAGGTCTGGGATTTGCTCTCATCAGGCTTATATATTCACATTTTTCGCATACTTGTTGGCCAGATCCCGGGCTTTTTCTCGTTTCGATCACGTGGTAATGTGGTATCACCCTGAAACAGTCCATTAAACCTGGTTTCGATCAATATTTTAGAGGATAACACAAGTTAAGTCTGAGTTGGGACTAGGATTTGCCCTCATCAGGCTCATACTTTCGCATATATCTCTTACTTGATGGCCAGATTCTGGGCTTTTTCTGGATTGGATCGCGTAGTAATGTGGTACCACACTGAAACAGTAGACAAAGCCTGGTCACGATCAATATTTTAGTGGATGACGCATGTTAGGTCTGGATTAGGTATGGGATTTGCCCTCATCAGTCTCATACTTTCGCATTCTTCACATACTTCTTGAACAGATCCTGGGTTTTTTCTGGTATGGATCACATAGTAGTGTGGTACCACACTGAAACAGTCAAATTAAACCTGGTCTCGATCAATATTTTAGAGGATAACACATGTTAGGTCTAGGTTACGTCTGGGATTGCATTCATCAGGCTCATACTTTCGCATATGTCTCATACTTGATGGTCAGATCCTGCGCTTTTTCTGGTTTGGATCACGTAGTAATGTGGTACCACACTGATACAGTCGACTAAACCTGGTCACGATCAATACGTTAGAGGATAACGCATGTTAGGTCTAGGTTAGGTCTGGGATTTGCTCTCATCATGCACATACTTTCGCATTCTTCCCATACTTGTTGAACAGAACCCGGGTTTTTTCTGGTTTGGATCACGTAGCAATGTGGTACCAAACTGAGACAGTCCATTAAACCTGGTTTCGATCAATATTTTAGAGGATAACGCATGTTGGGTCTATGTCAGGTCCGGGATTTGCTCTCATGAGGCTCATACTTTCGCATATTTCTCTTACTTGTTAGCCAGATCCTTTGCTTTTTCTGGTTTGGATCACACAGTAATGTGGTACCACACTGAAACAGTCGATTAAACCTGGTTTCGATCAATATTTTAGAGGATAACGCATGTTAGGTCTATGTTTGTTCCGGGATTTGCCCCCATCAGGCTCACACTTTCGCTTTCTTCACATACCTGTTGCACAGATCCTGGGTTTTTTCTGGTTTGGATACGGGGTAATGTGGTACCACACTGAAACAGTCAATTAAAGCTAGTCTGGGCCAACATTTCAAAGGATAACTCATGTTAGGTCTAGGTTAGGTCTGGGATTTGCTCTCATTAGGCTCATACTTTCGCATATATCTCTTACTTGATGGCCAGATCCTGGGCTTTTTCTGGATTGGATCACGCAGTAATGTGGTACCACACTGAAACAGTCGACTAAGCCTGGTTTCGATCAAAATTTTAGAGGATAATGCATGTTAGGTCTATGTTAGGTCTGGGATTTGCACTCATCAGGCTCATACCTTCGCATATTTCTCATACTTGATGGCCAGATTCTGGGCTTTTTTTGGCCTCGATCACGTAGTAATGTGGTACCACACTGAAACAGTCGACTAAACCTGGTCTCGATCAATATTTTAGAGGATAACGCATGTTAGGTCTAGGTTAGGGTTGGGATTTGCTGTCATCAGGCTCATACATTCGCATATTTCTCATTCGTGATGGCCAGATTCTGGGCTTTTTTTGGTTTGGATCACGTAGCAATGAGGTACCACACTGAAACAGTCCATTAAACCTGGTTTCGATCAATATTTGACAGGATAACGCATGTTAGGTCTATGTTAGGTCTGGGATTTGCTCTCATCAGGCTTATATATTCACATTTTCCGCATACTTGTTGTCCAGATCCCGGGCTTTTTCTCGTTTCGATCACGTGGTAATGTGGTATCACCCTGAAACAGTCCATTAAACCTGGTTTCGATCAATATTTTAGAGGATAACGCATGTTAGGTCTATGTTAGGTCTGGGATTTGCTCTCATTAGGCTCATACTTTTGCATATTTCTCGTACTTGTTGGCCAGATCCTGCGCTTTTTCTGGTTTGGATCACGTAGTAATGAGGTACCACACTGAAACAGTCGACTAAACCTGGTCTCGATCAATATTTTAGAGCATAACGCATGTTAGGTCTGGATTCGGTCTGGGATTTGCCCTCATCAGGCTCATACTTTCGCATATTTCTCATACTTGATTGCCAGATTCTGGGCTTTTTTTGGTTTGGATCACGTAGTAATGAGGTACCACACTGAAACAGTACATTAAACCTGGTTTCGATCAATATTTTAGAGGATAACGCATGTTAGGTCTATGTTAGGTCTGGGATTTGCTCTCATCAGGCTTATACAATCACATTTTCCGCACACTTGTTGGCCAGATCCCGGGCTTTTTCTCGTTTCGATCACGTGGTAATTTGGTATCATACTGAAACAGTCCATTAAACCTGGTTTCGATCAATATTTTAGAGGATAACACATGTTAAGTCTGAGTTGGGTCTAGGATTTGCCCTCATCAGGCTCATACTTTCGCATATATCTCTTACTTGATGGCCAGATTCTGGGCTCTTTCTGGCTTGGATCACGCAGTAATGTGGTACCACACTGAAACAGTCGACTAAGCCTGGTTTCAATCAAAATTTTAGAGGATAGTGCATGCTAGGTCTATGTTAGGTCTGTGATTTGCACTCATCAGGCTCATACCTTCGCATATTTCTCATACTTGATGGCCAGATTCTGGACTTTTTTTGGTTTGGATCACGTAGTAATGAGGTACCACACTGGAACAGTCCATTAAACCTGGTTTCGATCAAAATTTTAGAGGATAACGCATGTTAGGTCTATGTTAGGTCTGGGATTTGCTCTCATCAGGCTCATACATTCTCACTTTCCGCATACTTGTTGGCCAGATCCCGGGCTTTTTCAGGTTTGGATCACGTGGTTATGTGGTATCACACTGAAAGAGTCGACTAAACCTGGTCTCGATCAATATTTTAGAGGATAACGCATGTTAGGTCTGGATTACGTCGGGGATTTTCCATCATCAGGGTCATACTTTCGCATATTTCTCATACTTGTTGGCCAGATTCTGGTCTTTTTTTTGTTTGGATCACGTGGTAATGTGGTACCACACTGGAACAGTCCATTAAACCTGGTTTCGATCAAAATTTTAGAGGATAACGCATGTTAGGTCTAGGTTAGGTCTGGGATTTGCTCTCATCAGGCTCATACTTTTGCATATTTCTCGTACTTGTTGGCCAGATCCTGCGCTTTTTCTGGTTTGGATCACGTAGTAATGAGGTACCACACTGGAACAGTCCATTAAAGCTAGTCTGGGCCAACGTTTCAAAGGATAACTCATGTTAGGTCTAGGCTAGGTCTGGGATTTGCACTCATCAGGCTCATACTTTCGCATATTTCTCATACTTGATTGCCAGATTCTGGGCTTTTTTTGGTTTGGATCACGTAGTAATGAGGTACCACACTGAAACAGTCCATTAAACCTGGTCTCGATCGATATTTTAAGGATAACGCATGTTAGGTCTAGGTTAGGTCTGGGATTTGCTCTCATCAGGCTCATACTTTCGCATATATCTCTTACTTGACGGCCAGATTCTGGGCTTTTTCTGGATTGGATCACGCAGTAATGTGGTACCACAGTGAAACAGTCGACTAAGCCTGGTTTCGATCAAAATTTTAGAGGATAACGCATGTTAGGTCTGAGTTGGGACTAGGATTTGCCCTCATCAGGCTCATACTTTCGCATATATCTCTTACTTGATGGCCAGATTCTGGGCTTTTTCTGGATTGGATCGCGTAGTAATGTGGTACCACACTGAAACAGTAGACAAAGCCTGGTCACGAACAATATTTTAGTTGATGACGCATGTTAGGTCTGGATTAGGTATGGGATTTGCCCTCATCAGTCTCATACTTTCGCATTCTTCACATACTTCTTGAACAGATCCTGGGTTTTTTCTGGTATGGATCACATAGTAGTGTGGTACCACATTGAAACAGTCAAATTAAACCTGGTCTCGATCAATATTTTAGAGGATAACACATGTTAGGTCTAGGTTACGTCTGGGATTGCATTCATCAGGCTCATACTTTCGCATATGTCTCATACTTGATGGTCAGATCCTGCGCTCTTTCTGGTTTGGATCACGTAGTAATGTGGTACCACACTGAAACAGTCGACTAAACCTGGTCTCGATCAATATTTGACAGGATAACGCATGTTAGGTCTATGTTAGGTCTGGGATTTGCTCTCATCAGGCTTATATATTCACATTTTCCGCATACTTGTTGGCCAGATCCCGGGCTTTTTCTCGTTTCGATCACGTGGTAATGTGGTATCACCCTGAAACAGTCCATTAAACCTGGTCACGATCAATACTTTAGAGGATAACACATGTTAAGTCTGAGTTGGGTCTAGGATTTGCCCTCATCAGGCTCATACTTTCGCATATATCTCTTACTTGATGGCCAGGTTCTGGGCTTTTTCTGGATTGGATCACGCAGTAATGTGGTACCACACTGAAACAGTCGACTAAGCCTGGTTTCGATCAAAATTTTAGAGGATAGTGCATGTTAGGTCTATGTTAGGTCTGTGATTTGCACTGATCAGGCTCATACCTTCGCATATTTCTCATACTTGATGGCCAGATTCTGGGCTTTTTTTGGCTTGGATCACGTAGTAATGTGGTACCACACTGAAACAGTCAACTAAATCTGGTCTCGGTCAATATTTTAGAGGATAACGCATGTTAGGTCTGGATTAGGTCTAAGGTTTGCCCTCATCAGGCTCATACATTCGCATATTTCTCATTCATGATGGCCAGATTCGGGGCTTTTTTCGGTTTGGATCACGTAGTAATGTGGTACCACACTGAAACTGTCCAATAAACCTGGTTTCGATCAATATTTTAGAGGATAACGCATGCCAGGTCTATGTTAGGTCTGGGATTTGCTCTCACCAGGCTCATACAATCACACTTTCCGCGTACTTGTTGGCCAGATCCCGGGCTTTTTCAGATTTGGATCACGTGGTTATGTGGTAGCACACTGAAAGAGTCGACTAAACCTGGTCTCGATCAATATTTTAGAGGATAACGCATGTTAGGTCTGTATTACGTCTGGGATTTTCCCTCATCTGGGTCATACTTTCGCATATTTCTCATACTTGTTGGCCAGATTCTGGTCTTTTTCTGGTTTGGATCACGTAGTAATGAGGTACCACACTGAAACAGTCCATTAAACCTGGTCTCGATCGATATTTTAAGGACAACGCATGTTAGGTCTAGGTTAGGTCTGGGATTTGCTCTCATCAGGCTCATACTTTCGCATATATCTCTTACTTGATGGCCAGATTCTGGGCTTTTTCTGGATTGGATCACGCAGTAATGTGGTACCACAGTGAAACAGTCGACTAAGCCTGGTTTCGATCAAAATTTTAGAGGATAACGCATGTTAGGTCTGAGTTGGGACTAGGATTTGCCCTCATCAGGCTCATACTTTCGCATATATCTCTTACTTGATAGCCAGATTCTGGGCTTTTTCTGGATTGGATCGCGTAGTAATGTGGTACCACACTGAAACAGTAGACAAAGCCTGGTCACGAACAATATTTTAGTGGATGACGCATGTTAGGTCTGGATTAGGTATGGGATTTGCCCTCATCAGTCTCATACTTTCGCATTCTTCACATACTTCTTGAACAGATCCTGGGTTTTTTCTGGTATGGATCACATAGTAGTGTGGTACCACACTGAAACAGTCAAATTAAACCTGGTCTCGATCAATATTTTAGAGGATAACACATGTTAGGTCTAGGTTACGTCTGGGATTGCATTCATCAGGCTCATACTTTCGCATATGTCTCATACTTGATGGTCAGATCCTGCGCTCTTTCTGGTTTGGATCACGTAGTAATGTGGTACCACACTGAAACAGTCGACTAAACCTGGTCTCGATCAATATTTGACAGGATAACGCATGTTAGGTCTATGTTAGGTCTGGGATTTGCTCTCATCAGCCTTATATATTCACATTTTCCGCATACTTGTTGGCCAGATCCCGGGCTTTTTCTCGTTTCGATCACGTGGTAATGTGGTATCACCCTGAAACAGTCCATTAAACCTGGTCACGATCAATACTTTAGAGGATAACACATGTTAAGTCTGAGTTGGGTCTAGGATTTGCCCTCATCAGGCTCATACTTTCGCATATATCTCTTACTTGATGGCCAGGTTCTGGGCTTTTTCTGGATTGGATCACGCAGTAATGTGGTACCACACTGAAACAGTCGACTAAGCCTGGTTTCGATCAAAATTTTAGAGGATAGTGCATGTTAGGTCTATGTTAGGTCTGTGATTTGCACTGATCAGGCTCATACCTTCGCATATTTCTCATACTTGATGGCCAGATTCTGGGCTTTTTTTGGCTTGGATCACGTAGTAATGTGGTACCACACTGAAACAGTCAACTAAATCTGGTCTCGGTCAATATTTTAGAGGATAACGCATGTTAGGTCTGGATTAGGTCTAAGGTTTGCCCTCATCAGGCTCATACATTCGCATATTTCTCATTCATGATGGCCAGATTCGGGGCTTTTTTCGGTTTGGATCACGTAGTAATGTGGTACCACACTGAAACTGTCCAATAAACCTGGTTTCGATCAATATTTTAGAGGATAACGCATGCCAGGTCTATGTTAGGTCTGGGATTTGCTCTCACCAGGCTCATACAATCACACTTTCCGCGTACTTGTTGGCCAGATCCCGGGCTTTTTCAGATTTGGATCACGTGGTTATGTGGTAGCACACTGAAAGAGTCGACTAAACCTGGTCTCGATCAATATTTTAGAGGATAACGCATGTTAGGTCTGTATTACGTCTGGGATTTTCCCTCATCAGGGTCATACTTTCGCATATTTCTCATACTTGTTGGCCAGATTCTGGTCTTTTTCTGGTTTGGATCACGTAGTAATGAGGTACCACACTGAAACAGTCCATTAAAGCTAGTCTGGGCCAACATTTCAAAGGATAACTCATGTTAGGTCTAGGCTAGGTCTGGGATTTGCACTCATCAGGCTCATACTTTCGCATATTTCTCATACTTGATTGCCAGATTCTGGGCTTTTTTTGGTTTGGATCACGTAGTAATGAGGTACCACACTGAAACAGTCCATTAAACCTGGTCTCGATCGATATTTTGAGGATAACGCATGTTAGGTCTAGGTTAGGTCTGGGATTTGCTCTCATCAGGCTCATACTTTCGCATATTTCTCATACTTGTTGGCCAGATTCTGGTCTTTTTCTGGATTGGATCACGCAGTAATGTGGTACCACACTGAAACAGTCGACTAAGCCTGGTTTCGATCAAAATTTTAGAGGATAGTACATGTTAGGTCTATGTTAGGTCTGTGATTTGCACTCATCAGGCTCATACCTTCGCATATTTCTCATACTTGATGGCCAGATTCTGGGCTTTTTTTGGCTTGGATCACGTAGTAATGTGGTACCACACTGAAACAGTCGACTAAACCTGGTCTCGATCAATATTTTAGAGAATAACGCATGTTAGGTCTAGGTTAGGGTTGGGATTTGCACTCATCAGGCTCATAGATTCGCATATTTCTCATTCATGATGGCCAGATTCGGGGCTTTTTTCGGTTTGGATCACGTAGTAATGTGGTACCACACTGAAACTGTCCAATAAACCTGGTTTCGATCAATATTTTAGAGGATAACGCATGCCAGGTCTATGTTAGGTCTGGGATTTGCTCTCACCAGGCTCATACAATCACACTTTCCGCATACTTGTTGGCCAGATCCCGGGCTTTTTCAGATTTGGATCACGTGGTTATGTGGTAGCACACTGAAAGAGTCGACTAAACCTGGTCTCGATCAATATTTTAGAGGATAACGCATGTTAGGTCGGTATTACGTCTGGGATTTTCCCTCATCAGGGTCATACTTTCGCATTTTTCTCATACTTGTTGGCCAGATTCTGGTCTTTTTCTGGTTTGGATCACGTAGTAATGAGGTACCACACTGAAACAGTCCATTAAATCTAGTCTGGGCCAACATTTCAAAGGATAACTCATGTTAGGTCTAGGCTAGGTCTGGGATTTGCACTCATCAGGCTCATACTTTCGCATATTTCTCATACTTGATTGCCAGATTCTGGGCTTTTTTTGGTTTGGATCACGTAGTAATGAGGTACCACACTGAAACAGTCCATTAAACCTGGTCTCGATCGATATTTTGAGGATAACGCATGTTAGGTCTAGGTTAGGTCTGGGATTTGCTCTCATCAGGCTCATACTTTCGCATATATCTCTTACTCGATGGCCAGATTCTGGGCTTTTTCTGGATTGGATCACGCAGTAATGTGGTACCACACTGAAACAGTCGACTAAGCCTGGTTTCGATAAAAATTTTAGAGGATAATGCATGTTAGGTCTATGTTAGGTCTGTGATTTGCACTCATCAGGCTCATACCTTCGCATATTTCTCATACTTGATGGCCAGATTCTGGGCTTTTTTGGCCTGGATCACGTAGTAATGTGGTACCACTCTGAAACAGTCGACTAAACCTGGTCTCGATCAATAATTTAGAGGATAACGCATGTTAGGTCTAGG
The DNA here is from genome assembly GCF_051014445.1 of Colletes latitarsis. Lineage (NCBI taxonomy): Eukaryota > Metazoa > Arthropoda > Insecta > Hymenoptera > Colletidae > Colletes > Colletes latitarsis. Next base: position 9,016,783 of record NC_135137.1, read on the forward strand.
TTAGGGTTGGGATTTGCTGTCATCAGGCTCATACATTCGCATATTTCTCATTCATGATGGCCAGATTCTGGACTTTTTTCGGTTTGGATCACGTAATAATGTGGTACCACACTGAAACAGTCCAATAAACCTGGTTTTGATCAATATTTTAGAGGATAACGCATGTCAGGTCTATGTTAGGTCTGGGATTTGCTCTCAACAGGCTCATACATTCACACTTTCCGCATACTTGTTGGCCAGATCCCGGGCTTTTTCAGGTTTGGATCACGTGGTTGTGTGCTATCACACTGAAACAGTCGACTAAACCTGGTCTCGATCAATATTTTAGAGGATAACGCATGTTAGGTCTGGATTAGGTCTGGGATTTTCCCTCATCAGGGTCATCCTTTCGCATATTTCTCATACTTGTTGGCCAGATTCTGGTCTTTTTTTGGTTTGGATCACGTAGTAATGTGGTACCACACTGAAACAGTCCATTAAACCTGGTTTCGATCAAAATTTTAGAGGATAACGGATGTTAGGTCTAGTTTAGGTTTGGGATTTGCTCTCATCAGGCTCATACTATTGCATATTTCTCGAACTTGTTGCCCAGATCCTGCGCTTTTTCTGGTTTGGATCACGTAGTAATGTGGTACCACACTGAAACAGTCGACTAAACCTGGTCTCGGTCAATATTTTAGAGGATAGAGCATGTTAGGTCAAGGTTATTTCTGGGATCTGCACTTATGAGGCTCATACTTTCGCATATTTCTCATACTTGATGGCCAGATTCTGGGTTTTTTTCTGGTATGGACCACGTAGTAATGTTGTACCACACTGAAACAGTCGACTAAACCTGGTCTCGATTAATATTTTAGAGCATAACGCAAGTTAGGTCTGGATTAGGTCTGGGATTTGCCCTCATCAGGCTCATACTTTCGCATATTTCTCATACTTGATTGCCAGATTCTGGGCTTTTTTTAGTTTGGATCACGTAGCAATGAGGTACCACACTGAAACAGTCCATTAAACCTGGTTTCGATCAATATTTGACAGGATAACGCATGTTAGGTCTATGTTAGGTCTGCGATTTGCTCTCATCAGGCTTATATATTCACATTTTCCGCATACTTGTTGGCCAGATCCCGGGCATTTTCTCGTTTCGATCACGTGGTAATGTGGTATCACCCTGAAACAGTCCATTAAACCTGGTTTCGATCAATATTTTAGAGGATAACACAAGTTAAGTCTCAGTTGGGACTAGGATTTGCCCTCATCAGGCTCATACTTTCGCATATATCTCTTACTTGATGGCCAGATTCTGGGCTTTTTCTGGATTGGATCACGAAGTAATGTGGTACCACACTGAAACAGTAGACAAAGCCTGGTCACGATCAATATTTTAGTGGATGACGCATGTTAGGTCTGGATTAGGTATGGGATTCGCCCTCATCAGTCTCATACTTTCGCATTCTTCACATACTTCTTGAACAGATCCTGGGTTTTTTCTGGTATGGATCACATAGTAGTGTGGTACCACACTGAAACAGTCAAATTAAACCTGGTCTCGATCAATATTTTAGAGGATAACACGTGTTAGGTCTAGGTTACGTCTGGGATTGCACTCATCAGGCTCATACTTTCGCATATGTCTCATACTTGATGGTCAGATCCTGCGCTTTTTCTGGTTTGGATCACGTAGTAATGTGGTACCACACTGAAACAGTCGACTAAACCTGGTCTCGATCAATATTTTAGAGCATAACGCATGTTAGGTCTGGATTCGGTCTGGGATTTGCCCTCATCAGCCTCATACATTCACATTTTCCGCACACTTGTTGGCCAGATCCCGGGCTTTTTCTCGTTTCAATCGCGTGGTAATTTGGTATCATACTGAAACAGTCCATTAAACCTGGTTTCGATCAATACTTTAGAGGATAACACATGTTAAGTCTGAGTTGGGTCAAGGATTTGTCCTCATCAGGCTCATACTTTCGCATATACCTCTTACTTGATGGCCAGGTTCTGGGCTTTTTCTGGATTGGATCACGCAGTAATGTGGTACCACACTGAAACAGTCGACTAAGCCTGGTTTCGATCAAAATTTTAGAGGATAGTGCATGTTAGGTCTATGTTAGGTCTGTGATTTGCACTGATCAGGCTCATCCCTTCGCATATTTCTCATACTTGATGGCCAGATTCTGGGCTTTTTTTGGCTTGGATCACGTAGTAATGTGGTACCACACTGAAACAGTCGACTAAATCTGGTCTCGGTCAATATTTTAGAGGATAACGCATGTTAGGTCTGGATTAGGTCTGGGGTTTGCTCTCATCAGGCTTATACATTCACATTTTCCGCATACTTGTTGGCCAGATCCCGGGCTTTTTCTCGTTTCGATCACGTGGTAATGTGCTATCATACTGAGACAGTCCATTAAACTTGGTTTCGATCAATATTTTAGAGGATAACACAAGTTAAGTCTGAGTTGGGACTAGGATTTGCCCTCATCAGGCACATACTTTCGCATATATCTCTTACTTGATGGCCAGATTCTGGGCTTTTGCTGGATTGGATCGCGTAGTAATGTGGTACCACACTGAAACAGTAGACTAAGCCTGGTCACGATCAATGTTTTAGTGGATGACGCATGTTAGGTCTAGATTAGGTATGGGATTTGCCCTCATCAGTCTCATACTTTCGCATTCTTTACATACTTCTTGAACAGATCCTGGGTTTTTTCTGGTATGGATCACATAGTAGTGTGGTACCACACTGAAACAGTCAAATTAAACCTGGTCTCGATCAATATTTTAGAGGATAACACATGTTAGGTCTAGGTTACGTCTGGGATTGCACTCATCAGGCTCATACTTTCGCATATGTCTCATACTTGATGGCCAGATCCTGGGCTTTTTCTGGTATGGACCACGTAGTAATATGGTACCACACTGAAACAGTCGACTAAACTTGGTTTCGATCAATATTTTAGAGGATAACGCATCTTAAGTCTGAGTTGGGTCTGGGATTTGCTCTCATCAGGCTCATAATTTCGCATATATCTCTTACTTGATGGCCAGATTCTAGGCTTTTTCTGGATTGGATCACGTAGTAATGTGGTACCACACTGAAACAGTCGACTATGCCTGGTCACGATCAATATTTTAGTGGATAACGCATGTTAGGTCTGGATTACGTCTGGGATTTTCCCTCATCAGGGTCATACTTTCGCATATTTCTCATACTTGTTGGCCAGATTCTGGTCTTTTTCAGGATTGGATCACGGAGTAATGTGGTACCACACTGAAACAGTCGACTAAGCCTGGTTTCGATCAAAATTTTAGAGGATAGTGCATGTTAGGTCTATGTTAGGTCTATGATTTGCACTCATCAGGCTCATACCTTCGCATATTTCTCATACTTGATGGCCAGATTCTGGGCTTTTTTTGGCTTGGATCACGTAGTAATGTGGTACCACACTGAAACAGTCGACTAAACCTGGTCTCGATCAATATTTTAGAGAATAACGCATGTTAGGTCTAGGTTAGGGTTGGGATTTGCACTCATCAGGCTCATACATTCGCATATTTCTCATTCATGATGGCCAGATTCGGGGCTTTTTTCGGTTTGGATCACGTAGTAATGTGGTACCACACTGAAACTGTCCAATAAACCTGGTTTCGATCAATATTTTAGAGGATAACGCATGCCAGGTCTATGTTAGGTCTGGGATTTGCTCTCATCAGGCTCATACATTCACACTTTCCGCATACTTGTTGGCCAGATCACGGGCTTTTTCAGATTTGGATCACGTGGTTATGTGGTATCACACTGAAAGAGTCGACTAAACCTGGTCTCGATCAATATTTTAGAGGATAACGCATGTTAGGTCTGGATTACGTCTGGGATTTTCCCTCATCAGGGTCATACTTTCGCATATTTCTCATACTTGTTGGCCAGATTCTGGTCTTTTTTTGGTTTGGATCACGTAGTAATGTGGTACCACACTGGAACAGTCCATTAAACCTGGTTTCGATCAAAATTTTAGAGGATAACGCATGTTAGGTCTAGGTTAGGTCTGGGATTTGCTCTCATCAGGCTCATACTTTTGCATATTTCTCGTACATGTTGGCCAGATCCTGCGCGTTTTCTGGTTTGGATCACGTAGTAACGTGGTACCACACTGAAACTGTCGACTAAACCTGGTCACGATCAATACGTTAGAGGATAACGCATGTTAGGTCTAGGTTAGGTCTGGGATTTGCTCTCACCATGCACATACTCTCGCATATTTCTCATTCTTGTCGGCCAGATCCTGGGCTTTCACTGGTTTGGATCACGTAGTAATGTGGTACCACACTGAAACAGTCGACTAAACCTGGTCTCGGTCAATATTTTAGAGGATAAAGCATGTTATGTCAAGGTTATTTCTGGGATGTGCACTTATCAGGCTCATGCTTTCGCATATTTCTCATACTTGATGGCCAGATTCTGGGCTTTTTCTGGTATGGACCACGTAGTAATATGGTACCACACTGAAACAGTCCATTAAACCTGGTTTCGATCAATATTTTAGGGGATAACGCATGTTAGGTCTATGTAAGGTCCGGGATTTGCTCTCATCAGGCTTATACATTCACATTTTCCGCATACTTGTTGGCCAGATCCCGGGCTTTTTCTCGTTTCGATCACGTGGTAATGTGCTATCATACTGAGACAGTCCATTAAACCTGGTTTCGATCAATATTTTAGAGGATAACACATGTTGAGTCTCAGTTGGGTCTAGGATTTGCCCTCATCAGGCTCATACTTTCGCATATATCTCTTACTTGATGGCCAGATTCTAGGCTTTTTCTGGATTGGATCACGTAGTAATGTGGTACCACACTGAAACAGTCGACTATGCCTGGTCACGATCAATGTTTTAGTGGATAACGCATGTTAGGTCTGGATAAGGTATGGGATTTTCCCTCATCAGGGTCATACTTTCGCATATTTCTCATACTTGATTGCCAGATTCCGGGCTTTTTTTGGTTAGGATCACGTAGTAATGAGGTACCACACTGAAACAGTCCATTAAACCTGGTCTTGATCGATATTTTGAGGATAACGCATGTTAGGTCTAGGTTAGGTCTGGGATTTGCTCTCATCAGGCTCACACTTTTGCATATTTCTCGTACTTGTTGGTCAGATCCTGCGCTTTTTCTGGTTTGGATCACGTAGTAATGTGGTACCACACTGAAACAGTCGGCTAAACCTGGTCACGATCAATACGTTAGAGGATAACGCATGTTAGGTCTAGGTTAGGTCTGGGATTTGCTCTCATCATGCACATACTTTCGCATATTTCTCATTCTTGTTGGCCAGATCCTGGGCTTTCACTGGTTTGGATCACGTAGTTATGTGGTACCACATTGAAACAGTCAAATTAAACCTGGCCTCGATCAATATTTTAGAGCATAACACATGTTAGGTCTAGGTTAGGTCTGGGATTGCACTCATCAGGCTCATACTTTCGCATTCTTCCCAAACTTGTTAAACAGAACCCGGGTTTTTTTCTGGTTTGGATCACGTAGCAATGTGGTACCAAACTGAGACAGTCCATTAAACCTGGTTTCGATCAATATTTTAGAGGATAACGCATGTTGGGTCCATGTTAGGTCCGGGATTTGCTCTCATGAGGTTCATACTTTCGCATATTTCTCATACTTGATGGCCAGATTCTGGGCTTTTTTTGGCTTGGATCACGTAGTAATGTGGTACCACACTGAAACAGTCGACTAAACCTGGTCTCGATCAATATTTTTGAGGATAATGCATGTTAGGTCTAGGTTAGGTCTGGGATTTGCACCCATCAGGCACAAACTTTCGCTTATTTCTCATACTTGATGGCCAGATCCTGGGCTTTTTCTGGTATGGACCACGTAGTAATGTGGTACCTCACTGAAACTGTCGACTAAACCTGGTCTCGATCACTATTTTAGAGGATAATGCATGTTAGGTCTATGTTAGGTCTGTGATTTGGACTCATCAGGCTCATACTTTCGCATGTTTCTCATACTTGTTGGCCAGATTCTGGTCTTTTTTTGGTTTGGATCACGTAGTAATGTGGTACCACACTGAAACAGTCCATTGAACCTGGTTTCGATCAAAATTTTAGAGGATAACGCATGTTAGGTCTAGGTTAGGTCTGGGATTTGCTCTCATCAGGCTCATACTTTTGCATATTTCTCGTACCTGTTGCCCAGATCCTGCGCTTTTTCTGGTTTGGATCACGTAGTAATGTGGTACCACACTGATACAGTCGACTAAACCTGGTCTCGGTCAATATTTTAGAGGATAACGCATGTTAGGTCTGGATTAGGTCTGGGATTTTCCCTCATCAGTGTCATACTTTCGCATATTTCTCATACTTGTTGGCCAGATCCTGGGCTTTCACTGGTTTGGATCACGTAGTAATGTGGTACCACACTGAAACAGTCGACTAAACCTGGTCTCGGTCAATATTTTAGAGGATAAAGCATGTTAGGTCAAGGTTATTTCTGGGATCTGCACTTATCAGGCTCATACTTTCGCATATTTCTCATACTTGATGGCCAGATCCTGGGCTTTTTCTGGTATGGACCACGTAGTAATATGGTACCACACTGAAACAGTCGACTAAACCTGGTTTCAATCAATATTTTAGAGGATAACGCATGTTAAGTCTGAGTTGGGTCTGGGATTTGCTCTCATCAGGCTCATACTTTTGCATATTTCTCGTACTTGTTGGCCAGATCCTGCGCTTTTTCTGGTTTGGATCACGTAGTAATGTGGTACCACACTGAAACAGTCGACTAAACCTGGTCATGATCAATATTTTTGAGGATAATGCATGTTAGGTCTAGGTTAGGTCTGGGATTTGCGCTCATCAGGCTCATACTTTCGCATATTTCTCATACTTGATGGCCAGATCCTGGGCTTTTTCTGGTATGGACCACGTAGTAATGTGGTACCACACTGAAACAGTCGACTAAACCTGGTCCCGATCAATATTTTAGAGCATAACGCATGTTAGGTCTGGATTCGGTCTGGGATTTGCCCTCATCAGGCTCATACTTTCGCATATTTCTCATACATGATTGCCAGATTCTGGCCATTTTTTGGTTTGGATCACGTAGTAATGAGGTACCACACTGAAACAGTACATTAAACCTGGTTTCGATCAATAGCTTAGAGGATAACGCATGTTAGGTCTATGTTAGGTCTGCGATTTGCTCTCATCAGGCTTATACATTCACATTTTCGGCACACTTGTTGGCCAGATCCCGGGCTTTTTCTCGTTTCGATCACGCAGTAATGTGGTACCACACTGAAACAGTCGACTAAGCCTGGTTTCGATCAAAATTTTAGAGGATAGTGCATGTTAGGTCTATGTTAGGTCTGTGATTTGCGCTCATCAGGCTCATACCTTCGCATATTTCTCATACTTGATGGCCAGATTCTGGGCTTTTTTTGGATTGGATCACGTAGTAATGAGGTACCACACTGAAACTGTCGACTAAACCTGGTCTCGATCAATATTTTAGAGGATAACGCATGTTAGGTCTAGGTTAGGGTTGGGATTTGCAGTCGTCAGGCTCATACATTCGCATATTTCTCATTCATGATGGCCAGATTCAGGGCTTTTTTCGGTTTGGATCACGTAGTAATGTGGTACCACACTGAAACTGTCCAATAAACCTGGTTTCGACCAATATTTTAGAGGATAACGCATGTCAGGTCTATGTTAGGTCTGGGATTTGCTCTCATCAGGCTTATACATTCACATTTTCCGCATACTTGTTGGCCAGATCCCGGGCTTTTTCAGGTTTGGATCACGTGGTTATGTGGTATCACACTGAAACAGTCGACTAAACCTGGTCTCGATCAATATTTTAGAGGATAACGCATGTTAGGTCTATGTTAGGTCTAGGATTTGCCCTCATCAGGCTCATACTTTCGCATATATCTCTTACTTGATGGCCAGATTCAGGGCTTTTTCTGGATTGGATCACGTAGTAATGTGGTACCACACTGAAACAGTCGACTAAGCCTGGTCACGATCAATATTTTAGTGGATGACGCATGTTAGGTCTGGATAAGGTATGGGATTTGCCCTCATCAGTCTCATACTTTCGCATTCTTCACATACTTCTTGAACAGATCCTGGGTTTTTTCTGGTATGGATCACATAGTAGTGTGGTACCACACTGAAACAGTCAAATTAAACCTGGTCTCGATCAATATTTTAGAGGATAACACATGTTATGTCTAGGTTAGGTCTGGGATTGCACCCATCAGGCTCATACTTTCGCATATTTCTCATACTTGATGGCCAGATCCTGGGCTTTTTCTGGTATGGACCACATAGTAATATGGTACCACACTGAAACAGTCGACTAAACCTGGTTTCGATCAATATTTTAGAGGATAACGCATGTTAAGTCTGAGTTGGGTCTAGGAATTGCCCTCATCAGGCTCATACTTTCGCATATATCTCTTACTTGATAGCCAGATTCTGGGCTTTTTTTGGTTTGGATCACGTAGTAATGAGGTACCACACTGAAACAGTACATTAAACCTGGTTTCGATCAATATTTTAGAGGATAACGCATGTTAGGTCTATGTTAGGTCTGCGATTTGCTCCCATCAGGCTTATACATTCACATTTTCCGCACACTTGTTGGCCAGATCCCGGGCTTTTTCTCGTTTCGATCACGTGGTAATTTGGTATCATACTGAAACAGTCCATTAAACCAGGTTTCGATCAATATTTTAGAGGATAACGCATGTCAGGTCTATGTTAGGTCTTGGATTTGCTCTCATCAGGCTCATACATTCACACTTTCCGCATACTTGTTGGCCAGATCCCGGGCTTTTTCAGGTTTGGACCACGTGGTTATGTGGTATCACACTGAAACAGTCCATTAAACCTGGTTTCGATCAAAATTTTGGAGGATAGCGCATGTTAGGTCTAGGTTAGGCCTGGGATTTGCTCTCATCAGGCTCATACTTTTGCATATTTCTCGTACTTGTTGGCCAGATCCTGCGCTCTTTCTGGTTTGGATCACGTAGTAATGTGGTACCACACTGAAACAGTCGACTAAACCTGGTCACGATCAATACGTTAGAGGATAACGCATGTTAGGTCTAGGATAGGTCTGGGATTAGCTGTCATCATGCACATACTTTCGCATATTTCTCATTCTTGTTGGCCAGATCCTGGGCTTTCACTGGTTTGCATCACGTAGTAATGTGGTACCACACTGAAACAGTCGACTAAACCTGGTCTCGGTCAATATTTTAGAGGATAACGCATGTTAGGTCAAGGTTATTTCTGGGATGTGCACTTATCAGGCTCATACTTTCGCATATTTCTCATACTTGATGGCCAGATTCTGGGCTTTTTCTGGTATGGACCACGTAGTAATGTGGTACCACACTGAAACAGTCGACTAAACCTGGTCTCGATCAATATTTTAGAGGATAACGCATGTCAGGTCTATGTTAGGTCTGGGATTAGCTCTCATCAGGCTTATACATTCACATTTTCCGCATACTTGTTGGCCAGATCCCGGGCTTTTTCTCGTTTCGATCACGTAGTAATGAGGTACCACACTGAAACAGTCCATTAAACCTGGTTTCGATCAAAATTTTAGAGGATAATGCATGTTAGGTCTGTGTTAGTTCTGTGATTTGCACTCATCAGGCCCATACCTTCGCATATTTCTCATACTTGACGGCCAGATTCTGGGCTTTTTTTGGCTTGGATCACGTAGTAATGTGGTACCACACTGAAACAGTCGACTAAACCTGGTCTCGATCAATATTTTAGAGGATAACGCATGTTAGGTCTAGGTTAGGGTTGGGTTTTGCAGTCATCAGGCTCATACATTCGTATATTTCTCATTCATGATGGCCAGATTCTGGGCTTTTTCGGTTTGGATCACGTAGTAATGTGGTACCACACCGAAACAGTCCAATAAACCTGGTTTCGATCAATACTTTAGAGGATAACGCATGACAGGCCTATGTTAGGTCTGGGATTTGCTCTCATCAGGCTCATACATTCACACTTTCCGCATACTTGTTGGCCAGATCCCGGGCTTTTTCAGGTTTGGATCACGTGGTTATGTGGTATCACACTGAAACAGTCGACTAAACCTGGTCTGGATCAATATTTTAGAGGATAACGCATGTTAGGTCTGAATTAGGTCTGGGATTTTCCCTCATCAGGCTTATACATTCACATTTTCCGCATACTTGTTGGCCAGATCCCGGGCTTTTTCTCGTTTCGATCACGTAGTAATGAGGTACCACACTGAAGCAGTCCATTAAACCTGGTTTCGATCATAATTTTAGGATAACACATGTTAGGTCTGGATTAGGTCTGGGATTTTCCCTCATCAGGCTCATACATTCGCATATATCTCTTACTTGATGGCCAGATTCTGGGCTTTTTCTGGATTGGATCACGTAGTAATGTGGTACCACACTGAAACAGTCCAATAAACCTGGTTTCGATCAATATTTTAGAGGATAATGCATGTTAGATCTATGTTAGGTCTGTGATTTGCACTCATCAGGCTCATACCTTCGCATATTTCTCATACTTGATGGCCAGATTCTGGGCTTTTTTTGGTTTGGATCACGTAGTAATGAGGTACCACACTGAAACAGTCCATTAAACCTGGTTTCGATCAAAATTTTCGAGGATAACGCATGTTAGGTCTGGATTAGGTCTGGGATTTTCCCTCATCAGGCTCATACTTTCGCATATATCTCTTACTTGATGGCCAGATTCTGGGCTTTTTTTGGATCGGATCAGGTGGTTATGTGGTATCACACTGAAACAGTCGACTAAACCTGGTCTCGATCAATATTTTAGAGGATAACGCATGTTTGGTCTGGATTAGGTCTGGGATTTTCCCTCATCAGGCTCATACTTTCGCATATTTCTCATACTTGATGGCCAGATCCTGGGCTTTATCGGGTATGGACCACGTAGTAATGTGGTACCCCACTGAAACAGTCGACTAAACCTGGTCTCGATCAATATTTTAGAGCATAACGCTTGTTAGGTCTGGATTAGGTCTGGGATTTTCCCTCATCAGGCTTATACATTCACATTTTCCGCATACTTATTGGCCAGATCCCGGGCTTTTTCTCGTTTCGATCACGTGGTAATGTGGTATCATACTGAAACAGTCCATTATACCTGGTCTCGATCAATATTTTAGAGCATAACGAATGTTAGGTCTGGATTAGGTCTGGGATTTGCTCTCATCAGGCTCATACTTTTGCATATTTCTCGTACTTGTTGGCCAGATCCTGCGCTCTTTCTGGTTTGGATCACGTAGTAATGTGGTACCACACTGAAACAGTCCATTAAACCTGGTTTCGATTAAAATTTTAGAGGATAACGCATGTTAGGTCTAGGTTAGGTCTGGGATTTGCTCTCATCAGGCTCATACTTTTGCATATTTCTCGTACTTGTTGGCCAGATCCTGCGCTCTTTCTGGTTTGGATCACGTAGTAATGTGGTACCACACTGAAACAGTCGACTAAACCTGGTCACGATCAATACATTAGAGGATAACGCATGTTAGGTCTAGGATAGGTCTGGGATTAGCTCTCATCATGCACATACTTTCGCATATTTCTCATTCTTGTTGGCCAGATCCTGGGCTTTCACTGGTTTGGATCACGTAGTAATGTGGTACCACACTGAAACAGTCGACTAAACCTGGTCTCGGTCAATATTTTAGAGGATAAAGCATGTTAGGTCAAGGTTATTTCTGGGATGTGCACTTATCAGGCTCATACTTTCGCATATATCTCTTACTTGATGGCCAGATTCTGGGCTTTTTCTGGATTGGATCACGTAGTAATGTGGTACCACACCGAAACAGTCGACTATGCCTGGTCACGATCAATATTTTAGTGGATAATGCATGTTAGGTCTGGATTAGGTATGGGATTTGGCCTCATGAGTCTCATACTTTCGCATTCTTCACATACTTCTTGAACAGATCCTGGGTTTTTTCTGGTATGGATCACATAGTAGTGTGGTACCACACAGAAACAGTCGATTAAAACTTGTTTCGATCGATATTTTAGAGGATAACGCATGTTAGGTCTAGGTTAGGTCTGGGATTTGCTCTCATCAGGCTCATACTTTTGCATATTTCTCGTACTTGTTGGCCAGATCCTGCGCTCTTTCTGGTTTGGATCACGTAGTAATGTGGTACCACACTGAAACAGTCGACTAAACCTGGTCACGATCAATACATTAGAGGATAACGCATGTTAGGTCTAGGATAGGTCTGGGATTAGCTCTCATCATGCACATACTTTCGCATATTTCTCATTCTTGTTGGCCAGATCCTGGGCTTTCACTGGTTTGGATCACGTAGTAATGTGGTACCACACTGAAACAGTCGACTAAACCTGGTCACGATCAATATTTTAGAGGATAGCGCATGTTAGGTCTAGGTTAGGTCTGGGATTTGCACTCATCAGGCTCATACTTTCGCATATTTCTCATACTTGATGGCCAGATTCTGGGCTTTTTCTGGTTTGGATCACGTAGGAATGTGGTACCACACTGAAACAGTCGACTAAACTTGGTCACGATCAATATTTTTGAGAATAATGCATGTTAGGTCTAGGTTAGTTCTGGGATTTGCACTCATCAGGCTCATACTTTCGCATATTTCTCATACTTGATGGCCAGATCCTGGGCTTTTTCTGGTATGGACCACGTAGTGAAGTGGTACCTCACTGCAATAGTCGACTAAACCTGGTCTCGATCAATATTTTAGAGCATAACCCATGTTAGGTCTAGGTTAGGGTTGGGATTTGCAGTCATCAGGCTCATACATTCGCATATTTCTCATTCATGATGGCCAGATTCTGGGCTTTTTTCGGTTTGGATGACGTAGTAATGTGGTACCACACTGAAACAGTCCAATAAACCTGGTTTCGATCAATATTTTAGAGGATAACGCATGTCAGGTCTATGTTAGGTCTGGGATTTGCTCTCATCAGGCTCATACATTCACACTTTCCGCATACTTGTTGGCCAGATCCCGGGCTTTTTCAGGTTTGGATCAGGTGGTTATGTGGTATCACACTGAAACAGTCGACAAAACCTGGTCTCGATCAATATTTTAGAGGATAACGCATGTTAGGTCTGGATTAGGTCTGGGATTTTCCCTCATCAGGCTTATACATTCTCATTTTCCGCATACTTGTTGGCCAGATCCCGGGCTTTTTCTCGTTTCGATCACGTGGTAATGTGGTATCATACTGAAACAGTCCATTAAACCTGGTTTCGATCAATATTTTAGAGGATAACACAAGCTAAGTCTGAGTAGGGTCTAGGATTTGCCCTCATCAGGCTCATACTTTCGCATATATCTCTTACTTAATGGCCAGTTTCTGGGCTTTTTCTCGATTGGATCACGTAGTAATGTGGTACCACACTGAAACAGTCGACTAAGCCTGGTCACGATCAATATTTTAGTGGATGACGCATGTTAGGTCTGGATTAGGTATGGGATTTGCCCTCATCAGTCTCATACTTTCGCATTCTTCAGATACTTCTTGAACAGATCCTGGGTTTTTTTTGGTTTGGGTCACGTAGTAATGAGGTACCACACTGAAACAGTCCATTAAACCTGATTTCGATCAAAATTTTAGAGGATAACGCATGTTAGGTCTGGATTAGGTCTGGGATTTTCCCTCATCAGGCTCATACTTTCGCATATATCTCTTACTTGATGGCCAGATTCTGGGCTTTTTCTGGATTGGATCACGTAGTAATTTGGTACCACACTGAAACAGTCCAATAAACCTGGTTTCGATTAATATTTTAGAGGATAACGCATGTAAGGTCTATGTTAGGTCTGGGATTTACTTTCATCAGGCTCATACATTCACACTTTCCGCATACTTGTTGGCCAGATCCCGGGCTTTTTCAGGTTTGGATCACGTGGTTATGTGGTATCACACTGAAACAGTCGACTAAACCTGGTCTCGATCAATATTTTAGAGGATAACGCATGTTAGGTCTTGGTCAGGTCTGGGATTTTCCCTCTTCAGGCTCATACTTTCGCATATTTCTCATACTTGATGCCCAGATCCTGGGCTTTTTCTGGTATGGACCACGTAGCAATGTGGTACCTCACTGAAACAGTCGACTAAACCTGGTCTCGATCAATATTTTAGAGCATAACGCATGTTAGGTCTGGATTAGGTCTGGGATTTTCCCTCATCAGGCTTATACATTCACATTTTCCGCATACTTATTGGCCAGATCCCGGGCTTTTTCTCGTTTCGATCACGTGGTAATGTGGTATCATACTGAAACAGTCCATTAAACCTGGTTTCGATCAATATTTTAGAGGATAACACATGTTAAGTCTGAGTTGGGTCTAGGATTTGCCCTCATCAGGCTCATACTTTCGCATATATCTCTTACTTGATGGCCAGATTCTGGGCTTTTTCTGGATTGGATCACGCAGTAAAGTGGTACCACACTGAAACAGTCGACTAAGCCTGGATTCGATCAAAATTTTAGAGGATAATGCATGTTAGGTCTATGTTAGGTCTGTGATTTGCACTCATCAGGCTCATACCTTCGCATATTTCTCATACTTGATAGCCAGATTCTGGGCTTTTTTTGGCTTGGATCACGTAGTAATGTGGTACCACACTGAAACAGTCGACTAAACCTGGTCTCGATAAATATTTTCGAGGATAACGCATGTTAGGTCTAGGTTAGTGTTGGGATTTGCTCTCATCAGGCTCATACTTTCGCACATTTCTCATTCTCGTTAGCCAGATCCTGGGCTTTCACTGGTTTGGATCAGGTAGTTATGTGGTACCACACTGAAACAGTCAAATTAAACCTGGTCTCGATCAATATTTTAGAGGATAACACATGTTAGGTCTAGCTTAGGTGTGGGATTGCACTCATCAGGCTCATACTTTCGCATATTTCTCATACTTGATGGCCAGATTCAGGGCTTTTTCTGGTTTGGATCACGTGGTAATGTGGTAACACACTGAAACAGTCAATTAAACCTAGTCTGGGTCAACATTTCAAAGGATTACTCATGTTAGGTCTATGTTAGGTTTGGGATTTGCTCTCATCAGGGTCATACTTTCGCATATTTCTCATACTTGTTGGCCAGATTCTGGTCTTTTTTTGGTTTGGATCACGTAGTAATGTGGTACCACACTGAAGCAGTCCATTAAACCTGGTTTCGATCAAAATTTTAGAGGATAATGCATGTTAGGTCTGTGTTAGGTCTGGGATTTGACTTCATCAGGGTCATATTTGCGCAGTTTTAACATACATGTTGACCTGATCGAGGGGTTCTTTCTGGTTTGGATCACGTAGAAATGTGGTACCACACTGAAACAGTCAATTAAACCTGGTTTCGATGAATATTTTGGAGGATAACGCATGTTAGGTCTAGGTTAGACCTTGGATTTGCACTCATCAGGGTCATACTTTCGCATTCTTCACATACTTGTTGAACAGAACCCGGGTTTTTTCTGGTTTGGATCATGTAGTAATGTGGTACCACACAAAAACAGTCGACTGAGCCTGGTCACGATCAATATGTTAGAGGATAATGCATGTTAGGTCTGGATTAGGTCTGGGATTTGCCCTCATCAGGCTCATACTTTTGCATTTTCCGCATACTTGTTGGCCAGATACCGGGTTTTTTCTGGTTTGGATCACGTGGTAATGTGGTATCACACAGAAACAGCCCATTAAACCTGGTTTCGATCAATATTTTAGAGGGTAACACATGTTATGCCTGAGTTGGATGTAGGATTTGCCACCATCAGGCTCATACTTTCGCATATATCTGTTACTTGATGGCCAGATTCTGGGCTCTTTCTGGATTGGATCACGTAGTAATGTGGTACTACACTGAAACAGCCGATTACCCCTGGTTTCGACCGATATTTTAGAGGATAACGCATGTTAGGTCTAGGTTAGGTCTGGGATTTGCACTCATAAGACTCATACTTTCGCATATTTCTCATACTTGATGGCCAGATTCTGGGCCTTTTTTTATTTCGATCACGTAGTAATGCGGTACCACGCTGAAACAGACCATTACACCTGGTTTCGATCAATATTTTAGAGGATACCTCATGTTAGGTCTATGTTAGGTCCGGGATTTGCCCTCATCAGGCTCACACTTTCGCATTCTTCAGATACCTGTTGAACAGATCCTGGGTTTTTTCTGGTTTGGATCACGTGGTAATGTGGTACCACACTGAAACAGTCAATTAAACCTAGTCTGGGTCAACATTTCAAAGGATAACTCATGTTAGGTCTAGGTTAGGTCTGGGATTTGCTCCCATCAGGCTCATACTTTCGCATATTTCTCATACTTGATGGCCAGATCCTGGCCTTTTTCTGGTTTGGATCACGTACTAATGTGGTACCACACTGAAACAGTCGACTAAACCTGGTCTCGGTCAATATTTTAGAGCATAACGCATGTTAGGTCTGGATTAGGTCTGGGATTTTCCCTCATCAGGCTTATACATTCTCATTTTCCGCATACTTGTTGGCCAGATCCCGGGCTTTTTCTCGTTTCGATCACGTGGTAATGTGGTATCATACTGAAACAGTCCATTAAACCTGGTTTCGATCAATATTTTAGAGGATAACACATGTTAAGTCTGAGTTGGGACTAGGATTTGCCCTCATCAGGCTCATACTTTCGCCTATATCTCTTACTTGATGGCCAGATTCTGGGCTTTTTCTGGATTGGATCACGCTGTAATGTGGTACCACACTGAAACAGTCGACTAAGCCTGGTTTCGATCAAAATTTTAGAGGATAATGCATGTTAGGTCTATGTTAGGTCTGTGATTTGCACTCATCAGGCTCATACCTTCGCATATTTCTCATACTTGATGGCCAGATTCTGGGCTTTTTTTGGCTTGGATCACGTAGTAATGTGGTACCACACTGAAACGGTCGACTAAACCTGGTCTCGATCAATATTTTAGAGGATAACGCATGTTAGGTCTGGATTAGGTCTCGGATTTTCCCTCATCAGGGTCATACTTTCGCATATTTACCCTCATCAGGGTTATACTTTCTCATACTTGTTGGCCAGATTCTGGTCTTTTTTTGGTTTGGATCACGTAGTAATGTGGTACCACACTGAAACAGTCCACTAAACCTGGTTTCGAACAATATTTTAGAGGATAACACAAGCTAAGTCTGAGTAGGGTCTAGGATTTGCCCTCATCAGGCTCATACTTTCGCATATATCTCTTACTTGATGGCCAGATTCTGGGCTTTTTCTCGATTGGATCACGTAGTAATGTGGTACCACACTGAAACAGTCGACTAAGCCTGGTCACGATCAATATTTTAGTGGATGACGCATGTTAGGTCTGGATTATGTATGGGATTTGCCCTCATCAGTCTCATACTTTCGCATTCTTCACATACTTCTTGAACAGATCCTGGGTTTTTTTTGGTTTGGGTCACGTAGTAATGAGGTACCACACTGAAACAGTCCATTAAACCTGGTTTCGATCAAAATTTTAGAGGATAACGCATGTTAGGTCTGGATTAGGTCTGGGATTTTCCCTCATCAGGCTCATACTTTCGCATATATCTCTTACTTGATGGCCAGATTCTGGGCTTTTTCTGGATTGGATCACGTAGTAATGTGGTACCATACTGAAACAGTCCAATAAACCTGGTTTCGATCAATATTTTAGAGGATAACGCATGTCAGGTCTATGTTAGGTCCGGGATTTGCCCTCATCAGGCTCACACTTTCGCATTCTTCAGATACCTGTTGAACAGATCCTGGGTTTTTTTCAGGTTTGGATCACGTGGTTATGTGGTATCACACTGAAACAGTCGACTAAACCTGGTCTCGATCAATATTTTGAGGATAACGCATGTTAGGTCTGGATCAGGTCTGGGATTTTCCCTCTTCAGGCTCATACTTTCGCATATTTCTCATACTTGATGCCCAGATCCTGGGCTTTTCTGGTATGGACCACGGAGCAATGTGGTACCTCACTGAAACGGTCGACTAAACCTGGTCTCGATCAATATTTTAGAGCATAACGCATGTTAGGTCTGGATTAGGTCTGGGATTTTCCCTCATCAGGCTTATACATTCACATTTTCCGCATACTTATTGGCCAGATCCCGGGCTTTTTCTCGTTTCGATCACGTGGTAATGTGGTATCATACTGTGTTAGGGGGAGGAGGTTTGAAAATACCTCGCCTAACGGGGGTCCGGATCTCGAGGGAAAGAACAGACGGAAAATAAGCGGTACAATTATAATTTTATTTTCGCTTGATCGCCTGATGCGACTAAGCCGTTTATTTCGTTAAATTTGACTCTGAAATACAGACGATAGAAGAAATTGGGAAAAAAACTCAGACGTCTGGCTGACGTCTAGAAAAACCCTCGCGTCGATCGGTCTGATGGCTCGCGTCGCGCTGTTATGGAATAGAAAGAGAGAGACGAATTTAGGCGTTAAATACCTGACAACGTTAGTCACGTTGTGTGTCTTACTCTTTTCTGCACGCTCCTGGTTTGTGCTTGTCGCACTCAGGAGCGGGAATCTCAGCCGCCGCGATACGCAGCTAAGCGAGTGGACTGTATATGTGAGCGTTCCCTTTAAATCGGGAATCGCTCTGTTATTGTTACGAGATCGGGGTTTGTATCCAGCTTCCTCCGCAGCCTTAAGAGAGCGGAGAGTTTTCTCCGGTCTCGGGTAATTAAGAGGCGGCCGAATTTAAAAACGTCCCGTTATCTAGTGAGATTTAATCTCATTACTTTGACGACTGCAACTCTTGATTGTCGCAGGAGAGGGTGAATAGAGGGAGGTTGTAAGGCTCCAACCGTCACCCAGTCCTCGGTCCCTTACCGTCTTCGTATGTGCGTACGGAACACAGTGTGGTGCAGTCTTTCAACGGCGTATTTGACGACTTACGTTGAGACTATCACACCACGGCGCTTTGTGAGTCGCGTTCTACGCACAGTAGCCGTACAGGACTGGCGGTCAGTGAACAGCGCTCTAGCAGGTCGCCGGAAGCTGGGCTTGGAATAACTCGTCCCAAGCTCCGACTGGAAGACGGCAAGTCCACTCAGGGTATACACGCCACGAAGGCCCCTATAGGTGGGAGCAAGACCGTTCGAAAATCAAGGGAGGATCGAGTTTTAATCTCGATGCCTCTCGCACGACCGCTGTTTGCAGCAATACGTGGAAAATTCGGGAACTCGATGATATCAACGAGTTTCCCGCAGTCTTTTAACCGGGTCGTACTCACGACCGAATCGATTAACTAGCTGATTCGACAAACGGAATACACGTAGGTTACTGGTATGAATTTGCTTACGCAATCTAACCAGTAAAGCTACGGCTATACGTCGCTTGTCCGCTTAACGAAAGTTCGAATAACTCGAACTTTCGAATCTGCGATAGAATCAGCCGATGTGTCACAAAATGTTTCCTCAACGAAAGCTCGAATAACTCGAAGCGATTCGGAGATTTTGGGAATTCTGCGGAGCGTGATCGTTTACCGATGTGCTCAAGGCAGGATCCTGATTAAGAGTGACGGACGAGCACGAGCTGCCAAAAGTTACGCGTGAGAGGGGGAATCCTCCGACACGCGGCGCTGTCGCCGTGTCTTTCGTCCGTCTTTTTCTAACTTGTAAACGTACCTTTTCTCTGTACGCGTACGTTGAACTAATTGTTCGAACTCGTACGTTACTTGGTCGATCGCGTGACTTTCAGAAAAAACCCGAAAATTATGGTTTTTCTAGTCTATATTGTGTCGCGTAACGGACGCCGCGACCGAGAGTCCTCTGGTCGGTTACGTACCTCGAAATCAACACTGTTTAACGAATTTTATGTTATGTTCAAATACCTCGAATTAATGCGATATTTAAACATACTGAAACAGTCCATTAAACCTGGTTTCGATCAATATTTTAGAGGATAACACATGTTAAGTCTGTGTTGGGTCTAGGATTTGCCCTCATCAGGCTCATACTTTCGCATATATCTCTTACTTGATGGCCAGATTCCGGGCTTTTTTTGGCTTGGATCACGTAGTAATGTGGTACCACACTGAAACAGTCGACTAAACCTGGTCTCGATAAATATTTTCGAGGATAACGCATGTTAGGTCTAGGTTAGGGTTGGGATTTGCTCCCATCAGGCTCATACTTTCGCACATTTCTCATTCTCGTTAGCCACTGGTTTGGATCAGGTAGTTATGTGGTACCACACTGAAACAGTCAAATTAAACCTGGTCTCGATCAATATTTTAGAGGATAACACATGTTAGGTCTAGCTTAGGTGTGGGATTGCACTCATCAGGCTCATACTTTCGCATATTTCTCATACTTGATGGCCAGATTCAGGGCTTTTTCTGGTTTGGATCACGTGGTAATGTGGTACCACACTGAAACAGTCAATTAAACCTAGTCTGGGTCAACATTTCAAAGGATTACTCATGTTAGGTCTATGTTAGGTCTGGGATTTGCTCTCATCAGGGTCATACTTTCGCATATTTCTCATGCTTGTTGGCCAGATTCTGGTCTTTTTTTGGTTTGGATCACGTAGTAATGTGGTACCACACTGAAGCAGTCCATTAAACCTGGTTTCGATCAAAATTTTAGAGGATAATGCATGTTAGGTCTGTGTTAGGTCTGGGATTGGACTTCATCAGGGTCATATTTGCGCAGTTTTAACATACATGTTGACCTGATCGAGGGGTTCTTTCTGGTTTGGATCACGTAGAAATGTGGTACCACACTGAAACAGTCAATTAAACCTGGTTTCGATGAATATTTTGGAGGATAACGCATGTTAGGTCAAGGTTAGACCTTGGATTTGCACTCATCAGGGTCATACTTTCGCATTCTTCACATACTTGTTGAACAGAACCCGGGTTTCTTCTGGTTTGGATCACGTAGTAATGTGGTACCACACAAAAACCGTCGACTGAGCCTGGTCACGATCAATATTTTAGAGGATAATGCATGTTAGGTCTGGATTAGGTCTGGGATTTGCCCTCATCAGGCTCATACTTTCGCATTTTCCGCATACTTGTTGGCCAGATCCTGGCCTTTTTCTGGTTTGGATCACGTACTAATGTGGTACCACACTGAAACAGTCGACTAAACCTGGTCTCGGTCAATATTTTAGAGGATAACGCATGTTAGGTCTATGTTAGGTCTGGGATTTGCTCTGATCAGTCTCATACTTTCGCACATTTCTCATTCTCGTTGGCCAGATCCTGGGCTTTCACTGGTTTGGATCAAGTAGTTATTTGGTACCACACTGAAACAGTCAATTAAACCTAGCCTGGGTCAACATTTCAACGGATTACTCATATTAGGTCTATGTTAGGTCTGGGATTTGCTCTCATCAGGCTCATACTTTCGCATGTTTCTCATACTTGATGGCCAGATTCTGGGCACTTTCTCGATTGGATCACGTAGTAATGTGGTACCACACTGAAACAGCCGATTAAACCTGGTTTCGACCGATATTTTAGAGGATACCTCATGTTAGGTCTATGTTAGGTCCGGGATTTGCCCTCATCAGGCTCACACTTTCGCATTCTTCACATACCTGTTGAACAGATCCTGGGTTTTTTCTGGTTTGGATCACGTGGTAATGTGGTACCACACTGAAACAGTCAATTAAACCTAGGCTGGGTCAACATTTCAAAGGATAACTCATGTTAGGTCTAGGTTAGGTCTGGGATTTGCTCCCACCAGGCTCATACTTTCGCATATTTCTCATACTTGATGGCCAGATCCTGGCCTTTTTCTGGTTTGGATCACGTACTAATGTGGTACCACACTGAAACAGACCATTAAACCCGGACTCGATCAATATTTTAGTGGATAACGCAGGTTAGGTCTATGTTAGGTCCGGGATTTGCCCCCATCAGGCTCACACTTTCGCATTCTTCACATACTTCTTGAACAGATCCTGGGTTTTTTCTGGTATGGATCACATAGTAGTGTGGTACCACACAGAAACAGTCGATTAAAACTTGTTTCGATCGATATTTTAGAGGATAACGCATGTTAGGTTTGGATTAGGTCTGGGATTTTCCCTCATCAGGCTCATACTTTCGCATATTTCTCATACTTGTTGGCCAGATCCTGCCCTTTTTTTGCTTTGGATCACGTAGTAATGTGGTACCACACTGAAACAGTCGACTAAACCTGGTCTCGGTCAATATTTTAGTGCATAACGCATGTTAGGTCTAGGTTAGGGTTGGGATTTGCAGTCATCAGGCTCATACATTCGCATATTTGTCATTCATGATGGCCAGATTCTGGGCTTTTTTCGGTTTGGATGACGTAGTAATGTGGTGCCACACTGAAACAGTCCAATAAACCTGGTTTCGATCAATATTTTAGAGGATAACGCATGTCAGGTCTATGTTAGGTCTGGGATTTGCTCTCATCAGGCTCATACATTCACACTTTCCGCATACTTGTTGGCCAGATCCCGGGCTTTTTCAGGTTTGGATCACGTGGTTATGTGGTATCACACTGAAACAGTCGACAAAACCTGGTCTCGATCAATATTTTAGAGGATAACGCATGTTAGGTCTAGATTAGGTCTGGGATTTTCCCTCATCAGGCTTATACATTCTCATTTTCCGCATACTTGTTGGCCAGATCCCGGGCTTTTTCTCGTTTCGATCACGTGGTAATGTGGTATCATACTGAAACAGTCCATTAAACCTGGTTTCGATCAATATCTTAGAGGATAACACATGTTAAGTCTGAGTTGGGAGTAGGATTTGCCCTCATCAGGCTCATACTTTCGCATATATCTCTTACTTGATGGCCAGATTCTGGGCTTTTTCTGGATTGGATCACGCAGTAATGTGGTACCACACTGAAACTGTCGACTAAGCCTGGTTTCGATCAAAATTTTAGAGGATAATGCATGTTAGGTCTATGTTAGGTCTGTGATTTGCACTCATCAGGCTCATACCTTCGCATATTTCTCATACTTGATGGCCAGATTCTGGGCTTTTTTTGGCTTGGATCACGTAGTAATGTGGTACCACACTGAAACAGTCGACTAAACCTGGTCTCGATCAATATTTTAGAGGATAACGCATGTTAGGTCTAGGTTAGGGTTGGGATTTGGAGTCATCAGGCTCATACATTCGCATATTTCTCATTCATGATGGCCAGATTCTGGGCTTTTTTCGGTTTGGATCACGTAGTAATGTGGTACCACACTGAAACAGTCCAATAAACCTGGTTTCGATCAATATTTTAGAGGATAACGCATGTCAGGTCTATGTTAGGTCTGGGATTTGCTCTCATCAGGCTCATACATTCACACTTTCCGCATACTTGTTGGCCAGATCCCGGGCTTTTTCAGGTTTGGATCACGTGGTTATATGGTATCACACTGAAACAGTCGACTAAACCTGGTCTCGATCAATATTTTAGAGGATAACGCATGTTAGGTCTGGATTAGGTCTGGGATTTTCCCTCATCAGGGTCATACTTTCGCATATTTACCCTCATCAGGGTTATACTTTCTCATACTTGTTGGCCAGATTCTGGTCTTTTTTTGGTTTGGATCACGTAGTAATGTGGTACCACACTGAAACAGTCCACTAAACCTGGTTTCGATCAATATTTTAGAGGATAACACAAGCTAAGTCTGAGTAGGGTCTAGGATTTGCCCTCATCAGGCTCATACTTTCGCATATATCTCTTACTTGATGGCCAGATTCTGGGCTTTTTCTGGATTGGATCACGTAGTAATGTGGTACCACACTGAAACAGTCCAATAAACCTGGTTTCGATCAATATTTTAGAGGATAACGCATGTTAGGTCTGGATCAGGTCTGGGTTTTTCCCTCTTCAGGCTCATACTTTCGCATATTTCTCATACTTGATGCCCAGATCCTGGGCTTTTTCTGGTATGGACCACGTAGTAATGTGGTACCTCACTGAAACAGTCGACTAAACCTGGTCTCGATCAATATTTTAGAGCATAACGCATGGTATGTCTGGATTAGGTCTGGGATTTTCCCTCATCAGGCTTATACATGCACATTTTCCGCATACTTATTGGCCAGATCCCGGGCTTTTTCTCGTTTCGATCACGTGGTAATGTGGTATCATACTGAAGCAGTCCATTAAACCTGGTTTCGATCAAAATTTTAGAGGATAATGCATGTTAGGTCTGTGTTAGGTCTGGGATTTGACTTCATCAGGGTCACAGTTGCGCAGTTTTAACATACATGTTGACCTGATCGAGGGGTTCTTTCTGGTTTGGATCACGTAGAAATGTGGTACCACACTGAAACAGTCAATTAAACCTGGTTTCGATGAATATTTTGGAGGATAACGCATGTTAGGTCAAGGTTAGACCTTGGATTTGCACTCATCAGGGTCATACTTTCGCATTCTTCACATACTTGTTGAACAGAACCCGGGTTTCTTCTGGTTTGGATCACGTAGTAATGTGGTACCACACAAAAACAGTCGACTGAGCCTGGTCACGATCAATATTTTAGAGGATAATGCATGTTAGGTCTGGATTAGGTCTGGGATTTGCCCTCATCAGGCTCATACTTTCGCATTTTCCGCATACTTGTTGGCCAGATCCTGGCCTTTTTCTGGTTTGGATCACGTACTAATGTGGTACCACACTGAAACAGTCGACTAAACCTGGTCTCGGTCAATATTTTAGAGGATAACGCATGTTAGGTCTGGGTTAGGTCTGGGATTGGACTTCATCAGGGTCATATTTGCGCAGTTTTAACATACATGTTGACCTGATCGAGGGGTTCTTTCTGGTTTGGATCACGTAGAAATGTGGTACCACACTGAAACAGTCAATTAAACCTAGTCTGGGTCAACATTTCAAAGGATTACTCATGTTAGGTCTATGTTAGGTCTGGGATTTGCTCTCATCAGGGTCATACTTTCGCATATTTCTCATGCTTGTTGGCCAGATTCTGGACTTTTTTTGGTTTGGATCACGTAGTAATGTGGTACCACACTGAAGCAGCCCATTAAACCTGGTTTCGATCAAAATTTTAGAGGATAATGCATGTTAGGTCTGTGTTAGGTCTGGGATTGGACTTCATCAGGGTCATATTTGCGCAGTTTTAACATACATGTTGACCTGATCGAGGGGTTCTTTCTGGTTTGGATCTCGTAGAAATGTGGTACCACACTGAAACAGTCAATTAAACCTGGTTTCGATGAATATTTTGGAGGATAACGCATGTTAGGTCAAGGTTAGACCTTGGATTTGCACTCATCAGGGTCATACTTTCGCATTCTTCACATACTTGTTGAACAGAACCCGGGTTTCTTCTGGTTTGGATCACGTAGTAATGTGGTACCACACAAAAACCGTCGACTGAGCCTGGTCACGATCAATATTTTAGAGGATAATGCATGTTAGGTCTGGATTAGGTCTGGGATTTGCCCTCATCAGCCTCATACTTTCGCATTTTCCGCATACTTGTTGGCCAGATCCTGGCCTTTTTCTGGTTTGGATCACGTACTAATGTGGTACCACACTGAAACAGTCGACTAAACCTGGTCTCGGTCAATATTTTAGAGGATAACGCATGTTAGGTCTAGGTTAGGTCTGGGATTTGCTCTGATCAGTCTCATACTTTCGCACATTTCTCATTCTCGTTAGCCAGATCCTGGGCTTTCACTGGTTTGGATCAAGTAGTTATTTGGTACCACACTGAAACAGTCAATTAAACCTAGCCTGGGTCAACATTTCAACGGAATACTCATATTAGGTCTATGTTAGGTCTGGGATTTGCTCTCATCAGGCTCATACTTTCGCATGTTTCTCATACTTGATGGCCAGATCCTGGCCTTTTTCTGGTTTGGATCACGTACTAATGTGGTACCACACTGAAACAGACCATTAAACCCGGACTCGATCAATATTTTAGAGGATAATGCAGGTTAGGTCTATGTTAGGTCCGGGATTTGCCCCCATCAGGCTCACACTTTCGCATTCTTCACATACTTCTTGAACAGATCCTGGGTTTTTTCTGGTATGGATCACATAGTAGTGTGGTACCACACAGAAACAGTCGATTAAAACTTGTTTCGATCGATATTTTAGAGGATAACGCATGTTAGGTTTGGATTAGGTCTGGGATTTTCCCTCATCAGGCTCATACTTTCGCATATTTCTCATACTTGTTGGCCAGATCCTGCGCTTTTTCTGGTTTGGATCACGTAGTAATGTGGTACCACACTGAAACAGTCGACTAAACCTGGTCACGATCAATATTTTAGAGGATAACGCATGTTAGGTCTAGGTTAGGTCTGGGATTTGCACTCATCAGGCTCATACTTTCGCATATTTCTCATACTTGATGGCCAGATTCTGGGCTTTTTCTGGTTTGGATCACGTAGGAATGTGGTACCACACTGAAACAGTCGACTAGACCTGGTCACGATCAATATTTTTGAGGATAATGCATGTTAGGTCTAGATTAGTTCTGGGATTTGCACTCATCAGGCTCATACTTTCGCATATCTCTCATACTTGATGGCCAGATCCTGGGCTTTTTCTGGTATGGACCACGTAGTAAAGTGGTACCTCACTGCAACAGTCGACTAAACCTGGTCTCGATCAATATTTTAGTGCATAACGCATGTTAGGTCTAGGTTAGGGTTGGGATTTGCAGTCATCAGGCTCATACATTCGCATATTTGTCATTCATGATGGCCAGATTCTGGGCTTTTTTCGGTTTGGATGACGTAGTAATGTGGTGCCACACTGAAACAGTCCAATAAACCTGGTTTCGATCAATATTTTAGAGGATAACGCATGTCAGGTCTATGTTAGGTCTGGGATTTGCTCTCATCAGGCTCATACATTCACACTTTCCGCATACTTGTTGGCCAGATCCCGGGCTTTTTCAGGTTTGGATCACGTGGTTATGTGGTATCACACTGAAACAGTCGACAAAACCTGGTCTCGATCAATATTTTAGAGGATAACGCATGTTAGGTCTGGATTAGGTCTGGGATTTTCCCTCATCAGGGTCATACTTTCGCATATTTACCCTCATCAGGGTTATACTTTCTCATACTTGTTGGCCAGATTCTGGTCTTTTTTTGGTTTGGATCACGTAGTAATGTGGTACCACACTGAAACAGTCCACTAAACCTGGTTTCGATCAATATTTTAGAGGATAACACAAGCTAAGTCTGAGTAGGGTCTAGGATTTGCCCTCATCAGGCTCATACTTTCGCATATATCTCTTACTTGATGGCCAGATTCTGGGCTTTTTCTCTATTGGATCACGTAGTAATGTGGTACCACACTGAAACAGTCGACTAAGCCTGGTCACGATCAATATTTTAGTGGATGACGCATGTTAGGTCTGGATTAGGTATGGGATTTGCCCTCATCAGTCTCATACTTTCGCATTCCTCACATACTTCTTGAACAGATCCTGGGTTTTTTGTGGTTTGGGTCACGTAGTAATGAGGTACCACACTGAAACAGTCCATTAAACCTGGTTTCGATCAATATTTTAGAGGATAACGCCGGTTATGTCTCGGTTAGGTCTGGGATTTGCCCTCATCTGGCTCGTACTTTCGCACTTTTCGCATACTTGTTGGCCAGATCCTGGGCTTTTTCTGGCTTGGATCACGTAGTAATGTGGTAACACACTGTCAATAAAAGCTGGTTCCGATTAGTCGTTTAGGGGATAACGCCGGTTATGTCTGGGTAAGGTCTAGTATTTGCCCTCATCTGTCTCATACTCCCGCGTTTTTCGCATACTTGTTGGCCAGATCCTGGGTTTTTTCTGGTTTGGATCCCGCAGTAATGTGGTACCACACTGAAACAGTCAATAAAAGCTGGTTCCGAATAGTATTTTAGAGGATAACGCTGGTTATGTCTGGGTTATTTCCGGTGTTTGCAATCATCTGGCTCATACATACGCGTTTTTCGCATACTTGTTGGGCAGATCCTGGGACTTTACTGGTTTGGATAACGTAGTAATGTGGCACCACACTGAAACAGTCAATAAAAGCTGGTTCCGATTAATAGTTTGGCGGATAACGCTGTTTACGTTTGGGTTAGTTCTGGTATTTGCACTCATCTGGCTCGTACTTTCGCATTTTTCGCATACTTGTTGGCCAGATTCAGGGCTTTTTCTGGTTTGGATCATGTAGTAATGCGGTACCACACCGAAACAGTCAATTAAACCTGTTTGCGATTAATATTTTAGAGGATAACGCCGGTTATGTCTCGGTTTGGTCTGGTATTAGCAATCATCTGGCTCGTACTTTCGCATTTTTCGCATACTTGTTGGGCAGATCCTGGCCTTTCTCTGGCTTGGACCACGTAGTAATGCGGTACCACACCGAAACAGTCAATCAAACCTGGTTGCGATTAATATTTTAGAGGATAACGCCGGTAATGTCTGGGAAAGTTCTGGTATTTGCAATCATCTGGCTCGTACTTTCGCGTTTTTCGCATACTTGTTGGCCAGATCCAGGGTTTTTTCTGGTTTGGATCCCGTAGTAATGAGGTTCCACACCGAAACAGTCAATTGAACGTGGTTGCGATTAATATTTTAGAGGATAACGCCGGTTATGTCGCGGTTAGGTCTGGGATTTGCCCTCATCTGGCTCGTACTTTCGCATTTCTCGCATACTAGTTGGCCAGATCCTGGGCTTTTTCTGGTTTGGATCACGTAGTAATGTCGTACCACACTGAAACAGTCAATAAAAGCTGGATCCGATTAGTATTTTAGGGGATAACGCTGGTTATGGCTGGGTTAGGTCTGGTATTTGCCCTCATCTCGCTCGTACTTTCGCATTTTTCGCTTACTTGTTGGCCAGATCTCGGGTTTTTTGTTGTTTGGATCCCGTCGTAATGTGGTTCCACACCGAAACAGACAACTAAACCTGTTTGGGACTAATATTTTAGAGGATAACGCCGGTTACGTCTTGGTTAGGTCTGGTATTTGCCCTCATCTGGCTCGTACTTTCGCATTTTTCGCATACTTGTTGGCCAGATCCTGGGCTTTTTCTGGCTTGGATCACGTAGTAATGTGGTAACACACTGTCAATAAAAGCTGGTTTCGAATAGTATTTTAGAGGATAACGCTGGTTATGTCTGGGTTATTTCCGGTATTTCCAATCATCTGGCTCATACATATGCGTTTTTCGCATACTTGTTGGGCAGATCCTGGCACTTTACTGGTTTGGATAACGTAGTAATGTGGCACCACACTGAAACAGTCAATAAAAGCTGGTTCCGATTAATAGTTTGGCGGATAACGCTGTTTACGTTTGGGTTAGTTCTGGTATTTGCACTCATCTGGCTCGTACTTTCGCATTTTTCGCATACTTGTTGGCCAGATTCAGGGCTTTTTCTGGTTTGGATCATGTAGTAGTGCGGTACCACACCGAAACAGTCAATTAAACCTGTTTGCGATTAATATTTTAGAGGATAACGCCGGTTATGTCTCGGTTTGGTCTGGTATTAGCAATCATCTGGCTCGTACTTTCGCATTTTTCGCATACTTGTTGGGCAGACCCTGGCCTTTTTCTGGCTTGGACCACGTAGTAATGCGGTACCACACCGAAACAGTCAATCAAACCTGGTTGCGATTAATATTTTAGAGGATAACGCCGGTAATGTCTGGGTATGTTCTGGTATTTGCAATCATCTGGCTCGTACTTTCGCGTTTTTCGCATACTTGTTGGCCAGATCCAGGGTTTTTTCTGGTTTGGATCCCGTAGTAATGAGGTTCCACACCGAAACAGTCAATTGAACGTGGTTGCGATTAATATTTTAGAGGATAACGCCGGTTATGTCGCGGTTAGGTCTGGGATTTGCCCTCATCTGGCTCGTACTTTCGCATTTCTCGCATACTAGTTGGCCAGATCCTGGCCTTTTTCTGGCTTGGATCACGTAGTAATGTGGTACCACACTGAAACAGTCAAGAAAAGCTGGATCCGATTAGTATTTTAGGGGATAACGCCGGTTATGGCTGGGTTAGGTCTGGTATTTGCCCTCATCTCGCTCGTACTTTCGCATTTTTCGCTTACTTGTTGGCCTGATCTCGGGTTTTTTGTTGTTTGGATCCCGTCGTAATGTGGTTCCACACCGAAACAGTCAACTAAACCTGTTTGGGACTAATATTTTAGAGGATAACGCCGGCTACATCTTGGTTAGGTCTGGTATTTGCCCTCATCTGGCTCGTACTTTCGCATTTTTCGCATACTTGTTGGCCAGATCCTGGGCTTTTTCTGGCTTGGATCACGTAGTAATGTGGTAACACACTGTCAATAAAAGCTGGTTCCGAATAGTATTTCAGAGGATAACGCTGGTTATGTCTGGGTTAGTTCTGGTATTTGCAATCATCTGGCTCATACTTACGCGTTTTTCGCATACTTGTTGGCCGGATCCTGGCCTTTTTCTGGTTTGGATCACGAAGTAATGCGGTACCACACCGAAACAATCAATTAAACCTGGTTGCGATAGATATTTTAGAGGATAACGCCGGTAATGTCTGGGTTAGGTCTGGTATTTGCCCTCATCTGGCTCGTACTTTCGCATTTTTCGCAAACTTGTTGGGCAGATACTGGGTTATTTCTGGTTTGGATCACGTCGTAATGTGGTACCACACTGAAACAGTCAATAAAAGCTGGTTCCGATTAGTCTTTTAGGGGATAACGCCGGTTATGTCTGGGTAAGGTCTCGTATTTGCCCTCATCTGGCTCATACTTACGCGTTTTTCGCATACTTTTTGGCCGGATCCTGGCCTTTTTCTGGTTTGGATCACGAAGTAATGCGGTACCACACCGAAACAATCAATTAAACCTGGTTGCGATAGATATTTTAGAGGATAACGCCGGTAATGTCTGGGTTAGGTCTGGTATTTACCCTCATCTGGCTCGTACTTTCGCATTTTTCGCATACTTGTTGGCCAGATCCTGGCCTTTTTCTGGTTTGGATCACGTAGTAATGCGGAACCACACCGAAACAGTCAATTAAAGCTGGTTGCGATTAATATTTTAGAGGATAACGCCGGTTATGTCTCGGTTAGGTCTGGGATTTGCCCTCATCTGGCTCGTACTTTCGCACTTTTCGCATACTTGTTGGCCAGATCCTGGGCTTTTTCTGGCTTGGATCACGTAGTAATGTGGTAACACACTGTCAATAAAAGCTGGTTCCGATTAGTCTTTTAGGGGATAACGCCGGTTATGTCTGGGTAAGGTCTAGTATTTGCCCTCATCTGTCTCATACTCCCGCGTTTTTCGCATACTTGTTGGCCAGATCCTGGGTTTTTTCTGGTTTGGATCCCGCAGTAATGTGGTACCACACTGAAACAGTCAATAAAAGCTGGTTCCGAATAGTATTTTAGAGGATAACGCTGGTTATGTCTGGGTTATTTCCGGTGTTTGCAATCATCTGGCTCATACATACGCGTTTTTCGCATACTTGTTGGGCAGATCCTGGGACTTTACTGGTTTGGATAACGTAGTAATGTGGCCCACACTGAAACAGTCAATAAAAGCTGGTTCCGATTAATAGTTTGGCGGATAACGCTGTTTACGTTTGGGTTAGTTCTGGTATTTGCACTCATCTGGCTCGTACTTTCGCATTTTTCGCATACTTGTTGGCCAGATTCAGGGCTTTTTCTGGTTTGGATCATGTAGTAATGCGGTACCACACCGAAACAGTCAATTAAACCTGTTTGCGTTTAATATTTTAGAGGATAACGCCGGTTATGTCTCGGTTTGGTCTGGTATTAGCAATCATCTGGCTCGTACTTTCGCATTTTTCGCATACTTGTTGGGCAGATCCTGGCCTTTTTCTGGCTTGGACCACGTAGTAATGCGGTACCACACCGAAACAGTCAATCAAACCTGGTTGCGATTAATATTTTAGAGGATAACGCCGGTAATGTCTGGGTAAGTTCTGGTATTTGCAATCATCTGGCTCGTACTTTCGCGTTTTTCGCATACTTGTTGGCCAGATCCAGGGTTTTTCTGGTTTGGATCCCGTAGTAATGAGGTTCCACACCGAAACAGTCAATTGAACGTGGTTGCGATTAATATTTTAGAGGATAACGCCGGTTATGTCGCGGTTAGGTCTGGGATTTGCCCTCATCTGGCTCGTACTTTCGCATTTCTCGCATACTAGTTGGCCAGATCCTGGGCTTTTTCTGGTTTGGATCACGTAGTAATGTGGTACCACACTGAAACAGTCAATAAAAGCTGGATCCGATTAGTATTTTAGGGGATAACGCTGGTTATGGCTGGGTTAGGTCTGGTATTTGCCCTCATCTCGCTCGTACTTTCGCATTTTTCGCTTACTTGTTGGCCAGATCTCGGGTTTTTTGTTGTTTGGATCCCGTCGTAATGTGGTTCCACACCGAAACAGACAACTAAACCTGTTTGGGACTAATATTTTAGAGGATAACGCCGGTTACGTCTTGGTTAGGTCTGGTATTTGCCCTCATCTGGCTCGTACTTTCGCATTTTTCGCATACTTGTTGGCCAGATCCTGGGCTTTTTCTGGCTTGGATCACGTAGTAATGTGGTAACACACTGTCAATAAAAGCTGGTTTCGAATAGTATTTTAGAGGATAACGCTGGTTATGTCTGGGTTAGTTCTGGTATTTGCAATCATCTGGCTCATACTTACGCGTTTTTCGCATACTTGTTGGGCAGATCCTGGGTTTTTTCTGGTTTGGATAACGTAGTAATGTGGTACCACACTGAAACAGTCAATAAAAGCTGGATCCGATTAGTATTTTAGGGGATAACGCCGGTTATGTCTGGGTTAGGTCCGGCATTTGCCCTCATATCGCTCGTACTTTCGCATTTTTCGCTTACTTGTTGGCCAGATCTCGGGTTTTTTGTGGTTTGGATCCCGTCGTCATGTGGTTCCACACCGAAACAGTCAACTAAACCTGTTTGGGATTAATATTTTAGAGGATAACGCTGGTTACGTTTGGGTTAGCTCTGGTACTTGCACACATCTGGCTCCTACTTTCGCATTTTTCGCATACTTGTTAGCCAGATCCTGGGCTTTTTCAGGCTTGGACCACGTAGTAACGTGGTAACACACTGAAACAGTCAATAAAACCTGTCTCCGATTAGTATTTTTGAGGACACCGCCGGTAATGTCTAGGTTAGGTCTGGTATTTACCCTCATCTGGCTCGTACTTTCGCATTTTTCGCATACTTCTTGGCCAGATCCTGGCCTTTTTCTGGTTTGGATCACGTAGTAATGCGTAACCACACCGAAACAGTCAATTAAAGCTGGTTGCGATTAATATTTTAGAGGATAACGCCGGTTATGTCTCGGTTAGGTCTGGGATTTGCCCTCATCTGGCTCGAGCTTTCGTATTTTTCGCATAATTGTTGGCCAGATCCTAGGCTTTTTCTGGTTTGGATCATGTAGTAATGTGGTACCACACTGAAACAGTCAATAGAAGTTGGTTCCGAATAGTATTTTAGAGGTTAACGCTGGTTATGTCTAGATTAGTCCTGGTATTTGCAATCATCTAACTCATACTTACTCGTTTTTCGCATCCTTGTTGGCCAGATCCTGGCCTTTTTCTGGTTTGGATCACGTAGTAATGCGGTACCACACCGAAACAGTCAACTAAACCTGGTTGGGATTAATATTTTAGAGGATAACGCCGGTTAAGTCTTGGTTAGGTCTGTTATTTGCCCTCATCTGGCTCGTACTTTCGCACTTTCCGCATACATGTTGGCCAGAGCCTGGGCCTTTTCTGGCTTGGATCACGTAGTAATGTGGTACCACACTGTCAATAAAAGCTGGTTCCGAATAGTATTTTAGAGGATAACGCTGGTTATGTCTGGGTTAGTTCTGGTATTTGCAATCATCTGGCTCGTACTTTCGCTTTTTTCGCATACTTGTTGGCCAGATCCTGGGTTTTTTCTTGTTTGGATCACGTAGTAATGCGGTACCACACCGAAACAGTCAACTAAACCTGTGTTGGGATTAATATTTTAGAGGATAACGCCGGTTACGTCTTGGTTAGGTCTGGTATGTGCCCTCATCTGGCTCGTACTTTCGCATTTTCCGCATACTTGTTGGCCAGATCCTGGGCTTTTTCTGGTTTGGATCACGTAGTAATGCGGTACCACACCGAAACAGTCAATTAAAGCTGGTTGCGATTAATATTATAGAGGATAACGCAGGTTATGTCTGGGTTATTTCCGGTATTTGCAATCATCTGGCTCATACATACGCGTTTTTCGCATAATTGTTGGGCAGATCCTGGGTTTTTTCTGGTTTGGATAACGTAGTAATGTGGCACCACACCGAAACAGTCAACTAAACCTGTGTTGGGATTAATATTTTAGAGGATAACACCGGTTACGTCTTGGTTAGGTCTGGTATGTGCCCTCATTTGGCTCGTACTTTCGCACTTTTCGCATACATGTTGGCCAGATCCTGGGCTTTTTCTGGCTTGGATCACGTAGTAATGTGGTACCACACTGACAATAAAAGCTGATTCCGGATAGTATTTTAGAGGATAACGCTGGTTATGTCTGGGTTATTTCCGGTATTTGCAATCATCTGGCTCATACATACGCGTTTTTCGCATAATTGTTTGGCAGATCCTGGGTTTTTTCTGGTTTGGATAACGTAGTAATGTGGCACCACACTGAAACAGTCAATAAAAGCTGGTTCCGATTAATAGTTTGGAGGATAACGCTGTTTACGTTTGGGTTAGTTCTGGTATTTGCACTCATCTGGCTCGTACTTTCGCATTTTTCGCATACTTGTTGGCCAGATTCAGGGCTTTTCCTCGTTTGGATCATGTAGTAATGCGGTACCACACCGAAACAGTCAATCAAACCTGGTTGCGATTAATATTTTAGAGGATAACGCCGGTAATGTCTGGGTAAGTTCTGGTATTTGCAATCATCTGGCTCGTACTTTCGCGTTTTTCGCATACTTTTTGGCCAGATCCTAGGCTTTTTCTGGTTTGGATCATGTAGTAATGTGGTACCACACTGAAACAGTCAATAGAAGTTGGTTCCGAATAGTATTTTAGAGGTTAACGCTGGTTATGTCTAGATTAGTCCTGGTATTTACAATCATCTAACTCATACTTACTCGTTTTTCGCATACTTGTTGGCCAGATCCTGGCCTTTTTCTGGTTTGGATCACGTAGTAATGCGGTACCACACCGAAACAGTCGACTAAACCTGGTTGGGATTAATATTTTAGAGGATAACGCCGGTTAAGTCTTGGTTAGGTCTGTTATTTGCCCTCATCTGGCTCGTACTTTCGCATTTTTCGCATACTTGTTGGCCAGATCCTGGCCTTTTTCTGGTTTGGATCACGTAGTAATGCGGAACCACACCGAAACAGTCAATTAAAGCTGGTTGCGATTAATATTTTAGAGGATAACGCCGGTTATGTCTCGGTTAGGTCTGGGATTTGCCCTCATCTGTCGCGTACTTTCGCACTTTTCGCATACTTGTTGGCCAGATCCTGGGCTTTTTCTGGCTTGGATCACGTAGTAATGTGGTAACACACTGTCAATAAAAGCTGGTTCCGATTAGTCTTTTAGGGGATAACGCCGGTTATGGCTGGGTAAGGTCTAGTATTTGCCCTCATCTGTCTCATACTCTCGCGTTTTTCGCATACTTGTTGGCCAGATCCTGGGTTTTTTCTGGTTTGGATCCCGCAGTAATGTGGTACCACACTGAAACAGTCAATAAAAGCTGGTTCCGAATAGTATTTTAGAGGATAACGCTGGTTATGTCTGGGTTATTTCCGGTACTTGCAATCATCTGGCTCATACATACGCGTTTTTCGCACACTTGTTGGGCAGATCCTGGGACTTTACTGGTTTGGATAACGTAGTAATGTGGCACCACACTGAAACAGTCAATAAAAGCTGGTTCCGATTAATAGTTTGGCGGATAACGCTGTTTACGTTTGGGTTAGGTCTGGTATTTGCACTCATCTGGCTCGTACGTTCGCATTTTAGGCATACTTGTTGGCCAGATTCAGGGCTTTTTCTGGTTTGGATCATGTAGTAATGCGGTACCACACCGAAAAAGTCAATTAAACCTGTTTGCGATTAATATTTTAGAGGATAACGCCGGTTATGTCTCGGTTTGGTCTGGTATTAGCAATCATCTGGCTCGTACTTTCGCATTTTTCGCATACTTGTTGGGCAGATCCTGGCCTTTTTCTGGCTTGGACCACGTAGTAATGCGGTACCACACCGAAACAGTCAATCAAACCTGGTTGTGATTAATATTTTAGAGGATAACGCCGGTTACGTCTTGCTTAGGTCTGGTATTTGCCCTCATCTGGCTCGTACTTTCGCATTTTTCGCATACTTGTTGGCCAGATCCTGGGCTTTTTCTGGCTTGGATCACGTAGTAATGTGGTAACACACTGTCAATAAAAGCTGGTTCCGAATAGTATTTTAGAGGATAACGCCGGTTATGTCGCGGTTAGGTCTGGGATTTGCCCTCATCTGGCTCGTACTTTCGCATTTCTCGCATACTAGTTGGCCAGATCCTGGGCTTTCTCTGGTTTGGATCACGTAGTAATGTGGTACCACACTGAAACAGTCAATAAAAGCTGGATCCGATTAGTATTTTAGGGGATAACGCCGGTTATGGCTGGGTTAGGTCTGGTATTTGCCCTCATCTCGCTCGTACTTTCGCATTTTTCGCTTACTTGTTGGCCAGATCTCGGGTTTTTTGTTGTTTGGATCCCGTCGTAATGTGGTTCCACACCGAAACAGTCAACTAAACCTGTTTGGGACTAATATTTTAGAGGATAACGCCGGTTACGTCTTGGTTAGGTCTGGTATTTGCCCTCATCTGGCTCGTACTTTCGCATTTTTCGCATACTTGTTGGCCAGATCCTGGGCTTTTTCTGGCTTGGATCACGTAGTAATGTGGTAACACACTGTCAATAAAAGCTGGTTCCGAATAGTATTTTAGAGGATAACGCTGGTTATGTCTGGGTTAGTTCTGGTATTTGCAATCATCTGGCTCATACTTACGCGTTTTTCGCATACTTGTTGGGCAGATCCTGGGTTTTTTCTGGTCTGGATAACGTAGTAATGTGGTACCACACTGAAACAGTCAATAAAAGCTGGATCCGATTAGTATTTTAGGGGATAACGCCGGTTATGTCTGGGTAAGGGCGGGTATTTGCCCTCATATCGCTCGTACTTTCGCATTTTTCGCTTACTTGTTGGCCAGATCTCGGGTTTTTTGTGGTTTGGATCCCGTCGTCATGTGGTTCCACACCGAAACAGTCAACTAAACCTGTTTGGCATTAATATTTTAGAGGATAACGCTGGTTACGTTTGGGTTAGCTCTGGTACTTGCACACATCTAGCTCCTACTTTCGCATTTTTCGCATACTTGTTAGCCAGATCCTGGGCTTTTTCAGGCTTGGACCACGTAGTAACGTGGTAACACACTGAAACAGTCAATAAAACCTGTCGCCGATTAGTATTTTTGAGGACACCGCCGGTAATGTCTAGGTTAGGTCTGGTATTTACCCTCATCTGGCTCGTACTTTCGCATTTTTCGCATACTTCTTGGCCAGATCCTGGCCTTTTTCTGGTTTGGATCACGTAGTAATGCGTAACCACACCGAAACAGTCAATTAAAGCTGGTTGCGATTAATATTTTAGAGGATAACGCCGGTTATGTCTCGGTTAGGTCTGGGATTTGCCCTCATCTGGCTCGAGCTTTCGTATTTTTCGCATAATTGTTGGCCAGATCCTAGGCTTTTTCTGGTTTGTATCATGTAGTAATGTGGTACCACACTGAAACAGTCAATAGAAGTTGGTTCCGAATAGTATTTTAGAGGTTAACGCTGGTTATGTCTAGATTAGTCCTGGTATTTGCAATCATCTAACTCATACTTACTCGTTTTTCGCATCCTTGTTGGCCAGATCCTGGCCTTTTTCTGGTTTGGATCACGTAGTAATGCGGTACCACACCGAAACAGTCAACTAAACCTGGTTGGGATTAATATTTTAGAGGATAACGCCGGTTAAGTCTTGGTTAGGTCTGTTATTTGCCCTCATCTGGCTCGTACATTCGCACTTTTCGCATACATGTTGGCCAGAGCCTGGGCCTTTTCTGGCTTGGATCACGTAGTAATGTGGTACCACACTGTCAATAAAAGCTGGTTCCGAATAGTATTTTAGAGGATAACGCTGGTTATGTCTGGGTTAGTTCTGGTATTTGCAATCATCTGGCTCGTACTTTCGCTTTTTTCGCATACTTGTTGGCCAGATCCTGGGTTTTTTCTTGTTTGGATCACGTAGTAATGCGGTACCACACCGAAACAGTCAACTAAACCTGTGTTGGGATTAATATTTTAGAGGATAACGCTGGTTATGTCTGGGTTATTTCCGGTACTTGCAATCATCTGGCTCATACATACGCGTTTTTCGCACACTTGTTGGGCAGATCCTGGGACTTTACTGGTTTGGATAACGTAGTAATGTGGCACCACACTGAAACAGTCAATAAAAGCTGGTTCCGATTAATAGTTTGGCGGATAACGCTGTTTACGTTTGGGTTAGGTCTGGTATTTGCACTCATCTGGCTCGTACGTTCGCATTTTAGGCATACTTGTTGGCCAGATTCAGGGCTTTTTCTGGTTTGGATCATGTAGTAATGCGGTACCACACCGAAAAAGTCAATTAAACCTGTTTGCGATTAATATTTTAGAGGATAACGCCGGTTATGTCTCGGTTTGGTCTGGTATTAGCAATCATCTGGCTCGTACTTTCGCATTTTTCGCATACTTGTTGGGCAGATCCTGGCCTTTTTCTGGCTTGGACCACGTAGTAATGCGGTACCACACCGAAACAGTCAATCAAACCTGGTTGTGATTAATATTTTAGAGGATAACGCCGGTTACGTCTTGCTTAGGTCTGGTATTTGCCCTCATCTGGCTCGTACTTTCGCATTTTTCGCATACTTGTTGGCCAGATCCTGGGCTTTTTCTGGCTTGGATCACGTAGTAATGTGGTAACACACTGTCAATAAAAGCTGGTTCCGAATAGTATTTTAGAGGATAACGCCGGTTATGTCGCGGTTAGGTCTGGGATTTGCCCTCATCTGGCTCGTACTTTCGCATTTCTCGCATACTAGTTGGCCAGATCCTGGGCTTTCTCTGGTTTGGATCACGTAGTAATGTGGTACCACACTGAAACAGTCAATAAAAGCTGGATCCGATTAGTATTTTAGGGGATAACGCCGGTTATGGCTGGGTTAGGTCTGGTATTTGCCCTCATCTCGCTCGTACTTTCGCATTTTTCGCTTACTTGTTGGCCAGATCTCGGGTTTTTTGTTGTTTGGATCCCGTCGTAATGTGGTTCCACACCGAAACAGTCAACTAAACCTGTTTGGGATTAATAATTTAGAGGATAACGCCGGTTACGTCTTGCTTAGGTCTGGTATTTGCCCTCATCTGGCTCGTACTTTCGCATTTTTCGCATACTTGTTGGCCAGATCCTGGGCTTTTTCTGGCTTGGATCACGTAGTAATGTGGTAACACACTGTCAATAAAAGCTGGTTCCGAATAGTATTTTAGAGGATAACGCTGGTTATGTCTGGGTTAGTTCTGGTATTTGCAATCATCTGGCTCATACTTACGCGTTTTTCGCATACTTGTTGGGCAGATCCTGGGTTTTTTCTGGTTTGGATCCCGTAGTAATGTGGAACACAGACACAGTCAATAAAAGCTGGATCCGATTAGTAGTTTAGGGGATAACGCCGGTTATGTCTGGGTTTGGTCCGGTATTTGCCCTCATATCGCTCGTACTTTCGCATTTTTCGCTTACTTGTTGGCCAGATCTCGGGTTTTTTGTGGTTTGGATCCCGTCGTCATGTGGTTCCACACCGAAACACTCAACTAAACCTGTTTGGGATTAATATTTTAGAGGATAACGCTGGTTACGTTTGGGTTAGCTCTGGTACTTGCACACATCTGGCTCCTGCTTTCGCATTTTTCGCATACTTGTTAGCCAGATCCTGGGCTTTTTCAGGCTTGGACCACGTAGTAACGTGGTACCACACAGAAACAGTCAATAAAACCTGTCTCCGATTAGTATTTTTGAGGACACCGCTGGTTATGTCTGGGTTAGTTCTGAAATTTGCAATCATCTGGCTTATACTTTCGCGTTTTTCGCATACTGTTTGGCCGGACCCTGGCCTTTTTCTGGTTTGGATCACGAAGTAATGCGGTACCACACCGAAACAATCAATTAAAACTGGTTGCGATAGATATTTTAGAGAATAACGCCGGTAATGTCTGGGTCAGGTCTGGTATTTACCCTCATCTGGCTCGTACTTTCGCATTTTTCGCATACTTGTTGGCCAGATCCTGGCCTTTTTCTGGTTTGGATCACGTAGTAATGCGGTACCACACCGAAACAGTCAACTGAACCTGGTTGGGATTAATATTTTAGAGGATAACGCCGGTTAAGTCTTGGTTAGGTCTGTTATTTGCCCTCATCTGGCTCGTACTTTCGCACTTTTCGCATACATGTTGGCCAAATCCTGGGCCTTTTCTGGCTTGGATCACGTAGTAATGTGGTACCACACTGTCAATAAAAGCTGGTTCCGAATAGTATTTTAGAGGATAACGCTGGTTATGTCTGGGTTAGTTCTGGTATTTGCAATCATCAGGCTCGTACTTTCGCTTTTTTCGCATACTTGTTGGCCAGATCCTGGGTTTTTTCTTGTTTGGATCACGTAGTAATGCGGTACCACACCGAAACAGTCAACTAAACCTGTGGTGGGATTAATATTTTAGAGGATAACGCCGGTTACGTCTTGGTTAGGTCTGGTATGTGCCCTCATCTGGCTCGTACTTTCGCATTTTCCGCATACTTGTTGGCCAGATCCTGGCCTTTTTCTGGTTTGGATGACGTAGTAATGCG
Organism: Colletes latitarsis; assembly: GCF_051014445.1. Classification (NCBI taxonomy): domain Eukaryota; kingdom Metazoa; phylum Arthropoda; class Insecta; order Hymenoptera; family Colletidae; genus Colletes; species Colletes latitarsis. The sequence continues at coordinate 9,057,816 of NC_135137.1, forward strand.
GTACCACACCGAAACAGTCAATTAAAGCTGGCTGCGATTAATATTATAGAGGATAACGCAGGTTATGTCTGGCTTATTTCCGGTATTTGCAATCATCTGGCTCATACATACGCGTTTTTCGCATAATTGTTGGGCAGATCCTGGGTCTTTTCTGGTTTGGATAACGTAGTAATGTGGCACCACACCGAAACAGTCAACTAAACCTGTGTTGGGATTAATATATTAGAGGATAACGCCGGTTACGTCTTGGTTAGGTCTGGTATGTGCCCTCATCTGGCTCGTACTTTCGCACTTTTCGCATACATGTTGTCCAGATCCTGGGCTTTTTCTGGCCTGGATCACGTAGTAATGTGGTACCACACTGACAATAAAAGCTGATTCCGAATAGTATATTACAGGATAACGCTGGTTATGTCAGGGTTATTTCCGGTATTTGCAATCATCTGGCTCATACATACGCGTTTTTCGCATAATTGTTGGGCAGATCCTGGGTTTTTTCTGGTTTGGATAACGTAGTAATGTGACACCACACTGAAACAGTCAATAAAAGCTGGTTCCGATTAATAGTTTGGAGGATAACGCTGTTTACGTTTGGGTTAGTTCTGGTATTTGCACTCATCTGGCTCGTACTTTCGCATTTTTCGAATACTTGTTGGCCAGATTCAGGGCTTTTTCTCGTTTGGATCATGTAGTAATGCGGTACCACACCGAAACAGTCAATCAAACCTGGTTGCGATTAATATTTTAGAGGATAACGCCGGTAATGTCTGGGTAAGTTCTGGTATTTGCAATCATCTGGCTCGTACTTTCGCGTTTTTCGCATACTTGTTGGCCAGATCCAGGGTTTTTTCTGGTTTGGATCACGTAGTAATGAGGTTCCACACCGAAACAGTCAATTGAACGTGGTTGCGATTAATATTTTAGAGGATAACGCCCGTTATGTCGCGGTTAGGTCTGGGATTTGCCCTCATCTGGCTCGTACTTTCGCATTTTTCGCATACTTGTTGGCCAGATCCTGGGCTTTTTCTGGCTTGGATCACGTACTAATGTGGTACCACACTGTCAATAAAAGCTGGTTCCGAATAGTATTTTAGTGGATAACGCTGATTATGCCTGGGTTATTTCTGGTATATGCAATCATCTGGCTCATACTTACGCGTTTTTCGCATACTTGTTGGGCAGATCCTGGCCTTTTTCTGGCTTGGACCACGTAGGAATGCGGTACCACACCGAAACAGTCAATCAAACCTGTTTGCGATTAATATTTTAGAGGATAACGCCGGTAATGTCTGGGTTAGTTCTGGTATTTGCAATCATCTGGCTCGTACTTTCGCTTTTTTCGCATACTTGTTGGCCAGATCCTGGGTTTTTTCTGGTTTGGATCCCGTAGTAATAAGGTTCCACACCGAAACAGTCAATTAAACGTGGTTGCTATTAATATTTTAGAGGATAGCGCAGGTTATGTCTCGGTTAGGTTTGGGATTTGCCCACATCTGGCTCGTACTTTCGCATTTTTCGCGTACTTGTTGGCCAGATCCTTGAATTTTTGTGGTTTGGATCACGTTGTAACGCGGCACCACACCGAAACAGTCAATTAATCCTGGTTGCGATTAATATTTTAGAGGATAACGCCGGTTATGTCTCGGTTAGGTCTGGGATTTGCCCTCATCTGGCTCGTACTTTCGCATGTTTCGCATACTTGTTGGCCAGATCCTGGGCTTTTTCTGGTTTGGATAACGTAGTAATGTGGTACCACACTGAAACAGTCAATAAAAGCTGGATCCGATTAGTATTTTAGGGGATAACGCCGGTTATGTCTGGGTTAGGTCCGGTATTTGCCCTCATCTCGCTCGTACTTTCGCATTTTTCGCTTACTTGTTGGCCAGATCTCGGATTTTTTGTGCTTTGGATCCCGTCGTAATGTGGTTCCACACCGAAACAGTCAACTAAACCTGTTTGGGATTAATATTTTAGAGGATAACGCTGGTTACGTTTGGGTTAGTTCTGGTACTTGCACACATCTGGCTCCTACTTTCGCATTTTTCGCATACTTGTTGGCCAGATCCTGGGGTTTTTCAGGCTTGGACCACGTAGTAACGTGGTGCCACACTGAAAGAGTCAATAAAACCTGTTTCCGATTAGTATTTTTGAGGACACCGCTGGTTATGTCTGAGTTAGTTCTGGTATTTGCAATCATCTGGCTTATACTTTCGCGTTTTTCGCATACTTTTTGGCCGGATCCTGGCCTTTTTCTGGTTTGGATCACGAAGTAATGCGGAACCACACCGAAACAGTCAATTAAAGCTGGTTGCGATTAATATTTTAGAGGATAACGCCGGTAATGTCTGGGTTAGGTCTGGTATTTACCCTCATATGGCTCGTACTTTCGCATTTTTCCCATACTTGTTGGCCAGATCCTGGCCCTTTTCTGGTTTGGATCACGTAGTAATGCGGAACCACACCGAAACAGTCAATTAAAGCTGGTTGCGATTAATATTTTAGAGGATAACGCCGGTTATGTCTCGGTTAGGTCTGGGATTTGCCCTCATCTGGCTCGTACTTTCGCACTTTTCGCATACTTGTTGGCCAGATCCTGGGCTTTTTCTGGCTTGGATCCCGTAGTAATGTGGTAACACACTGTCAATAAAATCTGGTTCCGAATAGTATTTTAGAGGATAACGCTGGTTATGTCTGGGTTAGTTCTGGTATTTGCAGTCATATGGCTCATACTTACGCGTTTCTCGCATACTTGTTGGGCAGATCCTGGCCTTTTTCTGGCTTGGACCACGTAGTAATGCGGTACCACACCGAAACAGCCAATCAAACCTGGTTGCGATTAATATTTTAGACGATAACGCCGGTTATGTCTCGGTTTGGTCTGGTATTAGCAATCATCCGGCTCGTACTCTCGCATTTTTCGCATACTTGTTGGGCAGATCCTGGCCTTTTTCTGGCTTGGACCACGTAGTAATGCGGTACCACACCGAAACAGCCAATCAAACCTGGTTGCGATTAATATTTTAGACGATAACGCCGGTTATGTCTCGGTTTGGTCTGGTATATGCAATCATCTGGCTCATACATACGCGTTTTTCGCATACTTGTTTGGCAAATCCTGGGTTTTTTCTGGCTTGGATAACGTAGTAATGTGGCACCACACTGAAACAGTCAATAAAAGCTGGTTCCGATTAATAGTTTGGAGGATAACGCAGGTTATGCCTCGGTTAGTTCTGGTATTTGCCCTCATCTGGCTCGTACTTTCGCATTTTTCGCATACTTGTTGGCCAGATCCTTGACTTTTTGTGGTATGGATCACGTTGTAACGCGGCACCACATCGAAACAGTCAATTAATCCTGGTTGCGATTAATATTTTAGAGGATAACGCCGGTTATGTCTCGGTTTGGCCTGGTATTAGCAATCATCTGGCTCGTACTTTCGCATTTTTCACATACTTGTTGGGCAGATCCTGGCCTTTTTCTGGCTTGGACCACGTAGTAATGCGGTACCACACCGAAACAGCCAATCAAACCTGGTTGCGATTAATATTTTAGACGATAACGCCGGTTATGTCTCGGTTTGGTCTGGTATATGCAATCATCTGGCTCATACATACGCGTTTTTCGCATACTTGTTGGCCAGATCCAGGGTTTTTTCTGGTTTGGATCCTGTAGTAATGAGGTTCCACACCGAAACAGTCAATTGAACGTGGTTGCGATTAATATTTTAGAGGATAACGCCGGTTATGTCGCGGTTAGGTCTGGGATTTGCCCTCATCTGGCTCGTACTTTCGCATTTTTCGCATACTTGTTGGCCAGATCCTGGGCTTTTTCTGGCTTGGATCACGTAGTAATGTGGTACCACACTGTCAATAAAAGCTGGTTCCGAATAGTATTTTAGTGGATAACGCTGATTATGCCTGGGTTATTTCTGGTATATGCAATCATCTGGCTCATACATACGCGTTTTTCGCATACTTGTTGGGCAGATCCTGGGTTTTTTCTGGTTTGGATGACGTAGTAATGTGGCACCACACTGAAACAGTCAATAAAAGCTGGTTCCGATTAATAGTTTGCAGGATAACGCTGTTTACGTTTGGGTTAGTTCTGGTATTTGCACTCATCTGGCTCGTACTTTCGCATTTTTCGCATACTTGTTGGCGAGATTCAGGGCTTTTTCTGGTTTGGATCATGTAGTAATGCGGTACCACACCGAAACAGTCAATTCAACCTGTTTGCGATTAATATTTTAGAGGATAACGCCGGTTATGTCTCGGTTTGGTCTGGTATTAGCAATCATCCGGCTCGTACTCTAGCATTTTTCGCATACTTGTTGGGCAGATCCTGGCCTTTTTCTGGCTTGGATCGCGTAGTAATGTGGTACCACACTGTCAATAAAAGCTGGTTCCGAATAGTATTTTAGTGGATAACGCTGGTTATGCCTGGATTATTTCTGGTATATGCAATCATCTGGCTCATACATACGGGTTTTTCGCGTACTTGTTGGGCAGATCCTGGCCTTTTTCTGGCTTGGACCACGTAGTAATGCGGTACCACACCGAAACAGCCAATCAAACCTGGTTGCGATTAATATTTTGGAGGATAACGCCGGTTATGTCTCGGTTTGGTCTGGTATATGCAATCATCTGGCTCATACTTACGCGTTTTTCGCATACTTGTTGGGCAGATCCTGGCCTTTTTCTGGCTTGGACCACGTAGGAATGCGGTACCACACCGAAACAGTCAATCAAACCTGTTTGCGATTAATATTTTAGAGGATAACGCCGGTAATGTCTGGGTTAGTTCTGGTATTTGCAATCATCTGGCTCGTACTTTCGCTTTTTTCGCATACTTGTTGGCCAGATCCTGGGTTTTTTCTTGTTTGGATCACGTAGTAATGCGGTACCACACCGAAACAGTCAACTAAACCTGTGTTGGGATTAATATTTTAGAGGATAACGCCGGTTACGTCTTGGTTAGGTCTGGTATTTGCCCTCATCTGGCTCGTACTTTCGCACTTTTCGCATACTTGCTGGCCAGATCCTGGGCTTTTTCTGGCTTGGATCACGTAGTAATGTGGTAACACACTGTCAATAAAAGCTGGTCCCGAATAGTATTTTAGAGGATAACGCTGGTTATGTCTGGGTTAGTTCTGGTATTTGCAGTCATCTGGCTCATACTTACGCGTTTTTCGCATACTTGTTGGGCAGATCCTGGGTTTTTTCTGGTTTGGATAACGTAGTAATGTGGCACCACACTGAAACAGTCACTAAAAGCTGGTTCCGATTAATAGTTTGGAGGTTAACGCTGTTTACGTTTGGGTTTGTTCTGGTATTTGCACTCATCTGGCTCGTACTTTCGCATTTCTCGCATACTTGTTGGCCAGATTCAGGGCTTTTTCTGGTTTGGATCATGTAGTAATGCAGTACCACACCGAAACAGTCAATTAAACCTGTTTGCGATTAATATTTTAGAGGATAACGCCGGTTATGTCTCGGTTTGGTCTGGTATTAGCGATCATCTGGCTCGTACTTTCGCATTTTTCACATACTTGTGGGGCAGATCCTGGCCTTTTTCTGTCTTGGACTACGTAGTAATGCGGTACCACACCGAAACAGTCAATCAAACCTGGTTGCGATTAATATTTTAGAGGATAACGCCGGTAATGTCTGGGTAAGTTCTGGTATATGCAATCATCTGGCTCGTACTTTCGCGTTTTTCACATACTTGTTGGCCAGATCCAGGGCTTTTTCAGGCTTGGACATGGCAGTGATGTGGTACCACACCGATTCAGTCAATCAAACCTGGTTGCGATTAATATTTTAGAGGATAACGCCGGTAATGTCTGGGTTAGTTCTGGTATTTGCAATCATCTGGCTCGTACTTTCGCATTTTTCACATACTTGTTGGGCAGATCCTGGCCTTTTTCTGGCTTGGACCACGTAGTAATGCGGTACCACACCGAAACAGTCAATCAAACCTGGTTGCGATTAATATTTTAGAGGATAACGCCGGTAATGTCTGGGTAAGTTCTGGTATTTGCACTCATCTGGCTCGTACTTTCGCATTTTTCGCATACTTGTTGGCGAGATTCAGGGCTTTTTCTGGTTTGGATCATGTAGTAATGCGGTACCACACCGAAACAGTCAATTCAACCTGTTTGCGATTAATATTTTAGAGGATAACGCCGGTTATGTCTCGGTTTGGTCTGGTATTAGCAATCATCCGGCTCGTACTCTCGCATTTTTCGCATACTTGTTGGGCAGATCCTGGCCTTTTTCTGGCTTGGATCGCGTAGTAATGTGGTACCACACTGTCAATAAAAGCTGGTTCCGAATAGTATTTTAGTGGATAACGCTGGTTATGCCTGGATTATTTCTGGTATATGCAATCATCTGGCTCATACATACGGGTGTTTCGCGTACTTGTTGGGCAGATCCTGGCCTTTTTCTGGCTTGGACCACGTAGTAATGCGGTACCACACCGAAACAGTCAATCAAACCTGGTTGCGATTAATATTTTAGAGGATAACGCCGGTAATGTCTGGGTAAGTTCTGGTATTTGCACTCATCTGGCTCGTACTTTCGCATTTTTCGCATACTTGTTGGCGAGATTCAGGGCTTTTTCTGGTTTGGATCATGTAGTAATGCGGTACCACACCGAAACAGTCAATTCAACCTGTTTGCGATTAATATTTTAGAGGATAACGCCGGTTATGTCTCGGTTTGGTCTGGTATTAGCAATCATCCGGCTCGTACTCTCGCATTTTTCGCATACTTGTTGGGCAGATCCTGGCCTTTTTCTGGCTTGGATCGCGTAGTAATGTGGTACCACACTGTCAATAAAAGCTGGTTCCGAATAGTATTTTAGTGGATAACGCTGGTTATGCCTGGATTATTTCTGGTATATGCAATCATCTGGCTCATACATACGGGTGTTTCGCGTACTTGTTGGGCAGATCCTGGCCTTTTTCTGGCTTGGACCACGTAGTAATGCGGTACCACACCGAAACAGCCAATCAAACCTGGTTGCGATTAATATTTTGGAGGATAACGCCGGTTATGTCTCGGTTTGGTCTGGTATATGCAATCATCTGGCTCATACTTACGCGTTTTTCGCATACTTGTTGGGCAGATCCTGGCCTTTTTCTGGCTTGGACCACGTAGGAATGCGGTACCACACCGAAACAGTCAATCAAACCTGTTTGCGATTAATATTTTAGAGGATAACGCCGGTAATGTCTGGGTTAGTTCTAGTATTTGCAATCATCTGGCTCGTACTTTCGCTTTTTTGGCATACTTGTTGGCCAGATCCTGGGTTTTTTCTTGTTTGGATCACGTAGTAATGCGGTACCACACCGAAACAGTCAACTAAACCTGTGTTGGGATTAATATTTTAGAGGATAACGCCGGTTACGTCTTGGTTAGGTCTGGTATTTGCCCTCATCTGGCTCGTACTTTCGCACTTTTCGCATACTTGCTGGCCAGATCCTGGGCTTTTTCTGGCTTGGATCACGTAGTAATGTGGTAACACACTGTCAATAAAAGCTGGTCCCGAATAGTATTTTAGAGGATAACGCTGGTTATGTCTGGGTTAGTTCTGGTATTTGCAGTCATCTGGCTCATACTTACGCGTTTTTCGCATACTTGTTGGGCAGATCCTGGGTTTTTTCTGGTTTGGATAACGTAGTAATGTGGCACCACACTGAAACAGTCAATAAAAGCTGGTTCCGATTAATAGTTTGGAGGTTAACGCTGTTTACGTTTGGGTTTGTTCTGGTATTTGCACTCATCTGGCTCGTACTTTCGCATTTCTCGCATACTTGTTGGCCAAATTCAGGGCTTTTTCTGGTTTGGATCATGTAGTAATGCAGTACCACACCGAAACAGTCAATTAAACCTGTTTGCGATTAATATTTTAGAGGATAACGCCGGTTATGTCTCGGTTTGGTCTGGTATTAGCAATCATCTGGCTCGTACTTTCGCATTTTTCACATACTTGTGGGGCAGATCCTGGCCTTTTTCTGTCTTGGACTACGTAGTAATGCGGTACCACACCGAAACAGTCAATCAAACCTGGTTGCGATTAATATTTTAGAGGATAACGCCGGTAATGTCTGGGTAAGTTCTGGTATATGCAATCATCTGGCTCGTACTTTCGCGTTTTTCACATACTTGTTGGCCAGATCCAGGGCTTTTTCAGGCTTGGACATGGCAGTGATGTGGTACCACACCGATTCAGTCAATCAAACCTGGTTGCGATTAATATTTTAGAGGATAACGCCGGTAATGTCTGGGTTAGTTCTGGTATTTGCAATCATCTGGCTCGTACTTTCGCATTTTTCACATACTTGTTGGGCAGATCCTGGCCTTTTTCTGGCTTGGACCACGTAGTTATGCGGTACCACACCGAAACAGTCAATCAAACCTGGTTGCGATTAATATTTTAGAGGATAACGCCGGTAATGTCTGGGTAAGTTCTGGTATTTGCAATCATCTGGCTCGTACTTTCGCGTTTTTCGCATACTTGTTGGCCAGATCCAGGGTTTTTTCTGGTTTGGATCATGTAGTAATGCAGTACCACACCGAAACAGTCAATTAAACCTGTTTGCGATTAATATTTTAGAGGATAACGCCGGTTATGTCACGGTTAGGTCTGGGATTTGCCCTCATCTGGCTCGTTCTTTCGCATTTTTCGCATACTTGTTGGCCAGATCCTGGGCTTTTTCAGACTTTGACATGGCAGTAATGTGGTAGCACACCGATTCAGTCAATCAAACCTGGTTGCGATTAATATTTTAGAGGATAACGCCGGTAATGTCTGGGTTAGTTCTGGTATTTGCAATCATCTGGCTCGTACTTTCGCATTTTTCACATACTTGTTGGGCAGATCCTGGCCTTTTTCTGGCTTGGACCACGTAGTAATGCGGTACCACACCGAAACAGTCAATCAAACCTGGTTGCGATTAATATTTTAGAGGATAACGCCGGTAATGTCTGGGTAAGTTCTGGTATTTGCAATCATCTGGCTCGTACTTTCGCGTTTTTCGCATACTTGTTGGCCAGATCCAGGGTTTTTTCTGGTTTGGATCCCGTAGTAATGAGGTTCCACACCGAAACAGTCAATTGAACGTTGTTGCGATTAATATTTTAGAGGATAACGCCGGTTATGTCGCGGTTAGGTCTGGGATTTGCCCTCATCTGGCTCGTACTTTCGCATTTCTCGCATACTTGTTGGCCAGATCCTGGGCTTTTTCTGGCTTGGATCACGTAGTAATGTGGTACCACACTGTCAATAAAAGCTGGTTCCTAATAGTATTTTAGTGGATAACGCTGGTTATGCCTCGGTTATTTCTGGTATATGCAATCATCTGGCTCATAGTTACGCGTTTTTCGCATACTTGTCGGGCAGATCCTGGCCTTTTTCTGGCTTGGACCACGTAGGAATGCGGTACCACACCGAAACAGTCAATCAAACCTGTTTGCGATTAATATTTTAGAGGACAACCCCGGTAATGTCTGGGTTAGTTCTGGTATTTGCAATCATCTGGCTCGTACTTTCGCATTTTTCGCATACTTGTTGGCCAGATCCTGGGCCTAATTCTGGTTTGGATCGCGTAGTAATGTGGTACCACACTGAAACAGTCAATAGAAGCTGGTTCCGAATAGTATTCTAGAGGATAACGCTGGTTATGCCTGGGTTATTTCTGGTTTATGCAATCATCTGGCTCATAGTTACGCGTTTTTCGCATACTTGTTGGGCAGATCCTGGCCTTTTCCTGGTTTGGACCACGTAGGAATGCGGTACCACACCGAAACAGTCAATCAAACCTGTTTGCGATTAATATTTTAGAGGATAACGCCGGTAATGTCTGGGTTAGTTCTGGTATTTGCAATCATCTGGCTCGTACTTTCGCATTTTTCGCATACTTGTTGGCCAGATCCTTGGCTTTTTCTGGCTTGGATCACGTAGTAATGTGGTACCACACTGTCAATAAAAGCTGGTTCCTAATAGTATTTTAATGGATAACGCTGGTTATGCCTGGGTTATTTCTGGTATATGCAATGATCTGGCTCATAGTTACGCGTTTTTCGCATACTTGTTGGGCAGATCCAGCGTTTTTTCTGGTTTGGATCCCGTAGTAATGAGGTTCCACACCGAAACAGTCAATTGAACGTGGTTGCGATTAATATTTTAGAGGATAACGCCGGTTATGTCGCGGTTAGGTCTGGGATTTGCCCTCATCTGGCTCGTACTTTCACATTTTTCGCATACTTGTTGGCCAGGTCCTGGGCTTTTTCTGGCTTGGATCACGTAGTAATGTGGTACCACACTGTCAATAAAAGCTGGTTCCTAATAGTAATTTAGTGGATAACGCTGGTTATGCCTGGGTTATTTCTGGTATTTGCAATCATCTGGCTCATAGTTACGCGTTTTTCGCATACTTGTTGGGCAGATCCTGGCCTTTTTCTGGCTTGGACCACGTAGGAATGCGGTACCACATCGAAACAGTCAATCAAACCTGTTTGCGATTAATATTTTAGAGGATAACGCCGGTAATGTCTGGGTTAGTTCTGGTATTTGCAATCATCTGGCTCGTACTTTCGCATTTTTCGCATACTTGTTGGGCAGATCCTGGCCTTTTTCTGGCTTTGACCACGTAGTAATGTGGTACCACACTGAAACAGTCAATTAAACCTGGTTCGAATTAATATTTTAGAGGATAACGCCGGTTATGTCTGGTTTAGGTCTGGTATTTGCCCTCATCTGGCTTGTACTTTCGCATTTTTCGCATACTTGTTGGCCAGATTCTGGGCTTTTTTTGGCTTGCATCACGTAGTAACGTGGTACCACACTGAAACTGTCCATTAAACATGGTTTCGATCAATATTTTAGAGGATAACGCATGTTAGGTCTATGTTAGGTCTGGGATTTGCTCTCATCAGGCTCATACATTCAGATTTTCCGCATACTTGTTGGCCAGATCCTGGCCTTTTTCTGGCTTTGACCACGTAGTAATCTGGTACCACACTGAAACATTCAATTAATCCAGGATGCGATTAATATTTTAGAGGATAACGCCGGTTATGTCTCGGTTAGGTCTGGGATTTGCCCTCATCTAGCTCGTACTTTCGCATTTTTCCCATACTTGTTGGCCAGATCCTGGCATTTTTCTGGCTTGGACCACGTAGTAATGTGGTACCACACTGAAACAGTCAATTAAACCTGGTTCCGAGTAATATTTTAGAGGATAACGCCGGTTATTGTCTGGGTTAGGTCTGGTATTTGCCCTCATCTGGCTCGTACTTTCGCATTTTTCGCATACTTGTTGGCCAGATCCTGGCCTTTTTCTGGCTTGGACCACGTAGTAATGTGGTACCACACTGAAACAGTCAATTAAACCTGGTTCCGAGTAATATTTTAGAGGATAACGCCGGTTATGTCTGGGTTAGGTCTGGTATTTGCCCTCATCTGGCTCGTACTTTCGCATTTTTCGCATACTTCTTGGCCAGATCCTGGCCTTTTTCTGGCTTTGACCACGTAGGAATGTGGTACCACACTGAAACAGTCAATTAAACCTGGTTCGAATTAATATTTTAGAGGATAACGCCGGTTATGTCTGGGTTAGGTCTGGTATTTGCCCTCATCTGGCTCGTACTTTCGCATTTTTCGCTTACTTGTTGGCCAGATCCTGGGCTTTTTCTGGTTTGGATCCCGCAGTAATGTGGTTCCACACCGAAGCAGTCAATTAATCCAGGATGCGATTAATATTTTAGAGGTTAACGCCGGTTATGTCTCAGTTAGGTCTGGGATTTGCCCTCATCTGGCTCATACTTTCGCGTTTTTCGCATACCTGTTGGACAGATCCTGGGTTTTTTCTGGTTTGGATCCCGTACTAATGTGATTCCACACCGAAACAGTCAATTAAACCTGGTTGCGATTAGTATATTAGAGGATAACGCCGGTTATGTCTGGGTTAGGTCTGGTATGGCCTTTTTCTGGCTTTGACCACGCAGTAATGTAGTATCACACTGAAACAGTCAACTAAACCTGGTTGCGATTAATATTTTAAGGGATAACGCCGGTTATGTCTCGGTTAGGTCTGGGATTTGCCCTCATCTGGCTCGTACTTTCGCATTTCTCGCATACTTGTTGGCCAGATCCTGGCCTTTTTCTGGTTTGGATCACGTAGTAATGTGGTACCACACTGAAACAGTCAATCAAACCTGGTTGCGATTAATATTTTGGAGGATAACGCCGGTAATGTCTGGGTAAGTTCTGGTATTTGCAATCATCTGGCTCGTACTTTCGCGTTTTTCGCATACTTGTTGGCCAGATCCAGGGTTTTTTCTGGTTTGGATCCCGTAGTAATGAGGTTCCATACCGAAACAGTCAATTGAACGTGGTTGCGATTAATATTTTAGAGGATAACGCCGGTTATGTCGCGGTTAGGTCTGGGATTTGCCCTCATCTGGCTCGTACTTTCCAATTTCTCGCATACTTGTTGACCAGATCCTGGCCTTTTTCTGGTATGGATCACGTAGTAATGTGGTACCACACTGAAACAGTCATTAAAAGCTGGTTCCGATTAGTATTTTAGAGGGTAACGCTGGTTATGTCTGGGTTAGTTCTGGTATTTGCAATCATCTGGCTCATACTTTCGCGTTTTTCGCATACCTGTTGGCCAGATCCTGGGTTTTTTCTGGTTGGGATCCCGTACTAATGTGATTCCACACCGAAACAGTCAATTAAACCTGGTTGCGATTAATATTTTAGAGGATAACGCCGGTTATGTCTGAGTTAGGTCTGGTATGTGCCCTCATCTGGCTCGTACTTTCGCATTTTTCGCATACTAGTTGGCCAGATCCTGGCCTTTTTCTGGCTTTGACCACGTAGTAATGTGGTATCACACTGAAGCAGTCAATTAAACCTGGTTCCGATTAATATTTTAGAGGATAACGCCGGTTATGTCTGGGTTAGGTCTAGTATTTGTCCTCATCTGGCTCGAACTTTCGCATTTTTCGCATACTTGTTGGCCAGATCCTGGCATTTTTCTGGTATGGATCACGTAGTAATGTGGTACCACACTGAAACAGTCAATTAAACCTGGTTCCGAGTAATATTTTAGAGGATAACGCCGGTTATGTCTGGGTTAGGTCTGGTATTTACCCTCATCTGGCTCGTACTTTCGCATTTTTCGCATACTTCTTGGCCAGATCCTGGCCTTTTTCTGGCTTTGACCACGTAGGAATGTGGTACCACACTGAAACAGTCAATTAAACCTGGTTCGAATTAATATTTTAGAGGATAACGCCGGTTATGTCTGGGTTAGGTCTGGTATTTGCCCTCATCTGGCTCGTACTTTCGCATTTTTCGCTTACTTGTTGGCCAGATCCTGGGCTTTTTCTGGTTTGGATCCCGCAGTAATGTGGTTCCACACCGAAGCAGTCAATTAATCCAGGATGCGATTAATATTTTAGAGGTTAACGCCGGTTATGTCTCAGTTAGGTCTGGGATTTGCCCTCATCTGGCTCGTACTTTCGCATTTCTCGCATACTTGTTGGCCAGATCCTGGCCTTTTTCTGGTCTGGATCACGTAGTAATGTGGTACCACACTGAAACAGTCAATAAAAGCTGGTTCCGATTAGTATTTTAGAGGGTAACGCTGGTTATGTCTGGGTTAGTTCTGGTATTTGCAATCATCTGGCTCATACTTTCGCGTTTTTCGCATACCTGTTGGACAGATCCTGGGTTTTTTCTGGTTTGGATCCCGTACTAATGTGATTCCACACCGAAACAGTCAATTAAACCAGGTTGCGATTAGTATATTAGAGGATAACGCCGGTTATGTCTGGGTTAGGTCTGGTATGGCCTTTTTCTGGCTTTGACCACGCAGTAATGTAGTATCACACTGAAGCAGTCAATTAAACCTGGTTCCGGTTAATATTTTAGAGGATAACGCCGGTTATGTCTGGGTTAGGTCTGGTATTTGCCCATATCTGGCTCGAACTTTCGCATTTTTCGCTTACTTGTTGGCCAGATCTCGGGTTTTTTGTGGTTTGGATCCCGTCGTAATGTGGTTCCACACCGAAACAGTCAATTAAAGCTGGTTGCGATTAGTATTTTAGGGGATAACGCCGGTTATGTCTGGGTTAGGTCTGGTATTTGCACTCCTCTGGCTCGTACTTTCGCATTTTTCGCTTACTTGTTGGCCAGATCTCGGGTTTTTTGTGGTTTGGATCACGTAGTAATGTGGTTCCACACCGAAACAGTCAATTAAAGCTGGTTGCGATTAGTATTTTAGGGGATAACGCCGGTTATGTCTGGGTTAGGTCTGGTATTTGCACTCCTCTGGCTCGTACTTTCGCATTTTTCGCTTACTTGTTGGCCAGATCTCGGGTTTTTTGTGGTTTGGATCACGTAGTAATGTGGTTCCACAATGAAACGGTCAATAAAAGCTGGTTCCGATTAGTATTTTAGAGGAGAACGCTGGTTATGTCTGGGTTAGTTCTGGTATTTGCAATCATCTGGCTCGAACTTTCGCATTTTTCGCATACTTGTTGGCCAGATCCTGGCATTTTTCTGGTATGGATCACGTAGTAATACGGTACCACACTGAAACAGTCAATAAAAGCTTGTTCCGATTAGTATTTTAGGGGATAACGCCGGTTATGTCTGGGTTAGGTCTGGTATTTGCCCTCATCTGGCTCGTACTTTCGCATTTTTCGCTTACTTGTTGGCCAGATCTCGGGTTTTTTGTGGTTTGGATCACGTAGTAATGTGGTACCACAATGAAACGGTCAATAAAAGCTGGTTCCGATTAGTATTTTAGAGGAGAACGCTGGTTATGTCTGGGTTAGTTCTGGTATTTGCAATCATCTGGCTCATACTTTCGCGTTTCCCGCATACCTGTTGGCCAGATCCTGGGTTTTTTCTGGTTTGGATCCCGTACTAATGTGATTCCACACCGAAACTGTCAATTAAACCTGGTTGCGATTAATATTTTAAGGGATAACGCCGGTTATGTCTCGGTTAGGTCTGGGATTTGCCCTCATCTGGCTCGTACTTTCGCATTTCTCGCATACTTGTTGGCCAGATCCTGGCCTCTTTCTGGTTTGGATCACGTAGTAATGTGGTACCACACTGAAACAGTCAATCAAACCTGGTTGCGATTAATATTTTAGAGGAAAACGCCGGTAATGTCTGGGTAAGTTCTGGTATTTGCAATCATCTGGCTCGTACTTTCGCGTTTTTCGCATACTTGTTGGCCAGATCCTGGGCTTTTTCTGGCTTGGATCACGTAGTAATGTGGTACCACACTGTCAATAAAAGCTGGTTCCTAATAGTATTTTAGTGGATAACGCTGGTTATGCCTCGGTTATTTCTGGTATATGCAATCATCTGGCTCATAGTTACGCGTTTTTCGCATACTTGTTGGGCAGATCCTGGCCTTTTTCTGGTATGGATAACGTAGTAATGCGGTAGCACACCCAAACAGTCAATTAAAGCTGGTTGCAATTAATATTTTAGAGGATAACGCCGGTTATGTCTGGGTTAGGTCTGGTATTTGCCCTCATCTGGCTCGTACTTTCGCACTTTTCGCATACTTGTTGGCCAGATCCTGGGCTTTTTCTGGCTTGGATCACGTAGTAATGTGGTAACACACTGTCAATAAAAGCTGGTTCCGAATAGCATTCTAGAGGATAACGCCGGTTATGTCTCGGTTAGGTCTGGGATTTGCCCTCATCTGGCTCGTACTTTCGCACTTTTCGCATACTTGTTGGCCAGATCCTGGGCTTTTTCTGGCTTGGATCACGTAGTAATGTGGTAACACACTGTCAATAAAAGCTGGTTCCGAATAGCATTCTAGAGGATAACGCTGGTTATGTCTCGGTTTGGTATGGTATTAGCAATCATCTGGCTCGTACTTTCGCATTTTTCGCATACTTGTTGGGCAGATCCTGGCCTTTTTCTGGCTTGGACCACGTAGTAATGCGGTACCACACCGAAACAGTCAATCAAACCTGGTTGCGATTAATATTTTAGAGGATAACGCGGGTTATGTCTCGGTTAGTTCTGGTATTTGCAATCATCAGGCACATACTTTCGCAATTTTCGCTTACTTGTTGGCCAGATCCTGGCCTTTTTCTGGTTTGGATCACGTAGTAATGTGGTACCACTCTGAAACTGTCAATTAAACCTGGTTCCGATTAATATTTTGGAGGATAACGCTGGTTGTGTTTGGGTTAGTTCTGGTATTTGCAATCATCAGGCACATACTTTCGCAATTTTCCCATACTTGTTGGCCAGATCCTGGCCTTTTTCTGGTTTGGATCACGTAGTAATGTGGTACCACACTGAAACAGTCAATAAAAGCTGGTTCCGATTAGTATTTTAGGGGATAACGCCGGTTATGTCTGGGTTAGGTCTGGTATTTGCCCTCATCTGGCTCGTACTTTCGCATTTTTCGCTTACTTGTTGGCCAGATCTCGGGTTTTTTGTGGTTTGGATCCCGTCGTAATGTGGTTCCACACCGAAACAGTCAATTAAACCTGGTTACGATTAATATTTTGGAGGATAACGCTGGTTGTGTTTGGGTTAGTTCTGGTATTTGCAATCATCAGGCACATACTTTCGCAATTTTCCCATACTTGTTGGCCAGATCCTGGCCTTTTTCTGGTTTGGATCACGTAGTAATGTGGTACCACACTGAAACAGTCAATAAAAGCTGGTTCCGATTAGTATTTTAGGGGATAACGCCGGTTATGTCTGGGTTAGGTCTGGTATTTGCCCTCATCTGGCTCGTACTTTCGCATTTTTCGCTTACTTGTTGGCCAGATCTCGGGTTTTTTGTGGTTTGGATCCCGTCGTAATGTGGTTCCACACCGAAACAGTCAATTAAACCTGGTTACGATTAATATTTTAGAGGATAGCGCAGGTTATGTCTCGGTTAGGTCTGGGATTTGCCCACATCTGTCTCGAACTTTCGCATTTTTCGCATACTTGTTGGCCAGATCCTGGGCTTTTTCATGCTTTGACGTGGCAGTAATGTGGTACCACACTGAAACAGTCAATTAAACCTGGTTCCGATTAATATTTTGGAGGACAACGCTGGTTGTGTTTGGGTTAGTTCTGGTATTTGCAATCATCAGGCACATACTTTCGCATTTCTCGCATACTTGTTGGCCAGATCCTGGCCTTTTTCTG
This sequence comes from Colletes latitarsis, assembly GCF_051014445.1. Taxonomy (NCBI): domain Eukaryota; kingdom Metazoa; phylum Arthropoda; class Insecta; order Hymenoptera; family Colletidae; genus Colletes; species Colletes latitarsis. The sequence goes on from NC_135137.1 coordinate 9,075,021, forward strand.
GTTTGGATCCCGCAGTAATGTGGTTCCACACCGAAGCAGTCAATTAATCCAGGATGCGATTAATATTTTAGACGATAACGCCGGTTATGTCTCGGTTAGGTCTGGGATTTGCCCTCATCTGGCTCAAACTTTCGCATTTCTCGAATACTTGTTGGCCAGATCCTGGCCTTTTTCTGGTTTGGATCACGTAGTAATGTGGTACCACACTGAAACAGTCAATAAAAGCTGGTTCCGATTAGTATTTTAGGGGATAACGCCGGTTATGTCTGTGTTAGGTCTGGTATTTGCCCTCATCTGGCTCGTACTTTCGCATTTTTCGCTTACTTGTTGGCCAGATCTCGGGTTTTTTGTGGTTTGGATCCCGTCGTAATGTGGTTCCACAACGAAACAGTCAATTAAACCTGGTTACGATTAATATTCTAGAGGATAACGCTGGTTATGTCTCGGTTTAGTCTGGTATTAGCAATCATCTGGCTCGTACTTTCGCATTTTTCGCATACTTGTTGGGCAGATCCTGGCCTTTTTCTGGCTTGGACCACGTAGTAATGCGGTACCACACCGAAACAGTCACTCAAACCTGGTTGCGATTAATATTTTAGAGGATAACGCGGGTTATGTCTCGGTTAGTTCTGGTATTTGCAATCATCAGGCACATACTTTCGCAATTTTCGCATACTTGTTGGCCAGATCCTGGCCTTTTTCTGGTTTGGATCACGTAGTAATGTGGTACCACACTGAAACAGTCAATTAAACCTGGTTCCGATTAATATTTTGGAGGATAACGCTGGTTGTGTTTGGGTTAGTTCTGGTATTTGCAATCATCAGGCACATACTTTCGCAATTTTCGCATACTTGTTGGCCAGATCCTGGCCTTTTTCTGGTTTGGATCACGTAGTAATGTGGTACCACACTGAAACAGTCAATAAAAGCTGGTTCCGATTAGTATTTTAGGGGATAACGCCGGTTATGTCTGGGTTAGGTCTGGTATTTGCCCTCATCTGGCTCGTACTTTCGCATTTTTCGCTTACTTGTTGGCCAGATCTCGGGTTTTTTGTGGTTTGGATCCCGTCGTAATGTGGTTCCACACCGAAACAGTTAATTAAACCTGGTTACGATTAATATTTTAGAGGATAACGCCGGTTATGTCTGGGTTAGGTCTGGTATTTGCCCTCATCTGGCTCGTACTTTCGCATTTTTCGCTTACTTGTTGGCCAGATCCTGGCCTCTTTCTGGTTTGGATCACGTAGTAATGTGGTACCACACTGAAACAGTCAATCAAACCTGGTTGCGATTAATATTTTAGAGGAAAACGCCGGTAATGTCTGGGTTAGGTCTGGTATTTGCCCTCATCTGGCTCGTACTTTCGCATTTTTCGCATACTTCTTGGCCAGATCCTGGCCTTTTTCTGGCTTTGACCACGTAGGAATGTGGTACCACACTGAAACAGTCAATTAAACCTGGTTCGAATTAATATTTTAGAGGATAACGCCGGTTATGTCTGGGTTAGGTCTGGTATTTGCCCTCATCTGGCTCGTACTTTCGCATTTTTCGCTTACTTGTTGGCCAGATCCTGGGCTTTTTCTGGTTTGGATCCCGCAGTAATGTGGTTCCACACCGAAGCAGTCAATTAATCCAGGATGCGATTAATATTTTAGAGGTTAACGCCGGTTATGTCTCAGTTAGGTCTGGGATTTGCCCTCATCTGGCTCGTACTTTCGCATTTCTCGCATACTTGTTGGCCAGATCCTGGCCTTTTTCTGGTCTGGATCACGTAGTAATGTGGTACCACACTGAAACAGTCAATAAAAGCTGGTTCCGATTAGTATTTTAGAGGGTAACGCTGGTTATGTCTGGGTTAGTTCTGGTATTTGCAATCATCTGGCTCATACTTTCGCGTTTTTCGCATACCTGTTGGACAGATCCTGGGTTTTTTCTGGTTTGGATCCCGTACTAATGTGATTCCACACCGAAACAGTCAATTAAACCAGGTTGCGATTAGTATATTAGAGGATAACGCCGGTTATGTCTGGGTTAGGTCTGGTATGGCCTTTTTCTGGCTTTGACCACGCAGTAATGTAGTATCACACTGAAGCAGTCAATTAAACCTGGTTCCGGTTAATATTTTAGAGGATAACGCCGGTTATGTCTGGGTTAGGTCTGGTATTTGCCCATATCTGGCTCGAACTTTCGCATTTTTCGCTTACTTGTTGGCCAGATCTCGGGTTTTTTGTGGTTTGGATCCCGTCGTAATGTGGTTCCACACCGAAACAGTCAATTAAAGCTGGTTGCGATTAGTATTTTAGGGGATAACGCCGGTTATGTCTGGGTTAGGTCTGGTATTTGCACTCCTCTGGCTCGTACTTTCGCATTTTTCGCTTACTTGTTGGCCAGATCTCGGGTTTTTTGTGGTTTGGATCACGTAGTAATGTGGTTCCACACCGAAACAGTCAATTAAAGCTGGTTGCGATTAGTATTTTAGGGGATAACGCCGGTTATGTCTGGGTTAGGTCTGGTATTTGCACTCCTCTGGCTCGTACTTTCGCATTTTTCGCTTACTTGTTGGCCAGATCTCGGGTTTTTTGTGGTTTGGATCACGTAGTAATGTGGTTCCACAATGAAACGGTCAATAAAAGCTGGTTCCGATTAGTATTTTAGAGGAGAACGCTGGTTATGTCTGGGTTAGTTCTGGTATTTGCAATCATCTGGCTCGAACTTTCGCATTTTTCGCATACTTGTTGGCCAGATCCTGGCATTTTTCTGGTATGGATCACGTAGTAATACGGTACCACACTGAAACAGTCAATAAAAGCTTGTTCCGATTAGTATTTTAGGGGATAACGCCGGTTATGTCTGGGTTAGGTCTGGTATTTGCCCTCATCTGGCTCGTACTTTCGCATTTTTCGCTTACTTGTTGGCCAGATCTCGGGTTTTTTGTGGTTTGGATCACGTAGTAATGTGGTACCACAATGAAACGGTCAATAAAAGCTGGTTCCGATTAGTATTTTAGAGGAGAACGCTGGTTATGTCTGGGTTAGTTCTGGTATTTGCAATCATCTGGCTCATACTTTCGCGTTTCCCGCATACCTGTTGGCCAGATCCTGGGTTTTTTCTGGTTTGGATCCCGTACTAATGTGATTCCACACCGAAACTGTCAATTAAACCTGGTTGCGATTAATATTTTAAGGGATAACGCCGGTTATGTCTCGGTTAGGTCTGGGATTTGCCCTCATCTGGCTCGTACTTTCGCATTTCTCGCATACTTGTTGGCCAGATCCTGGCCTCTTTCTGGTTTGGATCACGTAGTAATGTGGTACCACACTGAAACAGTCAATCAAACCTGGTTGCGATTAATATTTTAGAGGAAAACGCCGGTAATGTCTGGGTAAGTTCTGGTATTTGCAATCATCTGGCTCGTACTTTCGCGTTTTTCGCATACTTGTTGGCCAGATCCTGGGCTTTTTCTGGCTTGGATCACGTAGTAATGTGGTACCACACTGTCAATAAAAGCTGGTTCCTAATAGTATTTTAGTGGATAACGCTGGTTATGCCTCGGTTATTTCTGGTATATGCAATCATCTGGCTCATAGTTACGCGTTTTTCGCATACTTGTTGGGCAGATCCTGGCCTTTTTCTGGTATGGATAACGTAGTAATGCGGTAGCACACCCAAACAGTCAATTAAAGCTGGTTGCAATTAATATTTTAGAGGATAACGCCGGTTATGTCTGGGTTAGGTCTGGTATTTGCCCTCATCTGGCTCGTACTTTCGCACTTTTCGCATACTTGTTGGCCAGATCCTGGGCTTTTTCTGGCTTGGATCACGTAGTAATGTGGTAACACACTGTCAATAAAAGCTGGTTCCGAATAGCATTCTAGAGGATAACGCCGGTTATGTCTCGGTTAGGTCTGGGATTTGCCCTCATCTGGCTCGTACTTTCGCACTTTTCGCATACTTGTTGGCCAGATCCTGGGCTTTTTCTGGCTTGGATCACGTAGTAATGTGGTAACACACTGTCAATAAAAGCTGGTTCCGAATAGCATTCTAGAGGATAACGCTGGTTATGTCTCGGTTTGGTATGGTATTAGCAATCATCTGGCTCGTACTTTCGCATTTTTCGCATACTTGTTGGGCAGATCCTGGCCTTTTTCTGGCTTGGACCACGTAGTAATGCGGTACCACACCGAAACAGTCAATCAAACCTGGTTGCGATTAATATTTTAGAGGATAACGCGGGTTATGTCTCGGTTAGTTCTGGTATTTGCAATCATCAGGCACATACTTTCGCAATTTTCGCTTACTTGTTGGCCAGATCCTGGCCTTTTTCTGGTTTGCATCACGTAGTAATGTGGTACCACTCTGAAACTGTCAATTAAACCTGGTTCCGATTAATATTTTGGAGGATAACGCTGGTTGTGTTTGGGTTAGTTCTGGTATTTGCAATCATCAGGCACATACTTTCGCAATTTTCCCATACTTGTTGGCCAGATCCTGGCCTTTTTCTGGTTTGGATCACGTAGTAATGTGGTACCACACTGAAACAGTCAATAAAAGCTGGTTCCGATTAGTATTTTAGGGGATAACGCCGGTTATGTCTGGGTTAGGTCTGGTATTTGCCCTCATCTGGCTCGTACTTTCGCATTTTTCGCTTACTTGTTGGCCAGATCTCGGGTTTTTTGTGGTTTGGATCCCGTCGTAATGTGGTTCCACACCGAAACAGTCAATTAAACCTGGTTACGATTAATATTTTGGAGGATAACGCTGGTTGTGTTTGGGTTAGTTCTGGTATTTGCAATCATCAGGCACATACTTTCGCAATTTTCCCATACTTGTTGGCCAGATCCTGGCCTTTTTCTGGTTTGGATCACGTAGTAATGTGGTACCACACTGAAACAGTCAATAAAAGCTGGTTCCGATTAGTATTTTAGGGGATAACGCCGGTTATGTCTGGGTTAGGTCTGGTATTTGCCCTCATCTGGCTCGTACTTTCGCATTTTTCGCTTACTTGTTGGCCAGATCTCGGGTTTTTTGTGGTTTGGATCCCGTCGTAATGTGGTTCCACACCGAAACAGTCAATTAAACCTGGTTACGATTAATATTTTAGAGGATAGCGCAGGTTATGTCTCGGTTAGGTCTGGGATTTGCCCACATCTGTCTCGAACTTTCGCATTTTTCGCATACTTGTTGGCCAGATCCTGGGCTTTTTCATGCTTTGACGTGGCAGTAATGTGGTACCACACTGAAACAGTCAATTAAACCTGGTTCCGATTAATATTTTGGAGGACAACGCTGGTTGTGTTTGGGTTAGTTCTGGTATTTGCAATCATCAGGCACATACTTTCGCATTTCTCGCATACTTGTTGGCCAGATCCTGGCCTTTTTCTGGTTTGGATCCCGCAGTAATGTGGTTCCACACCGAAGCAGTCAATTAATCCAGGATGCGATTAATATTTTAGACGATAACGCCGGTTATGTCTCGGTTAGGTCTGGGATTTGCCCTCATCTGGCTCAAACTTTCGCATTTCTCGAATACTTGTTGGCCAGATCCTGGCCTTTTTCTGGTTTGGATCACGTAGTAATGTGGTACCACACTGAAACAGTCAATAAAAGCTGGTTCCGATTAGTATTTTAGGGGATAACGCCGGTTATGTCTGTGTTAGGTCTGGTATTTGCCCTCATCTGGCTCGTACTTTCGCATTTTTCGCTTACTTGTTGGCCAGATCTCGGGTTTTTTGTGGTTTGGATCCCGTCGTAATGTGGTTCCACAACGAAACAGTCAATTAAACCTGGTTACGATTAATATTCTAGAGGATAACGCTGGTTATGTCTCGGTTTAGTCTGGTATTAGCAATCATCTGGCTCGTACTTTCGCATTTTTCGCATACTTGTTGGGCAGATCCTGGCCTTTTTCTGGCTTGGACCACGTAGTAATGCGGTACCACACCGAAACAGTCACTCAAACCTGGTTGCGATTAATATTTTAGAGGATAACGCGGGTTATGTCTCGGTTAGTTCTGGTATTTGCAATCATCAGGCACATACTTTCGCAATTTTCGCATACTTGTTGGCCAGATCCTGGCCTTTTTCTGGTTTGGATCACGTAGTAATGTGGTACCACACTGAAACAGTCAATTAAACCTGGTTCCGATTAATATTTTGGAGGATAACGCTGGTTGTGTTTGGGTTAGTTCTGGTATTTGCAATCATCAGGCACATACTTTCGCAATTTTCGCATACTTGTTGGCCAGATCCTGGCCTTTTTCTGGTTTGGATCACGTAGTAATGTGGTACCACACTGAAACAGTCAATAAAAGCTGGTTCCGATTAGTATTTTAGGGGATAACGCCGGTTATGTCTGGGTTAGGTCTGGTATTTGCCCTCATCTGGCTCGTACTTTCGCATTTTTCGCTTACTTGTTGGCCAGATCTCGGGTTTTTTGTGGTTTGGATCCCGTCGTAATGTGGTTCCACACCGAAACAGTTAATTAAACCTGGTTACGATTAATATTTTAGAGGATAACGCCGGTTATGTCTGGGTTAGGTCTGGTATTTGCCCTCATCTGGCTCGTACTTTCGCATTTTTCGCTTACTTGTTGGCCAGATCCTGGGCTTTTTCTGGTTTGGATCCCGCAGTAATGTGGTTCCACACCGAAGCAGTCAATTAATCCAGGATGCGATTAATATTTTAGAGGATAACGCCGGTTATGTCTCGGTTAGGTCTGGGATTTGCCCTCATCTGGCTCAAACTTTCGCATTTCTCGCATACTTGTTGGCCAGATCCTGGCCTTTTTCTGGTTTGGATCACGTAGTAATGTGGTACCACACTGAAACAGTCAATAAAAGCTGGTTCCGATTAGTATTTTAGGGGATAACGCCGGTTATGTCTGGGTTAGGTCTGGTATTTGCCCTCATCTGGCTCGTACTTTCGCATTTTTCGCTTACTTGTTGGCCAGATCTCGGGTTTTTTGTGGTTTGGATCCCGTCGTAATGTGGTTCCACACCGAAACAGTCAATTAAACCTGGTTACGATTAATATTTTGGAGGATAACGCTGTTTATGTTTGGGTTAGTTCTGGCATTTGCAATCATCAGGCACATACTTTCGCATTTCTCGCATACTTGTTGGCCAGATCCTGGCCTTTTTCTGGTTTGGATCACGTAGTAATGCGGTAGCACACCTAAACAGTCAACTAAAGCTGGTTGCGATTAATATTTTAGAGGATAACGCCGGTTATGTCTCGGTTAGGTCTGGGATTTGCCCTCATCTGGCTCGTACTTTCGCACTTTTCGCATACTTGTTGGCCAGATCCTGTGCTTTTTCTGGCTTGGATCACGTAGTAATGTGGTAACACACTGTCAATAAAAGCTGGTTCCGAATAGCATTCTAGAGGATAACGCTGGTTATGTCTCGGTTTGGTATGGTATTAGCAATCATCTGGCTCGTACTTTCGCATTTTTCGCATACTTGTTGGGCAGATCCTGGCCTTTTTCTGGCTTGGACCACGTAGTAATGCGGTACCACACCGAAACAGTCAATCAAACCTGGTTGCAATTAATATTTTAGAGGATAACGCCGGTTATGTCTCGTTTAGGTCTGGGATTTGTCCTCATTTGGCTCGTACTTTCGAATTATTCGCATACTTGTTGTCCAGATCCTGGGCTTTCTCAGGCTAGGATCACGTAGTAATGTGGTACCACACTGAAACAGTCAATAAAAGCTGGTTCCGATTAGTATCTTTGAGGACACCGCCGGCTATGTCTCGGTTAGGTCTGGGATTTGCCCTCATCTGGCTCGTACTTTCGCATTTTTCAAATACTTGTCGGCCAGATCCTGGCCTTTTTCTGGCTTGGACCACGTAGTAATGTGGTGCCACACTGAAACAGCCAATTAAACCTGGTTCCGAGTAATATTTTAGAGGATAACGCCGGTTATGTCTGGGTTAGGTCTGGTATTTGCCCTCATCTGGCTCGTACTTTCGCATTTTTCGCTTACTTGTTGGCCAGATCCTGGGCTTTTTCTGGTTTGGATCCCGCAGTAATGTGGTTCCACACCGAAACAGTCAATTAATCCAGGATGCGAGTAACATTTTAGAGGATAACGCCGGTTATGTCTCTGTTAGGTCTGGGATTTGCCCTCATCTGGCTCAAACTTTCGCATTTTTCGCATACTTGTTGGCCAGATCCTGGCCTTTTTCTGGTATGGATAACGTAGTAATGCGGTAGCACACCCAAACAGTCAATTAAAGCTGGTTGCAATTAATATTTTAGAGGATAACGCCGGTTATGTCTGGGTTAGGTCTGGTATTTGCCCTCATCTGGCTCGTACTTTCGCACTTTTCGCATACTTGTTGGCCAGATCCTGGGCTTTTTCTGGCTTGGATCACGTAGTAATGTGGTAACACACTGTCAATAAAAGCTGGTTCCGAATAGCATTCTAGAGGATAACGCCGGTTATGTCTCGGTTAGGTCTGGGATTTGCCCTCATCTGGCTCGTACTTTCGCACTTTTCGCATACTTGTTGGCCAGATCCTGGGCTTTTTCTGGCTTGGATCACGTAGTAATATGGTAACACACTGTCAATAAAAGCTGGTTCCGAATAGCATTCTAGAGGATAACGCTGGTTATGTCTCGGTTTGGTATGGTATTAGCAATCATCTGGCTCGTACTTTCGCATTTTTCGCATACTTGTTGGGCAGATCCTGGCCTTTTTCTGGCTTGGACCACGTAGTAATGCGGTACCACACCGAAACAGTCAATCAAACCTGGTTGCGATTAATATTTTAGAGGATAACGCGGGTTATGTCTCGGTTAGTTCTGGTATTTGCAATCATCAGGCACATACTTTCGCAATTTTCGCTTACTTGTTGGCCAGATCCTGGCCTTTTTCTGGTTTGGATCACGTAGTAATGTGGTACCACTCTGAAACAGTCAATTAAACCTGGTTCCGATTAATATTTTGGAGGATAACGCTGGTTGTGTTTGGGTTAGTTCTGGTATTTGCAATCATCAGGCACATACTTTCGCAATTTTCCCATACTTGTTGGCCAGATCCTGGCCTTTTTCTGGTTTGGATCACGTAGTAATGTGGTACCACACTGAAACAGTCAATAAAAGCTGGTTCCGATTAGTATTTTAGGGGATAACGCCGGTTATGTCTGGGTTAGGTCTGGTATTTGCCCTCATCTGGCTCGTACTTTCGCATTTTTCGCTTACTTGTTGGCCAGATCTCGGGTTTTTTGTGGTTTGGATCCCGTCGTAATGTGGTTCCACACCGAAACAGTCAATTAAACCTGGTTACGATTAATATTTTGGAGGATAACGCTGGTTGTGTTTGGGTTAGTTCTGGTATTTGCAATCATCAGGCACATACTTTCGCAATTTTCCCATACTTGTTGGCCAGATCCTGGCCTTTTTCTGGTTTGGATCACGTAGTAATGTGGTACCACACTGAAACAGTCAATAAAAGCTGGTTCCGATTAGTATTTTAGGGGATAACGCCGGTTATGTCTGGGTTAGGTCTGGTATTTGCCCTCATCTGGCTCGTACTTTCGCATTTTTCGCTTACTTGTTGGCCAGATCTCGGGTTTTTTGTGGTTTGGATCCCGTCGTAATGTGGTTCCACACCGAAACAGTCAATTAAACCTGGTTACGATTAATATTTTAGAGGATAGCGCAGGTTATGTCTCGGTTAGGTCTGGGATTTGCCCACATCTGTCTCGAACTTTCGCATTTTTCGCATACTTGTTGGCCAGATCCTGGGCTTTTTCATGCTTTGACGTGGCAGTAATGTGGTACCACACTGAAACAGTCAATTAAACCTGGTTCCGATTAATATTTTGGAGGACAACGCTGGTTGTGTTTGGGTTAGTTCTGGTATTTGCAATCATCAGGCACATACTTTCGCATTTCTCGCATACTTGTTGGCCAGATCCTGGCCTTTTTCTGGTTTGGATCCCGCAGTAATGTGGTTCCACACCGAAGCAGTCAATTAATCCAGGATGCGATTAATATTTTAGACGATAACGCCGGTTATGTCTCGGTTAGGTCTGGGATTTGCCCTCATCTGGCTCAAACTTTCGCATTTCTCGAATACTTGTTGGCCAGATCCTGGCCTTTTTCTGGTTTGGATCACGTAGTAATGTGGTACCACACTGAAACAGTCAATAAAAGCTGGTTCCGATTAGTATTTTAGGGGATAACGCCGGTTATGTCTGTGTTAGGTCTGGTATTTGCCCTCATCTGGCTCGTACTTTCGCATTTTTCGCTTACTTGTTGGCCAGATCTCGGGTTTTTTGTGGTTTGGATCCCGTCGTAATGTGGTTCCACAACGAAACAGTCAATTAAACCTGGTTACGATTAATATTCTAGAGGATAACGCTGGTTATGTCTCGGTTTAGTCTGGTATTAGCAATCATCTGGCTCGTACTTTCGCATTTTTCGCATACTTGTTGGGCAGATCCTGGCCTTTTTCTGGCTTGGACCACGTAGTAATGCGGTACCACACCGAAACAGTCACTCAAACCTGGTTGCGATTAATATTTTAGAGGATAACGCGGGTTATGTCTCGGTTAGTTCTGGTATTTGCAATCATCAGGCACATACTTTCGCAATTTTCGCATACTTGTTGGCCAGATCCTGGCCTTTTTCTGGTTTGGATCACGTAGTAATGTGGTACCACACTGAAACAGTCAATTAAACCTGGTTCCGATTAATATTTTGGAGGATAACGCTGGTTGTGTTTGGGTTAGTTCTGGTATTTGCAATCATCAGGCACATACTTTCGCAATTTTCGCATACTTGTTGGCCAGATCCTGGCCTTTTTCTGGTTTGGATCACGTAGTAATGTGGTACCACACTGAAACAGTCAATAAAAGCTGGTTCCGATTAGTATTTTAGGGGATAACGCCGGTTATGTCTGGGTTAGGTCTGGTATTTGCCCTCATCTGGCTCGTACTTTCGCATTTTTCGCTTACTTGTTGGCCAGATCTCGGGTTTTTTGTGGTTTGGATCCCGTCGTAATGTGGTTCCACACCGAAACAGTTAATTAAACCTGGTTACGATTAATACTTTGGAGGATAACGCTGGTTATGTTTGGGTTAGTTCTGGTATTTGCAATCATCAGGCACATACTTTCGCATTTCTCGCATACTTGTTGGCCAGATCCTGGCCTTTTTCTGGTTTGGATCACGTAGTAATGCGGTAGCACACCTTAACAGTCAACTAAAGCTGGTTGCGATTAATATTTTAGAGGATTACGCCGGTTATGTCTCGGTTAGGTCTGGGATTTGCCCTCATCTGGCTCGTACTTTCGCACTTTTCGCATACTTGTTGGCCAGATCCTGGGCTTTTCCTGGCTTGGATCACGTAGTAATGTGGTAACACACTGTCAATAAAAGCTGGTTCCGAATAGCATTCTAGAGGATAACGCTGGTTATGTCTCGGTTTGGTATGGTATTAGCAATCATCTGGCTCGTACTTTCGCATTTTTCGCATACTAGTTGGGCAGATCCTGGTCTTTTTCTGGCTTGGACCACGTAGTAATGCGGTACCACACCGAAACAGTCAATCAAACCTGGTTGCAATTAATATTTTAGTGGATAACGCCGGTTATGTCTCGGTTAGGTCTGGGATTTGTCCTCATCTGGCTCGAACTTTCGAATTATTCGCATACTTGTTGTCCAGATCCTGGGCTTTCTCAGGCTAGGATCACGTAGTAATGTGGTACCACACTGAAACAGTCAATAAAAGCTGGTTCCGATTAGTATTTTTGAGGACACCGCCGGCTATGTCTCGGTTAGGTCTGGGATTTGCCCTCATCTGGCTCGTACTTTCGCATTTTTCGCTTACTTGTTGGCCAGATCCTGGGCTTTTTGTGGTTTGGATCCCGTCGTAATGTGGTTCCACACCGAAACAGTCAATTAAACCTGGTTACGATTAATATTTTAGAGGATAACGCCGGTTATGTCTGGGTTAGGTCTGGTATTTGCCCTCATCTGGCTCGTACTTTCGCATTTTTCGCTTACTTGTTGGCCAGATCCTGGGCTTTTTGTGGTTTGGATCCCGTCGTAATGTGGTTCCACACCGAAACAGTCAATTAAACCTGGTTACGATTAATATTTTGGAGGATAACGCTGGTTATGGTTGGGTTAGTTCTGGTATTTGCAATCATCAGGCACATACTTTCGCATTTTTCGCATACTTGTTGGCCAGATCCTGGCCTTTTTCTGGTATGGATAACGTAGTAATGCGGTAGCACACCCAAACAGTCAATTAAAGCTGGTTGCGATTAATATTTTAGAGGATAACGCCGGTTATGTCTGGGTTAGGTCTGGTATTTGCCCTCATCTGGCTCGTACTTTCGCATTTTTCGCTTACTTGTTGGCCAGATCTCGGGTTTTTTGTGGTTTGGATCACGTAGTAATGTGGTACCACACTGAAACAGTCAACAAAAGCTGGTTCCGATTAGTATTTTAGAGGAGAACGCTGGTTATGTCTGGGTTAGTTCTGGTATTTGCAATCATCTGGCTCATACTATCGCGTTTTTCGCATACCTATTGGCCAGATCCTGGGTTTTTTCTGGTTTGGATCCCGTACTAATGTGATTCCACACCGAAACAGTCAATGAAACGTGGTTGCGATTAATATTTTCGAGGATAACGCCGGTTATGTCTCGGTTAGGTCTGGGATTTGCCCTCATCTGGCTCGTACTTTCGCATTTCTCGCATACTTGTTGGCCAGATCCTGGCCTTTTTCTGGTTTGGATCACGTAGTAATGTGGTACCACGCTGAAACAGTCAATTAAACCTGGTTCCGGTTATTATTTTGGAAGATAACGCTGGTTGAGTTTGGGTTAGCTCTGGTATTTGCAATGATCAGGCACACACTTTCGCAATTTTCGCATACTTGTTGGCCAGATCCTGGCCTTTTTCTGGTTTGGATCACGTAGTAATGTGGTACCACACTGAAACAGTCAATAAAAGCTGGTTCCGATTAGTATTTTAGAGGATAACGCTGGTTATGTCTGGGTTAGTTCTGGTATTTGCAATCATCAGGTTCATACTATCGCGTTTTTCGCATACCTATTGGCCAGATCCTGGGTTTTTTCTGGTTTGGATCCCGTACTAATGTGATTCCACTCCGAAACAGTCAATTAAACCTGTTTGCGATTAATATTTTGCAGGATAACGCCGGTTATGTCTCGGTTTGGTCTGGTATTAGCAATCATCTGGCTCGTACTTTCGCATTTTTCGCATACTTGTTGGCCAGATCCTGGCCTTTTTCTGGCTTGGACCACGTAGTAATGCGGTACCACACCGAAACAGTAAACTAAACTGATTGCGATTAATATTTTAGAGGATAGCGCAGGTTATGTCTCGGTTAGGTCTGGGATTTGCCCTCATCTGTCTCGAACTTTCGCATTTTTCGCATACTTGTTGGCCAGATCCTGGGCTTTTTCATGCTTTGACGTGGCAGTAATGTGGTACCACACTGAAACAGTCAATTAAACCTGGTTCCGATTAATATTTTGGAGGACAACGCTGGTTGTGTTTCGGTTAGTTCTGGTATTTGCAATCATCAGGCACATACTTTCGCATTTCTCGCATACTTGTTGGCCAGATCCTGGCGTTTTTCTGGTTTGGATCCCGCAGTAATGTGGTACCACACTGAAACAGTCAATTAAACCTGGTTCCGATTAATATTTTGGAGGATAACGCTGGTTGTGTTTGGGTTAGTTCTGGTATTTGCAATCATCAGGCACATACTTTCGCAATTTTCGCATACTTGTTGGCCAGATCCTGGCCTTTTTCTGGTTTGGATCACGTAGTAATGTGGTACCACACTGAAACAGTCAATAAAAGCTGGTTCCGATTAGTATTTTAGGGGATAACGCCGGTTATGTCTGGGTTAGGTCTGGTATTTGCCCTCATCTGGCTCGTACTTTCGCATTTTTCGCTTACTTGTTGGCCAGATCTCGGGTTTTTTGTGGTTTGGATCCCGTCGTAATGTGGTTCCACACCGAAACAGTCAATTAAACCTGGTTACGATTAATATTTTGGAGGATAACGCTGGTTATGACTGGTTTAGTTCTGGTATTTGCAATCATCAGGCACATACTTTCGCGTTTTTCGCATACTTGTTGGCCGGATCCTGGCCTTTTTCTGGTTTGGATCACGTAGTAATGCAGTACCACACCGGAACAGTGAATTAAACCTGGTTGCGATTAATATTTTAGAGGATAGCCCCGGTTATGTCTCGGTTAGGTCTGGGATTTGCCCTCATCTGGCTCGTACTTTCGCATTTTTCGCATATTTGTTGGCCAGATCCTGGCCTTTTTCTGGTTTGGATCACGTAGTAATGTGGTTCCACACCGAATCAGTCAATTATTCCAGGATGCGATTAATATTTTAGAGGATAACGCAGCTTATGTCTCGGTTAGGTCTGGGATTTGCCCTCATCTGGCTCATACTTTCGCGTTTTTCGCATACTTGTTGGCCAGACCCTGGGTTTTTTCTGCTTTGGATCCCGTAATAATGTGGTTCCACACCGAAGCAGTGAATTAAACCGGGTTGCGATTAATATTTTAAAGGATATCGCCGGCTATGTCTCGGTTAGGTCTGGTATTTGCCCTCATCTGGCTCGTACTTTCGCATTTTTCGCTTACTTGTTGGCCAGATCTCGGGTTTTTTGTGGTTTGGATCCCGTCGTAATGTGGTTCCACACCGAAACAGTCAATTAAACCTGGTTACGATTAATATTTTGGAGGATAACGCTGGTTATGTTTGGGTTAGGTCTGGTATTTGCCCTCATCTGGCTCGTACTTTCGCACTTTTCGCATACTTGTTGGCCAGATCCTGGGCTTTTTCTGGCTTGGATCACGTAGTAATTTGGTAACACACTGTCAATAAAAGCTGGTTCCGAATAGCATTCTAGAGGATAACGCTGGTTATGTCTCGGTTTGGTATGGTATTAGCAATCATCTGGCTCGTACTTTCGCATTTTTCGCATACTTGTTGGGCAGATCCTGGCCTTTTTCTGGCTTGGACCACGTAGTAATGCGGTACCACACCGAAACAGTCAATCAAACCTGGTTGCGATTAATATTTTAGAGGATAACGCCGGTTATGTCTCGGTTAGGTCTGGGATTTGTCCTCATCTGGCTCGTACTTTCGAATTATTCGCATACTTGTTGTCCAGATCCTGGGCTTTTTCAGGCTAGGATCACGTAGTAATGTGGTACCACACTGAAACAGTCAATAAAAGCTGGTTCCGATTAGTATTTTTGAGGACACCGCCGGCTATGTCTCGGTTAGGTCTGGGATTTGCCCTCATCTGGCTCGTACATTCGCATTTTTCAAATACTTGTCGGCCAGATCCTGGCCTTTTTCTGGCTTGGACCACGTAGTAATGTGGTACCACACTGAAACAGTCAATTAAACCTGGTTCCGAGTTATATTTTAGAGGATAACGCCGGTTATGTCTGGGTTAGGTCTGGTATTTGCCCTCATCTGGCTCGTACTTTCGCATTTTTCGCTTACTTGTTGGCCAGATCCTGGCCTTTTTCTGGTTTGGATCCCGCAGTAATGTGGTTCCACACCGAAGCAGTCAATTAATCCAGGATGCGATTAATATTTTAGAGGATAACGCCGGTTATGTCTCGGTTAGGTCTGGGATTTGCCCTCATCTGGCTCGTACTTTGGCATTTTTCGCTTACTTGTTGGCCAGATCCTGGCCTTTTTCGGGTTTGGATCACGTAGTAATACGGTACCACACCGAAACAGTAAACTAAACCTGGTTGCGATTAATATTTTAGAGGATAGCGCAGGTTATGTCTCGGTTAGGTCTGGGATTTGCCCTCATCTGCCTCGTACTTTCGCATTTTTCGCATACTTGTTGGCCAGATCCTGGCCTTTTTCTGGTTTGGATCCCGCAGTAATGTGGTTCCACACCGAAGCAGTGAATTAATCCAGGATGCGATTAATATTTTAGAGGATAACGCCGGTTATGTCTCGGTTAGGTCTGGGATTTGCCCTCATCTGGCTCAAACTTTCGCATTTCTCGCATACTTGTTGGCCAGATCCTGGCCTTTTTCTGGTTTGGATCACGTAGTAATGTGGTACCACACTGAAACAGTCAATAAAAGCTGGTTCCGATTAGTATTTTAGAGGATAACGCTGGTTATGGTTGGGTTAGTTCTGGAATTTGCAATCATCAGGCACATACTTTCGCGTTTTTCGCATACTTGTTGGCCGGATCCTGGTCTTTTTCTGGTTTGGATCACGTAGTAATGCAGTACCACACTGAAACAGTCAACTAAACCTGGTTCCGAGTAATATTTTAGAGGATAACGCCCGTTATGTCTGGGTTAGGTCTGGTATTTGGCCTCATCTGGCTCGTACTTTCGCATTTTTCGCTTACTTGTTGGCCAGATCCTGGGCTTTTTCTGGTTTGGATCCCGCAGTAATGTGGTTCCACACCGAAGCAGTCAATTAATCCAGGATGCGATTAATATTTTAGAGGTTAACGCCGGTTATGTCTCGGTTAGGTCTGGGATTTGCCCTCATCTGGCTCGTACTTTCGCATTTCTCGCATACTTGTTGGCCAGATCCTGGCCTTTTTCAGGCTAGGATCACGTAGTAATGTGGTACCACACTGAAACAGTCAATAAAAGCTGGTTCCGATTAGTATTTTTGAGGACACCGCCGGCTATGTCTCGGTTAGGTCTGGGATTTGCCCTCATCTGGCTCGTACATTCGCATTTTTCAAATACTTGTCGGCCAGATCCTGGCCTTTTTCTGGCTTGGACCACGTAGTAATGTGGTACCACACTGAAACAGTCAATTAAACCTGGTTCCGAGTTATATTTTAGAGGATAACGCCGGTTATGTCTGGGTTAGGTCTGGTATTTGCCCTCATCTGGCTCGTACTTTCGCATTTTTCGCTTACTTGTTGGCCAGATCCTGGCCTTTTTCTGGTTTGGATCCCGCAGTAATGTGGTTCCACACCGAAGCAGTCAATTAATCCAGGATGCGATTAATATTTTAGAGGATAACGCCGGTTATGTCTCGGTTAGGTCTGGGATTTGCCCTCATCTGGCTCAAACTTTCGCATTTCTCGCATACTTGTTGGCCAGATCCTGGCCTTTTTCTGGTCTGGATCACGTAGTAATGTGGTACCACACTGAAACAGTCAATAAAAGCTGGTTCCGATTAGTATTTTAGAGGGTAACGCTGGTTATGTCTGGGTTAGTTCTGGAATTTGCAATCATCTGGCTCATACTTTCGCGTTTTTCGCATACCTGTTGGCCAGATCCTGGGTTTTTTCTGGTTGGGATCCCGTACTAATGTGATTCCACACCGAAACAGTCAATTAAACCTGGTTGCGATTAGTATATTAGAGGATAACGCCGGTTATGTCTGGGTTAGGTCTGGTATGGCCTTTTTCTGGCTTGGACTACGTAGTAATGTGGTACCACACTGAAACAGTCAATTAAACCTGGTTCCGAGTAATATTTTAGAGGATAACGCCGGTTATTGTCTGGGTTAGGTCTGGTATTTGCCCTCATCTGGCTCGTACTTTCGCATTTTTCGCATACTTGTTGGCCAGATCCTGGCCTTGTTCTGGCTTGGACCACGTAGTAATGTGGTATCACACTGAAGCAGTCAATTAAACCTGGTTCCGGGTAATATTTTAGAGGATAACGCCGGTTATGTCTGGGTTAGGTCTGGTATTTGCCCACATCTGGCTCGAACTTTCGCATTTTTCGCATACTTGCTGGCCAGATCCTGGCCTTTTTCTGGTATGGATCACGTAGTAATGTGGTACCACACTGAAACAGTCATTAAAAGCTGGTTCCGATTAGTATTTTAGAGGGTAACGCTGGTTATGTCTGGGTTAGTTCTGGAATTTGCAATCATCTGGCTCATACTTTCGCGTTTTTCGCATACCTGTTGGCCAGATCCTGGGTTTTTTCTGGTTGGGATCCCGTACTAATGTGATTCCACACCGAAACAGTCAATTAAACCTGGTTGCGATTAATATTTTAGAGGATAACGCCGGTTATGTCTGGGTTAGGTCTGGTATGTGCCCTCATCTGGCTCGTACTTTCGCATTTTTCGCATACTAGTTGGCCAGATCCTGGCCTTTTTCTGGCTTTGACCACGTAGTAATGTGGTATCACACTGAAGCAGTCAATTAAACCTGGTTCCGATTAATATTTTAGAGGATAACGCCGGTTATGTCTGGGTTAGGTCTAGTATTTGTCCTCATCTGGCTCGAACTTTCGCATTTTTCGCATACTTGTTGGCCAGATCCTGGCGTTTTTCTGGTATGGATCACGTAGTAATACGGTACCACACTGAAACAGTCAATAAAAGCTTGTTCCGATTAGTATTTTAGGGGATAACGCCGGTTATGTCTGGGTTAGGTCTGGTATTTGCCCTCATCTGGCTCGTACTTTCGCATTTTTCGCTTACTTGTTGGCCAGATCTCGGGTTTTTTGTGGTTTGGATCCCGTCGTGATGTGGTTCCACAACGAAACAGTCAATTAAACCTGGTTACGATTAATATTTTGGAGGATAACGCTGGTCGTGTTTGGGTTAGTTCTGGTATTTGCAATCATCAGGTACATACTTTCGCAATTTTCGCATACTTGTTGGCCAGATCCTGGCCTTTTTCTGGTTTGGATCACGTAGTAATGTGGTACCACACTGAAACAGCCAATAAAAGCTGGTTCCGATTAGTATTTTAGGGGATAACGCCGGTTATGTCTGGGTTAGGTCTGGTATTTGCCCTCATCTGGCTCGTACTTTCGCATTTTTCGCTTACTTGTTGGCCAGATCTCGGGTTTTTTGTGGTTTGGATCCCGTCGTAATGTGGTTCCACAACGAAACAGTCAATTAAACCTGGTTACGATTAATATTCTAGAGGATAACGCTGGTTATGTCTGGGTTAGTTCTGGTATTTGCAATCATCTGGCTCATACTTACGCGTTTTTCGCATACTTGTTGGGCAGATCCAGGGCTTTTTCCGGTTTGGATCATGTAGTAATGCGGTACCACTCCGAAACAGTCAATTAAACCTGTTTGCGATTAATATTTTACAGGATAACGCCGGTTATGTCTCGGTTTGGTCTGGTATTAGCAATCATCTGGCTCGTATTTTCGCATTTTTCGCATACTTGTTGGGCAGATCCTGGCCTTTTTCTGGCTCGGACCACGTAGTAATGCGGTACCACACCGAAACAGTCAATCAAACCTGGTTGCGATTAATATTTTAGAGGATAACGCCGGTTATGTCTCGGTTAGGTCTGGGATTTGCAATCATCTGGCTTACACTTTCGCGTTTTTCGCCTACTTGTTGGCCGGATCCTGGCCTTTTTCTGGTTTGGATCACGTAGTAATGCGGTACCACACCGAAACAGTGAATTAAACCAGGTTGCGATTAATATTTTAAAGGATATCGCCGGCTATGTCTCGGTTAGGTCTGGGATTTGCCCACATCTGGCTCGTACTTTCGCATTTTTCAAATACTTGTTGGCCAGATCCTGGCCTTTTTCTGGCTTGGACCACGTAGTAATGTGGTACCACACTGAAACAGTCAATTAAACCTGGTTCCGAGTAATATTTTAGAGGATAACGCCGGTTATGTCTGGGTTAGGTCTGGTATTTGCCCTCATCTGGCTCGTACTTTCGCATTTTTCGCTTACTTGTTGGCCAGATCCTGGGCTTTTTCTGGTTTGGATCCCGCAGTAATGTGGTTCCACACCGAAGCAGTCAATTAATCCAGGATGCGATTAATATTTTAGAGGATAACGCCGGTTATGTCTCGGTAAGGTCTGGGATTTGCCCTCATCTGGCTCAAACTTTCGCATTTCTCGCATACTTGTTGGCCAGATCCTGGCCTTTTTCTGGTTTGGATCACGTAGTAATGTGGTACCACACTGAAACAGTCAATAAAAGCTGGTTCCGATTAGTATTTTTGAGGACACCGCCGGCTATGTCTCGGTTAGGTCTGGGATTTGCCCTCATCTGGTTCGTACTTTCGCATTTTTCGCATACTTGTTGGCCAGATCCTGGGCTTTTTCTGGTTAGGATCACGTATTAAAGTGGTACCACACTGAAGCAGTCAATTAAACCTTGTTTCGAATAATATTTCAGAGGATAACACCGATTAGGTTTGTGTTTTGTCTTGTATTTGCAACCATCTGCCTCATACTTACGCATATTTCGCATACTTGTTGGCCAGATCCTGGGTTTTCTCTGGTTTGTATCACGTAGTAATGTGGTACAACACCGAAATAGCCAATTCAACATTGTGCCGAATAATATTTTAGAGGACAACGCTCGTTATGTCTGAGTTAGGTCTGGTATTTGCAATAATCTGCCTCATACTTTCGCATCTATCGCATACTTGTTGGCCGGATCCTGGGATTTTTTCTGGTTAGGATCACGTACTAATGTTGTACCACACAGAAGTAGTCAATAAAACCTGGTTCCTATTAATATTTTAGAGGATAACGCCGGTTAGGACTGGGTTGCGTCTGGTATTTGCTGTCATCTGCCTGATACTTTCGCAACTTTCGCATTCTTGTTGGGCAGGTCCTGGGTTTTTTTCTGGTTAGGATCACGTATTAATGTGGTACCACACTGAAATAGTCAATAAAACCTGGTTTTGAGCAATATTTAAGGCGATAACACCGGTTAGGTCTGGGTTAGGTCTGGTATTTGCAATCATCTGGCTCATACTTTCGCACTTTTCGCATACATGTTGGCAAATCCTGAGCTTTTTCTAATATGGATCACGTACTTATGTGGCACCACACTAAAACAGTCAATTAAACGTGGTTCCGAGTAATACTTTGGAAGATAACTCCGGTTATGTCTGGGTTAGGTCTTGTATTTGCATTAATCATGCTCATACTTTCGCATCTTCCGCATACTTGTTGGCCAGATCCTGGGTTTTTTCTGGTTTGGATCACGTAGTAATGTGGCACCACACCGAAACAGTCAATAAAACCTGGTTCCGATTAATATATTGGAGGATAACGCCGGTTAGGTCTGGGTTAGTTCTGGTATTTGCCATCATCTAGCTCATACTTTCGCATCTTTCGCATACTTGTTGGCCGGATCCTGGGATTTTTTCTGGTTAGGATCACGTACTAATGTTGTACCACACAGAAGTAGTCAATAAAACCTGGTTCCGATTAATATTTTAGAGGATAACGCCGGTTAGGACTGGGTTGCGTCTGGTATTTGCTGTCATCTGCCTGATACTTTCGCAACTTTCGCATTCTTGTTGGGCAGGTCCTGGGTTTTTTTCTGGTTAGGATCACGTATTAATGTGGTACCACACTGAAATAGTCAATAAAACCTGGTTTTGAGCAATATTTTAGGCGATAACACCGGTTATGTCTGGGTTAGGTCTGGTATTTGCTACCAACTGGCTCACACTTTCACATTTTTCACATATTTGTTGGCCAGATCCTGGGTTTTTTCTGGTTTGGATCACGTAGTAATGTGGTACCACAACGAAACAGTCAATTAAACCTGGTTTTGATGAATATTTTAGGGGATAACGCCGATTATGTCTGGGTTAGGTCTTGTATTTGCCATCATCTAGCTCATACTTTCGCATCTTTCGCATACTTGTTGGCCAGATCCTGGGCTTTTTCTGATTTGGATCACGTACTAACGTGGTACCACACTAAAACAGTCAATTAAACGCGGTTCCGAGTAATATATTGGAGGATATCGCCGGTCATATCTGGGTTAGGTCTGGTATTTGCCATCACCTAGCTCATACTTTCGCATTTTTCGCATACTTGTTGTCCTGATCCTGGGCTTTTTCTTGTTTGTATCACGTAGGAATGTGGTACCACACTGAAACAGTCAAGGGTGGTTTCGATCAATATTTTAGCGGATAACACTGGTTAGGTCTGGGTTACGTCTGGTATTTCCAATCATCTGCCTGATACTTTCGCATTTTTCGCATACTTGTTGGCCACATCCTGGGCTTTTTCTGATTAGGATCACGTAGTATTGTGGTACCACACTGATACAGTCTTTTAAACCTGGTCTCGATCAACATTTTACGGGATAACACTGGTTAGGTCTAGGTTACGTCTGGTATTTGCAATCATCATCCTCATACTTTCGCATTTTTCGCATACTTGTGGGCCAGATCCTGGGCTTTTTCTGATTTGGATCATGTAGTAATGTGGTACTACACTGAAGTAGTAAATAAAACCTGGTTTTGATCAATATTTTAGGGGATATCACCGGTTAGGTCTGGGTTAGGACTGGTATTACCAATCATCTGGCTCATACTTTCGCATCTTTCGCATACTTGTTGGCCAGATACTGGGTCTTTTTCTGGATAGGATCACGTATTAATGTGGTACCACACTGAAATAGTCAATAAAACCTCGTTTTGAACAATATTTTAGGCGATAACACCGGTTAGGTCTGGGTTAGGACTGGTATTACCAATCATCTGGCTCATACTTTCGCATTTTTCGCATACTTGTTGGCCTGATCCTGGGCTTTTTCTTCTTTGTATCACGTAGGAATGTGGTACCACACTGAAACAGTCAAGGGTGGTTTCGATCAATATTTTAGAGGATAACACTGGTTAGGTCTGGGTTACGTCTGGTATTTCCAATCATCTGCCTGATACTTTCGCATTTTTCGCATACTTGTTGGCCACATCCTGGGCTTTTTCTGATTAGGATCACGTAGTAATGTGGTACCACACTGATACAGTCTTTTAAACCTGGTTTCGATCAACATTTTACGGGATAACACCGGTTAGGTCTAGGTTACGTCTGGTATTTGCAATCATCATCCTCATACTTTCGCATTTTTCGCATACTTGTGGGCCAGATCCTGGGCTTTTTCTGATTTGGATCATGTAGTATTGTGGTACTACACTGAAGTAGTAAATAAAACCTGGTTTTGATCAATATTTTAGGTGATAACACCGGTTAGGTCTGGGTTAGGTCTGGTATTTGCTATCATCTGGCACATACTTTCGCACTTTTCGCATACATGTTGGCAAATCCTGAGCTTTTTCTAATATGGATCACGTACTTATGTGGCACCACACTAAAACAGTCAATTAAACGTGGTTCCGAGTAATACTTTGGAGGATAACGCCGGTTATGTCTGGGTTAGGTCTTGTATTTGCATTAATCATGGTCACACTTTCGCATCTTCCGCATACTTGTTGGCCAGATCCTAGGCTTTTTCTGGTTTGGATCACGTAGTAATGTGGCACCACACCGAAACAGTCAATAAAACCTGGTTGCGATTAATATTTTAGAGGACATCGCTGGTTATGTCTGGGTTAGGTCTGGTATTTGCTACCAACTGGGTCACAATTTCACATTTTTCACATATTTGTTGGCCAGATCCTGGGTTTTTTCTGGTTTGGATCACGTAGTAATGTGGTACCACAACGAAACAGTCAATTAAACCTGGTTTTGTTCAATATTTTAGGGGATAACGCCGGTTATGTCTGGGTTACGTCTGGTATTTCCAATCATCTGCCTGATACTTTCGCATTTTTCGCATACTTGTTGGCCACATCCTGGGCTTTTTCTGATTAGGATCACGTAGTAATGTGGTACCACACTGATACAGTCTTTTAAACCTGGTTTCGATCAGCATTTTACGGGATAACACCGGTTAGGTCTAGGTTACGTCTGGTATTTGCAATCATCATCCTCATACTTTCGCATTTTTCGCATACTTGTGGGCCAGATCCTGGGCTTTTTCTGATTTGGATCATGTAGTAATGTGGTACTACACTGAAGTAGTAAATAAAACCTGGTTTTGATCAATATTTTAGGTGATAACACCGGTTAGGTCTGGGTTAGGTCTGGTATTTGCTATCATCTGGCACATACTTTCGCACTTTTCGCATACATGTTGGCAAATCCTGAGCTTTTTCTAATATGGATCACGTACTTATGTGGCACCACACTAAAACAGTCAATTAAACGTGGTTCCGAGTAATACTTTGGAGGATAACGCCGGTTATGTCTAGGTTACGTCTGGTATTTGCAATCATCATCCTCATACTTTCGCATTTTTCGCATACTTGTGGGCCAGATCCTGGGCTTTTTCTGATTTGGATCATGTAGTAATGTGGTACTACACTGAAGTAGTAAATAAAACCTGGTTTTGATCAATATTTTAGGGGATATCACCGGTTAGGTCTGGGTTAGGACTGGTATTACCAATCATCTAGCTCATACTTTCGCATCTTTCGCATACTTGTTGGCCAGATCCTGGGCTTTTTCTGATTTGGATGACGTACTAATGTGGTACCAGACTAAAACAGTCAATTAAACGCGGTTCCGAGTAATATATTGGTGGATAACGCCGGCCATATCTGGGTTAGGTCTGGTATTTGCCATCACCTAGCTCATACTTTCGCATTTTTCGCATACTTGTTGGCCTGATCCTGGGCTTTTTCTTGTTTGTATCACGTAGTAATGTGGTACCACACTGAAACAGTCAAGGGTGGTTTCGATCAATATTTTAGAGGATAACACTGGTTAGGTCTGGGTTACGTCTGGTATTTCCAATCATCTGCCTGATACTTTCGCATTTTTCGCATACTTGTTGGCCACATCCTGGGCTTTTTCTGACTTGGGTCACGTAGTAATGTGGTACCACACTGAAACAGTCAATAAAACCTGGTTCCGATTAATATTTTGGAGGATAACGCCGGTTATGTCTGGGTTAGTTCTGGTATTTGCCATCATCTAGCTCATACTTTCCCATTTTTCGCATACTTGGATGGCAAGATCCTGGGCTTTTTCTGATTAGGATCACGTAGTAATGTGGTACCACACTGATACAGTCTTTTAAACCTGGTTTCGATCAACATTTTACGGGATAACACCGGTTAGGTCTAGGTTACGTCTGGTATTTGCAATCATCATCCTCATACTTTCGCATTTTTCGCATACTTGTGGGCCAGATCCTGGCCTTTTTCTGATTTGGATCATGTAGTAATGTGGTACTACACTGAAGTAGTAAATAAAACCTGGTTTTGATCAATATTTTAGGGGATAACACCGGTTAGGTCTGGGTTAGGACTGGTATTACCAATCATCTGGCTCATACTTTCGCAACTTTCGCATACTTGTTGGCCAGATACTGGGTCTTTTTCTGGATAGGATCACGTATTAATGTGGTACCACACTGAAACAGTCAATACAACCTGGTTCCGATTAATATTTTGGAGGATAACGCCGGTTATGTCTGGGTTAGTTCTGGTATTTGCCATCATCTAGCTCATACTTTCCCATTTTTCGCATACTTGGATGGCAAGATCCTGGGCTTTTTCTGATTAGGATCACGTAGTAATGTGGTACCACACTGATACAGTCTTTTAAACCTGGTTTCGATGAACATTTTACGGGATAACACCGGTTAGGTCTAGGTTACGTCTGGTATTTGCAATCATCATCCTCATACTTTCGCATCTTTCGCATACTTGTTGGCCAGATACTGGGTCTTTTTCTGGATAGGATCACGTATTAATGTGGTACCACAACGAAACAGTCAATTAAACCTGGTTTTGATCAATATTTTAGGGGATAACACTGGTCAGGTCTGGTATTTCCAATCATCTGCCTGATACTTTCGCATTTTTCGCATACTTCTTGGCCACATCCTGGGCTTTTTCTGACTTGGGTCACGTAGTAATGTGGTACCACACTTAAACAGTCAATTAGACGTGGTTCGGAGTAATATTTTGGAGAATAACACCGGTTAGGTCTGGGTTAGGTCTGGTATTTGCAAACATCTGCCTCATACTTTCGCATCTTTCTCATACTCGTTGGCCAGATCCTGGGTTTTTTTCTGGATAGGATCACGTATTAACGTGGTGCCACACTGAAACAGTCAATTAAACGTGATTCCGATTAATATTTTGGAGGATAAGGCCGGTTATGGCTGGGTTAGGTCTGGTATTCGCCTTCATCTAGCTCATACTTTCGCATATTTCGCATACTTGAATGGCCAGATCCTGGGTTTTTTCTGGTTTGCATTACGTAGAAAAGTGGTACCACACTGAAACAGTCAATTAAGCCTGTTTTCGGTCAATATTTTGAAGGATAACTCCGGATAGATCAGGGTTACGTCTGATATTTGCATTCATCTGGCTCGTTCTTTCGCATTTTTCGCATACTTGTTGGCCAGATCCAGGGTTTTTTCTCGTTTCGATAACGTAGTAATGTGGTACCACACCGAAAGAGTCCATTGAACATGATTTCGATTAATATTTTAGAGGATTACGCTGGGTAAGTCTGGGTTACGTCTGGTATTTGCAATCATCTGCCTCATACTTTCGCACCTTTCGCATACTCGTTGGCCAGATCCTGGCTTTTTTTCAGGTGAGGATCACGTACTAATGTGGTACCACGCGGAAACAGTCAATTAAACCTGGTTCTGATTAATATTTCATTGGAAAACGCCGGTTATGTCTGGGTTAGTTCTGGTATTTGCAATAATCTGGCTCATTATTTCGCATTTTTCGCATACTTGTTGGCCAGATCCTGGGTGTTTCGTGGTTTGGATCACGTTGTAAAGTGGTACGACGCGGAAACAGTCAATTAAACCTGGTTACGATCAATATTTTAGAGGATAACGCCAGTTATGTCGGAGTAAGGTCTGGTATTTGTAATCATCTGTCTCATACTTTCGCATATTTCGTATACTTGTGGACCAGATCCTGGCCTATTTCTGGTTTGGATCACCTAGTAATGTGGTACCACAACGAAGCAGTCAACTAAACCTGGTTACAATTAATATTTTAGAGGATATGGTCGGTTATGTCTGGGTTAGGTCTGATATTAGCCTTCATCTAGCTCGTAGTTTCACATATTTCGCATACTTGAATGGCCAGAGCCTAGGCTTTTTCTGGTTTGGATCACGTAGTAAAGTCGTACCACACTGAAACAGTCAATTAAACCAGTTTTCGGTCAATATTTCAGGGGATAACACCGGTTATGTCTGGGTTAGTTCTGGTATTTGCAATCATCTGGCTCATACTCTCGCATTTTTCGCATACTTGTTGCCTAGATCCTGGGTTTTTTCTGGTTTGCATCACGTGGAAAAGTGGTACCACACTGGAACAGTCAATTAAGCCTGTTTTTGATCAATATTTTGTAGGATAACACCGGTTAGGTCAGGGTTACGTCTGATATATGCAGTCATCTGGCACATACTCTCGCATATTTCGCATACTTGAATGGCCAGATCCTAGGCTTTTTCTAGTTTGGATCACGTAGTAATGTGGTACCACACTGATACAGTCAATTGAACCTGATTCCGATCAATATTTTAGAGGATAACACCGTTTAGGTCTGGGTTTCGTCTGGTATTTGCAATCATCTGCCTCATACTTTCGCATTTTTCGCATACTTCTTGGCCAGATCCTGGGTTCTTTTCACGTTAGGATCACGTATTAATGTGGTGGCACACTGAAGTAGTCAATTCAACCTGGATTCGATGAATATTTTAGAGGATAACACCGGTTAGGTCCGGGTTATGTCTGGTATTTGCCATCTTCTAGCTCATACTTTCGCATTTTTCGCATACTTGAATGGCCAGATCCTGGGCTTTTTCTGGTTTGGAACACGTAGTAAAGTGATACCACCAGACGTTACCCAGACATAACCGCGTTTTCCAATGAAGTATTAATCGGAACCAGGTTTAGTTGACTGTTTCAGAGTGGTACCACATTAATACGTGATCCTTACCAGAAAAAAACCCAGGATCTGGCCAAGAAGTACGTGAAATATGCGAAACTATGAGGGAGCTGATTGCAAATACCAGACGTAACCCAGACCTAACCGGTGTTATCCTCTAAAATATTGATCAAAAACAGGCTTAATTGACTGTTCCAGTGTGGTACCACTTTTCCACGTGATGCAAACCAGAAAAAGCCTAGGATCACGCCATTCAAGTATGCGAAATATGTGAAACTATGAGCTACATGAAGGCAAATACCAGACCTAACCCAGACATAACCGGCCTTATCCTCTAACATATTAATTGCAACCAGGTTTAGTTGAGTGCTTCGCTGTGCTACCACATTACTAGGTGATCCAAACCAGAAATAGGCCAGGATCTAGTCAACAAGTATGCGAAATATGCGAAAGTATGAGACAGATGATTGCAAATACCAGACCTTACTCCGACATAACTGGCGTTATCCTCTAAAATATTGATCGTAACCAGGTTTAATTGACTGTTTCCGCGTGGTACCACTTTACAACGTGATTCAAACCAGAGAATGCCCAGGATATAGCCATTCAAGTTTGCGAAAAATGCGAAAGTATGAGCTACATGATGGCAAACACCAGACCTAACCCAGACATAACCGGCGTTATCATCTAAAATATTGATCGATCCAGATTTAATTGACTGTTTCAGTGTGGTATCACTTTACTACGTGTTCCAAACCAGAAAAAGCCCAGGATCTGGCCATTCAAGTATGCGAAAAATGCGAAAGTATGAGCTAGATGATGGCAAATACCAGACCTAACCCGGACCTAACCGGTGTTATCCTCTAAAATATTCATCGAATCCAGGTTGAATTGACTACTTCAGTGTGCCACCACATTAATACGTGATCCTAACGTGAAAAGAACCCAGGATCTGGCCAAGAAGTATGCGAAAAATGCGAAAGTATGAGGGAGATGATTGCATATATCAGACGTAACCCTGACCTAACCGGTGTTATCCTCCAAAATATTGATCAAAAACAGGCTTAATTGACTGTTCCAGTGTGGTACCACTTTTCTACGTGATGCAAACCAGAAAAAACCCCGGATCTGGCCAACAAGTATGCGAAAAATGCGAGAGTATGAGCCAGCTGATTGCAAATACCAGACGTAACCTAGACCTAACCGGTGTTATCCTCTAAAATATTGATCGGAATCAGGTTCAATTGACTCTTTCGGTGTGGTACCACATTACTACGTGATCCAAAACCACACAAAACCAAGGATCTGGCCAACAAGAATGCGAATAATGCGAAAGTACGAGCCTGATGATTGCAAATACCAGACGTAACCTAGACCTAACCGGTGTTATCCTCTAAAATATTGACAGTAACCATGTTTAATTGACTGTTTCAGTGTGGTACCACATTAATACCTGATCCTAACCAGAAAAAGAGCCCAGGATCTGGCCAACAAGTATGCGGAAAATGCGAAAGTATGAGCCAGATGATTGCAAATACCAGAACTAACCCAGACATTACCGGCGTTATCCTCTAAAATATTAAACGCATCCCAGCTTAATTGACTGTGTC
Organism: Colletes latitarsis; assembly: GCF_051014445.1. Taxonomy (NCBI): domain Eukaryota; kingdom Metazoa; phylum Arthropoda; class Insecta; order Hymenoptera; family Colletidae; genus Colletes; species Colletes latitarsis. The sequence goes on from NC_135137.1 coordinate 9,104,350, forward strand.
GGTGTGGTACCACATTACTACGTGATCCAAACCAGGAAAAGGCCAGCAAGTATGCGAGAAATGCGAAAGTATGAGCCAGATGATTGCAAATATCAGACGTAACCCAGAACTAATCGATGTTATCCTCTAAAATATTGATCGAAAACAGGTATAATTGACTGTTTCAGTGTGGTACCACATTACTACATGATCCAAACCAGAAAAAGCCCAGGATCTGGCACATTCATGTATGCGAAATATGCGAAAGTATGAGCTAGATGAAGGCGAATACCAGACCTAACCCAGACATAACCGGCCTTATCCTCTAAAATAGTAATCGCAGCCGGGTTTAATTGACAGATTCGTTGTGGTACCACATTACTAGGTGATCCAAACCAGAAAAAGCCCAGGATCTGGCCATTCAAGTATGCGAAAAATGCGAAAGTATGAGCTAGATGATGGCAAATACCAGACCTAACCCGGACCTAACCGGTGTTATCCTCTAAAATATTCATCGAATCCAGGTTGAATTGACTACTTCAGTGTGCCACCACATTAATACGTGATCCTAACGTGAAAAGAACCCAGGATCTGGCCAAGAAGTATGCGAGAAATGCGAAAGTATGAGGGAGATGATTGCATATATCAGACGTAACCCTGACCTAACCGGTGTTATCCTCCAAAATATTGATCAAAAACAGGCTTAATTGACTGTTCCAGTGTGGTACAACTTTTCTACGTGATGCAAACCAGAAAAAACCCAGGATCTGGCCAACAAGTATGCGAAAAATGCGAGAGTATGAGCCAGATGATTGCAAATACCAGAACTAACCCAGACATAACCGGTGTTATCCCCTAAAATATTCACGGAAAACAGGTTTAATTGACTGTTTCAGTGTGGTACGACTTTACAACGTGATCCAAACCAGAAAAAGCCTAGGATCTGGCCATTCAAGTATGCGAAATATGTGAAACTATGAGCTAGATGAAGGCTAATACCAGACCTAACCCAGACATAACCGGCCATATCCTCTAAAATATTAATTGCAACCAGGTTTAGTTGACTGTTTCAGTGTGGTATCACTTTACTACGTGTTCCAAACCAGAAAATGCCCAGGATCAGGCCATTCAAGTATGCGAAAAATGCGAAAGTATGAGCTAGATGATGGCAAATACCAGACCTAACCCGGACCTAACCGGTGTTATCCTCTAAAACATTCATCGAATCCAGGTTGAATTGACTACTTCAGTGTGCCACCATATTAATACGTGATCCTAACGTGAAAAGAACCCAGGATCTGGCCAACAAGAATGCGAATAATGCGAAAGTACGAGCCTGATGATTGCAAATACCAGACGTAACCTAGACCTAACCGGTGTTATCCTCTAAAATATTGACCGAAACCATGTTTAATTGACTGTTTCAGTGTGGTAGCACATTAATACCTGATCCTAACCAGAAAAAAAGCCCAGGATCTGGCCATTCAAGTATGCGAAAAATGCGAAAGTATGAGCAAGATGAAGGCAAATACCAGACCTAACCTAAACATAACAGGTCTTATCCTCTAAAATATTAATTGCAACCAGGTTTAATTCACTGTTTCGTTGTGGTAGCACTTTACTAGGTAATCGAAACCAGAAATCGGCCAGGATCTGGTCAACAAGTATGAGAAATATGCGACAGTATGAGACAGATGATTGCAGTTACCAGGAATAACCAAGACATAACCGGCCTTATCCTCTAAAATATTAATTGCAACCAGGTTTAATTCAGTGTTTCGTTATGGTACCACTTTACTGGGTGATCCAAACCAGAAATAGGCCAGGATCTGGTCAACAAGGATGCGAAATATGCGAATGTATGGGACAGATGATTGCAAATACCAGAACTAACCCAGACATAGCCGGCGTTATCCTCTAAAATATTGATCAATACCAGGTTTAGTTCACTGTTTCGTTGTGGCACCACTTTACTAGGTGATCCAAACCAGAAATAGGCCAGGATCTGGTCAACAAGTATGCGAAATATGCGAAAGTATGAGACTGATGAGGGCAAATCCCAGACCTAACCGAGACATAACCTGCGTTATCCTCTAAAATTTTAATCGCAGCCAGGTTTAATTGACTGCTTCAGTGTGGTACCACATTACTACGTTATGCTAACAATAGAAAAACACAGATTCTGGCCATTCAAGTATGCGAAAAATGCGAATGTACGGGCCAGATGAGGGCAAATCCCAGACCTAACCGAGATATAACCGGCAATATCCTCTAAAATATTAATTGCAACCAGGTTTAATTCACTGTTTCGGTGTGGTACCACATTACTACGTGATCCAAAGGAGAATATACCCAGGACCTGTCCAACAAGTATGCGAAAAATGCGAAAGAACGAGCCAGATTATTGCAAATATCAGACGTAACCGTGACCTAACCGGTGTTATCCTCCAAAATATTGATCGAAAAAGGCTTAATTGACTGTTTCAGTGTGGTACCACGTTTGTACGTGATGCAAACCAGAAAAAGCCCAGGATCTGACCATTCAAGTATGCGAAATATGCGAAAGTATGAGACAGATGTTTGCAAATACCAGAACTAACCCAGACATAACCGGCGTTATCCTCTAAGATATTAATCTGAATCAGGTTTAACTGACTCTTTCGGTGTGGTACCACATTACTACGTGATCCAAACGAGAAAAAACCCAGGATCTGGCCATTCAAGTATGCGAAATATGCGAAAGTATGAGCAAGATGAAGGTAAATACCAGACCTATCCTAGACATAACCGCGTTTTCCAATGAAGTATTAATCGGAACCAGGTTTAACTGACAGTTTCAGAGTGGTACCACATTAATACGTGATCCTTACCAGAAAAAAACCCGGGATCTGGGCAACGAGTATGCGAAAGTTGCGAAAGTATGAGGCTGATGATTGCAAATACCAGACGTAACACAGACTTACCCAGCGTTATCCTCTAAAATATTAATCGGAATCGTGTTCAATGGACTCTTCCGGTGTGGTACCACATTACTACGTGATCCAAACGAGAAAAACCCCTGGATCTGGCCAAGAAGGAAGCGAAAAATGCGAAAGATCGTGCCAGATGATTGCAAATATCAGAACTAGCCCAGACATAACCGGCGTTTTACAATGAAATATTAATCGAAAACAGGTATAATTGACTGTTTCGGTGTGGTACCACATTAATACGCGATCCTAACCAGAAAAAAACCCAGGATCTGGCCAACATGTATGAGAAAAATGCGTTAGTATGTGCTAGATGATGGCAAATACCAGACCTAACAGAGACATAACCGGCGTTATCCTCCAAAATATTACTCGCAACCACGTTTAATTGACTGATTCTGTGTGCTACCACATTAGTACGTTATACAAACCTGAAAAAGTCCAGGATCTGGCCATTCAAGTATGCGCAAAATGCGAAAGTATGAGCTAGATGATGGCAAATACCAGACGCAACCCAGATCTAACCGGTTTCATCCTCCAAAATATTGATCGAATCCAGGTTTAATTGACTATTTCAGTGTGGCACCCCACTAATACGTGATCCTAACCAGAAAAAAACCAAGGATCTGGTCATTCAAGTATGCGAAAAATGCGAAAGTATGAGCCTGATGATTGCAAATACCAGAACTACCCCAGACATAACTGGCGTTATCCTATAAAATATTAATCGCAACCAGGTTTAATTGACTGTTTCGGTGTGGTACCACAATTCTACGTGATCCAAACCTGAAAAAACCCAGGATCTGGCCAACAAGTATGCGAAGGATGCGAAAGTATGAGCTAGATGATGGCAAATACCGAACTTAACCCAGACCTAACCGGTGTTATCTTCTAAAATATAGATCGAATCCAGGTTGAATTGACTATTTCAGTGTGGCACCACATTAATACGTGATCCTAACCAGAAAAATCCCAGGATATGGCCAACAAGTATGCGAAAAATGCGAAAGTACGAGCCTGATGATTGCAAATACCACAACTACCCCAGACATAACTGGCGTTATCCTCTAAAATATTGGTCGAAACCAACTTTAGTTGACTATTTCATTGTGGTACCACATTTCTACGTGATTCAAATCAGAAAAAGCCAAGGATCTGGCCAAGTATACCAAAAATGCGAAAGTATGAGGAAGATGATTCCTAATACCAGACCTAACCCAGACATAACCAGCGTTATCCTCTAAAATATTAATCGCAATCAGGTTTAATTGACTGTTTCAGTGTGGTACCACATTACTGCGTGATCCTAACGAGAGAAAAACCCAGGATCTGACCAACAAGTATGCGAAAAATTCGACAGTATGAGCCAGATTATTGCAAATACCACACCTAACACAAACCTAACCGGCGTTATCCCCTGAAATATTAATCACAACCAGGTTTAAATGACTGCTTCGGCGTGGTACCACATTACTGCGTGATCCAAATCTGAAGAAACCCAGGATCTGGCCAACAAGTATGCGAAAAATGCGAAAGTATGAGCCAGATGTTTGCAATTACCAGACCTAACCCAGATATATCCGGCGTTATCCTATAAAATATTGATCGAATCCAGGTTGAGTTGACTATTTTATTGTGGCACCACATTAATACGAGATCCTAACCAGAAAAAACCTAGGATCAGGCCATTCAAGTATGCGAAAAATGCGAAAGTATGAGCCTAATGATTGCAAATACCAGTCGTAACCCAGACCTAACCGGTGTTATCCTCCAAAATATTAATCGGGACAAGGTTTTATTGACTACTTCAGTGTGGTACCACACCAAAAACGTGATCCAAACCAGAAAAAAACCCAGGATCTGGCCAACTAGTATGCGAAAGATGCGAAAGTATGAGGCAGATGGTTGCAAATACAAGACAAAACACAAACCTTACCGTTGTTATCCTCTAAAATACTAATCAAAACCAGGTTTAAATGACTGTTTCAGTATGGTACCACATCACTACGTGACCCATACCAGAAAAAGCCCAGGATCTGGCCATTCAAGTATGCGAAAAATGTGAAAGTATGAGCCTGATGATTGCAAATACCAGAACTAACCCAGACATAACCAGCGTTATCCTCTAAAATATTAATCGGAACAAGGTTTAATTGACCGTTCCAGTGTGCTACCCCTTTACTACGTGATCCAAACCAGAAAAAGGACAGGATCTGGCCATTCAAGTATGCGAAAAATGCGAAAGTATGAGGCAGATTATTGCAAATACCAGACGTAACCCAGCCCTAACCGGTATTATCCTCTAAAATATTAATCGCAACCAGGTTGAAAAGACTGTTTCGGTGTGGTACCACATTAATACGTGATCCTAACCAGAAATAAACCAAGGATCTGGCCAACAAGTATGCGAAAAATGCGAAAGTATGAGCTAGATGATGGCAAATACCAAACCTAACCCAGACCTCACCGGTGTTATCCTCTAAAATACTGATCGAATCTAGGTTTAATTGACTATTTCAGTGTGGCACCACATAAATACGTGATCCTGACCAGAAAAAACCCAGGATCTGACCAACAAGTATGCGAAAAATGCGAAAGTATGAGACTGATGATTGCAAATACCAGAACTAACCCAGACAAAACCGGTGTTATCCTCTAAAGTCTTGATCAAATCCAGGTTTAATTGACTGCTTCGGTGTGGTACCACATTCCTACGCGATCCAAATCAGAAAAGGCCCAGGATATGGCCATTCAAGTATGCGAAAAGTGCGAAAGTATGAGCTAGATGGTGGCAAATACCATACCTAACCCAGACATAGCCGGCGCTATCCTCTAAAATATTAATTCCAACTAGGTATCATTGACTGTTTCGGTGTGGGACCACATAACTACGTGATCCTGACTAGAAAAAAATCAGGATCTTGCCAACAAGTATGCGAAAAATGCGAAAGTTTGAGCCAGATGATTGCAAATACCAGACGTAACCCAGACCTAACCGGTATTATCCTCTAAAATATTTAACGCAACCAGGTTGAAATGACTGTTTCGGTGGGATACCACATTACTACGTGATCCAAACCAGAAAAAACCCAGGATCTGACCAACAAGTATGCGAAAAATGCGAAAGTAAGACCCAGATTATTGCAAATACCAGACCTAACACAAACCTAACCGGCGTTATCCTGTAAATTATTAATCGCAACCAGGTTTAATTGACTGTTTCAGTGTGGTACCACTTTACTACGTGATCCAAGCCAGGAAAAACGCAGGATCTGACCAACAAGTATGCGAAAAATGCGAAAGTATGAGCCAGATGTTTTCAAATACCAGACCTAACCCAGATTTAACCGGCGTTATCCTATAAAATAATAATCGCAACCAGGTTTAATTGACTGTTTAAGTGTGGTATCACATTGATACGTGATCTTATCCAGAAAAAGACCAAGGATCTGGCCAACAAGTATGCGAAAAATTCGAAAATATGAGCTAGATGATGGCAAATACCATAACTAACCCAGACATAACCGGCGTTATCCTATAAAATATTAATCGCAACCAGGTTTAATTGACGGTTTCAGTGTGGTACCACACTACTACGTTATTCAAATCAGAAAAAGCGCAGGATCTGGCCAACAAGTATACCAAAAATGCGAAAGTATGAGGAAGATGATTGCAAATACCAGACGTAACCCAGACGTAACCGGTGTTACCCTCTAAAATATTGATCGAACCCAGGTTGATTTGACTATTTCAGTGTGGTACCACTTTAATACGTGATTCTAACCAGACAGAAGCCCAGGATCTGGCCAACAAGTATGCGAAAGATGCGAAAGTATGAGCCAGATGATTGCAAATACCATAACTAACCCAGACCTAACCAGCGTTATCCTCTAAAATATTAATCGGAACAAGGTTTAATTGACTGTGTTAGTGTTGTACCACTTTACTACGTGATCCCAACCAGAAAAAGACAGGATCTGGCCATTCAAGTATGCGAAAAATGCGAAAGTATGAGGCAGATTATTGCAAATACCAGACGCAACCCAGACCTTACCGGTATTATCCTCCAAAATATTAATCGCAACCAGGTTGAAATGACTGTTTCGGTGTGGTACCACATTACTACGTGATCCGAACCAGAAAAAACCCAGGATCTGACCAACAAGTATGCGAAGAATGCGAAAGTATGAGGTAGATGACTGCATATACCAGACGTTACCCAGATATAACCGGTGTTATCCTCTATAGTCTTGATCAAATCCAGGTTTAATTGACTGTTTCGGTGTGGTACCACATTACTACGCGATCCAAATCAGAAAAGGCCCAGGATATGGCCATTCAAGTATGCGAAAAATGCGAAAGTATGAGCTAGATGATGGCAAATACCATACCTAACCCAGACATAACCGGCATTATCCTCTAAAATATTAATGCCAACCAGGTATCATTGACTGTTTCGGTGTGGGACCACATTACTACGTGATCCTGACTAGAAAAAGACTCAGGATCTTGCCAACAAGTATGCGAAAAATGCGAAAGTATGAGCTAGATGATTGCTAATACCAGACGTAACCCAGACCTAACCGGTATTGTCCTCTAAAATATTAATCGCAACCAGGTTTAAATGACGGTTTCGGTGTGGTACCACATTAATACGTGATCCAAACCAGGAAAAACACAGGATCTGACCAACAAGTATGCGAAAAATGCGAAAGTAGGAGACAGATTATTGCAAATACCAGACCTAACACAAACCTAACAGGCGTTATCCCCTAAAATGTTAATCACAACCAGGTTTAAATGACTGCTTCGGCGTGGTACCACATCACTGCGTGATCCAAATCTGAAGAAACCCAGGATCTGGCCAACAAGTATGCGAAAAATGCGAAAGTATGAGCCAGATGTTTGCAATTACCAGACCTAACCCAGATATATCCGGCGTTATCCTATAAAATATTGATTGAATCCAGGTTGAATTGACTATTTCACTGTGGCACCTCATTAATACGAGATCCTAACCAGAAAAAAACCCAGGATCTGGCCATTCAAGTATGCGAAAAATGCGAAAGTATGAGCCTGATGATTGCAAATACCAGAACAATCCCAGACATAACTGACGTTATCCTATAAAATATTAATCGCAACCAGATTTAATTGACTGTATCAGTGTGGTACCACATTACTACGTGATTCAAATCAGAAAAAGCCCAGGATCTAGCCAACAAGTATACCAAAAATGCGAAAGTATGAGGAAGATGATTGCAAATACCAGACGTAACCCAGACCTAACCGGTGTTATCCTCTATTGTCTTGATCAAATCCATGTTTAATTGACTGTTTCGGTGTGGTACCACATTACTACGCGATCCAAATCAGAAAAGGCCCAGGATCTGGCCATTCAAGTATGCGAAAAATGTGAAAGTATGAGCCTGATGATTGCAAATACCAGAACTAACCCAGACATAACCAGCGTTATCCTCTAAAATATTAATCGGAACAAGGTTTAATTGACCGTTCCAGTGTGGTACCCCTTTACTACGTGATCCAAACCAGAAAAAGGACAGGATCTGGCCATTCAAGTATGCGCAAAATGCGAAAGTATGAGGCAGACTATTGCAAATACCAGACGTAACCCAGACCTAACCGGTATTATCCTCTAAAATATTAATCGCAACCAGGTTGAAATGACTGTTTCGGTGTGGTACCACATTAATACGTGATCCTAACCAGAAATAAACCAAGGATCTGGCCATCTAGTATGAGAAAAATGCGTAAGTATGTGCCAGATGATGGCAAATATCAAACCTAACCCAGACCTCACCGGTGTTATCCTCTAAAAGACTGATCGAATCTAGGTTGAATTGACTATTTCAGTGTGGCACCACATTAATACGTGATCCTGACCAGAAAAAACCCAGGATCTGACCAACAAGTATGCGAAAAATGCGAAAGTATGACCCAGATTATTGCAAATACCAGACCTAACACAAACCTAACCTGCGTTATCCTCTAAATTATTAATCGCAACCAGGTTTAATTGACTGCTTAAGTGTGGTATCACATTGATACGTGATCCTGACTAGAAAAAAATCAGGATCTTGCCAACAAGTATGCGAAAAATGCGAAAGTTTGAGCCAGATGATTGCAAATACCAGACGTAACACAGACATAACCGGCATCATCCTCTAAAATATTTATCGCAACCAGGTTGAAATGACTGTTTCGGTGGGATACCACATTACTACGTGATCCAAACCAGAAAAAACCCAGGATCTGACCAACAAGTATGCGAAAAATGCGAAAGTATGACCCAGATTATTGCAAATACCAGACCTAACACAAACCTAACCGGCGTTATCCTCTAAATTATTAATCGCAACCAGGTTTAATTGCCTGCTTAAGTGTGGTATCACATTGATACGTGATCTTATCCAGAAAAAGACCAAGGATCTGGCCAACGAGTATGCGAAAAATTCGAAAGTATGAGCTAGATGATGGCAAATACCAAATCTAACCCAGACCTCACCGGTGTTATCCACTACAATACTGATCGAATCTAGGTTGAATTGACTATTTCAGTATGGCACCACATTAATACGTGATCCTAACCAGAAAAAAAACCAGGATCTGTCCAACAAGTATGCGAAAAATGCGAAAGTATGTGCTAGATGATGGCAAATATCAAACCTAACCCAGACCTCACCGGTGTTATCCTCTAAAAGACTGATCGAATCTAGGTTGAATTGACTATTTCAGTGTGGGACCACATAACTACGTGATCCTGACTAGAAAAAAATCAGGATCTTGCCAACAAGTAAGCGAAAAATGCGAAAGTTTGAGCCAGATGATTGCAAATACCAGACGTAACACAGACATAACCGGCATCATCCTCTAAAATATTTATCGCAACCAGGTTGAAATGACAGTTTCGGTGGGATACCACATTACTACGTGATCCAAACCAGAAAAAACCCAGGATCTGACCAACAAGTATGCGAAAAATGCGAAAGTATGACCCAGATTATTGCAAATACCAGACCTAACACAAACCTAACCGGCGTTATCCTGTAAATTATTAATCGCAACCAGGTTTAATTGACTGTTTCAGTGTGGTACCACTTTACTACGTGAAGCAAGCCAGGAAAAACACAGGATCTGACCAACAAGTATGCGAAAAATGCGAAAGTATGAGCCAGATGTTTTCAAATACCAGACCTAACCCAGATTTAACCGGCGTTATCCTATAAAATAATAATCGCAACCAGGTTTAATTGACTGTTTAAGTGTGGTATCACATTGATACGTGATCTTATCCAGAAAAAGACCAAGGATCTGGCCAACAAGTATGCGAAAAATTCGAAAATATGAGCTAGATGATGGCAAATACCATAACTAACCCAGACATAACCGGCGTTCCCCTCCAAATTATTAATCGGAACCAGGTTTTATTGACTATTTCAGTGCGGTACCACATTACTACGTGATTCAAATCAGAAAAAGCCCAGGATCTGGCCTACGAGAATTTTTTTTTTTTTTTTTTTTTTTTGTCGTGGGGAAAATCTTCGAAAGACTCCCTCCCACCTCCTTGGGGAGAGGTGGGAGGGGTGTGTGGGATTCCCCGCGCCCGTACAACGACAGGCGCGGGACCTACCCACTAAAAACCCCACGGTGACACTTCGGCACGCTTTGGGAGGATACCGGGAATCGCTCGAAGCATTCTTCCGGTATCCTCCCCGTGCCCGCGCTTTCGCGCCCATCCCCCGGGGGGACAATGTGTCCCCCCAGTAGACACACTGCCTCATAGCGGCGGGACGGGGCCACTCCATCCCGCCGCTATCCGTCCCGGGGCCGCGTTTAGTGGCGGCTGCGAGCCCCAACTCGCAACCGCCCGCGACCCCGTTTCCACCCCTCGGCGGCCGGGCGTTCATGGCCGCACCAGACCGCCGAGGGTGCCTCCCCTTGCGTCGGACCGGTAGGGGGAGGCACTCCTACCCCCAACCGGTCCGACCCGGCGCCGCCTGGCGGGAGGAGGGTCCCCTCAGGACCCCCCTCCCAGCCTAGGTCATCCGCCACGCCGAGGCGGCCGCCCGCGACGCCTCGCGACCGGGCGACGACCTCGGGCCACCGCACGAGCGCGAGCTTCAGCGCGCCGCTGAAGCTCGCGCTCCCTCCCCGCGGCCTCCTTCTGCAACATTACGTTCTCGCAGAAGGAGGCCACGGCCCTCCACTTCTCCTCGCTGCCGAGCATGGCGCGCACCACGCCCGGCAGCGAGACATCCCGCCCGACGACGCCGACCAGGACACGGCGCTCCCCCTCCCACGCGGGGCATACCTCCAGGGTATGATCCGCCGTGTCCTGCTCAGCGTCGCAGTGGCAGCAACGCGCCGTCGGCTCCTTCCCTATCCGGCACAGGTATCTTCCGAAGCTGCCATGCCCGGAAAATACCTGTGCCATCCGGTAGGTGAGGCTGCCATGGCCTCTGTCCAGCCACTCCTTCAGGAGTGGCCGAACCGCCCCGACAGTCCGGTGCCCCGCGGTTGGCAGAGCCAGCCGCTCCTGCCACGCGAGCAACACGGACTGCCGGGCCTGGCGCTTCAAATCGCCCCAAGCAGGTTCCTGCCCGCCCGGGACCGCCCCCACCCCCGCGCGACGGTCGACGCGGTGCCGGTACATCACCGCGTGCGACCGCGCGAGCAGGTCCATGGGCGGCATCCCCGCTAGAACCGTCGCCGCCTCATGTGACATGGTCCGATACCCGCGGACGACCCTGAGCGCCATGCGCCTCTGCACCCGACGCAGCATAGTCATGCTGCGCCGGGAGGCAGCCAGATCGTCCGCCCAGACGGGGGCCCCGTATAGGGCCACCGACTGGACCATTGCCACATAGAGGCGACGAACTCGGCCCGCCGGGCCCCCCAGGTTGGGCAGGATCCGGCCCAGAGCCGCAACCATCCTTTCCAACCGGGGGACCAGGCAGCGGAAATGCTCCTCGAAACGCCAGTGCCTATCGAGGATCAGCCCTAGATACCTGATCTGGGGCTTCACCTCGATGTCAGCCCCACCCACCCGGATCAGAGGGGGTGGCGGATCCTGCCGAGGTGAATGAAACGCAATCACCTCGGTCTTATGGACCGCCACCGTCATCCCCATCCCCCTGATCCGGTCGACGACGCGTTGCGACCCCTCCTCCGCGCGACGCATGGCCCTCCCCCATTGCGCCCCGACGGCCAGCACCAGTGTGTCATCCGCATAACACACCGTGCTGCGCCGTCGGGGAGGCCGGCCCGCAACACCGAGTCGTACGCGATGTTCCACAGGAGTGGCCCGAGGACCGACCCCTGCGGAACACCGCAGTACACCTCCCTCCGCATATCACCATCCCGGCCCGGATACTCGATCCACCTGCCGCGGAGATAATCCCCGACGACCGCACTGAGACAAGGGGGGACCCGATGATATTCGAGTCCCCTCCTTATCTCTTCCCAGGGGAGGGTGTTAAAGGCATTGGCAATATCCAAGGATATTGCCAATGCCACCCCTCCCCGGGTGGCCTACGAGAATGAGAAAAATGCGAAAGTATGACGCAGATGATTGCAAATACCAGACCTAACCCAGGCATAATCTGCGTTATCCTATAAAATATTAATCGCAACCAGGTTTAATTGACGGGTTCAGTGTGGTACCACACTACTACGTTATTCAAATCAGAAAAAGCGCAGGATCTGGCCAACAAGTATACCAAAAATGCGGAAGTATGAGGAAGATGATTGCAAATACCAGACGTAACCCAGACGTAACCGGTGTTACCCTCTAAAATATTGATCGAACCCAGGTTGATTTGACTATTTCAGTGTGGTACCACTTTAATACGTGATTCTAACCAGACAGAAGCCCAGGATCTGGCCAACAAGTATGCGAAAGATGCGAAAGTATGAGCCAGATGATTGCAAATACCATAACTAACGCAGACCTAACCAGCGTTATCCTCTAAAATATTAATCGGAACAAGGTTTAATTGACTGTGTTAGTGTTGTACCACTTTACTACGTGATCCCAACCAGAAAAAGGACAGGATCTGGCCATTCAGGTATGCGAAAAATGCGAAAGTATGAGGCAGATTATTGCAAATACCAGACGCAACCCAGACCTTACCGGTATTATCCTCCAAAATATTAATCGCAACCAGGTTGAAATGACTGTTTCGGTGTGGTACCACATTACTACGTGATCCGAACCAGAAAAAACCCAGGATCTGACCAACAAGTATGCGAAAAATGCGAAAGTATGAGGCAGATGATTGCAAATACCAGACCTAACACAAACCTAAACGGTGTTATCCTCTAAAGTCTTGATCAAATCCAGGTTCAATTGACTGTTTCGATGTGGTACCACATTACTACGCGATCGAAATCAGAAATGGCCCAGGATCTGGCCATTCAAGTATGCGAAAAATGTGAAAGTATGAGGCAGATGATTGCAAATACCAGACCTAACCCAGACCTAACCGTTGTTATCCTCTATTGTCTTGATCAAATCCATGTTTAATTGACTGTTTCGCTGTGGTACCACGTTAATACGTGATCCTAACCAGAAAAAAACCCAGGATCTGGCCAACAAGTATGCGAAAAATGCGAAAGTATGAGCCAGATGTTTTCAAGTACCAGACCTGACCCAGATGTAACCGGCGTTATCCTATAAAATATTAATCGCAACCAGGTTGAATTGACTGTCTCAGTGTGGTACCACATTGATACGTGATCTTATCCACAAAAAGACCAAGGATCTGGCCAACAAGTATGCGAAAAATTCGAAAGTATGAGCTAGATGATGACAAATACCAAACCTAACCCAGACCTCACCGGTGTTATCCTCTAAAATACTGATCGAATCTCGGTTGAATTGACAATTTCAGTGTGGCACCACATTAATACGCGATCCTAACCAGAAAAAAAACTAGGATCTGGCCAACAAGTATGCGAAAAATGCGAAAGTATGAGGTAGATGACTGCATATACCAGACGTTACCCAGATATAACCGGTGTTATCCTCTATAGTCTTGATCAAATCCAGGTTTAATTGACTGTTTCGGTGTGGTACCACATTACTACGCGATCCAAATCAGAAAAGGCCCAGGATATGGCCATTCAAGTATGCGAAAAATGCGAAAGTATGAGCTAGATGATGGCAAATACCATACCTAACCCAGACATAACCGGCATTATCCTCTAATATATTAATGCCAACCAGGTATCATTGACTGTTTCGGTGTGGGACCACATTACTACGTGATCCTGACTAGAAAAAGACTCAGGATCTTGCCAACAAGTATGCGAAAAATGCGAAAGTATGAGCTAGATGATTGCTAATACCAGACGTAACCCAGACCTAACCGGTATTGTCCTCTAAAATATTAATCGCAACCAGGTTTAAATGACAGTTTCGGTGTGGTACCACATTACTGCGTGATCCAAATCTGAAGAAACCCAGGATCTGGCCAACAAGTATGCGAAAAATGCGAAAGTATGAGCCAGATGTTTGCAATTACCAGACCTAACCCAGATATATCCGGCGTTATCCTATAAAATATTGATTGAATCCAGGTTGAATTGACTATTTCACTGTGGCACCACATTAATACGAGATCCTAACCAGAAAAAACCCAGGATCTGGCCATTCAAGTATGCGAAAAATGCGAAAGTATGAGCCTGATGATTGCAAATACCAGAACAATCCCAGACATAACTGACGTTATCCTATAAAATATTAATTGCAACCAGGTTTAATTGACTGTATCAGTGTGGTACCACATTACTACGTGATTCAAATCAGAAAAAGCCCAGGATCTAGCCAACAAGTATACCAAAAATGCGAAAGTATGAGGAAGATGATTGCAAATACCAGACGTAACCCAGACCTAACCGGTGTTATCCTCTATTGTCTTGATCAAATCCATGTAGAATTGACTGTTTCGGTGTGGTACCACATTACTACGCGATCCAAATCAGAAAAGGCCCAGGATCTGGCCATTCAGGTATGCGAAAAATGTGAAAGTATGAGCCTGATGATTGCAAATACCAGAACTAACCCAGACATAACCAGCGTTATCCTCTAAAATATTAATCGGAACAAGGTTTAATTGACCGTTCCAGTGTGCTACCCCTTTACTACGTGATCCAAACCAGAAAAAGGACAGGATCTGGCCATTCAAGTATGCGAAAAATGCGAAAGTATGAGGAAGATGACTGCAAATACCAGACGTAACCCAGACCTAACCGGTGTTAGCCTCTAAAATATTAATCGCAACCAGGTTGAAATGACTGTTTCGGTGTGGTATCACATTACTACGTGATCCGAACCAGAAAAAACCCAGGATCTGACCAACAAGTATGCGAAAAATGCGAAAGTATGAGGCAGATGATTGCAAATACCAGACCTAACACAAACCTAAACGGTGTTATCCTCTAAAGTCTTGATCAAATCCAGGTTCAATTGACTGTTTCGATGTGGTACCACATTACTACGCGATCGAAATCAGAAATGGCCCAGGATCTGGCCATTCAAGTATGCGAAAAATGTGAAAGTATGAGGCAGATGATTGCAAATACCAGACCTAACCCAGACCTAACCGTTGTTATCCTCTATTGTCTTGATCAAATCCATGTTTAATTGACTGTTTCGCTGTGGTACCACGTTAATACGTGATCCTAACCAGAAAAAAAACCAGGATCTGTCCAACAAGTATGCGAAAAATGCGGAAGTATGTGCTAGATGATGGCAAATATCAAACCTAACCCAGACCTCACCGGTGTTATCCTCTAAAAGACTGATCGAATCTAGGTTGAATTGACTATTTCAGTGTGGCACCACATTAATACGTGATCCTGTCCAGAAAAAACCCAGGATCTGACCAACAAGTATGCGAAAAATGCGAAAGTATGAGCCAGATGATTGCAAATACCAGAACTAACCCAGACATAACCGGTGTTACCCTCTAAAGTCTTGATCAGATCCAGGTTTAATTGACTGTTTCGGTGTGGTACCACATTACTACGCGATCCAAATCAGAAAAGGCCCAGGATATGGCCATTCAAGTATGCGAAAAATGCGAAAGTATGAGCTAGATGATGGCAAATACCATACCTAACCCAGACATAACCGGCGTTATCCTCTAAAATATTAATTCCAACCAGATGTCATTGACTGTTTCGGTGTGGGACCACATAACTACGTGATCCTGACAAGAAAAAAATCAGGATCTTGCCAACAAGTAAGCGAAAAATGCGAAAGTTTGAGCCAGATGATTGCAAATACCAGACGTAACACAGACATAACCGGCATCATCCTCTAAAATATTTATCGCAACCAGGTTGAAATGACAGTTTCGGTGGGATACCACATTACTACGTGATCCAAACCAGAAAAAACCCAGGATCTGACCAACAAGTATGCGAAAAATGCGAAAGTATGACCCAGATTATTGCAAATACCAGACCTAACACAAACCTAACCGGCGTTATCCTGTAAATTATTAATCGCAACCAGGTTTAATTGACTATTTCAGTGCGGTACCACATTACTACGTGATTCAAATCAGAAAAAGCCCAGGATCTGGCCTACGAGAATGAGAAAAATGCGAAAGTATGACGCAGATGATTGCAAATACCAGACCTAACCCAGGCATAATCTGCGTTATCCTATAAAATATTAATCGCAACCAGGTTTAATTGACGGGTTCAGTGTGGTACCACACTACTACGTTATTCAAATCAGAAAAAGCGCAGGATCTGGCCAACAAGTATACCAAAAATGCGGAAGTATGAGGAAGATGATTGCAAATACCAGACGTAACCCAGACCTAACCGGTATTGTCCTCTAAAATATTAATCGCAACCAGGTTTAAATGACAGTTTCGGTGTGGTACCACATTACTGCGTGATCCAAATCTGAAGAAACCCAGGATCTGGCCAACAAGTATGCGAAAAATGCGAAAGTATGAGCCAGATGATTGCAAATACCATAACTAACGCAGACCTAACCAGCGTTATCCTCTAAAATATTAATCGGAACAAGGTTTAATTGACTGTGTTAGTGTTGTACCACTTTACTACGTGATCCCAACCAGAAAAAGGACAGGATCTGGCCATTCAGGTATGCGAAAAATGCGAAAGTATGAGGCAGATTATTGCAAATACCAGACGCAACCCAGACCTTACCGGTATTATCCTCCAAAATATTAATCGCAACCAGGTTGAAATGACTGTTTCGGTGTGGTACCACATTACTACGTGATCCGAACCAGAAAAAACCCAGGATCTGACCAACAAGTATGCGAAAAATGCGAAAGTATGAGGCAGATGATTGCAAATACCAGACCTAACACAAACCTAAACGGTGTTATCCTCTAAAGTCTTGATCAAATCCAGGTTCAATTGACTGTTTCGATGTGGTACCACATTACTACGCGATCGAAATCAGAAATGGCCCAGGATCTGGCCATTCAAGTATGCGAAAAATGTGAAAGTATGAGGCAGATGATTGCAAATACCAGACCTAACCCAGACCTAACCGTTGTTATCCTCTATTGTCTTGATCAAATCCATGTTTAATTGACTGTTTCGCTGTGGTACCACGTTAATACGTGATCCTAACCAGAAAAAAACCCAGGATCTGGCCAACAAGTATGCGAAAAATGCGAAAGTATGAGCCAGATGTTTTCAAGTACCAGACCTGACCCAGATGTAACCGGCGTTATCCTATAAAATATTAATCGCAACCAGGTTGAATTGACTGTCTCAGTGTGGTACCACATTGATACGTGATCTTATCCACAAAAAGACCAAGGATCTGGCCAACAAGTATGCGAAAAATTCGAAAGTATGAGCTAGATGATGACAAATACCAAACCTAACCCAGACCTCACCGGTGTTATCCTCTAAAATACTGATCGAATCTCGGTTGAATTGACAATTTCAGTGTGGCACCACATTAATACGCGATCCTAACCAGAAAAAAAACTAGGATCTGGCCAACAAGTATGCGAAAAATGCGAAAGTATGAGGTAGATGACTGCATATACCAGACGTTACCCAGATATAACCGGTGTTATCCTCTATAGTCTTGATCAAATCCAGGTTTAATTGACTGTTTCGGTATGGTACCACATTATTACGCGATCCAAATCAGAAAAGGCCCAGGATATGGCCATTCAAGTATGCGAAAAATGCGAAAGTATGAGCTAGATGATGGCAAATACCATACCTAACCCAGACATAACCGGCATTATCCTCTAATATATTAATGCCAACCAGGTATCATTGACTGTTTCGGTGTGGGACCACATTACTACGTGATCCTGACTAGAAAAAGACTCAGGATCTTGCCAACAAGTATGCGAAAAATGCGAAAGTATGAGCTAGATGATTGCTAATACCAGACGTAACCCAGACCTAACCGGTATTGTCCTCTAAAATATTAATCGCAACCAGGTTTAAATGACAGTTTCGGTGTGGTACCACATTAATACGTGATCCAAACCAGGAAAAACACAGGATCTGACCAACAAGTATGCGAAAAATGCGAAAGTAGGAGACAGATTATTGCAAATACCAGACCTAACACAAACCTAACAGGCGTTATCCCCTAAAAATGTTAATCACAACCAGGTTTAAATGACTGCTTCGGCGTGGTACCACATTACTGCGTGATCCAAATCTGAAGAAACCCAGGATCTGGCCAACAAGTATGCGAAAAATGTGAAAGTATGAGCCAGATGTTTGCAATTACCAGACCTAACCCAGATATATCCGGCGTTATCCTATAAAATATTGATTGAATCCAGGTTGAATTGACTATTTCACTGTGGCACCACATTAATACGAGATCCTAACCAGAAAAAACCCAGGATCTGGCCATTCAAGTATGCGAAAAATGCGAAAGTATGAGCCTGATGATTGCAAATACCAGAACAATCCCAGACATAACTGACGTTATCCTATAAAATATTAATTGCAACCAGGTTTAATTGACTGTATCAGTGTGGTACCACATTACTACGTGATTCAAATCAGAAAAAGCCCAGGATCTAGCCAACAAGTATACCAAAAATGCGAAAGTATGAGGAAGATGATTGCAAATACCAGACGTAACCCAGACCTAACCGGTGTTATCCTCTATTGTCTTGATCAAATCCATGTATAATTGACTGTTTCGGTGTGGTACGACATTACTACGCGATCCAAATCAGAAAAGGCCCAGGATCTGGCCATTCAAGTATGCGAAAAATGTGAAAGTATGAGCCTGATGATTGCAAATACCAGACGTAACCCAGACATAACCGGTGTTATCCTCTAAAGTATTAATCCCAACCAGGTATAATTGAGTGTTTCGGTGTGGGACCACATTACTACGTGATCCTGACTAGAAAAAACCTCAGGATCTTGCCAACAAGTATGCGAAAAATGCGAAAGTATGAGCCAGATGATTGCAAATACCAGACATAACATAAACCTATACGGTGTTATCCTGTATAGCATTGACCAAATCCTGGTTTGATTGACGGTTTCAGTGTGGTACCACATTACTACGTGATTCAAATCAGAAAAAGCCCAGGATCTGGCCAACAAGAATGAGAAAGATGCGAAAGTATGAGCCAGATGATTACAAATACCAGACCTAACCCAGGGATAACCGGCGTTATCCCCTGAAATATTAATCGGAACCAGGTTTAATTGACTGTTTCGGTGTGGTACCACATTACTACCTGATTCAAATCAGAAAAAGCCCAGGATCTGGCCAACGAGAATGAGAAAAATGCGAATGTATGAGGCAGATGATTGCAAATACCAGACCTAAACCAGGCATAATCTGCGTAATCCTCTAAATTATTAATCGCAACCAGGTTGAAATGACTGTTTCGGTGTGGTACCACATTACTACGTGATCCAAACCAGAAAAATCCCAGGATCTGACCAACAAGTATGCGAAAAATGCGAAAGTATAAGCCAGATGATTGCAAATACCAGACCTAACCCAGACATAACAAGCGTTATCCTCTAAAATATTAATCGGAACAAGGTTTAATTGACTGTTTTTGTGTTGTACCACTTTACTACGTGATCCAAACCTGAAAAAGGACAGGATCTGGCTATTTAAGTATGTGAAAAGTGCGAAAGTATGAGCCTGATGATTGCAAATACCAGAACTACCCCAGACATAACTCGCGTTATCCTATAAAATATTAATCGCAACCAGGTTTAATTGGCGGTTTCAGTGTGGTACCACACTACTACGTTATTCAAATCGGAAAAAGCGCAGGATCTGGCCAACAAGTATACCAAAAATGCGAAAGTATGAGGCAGATGATTGCAAATACCAGACCTAACACAAACCTAAACGGTGTTATCCTCTAAAGTCTTGATCAAATCCAGGTTCAATTGACTGTTTCGATGTGGTACCACATTACTACGCGATCCAAATCAGAAAAGGCCCAGGATCTGGCCATTCAAGTATGCGAAACATGTGAAAGTATGTGCCGGATGATTGCAAATACCAGAACTATCCCATACATAACAGGCGTTATCCTATAAAATATTAATCGCAACTAGGTTTAAATGACCGTTTCGGCGTGGTACGACATTACTACTTGGTCCAAGCCAGAAAAAGGCCAGGATCTGGCCAACAAATATGCGAAAAATGCGAAGGCATGAGCCAGAAGATTACAAATACCAGACCTAACCCAGAGATAACCGGCGTTATCCTCTAAAATATTAAACGGAACCAGGTTTAATTGACTGTTTCGGTGTGGAACCACATTTCTACGTGATCTAAACGTGAAAAAGCCCAGGATCTGGCCATTCAAGTATGCGAAAAATGCGAAATTATGAGCTAGATAACTGCAAATACCATAACTAACCCAGACATAAACGGCGTTATCCTCTAAAATATTAATCCTAACCAGGTATAATTGACTGTTTCACTGTGGTACCACATTACTACGCGATCCAAATCGGAAAAGGCCCAGGATCTGGCCATTCAAGTATGCGAAAAATATGAAAGTATGAGCTAGATGATGGCAAATACCATACCTAACCCAGACATAACCGGTGTTATCCTCTAAAGTATTAATCCCAACCAGGTATAATTGACTGTTTCGGTGTGGGACCACATTACTACGTGATCCTGACTAGAAAAAAACTCAGGATCTTGCCAACAAGTATGCGAAAAATGCGAAAGTATGAGCCAGATGATTGCAAATACCAGACCTAACATAAACCTATACGGTGTTATCCTCTAAAGCATTGATCAAATCCTGGTTTGATTGACGGTTTCAGTGTGGTACCTCATTACTACGTGATTCAAATCAGAAAAAGCCCAGGATCTGGCCAACAGGAATGAGAAAGATGCGAAAGTATGAGCCAGATGATTACAATTACCAGACCTAACCCAGGGATAACCGGCGTTATCCCCTGAAATATTAACCGGAACCAGGTTTAATTGACTGTTTCGGTGTGGTACCACATTACTACGTGTTTGAAATCAGAAAAAGCCCAGGATTTGGCCAACGAGAATGAGAAAAATGCGAATGTATGAGGCAGATGATTGCAAATACCAGACCTAACCCAGGCATAATCTGCGTAGTCCTCTAAATTATTAATCGCAACCAGGTTTAATTGACTGTTTCAGTGTGGTACCACTGTACGACGTGATCCAAACCAGAACAAGGACAGGATCTGGCCAACAAATATGCGAATAATGCGAAAGTATGAGGTAGATGATTGCAAATACCATAACTAACCCAGACATAACCGGCGTTATCCTATAAAATAATAATCGCAACCAGGTTTAATTGACTGTTTCAGTGTGGTATCACATTGATACGTGATCTTATCCAGAATGAGACCAAGGATCTGGCCAACAAGTATGCGAAAAATTCGAAAGTATGAGCTAGATGATGGCAAATGCCAAACCTAACCCAGGCCTCACCGGTGTTATCCACTAAAATACTGATCGAATCTAGGTTGAATTGACTATTTCAGTGTGGCACCACATTAATACGTGATCCTAACCAGAAAAAAAACCAGGATCTGGCCAACAAGTGTGCGAAAAATGCGAAAGTATGAGGTAGATGACTGCAAATACCATAACTAACCCAGACATAACCGGCGTCATCCTCTAAAATATTAATCCCAACCAGGTTTAATTGACTGTTTCAGTGTGGTACCACATTACTACGCGGTCCAAGCCAGAAAAAACCCAGGATCTGGCCAACAAGTATGCGAAAAATGCGAAAGTATTGGCATGATGATTGCAAACACCAGAACAAATCCAGACATAACTAGCGTTATTCTCTAAAATAATATTCGGAACCAGCTTCTATTGACTGTTTCGGTGTGGTACCGCATTAGTACGTGATACAAACCGGAAAAAGGCCAGGATCTGTCCAACAAGTATGCGAAAAATGCGAAAGCACGAGCCAGATGAGGTCAAATACCAGAACTAACCCAGACATAACCAGCGTTATCCTCTAAAATACTAATCGGAACCAGGTTTAATTGTCTGATTCGGTGTGGTACCGCATTACTACTTGGTCCAAGCCAGAAAAAGGCCAGGATCTGGCCAACAAGTATGCGAAAAATGCGAAAGTATGGGCCAGACGATTGCAAATACCAGTACTAACCCAGACATAACTAGCGTTATCCGCTATAGTACTATTCGGAACCAGCTTCTATTGACTGTTTCAGTGTGGTACCAGATTACTACGTGATCCAAACCAGAGAATGCCCAGGATCTGGCCAACAAGTATGCGAAAAATACGAAATCACGAGCCAGATGAGGGCAAATCCCAGACCCAACAGAGACATAACCGGCGTTATCCTCTAAAATATTAATCGCAACCAGGTTTAATTGACTGTTGCGGCGTGGTACCGCGTTACTTCGTGATCCAAACCAGAAAAAGGCCAGGATCTGGCCAACAAGTATGCGAGAAATGCGAAAGTATGTGCTAGATGATGGCAAATACCAGACCTAACCCAGGAATAACCGGTGTTCTCCACTAAAATATTAATCGGAACCAGGTTTAATTGTCTGATTCGGTGTGGTACCGCATTACTACTTGGTCCAAGCCAGAAAAAGGCCAGGATCTGGCCAACAAGTATGCGAAAAATGCGAAAGTATGGGCCAGACGATTGCAAATACCAGTACTAACCCAGACATAACTAGCGTTATCCGCTATAGTACTATTCGGAACCAGCTTCTATTGACTGTTTCAGTGTGGTACCAGATTACTACGTGATCCAAACCAGAGAATGCCCAGGATCTGGCCAACAAGTATGCGAAAAATACGAAATCACGAGCCAGATGAGGGCAAATCCCAGACCCAACAGAGACATAACCGGCGTTAGCCTCTAAAATATTAATCGCAACCAGGTTTAATTGACTGTCTCGGTGTGGAACCGCATTACTACGTGATACAAACCAGAATAAGGCCAGGATCTGGCCAACAAGTATGCGAAAAATGCGACAGTACGAGCCAGATGATTGCAAATACCAGCACTAACCCAAACATAACCAGCGTTACCCTCCAAAATATTAATCGCAACCAGGTTTAATTGACTGTTTCGGTGTGGAACCACATTGCGACGAGATCCAAACCACAAAAATCCAAGATCTGGCCAACAAGTATGCGAAAAATGCGAAAGTATGTGCTAGATGATGGCTAATACCAGACCTAACCCAGGAATAACCGGTGTTCTCCACTAAAATATTAATCGGAACCAGCTTTTATTGACTGTTTCAGTGTAGTACCACATTACTACGTGATCCAAACCAGAAAAAGCCAAGGATCTGGCCAACAAGTATGCGAAAAATGCGAAAGTATTGGCATGATGATTGCAAACACCAGAACAAATCCAGACATAACTAGCGTTATTCTCTAAAATAATATTCGGAACCAGCTTCTATTGACTGTCTCGGTGTGGTACCGCATTAGTACGTGATACAAACCGGAAAAAGGCCAGGATCTGTCCAACAAGTATGCGAAAAATGCGAAAGCACGAGCCAGATGAGGTCAAATACCAGAACTAACCCAGACATAACCAGCGTTATCCTCTAAAATACTAATCGGAACCAGGTTTAATTGACTGATTCGGTGTGGTACCGCATTACTACTTGGTCCTAGCCAGAAAAAGGCCAGGATCTGGCCAACAAGTATGCGAAAAATGCGAAGGTACGAGCCAGATGAGGGCAAATACCAGACCTAACCCAGACATAACCGGCGTTAACCTCTAAAATATTAATCGCAACCAGCTTTAATTGACTCTTTCGGTGTGGTCCCACATTACTACCTGAACCAAACCAGAGAATGCCCAGGGTATGGCCAAAAAGTATGCGAAAAATGCGAAAGTACGAACCAGATGAGGGCAAATACCAGACCTAACCCAGACATAACCGGCGTTATCCTCTAAAACATTAATCAAACCAGGTTTAATTGACTGTTTCAGTGTGGTCACACATTACTACTTGGTCCAAGCCAGAAAAAGGCCAGGATCTGGCCAACAAGTATGCGAATTATGCGATGGTACGAGCCAGATGAGGGCAAATACCAGACCTAACCCATACATAACCGGCGTTATCCTCTAAAATATTAATCGCAACCAGGTTTAATTGACTCTTTCGGTGTGGAACCTCATTACTACGGGTTCCATGCCAGAAAAAACCCTGGATCTGGCCAACAAATATGCGAAACACGCGAAAGTATGGGCCAGATGATTGCAAATACCAGAACTAACCCAGACATAACTAGCGTTATCCGCGAAAGTACTATTCGGAACCAGCTTCTATTGACTGTTTCAGTGTGGTACCACATTACTACGTGATCCAAACCAGAGAATGCCAAGGATCTGGCCAACAAGTATGCGAAAAATACGAAATCACGAGCCAGATGAGGGCAAATCCCAGACCCAACCGAGACATAACCGGCGTCAGCCTTTAAAATATTAATCGCAACCAGGTTTAATTGACTGTCTCGGTGTGGAACCGCATTACTACGTGATACAAACCAGAATAAGGCCAGGATCTGGCCAACAAGTATGCGAAAAATGCAACAGTACGAGCCAGATGATTGCAAATACCAGCACTAACCCAAACATAACCAGCGTTACCCTCCAAAATATTAATCGCAACCAGGTTTAATTGACTGTTTTGGTGTGGAACCACATTGCGACGAGATCCAAACCACAAAAATCCAAGATCTGGCCAACAAGTATGCGAAAAATGCGAAAGTATGTGCTAGATGATGGCTAGTACCAGACCTAACCCAGGAATAACCGGTGTTCTCCACTAAAATATTAATCGGAACCAGCTTTTATTGACTGTTTCAGTGTTGTACCACATTACTACGTGATCCAAACCAGAAAAAGCCAAGGATCTGGCCAACAAGTATGCGAAAAATGCGAAAGTATTGGCAAGATGATTGCAAATACCAGAACAAACCCAGACATAACTAGCGTTATTCTCTAAAATAATATTCGGAACCAGCTTCTATTGACTGTTTCGGTGTGGTACCGCATTAGTACGTGACACAAACCAGAAAAAGGCCAGGATCTGTCCAACAAGTATGCGAAAAATGCGAAAGTACGAGCCAAATGAGGGCAAATACCAGACCTAACCCAGACATAACCGGCGTTATCCGGAAAAATATTAATCGCAACAAGGTTTAATTGACTGTTTCAGTGTGGTCCCACATTACTAAATGGTTCAAGCCAGGGAAAGGCCAGGTACTGGCCAACAAGTATGCGAAATATGCGAAAGTACGAGCCAGATAAGGGAAAATCCTAGACCTAACCGAGACATAACCGGCGTTATCCTCTAAAATATTAATCCGAACCAGCTTTTATTGACTGTTTCAGTGTGGTACCACATTACTACCTGAACCAAACCAGAGAAAGCCCAGGGTCTGGCCAACAAGTATGCGAAAAATGCGAAAGTACGAGATGAGGGCAAATCCCATACCTAACCGAGACATAACCGGCGCTATCCTCTAAAATATTAATCGCAACCAGGTTTAATTGACTGTTTCGGTGTGGTACCGCATTACTACGTGATACAAACCAGAAAAAGGCCAGGATCTGGCCAACAGGTATGCGAAAAATGCGAAAATGCGAGCCAGATGAGGTCAAATACCAGAACTAACCCAGACATAACCAGCGTTATCCTCTAAAATACTAATCGGAACCAGGTTTAATTGACTGATTCGGTGTGGTACCGCATTACTACTTGGTCCTAGCCAGAAAAAGGCCAGGATCTGGCCAACAAGTATGCGAAAAATGCGAAGGTACGAGCCAGATGAGGGCAAATACCAGACCAAACCCAGACATAACCGGCGTTAACCTCTAAAATATTAATCGCAACCAGCTTTAATTGACTCTTTCGGTGTGGTCCCACATTACTACCTGAACCAAACCAGAGAATGCCCAGGGTATGGCCAAAAAGTATGCGAAAAATGCGAAAGTACGAACCAGATGAGGGCAAATACCAGACCTAACCCAGACATAACCGGCGTTATCCTCTAAAATATTAATCGCAACCAGGTTTAATTGACTGTTTCAGTGTGGTCCCACATTACTACTTGGTCCAAGCCAGAAAAAGGCCAGGATCTGGCCAACAAGTATGCGAAAAATGCGAAAGTATGGGCCAGATGATTGCAAATACCAGAACTAACCCAGACATAACTAGCGTTATCCTCTAAAATACTATTCGGAACCAGCTTCAATTGACTGTTTCAGTGTGGTACCACATTACTACGTGATTCAAACCACAAAATGCCCAGGATCTGGCCAACAAGTATGCGAAAAATACGAAATCACGAGCCAGATGAGGGCAAATCCCTGACCCAACCGAGACATAACCGGCGTTAGCCTCTAAAATATTAATCGCAACCAGGTTTAATTGACTGTCTCGGTGTGGACCCACATTACTACGTGATCCAAGCTAGAAAAAGCCCAGAGTCCGGCCAACAAGTATGCGAGAAATGCGAACGTACGAACCAGATGAGGGCAAATACCAGACCTAACCCAGACATAACCGGCGTTATCCTCTAAAACATTAATCAAACCAGGTTTAATTGACTGTTTCAGTGTGGTCACACGTTACTACTTGGTCCAAGCCAGACAAAGGCCAGGATCTGGCCAACAAGTATGCGAATTATGCGAAGGTACGAGCCAGATAAGGGCAAATACCAGACCTAACCCATGCATAACCGGCGTTATCCTCTAAAATATTAATCGCAACCAGGTTTAATTGACTCTTTCGGTGTGGAACCTCATTACTACGGGTTCCATGCCAGAAAAAACCCTGGATCTGGCCAACAAATATGCGAAACACGCGAAAGTATGGGCCAGATGATTGCAAATACCAGAACTAACCCAGACATAACTAGCGTTATCCGCTAAAGTACTATTCGGAACCAGCTTCTATTGACTGTTTCAGTGTGGTACCACATTACTACGTGATCCAAACCAGAGAATGCCAAGGATCTGGCCAACAAGTATGCGAAAAATACGAAATCACGAGCCAGATGAGGGCAAATCCCAGACCCAACCGAGACATAACCGGCGTTAGCCTCTAAAATATTGATCGTGACCAGGTTTAGTCGACTGTCTCAGTGTGGTACCACATTTCTATGTGATCCAAACCAGAAAAAACATGGGATCTGTTCAACAAGTATGTGAAGAATGCGAAATTATGAGTCTGATGAGGGCAAATTCAAGGCCTAACCTAGACCTAACATGCGTTATCCTCTAAAATATTGATCGAAACCATGTTTAATCGACTGTTTCAGTGTGGTACCACACTACTATGTGATCCAAACAAGAAAAAACCCAGGATCTGTTCAAGAAGTATCTGAAGAATGCGGAAGTTTGAAACTGATGAGGGCAAATCCCAGACCTAATCCAGACCTAACATGCGTTATCCTCTAAAATACTGATCGAGACCAGGTTTAGTCGACTGTTTCAGTGTGGTACCACATTACTACGTGATCCAAACCAGAAAAAACCCAGGATCTGATTAAGAAGTATGTGAAGAATGCGGAAGTATGAGACTGATGAGGGCAAATCCCAGACCTAATCCAGACCTAATCCAGACCTAACATGCGTTATCCTCTAAAATATTGATCGTGACCAGGTTTAGTCGACTGATTCTGGGTGGTACCACATTACTATGTGATCCAAACCAGAACGAACCCAGGATCTGTTCAAGAAGTTTGTGAAGAATGCGAAAGTATGAGACTGAAGAGGGCAAATCCCAGACCTAATCCAGACCTAATCCAGACCTAACATGCGTTATCCTCTAAAATATTGATCGTGACCAGGTTTAGTCGACTGATTCTGGGTGGTACCACATTACTATGTGATCCAAACCAGAACGAACCCAGGATCTGTTCAAGAAGTTTGTGAAGAATGCGAAAGTATGAGACTGAAGAGGGCAAATCCCAGACCTAATCCAGACCTAATCCAGACCTAACATGCGTTATCCTCTAAAATATTGATCGTGACCAGGTTTAGTCGACTGTTTCTGGTTGGTACCACGTTACTATGTGATCCAAACCAGAACAATTCCAGGCTCTGTTCAAGAAGTATGTGAAGAATGCGAATGTATGAGACTGAAGAGGGCAAATCCCAGACCTAATCCAGACCTAACTTGCGTTATCCTCTAAAATATTGATCGAAGCCAGGTGTAATTGACTGCTTCAGTGTGGTACCACAGTTCTACGTGATCCAAACCAGAGAAAACATGGGATCTGTTCAACAAGTATGTGAAGAATGCGAAATTATGAGTCTGATGAGGGCAAATTCAAGGCCTAACCTGGACCTAACATGCGTTATCCTTTATAATATTGATCGTGACCAGGTTTAGTCGACTGTTTCTGGGTGGTACCACATTACTATGTGATCCAAACCAGGCCAAACCCAGGATCTGTTCAAGAAGTATGTGAGGAATGCGAAAGTATGAGACTGAAGAGGGCAAATCCCAGACCTAATCCAGACCTAACATGCGCTATCCTCTAAAATATTGATCGTGACCAGGTTTAGTCGACTGTTTCAGTGTGGTACCACATTACTATGTGACCCAAACCAGAACAAACCCAGGATCTGTTCAAGAAGTTTGTGAAGATTGCGAAAGTATGAGACTGAAGTGGGCAAATCCCAGACCTAATCCAGACCTAACATGCGCTATCCTCTAAAATATTGATCGAGACCAGGGTTAATGGACTGGTTCAGTGTGATACCACATTACCACGTGATCCAAACCTGAAAATGCCCGAGATCTGGCCAACAAGTATGCGAAAAATGCGAAAGTATGAGCCTGGTGAGGGCAAATCCCAGCCCTAACCTAGCCCTAACATGCGTTATCATCTAAAATATTGATCGAAATCTGGTTTAATCGACTGTTTCTGGGTGGCACCACATTACTATGTGATCCAAACCAGAACAAACCCAGGATCTGTTCAAGAAGTATGTGAAGAATGCGAAAGTATGAGACTGAAGAGGGCAAATCCCAAACCTAATCCAGACCTAACATGCGCTATCCTCTAAAATATTGATCGTGACCAGGTTTAGTCGACTGTTTCAGTGTGGTACCACATTTCACCGTGATCCAAACCAGAAAAAACATGGGATCTGTTCAACAAGTATGTGAAGAATGCGAAATTATGAGTCTGATGAGGGCATATTCGAGGCTAACCTAGACCTAACATGCGTTATCCTCTAAAATATTGATCGAAACCATGTTTAATCGACTGTTTCAGTGTAGTACCACACAACTATGTGATCCAAACAAGAAAAAACCCAGGATCTGTTCATGAAGTATCTGAAGAATGCGGATGTATGAGACTGATGTGGGCAAATCCCAGACCTAATCCAGACCTAATCCAGACCTAACATGCGTTATCCTCGAAAATACTGATCGAGACCAGCTTTAGTCGACTGTTTCAGTGTGGTACCACACTACTACGCGATCAAAACCAGAAAAATCCCAGAATCTGGCCATCGAGTATGAGAAATATGTGAAAGTATGAGCCTGATGAGAGCAAATCCCAGACCTAACCTAGACCTAACATGCGTTATCCTCTAAAACATTGATCGAGAGCAGGTTTCATCGACTGTTTCAGTGATGTACCACACTACTATGTGATCCAAACCAGAAAAACCCCAGGATCTGATCAAGAACTATGTGAAGAATGCGGAAGTATGAGACTGATGAGGGCAAATCCTAGACCCAACTCTGACCTAACAAGAGTTATCTTCTAAAATATTGATCAAAACCATGTTTAATCGACTGTTTCAGTGAGGTACCACACTACTATGTGATCCAAACCTGAAAATGCCCGAGATCTGGCCAACAAGTATGCGAAAAATGCGAAAGTATGACCCTCATGAGGGCAAATCCCAGGCTTAACCTAGAGCTAACATGCGATATCCTCTAAAATATCGATCGAAACCAGGTTTAATGGTCTGTTTGAGTGTGGAACCACACTACTGTGTGATCCCAACCAGAAAAAGCCCAGAATCTGGCCATCAAGTATGAGAAATAAGCGAAGGTATGTGAGCCTGATGCGAGCAAATCCCACACCTAACGTAGACCTAGCATGCGTTATCCTCAAAAATATTGATCGGAACCAGGTTTAATCGTCTCTTTCAGTGTGGTACCACATTACTACGTGATCCAAAGCAGAAAAATCCCAGGATCTGTTCAACAAGTATGCGAAAAATGTGAAAGTATGACCCTCATGAGGGCAAATCCCAGGCTTAACCTAGAGCTAACATGCGATATCCTCTAAAATATCGATCGAAACCAGGTTTAATGGACTGTTTGAGTGTGGAACCACACTACTGTGTGATCCGAACCAGAAAAAGCCCAGAATCTGGCCATCAAGTATGAGAAATAAGCGAAGGTATGAGCCAGATGCGAGCAAATCCCACACCTAACGTAGACCTAGTATGCGTTATCCTCAAAAATATTGATCGGAACCAGGTTTAATCGTCTCTTTCAGTGTGGTACCACATTACTATGTGATCCAAACCAGAACAAACCCAGGATCTATTCAAGAAGTATGTGAAGAATGCGAAATTATGAGTCTGATGAGGGCAAATTCAAGGCCTTACCTAGACCTAACATGCGTTATCCTCTGAAATATTGATCGATCCAGGTTTAATTGACTGTTTCAGTGTGGTACCACACTACTATGTGATCCAAACCAGAAAAAATCCAGGATCTGTTCAAGAAGTATGTGAAGAATGCGGAAGTAAGAGACTGATGAGGGCAAATCCCAGACCTAATCCAGACCTAGTCCAGACCTAACATGCGTTATCCTCTAAAATACTGATCGAGACCAGGTTTAGTCGACTGTTTCAGTGTGGTACCACATTACTACGTGATCCAAACCAGAAAAAGCCCAGGATCTGGCAAACAAGTATGAGAAACATGCTAAAGTATGAGCCTGATGAGGGCAAATCCTAGACCCAACTCTGACCTAACATGAGTTATCCTCTAAAATATTGATCAAAACCATGTTTAATCGACTGTTTTATTGGGGTACCACACTACTATGTGATCCAAACCAGAAAAAACCCAGGATCTGATCAAGAAGTATGTGAAGAATGCGGAAGTAAGAGACTGATGAGGGTAAATCCCAGACCTAATCCAGACCTAATCCAGACCTAACATGCGTTATCCTCTAAAATATTGATCAAAACCATGTTTAATCGACTGTTTCATTGAGGTACCACACTACTATGTGATCCAAACCAGAAAAAACCCAGGATCTGATTAAGAAGTATGTGAAGAATGCGAAAGTATGACCCTGATGAGGTCAAATCCCAGACCTAACCTAGACCTAACATGCGTTATCCTCTAAAATATTGATCGTGACCAGGTTTAGTCGACTGATTCTGGGTGGTACCACATTACTATGTGATCCAAACCAGAACAAACCCAGGATCTGTTCAAGAAGTTTGTGGAGAATGCGAAAGTATGAGACTGAAGAGGGCAAATCCCAGACCTAATCCAGACCTAATCCAGACCTAATCCAGACCTAACATGCGTTATCCTCTAAAATATCGATCGAAACCAGGTTTAATGGACTGTTTCAGTGTGGAACCACTTTACTGTGTGATCCCAACCAGAAAAAGCCCAGAATCTGTCCATCAAGTATGAGAAATATGCGAAAGTAAGAGCCTCGTGAGGGCAAATCCCAGACCTAACCTAGACCTAACATGCGATATCCTCCAAAATATTGATCGCGGTCATGTTTAATCAAAAGTTTCAGTGTGGTACCATATAACTACGTGATCCAAACCAGAAGAAACCCGGGATCTGCTCAACAAGTACGTGAAAAATGCGAAAGTATGAGCCTCATGAGGGCAAATCCCAGACCTATTCCAAACCTCACTTGCGTTATCCTCTAAAATATTGATCGAGACCAGGTTTCATCGACTGTTTCAGAGTGGTCCCACATTACTACGAGATCCAAACCAGAAAAAGCCCAGGATCTGGCAAACAAGTATGAGAAACATGCGAAAGTATGAGCCTGATGAGGGCAAATCCTAGACCCAACTCTGACCTAACATGAGTTATCCTCTAAAATATTGATCAAAACCATGTTTAATCGACTGTTTTATTGGGGTACCACACTACTATGTGATCCAAACCAGAAAAAACCCAGGATCTGATCAAGAAGTATGTGAAGAATGCGGAAGTATGAGACTGATGAGGGCAAATCCCAGACCTAATCCAGACCTAATCCAGACCTAACATGCGTTATACTCTAAAATACTGATCGTGACCAGGTTTAGTCGACGGTTTCAGCCTGGTACCACATTACTGCGTGATCCAAACCAGAAAAAGCCCAGGATCAGGCCAACAAGTATGAGAAGTATGCGAAAGTATGACCCTGATGAGGTCAAATCCCAGACCTAATCCAGACCTAACATGCGTTATCCTCTAAAATACTGATCGAGACCAGGTTTAGTCGACTGTTTCAGTGTGGTACCACATTACTACGTGATCCAGACCAGAAAAAGCCTAGAATCTGGCAATCAAGTATGAGAAGTATGCGAAAGAATGACCCTGATGAGGTCAAATCCCAGACCTAATCCAGACCTAACATGCGTTATCCTCTAAAATACTGATCGAGACCAGGTTTAGTCGACTGTTTCAGTGTGGTACCACATTACTACGTGATCCAAACCAGAAAAAGCCCAGAATCTGGCCATCAAGTATGAGAAATATGCGAAAGTATGAGCCTGATGAGAGCAAATCCCAGACCTAACCTAGACCTAACATGCGTTATCCTCTAAAATATTGATCGAAACCAGGCTTAATTGACTGTTTCAGTGTGGTACCACATTTCTATGTGATCCAAACCAGAAAGAGCAAAGGATCTGGCTAACAAGTAAGAGAAATATGCGAAAGTATGAGCCTGATGAGTGCAAATCCTAGACCCAGCTCCGACCTAACATGAGTTATCCTCTAAAATATTGATCAAAACCATGTTTAATCGACTGTTTCAGTGTGGTACCACACTACTATGTGATACAAACCAGAAAAAACCCAGGATCTGTTCAAGAAGTTCTGAAGAATTCGGAAGTATGAGACTCATGAGGGCAAATTCCAGACCTTATCCAGACCTAATCCAGACCTAACATCCGTTATCCTCGAAAATACTGATCGAGACCAGCTTTAGTCGACCGTTTCAGTGTGGTACCACATTACTACGCGATCAAAACCAGGAAAAACCTAGAATCTGGCCATCAAGTATGAGAAATATGCGAAAGTATGAGCCTGGTGAGAGCAAATCCCAGACCTAACCTAGACCCAACATGCGTTATCCTCTATAATATTGATCGTGACCAGGTTTAGTCGAGTGTTTCAGTGTGGTACCACACTACTATGTGATCCAAACAAGAAAAAACCCAGGATCTGTTCAAGAAGTATCTGAAGAATGCGGAAGTATGAGACTGATGAGGGCAAATCCCAGACCTAATCCAGACCTAATCCAGACCAAACATGCGTTATCCTCGAAAATACTGATCGAGACCAGCGTTAGTCGACTGTTTCAGTGTGGTACCACACTACTACCCGATCAAAACCAGAAAAAACCCAGAATCTGGCCATCGAGTATGAGAAATATGGGAAAGTATGAGCCTGATGAGAGCAAATCCCAGACTTAACCTAGAGCTAACATGCGTTATCCTCTAAAATATTGATCGTGACCAGGTTTAGTCGACTGTTTCTGGGTGGTACCACATTACTATGTGACCCAAACCAGAACAAACCCAGGATCTGTTCAAGAAGTTTGTGAAGATTGCGAAAGTATGAGACTGAAGAGGGCAAATCCCAGACCTAATCCAGACCTAATCCAGACCTAACATGCGTTATCCTCTGAAATATTGATCGAACCCCGGTTTAATTGTCTGTTTCAGTGTGGTACCACATTTCTACGTGATCCAAACCAGAAAAAACATGGGATCTGTTCAGCAAGTATGTGAAGAATGCGAAATTATGAGTCTGATGAGGGCAAATTCAAGGCATCACCTAGACCTAACATGCGTTATCTTCTAAAATATTGATCGAAACCAGGTTTAATTGACTGTTTTAGTGTGGTACCACATTTCTATGTGATCCAAACCAGAAAGAGCAAAGGATCTGGCTAACAACTAAGAGAAATATGCGAAAGTATGAGCCTGATGAGGGCAAATCCTAGAACCAACTCTGACCTAACATGAGTTATCCTCTAAAATATTGATCAAAACCATGTTTAATCGACTGTTACAGTGTGGTACCACATTACTACGTGATCCAAACCAGAAAAAGCCCAGAATCTGGCCATCAAGTATGAGAAATATGCTAAAGTATGAGCCTGATGAGGGCAAATCCTAGACCTAATCCAGACCTAGTCCAGACCTAACATGCGTTATCCTCTAAAATACTGATCGAGACCAGGTTTAGTCGACTGTTTCAGTGTGGTACCACATTACTACGTGATCCAAACCAGAAAAAGCCCAGGATCTGGCAAACAAGTATGAGAAACATGCTAAAGTATGAGCCTGATGAGGGCAAATCCTAGACCCAACTCTGACCTAACATGAGTTATCCTCTAAAATATTGATCAAAACCATGTTTAATCGACTGTTTTATTGGGGTACCACACTACTATGTGATCCAAACCAGAAAAAACCCAGGATCTGATCAAGAAGTATGTGAAGAATGCGGAAGTAAGAGACTGATGAGGGTAAATCCCAGACCTAATCCAGACCTAATCCAGACCTAACATGCGTTATCCTCTAAAATATTGATCAAAACCATGTTTAATCGACTGTTTCATTGAGGTACCACACTACTATGTGATCCAAACCAGAAAAAACCCAGGATCTGATTAAGAAGTATGTGAAGAATGCGAAAGTATGACCCTGATGAGGTCAAATCCCAGACCTAACCTAGACCTAACATGCGTTATCCTCTAAAATATTGATCGTGACCAGGTTTAGTCGACTGATTCTGGGTGGTACCACATTACTATGTGATCCAAACCAGAACAAACCCAGGATCTGTTCAAGAAGTTTGTGGAGAATGCGAAAGTATGAGACTGAAGAGGGCAAATCCCAGACCTAATCCAGACCTAATCCAGACCTAATCCAGACCTAACATGCGTTATCCTCTAAAATATCGATCGAAACCAGGTTTAATGGACTGTTTCAGTGTGGAACCACTTTACTGTGTGATCCCAACCAGAAAAAGCCCAGAATCTGTCCATCAAGTATGAGAAATATGCGAAAGTAAGAGCCTCGTGAGGGCAAATCCCAGACCTAACCTAGACCTAACATGCGATATCCTCCAAAATATTGATCGCGGTCATGTTTAATCAAAAGTTTCAGTGTGGTACCATATAACTACGTGATCCAAACCAGAAGAAACCCGGGATCTGCTCAACAAGTACGTGAAAAATGCGAAAGTATGAGCCTCATGAGGGCAAATCCCAGACCTATTCCAAACCTCACTTGCGTTATCCTCTAAAATATTGATCGAGACCAGGTTTCATCGACTGTTTCAGAGTGGTCCCACATTACTACGAGATCCAAACCAGAAAAAGCCCAGGATCTGGCAAACAAGTATGAGAAACATGCGAAAGTATGAGCCTGATGAGGGCAAATCCTAGACCCAACTCTGACCTAACATGAGTTATCCTCTAAAATATTGATCAAAACCATGTTTAATCGACTGTTTTATTGGGGTACCACACTACTATGTGATCCAAACCAGAAAAAACCCAGGATCTGATCAAGAAGTATGTGAAGAATGCGGAAGTATGAGACTGATGAGGGCAAATCCCAGACCTAATCCAGACCTAATCCAGACCTAACATGCGTTATACTCTAAAATACTGATCGTGACCAGGTTTAGTCGACGGTTTCAGCCTGGTACCACATTACTGCGTGATCCAAACCAGAAAAAGCCCAGGATCAGGCCAACAAGTATGAGAAGTATGCGAAAGTATGACCCTGATGAGGTCAAATCCCAGACCTAATCCAGACCTAACATGCGTTATCCTCTAAAATACTGATCGAGACCAGGTTTAGTCGACTGTTTCAGTGTGGTACCACATTACTACGTGATCCAGACCAGAAAAAGCCTAGAATCTGGCAATCAAGTATGAGAAGTATGCGAAAGAATGACCCTGATGAGGTCAAATCCCAGACCTAATCCAGACCTAACATGCGTTATCCTCTAAAATACTGATCGAGACCAGGTTTAGTCGACTGTTTCAGTGTGGTACCACATTACTACGTGATCCAAACCAGAAAAAGCCCAGAATCTGGCCATCAAGTATGAGAAATATGCGAAAGTATGAGCCTGATGAGAGCAAATCCCAGACCTAACCTAGACCTAACATGCGTTATCCTCTAAAATATTGATCGAAACCAGGCTTAATTGACTGTTTCAGTGTGGTACCACATTTCTATGTGATCCAAACCAGAAAGAGCAAAGGATCTGGCTAACAAGTAAGAGAAATATGCGAAAGTATGAGCCTGATGAGTGCAAATCCTAGACCCAGCTCCGACCTAACATGAGTTATCCTCTAAAATATTGATCAAAACCATGTTTAATCGCCTGTTTCAGTGTGGTACCACACTACTATGTGATACAAACCAGAAAAAACCCAGGATCTGTTCAAGAAGTTCTGAAGAATTCGGAAGTATGAGACTGATGAGGGCAAATTCCAGACCTTATCCAGACCTAATCCAGACCTAACATCCGTTATCCTCGAAAATACTGATCGAGACCAGCTTTAGTCGACCGTTTCAGTGTGGTACCACATTACTACGCGATCAAAACCAGGAAAAACCTAGAATCTGGCCATCAAGTATGAGAAATATGCGAAAGTATGAGCCTGGTGAGAGCAAATCCCAGACCTAACCTAGACCCAACATGCGTTATCCTCTATAATATTGATCGTGACCAGGTTTAGTCGAGTGTTTCAGTGTGGTACCACACTACTATGTGATCCAAACAAGAAAAAACCCAGGATCTGTTCAAGAAGTATCTGAAGAATGCGGAAGTATGAGACTGATGAGGGCAAATCCCAGACCTAATCCAGACCTAATCCAGACCAAACATGCGTTATCCTCGAAAATACTGATCGAGACCAGCGTTAGTCGACTGTTTCAGTGTGGTACCACACTACTACCCGATCAAAACCAGAAAAAACCCAGAATCTGGCCATCGAGTATGAGAAATATGGGAAAGTATGAGCCTGATGAGAGCAAATCCCAGACTTAACCTAGAGCTAACATGCGTTATCCTCTAAAATATTGATCGTGACCAGGTTTAGTCGACTGTTTCTGGGTGGTACCACATTACTATGTGACCCAACCCAGAACAAACCCAGGATCTGTTCAAGAAGTTTGTGAAGATTGCGAAAGTATGAGACTGAAGAGGGCAAATCCCAGACCTAATCCAGACCTAATCCAGACCTAACATGCGTTATCCTCTGAAATATTGATCGAACCCCGGTTTAATTGTCTGTTTCAGTGTGGTACCACATTTCTACGTGATCCAAACCAGAAAAAACATGGGATCTGTTCAGCAAGTATGTGAAGAATGCGAAATTATGAGTCTGATGAGGGCAAATTCAAGGCATCACCTAGACCTAACATGCGTTATCTTCTAAAATATTGATCGAAACCAGGTTTAATTGACTGTTTTAGTGTGGTACCACATTTCTATGTGATCCAAACCAGAAAGAGCAAAGGATCTGGCTAACAACTAAGAGAAATATGCGAAAGTATGAGCCTGATGAGGGCAAATCCTAGAACCAACTCTGACCTAACATGAGTTATCCTCTAAAATATTGATCAAAACCATGTTTAATCGACTGTTACAGTGTGGTACCACATTACTACGTGATCCAAACCAGAAAAAGCCCAGAATCTGGCCATCAAGTATGAGAAATATGCGAAAGTATGAGCCTGATACCCCCGGCTGCTGGAGGACGTGGTCAATACACTCTTCCCAATTGGGGAGAGGGGACCGCGTCCTCCGGCGGCGGCGGCTGTCCCAGTGGAGTGGACGGCCGAGCTGGGGGTCACGCAGGAGGAGCTGGCAGCGGCCATCAGACGGCTCGGGGTTCGTAACACGGCCCCGGGTCCGGATGGTGTGCCCAGCCGGGTTTGGGTCTTGACCCAGGGCGTCCTTGGGGCCGACCTCAGGCGGTTGTTCGACCGCTGCCTGAGGGACGGGCGATTCCCCCCCAGTTGGAAGGTGGCGAGGATGGTCCTCCTCCGGAAGGAGGGTCGGCCCGCGGAGTCTCCCTCCGCATACCGGCCCATTTGTCTCCTCGACGAGGTGGGCAAGCTCTTCGAGCGTGTGATTGCTGCCCGTCTCGTCGAGCACCTGTCGCGGGGTGATCCCGGTCTGGCCGACTGCCAGTTCGGTTTCCGGGGGGGCCGATCGACTATCGACGCGATAGGTCGTGTGAGGGCCCTCTCGGAGGCGGCCGTCTCCCGGGGAGGGGTGGCATTGGCAATATCCTTGGATATTGCCAATGCCTTTAACACCCTCCCCTGGGAAGAGATAAGGAGGGGACTCGAATATCATCGAGTCCCCCCTTGTCTCAGGGCGGTCGTCGGCGATTATCTCCGCGGCAGGTGGATCGAGTATCCGGGCCGGGATGGTGATATGCGGAGGGAGGTGTACTGCGGTGTTCCGCAGGGGTCGGTCCTCGGGCCACTCCTGTGGAACATCGCGTACGACTCGGTGTTGCGGGCCGGCCTCCCCGACGGCGTCAGCACGGTGTGTTATGCGGATGACACACTGGTGCTGGCCGTCGGGGCGCACTGGGGGAGGGCCATGCGTCGCGCGGAGGAGGGGTCGCAACGCGTCGTCGACCGGATCAGGGGGATGGGGATGACGGTGGCGGTCCATAAGACCGAGGTGATTGCGTTTCATTCACCTCGGCAGGATCCGCCACCCCCTCTGATTCGGGTGGGTGGGGCTGACATCGAGGTGAAGCCCCAGATCAGGTATCTAGGGCTGATCCTCGATAGCCACTGGCGTTTCGAGAAGCATTTCCGCTGCCTGGTCCCCCGGTTGGAAAGGATGGTTGCGGCTCTGGGCCGGATCCTGCCCAACCTGGGGGGCCCGGCGGGCCGAGTTCGTCGCCTCTATGTGGCAATGGTCCAGTCGGTGGCCCTATACGGGGCCCCCGTCTGGGCGGACGACCTGGCTGCCTCCCGGCGCAGCATGACTATGCTGCGTCGGGTGCAGAGGCGCATGGCGCTCAGGGTCGTCCGCGGGTATCGGACCATGTCACATGAGGCGGCGACGGTTCTAGCGGGGATGCCGCCCATGGACCTGCTCGCGCGGTCGCACGCGGTGATGTACCGGCACCGCGTCGACCGTCGCGCGGGGGTGGGGGCGGTCCCGGGCGGGCAGGAACCTGCTTGGGGCGATTTGAAGCGCCAGGCCCGGCAGTCCGTGTTGCTCGCGTGGCAGGAGCGGCTGGCTCTGCCAACCGCGGGGCACCGGACTGTCGGGGCTGTTCGGCCACTCCTGAAGGAGTGGCTGGACAGAGGCCATGGCAGCCTCACCTACCGGCTGGCACAGGTATTTTCCGGCCATGGCAGCTTCGGAAGATACCTGTGCCGGATAGGGAAGGAGCCGACGGCGCGTTGCTGCCACTGCGACGCTGAGCAGGACACGGCGGATCATACCCTGGAGGTATGCCCCGCGTGGGAGGGGGAGCGCCGTGTCCTGGTCGGCGTCGTCGGGCGGGATGTCTCGCTGCCGGGCGTGGTGCGCGCCATGCTCGGCAGCGAGGAGAAGTGGAGGGCCGTGGCCTCCTTCTGCGAGAACGTAATGTTGCAGAAGGAGGCCGCGGGGAGGGAACGCGAGCTTCAGCGGCGCGCTGAAGCTCGCGCTCGTGCGGTGGCCCGAGGTCGTCGCCCGGTCGCGAGGCGTCGCGGGCGGCCGCCTCGGCGTGGCGGATGACCTAGGCTGGGAGGAGGGTCCTGAGGGGACCCTCCTCCCGCCAGGTGGCGCCGGGTCGGACCGGTTGGGGGTAGGAGTGCCTCTCCCTACCGGTCCGACGCAAGGGGAGGCACCCTCGGCGGTCTGGTGCGGCCATGAACGCCCGGCCGCCGAGGGGTGGAAACGGGGTCGCGGGCGGTTGCGAGTTGGGGCTCGCAGCCGCCACTAAACGCGGCCCCGGGACGGATAGCGGCGGGATGGAGTGGCCCCGTCCCGCCGCTATGAGGCAGTGTGTCTACTGGTGGGACCGATTGTCCCCCCGGGGGATGGGCGCGAAAGCGCGGGCACGGGGAGGATACCGGAAGAATGCTTCGAGCGATTCCCGGTATCCTCCGAAAGCGTGCCGAAGGGTCACCGTGGGGTTTTTAGTGGGTAGGTCCCGCGCCTGTCGTTGTACGGGCGCGGGGAATCCCACACACCCCTCCCACCTCTCCCCAAGGAGGTGGGAGGGAGTCTTTCGAAGATTTTCCCCACGACAAAAAAAAAAAAAAAAAAAAAAAAAAGTATGAGCCTGATGAGAGCAAATCCCAGACCTAACCTAGACCTAACATGCGATATCCTCTAAAATATCGATCGAAACCAGGTTTAATCGTCTTTTTCAGTGTGGTACCACATTACTACGTGATCCAAAGCTGAAAAATCCCAGGACCTGTTCAACAAGTATGTGAAGAATGCGAAATTATGAGTCTGATGTGGGCAAATTCAAGGCCTCACCTAGACCTAACATGCATTATCCTCTAAAATATTGATCGAAACCAGGATTAATTGACTGTTTCAGTGTGGTACCACATTTCTATGTGATCCAAACCAGAAAGAGCAAAGGATCTGGCTAACAACTAAGAGAAATATGCGAAAGTATGAGCCTGATGAGGGCAAATCCTAGACCCAACTCTGACCTAACATGAGTTATCCTCTAAAATATTGATCAAAACCATGTTTAATCGACTGTTTCAGTGTGGTACCACAGTACTATGTGATCTAAACCAGAAAAAGCCCAGAATCTGGCCATCAAGTATGAGAAATAAGCGAAGGTACGAGCCTGATGAGAGCAAATCCCAGACCTAACATAGACCTAACATGCGCTATCCTCTAAAATATTGATCGTGACCAGGTTTAGTCGACTGTCTCAGTGTGGTACCACATTTCTACGTGATCCAAACCAGAAAAAACATGGGATCTGTTCAACAAGTATGTGAAGAATGCGAAATTATGAGTCTGATGAGGGCAAATTCAAGGCCTAACCTAGACCTAACATGCGTTATCCTCTAAAATATTGATCGAAACCATGTTTAATCGACTGTTTCAGTGAGGTACCACACTACTATGTGATCCAAACCAGAAAAAACCCAGGATCTGATCAAGAAGTATGTGAAGAATGCGGAAGTATGAGACTGATGAGGGCAAATCCTAGACCCAACTCTGACCTAACAAGAGTTATCCTCTAAAATATTGATCAAAACCATGTTTAATCGACTGTTTCAGTGAGGTACCACACTACTATGTGATCCAAACCAGAAAAAACCCAGGATCTGATCAAGAAGTATGTGAAGAATGCGGAAGTATGAGACTGATGAGGGCAAATCCCAGACCTAATCCAGACCTAATCCAGACCTAATATGCGTTATCCTCTAAAATACTGATCGTGACCGGGTTTAGTCGACTGTTTCAGTCTGGTACCACATTACTACGTGATCCAACCCTGAAAATGCCCGAGATCTGGCCAACAAGTATGCGAAGAATGTGAAAGTATGACCCTCATGAGGGCAAATCCCAGGCTTAACCTAGAGCTAACATGCGATATCCTCTAAAATATCGATCGAAACCAGGTTTAATGGACTGTTTGAGTGTGGAACCACACTACTGTGAGATCCCAACCAGAAAAAGCCCAGAATCTGGCCATCAAGTATGAGAAATAAGCGAAGGTATGAGCCTGATGCGAGCAAATCCCACACCTAACGTAGACCTAGCATGTGTTATCCTCAAAAATATTGATCGGAACCAGGTTTAATCGTCTCTTTCAGTGTGGTACCACATTACTACGTGATCCAAAGCAGAAAAATCCCAGAATCTGTTCAGCAAGTATGTGAAGAATGCGAAAGTATGAGACTGAAGAGGTCAAATCCCAGACCTAATCCGGACCTAATCCAGACCTAACATGCGTTATCCCCTAAAATATTGATCGAAACCAGGTTTAATTGTCTGTTTCAGTGTGGTACCACATTTCTATGTGGTCCAAACCAGAAAGAGCAAAGGATCTGGCTAACAAGTAAGAGAAATAAGCGAAAGTATGAGCCTGATGAGGGCAAATCCTAGACCGAACTCTGACCTAACATGAATTATCCTCTAAAATATTGATCGAGACCAGGGTTAATGGACTGGTTCAGTGTGATACCACATTACCACGTGATCCAAACCTGAAAATGCCCGAGATCTGGCCAACATGTATGCGAAAAATGTGAAAGTATGACCCTCATGAGGGCAAATCCCAGGCTTAACCTAGAGCTAACATGCGATATCCTCTAAAATATCGATCGAAACCAGGTTTAATGGACTGTTTGAGTGTGGAACCACACTACTGTGTGATCCGAACCAGAAAAAGCCCAGAATCTGGCCATCAAGTATGAGAAATGAGCGAAGGTATGAGCCAGATGCGAGCAAATCCCACACCTAACGTAGACCTAGCATGCGTTATCCTCAAAAATATTGATCGGAACCAGGTTTAATCGTCTCTTTCAGTGTGGTACCACATTACTATGTGATCCAAACCAGAACAAACCCAGGATCTATTCAAGAAGTATGTGAAGAATGCGAAATTATGAGTCTGATGAGGGCAAATTCAAGGCCTAACCTAGACCTAACATGCGTTATCCTCTGAAATATTGAACGATCCAGGTTTAATTGACTGTTTCAGTGTGGTACCACACTACTATGTGATCCAAACCAGAAAAAATCCAGGATCTGTTCAAGAAGTATGTGAAGAATGCGGAAGTAGGAGACTGATGAGGCCAAATCCCAGACCTAATCCAGACCTAATCCAGACCTAACATGCGTTATCCTCTAAAATACTGATCGAGACCAGGTTTAGTCGACTGTTTCAGTGTGGTACCACATTACTACGTGATCCAAACCAGAAAAAGCCCAGGATCTGGCAAACAAGTATGAGAAACATGCGAAAGTATGAGCCTGATGAGGGCAAATCCTAGACCCAACTCTGACCTAACATGAGTTATCCTCTAAAATATTGATCAAAACCATGTTTAATCGATTGTTTTATTGGGGTACCACACTACTATGTGATCCAAACCAGAAAAAACCCAGGATCTGATCAAGAAGTATGTGAAGAATGCGGAAGTAAGAGACTGATGAGGGCAAATCCCAGACCTAATCCAGACCTAATCCAGACCTAACATGCGTTATCCTCTAAAATATTGATCAAAACCATGTTTAATCGACTGTTTCATTGAGGTACCACACTACTATGTGATCCAAACCAGAAAAAACCCAGGATCTGATTAAGAAGTATGTGAAGAATGCGAAAGTATGACCCTGATGAGGTCAAATCCCAGACCTAACCTAGACCTAACATGCGTTATCCTCTAAAATATTGATCGTGACCAGGTTTAGTCGACTGATTCTGGGTGGTACCACATTACTATGTGATCCAAACCAGAACAAACCCAGGATCTGTTCAAGAAGTTTGTGGAGAATGCGAAAGTATGAGACTGAAGAGGGCAAATCCCAGACCTAATCCAGACCTAATCCAGACCTAATCCAGACCTAACATGCGTTATCCTCTAAAATATCGATCGAAACCAGGTTTAATGGACTGTTTCAGTGTGGAACCACATTACTGTGTGATCCCAACCAGAAAAAGCCCAGAATCTGTCCATCAAGTATGAGAAATATGCGAAAGTAAGAGCCTCGTGAGGGCAAATCCCAGA
The DNA here is from genome assembly GCF_051014445.1 of Colletes latitarsis. Lineage (NCBI taxonomy): Eukaryota > Metazoa > Arthropoda > Insecta > Hymenoptera > Colletidae > Colletes > Colletes latitarsis. Next base: position 9,148,821 of record NC_135137.1, read on the forward strand.
CCTAACCTAGACCTAACATGCGATATCCTCCAAAATATTGATCGCGGTCATGTTTAATCAAAAGTTTCAGTGTGGTACCATATAACTACGTGATCCAAACCAGAAAAAACCCGGGATCTGCTCAACAAGTACGTGAAAAATGCGAAAGTATGAGCCTCATGAGGGCAAATCCCAGACCTATTCCAGACCTCACTTGCGTTATCCTCTAAAATATTGATCGAGACCAGGTTTCATCGACTGTTTCAGAGTGGTCCCACATTACTACGAGATCCAAACCAGAAAAAGCCCAGGATCTGGCAAACAAGTATGAGAAACATGCGAAAGTATGAGCCTGATGAGGGCAAATCCTAGACCCAACTCTGACCTAACATGAGTTATCCTCTAAAATATTGATCAAAACCATGTTTAATCGACTGATTTACTGGGGTACCACACTACTATGTGATCCAAACCAGAAAAAACCCAGGATCTGATCAAGAAGTATGTGAAGAATGCGGAAGTATGAGACTGATGAGGGCAAATCCCAGACCTAATCCAGACCTAATCCAGACCTAACATGCGTTATACTCTAAAATACTGATCGTGACCAGGTTTAGTCGACGGTTTCAGCCTGGTACCACATTACTGCGTGATCCAAACCAGAAAAAGCCCAGGATCAGGCCAACAAGTATGAGAAGTATGCGAAAGTATGACCCTGATGAGGTCAAATCCCAGACCTAATCCAGACCTAACATGCGTTATCCTCTAAAATACTGATCGAGACAAGGTTTAGTCGACTGTTTCAGTGTGGTACCACATTACTACGTGATCCAGACCAGAAAAAGCCCAGAATCTGGCAATCAAGTATGAGAAGTATGCGAAAGAATGACCCTGATGAGGTCAAATCCCAGACCTAATCCAGACCTAACATGCGTCATCCTCTACAATACCGATCGAGACCAGGTTTAGTCGACTGTTTCAGTGTGGTACCACATTACTACGTGATCCAAACCAGAAAAAGCCCAGAATCTGGCCATCAAGTATGAGAAATATGCGAAAGTATGAGCCTGATGAGAGCAAATCCCAGACCTAACCTAGACCTAACATGCGTTATCCTCTAAAATATTGATCGAAACCAGGCTTAATTGACTGTTTCAGTGTGGTACCACATTTCTATGTGATCCAAACCAGAAAGAGCAAAGGATCTGGCTAACAAGTAAGAGAAATATGCGAAAGTATGAGCCTGATGAGGGCAAATCCTAGACCCAGCTCCGACCTAACATGAGTTATCCTCTAAAATATTGATCAAAACCATGTTTAATCGACTGTTTCAGTGTGGTACCACACTACTATGTGATACAAACCAGAAAAAGCCCAGGATCTGTTCAAGAAGTGTCTGAAGAATTCGGAAGTATGAGACTGATGAGGGCAAATTCCAGACCTTATCCAGACCTAATCCAGACCTAACATCCGTTATCCTCGAAAATACTGATCGAGACCAGCTTTAGTCGACCGTTTCAGTGTGGTACCACATTACTACGCGATCAAAACCAGGAAAAACCTAGAATCTGGCCATCAAGTATGAGAAATATGCGAAAGTATGAGCCTGGTGAGAGCAAATCCCAGACCTAACCTAGACCCAACATGCGTTATCCTCTATAATATTGATCGTGACCAGGTTTAGTCGAGTGTTTCAGTGTGGTACCACACTACTATGTGATCCAAACAAGAAAAAACCCAGGATCTGTTCAACAAGTATCTGAAGAATGCGGAAGTATGAGACTGATGAGGGCAAATCCCAGACCTAATCCATACCTAATCCAGACCTAACATGCGTTATCCTCGAAAATACTGATCGAGACCAGCGTTAGTCGACAGTTTCAGTGTGGTACCACACTACTACCCGATCAAAACCAGAAAAAACCCAGAATCTGGCCATCGAGTATGAGAAATATGGGAAAGTATGAGCCTGATGAGAGCAAATCCCAGACTTAACCTAGAGCTAACATGCGTTATCCTCTAAAATATTGATCGTGACCAGGTTTAGTCGACTGTTTCTGGGTGGTACCACATTACTATGTGACCCAAACCAGAACAAACCCAGGATCTGTTCAAGAAGTTTGTGAAGATTGCGAAAGTATGAGACTGAAGAGGGCAAATCCCAGACCTAATCCAGACCTAATCCAGACCTAACATGCGTTATCCTCTGAAATATTGATCGAACCCCGGTTTAATTGACTGTTTCAGTGTGGTACCACATTTCTACGTGATCCAAACCAGAAAAAACATGGGATCTGTTCAGCAAGTATGTGAAGAATGCGAAATTATGAGTCTGATGAGGGCAAATTCAAGGCCTCACCTAGACCTAACATGCGTTATCTTCTAAAATATTGATCGAAACCAGGTTTAATTGACTGTTTTAGTGTGGTACCACATTTCTATGTGATCCAAACCAGAAAGAGCAAAGGATCTGGCTAACAACTAAGAGAAATATGCGAAAGTATGATCCTGATGAGGGCAAATCCTAGAACCAACTCTGACCTAACATGAGTTATCCTCTAAAATATTGATCAAAACCATGTTTAATCGACTGTTTCAGTGTGGTACCACATTACTACGTGATCCAAACCAGAAAAAGCCCAGAATCTGGCCATCAAGTATGAGAAATATGCGAATGTATGAGCCTGATGAGAGCAAATCCCAGACCTAACCTAGACCTAACATGCGATATCCTCTAAAATATCGATCGAAACCAGGTTTAATGAACTGGTTCAGTGTGGAACCACATTACTGTGTGATCCCAACCAGTACAAGCCCAGAATCTGGCCATCAAGTATGAGAAATAAGCGAAGGTATGAGCCTGATGCAAGCAAATCCCCCACCTAACGTAGACCTAGCATGCGTTATCCTCAAAAATATTGATCGGAACCAGGTTTAATCATCTTTTTCAGTGTGGTACCACATTACTACGTGATCCAAAGCTGAAAAATCCCAGGACCTGTTCAACAAGTATGTGAAGAATGCGAAATTATGAGTCTGATGTGGGCAAATTCAAGGCCTCACCTAGACCTAACATGCATTATCCTCTAAAATATTGATCGAAACCAGGATTAATTGACTGTTTCAGTGTGGTACCACATTTCTATGTGATCCAAACCAGAAAGAGCAAAGGATCTGGCTAACAACTAAGAGAAATATGCGAAAGTATGAGCCTGATGAGGGCAAATCCTAGACCCAACTCTGACCTAACATGAGTTATCCTCTAAAATATTGATCAAAACCATGTTTAATCGACTGTTTCAGTGTGGTACCACAGTACTATGTGATCTAAACCAGAAAAAACCCATGATCTGGCCATCAAGTATGAGAAATAAGCGAAGGTACGAGCCTGATGAGAGCAAATCCCAGACCTAACATAGACCTAACATGCGCTATCCTCTAAAATATTGATCGTGATCAGGTTTAGTCGACTGTCTCAGTGTGGTACCACATTTCTACGTGATCCAAACCAGAAAAAACATGGGATCTGTTCAACAAGTATGTGAAGAATGCGAAATTATGAGTCTGATGAGGGCAAATTCAAGGCCTAACCTACACCTAACATGCGTTATCCTCTAAAATATTGATCGAAACCATGTTTAATCGACTGTTTCAGTGAGGTACCACACTACTATGTGATCCAAACCAGAAAAAACCCAGGATCTGATCAAGAAGTATGTGAAGAATGCGGAAGTATGAGACTGATGAGGGCAAATCCTAGACCCAACTCTGACCTAACAAGAGTTATCCTCTAAAATATTGATCAAAACCATGTTTAATCGACTGTTTCAGTGAGGTACCACACTACTATGTGATCCAAACCAGAAAAAACCCGAGATCTGGCCAACAAGTATGCGAAAAATGTGAAACTATGACCCTCATGAGGGCAAATCCCAGGCTTAACCTAGAGCTAACATGCGATATCCTCTAAAATATCGATCGAAACCAGGTTTAATGGTCTGTTTGAGTGTGGAGCCACACTACTGTGTGATCCCAACCAGAAAAAGCCCAGAATCTGGCCATCAAGTAAGAGAAATAAGCGAAGGTATGTGAGCCTGATGCGAGCAAATCCCACACCTAACGTAGACCTAGCATGCGTTATCCTCAAAAATATTGATCGGAACCAGGTTTAATCGTCTCTTTCAGTGTGGTACCACATTACTACGTGATCCAAAGCAGAAAAATCCCAGGATCTGTTCAACAAGTATGTGAAGAATGCGAAAGTATGAGACTGAAGAGGTCAAATCCCAGACCTAATCCGGACCTAATCCAGACCTAACATGCGTTATCCTCTAAAATATTGATCGAAACCAGGTTTAATTGTCTGTTTCAGTGTGGTACCACATTTCTATGTGATCCAAACCAGAAAGAGCAAAGGATCTGGCTAACAAGTAAGAGAAATATGCGAAAGTATGAGCCTGATGAGGGCAAATCCTAGACCCAACTCTGACCTAACATGAGTTATCCTCTAAAATATTGATCGAGACCAGGGTTAATGGACTGGTTCAGTGTGATACCACATTACCACGTGATCCAAACCTGAAAATGCCCGAGATCTGGCCAACAAGTATGCGAAAAATGTGAAAGTATGACCCTCATGAGGGCAAATCCCAGGCTTAACCTAGAGCTAACATGCGATATCCTCTAAAATATCGATCGAAACCAGGTTTAATGGACTGTTTGAGTGTGGAACCACACTACTGTGTGATCCGAACCAGAAAAAGCCCAGAATCTGGCCATCAAGTATGAGAAATGAGCGAAGGTATGAGCCAGATGCGAGCAAATCCCACACCTAACGTAGACCTAGCATGCGTTATCCTCAAAAATATTGATCGGAACCAGGTTTAATCGTCTCTTTCAGTGTGGTACCACATTACTATGTGATCCAAACCAGAACAAACCCAGGATCTATTCAAGAAGTATGTGAAGAATGCGAAATTATGAGTCTGATGAGGGCAAATTCAAGGCCTAACCTAGACCTAACATGCGTTATCCTCTGAAATATTGAACGATCCAGGTTTAATTGACTGTTTCAGTGTGGTACCACACTACTATGTGATCCAAACCAGAAAAAATCCAGGATCTGTTCAAGAAGTATGTGAAGAATGCGGAAGTAGGAGACTGATGAGGGCAAATCCCAGACCTAATCCAGACCTAATCCAGACCTAACATGCGTTATCCTCTAAAATACTGATCGAGACCAGGTTTAGTCGACTGTTTCAGTGTGGTACCACATTACTACGTGATCCAAACCAGAAAAAGCCCAGGATCTGGCAAACAAGTATGAGAAACATGCGAAAGTATGAGCCTGATGAGGGCAAATCCTAGACCCAACTCTGACCTAACATGAGTTATCCTCTAAAATATTGATCAAAACCATGTTTAATCGATTGTTTTATTGGGGTACCACACTACTATGTGATCCAAACCAGAAAAAACCCAGGATCTGATCAAGAAGTATGTGAAGAATGCGGAAGTAAGAGACTGATGAGGGCAAATCCCAGACCTAATCCAGACCTAATCCAGACCTAACATGCGTTATCCTCTAAAATATTGATCAAAACCATGTTTAATCGACTGTTTCATTGAGGTACCACACTACTATGTGATCCAAACCAGAAAAAACCCAGGATCTGATTAAGAAGTATGTGAAGAATGCGAAAGTATGACCCTGATGAGGTCAAATCCCAGACCTAACCTAGACCTAACATGCGTTATCCTCTAAAACATTGATCGTGACCAGGTTTAGTCGACTGATTCTGGGTGGTACCACATTACTATGTGATCCAAACCAGAACAAACCCAGGATCTGTTCAAGAAGTTTGTGGAGAATGCGAAAGTATGAGACTGAAGAGGGCAAATCCCAGACCTAATCCAGACCTAATCCAGACCTAATCCAGACCTAACATGCGTTATCCTCTAAAATATCGATCGAAACCAGGTTTAATGGACTGTTTCAGTGTGGAACCACATTACTGTGTGATCCCAACCAGAAAAAGCCCAGAATCTGTCCATCAAGTATGAGAAATATGCGAAAGTAAGAGCCTCGTGAGGGCAAATCCCAGACCTAACCTAGACCTAACATGCGATATCCTCCAAAATATTGATCGCGGTCATGTTTAATCAAAAGTTTCAGTGTGGTACCATATAACTACGTGATCCAAACCAGAAAAAACCCGGGATCTGCTCAACAAGTACGTGAAAAATGCGAAAGTATGAGCCTCATGAGGGCAAATCCCAGACCTATTCCAGACCTCACTTGCGTTATCCTCTAAAATATTGATCGAGACCAGGTTTCATCGACTGTTTCAGAGTGGTCCCACATTACTACGAGATCCAAACCAGAAAAAGCCCAGGATCTGGCAAACAAGTATGAGAAACATGCGAAAGTATGAGCCTGATGAGGGCAAATCCTAGACCCAACTCTGACCTAACATGAGTTATCCTCTAAAATATTGATCAAAACCATGTTTAATCGACTGTTTTACTGGGGTACCACACTACTATGTGATCCAAACCAGAAAAAACCCAGGATCTGATCAAGAAGTATGTGAAGAATGCGGAAGTATGAGACTGATGAGGGCAAATCCCAGACCTAATCCAGACCTAATCCAGACCTAACATGCGTTATACTCTAAAATACTGATCGAGACAAGGTTTAGTCGACTGTTTCAGTGTGGTACCACATTACTACGTGATCCAGACCAGAAAAAGCCCAGAATCTGGCAATCAAGTATGAGAAGTATGCGAAAGAATGACCCTGATGAGGTCAAATCCCAGACCTAATCCAGACCTAACATGCGTCATCCTCTACAATACCGATCGAGACCAGGTTTAGTCGACTGTTTCAGTGTGGTACCACATTACGACGTGATCCAAACCAGAAAAAGCCCAGAATCTGGCCATCAAGTATGAGAAATATGCGAAAGTATGAGCCTGATGAGAGCAAATCCCAGACCTAACCTAGACCTAACATGCGTTATCCTCTAAAATATTGATCGAAACCAGGCTTAATTGACTGTTTCAGTGTGGTACCACATTTCTATGTGATCCAAACCAGAAAGAGCAAAGGATCTGGCTAACAAGTAAGAGAAATATGCGAAAGTATGAGCCTGATGAGGGCAAATCCTAGACCCAGCTCCGACCTAACATGAGTTATCCTCTAAAATATTGATCAAAACCATGTTTAATCGACTGTTTCAGTGTGGTACCACACTACTATGTGATACAAACCAGAAAAAGCCCAGGATCTGTTCAAGAAGTGTCTGAAGAATTCGGAAGTATGAGACTGATGAGGGCAAATTCCAGACCTTATCCAGACCTAATCCAGACCTAACATCCGTTATCCTCGAAAATACTGATCGAGACCAGCTTTAGTCGACCGTTTCAGTGTGGTACCACATTACTACGCGATCAAAACCAGGAAAAACCTAGAATCTGGCCATCAAGTATGAGAAATATGCGAAAGTATGAGCCTGGTGAGAGCAAATCCCAGACCTAACCTAGACCCAACATGCGTTATCCTCTATAATATTGATCGTGACCAGGTTTAGTCGAGTGTTTCAGTGTGGTACCACACTACTATGTGATCCAAACAAGAAAAAACCCAGGATCTGTTCAACAAGTATCTGAAGAATGCGGAAGTATGAGACTGATGAGGGCAAATCCCAGACCTAATCCAGACCTAATCCAGACCTAACATGCGTTATCCTCGAAAATACTGATCGAGACCAGCGTTAGTCGACTGTTTCAGTGTGGTACCACACTACTACCCGATCAAAACCAGAAAAAACCCAGAATCTGGCCATCGAGTATGAGAAATATGGGAAAGTATGAGCCTGATGAGAGCAAATCCCAGACTTAACCTAGAGCTAACATGCGTTATCCTCTAAAATATTGATCGTGACCAGGTTTAGTCGACTGTTTCTGGGTGGTACCACATTACTATGTGACCCAAACCAGAACAAACCCAGGATCTGTTCAAGAAGTTTGTGAAGATTGCGAAAGTATGAGACTGAAGAGGGCAAATCCCAGACCTAATCCAGACCTAATCCAGACCTAACATGCGTTATCCTCTGAAATATTGATCGAACCCCGGTTTAATTGACTGTTTCAGTGTGGTACCACATTTCTACGTGATCCAAACCAGAAAAAACATGGGATCTGTTCAGCAAGTATGTGAAGAATGGGAAATTATGAGTCTGATGAGGGCAAATTCAAGGCCTCACCTAGACCTAACATGCGTTATCTTCTAAAATATTGATCGAAACCAGGTTTAATTGACTGTTTTAGTGTGGTACCACATTTCTATGTGATCCAAACCAGAAAGAGCAAAGGATCTGGCTAACAACTAAGAGAAATATGCGAATGTATGAGCCTGATGAGGGCAAATCCTAGAACCAACTCTGACCTAACATGAGTTATCCTCTAAAATATTGATCAAAACCATGTTTAATCGACTGTTTCAGTGTGGTACCACATTACTACGTGATCCAAACCAGAAAAAGCCCAGAATCTGGCCATCAAGTATGAGAAATATGCGAAAGTATGAGCCTGATGAGAGCAAATCCCAGACCTAACCTAGACCTAACATGCGATATCCTCTAAAATATCGATCGAAACCAGGTTTAATGAACTGGTTCAGTGTGGAACCACATTACTGTGTGATCCCAACCAGAACAAGCCCAGAATCTGGCCATCAAGTATGAGAAATAAGCGAAGGTATGAGCCTGATGCAAGCAAATCCCCCACCTAACGTAGACCTAGCATGCGTTATCCTCAAAAATATTGATCGGAACCAGGTTTAATCATCTTTTTCAGTGTGGTACCACATTACTACGTGATCCAAAGCTGAAAAATCCCAGGACCTGTTCAACAAGTATGTGAAGAATGCGAAATTATGAGTCTGATGTGGGCAAATTCAAGGCCTCACCTAGACCTAACATGCATTATCCTCTAAAATATTGATCGAAACCAGGATTAATTGACTGTTTCAGTGTGGTACCACATTTCTATGTGATCCAAACCAGAAAGAGCAAAGGATCTGGCTAACAACTAAGAGAAATATGCGAAAGTATGAGCCTGATGAGGGCAATTCCTAGACCCAACTCTGACCTAACATGAGTTATCCTCTAAAATATTGATCAAAACCATGTTTAATCGACTGTTTCAGTGTGGTACCACAGTACTATGTGATCTAAACCAGAAAAAACCCATGATCTGGCCATCAAGTATGAGAAATAAGCGAAGGTACGAGCCTGATGAGAGCAAATCCCAGACCTAACATAGACCTAACATGCGCTATCCTCTAAAATATTGATCGTGATCAGGTTTAGTCGACTGTCTCAGTGTGGTACCACATTTCTACGTGATCCAAACCAGAAAAAACATGGGATCTGTTCAACAAGTATGTGAAGAATGCGAAATTATGAGTCTGATGAGGGCAAATTCAAGGCCTAACCTACACCTAACATGCGTTATCCTCTAAAATATTGATCGAAACCATGTTTAATCGACTGTTTCAGTGAGGTACCACACTACTATGTGATCCAAACCAGAAAAAACCCAGGATCTGATCAAGAAGTATGTGAAGAATGCGGAAGTATGAGACTGATGAGGGCAAATCCTAGACCCAACTCTGACCTAACAAGAGTTATCCTCTAAAATATTGATCAAAACCATGTTTAATCGACTGTTTCAGTGAGGTACCACACTACTATGTGATCCAAACCAGAAAAAACCCGAGATCTGGCCAACAAGTATGCGAAAAATGTGAAACTATGACCCTCATGAGGGCAAATCCCAGGCTTAACCTAGAGCTAACATGCGATATCCTCTAAAATATCGATCGAAACCAGGTTTAATGGTCTGTTTGAGTGTGGAACCACACTACTGTGTGATCCCAACCAGAAAAAGCCCAGAATCTGGCCATCAAGTAAGAGAAATAAGCGAAGGTATGTGAGCCTGATGCGAGCAAATCCCACACCTAACGTAGACCTAGCATGCGTTATCCTCAAAAATATTGATCGGAACCAGGTTTAATCGTCTCTTTCAGTGTGGTACCACATTACTACGTGATCCAAAGCAGAAAAATCCCAGGATCTGTTCAACAAGTATGTGAAGAATGCGAAAGTATGAGACTGAAGAGGTCAAATCCCAGACCTAATCCGGACCTAATCCAGACCTAACATGCGTTATCCTCTAAAATATTGATCGAAACCAGGTTTAATTGTCTGTTTCAGTGTGGTACCACATTTCTATGTGATCCAAACCAGAAAGAGCAAAGGATCTGGCTAACAAGTAAGAGAAATATGCGAAAGTATGAGCCTGATGAGGGCAAATCCTAGACCCAACTCTGACCTAACATGAGTTATCCTCTAAAATATTGATCGAGACCAGGGTTAATGGACTGGTTCAGTGTGATACCACATTACCACGTGATCCAAACCTGAAAATGCCCGAGATCTGGCCAACAAGTATGCGAAAAATGTGAAAGTATGACCCTCATGAGGGCAAATCCCAGGCTTAACCTAGAGCTAACATGCGATATCCTCTAAAATATCGATCGAAACCAGGTTTAATGGACTGTTTGAGTGTGGAACCACACTACTGTGTGATCCGAACCAGAAAAAGCCCAGAATCTGGCCATCAAGTATGAGAAATAAGCGAAGGTATGAGCCAGATGCGAGCAAATCCCACACCTAACGTAGACCTAGCATGCGTTATCCTCAAAAATATTGATCGGAACCAGGTTTAATCGTCTGCTTCAGTGTGGTACCACATTACTATGTGATCCAAACCAGAACAAACCCAGGATCTATTCAAGAAGTATGTGAAGAATGCGAAATTATGAGTCTGATGAGGGCAAATTCAAGGCCTAACCTAGACCTAACATGGGTTATCCTCAAAAATATTGATCGGAACCAGGTTTAATCGTCTCTTTCAGTGTGGTACCACATTACTACGTGATCCAAAGCCGAAAAATCCCAGGATCTGTTCAACAAGTATGTGAAGAATGCGAAAGTATGAGACTGAAGAGGGCAAATCCCAGACCTAATCCAGAACTAATCCAGACCTAACATGCGTTATCCTCTAAAATATTGATCGAAACCAGGTTTAATTGACTGTTTCAGTGTGGTACCACATTTCTATGTGATCCAAACCAGAAAGAGCAAAGGATCTGGCTAACAAGTAAGAGAAATATGCGAAAGTATGAGCCTGATGAGGGCAAATCCTAGACCCAGCTCCGACCTAACATGAGTTATCCTCTAAAATATTGATCAAAACCATGTTTAATCGACTGTTTCAGTGTGGTACCACACTACTATGTGATACAAACCAGAAAAAGCCCAGGATCTGTTCAAGAAGTGTCTGAAGAATTCGGAAGTATGAGACTGATGAGGGCAAATTCCAGACCTTATCCAGACCTAATCCAGACCTAACATCCGTTATCCTCGAAAATACTGATCGAGACCAGCTTTAGTCGACCGTTTCAGTGTGGTACCACATTACTACGCGATCAAAACCAGGAAAAACCTAGAATCTGGCCATCAAGTATGAGAAATATGCGAAAGTATGAGCCTGGTGAGAGCAAATCCCAGACCTAACCTAGACCCAACATGCGTTATCCTCTATAATATTGATCGTGACCAGGTTTAGTCGAGTGTTTCAGTGTGGTACCACACTACTATGTGATCCAAACAAGAAAAAACCCAGGATCTGTTCAACAAGTATCTGAAGAATGCGGAAGTATGAGACTGATGAGGGCAAATCCCAGACCTAATCCAGACCTAATCCAGACCTAACATGCGTTATCCTCGAAAATACTGATCGAGACCAGCGTTAGTCGACTGTTTCAGTGTGGTACCACACTACTACCCGATCAAAACCAGAAAAAACCCAGAATCTGGCCATCGAGTATGAGAAATATGGGAAAGTATGAGCCTGATGAGAGCAAATCCCAGACTTAACCTAGAGCTAACATGCGTTATCCTCTAAAATATTGATCGTGACCAGGTTTAGTCGACTGTTTCTGGGTGGTACCACATTACTATGTGACCCAAACCAGAACAAACCCAGGATCTGTTCAAGAAGTTTGTGAAGATTGCGAAAGTATGAGACTGAAGAGGGCAAATCCCAGACCTAATCCAGACCTAATCCAGACCTAACATGCGTTATCCTCTGAAATATTGATCGAACCCCGGTTTAATTGACTGTTTCAGTGTGGTACCACATTTCTACGTGATCCAAACCAGAAAAAACATGGGATCTGTTCAGCAAGTATGTGAAGAATGGGAAATTATGAGTCTGATGAGGGCAAATTCAAGGCCTCACCTAGACCTAACATGCGTTATCTTCTAAAATATTGATCGAAACCAGGTTTAATTGACTGTTTTAGTGTGGTACCACATTTCTATGTGATCCAAACCAGAAAGAGCAAAGGATCTGGCTAACAACTAAGAGAAATATGCGAATGTATGAGCCTGATGAGGGCAAATCCTAGAACCAACTCTGACCTAACATGAGTTATCCTCTAAAATATTGATCAAAACCATGTTTAATCGACTGTTTCAGTGTGGTACCACATTACTACGTGATCCAAACCAGAAAAAGCCCAGAATCTGGCCATCAAGTATGAGAAATATGCGAAAGTATGAGCCTGATGAGAGCAAATCCCAGACCTAACCTAGACCTAACATGCGATATCCTCTAAAATATCGATCGAAACCAGGTTTAATGAACTGGTTCAGTGTGGAACCACATTACTGTGTGATCCCAACCAGAACAAGCCCAGAATCTGGCCATCAAGTATGAGAAATAAGCGAAGGTATGAGCCTGATGCAAGCAAATCCCCCACCTAACGTAGACCTAGCATGCGTTATCCTCAAAAATATTGATCGGAACCAGGTTTAATCATCTTTTTCAGTGTGGTACCACATTACTACGTGATCCAAAGCTGAAAAATCCCAGGACCTGTTCAACAAGTATGTGAAGAATGCGAAATTATGAGTCTGATGTGGGCAAATTCAAGGCCTCACCTAGACCTAACATGCATTATCCTCTAAAATATTGATCGAAACCAGGATTAATTGACTGTTTCAGTGTGGTACCACATTTCTATGTGATCCAAACCAGAAAGAGCAAAGGATCTGGCTAACAACTAAGAGAAATATGCGAAAGTATGAGCCTGATGAGGGCAATTCCTAGACCCAACTCTGACCTAACATGAGTTATCCTCTAAAATATTGATCAAAACCATGTTTAATCGACTGTTTCAGTGTGGTACCACAGTACTATGTGATCTAAACCAGAAAAAACCCATGATCTGGCCATCAAGTATGAGAAATAAGCGAAGGTACGAGCCTGATGAGAGCAAATCCCAGACCTAACATAGACCTAACATGCGCTATCCTCTAAAATATTGATCGTGATCAGGTTTAGTCGACTGTCTCAGTGTGGTACCACATTTCTACGTGATCCAAACCAGAAAAAACATGGGATCTGTTCAACAAGTATGTGAAGAATGCGAAATTATGAGTCTGATGAGGGCAAATTCAAGGCCTAACCTACACCTAACATGCGTTATCCTCTAAAATATTGATCGAAACCATGTTTAATCGACTGTTTCAGTGAGGTACCACACTACTATGTGATCCAAACCAGAAAAAACCCAGGATCTGATCAAGAAGTATGTGAAGAATGCGGAAGTATGAGACTGATGAGGGCAAATCCTAGACCCAACTCTGACCTAACAAGAGTTATCCTCTAAAATATTGATCAAAACCATGTTTAATCGACTGTTTCAGTGAGGTACCACACTACTATGTGATCCAAACCAGAAAAAACCCGAGATCTGGCCAACAAGTATGCGAAAAATGTGAAACTATGACCCTCATGAGGGCAAATCCCAGGCTTAACCTAGAGCTAACATGCGATATCCTCTAAAATATCGATCGAAACCAGGTTTAATGGTCTGTTTGAGTGTGGAACCACACTACTGTGTGATCCCAACCAGAAAAAGCCCAGAATCTGGCCATCAAGTAAGAGAAATAAGCGAAGGTATGTGAGCCTGATGCGAGCAAATCCCACACCTAACGTAGACCTAGCATGCGTTATCCTCAAAAATATTGATCGGAACCAGGTTTAATCGTCTCTTTCAGTGTGGTACCACATTACTACGTGATCCAAAGCAGAAAAATCCCAGGATCTGTTCAACAAGTATGTGAAGAATGCGAAAGTATGAGACTGAAGAGGTCAAATCCCAGACCTAATCCGGACCTAATCCAGACCTAACATGCGTTATCCTCTAAAATATTGATCGAAACCAGGTTTAATTGTCTGTTTCAGTGTGGTACCACATTTCTATGTGATCCAAACCAGAAAGAGCAAAGGATCTGGCTAACAAGTAAGAGAAATATGCGAAAGTATGAGCCTGATGAGGGCAAATCCTAGACCCAACTCTGACCTAACATGAGTTATCCTCTAAAATATTGATCGAGACCAGGGTTAATGGACTGGTTCAGTGTGATACCACATTACCACGTGATCCAAACCTGAAAATGCCCGAGATCTGGCCAACAAGTATGCGAAAAATGTGAAAGTATGACCCTCATGAGGGCAAATCCCAGGCTTAACCTAGAGCTAACATGCGATATCCTCTAAAATATCGATCGAAACCAGGTTTAATGGACTGTTTGAGTGTGGAACCACACTACTGTGTGATCCGAACCAGAAAAAGCCCAGAATCTGGCCATCAAGTATGAGAAATAAGCGAAGGTATGAGCCAGATGCGAGCAAATCCCACACCTAACGTAGACCTAGCATGCGTTATCCTCAAAAATATTGATCGGAACCAGGTTTAATCGTCTGCTTCAGTGTGGTACCACATTACTATGTGATCCAAACCAGAACAAACCCAGGATCTATTCAAGAAGTATGTGAAGAATGCGAAATTATGAGTCTGATGAGGGCAAATTCAAGGCCTAACCTAGACCTAACATGGGTTATCCTCAAAAATATTGATCGGAACCAGGTTTAATCGTCTCTTTCAGTGTGGTACCACATTACTACGTGATCCAAAGCCGAAAAATCCCAGGATCTGTTCAACAAGTATGTGAAGAATGCGAAAGTATGAGACTGAAGAGGGCAAATCCCAGACCTAATCCAGAACTAATCCAGACCTAACATGCGTTATCCTCTAAAATATTGATCGAAACCAGGTTTAATTGACTGTTTCAGTGTGGTACCACATTTCTATGTGACCCAAACCAGATAGAGCAAAGGATCTTGCTAACAAGTAAGAGAAATATGCGAAGGTATGAGCCTGATGAGGGCAAATCCTAGACCCAACTCTGACCTAACATGAGTTATCCTCTAAAATATTGATCGAAACCAGGTTTAATTGACTGTTTCAGTGTGGTACCACATTTCTACGTGATCCGAACCAGAAAAAACATGGGATCTGTTCAACAAGAATGTGAAGAATGCGAAATTATGAGTCTGATGAGGGCAAATTCAAGGCCTAACCTAGACCTAACATGCGTTATCCTCTGAAATATTGATCGATCCAGGTTTAATTGACTGTTTCAGTGTGGTACCACACTACTATGTGATCCAAACCAGAAAAAATCCAGGATCTGTTCAAGAAGTATGTGAAGAATGCGGAAGTAAGAGACTGATGAGGGCAAATCCTAGACCTAATCCAGACCTAATCCAGACCTAACATGCGTTATCCTCTAAAATACTGATCGAGACCAGGTTTAGTCGACTGTTTCAGTGTGGTACCACATTACTACGTGATCCAAACCAGAAAAAGCCCAGGATCTGGCAAACAAGTATGAGAAACATGCGAAAGTATGAGCCTGATGAGGGCAAATCCTAGACCCAACTCTGACCTAACATGAGTTATCCTCTAAAATATTGATCAAAACCATGTTTAATCGACTGTTTTATTGGGGTACCACACTACTATGTGATCCAAACCAGAAAAAACCCAGGATCTGATCAAGAAGTATGTGAAGAATGCGGAAGTAAGAGACTGATGAGGGCAAATCCCAGACCTAATCCAGACCTAATCCAGACCTAACATGCGTTATCCTCTAAAATATTGATCAAAACCATGTTTAATCGACTGTTTCATTGAGGTACCACACTACTATGTGATCCAAACCAGAAAAAACCCAGGATCTGATTAAGAAGTATGTGAAGAACGCGAAAGTATGACCCTGATGAGGTCAAATCCCAGACCTAACCTAGACCTAACATGCGTTATCCTCTAAAATATTGATCGTCACCAGGTTTAGTCGACTGATTCTGGGTGGTACCACATTACTATGCGATCCAAACCAGAACAAACCCAGGATCTGTTCAAGAAGTTTGTGGAGAATGCGAAAGTATGAGACTGAAGAGGGCAAATCCCAGACCTAATCCAGACCTAATCCAGACCTAACATGCGTTATCCTCTAAAATATCGATCGAAACCAGGTTTAATGGACTGTTTCAGTGTGGAACCACATTACTGTGTGATCCCAACCAGAAAAAGCCCAGAATCTGTCCATCAAGTATGAGAAATATGCGAAAGTAAGAGCCTCGTGAGGGCAAATCCCAGACCTAATCTAGACCTAACATGCGATATCCTCCAAAATATTGATCGCGGTCATGTTTATTCAAAAGTTTCAGTGTGGTACCATATAACTACGTGATCCAAACCAGAAAAAACCCGGGATCTGCTCAACAAGTATGTGAAAAATGCGAAAGTATGAGCCTCATGAGGGCAAATCCCAGACCTAACGTAGACCTAGCATGCGTTATCCTCTAAAATATTGATCGAGACCAGGGTTAGTCGACTGTTTCAGTGTGGTACCACATTGCTACGTGATCCAAATCAGTGAAAGCCCAGGATCTGGCCATCAAGTATGAGAAATATGCGAATGTATGAGCCTGATGAGAGCAAATCCCACACCTAACGTAGATCTAGCATGCGTTATCCTCAAAAATATTGATCGGAACCAGGTTTAATCGACTGTTTCAGTGTGGTACCACGTTACTACGTGATCCAAAGCAGAAAAATCACAGGATCTGTTCAAGAAGTATGTGAAGAATGCGAAAGAATGAGACTGAAGAGGGCAAATCCCAGACCTAGCCCATACCTAACATAAGCTATCCTCTAAAATATTGATCGAGACCAGGTTTAATCAACTGTTTCAGTGCGGTCCCACATTAACACGTGATCCAAACCAGAAAAAACCCAGGTTCTGTTCGACAAGTATGTGAAGAATGCGAAAGTATGAGTCTGATGGCGGCAAATCCAAGGCCTAGCCTAGACCTAACATGCGTTATCCTCTAAAATATTGATCGAAACCAGGTTTAATTGACTGTTTCAGTGTGGTACCACATTACTACGGGATCCAAACCAAAAAAAGCCCAGTATCTGGCCATCAAGAATGAGAAATATGCGAAAGTATGAGCCTGATGAGTGCAAGTCCCAGACCTAACCTAGACCTAACATATGTTATCCTCTAAAATATTGATCGAAAACAGGTTTAATTGACTGTTTCAGTGTGGTACCACATTACCACGTGATCCCAACCAGAAAAAACCCAGGTACTGTTCAACAAGTATGTGAGGAATGCGAAAGTATGAGTCTGATGGGGGCAAACCCAAGGCCTAACCCAGACCTAACCTAGACTTCACATGCGTTATCATCTAAAATATTGAACGAGACCAGGGTTAATGGACTGTTTCAGTGTGGTACCACATTACTATGTGATCCAAACCAGAAAAAACCCAGGATCTGATCAAGAAGTAAGTGAAGAATGCGGAAGTATGAGACTGATGAGGGCAAATTGCAGGCCTAGACCTAACATGAGTTATCCTCTGAAATATTGACCGAAACCAGGTTTAATCTACTGTTTCAGTGTGGTACCACATTACCACGTGATCCAAACCAGAAAAAACCCAGGTACTGTTCAACAAGTATGTGAGGAATGCGAAAGTATGAGTCTGATGGGGGCAAACCCAAGGCCTAACCTAGACCTAACATGCGTTATCCTCTACAATATTGATCGAAACCAGGTTTAATTGACTGTTTCAGTGTGGCAACGCATTTCTACGTAATACAAGCGAGAAAAAAACCCTCGATCTGTTCAACAAGTATGTGAAGAATGCGAAAGTATGAGCCTGATGAGCGCAAATCCCACACCTAACGTAGACCTAGCATGCGTTTACCTCTAAAATATTGATCGAGACCAGGGTTAGTCGACTGTTTCAGTGTGGTACCACATTGCTACGTGATCCAAATCAGTGAAAGCCCAGGATCTGGCCATCAAGTATGAGAAATATGCGAATGTATGAGCCTGATGTGAGCAAATCCCACACCTAACGTTGACCTAGCATGCGTTATCCTCTAAAATATTGATCGTGACCAGGTTTAGTCGACAGTTTCAATGTGGTACCACATTACTACGTGATCCAAACCAGAAAAAACCCAGGTTCTGTTCAACAAGTTCGTGAAAAATGCGAAAGTATGAGTCTGATGAGGGCAAATCCCAGGCCTAACCTAGACCTAACATGCATTATCACCTAAAATATTCATCGAAACCTGGTTTAATCGACTGTTTCAGTGTGGTACCATACTACTATCTAATCCAAACGGGAAAAAACCTAGGATCTGTTCAACAAGTATGTGAAGAATGCGAAAGTATGAGTCTGATGAATGCAAATCCCAGGCCTAAGCTAGACCTAACATGCGTTATCACCAAAAATATTGATCGAAACCTGATTAATCGAATGTTTCAGTGTGGTACCACACTACTATGTAATCCAAACCGGAAAAAACCTAGGATCTGTTCAACAAGTATGTGAAGAATGCGAAACTATGAGTCTGATGAAGGCAAATCCCAGGCCTAACCTATACCTAACATGCGTTATCATCTCAAATATTGATCGAAACCTGGTTTAATCGACTGTTTCAGTGTGGTACACATTAATGTACACGGTAATGTGTGGTACACATTACTACGTGATCCAAACCAGAAAAAACCCAGAATCTGGCCATCAAGTATGAGACATATGCGAAAGTATGAGCCTGATGAGAGCAAATCCCAGACCTATCCTAGACCTATCACGCGTTATCCCCTAAAATATTGATCGTGACGAGGTTTAGTCGAGTGTTTCAGTGTGGTACCACATTACTACGTGATCCAAACCAGAAAAAGCTAAGGATCTGGCCAACAAGTATAAGAAATATACGAAAGTATGAGCCTGATGAGAGCAAGTCCCACACCTAACCTAGACCTAACATGCGTTATCCTCTAAAACATTGATCGAGACCAGGTTTAATAGACTGTTTCAGTGTGGTACCACATTACTACCTGATGCGAGCCAAAAAAAGCCCAGAATCTGGCCATCAAATATGAGAAATATGCGATGGTATGAGCCTGATGAGAGCAAATCCCAGTCCTAACCTAGACCTAACATGCGTTATCCTCTAAAATATTGATCGAATCCGGGTTTAATGGCCTGTTTCAGTGTGATACCACATTACCACGTGATCCAAACCAGAAGAAACCCAGGTACTGATCAACAAGTATGTGAGGAATGCGAAAGTATGAGTCTGATGGGGGCAAACCCAAGGCCTAACCTAGACCTAACACGCGTTGTCCTCTAAAATATTGATCGAAACCAGGTTTAATTGACTGTCTCAGTGTGGTAACACATTTCTACGTGATGCAAGCGAGAAAAAATCCCTCGATCTGTTCAACATGTATGTGAAGAATGCGAAAGTATGAGTCTGATGAGGGAAAATCCCAGACCTAACCTAGACTTCACATGCGTTATCATCTAAAATATTGAACGAGACCAGGGTTAATGGACTGTTTCAGTGTGATACCACATTGCCACGTGATCCAAACCTGATAAAGCACGGGATCTGGCCAACAAGTATGCGAAGAATGCGAAAGTATGAGCCTGATGAGCGCAAATCCCATACATAACGTAGACCTAGCATGCGTTATCCTCTAAAATAAAGATCGAGACCAGGTTTAGTCGACAGTTTCAGTGTGGTACCACATTTCTACGTGATCCGAACCAGAAAAAACATGGGATCTGTTCAACAAGTATGTGAGGAATGCGAAGTTATGAGTCTGGTGAGGGCTAATTCAAGGCCTAACCTAGACCTAACATGCGTTATCCTGTAAAATATCGATCGAAACCATGTTTAATTGACTGTTTCAGTGTGGTACCACATTTCTACGTGATCCAAAGCAGAAAAAAACCCTAGATCAGGCCAACATGTATGTTAAAACTGCGAAAGTATGACGCTGATGAGGTCAAATCCCAGACCGAACACAGACCTAACGCCTTATCCTCTATAATATTGATCGAGACCAGGGTTAATGGACTGTTTCAGTGTGATACCACATTACCACGTGATCCAAACCTGAAAAAGCCGAGGATCTGGCCTACAAGTATGCGAAAAATGTGAAAGTATGACCCTGATAAGGGCAAATCCCACACCTGACGTAGACCTAGCATGCGTTATCCTCAAAAATATTGATCGGAACCAGGCTTAATCGTCTCTTTCAGTATGGTACCACATTACTACGTGATCCAAAGCAGAAAAATCCCAGGATCTGTTCAACAAGTATGTGAAGAATGCGAAAGTATGAGTCTGGTGAGGGCAAATCCCAGGCCTAACCTAGCCCTAACATGCGTTATCATCTAAAATATGGATCGAGACCGAGTTTAATCGACTGTTTCAGTGTGGTCCCACATTACCACGTGATCCAAATCAGCAAAAGCCCAGGATCTGGCCAACAAGCATGCGAAAAATGTGAAAGTATGACCTTCATGAGGGCAAATCCCAGACCTATCCTAGACCTAACTTGCGTTATCCTCTAAAATATTGATCGAAACCAGGTTTAATTGAGTGTTTCAGTGTGGTACCACACTTCTACGTGATCCAAACCAGAAAAAACATGGGATCTGTTCAACAAGTATGTGAAGAAAGCGAAATTATGAGTCTGATGAGGGCAAATTCAAGGCCTAACCTAAACCTATCATGCGTTATCCTCTAAAATATTGATCGAAACCAGGTTTAATGGAATGTTTCAGTGTGGTACCACATTACTACGTGATCCAAACCAAAAAAAGGCCAGACTCTGGCAAACAAGTATGAGAAATATGCGAAATTATGATCCTCACGAGGGCAAATCCTAGACCTAACCCAGACCTAACATGCGTTATCCTTTGAAACGTTGACCCAGACTAGGTTTAATTGACCATTTCAGTGTGGTACCACATTGCCACGTGATCCAAATCAGAAAAAACCCAGGTACTGTTCAACAAGTATGTGTGGAATGCGAAAGTATGAGCCTGATGTGTGCAAATCCCGGACCTAACCTAGACCTAACATGTGTTATCCTCAAAAATATTGATCGAAACCAGGTTTAATTGACTGTTTCAGTGTGGTACCACATTACTACGTGATCCAAACCGAAAAAAGCCCAGAATTTGGCCATCAAGAATGAGAAATATGCGAAAGTATGAGCCTGATGAGTGCAAATCCCAGACCTAACCTAGACCTAACATGTGTTATCCTCAAAAATATTGATCGAAACCAGGTTTAATTGACTGTTTCAGTGTGGTACCACATTTCTATGTGTTCCAAACCAGAAAGAGCAAAGGATCTGGCTAACAAGTAAGAGAAATATGCGAAAGTATGAGCCTGATGATGGCAAATCCTAGACCCAACTCCGACCTAACATGAATTATCCTCTAAAATATTGATCAAAACCATGTTTAATCGACTGTTTCAGTGTGGTACCACGCTACTATGTGATCCATACCAAAAAACCCAGGATCTGTTCAAGAAGTATGTGAAGAATGCGGAGGTATGAGACTGATGAGGGCAAATCCCAGACCGAATCCAGACCTAATCCAGACCTAACATGCGTTATCCTCTAAAATACTGATCGAGACCAGCTTTTGTCGACTGTTTCAGTGTGGTACCACATTACTACGTGATCCAAACCAGAAAAACCCTGGATCTGTTCAAGAAGTATGTGAAGAATGCGAAAGAATGAGACTGAAGAGGGCAAATCCCAGACCTAACCCAGACCTAACATGCTTTGTCCTCCAAAATATTGATCGAGACCAGGTTTAATAGACAGTTTCAGTGTGGTTCCACATTACTACGTGATCCAAACCAGAAAAAGCCCAGGATCTGGCCAACAAGTATGAGAAATATGCGAAAGTATGAGCCTCATGAGGGCAAATCACAGACCTAACCCAGACCTAACATGCGTTATCCTTTGAAATGTTGACCCAGACTAGGTTTAATTGACTGTTTCAGTGCGGTACCACATTACCACGTGATCCAAAGCAGGAAAAGCCCAGGATCTGGTCAACGAGTATGCAAAAATGCGAAAGCATGAGCCTGATGAGGGCAAATCCTAGACCCAACTCAGACCTAACATGTGTTATCCTCTAAAATATTGATCAAAACCATGAATAATCGACTGTTCCAGTGGGGTACCACGCTACTATGTGATCCATACCAAAAAACCCAGGATCTGATCAAGAAGTATGTGAAGAATGCGAAAGTATGAGCGTGATGAGTGCAAATCCCAACCTAACCTAGACCTAACATGTGTTATCCTCTAAAATATTGATCGAAACCAGGTTTAATGGTCTGTTTCAGTGTGGTACCACATTACTATGTGATCCAAACCAGAAAAAACCCAGGATCTGTTCAACAAGTATGTGAAGAATGCGAAAGTATGAGACTGAAGAGGGCAAATCCCAGACCTAGCCCAGACCTGACATGCGTTATCCTCTAAAATACTGATCGAGACCAGCTTTAGTCGACTGTTTCAGTGTGGTACCACATTACTACGTGATCCAAACCAGAAAAAGCCCAGAATCTGCCCATCAAGTATGAGAAATATGCGAAAGTATGAGCCTGATGAGAGCAAATCCCAGACCTAACATAGACCTAACATGCGTTATCCTCTAAAATATTGATCGAAACCAGGATTGATGGTCTGTTTCAGTGTGGTACCACATTACCACGTGATCCAAACCAGAAGAAAACCCTCGATCAGATCAACAGGTATGTTAAAACTGCGAAAGTATGACACTGATGAGGTCAAATCCCAGACATAACACATATCTAACATGCGTTATCCTCTAAAATATTGATCGACACCAGGGTTAATGGACTGTTTCAGTGTGATACCACATTACCACGTGATCCAAACCTGAAAAAGCCCGGGATCTGGCCAACAAGTATGCGAAGAATGTGAAAGTATGAGCCTGATGAGAGTAAATCCCAGACCTAACCTAGACCTAACATGCGTTATCCTCTAAAATATTGATCGTGACCAGGTTTTATCGACTGTTTCTGGGTGGTGCGCCATTACTATGAGACCCAAACCAGAACAAACACAGGATCTGTGCAAGAAGTATGTAAAGAATGCGCAAGTATGACACTGATGAGGTCAAATCCCAGACATAACACAGACCTAACATGCGTTATCCTCTAAAATATAGATCGAGACCAGGATTAAGCTACTGTTTTAGTGTGGTACCACATTACTACGTGATCCAATCCAGAAAAAACGCAGGATCTGTTCAACATGAATGTGAAAAATGCGAAAGTATGAGCCTCATGAGGGCAAATCCCAGACCTAACATAGACGTAACATGCGTTATCCTCTAACATATAGATCGAGACCAGGTTTAGTCGACTGTTTCAGTGTGGTACCACTTTACTACGTGATCCAAGCCAAAAAAAGCTCAGAATCTGGCCATCAAGTATGCGAAAAATGTGAAAGTATGACCCTGTTGAGGGCAAATCCCAGACCTAACCTAGACCTAACTTGCGTTATCCTCTAAAATATTCATCGAAACCAGGTTTAATTGACTGTTTCAGTGTGGTACCACATTACTACGTGATACAAACCGAAAAAAGCCCAGAATTTGGCCATCAAGAATGAGAAATATGCGAAAGTATGAGCCTGATGAGTGCAAATCCCAGACCTAACCTAGACCTAACATGTGTTATCCTCAAAAATATTGATCGAAACCAGGTTTAATTGACTGTATCAGTGTGGCACCACATTACTACGTGATCCAAACCAGAAAAAGCCCAGAATCTGGCCTTCAAGTATGAGAAATATGCGAAAGTATGAGCCTGATGAGAGCAAATCCCAGACCTAACCTAGACCTAACATGCGTTATCCTCTAAAATATTGATCGTGACCAGGTTTTATCGACTGTTTCTGGGTGGTATGCCATTACTATGAGACCCAAACCAGAACAAACCCAGGATCTGTTCAAGAAGTATGTAAAGAATGCGCAAGTATGAGACTGAAGAGGGCAAATCCCAGACCTAACCCAGACCTAACATGCGTTATCCTCTAAAATATAGATCGAGACCGGGTTTAATCGACTGTTTCAGTGTGGTCCCACATTACCACGTGAACCAAACCAGCAAAAGCCCAGGATCTGGCCAACAAGTATGCGAAAAATGTGAAAGTGTGACCCTGATGAGGGCAAATTCCAGGCCTAACCTAGACCTAACATGCGTTATCCTCAAAAATATTGATCGAAACCAGGTTTAATTGACTGTATCTGTGTGGCACCACATTACTACGTGATCCAAACCAGAAAAAGCCCAGAATCTGGCCAACAAGTATGAGAAGTATGCGAATGTATGAGCCTGATGAGTGCAAATCCCAGACCTAACCTAGACCTAACATGCGTTATCCTCTAAAATATTGATCGAGACCAGGGTTAATGGACTGTTTCAGTGTGATACCACATTACCACGTGATCCAAACCTGAAAAAGCCCGGGATCTGGCCAACAAGTATGCGAAAAATGCGAAAGCATGAGCCTGACGAATGCAAATCCCAGACCTAACCTAGACCCAACATGTGTTATCCTCTAAAATATTGATCGAAACCAGGTTTAATGGTCTGTTTCAGTGTGGTACCACATTACTACGTTATCCAATCCAAAAAAAGCCCAGAATTTGGTCATCAAGTGTTAGACAAATGCGAAAGTATGAGCCTGATCAGTGCAAATCCCAGACATAACCTAGACCTAACATGTGTTATCCTCTGAAATATTGATCGAGACCAGGTTTAGTCGACTGTTTCGGAGTGGTCACACATTACTACGAGATACAAACCAGAAAAAGCCCATGATCTGGCAAACAAGTATGAGAAACATGCGAAACTATGAGCCTCATGAGGGCAAATCACAGACCTAACCCAGACCTAACATGCGCTATCCTTTGAAATGTTGAACCAGACTAGGTTGAATTGACTGTTTCAGTGTGGTACCACATAACTACGTGATCCAAACCAGTGAAAACCCAGAATCTGCCAACAAGAATGTGGAATATGCGATTGTATGAGCCTGATGAGATCATATCTCAGACCTAACCTAGACCTAACATGCGTTATCCTCTAAAATATTGATCGAAACCAGGTTTAATCGACTGATTGAGTGTGGTACCACATTACTACGTGATCCAAACCAGAAAAAACCCAGAATCTGTTCAACAAGTATGTGAAAAATGCGAGAGTATGAGCCTGATCAGTGCAAATCCCAGACATAACCTAGACCTAACATGTGTTATCCTCAAAAATATTGATCGAAACCAGGTTTAATAGACAGTTTCAGTGTGGTTCCACATTACTACGTGATCCAAAGCAGAAAAAGCCCAGGATCTGGCCAACAAGTATGAGAAATATGCGAAAGTATGAGCCTCATGAGGGCAAATCACACACCTAACCCAGACCTAACATGCGTTATCCTTTGAAATGTTGACCCAGACTAGGTTTAATTGACTGTTTCAGTGTGGTACCACATTACCACGTGATCCAAAGCAGGAAAAGCCCAGGATCTGGTCAACGAGTATGCAAAAATGCGAAAGCATGAGCCTGATGAGGGCAAATCCTAGACCCAACTCAGACCTAACATGTGTTATCCTCTAAAATATTGATCAAAACCATGAATAATCGACTGTTTCAGTGTGGTACCACGCTACTATGTGATCCATACCAAAAAACCCAGGATCTGATCAAGAAGTATGTGAAGAATGCGAAAGTATGAGCCTGATGAGTGCAAATCCCAACCTAACCTAGACCTAACATGTGTTATCCTCTAAAATATTGATCGAAACCAGGTTTAATGGTCTGTTTCAGTGTGGTACCACATTACTATGTGATCCAAACCAGAAAAAAACCAGGATCTGTTCAGAAGTATGTGAAGAATGCGAAAGTATGAGACTGAAGAGGGCAAATCCCAGACCTAGCCCAGACCTGACATGCGTTATCCTCTAAAATATTAATCGAGACCAGGTTTAATCGACTGTTTCAGTGTGGTCCCACATTACCACTTGATTCAAACCAGAAAAAACCCAGGTTCTGTTCAACAAGTATGTGAAGAATGCGAAAGTATGAGTCTGATGGGGGCAAATCCAAGGCCTAACCTAGACATAAGATCCGTTATCCTCTAAAATATTGGTCGAAACCAGGTTTAATTGACTGTTTCAGTGTGGTACCACATTTCTATGAGATCCAAACCAGAAAGAGCAAAGGATCTGGCTAACAAGTAAGAGAAATATGCGAAAGTATGAGCCGGATGAGGGCAAATCCTAGTCCCTACTCCGACCTAACATGAGTTATCCACTAAAATGTTGTTCAAAACCATTTTTAGTCGACTGTTTCTGTGTGGTACCACACTACTATGTGATCCAAACCAGAAAAAACCCAGGATCTGTTCAAGATGTATGTGAAGAATGCGGAAGTATGAGACTGATGAGGGCAAATCCCAGACCTAATCCAGACCTAATCCAGACCTAACATGCGTTATCGTCTAAAATACTGATCGAGACCAGGTTTAGTCGACAGTTTCAGTCTGGTACCACATTACTACGTGATACCAACCAGAAAAAGCCCAGAATCTGGCCATCAAGTATGAGAAATATGCGAAAGTATGAGCCTGATGAGAGCAAATCCCAGACCTAACCTAGACCTAACATGCGTTATCGTCTAAAATATTGATCGTAACGAGGTTTAGTCGAGTGTTTCAGTGTGGTACCACATTACTACGTGATCCAACCCAAAAAAAGCCCAGAATCTGGCCATCAAGAATGGGAAATATGGGAAAGTATGAGCCTGATGAGTGCAATTCCCAGACCATACCTAGACGTAACATGTGTTATCCTCTAAAATATTGATCGAAACCAGGTTTAATTGTCTGTTTCAATGTGGTACCACATTACTATGTGACCCAAACCAGAAAAAACCCAGGATCTGTTCAAGAAGTATGTGAAGAATGCGAAAGTATGAGCCTGATGAGAGCAAATCCCAGACCTAACCTACACCTAACATGCGTTATCCTGTAAAATATTGATCGTGACCAGGTTTAATCGACTGTTTCTGGGTGGTACCACATTACCATGTGATCCAAACCAGAACAAACCCAGGATCTGTTCAAGAAGTATGTAAAGAATGCGCAAGTATGAGACTGAAGAGGGCAAATCCCAGACCTAACCCAGACCTAACATGCGTTATCCTCTAAAATATAGATCGAGACCGGGTTTAATCGACTGTTTCAGTGTGGTCCCACATTACCACGTGATCCAAACCAGCAAAAGCCCAGGATCTGGCCAACAAGTATGCGAAAAATGTGAAAGTATGGCCCTGATGAGGGCAAATCCCAGACCTATCCTAGACCTAACTTGCGTTATCCTCTAAAATATTGATCGAAACCAGGTTTAATTGACTGTTTCAGTGTGGTACCACAATTTATACGTGATCCAAAGCAGAAAAAAACCCTCGATCAGGTCAACATGTATGTTAAAACTGCGAAAGTATGACCTGGATGAGGTCAAATGCCAGACCGAACACAGACCTAACATGCGTTATCCTCTAAAATATAGATCGAGACCAGGGTTAATGGACTGTTTCAGTGTGATACCACATTACCACGTGATCCAAACCTGAAAAAGCCCGGGATCTGGCCAACAAGTATGCGGAAAATGCGAAAGCATGAGCCTGACGAATGCAAATCCCAGACCTAACCTAGACCCAACATGTGTTATACTCTAAAATATTGATCGAAACCAGGTTTAATGGTCTGTCTCAGTGTGGTACCACATTACTACGTTATCCAATCCAAAAAAAGCCCAGAATTTGGTCATCAAGTGTTAGACAAATGCGAAAGTATGAGCCTGATCAGTGCAAATCCCAGACATAACCTAGACCTAACATGTGTTATCCTCTGAAATATTGATCGAAACCAGGTTTAATTGACTGTTTCAGTGTGGTACCACATTTCTATGTGATTCAAACCAGAAAGAGCAAAGGATCTGGCTAACAACTAAGAGAAATATGCGAAAGTATGAGCCTGATGAGGGCAAATACTAGACCCAACTCTGACCTAACATGAGTTATCCTCTAAAATATTGATCAAAACCATGTTTAATCGACTGTTTCAGTGTGGTACCACACTACTATGTGATCCAAACCAGAAAAAACCCAGGATCTGTTCAAGAGGTATGTGAAGAATGCGGAAGTATGAGACTGATGGGGGCAAATCCCAGACCTAATCCAGACCTAATCCAGACCCAACATGCGTTATCCTCTAAAATACTGATCGAGACCAGGTTTAATCGACTGTTTCAGTGTGGTCCCACATTAATACGTGATCCAAACCAGAAAAAACCCAGGTTCTGTTCAACAAGTATGTGAAGAATGCGAAAGTATGAGTCTGATGGGGGCAAATCCAAGGCCTAGCCTAGACCTAACATGCGTTATCCTCTAAAATATTGATCGAAAACAGGTTTAATGGTAGTGTGGTACCACATTACTATGTGATCCAAACCAGAAAAAACCCAGGATCTGATCAAGAAGTATGTGAAAAATGCGGAAGTATGAGACTGATGAGGGCAAATTCCAGGTCTAGACCTAACATGAGTTATCCTCTAAAATATTGACCGAAACCAGGTTTAATCTACTGTTACATTGTGGTACCACATTACCACGTGATCCAAACCAGAAAAAACCCAGGTACTGTTCAACAAGTATGTGAGGAATGCGAAAGTATGTGTCTGATGGGGGCAAACCCAAGGCCTAGCCTAGACCTAACATGCGTTATCCTCTAAAATATTGATCGAAACCAGGTTTAATGGACTGTTTCAGTGTGATACCACATTACCACGTGTTCCAAACCTGAAAAAGCCCAGGATCTGATCAAGAAGTATGTGAAGAATGCGGAAGGATGAGACTGATGAGGGCAAATCCCAGGCCTAGACCTAACATGTGTTATCCTCTAAAATATTGACCGAAACCAGGTTTAATCTACTGTTTCTGGGTGATAGCACATTACCACGTGTTCCAAACCTGAAGAAGCCCGGGATCTGGCCGACAAGTAGGCGAAGAATGCGAAAGTATGAGCCTGATGAGAGCAAATCCCACACCTAACGTAGACCTAGCATGCGTTATCCTCAAAAATATTGATCGGAACCAGGTTTAATCGACTGTTTCAGTGTGGTAGCACGTTACTACGTGATCCAAAGCAGAAAAATCCCAGGATCTGTTCAAGAAGTATGTGAAGAATGCGAAAGAATGAGACTGAAGAGGGCAAATCCCAGACCTAGCCCATACCTAACATAAGCTATCCTCTAAAATATTGATCGAGACCAGGTTTAATCGATTGTTTCAGTGTGGTCCCACATTAACACGTGATCCAAACCAGAAAAAACCCAGGTTCTGTTCAACAAGTATGTGAAGATTGCGAAAGTATGAGTCTGATGGGGGCAAATCCAAGGCCTAGCCTAGACCTAACATGCGTTATCCTCTAAAATATTGATCGAAACCAGGTTTAATGGACTGTTTCAGTGTGATACCACATTACCACGTGTTCCAAACCTGAAAAAGCCTAGGATCTGATCAAGAAGTATGTGAAGAATGCGGAAGGATGAGACTGATGAGGGCAAATCCCAGGCCTAGACCTAACATGTGTTATCCTCTAAAATATTGACCGAAACCAGGTTTAATCTACTGTTTCTGGGTGATAGCACATTACCACGTGTTCCAAACCTGAAGAAGCCCGGGATCTGGCCAACAAGTATGCGAAGAATGCGAAAGTATGAGCCTGATGAGAGCACCTCCCACACCTAACGTAGACCTAGCATGCGTTATCCTCTAAAATATTGATCGAAACAAGGTTTTGTCGACAGTTTCAGTGTGGTACCACATTACTACGTGATCCAAAGCAGAAAAATCCCAGAATCTGTTCAACAAGTATGTGAAGAATGCGAAAGTATTAGTCTGATGAGGGCAAATCCCAGGCCTAACATAGACCTAACATGTGTTATCCTCTAAAATATTGACCGAAACCAGGTTTAATGGTCTGTTTCAGTGTGGTATCACATTACCACGTGACCCAAACCAGAAAAAACTCAGGATCTGTTCAACAAGTTTGTGAAGAATGCGAAAGTATGAGACTGATGAGGGCAAATCACAGCCCTAACCTAGACCTAACATGCATTAACACCTAAAATATTGATCGAAACCTGGTTTAATCGACTGTTTCAGTGTGGTACCACACTACTATCTAATCCAAACCGGAAAAAACCTAGGATCTGTTCAACAAGTATGTGAAGAATGCGAAAGTATTAGTCTGATGAGGGCAAATCCCAGGCCTAACCTAGACCTAACATGTGTTTTCATATAAAATATTGATCGAAACCAGGTTTAATGGTCTGCTCCAGTGTGGTACCACATTACCACGTGATCCAAACCAGCAAAAACCCAGGATCTGTTCAAGAAGTATGTGAAGAATGCGAAAGTATGAGACTGAAGAGGGCAAATCCCAGACATAGCCCATACCTAACATAAGCCATCCTCTAAAATATTGATCGAGACCAGGTTTAATCAACTGTTTCAGTGCGGTCCCACATTAACACGTGATCCAAACCAGAGAAAACCCAGGTTCTGTTCGACAAGTATGTGAAGAATGCGAAAGTATGAGTCTGATGGCGGCAAATCCAAGGCCTAGCCTAGACCTAACAAGCGTTATCCTCTACAATATTGATCGAAACCAGGTTTAATTGACTGTTTCAGTGTGGCAACACATTTCTACGTAATACAAGCGAGAAAAAACCCTCGATCTGTTCAACAAGTATGTGAAGAATGCGAAAGTATGAGCCTGATGAGCGCAAGTCGCACACCTAACGTAGACCTAGCATGCGTTATCCTCTAAAATATTGATCGAGACCAGGTTTAGTCGTCTGTTTCAGTGTGGTACCACACTACTACGTGATCCAAATTAGTGAAGGCCCAGGATCTGGCCATCAAGTATGAGAAATATGCGAATGTATGAGCCTGATGTGAGCAAATCCCACACCTAACGTTGACCTAGCATGCGTTATCCTCTAAAATATTGATCGTGACCAGGTTTAGTCGACAGTTTCAATGTGGTACCACATTACTACGTGATCCAAACCAGAAAAAACCTAGGATCTGTTCAACAAGTTACTGAAGAATGCGAAAGTATGAGTCTGATGAGGACAAATCCCAGGCCTAACCTAGACCTAACATGCATTATCACCTAAAATATTCATCGAAACCTGGTTTAATCGACTGTTTCAGTGTGGTACCATACTACTATCTAATCCAAACGGGAAAAAACCTAGGATCTGT
Organism: Colletes latitarsis; assembly: GCF_051014445.1. Classification (NCBI taxonomy): domain Eukaryota; kingdom Metazoa; phylum Arthropoda; class Insecta; order Hymenoptera; family Colletidae; genus Colletes; species Colletes latitarsis. The sequence continues at coordinate 9,180,562 of NC_135137.1, forward strand.
TCAACAAGTATGTGAAGAATGCGAAAGTATGAGTCTGATGAATGCACATCCCAGGCCTAACCCAGACCTAACATGCGTTATCACCAAAAATATTGATCGAAACCTGATTAATCGAATGTTTCAGTGTGGTACCACACTACTATGTAATCCAAACCGGAAAAAACCTAGGATCTGTTCAACAAGTATGTGAAGAATGCGAAAGTATGAGTCTGATGAAGGCAAATCCCAGGCCTAACCTATACCTAACATGCGTTATCATCTAAAATATTGATCGAAACCTGGTTTAATCGACTGTTTCAGTGTGGTACACATTAATGTACACGGTAATGTGTGGTACACATTACTACGTGATCCAAACCAGAATAAACCCAGAATCTGGCCATCAAGTATGCGGAAAATGCGAAAGTATGAGCCTGATGAGGGCAAATCCCAGACCTAATCCAGACCTAACACGCGTTATCCCCTAAAATATTGATCGTAACGAGGTTTAGTCGAGTGTTTCAGTGTGGTACCACATTACTACGTGATCCAAACCAGAAAAAGCCAAGGATCTGGCCAACAAGTATAAGAAATATACGAAAGTATGAGCCTGATGAGAGCAAGTCCCACACCTAACCTAGACCTAACATGCGTTATCCTCTAAAACATTGATCGAGACCAGGTTTAATAGACTGTTTCAGTGTGGTACCACATTTCTACGTGATCCAAGCGAGAAAAAAACCCTCGATCTGTTCAACAAGTATGTGAAGAATGCGAAAGTATGAGTCTGATGAGGGCAAATCCCAGGCTTAACCTAGACTTAACATGTGTTATCCGTTAAAATATTGACCGAAACTAGGTTTAATGGTCTGTTTCAGTGTGGTACCACATTACCACGTGATCCAAACCAGAGAAAACCCAGGTACTGTTCAACAAGTATGTGAGGAATGCGAAAGTATGAGCCTGATGAGCGCAAATCCCATACCTAACGTAGACCTAGCATGCGCTATCCTCTAAAATATTGATCGAGACCAGGTTTAGTCGACTGTTTCAGTGTGGTACCACATTACTACGTGATCCAAATCAGTGAAAGCCCAGGATCTGTCCATCAAGTATGAGAAATATGCGAATGTATGAGCCTGATGTGAGCAAATCCCACACCTAACGTTGTCCTAGCATGCGTTATCCTCTAAAATATTGATCGAAACCAGGTTTAGTCGACAGTTTCAGTGTGGTACCACATTTCTACGTGATCCAAGCGAGAAAAAAACCCTCGGTCTGTTCAACAAGTATGTGAAGAATGCGAAAGTATGATTCTGATGAGGGCAAATCCCAGGCTTAACCTAGACCTAACATGTGTTATCCGTTAAAATATTGACCGAAACTAGGTTTAATGGTCTGTTTCAGTGTGGTACCACATTACCACGTGATCCAAACCAGAAAAAACCCAGGTACTGTTCAACAAGTATGTGAGGAATGCGAAAGTATGAGCCTGATGAGCGCAAATCCCATACCTAACGTAGACCTAGCATGCGCTATCCTCTAAAATATTGATCGAGACCAGGTTTAGTCGACTGCTTCAGTGTGGTACCACATTACTACGTGATCCAAATCAGTGAAAGCCCAGGATCTGGCCAACAGGAATGAGAAATATGCGAAAGTATAAGCCTGGTGATAGCAAATCCAAGAACTAACCTAGACCTAACATGCGTTATCCTCTAAAATATTGATCGAAACCAGGTTGAATAGACTGTTTCAGTGTGGTACCACATTACTGCGTGATCCAAACCAGAAAGAGCCCAGAATCTGGCCATCAAGTAAGAGAAATAAGCAAAACTATGAGCCTGATGAGAGCAAATCCAAGACCTAACCTAGACCTAACATGCGTTATCCTCTAAAATATTGATCGAAACCAGGTTTAATGAACTGTTTCAGGGTGGTACCACATTACTACGTGATCCAAACCAAAAAAAGGCCAGAATCTGGCCATCATGTATGAGAAATATGCGAAAGCATGAGCCTGACGAATGCAAATCCCAGACGTAACCTAGACCTAACATGAGTTATCCTCTAAAATATTGATCGATACCAGGTTTAATTGACTGTTTCTGTGTGGTGCCACATTTCTACGTGATCCAACCAGAAAAAAACCCTCGATCAGGTCAACAGGTATGTTAAAACAGCGAAAGTATGACACTGATGAGGTCAAATCCCAGACATAACACAGATCTAACATGCGTTATCCTCTAAAATATTAATCGACACCAGGGTTAATGGACTGTTTCAGTGTGATACCACATTACCACGTGATCCAAACCTGAAAAAGCCCGGGATCTGGTCGACAAGTATGCGAAGAATGTGAAAGTATGACCCTGATGAGTGCAAATCCCAGACGTAACCTAGACCTAACATGAGTTATCCTCTAAAATATTGATCGATACCAGGTTTAATTGACTGTTTCTGTGTGATACCACATTACCACGTGATCCAAACCTGAAAAAGCCCGGGATCTGGTCAACAAGTATGCGAAGAATGTGAAAGTATGAGCCTGATGAGTGTAAATCCCAGACCTGACATAGACCTAACATGCGTTATCCTCCAAAATATTGATCGAAACCAGGTTTAATGGACTGTTTCAGTGTGGTACCACATTACTACGTGATCCAAACCAAAAAAAGGCCAGAATCTGGCCATCATGTATGAGAAATATGCGAAAGCATGAGCCTGACGAATGCAAATCCCAGACCTAACCTAGACCTAACATGTGTTATCTAAAATATTGATCGAAACCAGGTTTAATTGAATGTTTCTGTGTGGTGCCACATTTCTACGTGATCCAACCAGAAAAAAACCCTCGATCAGGTCAACAGGTATGTTAAAACTGCGAAAGTATGACACTGATGAGGTCAAATCCCAGACCTAACACAGACCTAACATGCGTTATCCTCTAAAATATAGATCGAGACCAGGATTAAGCTACTGTTTTAGTGTGGTACCACATTACTACGTGATCCAATCCAGAAAACGCCAAGGATCTGGCCAACAAGTATGAGAAATATGCGAAAGTATGAGCCTCATGAGGGCAAATCTCAGACCTAACCTAGACCTAACATGTGATATCCTCTAAAATATTGATCGCGGTCAGGTCTAATCGACTGTTTCAGAGTGGTCCCACATTACTACAAGATCCAAAATAGAAAAAGCCCAGGATCTGGCAAACAAGTATGAGATACATGCGAAATTATGAGCCTCATGAACGCAAATCACAGACCGAACCCAGACCTAACATGCGTTATCCTTTGAAATGTAGACCCAGACTAGTTTTAATTGACTGTGTCAGTGTGGTACCACATTACCACGTGATCCAAACCAGAAAAAGCCCAGGATCTGGTCAACGAGTATGCGAAAAATGGGAAAGTATGAGCCTCATGAGGCCAAATTCTAGACCTAACATGCGTTATCCTCTAAAATATTTACCGAGATCAGGTTAAATTGACTGTTTCAGTGTGGTACCACATTAGTACGTGATCCAAACCACTGAAAGCCCAGGATCTGGCCTACAAGAATGAGAAATATGCGATTGTATGAGCCTGATGAGAGCAAATCTCAGACCGGAGCTAGACTTAACATGCGTTATCCTCTAAAATATTTATCGAAACCACGTTTCATCGACTGTTTGAGAGTGGTACCACATTACTACGTGATCCAAAACTGTGAAAGCCCAGGATCTGGCCAACAAGAATGAGAAATATGTGAAAGTATAAGCCTGGTGATAGCAAATCCAAGACCTACCCCAGACCTAACACGCATTATCCTCTAAAATATTGATCGAAACCAGGATTAAGTTACTGTTTTAGTGTGGTACCACATTACTACGTGATCCAATCCAGAAAAAACCCAGGATCTGTTCAACATGTATGTGAAAAATGCGAAAGTATGAGCCTCATGAGGGCAAATCCCAGACCTAACATAGACGTAACATGCGTTATCCTCTAACATATAGATCGAGACCAGGTTTAGTCGACTGTTTCAGTGTGGTACCACTTTACTACGCGATCCAAGCCAAAAAAAGCTCAGAATCTGGCCATCAAGTATGCGAAAAATGTGAAAGTATGAGCCTGATGATAGCAAAGCCAAGACCTAACCTAGACCTAACATGAGTTATCCTGTAAAATATTGACCGAAACCAGGTGTAATCTACTCTTTCAGTGTGGTACCACATTACTAAGTGATCCAAACCAGAAAAAACCCAGGTACTGTTCAACAAGTATGTGAGGAATGCGAAAGTATGAGCCTGACGAATGCAAATCCCAGACCTAACCTAGACCTAACACGCGTTGTCCTCTGAAATATTGATCGAGACCAGGGTTAATGGACTGTTTCAGTGTAATACCACATTACCACGTGATCCAAACCTGAAAAAGCCCGGGATCTGGCCAACAAGTATGCGAAGAATGTGAAAGTATGACCCTGATGAGGGCAAATCCCAGGCCTAACCTTGACCTAACATGCGTTATCCTCTAAAACATAGATCGAGACCAGGATTAAGCTACTGTTTTAGTGCGGTACCACATAACTACGTGATCCAAACCGGAAAAAGCCCAGGATCTGGCAAACAAGTATGAGAAATATGCGAAATAATGAGCCTCATGAGGGCAAATCACAGACCTAACCCAGACCTAACACGCGTTATCCTTTGAAATGTTGACCCATACTAGGCTTAATTGACTGTGTCAGTGTGGTACCACACTACCACGTGATCCGAACCAGAAAAAGCCCAGGATCTGGTCAACGAGTATGCGAAAAATGTGAAAGTATGAGCCCGATGAGAGCAAATCCCAGACCTAACGTAGACCTAACATGCGTTATCCCCTAAAACATTGATCGAGACCAGGTTTAATAGACTGTTTCAGTGTGGTACCACATTACTACCTGATGCAAGCCAAAAAAAGCCCAGAACCTGGGCATCAAGTATGAGAAATATGCGATGGTATGAGCCTGATGAGAGCAAATCCCAGACCTAACCTAGACCTAACATGTGTTATCCTCTATAATATTGATCGAAACCAGGTTTAATTGACTGTTTCAGTCTGGTACCACATTACTACGTGATCCAAACCAGAAAAAGCCCAGAATCTGGCCATCAAGTATGAGAAATATGCGAAAGTATAAGCCTGATGGGGGCAAATCCAAGGCCTAACCTAGACATAAAATGCGTTATTCTCTAAAATATTGATCGAAACCAGGTTTAATGGTCTGTTTCAATGTGGTACCACATTACTATGTGATCGAAACCAGAAAGAGCCCAGAATCTGCCCATCAAGAATGAGAAATATGCGAAAGTATGAGCCTGATGAGTGCAAATCCCAGACCTAACCTAGACCTAACATGTGTTATCCTCTAAAATATTGATCGAAACCAGGTTTAATTGTCTGTTTCAATGTGGTACCACATTACTATGTGATCCAAACCAGAAAGAGCCCAGAATCTGCCCATCAAGAATGAGAAATATGCGAAAGTATGAGCCCGATGAGAGCAAATCCCAGACCTAACGTAGACCTAACATGCGGTATCCTCTAAAACATTGATCGAAACCAGGTTTAGTCGACTGTTTCTGGGTGGTACGCTATTACTATGTGATCCAAACCAGAACAAACCCAAGATCTGTTCAAGAAGTATGTAAGGAATGCGCAAGAATGAGACTGAAGAGGGCAAATCCCAGACCTAACCCAGACCTAACATGCGTTATCCTCTAAAATATAGATCGAGACCGGGTTTAATCGACTGTTTCAGTGTCGTCCCACATTACCACGTGATCCAAACCAGCAAAAGCCCAGGATCTGGCCAACAAGTATGCGAAAAATGTGAAAGTATGACCCTGATGAGGGCAAATCCCAGACCTATCCTAGACCTAACTTGCGTTATCCTCTAAAATATTGATCGAAACCAGGTTTAATTGACTGTTTCAGTGTGGTACCACATTTATACGTGATCCAAACCAGAAAAAGCCCAAGATCAGGCCAACAAGTATGAGAAGTATGCGAAAGTATGACCCTGATGAGGGCAAATTCCAGGCCTAACCAAGACCTAACATGCGTTATCCTCTAAAATATCGATCGAAACCATGTTTAATTGACTGTTTTAGTCTGGTACCACATTACTATGTGATCCAAACCAGAAAGAGCCCAGAATCTGCCCATCAAGAATGAGAAATATGCGAAAGTATGAGCCTGATGAGTGCAAATCCCAGACCTAACCTAGACCTAACATGTGTTATCCTGTAAGATATTGATCGAAACCAGGTTTAATTGTCTGTTTCATTGTGGTACCACATTACTATGTGATCCAAACCAGAAAAAACCCAGGTTCTGTTCAACAAGTATGTGAAGAATGCGAAAGTATGAGCCTGATGGGGGCAAATCCAAGGCCTAACCTTGACATAACATGCGTTATTCTCTAAAATATTGATCGAAACCAGGGTTAATGGTCTGTTCCAATGTGGTACCACATTACTATGTGATCCAAACCAGAAAGAGCCCAGAATCTGCCCATCAAGAATGAGAAATATGCGAAAGTATGAGCCCGATGAGAGCAAATCCCAGACCTAACGTAGACCTAACATGCGGTATCCTCTAAAACATTGATCGAAACCAGGTTTAGTCGACTGTTTCTGGGTGGTACGCTATTACTATGTGATCCAAACCAGAACAAACCCAAGATCTGTTCAAGAAGTATGTAAGGAATGCGCAAGAATGAGACTGAAGAGGGCAAATCCCAGACCTAACCCAGACCTAACATGCGTTGTCCTCTAAAATATAGATCGAGACCGGGTTTAATCGACTGTTTCAGTGTCGTCCCACATTACCACGTGATCCAAACCAGCAAAAGCCCAGGATCTGGCCAACAAGTATGCGAAAAATGTGAAAGTATGACCCTGATGAGGGCAAATCCCAGACCTATCCTAGACCTAACTTGCGTTATCCTCTAAAATATTGATCGAAACCAGGTTTAATTGACTGTTTCAGTGTGGTACCACATTTATACGTGATCCAAACCAGAAAAAGCCCAAGATCAGGCCAACAAGTATGAGAAGTATGCGAAAGTATGACCCTGATGAGGGCAAATTCCAGGCCTAACCAAGACCTAACATGCGTTATCCTCTAAAATATCGATCGAAACCATGTTTAATTGACTGTTTTAGTCTGGTACCACATTACTATGTGATCCAAACCAGAAAGAGCCCAGAATCTGCCCATCAAGAATGAGAAATATGCGAAAGTATGAGCCTGATGAGTGCAAATCCCAGACCTAACCTAGACCTAACATGTGTTATCCTGTAAGATATTGATCGAAACCAGGTTTAATTGTCTGTTTCAATGTGGTACCACATTACTATGTGATCCAAACCAGAAAAAACCCAGGTTCTGTTCAACAAGTATGTGAAGAATGCGAAAGTATGAGCCTGATGGGGGCAAATCCAAGGCCTAACCTAGACATAACATGCGTTATTCTCTAAAATATTGATCGAAACCAGGGTTAATGGTCTGTTCCAATGTGGTACCACATTACTACGTGATCCAAACCAGAAAGAGCCCAGAATCTGCCCAACAAGAATGAGAAAAATGCGAGGGTATGAGCCTGATCAGTGCAAATCCCAGACATAACTTAGACTTAACATGTGTTACCCTCTAAAATATTGATCGAGACCAGGTTTAGTCGACTGTTTCAGAGTGGTCCCACATTACTACGAGATCCAAACCAGAAAAAGCCCATGATCTGGCAAACAAGTATGAGAAATATGCGAAAGTATGAGCGTCATGAGGACAAATCACAGACCTAACCCAGACCTAACATGCGTTATCCTTTGAAATGTTGACCCAGACTAGGTGGAATTGACTGTTTCAGTGTGGTACCGCATTACTACGTGATCCAAACCAGTGGAAGCCCCGGATCTGGCCAACAAGAATGAGAAATATGCGAAAGTATGAGCCTGATTAGTGCAAATCCCAGACCTAACCTAGACCTAACATGTGTTATCCTCAAAAATATTGATCGAAACCAGTTTTAATTGACTGTTTCAGTGTGGTACCACATTACTACGTGATCCAAACCAGAAAAAGCCCAGAATCTGGCCTTCAAGTATGAGAAATATGCGAAAGTATGAGCCTGATGAGAGCAAATCCCAGACCTAACCTAGACCTAACATGGGTTATCCTCTAAAATATTGATCGTGACCAGGTTTAATGGACTGTTTCTGGGTGGTACGCCATTACTATGAGATCCAAACCAGAACAAACCCAGGATCTGTTCAAGAAGTATGTAAAGAATGCGCAAGTATGAGACTGAAGAGGGCAAATCCCAGACCTAATCCAGACCTAACATGCGTTATCCTCTAAAATATAGATCGAGACCGGGTTTAATTGACTGTTTCAGTCTGGTACCACATTACTACGAGATCCAAACCAGAAAAAGCCCATGATCTGGCAAACAAGTATGAGAAATATGCGAAAGTATGAGCGTCATGAGGACAAATCACAGACCTAACCCAGACCTAACATGCGTTATCCTTTGAAATGTTGACCCAGACTAGGTGGAATTGACTGTTTCAGTGTGGTACCGCATTACTACGTGATCCAAACCAGTGGAAGCCCCGGATCTGGCCAACAAGAATGAGAAATATGCGAAAGTATGAGCCTGATTAGTGCAAATCCCAGACCTAACCTAGACCTAACATGTGTTATCCTCAAAAATATTGATCGAAACCAGTTTTAATTGACTGTTTCAGTGTGGTACCACATTACTACGTGATCCAAACCAGAAAAAGCCCAGAATCTGGCCTTCAAGTATGAGAAATATGCGAAAGTATGAGCCTGATGAGAGCAAATCCCAGACCTAACCTAGACCTAACATGCGTTATCCTCTAAAATATTGATCGAGACCAGGTTTAATGGACTGTTTCTGGGTGGTACGCCATTACTATGAGATCCAAACCAGAACAAACCCAGGATCTGTTCAAGAAGTATGTAAAGAATGCGCAAGTATGAGCCTGATCAGTGCAAATCCCAGACATAACCCAGACCTAACATGCGTTATCCTTTGAAATGTTGACCCAGACTAGGTGGAATTGACTGTTTCAGTGTGGTACCACATTACTACGTGATCCAAACCAGTGGAAGCCCCGGATCTGGCCAACAAGAATGAGAAATATGCGATTCTATGAGCCTGATGAGAGCAAAGCTCAGACCAAACCTAGACCGAACATTCGTTATCCTCTAAAATATTTATCGAAACCAGTTTTAATGGACTGTTTCAGTGTGATACCACATTACCACGTGATCCAAACCTGAAAAAGCCCGGGATCTGGCCAACAAGTATGCGTAGAATGTGAAAGTATGACCCTGATGAGGGCAAATCCCAGGCCTAACCTTGACCTAACATGCGTTATCCTCTAAAATATAGATCGAGACCAGGATTAAGCTACTGTTTTAGTGTGGTACCACTTTACTACGTGATCCAAGCCAAAAAAAGCTCAGAATCTGGCCATCAAGTATGGGAAAAATGTGAAAGTATGAGCCTGATGATAGCAAAGCCAAGACCTAACCTAGACCTAACATGAGTTATCCTGTAAAATATTGACCGAAACCAGGTGTAATCTACTCTTTCAGTGTGGTACCACATTACTAAGTGATCCAAACCAGAAAAAACCCAGGTACTGTACAACAAGTATGTGAGGAATGCGAAAGTATGAGCCTGACGAATGCAAATCCCAGACCTAACCTAGACCTAACTTGTGTTATCCTCTAAAATATTGATCGAAACCAGGTTTAATTGACTGTTTCAATGTGGTACCACATTACGATGTGATCCAAACCAGAAAAAACCCAGGATCTGTTCAAGAAGTATGTGAAGAATGCGAAAGTATGAGTCTGATGGGGGCAAACCCAAGGCCTAACCTAGACCTAACACGCGTTGTCCTCTGAAATATTGATCGAGACCAGGGTTAATGGACTGTTTCAGTGTGATACCACATTACCACGTGATCCAAACCTGAAAAAGCCCGGGATCTGGCCAACAAGTATGCGAAGAATGTGAAAGTATGACCCTGATGAGGGCAAATCCCAGGCCTAACCTTGACCTAACATGCGTTATCCTCTAAAATTTAGATCGAGACCAGGATTAAGCTACTGTTTTAGTGTGGTACCACATAACTACGTGATCCAAACCAGAAAAAGCCCAGGATCTGGCAAACAAGTATGAGAAATATGCGAAATAATGAGCCTCATGAGGGCAAATCACAGACCTAACCCAGACCTAACATGCGTTATCCTTTGAAATGTTGACCCATACTAGGCTTAATTGACTGTGTCAGTGTGGTACCACACTACCACGTGATCCGAACCAGAAAAAGCCCAGGATCTGGTCAACGAGTATGCGAAAAATGTGAAAGTATGAGCCCGATGAGAGCAAATCCCAGACCTAACGTAGACCTAACATGCGTTATCCCCTAAAACATTGATCGAGACCAGGTTTAATAGACTGTTTCAGTGTGGTACCACATTACTACCTGATGCAAGCCAAAAAAAGCCCAGAACCTGGGCATCAAGTATGAGAAATATGCGATGGTATGAGCCTGATGAGAGCAAATCCCAGACCTAACCTAGACCTAACATGTGTTATCCTCTATAATATTAATCGAAACCAGGTTTAATTGACTGTTTCAGTCTGGTACCACATTACTACGTGATCCAAACCAGAAAAAGCCCAGAATCTGGCCATCAAGTATGAGAAATATGCGAAAGTATAAGCCTGATGGGGGCAAATCCAAGGCCTAACCTAGACATAAAATGCGTTATTCTCTAAAATATTGATCGAAACCAGGTTTAATGGTCTGTTCCAATGTGGTACCACATTACTATGTGATCCAAACCAGAAAGAGCCCAGAATCTGCCCAACAAGAATGAGAAATATGCGAAAGTATGAGCCAGATGAGTGCAAATCCCAGACCTAACTTAGACCTAACATGCGTTATCCTCTAAAATATTGATCGGGACCAGGGTTAATGGACTGTTTCAGTGTGATATCACATTACCACGTGATCCAAACCTGAAAAAGCCCGGGATCTGGCCAACAAGTATGCGAAAAATGCGAAAGCATGAGCCTGACGAATGCAAATCCCTGACCTAACCTAGACCCAACATGTGTTATCCTCTAAAATATTGATCGAAACCAGGTTTAATGGTCTGTTTCAGTGTGGTACCACATTACTACGTTATCCAATCCAAAAAAAGCCCAGAATTTGATCATCAAGTGTTAGACAAATGCGAAAGTATGAGCCTGATCAGTGCAAATCCCAGAAATAACCTAGACCTAACATGTGTTATCCTCTAAAATATTGATCGAGACCAGGTTTAGTCGACTGTTTCGGAGTGGTCACACATTACTACGAGATACAAACCAGAAAAAGCCCATGATCTGGCAAACAAGTATGAGAAACATGCGAAACTATGAGCCTCATGAGGGCAAATAACAGACCTAACACAGACCTAACATGCGTTATCCTTTGAAATGTGGAACCAGACTAGGTTGAATTGACTGCTTCAGTGTGGTACCACATAACTACGTGATCCAAACCAGTGAAAACCCAGAATCTGGCCAACAAGAATGAGGAATATGCGATTGTATCAGCCTGATGAGATCAAATCTCAGACCTAACATGCGTTATCCTCTAAAATATTGATCGAAACCAGGTTTAATCGACTGTTTGAGTGTGGTACCACATTACTACGTGATCCAAACCAGAAAAAACCCAGAATCTGTTCAACAAGTATGTGAAAAATGCGAGGGTATGAGCCTGATCAGTGCAAATCCCAGACATAACCTAGACTTAACATGTGTTACCCTCTAAAATATTGATCGAGACCAGGTTTAGTCGACTGTTTCAGAGTGGTCCCACATTACTACGAGATCCAAACCAGAAAAAGCCCATGATCTGGCAAACAAGTATGAGAAATATGCGAAAGTATGAGCGTCATGAGGACAAATCACAGACCTAACCCAGACCTAACATGCGTTATCCTTTGAAATGTTGACCCAGACTAGGTGGAATTGACTGTTTCAGTGTGGTACCGCATTACTACGTGATCCAAACCAGTGGAAGCCCCGGATCTGGCCAACAAGAATGAGAAATATGCGAAAGTATGAGCCTGATTAGTGCAAATCCCAGACCTAACCTAGACCTAACATGTGTTATCCTCAAAAATATTGATCGAAACCAGTTTTAATTGACTGTTTCAGTGTGGTACCACATTACTACGTGATCCAAACCAGAAAAAGCCCAGAATCTGGCCTTCAAGTATGAGAAATATGCGAAAGTATGAGCCTGATGAGAGCAAATCCCAGACCTAACCTAGACCTAACATGCGTTATCCTCTAAAATATTGATCGTGACCAGGTTTAATAGACTGTTTCTGGGTGGTACGCCATTACTATGAGATCCAAACCAGAACAAACCCAGGATCTGTTCAAGAAGTATGTAAAGAATGCGCAAGTATGAGACTGAAGAGGGCAAATCCCAGACCTAATCCAGACCTAACATGCGTTATCCTCTAAAATATAGATCGAGACCGGGTTTAATTGACTGTTTCAGTCTGGTACCACATTACTACGTGATGCAAACCAGAAAAAGCCCAGGATCAGGCCAACAAGTATGAGAAGTATGCGAAAGTATGACCCTGATGAGGGCAAATTCCAGGCCTAACCTAGACCTAACATGCGTTATCCTCTAAAATATCGATCGAAACCATGTTTAATTGACTGTTTCAGTCTGGTACCACATTACTATGTGATCCAAACCAGAAAGAGCCCAGAATCTGCCCATCAAGAATGAGAAATATGCGAAAGTATGAGCCTGATGAGTGCAAATCCCAGACCTAACCTAGACCTAACATGTGTTATCCTCTAAAATATTGATCGAAACCAGGTTTAATTGTCTGTTTCAATGTGGTACCACATTACTATGTGATCCAAACCAGAAAAAACCCAGGTTCTGTTCAACAAGTATGTGAAGAATGCGAAAGTATGAGCCTGATGGGGGCAAATCCAAGGCCTAACCTAGACATAACATGCGTTATTCTCTAAAATATTGATCGAAACCAGGTTTAATGGTCTGTTTCAATGTGGTACCACATTACTATGTGATACAAACCAGAAAAAGCCCATGATCTGGCAAACAAGTATGAGAAACATGCGAAACTATGAGCCACATGAGGGCAAATCACAGACCTAACCCAGACCTAACATGCGTTATCCTTTGAAATGATGAACCAGACTAGGTTGAATTGACTGTTTCAGTGTGGTACCACATAACTACGTGATCCAAACCAGTGAAAACCCAGAATCTGGCCAACAAGAATGAGGAATATGCGATTGTATGAGCCTGATGAGATCAAATCTCAGACCTAACCTAGACCTAACATGCGTTATCCTCTAAAATATTGATTGAAACCAGGTTTAGTCGACTGATTGAGTGCGGTACCACATTACTACGTGATACAAACCAGAAAAAAGCCAGAATCTGTTCAACAAGTATGTGAAAAATGCGAGAGTATGAGCCTGATCAGTGCAAATCCCAGACATAACCTAGACTTAACATGTGTTACCCTCTAAAATATTGATCGAGACCAGGTTTAGTCGACTGTTTCAGAGTGGTTACACATTACTACGAGATCCAAACCAGAAAAAGCCCATGATCTGGCAAACAAGTATGAGAAATATGCGAAAGTATGAGCGTCATGAGGGCAAATCACAGACCTAACCCAGACCTAACATGCGTTATCCTTTGAAATGTTGACCCAGACTAGGTGGAATTGACAGTTTCAGTGTGGTACCACATTACTACGTGATCCAAACCAGTGGAAGCCCCGGATCTGGCCAACAAGAATGAGAAATATGCGATTCTATGAGCCTGATGAGAGCAAAGCTCAGACCAAACCTAGACCGAACATTCGTTATCCTCTAAAATATTTATCGAAACCAGTTTTAATGGACTGTTTCAGTGTGATACCACATTACCACGTGATCCAAACCTGAAAAAGCCCGGGATCTGGCCAACAAGTATGCGAGGAATGTGAAAGTATGACCCTGATGAGGGCAAATCCCAGGCCTAACCTTGACCTAACATGCGTTATCCTCTAAAATATAGATCGAGACCAGGATTAAGCTACTGTTTCAGTGTGGTACCACATTACCACGTGATCCGAACCAGAAAAAGCCCAGGATCTGGTCAACGAGTATGCGAAAAATGTGAAAGTATGAGCCCGATGAGAGCAAATCACAGACCTAACCCAGACCTAACATGCGTTATCCTTTGAAATGTTGACCCATACTAGGCTTAATTGACTGTTTCAGTGTGGTACCACATTACTACCTGATGCAAGCCAAAAAAAGCCCAGAATCTGGGCATCAAGTATGAGAAATATGCGATGGTATGAGCCTGATGAGAGCAAATCCCAGACCTAACCTAGACCTAACATGTGTTATCCTCTATAATATTGATCGAAACCAGGTTTAATTGACTGTTTCAGTCTGGTACCACATTACTACGTGATCCAAACCAGAAAAAGCCCAGAATCTGGCCATCAAGTATGAGAAATATGCGAAAGTATGAGCCTGATGGGGGCAAATCCAAGGCCTAACCTAGACATAACATGCGTTATTCTCTAAAATATTGATCGAAACCAGGTTTAATGGTCTGTTTCAATGTGGTACCACATTACTATGTGATCCAAACCAGAAAGAGCCCAGAATCTGCCCATCAAGAATGAGAAATATGCGAAAGTATGAGCCTGATGAGTGCAAATCCAAGACCTAACCTAGACCTAACATGTGTTATCCCCAAAAATATTGATCGAAACCAGGTTTAATTAACTGTTTCTGTGTGGTACCACATTTCTATGTGATCCAAACCAGAAAGAGCAAAGGATCTGGCTAACAAGTAAGAGAAATATGCGAAAGTATGAGCCTGATGATGGCAAATCCTAGTCCCAACTCCGACCTAACATGAATTATCCTCTAAAATATTGATCAAAACCATGTTTAATCGACTGTTTCAGTGAGGTACCACGCTACTATGTGATCCATACCAAAAAACCCAGGATCTGTTCAAGAAGTATGTGAAGAATGCGGAGGTATGAGACTGATGAGGGCAAATCCCAGACCTAATCCAGACCTAATCCAGACCTAACATGCGTTATCCTCTAAAATACTGATCGAGACCAGCTTTAGTCGACTGTTTCAGTGTGGTACCACACTACTACGTGATCCAAACCAGAAAAACCCTGGATCTGTTCAAGAAGTATGTGAAGAATGCGAAAGAATGAGACTGAAGAGGGCAAATCCCAGACCTAACCCAGACCTAACATGCTTTGTCCTCCAAAATATTGATCGAGACCAGGTTTAATAGACAGTTTCAGTGTGGTTCCACATTACTACGTGATCCAAACCAGAAAAAGCCCAGGATCAGGCCAAGAAGTATGTGAAGAATGCGAAATTATGAGACTGATGAGGGCAAATCCCAGACCTAACCTAGACCTAACATGCGTTGTCCTCTAAAATATTGATCGTGACCAGGTTTAATCGACTGTTTCTGGGTGGTACCACATTACTATGTGACCCAAACCAGAACAAACCCAGGATCTGTTCAAGAATTATGTGAAGAATGAGAAAGTATGAGACTGAGGAGGGCAAATCCCAAACCTAGCCCAGACCTAACATGCGTTATCCTCTAAAATATAGATCGAGACCGGGTTTAATCGACTGTTTCAGTGTGGACCCACGTTACCACGTGATCCAATCCAGAAAAAACATGGGATCTGTTCAACAAGTATGTGAAGAATGCGAAATTATGAGTCTGATGAGGGCAAATTCAAGGCCTAACCTAGACCTAACATGCGTTATCTGCTAAAATATGGATCGGAACCAGGCTTAATTGACTGTTTCACTGTGGTACCACATTTATACGTAATCCAAAGCAGAAAAAAACCCTCGATCAGGACAACATGTATGTTAAAACTGCGAAAGTATGACCCGGATGAGGTCAAATGCCAGACCGAACACAGACAGTCAGTGTGGTACCACATTACCACGTGATCCAAACCAGAAAAAGCCCAGGATCTGGTCAACGAGTATGCGAAAAATGTGCAAGTATGATCCTGATGAGGGCAAATTCTCGACCTAACCCAGACCTAACATGCGTTATCCTCTAAAATATTTATCGAGACCAGGTTGAATTGACTGTTTCAGTGTGGTACGACATTACTACGTGATCAAAACCAGTGAAAGCCCAGGATCTGGCCTACAAGAATGAGAGATATGCGATTGTATGAGCCTGATGAGAGCAAATCTTAGACCTAACCTAGACCTAACATGCGTAATCCTCTAAAATATTTATCGAAACCATGTTTAATCGACTGATTGAGTGTGGTACCACATTAGTACGTGATCCAAACCAGAAAAAAACCCAGAATCTGTTCAACAAGTATGTGAAAAATGCGAAAGTATGAACCTGATGAGAGCGAATCCCAGACCTAACATAGACCTAACGTGCGTTATCCTCTAAAATTTAAATCGAAACCATGTTTAATGGACTGTTTCAGTGTGGTACCACATTACTACGTGATCCAAACCAGTGGAAGCCCCGGATCTGGCCAACAACAATGAGAAATATGCGATTGTATGAGCCTGATGAGAGCAAATCTCAGACCAAACCTAGACCTAACATCCGTTATCCTCTAAAATATTGGTCGAAACCAGGTTTAATTGACTGTTTCAGTGTGGTACCACATTTCTATGAGATCCAAACCAGAAAGAGCAAAGGATCTGGCTAACAAGTAAGAGAAATATGCGAAAGTATGAGCCGGTTGAGGGCAAATCCTAGTCCCAACTCCGACCTAACATGAGTTATCCACTAAAATATTGTTCAAAACCATTTTTAATCGACTGTTTCTGTGTGCTACCACACTACTGTGTGATCCAAACCAGAAAAAACCCAGGATCTGTTCAAGAAGTATGTGAAGAATGCGGAAGTATGAGACTGATGAGGGCAAATCCCAGAACTAATCCAGACCTAATCCAGACCTAACATGCGTTATCCTCTAAAATACTGATCGAGACCAGCATTAGTCGACTGTTTCAGTGTGGTACCACATTACTACGTGATCCAAACCAGAAAAAGCCCAGAATCTGGCCATCAAGTATGAGAAATATGCGAAAGTATGAGTCTGATGAGGGCAAATTCAAGGCCTAACCTAGACCTAACATGCGTTATCCTCTAAAATATTGATCGAAACCAGGTTTAATTGACTGTTTCAGTGTGGTACCACATTTCTATGTGATCCAAACCAGAAAGAGCAAAGGATCTGGCTAACAAGTAAGAGAAATATGCGAAAGTATGAGCCTGATGAGGGCAAATCCTAGACCCGACTCTGACCTAACATGAGTTATCGTCTAAAATATTGATCGAGATCAGGGTTAATGGACTGTTTCAGTGTGGTACCACACTACTATGTGATCCAAACCACAAAAAACCCAGGATCTGATCAAGAAGTATGTGAAGAATGCGGAAGTTTGAGACAGATGAGAACAAATCCCAGACCTAATCCAGACCGAACACAGACCTAACATGCGTTATCCTCTAAAATATTGATCAAAACCATGTTTAATCGACTGTTTCAGTGAGGTACCACGCTACTATGTGATCCATACCAAAAAACCCAGGATCTGTTCAAGAAGTATGTGAAGAATGCGGAGGTATGAGACTGATGAGGGCAAATCCCAGACCTAATCCAGACCTAATCCAGACCTAACATGCGTTATCCTCTAAAATACTGATCGAGACCAGCTTTAGTCGACTGTTTCAGTGTGGTACCACACTACTACGTGATCCAAACCAGAAAAACCCTGGATCTGTTCAAGAAGTATGTGAAGAATGCGAAAGAATGAGACTGAAGAGGGCAAATCCCAGACCTAACCCAGACCTAACATGCTTTGTCCTCCAAAATATTGATCGAGACCAGGTTTAATAGACAGTTTCAGTGTGGTTCCACATTACTACGTGATCCAAACCAGAAAAAGCCCAGGATCAGGCCAAGAAGTATGTGAAGAATGCGAAATTATGAGACTGATGAGGGCAAATCCCAGACCTAACCTAGACCTAACATGCGTTGTCCTCTAAAATATTGATCGTGACCAGGTTTAATCGACTGTTTCTGGGTGGTACCACATTACTATGTGACCCAAACCAGAACAAACCCAGGATCTGTTCAAGAATTATGTGAAGAATGAGAAAGTATGAGACTGAGGAGGGCAAATCCCAAACCTAGCCCAGACCTAACATGCGTTATCCTCTAAAATATAGATCGAGACCGGGTTTAATCGACTGTTTCAGTGTGGACCCACGTTACCACGTGATCCAATCCAGAAAAAACATGGGATCTGTTCAACAAGTATGTGAAGAATGCGAAATTATGAGTCTGATGAGGGCAAATTCAAGGCCTAACCTAGACCTAACATGCGTTATCTGCTAAAATATGGATCGGAACCAGGCTTAATTGACTGTTTCACTGTGGTACCACATTTATACGTAATCCAAAGCAGAAAAAAACCCTCGATCAGGACAACATGTATGTTAAAACTGCGAAAGTATGACCCGGATGAGGTCAAATGCCAGACCGAACACAGACAGTCAGTGTGGTACCACATTACCACGTGATCCAAACCAGAAAAAGCCCAGGATCTGGTCAACGAGTATGCGAAAAATGTGCAAGTATGATCCTGATGAGGGCAAATTCTCGACCTAACCCAGACCTAACATGCGTTATCCTCTAAAATATTTATCGAGACCAGGTTGAATTGACTGTTTCAGTGTGGTACGACATTACTACGTGATCAAAACCAGTGAAAGCCCAGGATCTGGCCTACAAGAATGAGAGATATGCGATTGTATGAGCCTGATGAGAGCAAATCTTAGACCTAACCTAGACCTAACATGCGTAATCCTCTAAAATATTTATCGAAACCATGTTTAATCGACTGATTGAGTGTGGTACCACATTAGTACGTGATCCAAACCAGAAAAAAACCCAGAATCTGTTCAACAAGTATGTGAAAAATGCGAAAGTATGAACCTGATGAGAGCGAATCCCAGACCTAACATAGACCTAACGTGCGTTATCCTCTAAAATTTAAATCGAAACCATGTTTAATGGACTGTTTCAGTGTGGTACCACATTACTACGTGATCCAAACCAGTGGAAGCCCCGGATCTGGCCAACAACAATGAGAAATATGCGATTGTATGAGCCTGATGAGAGCAAATCTCAGACCAAACCTAGACCTAACATCCGTTATCCTCTAAAATATTGGTCGAAACCAGGTTTAATTGACTGTTTCAGTGTGGTACCACATTTCTATGAGATCCAAACCAGAAAGAGCAAAGGATCTGGCTAACAAGTAAGAGAAATATGCGAAAGTATGAGCCGGTTGAGGGCAAATCCTAGTCCCAACTCCGACCTAACATGAGTTATCCACTAAAATATTGTTCAAAACCATTTTTAATCGACTGTTTCTGTGTGCTACCACACTACTGTGTGATCCAAACCAGAAAAAACCCAGGATCTGTTCAAGAAGTATGTGAAGAATGCGGAAGTATGAGACTGATGAGGGCAAATCCCAGAACTAATCCAGACCTAATCCAGACCTAACATGCGTTATCCTCTAAAATACTGATCGAGACCAGCATTAGTCGACTGTTTCAGTGTGGTACCACATTACTACGTGATCCAAACCAGAAAAAGCCCAGAATCTGGCCATCAAGTATGAGAAATATGCGAAAGTATGAGTCTGATGAGGGCAAATTCAAGGCCTAACCTAGACCTAACATGCGTTATCCTCTAAAATATTGATCGAAACCAGGTTTAATTGACTGTTTCAGTGTGGTACCACATTTCTATGTGATCCAAACCAGAAAGAGCAAAGGATCTGGCTAACAAGTAAGAGAAATATGCGAAAGTATGAGCCTGATGAGGGCAAATCCTAGACCCGACTCTGACCTAACATGAGTTATCGTCTAAAATATTGATCGAGATCAGGGTTAATGGACTGTTTCAGTGTGGTACCACACTACTATGTGATCCAAACCACAAAAAACCCAGGATCTGATCAAGAAGTATGTGAAGAATGCGGAAGTTTGAGACAGATGAGAACAAATCCCAGACCTAATCCAGACCGAACACAGACCTAACATGCGTTATCCTCTAAAATATTGATCGAGACCAGGGTTAATGGACTGTTTCAGTGTGATACCACATTACCACGTGATCCAAACCTGAAAATGCCCGAGATCTGGTCAACCACTATGCGAAAAATGTGAAAGTATGACCCTGATGAGGTCAAATCCCAGGCTTAACCTAGGCCTAACATGCGATATCCTCTAAAATATCGATCGAAACCAGGTTTAATCGACTGTTTCAGTGTGGAACCACATTACTGTGTGATCCCAACCAGAAAAAGCCCAGAATCTGGCCATCAAGTATGAGAAATAAGCGAAGGTATGAGCCTGATGCGAGCAAATCCCACACCTAACGTATGCGACCTAGCATGCGTTATCCTCAAAAATATTGATCGGAACTAGGTTTAATCGTCTCTTTCAGTGTGGTACCACATTACTACGTGATCCAAAGCAGAAACATCCCAGGATCTGTTCAACAAGTATGTGAAGGATGCGAAAGTATGAGCCTGGTGAGGGCAAATCCTATGCCTAACCTAGCCCTAACATGCGTTATCCTTTGAAATGTGGAACCAGACTAGGTTGAATTGACTGTTTCAGTGTGGTACCACATAACTACGTGATCCAAACCAGTGAAAACCCAGAATCTGGCCAACAAGAATGAGGAATATGCGATTGTATCAGCCTCATGAGATCAAATCTCAGACCTAACCTAGACCTAACATGCGTTATCCTCTAAAATATTGATCGAAACCAGGTTTAATCGACTGTTTGAGTGTGGTACCACATTACTACGTGATCCAAACCAGAAAAAACCCAGAATCTGTTCAACAAGTATGTGAAAAATGCGAGGGTATGAGCCTGATCAGTGCAAATCCCAGACATAACCTAGACTTAACATGTGTTACCCTCTAAAATATTGATCGAGACCAGGTTTAGTCGACTGTTTCAGAGTGGTCCCACATTACTACGAGATCCAAACCAGAAAAAGCCCATGATCTGGCAAACAACTATGAGAAATATGCGAAAGTATGAGCGTCATGAGGACAAGTCACAGACCTAACCCAGACCTAACATGCGTTATCCTTTGAAATGTTGACCCAGACTAGGTGGAATTGACTGTTTCAGTGTGGTACCGCATTACTACGTGATCCAAACCAGTGGAAGCCCCGGATCTGGCCAACAAGAATGAGAAATATGCGATTCTATGAGCCTGATGAGAGCAAAGCTCAGACCAAACCTAGACCTAACATGCGTTATCCTCTAAAATATTTATCGAAACCAGTTTTAATGGACTGTTTCAGTGTGGTACCACATTACTACGTGATCCAAACCGAAAAAAGCCCAGAATTTGGCCATCAAGAATGAGAAATATGCGAAAGTATGTGCCTGATGAGAGCAAATCCCAGACCTAACCTAGACCCAACATGTGTTATCCTCTAAAATATTGATCGTGACCAGGTTTAATGGACTGTTTCTGGGTGGTACGCCATTACTATGAGATCCAAACCAGAACAAACCCAGGATCTGTTCAAGAAGTATCTAAAGAATGCGCAAGTATGAGACTGAAGAGGGCAAATCCCAGACCTAATCCAGACCTAACATGCGTTATCCTCTAAATTATAGATCGAGACCGGGTTTAATTGACTGTTTCAGTGTGGTCCCACATTACCACTTGATCCAAACCAGCAAAAGCCCAGGATCTGGCCAACAAGTATGCGAAAAATGTGAAAGTATGACCCCGATGAGGGCAAATCCCAGACCTATCCTAGACCTAACTTGCGTTATCCTCTAAAATATTGATCGAAACCAGGTTCAATTGACTGTTTCAGTGTGGTACCACATTTATACGTGATCCAAACCAGAAAAAGCCCAAGATCAGGCCAACAAGTATGAGAAGTATGCGAAAGTATGACCCTGATGAGGGCAAATGCCAGGCCTAACCTAGACCTAACATGCGTTATCCTCTAAAATATCGAACGAAACCATGTTTAATTGACTGTTTCAGTCTGGTACCACATTACTACGTGATCCAAACCAGAAAGAGCCCAGAATCTGCCCATCAAGAATGAGAAATATGCGAAAGTATGAGCCTGATGAGTGCAAATCCCAGACCTAACCTAGACCTAACATGTGTTATCCTCTAAAATATTGATCGAAACCAAGTTTAATTGTCTGTTTCAATGTGGTACCACATTACTATGTGATCCAAACCAGAAAAAACCCAGGTTCTGTTCGACAAGTATGTGAAGAATGCGAAAGTATGAGCCTGATGGGGGCAAATCCAAGGCCTAACCTAGACATAACATGCGTTATTCTCTAAAATATTGATCGAAACCAGGTTTAATGGTCTGTTTCAATGTGGTACCACATTACTATGTGATCCAAACCAGAAAGAGCCCAGAATCTGCCCATCAAGAATGAGAAATATGCGAAAGCATGAGCCTGACGAATGCAAATCCCAGACCTAACCTAGACCCAACATGTGTTATCCTCTAAAATATTGACCGAAACCAGGTTTAACGGTCTGTTTCAGTGTGGTACCACATTACTACGTTATCCAATCCAAAAAAAGCCCAGAATTTGGTCATCAAGTGTTAGACAAATGCGAAAGTATGAGCCTGATCAGTGCAAATCCCAGACATAACCTAGACCTAACATGTGTTATCCTCTAAAATATTGATCGAGACCAGGTTTAGTCGACTGTTTCGGAGGGGTCACACATTACTACGAGATACAAACCAGAAAAAACCCATGATCTGGCAAACAAGTATGAGAAACATGCGAAACTATGAGCCACATGAGGGCAAATCACAGACCTAACCCAGACCTAACATGCGTTATCCTTTGAAATGTTGACCCAGACTAGGTGGAATTGACTGTTTCAGTGTGGTACCACATTACTACGTGATCCAAACCAGTGAAAGCCCCGGATCTGGCCAACAAGAATGAGAAATATGCGATTCTATGAGCCTGATGAGAGCAAAGCTCAGACCAAACCTAGACCGAACATTCGTTATCCTCTAAAATATTTATCGAAACCAGTTTTAATGGACTATTTCAGAGTGATACCACATTACCACGTGATCCAAACCTGAAAAAGCCCGGGATCTGGCCAACAAGTATGCGAAGAATGTGAAAGTATGACCCTGATAAGGGCAAATCCCAGGCCTAACCTTGACCTAACATGCGTTATCCTCTAAAATATAGATCGAGACCAGGATTAAGCTACTGTTTTAGTGTGGTACCACATAACTACGTGATCCAAACCAGAAAAAGCCCAGGATCTGGCAAACAAGTATGAGAAATATGCGAAATAATGAGCCTCATGAGGGCAAATCACAGACCTAACCCAGACCTAACATGCGTTATCCTTTGAAATGTTGACCCATACTAGGCTTAATTGACTGTGTCAGTGTGGTACCACATTACCACGTGATCCGAACCAGAAAAAGCCCAGGATCTGGTCAACGAGTATGCGAAAAATGTGAAAGTATGAGCCCGATGAGAGCAAATCCCAGACCTAACGGAGACCTAACATGCGTTATCCTCTAAAACATTGATCGAGACCAGGTTTAATAGACTGTTTCAGTGTGGTACCACATTACTACCTGATGCAAGCCAAAAAAAGCCCAGAATCTGGGCATCAAGTATGAGAAATATGCGATGGTATGAGCCTGATGAGAGCAAATCCCAGACCTAACCTAGACCTAACATGTGTTATCCTCTATAATATTGATTGAAACCAGGTTTAATTGACTGTTTCAGTCTGGTACCACATTACTACGTGATCCAAACCAGAAAAAGCCCAGAAT
This sequence comes from Colletes latitarsis, assembly GCF_051014445.1. Classification (NCBI taxonomy): domain Eukaryota; kingdom Metazoa; phylum Arthropoda; class Insecta; order Hymenoptera; family Colletidae; genus Colletes; species Colletes latitarsis. The sequence goes on from NC_135137.1 coordinate 9,204,637, forward strand.
CTGGCCATCAAGTATGAGAAATATGCGAAAGTATGAGCCTGATGGGGGCAAATCCAAGGCCTAACCTAGACATAACATGCGTTATTCTCTAAAATATTGATCGAAACCAGGTTTAATGGTCTGTTTCAATGTGGTACCACATTACTATGTGATCCAAACCAGAAAGAGCCCAGAATCTGCCCATCAAGAATGAGAAATATGCGAAAGTATGAGCCTGATGAGTGCAAATCCAAGACCTAACCTAGACCTAACATGTGTTATCCTCAAAAATATTGGTCGAAACCAGGTTTAATTGACTGTTTCAGTGTGGTACCACATTTCTATGAGATCCAAACCAGAAAGAGCAAAGGATCTGGCTAACAAGTAAGAGAAATATGCGAAAGTATGAGCCGGATGAGGGCAAATCCTAGTCCCAACTTCGACCTAACATGAGTTATCCACTAAAATATTGTTCAAAACCATTTTTAATCGACTGTTTCTGAGTGGTACCACACTACTGTGTGATCCAAACCAGAAAAAACCCAGGATCTGTTCAAGAAGTATGTGAAGAATGCGGAAGTATGAGACTGATGAGGGCAAATCCCAGAACTAATCCAGACCTAATCCAGACCTAACATGCGTTATCCTCTAAAATACTGATCGAGACCAGCTTTAGTCGACTGTTTCAGTGTGGTACCACATTACTACGTGATCCAAACCAGAAAAAGCCCAGAATCTGGCCATCAAGTATGAGAAATATGCGAAAGTATGAGTCTGATGAGGGCAAATTCAAGGCCTAACCTAGACCTAACATGCGTTATCCTCTAAAATATTGATCGAAACCAGGTTTAATCGACTGTGTCAGTGTGGTACCACATTACCGCGTGATCCAAACCAGAAAAAGCCCAGGATCTGGTCAACGAGTATTCGAAAAATGTGAAAGTATGATCCTGATGAGGGCAAACTTTCGACCTAACCCAGACCTAACATGCGTTATCCTCTAAAATATTTATCGAGACCAGGTTCAATTGACTGTTTCAGTGTGGTACGACATTACTACGTGATCCAAACCAGTGAAAGCCCAGGATCTGGCCTACATGAATGAGAGATATGCGATTCTATGAGCCTGATGAGAGCAAATCTTAGACCTAATCTAGACCTAACATGCGTAATCCTCTAAAATATTTATCGAAACCATGTTTAATCGACTGATTGAGTGTGGTACCACATTTCTATGTGATCCAAACCAGAAAGAGCAAAGGATCTGGCTAACAAGTAAGAGAAATATGCGAAAGTATGAGCCTGATGAGGGCAAATCCTAGACCCAACTCTGACCTAACATGAGCTATCGTCTAAAATATTGATCGAGATCAGGGTTAATGGACTGTTTCAGTGTGGTACCACACTACTATGTGATCCAAACCACAAAAAACCCAGGATCTGATCAAGAAGTATGTGAAGAATGCGGAAGTTTGAGACAGATGAGAACAAATCCCAGACCTAATCCAGACCGAACACAGACCTAACATGCGTTATCCTCTAAAATATTGATCGAGACCAGGGTTAATGGACTGTTTCAGTGTGATACTACATTACCACGTGATCCAAACCTGAAAATGCCCGAGATCTGGTCAACCACTATGCGAAAAATGTGATAGTATGACCCTGATGAGGTCAAATCCCAGGCTTAACCTGGGCCTAACATGCGATATCCTCTAAAATATCGATCGAAACCAGGTTTAATCGACTGTTTCAGTGTGGAACCACATTACTGTGTGATCCCGACCAGAAAAAGCCCAGAATCTGGCCATCAAGTATGAGAAATAAGCGAAGGTATGAGCCTGATGCGAGCAAATCCCACACCTAACGTAAACCTAGCATGCGTTATCCTCAAAAATATTGATCGGAACTAGGTTTAATCGTCTCTTTCAGTGTGGTACCACATTACTACGTGATCCAAAGCAGAAACATCCCAGGATCTGTTCAACAAGTATGTGAAGAATGCGAAAGTATGAGCCTGGTGAGGGCAAATCCTAGGCCTAACCTAGCCCTAACATGCGTTATCATCTAAAATATTGATCGAAACCTGGTTTAATCGACTGTTTCTGGGTGGTACCACATTACTATGTGATCCAAACCAGAACAAACCCAGGATCTGTTCATGAAGTATGTGAAGAATGCGAAAGTATGAGACTGAAGAGGGCAAATCCCAGACCTAATCCAGACCTAACTTGCGTTATCCTCTAAGATATTGATCGAAACCAGGTTTAATTGACTGTTTCAGGGTGGTACCACATTTCTACGTGATCCAAACCAGAAAAACATGGGATCTGTTCAACAAGTATGTGAAGAATGCGAAATTATGAGTCTGATGAGGGCAAATTCAAGGCCTAACCTAGACCTAACATGCGTTATCCTCTAAAATATTGATCGTGTCCAGGTTTAGTCGACTGTTTCAGTGTGGTACCACATTTCTACGTGATCCAAACCAGAAAAACATGGGATCTGTTCAACAAGTATGTGAAGAATGCGAAATTATGAGTCTGATGAGGGCAAATTCAAGGACTAACCTTGACCTAACATGCGTTATCCTCTAAAATATTGATCGAAACCATGTTTAATCGACTGCTTCAGTGTGGTACCACACTACTATGTGATCCAAACAAGAAAAAACCCAGGATCTGTTCAAGAAGTTTGTGAAGAATGCGAAATTATGAGTCTGATGAGAGCAAATCCCAGACCTAACCTAGACCTAACATGGGTTATCCTCTAAAATATTGATCGTGACCAGGTTTAGTCGACAGTTTCTGGGTGGTACCACATTACTATGTGATCCAAACCAGAACAAACCCAGGATCTGTTCAAGAAGTATGTGAAGAATGCGAAAGTATTTGACTGATGAGGGCAGATCCCATACCTAATCCAGACCTAACATGCATTATCCACTAAAATATTGATCGTGACCAGGTTTAGTCGACTGTTTCAGTGTGGTACCACATTTCTACGTGATCCAAACCAGAAAAAACATGGGATCTGTTCAACACTTATGTGAACAATGCGAAATTATGAGTCTGATGAGGGCAAATTCAAGGCCTAACCTAGACCTAACATGCGTTATCCTCTAAAATATTGATCGAAACCAGGTTTAATTGACAGTTTCACTGTGGTACCACATTTCTATGTGATCCAAACCAGAAAAACATGGGATCTGTTCAACAAGTATGTGAAGAATGCGAAATTATGAGTCTGATGAGGGCAAATTCAAGGACTAACATTGACCTAACATGCGTTATCCTCTAAAATATTGATCGAAACCATGTTTAATCGACTGCTTCAGTGTGGTACCACACTACTATGTGATCCAAACAAGAAAAAACCCAGGATCTGTTCAAGAAGTTTGTGAAGAATGCGAAATTATGAGTCTGATGAGGGCAAATTCAAGGCCTAACCTTGACCTAACATGCGTTATCCTCTAAAATATTGATCGAAACCATGTTTAATCGACTGTTTCAGTGTGGTACCACACTACTATGTGCTCCAAACAAGAAAAAACGCAGGATCTGTTCAAGAAGTATCTGAAGAATGCGGAATTATGAGACTGATGAGGGCAAATCCCAGACCTAATCCAGACCTAATCCAGACCTAACATGCGTTATCCTCTAAAATATTGATCGAAAGTAGGTTTAATTGACTGTTTCAGTGTGGTACCACATTTCTATGTGATCCAAACCAGAAAGAGCAGAGGAGCTGGCTAACAAGTAAGAGAAATATGCGAAAGTATGAGCCTGATGAGGGCAAATCCTAGACGCAACTCTGACCTAACATGAGTCATCCTCTAAAATATTGATCAAAACCATGTTTAATCGACTGTTTCAGTGTGGTACCACACTACTATGTGATCCAAACATCAAAAAACCCAGGATCTGTTCAAGAAGTATGTGAAGAATGCGAAATTATGAGTCTGATGAGAGCAAATCCCAGACCTAACCTAGACCTAACATGGGTTATCCTCTAAAATATTGATCGTGACCAGGTTTAGTCGACAGTTTCTGGGTGGTACCACATTACTATGTGATCCAAACCAGAACAAACCCAGGATCTGTTCAAGAAGTATGTGAAGAATGCGAAAGTTTGAGACTGAAGAGGGCAAATCCCAGACCTAATCCAGACCTAACTTGCGTTATCCTGTAAAATATTGATCGACCCCAGGTTTAATTGACTGTTTCAGTGTGGTACCACATTTCTACGTGATCCAAACCAGAAAAAACATGAGATCTGTTGAACAAGTATGTGAAGAATGCGAAATTATGAGTCTGATGTGGGCAAATTCAAGGCCTCACCTAGACCTAACATGCGTTATACTCTAAAATATTGATCGAAACCAGGTTTAATTGACTGCTTCACTGTGGTACCACATTTCTATGTGATCCAAACCAGAAAGAGCAAAGGATCTGGTTAACGACTAAGATAAATATGCGAAAGTATGAGCCTGATGAGGGCAAATCCTAGACCCAACTCTGACCTAACATGAGTTATCCTCTAAAATATTGATCAAAACCATGTTTAATCGACTGTTTCAGTGAGGTACCACACTACTATGTGATCCAAACCAGAAAAAACCCAGGATCTGATCAAGAAGTATGTGAGGAATGCGGAAGTATGAGACTGATGGGGGCAAATCCCAGACCTAATCCAGACCTAACATGCGTTATCCTCTAAAATACTGATCGTGACCATGTTTAGTCGACTGTTTCTGTCTGGTACCACATTGCTACGTGATCCAAACCAGAAAGAGCCCAGGATCAGGCCAACAAGTATGAGAAGTATGCGAAAGTATGACCCTGATGAGGTCAAATCACAGACCTAATCCAGACCTAACATGCGTTATCCTCCAAAATACTGATCGAGACCAGGTTTAGTCGACTGTTTCAGTGTGGTACCACATTACTACGTGATCCAAACCAGAAAAAGCCCAGAATCTGGCCATCGAGTATGAGAAATATGCGAAAGTATGAGCATGATGAGAGCAAATCCCAGACCTAACCTAGACCTAACATGGGTTATCCTCTAAAATATTGATCGGGACCAGGTTTAATCGTCCCTTCCAGTGTGGTACCACATTACTACTTGATCCAAAGCAGAAAAATCCCAGGATCTGTTCAACAAGTATGTGAAGAACGCGAAAGTATGAGCCTGGTGAGGGCAAATCCCAGGCCTAACCTAGCCCTAACATGCGTTATCATCTAAAATATTGATCGAAACCTGGTTTAATCGACTGCTTCTGGGTGGTACCAGATTACTATGTGATCCAAACCACAACAAACCCAGGATCTGTTCAAGAAGTATGTGAAGAATGCGAAAGATTGAGACTGAAGAGGGCAAATCCCAGAACTAATCCAGACCTAACTTGCGTTGTCCTCTAAAATAGTGATCGAAACCAGGTTTAATTGACTGTTTCAGTGTGGTACCACATTTCTACGTGATCCAAACCAGAAAAACATGTTATCTGTTTAACAAGTATGTGAAGAATGCGAAATTATGAGTCTGATGAGGGCAAATTCAAGGCCTAACCTAGACCTAACATGCGTTATCCTCTAAAATATTGATCGTGACCAGGTTTAGTCGACTGTTTCAGTGTGGTACCACATTTCTACGTGATCCAAACCAGAAAAAACATGGGATCTGTTCAACACGTATGTGAACAATGCGAAAGTATGAGCCTGATGAGAGCAAATCACAGACCTAACCTAGACCTAACATGGGTTATCCTCTAAAATATAGATCGTGGCCAGGTTTTGTCGACAGTTTCTGGGTGGTACCACATTACTATGTGATCCAAACCAGAACAAACCCAGGATCTGTTCAAGAAGTATGTGAAGAATGCGAAAGTTTGAGACTGAAGAGGGCAAATCCCAGACCTAATCCAGACCTAACTTGCGTTATCCTCTAAAATATTGATCGACCCCAGGTTTAATTGACTGTTTCAGTGTGGTACCACATTTCTACGTGATCCAAACCAGAAAAAACATGAGATCTGTTGAACAAGTATGTGAAGAATGCGAAATTATGAGTCTGATGTGGGCAAATTCAAGGCCTCACCTAGACCTAACATGCGTTATACTCTAAAATATTAATCGAAACCAGGTTTAATTGACTGCTTCACTGTGGTACCACATTTCTATGTGATCCAAACCAGAAAGAGCAAAGGATCTGGTTAACGACTAAGATAAATATGCGAAAGTATGAGCCTGATGAGGGCAAATCCTAGACCCAACTCTGACCTAACATGAGTTATCCTCTAAAATATTGATCAAAACCATGTTTAATCGACTGTTTCAGTGAGGTACCACACTACTATGTGATCCAAACCAGAAAAAACCCAGGATCTGATCAAGAAGTATGTGAGGAATGCGGAAGTATGAGACTGATGGGGGCAAATCCCAGACCTAATCCAGACCTAACATGCGTTATCCTCTAAAATACTGATCGTGACCATGTTTAGTCGACTGTTTCTGTCTGGTACCACATTGCTACGTGATCCAAACCAGAAAGAGCCCAGGATCAGGCCAACAAGTATGAGAAGTATGCGAAAGTATGACCCTGATGAGGTCAAATCACAGACCTAATCCAGACCTAACATGCGTTATCCTCCAAAATACTGATCGAGACCAGGTTTAGTCGTCTCTTTCAGTGTGGTACCACATTACTACGTGATCCAAAGCAGAAAAATCCCAGGATCTGTTAAACAAGTATGTGAAGAATGCGAAAGTACGAGCCTGGTGAGGGCAAATCCCAGGCCTAACCTAGCCCTAACATGCTTTATCATCTAAAATATTGATCGAAACCTGGTTTAATCGACTGCTTCTGGGTGGTACCAGATTACTATGTGATCCAAACCACAACAAACCCAGGATCTGTTCAAGAAGTATGTGAAGAATGCGAAAGATTGAGACTGAAGAGGGCAAATCCCAGAACTAATCCAGACCTAACTTGCGTTGTCCTCTAAAATAGTGATCGAAACCAGGTTTAATTGACTGTTTCAGGGTGGTACCACATTTCTACGTGATCCAAACCAGAAAAACATGGGATCTGTTCAATAAGTATGTGAAGAATGCGAAATTATGAGTCTGATGAGGGCAAATTCAAGGCCTAACCTAGACCTAACATGCGTTATCCTCTAAAATATTGATCGTGACGAGGTTTAGTCGACTGTTTCAGTGTGGTACCACATTTCTACGTGATCCAAACCAGAAAAAACATGGGATCTGTTCAACAAGTATGTGAAGAATGCGAAATTATGAGCCTGATGAGGGCAAATCCTAGACCCAACTCTGACCTAACATGAGTCATCCTCTAAAATATTAATCAAAACCATGTTTAATCGACTGTTTCAGTGTGGTACCACACTACTATGTGATCCAAACCACAAAAAACACAGGATCTGTTCAAGAAGTATGTGAAGATTGCGGAAGTATGAGACTGATGGGGGCAAATCCCAGACCTAATCCAGACCGAACACAGACCTAACATGCGTTATCCTCTAAAATATTGATCGAGACCAGGGCTAATGGGCTGTTTCAGTGTGATACCACATTACCACGTGATCCAAACCTGAAAATGCCCGAGATCTGGCCAACAAGTATGCGAAAAATGTGAAAGTATGACCCCGATGAGGGCAAATCCCAGGCTTAACCTAGACCTAACATGCGATATCCTCTGAAAAATCGATCGAAACCAGGTTTAATGGACTGTTTCAGTGTGGAACCACGTTACTGTGTGATCCCAACCAGAAAAAGCCCAGAATCTGGCCATCAAGTATGAGAAATAAGCGAAGGTATGAGCCTGATGCGAGCAAATCCCACACCTAACGTAGACCTAGCATGCGTTATCCTCAAAAATATTGATCGGAACCTGGTTTAATCGTCTCTTTCAGTGTGGTACCACATTACTACGTGATCCAAACCACAACAAACCCAGGATCTTTTCAAGAAGTATGTGAAGAATGCGAAAGTTTGAGACTGAAGAGGGCAAATCCCAGACCCAACCTAGACCTAACATGCGTTATCCTCTAATATACTGATCGAGACCAGGTTTAGTCGACTGTTTCAGTGTGGTACCACGTTACTACGTGATCCAAACTAGAAAAAGCCCAAAATCTGGCCATCGAGTATGAGAAATATGCGAAAGTATGAGCCTGATGAGAGCAAATCCCAGACCCAACCTAGACCTAACATGCGTTATCCTCTAATATACTGATCGAGACCAGGTTTAGTCGACTGTTTCAGTGTGGTACCACGTTACTACGTGATCCAAACTAGAAAAAGCCCAAAATCTGGCCATCGAGTATGAGAAATATGCGAAAGTATGAGCCTGATGAGAGCAAATCCCAGACCCAACCTAGACCTAACATGCGTTATCCTCTAATATACTGATCGAGACCAGGTTTAGTCGACTGTTTCAGTGTGGTACCACATTTCTATGTGATCCAAACCAGAAAGAGCAAAGGATCTGGCTAACAAGTAAGAGAAATATGCGAAAGTATGAGCCTGATGAGGGCAAATCCTAGACCCAACTCCGACCTAACATGTGTTATCCTCTAAAATATTGATCAAAACCATGTTTAATCGACTGTTTCAGTGTGGTACCACACTACTATGTGATACAAACCAGAAAAAACCCAGGATCTGTTCAAGAAGAATCTGAAGATTGCGGAAGTATGAGACTGATGAGGGCAAATTCCAGACCTTATCCAGACCTAATCCAGACCTAACATGCGTTATCCTCGAAAATACTGATAGAGACCAGCTTTAGTCGACCGTTTCAGTGGGGTACCACATTACTACGCGATCAAAACAAGAAAAAACCCTGAATCAGGCCATCAAGTATGAGAAATATGCGAAAGTATGAGCCTCATGAGGGCAAATCCCAGAACTATCCCAGACCTAACTTGCGTTATCCTCTAAAATATTGATCGATACCAGGTTTAATAGACTGTTTCAGTGTGGTACCACATTACTACGTGATCCAAACCAGAAAAAGCCCAGAATCTGGCCATCAAGTATGAGAAATATGCGAAAGTATGAGCCTGATGAGAGCAAATCCCAGACCTAACCTAGACCTAACATGCGTTGTGCTCTAAAATATTGATCGAAACCAGGTTTAATTGACTGTTTCTGTGTGGTACCACATTACTACGTGATCCAAACCAGAAAAAGCCCAGGATCAGGCCAACAAGTATGAGAAGTATGCGAAAGTGTGACCCTGATGAGGTCAAATCCCAGACCTAATCCAGACCTAACATGCGTTATCCTCTAATATACTGATCGAGACCAGGTTTAGTCGACTGTTTCAGTGTGGTAACACATTACTACGTGATCCAAACCAGAAAAAGCCCAGAATCTGGCCAACAAGTATGAGAAATATGCGAAAGTATGAGCCTGATGAGAGCAAATCCCAGACTTAACCTAGACCTAACATGCGTTATCCTCTAAAATATTGATCGTGACCAGGCTTAGTCGACTGTTTCTGGGTGGTACCACATTACTATGTGACCCAAACCAGAACAAACCCAGGATCTGTTCAAGAAGTTTGTGAAGATTGCGAAAGTATGAGACTGAAGAGGGCAAATCCCAGACCTAATCCAGACCTAATCCAGACCTAACATGCGTTATCCTCTAAAATATTGATCGAAACCAGGTTTAATTGTCTGTTTCAGTGTGGTACCACATTTCTATGTGATCCAAACCAGAAAGAGCAAAGGATCTGGCTAACAAGCATGCGAAAAATGTGAAAGTATGACCCTGATGAGGGCAAATCCCAGGCTTAACCTAGACCTAACATGCGATATCCTCTAAAATATCGATCGAAACCAGGTTTTATCGATTGTTTCAGTGAGGTACCACACTACTATGTGATCCAAACCAGAAAAAACCCAGGATCTGTTCAAGAAGTATCTGAAGAATGCGGAAGTATGAGACTGATGAGGGCAAATCCCAGACCTAATCCAGACCTAACATGCGTTATCCTCGAAAATACTGATCGAGACCAGCTTTAGTCGACTGTTTCAGTGTGGTACCACACTACTACGCGATCAAAACCAGAAAAAACCCAGAATCTGGCCATCGAGTATGAGAAATATGCGAAAGTATGAGCTCGATGTGAGCAAATCCCAGACCTAACCTAGACCTAACATGCGTTATGCTCCACAATATAGATCGTGACCAGGTTTAGTCGACTGTTTCAGTGTGGTACCACCCTACTACGCGATCAAAACCAGAAAAAACCCAGACTCTGGCCATCGAGTATGAGAAATATGCGAAAGTATGAGCTTGATGTGAGCAAATCCCAGACCTAACCTAGACCTAACATGCGTTATGCTCTACAATATAGATCGTGACCTGGTTTAGTCGACTGTTTCTGGGTGGTTCCACATTACTATGTGATCCAAACCAGAACAAACCCAGGATCTGTTCAAGAAGTTTGTGAAGATTGCGAAAGTATGAGACTGAAGAGGGCAAATCCCAGACCTAATCCAGACCTAACATGCGTTATCCTCTAAAATATTGATCGAAACCAGGTTTAATTGTCTGTTTCAGTGTGGTACCACATTTCTATGTGATCCAAACCAGAAAGAGCAAAGGATCTGGCTAACAAGTAAGAGAAATATGCTAAAGTATGAGCCTGATGAGGGCAAATCCTAGACCCAACTCTGACCTAACATGAGTCATCCTCTAAAATATTGATCAAAACCATGTTTAATCGACTGTTTCAGTGTGGTACTACACTACTATGTGATCCAAACCACAAAAATCACAGGATCTGTTCAAGAAGTATGTGAAGAATGCGGAAGTATGAGACCGATGTGGGCAAATCCCAGACCTAATCCAGACCGAACACAGACCTAACATGCGTTATCCTCTAAAATATTGATCGAGACCAGGGTTAATGGACTGTTTCAGTGTGATACCACATTACCACGTGATCCAAACCTGAAAATGCCCGAGATCTGGCCAACAATTATGCGAAAAATGTGAAAGTATGACCCTGATGAGGGCAAATCCCAGGCTTAACATAGACCTAACATGCGATATCCTCTAAAATATCGATCGAAACCACGTTCAATGGACTGTTTCAGTGTGGAACCACATTAGTGTGTGATCCCAACCAGAACAAGCCCAGAATCTGGCCATCAAGTATGAGAAATAAGCGAAGGTATGAGCCTGATGCGAGCAAATCCCCCACCTAACGTAGACCTAGCATGCGTTATCCTCAAAAATATTGATCGAAACCAGGTTTAATCGTCTTTTTCAGTGTGGTGCCACATTACTACGTGATCCAAAGCAGAAAAATCCCAGGATCTGTTCAACATGTATGTGAACAATGCGAAATTATGAGTCTGATGTGGGCAAATTCAAGGCCTCACCTAGACCTAACATGCGTTATCCTCAAAAATATTGATCGAAACCAGGATTAATTGACTGTTTCAGTGTGGTATCACATTTCTATGTGATCCAAACCAGAAAGAGCAAAGGATCTGGCTAACAACTAAGAGAAATATGCGAAAGTATGAGCCTGATGAGGGCAAATCCTAGACCCAACTCCGACCTAACATGAGTTATCCTCTAAAATATTGATCGAGACCAGGGTTAATGGACTGGTTCAGTGTGATACCACATTACCACGTGATCCAAACCTGAAAATGCCCGAGATCTGGCCAACAAGTATGCGAAAAATGTGAAAGATTGACCCTGATGAGGGCAAATCTCAGGCTTAACCTAGAGCTAACATGCGATATCCTCTAAAATATCGATCGAAACCAGGTTTAATGGACTGTTTCAGTGTGGAACCACATTACTGTGTGATCCCAACCAGAAAAAGCCCAGAATCTGGCCATCAAGTATGAGAAATAAGCGAAGGTATGAGCCTGATGCGAGCAAATCCCACACCTAACGTAGACCTAGCATGCGTTATCCTCAAAAATATTGATCGGAACCAGGTTTAATTGACTGTTTCAGTGTGGTACCACATTTCTATGTGATCCAAACCAGAAAGAGCAAAGGATCTGGCTAACAAGTAAGAGAAATATGCGAAAGTATGAGCCTGATGAGGGCAAATCCTAGACCCAACTCCGACCTAACATGTGTTATCCTCTAAAATATTGATCAAAACCATGTTTAATCGACTGTTTCAGTGTGGTACCACACTACTATGTGATACAAACCAGAAAAAACCCAGGATCTGTTCAAGAAGAATCTGAAGATTGCGGAGGTATGAGACTGATGAGGGCAAATCCCAGACCTAATCCAGACCTAACATGCGTTATCCTCTAACATACTGATCGTGACCAGGTTTAGTCGACTGTTTCAGTCTGGTACCACATTACTACGTGATCCAAACCAGAAAAAGCCCAGGATCAGGCCAACAAGTATGAGAAGTATGCGAAAGTGTGACCCTGATGAGGTCAAATCCCAAACCTAATCCAGACCTAACATGCGTTATCCTCTAATATACTGATCGAGACCAGGTTTAATCGACTGTTTCAGTGAGGTACCACACTACTATGTGATCCAAACCAGAGAAAACCCAGGATCTCATCAAGAAGTATGTGAAGAATGCGGAGGTATGAGACTGATGAAGGCAAATCCCAGACCTAATCCAGACCTAACATGCGTTATCCTCTAACATACTGATCGTGGCCAGGTTTAGTCGACTGTTTCAGTCTGGTACCACATTACTACGCGTTCAAAACCAGAAAAAACCCAGGATCAGGCCAACAAGTATGAGAAGTATGCGAAAGTGTGACCCTGATGAGGTCAAATCCCAGACCTAATCCAGACCTAACATGCGTTATCCTCTAATATACTGATCGAGACCAGGTTTAGTCGACTGTTTCAGTGTGGTAACACATTACTACGTGATCCAAACCAGAAAAAGCCCAGAATTTGGCCATCAAGTATGAGAAATATGCGAAAGTATGAGCCTGATGAGAGCAAATCCCAGACCTAACCTAGACCTAACATGGGTTATCCTCTAAAATATTGATCGTGACCAGGTTTAGTCGACTGTTTCTGGGTGGTACCACATTACTATGTGATCCAAACCAGAACAAACCCAGGATCTGTTCAACAAGTTTGTGAAGAATGCGAAAGTATGAGACTGAAGAGGGCAAATCCCAGACCTAATCCAGACCTAACATGCGTTATCCTCTAAAATATTGATCGAAACCAGGTTTAATCGACTGTTTCAGTGAGGTACCACACTACTATGTGATCCAAACCAGAAAAAACCCAGGATCTGTTCAACAAGTTTGTGAAGAATGCGAAAGTATGAGACTGAAGAGGGCAAATCCCAGACCTAATCCAGACCTAATCCAGACCTAACATGCGTTATCCTCTAAAATATTGATCGAAACCAGGTTTAATTGACTGTTTCAGTGTGGTACCACATTTCTATGTGATCCAAACCAGAAAGAGCAAAGGATCTGGCTAACAAGTAAGAGAAATATGCGAAAGTATGAGACTGATGAGGGCAAATCCCAGATCTAATCCAGACCTAATCCAGACCTAACATGCGTTATCCTCGAAAATACTGATCGAGACCAGCTTTAGTCGACTGTTTCACTGTGGTACCACACTACTACGCGATCAAAACCAGAAAAAACCCAGAATCTGGCCATCGAGTATGAGAAATATGCGAAAGTATGAGCCTGATGAGAGCAAATCCCAGACCCAACTCTGACCTAACATGAGTCATCCTCTAAAATATTGATCAAAACCATGTTTAATCGACTGTTTCAGTGTGGTACTACACTACTATGTGATCCAAACCACAAAAAACACAGGATCTGTTCACGAAGTATGTGAAGAATGCGGAAGTATGAGACTGATGTGGGCAAATCCCAGACCTAATCCAGACCGAACACAGACCTAACATGCGTTATCCTCTAAAATATTGATCGAGACCGGGGTTAATGGACTGTTTCAGTGCGATACCACATTACCACGTGATCCAAACCTGAAAATGCCCGAGATCTGGCCAACAAGTATGCGAAAAATGTGAAAGTATGACCCTGATGAGGGCAAATCCCAGGCTTAACCTAGACCTAACATGCGATATCCTCTAAAATATCGATCGAAACCAGGTTTAATGGACTGTTTCAGTGTGGAACCACATTACTGTGTGATCCCAACCAGAACAAGACCAGGATCTGTTCAAGAAGTATCTGAAGATTGTGAAAGTATGAGACTGAAGAGGGTAAATCCCAGACCTAATCCAGACCTAACATGCGTTATCCTCTAAAATATTGATCGAAACCAGGTTTAATTGTCTGTTTCAGTGTGGTACCACATTTCTATGTGATCCAAACCAGAAAGAGCAAAGGATCTGGCTAACAAGTAAGAGAAATATGCTAAAGTATGAGCCTGATGAGGGCAAATCCTAGACCCAACTCTGACCTAACATGAGTCATCCTCTAAAATATTGATCAAAACCATGTTTAATCGACTGTTTCAGTGTGGTACTACACTACTATGTGATCCAAACCACAAAAATCACAGGATCTGTTCAAGAAGTATGTGAAGAATGCGGAAGTATGAGACTGATGTGGGCAAATCCCAGACCTAATCCAGACCGAACACAGACCTAACATGCGTTATCCTCTAAAATATTGATCGTGACCAGGGTTAATGGACTGTTTCAGAGTGATACCACATTACCACGTGATCCAAACCTGAAAATGCCCGAGATCTGGCCAACAAGTATGCGAAAAATGTGAAAGTATGACCCTGATGAGGGCAAATCCCAGGCTTAACCTAGACCTAACATGCGATATCCTCTAAAATATCGATCGAAACCAGGTTCAATGGACTGTTTCAGTGTGGAACCACATTAGTGTGTGATCCCAACCAGAACAAGCCCAGAATCTGGCCATCAAGTATGAGAAATAAGCGAAGGTATGAGCCTGATGCGAGCAAATCCCCCACCTAACGTAGACCTAGCATGCGTTATCCTCAAAAATATTGATCGGAACCAGGTTTAATCGTCTTTTTCAGTGTGGTACCACATTACTACGTGATCCAAAGCAGAAAAATCCCAGGATCTGTTCAACATGTATGTGAAGAATGCGAAATTATGAGTCTGATGTGGGCAAATTCAAGGCCTCACCTAGACCTAACATGCGTTATCCTCAAAAATATTGATCGAAACCAGGATTAATTGACTGTTTCAGTGTGGTACCACATTTCTATGTGATCCAAACCAGAAAGAGCAAAGGATCTGGCTAACAACTAAGAGAAATATGCGAAAGTATGAGCCTGATGAGGGCAAATCCTTGACCCATCTCTGACCTAACATGAGTTATCCTCTAAAATATTGATCAAAACCATGTTTAATCGACTGTTTCAGTGTGGTACCACACTACTATGTGATCTAAACCAGAAAAAACCCAGAATCTGTTCAAGAGGTATGTGAAGAATGCGGAAGTATGAGACTGATGGGGGCAAATTTCAGACCTAATCCAGACCTAATCCAGACCTAACATGCGTTATCCTCTAAAATACTGATCGAGACCAGCTTTAGTCGACTGTTTCAGTGTGGTACCACATTATTACGTGATCCAAACCAGCAAAAGCCCAGAATCTGGCCATCAAGTATGAGAAATATGCGAAAGTATGAGCCTTATGAGAGCAAATCCCAGACCTAACCTACACCTAACATGCGTTATCTTCTAAAATATTGATCGAAACCAGGTTTAATTGACTGTTTCAGTGTTGTACCACATTTCTATGTGATCCAAACCAGAAGGAGCAAAGGATCTGGCTAACAAGTAAGAGAAATATGCGAACGTATGAGCCTGATGAGGGCAAATCCTAGACCCAACTCTGACCTAACATTAGTTATCCTCTAAAATATTGATCAAAACCATGTTTAATCGACTGTTTCAGTGAGGTACCACACTACTATGTGATCCAAACCAGAAAAAACTCAGGATCTGATCAGGAAGTATGTGAAGAATGCGGAAGTATGAGACTGATGAGGGCAAATCCCAGACCTAATCCAGACCGAACACAGACCTAACATGCGTTATCCTCTAAAATATTGATCGTGACCAGGGTTAATGGACTGTTTCAGAGTGATACCACATTACCACGTGATCCAAACCTGAAAGTGCCCGAGATCTGGCCAACAAGTATGCGAAAAATGTGAAAGTATGACCCTGATGAGGGCAAATCCCAGGCTTAACCTAGACCTAACATGCGATATCCTCTAAAATATCGATCGAAACCAGGTTCAATGGACTGTTTCAGTGTGGAACCACATTAGTGTGTGATCCCAACCAGAACAAGCCCAGAATCTGGCCATCAAGTATGAGAAATAAGCGAAGGTATGAGCCTGATGCGAGCAAATCCCCCACCTAACGTAGACCTAGCATGCGTTATCCTCAAAAATATTGATCGAAACCAGGTTTAATTGACTGTTTCAGTGTTGTACCACATTTCTATGTGATCCAAACCAGAAGGAGCAAAGGATCTGGCTAACAAGTAAGAGAAATATGCGAACGTATGAGCCTGATGAGGGCAAATCCTAGACCCAACTCTGACCTAACATTAGTTATCCTCTAAAATATTGATCAAAACCATGTTTAATCGACTGTTTCAGTGAGGTACCACACTACTATGTGATCCAAACCAGAAAAAACTCAGGATCTGATCAGGAAGTATGTGAAGAATGCGGAAGTATGAGACTGATGAGGGCAAATCCCAGACCTAATCCAGACCTAATCCAGACCTAACATGCGTTATCCTCTAAAATACTGATCGTGACCAGGTTTAGTCGACTGTTTCAGTCTGGTACCACATTACTACGTGATCCAAACCAGAAAAAGCCCAGGATCAGGCCAACAAGTATGAGAAGTTTGCGAAAGTATGACCCTGATGAGGTCAAATCCCAGACCTAATCCAGACCTAACATGCGTTATCCTCTAAAATACTGATCGAGACCAGGTTTAGTCGAATGTTTCAGTGTGGTACCACATTACTACGTGATCCAAAGCAGTAAAATCCCAGGATCAGTTCAACAAGTATGTGAAGAATGCGAAATTATGAGTCTGATGTGGGCAAATTCAAGGCCTCACCTAGACCTAACATGCGTTATCCTCAAAAATATTGATCGAAACCAGGATTAATTGACTGTTTCAGTGTGGTACCACATTTCTATGTGATCCAAACCAGAAAGAGCAAAGGATCTGGCTAACAACTAAGAGAAATATGCGAAAGTATGAGCCTGATGGGGGCAAATCCTAGACCCAACTCTGACCTAACATGAGTTATCCTCTAAAATATTGATCAAAACCATGTTTAATTGACTGTTTCAGTGTGGCACCACACTACTATGTGATCTAAACCAGAAAAAACCCAGGATCTGTTCAAGAGGTATGTGAAGAATGCGGAAGTATGAGACTGATGGGGGCAAATCCCAGACCTAATCCAGACCTAATCCAGACCTAACATGCGTTATCCTCTAAAATACTGATCGAGACCAGCTTTAGTCGACTGTTTCAGTGTGGTACCACATTACTACGTGATCCAAACCAGCAAAAGCCCAGAATCTGGCCATCAAGTATGAGAAATATGCGAAAGTATGAGCCTGATGAGAGCAAATCCCAGACCTAACCTACACCTGACATGCGTTATCTTCTAAAATATTGATCGAAACCAGGTTTAATTGACTGTTTCAGTGTGGTACCACATTTTTATGTGATCCAAACCAGCAAGAGCAAAGGATCTGGCTAACAAGTAAGAGAAATATGCGAAAGTATGAGCCTGATGAGGGCAAATCCTAGACCCAACTCTGACCTAACATGCGATATCCTCTAAAATATTGATCAAAACCATGTTTAATCGACTGTTTCAGTGAGGTACCACACTACCATGTGATCCAAACCAGAAAAAACCCAGGATCTGATCAAGGAGTATGTGAAGAATGCGGAAGTATGAGACTGATGAGGGCAAATCCCAGACCTAATCCAGACCTAATCCAGACCTAACATGCGTTATCCTCTAAAATACTGCTCGTGACCAGGTTTAGTCGACTGTTTCAGTCTGGTACCACATTACTACGTGATCCAAACCAGAAAAAGCCCAGGATCAGGCCAACAAGTATGAGAAGTATGCGAAAGTATGACCCTGATGAGGACAAATCCAAGACCTAATCCAGACCTAACATGCGTTATCCTCTAAAATACTGATCGAGACCAGGTTTAGTCGACTGTTTCAGTGTGGTACCACATTATTACGTGATCCAAACCAGAAAAAGCGCAGAATCTGGCCATCAAGTATGAGAAATATGCGAAAGTATGAGCCTGATGAGAGCAAATCCCAGACCTAACCTAGACCTAACATGCGTTATCCTCTAAAATATTGATCGTGACTACGTTTAGTCGACTGTTTCTGGGTGGTACCACATTACTATGTGATCCAAACCAGAACAAACCCAGGATCTGTTCAAGAAGTTAGTGAAGAATGCGAAAGTATGAGACTGAAGAGGGCAAATCCCAGACCTAATCCAGACCTAATCCAGACCTAACATGAGTTATCCTCTAAAATATTGATCGAAACCAGGTTCAATTGACTGTTTCAGTGTGGTACCACATTTCTATGTGATCCAAACCAGAAAGAGCAAAGGATCTGGCTAACACGTAGGAGAAATATGCGAAAGTATGAGCCTGATGAGGGCAAATCCTAGACCCAACTCTGACCTAACATGAGTTATCCTCTAAAATATTGATCGAGACCAGGGTTAATGGACTGTTTCAGTGTGATACCACATTACCACGTGATCCAAACCTGAAAATGCCCGAGATCTGGCCAACAAGTATGCGAAAAATGTGAAAGTATGACCCTCATGAGGGCAAATCCCAGGCTTAACCTAGAGCTAACATGCGATATCCTCTAAAATATCGATCGAAACCAGTTTTAATGGACTGTTTCAGTGTGGAACCACATTACTGTGCGATCCCAACCAGAAAAAGCCCAGAATCTGGCCATCAAGTATGAGAAATAAGCGAAGGTATGAGCCTGATGCGAGCAAATCCCAAACCTAACGTAGACCTAGCATGCGTTATCCCCAAAAATATTGATCGGAACCAGGTTTAATCGTCTCTTTCAGTGTGGTACCACATTACTACGTGATCCAAAGCAGAAAAATCCCAGGATCTGTTCAACAAGTATGTGAAGAATGCGATAGAATGAGCCTGGTGAGGGCAAATCCCAGACCTAACCCAGACCTAACCCAGACCTAACATGCGTTATCCTCTGAAATATTGATCGAACCAGGTTTAGTTGACTGTTTCAGTGTGGTACCACACTACTATGTGATCCAAAGCAGAAAAAACCCAGGATCTGTTGAAGAAGTATGTGAAGAATGCGAAAGTATGAGACTGATGAGGGCAAATCCCAGATCTAATCCAGACCTAATCCAGACCTAACATGCGTTATCCTCGAAAATACTGATCGAGACCAGCTTTAGTCGACTGTTTCACTGTGGTACCACACTACTACGCGATCAAAACCAGAAAAAAACCCAGAATCTGGCCATCGAGTATGAGAAATATGCGAAAGTATGAGCCTGATGAGAGCAAATCCCAGACCCAACTCTGACCTAACATGAGTCATCCTCTAAAATATTGATCAAAACCATGTTTAATCGACTGTTTCAGTGTGGTACTACACTACTATGTGATCCAAACCACAAAAAACACAGGATCTGTTCACGCAGTATGTGAAGAATGCGGAAGTATGAGACTGATGTGGGCAAATCCCAGACCTAATCCAGACCGAACACAGACCTAACATGCGTTATCCTCTAAAATATTGATCGAGACCGGGGTTTATGGACTGATTCAGTGCGATACCACATTACCACGTGATCCAAACCTGAAAATGCCCGAGATCTGGCCAACAAGTATGCGAAAAATGTGAAAGTATGACCCTGATGAGGGCAAATCCCAGGCTTAACCTAGACCTAACATGCGATATCCTCTAAAATATCGATCGAAACCAGGTTTAATGGACTGTTTCAGTGTGGAACCACATTACTGTGTGATCCCAACCAGACCAAGACCAGGATCTGTTCAACAAGTATGTGAAGAATGCGAAATTATGAGTCTGATGTGGGCAAATTCAAGGCCTCACCTAGACCTAACATGCGTTATCCTCAAAAATATTGATCGAAACCAGGATTAATTGACTGTTTCAGTGAGGTACCACACTACTATGTGATCCAAACCAGAAAAAACCCAGGAACTGTTCTAGAAGTATCTGAAGAATGCGGAAGTATGAGACTGATGAGGGCAAATCCCAGACCTAATCCAGACCTAACATGCGTTATCCTCAAAAATATTGATCGAAACCAGGATTAATTGACTGTTACAGTGAGGTACCACACTACTATGTGATCCAAACCAGAAAAAACCCAGGATCTGTTCAAGAAGTATCTGAAGATTGCGAAAGTATGAGACTGAAGAGGGCAAATCCCAGACCTAATCCAGACCTAACATGCGTTATCCTCTAAAATATTGATCGAAACCAGGTTTAATTGTCTGTTTCAGTGTGGTACCACATTTCTATGTGATCCAAACCAGAAAGAGCAAAGGATCTGGCTAACAAGTAAGAGAAATATGCTAAAGTATGAGCCTGATGAGGGCAAATCCTAGACCCAACTCTGACCTAACATGAGTCATCCTCTAAAATATTGATCAAAACCATGTTTAATCGACTGTTTCAGTGTGGTACTACACTACTATGTGATCCAAACCACAAAAATCACAGGATCTGTTCAAGAAGTATGTGAAGAATGCGGAAGTATGAGACTGATGTGGGCAAATCCCAGACCTAATCCAGACCGAACACAGACCTAACATGCGTTATCCTCTAAAATATTGATCGAGACCAGGGTTAATGGACTGTTTCAGAGTGATACCACATTACCACGTGATCCAAACCTGAAAATGCCCGAGATCTGGCCAACAAGTATGCGAAAAATGTGAAAGTATGACCCTGATGAGGGCAAATCCCAGGCTTAACCTAGACCTAACATGCGATATCCTCTAAAATATCGATCGAAACCAGGTTCAATGGACTGTTTCAGTGTGGAACCACATTAGTGTGTGATCCCAACCAGAACAAGCCCAGAATCTGGCCATCAAGTATGAGAAATAAGCGAAGGTATGAGCCTGATGCGAGCAAATCCCACACCTAACGTAGACCTAGCATGCGTTATCCTCAAAAATATTGATCGGAACCAGGTTTAATCGTCTTTTTCAGTGTGGTACCACATTACTACGTGATCCAAAGCAGAAAAATCCCAGGATCTGTTCAACATGTATGTGAAGAATGCGAAATTATGAGTCTGATGTGGGCAAATTCAAGGCCTCACCTAGACCTAACATGCGTTATCCTCAAAAATATTGATCGAAACCAGGATTAATTGACTGTTTCAGTGTGGTACCACATTTCTATGTGATCCAAACCAGAAAGAGCAAAGGATCTGGCTAACAACTAAGAGAAATATGCGAAAGTATGAGCCTGATGAGGGCAAATCCTAGACCCAACTCTGTCCTAACATGAGTTATCCTCTAAAATATTGATCAAAACCATGTTTAATCGACTGTTTCAGTGTGGTACCACACTACTATGTGATCTAAACCAGAAAAAACCCAGAATCTGTTCAAGAGGTATGTGAAGAATGCGGAAGTATGAGACTGATGGGGGCAAATCCCAGACCTAATCCAGACCTAATCCAGACCTAACATGCGTTATCCTCTAAAATACTGATCGAGACCAGCTTTAGTCGACTGTTTCAGTGTGGTACCACATTATTACGTGATCCAAACCAGCAAAAGCCCAGAATCTGGCCATCAAGTATGAGAAATATGCGAAAGTATGAGCCTGATGAGAGCAAATCCCAGACCTAACCTACACCTAACATGCGTTATCTTCTAAAATATTGATCGAAACCAGGTTTAATTGACTGTTTCAGTGTGGTACCACATTTCTATGTGATCCAAACCAGAAGGAGCAAAGGATCTGGCTAACAAGTAAGAGAAATATGCGAAAGTATGAGCCTGATGAGGGCAAATCCTAGTCCCAACTCTGACCTAACATGCGATATCCTCTAAAATATTGATCGCGGTCAGGTTTAATCAAAAGTTTCAGTGTGGTACCATATAACTACGTGATCCAAACCAGAAAAAACCCTGGATCTGTTCAACATGTATGTGAAAAATGCGAAAGTATGACCCTCATGAGGGCAAATCCCAGACCTATTCCAGACCTCACTTGCGTTATCCACTAAAATATTGATCGAGACCAGGTTTCATCGACTGCTTCAGTGAGGTACCACACTACTATGTGATCCAAACCAGAAAAAACCCAGGATCTGATCAAGAAGTATGTGAAGAATGCGGAAGTATGAGACTGATGAGGGCAAATCCGAGACCCAACTCTAACCTAACAAGAGTTATCCTCTAAAATATTGATCAAAACCATGTTTAATCGACTGTTTCAGTGAGGTACCACACTACTATGTGATCCAAACCAGAAAAAACTCAGGATCTGATCAGGAAGTATGTGAAGAATGCGGAAGTATGAGACTGATGAGGGCAAATCCCAGACCTAATCCAGACCTAATCCAGACCTAACATGCGTTATCCTCTAAAATACTGATCGTGACCAGGTTTAGTCGACTGTTTCAGTCTGGTACCACATTACTACGTGATCCAAACCAGGAAAAGCCCAGAATCTGGCCATCAAGTATGAGAAATATGCGAAAGTATGAGCCTGATGAGAGCAAATCCCAGACCTAACCTAGACCTAACATGCGTTATCCTCTAAAATATTGATCGTGACTACGTTTAGTCGACTGTTTCTGGGTGGTACCACATTACTATGTGGTCCAAACCAGAACAAACCCAGGATCTGTTCAAGAAGTTTGTGAAGAATGCGAAAGTATGAGACTGAAGAGGGCAAATCCCAGACCTAATCCAGACCTAACATGAGTTATCCTCCAAAATATTGATCAAAACCATGTTTAATCGACTGTTTCAGTGTGGTACTACACTACTATGTGATCTAAACCACAAAAATCACAGGATCTGTTCAAGAAGTATGTGAAGAATGCGGAAGTATGAGACTGATGTGGGCAAATCCCAGACCTAATCCAGACCGAACACAGACCTAACATGCGTTATCCTCTAAAATATTGATCGAGACCAGGGTTAATGGACTGTTTCAGAGTGATACCACATTACCACGTGATCCAAACCTGAAAATGCCCGAGATCTGGCCAACAAGTATGCGAAAAATGTGAAAGTATGACCCTGATGAGGGCAAATCCCAGGCTTAACCTAGACCTAACATGCGATATCCTCTAAAATATCGATCGAAACCAGGTTCAATGGACTGTTTCAGTGTGGAACCACATTAGTGTGTGATCCCAACCAGAACAAGCCCAGAATCTGGCCATCAAGTATGAGAAATAAGCGAAGGTATGAGCCTGATGCGAGCAAATCCCACACCTAACGTAGACCTAGCATGCGTTATCCTCAAAAATATTGATCGGAACCAGGTTTAATCGTCTTTTTCAGTGTGGTACCACATTACTACGTGATCCAAAGCAGAAAAATCCCAGGATCTGTTCAACATGTATGTGAAGAATGCGAAATTATGAGTCTGATGTGGGCAAATTCAAGGCCTCACCTAGACCTAACATGCGTTATCCTCAAAAATATTGATCGAAACCAGGATTAATTGACTGTTTCAGTGTGGTACCACATTTCTATGTGATCCAAACCAGAAAGAGCAAAGGATCTGGCTAACAACTAAGAGAAATATGCGAAAGTATGAGCCTGATGAGGGCAAATCCTAGACCCAACTCTGACCTAACATGAGTTATCCTCTAAAATATTGATCAAAACCATGTTTAATCGACTGTTTCAGTGTGGTACCACACTACTATGTGATCTAAACCAGAAAAAACCCAGAATCTGTTCAAGAGGTATGTGAAGAATGCGGAAGTATGAGACTGATGGGGGCAAATCCCAGACCTAATCCAGACCTAATCCAGACCTAACATGCGTTATCCTCTAAAATACTGATCGAGACCAGCTTTAGTCGACTGTTTCAGTGTGGTACCACATTATTACGTGATCCAAACCAGCAAAAGCCCAGAATCTGGCCATCAAGTATGAGAAATATGCGAAAGTATGAGCCTGATGAGAGCAAATCCCAGACCTAACCTACACCTAACATGCGTTATCTTCTAAAATATTGATCGAAACCAGGTTTAATTGACTGTTTCAGTGTGGTACCACATTTCTATGTGATCCAAACCAGAAGGAGCAAAGGATCTGGCTAACAAGTAAGAGAAATATGCGAAAGTATGAGCCTGATGAGGGCAAATCCTAGTCCCAACTCTGACCTAACATGCGATATCCTCTAAAATATTGATCGCGGTCAGGTTTAATCAAAAGTTTCAGTGTGGTACCATATAACTACGTGATCCAAACCAGAAAAAACCCTGGATCTGTTCAACATGTATGTGAAAAATGCGAAAGTATGACCCTCATGAGGGCAAATCCCAGACCTATTCCAGACCTCACTTGCGTTATCCACTAAAATATTGATCGAGACCAGGTTTCATCGACTGCTTCAGTGAGGTACCACACTACTATGTGATCCAAACCAGAAAAAACCCAGGATCTGATCAAGAAGTATGTGAAGAATGCGGAAGTATGAGACTGATGAGGGCAAATCCGAGACCCAACTGTGACCTAACAAGAGTTATCCTCTAAAATATTGATCAAAACCATGTTTAATCGACTGTTTCAGTGAGGTACCACACTACTATGTGATCCAAACCAGAAAAAACTCAGGATCTGATCAGGAAGTATGTGAAGAATGCGGAAGTATGAGACTGATGAGGGCAAATCCCAGACCTAATCCAGACCTAATCCAGACCTAACATGCGTTATCCTCTAAAATACTGATCGTGACCAGGTTTAGTCGACTGTTTCAGTCTGGTACCACATTACTACGTGATCCAAACCAGGAAAAGCCCAGAATCTGGCCATCAAGTATGAGAAATATGCGAAAGTATGAGCCTGATGAGAGCAAATCCCAGACCTAACCTAGACCTAACATGCGTTATCCTCTAAAATATTGATCGTGACTACGTTTAGTCGACTGTTTCTGGGTGGTACCACATTACTATGTGGTCCAAACCAGAACAAACCCAGGATCTGTTCAAGAAGTTTGTGAAGAATGCGAAAGTATGAGACTGAAGAGGGCAAATCCCAGACCTAATCCAGACCTAACATGAGTTATCCTCCAAAATATTGATCAAAACCATGTTTAATCGACTGTTTCAGTGTGGTACTACACTACTATGTGATCTAAACCACAAAAATCACAGGATCTGTTCAAGAAGTATGTGAAGAATGCGGAAGTATGAGACTGATGTGGGCAAATCCCAGACCTAATCCAGACCGAACACAGACCTAACATGCGTTATCCTCTAAAATATTGATCGAGACCAGGGTTAATGGACTGTTTGAGAGTGATACCACATTACCACGTGATCCAAACCTGAAAATGCCCGAGATCTGGCCAACAAGTATGCGAAAAATGTGAATGTATGACCCTGATGAGGGCAAATCCCAGGCTTAACCTAGAGCTAACATGCGATATCCTCTAAAATATCGATCGAAACCAGGTTTAATGGACTGTTTCAGTGTGGAACCACATTACTGTGTGATCCCAACCAGAAAAAGCCCAGAATCTGGCCATCAAGTATGAGAAATAAGCGAAGGTATGAGTCTGATGCGAGCAAATCCCACACCTAACGTAGACCTAGCACGCGTTATCCTCAAAAATATTGATCGGAACCAGGTTCAATCGTCTCTTTCAGTGTGGTACCACATTACTACGTGATCCAAAGCAGAAAAATCCCTGGATCTGTTCAACAAGTATGTGAAGAATGCGAAAGTATGAGACTGAAGAGGGCAAATCCCAGACCTAATCCAGACCTAATCCAGACCTAGCATGCGTTATCATCTAAAATATTGATCGAAACCAGGTTTAATTGACTGTTTCAGTGTGGTACCACATTTCTATGTGATCCAAACCAGAAAGAGCAAAGGATCTGGCTAACAGGTAAGAGAAATATGCGAAAGTATGAGCCTGATGAGGGCAAATCCTAGACCCAACTCTGACCTAACATTAGTTATCCTCTAAAATATTGATCGAAACCTGGTTTAATCGACTGTTTCTGGGTGGTACCACACTACTATGTGATCCAAAGCAGAAAAAACCCAGGATCTGTTCAAGAAGTATGTGAAGAATGCGGAAGTATGAGCCTGATGAGAGCAAATCCCAGACCTAATCCAGCCCTAATCCAGACCTAACATGAGTTATCCTCTAAAATATTGATCGAAACCAGGTTTAATTGACTGTTTCAGTGTGGTACCACATTTCTATGTGATCCAAACCAGAAAGAGCAAAGGATCTGGCTAACACGTAGGAGAAATATGCGAAAGTATGAGCCTGATGAGGGCAAATCCTAGACCCAACTCTGGCCTAGCATGAGTTATCCTCTAAAATATTGATCGAGACCAGGGTTAATGGACTGGTTCAGTGTGATACCACATTACCACGTGATCCAAACCTGAAAATGCCCGAGATCTGGCCAACAAGTATACGAAAAATGTGAAAGTATGACCCGCATGAGGGCAAATCCCAGGCTTAACCTAGAGCTAACATGCGATAGCCTCTAAAATATCGATCGAAACCAATTTTAATGGACTGTTTCAGTGTGGAACCACATTACTGTGCGATCCCAACCAGAAAAAGCCCAGAATCTGGCCATCAAGTATGAGAAATATGCGAAAGTATGAGACTGATGAGGGCAAATCCCAGACCTAATCCAGACCTAACATGCGTTATCCTCTAAAATACTGATCGAAACCAGGCTTAATTGACTGTTTCAGTGTGGTACCACATTTCTATGTGATCCAACCAGAAAGAGCAAAGGATCTAGCTAACAAGTAAGAGAAATATGCGAAAGTATGAGCCTGATGAGGGCAAATCCTAGACCCAACTCTGACCTAACATGAGTTATCCTCTAAAATATTGATCGAGACCAGGGTTAATGGACTTTTTCAGTGTGATACCACATTACTACGCAATCAAAACCAGAAAAAACCCTGAATCTGGCCATCAATTATGAGAAATATGCGAAAGTATGAGCCTGATGAGAGCAAATCCCAGACCTAACCTAGACCTAACATGCGTTATCCTCTAAAACATTGATCGAAACCATGTTTAATCGACTGTTTCAGTGTGGTACCACACTACTATGTGATCCAAACTAGAAAAAACCCAGGATCTGTTCAAGAAGTATCTGAAGCATGCGGAAGTATGAGACTGATGAGGGCAAATCCCAGACCTAATCCAGACCTAATCCAGACCTAACATGCGCTATCCTCGAAAATACTGATCGAGACCAGCTTTAGTCGACTGTTTCAGTGTGGTACCACACTACTACGCGATCAAAACCAGAAAAAACCCAGAATCTGGCCATCGAGTATGCCAAATATGCGAAAGTATGAGCTTGATGAGAGCAAATCCCAGACCTAACCTAGACCTAACATGCGTTATCCTCTAAAATATAGATCGTGACCAGGTTTAGTCGACTGTTTCTGGGTGGTTCCACATTACTATGTGATCCAAACCAGAACAAACCCAGGATCTGTTCAAGAAGTTTGTGAAAATTGCGAAAGTATGAGACTGAAGAGGGCAAATCCCAGACCTAATCCAGAACTAATCCAGACCCAACATGCGTTATCCTCTAAAATATTGATCGAAACCAGGTTTAATTGTCTGTTTCAGTGTGGTACCACATTTCTATGTGATCCAAACCAGAAAGAGCAAAGGATCTGGCTAACAAGTAAGAGAAATATGCGAAAGTATGAGCCTGATGAGGGCAAATCCTAGACCCAACTATGACCTAACATTAGTCATCCTCTAAAATATTGAACAAAACCATGTTTAATCGACTGTTTCAGTGCGGTACTACACTACTATGTGATCCAAACTACAAAAAACACAGGATCTGTTCAAGAAGTATGTGAAGAATGCGGAAGTATGAGACTGATGAGGGCAAATCCCAGACCTATTCCAGACCTCACTTGCGTTATCCTCTAAAATATTGATCGAGACCAGGTTTCATCGACTGTTTCAGTGAGGTACCACACTACTATGTGATCCAAACCAGAAAAAACCCAGGATCTGATCAAGAAGTATGTGAAGAATATGGAAGTATGAGACTGATGAGGGCAAATCCTAGACCCAACTCTGACCTAACAAGAGTTATCCTCTAAAATATTGATCAAAACCATGTTTAATCGACTGTTTCAGTGAGGTACCACACTACTATGTGATCCAAACCAGAAAAAACCCAGGATCTGATCAAGAAGTATGTGAAGAATGCGGAAGTATGAGACAGATGAGGGCAAATCCCAGACCTAATCCAGACCTAATCCAGACCTAACATGCGTTATCCTCTAAAATACTGATCGTGACCAGGTTTAGTCGACTGTTTCAGTCTGGTACCACATTACTACGTGATCCAAACCAGAAAAAGCCCAGGATCAGGCCAACAAGTATGAGAAGTATGCGAAAGTATGACCCTGATGAGGTCAAATCCCAGACCTAATCCAGACCTAACATGCGTTATCCTCTAAAGTACTGATCGAGACCAGGTTTAGTCGACTGTTTCAGTGTGGTACCACATTATTACGTGATCCAAACCAGAAAAAGCCCAGAACCTGGCCATCAAGTATGAGAAATATGCGAAAGTATGAGCCTGATGAGAGCAAATCCCAGACCTAACCTAGACCTAACATGCGTTATCCTCTAAAATATTGATCGTGACTACGTTTAGTCGACTGTTTCTGGGTGGTACCACATTACTATGTGATCCAAACCAGAACAAACCCAGGATCTGTTCAAGAAGTTAGTGAAGAATGCGAAAGTATGAGACTGAAGAGGGCAAATCCCAGACCTAATCCAGACCTAATCCACACCTAACATGCGTTATCCTCTAAAATATTGATCGAAGCCAGGTTTAATTGACTGTTTCAGTGTGGTACCACATTTCTATGTGATGCAAACCAGAAAGAGCAGAGGATCTGGCTAACAAGTAAGAGAAATATGCGAAAGTATGGGCCTGATGAGGGCAAATCCTAGACCCAACTATGACCTAACATTAGTCATCCTCTAAAATATTGAACAAAACCATGTTTAATCGACTGTTTCAGTGCGGTACTACACTACTATGTGATCCAAACTACAAAAAACACAGGATCTGTTCAAGAAGTATGTGAAGAATGCGGAAGTATGAGACTGATGAGGGCAAATCCCAAACCTATTCCAGACCTCACTTGCGTTATCCTCTAAAATATTGATCGAGACCAGGTTTCATCGACTGTTTCAGTGAGGTACCACACTACTATGTGATCCAAACCAGAAAAAACCCAGGATCTGATCAAGAAGTATGTGAAGAATATGGAAGTATGAGCCTGATGAGGGCAAATCCTAGACCCAACTCTGACCTAACATGAGTTATCCTCTAAAATATTGATCGAGACCAGGGTTAATGGACTGGTTCAGTGTGATACCACATTACCACGTGATCCAAACCTGAAAATGCCCGAGATCTGGCCAACAAGTATGCGAAAAATGTGAAAGTATGACCCTGATGAGGGCAAATCCCAGGCTTAACCTAGAGCTAACATGCGATATCCTCTAAAATATCGATCGAAACCAGGTTTAATGGACTGTTTCAGTGTGGAACCACATTACTGTGTGATCCCAACCAGAAAAAGCCCAGAATCAGGCCATCAAGTATGAGAAATAAGCGAAGGTATGAGCCTGATGCGAGCAAATCCCACACCTAACGTAGACCTAGCACGCGTTATCCTCAAAAATATTGATCGGAACCAGGTTTAATCGTCCCTTTCAGTGTGGTACCACATTACTACGTGATCCAAAGCAGAAAAATCCCAGGATCTGTTCAACAAGTATGTGAAGAATGCGAAAGTATGAGACTGAAGAGGGCAAATCCCAGACCTAATCGAGACCTAATCCACACCTAACATGCGTTATCCTCTAAAATATTGATCGAAGCCAGGTTTAATTGACTGTTTCAGTGTGGTACCACATTTCTATGTGATGCAAACCAGAAAGAGCAAAGGATCTGGCTAACAAGTAAGAGAAATATGCGAAAGTATGGGCCTGATGAGGGCAAATACTAGACCCAACTCTGACCTAACATGAGTTATCCTCTAAAATATTGATCAATACCATGTTTTATCGACTGTTTCAGTGAGGTACCACACTACTATGTGATCCAAACCAGAAAAAACCCAGGATCTGATCAAGAAGTATGTGAAGAATGCGGAAGTATGAGACTGGTGAGGGCAACTCCCAGACCTAATCCAGACCTAACATGCGTTATCCTCTAACAGACTGATCGAGACCAGCTTTAGTCGACTGTTTCAGTGTGGTACCACACTACTACGCGATCAAAACCAGAAAAAACCCAGAATCTGGCCATCGAGTATGACAAATATGCGAAGGTATGAGCTTGATGAGAGCAAATCCCAGACCTAACCTAGACCTAACATGCGTTATCCTCTAAAATATAGATCGTGACCAGGTTTAGTCGACTGTTTCTGGGTGGTTCCACATTACTATGTGATCCAAACCAGAACAAACCCAGGACCTGTTCAACAAGTATGTGAAGAATGCGATAGAATGAGCCTGGTGAGGGCAAATCCCATGCCTAACCTAGCCCTAACATGCGTTATCATCTAAAATATTGATCGAAACCAGGATTAATTGACTGTTTCAGTGTGGTACCACATTTCTATGTGATCCAAACCAGAAAGAGCAAAGGATCTGGCTAACAACTAAGAGAAATATGCGAAAGTATGAGCCTGATGAGGGCAAATCCTAGACCCAACTCTGACCTAACATGAGTTATCCTCTAAAATATTGATCAAAACCATGTTTAATTGACTGTTTCAGTGTGGCACCACACTACTATGTGATCTAAGCCAGAAAAGACCCAGGATCTGTTCAAGAGGTATGTGAAGAATGCGGAAGTATGAGACTGATGGGGACAAATCCCAGACCTAATCCAGACCTAATCCAGACCTAACATGCGTTATCCTCTAAAATACTGATCGAGACCAGCTTTAGTCGACTGTTTCAGTGTGGTACCACATTACTACGTGATCCAAACCAGCAAAAGCCCAGAATCTGGCCATCAAGTATGAGAAATATGCGAAAGTATGAGCCTGATGAGAGCAAATCCCAGACCTAACCTACACCTAACATGCGTTATCATCTAAAATATTGATCGAAACCAGGTTTAATTGACTGTTTCAGTGTGGTACCACATTTCTATGTGATCCAAACCAGAAAGAGCAAAGGATCTGGCTAACAACTAAGAGAAATATGCGAAAGTATGAGCCTGATGAGGGCAAATCCTAGACCCAACTCTGACCTAACATGCGATATCCTCTAAGATATTGATCGCGGTCAGGTTTAATCAAAAGTTTCAGTGTGGTACCATATAACTACGTGATCCAAACCAGAAAAAACCCTGGATCTGTTCAACATGTATGTGAAAAATGCGAAAGTATGAGCCTCATGAGGGCAAATCCCAGACCTATTCCAGACCTCACTTGCGTTATCCTCTAAAATATTGATCGAGACCAGGTTTCATCGACTGTTTCAGTGAGGTACCACACTAGTATGTGATCCAAACCAGAAAAAACCCAGGATCTGATCAAGAAGTATGTGAAGAATATGGAAGTATGAGACTGATGAGGGCAAATCCTAGACCCAACTCTGACCTAACAAGAGTTATCCTATAAAATATTGATCAAAACCATGTTTAATCGACTGTTTCAGTGAGGTACCACACTACTATGTGATCCAAACCAGAAAAAACCCAGGATCTGATCAAGAAGTATGTGAAGAATGCGGAAGTATGAGACAGATGAGGGCAAATCCCAGACCTAATCCAGACCTAATCCAGACCTAACATGCGTTATCCTCTAAAATACTGATCGTGACCAGGTTTAGTCGACTGTTTCAGTCTGGTACCACATTACTACGTGATCCAAACCAGAAAAAGCCCAGGATCAGGCCAACAAGTATGAGAAGTATGCGAAAGTATGACCCTGATGAGGTCAAATCCCAGACCTAATCCAGACCTAACATGCGTTATCCTCTAAAATACTGATCGAGACCAGGTTTAGTCGACTGTTTCAGTGTGGTACCACATTATTACGTGATCCAAACCAGAAAAAGCCCAGAACCTGGCCATCAAGTATGAGAAATATGCGAAAGTATGAGCCTGATGAGAGCAAATCCCAGACCTAACCTAGACCTAACATGCGTTATCCTCTAAAATATTGATCGTGACTACGTTTAGTCGACTGTTTCTGGGTGGTACCACATTACTATGTGATCCAAACCAGAACAAACCCAGGATCTGTTCAAGAAGTTAGTGAAGAATGCGAAAGTATGAGACTGAAGAGGGCAAATCCCAGACCTAATCCAGACCTAATCCAGACCTAACATGAGTTATCCTCTAAAATATTGATCGAAACCAGGTTTAATTGACTGTTTCAGTGTGGTACCACATTTCTATGTGATCCAAACCAGAAAGAGCAAAGGATCTGGCTAACACGTAAGAGAAATATGCGAAAGTATGAGCCTGATGAGGGCAAATCCTAGACCCAACTCTGACCTAACATGAGTTATCCTCTAAAATATTGATCGAGACCAGGGTTAATGGACTGGTTCAGTGTGATACCACATTACCACGTGATCCAAACCTGAAAATGCCCGAGATCTGGCCAACAAGTATGCGAAAAATGTGAAAGTATGACCCTGATGAGGGCAAATCCCAGGCTTAACCTAGAGCTAAGATGCGATATCCTCTAAAATATCGATCGAAACCAGGTTTAATGGACTGTTTCAGTGTGGAACCACATTACTGTGTGATCCCAACCAGAAAAAGCCCAGAATCAGGCCATCAAGTATGAGAAATAAGCGAAGGTATGAGCCTGATGCGAGCAAATCCCACACCTAACGTAGACCTAGCACGCGTTATCCTCAAAAATATTGATCGGAACCAGGTTTAATCGTCCCTTTCAGTGTGGTACCACATTACTACGTGATCCAAAGCAGAAAAATCCCAGGATCTGTTCAACAAGTATGTGAAGAATGCGAAAGTATGAGACTGAAGAGGGCAAATCCCAGACCTAATCGAGACCTAATCCACACCTAACATGCGTTATCCTCTAAAATATTGATCGAAGCCAGGTTTAATTGACTGTTTCAGTGTGGTACCACATTTCTATGTGATGCAAACCAGAAAGAGCAAAGGATCTGGCTAACAAGTAAGAGAAATATGCGAAAGTATGGGCCTGATGAGGGCAAATACTAGACCCAACTCTGACCTAACATGAGTTATCCTCTAAAATATTGATCGAGACCAGGGTTATTGGACTGGTTCAGTGTGATACCACATTACCACGTGATCCAAACCTGAAAATGCCCGAGATCTGGCCAACAAGTATGCGAAAAATGTGAAAGTATGACCCTCATGAGGGCAAATCCCAGGCTTAACCTAGAGCTAACATGCGATATCCTCTAAAATATCGATCGAAACCAGGTTTAATGGACTGTTTCAGTGTGGAACCACATTACTGTGCGATCCCAACCAGAAAAAGCTCAGAATCTGGCCATCAAGTATGAGAAATAAGCGAAGGTATGAGCCTGATGCGAGCAAATCCCACACCTAACGTAGACCTAGCATGCGTTATCCTCAAAAATATTGATCGGAACCAGGTTTAATCGTCTCTTTCAGTGTGGTACCACATTACTACGTGATCCAAAGCAGAAAAATCCCAGGATCTGTTCAACAAGTATGTGAAGAATGCGATAGAATGAGCCTGGTGAGGGCAAATCCCATGCCTAACCTAGCCCTAACATGCGTTATCATCTAAAATATTGATCGAAACCTGGTTTAATCGACTGTTTCTGGGTGGTACCACATTACTATGTGATCCAAACCAGAACAAACCCAGGTTCTGTTCAAGAAGTATGTGAAGAATGCGAAATTATGAGTCTGATGAGGGCAAATTCAAGGCCTAACCTAGACCTAACATGCGTTATCCTCTGAAATATTGATCGAACCAGGTTTAATTGACTGTTTCAGTGTGGTACCACACTACTATGTGATCCAAACCAGAAAAAACCCAGGATCTGTTCAAGAAGTATGTGAAGAATGCGGAAGTATGAGACTGATGAGGGCAAATCCCAGACCTAATCCAGACCTAAACCAGACCTAACATGCGTTATCCTCTAAAATACTGATCGGAACCAGGTTTAATCGTCTCTTTCAGTGTGGTACCACATTACTACGTGATCCAAAGCAGAAAAATCCCAGGATCTGTTCAACAAGTATGTGAAGAATGCGATAGAATGAGCCTGGTGAGGGCAAATCCCAGGCCTAACCTAGTCCTAACATGCGTTATCATCTAAAATATTGATCGAAACCTGGTTTAATCGACTGTTTCTGGGTGGTACCACATTACTATGTGATCCAAACCAGAACAAACCCAGGACCTGTTCAAGAAGTATGTGAAGAATGCGAAATTATGAGTCTGATGAGGGCAAATTCAAGGCCTAACCTAGACCTAACATGGGTTATCCTCTAAAATATTGATCGAAACCAGGTTTAATTTACTGTTTCAGTGTGGTACCACATTTCTACGTGATCCAAACCAGAAAAAACATGGGATCGGTTCAACAAGAATGTGCAGAATGCGAAATTATGAGTCAGATGAGGGCAAATTCAAGGCCTAACCTAGACCTTACATGCGTTATCCTCTTAAATATTGATCGAACCAGGTTTAATTGACTGTTTCAGTGTGGTACCACATTACTACGTGATCCACACCAGAAAAAGCCCAGAATCTGGCCATCAAGTATGAGAAATATGCGAAAGTATGAGCCTGATGAGAGCAAATCCCAGACCTAACATAGACCTAACATGCGCTATCCTCTAAAATATTGATCGTGACCAGGTTTAGTCGACTGTTTCAGTGTGGTACCACATTTCTACGTGATCCAAACCAGAAAAGACATGGGATCTGTTCAACACGTATGTGAAGAATGCGAAATTATGAGTCTGATGAGAGCAAATCCCAGACCTAACCTACACCTAACATGCGTTATCTTCTAAAATATTGATCGAAACCAGGTTTAAGTGACTGTTTCAGTGTGGTACCACATTTCTATGTGATCCAAACCAGAAAGAGCAAAGGATCTGGCTAACCAGTAAGAGAAATATGCGAAAGTATGAGCCTGATGAGGGCAAATCCTAGACCCAACTCTGACCAAACATGCGATATCCTCTAAGATATTGATCGCGGTCAGGTTTAATCAAAAGTTTCAGTGTGGTACCATATAACTACGTGATCCAAACCAGAAAAAACCCTGGATCTGTTCAACATGTATGTGAAAAATGCGAAAGTATGAGCCTCATGAGGGCAAATCCCAGACCTATTCCAGACCTCACTTGCGTTATCCTCTAAAATATTGATCGAGACCAGGTTTCATCGACAGTTTCAGTGAGGTACCACACTACTATGTGATCCAAACCAGAAAATACCCAGGATCTGATCAAGAAGTATGTGAAGAATGCGGAAGTATGAGACTGATGAGGGCAAATCCTAGACCCAACTCTGACCTAACAAGAGTTATCCTCTAAAATATTGATCAAAACCATGTTTAATCGACTGTTTCAGTGAGGTACCACACTACTATGTGATCCAAACCAGAAAAAACCCAGGATCTGATCAAGAAGTATGTGAAGAATGCGGAAGTATGAGACTGATGAGGGCAAATTCAAGGCCTCACCTAGACCTAACATGCGTTATCCTCTAAAATATTGATCGAAACCAGGTTTAATTGACTGTTTCAGTGTGGTACCACACTACTATGTGATCCAAACCAGAAGAAACCCAGGATCTGTTCAAGAAGTATGTGAAGAATGCGGAAGTATGAGACTGATGAGGGCAAATCCCAGACATAATCCAGACCTAATCCAGACCTAACATGCGTTATCCTCTAACATACTGATCGTGACCAGGTTTAGTCGACTGTCTCAGTCTGGTACCACATTACTACGTGATCCAAACCAGAAAAAGCCCAGGATCAGGCCAACAAGTATGAGAAGTATGCGAAAGTATGAGCCTGATGAGAGCAAATCCCAGACCTAACCTAGACCTAACATGCGTTATCCACTAAAATATTGATCGCGACCAGGTTTAGTCGACTGTTTCTGGGTGGTACCACGTTACTATGTGACCCAAACCAGAACAAACCCAGGATCTGTTCAAGAAGTTTGTGAAGACTGCGAAAGTATGAGACTGAAGAGGGCAAATCCCAGACCTAATCCAGACCTAATCCAGACCTAACATGCGTTATCCCCTAAAGTATTGATCGAAACCATGTTTAATCGACTGTTTCAGTGTGGTACCACACTACTACGCGATCAAAACCGGAAAAAACCCAGAATCTGGCCATCGAGTATGAGAAATATGCGAAAGTATGAGCCTGATGAGAGCAAATCCCAGACCTAACCTAGACCTAACATGCGTTATCCTCTAAAATATTGATCGTGACCAGGTTTAGTCGACTGTTTCTGGGTGGTACCACATTACTATGTGACCCAAACCAGAACAAACCCAGGATCTGTTAAAGAAGTTTGTGAAGATTGCGAAAGTATGAGACTGAAGAGGGCAAATCCCAGACCTAATCCAGACCTAATCCAGACCTAACATGCGTTATCCTCTAAAATATTGGTCGAAACCAGGTTTAATTGACTGTTTCAGTGTGGTATCACATTTCTACGTGATCCAAACCAGAAAAAACATGGGATCTGTTCAACAAGTATGTGAAGAATGCGAAATTATGAGTCTGATGAGGGCAAATTGAAGGCCTCACCTAGACCTAACATGCGTTATCCTCTAAAATATTGATCGAAACCAGGCTTAATTGACTGTTTCAGTGTGGTCCCATATTTCAATGTGATCCAAACCAGAAAGAGCAAAGGATCTGGCAAACAACTAAGAGAAATATGCGAAAGTATGAGCCTGATGAGGGCAAATCCTAGACCCAACTCTGACCTAACATGAGTTATCCTCTAAAATATTGATCAAAACCATGTTTAATCGACTGTTTCAGTGTGGTACCACACTACTATGTGATCCAAACCAGAAAAAACCCAGGATCTGTTCAAGAGGTATGTGAAGAATGTGGAAGTATGAGACTGATGGGGGCTAATCCCAGACCTAATCCAGACCTAATCCAGACCTAACATGCGTTATTCTCTAAAATACTGATCGAGACCAGCTTTAGTCGACTGTTTCAGTGTGGTACCACATTACTACGTGATCCAACCCAGAAAAAGCCCAGAATCTGGCCATCAAGTATGAGAAATATGCGAAAGTATGCGCCTGATGAGAGCAAATCCCAGACCTAACCTAGACCTAACATGCGTTATCCTCTAAAATATTGATCGAAACCAGGTTTAATTGACAGTTTCAGTGTGGTACCACATTTCTATGTGATCCAAACCAGAAAGAGCAATGGATCTGGCTAACAAGTAAGAGAAATATGCGAAAGTATGAGCCTGATGAGGGCAAATCCTAGACCCAACTCTGACCTAACATCAGTTATCCTCTAAAATATTGATCGTGACCAGGTCTAGTCGACTGTTTCAGTGTGGTACCACATTTCTACGTGATCCAAACCAGAAAAGACCTGGGATCTGTTCAACACGTATGTGAAGAATGCGAAATTATGAGTCTGATGAGGGCAAATTCAAGGCCTAACCTAGACCTAACATGCGTTACCCTCTAAAATATTGATCGAAACCATGTTTAATCGACTGCTTCAGTGTGGTACCACATTTCTACGTGATCCAAACCAGAAAAAACATGGGTTCTGTTCAAAAAGTATGTGAAGAATGCAAAATTATGAGTCTGATGAGGGCAAATTCAAGGCCTCACCTAGACCTAACATGCGTTATCCTCTAAAATATTGATCGAGACCAGGTTTAATTTGACTGTTTCAGTGTGGTACCACATAACTACCTGATCCAAATCAGTGAAAGCCCAGGATCTGGCCAACGAGAATGAGAAATATGCGAAAGTATGAGCCTGATGAGAGCAAATCCCAGACCGAACCTAGACCAAACATGAGTTATCCTTTGAAATGTTGACCCAGACTAAGTTTAATTGACTGTTTCAGTGTGGTACCACATTACCACGTGATCCAAACCAGAAAAAACCCAGGATCTGTTCAACAGGTATGTGAAGAATGCGAAAGTGTGAGCCTGATGAGGGCAAATCCAGGACCTAACATAGACCTAACATGCGGTATCCTCTAAAATATTGATCGAAACCAGGTTTAATGGTCTGTTTCATCGTGGTACCGCATTACTACGTGATCGGATCCAAAAAAGGCCCAGAATCTGGTCATCAAGTATGAGAAATATGCGAAAGTATGAGCCTGATGAGAGCAAATCCCAGACCTAACCTAGACCTAACATGCGTTATCCTCTAAAATATCGATCGAAACCAGGTTTAATCGGCTGTTTCAGTGTGGTACCACATTACGGCGTGATCAAAACCAAAAAAAGCCCAGAATCTGGCCATCCAGTATGAGAAACATGGGAAAGTATGAGCCTGATGGGGCAAATCCAAGGCCTAACCTAGACCTAACATGCGTTATGCTCCAAAATATTCATCGAAACCAGGTTTAATTGTCTGTTTCAGTGTGGTACCACATTTCTACGTGATCCAAACCAGAAAGAACCCCTCGATCAGGTCACCATGTATGTTAAAACTGCGGAAATATGACCCTGGGGAAGTCAAATCCCAGACCTAACACAGACCTAACATGCATTATCCTCTAAAATTTTGATCGAAACCAGGTTTAATGGACTGTTTCAGTTTGGTACCACATTACTACGTGATCCAAACCAAAAAAAGACCAGAATCTGGCCAACAAGTATGAGAAATATGCGAGGGAAAATCCCAGACCTAATCCAGACCTAACATGCGTTATCCTCTAAAATATTGATCGAGACCAGGTTTAGTCGACTGCTTCAGTGTGATACCACATAACCACGTGATCCAAACCTGAAAAAGCCCGGGATCTGGCCAACAAGTATGCGGAAAGTGTGACTGTATGAGCCTGATGAGAGCAAATCCCAGACCTAACATTGACCTGACATGCGTTATCCTCTAAAATATTGATCGAGACCAGGTTTAATTTGACTGTTTCAGTGTGGTACCACATAAATACGTGATCCAAACCAGTGAAAGCCCAGGATCTGGCCAACAAGCATGAGAAATATGCGAAAGTATGAGCCTGATGAATGCAAATCACAGACCTAACATAGACCTAACATGCATTATCCTCTAAAATTTTGATCGAAACCAGGTTTAATGGACTGTTTCAGTGTGGTACCACATTACTACGTGATCCAAACCAAAAAAAGACCAGAATCTGGCCAACAAGTATGAGAAATATGCGAAAGTATGAGGCCGATGAGGGCAAATCCCATACCTAATCCAGACCTAACAAGCGTCATCCACTAAAATATTGATCGTGACCAGGCTTAGTCGACTGTTTCAGTGTGGTACCACGTTACTACGTGATCCAAACCAGAAAAAGGCCAGGATCTGTTCAATAGGTATGTGAAGAATGTGGAAGTATGAGACTGATGGGGGCAAATCCCAGTCCTAATCCAGACCTAATCCAGACCTAACATGCGTTATCCTCTAAAATACTGATCGAGACCAGCTTTAGTCGACTGTTTCAGGGTGGTACCACATTACTACGTGATCCAAACCAGAAAAAGCCCAGAATCAGGCCATCAAGTATGAGAAATATGCGAAAGTATGAGCCTGATGAGAGCAAATCCCAGACCTAACCTAGACCTAACATGCGTTATCCTCTAAAATATTGATCGAAACCAGGTTTAATTGACTGTTTCAGTGTGGTACCACATTTCTATGTGATCCAAACCAGAAAGAGCAAAGGATCTGGCTAACAAGTAAGAGAAAT
The DNA here is from genome assembly GCF_051014445.1 of Colletes latitarsis. Lineage (NCBI taxonomy): Eukaryota > Metazoa > Arthropoda > Insecta > Hymenoptera > Colletidae > Colletes > Colletes latitarsis. Next base: position 9,244,896 of record NC_135137.1, read on the forward strand.
ATGCGAAAGTATGAGCCTGATGAGGGCAAATCCTAGACCCAACTCTGACCTAACATGAGTTATCCTCTAAAATATTGATCAAAACCATGTTTAATCGACTGTTTCAGTGAGGTACCACACTACTATGTGATCCAAACCAGAAAAAACCCAGGATCTGATCAAGAAGTATGTGAAGAATGCGGAAGTATGAGACTGATGAGGGCAAATCCCAGACCTAATCCAGACCTAATCCAGACCTAACATGCGTTATCCTCTAACATACTGTTCGTGACCAGGTTTAGTCGACTGTTTCAGTCTGGTACCACATTACTACGTGATCCAAACCAGAAAAAGCCCAGGATCAGGCCAACAAGTATGAGAAGTATGCGAAAGTATGACCCTGATGAGGTCAAATCCCAGAGCTAATCCAGACCTAACATGCGTTATCCTCTAAAATACTGATCGAGACCAGGTTTAGTCGACTGTTTCAGTGTGGTACCACATTACTACGTGATCCAAACCAGAAAAAGCCCAGAATCTGGCCATCAAGTATGAGAAATATGCGAAAGTATGAGCCTGATGAGAGCAAATCCCAGGCCTAACCTAGACCTAACATGCGTTATCCTCTAAAATATTGATCGAGACCTGGATTAAGCTACTGTTTTAGTGTGGTACCACATTACTACGTGATCCAATCCAGAAAACGCCAAGGATCTGGCCAACAAGTATGAGAAATATGCGAAAGTAAGAGCCTCATGAGGGCAAATCCCAGACCTAACCTAGACCTAACATGCGATATCCTCTAAAATATTGATCGCGGTCAGGTTTAATCAAAAGTTTCAGTGTGGTACCATATAACTACGTGATCCAAACCAGAAAAAACCCGGGATCAGGCCATCAAGTATGAGTAATATGCGAAAGTATGAGCCTGATGAGAGCAAATCCCAGACCTAACCTTGACCTAACATGCGTTATCCTCTAAAATATTGATCGTGACCAGGTTTAGTCGACTGTTTCTGGATGGTACCACATTACTATGTGACCCAAACCAGAACAAACCCAGGTTCTGTTCAAGAAGTTTGTGAAGATTGCGAAAGTATGAGACTGAAGAGGGCAAATCCCAGACCTAACCCAGACCTAATCCAGACCTAACATGCGTTATCCTCTAAAGTATTGATCGAAACCATGTTTAATCGACTGTTTCAGTGTGGTACCACACTACTATGTGATCCAAACAAGAAAAAACCCAGAATCTGTTCAAGAAGTATCTGAAGAATACGGAAGTATGAGACTGATGAGGGCAAATCCCAGACCTAATCCAGACCTAATCCAGACCTAACATGCGTTATCCTCGAAAATACTGATCGAGACCAGCTTTAGTCGACTGTTTCAGTGTGGTACCACACTACTACGCGATCAAAACCAGAAAAAACCCAGATTCTGGCCATCGAGTATAAGAAATATGCGAAAGTGTGAGCCTGATGAGAGCAAATCCCAGACCTAACCTAGACCTAACATGCGTTATCCTCTAAAATATCGATCGAGAACAGGTTTAATCGACTGTTTCAGTGTAGTCCCACATTACTACGTGATCCAAACCAGCAAAAGCCCAGGATCTGGCAAACAAGTATGAGAAATATGCGAAAGTATGAGGCCGATGAGGGCAAATCCCATACCTAATCCAGACCTAACATGCGTCATCCACTAAAATATTGATCGTGACCGGGCTTAGTCGACTGTTTCAGTGTGGTACCACATTACTACGTGATCCAAACCAGAAAAAGGCCAGGATCTGGCCATCAAGTATGAGAAATATGAGAAAGTATGAGCCTGATGAGTGCAAATCCCAGACCTAACCTAGACCTCACATGCATTATCCTCTAAAATATTGATCGTGACCAGGTTTAGTCGACTGTTTCAGTGTGGTACCACATTTCTACGTGATCCAATCCAGAAAAAGCCCAGAATCTGGCCATCAAGTAAGAGTTATATGCGAAAGTATGAGCCTGATGAGGGCAAATCCTAGACCCAACTCAGACTTAACTTGTGTTATCCTCTACGATATTGATCGAAACCAGGTTTAATGGACTGTTTCAGTATGATACCACATTACCACGTAATCGAAACGAGAAAAAGCCCGGGATCTGGCCAAAAAGTATGCGGAAAATGTGAATGTATAAGCCTGATGAGAGCAAATCCCAGACCTAACATAGAACTAACATGCGTTATCCTCTAAAATATTGATCGAAACCAGGTTTAATGGACTGTTTCAGTGTGGTACCTCATTAGTACGTGATCCAAACCAAAGAAAGCCCAGAATCTGGCAATCAAGTATGAGAAATATGCGAAAGTATGGGCCTGATGAGGGCGAATCCCAGACCTAATCCAGACCTAACATGCGTTATGCACTAAAATATTGATCGAGACCAAGTTTAGTCGACTGTTTCAGTGTCGTACCACATTACTACGTGGTCCATACCAGAAAAAGCCCAGGATCTGGCCATCAAGTATGAGAAATATGAGAAAGTATGAGCCTGATGAGTGCAAATCCCAGAAATAACCTAGACCTAACATGTGTTATCCTCGAAAATATTGATCGAGACCAGGTTTAATTTGACTGTTTCAGTGTGGTACCACATAACTACCTGATCCAAATCAGAGAAAGCCCAGGATCTGGCCATCAAGTATGAGAAATATGCGAAAGTATGAGCCTGATGAGAGCAAATCCCAGACCTAACCTAGACCAAACATGAGTTATCCTTTGATATGTTGACCCAGACTAGGTTTAATTGACTGTTTCAGTATGGTACCACATTACCACGTGATCCAAACCAGAAAAAACCCAGGATCTGTTGAACAGGTATGTGAAGAGTGCGAAAGTGTGAGCCTGATGAGTGCAAATCCCAGAAATAACCTAGACCTAACATGTGTTATCCTCTAAAATATTGATCGAGACCAGGTTTAATTTGACTGTTTCAGTGTGGTACCACATAACTACCTGATCCAAATCAGTGAAAGCCCAGGATCTGGCCAACGAGAATGAGAAATATGCGAAAGTATGGGCCTGATGAGGGCAAATCCCAGACCTAATCCAGACCTAACATGCATTATCCTCTAAAATTTTGATCGAAACCAGGTTTAATGGACTGTTTCAGTTTGGTACCACATTACTACGTGATCCAAACCAAAAAAAGACCAGAATCTGGCCAACAAGTATGAGAAATATGCGAGGGAAAATCCCAGACCTAATCCAGACCTAACATGCGTTATCCTCTAAAATATTGATCGAGACCAGGTTTAGTCGACTGCTTCAGTGTGATACCACATAACCACGTGATCCAAACCTGAAAAAGCCCGGGATCTGGCCAACAAGTATGCGGAAAGTGTGACTGTATGAGCCTGATGAGAGCAAATCCCAGACCTAACATTGACCTGACATGCGTTATCCTCTAACATACTGATCGTGACCAGGTTTAGTCGACTGTTTCAGTCTGGTACCACATTACTACGTGATCCAAACCAGAAAAAGCCCAGGATCAGGCCAACAAGTATGAGAAGTATGCGAAAGTATGACCCTGATGAGGTCAAATCCCAGAGCTAATCCAGACCTAACATGCGTTATCCTCTAAAATACTGATCGAGACCAGGTTTAGTCGACTGTTTCAGTGTGGTACCACATTACTACGTGATCCAAACCAGAAAAAGCCCAGAATCTGGCCATCAAGTATGAGAAATATGCGAAAGTATGAGCCTGATGAGAGCAAATCCCAGGCCTAACCTAGACCTAACATGCGTTATCCTCTAAAATATTGATCGAGACCTGGATTAAGCTACTGTTTTAGTGTGGTACCACATTACTACGTGATCCAATCCAGAAAACGCCAAGGATCTGGCCAACAAGTATGAGAAATATGCGAAAGTAAGAGCCTCATGAGGGCAAATCCCAGACCTAACCTAGACCTAACATGCGATATCCTCTAAAATATTGATCGCGGTCAGGTTTAATCAAAAGTTTCAGTGTGGTACCATATAACTACGTGATCCAAACCAGAAAAAACCCGGGATCAGGCCATCAAGTATGAGAAATATGCGAAAGTATGAGCCTGATGAGAGCAAATCCCAGACCTAACCTTGACCTAACATGCGTTATCCTCTAAAATATTGATCGTGACCAGGTTTAGTCGACTGTTTCTGGATGGTACCACATTACTATGTGACCCAAACCAGAACAAACCCAGGTTCTGTTCAAGAAGTTTGTGAAGATTGCGAAAGTATGAGACTGAAGAGGGCAAATCCCAGACCTAACCCAGACCTAATCCAGACCTAACATGCGTTATCCTCTAAAGTATTGATCGAAACCATGTTTAATCGACTGTTTCAGTGTGGTACCACACTACTATGTGATCCAAACAAGAAAAAACCCAGAATCTGTTCAAGAAGTATCTGAAGAATACGGAAGTATGAGACTGATGAGGGCAAATCCCAGACCTAATCCAGACCTAACATGCGTTATCCTCGAAAATACTGATCGAGACCAGCTTTAGTCGACTGTTTCAGTGTGGTACCACACTACTACGCGATCAAAACCAGAAAAAACCCAGATTCTGGCCATCGAGTATAAGAAATATGCGAAAGTGTGAGCCTGATGAGAGCAAATCCCAGACCTAACCTAGACCTAACATGCGTTATCCTCTAAAATATCGATCGAGAACAGGTTTAATCGACTGTTTCAGTGTGGTCCCACATTACTACGTGATCCAAACCAGCAAAAGCCCAGGATCTGGCAAACAAGTATGAGAAATATGCGAAAGTATGAGGCCGATGAGGGCAAATCCCATACCTAATCCAGACCTAACATGCGTCATCCACTAAAATATTGATCGTGACCAGGTTTAGTCGACTGTTTCAGTGTGGTACCACATTTCTACGTGATCCAATCCAGAAAAAGCCCAGAATCTGGCCATCAAGAAAGAGTTATATGCGAAAGTATGAGCCTGATGATGGCAAATCCTAGACCCAACTCAGACTTAACTTGTGTTATCCTCTACGATATTGATCGAAACCAGGTTTAATGGACTGTTTCAGTATGATACCACATTACCACGTAATCGAAACGAGAAAAAGCCCGGGATCTGGCCAAAAAGTATGCGGAAAATGTGAATGTATAAGCCTGATGAGAGCAAATCCCAGACCTAACATAGACCTAACATGCGTTATCCTCTAAAATATTGATCGAAACCAGGTTTAATGGACTGTTTCAGTGTGGTACCTCATTAGTACGTGATCCAAACCAAAAAAAGCCCAGAATCTGGCAATCAAGTATGAGAAATATGCGAAAGTATGGGCCTGATGAGGGCGAATCCCAGACCTAATCCAGACCTAACATGCGTTATGCACTAAAATATTGATCGAGACCAAGTTTAGTCGACTGTTTCAGTGTGGTACCACATTACTACGTGGTCCATACCAGAAAAAGCCCAGGATCTGGCCATCAAGTATGAGAAATATGAGAAAGTATGAGCCTGATGAGTGCAAATCCCAGAAATAACCTAGACCTAACATGTGTTATCCTCGAAAATATTGATCGAGACCAGGTTTAATTTGACTGTTTCAGTGTGGTACCACATAACTACCTGATCCAAATCAGAGAAAGCCCAGGATCTGGCCATCAAGTATGAGAAATATGCGAAAGTATGAGCCTGATGAGAGCAAATCCCAGACCTAACCTAGACCAAACATGAGTTATCCTTTGATATGTTGACCCAGACTAGGTTTAATTGACTGTTTCAGTATGGTACCACATTACCACGTGATCCAAACCAGAAAAAACCCAGGATCTGTTCAACAGGTATGTGAAGAGTGCGAAAGTGTGAGCCTGATGAGTGCAAAACCCAGAAATAACCTAGACCAAACATGTGTTATCCTCTAAAATATTGATCGAGACCAGGTTTAATTTGACTGTTTCAGTGTGGTACCACATAACTACCTGATCCAAATCAGTGAAAGCCCAGGATCTGGCCAACGAGAATGAGAAATATGCGAAAGTATGGGCCTGATGAGGGCAAATCCCAGACCTAATCCAGACCTAACATGCGTTATGCACTAAAATATTGATCGAGACCAGGTTTAGTCGACTGTTTCAGTGTGGTACCACATTACTACATGGTCCATACCAGAAAAAGCCCAGGATCTGGCCATCAAGTATGAGAAATATGAGAAAGTATGAGCCTGATGAGTGCAAATCCCAGAAATAACCTAGACCTAACATGTGTTATCCTCTAAAATATTGATCGAGACCAGGTTTAATTTGACTGTTTCAGTGTGGTACCACATAACTACCTAATCCAAATCAGTGAAAGCCCAGGATCTGGCCAACGAGAATGAGAAATATGCGAAAGTATGAGCCTGATGAGAGCAAATCCCAGACCTAAGCTAGACCTAACATGCGTTATCCCCTAAAATATTGACCGAGACTAGGTTTACTCGTCTGTTTCAGTGTGGTACCACATTAGTACGTGATCCAAAACAGAAAAAGGCCTGGATCTGGCCATCAAGTATGAGAAATATGCGAAAGTATGAGCCTGATGAGAGCAAATCCCAGACCGAACCTAGACCAAACATGAGTTATCCTTTGAAATGTTGACCCAGACTAAGTTTAATTGACTGTTTCAGTGTGGTACCACATTACCACGTGATCCAAACCAGAAAAAACCCAGGATCTGTTCAACAGGTATGTGAAGAATGCGAAAGTGTGAGCCTGATGAGGGCAAATCCAGGACCTAACATAGACCTAACATGCGGTATCCTCTAAAATATTGATCGAAACCAGGTTTAATGGTCTGTTTCATCGTGGTACCGCATTACTACGTGATCGAAACCAAAAAAGGCCCAGAATCTGGCCATCAAGTATGAGAAATATGCGAAAGTATGAGCCTGATGAGTGCAAATCCCAGACCTAACCTAGACCTAACATGCGTTATCCTCTAAAATATTGATCGAAACCAGGTTTAATCGGCTGTTTCAGTGTGGTACCACATTACGGCGTGATCAAAACCAAAAAAAGCCCAGAATCTGGCCATCCAGTATGAGAAACATGCGAAAGTATGAGCCTGATGGGGCAAATCCAAGGCCTAACCTAGACCTAACATGCGTTATCCTCCAAAATATTCATCGAAACTAGGTTTAATTGACTGTTTCAGTGTGGTACCACATTTCTACGTGATCCAAACCAGAAAGAACCCCTCGATCAGGTCAACATGTATGTTAAAACTGCGGAAATATGACCCTGATGAAGTCAAATCCCAGACCTAACACAGACCTAACATGCATTATCCTCTAAAATTTTGATCGAAACCAGGTTTAATGGACTGTTTCAGTTTGGTACCACATTACTACGTGATCCAAACCAAAAAAAGACCAGAATCTGGCCAACAAGTATGAGAAATATGCGAGGGAAAATCCCAGACCTAATCCAGACCTAACATGCGTTATCCTCTAAAATATTGATCGAGACCAGGTTTAGTCGACTGCTTCAGTGTGATACCACATAACCACGTGATCCAAACCTGAAAAAGCCCGGGATCTGGCCAACAAGTATGCGGAAAGTGTGACTGTATGAGCCTGATGAGAGCAAATCCCAGACCTAACATTGACCTGACATGCGTTATCCTCTAAAATATTGATCGAGACCAGGTTTAATTTGACTGTTTCAGTGTGGTACCACATAAATACGTGATCCAAACCAGTGAAAGCCCAGGATCTGGCCAACAAGCATGAGAAATATGCGAAAGTATGAGCCTAATGAATGCAAATCACAGACCTAACATAGACCTGACATGCATTATCCTCTAAAATTTTGATCGAAACCAGGTTTAATGGACTGTTTCAGTGTGGTACCACATTACTACGTGATCCAAACCAAAAAAAGACCAGAATCTGGCCAACAAGTATGAGAAATATGCGAAAGTATGAGGCCGATGAGGGCAAATCCCGTACCTAATCCAGACCTAACAAGCGTCATCCACTAAAATATTGATCGTGACCAGGCTTAGTCGACTGTTTCAGTGTGGTACCACGTTACTGCGTGATCCAAACCAGAAAAAGGCCAGGATCTGTTCAATAGGTATGTGAAGAATGTGGAAGTATGAGACTGATGGGGGCAAATCCCAGACCTAATCCAGACCTAATCCAGACCTAACATGCGTTATCCTCTAAAATACTGATCGAGACCAGCTTTAGTCGACTGTTTCAGTGTGGTACCACATTACTACGTGATCCAAACCAGAAAAAGCCCAGAATCTGGCCATCAAGTATGAGAAATATGCGAAAGTATGAGCCTGATGAGAGCAAATCCCAGACCTAACCTAGACCTAACATGCGTTATCCTCTAAAATATTGATCGAAACCAGGTTTAATTGACTGTTTCAGTGTGGTACCACATTTCTATGTGATCCAAACCAGAAAGAGCAAAGGATCTGGCTAACAAGTAAGAGAAATATGCGAAAGTATGAGCCTGATGAGGGCAAATCCTAGACCCAACTCTGACCTAACATGAGTTATCCTCTAAAATATAGATCGAGACCTGGATTAAGCTACTGTTTTAGTGTGGTACCACATTACTACGTGATCCAATCCAGAAAACGCCAAGGATCTGGCCAACAAGTATGAGAAATATGCGAAAGTAAGAGCCTCATGAGGGCAAATCCCAGACCTAACCTAGACCTAACATGCGTTATCCTCTAAAATATTGATCAAAACCATGTTTAATCGACTGTTTCAGTGAGGTACCACACTACTATGTGATCCAAACCAGAAAAAACCCAGGATCTGATCAAGAAGTATGTGAAGAATGCGGAAGTATGAGACTGATGAGGGCAAACCCCAGACCTAATCCAGACCTAATCCAGACCTAACATGCGTTATCCTCTAACATACTGATCGTGACCAGGTTTAGTCGACTGTTTCAGTCTGGTACCACATTACTACGTGATCCAATCCAGAAAACGCCAAGGATCTGGCCAACAAGTATGAGAAATATGCGAAAGTATGTGCATGATGAGGGCAAATCCCAGACCTAACCTAGACCTAACATGCGTTATCCTCTAAAATATTGATCGTGACCAGGTTTAGTCGACTGTTTCTGGATGGTACCACATAACTATGTGACCCAAACCAGAACAAACCCAGGTTCTGTTCAAGAAGTTTGTGAAGATTGCGAAAGTATGAGACTGAAGAGGGCAAATCCCAGACCTAATCCAGACCTAATCCAGACCTAACATGCGTTATCCTGTAAAGTATTGATCGAAACCATGTTTAATCGACTGTTTCAGTGTGGTACCACACTACTATGTGATCCAAACAAGAAAAAACCCAGAATCTGTTCAAGAAGTATCTGAAGAATACGGAAGTATGAGACTGATGAGGGCAAATCCCAGACCTAATCCAGACCTAATCCAGACCTAACATGCGTTATCCTCGAAAATATTGATCGAGACCAGCTTTAGTCGACTGTTTCAGTGTGGTACCACACTACTACGCGATCAAAACCAGAAAAAACCCAGAATCTGGCCATCGAGTATGAGAAATATGTGAAAGTGTGAGCCTGATGAGAGCAAATCCCAGACCTAACCTAGACCTAACATGCGTTATCCTCTAAAATATCGATCGAGAACAGGTTTAATCGACTGTTTCAGTGTGGTCCCACATTACTACGTGATCCAAACCAGCAAAAGCCCAGGATCTGGCAAACAAGTATGAGAAATATGCGAAAGTATGAGGCCGATGAGGGCAAATCCCATACCTAATCCAGACCTAACATGCGTCATCCACTAAAATATTGATCGTGACCAGGCTTAGTCGACTGTTTCAGTGTGGTACCACATTACTACGTGATCCAAACCAGAAAAAGGCCAGGATCTGGCCATCAAGTATGAGAAATATGAGAAAGTATGAGCCTGATGAGTGCAAATCCCAGACCTAACCTAGACCTAACATGCATTATCCTCTAAAATATTGATCGTGACCAGGTTTAGTCGACTGTTTCAGTGTGGTACCACATTTCTACGTGATCCAATCCAGAAAAAGCCCAGAATCTGGCCATCAAGTAAGAGTTATATGCGAAAGTATGAGCCTGATGAGGGCAAATCCTAGACCCAACTCAGACTTAACTTGTGTTATCCTCTACGATATTGATCGAAACCAGGTTTAATGGACTGTTTCAGTATGATGCCACATTACCACGTAATCGAAACGAGAAAAAGCCCGGGATCTGGCCAAAAAGTATGCGGAAAATGTGAATGTATAAGCCTGATGAGAGCATATCCCAGACCTAACCTAGACCTAACATGCGTTATCCTCTAAAATATTGACCGAGACTAGGTTTACTCGACTGTTTCAGTGTGGTACCACATTACCACGTGATCCAAACCAGAAAAAACCCAGGATCTGTTCAACAGGTATGTGAAGAATGCGAAAGTGTGAGCCTGATGAGGGCAAATCCAGGACCTAACATAGACCTAACATGCGGTATCCTCTAAAATATTGATCGAAACCAGGTTCAATCGGCTGTTTCAGTGTGGTACCACATTACTGCGTGATCAAAACCAAAAAAAGCCCAGAATCTGGCCATCCAGTATGAGAAACATGCGAAAGTATGAGCCTGATGGGGCAAATCCAAGGCCTAACCTAGACCTAACATGCGTTATCCTCCAAAATATTCATCGAAACCAGGTTTAATTGACTGTTTCAGTGTGGTACCACATTTCTACGTGATCCAAACCAGAAAGAACCCCTCGATCAGGTCAACATGTATGTTAAATCTGCGGAAATATGACCCTGATGAAGTCAAATCCCAGACCTAACACAGACCTAACATGCATTATCCTCTAAAATTTTGATCGAAACCAGGTTTAATGGACTGTTTCAGTTTGGTACCACATTACTACGTGATCCAAACCAAAAAAAGACCAGAATCTGGCCAACAAGTATGAGAAATATGCGAGGGAAAATCCCAGACCTAATCCAGACCTAACATGCGTTATCCTCTAAAATATTGATCGCGACCAGGTTTAGTCGACTGTTTCAGTGTGATACCACATAACCACGTGATCCAAACCTGAAAAAGCCCGGGATCTGGCCAACAAGTATGCGGAAAGTGTGACTGTATGAGCCTGATGAGAGCAAATCCCAGACCTAACATTGACCTGACATGCGTTATCATCTAAAATATTGATCGAGACCAGGTTTAATTTCACTGTTTCAGTGTGGTACCACATAAATACGTGATCCAAACCAGTGAAAGCCCAGGATCTGGCCAACAAGCATGAGAAATATGCGTAAGTATGAGCCTGATGAATGCAAATCACAGACCTAACATAGACCTAACATGCATTACCGTCTAAAATTTTGATCGAAACCAGGTTTAATGGACTGTTTCAGTGTGGTACCACATTACTACGTGATCCAAACCAAAAAAAGACCAGAATCTGGCCAACAAGTATGAGAAATATGCGAAAGTATGAGGCCGATGAGGGCAAATCCCATACCTAATCCAGACCTAACATGCGTCATCCACTAAAATATTGATCGTGACCAGGCTTAGTCGACTGTTTCAGTGTGGTACCACATTACTGCGTGATCCAAACCAGAAAAAGGCCAGGATCTGTTCAATAGGTATGTGAAGAATGTGGAAGTATGAGACTGAAGAGGGCAAATCCCAGGCTTAACCTAGAGCTAAGATGCGATATCCTCTAAAATATTGATCGTGACTACGTTTAGTCGACTGTTTCTGGGTGGTACCACATTACTATGTGATCCAAACCAGAACAAACCCAGGATCTGATCAAGAAGTATGTGAAGAATGCGGAAGTATGAGACTGATGAGGGCAAATCCTAGACCCAACTCTGACCTAACAAGAGTTATCCTCTAAAATATTGATCAAAACCATGTTTAATTGACTGTTTCAGTGTGGCACCACACTACTATGTGATCTAAACCAGAAAAAACCCAGGATCTGTTGAATAGGTATGTGAAGAATGTGGAGGTATGAGACTGAAGAGGGCAAATCCCAGGCTTAACCTAGACCTAACATGCGATATCCTCTAAAATATCGATCGAAACTAGGTTTAATGGACTGTTTCAGTGTGGAACCACATTACTGTGTGATCCCAACCAGAACAAGCCCAGAATCTGGCCATCAAGTATGAGAAATAAGCGAAGGTATGAGCCTGATGCGAGCAAATCCCCCACCTAACGTAGACCTAGCATGCGTTATCCTCAAAAATATTGATCGGAACCAGGTTTAATCGTCTTTTTCAGTGTGGTACCACATTACTACGTGATCCAAAGCAGAAAAATCCCAGGATCTGTTCAACAAGTATGTGAAGAATGCGAAATTATGAGTCTGATGTGGGCAAATTCAAGGCCTCACCTAGACCTAACATGCGTTATCCTCAAAAATATTGATCGAAACCAGGATTAATTGACTGTTTCAGTGTGGTACCACATTTCTATGTGATCCAAACCAGAAAGAGCAAAGGATCTGGCTAACAACTAAGAGAAACATGCGAAAGTATGAGCCTGATGAGGGCAAATCCTAGACCCAACTCTGACCTAACATGAGTTATCCTCTAAAATATTGATCAAAACCATGTTTAATTGACTGTTTCAGTGTGGCACCACACTACTATGTGATCTAAACCAGAAAAAACCCAGGATCTGTTCAAGAGGTATGTGAAGAATGCGGAAGTATGAGACTGATGAGGGCAAATCCCAGACCTAATCCAGACCTAATCCAGACCTAACATGCGTTATCCTCTAACATACTGATCGTGACCAGGTTTAGTCGACTGTTTCAGTCTGGTACCACATTACTACGTGATCCAAACCAGAAAAAGCCCAGGATCAGGCCAACAAGTATGAGAAGTATGCGAAAGTATGAGCCTGATGTGAGCAAATCCCAGGCCTAACCTAGACCTAACATGCGTTATCCTCTAAAATATAGATCGAGACCTGGATTAAGCTACTGTTTTAGTGTGGTACCACATTACTACGTGATCCAATCCAGAAAACGCCAAGGATCTGGCCAACAAGTATGAGAAATATGCGAAAGTAAGAGCCTCATGAGGGCAAATCCCAGACCTAACCTAGACCTAACATGCGATATCCTCTAAAATATTGATCGCGGTCAGGTTTAATCAAAAGTTTCAGTGTGGTACCATATAACTACGTGATCCAAACCAGAAAAAACCCGGGATCTGGCCATCAAGTATGAGAAATATGCGAAAGTATGAGCCTGATGAGAGCAAATCCCAGACCTAACCTTGATCTAACATGCGTTATCCTCTAAAATATTGATCGTGACCAGGTTTAGTCGACTGTTTCTGGATGGTACCACATTACTATGTGACCCAAACCAGAACAAACCCAGGTTCTGTTCAAGAAGTTTGTGAAGATTGCGAAAGTATGAGACTGAAGAGGGCAAATCCCAGACCTAATCCAGACCTAATCCAGACCTAACATGCGTTATCCTGTAAAGTATTGATCGAAACCATGTTTAATCGACTGTTTCAGTGTGGTACCACACTACTATGTGATCCAAACAAGAAAAAACCCAGAATCTGTTCAAGAAGTATCTGAAGAATACGGAAGTATGAGACTGATGAGGGCAAATCCCAGACCTAATCCAGACCTAATCCAGACCTAACATGCGTTATCCTCGAAAATACTGATCGAGACCAGCTTTAGTCGACTGTTTCAGTGTGGTACCACACTACTACGCGATCAAAACCAGAAAAAACCCAGAATCTGGCCATCGAGTATGAGAAATATGCGAAAGTGTGAGCCTGATGAGAGCAAATCCCAGACCTAACCTAGACCTAACATGCGTTATCCTCTAAAATATCGATCGAGAACAGGTTTAATCGACTGTTTCAGTGTGGTCCCACATTACTACGTGATCCAAACCAGCAAAAGCCCTGGATCTGGCAAACAAGTATGAGAAATATGCGAAAGTATGAGGCCGATGAGGGCAAATCCCATACCTAATCCAGACCTAACATGCGTCATCCACTAAAATATTGATCGTGACCAGGCTTAGTCGACTGTTTCAGTGTGGTACCACATTACTACGTGATCCAAACCAGAAAAAGGCCAGGATCTGGCCATCAAGTATGAGAAATATGAGAAAGTATGAGCCTGATGAGTGCAAATCCCAGACCTAACCTAGACCTAACATGCATTATCCTCTAAAATATTGATCGTGACCAGGTATAGTCGACTGTTTCAGTGTGGTACCACATTTCTACGTGATCCAATCCAGAAAAAGCCCAGAATCTGGCCATCAAGTAAGAGTTATATGCGAAAGTATGAGCCTGATGAGGGCAAATCCTAGACCCAACTCAGACTTAACTTGTGTTATCCTCTACGATATTGATCGAAACCAGGTTTAATGGACTGTTTCAGTATGATACCACATTACCACGTAATCGAAACGAGAAAAAGCCCGGGATCTGGCCAAAAAGTATGCGGAAAATGTGAATGTATAAGCCTGATGAGAGCAAATCCCAGACCTAACATAGACCTAACATGCGTTATCCTCTAAAATATTGATCGAAACCAGGTTTAATGGACTGTTTCAGTGTGGTACCTCATTAGTACGTGATCCAAACCAAAAAAAGCCCAGAATCTGGCAATCAAGTATGAGAAATATGCGAAAGTATGGGCCTGATGAGGGCGAATCCCAAACCTAATCCAGACCTAACATGCGTTATGCACTAAAATATTGATCGAGACCAAGTTTAGTCGACTGTTTCAGTGTGGTACCACATTACTACGTGGTCCATACCAGAAAAAGCCCAGGATCTGGCCATCAAGTATGAGAAATATGAGAAAGTATGAGCCTGATGAGTGCAAATCCCAGAAATAACCTAGACCTAACATGTGTTATCCTCGAAAATATTGATCGAGGCCAGGTTTAATTTGACTGTTTCAGTGTGGTACCACATAACTACCTGATCCAAATCAGAGAAAGCCCAGGATCTGGCCAACGAGAATGAGAAATAAGCGAAGGTATGAGCCTGATGCGAGCAAATCCCACACCTAACGTAGACCTAGCATGCGTTATCCTCTAAAATATTGACCGAGACTAGGTTTACTCGACTGTTTCAGTGTGGTACCACATTACCACGTGATCCAAACCAGAAAAAACCCAGGATCTGTTCAACAGGTATGTGAAGAATGCGAAAGTGTGAGCCTGATGAGGGCAAATCCAGGACCTAACATAGACCTAACATGCGGTATCCTCTAAAATATTGATCGAAACCAGGTTTAATGGTCTGTTTCAGCGTGGTACCGCATTACTACGTGATCGAAACCAAAAAGGGCCCAGAATCTGGCCATCAAGTATGAGAAATATGCGAAAGTATGAGCCTGATGAGTGCAAATCCCAGACCTAACCTAGACCTAACATGCGTTATCCTCTAAAATATCGATCGAAACCAGGTTCAATCGGCTGTTTCAGTGTGGTACCACATTACTGCGTGATCAAAACCAAAAAAAGCCCAGAATCTGGCCATCCAGTATGAGAAACATGCGAAAGTATGAGCCTGATGGGGCAAATCCAAGGCCTAACCTAGACCTAACATGCGTTATCCTCCAAAATATTCATCGAATCCAGGTTTAATTGACTGTTTCAGTGTGGTACCACATTTCTACGTGATCCAAACCAGAAAGAACCCCTCGATCAGGTCAACATGTATGTTAAATCTGCGGAAATATGACCCTGATGAAGTCAAATCCCAGACCTAACACAGACCTAACATGCATTATCCTCTAAAATTTTGATCGAAACCAGGTTAAATGGACTGTTTCAGTGTGGTACCACATTACTACGTGATCCAAACCAAAAAAAGACCAGAATCTGGCCAACAAGTATGAGAAATATGCGAGGGAAAATCCAAGACCTAATCCAGACCTAACATGCGTTATCCTCTAAAATATTGATCGCGACCAGGTTTAGTCGACTGTTTCAGTGTGATACCACATAACCACGTGATCCAAACCTGAAAAAGCCCGGGATCTGGCCAACAAGTATGCGGAAAGTGTGACTGTATGAGCCTGATGAGAGCAAATCCCAGACCTAACATTGACCTGACATGCGTTATCATCTAAAATATTGATCGAGACCAGGTTTAATTTCACTGTTTCAGTGTGGTACCACATAAATACGTGATCCAAACCAGTGAAAGCCCAGGATCTGGCCAACAAGCATGAGAAATATGCGTAAGTATGAGCCTGATGAATGCAAATCACAGACCTAACATAGACCTAACATGCATTATCGTCTAAAATTTTGATCGAAACCAGGTTTAATGGACTGTTTCAGTGTGGTACCACATTACTACGTGATCCAAACCAAAAAAAGACCAGAATCTGGCCAACAAGTATGAGAAATATGCGAAAGTATGAGGCCGATGAGGGCAAATCCCATACCTAATCCAGACCTAACATGCGTCATCCACTAAAATATTGATCGTGACCAGGCTTAGTCGACTGTTTCAGTGTGGTACCACATTACTGCGTGATCCAAACCAGAAAAAGGCCAGGATCTGTTCAATAGGTATGTGAAGAATGTGGAAGTATGAGACTGAAGAGGGCAAATCCCAGGCTTAACCTAGAGCTAAGATGCGATATCCTCTAAAATATTGATCGTGACTACGTTTAGTCGACTGTTTCTGGGTGGTACCACATTACTATGTGATCCAAACCAGAACAAACCCATGATCTGATCAATAGGTATGAGAAATATGCGAAAGTATGAGACTGATGAGGGCAAATCCTAGACCCAACTCTGACCTAACAAGAGTTATCCTCTAAAATATTGATCAAAACCATGTTTAATTGACTGTTTCAGTGTGGCACCACACTACTATGTGATCTAAACCAGAAAAAACCCAGGATCTGTTGAATAGGTATGTGAAGAATGTGGAGGTATGAGACTGAAGAGGGCAAATCCCAGGCTTAACCTAGACCTAACATGCGATATCCTCTAAAATATCGATCGAAACTAGGTTTAATGGACTGTTTCAGTGTGGAACCACATTACTGTGTGATCCCAACCAGAACAAGCCCAGAATCTGGCCATCAAGTATGAGAAATAAGCGAAGGTATGAGCCTGATGCGAGCAAATCCCCCACCTAACGTAGACCTAGCATGCGTTATCCTCAAAAATATTGATCGGAACCAGGTTTAATCGTCTTTTTCAGTGTGGTACCACATTACTACGTGATCCAAAGCAGAAAAATCCCAGGATCTGTTCAACAAGTATGTGAAGAATGCGAAATTATGAGTCTGATGTGGGCAAATTCAAGGCCTCACCTAGACCTAACATGCGTTATCCTCAAAAATATTGATCGAAACCAGGATTAATTGACTGTTTCAGTGTGGTACCACATTTCTATGTGATCCAAACCAGAAAGAGCAAAGGATCTGGCTAACAACTAAGAGAAACATGCGAAAGTATGAGCCTGATGAGGGCAAATCCTAGACCCAACTCTGACCTAACATGAGTTATCCTCTAAAATATTGATCAAAACCATGTTTAATTGACTGTTTCAGTGTGGCACCACACTACTATGTGATCTAAACCAGAAAAAACCCAGGATCTGTTCAAGAGGTATGTGAAGAATGCGGAAGTATGAGACTGATGAGGGCAAATCCCAGACCTAATCCAGACCTAATCCAGACATAACATGCGTTATCGTCTAAAATACTGATCGAGACCAGCTTTAGTCGACTGTTTCAGTGTGGTACCACATTACTACGTGATCCAAACCAGAAAAAACCCAGGATCTGATCAAGAAGTATGTGAAGAATGCGGAAGTATGAGACTGATGAGGGCAAATCCTAGACCCAACTCTGACCTAACAAGAGTTATCCACTAAAATATTGATCAAAACCATGTTTAATCGACTGTTTCAGTGAGGTACCACACTACTATGTGATCCAAACCAGAAAAAACCCAGGATCTGATCAAGAAGTATGTGAAGAATGCGGAAGTATGAGACTGATGAGGGCAAATCCCAGACCTAATCCAGACCTAATCCAGACCTAACATGCGTTATCCTCTAAAATACTGATCGTGACCAGGTTTAGTCGACTGTTTCAGTCTGGTACCACATTACTACGTGATCGAAACCAGAAAAAGCCCAGGATCAGGCCAACAAGTATGAGAAGTATGCGAAAGTGTGACCCTGATGAGGTCAAATCCCGGACCTAATCCAGACCTAACATGCGTTATCCTCTAAAATACTGATCGAGACCAGGTTTAGTCGACTGTTTCAGTGTGGTACCACATTTCTATGTGATCCAAACCAGAAAGAGCAAAGGATCTGGCTAACAAGTAAGAGAAATATGCGAAAGTAAGAGCCTCATGAGGGCAAATCCCAGACCTAACCTAGACCTAACATGCGATATCCTCTAAAATATTGATCGCGGTCAGGTTTAATCAAAAGTTTCTGTGTGGTACCATATAACTACGTGATCCAAACCCGAAAAAACCCGGGATCTGGCCATCAAGTATGAGAAATATGCGAAAGTATGAGCCTGATGAGAGCAAATCCCAGACCTAACCTAGACCAAACATGAGTTATCCTTTGAAATGTTGACCCAGACTAGGTTTAATTGACTGTTCCAGTGTGGTACCACATTACCACGTGATCCAAACCAGAAAAAACCCAGGATCTGTTCAGCAGGTATGTGAAGAGTGCGGAAGTGTGAGCCTGATGAGTGCAAATCCCAGAAATAACCTAGACCTAACATGTGTTATCCTCTAAAATATTGATCGAGACCAGGTTTAATTTGACTGTTTCAGTGTGGTACCACATAACTACCTGATCCAAATCAGTGAAAGCCCAGGATCTGGCCAACGAGAATGAGAAATATGCGAAAGTATGGGCCTGATGAGGGCAAATCCCAGACCTAATCCAGACCTAACATGCGTTATACACTAAAATATTGATCGAGACCAGGTTTAGTCGACTGTTTCAGTGTGGTACCACATTACTACATGGTCCATACCAGAAAAAGCCCAGGATCTGGCCATCAAGTATGAGAAATATGCGAAAGTATGAGCCTGATGAGAGCAAATCCCAGACCGAACCTAGACCAATAATGAGTTATCCTTTGAAATGTTGACCCAGACTAAGTTTAATTGACTGCTTCAGTGTGGTACCATATTACCACGTGATCCAAACCAGAAAAAACCCAGGATCTGTTCAACAGGTATGTGAAGAATGCGAAAGTGTGAGCCTGATGAGGGCAAATCCAGGACCTAACATAGACCTAACATGCGGTATCCTCTAAAATATTGATCGAAACCAGGTTTAATGGTCTGTTTCATCGTGGTACCGCATTACTACGTGATCGGATCCAAAAAAGGGCCAGAATCTGGCCATCAAGTATGAGAAATATGCGAAAGTATGAGCCTGATGAGTGCAAATCCCAGACCTAACCTAGACCTAACATGCGTTATCCGCTAAAATATCGATCGAAACCAGGTTTAATCGGCTGTTTCAGTGTGGTACCACATTACGGCGTGATCAAAACCAAAAAAAGCCCAGAATCTGGCCATCCAGTATGAGAAACATGGGAAAGTATGAGCCTGATGGGGCAAATCCAAGGCCTAACCTAGACCTAACATGCGTTATCCTCCAAAATATTCATCGAAACCAGGTTTAATTGACTGTTTCAGTGTGGTACCACATTTCTACGTGATCCAAACCAGAAAGAACCCCTCGATCAGGTCAACATGTATGTTAAAACTGCGGAAATATGACCCTGATGAAGTCAAATCCCAGACCTAACACAGACCTAACATGCATTATCTTCTAAAATTTTGATCGAAACCAGGTTTAATGGACTGTTTCAGTTTGGTACCACATTACTACGTGATCCAAACCAAAAAAAGACCAGAATCTGGCCAACAAGTATGAGAAATATGCGAGGGAAAATCCCAGACCTAATCCAGACCTAACATGCGTTATCCTCTAAAATATTGATCGAGACCAGGTTTAGTCGACTGCTTCAGTGTGATACCACATAACCACGTGATCCAAACCTGAAAAAGCCCGGGATCTGGCCAACAAGTATGCGGAAAGTGTGACTGTATGAGCCTGATGAGAGCAAATCCAAGACCTAACATTGACCTGACATGCGTTATCCTCTAAAATATTGATCGAGACCAGGTTTAATTTGACTGTTTCAGTGTGGTACCACATAAATACGTGATCCAAACCAGTGAAAGCCCAGGATCTGGCCAACAAGCATGAGAAATATGCGAAAGTATGAGCCTGATGAATGCAAATCACAGACCTAACATAGACCTAACATGCATTATCCTCTAAAATTTTGATCGAAACCAGGTTTAATGGACTGTTTCAGTGTGGTACCACATTACTACGTGATCCAAACCAAAAAAAGACCAGAATCTGGCCATCGAGTATGAGAAATATGCGAAAGTGTGAGCCTGATGAGAGCAAATCCCAGACCTAACCTAGACCTAACATGCGTTATCTTCTAAAATATCGATCGAGAACAGGTTTAATCGACTGTTGCAGTGTGGTCCCACATTACTACGTGATCCAAACCAGCAAAAGCCCAGGATCTGGCAAACAAGTATGAGAAATATGCGAAAGTATGAGGCCGATGAGGGCAAATCCCATACCTAATCCAGACCTAACATGCGTCATCCACTAAAATATTGATCGAGACCAGGTTTAATTTGACTGTTTCAGTGTGGTACCACATAAATACGTGATCCAAACCAGTGAAAGCCCAGGATCTGGCCAACAAGCATGAGAAATATGAGAAAGTATGAGCCTGATGAATGCAAATCACAGACCTAACATAGACCTAACATGCATTATCCTCTAAAATTTTGATCGAAACCAGGTTTAATGGACTGTTTCAGTGTGGTACCTCATTACTACGTGATCCAAACCAAAAAAAGACCAGAATCTGGCCAACAAGTATGAGAAATATGCGAAAGTATGAGGCCGATGAGGGCAAATCCCATACCTAATCCAGACCTAACAAGCGTCATCCACTAAAATATTGATCGTGACCAGGCTTAGTCGACTGTTTCAGTGTGGTACCACGTTACTACGTGATCCAAACCAGAAAAAGGCCAGGATCTGTTCAATAGGTATGTGAAGAATGTGGAAGTATGAGACTGATGGGGGCAAATCCCAGACCTAATCCAGACCTAATCCAGAGCTAACATGCGTTATTCTCTAAAATACTGATCGAGACCAGCTTTAGTCGACTGTTTCAGTGTGGTACCACATTACTACGTGATCCAAACCAGAAAAAGCCCAGAATCTGGCCATCGAGTATGAGAAATATGCGAAAGTGTGAGCCTGATGAGAGCAAATCCCAGACCTAACCTAGACCTAACATGCGTTATCCTCTAAAATATCGATCGAGAACAGGTTTAATCGACTGTTTCAGTGTGGTCCCACATTACTACGTGATCCAAACCAGCAAAAGCCCAGGATCTGGCAAACAAGTATGAGAAATATGCGAAAGTATGAGGCCGATGAGGGCAAATCCCATACCTAATCCAGACCTAACATGCGTCATCCACTAAAATATTGATCGAGACCAGGTTTAATTTGACTGTTTCAGTGTGGTACCACATAAATACGTGATCCAAACCAGTGAAAGCCCAGGATCTGGCCAACAAGCATGAGAAATATGCGAAAGTGTGAGCCTGATGAATGCAAATCACAGACCTAACATAGACCTAACATGCATTATCCTCTAAAATTTTGATCGAAACCAGGTTTAATGGACTGTTTCAGTGTGGTACCTCATCACTACGTGATCCAAACCAAAAAAAGACCAGAATCTGGCCAACAAGTATGAGAAATATGCGAAAGTATGAGCCTGATGAGAGCAAATCCCAGGCCTAACCTAGACCTAACATGCGTTATCCTCTAAAGTATTGATCGAAACCATGTTTAATCGACTGTTTCAGTGTGGTACCACACTACTATGTGATCCAAACAAGAAAAAACCCAGAATCTGTTCAAGAAGTATCTGAAGAATACGGAAGTATGAGACTGATGAGGGCAAATCCCAGACCTAATCCAGACCTAATCCAGACCTAACATGCGTTATCCTCGAAAATACTGATCGAGACCAGCTTTAGTCGACTGTTTCAGTGTGGTACCACACTACTACGCGATCAAAACCAGAAAAAACCCAGAATCTGGCCATCGAGTATGAGAAATATGCGAAAGTCTGAGCCTGATGAGAGCAAATCCCAGACCTAACCTAGACCTAACATGCGTTATCCTCTAAAATATCGATCGAGAACAGGTTTAATCGACTGTTTCAGTGTAGTCCCACATTACTACGTGATCCAAACCAGCAAAAGCCCAGGATCTGGCAAACAAGTATGAGAAATATGCGAAAGTATGAGGCCGATGAGGGCAAATCCCATACCTAATCCAGACCTAACATGCGTCATCCACTAAAATATTGATCGTGACCAGGCTTAGTCGACTGTTTCAGTGTGGTACCACATTACTACGTGATCCAAACCAGAAAAAGGCCAGGATCTGGCCATCAAGTATGAGAAATATGAGAAAGTATGAGCCTGATGAGTGCAAATCCCAGACCTAACCTAGACCTAACATGCATTATCCTCTAAAATATTGATCGTGACCAGGTTTAGTCGACTGTTTCAGTGTGGTACCACATTACTACGTGGTCCATACCAGAAAAAGCCCAGGATCTGGCCATCAAGTATGAGAAATATGAGAAAGTATGAGCCTGATGAGTGCAAATCCCAGAAATAACCTAGACCTAACATGTGATATCCTCGAAAATATTGATCGAGACCAGGTTTAATTTGACTGTTTCAGTGTGGTACCACATAACTACCTGATCCAAATCAGAGAAAGCCCAGGATCTGGCCATCAAGTATGAGAAATATGCGAAAGTATGAGCCTGATGAGAGCAAATCCCAGACCTAACCTAGACCAAACATGAGTTATCCTTTGATATGTTGACCCAGACTAGGTTTAATTGACTGTTTCAGTGTGGTACCACATTACCACGTGATCCAAACCAGAAAAAACCCAGGATCTGTTCAACAGGTATGTGAAGAGTGCGAAAGTGTGAGCCTGATGAGTGCAAATCCCAGACCTAACCCAGACCTAACATGCGTCTTCCACTAAAATATTGATCGTGACCAGGCTTAGTCGACTGTTTCAGTGTGGTACCACCTCACTACGTGATCCAAACCAGAAAAAGGCCAGGATCTGGCCATCAAGTATGAGAAATATGCGAAAGTATGAGCCTGATGCGAGCAAATCCCACACCTAACGTAGACCTAGCATGCGTTATCCTCAAAAATATTGGCCGAGACTAGGTTTACTCGACTGTTTCAGTGTGGTACCACATTAGTACGTGATCCAAACCAAAAAAAGACCAGAATCTGGCCAACAAGTATGAGAAATACGCGAAAGTATGACCCTGATGAAGGAAAATCCCAGACCTAACCCAGACCTAACATGCGTCTTCCACTAAAATATTGATCGTGACCAGGCTTAGTCGACTGTTTCAGTGTGGTACCACCTCACTACGTGATCCAAACCAGAAAAAGGCCTGGATCTGGCCATCAAGTATGAGAAATATGCGAAAGTATGAGCCTGATGAGAGCAAATCCCAGACCTAATCCAGACCTAACATGCGTTATGCACTAAAATATTGATCGAGACCAGGTTTAGTCGACTGCTTCAGTGTGATACCACATAACCACGTGATCCAAACCTGGAAAAGCCCGGGATCTGGCCAACAAGTATGCGGAAAGTGTGACTGTATGAGCCTGATGAGAGCAAATCCCACACCTAACGTAGACCTAGCATGCGTTATCCTCAAAAATATTGACCGAGACTAGGTTTACTCGACTGTTTCAGTGTGGTACCACCTCACTACGTGATCCAAACCAGAAAAAGGCCTGGATCTGGCCATCAAGTATGAGAAATATGCGAAAGTATGAGCCTGATGAGAGCAAATCCCATACCTAATCCAGACCTAACATGCGTCATCCACTAAAATATTGATCGTGACCAGGCTTAGTCGACTGTTTCAGTGTGGTACCACATTACTACGTGATCCAAATCAGTGAAAGCCCAGGATCTGGCCAACGAGAATGAGAAATATGCGAAAGTATGGGCCTGATGAGGGCAAATCCCAGACCTAATCCAGACCTAACATGCGTTATGCACTAAAATATTGATCGAGACCAGGTTTAGTCGACTGTTTCAGTGTGGTACCACATTACTACATGGTCCATACCAGAAAAAGCCCAGGATCTGGCCATCAAGTATGAGAAATATGAGAAAGTATGAGCCTGATGAGAGCAAATCCCAGACATAACCTAGACCTAACATGCGTTATCCTTTAAAATATTGATCGAGACCAGGTTTAATTTGACTGTTTCAGTGTGGTACCACATCACTACCTGATCCAAATCAGTGAAAGCCCAGGATCTGGCCAACGAGAATGAGAAATATGCGAAAGTATGGGCCTGATGAGGGCAAATCCCAGACCTAATCCAGACCTAACATGCGTTATGCACTAAAATATTGATCGAGACCAGGTTTAGTCGACTGTTTCAGTGTGGTACCACATTACTACATGGTCCATACCAGAAGAAGCCCAGGATCTGGCCATCAAGTATGAGAAATATGAGAAAGTATGAGCCTGATGAGTGCAAATCCCAGAAATAACCTAGACCTAACATGTGTTATCCTCTAAAATATTGATCGAGACTAGGTTTAATTTGACTGTTTCAGTGTGGTACCACATATCTACCTGATCCAAATCAGTGAAAGCCCAGGATCTGGCCAACGAGAATGAGAAATATGCGAAAGTATGAGCCTGATGAGAGCAAATCCCAGACCTAAGCTAGACCTAACATGCGTTATCCTCTATAATATTGACCGAGACTAGGTTTACTCGACTGTTTCAGTGTGGTACCACATTAGTACGTGATCCAAAACAGAAAAAGGCCTGGATCTGGCCATCAAGTATGAGAAATATGCGAAAGTATGAGCCTGATGAGAGCAAATCCCAGACCGAACCTAGACCAAACATGAGTTATCCTTTGAAATGTTGACCCAGACTAAGTTTAATTGACTGTTTCAGTGTGGTACAACATTACCACGTGATCCAAACCAGAAAAAACCCAGGATCTGTTCAACAGGTATGTGAAGAATGCGAAAGTGTGAGCCTGATGAGGGCAAATCCAGGACCTAACATAGACCTAACATGCGGTATCCTCTAAAATATTGATCGAAACCAGGTTTAATGGTCTGTTTCATCGTGGTACCGCATTACTACGTGATCGAAACCAAAAAAGGCCCAGAATCTGGCCATCAAGTATGAGAAATATGCGAAAGTATGAGCCTGATGAGTGCAAATCCCAGACCTAACCTAGACCTAACATGCGTTATCCTCTAAAATATCGATCGAAACCAGGTTTAATCGGCTGTTTCAGTGTGGTACCACATTACGGCGTGATCAAAACCAAAAAAAGCCCAGAATCTGGCCATCCAGTATGAGAAATATGCGAAAGTATGAGGCCGATGAGGGCAAATCCCATACCTAATCCAGACCTAACAAGCGTCATCCACTAAAATATTGATCGTGACCAGGCTTAGTCGACTGTTTCAGTGTGGTACCACGTTACTACGTGATCCAAACCAGAAAAAGGCCAGGATCTGTTCAATAGGTATGTGAAGAATGTGGAAGTATGAGACTGATGGGGGCAAATCCCAGACCTAATCCAGACCTAATCCAGACCTAACATGCGTTATCCTCTAAAATACTGATCGAGACCAGCTTTAGTCGACTGTTTCAGTGTGGTACCACATTACTACGTGATCCAAACCAGAAAAAGCCCAGAATCTGGCCATCAAGTATGAGAAATATGCGAAAGTATGAGCCTGATGAGAGCAAATCCCAGACCTAACCTAGACCTAACATGCGTTATCCTCTAAAATATTGATCGAAACCAGGTTTAATTGACTGTTTCAGTGTGGTACCACATTTCTATGTGATCCAAACCAGAAAGAGCAAAGGATCTGGCTAACAAGTAAGAGAAATATGCGAAAGTATGAGCCTGATGAGGGCAAATCCTAGACCCAACTCTGACCTAACATGAGTTATCCTCTAAAATATTGATCAAAACCATGTTTAATCGACTGTTTCAGTGAGGTACCACACTACTATGTGATCCAAACCAGAAAAAACCCAGGATCTGATCAAGAAGTATGTGAAGAATGCGGAAGTATGAGACTGATGAGGGCAAATCCCAGACCTAATCCAGACCTAATCCAGACCTAACATGCGTTATCCTCTAACATACTGATCGTGACCAGGTTTAGTCGACTGTTTCAGTCTGGTACCACATTACTACGTGATCCAAACCAGAAAAAGCCCAGGATCAGGCCAACAAGTATGAGAAGTATGCGAAAGTATGACCCTGATGAGGTCAAATCCCAGAGCTAATCCAGACCTAACATGCGTTATCCTCTAAAATACTGATCCAGACCAGGTTTAGTCGACTGTTTCAGTGTGGTACCACATTACTACCTGATCCAAATCAGTGAAAGCCCAGGATCTGGCCAACGAGAATGAGAAATATGCGAAAGTATGGGCCTGATGAGGGCAAATCCCAGACCTAACCTAGACCTAACATGCGTTATCCTCTAAAATATCGATCGAGAACAGGTTTAATCGACTGTTTCAGTGTGGTCCCACATTACTACGTGATCCAAACCAGCAAAAGCCCAGGATCTGGCATACAAGTATGAGAAATATGCGAAAGTATGAGGCCGATGGGGGCAAATCCCATACCTAATCCAGACCTAACATGCGTCATCCACTAAAATATTGATCGTGACCAGGCTTAGTCGACTGTTTCAGTGTGGTACCACATTACTACGTGATGCAAACCAGAAAAAGGCCAGGATCTGGCCATCAAGTATGAGAAATATGAGAAAGTATGATCCTGATGAGTGCAAATCCCAGACCTAACCTAGACCTAACATGCATTATCCTCTAAAATATTGATCGTGACCAGGTTTAGTCGACTGTTTCAGTGTGGTACCACATTTCTACGTGATCCAATCCAGAAAAAGCCCAGAATCTGGCCACCAAGTAAGAGTTATATGCGAAAGTATGAGCCTGATGAGGGCAAATCCTAGACCCAACTCAGACTTAACTTGTGTTATCCTCTACGATATTGATCGAAACCAGGTTTAATGGACTGTTTCAGTATGATACCACATTACCACGTAATCGAAACGAGAAAAAGCCCGGGATCTGGCCAAAAAGTATGCGGAAAATGTGAATGTATAAGCCTGATGAGAGCAAATCCCAGACCTAACATTGACCTAACATGCGTTATCCTCTAAAATATTGATCGAAACCAGGTTTAATGGACTGTTTCAGTGTGGTACCTCATTAGTACGTGATCCAAACCAAAAAAAGCCCAGAATCTGGCAATCAAGTATGAGAAATATGCGAAAGTATGGGCCTGATGAGGGCGAATCCCAGACCTAATCCAGACCTAACATGCGTTATGCACTAAAATATTGATCGAGACCAAGTTTAGTCGACTGTTTCAGTGTGGTACCACATTACTACGTGGTCCATACCAGAAAAAGCCCAGGATCTGGCCATCAAGTATGAGAAATATGAGAAAGTATGAGCCTGATGAGTGCAAATCCCAGAAATAACCTAGACCTAACATGGGTTATCCTCGAAAATATTGATCGAGACCAGGTTTAATTTGACTGTTTCAGTGTGGTACCACATAACTACCTGATCCAAATCAGAGAATGCCCAGGATCTGGCCATCAAGTATGAGAAATATGCGAAAGTATGAGCCTGATGAGAGCAAATCCCAGACCTAACCTAGACCTAACATGCGTTATCCTCTAAAATATTGACCGAGACTAGGTTTACTCGACTGTTTCAGTGTGGTACCACATTACCACGTGATCCAAACCAGAAAAAACCCAGGATCTGTTCAACAGGTATGTGAAGAATGCGAAAGTGTGAGCCTGATGAGGGCAAATCCAGGACCTAACATAGACCTAACATGCGGTATCCTCTAAAATATTGATCGAAACCAGGTTTAATGGTCTGTTTCAGCGTGGTACCGCATTACTACGTGATCGAAACCAAAAAAGGCCCAGAATCTGGCCATCAAGTATGAGAAATATGCGAAAGTATGAGCCTGATGAGTGCAAATCCCAGACCTAACCTAGACCTAACATGCGTTATCCTCTAAAATATCGATCGAAACCAGGTTTAATCGGCTGTTTCAGTGTGGTACCACATTACTGCGTGATCAAAACCAAAAAAATCCCAGAATCTGGCCATCCAGTATGAGAAACATGCGAAAGTATGAGCCTGATGGGGCAAATCCAAGGCCTAACCTAGACCTAACATGCGTTATCCTCCAAAATATTCATCGAAACCAGGTTTAATTGACTGTTTCAGTGTGGTACCACATTTCTACGTGATCCAAACCAGAAAGAACCCCTCGATCAGGTCAACATGTATGTTAAATCTGCGGAAATATGACCCTGATGAAGTCAAATCCCAGACCTAACACAGACCTAACATGCATTATCCTCTAAAATTTTGATCGAAACCAGGTTTAATGGACTGTTTCAGTGTGGTACCACATTACTACGTGATCCAAACCAAAAAAAGACCAGAATCTGGCCAACAAGTATGAGAAATATGCGAGGGAAAATCCCAGACCTAATCCAGACCTAACATGCGTTATCCTCTAAAATATTGATCGCGACCAGGTTTAATGGTCTGTTTCAGCGTGGTACCGCATTACTACGTGATCGAAACCAAAAAAGGCCCAGAATCTGGCCATCAAGTATGAGAAATATGCGAAAGTATGAGCCTGATGAGTGCAAATCCCAGACCTAACCTAGACCTAACATGCGTTATCCTCTAAAATATCGATCGAAACCAGGTTTAATCGGCTGTTTCAGTGTGGTACCACATTACTGCGTGATCAAAACCAAAAAAAGCCCAGAATCTGGCCATCCAGTATGAGAAACATGCGAAAGTATGAGCCTGATGGGGCAAATCCAAGGCCTAACCTAGACCTAACATGCGTTATCCTCCAAAATATTCATCGAAACCAGGTTTAATTGACTGTTTCAGTGTGGTACCACATTTCTACGTGATCCAAACCAGAAAGAACCCCTCGATCAGGTCAACATGTATGTTAAATCTGCGGAAATATGACCCTGATGAAGTCAAATCCCAGACCTAACACAGACCTAACATGCGATATCCTCTAAAATATTGATCGCGGTCAGGTTTAATCAAAAGTTTCAGTGTGGTACCATATAACTACGTGATCCAAACCAGAAAAAACCCGGGATCTGGCCATCAAGTATGAGAAATATGCGAAAGTATGAGCCTGATGAGAGCAAATCCCAGACCTAACCTTGACCTAACATGCGTTATCCTCTAAAATATTGATCGTGACCAGGTTTAGTCGACTGTTTCTGGATGGTACCACATTACTATGTGACCCAAACCAGAACAAACCCAGGTTCTGTTCAAGAAGTTTGTGAAGATTGCGAA
This sequence comes from Colletes latitarsis, assembly GCF_051014445.1. Lineage (NCBI taxonomy): Eukaryota > Metazoa > Arthropoda > Insecta > Hymenoptera > Colletidae > Colletes > Colletes latitarsis. The sequence goes on from NC_135137.1 coordinate 9,274,573, forward strand.
AGTATGAGACTGAAGAGGGCAAATCCCAGACCTAATCCAGACCTAATCCAGCCCTAACATGCGTTATCCTCTAAAGTATTGATCGAAACCATGTTTAATCGACTGTTTCAGTGTGGTACCACACTACTATGTGATCCAAACAAGAAAAAACCCAGAATCTGTTCAAGAAGTATCTGAAGAATACGGAAGTATGAGACTGATGAGGGCAAATCCCAGACCTAATCCAGACCTAATCCAGACCTAACATGCGTTATCCTCGAAAATACTGATCGAGACCAGCTTTAGTCGACTGTTTCAGTGTGGTACCACACTACTACGCGATCAAAACCAGAAAAAACCCAGAATCTGGCCATCGAGTATGAGAAATATGCGAAAGTGTGAGCCTGATGAGAGTAAATCCCAGACCTAGCCTTGACCTAACATGCGTTATCCTCTAAAATATCGATCGAGAACAGGTTTAATCGACTGTTTCAGTGTGGTCCCACATTACTACGTGATCCAAACCAGCAAAAGCCCAGGATCTGGCAAACAAGTATGAGAAATATGCGAAAGTATGAGGCCGATGAGGGCAAATCCCATACCTAATCCAGACCTAACATGCGTCATCCACTAAAATATTGATCGTGACCAGGCTTAGTCGACTGTTTCAGTGTGGTACCACATTACTACGTGATCCAAACCAGAAAAAGGCCAGGATCTGGCCATCAAGTATGAGAAATATGAGAAAGTATGAGCCTGATGAGTGCAAATCCCAGACCTAACCTAGACCTAACATGCATTATCCTCTAAAATATTGATCGTGACCAGGTTTAGTCGACTGTTTCAGTGTGGTACCACATTTCTACGTGATCCACTCCAGAAAAAGCCCAGAATCTGGCCATCAAGTAAGAGTTATATGCGAAAGTATGAGCCTGATGAGAGCAAATCCCAGACCTAACCTAGACCTAACATGCGTTATCCTCTAAAATATTGATCGAAACCAGGTTTATTGACTGTTTCAGTGTGGTACCACATTTCTATGTGATCCAAACCAGAAAGAGCAAAGGATCTGGCTAACAAGTAAGAGAAATATGCGAAAGTATGAGCCTGATGAGGGCAAATCCTAGACCCAACTCTGACCTAACATGAGTTATCCTCTAAAATATTGATCAAAACCATGTTTAATCGACTGTTTCAGTGAGGTACCACACTACTATGTGATCCAAACCAGAAAAAACCCAGGATCTGATCAAGAAGTATGTGAAGAATGCGGAAGTATGAGACTGATGAGGGCAAATCCCAGACCTAATCCAGACCTAATCCAGACCTAACATGCGTTATCCTCTAAAATATTGATCGAAACCAGGTTTAATGGACTGTTTCAGTGTGGTACCTCATTAGTACGTGATCCAAACCAAAAAAACCCAAGAATCTGGCAGTCAAGTATGAGAAATATGCGAAAGTATGAGCCTGATGAGAGCAAATCCCAGACATAACCTAGACCTAACATGCGTTATCCTCTAAAATATCGATCGAAACCAGGTTTAATCGACTGTTTCAGTGTGGTACCACATTACTGTGTGATCCAAACCAGTAAAAGCAAAGGATCTGGCAAACAACTAAGAGAAATATGCGAAAGTATGAGCCTGATGAGGGCAAATCCTAGACCCAACTCTGACCTAACATAAGTTATCCTCTAAAATATTGATCAAAACCATGTTTAATGGACTGTTTCAGTGTGGTACCACACTACTATGTGATCCAAACCAGAAAAAACCCAGGATCTGTTCAAGAGGTATGTGAAGAATGCGGAAGTATGAGACTGATGGGGGCAAATCCCAGACCTAATCCAGACCTAATCCAGACCTAACATGCGTTATCCTCTAAAATACTGATCGAGACCAGCTTTAGTCGACTGTTTCAGTGTGGTACCACATAACTACCTGAACCAAACCAGTGAAAGCCCAGGATCAGGCCAACGAGAATGAGAAATATGCGAAAGTATGAGCCTGATGAGAGCAAATCCCAGACCTAACCTAGATCTAACATGCGTTATCCTCTAAAATATTGACCGAGACTAGGTTTAGTCGACTGTTTCAGTGTGGTACCACATTAGTACGTGATCCAAACCAGAAAAAGGCCAGGATCTGGCCATCAAGTATGACAAATATGCGAAAGTATGAGCCTGAAGAGAGCAAATCCCAGACCTAACCTAGACCAAACATGAGTTATCCTTTGAAATGTTGACCCAGACTAGGTTTAATTGACTGTTTCAGTGTGGTACCATATTACCACGTGATCCAAACCAGAAAAAACCCAGGATCTGTTCAACAGGTATGTGAAGAATGCGAAAGTGTGAGCCTGATGAGGGCAAATCCCAGACCTAATCCAGAACTAACATGCGTTTTCCCCTAAAATATTGATCGAAACCGGGTTTAGTCGACTGCTTTAGTGTGGTACCACATTACTACATGATCCAATCCAGAAAGAGCCCAGAATCTGGCCATCAAGTAAGAGATATATGCGAAAGTATGAGCCTGATGGTGGCAAAACCTACATCCAACTCAGGCATAACATGTGTTATCCTCTAAAATATTGATCGAAACCAGGTTTAATGGACTGTTTCAGTGTGATAGCACATTACCACGTGATCCAAACCAGAAAAAACCCGGTATCTGGCCAACAAGTATGCGGAAAATGCGAAAGTATGAGCCTGATGAGGGCAAATCCCAGACCTAATCCAGACCTAACATGCGTTTTCCCCTAAAATATTGATCGAAACCGGGTTTAGTCGACTGTTTTAGTGTGGTACCACATTACTAAGTGATCCAAACCAGAAAAAGCCCAGGATCTGGCCATCAAGTATGAGAAACATGCGAAAGTATGAGCCTGATGGGGCAAATCCAAGGCCTAACCTAGACCTAACATGCGTTATCCTCCAAAATATTCATCGAAACCAGGTTTAATTGACTGTTCCAGTGTGGTACCACATTTCTACGTGAAGCAAACCAGAAAGAACCCCTCGATCAGGTCAACATGTATGTTAAAACTGCGGAAATATGACCCTGATGAAGTCAAATCCCAGACCTAACACAGACCTAACATGCAATATCCTCTAAAATTTTGATCGAAACCAGGTTTAATGGACTGTTTCAGTGTGGTACCACAGTACTACGCGATCCAAACCAAAAAAAGACCAGAATCTGGCCAACAAGTATGAGAAATATGCGAAAGTATGACCCTGATGAGGGAAAATCCCAGACCTAATCCAGACCTAACATGCGTTATCCTCTAAAATATTGATCGAGACCAGGTTTAGTCGACTGTTTCAGTGTGATACCACATAACCACGTGATCCAAACCTGAAAAGCCCGGGATCTGGCCAACAAGTATGCAGAAAGTGTGAATATATGAGCCTGATGAGAGCAAATCCCAGACCTAACATTGACCTGACATGCGTTATCCTCTGAAATATTGATCGAAACCAGGTTTAATGGACTGTTTCAGTGCGGTACCACATTACGACGTGATCCAAACCAGAAAAAACCCAGAATCTGTTCAAACAGTATGTGAAGAATGCGAAAGTATGAGCCTGATGAGGCAAATCCAAGGCCTAACCTAGACCTAACATGCGTTATCCTCTAAAATATTGATCCAAACCAGGTCTAATGGACTCTTTCAGTGTGATACCATATTACCACGTGATCAAAACCAGAAAGTGCCCGGGATCTGGCCAACAAGTATGCGGAAAATGTGAATGTATGAGCCTGATGAGAGCAAATCCCAGACATAACATAGACCTAACGTGCGTTATACTCAAAAATATTCATCGAAACCAGGGTTAATGGACTGTTTCATTGTGGTACCACATTACTACGTGATCCAAACCAAAAAAAGACCAGAATCTGGCCATCAAGTATGAGAAATATGCGAAAGTATGAGCCTGATGAGGGCAAATCCCAGACCTAATCCAGACCTAACATGCGGTATCCTCTAAAATATTGATCGAGACCAGGTTTAGTTGACTGTTTCAGTGTAGTACCACATTGCTACGTGATCCATACCAGAAAAAGCCCAGGATCTGGACATCAAGTATGAGAAATATGCGAAAGTATGAGCCTGATGAATGCAAATCACAGACCTAACATAGACCTAACATGCATTATCCTCTAAAATTTTGATCGAAACAGGCTTAATGGACTGTTTCAGTGTGGTACCACATTACTACGTGATCCAAACCAAAAAAAGGCCAGAATCTGGCCAACAAGTATGAGAAATATGCGAGGGAAAATCCCAGACCTAATCCAGACCTAACATGCGTTATCCTCTAAAATATTGATCGAGACCAGGTTTTGTCGACTGTTTCAGTGTGATACCACATAACCACGTGATCCAAACCTGAAAAAGCCCGGGATCTGGCCAACAAGTATGCGGAAAGTGTGACTGTATGAGCCTGATGAGAGCAAATCCCAGACCTAACATTGACCTGACATGCGTTATCCTCTAAAATATTGATCGAGACCAGGTTTAATTTGACTGTTTCAGTGTGGTACCACATAAATACGTGATCCAAACCAGTGAAAGCCCAGGATCTGGCCAACAAGCATGAGAAATATGCGAAAGTATGAGCCTGATGAATGCAAATCACAGACCTAACATAGACCTAACATGCATTATCCTCTAAAATTTTGATCGAAACCAGGTTTAATGGACTGTTTCAGTGTGGTACCACATTACTACGTGATCCAAACCAAAAGAAGACCAGAATCTGGCCAACAAGTATGAGAAATATGCGAAAGTATGACCCTGATGAAGGAAAATCCCAGACATAACCCAGACCTAACATGCGTCTTCCACTAAAATATTGATCGTGACCAGGCTTAGTCGACTGTTTCAGTGTGGTACCACATTTCTACGTGATCCAATCCAGAAAAAGCCCAGAATGTGGCCATCAAGTAAGAGTTATATGCGAAAGTATGAGCCTGATGGGAGCAAATCCCAGACCTAACATAGACCTAACATACGTTATCCTCTAAAATATTGATCGAGACCAGGTTTAATCGACTGTTTCAGTGTGGTCCCACAATACTACGTGATCCAATGCAGAAAAATCCCAGGATCTGTTCAACAGGTATGTGAAGAATGCGAAAGTGTGAGCCTGATGGGGGCAAATCCCGGACCTAACATAGACCTAACCTGCGTTATCCTCTAAAATATTGATCGAGGCCAGGTTTAATCGACTGTTTCAGTGTGGTCCCACATTACTACGTGATCCAAACCAGCAAAAGCCCAGGATCTGGCAAACAAGTATGAGAAATATGCGAAAGTATGAGCCTGATGAGAGCAAATCTCTGACCTAACATAGACCTAACATGCGTTATCCTCTAAAATATTGATCGAAACCAGGTTTAATGGACTGTTTCAGTGTGGTACCTCATTAGTACGTGATCCAAACCAAAAAAAGCCAAGAATCTGGCAGTCAAGTATGAGAAATATGCGAAAGTATGAGCCTGATGAGAGCAAATCCCAGACATAACCTAGACCTAACATGCGTTATCCTCTAAAATATCGATCGAAACCAGGTTTAATCGACTGTTTCAGTGTGGTACCACATTACTGTGTGATCCAAACCAGTAAAAGCAAAGGATCTGGCATACAACTAAGAGAAATATGCGAAAGTATGAGCCTGATGAGGGCAAATCCTAGACCCAACTCTGACCTAACATAAGTTATCCTCTAAAATATTGATCAAAACCATGTTTAATCGACTGTTTCAGTGTGGTACCACACTACTATGTGATCCAAACCAGAAAAAACCCAGGATCTGTTCAAGAGGTATGTGAAGAATGCGGAAGTATGAGACTGATGGGGGCAAATCCCAGACCTAATCCAGACCTAATCCAGACCTAACATGCGTTATCCTCTAAAATACTGATCGAGACCAGCTTTAGTCGACTGTTTCAGTGTGGTACCACATAACTACCTGAACCAAACCAGTGAAAGCCCAGGATCTGGCCAACGAGAATGAGAAATATGCGAAAGTATGAGCCTGATGAGAGCAATCCCAGACCTAACCTAGACCTAACATGCGTTATCCTCTAAAATATTGACCGAGACTAGGTTTAGTCGACTGTTTCAGTGTGGTACCACATTAGTACGTGATCCAAACCAGAAAAAGGCCAGGATCTGTTCAACAGGTATGTGAAGAATGCGAAAGTGTGAGCCTGATGAGAGCAAATCTCTGACCTAACATAGACCTAACATGCGTTATCCTCTAAAATATTGATCGAAACCAGGTTTAATGGACTGTTTCAGTGTGGTACCTCATTAGTACGTGATCCAAACCAAAAAAAGCCAAGAATCTGGCAGTCAAGTATGACAAATATGCGAAAGTATGAGCCTGAAGAGAGCAAATCCCAGACCTAACCTAGACCAAACATGAGTTATCCTTTGAAATGTTGACCCAGACTAGGTTTAATTGACTGTTTCAGTGTGGTACCATATTACCACGTGATCCAAACCAGAAAAAACCCAGGATCTGTTCAACAGGTATGTGAAGAATGCGAAAGTGTGAGCCTGATGAGGGCAAATCCCAGACCTAATCCAGACCTAACATGCGTTTTCCCCTAAAATATTGATCGAAACCGGGTTTAGTCGACTGCTTTAGTGTGGTACCACATTACTACATGATCCAATCCAGAAAGAGCCCAGAATCTGGCCATCAAGTAAGAGATATATGCGAAAGTATGAGCCTGATGGTGGCAAAACCTACATCCAACTCAGGCATAACATGTGTTATCCTCTAAAATATTGATCGAAACCAGGTTTAATGGACTGTTTCAGTGTGATAGCACATTACCACGTGATCCAAACCAGAAAAAACCCGGTATCCGGCCAACAAGTATGCGGAAAATGCGATAGTATGAGCCTGATGAGGGCAAATCCCAGACCTAATCCAGACCTAACATGCGTTTTCCCCTAAAATATTGATCGAAACCGGGTTTAGTCGACTGTTTTAGTGTGGTACCACATTACTAAGTGATCCAAACCAGAAAAGCCCGGGATCTGGACATCAAGTATGAGAAATATGCGAAAGTATGAGCCTGATGAATGCAAATCACAGACCTAACATAGACCTAACATGCATTATCCTCTAAAATTTTGATCGAAACAGGCTTAATGGACTGTTTCAGTGTGGTACCACATTACTACGTGATCCAAACCAAAAAAAGGCCAGAATCTGGCCAACAAGTATGAGAAATATGCGAAAGTATGACCCCGATGAAGGAAACTCCCAGACCTAATCCAGACCTAACATGCGTTATCCTCTAAAATATCGATCGAAACAATGTTTAATCGTCTCTTTCAGTGTGGCACCACATTACTACGTGATCCGAAGCAGAAAGATCCCAGGATCTTTTCGACAAGTATGTGAAGAATGCGAAAGTATGAGTCTGATAGGGGCAAATCCCAGGCCTAACCTAGCCCTAACATGCGCTATCATCTAAAATATTGATCGAAACCTGGTTTCATCGACTGTTTCTGGGTGGTACCACATTACTATATGATCCATACCAGCAAAAGCCCAGGATCTGGTAAACAAGTATGAGAAATATGCGAAAGTATGAGGCCGATGAGGGCAAATCCCATACCTAATCCAGACCTAACATGCGTCATCCACTAAAATATTGATCGTGACCAGGCTTAGCCGACTGTTTCAGTGTGGTACCACATTACTACGTGATCCAAACCAGAAAAAGGCCAGAATCTGGCCATCCAGTATGAGAAACATGCGAAAGTATGAGCCTGATGTGGCAAATCCAAGGCCTAACCTAGACCTAACATGCGTTATCCTCCAAAATATTCATCGAAACCAGGTTTAATTGACTGTTTCAGTGTGGTGCCACATTACTACGTGATCCAAAGCAGAAAAATCCCAGGATCTGTTCAACAAGTATGTGAAGAATGCGAAAGTATGAGTCTAATGGGGGCAAATCCCAGGCCGAACCTAGACCTAACATACGTTATCCTCTAAAATATTGATCGAGACCAGCTTTAGTCGACTGTTTCAGTGTGGTACCACATAACTACCTGAACCAAACCAGTGAAAGCCCAGGATCTGGCCAACGAGAATGAGAAATATGCGAAAGTATGAGCCTGATGAGAGCAATCCCAGACCTAACCTAGACCTAACATGCGTTATCCTCTAAAATATTGACCGAGACTAGGTTTAGTCGACTGTTTCAGTGTGGTAACACATCTCTACGTGATCGAAACCAAAAAAGGCCCAGAATCTGGCCATCAAGTATAAGAAATATGCGAAAGTATGAGCCTGATGAGAGCAAATCCCAGACATAACCTAGACCTAACATGCGTTATCCTCTAAAATATCGATCGAAACCAGGTTTAATCGACTGTTTCAGTGTGGTACCTCATTAGTACGTGATCCAAACCAAAAAAAGCCCAGAATCTGGCAATCAAGTATGAGAAATATGCGAAAGTATGGGCCTGATGTGGGCAAATCCCAGACCTAATCCAGACATAACATGCGTTATCCTCTAAAATATTGATCGAGACCAGGTTTAATCGACTGTTTCAGTGTGGTCCCACATTACTACGTGATCCAAAGCAGAAAAATCCCAGGATCTGTTCAACAGGTATGTGAAGAATGCGAAAGTGTGAGCCTGATGGGGGCAAATCCCGGACCTAACATAGACCTAACCTGCGTTATCCTCTAAAATATTGATCGAAACCAGGTTTAATCGACTGTTTCAGTGTGGTACCGCATTACTACGTGATCGAAACCAAAAAAGGCCCAGAATCTGGCCATCAAGTATAAGAAATATGCGAAAGTATGAGCCTGATGAGAGCAAATCCCAGACATAACCTAGACCTAACATGCGTTATCCTCTAAAATATCGATCGAAACCAGGTTTAATCGACTGTTTCAGTGTGGTACCACATTACTGTGTGATCCAAACCAGTAAAAGCAAAGGATCTGGCAAACAACTAAGAGAAATATGCGAAAGTATGAGCCTGATGAGGGCAAATCCTAGACCCAACTCTGACCTAACATAAGTTATCCTCTAAAATATTGATCAAAACCATGTTTAATCGACTGTTTCAGTGTGGTACCACACTACTAAGTGATCCAAACCAGAAAAAGGCCAGGATCTGGCCATCAAGTATGACAAATATGCGAAAGTATGAGCCTGATGAGAGCAAATCCCAGACCTAACCTAGACCAAACATGAGTTATCCTTTGAAATGTTGACCCAGACTAGGTTTAATTGACTGTTTCAGTGTGGTACCATATTACCACGTGATCCAAACCAGAAAAAACCCAGGATCTGTTCAACAGGTATGTGAAGAATGCGAAAGTGCGAGCCTGATGAGGGCAAATCCCAGACCTAATCCAGACCTAACATGCGTTTTCCCCTAAAATATTGATCGAAACCGGGTTTAGTCGACTGCTTTAGTGTGGTACCACATTACTACGTGATCCAAACCAAAAAAAGACCAGAATCTGGCCAACAAGTATGAGAAATATGCGAAAGTATGACCCTGATGAGGGAAAATCCCAGACCTAATCCAGACCTAACATATGTTATCCTCTAAAATATTGATCGAGACCAGGTTTAGTCGACTGTTTCAGTGTGATACCACATAACCACGTGATCCAAACCTAAAAAAGCCCGGGATCTGGCCAACAAGTATGCGGAAAATGTGAATGTATGAGCCTGATGAGAGCAAATCCCAGACATAACATAGACCTAACATGCGTTATACTCAAAAATATTCATCGAAACCAGGGTTAATGGACTGTTTCATTGTGGTACCACATTACTACGTGATCCAAACCAAAAAAAGACCAGAATCTGGCCATCAAGTATGAGAAATATGCGAAGGTATGAGCCTGATGAGGGCAAATCCCAGACCTAATCCAGACCTAACATGCGGTATCCTCTAAAATATTGATCGAGACCAGGTTTAGTTGACTGTTTCAGTGTAGTACCACATTGCTACGTGATCCATACCAGAAAAAGCCCAGGATCTGGACATCAAGTATGAGAAATATGCGAAAGTATGAGCCTGATGGGGCAAATCCAAGGCCTAACCTAGACCTAACATGCGTTATCCTCCAAAATATTCATCGAAACCAGGTTTAATTGACTGTTTCAGTGTGGTAGCACATTTCTACGTGATCCAAACCAGAAAGAACCCCTCGATCCGGTCAACATGTATGTTAAAACTGCGGAAATATGACCCTGATGAAGTCAAATCCCAGACCTAACATAGACCTAACATGCATTATCCTCTAAAATTTTGATCGAAACAGGCTTAATGGACTGTTTCATTGTGGTACCACATTACTACGTGATCCAAACCAAAAAAAGGCCAGAATCTGGCCAACAAGTATGAGAAATATGCGAAAGTATGACCCCGATGAAGGAAACTCCCAGACCTAATCCAGACCTAACATGCGTTATCCTCTAAAATATCGATCGAAACAATGTTTAATCGTCTCTTTCAGTGTGGCACCACATTACTACGTGATCCGAAGCAGAAAGATCCCAGGATCTTTTCGACAAGTATGTGAAGAATGCGAAAGTATGAGTCTGATGGGGGCAAATCCCAGGCCTAACCTAGCCCTAACATGCGCTATCATCTAAAATATTGATCGAAACCTGGTTTCATCGACTGTTTCTGGGTGGTACCACATTACTATATGATCCATACCAGCAAAAGCCCAGGATCTGGTAAACAAGTATGAGAAATATGCGAAAGTATGAGGCCGATGAGGGCAAATCCCATACCTAATCCAGACCTAACATGCGTCATCCACTAAAATATTGATCGTGACCAGGCTTAGCCGACTGTTTCAGTGTGGTACCACATTACTACGTGATCCAAACCAGAAAAAGGCCAGAATCTGGCCATCCAGTATGAGAAACATGCGAAAGTATGAGCCTGATGGGGCAAATCCAAGGCCTAACCTAGACCTAACATGCGTTATCCTCCAAAATATTCATCGAAACCAGGTTTAATTGACTGTTTCAGTGTGGTAGCACATTTCTACGTGATCCAAACCAGAAAGAACCCCTCGATCAGGTCAACATGTATGTTAAAACTGCGGAAATATGACCCTGATGAAGTCAAATCCCAGACCTAACACAGACCTAACATGCATTATCCTCTAAAATTTTGATCGAAACCAGGTTTAATGGACTGTTTCAGTGTGGTACCACATTACTACGTGATCCAAACCAGAAAAAGGCCAGGATCTGGCCATCAAGTATGAGAAATATGAGAAAGTATGAACCTGATGAGAGCAAATCCCAGACCTAACATAGACCTAACATGCGTTATCCTCTAAAATATTCATCGAAACCAGGTTTAATGGACTTTTTCAGTGTGGTACCTCATTACTACGTGATCCAAACCAAAAAAAGCCCAGAATCTGGCTATCAAGTATGAGAAATATGCGAAAGTATGGGCCTGATGAGGGCAAATCCCAGACCTAATCCAGACCTAACATGCGTTATGCTCTAAAATATTGATCGAGACCAGGTTTAGTCGACTGTTTCAGTGTGGTACCACATTACTACGTGGTCCATACCAGAAAAAGCCCAGGATCTGGCCATCAAGTATGAGAAATATGAGAAAGTATGAGCCTGATCAGTGAAAATCCCAGGCCAAACCTAGACCTAACATGCATTATCCTTTGAAATGTTGACCCAGACTAGGTTTAATTGACTGTTTCAGTGTGGTACCACATTACCACGTGATCCAAACCAGAAAAAACCCAGGATCTGAACAACAGGTATGTGAAGAATGCGAAAGTGTGAGCCTGATGGGGGCAAATCCCGGACCTAACATAGACCTAACCTGCGTTATCCTGTAAAATATTGATCGAAACCAGGTTTAATCGACTGTTTCAGTGTGGTACCGCATTACTACGTGATCGAAACAAAAAAGGCCCAGAATCTGGCCATCAAGTATGAGAAATATGCGAAAGTATGAGCCTGATGAGAGCAAATCCCAGACCAAACCTAGACCTAACATGCGTTATCCTCTAAAATATCGATCGAAACCAGGTTTAATCGACTGTTTCAGTGTGGTACCACATTGCTGTGTGATCCAAACCAGTAAAAGCAAAGGATCTGGCTAACAAGTAAGAGAAATATGCGAAAGTATGAGCCTGATGAGTGCAAATCCCAGACCTAACCTAGACCTAACATGCGTTATCCTCTAAAATATCGATCGAAACCAGGTTTAATCGGCTGCTTCAGTGTGGTACCACATTACTACGTGATCCAATCCAGAAAGAGCCCAGAATCTGGCCATCAAGTAAGAGATATAAGCGAAAGTATGAGCCTGATGGTGGCAAATCCTACATCCAACTCAGGCATAACATGTGTTATGCTCCAAAATATTCATCGAAACCAGGTTTAATTGACTGTTTCAGTGTGGTACCACATTTCTACGTGATCCAAACCAGAAAGAACCCCTCGATCAGGTCAACATGTATGTTAAAAGTGCGGAAATATGACCCTGATGAAGTCAAATCCCAGACCTAACACAGACCTAACATGCATTATCCTCTAAAATTTTGATCGAAACCAGGTTTAATGGACTGTTTCAGTGTGGTACCACATTACTACGTGATCCAAACCAAAAAAAGACCAGAATCTGGCCAACAAGTATGAGAAATATGTGAAAGTATGACCCTGATGAGGGAAAATCCCAGACCTAATCCAGACCTGACATGCGTTATCCTCTAAAATATCGTTCGAAACAATGTTTAATCGACTGTTTCAGTGTGGTACCACACTACTATGTGATCCATACCTGAAAAAACCCAGGATCTGTTCAAGAAGTATGTGAAGAATGCGAAAGTATGAGGCCGATGAGGGCAAATCCCATACCTAATCCAGACCTAACATGCGTCATCCACTAAAATATTGATCGTGACCAGGCTTAGTCGACTGTTTCAGTGTGGTAACACATTACTACGTGATCCAAACCAGAAAAAGCCCAGAATCTGGCCATCAAGTATGAGAAATATGCGAAAGTATGGGCCTGTTGAGGGCAAATCCCAGACCTAATCCAGACCTAACATGCGTTATGCTCTAAAATATTGATCGAGACCAGGTTTAGTCGACTGTTTCAGTGTGGTACCACATTTCTACGTGATCCAATCCAGAAAAAGCCCAGAATGTGGCCATCAAGTAAGAGTTATATGCGAAAGTATGAGCCTGATGAGAGCAAATCCCAGACCTAACATAGACCTAACATACGTTATCCTCTAAAATATTAATCGAGACCAGGTTTAATCGACTGTTTCAGTGTGGTGCCACACTACTATGTGATCCAAACCAGAAAAAACCCAGGATCTGTTCAAGAGGTATGTGAAGAATGCGGAAGTATGAGACTGATGGGAGCAAATCCCAGACCTAATCCAGACCTAATCCAAACCTAACATGCGTTATCCTCTAAAATACTGATCGAGACCAGCTTTAGTCGACTGTTTCAGTGTGGTACCACATAACTACCTGAACCAAACCAGTGAAAGCCCAGGATCTGGCCAACGAGAATGAGAAATATGTGAAAGTATGAGCCTGATGAGAGCAAATCCCAGACCTAACCTAGACCTAACATGCGTTATCCTCTAAAATATTGACCGAGACTAGGTTTAGTCGACTGTTTCAGTGTGGTACCACATTAGTACGTGATCCAAACCAGAAAAAGGCCAGGATCTGGCCATCAAGTATGACAAATATGCGAAAGTATGAGCCTGAAGAGAGCAAATCCCAGACCTAACCTAGACCAAACATGAGTTATCCTTTGAAATGTTGACCCAGACTAGGTTTAATTGACTGTTTCAGTGTGGTACCATATTACCACGTGATCCAAACCAGAAAAAACCCAGGATCTGTTCAACAGGTATGTGAAGAATGCGAAAGTGTGAGCCTGATGAGGGCAAATCCCAGACCTAATCCAGACCTAACATGCGTTTTCCCTTAAAATATTGATCGAAACCGGGTTTAGTCGACTGCTTTAGTGTGGTACCACATTACTACGTGATCCAATCCAGAAAGAGCCCAGAATCTGGCCATCAAGTAAGAGATATATGCGAAAGTATGAGCCTGATGGTGGCAAATCCTACATTCAACTCAGGCATAACATGTGTTATCCTCTAAAATATTGATCGAAACCAGGTTTAATGGACTGTTTCAGTGTGATACCACATTACCACGTGATCCAAACCAGAAAAAACCCGGTATCTGGCCAACAAATATGCGGAAAATGCGAAAGTATGAGCCTGATGAGGGCAAATCCCAGACCTAATCCAGACCTAACATGCGTTTTCCCCTAAAATATTGATCGAAACCGGGTTTAGTCGACTGTTTTAGTGTGGTACCACATTACTAAGTGATCCAAACCAGAAAAAGCCCAGGATCTGGCCATGAAGTATGAGAAACATGCGAAAGTATGAGCCTGATGTGGCAAATCCAAGGCCTAACCTAGACCTAACATGCGTTATCCTCCAAAATATTCATCGAAACCAGGTTTAATTGACTGTTTCAGTGTGGTACCACATAACTACCTGAACCAAACCAGTGAAAGCCCAGGATCTGGCCAACGAGAATGAGAAATATGCGAAAGTATGAGCCTGATGAGAGCAAATCCCAGACCTAATCCAGACCTAACATGCGTTATCCTCTAAAATATTGATCGAGACCAGGTTTAGTCGACTGTTTCAGTGTGATACCACATAACCACGTGATCCAAACCTGAAAAAGCCCGGGATCTGGCCAACAAGTATGCGGAAAGTGTGAATGTATGAGCCTGATGAGAGCAAATCCCAGACCTAACATTGACCTGACATGCGTTATCCTCTGAAATATTGATCCAAACCAGGTCTAATGGACTCTTTCAGTGTGATACCATATTACCACGTGATCAAAACCAGAAAGAGCCCGGGATCTGGCCAACAAGTATGCGGAAAATGTGAATGTATGAGCCTGATGTGAGCAAATCCCAGACATAACATAGACCTAACATGCGTTATACTCAAAAATATTCATCGAAACCAGGGTTAATGGATTGTTTCATTGTGGTACCACATTACTACGTGATCCAAACCAAAAAAAGACCAGAATCTGGCCATCAAGTATGAGAAATATGCGAAAGTATGAGCCTGATGAGGGCAAATCCCAGACCTAATCCAGACCTAACATGCGTTATCCTCTAAAATATCGATCGAAACAATGTTTAATCGTCTCTTTCAGTGTGGCACCACATTACTACGTGATCCGAAGCAGAAAGATCCCAGGATCTTTTCGACAAGTATGTGAAGAATGCGAAAGTATGAGTCTGATGGGGGCAAATCCCAGGCCTAACCTAGCCCTAACATGCGCTATCATCTAAAATATTGATCGAAACCTGGTTTCATCGACTGTTTCTGGGTGGTACCACATTACTATATGATCCAAACCAGAAAAAGCCCAGAATCTGGCCATCACGTATGAGAAATATGCGAAAGTATAAGCCTGATGCGAGCAAATCCCACACCTAACATAGACCTAGCATGCGTTATCCTCAAAAATATTGATCGGAACCAGGTTTAATTGTCCCTTTCAGTGTGGTGCCACATTACTACGTGATCTAAAGCAGAAAAATCCCAGGATCTGTTCAACAAGTATGTGAAGAATGCGAAAGTATGAGTCTAATCGGGGCAAATCCAAGGCCGAACCTAGACCTAACATACGTTATCCTCTAAAATGTTGATCGAGACCAGGTTTAATCGACTGTTTCAGTGTGGTCCCACATTACTACGTGATCAAAACCAGCAAAAGCCCAGGATCTGGCAAACAAGTATAAGAAATATACGAAAGTATGAGGCCGATGAGGGCAAATGCCATACCTAATCCAGACCTAACATGCGTCATCCACTAAAATATTGATCGTGACCAGGCTTAGCCGACTGTTTCAGTGTGGTACCACATTACTACGTGATCCAAACCAGAAAAAGGCCAGGATCTGGCCATCAAGTATGAGAAATATGAGAAAGTATGAACCTGATGAGTGCAAATCCCAGACCTAACCTAGACCTAACATGCATTATCCTCCAAAATATTGATCGCGACCAGGTTTAGTCGACTGTTTCAGTGTGGTACCACATTTCTACGTGATCCAATCCAGAAAAAGCCCAGAATCTGGCCATCAAGTAAGAGTTATATGCGAAAGTATGAGCCTGATGAGGGCAAATCCTAGACCCAACTCAGACTTAACTTGTGTTATCCTCTAAGATATTGATCGAAACCAGGTTTAATGGACTGTTTCAGTATGATACCACATTACCACGTGATCGAAACGAGAAAAAGCCCGGGATCTGGCCAACAAGTATGCGGAAAATGTGAATGTATAAGCCCGATGAGAGCAAATCCCAGACCTAACATAGACCTAACATGCGTTATCCTCTAAAATATTCATCGAAACCAGGTTTAATGGACTGTTTCAGTGTGGTACCTCATTACTACGTGATCCAAACCAAAAAAAGCCCAGAATCTGGCAATCAAGTATGAGAAATATGCGAAAGTATGGGCCTGATGAGGGCAAATCCCAGACCTAATCCAGACCTAACATGCGTTATGCTCTAAAATATTGATCGAGACCAGGTTTAGTCGACTGTTTCAGTGTGGTACCACATTACTACGTGGTCCATACCAGAAAAAGCCCAGGATCTGGCCATCAAGTATGAGAAATATGAGAAAGTATGAGCCTGATGAGTGAAAATCCCAGGCCAAACCTAGACCTAACATGCATTATCCTTTGAAATGTTGACCCAGACTAGGTTTAATTGACTGTTTCAGTGTGGTACCATATTACCACGTGATCCAAACCAGAAAAAACCCAGGATCTGAACAACAGGTATGTGAAGAATGCGAAAGTGTGAGCCTGATGGGGGCAAATCCCGGACCTAACATAGACCTAACCTGCGTTATCCTGTAAAATATTGATCGAAACCAGGTTTAATCGACTGTTTCAGTGTGGTACCGCATTACTACGTGATCGAAACCAAAAAAGGCCCAGAATCTGGCCATCAAGTATGAGAAATATGCGAAAGTATGAGCCTGATGAGAGCAAATCCCAGACCAAACCTAGACCTAACATGCGTTATCCTCTAAAATATCGATCGAAACCAGGTTTAATTGACTGTTTCAGTGTGGTACCACATTACTGTGTGATCCAAACCAGTAAAAGCAAAGGATCTGGCTAACAAGTAAGAGAAATATGCGAAAGTATGAGCCTGATGAGAGCAAATCCCGGACCTAACATAGACCCAACATGCGTTAACCTCTAAAATATTGATCGAAACAAGGTTTAATGGACTGTTTCAGTTTGGTACCACATTGCTACGTGATCCAAACCAGAAAAAACCCGGGTTCTGTTCAACAAGTATGTAAAGAATGCGAAAGTATGACCCTGATGAGTGCAAATTCAAGGTCTAACCTAGACCTAACATGTGTTATCCTCTAAAATATTGATCGAATCCGGGTTTAATGGTCTGTTTCAGTGTGGCACCACATTACTGCGTGATCCAAACCAAAAAAAGCCCAGAATCTGGCCATCAAGTATGAGAAACATGCGAAAGTATGAGCCTGCTGAGAGCAAATCCCAGACCTAACATAGACCTAACATGAGTAATCCTTTGAAATGTTGACCCAGACTAGGTTTAATTGACAGTTTCAGTGTGGTACCACATTACCACGTGATCCAAACCAGAAAAAGCCCTGAATCTGGCCATCAAGTATGAGAAATATGCGAAAGTATGAGCCTGATGGGTGCAATCCCACACCTAAGCTAGACCTAACATGTGTTATCCTCTAAAATATTGATCGAGACCAGGTTTAATTTGACTGTTTCAGTGTGGTACCACATAACTACCTGATCCAAACCAGTGAAAGCCCAGGATCTGGCCAACGAGAATGAGAAATATGCGAAAGTATGAGCCTGATGAGAGCAAATCCCAGACCTAACCTAGACCTAACATGCGTTATCCTCTAAAATATTGACCGAGACCAGGTTTAGTCGACTGTTTCAGTGTGGTACCACATTAGTACGTGATCCAAACCAGAAAAAGGCCAGGATCTGGCCATCAAGTATGAGAAATATGCGAAAGTATGAGCCTGATGAGAGCAAATCCCAAACCTAACCTAGACCTAACATGAGTTATCCTTTGAAATGTTGACCCAGACTAGGTTTAATTAACTGTTTCAGTGTGGTACCACATTACCACGTGATCCAAACCAGAAATAGCCCAGGATCTGTTCAACAGGTATGTGAAGAATGCGAAAGTGTGAGCCTGATGAGGGCAAATCCCGGACCTAACATAGACCTAACATGCGGTATCCTCTAAAATATTGATCGAAACCAGGTTTAATGGTCTGTTTCAGCGTGGTACCGCATTGCTACGTGATCGAAACCAAAAAAGGCCCAGAATCTGGCCATCAATTATGAGAAATATGCGAAAGTATGAGCCTGATGAGTGCAAATCCCAGACCTAACCTAGACCTAACATGCGTTATCCTCTAAAATATCGATCGAAACCAGGTTTAATCGGCTGCTTCAGTGTGGTACCACATTACTACGTGATCCAATCCAGAAAGAGCCCAGAATCTGGCCATCAAGTAAGAGATATATGCGAAAGTATGAGCCTGATGGTGGCAAATCCTACATCCAACTTAGGCATAACATGTGTTATGCTCCAAAATATTGATCGAAACCGGGTTTAGTCGACTGTTTTAGTGTGGTACCACATTACTAAGTGATCCAAACCAGAAAAAGCCCAGGATCTGGCCATCAAGTATGAGAAACATGCGAAAGTATGAGCCTGATGGGGCAAATCCAAGGCCTAACCTAGACCTAACATGCGTTATCCTCCAAAGTATTCATTGAAACCAGGTTTAATTGACTGTTCCAGTGTGGTACCACATTTCTACGTGAAGCAAACCAGAAAAAGCCCAGAATGTGGCCATCAAGTAAGAGCTATATGCGAAAGTATGAGCCTGATGAGAGCAAATCCCAGACCTAACATAGACCTAACATACGTTATCCTCTAAAATATTGATCGAGACCAGGTTTAATCGACTGTTTCAGCGTGGTCCCACATTACTACGTGATCCAAAGCAGAAAAATCCCAGGATCTGTTCAACAGGTATGTGAAGAATGCGAAAGTGTGAGCCTGATGGGGGCAAATCCCGGACCTAACATAGACCTAACCTGCGTTATCCTCTAAAATATTGATCGAAACCAGGTTTAATCGACTGTTTCAGTGTGGTACCGCATTACTACGTGATCGAAACCAAAAAAGGCCCAGAATCTGGCCATCAAGTATGAGAAATATGCGAAAGTATGAGCCTGATGAGAGCAAATCCCAGACATAACCTAGACCTAACATGCGTTATCCTCTAAAATATCGATCGAAACCAGGTTTAATCGACTGTTTCAGTGTGGTACCACATTACTGTGTGATCCAAACCAGTAAAAGCAAAGGATCTGGCTAACAACTAAGAGAAATATGCGAAAGTATGAGCCTGATGAGAGCAAATCCCAGACCTAACCTAGACCTAACACGCGTTATCCTCTAAAATATTGACCGAGACTAGGTTTAGTCGACTGTTTCAGTGTGGTACCACATTAGTACGTGATCCAAACCAGAAAAAGGCCAGTATCTGGCCATCAAGTATGACAAATATGCGAAAGTATGAGCCTGAAGAGAGCAAATCCCAGACCTAACCTAGACCAAACATGAGTTATCCTTTGAAATGTTGACCCAGACTAGGTTTAATTGACTGTTTCAGTGTGGTACCATATTACCACGTGATCCAAACCAGAAAAAACCCAGGATCTGTTCAACAGGTATGTGAAGAATGCGAAAGTGTGAGCCTGATGAGGGCAAATCCCAGACCTAATCCAGACCTAACATGCGTTTTCCCCTAAAATATTGATCGAAACCGGGTTTAGTCGACTGCTTTAGTGTGGTACCACATTACTACGTGATCCAATCCAGAAAGAGCCCAGAATCTGGCCATCAAGTAAGAGATATATGCGAAAGTATGAGCCTGATTGTGGCAAATCCTACATTCAACTCAGGCATAACATGTGTTATCCTCTAAAATATTGATCGAAACCAGGTTTAATGGACTGTATCAGTGTGGTACCACATTACTACGTGATCCAAACCAAAAAAAGCCCAGAATCTGGCCTTCAAGTATGAGAAATATGAGAAAGTATGAGCCTGATGAGTGCAAATCCCAGACCTAACCTAGACCTAACATGCATTATCCTCTAAAATATTGATCGTGACCAGGTTTAGTCGACTGTTTCAGTGTTGTACCACATTTCTACAAGATCCAAACCAGAAAAAGGCCAGGATCTGGCCATCAGGTATGAGAAATATGCGAAAGTATGAACCTGATGAGAGCAAATCCCAGACCCAACCTAGACCTAACATGCGTTATCCTCTAAAATATCGATCGAAACCAGGTTTAATCGACTGTTTCAGTGTGGTCCCACATTACTACGTGGTCCATACCAGAAAAAGCCCAGGATCTGGCCATCAAGTATGAGGAATATGAGAAAGTATGAGCCTGATGAGTGCAAATCCCAGACCTAACCTAGACCTAACATGCATTATCCTCTAAAATATTGATCGTGACCAGGTTTAGTCGACTGTTTCATTGTTGTACCACATTTCTACGTGATCCAAACCAGAAAAAGCCCTGAATCTGGCCATCAAGTATGAGAAATATGCGAAAGTATGAGCCTGATGAGTGCAAATCCCAGAAGTAACCTAGACCTAACATGCGTTATCCTCTAAAATATTGACCGAGACCAGGTTTAGTCGACTGTTTCAGTGTGGTACCACATTACTACGTGATCCAAACCAGAAAAAGGCCAGGATCTGGCCATCAGGTATGAGAAATATGCGATAGTATGAGCCTGATGAGAGCAAATCCCAGACCTAACCTAGACCTAACATGAGTTATCCTTTGAAATGTTGAACCAGACTAGGTTTAATTGACTGTTTCAGTGTGGTACCACATTACCACGTGATCCAAACCAGAAAAAACCCAGGATCTGTTCAACAGGTATGTGAAGAATGCGAAAGTGTGAGCCTGATGAGGGCAAATCCCGGACCTAACATAGACCTAACATGCGGTATCCTCTAAAATATTGATCGAAACCAGGTTTAATGGACTGCTTCAGTGTGATACCACTTTACCACGCGATCCAAACCAGAAAAGGCCCGGGATCTGGCCAACAAGTATGCGGAAAATGCGAAAGTATGAGCCTGATGAGAGCAAATCCCGGACCTAACATAGACCCAACATGCGTTAACCTCTAAAATATTGATCGAAGCAAGGTTTAATGGACTGTTTCAGTTTGGTACCACATTGCTACGTGATCCAAACCAGAAAAAACCAGGGTTCTGTTATACAAGTATGTGAAGAATGCGAAAGTATGTCCCTGATGAGTGCAAATTCAAGGTCTAACCTAGACCTAACATGTGTTATCCTCTAAAATATTGATCGAATCCGGGTTTAATGGTCTGTTTTAGTGTGGTACCACATTACCACGTGATCCAAACCAGTGAAAGCCCAGGATCTGGCCAACGAGAATGAGAAATATGCGAAAGTATGAGCCTGATGAGAGCAAATCCCAGACCTAACCTAGACCTAACATGCGTTATCCTCTAAAATATTGACCGCGACTAGGTTTAGTCGACTGTTTCAGTGTGGTACCACATTAATACGTGATCCAAACCAGAAAAAGGCCAGGATCTGGCCATCAAGTATGAGAAATATGCGAAAGTATGAGCCTGATGAGAGCAAATCCCAGACCTAACCTAGACCAAACATGAGTTATCCTTTGAAATGTTGACCCAGACTAGGTTTAATTGACAGTTTCAGTGTGGTACCACATTACCACGTGATCCAAACCAGAAAATCCCCAGGATCTGTTCAACAGGTATGTGAAGAATGCGAAAGTGTGAGCCTGATGAGCGCAAATCCAGGACCTAACATAGACCTAACATGCGGTATCCTCTAAAATATTGATCGAAACCAGGTTTAATGGTCTGTTTCAGCGTGGTACCGCATTACTACGTGATCGAAACCAAAAAAGGCCCAGAATCTGGCCATCAAGTATGAGAGATATGCGAAAGTATGAGCCTGATGGTGGCAAATCCTACATCCAACTCAGGCATAACATGTGTTATCCTCTAAAATATTG
The DNA here is from genome assembly GCF_051014445.1 of Colletes latitarsis. Lineage (NCBI taxonomy): Eukaryota > Metazoa > Arthropoda > Insecta > Hymenoptera > Colletidae > Colletes > Colletes latitarsis. Next base: position 9,296,857 of record NC_135137.1, read on the forward strand.
CTCGAAACCAGGTTTAATGGACCGTTTCAGTGTGATACCACATTACCACGTGATCCAAACCAGAAAAAACCCGGTATCTGGCCTACAAGTATGCGGAAAATGCGAATGTATGAGCCTGATGAGGGCAAATCCCAGACCAAACCTAGACCTAACATGCGTTATCCTCTAAAATATTGACCGAGACCAGGTTTAGTCGACTGTTTCAGTGTGGTACCACATTAGTACGTGATGCAAACCAGAAAAAGGCCAGGATCTGGCCATCAGGTATGAGAAATATGCGAAAGTATGAGCCTGATGAGAGCAAATCCCAGACCTAACATAGACCTAACATGAGTAATCCTTTGAAATGTTGACCCAGACTAGGTCTAATTGACTGTTTCAGTGTGGTACCACGTTACCACGTGATCCAAACCAGAAAAAGCCCTGAATCTGGCCATCAAGTATGAGAAATATGCGAAAGTATGAGCCTGATGAGTGCAATCCCACACCTAAGCTAGACCTAACATGTGTTATCCTCTAAAATATTGATCGAGACCAGGTTTAATTTGACTGTTTCAGTGTGGTACCACATAACTACCTGATCCAAACCAGTGAAAGCCCAGGATCTGGCCAACGAGAATGAGAAATATGCGAAAGTATGAGCCTGATGAGAGCAAATCCCAGACCTAACCTAGACCTAACATGCGTTATCCTCTAAAATATTGACCGCGACTAGGTTTAGTCGACTGTTTCAGTGTGGTACCACATTAATACGTGATCCAAACCAGAAAAAGGCCAGGATCTGGCCATCAAGTATGAGAAATATGCGAAAGTATGAGCCTGATGAGAGCAAATCCCAGACCTAACCTAGACCAAACATGAGTTATCCTTTGAAATGTTGACCCAGACTAGGTTTAATTGACAGTTTCAGTGTGGTACCACATTACCACGTGATCCAAACCAGAAAATCCCCAGGATCTGTTCAACAGGTATGTGAAGAATGCGAAAGTGTGAGCCTGATGAGCGCAAATCCAGGACCTAACATAGACCTAACATGCGGTATCCTCTAAAATATTGATCGAAACCAGGTTTAATGGTCTGTTTCAGCGTGGTACCGCATTACTACGTGATCGAAACCAAAAAAGGCCCAGAATCTGGCCATCAAGTATGAGAGATATGCGAAAGTATGAGCCTGATGGTGGCAAATCCTACATCCAACTCAGGCATAACATGTGTTATCCTCTAAAATATTGCTCGAAACCAGGTTTAATGGACCGTTTCAGTGTGATACCACATTACCACGTGATCCAAACCAGAAAAAACCCGGTATCTGGCCTACAAGTATGCGGAAAATGCGAATGTATGAGCCTGATGAGGGCAAATCCCAGACCAAACCTAGACCTAACATGCGTTATCCTCTAAAATATTGACCGAGACCAGGTTTAGTCGACTGTTTCAGTGTGGTACCACATTAGTACGTGATGCAAACCAGAAAAAGGCCAGGATCTGGCCATCAGGTATGAGAAATATGCGAAAGTATGAGCCTGATGAGAGCAAATCCCAGACCTAACATAGACCTAACATGAGTAATCCTTTGAAATGTTGACCCAGACTAGGTCTAATTGACTGTTTCAGTGTGGTACCACGTTACCACGTGATCCAAACCAGAAAAAGCCCTGAATCTGGCCATCAAGTATGAGAAATATGCGAAAGTATGAGCCTGATGAGTGCAATCCCACACCTAAGCTAGACCTAACATGTGTTATCCTCTAAAATATTGATCGAGACCAGGTTTAATTTGACTGTTTCAGTGTGGTACCACATAACTACCTGATCCAAACCAGTGAAAGCCCAGGATCTGGCCAACGAGAATGAGAAATATGCGAAAGTATGAGCCTGATGAGAGCAAATCCCAGACCTAACCTAGACCTAACATGCGTTATCCTCTAAAATATTGACCGAGACCAGGTTTAGTCGACTGTTTCAGTGTGGTACCACATTAGTACGTGATGCAAACCAGAAAAAGGCCCAGAATCTGGCCATCAATTATGAGAAATATGCGAAAGTATGAGCCTGATGAGTGCAAATCCCAGACCTAACCTAGACCTAACATGCGTTATCCTCTAAAATATCGATCGAATCCAGGTTTAATCGGCTGCTTCAGTGTGGTACCACATTACTACGTGATCCAATCCAGAAAGAGCCCAGAATCTGGCCATCGAGTAAGAGATATATGCGAAAGTATGAGCCTGATGGTGGCAAATCCTACATCCAACTCAGGCATAACATGTGTTATCCTCTAAAATATCGATCGAAACCAGGTTTAATCGACTGTTTCAATGTGGTACCACATTACTACGTGATCCAAACCAGAAAAAGCCCTGAATCTGGCCATCAAGTATGAGAAATATGCGAAAGTATGAGCCTGATGAGTGCAAATCCCATACCTAACCTAGACCTAACATGCATTATCCTCTAGAATATTGATCGTGACCAGGCTCAGTCGACTGTTTTTGTGTGGCACCACATTACTACGTGATCCAAACCAGGAAAAACCCGGGTTCTGTTCAACAAGTATGTGAAGAATGCGAAAGTATGACCCTGATGAATGCAAATCCAAGGTCTAACCTAGACCTAACATGCATTATCCTCTAAAATTTTTATCGAAACCAGGTTTAATGGACTGTTTCAGTGTGGTACCACATTACTACGTGATCCAAACCAAAAAAAGACCAGAATCTGGCCAACAAGTATGAGAAATATGCGAAAGTATGAGCCTGATGAGTGCAATACCCAGACCTAACCTAGACCTAACATGTGTTATCCTCTAAAATATTGATCGAGACCAGGTTTAATTTGACTGTTTCAGTGTGGTACCACATAACAACGTGATCCAAACCAGTGAAAGCCCAGGATCTGGCCAACAAGCATGAGAAATATGCGAAAGTATGTGCATGATGAGGGCAAATCCCAGACCTAATCCAGACCTAACATGCGTTATGCTCTAAAATATTGATCGAGACCAGGTTTAGTCGACTGTTTCAGTGAGGTACCACATTACTACGTGGTCCATACCTGAAAAAGCCCAGGATCTGGCCATCAAGTATGAGAAAAATGCGAAAGTATGAGCCTGATGAGTGCAAATCCCAGACCTCACCTAGACCTAACATGTGTTATCCTCTAAAATATTGATCGAGACCAGGTTTAATTTGACTGTTTCAGTGTGGTACCACATAACTACGTGATCCAAACCAGTGAAAGCCCAGGATCTGGCCAACAAGTACGAGAAATATGCAAAAGTATGAGCCTGATGAGAGCAAATCCCAGACCTAACCTAGACCTAACATGCGTTATCCTCTAAAATATTGACCGAGACCAGGTTTAGTCGAATGTTTCATCAAGTATGAGAAAAATGCGAAAGTATGAGCCTGATGAGTGCAAATCCCAGACCTAACCTAGACCTAACATGTGTTATCCTCTAAAATATTGATCGAGACCAGGTTTAATTTGACTGTTTCAGTGTGGTACCACATAACTACGTGATCCAAACCAGTGAAAGCCCAGGATCTGGCCAACAAGCATGAGAAATATGCGAAAGTATGAGCATGATGAGAGCAAATCCCAAACCTAACCTAGACCTAACATGCGATATCCTCTAAAATATTGATCGTGACCAGGCTCAGTCGACTGTTTTTGTGTGGCACATTACTACGTGATCCAAACCAGAAAAAACACGGGTTCTGTTCAACAAGTATGTGAAGAATGCGATAGTATGACCCTGACGAGTGCAAATCCAAGGTCTAACCTAGACCTAACATGTGTTATCCTCTAAAATATTTATCGAGACCAGGTTTAGTCGACTGTTTCAGTGTGGTACCACATTGCTGTGTGATCCAAACCAGTAAAAGCAAAGGATCTGGCTAACAAGTAAGAGAAATATGCGAAAGTATGAGCCTGATGAGTGCAAATCCCAGACCTAACCTAGACCTAACATGCGTTATCCTCTAAAATATCGATCGAAACCAGGTTTAATCGGCTGCTTCAGTGTGGTACCACATTACTACGTGATCCAATCCAGAAAGAGCCCAGAATCTGGCCATCAAGTAAGAGATATAAGCGAAAGTATGAGCCTGATGGTGGCAAATCCTACATCCAACTCAGGCATAACATGTGTTATGCTCCAAAATATTCATCGAAACCAGGTTTAATTGACTGTTTCAGTGTGGTACCACATTTCTACGTGATCCAAACCAGAAAGAACCCCTCGATCAGGTCAACATGTATGTTAAAAGTGCGGAAATATGACCCTGATGAAGTCAAATCCCAGACCTAACACAGACCTAACATGCATTATCCTCTAAAATTTTGATCGAAACCAGGTTTAATGGACTGTTTCAGTGTGGTACCACATTACTACGTGATCCAAACCAAAAAAAGACCAGAATCTGGCCAACAAGTATGAGAAATATGTGAAAGTATGACCCTGATGAGGGAAAATCCCAGACCTAATCCAGACCTGACATGCGTTATCCTCTAAAATATCGTTCGAAACAATGTTTAATCGACTGTTTCAGTGTGGTACCACACTACTATGTGATCCATACCTGAAAAAACCCAGGATCTGTTCAAGAAGTATGTGAAGAATGCGAAAGTATGAGGCCGATGAGGGCAAATCCCATACCTAATCCAGACCTAACATGCGTCATCCACTAAAATATTGATCGTGACCAGGCTTAGTCGACTGTTTCAGTGTGGTAACACATTACTACGTGATCCAAACCAGAAAAAGCCCAGAATCTGGCCATCAAGTATGAGAAATATGCGAAAGTATGGGCCTGTTGAGGGCAAATCCCAGACCTAATCCAGACCTAACATGCGTTATGCTCTAAAATATTGATCGAGACCAGGTTTAGTCGACTGTTTCAGTGTGGTACCACATTTCTACGTGATCCAATCCAGAAAAAGCCCAGAATGTGGCCATCAAGTAAGAGTTATATGCGAAAGTATGAGCCTGATGAGAGCAAATCCCAGACCTAACATAGACCTAACATACGTTATCCTCTAAAATATTAATCGAGACCAGGTTTAATCGACTGTTTCAGTGTGGTGCCACACTACTATGTGATCCAAACCAGAAAAAACCCAGGATCTGTTCAAGAGGTATGTGAAGAATGCGGAAGTATGAGACTGATGGGAGCAAATCCCAGACCTAATCCAGACCTAATCCAAACCTAACATGCGTTATCCTCTAAAATACTGATCGAGACCAGCTTTAGTCGACTGTTTCAGTGTGGTACCACATAACTACCTGAACCAAACCAGTGAAAGCCCAGGATCTGGCCAACGAGAATGAGAAATATGTGAAAGTATGAGCCTGATGAGAGCAAATCCCAGACCTAACCTAGACCTAACATGCGTTATCCTCTAAAATATTGACCGAGACTAGGTTTAGTCGACTGTTTCAGTGTGGTACCACATTAGTACGTGATCCAAACCAGAAAAAGGCCAGGATCTGGCCATCAAGTATGACAAATATGCGAAAGTATGAGCCTGAAGAGAGCAAATCCCAGACCTAACCTAGACCAAACATGAGTTATCCTTTGAAATGTTGACCCAGACTAGGTTTAATTGACTGTTTCAGTGTGGTACCATATTACCACGTGATCCAAACCAGAAAAAACCCAGGATCTGTTCAACAGGTATGTGAAGAATGCGAAAGTGTGAGCCTGATGAGGGCAAATCCCAGACCTAATCCAGACCTAACATGCGTTTTCCCTTAAAATATTGATCGAAACCGGGTTTAGTCGACTGCTTTAGTGTGGTACCACATTACTACGTGATCCAATCCAGAAAGAGCCCAGAATCTGGCCATCAAGTAAGAGATATATGCGAAAGTATGAGCCTGATGGTGGCAAATCCTACATTCAACTCAGGCATAACATGTGTTATCCTCTAAAATATTGATCGAAACCAGGTTTAATGGACTGTTTCAGTGTGATACCACATTACCACGTGATCCAAACCAGAAAAAACCCGGTATCTGGCCAACAAATATGCGGAAAATGCGAAAGTATGAGCCTGATGAGGGCAAATCCCAGACCTAATCCAGACCTAACATGCGTTTTCCCCTAAAATATTGATCGAAACCGGGTTTAGTCGACTGTTTTAGTGTGGTACCACATTACTAAGTGATCCAAACCAGAAAAAGCCCAGGATCTGGCCATGAAGTATGAGAAACATGCGAAAGTATGAGCCTGATGTGGCAAATCCAAGGCCTAACCTAGACCTAACATGCGTTATCCTCCAAAATATTCATCGAAACCAGGTTTAATTGACTGTTTCAGTGTGGTACCACATAACTACCTGAACCAAACCAGTGAAAGCCCAGGATCTGGCCAACGAGAATGAGAAATATGCGAAAGTATGAGCCTGATGAGAGCAAATCCCAGACCTAACCTAGACCTAACATGCGTTATCCTCTAAAATATTGACCGAGACTAGGTTTAGTCGACTGTTTCAGTGTGGTACCACATTACTACGTGATCCAAACCAAAAAAAGACCAGAATCTGGCCAACAAGTATGAGAAATATGCGAAAGTATGACCCTGATGAGGGAAAATCCCAGACCTAATCCAGACCTAACATGCGTTATCCTCTAAAATATTGATCGAGACCAGGTTTAGTCGACTGTTTCAGTGTGATACCACATAACCACGTGATCCAAACCTGAAAAAGCCCGGGATCTGGCCAACAAGTATGCGGAAAGTGTGAATGTATGAGCCTGATGAGAGCAAATCCCAGACCTAACATTGACCTGACATGCGTTATCCTCTGAAATATTGATCCAAACCAGGTCTAATGGACTCTTTCAGTGTGATACCATATTACCACGTGATCAAAACCAGAAAGAGCCCGGGATCTGGCCAACAAGTATGCGGAAAATGTGAATGTATGAGCCTGATGTGAGCAAATCCCAGACATAACATAGACCTAACATGCGTTATACTCAAAAATATTCATCGAAACCAGGGTTAATGGATTGTTTCATTGTGGTACCACATTACTACGTGATCCAAACCAAAAAAAGACCAGAATCTGGCCATCAAGTATGAGAAATATGCGAAAGTATGAGCCTGATGAGGGCAAATCCCAGACCTAATCCAGACCTAACATGCGTTATCCTCTAAAATATCGATCGAAACAATGTTTAATCGTCTCTTTCAGTGTGGCACCACATTACTACGTGATCCGAAGCAGAAAGATCCCAGGATCTTTTCGACAAGTATGTGAAGAATGCGAAAGTATGAGTCTGATGGGGGCAAATCCCAGGCCTAACCTAGCCCTAACATGCGCTATCATCTAAAATATTGATCGAAACCTGGTTTCATCGACTGTTTCTGGGTGGTACCACATTACTATATGATCCAAACCAGAAAAAGCCCAGAATCTGGCCATCACGTATGAGAAATATGCGAAAGTATAAGCCTGATGCGAGCAAATCCCACACCTAACATAGACCTAGCATGCGTTATCCTCAAAAATATTGATCGGAACCAGGTTTAATTGTCCCTTTCAGTGTGGTGCCACATTACTACGTGATCTAAAGCAGAAAAATCCCAGGATCTGTTCAACAAGTATGTGAAGAATGCGAAAGTATGAGTCTAATCGGGGCAAATCCAAGGCCGAACCTAGACCTAACATACGTTATCCTCTAAAATGTTGATCGAGACCAGGTTTAATCGACTGTTTCAGTGTGGTCCCACATTACTACGTGATCAAAACCAGCAAAAGCCCAGGATCTGGCAAACAAGTATAAGAAATATACGAAAGTATGAGGCCGATGAGGGCAAATGCCATACCTAATCCAGACCTAACATGCGTCATCCACTAAAATATTGATCGTGACCAGGCTTAGCCGACTGTTTCAGTGTGGTACCACATTACTACGTGATTCAAACCAGAAAAAGGCCAGGATCTGGCCATCAAGTATGAGAAATATGAGAAAGTATGAACCTGATGAGTGCAAATCCCAGACCTAACCTAGACCTAACATGCATTATCCTCCAAAATATTGATCGCGACCAGGTTTAGTCGACTGTTTCAGTGTGGTACCACATTTCTACGTGATCCAATCCAGAAAAAGCCCAGAATCTGGCCATCAAGTAAGAGTTATATGCGAAAGTATGAGCCTGATGAGGGCAAATCCTAGACCCAACTCAGACTTAACTTGTGTTATCCTCTAAGATATTGATCGAAACCAGGTTTAATGGACTGTTTCAGTATGATACCACATTACCACGTGATCGAAACGAGAAAAAGCCCGGGATCTGGCCAACAAGTATGCGGAAAATGTGAATGTATAAGCCCGATGAGAGCAAATCCCAGACCTAACATAGACCTAACATGCGTTATCCTCTAAAATATTCATCGAAACCAGGTTTAATGGACTGTTTCAGTGTGGTACCTCATTACTACGTGATCCAAACCAAAAAAAGCCCAGAATCTGGCAATCAAGTATGAGAAATATGCGAAAGTATGGGCCTGATGAGGGCAAATCCCAGACCTAATCCAGACCTAACATGCGTTATGCTCTAAAATATTGATCGAGACCAGGTTTAGTCGACTGTTTCAGTGTGGTACCACATTACTACGTGGTCCATACCAGAAAAAGCCCAGGATCTGGCCATCAAGTATGAGAAATATGAGAAAGTATGAGCCTGATGAGTGAAAATCCCAGGCCAAACCTAGACCTAACATGCATTATCCTTTGAAATGTTGACCCAGACTAGGTTTAATTGACTGTTTCAGTGTGGTACCATATTACCACGTGATCCAAACCAGAAAAAACCCAGGATCTGAACAACAGGTATGTGAAGAATGCGAAAGTGTGAGCCTGATGGGGGCAAATCCCGGACCTAACATAGACCTAACCTGCGTTATCCTGTAAAATATTGATCGAAACCAGGTTTAATCGACTGTTTCAGTGTGGTACCGCATTACTACGTGATCGAAACCAAAAAAGGCCCAGAATCTGGCCATCAAGTATGAGAAATATGCGAAAGTATGAGCCTGATGAGAGCAAATCCCAGACCAAACCTAGACCTAACATGCGTTATCCTCTAAAATATCGATCGAAACCAGGTTTAATTGACTGTTTCAGTGTGGTACCACATTACTGTGTGATCCAAACCAGTAAAAGCAAAGGATCTGGCTAACAAGTAAGAGAAATATGCGAAAGTATGAGCCTGATGAGAGCAAATCCCGGACCTAACATAGACCCAACATGCGTTAACCTCTAAAATATTGATCGAAACAAGGTTTAATGGACTGTTTCAGTTTGGTACCACATTGCTACGTGATCCAAACCAGAAAAAACCCGGGTTCTGTTCAACAAGTATGTAAAGAATGCGAAAGTATGACCCTGATGAGTGCAAATTCAAGGTCTAACCTAGACCTAACATGTGTTATCCTCTAAAATATTGATCGAATCCGGGTTTAATGGTCTGTTTCAGTGTGGCACCACATTACTGCGTGATCCAAACCAAAAAAAGCCCAGAATCTGGCCATCAAGTATGAGAAACATGCGAAAGTATGAGCCTGCTGAGAGCAAATCCCAGACCTAACATAGACCTAACATGAGTAATCCTTTGAAATGTTGACCCAGACTAGGTTTAATTGACAGTTTCAGTGTGGTACCACATTACCACGTGATCCAAACCAGAAAAAGCCCTGAATCTGGCCATCAAGTATGAGAAATATGCGAAAGTATGAGCCTGATGGGTGCAATCCCACACCTAAGCTAGACCTAACATGTGTTATCCTCTAAAATATTGATCGAGACCAGGTTTAATTTGACTGTTTCAGTGTGGTACCACATAACTACCTGATCCAAACCAGTGAAAGCCCAGGATCTGGCCAACGAGAATGAGAAATATGCGAAAGTATGAGCCTGATGAGAGCAAATCCCAGACCTAACCTAGACCTAACATGCGTTATCCTCTAAAATATTGACCGAGACCAGGTTTAGTCGACTGTTTCAGTGTGGTACCACATTAGTACGTGATCCAAACCAGAAAAAGGCCAGGATCTGGCCATCAAGTATGAGAAATATGCGAAAGTATGAGCCTGATGAGAGCAAATCCCAAACCTAACCTAGACCTAACATGAGTTATCCTTTGAAATGTTGACCCAGACTAGGTTTAATTAACTGTTTCAGTGTGGTACCACATTACCACGTGATCCAAACCAGAAATAGCCCAGGATCTGTTCAACAGGTATGTGAAGAATGCGAAAGTGTGAGCCTGATGAGGGCAAATCCCGGACCTAACATAGACCTAACATGCGGTATCCTCTAAAATATTGATCGAAACCAGGTTTAATGGTCTGTTTCAGCGTGGTACCGCATTGCTACGTGATCGAAACCAAAAAAGGCCCAGAATCTGGCCATCAATTATGAGAAATATGCGAAAGTATGAGCCTGATGAGTGCAAATCCCAGACCTAACCTAGACCTAACATGCGTTATCCTCTAAAATATCGATCGAAACCAGGTTTAATCGGCTGCTTCAGTGTGGTACCACATTACTACGTGATCCAATCCAGAAAGAGCCCAGAATCTGGCCATCAAGTAAGAGATATATGCGAAAGTATGAGCCTGATGGTGGCAAATCCTACATCCAACTTAGGCATAACATGTGTTATGCTCCAAAATATTGATCGAAACCGGGTTTAGTCGACTGTTTTAGTGTGGTACCACATTACTAAGTGATCCAAACCAGAAAAAGCCCAGGATCTGGCCATCAAGTATGAGAAACATGCGAAAGTATGAGCCTGATGGGGCAAATCCAAGGCCTAACCTAGACCTAACATGCGTTATCCTCCAAAGTATTCATTGAAACCAGGTTTAATTGACTGTTCCAGTGTGGTACCACATTTCTACGTGAAGCAAACCAGAAAAAGCCCAGAATGTGGCCATCAAGTAAGAGCTATATGCGAAAGTATGAGCCTGATGAGAGCAAATCCCAGACCTAACATAGACCTAACATACGTTATCCTCTAAAATATTGATCGAGACCAGGTTTAATCGACTGTTTCAGCGTGGTCCCACATTACTACGTGATCCAAAGCAGAAAAATCCCAGGATCTGTTCAACAGGTATGTGAAGAATGCGAAAGTGTGAGCCTGATGGGGGCAAATCCCGGACCTAACATAGACCTAACCTGCGTTATCCTCTAAAATATTGATCGAAACCAGGTTTAATCGACTGTTTCAGTGTGGTACCGCATTACTACGTGATCGAAACCAAAAAAGGCCCAGAATCTGGCCATCAAGTATGAGAAATATGCGAAAGTATGAGCCTGATGAGAGCAAATCCCAGACATAACCTAGACCTAACATGCGTTATCCTCTAAAATATCGATCGAAACCAGGTTTAATCGACTGTTTCAGTGTGGTACCACATTACTGTGTGATCCAAACCAGTAAAAGCAAAGGATCTGGCTAACAACTAAGAGAAATATGCGAAAGTATGAGCCTGATGAGAGCAAATCCCAGACCTAACCTAGACCTAACACGCGTTATCCTCTAAAATATTGACCGAGACTAGGTTTAGTCGACTGTTTCAGTGTGGTACCACATTAGTACGTGATCCAAACCAGAAAAAGGCCAGTATCTGGCCATCAAGTATGACAAATATGCGAAAGTATGAGCCTGAAGAGAGCAAATCCCAGACCTAACCTAGACCAAACATGAGTTATCCTTTGAAATGTTGACCCAGACTAGGTTTAATTGACTGTTTCAGTGTGGTACCATATTACCACGTGATCCAAACCAGAAAAAACCCAGGATCTGTTCAACAGGTATGTGAAGAATGCGAAAGTGTGAGCCTGATGAGGGCAAATCCCAGACCTAATCCAGACCTAACATGCGTTTTCCCCTAAAATATTGATCGAAACCGGGTTTAGTCGACTGCTTTAGTGTGGTACCACATTACTACGTGATCCAATCCAGAAAGAGCCCAGAATCTGGCCATCAAGTAAGAGATATATGCGAAAGTATGAGCCTGATTGTGGCAAATCCTACATTCAACTCAGGCATAACATGTGTTATCCTCTAAAATATTGATCGAAACCAGGTTTAATGGACTGTATCAGTGTGGTACCACATTACTACGTGATCCAAACCAAAAAAAGCCCAGAATCTGGCCTTCAAGTATGAGAAATATGAGAAAGTATGAGCCTGATGAGTGCAAATCCCAGACCTAACCTAGACCTAACATGCATTATCCTCTAAAATATTGATCGTGACCAGGTTTAGTCGACTGTTTCAGTGTTGTACCACATTTCTACAAGATCCAAACCAGAAAAAGGCCAGGATCTGGCCATCAGGTATGAGAAATATGCGAAAGTATGAACCTGATGAGAGCAAATCCCAGACCCAACCTAGACCTAACATGCGTTATCCTCTAAAATATCGATCGAAACCAGGTTTAATCGACTGTTTCAGTGTGGTCCCACATTACTACGTGGTCCATACCAGAAAAAGCCCAGGATCTGGCCATCAAGTATGAGGAATATGAGAAAGTATGAGCCTGATGAGTGCAAATCCCAGACCTAACCTAGACCTAACATGCATTATCCTCTAAAATATTGATCGTGACCAGGTTTAGTCGACTGTTTCATTGTTGTACCACATTTCTACGTGATCCAAACCAGAAAAAGCCCTGAATCTGGCCATCAAGTATGAGAAATATGCGAAAGTATGAGCCTGATGAGTGCAAATCCCAGAAGTAACCTAGACCTAACATGCGTTATCCTCTAAAATATTGACCGAGACCAGGTTTAGTCGACTGTTTCAGTGTGGTACCACATTACTACGTGATCCAAACCAGAAAAAGGCCAGGATCTGGCCATCAGGTATGAGAAATATGCGATAGTATGAGCCTGATGAGAGCAAATCCCAGACCTAACCTAGACCTAACATGAGTTATCCTTTGAAATGTTGAACCAGACTAGGTTTAATTGACTGTTTCAGTGTGGTACCACATTACCACGTGATCCAAACCAGAAAAAACCCAGGATCTGTTCAACAGGTATGTGAAGAATGCGAAAGTGTGAGCCTGATGAGGGCAAATCCCGGACCTAACATAGACCTAACATGCGGTATCCTCTAAAATATTGATCGAAACCAGGTTTAATGGACTGCTTCAGTGTGATACCACTTTACCACGCGATCCAAACCAGAAAAGGCCCGGGATCTGGCCAACAAGTATGCGGAAAATGCGAAAGTATGAGCCTGATGAGAGCAAATCCCGGACCTAACATAGACCCAACATGCGTTAACCTCTAAAATATTGATCGAAGCAAGGTTTAATGGACTGTTTCAGTTTGGTACCACATTGCTACGTGATCCAAACCAGAAAAAACCAGGGTTCTGTTATACAAGTATGTGAAGAATGCGAAAGTATGTCCCTGATGAGTGCAAATTCAAGGTCTAACCTAGACCTAACATGTGTTATCCTCTAAAATATTGATCGAATCCGGGTTTAATGGTCTGTTTTAGTGTGGTACCACATTACCACGTGATCCAAACCAGTGAAAGCCCAGGATCTGGCCAACGAGAATGAGAAATATGCGAAAGTATGAGCCTGATGAGAGCAAATCCCAGACCTAACCTAGACCTAACATGCGTTATCCTCTAAAATATTGACCGCGACTAGGTTTAGTCGACTGTTTCAGTGTGGTACCACATTAATACGTGATCCAAACCAGAAAAAGGCCAGGATCTGGCCATCAAGTATGAGAAATATGCGAAAGTATGAGCCTGATGAGAGCAAATCCCAGACCTAACCTAGACCAAACATGAGTTATCCTTTGAAATGTTGACCCAGACTAGGTTTAATTGACAGTTTCAGTGTGGTACCACATTACCACGTGATCCAAACCAGAAAATCCCCAGGATCTGTTCAACAGGTATGTGAAGAATGCGAAAGTGTGAGCCTGATGAGCGCAAATCCAGGACCTAACATAGACCTAACATGCGGTATCCTCTAAAATATTGATCGAAACCAGGTTTAATGGTCTGTTTCAGCGTGGTACCGCATTACTACGTGATCGAAACCAAAAAAGGCCCAGAATCTGGCCATCAAGTATGAGAGATATGCGAAAGTATGAGCCTGATGGTGGCAAATCCTACATCCAACTCAGGCATAACATGTGTTATCCTCTAAAATATTGCTCGAAACCAGGTTTAATGGACCGTTTCAGTGTGATACCACATTACCACGTGATCCAAACCAGAAAAAACCCGGTATCTGGCCTACAAGTATGCGGAAAATGCGAATGTATGAGCCTGATGAGGGCAAATCCCAGACCAAACCTAGACCTAACATGCGTTATCCTCTAAAATATTGACCGAGACCAGGTTTAGTCGACTGTTTCAGTGTGGTACCACATTAGTACGTGATGCAAACCAGAAAAAGGCCAGGATCTGGCCATCAGGTATGAGAAATATGCGAAAGTATGAGCCTGATGAGAGCAAATCCCAGACCTAACATAGACCTAACATGAGTAATCCTTTGAAATGTTGACCCAGACTAGGTCTAATTGACTGTTTCAGTGTGGTACCACGTTACCACGTGATCCAAACCAGAAAAAGCCCTGAATCTGGCCATCAAGTATGAGAAATATGCGAAAGTATGAGCCTGATGAGTGCAATCCCACACCTAAGCTAGACCTAACATGTGTTATCCTCTAAAATATTGATCGAGACCAGGTTTAATTTGACTGTTTCAGTGTGGTACCACATAACTACCTGATCCAAACCAGTGAAAGCCCAGGATCTGGCCAACGAGAATGAGAAATATGCGAAAGTATGAGCCTGATGAGAGCAAATCCCAGACCTAACCTAGACCTAACATGCGTTATCCTCTAAAATATTGACCGCGACTAGGTTTAGTCGACTGTTTCAGTGTGGTACCACATTAATACGTGATCCAAACCAGAAAAAGGCCAGGATCTGGCCATCAAGTATGAGAAATATGCGAAAGTATGAGCCTGATGAGAGCAAATCCCAGACCTAACCTAGACCAAACATGAGTTATCCTTTGAAATGTTGACCCAGACTAGGTTTAATTGACAGTTTCAGTGTGGTACCACATTACCACGTGATCCAAACCAGAAAATCCCCAGGATCTGTTCAACAGGTATGTGAAGAATGCGAAAGTGTGAGCCTGATGAGCGCAAATCCAGGACCTAACATAGACCTAACATGCGGTATCCTCTAAAATATTGATCGAAACCAGGTTTAATGGTCTGTTTCAGCGTGGTACCGCATTACTACGTGATCGAAACCAAAAAAGGCCCAGAATCTGGCCATCAAGTATGAGAGATATGCGAAAGTATGAGCCTGATGGTGGCAAATCCTACATCCAACTCAGGCATAACATGTGTTATCCTCTAAAATATTGCTCGAAACCAGGTTTAATGGACCGTTTCAGTGTGATACCACATTACCACGTGATCCAAACCAGAAAAAACCCGGTATCTGGCCTACAAGTATGCGGAAAATGCGAATGTATGAGCCTGATGAGGGCAAATCCCAGACCAAACCTAGACCTAACATGCGTTATCCTCTAAAATATTGACCGAGACCAGGTTTAGTCGACTGTTTCAGTGTGGTACCACATTAGTACGTGATGCAAACCAGAAAAAGGCCAGGATCTGGCCATCAGGTATGAGAAATATGCGAAAGTATGAGCCTGATGAGAGCAAATCCCAGACCTAACATAGACCTAACATGAGTAATCCTTTGAAATGTTGACCCAGACTAGGTCTAATTGACTGTTTCAGTGTGGTACCACGTTACCACGTGATCCAAACCAGAAAAAGCCCTGAATCTGGCCATCAAGTATGAGAAATATGCGAAAGTATGAGCCTGATGAGTGCAATCCCACACCTAAGCTAGACCTAACATGTGTTATCCTCTAAAATATTGATCGAGACCAGGTTTAATTTGACTGTTTCAGTGTGGTACCACATAACTACCTGATCCAAACCAGTGAAAGCCCAGGATCTGGCCAACGAGAATGAGAAATATGCGAAAGTATGAGCCTGATGAGAGCAAATCCCAGACCTAACCTAGACCTAACATGCGTTATCCTCTAAAATATTGACCGAGACCAGGTTTAGTCGACTGTTTCAGTGTGGTACCACATTAGTACGTGATGCAAACCAGAAAAAGGCCCAGAATCTGGCCATCAATTATGAGAAATATGCGAAAGTATGAGCCTGATGAGTGCAAATCCCAGACCTAACCTAGACCTAACATGCGTTATCCTCTAAAATATCGATCGAATCCAGGTTTAATCGGCTGCTTCAGTGTGGTACCACATTACTACGTGATCCAATCCAGAAAGAGCCCAGAATCTGGCCATCGAGTAAGAGATATATGCGAAAGTATGAGCCTGATGGTGGCAAATCCTACATCCAACTCAGGCATAACATGTGTTATCCTCTAAAATATCGATCGAAACCAGGTTTAATCGACTGTTTCAATGTGGTACCACATTACTACGTGATCCAAACCAGAAAAAGCCCTGAATCTGGCCATCAAGTATGAGAAATATGCGAAAGTATGAGCCTGATGAGTGCAAATCCCATACCTAACCTAGACCTAACATGCATTATCCTCTAGAATATTGATCGTGACCAGGCTCAGTCGACTGTTTTTGTGTGGCACCACATTACTACGTGATCCAAACCAGGAAAAACCCGGGTTCTGTTCAACAAGTATGTGAAGAATGCGAAAGTATGACCCTGATGAATGCAAATCCAAGGTCTAACCTAGACCTAACATGCATTATCCTCTAAAATTTTTATCGAAACCAGGTTTAATGGACTGTTTCAGTGTGGTACCACATTACTACGTGATCCAAACCAAAAAAAGACCAGAATCTGGCCAACAAGTATGAGAAATATGCGAAAGTATGAGCCTGATGAGTGCAATACCCAGACCTAACCTAGACCTAACATGTGTTATCCTCTAAAATATTGATCGAGACCAGGTTTAATTTGACTGTTTCAGTGTGGTACCACATAACAACGTGATCCAAACCAGTGAAAGCCCAGGATCTGGCCAACAAGCATGAGAAATATGCGAAAGTATGTGCATGATGAGGGCAAATCCCAGACCTAATCCAGACCTAACATGCGTTATGCTCTAAAATATTGATCGAGACCAGGTTTAGTCGACTGTTTCAGTGAGGTACCACATTACTACGTGGTCCATACCTGAAAAAGCCCAGGATCTGGCCATCAAGTATGAGAAAAATGCGAAAGTATGAGCCTGATGAGTGCAAATCCCAGACCTCACCTAGACCTAACATGTGTTATCCTCTAAAATATTGATCGAGACCAGGTTTAATTTGACTGTTTCAGTGTGGTACCACATAACTACGTGATCCAAACCAGTGAAAGCCCAGGATCTGGCCAACAAGTACGAGAAATATGCAAAAGTATGAGCCTGATGAGAGCAAATCCCAGACCTAACCTAGACCTAACATGCGTTATCCTCTAAAATATTGACCGAGACCAGGTTTAGTCGAATGTTTCATCAAGTATGAGAAAAATGCGAAAGTATGAGCCTGATGAGTGCAAATCCCAGACCTAACCTAGACCTAACATGTGTTATCCTCTAAAATATTGATCGAGACCAGGTTTAATTTGACTGTTTCAGTGTGGTACCACATAACTACGTGATCCAAACCAGTGAAAGCCCAGGATCTGGCCAACAAGCATGAGAAATATGCGAAAGTATGAGCATGATGAGAGCAAATCCCAAACCTAACCTAGACCTAACATGCGATATCCTCTAAAATATTGATCGTGACCAGGCTCAGTCGACTGTTTTTGTGTGGCACATTACTACGTGATCCAAACCAGAAAAAACACGGGTTCTGTTCAACAAGTATGTGAAGAATGCGATAGTATGACCCTGACGAGTGCAAATCCAAGGTCTAACCTAGACCTAACATGTGTTATCCTCTAAAATATTTATCGAGACCAGGTTTAGTCGACTGTTTCAGTGTGGTACCATATTACTACGTGGTCCATACGAGAAAACCCCCAGGATCTGGCCAACAAGCATGAGAAATATGCGAAAGTATGAGCATGATGAGAGCAAATCCCAAACCTAACCTAGACCTAACATGCGATATCCTCTAAAATATTGACCGAGACCAGGTTTAGTCGAATGTTTCAGTGCGGTACCACATTACTACGTGATCCAAAGCAGAAAAAGGCCAGGATCTGGCCATCAAGTATGAGAAATATGCGAAAGTATGATCCTGATGAGAGCAAATCCCAGACCTAACCTAGACCTAACATGAGTTATCCTTTGAAATGCTGACCCAGACTAGGTTTAATTGACTGTTTCAGTGTGGTACCACATTACCGCGTGATCCAAACCAGAAAAAGCCCTGAATCTGGTCATCAAGTATGAGAAATATGCGAAAGTATGAGCCTGATGAGTGCAATGCCAGACCTAACCTAGACCTAACATGTGTTATCCTCTAAAATATTGATCGAGACCAGGTCTAATTTGACTGCTTCAGTGTGGTACCCCACTACTATGTGATCCATACCAGAAAAAACCCAGGTTCTGTTCAAGAAGTATGTGAAGAATGCGATAGTATGAGACTGATGAGGGCAAATCCCATAGCTAATCCAGACCTAACATGCGTCATCCACTAATATATTGATCGTGACCAGGCTTAGTCGACTATTTCAGTGTGGTACCACATTACTACGTGATCCAATCCAGAAAAAGCCCAGAATCTGGCCATCAAGTAAGAGATATATGCGAAAGTATGAGCCTGATGAGGGCAAATCCTAGACCCAACTCAGACTTAACTTGTGTTATCCTCTAAAATATTGATCGAACCCAGTTTTAATGGACTGTTTCAGTATGATACCACATTGCCACGTGTTCCAAACCAGAAAAAGCCCGGGTTCTGGCCAACAAGTATGCGGAAAATGTGAATGTATGAGCCTGATGAGAGCAAATCCCATACCTAATCCAGACCTAACATGCGTCATCCACTAAAATATTGATCGTGACCAGGCTTAGTCGACTGTTTCAGTGTGGTACCGCATTACTACGTGATCGAAACAAAAAAGGCCCAGAATCTGGCCATCAAGTATGAGAAATATGCGAAAGTATGAGCCTGATGAGAGTAAATCCCAGACCTAACATAGACCTAACATGAGTAATCCTTTGAAATGTTGACCCAGACTAGGTTTAATTGACTGTTTCAGTGTGGTACCACATTACCACGTGATCCAAACCAGAAAAAGCCCTGAATCTGGCCATCAAGTATGAGAAATATGCGAAAGTGTGAGCCTGATGAGAGCAAATCCCAGACCTAACCTAGACCTAACGTGCGTTATCCTCTAAAACATCGATCGAAACCAGGTTTAAACGACTGTTTCAGTGTGGTACCACATTACTGTGTGATCCAAACCAGTAAAAGCAAAGGATCTGGCTAACAAGTAAGAGAAATATGCGAAAGTATGAGCCTGATGAGAGCAAATCACGGACCTAACATAGACCCAACTTGCGTTAACCTCTAAAATATTGATCGAAACAAGGTTTAATGGACTGTTTCAGTTTGGTACCACATAGCTACGTGATCCAAACCAGAAAAAACCCGGGTTCTGTTCAACAAGTATGTGAAGAATGCGAAAGTATGACCCTGATGAGTGCAAATTCAAGGTCTAACCTAGACCTAACGTGTGTTATCCTCTAAAATATAGATCGAAACCGGGTTTAATGTTCTGTTTCAGTGTGGTATCACATTACTGCGTGATCCAAACCAAAAATAGCCCAGAGTCTGGCCATCAAGTATGAGAAACATGCGAAAGTATGAGCCTGATGAGAGTAAATCCCAGACCTAACATAGACCTAACATGAGTAATCCTTTGAAATGTTGACCCAGACTAGGTTTAATTGACTGTTTCAGTGTGGTACCACATTACCACGTGATCCAAACCAGAAAAAGCCCTGAATCTGGCCATCAAGTATGAGAAATATGCGAAAGTGTGAGCCTGATGAGTGCAATCCCACACCTAAGCTAGACCTAGCATGTGTTATCCTCTAAAATATTGATCGAGACCAGGTTTAATTTGACTGTTTCAGTGTGGTACCACATAACTACCTGATCCAAACCAGTGAAAGCCCAGGATCTGGCCAACGAGAATGAGAAATGTGCGAAAGTAGGAGCCTGAGGAGAGCAAATCCCAGACCTAACCTAGACCAAACATGCGTTATCCTCTAAAATATTGACCGAGACCTGGTTTGGTCGACTGTTTCAGTGTGGTACCACATTAGTACGAGATCCAAACCAGAAAAAGGCCAGGATCTGGCCATCAAGTATGAGAAATATGCGAATGTATGAGCCTGATGAGAGCAAATCCCAGACCTAACGTTGACCTAACATGAGTTCTCCTTTGAAATGTTGACCCAGACAAGGTTTAATTGACTGTTTCAGTGTGGTACCACATTACCACGTGATCCAAACCAGAAAAAACCCAGGATCTGTTCAACAGGTATGTGAAGAATGCGAAAGTGTGAGCCTGATGAGGGCAAATCCCGGACCTAACATAGACCTAACATGCGGTATCCTCTAAAATATTGATCGAAACCAGGTTTAATGGTCTGTTTCAGCGTGGTACCGCATTACTACGTGATCGAAACCAAAAAAGGCCCAGAATCTGGCCATCAAGTATGAGAAATATGCGAAAGTATGAGCCTGATGAGTGCAAATCCCAGACCTAACCTAGACCTAACATGCGTTATCCTCTAAAATATCGATCGAAACCAGGTTTAATCGGCTGTTTCAGTGTGGTACCACATTACTACGTGATCCAATCCAGAAAGAGCCCAGAATTTGGCCATCAAGTAAGAGATATATGCGAAAGTATGAGCCTGATGGCGGCAAATCCTACATCCAACTCAGGCATAACATGTGTTATCCTCTAAAATATTGATCGAAACCAGGTTTAATGGGCTGTTTCTGTGTGATACCACACTACTACGTGATCCAAACCAGAAAAAACCCGGTATCTGGCCAACAAGTATGCGGAAAATGCGAAAGTATGAGCCTGATGAGGGCAAATCCCAGACCTAATCCAGACCTAACATGCATTATCCTCTAAAATATTGATCGTGAACAGGCTCAGTCGTCTGTTTTTGTGTGGTACCACATTACTACGTGATCCAAACCAGAAAAAACCCGGGTTCTGTTCAACAAGCATGTG
Organism: Colletes latitarsis; assembly: GCF_051014445.1. Taxonomy (NCBI): domain Eukaryota; kingdom Metazoa; phylum Arthropoda; class Insecta; order Hymenoptera; family Colletidae; genus Colletes; species Colletes latitarsis. The sequence goes on from NC_135137.1 coordinate 9,318,149, forward strand.
AAGAATGCGAAAGTATGGCCCTGATGAGTGCAAATCCAAGGTCTAACCTAGACCTAACATGTGTTATCCTCTAAAATATTCATCGAAACCAGGTTTAATGGTCTGTTTCAGTGTGGTACCACATTACTGCGTGATCAAAACCAAGTAAAGCCCAGAATCTGGCCATCAAGTATGAGAAACATGCGTTATCCTCTAAAATATCGATCGAAACCAGGTTTAATCGGCTGTTTCAGTGTGGTACCACATTACTACGTGATCCAATCCAGAAAGAGCCCAGAATTTGGCCATCAAGTAAGAGATATATGCGAAAGTATGAGCCTGATGGCGGCAAATCCTACATCCAACTCAGGCATAACATGTGTTATCCTCTAAAATATTGATCGAAACCAGGTTTAATTGACTGTTTCAGTGTGGTACCACATTTCTACGTGATCCAAACCAGAAAGAACCCCTCGATCAGGTCAACATGTATGTTAAAACTGCGCAAATATGACCCTGATGAGGTCAAATCCCAGACCTAACACAGACCTAACATGCATTATCCTCTAAAATTTTGATCGAAACCAGGTTTAATGGACTGTTTCAGTGTGGTTCCACATTACTACGTGATCCAAACCAAAAAAAGACCAGAAGCTGGCCAACAAGTATGAGAAATATGCGAATGTATGACCCTGATGAGGGAAAATCCCAGACCTAATCCAGACCTAACATGCGTTATCCTCTAAAATATTGATCGAGACCAGGTTTAGTCGACTGTTTCAGTGTGGTACCACATTACTACGTGATCCAAACCAGAAAAAGCGCAGGATCTGGCCAACAAGTACGAGAAATATGCAAAAGTATGAGCCTGGTGAGTGCAAATCCCAGACCTAACCTAGACCAAACATGTGTTATCCTCTAAAATATTGATCGAGACCAGGTTTAATTTGACTGTTTCAGTGTGGTACCACATAACTACGTGATCCAAGCCAGTGAAAGCCCAGGATCTGGCCAACAAGCATGAGAAATATGCAAAAGTATGAGCCTGATGTGTGCAAATCCCAGACCTAACCTAGACCTAACATGTGTTATCCTCTAAAATATTGATCGAGACCAGGTTTAATTTGACTGTTTCAGTGTGGTACCACATAACTACGTGATCCAAACCAGTGAAAGCCCAGGATCTGGCCAACAAGCATGAGAAATATGCGAAAGTATGAGCCTGATGAGGGCAAATCCCAGACCTAATCCAGACCTAACATGCGTTATGCTCTAAAATATTGATCGAGACCAGGTTTAGTCGACTGTTTTAGTGAGGTACCACATTACTACGTGGTCCATACCAGAAAAAGCCCAGGATCTGGCCATCAAGTATGAGAAATATGCGAAAGTATGAGCCTGATGAGTGCAGATCCCAGACCTAATCCAGACCTAACATGCGTTATGCTCTAAAATATCGATCGAAACAAGTTTTAATCGACTGTTTCAGTGGGGTACCGCACTACTATGTCATCCATACCAGAAAAAACCCAGGATCTGTTCAAGAAGTATGTGAAGAATGCGAAAGTATGAGACTGATGAGAGCAAATCCCAGACCTAATCCAGACCTAACATGCGTTATGCTCTAAAATATTGATCGAGACCAGGTTTAGTCGACTGTTTCAGTGTGGTACCACATTACTACGTGATCCAAACCAGAAAAAGGCCAGGATCTGGCCATCAAGTATGAGAAATATGCGAAAGTATGAACCTGATGAGAGCAAATCCCAGACCTAACCTAGACCTAACATGCGTTATCCTCTAAAATATTGACCGAGACCAGGTTTAGTCGACTGTTTCAGTGTGGTACCACATTAGTACGTGATCCAAACCAGAAAAAGGCCAGGATCTGGCCATCAAGTATGAGAAGTATGCGAAGGTATGAGCCTGATGAGAGCAAATCCCAGACCTAACCTAGACCTAACATGAGTTATCCTTTGAAATGTTGACCCAGACTAGGTTTAATTGACTGTTTCAGTGTGGTACCACATTACCACGTGATCCAAACCAGAAAAAACCCAGGATCTGTTCAACAGGTATGTGAAGAATGCGAAAGTGTGAGCCTGATGAGGGCAAATCCCGGACCTAACATAGACCTAACATGCGTTATCCTCTAAAATATTGACCGAGACCAGGTTTAATCGGCTGTTTCAGTGTGGTACCACATTACTACGTGATCCAATCCAGAAAGAGCTCAGAATCTGGCCATCAAGTAAGAGATATATGCGAAAGTATGAGCCTGATGGTGGCAAATCCTACATCCAACTCAGGCATAACATGTGTTATCCTCTAAAATATTGATCGAAACCAGGTTTAATGGGCTGTTTCTGTGTGATACCACATTACCGCATGATCAAAACCAGAAAAAACCCGGTATCTGGCCAACAAGTATGCGGAAAATGCGAAAGTATGAGCCTGATGAGGGCAAGTCCCAGGCCTACTCCAGACCTAACATGCATTATCCTCGAAAATATTGATCGTGACCAGGCTCAGTCGACTGTTTTTGTGTGGTACCACATTACTACGTGATCCAAACCAAAAAAAGACCAGAATCTGGCCAACAAGTATGAGAAATATGCGAAAGTATGACCCTGATGAGAGCAAATCCCAGACCTAACATAGACCTAACATGAGTAATCCTCTAAAATATTGACCGAGACCAGGTTTAGTCGACTGTTTCAGTGTGGTACCACATTAGTACGTGATCCAAACCAGAAAAAGCCCTGAATCTGGCCATCAAGTATGAGAAATATGCGAAAGTATGAGCCTGATGAGTGCAATCCCACCCCTAAGCTAGACCTAACATGTGTTATCCTCTAAAATATTGATCGAGACCAGGTTTAATTTGACTGTTTCTGTGTGGTACCACATAACCACGTGATCCAAACCTGAAAAAGCCCGGGATCTGGCCATCAAGTAAGAGATATATGCGAAAGTATGAGCCTGAGGAGGGCAAATCCTAGACCCAACTCAGACTTAACATGTGTTATCCTCTAAAATATTGATCGAAACCAGGTTTAATGGACTGTTTCAGTATGATACCACATTAGCACGTGATCGAAACGAGGAAAAGCCCGGGATCTGGCCAATAAGGATGCGGAAAATGTGAATGTGTAAGCCTGATGAGGGAAAATCCCAGACCTAATCCATACCTAACATGCGTTATGCTCTAAAATATTGATCCAGAACAGGTTTAGTCGACTGTTTCAGTGTGATACCACATAACCACGTCATCCAAACCTGAAAAAGCCCGGGATCTGGCCAACAAGTATGCGGAAAGTGTGAATGTATGAGCCTGATGAGAGTAAATCCCAGACCTAACATAGACCTTACATGCGTTATCCTCTAAAATATAGACCGAAACCAGGTTTATTGGACTGTTTCAGTGTGGTACCACATTACTACGTGATCCAATCCAGAAAAAGCCCAGAATCTGGCCATCAAGTAAGAGATATATGCGAAAGTATGAGCCTGATGAGGGAAAATCCCAGACCTAATCCAGACCTAATATGCGTTATCCTCTAAAATTTTGATCGAAACCAGGTTTAATCGACTGTTTCTGTGTGGTACCACACTACTATGTGATCCATACCAGAAAAAACCCAGGATCTGTTCAAGAAGTATGTGAAGAATGCGAAAGTATGAGACTGATGAGGGCAAATCCCATACCTAATCCAGACCTAACATGCATTATCCACTAAAATATTGATCGTGACCAGGCTTAATCGACTGTTTCGGTGTGGTACCACATTACTACGTGATCCAATCCAGAAAAAGCCCAGAATCTGGCCATCAAGTAAGAGATATATGCGAAAGTATGAGCCTGATGAGGGCAAATCCTAGACCCAACTCAGACTTAACATGCGTTATCCTCTAAAATATTGATCGAAACCAGGTTTAGTCGACTGTTTCAGTGTGGTACCATATTACTACGTGGTCCATACCAGAAAAAGCCCAGGATCTGGCCATCAAGTATGAGAAATATGCGAAAGTATGAGCCTGATGAGTGCAATCCCAGACCTAACCTAGACATAACATGTGTTATCCTCTAAAATATTGATCGAGACCAGGTTTAATTTGACTGTTTCAGTGTGGTACCACACTACTATGTGATCGATACCAGAAAATACCCAGGATCTGTTCAAGAAGTATGTGAAGAATGCGAAAGTATGAGACTGATGAGGGCAAATCCCATACCTAATCCAGACCTAACATGCGTCATCAACTAAAATATTGATCGTGACCAGGCTTAGTCGACTGTTTCAGTGTGGTACCACATTACTACGTGATCCAATCCAGAAAAAGCCCTGAATCTGGCCATCAAGTAAGAGATATATGCGAAAGTATGAGCCTGATGAGGGCAAACCCTAGACCTAACTCAGGCTTAACATGTGTTATCCTCTAAAATATTGATCGAAACCAGGTTTAATGGACTGTTTCAGTATGATACCAAATTGCCACGTGATCGAAACGAGAAAAAGCCCGGGATCTGGCCAACAAGTGTGCGGAAAATGTGAATGTATAAGCCTGATGAGGGAAAATCCCAGACCTAATCCAGACCTAACATGCGTTATCCTCTAAAATATTGATCGAAACCAGGTTTAATGTACTGTTTCAGTGTGGTACCTCATTACTACGTGATCCAAACCAAGAAAAGCCCAGAATCTGGCAATCAAGTATGAGAAATATGCGAAAGTATGAGCCTGATGAGGGCAAATCCCAGACCGAATCCAGACCTAACATGCGTTATGCTCTAAAATATTGATCGAGACCAGGTTTAGTCGACTGTTTCAGTGTGGTACCACAGTACTACGTGGTCCATACCAGAAAAAGCCCAGGATCTGGCCATCAAGTATGAGAAATATGCGAAAGTATGAGCCTGATGAGCGTAAATCCCAGACCTAACCTAGACCTAACATGCATTATCCTCAAAAATATTGTTCATGACCAGGGTTAGTCGACTGTTTCAGTGTGGTACCACATTACTACGTGATCCAAACCAGAAAAAGCGCAGGATCTGGCCAACAAGTTCGAGAAATATGCAAAAGTATGAGCCTGATGAGAGCAAATCCCAGACCCAACTCAGACTTAACATGCGTTATCCTCTAAAATATTGATCGAAACCAGGTTTAGTCGACTGTTTCAGTGTGGTACCACATTCCTACGTGATCCAAACCAGAAAAAGCCCAGGATCTGGCCATCAAGTATGAGAAATATGCGAAAGTATGAGCCTGATGAGTGCAATCCCAGACCTAACCTAGACATAACATGTGTTATCCTCTAAAATATTGTTCGAGACCAGGTTTAATTTGACTGTTTCAGTGTGGTACCACACTACTATGTGATCGATACCAGAAAAACCCAGGATCTGTTCAAGAAGTATGTGAAGAATGCGAAAGTATGAGACTGATGAGGGCAAATCCCATACCTACTCCAGACCTAACATGCGTCATCCACTAAAATATTGATCGTGACCAGGCTTAGTCGACTGTTTCAGTGTGGTACCACATTACTACGCGATCCAATCCAGAAAAAGCCCTGAATCTGGCCATCAAGTAAGAGATATATGCGAAAGTATGAGCCTGATGAGGGCAAATCCTAGACCCAACTCAGACTTAACTTGTGTTATCCTCTAAAATATTGATCGAAACCAGGTTTAATGGACTGTTTCAGAGTGATACCACATTACCACGTGATCGAAACGAGAAAAAGCCCGGGATCTGGCCAACAAGTATGCGGAAAATGTGAATGTATAAGCCTGATGGGAGCAAATCCGAGACCTAACATAGACCTAACATGCGTTATCCTCCAAAATATTGATCGAAACCAGGTTTAATGGACTGTTTCAGTGTGGTACCCCATTACTACGTGATCCAAACCAAAAAAAGCCCAGAATCTGGCAATCAAGTATGAGAAATATGCGAAAGTATGAGCCTGATGAGGGCAAATCCCAGACCTAATCCAGACCTAACATGCGTTATGCTCTAAAATATTGATCGAGACCAGGTTTAGTCGACTGTTTCAGTGTGGTACCACATTACTACGTGGTCCATACCAGAAAAAGCCCAGAATCTGACCATCAAGTATGAGAAATATGCGAAAGTATGAGCCTGATAAGTGCACATCCCAGAAATAACCTTGACCTAACATGCTTTATCCTCTAAAATATTGACCGAGACCAGGTTTAGTCGACTGTTTCAGTGTGGTACCACATTACTACGTGATCCAAACCAGTGAAAGCCCAGGATCTGGCCAACAAGAATGAGAAATATGCGAAAGTATGTGCATGATGAGAGCTAATCCCAGACCTATCCTAGACCTAACATGCGTTATCCTCTAACGTATTGATCGTGACCAGGTATAGTCGACTGTTTCAGTGTGGTACCACATTACTACGTGACCCAAACCAGAAAGAGCGCAGGATCTGGCCAACAAGTACGAGAAATATGCAAAAGTATGAGCCTGATGAGAGCAAATCCCAAACCTAACCTAGACCTAACATGCGTTATCCTCTAAAATTTTGATCGAAACCAGGTTTAATGGACTGTTTCAGTGTGGTACCACATTACTACGTGATCCAAACCAAAAAAAGACCAGAATCTGGCCATCAAGTATGAGAAATATGGGAAAGTATGACCCTGATGAGGGAAAATCCTAGACCTAATCCAGACCTAACATGCGTTATCCTCTAAAATATTGATCGACACCAGGTTTAGTCGGCTGTTTCAGTGTGATACCACAGAACCACGTGATCCAAACCTGAAAAAGCGCAGGATCTGGCCAACAAGTATGCGGAAAGTGTGAATGCATGAGCCTGATGAGAGCAAATCCCAGACCTAACATAGACCTGACATGCGTTATCCTCTAAAATATTGGTCGAAACCAGGTTTATTGGACAGTTTCAGTGTGGTACCACACTACTACGTGATCCAAGCCAAAAAGAGCCCAGAATCTGGCCATCAAGTATGATAAATATGCGAAGGTATGAGCCTGATGAGTGCAAATCACAGACCTAACATAGACCTAACATGCACTATCCTCTGAAATTTTGATCGAAACCAGGCTTAGTCGACTGTTTCAGTGTGGTACCACATTACTGCGTGATCCAATCCAGAAAAAGCCCAGAATCTGGCCATCAAGTAAGAGATATATGCGAAAGTATGAGCCTGATGAAGGCAAATCCTAGACCCATCTCAGACTTACAATGTGTTATCCTCTAAAATATTGATCGAAACCAGGTTTGCTGGACTGTTTCAGTATGATACCAAATTACCACGTGATCGAAACGAGAAAAAGCCCGGGATCTGGCCAACAAGTGTGCGGAAAATATGAATAAATAAGCCTGATGAGAGCAAATCGCAGACCTAGCATAGACCTAACATGCGTTATCCTCTAAAATATTGATCGAAACCAGGTTTAATGTACTGCTTCAGTGTGGTACCTCATTACTACGTAATCCAAACCTGAAAAAGCCCAGGATCTGGCCAACAAGTATGCGGAAAGTGTGAATGTATGAGCCTGATGAGTGCAAATCATAGACCTAACATAGACCTAACATGCACTATCCTCTAAAATATTGATCGAGACCAGGTTTAGTCGGCTGTTTCAGTGTGATACCACATAACCACGTGATCCACACCTGAAAAAGCCCAGGATCTGGCCAACAAGTATGCGGAAAGTGTGAATGTATGAGCCTGATGAGTGCAAATCACAGACCTAACATAGACCTAACATGCACTATCCTCTAAAATTTTGATCGAAACCAGGCTTAGTCGACTGTTTCAGTGTGGTACCACATTACTGCGTGATCCAATCCAGAAAAAGCCCAGAATCTGGCAATCAAGTATGAGAAATATGCGAAAGTATGAGCCTGATGAGGGCAAATCCCAGACCGAATCCAGACCTAACATGCGTTATGCTCTAAAATATTGATCGAGACCAGGTTTAGTCGACTGTTTCAGTGTGGTACCACATTACAACGTGGTCCATACCAGAAAAAGCCCAGGATCTGGCCATCAAGTACGAGAAATATGCAAAAGTATGAGCCTGATGAGAGCAAATCCCAGACCCAACTCAGACTTAACATGCGTTATCCTCTAAAATATTGACCGAGACCAGGTTTAGTCGACTGTTTCAGTGTGGTACCACATTACTACGTGATCCAAACCAGTGAAAGCCCAGGATCTGGCCAACAAGTATGAGACATATGCGAAAGTATGACCCTGATGAGGGAAAATCCCAGACCTAATCCAGACCTAACATGCGTTATCCTCTAAAATATTGATCGAGACCAGGTTTAGTCGACTGTTTCAGTGTGATAGCACACAACCACGTGATCCAAACCTGAAAAAGCCCGGGATCTGACCAACAAGTATGCGGAAAGTGTGAATGTATGAGCCTGATGAGAGCAAATCCCAGACCTAACATAGACCTGACATGCGTTATCCTCTAAAATATTGATCAAAACCAGGTTTATTGGACCGTTTCAGTGTGGTACCACATTACTACGTGATCCAAACCGGAAAAAGCCCAGAATCTGGCCATCAAGTATGAGAAATATGCGAAGGTATAAGCCTGATGAGTGCAAATCACAGACCTAACATAGACATAACATGCATTATCCTCTAAAATTTTGATCGAAACCAGGCTTAGTCGACTGTTTCAGTGTGGTACCACATTACTATGTGATCCAAACCAAAAAAAGGCCCAGAATCTGGCCATCAAGTATGAGAAATATGCGAAAGTATGAGCCTGATGAGGGCAAATCCCAGACCTAATCCAGACCTAACATGCGTTATGCCCTAAAATATTGATCGAGACCAGGTTTAGTCGACTGCTCAGTGAGGTACCACATTACTACGTGGTCCATACGTGAAAAAGCCCAGGATCTGGCCATCAAGTATGAGAAATATGCGAAAGTATGAGCCTGATGAGTGCAAATCCCAGACCTAACCTAGACCTAACATGAGATATCCTTTGAAATGTTGGCCCAGACTAGCTTTAATTGACTGTTTCAGTGTGGTACCACATTACCACGTGATCCAAACCAGAAAAAACCCAGGATCTGTGCAACAGGTATGTGAAGAATGCGAAAGTGTGAGCCTGATGGGGGCAAATCCCGGAACAAACATAGACCTAACATGCGTTATCCTCTAAAATATTGATCGAAACCAGGTTTAATCGACTGTTTCAGTGTGGTACCGCATTACTACGTGATCGAAACCAAAAAAGGCCCAGAATCTGGCCATCAAGTATGAGAAATATGCGAAAGTAAGAGCCTCATGAGAGCAAATCCCGGACCTAACATAGACCCAACATGCGTTATCCTCTAAAATATTGATCGAAACCAGGTTTAATGAACTGTCTCAGTTTGGTACCACATTGCTACGTGATCCAAACCAGAAAAAACCCGGGTTCTGTTCAACAAGTATGGGAAGAATGCGAAAGTATGACCCTGATGAGTGCAAATCCAAGGTCTAACCTAGACCTAACATGTGTTATCCACTAAAATATTGATCGAAACCAGGTTTAATGGTCTGTTTCAGTGTGGTACCACATTACTGCGTGATCCAAACCAAAAAAAGCCCAGAATCTGGCAATCAAGTATGAGAAACATGCGTAAGTATGAGCCTGATGAGTGCAATCCCAGACCTAACCTAGACCTAACATGTGTTATCCTCTAAAATATTGATCGAGACCAGGTTTAATTTGACTGCTTCAGTGTGGTACCACATAACTACGTGATCCAAACCAGTGAAAGCCCAGGATCTGGCCATCAAGTATGAGAAATATGCGAAAGTATGAGCCTGATGAGTGCAAATCCCAGACCTAACCTAGACCTAACATGCATTATCCTCAAAAATATTGAACGTGACCAGGTTTAGTCGACTGTTTCAGTGTGGTAGCACATTACTACGTGATCCAAACCAGAAAAAGCGCAGGATCTGACCAACAAGTACGAGAAATATGCAAAAGTATGAGCCTGATGAGGGAAAATCCCAGACGTAATCCAGACCTAACATGCGTTATCCTCTAAAATATTGATCGAAACCAGGTTTAGTCGACTGTTTCAGTGTGAGCCCATATTACTACGTGGTCCATACCAGGAAGAGCCCAGGATCTGGCCATCAAGTATGAGACATATGCGAAAGTATGAGCCTGATGAGTGCAATCCCAGACGTAACCTAGACCTAACATGTGTTATCCTCTAAAATATTGATCGAGACCAGGTTTAATTTGACTGTTTCAGTGTGGTACCACACTACTATGTGATCCATACCAGAAAAAACCCAGGATCTGTTCAAGAAGTATGTGAAGAATGCGAAAGTATGAGACTGATGAGGGCAAATCCCATACCTAATCCAGACCTAACATGCGTCATCCACTAAAATATTGATCGTGACCAGGCTTAGTCTACTGTTTCAGTGTGGTACCACATTACTACGCGATCCAATCCAGAAAAAGCCCAGAATCTGGCCATCAAGTAAGTGATATATGCGAAAGTATGAGCCTGATGAGGGCAAATCCTAGTCCCAACTCAGACTTAACTTGTGTTATCCTCTAAAATATTGATCGAAACCAGGTTTAATGGACTGTTTCAGTGTGGTACCTCATTACTACGTGATCCAAACCAAAAAAAGCCCAGAATCTGGCAATCAAGTATGAGAAATATGCGAAAGTATGAGCCTGATGAGGGCAAATCCCAGACCTAATCCAGACCTATCTTGCGTTATCCTCTAAAATATTGATCGAGACCAGGTTTAGTCGACTGCTTCAGTGTGGTACAACATTACTACGTGGTCCATACCAGAGAAAACACAGAATCTGGCCATCAAGTATGAGAAATATGCGAAAGTATGAGCCTGATAAGTGCAGATCCCAGAAACAACCTTGACCTAACATGCGTTATCCTCAAAATATCGATCGAGACCAGGTTTAATGGACTGTTTCAGTGTGGTACCTCATTACTACGTGATCCAAACCAAAAAAAGCCCAGAATCTGGAAATCAAGTATGAGAAATATGCGAAAGTATGAGCCTGATGAGGGCAAATCCCAGACCTAATCCAGACCTAACATGCGTTATGCTCTAAAATATTGATCGAGACCAGGTTTAGTCGACTGTTTCAGTGAGGTACCACATTACTACGTGGTCCATACCAGAAAAAGCCCAGGATCTGGCCATCAAGTATGAGAAATATGCGAAAGTATGAGCCTGATGAGTGCAAATCCCAGACCTAACCTAGACCTAACATGCATTATCCTCAAAAATATTGATCGTGACCACCATTAGTCGACTACTTCAGTGTGGTACCACATTCCTACGTGATCCAAACTAGAAAAAGGCCAGGATCTGGCCATGAAGTATCAGAAATATGCGAAAGTATGACCCTGATGAGTGCAAATCCAAGGTCTAACCTAGACCTAACATGTGTTATCCTCTAAAATATTGTTCGAAACCAGGTTTAATGGTCTGTTTCAGTGTAGTACCACATTACAGCGTGATCCAAACCAAAAAAAAGCCCAGAATCTGGCAATCAAGTATGAGAAACATGCGAAAGTATGAGCCTGATGAGTGCAATCCCAGACCTAACCTAGACCTAACATGTGTTATCCTCTAAAATATTGATCGAGACCTGGTTTAATTTGACTGCTTCAGTGTGGTACCACATAACTACGTGATCCAAACCAGTGAAAGCCCAGTATCTGGCCAACAAGAATGAGAAATATGCGAAAGTATGTGCATGATGAGAGCAAATCCCAGACCTAACCTAGACCTAACATGCGTTATCCTCTAACGTATTGATCGTGACCAGGTTTAGTCGACTGTTTCAGTGTGGTACCACATTACTACGTGATCCAAACCAGAAAAAGCGCAGGATCTGACCAACAAGTACGAGAAATATGCAAAAGTATGAGCCTGATGAGAGCAAATCCCAGACCTAACCTAGACCTAACATGCGTTATCCTCTAAAATATTGACCGAGACCAGGTTTAGTCGACTGTTTCAGTGTGGTATCACATTACTACGTGATCCAAACCAGTGAAAGCCCAGGATCTGGCCAACAAGTATGAGACATATGCGAAAGTATGACCCTGATGAGGGAAAATCCCAGACCTAATCCAGACCTAACATGCGTTATCCTCTAAAATATTGATCGAGACCAGGTTTAGTCGACTGTTTCAGTGTGATAGCACACAACCACGTGATCCAAACCTGAAAAAGCCCGGGATCTGGCCAACAAGTATGCGGAAAGTGTGAATGTATGAGCCTGACGAGAGCAAATCCCAGACCTAACATAGACCTGACATGCGTTATCCTCTAAAATATTGATCAAAACCAGGTTTATTGGACTGTTTCAGTGTGGTACCACATTACTACGTGATCCAAACCGAAAAAAGCCCAGAATCTGGCCATCATGAATGAGAAATATGCGAATGTATTAGCCTGATGACAGCAAATCCCAACCCTAACCTAGACCTAACATGCGTTATCCTCTAAAATATTGATCGTGACCAGGTTTAGTCGACTGTTTCAGTGTGGTACCACATTACTACGTGGTCCATACCAGAAAAAGCCTAGAATCTGGCCATCAAGTATGAGAAATATGCGAAGGTATGAGCCTGATGAGTGCAAATCACAGACCTAACATAGACCTAACATGCACTATCCTCTAAAATTTTGATCGAAACCAGGCTTAGTCGACTGTTTCAGTGTGGTACCACATTACTACGTGATCCAAGCCAAAAAACGCCCCGAATCTGGCCATCAAGTAAGAGATATATGCGAAAGCATGAGCCTGATGAGGGCAAATCCTAGTCCCAACTCAGACTTAACTTGTGTTATCCTCTAAAATATTGATCGAAACCAGGTTTAGTCGACTGTTTCAGTGTGGTACCACATTACTACGTGATCCAAACCAGAAAAAGCGCACGATCTGACCAACAAGTACGAGAAATATGCAAAAGTATGAGCCTGATGAGAGCAAATCCCAGACCCAACTCAGACTTAACATGCGTTATCCTCTAAAATATTGATCGAAACCAGGTTTAGTCGACTGTTTCAGTGTGGTACCATATTACTACGTGGTCCATACCAAAAAAAGCCCAGGATCTGGCCATCAAGTATGAGACATATGCGAAAGTATGAGCCTGATGAGTGCAATCCCAGACGTAACCTAGACCTAACATTTGTTATCCTCTAAAATATTGATCGAGACCAGGTTTAATTTGACTGTTTCAGTGTGGTACCACACTACTATGTGATCCATACCAGAAAAAACCCAGGATCTGTTCAAGAAGTATGTGAAGAATGCGAAAGTATGAGACTGATGAGGGCAAATCCCATACCTAATCCAGACCTAACATGCGTCATCCACTAAAATATTGATCGTGACCAGGCTTAGTCTACTGTTTCAGTGTGGTACCACATTACTACGCGATCCAATCCAGAAAAAGCCCAGAATCTGGCCATCAAGTAAGAGATATATGCGAAAGTATGAGCCTGATGAGGGCAAATCCTAGTCCCAACTCAGACTTAACTTGTGTTATCCTCTAAAATATTGATCGAAACCAGGTTTAATGGACTGTTTCAGTGTGATACCACACTACCACGTGATCGAAACGAGAAAAAGCCCGGGATCTGGCCAAGAAGTATGCGGAAAATGTGAATGTATAAGCCTGATGAGAGCAAATCCCAGACCTAACATAGACCTAACATGCGTTATCCTGTCAAATATTGATCGAAACCAGGTTTAATGGACTGTTTCAGTGTGGTACCTCATTACTACGTGATCCAAACCAAAAAAAGCCCAGATTCTGGCAATCAAGTATGAGAAATATGCGAAAGTATGAGCCTGATGAGGGCAAATCCCAGACCTAATCCAGACCTAACTTGCGTTATGCTCTAAAATATTGATCGAGACCAGGTTTAGTCGACTGTTTCAGTGTGGTACAACATTACTACGTGGTCCATACCAGAAAAAACCCAGAATCTGGCCATCAAGTATGAGAAATATGCGAAAGTATGAGCCTGATAAGTGCAGATCCCAGAAACAACCTTGACCTAACATGCTTTATCCTCTAAAATATTGACCGAGACCAGGTTTAGTCGACTGTTTCAGTGTGGTACCACATTACTACGTGATCCAAACCGAAAAAAGCCCAGAATCTGGCCATCATGAATGAGAAATATGCGAATGTATTAGCCTGATGACAGCAAATCCCAACCCTAACCTAGACCTAACATGCGTTATCCTCTAAAATATTGATCGAGACCAGGTTTAGTCGACTGTTTCAGTGTGGTACCACATTACTACGTGATCCAAGCCAAAAAAAGCACAGAATCTGGCCATCAAGTATGAGAAATATGCGAAGGTATGAGCCTGATGAGTGCAAATCACAGACCTAACATAGACCTAACATGCATTATCCTCTAAAATGTTGATCGAAACCAGGCTTAGTCGACTGTTTCAGTGTGGTACCACATTACTGCGTGATCCAATCCAGAAAAAGCCCAGAATCTGACCATCAAGTAAGAGATATATGCGAAAGTATGAGCCTGATGAGAGCAAATCCCAGACCTAACCTAGACCTAACATGCGTTATCCTCAAAATATCGATCGAGACCAGGTTTAATGGACTGTTTCAGTGTGGTACCTCATTACTACGTGATCCAAACCAAAAAAAGCCCAGAATCTGGAAATCATGTATGAGAAATATGCGAAAGTATGAGCCTGATGAGGGCAAATCCCAGACCTAATCCAGACCTACATGCGTTATGCTCTAAAATATTGATCGAGACCAGGTTTAGTCGACTGTTTCAGTGAGGTACCACATTACTACGTGGTCCATACCAGAAAAAGCCCAGGATCTGGCCATCAAGTATGAGAAATATGCGAAAGTATGAGCCTGATGAGTGCAAATCCCAGACCTAACCTAGACCTAACATGCATTATCCTCAAAAATATTGATCGTGACCACGTTTAGTCGACTGTTTCAGTGTGGTACCACATTCCTACGTGATCCAAACTAGAAAAAGGCCAGGATCTGGCCATGAAGTATCAGAAATATGCGAAAGTATGAGCCTGATGAGAGCAAGTCCCAGACCTAACCTAGACCTAACATGAGTTATCCTTCGAAATGTTGGCCCAGACTAGCTTTAATTGACTGTTTCAGTGTGGTACCACATTACCACGTGATCCAAACCAGAAAAAACCCGGGTTCTGTTCAACAAGTATGGGAAGAATGCGAAAGTATGAGACTGATGAGGGCAAATCCCATACCTAATCCAGACCTAACATGCGTTATCCACTAAAATATTGATCGTGACCAGGCATAGTCGACTGTTTCAGTGTGGTGCCACATTACTACGTGATCCAATCCAGAAAAAGCCTAGAATCTGGCCATCAAGTAAGAGATATATGTGAAAGTATGAGCCTGATGAGGGCAAATCCTAGACCCAACTCAGACTCAACATGTGTTATCCTCTAAAATATTGATCGAAACCAGGTTTAATGGACTGTTTCAGTGTGGTACCACATTACTACGTGATCCAAACCAGAAAAAGTGCAGGATCTGGCCAACAAGTACGAGAAATATGCAAAAGTATGAGCCTGATGAGAGCAAATCCCAGACCTAACCTAGACCTAACATGCGTTATCCTCTAAAATTTTGATCGAAACAAGGTTTAATGGACTGCTCCAGTGTGGTACCACATTACTACGTGATCCAAACCAAAAAAAGACCAGAATCTGGCCAACAAGTATGAGAAATATGCGAAAGTATGACCCTGATGAGGGAAAATCCCAGACGTAATCCAGACCTAACATGCGTTATCCTCTAAAATATTGATCGAGACCAGGTTTAGTCGACTCTTTCAGTATGATACCACACAACGACGTGATCCAAACCTGAAAAGCCCGGGATCTGGCCAACAAGTATGCGGAAAGTGTGAATGTATGAGCCTGATGAGAGCAAATCCCAGACCTAACCTAGACCTAACATGCGTTATCCTCTAAAATTTTGATCGAAACAAGGTTTAATGGACTGCTCCAGTGTGGTACCACATTACTACGTGATCCAAACCAAAAAAAGACCAGAATCTGGCCAACAAGTATGAGAAATATGCGAAAGTATGACCCTGATGAGGGAAAATCCCAGACGTAATCCAGACCTAACATGCGTTATCCTCTAAAATATTGATCGAGACCAGGTTTAGTCGACTCTTTCAGTATGATACCACACAACGACGTGATCCAAACCTGAAAAGCCCGGGATCTGGCCAACAAGTATGCGGAAAGTGTGAATGTATGAGCCTGATGAGAGCAAATCCCAGACCTAACATAGACCTGACATGCGTTATCCTCTAAAATATTGATCGAAACCAGGTTTATTGGCCAGTTTCTGTGTGGTACCACATTACTACGTGATCCAAACCGAAAAAAGCCCAGGATCTGGCCAACACGAATGAGAAATATGCGAAAGTATGTGCATGATGAGAGCAAATCCCAGACCTAATCCAGACCTAGCTTGTGTTATCCTCTAACGTATTGATCGTGACCAGGTTTAGTCGACTGTTTCAGTCTGGTACCACATTACTACGTGATCCAAACCAGAAAAAGCGCAGGATCTGGGCAACAAGTTCGAGAAATATGCAAAAGTATGAGCCTGATGAGAGCAAATCCCAGAGCTAACCTAGACCTAACATGCGTTATCCTCTAAAATTTTGATCGAAACCTGGTTTAATGGACTGTTTCAGTGTGGTACCACATTACTACGTGATCCAAACCAAAAAAAAGACCAGAATCTGGCCAACAAGTATGAGAAATATGCGAAAGTATGACCCTGATGAGGGAAAATCCCAGACCTAATTCAGACCTAACATGCGTTATCCTCTAAAATATTGATCGAGACCAGGTTTAGTCGACTGTTTCAGTGTGATACCACATAACCACGTGATCCAAACCTGAAAAAGCCCGGGATCTGGCCAACAAGTATGTGGAAAGTGTGAATGTATGAGCCTGATGAGAGCAAATCCCAGACCTAACATAGACCTGACATGCGTTATCCTCTAAAATATTGATCGAAACCAGGTTTATTGGACTGTTTCAGTGTGGTACCACATTACTACGCGATCCAATCCAGAAAAAGCCCAGAATCTGGCCATCAAGTAAGAGATATATGCGAAAGTATGAGCCTGATGAGGGCAAATCCTAGTCCCAACTCAGACTTAACTTGTGTTATCCTCTAAAATATTGATCGAAACCAGGTTTAATGGACTGTTTCAGTGTGATACCACACTACCACGTGATCGAAACGAGAAAAAGCCCGGGATCTGGCCAACAAGTATGCGGAAAATGTGAATGTATAAGCCTGATGAGAGCAAATCCCAGACCTAACATAGACCTAACACGCGTTAGCCTGTCAAATATTGATCGAAACCAGGTTTAATGGACTGTTTCAGTGTGGTACCTCATTACTACGTGATCCAAACCAAAAAAAGCCCAGATTCTGGTAATCAAGTATGAGAAATATGCGAAAGAATGAGCCTGATGAGGGCAAATCCCAGACCTAATCCAGACCTAACTTGCGTTATGCTCTAAAATATTGATCGAGACCAGGTTTAGTCGACTGTTTCAGTGTGGTACAACATTACTACGTGGTCCATACCAGAAAAAACCCAGAATCTGGCCATCAAGTATGAGAAATATGCGAAAGTATGAGCCTGATAAGTGCAGATCCCAGAAACAACCTTGACCTAACATGCTTTATCCTCTAAAATATTGACCGAGACCAGGTTTAGCCGACTGTTTCAGTGTGGTACCACATTACTACGTGATCCAAACCAGTGAAAGCCCAGGATCTGGCCAACAAGTATGAGACATATGCAAAAGTATGACCCTGATGAGGGAAAATCCCAGACCTAATCCAGACCTAACATGCGTTATCCTCTAAAATATTGATCGACACCAGGTTTAGTCGACTGTTTCAGTGTGATAGCACACAACCACGTGATCCAAACCTGAAAAAGCCCGGGATCTGGCCAACAAGTATGCGGAAAGTGTGAATTTATGAGCCTGATGAGAGCAAATCCCAGACCTAACATAGACCTGACATGCGTTATCCTCTAAAATATTGATCAAAACCAGGTTTATTGGACTGTTTCAGTGTGGTACCACATTACTACGTGATCCAAACCGAAAAAAGCCCAGAATCTGGCCATCATGAATGAGAAATATGCGAATGTATTAGCCTGATGACAGCAAATCCCAACCCTAACCTAGACCTAACATGCGTTATCCTCTAAAATATTGATCGAAACCAGGCTTAGTCGACTGTTTCAGTGTGGTACCACATTACTGCGTGATCCAAGCCAAAAAAAGCACAGAATCTGGCCATCAAGTAAGGGATATATGCGAAAGTATGAGCCTGATGAGAGCAAATCCCAGACCTAACCTAGACCTAACATGCGTTATCCTCAAAATATCGATCGAGACCAGGTTTAATGTACTGTTTCAGTGTGGTACCTCATTACTACGTGATGCAAACCAAAAAAAGCCCAGAATCTGGAAATCAAGTATGAGAAATATGCGAAAGTATGAGACTGATGAGGGCAAATCCCAGACCTAATCCAGACCTACATGCGTTATGCTCTAAAATATTGATCGAGACCAGGTTTAGTCGACTGTTTCAGTGAGGTACCACATTACTACGTGGTCCATACCAGAAAAAGCCCAGGATCTGGCCATCAAGTATGAGAAATATGCGAAAGTATGAGCCTGATGAGTGCAAATCCCAGACCTAACCTAGAGCTAACATGCATTATCCTCAAAAATATTGATCGTGACCACGTTTAGTCGACTGTTTCAGTGTGGTACCACAATCCTACGTGATCCAAACTAGAAAAAGGCCAGGATCTGGCCATGAAGTATCAGAAATATGCGAAAGTATGAGCCTGATGAGAGCAAGTCCCAGACCTAACCTAGACCTAACATGAGTTATCCTTTGAAATGTTGGCCCAGACTAGCTTTAATTGACTGTTTCAGTGTGGTACCACATTACCACGTGATCCAAACCAGAAAAAACCCGGGTTCTGTTCAACAAGTATGGGAAGAATGGGAAAGTATGACCCTGATGAGTGCAAATCCAAGGTCTAACCTAGACCTAACATGTGTTATCCCCTAAAATATTGATCGAAACCAGGTTTAATGGTCTGTTTCAGTGTAGTACCACATTACAGCGTGATCCAAACCAAAAAAAGCCCAGAATCTGGCAATCAAGTATGAGTAACATGCGAAAGTATGAGCCTGATGAGTGCAATCCCAGACCTAACCTAGACCTAACATGTGTTATCCTCTAAAATATTGATCGAGACCAGGTTTAATTTGACTGCTTCAGTGTGGTACCACATAACTACGTGATCCAAACCAGTGAAAGCCCAGTATCTGGCCAACAAGAATGAGAAATATGCGAAAGTATGTGCATGATGAGAGCAAATCCCAGACCTAACCTAGACCTAACATGCGTTATCCTCTAACGTATTGATCGTGACCAGGTTTAGTCGACTGTTTCAGTGTGGTACCACATTACTACGTGATCCAAACGAGAAAAAGCGCAGGATCTGACCAACAAGTACGAGAAATATGCAAAAGTATGAGCCTGATGAGAGCAAATCCCAGACCTAACCTAGACCTAACATGCGTTATCCTCTAAAATATTGACCGAGACCAAGTTTAGACGAGTGTTTCAGTGTGGTACCACATTACTACGTGATCCAAACCAGAAAGAGGCCAGGATCTGGCCATCAAGTATGTGAAATATGCGAAAGTATGACCCAGATGAGGGAAAATCCCAGACCTAATCCAGACCTAACATGCGTTATCCTCTAAAATATTGATCGAGACCAAGTTCAGTCGACTGTTTCAGTGTGATACCACATTACTACGTGATCCAAACCTGAAAAAGCCCGGGATCTGGACAACAAGTATGCGGAAAGTGTGAATGTATGAGCCTGATGAGAGCAAATCCCAGACCTAATATAGACCTGACATGCGTTATCCTCTAAAATATTGATCGAAACCATGTTTATTGGACTGTTTCGGTGTGGTACCACATTAGTTCGTGATCCAAACCGAAAAAAGCCCAGAATCTGGCTGTCATGTATGAGAAATATACGAATGTATGAGCCTGATGACTGCAAATCCCAACCCTAACCTAGACCTAACATGCTTTACCCTCTAAAATATTGACCGAGACCAGGTTTAGTCGACTGTTTCAGTGTGGTACCACATTACTACGTGATCCAAACCAGTGAAAGCCCAGGATCTGGCCAACAAGAATGAGAAATATGCGAAAGTATGTGCATGATGAGGGCAAATCCCAGACCTAACCTAGACCTAACATGCGTTATCCTCTAAAATATTGACCGAGACCAGGTTTAGTCGACTGTTTCAGTGTGGTACCACATTACTACGTGATCGAAACCAGTGAAAGCCCAGGATCTGGCCAACAAGAATGAGAAATATGCGAAAGTATGTGCATGATGAGAGCAAATCCCAGACCTAACCTAGACCTAACATGCGTTATCCTCTAACGTATTGATCGTGACCAGGTTTGGTCGACTGTTTCAGTGTGGTACCACATTACTACGTGATCCAAACCAGAAAAAGCGCAGGATCTGGCCAACAAGTACGAGAAATATGCAAAAGTATGAGCCTGATGAGAGCAAATCCCAGACCTAACCTAGACCTAACATGCGTTATCCTCTAAAATTTTGATCGAAACCAGGTTTAATGGACTGCTCCAGTGTGGTACCACATTACTACGTGATCCAAACCAAAAAAAGACCAGAATCTGGCCAACAAGTATGAGAAATATGCGAAAGTATGACCCTGATGAGGGAAAATCCCAGACGTAATCCAGACCTAACATGCGTTATCCTCTAAAATATTTATCGAGACCAGGTTTAGTCGACTCTTTCAGTGTGATACCACATAACCACGTGATCCAAACCTGAAAAAGCCCGGGATCTGGCCAACAAGTATGCGGAAAGTGTGAATGTATGAGCCTGATGAGAGCAAATCCCAGACCTAACATAGACCTGACATGCGTTATCCTCTAAAATATTGATCGAAACCAGGTTTATTGGACAGTTTCTGTGTGGTACCACATTACTACGTGATCCAAACCGAAAAAAGCCCCGAATCTGGCCATCATGAATGAGAAATATGCGAATGTATGAGCCTGATGAGTGCAAATCCCAACCCTAACCTAGACCTAACATGCGTTATCCTCTAAAATATTGATCGAGACCAGGTTTAGTCGACTGTTTCAGTGTGGTACCACATTACTACGTGATCCAAGCCAAAAAAAGCCCAGAATCTGGCCATGAAGTATGAGAAATATGCGAAGGTATGAGCCTGATGAGTGCAAATCACAGACCTAACATAGACCTAACATGCACTATCCTCTAAAATTTTGATCGAAACCAGGCTTAGTCGACTGTTTCAGTGTGGTACCACATTACTGCGTGATCCAATCCAGAAAAAGCCCAGAATCTGGCCATCAAGTAAGAGATATATGCGAAAGTATGAGCCTGATGAGGGCAAATCCTAGACCCAACTCAGACATAACATGTGTTATCCTCTAAAATATTGATCGAAACCAGGTTTAATGGACTGTTTCAGTATGATACCAAATTACCAGGTGATCGAAAC
Source organism: Colletes latitarsis (assembly GCF_051014445.1). Classification (NCBI taxonomy): domain Eukaryota; kingdom Metazoa; phylum Arthropoda; class Insecta; order Hymenoptera; family Colletidae; genus Colletes; species Colletes latitarsis. Next base: position 9,339,881 of record NC_135137.1, read on the forward strand.
GAGAAAAAGCCTGGGATCTGGCCAACAAGTGTGCGGAAAATGTGAATGTATAAGCCTGATGAGAGCAAATCCCAGACGTAACCTAGACCTAACATGTGTTATCCTCTAAAATATTGATCGAGACCAGGTTTAATTTGACTGTTTCAGTGCGGTACCACACTACTATGTGATCCATACCAGAAAAAACCCAGGATCTGTTCAAGAAGTATGTGAAGAATGCGAAAGTATGAGACTGATGAGGGCAAATCCCATACCTAATCCAGACCTAACATGCGTCATCCACTAAAATATTGATCGTGACCAGGCTTAGTCTACTGTTTCAGTGTGGTACCACATTACTACGCGATCCAATCCAGAAAAAGCCCAGAATCTGGCCATCAAGTAAGAGATATATGCGAAAGTATGAGCCTGATGAGGGCAAATCCTAGTCCCAACTCAGACTTAACTTGTGTTATCCTCTGAAATATTGATCGAAACCAGGTTTAATGGACTGTTTCAGTGTGATACCACACTACCACGTGATCGAAACGAGAAAAAGCCCGGGATCTGGCCAACAAGTATGCGGAAAATGTGAATGTATAAGCCTGACGAGAGCAAATCCCAGAGCTAACCTAGACCTAACATGCGTTATCCTCTAAAATTTTGATCGAAACCGGGTTTAATGGACTGTTTCAGTGTGGTACCACATTACTACGTGATCCAAACCAAAAAAAGACCAGAATCTGGCCAACAAGTATGAGAAATATGCGAAAGTATGACCCTGATGAGGGAAAATCCCAGACCTAATTCAGACCTAACATGCGTTATCCTCTAAAATATTGATCGAGACCAGGTTTAGTCGACTGTTTCAGTGTGATACCACATAACCACGTGATCCAAACCTGAAAAAGCCCGGGATCTGGCCAACAAGTATGTGGAAAGTGTGAATGTATGAGCCTGATGAGAGCAAATCCCAGACCTAACATAGACCTGACATGCGTTTTCCTCTAAAATATTGATCGAAACCAGGTTTATTGGACTGTTTCAGTGTGGTACCACATTACTACGCGATCCAATCCAGAAAAAGCCCAGAATCTGGCCATCAAGTAAGAGATATATGCGAAAGTATGAGCCTGATGAGGGCAAATCCTAGTCCCAACTCAGACTTAACTTGTGTTATCCTCTAAAATATTGATCGAAACCAGGTTTAATGGACTGTTTCAGTGTGATACCACACTACCACGTGATCGAAACGAGAAAAAGCCCGGGCTCTGGCGAACAAGTATGCGGAAAATGTGAATGTATAAGCCTGATGAGAGCAAATCCCAGACCTAACATAGACCTAACATGCGTTATCCTGTCAAATATTGATCGAAACCAGGTTTAATGGACTGTTTCAGTGTGGTACCTCATTACTACGTGATCCAAACCAAAAAAAGCCCAGATTCTGGCAATGAAGTATGAGAAATATGCGAAAGTATGAGCCTGATGAGGGCAAATCCCAGTCCTAATCCAGACCTAACTAGCGTTATGCTCTAAAATATTGATCGTGACCAGGTTTAGTCAACTGTTTCAGTGCGGTACAACATTACTACGTGGTCCATACCAGAAAAAACCCAGAATCTGGCCATCAAGTATGAGAAATATGCGAAAGTATGAGCCTGATAAGTGCAGATCCCAGAAATAACCTTGACCTAACATGCTTTATCCTCTAAAATATTGACCGAGACCAGGTTTAGTCGGCTGTTTCAGTGTGGTACCACATTACTACGTGATCCAAACCAGTGAAAGCCCAGGATATGGCCAACAAGAATGAGAAATATGCGAAAGTATGTGCATGATGAGAGCAAATCCCAGACCTAACCTAGACCTAACATGCGTTATCCTCTAACGTATTGATCGTGACCAGGTTTAGTCGACTGTTTCAGTGTGGTACCACATTACTACGTGATCCAAACCAAAAAAAGACCAGAATCTGGCCAACAAGTATGAGAAATATGCGAAAGTATGACCCTGATGAGGGAAAATCCCAGACCTAATTCAGACCTAGCATGCGTTATCGTCTACAATATTGATGGAGACCAGGTTTAGTCGACTGTTTCAGTGTGATACCACATAACCACGTGATCCAAACCTGAAAAAGCGCGGGATCTGGCCAACAAGTATGTGGAAAGTGTGAATGTATGAGCCTGATGAGAGCAAATCCCAGACCTAACATAGACCTGACATGCGTTATCCTCTAAAATATTGATCGAAACCAGGTTTATTGGACTGTTTCAGTGTGGTACCACATTACTACGTGATCCAAACCGAAAAAAGCCCAGAATCTGGCCATCATGAATGAGAAATATGCGAATGTATGAGCCTGATGACTGCAAATCCCAACCCTAACCTAAACCTAACATGCGTTATCCTCTAAAATATTGATCGAGACCAGGTTTGGTCGACTGTTTCAGTGTGGTACCACATTACTACGTGATCCAAGCCAAAAAAAGCCCATAATCTGGCCATCAAGTATGAGAAATGTGCGAAAGTATGACCCTGATGAGGGAAAATCCCAGACCTAACCCAGACCTAACATGCGTTATCCTCTAACGTATTGATCGTGACCAGGTTTAGTCGACTGTTTCAGTGTGGTACCACATTACTACGTGATCCAAACCAGTGAAAGCCCAGGATCTGGCCAACAAGAATGAGAAATATGCGAAAGTATGTGCGTGATGAGAGCAAATACCAGACCTAACCTAGACCTAACATGCGTTATCCTCTAAAATATTGATCGAGACCAGGTTTAGTCGACTGTTTCAGTGTGGTACCACATTACTACGTGATCCAAGCCAAAAAAAGCCCATAATCTGGCCATCAAGTATGAGAAATATGCGAAAGTATGAGCCTGATGAGTGCAAATCACAGACCTAACATACACCTAACATGCATTATCCTCTAAAATTTTGATCGAAACCAGGTTTAATGGACTGTTTCAGTGTGGTACCACATTACTACGTGATCCAAACCAAAAAAAGACCAGAATCGGGCCAACAAGTATGAGAAATATGCGAAAGTATGACCCTGATGAGGGAAAATCCCAGACCTAACCCAGACCTAACATGCGTTATCCTCTAACGTATTGATCGTGACCACGTTTAGTCGACTGTTTCAGTGTGGTACCACATTACTACGTGATCCAAACCAGTGAAAGCCCAGGATCTGGCCAACAAGAATGAGAAATATGCGAAAGTATGTGCGTGATGAGAGCAAATCCCAGACCTAACCCAGACCTAACATGCGTCATCCTCTAACGTATTGATCGTGACCAGGTTAAGCCGACTGTTTCAGTGTGGTACCACATTACTACGTGATGCAAACCAAAAAAAGCCCAGAATCTGGCCATCAAGTATGAGAAATATGCTAAAGTATGTGCCTGATGAGCGCAAATCCCAGACCAAACCTAGACCCAACATGCATTATCCTCAAAAATATTGATCGTGACCAGGTTTAGTCGACTGTTTCAGTGTGGTACCACATTACTACGTGATCCAAACCAGTGAAAGCCCAGGATCTGGCCAACAAGAATGAGAAATATGCGAAAGTATGACCCTGATGAGGGAAAATCCCAGACCTAACCCAGACCTAACATGCGTTATCCTCTAACGTATTGATCGTGACCAGGTTTAGTCGACTGTTTCAGTGTGGTACCACATTACTACGTGATCCAAACCAGTGAAAGCCCAGGATCTGGCCAACAAGAATGAGAAATATGCGAAAGTATGTGCGTGATGAGAGCAAATACCAGACCTAACCTAGACCTAACATGCGTTATCCTCTAAAATATTGATCGAGACCAGGTTTAGTCGACTGTTTCAGTGTGGTACCACATTACTACGTGATCCAAGCCAAAAAAAGCCCATAATCTGGCCATCAAGTATGAGAAATATGCGAAAGTATGAGCCTGATGAGTGCAAATCACAGACCTAACATACACCTAACATGCATTATCCTCTAAAATTTTGATCGAAACCAGGTTTAATGGACTGTTTCAGTGTGGTACCACATTACTACGTGATCCAAACCAGAAAAAGACCAGAATCGGGCCAACAAGTATGAGAAATATGCGAAAGTATGACCCTGATGAGGGAAAATCCCAGACCTAATCCAGACCTACATGCGTTATGCTCTAAAATATTGATCGAGACCAGGTTTAGTCGACTGTTTCAGTGAGGTACCACATTACTACGTGGTCCATACCAGAAAAAGCCCAGGATCTGGCCATCAAGTATGAGAAATATGCGAAAGTATGAGCCTGATGAGTGCAAATCCCAGACCTAACCTAGACCTAACATGCATTATCCTCAAAAATATTGATCGTGACCACGTTTAGTCGACTGTTTCAGTGTGGTACCACATTCCTACGTGATCCAAACTAGAAAAAGGCCAGGATCTGGCAATGAAGTATGAGAAATATGCGAAAGTATGAGCCTGATGAGAGCAAGTCCCAGACCTAACCTAGACCTAACATGAGTTATCCTTTGAAATGTTGGCCCAGACTAGCTTTAATTGACTGTTTCAGTGTGGTACCACATTACCACGTGATCCAAACCAGAAAAAACCCGGGTTCTGTTCAACAAGTATGGGAAGAATGCGAAAGTATGACCCTGATGAGTGCAAATCCAAGGTCTAACCTAGACCTAACATGTGTTATCCTCTAAAATATTGATCGAAACCAGGTTTAATGGTCTGTTTCAGTGTAGTACCACATTACAGCGTGATCCAAACCAAAAAAAGCCCTGAATCTGGCAATCAAGTATGAGAAGCATGCGAAAGTAGGAGCCTGATGTGTGCAATCCCAGACCTAACCTAGACCTAACATGTGTTATCCTCTAAAATATTGATCGAGACCAGGTTTAATTTGACTGCTTCAGTGTGGTACCACATAACTACGTGATCCAAACCAGTGAAAGCCCAGTATCTGGCCAACAAGAATGAGATATATGCGAAAGTATGAGCCTGATGGGGGCAAATCACAGACCTAACATAGACCTAACATGCACTATCCTCTAAAATTTTGATCGAAACCAGGCTTAGTCGACTGTTTCAGTGTGGTACCACATTACTGCGTGTTCCAATCCAGAAAAAGCCCAGGATCTGTTCAAGAAGTATGTGAAGAATGCGAAAGTATGAGACTGATGAGGGCAAATCCCATACCTAATCCAGACCTAACATGCGTCATCCACTAAAATATTGATCGTGACCAGGCTTAGTCTACTGTTTCAGTGTGGTACCACATTACTACGCGATCCAATCCAGAAAAAGCCCAGAATCTGTCCATCAAGTAAGAGATATATGCGAAAGTATGAGCCTGATGAGGGCAAATCCTAGTCCCAACTCAGACTTAACTTGTGTTATCCTCTAAAATATTGATCGAAACCAGGTTTAGTCGACTGTTTCAGTGTGATACCACATAACCACGTGATCCAAACCTGAAAAAGCCCGGGATCTGGCCAACAAGTATGTGGAAAGTGTGAATGTATGAGCCTGATGAGAGCAAATCCCAGACCTAACATAGACCTGACATGCGTTTTCCTCTAAAATATTGATCAAAACCAGGTTTATTGGACTGTTTCAGTGTGGTACCACATTACTACGCGATCCAATCCAGAAAAAGCCCAGAATCTGGCCATCAAGTAAGAGATATATGCGAAAGTATGAGCCTGATGAGGGCAAATCCTAGTCCCAACTCAGACTTAACTTGTGTTATCCTCTAAAATATTGATCGAAACCAGGTTTAATGGACTGTTTCAGTGTGATACCACACTACCCCGTGATCGAAACGAGAAAAAGCCCGGGATCTGGCGAACAAGTATGCGGAAAATGTGAATGTATAAGCCTGATGAGAGCAAATCCCAGACCTAACATAGACCTAACATGCGTTATCCTGTCAAATATTGATCGAAACCAGGTTTAATGGACTGTTTCAGTGTGGTACCTCATTACTACGTGATCCAAACCAAAAAAAGCCCAGATTCTGGCAATGAAGTATGAGAAATATGCGAAAGTATGAGCCTGATGAGGGCAAATCCCAGACCTAATCCAGACCTAACTAGCGTTATGCTCTAAAATATTGATCGAGACCAGGTTTAGTTAACTGTTTCAGTGTGGTACAACATTACTACGTGGTCCATACCAGAAAAAACCCAGAATCTGGCCATCAAGTATGAGAAATATGCGAAAGTATGGGCCTGATAAGTGCAGATCCCAGAAATAACCTTGACCTAACATGCTTTATCCTCTAAAATATTGACCGAGACCAGGTTTAGTCGGCTGTTTCAGTGTGGTACCACATTACTACGTGATCCAAACCAGTGAAAGCCCAGGATCTGGCCAACAAGAATGAGAAATATGCGAAAGTATGTGCATGATGAGAGCAAATCCCAGACCTAACCTAGACCTAACATGCGTTATCCTCTAACGTATTGATCGTGACCAGGTTTAGTCGACTGTTTCAGTGTGGTACCACATTACTACGTGATCCAAACCAGAAAAAGCGCAGGATCTGGGCAACAAGTTCGAGAAATATGCAAAAGTATGAGCTTGCTGAGAGCAAATCCCAGAGCTAACCTAGACCTAACATGCGTTATCCTCTAAAATTTTGATCGAAACCAGGTTTAATGGACTGTTTCAGTGTGGTACCACATTACTACGTGATCCAAACCAAAAAAAGACCAGAATCGGGCCAACAAGTATGAGAAATATGCGAAAGTATGACCCTGATGAGGGAAAATCCCAGACCTAATTCAGACCTAGCATGCGTTATCCTCTAAAATATTGATGGAGACCAGGTTTAGTCGACTGTTTCAGTGTGATACCACATTACCACGTGATCCAAACCTGAAAAAGCGCGGGATCTGGCCAACAAGTATGTGGAAAGTGTGAATGTATGAGCCTGATGAGAGCAAATCCCAGACCTAACATAGACCTGACATGCGTTATCCTCTAAAATATTGATCGAAACCAGGTTTATTGGACTGTTTCAGTGTGGTACCACATTACTACGTGATCCAAACCAAAAAAAGCCCAGAATCTGGCCATCATGAATGAGAAATATGCGAATGTATGAGCCTGATGACTGCAAATCCCAACACTAACCTACACCTAACATGCGTTATCCTCTAAAATATTGATCGAGACCAGGTTTAGTCGACTGTTTCAGTGTGGTACCACATTACTACGTGATCCAAGCCAAAAAAAGCCCATAATCTGGCCATCAAGTATGAGAAATGTGCGAAAGTATGACCCTGATGAGGGAAAATCCCAGACCTAACCCAGACCTAACATGCGTCATCCTCTAACGTATTGATCGTGACCAGGTTAAGCCGACTGTTTCAGTGTGGTACCACATTACTACGTGATGCAAACCAAAAAAAGCCCAGAATCTGGCCATCAGGTATGAGAAATATGCTAAAGTATGAGCCTGATGAGCGCAAATCCCAGACCAAACCTAGACCCAACATGCATTATCCTCAAAAATATTGATCGTGACCAGGTTTAGTCGACTGTTTCAGTGTGGTACCACATTACTACGTGATCCAAACCAGTGAAAGCCCAGGATCTGGCCAACAAGAATGAGAAATATGCGAAAGTATGTGCGTGATGAGAGCAAATCCCAGACCTAACCTAGACCTAACATGCGTTATCCTCTAAAATATTGATCGAGACCAGGTTTAGTCGACTGTTTCAGTGTGGTACCACATTACTACGTTATCCAAGCCAAAAAAAGCCCATAATCTGGCCATCAAGTATGAGAAATATGCGAAAGTATGAGCCTGATGAGTGCAAATCACAGACCTAACATACACCTGACATGCATTATCCTCTATAATTTTGATCGAAACCAGGTTTAATGGACTGTTTCAGTGTGGTACCACATTACTACGTGATCCAAACCAAAAAAAGACCAGAATCGGGCCAACAAGTATGAGAAATATGCGAAAGTATGACCCTGATGAGGGAAAATCCCAGACCTAATCCAGACCTACATGCGTTATGCTCTAAAATATTGATCGAGACCAGGTTTAGTCGACTGTTTCAGTGAGGTACCACATTACAACGTGGTCCAAACCAGTGAAAGCCCAGGATCTGGCCATCAAGTATGAGAAATATGCGAAAGTATGAGCCTGATGAGTGCAAATCCCAGACCTAACCTAGACCTAACATGCATTATCCTCAAAAATATTGATCGTGACCACGTTTAGTCGACTGTTTCAGTGTGGTACCACATTCCTACGTGATCCAAACTAGAAAAAGGCCAGGATCTGGCAATGAAGTATGAGAAATATGCGAAAGTATGAGCCTGATGAGAGCAAGTCCCAGACCTAACCTAGACCTAACATGAGTTATCCTTTGAAATGTTGGCCCAGACTAGCTTTAATTGACTGTTTCAGTGTGGTACCACATTACCACGTGATCCAAACCAGAAAAAACCCGGGTTCTGTTCAACAAGTATGGGAAGAATGCGAAAGTATGACCCTGATGAGTGCAAATCCAAGGTCTAACCTAGACCTAACATGTGTTATCCTCTAAAATATTGATCGAAACCAGGTTTAATGGTCTGTTTCAGTGTAGTACCACATTACAGCGTGATCCAAACCAAAAAAAGCCCAGAATCTGGCAATCAAGTATGAGAAACATGCGAAAGTATGAGCCTGATGTGTGCAATCCCAGACCTAACCTAGACCTAACATGTGTTATCCTCTAAAATATTGATCGAGACCAGGTTTAATTTGACTGCTTCAGTGTGGTACCACATAACTACGTGATCCAAACCAGTGAAAGCCCAGTATCTGGCCAACAAGAATGAGATATATGCGAAAGTATGAGCCTGATAGGTGCACATCCCAGAAATAACCTTGACCTAACATGCTTTATCCTCTAAAATATTGACCGAGACCAGGTTTAGTCGACTGTTTCAGTGTGGTACCACATTACTACGTGATCCAAACCAGTGAAAGCCCAGGATCTGGCCAACAAGAATGAGAAATATGCGAAAGTATGTGCATGATGAGAGCAAATCCCACACCTAACCCAGACCTAACATGCGTTATCCTCTAACGTATTGATCGTGACCAGGTTTAGTCGACTGTTTCAGTGTGGTACCACATTACTACGTGATCCAAACCAGAAAAAGCGCAGGATCTGGCCAACAAGTACGAGAAATATGCAAAAGTATGAGCCTGATGAGAGCAAATCCCAGACCTAACCTAGACCTAACATGCGTTATCCTCTAAAATATTGATCGAAACCAGGTTTAATGGACTGCTCCAGTGTGGTACCACATTACTACGTGATCCAAAACAAAAAAAGACCAGAATCTGGCCAACAAGTATGAGAAATATGCGAAAGTATGACCCTGATGAGGGAAAATCCCAGACGTAATCCAGACCTAACATGCGTTATCCTCTAAAATATTGATCGAGACCAGGTTTAGTCGACTCTTTCAGTGTGATACCACATAACCACGTGATCCAAACCTGAAAAAGCCCGGGATCTGGCCAACAAGTATGCGGAAAGTGTGAATGTATGAGCCTGATGAGAGCAAATCCCAGACCTAACATAGACCTGACATGCGTTATCCTCTAAAATATTGATCGAAACCAGGTTTATTGGACAGTTTCTGTGTGGTACCACATTACTACGTGATCCAAACCGAAAAAAGCCCCGAATCTGGCCATCATGAATGAGAAATATGCGAATGTATGAGCCTGATGAGTGCAAATCCCAACCCTAACCTAGACCTAACATGCGTTATCCTCTAAAATATTGAACGAGACCAGGTTTAGTCGACTGTTTCAGTGTGGTACCACATTACTACGTGATCCAAGCCAAAAAAAGCCCAGAATCTGGCCATCAAGTATGAGAAATATGCGAAGGTATGAGCCTGATGAGTGCAAATCACAGACCTAACATAGACCTAACATGCACTATCCTCTAAAATTTTGATCGAAACCAGGCTTAGTCGACTGTTTCAGTGTGGTACCACATTACTGCGTGATCCAATCCAGAAAAAGCCCAGGATCTGTTCAAGAAGTATGTGAAGAATGCGAAAGTATGAGACTGATGAGGGCAAATCCCATACCTAATCCAGACCTAACATGCGTCATCCACTAAAATATTGATCGTGACCAGGCTTAGTCTACTGTTTCAGTGTGGTACCACATTACTACACGATCCAATCCAGAAAAAGCTCAGAATCTGTCCATCAAGTAAGAGATATATGCGAAAGTATGAGCCTGATGAGGGCAAATCCTAGTCCCAACTCAGACTTAACTTGTGTTATCCTCTAAAATATTGATCGAAACCAGGTTTAGTCGACTGTTTCAGCGTGGTACCATATTACTACGTGGTGCATACCAAAAAAAGCCCAGGATCTGGCCATCAAGCATGAGACATATGCGAAAGTATGAGCCCGATGAGTGCAATCCCAGACGTAACCTAGACCTAACACGTGTTATCCTCTAAAATATTGATCGAGACCAGGTTTAATTTGACTGTTTCAGTGTGGTACCACACTACTATGTGATCCATACCAGAAAAAACCCAGGATCTGTTCAAGAAGTATGTGAAGAATGCGAAAGTGTGAGACTGATGAGGGCAAATCCCATACCTAATCCAGACCTAACATGCGTCATCCACTAAAATATTGATCGTGACCAGGCTTAGTCTACTGTTTCAGTGTGGTACCACATTACTACGCAATCCAATCCAGAAAAAGCCCAGAATCTGGCCATCAAGTAAGAGATATATGCGAAAGTATGAGCCTGATGAGGGCAAATCCTAGTCCCAACTCAGACTTAACTTGTGTTATCCTCTAAAATATTGATCGAAACCAGGTTTATTGGACTGTTTCAGTGTGGTACCACATTACTACGCGATCCAATCCAGAAAAAGCCCAGAATCTGGCCATCAAGTAAGAGATATATGCGAAAGTATGAGCCTGATGAGGGCAAATCCTAGTCCCAACTCAGACTTAACTTGTGTTATCCACTAAAATATTGATCGAAACCAGGTTTAATGGACTGTTTCAGTGTGATACCACACTACCACGTGATCGAAACGAGAAAAAGTCCGGGATCTGGCCAACAAGTATGCGGAAAATGTGAATGTATAAGCCTGACGAGAGCAAATCCCAGAGCTAACCTAGACCTAACATGCGTTATCCTCTAAAATTTTGATCGAAACCGGGTTTAATGGACTGTTTCAGTGTGGTACCACATTACTACGTGATCCAAACCAAAAAAAGACCAGAATGTGGCCAACAAGTATGAGAAATATGCGAAAGTATGACCCTGATGAGGGAAAATCCCAGACCTAATTCAGACCTAACATGCGTTATCCTCTGAAATATTGATCGAGACCACGTTTAGTCGACTGTTTCAGTGTGATACCACATAACCACGTGATCCAAACCTGAAAAAGCCCGGGATCTGGCCAACAAGTATGTGGAAAGTGTGAATGTATGAGCCTGATGAGAGCAAATCCCAGACCTAACATAGACCTGACATGCGTTATCCTCTAAAATATTGATCGAAACCAGGTTTAATGGACTGTTTCAGTGTGATACCACACTACCACGTGATCGAAACGAGAAAAAGCCCGGGATCTGGCGAACAAGTATGCGGAAAATGTGAATGTATAAGCCTGATGAGAGCAAATCCCAGACCTAACATAGACCTGACATGCGTTATCCTCTAAAATATTGATCGAAACCAGGTTTATTGGACTGTTTCAGTGTGGTACCACATTACTACGCGATCCAATCCAGAAAAAGCCCAGAATCTGGCCATCAAGTAAGAGATATATGCGAAAGTATGAGCCTGATGAGGGCAAATCCTAGTCCCAACTCAGACTTAACTTGTGTTATCCTCTAAAATATTGATCGAAACCAGGTTTAATGGACTGTTTCAGTGTGATACCACACTACCACGTGATCGAAACGAGAAAGAGCCCGGGATCTGGCGAACAAGTATGCGGAAAATGTGAATGTATAAGCCTGATGAGAGCAAATCCCAGACCTAACATAGACCTAACATGCGTTATCCTGTCAAATATTGATCGAAACCAGGTTTAATGGACTGTTTCAGTGTGGTACCTCATTACTACGTGATCCAAACCAAAAAAAGCCCAGATTCTGGCAATCAAGTATGAGAAATATGCGAAAGTATGAGCCTGATGAGGGCAAATCCCAGACCTAAGCCAGACCTAACTAGCGTTATGCTCTAAAATATTGATCGAGACCAGGTTTAGTCGACTGTTTCAGTGTGGTACAACATTACTACGTGGTCCATACCAGAAAAAACCCAGAATCTGGCCATCAAGTATGAGAAATATGCGAAAGTATGAGCCTGATAAGTGCAGATCCCAGAAATAACCTTGACCTAACATGCTTTATCCTCTAAAATATTGACCGAGACCAGGTTTAGTCGACTGTTTCAGTGTGGTACCACATTACTACGTGATCCAAACCAGTGAAAGCCCAGGATCTGGCCAACAAGAATGAGAAATATGCGAAAGTATGTGCATGATGAGAGCAAATCCCAGACCTAACCTAGACCTAACATGCGTTATCCTCTAACGTATTGATCGTGACCAGGTTTAGTCGACTGTTTCAGTGTGGTACCACATTACTACGTGATCCAAACCAGAAAAAGCGCAGGATCTGGCCATTCAAGTATGCGAAAAATGCGAAAGTATGAGCTAGATGATGGCAAATACCAGACCTAACCCGGTCCTAACCGGTGTTATCCTCTAAAATATTCATCGAAACCAGGTTGAAAAGACTACTTCAGTGTGCCACCACATTAATACGTGATCGTAACGTGAAAAGAACCCAGGATCTGGCCAACAAGTATGCGGAAAATGCGAAAGTATGAGCCAGATGATTGCAAATACCAGAACTAACCCAGACATAACCGGCGTTATCCTCTAAAATATTAATCGCATCCCAGCTTAATTGACAGGTGTCGGCGTGGTACCACATTACTACGTGATCCAAACCAGGAAAAGGCCAGCAAGTATGCGAGAAATGCGAAAGTATGAGCCAGATGATTGCAAATATCAGACGTAACCCAGAACTAATCGATGTTATCCTCTAAAATATTGATCGAAAACAGGTATAATTGACTGTTTCAGTGTGGTACCACATTACTACATGATCCAAACCAGAAAAAGCCCAGGATCTGGCACATTCATGTATGCGAAATATGCGAAAGTATGAGCTAGATGAAGGCGAATACCAGACCTAACCCAGACATAACCGGCCTTAGCCTCTAAAATAGTAATCGCAGCCGGGTTTAATTGACAGATTCGTTGTGGTACCACATTACTAGGTGATCCAAACCAGAAAAAGCCCAGGATCTGGCCATTCAAGTATGCGAAAAATGCGAAAGTATGAGCTAGATGATGGCAAATACCAGACCTAACCCGGACCTAACCGGTGTTATCCTCTAAAATATTCATCGAAACCAGGTTGAAAAGACTACTTCAGTGTGCCACCACATTAATACGTGATCGTAACGTGAAAAGAACCCAGGATCTGGCCAAGAAGTATGCGAAAAATGCGAAAGTATGAGGGAGATGATTGCAAATACCAGACGCAACCCAGACCTAACTGGTGTTATCCTCTAAAATATTGATCGGAATCAGGTTCAATTGACTCTTTCGGTGTGGTACCACATTACTACGTGATCCAAAACCACACAAAACCAAGGATCTGGCCAACAAGAATGCGAATAATGCGAAAGTACGAGCCTGATGATTGCAAATACCAGACGTAACCTAGACCTAGCCGGTGTTATCCTCTAAAATATTGACAGAAACCATGTTTAATTGACTGTTTCAGTGTGGTACCACATTAATACCTGATCCTAACCAGAAATAGAGGCCAGGATCTGGCCAACAAGTATGCGGAAAATGCGAAAGTATGCGCCAGATGATTGCAAATATCAGACGTAACCCAGAACTAATCGATGTTATCCTCTAAAATATTGATCGAAAACAGGTATAATTGACTGTTTCAGTGTGGTACCACATTACTACATGATCCAAACCAGAAAAAGCCCAGGATCTGGCACATTGAAGTATGCGAAATATGCGAAAGTATGAGCTAGATGAAGGCGAATACCAGACCTAACCCAGACATAACCGGCCTTATCCTCTAAAATAGTAATCGCAGCCGGGTTTAATTGACAGATTCGTTGTGGTACCACATTACTAGGTGATCCAAACCAGAAAAAGCCCAGGATCTGGCCATTCAAGTATGCGAAAAATGCGAAAGTATGAGCTAGATGATGGCAAATACCAGACCTAACCCGGACCTAACCGGTGTTATCCTCTAAAACATTCATCGAATCCAGGTTGAATTGACTACTTCAGTGTGCCACCATATTAATACGTGATCCTAACGTGAAAAGAACCCAGGATCTGGCCAACAAGAATGCGAATAATGCGAAAGTACGAGCCTGATGATTGCAAATACCAGACGTAACCTAGACCTAACCGGTGTTATCCTCTAAAATATTGACCGAAACCATGTTTAATTGACTGTTTCAGTGTGGTAGCACATTAATACCTGATCCTAACCAGAAAAAAAGCCCAGGATCTGGCCATTCAAGTATGCGAAAAATGCGAATGTATGAGCTAGATGATGGCAAATACCAGACCTAACCCGGACCTAACCGGTGTTATCCTCTAAAATATTCATCGAATCCAGGTTGAATTGACTACTTCAGTGTGCCACCACATTAATGCGTGATCCTAACGTGAAAAGAACCCAGGATCTGGTCAAGAAGTATGCGAAAAATGCGAAAGTATGAGGGAGATGATTGCATATATCAGACGTAACCCTGACCTAACCGGTGTTATCCTCCAAAATATACACCGAAAACTGGTTTAATTGACTGTTTCAGTGTGGTACGACTTTACAACGTGATCCAAACCAGAAAAAGCCTAGGATCTGGCCATTCAAGTATGCGAAATATGTGAAACTATGAGCTAGATGAAGGCTAATACCAGACCTAACCCAGACTTAACCGGCCATATCCTCTAAAATATTAATTGCAACCAGGTTTAGTTGACTGTTTCAGTGTGGTATCTCTTTACTACATGTTCCAAACCAGAAAATGCCCAGGATCAGGCCATTCAAGTATGCGAAAAATGCGAAAGTATGAGCTAGATGATGGCAAATACCAGACCTAACCCGGACCTAACCGGTGTTATCCTCTAAAACATTCATCGAATCCAGGTTGAGTTGACTACTTCAGTGTGCCACCACATTAATACGTGATCCTAACGTGAAAAGAACCCAGGATCTGGCCAACAAGAATGCGAAAAATGCGATGGTATGAGCCAGACGATTGCAAATACCAGAACTAACCCAGACATAACCGGCGTTGTCCTGTAAAATATTGATCGAAACCAGGTTTAATGCACTGTTTCGTTGTGGCACCACTTTACTAGATGATCCAAACCAGAAATAGGCCAGGATCTTGTCAACAAGTATGCGAAATATGCGAAAGTATGAGACAGATGATTGCAAATATCAGACGTAACCCTGACCTAACCGGTGTTATCCTCCAAAATATATTGAACGAAAAAGGCTTAATTGACTGTTTCAGTGTGGTACCACGTTTGTACGTGATGCAAACCAGAAAAAGCCCAGGATCTGACCATTCAAGTATGCGAAATATGCGAAAGTATGAGACAGATGATTGCAAATACCAGAGCTAGCCCAGACATAACCGGCGTTATCCTCTAAAATATTCATGGTATCCAGGTTGAGTTGACTATTTCAGTGTGGCACCACATTAATACGTGACCCTAACGAGAAAAGTACCCAGGATCTGGCCAAAAGTACGCGAATTTTGCGAAACTATGAGGTAGATGATTGCAAATGCCAGACGTAACCCAGACCTACCCGGTGATATCCTGTAAAATATTCATCGAATCCAGGTTGAAATGACTATTTGTGTGTGGCTCCACATTAATATGTGATCCTAACGAGAAAAGTACCCAGGATCTGGCCAAAAGTACGCGAATTTTGCGAAACTATGAGGCAGATGATTGCAAATGCCAGACGTAACGCAGACCTACCCGGTGATATCCTGTAAAATATTCATCGATTCCAGGTTGAATTGACTGTTTCAGTGTGGGCACCACATTTCTACATGATCGAAACCAGAAAAAGCCCAGGATCTGGCCAACAAGTATGCGAAATATGCGAAACTACGAGGCAGATGATGGCAAATACCAGACCTAACACAGACATAACCGGCGTTATCCTCTAAAATACTAATCGCAACCAGGTTTTATTGACAGCTTCGGTGTGGTACCACATTACTACGTGATCCAAACCAGAGAAAGCCCAGGATATGGCCATTCAAGTATGCGAAATATGCGAAGGTATGAGCTAGATGATGGCAAATACCAGAACTAACCCGGACATAACCGGCGTTATCCTCTAAAATACTTATCGCAACCAGGTTTAATTGACTGCTTCGGTGTGGTACCACTTTACAACGTGATCCAAACCAGAAATGACCCAGGATCTGGCCAACAAGTATGCGAAAAATGCGAAAGTAAGAGCCAGATCATTGCAAATACCAGACGTAACCCAGACTTACCCGGTGATATCCTGTAAAATATTCATCGAATCCAGGTTGAATTGACTGTTTCAGTGTGGCACCACATTTCAACGTGATCGAAACCAGAAAAAGCCCAGGATCTGGCCATTCAAGTATGCGAAAAATGCGAAAGTATGAGATAGATGATGGCATATACCAGACCTAACCCAGACCTAACCGGTGTTATCCTCTAAAATATTCAACGAATCCAGGTTGAGTTGACAATTTCAGAGTGGCACCGCATTAATACGTGATCCTAACGAGAAAAGAACCCAGGATCTGGCCAAGAAGTATGCGAAATATGCGAAAGTATGCGGCAGATGATTACAAGCACCAGACGTAACCCAGACCTAACCCGTGTTATCCTCCAAAATATTCATCGAATCCAGGTTGAGTTGACTGCTTCGGTGTGGTACCACATTACTACGTGATCCAAACCAGACAAAACCCAGGATCTGCACAACAAGTATGCGAAAAATGCGAAAGTATGTACCAGATGATTGCAAATACCAGAACTAACCCAGACATAACCGGTGTTATCCTCTAAAATATCCATCGAATCCAGGTTGAGTTGACTATTTCAGTGTGGCACCACATTAATCCGTGATCCTAACGAGAAATGAACCCAGGATCTGGCCAAGAAGTAAGCGAAATATGCGAAAGTATGCGGCAGATGATTGCAAACACCAGACGTAACCCAGACCGCCCCGGCGTTATCCTCTCAAATATTAATCGGAATCAGATTCAATTGACACTTTCGGTGTGGTACCACATTACTGGATGATCCAAACCAGAAAAAGGCCAGGATCTGGTCAACAAGTATGCGAAATATGCGAAAGTATGAGACAGATGATTGCAAATACCAGAACTAAACCAGACATAACCGGCGTTATCCTCTAACATATTCATCGAATCCAGGTTGAGTTGACTGCTTCGGTGTGGTACCACATTACTACGTGATCCAATCCAGACAAAACCCAGGATCTGGCCAACAAGTATGCGAAAAATGCGAAAGTATGAGCCAGATGATTGCAAATACCAGAACTAACCCAGACCTAACCGGTGCTATCCTCTAAAATATTTATCGAATCGAGGTTGAGTGGACTATTTCTGTGTGGCACCACATTAATGCGTGATCCTAACCAGAAAGGAACCCAGGATCTGGCCAACGAGCATGCGAAAGATGCGAAAGTATGACGCAGATGATAGCAAATGCCAGACGTAACCCAGACATAACCGGCGTTATCCTCTAAAATATTCATCGAATCCAGGTTGAGTTGACTATTTCAGTGTGGCACCACATTAATACGTGGCCCTAACGAGAAAAGTACCCAGGATCTGGCCAAAATTACGCGAATTATGCGAAACTATGAGGTAGATGATTGCAAATGCCAGATGTAACCCAGGCCTACCCGGTGATATCCTGTAAAATATTCATCGAATCCAGGTTGAATTGACTGTTTCAGTGTGACACCACATTCCTACGTGATCGAAACCAGAAAAAGCCCAGGATCTGGCCATTCAAGTATGCGAAAAATGCGAAAGTATGAGATAGATGATGGCATATACCAGACGTAACCCCGACCTAACCTGTGTTATCCTCTAAAATATTCATCGAATCCAGGTTGAGTTGACTGCTTCGGTGTGGTACCACATTACTACGTGATCCAAACCAGACAAAACACAGGATCTGGTCAACAAGTATGCGAAAAATGCGAAGGTATGAGCCAGATGATGGCATATACCAGACCTAACCCAGACATAACCGGCGTTATCCTCTAAAATATTGATCGAAAACTGGTTTAATTCGCTGTTTCAGTGTGGTACCACTTTACTACGTGATCGAAACCAGAAACAGCCCAGGATCTGGCCATTCAACTATGCGAAAAATGTGAAAGTATGAGATAGATGATGGCATATACCAGACCTAACCCAGACCTAACCGGTGTTATCCTCTAAAATATTCATCGAATCCAGGTTGAATTGACCGTTTCAGTGTGGCACCACAATTCTACGTGCTCGAAACCAGAAAAAGCCCACGATCTGGCCATTCAAGTATGCGAAAAATGCGAAAGTATGAGCCAGATGATTGCAAATATCAGACGTAACCCAGAACTAATCGATGTTATCCTCTAAAATATTGATCGAAAACAGGTATAATTGACTGTTTCAGTGTGGTACCACATTACTACATGATCCAAACCAGAAAAAGCCCAGGATCTGGCACATTGAAGTATGCGAAATATGCGAAAGTATGAGCTAGATGAAGGCGAATACCAGACCTAACCCAGACATAACCGGCCTTATCCTCTAAAATAGTAATCGCAGCCGGGTTTAATTGACAGATTCGTTGTGGTACCACATTACTAGGTGATCCAAACCAGAAAAAGCCCAGGATCTGGCCATTCAAGTATGCGAAAAATGCGAAAGTATGAGTTAGATGATGGCATATACCAGACCTAACCCAGACCTAACCGGTGTTATCCTCTAGAATATTCATCGAATCCAGGTTGAGTTGACAATTTCAGAGTGGCACCGCATTAATACGTGATCCTAACGAGAAAAGAACCCAGGATCTAGCCATTCAAGTATGCGGAAAATGCGAAAGTATGAGATAGATGATGGCATATACCAGACGTAACCCCGACCTAACCTGTGTTATCCTCTAAAATATTCGTCGGATCCAGGTTGAGTTGACTGCTTCGGTGTGGTACCACATTACTACGTGATCCAAACCAGACAAAACCCAGGATCTGCACAATAAGTATGCGAAAAATGCGAAAGTATGAGAGAGATGATGGCATATACCAGACCTAACCGGTGTTATCCTCTAAAATATTCATCGAATCCAGGTTGAGTTGACTATTTCAGTGAGCCACCACATTAATCCGTGATCCTGACGAGAAAAGAACCCAGGATCTGGCCAAGAAGTAAGCGAAATATGCGAAAGTATGCGGCAGATGATTGCAAACACCAGACGTAACCCAGAGATAACCGGCGTTATCCTCTAAAATATTAATCGGAACCAGGTTTAATTGACTGTTTCGGTGTGGTACCACAATTCTACGTGATCCAAACCTGAAAAAACCCAGGATCTGGCCAACAAGTATGCGAAGGATGCGAAAGTATGAGCTAGATGATGGCAAATACCGAACCTAACCCAGACCTAACCGGTGTTATCTTCTAAAATATAGATCGAATCCAGGTTGAATTGACTATTTCAGTGTGGCACCACATTAATACGTGATCCTATCGAAAAATGAACCCAGGATCTGGCCAACAAGTATGCGAAAAATGCGAAAGTATGAGATAGATGATTGCAAATACCAGACGTACCCAGACCTAACCGGTGTTATCGTCTAAAATATTCATCGAATCCATTTTGAGTTGACAATTTCAGTGTGGCACCACATTAATACGTGATCCTAACGAGAAAAGTACCCAGGATCTGGCCAAAAGTACGCGAATTATGCGAAACTATGAGGCAGATAATTGCAAATACCAGACGTAACCCAGACCTACCCGGTGATATCCTGTAAAATATTCATCGAATCCAGGTTGAATTGACTGTTTAAGTGCGGTACCTCTTTTCTACGTGATCCAAACCAGACAAGACCTAGGATCTGGCCAACAAGTATGCGAAAAATGCGAAAGTATGAGCCAGATGATTGCAAATACCAGAATTAATCCAGACATAACCGGCGATTTCGAATGAAACATTAATCGGAACCAGGTTTTATTGACTCTTTCAGTGTGGTACCACACTACTACGTGATCCAAACGAGAAAAAACCCAGGATATGGCACCAAGTATGCGAAAAATGCGAAAGTATGAGGGAGATGATTGCAAATACCAGACGTATCCCAGACATAACCGGCGTTATCCTCTAAAATATTAATCGGAACAAGGTTTAATTGACTGTATCAGTGTGGTACCACATTAACACGTGATCCTTACCAGAAAAAAACCCAGGATCTGGCCAACGAGTATACGAATGATGCGAAAGTATGAGCCAGATGATTGCAAATACCAAAACTAACCCAAACATAACTGCAGTTTACCAACAAAATATTAATCGAATCCAGGTTGATTTGACTATTTCAGTGTGCCACCACATTAATACGTGATCCTAACAAAAAAGAACCCAGGATCTGGCCAACATGTATGAGAAAAATGCGTAAGTATGTGCTAGATGATGGCAAATACCAGACCTAACAGAGACATAACCGGCGTTATCCTCTAAAATATTAATCGGAACCAGGTTTAATTGACTGTTTCGGTGTGGTACCACTTTACTACGTGATCCAAACCAGAAAAAGGACAGGATCTGGCCATTCAAGTATGCGAAGAATGCGAAAGTATGAGGCAGATTATTGCAAATACCAGACGTAACCCAGACCTAACCGGTGTGATCATCTAAAATATTGATCGCAACCAGGTTGAAATGACTGTTTCGGTGGGGTACCACATTACTACGTGGTCCAATCCAAAAAAAGCCCGGGATATGGCCATTCAAGTATGCGAAAAATGCGTAAGTATGTGCTAGATGATGGCAAATACCAGATCTAACACAGACATAACCGGCGCTTATCCTCCAAAATATTACTCGGAACCAGGTTTAATTGACTGATACAGTGTGGTACCACATTACTACGTGATTCAAATCAGAAAAAGCCCAGGATCTGCCAACAAGTATGAGAAAAATGCGAAAGTATGAGGCAGATCATTGCAAATACCAGACCTATCCCAGTCATAACCGGCGTTATCCTCAAAAATATTAATCCCAACCAGGTTTAATTGACTGTTTCGGTGTGGTACCACTTTACTACGTGATTCAAACCAGGAAAGACATAGGATCTGACCAACAAGTATGCGAAAAATGCGAAAGTATGAGCCAGATTATTGCTAATGCCAGACCTAACACAAACCAAACCGGCGTTATCCCCTAAAATATTAATCACAACCAGGTTTAAATGACTGTTTCGTTGGGGTACCACATTGCTACGTGATCCAAATCAGAAGAAACCCAGGATCTGGCCAACAAGTATGCGAAAAATGTCGAAAGTATGAGCCAGATGTTTGCAAATACCAGACCTAACCCAGATAGAACCGGCGTTATCCTATAAAATATTAATCTCAACCAGGATTTATTGACTGTTTCAGTGTGGTACCACATTACTACGTGATTCAAATCAGAAAAAGCCCAGGTTCTGGCCAACAAGAATGAGAAAAATGCGAAAGTATGAGGCAGATGATTGCAAATACCAGACCTAACCCAGACATAACCGGGGTTATCCTCCAAAATATTGATCGAACCCAGGTTGAATTGACTATTTCAGTGTGGTACTAGTTTAATACGTGATCCTAACCAGAAAAAAAACCAGGATCTGGCCAACAAGTATGCGAAGGATGCGAAAGTATGAGGCAGATGATTGCAGATACCAGAACTAACCCAGACATAACCAGCGTTATTCTCTAAAATATTAATCGGAACAAGGTTTAATTGACTGTTTCAGTGTGGTACCACTTTAGTACGGGATCCAATCCAAAAAAAGCTCGGGTTATGGCCATTCAAGTATGCGAAAAATGCGGAAGTATCAGCTAGATGATGGCAAATACGAGACCTAACCCAGACATAACCGGCGTTATCCTCAAAAATATTAATCCCAACCAGGTTTAATTGACTGATTCGGTGTGGTACCACTTTACTACATGATCCAAACCAGGAAAAACACAGGATCTGACCAACAAGTATGCGAAAAATGCGAAAGTATGAGCCAGATTAGTGCAAATACCAGACCTAACACAAACCTAACCGGCGTTATCCCCTGAAATATTAATCGCAACCAGGTTTAAATGACTGTTTCGGCGTGGTACCACATTACTGCGTGATCCAAATCAGAAGAAGCCCAGGATCTGGCCAACAAGTATGCGAAAAATGCGAAAGTATGAGCCAGATGTTTGCAAATACCAGACCTAACCCAGATATATCCGGCGTTGTCCTATAAAATATTAATCGCAACCAGGTTTAATTGACTGTTTCAGTGTGGTACCACATCGATACGTGATCTTATCCAGAAAAAGACCAAGGATCTGGCCAACAAGTATGCGAAAAATGCGAAAGTATGAGCCAGATGATTACAAATACCAGACCTAACCCAGAGATAACCGGCGTTATCCTCTAAAATATTAATCGGAACAAGGTTTAATTGACTGTTTCAGTCTGGTACCACTTTACTACGTGATCCAAACCAGAAAAAGGACAGGATCTGGCCATTCAAGTATGCGAAGAATGCGAAAGTATGAGGCAGATTATTGCAAATACCAGACGTAACCCAGACCTAATCGGTGTGATCATCTAAAATATTGATCGCAACCAGGTTGAAATGACTGTTTCGGTGGGGTACCACATTACTACGTGGTCCAATCCAAAAAAAGCCCGGGATATGGCCATTCAAGTATGCGAAAAATGCGTAAGTATGTGCTAGATGATGGCAAATACCAGATCTAACACAGACATAACCGGCGCTTATCCTCCAAAATATTACTCGGAACCAGGTTTAATTGACTGATACAGTGTGGTACCACATTACTACGTGATTCAAATCAGAAAAAGCCCAGGATCTGCCAACAAGTATGAGAAAAATGCGAAAGTATGAGGCAGATCATTGCAAATACCAGACCTATCCCAGTCATAACCGGCGTTATCCTCAAAAATATTAATCCCAACCAGGTTTAATTGACTGTTTCGGTGTGGTACCACTTTACTACGTGATTCAAACCAGGAAAGACATAGGATCTGACCAACAAGTATGCGAAAAATGCGAAAGTATGAGCCAGATTATTGCTAATGCCAGACCTAACACAAACCAAACCGGCGTTATCCCCTAAAATATTAATCACAACCAGGTTTAAATGACTGTTTCGTTGGGGTACCACATTACTACGTGATCCAAATCAGAAGAAACCCAGGATCTGGCCAACAAGTATGCGAAAAATGTCGAAAGTATGAGCCAGATGTTTGCAAATACCAGACGTAACCCAGATAGAACCGGCGTTATCCTATAAAATATTAATCTCAACCAGGATTTATTGACTGTTTCAGTGTGGTACCACATTACTACGTGATTCAAATCTGGAAAAGCCCAGGTTCTGGCCAACAAGAATGAGAAAAATGCGAAAGTATGAGGCAGATGATTGCAAATACCAGACCTAACCCAGACATAACCGGGGTTATCCTCTAAAATATTAATCGCAATCAGGTTTAATTGACTGTTTCAGTGTGGTACCACATTACTGCGTGATCCTAACGAGAGAAAAACCCAGGATCTGACCAACAAGTATGCGAAAAATTCGACAGTATGAGCCAGATTATTGCAAATACCACACCTAACACAAACCTAACCGGCGTTATCCCCTGAAATATTAATCACAACCAGGTTCAAATGACTGCTTCGGCGTGGTACCACATTACTGCGTGATCCAAATCTGAAGAAACCCAGGATCTGGCCAACAAGTATGCGAAAAATGCGAAAGTATGAGACAGATGTTTGCAATTACCAGACCTAACCCGGATATATCCGGCGTTATCCTATAAAATATTGATCGAATCCAGGTTGAGTTGACTATTTTATTGTGGCACCACATTAATACGAGATCCTAACCAGAAAAAACCCAGGATCAGGCCATTCAAGTATGCGAAAAATGCGAAAGTATGAGCCTAATGATTGCAAATACCAGTCGTAACCCAGACCTAACCGGTGTTATCCTCCAAAATATTAATCGGGACAAGGTTTTATTGACTGCTTCAGTGTGGTACCACACCAAAAACGTGATCCAAACCAGAAAAAAACCCAGGATCTGGCCAACTAGTATGCGAAAGATGCGAAAGTATGAGGCAGATGGTTGCAAATACAAGACAAAACACAAACCTTACCGTTGTTATCCTCTAAAATACTAATCAAAACCAGGTTTAAATGACTGTTTCAGTATGGTACCACATCACTACGTGACCCATACCAGAAAAAGCCCAGGATCTGGCCATTCAAGTATGCGAAAAATGTGAAAGTACGAGCCTGATGATTGCAAATACCAGAACTAACCCAGACATAACCAGCGTTATCCTCTAAAATATTAATCGGAACAAGGTTTAATTGACCGTTCCAGTGTGCTACCTCTTTACTACGTGATCCAAACCAGAAAAAGGACAGGACCTGGCCATTCAAGTATGCGAAAAATGCGAAAGTATGAGGCAGATTATTGCAAATACCAGACGTAACCCAGCCCTAACCGGTATTATCCTCTAAAATATTAATCGCAACCAGGTTGAAAAGACTGTTTCGGTGTGGTACCACATTAATACGTGATCCTAACCAGAAATAAACCAAGGATCTGGCCAACAAGTATGGGAAAAATGCGAAAGTATGAGCTAGATGATGGCAAATACCAAACCTAACCCAGACCTCACCGGTGTTATCCTCTAAAATACTGATCGAATCTAGGTTTAATTGACTATTTCAGTGTGGCACCACATTAATACGTGATCCTGACCAGAAAAAACCCAGGATCTGACCAACAAGTATGCGAAAAATGCGAAAGTATGAGCCAGATGATTGCAAATACCAGAACTAACCCAGACAAAACCGGTGTTATCCTCTAAAGTCTTGATCAAATCCAGGTTTAATTGACTGCTTCGGTGTGGTACCACATTCCTACGCGATCCAAATCAGAAAAGGCCCAGGATATGGCCATTCAAGTATGCGAAAATTGCGAAAGTATCAGCTAGATGATGGCAAATACCATACCTAACCCAGACATAGCCGGCGTTATCCTATAAAATAATAATCGCAACCAGGTTTAATTGACTGTTTAAGTGTGGTATCACATTGATACGTGATCTTATCCAGAAAAAGACCAAGGATCTGGCCAACAAGTATGCGAAAAATTCGAAAATATGAGCTAGATGATGGCAAATACCATAACTAACCCAGACATAACCGGCGTTATCCTATAAAATATTAATCGCAACCTGGTTTAATTGACGGTTTCAGTGTGGTACCACACTACTACGTTATTCAAATCAGAAAAAGCGCAGGATCTGGCCAACAAGTATACCAAAAATGCGAAAGTATGAGGAAGATGATTGCAAATACCAGACGTAACCCAGACGTAACCGGTGTTACCCTCTAAAATATTGATCGAACCCAGGTTGATTTGACTATTTCAGTGTGGTACCACTTTAATACGTGATTCTAACCAGACAGAAGCCCAGGATCTGGCCAACAAGTATGCGAAAGATGCGAAAGTATGAGCCAGATGATTGCAAATACCATAACTAACCCAGACCTAACCAGCGTTATCCTCTAAAATATTAATCGGAACAAGGTTTAATTGACTGTGTTAGTGTTGTACCACTTTACTACGTGATCCCAACCAGAAAAAGACAGGATCTGGCCATTCAAGTATGCGAAAAATGCGAAAGTATGAGGCAGATTATTGCAAATACCAGACGCAACCCAGACCTTACCGGTATTATCCTCCAAAATATTAATCGCAACCAGGTTGAAATGACTGTTTCGGTGTGGTACCACATTACTACGTGATCCGAACCAGAAAAAACCCAGGATCTGACCAACAAGTATGCGAAAAATGCGAAAGTATGAGGCAGATGTTTTCAAATACCAGACCTGACCCAGATGTAACCGGCGTTATCCTATAAAATATTAATCGCAATCAGGTTGAATTGACTGTCTCAGTGTGGTACCACATTGATACGTGATCTTATCCACAAAAAGACCAAGGATCTGGCCAACAAGTATGCGAAAAATTCGAAAGTATGAGCTAGATGATGGCAAATACCAAACCTAACCCAGACCTCACCGGTGTTCTCCTCTAAAATACTGATCGAATCTCGGTTGAATTGACAATTTCAGTGTGGCACCACATTAATACGCGATCCTAACCAGAGAAAAAACTAGGATCTGGCCAACAAGTATGCGAAAAATGCGAAAGTATGAGGTAGATGACTGCATATACCAGACGTTACCCAGATATAACCGGTGTTATCCTCTATAGTCTTGATCAAATCCAGGTTTAATTGACTGTTTCGGTGTGGTACCACATTACTACGCGATCCAAATCAGAAAAGGCCCAGGATATGGCCATTCAAGTATGCGAAAAATGCGAAAGTATGAGCTAGATGATGGCAAATACCATACCTAACCCAGACATAACCGGCATTATCCTCTAAAATATTAATGCCAACCAGGTATCATTGACTGTTTCGGTGTGGGACCACATTACTACGTGATCCTGACTAGAAAAAGACTCAGGATCTTGCCAACAAGTATGCGAAAAATGCGAAAGTATGAGCTAGATGATTGCTAATACCAGACGTAACCCAGACCTAACCGGTATTGTCCTCTAAAATATTAATCGCAACCAGGTTTAAATGACGGTTTCGGTGTGGTACCACATTAAAACGTGATCCAAACCAGGAAAAACACAGGATCTGACCAACAAGTATGCGAAAAATGCGAAAGTAGGAGACAGATTATTGCAAATACCAGACCTAACACAAACCTAACAGGCGTTATCCCCTTAAATGTTAATCACAACCAGGTTTAAATGACTGCTTCGGCGTGGTACCACATTACTGCGTGATCCAAATCAGAAGAAACCCAGGATCTGGCCAACAAGTATGCGAAAAATGCGAAAGTATGAGCCAGATGTTTGCAATTACCAGACCTAACCCAGATATATCCGGCGTTATCCTATAAAATATTGATTGAATCCAGGTTGAATTGACTATTTCACTGTGGCACCTCATTAATACGAGATCCTAACCAGAAAAAACCCAGGATCTGGCCATTCAAGTATGCGAAAAATGCGAAAGTATGAGCCTGATGATTGCAAATACCAGAACAATCCCAGACATAACTGTCGTTATCCTATAAAATATTAATCGCAACCAGGTTTAATTGACTGTATCAGTGTGGTACCACATTACTACGTGATTCAAATCAGAAAATGCCCAGGATCTAGCCAACAAGTATACCAAAAATGCGAAAGTATGAGGAAGATGATTGCAAATACCAGACGTAACCCAGACCTAACCGGTGTTATCCTCTATTGTCTTGATCAAATCCATGTTGAATTGACTGTTTCGGTGTGGTACCACATTACTACGCGATCCAAATCAGAAAAGGCCCAGGATCTGGCCATTCAAGTATGCGAAAAATGTGAAAGTATGAGCCTGATGATTGCAAATACCAGAACTAACCCAGACATAACCAGCGTTATCCTCTAAAATATTAATCGGAACAAGGTTTAATTGACCGTTCCAGTGTGCTACCCCTTTACTACGTGATCCAAACCAGAAAAAGGACAGGATCTGGCCATTCAAGTATGCGCAAAATGCGAAAGTATGAGGCAGATTATTGCAAATACCAGACGTAACCCAGACCTAACCGGTATTATCCTCTAAAATATTAATCGCAACCAGGTTGAAATGACTGTTTCGGTGTGGCACCACATTAATACGTGATCCTAACCAGAAATAAACCAAGGATCTGGCCATCAAGTATGCGAAAAATGCGTAAGTATGTGCTAGATGATGGCAAATATCAAACCTAACCCAGACCTCACCGGTGTTATCCTCTAAAAGACTGATCGAATCTAGGTTGAATTGACTATTTCAGTGTGGCACCACATTAATACGTGATCCTGACCAGAAAAAACCCAGGATCTGACCAACAAGTATGCGAAAAATGCGAAAGTATGAGCCAGATGATTGCAAATACCAGAACTAACCCAGACATAACCGGTGTTACCCTCTAAAGTCTTGATCAAATCCAGGTTTAATTGACTGTTTCGGTGTGGTACCACATTACTACGCGATCCAAATCAGAAAAGGCCCAGGATCTGACCAACAAGTATGCGAAAAATGCGAAAGTATGAGCCAGATGATTGCAAATACCAGAACTAACCCAGACATAACCGGTGTAACCCTCTAAAGTCTTGATCAGATCCAGGTTTAATTGACTGTTTCGGTGTGGTACCACATTACTACGTGATCCTGACTAGAAAAAAATCAGGATCTTGCCAACAAGTATGCGAAAAATGCGAAAGTTTGAGCCAGATGATTGCAAATACCAGACGTAACACAGACATAACCGGCATCATCCTCTGAAATATTTATCGCAAGCAGGTTGAAATGACTGTTTCGGTGGGATACCACATTACTACGTGATCCAAACCAGAAAAAACCCAGGATCTGACCAACAAGTATGCGAAAAATGCGAAAGTATGACCCAGATTATTGCAAATACCAGACCTAACGACAAACCTAACCGGCGTTATCCTCTAAATTATTAATCGCAACCAGGTTTAATTGACTGTTTAAGTGTGGTATCACATTGATACGTGATCTTATCCAGAAAAAGACCAAGGATCTGGCCAACGAGTATGCGAAAAATTCGAAAGTATGAGCTAGATGATGGCAAATACCAAATCTAACCCAGACCTCACCGGTGTTATCCACTACAATACTGATCGAATCTAGGTTGAATTGACTATTTCAGTATGGCACCACATTAATACGTGATCCTAACCAGAAAAAAAACCAGGATCTGTCCAACAAGTATGCGAAAAATGCGAAAGTATGTGCTAGATGATGGCAAATATCAAACCTAACCCAGACCTCACCGGTGTTATCCTCTGAAAGACTGATCGAATCTAGGTTGAATTGACTATTTCAGTGTGGCACCACATTAATACGTGATCCTGTCCAGAAAAAACCCAGGATCTGACCAACAAGTATGCGAAAAATGCGAAAGTATGAGCCAGATGATTGCAAATACCAGAACTAACCCAGACATAACCGGTGTTACCCTCTAAAGTCTTGATCAGATCCAGGTTTAATTGACTGTTTCGGTGTGGTACCACATTACTACGCGATCCAAATCAGAAAAGGCCCAGGATATGGCCATTCAAGTATGCGAAAAATGCGAAAGTATGAGCTAGATGATGGCAAATACCATACCTAACCCAGACATAACCGGCGTTATCCTCTAAAATATTAATTCCAACCAGATGTCATTGACTGTTTCGGTGTGGGACCACATAACCACGTGATCCTGACTAGAAAGAAATCAGGATCTTGCCAACAAGTATGCGAAAAATGCGAAAGTTTGAGCCAGATGATTGCAAATACCAGACGTAACACAGACATAACCGGCATCATCCTCTAAAATATTTATCGCAACCAGGTTGAAATGACAGTTTCGGTGGGATACCACATTACTACGTGATCCAAACCAGAAAAAACCCAGGATCTGACCAACAAGTAGGCGAAAAATGCGAAAGTATGACCCAGATTATTGCAAATACCAGACCTAACACAAACCTAACCGGCGTTATCCTGTAAATTATTAATCGCAACCAGGTTTAATTGACTGTTTCAGTGTGGTACCACTTTACTACGTGATCCAAGCCAGGAAAAACACAGGATCTGACCAACAAGTATGCGAAAAATGCGAAAGTATGAGCCAGATGTTTTCAAATACCAGACCTAACCCAGATTTAACCGGCGTTATCCTATAAAATAATAATCGCAACCAGGTTTAATTGACTGTTTAAGTGTGGTATCACATTGATACGTGATCTTATCCAGAAAAAGACCAAGGATCTGGTTAACAAGTATGCGAAAAATTCGAAAATATGAGCTAGATGATGGCAAATACCATAACTAACCCAGACATAACCGGCGTTCCCCTCCAAATTATTAATCGGAACCAGGTTTTATTGACTATTTCAGTGCGGTACCACATTACTACGTGATTCAAATCAGAAAATGCCCAGGATCTGGCCAACGAGAATGAGAAAAATGCGAAAGTATGACGCAGATGATTGCAAATACCAGACCTAACCCAGGCATAATCTGCGTTATCCTATAAAATATTAATCGCAACCAGGTTTAATTGACGGGTTCAGTGTGGTACCACACTACTACGTTATTCAAATCAGAAAAAGCGCAGGATCTGGCCAACAAGCATACCAAAAATGCGGAAGTATGAGGAAGATGATTGCAAATACCAGACGTAACCCAGACGTAACCGGTGTTACCCTCTAAAATATTGATCGAACCCAGGTTGATTTGACTATTTCAGTGTGGTACCATTTTAATACGTGATTCTAACCAGACAGAAGCCCAGGATCTGGCCAACAAGTATGCGAAAGATGCGAAAGTATGAGCCAGATGATTGCAAATACCATAACCAACCCAGACCTAACCAGCGTTATCCTCTAAAATATTAATCGGAACAAGGTTTAATTGACTGTGTTAGTGTTGTACCACTTTACTACGTGATCCCAACCAGAAAAAGGACAGGATCTGGCCATTCAAGTATGCGAAAAATGCGAAAGTATGAGGCAGATTATTGCAAATACCAGACGCAACCCAGACCTCACCGGTATTATCCTCCAAAATATTAATCGCAACCAGGTTGAAATGACTGTTTCGGTGTGGTACCACATTACTACGTGATCCGAACCAGAAATAACCCAGGATCTGACCAACAAGTATGCGAAAAATGCGAAAGTATGAGGCAGATGATTGCAAATACCAGACCTAACACAAACCTAAACGGTGTTATCCTCTAAAGTCTTGATCAAATCCAGGTTCAATTGACTGTTTCGATGTGGTACCACATTACTACGCGATCCAAATCAGAAATGGCCCAGGATCTGGCCATTCAAGTATGCGAAAAATGTGAAAGTATGAGGCAGATGATTGCAAATACCAGACCTAACCCAGACCTAACCGTTGTTATCCTCTATTGTCTTGATCAAATCCATGTCTAATTGACTGTTTCGCCGTGGTACCACATTAATACGTGATCCTAACCAGAAAAAAACCCAGGATCTGGCCAACAAGTATGCGAAAAATGCGAAAGTATGAGCCAGATGTTTTCAAATACCAGACCTGACCCAGATGTAACCGGCGTTATCCTATAAAATATTAATCGCAACCAGGTTGAATTGACTGTTTCAGTGTGGTAGCACATTGATACGTGATCTTATCCACAAAAAGACCAAGGATCTGGCCAACAAGTATGCGAAAAATTCGAAAGTATGAGCTAGATGATGGCAAATACCAAACCTAACCCAGACCTCACCGGTGTTATCCTCTAAAATACTGATCGAATCTCGGTTGAATTGACAATTTCAGTGTGGCACCACATTAATACGCGATCCTAACCAGAAAAAAAACTAGGATCTGGCCAACAAGTACGCGAAAAATGCGAAAGTATGAGGTAGATGACTGCATATACCAGACGTTACCCAGATATAACCGGTGTTATCCTCTATAGTCTTGATCAAATCCAGGTTTAATTGACTGTTTCGGTGTGGTACCACATTACTACGCGATCCAAATCAGAAAAGGCCCAGGATATGGCCATTCAAGTATGCGAGAAATGCGAAAGTATGAGCTAGATGATGGCAAATACCAAACCTAACCCAGACATAACTGGTGTTATCCTCTAAAATATTGATCGAATCCAGGTTGAATTGACTATTTCAGTGTGGCACCGCATTTATACGTGATCCTAACCAGAAAAAGCCCGGCATATGGCCATTCAATTATGCGAAAAATGCGAAAGTATGAGCCAGATGTTTTCAAATACCAGACCTAATCCAGATTTAACCGGCATTATCCTCAAAAATATTAATCCCAACCAGGTTTAATTGACTGCTTCGGTGGGGTACCACTTTACTACGTGATCCAAACCAGAAAAAACCCAGGATCTGACCAACAAGAATGCGAAAAATGCGAAAGTATGAGCCAGATGTTTTCAAATACCAGACCTAACCCAGATTTAACCGGCGTTATCCCCTAAAATATTAATCACAACCAGGTTTAAATGACTGCTTCGGCGTGGTACCACACTACTACGTGATCCACACTAGAAAAAACCCGGGATCTGACCAACAAGTATGCGAAAAATGCGAAAGTATGAGCCAGATGATTGCAAATACCTGAACTAACCCAGACATAACCAGCGTTATCCTCTAAAATATTAATCGCAACAAGGTTTAATTGACTGTTTTAGTGTTGTAACACTTTACTACGTGATCCAAACCAGAAAAAGGACAGGATCTGGCTATTCAAGTATGCGAAAAATGCGAAAGTATGAGCCAGATGATTGCAAATACCAGACCTAACACAAACCTATACGGTGTTATCCTCTAAAGCATAGATCAAATCCTGGTTTAATTGACTGTTTCGGTGTGGTACCACATTCCTACGTGATCCAAACCTGAAAAAGCCTAGGATCTGGCCATTCAAGTATGCGAAAAATGCGAAATTATGAGCTAGATGATGGCAAATACCAGACCTAACCCAGGCATAACCGGCGTTCCCCTCCAAATTATTAATCGGAACCAGGTTTTATTGACTATTTCAGTGCGGTACCACATTACTACGTGATTCAAATCAGAAAAAGCCCAGGATCTGGCCAACGAGAATGAGAAAAATGCGAAAGTATGACGCAGATGTTTGCAAATACCAGACCTAACCCAGGCATAATCTGCGTAATCCTCTAAATTATTAATCGCAACCAGGTTGAAGTGACTGTTTCGGTGGGATACCACATTACTACGTGATCCAAACCAGAAAAAACCCAGGATCTGACCAACAAGTATGCGAAAAATGCGAAAGTATGAGCCAGATGTTTTCAAATACCAGACCTAACCCAGATTTAACCGGCGTTATCCCCTAAAATATTAATCACAACCAGGTTTAAATGACTGCTTCGGCGTGGTACCACACTACTACGTGATCCATACTAGAAAAAACCCGGGATCTGACCAACAAGTATGCGAAAAATGCGAAAGTATGAGCCAGATGATTGCAAATACCTGAACTAACCCAGACATAACCAGCGTTATCCTCTAAAATATTAATCGCAACAAGGTTTAATTGACTGTTTTAGTGTTGTAACACTTTACTACGTGATCCAAACCAGAAAAAGGACAGGATCTGGCTATTCAAGTATGCGAAAAATGCGAAAGTATGAGCCTGAGGATTGCAAATACCAGAACTACCCCAGACATAACTGGCGTTATCCTATAAAATATTAATCCCAACCAGGTTTAATTGACGGTTTCAGTGTGGTACCACACTACTACGTTATTCAAATCAGAAAAAGCGCAGGATATAGCCAACAAGTATACCAAAAATGCGAAAGTATCAGGAAGATGATTGCAAATACCAGACGTAACCCAGACCTAACCGGTATTATCCTCTAAAATATTGATCGAAGCCAGGTTGATTTGACTATTTCAGTGTGGTACCACTTTAATACGTGATTCTAACCAGACAGAAGCCCAGGATCTGGCCAACAAGTATGCGAAAGATGCGAAAGTATGAGGCAGATTATTGCAAATACCAGACGTAGCCCAGACCTAACCGGCGTTATCCTCTAAAATATTAAACGGAACCAGGTTTAATTGACTGTTTCGGTGTGGAACCACATTTCTACGTGATTCAAACCTGAAAAAGCCCAGGATCTGGCCATTCAAGTATGCGAAAAATGCGAAATTATGAGCTAGATAACTGCAAATACCATAACTAACCCAGACATAACCGGCGTTATCCTCTAAAATATTAATCCCAACCAGGTATAATTGACTGTTTCGGTGTGCGACCACAATACTACGTGATCCTGACTAGAAAAAAACTCAGGATCTTGCCTACAAGTATGCGAAAAATGCGAAAGTATGAGCCAGATGATTTCAAATACCAGACCTAACCCAGATTTAACCGGCGTTATCCTATAAAATAATTATCGCAACCAGGTTTAATTGACTGTTTCAGTGTGGCACCACTTTAATACGTGATTCTAACCAGACAGAAACCCAGGATCTGGCCAACAAGTATGCGAAAAATGCGAAAGTATGAGCCAGATGATTGCAAATACCAGACCTAACACAAACCTATACGGTGTTATCCTCTAAAGCATAGATCAAATCCTGGTTTAATTGACTGTTTCGGTGTGGAACCACATTCCTACGTGATCCAAACCTGAAAAAGCCTAGGATCTGGCCATTCAAGTATGCGAAAAATGCGAAATTATGAGCTAGATGATGGCAAATACCAGACCTAACCCAGGCATAACCGGCGTTCCCCTCCAAATTATTAATCGGAACCAGGTTTTATTGACTATTTCAGTGCGGTACCACATTACTACGTGATTCAAATCAGAAAAAGCCCAGGATCTGGCCAACGAGAATGAGAAAAATGCGAAAGTATGACGCAGATGTTTGCAAATACCAGACCTAACCCAGGCATAATCTGCGTAATCCTCTAAATTATTAATCGCAACCAGGTTTAATTGACTGTTTCAGTGTGGTACCACTTTACTTCGTGATCCAAGCCAGGAAAAACACAGGATCTGACCAACAATTATGCGAAAAATGCGAAAGTATGAGCCAGATGTTTTCAAATACCAGACCTAACCCAGATTTAACCGGCATTATCCTCAAAAATATTAATCCCAACCAGGTTTAATTGACTGCTTCGGTGGGGTACCACTTTACTACGTGATCCAAACCAGAAAAAACCCAGGATCTGACCAACAAGTATGCGAAAAATGCGAAAGTAAGAGCCAGATGTTTTCAAATACCAGACCTAACCCAGATTTAACCGGCGTTATCCTCAAAAATATTAAACCCAACCAGGTTTAGTTGACTGTTTCGGTGGGGTACCACTTTACTACATGATCCAAGCCAGGAAAAACACAGGATCTGACCAACAAGTATGCGAAAAATGTGAAAGTATGAGCCAGATGTTTTCAAATACCAGACCAAACCTAGATTTAACCGGCGTTATCCTATAAAATAATAATCGCAACCAGGTTTGATTGACTGTTTATGTGTGGTATCACATTGGTACGTGATCTTATCCAGAAAAAGACCGAGGATCTGGCCAACAAGTATGCGAAAAATTCGAAAGTATGAGCTAGATGATGGCAAATACCAAACCTAACCCAGACCTCACCGTTGTTATCCACTACAATACTGATCGAATCTAGATTGAATTGACTATTTCAGTATGGCACCACATTAGTACGTGATCCTAACCAGAAAAAAAACCAGGATCTGGCCAACAAGTATGCGAAAAATGCGAAAGTATGAGGTATGACTGCAAATACCATAACTAACCCAGACATAGCCGGCGTTATCCTCTAAAATATTAATCCCAACCAGGTATAATTGACTGCTTCGGTGTGGGACCACATTACTACGTGATCCTGACCAGAAAAAAACTCAGGATCTTGCCAACAAGTATGCGAAAAATGCGAATGCTTGAGCCAGATGATTGCAAATACCAGACGTAACCATGACCTAACCGGTATTATCCTCTAAAATATTAATCGCAACCAGGTTGAAATGACTGTTTCGGTGTGGTACCACGTTACTACGTGATCCATACTAGA
This sequence comes from Colletes latitarsis, assembly GCF_051014445.1. Classification (NCBI taxonomy): domain Eukaryota; kingdom Metazoa; phylum Arthropoda; class Insecta; order Hymenoptera; family Colletidae; genus Colletes; species Colletes latitarsis. The sequence continues at coordinate 9,376,029 of NC_135137.1, forward strand.
AAAAACCCGGGATCTGACCAACAAGTATGCGAAAAATGCGAAAGTATGAGCCAGATGATTGCAAATACCTGAACTAACCCAGACATAACCAGCGTTATCCTCTAAAATATTAATCGGAACCAGGTTTTATTGACTATTTCAGTGCGGTACTACATTACTACGTTATTCAAATCAGAAAAAGCGCAGGATATAGCCAACAAGTATACCAAAAATGCGAAAGTATCAGGAAGATTCGGCGGTCTGGTGCGACCATGAACGCCCGGCCGCCGAGGGGTGGATACGGGGTCGCGGGCGGTTGCGAGTTGGGGCTCGCAGCCGCCACTAAACACGGACCCGGGACGGATAGCGGCGGGATGGAGTGGCCCCGTCCCGCCGTTATGAGGCAGTGTGTCTACTGGGGGGACCGATTGTCCCCCCGGGGTATGGGCGCGAAAGCGCGGGCACGGGGAGGATACCGGAAGAATGCTTCGAGCGATTCCCGGTATCCTCCCAAAGCGTGCCGAAGGGTCACCGTGGGGTTTTTAGTGGGTAGGTCCCGCGCCTGTCGTTGTACGGGCGCGGGGAATCCCACACACCCCTCCCACCTCTCCCCAAGGAGGTGGGAGGGAGTCTTTCGAAGATTTTCCCCACGACTTAATAAAAAAAGTATCAGGAAGATGATTGCAAATACCAGACCTAACACAAACCTTACCGGCGTTATCCTCTAAATTATTAATCGCAACCAGGTTTAATTGACTGTTTCAGTGTGGTACCACTTTACTACGTGATCCAAACCAGAAAATGACAGGATCTGGCCATTCAAGTAAGCAAAAAATGCGAAAGTATGAGGCAGATTATTGCAAATACCAGACGTAGCCCAGACCTAACCGGTATTATCCTCTAAAATATTAATCGCAACCAGGTTGAAGTGACTGTTTCGGTGGGATACCACATTACTACGTGATCCAAACCAGAAAAAACCCAGGATCTGACCAACAAGTATGCGAAAAATGCGAAAGTATGAGCCACATTATTGCAAATACTAGACCTAACACAAACCCTACCGGCGTTATCCTCTAAATTATTAATCGCAAGCAGGTTTAATTGACTGTTTCAGTGTGGTACCACTTTACTACGTGATCCAAACCAGAAAAAGGACAGGATCTGGCCATTCAAGTATGCGAAAAATGCGAAAGTATGAGGAAGATGACTGCAAATACCAGACGTAACCCAGACCTAACCGGTGTTAGCCTCTAAAATATTGAACGAACCCAGGTTGATTAGACTATTTCAGTGTGGTACGAGTTTAATACGTGATCCTAACCAGAAAAAAACCCAGGTTCTGGCCAACAAGTATGCGAAGGATGCGAAAGTATGAGGCAGATGATTGCAAATACCAGAACTAACCCAGACATAACCAGCGTTATTCTCTAAAATATTAATCGGAACAAGGTTTAATTGACTGTTTCACTGTGGTACCACATTACTACGCGATCCAAATCAGAAAAGGCCCAGGATCTGGCCATTCAAGTATGCGAAAAATGTGAAAGTATGAGCCTGATGATTGCAAATACCAGACGTAACCCAGACATAACCGGTGTTATCCTCTAAAGTATTAATCCCAACCAGGTATAATTGAGTGTTTCGGTGTGGGACCACATTACTACGTGATCCTGACTAGAAAAAACCTCAGGATCTTGCCAACAAGTATGCGAAAAATGCGAAAGTATGAACCAGATGATTGCAAATACCAGACCTAACATAAACCTATACGGTGTTATCCTCTATAGCATTGATCAAATCCTGGTTTGATTGACGGTTTCAGTGTGGTACCACATTACTACGTGATTCAAATCAGAAAAAGCCCAGGATCTGGCCAACAAGAATGAGAAAGATGCGAAAGTATGAGCCAGATGATTACAAATACCAGACCTAACCCAGAGATAACCGGCGTTATCCCCTGAAATATTAATCGGAACCAGGTTTAATTGACTGTTTCGGTGTGGTACCACATTACTACGTGATTCAAATCAGAAAAAGCCCAGGATCTGGCCAACAAGTATGCGAAAAATGCGAAAGTATGAGGTAGATGACTGCATATACCAGACGTATACCAGATATAACCGGTGTTATCCTCTATAGTCTTGATCAAATCCAGGTTTAATTGACTGTTTCGGTGTGGTACCACATTACTACGCGATCCAAATCAGAAAAGGCCCAGGATATGGCCATTCAAGTATGCGAAAAATGCGAAAGTATGAGCTAGATGATGGCATATACCATACTTAACCCAGACATAACCGGCATTATCCTCTAAAATATTAATGCCAGCCAGGTATCATTGACTGTTTCGGTGTGGGACCACATTACTACGTGATCCTGACTAGAAAAAAACTCAGGATCTTCCCTACAAGTATGCGAAAAATGCGAAAGTTTGAGCCATATGATTGCAAATACCAGACGTAACCCTGACCTAACCGGTATTATCCTCTAAAATATTAATCGCAACCAGGTTGAAATCACTGTTTCTGTGTGGTACCATATTACTACGTGATCCTAACCAGAAAAAAAGCGCAGGATCTGGCCAACAAGTATACCAAAAATGCGAAAGTATGAGGAAGATTATTGCAAATACCAGACGTAACCCAGACCTTACCGGTATTATCCTCCAAAATAATAATCGCAACCAGGTTGAAATGACTGTTTCGTTGTGGTACCACACTACTACGTGATCGGAACCAGAAAAAACCCAGGATCTGACCAACAAGTATGTGAAAAATGCGAAAGTATGAGCCAGATGATTGCAAATACCAGACCTAACACAAACCCATACGGTGTTATCCTCCAAAGCATTGATCAAATCCTGGTTTGATTGACGGTTTCAGTGTGGTACCACATTACTACGAGATTCAAATCAGAAAAAGCCCAGGATCTGGCCATCAAGAATTTTTTTTTTTTTTTTTTTTTTTTTTTTTTTTTTTTTTTTTTTTTTTGTCGTGGGGAAAATCTTCGAAAGACTCCCTCCCACCTCCTTGGGGAGAGGTGGGAGGGGTGTGTGGGATTCCCCGCGCCCGTACAACGACAGGCGCGGGACCTACCCACTAAAAACCCCACGGTGACCCTTCGGCACGCTTTGGGAGGATACCGGGAATCGCTCGAAGCATTCTTCCGGTATCCTCCCCGTGCCCGCGCTTTCGCGCCCATCCCCCGGGGGGACAATCGGTCCCCCCAGTAGACACACAGCCTCATAGCGGCGGGACGGGGCCACTCCATCCCGCCGCTATCCGTCCCGGGGCCGCGTTTAGTGGCGGCTGCGAGCCCCAACTCGCAACCGCCCGCGACCCCGTTTCCACCCCTCGGCGGCCGGGCGTTCATGGCCGCACCAGACCGCCGAGGGTGCCTCCCCTTGCGTTGGACCGGTAGGGGGAGGCACTCCTACCCCCAACCGGTCCGACCCGGCGCCGCCTGGCGGGAGGAGGGTCCCCTCAGGACCCCCCTCCCAGCCTAGGTCATCCGCCACGCCGAGGCGGCCGCCCGCGACGCGTCGCGACCGGGCGACGACCTCGGGCCACCGCACGAGCGCGAGCTTCAGTGCGCCGCTGAAGCTCGCGCTCCCTCCCCGCGGCCTCCTTCTGCAACATTACGTTCTCGCAGAAGGAGGCCACGGCCCTCCACTTCTCCTCGCTGCCGAGCATGGCGCGCACCACGCCCGGCAGCGAGACATCCCGCCCGACAACGCCGACCAGGACACGGCGCTCCCCCTCCCACGCGGGGCATACCTCCAGGGTATGATCCGCCGTGTCCTGCTCAGCGTCGCAGTGGCAGCAACGCGCCGTCGGCTCCTTCCCTATCCGGCACAGGTATCTTCCGAAGCTGCCATGCCCGGAAAATACCTGTGCCAGCCGGTAGGTGAGGCTGCCATGGCCTCTGTCCAGCCACTCCTTCAGGAGCGGCCGAACAGCCCCGACAGTCCGGTGCCCCGCGGTTGGCAGAGCCAGCCGCTCCTGCCACGCGAGCAACACGGACTGCCGGGCCTGGCGCTTCAAATCGCCCCAAGCAGGTTCCTGCCCGCCCGGGACCGCCCCCACCCCCGCGCGACGGTCGACGCGGTGCCGGTACATCACCGCGTGCGACCGCGCGAGCAGGTCCATGGGCGGCATCCCCGCTAGAACCGTCGCCGCCTCATGTGACATGGTCCGATACCCGCGGACGACCCTGAGCGCCATGCGCCTCTGCACCCGACGCAGCATAGTCATGCTGCGCCGGGAGGCAGCCAGGTCGTCCGCCCAGACGGGGGCCCCATATAGGGCCACCGACTGGACCATTGCCACATAGAGGCGACGAACTCGGCCCGCCGGGCCCCCCAGGTTGGGCAGGATCCGGCCCAGGGCCGCAACCATCCTTTCCAACCGGGGGACCAGGCAGCGGAAATGCTTCTCGAAACGCCAGTGGCTATCGAGGATCAGCCCCAGATACCTGATCTGGGGCTTCACCTCGATGTCAGCCCCACCCACCCGAATCAGAGGGGGTGGCGGATCCTGCCGAGGTGAATGAAACGCAATCACCTCGGTCTTATGGACCGCCACCGTCATCCCCATCCCCCTGATCCGGTCGACGACGCGTTGCGACCCCTCCTCCGCGCGACGCATGGCCCTCCCCCAGTGCGCCCCGACGGCCAGCACCAGTGTGTCATCCGCATAACACACCGTGCTGACGCCGTCGGGGAGGCCGGCCCGCAACACCGAGTCGTACGCGATGTTCCACAAGAGTGGCCCGAGGACCGACCCCTGCGGAACACCGCAGTACACCTCCCTCCGCATATCACCATCCCGGCCCGGATACTCGATCCACCTGCCGCGGAGATAATCCCCGACGACCGCCCTGAGACAAGGGGGGACTCGATGATATTCGAGCCCCCTCCTTATCTCTTCCCAGGGGAGGGTGTTAAAGGCATTGGCAATATCCAAGGATATTGCCAATGCCACCCCTCCCCGGGAGACGGCCGCCTCCGAGAGGGCCCTCACACGACCTATCGCGTCGATAGTCGATCGGCCCCCCCGGAAACCGAACTGGCAGTCGGCCAGACCGGGATCACCCCGCGACAGGTGCTCGACGAGGCGGGCAGCAATCACACGCTCGAAGAGCTTGCCCACCTCGTCGAGGAGACAAATGGGCCGGTATGCGGAGGGAGACTCCGCGGGCCGACCCTCCTTCCGGAGGAGAACCATCCTCGCCACCTTCCAACTGGGGGGGAATCGCCCGTCCCTCAGGCAGCGGTCGAACAACCGCCTGAGGTCGGCCCCAAGGACGCCCTGGGTCAAGACCCAAACCCGGCCGGGCACACCATCCGGACCCGGGGCCGTGTTACGAACCCCGAGCCGTCTGATGGCCGCTGCCAGCTCCTCCTGCGTGACCCCCAGCTCGGCCGTCCACTCCACTGGGACAGCCGCCGCCGCCGGAGGACGCGGTCCCCTCTCCCCAATTGGGAAGAGTGTATTGACCACGTCCTCCAGCAGCCGGGGGTCAAGACCCTCGGTGACGGGGGGCGCCCACGGGCGGAGCTTATTCAGCACCACCTTATATGGGCGCCCCCATGGATCGTCATCAAGGGTCTGGAGGAGCTCCTTCCATGCCTGGGTCTTGGCCCGTTTGATGGCGACCTGCAGAGCAACCCGCGCCACGCGGTATGCTCCATACAGGTCATCAGCTGCCCTCGCTCGCGCCACGCCGTCGCCTGTACGTTGACGACGGCGCGCGCGGGTGTACTGGCGTCGGGCGCGGACAGTCGCGACTCGCAACTCCGCGATCGCGTCCGACCACCAGTACACCGCCCGGCGAGGTGAAGCCCGCCCGACCCGAGGCATCGCCGCGTCGCAAATACCCGCGACCAATGCTCCGAGCCGGGCGACCTCCTCCTCTATGCTCGGCAACTCGGCCGCTCCCTGCGGCCAAGTTGCAGCGAGGGCAGCTGCCATCAGGGCGTCCTTGTCCAGGCGCCGAAGCGCCCAGCGGCGTGGTGGGGTGCCACGCAGGCGGCCTGTTCGGGATGCACTCGCGGCGGCAGAGACCTCCATCCGGATGTACCGGTGATCGGAGAGTGTCTCTGCCCCCGCGACCACGTGCCAACCCGACACCATGCGCACGGCGTTGGGGGTCGCGAATCCAACATCCACGATGGACCCCCCATATCGCCGTACGCATGTGTGCTCCGACCCCCGGTTCAATACCCGGAGGTCGAGCCCCGCCGCCCAATCGCCCAGGATCCCGCCGCGAACGGAGGTCCTGGGGGATCCCCAAGCCACCGACTTGGCATTAAAATCCCCCAGGACCAGCACCGGCCGGGCCGCGTAGCGCTGCACGCATGCCGCGACCTCGGCCAAGTACAGCTCGAACGCAGCGTGACCGCTACGGGGCGAAATGTAGCACCCCACCACAGCGACTCCCCCCCAGTCCACGGCGACGAATCCCCGACCGCGCTCCAACAAGGAGAACGGTGGGGACCCGTCGCCCCCTCCCCATACCGTCGCCACCAAGCCGTCCGCGTCGCCCACCCAATGAGGGTGATCAGGGACGCGGTACGGCTCGGCGGCGACCGCCAGGCCAACCCCCCACTCCGCGAGGACTTGGGACATCAAGTCCTGTGCCGCGCGGCAGTGGTTGAGGTTGGCCTGGAGGAGGAGGCGGGGCGGCATTAATTAATGGCCGCGCCAGCCTCCTCCCGGCCGTCCGTCCCCGTAGCACCGTCCACCTCCATGGAGGACGATGCCACCGCCCTCGGCACCGGAGCCGGTGCAGCCCGCCTCTTCCTCTCCTTCTTCCGGGAGGGGGGGGAGCACTTCTTGCTCCCCACCCTGTGATCGGCTGGCCTCCCCATGTCCGCACACAGCGGGCAGTGGGGGGCCGCCGAGCACTGGCTCGCACGGTGCTCTTTGGCACCGCAGCGGTAACACTGACCGCTGCGGTCCACCGGCGAGGTGCACCACTGCCTCACGTGCCCCAATTCGAGGCAGCGGTGACACTGGAGCGGGCGCGGCGCGAGGATTTCCACTCGCGCCGAAACCCACCCCACCAACACCCTCCCGGATTCCGCCACCTTACGGGCGGCGGAGAGGGGGCACCGGGCCCACACCGACCCGAGGCCGGAGGGCGACCTGCGGATCTCTCCGATCCGCAGGTCCTCCACAGGACAGTCCCCCGCCCTCGCAAGGGCACGGGACACATCCTGTGCGCTGACCGAGTCGTCCAGCCCACAAACGCGCATCTCCGTGCGCTTCGTGGGCCGGGCGACCCGGACACCTCGCTCGCCCAGCTGCTCCCGGAGCCTCTGGGCGAGAAGATCCGCCTTCGCGCCGCCTTCTGCACCGGGGATCTCCAGCAAGAGACCCCCGGTCACGGCCCTCTTCGCCCTCACGGAGGCGACGCCCAGCTCTTCCAGGGAGATATTCTCCCTGGCGAGCCGCATCGCCTCCGCGAGGGTCAGGTCGCCCCCCTGCGCAACGGTCAGCGTCACCGCTGCCGTTTTTGGGGGACGACCTGGTCGTGCCTTCCCGACCTTCGCGGCCTTTACCTTGGCCGCCGGCGGCGGAGGCGGAGGCTGCGGTTGCAAGGCCTTCCTCGCCGCCCGCTTCGCCTTCCGCCCCACCACCTCACTCCACGCCACCCCCCCTTGGGAGGGTGCCGTGGAGGACGCGACCACCGCGAGGCCATCAAGAATGAGAAAAATGCAAAAGCATGAGCCAGATGATTACAAATACCAGACCTAACCCAGAGATAACCGGCGTTATCCTCTAAAATATTAATCGGAACCAGGTTTAATTGACTGTTTCGGTGTGGTACAACTTTACTACGTGATCCAAACCAGAAAAAGCCCGGGATATGGCCATTCAAGTATGCGAAAAATGCGAAAGTATCAGGTAGATGATGGCAAATACCAGACCTAACCCAGACATAACCGGCTTTATCCTCAAAAATATTAATCCCATCCAGGTTTAATTGACTTCTTCGGTGGGGTACCACTTTACTACGTGATCCATGCCAGAAAAAACACAGGATCTGACCAACAAGTATGCCAAAAATGCGAAAGTATGAGCCAGATGTTTTCAAATACCAGACCTAACCCAGATTTAACCGGCGTTATCCTATAAAATAATAATCGCAACCAGGTTTAATTGACTGTTTCAGTGTGGTATCACATTGATACGTGATCTTATCCAGAAAAAGACCAAGGATCTGGCCAACAAGTATGCGAAAAATTCGAAAGTATGAGCTAGATGATGGCAAATGCCAAACCTAACCCAGACCTCACCGGTGTTATCCACTAAAATACTGATCGAATCTAGGTTGAATTGACTATTTCAGTGTGGCACCACATTAATACGTGATCCTAACCAGAAAAAAAACCAGGATCTGGCCAACAAGTATGCGAAAAATGCGAAAGTATGAGGTAGATGACTGCAAATACCATAACTATCCCAGACATAACCGGCGTTATCCTCTAAAATATTAATCCCAACCAGGTTTAATTGACTGTTTCGGTGTGGTACCACATTTCTACGTGATCCAAACCTGAAAAAGCCCAGGATCTGGCCATTCAAGCATGCAAAAAATGCGAAATTATGAGCTAGATGATGGCACATACCAGACCTAACCCAGGCATAACCGGCGTTCCCCTCTAAATTATTAATCGGAACCAGGTTTTATTGGCTATTTCAGTGCGGTACCACATTACTACGTGATTCAAATCAGAAAAAGCCCAGGATCTGGCCAACGAGAATGAGAAAAATGCGAAAGTATGACCCGGATGATTGCAAATACCAGACGTAACCCTGACCTAACCGGTATTATCCTCTAAAATATTAATCGCAACCAGGTTGAAATCACTGTTTCTGTGTGGTACCATATTACTACGTGATCGTAACCAGAAAAAAAACCAGGATCTGGCCAACATGTATGCGAAAAATGCGAAAGTATGAGGTAGATGACTGCAAATACCATAACTAACCCAGACATAACCGGCGTCATCCTCTAAAATATTAATCCCAACCAGGTATAATTGACTGTTTCGGTGTGGGACCACATTACTACGTGATCCTGACCAGAAAAAAACTCAGGATCTTGCCAACAAGTATGCGAAAAATGCGAAAGTATGAGGCATATTATTGCAAATACCAGACGTAACCCAGACCATACCGGTATTATCCTCCAAAATATTAATCGCAACCAGGTTGAAATGACTGTTTCGGTGTGGTACCACATTACTACGTGATCCAAACCAGAAAAAACCCAGGATCTGACCAACAAGTATGCGAAAAATGCGAAAGTATGAGCCAGATGATTGCAAATACCAGACCTAACACAAACCTATACGGTGTTATCCTCTAAAGCATAGATCAAATCCTGGTTTAATTGACTGTTTCGGTGTGGTACCACATTCCTACGTGATCCAAACCTGAAAAAGCCCAGGATCTGGCCATTCAAGTATGCGAAAAATGCGAAATTATGAGCTAGATGAGGGCAAATACCAGACCTAACACAGACATAACCGGCGTTCCCCTCCAAATTATTAATCGGAACCAGGTTTTATTGACTATTTCAGTGCGGTTCCACATTACTACGTGATTCAAATCAGAAAAAGCCCAGGATCTGGCCAACGAGAATGGGAGAAATGCGAAAGTATGACCCAGATGATTGCAAATACCAGACCTAACCCAGGCATAATCTGCGTAATCCTCTAAATTATTAATCGCAAGCAGGTCTAATTGACTGTTTCAGTGTGGTACCACTTTACTTCGTGATCCAAGCCAGGAAAAACACAGGATCTGACCAACAAGTATGCGAAAAATGCGAAAGTATGAGCCAGATGTTTTCAAATACCAGACCTAACCCAGATTTAACCGGCGTTATCCTATAAAATAATAATCGCAACCAGGTTTGATTGACTGTTTAAGTGTGGTATCACATTGGTACGTGATCTTATCCAGAAAAAGTCCAAGGATCTGGCCAACAAGTATGCGAAAAATGCGAAATTATGAGTTAGATAACTGCAAATACCATAACTAACCCAGACATAACCGGCGTTATCCTCTAAAATATTAATCCTAACCAGGTATAATTGACTGTTCCGATGTGGGACCACATTACTACGTGATCCTGACTAGAAAAAAACTCAGGATCTTGCCAACAAGTATGCGAAAAATGCGAAAGTTTGAGCCAGATAATTGCAAATACCAGACCTAACCCAGGCATAACCGGCGTTCCCCGTAAATTATTAATCGGAACCAGGTTTTATTGACTATTTCAGTGCGGTACCACATTACTACGTTATTCAAATCAGAAAAAGCCCAGGATCTGGCCAACGAGAATGGGAAAAATGCGAAAGTATGAGGCAGATGATTGCAAATACCAGACCTAACCCAGGCATAATCTGCGTAATCCGCTAAATTATTAACCGCAACCAGGTTTAATTGACTGTTTCGGTGTGGTACCACATTACTGCGCGATCCAAATCAGAAAAGGCCCGGGATATGGCCATTCAAGTATGCGAAAAATGTGAAAGTATGAGCCTGATGACTGCAAATACCAGACGTAACCCTGACCTAACCGGTATTATCCTCCAAAATAATAATCGCAACCAGGTTGAAATGACTGTTTCGGTGTGGTACCACACTACTACGTGATCCGAACCAGAAAAAACCCAGGATCTGACCAACAAGTATGCGAAAAATGCGAAAGTATGAGCCAGATGATTGCAAATACCAGACCTAACACAAACCCATACGGTGTTATCCTCTAAAGCATTGATCAAATCCTGGTTTGATTGACGGTTTCAGTGTGGTACCACATTACTACGTGATTCAAATCAGAAAAAGCCCAGGATCTGGCCAACAAATATGCGAAAAATGCGAAAGTTTGAGCCAGATGATTGCAAATACCAGACGTAACCCAGACATAACCGGCGTCATCCTCTAAAATATTAATCCCAACCAGGTATAATTGACTGTTTCGGTGTGGGACCACATTACTACGTGATCCTGACTAGAAAAAAACTCAGGATCTTGCCAACAAGTATGCGAAAAATGCGAAAGTTTGAGCCAGATGATTACAAATACCAGACCTAACCCAGAGATAACCGGCGTTATCCTCTAAAATATTAATCGCAACCAGGTTGAAATGACTGTTTCGGTGGGCTACCACATAACTACGTGATCCAAACCAGGAATAACCCAGGATCTCACCAACAAGTATGCGAAAAATGCGAAAGTATCAGGTAGATGATGGCAAATACCAGACCTAACCCAGACATAACCGGCTTTATCCTCAAAAATATTAATCCCATCCAGGTTTAATTGACTGTTTCGGTGGGGTACCACTTTACTACGTGATCCAACCCAGAAAAAACACAGGATCTGACCAACTAGTATGTGAAAAATGCGAAAGTATGAGCCAGATGTTTTCAAATACCAGACCCAACCCAGATTTAACCGGCGTTATCCTATAAAATAATAATCGCAACCAGGTTTAATTGACTGTTTCAGTGTGGTATCACATTGATACGTGATCTTATCCAGAATGAGACCAAGGATCTGGCCAACAAGTATGCGAAAAATTCGAAAGTATGAGCTAGATGATGGCAAATGCCAAACCTAACCCAGACCTCACCGGTGTTATCCACTAAAATACTGATCGAATCTAGGTTGAATTGACTATTTCAGTGTGGCACCACATTAATACGTGATCCTAACCAGAAAAAAAACCAGGATCTGGCCAACAAGTATGCGAAAAATGCGAAAGTATGGGCCAGATGATTGCAAATACCAGAACTAACCCAGACATAACTAGCGTTATCCTCTAAAATACTATTCGGAACCAGCTTCTATTGACTGTTTCAGTGTGGTACCACATTACTACGTGATTCAAACCAGAAAATGCCCAGGATCTGGCCAACAAGTATGCGAAAAATACGAAATCACGTGCCAGATGAGGGCAAATCCCTGACCCAACCGAGACATAACCGGCGTTAGCCTCTAAAATATTAATCGCAACCAGGTTCAATTGACTGTCTCGGTGTGGTCCCACATTACTACGTGATCCAAGCTAGAAAAAGCCCAGGGTCCGGCCAACAAGTATGCGGAAAAAGCGAAAGTACGAGCCAGATGAGGGCAAATACCAGACCTAACCCAGACATAACCGGCGTTATCCTCTAAAACATTAATCAAACCAGGTTTAATTGACTGCTTCAATGTGGTCCCACATTACTACTTGGTCCAAGCCAGAAAAAGGCCAGGATCTGGCCAACAAGTATGCGAAAAATGCGAAGGTACGGGCCAGATCAGGGCAAATACCAGACCTAACCCAGACATAACCGGCGTTATCCTCTAAAATATTAATCGGAACCAGCTTTTATTGACTGTTTCAGTGTGGTACCACATTACTACCTGAACCAAACCAGAGAAAGCCCAGGGTCTGGCCAACAAGTATGCGAAGAATGCGAAAGTACGAGCCAGATGAGGGCAAATACCAGACCTAACCCAGACATAACCGGCGTTATCCTCTAAAATATTAATCGCAACCAGGATTAATTGACTGTTTCAGTGTGGTACCACTTTACTACGTGATCCAACCCAGAAAAAACACAGGATCTGGCCAACGAGAATGAGAAAAATGCGAATGTATGAGGCAGATGATTGCAAATACCAGACCTAACCCAGGCATAATCTGCGTAGTCCTCTAAATTATTAATCGCAACCAGGTTTAATTGACTGTTTCAGTGTGGTACCACTGTACGACGTGATCCAAACCAGAACAAGGACAGGATCTGGCCAACAAATATGCGAATAATGCGAAAGTATGAAGTAGATGATTGCAAATACCATAACTAACCCAGACATAACCGGCGTCATCCTCTAAAATATTAATCCCAACCAGGTATAATTGACTGTTTCGGTGTGGGACCACATTACTACGTGATCCTGACTAGAAAAAAACTCAGGATCTTGCCAACAAGTATGCGAAAAATGCGAAAGTTTGAGCCAGATGATTGCAAATACCAGACGTAACCCTGACCTAACCGGTATTATCCTCCAAAATAATAATCGCAACCAGGTTGAAATGACTGTTTCGGTGTGGTACCACACTACTACGTGATCCGAACCAGAAAAAACCCAGGATCTGACCAACAAGTATGCGAAAAATGCGAAAGTATGAGCCAGATGATTGCAAATACCAGACCTAACACAAACCCATACGGTGTTATCCTCTAAAGCATTGATCAAATCCTGGTTTGATTGACGGTTTCAGTGTGGTACCACATTACTACGTGATTCAAATCAGAAAAAGCCCAGGATCTGGCCAACAAATATGCGAAAAATGCGAAAGTTTGAGCCAGATGATTGCAAATACCAGACGTAACCCAGACATAACCGGCGTCATCCTCTAAAATATTAATCCCAACCAGGTATAATTGACTGTTTCGGTGTGGGACCACATTACTACGTGATCCTGACTAGAAAAAAACTCAGGATCTTGCCAACAAGTATGCGAAAAATGCGAAAGTTTGAGCCAGATGATTACAAATACCAGACCTAACCCAGAGATAACCGGCGTTATCCTCTAAAATATTAATCGCAACCAGGTTGAAATGACTGTTTCGGTGGGCTACCACATTACTACGTGATCCAAACCAGGAATAACCCAGGATCTCACCAACAAGTATGCGAAAAATGCGAAAGTATCAGGTAGATGATGGCAAATACCAGACCTAACCCAGACATAACCGGCTTTATCCTCAAAAATATTAATCCCATCCAGGTTTAATTGACTGTTTCGGTGGGGTACCACTTTACTACGTGATCCAACCCAGAAAAAACACAGGATCTGACCAACTAGTATGTGAAAAATGCGAAAGTATGAGCCAGATGTTTTCAAATACCAGACCCAACCCAGATTTAACCGGCGTTATCCTATAAAATAATAATCGCAACCAGGTTTAATTGACTGTTTCAGTGTGGTATCACATTAATACGTGATCTTATCCAGAATGAGACCAAGGATCTGGCCAACAAGTATGCGAAAAATGCGAAAGTATCAGGTAGATGATGGCAAATGCCAAACCTAACCCAGACCTCACCGGTGTTATCCACTAAAATACTGATCGAATCTAGGTTGAATTGACTATTTCAGTGTGGCACCACATTAATACGTGATCCTAACCAGAAAAAAAACCAGGATCTGGCCAACAAGTATGCGAAAAATGCGAAAGTATGGGCCAGATGATTGCAAATACCAGAACTAACCCAGACATAACTAGCGTTATCCTCTAAAATACTATTCGGAACCAGCTTCTATTGACTGTTTCAGTGTGGTACCACATTACTACGTGATTCAAACCAGAAAATGCCCAGGATCTGGCCAACAAGTATGCGAAAAATACGAAATCACGAGCCAGATGAGGGCAAATCCCTGACCCAACCGAGACATAACCGGCGTTAGCCTCTAAAATATTAATCGCAACCAGGTTCAATTGACTGTCTCGGTGTGGTCCCACATTACTACGTGATCCAAGCTAGAAAAAGCCCAGGGTCCGGCCAACAAGTATGCGAAAAATGCGAAAGTACGAGCCAGATGAGGGCAAATACCAGACCTAACCCAGACATAACCGGCGTTATCCACTAAAACATTAATCAAACCAGGTTTAATTGACTGCTTCAATGTGGTCCCACATTACTACTTGGTCCAAGCCAGAAAAAGGCCAGGATCTGGCCAACAAGTATGCGAAAAATGCGAAGGTACGGGCCAGATCAGGGCAAATACCAGACCTAACCCAGACATAACCGGCGTTATCCTCTAAAATATTAATCGGAACCAGCTTTTATTGACTGTTTCAGTGTGGTACCACATTACTACCTGAACCAAACCAGAGAAAGCCCAGGGTCTGGCCAACAAGTATGCGAAGAATGCGAAAGTACGAGCCAGATGAGGGCAAATACCAGACCTAACCCAGACATAACCGGCGTTATCCTCTAAAATATTAATCGCAACCAGGATTAATTGACTGTTTCAGTGTGGTACCACATTACTACGTGGCCCAAGCCAGAAAAGCCAGAATCTGGCCAACAACTATGCGAAAAATGCGAAGGTACCAGGCAGATGAGGGCAAATACCAGAACTATCCCAGACATAACCAGCGTTATCCTCTAAAATACTATTCGGAACCAGCTTCTATTGACTGTTTCAGTGTGGTACCACATTACTACATGATCCAAACCAGAAGAAGGCCAGGATCTGGCCAACAAGTATGCGAAAAATGCGAAGATACGAGCCAGATCAGGGCAAATACCAGACCTAACCCAGACATAACCGGCGTTATCCTCTAAAATATTAATCGGAACCAGCTTTTATTGACTGTTTCAGTGTGGTACCACATTACTACCTGAACCAAACCAGAGAAAGCCCAGGGTCTGGCGAACAAGTATGCGAAAAATGCGAAAGTACGAGCCAGATGAGGGCAAATACCAGACCTAACCCAGACATAACCGGCGTTATCCTCTAAAATATTAATCGCAACCAGGATTAATTGTCTGTTTCAGTGTGGTACCACATTACTACGTGGCCCAAGCCAGAAAAAGCCAGGATCTGGCCAACAACTATGCGAAAAATGCGAAGGTACGAGCCAGATGAGGGCAAATACCAGACCTAACCCAGACATAACCAGCGTTATCCTCTAAAATACTATTCGGAACCAGCTTCTATTGACTGTTTCAGTGTGGTACCACATTACTACATGATCCAAACCAGAAGAAGGCCAGGATCTGGTCAACAAGTATGCGAGAAATGCGAAAGTACGAGCCAGATGAGGGCAAATACCAGACCTAACCCAGACATAACCGGCGTTATCCTCTAAAATATTAATCGCAACCAGGTTTAATTGACTCTTTCGGTGTGGAACCTCATTACTACGGGTTCCAAGCCAGAAAAAACCCAGGATCTGGACAACAAATATGCGAAACACGCGAAAGTATGGGCCAGATGATTGCAAATACCAGAACTATCCCAGACATAACCAGCGTTATCCTCTAAAATACTATTCGGAACCAGCTTCTATTGACTGTTTCAGTGTGGTACCACATTACTACATGATCCAAACCAGAAGAAGGCCAGGATCTGGTAAACAAGTATGCGAGAAATGCGAAAGTACGAGCCAGATGAGGGCAAATACCAGAACTAACCCAGACATAACCAGAGTTATCCTCTAAAATACTAATCGAAACCAGCTTCTATTGACTGTTCCTGTGTGGAAACCCATTACTACGTGATCCAAGCTAGAAAAAGCCCGGGGTCCGGCCAACAAGTATGCGAAAAATGCGAAAGTACGAACCAGATGAGGGCAAATACCAGACCTAACCCAGACAAAACCGGCGTTATCCTCTAAAACATTAATCAAACCAGGTTTAATTGACTGTTTCAGTGTGGTCTCACATTACTACTTGGTCCAAGCCAGAAAAAGGCCAGGATCTGGCCAACAAGTATGCGAAAAATGCGAAGGTACGAGCCAGATGAGGGCAAATACCAGACCTAACCCAGACATAACCGGCGTTATCCTCTAAAATATTAATCGCAACCAGGTTTAATTGACTCTTTCGGTGTGGAACCTCATTACTACGGGTTCCAAGCCAGAAAAAACCCAGGATCTGGACAACAAATATGCGAAACACGCGAAAGTATGGGCCAGATGATTGCAAATACCAGAACTAACCCAGACATAACTAGCGTTATCCGCTAAAATACTATTCGGAACCAGCTTCTATTGACTGTTTCAGTGTGGTACCACATTACTACGTGATCCAAACCAGAAAAAGCCAAGGATCTGGCCAACAAGTATGCGAAAAATGCGAAAGTATTGGCAAGATGATTGCAAATACATGAACAAATCCAGACATAACTAGCGTTATTCTCTAAAATAATGTTCGGAACCAGCTCCTATTGACTGTTTCGGTGTGGTACCGCATTAGTACGTGATACAATCCGGAAAAAGGCCAGGATCTGTCCAACAAGTATGCGAAAAATGCGAAAGTACGAGCCAGATCAGGTCAAATACCAGAACTAACCCAGACATAACCAGCGTTATCCTCTAAAATACTAATCGGAACCAGGTTTAATTGACTGATTCGGTGTGGTACCGCATTACTACTTGGTCCTAGCCAGAGAAAGGCCAGGATCTGGCCAACAAGTATGCGAAAAATGCGAAGGTACGAGCCAGATGAGGGCAAATACTTGACCTAACCCAGACATAACCGGCGTTAACCTCTAAAATATTAATCGCAACCAGGTTTAATTGACTCTTTCGGTGTGGTCACATATTACTACCTGAACCAAACCAGAGAAAGCCCAGGGTATGGCCAACAAGTATGCGAAAAATGCGAAAGTACGAACCAGATGAGGGCAAATACCAGACCTAACCCAGACATAACCGGCGTTATCCTCTAAAACATTAATCAAACCAGGTTTAATTGACTGTTTCAGTGTGGTCCCACATTACTACTTGGTCCAAGCCAGAAAAAGGCCAGGATCAGGCCAACAAGTATGCGAAAAATGCGAAAGTATGGGCCAGATGATTGCAAATACCAGAACTAACCCAGACATAACTAGCGTTATCCTCTAAAATACTATTCGGAACCTGCTTCTATTGACTGTTTCAGTGTGGTACCACATTACTACGTGTTTCAAACCAGAAAATGCCCAGGATCTGGCCAACAAGTATGCGAAAAATACGAAATCACGAGCCAGATGAGGGCAAATCCCTGACCCAACCGAGACATAACCGGCGTTAGCCTCTAAAATAATAATCGCAACCAGGTTTAATTGACTGTCTCGGTGTGGTCCCACATTACTACGTGATCCAAGCTAGAGAAAGCCCAGGGTCCGGCCAACAAGTATGCGAAAAATGCGAAAGTACGAACCAGATGAGGGCAAATACCAACCCTAACCCAGACATAACCGGCGTTATCCTCTAAAACATTAATCAAACCAGGTTTAATTGACTGTTTCAGTGTGGTCTCACATTACTACTTGGTCCAAGCCAGAAAAAGGCCAGGATCTGGCCAACAAGTATGCGAAAAATGCGAAGGTACGAGCCAGATGAGGGCAAATACCAGACCTAACCCAGACATAACCGGCGTTATCCTCTAAAATATTAATCGCAACCAGGTTTAATTGACTCTTTCGGTGTGGAACCTCATAACTACGGGTTCCAAGCCAGAGAAAACCCTGGATCTGGCCAACAAATACGCGAAACACGCGAAAGTATGGGCCAGATGATTGCAAATACCAGAACTAACCCAGACATAACTAGCGTTATCCGCTAAATACTATTCGGAACCAGCTTCTATTGACTGTTTCAGTGTGGTACCACATTACTACGTGATCCAAACCAGCGAATGCCCAGGATCTGGCCAACAAGTATGCGAAAAATACGAAATCACGAGCCAGATGAGGGCAAATCCCACACCCAACCGAGACATAACCGGCGTTAGCCTCTAAAATATTAATCGCAACCAGGTTTAATTGACTGTTTCAGTGTTGTCCCACATTACTACTTGGTCCAAGCCAGAAAAAGGCCAGGATCTGGCCAACAAGTATGCGAACAATGCGAAAGTATGGGCCAGATGATTGTAAATACCAGAACTAACCCAGACATAACTAGCGTTATCCTCTAAAATACTATTCGGAACCAGCTTCTATTGACTGTTTCAGTGTGGTACCACATTACTACGTGATTCAAACCAGAAAATGCCCAGGATCTGGCCAACAAGTATGCGAAAAATACGAAATCACGTGCCAGATGAGGGCAAATCCCAGACCCAACCGAGACATAACCGGCGTTAGCCTCTAAAATATTAATCGCAACCAGGTTTAATTGACTGTCTCGGTATGGAACCGCATTACTACGTGATACAAACCAGAATAAGGCCAGGATCTGGCCAACAAGTATGCGAAAAATGCGACGGTACGAGCCAGATGATTGCAAATACCAGCACTAACCCAAACATAACCAGCGTTACCCTCCAAAATATTAGTCGCAACCAGGTTTAATTGACTGTTTCGGTGTGGAACCACATTGCGACGAGATCCAAACCACAAAAATCCAAGATCTGGCCAACAAGTATGCGAAAAATGCGAAAGTATGTGCTAGATGATGGCTAATACCAGACCTAACCCAGGAATAACCGGTGTTCTCCACTAAAATATTAATCGCAACAAGGTTTAATTGACTGTTTCAGTGTGGTCCCACATTACTAAATGGTCCAAGCCAGGAAAAGGCCAGGTACTGGCCAACAAGTATGCGAAAAATGCGAAAGTACGAGCCAGATAAGGGAAAATCCTAGACCTTACCGAGACATAACCGGCGTTATCCTCTAAAATATTAATCCGAACCAGCTTTTATTGACTGTTTCAGTGTGGTACCACATTACTACCTGAACCAAACCAGAGAAAGCCCAGGGTCTGGCCAACAAGTATGCGAAAAATGCGAAAGTACGAGATGAGGGCAAATCCCATACCTAACCGAGACGTAACCGGCGCTATCCTCTAAAATATTAATCGCAACCAGCTTTAATTGACTGTTTCGGTGTGGTACCGCATTACTACGTGACACAAACCAGAAAAAGGCCAGGATCTGGCCAACAGGTATGCGAAAAATGCGAAAATGCGAGCCAGATGAGGGCAAATACCAGACCTAACCCAGACATAACCGGCGTTCTCCACTAAAATATTAATCGCAACCAGGTTTAATTGACTGTTTCAGTGTGGTACCACATTACTACGTGGTCCAAGCCAGAAAAAACCCAGGATCTGGCCAACAAATATGCGAAACACGCTAAAGTATGGGCCACATGATTGCAAATACCAGAACTAACCCAGACATAACTAACGTTACTCTCTAAAATACTATTCGGAACCAGCTTCTATTGACTGTTTCAGTGTGGTACCACATTACTACGTGATCCAAACCAGAAAAAGCCCTGGATCTGGTCCACAAGTATGCGAAAAATGCGAAAGTACGAGCCAGATGAGGGCAAATCCCAGACCTAACCGAGACATAACCGGAGTTATCCTCCAAAATATTAATCGCAACCAGGTCTAATTGACTGTTTTGGTGTGGTACCGCACTACTACGTGATACAAACCAGAATAAGGCCAGGATCTGGCCAACAAGTATGCGAAAAATGCGACAGTACGAGCCAGATGATTGCAAATACCAGCACTAACCCAAACATAACCAGCGTTACCCTCCAAAATATTAATCGCAACCAGGTTTAATTGACTGTTTCGGTGTGGAACCACATTGCGACGAGATCCAAACCACAAAAATCCAAGATCTGGCCAACAAGTATGCGAAAAATGCGAAAGTATGTGCTAGATGATGGCTAATACCAGACCTAACCCAGGAATAACCGGTGTTCTCCACTAAAATATTAATCGCAACAAGGTTTAATTGACTGTTTCAGTGTGGTCCCACATTACTAAATGGTCCAAGCCAGGAAAAGGCCAGGTACTGGCCAACAAGTATGCGAAAAATGCGAAAGTACGAGCCAGATAAGGGAAAATCCTAGACCTTACCGAGACATAACCGGCGTTATCCTCTAAAATATTAATCCGAACCA
This sequence comes from Colletes latitarsis, assembly GCF_051014445.1. Lineage (NCBI taxonomy): Eukaryota > Metazoa > Arthropoda > Insecta > Hymenoptera > Colletidae > Colletes > Colletes latitarsis. The sequence goes on from NC_135137.1 coordinate 9,396,665, forward strand.
GCTTTTATTGACTGTTTCAGTGTGGTACCACATTACTACCTGAACCAAACCAGAGAAAGCCCAGGGTCTGGCCAACAAGTATGCGAAAAATGCGAAAGTACGAGATGAGGGCAAATCCCATACCTAACCGTGACATAACCGGCGCTATCCTCTAAAATATTAATCGCAACCAGGTTTAATTGACTGTTTCGGTGTGGTACCGCATTACTACGTGATACAAACCAGAAAAAGGCCAGGATCTGGCCAACAGGTATGCGAAAAATGCGAAAATGCGAGCCAGATGAGGGCAAATACCAGAACTAACCCAGTCATAACCAGCGTTATCCTCTAAAATACTAATCGGAACCAGGATTAATTGACTGTTTCGGTGTGGTACCGCATTACTACGTGATCCAAACCAGAAAAATGCCAGGATCTGGCCAACAAGTATGCGAAAAATGCGAAAGTCCGAGCCAGATGAGGGCAAATCCCAGACGTAACCGAGACATAACCGGAGTTATCCTCTAAAATATTAATCGCAACCAGGTTTAATTGACTGTTTTGGTGTGGTACCGCACTACTACGTGATCCAAGCCAGAAAAAACCCAGGATCTGGACAACAAATATGCGAAACACGCGAAAGTATGGGCCAGATGATTGCAAATACCAGAACTATCCCAGACATAACCAGCGTTATCCTCTAAAATACTATTCGGAACCAGCTTCTATTGACTGTTTCAGTGTGGTACCACATTACTACATGATCCAAACCAGAAGAAGGCCAGGATCTGGTCAACAAGTATGCGAGAAATGCGAAAGTACGGGCCAGATGAGGGCAAATACCAGAACTAACCCAGACATAACCAGAGTTATCCTCTAAAATACTAATCGAAACCAGCTTCTATTGACTGTTCCTGTGTGGAAACCCATTACTACGTGATCCAAGCTAGAAAAAGCCCGGGGTCCGGCCAACAAGTATGCGAAAAATGCGAAAGTACGAACCAGATGAGGGCAAATACCAGACCTAACCCAGACAAAACCGGCGTTATCCTCTAAAACATTAATCAAACCAGGTTTAATTGACTGTTTCAGTGTGGTCTCACATTACTACTTGGTCCAAGCCAGAAAAAGGCCAGGATCTGGCCAACAAGTATGCGAAAAATGCGAAGGTACGAGCCAGATGAGGGCAAATACCAGACCTAACCCAGACATAACCGGCGTTATCCTCTAAAATATTAATCGCAACCAGGTTTAATTGACTCTTTCGGTGTGGAACCTCATTACTACGGGTTCCAAGCCAGAAAAAACCCAGGATCTGGACAACAAATATGCGAAACACGCGAAAGTATGGGCCAGATGATTGCAAATACCAGAACTAACCCAGACATAACTAGCGTTATCCGCTAAAATACTATTCGGAACCAGCTTCTATTGACTGTTTCAGTGTGGTACCGCATTACTACTTGGTCCTAGCCAGAAAAAGGCCAGGATCTGGCCAACAAGTATGCGAAAAATGCGAAAGTACGAACCAGATGAGGGCAAATACCAGACCTAACCCAGACATAACCGGCGTTATCCTCTAAAACATTAATCAAACCAGGTTTAATTGACTGTTTCAGTGTGGTCCCACATTACTACTTGGTCCAAGCCAGAAAAAGGGCAGGATCAGGCCAACAAGTATGCGAAAAATGCGAAAGTATGGGCCAGATGATTGCAAATACCAGAACTAACCCAGACATAACTAGCGTTATCCTCTAAAATACTATTCGGAACCAGCTTCTATTGACTGTTTCAGTGTGGTACCACATTACTACGTGATTCAAACCAGAAAATGCCCAGGATCTGGCCAACAAGTATGCGAAAAATACGAAATCACGAGCCAGATGAGGGCAAATCCCTGACCCAACCGAGACATAACCGGCGTTAGCCTCTAAAATAATAATCGCAACCAGGTTTAATTGACTGTCTCGGTGTGGTCCCACATTACTACGTGATCCAAGCTAGAGAAAGCCCAGGGTCCGGCCAACAAGTATGCGAAAAATGCGAAAGTACGAACCAGATGAGGGCAAATACCAACCCTAACCCAGACATAACCGGCGTTATCCTCTAAAACATTAATCAAACCAGGTTTAATTGACTGTTTCAGTGTGGTCTCACATTACTACTTGGTCCAAGCCAGAAAAAGGCCAGGATCTGGCCAACAAGTATGCGAAAAATGCGAAGGTACGAGCCAGATGAGGGCAAATACCAGACCTAACCCAGACATAACCGGCGTTATCCTCTAAAATATTAATCGCAACCAGGTTTAATTGACTCTTTCGGTGTGGAACCTCATAACTACGGGTTCCAAGCCAGAGAAAACCCTGGATCTGGCCAACAAATACGCGAAACACGCGAAAGTATGGGCCAGATGATTGCAAATACCAGAACTAACCCAGACATAACTAGCGTTATCCGCTAAATACTATTCGGAACCAGCTTCTATTGACTGTTTCAGTGTGGTACCACATTACTACGTGATCCAAACCAGCGAATGCCCAGGATCTGGCCAACAAGTATGCGAAAAATACGAAATCACGAGCCAGATGAGGGCAAATCCCACACCCAACCGAGACATAACCGGCGTTAGCCTCTAAAATATTAATCGCAACCAGGTTTAATTGACTGTTTCAGTGTTGTCCCACATTACTACTTGGTCCAAGCCAGAAAAAGGCCAGGATCTGGCCAACAAGTATGCGAAAAATGCGAAAGTATGGGCCAGATGATTGTAAATACCAGAACTAACCCAGACATAACTAGCGTTATCCTCTAAAATACTATTCGGAACCAGCTTCTATTGACTGTTTCAGTGTGGTACCACATTACTACGTGATTCAAACCAGAAAATGCCCAGGATCTGGCCAACAAGTATGCGAAAAATACGAAATCACGTGCCAGATGAGGGCAAATCCCAGACCCAACCGAGACATAACCGGCGTTAGCCTCTAAAATATTAATCGCAACCAGGTTTAATTGACTGTCTCGGTATGGAACCGCATTACTACGTGATACAAACCAGAATAAGGCCAGGATCTGGCCAACAAGTATGCGAAAAATGCGACAGTACGAGCCAGATGATTGCAAATACCAGCACTAACCCAAACATAACCAGCGTTACCCTCCAAAATATTAGTCGCAACCAGGTTTAATTGACTGTTTCGGTGTGGAACCACATTGCGACGAGATCCAAACCACAAAAATCCAAGATCTGGCCAACAAGTATGCGAAAAATGCGAAAGTATGTGCTAGATGATGGCTAATACCAGACCTAACCCAGGAATAACCGGTGTTCTCCACTAAAATATTAATCGCAACAAGGTTTAATTGACTGTTTCAGTGTGGTCCCACATTACTAAATGGTCCAAGCCAGGAAAAGGCCAGGTACTGGCCAACAAGTATGCGAAAAATGCGAAAGTACGAGCCAGATAAGGGAAAATCCTAGACCTTACCGAGACATAACCGGCGTTATCCTCTAAAATATTAATCCGAACCAGCTTTTATTGACTGTTTCAGTGTGGTACCACATTACTACCTGAACCAAACCAGAGAAAGCCCAGGGTCTGGCCAACAAGTATGCGAAAAATGCGAAAGTACGAGATGAGGGCAAATCCCATACCTAACCGAGACGTAACCGGCGCTATCCTCTAAAATATTAATCGCAACCAGCTTTAATTGACTGTTTCGGTGTGGTACCGCATTACTACGTGACACAAACCAGAAAAAGGCCAGGATCTGGCCAACAGGTATGCGAAAAATGCGAAAATGCGAGCCAGATGAGGGCAAATACCAGACCTAACCCAGACATAACCGGCGTTCTCCACTAAAATATTAATCGCAACCAGGTTTAATTGACTGTTTCAGTGTGGTACCACATTACTACGTGGTCCAAGCCAGAAAAAACCCAGGATCTGGCCAACAAATATGCGAAACACGCTAAAGTATGGGCCAGATGATTGCAAATACCAGAACTAACCCAGACATAACTAACGTTACTCTCTAAAATACTATTCGGAACCAGCTTCTATTGACTGTTTCAGTGTGGTACCACATTACTACGTGATCCAAACCAGAAAAAGCCCTGGATCTGGTCCACAAGTATGCGAAAAATGCGAAAGTACGAACCAGATGAGGGCAAATCCCAGACCTAACCGAGACATAACCGGAGTTATCCTCCAAAATATTAATCGCAACCAGGTCTAATTGACTGTTTTGGTGTGGTACCGCACTACTACGTGATACAAACCAGAATAAGGCCAGGATCTGGCCAACAAGTATGCGAAAAATGCGACAGTACGAGCCAGATGATTGCAAATACCAGCACTAACCCAAACATAACCAGCGTTACCCTCCAAAATATTAATCGCAACCAGGTTTAATTGACTGTTTCGGTGTGGAACCACATTGCGACGAGATCCAAACCACAAAAATCCAAGATCTGCCCAACAAGTATGCGAAAAATGCGAAAGTACGAGCCAGATAAGGGAAAATCCTAGACCTTACCGAGACATAACCGGCGTTATCCTCTAAAATATTAATCCGAACCAGCTTTTATTGACTGTTTCAGTGTGGTACCACATTACTACCTGAACCAAACCAGAGAAAGCCCAGGGTCTGGCCAACAAGTATGCGAAAAATGCGAAAGTACGAGATGAGGGCAAATCCCATACCTAACCGAGACATAACCGGCGCTATCCTCTAAAATATTAATCGCAACCAGGTTTAATTGACTGTTTCGGTGTGGTACCGCATTACTACGTGATACAAACCAGAAAAAGGCCAGGATCTGGCCAACAGGTATGCGAAAAATGCGAAAATGCGAGCCAGATGAGGGCAAATACCAGAACTAACCCAGTCATAACCAGCGTTATCCTCTAAAATACTAATCGGAACCAGGATTAATTGACTGTTTCGGTGTGGTACCGCATTACTACGTGATCCAAACCAGAAAAAGGCCAGGATCTGGCCAACAAGTATGCGAAAAATGCGAAAGTACGAGCCAGATGAGGGCAAATACCAGGCCTAACCCAGACATAACCGGCGTTCTCCACTAAAATATTAATCGCAACCAGGTTTAATTGACTGTATCAGTGTGGTACCACATTACTACGTGGTCCAAGCCAGAAAAAACCCAGGATCTGGCCAACAAATATGCGAAACACGCGAAAGTATGGGCCAGATGATTGCAAATACCAGAACTAACCCAGACATAACTAACGTTACTCTCCAAAATACTATTCGGAACCAGCTGCTATTGACTGTTTCAGTGTGGTACCACATTACTACGTGATCCAAACCAGAAAAAGCCCTGGATCTGGTCAACAAGTATGCGAAAAATGCGAAAGTCCGAGCCAGATGAGGGCAAATCCCAGACGCAACCGAGACATAACCGGAGTTATCCTCTAAAATATTAATCGCAACCAGGTTTAATTGACTGTTTTGGTGTGGTACCGCACTACTACGTGATCCAAGCCATAAAAAGACCAGGATCTGGCCAAGAAGTATGTGAAAAATGCGAAAGTACGAGCCAGATGAAGGCAAATCCCAGACCTAACCGAGACATAACCGGCGTTATCCCCTATAGTATTTATCGCAACCAGGTTTAGTTTACTGTTTCGGTGTGGTCTCACATTACTACTTGGTCCAAGCCAGAAAAAGGCCAGGATCTGGCCAACAAGTATGCGAAAAATGCGAAGGTACGAGCCAGATGAGGGCAAATACCAGACCTAACCCAGACATAACCGGCGTTATCCTCTAAAATATTAATCGCAACCAGGTTTAATTGACTCTTTCGGTGTGGAACCTCATTACTACGGGTTCCAAGCCAGAAAAAACCCAGGATCTGGCCAACAAATATGCGAAACACGCGAAAGTATGGGCCAGATGATTGCAAATACCAGAACTAACCCAGACATAACTAGCGTTATCCGCTAAAGTACTATTCGGAACCAGGGTCTATTGACTGTTTCAGTGTGGTACCACATTACTACGTAATCCAAACCAGAGAATGCCCTGGATCTGGCCAACAACTATGCGAAAAATGCGAAGGTACCAGGCAGATGAGGGCAAATACCAGAACTACCCCAGACATAACCAGCGTTATCCTCTAAAATACTATTCGGAACCAGCTTCTATTGACTGTTTCAGTGTGGTACCGCATTACTACGTGATACAAACCAGAAACGGCCAGGATCTGGGCAATAAGTATGCGAAAAATGCGAAATTATGAGCTAGATGGTGGCACATACCAGACCTAACCCAGGCATAAACGGCGTTACCCTATATAATATTGATCGATCCCAGGTTTAATTGACTATTTCAGTGTACCACCACATTGATTCGTGATCCTAAGCAGTGAAGATCCCAGGATATGGTAAACAAGTATGCGGGAAATACGTAAGTATGAGACAGATGATTGCAAATACCAGGCCTAACACAAACATAAACAGAGCTATCCTCTAAAATATTAATCGGAACCAGGCTTTATTTAGTATTTCGGTGTGGTACCACATTACTACCTGATCCAAACCAGGAACGACTCAGGATCTGGTCAACAAGTATACGAAAAATGCGACAATATGAGCCAAATGGTTGCAAACACCAGAACTAACCCAGCCATAACCGGCGTTATCCTATAAAATATTAATCGCAACCAGGATTAATTGACTGTTTCAGTGTGGTACCACATCACTACGTGGCCCAAGCCAGAAAAAGCCAGGATCTGGCCAACAACTATGCGAAAAATGCGAAGGTACCAGGCAGATGAGGGCAAATACCAGAACTACCCCAGACATAACCAGCGTTATCCTCTAAAATACTATTCGGAACCAGCTTCTATTGACTGTTTCAGTGTGGTACCACATTACTACGTGATCCAAACCAGAAAAAGGCCAGGATCTGGTCAACAAGTATGCGAGAAATGCGAAAGTACGAGCCTGATGAGGACAAATAGCAGAACTAACCCAGACATAACCAGAGTTATCCTCTAAAATACTAATCGAAACCAGCTTCTATTGACTGTTTCTGTGTGGAAACCCATTACTACGTGATCCAAGCTAGAAAAAGCCCAGGGTCCGGCCAACAAGTATGCGAAAAATGCGAAAGTACGAACCTGATGAGGGCAAATACCAGACCTAACCCAGACATAACCGGCGTTATCCTCTAAAACATTAATCAAACCAGGTTTAATTGACTGTTTCAGTGTGGTCTCACATTACTACTTGGTCCAAGCCAGAAAAAGGCCAGGATCTGGCCAACAAGTATGCGAAAAATGCGAAGGTACGAGCCAGATGAGGGCAAATACCAGACCTAACCCAGACATAACCGGCGTTATCCTCTAAAATATTAATCGCAACCAGGTTTAATTGACTCTTTCGGTGTGGAACCTCATTACTACGGGTTCCAAGCCAGAAAAAACCCAGGATCTGGCCAACAAATATGCGAAACACGCGAAAGTATGGGCCAGATGATTGCAAATACCAGAACTAACCCAGACATAACTAGCGTTCTCCGCTAAAGTACTATTCGGAACCAGCTTCTATTGACTGTTTCAGTGTGGTACCACATTACTACGTAATCCAAACCAGAGAATGCCCTGGATCTGGCCAACAAGTATGTGAAAAATACGAAATCATGAGCCAGATGAGGGCAAATCCCAGACCCAACCGAGACATAACCGGCGTTAGCCTCTAAAATATTAATCGCATCCAGGTTTAATTGACTGTCTCGGTGTGGAACCGCATTACTACTTGATACAAGCCAGAATAAGGCCAGGATCTGGCCACCAAGTATGCGAAAAATGCGACAGTACGAGCCTGATGATTGCAAATACAAGCACTAACCCAAACATAACCAGCGTTACCCTCCAAAATATTAATCGCAACCAGGTTTAATTGACTGTTTCGGTGTGGAACCACATTGCGACGAGATCCAAACCACAAAAATCCAAGATCTGGCCAACAAGTATGCGAAAAATGCGAAAGTATGTGCTAGATGATGGCTAATACCAGACCTAACCCAGGAATAACCGGTGTTCTCCACTAAAATATTAATCGGAACCAACTTATATTGACTGTTTCAGTGTAGTACCACATTACTACGTGATCCAAACCAGAAAAAGCCAAGGATCTGGCCAACAAGTATGCGGAAAATGCGAAAGTATTGGCAAGATGATTGCAAACACCAGAACAAATCCAGACATAACTAGCGTTATTTTCTAAAATAATATTCGGAACCAGCTTCTATTGACTGTTTCGGTGTGGTACCGCATTAGTACGTGATACAAACCGGAAAAAGGCCAGGATCTGTCCAACAAGTATGCGAAAAATGCGAAAGCACGAGCCAGATGAGGTCAAATACCAGAACTAACCCAGACATAACCAGCGTTATCCTCTAAAATACTAATCGGAACCAGGTTTAATTGTCTGATTCGGTGTGGTACCGCATTACTACTTGGTCCAAGCCAGAAAAAGGCCAGGATCTGGCCAACAAGTATGCGAAAAATGCGAAAGTATGGGCCAGACGATTGCAAATACCAGTACTAACCCAGACATAACTAGCGTTATCCGCTATAGTACTATTCGGAACCAGCTTCTATTGACTGTTTCAGTGTGGTACCAGATTACTACGTGATCCAAACCAGAGAATGCCCAGGATCTGGCCAACAAGTATGCGAAAAATGCGAAATCACGAGCCAGATGAGGGCAAATCCCAGACCCAACAGAGACATAACCGGCGTTAGCCTCTAAAATATTAATCGCAACCAGGTTTAATTGACTGTCTCGGTGTGGAACCGCATTACTACGTGATACAAACCAGAATAAGGCCAGGATGTGGCCAACAAGTATGCGAAAAATGCGACAGTACGAGCCAGATGATTGCAAATACCAGCACTAACCCAAACATAACCAGCGTTACCCTCCAAAATATTAATCGCAACCAGGTTTAATTGACTGTTTCGGTGTGGAACCACATTGCGACGAGATCCAAACCACAAAAATCCAAGATCTGGCCAACAAGTATGCGAAAAGTGCGAAAGTATGTGCTAGATGATGGCTAATACCAGACCTAACCCAGGAATAACCGGTGTTCTCCACTAAAATATTAATCGGAACCAGCTTTTATTGACTGTTTCAGTGTTGTACCACATTACTACGTGATCCAAACCAGAAAAAGCCAAGGATCTGGCCCACAAGTATGCGAAAAATGCGAAAGTATTGGCAAGATGATTGCAAATACCAGAACAAACCCAGACATAACTAGCGTTATTCTCTAAAATAATATTCGGAACCAGCTTCTATTGACTGTTTCGGTGTGGTACCGCATTAGTACGTGACACAAACCAGAAAAAGGCCAGGATCTGTCCAAGAAGTATGCGAAAAATGCGAAAGTACGAGCCAGATGAGGGCAAATCCCAGACCTAACCGAGACATAACCGGCGTTATCCTCTAAAATATTAATCGCAACCAGGTCTAATTGACTGTTTTGGTGTGGTACCGCACTACTACGTGATCCAAGCCATAAAAAGACCAGGATCTGGCCAAGAAGTATGTGAAAAATGCGAAAGTACGAGATGAGGGCAAATCCCATACCTAACCGAGACATAACCGGCGCTATATTGTAAAATATTAATCGCAACAAGGTTTAATTGACTGTTTCAGTGTGGTCCCACATTACTAAATGGTTCAAGCCAGGAAAAGGCCAGGTACTGGCCAACAGGTATGCGAAATATGCGAAAGTACGAGCCAGATAAGCGAAAATCCTAGACCTAACCGAGACATAACCGGCGTTATCCTCTAAAATATTAATCCGAACCAGCTTTTATTGACTGTTTCAGTGTGGTACCACATTACTACCTGAACCAAACCAGAGAAAGCCCAGGGTCTGGCCAACAAGTATGCGAAAAATGCGAAAGTACGAGATGAGGGCAAATCCCATACCTAACCGTGACATAACCGGCGCTATCCTCTAAAATATTAATCGCAACCAGGTTTAATTGACTGTTTCGGTGTGGTACCGCATTACTACGTGATACAAACCAGAAAAAGGCCAGGATCTGGCCAACAGGTATGCGAAAAATGCGAAAATGCGAGCCAGATGAGGTCAAATACCAGAACTAACCCAGACATAACCAGCGTTATCCTCTAAAATACTAATCGGAACCAGGTTTAATTGACTGATTCGGTGTGGTACCGCATTACTACTTGGTCCTAGCCAGAAAAAGGCCAGGATCTGGCCAACAAGTATGCGAAAAATGCGAAAGTACGAGCCAGATGAGGGCAAATACCAGACCTAACCCAGACATAACCGGCGTTAACCTCTAAAATATTAATCGCAACCAGGTTTAATTGACTCTTTCGGTGTGGTCCCACATTACTACCTGAACCAAACCAGAGAAAGCCCAGGGTATGGCCAAAAAGTATGCGAAAAATGCGAAAGTACGAACCAGATGAGGGCAAATACCAGACCTAACCCAGACATAACCGGCGTTATCCTCTAAAACATTAATCAAACCAGGTTTAAATGACTGTTTCAGTGTGGTCCCACATTACTACTTGGTCCAAGCCAGAAAAAGGCCAGGATCTGGCCAACAAGTATGCGAAAAATGCGAAAGTATGGGCCAGATGATTGCAAATACCATAACTAACCCAGACATAACCGGCGTTATCCTCTAAAATAGTAATCGGAACCAGCTTTCATTGACTGTTTCAGTGTGGTACCACATTACTACCTGAACCAAACCAGAGAAAGCCCAGGGTCTGGCCAACAAGTATGCGAAAAATGCGAAAGTACGAGCCAGATGAGGGCAAATACCAGACCTAACCCAGACATAACCGGCGTTATCCTCTAAAATATTAATCGCAACCAGGTTTAATTGACTCTTTCGGTGTGGAACCTCATTACTACGGGTTCCATGCCAGAAAAAACCCTGGATCTGGCCAACAAATATGCGAAACACGCGAAAGTATGGGCCAGATGATTGTAAATACCAGAACTAACCCAGACATAACTAGCGTTATCCGCTAAAGTACTATTCGTACCCAGCTTCTATTGACTGTTTCAGTGTGGTACCACATTACTACGTGATCCAAACCAGAGAATGCCAAGGATCTGGCCAACAAGTATGCGAAAAATACGAAATCACGAGCCAGATGAGGGCAAATCCCAGACCCAACCGAGACATAACCGGCGTTAGCCTCTAAAATATTAATCGCAACCAGGTTTAATTGGCTGTCTCGGTGTGGAACCGCATTACTACGTGATACAAACCAGAATAAGGCCAGGATCTGGCCAACAGGTATGCGAATTATGCGACAGTACGAGCCAGATGATTGCAAATACCAGCACTAACCCAAACATAACCAGCGTTACCCTCCAAAATATTAATCGCAACCAGGTTTAATTGACTGTTTTGGTGTGGAACCACATTGCGACGAGATCCAAACCACAAAAATCCAAGATCTGGCCAACAAGTATGCGAAAAATGCGAAAGTATGTGCTAGATGATGGCTAATACCAGACCTAACCCAGGAATAACCGGTGTTCTTCACTAAAATATTAATCGGAACCAGCTTTTATTGACTGTTTCAGTGTTGTACCACATTACTACGTGATCCAAACCAGAAAAAGCCAAGGATCTGGCCAACAAGTATGCGAAAAATGCGAAAGTATTGGCAAGATGATTGCAAATACCAGAACAAACCCAGACATAACTAGCGTTATTCTCTAAAATAATATTCGGAACCAGCTTCTATTGACTGTTTCGGTGTGGTACCGCATTAGTACGTGACACAAACCAGAAAAAGGCCAGGATCTGTCCAACAAGTATGCGAAAAATGCGAAAGTACGAGCCAAATGAGGGCAAATACCAGACCTAACCCAGACATAACCGGCGTTATCCTCTAAAATATTAATCCGAACCAGCTTTTATTGACTGTTTCAGTGTGGTACCACATTACTACCTGAACCAAACCAGAGAAAGCCCAGGGTCTGGCCAACAAGTATGCGAAAAATGCGAAAGTACGAGATGAGGGCAAATCCCATACCTAACCGAGACATAAACCGGGGCTATCCTCTAAAATATTAATCGGAACTAGCTTTCATTGACTGTTTCAGTGTGGTACCACATTACTACGTGATCCAAGCCACAAAAAACCCAAGACCTGGACAGCAAGTATGCGAAAAATGCGAAAGTATGTGCTAGATGATGGGAAATAGCAGACCTAACCCAGTCATAACCAGCGTTATCCTCTAAAATACTAATCGGAACCAGATTTAATTGACTGTTTCGGTGTGGTACCGCATTACTACGTGATCCAAACCAGAAAAAGGCCAGGATCTGGCCAACAAGTATGCGAAAAATGCGAAAGTACGAGCCAGATGAGGGCAAATACCAGCCCTACCCAGACATAACCGGCGTTCTCCACTAAAATATTAATCGCAACCAGGTTTATTTGACTGTTTCAGTGTGGTACCACATTACTACGTGGTCCAAGCCAGAAAAAACCCAGGATCTGGCCAACAAATATGCGAAACACGCGAAAGTATGGGCCAGATGATTGCAAATACCAGAACTAACCCAGAAATAACTAACGTTACTCTCTAAAATACTTTTCGGAACCAGCTTCTATTGACTGTTTCAGTGTAGTACCACACTACTACGTGATCCAAACCAGAAAAAGCCCTGGATCTGGCCAACAAGTATGTGAAAAATGCGAAAGTACGAGCCAGATGAGGGCAAATCCCAGACCTAACCGAGACATAACCGGCGCTATCCTCTAAAATATTATTCGCAACCAGGTTTAATTGACTGTTTCGGTGTACCACCACATTGATTCGTGATCCTAAGCAGAGAAGAACCCAGGATATGGTAAACAAGTATGCGAAAAATACGTAAGTATGAGACAGATGATTGCAAATACCAGGCCTAACACAAACATAAACAGAGTTATCCTCTAAAATATTAATCGGAACCAGGCTTTATTTAGTATTTCGGTGTGGTACCACATTACTACCTGATCCAAACCAGAAACGACTCAGGATCTGGTCAACAAGTATACGAAAAATGCGACAATATGAGCCAAATGGTTGCAAACACCAGAACTAACCCAGACATAACCGGCGTTATCCTATAAAATATTGACGGATTCCAGGTTGAATTGACTATTTCAGTGTACCACCACATTGATTCGTGATCCTAAGCAGAAAAGAACACAGGATATGGTAGACAGGTATGCGAAAATTGCGTAAGTACGAGCCATATGAGGGAGAATCCCAGACCTAACCGAGACATAACCAGCGTTATCCTCTAAAATACTATTCGGAACCAGCTTCTATTGGCTGTTCCAGTGTGGTACCACATTACTACGTGGTCCAAGCCAGAAAAACGTCAGGATCTGGCCAGCAAGTATGAGAAAAATGCGAAAGTACGAGACAGATGAGGGCAAATCCCATACCTAACCGAGACATAAACCGGGGCTATCCTCTAAAATATTAATCGGAACTAGCTTTCATTGACTGTTTCAGTGTGGTACCACATTACTACGTGATCCAAGCCACAAAAAACCCAAGACCTGGACAGCAAGTATGCGAAAAATGCGAAAGTATGTGCTAGATGATGGGAAATAGCAGACCTAACCCAGGAATAACCGGTGTTCTCCACTAAAATATTAATCGGAACCAGCTTTTATTGACTGTTTCAGTGTGGTACAACATTACTACGTGATCCAAGCCAGAAAAAACCCAGGATCTGCCCAACAAGTATGCGAAAAATGCGAAAGTACGAGCCAGATGAAGGAAAATACCAGACCTAACCCGGACATAATCGGCGTTATCCTCTAAAATATTAATCGCAACCAGGATTAATTGACTGTTTCAGTGTGGTACCACATTACTACGAGGTCCAAGCCAGAAAAAGCCAGGATCTGGCCAACAACTACGCGAAAAATGCGAAAGTACCAGGCAGAGGAGGGCAAATACCAGACCTAACCCAGACATAGCCGGCGTTATCCTCTAAAATACTAATCGGGACCAGCTTTCATTGACTGTTTCAGTGTGGTACCACATTACTACGTGATCCAAACCAGAAAAAGCCCAGGACATGGCCAACAAGTATGCGAAAAATGCGAAAGTATGTGCTAGATGATGGCTAATACCAGACCTAACCCAGGAATAACCGGTGTTCTCCACTAAAATATTAATCGAAACCAGCTTTTATTGACTGTTTCAGTGTTGTACCACATTACTACGTGATCCAAACCAGAAAAAGCCAAGGATCTGGCTAACAAGTATGCGAGAAATGCGAAAGTATTGGCAAGATGAGGGCAAATACCAGAACTATCCCAGACATAACCAGTGTTATCCTCTAAAATACTAATCAGAACTAGCTTTCATTGACTGTTTCAGTGTGGTGCCACATTACTACGTGAGCCAAACAAGAAAAAGCCCAGGATCTGGCCGTCAATTATGCGAAAAATGCGAAAGTATGTGCCAGATGATTGCAAATACCAGAACTAACCCAAGCATAACCAGCGTTACCCTCCAAAATATTAATCGCAACCAGGTTTAAATGACTGTTTCGGTGTGGAACCACATTACGACGGGATCCAAACCTCAAAAATCCAACATCTGGCCAGCAAGTATGCGAAAAATGCGAAAGTTTGTGCTAGATGATGGCAAATACCAGACCTAACCCAGGCATAACCGGCGTTCTCCACTAAAATATTAATCGGAACCAGCTTTTATTGACTGTTTCAGTGTGGTACAACATTACTACGTGATCCAAGCCAGAAAATGCCCAGGGTCTGGCCAACAAGTATGCGAAAAATGCGAAAGTACGAGCCAGATGAGGGCAAAAACCAGACCTAACCCAGACATAACCGGCGTTATCCTCTAAAATATTAATCGCAACCAGGATTAATTGACTGTTTCAGTGTGGTAGACATTACTACGTGATCCAAACCAGAAAAAGGCCAGGATCTGGCCAACAAGTATGCAAAAAATACGAACGTACGAGCCAGATGAGGGCAAATACCGGACCAAGCCCAGACATAACCTGCATTATCCTCTAAAACATTAATCGGAACCAGCTTTCATTGACTGTTTCAGTGTGGTACCACATTACTACGTGATCCAAACCACAAAAAACCCAAGATCTTTCCTGCAAGTATGCGAAAAATGCGAAAGAATGTGCTAGATGATGGCAAATACCAGACCTAACCCAGACATAACCGGTGTTCTCCACTAAAATATTAATCGGAACCAGCTTTTATTGACTGTTTCAGTGTGGTACAACATTACTACGTGATCCAAGCCAGAAAATGCCCAGGGTCTGGCCAACAAGTATGCGAAAAATGCGAAAGTACGAGCCAGATGAGGGCAAAAACCAGACCTAACCCAGACATAACCGGCGTTATCCTCTAAAATATTAATCGCAACCAGGTTTAATTGACTGTTTCGGTGTGGTACCGCATTACTACGTGATACAAATCAGAAAAAGGCCAGGATCTGGCCAACAAGTATGCGAAAAATGCGAAAGTACGTGCCAGATGAAGGCAAATCCCAGACCTAACCGAGACATAACCGGCGTTATCCCCTAAAGTATTAATCGTAACCAGGTTTAATTTACTGTTTCGGTGTGGTACCGCATTACTACGTGATACAAACCAGAAACGGCCAGGATCTGGGCAATAAGTATGCGAAAAATGCGAAATTATGAGCTAGATGATTGCAAATACCTGGCCTAACACAAACATAAACAGAGTGATCCTCTAAAATATTAATCGGAACCAGGCTTTATTTAGTATTTCGGTGTGGTACCACATTACTACCTGATCCAAACCAGAAACGACTCAGGATCTGGTCAATAAGTATACGAAGGATGCGACAATATGAGCCAAATGGTTGCAAACTCCAGAACTAACCCAGACATAACCGGCGTTATCCTATAAAATATTGACGGATTCCAGGTTGAATTGACTATTTCAGTGTACCACCACATTGATTCGTGATCCTAAGCAGAAAAGAACCCAGGATATGGTAGACAGGTATGCGAAAAATGCGTAAGTACGAGCCAGATGAGGGAGAATCCCAGACCTAACCGAGACATAACCAGCTTTATCCTCTAAAATACTATTCGGAACCAGCTTCTATTGGCTGTTTCAGTGTGGTACCACATTACTACGTGGTCCAAGCCAGAAAAAGGCCAGGATCTGGCCAGCAAGTATGAGAAAAATGCGAAAGTACGAGACAGATGAGGGCAAATCCCATACCTAACCGAGACATAACCGGGGTTATCCTCTAAAATATTAATCGGAACCAGCTTTCATTGACTGCTTCAGTGTGGTACCGCATTACTACGTGATCCAAGCCACAAAAAACCCAAGATCTGGACAGCAAGTATGCGAAAAATGCGAAAGTACCAGGCAGATGATGGCAAATAGCAGACCTAACCCAGGAAAAACCGGTGTTCTCCACTAAAATATTAATCGGAACCAGCTTTTATTGACCGTTTCAGTGTGGTACAACATTACTACGTGATCCAAGCCAGAAAAAACCCAGGATCTGCCCAACAAGTATGCGAAAAATGCGAAAGTACGAGCCAGATGAAGGAAAATACCAGACCTAACCCGGACATAATCGGCGTTATCCTCTAAAACATTAATCGCAACCAGGTTTAATTGACTGTCTCGGTGTGGTATCGCATTACTACGTGATACAAACCAGAAAAAGGTCAGGATCTGGCCAACAAGTATGCGAAAAATGCGAAAGTACGAACCAGATGAGGGCAAATACCAGACCTAACCCAGACATAACCGGCGTTATCCTCTAAAATATTAATCGCAACCAGGATTAATTGACTGTTTCAGTGTGGTACGTCATTATTACGTGGTCCAAGCCAGAAAAAGCCAGGATCTGGCCAACAACTATGCGAAAAATGCGAAAGTACCAGGCAGATGAGGGCAAATACCAGAACAATCCCAGACATAACCAATGTTATCCTCTAAAATACTAATCGGAACCAGCTTTCATTGACTGTTTCAGTGTGGTACCACATTAGTACGTGAGCCAAACAAGAAAAAGCCCAGGATCTGGCCGTCAATTATGCGAAAAATGCGAAGGTATGAGCCAGAGGATTTTTTTTTTTTTTTTTTTTTTTTTTTTTTTTTATCGTGGGGAAAATCTTCGAAAGACTCCCTCCCACCTCCTTGGGGAGAGGTGGGAGGGGTGTGTGGGATTCCCCGCGCCCGTACAACGACAGGCGCGGGACCTACCCACTAAAAACCCCACGGTGACCCTTCGGCACGCTTTGGGAGGATACCGGGAATCGCTCGAAGCATTCTTCCGGTATCCTCCCCGTGCCCGCGCTTTCGCGCCCATCCCCCGGGGGGACAATCGGTCCCCCCAGTAGACTCACTGCCTCATAGCGGCGGGACGGGGCCACTCCATCCCGCCGCTATCCGTCCCGGGGCCGCGTTTAGTGGCGGCTGCGAGCCCCAACTTGCAACCGCCCGCGACCCCGTTTCCACCCCTCGTCGGCCGGGCGTTCATGGCCGCACCAGACCGCCGAGGGTGCCTCCCCTTGCGTCGGACCGGTAGGGGGAGGCACTTCTACCCCCAACCGGTCCGACTCGGCGCCGCCTGGCGGGAGGAGGGTCCCCTCAGGACCCCCCTCCCAGCCTAGGTCATCCGCCACGCCGAGGCGGCCGCCCGCGACGCCTCGCGACCGGGCGACGACCTCGGGCCACCGCACGAGCGCGAGCTTCAGCGCGCCGCTGAAGCTCGCGCTCCCTCCCCGCGGCCTGCTTCTGCAACATTACGTTCTCGCAGAAGGAGGCCACGGCCCTCCACTTCTCCTCGCTGCCGAGCATGGCGCGCACCACGCCCGGCAGCGAGACATCCCGCCCGACGACGCCGACCAGGACACGGCGCTCCCCCTCCCACGCGGGGCATACCTCCAGGGTATGATCCGCCGTGTCCTGCTCAGCGTCGCAGTGGCAGCAACGCGCCGTCGGCTCCTTCCCTATCCGGCACAGGTATCTTCCGAAGCTGCCATGCCCGGAAAACACCTGTGCCATCCGGTAGGTGAGGCTGCCATGGCCTCTGTCCAGCCACTCCTTCAGGAGTGGCCGAACCGCCCCGACAGTCCGGTGCCCCGCGGTTGGCAGAGCCAGCCGCTCCTGCCACGCGAGCAACACGGACTGCCGGGCCTGGCGCTTCAAATCGCCCCAAGCAGGTTCCTGCCCGCCCGGGACCGCCCCCACCCCCGCGCGACGGTCGACGCGGTGCCGGTACATCACCGCGTGCGACCTCGCGAGCAGGTCCATGGGCGGCATCCCCGCTAGAAGCGTCGCCGCCTCATGTGACATGGTCCGATACCCGCGGACGACCCTGAGCGCCATGCGCCTCTGCACCCGACGCAGCATAGTCATGCTGCGCCGGGAGGCAGCCAGGTCGTCCGCCCAGACGGGGGCCCCGTATAGGGCCACCGACTGGACCATTGCCACATAGAGGCGACGAACTCGGCCCGCCGGGCCCCCCAGGTTGGGCAGGATCCGGCCCAGAGCCGCAACCATCCTTTCCAACCGGGGGACCAGGCAGCGGAAATGCTCCTCGAAACGCCAGTGGCTATCGAGGATCAGCCCCAGATACCTGATCAGGGGCTTCACCTCGATGTCAGCCCCACCCACCCGGATCAGAGGGGGTGGCGGATCCTGCCGAGGTGAATGAAACGCAATCACCTCGGTCTTGTGGACCGCCACCGTCATCCCCATCCCCCTGATCCGGTCGACGACGCGTTGCGACCCCTCCTCCGCGCGACGCATGGCCCTCCCCCAGTGCGCCCCGACGGCCAGCACCAGTGTGTCATCCGCATAACACACCGTGCTGACGCCGTCGGGGAGGCCGGCCCGCAACACCGAGTCGTACGCGATGTTCCACAGGAGTGGCCCGAGGACCGACCCCTGCGGAACACCGCAGTACACCTCCCTCCGCATATCACCATCCCGGCCCGGATACTCGATCCACCTGCCGCGGAGATAATCCCCGACGACCGCCCTGAGACAAGGGGGGACCCGATGATATTCGAGTCCCCTCCTTATCTCTTCCCAGGGGAGGGTGTTAAAGGCATTGGCAATATCCAAGGATATTGCCAATGCCACCCCTCCCCGGGAGACGGCCGCCCCCGAGAGGGCCCTCACACGACCTATCGCGTCGATAGTCGATCGGCCCCCCCGGAAACCGAACTGGCAGTCGGCCAGACCGGGATCACCCCGCGACAGGTGCTCGACGAGGCGGGCAGCAAACACCCGCTCGAAGAGCTTGCCCACCTCGTCGAGGAGACAAATGGGCCGGTATGCGGAGGGAGACTCCGCGGGCCGACCCTCCTTCCGGAGGAGGACCATCCTCGCCACCTTCCAACTGGGGGGGAATCGCCCGTCCCTCAGGCAGCGGTCGAACAACCGCCTGAGGTCGGCCCCAAGGACGCCCTGGGTCAAGACCCAAACCCGGCCGGGCACACCATCCGGACCCGGGGCCGTGTTACGAACCCCGAGCCGTCTGATGGCCGCTGCCAGCTCCTCCTGCGTGACCCCCAGCTCGGCCGTCCACTCCACTGGGACAGCCGCCGCCGCCGGAGGACGCGGTCCCCTCTCCCCAATTGGGAAGAGTGTATTGACCACGTCCTCCAGCAGCCGGGGTTCAAGACCCTCGGTGACGGGGGGCGCCCACGGGCGGAGCTTATTCAGCACCACCTTATATGGGCGCCCCCATGGATCGTCATCAAGGGTCTGGAGGAGCTCCTTCCATGCCTGGGTCTTGGCCCGTTTGATGGCGACCTGCAGAGCAACCCGCGCCACGCGGTATGCTCCATACAGGTCATCAGCTGCCCTCGCTCGCGCCACGCCGTCGCCTGTACGTTGACGACGGCGCGCGCGGGTGTACTGGCGTCGGGCGCGGACAGTCGCGACTCGCAACTCCGCGATCGCGTCCGACCACCAGTACACCGCCCGGCGAGGAGAAGCCCGCCCGACCCGAGGCATCGCCGCGTCGCAAATACCCGCGACCAATGCTCCGAGCCGGGCGACCTCCTCCTCTATGCTCGGCAACTCGGCCGCTCCCTGCGGCCAAGTTGCAGCGAGGGCAGCTGCCATCAGGGCGTCCTTGTCCAGGCGCCGAAGCGCCCAGCGGCGTGGTGGGGTGCCACGCAGGCGGCCGTGTCGGGATGCACTCGCGGCGGCAGAGACCTCCATCCGGATGTACCGGTGATCGGAGAGTGTCTCTGCCCCCGCGACCACGTGCCAACCCGACACCATGCGCACGGCGTTGGGGGTCGCGAATCCAACATCCACGATGGACCCCCCATATCGCCGCACGCATGTGTGCTCCGACCCCCGGTTCAATACCCGGAGGTCGAGCCCCGCCGCCCAATCGCCCAGGATCCCGCCGCGAACGGAGGTCCTGGGGGATCCCCAAGCCACCGACTTGGCATTAAAATCCCCCAGGACCAGCACCGGCCGGGCCGCGTAGCGCTGCACGCATGCCGCGACCTCGGCCAAGTACAGCTCGAACGCAGCGTGACCGCTACGGGGCGAAATGTAGCACCCCACCACAGCGACTCCCCCCCAGTCCACGGCGACGAATCCCCGACCGCGCTCCAACAAGGAGAACGGTGGGGACCCGTCGCCCCCTCCCCATACCGTCGCCACCAAGCCGTCCGCGTCGCCCACCCAATGAGGGTGATCAGGGACGCGGTACGGCTCGGCGGCGACCGCCAGGCCAACCCCCCACTCCGCGAGGACTTGGGACAACAAGTCCTGTGCCGCGCGGCAGTGGTTGAGGTTGGCCTGGAGGAGGAGGCGGGGCGGCATTAATTAATGGCCGCGCCAGCCTCCTCCCGGCCGTCCGTCCCCGTAGCACCGTCCACCTCCATGGAGGACGATGCTACCGCCCTCGGCACCGGAGCCGGTGCAGCCCGCCTCTTCCTCTCCTTCCGGGAGGGGGGGGGAGCACTTCTTGCTCCCCACCCTGTGATCGGCTGGCCTCCCCATGTCCGCACACAGCGGGCAGTGGGGGGCCGCCGAGCACTGGCTCGAACGGTGCTCTTTGGCACCGCAGCGGTAACACTGTCCGCTGCGGTCCACCGGCGAGGTGCACCACTGCCTCACGTGCCCCAATTCGAGGCAGCGGTGACACTGGAGCGGGCGCGGCGCGAGGATTTCCACTCGCGCCGAAACCCACCCCACCAACACCCTCCCGGATTCCGCCACCTTACGGGCGGCGGAGAGGGGGCACCGGGCCCACACCGACCCGAGGCCGGAGGGCGACCTGCGGATCTCTCCGATCCGCAGGTCCTCCACAGGACAGTCCCCCGCCCTCGCAAGTGCACGGGACACATCCTGTGCGCTGACCGAGTCGTCCAGCCCACAAACGCGCATCTCCGTGCGCTTCGTGGGCCGGGCGACCCGGACACCTCGCTCGCCCAGCTGCTCCCGGAGCCTCTGGGCGAGACGATCCGCCTTCGCGCCGCCTTCTGCACCGGGGATCTCCAGCAAGAGACCCCCGGTCACGGCCCTCTTCGCCCTCACGGAGGCGATGCCCAGCTCTTCCAGGGAGATATTCTCCCTGGCGAGCCGCATCGCCTCCGCGAGGGTCAGGTCGCCCCCTGCGCAACGGTCAGCGTCACCGCTGCCGTTTTTGGGGGACGACCTGGTCGTGCCTTCCCGACCTTCGCGGCCTTTACCTTGGCCGCCGGCGGCAGAGGCGGAGGCTGCGGTTGCGAGGCCTTCCTCGCCGCCCGCTTCGCCTTCCGCCCCACCACCTCACTCCACGCCACCCCCCCTTGGGAGGGTGCTGTGGAGGACGCGACCACCGCGACCACGGGTACACCACCCCCCTTGGGGGTCGCGACCCGGGGCCCTGGTGCCGCAACGCTGGGCGGAGCCTTCACTCCGCCCTTCTTTGCCTTCCCCGACTGTACCGGAACAGGTCGGGGAGGCACCGCCTTCCTGCTGACCGCTCTTCCGGCGAGGAGCTCCTCCCTGAAGGCGGCCAGCTTGCCATCAATCATGTCCCCAATCCTCCTCAGAAGATCGTCTTCTGAGGAGGACGGGGACTTCTTCACGGGCGGAGTGCGGGTGGAGGGGCCCGCGGTGCCCCGCACCACTGCCGCCGCACTCCGCTTATTTACCTCCGCCGAGGGACGCGGCGGTGGAGGAGGAGGGAGGATGGGAGGGAGGGCCGCGCTGTTCCACAGCGCCTCTGCCCTCCTCCTCCCCTGTCGCTCCTCCTCCAACAGGAGCTGCAGACGGGCGTTCCGCCCTCTGAGCTCCCGCGCCGCCTCCCTCATTTCCTCCGCCGCGGCCTTCAGGGCCTCCGCGCCACCGCTTTTCTGCCCCTTAAAGGCGCAGGCAGCGGCGACTTTCTCCACCCGCCTCAGGGACGAGGAGATCCTCTCCGATATCTCCTCGGTCACCTCGTCCCTGAGGCAACTCAGCCTCACCGACGGGCTCATCGCCCCGCCCACCTCGACTACGGCCTGCCCCGCCCTCTTCCTCTTAGAGCCTATGAGGCTCCTGGTGGAGGAGAAGGACGAGACTGACGCAGTCTCGTCGTCCTCCTCCACCTTCCACGAAGCCGGGCCAGGCGCTGGAGGCGGCGCGAGCGCCGTCACTCCAGTCCCAACACCGCCTTCGTCCTCCCCCTCTGACTTACCCCGTCCCATCCCCGTTTTAATATTGAACTCCATAATATTCCCACGAGCAGGTCGGAAGAAAAGGTCCGCCCGGGCAGAGCCGCCTTACCCGGGTAAGCCTATATACTCCGGGGGTTCGGCAGGTTCCCCGGACGTGGTCGCTTGGGATTGGGCCTTCTCCCCCAACCATAGAGTCGCCATACTCGTGGCCCAGGCGGTTAAGCCAAGACCCCCGTTCCTCCTGCCGTCACGTACCATTCACAAAACCAATAGGGAATTGTGAATGGGTCGTTGTGACGACCAACAGGAGGCTTACGGTGTGTGTATGACTCGGGTACCCCGGGTTCGTTAAGCCCGTACTGCAGCTGAAAGGCTGGCAGCCCCTGAGGGATGAGCCAGAGGATTGCAAATACCAGAACTAACCCAAGCATAACCAGCGTTACCCTCCAAAATATTAATCGCAACCAGGTTTAATTGACTGTTTCGGTGTGGAACCACATTACGACGGGATCCAAACCTCAAAAATCCAACATCTGGCCAGCAAGTATGCGAAAAATGCGAAAATATGTGCTAGATGATGGCAAATACGAGACCTAACCCAGGCATAACCGGCGTTCTCCACTAAAATATTAATCGGAACCAGCTTTTATTGACTGTTTCAGTGTGGTACAACATTACTACGTGATCCAAGCCAGAAAATGCCCAGGGTCTGGCCAACAAGTATGCGAAAAATGCGAAAGTACGAGCCAGATGGGGGCAAAAACTAGACCTAACCCAGACATAACCGTCGTTATCCTCTAAAATATTAATCGCAACCAGGATTAATTGACTGTTTCAGTGTGGTACCACATTACTACGTGATCCAAACCAGAAAAAGGCCAGGATCTGGCCAACAAGTATGCAAAAAATACGAACGTACGAGCCAGATGAGGGCAAATACCGGACCAAACCCAGACACAACCGGCATTATCCTCTAAAACATTAATCGGAACCAGCTTTCATTGACTGTTTCAGTGTGGTACCACATTACTACGTGATCCAAACCACAAAAAACCCAAGATCTTACTAGCAAGTATGCGAAAAATGCGAAAGAATGTGCTAGATGATGGCAAATGCCAGACCTAACCCAGGCATAACCGGTGTTCTCCACTAAAATATTAATCGGAACCAGGTTTAATTGACTCTTTCGGTGTCGAACTTCATTACTACGTGATCGAAACCAGAAGAAGGCCAGGATCTGGCCAACAAGTATGCGAAAAATGCGAAAGTATGGGCCAGATGATTGCAAATACCAGAACTAACCCAGACATAACTAGCGTTATTCCCTAAAATACTATTCGGAACCAGCTTCTATTGACTGTCTCGGTGTGGTACCGCATTAGTACGTGACACAAACCAGAAAAAGGCCAGGTTCTGTCCAACAAGTATGCGAAAAATGCGAAAGTACGTGCCAGATGAGGGCAAATACCAGACCTAACCCAGACATAACCGGCGTTATCCTGTAAAATGTTAATCGCAACAAGGTTTAATTGACTGTTTCAGTGTGGTCCCACATTACTACTTGGTCCAAGCCAGAAAAAGGCCAGGATCTGTCCAACAAGTATGCGAAAAATGCGAAAGTACGAGCCAGATGAAGGCAAATACCAGACCTAACCCAGACATAACCGGCGTTATCCTCTAAAATATTAATCGCAACCAGGTTTAATAGACTGTCTCGGTGTGGTACCACATTACTACGTGATCCAAACCACAAAAAACCCAAGATCTTTCCAGCAAGTATTGGAAAAATGCGAAAGAATGTGCTAGATGATGGCAAATACCAGACCTAACCCAGGCATAACCGGTGTTCTCCACTAAAATATTAATCGGAACCAGGTTTAATTGACTCTTTCGGTGTGGAACTTCATTACTACGTGATCGAAACCAGAAGAAGGCCAGGATCTGGCCAACAAGTATGCGAAAAATGCGAAAGTATGGGCCAGATGATTGCAAATACCAGAACTAACCCAGACATAACTAGCGTTATTCCCTAAAATACTATTCGGAACCAGCTTCTATTGACTGTCTCGGTGTGGTACCGCATTAGTACGTGACACAAACCAGAAAAAGGCCAGGTTCTGTCCAACAAGTATGCGAAAAATGAGAAAGTACGAGCCAGATGAGGGCAAATACCAGACCTAACCCAGACATAACCGGCGTTATCCTGTAAAATGTTAATCGCAACAAGGTTTAATTGACTGTTTCAGTGTGGTCCCACATTACTACTTGGTCCAAGCCAGAAAAAGGCCAGGATCTGTCCAACAAGTATGCGAAAAATGCGAAAGTACGAGCCAGATGAACGCAAATACCAGACCTAACCCAGACATAACCGGCGTTATCCTCTAAAATATTAATCGCAACCAGGTTTAATAGACTGTCTCGGTGTGGTACCGCATTACTACGTGACACAAACCAGAAAAAGGCCAGGATCTGTCCATCAAGTATGCGAAAAATCCGAAAGTACGAGACACATGAGGGCAAATCCCATACCTTACCGAGACATAACCGGGGATATCCTCTAAAATATTAATCGCAACCAGGTTTAATTGACTGTTTCGGTGTGGTACCGCATTACTACGTGATACAAACCAGAAACAGGCCAGGATATGGTTAACAAGTATGCGAAAAATGCGAAAGTACGAGCCAGATGAGGGCAAATACCAGAACTAACCCAGACATAACCAGCGTTATCCTCTAAAATACTATTCGGAACCAGCTTCTATTGACTGTTTCAGTGTGGTACCACATTACTACATGATCCAATCCAGAAAAAACCCAAGATCTGGACAACAAGTATGCAAAAAATGCGAAAGTATGTGTTAGGTGATGGTAAATACCAGACCTAACCCAGGAATAACCGGTGTTCTCCACTAAAATATTAATCGGAACCAGCTTTTATTGACTGTTTCAGTGTGGTACAACATTACTACGTGATCCAAGCCATAAAATGCCCGGGGTCTGGCCAACAAGTATGCGAATAATGCGAAAGTACGAGCCAAATGAGGGCAAATACCAGACCTAACCCAGACATAACCGGCGTTATCCTCTAAAATATTAATCGCAACCAGGATTAATTGACTGTTTCAGTGTGGTATCACAATACTACGTGATCCAAACCAGAAAAAGCCCAGGGTCTGGCCAACATGTATGCGAAAAATGCGAAAGTACGAGCCAGATGAGGGCAAATCCCAGACCTAACCCTGACATAACTGGCGTTATCCTCTAAATTATTAATCGCAACCAGGATTAACTGACTGTTGCGACGTGGTACCGCGTTGCTTCGTGATCCAAACCAGAAAAAGGCCAGGACCTGGCC
Source organism: Colletes latitarsis (assembly GCF_051014445.1). NCBI lineage: Eukaryota > Metazoa > Arthropoda > Insecta > Hymenoptera > Colletidae > Colletes > Colletes latitarsis. Next base: position 9,422,722 of record NC_135137.1, read on the forward strand.
AACTAGTATGCGAAAAATGCGAAAGTACGAGCCAGATGAGGGCAAATACCAGAACTAACCCAGACATAACCAGCCTTATCCTCTAAAATACTACTCGGAACCAGGATTAATTGACTGTTTCAGTGTGGTATCTCATTACTACGTGGTCCAAGCCAGAAAAAGCCAAGGGTCTGGCCAACAAGTATGCGAAAAATTCGAAAGTACGAGCCAGATGAGGGCAAATCCCAGACCTAACACAGGCATAACCGGCGTTATCCTCTAAAATGTTAATCGCAACCAGGTTTCATAGACTGTTTCAGTGTGGTATCACAATACTACGTGATCCAAGCCAGAAAAAACCCAAGATCTGGACAACAAGTATGCGAAAAATGCGAAAGTATGTGCTAGATGGTGGCAAATAGTAGACCTAACCCAGGCATAACCGGCGTTCTCCACTAAAATATTAATCGGCACGAGCTTTTATTGACTGTTTCAGTGTGGTACCACATTACTACGTGATCCCAACCAGAAAAAGCCAAGGGTCTGGCCAACAAGTATGCGAAAAATTCGAAAGTACGAGCCAGATGAGGGCAAATCCCAGACCTAACACAGGCATAACCGGCGTTATCCTCTAAAATGTTAATCGCAACCAGGTTTCATAGGATGTTTCGGTGCGGTACCGCATTACTACGTGACACAAACCAGAAAAAGGCCAGGATCTGTCCATCAAGTATGCGAAAAATCCGAAAGTACGAGACACATGAGGGCAAATCCCATACCTTACCGAGACATAACCGGGGATATCCTCTAAAATATTAATCGCAACCAGGTTTAATTGACTGTTTCGGTGTGGTACCGCATTACTACGTGATACAAACCAGAAACAGGCCAGGATATGGTTAACAAGTATGCGAAAAATGCGAAAGTACGAGCCAGATGAGGGCAAATACCAGAACTAACCCAGACATAACCAGCGTTATCCTCTAAAATACTATTCGGAACCAGCTTCTATTGACTGTTTCAGTGTGGTACCACATTACTACATGATCCAATCCAGAAAAAACCCAAGATCTGGACAACAAGTATGCAAAAAATGCGAAAGTATGTGTTAGGTGATGGTAAATACCAGACCTAACCCAGGAATAACCGGTGTTCTCCACTAAAATATTAATCGGAACCAGCTTTTATTGACTGTTTCAGTGTGGTACAACATTACTACGTGATCCAAGCCATAAAATGCCCGGGGTCTGGCCAACAAGTATGCGAATAATGCGAAAGTACGAGCCAAATGAGGGCAAATACCAGACCTAACCCAGACATAACCGGCGTTATCCTCTAAAATATTAATCGCAACCAGGATTAATTGACTGTTTCAGTGTGGTATCACAATACTACGTGATCCAAACCAGAAAAAGCCCAGGGTCTGGCCAACATGTATGCGAAAAATGCGAAAGTACGAGCCAGATGAGGGCAAATCCCAGACCTAACCCTGACATAACTGGCGTTATCCTCTAAATTATTAATCGCAACCAGGATTAACTGACTGTTGCGACGTGGTACCGCGTTGCTTCGTGATCCAAACCAGAAAAAGGCCAGGACCTGGCCAACTAGTATGCGAAAAATGCGAAAGTACGAGCCAGATGAGGGCAAATACCAGAACTAACCCAGACATAACCAGCCTTATCCTCTAAAATACTACTCGGAACCAGGATTAATTGACTGTTTCAGTGTGGTATCTCATTACTACGTGGTCCAAGCCAGAAAAAGCCAAGGGTCTGGCCAACAAGTATGCGAAAAATTCGAAAGTACGAGCCAGATGAGGGCAAATCCCAGACCTAACACAGGCATAACCGGCGTTATCCTCTAAAATGTTAATCGCAACCAGGTTTCATAGACTGTTTCAGTGTGGTATCACAATACTACGTGATCCAAGCCAGAAAAAACCCAAGATCTGGACAACAAGTATGCGAAAAATGCGAAAGTATGTGCTAGATGGTGGCAAATAGTAGACCTAACCCAGGCATAACCGGCGTTCTCCACTAAAATATTAATCGGCACGAGCTTTTATTGACTGTTTCAGTGTGGTACCACATTACTACGTGATCCCAACCAGAAAAAGCCAAGGGTCTGGCCAACAAGTATGCGAAAAATTCGAAAGTACGAGCCAGATGAGGGCAAATCCCAGACCTAACACAGGCATAACCGGCGTTATCCTCTAAAATGTTAATCGCAACCAGGTTTCATAGGATGTTTCGGTGCGGTACCGTATTACTACGTGACTCAAACCAGAAAAAGGCCAGGATCTGTCCAACAAGTATGAGAGAAATGCGAAAGTACGTGACAGATGAGGGCAAATCCCATACCTAACCGAGACATAACCGGGGTTATCCTCTAAAATATTAATCGGAACCAGCTTTCATTGACTGTTTCAGTTTGGTACCACATTACTACGTGGTCCAAGCCAGAAAAAGGCCAGGATCTGGCCAACAAGTATGCGAAAAATGCGAAAGTACGAGCCAGATGAGGGCAAATACCAGAATTAACCCAGACATAACCAGCCTTATCCTCTAAAATACTAATCGGAACCAGGATTAATTGACTGTTTCAGTGTGGAATCACATTACTACGTGGTCCAAGCCAGAAAAAGGCCAGGATCTGGCCAACAAGTATGCGAAAAATGCGAAAGTACGAGCCAGATGAGGGCAAATACCAGAACTAACCCAGACATAACCGGCGTTATCCTCTAAAATATTAATCGCAACCAGGATTAATTGACTGTTTCCGTGTGATTCCACATTACTACGTGATCCAAGCCACAAAAAACCCAAGATCTGGACAGCAAGTATGCGAAAAATGCGAAAGTACGAGACAGATGATGGCAAATACGAGCCCTAACCCAGGCATAACCGGCGTTCTCCACTAAAATATTAATCGGAACCAGCTTTTATTGACTGTTTCAGTGTGGTACAACATTACTACGTGATCCAAGCCAGAAAATGCCCAGGGTCTGGCCAACAAGTATGCGAAAAATGCGAAAGTACGAGCCAGATGAGGGCAAAAACCAGACCTAACCCAGACATAACCGTCGTTATCCTCTAAAATATTAATCGCAACCAGGATTAATTGACTGTTTCAGTGTGGTACCACATTACTACGTGATCCAAACCAGAAAAAGGCCAGGATCTGGCCAACAAGTATGCAAAAAATACGAACGTACGAGCCAGATGAGGGCAAATACCGGACCAAACCCAGACACAACCGGCATTATCCTCTAAAACATTAATCGGAACCAGCTTTCATTGACTGTTTCAGTGTGGTACCACATTACTACGTGATCCAAACCACAAAAAACCCAAGATCTTACTAGCAAGTATGCGAAAAATGCGAAAGAATGTGTTAGATGATGGCAAATGCCAGACCTAACCCAGGCATAACCGGTGTTCTCCACTAAAATATTAATCGGAACCAGGTTTAATTGACTCTTTCGGTGTCGAACTTCATTACTACGTGATCGAAACCAGAAGAAGGCCAGGATCTGGCCAACAAGTATGCGAAAAATGCGAAAGTATGGGCCAGATGATTGCAAATACCAGAACTAACCCAGACATAACTAGCGTTATTCCCTAAAATACTATTCGGAACCAGCTTCTATTGACTGTCTCGGTGTGGTACCGCATTAGTACGTGACACAAACCAGAAAAAGGCCAGGTTCTGTCCAACAAGTATGCGAAAAATGCGAAAGTACGTGCCAGATGAGGGCAAATACCAGACCTAACCCAGACATAACCGGCGTTATCCTGTAAAATGTTAATCGCAACAAGGTTTAATTGACTGTTTCAGTGTGGTCCCACATTACTACTTGGTCCAAGCCAGAAAAAGGCCAGGATCTGTCCAACAAGTATGCGAAAAATGCGAAAGTACGAGCCAGATGAAGGCAAATACCAGACCTAACCCAGACATAACCGGCGTTATCCTCTAAAATATTAATCGCAACCAGGTTTAATAGACTGTCTCGGTGTGGTACCACATTACTACGTGATCCAAACCACAAAAAACCCAAGATCTTTCCAGCAAGTATTGGAAAAATGCGAAAGAATGTGCTAGATGATGGCAAATACCAGACCTAACCCAGGCATAACCGGTGTTCTCCACTAAAATATTAATCGGAACCAGGTTTAATTGACTCTTTCGGTGTGGAACTTCATTACTACGTGATCGAAACCAGAAGAAGGCCAGGATCTGGCCAACAAGTATGCGAAAAATGCGAAAGTATGGGCCAGATGATTGCAAATACCAGAACTAACCCAGACATAACTAGCGTTATTCCCTAAAATACTATTCGGAACCAGCTTCTATTGACTGTCTCGGTGTGGTACCGCATTAGTACGTGACACAAACCAGAAAAAGGCCAGGTTCTGTCCAACAAGTATGCGAAAAATGAGAAAGTACGAGCCAGATGAGGGCAAATACCAGACCTAACCCAGACATAACCGGCGTTATCCTGTAAAATGTTAATCGCAACAAGGTTTAATTGACTGTTTCAGTGTGGTCCCACATTACTACTTGGTCCAAGCCAGAAAAAGGCCAGGATCTGTCCAACAAGTATGCGAAAAATGCGAAAGTACGAGCCAGATGAACGCAAATACCAGACCTAACCCAGACATAACCGGCGTTATCCTCTAAAATATTAATCGCAACCAGGTTTAATAGACTGTCTCGGTGTGGTACCGCATTACTACGTGACACAAACCAGAAAAAGGCCAGGATCTGTCCATCAAGTATGCGAAAAATCCGAAAGTACGAGACACATGAGGGCAAATCCCATACCTTACCGAGACATAACCGGGGATATCCTCTAAAATATTAATCGCAACCAGGTTTAATTGACTGTTTCGGTGTGGTACCGCATTACTACGTGATACAAACCAGAAACAGGCCAGGATATGGTTAACAAGTATGCGAAAAATGCGAAAGTACGAGCCAGATGAGGGCAAATACCAGAACTAACCCAGACATAACCAGCGTTATCCTCTAAAATACTATTCGGAACCAGCTTCTATTGACTGTTTCAGTGTGGTACCACATTACTACATGATCCAATCCAGAAAAAACCCAAGATCTGGACAACAAGTATGCAAAAAATGCGAAAGTATGTGTTAGGTGATGGTAAATACCAGACCTAACCCAGGAATAACCGGTGTTCTCCACTAAAATATTAATCGGAACCAGCTTTTATTGACTGTTTCAGTGTGGTACAACATTACTACGTGATCCAAGCCATAAAATGCCCGGGGTCTGGCCAACAAGTATGCGAATAATGCGAAAGTACGAGCCAAATGAGGGCAAATACCAGACCTAACCCAGACATAACCGGCGTTATCCTCTAAAATATTAATCGCAACCAGGATTAATTGACTGTTTCAGTGTGGTATCACAATACTACGTGATCCAAACCAGAAAAAGCCCAGGGTCTGGCCAACATGTATGCGAAAAATGCGAAAGTACGAGCCAGATGAGGGCAAATCCCAGACCTAACCCTGACATAACTGGCGTTATCCTCTAAATTATTAATCGCAACCAGGATTAACTGACTGTTGCGACGTGGTACCGCGTTGCTTCGTGATCCAAACCAGAAAAAGGCCAGGACCTGGCCAACTAGTATGCGAAAAATGCGAAAGTACGAGCCAGATGAGGGCAAATACCAGAACTAACCCAGACATAACCAGCCTTATCCTCTAAAATACTACTCGGAACCAGGATTAATTGACTGTTTCAGTGTGGTATCTCATTACTACGTGGTCCAAGCCAGAAAAAGCCAAGGGTCTGGCCAACAAGTATGCGAAAAATTCGAAAGTACGAGCCAGATGAGGGCAAATCCCAGACCTAACACAGGCATAACCGGCGTTATCCTCTAAAATGTTAATCGCAACCAGGTTTCATAGACTGTTTCAGTGTGGTATCACAATACTACGTGATCCAAGCCAGAAAAAACCCAAGATCTGGACAACAAGTATGCGAAAAATGCGAAAGTATGTGCTAGATGGTGGCAAATAGTAGACCTAACCCAGGCATAACCGGCGTTCTCCACTAAAATATTAATCGGCACGAGCTTTTATTGACTGTTTCAGTGTGGTACCACATTACTACGTGATCCCAACCAGAAAAAGCCAAGGGTCTGGCCAACAAGTATGCGAAAAATTCGAAAGTACGAGCCAGATGAGGGCAAATCCCAGACCTAACACAGGCATAACCGGCGTTATCCTCTAAAATGTTAATCGCAACCAGGTTTCATAGGATGTTTCGGTGCGGTACCGTATTACTACGTGACTCAAACCAGAAAAAGGCCAGGATCTGTCCAACAAGTATGAGAGAAATGCGAAAGTACGTGACAGATGAGGGCAAATCCCATACCTAACCGAGACATAACCGGGGTTATCCTCTAAAATATTAATCGGAACCAGCTTTCATTGACTGTTTCAGTTTGGTACCACATTACTACGTGGTCCAAGCCAGAAAAAGGCCAGGATCTGGCCAACAAGTATGCGAAAAATGCGAAAGTACGAGCCAGATGAGGGCAAATACCAGAATTAACCCAGACATAACCAGCCTTATCCTCTAAAATACTAATCGGAACCAGGATTAATTGACTGTTTCAGTGTGGAATCACATTACTACGTGGTCCAAGCCAGAAAAAGGCCAGGATCTGGCCAACAAGTATGCGAAAAATGCGAAAGTACGAGCCAGATGAGGGCAAATACCAGAATTAACCCAGACATAACCAGCCTTATCCTCTAAAATATTAATCGCAACCAGGATTAATTGACTGTTTCCGTGTGATTCCACATTACTACGTGATCCAAGCCACAAAAAACCCAAGATCTGGACAGCAAGTATGCGAAAAATGCGAAAGTACGAGACAGATGATGGCAAATACGAGCCCTAACCCAGGCATAACCGGCGTTCTCCACTAAAATATTAATCGGAACCAGCTTTTATTGACTGTTTCAGTGTGGTACAACATTACTACGTGATCCAAGCCAGAAAATGCCCAGGGTCTGGCCAACAAGTATGCGAAAAATGCGAAAGTACGAGCCAGATGAGGGCAAAAACCAGACCTAACCCAGACATAACCGTCGTTATCCTCTAAAATATTAATCGCAACCAGGATTAATTGACTGTTTCAGTGTGGTACCACATTACTACGTGATCCAAACCAGAAAAAGGCCAGGATCTGGCCAACAAGTATGCAAAAAATACGAACGTACGAGCCAGATGAGGGCAAATACCGGACCAAACCCAGACATAACCGGCATTATCCTCTAAAACATTAATCGGAACCAGCTTTCATTGACTGTTTCAGTGTGGTACCACATTACTACGTGATCCAAACCACAAAAAACCCAAGATCTTTCCAGCAAGTATGCGAAAAATGCGAAAGAATGTGCTAGATGATGGCAAATACCAGACCTAACCCAGGCATAACCGGTGTTCTCCACTAAAATATTAATCGGAACCATGTTTAATTGACTCTTTCGGTGTGGAACTTCATTACTACGTGATCGAAACCAGAAGAAGGCCAGGATCTGGCCAACAAGTATGCGAAAAATGCGAAAGTATGGGCCAGATGATTGCAAATACCAGAACTAACCCAGACATAACTAGCGTTATTTCCTAAAATACTATTCGGAACCAGCTTCTATTGAATGTTTCGGTGTGGTACCGCATTAGTACGTGACACAAACCAGAAAAAGGCCAGGATCTGTCCAACAAGTATGAGAGAAATGCGAAAGTACGAGACAGATGAGGGCAAATCCCATACCTAACCGAGACATAACCGGGGGTATCCTCTAAAATATTAATCGGAACCAGCTTTCATTGACTGTTTCAGTGTGGTACAACATTACTACGTGGTCCAAGCCAGAAAAAGGCCAGGATCTGGCCAACAAGTATGCGAAAAATGCGAAAGTACGAGCCAGATGAGGGCAAATACCAGAACTAACCCAGACATAACCAGCCTTATCCTCTAAAATACTAATCGGAACCAGGATTAATTGACTGTTTCAGTGTGGTATCACATTACTACGTGGTCCAAGCGATAAAAAGGCCAGGATCTGGCCAACAAGTATGCGAAAAATGCGAAAGTACGAGCCAGACGAGGGCAAATACCAGAACTAACCCAGACATAACCAGCCTTATCCTCTAAAATACTAATCGGAACCAGGATTAATTGACTGTTTCAGTGTGGTACCACATTACTACGTGATCCAAGCCACAAAAAACCCTAGATCTGGACAGCAAGTATGCGAAAAATGCGAAAGTACGAGCCAGATGAGGGCAAATACCAGAACTAACCCAGACATAACCAGCCTTATCCTCTAAAATACTATTCGGAACCAGCATTCATTGACTGTTTCAGTGTGGTACCACATTACTACGTGATCCAAGCCACAAAAAACCCAAGATCTGGACAGCAAGTATGCGAAAAATCCGAAAGTACTAGCCAGATGAGGGCAAATACCAGAACTAACCCAGACATAACCAGCCTCATCCTCTAAAATACTAATCGGAACCAGCTTTCATTGACTGTTTCGGTGTGGTACCGCATTACTACGTGGTCCAAGCCAGAAAAAGGCCAGGATCTGGCAAACAAGTATGCGAAAAATGCGCAAGTACGAGCCAGATGAGGGCAAATACCAGAACTAACCCTGACATAACCAGCCTCATCCTCTAAAATGCTAATCGGAACCAGCTTTCATTGACTGTTTCAGTGTGGTACCACATTTCTACGTGATCCAAGCCACAAAAAACCCATGATCTGGAGAGCAAGTATGCGAAAAATGCGAAAGTATGTGCTAGATGATTGCAAATAGCAGACCTAACCCAGGAATAACCGGTGTTCTCCACTAAAATATTAATCGGAACCAGCTTTCATTGACTGTTTCAGTGTGGTACCACATTACTACGTGATCCAGACCAGAAAACGGCCAGGGTCTGGCCAACAAGTATGCGAAAAATGCGGAAGTACGAGCCAGATGAGGGCAAATACCAGACCTAACCCAGACATAACCGGCGTTATCCTCTAAAATATTAATCGCAACCAGGATTAATTGACTGTATCCGTGTGATACCACATTACTACGTGATCCAAGCCACAAAATACCCAAGATCTGGACAGCAAGTATGCGAAAAATGCGAAAGTACGAGACAGATGAGGGCAAATACCAGAACTAACCCAGACATAACCGGCGTTATCCTCTAAAATATTAATCGCAACCAGGATTAATTGACTGTTTCGGTGTGGTACCACATTACTACGTGATCCAAACCAGATAAAGCCCAGGGTCTGGCCAACAAGTATGCGAAAAATGCGAAAGTACGAGCCAGAGGAGGGCAAATCCCAGACCTAACCCAGACATAACTGGCGTTATCCTCTAAAATATTAGTCGGAAGCAGCTTTTATTGACTGTTTCAATGTGGTACCACATTACTACGTGAGCCAAACCAGAAAAAGCCAAGGGTCTGGCCAACAAGTATGCGAAAAATTCGAAAGTACGAGCCAGATGAGGGCAAATCCCAGACCTAACCCAGGCATAACCGGCGTTATCCTCTAAAATGTTAATCGCAACCAGGTTTAATAGACTGTTACGGTGCGGTACCGTATTACTACGTGACACAAGCCAGAAAAAGGCCAGGATCTGTCCAACAAGTATGAGAAAAATGCGAATGTACGAGACAGATGAGGGCAAATCCCATACCTAACCGAGACATAACCGGGGTTATGCTCTAAAATATTAATCGAAACCAGCTTTCATTGACAGCTTCAGTGTGGTACCACATTACTACGTGGTCCAAGCCAGAAAAAGGCCAGGATATGGCCAACAAGTATGCGAAAAATGCGAAAGTACGAGCCAGATGAGGGCAAATACCAGAACTAACCCAGACATAACCAGCCTTATCCTCTAAAATACTTATCGGAACCAGGATTAATTGGCTGTTTCAGTGTGGTATCTCATTACTACGTGGTCCAAGCCAGAAAAAGGCCAGGATCTGGCAAACAAGTAGGCGAAAAATGCGAAAGTACGAGCCAGATGAGGGCAAATACCAGAACTAACCCAGACATAACCAGCCTTATCCTGTAAAATACTAATCCGAACCAGGATTAATTGATTGTTTCTTGTGTGGTACCACATTACTGCGTGATCCAAGCCACAAAAAACCCAAGATCTGGACAGCAAGTATGCGAAGAATGCGAAAGTATGTGCTAGATGATGGCAAATAGCAGACCTAACTCAGGAATAACCGGTGTTCTCCACTAAAATATTAATCGGAACCAGCTTTTATTGACTGTTTCAGTGTGGTACCACATTACTACGTGGTCCAAACCAGAAAAATCCCAGGGTCTGGCCAACAAGTATGTGAAAAATGCGAAAGTACGAGCCAGATGAGGGCAAATACCAGACCTAACACAGACATAACCGGCGTTATCCTCTGAAATATTAATCGTAACCAGGTGTAATTGACTGTTTCAGTGTGGTCCCACATTACTACTTGGTCCAAGCCAGAAAACGACCAGGATCTGGCCAACAAGTATGCGAAAAATGCGAAAGTACGAGACATGTGGAGGGCAAATCCCGGACCTAAGCGAGACATAACCGGCGTTATCCTCTAAAATATTAATCGTAACCAGGTGTAATTGACTGTTTCAGTGTGGTCCCACATTACTACTTTGTCCAAGCCAGAAAACGACAAGGATCTGGCCAACAAGTATGCGAAAAGTGCGATAATACGAGCCAGATGAGGGCTAATACCAGAACTAACCCAGACATAACCAGCCTTATCCTGTAAAGTACTAATCCGAACCAGGATTAATTGACTGTTTCAGTGTGGTACCACATTACTACGTGATCCAAACCAGAAAAAGCCCAGGATCTGGCCAACAAGTATGCGAAAAATCCGAAAGTACGAGCCAGATGAGGGCAAATACCAGAATTAACCCAGATATAACCAGCCTTATCCTCTAAAATACTAATCGGAACTAGCTTTCATTGACTGTTTCAGTGTGGTACCACATTACTACGTGTTCCAAGCCAGAAAAAGGCCAGGATCTGGCCAACAAGTATGCGAAAAATGCGAAAGTACGAGACATGTGGAGGGCAAATCCCGGACCTAAGCGAGACATAACCGGCGCTATCCTCTAAAATATTAATCGTAACCAGGTGTAATTGACTGTTTCAGTGTGGTCCGACATTACTACTTGGTCCAAGCCAGAAAACGACCAGGATCTGGCCAACAAGTATGCGAAAAATGCGAAAGTACGAAACATGTGGAGGGCAAATCCCGGACCTAAGCGAGACATAACCGGCGTTATCCTCTAAAATATTAATCGTAACCAGGTGTAATTGACTGTTTCAGTGTGGTCCCACATTACTACTTGGTCCAAGCCAGAAAACGACCAGGATCTGGCCAACAAGTATGCGAAAAGTGCGATAATACGAGCCAGATGATGGCTAATACCAGACCTAACCCAGACATAACCGGCGTTATCCTCTAAAATATTAATCGGAACCAGCTTTTATTGACTGTTTCAGTGTGGTACAACATTACTACGTGATCCAAGCTAGAGAAGGCCAAGGGTCTGGCCAACAAGTATGCGAAAAATTCGAAAGTACGAGCCAGATGAGGGCAAATACCAGAACTACCCCAGACATAACCAGCCTTATCCTCTAAAAAGCTAATCGGAACTAGCTTTCATTGACTGTTTCAGTGTGGTACCACATTACTACGTGATCCAAGCCACAAAAAACCCAAGATCTGGACAGCAAGTATGCGAAAAATGCGAAAGTATGTGCTAGATGATGGCAAATAGCAGACCTAACCCAGGAATAACCGGTGTTCTCCACTAAAATATTAATCGGAACCAGCTTTTATTGACAGTTTCAGTGTGGTACCACATTACTACGTGATCCAAACCACAAAAATCCCAGGGTCTGGCCAGCAAGTATGCGAAAAATTCGAAAGTACGAGCCTGATGAGGGCACATACCAAACCTAACCCAGACATAACCGGCGTTATCCTCTAAAATATTAATCGCAACCTGGATTAATTGAATGTTTCAGTGTGGTACCACATTACTACGTGATCCAAGCCACAAAAAACCCAAGATCTGGACTGCAAGTATGCGAAAAATGCGAAAGTATGTGCTAGATGATGGCAAATAGCAGATCTAACCCAGGCATAACCTGTGATCTCCACTAAAATATTAATCGGAACCAGCTTTTATTGACTGTTTCAGAGTGGTACGATATTACTACATGATCCAGGGTAGAAAAAGCCCAGGGTCTGGCCAACAAGTATGCAAAAAATGCGAAAGTACGAGACATGTGGAGGGCAAATCCCAGACCTAACCCAGCCATAAGCGGCGTTATCCTCTAAAATATTAATCGCAACCTGGATTAATTGACTGTCTCAGTGTGGTACCACATTACTACGTGATCCAAACCAGAAAAATCCCAGGATCTGGCCAACAAGTATGCGAAAAATGCGATAATACGAGCCAGATGAGGGCTAATACCAGACCTAACCCCGGCATAACCGGCGTTCTCCACTAAAATATTAATCGGCACCAGCTTTTATTGACTGTTTCAGTGTGGTACCACATTACTACGTGATCCAAACCAGAAAAATCCCAGGGTGTGGCCAACAAGTATGCGAAAAATGCGAAAATACGAGCCTGATGAGGGCAAATACCAGACCTAACCCAGGCATAACCGGCGTTATCCTCTAAAATGTTAATCGCATCCAGGTTTAATAGACTGTTACGGTGCGGTACCGTATTACTACGTGACACAAACCAGAAAAAAGCCAGGATCTGTCCAACAAGTATGAGAAAAATGCGAAAGCACGAGTCAGAAGAGGGCAAATACCAGACCTAACCCAGACATAACCAGCGTTATCCTCTAAAATACTATTCGGAACCAGCTTCTATTGACTGTTTCAGTGTGGTACCACATTACTACGTGATCCAAACCACAAAAAACCCAAGATCTTTCCAGCAAGTATGCGAAAAATGCGAAAGAATGTGCTAGATGATGGCAAATACCAGACCTAACCCAGGCATAACCGGTGTTCTCCACTAAAATATTAATCGGAACCAGCTTTTATTGACAGATTCAGTGTGGTACGATATTACTACATGATCCAAGGTAGAAAAAGCCCAGGGTCTGGCCAACAAGTATGCAAAAAATGCGAAAGTACGAGCCAGATGAGGGTAAATACCAGACATAACCCAGACATAACCGGCGTTATCCTCTAAAACATTAACCGGAACAAGGTTTCATTGACTGTTTCAGTGTGGTCCCACATTACTACTTGGTCCTAGCCAGAAAAAGGCCAGGATCTGGCCAACAAGTATGCAAAAAATACGAAAGTACCAGCCAGATGAGGGCAAAAACCAGACCTAACCCAGACATAACCGGCATTATCCTATAAAACATTTATCGGAACCAGCTTTCATTGACTGTATCAGTGTGGTAGCACATTACTACGTGATCCAAGCCACAAAAAACCCAAGATCCGGACAGCAAGTATGCGAAAATGCGAAGGTACGAGCCAGTTGAGGGCAAATACCAGACCTAATCCAGACATAACCGGCGTTATCCTGTAAAATACTAATCGGAACCAGCTTTCATTGACTGTTTCAGTGTGGTACCACATTACTACGTGATCCAAACCAGAAAAAGCCCAGGACCTGGCCAACAAGTATTCGAAAAATACGAAAGTACGAGCGAGATGAGGGAAAATCCCAGACATTACCGAGACATAACCGGCGTTATCCTCTAAAATAGTATTCGGAACCAGCATTTATTGACTGTTTCAGTGTGGTACCACATTACTACCTGAACCAAACCAGGAAAAGCCCAGGGTCTGTCCAACAAGTATGCGAAAAATGCGAAAGTACGAGCCAGATGAGGGTAAATACCAGACATAACCCAGACATAAACGGCGTTATCCTCTAAAATATTAATCGCAACCAGGTTTAATTGACTCTTTCGGTGTGGAACCTCATTACTACGGGATCCAAGCCAGAAAAAACCCAGGATCTGGCCAACAAATATGCGAAACACGCGAAAGTATGGGCCAGATGATTGCAAATACCAGACCTAACCCCGGCATAACCGGCGTTCTCCACTAAAATATTAATCGGCACCAGCTTTTATTGACTGTTTCAGTGTGGTACCACATTACTACGTGATCCAAACCAGAAAAATCCCAGGGTGTGGCCAACAAGTATGCGAAAAATGCGAAAATACGAGCCTGATGAGGGCAAATACCAGACCTAACCCAGGCATAACCGGCGTTATCCTCTAAAATGTTAATCGCATCCAGGTTTAATAGACTGTTACGGTGCGGTACCGTATTACTACGTGACACAAACCAGAAAAAAGCCAGGATCTGTCCAACAAGTATGAGAAAAATGCGAAAGCACGAGTCAGAAGAGGGCAAATACCAGACCTAACCCAGACATAACCAGCGTTATCCTCTAAAATACTATTCGGAACCAGCTTCTATTGACTGTTTCAGTGTGGTACCACATTACTACGTGATCCAAACCACAAAAAACCCAAGATCTTTCCAGCAAGTATGCGAAAAATGCGAAAGAATGTGCTAGATGATGGCAAATACCAGACCTAACCCAGGCATAACCGGTGTTCTCCACTAAAATATTAATCGGAACCAGCTTTTATTGACTGTTTCAGTGTGGTACGATATTACTACATGATCCAAGGTAGAAAAAGCCCAGGGTCTGGCCAACAAGTATGCAAAAAATGCGAAAGTACCAGCCAGATGAGGGCAAATCCCAGAACTTTCCCAGACATAACCGGCGTTATCCTCTAAAATAGTATTCGGAACCAGCTTTTATTGACTGTTTCAGTGTGGTACCACATTACTACGTGATCCAAACCAGAAAAAGCCCAGGACCTGGCCAACAAGTATTCGAAAAATACGAAAGTACGAGCGAGATGAGGGAAAATCCTAGACATTACCGAGACATAACCGGCGTTATCCTCTAAAATAGTATTCGGAACCAGCATTTATTGACTGTTTCAGTGTGGTACCACATTACTACCTGAACCAAACCAGGAAAAGCCCAGGGTCTGTCCAACAAGTATGCGAAAAATGCGAAAGTACGAGCCAGATGAGGGTAAATACCAGACATAACCCAGACATAACCGGCGTTATCCTCTAAAACATTAACCGGAACAAGGTTTCATTGACTGTTTCAGTGTGGTCCCACATTACTACTTGGTCCTAGCCAGAAAAAGGCCAGGATCTGGCCTACAAGTATGCGAAAAATGCGAAGGTACGAGCCAGATGAGGGCAAATACCAGACCTAACCCAGACATAAACGGCGTTATCCTCTAAAATATTAATCGCAACCAGGTTTAATTGACTCTTTCGGTGTGGAACCTCATTACTACGGGATCCAAGCCAGAAAAAACCCTGGATCTGGCCAAAAATATGCGAAACACGCGAAAGTATGGGCCAGATGATTGCAAATACCAGACCTAACCCAGACATAACTAGCGTTATCCTCTAAAATACTATTCGGAACCAGCTTCTATTGACTGTTTCAGTGTGGTACCACGTTACTACGTGGTTCAAACCAGAAAATGCCCAGGATCTGGCCAACAAGTATGCGAAAAATACGAAATCACGAGCCAGATGAGGGCAAATCCCAGACCCAACCGAGACATAACCGGCGTTAGCCTCTAAAATATTAATCGCAACCAGGTTTAATTGACTGTCTCGGTGTGGCACCGCATTACTACGTGATACAAACCAGAAAAACGGCAGGATCTGGCCAACAAGTATGCGAAAAATGCGAAAGTACGAGACGGATGAGGGCAAATCCCAGGCCCAACCGAGACATAACCGGCGTTATCCTCTAAAACATTCACCGGAACCAGGTTTAATTAACCGTTTCAGTGTGCTACCACATTACTACGTGATCCAAACCAGAAAAAGGCCAGGATCTGGCCAACAAGTATGCGAAAAATGCGAAAGTACGGGCCAGATGAGGGCAAATCCCAGACCTAACCCAGACATAACCGGCGTTATCCTCTAAAATATTAATCGTAACCAGTATTAGTTGACTGTTTCAGTGTGGTACCACATTACTACGTGATCCAAACCAGAAAAAGGCCAGGATCTGGCCAACAAGTATGCGAAAAATGCGAAAGTATGAGCCAGATGAGGGCAAATCGCAGCCCTAACCGAGACATAACCGGCGTTATCCTCTAAAATATTAATCGCATCCAGGTTTAATTGACTGTTTCGGTGTGGCACCTCATTACCACGGAATCCAAACCAGAAAAAACCCAGGATCTGGCCAACAAGTATGCGAAAAATGCGAAGGCACGAGCCAGATGAGGGCAAATCCCAGACCTAACCGACACATAACCTGCGTTATCCTCTAAAATATTAATCGCAACCAGGTTTAATTGACTGTTTCGGTGTGGAACCTCATTACTACGGGATCCAAACCAGAAAAAACCCAGGATGTGGTCAACAAATATGGGGGAAAAACGCGAAAGGATGAGCCCGATGATTGCAAAAACCAGAACTAACCCAGACATAGCCAGCGTTATCCCCTAAAATACTATTCGGAACCAGCTTCTATTGACTGTTTCAGTGTGGTCCCACATTACTGCGTGATACAAACCAGAAAAAGGCCAGGATCTGACCAACGAGTATGCGAAAAATGCGAAGGTACGAGCCAGATGAGGGCAAATCCCAGACCTAACCGAGATATAACCGGCGTTATCCTCTAAAATATTAATCGAAACCAGGTTTAATTGGCTGTTTCGGTGTGGAAAGTCATTATTACGGGATCCAAACCAGAAAAAAACCCAGCATCTGGACAACAAGTATGCGAAAAATCCGAAAGTACGAGCAATATGAGGGCAAATACCAGAACTAACCCAGACATAACCAGCCTTATCCTCTAAAATACTAATCGGAACCAGCTTTCATTGACTGTTTCAGTGTGGTACCACATTGTGAACCAGCCACAAAAAACCTAAGATCTGGACAGCAAGTATGCGAAAAATGCGAAAGAACGAGCCAGATGAGGGCAAATACCAGACCTAACCCAGACATAACCGGCGTTATCCTCTAAAATATTAATCGCAACCAGGATTAGTTGACTGTTTCAGTGTGGTACCACATTACTACGTGATCCAAACCAGAAAAAGCCCAGGGTCTGGCCAACAAGTATGCGAAAAATGCGAAAGTACGAGCCAGATGAGGGAAAATCCCAGACCTAACCCAGACATAACCAGCCTTATCCTCTAAAATACAAATCGGAACCAGGATTAATTGACTGCTTCAGTGTGGTACTACGTTACTACGTGATCCAAGCCACAAAAAACCCAGGATCTGGCCAACAAGTATGCAAAAAATACGAAAGTACCAGCCAGATGAGGGCAAAAACCAGACCTAACCCAGACATAACCGGCATTATCCTATAAAACATTTATCGGAACCAGCTTTCATTGACTGTATCAGTGTGGTAGCACATTACTACGTGATCCAAGCCACAAAAAACCCAAGATCCGGACAGCAAGTATGCGAAAAATGCGAAGGTACGAGCCAGTTGAGGGCAAATACCAGACCTAATCCAGACATAACCGGCGTTATCCTGTAAAATACTAATCGGAACCAGCTTTCATTGACTGTTTCAGTGTGATACCACATTACTACGTGATCCAAACCAGAAAAAGCCCAGGACCTGGCCAACAAGTATTCGAAAAATACGAAAGTACGAGCGAGATGAGGGAAAATCCCAGACATTACCGAGACATAACCGGCGTTATCCTCTAAAATAGTATTCGGAACCAGCATTTATTGACTGTTTCAGTGTGGTACCACATTACTACCTGAACCAAACCAGGAAAAGCCCAGGGTCTGTCCAACAAGTATGCGAAAAATGCGAAGGTACGAGCCAGATGAGGGCAAATACCAGACCTAACCCAGACATAAACGGCGTTATCCTCTAAAATATTAATCGCAACCCGGTTTAATTGACTCTTTCGGTGTGGAACCT
Organism: Colletes latitarsis; assembly: GCF_051014445.1. NCBI lineage: Eukaryota > Metazoa > Arthropoda > Insecta > Hymenoptera > Colletidae > Colletes > Colletes latitarsis. Next base: position 9,440,807 of record NC_135137.1, read on the forward strand.
CATTACTACGGGATCCAAGCCAGAAAAAACCCAGGATCTGGCCAACAAATATGCGAAACACGCGAAAGTATGGGCCAGATGATTGCAAATACCAGACCTAACCCAGACATAACTAGCGTTATCCTCTAAAATACTATTCGGAACCAGCTTCTATTGACTGTTTCAGTGTGGTACCACATTACTACGTGATTCAAACCAGAAAATGCCCAGGATCTGGCCAACAAGTATGCGAAAAATACGAAATCACGAGCCAGATGAGGGCAAATCCCAGACCCAACCGAGACATAACCGCCGTTAGCCTCTAAAATATTAACCGCAACCAGGTTTAATTGACTGTCACGGTGTGGCACCGCATTACTACGTGATACAAACCAGAAAAACGGCAGGATCTGGCCAACAAGTATGCGAAAAATGCGAAAGTACGAGACGGATGAGGGCTAATCCCAGCCCTAACCGAGACATAACCGGCGTTATCCTCTAAAATATTAATCGCAACCAGGTTTAATTGACTGTTTCGGTGTGGCACCTCATTACCACGGAATCCAAACCAGAAAAAACCCAGGATCTGGCCAACAAGTATGCGAAAAATGCGAAGGCACGAGCCAGATGAGGGCAAATCCCAGACCTAACCGACACATAACCTGCGTTATCCTCTAAAATATTAATCGCAACCAGGTTTAATTGACTGTTTCGGTGTGGAACCTCATTACTACGGGATCCAAACCAAAAAAACCCAGGATCTGGTCAACAAATATGGGGGAAAAACGCGAAAGGATGAGCCAGATGATTGCAAAAACCAGAACTAACCTAGACATAGCCAGCGTTATCCCCTAAAATACTATTCGGAACCAGCTTCTATTGACTGTTTCAGTGTGGTACCACATTACTGCGTGATACAAACCAGAAAAAGGCCAGGATCTGGCCAACAAGTATGCGAAAAATGCGAAGGTACGAGCCAGATGAGGGCAAATCCCAGACCTAACCGAGATATAACCGGCGTTATCCTCCAAAATATTAACCGAAACCAGGTTTAATTGGCAGTTTCGGTGTGGAAAGTCATTATTACGGGATCCAAACCAGAAAAAAACCCAGCATCTGGACAACAAGTATGCGAAAAAAGCGAAAGTATGAGCAAGATGATTGCAAATACCAGAACTAACCGAGAAATAACCGGAGTTATCCCCTAAAATATTAATCGAAACCAGGTTTAATTGACTGTTTCAGTGTGGTGCCACATTACTACGTGATCCAAACCAGAAGAAGCCCAGGATCTGGCCAACAAGTATTCGAAAAATGCGAAAGTACGAGCCAGATGAGGGCAAATCCCAGACTTAACCGAGACATAACCGGCGTTATCCTCTAAAATATTAATCGCAACCAGGTTTAATTGACAGTTTCGGTGTGCTACCGCATTGCTACGTGACACAAACCAGAAAGAGCCCAGGATCTTGCCAACAAGTATGCGAGAAACGCGTAAGTATGAGCCAGATGATTGCAAATACCAGAACTAACCCAGACATAACCAGCGTTATCCTCTAAAACATTAATCGGCACCAGCTTTTATTGACTGTTTCAGTGTGGTACCACATTACTACGTGATCCAAACCAGAAAAATCCCAGGGTGTGGCCAACAAGTATGCGAGAAACGCGTAAGTATGAGCCAGATGATTGCAAATACCAGAACTAACCCAGACATAACCAGCGTTATCCTCTAAAACATTAATCGGCACCAGCTTCTATTGACTGTTTCAGTGTGGTACCACATTACTACGTGATCCAAACCACAAAAAACCCAAGATCTTTCCAGCAAGTATGCGAAAAATGCGAAAGAATGTGCTAGATGATGGCAAATACCAGACCTAACCCAGGCATAACCGGTGTTCTCCACTAAAATATTAATCGGAACCAGCTTTTATTGACTGTTTCAGTGTGGTACGATATTACTACATGATCCAAGGTAGAAAAAGCCCAGGGTCTAGCCAACAAGTATGCAAAAAATGCGAAAGTACCAGCCAGATGAGGGCAAATCCCAGAACTTTCCGAGACATAACCGGCGTTATCCTCTAAAATAGTATTCGGAACCAGCTTTTATTGACTGTTTCAGTGTGGTACCACATTACTACGTGATCCAAACCAGAAAAAGCCCAGGACCTGGCCAACAAGTATTCGAAAAATACGAAAGTACGAGCGAGATGAGAGAAAATCCCAGACATTACCGAGACATAACCGGCGTTATCCTCTAAAATAGTATTCGGAACCAGCATTTATTGACTGTTTCAGTGTGGTACCACATTACTACCTGAACCAAACCAGGAAAAGCCCAGGGTCTGTCCAACAACTATGCGAAAAATGCGAAAGTACGAGCCAGATGAGGGTAAATACCAGACATAACCCAGACATAACCGGCGTTATCCTCTAAAACATTAACCGGAACAAGGTTTCATTGACTGTTTCAGTGTGGTCCCACATTACTACTTGGTCCTAGCCAGAAAAAGGCCAGGATCTGGCCTACAAGTATGCGAAAAATGCGAAGGCACGAGCCAGATGAGGGCAAATACCAGACCTAACCCAGACATAAACGGCGTTATCCTCTAAAATATTATTCGCAACCAGGTTTAATTGAATCTTTCGGTGTGGAACCTCATTACTACGGGATCCAAGCCAGAAAAAACCCTGGATCTGGCCAAAAATATGCGAAACACGCGAAAGTATGGGCCAGATGATTGCAAATACCAGACCTAACCCAGACATAACTAGCGTTATCCTCTAAAATACTATTCGGAACCAGCTTCTATTGACTGTTTCAGTGTGGTACCACATTACTACGTGGTTCAAACCAGAAAATGCCCAGGATCTGGCCAACAAGTATGCGAAAAATACGAAATCACGAGCCAGATGAGGGCAAATCCCAGACCCAACCGAGACATAACCGGCGTTATCCTCTAAAATATTAATCGAAACCAGGTTTAATTGACAGTTTCGGTGTGCTACCGCATTGCTACGTGACACAAACCAGAAAGAGCCCAGGATCTCGCCAACAAGTATGCGAGAAACGCGTAAGTATGAGCCAGATGATTGCAAATACCAGAACTAACCCAGACATAACCAGCGTTATCCTCTAAAACACTAATCGAAATCAGCTTTTATTGACTGTTTCAGTGTGGTACCACATTACTACGTGATCCTAACAATAGAAAAACCCAGGATCTGGCCACTCAAGTATGCGAAAAATGCGAAAGTACGGGCCAGATGAGGCCAAATCCCAGACCTAACCGAGACATAACCAGTGTTATCCTCTAAAATATTAGTCGGAACCAGGATTAGTTGACTGTTTCAGTGTGGTACCACATTACTACGTGATCCTAACAATAGAAAAACCCAGGATCTGGCCACTCAAGTATGCGAAAAATGCGAAAGTACGGGCCAGATGAGGCCAAATCCCAGACCTAACCGAGACATAACCAGTGTTATCCTCTAAAATATTAGTCGGAACCAGGATTAGTTGACTGTTTCAGTGTGGTACCACATTACTACCTGAACCAAACCAGGAAAAGCCCAGGGTCTGTCCAACAAGTATGCGAAAAATGCGAAAGTACGAGCCAGATGAGAGTAAATACCAGACATAACCCAGACATAACCGGCGTTATCCTCTAAAACATTAACCGGAACAAGGTTTCATTGACTGTTTCAGTGTGGTCCCACATTACTACTTGGTCCTAGCCAGAAAAAGGCCAGGATCTGGCCTACAAGTATGCGAAAAATGCGAAGGTACGAGCCAGATGAGGGCAAATACCAGACCTAACCCAGACATAAACGGCGTTATCCTCTAAAATATTAATCGCAACCAGGTTTAATTGACTCTTTCGGTGTAGAACCTCATTACTACGGGATCCAAGCCAGAAAAAACCCAGGATCTGGCCAACAAATATGCGAAACACGCGAAAGTATGGGCCAGATGATTGCAAATACCAGACCTAACCCAGACATAACTAGCGTTATCCTATAAAATACTATTCGGAATCAGCTTCTATTGACTGTTTCAGTGTCGTACCACATTACTACGTGATTCAAACCAGAAAATGCCCAGGATCTGGCCAACAAGTATGCGAAAAATACGAAATCACGAGCCAGATGAGGGCAAATCCCAGACCCAACCGAGACATAACCGGCGTTATCCTCTAAAATATTATTCGCAACCAGGTTTAATTGACTGTTTCAGTGTGGTGCCACATTACTACTTGGTCCAAGCCAGAAAAAGGCCAGGACCTGGCCAACAAGTATGCGAAAAATGCGAAGGTACGAGCCAGATGAGTGCAAATCCCAGACCTAACCGACAAATAACCAGCGTTATCCTCTAAAATATTAATCGCAACCAGGTTTAATTGACTGTTTCAGTGTAGTACCGCATTACTACGTGATATAAACCAGAAAAAGGCCAGGATCTTGGTAATGAGTATGCGAAAATTGCGGACATACGAGACAGATGAGGGCAAATCCCAGACCTAACCGAGAAATAACCGGAGTTATCCTCTAAAATATAAATCGAAACCAGGTTTAATTGACTGTTTCAGGGTGGTCCCACATTACTGCGTGATCCAAACCAGAAGAAGCCCAGGATCTGGCCAACAAGTATGCGAAAAATGCGAAAGTACGAGCCAGATGAGGGCAAATCCCAGAACTAACCGAGACATAACCAGCGTTATCCTCTAAAGTACTATTCGGAACCAGCTTCTATTGACTGTTTCAGTGTGGTACCACATTACTACGTGATCCTAACAATAGAAAAGCACAGTGTCTGGCCATTCAAGTATGCGAAAAATGCGAAAGTACGGGCCAGATAAGGGCAAATCCCAGACCTAACCGAGATATAACCGGCAGTATCCTCTAAAATATTAATCGAAACCAGCTTTTATTGACTGTTTCAGTGTGGTACCACATTACTACGTGATCCAAACCAGCAAAAAGCCTAGGATCTGGCCAACAAGTATGCAAAAATGCGAAAGTACGGGCCAGATGAGGGCAAATCCCAGACCTAACCGACAAATAACCAGCGTTATCCTCTGAAATATTAATCGCAACCAGGTTTAATTGACTGTTTCAGTGTAGTACCGCATTACTACGTGATATAATCCAGAAAAAGGTCAGGATCTTGCCAATAAGTATGCGAAAATTGCGGACATACGAGACAGATGAGGGCAAATCCCAGACCTAACCGAGAAATAATCGGAGTTATCCTCTAAAATATAAATCGAAACCAGGTTTAATTGACTGTTTCAGTGTGGTACCACATTACTACGTGATACGAACCAGAAAAAGCCCAGGATCTGGCCAACAAGTATGCGAAATAGTGCGAAAGTACGAGCCAGATGAGGGCAAATCCCAGACCTGACCGAGACATAACCGGCGTTATCCTCTAAAGTACTATTCGCAACCAGGTTTAATTTACTGTTTCAGAGTGGTCCCACATTACTACGTGATCCAAACCAGAAGAAGCCCAGGATCTGGCCAACAAGTATGCGAAAAATGCGAAAGTACGAGCCAGATGAGGGCAAATCCCAGAACTAACCGAGACATAACCAGCGTTATCCTCTAAAATGCTATTCGGAACCAGCTTCTATTGACTGTTTCAGTGTGGTACCACGTTACTACGTGATACAAACCAGAAAAAGGCCAGAATCTGGCCAACAAGTAAGCGAAAAATGCGAAAGTACGAGCAAAATGAGGGCAAATACCAGACCTATCCCAGACATAGCCGGCGTTATCCTCTAAAATATTAATCGGAACCAGGTTGATTTGACTGTTGCAGTGTGGTTCCACATTACTACGTGGTCCAAGCCTGAAAAAGGCCAGGATCAGGCCAACAAGTAATGCGAAAAATGCGAAATTACGATCCAGATGAGTGAAAATCGCAGACCTAACCGAGACATACCGGCGTTATCCTCCAAAATATTAATCGCAACCAGGTTTAATTGACTGTTTCGGTGTGGAACCCCATTACTACGGGATCCAAACCAGAAAAAACACAGGATCTGGCCAACAAATATGCGAAAAACGCGAAAGTATGAGCCAGATGAGGGCAAATACCAGACCTAACCGAGACATAGCCTGCGTTATCATCTAAAATACTAATCGGAACCAGCTTCTATTGATTGTTTCAGTGTGGTACCACATTACTACGTGATCCAAACCAGCAAAAAGCCCAGGATCTGCTCAACAAGTATGAGAAAAATACGAAAGTACGAGCCAAATGGGGGCAATTCCCAGAGCTAACCGAGACATAACCTGCGTTATCCTCTAAAATACTAATCGGAACCAGCCTTCATTGACTGTTTCAGTGTGGTACCACATTACTGCGTGATCCAAACCAGAAAAAGCCCAGGATCTGGCCAACAGGTATGCGAAAAATGCGGAAGTACGAGCCAGATGAGGGCAAATACCAGACCTAACTCAGACCTAACCGGCGTTATCCTCTAAAATATTGATAGAATCCAGGTTGAATTGACTATCTCAGTGCGGCACCACATTAGTACGTGATCCTAACCAGAAAAAAGCCCAGTAGCTGCCCAATAAGTATGAGAAAACTACGAAAGTACGAGCCAAATGAGGGCAAATACTAGACCTAACCCAGACATAACCGGCGTTATCCTCTAAAATATTAATCGCAACCAGGTTTAATTGACTGTTTCGGTGTGGTACCACATTACTACATGGTTCGAGCCAGAAAAGAACCCAGGATGTGGCAAACAAGTATGCCAAAAGTGCGAAAGTATGTGGCAGATGATAGCAAATACCAGACGTAACCCAGACATAACCAGCGTTATCCTCCAAAATATTAATCGCAACCAGATTTAATTGACTGTTTCAGTATGGTACCGCACTACTACGTGATCGAAACCAGAAAAAGGCCAGGATCTTGCCAATAAGTGTGCGAAAATTGCGGAAGTACGAGACAGATGAGGGCAAATCCCAGACCTAACCGAGAAATAACCGGAGTTATCCTCTAAAATATTAATCGAAACCAGGTTTAATTGACTGTTTCAGTGTGGTCCCACATTACTACGTGATCCAGACCAGAGGAAGCCCAGGATCTGGCCAACAAGTATGCGAAATTGTGCGAAAGTACGAGCCAGATGAGGGCAAATCCCAGACCTAACCGAGACATAACCGGCGTTATCCTCTAAAATATTAATCGCAACCAGGTTTAATTGACTGTTTCGGAGTGGTCCCACATTACTACGTGATCCAAACCAGATGAAGCCCAGGATCTTGCCAACAAGTATGCGAGAAACGCGAAAGTATGAGCCAGATGATTGCAAATACCAGAACTAACCCAGACATAACCAGCGTTATCGTCTAAAATACTAATCGGAACCAGCTTTTATTGACTGTCTCAGTGTGGTACGACATTACTACGTGATCCTAACAATAAAAAAACCCAGTCTCTGGCCATTAAAGTATGCGAAAAATGCGAAAGTACGGGCCAGATGAGGGCAAATCCCAGACCTAACCGAGACATAGCCTGCGTTATCCTCTAAAATTTTAATCGCAACCAGGTTTAATTGACTGTTTCAGTGTAGTACCGCATTACTACGTGATATAAACCAGAAAAAGGCCACGATCTTGCCAATAAGTATGCGAAAATTGCGGACATACGAGACAGATGAGGGCAAATCCCAGACCTAACCGAGAAATAACCGGAGTTATCCTCTAAAATATTTATCGCAACCAGGTTTAATTGACTGTTTGGGTGTGGAACCTCATTACTTCGGGATCCAAACCAGAAAAAACCCAGGATCTGGCCAACAAATATGCGAAAAACGCGAAAGTATGAGCCAGATAACGGCAAATCCCAGACCTAACCGAGACATAACCGGCGTTATCCTCTAAAATATTTATCGCAACCAGGTTTAATTGACTGTTTGGGTGTGGTACCGCATTACTACGTGACACAAACCAGAAGAAGCCCAGGATCTGGCCCACAAGTATGCGAAAAATGCGAAAGTACGAGCCAGATGATTGCAAATACCAGAACTAACCCAGACGTAACCTGCGTCATCCTCTGAAATACTATTCGGAACCAGCTTCTATTGACTGTGTCAATGTGGTACCACATTACTACGTGATACAAAGCAGAAAAAGGCCAGAATCTGGCCAACAAGTAAGCGAAAAATGCGAAAGTACGAGCAAAATGAGGGCACATACCAGAACTAACCCAGACATGGCCAGCGTTATCCTCTAAAACAATAATCGGAACCAGCTTTTATTGACTGTTTCAGTGTGGTACCACATTACTACGTGGTCGAAGCCTGAAAAAGGCCTGGATCTGGCCAACAAGTATGCGAAAAATGCGAAAGTACGAGCCAGATGGGGGCAAATCCCAGACCTAACCGAGACATAACCGGCGTTATCCTCTAAAATATTAATCGCAACCAGGTTTAATTGACTGTTTCGGAGTGGTCCCACATTACTACGTGATCCAAACCAGATGAAGCCCAGGATCTTGCCAACAAGTATGCGAGAAACGCGAAAGTATGAGCCAGATGACTGCAAATACCAGAACTAACCCAGACATAACCAGCGTTATCGTCTAAAATACTAATCGGAACCAGCTTTTATTGACTGTCTCAGTGTGGTACCACATTACTACGTGATCCTAACAATAGAAAAACACAGGGTCTGGCCATTCAAGTATGCGAAAAATGCGAAAGTACGGGCCAGATAAGGGCAAATCCCAGACCTAACCGAGATATAACCTGCAGTATCCTCTAAAATATTAATCGAAACCAGGTTTAATTGACTGTTTCGGTGTGGAATGTCATTATTACGGGATCCAAACCAGAGAAACCCAGGATCTGGCCAACAAGGTTGCGAAAAATGCGAAAGTACGAGCCAGATGAGGGCAAATCCCAGACCTAACCGAGACATAACCGGCGCTATCCTCTAAAATATTAATCGCAACCAGGTTTAATTGACTGTTTCAGTGTGGTCCCACATTACTACTTGGTCCAAGCCAGAAAAAGGCCAGGATCTGGCCAACAGGTATGCGAAAAATGCGAAGGTAAAAAGCCAGATGAGGGCAAATCCCAGACCTAACCGAGATATAACCGGCAGTATCCTCTAAAATATTATTCGAAACCAGGTTTAATTGACTGTTTCGGTGTGGAACGTCATTATTACGGGATCCAAACCAGAAAAAACCCCTGCACCTGGCCAACAAGTATGTGAATTAGCGAAAGTATGAGCAAGATGATTGCAAATACCAGAACAAACCCAGACATAACCAGCGTTATCCTCTAAAACACAAATCGGAACCAGCTTTTACTGACTGTTTCCGTGTGGTACCACATTACTACGTGATCCAAACCAGAAAAAGCCCAGGAACTGGCCAACAAGAATGCGAAAAATGCGAAAGTACGGGCCAGATGAGGGCAAATCCCAGACCTAACCCAGACATAACCAGCGTTATCCTCTAAAATATTAATCTGAACCAGGTTTAATTGACGGTTTCGGTGTGGAACGTCATTACTACGGGATCCAAACCAGAAAAAACCCAGCATCTGGCCAACAAGAATGCGAAAAAAGCGAAAGTATGAGCAAGATGATTGCAAATACCAGAACTAACCCAGACATAACCAGCGTTATCCTCTAAAACACTAATCGGAACCAGCTTTTATTGGCTGTTTCAGTGTGGTACCACATTACTACGTGATCCAAACCAGCAAAAAGCGTAGGATCTGGCCAACAAGTATGCAAAAATGCGAAAGTACGGGCCAGATGAGGGCAAATCCCAGACCTAACCGACAAATAACAAGCGTTATCCTCTAAAATATTAATCGCAACCAGGTTTAATTGACTGTTTCAGTGTAGTACCGCATTACTACGTGATATAAACCAGAAAAAGGCCAGGATCTTGCCAATAAGTATGCGAAAATTGCGGACATACGAGACAGATGAGGGCAAATCCTAGACCTAACCGAGAAATAACCGGAGTTATCCTCTAAAATATTAATCGAAACCAGGTTCAATTGACTGTTTCAGTGTGGTCCCACATTACTACGTGATCCAAACCAGAAGAAGCCCAGGATCTGGCCAACAAGTATGCGAAAAATGCAAAAGTACGAGCCAGATGAGGGCAAATCCCAGAACTAACCGAGACATAACCAGCGTTATCCTCTAAAATACTATTCGCAAACCAGCTTCTATTGACTGTTTCAGTGTGGTACCACATTACTACGTGATCCAAACCAGAAAAAGCCCAGGATCTGGCCAACAAGTATGCGAAATAGTGCGAAAGTACGAGCCAGATGAGGGCAAATCCCAGACCTAACCGAGACATAACCGGCGTTATCCTCTAAAGTATTAATCGCAACCAGGTTTAATTGACTGTTTCAGTGTGGTACCACATTATTACGTGATCCAAACCAGAAAAAGCCCAGGATCTGGCCAACAAGTATGCGAAAAATGCGAAAGTACGAGCCAGATGAGGGCAAATCCCAGACCTAACCGAGACATAAACGGCGTTATCCTCTAAAATATTTATCGTAACCAGGTTTAATTGACTGTTTGGGTGTGGAACCTCATTACTACGTGGTCCAAGCCTGAAAAAGGCCTGGATCTGGCCAACAAGTATGCGAAAAATGCGAAATTACGATCCAGATGAGTGAAAATCCCAGACCTAACCGAGACATAACCGGCGTTATCCTCTAAAATATTAATCGCAACCAGGTTTAATTGACTGTTTGGGTGTGGTACCACATTACTACGTGACACAAACCAGAAGAAGCCCAGGATCTGGCCCACAAGTATGCGAAAAATGCGAAAGTACGAGCCAGATGATTGCAAATACCAGAACTAACCCAGACATAACCAGCGTTATCCTCTAAAACACTAATCGGAACCAGCTTTTATTGGCTGTTTCAGTGTGGTACCACATTACTACGTGGTCCAAGCCTGAAAAAGGCCTGGATCTGGCCAACAAGTATGCGAAAAATGCGAAATTACGATCCAGATGAGTGAAAATCCCAGACCTAACCGAGACATAACTGGCGTTATCCTGTAAAATATTAATCGCAACCAGGTTTAATTGACTGTTTCGGTGTGGAACCTCATTACTACGGGATCCAAACCAGAAAAAAACCCATGATCTGGCCAACAAGTTTGCGAAAAACGCGAAAGTATGAGCCAGATGATTGTAAATACCAGAACTAACCCAGACGTAACCTGCGTCATCCTCTAAAATACTATTCGGAACCAGCTTCTATTGACTGTTTCAGTGTGGTACCACATTACTACGTGATACAAAGCAGAAAAAGCCCAGGATCTGGCCAACGAGTATGCGAAATAGTGCGAAAGTACGAGCCAGATGAGGGCAAATCCCAGACCTAACCGAGACATAACCGGCGTTATCCTCTAAAGTATTATTCGCAACCAGGTTTAATTGACTGTTTCAGTGTGGTACCACATTACTACGTGATACAAACCAGAAAAAGCCCAGGATCTGGCCAACAAGTATGCGAAATAGTGCGAAAGTACGAGCCAGATGAGGGCAAATCCCAGACCTAACCGAGACATAACCGGCGTTATCCTCTAAAGTATTATTCGCAACCAGGTTTAATTGACTGTTTCAGTGTGGTACCACATTACTACGTGATACAAACCAGAAAAAGCCCAGGATCTGGCCAACAAGTATGCGAAAAACGCGAAAGTATGAGCCAGATGACGGCAAATCCCAGACCTAACCGAGACATAACCGGCGTTATCCTCTAAAATATTTATCGCAACCAGGTTTAATTGACTGTTTCGGTGTGGAACCTCATTACTACGGGATCCAAACCAGAAAAAACCAGAAAAAACCAGAAAAAAGATCTGGCCAACAAGTATGCGAAAAACGCGAAAGTATGAGCCAGATGATTGTAAATACCAGAACTAACCCAGACGTAACCTGCGTCATCCTCTAAAATACTATTCGGAACCAGCTTCTATTGACTGTTTCAGTGTGGTACCACATTACTACGTGATACAAAGCAGAAAAAGGCCAGAATCTGGCCAACAAGTAAGCGAAAAATGCGAAAGTACGAGCAAAATGAGGGCAAATACCAGACCTATCCCAGACATAGCCGGCGTTATCCTCTAAAATATTAATCGGAACCAGGTTGATTTGACTGTTGCAGTGTGGTACCACATTACTACGTGGTCCAAGCCTGAAAAAGGCCAGGATCTGGCCAACAAGTATGCGAAAAATGCGAAGGTACGGGCCAGATGAGGGCAAATCCCAGACCTAACCGAGACATAACCAGCGTTAACCTCTAAAATATTAATCGGAACCAGGTTTAATTGACGGTTTCGGTGTGGAACGTCATTATTACGGGATCCAAACCAGAAAAAAACCCAGCATCTGGCCAACAAGTATGCGAAAAAAGCGAAAGTATGAGCAAGATGATTGCAAATACCAGAACTAACCCAGACATAACCAGCGTTATCCTCTAGAACACTAATCGGAACCAGCTTTTATTGACTGTTTCAGTGTGGTACCACATTACTACGTGATCCAAACCAGAAAAAGCCCAGGATCTGGCCAACAAGTACGCGAAATAGTGCGAAAGTACGAGCCAGATGAGGGCCAATCCCAGACCTAACCGAGACATAACCGGCGTTATCCTCAAAAGTATTATTCGCAACCAGGTTTAATTTACTGTTTCAGAGTGGTCCCACATTACTACGTGATCCAAACCAGAAGAAGCCCAGGATTTGGCCAACAAGTATGCGAAAAATGCGAAAGTACGAGCCAGATGAGGGCAAATCCTAGACCTAACCGAGAGATAACCGGCGTTATCCTCTAAAATATTAATCGCAACCAGGTTTAATTGACTGTTTCGGCGTGGAACCCCATTACTACGGGATCCAAACCAGAAAAAACACAGTATCTGGCCAACAAATATGCGAAAAACGCGAAAGTATGAGCCAGATGATTGCAAATACCAGAACTAACCCAGACATAGCCAGCGTTATCCTCTAAAATACTATTCGGAACCAGCTTCTATTGACTGTTTCAGAGTGGTACCACATTACTACGTGATACAAACCAGAAAAAGCCCAGGATCTGGCCAACAAGTACGCGAAATTGTGCGAAAGTACGAGCCAGATGAGGGCAAATCCCAGACCTAACCGAGACATAACCGGCGTTATCCTCTAAAATATTAATCGCAACCAGGTTTAATTGACTGTTTCGGAGTGGTCCCACATTACTACGTGATCCAAACCAGATGAAGCCCAGGATCTTGCCAACATGTATGCGAGAAACGAGAAAGTATGAGCCAGATGATTGCAAATACCAGAACTAACCCAGACATAACCAGCGTTATCGTCTAAAATACTAATCGGAACCAGCTTTTATTGACTGTCTCAGTGTGATACCACATTACTACGTGATCCTAACAATAGAAAAACACAGGGTCTGGCCATTCAAGTATGCGAAAAATGCGAAAGTACGGGCCAGATAAGGGCAAATCCCAGACCTAGCCGAGATATAACCGGCAGTATCCTCTAAAATATTAATCGAAACCAGGTTTAATTGACTGTTTCGGTGTGGAATGCCATTATTACGGGATCCAAACCAGAAAAACCCAGGATCTGGCCAACAAGTATGCGAAAAATGCGAAAGTACGAGCCAGATGAGGGCCAATCCCAGACCTAACCGAGAGATAACCGGCGTTATCCTCTAAAATATTAATCGCAACCAGGTTTAATTGACTGTTTCGGCGTGGAACCCCATTACTACGTGATACAAACCAGAAAAAGCCCAGGATCTGGCCAACAAGTACGCGAAATAGTGCGAAAGTACGAGCCAGATGAGGGCAAATCCCAGACCTAACCGAGATATAACCGGCAATATCCTCTAAAATATTAATCGGAACCAGGTTTAATTGACGGTTTCGGTGTGGAACGTCATTATTACGGGATCCAAACCAGAAAAAACCCAGAATCTGGCCAACAAGTATGCGAAAAAAGCGAAAGCATGAGCAAGATGATTGCAAACACCACAACTAACCCAGACATAACCAGCGTTATCCTCTAAAACACTAATCGGAACCAGCTTTTATTGACTGTTTCAGTGTGGTACCACATTACTACGTGATCCAAACCAGCAAAAAGCGTAGGATCTGGCCAACAAGTATGCAAAAATGCGAAAGTACGGGCCAGATGAGGGCAAATCCCAGACCTAACCGACAAATAACCAGCGTTATCCTCTAAAATATTAATCGCAACCAGGTTTAATTGACTGTTTCAGTGTAGTACCGCATTACTACGTGATATAAACCAGAAAAAGGCCAGGATCTTGCCAATAAGTATGCGAAAATTGCGGACATACGAGACAGATGAGGGCAAATCCCAGACCTAACCGAGAACTAACCGGAGTTATCCTCTAAAATATTAATCGAAACCAGGTTTAATTGACTGTTTCAGTGTGGTCCCACATTACTACGTGATCCAAACCAGAAGAAGCCCAGGATCTGGCCAACAAGTATGCGAGATACGCGAAAGTATGAGCCAGATGATTGCAAATACCAGAACTAACCCAGACATAACCAGCGTTATCGTCTAAAATACTAATCGGAACCAAGTTTTATTGACTGTCTCAGTGTGGTACGACATTACTGCGTGATCCTAACAATGAAAAAACCCAGGATCTGGCCATTAAAGTATGCGAAAAATGCGAAAGTACGGGCCAGATGAGGGCAAATCCCAGACCTAACCGAGACATAACCTGCGTTATCCTCCAAAATTTTAATCGCAACCAGGTTTAATTGACTGTTTCAGTGTAGTACCACATTACTATGTGATCCTAACAATAGAAAAACACAGGATCTGGCCATTCAAGTATGCGAAAAATGCGAAAGTACGAGCCAGATGAGGGCAAATCCCAGAACTAACCGAGACATAACCGGCGTTATCCTCTAAAATATTAATCGCAACCAGGTTTAATTGACTGTTTCAGTGTGGTACCACATTACCACGTGATCCAAATCAGAAAAAGCCCTGAATCTGGCCATCAAGTATGAGAAATATGCGAAAGTATGAGCCAGATGAGGGCAAATCCCAGAACTAACAGAGAAATAACCGGCGTTATCCTCTAAAATATTAGTCGCAACCAGGCTTAATTGACTGTTGCGGTGTGGTACCGCATTAATACGTGATCCAAACCAGAAAAAGCCCAGGATCTGGCCAAAAATTATGCGAAAAATGCGAAAGTACGAGCCAGATGAGGGCAAATCGCAGACATAACCGAGACGTATCCGGCGTTATCCTCTAAAATAATAGTCGCAACCAGGTTCAAGTGACTCTTTCGGTGTGGTACCGCATTACTACGTGATCCAAGCCAGAAAAATTCCGGGATCTGGCCATTCAAGTATGCGCAAAATGCGAAAGTATGTTCCAGATGAGGGCAAATTCCAAACCTAACAGAGACATAACCGGCGTTATCCTCTAAAATATTAATCGCAACCTGGTTTAATTGACTGTTTCGGTGGGGTACCGCATTACTACGGGGTCCAAGCCAGAAAAAACCCATGATCTGGCCAACAAGTATGCGAAAAATGCGACAGTATGAGCCAGATGATTGCAAATACCAGATCTAACCCAGATATAACCAGCGTTATCCTCTAAAATATTAATCGCAACCAGGTTTAATTGACTGTTTCGGCGTGCTACCGCATTACTACGTGGACCAACCCAGAAAAAGGCAAGGATCTGACCATTCAAGTATGCGAAAAATGCGAAAGTACGAGCCAGATGAGGGCAAATCCCAGGCCTCATGGAGACGTAACTGGCGTTATCCTCTAAAATATTAATCGCAACCAGGTGCAATTGACTGTTTCGGTGTGGTACCACATTACTACGTGGTCCAAGCCAGAAAGAGGCCAGGATCTGGCCAACAAGTGTGCGCAAAATGCGAAAGTTCGAGGCAGATGAGGGCAAATCCCAGACAACACCGAGACATAACCGGCGTAATCCTCTAAAATATTAATCCGACCCGGTTTAATTGACTGTTGCGTTGTGGTACCGCATGACTACGTGATCCAAACCAGAAAAAGGCCAGGGTCTGGCCAAGAAGTATGCGAAAAATGTAAAAGTATGAGGCAGATGTCTGCAAATACCAGAACTTACCCAGACATAACTGGCGTTATCCTCTAAAATATCAATCGGTACCAGGTTCAATTGACTGTTTCGGCGTGTTACTGCATTACTACGTGATCCAAAACAGAAAAAGGCCAGGATCTGGCCTACAAGTATGCGAAAAATGCAAAAGTGCGAGCCAGATGAGCTCAAATCCCAGACCTAACCGAGACATAACCTGCGTTATCCTCTAAGATATTAATCGCAACCAGGTTTAATTGACTGTTTCGGTGTGGTACCGCATTACTACGTGATCCAAAACTGAAAAAGGCCAGGATCTGGCCAACAAGTATGCGAAAAATGCGAAAGTACGAGCCAGATGAGGGCATATACCAGACCTAACCCAGACACAACCGGCGTTATCCTCCAAAATATTACTCGGAACCAGATTTAATTGAGTGTTTCGGTGTAGTACCACATTAGTACGTGATCCAAACCAGAAATATCCCAGGATCTGGCAACTAGTATGCGAAAAATGCGAAAGTACGAGCCAGATGAGGGCAAATACCAGACCTAACCGAGACATAACCGGCGTTATCCTCCAAAATATTACTCGGAACCAGGTTTAATTGACTGTTTCGGTGTGGTACCGCATTACTACGTGATCCAAACCAGAAAAAGGCCAAGATCTGGCCAACAAGTATGCGAAATATGCGAATGTATGAGCCTGATGAGAGCAAATCCCAGACCTAACCTAGACCTAACATGAGTTAACCCCTAAAATATTGACCGAGACCAGGAGTAGTCGACTGTTTCAGTGGGGTAACACATTACCACGTGACCCAAACCAGAAAAAACCCGGGATCTGTTCAACGAGTATGTGAAGAATGCGAAAGTATGAGTCTGATGAGGGCAAATCCAAGGCCTAACCTAGACCTAACATCCATTATCCTCTAAAATATTGATCGTGGCCAGGTTTAGTCGACTGTTTCAGTGTGGTACCACATTACTATGTGATCGAAACCAGATAAAACCCAGGATCTGTTCCAAAAGTATTTGAAGAATGCGGAATTATGAGTCTGATGTGGGCAAATCCCAGGCCTGGCCTAGACATAACATGAGTTAACCCCTAAAATATTGACCGAGACCAGGAGTAGTCGACTGTTTCAGTGGGGTAACACATTACCACGTGACCCAAACCAGAAAAAACCCGGGATCTGTTCAACGAGTATGGGAAGAATGCGAAAGTATGAGTCTGATGAGGGCAAATCCAAGGCCTAACCTAGACCTAACATGCGTTATCCTCTAAAACATTGATCGACACCAGGTTTAATGGACTGTCTCAGTGTGGTACCGCATTACTACGTGATCCAAACCAGAAGAAGCCCAGGATTTGGCCAACAAGTATGCGAAAAATGCGAAAGTACGAGCCAGATGAGGGCAAATCCTAGACCTAACCGAGAGATATCCGGCGTTACCCTCTAAAATATTAATCGCAACCAGGTTTAATTGACTGTTTCGGCGTGGAACCCCATTACTACGGGATCCAAACCAGAAAAAACACAGTATCTGGCCAACAAATATGCGAAAAACGCGAAAGTATGAGCCAGATGATTGCAAATACCAGAACTAACCCAGACATAGCCAGCGTTATCCTCTAAAATACTATTCGGAACCAGCTTCTATTGACTGTTTCAGAGTGGTACCACATTACTACGTGATACAAAGCAGAAAAAGCCCAGGATCTGGCCAACAAGTATGCGAAAAATGCGAAAGTACGAGCCAGATGAGGGCAAATCCCAGACCTAACCGAGACATAAACGGCGTTATCCTCTAAAATATTTATCGCAACCAGGTTTAATTGACTGTTTGGGTGTGGAACCTCATTACTTCGGGATCCAAACCAGAAAAAACCCAGGATCTGGCCAACAAATATGCGAAAAACGCGAAAGTATGAGCCAGATGACGGCAAATCCCAGACCTAACCGAGACATAACCGGCGTTATCCTCTAAAATATTTATCGCAACCAGGTTTAATTGACTGTTTGGGTGTGGTACCGCATTACTACGTGACACAAACCAGAAGAAGCCCAGGATCTGGCCCACAAGTATGCGAAAAATGCGAAAGTACGAGCCAGATGATTGCAAATACCAGAACTAACCCAGACATAACCAGCGTTATCCTCTAAAACACTAATCGGAACCAGCTTTTATTGTCTGTTTCAGTGTGGTGCCACATTACTACGTGGTCCAAGCCAGAAAGAGGCCAGGATCTGGCCAACAAGTGTGCGCAAAATGCGAAAGTTCGAGGCAGATGAGGGCAAATCCCAGACAACACCGAGACATAACCGGCGTAATCCTCTAAAATATTAATCCGAACCGGGTTTAATTGACTGTTGCGTTGTGGTACCGCATGACTACGTGATCCAAACCAGAAAAAGGCCAGGGTCTGGCCAAGAAGTATGCGAAAAATGTAAAAGTATGAGGCAGATGTCTGCAAATACCAGAACTTACCCAGACATAACTGGCGTTATCCTCTAAAATATCAATCGGTACCAGGTTCAATTGACTGTTTCGGCGTGTTACTGCATTACTACGTGATCCAAAACAGAAAAAGGCCAGGATCTGGCCTACAAGTATGCGAAAAATGCAAAAGTGCGAGCCAGATGAGCTCAAATCCCAGACCTAACCGAGACATAACCTGCGTTATCCTCTAAGATATTAATCGCAACCAGGTTTAATTGACTGTTTCGGTGTGGTACCGCATTACTACGTGATCCAAAACTGAAAAAGGCCAGGATCTGGCCAACAAGTATGCGAAAAATGCGAAAGTACGAGCCAGATGAGGGCATATACCAGACCTAACCGAGACATAACCGGCATTATCCTCTAAAATATTAATCGCAACCAGGTTTAATTGACTGTTTCGGCGTGCTACCGCGTTACTACGTGGACCAACCCAGAAAAAGGCAAGGATCTGACCATTCAAGTATGCGAAAAATGCGAAAGTACGAGCCAGATGAGGGCAAATCCCAGGCCTCATGGAGACGTAACTGGCGTTATCCTCTAAAATATTAATCGCAACCAGGTGCAATTGACTGTTTCGGTGTGGAATGCCATTATTACGGGATCCAAACCAGAAAAACCCAGGATCTGGCCAACAAGTTTGCGAAAAATGCGAAAGTACGAGCCAGATGAGGGCCAATCCCAGACCTAACCGAGAGATAACCGGCGTTATCCTCTAAAATATTAATCGCAACCAGGTTTAATTGACTGTTTCGGCGTGGAACCCCATTACTACGTGATACAAGCCAGAAAAAGCCCAGGATCTGGCCAACAAGTACGCGAAATAGTGCGAAAGTACGAGCCAGATGAGGGCAAATCCCAGACCTAACCGAGACATAACCGGCGTTATCCTCTAAAATATTAATCGCAACCAGGTTTAATTGACTGTTTCGGTGTGGTCCTACATTACTACTTGCTCCAAGCCAGAAAAAGGCCAGGATCTGGCCAACAGGTATGCGAAAAATGCGAAGGTACGAGCCAGATGAGGGCAAATCCCAGACCTAACCGAGATATAACCGGCAATATCCTCTAAAATATTAATCGGAACCAGGTTTAATTGACGGTTTCGGTGTGGAACGTCATTATTACGGGATCCAAACCAGAAAAAACCCAGAATCTGGCCAACAAGTATGCGAAAAAAGCGAAAGCATGAGCAAGATGATTGCAAACACCACAACTAACCCAGACATAACCAGCGTTATCCTCTAAAACACTAATCGGAACCAGCTTTTATTGACTGTTTCAGTGTGGTACCACATTACTACGTGATCCAAACCAGCAAAAAGCGTAGGATCTGGCCAACAAGTATGCAAAAATGCGAAAGTACGGGCCAGATGAGGGCAAATCCCAGACCTAACCGACAAATAACCAGCGTTATCCTCTAAAATCTTAATCGCAACCAGGTTTAATTGACTGTTTCAGTGTAGTACCGCATTACTACGTGATATAAACCAGAAAAAGGCCAGGATCTTGCCAATAAGTATGCGAAAATTGCGGACATACGAGACAGATGAGGGCAAATCCCAGACCTAACCGAGAACTAACCGGAGTTATCCTCTAAAATATTAATCGAAACCAGGTTTAATTGACTGTTTCAGTGTGGTCCCACATTACTACGTGATCCAAACCAGAAGAAGCCCAGGATCTGGCCAACAAGTATGCGAGATACGCGAAAGTATGAGCCAGATGATTGCAAATACCAGAACTAACCCAGACATAACCAGCGTTATCGTCTAAAATACTAATCGGAACCAGGTTTTATTGACTGTCTCAGTGTGGTACGACATTACTGCGTGATCCTAACAATGAAAAAACCCAGGATCTGGCCATTAAAGTATGCGAAAAATGCGAAAGTACGGGCCAGATGAGGGCGAATCCCAGACCTAACCGAGACATAACCTGCGTTATCCTCTAAAATTTTAATCGCAACCAGGTTTAATTGACTGTTTCAGTGTAGTACCACATTACTATGTGATCCTAACAATAGAAAAACACAGGATCTGGCCATTCAAGTATGCGAAAAATGCGAAAGTACGAGCCAGATGAGGGCAAATCCCAGAACTAACCGAGACATAACCGGCGTTATCCTCTAAAATATTAGTCGCAACCAGGTTTAATTGACTGTTTCAGTGTGGTACCACATTACCACGTGATCCAAATCAGAAAAAGCCCTGAATCTGGCCATCAAGTATGAGAAATATGCGAAAGTATGAGCCAGATGTGGGCAAATCCCAGAACTAACAGAGAAATAACCGGCGTTATCCTCTAAAATATTAGTCGCAACCAGGCTTAATTGACTGTTGCGGTGTGGTACCGCATTAATACGTGATCCAAACCAGAAAAAGCCCAGGATCTGGCCAAAAATTATGCGAAAAATGCGAAAGTACGAGCCAGATGAGGGCAAATCGCAGACATAACCGAGACGTATCCGGCGTTATCCTCTAAAATAATAGTCGCAACCAGGTTCAAGTGACTCTTTCGGTGTGGTACCGCATTACTACGTGATCCAAGCTAGAAAAATTCCGGGATCTGGCCATTCAAGTATGCGCAAAATGCGAAAGTATGTTCCAGATGAGGGCAAATTCCAAACCTAACAGAGACATAACCGGCGTTATCCTCTAAAATATTAATCGCAACCTGGTTTAATTGACTGTTTCGGTGGGGTACCGCATTACTACGGGGTCCAAGCCAGAAAAAACCCATGATCTGGCCAACAAGTATGCGAAAAATGCGACAGTATGAGCCAGATGATTGCAAATACCAGATCTAACCCAGATATAACCTGCGTTATCCTCTAAAATATTAACCGCAACCAGGTTTAATTGACTGTTTCGCTGTGGTACCGCATCACTACGTAATCCAAACGAATAAAACCCCTGGGTCTGGCCAACAAGTATGCGAAAAATGCGAAAGTACGAGACTGATGAGGGCAAACACCAGACCTAACCGAGACATAACCGGCATTATCCTCTAAAATATTAATCGCAACCAGGTTTAATTGACTGTTTCGGCGTGCTACCGCATTACTACGTGGACCAACCCAGAAAAAGGCAAGGATCTGACCATTCAAGTATGCGAAAAATGCGAAAGTACGAGCCAGATGAGGGCAAATCCCAGGCCTCATGGAGACGTAACTGGCGTTATCCTCTAAAATATTAATCGCAACCAGGTGCAATTGACTGTTTCGGTGTTGTACCACATTACTACGTGGTCCAAGCCAGAAAGAGGCCAGGATCTGGCCAACAAGTGTGCGCAAAATGCGAAAGTTCGAGGCAGATGAGGGCAAATCCCAGACAACACCGAGACATAACCGGCGTAATCCTCTAAAATATTAATCCGAACCGGGTTTAATTGACTGTTGCGTTGTGGTACCGCATGACTACGTGATCCAACCCAGAAAAAGGCCAGGGTCTGGCCAAGAAGTATGCGAAAAATGTAAAAGTATGAGGCAGATGTCTGCAAATACCAGAACTTACCGAGACATAACTGGCGTTATCCTCTAAAATATCAATCGGTACCAGGTTCAATTGACTGTTTCGGCGTGCTACTGCATTACTACGTGATCCAAAGCAGAAAAAGGCCAGGATCTGGCCTACAAGTATGCGAAAAATGCAAAAGTGCGAGCCAGATGAGCTCAAATCCCAGACCTAACCGAGACATAACCTGCGTTATCCTCTAAGATATTAATCGCAACCAGGTTTAATTGACTGTTTCGGTGTGGTACCGCATTACTACGTGATCCAAAACTGAAAAAGGCCAGGATCTGGCCAACAAGTATGCGAAAAATGCGAAAGTACGAGCCAGATGAGGGCATATACCAGACCTAACCCAGACACAACCGGCGTTATCCTCCAAAATATTACTCGGAACCAGATTTAATTGAGTGTTTCGGTGTAGTACCACATTAGTACGTGATCCAAACCAGAAATATCCCAGGATCTGGCAACTAGTATGCGAAAAATGCGAAAGTACGAGCCAGATGAGGGCAAATACCAGACCTAACCGAGACATAACCGGCGTTATCCCCTAAAATATTAATCCGAACCGGGTTTAATTGACTGTTGCGATGTGGTACCGCATTACTACGTGATCCAAACCAGAAAAAGGCCAGTGTCTGGCCAAGAAGTATGCGAAAAATGTGAAAGTATGAGGCAGATGTCAGCAAATACCAGAACTTACCCAGACATAACTGGCGTTATCCTCTAAAATATCAATCGGTACCAGGTTTAATTGACAGTTTCAGTGTGGTACCACATTACTACTTTGGCCAAGCCAGAAAAAGGCCAGGATCTGACCAATCAAGTACGCGAAAAGTGCGAAAGTATGTGCTAGATGATTGCAAATACCAGACCTAACCCAGACAAAACCGGCGTTATCCTCCAAAATATTACTCGGAACCAGGTTTGATTGAGTGTTTCGGCGTGTTACTGCATTACTACGTGATCCAAAACAGAAAAAGGCCAGGATCTGGCCAACAAGTATGCGAAAAATGCGAAAGTACGAGCCAGATGAGGGCATATACCAGACCTAACCGAGACATAACCGGCGTTATCCTCTAAAATATTAATCCGAACCGGGTTTAATTGACTGTTGCGATGTGGTACCGCATTACTACGTGATCCAAAACAGAAAAAGGCCAGGATCTGGCCAACAAGTATGCGAAAAATGCGAAAGTACGAGCCAGATGAGGGCATATACCAGACCTAACCGAGACATAACCGGCGTTATCCTCTAAAATATTAATCCGAACCGGGTTTAATTGACTGTTGCGATGTGGTACCGCATTACTACGTGATCCAAACCAGAAAGAGGCCAGGGTCTGGCCAAGAAGTATGCGAAAAATGTGAAAGTATGAGGCAGATGTCCGCAAATACCAGAACTTACCCAGACATAACTGGCGTTATCCTCTAAAATATCAATCGGTACCAGGTTTAATTGACAGTTTCAGTGTGGTACCACATTACTACGTTGGCCAAGCCAGAAAAAGGCCAGGATCTGACCAATCAAGTACGCGAAAAGTGCGAAAGTATGTGCTAGATGATTGCAAATACCAGACCTAACCCAGACAAAACCGGCGTTATCCACCAAAATATTACTCGGAACCAGGTTTGATTGAGTGTTTCGGTGTGCTACCACATTAGTACGTGATCCAAACCAGAAAAAGCCCAGGATCTGGCCTACAAGTATGCGAAAAATGCAAAAGTACGAGCCAGATGAGCTCAAATCCCAGACCTAACCGTGACATAACCGGCGTTATCCTCTAAAATATTAATCCGAACCGGGTTTAATTGACTGTTGCGATGTGGTACCGCATTACTACGTGATCCGAACCAGAAAAAGGCCAAGATCTGGCCAACAAGTATGCGAAATATGCGAATGTATGAGCCTGATGAGAGCAAATCCCAGACCTAACCTAGACCTAACATGAGCTAACCCCTAAAATATTGACCGAGACCAGGAGTAGTCGACTGTTTCAGTGGGGTAACACATTACCACGTGACCCAAACCAGAAAAAACCCGAGATCTGTTCAACGAGTATGTGAAGAATGCGAAAGTATGAGTCTGATGAGGGCAAATCCAAGGCCTAACCGAGACCTAACATGCGTTATCCTCTAAAACATTGATCGAAACCAGGTTTAATGGACTGTTTCAGTGTGGTACCGCATTACTACGTGATCGAAACCAGGAAAAGACCAGAATCTGGCCATCAAGTATCAGAAATATGCGTAAGTATGAGCCTGATGAGAGCAAATCCCAGCCCTAACCTAGACCTAACTTGCGTTATCCTCTAAATTATTGATCAAAACCAGGTTTACTGGACTGTTTCAGTGTGGTACCACATTGCTACGTGGTCCAAAGCAGTGAAAGCCCAGAATCTGGCCAACAAGTATGAGAAATATGCGAAATCATGAGCCTGATGAGGGGCAAATCCTAGACCTAACCGAGACAATAACATGCGTTATCCTCAAAAATATTGATCGGAACCAGGTTTAATGGACTGTTTCAGTGTGGTACCGCATTACTACGTGATCTAAACCATAAAAGGCCAAGAATCCGGCCATCAAGTATGAGCTATATGCGAAAGTATGAGCCTGATGAGTGCAAATCCCAGACCTAACCTAGACCTAACATGCGTTATCCTCTAAAATATTGACCGAGACAAGGATTAGTCGACTGTTTCAGTGTGGTACCACATTACTACGTGATCCAAACCAGAAAACGCCCAGGATCTGGCCATCAAGTATGAGAAATATGCGAATGTTTGAGCCTGATGAGCGCAAACCCCAGAACTAACATAGACCTAACATGCGTTATCCTCTAAAATATTGATCGAAACCAGGTTTAGTGGACAGTTTCAGTGTGGTACCACATTACTACGTGATCCATGCCAAAAAAAGCCCAGAATCTGGCCAACAAGTATGAGAAATATGCGAAAGTATGAGCCTGATGAGTGCAAATCCCAGACCTAACCTAGACCTAACATGCGTTATCCTCTAAAACATTGATCGAAACCAGGTTTAATGGACTGTTTCAGTGTGGTACCGCATTACTACGTGATCGAAACCAGGAAAAGACCAGAATCTGGCCATCAAGTATCAGAAATATGCGTAAGTATGAGCCTGATGAGAGCAAATCCCAGCCCTAACCTAGACCTAACTTGCGTTATCCTCTAAATTATTGATCAAAACCAGGTTTACTGGACAGTTTCAGTGTGGTACCACATTGCTACGTGGTCCAAAGCAGTGAAAGCCCACAATCTGGCCAACAAGTATGAGAAATATGCGAAATCATGAGCCTGATGAGGGGCAAATCCTAGACCTAACCGAGACAATAACATGCGTTATCCTCAAAAATATTGATCGGAACCAGGTTTAATGGACTGTTTCAGTGTGGTACCGCATTACTACGTGATCTAAACCATAAAAGGCCAAGAATCCGGCCATCAAGTATGAGCTATATGCGAAAGTATGAGCCTGATGAGTGCAAATCCCAGACCTAACCTAGACCTAACATGCGTTATCCTCTAAAATATTGACCGAGACAAGGATTAGTCGACTGTTTCAGTGTGGTACCACATTACTACGTGATCCAAACCAGAAAACGCCCAGGATCTGGCCATCAAGTATGAGAAATATGCGAAAGTATGAGCCTGATGAGTGCAAATCCCAGACCTAACCTAGACCTAACATGCGTTATCCTCTAAAATATTGACCGAGACCAGGATTAGTCGACTGTTTCAGTGTGGTACCACATTACTACGTGATCCAAACCAGAAAAAGCCCAGGGTCTGGCCATCAAGTATGAGAAATATGCGAATGTATGAGCCTGATGAGAGCAAATCCCAGACCTAACCTAGACCTAACATGCGTTATCCTCTAAAATATTGACCGAGACAAGGATTAGTCGACTGTTTCAGTGGGGTAACACATTACCACGTGACCCAAACCAGACAAAACCCGGAATCTGGCCAACAATTATGCGAAAAATGCGAAAGTACGAGCCAGATGAGGGCAAATCCCAGACATAACCGAGACGTATCCGGCGTTATCCTCTAAAATATTAGTCGCAACCAGGTTCAAGTGACTCTTTCGGTGTGGTACCGCATTACTACGTGATCCAAGCCAGAAAAATTCCGGGATCTGGCCATTCAAGTATGCGCAAAATGCGAAAGTATGTTCCAGATGAGGGCAAATTCCAAACCTAACAGAGACATAACCGGCGTTATCCTCTAAAATATTAATCGCAACCTGGTTTAATTGACTGTTTCGGTGGGGTACCGCATTACTACGGGGTCCAAGCCAGAAAAAACCCATGATCTGGCCAACAAGTATGCGAAAAATGCGACAGTATGAGCCAGATGATTGCAAATACCAGATCTAACCCAGATATAACCAGCGTTATCCTCTAAAATATTAACCGCAACCAGGTTTAATTGACTGTTTCGCTGTGGTACCGCATCACTACGTAATCCAAACCAATAAAACCCCTGGGTCTGGCCAACAAGTATGCGAAAAATGCGAAAGTACGAGACTGATGAGGGCAAACACCAGACCTAACCGAGACATAACCGGCGTAATCCTCTAAAATATTAATCCGAACCGGGTTTAATTGACTGTTGCGTTGTGGTACCGCATGCCTACGTGATCCAAACCAGAAAAAGGCCAGGGTCTGGCCAAGAAGTATGCGAAAAATGTGAAAGTATGAGGCAGATGTCTGCAAATACCAGAACTTACCCAGACATAACTGGCGTTATCCTCTAAAATATCAATCGGTACCAGGTTCAATTGACTGTTTCGGCGTGTTACTGCATTACTACGTGATCCAAAACAGAAAAAGGCCAGGATCTGGCCAACAAGTATGCGAAAAATGCGAAAGTACGAGCCAGATGAGGGCAAATACCAGACCTAACCCAGACACAACCGGCGTTATCCTCCAAAATATTACTCGGAACCAGGTTTAATTGAGTGTTTCGGTGTAGTACCACATTAGTACGTGATCCAAACCAGAAAAAGCCCAGGATCTGGCCTACAAGTATGCGAAAAATGCAAAAGTGCGAGCCAGATGAGCTCAAATCCCAGACCTAACCGAGACATAACCTGCGTTATCCTCTAAGATATTAATCGCAACCAGGTTTAATTGACTGTTTCGGTGTGGTACCGCATTACTACGTGATTCAAAGCAGAAAAGCGCCAGGATCTGGCCAACAAGTATGCGAAAAATGCGAAAGTACGAGCCAGATGAGGGCATATACCAGCCCTATCCCAGACACAACCGGCGTTATCCTCCAAAATATTACTCGGAACCAGATTTAATTGAGTGTTTCGGTGTAGTACCACATTAGTACTTGATCCAAACCAGAAATATCCCAGGATCTGGCCTACAAGTATGCGAAAAATGCAAAAGTGCGAGCCAGATGAGCTCAAATCCCAGACCTAACCGAGACATAACCGGCGTTATCATCTAAGATATTAATCGCAACCAGGTTTAATTGACTGTTTCGGTGTGGTACCGCATTACTACGTGATCCAAACCAGAAAAAGGCCAAGATCTGGCCAACAAGTATGCGAAAAATGCGAAAGTATGTGCTAGATGATGGCAAATAAAAGACCTAACCCAGACATAACCAGCGTTCACCTCTAAAATATTAATCGGAACCAGCTTTTATTGAATGTTTCATTGTGGTACCACATTACTACGTGGTCCATACCAGAAATATCCCAGGAATCTGCTACAAGTGTGCGAAAAATGCGAAAGTACGGGCCAGATGAGGGCAAATACCAGACCTAACCGAGACACAACCGGCATTACCCTCTAAAATATTAATCGCAACCAGGTTCAATTGACTGTTTCGGCGTGTTACTGCATTACTACGTGATCCAAAACAGAAAAAGGCCAGGATCTGGCCAACAAGTATGCGAAAAATGCGAAAGTACGATCCAGATGAGGGCAAATACCAGACCTAACCGAGACATAACCGGCGTTATCCTCTAAAATATTAATCGCAACCAGGTTTAATTGACTGTTTCGGTGTGGTACCGCATTACTACGGGGTCCAAGCCAGAAAAAACCCATGATCTGGCCAACAAGTATTCGAAAAATGCGAAAGTACGAGCCAGATGAGGGCAAATACCAGACCTAACCGAGACATAACCGGCGTTATCCTCTAAAATATTAATCGCAACCAGGTTTAATTGACTGTTTCGGTGTGGTACCGCATTACTACGGGGTCCAAGCCAGAAAAAACCCATGATCTGGCCAACAAGTATTCGAAAAATGCGAAAGTACGAGCCAGATGAGGGCAAATACCAGACCTAACCGAGACATAACCGGCGTTATCCTCTAAAATATTAATCGCAACCAGGTTTAATTGACTGTTTCGGTGTGGTACCGCATTACTACGGGGTCCAAGCCAGAAAAAACCCATGATCTGGCCAACAAGTATTCGAAAAATGCGAAAGTACGAGCCAGATGAGGGCAAATACCAGACTTAACCGAGACATAACCGGCATTATCCTCTAAAATATTAATCGCAACCAGGTTTAATTGACTGTTTCGGCGTGTTACCGCATTACTACGTGGTCCAACCCAGAAAAAGGCAAGGATCTGACCATTCAAGTATGCGAAAAATGCGAAAGTACGAGCCAGATGAGGGCAAATCCCAGACCTAACCGAGACGTAACCGGCGTTATCCTCTAAAATATTAATCGCAACCAGGTTTAATTGACTGTTTCGGTGTGGTACCGCATTACTACGGGGTCCAAGCCAGAAAAAACCCATGATCTGGCCAACAAGTATTCGAAAAATGCGAAAGTACGAGCCAGATGAGGGCAAATACCAGACCTAACCGAGACATAACCGGCGTTATCCTCTAAAATATTAATCGCAACCAGGTTTAATTGACTGTTTCGGTGTGGTACCGCATTACTACGGGGTCCAAGCCAGAAAAAACCCATGATCTGGCCAACAAGTATTCGAAAAATGCGAAAGTACGAGCCAGATGAGGGCAAATACCAGACCTAACCGAGACATAACCGGCATTATCCTCTAAAATATTAATCGCAACCAGGTTTAATTGACTGTTTCGGCGTGTTACCGCATTACTACGTGGTCCAACCCAGAAAAAGGCAAGGATCTGACCATTCAAGTATGCGAAAAATGCGAAAGTTCGAGGCAGATGAGGGCAAATCCCAGACCAAACCGAGACATAACCGGCGTTATCCTCCAAAATATTAATCCGAACCGGGTTTAATTGACTGTTGCGGTGTGGTACCGAATTACTACGTGATCCATACCAGAAAAAGGCCAGGGTCTGGCCAAGAAGTATGCGAAAAATGTGAAAGCATGAGGCAGATGTCTGCAAATACCAGAACTTACCCAGACATAACTGGCGTTATCCTCTAAAATATCAATCGGTACCAGGTTTAATTGACAGATTCAGTGTGGTACCACATTACTACGTGGGCCAAGCCAGAAAATGGCCAGGATCTGACCAATCAAGTACGCGAAAAGTGCGAAAGTATGTGCTAGATGATTGCAAATACCAGACCTAACCCAGACAAAACCGGCGTTATCCTCCAAAATATTACTCGGAACCAGGTTTGATTGAGTGTTTCGGTGTGGCACCACATTAGTACGTGACCCAAACCAGAAAAAGCCCAGGATCTGGCCTACAAGTATGCGAAAAATGCAAAAGTACGAGCCAGATGAGCTCAAATCCCAGACCTAACCGAGACATAATTGGCGTTATCCTCTAAAATATTAATCGCAACCCGGTTTAATTGACTGTTTCGGTGTGGTACCGCATGACTATGTGATCCAAACCAGAAAAAGCCCAAGATCTGGCCATTCAAGTATCCGAAGAATGCAAAAGTATGAGGAAGATGATTGCAAATACCAGACGTAACCCAGACATAACCGGCGTTATCCTCTAAAATATTAATCGCAACCAGGTTTAATTGACTGTTTCGGTGTGGTACCACATTAGTACGTGATCCGAGTCAGAATATCCACCGGGTTCTGGTCAACAAGTATGCGAAAAATGCGATAGTATGAGCCAGATGATTGCAAATACCAGAACTGACCCAGACATATCCAGCGTTATCCTCTAAAATACGAATCGGTACCAGCTTTTATTGACTGTTTCAGTGTGGTACCACATTACTACGTGATCCAAACCAGAAAAAGCCCTGGATCTGGCCAACAAGTATGCGAAAAATGCGAAAGTACGAGCCAGATGGGGGGAAGTCCCAGACCTAACCAAGACATAACCGGCGGTATCCTCTAAAATATTAAACGGAACCAGGTTTAATTGACTGTTTCGGTGTGGTACCGCATTACTACGTGATCCAAACCATAAAAAGGCCGGGATCTGGACAACAAATGTGCGAAAAATGCGAAAGTACGAGACAGATGAGCTCAAATCCCAGACCAAACCGAGACATAACCGGCGTTATCCTCTAAAATATTAAGCGCATCCAGGTTTAATTGACTGTTTCGGTGTGGTACCGCACTACGTGACCCAACCCAGAAGAAAGCCAGGATCTGGCCATTCAAGTATGCGAAAAATGCGACAGTATGTGCTAGATGATGCCAAATACCAGACCTATCCCAGGCATAACCGGCGTTCTCCTCCAAAATATTAATCGGAACCAGGTTTTATTGACTGTTTGAGTGTGGTACCACATTACTACGTGATCCTAACCAGAAAAAAAACCAGGATCTGGCCAACAAGTATGCGAAAAATGTGAAGGTATGAACTAGATGATGGCAAATAACAGACCCAACCCAGACATAGCCGGCGTTATCCTGTAAAATACTACTCGCAACCAGGTTTAATTGACTATTACGCTGTGGTACCGCATTACTGGTACTGCGGGACTGCAAGGAACTGGCCAACAAGTATGCGAAAAATGCGAAAGTACGAGCCAGATGAGGGCAAATCCCAGGCCTAACCGAGATATAACCGGCGTTATCCTCTAAAATATTAATCGCAACCAGGTTTAATTGACTATTTCGCTGTGGTACCGCATTACTACGTGACCCAAACCAGAAAAAGCCCTGGAACTGGCCAACAAGTATGCAAAAAATGCGAAAGTACGAGACAGATGAGCTCAAATCCCAGACCTAACCGAGACATAACCGGCGTTATCCCCTAAAATATTAATCGCAACCAGGTTTAAATGACTGTTTCGGTGTGGTACCGTATTACTACGTGATCCAACCCAGAAAAGGGCAACGATCTGGCCATCAAGTATGCGAAAAATGCGAAAGTACGAGCCAGATGAGGGCAAATACCGGACCCAACCGAGACATAACTGACGTTATCCTCTAAAATATTAAGCGCATCCAGGTTTAATTGACTGTTTCGGTGTGGTACCGCACTACGTGACCCAACCCAGAAGAAAGCCAGGATCTGGCCATTCAAGTATGCGAAAAATGCGACAGTATGTGCTAGATGATGCCAAATACCAGACCTAACCCAGGCATAACCGGCGTTCTCCTCCAAAATATTAATCGGAACCAGGTTTTATTGACTGTTTCAGTGTGGTACCACTTTACTACGTGATCCTAACCAGAAAAAAACCCAGGATCTGGCCAACAAGTATGCGAAAAATGTGAAGGTATGAGCTAGATGATGGCAAATACCAGACCCAACCCAGACATAACCGGAGTTAACCTGTAAAATATTACTCGCAACCAGGTTTAATTGACTGTTACAGTGTGGTACCACATTAGTACGTGATCCTAACCAGAAAAAAACCCAGGATATGGCCAACAAGTATGCGAAAAATGTGAAAGTATGAGCTAGATGATGGCAAATACCAGACCCAAACCAGACATAACCGGCCCTATCCTCTAAAATGTTAATTGCAACCAGGTTTAATTGACTGTTTCGGCGTGGTACCGCATTACTACGTGGTCCAACCCGGAAAAAGGCAAGGATCTGACCATTCAAGTACTCGACAAATGCGAAAGTACGAGCCAGATGAGGGCAAATCCCAGTCCTGACCGAGACATACCCGGCGTTATCCTCTAAAATATTAATCGCAACCAGGTTTAATAGACTGTTTCGCTGTGGTACCGCATTACTACGTGACCCAAACCAGAAAAAGCCCTGGATCTGGCCAACAAGTATGCGAAAAATGCGAAAGTACGAGCCAGATGAGGGCAAATCCCAGACCTAACCGAGACATAACCGGCGTTATCCCCTAAAATATTAATCGCAACCAGCTTTAAATGACTGTTTCGGTGTGGTACCGTATTACTACGCGATCCACCCCAGAAAAGGGCAAGGATCTGGCCATCAAGTATGCGAAAAATGCGAGAGTATGAGCCAGATGCTTGCAAATACCAGAACTAACCCAGACATAACCAGCGTTATCCTCTAAAATATCAATCGGAACCAGGTTTAATTGACTGTTTCAGTGTGTAACCACATTACTGCGGGATTCAAACCAGAAAAAACCCAGGATCTGGCCAACAAGTATGCGAAAAACGCGAAAGTACGAGCCAGATGTGAGCAAATCCCAGACCTAACCGAGACATAACCAGCGTTATCCTCTAAAACATTAAGCGCAACCAGGTTTAATAGACTGTCTCGGTGTGGTACCACATTACTACGTGATCCAAACCAGAATAGGCCCAGCATCTTGCCAACAAGTATGCGAAAAATGCGAAAGTACGAGCCAGATGTGAGCAAATCCCAGACCTAACCGAGACATAACCGGCGTTATCCTCTAAAATATTAATCGCAACCAGGTTTAATTCACCGTTTCGGTGTGGAACCACATTACTACGGGATTCAAACCAGAAGAAACACAGGATCTGGCCAACAAGTATGCGAAAAATGCGAAGGTACGAGCCAGATGAGGGGCAAATCCCAGACCTAACCGAGACATAACGGGCGTTATCCTCCAAGATATTAATCGCAACCAGGTTTAATTGACTGTTTCGGTGTGGTACCGCATTACTACGTGACCCAAACTAGAAAAAGGCCAAGATCTGGCCAACAAGTATGCGAAAAATGCGAAAGTATGTGCTAGATGATGGCTAATAAAAGTCCTAACCGAGACATAACCGGCGTTATCCTCTAAAATATTAATCGCAACCAGGTTTAATTGACTGTTTCGGTGTGGTACCGCATTAATACGTGATCCAAACCAGAAAAAGGCCAAGATCTGGCCAACAAGTATGCGAAAAATGCGAAAGTCCGAGCCAGATGAGGGCAAATACCAGACCTAACCCAGCCATAACCGGCGTTATCCTCTAAAATATTAACCGCAACCAGGTTTAATTGACTGTTTCGGTGTGGTACCACATTACTACGTAATCCAAACCAGAAAAAACCAATGATCTGGCCAACAAGTATGCGAAAAATGCGACAGTATGATACAGATGTTTGCAAATACCAGATCTAACCAAGACATAACCAGCGTTATCCTCTAAAAGATTAATCGGACCCAGCTTTTATTGAATGTTTTATTGTGGTACCACATTACTACGTGACCCAAACCACAAATATCCCAGGATCTGGCAACAAGTATGCGAAAAATGCGAAAGTACGTGCCAGATGAGGGCAAATACCAGACCTAACCGAGACATAACCGGCATTATCCTCTAAAATATTAATCGCAACCAGGTTTAATTGACTGTGTCGGCGTGTTACCGCATTACTACGTGATCCAAACCCGAAAGATGCCAGGATCT
This sequence comes from Colletes latitarsis, assembly GCF_051014445.1. NCBI lineage: Eukaryota > Metazoa > Arthropoda > Insecta > Hymenoptera > Colletidae > Colletes > Colletes latitarsis. The sequence continues at coordinate 9,474,692 of NC_135137.1, forward strand.
GGCCAACAAGTATGCGAAAAATGCGAAAGTACGAGCCAGATGTGGGCAAATACCAGACCTAACCCAGACGTAACCGGCGTTATCCTCGAAAATATTAATCGCAACGTGGTTTAATTGACTGTTTCGGTGTGGAGCCACATTACTACAGGATCCATACCAGAAAAAACCCAGGATCTGGCCAACAAGTATGCGAAAAATGCGATAGTATGAGTCAGATGATTGTGAATACCAGAACTAGCCCAGACATATCCAGCGTTATCCTCTAAAATACTAATCGGAACGAGCTTTTATTGACTCTCTCAGTGCGGTACCACAATACTACGTGATCCCAACCAAAAAAAACCCAGGATCTGGCCAACAAGTATGCGAAAAACGAGAAAGTATGAGCCAGATGATTGCAAATACCAGACCTAACCGAGACACAACCGGCGTTATCCTCTAAAATATTAATCACAAACAGGTTTAATTGACTCTATCGGTGTGGTACCGCATTACTACGTGACCCAAACCAGAAATATCCCAGGATCTGGCCAACTAGTATGCGAAAAATGCGAAAGTACGAGCCAGATGAGGGCAAATACCAGACCTAACCGAGACATAACCGGCGTTATCCTCTAAAATATTAATCGCAACAGGGTTTAATTGACAGTTCCGGTGTGGTACCGCATTACTACGTGATCCAAACCAGAAAATCCCTGGATCTGGCCTACAAGTATGTGAAAAATGCGAAAGTACGAGCCAGATGCGGGCAAGTACCAGAACTAACCCAGACATAACCGGCGTTATCCTCTAAAATATTAACCGCAACCGGGTTAAATTGACTGTTTCGGTGTGGCACCACATTACTACGGGATCCAAACCAGGAAAAACCCAGGATCTGGCCAACAAGTGTGCGAAAAACGCGAAAGTATGAGCCAGATGATTGCAAATACCAGAACTAACCCAGCCATAACCAGCGTTATCCTCTAAAATACTATTCGGAACCAGCTTTTATTGACTGTTTCAGTGTGGTACCGCATTACTACGGGATCCAAACCAGAAAAAACCCAGGATCTGGCCAACAAGAGTGCGAAAAACGTGAACAAACGAGCCAGATAAGGGCAAATACCAGACCTAACCCAGCCATAACCGGTGTTATCCTGTAAAATATTAATCGCACCAGGCTTAATTGACTGTCTCGGTGTGGTACTGCATTACTGCGTGATCCAAACCAGAAAAAGCCCAGGATCTTGCCAACAAGTATGCGAAATACGCGAAAATACGAGCCAAATGAGGGCAAATACCAGACCTAACCGAGACATAACCGGCGTTATCCTTTAAAATATTTATCGCAACAGGTTTAATTGACTGTCTCGGTGTGGTACTGCATTACTGCGTGATCCAAACCAGAAAAAGCCCAGGATCTTGCCAACAAGTATGAGAAAAATGCGAAAATACGATCCAGATAAGGGCAAATACCAGACCTAACCCAGCCATAACCAGTGTTATCCTTTAAAATATTAATCGCACCAGGTTTAATTGACTGTCTCGGTGTGGTACTGCATTACTGCGTGATCCAAACCAGAAACAACCCAGGATCTGGCCAACAAGTATGCGAAAAACGCGAAAGTATGAGCCAGATGATTGCAAATACCAGAACTAACCCAGACATAACCGGCGTTATCCTCTAAAATATTAATCGCAACCAGGTTTAATTGACTGTTTCGGTGTGGAACCACATTACTACGTGATCCAAACTAGAAAAAGGGCCAGGCTCTGTCCAACAAGTATGAGAAAAATGCGAAAGTATGTGCCAGATGATTGCAAATACCAGAAATAACCCAAACATAACCGGCGTTATCCTCTAAAATATTAATCGCAACCAGGTTTAATTGACTGTTTCGGTGTGGAACCACATTACTACGTGATCCAAACTAGAAAAAGGGCCAGGCTCTGTCCAACAAGTATGAGAAAAATGCGAAAGTATGTGCCAGATGATTGCAAATACCAGAAATAACCCAAACATAACCGGCGTTATCCTCTAAAATATTATTCGCGACCAGGTTTAATTGACTGTTTCGGTGTGGAACCACATTACTACGTGATCCAAACCAGAAAAAGGCCAGGCTCTGTCCAAAAAGTATGAGAAAAATGCGAAAGTATGTGCCAGATCATTGCAAATACCAGAACTAACCCAAACATAACCGGCGTTATCCTCTAAAATATTAACCGCAACCAGGTCAAATTGACTATTTCGGTGTGGAACCACATTAATACGGGATCCAAACCAGGAAAAACCCAGGATCTGGCCAACAAGTATGCGAAAAATGCGAAAGTATGAGCCAGATGATTGCAAATACTAGACCTAACCGAGACATAACCGGCGTTATCCTCCAAAATATTAATCGGAGCCAGGTTTAATAGACTATTTCAGTGTGGTACCACATTAATACGTGATCCAAACCAGAAACAACCCAGGATCTGGCCAACAAGTATGCGATAAATGCAAAAGTACGAGCCAGATGAGGGCAAATCCCAGACCTAACCGAGACATAACCGGCGTTACCCTCTAAAATATTAATCGGAGCCAGGTTTAATTGACGGCTTCAGTGTAGTACCACATTACTACGTGATCCAAACCAGAAAAAACCCAGGATCTGGCCAACAGGTATGCGAAAAATGCGAAAGTATGAGCCAGATGATTGTAAATACCAGAACTAACCCTGACATAACCGGCGTTATCATCCAAAATATTGATCGACACCAGGTTTCATTGACTGTTTCAGTGTGTCACCACATTAATACGTGACCCTAACCAGAAAGAAATCCAGGATCTGACCATCAAGTATGCGAAAAATGCGAAAGTATGAGCCAGATGATTGCGAATTCTAGACGTATCCCAGACATAACCGGTGTTATCCTCTAAAATATTGATCGAATCCAGGTTGAATTGACTGCTTCTGTGTGGCACCACATTACTACGTGATCCGAACCAGAAAAAGCCCAGGATCTGGCCATTCAAGTATGCGAAAAATGCGAATGTATGTGGCAGATGATTGCAAATACCAGACCGCACAGGTACCTAACCGGTGTTATCCTCTAAAGTATTGATCAAATCCAGGTTTAACTGACTGTTTCTGTGTGGTACCGCATTACTACGTGATGCAAAGCGGAAAAAGGCCAAGATCTGGCCAAGAAGTATTGGAAAAATGCGATTGTCCGAGCCAGATGATTGCAAATACCAGAACTAACCCAAACATAACCAGCGTTATCCTCCAAAATATTAATCGCAACCATGTTTAATTGTCTGTTTCGGTGTGGAACCACATTACTACGGGATACAAACAAAAAAAACCCTGGATCTGGATAACAAGTATGCGAAAAACGCGAAAGTATGAGCCAGATGATTGCAAATACCAGAACTAACCCAGACATATCCAGCGTTATCCTCTTAAATACTAATCGGAACCAGCTTTCATTGACCGTTTCAATGTGGAACCACATTACTACGTGATCCAAACTAGAAAAAGGGCCAGGCTCTGTCCAACAAGTATGAGAAAAATGCGAAAGTATGTGCCAGATGATTGCAAATACCAGAAATAACCCAAACATAACCGGCGTTATCCTCTAAAATATTATTCGCAACCAGGTTTATTTGACTGTTTCGGTGTGGTACGACATTACTACGTGATCCAAACCAGAAAAAACGCAGGATCTCGCCAACAAGTATGGAAAAATGCGAAAGTACGGGCCAGATGATTGCAAATAGCAGAACTAACCCAGACATAACTGGCGTGATACTCTAAAATATATATCGCAACCAAGTTTAATTGACTGTTTCGGTGTGGTACCACATTAATACGTGATCCTAACCTGAAAAAAGCCAGGATCTGGCCAACAAGAATGCGAAAAATGCGAAAGTATGAGCCAGATGATTGTAAATACCAGAACTAACCCTGACATAACCGGCGTTATCATCCAAAATATTGATCGACACCACGTTTCATTGACTGTTTCAGTGTGTCACCACATTAATACGGGATCCAAACCAGGAAAAACCCAGGATCTGGCCAACAAGTATGCGAAAAATGCGAAAGTATGAGCCAGATGATTGCAAATACTAGAACTAACCCAGACATAATCAGCGTTATCCTCTTAAATACTATTCGGAACCAGCTTTTATTGACTGTTTCAGTGTGGTACCACATTAATACGTGATCCAAACCAGAAACAACCCAGGATCTGGCCAACAAGTATGCGATAAATGCAAAAGTACGAGCCAGATGAGGGCAAATCCCAGACCTAACCGAGACATAACCGGCGTTACCCTCTAAAATATTAATCGGAGCCAGGTTTAATTGACGGCTTCAGTGTAGTACCACATTACTACGTGATCCAAACCAGAAAAAACCCAGGATCTGGCCAACAGGTATGCGAAAAATGCGAAAGTATGAGCCAGATGATCGCAAATACCAGGCCTAACGCAGACATAACCGGCGTTATCTTCTAAAGCATTAATCGCAACCAGGTTTGTTTGGCTGTTTCGGTGTGGTACCACGTTACTCCGTGATCCAAACCAGAAAAAACCTAGGATCTGGCCAACTAGTATGCGAAAAATGCGAAAGTATGAGCCAGATGATTGTAAATACCAGAACTAACCCTGACATAACCGGCGTTATCATCCAAAATATTGATCGACACCAGGTTTCATTGACTGTTTCAGTGTGTCACCACATTAATACGTGACCCTAACCAGAAAGAAATCCAGGATCTGACCATCAAGTATGCGAAAAATGCGAAAGTATGAGCCAGATGATTGCGAATTCCAGACGTATCCGAGACATAACCGGTGTTATCCTCTAAAATATTGATCGAATCCAGGTTGAATTGACTGCTTCTGTGTGGCACCACATTACTACGTGATCCGAACCAGAAAAAGCCCAGGATCTGGCCATTCAAGTATGCGAAAAATGCGAATGTATGTGGCAGATGAATGCAAATACCAGACCGCACAGGTACCTAACCGGTGTTATCCTCTAAAGTATTGATCAAATCCAGGTTTAACTGACTGTTTCTGTGTGGTACCACATTACTACGTGATCCAAATCAGAATAAGCCCAGGATCTGTCCAACAAGTATGAGAAAAATGCGAAAGTATGTGCCAGATGATTGCTAATACCAGAACTAACACAAACATAACCAGCGTTATCGTCCAAAATATTAATCGCAACCAGGTTTAATTGTCCGTTTCGGTGTGGAACCGCATTACTACGGGATGCAAACAAAAAAAAACCCTGGATCTGGCCAACTAGTATGCGACAAACGCGAAAGTATGAGCCAGATGATTGCAAATACCAGAACTAACCCAGACATAATCAGCGTTATCCTCTTAAATACTATTCGGAACCAGCTTTTATTGACTGTTTCAGTGTGGTACCGCATTACTACGTGATGCAAAGCGGTAAAAGGCCAAGATCTGGCCAAGAAGTATGCGAAAAATGCGATTGTCCGAGCCAGATGATTGCAAATACCAGAACTAACCCAAACATAACCAGCGTTATCCTCCAAAATATTAATCGCAACCAGGTTTAATTGTCTGTTTCGGTGTGGAACCACATTACTACGGGATACAAACCAACAAAAACCCTGGATCTGGCTAACAAGTATGCGAGAAACGCAAAAGTATGAGCCAGATGATTGCAAATACCAGAACTAACCCAGACATATCCAGCGTTATCCTCTTAAATACTAATCGGAACCAGCTTTCATTGACCGTTTCAGTGTGGTACCACATTACTACGTGATCCAAACCAGAAGAAACCCAGGATCTTGCCAGCAAGTATGCGAAAAATGCGAAAGTACGAGACAGATGAGGGCAAATACCAGACCTAACCCAGACATAGCCGGCGTTATTCTCTAAAATATTAGTCGCAACCAGGTTTAATTGACTGTTTCAGTGTGGAGTCACGTTACTACGGGATCCAAACCAGAAAAAACCCAGGATCTGGCCAACAAGTATGCGAAAAATGCGAAAGTATGAGCCAGATGATTGCAAATACCAGACATAACCGAGACATATCCAGCGTTATCCTCTAGAATATTATTCGCAACCAGGTTTAATTGACTGTTTAGGTGTGGTACCACACTACTGCGTGATCCAAACCAGAAAAAACGCAGGATCTCGCCAACAAGTATTTGAAAAATGCGAAAGTATGAGCTAGATGATGGCAAATACCAGACCTCACCCAGACATAACCGGCGTTATCCTCTAAAATAATAATCGGAACCAGGTTTAATTGACTATTTCAGTGTGGTACCACATTAATACGTGATCCAAACCAGAAACAACCCAGGATCTGGCCAACAAGTATGCGAAAAATGCAAAGGTACGAGCCAGATGAGGGCAAATCCCAGACCTAACCGAGACATAGCCTGCGTTACCCTCTAAAATATTAATCGCAACCAGGTTTAATTGAGTGTTTCGGTGTGGTACCGCAATACTACGTGATCCAAACCAGAAAAAACCCAGGATCTGGCGAACAAGTATGCGAAAAACGTGAACGTACGAGTCAGATGAGGGCAAATACCAGACCTAACCCAGACATAATCGGCGTTATCCTTTAAAATATTAATCGCAACCAGGTTTAATTAACTGTGTCGGTGTGGTACCGTATTACTACGTGATCCAAACCAGAAAAGACCCAGGATCTGGCCAACAAGTATGCGAAAAATGCAAAAGTACGAGCCAGATGAGGGCAAATCCGAGACATAACCGAGACATAACCGGCGTTATCCTCTAAAATATTATTCGCAACCAGGTTTAATTGACTGTTTCGGTGTGGTACCACACTACTGCGTAATCCAAACCAGAAAAAACGCAGGATCTCGCCAACAAGTATGTGAAAAATGCGAAAGTATGGGGCAGATGATTGCAAATACCAGAACTAACCCAGACATATCCAGCGTTATCCTCTTAAATACTAATCGGAACCAGCTTTCATTGACTGTTTCAGTGTGGTACCACATTACTACGTGATCCAAACCAGAGAAAGGCCAGGCTCTGGCCAACATGTATGCGAAAGACACGAAAGTACGAGCCATATGAGAGCAAATCCCAGACCTAACCGAGACATAACCGGCGTTATCCTCTAAAATATTAATCGCAACCAGGTTTAATTGACTGTATCGGAGTGGTACCGCATTACTGCGTGATCCAAACCGGAAAAAGGCCAAGATCTTGCCAACAAGTATGCGAAAAATGCGAATGTCGGAGCCAGATGATTGCAAATACCAGAACTAACCCAAACATAACCAGCGTTATCCTCCAAAATATTAATAGCAACCAGGTTTAATTGTCTGTTTCGGTGTAGAAACACATTACTATGGGATCCAAACCAAAAGAAACCCTGGATCTGGCCAACAAGTATGCGAAAAACGCGAAAGTATGAGCCAGATGATTGCAAATACCAGAACTAACCCAGACATATCCAGCGTTATCCTCTTAAATACTAATCGGAACCAGCTTTCATTGACTGTTTCAGTGTGGTACCACATTACTACGTGATCCAAACCAGAAGAAACCCAGGATCTTGCCAACAAGTATGCGAAAAATGCGAAAGTACGAGACAGATGAGGGCAAATACCAGACCTAACCCAGACATAACCGGCGTTATCCTCTAAAATATTAATCGCAACCAGGCTTAATTGACTCTTCCGGTGTGGAACCACATTACTACGTGATCCAAACCAGAAAAAGCCCAGGATCTTGCCAACAAGTATGCGAAAAATGCGAAAATACGAGCCAGATGAGGGCAAATACAACACCTAACCGAGACATAACCGGCGTTATCCTCTAAAATATTAATCGCAACCAGGTTTAATTGACTGTTTCGTTGTGGTACCGCATTACTACGTGATCCAAACCAGAAAAAGGCCAGGCTCTGGCCACCAAGTATGCGAAAGGCACGAAAGTACGAGCCACATGAGAGCAAATCCCAGACCTAACCGAGACATACCGGCGTTATCCTCTAAAATATTAATCGCAACCAGGTTTAATTGACTGTCTCGGAGTGGTACCGCATTACTACGTGATCCAAACCGGAAAAAGGCCAAGATCTGGCCAACAAGTATGCGAAAAATGCGAAAGTCGGAGCCAGATGATTGCAAATACCAGAACTAACCCAAACATAACCAGCGTTATCCTCCAAAATATTAATAGCAACCAGGTTTAATTGTCTGTTTCGGTGTAGAAACACATTACTACGGGATCCAAACCAAAAAAAACCCTGGACCTGGCCAACAAGTATGCGAAAAACGCGGAAGTATGAGCCAGATGATTGCAAATACCAGAACTAACCCAGACATATCCAGCGTTATCCTCTTAAATACTAATCGGAACCAGCTTTCATTGACTGTTTCAGTGTGGTACCACATTACTACGAGATCCAAACCAGAAGAAACCCAGGATCTTGCCAACAAGTATGCGAAAAATGCGAAAGTACGAGACAGATGAGGGCAAATACCAGACCTAACCCAGACATAGCCGGCGTTATCCTCTAAAACATTAATCGCAACCAGGTTTAATTGACTGTTTCAGTGTGGAGTCACATTACTACGGGCTCCAATCCAGAAAAAACCCAGGATCTGGCCAACAAGTATGCGGAAAACTCGAAAGTATGAGCCAGATGATCGCAAATACCAGACATAACCGAGACATATCCAGCGTTATCCTCTAGAATATTATTCGCAACCAGGTTTAATTGACTGTTTAGGTGTGGTACCGCATTACTACGTGATCCAAACCAGGATTGGCCCTGGATCCGGCCAACAAATATGCGAAAAATGCGAAACTACGAGCCAGATGAGGGCAAATACCAGACCTAACCGAGACATAACCGGCGTAATCCTCTAAAATATTAATCGCAACAAGGTTTAATTGACAGTTTCGGTGTGGTACCGCATTACTACGTGATCCAAACCAGAAAAAGCCCTGGATCTGGCCAACAAGTATGTGAAAAATGCGAAAGTACGAGCCAGATGAGGGCAAATCCCAGACCTAACCGAGACATAACCGGCGTTACCCTCTAAAATATTAATCGGAGCCAGGTTTAATTGACGGCTTCAGTGTAGTACCACATTACTACGTGATCCAAACCAGAAAAAACCCAGGATCTGGCCAACAGGTATGCGAAAAATGCGAAAGTATGAGCTAGATGATGGCAAATACCAGACCTCACCCAGACATAACCGGCGTTATCCTCTAAAATAATAATCGGAACCAGGTTTAATTGACTATTTCAGTGTGGTACCACATTAATACGTGATCCAAACAAGAAACAACCCAGGATCTGGTCAACAAGTATGCGAAAAATGCAAAAGTACGAGCCAGATGAGGGCAAATCCCAGACCTAACCGAGACATAACTGGCGTTACCCTCTAAAATATTAATCGCAACCAGGTTTAATTGACTGTTTCGGCGTGGTACGACATTAGTACGTGATCCGAGTCAGAATAGCCACCGGGTTCTGGGCAACAAGTATGCGAAAAATGCGATAGTATGAGCCAGATGATTGCAAATACCAGAACTGACCCAGACATATCCAGCGTTATCCTCTAAAATACGAATCGGTACAAGCTTTTATTGAACGTTTCAGTGTGGTACCGCATTACCACGTGATCCAAACCAGAAAAAGCCCACGATCTGGCCAACAGGTATGCGAAAAATGCGAAAGTACGATCCAGAGGAGGGCAAATACCAGACCTAACCGAGGCATAACCGGCGTTATCCTCTAAAATATTAATCGGAACCAGGTTTAATCGACTGTTTCGGTGTGGTACCACATTACTACGTGGTCCAAGCAAGAAAAAGGCCAGGATCTGGCCAACAAATGTGCGCAAAATGCGAAATTTCGAGGCAGATGAGGGCAAATCCCAGACCTAACCGAGACATAACCGGAGTTATCCTCTAAAATATTAATCGCAACCAGGTTTAATTGACTGTTTCGGTGTGGTACCGCATTACTACGGGGTGCAAGCCAGAAAAACCCCATGATCTGGCCAACAAGTATGCGAAAAATGCGACAGTATGAGCCAGATGATTGCAAATACCAGATCTAACCCAGATATAACCAGCGTTATCCTCTAAAATATTAATCGGAACCAGCTTTTATTGAATGTTTCATTGTGGTACCACATTACTACGTGATCCAAACCAGAAATATCCCAGGATCTGCAACAAGTATGCGAAAAATGCGAAAGTACGGGCCAGATGAGGGCAAATACCAGACCTAACCGAGACTTAACCGGCATTATCCTCTAAAATATTAATCGCAACCAGGTTTAATTGACTTTTTCGGCGTGTTACCGCATTACTACGTGGTCCAACTCAGAAAAAGGCAAGGATCTGACCATTCAATTATGCGAAAAATGCGAAAGTACGAGCCAGATGAGGGCAAATCCCAGGCCTAACCGAGACGTAACCGGCGTTATCCTCTAAAATATTAATCGCAACCAGGTTTAATTGACTGTTCCGGTGTGGTACCACATTACTACGTGGTCCAAGCCAGAAAAAGGCCAGGATCTGGCCAACAAATGTGCGCAAAATGCGAAATTTCGATCCAGAGGAGGGCAAATACCAGACCTAACCGAGGCATAACCGGCGTTATCCTCTAAAATATTAATCGCAACCAGGTTTAATTGACTGTTTCGGTGTGGTACCGCATTACTACGGGGTCCAAGCCAGAAAAAACCCATGATCTGGCCAACAAGTATTCGAAAAATGCGACAGTATGAGCCAGATGATTGCAAATACCAGATCTAACCCAGATATAACCAGCGTTATCCTCTAAAATATTAATCGGAACCAGCTTTTATTGAATGTTTCATTGTGGTACCACATTACTACGTGATCCAAACCAGAAATATCCCAGGATCTGGCAACAAGTATGCGAAAAATGCGAAATTACGAGCCAGATGAGGGCAAATACCAGACCTAATCGAGACATGACCGGCATTATCCTCTAAAATATTAATCGCAACCAGGTTTAATTGACTGTTTCGGCGTGTTACCGCATTACTACGTGGACCAACCCAGTAAAAGGCAAGGATCTGGCCATTCAAGTATGCGAAAAATGCGACAGTATGTGCAAGATGATGCCAAATACCAGACCTATCCCAGGCATAACCGGCGTTCTCCTCCAAAATATTAATCGGAACCAGGTTTTATTGACTGTTTGAGTGTGGTACCACATTACTACGTGATCCTAACCAGAAAAGAAACCAGGATCTGGCGAACAAGTATGCGAAAAATGTGAAGGTATGAACTAGATGATGGCAAATACCAGACCCAACCCAGACATAACCGGCGTTATCCTGTAAAATACTATTCGCAACCAGGTTTAATTGACTATTACGCTGTGGTACCGCATTACTACGTGACCCAAACCAGAAAAAGCCCTGGAACTGGCCAACAAGTATGCGAAAAATGCGAAAGTACGATCCAGAGGAGGGCAAATACCAGACCTAACCGAGGCATAACCGGCGTTATCCTCTAAAATATTAATCGCAACGAGGTTTAATTGACTGTTTCGGTGTGGTACCGCATTACTACGGGGTCCAAGCCAGAAAAAACCCATGATCTGGCCAACAAGTATTCGAAAAATGCGACAGTATGAGCCAGATGATTGCAAATACCAGATCTAACCCAGATATAACCAGCGTTATCCTCTAAAATATTAATCGGAACCAGCTTTTATTGAATGTTTCAGTGTGGTACCACATTACTACGTGATCCAAACCAGAAGAAACCCAGGATCTTGCCAACAAGTATGCGAAAAATGCGAAAGTACGAGACAGATGAGGGCAAATACCAGACCTAACCCAGACATAGCCGGCGTTATCCTCTAAAATATTAATCGCACCAGGTTTAATTGACTGTTTCAGTGTGGAGTCACATTACTACGGGATCCAAACCAGAAAAAACCCAGGATCTGGCCAACAAGTATGCGAAAAACGCGAAAGTATGAGCCAGATGATTGCAAATACCAGAACTAACCCAGACATAACCGGCGTTATCCTCTAAAATATTAATCGCAACCAGGCTTAATTGACTCTTCCGGTGTGGAACCACATTACTACGTGATCCAAACCAGAAAAAGCCCAGGATCTTGCCAACAAGTATGCGAAAAATGCGAAAATACGAGCCAGATGAGGGCAAATACAACACCTAACCGAGACATAACCGGCGTTATCCTCTAAAATATTAATCGCAACCAGGTTTAATTGACTGTTTCGTTGTGGTACCGCATTACTACGTGATCCAAACCAGAAAAAGGCCAGGCTCTGGCCACCAAGTATGCGAAAGGCACGAAAGTACGAGCCACATGAGAGCAAATCCCAGACCTAACCGAGACATACCGGCGTTATCCTCTAAAATATTAATCGCAACCAGGTTTAATTGACTGTCTCGGAGTGGTACCGCATTACTACGTGATCCAAACCGGAAAAAGGCCAAGATCTGGCCAACAAGTATGCGAAAAATGCGAAAGTCGGAGCCAGATGATTGCAAATACCAGAACTAACCCAAACATAACCAGCGTTATCCTCCAAAATATTAATAGCAACCAGGTTTAATTGTCTGTTTCGGTGTAGAAACACATTACTACGGGCTCCAAACCAGAAAAAGCCCTGGATCTGGCCAACAAGTATGTGAAAAATGCGAAAGTACGAGCCAGATGATTGCAAATACTAGAACTAACCCAGACATAACCGGCGTTATCCTCCAAAATATTAATCGCAGCCAGGTTTAATTGACGGTTTCAGTGTAGTACCACATTACCACGTGGTCCTAGCCAGAAAAAGGCCAGGATCTGACCATTCAAGTATGCGAAAAATGCGAAAGTATGAGCTAGATGATGGCAAATACCAGACCTCACCCAGACATAACCGGCGTTATCCTCTAAAATAATAATCGGAACCAGGTTTAATTGACTATTTCAGTGTGGTACCACATTAATACGTGATCCAAACAAGAAACAACCCAGGATCTGGTCAACAAGTATACGAAAAATGCAAAAGTACGAGCCAGATGAGGGCAAATCCCAGACCTAACCGAGACATAACTGGCGTTACCCTCTAAAATATTAATCGCAACCAGGTTTAATTGACTGTTTCGGCGTGGTACGACATTAGTACGTGATCCGAGTCAGAATAGCCACCGGGTTCTGGGCAACAAGTATGCGAAAAATGCGATAGTATGAGCCAGATGATTGCAAATACCAGAACTGACCCAGACATATCCAGCGTTATCCTCTAAAATACGAATCGGTACAAGCTTTTATTGAACGTTTCAGTGTGGTACCGCATTACCACGTGATCCAAACCAGAAAAAGCCCACGATCTGGCCAACAGGTATGCGAAAAATGCGAAAGTACGATCCAGAGGAGGGCAAATACCAGACCTAACCGAGGCATAACCGGCGTTATCCTCTAAAATATTAATCGGAACCAGGTTTAATCGACTGTTTCGGTGTGGTACCACATTACTACGTGGTCCAAGCAAGAAAAAGGCCAGGATCTGGCCAACAAATGTGCGCAAAATGCGAAATTTCGAGGCAGATGAGGGCAAATCCCAGACCTAACCGAGACATAACCGGAGTTATCCTCTAAAATATTAATCGCAACCAGGTTTAATTGACTGTTTCGGTGTGGTACCGCATTACTACGGGGTGCAAGCCAGAAAAATCCCATGATCTGGCCAACAAGTATGCGAAAAATGCGACAGTATGAGCCAGATGATTGCAAATACCAGATCTAACCCAGATATAACCAGCGTTATCCTCTAAAATATTAATCGGAACCAGCTTTTATTGAATGTTTCATTGTGGTACCACATTACTACGTGATCCAAACCAGAAATATCCCAGGATCTGCAACAAGTATGCGAAAAATGCGAAAGTACGGGCCAGATGAGGGCAAATACCAGACCTAACCGAGACTTAACCGGCATTATCCTCTAAAATATTAATCGCAACCAGGTTTAATTGACTTTTTCGGCGTGTTACCGCATTACTACGTGGTCCAACTCAGAAAAAGGCAAGGATCTGACCATTCAATTATGCGAAAAATGCGAAAGTACGAGCCAGATGAGGGCAAATCCCGGGCCTAACCGAGACGTAACCGGCGTTATCCTCTAAAATATTAATCGCAACCAGGTTTAATTGACTGTTTCGGTGTGGTACCACATTACTACGTGGTCCAAGCCAGAAAAAGGCCAGGATCTGGCCAACAAATGTGCGCAAAATGCGAAATTTCGATCCAGAGGAGGGCAAATACCAGGCCTAACCGAGGCATAACCGGCGTTATCCTCTAAAATATTAATCGCAACCAGGTTTAATTGACTGTTTCGGTGTGGTACCGCATTACTACGGGGTCCAAGCCAGAAAAAACCCATGATCTGGCCAACAAGTATTCGAAAAATGCGACAGTATGAGCCAGATGATTGCAAATACCAGATCTAACCCAGATATAACCAGCGTTATCCTCTAAAATATTAATCGGAACCAGCTTTTATTGAATGTTTCATTGTGGTACCACATTACTACGTGATCCAAACCAGAAATATCCCAGGATCTGGCAACAAGTATGCGAAAAATGCGAAATTACGAGCCAGATGAGGGCAAATACCAGACCTAATCGAGACATGACCGGCATTATCCTCTAAAATATTAATCGCAACCAGGTTTAATTGACTGTTTCGGCGTGTTACCGCATTACTACGTGGACCAACCCAGCAAAAGGCAAGGATCTGGCCATTCAAGTATGCGAAAAATGCGACAGTATGTGCTAGATGATGCCAAATACCAGACCTATCCCAGGCATAACCGGCGTTCTCCTCCAAAATATTAATCGGAACCAGGTTTTATTGACTGTTTGAGTGTGGTACCACATTACTACGTGATCCTAACCAGAAAAGAAACCAGGATCTGGCGAACAAGTATGCGAAAAATGTGAAGGTATGAACTAGATGATGGCAAATACCAGACCCAACCCAGACATAACCGGCGTTATCCTGTAAAATACTACTCGCAACCAGGTTTAATTGACTATTACGCTGTGGTACCGCATTACTACGTGACCCAAACCAGAAAAAGCCCTGGAACTGGCCAACAAGTATGCGAAAAATGCGAAAGTACGATCCAGAGGAGGGCAAATACCAGACCTAACCGAGGCTTAACCGGCGTTATCCTCTAAAATATTAATCGCAACCAGGTTTAATTGACTGTTTCGGCGTGTTACCGCATTACTACGTGGACCAACCCAGCAAAAGGCAAGGATCTGACCATTCAAGTATGCGAAAAATGCGAAAGTACGAGCCAGATGAGGGCAAATCCCAGACCTAACCGAGACATAACCGGAGTTATCCTCTAAAATATTAATCGCAACCAGGTTTAATTGACTGTTTCGGTGTGGTACCGCATTACTACGGGGTGCAAGCCAGAAAAAACCCATGATCTGGCCAACAAGTATGCGAAAAATGCGACAGTATGGGCCAGATGATTGCAAATACCAGATCAAACCCAGACATAACCAGCGTTAACCTCTAGAATATTAATCGGAACCAGCTTTTATTGAATGTTTCATTGTGGTACCACATTACTACGTGATGCAAACTAGAAATATCCCAGGATCTGGCAACAAGTATGCGAAAAATGCGAAAGTACGAGCCAGATGGGGGCAAATACCAGCCCTAACCGAGACTTAACCGGCATTATCCTCTAAAATATTAATCGCAACCAAGTTTTATTGACTGTTTCGGCGTGTTACCGCATTACTACGTGGTCCAACTCAGAAAAAGGCAAGGATCTTGCCAACAAGTATGCGAAAAATGCGAAGGTATGAGCCAGATGAGGGCAAATACCAGACGCAACCCAGACCTAACCGGTTTCATCCTCTAAAATATTGATCGAATCCAGGTTTAATTGACTGTTTCAGTGTGGTACCACTCTACTACGTGATCCAAACCAGAAAGAGCCCAAGATCTGGCCATTCAAGTATCCGAAGAATGCAAAAGTATGAGGAAGATGATTGCAAATACCAGACGTAACCCAGACATAACCGGCGTTATCCTCTAAAATATTAATCGCAACCAGGTTTAATTGACTGTTTCGGTGTGGTACCACATTAGTACGTGATCCGAGTCAGAATAGCCACCGGGTTCTGGGCAACAAGTATGCGAAAAATGCGAAAGAATGAGCCAGATGATTGGGAATACCAGAACTAACTCAGACATAACCAGCGTTATCATCTAAAATATTAATCGGAACCAACTTTTATTGAATGTTTCATTGTGGTACAACATTACTACGTGATCCAAACCAGAAAAAGCCCAGGATCTGGACAACAAATATGCGAAAAATGCGAAAGTACGAGACAGATGAGGGCAAATACCAGACCCAACCGAGACATAACTGACGTTATCCTCTAAAATATTAAGCGCATCCAGGTTTAATTGACTGTTTCGGTGTCTTACCGCACTACGTGACCCAACCCAGAAGAAAGCCAGGATCTGGCCAACAAGTATGCAAAAAATGCGAAAGTACGAGCCAGATGAGGGTAAATCCCAGACCTAACCGAGACATAACCGGCATTATCCTCTAAAATATTAATCACAACAAGTTTTAATTGACTGTTTCGGTGTGGTACCGCATTACTACGTGATCCAAACCAGAAAAAGCCCTGGATCTGGTCAACAAGTATGCGAAAAATGCGAAAGTACGAGCCAGATGGGGGCAAATACCAGACCCAACCGAGACATAACTGACGTTATCCTGTAAAATATTACTCGCAACCAGGTTTAATTGACTGTTACAGTGTGGTACCACATTAGTACGTGATCCAAGTCAGAAAAAGCCCAGGATCTGGCTAACAAGTATGTCAAAAATGCGAAAGTATGAGGAAGATGATTGGAAACACCAGACGTAACCCAGTTATAACTGGCGTTATCCTCTAAAATATTAATCGCAACCAGGTTTAATTGACTGTTTCGGTGTCGTACCACATTACTACGTGGTCCAACCCGGAAGAAGGCAAGGATCTGACCAATAAAGTATGCGAAAAATGCGATAGTACGAGCCAGACGAGGGCAAATCCCAGGCCTAACCGAGATATAACCGGCGTTATCCTCTAAAATATTAATCGCAACCAGGTTTAATTGACTATTTCGCTGTGGTACCGCATTACTACGTGACCCAAACCAGAAAAAGCCCTGGAACTGGCCAACAAGTATGCGAAAAATGCGAAAGTACGAGACAGATGAGCTCAAATCCCAGACCTAACCGTGACATAACCGGCGTTATCCCCTAAAATATTAATCGCAACCAGGTTTAAATGACTGTTTCGGTGTGGTACCGTATTACTACGTGATCCAACCCAGAAAAGGGCAAGGATCTGGCCATCAAGTATGCGAAAAATGCGAGAGTATGAGTCAGATGCTTGCAAATACCAGAACTAACCCAGACATAACCAGCGTTATCCTCTAAAATATTAATCGCAAGCAGGTTTAATTGACTGTTTCAGTGTGGTACCGCATTACTACGTGATCCAAACCATAAAAAGGCCGGCATCTGGACAACAAATATGCGAAAAATGCGAAAGTACGAGACAGATGAGGGCAAATACCAGACCCAACCGAGACATAACTGACGTTATCCTCTAAAATATTAAGCGCATCCAGGTTTAAGTGACTGTTTCGGTGTGGTACCGCACTACGTGACCCAACCCAGAAGAAAGCCAGGATCTGGCCAACAAGTATGCAAAAAATGCGAAAGTACGAGCCAGATGAGGGCAAATACCGGACCCAACCGAGACATAACTGACGTTATCCTCTAAAATATTAAGCGCATCCAGGTTTAATTGACTGTTTCGGTGTGGTACCGCACTATGTGACCCAACCCAGAAGAAAACTAGGATCTGGCCATTCAAGTATGCGAAAAATGCGACAGTATGTGCTAGATGATGCCAAATACCAGACCTAACCCAGGCATAACCGGCGTTCTCCTCCAAAATATTAATCGGAACCAGGTTTTATTGACTGTTTCAGTGTGGTACCACATTACTACGTGATCCTAACCAGAGAAAAACCCAGGATCTGGCCAACAAGTATGCGAAAAATGTGAAGGTATGAGCTAGATGATGGCAAATACCAGACCCAACCCAGACATAACCGGTGTTATCCTGTAAAATATTACTCGCAACCAGGTTTAATTGACTGTTACAGTGTGGTACCACATTAGTACGTGATCCTAACCAGAAAAAAACCTAGGATATGGCCAACAAGTATTCGAAAAATGTGAAAGTATGAGCTAGATGATGGCAAATACCAGACCCAAACCAGACATAACCGGCCCTATCCTCTAAAATGTTAATCGCAACCAGGTTTAATTGACTGTTTCGGCGTGGTACCGCATTACTACGTGGTCCAACCCGGAAAAAGGCAAGGATCTGACCATTCAAGTACTCGAAAAATGCGAAAGTACGAGCCAGATGAGGGCAAATCCCAGTCCTGACCGAGACATACCCGGCGTTATCCTCTAAAATATTAATCGCAACCAGGTTTAAATGACTGTTTCAGTGTGGTACCACATTACTACGTGGTCCAAGCCAGGAAAAGGCCAGGATCTGGCAAACAAGTATGCGAAAAATGCGAAAGTACGAGCCAGATGAGTGCAAATACCAGATCTAACCCAGACGTAACCGCCGTTATCCTCTGAAATATTAATCGGAACCAGCTTATATTGAATATTTCAGTGTGGTGCCACATTACTACGTGATCCAAACCTGAAATATCCCAGTATCTGGCCAACAAATATGCGAAAAATGCGAAAGTACGAGCCAGATGAGGGCAAATACAACACCTAACCCAGACATAACCGGCGTTATCCTCTAAAATATAAACCGCAACCAGGTTTAATTGACTGTTTCGCTGTGGTACCGCATCACTACGTAATCCAAACCGATAAAACCCCTGGGTCTGGCCAACAAGTATGCGAAAAATGCGAAAGTACGAGCCTGATGAGGGCAAATCCCAGACCTAACCGAGACATAACCGGCGTTATCCTCTAAAATATTAATCGCAACCAGGTTTAATTAACAGTTTCGGTGTGGTACCGCACTACTACGTGTTCCAAACCAGAAGAAGGCCAGGCTCTGGCCAACAAGTACGAGAAAAATGCGAAAGTACGAGCCAGATTAGGGCAAATACCAGACCTGACCCAGACAAAACCGGGGTTATTCTCTAAGATATTAATCGCAACCAGGTTTAATTGACTGTTTCGGTGTGACACCACATTACTGCGGGATTCAAACCAGAAAAAACCCAGGATCTGGCCAACAAGTATGCGAAAAACGCGAAAGTACGAGCCAGATGTGAGCAAATCCCAGACCCAACCGAGACATAACCGGCGTTATCCTGTAAAATATTAATCGCAACCAGGTTTAATTGACTGTTTCGGTGTGGTACCGCATGACTACGTGATCCAAACCGGCAAAAGCCATGGATCTCGCCAACAAGTATGCGAAAAATGCGAATGTACGAGCCAGATGGGGGCAAATCCCAGTCCTGACCGAGACATACCCGGCGTTATCCTCTAAAATATTAATCGCAACCAGGTTTAATAGACTGTTTCGCTGTGGTACCGCATTACTACGTGACCCAAACCAGAAAAAGCCCTGGATCTGGCCAACAAGTATGCGAAAAATGCGAAAGTACGAGCCAGATGAGGGCAAATCCCAGACCTAACCGAGACATAACCGGCGTTATCCCCTAAAATATTAATCGCAACCAGGTTTAAATGACTGTTTCGGTGTGGTACCGTATTACTGCGCGATCCACCCCAGAAAAGGGCAAGGATCTGGTCATCAAGTATGCGAAAAATGGGAGAGTATGAGCCAGATGCTTGCAAATACCAGAACTAACCCAGACATAACCAGCGTTATCCTCTAAAATATTAATCGGAACCAGGTTTAATTGACTGTTTCAGTGTGGTACCACACTACTACGTGGTCCAAGCCAGGAAAAGGCCAGGATCTGGCAAACAAGTATGCGAAAAATGCGAAAGTACGAGCCTGATGAGGGCAAATCCCAGACCTAACCGAGACATAACCGGCGTTATCTTCTAAAATATTAATCGCAACCAGGTTTAATTGACAGTTTCGGTGTGGTACCGCACTACTACGTGTTCCAAACCAGAAAAAGGCCAGGCTCTGGCCAACAAGTACGAGAAAAATGCGAAAGTACGAGCCAGATTAGGGCAAATACCAGACCTAACCCAGACAAAACCGGGGTTATTCTCTAACATATTAATCGCAACCAGGTTTAATTGACTGTTTCGGTGTGTAACCACATTACTGTGGGATTCAAACCAGAAAAAACCCAGGATCTGGCCAACAAGTATGCGAAAAATGCAAGAGTATGAGCCAGATGATTGCGAATACCAGACGTAACCCAGACATAACCGGTGTTATCCCATAAAATATTGATCGAAAGCAGCTTTAATTGATTATTTCAGTGTGGCACCACATTAATACGTGATCCTAACCAGAGAAAAACCCAGGATCTGGCCAACAAGTATGCGAAAAATGCGAAAGTATGAGCCAGATGATTGCTAATACCAGGCCTAACGCAGGCATAACCGGCGTTATCCTGTAAAACATTAATCGCAACCAGGTTTGTTTGGCTCCTTCGGTGTGGTACCACATTACTCCGTGATCCAAACCAGAAAAAACCCATGATCTGACCATCAAGTATGCGAAAAATGCGAAAGTATGAGCCAGATGATTGCGCATACCAGACGTAACCCAGACATAACCGGTGTTATCCTATAAAATTTTGATCGAAACCAGCTTTAATTGATTATTTCAGTGTGGCACCACATTACTACATGATCCAAACCAGAAAAAGCCCAGGATCTGGCCATTCAAGTATGCGAAAAATGCGAAAGTATGAGCTAGATGATGGCAAATACCAGACCTAACCCAGGCATAACTTGCGTGCTCCACTAAAATATTAATCGGAACCAGGTTTTATTGACTATTTCAGTGTGGTGCCACATAAATACGTGATCCTAATCAGAAAAAAACCCAGGAACTGGCGAACAAGTATGCGAAAAACGTGAACGTACGAGCCAGATGGGGGCAAATACCGGACCTAACCCAGACACAACCGGCGTTATCCTTTAAAATATTAATCGCAACCAGGTTTAATTGACTGTTTCGGTGTGGAACCACATTACTACGTGATCCAAACCAGAAAAAGGCCAGGCTCTGTCCAACAAGTATGAGAAAAATGCGAAAGTACGAACCAGATGATTGCAAATACCAGAACTAACCCCAACATAACCGGCGTTATCCTGTAAAACATTAATCGCAGCCAGGTTTGTTTGGCTGCTTCGGTGTGGTACCACATTACTCCGGGATCCAAACCAGAAAAAACCCAGGATCTGGCCAACTAGTAAGCGAAAAATACGAAAGTATGACCCAGATGATTGTAAATACCAGAACTAACCCAGGCATAACTTGCGTGCTCCTCAAAAATATTAATCGGAACCAGGTTTTATTGACTATTTCAGTGTGGTGTCACATAAATACGTGATCCTAATCAGAAAAAAACCCAGGAACTGGCCATTCAAGTATGCGAAAAATGCGAAAGTATGAGCTAGATGATGGCAAATACCAGACCTAACCCAGACATAACCAGCGTTGTCCTCTAAAATATTAATCGTAACCAGATTTAATTGCCAGTTTCGGGGTGGTATCACATTACTTCGTGACCCAAACCAGAAAAAACCCAGGATCTGGCCAACAGGTATGCGAAAAATGCAAAAGTAAGAGGCAGATGGTTGCAAATACCAGATCTAACCCAGACATAACCGGCGTTATCCTCTAAAGTGTTGATCGAATCCAGGTTTAATTGACTGTTTCGGTGTGGTATCACATTGCTACGTGACGCAAACCAGAAAAAACCCAGGATCTGGCCAACAAGTATGCGAAAAATGCGAAAGTATGAGCCAGATGATTGGAAATACCAGACCTAACACAAACCTAACCGGCGTTATCCTCTAAAATATTAGTCGGAACCAGATTTAATTGACTGTTGCAGTGTGGTACCACATTACTACGTGATCAAAACCAGAAAAAGGCTAGGATCTAGCCAGAAAGTATGCGAAAAATGCGAAAGTATGAGGCAGGTGATTGTAAATACCAGACCTAACACAAACCTGAACGGTGTTAGCCTCTAAAATATTGATCGAATCCAAGTTGAATGGACTTTTTCAGTCTGGTATCACATTACTACGTGATGCAAACCAGAAAGAAACACAGGACCTGGCCAACAGGTATGCGAAGAATGCGAATGTATGAGCCAGATGTGGGTAAATACCAGACCTAAACGAGACGCAACCGGTGTTATCCTTTAAAATATTGATCGAGGCCACGTTTAATTGACTGTTTCAGTATGGTACCGCATTACTACGAGATCCAAACCAGAAAAAGTACAGGATCTGGCCAACAAGTGTGCGATGAACGCGAAAGTATGACCCAGGTGATTCCAAACACCAGGCCTAACACAAACCTAACCGGTGTGATCCTCTAAAATATTGATCGAATCCAGGTTTCATTGACAGTTTCATTCTGGTACCACATTACTACGTAATACAAACCAGAAAAAACGCAGGATCTGGCCAGCTAGTATGCGAAAAATGTGAAAGTATGAGGAAGATGATTGCAAACACCAGACGTTACCCAGACATAACCGGCGTTATCCTCTAAAATATTAATGGCAACCAGGTATAATTGACTGTTTCGGTGTGGTACCGCATTACTACGTGGTCCAAGCCAGAAAAAGGCCAGGATCTGACAATTCAAGTATGCGAAAAATGCGAAAGTATGAGCTAGATGATGGCAAATACCAGACCTAACCCAGACATATCCGGCGTTCTCTTCCAAAATATTGATCGAATTCAGATTTAATTGACTGTTTCGGTGTGGTACCACATTACTACGTGATCCAAATCAGAAAAAGCCCAGGATCTGGCCTACAAGTATGCGATAAAAGCGAAAGTATGAGCCAGATGATTGCAAATACCAGGCCTAACACAGACCTAAACGGTGTTATCCTCTAAAATAGTGACCGAATCCAGGATTAATTGACCGTTTCATTCTGGTACCACGTTACTACGAGATCCTAACCAGAAAAAGCCCAGGATCTGGCCAACAAGCATGCGAGAAATGCGAAAATATGATCCAGGTGATTGCAAACACCAGGCCTAACACAAACCTAACCGGTGTGATCCTCTAAAATATTGATCGAATCCAGGTTTAATTGACAGTTCCATTCTGGTACCACATTACTGCGTGATCCAAACCAGAAAAAGCCCAGGATCTGGCCTACAAGTCTGCGAAAGATGCAAAAGTATGAGGCAGATGATTGCAAATACCAGAACATGCCCAGACTTAACCGGCGATATCCTCAAAAATATCAGTCGGTACCAGATTTAATTGACTGTTGCAGTGTGGTACCACACTACTACGTGATCCAAACCAGAAAAAACGCAGGATCTGGCCAACTAGTATTCGAAAAGTGCGAAAGTATGAGGAAGATGATTGCAAACACCAGACGTAACCCAGACATAACCGGCGTTATCCTCTAAAATATTAATGGCAACCAGGTATAATTGACTGTTTCGGTGTCGTTCCGCATTACTACGTGGTCCAAGCCAGAAAAAGGCCAGGATCTGACCATTCAAGTATGCGAAAAATGCGAAAGTATGAGCTAGATGATGACAAATACCAGACCTAACCCAGACATAACCGGCGTTCTCCTCCAAAATATTAATCGGAGCCAGGTTTAATTGACGGTTTCAGTGTAGTACCACATTACTACGTGAACCAAGTCAGAAAAAGGCCAAGACCTGGCCAACAAGTATACGCACGATGCGAATGTACGAGCCAGCTGAGGGCAAATCCCAGACCTAACCGAGACATATCCAGCGTTATCCTCCAAAATATTAATCGCAAACAGGTGTAATTGTCTGTTTCGGTGTGGAACCACATTACTATGGGATCCAAACCAAAAAAAACCCTGGATCTGGCCATCAAGTATGCGAAAAACGCGAAAGTATGAGCCAGATGATTGCAAATACCAGAACTAACCCAGACATATCCAGCGTTATCCTCTTAAATACTAATCGGAACCAGCTTTCATTGACTGTTTCAGTGTGGTACCACATTACTACGTGATCCAAACCAGAAGAAACCCAGGATCTTGCCAACAAGTATGCGAAAAATGCGAAAGTACGAGGCAGATGAGGGCAAATACCAGACCTAACCCAGACATAGCCGGCGTTATCCTCTAAAATATTAATCGCACCAGGTTTAATTAACTGTTTCAGTGTGGAGTCACATTACTACGGGATCCAAACCAGAAAAAACCCAGGATCTGGCCAACAAGTATGCGAAAAACGCGAAAGTATGAGCCAGATGATTGCAAATACCAGAACTAACCCAGACATAACCGGCGTTATCCTCTAAAATATTAATCGCAACCAGGTTTAATTGACTGTTTCGTTGTGGAACCACATTACTACGTGATCCAAACCAGAAGAAACCCAGGATCTTGCCAACAAGTATGCGAAAAATGCGAAAGTACGAGGCAGATGAGGGCAAATACCAGACCTAACCCAGACATAGCCGGCGTTATCCTCTAAAATATTAATCGCACCAGGTTTAATTAACTGTTTCAGTGTGGAGTCACATTACTACGGGATCCAGACCAAAAAAAACCCTGGATCTGGCCAATAAGTATGCGAAAAACGCGAAAGTATGAGCCAGATGATTGCAAATACCAGAACTAACCCAGACATATCCAGCGTTATCCTCTTAAATACTAATCGGAACCAGGTTTAATTGACTGTTTCAGTGTGGTACCACATTACTACGTGATCCAAACCAGAAGAAACCCAGGATCTTGCCAACAAGTATGCGAAAAATGCGAAAGTACGAGACAGATGAGGGCAAATACCAGACCTAACCCAGACATAGCCGGCGTTATCCTCTAAAATATTAATCGCAACCAGGTTTAATTGACTGTTTCGGTGTGGTACCGCATTACTACGTGATCCAAACCAGAAAAAACCCAGGATCTGGCGAACAAGTATGCGAAAAACGTGAACGTACGAGCCAGATGAGGGCAAATACCAGACCTAACCCAGACATAACCGGCGTCATCCTCTAAAATAATAATCGCAACCGGGTTTAATTGGCTGTTTCGGTGTAGATCCACACTACTAGGGGATCCAAACCAGAAAAAACCCAGGATCTGGCCAACAAGTATGCGAAAAATGCGAAAGTATGAGCCAGATAATTGCAAATACTAGAACTAACCCAGACATAACCGGCGTTATCCTCCAAAATATTAATCGGAGCCAGGTTTAATTGACGGTTTCAGTGTAGTACCACATTACTACGTGGTCCTAGCCAGAAAAAGGCCAGGATCTGACCACTCAAGTATGCGAAAAATGCGAAAGTATGAGCTAGATGATGGCAAATACCAGACCTCACCCAGACATAACCGGCGTTATCCTCTAAAATAATAATCAGAACCAGGTTTAATTGACTATTTCAGTGTGGTACCACATTAATACGTGATCCTAACCAGAGAAAAACGCAGGATCTGGCCAACAAGTATGCGAAAAATGCAAAAGTATGAGCCAGATGAGGGCATATACCAGACCTCACCCAGACATAACCGGCGTTATCCTCTAAAATAATAATCGGAACCAGGTTTAATTGACTGTTACAGTGTGGTACCACATTAGTACGTGATCAAAACCAGAAGGAACCCAGGATCTGGCCAACAGGTATGCGAAAAATGCGGTAGTATGAGCCAGATGATCGCAAATACCAGACGCAACCCCGACCTAGCCGGTGTCTTCCTCTAAAATATTGATCGAATCCAGGTTGAATGGACTATCTCAGTGTGGCACCACATTAATACGTGATCCTAACCAGAGAAAAACGCAGGATCTGGCCAACAAGTATGCGAAAAATGCAAAAGTATGAGCCAGATGATTGCTAATACCAGGCCTAACGCAGACATAACCGGCGTTATCTTCTAAAACATTAATCGCAACCAGGTTTGTTTGGCTGTTTCGGTGTGGTACCACGTTACTCCGTGATCCAAACCAGAAAAAACCTAGGATCTGGCCAACTAGTATGCGAAAAATGCGGAAGTATGAGCCAGATGATTGCAAATACCAGACATAACCCAGACCTAACTGGTGTTATCCTCCAAAATATTAATCGGAAACAGGTTTAATTGACTGTTTCTGTGTGGTTCCACATTACTACGTGATCCAAATCAGAATAAGCCCAGGATCTGCCCAACAGGTATGCGAAAAATCCGAAAGTATGAGGCAGATGATTGCAAATACCAGACCTCACCCAGGCATAACCTGCGTTATCCTCTAAAATATTATTCGCAACCAGGTTTATTTGACTGTTTCGGTGTGGTACGACATTACTACGTGATACAAACCAGAGAAAACGCAGGATCTCTCTAACAAGTATGCGAAAAATGCGAAAGTATGGGCCAGATGATTGGAAATACCAGAACTAACCCAGACATAACCGGCGTGATACTCTAAGATATATATCGCAACCTAGTTTAATTGTCTGTTTCGGTGTGGTACCACATTAACACGTGATCCTAACCTGAAAAAAGCCAGGATCTGGCCAAGAAGAATCCGAATAGTGCGAAAGTACGAGCCATATGAGGGCAAATACCTGACCTAACACAGACATAACCGGCGTTATCCTCTAAAATATTAATCGCACCAGGTTTAATTGACTGTTCCGTTCAGGAACCACATTACTACGGGATCCAAACAAGAAACAACCCCGGATCTGGCCAACAAGTATGCGAAAAATGCGAAAGTATGAGCCAGATGAGGGCATATACCAGACCTCACCCAGACATAACCGGCGTTATCCTCTAAAATAATAATCGGAACCAGGTTTAATTGACTATTTCAGTGTGGTACCACATTAATACGTGATCCTAACCAGAAAAAAACCCAGGATCGGGCCGACAAGTATGCGAAAAATGCGAAAGTATGAGGCAGATGATTGCAAATACCAGACCTCACCCAAGAAATAACCGGCGTTATCCCCCATAATATTAATCGGAACCAGGTTTAATTGACTGTTACAGTGTGGTACCACATTACTACGTGATCCAAACCAGAAAAAACTCAGGATCTGGCGAACAAGTATGCGAAAAACGTGAACGTACGAGCCAGATGAGGGCAAATACCAGACCTAACCCAGACATAACCGGCGTTGTCCTTTAAAATATTAATCGCAACCAGGTTTAATTAACTGTCTCGGTGTGCTACCGCATTACTGCGTGACACAAGCCAGAAAAAGCCCAGGATCTTGCCAACAAGTATGCGAAAAATGCGAAAGTACGAGCCAGATGAGGGCAAATACCAGACCTCACCCAGACATAACCGGCGTTATCCTCTAAAATAATAATCCGAACCAGGTTTAATTGACTATTTCAGTGTGGTACCACATTAATACGTGATCCTAACCAGAAAAAAACCCAGGATCGGGCCGACAAGTATGCGAAAGATACGAAAGTATGAGGTAGATGATTGCAAATACCAGAACAAACCCAGACTTAACCGGCGTGATACTCTAAAATATATATCGCAACCAAGTTTAATTAACTGTTTCGGGGTGGTACCACATTAATACGTGATGCTATCCTGAAAAAAGCCAGCATCTGGCCAACGAGAATGCAAAACATGCGAAAGTATGAGGCAGATGATTGCAAATACCAGACCTAACCCAGAAATAACCGGCGCTATCCTCTATAATATTAATGGCAACCAGGTATAATTGACTGTTCCGGTGTGGTACCGCCACACTACGTGGTCCAAGCAAGAAAAAGGCCAGGATCTGACCATTCAAGTATGCGAAAGATGCGAAACTATGAGCTAGATGATGGCAAATACCAGACCTAACCCAGGCATAACCGGCGTTCTCCTCCAAAATATTGACCGAATCCAGATTTAATTGTCTGTTTCGGTGTGGTACCACATTACTACGTGATCTAAACCAGAAAAAACCCAGGATCTTGCCAACAAGTATGTGAAAAATGCGAAAGTATGGGCCAGATGATTGCATATACCTGAACTAACCCAGACATAACCGGCGTGATACTCTAAAATATATATCGCAACCAAGTTTAATTGACTGTCTCGGTGTGGTACCACGTTAATACGTGATCCTAACCTGAAAAAAGCCAGGATCTGGCCAACAAGAATGCGAACGATACGAATGTATGAGGCAGATGATTGCAAATACCAGACCATACCCAGACTTAACCGGCGTTATCCTCTAAAATATTAGTCGGAACCAGGTTTAATTGACTGTTCCGGTGCGGTACCACATTACTACCTGATCCAAACCAGAAACAACCCAGGATCTGGCCAACAAGTATGCGAAAAATGCGAAAGTATGAGGCTGATGATTGCAAATACCAGAACTAACCCTGACACAACCGGCGTTATCATCCAAAATATTGATCGAAACCAGGTTTCATTGACTGTTTCAGTGTGGCACCACATTAATACATGACCCTAACCAGAAAGAAATACAGGATCTGACCATCAGGTATGCGAAAAATGCGAAAGTATGAGCCAGATGATTGCGAATTCCAGACGTAACCCAGACATAACCGGTGTATCCTCTAAATTATTGATCGATTCCAGGATGAATGGACTATTTCTGTGGGGCACCACATTAATACGTGATCCGAACCAGATAAAAACCCAGGATCTGGCCAACAAGAATGCAAAACATGCGAAAGTATGAGGCAGATGATTGCAAATACCATACCTAACACAAACCTAACCGGAGTTATCCTCTAAAATATTGATCGAATTCAGGTTGAATGGACTATTTCTGTGTGGCACCACATTAATACGTGATCCGAACCGGATAAAAACACAGGATCTGGCCAAGAAGAATGCGAAATATGCGAAAGTATGAGCCAGATGATTGCGAATACCAGACCTAACCGAGACATAACCGGCGTTATCCTCTAAAATAATAATTGGAACCAGGTTTAATTGACTATTTCAGTGTGGTACCACATTAATACGTGATCCTAACCAGAAAAAAACCCAGGATCGGGCCAACATGTATGCGAAAGATACGAAAGTATGAGGCAGATGATTGCAAATACCAGACCATACCCAGACTTAACCGGCGTTATCCTCTAAAATATTAGTCGGAAACAGGTTTAATTGACTGTTCCGGTGCGGTACCACATTACTACCTGATCCTATCCAGAAAAAAACCCAGGATCTGGCCAACAAGTATGCGAAAAATGCGAAACTAAGTGGCAGATGATTGCAAATACCAGACCGCACAGGTACCTAACCGGTGTTATCCTCTAAAGTATTGATCAAATCCAGGTTTAACTGACTGTTTCAGTGTCGAACCACATTACTACGTGATCCAAATCTGAAAAAGCCCAGGATCTGGCCATTCAAGTATGCGAAAAATGCGAAAGTATGAGGCAGATGATTGCAAATACCAGACCTAACACAAACCTAACCGGTGTTATCCTCTAAAGTATTGATCGAATCCAGGTTTAAGTTACTGTCTTGGAGTGGTAGCACATTACTACGTGATCCAAATCAGAAAAAGCCCAGGATCTGGCCTACAAGTATGCGAAAAATGCAAAAGTATGAGGCCGATGATCGCAAATACCAGACGCAACCCCGACCTAACCGGTGTCATCCTCTAAATTATTGATCGAATCCAGGATGAATGGACGATTTCTGTGGGGCACCACATTAATACGTGATCCGAACCAGATAAAAACCCAGGATCTGGCCATGAAGAATGCGAAATATGCGAAAGTAGGAGCCAGATGATTGCGAATACCAGAAGTAACCCTGACATAACCGGTGTTATCCTATAAAATATTGATCGAAAGCTGCTTTAATTGATTATTTCAGTGTGGCACCACATTAATACGTGATCCTAACCAGAGAAAAACCCAGGATCTGTCCAACAGGTATGCGAAAAATGCTAAAGTATGAGGCAGATGGTTGCAAATACCAGATCTAACCCAGACATAACCGGCGTTATCCTCTAAAGTGTTGATCGAATCCAGATTTAATTGACTGTTTCGGTGTGGTATCACATTACTACGTGACGCAAACCAGAAAAAACCCAGGATCTGGCCAACTGATATGCGAAAAATGCGAAAGTATGAGCCAGATGGTTGCTAATACCAGGCCTAAACCAGACATAACCGGCGTTATCCTCTAAAACATTAATCGCAACCATGTTTAATTGACTGTTACAGTGTGGTACCACATTACTACGTGATCCGAACCATAAAAAACCCAGGATCTGGCCAACAAGTTTGCGAAAAATTCGAAAGTATGAGCCAGATGAATGCAAATACCAGAACTAACCCCGACATAACCGGCGTTATCCTCTAAAATGTTAATCGTAACCAGATTTAATTGACAGTTTCGGTGTGGTACCACATTACTACGTGATCCAAACCAGTAAAAGCCCTGGATCAGGCCACAAGTATGCGAAAAATGCGAAAGTATGAGCCAGATGATTGGAAATACCAGAACTAAAACACAAACCCAACCGGTGTGATCCTCTAAAATAATGTCCGAATACAGGTTTAATTGACCGTTTCATTCTGGTACCACATTACTACGTCATTCGAACCAGAAAA
Organism: Colletes latitarsis; assembly: GCF_051014445.1. Classification (NCBI taxonomy): domain Eukaryota; kingdom Metazoa; phylum Arthropoda; class Insecta; order Hymenoptera; family Colletidae; genus Colletes; species Colletes latitarsis. Next base: position 9,505,499 of record NC_135137.1, read on the forward strand.
AGCCCAGGATCTGGCCAACAGGTATGCGAAAGATACGAAAGTATGAGGCAGCTGATTGCAAATACCAGAACATACCCAGACTTGACCGGCGTTATCCTCCAAAATATTAGTCGGAACCAGATTTAATTGACTGTTGCAGTGTGGTACCACATTACTACGTGATCCAATCCAGAAAAAACACAGGATCTGGCCAACTAGTATGCGAAAAATGCGATAGTATGAATCGGATGAGTGCAAATACCAGACCTAACACAAACCTAAACGGTGTTATCTCTTAAATATCGATCGAAACGAAGTTGAATTGGCTGTTTCATTCTGGTACCACATTACAACCTGATCCAAACCAGTTCGAATCACAGGACCTGACCAACAAGTATGCGAAGAATGCGAAAGTATGAGCCCGATGATTGCAAATACCAGGCCTAAACGTGAACTAACCGGTGTTATACTTTAAAATATTGATCGCGGTCAGGTTTAATTGACTGTTTATTGTGGTACCACATTACTACACAACCCCAACCAGAAAAATCTCAGGATCTGGCCATCAAGCATGCGAGAAATGCGAAAATATGAGCCAGATGATAGCAAATACCAGACCAAGCACAAACCTAAACGGTGTTATCCTCTTAAATATTGATCGAAACCAAGTTGAATTGACTTTTTCAGTCTGGTACCACATTGCTACGTGATCCAAACCAGAAAGAAACACAGGATCTGGCCAACAAGACTGGGAAGAATGCTAAAGTATGACCCAGATGATTGCAAACACCAGGCCTAACACGAACCTAACCGGTGTGATCGTCTAAAATATTGATCGAATCCAGGTTTAATTGACAGTTTCATTCTGGTACCACATTACTGCGTGATCCAAACCAGAAAAAGCCCAGGATCTGGCCAACAGGTATGCGAAAGATACGAAAGTATGAGGCAGCTGATTGCAAATACCAGAACATACCCAGACTTGACCGGCGTTATCCTCCAAAATATTAGTCGGAACCAGATTTAATTGACTGTTGCAGTGTGGTACCACATTACTACGTGATCCAATCCAGAAAAAACACAGGATCTGGCCAACTAGTATGCGAAAAATGCGAAAGTATGAGGAAGATGATTGCAAACACCAGACGTAACCCAGACATAACCGGCGTTATCCTCTAAAATATTAGTGGCAACCAGGTATAATTGACTGTTTCGGTGTGGTACCGCATTACTACGTGGTCCAAGCCAGAAAAAGGCCAGGATCTGACCATTCAAGTATGCGAAAAATGCGAAAGTATGAGCTAGGTGATGGCAAATACTAGACCTAACCCAGACATAACCGGCGTTCTCCTCCAAAATATTGATCGAATTCAGATTTAATTGACTGTTTCGGTGTGGTACCACATTACTACGTGATCCAAATCAGAAAAAGCCCAGGATCTGGCCTACAAGTATGCGAAAAAAGCGAAAGTATGAGCCAGATGATTGCAAATACCAGGCCTAACAAAAACCCGAACGGTGTTATTCTCTTAAATATTGATCGAATCCAGGTTTAATTGCCAGTTTCATTCTGGTACCACATTACTGCGTGATCCAAACCAGAAAAAGCCCAGGATCTGGCCAACAAGTATGCGAAAGATGCGAAAGTATGAGGCAGATGATTGCAAATACCAGAACATACCCAGACTTAACCGGCGTTATCCTCTAAAATATTAGTCGGAAACAGGTTTAATTGACTGTTACAGTGTGGTACCACATTACTACGTGATCCAAACCAGAAAAAACGCAGGATATGGCCAACTAGTATGCGAAAAATGCGAAAGTATGAGGAAGATGATTGCAAACACCAGACGTAACCCAGACATAACTGGCGTTATCCTCTAAAATATTAATGGCAACCAGGTATAATTGACTGTTTCGGTGTGGTACCGCATTACTACGTGGTCCAAGCCAGAAAAAGGCCAGGATCTGGCCAACAAGAATGCAAAACATGCGAAAGTATGAGGCAGATGATTGCAAATACCAGACCTAACACAAACCTAACCGGTGTTATCCTATAAAATATTGATCGAAAGCAGCTTTAATTGATTATTTCAGTGTGGCACCACATTAATACGCGATCCTAATCAGAGAAAAACCCAGGATTTTGCCAACAAGTATGGGAAAAATGCAAAAGTATGAGCCGGATTATTGCAAATACCAGACCTAACCCAGAAATAACCGGCGTTATCCTGTAAAATATTAATCGGAAACAGGTTTAATTGACAGTTTCTGTGTGGTACCACATCACTACGTGATCCAAATCAGAAAGAAACACAGGACCTGGCCAACAGGTATGCGAAGAATGCGAATGTATGAGCCTGATGCGGGTAAATACCAGACCTAAACGTGAACTAACCGGTGTTATACTTTAAAATATTGATCCAGGTCAGGTTTAATTGACTGTTTAGTGTGGTACCACATTACTACACAATCCCAACCAGAAAAAGCCCAGGATCTGGCCAACAAGCATGCGAGAAATGCGAAAGTATGAGCCAGATGATAGCGAAAACCAGACCGAGCACAAACCTAAACGTTGTTATCCTCTTAAATATTGATAGAAACCGAGTTGAATTGGCTGTTTCAGCCTGTTACCGCATTACTGCGTGACACAAACCAGAAAGAAACACAGGATCTGGCCAACAAGCATGCGAGAAATGCGAAAGTATGAGCCAGATGATTGCAAATACCAGACCTAACACAAACCTAACCGGTGTGATCCTCTAAAATATTGATCGAAGCCAGGTTTAGTTGACTGTTTCATTGTGGTACCATATTACTACGTGATATAAACCAGAAAAAGCCTAGGTTCTGGCCAGCAAGCATGCGAGAAATGCGAAAGTATGAGCCAGATGATTGCAAATACCAGACCTAACACAAACGTAACCGGTGTGATCCTCTATACTATTGACCGAATCCAGGTTTCATTAACAGTTTCATTCTGGTGCCACATTACTACGTGATACAAACCAGAAAGAGTCCAGGATCTGGCCAACAAGTATGCGAAAAATGCGACAGTATGAATCGCATGAGTGCAAATAACAGACCTAACACAAACCTAAACGGTGTTATCCCTTAAATAATGACCGAATCCAGGATTAATTGATCGTTTCATTCTGGTACCACATTACTACGAGATCCTAACCAGAAAAAGCCCAGGATCTGGCCAACAAGCATGCGAGAAATGCGAAAGTATGAGCCAGATGATTGCAAATACCAGACCTAACACAAACCTAACCGGTGTGATCCTCTAAAATATTGATCCAATCCAGGTTTAGTTGACTGTTTCAGTATGGTACCGCATTACTACGAGATCCAAACCAGAAAAAGTCCGGGATCTGGCCAACAAGTGTGCGAGGAACGCGAAAGTATGACCCAGGTGATTCCAAACACCAGGCCTAACACAAACCTAACAGGTGTGATCCTCTAAAATATTGATCGAATCCAGGTTTAATTGACAGTTTCATTCTGGTAACACATTACTACGTGATACAAACCAGAAACAGCCCAGGATCTGGCCAACAAGTATGCGAAAAATGTGATGGTGTGAGCCAGATGATTGCAAATACCAGGCTAACACAAACCTAACCGGTGTGATCCTCTAAAATATTCATCGAATCCAGGTTTAATTGACAGTTTCATTCTGGTACCACATTACTACGTGATCCATACCAGAAAGAAACACAGGATCTGGCCAACAAGTATGCGAAGAATGCGAAAGTATGAGCCAGAAGATTGCAAATACCAGACCTAACACAAACCTAAACGGTGTTATCCTCTAAATGTTGGTCGAATACAGGTTTAATTAACAGTTTCATTCTGGTACCACATTACTACGTGATACAAACCAGAAAAGCCCAGGATCTGGCCAACAAGTGTGCGAAAAATGTGATGGTATGAGCCAGATGATTGCAAATACCAGGCTAACACAAACCTAACCGGTGTGATCCTCTAAAATATTGACCGAATCCAGGATTAATTGACCGTTTCATTCTGGTACCACATTACTACGAGATCCCAACCAGAAAAAGCACAGGATCTGGCCAACAAGCATGCGAGAAATGCGAAAATATGAGCCAGATGATAGCAAATACCAGACCGAGCACGAACCTAAACGTTGTTATCCTCTCAAATATTGATAGAACCCAAGTTGAATTGACTGTCTCATGCTGGTACCACATTACTACGTGATCCAAACCAGATCGAAGCACAGGATCTGGCCAAGAAGTATGCGAAGAATGCGAAAGTATGATCCAGATGATTGCAAATTCCAGGCCTAACACAAACCTAAACGGTGTTATCCTCTCAAATATTGATCGAATACAGGTTTAATTTTCAGTTTCATTCTGGTACCACATTACTACGTGATACAAACCAGAAAAAGCCCAAGATCTGGCCAACAAGTATGCGAAAAATGCGATAGTATGAGCCAGATGATTGCAAATACCAGGCTAACACAAACCTAACCGGTGTGATCCTCTAAAATATTGACCGAATCCAGGATTAATTGACCGTTTCATTCTGGTACCACATTACTACGAGATCCCAACCAGAAAAAGCCCAGGATCTGGCCAACAAGCATGCGAGAAATGCGAAAGTATGAGCCAGATGATAGCGAATACCAGACCGAGCACAAACCTAAACGTTGTTATCCTCTTAAATATTGATAGAAACCGAGTTGAATTGGCTGTTTCAGCCTGTTACCGCATTACTGCGTGACACAAACCAGAAAGAAACACAGGATCTGGCCAACAAGACTGGGAAGAATGCTAAAGTATGAGCCAGATGATTGCAACTACCAGGCCTATCACAAACCTAACCGGTGTGATCCTCTAAAATATTGATCGAATCCAGGTTTAGTTGACTGTTTCATTCTGGTACCAAATTACTACGTGATCCAAACCAGAAAAAGCCCAGCATCAGGCCAACAGGTATGCGAAGAATGCGAAGGTATGAGACAGATGAGGGCAATTACCAGACCTAACACAAACCTAACCGGTGTGATCCTCTAAAATATTGACCGAATCCAGGTTTCATTGACATTTGCATTCTGGTACCACATTACTACGTGATACAAACCGGAAAGAGTCCAGGATCTGGCCAACAGGTACGCGTAAATGCAAAAGTATGAGGCAGATGATTGCAAACACCAGACCTAACACAAACCTAAACGGTGTTAGCCTCTAAAATATTGAGCGAATCCAAGTTGAATTGACTTTTCCAGTCTGGTATCACATTACTACGTGATCCACACCAGAAAGAAACACAGGACCTGGCCAACAGGTATGCGAAGAATGCGTATGTATGAGCCCGATGCGGGTAAATAACAGACCTAAACGAGACGCAATCGGAGTTATCCTTTAAAATATTGATCGAGGCCACGTTTAATTGACTGTTTCAGTATGGTACCGCATTACTACGAGATCCAAACTAGAAAAAGCCCAGGATCTGGCCAACAAGCATGCGAGAAATGCGAAAGTATGAGCCAGATGATAGCGAATACCAGACCGAGCACAAACCTAAACGTTGTTATCCTCTTAAATATTGATAGAAACCGAGTTGAATTGGCTGCTTCAGCCTGTTACCGCATTACTGCGTGACACAAACCAGAAAGAAACACAGGATCTGGCCAACAAGTATGGGAAGAATGCGAAAGTATGAGCAAGATGATTGCAAATACCAGACGTAACCCAGACATAAACGGTGTTATCCTCTAAAATATTCATCGAATCCAGGTTGAATGGACTATTTCTGTATGGTACCGCATTACTACGTGGTCCAAGCCAGAAAAAGGCCAGGATCTGACCATTCAAGTATGCGAAAAATGCGAAAGTATGAGCCAGATGATTGCAAATACCAGACCTCACCCAGACATAACCGGCGTTATCCCCCATAATATTAATCGCAACCAGGTTTAATTGACTGTTACGGTGTGCTACCACATTACTACGTGATCCAAAACAGAAAAAACCCAGGATCTGATCAACAAGAATGCGAAAAATGCGAAAGTATGAGGCAGATGATCGCAAATACCAGACGCAACCCCGACCTAACCGGTGTCATCCTCTAAAATATTGATCGAATCCAGGTTGACTGGACTATTTCAGTGTGGCCCCACATTAATACGCGATCCTAACCAGAGAAAAACCCAGGATCTGGCCAACAAGTATGCAAATAATGCTAAAGTATGAGCCAGATGATTGCAAATACCAGACCTAACGCAGAAATAACCGGCGTTGTCCTCTAAAATATTATTCGCAACCAGGTTTAATTGACAGTTTCGGTGTGTTACCACATTATTACGTGATCCCAACCAGAAAAAACGCAGGATCTCGACAACAAGTATGTGAAAAATGCGAAAGTATGGGCCAGATGATTGCAAATACCTGAACTAACCCAGCCATAACCGGCGTGATACTGTAAAATATATATCGCAACCAAGTTTAATTGACTGTTTCGGTGTGGTACCACATTCATACGCGATCCTAACCTGAAAAAGCCCTGGATCTGGCCAACAAGTATGCGAAAAATGCGAAAGTATGAGCCAGATGATTGGAAATACCAGACCTAACACAAACCTAACCGGTGTGATCCTCTAAAATATTGTCCGAATACAGGTTTAATTGACCGCTTCATTCTGGTACCACATTACTACGTAATACAAACCAGAAAAGACGCAGGATCTGGCCAACTAGCATGCGAAAAATGCGATAGTATGAGGAAGATGATTGCAAACACCAGACGTAACCCAGACATAACCGGCGTTATCCTCTAAAATATTAGTGGCAACCAGGTATAATTGACTGTTTCGGTGTGGTACCGCATTACTACGTGGTCCAAGCCAGAAAAAGGCCAGGATCTGACCATTCAAGTATGCGAAAAATGCGAAAGTATGAGCAAGATGATTACAAATACCAGACGTAACCCAGACATAAACGGTGTTATCCTCTAAAATATTGATCGAATCCAGGTTGACTGGACTATTTCAGTGTGGCCCCACATTAATACGCGATCCTAACCAGAGAAAAACCCAGGATGTGGCCAACAAGTATGCAAAAAATGCAAAAGTATGAGCCAGATGATTGCAAATACCAGACCTTACCCAGGCATATCCGGCGTTGTCCTCTAAAATATTATTCGCAACCAGGTTTAATTGACAGTTTCGGTGTGTTACCACATTACTACGTGATCCAAACCAGAAAAAACGCAGGATCTCGACAACAAGTATGTGAAAAATGCGGTAGTATGAGGAAGATGATTGCAAACACCAGACGTAACCCAGACATAACCGGCGTTATCCTCTAAAATATTAGTGGCAACCAGGTATAATTGACTGTTTCGGTGTGGTACCGCATTACTACGTGGTCCAAGCCAGAAAAAGGCCAGGATCTGATCATTCAAGTATGCGAAAAATGCGAAAGTATGAGCTAGATGATGGCAAATACTAGACCTAACCCAGACATAACCGGCGTTCTCCTCCAAAATATTGATCGAATTCAGATTTAATTGACAGTTTCGGTGTGTTACCACATTATTACGTGATCCAAACCAGAAAAAACGCAGGATCTCGACAACAAGTATGTGAAAAATGCGGTAGTATGAGGAAGATGATTGCAAACACCAGACGTAACCCAGACATAACCGGCGTTATCCTCTAAAATATTAGTGGCAACCAGGTATAATTGACTGTTTCGGTGTGGTACCGCATTACTACGTGGTCCAAGCCAGAAAAAGGCCAGGATCTGACCATTGAAGTATGCGAAAAATGCGAAAGTATGAGCTAGATGATGGCAAATACTAGACCTAACCCAGACATAACCGGCGTTCTCCTCCAAAATATTGATCGAATTCAGATTTAATTGACTGTTTCGGTGTGGTACCGCATTACTACGTGGTCCAAGCCAGAAAAAGGCCAGGATCTGATCATTCAAGTATGCGAAAAATGCGAAAGTATGAGCTAGATGATGGCAAATACTAGACCTAACCCAGACATAACCGGCGTTCTCCTCCAAAATATTGATCGAATTCAGATTTAATTGACAGTTTCGGTGTGTTACCACATTACTACGTGATCCAAACCAGAAAAAACGCAGGATCTCGACAACAAGTATGTGAAAAATGCGGTAGTATGAGGAAGATGATTGCAAACACCAGACGTAACCCAGACATAACCGGCGTTATCCTCTAAAATATTAGTGGCAACCAGGTATAATTGACTGTTTCGGTGTGGTACCGCATTACTACGTGATCCATACCAGAAAAAGCCCAGGATCTGGCCATTCAAGTATGCGAAAAATGCGAAAGTATGACCTAGATGATGGCAAATAACAGACCTAACCCAGGCATAACTTGCGTGCTCCACTAAAATATTAATCGGAACCAGGTTTTATTGACTATTTCAGTGTGGAGCCACATTAATACGTGACCCAAACCAGAAAAAACCCAGGATCTGGCCAACAGCTATGCGTAAATGCAAAAGTATGAGGCAGATGGTTGCAAATACCAGATCTAACCCAGATATAACCGGCGTTATCCTCTAAAGTGTTGATCGAATCCAGGTTTAATTGACTGTTTCGGTGTGGTACCACATTACTACGTGATCCAAGTCAGAAAAGCCCAGGATCTGGCCAGCATGTATGCGAACAATGCGAAAGTATGTGGCAGATGATTGCAAATACCAGACCTAACACAAACCTAAACGGTGTTAGCCTCTAAAATATTGAGCGAATCCAAGTTGCATTGACTTTTTCAGTCTGGTATCACATTACTACGTGATCCAAACCAGAAAGAAACACAGACCTGGCCAACAGGTATGCGAAGAATGCGTATGTATGAGCTCGATGCGGGTAAATAACAGACCTAAACGAGACGCAACCGGAGTTATCCTTTAAAATATTGATCGAGGCCGCGTTTAATTGACTGTTTCAGTATGGTACCGCATTACTACGAGATCCAAACTAGAAAAAGTCCGGGATCTGGCCAACAAGTGTGCGAAAAATGCGATAGTATGAGCCAGATGATTGCAAATACCAGGCTAACACAAACCTAACCGGTGTGATCCTCTAAAATATTGACCGAATCCAGGATTAATTAACCGTTTCATTCTGGAACCACATTACTACGAGATCCCAACCAGAAAAAGCCCAGGATCTGGCCAACAAGCATGCGAGAAATGCGAAAGTATGAGCCAGATGATTGCAAATACCAGACCTAACACAAACCTAACCGGTGTGATCCTCTAAACTATTGACCGAATCCAGGTTTCATTGACAGTTTCATTCTGGTACCACATTACTACGTGATACAAACCAGAAAGAGTCCAGGATCTGACCATTCAAGTATGCGAAAAATGCGAAAGTATGACCTAGATGATGGCAAATACCAGACCTAACCCAGACATAACCGGCGTTCTCCTCCAAAATATTAATCGAATTCAGATTTAATTGACTGTTTCGGTGTGGTACCACATTACTACGTGATCCAAATCAGAAAAAGCCCATGATCTGGCCAACAAGTATGCTAAAAATGCGAAAGTATGAGCCAGATGATAGCAAATACCAGACCGAGCACGAACCTAAACGTTGTTATCCTCTTATATATTCATAGAAACCGAGTTGAATTGGCTGCTTCAGTGTGTTACCGCATTACTGCGTGACACAAACCAGAAAGAAACACATGATCTGGCCAACAAGTATGGGAAGAATGCTAAAGTATGAGCCAGATGAGGGCAAATCCCAGACCTAAACGTGAACGAAGCGGTGTTATACTTTAAAATATTGATCGAAAACAGGATCAACTGACAGCTTCAGTGTGGAACCGCATTACTACGTGATATAAACCAGAAAAAGTCCAGGATCTGGCCAACATGCATGCGAGAAATACGAAAGTATGAGCCAGGTGATTGCAAATACCAGACCTAACACAAACCTGACCGGTGAGATCCTCTAAAATATTGACCGTATCCAGGATTCATTGACAGTTTCAATCTGGTACCACATTACTACGTGATCCGTACCAGAAAGAAACACAGGATCTGGCCAACAAGTATGCGAAGAATGCGACTGTATGTGCCAGATGCGGGAAAATGCCAAACCTAGACGAGATCCAACCGGAGTTATCCTTCAAAACATTGTTCGAGGCCACGTTTAATTGACTGTTTCAGTATGGTACCGCATTACTACGAGATCCAAACCAGAAAAAGTCCAGGATCTGGCCAACAAGTGTGCGATGAACGCGAAAGTATGACCCAGATGATTGCAAACACCAGGCCTAACACAAGCCTAACCGGTGTGATCCTCTAAAATATTGATCGACGCAAAGTTGAATTGGCTGTTTCATTCTGGTACCACATTACTACGTGATCCAAACCAGAAAGAAACACAGTATCTGGCCAACCAGTATGCGCAGAATGCAAAAGTATGAGCCAAATGCGGGTAAATACCAGACCTAGACGAGACCCAACCGCAGTTATCCTTCACAATATTGATCGAGGCCACGTTTAATTGACTGTTTCAGTATGGTACCGCATTACTACGAGATCCAAACCAGAAAAAGTCCAGGAACTGGCCAACAAGCATGCGAGAAATGCGAAAGTATGAGCTAGATGACAACAAATACCAGACCGAGCACAAATCTAAACGTTGTTATCCTCTTAAATATTGATCGAATACAGGTTTAATTAACAGTTTCATTCTGGTACCACATTACTTCGTGATACAAACCAGAAAAAGCCCAGGATCTGGCCAACAAGTATGCGAAAAATGCGATAGTATGAGCCAGATGATTGCAAATAGCAGGCTAACACAAACCTAACCGGTATGATCCTCTAAAATATTGACCGAATCCAGGATTAATTGACCGTTTCATTCTGGTACCACATTACTACGAGATCCCACCCAGGAAAAGCCCAGGATCTGGCCAACAAGCATGCGAGAAATGCGAAAGTATGAGCCAGATGATAGCGAATACCAGACCGAGCACAAACCTAAACGTTGTTATCCTCTTAAATATTGATAGAAACCGTGTTGAATTGGCTGTTTCAGCCTGTTACCGTATTACTGCGTGACACAAACCAGAAAGAAACACAGGATCTGGCCATCAAGTATGGGAAGAATGCTAATGTATGAGCCAGATGATTGCAAATACCAGGCCTAACACAAACCTAAACGGTGTTATCCTCTTAAATATTGACCGAATCCAGGATTAATTGACCGTTTGATTCTGGTACCACATTACTACGAGATCCCACCCAGGAAAAGCCCAGGATCTGGCCAACAAGCATGCGAGAAATGCGAAAGTATGAGCCAGATGATACCGAATACCAGACCGAGCACAAACCTAAACGTTGTTATCCTCTTAAATATTGATAGAAACCGAGTTGAATTGGCTGCTTCAGCCTGCTACCGCATTACTGCGTGACACAAACCAGAAAGAAACACAGGATCTGGCCAACAAGTATGGGAAGAATGCGAAAGTATGAGCATGATGATTGCAAACACCAGACGTAACCCAGACATAACCGGCGTTATCCTCTAAAATATTAGTGGCAACCAGGTATAATTGACTGTTTCGGTGTGGTACCGCATTACTACGTGGTCCAAGCCAGAAAAAGGCCAGGATCTGATCATTCAAGTATGCGAAAAATGCGAAATTATGAGCTAGATGATGGCAAATACTAGACCTAACCCAGACATAACCGGCGTTCTCCTCCAAAATATTGATCGAATTCAGATTTAATTGACAGTTTCGGTGTGTTACCACATTACTACGTGATCCAAACCAGAAAAAACGCAGGATCTCGACAACAAGTATGTGAAAAATGCGGTAGTATGAGGAAGATGATTGCAAACACCAGACGTAACCCAAACATAACCGGCGTTATCCTCTAAAATATTAGTGGCAACCAGGTATAATTGACTGTTTCGGTGTGGTACCGCATTACTACGTGGTCCAAGCCAGAAAAAGGACAGGATCTGACCATTGAAGTATGCGAAAAATGCGAAAGTATGATCTAGATGATGGCAAATACTAGACCTAACCCAGACATAACCGGCGTTCTCCTCCAAAATATTGATCGAATTCAGATTTAATTGACTGTTTCGGTGTGGTACCACATTACTACGTGATCCAAATCAGAAAAAGCCCAGGATCTGGCCAACATGCATGCGTGAAATACGAAAGTATGAGCCAGGTGATTGCAAATACCAGACCTAACACAAACCTGACCGGTGAGATCCTCTAAAATATTGACCGAATCCAGGTTTCATTGACAGTTTCAATCTGGTACCACAATACTACGTGATCCGTACCAGAAAGAAACACAGGATCTGGCCAAGAAGAATGCGTAATATGCGAAAGTACGAGCCAGATGATTGCGAACACCAAACGTAACCCAGACATAACCGGTGTTATACTATAAAATATTGATCGAAAGCAGCTTTAATTGATTATTTCAGTGTGGCACCACATTACTACGTGATCCATACCAGAAAAAGCCCAGGATCTGGCCATTCAAGTATGCGAAAAATGCGAAAGTATGACCTAGATGATGGCAAATACCAGACCTAACCCAGGCATAACTTGCGTGCTCCACTAAAATATTAATCGGAACCAGGTTTTATTGACTATTTCAGTGTGGAGCCACATTAATACGTGACCCAAACCAGAAAAAACCCAGGATCTGACCAACAGCTATGCGTAAATGCAAAAGTATGAGGCAGATGGTTGCAAATACCAGATCTAACCCAGATATAACCGGCGTTATCCTCTAAAGTGTTGATCGAATCCAGGTTTAATTGACTGTTTCGGTGTGGTACCACATTACTACGTGATCCAAGTCAGAAAAGCCCAGGATCTGGCCAGCATGTATGCGAACAATGCGAAAGTATGAGGCAGATGATTGCAAATACCAGACCTAACACAAACCTAAACGGTGTTAGCCTCTAAAATATTGAGCGAATCCAAGTTGAATTGACTTTTTCAGTCTGGTATCACATTACTACGTGATCCAAACCAGAAAGAAACACAGACCTGCCCAACAGGTATGCGAAGAATGCGTATGTATGAGCTCGATGCGGGTAAATAACAGACCTAAACGAGACGCAACCGGAGTTATCCTTTAAAATATTGATCGAGGCCGCGTTTAATTGACTGTTTCAGTATGGTACCGCATTACTACGAGATCCAAACTAGAAAAAGTCCGGGATCTGGCCAACAAGTGTGCGATGAACGCGAAAGTATGACCCAGGTGATTCCAAACACCAGGCCTAACACAAACCTAAACGGTGTTATTCTCTTAAATATTGGTCGAATACAGGTTTAATTTACAGTTTCATTCTGGTACCACATTACTACGAGATCCCAACCAGAAAAAGCTCACGATCTGGCCAACAAGTATGCGAAAAATGCGATAGTATGAGCCAGATGATTGCAAATACCAGGCTAACACAAACCTAACCGGTGTGATCCTCTAAAATATTGACCGAATCCAGGATTAATTAACCGTTTCATTCTGGAACCACATTACTACGAGATCCCAACCAGAAAAAGCCCAGGATCTGGCCAACAAGCATGCGAGAAATGCGAAAGTATGAGCCAGATGATTGCAAATACCAGACCTAACACAAACCTAACCGGTGTGATCCTCTAAACTATTGACCGAATCCAGGTTTCATTGACAGTTTCATTCTGGTACCACATTACTACGTGATACAAACCAGAAAGAGTCCAGGATCTGGCCAACAAGTATGCGACAAATGCGATAGTATGAGCCAGATGCGGGAAAATACCAAACCTAGACGAGATCCAACCGGAGTTATCCTTCACAATATTGATCGAGGCCACGTTTAATTGACTGTTTCAGTATGGTACCGCACTACTAAGTGGCCCAAGCCAGAAAAAGGCCAGGATCTGACCATTCAAGTATGCGAAAAATGCGAAAGTATGACCTAGATGATGGCAAATACCAGACCTAACCCAGACATAACCGGCGTTCTCCTCCAAAATATTAATCGAATTCAGATTTAATTGACTGTTTCGGTGTGGTACCACATTACTACGTGATCCAAATCAGAAAAAGCCCATGATCTGGCCAACAAGTATGCTAAAAATGCGAAAGTATGAGCCAGATGATAGCAAATACCAGACCGAGCACGAACCTAAACGTTGTTATCCTCTTATATATTCATAGAAACCGAGTTGAATTGGCTGCTTCAGTGTGTTACCGCATTACTGCGTGACACAAACCAGAAAGAAACACATGATCTGGCCAACAAGTATGGGAAGAATGCTAAAGTATGAGCCAGATGAGGGCAAATCCCAGACCTAAACGTGAACGAAGCGGTGTTATACTTTAAAATATTGATCGAAAACAGGATCAACTGACAGCTTCAGTGTGGAACCGCATTACTACGTGATATAAACCAGAAAAAGTCCAGGATCTGGCCAACATGCATGCGAGAAATACGAAAGTATGAGCCAGGTGATTGCAAATACCAGACCTAACACAAACCTGACCGGTGAGATCCTCTAAAATATTGACCGTATCCAGGTTTCATTGACAGTTTCAATCTGGTACCACATTACTACGTGATCCGTACCATGAAGAAACACAGGATCTGGCCAACATGTATGCGAAGAATGCGACTGTATGTGCCAGATGCGGGAAAATACCAAACCTAGACGAGATCCAACCGGAGTTATCCTTCAAAACATTGTTCGAGGCCACGTTTAATTGACTGTTTCAGTATGGTACCGCATTACTACGAGATCCAAACCAGAAAAAGTCCAGGATCTGGCCAACAAGTGTGCGATGAACGCGAAAGTATGACCCAGATGATTGCAAACACCAGGCCTAACACAAGCCTAACCGGTGTGATCCTCTAAAATATTGATCGACGCAAAGTTGAATTGGCTGTTTCATTCTGGTACCACATTACTACGTGATCCAAACCAGAAAGAAACACAGTATCTGGCCAACCAGTATGCGCAGAATGCGAAAGTATGAGCCAAATGCGGGTAAATACCAGACCTAGACGAGACCCAACCGCAGTTATCCTTCAAAATATTGATCGAGGCCACGTTTAATTGACTGTTTCAGTATGGTACCGCATTACTACGAGATCCAAACCAGAAAAAGTCCAGGAACTGGCCAACAAGCATGCGAGAAATGCGAAAGTATGAGCTAGATGACAACAAATACCAGACCGAGCACAAATCTAAACGTTGTTATCCTCTTAAATATTGATCGAATACAGGTTTAATTAACAGTTTCATTCTGGTACCACATTACTACGTGATACAAACCAGAAAAAGCCCAGGATCTGGCCAACAAGTATGCGAAAAATGCGATAGTATGAGCCAGATGATTGCAAATACCAGGCTAACACAAACCTAACCGGTATGATCCTCTAAAATATTGACCGAATCCAGGATTAATTGACCGTTTCATTCTGGTACCACATTACTACGAGATCCCACCCAGGAAAAGCCCAGGATCTGGCCAACAAGCATGCGAGAAATGCGAAAGTATGAGCCAGATGATAGCGAATACCAGACCGAGCACAAACCTAAACGTTGTTATCCTCTTAAATATTGATAGAAACCGTGTTGAATTGGCTGTTTCAGCCTGTTACCGCATTACTGCGTGACACAAACCAGAAAGAAACACAGGATCTGGCCATCAAGTATGGGAAGAATGCTAAAGTATGAGCCAGATGATTGCAAATACCAGGCCTAACACAAACCTAAACGGTGTTATCCTCTTAAATATTGACCGAATCCAGGTTTCATTGACAGTTTCATTCTGGTACCACATTACTACGTGATCCATACCAGAAAGAATCACAGGATCTGGCCAACAAGTATGCGAAGAATGCGTCTGTATGTGCCAGATGCGGGAAAATACCAAACCTAGACGAGATCCAACCGGAGTTATCCTTCAAAACATTGATCGAGGCCACGTTTAATTGACTGTTTCAGTATGGTACCGCATTACTACGAGATCCAAACCAGAAAAAGTCCAGCATCTGGCCAACAAGTGTGCGATAAACGCGAAAGTATGACCCAGATGATTGCAAACACCAGGCCTAACACAAGCCTAACCGGTGTGATCCTCTAAAATATTCATCGAATCCAGGTTTAATTGACAGTTTCATTCTGGTACCACATTACCGCGTGATACAAACCAGAAAATGCTCAGGATCCGGCCATCAGGTATGCGAAGAATGCGAAAGTATGAGACAGATGAGGGCAAATCCCAGACCTAAACGCGAACCAACCGGTGTTATACTTTAAAATATTGATCGAGGCCACGTTTAATTGACTTTTTCAGTAAGGTACCACATTACTACGAGATCCAAACCAGAAAAAGCCCAGGATCTGGCCGACAAGTGTGCGATGAACGCGAAAGTATGACCCAGATGATTGCAAATACCAGACCTAACACAAACCTAAACGTTGTTATCCTCTTAAATATTGATCGAGGCCACGTTGAACTGACTGTTTCAGTGTGGTACCACATTACTACGTGATCCAAACCAGAAAAAGCCCTGGATCTGGCGAACAAGTATGCGAAAAATGCGAGGGTATGAGCCAGATGATTGCAAATACCAGACCTAACACAAACCTAAACGGTGTTACCCTCTTAAATATTGATCGAAGCCAAGTTTAATTAGCTGTTTCAGTCTGATACCACATTACTACGTGATCCAAACCAGAAAGAAACACAGTATCTGGCCAACCAGTATGCGAAGAATGCGAAAGTATGAGCCAGATTATTGGAAATATCAGGCCTAACACAAACCTAACCGGTGTGATCCTCTAAAATATTGTCCGAATACAGGTTTAATTGACCGTTTCATTCTGGTACCACATTACGACGTGATACGAACCAGAAAAAGCCCAGGATCTGGCCAACAAGTATGCGAAAAATGCGAAAGTACGTGGCAGATGATTGCAAATACCAGACCTAACACAAACCTAAACGGTGTTAGCCTCTAAAATATTGATCGAATCCAAGTTGAATTGACTTTTTCAGTCTGGTATCACATTACTACGTGATCCAAACCAGAAAGAAACACAGGACCTGGCCAACAGGTATGCGAAGAATGCGAATGTATGAGCCTGATGCGGGTAAATACCAGACCTAAACGAGACGCAACCGGAGTTATCCTTTAAATATTGATCGAGGCCACGTTTAATTGACTGTTTCAGTATGGTACCGCATTACTGCGAGATCCAAACCAGGAGAAGTCCAGGATCTGGCCAACAAGTGTGCGATGAACGCGAAAGTATGACCCAGATGATTGCAAATACCAGACCTAACACAAACCTAAACGGCGTTATCCTTTTAAATATTGATCGACACGAAGTTGAATTGGCTGTTTCATTCTCGTACCACATTACTACGTGATCCAAACCAGATCGAAATACAGCATCTGGCCAACAAGTATGCGAAGAATGCGAAAGTATGAGCCAGATGATTGCAAATACCAGGCCTAACACAAAGCTAACCGGAATGATCCTCTAAAATATTGATCGAATACAGGTTTAATTGACAGTTTCATTCTGGTACCACATTACTACGTGATACGAACCAGAAAGAGCCCAGGATCTGGCCAACAAGCATGCGAGAAATGCGAAAGTATGAGCTAGATGACAACAAATACCAGACCGAGCACAAACCTAACCGGTGTGATCCTCTAAACTATTGACCGAATCCAGGTTTCATTGACAGTTTCATTCTGGTACCACATTACTACGTGATACAAACCAGAAAGAGTCCAGGATCTGGCCAACAAGTATGCGACAAATGCGATAGTATGAGCCAGATGCGGGAAAATACCAAACCTAGACGAGATCCAACCGGAGTTATCCTTCACAATATTGATCGAGGCCACGTTTAATTGACTGTTTCAGTATGGTACTGCACTACTAAGTGGCCCAAGCCAGAAAAAGGCCAGGATCTGACCATTCAAGTATGCGAAAAATGCGAAAGTATGACCTAGATGATGGCAAATACCAGACCTAACCCAGACATAACCGGCGTTCTCCTCCAAAATATTAATCGAATTCAGATTTAATTGACTGTTTCGGTGTGGTACCACATTACTACGTGATCCAAATCAGAAAAAGCCCATGATCTGGCCAACAAGTATGCTAAAAATGCGAAAGTATGAGCCAGATGATAGCAAATACCAGACCGAGCACGAACCTAAACGTTGTTATCCTCTTATATATTCATAGAAACCGAGTTGAATTGGCTGCTTCAGTGTGTTACCGCATTACTGCGTGACACAAACCAGAAAGAAACACATGATCTGGCCAACAAGTATGGGAAGAATGCTAAAGTATGAGCCAGATGAGGGCAAATCCCAGACCTAAACGTGAACGAAGCGGTGTTATACTTTAAAATATTGATCGAAAACAGGATCAACTGACAGCTTCAGTGTGGAACCGCATTACTACGTGATATAAACCAGAAAAAGTCCAGGATCTGGCCAACATGCATGCGAGAAATACGAAAGTATGAGCCAGGTGATTGCAAATACCAGACCTAACACAAACCTGACCGGTGAGATCCTCTAAAATATTGACCGTATCCAGGTTTCATTGACAGTTTCAATCTGGTACCACATTACTACGTGATCCGTACCATGAAGAAACACAGGATCTGGCCAACATGTATGCGAAGAATGCGACTGTATGTGCCAGATGCGGGAAAATACCAAACCTAGACGAGATCCAACCGGAGTTATCCTTCAAAACATTGTTCGAGGCCACGTTTAATTGACTGTTTCAGTATGGTACCGCATTACTACGAGATCCAAACCAGAAAAAGTCCAGGATCTGGCCAACAAGTGTGCGATGAACGCGAAAGTATGACCCAGATGATTGCAAACACCAGGCCTAACACAAGCCTAACCGGTGTGATCCTCTAAAATATTGATCGACGCAAAGTTGAATTGGCTGTTTCATTCTGGTACCACATTACTACGTGATCCAAACCAGAAAGAAACACAGTATCTGGCCAACCAGTATGCGCAGAATGCGAAAGTATGAGCCAAATGCGGGTAAATACCAGACCTAGACGAGACCCAACCGCAGTTATCCTTCAAAATATTGATCGAGGCCACGTTTAATTGACTGTTTCAGTATGGTACCGCATTACTACGAGATCCAAACCAGAAAAAGTCCAGGAACTGGCCAACAAGCATGCGAGAAATGCGAAAGTATGAGCTAGATGACAACAAATACCAGACCGAGCACAAATCTAAACGTTGTTATCCTCTTAAATATTGATCGAATACAGGTTTAATTAACAGTTTCATTCTGGTACCACATTACTACGTGATACAAACCAGAAAAAGCCCAGGATCTGGCCAACAAGTATGCGAAAAATGCGATAGTATGAGCCAGATGATTGCAAATACCAGGCTAACACAAACCTAACCGGTATGATCCTCTAAAATATTGACCGAATCCAGGATTAATTGACCGTTTCATTCTGGTACCACATTACTACGAGATCCCACCCAGGAAAAGCCCAGGATCTGGCCAACAAGCATGCGAGAAATGCGAAAGTATGAGCCAGATGATAGCGAATACCAGACCGAGCACAAACCTAAACGTTGTTATCCTCTTAAATATTGATAGAAACCGTGTTGAATTGGCTGTTTCAGCCTGTTACCGCATTACTGCGTGACACAAACCAGAAAGAAACACAGGATCTGGCCATCAAGTATGGGAAGAATGCTAAAGTATGAGCCAGATGATTGCAAATACCAGGCCTAACACAAACCTAAACGGTGTTATCCTCTTAAATATTGACCGAATCCAGGTTTCATTGACAGTTTCATTCTGGTACCACATTACTACGTGATCCATACCAGAAAGAATCACAGGATCTGGCCAACAAGTATGCGAAGAATGCGTCTGTATGTGCCAGATGCGGGAAAATACCAAACCTAGACGAGATCCAACCGGAGTTATCCTTCAAAACATTGATCGAGGCCACGTTTAATTGACTGTTTCAGTATGGTACCGCATTACTACGAGATCCAAACCAGAAAAAGTCCAGCATCTGGCCAACAAGTGTGCGATAAACGCGAAAGTATGACCCAGATGATTGCAAACACCAGGCCTAACACAAGCCTAACCGGTGTGATCCTCTAAAATATTCATCGAATCCAGGTTTAATTGACAGTTTCATTCTGGTACCACATTACTGCGTGATACAAACCAGAAAATGCTCAGGATCCGGCCATCAGGTATGCGAAGAATGCGAAAGTATGAGACAGATGAGGGCAAATCCCAGACCTAAGCGCGAACCAACCGGTGTTATACTTTAAAATATTGATCGAGGCCACGTTTAATTGACTTTTTCAGTAAGGTACCACATTACTACGAGATCCAAACCAGAAAAAGCCCAGGATCTGGCCGACAAGTGTGCGATGAACGCGAAAGTATGACCCAGATGATTGCAAATACCAGACCTAACACAAACCTAAACGTTGTTATCCTCTTAAATATTGATCGAGGCCACGTTGAACTGACTGTTTCAGTGTGGTACCACATTACTACGTGATCCAAACCAGAAAAAGCCCTGGATCTGGCGAACAAGTATGCGAAAAATGCGAGGGTATGAGCCAGATGATTGCAAATACCAGACCTAACACAAACCTAAACGGTGTTACCCTCTTAAATATTGATCGAAGCCAAGTTTAATTAGCTGTTTCAGTCTGATACCACATTACTACGTGATCCAAACCAGAAAGAAACACAGTATCTGGCCAACCAGTATGCGAAGAATGCGAAAGAATGAGCCAGATTATTGGAAATATCAGGCCTAACACAAACCTAACCGGTGTGATCCTCTAAAATATTGTCCGAATACAGGTTTAATTGACCGTTTCATTCTGGTACCACATTACGACGTGATACGAACCAGAAAAAGCCCAGGATCTGGCCAACAAGTATGCGAAAAATGCGAAAGTACGTGGCAGATGATTGCAAATACCAGACCTAACACAAACCTAAACGGTGTTAGCCTCTAAAATATTGATCGAATCCAAGTTGAATTGACTTTTTCAGTCTGGTATCACATTACTACGTGATCCAAACCAGAAAGAAACACAGGACCTGGCCAACAGGTATGCGAAGAATGCGAATGTATGAGCCTGATGCGGGTAAATACCAGACCTAAACGAGACGCAACCGGAGTTATCCTTTAAATATTGATCGAGGCCACGTTTAATTGACTGTTTCAGTATGGTACCGCATTACTGCGAGATCCAAACCAGGAGAAGTCCAGGATCTGGCCAACAAGTGTGCGATGAACGCGAAAGTATGACCCAGATGATTGCAAATACCAGACCTAACACAAACCTAAACGGCGTTATCCTTTTAAATATTGATCGACACGAAGTTGAATTGGCTGTTTCATTCTCGTACCACATTACTACGTGATCCAAACCAGATCGAAATACAGCATCTGGCCAACAAGTATGCGAAGAATGCGAAAGTATGAGCCAGATGACAACAAATACCAGACCGAGCACAAATCTAAACGTTGTTATCTTCTTAAATATTGATAGAAACCAAGTTGAATTGACTTTTTCAGTCTGGTACCACATTACTACATGATCCAAACCAGAAAGAAACACAGGATCAGGCCAACAAGTATGCGAAGAATGCGAATGTATGAGCCATATGCGGGTAAATACCAGACCTAGACGAGACCCAACCGCAGTTATCCTTCAAAATATTGATCGTGGCCACGTTTAATTGACTGTTTCAGTATGATACCGCATTACTACGAGATCCAAACCAGAAAAAGTCCAGGATCTGGCCAACAAGTGTGCGATGAACGCGAAAGTATGACCCAGATGATTGCAAACACCAGGCCTAACACAAACCTGGCCGGTGTGATCCTCTAAAATATTGATCGAATCCAGGTTTAATTGACAGTTTCATTCTGGCACCACATTCCTACGTGATCCAAACCAGAAAAAGCCCTGGATCTGGCGAACAAGTATGCGAAAAATGCGATAGTATGAGCCAGATGATTGCAGATACCAGGCTAACACAAACCTAACCGGTGTGATCCTGTAAAATATTGACCGAATCCAGGATTAATTGACCGTTTCATTCTGGTGCCACATTACTACGAGATCCCACCCAGGAAAAGCCCAGGATCTGGCCAACAAGCATGCGAGAAATGCGAAAGTGTGAGCCAGATGATAGCAAATACCAGACCGAGCACGAACCTAAACGTTGCTATCCTCTTAAATATTGATCGAAACCAAGTTGAAATGACTTTTTCAGTCCGGTGCCACATTGCTATGTGATCCAAACCAGAAAGAAACACAGGATCTGGCCAACAAGTATGCGAAGAATGCAAATGTATGAGCCAGATGCGGGAAAATACCAAACCTAGACGAGATCCAACCGGAGTTATCCTTCAAAATATTGATCGAGGCCACGTTCAATTGACTGTTTCTGTATGGTACCGCATTACTACGAGATCCAAACCACAAAAAGTCCAGGATATGGCCAACAAGTGTGCGATGAACGCGAAAGCGTGACCCAGATGATTGCAAACACCAGGCCTAACACAAACCTAGCCGGTGTGGTCCTCTAAAATATTGATCGAATCCAGGTTTAATTGACAGTTTCATTCTGGTACCACATTACTGCGTGATCCAAATGAGAAAAAGCCCCGGATCTGGCCAACAAGTATGCGAAAAATGCGAAAGTATGAGCCAGATGATTGCAAATACCAGACCTAACACAAACCTAAACGGTGTTATCCACTAAAGTATTGATCGAAACCAAGTTGGATTGACAGTTTCATTCTGGTACCACATTACTACGTGATCCAAACCAGAAAAAAACACAGGATCTGGCAAACAAGTGTGCGAAGAGTGCGAAAGTATGAGCCAGATGGTTGCAAATACCAGACCTAACACAAACCTAAACGGTGTTAGCCTCTAAAATATTCATCGAATCCAAGTTGAATTGACCGTATCATTCTGGTACCACATTACTACGTGATACAAACCAGAAAAAGCCCAGGATCTGGCCAACAAGTATGCGAAAAATGCGATAGTATGAGCCAGATGATTGCAAATACCAGGCTAACACAAACCTAACCCATGTGATCCTCTAAAATATTGACCGAATCCAGGATTAATTGATCGTTTCATTCTGGTACCACATTACTACGAGATCCCAACCAGAAATAGCCCAGGATCTGACCAACAAGCATGCGAGAAATGCGAAAGTATGAGCCAGATGATAGCAAATACCAGGCAGAGCACAAACCTAAACGTTGTTATCCTCTTAAATATTCATAGAAACCAATTTGAATTGGCTGTTTCAGCCTTTTACCCCATTACTGCGTGACCCAAACCAGAAAGAAACACAGGATCTGGCCAAGAAGTATGGGAAGAATGCGGAAGTATGAGCCAGATGATTGCAACTACCAGGCCTATCACGAACCTAAACGGTGTGATCCTCTAAAATATTGATCGAATCCAGGTTTAGTTGACTGTTTCATTCTGGTACCATATTACTACGTGATATAAACCAGAAAAAGCCCAGGATCTGGCCAACAAGCATGCGAGAAATGCGAAAGCATGAGCCTGATGATAGCAAATACCAGACGGAGCAGAAACCTAAACGTTGTTATCCTCTTAAATATTGATAGAAACCGAGTTGAATTGGCTGTTTCAGCCTGTTACCGCATTACTGCGTGGCACAAACCAGAAAGAAACACAGGATCTGGCCAACAGGTATGGGAAGAATGCTAAAGCATGAGCCAGATGATTGCAACTACCAGGCCTATCACAAACCTAACCGGTGTGATCCTCTAAAATATTGATCGAATCCAGGTTTAGTTGACTGTTTCATTCTGGTACCATATTACTACGTGATATAAACCAGAAAGAGCCCAGGGTCTGGCCAGCAAGCATGCGAGAAATGCGAAAGTATGAGCCAGATGATTGCAAATACCAGACCTAACACAAACCTAACCGGTGTGATCATCTAAACTATTGACCGAATCCAGGTTTCATTGACAGTTTCATTCTGGTACCACATTACTACGTGATCCCAACCAGAAAAAAACACAGGATCTGGCAAACAAGTATGCGAAGAGTGCGAAAGTATGAGCCAGATGATTGCTAATACCAGGCCTAACACAATCCTAACCGTTGTGATCCTCCAAAATATTGATGGAATCCAGGTTTAATTGACTGTTTCATTCTGGTACCACATTACTACGTGATCCATACCAGAGAAAGCCCAGCATCAGGCCAACAGGTATGCGAAGAATGCGAAAGTATAAGACAGATGAGGGCAAATCCCAGACCTAAACGTGAACCAATCGGCGTTATTCTTTAAAATATTGATCGAGGCCACGTTTGATTGACTGTTTCAGTATGGTACCACATTACTACGAGATCCAAACCAGAAAAAGCCCAGGATCTGGCCGACAAGCATGCGAAAAATGCGAAAATATGAGCCAGATGATAGCAAATACCAAACCAAGCACAAACCTAAACGTTGTTATCCTCTTAAATATTGATAGAAACCAAGTTGAATTGACTTTTTCAGTCTGGTACCACATTACTACGTGATCCAAACCAGAAAGAAACACAGGATCTGGCCAACAAGTATGCGAAGAATGCAAATGTATGAGCCAGATGCGGGAAAATACCAAACCTAGACGAGATCCAACCGGAGTTATCCTTCAAAATATTGATCGAGGCCACGTTCAATTGACTGTTTCTGTATGGTACCGCATTACTACGAGATCCAAACCACAAAAAGTCCAGGATATGGCCAACAAGTGTGCGATGAACGCGAAAGTGTGACCCAGATGATTGCAAACACCAGGCCTAACACAAACCTAGCCGGTGTGGTCCTCTAAAATATTGATCGAATCCAGGTTTAATTGACAGTTTCATTCTGGTACCACATTACTGCGTGATCCAAATGAGAAAAAGCCCCGGATCTGGCCAACAAGTATGCGAAAAATGCGAAAGTATGAGCCAGATGATTGCAAATACCAGCCCTAACCGTGAACCAATCGGCGTTAGTCTTTAAAATATTGATCGAGGTCCGGTTTAATTGACTGTTTACTGTGGCACCACATTATTACACAATCCCAACCAGAAAGGGCCCAGGATCTGGCCAACAAGCATGCGAGAAATGCGAAAGTATGAGCCAGATGATTGCAAATACCAAACCTAACACAAACCTAAACGGTGTTATCCACTAAAGTATTGATCGAAACCAAGTTGAATTGACTGTTTAGTCTGGTACCACATCACTACGTGATCCCAACCAGAAAATAACACAGGATCTGGCAAACAAGTATGCGAAGAGTGCGAAAGTATGAGCCAGATAATTGCAAGTACCAGGCCTAACACAATCCTAACCGTTGCGATCCTCTAAAGTATTGATCGAATCCAGGTTTATTTGACAGTTTCATTCTGGTACCACATTACTGCGTGACACAAACCAGAAAATGCCGTGGATCTGGCCAACAAGTATGCGAAAAATGCGAAAGTATGAGGCAGATGTTTGCAAATACCAGACCTAACACAAACCTAAACGGTGTTAGCCTCTAAAATATTGATCGAATCCAGGTTTAGTTGACTGTTTCACTCTGGAACCACATTCCTACGTGATCCAAACCAGAAAAAGCCCTGGATCTGGCCAACAAGTATGCGAAAAATGCGAAAGTATGAGGCAGATGATTGCAAATACCAGACCTAAACGCGAACCAACCGGTGTTATACTTTAAAATATTGATCGAGGCCACGTTTGATTGACTGTTTCAGTATGGTACCACATTACTACGAGATCCAAACCAGAAAAAGCCCAGGATCTGGCCGACAAGCATGCGAAAAATGCGAAAATATGAGCCAGATGATAGCAAATACCAAACCAAGCACAAACCTAAACGTTGTTATCCTCTTAAATATTGATAGAAACCAAGTTGAATTGACTTTTTCAGTCTGGTACCACATTACTACGTGATCCCAACCAGAAAAAAACACAGGATCTGGCACACAAGTATGCGAAGAGTGCGAAAGTATGAGCCAGATGATTGCAAATACCAGGCCCAACACTAGCCTAACCGGTGTGATCCTCTAAAATATTGATCGAATCCAGGTTTAGTTGACTGTTTCATTCCGGTACCATATTACTACGTGATCCCAACCAGAAAAAAACACAGGATCTGGCCAACAAGTATGCGAAGAGTGCGAAAGTATGAGCCAGATGATTGCAAATTCCAGACCTAACACAAACCTAAACGGTGTGATCCTCTAAAATATTGATCGAATCCAGGTTTAATTGACTGTTTCAGCCTGTTACCGCATTACTGCGTGACCCAAACCAGAAAGAAAGACAGGACCTGGCCAACAAGTATGGGAAGAATGCGAAAGTATGATCCAGATGATTGCAAATACCAGACCTAACACTAACCTAAACGGTGTGATCCTCTAAAATATTCATCGAATCCAGCTTTAATTGACTGTTTCATTCAGGTACCATATTACTACGTGATCCATACCAGAAAAAGCCCAGGATCTGGCCAAGAAGTATGCGAAAAATGCGAAAGTATGAGCCAGATGATTGCATATACCAGTCCTAGGCGAGACCCAACCGGAGTTATCCGTTAAAATATTGAACGAAATGAGGCTCAACTGACTGCTTCAGTGTGGTACCGCATTACTACGTGATCCAAACTAGAAAAAGCCCAGGACCTGGCCAACAAGAATGCGAAAAATGCGAAAGTATGAGCCAGATGATAGCAATTACCAGACCTAACACAAACCTAACCGGTGTGATCCTCTAAAATATTCATCGAATCCGGGTTTAATTGACTGTTTTATTCTGGTACCACATTACTGCGTGATACAAACCAGAAAAAGCCCAGGTTCTGGCCGACAGGTATGCGAAAAATGCGAAAGTATGAGCCAGATGATTGCAAATACCAGGCCTAACACTTGCCTAACCGGTGTGATCCTCTAAAATATTGATTGAATCCAGGTTTAGTTGACTGTTTCATTCCGGTACCATATTACTACGTGATCCCAACCAGAAAAAAACACAGGGTCTGGACAACAAGTATGCGAAGAGTGCGAAAGTACAAGCCAGATGAGCGCAAATGCCAGACCTAAACGAGACCCAACCGGAGTTATCCCTTAAAATATTGATCGGGGCAACGTTTAATTGACTGTTTCAGTATGCTACCACATTACTACGAGATTCAACCAAGGAAAAGACCAGGATCTGGCCAACAAGTGTGCGATGAATGCGAAAGTATGAGCCAGATGATTGGAAATACCAGACTTTTGCGAGACCCAACCGGAGTTATCCCTTAAAATATTGATCGGGGCCACGTTTAATTGACTGTTTCAGTATGCTACCACATTACTACGAGATCCAAACCAGGAAAAGACCAGGATCTGGCCAACAAGTGTGCGATGAATGCGAAAGTATGAGCCAGATGATAGCAAATACCAGACCTAACACAAACCTAACCGGTGTGATCCTCTAAAATATTCATCGAATCCAGGTTTAATTGACTGTTTTATTCTGGTACCACATTACTGCGTGATCCAAACCAGAAAAAGCCCAGGTTCTGGCCGACAAGTATGCGAAAAATGCGAAAGTATGAGCCAGATGATTGCATATGCCAGTCCTGAGCGAGACCCAACCGGAGTTATCCGTTAAAATATTGAACGAAGTCAGGATCAACTGACTGCTTCAGTGTGGTACCGCATTACTGCGTGATACAAACCAGAAAAAGCCCAGTATCTGGCCAACAAGCATGCTAGAAACGCGAAAGTATGAGCCAGATGATAGCAAATACCAGACTTAACACAATCCTAACCGGTGTGATCCTCTAAAATATTCATCGAATCCAGGTTTAATTGACTGTTTTATTCTGGTATCACATTACTGCGTGATCCAAACCAGAAAAAGCCCAGGTTCTGGCCAACAAGTGTGCGAAGAATGCGAAAGTATAAGCCAGATGAGGGCAAATCCCAGACCTAAACGAGACCCAACCGGAGTTATCCCTTAAAATATTGATCGGGGCCACGTTTAATTGACTGTTTCAGTATGCTACCACATTACTACGAGATCCAAACCAGGAAAAGACCAGGATCTGGCCAACAAGTGTGCGATGAATGCGAAAGTATGAGCCAGATGATAGCAAATACAAGACCTAACACAAACCTAACCGGCGTGATCCTCTAAAATATTCATCGAATCCAGGTATAATTGACAGTTTCATTCTGGTACCACATTACTACGTGATCCAAACCAGAAAAAGCCCAGGATCTGGCCAACAAGTATGCGAAAAGTGCGAAAGTATGAGCCAGATGATTGCAAATACCAGACCTAACACAAACCTAAACGGTGTTGTCCTCTTATAAATTGATCGAAACCAAGTTGAATTGGCTGTTTCAGTCTGGTACAACGCTACTACGTGATCCAAATCAGAAAAAGCCCACGATCTGGCCAACAAGTGTGCGAAGAATGCGAAAGCATAAGCTAGATGAGGGCAAATCCCAGACCTAAACGAGACCCAACCGGAGTTATCCCTTAAAATATTGATCGGGGCCACGTTTAATTGACTGTTTCAGTATGCTACCACATTACTACGAGATCCAAACCAGGAAAAGACCAGGATCTGGCCAACAAGTGTGGGATGAATGCGAAAGTATGAGCCAGATGATAGCAAATACAAGACCTAACACAAACCTAACCGGTGTGATCCTCTAAAATATTCATCGAATCCAGGTATAATAGACAGTTTCATTCTGGTACCACATTACTACGTGATCCAAACCAGAAAAAGCCCAGGACCTGGCCAACAAGTATGCGAAAAGTGCGAAAGTATGAGCCAGATGATTGCAAATACCAGACCTAACACAAACCTAAACGGTGTTATCCTCTAAAATATTGATCGAAACCAAGTTGAATTGACAGTTTCAGTCTGGTACCACATTACTACGTGATCCCAACAAGAAAAAAACACAGGATCTGGCCAACAAGTATGCGAAAAGTGCGAAAGTATGAGCCAGATGATTGCAAATACCAGGCCTAACACAAAACTAACCGGTGTAATACTTTAAAATATTCATCGAATCCGGGTTTAATTGACTCTTTTATTCTGGTACCACATTACTGCGTGATCCAAACCAGAAAAAGCCCTGGTTCTGGCCGACAAGTATGCGAAAAATGCGAAAGTATGAGGCAGATGATTGGAAATACCAGACCTTTGCGAGACCCAACCGGAGTTATCCGTTAAAATATTGATCGAATTCAGGTTTAATGGACTGTATCATTCTGGTACCACATTACTACGTGATCCAAACCAGAAAGGGCCCAGGATCTGGTCAACAAGTATGCGAAAAATGCGAAAGTATGAGCCAGATGATTGCAAATACCAGACCTAACACAAACCTAAACGGTGTTGTCCTCTTATAAATTGATCGAAACCAAGTTGAATTGGCTGTTTCAGTCTGGTACAACGCTACTACGTGATCCAAATCAGAAAAAGCCCACGATCTGGCCAACAAGTGCGCGAAGAATGCGAAAGTATAAGCCAGATGAGGGCAAATCCCAGACCTAAACGAGACCCAACCGGAGTTATCCCTTAAAATATTGATCGGGGCCACGTTTAATTGACTGTTTCAGTATGCTACCACATTACTACGAGATCCAAACCAGGAAAAGACCAGGATCTGGCCAACAAGTGTGCGATGAATGCGAAAGTATGAGCCAGATGATTGCAAATACCAGACCTAACACAAACCTAAACGGTGTTATCCTCTAAAATATTGATCGAAAACAAGTTGAATTGACAGTTTCAGTCTGGTACCACATTACTACGTGATCCCAACCAGAAAAAAACACAGGATCTGGCCAACAAGTATGCGAAAAGTGCGAAAGTATGAGGCAGATGATTGCAAATACCAGACCTAACACCAACCTAAGCGGTGTGATCCTCTAAAATATTGATCGAATCCAGGTTTAATTGACTGTTTCAGCCTGTTACCGCATTACTGCGTGACACAAACCAGAAAGAAAGACAGGATCTGGCCAACAAGTATGGGAAGAATGCGAAAGTATGATCCAGATGATTGCAAACCTAAACGGTGTTATCCACTTAAATATTGATCGAAGCCAAGTTGAATTGACTGTTTCAGTCTTGTACCACATTACTTCGTGATCCCAACCAGAAAAAAACACAAGATCTGGCCAACAAGTAGGCGAACAGTGCGAAAGTATGAGCCAGATGATTGCTAATACCAGGCCTAACGCAAACCTAATCGGTGTGATCCTCTAAAATATTGATCGAATCCAGGTATAATTGACAGTTTCATTCTGGTACCACATTACTACGTGATACAAACCAGAAAAATCCCAGGATCTGGCCAACAAGTATGCGAAAAATGCGAAAGTATGAGCCAGATGATTGCAAATACCAGGCCTAACACTAGCCTAACCGGTGTGATCCTCTAAAGTATTAATTGAATCCAGGTTTAGTTGACCGTTTCATTCCTGTACCATATTACTACGTGATCCCAACCAGAAAAAAAACACAGGGTATGGCCAACAAATATGCGAAGAGTGCGAAGGTACAAGCCAGATGAGCGCAAATGCCAGACCTAAACGAGACCCAACCGGAGTTATCCCTTAAAATATTGATCGCGGCCACGTTTAATTGACTGTTTCAGTATGCTACCACATTACTACGAGATTCAAACCAGGAGAAGACCAGGATCTGGCCAACAAGTGTGCGATGAATGCGAAAGTATGAGGCAGATGATTGGAAATACCAGACCTTTGCGAGACCCAGCCGGAGTTATCCGTTAAAATATTGATCGAATCCAGGTTTAATGGACTGTTTCATTCTGGTACCACATTACTACGTGATCAAAACCAGAAAAGGCCCAGGATCTGGTCAACAAGTATGCGAAAAATGCGAAAGTATGAGCCAGATTATTGCAAATACCAGACCTAAGACAAACCTAAACGGTGTGATCCTCTAAAATATTCATCGAATCCAGGTATAATTGACAGTTTCATTCTGGTACCACATTACTACGTGATCCCAACCAGAAAAAAACACAGGATCTGGCCAAAAAGTATGCCAAAAGTGCGAAAGTATGAGCCTGATGATTGCAAATACCAGGCCTAACACAAAACTAACCGGTGTAATACTTTAAAATATTCATCGAATCCAGGTTTAATTGACTGTTTTATTCTGGTACCACATTACTGCGTGATCCAAACCAGAAAAAGCCCAGGTTCTGGCCGACAAGTATGCGAAAAATGCGAAAGTATGAGGCAGATGATTGCAAATACCAGACCTAACACCAATCTAAACGGTGTGATCCTCTAAAATATTGATCGAATCCAGGATTAATTGACTGTTTCAGCCTGTTACCGCATTACTGCGTGACCCAAACAAGAAAGAAAGACAGGATCTGGCCAACAAGTATGGGAAGAATGCGAAAGTATGATCCAGATGATTGCAAACCTAAACGGTGTTATCCTCTTAAATATTGATCGAAGCCAAGTTGAATTGACTGTTTCGGTCTGGTACCACATTACTACGTGATCCCTACCAGAAAAAAACATAGGATCTGGCCAACAAGTAGGCGAAGAGTGCGAAAGTATGAGCCAGATGATTGCTAATACCAGGCCTAACGCAAACCTAATCGGTGTGATCCTCTAAAATATTGATCGAATCCAGGTTTAATTGACAGTTTCATTCTGGTACCACATTACTACGTGACACAAACCAGAAAAAGACCAGGATCAGGCCAAGAAGTATGCGAAAAATGTGAAAGTATGAGCCAGATGATTGCAAACACCAGGCCTAACACAAACCTAACCGGTGTGATCGTTTAAAATATTGATCGAATCCCGTTTTAGTTGACTGTTTCATTCTGGTGCCACACTACTACGTGATCCAAACTAGGAAAAGTCCAGGATCTGGCCAACAAGTGTGCGATGAATGCGAAAGTATGAGGCAGATGATTGCAAACACCAGGCCTAACACAAACCTAACCGGTGTGATCGTCTAAAATATTGATCGCATCCAGGTTTAATTGGCAGTTACATTCTGGTACCACATTACTACGTGATCCAAACCAGAGAAAGCCCAGGATTTGGCTAACATGTATGCGAAAAGTGCGAAAGTATGAGCCAGATAATTGCAATTACCAGGCATAACACAAACCTAACCGGTGTCATCGTCTAAAATATTGACCGAATCCAGGTTTAATTCACAGTTTCATTCTGGTACCACATTACTACGTGACACAAACCAGAAAAAGCCCAGGATCAGGCCAAGAAGTATGCGAAAAATGTGAAAGTATGAGCCAGATGATTGCAAACACCAGGCCTAACACAAACCTAACCGGTGTGATCTTCTAAAGTATTGATCGAATCCCGTTTTAGTTGACTGTTCCATTCTGGTACCACACTACTACGTGATCCAAACTAGAAAAAGTCCAGGATCTGGCCAACAAGTATACGAAAAGTGCGAAAGTATGAGCCAGATGATTGCAAATACCAGGCCTAACACAAAACTAACCGGTGTAATACTTTAAAATATTGATCGAATCCAGGTTTAATTGACTGTTTTATTCTGGTACTACATTACTGCGTGATCCAAACCAGAAAAAGCCCAGGTTCTGGCCGACAAGTATGCGAAAAATGCGAAAGTATGAGGCAGATGATTGCAAATACCAGACCTAAAAACCAACCTAAACGGTGTGATCCTCTAAAATATTGATCGAATCCAGGTTTAATTGACTGATTCAGCATGTTACCGCATTACTGCGTGACCCAAACCAGAAAGAAAGACAGGATCTGGCCAACAAGTATGGGAAGAATGCGAAAGTATGATCCAGATGATTGCAAACCTAAACGGTGTTATCCTCTTAAATATTGATCGAAGCCAAGTTGAATTGACGGTTTCAGTCTGGTACCACAGTACTACGTGATCCCAACCAGAAAAAAACACAGGATCTGGCCAACAAGTAGGCGAAGAGTGCGAAAGTATGAGCCAGATGATTGCTAATACCAGGCCTAACGCAAACCTAATCGGTGTGATCCTCTAAAATATTGATCGAATCCAGGTATAATTGACAGTTTCATTCTGGTACCACATTACTACGTGATACAAACCAGAAAAATCCCAGGATCTGGCCAACAAGTATGGGAAAAATGCGAAAGTATGAGCCAGATTATTGCAAATACCAGGCCTAACACTAGCCTAACCGGTGTGATCCTCTAAAATATTGATTGAATCCAGGTTTAGTTGACTGTTTCATTCCGGTACCATATTACTACGTGATCCCAACCAGAAAAAAACACAGGGTCTGGCCAACAAGTATGCGAAGAGTGCGAAAGTACAAGCCAGATGAGCGCAAATGCCAGACCTAAACGAGACCCAACCGGAGTTATCCCTTAAAATATTGATCGGGGCCACGTTTAATTGACTGTTTCAGTATGCTACCACATTACTACGAGATTCAAACCAGGAAAAGACCAGGATCTGGCCAACAAGTGTGCGATGAATGCGAAAGTATGAGTCAGATGATTGCAAATACCAGACCTAACACAAACCTAAACGGTGTTGTCCTCTTATAAATTGATCGAAACCAAGTTGAATTGGCTGTTTCAGTCTGGTACAACACTACTACGTGATCCAAATCAGAAAAAGCCCACGAGCTGGCCAACAAGTGTGCGAAGAATGCGAAAGTATAAGCCAGATGAGGGCATATCCCAGACCTAAACGAGACCCAAACGGAGTTATCCCTTAAAATATTGATCGGGGCCACGTTTAATTGACTGTTTCAGTATGCTACCACATTACTACGAGATTCAAACCAGGAAAAGACCAGGATCTGGCCAACAAGTGTGCGATGAATGCGAAAGTATGAGCCAGATGGTAGCAAATACAAGACCTAACACAAACCTAACCGGTGTGATCCTCTAAAATATTCATCGAATCCAGGTATAATTGACAGTTTCATTCTGGTACCACATTACTACGTGATCCAAACCAGAAAAAGCCCAGGATCTGGCCAACAAGTATGCGAAAAGTGCGAAAGTATGAGCCAGATGATTGCATATACCAGACCTAACACAAACCTAACCGGTGTGATCCTCTAAAATATTCATCGAATCCAGGTATAATAGACAGTTCCAGTCTGGTACCACATTACTACGAGATCCCAACCAGAAAAAAACACAGGATCTGGCCAATAAGTATGCGAAAAGTGCGAAAGTATGAGCCAGATGATTGCAAATACCAGGCCTAACACAAAACTAACCGGTGTAATACTTTAAAATATTCATCGAATCCAGGTTTAATTGACTGTTTTATTCTGGTACCACATTACTGCGTGATCGAAACCAGGAAAAGCCCAGGTTCTGGCCGACAAGTATGCGAAAAATGCGAAAGTATGAGGCAGATGATTGCAAATACCAGACCTAACACCAACCTAAACGGTGTGATCCTCTAAAATATTGATCGAATCCAGGATTAATTGACTGTTTCAGCCTGTTACCGCATTACTGCGTGACCCAAACCAGAAAGAAAGACAGGATCCGGCCAACAAGTATGGGAAGAATGCGAAAGTATGATCCAGATGATTGCAAACCTAAACTGTGTTATCCTCTTAAATATTGATCGAAGCCAAGTTGAATTGACTGTTTCGGTCTGGTACCACATTACTACGTGATCCCAACCAGAAAAAAACATAGGATCTGGCCAACAAGTAGGCGAAGAGTGCGAAAGTATGAGCCAGATGATTGCTAATACCAGGCCTAACGCAAACCTAATCGGTGTGATCCTCTAAAATATTGATCGAATCCAGGTTTAATTGACAGTTTCATTCTGGTACCACATTACTGCGTGACACAAACCAGAAAAAGACCAGGATCAGGCCAAGAAGTATGCGAAAAATGTGAAAGTATGAGCCAGATGATTGCAAACACCAGGCCTAACACAAACCTAACCGGTGTGATCGTCTAAAATATTCATCGAATCCCATTTTAGTTGACTGTTTCATTCTGATGCCACACTACTACGTGATCCAAACTAGGAAAAGTCCAGGATCTGGCCAACAAGTGTGCGATGAATGCGAAAGTATGAGGCAGATGATTGCAAACACCAGGACTAACACAAACCTAACCGGTGTGATCGTCTAAAATATTGATCGCATCCAGGTTTAATTGACAGTTACATTCTGGTACCACATTACTACGTGATCCAAACCAGAAAAAGCCCAGGATTTGGCTAACAAGTATGCGAAAAGTGCGAAAGTATGAGCCAGATGATTGCAAATACCAGGCATAACACAAACCTAACCGGTGTGATCGTCTAAAATATTGATCGAATCCAGGTTTAATTGACAGTTTCATTCTGGTACCACATTACTATGTGACACAAACCAGAAAAAGCCCAGGATCAGGCCAAGAAGTATGCGAAAAATGTGAAAGTATGAGCCAGATGATTGCAAACACCAGGCCTAACACAAACCTAACCGGTGTGATCTTCTAAAGTATTGATCGAATCCCGTTTTAGTTGACTGTTCCATTCTGGTACCACACTACTACGTGATCCAAACTAGAAAAAGTCCTGGATCTGGCCAACAAGTGAGCGATGAATGCGAAAGTATGAGGCAGATGATTGCAAACACCAGGCCTAACACAAACCTAACCGGTGTGATCGTCTAAAATATTGATCGCATCCAGGTTTAATTGACAGTTTCATTCTGGTACCACATTACTACGTGATCCAAACCAGAAAAAGCCCAGGATTTGGCTAACAAGTATGCGAAAAGTGCGAAAGTATGAGCCAGATGATTGCAAATACCAGACCTAACACAAACCTAAACGGTGTTATCCTCTCAAATATTGATCGAATCCAGGTTTAGTTGACTGTTTCATTCTGATACCATATTACTACGTGATACAAACCAGAAAAACCCAGGATCTGGCCAAGAAGTATGCCAAAAATGCGAAAGTATGAGCCAGATGATTGCAAATACCAGACCTAGGCGAGACCCAACCGGAGTTATCCGTTAAAATATTGATCGAATCCAGGTTTAGTTGACTGTTTCATTCTGGTACCGCATTACAACGTGATCCAAACCAGAAAAGGCCCAGGATCTGGTCAACATGTATGCGAAAAATGCGAAAGTATGTGGCAGATGATTGCAAATACCAGACCTAACACCAACCTAAACGGTGTGATCCTCTAAAATATTGATCGAATCCAGGTTTAATTGACTGTTTCAGTGTGGCACCACATTACTACGTGATCCCAACCAGAAAAAAACACAGGATCTGGCTAACAAGTATGCGAAAATTGCGAAAGTATGAGCCGGATGATTGCAAACACCAGGCCTAACACAAACCTAACCGGTGTGATCGTCTAAAATATTCATCGAATCCCATTTTAGTTGACTGTTTCATTCTGATGCCACACTACTACGTGATCCAAACTAGGAAAAGTCCAGGATCTGGCCAACAAGTGTGCGATGAATGCGAAAGTATGAGGCAGATGATTGCAAACACCAGGACTAACACAAACCTAACCGGTGTGATCGTCTAAAATATTGATCGCATCCAGGTTTAATTGACAGTTACATTCTGGTACCACATTACTACGTGATCCAAACCAGAAAAAGCCCAGGATTTGGCTAACAAGTATGCGAAAAGTGCGAAAGTATGAGCCAGATGATTGCAAATACCAGGCATAACACAAACCTAACCGGTGTGATCGTCTAAAATATTGATCGAATCCAGGTTTAATTGACAGTTTCATTCTGGTACCACATTACTATGTGACACAAACCAGAAAAAGCCCAGGATCAGGCCAAGAAGTATGCGAAAAATGTGAAAGTATGAGCCAGATGATTGCAAACACCAGGCCTAACACAAACCTAACCGGTGTGATCTTCTAAAGTATTGATCGAATCCCGTTTTAGTTGACTGTTCCATTCTGGTACCACACTACTACGTGATCCAAACTAGAAAAAGTCCTGGATCTGGCCAACAAGTGAGCGATGAATGCGAAAGTATGAGGCAGATGATTGCAAACACCAGGCCTAACACAAACCTAACCGGTGTGATCGTCTAAAATATTGATCGCATCCAGGTTTAATTGACAGTTTCATTCTGGTACCACATTACTACGTGATCCAAACCAGAAAAAGCCCAGGATTTGGCTAACAAGTATGCGAAAAGTGCGAAAGTATGAGCCAGATGATTGCAAATACCAGACCTAACACAAACCTAAACGGTGTTATCCTCTCAAATATTGATCGAATCCAGGTTTAGTTGACTGTTTCATTCTGATACCATATTACTACGTGATACAAACCAGAAAAACCCAGGATCTGGCCAAGAAGTATGCCAAAAATGCGAAAGTATGAGCCAGATGATTGCAAATACCAGACCTAGGCGAGACCCAACCGGAGTTATCCGTTAAAATATTGATCGAATCCAGGTTTAGTTGACTGTTTCATTCTGGTACCGCATTACAACGTGATCCAAACCAGAAAAGGCCCAGGATCTGGTCAACATGTATGCGAAAAATGCGAAAGTATGTGGCAGATGATTGCAAATACCAGACCTAACACCAACCTAAACGGTGTGATCCTCTAAAATATTGATCGAATCCAGGTTTAATTGACTGTTTCAGTGTGGCACCACATTACTACGTGATCCCAACCAGAAAAAAACACAGGATCTGGCTAACAAGTATGCGAAAATTGCGAAAGTATGAGCCGGATGATTGCAAACACCAGGCCTAACACAAACCTAACCGGTGTGATCGTCTAAAATATTGATCGAATCCCGGTTTAATTGACAGTTTCATTCTGGTACCACATAACTGCATGATCCAAACCAGCAAAAGCCCACGATCAGGTCAACAGGTATGCGAAGAATGCGAAAGTATGAGACAGATGGGGGCAAATCCCAGACCTAAACGTGAACTAACCGGTGTTATACTTTAAAATATTGATTGAGGTCAGGTTTAATTGACTGTTTAGTGGGGTACCACATTACTACACAATCCCAACCAGAAAAAGCCCAGGATCTGGCCAACAAGCATGCGAGAAATGCGAAAGTATGAGCCAGATGACAGCAAGTACCAGACCGAGCACAAACCTAAACGGTGTTATCCTCTCAAATATTGATCGAAACCAAGTTGAATTGGCTGTTTCAGCCTGTTACTGCATTACTGCGTGACCCAAACGAGAAAGAAACACAGGATCTGGCCAATAAGTATGGGAAGAATGCGAAAGTATGAGCCAGATGAGGGCAAATCCCAGAACTAAACGACACCCAACCGGAGTTATCCCTTAAAATATTGATCGGGGCCACGTTTAATTGACTGTTTCAGTATGCTACCACATTACTTCGAGATCCAAACCAGAAAAAGTCCAGGATATAGCCAACAAGTGTGCGATGAATGCGAAAGTATGACCTAGATGTGGGTAAATACCAGAACTAAACGAGTCCCAACTGGAGTTATACCTAAAAATATTGACCGAGGCCAGGTTTAATGCACTGTTTCAGTGTGGTACCACATTACTGTGTGATTCAAGCCAGAGAAAGCCCAGGATCAGGCCGACAGGTATGCGAAGAATGCAAAAGTATTTGCCAAATGTGGGCAAATCCCAGACCTAAACGAGATCCTACCGGAATTATCCGTTAAAATTTTGATCGAAATCTGGATCAACTGACTGCATCAGTGTGGTACCGCATTACTACGTGAGACAAACCAGAGAAAGCCCAGGAACTGGCCAACAAGTATGCGAAAAATGCGAAAGTATGAGCCAGATGATTGCAAATACCAGACCTAACACAGACCTAGCAGTTGTTATCCTCTGAAATACTGATCGAAACCAGGTCTAATTGACTGTTTCTGTTTGTTACCACATTACTACGTTATTCAAATCAGAAAGAACCCAGGATCTGGCCAAGGAGTATGCAAGAAGTGCAAATGTAAAAGCCAGATGAGGGCAAATCCCAGACCTAAACGTCACCCAAGCGGTGTTATACTTTAAAATATTGATCGAGACCAGGATTAATTCACTGTTTCAGTGTGGCACCACATTTCTACGTGATCCAAACCAGAAAAAGCCCAGGATCTGGCCAACAGGTATGCGAAGAATGCGAATGTACGAGACAGATGAGGGCAAATCCCAGAACTAACGAGACCCAACCGGACTTATCCTTTAAAATATTGTTCGAGGCCACGTTTAATTGACTATTTCATTCTGGTAGCTCATTACTGCGTGATCCAATCCAGAAAGCACCAAGGATCAGGCCAACAGGTATGCGAACAATGCGAAAGTATGAGACAGATGATTGCAAATATCAGGCCTAACACAAACCTATCCGGTGTGATCCCCCAAAATATTGACCGAATCCAGGTTTAATTGACCGTTTCATTTTGGTACCACATTACTGCGTGATCCAAACCAGAAAAAACCCAGGATCTGCACAACAAGTGTGCGAAGAATGCGGAAGTATATGCCAGATGAGGGCAAATACCAGACCTAAACGAGACCCAACCGGAGTTATACTTTAAAATATTGATCGAATATAGGTTTAACACACTGTTTCAGCGTGGTACCACGTTGCTACGTGATCAAAACCAGAAAAAGCCCAGGATCAGGCCAACAGGTATGCGAAGAATGCGAAAGTATGAGACAGATGATTGCTAATATCAGGCCTAACACAAACCTAACCGGTGTGATCCTCTAAAATATTGATCGAAACCAAGTTGAATTGGCTGTTTCAGTCTGGTAACGCATTACTACGTGATCCAAAGCAGAGAAAAACACAGGATCTGGCCAACAAGTATGCGAAGAATGCGAAAGTATGAGCCACATGCGGGTAAATACCAGACCTAATCCAG
This sequence comes from Colletes latitarsis, assembly GCF_051014445.1. NCBI lineage: Eukaryota > Metazoa > Arthropoda > Insecta > Hymenoptera > Colletidae > Colletes > Colletes latitarsis. The sequence continues at coordinate 9,545,508 of NC_135137.1, forward strand.
ACCTAACCGGTGTTATACTTTAAAATATTGATCGAATATAGGTTTAACACACTGTTTCAGCGTGGTACCACGTTGCTACGTGATCAAAACCAGAAAAAGCCCAGGATCTGGCCAACAAGTATGCGAAAAGTGCGAAAGTATGAGCCAGATGATTGCATATACCAGACCTAACACAAACCTAACCGGTGTGATCCTCTAAAATATTCATCGAATCCAGGTATAATAGACAGTTCCAGTCTGGTACCACATTACTACGAGATCCCAACCAGAAAAAAACACAGGATCTGGCCAATAAGTATGCGAAAAGTGCGAAAGTATGAGCCAGATGATTGCAAATACCAGGCCTAACACAAAACTAACCGGTGTAATACTTTAAAATATTCATCGAATCCAGGTTTAATTGACTGTTTTATTCTGGTACCACATTACTGCGTGATCGAAACCAGGAAAAGCCCAGGTTCTGGCCGACAAGTATGCGAAAAATGCGAAAGTATGAGGCAGATGATTGCAAATACCAGACCTAACACCAACCTAAACGGTGTGATCCTCTAAAATATTGATCGAATCCAGGATTAATTGACTGTTTCAGCCTGTTACCGCATTACTGCGTGACCCAAACCAGAAAGAAAGACAGGATCCGGCCAACAAGTATGGGAAGAATGCGAAAGTATGATCCAGATGATTGCAAACCTAAACTGTGTTATCCTCTTAAATATTGATCGAAGCCAAGTTGAATTGACTGTTTCGGTCTGGTACCACATTACTACGTGATCCCAACCAGAAAAAAACATAGGATCTGGCCAACAAGTAGGCGAAGAGTGCGAAAGTATGAGCCAGATGATTGCTAATACCAGGCCTAACGCAAACCTAATCGGTGTGATCCTCTAAAATATTGATCGAATCCAGGTTTAATTGACAGTTTCATTCTGGTACCACATTACTGCGTGACACAAACCAGAAAAAGACCAGGATCAGGCCAAGAAGTATGCGAAAAATGTGAAAGTATGAGCCAGATGATTGCAAACACCAGGCCTAACACAAACCTAACCGGTGTGATCGTCTAAAATATTCATCGAATCCCATTTTAGTTGACTGTTTCATTCTGATGCCACACTACTACGTGATCCAAACTAGGAAAAGTCCAGGATCTGGCCAACAAGTGTGCGATGAATGCGAAAGTATGAGGCAGATGATTGCAAACACCAGGACTAACACAAACCTAACCGGTGTGATCGTCTAAAATATTGATCGCATCCAGGTTTAATTGACAGTTACATTCTGGTACCACATTACTACGTGATCCAAACCAGAAAAAGCCCAGGATTTGGCTAACAAGTATGCGAAAAGTGCGAAAGTATGAGCCAGATGATTGCAAATACCAGGCATAACACAAACCTAACCGGTGTGATCGTCTAAAATATTGATCGAATCCAGGTTTAATTGACAGTTTCATTCTGGTACCACATTACTATGTGACACAAACCAGAAAAAGCCCAGGATCAGGCCAAGAAGTATGCGAAAAATGTGAAAGTATGAGCCAGATGATTGCAAACACCAGGCCTAACACAAACCTAACCGGTGTGATCTTCTAAAGTATTGATCGAATCCCGTTTTAGTTGACTGTTCCATTCTGGTACCACACTACTACGTGATCCAAACTAGAAAAAGTCCTGGATCTGGCCAACAAGTGTGCGATGAATGCGAAAGTATGAGGCAGATGATTGCAAACACCAGGCCTAACACAAACCTAACCGGTGTGATCGTCTAAAATATTGATCGCATCCAGGTTTAATTGACAGTTTCATTCTGGTACCACATTACTACGTGATCCAAACCAGAAAAAGCCCAGGATTTGGCTAACAAGTATGCGAAAAGTGCGAAAGTATGAGCCAGATGATTGCAAATACCAGACCTAACACAAACCTAAACGGTGTTATCCTCTCAAATATTGATCGAATCCAGGTTTAGTTGACTGTTTCATTCTGATACCATATTACTACGTGATACAAACCAGAAAAACCCAGGATCTGGCCAAGAAGTATGCCAAAAATGCGAAAGTATGAGCCAGATGATTGCAAATACCAGACCTAGGCGAGACCCAACCGGAGTTATCCGTTAAAATATTGATCGAATCCAGGTTTAGTTGACTGTTTCATTCTGGTACCGCATTACAACGTGATCCAAACCAGAAAAGGCCCAGGATCTGGTCAACATGTATGCGAAAAATGCGAAAGTATGTGGCAGATGATTGCAAATACCAGACCTAACACCAACCTAAACGGTGTGATCCTCTAAAATATTGATCGAATCCAGGTTTAATTGACTGTTTCAGTGTGGCACCACATTACTACGTGATCCCAACCAGAAAAAAACACAGGATCTGGCTAACAAGTATGCGAAAATTGCGAAAGTATGAGCCGGATGATTGCAAACACCAGGCCTAACACAAACCTAACCGGTGTGATCGTCTAAAATATTGATCGAATCCCGGTTTAATTGACAGTTTCATTCTGGTACCACATAACTGCATGATCCAAACCAGCAAAAGCCCACGATCAGGTCAACAGGTATGCGAAGAATGCGAAAGTATGAGACAGATGGGGGCAAATCCCAGACCTAAACGTGAACTAACCGGTGTTATACTTTAAAATATTGATTGAGGTCAGGTTTAATTGACTGTTTAGTGGGGTACCACATTACTACACAATCCCAACCAGAAAAAGCCCAGGATCTGGCCAACAAGCATGCGAGAAATGCGAAAGTATGAGCCAGATGACAGCAAGTACCAGACCGAGCACAAACCTAAACGGTGTTATCCTCTCAAATATTGATCGAAACCAAGTTGAATTGGCTGTTTCAGCCTGTTACTGCATTACTGCGTGACCCAAACGAGAAAGAAACACAGGATTTGGCCAATAAGTATGGGAAGAATGCGAAAGTATGAGCCAGATGAGGGCAAATCCCAGAACTAAACGACACCCAACCGGAGTTATCCCTTAAAATATTGATCGGGGCCACGTTTAATTGACTGTTTCAGTATGCTACCACATTACTTCGAGATCCAAACCAGAAAAAGTCCAGGATATAGCCAACAAGTGTGCGATGAATGCGAAAGTATGACCTAGATGTGGGTAAATACCAGAACTAAACGAGTCCCAACTGGAGTTATACCTAAAAATATTGACCGAGGCCAGGTTTAATGCACTGTTTCAGTGTGGTACCACATTACTGTGTGATTCAAGCCAGAGAAAGCCCAGGATCAGGCCGACAGGTATGCGAAGAATGCAAAAGTATTTGCCAAATGTGGGCAAATCCCAGACCTAAACGAGATCCTACCGGAATTATCCGTTAAAATTTTGATCGAAATCTGGATCAACTGACTGCATCAGTGTGGTACCGCATTACTACGTGAGACAAACCAGAGAAAGCCCAGGAACTGGCCAACAAGTATGCGAAAAATGCGAAAGTATGAGCCAGATGATTGCAAATACCAGACCTAACACAGACCTAGCAGTTGTTATCCTCTGAAATACTGATCGAAACCAGGTCTAATTGACTGTTTCTGTTTGTTACCACATTACTACGTTATTCAAATCAGAAAGAACCCAGGATCTGGCCAAGGAGTATGCAAGAAGTGCAAATGTAAAAGCCAGATGAGGGCAAATCCCAGACCTAAACGTCACCCAAGCGGTGTTATACTTTAAAATATTGATCGAGACCAGGATTAATTCACTGTTTCAGTGTGGCACCACATTTCTACGTGATCCAAACCAGAAAAAGCCCAGGATCTGGCCAACAGGTATGCGAAGAATGCGAATGTACGAGACAGATGAGGGCAAATCCCAGAACTAACGAGACCCAACCGGACTTATCCTTTAAAATATTGTTCGAGGCCACGTTTAATTGACTATTTCATTCTGGTAGCTCATTACTGCGTGATCCAATCCAGAAAGCACCAAGGATCAGGCCAACAGGTATGCGAACAATGCGAAAGTATGAGACAGATGATTGCAAATATCAGGCCTAACACAAACCTATCCGGTGTGATCCCCCAAAATATTGACCGAATCCAGGTTTAATTGACCGTTTCATTTTGGTACCACATTACTGCGTGATCCAAACCAGAAAAAACCCAGGATCTGCACAACAAGTGTGCGAAGAATGCGGAAGTATATGCCAGATGAGGGCAAATACCAGACCTAAACGAGACCCAACCGGAGTTATACTTTAAAATATTGATCGAATATAGGTTTAACACACTGTTTCAGCGTGGTACCACGTTGCTACGTGATCAAAACCAGAAAAAGCCCAGGATCAGGCCAACAGGTATGCGAAGAATGCGAAAGTATGAGACAGATGATTGCTAATATCAGGCCTAACACAAACCTAACCGGTGTGATCCTCTAAAATATTGATCGAAACCAAGTTGAATTGGCTGTTTCAGTCTGGTAACGCATTACTACGTGATCCAAAGCAGAGAAAAACACAGGATCTGGCCAACAAGTATGCGAAGAATGCGAAAGTATGAGCCACATGCGGGTAAATACCAGACCTAATCCAGACCTAACCGGTGTTGTACTCTAAAATATTGTTCGGAATCACGTTTAATGGACTCTTTCAGTGTGGTACTACACTACTACGTGATACAAACCAGAAAAAAACCTAGGATCTAGCCAACAAGTATGCGAAGAATGCGAAAGTATGACCCAGATGATTGCAAATTACCAGACCTAACTCAGACCTAAGCGGTGTTATCCTCTAAAATATTCTTCGAATCCAGGTTTAGTTGACTGCTTCATTCTGGTACCACATTACTACGTGATCCAAACCAGAAAAAGCCCAGGATTTGGCCAACAAGTATGCGAAGAATGCGAAAGTATGAGCCAGATGATTGCAAGTGCCAGACTTAACACAAACCTAAACGGTGTCATCCCTTAAAATACTGATCGAATCCAGGTTTCATTGACTGCTTTATTCTAGTACCACATTACTGCATGATCCAAACCAGGAAAAGCCCAGTTTCAGGCAAACAGGTATGCGAAGAATGCGAAAGTATGTGCCAGATGATTGCAAATATCAGGCCTAACACTAACCTAACCGGTGTGATCCTCTAAAATATTGATCGAATCCAGGTTTAATTGACCGTTTCATTCTGGTACCACATTACTTCGAGATCCAGACCAGAAAAAATCCAGGATCTGGCCCAAAAGTGTGCGAAAAATGCGAAAGTATGAGCCATGTGAGGGCAAAACCCTGACCTAAACAAGACCCAACCGGCGTTATCCTTTAAAATATTGATAGAATACAGGTTTAACACACTGCTTCAGTGCGGTACCACACTACTACGTGATCCAAACCAGAAATAGTCCAGGAACTGGCCAACAAGTGTGCGAAGAATGCGAAAGCATGAGCCAGATGAGGGTAAATACCAGACCGAAACGATACGCAACCGGAGATATCCTTTAAAATATTGATCGTGGCCACGTTTAATTGACTGTTTCATTCTGGTGCCACATTACTAAGTGATGCAAACCAGAAAAAGCCCAGGAGCTGGCCACGAAGTATGCAAAAAGTGCGAACGTATGAGCCAGATGATCGCAAATACCAGGCCTAACACAAACCTAAACGGTGTTATCCTCTTAAATATTGATCGAAACCAAGTTGAATTTTGGGTGTTTGAGTCTGGTACCACATTAGTACGTCATCCAAACCAGAACAAAATGCCGGATCTGGCCCACAAGTGCGGAGAAATTGCGAAAGTATGAGCCAGGTGAGGGCAAAACGCAGACCTAGCAGTTGTTGTCCTCTAATATACTGATCGGAACCAGGTTTAATTGACTGTCTCAGTGCGTTACCTCATTACTACGAGATCCTGACCAGAAAAAGTCCAGCATCTGGCCAACAAGAGTGCGATGAATGCGAAAGTATGAGACAGAGGATGGCAAATCCCAGTCCTAACCGAGACCTAACCGGTGATATCCGTTAAAATACTGATCGACGCCACGTTTAACTGACTGTTTCAGTATGGTACCACATTAATACGAGATCCAAACTCGAAAAAGTCCAGGATCTGGCCAACAAGTGTGCGAAAAATGCAAAAGTATGAGCCAGATGATTGCAAGTACCAGACTTAACACAAACCTAAACGGTGTTATCCTCTGAAAAATTAATCGAATCCAGGTTTAATTGACTGTTTCATTCTGGTACCTCATTACTGCGTGATCCAAACCAGAAATAGCCCAGGATCTGGCCAACAAGTATGCGAAGAATGCGAAAGTATGAGACAGATGATGGCAAATCCCAGACCTAAACGAGACCCAACCGGAGTTATCCCTTAAAATATTCATCGAATCCAGGTTTAATTGACTGTTTCATACTGGTACCATATTACTACGTGATCCAAACCAGAAATAGCCCAGGATCTGGCCAACAAGCATGCGAAGAATGCGAAAGTATGAGCCAGATGATTTCAAATTCCAGACCTAACGCAAACCTAAACGGTGTTATCCTTTAAAATATTGATCGAAACGAAGTTGAATTGACAGGATGCGATCAATATCTTAGAGGACAACACCGTTTAGGTTTGTGTTAGTTCTGGTATTTGCAATAATCAGGCTCATACTTTCGCATTCTTCGTACACCTGTTGGCCTGATCCTGGGCCTTTTCTGGGTTAGAACACGCAGTAATGTGGTACCAGAATGAATCAGTTAATTAAACCTGGATTCGATCCATATTTTAAGGGGTAACGCCGTTTAGGTTTGTGTTAGGTCTGGTACTTGGAATCATCTGGCTCATACTTTCGCATTCTTCGCATACTTGTTGGCCAGATCCTCGGCTTTTTCTGGTTTTGATCACGTAGTAACGTGGTACTGCACTGAAACAGTGTGTTAAACCAGTATTCGCTCAATATTTTAAAGGTTAACTCCGGTTGCGTTTCGTTTAGGTCTGGGTTTTGCCTTCACCTGGCTCATACTTTCGCATTCTTCGCACACTTGCTGGCCACATCCAGGACTTTTTCTGATTTGGAACTCGTAGTAATGTGCTACCACACTGAAATAGTCAATTCAACTTCGTTTCGATCAATATTTTAAAGGATAACACCGTTTAGGTTTGTGTTAGGTCTGGGATTTGCCCTCATCTGGCTTATGCTTTATCAATCTTCGCACACTTGTTGGGTTTGTTTAGGTCTGGGATTTGTCCGCATCTATCCAATACTTTCGCATTCTTCGCATACTTGTTGGCCAGATCCTGGGCTTTTTTTGGTTTGGATCACGCAGTAATGTGGTACCAGAATGAGACAGTCAGTTGAACCTGGAGTCGATCAGTATTTTAGAGGAAACAACTGCTAGGTCTGTGTTAGGTCTGGGTTTTGCCCTCACCTGGTTCATACTTTCGCATTTTTCGCACACTTGTGGACCAGATCCTGGGCTATTTCTGGTTTGGATCACGTAGTAATGAGGTACCAGAATGAAACAGTCAACTAAACCTGGATTCGATGAATATTTTAAGGGATAACTCCGGTTGGGTCTCGTTTAGGTCTGGGATTTGCCATCATCTGTCTCATACTTTCGCATTCTTCGCATACTTGTTGGCCAGATCCTGGGCTATTTCTGGTTTGGATCACGTAGTAATGAGGTACCAGAATGAAACAGTCAACTAAACCTGGATTCGATTAATATTTCAGAGGATAACACCGTTTAGGTTTATGTTAAGTCTGGTACTTGAATCATCTGGCTCATACTTTTGCATTTTTCGCACACTTGTTGGCCAGATACTGGACTTTTTCGAGTTTGGATCTCGTAGTAATGTGGTACCATACTGAAACAGTCAATTAAACGTGGCGTCGATCAGTATTTTAATGGATAACTCCGGTTCGGTCTCGTTTAAGTCTGGGATTTGCCCTCATCTGGCTTATACTTTCGCATTCTTCGCACACTTGTTGGCCAGATCCTGGACTTTTTCAGGTTTGGATCACGTAGTAGTGTGGTACCACACTGAAACAGCCAATTAAACCTGCCCGCGATCAATGTTTTAAAGTATAACACCGGTTGGGTCACGTTGAGGTCTTGAATTTGCAATCATCTGGTTCATACTTCCGCATTTTTCGCAACCTTGTTGGCCAGTTCCAGGGCTTTTTCTGGTTTGTATCACGTAGTAATGCGGTACCACACTGATGCAGTCAGTTGATCCTGATTTCGACCAATATTTTAACGGATAACTCCGGTTGGGTCCCGCTTAGTTCTGGGATTTGCCCTCATCTGGCTTATACTTTCGCATTTTTCGCATACTTGTTGACCTGATCCTGGGCTTTCTCTGGTTTGGATCACGTAGTAATATGGTACCAGTATGAAACAGTCAATTAAACCTGGATTCGATGAATATTTTAAGGGATAACTCCGGTTGGGTCTCGTTTAGGTCTGGGATTTGCCATCATCTGTCTCATACTTTCGCATTCTTCGCATACTTGTTGGCCAGATCCTGGGCTATTTCTGGTTTGGATCACGCAGTAATGAGGTACCAGAATGAAACAGTCAATTAAACCTGGATTCGATTAATTTTTCAGAGGATAACACCGTTTAGGTTTGTGTTAAGTCTGGTACTTGCAATCATCTGGCTCATACTTTTGCATTTTTCGCACACTTGTTGGCCAGATCCTGGACTTTTTCGAGTTTGGATCTCGTATTAATGTGGTACCATACTGAAACAGTCAGTTAAACGTGGCGTCGATCAGTATTTTAATGGATAACACCGGTTAGGTCTCGGTTAGGTCTGGGATTTGCCGTCGTCTGTCTCATACTTTCGCATTCATCGCACTCTTGTTGGCCAGATGCTGGACTCTTTCTGGTCTGGATCTCGTAGTAATGAGGTAACACACTGAGACAGTCAATTAAACCTGGTTCCGATCAGTATATTAGAGGACAACAACTGCTAGGTCTGTGTTTTGCCCTCACCTGGCTCATACTTTCGCAATTTCCCCGCACTTGTGGGCCAGATCCGGCATTTTTTTCTGGTTTGGATGACGTACTAATGTGGTACCAGACTCAGACACCCAAAATTCAACTTGGTTTCGATCAATATTTAAGAGGATAACACCGTTTAGGTTTGTGTTAGGTGTGGTATTTGCAATCATCTGTCTCATGCTCTCGCATTCTTCGCATGCCTGTTGGCCTGATCCTGGGCTTTTTCTGGTTTGGATCACGCAGTGATGTGGTACCATACTGAAACAGTCAATTAAACGTGGCCACGATCAATATTTTAAAGGATAACTACGGTTGGGTATCGTTTAGGTCCGGCATTTACCCTCATCTGGCTCATACTTTCGCATTCATCGCATACCTGTTGGCCTGATCCTTGGCATTTTCTGGCTTGGATCACGCAGTAATGAGGTACCATACTGAAACAGTCAGTTAAACGTGGCGTCGATCAGTATTTTAAAGTATAACACCGGTTTGGTCGCGTTTATGTCTGGTATTTGCCTTCATCTGTCTCATACTTTCGCATTGTTCGCACACTTGTTGGCCAGATCCTGGGCTATTTCTGGTTTGGATCACGTAGTAATGAGGTACCAGAATGAAACAGTCAACTAAACCTGCCCTCGATCAATATTTTAAAGTATAACACCGGTTGGGTCACGTTAAGGTCTGGAATTTGCAATCATCTGGTTCATACTTCCGCATTTTTCGCAACCTTGTTGGCCAGTTCCAGGGCTTTTTCTGGTTTGTATCTTGTAGTAATGCGGTAACACACTGTGACAGTCAATTAAATCTGGTTCCGATCAGTATATTAGAGGATAAAACCGTTTAGGTTTGTGTTAGGTCTGGCATTTGCAATCATCTGGCTCATACTTTTGCATTTTTCGAATACTTGTTGGCCAGATCCTGGGATAGTCCTGGTTTGGATCACGTAGTAATATGGTACCAGAATGAAACAGACAACTAAACCTGGTTTCGATCAATATTTTCGAGGATCACACCGTTTAGGTTTGTGTTAGGCCTGGTATTTGCAATCATCTGGCTCATACTTTTGCATACTTCGCACACTTGTTGGCCAGATCCTGTACTTTTTCTGGTTTGGATCTCGTAGTAACGTGATACCACACTGAAACAGTCAATTAATCCTGCCCACGATCAATATTTTAAAGTATAACACCGGTTGGGTCACGTTGAGGTCTGGAATTTGCAATCATCTGGTTCATACTTCCGCAATCTTCGCACACTTGTTGGCCAGATCCTGGGCTTTTTCTTGTCTGGATCTCGTAGTAATGTGGTATCATACTGGAACAGTCAATGAAACGTGGCCTCGATCAATATTATGAAGGATAACTCCGGTTGGGTCTCGCTTAGGTCTGGGATTTGCCCTCGCCTGGTTTATACTTTCACAATCTTCGCACTTTGTTGGCCAGATCCGGCGTTTTTTTCTAGTTTGGATCACGTAGTAATGTGGTACCAGACGGAAACAGACGATTCAACTTGGTCTCGATCAATATTTCAAAGGATAACCCCGTTTAGGTTTGCGTTAGGTCTGGAATTTGCAATCATCTGGCTCATACTTTCGCAATTCTCGCATGCTCGTTGGACAGATCCTGGGCTTCTTCTGGTTGGGATTATGTATTAATGTGGTACCACACTGAAACAGTCAATTAAACCTGACCTCGCTCAATATTTTAAAGGATAACTCCCGTTGGGTCTCGTTTATGTCTGGGATTTGCCCTCATCTGTCTCATACTTTCGCATTCTTCGCATACCTGTTGGCCTGATCCTGGGCTTTTTCTGGTTTGGATCACGTAGTCATGTGGTACCAGAATGAAACAGTCAATTAAACCTGGATTCGATCAATATTATAGTGGATAACACCGGTTGGGTCTGAGTTAGGTCTGGTATTTGCAATCATCTGGCTCATACTTTCGCATTCTTCGCACACCTGTTGGCCAGATCCTGGACTTTTTCTGGTTTGGATCTAGTAGTAATATGGTGCCACACTGAAACAGTCAATTAAATCTGGCCTCGATCAGTATTTTAAAGGACAACATCGGTTGGGTCGTGTTTAGGTCTGGGATTTGCCCTCATCTGTCTCTTACTCTTACTTTCGCATTCTACGTGTACCTGTTGGCCTGGTCCTGGGCTTTTTCTGTTTTGGATCAGGCAGTAATGTGGCACCAGAATGAGAGAGTCAATTCAACCTGGATTCGATCAATATTGTTGCGACGGAATGATGATGCCGCGCAATACCGCGAAATTGCATCGTTGCTATGGTGTGATGAGGCTTCGCGATGAGGTGAAGCTGCCACACGAAAACGAGCGGATGCGAGATCCCGAGCCTTCCGGTTGCTGAGAGACCGGAAACGATTTGAAGATTAGAATTACGACAGATCGCAAGGCGAACAGACGTATTGAAAAGCACTGTTGTTAACAAAGTTCCTAGTTTACATTAGTGTGTTACGTTGTGCTGTTTTAATTGTGTTGTGACAATATGAGGCGAGCGACGAGCAATACTCCCCGGCGCAACAGTGGTGCCAGAAGCGGGATGTCGACCCGATCTACCGCCGGGGAGAGAGAGGCCGTTCCTTCCTTGGAACTGTTGTTCGAGGGCCTGCAGAGGAGCCTCGCGGCGCAGTTCCAGGAGCAGCAGAGAACTTTCGAGTCCAGGTGGGAAGAGGATCGGAAGCGGACCGAAGAGAGGCAGGCCGCGAAGGAGGCTGCCGCTTCGGCGAAGGAGGCTGCTGTTGGAGGAAGGATAAGGGCCATGGAAGTCCGTTATCAGGTGCTTGCGGAGAATTTTAAAAGTGTGATCGATAACCTGTCGGCCGCGGCGTTCCGTAGCGAGGATTGCGAGTCCAGCCTTGTTAATAATTTTGTTAGGGATAATCCTGTTGTTGCTGGACTCGCGATGCCTTCCACTTCGGAGTCGGCTCCTCCGTTGGAAGCGACTGGTGGATTTCTGGGGTACGTCCTAAAACCACCAGCGTTTGATGGAAGAGCTTGTTGGGAGGAGTACCGGGTGCAATTCGAGGCGATTGCGAAGGCGAATGGATGGGATGCACCAAGGAAAGCTTTGGCCTTGGTCGCATGTCTGGAGGGGCCCGCTCGGAGTGTTTTGACTACCCTTTCCGAGGAGTCGCGTTGTGATTTTGGTGTCTTGGTTTCCGCTTTGGAGTTCCGTTTCGGAACCAAGAATTTCGCGAATCTAAATTACGTGAAATTCCAAAATTATACTCAACGGAAGGGAGAGTCGATTTCTGATTTGGCTTCGGAGATTGAGAGGTTGGCGCAGGCTTCCTTTGGTGATTGTCCAATGGAAGTCAGGGATAAGCTGGCCGCCTCTCAGTTCGTCTCCGCCCTGGCCAATGAGGAAATGATGAGGACGCTGAGGCTAGGCGGTTTCAATACTCTCAGGGCGGCTGTGATCAGAGCCCTGGAGATTGAGGCCGTCGAGTCTGTGGCCCCTGGTCCTTGCCGTGTTAAGGACTGCATTCAGGGTGTCACTTGTTTTCCCAAGGGAAAGTTGGAGAAGAGGACTGCTGAGAAGCCGGTCTCGGAGTGCTGGAACTGCGGACAGGAGGGACATTTACAGCGGAACTGCCCGAAGAAGAGGAGGAGAGAAGAGGCCCCCTAGAAGAAGGGAAACTTGAAGAAGTCGGCGTAGAGGGGGAGACTCCGGCTTCGTTTTCTTCTACCCCCGTCGTGAGGAAGACATTGGCGAAAATTCGACAGCGCTTCTTTTGGCCGAACCACCGTCGGAACGTGGAAGATTGGTGTCGCCGGTGCCATAGCTGTTCTGCGAGGAAAGGACCTGCGGAGAAGGGAAGAGGAACCATGAAGGTTTATAACGTAGGAGCACCTTTTGAGAGGATAGCGCTCGACGTTGTTGGTCCCCTGCCGAGGTCTTTCGCTGGGAACAGATTCGCGCTGGTTGTGATGGATTATTTTTCGAAGTGGCCAGAGGTTATTCCACTTCCCAACCAGCGGGCGACAACGATTTCCACGGCGTTGCTGAAGGAAGTGATAAGCCGACATGGAGTTCCGCTAGAGCTGCATTCTGATCAGGGTCGGAGTTTCGAATCAAGCATCTTCAGGGAACTGATGAAGATACTTGGAATTAGGAAGACAAGGACAACTCCATTACACCCTCAGTCGGACGGACTCGTTGAGCGGATGATTAGAACCTTGTTGCGATATTTGTCTCAGTTTGTTGCAGAACATCAAAAGGACTGGGACGAATGGATTCCAACGTTCTTGCTTGCTTATCGCTCCTCGCAACATGAAGTGACTCAGAATACTCCGTCGATGGTTCTCACGGGACGGGAGCTGCGCCTTCCTCTGGATCTTCTAAGGGGAGCTGTTCCTGCTGAGAGAAAGGATGAAGATGATTTCATTGAGGGAACCAAGAAAAGGATTGAAGAAGTTCACAAATTCGTTCGACAGCGGATGCGAATTTGTTCGGAGAGGACGAAATCGTGGTATGATTCGTTCTCGAGATCAATTTCCTTTGCTCCAGGAGAGAAGGTGTGGCTATACAATCCTCGAAGGACGAAGGGAAGATGCCCGAAGCTCCAATACGACTGGGAAGGACCCTACGAGGTGAAAAATCGGCTGAATGAGTTGATCTACCGGATAGTCCGTTCCCCGAAGTCCAAACCAAGGGTTGTGCATGTGAATCGACTGGCCCGGTACGATTCACGAGAGGCCCCCTGCGAAGGAACTGCGAGGTGAGGATTGAGAGAGATGGCCGACATCTTCGCCCAAGAAGAGGACGTTTCATCGCAGAAGGCGAGGATCGGGTTTTCTTACCGGCCGCGGAGGACTCACCATTTCCGCAGGTCAGAACGGCCGGGGAAGTGCGATTCTCCCCGGGGAGGGTCGCCCCCCAGTCATGCTCGACTCTAATAGCGGAGTGGGGCACAGACGGTCGGACGGCGGAAATGTGGTATGTTCCACAACCGATCTTCGAGGAAATTCTCCTTGGAGATTGGGGAACATCCCATGGGAAGTTCTCTCGTGAGGCTGGGGGGGAATCCGCATCCGGGAAGACATCAAGAAAGAAGTACGCAAGTCGTAAGAGTTAAGAGGAGGGCGAGGAGCGGTCGGGATTTAAGTTCCATCCAGAGGAATCGCACAAAGGACATACACCGGCGCCTTGCTCAAGGTTTTTGAGTAGTTTTCCTTGGGACGAAGGACGAATGTCAAGGCGCTGACTGTCTGATAAAGGCCACTCAGGTAAATGTTCGACCTATTAGTTTATCTACTTTACAGACAGAGGTATACAGGTTCGACGCAGCTTCGCGACAACCCGGAGGTTAGGAGACTACGGGTGAAGTTGGCTGTTCGAACGGAATTTGCAGCGGTCGGGACGACCGCTCTGAAGGAAGAGGGAGCAGTGTTGCGAAGGTATGAAGATGCCGCGCAATACCGCGAAATTGCATCGTCGCAATGGTGTAAAGAGGCTTCGCGATGAGGTGAAGCTGCCACACGAAAACGAGCGGATGCGAGATCCCGAGCCTTCCGGTTGCTGAGACCACCCGAAACGATTTGAAGATTAGAATTACGACAGATCGCAAGGCGAACAGACGTATTGAAAAGCACTGTTGTTAATAAAGTTCCTAGTTTACATTAGTGTGTTACGTTGTGCTGTTTTAATTGTGTTGTGACAATATGAGGCGAGCGACGAGCAATACTCCCCGGCGCAACAATATTATAGAGGATACCACCGTTTAGGTTTGTGTTAAGTCTGACATTTGCAATCATCTACCACATACTTTCGCATTCTTCGCATACTTGTTGGCCAGATCCTGGGCTTTTTCTGGTTTGGATCACGTAGTGCCACACTGAGACGGTCAATTAAACTTGGCCTCGATCAATATTTTAAGGTATAACACCGGTTGGGTCACGTTTAGGTCTGGGATTTGCCCTCATCTGGCTCATACTTTCGCATTATTCGCATACTTCTTAGCCAGATCCTGGGCTTTTTTCTGGTTTGGATCACGTAGTGATGTAGTACCAGAATGAAACAGTCAATTAAACCTGGATTCGATCAACATTTTAAAGGATCACGCCCGTTGGGTCTGAGTTAGGACGGGTATTTGGAACCATCTGGCTCATACTTTCGGATTCTTCGCACACTTGTTGGCCAGATCCTGGACTTTTTCTGGTTTGGATCTCGTAGTAATGTGGTGCCACACTGAAACAGTCAACTAAACCTGGATTCGATAAATATTTTAGAGGATCACACCGGTTAGGTTTGTGTTAGGCCTGGTATTCGAAATCATTTTGCTCATACTATCACATTCTTCACACACTTGTTCGCCAGATCCTGGATTTTTTTGGTTTGGATCTCGTAGTAATGTGGTACCACACTGAAACAGTCCATTAAACGTGGCCTCGATCATTATTTTAAAGGATAACTCCGGTTGGGTCTCGTTTAGGTCTGGGATTTGTCCTCACCTGGCTCATACTTTCGCATTTCTCGCAAACTTGTGGGCCAGATCCTGGACTTTTTCTGGTTTGGATCACGTAGTAATGTGGTACCATAGTGAAACAGTCAATTAAACCTGGATTCGATCAATATTTTAAAGGATAACACCGGTAAGGTTTGTATTAGCCCTGATGTTTGCAATCATCTGGGCCATACTTTCGCATTCATCGCACACTTGTTGGCCAGCTCCTGGACTTTTTCTGGTTTGGATCTCGTAGTAATGTGGTACCATACTGTAACAGTCTATTAAACGTGGCCTCGACCTATATTTTAAAGCAAAACTCCGGTTGGGTCACGTTGAGGTCTGGGATTTGCCCACATCTGGCCCATACTTTCGCACCTTTCGCATACATCATTGCCAGATCCTGGATTTTTTTCTGGTTTGGATCACGTAGTCATGTGGTACCATATTGAAACAGTCAATTAAACCTGGATTCGATGAATATTTTAGAGGAGAACACCGGTTAGGTCTGGGTTATGTTTGGTATTTACCCTCATCTGGCTCATACATTCGCATTCTACGCATACCTGTTGGCCTGATCCCGGGCTTTCTCTGGTTTGGATCACGCAGTAATGTGGTACCAGAACGAAACAGTCAATTAAACCTGGATTCGATCAATATTTTAGAGGATCACACCGTTTAGATTGTGTTAGGTCTGGTATTTGCAATCATCTGGCTCATACTTTCGCATTCTTCGCACACTTGGTGGCCAAATCCTGGACTTTTTCTGGTTTGGATCTCGTAGTAATGTGGTACCATACTGAATCAGTCAACTAAACGTGACCTCGAACAATATATTAAAGGATAACTCCGGATGGGTCTCGTTTAGGTCTGGTATTTGCAATCATCTGCCTCATACTTTCGCATTTTTCGCATACTTGTTGGCCAGATCCTGGGCTTTTTCTGGTTTGGATCACGTAGTAATGTAGTACCAGAATGAAACAGTCAATTAAACCTGGATTCGATCAATATTTTAAAGGACAGCATCGGTTGGGTCGAGTTTAGGTCTGGGATTTGCCCTCATCTGTCTCTTACTTTCGCATCTACGTATACCTGTTGGCCTGATCCTGGGCTTTTTCTGTTTTGGATCAGGCAGTAATGTGGCACCAGAATGAGAGAGTCAATTCAACCTGTATTCGATCAATATTATAGAGGATACCACCGTTTAGGTTTGTGTTAAGTCTGACATTTGCAATCATCTAGCTTATACTTTCGCATTCTTCGCATACGTCTTAGCCAGATCCTTGGCGTTTTTCTGGTTTGGATCAGGTAGTGATGTAGTACCAGAATGAAACAGTCAATTGAACCTGGAATCGATCAATATTTTCGATGATCACACCGTTTCGGTTTGTGCTAGGTCTGGTATTTGCTATCATTTGGCTCATACTTTCGCATTTCTCCCATGCTTGTTGGCCAGATCCTGGGCTTCCCCTGGTTGGGATAGTGTAGTAATGTGGTAGCATACTGAAAGAGTCAATTAAACCTGACCTCGATCAATATTTTAAAGGATAACTCCGGTAGGGTCCCGTTTAGGTCTGGTATTTACCCGCATCAGGCTCATACATTCGCATTTTTCGCATACTTGTCGGCCAGATCCTGGGCTTTTTCTAGTTTGGATCACGTAGTAATATGGTACCAGAATGAAACAGTCAACTAAACCTGGATTCGATCAATATTTTAGACGATCACACCGGTTAGGTTTGTGTTAGGCCTGGTGTTTGCAATCATCTGGCTCATACTTTCGCATTCATCGCACACTTGGCCAGATCCTGGTCTTTTTCTGGTTTGGAACCCCAAGTAATGTGGTAGCATACTGAAACAGTCAATTAAACGTGGCCCCGATCAATATTTTAAGGGATAACTCCGGTTGGGTCTCGTTTAGGTCTGGGATTTGCCCTCATCTGGCTTATACTTTCGCCTTCTTCGCACACTTGTTGGCCAGATCCTCGGCTTTTTCTGGTTTGGATCACGTAGTAGTGTGGTACCAGACTGAAACAGCCAATTAAACTTGGTTTCGATCAATATTTAAGAGGACACCAACGTTTAGGTTTGTGTTAGGTCTGGTATTTGCAATCATCACGCTCATACATTCGCATTCTTCGCATACTTGTTGGCCAGATCCTGTGTTTCTTTCTGGTTTGGATCACGTAGTAATGTGGTACCAGATTGAAAAAGTCAATTCAACTTGGTTTCGATCAATATTTTAGTGGCTAACACTGTTTAGGTTTGTGTTAGGTCTGGTATTTGCAACCATCTGCCACATACTTTCGCATATTTCGCATACTTGTCGCCCAGATCCTGGGCTTTTTCTGGTTTGGATCACGTAGTAATGTGGTACCAGAATGAAACAGTCAATTAATCCTGGATTCGATGAGTATTGTAGAGGTTCACACCGTTTAGGTTTGTGTTAGGTCTGGTGTTTGCAATCATCTGGGTCATACTTTCGCGTTAATCGCACACTTGTTGGCCAGATCCTGGGCTTTTTCTTGTTTGGATCTCGTAGTAATGCGGTACCATACTGAAACAGTCAACTAAACGTGGCCTCGATCAATATTTTAAAGGATAACTCCGGTTGGTTCTCGTTTAGGTCTGGTATTTACCCGCATCTGGCTCATACACTCGCATTCTTCGCATACTTGTTGGCCAGATCCTGGGCTTCTTCTGGTTTGGATCACGTAGTAATGTGGTACCAGAATGAAGCAGTCAACTAAACCTGGATTCGATGAATATTCTAGAGGATCACACCGTTTAGGTTCGTGTGAGGCCTGGTATTTGCCCTCATCTGGCTCATACTTTCGCATTCTACGCACACTTGATGGCCAGATCCTGGGCTTTTTCAGGTTTGGATCACGTAGTAGTGTGGTACCAGACTGAAACAGCCAATTCAACTTGGTTTCGATCAATATTTAAGAGGATAACTCCGGTTGGGTCTCGTTTAGGTCTGGGATTTGCCCTCATCTGGCTTATACTTTCGCATTCTTCGCACACTTGTTGGCCAGATCCAGGGCTTCTTCTGGTTTGGGTCACGCAGTAATGTGGTAACAGGCTGAAGCAGCTAATTCAACTTTGTTTCGATCAATATTTAAGAGGATAACACCGTTTAGGCTTGTGTTAGGTCTGGTATTTGCCCTCATCTGTCTCATACTTTCGCATTCTTGGCATAGCTGTTGGCCTGATCCTGGGCTGTTTCTGGTTTGGATCACGCAGTAATGTGGTACAAGAATGGAACAGTCAATTAAACCTGGTTCCGACCAATATTTAAGAGGATAACACCGTTTAGGTTTGTGTTAGGCCTGGTGCTTGCAATCATCTGGGTCATACTTTCGCGTTCATCGCACACTTGTTGGCCAGATCCTGGGCTTTTTCTGGTTTGTATCACGTAGCAGTGTGGTACCAGACTGAAACAGCCAATTCAACTTGGTTTCGGTCAATATTTAAGAGGACAACAACGTTTAGGTTTGTGTTAGGTCTGGTATTTGCAATCATCTGGCTCATACTTTCGCATTTTTCGCATACTTGTTGACCAGATCCCGGGCCTTTTCTGGTTTGGGTCACGTACTAATGTGGTACCAGAATGAAACAGACAATTAAACATGGATTCGATCAATATTTTAACGGATAACTCCGGTTGGGTCTCGCCTAGGTCTGGTATTTGCCCTCATCTGGCTCATACTTTCGCATTTTTCGCATACTTGTTGGCCAGATCCTGGATTTTCTTCTGGTTTGGATCACGTAGTAATGTGGTACCAGAATGAAGCAGTCAACTAAACCTGGATTCGATGAATATTGTAGAGGATCACACCGTTTAGGTTTGTGTTAGGCCTGGTGTTTGCTATCATCCGGGTCACACTTTCGCGTTCATCGCACACTTGTTGGCCAGATCCTGGACTTTTTCTGGTTTGGATCTCGTAGTAATGCGTTACCATACAGAAACAGTCAACTAAACGTGGCGTCGATCGATATTTTAAAGGATAACTCCGTTTGGGTCTCGTTTAGGTCTGGTATTTACCCGCATCTGGCTCATACATTCGCATTTTTCGCATACTCGTCGGCCAGATCCTGGGCTTTTTCTGGTTTGGATCACGTAGTAATGTGGTACCAAGATGAATCAGTCAAATAAACCTGGATTCGACGAATATTTTAGAGGATCTCACCGGTTAGGTTTGTGTGAGGCCTGGTATTTGCAGTCATCTGGCACATACTTTCGCATTCTTCGCACACTTGTTGGCCAGATCCTGTGTTTCTTTCTGGTTTGGATCACGTAGTAATGTGGTACCAGATTGAAAAAGTCAATTCAACTTGGTTTCGATCAATATTTTAGAGGCTAACACCGTTTAGGTTTTTGTTAGGTCTGGTATTTGCAATCATCTGCCTGATACTTTCGCATTTTGCGCATACTTGTCGGCAGATACTGGGCTTTTTCTGGTTTCGATCACGTAGTAATGTGGTTCCAGATTGAAAAAGACAATTCAACTTGCTTTCGATCAATATTTTAGAGGATAACTCCGGTTGGGTCTCGCCTAGGTCTGGTATTTGCCCTCATCTGGCTCATACTTTCGCATTTTTCGCATACTTGTTGGCCAGATCCTGGATTTTTTTCTGGTTTGGATCACGTAGTCATGTGGTACCATATTGAAACAGTCAATTAACCCTGGATCGATGAATAATGTAGAGGATCACACCGGTTAGGTTTGTGTGAGTCCTGGTATTTGCAATCATCTGGCTCATACTTTCGCACTTTTCGCATACTTGTTGGCCAGATCGTGGGCTCTTTCTGGTTTGGATCACGTAGATATGTGGTACCAGAATGGAACTATCAATTAAACCTGGATTCGATGAATATTTTAGACGATCACACCGATTAGGTTTGTGTTAGGCCTGGTATTTGCAATCATCTGGCTCATACTTTCGCACGTTTCGCATACTTGTTGGCCAGATCCTCGGATTTTTCTGGTTTGTATCACGTAGTAATGTGGTACCAGAATGAAACTGTCAATTAAACCTGGATTCGATGAATATTTTGGCGGATCACACCGATTAGGTTTGTGTTAGACCTGGTATTTGCAATCATCTTGCTCATACTTTCGCACTTTTCGCATACTTGTTGGCCAGTTCCTGGGCTCTTTGTGGTTTGGATCACGTTGGTATGTGGTACCAGAATGAAACTGTCAATTAAACCTGGATTCGATCAATATATTAGACGATCACACCGATTAGGTTTGTGTTAGGCCTGGTATTTGCAATCATCTGGCTCATTCTTTCGCATTTCTCGCATGCTTGTTGGCCAGATCCGGGGCTTTTTCTGGTTGGGATTGTGTAGTAGTGTGGTACCACAATAAACAGTCAATTAAACCTGACCTGGATCAATATTTTAAAGTATAACACCGGTTAGTTCATGTTTAGGTCTGGGATTTGCCCTGATCTGGCTCATGCTTTCGCATTCTTCCCATACTTGATGGCCAGATCCTGGGTTTTTTTCTGGTTTGGATCTCGTAGTAATGTGGTACCAGAATGAAACTGTCAATTAAACCTGGATTCGATAAATATTTTAGACGATCACACCGATTATGTTTGTGTTAGGCCTGGTATTTGCAATCATCTGGCTCATACTTTCGCACTTTTCGCATACTTGTTGGCCAGATCCTGTGTTTCCTTCTCGTTTGGGTCACGCAGTAATGCGGTAAAAGGCTGAAACAGCCAATTCAAACTGGTTTCGATCAATATTTAGGAGGATAACACCGTTTAGGTTTGTGCTCGGTCTGGTATTTGCTGTCATCTGGCACATACTTTCGCATTTCTCGCATGCTTGTTGGCCAGATCCTGGGCTTTTTCTGGTTGGGATTGTGTAGTAATGTGGAACCACACTAAACAGTCAACTAAACCTGGATTCGATCCATATTTTAGAGGATCACACCGGTTAGGTTTGTGTTATGCCTGGTATTTGCAATCATCTGGCTCGTACTTTCGCATTTTTCGCATACTTGTTGGCCAGATCCTGGGATTTTTCTGGTTTGTATCACGTAGTAATGTGGTACCAGAATGAAACTGTCAATTAAACCTGGATTCGATCAATATTTTAGACGATAACAACGATTAGGTTTGTGTTAGGCCCGGTATTTGCAATCATCTGGCTCATACTTTCGCAAACTTCGCATACTTGTTGGCCAGACCCTGGACTTTTTCTGGTTTGGATCTCGTATTAATGTGGTACCAGAATGAAACTGTCAATTAAACCTGGATTCGATCAATATTTTAGACGACCACACCGATTAGGTTTGTGTTAGGACTGGTATTTGCAATCATCTGGCTCATACCTTCGCACTCTTCGCATACTTGTTGGCCAGATCCTGTGTTTTTTTCTAGTTGGGATCACGTAGTAATGTGGTACCAGACTGAAACAGTCAATTCAACCTGGATTCGATCAATATTCTAGAGGATAACACCGGTTAGGTTTGAGCTAGGTGTGGTATTTGCAATCATCTGGCTCATACCTTCGCACTTTTCGCATACTTTTTGGCCAGAACCTGGGCTTTTTCTGGTTTGGATCTCGTAGTAATGCGTTACCATACTGAAACAGTCAATTAAACGTGGCCTCGATCAATATTTTAAAGGATAACTCCGGTTGGGTCTCGTTTAGGTATGGGATTGCGCCCATCTGGCTTGTACTTTTGCATTCTTCGCACACTTGTTGGCTAGATTCTGGGCTTTCTCAGGTTTGGATCTCGTATTAATGTGGTTCCAGAATGAAACTGTCAATTAAACCTGGATTCGATCCATATTTTAGAGGATCACACCGGTTAGGTTTGTGTTATGCCTGGTATTTGCAATCATCTGGCTCGTACTTTCGCATTTTTCGCATACTTGTTGGCCAGTTCCTGGGCTTTTTCTGGTTTGGATCACGTAGTAGTGTGGTACCAGACTGAAACAACCAATTCAACTTGGTTTCGATCAATATTTTAGAGGATCACACCGATTAGGTTTGTGTTAGGCCTGGTATTTGCAATCATCTGGCTCATACTTTCGCACTCTTCGCATACTTGTTGGCCAGATCCTGGTCTTTTTCTGGTTTGGATCTCGTATTAATGTGGTACCAGAATGAAACAGTCAATTAAACGTGGCCTCGATCAATATTTTAAAGGATAACTCCGGTTGGGTCTCGTCTAGGTCTGGTATTTACCCGCATCTGGCTCATACATTCGCATTCTTCGCCTACTTGTTGGCCAGATCCTGTGTTTCTTTCTGGTTTGGATCACGTAGTAATGTGGTACCAGATTGAAAAAGTCAATTCAACTTGGTTTCGATCAATATTTTAGAGGATCACACCGGTTAGGTTTGTGTGAGGCCTGGTATTTGCAGTCATCAGGCTCATACTTTCGCATTATTCCGATACTCGTTGGCCAGATCCTGTCTTTCTTTCTGGTTCGGGTCACGCAGTAATGCGGTAACAGGCTGAAACAGCCTATTCAACTTGGTTTCGATCAACATTTAAGAGGATAACACCGTTTAGGTTTGTGTTAGGCCTGGTATTTGGAATCATCTGGCGCATACTATCGCATTCTTCGCATACCTGTTGGCCTGATCCTGGCCTGTTTCTGGCTTGGATCACGCAATAATGTGGTACAAAAATGAAACAGTCAATTAAACCTGGTTCCGATCAATATTTAAGAGGATAACTCCGGTTAGGTTTGTGTTAGGCCAGGTGTTTGCAATCATCTGGGTCATTCTTTCGCGTTCATCGCACACTTGTTGGCCAGATCCTGGACTTTTTCTGGTTTGGATCCCGTATTAATGTGGTACTAGAATGAAACTGCCAATTAAACCTGGATTCGATCAATATTTTAGACGATCACACCGATTAGGTTTGTGTTAGGCCTGGTGTTTGCAATCATCTGGCTCATACTTTCGCATTCATCGCACACTTGTTGGCCAGATCCTGGACTTCTTCTGGTTCGGATCTCGTAGTAATGTGGTAGCATACTGAAACAGTCAATTAAACGTGGCCCCGATCAATATTTTAAGGGATAACTCCGGTTGGGTCTCGTTTAGGTCTGGGATTTGCCCTCATCTGGCTCATACATTCGCGTTCTTCGCACACTTGTTGGCCAGATCCTGGGCTTTTTCTGGTTTGGATCACATTGTAGTGTGGTTCCAGACAGAAGCAGCCAATTCAACTTGGTTTCGATCAATATTTAAGAGGATAACACTGTTTAGGTTTGTGTTAGGCCTGGTGGTTGCAATCATCTGGTTCATACTTTCGCATTCTTCGCACACTTGTTGGCCGAATCCTGGACTTTTTCTGGTTTGGATCTCGTAGTAATGTGGTACCACACTGAAACAGTCAATTAAACCTGGATTCGATGAATATTTTAGACGATTACACCGGTTAGGTTTGTATTTGCTATCATCTGGCTCATACTTTCGCATTTCTCGCATGGTTGTTGGCCAGATCCTGGGCTTTTTCTGGTTTCGATCACGTAGTAATGTGGTAGCATACTGAAGCAGTCAATTAAACGTGGCCCCGATCAATATTTTAAGGGATAACTCCGGTTGGGTCTCGTTTAGGTCTGGGATTTGCCCTCATCTGGCTTATACTTTTGCATTCTTCGCACACTTGTTGGCTAGATTCTAGGCTTTCTCAGGTTTGGATCACGTAGTAGTGTGGTACCAGACTGAAACGGCCAATTCAACTTGGTTTCGATCAATATTTAAGAGGACAACACCGTTTAGGTTTGTGTTAGGTCTGGTATTTGCAATCATCTGGCTCATACTTTCGCATTTTTCGCATCTTTGTTGACCAGATCCTGGGCTTTTTCTGGTTGGGATTGTGTAGTAACGTGGTACTACACTAAACACTCAAATAAACCTAACCTGGATCAATATTTTAAAGTATAACACCGGTTAGTTCACGTTTAGGTCTGGGATTTGCCCTCATCTGGCTCATACTTTCGCATTTTTCGCATTCTTGTTGGCCAGATCCTGGGCTCTTTCTGGTTTGGATCACGTGGATATGTGGTACCAGAATGAAACTGTCAATTAAACCTGGATTCGATCAATATTTTAGAGGATCTCACCGATTAGGTTTGTGTAAGGCCTGGTATTTGGAATCATCTGGCTCATACTTTCGCACTCTTCGCATACTTGTTTGCCAGATCCTGGGATTTTTCTGGTTTGTATCACGTAGTAATGTGGTAACAGACTGAAACAGTCAATTCAACTTGGTTTCGATCAATATCTTAGAGGATAACACCTTTTAGGTTTGCGTTAGGTCTGGTATTTGCAATCATCTGCCTCATACTTTCGCATTATTCGCACTCTTGTTAGCCAGATCCTGGGCTTCTTCTAGTTTGGATCACGTAGTAATATGGTACCAGAATGAAACAGTCAATTAAACGTTGCCTCGATCAATATTTTAAAGGATAACTCTGTTAGTGTCTCGTCTAGGTCTTGTATTTACTCGCATCTGGCTCATACATTCGCATTCCCCGCCTACTTGTGGGCCAGATCCTGTGTTTCTTTCTGGTTTGGATCACGTAGTAATGTGGTACCAGATTGAAAAAGTCAATTCAAATTGGCTTCGATCAATATTTTAGAGGATCACACCGGTTAGGTTTGTGTGAGGCCTGGTATTTGCAATCATCAGGCTCATACTTTCGCATTCTTCCCATACTTGTTGGCCAGATCCTGTGTTTCTTTCTGGTTTGGGTCACGCAGTAATGCGGTAACAGGCTGAAACAGCCAATTCAAGTTGGTTTCGATCAATATTTAAGAGGATAACGCCGTTTAGGCTTGTGTTAAGTCTGGTATTTACCCTCATCTGTCTCATACTTTCGCATTCATCGCATACCTGTTGGCCTGATCGTGGGCTGCTTCTGGTTTGGATTACGCGGTAATGTGGTACAGGAATGAAACAATCAATTAAACCTGGTTCCGATCAATATTTAAGAGGATAACACCGGTTAGGTTTGTGTTAGGCCAGGTGTTTGCAGTCATCTGGGTCATACTTTCGCGTTCATCGCACACTTGTTGGCCAGATCCTGGACTATTTCTGGTTTGGATCTCGTAGTAATGCGGTACCATACTGAAGCAGTCAATTAAACGTGGCCTCGATCAATATTTTAAAGGATATCTCCGGTTGGGTCCCGTTTAGGTCTGGTATTTGCCCGCATCTGGCTCATACATTCGCATTCTTCGCATACTTGTTGGCCAGATCCTGTGTTTCTTTCAGGTTTGGATCACGTAGTAATGTGGTACCACACTGAAACAGTCAATTCAACATGGTTTCGATCAATATTTTGGAGGATACCACCGTTTAGGTTTTTGCTAAGTCTTGTATTTGCTATCATCTGGCTCATACTTTCGCATTTCTCGCATGCTTGTTGGCCAGATCCTGGGCTCTTTCTGGTTTGGATCACGTAGTTATGTGGCACCAGAATGAAACTGTCAATTAAACCTGGATTCGATCAATATTTTAGACGATCACACCGATTAGGTTTGTGTTAGGCCTGGTATTTGCAATCATCTGGCTCATACTTTCGCACTTTTCGCGTACTTGTTTGCCAGATCCTGGGCTCTTTCTGGTTTGGATCACGTAGTTATGTGGTACCAGAATGAAACTGTCAATTAAACCTGGATTCGATCAATATTTTAGAGGATAACACCCTTTAGGTTTGTGTTAGGTCTGGTGTTTGCAATCATCTGGGTCATACTTTCGCGTTCATCGCACACTTGTTGGCCAGATCCTGTGTTTCTTTCTGGTTTGGGTCACGCAGTAATGCGGTAACAGGCTGAAACAGCCAATTCAACTTGGTTTCGATCAATATTTAAGAGGATAACACCGTTTAGGCTTGTGTTAGGTCTGGTATTTGCAATCATCTGGCTCATACTTTCGCACTTTTCGCATACTTGCTGGCCAGATCCTGGGCTTTTTCTGGTTGGGATTGTGTAGTGATGTGGAACCACACTAAACAGTCAATTAAACCTGACGTCGATCAATATTTTAAAGTATAACACCGGTTTGTTCACGTTTAGGTCTGGGATTTGCCTCCATCTGACTCATACTTTCGCATTTTTCGCACTCTTGTTGGCCAGATCCTGGGCTTCTTCTAGTTTGGATCACGTAGTAATATGGTACCAGAATGAAACAGTCAATTAAACGTGGCCTCGATCAATATTTTAAAGGATAACTCCGTTTGTGTCTCGTCTAGGTCTTGTATTTACCCGCATCTGGCTCATACATTCGCATTCCCCGCCTACTTGTTGGCCAGATCCTGTGTTTCTTTCTGGTTTGGATCACGTAGTAATGTGGTGCCAGATTGAAAAAGTCAATTCAAATTGGTTTCGATCAATATTTTAGAGGATCACACCGGTTAGGTTTGTGTGAGGCCTGGTATTTGCAATCATCAGGCTCATACTTTCGCATTCTTCCCATACTTGTTGGCCAGATCCTGTGTTTCTTTCTGGTTTGGGTCACGCAGTAATGCGGTAACAGGCTGAAACAGCCAATTCAACTTGGTTTCGATCAATATTTAAGAGGATAACACCGTTTAGGCTTGTGTTAGGTCTGGTATTTGCCCTCATCTGTCTCATACTTTCGCATTCATCGCATACCTGTTGGCCTGATCCTGGGCTGCATCTGGTTTGGATTACGCGGTAATGTGGTACAGGGATGAAACAATCAATTAAACCTGGTTCCGATCAATATTTAAGAGGATAACACAGGTTAGGTTTGTGTTAGGCCAGGTGTTTGCAGTCATCTGGGTCATACTTTCGCGTTCATCGCACACTTGTTGGCCAGATCCTGGACTATTTCTGGTTTGGATCTCGTAGTAATGCGGTACCATACTGAAACAGTCAATTAAACGTGGCCTCGATCAATATTTTAAAGGATAACTCCGGTTGGGTCCCGTTTAGGTCTGGTATTTGCCCGCATCTGGCTCATACTTTCGCATTCTTCCCATACTTGTTGGCCAGATCCTGTGTTTCCTTCTGGTTTGGGTCACGCAGTAATGCGGTAACAGGCTGAAACAGCCAATTCAACTTGGTTTCGATCAATATTTAAGAGGATAACACCGTTTAGGCTTGTGTTAGGTCTGGTATTTGCCCTCATCTGTCTCATACTTTCGGATTCATCGCATACCTGTTGGCCTGATCCTGGGCTGCATCTGGTTTGGATTACGCGGTAATGTGGTACAGGAATGAAACAATCAATTAAACCTGGTTCCGATCAATATTTAAGAGGATAACACCGGCTAGGTTTGTGTTAGGCCAGGTGTTTGCAGTCATCTGGGTCATACTTTCGCGTTCATCGCACACTTGTTGGCCAGATCCTGGACTTTTTCAGGTTTGGATCTCGTAGCAATGTGGTACCACACTGAAACAGTCAATTCAACATGGTTTCGATCAATATTTTGGAGGATACCACCGTTTAGGTTTTTGCTAAGTCTTGTATTTGCTATCATCTGGCTCATACTTTCGCATTTCTCGCATGCTTGTTGGCCAGATCCTGGACTTTTTCTGGTTTGTATCACGTAGTAATGCGGTTCCACACTGAAGCAGTCAGTTGATCCTGTTTTCGATCAATATTTTGGAGGATCACTCCGAATAGGTTTGTGTTAGACCTGGTATTTGCAATCATCTTGCTCATTCTTTCGCATTTCTCGCATGCTTGTTGGCCAGATCCAGGGCTTTTTCTGGTTGGGATTGTGTAGTAATGTGGTACCACACTAAACAGTCAATTAAACCTGACCTGGATCAATATTTTAAAGTATATCACCGGTTAGTTCATGTTTAGGTCTGAGATTTGCCCTGATCTGGCTCATACTTTCGCATTTCTCGCATGCTGGTTGGCCAGATCCTGGACTTTTTCTGGTTTGTATCACGTAGTAATGCGGTTCCACCCTGAAGCAGTCAGTTGATCCTGTTTTCGATCAATATTTTAAAGTATAACACCGGTTGGTTCACGTTTAGGTCTGGTATTTGCCCTCATCTGTCTCATACTTTCGCATTCATCGCATACCTGTTGGCCTGATCCTGGGCTGCATCTGGTTTGGATTACGCGGTAATGTGGTACAGGGATGAAACAATCAATTAAACCTGGTTCCGATCAATATTTAAGAGGATAACACAGGTTAGGTTTGTGTTAGGCCAGGTGTTTGCAGTCATCTGGGTCATACTTTCGCGTTCATCGCACACTTGTTGGCCAGTTCCTGGGCTTTTTCTGGTTTGGATCACGTAGTAGTGTGGTACCAGACTGAAACAACCAATTCAACTTGGTTTCGATCAATATTTTAGAGGATCACACCGATTAGGTTTGTGTTAGGCCTGGTATTTGCAATCATCTGGCTCATACTTTCGCACTCTTCGCATACTTGTTGGCCAGATCCTGGTCTTTTTCTGGTTTGGATCTCGTATTAATGTGGTACCAGAATGAAACAGTCAATTAAACGTGGCCTCGATCAATATTTTAAAGGATAACTCCGGTTGGGTCTCGTCTAGGTCTGGTATTTACCCGCATCTGGCTCATACATTCGCATTCTTCGCCTACTTGTTGGCCAGATCCTGTGTTTCTTTCTGGTTTGGATCACGTAGTAATGTGGTACCAGATTGAAAAAGTCAATTCAACTTGGTTTCGATCAATATTTTAGAGGATCACACTGTTTAGGTTTGTGTTAGGCCTGGTGGTTGCAATCATCTGGTTCATACTTTCGCATTCTTCGCACACTTGTTGGCCGAATCCTGGACTTTTCCTGGTTTGGATCTCGTAGTAATGTGGTACCACACTGAAACAGTCAATTAAACCTGGATTCGATGAATATTTTAGACGATTACACCGGTTAGGTTTGTATTTGCTATCATCTGGCTCATACTTTCGCATTTCTCGCATGGTTGTTGGCCAGATCCTGGGCTTTTTCTGGTTTCGATCACGTAGTAATGTGGTAGCATACTGAAGCAGTCAATTAAACGTGGCCCCGATCAATATTTTAAAGGATATCTCCGGTTGGGTCCCGTTTAGGTCTGGTATTTGCCCGCATCTGGCTCATACATTCGCATTCTTCGCATACTTGTTGGCCAGATCCTGTGTTTCTTTCAGGTTTGGATCACGTAGTAATGTGGTACCACACTGAAACAGTCAATTCAACATGGTTTCGATCAATATTTTGGAGGATACCACCGTTTAGGTTTTTGCTAAGTCTTGTATTTGCTATCATCTGGCTCATACTTTCGCATTTCTCGCATGCTTGTTGGCCAGATCCTGGGCTCTTTCTGGTTTGGATCACGTAGTTATGTGGCACCAGAATGAAACTGTCAATTAAACCTGGATTCGATCAATATTTTAGACGATCACACCGATTAGGTTTGTGTTAGGCCTGGTATTTGCAATCATCTGGCTCATACTTTCGCACTTTTCGCGTACTTGTTTGCCAGATCCTGGGCTCTTTCTGGTTTGGATCACGTAGTTATGTGGTACCAGAATGAAACTGTCAATTAAACCTGGATTCGATCAATATTTTAGAGGATAACACCCTTTAGGTTTGTGTTAGGTCTGGTGTTTGCAATCATCTGGGTCATACTTTCGCGTTCATCGCACACTTGTTGGCCAGATCCTGTGTTTCTTTCTGGTTTGGGTCACGCAGTAATGCGGTAACAGGCTGAAACAGCCAATTCAACTTGGTTTCGATCAA
Organism: Colletes latitarsis; assembly: GCF_051014445.1. NCBI lineage: Eukaryota > Metazoa > Arthropoda > Insecta > Hymenoptera > Colletidae > Colletes > Colletes latitarsis. The sequence goes on from NC_135137.1 coordinate 9,575,659, forward strand.
TATTTAAGAGGATAACACCGTTTAGGCTTGTGTTAGGTCTGGTATTTGCAATCATCTGGCTCATACTTTCGCACTTTTCGCATACTTGCTGGCCAGATCCTGGGCTTTTTCTGGTTGGGATTGTGTAGTGATGTGGAACCACACTAAACAGTCAATTAAACCTGACGTCGATCAATATTTTAAAGTATAACACCGGTTTGTTCACGTTTAGGTCTGGGATTTGCCTCCATCTGACTCATACTTTCGCATTTTTCGCACTCTTGTTGGCCAGATCCTGGGCTTCTTCTAGTTTGGATCACGTAGTAATATGGTACCAGAATGAAACAGTCAATTAAACGTGGCCTCGATCAATATTTTAAAGGATAACTCCGTTTGTGTCTCGTCTAGGTCTTGTATTTACCCGCATCTGGCTCATACATTCGCATTCCCCGCCTACTTGTTGGCCAGATCCTGTGTTTCTTTCTGGTTTGGATCACGTAGTAATGTGGTGCCAGATTGAAAAAGTCAATTCAAATTGGTTTCGATCAATATTTTAGAGGATCACACCGGTTAGGTTTGTGTGAGGCCTGGTATTTGCAATCATCAGGCTCATACTTTCGCATTCTTCCCATACTTGTTGGCCAGATCCTGTGTTTCTTTCTGGTTTGGGTCACGCAGTAATGCGGTAACAGGCTGAAACAGCCAATTCAACTTGGTTTCGATCAATATTTAAGAGGATAACACCGTTTAGGCTTGTGTTAGGTCTGGTATTTGCCCTCATCTGTCTCATACTTTCGCATTCATCGCATACCTGTTGGCCTGATCCTGGGCTGCATCTGGTTTGGATTACGCGGTAATGTGGTACAGGGATGAAACAATCAATTAAACCTGGTTCCGATCAATATTTAAGAGGATAACACAGGTTAGGTTTGTGTTAGGCCAGGTGTTTGCAGTCATCTGGGTCATACTTTCGCGTTCATCGCACACTTGTTGGCCAGATCCTGGACTATTTCTGGTTTGGATCTCGTAGTAATGCGGTACCATACTGAAACAGTCAATTAAACGTGGCCTCGATCAATATTTTAAAGGATAACTCCGGTTGGGTCCCGTTTAGGTCTGGTATTTGCCCGCATCTGGCTCATACTTTCGCATTCTTCCCATACTTGTTGGCCAGATCCTGTGTTTCCTTCTGGTTTGGGTCACGCAGTAATGCGGTAACAGGCTGAAACAGCCAATTCAACTTGGTTTCGATCAATATTTAAGAGGATAACACCGTTTAGGCTTGTGTTAGGTCTGGTATTTGCCCTCATCTGTCTCATACTTTCGGATTCATCGCATACCTGTTGGCCTGATCCTGGGCTGCATCTGGTTTGGATTACGCGGTAATGTGGTACAGGAATGAAACAATCAATTAAACCTGGTTCCGATCAATATTTAAGAGGATAACACCGGCTAGGTTTGTGTTAGGCCAGGTGTTTGCAGTCATCTGGGTCATACTTTCGCGTTCATCGCACACTTGTTGGCCAGATCCTGGACTTTTTCAGGTTTGGATCTCGTAGCAATGTGGTACCACACTGAAACAGTCAATTCAACATGGTTTCGATCAATATTTTGGAGGATACCACCGTTTAGGTTTTTGCTAAGTCTTGTATTTGCTATCATCTGGCTCATACTTTCGCATTTCTCGCATGCTTGTTGGCCAGATCCTGGACTTTTTCTGGTTTGTATCACGTAGTAATGCGGTTCCACACTGAAGCAGTCAGTTGATCCTGTTTTCGATCAATATTTTGGAGGATCACTCCGAATAGGTTTGTGTTAGACCTGGTATTTGCAATCATCTTGCTCATTCTTTCGCATTTCTCGCATGCTTGTTGGCCAGATCCAGGGCTTTTTCTGGTTGGGATTGTGTAGTAATGTGGTACCACACTAAACAGTCAATTAAACCTGACCTGGATCAATATTTTAAAGTATATCACCGGTTAGTTCATGTTTAGGTCTGAGATTTGCCCTGATCTGGCTCATACTTTCGCATTTCTCGCATGCTGGTTGGCCAGATCCTGGACTTTTTCTGGTTTGTATCACGTAGTAATGCGGTTCCACCCTGAAGCAGTCAGTTGATCCTGTTTTCGATCAATATTTTAAAGTATAACACCGGTTGGTTCACGTTTAGGTCTGGTATTTGCCCTCATCTGTCTCATACTTTCGCATTCATCGCATACCTGTTGGCCTGATCCTGGGCTGCATCTGGTTTGGATTACGCGGTAATGTGGTACAGGGATGAAACAATCAATTAAACCTGGTTCCGATCAATATTTAAGAGGATAACACAGGTTAGGTTTGTGTTAGGCCAGGTGTTTGCAGTCATCTGGGTCATACTTTCGCGTTCATCGCACACTTGTTGGCCAGTTCCTGGGCTTTTTCTGGTTTGGATCACGTAGTAGTGTGGTACCAGACTGAAACAACCAATTCAACTTGGTTTCGATCAATATTTTAGAGGATCACACCGATTAGGTTTGTGTTAGGCCTGGTATTTGCAATCATCTGGCTCATACTTTCGCACTCTTCGCATACTTGTTGGCCAGATCCTGGTCTTTTTCTGGTTTGGATCTCGTATTAATGTGGTACCAGAATGAAACAGTCAATTAAACGTGGCCTCGATCAATATTTTAAAGGATAACTCCGGTTGGGTCTCGTCTAGGTCTGGTATTTACCCGCATCTGGCTCATACATTCGCATTCTTCGCCTACTTGTTGGCCAGATCCTGTGTTTCTTTCTGGTTTGGATCACGTAGTAATGTGGTACCAGATTGAAAAAGTCAATTCAACTTGGTTTCGATCAATATTTTAGAGGATCACACCGGTTAGGTTTGTGTGAGGCCTGGTATTTGCAGTCATCAGGCTCATACTTTCGCATTATTCCGATACTCGTTGGCCAGATCCTGTCTTTCTTTCTGGTTCGGGTCACGCAGTAATGCGGTAACAGGCTGAAACAGCCTATTCAACTTGGTTTCGATCAACATTTAAGAGGATAACACCGTTTAGGTTTGTGTTAGGCCTGGTATTTGGAATCATCTGGCGCATACTATCGCATTCTTCGCATACCTGTTGGCCTGATCCTGGCCTGTTTCTGGCTTGGATCACGCAATAATGTGGTACAAAAATGAAACAGTCAATTAAACCTGGTTCCGATCAATATTTAAGAGGATAACTCCGGTTAGGTTTGTGTTAGGCCAGGTGTTTGCAATCATCTGGGTCATTCTTTCGCGTTCATCGCACACTTGTTGGCCAGATCCTGGACTTTTTCTGGTTTGGATCCCGTATTAATGTGGTACTAGAATGAAACTGCCAATTAAACCTGGATTCGATCAATATTTTAGACGATCACACCGATTAGGTTTGTGTTAGGCCTGGTGTTTGCAATCATCTGGCTCATACTTTCGCATTCATCGCACACTTGTTGGCCAGATCCTGGACTTCTTCTGGTTCGGATCTCGTAGTAATGTGGTAGCATACTGAAACAGTCAATTAAACGTGGCCCCGATCAATATTTTAAGGGATAACTCCGGTTGGGTCTCGTTTAGGTCTGGGATTTGCCCTCATCTGGCTCATACATTCGCGTTCTTCGCACACTTGTTGGCCAGATCCTGGGCTTTTTCTGGTTTGGATCACATTGTAGTGTGGTTCCAGACAGAAGCAGCCAATTCAACTTGGTTTCGATCAATATTTAAGAGGATAACACTGTTTAGGTTTGTGTTAGGCCTGGTGGTTGCAATCATCTGGTTCATACTTTCGCATTCTTCGCACACTTGTTGGCCGAATCCTGGACTTTTCCTGGTTTGGATCTCGTAGTAATGTGGTACCACACTGAAACAGTCAATTAAACCTGGATTCGATGAATATTTTAGACGATTACACCGGTTAGGTTTGTATTTGCTATCATCTGGCTCATACTTTCGCATTTCTCGCATGGTTGTTGGCCAGATCCTGGGCTTTTTCTGGTTTCGATCACGTAGTAATGTGGTAGCATACTGAAGCAGTCAATTAAACGTGGCCCCGATCAATATTTTAAGGGATAACTCCGGTTGGGTCTCGTTTAGGTCTGGGATTTGCCCTCATCTGGCTTATACTTTTGCATTCTTCGCACACTTGTTGGCTAGATTCTAGGCTTTCTCAGGTTTGGATCACGTAGTAGTGTGGTACCAGACTGAAACGGCCAATTCAACTTGGTTTCGATCAATATTTAAGAGGACAACACCGTTTAGGTTTGTGTTAGGTCTGGTATTTGCAATCATCTGGCTCATACTTTCGCACTCTTCGCATACTTGTTTGCCAGATCCTGGGATTTTTCTGGTTTGTATCACGTAGTAATGTGGTAACAGACTGAAACAGTCAATTCAACTTGGTTTCGATCAATATCTTAGAGGATAACACCTTTTAGGTTTGCGTTAGGTCTGGTATTTGCAATCATCTGCCTCATACTTTCGCATTATTCGCACTCTTGTTAGCCAGATCCTGGGCTTCTTCTAGTTTGGATCACGTAGTAATATGGTACCAGAATGAAACAGTCAATTAAACGTTGCCTCGATCAATATTTTAAAGGATAACTCCGTTAGTGTCTCGTCTAGGTCTTGTATTTACTCGCATCTGGCTCATACATTCGCATTCCCCGCCTACTTGTGGGCCAGATCCTGTGTTTCTTTCTGGTTTGGATCACGTAGTAATGTGGTACCAGATTGAAAAAGTCAATTCAAATTGGCTTCGATCAATATTTTAGAGGATCACACCGGTTAGGTTTGTGTGAGGCCTGGTATTTGCAATCATCAGGCTCATACTTTCGCATTCTTCCCATACTTGTTGGCCAGATCCTGTGTTTCTTTCTGGTTTGGGTCACGCAGTAATGCGGTAACAGGCTGAAACAGCCAATTCAAGTTGGTTTCGATCAATATTTAAGAGGATAACGCCGTTTAGGCTTGTGTTAAGTCTGGTATTTACCCTCATCTGTCTCATACTTTCGCATTCATCGCATACCTGTTGGCCTGATCGTGGGCTGCTTCTGGTTTGGATTACGCGGTAATGTGGTACAGGAATGAAACAATCAATTAAACCTGGTTCCGATCAATATTTAAGAGGATAACACCGGTTAGGTTTGTGTTAGGCCAGGTGTTTGCAGTCATCTGGGTCATACTTTCGCGTTCATCGCACACTTGTTGGCCAGATCCTGGACTATTTCTGGTTTGGATCTCGTAGTAATGCGGTACCATACTGAAGCAGTCAATTAAACGTGGCCTCGATCAATATTTTAAAGGATATCTCCGGTTGGGTCCCGTTTAGGTCTGGTATTTGCCCGCATCTGGCTCATACATTCGCATTCTTCGCATACTTGTTGGCCAGATCCTGTGTTTCTTTCAGGTTTGGATCACGTAGTAATGTGGTACCACACTGAAACAGTCAATTCAACATGGTTTCGATCAATATTTTGGAGGATACCACCGTTTAGGTTTTTGCTAAGTCTTGTATTTGCTATCATCTGGCTCATACTTTCGCATTTCTCGCATGCTTGTTGGCCAGATCCTGGGCTCTTTCTGGTTTGGATCACGTAGTTATGTGGCACCAGAATGAAACTGTCAATTAAACCTGGATTCGATCAATATTTTAGACGATCACACCGATTAGGTTTGTGTTAGGCCTGGTATTTGCAATCATCTGGCTCATACTTTCGCACTTTTCGCGTACTTGTTTGCCAGATCCTGGGCTCTTTCTGGTTTGGATCACGTAGTTATGTGGTACCAGAATGAAACTGTCAATTAAACCTGGATTCGATCAATATTTTAGAGGATAACACCCTTTAGGTTTGTGTTAGGTCTGGTGTTTGCAATCATCTGGGTCATACTTTCGCGTTCATCGCACACTTGTTGGCCAGATCCTGTGTTTCTTTCTGGTTTGGGTCACGCAGTAATGCGGTAACAGGCTGAAACAGCCAATTCAACTTGGTTTCGATCAATATTTAAGAGGATAACACCGTTTAGGCTTGTGTTAGGTCTGGTATTTGCAATCATCTGGCTCATACTTTCGCACTTTTCGCATACTTGCTGGCCAGATCCTGGGCTTTTTCTGGTTGGGATTGTGTAGTGATGTGGAACCACACTAAACAGTCAATTAAACCTGACGTCGATCAATATTTTAAAGTATAACACCGGTTTGTTCACGTTTAGGTCTGGGATTTGCCTCCATCTGACTCATACTTTCGCATTTTTCGCACTCTTGTTGGCCAGATCCTGGGCTTCTTCTAGTTTGGATCACGTAGTAATATGGTACCAGAATGAAACAGTCAATTAAACGTGGCCTCGATCAATATTTTAAAGGATAACTCCGTTTGTGTCTCGTCTAGGTCTTGTATTTACCCGCATCTGGCTCATACATTCGCATTCCCCGCCTACTTGTTGGCCAGATCCTGTGTTTCTTTCTGGTTTGGATCACGTAGTAATGTGGTACCAGATTGAAAAAGTCAATTCAAATTGGTTTCGATCAATATTTTAGAGGATCACACCGGTTAGGTTTGTGTGAGGCCTGGTATTTGCAATCATCAGGCTCATACTTTCGCATTCTTCCCATACTTGTTGGCCAGATCCTGTGTTTCTTTCTGGTTTGGGTCACGCAGTAATGCGGTAACAGGCTGAAACAGCCAATTCAACTTGGTTTCGATCAATATTTAAGAGGATAACACCGTTTAGGCTTGCGTTAGGTCTGGTATTTGCCCTCATCTGTCTCATACTTTCGCATTCATCGCATACCTGTTGGCCTGATCCTGGGCTGCATCTGGTTTGGATTACGCGGTAATGTGGTACAGGGATGAAACAATCAATTAAACCTGGTTCCGATCAATATTTAAGAGGATAACACAGGTTAGGTTTGTGTTAGGCCAGGTGTTTGCAGTCATCTGGGTCATACTTTCGCGTTCATCGCACACTTGTTGGCCAGATCCTGGACTATTTCTGGTTTGGATCTCGTAGTAATGCGGTACCATACTGAAACAGTCAATTAAACGTGGCCTCGATCAATATTTTAAAGGATAACTCCGGTTGGGTCCCGTTTAGGTCTGGTATTTGCCCGCATCTGGCTCATACTTTCGCATTCTTCCCATACTTGTTGGCCAGATCCTGTGTTTCCTTCTGGTTTGGGTCACGCAGTAATGCGGTAACAGGCTGAAACAGCCAATTCAACTTGGTTTCGATCAATATTTAAGAGGATAACACCGTTTAGGCTTGTGTTAGGTCTGGTATTTGCCCTCATCTGTCTCATACTTTCGGATTCATCGCATACCTGTTGGCCTGATCCTGGGCTGCATCTGGTTTGGATTACGCGGTAATGTGGTACAGGAATGAAACAATCAATTAAACCTGGTTCCGATCAATATTTAAGAGGATAACACCGGCTAGGTTTGTGTTAGGCCAGGTGTTTGCAGTCATCTGGGTCATACTTTCGCGTTCATCGCACACTTGTTGGCCAGATCCTGGACTTTTTCAGGTTTGGATCTCGTAGCAATGTGGTACCACACTGAAACAGTCAATTCAACATGGTTTCGATCAATATTTTGGAGGATACCACCGTTTAGGTTTTTGCTAAGTCTTGTATTTGCTATCATCTGGCTCATACTTTCGCATTTCTCGCATGCTTGTTGGCCAGATCCTGGACTTTTTCTGGTTTGTATCACGTAGTAATGCGGTTCCACACTGAAGCAGTCAGTTGATCCTGTTTTCGATCAATATTTTGGAGGATCACTCCGAATAGGTTTGTGTTAGACCTGGTATTTGCAATCATCTTGCTCATTCTTTCGCATTTCTCGCATGCTTGTTGGCCAGATCCAGGGCTTTTTCTGGTTGGGATTGTGTAGTAATGTGGTACCACACTAAACAGTCGATTAAACCTGACCTGGATCAATATTTTAAAGTATATCACCGGTTAGTTCATGTTTAGGTCTGAGATTTGCCCTGATCTGGCTCATACTTTCGCATTTCTCGCATGCTGGTTGGCCAGATCCTGGACTTTTTCTGGTTTGTATCACGTAGTAATGCGGTTCCACCCTGAAGCAGTCAGTTGATCCTGTTTTCGATCAATATTTTAAAGTATAACACCGGTTGGTTCACGTTTAGGTCTGGGTTTTGCCCTCATCTGTCTCATACTTTCGCATTCTTCGCATACCTGTTGGCCTGATCCCGGCCTGTTTCTGGTTTGGATCACGCACTAATGTGGTACAAAAATGAAACAGTTAATTAAACCTGGTTCCGATCAATATTTAAGAGGATAACACCGGTTAGGTTTGTGTTAGGCCAGGTGTTTGCAATCATCTGGGTCATACTTTCGCGTTCATCGCACACTTGTTGGCCAGACCCTGGACATTTTCTGCTTTGTATCACGTAGTAATGCGGTTCCACACTGAAGCAGTCAGTTGATCCTGTTTTCGATCAATATTTTAAAGTATAACACCGGTTGGTTCACGTTAAGTTCTGGGTTTTGCCCTCATCTGTCTCATACTTTCGCATTCTTCGCATACCTGTTGGCCTGATCCTGGGCTTTTTCTGGTTTGGATCACGCAGCAATGTGGTATCAGAATGAAACAGTCAATTAAACCTGGTTTCGATGAATATTTTGGATGATAGGTCCGTTTAGGTTTGTGTTAGGCCAGGTGTTTGCAGTCATCTGGGTCATACTTTCGCGTTCATCGCACACTTGTTGGCCAGATCCTGGACTTTTTCAGGTTTGGATCTCGTAGCAATGTGGTACCACACTGAAACAGTCAATTCAACTTGGTGTCGATCAATATTTTACAGGATAGCACCCTTTAGGTTTGTGTTAAGTCTGGTATTTGCAATCATCTGGCTCATACTTTCGCATTCTTCCCAAACTTGTTGGCCAGATCCTGGGCTTTTTCTGGGTTGGGCCACGTAGTAATGTGGTAGCATACTGAAACCGTCAACTAAACATGGCCCCGATCAATACTTTAAGGGATAACACCGTTTAGGTTTGTGTTAGGCCTGGTATTTGCAATCATCTGGCTCATACTTTCGCACTCTTCGAACACTTGTTGGCCAGATCCTGGACTTTTTCTGGTTCGGATCTCGTAGTAATGTGGTACCACAGTGAAACAGTCAATTCAACTTGGTGTCGATCAATATTTTACAGGATAACACCCTTTAGGTTTGTGTTAGGTCTGGTATTTGCATTCATCTGGCTCATACTTTCGCATTCATCGCACACTTGTGGGCCAAATCCTGGTCTTTTTCTGGTTTGGATCTCGTAGTAATGTGGTAGCATACTGAAACAGTCAATTAAACGTGGCCACGATCAATATTTTTAGGGACAACTCCGGCTGGGTCTCGTATAGGTCTGGGATTTGCCCTCATCTGGCTTATACTTTTGCATTCTTCGCACACTTGTTGGCTAGATTCTGGGCTTTCTCAGGTTTGGATCACGTAGTAGTGTGGTACCAGACTGAAACGGCAAATTCAACTTGGTTTCGATCAATATTTAAGAGGACAACACCGTTTAGGTTTGTGTTAGGTCTGGTATTTGCAATCATCTGGCTCATACTTTCGCATTTTTCGCATATTTGTTGGCCAGATCCTGGGATTTTTCTGGTTTGTATCACGTAGTAATGTGGTACCAGAATGAAACTGTCAATTAAACCTGGATTCGATCAATATTTTGGAGGATCACACCGATTAGGTTTGTGTTAGGCCTGGTATTTGCAATCATCTTGCTCATTCTTTCGCATTTCTCGCATGCTTGTTGGCCAGATCCAGGGCTTTTTCTGGTTGGGATTGTGTGGTAATGTGGTACCACACTAAACAGTCAATTAAACCTGACCTGGATCAATATTTTAAAGTATAACACCGGTTAGTTCACGTTTAGGTCTGGGATTTGCACTCATCTGTCTCATACTTTCGCATTCTTCGCATACCTGTTGGCCTGATCCTGGGCTTTTTCTGGTTTGGATCACGCAGCAATGTGGTACCAGAATGGAACAGTCAATTAAACCTGGTTTCGATGAATATTTTGGATGATAGGACCGTTTAGGTTTGTGTTAGGTTTGGTATTTGCAATCATCTGGCTCATACTTTCGCATTCTTCGCACACTTGTTCGCCAAATCCTGTGCTTTTTCAGGTTTGTATGACGTAGTAATGCGGTTCCACACTGAAGCAGTCAGTTGATCCTGATTTCGATTAATATTTTAACGGATAACTCCGGTTGGGTCTCGTCTAGGTCTGGTATTTACCTGCATCTGGCTCATACATTCGCATTCTTCGCCTACTTGTTGGCCAGATCCTGTGTTTCTTTCTGGTTTGGATCACGTAGTAATGTGGTACCAGATTGAAAAAGTCAATTCAACTTGGTTTCGATCAATATTTTAGAGGATCACACCGGTTAGGTTTGTGTGAGGCCTGGTATTTGCAGTCATCAGGCTCATAATTTCGCATTCTTCCCATACTTGTTGGCAAGATCCTGTCTTTCTTTCTGGTTTTGGTCACGCAGTAATGCGGTAACAGGCTGAAACAGCCAATTCAACTTGGTTTCGATCAATATTTAAGAGGATAACACCGTTTAGGTTTGTGTTAGGCCTGGTATTTGGAATCATCTGGCGCATACTTTCTCATTCTTCGCATACCTGTTGGCCTGATCCTGGCCTGTTTCTGGTTTGGATCACGCACTAATGTGGTACAAAAATGAAACAGTTAATTAAACCTGGTTCCGATCAATATTTTAGACGATCACACCGATTAGGTTTGTGTTAGGCCTGGTATTTGCAATCATCTGGCTCATACTTTCGCACTTTTCGTATACTTGTTGGCCAGATCCTGGGATTTTTCTGGTTTGTATCACGTGGTAATGTGGTACCAGAAAGAAACTGTCAATTAAACCTGGATTCGATCAATATTTTGGAGGATCACACCGATTAGGTTTGTGTTAGGCCTGGTATTTGCAATCATCTTGCTCATTCTTTCGCATTTCTCGCATGCTTGTTGGCCAGATCCAGGGCTTTTTCTGGTTGGGATTGTGTAGTAATGTGGTACCACACTGAAACAGTCAATACAACTTGGTTTCGATCAATATTTTAGAGGATCACACCGATTAGGTTTGTGTTAGGCCTGGTATTTGCAATCATCTTGCTCATTCTTTCGCACTTTTCGTATACTTGTTGGCCAGATCCAGGGCTTTTTCTGGTTGGGATTGTGTAGTAATGTGGTACCACTCTAAACAGTCAATTAAACCTGACCTGGATCAATATTTTAAAGTATAACACCGGTTAGTTCATGTTTAGGTCTGAGATTTGCCCTGATCTGGCTCATACTTTCGCATTTCTCGCATGCTTGTTGGCCAGATCCTGGGCTTTTTCTAGTGTGGATCACGTTGTAATAAGTTACCAGAATGAAACAGTCAACTAAACCTGGATTCGATCAATATTTTAGAGGATCACACCGATTAGGTTTGTGTTAGGCCTGGTATTTGAAATCATCTGGCACATACTTTCGCACTCTTCGCATACTTGTTGGCCAGATCCTGGACTTTTTCTGGTTTGGATCTCGTAGTAATGTGGTACCACACTGAAACAGTCAATACAACTTGGTTTCGATCAATATTTTAGAGGATCACACCGATTAGGTTTGTGTTAGGCCTGGTATTTGCAATCATCTGGCTCATATTTTCGCACTCTTCGCATACTTGTTGGCCAGATCCTGGGCTTTTTCTGGTTTGGATCTCGTAGTAATGTGGTACCAGAATGAAACAGTCAATTAAACGTGGCCTCGATCAATATTTTAAAGGATAACTCCGGTTGGGTCTCGTCTAGGTCTGGTATTTACCCGCATCTGGCTCATACATTCGCATTGTTCGCCTACTTGTTGGCCAGATCCTGTGTTTCTTTCTGGTTTGGATCACGTAGTAATGTGGTACCAGATTGAAAAAGTCAATTCAACTTGGTTTCGATCAATATTTTAGAGGATCACACCGGTTAGGTTTGTGTGAGGCCTGGTATTTGCAGTCATCAGGCTCATACTTTCGCATTCTTCCCATACTTGTTGGCCAGATCCTGTCTTTCTTTCTGGTTTGGGTCACGCAGTAATGCGGTAACAGGCTGAAACAGCCAATTCAACTTGGTTTCGATCAATATTTAAGAGGATAACACCGTTTAGGTTTGTGTTAGGCCTGGTATTTGCAATCATCTGGCTCATACTTTCGCATTCCTGGCATACCTGTTGGCCTGATCCTGGCCTGTTTCTGGTTTGGAACACGCACTAATGTGGTACAAAAATGAATAAGTCAATTAAACCTGGTTCCGATCAATATTTAAGAGGATCACACCGATTAGGTTTGTGTTAGACCTGGTATTTGCAATCATCTTGCTCATACTTTCGCATTTCTCGCATGCTTGTTGGCCAGATCCTGGACTTTTTCTGGTTTGTATCACGTAGTAATGCGGTTCCACACTGAAGCAGTCAGTTGATCCTGTTTTCGATCAATATTTTAAAGTATAACACCGGTTGGTTCACGTTTAGGTCTGGGATTTGCACTCATCTGGCTCATACTTTCGCATTTTTCGCATACTTGTTGGCCAGATCCTGGGCTTTTTCTAGTTTGGATCACGTAGAAATATGGTACCAGAATGAAACAGTCAACTAAACCTGGATTCGATCAATATTTTAGAGGATCTCACCAGTTGGGTTTGTGTTAGGCCTGGTATTTGCAATCATCTGGCTCATACTTTCGCATTTTTCGCGAACTTGTTGGCCAGATCCTGGGATTTTTCTGGTTTGTATCACGTAGTAATGTGGTACCAGGATGAAACTGTCAATTAAACCTGGATTCGATCAATATTTTAGAGGATAACACCGGTTGGGTCACGTTTAGGTCTGGGATTTGCACTCATCTGGCTCATACTTTCGCATTTTTCGCATACTTGTTGGCCAGATCCTGGGCTTTTTCTAGTTTGGATCGCGGAGTAATATGGTACCAGAATGAAACAGTCAACTAAACCTGGATTCGATCAATATTTTAGAGGATCACACCGGTTAGGTTTGTGTTAGGCCTGGTATTTGCAATCGTCTGGCTCATACTTTCGCATTTTTCGCATACCTGTTGGACAGATCCTGGGATTTTTCTGGTTTGTATCACGTAGTAATGTGGTACCAGAATGAAACTGTCAATTAAACCTGGATTCGATCAATATTTTAGAGGATAACACCGATTAGGTTTGTGTATGGCCTGGTATTTGCAATCATCTGGCTCATACTTTCGCACTCTTCGCATACTTGTTGGCCAGATCCTGTGTTTTTTTCTGGTTGGTATCACGTAGTAATGGGGTATCAGACTGAAACAGTCTATTCAACTTGGTTTCGATCAATATTTTAGAGGATAACACCTTTTAGGTTTGTGTTAGGTCTGGTATTTGCAATCATCTGCCTCATACTTTCGCATTATTCGCACACTTATCGGCCAGATCCTGGGCTTTTTCTGGTTTGTATCACGTAGTAATGCGGTTCCACACTGAAGCTGTCAGTTGATCGTGATTTCGATCAATATTTTAACGGATAACTCCGGTTGGGTCTCGCTTAGGACTGGTAAATGCAATCATCCTGCTCTTACTTTCGCATTTTTCGCACACTTCTTGGCCAGATCCTGGGCATTTTCTGATTTGGATCACGTAGTAATATGGTACCAGAATGAAACAGTCAACTAAACCTGGATTCGATCAATATTTTAGAGGATCACACCGGTTAGGTTTGTGTTAGGCCTGGTATTTGCAATCGTCTGGCTCATACTTTCGCATTTTTCGCATACTTGTTGGCCAGATCCTGGGATTTTTCTGGTTTGTATCACGTAGTAACGTGGTACCAGAATGAAGCTGTCAATTAAACCTGGATTCGAACAATATTTTAGAGGATCTCACCGATTGGGTTTGTGTTAGGCCTGGTATTTGCAATCATCTGGCTCATACTTTCGCACTCTTCGCATACTTGTTGGCCAGATCCTGGACTTTTTTTGGTTCGGATCTCGTAGGAATGTGGTACCACACTGAAACAGTCAATTCAACTTGGTGTCGATCAATATTTTACAGGATAACACCCTTTAGGTTTGTGTTAGGTCTGGTATTTGCAATCATCTGGCTCATACTTTCGCATTCTTCCCAAACTTGTTGGCCAGATCCTGGGCTTTTTCTGGTTTGCATCTCGTAGTAATGTGGTAGCATACTTGTTTAAATATGTTAAAAAATTATTTAAAATCGCGTTAGTCTGAAAATATTAAATTCTCGGCTGCGATTCCCGTATCCGTTTGTGTACGTGACACTGCGGAAGGTTAAGCGTTCGTCAGGTTCGTTGAACGTTCGGACGATTTAAAACCGCGGCCGTTTACGTGTTTTTGTACGCCGACCTCACGCGAAGATTCGCTTCACACCGGTTTAAACGGTATCGTGACGTCAGCGTCGAGAGAGAGAACCGTATGATATATTGAAAAGAGATCGACAGCTGAATTCGGCAGCGCCGCGTCGCGACGACAAGGTGCGACCGAGTCTTCGTCTGTCGATCCGCGACGATATTCGTAATTATTCACGAGCCGACTGCCAACGGGAGCGGATCCCAGAAGATCTCGCTCCTCAAGTACGGACTCGCATATAACATTTGGACTTGTTTAACAAAGAATTCTCTCCGTTGCTGCGGTTAGAGTTTCCCAGAACAATCTACCTGCGAGAAAAGGGAGGTCGTCATACACGCTGCGCGTGGCGCGACCGCCTTTGCTAGGAAGGATTGTACGTTGCAGTCGTTGCCGCGACCGCGACGTAAGGGACTCAGGGTGCACCCACCCAGAATCCCTTTAAAGCTATACGGCTTTGGAGCCTCCCAAAGGTCATACCGTTGAATCGGTACCGCCTCGTGGAGTGCTCTTCGTGCAAAGGTCGCCAAAAAAAACCCTCTCCAAAAACCCGTCGGTGTACGAGTCGACCGTACACCCTACGGAGGAGTTCGGGTTCAAGGTCGCCTCACCTTCCGTCACGCCGCCTACCAAATACGGTCCCCGTGCAACACGGTCGCCGGGTAGGCTTTATAGTGCGGTTGGACCCGCGAGGGATTTTTTGCAAAAGACACTTTACTGTCACGGTCCCCGGTAGAAACGGTCGCCGTGCAGTAATTTTACAGTGTCGCAGGAAATCTCCTCGCACGACGTTCCTACGTCACCCGCACGGAGAGCGTGCTCACGGGATCCACCCATTTGGAGCTTTACGACCTCTATTTGGTGACCCGTCCGTGGCTAAGTCGCCCCCGACAGATACGAGTGAATTCTCTTCTGTTCAGGGCAAAAGTATCGCTGATAATTTCAATAAATAATTATCAGCGTACAAGTACAAATTTACAGTCCACTGATTCACGTTAAACGACAGCTGATTCCCCCCTCCCTGCGCACCGCTGGTCGCTAGGAGAGCGAGGCGAGCAGCTGACGAGCGTGTTTACGATACGTGTACGCACGTATTTAATCTGAACAAACCTTTGTTACAGCAACCAAGGTCCATCCCAACCGGAGCAACGCCGGTGAAGCCACACCCCTGGCTGGATTAAAAAAAATAATTCTTTTTTTTGTAATTTATATTTTTTATTTTTTTTCATTTTTTTTTTGTTAAATTTAAATAAACGGCTTGTCGCTTCGCGACAAGTGAAAATTACAAAATAAAAACTTCTCAATCACTCTCCCTAGTATTTCCCTCGTCCGGACCCCGGTTAGAACCCTTAGTTTCTAACAAACGTACTGAAACCGTCAACTAAACATGGCTCCGATCAATACTTTAAGGGATAACACCGTTTAGGTTTGTGTTAGGCCTGATCTTTGCAATCATCTGGCTCACACTTTCGCACTCTTCGAATACTTGTTGGCCAGATCCTGGACTTTTTCTGGTTCGGATCTCGTAGTAATGTGGTACCACACTGAAACAGTCAATTCAACTTGGTGTCGATCAATATTTTACAGGATAACACCCTTTAGGTTTGTGTTAGGTCTGGTATTTGCATTCATCTGGCTCATACTTTCGCATTCATCGCACACTTGTGGGCCAAATCCTGGTCTTTTTCTGATTTGGATCTCGTAGTAATGTGGTAGCATACTGAAACAGCCAATTAAACGTGGCCACGATCAATATTTTTAGGGACAACTCCGGCTGGGTCTCGTTTAGGTCTGGGATTTGCCCTCATCTGGCTTATACTTTTGCATTCTTCGCACACCTCTTGGTTAGATTCTGGGCTTTCTCAGGTTTGGATCACGTAGTAGTGTGGTACCAGACTGAAACAGCCAATTCAACTTCGTTTCGATCAATATTTAAGAGGACAACACCGTTTAGGTTTGTGTTAGGCCTGGTATTTGCAATCATCTGGCTCATACTTTCGCACTCTTCGCATACTTGTTGGCCAGATCCTGGACTTTTTCTGGTTCGGATCTCGTAGTAATGTGGTACCACACTGAAACAGTCAATTCAACTTGGTGTCGATCAATATTTTACAGAATAACAACGTTTAGGTTTGTGTTAGGTCTGGTATTTGCAATCATCTGGCTCATACATTCGCGTTCTTCGCACACTTGTTGGCCAGATCCTGGGCTTTTTCTGGTTTGGATCACATTGTAGTGTGGTTCCAGACAGAAGCAGCCAATTCAACTTGGTTTCGATCAATATTTAAGAGGATAACACCGTTTAGGTTTGTGTTAGGCCTGGTATTTCCAATCATCTGGCTCAAACTTTCGCATTCTTCGCATACTTGTTGGCCAGATCCTGTGTTTCTTTCTGGTTTGGATCACGTAGTAATGTGGTACCAGATTGAAAAAGTCAGTTCAACTTGGTTTCGACCAATATTTTAGAGGCTAACACCGTTTAGGTTTGTGCTAGGTCTTGTATTTGCTACCATCTGGCTCATACTTTCGCATTCTTCGCATACTTGTTGGCCAGATCCTGGGCCTTTTCTGGTTTGGATCACGTAGTAATTTGGTACCAGAATGAGACGTCAATTAAACCTGGATTCGATGAATATTTTAGAGGATCACAACGGTTAGGTTTGTGTTAGGCCTGGTACTTGCAATCATCTGCCTCATACTTTCGCACTCTTCGCATACTTGTTTGCCAGCTCCTGTGTTTTTCTCTGGTTGGGATCACGTAGTAATGTGGTACCAGGCTGAAACGGTCAATTCAACTTGGTTTCGATCAATACTTTAGTGGATACCACCCTTTAGGTTTGTGTTAGGTCTGGTATTTGCAATCATCAGGCTCATACTTTCGCATTTCTCGCATGCTTGTTGGCCAGATCCTGGGCTCTTTCTGGTTTGGATCACGTAGTAATGTGGTGCCACACTGAAACAGTAAGTTAGTCCTGGTCTCGATCAATATTTAAAAGTATAACTCCGATTGGGTCTCGTTTAGGTCTGGGATTTGCCCTCATCTGTCTCATACTTTCGCATTTCTCGCATGCTTGTTGGCCAGATCCTGGGCTTTTTCTGGTATGGACCACGTAGTAATGTGGTACCACACTGAAACAGTCAATCAAACCTGGTTGCGATTAATATTTTAGAGGACAACGCCGGTTATGTCTGGGTCAGGTCTGGTATTTGCCCGCTTCTGGCTCGTAGTTTCGCATTTTTTGCATACTTGTTGGCCAGATCCTGGCCTTTTTCTGGTTTGGATCACGTAGTAATGCGGTACCCCACCGAAACAGTCAACTAAACCTGGTTGCGATTAATATTTTAGAGGATAACGCCGGTTATGTCTCGGTTAGGTCTGGCATTTGCCCTCATCTGGCTCGTACTTGCGCATTTCTCGCATACTTGTTGGCCAGATCCTGAGTTTTTTCTGGTTTGGATCCCGTAGTAATGTGGTACCACACTGAAACAGTCAATAGAAGCTGGTTCCGATTAGTATTTTAGAGGATTACGCTGGTTATGTCTGGGTTAGTTCTGGCATTTGCAATCATCTGGCTCATACTTTCGCGTTTTTCGCATACTAGTTGGCCAGATCCTGGGTTTTTTCAGGTTTGGATCCCGTAGTAATGTGGTTTCACACCGAAACAGTCAATCAAACCTGGTTGCGATTAATATTTTAGAGGACAACGCCGGTTATGTCTGGGTCAGGTCTGGTATTTGCCCGCTTCTGGCTCGTAGTTTCGCATTTTTTGCACACTTGTTGGCCAGATCCTGGCCTTTTTCTGGTTTGGATCACGTAGTAATGCGGTACCACACCGAAACAGTCAACTAAACCTGGTTGCGATTAATATTTTAGAGGACAACGCCGGTTATGTCTGGGTCAGGTCTGGTATTTGCCCGCTTCTGGCTCGTAGTTTCGCATTTTTCGCTTATTTGTTGGCCAGATCTCGGGTTTTTTGTGGTTTGGATCCAGTCGTAATGTGGTTCCACACCGAAACAGTCAGTTAAACCTGGTTGCGATTAATATTTTAGAGGATAACGCCGGTTATGTCTAGGTTAGGTCTGGTATTTGCAATCATCTGGCTCATACTTTCGCGTTTTTCGCACACTTGTTGGCCAGATCCTGGCCTGATTCTGGTTCGGATCACGTAGTAATGTGGCACCACACTGAGACAGTCAATAGAAGCTGGTTCCGATTAGTATTTTAGAGGATTACGCTGGTTATGTCTGGGTTAGTTCTGGCATTTGCAATCATCTGGCTCATACTTTCGCGTTTTTCGCATACTAGTTGGCCAGATCCTGGGTTTTTCAGGTTTGGATCCCGTAGTAATGTGGTTTCACACCGAAACAGTCAATCAAACCTGGTTGCGATTAATATTTTAGAGGATAACGCCGGTTATGTCTGGGTTAGGTCTGGTATTTGCCCTCATCTGGCTCGTACTTTCGCATTTTTCGCTTACCTGCTGGCCAGATCCTGGCATTTTCTGGCTTGGACCACGTAGTAAAGTGGTACCACACTGAAACAGTCAATTAAACCTGGTTCCGATTAATATTTTAGAGGGTAACGCCGGTTATGTCTCGGTTAGGTCCGGGATTTGCCCTCATCTGGCTCGTAGTTTCGCGTTTTTCGCATACTTCTTGGCCAGATCCTGGCCTTTTTCTGGTATGGATCACGTAGTAATGTGGTACCACACTGAAACAGTCAACAGAAGCTGTTTCCGAGTAGTATTTTAAAGGATTACGCAGGTTATGTCAGGGTTATTTCTGGTAGTTGCAATCATCACCGAAACAGTCAATTAAACCTGGTTGCGATTAATATTTTAGAGGATAACGCCGGTTATGTCTCGGTTAGGTCTGGGATTTGCCCTCATCTGGCTCGTACTTTGGTATTTTTCGCATACTTGTTGACCAGATCTTGGGCTTTTTCTGATTTGGATCACGTAGCAATGTGGTTCCACACTGAAACAGTCAATAAAAGCTGGTTCCGATTAGTATTTTAGATGATAACGCTGGTTATGTCTGGATTAGTTCTGGTATTTGCCCTCATCTGGCTCGTACTTTCGCATTTTTCACATACTTTTTGGCATGATCCTGGCCTTTTTCTGGCTTGGACCACGTAGTAATGTCGGGCCACACCGAAACAGTCAACTAAACCTGGGTGCGAATATTATTTTAGAGGATAACGCCGGTTATGTATGGGTTAGTTCTGGTATTTGCTATCATCTGGCACATACTTTCGCGTTTTTCGCATACTTGTTGGCCAGATCCTAGCCTTTTTCTGGTCTGGATCACGTAGTAATGCGGTACCACACCGAAACAGTCTGTAGAAGCTGGTTCCGATTAGTAGTTTACATGATAACGCCGGTTATGTCGCGGTTAGGTCTGGGATTTGCCCTCATCTGGCTCGTACTTTCGCACTTTTCGCATACTTGTTGGCCAGATCCTGGCCTTTTTCAGGCTTGGACCACGTAGTAATGTGGTACCACACTGAAACAGTCAATTAAACCTTGTTGCGAATAATATTTTAGAGGATAAAGCTGGTTATGTCTGTGTTAGTTCTGGTATTTGCAATTATCCGCCTCATACTTTCGCGTTTTTCGCACACTTGTTGGCCAGATCCTGGCGTTTTTCTGGTTTGGATCAGGTAGTAATGTGGTAACACACTGAAACAGTCAATAGAAGCTGGTTCCGATGAGTATTTTAGAGGATAACGCTGGTTATGTCTGGGTTAGTTCTGGTAATTGCTATCATCTGGCACATACTTTCGCGTTTTTCGCATACTTGTTGGCCAGATCCTGGGTTTTTTCTGATTTGGATCTCGTAGTAATGATGTTCCACACCGAAACAGTCAATTAAACTGGTTGCGATTAATATTTTAGAGGATAACTCCGGTTATGTCACGGTTAGGTCTGGGAGTTGCCCTCATCTTGCTTGTACTTTCGCATTTTTTGCATACTTGTTGGCCAGATCCTGGCCTTTTTCTGGATTGGATCACGTAGTAATGTGGTACCACACCGAAACACACAATTAAACCTGTTTGCGATTAATATTTTAGAGGATGACGCCGGTTATGTCTCGGTTAGGTCTGGGAGTTGCCCTCATCTTGCTTGTACTTTCGCAATTTTCGCATACTTGTTGGCCAGATCCTGGGCTTTTTCTGGTTTGGATCACGTAGAAATGTGGTACCACACTGAAACAGTCAATAGAAGCTGGTTCCGATTAGTATTTTAGAGGATAACGCTGGTTATGTCTGGGTTAGTTCTGGTATTTGCAATCATCTGACTCGTACTTTCGCGTTTTTCGCATACTACTTGGCCAGATCCTGGCCTTTTTCTGGTTTGGATCACGTAGAAATGTGGTACCACACTGAAACAGTCAATAGAAGCCGTTCCGATTAGTATTTTAGAGGATAACGCTGGTAATGTCTGGGTTAATTCTGCTATTTGCAATCATCTGGCTCATACTTTCACGCTTTTCGCATACTTGTTTGCCAGATCCTGGGTTTTTTCAGGTTTGGATCACGTAGTAACGCGGTACCACACCGAAACGGTCAATTAATCCTGGTTGCGATTAATATTTTAGAGGATAACGCCGGTTATGTCTCGGTTAGGTCTGGGATTTGCCCTCATCTGGCTCGTACCTTCGCACTTTTCGCATACTTGTTGGCCAGATCCTGGGCTTTTTCTGGCTTGGATCACGTAGTAATGTGGTTCCACACTGTCAATAAAAGCTGGTTCCGATTAGTATTTTAGAGGATAACGCAGGTTATGTCTGGGTTATTTCTGGTATTTGCAATCATCTGGCTCATACTTTCGCGTTTTTCGCATACTTGTTGGGAAGATCCTAGCCTTTTTCTGGTCTGGATCCCGTCGTAATGTGGTTCCACACCGAAACTGCCAATTAAACCTGGTTGCGATTAATATTTTAGAGGATAACTCCGGTTATGTCTGGGTTAGTTCTGGTATTTCCAACCATCTGGCTCATACTTTCGCATTTTTCGCTTACTTGTAGGCCAGATCCTGGCCTTTTTCTGGTTTGGATCACGTAGTAATGTGGTACCACACTGAAACAGTCTATAGAAGCTGATTCCGATTAGTATTTTAGAGGATAACGCTGGTTATGGCTGGGTTAGGTCTGGGATTTGCCCACATCTGGCTCGTACTTTCGCATTTTTCGCTTACCTGCTGGCCAGATCCTGGCCTTTTTCTGGCTTAGACCACGTAGTAAAGTGGTACCACACTCAAACAGTCAATTAAACCTGGTTGCGATTAATATTATAGAGGATAACGCCGGTTATGTCTCGGTTAGGTCTGGGAGTTGCCCTCATCTTGCTTGTACTTTCGCAATTTTCGCATACTTGTTGGCCAGATCCTGGGCTTTTTCTTGTTAGTATCACGTAGTAATGTGGTACCACACTGTCAATCAAAGCTGGTTTCGATTAGTATTTTAGAGAATAACGCAGGTTATGTCTGGGTTATTTCTGGTATTTCCAACCATCTGCCTCATACTTTCGCATTTTTCGCATACTTGTTGGCCAGATCCTGGCCTTTTTCTGGTTTGGATCACGTAGTAACGCGGTACCATACCGAAACAGTCAATTAAACCTGGTTGCAATTAATATTTTAGAGGATAACGCCGGTTATGTCTCGGTTAGGTCTGGGATTTGCCCTCATCTGGCTCGTACTTTCGCATTTTTCGCATACTTGTTGGCCAGATCCTGGCCTTTTTCTGGTTTGGATCACGTAGTAACGCGGTACCATACCGAAACAGTCAATTAAACCTGGTTGCAATTAATATTTTAGAGGATAACGCCGGTTATGGCTGGGTTAGGTCTGGGATTTGCCCACATCTGGCTCGTACTTTCGCATTTTTCGCTTACCTGCTGGCCAGATCCTGGCCTTTTTCTGGCTTAGACCACGTAGTAAAGTGGTACCACACTCAAACAGTCAATTAATCCTGGTTGCGATTAATATTTTAGAGGATAACGACGCTTATGTCTCGATTAGGTCTGGCATTTGACCTCATCTGGCTCGTACTTTCGCATTTTTCGCATACTTGTTGGCCAGATCCTGGCCTTTTTCTGGTTTGGAACACGTTGTAACGCGGTACCACACCGAAACGGTCTATTAATCCTGGTTGCGATTAATATTTTAGAGGACAGCGCCGGTTATGTCTGGGTCAGTTCTGGTATTTGCCCTCATCTGGCTCGTACTTTCGCATTTTTTGCATACTTGTTGGCCAGATCCTGGCCTTTTTCTGGTTTGGATCACGTAGTAATGCGGTACCATACCGAAACAGTCAATTAAACCTGGTTGCAATTAATATTTTAGAGGATAACGCCGGTTATGTCTCGGTTAGGTCTGGGATTTGCCCTCATCTGGCTCGTACTTTCGCACTTTTCGCTGACTTGTAGGCCAGATCCTTGCCCTTTTCTGGCTTGTACCACGTAGTAATGTGGTACCACACTGAAACAGTCAATTAATCCTGGTTGCGATTAATATTTTAGAGGACAACGCCGGTTATGTCTGGGTCAGCTCTGGTATTTGCCTTCATCTGGCTCGTACTTTCGCATTTTTTGCATACTTGTTGGCCAGATCCTGGCCTTTTTCTGGATTGGATCACGTAGTAATGTGGTACCACACCGAAACACACAATTAAACCTGTTTGCGATTAATATTTTAGAGGATGACGCCGGTTATGGCTCGGTTAGGTCTGGGAGTTGCCCTCATCTTGCTTGTACTTTCGCAATTTTCGCATACTTGTTGGCCAGATCCTGGGCTTTTTCTGGTTAGTATCACGTAGTAATGTGGTACCACACTGTCAATCAAAGCTGGTTTCGATTAGTATTTTAGAGAATAACGCAGGTTATGTCTGGGTTATTTCTGGTATTTCCAACCATCTGCCTCATACTTTCGCATTTTTCGCATACTTGTTGGCCAGATCCTGGCCTTTTTCTGGTTTGGATCACGTAGTAATGCGGTACCATACCGAAACAGTCAATTAAACCTGGTCGCAGTTAATATTTTAGAGGATAACGCCGGTTATGTCTCGGTTAGGTCTGGGATTTGCCCTCATCTGGCTCGTACTTTCGCACCTTTCGCTGACTTGTAGGCCAGATCCTTGCCCTTTTCTGGCTTGTACCACGTAGTAATGTGGTACCACACTGAAACAGTCAATTAATCCTGGTTGCGATTAATATTTTAGAGGACAACGCCGGTTATGTCTGGGTCAGTTCTGGTATTTGCCCTCATCTGGCTCGTACTTTCGCATTTTTTGCATACTTGTTGGCCAGATCCTGGCCTTTTTCTGGTTTGGATCACGTAGTAATGCGGTACCATACCGAAACAGTCAATTAAACCTGGTTGCAATTATTATTTTAGAGGATGTCGCCGTTTATGTCTCGGTTATGTCTGGGATTTGCCCTCATCTGGCTAGTACTTTCGCATTTATCGAATACTTGTTGGCCAGTTGCTGGCCTTTTTCTGGCTTGGACCACGTAGCAACGTGGTACCACACTGAAACAGTCAAATAAAACTGGTTGCGATTAATATTTTAGAGGATAACGCCGTTATGTCACGGTTAGGTCTGGTATTTGCACTCATCTGGCTCGTACTTTCGCATTTTTCGCTTATTTGTTGGCCAGATCTCGGGTTTTTTGTGGTTTGGATCCAGTCGTAATGTGGTTCCACACGGAAACAGTCAGTTAAACCTGGTTGCGATTAATATTTTAGAGGATAACGCCGGTTATGTCTCGGTTAGGTCTGGGATTTGCCCTCATCTGGCTCGTACTTTCGCATTTATCGAATACTTGTTGGCCAGTTGCTGGCCTTTTTCTGGCTTGGACCACGTAGCAACGTGGTACCACACTGAAACAGTCAAATAAAACTGGTTGCGATTAATATTTTAGAGGATAACGCCGTTATGTCACGGTTAGGTCTGGTATTTGCACTCATCTGGCTCGTACTTTCGCATTTTTCGCTTATTTGTTGGCCAGATCTCGGGTTTTTTGTGGTTTGGATCCAGTCGTAATGTGGTTCCACACCGAAACAGTCAGTTAAACCTGGTTGCGATTAATATTTTAGAGGATAACGCCGGTTATGCCTAGGTTAGGTCTGGTATTTGCAATCATCTGGCTCATACTTTCGCGTTTTTCGCACACTTGTTGGCCAGATCCTGGCCTTTTCCTGGTTCGGATCACGTAGTAATGTGGTACCACACTGATACAGTCAATAGAAGCTGGTTCCGATTAGTATTTTAGAGGATAACGCAGGTTATGTCTGGGTTATTTCTGGTATTTGCAATCATCTGGTTCATACTTTCGCGTTTTTCGCGTACTTGTAGGCAAGATCCTAGCCTTTTTCTGGTCTGGATCCCGTCGTAATGCGGTACCATACCGAAACAGTCAATTAAACTGGCTGCGATTGATATTTTAGAGAATAAGTCCGGTGATGTCTGGGTTAGGTCTGGTATTTGCCCTCATCTGGCTCGTACTTTCGCATTTTTCGCTTACCTGCTGGCCAGATCCTGGCATTTTCTGGCTTGGACCACGTAGTAAAGTGGTACCACACTGAAACAGTCAATTGAACCTTGTTGCGATTAATATTTTAGAGGATAAAGCCGGTTATGTCTGGGTTAGTTCTGGTATTTCCAACCATCTGGCTCATACTTTCGCATTTTTCGCTTACTTGTTGGCCAGATCCTGGCCTTTTTCTGGTCTGGATCACGTAGTACTGTGGTACCACACTGAAACAGTCAGTAGAAGCTGGTTCCGATTAGTAGTTTACAGGATAACGTTGGTTATGTCTGGGTTAGGTCTGGTATTTGCCCTCACCTGGCTCGTACTTTCGCATTTTTCGCTTACTTGTAGGCCAGATCCTGGCCTTTTTCTGGTTTGGATCACGTAGTAATGTGGTACCACACTGAAACAGTCTATAGAAGCTGGTTCCGATTAGTATTTTAGAGGATAACGTTGGTTATGGCTGGGTTAGGTCTGGTATTTGCCCCCATCTGGCTCGTACTTTCGCATTTTTCGCTTACCTGCTGGCCAGATCCTGGCCTTTATCTGGCTTGGACCACGTAGTAATGTGGTACCACACCGAAACAGTCAATTAAACCTGTTTGCGATTAATATTTTGGAGGATATCGCCGTTTATGTCTCGGTTATGTCTGGGATTTGCCCACATCTGGCTCGTACTTTCGCATTTTTCGCATACTTGTTGACCAGATCCTGGCCTTTTTCTGGTTTGGAACACGTAGTAACGCGGTACCACACCGAAACGGTCAATTAATCCCGGTTGCGATTAATATTTTAGAGGACAACGCCGGTTATGTCTGTGTCAGGTCTGGTATTTGCCCGCTTCTGGCTCGTAGTTTCGCATTTTTCGCATACTTGTAGGCCAGATCCTGGCCTTTTCCTGGTTTGGATCACGTAGTAACGCGGTACCACACCGAAACGGCCAATTAATCCTGGTTCGATTAATATTTAAGAGGATAACGCCGCTGATGTCTGGGTCAGGTCTGGTATTTGCTCTCATCTGGCTCGTACTTTCGCATTTTTCGCTTACCTGCTGGCCAGATCCTGGCCTTTATCTGGCTTGGACCACGTAGTAATGTGGTACCACACTGAAACAGCCAATTAAACCTGGTGCCGATTAATATTTTAGAGGATAACGCCGTTTATGTCTTGGTTAGGTCTGCGATTTGCCCTCATCTGGCTCGTACTTTCGTATTTTTCACATACTTTTTGGCAAGATCCTGGCCTTTTTCTGGCTTGGACCACGTAGTAATGTGGTACCACACTGAAACAGTCAATTAAACCTGGTTCCGATTAATATTTTAGAGGATAACGCCGGTTATGTCTTGGTTATGTCTGGGATCTGCCCTCATCTGGCTCGTACTTTCGCATTTTTCGCATACTTTTTGGCAAGATTCTGGCCTTTTTCTGGCTTGGATCACGTAGTAATGTGGTTCCACACTGTCAATAAAAGCTGGTTCCAATAAGTATTTTAGAGGATAACGCAGGTTATGTCTGGGTTATTTCTGGTATTCCCAACCATCTGGCTCATACTTTCGCATTTTTCGCATACTTGTTGGCCAGATCCTGGCCTTTTTCTGGCTTGGACCACGTTGTAATGCGGTACCACACTGAAACAGTCAATTAAACCTTGTTGCGATTAATATTTTAGAGGATAACGCCGGTTATGTCTGGGTTAGTTCTGGTATTTCCAACCATCTGGCTCATACTTTCGCATTTTTCGCTTACTTGTTGGCCAGATCCTGGCCTTTTTCTGGTTTGGATCCCGTAGCAGTGTGGTTCCACATCGAAACAGTCAACTAAACCTGGTTGCGATTAATATTTTAGAGGATAACCCCGGTTATGTCTGGGTTAGTTCTGGTATTTCCAACCATCTGTCTCATACTTTCGCGTTTTTCGCATACTTGTTGGCCAGATCAGAGCCTTTTTCTGGTCTGGGTCACGTAATAATGCGGTGCCACACCGAAACAGTCAATTAAACTGGTTGAGATTAATATTTTAGAGGATAACGCCGGTTATGTCTCGGTTAGGTCTGGGATTTGCCCTCATCTGGCTCGTACTTTCGTATTTTTCACATACTTTTTGGCAAGATCCTGGCCTTTTTCTGGCTTGGACCACGCAGTAATGTGGTACCACACTGAAACAGTCAATTACACCTGGTTCCGATTAATATTTTAGAGGATAACGCCGGTTATGTCTTGGTTAGGTCTGGGATTTGCCCTCATCTGGCTCGTACTTTCGCATTTTTCACATACTTTTTGGCAAGATTCTGGCCTTTTTCTGGCTTGGACCACGTAGTAATGTGGTACCACACTGAAACAGTCAATTAAACCTTGTTGCGATTAATATTTTAGAGGATAACGCCGGTTATGTCTGGGTTAGTTCTGGTATTTCCAACCATCTGGCTCGTACTTTCGCACTTTTCGCATACTAGTTGGCCAGATCCTGGCCTTTTTCTGGTTTGGATCACGTAGTACTGTGGTACCACACTGAAACAGTCTGTAGAAGCTGGTTCCGATTAGTATTTTAGAGGATAACGCTGGTAATGTCTGGGTTAGTTCTGCTATTTGCAATCATCTGGCTCACACTTTCGCGCTTTTCGCATACTTGTTTGCCAGATACTGGGTTTTTTTCAGGTTTGGATCCCGTAGTAATGTGGCTGCACACCGAAACGGTCAATTAAACCTGGCTGCGATTAATATTTTAGAGGATAACGCCGGTGATGTCTGGGTTAGGTCTGGTACTTGCTCTCATCTGGCTCGTACTTTCGCATTTCTCGCTTACTTGTTGGCCAGATCCTGGCCTTTTTCTGGTTTGAATCACGTAGTAATGTGGTACCACACTGAAACAGTCTATAGAAGCAGGCTCCGATTAGTATTTTAGAGGATAACGCTGGTTATGGCTGGGTTAGGTCTGGTATTTGCCCCCATCTGGCTCGTACTTTCGCATTTTTCGCTTACCTGCTGGCCAGATCCTGGCCTTTTTCTGGCTTAGACCACGTAGTAAAGTGGTACCACACTGAAACAGTCAATTAAACCTGGTTGCGATTAATATTATTGAGGATAACACCGGTTTTTGTCTCGGTTAGGTCTGGGAGTTGCCCTTATCTTGCTCGTACTTTCGCAATTTTCGCATACTTGTTGGCCAGATCCTGGGCTTTTTCTGGTTTGGATCACGTAGTAATGTGGTACCACACTGTCAATCAAAGCTGGTCTCGATAAGTATTTTAGAGGATAACGCAGGTTATGTCTGGGTTATTTCTGGTATTTCCAACCATCAGGCTCATACTTTCGCATTTTTCGCATACTTGTTGGCCAGATCCTGGCCTTTTTCTGGTTTGGATCACGTAGTAACGCGGTACCACATCGAAACGGTCAATTAAACCTGGTTGCAATTAATATTTTAGAGGATAACGCCGGTTATGTCTCGGTTAGGTCTGGGATTTGCCCTCATCTGGCTCGTACTTTCGCACTTTTCGCTGACTTGTTGGCCAGATCCTGGCCCTATTCTGGCTTGTACCACGTAGTAATGTGGTACCACACTGAAACAGTCAATTAAACCTTGTTGCGATTAATATTTTAGAGGATAAAGCCGGTTATGTCTGGGTCAGGTCTGGTATTTGCCCTCATCTGGCTAGTACTTTCGCATTTTTCGCACACTTGTTGGCCAGATCCTGGCCTTTTTCTGGTTTGGATCACGTAGAAATGTGGTACCACACTGAGACAGTCAATAGAAGCTGGTTCCGATTAGTATTTTAGAGGATAACGCTGGTTATGTCTGGGTTAGTTCTGGCATTTGCAATCATCTGGCTCATACTTTCGCGTTTTTCGCATACTTGTTGGCCAGTTCCTGGCCCTATTCTGGCTTGTACCACGTAGTAATGTGGTACCATACTGAAACAGTCAATTAAACCTTGTTGCGATTAATATTTTAGAGGATAAAGCCGGTTATGTCAGGGTCAGGTCTGGTATTTGCCCTCATCTGGCTAGTACTTTCGCATTTTTTGCATAGTTGTTGACCAGATCCTGGCCTTTTTCTGGTTTGGATCACGTAGTAATACGGTACCACACCGAAACAGTAAATTAAACCTGGTTGCAATTAATATTTTAGAGGATAGCGCAGGTTATGTCTCGGTTAGGTCTGGGATTTGCCCTCTTCTGTCTCGTACTTTCGCATTTCTCGCATACTAGTTGGCCAGATCCTGGGTTTTCTCTGATTTGGATCCCGTAGTAATGATGTTCCACACCGAAACAGTCAATTAAACTGGTTCCGATTAGTATTTTAGAGGATAACGCAGGTTATGTCTAGGTTATTTCTGGTATTTGCAATCATCTGGCTCATACTTTCGCATTTTTCTCATACTTTTTGGACAGAGCCTGGCCTTTTTCTGGTTTGGAACACGTAGTAATGCGGTACCACTCCGAAACAGCCAATTAAACCTGGTTGCGAATAATATTTTAGAGGATAACGCTGTTATGTTTGGGTTAGTTCTAGTATTTGCAATCATCTGGCTCATACTTTCGCATTTTTCTCATACTTGTTGGACAGAGCCTGGCCTTTTTCTGGTTTGGATCACGTAGTAATGCGGTACCACTCCGAAACAGTCAATTAAACCTGGTTGCGATTAATATTTTAGAGGATAACGCCGGTTATGTCTCGGTTAGGTCTGGGATTTGCAATTATCTGGCACATACTTTCGCATTTTTCTCATACTTGTTGGAAAGAGCCTGGCCTTTTTCTGGTTTGGATCACGTAGTAATGCGGTACCACTCCGAAACAGTCAATTAAACCTGGTTGCGATTAATATTTTAGAGGATAACGCCGGTTATGTCTCGGTTAGGTGTTGTATTTGCACTCATCTGGCTCGTATTTTCGCATATTTCGCATACTTGTTGGCAAGATCCTGGGCTTTTTCTGGTTTGGATCACGCAGTAATGCAGTACCACACCGAGACAGTCAATTAAACTTGGTGCGATTAATATTTTAAAGGATAACACCGGTTATGGCTGGGTTAGGTCTGGTATTTGCCCTTATCTGGATCGTATGTTCACGTTTTTCGCACACTTGTTGGCCAGATCCTGGGTTTTTTCTGGTTTGGATCACGTAGTAATGCGGTACCACACTGAAACAGTCAATAAAAGCTGGTTCCGAATAGTATTTAAGAGGATAACGCTGGTTATGTCTGGGTTAGTTCTGGTATATACAATCATCTGGCTCATGCTTTCGCGTTTTTCGCATACTTGTTGGCCAGTTCCAGGGTTTTTTTTGGTTTGGATCCCGTAGTAATGTGGTTCAACACCGAAACAGTCAATTAAACCTGGTTGCGAATAATATTTTAGAGGATAACGCCGGTTATGTTTGGGTTAGTTCTAGTATTTGCAATCATCTGGCTCATACTTTCGCATTTTTCTCATACTTGTTGGACAGAGCCTGGCCTTTTTCTGGTTTGGATCACGTAGTAATGCGGTACCACTCCGAAACAGTCAATTAAACCTGGTTGCGATTAATATTTTAGAGGATAACGCCGGTTATGTCTCGGTTAGGTCTGGGATTTGCAATTATCTGGCACATACTTTCGCATTTTTCTCATACTTGTTGGACAGAGCCTGGCCGTTTTCTGGTTTGGATCACGTAGTAATGCGGTACCACTCCGAAACAGTCAATTAAACCTGGTTGCGATTAATATTTTAGAGGATAACGCCGGTTATGTCTCGGTTAGGTCTGGGATTTGCTCTCATGTGGCTGGTACTTTCGCGTTTTTCGCATACTTGTTGGCCAGAGCCTGGCCTTTTTCTGGTTTGGATCACGTAGTAATGCAGTACCACAACGAAACAGTCAATTAAACCTGGTTGCGATTAATATTTTAGAGGATAACGCCGGTTATGTCTCGGTTAGGTGTTGTATTTGCACTCATCTGGCTCGTATTTTCGCATATTTCGCATACTTGTTGGCAAGATCCTGGGCTTTTTCTGGTTTGGATCTCGTATTAATGTGGATCCACACCGAAATAGTCAATTAAACTTGGTTGCGATATATATTTTAGAGTATCACGCCAGTTATGTCTGGGTTAGTTCTGCTATTTGCAATCATCTGGCCTGTACTTTCGCATTTTTCCATACTTGTTGGCGAGATCCTGCGTTTTTTCTGGTTTGGATCACGTAGTAATGTCGTACCACACCGAAACAGTCAATTAAACCTGGTTGCGAATAATATTTTAGAGGATAACGCTGTTATGTTTGGGTTAGTTCTGGTATTTGCAATCATCTGGCTCATACTTTCGCATTTTTCTCATACTTGTTGGACAGAGCCTGGCCTCTTTCTGGTTTGGATCACGTAGTAATGCGGTACCACTCCGAAACAGTCAATTAAACCTGGTTGCGATTAATATTTTAGAGGATAACGCCGGTTATGTCTAGGTTAGGTCTGGGATTTGCAATTATCTGGCACATACTTTCGCATTTTTCTCATTCTTGTTGGACAGAGCCTGGCCTTTTTCTCGTTTGGATCACGTAGTAATGCGGTACCACTCCGAAACAGTCAATTAAACCTGGTTGCGATTAATATTTTAGAGGATAACGCCGGTTATGTCTCGGTTAGGTGTTGTATTTGCACTCATCTGGCTCGTATTTTCGCATATTTCGCATACTTGTTGGCAAGATCCTGGGCTTTTTCTGGTTTGGATCACGCAGTAATGCAGTACCACACCGAGACAGTCAATTAAACTTGGTGCGATTAATATTTTAAAGGATAACACCGGTTATGGCTGGGTTAGGTCTGGTATTTGCCCTTATCTGGATCGTATGTTCACGTTTTTCGCACACTTGTTGGCCAGATCCTGGGTTTTTTCTGGTTTGGATCACGTAGTAATGCGGTACCACACTGAAACAGTCAATAAAAGCTGGTTCCGAATAGTATTTAAGAGGATAACGCTGGTTATGTCTGGGTTAGTTCTGGTATATACAATCATCTGGCTCATGCTTTCGCGTTTTTCGCATACTTGTTGGCCAGTTCCAGGGTTTTTTTTGGCTTGGATCCCGTAGTAATGAGGTTCAACACCGAAACAGTCAATTAAACCTGGTTGCGATTAATATTTCAGAGGATAACGCCGGTTTTGTCTGGGTTAGGTCTGCTATTTGCCCTCATCTGGCTCGGACTTTCGCGTTTTTCGCATACTTGTTGGCCAGATCTTGGCCTTTTTCTGGTTTGGATCACGTAGTAATGCGGTACCACACTGAAACAGTCAATAAAAGCTGGTTCCGAATAGTATTTTAGAGGATAACGCTGGTTATGGCTGGGTTAGTTCTGGTATTTGCAATCATCTCGCTCATACTTTCGCGTTTTTCGCACACTTGTTGGCCAGATCCTGGGTTTTTCCTGGTTTGGATCCCGTAGTAATGTGGTGCCACACCGAAACAGGCAATTTAACCTGGTTGCGGTTAATATTTTAGAGGATAACGCCGGTTATGTCTGGGTTAGGTCTGGTACTTGCCCGCATCTGGCTCGTACTTTCGCATTTTTCACATACTTGTTGGCCAGATCCAGGGATTTTCTGGTTTGGATCACGTAGTAATGCGGTACCACACCGAAACTGTCAATTAAACATTGTTGCGATTAATATTTTAGAGGATAACGCCGGTTATGTCTCGGTTAGGTCTGGTATTTGCCCTCATCTGGCTCGTACTTTCGCATTTTTCGCATACTAGTTGGCCAGATCCTGGGATATTTCTGGTTTGGGTCACGTAGTAATGCGGTACCACACCGATAGAGTCAATTAAACCTGTTTGCGATTAATATTTTAGAGGATAACGCCGGTTATGTCTCGGTTAGTTCTGGTATTCGCAATCATCTGACTCATACTATCGCGTTTTTCGCATACTTGTTGGCCAGATCCTGGGTTTTTCCTGGTTTGGATCCCGTAGTAATGTCGTGCCACACCGAAACTGTCAATTAAACCTTGTTGCGATTAATATTTTAGAGGATACCGCCGGTTATGTCTCGGTTAGGTCTGGGATTTGCCCTCATCAGGCTCGTACTTTCGCATTTTTCGCATACTTGTTGGCGAGATCCTGCGTTTTTTCTGGTTTGGATCACGTAGTAATGTCGTACCACACCGAAACAGTCAATTAAACCTGGTTGCGAATAATATTTTAGAGGATAACGCTGTTATGTTTGGGTTAGTTCTGGTATTTGCAATCATCTGGCTCATACTTTCGCATTTTTTTCATACTTGTTGGACAGAGCCTGGCCTTTTTCTGGTTTGGATCACGTAGTAATGCGGTACCACTCCGAAACAGTCAATTAAACCTGGTTGCGATTAATATTTTAGAGGATAACGCCGGTTATGTCTCGGTTAGGTCTGGTATTTGCAATCATCTGGCTCATACTTTCTCGTTTTTCGCATACTTGTTGGCCAGATCCTGGGTTTTTTCTGGTTTGGATCCCGTAGTAATGTGGTACCACTCTGAAACAGTCAATGAAAGCTGGTTCCGATTAGTATTTAAGAGGATAACGCTGGTTATGTCTGGGTTAGTTCTGGTAATTGCAATCATCAGGCTCATACTTTCGCGTTTTTCGCATACTTGTTGGCCAGATCCAGGGTTTTTTTTGGTTTGGATCCCGTAGTAATGTGGTTCCACACCGAAACAGACAATTATACCTGGTTGCGTTAAATAGTTTGGAGGATAACGCTGGTTATGTCTGGGTTAGGTCTGGTATTTGCCCTCATCTGGCTCGTACTTTCGCATTTTTCTCATACTTGTGGCAAGATCCTGGGCTTTTTCAGGTTTGGATCACGCAGTAATGCAGTACCACACCGAGACAGTCAATTAAACCTGGTTGCGATTAATATTTTAAAGGATAACGCCGGTTATGTCTGGGTAAGGTCTGGTATTTGCCCTCATCTGGCTCGTATGTTCACGTTTTTCGCGTACTTGTTGGCCAGATCCTGTGTTTTTTCTGGTTTGGATCCCGTAGTAATGTGGTTCCACACTGCAACAGTCAATGAAAGCTGGTTCCGATTAGAATTTAAGAGGATTACGCTGGATATGTCTGGGTTAGTTCTGGTATTTGCAATCATCAGGCTCATACTTTCGCGTTTTTCGCATACTTGTTGGCCAGATCCTGGGTTTTTCCTGGTTTGGATCCCGTAGTAATGTGGTTCCACAACGAAACAGTCAATTAAACCTGGTTGCGATTAATATTTTGGAGGATAACGCTGGTTACGTTTGGGTTAGTTCTGGTATTTGCAATTATCTGGCACATACTTTCGCATTTTTCTCATACTTGTTGGACAGAGCCTGGCCTTTTTCTGGTTTGGAACACGTAGTAGTGCGGTACCACACCGAAACTGTCAATTAAACCTTGTTGCGATTAATATTTTAGAGGATACCGCCGGTTATGTCTCGGTTAGGTCTGGGATTTGCCCTCATCAGGCTCGTACTTTCGCATTTTTCGCATACTTGTTGGCAAGATCCTGGGCTTTTTCAGGTTCGGATCACGCAGTACTGCAGTACCACACCGAGACAGTCAATTAAACCTGGTTGCGATTAATATTTTAAAGGATAACGCCGGTTATGTCTGGGTAAGGTCTGGTGTTTGCCCTCATCTGGCTCGTACTTTCGCATTTTTCGCATACTTGTTGGCCAGATCCTGGCCTCTTTCGGGTTTGGATCACGTAGTAATGCGGTAGCACGCCGACACAGTCAATTAAACCTGGTTGCGATTAATGTTTTAGAGGATAATGCCGGTTATGTCTCGGTTAGGTCTGGTATTTGCACTCATCTGGCACGTACTTTCGCATTTTTCGCATACTTGTTGTCAGATCCTGGTATATTTCTGGTTTGGATCACGTAGTAATGTGGTACCACAATAAAACATTCAATAAAAGCTGGGTCCAATTAATATTTTAGAGGATAACGCTGGTTATGCCTTGGTTAGATCTGGTATTTGCAAACATCTGTATCATACTGTCGCATTTTTCGCATACTTGTTGGCCAGATCATTGGTTTTTT
Source organism: Colletes latitarsis (assembly GCF_051014445.1). NCBI lineage: Eukaryota > Metazoa > Arthropoda > Insecta > Hymenoptera > Colletidae > Colletes > Colletes latitarsis. The sequence continues at coordinate 9,610,624 of NC_135137.1, forward strand.
CTGGTTTGGATTACGTAGTAATGTGGTACCACACCGAAACAGTCAATTAAACCTGGTTGCGAATAATATTTTAGAGGATAACGCTGTTATGTTTTGGTTAGTTCTAGTATTTGCAATCATCTGGCTCATACTTTCGCATTTTTCTCATACTTGTTGGACAGAGCCTGGCCTTTTTCTGGTTTGGATCACGTAGTAATGCGGTACCACTCCGAAACAGTCAATTAAACCTGGTTGCGATTAATATTTTAGAGGATAACGCCGGTTATGTCTCGGTTAGGTCTGGGATTTGCAATTATCTGGCACATACTTTCGCATTTTTCTCATACTTGTTGGACAGAGCCTGGCCGTTTTCTGGTTTGGATCACGTAGTAATGCGGTACCACTCCGAAACAGTCAATTAAACCTGGTTGCGGTTAATATTTTAGAGGATAACGCCGGTTATGTCTGGGTTAGGTCTGGTACTTGCCCGCATCTGGCTCGTACTTTCGCATTTTTCGCATACTTGTTGGCGAGATCCTGCGTTTTTTCTGGTTTGGATCACGTAGTAATGTCGTACCACACCGAAACAGTCAATTAAACCTGGTTGCGAATAATATTTTAGAGGATAACGCTGTTATGTTTGGGTTAGTTCTGGTATTTGCAATCATCTGGCTCATACTTTCGCATTTTTTTCATACTTGTTGGACAGAGCCTGGCCTTTTTCTGGTTTGGATCACGTAGTAATGCGGTACCACTCCGAAACAGTCAATTAAACCTGGTTGCGATTAATATTTTAGAGGATAACGCCGGTTATGTCTCGGTTAGGTCTGGTATTTGCAATCATCTGGCTCATACTTTCTCGTTTTTCGCATACTTGTTGGCCAGATCCTGGGTTTTTTCTGGTTTGGATCCCGTAGTAATGTGGTACCACTCTGAAACAGTCAATGAAAGCTGGTTCCGATTAGTATTTAAGAGGATAACGCTGGTTATGTCTGGGTTAGTTCTGGTAATTGCAATCATCAGGCTCATACTTTCGCGTTTTTCGCATACTTGTTGGCCAGATCCAGGGTTTTTTTTGGTTTGGATCCCGTAGTAATGTGGTTCCACACCGAAACAGACAATTATACCTGGTTGCGTTAAATAGTTTGGAGGATAACGCTGGTTATGTCTGGGTTAGGTCTGGTATTTGCCCTCATCTGGCTCGTACTTTCGCATTTTTCTCATACTTGTGGCAAGATCCTGGGCTTTTTCAGGTTTGGATCACGCAGTAATGCAGTACCACACCGAGACAGTCAATTAAACCTGGTTGCGATTAATATTTTAAAGGATAACGCCGGTTATGTCTGGGTAAGGTCTGGTATTTGCCCTCATCTGGCTCGTATGTTCACGTTTTTCGCGTACTTGTTGGCCAGATCCTGTGTTTTTTCTGGTTTGGATCCCGTAGTAATGTGGTTCCACACTGCAACAGTCAATGAAAGCTGGTTCCGATTAGAATTTAAGAGGATTACGCTGGATATGTCTGGGTTAGTTCTGGTATTTGCAATCATCAGGCTCATACTTTCGCGTTTTTCGCATACTTGTTGGCCAGATCCTGGGTTTTTCCTGGTTTGGATCCCGTAGTAATGTGGTTCCACAACGAAACAGTCAATTAAACCTGGTTGCGATTAATATTTTGGAGGATAACGCTGGTTACGTTTGGGTTAGTTCTGGTATTTGCAATTATCTGGCACATACTTTCGCATTTTTCTCATACTTGTTGGACAGAGCCTGGCCTTTTTCTGGTTTGGAACACGTAGTAGTGCGGTACCACACCGAAACTGTCAATTAAACCTTGTTGCGATTAATATTTTAGAGGATACCGCCGGTTATGTCTCGGTTAGGTCTGGGATTTGCCCTCATCAGGCTCGTACTTTCGCATTTTTCGCATACTTGTTGGCAAGATCCTGGGCTTTTTCAGGTTCGGATCACGCAGTACTGCAGTACCACACCGAGACAGTCAATTAAACCTGGTTGCGATTAATATTTTAAAGGATAACGCCGGTTATGTCTGGGTAAGGTCTGGTGTTTGCCCTCATCTGGCTCGTACTTTCGCATTTTTCGCATACTTGTTGGCCAGATCCTGGCCTCTTTCGGGTTTGGATCACGTAGTAATGCGGTAGCACGCCGACACAGTCAATTAAACCTGGTTGCGATTAATGTTTTAGAGGATAATGCCGGTTATGTCTCGGTTAGGTCTGGTATTTGCACTCATCTGGCACGTACTTTCGCATTTTTCGCATACTTGTTGTCAGATCCTGGTATATTTCTGGTTTGGATCACGTAGTGATGTGGTACCACAATAAAACATTCAATAAAAGCTGGGTCCGATTAATATTTTAGAGGATAACGCTGGTTATGCCTTGGTTAGATCTGGTATTTGCAAACATCTGTATCATACTGTCGCATTTTTCGCATACTTGTTGGCCAGATCATTGGTTTTTTCTGGTTTGGATTACGTAGTAATGTGGTACCACACCGAAACAGTCAATTAAACCTGGTTGCGAATAATATTTTAGAGGATAACGCTGTTATGTTTTGGTTAGTTCTAGTATTTGCAATCATCTGGCTCATACTTTCGCATTTTTCTCATACTTGTTGGACAGAGCCTGGCCTTTTTCTGGTTTGGATCACGTAGTAATGCGGTACCACTCCGAAACAGTCAATTAAACCTGGTTGCGATTAATATTTTAGAGGATAACGCCGGTTATGTCTCGGTTAGGTCTGGGATTTGCAATTATCTGGCACATACTTTCGCATTTTTCTCATACTTGTTGGACAGAGCCTGGCCGTTTTCTGGTTTGGATCACGTAGTAATGCGGTACCACTCCGAAACAGTCAATTAAACCTGGTTGCGATTAATATTTTAGAGGATAACGCCGGTTATGTCTCGGTTAGGTCTGGGATTTGCTCTCATGTGGCTGGTACTTTCGCGTTTTTCGCATACTTGTTGGCCAGAGCCTGGCCTTTTTCTGGTTTGGATCACGTAGTAATGCAGTACCACAACGAAACAGTCAATTAAACCTGGTTGCGATTAATATTTTAGAGGATAACGCCGGTTATGTCTCGGTTAGGTGTTGTATTTGCACTCATCTGGCTCGTATTTTCGCATATTTCGCATACTTGTTGGCAAGATCCTGGGCTTTTTCTGGTTTGGATCTCGTATTAATGTGGATCCACACCGAAATAGTCAATTAAACTTGGTTGCGATATATATTTTAGAGTATCACGCCAGTTATGTCTGGGTTAGTTCTGCTATTTGCAATCATCTGGCCTGTACTTTCGCATTTTTCCATACTTGTTGGCGAGATCCTGCGTTTTTTCTGGTTTGGATCACGTAGTAATGTCGTACCACACCGAAACAGTCAATTAAACCTGGTTGCGAATAATATTTTAGAGGATAACGCTGTTATGTTTGGGTTAGTTCTGGTATTTGCAATCATCTGGCTCATACTTTCGCATTTTTCTCATACTTGTTGGACAGAGCCTGGCCTCTTTCTGGTTTGGATCACGTAGTAATGCGGTACCACTCCGAAACAGTCAATTAAACCTGGTTGCGATTAATATTTTAGAGGATAACGCCGGTTATGTCTAGGTTAGGTCTGGGATTTGCAATTATCTGGCACATACTTTCGCATTTTTCTCATTCTTGTTGGACAGAGCCTGGCCTCTTTCTCGTTTGGATCACGTAGTAATGCGGTACCACTCCGAAACAGTCAATTAAACCTGGTTGCGATTAATATTTTAGAGGATAACGCCGGTTATGTCTCGGTTAGGTGTTGTATTTGCACTCATCTGGCTCGTATTTTCGCATATTTCGCATACTTGTTGGCAAGATCCTGGGCTTTTTCTGGTTTGGATCACGCAGTAATGCAGTACCACACCGAGACAGTCAATTAAACTTGGTGCGATTAATATTTTAAAGGATAACACCGGTTATGGCTGGGTTAGGTCTGGTATTTGCCCTTATCTGGATCGTATGTTCACGTTTTTCGCACACTTGTTGGCCAGATCCTGGGTTTTTTCTGGTTTGGATCACGTAGTAATGCGGTACCACACTGAAACAGTCAATAAAAGCTGGTTCCGAATAGTATTTAAGAGGATAACGCTGGTTATGTCTGGGTTAGTTCTGGTATATACAATCATCTGGCTCATGCTTTCGCGTTTTTCGCATACTTGTTGGCCAGTTCCAGGGTTTTTTTTGGTTTGGATCCCGTAGTAATGAGGTTCAACACCGAAACAGTCAATTAAACCTGGTTGCGATTAATATTTCAGAGGATAACGCCGGTTTTGTCTGGGTTAGGTCTGCTATTTGCCCTCATCTGGCTCGGACTTTCGCGTTTTTCGCATACTTGTTGGCCAGATCTTGGCCTTTTTCTGGTTTGGATCACGTAGTAATGCGGTACCACACTGAAACAGTCAATAAAAGCTGGTTCCGAATAGTATTTTAGAGGATAACGCTGGTTATGGCTGGGTTAGTTCTGGTATTTGCAATCATCTCGCTCATACTTTCGCGTTTTTCGCACACTTGTTGGCCAGATCCTGGGTTTTTCCTGGTTTGGATCCCGTAGTAATGTGGTGCCACACCGAAACAGGCAATTTAACCTGGTTGCGGTTAATATTTTAGAGGATAACGCCGGTTATGTCTGGGTTAGGTCTGGTACTTGCCCGCATCTGGCTCGTACTTTCGCATTTTTCACATACTTGTTGGCCAGATCCAGGGATTTTCTGGTTTGGATCACGTAGTAATGCGGTACCACACCGAAACTGTCAATTAAACATTGTTGCGATTAATATTTTAGAGGATAACGCCGGTTATGTCTCGGTTAGGTCTGGTATTTGCCCTCATCTGGCTCGTACTTTCGCATTTTTCGCATACTAGTTGGCCAGATCCTGGGATATTTCTGGTTTGGGTCACGTAGTAATGCGGTACCACACCGATAGAGTCAATTAAACCTGTTTGCGATTAATATTTTAGAGGATAACGCCGGTTATGTCTCGGTTAGTTCTGGTATTCGCAATCATCTGACTCATACTATCGCGTTTTTCGCATACTTGTTGGCCAGATCCTGGGTTTTTCCTGGTTTGGATCCCGTAGTAATGTCGTGCCACACCGAAACTGTCAATTAAACCTTGTTGCGATTAATATTTTAGAGGATACCGCCGGTTATGTCTCGGTTAGGTCTGGGATTTGCCCTCATCAGGCTCGTACTTTCGCATTTTTCGCATACTTGTTGGCGAGATCCTGCGTTTTTTCTGGTTTGGATCACGTAGTAATGTCGTACCACACCGAAACAGTCAATTAAACCTGGTTGCGAATAATATTTTAGAGGATAACGCTGTTATGTTTGGGTTAGTTCTGGTATTTGCAATCATCTGGCTCATACTTTCGCATTTTTTTCATACTTGTTGGACAGAGCCTGGCCTTTTTCTGGTTTGGATCACGTAGTAATGCGGTACCACTCCGAAACAGTCAATTAAACCTGGTTGCGATTAATATTTTAGAGGATAACGCCGGTTATGTCTCGGTTAGGTCTGGTATTTGCAATCATCTGGCTCATACTTTCTCGTTTTTCGCATACTTGTTGGCCAGATCCTGGGTTTTTTCTGGTTTGGATCCCGTAGTAATGTGGTACCACTCTGAAACAGTCAATGAAAGCTGGTTCCGATTAGTATTTAAGAGGATAACGCTGGTTATGTCTGGGTTAGTTCTGGTAATTGCAATCATCAGGCTCATACTTTCGCGTTTTTCGCATACTTGTTGGCCAGATCCAGGGTTTTTTTTGGTTTGGATCCCGTAGTAATGTGGTTCCACACCGAAACAGACAATTATACCTGGTTGCGTTAAATAGTTTGGAGGATAACGCTGGTTATGTCTGGGTTAGGTCTGGTATTTGCCCTCATCTGGCTCGTACTTTCGCATTTTTCTCATACTTGTGGCAAGATCCTGGGCTTTTTCAGGTTTGGATCACGCAGTAATGCAGTACCACACCGAGACAGTCAATTAAACCTGGTTGCGATTAATATTTTAAAGGATAACGCCGGTTATGTCTGGGTAAGGTCTGGTATTTGCCCTCATCTGGCTCGTATGTTCACGTTTTTCGCGTACTTGTTGGCCAGATCCTGTGTTTTTTCTGGTTTGGATCCCGTAGTAATGTGGTTCCACACTGCAACAGTCAATGAAAGCTGGTTCCGATTAGAATTTAAGAGGATTACGCTGGATATGTCTGGGTTAGTTCTGGTATTTGCAATCATCAGGCTCATACTTTCGCGTTTTTCGCATACTTGTTGGCCAGATCCTGGGTTTTTCCTGGTTTGGATCCCGTAGTAATGTGGTTCCACAACGAAACAGTCAATTAAACCTGGTTGCGATTAATATTTTGGAGGATAACGCTGGTTACGTTTGGGTTAGTTCTGGTATTTGCAATTATCTGGCACATACTTTCGCATTTTTCTCATACTTGTTGGACAGAGCCTGGCCTTTTTCTGGTTTGGAACACGTAGTAGTGCGGTACCACACCGAAACTGTCAATTAAACCTTGTTGCGATTAATATTTTAGAGGATACCGCCGGTTATGTCTCGGTTAGGTCTGGGATTTGCCCTCATCAGGCTCGTACTTTCGCATTTTTCGCATACTTGTTGGCAAGATCCTGGGCTTTTTCAGGTTCGGATCACGCAGTACTGCAGTACCACACCGAGACAGTCAATTAAACCTGGTTGCGATTAATATTTTAAAGGATAACGCCGGTTATGTCTGGGTAAGGTCTGGTGTTTGCCCTCATCTGGCTCGTACTTTCGCATTTTTCGCATACTTGTTGGCCAGATCCTGGCCTCTTTCGGGTTTGGATCACGTAGTAATGCGGTAGCACGCCGACACAGTCAATTAAACCTGGTTGCGATTAATGTTTTAGAGGATAATGCCGGTTATGTCTCGGTTAGGTCTGGTATTTGCACTCATCTGGCACGTACTTTCGCATTTTTCGCATACTTGTTGTCAGATCCTGGTATATTTCTGGTTTGGATCACGTAGTAATGTGGTACCACAATAAAACATTCAATAAAATCTGGGTCCGATTAATATTTTAGAGGATAACGCTGGTTATGCCTTGGTTAGATCTGGTATTTGCAAACATCTGTATCATACTGTCGCATTTTTCGCATACTTGTTGGCCAGATCATTGGTTTTTTCTGGTTTGGATTACGTAGTAATGTGGTACCACACCGAAACAGTCAATTAAACCTGGTTGCGAATAATATTTTAGAGGATAACGCTGTTATGTTTTGGTTAGTTCTAGTATTTGCAATCATCTGGCTCATACTTTCGCATTTTTCTCATACTTGTTGGACAGAGCCTGGCCTTTTTCTGGTTTGGATCACGTAGTAATGCGGTACCACTCCGAAACAGTCAATTAAACCTGGTTGCGATTAATATTTTAGAGGATAACGCCGGTTATGTCTCGGTTAGGTCTGGGATTTGCTCTCATGTGGCTGGTACTTTCGCGCTTTTCGCATACTTGTTGGCCAGAGCCTGGCCTTTTTCTGGTTTGGATCACGTAGTAATGCGGTACCACTCCGAAACAGTCAATTAAACCTCGTTGCGATTAATATTTTAGAGGATAACGCCGGTTATGTCTCGGTTAGGTGTTGTATTTGCACTCATCTGGCTCGTATTTTCGCATATTTCGCATACTTGTTGGCAAGATCCTGGGATATTTCTGGTTTGGGTCACGTAGTAATGCGGTACCACTCTGAAACAGTCAATGAAAGCTGGTTCCGATTAGTATTTAAGAGGATAACGCTGGTTATGTCTGGGTTAGTTCTGGTAATTGCAATCATCAGGCTCATACTTTCGCGTTTTTCGCATACTTGTTGGCCAGATCCAGGGTTTTTTTTGGTTTGGATCCCGTAGTAATGTGGTTCCACACCGAAACAGACAATTATACCTGGTTGCGTTAAATAGTTTGGAGGATAACGCTGGTTATGTCTGGGTTAGTTCTGGTATTTGCAATCATCTGGCTCATACTTTCGCATTTTTCTCATACTTGTTGGACAGAGCCTGGCCTTTTTCTGGTTTGGATCACGTAGTAATGCGGTACCACTCCGAAACAGTCAATTAAACCTGGTTGCGATTAATATTTTAGAGGATAACGCCGGTTATGTCTCGGTTAGGTCTGGGATTTGCAATTATCTGGCACATACTTTCGCATTTTTCTCATACTTGTTGGCCAGATCCTGGGATATTTCTGGTTTGGGTCACGTAGTAATGCGGTACCACACCGATAGAGTCAATTAAACCTGTTTGCGATTAATATTTTAGAGGATAACGCCGGTTATGTCTCGGTTAGGTCTGGTATTTGCAATCATCTGGCTCATACTTTCTCGTTTTTCGCATACTTGTTGGCCAGATCCTGGGTTTTTTCTGGTTTGGATCCCGTAGTAATGTGGTACCACTCTGAAACAGTCAATGAAAGCTGGTTCCGATTAGTATTTAAGAGGATAACGCTGGTTATGTCTGGGTTAGTTCTGGTAATTGCAATCATCAGGCTCATACTTTCGCGTTTTTCGCATACTTGTTGGCCAGATCCAGGGTTTTTTTTGGTTTGGATCCCGTAGTAATGTGGTTCCACACCGAAACAGACAATTATACCTGGTTGCGTTAAATAGTTTGGAGGATAACGCCGGTTATGTCTCGGTTAGGTCTGGGATTTGCCCTCATCAGGCTCGTACTTTCGCATTTTTCGCATACTTCTTGGCAAGATCCTGGGCTTTTTCAGGTTTGGATCACGCAGTACTGCAGTACCACACCGAGACAGTCAATTAAACCTGGTTGCGATTAATATTTTAAAGGATAACGCCGGTTATGACTGGGTAAGGTCTGGTGTTTGCCCTCATCTGGCTCGTATGTTCACGTTTTTCGCATACTTGTTGGACAGATCCTGTGTTTTTTCTGGTTTGGATCACGTAGTAATGCGGTACCACACTGAGACAGTCAATAAAATCTGGTTCCGAATAGTACTTTAGACGATAACCCTGGTTATGTATGGGTTAGTTCTGGTATTTGCAATCATCTGGCTCATACTTTCGGGTGTTTCGCATACTTGTTGGCCAGATCCTGGGTTTTTCCTGGTTTGGATCCCGTAGTAATGTGGTTCCACAACGAAACAGTCAATTAAACCTGGTTGCGATTAATATTTTAGAGGATAACGCCGGTTATGTCTCGGTTAGGTCTGGGATTTGCCCTCATGTGTCTCGTACTTTCGCGTTTTTTGCATTCTTGTTGGCCAGATCCTGGGATTTTCCTGGTTTGGATCACGTAGTATTGTGGTACCGCACTGAGACAGTCAATAAAAGCTTATTCCGATTAGTATTTTAGAGGATAACGCTGGATATGTCTGGGCTAGTTCTGGTATTCGCAATCATCTGACTCATACTATCGCGTTTTTCGCATACTTGTTGGCCAGATCCTGGGTTTTTTCTGGTATGGATCCTGTAGTAATGTGGCTCCACACCGAAACAGTCAATTAAACCTGGTTGCGATTAATATCTTCGAGGATAACGCCGGTTACGTCTGGGTTAGGTCTGGTATTTGCCCACATCTGGCTCGTACTTTCGCATTTTTCGCATACTTGTTGGCCAGATCCTGGCCTCTTTCGAGTTTGGATCACGTAGTAATGCGGTAGCACGCCGACACAGTCAATTAAACCTGGTTGCGATTAATGTTTTAGAGGATAATGCCGGTTATGTCTCGGTTAGGTCTGGTATTTGCCCTCATCTGGCACGTACTTTCGCATTTTTCGCATACTTGTTGTCAGATCCTGGTATATTTCTGGTTTGGATCACGTAGTAATGTGGTACCAGAATAAAACATTCAATAAAAGCTGGGTCCGATTAATATTTTAGAGGATAACGCTGGTTATGCCTTGGTTAGATCTGGTATTTGCAAACATCTGTATCATACTGTCGCATTTTTCGCATACTTGTTGGCCAGATCTTGGCCTTTTTCTGGTTTGGATCACGTAGTAATGCGGTACCACTCCGAAACAGTCAATTAAACCTGGTTGCGATTAATATTTTAGAGGATAACGCCCGTTATGTCTCGGTTAGGTCTGGGATTTGCCCCTCATCTGGCTCGTACCTTCGCATTTTTCGCATACTTGTTGGCCAGATCCTGTGTTTCTTCTGGTTTGAATCCCGTAGTAATGTGGTTCCACACCGAAACGGTGAATTAAACCTGGTTGCGATTAATATTTTAGAGGATAACGCCGGTTATGTCTCGGTTAGGTCTGGGATTTGCTCACATCTGGCTCGTACTTTCGCATTTTTCGCATACTTGTTGGCAAGATGCTGGGCCTATTCTGGTTTGGATCACATAGTAATGTGGTACCACACCGAGACAGTCAATTAAACCTGGTTGCGCTTAATATTTTAGAGGATAACGCTGGTTATGTCTCGGTTAGGTCTGGGATTTGCTCACATCAGGCTCGTACTTTCGCGTTTTTCGCATACTTGTTGGCCAGATCCTGGGTTTTTTCTGATTTGAATCCCGCAGTAATGTGGTTACACACCGAAACAGTCAATTAAAGCTGGTTGCGATTAATATCTTAGAGAATAACCCCGGTTTTGTCTGGGTTAGGTCTGGTATTTGCCCTAATCTGGCTCGTACTTTCGCATTTTTCTCGTACTTGTTGGTCAGAGCCAGGCCTTTTTCTGGTTTGGAACACGTAGTAGTGCGGTACCACACCGAAACTGTCAATTAAACCTGGTTGCGATTAATATTTTAGAGGATAACGCCGGTTATGTCTCGGTTAGGTCTGGGATTTGCCCTCATCGGGCTCGTACTTTCGCATTTTTCGCGTACTTGTTGGCCAGACCCAGGGGTTTTATTGGTTTGTATTACGTAGTGATGCGGTACCACAGCGAAACAGTCAATTGAACCTGGTTGCGGTTAATATTTTAGAGGATAACGCCGGTTATGTCTGGGTTAGGTGTTGTATTTGCCCTCATCTGGCTCGTAGTTTCGCATTTTTCGCATATTTGTTGGCCAGATACTGGGATATTTCAGGTTTAGATCACGTAGTAATGTGGCACCACACTGAAACATTCAATATAAGCTGGTTCCGATTAATATTTCAGAGGATAACGCCGGTTATGTCTGGGTTAGATCTGGTATTTGCCCTCATCTGGCTCGTACCTTCGCATTTTTCGCATACTTGTTTGCCAGATCCTGGCCTTTTCCTGGCTTGGACCACGTAGTAATGTGGTACCACACTGAAACTGTCAATTGAACCTAGTCTGGGTCAACATTTCAAAGGTTAACTCATGTTAGGTCTAGGTTAGTTCTGGGATTTGCTCTCATCATGGTCATACTTTCGCATATTTCTCATTCTTGTTGGCCAGATCCTGGGCTTTCACTGGTTTGGATCACGTAGTTATGTGGTACCACACTGAAACAGTCCATTAATCCTGGTCTCGATCAGTATTTTAGAGGATAACACATGTTAGGTCTAGGTTAGGTCTGGGATTTGGTCTCATCAGGCTCACACTTTCGCATGTTTCTCATACTTGATGGCCAGATTCTGGGCTTTTTTTAGTTTGGATCACGCAGTAATGTGGTACCCCACTGAAACAGTCGACTAATCCTGGTCTCGGTCAATATTTTAGAGGATAGCGCATGTTAGGTCTAGGTTTGGTCTGGGATTTGCACTCATCAGGCTCATACATTCGCATATTTCTCATACTTGAAGGCCAGATCCTGGGCTTCTTTTGGTTTGGATCACGTAGTAATGTGGTACCTCACTGAAACAGTCGACTGAACCTGGTCATGATCAATATTTTAGAGGATAACGCATGTTAGGTCTAGGTTAGGTCTGGGATTTGCACTCATCAGGCTCATACTTTCGCATATTTCTCATACTTGTTGGCCAGATTCTGGGCTTTTTTTGGCTTGGATCACGTAGTAATGTGGTACCACACTGAAACAGTCGACTAATCCTGGTCTCGGTCAATATTTTAGAGGATAACGCATGTTAGGTCTAGGTTAGGTCTGGGATTTGCACTCATCAGGCTCATACTTTCGCACATTTCTCATACTTGTTGGCCAGATTCTGGGCTTTTTTTGGCATGGATCACGTAGTAATGTGGTACCACACTGAAACTGTCCACTAAACCTGGTTTCGATCAATATTTTAGAGGATAACGCATGTTAAGTCTATGTTAGTTCTGGGATTTGCTCTCATCAGGCTCATACATTCGCATATTTCTCATAATTGATTGCCAGATCCTGGGCTTTTTCTGGTTTGGATCACGTAGTAATGTGCTGCCACACAGAAACAGTCGACTAAACCTGGTCTCGGTCTATATTTTAGAGGATAACGCATGTTAGGTCTAGGTTAGGTCTGGGATTTGCACTCATCAGGCTCATACTTTCGCATATTTCACATACTTGATGGCCAGATTCAGGGCTTTCTCTGGTTTGGATCACGTGGTAATGTGGTACCACACTGAAACAGTCAATTAAACCTAGTCTCGGTCAACATTTCAAAGGATAACTCATGCTAGGTCTAGGTTAGTTCTGGGATTTGCTCTCATCATGGTCATACTTTCGCATATTTCTCATTCTTGTTGGCCAGATCCTGGGCTTTCACTGGTTTGGATCACGTAGTTATGTGGTACCACACTGAAACAGTCCATTAATCCTGGTCTCGATCAGTATTTTAGAGGATAACACATGTTAGGTCTAGGTTAGGTCTGGGATTTGCACTCATCAGGCTCATACTTTCGCATATTTCACATACTTGATGGCCAGATTCAGGGCTTTTTCTGGTTTGGATCACGTGGTAATGTGGTACCACACTGAAACAGTCAATTAAACCTAGTCTGGGTCAACATTTCAAAGGATAACTCATGTTAGGTCTAGGTTAGGTCTGGGATTTGCTCTCATCAGGCTCATACTTTTGCGTGTTTCTCATACTTGATGGCCAGATTCTGGGCTTTTTTTAGTTTGGATCACGTAGTAATGTGGTACCACACTGAAACAGTCGACTAAACCTGGTCTCGGTCAATATTTTAGAGGATAACGCATGTTAGGTCTAGGTTAGGTCTGGGATTTGCACTCATCAGGCTCATACTTTCGCATATTTCTCATACTTGATGGCCAGATTCTGGGCCTTTTTTGGTTTCGATCACGTAGTAATGCGGTACCACCGTGAAAGAGACCATTAAACCTGGTTTCGACCAATATTTTAGAGGCTAACGCATGTTAGGTCTATGCTAGGTCCGGGATTTGCCCTCATCAGGCTCACACTTTCGCATTCTTCACATACCTGTTGAACAGATCCAGGGTTTTTTCTGGTTTGGATCACGTGGTAATGTGGTACCACACTGAAACAGTCCATTAAACCTAGTCTGGGTCAACATTTCAAAGGATAACTCACGTTAGGTCTAGGTTAGGTCTGGGATTTGCTCTCATCAGGCTCATACATTCGCATATTTCTCATAGTTGATGGCCAGATCCTGGGCTTTTTCTGGTTTGGATCACGTAGTAATGTGGTACCACACTGAAACAGTCGACTAATCCTGGTCTCGGCCAATATTTTTGAGGATAACGCATGTTAGGTCTAGGTTAGGTCTGGGATTTGCACTCATCGGGCTCTTACTTTCGCATATTTCTCATACTTGTTGGCCAGATTCTGGGCTTTTTTTGGCTTGGATCACGTTGGAATGTGGGACCACACTGAAACAGTCGACTAATCCTGGTCTCGATCAATATTTTAGAGGATAACGCAAGTTAGGTCTAGGTTAGGGCTGGGATTTGCACTCATCGGGCTCATACTTTCGCATTCTTCACATCCTTGTTGGCCAGATCCTGGGTTTTTTCTGGTTTCGATCACATAGTAATGTGGTACCATACTGAAACAGTCGACTAAACCTGGTCACGATCAATATTTTAGAGGATAACGCAAGTTAGGTCTAGGTTAGGGCTGGGATTTGATCTCATCAGGCTCATACTTTCGCATATTTCTGATATTTGATGGCCAGATTCTGGACTTTTTCTGGTTTCGATCACGTAGTAATGCGGCACCACACTGAAACAGTCCATTAAACCTGGTTTCGATCAATGTTTTAGAGGATAACGCATGTTTGGTCTAGGTTAGGCCTTGGATTTGCCCTCATCAGACTCATACTTTCGCATTCTCCACATACTTGTTGAACAGATCCCGGGTTTTTTCTGGTTTGGGTCACGTGGTAATGTGTTACCCCACTGAAACAGTCGACTAATCCTGGTCTCGGTCAATATTTTAGAGGATAGCGCATGTTAGGTCTAGGTTAGGTCTGGGATTTGCACTCATCAGGCTCATACATTCGCATATTTCTCATACTTGAAGGCCAGATCCTGGGCTTCTTTTGGTTTGGATCACGTAGTAATGTGGTACCTCACTGAAACAGTCGACTGAACCTGGTCATGATCAATATTTTAGAGGATAACGCATGTTAGGTCTAGGTTAGGTCTGGGATTTGCACTCATCAGGCTCATACTTTCGCATATTTCTCATACTTGTTGGCAAGATTCTGGGCTTTTTTTGGCTTGGATCACGTAGTAATGTGGTACCACACTGAAACAGTCGACTAATCCTGGTCTCGGTCAATATTTTAGAGGATAACGCATGTTAGGTCTAGGTTAGGTCTGGGATTTGCACTCATCAGGCTCATACTTTCGCACATTTCTCATACTTGTTGGCCAGATTCTGGGCTTTTTTTGGCATGGATCACGTAGTAATGTGGTACCACACTGAAACTGTCCACTAAACCTGGTTTCGATCAATATTTTAGAGGATAACGCATGTTAAGTCTATGTTAGTTCTGGGATTTGCTCTCATCAGGCTCATACATTCGCATATTTCTCATAATTGATTGCCAGATCCTGGGCTTTTTCTGGTTTGGATCACGTAGTAATGTGCTGCCACACAGAAACAGTCGACTAAACCTGGTCTCGGTCAATATTTTAGAGGATAACGCATGTTAGGTCTAGGTTAGGTCTGGGATTTGCACTCATCAGGCTCATACTTTTGCATATTTCACATACTTGATGGCCAGATTCAGGGCTTTCTCTGGTTTGGATCACGTGGTAATGTGGTACCACACTGAAACAGTCAATTAAACCTAGTCTCGGTCAACATTTCAAAGGATAACTCATGCTAGGTCTAGGTTAGTTCTGGGATTTGCTCTCATCATGGTCATACTTTCGCATATTTCTCAATCTTGTTGGCCAGATCCTGGGCTTTCACTGGTTTGGGTCACGTAGTTATGTGGTACCACACTGAAACAGTCCATTAAACCTGGTCTCGATCAGTATTTTAGAGGATAACACATGTTAGGTCTAGGTTAGGTCTGGGATTTGCACTCATCAGGCTCATACTTTCGCATATTTCACATACTTGATGGCCAGATTCAGGGCTTTATCTGGTTTGGATCACGTGGTAATGTGGTACCACACTGAAACAGTCAATTAAACCTAGTCTGGGTCAACATTTCAAAGGATAACTCATGTTAGGTCTAGGTTAGGTCTGGGATTTGCTCTCATCAGGCTCATACTTTTGCGTGTTTCTCATACTTGATGGCCAGATTCTGGGCTTTTTTTAGTTTGGATCACGTAGTAATGTGGTACCACACTGAAACTGTCGACTAAACCTGGTCTCGGTCAATATTTTAGAGGATAGCGCATGTTAGGTCTAGGTTAGGTCTGGGATTTGCACTCATCAGGCTCATACATTCGCATATTTCTCATACTTGAAGGCCAGATCCTGGGCTTCTTTTGGTTTGGATCACGTAGTAATATGGTACCTCACTGAAACAGTCGACTGAACCTGGTCATGATCAATATTTTAGAGGATAACGCATGTTAGGTCTAGGTTAGGTCTGGGATTTGCACTCATCAGGCTCATACTTTCGCATATTTCTCATACTTGTTGGCAAGATTCTGGGCTTTTTTTGGCTTGGATCACGTAGTAATGTGGTACCACACTGAAACAGTCGACTAATCCTGGTCTCGGTCAATATTTTAGAGGATAACGCATGTTAGGTCTAGGTTAGGTCTGGGATTTGCACTCATCAGGCTCATACTTTCGCACATTTCTCATACTTGTTGGCCAGATTCTGGGCTTTTTTTGGCATGGATCACGTAGTAATGTGGTACCACACTGAAACTGTCCACTAAACCTGGTTTCGATCAATATTTTAGAGGATAACGCATGTTAAGTCTATGTTAGTTCTGGGATTTGCTCTCATCAGGCTCATACATTCGCATATTTCTCATAATTGATTGCCAGATCCTGGGCTTTTTCTGGTTTGGATCACGTAGTAATGTGCTGCCACACAGAAACAGTCGACTAAACCTGGTCTCGGTCAATATTTTAGAGGATAACGCATGTTAGGTCTAGGTTAGGTCTGGGATTTGCACTCATCAGGCTCATACTTTCGCATATTTCACATACTTGATGGCCAGATTCAGGGCTTTCTCTGGTTTGGATCACGTGGTAATGTGGTACCACACTGAAACAGTCAATTAAACCTAGTCTCGGTCAACATTTCAAAGGATAACTCATGCTAGGTCTAGGTTAGTTCTGGGATTTGCTCTCATCATGGTCATACTTTCGCATATTTCTCATTCTTGTTGGCCAGATCCTGGGCTTTCACTGGTTTGGATCACGTAGTTATGTGGTACCACACTGAAACAGTCCATTAAACCTGGTCTCGATCAGTATTTTAAAGGATAACACATGTTAGGTCTAGGTTAGGTCTGGGATTTGCACTCATCAGGCTCATACTTTCGCATATTTCACATACTTGATGGCCAGATTCAGGGCTTTTTCTGGTTTGGATCACGTGGTAATGTGGTACCACACTGAAACAGTCAATTAAACCTAGTCTGGGCCAACATTTCAAAGGATAACTCATGTTAGGTCTAGGTTAGGTCTGGGATTTGCTCTCATCAGGCTCATACTTTTGCGTGTTTCTCATACTTGATGGCCAGATTCTGGGGTTTTTTTAGTTTGGATCACGTAGTAATGTGGTACCACACTGAAACAGTCGACTAAACCTGGTCTCGGTCAATATTTTAGAGGATAACGCATGTTAGGTCTAGGTTAGGTCTGGGATTTGCACTCATCAGGCTCATACTTTCGCATATTTCTCATACTTTATGGCCAGATTCTGGGCCTTTTTTGGTTTCGATCACGTAGTAATGCGGTACCACCGTGAAAGAGACCATTAAACCTGGTTTCGACCAATATTTTAGAGGCTAACGCATGTTAGGTCTATGCTAGGTCCGGGATTTGCCCTCATCAGGCTCATACTTTCGCATATTTCTCATACTTCTTGTCCAGATTCTGGGCTTTTTTTGCTTGGATCACGTAGTAATGTGGTACCACACTGAGACTGTCCATTAAACCTGGTTTCGATCAATATTTTAGAGGATAACGCATGTTAGGTCTAGGTTAGGCCTTGGATTTGCCCTCATCAGACTCATACTTTCGCACATTTCTCATACTTGTTGGCCAGATCCTGGGCTTTTTTTGGCATGCATCACGTAGTAATGTGGTACCACACTGAAACTGTCCACTAAACCTGGTTTCGATCAATATTTTAGAGGATAACGCATGTTAGGTCTAGGTTAGGTCTGGGATTTGCACTCATCAGGCTCATACTTTCGCATATTTCTCATACTTGATGGCCGGATTCTTGGCCTTTTGTGGTTTAGATCACGTAGTAATGCGGTACCACACTGAAACAGTCCATTAAACCTGGTTTCGATCAATATTTTTGAGGATAACGCATGTTATGGTCTCGGTTTGGTCTAGGATTTGCGCCTCATCAGGCTCATGATTTCGCATATTTCTCATACTTGTTGGCCAGATTCTGGGCTTTCACTGCTTTGTATAACGTAGCAATGTGGTACCACACTGAACCAGTCCAGTAAACCTGGTTTTAATCAATAATTTAGAAGATAACCCATGTTATGTCTAGGCCAGGCCTCGGATTTGCCCACATCAGACTCATACTTCCGCATTCTTCAAATACTTGTGGAACAGATCCTGGGTTTTATCTGGTTTCGATCACATAGTAATGTGGTACCACACTGAAACAGTCGATTAAACCTGGTCACGATCAATATTTTAGAGGATAACGCAAGTTAGGTCTAGGTTAGGGCTGGGATTTGCTCTCATCAGGCTCATACTTTCGCATATTTCTGATACTTGATGGCCAGATTCTGGTCTTTTTCTGGTTTCGATCACGTAGTAATGCGGCACCACACTGAAACAGTCCATTAATCCTGGTTTCGATCAATGTTTTAGAGGATAACGCATGTTCGGTCTAGGTTAGGCCTTGGATTTGCCCTCATCAGACTCATACTTTCGCATTCTCCACATACTTGTTGAACAGATCCCGGGTTTTTTCTGGTTTGGGTCACGTGGTAATGTGTTACCCCTCTGAAACAGTCGACTAATCCTGGTCTCGGTCAATATTTTAGACGATAACGCATGTTAGGTCTAGGTTAGGTCTGGGATTTGCTCTCAACAGGCTCATACTTTCGCATATTTCTCGTACTTGTTGGCCATATCCTGCGCCTTTCTGGTTTGGATCACGTAGTAATGTGGTACTACACTGAAACTGTCAATTGAACCTAGTCTGGGTCAACATTTCAAAGGTTATCTCATGTTAGGTCTAGGTTAGGTCTGGGATTTGCTCTCATCAGGCTCATACTTTCGCATGTTTCTCATACTTGATGGCCAGATTCTGGGCTTTTTTTAGTTTGGATCACGCAGTAATGTGGTACCACACTGAAACAGACCACTAAACCTGGTTTCGATCAATATTTTAGAGGATAACACATGTTAGGTCTAGGTTAGGTCTGGGATTTGCACGCATCAGGCTCATACTTTCGCATATTTCTCATACTTGATGGCCAGATTCAGGGCTTTTTCTGGTTTGGATCACGTGGAAATGTGGTACCACACTGAAAAAGTCAATTAAACCTAGTCTGGGTCAACATTTCAAAGGATAACTCATGTTAGGTCTAGGTTAGGTCTGGGATTTGCTCTCATCAGGCTCATACATTCGCATATTTCTCATACCTGATGGCCAGATCCTGGGCATTTTCTGGTTTGGATCACGTAGTAATGTGGTACCACTCTGAAACAGTCGACTAATCCTGGTCTCGGTCAGTATTTTCGAAGATAACGCATGTTAGGTCTAGGTTTGGTCTGGGATTTGCACTCATCGGGCTCATACTTTCGCATATTTCTCATACTTGATGGCCAGATCCTGGGCTTTTTCTGGTTTGGATCACGTAGTAATGTGGGACCACACTGAAACAGTCGATTAAACCTGGTCTCGGTCAATATTTTAGAGGATAACGCATGTTAGGTCTGGGTTAGGTCTGGGATTTGCTCTCATCAGGCTCATACTTTCGCATATTTCTCATACTTCTTGTCCAGATTCTGGGCTTTTTTTGGCTTGGATCACGTAGTAATGTGGTACCACACTGAGACTGTCCATTAAACCTGGTTTCGATCAATATTTTAGAGGATAACGCATGTTAGGTCTATGTCAGGTCTGGGATTTGCTCTCATCAGGCTCATACTTTCGCATATTTCTCATACTTGTTGGCCAGATTCTGGGCTTTCACTGCTTTGGACCACGTAGCAATGTGGTACCACATTGAAACAGTCCATTAATCCTGGTTTTGATCAATAATTTAGAAGATAACTCATGTTATGTCTAGGCCAGGCCTGGGATTTGCCCACATCAGACTCATACTTCCGCATTCTTCAAATACTTGTGGAACAGATCCTGGGTTTTATCTGGTTTCGATCACATAGTAATGTGGTACCACACTGAAACAGTCGACTGAACCTGGTCACGATCAATATTTTAGAGGATAACGCAAGTTAGGTCTAGGTTAAGGCTGGGATTTGCTCTCATCAGGCTCATACTTTCGCATATTTCTGATACTTGATGGCCAGATTCTGGTCTTTTTCTGGTTTCGATCACGTAGTAATGCGGTACAACACTGAAACAGTCCATTAAACCTGGTTTCGATTAATGTTTTAGAGGATAACGCATGTTAGGTCTAGGTTAGGCCTTGGATTTGCCCTCATCAGACTCATACTTTCGCATTCTTCACATACTTGTTGAACAGATCCCGGGTTTTTTCTGGTTTGGATCACGTAGTAATGTGGTACTTCACTGAAACTGTCGACTAATCCTGGTCTCGGTCAATATTTTAGAGGATAACGCATGTTAGGTCTAGGTTAGGTCTGGGATTTGCTCTCAAAAGGCTCATACTTTCGCATATTTCTCGTACTTGTTGGCCATATCCTGCGCCTTTCTGGTTTGGATCACGTAGTAATGTGGTACTACACTGGAACTGTCAATTGAACCTAGTCTGGGTCAACATTTCAAAGGTTATCTCATGTTAGGTCTAGGTTAGGTCTGGGATTTGCTCTCATCAGGCTCATACTTTCGCATGTTTCTCATACTTGATGGCCAGATTCTGGGCTATTTTTAGTTTGGATCACGCAGTAATGTGGTACCACACTGAAACAGACCACTAAACCTGGTTTCGATCAATATTTTAGAGGATAACACATGTTAGGTCTAGGTTAGGTCTGGGATTTGCACGCATCAGGCTCATACTTTCGCATATTTCTCATACTTGATGGCCAGATTCAGGGCTTTTTCTGGTTTGGATCACGTGGAAATGTGGTACCACACTGAAACAGTCAATTAAACCTAGTCTGGGTCAACATTTCAAAGGATAACTCATGTTAGGTCTAGGTTAGGTCTGGGACTTGCTCTCATCAGGCTCATACATTCGCATATTTCTCATACCTGATGGCCAGATCCTGGGCATTTTCTGGTTTGGATCACGTAGTAATGTGGTACCACTCTGAAACAGTCGACTAATCCTGGTCTCGGTCAGTATTTTCGAAGATAACGCATGTTAGGTCTAGGTTTGGTCTGGGATTTGCACTCATCGGGCTCATACTTTCGCATATTTCTCATACTTGATGGCCAGATCCTGGGCTTTTTCTGGTTTGGATCACGTAGTAATGTGGGACCACACTGAAACAGTCGATTAAACCTGGTCTCGGTCAATATTTTAGAGGATAACGCATGTTAGGTCTGGGTTAGGTCTGGGATTTGCTCTCATCAGGCTCATACTTTCGCATATTTCTCATACTTCTTGTCCAGATTCTGGGCTTTTTTTGGCTTGGATCACGTAGTAATGTGGTACCACACTGAGACTGTCCATTAAACCTGGTTTCGATCAATATTTTAGAGGATAACGCATGTTAGGTCTATGTCAGGTCTGGGATTTGCTCTCATCAGGCTCATACTTTCGCATATTTCTCATACTTGTTGGCCAGATTCTGGGCTTTCACTGCTTTGGACCACGTAGCAATGTGGTACCACATTGAAACAGTCCATTAAACCTGGTTTTGATCAATAATTTAGAAGATAACTCATGTTATGTCTAGGCCAGGCCTGGGATTTGCCCACATCAGACTCATACTTCCGCATTCTTCAAATACTTGTGGAACAGATCCTGGGTTTTATCTGGCTTCGATCACATAGTAATGTGGTACCACACTGAAACAGTCGACTGAACCTGGTCACGATCAATATTTTAGAGGATAACGCAAGTTAGGTCTAGGTTAAGGCTGGGATTTGCTCTCATCAGGCTCATACTTTCGCATATTTCTGATACTTGATGGCCAGATTCTGGTCTTTTTCTGATTTCGATCACGTAGTAATGCGGTACCACACTGAAACAGTCCATTAAACCTGGTTTCGATTAATGTTTTAGAGGATAACGCATGTTAGGTCTAGGTTAGGCCTTGGATTTGCCCTCACCAGACTCATACTTTCGCATTCTTCACATACTTGTTGAACAGATCCCGGGTTTTTTCTGGTTTGGATCACGTAGTAATGTGGTACTTCACTGAAACTGTCGACTAATCCTGGTCTCGGTCAATATTTTAGAGGATAACGCATGTTAGGTCTAGGTTAGGTCTGGGATTTGCACTCATCAGGCTCATACATTCGCATATTTCTCATACTTGATGGCCAGAGCCTGGGCTTCTTCTGGTTTGGATCACGTAGTAATGTGGTACCACACTGAAACAGTCGACTGAACCTGGTCATGATCGATATTTTAGAGGATAACGCATGTTAGGTCTAGGTTAGGTCTGGGATTTGCACTCATCAGGCTCATACTTTCGCATATTTCTCATACTTGCTGGCCAGATTCTGGGCTTTTTTTGGCTTGGATCACGTAGTAATGTGGTACCACACTGAGACAGTCGACTAATCCTGGTCTCGGTCAATATTTTAGAGGATAACGCATGTTAGGTCTAGGTTAGGTCTGGGATTTGCACTCATCAGGCTCATACTTTCGCACATTTCTCATACTTGTTGGCCAGATTCTGGGCTTTTTTTGGCATGCATCACGTAGTAATGTGGTACCACACTGAAACTGTCCACTAAACCTGGTTTCGATCAATATTTTAGAGGATAACGCATGTTAGGTCTATGTAAGTTCTGGGATTTGCTCTCATCAGGCTCAAACATTCGCATATTTCTCATACTTGATGGCCAGATCCTGGGCGTTTTCTGGTTTGGATCACGTAGTAATGTGGTACCACACTGAAACAGTCGACTAATCCTGGTCTCGGGCAATATTTTAGAGGATAACGCATGTTAGGTCTAGGTTAGGTCTGGGATTTGCACTCATCAGGCTCATACTTTCGCATATTTCTCATACTTGATGGCCGGATTCTTGGCCTTTTATGGTTTAGATCACGTAGTAATGCGGTACCACACTGAAACAGTCCATTAAACCTGGTTTCGATCAATATTTTTGAGGATAACGCATGTTATGGTCTCGGTTAGGTCTAGGATTTGCGCCTCATCAGGCTCATGATTTCGCATATTTCTCATACTTGTTGGCCAGATTCTGGGCTTTCACTGCTTTGGATAACGTAGCAATGTGGTACCACATTGAAACAGTCCATTAAACCTGGTTTTGATCAATAATTTAGAAGATAACTCATGTTATGTCTAGGCCAGGCCTGGGATTTGCCCACATCAGACTCATACTTCCGCATTCTTCAAATACTTGTGGAACAGATCCTGGGTTTTATCTGGCTTCGATCACATAGTAATGTGGTACCACACTGAAACAGTCGACTGAACCTGGTCACGATCAATATTTTAGAGGATAACGCAAGTTAGGTCTAGGTTAAGGCTGGGATTTGCTCTCATCAGGCTCATACTTTCGCATATTTCTGATACTTGATGGCCAGATTCTGGTCTTTTTCTGATTTCGATCACGTAGTAATGCGGTACCACACTGAAACAGTCCATTAAACCTGGTTTCGATTAATGTTTTAGAGGATAACGCATGTTAGGTCTAGGTTAGGCCTTGGATTTGCCCTCACCAGACTCATACTTTCGCATTCTTCACATACTTGTTGAACAGATCCCGGGTTTTTTCTGGTTTGGATCACGTAGTAATGTGGTACTTCACTGAAACTGTCGACTAATCCTGGTCTCGGTCAATATTTTAGAGGATAACGCATGTTAGGTCTAGGTTAGGTCTGGGATTTGCACTCATCAGGCTCATACATTCGCATATTTCTCATACTTGATGGCCAGAGCCTGGGCTTCTTCTGGTTTGGATCACGTAGTAATGTGGTACCACACTGAAACAGTCGACTGAACCTGGTCATGATCGATATTTTAGAGGATAACGCATGTTAGGTCTAGGTTAGGTCTGGGATTTGCACTCATCAGGCTCATACTTTCGCATATTTCTCATACTTGCTGGCCAGATTCTGGGCTTTTTTTGGCTTGGATCACGTAGTAATGTGGTACCACACTGAGACAGTCGACTAATCCTGGTCTCGGTCAATATTTTAGAGGATAACGCATGTTAGGTCTAGGTTAGGTCTGGGATTTGCACTCATCAGGCTCATACTTTCGCACATTTCTCATACTTGTTGGCCAGATTCTGGGCTTTTTTTGGCATGCATCACGTAGTAATGTGGTACCACACTGAAACTGTCCACTAAACCTGGTTTCGATCAATATTTTAGAGGATAACGCATGTTAGGTCTATGTTAGTTCTGGGATTTGCTCTCATCAGGCTCAAACATTCGCATATTTCTCATACTTGATGGCCAGATCCTGGGCGTTTTCTGGTTTGGATCACGTAGTAATGTGGTACCACACTGAAACAGTCGACTAATCCTGGTCTCGGGCAATATTTTAGAGGATAACGCATGTTAGGTCTAGGTTAGGTCTGGGATTTGCACTCATCAGGCTCATACTTTCGCATATTTCTCATACTTGATGGCCGGATTCTTGGCCTTTTATGGTTTAGATCACGTAGTAATGCGGTACCACACTGAAACAGTCCATTAAACCTGGTTTCGATCAATATTTTTGAGGATAACGCATGTTATGGTCTCGGTTAGGTCTAGGATTTGCGCCTCATCAGGCTCATGATTTCGCATATTTCTCATACTTGTTGGCCAGATTCTGGGCTTTCACTGCTTTGGATAACGTAGCAATGTGGTACCACACTGAAACAGTCCAGTAAACCTGGTTTTAATCAATAATTTAGAAGATAACCCATGTTATGTCTAGGCCAGGCCTGGGATTTGCCCACATCAGACTCATACTTCCGCATTCTTCAAATACTTGTGGAACAGATCCTGGGTTTTATCTGGTTTCGATCACATAGTAATGTGGTACCACACTGAAACAGTCGATTAAACCTGGTCACGATCAATATTTTACAGGATAACGCAAGTTAGGTCTAGGTTAAGGCTGGGATTTGCTCTCATCAGGCTCATACTTTCGCATATTTCTGATACTTGATGGCCAGATTCTGGTCTTTTTCTGGTTTCGATCACGTAGTAATGCGGCACCACACTGAAACAGTCCATTAATCCTGGTTTCGATTAATGTTTTAGAGGATAACGCATGTTTGGTCTAGGTTAGGCCTTGGATTTGCCCTCATCAGACTCATACTTTCGCATTCTCCACATACTTGTTGAACAGATCCCGGGTTTTTTCTGGTTTGGGTCACGTGGTAATGTGTTACCCCACTGAAACAGTCGACTAATCCTGGTCTCGGTCAATATTTTAGAGGATAACTCATGTGAGGTCTAGGTTAGGTCTGGGATTTGCTCTCATCAGGCTCATACATTCGCATATTTCTCATACTTGATGGCCAGATCCTGGGCTTTTTCTGGTTTGGATCAGGTAGTAATGTGGTACCACACTGAAACAGTCGACTAATCCTGGTCGCGGTCAATATTTTAGAGGATAGCGCATGTTAGGTTTAGTTAGGTCTGGGAATTGCACTCATCAGGCTCAAACATTCGCATATTTCTCATACTTGATGGCCAGATCCTGGGCGTTTTCTGGTTTGGATCACGTAGTAATGTGGTACCACACTGAAACAGTCAATTAATCCTAGTCTGGGTCAACATTTCAAAGGATAACTCATGTTAGGTCTAGGTTAGGTCTGGGATTTGCTCTCATCAGGCTCATACATTCACATTTTCCGCAAACTTGTTGGCCAGATCCTGGGCTTTTTCTGGTTTGGATCAAGTGGTAATGTGGCACCACACTGAAACAGTCCATTAAACCTGGTTTCGATCAATATATTAGAGGATAACGCATGTTAGGTCTTGGTTCGGCCTTGGATTTGCCCTCATCAGGCTCACACGATCGCATTCTTCACATACCTGGTGAACAGAACCTGGGTTTTTTCTAGTTTGGATCACGTGGTAATGTGGTACCGCACTGAAACAGTCGATTAAACCTGGTTCCGATCAATATTTTTGAGGATAACGCATGTTATTGTCTCGGTTAGGTCTAGGATTTGCCCCTCATCAGGCTCATGATATCGCATATTTCTCATACTTGTTGGCCAGATTCTGGGCATTCACTGCTTTGGACCACGTAGCAATGTGGTACCACATTGAAACAGTCCATTAAACCTGGTTTTGATCAATAATTTAGAAGATAACTCATGTTATGTCTAGGCCAGGCCTGGGATTTGCCCACATCAGACTCATACTTCCGCATTCTTCAAATACTTGGTGGAACAGATTCTGGGTTTTATCTGGTTTCGATCACATAGTAATGTGGTACCACACTGAAACAGTCGACTAAACCTGGTCACGATCAATATTTTAGAGGATAACGCAAGTTAGGTCTAGGTTAAGGCTGGGATTTGCTCTCATCAGGCTCATACTTTCGCATATTTCTGATACTTGATGGCCAGATTCTGGTCCTTTTCTGGTTTCGATCACGTAGTAATGCGGTACCACACTGAAACAGTCCATTAAACCTGGTTTCGATTAATGTTTTAGAGGATAACGCATGTTAGGTCTAGGTTAGGCCTTGGATTTGCCCTCATCAGACTCATACTTTCGCATTCTTCACATACTTGTTGAACAGATCCCGGGTTTTTTCTGGTTTGGGTCACGTGGTAATGTGTTACCCCACTGAAATAGTCGACTAATCCTGGTCTCGGTCAATATTTTAGGGGTTAACTCATGTTAGGTCTAGGTTAGGTCTGGGATTTGCTCTCATCAGGCTCATACATTCGCATATTTCTCATACTTGATGGCCAGATCCTGGGCGTTTTCTGGTTTGGATCACGTAGTAATGTGGTACCACACTGAAACAGTCGACTAATCCTGGTCGCGGTCAATATTTTAGAGGATAGCGCATGTTAGGTCTAGTTAGGTCTGGGAATTGCACTCATCAGGCTCAAACAGTCGCATATTTCTCATACTTGATGGCCAGATCCTGGGCGTTTTCTGGTTTGGATCACGTAGTAATGTGGTACCACACTGAAACAGTCAATTAAACCTAGTCTGGGTCAACATTTCAAAGGATAACTCATGTTAGGTCTAGGTTAGGTCTGGGATTTGCTCTCATCAGGCTCATACATTCACATTTTCCGCAAACTTGTTGGCCAGATCCTGGGCTTTTTCTGGTTTGGATCAAGTGGTAATGTGGCACCACACTGAAACAGTCCATTAAACCTGGTTTCGATCAATATATTAGAGGATAACGCATGTTTGGTCTAGGTTAAGGCTGGGATTTGCTCTCATCAGGCTCATACTTTCGCATATTTCTGATACTTGATGGCCAGATACTGGTCCTTTACTGGTTTCGATCACGTAGTAATGCGGTACCACACTGAAACAGTCCATTAAACCTGGTTTCGATTAATGTTTTAGAGGATAACGCATGTTAGGTCTAGGTTAGGCCTTGGATTTGCCCTCATCAGACTCATACTTTCGCATTCTTCACATACTTGTTGAACAGATCCCGGGTTTTTTCTGGTTTGGGTCACGTGGTAATGTGTTACCCCACTGAAATAGTCGACTAATCCTGGTCTCGGTCAATTTTTTTTTGGGGGTTAACTCATGTTAGGTCTAGGTTAGGTCTGGGATTTGCTCTCATCAGGCTCATACATTCGCATATTTCTCATACTTGATGGCCAGATCCTGGGCTTTTTCTGGTTTGGATCACGTAGTAATGTGGTACTTCACTGAAACTGTCGACTAATCCTGGTCTCGGTCAATATTTTAGAGGATAACGCATGTTAGGTCTAGGTTAGGTCTGGGATTTGCACTCATCAGGCTCATACTTTCGCATATTTCTCATACTTGTAGCCCAGATTCTGGGCTTTTCTTGGCTTGCATCACGTAGTAATGTGGTACCACACTGAAACTGTCCATTATACCTGGTTTCGATCAATATTTCAGAGGGTAACGCATGTTAGGTCTTGGTTCGGCCTTGGATTTGCCCTCATCAGGCTCACACGTTCGCATTCTTCACATACCTGGTGAACAGATCCTGGGCTTTTTCTGGTTTGGATCAAGTAGTAATGTGGTACCACACTGAAACAGGCCATTAAACCTGGTTACGATCAATATTTTAGAGGATAACACATGTTAGGTCTAGGTGAGGCCTTGGATTTGCACTCATCAGGGTCACACTTTAGCATTCTTCACATACCTGTTGAACAGATCCAGGGTTTTTTCTGGTTTGGATCACGTGGTAATGTGGTACCACACTGAAACAGTCCATTAAACCTAGTCTGGGTCAACATTTCAAAGGATAACTCATGTTAGGTCCAGGTTAGGTCTGGGATTTGCACTCACCAGGCTCATACATTCGCATGTTTCTCATACTTGATGGCCAGATTCTGGGCTTTTTTTAGTTTGGATCACGCAGTAATGTGGTACCACACTGAAACAGACCATTAAACCTGGTTTCGATCAATATTTTAGAGCATAACACATGTTAGGTGTAGGTTAGGTCTGGGATTTGCTCTCATCATGGTCATACTTTCGCATATTTCTCATTCTTGTCGGCCAGATCCTGGGCTTTCACTGGTTAGGATCACGTAGTTATGTGGTACCACACTGAAACAGTCAATTAAACCTAGTCTGGGTCAACATTTCAAAGGATAACTCATGTTAGGTCTAGGTTAGTTCTGGGATTTGCTCTCATCATGGTCATACTTTCGCATATTTCTCATTCTTGTCGGCCAGATCCTGGGCTTTCACTGGTTTGGATCACGTAGTTATGTGGTGCCACACTGAAACGGTCCATTAAACCTGGTTTCGATCAATATTTTAGAGGATAACGCATATTAGGTCTTGGTTCGGGCTTGGATTTGCCCTCATCAGGCTCACACGATCGCATTCTTCACATACCTGATGAACAGAACCTGGGTTTTTTCTAGTTTGGATCACGTGGTAATGTGGTACCACACTGAAACAGTCGATTAAACCTGGTTTCGATCGATATTTTAGAGGGTAACACATGTTAGGTCTAGGTTAGGTCTTGGATTTGCACTCATCAGGCTCATACTTTCGCATATTTCACATACTTGATGGCCAGATTCAGGGCTTTTTCTGGTTTGGATCACGTGGTAATGTGGTACCACACTGAAACAGTCAATTAAACCTAGTCTGGGTCAACATTTCAAAGGATAACTCATGTTAGGTCTAGGTTAGTTCTGGGATTTGCTCTCATCATGGTCATACTTTCGCATATTTCTCATTCTTGTCGGCCAGATCCTGGGCTTTCACTGGTTTGGATAACGTAGTTATGTGGTACCACACTGAAACAGTCCATTAAACCTGGTTTCGATCAATATTTTAGAGGATAACGCATATTAGGTCTTGGTTCGGCCTTGGATTTGCCCTCATCAGGCTCACACTTTCGCATTCTTCACATACCTGTTGAACAGATCCAGGGTTTTTTTTGGCTTGGATCACGTAGTAATGTGGGACCACACTGAAACAGTCGACTAATCCTGGTCTCGATCAATATTTTAGAGGATAACGCATGTTAGGTCTGGGTTAGGTCTGGGATTTGCCCTCTTCAGTCTCATGCTTTCGCATTCTTCACATCCTTGTTGGCCAGATCCTGGGTTTTTTCTGGTTTGGATCACATAGTAATGTGGTACCACACTGAAACAGTCGACTAAACCTGGTCACGATCAATATTTTAGAGGATAACGCATGTTAGGTCTAGGTTAGGGCTGGGATTTGGTCTCATCAGGCTCATACATTCGCATATTTCTAATACTTGATGGCCAGATCCTGGGCTTTTTCTGGTTTGGATCACGTAGTAATGTGGTACCACACTGAAACTGTCGACTAATGCTGCTCTCGGTCAATATTTTAGAGGATAACGCATGTTAGGTCTAGGTTAGGTCTGGGATTTGCATTCATCTGGCTCATACTTTCGCATATTTCTGATACTTGTTGGCCAGATTCTGGGCTTTTTTTGGCTTGGATCACGTAGTAATGTGGTACCACACTGAAACTGTCCATTAAACCTGGTTTCGATCAATATTTTAGTGGATAACGCATGTTAGGTCTGGATTAGATCTGGGATTTGCTCTCATCAGGCTCATACATTCGCATATTTCTCATACTTGATGGCCAGATCCTGGGCTTTTTCTGGTTTGGATCACGTAGTAATGTGGTACCACACTGAAACAGTCGACTAATCCTGGTCTCGATCAATATACTAGAGGATAACGCATGTTAGGTCTGGGTTAGGTCTCGGATATGCACTCATCAGGCTCATACTTTCGCATATTTCTCATACTTGATGGCCAGATCCTGGCCTTTTTCTGGTTTGGATCACGTAGTAATGTGGTACCACACTGAAACTGTCCATTAAACCTGGTTTCGATCAATATTTTAGTGGATAACGCATGTTAGGTCTGGGTTAGATCTGGGATTTGCTCTCATCAGGCTCATACATTCGCATATTTCTGATACTTGTTGGCCAGATTCTGGGCTTTTTTTGGCTTGGATCACGTAGTAATGTGGTACCACACTGAAACTGTCCATTAAACCTGGTTGCGATTAATATTTCAGAGGATAACGCCGGTTTTGTCTGGGTTAGGTCTGCTATTTGCCCTCATCTGGCTCGGACTTTCGCGTTTTTCGCATACTTGTTGGCCAGATCTTGGCCTTTTTCTGGTTTGGATCACGTAGTAATGCGGTACCACACTGAAACAGTCAATAAAAGCTGGTTCCGAATAGTATTTTAGAGGATAACGCTGGTTATGGCTGGGTTAGTTCTGGTATTTGCAATCATCTCGCTCATACTTTCGCGTTTTTCGCACACTTGTTGGCCAGATCCTGGGTTTTTCCTGGTTTGGATCCCGTAGTAATGTGGTGCCACACCGAAACAGTCAATTTAACCTGGTTGCGGTTAATATTTTAGAGGATAACGCCGGTTATGTCTGGGTTAGGTCTGGTACTTGCCCGCATCTGGCTCGTACTTTCGCATTTTTCACATACTTGTTGGCCAGATCCAGGGATTTTCTGGTTTGGATCACGTAGTAATGCGGTACCACACCGAAACTGTCAATTAAACCTTGTTGCGATTAATATTTTAGAGGATAGCGCCGGTTATGTCTCGGTTAGGTCTGGTATTTGCCCTCATCTGGCTCGTACTTTCGCATTTTTCGCATACTTGTTGGCCAGATCCTGGGATATTTCTGGTTTGGGTCACGTAGTAATGCGGTACCACACCGATAGAGTCAATTAAACCTGTTTGCGATTAATATTTTAGAGGATAACGCCGGTTATGTCTCGGTTAGGTCTGGTATTTGCAATCATCTGGCTCATACTTTCTCGTTTTTCGCATACTTGTTGGCCAGATCCTGGGTTTTTTCTGGTTTGGATCCCGTAGTAATGCGGTACCACTCTGAAACAGTCAATGAAAGCTGGTTCCGATTAGTATTTAAGAGGATAACGCTGGTTATGTCTGGGTTAGTTCTGGTAATTGCAATCATCAGGCTCATACTTTCGCGTTTTTCGCATACTTGTTGGCCAGATCCAGGGTTTTTTTTGGTTTGGATCCCGTAGTAATGTGGTTCCACACCGAAACAGACAATTATACCTGGTTGCGTTAAATAGTTTGGAGGATAACGCTGGTTATGTCTGGGTTAGGTCTGGTATTTGCCCTCATCTGGCTCGTACTTTCGCATTTTTCTCATACTTGTTGGCAAGATCCTGGGCTTTTTCAGGTCTGGATCACGCAGTAATGCAGTACCACACCGAGACAGTCAATTAAACCTGGTTGCGATTAATATTTTAAAGGATAACGCCGGTTATGTCTGGGTAAGGTCTGGTATTTGCCCTCATCTGGCTCGTATGTTCACGTTTTTCGCATACTTGTTGGCCAGATCCTGTGTTTTTTCTGGTTTGGATCCCGTAGTAATGTGGTACCACACTGCAACAGTCAATGAAAGCTGGTTCCGATTAGTATTTAAGAGGATTACGCTGGATATGTCTGGGTTAGTTCTGGTATTTGCAATCATCAGGCTCATACTTTCGCGTTTTTCGCATACTTGTTGGCCATATCCAGGGTTTTTTTTGGTTTGGATCCCGTAGTAATGTGGTTCCACACCGAAACAGACAATTAAACCTGGTTGCGATTAATATTTTGGAGGATAACGCTGGTTACGTTTGGGTTAGTTCTGGTATTTGCAATTATCTGGCACATACTTTCGCATTTTTCTCATACTTGTTGGACAGAGCCTGGCCTTTTTCTGGTTTGGAACACGTAGTAGTGCGGTACCACACCGAAACTGTCAATTAAACCTTGTTGCGATTAATATTTTAGAGGATACCGCCGGTTATGTCTCGGTTAGGTCTGGGATTTGCCCTCATCAGGCTCGTACTTTCGCATTTTTCGCATACTTGTTGGCAAGATCCTGGGCTTTTTCAGGTTTGGATCACGCAGTACTGCAGTACCACACCGAGACAGTCAATTAATCCTGGTTGCGATTAATATTTTAAAGGATAACGCCGGTTATGTCTGGGTAAGGTCTGGTGTTTGCCCTCATCTGGCTCGTATGTTCACGTTTTTCGCATACTTGTTGGCCAGATCCTGTGTTTTTTCTGGTTTGGATCACGTAGTAATGCGGTACCACACTGAGACAGTCAATAAAATCTGGTTCCGAATAGTACTTTAGACGATAACCCTGGTTATGTATGGGTTAGTTCTGGTATTTGCAATCATCTGGCTCATACTTTCGCGTGTTTCGCATACTTGTTGGCCAGATCCTGGGTTTTTCCTGGTTTGGATCCCGTAGTAATGTGGTTCCACAACGAAACAGTCAATTAAACCTGGTTGCGATTAATATTTTAGAGGATAACGCCGGTTATGTCTCGGTTAGGTCTGGGATTTGCCCTCATGTGTCTCGTACTTTCGCATTTTTTGCATTCTTGTTGGCCAGATCCTGGGATTTTCCTGGTTTGGATCACGTAGTATTGTGGTACCGCACTGAGACAGTCAATAAAAGCTTGTTCCGATTAGTATTTTAGAGGATAACGCTGGATATGTCTGGGCTAGTTCTGGTATTCGCAATCATCTGACTCATACTATCGCGTTTTTCGCATACTTGTTGGCCAGATCCTGGGTTTTTTCTGGTATGGATCCTGTAGTAATGTGTCTCCACACCGAAACAGTCAATTAAACCTGGTTGCGATTAATATCTTCGAGGATAACGCCGGTTACGTCTGGGTTAGGTCTGGTATTTGCCCACATTTGGCTCGTACTTTCGCATTTTTCGCATACTTGTTGGCCAGATCCTGGCCTCTTTCGGGTTTGGATCACGTAGTAATGCGGTAGCACGCCGACACAGTCAATTAAACCTGGTTGCGATTAATGTTTTAGAGGATAATGCCGGTTATGTCTCGGTTAGGTCTGGTATTTGCCCTCATCTGGCACGTACTTTCGCATTTTTCGCATACTTGTTGTCAGATCCTGGTATATTTCTGGTTTGGATCACGTAGTAATGTGGTACCACAATAAAACATTCAATAAAAGCTGGGTCCGATTAATATTTTAGAGGATAACGCTGGTTATGCCTTGGTTAGATCTGGTATTTGCAAACATCTGTATCATACTGTCGCATTTTTCGCATACTTGTTGGCCAGATCATTGGTTTTTTCTGGTTTGGATTACGTAGTAATGTGGTACCACACCGAAACAGTCAATTAAACCTGGTTGCGGTTAATATTTTAGAGGATAACGCCGGTTATGGCTGGGTTAGGTCTGGTATTTGCCCTCATCTGGCTCGGACTTTCGCATTTTTCGCATACTTGTTGGCCAGATCTTGGCCTTTTTCTGGTTTGGATCACGTAGTAATGCGGTACCACACCGAAACAGTCAATTAAACCTGGTTGCGATTAATATTTTAGAGGATAACGCCCGTTATGTCTCGGTTAGGTCTGGGATTTGCCCCTCATCTGGCTCGTACCTTCGCATTTTTCGCATACTTGTTGGCCAGATCCTGTGTTTCTTCTGGTTTGAATCCCGTAGTAATGTGGTTCCACACCGAAACGGTGAATTAAACCTGGTTGCGATTAATATTTTAGAGGATAACGCCGGTTATGTCTCGGTTAGGTCTGGGATTTGCTCACATCTGGCTCGTACTTTCGCATTTTTCGCATACTTGTTGGCAAGATGCTGGGCCTATTCTGGTTTGGATCACATAGTAATGTGGTACCACACCGAGACAGTCAATTAAACCTGGTTGCGCTTAATATTTTAGAGGATAACGCTGGTTATGCCTCGGTTAGGTCTGGGATTTGCTCACATCAGGCTCGTACTTTCGCATTTTTCTCGTACTTGTTGGTCAGAGCCAGGCCTTTTTCTGGTTTGGAACACGTAGTAGTGCGGTACCACACCGAAACTGTCAATTAAACCTGGTTGCGATTAATATTTTAGAGGATAACGCCGGTTATATCTCGGTTAGGTCTGGGATTTGCCCTCATCGGGCTCGTACTTTCGCATTTTTCGCGTACATGTTGGCCAGACCCAGGGGTTTATTGGTTTGGATTACGTAGTGATGCGGTACCACAGCGAAACAGTCAATTAAATCTGGTTGCGGTTAATATTTTAGAGGATAACGCCGGTTATGTCTGGGTTAGGTGTTGTATTTGCCCTCATCTGGCTCGTACTTTCGCATTTTTCGCATATTTGTTGGCCAGATACTGGGATATTTCAGGTTTAGATCACGTAGTAATGTGGCACCACACTGAAACATTCAATATAAGCTGGTTCCGATTAATATTTCAGAGGATAACGCCGGTTATGTCTGGGTTAGATCTGGTATTTGCCCTCATCTGGCTCGTACCTTCGCATTTTTCGCATACTTGTTTGCCAGATCCTGGCCTTTTCCTGGCTTGGACCACGTAGTAATGTGGTACCACACTGAAACTGTCAATTGAACCTAGTCTGGGTCAACATTTCAAAGGTTAACTCATGTTAGATCTAGGTTAGGTCTGGGATTTGGTCTCATCAGGCTCATACTTTCGCATGTTTCTCATACTTGATGGCCAGATTCTGGGCTTTTTTTAGTTTGGATCACGCAGTAATGTGGTACCACACTGTAACAGACCACTAAACCTGGTTTCGATCAATATTTTAGAGGATAACACATGTTAGGTCTAGGTTAGGTCTGGGATTTGCACTCATCAGGCTCATACTTTCGCATATTTCTCATACTTGATGGCCAGATCCTGGGCTTTTTCTGGTTTGGATCACGTAGTAATGTGGGACCACACTGAAACAGTCGATTAAACCTGGTCTCGGTCAATATTTTAGAGGATAACGCATGTTAGGTCTGACTTAAGTCTGGGATTTGCTCTCATCAGGCTCATACTTTCGCATATTTCTCATACTTCTTGTCCAGATTCTGGGCTTTTTTTGGCTTGGACCACGTAGTAATGTGGTACCACACTGAGACTGTCCATTAAACCTGGTTTCGATCAATATTTTAGAGGATAACGCATGTTAGGTCTATGTCAGGTCTGGGATTTGCTCTCATCAGGCTCATACTGTCGCATGATTCTCATACTTGATGGCCAGATCCTGGGCTTTTTCTGGTTTGGATCACGTAGTAATGTGGGACCACACTGAAACAGTCGATTAAACCTGGTCTCGATCAATATTTTAGAGGATAACGCATGTTAGGTCTGGGTTAGGTCTGGGATTTGCCCTCTTCAGTCTCATACTTTCGCATTCTTCACATCCTTGTTGGCCAGATCCTGGGTTTTTTCTGGTTTCGATCACATAGTAATGTGGTACCATACTGAAACAGTCGACTAAACCTGGTCACGATCAATATTTTAGAGGATAACGCAAGTTAGGTCTAGGTTAGGGCTGGGATTTGCTCTCATCAGGCTCATACTTTCGCATATTTCTGATACTTGATGGCCAGATTCTGGACTTTTTCTGGTTTCGATCACGTAGTAATGCGGCACCACACTGAAACAGTCCATTAAACCTGGTTTCGATCAATGTTTTAGAGGATAACGCATGTTTGGTCTAGGTTAGGCCTTGGATTTGCCCTCATCAGACTCATACTTTCGCATTCTCCACATACTTGTTGAACAGATCCCGGGTTTTTTCTGGTTTGGGTCACGTGGTAATGTGTTACCCCACTGAAACAGTCGACTAATCCTGGTCTCGGTCAATATTTTAGAGGATAGCTCATGTTAGGTCTAGGTTAGGTCTGGGATTTGCACTCATCAGGCTCATACATTCGCATATTTCTCATACTTGAAGGCCAGATCCTGGGCTTCTTTTGGTTTGGATCACGTAGTAATGTGGTACCTCACTGAAACAGTCGACTGAACCTGGTCATGATCAATATTTTAGAGGATAACGCATGTTAGGTCTAGGTTAGGTCTGGGATTTGCACTCATCAGGCTCATACTTTCGCATATTTCTCATACTTGTTGGCCAGATTCTGGGCTTTTTTTGGCTTGGATCACGTAGTAATGTGGTACCACACTGAAACAGTCGACTAATCCTGGTCTCGGTCAATATTCTAGAGGATAACGCATGTTAGGTCTAGGTTAGGTCTGGGATTTGCACTCATCAGGCTCATACTTTCGCACATTTCTCATACTTGTTGGCCAGATTCTGGGCTTTTTTTGGCATGGATCACGTAGTAATGTGGTACCACACTGAAACTGTCCACTAAACCTGGTTTCGATCAATATTTTAGAGGATAACGCATGTTAGGTCTATGTTAGTTCTGGGATTTGCTCTCATCAGGCTCATACATTCGCATATTTCTCATAATTGATTGCCAGATCCTGGGCTTTTTCTGGTTTGGATCACGTAGTAATGTGCTGCCACACAGAAACAGTCGACTAAACCTGGTCTCGGTCAATATTTTAGAGGATAACGCATGTTAGGTCTAGGTTAGGTCTGGGATTTGCACTCATCAGGCTCATACTTTCGCATATTTCACATACTTGATGGCCAGATTCAGGGCTTTCTCTGGTTTGGATCACGAGGTAATGTGGTACCACACTGAAACAGTCCATTAAACCTAGTCTGGGTCAACATTTCAAAGGATAACTCACGTTAGGTCTAGGTTAGGTCTGGGATTTGCACTCATCGGGCTCATACTTTCGCATATTTCTCATACTTGTTGGCCAGATTCTGGGCTTTTTTTGGCTTGGATCACGTAGGAATGTGGGACCACACTGAAACAGTCGACTAATCCTGGTCTCGATCAATATTTTAGAGGATAACGCATGTTAGGTCTGGGTTAGGTCTGGGATTTGCCCTCTTCAGTCTCATACTTTCGCATTCTTCACATCCTTGTTGGCCAGATCTTGGGGTTTTCTGGTTTGGATCACGTAGTAATGTGGTACCACACTGAAACTGTCGACTAATGCTGCTCTCGGTCAATATTTTAGAGGATAACGCATGTTAGGTCTAGGTTAGGTCTGGGATTTGCATTCATCTGGCTCATACTTTCGCATATTTCTGATACTTGTTGGCCAGATCCTGGGCTTTTTCTGGTTTGGATCACGTAGTAAAATGGTACCACACTGAAACAGTCCGCTAAACCTGGTCTCGGTCAATATTTTAGAGGATAACGCATGTTAGGTCTAGGTTAGGTCTGGGATTTGCTCTCAACAGGCTCATACTTTCGCATATTTCTCGTACTTCTTGGCCATATCCTGCGCCTTTCTGGTTTGGATCACGTAGTAATGTGGTACTACACTGAAACTGTCAATTGAACCTAGTCTGGGTCAACATTTCAAAGGTTATCTCATGTTAGGTCTAGGTTAGGTCTGGGATTTGCTCTCATCAGGCTCATACTTTCGCATGTTTCTCATACTAGATGGCCAGATTCTGGGCTTTTTTTAGTTTGGATCACGCAGTAATGTGGTACCACACTGAAACAGACCACTAAACCTGGTTTCGGTCAATATTTTAGAGGATAACACATGTTAGGTCTAGGTTAGGTCTGGGATTTGCACGCATCAGGCTCATACTTTCGCATATTTCTCATACTTGATGGTCAGATTCAGGGCTTTTTCTTGTTTGGATCACGTGGAAATGTGGTACCACACTGAAACAGTCAATTAAACCTAGTCTGGGTCAACATTTCAAAGGATAACTCATGTTAGGTCTAGGTTAGGTCTGGGATTTGCTCTCATCAGGCTCATACATTCGCATATTTCTCATACCTGATGGCCAGATCCTGGGCATTTTCTGGTTTGGATCACGTAGTAATGTGGTACCACTCTGAAACAGTCGACTAATCCTGGTCTCGGTCAGTATTTTCGAAGATAACGCATGTTAGGTCTAGGTTTGGTCTGGGATTTGCACTCATCGGGCTCATACCTTCGCATATTTCTCATACTTGATGGCCAGAACCTGGGCTTTTTCTGGTTTGGATCACGTAGTAATGTGGGACCACACTGAAACAGTCGATTAAACCTGGTCTCGGTCAATATTTTAGAGGATAACGCATGTTAGGTCTGGGTTAGGTCTGGAATTTGCTCTCATCAGGCTCATACTTTCGCATCTTTCTCATACTTCTTGTCCAGATTCTGGGCTTTTTTTGGCTTGGATCACGTAGTAATGTGGTACCACACTGAGACTGTCCATTAAACCTGGTTTCGATCAATATTTTAGAGGATAACGCATGTTAGGTCTATGTCAGGTCTGGGATTTGCTCTCATCAGGCTCATACTTTCGCATTCTTCACATACTTGTTGAACAGATCCCGGGTTTTTTCTGGTTTGGGTCACGTGGTAATATGTTACCCCACTGAAACAGTCGACTAATCCTGGTCTCGGTCAATATTTTAGGGGTTAACTCATGTTAGGTCTAGGTTAGGTCTGGGATTTGCTCTCATCAGGCTCATACATTTGCATATTTCTCATACTTGATGGCCAGATCCTGGGCTATTTCTGGTTTGGATCACGTAGTAATGTGCTGCCACACAGAAACAGTCGACTAAACCTGGTCTCGGTCAATATTTTAGAGGATAACGCATGTTAGGTCTAGGTTAGGTCTGGGATTTGCACTCATCAGGCTCATACTTTCGCATATTTCACATACTTGATGGCCAGATTCAGGGCTTTCTCTGGTTTGGATCACGAGGTAATGTGGTACCACACTGAAACAGTCCATTAAACCTAGTCTGGGTCAACATTTCAAAGGATAACTCACGTTAGGTCTAGGTTAGGTCTGGGATTTGCACTCATCGGGCTCATACTTTCGCATATTTCTCATACTTGTTGGCCAGATTCTGGGCTTTTTTTGGCTTGGATCACGTAGGAATGTGGGACCACACTGAAACAGTCGACTAATCCTGGTCTCGATCAATATTTTAGAGGATAACGCATGTTAGGTCTGGGTTAGGTCTGGGATTTGCCCTCTTCAGTCTCATACTTTCGCATTCTTCACATCCTTGTTGGCCAGATCTTGGGGTTTTCTGGTTTGGATCACGTAGTAATGTGGTACCACACTGAAACTGTCGACTAATGCTGCTCTCGGTCAATATTTTAGAGGATAACGCATGTTAGGTCTAGGTTAGGTCTGGGATTTGCATTCATCTGGCTCATACTTTCGCATATTTCTGATACTTGTTGGCCAGATCCTGGGCTTTTTCTGGTTTGGATCACGTAGTAAAATGGTACCACACTGAAACAGTCCGCTAAACCTGGTCTCGGTCAATATTTTAGAGGATAACGCATGTTAGGTCTAGGTTAGGTCTGGGATTTGCTCTCAACAGGCTCATACTTTCGCATATTTCTCGTACTTCTTGGCCATATCCTGCGCCTTTCTGGTTTGGATCACGTAGTAATGTGGTACTACACTGAAACTGTCAATTGAACCTAGTCTGGGTCAACATTTCAAAGGTTATCTCATGTTAGGTCTAGGTTAGGTCTGGGATTTGCTCTCATCAGGCTCATACTTTCGCATGTTTCTCATACTAGATGGCCAGATTCTGGGCTTTTTTTAGTTTGGATCACGCAGTAATGTGGTACCACACTGAAACAGACCACTAAACCTGGTTTCGGTCAATATTTTAGAGGATAACACATGTTAGGTCTAGGTTAGGTCTGGGATTTGCACGCATCAGGCTCATACTTTCGCATATTTCTCATACTTGATGGTCAGATTCAGGGCTTTTTCTTGTTTGGATCACGTGGAAATGTGGTACCACACTGAAACAGTCAATTAAACCTAGTCTGGGTCAACATTTCAAAGGATAACTCATGTTAGGTCTAGGTTAGGTCTGGGATTTGCTCTCATCAGGCTCATACATTCGCATATTTCTCATACCTGATGGCCAGATCCTGGGCATTTTCTGGTTTGGATCACGTAGTAATGTGGTACCACTCTGAAACAGTCGACTAATCCTGGTCTCGGTCAGTATTTTCGAAGATAACGCATGTTAGGTCTAGGTTTGGTCTGGGATTTGCACTCATCGGGCTCATACCTTCGCATATTTCTCATACTTGATGGCCAGAACCTGGGCTTTTTCTGGTTTGGATCACGTAGTAATGTGGGACCACACTGAAACAGTCGATTAAACCTGGTCTCGGTCAATATTTTAGAGGATAACGCATGTTAGGTCTGGGTTAGGTCTGGAATTTGCTCTCATCAGGCTCATACTTTCGCATCTTTCTCATACTTCTTGTCCAGATTCTGGGCTTTTTTTGGCT
This sequence comes from Colletes latitarsis, assembly GCF_051014445.1. NCBI lineage: Eukaryota > Metazoa > Arthropoda > Insecta > Hymenoptera > Colletidae > Colletes > Colletes latitarsis. The sequence continues at coordinate 9,651,274 of NC_135137.1, forward strand.
TGGATCACGTAGTAATGTGGTACCACACTGAGACTGTCCATTAAACCTGGTTTCGATCAATATTTTAGAGGATAACGCATGTTAGGTCTATGTCAGGTCTGGGATTTGCTCTCATCAGGCTCATACTTTCGCATTCTTCACATACTTGTTGAACAGATCCCGGGTTTTTTCTGGTTTGGGTCACGTGGTAATATGTTACCCCACTGAAACAGTCGACTAATCCTGGTCTCGGTCAATATTTTAGGGGTTAACTCATGTTAGGTCTAGGTTAGGTCTGGGATTTGCTCTCATCAGGCTCATACATTTGCATATTTCTCATACTTGATGGCCAGATCCTGGGCTATTTCTGGTTTGGATCACGTAGTAATGTGGTACTTCACTGAAACTGTCGACTAATCCTGGTCTCGGTCAATATTTTAGAGGATAACGCATGTTAGGTCTAGGTTAGGTCTGGGATTTGCACTCATCAGGCTCATACTTTCGCATATTTCTCATACTTGTAGCCCAGATTCTGGGCTTTTCTTGGCTTGCATCACGTAGTAATGTGGTACCACACTGAAACTGTCCATTAAACCTGGTTTCGATCAATATTTTAGAGGGTATCGCATGTTAGGTCTTGGTTCGGCCTTGGATTTGCCGTCATCAGGCTCACACGTTCGCATTCTTCACATACCTGGTGAACAGATCCTGGGCTTTTTCTGGTTTGGATCAAGTGGTAATGTGGTACCACACTGAAACAGGCCATTAATCCTGGTTACGATCAATATTTTAGAGGATAACACATGTTCGGTCTAGGTGAGGCCTTGGATTTGCACTCATCAGGGTCACACATTAGCATTCTTCACATACCTGTTGAACAGATCCAGGGTTTTTTCTGGTTTGGATCACGTGGTAATGTGGTACCACACTGAAACAGTCCATTAAACCTAGTCTGGGTCAACATTTCAAAGGATAACTCATGTTAGGTCCAGGTTAGGTCTGGGATTTGCACTCATCAGGCTCATACATTCGCATATTTCTCATACTTGATGGCCAGAGCCTGGGCTTCTTCTGGTTTGGATCACGTAGTAATGTGGTACCACACTGAAACAGTCGACTGAACCTGGTCATGATCAATATTTTAGAGGATAACGCATGTTAGGTCTAGGTTAGGTCTGGGATTTGCACTCATCAGGCTCATACTTTCGCATATTTCTCATACTTGTTGGCCAGATTCTGGGCTTTTTTTGGCTTGGATCACGTAGTAATGTGGTACCACACTGAAACTGTCCACTAATCCTGGTCTCGGTCAATATTTTAGAGGATAACGCATGTTAGGTCTAGGTTAGGTCTGGGATTTGCACTCATCAGGCTCATACTTTCGCATATTTCTCATACTTGATGGCCGGATTCTTGGCCTTTTATGGTTTAGATCACGTAGTAATGCGGTACCACACTGAAACAGTCCATTAAACCTGGTTTCGATCAATATTTTTGAGGATAACGCATGTTATGGTCTCGGTTTGGTCTAGGATTTGCGCCTCATCAGGCTCATACTTTCGCATATTTCTGATACTTGATGGCCAGATTCTGGTCTTTTTCTGGTTTCGATCACGTAGTAATGCGGCACCACACTGAAACAGTCCATTAATCCTGGTTTCGTTCAATGTTTTAGAGGATAACGCATGTTCGGTCTAGGTTAGGCCTTGGATTTGCCCTCATCAGACTCATACTTTCGCATTCTCCACATACTTGTTGAACAGATCCCGGGTTTTTTCTGGTTTGGGTCACGTGGTAATGTGTTACCCCACTGAAACAGTCGACTAATCCTGGTCTCGGTCAATATTTTAGACGATAACGCATGTTAGGTCTAGGTTAGGTCTGGGATTTGCTCTCAACAGGCTCATACTTTCGCATATTTCTCGTACTTGTTGGCCATATCCAGCGCCTTTCTGGTTTGGATCTCGTAGTAATGTGGTACTACACTGAAACTGTCAATTGAACCTAGTCTGGGTCAACATTTCAAAGGTTATCTCATGTTAGGTCTAGGTTAGGTCTGGGATTTGCTCTCATCAGGCTCATACTTTCGCATGTTTCTCATACTTGATGGCCAGATTCTGGGCTTTTTTTAGTTTGGATCACGCAGTAATGTGGTACCACACTGAAACTGTCCATTAAACCTGGTTTCGATCAATATTTTAGAGGATAACGCATGTTAGGTCTGGGTTAGGTCTGGGATTTGCTCTCATCAGGCTCATACATTCGCATATTTCTCATACTTGATGGCCAGATCCTGGGCTTTTTCTGGTTTGGATCACGTAGTAATGTGGTACCATACTGAAACAGTCGACTAATCCTGGTCTCGGTCAATATTTTAGAGGATAACGCATGTTAGGTCTAGGTTAGGTCTGGGATTTGCACTCATCAGGCTCATACTTTCGCATATTTCTGATACTTGATGGCCAGATTCTTGGCCTTTTATGGTTTGGATCACGTAGTAATGTGGTACCACTCTGAAACAGTCGACTAATCCTGGTCTCGGTCAATATTTTAGAGGATAACGCATGTTAGGTCTGGGTTAGGTCTGGGATTTGCTCTCATCAGGCTCATACTTTCGCATATTTCTCATACTTCTTGTCCAGATTCTGGGCTTTTTCTGGCTTGGATCACGTAGTAATGTGGTACCACACTGAGACTGTCCATTAAACCTGGTTTCGATCAATATTTTAGAGGATAACGCATGTTAGGTCTATGTCAGGTCTGGGATTTGCTCTCATCAGGCTCATACTTTCGCATATTTCTCATACTTGTTGGCCAGATTCTGGGCTTTCACTGCTTTGGACCACGTAGCAATGTGGTACCACATTGAAACAGTCCATTAATCCTGGTTTTGATCAATAATTTAGAAGATAACTCATGTTATGTCTAGGCCAGGCCTGGGATTTGCCCACATCAGACTCATACTTCCGCATTCTTCAAATACTTGTGGAACAGATCCTGGATTTTATCTGGTTTCGATCACATAGTAATGTGGTACCACACTGAAACAGTCGACTGAACCTGGTCACGATCAATATTTTAGAGGATAACGCAAGTTAGGTCTAGGTTAAGGCTGGGATTTGCTCTCATCAGGCTCATACTTTCGCATATTTCTGATACTTGATGGCCAGATTCTGGTCTTTTTCTGGTTTCGATCACGTAGTAATGCGGTACCACACTGAAACAGTCCATTAAACCTGGTTTCGATGAATGTTTTAGAGGATAACGCATGTTAGGTCTAGGTTAGGCCTTGGATTTGCCCTCATCAGACTCATACTTTCGCATTCTTCACATACTTGTTGAACAGATCCCGGGTTTTTTCTGGTTTGGATCACGTAGTAATGTGGTAATTCACTGAAACTGTCGACTAATCCTGGTCTCGGTCAATATTTTAGAGGATAACGCATGTTAGGTCTAGGTTAGGTCTGGGATTTGCTCTCAACAGGCTCATACTTTCGCATATTTCTCGTACTTGTTGGCCATATCCTGCGCCTTTCTGGTTTGGATCACGTAGTAATGTGGTACTACACTGAAACTGTCAATTGAACCTAGTCTGGGTCAACATTTCAAAGGTTATCTCATGTTAGGTCTAGGTTAGGTCTGGGATTTGCTCTCATCAGGCTCATACTTTCGCATGCTTCTCATACTTGATGGCCAGATTCTGGGCTTTTTTTAGTTTGGATCACGCAGTAATGTGGTACCACACTGAAACAGACCACTAAACCTGGTTTCGATCAATATTTTAGAGGATAACACATGTTAGGTCTAGATTAGGTCTGGGATTTGCACGCATCAGGCTCATACTTTCGCATATTTCTCATACTTGATGGCCAGATTCAGGGCTTTTTCTGGTTTGGATCACGTGGAAATGTGGTACCACACTGAAACAGTCAATTAAACCTAGTCTGGGTCAACATTTCAAAGGATAACTCATGTTAGGTCTAGGTTAGGTCTGGGATTTGCTCTCATCAGGCTCATACATTCGCATATTTCTCATACCTGATGGCCAGATCCTGGGCATTTTCTGGTTTGGATCACGTAGTAATGTGGTACCACTCTGAAACAGTCGACTAATCCTGGTCTCGGTCAGTATTTTCGAAGATAACGCATGTTAGGTCTAGGTTTGTTCTGGGATTTGCACTCATCGGGCTCATACTTTCGCATATTTCTCATACTTGATGGCCAGATCCTGGGCTTTTTCTGGTTTGGATCACGTAGTAATGTGGGACCACACTGAAACAGTCGATTAAACCTGGTCTCGGTCAATATTTTAGAGGATAACGCATGTTAGGTCTGGGTTAGGTCTGGGATTTGCTCTCACCAGGCTCATACTTTCGCATATTTCTGATACTTCTTGTCCAGATTCTGGGCTTTTTTTGGCTTGGATCACGTAGTAATGTGGTACCACACTGAGACTGTCCATTAAACCTGGTTTCGATCAATATTTTAGAGGATAACGCATGTTAGGTCTATGTCAGGTCTGGGATTTGCTCTCATCAGGCTCATACTTTCGCATATTTCTCATACTTGTTGGCCAGATTCTGGGCTTTCACTGATTTGGACCACGTAGCAATGTGGTACCACATTGAAACAGTCCATTAAACCTGGTTTTGATCAATAATTTAGAAGATAACTCATGTTATGTCTAGGCCAGGCCTGGGATTTGCCAACATCAGACTCATACTTCCGCATTCTTCAAATACTTGTGGAACAGATCCTGGGTTTTATCTGGTTTCGATCACATAGTAATGTGGTACCACACTGAAACAGTCGACTGAACCTGGTCACGATCAATATTTTAGAGGATAACGCAAGTTAGGTCTAGGTTAAGGCTGGGATTTGCTCTCATCAGGCTCATACTTTCGCATATTTCTGATACTTGATGGCCAGATTCTGGTCTTTTTCTGGTTTCGATCACGTAGTAATGCGGTACCACACTGAAACAGTCCATTAAACCTGGTTTCGATTAATGTTTTAGAGGATAACGCATGTTAGGTCTAGGTTAGGCCTTGGATTTGCCCTCATCAGACTCATACTTTCGCATTCTTCACATACTTGTTGAACAGATCCCGGGTTTTTTCTGGTTTGGATCACGTAGTAATGTGGTACTTCACTGAAACTGTCGACTAATCCTGGTCTCGGTCAATATTTTAGAGGATAACGCATGTTAGGTCTAGGTTAGGTCTGGGATTTGCACTCATCAGGCTCATACATTCGCATATTTCTCATACTTGATGGCCAGAGCCTGGGCTTCTTCTGGTTTGGATCACGTAGTAATGTGGTACTTCACTGAAACTGTCGACTAATCCTGGTCTCGGTCAATATTTTAGAGGATAACGCATGTTAGGTCTAGGTTAGGTCTGGGATTTGCAGTCATCAGGCTCATACATTCGCATATTTCTCATACTTGATGGCCAGAGCCTGGGCTTCTTCTGGTTTGGATCACGTAGTAATGTGGTACCACACTGAAACAGTCGACTGAACCTGGTCATGATCAATATTTTAGAGGATAACGCATGTTAGGTCTAGGTTAGATCTGGGATTTGCACTCATCAGGCTCATACTTTCGCATATTTCTCATACTTGCTGGCCAGATTCTGGGCTTTTTTTGGCTTGGATCACGTAGTAATGTGGTACCACACTGAGACAGTCGACTAATCCTGGTCTCGGTCAATATTTTAGAGGATAACGCATGTTAGGTCTAGGTTAGGTCTGGGATTTGCACTCATCAGGCTCATACTTTCGCACATTTCTCATACTTGTTGGCCAGATTCTGGGCTTTTTTTGGCATGCATCACGTAGTAATGTGGTACCACACTGAAACTGTCCACTAAACCTGGTTTCGATCAATATTTTAGAGGATAACGCATGTTAGGTCTATGTTAGTTCTGGGATTTGCTCTCATCAGGCTCAAACATTCGCATATTTCTCATACTTGATGGCCAGATCCTGGGCGTTTTCTGGCTTGGATCACGTAGTAATGTGGTACCACACTGAAACAGTCGACTAATCCTGGTCTCGGTCAATATTTTAGAGGATAACGCATGTTAGGTCTAGGTTAGGTCTGGGATTTGCACTCATCAGGCTCATACTTTCGCATATTTCTCATACTTGATGGCCGGATTCTTGGCCTTTTATGGTTTAGATCACGTAGTAATGCGGAACCACACTGAAACAGTCCATTAAACCTGGTTTCGATCAATATTTTTGAGGATAACGCATGTTATGGTCTCGGTTAGGTCTAGGATTTGCGCCTCATCAGGCTCATGATTTCGCATATTTCTCATACTTGTTGGCCAGATTCTGGGCTTTCACTGCTTTGGATAACGTAGCAATGTGGTACCACACTGAAACAGTCCAGTAAACCTGGTTTTAATCAATAATTTAGAAGATAACCCATGTTATGTCTAGGCCAGGCCTGGGATTTGCCCACATCAGACTCATACTTCCGCATTCTTCAAATACTTGTGGAACAGATCCTGGGTTTTATCTGGTTTCGATCACATAGTAATGTGGTACCACACTGAAACAGTCGATTAAACCTGGTCACGATCAATATTTTAGAGGATAACGCAAGTTAGGTCTAGGTTAAGGCTGGGATTTGCTCCCATCAGGCTCATACTTTCGCATATTTCTGATACTTGATGGCCAGATTCTGGTCTTTTTCTGGTTTCGATCACGTAGTAACGCGGCACCACACTGAAACAGTCCATTAATCCTGGTTTCGATCAATGTTTTAGAGGATAACGCATGTTTGGTCTAGGTTAGGCCTTGGATTTGCCCTCATCAGACTCATACTTTCGCATTCTCCACATACTTGTTGAACAGATCCCGGGTTTTTTCTGGTTTGGGTCACGTGGTAATGTGTTACCCCACTGAAACAGTCGACTAATCCTGGTCTCGGTCAATATTTTAGAGGATAACTCATGTGAGGTCTAGGTTAGGTCTGGGATTTGCTCTCATCAGGCTCATACATTCGCATATTTCTCATACTTGATGGCCAGATCCTGGGATTTTTCTGGGTTGGATCACGTAGTAATGTGGTACCACACTGAAACAGTCAATTAAACCTAGTCTGGGTCAACATTTCAAAGGATAACTCATGTTAGGTCTAGGTTAGGTCTGGGATTTGCTCTCATCAGGCTCATACATTCACATTTTCCGCAAACTTGTTGGCCAGATCCTGGGCTTTTTCTGGTTTGGATCAAGTGGTAATGTGGCACCACACTGAAACAGTCCATTAAACCTGGTTTCGATCAATATATTAGAGGATAACGCATGTTAGGTCTTGGTTCGGCCTTGGATTTGCCCTCATCAGGCTCATACGATCGCATTCTTCACATACCTGGTGAACAGAACCTGGGTTTTTTCTAGTTTGGATCACGTGGTAATGTGGTACCACACTGAAACAGTCGATTAAACCTGGTTCCGATCAATATTTTTGAGGATAACGCATGTTATTGTCTCGGTTAGGTCTAGGATTTGCCCCTCATCAGGCTCATGATATCGCATATTTCTCATACTTGTTGGCCAGATTCTGGGCATTCACTGCTTTGGACCACGTAGCAATGTGGTACCACATTGAAACAGTCCATTAAACCTGGTTTTGATCAATAATTTAGAAGATAACTCATGTTATGTCTAGGCCAGGCCTGGGATTTGCCCACATCAGACTCATACTTCCGCATTCTTCAAATACTTGTGGAACAGATTCTGGGTTTTATCTGGTTTCGATCACATAGTAATGTGGTACCACACTGGAACAGTCGACTAAACCTGGTCACGATCAATATTTTAGAGGATAACGCAAGTTAGGTCTAGGTTAAGGCTGGGATTTGCTCTCATCAGGCTCATACTTCCGCATATTTCTGATACTTGATGGCCAGATTCTGGTCCTTTTCTGGTTTCGATCACGTAGTAATGCGGTACCACACTGAAACAGTCCATTAAACCTGGTTTCGATTAATGTTTTAGAGGATAACGCATGTTAGGTCTAGGTTAGGCCTTGGATTTGCCCTCATCAGACTCATACTTTCGCATTCTTCACATACTTGTTGAACAGATCCCGGGTTTTTTCTGGTTTGGGTCACGTGGTAATGTGTTACCACACTGAAACAGTCGACTAATCCTGGTCGCGGTCAATATTTTAGAGGATAGCGCATGTTAGGTCTAGTTAGGTCTGGGAATTGCACTCATCAGGCTCAAACATTCGCATATTTCTCATACTTGATGGCCAGATCCTGGGCGTTTTCTGGTTTGGATCACGTAGTAATGTGGTACCACACTGAAACAGTCAATTAAACCTAGTCTGGGTCAACATTTCAAAGGATAACTCATGTTAGGTCTAGGTTAGGTCTGGGATTTGCTCTCATCAGGCTCATACATTCACATTTTCCGCAAACTTGTTGGCCAGATCCTGGGCTTTTTCTGGTTTGGATCAAGTGGTAATGTGGCACCACACTGAAACAGTCCATTAAACCTGGTTTCGATCAATATATTAGAGGATAACGCATGTTGGGTCTTGGTTCGGCCTTGGATTTGCCCACATCAGACTCATACTTCCGCACTCTTCAAATACTTGTGGAACAGATCCTGGGTTTTATCTGGTTTCGATCACATAGTAATGTGGTACCACACTGAAACAGTCGACTAATCCTGGTCTCGGTCAGTATTTTCGAAGATAACGCATGTTAGGTCTAGGTTTGGTCTGGGATTTGCACTCATCGGGCTCATACTTTCGCATATTTCTCATACTTGATGGCCAGATCCTGGGCTTTTTCTGGTTTGGATCACGTAGTAATGTGGGACCACACTGAAACAGTCGATTAAACCTGGTCTCGGTCAATATTTTAGAGGATAACGCATGTTAGGTCTGGGTTAGGTCTGGGATTTGCTCTCATCAGGCTCATACTTTCGCATATTTCTCATACTTCTTGTCCAGATTCTGGGCTTTTTTTGGCTTGGATCACGTAGTAATGTGGTACCACACTGAGACTGTCCATTAAACCTGGTTTCGATCAATATTTCAGAGGATAACGCATGTTAGGTCTATGTCAGGTCTGGGATTTGCTCTCATCAGGCTCATACTTTCGCATATTTCTCATACTTGTTGGCCAGATTCTGGGCTTTCACTGCTTTGGACCACGTAGCAATGTGGTACCACATTGAAACAGTCCATTAAACCTGGTTTTGATCAATAATTTAGAAGATAACTCATGTTATGTCTGGGCCAGGCCTGGGATTTGCCCACATCAGACTCATACTTCCGCACTCTTCAAATACTTGTGGAACAGATCCTGGGTTTTATCTGGTTTCGATCACATAGTAATGTGGTACCACACTGAAACAGTCGACTGAACCTGGTCACGATCAATATTTTAGAGGATAACGCAAGTTAGGTCTAGGATAAGGCTGGGATTTGCTCTCATCAGGCTCATACTTTCGCATATTTCTGATACTTGATGGCCAGATTCTGGTCTTTTTCTGGTTTCGATCACGTAGTAATGCGGTACCACACTGAAACAGTCCATTAAACCTGGTTTCGATTAATGTTTTAGAGGATAACGCATGTTAGGTCTAGGTTAGGCCTTGGATTTGCCCTCATCAGACTCATACTTTCGCATTCTTCACATACTTGTTGAACAGATCCCGGGTTTTTTCTGGTTTGGATCACGTAGTAATGTGGTACTTCACTGAAACTGTCGACTAATCCTGGTCTCGGTCAATATTTTAGAGGATAACGCATGTTAGGTCTAGGTTAGGTCTGGGATTTGCACTCATCAGGCTCATACATTCGCATATTTCTCATACTTGATGGCCAGAGCCTGGGCTTCTTCTGGCTTGGATCACGTAGTAATGTGGTACCACACTGAGACAGTCGACTAATCCTGGTCTCGGTCAATATTTTAGAGGATAACGCATGTTAGGTCTAGGTTAGGTCTGGGATTTGCACTCATCAGGCTCATACTTTCGCACATTTCTCATACTTGTTGGCCAGATTCTGGGCTTTTTTTGGCATGCATCACGTAGTAATGTGGTACCACACTGAAACTGTCCACTAAACCTGGTTTCGATCAATATTTTAGAGGATAACGCATGTTAGGTCTATGTTAGTTCTGGGATTTGCTCTCATCAGGCTCAAACATTCGCATATTTCTCATACTTGATGGCCAGATCCTGGGCGTTTTCTGGTTTGGATCACGTAGTAATGTGGTACCACACTGAAACAGTCGACTAATCCTGGTCTCGGTCAATATTTTAGAGGATAACGCATGTTAGGTCTAGGTTAGGTCTGGGATTTGCACTCATCAGGCTCATACTTTCGCATATTTCTCATACTTGATGGCCGGATTCTTGGCCTTTTATGGTTTAGATCACGTAGTAATGCGGTACCACACTGAAACAGTCCATTAAACCTGGTTTCGATCAATATTTTTGAGGATAACGCATGTTATGGTCTCGGTTAGGTCTAGGATTTGCGCCTCATCAGGCTCATGATTTCGCATATTTCTCATACTTGTAGGCCAGATTCTGGGCTTTCACTGCTTTGGATAACGTAGCAATGTGGTACCACACTGAAACAGTCCAGTAAACCTGGTTTTAATCAATAATTTAGAAGATAACCCATGTTATGTCTAGGCCAGGCCTGGGATTTGCCCACATCAGACTCATACTTCCGCATTCTTCAAATACTTGTGGAACAGATCCTGGGTTTTATCTGGTTTCGATCACATAGTAATGTGGTACCACACTGAAACAGTCGATTAAACCTGGTCACGATCAATATTTTAGAGGATAACGCAAGTTAGGTCTAGGTTAAGGCTGGGATTTGCTCTCATCAGGCTCATACTTTCGCATATTTCTGATACTTGATGGCCAGATTCTGGTCTTTTTCTGGTTTCGATCACGTAGTAATGCGGCACCACACTGAAACAGTCCATTAATCCTGGTTTCGATCAATGTTTTAGAGGATAACGCATGTTTGGTCTAGGTTAGGCCTTGGATTTGCCCTCATCAGACTCATACTTTCGCATTCTCCACATACTTGTTGAACAGATCCCGGGTTTTTTCTGGTTTGGGTCACGTGGTAATGTGTTACCCCACTGAAACAGTCGACTAATCCTGGTCTCGGTCAATATTTTAGAGGATAACTCATGTGAGGTCTAGGTTAGGTCTGGGATTTGCTCTCATCAGGCTCATACATTCGCATATTTCTCATACTTGATGGCCAGATCCTGGGCTTTTTCTGGTTTGGATCACGTAGTAATGTGGTACCACACTGAAACAGTCGACTAATCCTGGTCGCGGTCAATATTTTAGAGGATAGCGCATGTTAGGTCTAGTTAGGTCTGGGAATTGCACTCATCAGGCTCAAACATTCGCATATTTCTCATACTTGATGGCCAGATCCTGGGCGTTTTCTGGTTTGGATCACGTAGTAATGTGGTACCACACTGAAACAGTCAATTAAACCTAGTCTGGGTCAACATTTCAAAGGATAACTCATGTTAGGTCTAGGTTAGGTCTGGGATTTGCTCTCATCAGGCTCATACATTCACATTTTCCGCAAACTTGTTGGCCAGATCCTGGGCTTTTTCTGGTTTGGATCAAGTGGTAATGTGGCACCACACTGAAACAGTCCATTAAACCTGGTTTCGATCAATATATTAGAGGATAACGCATGTTAGGTCTTGGTTCGGCCTTGGATTTGCCCTCATCAGGCTCACACGATCGCATTCTTCACATACCTGGTGAACAGAACCTGGGTTTTTTCTAGTTTGGATCACGTAGTAATGCGGTACCACACCGAAACAGTCCATTAAACCTGGTTTCGATCAATATTTTTGAGGATAACGCATGTTATGGTCTCGGTTAGGTCTAGGATTTGCCCGTCATCAGGCTCATGATTTCGCATATTTCTCATACTTGTTGGCCAGATTCTGGGCTTTCACTGCTTTGGATAACGTAGCAATGTGGTACCACACTGAAACAGTCCAGTAAACCTGGTTTTAATCAATAATTTAGAAGATACCCATGTTATGTCTAGGCCAGGCCTGGGATTTGCCCACATCAGACTCATACCTCCGCATTCTTCAAATACTTGTGGAACGGATCCTGGGTTTTTTCTGGTTTCGATCACATAGTAATGTGGTACCACACTGAAACAGTCGACTAAACCTGGTCATGATCAATATTTTAGAGGATAACGCAAGTTAGGTCTAGGTTAGGGCTGGGATTTGCTCTCATCAGGCTCATACTTTCGCATATTTCTGATACTTGATGGCCAGATTCTGGTCTTTTTCTGGTTTCGATCACGTAGTAATGCGGTACCACACTGAAACAGTCCATTAAACCTGGTTTCGATCAATGTTTTAGAGGATAACGCATGTTTGGTCTAGGTTAGGCCTTGGATTTGCCCTCATCAGACTCATACTTTCGCATTCTCCACATACTTGTTGAACAGATACCGGGTTTTTTCTGGTTTGGGTCACGTGGTAATGTGTTACCCCACAGAAACAGTCGATTAAACCTGGTTTCGATCGATATTTTAGAGGATAACGCATGTTAGGTCTAGGTTAGGTCTGGGATTTGCACCCATCAGGCTCATACTTTCGCATTCTCCACATACTTGTTGAACAGATACCGGGTTTTTTCTGGTTTGGGTCACGTGGTAATGTGTTACCCCACTGAAACAGTCGATTAAACCTGGTCTCGGTCAATATTTTAGAGGATAACTCATGTTAGGTCTAGGTTAGGTCTGGGATTTGCTCTCATCAGGCTCATACATTCGCATATTTCTCATACTTGATGGCCAGATCCTGGGCTTTTTCTGGTTTGGATCACGTAGTAATGTGGTACCACACTGAAACAGTCGACTAATCCTGGTCTCGGTCAATATTTTAGAGGATAGCGCATGTTAGGTCTAGGTTAGGTCTGGGATTTGCACTCATCAGGCTCATACATTCGCATATTTCTCATACTTGAAGGCCAGATCCTGGGGTTCTTCTGGTTTGGATCACGTAGTAATGTGGTACCTCACTGAAACAGTCGACTGAACCTAGTCATGATCAATATTTTAGAGGATAACGCATGTTAGGTCTAGGTTAGGTCTGGGATTTGCACTCATCAGGCTCATACTTTCGCATATTTCTCATACTTGTTGGCCAGATTCTGGGCTTTTTTTGGCTTGGATCACGTAGTAATGTGGTACCACACTGAAACTGTCCATTAAACCTGGTTTCGATCAATATCTTAGAGGATAACGCATGTTAGGTCTATGTTAGGTCTGGGATTTGCTCTCATCAGGCTCATACATTCGCATGTTTCTCATACTTGATGGCCAGATTCTGGGCTTTTTTTAGTTTGGATCACGCAGTAATGTGGTACCACACTGAAACAGACCATTAAACCTGGTTTCGATCAATATTTTAGAGCATAACACATGTTAGGTGTAGGTTAGGTTTGGGATTTGCACTCATCAGGCTCATACTTTCGCATGTTTCTCATACTTGATGGGCAGATTCAGGGCTTTTTCTGGTTTGGATCACGTGGTAATGTGGTACCACTCTGAAACAGTCAATTAAACCTAGTCGGGGTCAATATTTCAAAGGATAACTCATGTTGGGTCTAGGTTAGGTCTGGGATTTGCTCTCATCAGGCTCATACATTCGCATATTTCTCATAATTGATTGCCAGATCCTGGGCTTTTTCTGGTTTGGATCACGTAGTAATGTGCTGCCACACAGAAACAGTCGACTAAACCTGGTCTCGGTCAATATTTTAGAGGATAACGCATGCTAGGCCTATGTCAGGTCTGGGATTTGCTCTCACCAAGCTCATGCATTCACATTTTCCGCATACTTGTTGGCCAGATCCTGGGCTTTTTCTGGTTTGGATCAAGTGGTAATGTGGCACCACACTGAAACAGTCCATTAAACCTGGTTTCGATCAATATCTTAGAGGATAACGCATGTTAGGTCTTGGTTCGGCCTTGGATTTGCCCTCATCAGGCTCACACGATCGCATTCTTCACATACCTGGTGAACAGAACCTGGGTTTTTTCTAGTTTGGATCACGTGGTAATGTGGTACCACACTGAAACAGTCGATTAAACCTGGTTTCGATCGATATTTTAGAGGATAACGCATGTTAGGTCTAGGTTAGGTCTGGGATTTGCACTCATCAGGCTCATACTTTCGCATATTTCACATACTTGATGGCCAGATTCAGCGCTTTCTCTGGTTTGGATCACGTGGTAATGTGGTACCACACTGAAACAGGCCATTAAACCTAGTCTGGGTCAACATTTCAAAGGATAACTCATGTTAGGTCTAGGTTAGTTCTGGGATTTGCTCTCATCATGGTCATACTTTCGCATATTTCTCATTCTTGTTGGCCAGATCCTGGGCTTTCACTGGTTTGGATCACGTAGTTATGTGGCACCACACTGAAACAGTCAAATTAAACCTAGTCTGGGTCAACATTTCAAAGGATAACTCATGTTAGGTCTAGGTTAGGTCTGGGATTTGCTCTCATCAGGCTCATACTTTTGCGTGTTTCTCATACTTGATGGCCAGATTCTGGGCTTTTTTTAGTTTGGATCACGTAGTAATGTGGTACCACACTGAAACAGTCGACTAAACCTGGTCTCGGTCAATATTTTAGAGGATAACGCATGTTAGGTCTAGGTTAGGTCTGGGATTTGCACTCATCAGGCTCATACTTTCGCATATTTCTCATACTTTATGGCCAGATTCTGGGCCTTTTTTGGTTTCGATCACGTAGTAATGCGGTACCACCGTGAAAGAGACCATTAAACCTGGTTTCGACCAATATTTTAGAGGCTAACGCATGTTAGGTCTACGCTAGGTCCGGGATTTGCCCTCATCAGGCTCACACTTTCGCATTCTTCACATACCTGTTGAACAGATCCAGGGTTTTTTCTGGTTTGGATCACGTGGTAATGTGGTACCACACTGAAACAGTCCATTAAACCTAGTCTGGGTCAACATTTCAAAGGATAACTCATGTTATGTCCAGGTTAGGTCTGGGATTTGCACTCATCAGGCTCATACATTCGCATATTTCTCATACTTGATGGCCAGAGCCTGGGCTTCTTCTGGTTTGGATCACGTAGTAATGTGGTACCACACTGAAACAGTCGACTGAACCTGGTCTCGGTCAATATTTTAGAGGATAACGCATGTTAGGTCTAGGTTAGGTCTGGGATTTGCACTCATCAGGCTCATACTTTCGCATATTTCTCATACTCTATGGCCAGATTCTGGGCCTTTTTTGGTTTCGATCACGTAGTAATGCGGTCCCACCGTGAAAGAGACCATTAAACCTGGTTTCGACCAATATTTTAGAGGCTAACGCATGTTAGGTCTACGCTAGGTCCGGGATTTGCCCTCATCAGGCTCACACTTTCGCATTCTTCACATACCTGTTGAACAGATCCAGGGTTTTTTCTGGTTTGGATCACGTGGTAATGTGGTACCACACTGAAACAGTCCATTAAACCTAGTCTGGGTCAACATTTCAAAGGATAACTCATGTTATGTCCAGGTTAGGTCTGGGATTTGCACTCATCAGGCTCATACATTCGCATATTTCTCATACTTGATGGCCAGAGCCTGGGCTTCTTCTGGTTTGGATCACGTAGTAATGTGGTACCACACTGAAACAGTCGACTGAACCTGGTCATGATCAATATTTTAGAGGATAACGCATGTTAGGTCTAGGTTAGGTCTGGGATTTGCACTCATCAGGCTCATACTTTCGCATATTTCTCATACTTGTTGGCCAGATTCTGGGCTTTTTTTGGCTTGGATCATGTAGCAATGTGGTACCACACTGAAACAGTCGACTAATCCTGGTCTCGGTCAATATTTAAGAGGATAACGCATGTTAGGTCTAGGTTAGGTCTGGGATTTGCACTCATCAGGCTCATACTTTCGCACATTTCTCATACTTGTTGGCCAGATTCTGGGCTTTTTTTGGCATGCATCACGTAGTAATGTGGTACCACACTGAAACTGTCCACTAAACCTGGTTTCGATCAATATTTTTGAGGATAACGCATGTTATGATCTCGGTTAGGTCTAGGATTTGCGCCTCATCAGGCTCATGATTTCGCATATTTATCATACTTGTTGGCCAGATTCTGGGCTTTCACTGCTTTGGATAACGTAGCAATGTGGTACCACACTGAAACAGTCCAGTAAACCTGGTTTTAATCAATAATTTAGAAGATAACCCATGTTATGTCTAGGCCAGGCCTGGGATTTGCCCACATCAGACTCATACTTCCGCATTCTTCAAATACTTGTGGAACAGATCCTGGGTTTTTTCTGGTTTCGATCACATTGTAATGTGGTACCACACTGAAACAGTCGATTAAACCTGGTCACGATCAATATTTTAGAGGATAACGCAAATTAGGTCTAGGTTAGGGCTGGGATTTGCTCTCATCAGGCTCATACTTTCGCATATTGCTGATACTTGATGGCCAGATTCTGGGCTTTCACTGCTTTGGATAACGTAGCAATGTGGTACCACACTGAAACAGTCCAGTAAACCTGGTTTTAATCAATAATTTAGAAGATAACCCATGTTATGTCTAGGCCAGGCCTGGGATTTGCCCACATCAGACTCATACTTCCGCATTCTTCAAATACTTGTGGAACAGATCCTGGGTTTTTTCTGGTTTCGATCACATAGTAATGTGGTACCACACTGAAACAGTCCATTAAACCTGGTTTCGATCAATGTTTTAGAGGATAACGCATGTTTGGTCTAGGTTAGGCCTTGGATTTGCCCTCATCAGACTCATACTTTCGCATTCTCCACATACTTGTTGAACAGATCCCGGGTTTTTTCTGGTTTGGGTCACGTGGTAATGTGTTACCCCACTGAAACAGTCGACTAATCCTGGTCTCGGTCAATATTTTAGAGGATAACTCATGTTAGGTCTAGGTTAGGTCTGGGATTTGCTCTCATCAGGCTCATACATTCGCATATTTCTCCTACCTGATGGCCAGATCCTGGGCATTTTCTGGTTTGGATCACGTAGTAATGTGGTACCACTCTGAAACAGTCGACTAATCCTGGTCTCGGTCAGTATTTTCGAAGATAACGCATGTTAGGTCTAGGTTTGTTCTGGGATTTGCACTCATCGGGCTCATACTTTCGCATATTTCTCATACTTGATGGCCAGATCCTGGGCTTTTTCTGGTTTGGATCACGTAGTAATGTGGGACCACACTGAAACAGTCGATTAAACCTGGTCTCGGTCAATATTTTAGAGGATAACGCATGTTAGGTCTGGGTTAGGTCTGGGATTTGCTCTCACCAGGCTCATACTTTCGCATATTTCTGATACTTCTTGTCCAGATTCTGGGCTTTTTTTGGCTTGGATCACGTAGTAATGTGGTACCACACTGAGACTGTCCATTAAACCTGGTTTCGATCAATATTTTAGAGGATAACGCATGTTAGGTCTATGTCAGGTCTGGGATTTGCTCTCATCAGGCTCATACTTTCGCATATTTCTCATACTTGTTGGCCAGATTCTGGGCTTTCACTGATTTGGACCACGTAGCAATGTGGTACCACATTGAAACAGTCCATTAAACCTGGTTTTGATCAATAATTTAGAAGATAACTCATGTTATGTCTAGGCCAGGCCTGGGATTTGCCCACATCAGACTCATACTTCCGCATTCTTCAAATACTTGTGGAACAGATCCTGGGTTTTATCTGGTTTCGATCACATAGTAATGTGGTACCACACTGAAACAGTCGACTGAACCTGGTCACGATCAATATTTTAGAGGATAACGCAAGTTAGGTCTAGGTTAAGGCTGGGATTTGCTCTCATCAGGCTCATACTTTCGCATATTTCTGATACTTGATGGCCAGATTCTGGTCTTTTTCTGGTTTCGATCACGTAGTAATGCGGTACCACACTGAAACAGTCCATTAAACCTGGTTTCGATTAATGTTTTAGAGGATAACGCATGTTAGGTCTAGGTTAGGCCTTGGATTTGCCCTCATCAGACTCATACTTTCGCATTCTTCACATACTTGTTGAACAGATCCCGGGTTTTTTCTGGTTTGGATCACGTAGTAATGTGGTACTTCACTGAAACTGTCGACTAATCCTGGTCTCGGTCAATATTTTAGAGGATAACGCATGTTAGGTCTAGGTTAGGTCTGGGATTTGCAGTCATCAGGCTCATACATTCGCATATTTCTCATACTTGATGGCCAGAGCCTGGGCTTCTTCTGGTTTGGATCACGTAGTAATGTGGTACCACACTGAAACAGTCGACTGAACCTGGTCATGATCAATATTTTAGAGGATAACGCATGTTAGGTCTAGGTTAGATCTGGGATTTGCACTCATCAGGCTCATACTTTCGCATATTTCTCATACTTGCTGGCCAGATTCTGGGCTTTTTTTGGCTTGGATCACGTAGTAATGTGGTACCACACTGAGACAGTCGACTAATCCTGGTCTCGGTCAATATTTTAGAGGATAACGCATGTTAGGTCTAGGTTAGGTCTGGGATTTGCACTCATCAGGCTCATACTTTCGCACATTTCTCATACTTGTTGGCCAGATTCTGGGCTTTTTTTGGCATGCATCACGTAGTAATGTGGTACCACACTGAAACTGTCCACTAAACCTGGTTTCGATCAATATTTTAGAGGATAACGCATGTTAGGTCTATGTTAGTTCTGGGATTTGCTCTCATCAGGCTCAAACATTCGCATATTTCTCATACTTGATGGCCAGATCCTGGGCGTTTTCTGGCTTGGATCACGTAGTAATGTGGTACCACACTGAAACAGTCGACTAATCCTGGTCTCGGTCAATATTTTAGAGGATAACGCATGTTAGGTCTAGGTTAGGTCTGGGATTTGCACTCATCAGGCTCATACTTTCGCATATTTCTCATACTTGTTGGCCAGATTCTGGGCTTTCACTGCTTTGGATAACGTAGCAATGTGGTACCACACTGAAACAGTCCAGTAAACCTGGTTTTAATCAATAATTTAGAAGATAACCCATGTTATGTCTAGGCCAGGCCTGGGATTTGCCCACATCAGACTCATACTTCCGCATTCTTCAAATACTTGTGGAACAGATCCTGGGTTTTATCTGGTTTCGATCACATAGTAATGTGGTACCACACTGAAACAGTCGATTAAACCTGGTCACGATCAATATTTTAGAGGATAACGCAAGTTAGGTCTAGGTTAAGGCTGGGATTTGCTCCCATCAGGCTCATACTTTCGCATATTTCTGATACTTGATGGCCAGATTCTGGTCTTTTTCTGGTTTCGATCACGTAGTAACGCGGCACCACACTGAAACAGTCCATTAATCCTGGTTTCGATCAATGTTTTAGAGGATAACGCATGTTTGGTCTAGGTTAGGCCTTGGATTTGCCCTCATCAGACTCATACTTTCGCATTCTCCACATACTTGTTGAACAGATCCCGGGTTTTTTCTGGTTTGGGTCACGTGGTAATGTGTTACCCCACTGAAACAGTCGACTAATCCTGGTCTCGGTCAATATTTTAGAGGATAACTCATGTGAGGTCTAGGTTAGGTCTGGGATTTGCTCTCATCAGGCTCATACATTCGCATATTTCTCATACTTGATGGCCAGATCCTGGGATTTTTCTGGGTTGGATCACGTAGTAATGTGGTACCACACTGAAACAGTCAATTAAACCTAGTCTGGGTCAACATTTCAAAGGATAACTCATGTTAGGTCTAGGTTAGGTCTGGGATTTGCTCTCATCAGGCTCATACATTCACATTTTCCGCAAACTTGTTGGCCAGATCCTGGGCTTTTTCTGGTTTGGATCAAGTGGTAATGTGGCACCACACTGAAACAGTCCATTAAACCTGGTTTCGATCAATATATTAGAGGATAACGCATGTTAGGTCTTGGTTCGGCCTTGGATTTGCCCTCATCAGGCTCATACGATCGCATTCTTCACATACCTGGTGAACAGAACCTGGGTTTTTTCTAGTTTGGATCACGTGGTAATGTGGTACCACACTGAAACAGTCGATTAAACCTGGTTCCGATCAATATTTTTGAGGATAACGCATGTTATTGTCTCGGTTAGGTCTAGGATTTGCCCCTCATGAGGCTCATGATATCGCATATTTCTCATACTTGTTGGCCATATTCTGGGCATTCACTGCTTTGGACCACGTAGCAATGTGGTACCACATTGAAACAGTCCATTAAACCTGGTTTTGATCAATAATTTAGAAGATAACTCATGTTATGTCTAGGCCAGGCCTGGGATTTGCCCACATCAGACTCATACTTCCGCATTCTTCAAATACTTGTGGAACAGATTCTGGGTTTTATCTGGTTTCGATCACATAGTAATGTGGTACCACACTGAAACAGTCGACTAAACCAGGTCACGATCAATATTTTAGAGGATAACGCAAGTTAGGTCTAGGTTAAGGCTGGGATTTGCTCTCATCAGGCTCATACTTCCGCATATTTCTGATACTTGATGGCCAGATTCTGGTCCTTTTCTGGTTTCGATCACGTAGTAATGCGGTACCACACTGAAACAGTCCATTAAACCTGGTTTCGATCAATATATTAGAGGATAACGCATGTTGGGTCTTGGTTCGGCCTTGGATTTGCCCACATCAGACTCATACTTTCGCATTCTTCACATACTTGTTGAACAGATCCCGGGTTTTTTCTGGTTTGGGTCACGTGGTAATGTGTTACCACACTGAAACAGTCGACTAATCCTGGTCGCGGTCAATATTTTAGAGGATAGCGCATGTTAGGTCTAGTTAGGTCTGGGAATTGCACTCATCAGGCTCAAACATTCGCATATTTCTCATACTTGATGGCCAGATCCTGGGCGTTTTCTGGTTTGGATCACGTAGTAATGTGGTACCACACTGAAACAGTCAATTAAACCTAGTCTGGGTCAACATTTCAAAGGATAACTCATGTTAGGTCTAGGTTAGGTCTGGGATTTGCTCTCATCAGGCTCATACATTCACATTTTCCGCAAACTTGTTGGCCAGATCCTGGGCTTTTTCTGGTTTGGATCAAGTGGTAATGTGGCACCACACTGAAACAGTCCATTAAACCTGGTTTCGATCAATATATTAGAGGATAACGCATGTTGGGTCTTGGTTCGGCCTTGGATTTGCCCACATCAGACTCATACTTCCGCACTCTTCAAATACTTGTGGAACAGATCCTGGGTTTTATCTGGTTTCGATCACATAGTAATGTGGTACCACACTGAAACAGTCGACTAATCCTGGTCTCGGTCAGTATTTTCGAAGATAACGCATGTTAGGTCTAGGTTTGGTCTGGGATTTGCACTCATCGGGCTCATACTTTCGCATATTTCTCATACTTGATGGCCAGATCCTGGGCTTTTTCTGGTTTGGATCACGTAGTAATGTGGGACCACACTGAAACAGTCGATTAAACCTGGTCTCGGTCAATATTTTAGAGGATAACGCATGTTAGGTCTGGGTTAGGTCTGGGATTTGCTCTCATCAGGCTCATACTTTCGCATATTTCTCATACTTCTTGTCCAGATTCTGGGCTTTTTTTGGCTTGGATCACGTAGTAATGTGGTACCACACTGAGACTGTCCATTAAACCTGGTTTCGATCAATATTTCAGAGGATAACGCATGTTAGGTCTATGTCAGGTCTGGGATTTGCTCTCATCAGGCTCATACTTTCGCATATTTCTCATACTTGTTGGCCAGATTCTGGGCTTTCACTGCTTTGGACCACGTAGCAATGTGGTACCACATTGAAACAGTCCATTAAACCTGGTTTTGATCAATAATTTAGAAGATAACTCATGTTATGTCTGGGCCAGGCCTGGGATTTGCCCACATCAGACTCATACTTCCGCACTCTTCAAATACTTGTGGAACAGATCCTGGGTTTTATCTGGTTTCGATCACATAGTAATGTGGTACCACACTGAAACAGTCGACTGAACCTGGTCACGATCAATATTTTAGAGGATAACGCAAGTTAGGTCTAGGATAAGGCTGGGATTTGCTCTCATCAGGCTCATACTTTCGCATATTTCTGATACTTGATGGCCAGATTCTGGTCTTTTTCTGGTTTCGATCACGTAGTAATGCGGTACCACACTGAAACAGTCCATTAAACCTGGTTTCGATTAATGTTTTAGAGGATAACGCATGTTAGGTCTAGGTTAGGCCTTGGATTTGCCCTCATCTGACTCATACTTTCGCATTCTTCACATACTTGTTGAACAGATCCCGGGTTTTTTCTGGTTTGGATCACGTAGTAATGTGGTACTTCACTGAAACTGTCGACTAATCCTGGTCTCGGTCAATATTTTAGAGGATAACGCATGTTAGGTCTAGGTTAGGTCTGGGATTTGCACTCATCAGGCTCATACATTCGCATATTTCTCATACTTGATGGCCAGAGCCTGGGCTTCTTCTGGTTTGGATCACGTAGTAATGTGGTACCACACTGAAACAGTCGACTGAACCTGGTCATGATCAATATTTTAGAGGATAACGCATGTTAGGTCTAGGTTAGGTCTGGGATTTGCACTCATCAGGCTCTTACATTCGCATATTTCTCATACTTGCTGGCCAGATTCTGGGCTTTTTTTGGCTTGGATCACGTAGTAATGTGGTACCACACTGAGACAGTCGACTAATCCTGGTCTCGGTCAATATTTTAGAGGATAACGCATGTTAGGTCTAGGTTAGGTCTGGGATTTGCACTCATCAGGCTCATACTTTCGCACATTTCTCATACTTGTTGGCCAGATTCTGGGCTTTTTTTGGCATGCATCACGTAGTAATGTGGTACCACACTGAAACTGTCCACTAAACCTGGTTTCGATCAATATTTTAGAGGATAACGCATGTTAGGTCTATGTTAGTTCTGGGATTTGCTCTCATCAGGCTCAAACATTCGCATATTTCTCATACTTGATGGCCAGATCCTGGGCGTTTTCTGGTTTGGATCACGTAGTAATGTGGTACCACACTGAAACAGTCGACTAATCCTGGTCTCGGTCAATATTTTAGAGGATAACGCATGTTAGGTCTAGGTTAGGTCTGGGATTTGCACTCATCAGGCTCATACTTTCGCATATTTCTCATACTTGATGGCCGGATTCTTGGCCTTTTATGGTTTAGATCACGTAGTAATGCGGTACCACACTGAAACAGTCCATTAAACCTGGTTTCGATCAATATTTTTGAGGATAACGCATGTTATGGTCTCGGTTAGGTCTAGGATTTGCGCCTCATCAGGCTCATAATTTCGCATATTTCTCATACTTGTAGGCCAGATTCTGGGCTTTCACTGCTTTGGATAACGTAGCAATGTGGTACCACACTGAAACAGTCCAGTAAACCTGGTTTTAATCAATAATTTAGAAGATAACCCATGTTATGTCTAGGCCAGGCCTGGGATTTGCCCACATCAGACTCATACTTCCGCATTCTTCAAATACTTGTGGAACAGATCCTGGGTTTTATCTGGTTTCGATCACATAGTAATGTGGTACCACACTGAAACAGTCGATTAAACCTGGTCACGATCAATATTTTAGAGGATAACGCAAGTTAGGTCTAGGTTAAGGCTGGGATTTGCTCTCATCAGGCTCATACTTTCGCATATTTCTGATACTTGATGGCCAGATTCTGGTCTTTTTCTGGTTTCGATCACGTAGTAATGCGGCACCACACTGAAACAGTCCATTAATCCTGGTTTCGATCAATGTTTTAGAGGATAACGCATGTTTGGTCTAGGTTAGGCCTTGGATTTGCCCTCATCAGACTCATACTTTCGCATTCTCCACATACTTGTTGAACAGATCCCGGGTTTTTTCTGGTTTGGGTCACGTGGTAATGTGTTACCCCACTGAAACAGTCGACTAATCCTGGTCTCGGTCAATATTTTAGAGGATAACTCATGTGAGGTCTAGGTTAGGTCTGGGATTTGCTCTCATCAGGCTCATACATTCGCATATTTCTCATACTTGATGGCCAGATCCTGGGCTTTTTCTGGTTTGGATCACGTAGTAATGTGGTACCACACTGAAACAGTCGACTAATCCTGGTCGCGGTCAATATTTTAGAGGATAGCGCATGTTAGGTCTAGTTAGGTCTGGGAATTGCACTCATCAGGCTCAAACATTCGCATATTTCTCATACTTGATGGCCAGATCCTGGGCGTTTTCTGGTTTGGATCACGTAGTAATGTGGTACCACACTGAAACAGTCAATTAAACCTAGTCTGGGTCAACATTTCAAAGGATAACTCATGTTAGGTCTAGGTTAGGTCTGGGATTTGCTCTCATCAGGCTCATACATTCACATTTTCCGCAAACTTGTTGGCCAGATCCTGGGCTTTTTCTGGTTTGGATCAAGTGGTAATGTGGCACCACACTGAAACAGTCCATTAAACCTGGTTTCGATCAATATATTAGAGGATAACGCATGTTAGGTCTTGGTTCGGCCTTGGATTTGCCCTCATCAGGCTCACACGATCGCATTCTTCACATACCTGGTGAACAGAACCTGGGTTTTTTCTAGTTTGGATCACGTAGTAATGCGGTACCACACCGAAACAGTCCATTAAACCTGGTTTCGATCAATATTTTTGAGGATAACGCATGTTATGGTCTCGGTTAGGTCTAGGATTTGCCCGTCTTCAGGCTCATGATTTCGCATATTTCTCATACTTGTTGGCCAGATTCTGGGCTTTCACTGCTTTGGATAACGTAGCAATGTGGTACCACACTGAAACAGTCCAGTAAACCTGGTTTTAATCAATAATTTAGAAGATACCCATGTTATGTCTAGGCCAGGCCTGGGATTTGCCCACATCAGACTCATACCTCCGCATTCTTCAAATACTTGTGGAACGGATCCTGGGTTTTTTCTGGTTTCGATCACATAGTAATGTGGTACCACACTGAAACAGTCGACTAAACCTGGTCATGATCAATATTTTAGAGGATAACGCAAGTTAGGTCTAGGTTAGGGCTGGGATTTGCTCTCATCAGGCTCATACTTTCGCATATTTCTGATACTTGATGGCCAGATTCTGGTCTTTTTCTGGTTTCGATCACGTAGTAATGCGGTACCACACTGAAACTGTCCATTAAACCTGGTTTCGATCAATGTTTTAGAGGATAACGCATGTTTGGTCTAGGTTAGGCCTTGGATTTGCCCTCATCAGACTCATACTTTCGCATTCTCCACATACTTGTTGAACAGATACCGGGCTTTTTCTGGTTTGGGTCACGTGGTAATGTGTTACCCCACTGAAACAGTCGATTAAACCTGGTTTCGATCGATATTTTAGAGGATAACGCATGTTAGGTCTAGGTTAGGTCTGGGATTTGCACCCATCAGGCTCATACTTTCGCATTCTCCACATACTTGTTGAACAGATACCGGGTTTTTTCTGGTTTGGGTCACGTGGTAATGTGTTACCCCACTGAAACAGTCGATTAAACCTGGTCTCGGTCAATATTTTAGAGGATAACTCATGTTAGGTCTAGGTTAGGTCTGGGATTTGCTCTCATCAGGCTCATACATTCGCATATTTCTCATACTTGATGGCCAGATCCTGGGCTTTTTCTGGTTTGGATCACGTAGTAATGTGGTACCACACTGAAACAGTCGACTAATCCTGGTCTCGGTCAATATTTTAGAGGATAGCGCATGTTAGGTCTAGGTTAGGTCTGGGATTTGCACTCATCAGGCTCATACATTCGCATATTTCTCATACTTGAAGGCCAGATCCTGGGGTTCTTCTGGTTTGGATCACGTAGTAATGTGGTACCTCACTGAAACAGTCGACTGAACCTAGTCATGATCAATATTTTAGAGGATAACGCATGTTAGGTCTAGGTTAGGTCTGGGATTTGCACTCATCAGGCTCATACTTTCGCATATTTCTCATACTTGTTGGCCAGATTCTGGGCTTTTTTTGGCTTGGATCACGTAGTAATGTGGTACCACACTGAAACTGTCCATTAAACCTGGTTTCGATCAATATCTTAGAGGATAACGCATGTTAGGTCTATGTTAGGTCTGGGATTTGCTCTCATCAGGCTCATACATTCGCATGTTTCTCATACTTGATGGCCAGATTCTGGGCTTTTTTTAGTTTGGATCACGCAGTAATGTGGTACCACACTGAAACAGACCATTAAACCTGGTTTCGATCAATATTTTAGAGCATAACACATGTTAGGTGTAGGTTAGGTCTGGGATTTGCTCTCATCAGGCTCATACTTTCGCATGTTTCTCATACTTGATGGGCAGATTCAGGGCTTTTTCTGGTTTGGATCACGTGGTAATGTGGTACCACTCTGAAACAGTCAATTAAACCTAGTCGGGGTCAATATTTCAAAGGATAACTCATGTTGGGTCTAGGTTAGGTCTGGGATTTGCTCTCATCAGGCTCATACATTCGCATATTTCTCATAATTGATTGCCAGATCCTGGGCTTTTTCTGGTTTGGATCACGTAGTAATGTGCTGCCACACAGAAACAGTCGACTAAACCTGGTCTCGGTCAATATTTTAGAGGATAACGCATGCTAGGTCTATGTCAGGTCTGGGATTTGCTCTCACCAAGCTCATGCATTCACATTTTCCGCATACTTGTTGGCCAGATCCTGGGCTTTTTCTGGTTTGGATCAAGTGGTAATGTGGCACCACACTGAAACAGTCCATTAAACCTGGTTTCGATCAATATCTTAGAGGATAACGCATGTTAGGTCTTGGTTCGGCCTTGGATTTGCCCTCATCAGGCTCACACGATCGCATTCTTCACATACCTGGTGAACAGAACCTGGGTTTTTTCTAGTTTGGATCACGTGGTAATGTGGTACCACACTGAAACAGTCGATTAAACCTGGTTTCGATCGATATTTTAGAGGATAACGCATGTTAGGTCTAGGTTAGGTCTGGGATTTGCACTCATCAGGCTCATACTTTCGCATATTTCACATACTTGATGGCCAGATTCAGCGCTTTCTCTGGTTTGGATCACGTGGTAATGTGGTACCACACTGAAACAGGCCATTAAACCTAGTCTGGGTCAACATTTCAAAGGATAACTCATGTTAGGTCTAGGTTAGTTCTGGGATTTGCTCTCATCATGGTCATACTTTCGCATATTTCTCATTCTTGTTGGCCAGATCCTGGGCTTTCACTGGTTTGGATCACGTAGTTATGTGGCACCACACTGAAACAGTCAAATTAAACCTAGTCTGGGTCAACATTTCAAAGGATAACTCATGTTAGGTCTAGGTTAGGTCTGGGATTTGCTCTCATCAGGCTCATACTTTTGCGTGTTTCTCATACTTGATGGCCAGATTCTGGGCTTTTTTTAGTTTGGATCACGTAGTAATGTGGTACCACACTGAAACAGTCGACTAAACCTGGTCTCGGTCAATATTTTAGAGGATAACGCATGTTAGGTCTAGGTTAGGTCTGGGATTTGCACTCATCAGGCTCATACTTTCGCATATTTCTCATACTTTATGGCCAGATTCTGGGCCTTTTTTGGTTTCGATCACGTAGTAATGCGGTACCACCGTGAAAGAGACCATTAAACCTGGTTTCGACCAATATTTTAGAGGCTAACGCATGTTAGGTCTACGCTAGGTCCGGGATTTGCCCTCATCAGGCTCACACTTTCGCATTCTTCACATACCTGTTGAACAGATCCAGGGTTTTTTCTGGTTTGGATCACGTGGTAATGTGGTACCACACTGAAACAGTCCATTAAACCTAGTCTGGGTCAACATTTCAAAGGATAACTCATGTTATGTCCAGGTTAGGTCTGGGATTTGCACTCATCAGGCTCATACATTCGCATATTTCTCATACTTGATGGCCAGAGCCTGGGCTTCTTCTGGTTTGGATCACGTAGTAATGTGGTACCACACTGAAACAGTCGACTGAACCTGGTCTCGGTCAATATTTTAGAGGATAACGCATGTTAGGTCTAGGTTAGGTCTGGGATTTGCACTCATCAGGCTCATACTTTCGCATATTTCTCATACTCTATGGCCAGATTCTGGGCCTTTTTTGGTTTCGATCACGTAGTAATGCGGTCCCACCGTGAAAGAGACCATTAAACCTGGTTTCGACCAATATTTTAGAGGCTAACGCATGTTAGGTCTACGCTAGGTCCGGGATTTGCCCTCATCAGGCTCACACTTTCGCATTCTTCACATACCTGTTGAACAGATCCAGGGTTTTTTCTGGTTTGGATCACGTGGTAATGTGGTACCACACTGAAACAGTCCATTAAACCTAGTCTGGGTCAACATTTCAAAGGATAACTCATGTTATGTCCAGGTTAGGTCTGGGATTTGCACTCATCAGGCTCATACATTCGCATATTTCTCATACTTGATGGCCAGAGCCTGGGCTTCTTCTGGTTTGGATCACGTAGTAATGTGGTACCACACTGAAACAGTCGACTGAACCTGGTCTCGGTCAATATTTTAGAGGATAGCGCATGTTAGGTCTAGGTTAGGTCTGGGATTTGCACTCATCAGGCTCATACATTCGCATATTTCTCATACTTGAAGGCCAGATCCTGGGGTTCTTCTGGTTTGGATCACGTAGTAATGTGGTACCTCACTGAAACAGTCGACTGAACCTAGTCATGATCAATATTTTAGAGGATAACGCATGTTAGGTCTAGGTTAGGTCTGGGATTTGCACTCATCAGGCTCATACTTTCGCATATTTCTCATACTTGTTGGCCAGATTCTGGGCTTTTTTTGGCTTGGATCACGTAGTAATGTGGTACCACACTGAAACTGTCCATTAAACCTGGTTTCGATCAATATCTTAGAGGATAACGCATGTTAGGTCTATGTTAGGTCTGGGATTTGCTCTCATCAGGCTCATACATTCGCATGTTTCTCATACTTGATGGCCAGATTCTGGGCTTTTTTTAGTTTGGATCACGCAGTAATGTGGTACCACACTGAAACAGACCATTAAACCTGGTTTCGATCAATATTTTAGAGCATAACACATGTTAGGTGTAGGTTAGGTCTGGGATTTGCTCTCATCAGGCTCATACTTTCGCATGTTTCTCATACTTGATGGGCAGATTCAGGGCTTTTTCTGGTTTGGATCACGTGGTAATGTGGTACCACTCTGAAACAGTCAATTAAACCTAGTCGGGGTCAATATTTCAAAGGATAACTCATGTTGGGTCTAGGTTAGGTCTGGGATTTGCTCTCATCAGGCTCATACATTCGCATATTTCTCATAATTGATTGCCAGATCCTGGGCTTTTTCTGGTTTGGATCACGTAGTAATGTGCTGCCACACAGAAACAGTCGACTAAACCTGGTCTCGGTCAATATTTTAGAGGATAACGCATGCTAGGTCTATGTCAGGTCTGGGATTTGCTCTCACCAAGCTCATGCATTCACATTTTCCGCATACTTGTTGGCCAGATCCTGGGCTTTTTCTGGTTTGGATCAAGTGGTAATGTGGCACCACACTGAAACAGTCCATTAAACCTGGTTTCGATCAATATCTTAGAGGATAACGCATGTTAGGTCTTGGTTCGGCCTTGGATTTGCCCTCATCAGGCTCACACGATCGCATTCTTCACATACCTGGTGAACAGAACCTGGGTTTTTTCTAGTTTGGATCACGTGGTAATGTGGTACCACACTGAAACAGTCGATTAAACCTGGTTTCGATCGATATTTTAGAGGATAACGCATGTTAGGTCTAGGTTAGGTCTGGGATTTGCACTCATCAGGCTCATACTTTCGCATATTTCACATACTTGATGGCCAGATTCAGCGCTTTCTCTGGTTTGGATCACGTGGTAATGTGGTACCACACTGAAACAGGCCATTAAACCTAGTCTGGGTCAACATTTCAAAGGATAACTCATGTTAGGTCTAGGTTAGTTCTGGGATTTGCTCTCATCATGGTCATACTTTCGCATATTTCTCATTCTTGTTGGCCAGATCCTGGGCTTTCACTGGTTTGGATCACGTAGTTATGTGGCACCACACTGAAACAGTCAAATTAAACCTAGTCTGGGTCAACATTTCAAAGGATAACTCATGTTAGGTCTAGGTTAGGTCTGGGATTTGCACTCATCAGGCTCTTACATTCGCATATTTCTCATACTTGCTGGCCAGATTCTGGGCTTTTTTTGGCTTGGATCACGTAGTAATGTGGTACCACACTGAGACAGTCGACTAATCCTGGTCTCGGTCAATATTTTAGAGGATAACGCATGTTAGGTCTAGGTTAGGTCTGGGATTTGCACTCATCAGGCTCATACTTTCGCACATTTCTCATACTTGTTGGCCAGATTCTGGGCTTTTTTTGGCATGCATCACGTAGTAATGTGGTACCACACTGAAACTGTCCACTAAACCTGGTTTCGATCAATATTTTAGAGGATAACGCATGTTAGGTCTATGTTAGTTCTGGGATTTGCTCTCATCAGGCTCAAACATTCGCATATTTCTCATACTTGATGGCCAGATCCTGGGCGTTTTCTGGTTTGGATCACGTAGTAATGTGGTACCACACTGAAACAGTCGACTAATCCTGGTCTCGGTCAATATTTTAGAGGATAACGCATGTTAGGTCTAGGTTAGGTCTGGGATTTGCACTCATCAGGCTCATACTTTCGCATATTTCTCATACTTGATGGCCGGATTCTTGGCCTTTTATGGTTTAGATCACGTAGTAATGCGGTACCACACTGAAACAGTCCATTAAACCTGGTTTCGATCAATATTTTTGAGGATAACGCATGTTATGGTCTCGGTTAGGTCTAGGATTTGCGCCTCATCAGGCTCATAATTTCGCATATTTCTCATACTTGTAGGCCAGATTCTGGGCTTTCACTGCTTTGGATAACGTAGCAATGTGGTACCACACTGAAACAGTCCAGTAAACCTGGTTTTAATCAATAATTTAGAAGATAACCCATGTTATGTCTAGGCCAGGCCTGGGATTTGCCCACATCAGACTCATACTTCCGCATTCTTCAAATACTTGTGGAACAGATCCTGGGTTTTATCTGGTTTCGATCACATAGTAATGTGGTACCACACTGAAACAGTCGATTAAACCTGGTCACGATCAATATTTTAGAGGATAACGCAAGTTAGGTCTAGGTTAAGGCTGGGATTTGCTCTCATCAGGCTCATACTTTCGCATATTTCTGATACTTGATGGCCAGATTCTGGTCTTTTTCTGGTTTCGATCACGTAGTAATGCGGCACCACACTGAAACAGTCCATTAATCCTGGTTTCGATCAATGTTTTAGAGGATAACGCATGTTTGGTCTAGGTTAGGCCTTGGATTTGCCCTCATCAGACTCATACTTTCGCATTCTCCACATACTTGTTGAACAGATCCCGGGTTTTTTCTGGTTTGGGTCACGTGGTAATGTGTTACCCCACTGAAACAGTCGACTAATCCTGGTCTCGGTCAATATTTTAGAGGATAACTCATGTGAGGTCTAGGTTAGGTCTGGGATTTGCTCTCATCAGGCTCATACATTCGCATATTTCTCATACTTGATGGCCAGATCCTGGGCTTTTTCTGGTTTGGATCACGTAGTAATGTGGTACCACACTGAAACAGTCGACTAATCCTGGTCGCGGTCAATATTTTAGAGGATAGCGCATGTTAGGTCTAGTTAGGTCTGGGAATTGCACTCATCAGGCTCAAACATTCGCATATTTCTCATACTTGATGGCCAGATCCTGGGCGTTTTCTGGTTTGGATCACGTAGTAATGTGGTACCACACTGAAACAGTCAATTAAACCTAGTCTGGGTCAACATTTCAAAGGATAACTCATGTTAGGTCTAGGTTAGGTCTGGGATTTGCTCTCATCAGGCTCATACATTCACATTTTCCGCAAACTTGTTGGCCAGATCCTGGGCTTTTTCTGGTTTGGATCAAGTGGTAATGTGGCACCACACTGAAACAGTCCATTAAACCTGGTTTCGATCAATATATTAGAGGATAACGCATGTTAGGTCTTGGTTCGGCCTTGGATTTGCCCTCATCAGGCTCACACGATCGCATTCTTCACATACCTGGTGAACAGAACCTGGGTTTTTTCTAGTTTGGATCACGTAGTAATGCGGTACCACACCGAAACAGTCCATTAAACCTGGTTTCGATCAATATTTTTGAGGATAACGCATGTTATGGTCTCGGTTAGGTCTAGGATTTGCCCGTCTTCAGGCTCATGATTTCGCATATTTCTCATACTTGTTGGCCAGATTCTGGGCTTTCACTGCTTTGGATAACGTAGCAATGTGGTACCACACTGAAACAGTCCAGTAAACCTGGTTTTAATCAATAATTTAGAAGATACCCATGTTATGTCTAGGCCAGGCCTGGGATTTGCCCACATCAGACTCATACCTCCGCATTCTTCAAATACTTGTGGAACGGATCCTGGGTTTTTTCTGGTTTCGATCACATAGTAATGTGGTACCACACTGAAACAGTCGACTAAACCTGGTCATGATCAATATTTTAGAGGATAACGCAAGTTAGGTCTAGGTTAGGGCTGGGATTTGCTCTCATCAGGCTCATACTTTCGCATATTTCTGATACTTGATGGCCAGATTCTGGTCTTTTTCTGGTTTCGATCACGTAGTAATGCGGTACCACACTGAAACTGTCCATTAAACCTGGTTTCGATCAATGTTTTAGAGGATAACGCATGTTTGGTCTAGGTTAGGCCTTGGATTTGCCCTCATCAGACTCATACTTTCGCATTCTCCACATACTTGTTGAACAGATACCGGGCTTTTTCTGGTTTGGGTCACGTGGTAATGTGTTACCCCACTGAAACAGTCGATTAAACCTGGTTTCGATCGATATTTTAGAGGATAACGCATGTTAGGTCTAGGTTAGGTCTGGGATTTGCACCCATCAGGCTCATACTTTCGCATTCTCCACATACTTGTTGAACAGATACCGGGTTTTTTCTGGTTTGGGTCACGTGGTAATGTGTTACCCCACTGAAACAGTCGATTAAACCTGGTCTCGGTCAATATTTTAGAGGATAACTCATGTTAGGTCTAGGTTAGGTCTGGGATTTGCTCTCATCAGGCTCATACATTCGCATATTTCTCATACTTGATGGCCAGATCCTGGGCTTTTTCTGGTTTGGATCACGTAGTAATGTGGTACCACACTGAAACAGTCGACTAATCCTGGTCTCGGTCAATATTTTAGAGGATAGCGCATGTTAGGTCTAGGTTAGGTCTGGGATTTGCACTCATCAGGCTCATACATTCGCATATTTCTCATACTTGAAGGCCAGATCCTGGGGTTCTTCTGGTTTGGATCACGTAGTAATGTGGTACCTCACTGAAACAGTCGACTGAACCTAGTCATGATCAATATTTTAGAGGATAACGCATGTTAGGTCTAGGTTAGGTCTGGGATTTGCACTCATCAGGCTCATACTTTCGCATATTTCTCATACTTGTTGGCCAGATTCTGGGCTTTTTTTGGCTTGGATCACGTAGTAATGTGGTACCACACTGAAACTGTCCATTAAACCTGGTTTCGATCAATATCTTAGAGGATAACGCATGTTAGGTCTATGTTAGGTCTGGGATTTGCTCTCATCAGGCTCATACATTCGCATGTTTCTCATACTTGATGGCCAGATTCTGGGCTTTTTTTAGTTTGGATCACGCAGTAATGTGGTACCACACTGAAACAGACCATTAAACCTGGTTTCGATCAATATTTTAGAGCATAACACATGTTAGGTGTAGGTTAGGTCTGGGATTTGCTCTCATCAGGCTCATACTTTCGCATGTTTCTCATACTTGATGGGCAGATTCAGGGCTTTTTCTGGTTTGGATCACGTGGTAATGTGGTACCACTCTGAAACAGTCAATTAAACCTAGTCGGGGTCAATATTTCAAAGGATAACTCATGTTGGGTCTAGGTTAGGTCTGGGATTTGCTCTCATCAGGCTCATACATTCGCATATTTCTCATAATTGATTGCCAGATCCTGGGCTTTTTCTGGTTTGGATCACGTAGTAATGTGCTGCCACACAGAAACAGTCGACTAAACCTGGTCTCGGTCAATATTTTAGAGGATAACGCATGCTAGGTCTATGTCAGGTCTGGGATTTGCTCTCACCAAGCTCATGCATTCACATTTTCCGCATACTTGTTGGCCAGATCCTGGGCTTTTTCTGGTTTGGATCAAGTGGTAATGTGGCACCACACTGAAACAGTCCATTAAACCTGGTTTCGATCAATATCTTAGAGGATAACGCATGTTAGGTCTTGGTTCGGCCTTGGATTTGCCCTCATCAGGCTCACACGATCGCATTCTTCACATACCTGGTGAACAGAACCTGGGTTTTTTCTAGTTTGGATCACGTGGTAATGTGGTACCACACTGAAACAGTCGATTAAACCTGGTTTCGATCGATATTTTAGAGGATAACGCATGTTAGGTCTAGGTTAGGTCTGGGATTTGCACTCATCAGGCTCATACTTTCGCATATTTCACATACTTGATGGCCAGATTCAGCGCTTTCTCTGGTTTGGATCACGTGGTAATGTGGTACCACACTGAAACAGGCCATTAAACCTAGTCTGGGTCAACATTTCAAAGGATAACTCATGTTAGGTCTAGGTTAGTTCTGGGATTTGCTCTCATCATGGTCATACTTTCGCATATTTCTCATTCTTGTTGGCCAGATCCTGGGCTTTCACTGGTTTGGATCACGTAGTTATGTGGCACCACACTGAAACAGTCAAATTAAACCTAGTCTGGGTCAACATTTCAAAGGATAACTCATGTTAGGTCTAGGTTAGGTCTGGGATTTGCTCTCATCAGGCTCATACTTTTGCGTGTTTCTCATACTTGATGGCCAGATTCTGGGCTTTTTTTAGTTTGGATCACGTAGTAATGTGGTACCACACTGAAACAGTCGACTAAACCTGGTCTCGGTCAATATTTTAGAGGATAACGCATGTTAGGTCTAGGTTAGGTCTGGGATTTGCACTCATCAGGCTCATACTTTCGCATATTTCTCATACTTTATGGCCAGATTCTGGGCCTTTTTTGGTTTCGATCACGTAGTAATGCGGTACCACCGTGAAAGAGACCATTAAACCTGGTTTCGACCAATATTTTAGAGGCTAACGCATGTTAGGTCTACGCTAGGTCCGGGATTTGCCCTCATCAGGCTCACACTTTCGCATTCTTCACATACCTGTTGAACAGATCCAGGGTTTTTTCTGGTTTGGATCACGTGGTAATGTGGTACCACACTGAAACAGTCCATTAAACCTAGTCTGGGTCAACATTTCAAAGGATAACTCATGTTATGTCCAGGTTAGGTCTGGGATTTGCACTCATCAGGCTCATACATTCGCATATTTCTCATACTTGATGGCCAGAGCCTGGGCTTCTTCTGGTTTGGATCACGTAGTAATGTGGTACCACACTGAAACAGTCGACTGAACCTGGTCTCGGTCAATATTTTAGAGGATAACGCATGTTAGGTCTAGGTTAGGTCTGGGATTTGCACTCATCAGGCTCATACTTTCGCATATTTCTCATACTCTATGGCCAGATTCTGGGCCTTTTTTGGTTTCGATCACGTAGTAATGCGGTCCCACCGTGAAAGAGACCATTAAACCTGGTTTCGACCAATATTTTAGAGGCTAACGCATGTTAGGTCTACGCTAGGTCCGGGATTTGCCCTCATCAGGCTCACACTTTCGCATTCTTCACATACCTGTTGAACAGATCCAGGGTTTTTTCTGGTTTGGATCACGTGGTAATGTGGTACCACACTGAAACAGTCCATTAAACCTAGTCTGGGTCAACATTTCAAAGGATAACTCATGTTATGTCCAGGTTAGGTCTGGGATTTGCACTCATCAGGCTCATACATTCGCATATTTCTCATACTTGATGGCCAGAGCCTGGGCTTCTTCTGGTTTGGATCACGTAGTAATGTGGTACCACACTGAAACAGTCGACTGAACCTGGTCTCGGTCAATATTTTAGAGGATAGCGCATGTTAGGTCTAGGTTAGGTCTGGGATTTGCACTCATCAGGCTCATACATTCGCATATTTCTCATACTTGAAGGCCAGATCCTGGGGTTCTTCTGGTTTGGATCACGTAGTAATGTGGTACCTCACTGAAACAGTCGACTGAACCTAGTCATGATCAATATTTTAGAGGATAACGCATGTTAGGTCTAGGTTAGGTCTGGGATTTGCACTCATCAGGCTCATACTTTCGCATATTTCTCATACTTGTTGGCCAGATTCTGGGCTTTTTTTGGCTTGGATCACGTAGTAATGTGGTACCACACTGAAACTGTCCATTAAACCTGGTTTCGATCAATATCTTAGAGGATAACGCATGTTAGGTCTATGTTAGGTCTGGGATTTGCTCTCATCAGGCTCATACATTCGCATGTTTCTCATACTTGATGGCCAGATTCTGGGCTTTTTTTAGTTTGGATCACGCAGTAATGTGGTACCACACTGAAACAGACCATTAAACCTGGTTTCGATCAATATTTTAGAGCATAACACATGTTAGGTGTAGGTTAGGTCTGGGATTTGCTCTCATCAGGCTCATACTTTCGCATGTTTCTCATACTTGATGGGCAGATTCAGGGCTTTTTCTGGTTTGGATCACGTGGTAATGTGGTACCACTCTGAAACAGTCAATTAAACCTAGTCGGGGTCAATATTTCAAAGGATAACTCATGTTGGGTCTAGGTTAGGTCTGGGATTTGCTCTCATCAGGCTCATACATTCGCATATTTCTCATAATTGATTGCCAGATCCTGGGCTTTTTCTGGTTTGGATCACGTAGTAATGTGCTGCCACACAGAAACAGTCGACTAAACCTGGTCTCGGTCAATATTTTAGAGGATAACGCATGCTAGGTCTATGTCAGGTCTGGGATTTGCTCTCACCAAGCTCATGCATTCACATTTTCCGCATACTTGTTGGCCAGATCCTGGGCTTTTTCTGGTTTGGATCAAGTGGTAATGTGGCACCACACTGAAACAGTCCATTAAACCTGGTTTCGATCAATATCTTAGAGGATAACGCATGTTAGGTCTTGGTTCGGCCTTGGATTTGCCCTCATCAGGCTCACACGATCGCATTCTTCACATACCTGGTGAACAGAACCTGGGTTTTTTCTAGTTTGGATCACGTGGTAATGTGGTACCACACTGAAACAGTCGATTAAACCTGGTTTCGATCGATATTTTAGAGGATAACGCATGTTAGGTCTAGGTTAGGTCTGGGATTTGCACTCATCAGGCTCATACTTTCGCATATTTCACATACTTGATGGCCAGATTCAGCGCTTTCTCTGGTTTGGATCACGTGGTAATGTGGTACCACACTGAAACAGGCCATTAAACCTAGTCTGGGTCAACATTTCAAAGGATAACTCATGTTAGGTCTAGGTTAGTTCTGGGATTTGCTCTCATCATGGTCATACTTTCGCATATTTCTCATTCTTGTTGGCCAGATCCTGGGCTTTCACTGGTTTGGATCACGTAGTTATGTGGCACCACACTGAAACAGTCAAATTAAACCTAGTCTGGGTCAACATTTCAAAGGATAACTCATGTTAGGTCTAGGTTAGGTCTGGGATTTGCTCTCATCAGGCTCATACTTTTGCGTGTTTCTCATACTTGATGGCCAGATTCTGGGCTTTTTTTAGTTTGGATCACGTAGTAATGTGGTACCACACTGAAACAGTCGACTAAACCTGGTCTCGGTCAATATTTTAGAGGATAACGCATGTTAGGTCTAGGTTAGGTCTGGGATTTGCACTCATCAGGCTCATACTTTCGCATATTTCTCATACTTTATGGCCAGATTCTGGGCCTTTTTTGGTTTCGATCACGTAGTAATGCGGTACCACCGTGAAAGAGACCATTAAACCTGGTTTCGACCAATATTTTAGAGGCTAACGCATGTTAGGTCTACGCTAGGTCCGGGATTTGCCCTCATCAGGCTCACACTTTCGCATTCTTCACATACCTGTTGAACAGATCCAGGGTTTTTTCTGGTTTGGATCACGTGGTAATGTGGTACCACACTGAAACAGTCCATTAAACCTAGTCTGGGTCAACATTTCAAAGGATAACTCATGTTATGTCCAGGTTAGGTCTGGGATTTGCACTCATCAGGCTCATACATTCGCATATTTCTCATACTTGATGGCCAGAGCCTGGGCTTCTTCTGGTTTGGATCACGTAGTAATGTGGTACCACACTGAAACAGTCGACTGAACCTGGTCTCGGTCAATATTTTAGAGGATAACGCATGTTAGGTCTAGGTTAGGTCTGGGATTTGCACTCATCAGGCTCATACTTTCGCATATTTCTCATACTCTATGGCCAGATTCTGGGCCTTTTTTGGTTTCGATCACGTAGTAATGCGGTCCCACCGTGAAAGAGACCATTAAACCTGGTTTCGACCAATATTTTAGAGGCTAACGCATGTTAGGTCTACGCTAGGTCCGGGATTTGCCCTCATCAGGCTCACACTTTCGCATTCTTCACATACCTGTTGAACAGATCCAGGGTTTTTTCTGGTTTGGATCACGTGGTAATGTGGTACCACACTGAAACAGTCCATTAAACCTAGTCTGGGTCAACATTTCAAAGGATAACTCATGTTATGTCCAGGTTAGGTCTGGGATTTGCACTCATCAGGCTCATACATTCGCATATTTCTCATACTTGATGGCCAGAGCCTGGGCTTCTTCTGGTTTGGATCACGTAGTAATGTGGTACCACACTGAAACAGTCGACTGAACCTGGTCATGATCAATATTTTAGAGGATAACGCATGTTAGGTCTAGGTTAGGTCTGGGATTTGCACTCATCAGGCTCATAC
This sequence comes from Colletes latitarsis, assembly GCF_051014445.1. Classification (NCBI taxonomy): domain Eukaryota; kingdom Metazoa; phylum Arthropoda; class Insecta; order Hymenoptera; family Colletidae; genus Colletes; species Colletes latitarsis. Next base: position 9,690,313 of record NC_135137.1, read on the forward strand.
TTTCGCATATTTCTCATACTTGTTGGCCAGATTCTGGGCTTTTTTTGGCTTGGATCATGTAGCAATGTGGTACCACACTGAAACAGTCGACTAATCCTGGTCTCGGTCAATATTTAAGAGGATAACGCATGTTAGGTCTAGGTTAGGTCTGGGATTTGCACTCATCAGGCTCATACTTTCGCACATTTCTCATACTTGTTGGCCAGATTCTGGGCTTTTTTTGGCATGCATCACGTAGTAATGTGGTACCACACTGAAACTGTCCACTAAACCTGGTTTCGATCAATATTTTTGAGGATAACGCATGTTATGATGTCGGTTAGGTCTAGGATTTGCGCCTCATCAGGCTCATGATTTCGCATATTTATCATACTTGTTGGCCAGATTCTGGGCTTTCACTGCTTTGGATAACGTAGCAATGTGGTACCACACTGAAACAGTCCAGTAAACCTGGTTTTAATCAATAATTTAGAAGATAACCCATGTTATGTCTAGGCCAGGCCTGGGATTTGCCCACATCAGACTCATACTTCCGCATTCTTCAAATACTTGTGGAACAGATCCTGGGTTTTTTCTGGTTTCGATCACATTGTAATGTGGTACCACACTGAAACAGTCGATTAAACCTGGTCACGATCAATATTTTAGAGGATAACGCAAATTAGGTCTAGGTTAGGGCTGGGATTTGCTCTCATCAGGCTCATACTTTCGCATATTGCTGATACTTGATGGCCAGATTCTGGGCTTTCACTGCTTTGGATAACGTAGCAATGTGGTACCACACTGAAACAGTCCAGTAAACCTGGTTTTAATCAATAATTTAGAAGATAACCCATGTTATGTCTAGGCCAGGCCTGGGATTTGCCCACATCAGACTCATACTTCCGCATTCTTCAAATACTTGTGGAACAGATCCTGGGTTTTTTCTGGTTTCGATCACATAGTAATGTGGTACCACACTGAAACAGTCCATTAAACCTGGTTTCGATCAATGTTTTAGAGGATAACGCATGTTTGGTCTAGGTTAGGCCTTGGATTTGCCCTCATCAGACTCATACTTTCGCATTCTCCACATACTTGTTGAACAGATCCCGGGTTTTTTCTGGTTTGGGTCACGTGGTAATGTGTTACCCCACTGAAACAGTCGACTAATCCTGGTCTCGGTCAATATTTTAGAGGATAACTCATGTTAGGTCTAGGTTAGGTCTGGGATTTGCTCTCATCAGGCTCATACATTCGCATATTTCTCCTACTTGATGGCCTGATCCTGGGCTTTTTCTGGTTTGGATCACGTAGTAATGTGGTACCACACTGAAACAGTCGACTAATCCTGGTCTCGGTCAATATTTTAGAGGATAACACATGTTAGGTCTAGGTTAGGTCTGGGAATTGCACTCATCAGGCTCATACATTCGCATATTTCTCATACTTGATGGCCAGATCCTGGGCTTCTTCTGGTTTGGATCACGTAGTAATGTGGTACCACACTGAAGCAGTCGACTGAACCTGGTCATGATCTATATTTTAGAGGATAACGCATGTTAGGTCTAGGTTAGGTCTGGGATTTGCACTCATCAGGCTCATACTTCCGCATATTTCACATACTTGATGGCCAGATTCAGGGCTTTTTCTGGTTTGGATCACGTGGTAATGTGGTACCACACTGAAACAGTCAATTAAACCTAGTCTGGGTCAACATTTCAAAGGATAACTCATGTTAGGTCTATGTTAGGTCTGGGATTTGCTCTCATCAGGCTCATACATTCGCATGTTTCTCATACTTGATGGCCAGATTCTGGGCTTTTTTTAGTTTGGATCACGCAGTAATGTGGTACCACACTGAAACAGACCATTAAACCTGGTTTCGATCAATATTTTAGAGCATAACACATGTTAGGTGTAGGTTAGGTCTGGGATTTGCTCTCATCAGGCTCATACTTTCGCATATTTCTCATACTTGATGGCCAGATTCAGGGCTTTTTCTGGTTTGGATCACGTGGTAATGTGGTACCACTCTGAAACAGTCAATTAAACCTATTCGGGGTCAATATTTCAAAGGATAACTCATGTTAGGTCTAGGTTAGGTCTGGGATTTGCTCTCATCAGGCTCATACATTCGCATATTTCTCATAATTGATTGCCAGATCCTGGTCTTTTTCTGGTTTGGATCACGTAGTAATGTGCTGCCACACAGAAACAGTCGACTAAACCTGGTCTCGGTCAATATTTTAGAGGATAACGCATGTTAGGTCTATGTCAGGTCTGGGATTTGCTCTCATCAAGCTCATACATTCACATTTTCCGCATACTTGTTGGCCAGATCCTGGGCTTTTTCTGGTTTGGATCAAGTGGTAATGTGGCACCACACTGAAACAGTCCATTAAACCTGGTTTCGATCAATATTTTAGTGGATAACGCATGTTAGGTCTGGGTCAGGTCTGGGATTTGCTCTCATCAGGCTCATACATTCGCATATTTCTCATACTTGATGGCCAGATCCTGGGCTTTTTCTGGTTTGGATCACGTAGTAATGTGGTACCACACTGAAACAGTCGACTAATCCTGGTCTCGGTCAACATTTCAAAGGATAACTCATGTTAGGTCTATGTTAGGTCTGGGATTTGCTCTCATCAGGCTCATACATTCGCATGTTTCTCATACTTGTTGGCCAGATTCTGGGCTTTTTTTGGCATGCATCACGTAGTAATGTGGTACCACACTGAAACTTTCCACTAAACCTGGTTTCGATCAATATTTTTGAGGATAACGCATGTTATGGTCTCGGTTAGGTCTAGGATTTGCGCCTCGTCAGGCTCATGATTTCGCATATTTCTCATACTTGTTGGCCAGATTCTGGGCTTTCACTGCTTTGGATAACGTAGCAATGTGGTACCACACTGAAACAGTCCAGTAAACCTGGTTTTAATCAATAATTTAGAAGATAACCCATGTTATGTCTAGGCCAGGCCTGGGATTTGCCCACATCAGACTCATACTTCCGCATTCTTCAAATACTTGTGGAACAGATCCTGGGTTTTTTCTGGTTTCGATCACATTGTAATGTGGTACCACACTGAAACAGACGATTAAACCTCGTCACGATCAATATTTTAGAGGATAACGCAAGTTAGGTCTAGGTTAGGGCTGGGATTTGCTCTCATCAGGCTCATACTTTCGCATATTTCTGATACTTGATGGCCAGATTCTGGTCTTTTTCTGGTTTCGATCACGTAGTAATGCGGTACCACACTGAAACAGTCCATTAAACCTGGTTTCGATCAATATTTTTGAGGATAACGCATGTTATGGTCTCGGTTATGTCTAGGATTTGCGCCTCATCAGGCTCATGATTTCGCATATTTCTCATACTTGTTGGCCAGATTCTGGGCTTTCACTGCTTTGGATAACTTAGCAATGTGGTACCACACTGAAACAGTCCAGTAAACCTGGTTTTAATCAATAATTTAGAAGATAACCCATGTTATGTCTAGGCCAGGCCTGGGATTTGCCCACATCAGACTCATACTTCCGCATTCTTCAAATACTTGTGGAACAGATCCTGGGTTTTTTCTGGTTTCGATCACATAGTAATGTGGTACCACACTGAAGCAGTCCATTAAACCTGGTTTCGATCAATGTTTTAGAGGATAACCCATGTTTGGTCTAGGTTAGGCCTTGGATTTGCCCTCATCAGACTCATACTTTCGCATTCTCCACATACTTGTTGAACAGATCCCGGGTTTTTTCTGGTTTGGGTCACGTGGTAATGTGTTACCCCACTGAAACAGTCGACTAATCCTGGTCTCGGTCAATATTCTAGAGGATAACTCATGTTAGGTCTAGGTTAGGTCTGGGATTTGCTCTCATCAGGCTCATACATTCGCATATTTCTCATACTTGATGGCCAGATCCTGGGCTTTTTCTGGTTTGGATCACGTAGTACTGTGGTACCACACTGAAACAGTCGACTAATCCTGGTCTCGGTCAATATTTTAGAGGATAGCGCATGTTAGGTCTAGGTTAGGTCTGGGAATTGCACTCATCAGGCTCATACATTCGCATATTTCTCATACTTGATGGCCAGATCCTGGGCTTCTTCTGGTTTGGATCACGTAGTAATGTGGTACCACACTGAAACAGTCGACTGAACCTGGTCATGATCTATATTTTAGAGGATAACGCATGTTAGGTCTATGTCAGGTCTGGGATTTGCTCTCATCAAGCTCATACATTCACATTTTCCGCATACTTGTTGGCCAGATCCTGGGCTTTTTCTGGTTTGGATCAAGTGGTAATGTGGCACCACACTGAAACAGTCCATTAAACCTGGTTTCGATCAATATTTTAGTGGATAACGCATGTTAGGTCTGGGTTAGGTCTGGGATTTGCTCTCATCAGGCTCATACATTCGCATATTCCTCATACTTGATGGCCAGATCCTGGGCTTTTTCTGGTTTGGATCACGTAGTAATGTGGTACCACACTGAAACAGTCGACTAATCCTGGTCTCGGTCAGTATTTTAGAAGATAACGCATGTTAGGTCTAGGTTAGGTCTGGGATTTGCACTCATCGGGCTCATACTTTCGCATATTTCTCATACTTGATGGCCAGATCCTGGGCTTTTTCTGGTTTGGATCACGTAGTAATGTGGGACCACACTGAAACTGTCGATTAAACCTGGTCTCGGTCAATATTTTAGAGGATAACGCATGTTAGGTCTGGGTTAGGTCTGGGATTTGCTCTCATCAGGCTCATACTTTCGCATGTTTCTCATACTTCTTGTCCAGATTCTGGGCTTTTTTTGGCTTGGATCACGTAGTAATGTGGTACCACACTGAAACTGTCCATTAAACCTGGTCCCGCTCAATATTTTAGAGGATAACGCATGTTAGGTCTATGTCAGGTCTGGGATTCGCTCTCATCAGGCTCATACTGTCGCATATTTCTCATACTTGATGGCCAGATCCTGGGCTTTTTCTGGTTTGGATCACGTAGTAATGTGGGACCACACTGAAACAGTCGATTAAACCTGGTCTCGATCAATATTTTAGAGGATAACGCATGTTAGGTCTGGGTTAGGTCTGGGATTTGCCCTCTTCAGTCTCATACTTTCGCATTCTTCACATCCTTGTTGGCCAGATCCTGGGTTTTTTCTGGTTTGGATCACATAGTAATGTGGTACCCCACTGAAACAGTCGACTAAGCCTGGTCACGATCAATATTTTAGAGGATAACGCATGTTAGGACTAGGTTAGGGCTGGGATTTGGTCTCATCAGGCTCATACATTCGCATATTTCTCATAGTTGATGGCCAGATCCTGGGCTTTTTCAGGTTTGGATCACGTAGTAATGTGGTACCACACTGAAACTGTCGACTAATGCTGGTCTCGGTCAATATTTTAGAGGATAACGCATGTTTGGTCTAGGTTAGGTCTGGGATTTGCATTCATCTGGCTCATACTTTCGCATATTTCTCATACTTGTTGGCCAGATTCTGGGCTTTTTTTGGCTTGGATCACGTAGTAATGTGGTACCACACTGAAACTGTCCATTAAACCTGGTTTCGATCAATATTTTAGAGGATAACGCATGTTAGGTCTGGGTTAGGTCTGGGATTTGTTCTCATCAGGCTCATACATTCGCATATTTCTCATACTTGATGGCCAGATCCTGGGCTTTTTCTGGTTGGATCACGTAGTAATGTGGTACCACACTGAAACAGTCGACTAATCCTGGTCTCGGTCAATATTTTAGAGGATAACGCATGTTAGGTCTGGGTTAGGTCTCGGATTTGCACACATCAGGCTCATACTTTCGCATATTTCTCATACTTGATGGCCAGATCCTGGCCTTTTTCTGGTTTGGATCACGTAGTAATGTGGTACCACACTGAAACAGTCGGCTAAACCTGGTCTCGGTCAATATTTTAGAGGATAACGCATGTTAGGTTTAGGATAGGATTGGGATTTGCTCTCATCAGGCTCATACTTTCGCATATTTCTCGTACTTGTTGGCCATATCCTGCGCCTTTCTGGTTTGGATCACGTAGTAATGTGGTACCACACTGAAACAGTCGACTAATCCTGGTCTCGGTCAGTATTTTAGAAGATAACGCATGTTAGGTCTAGGTTAGGTCTGGGATTTGCACTCATCGGGCTCATACTTTCGCATATTTCTCATACTTGATGGCCAGATCCTGGGCTTTTTCTGGTTTGGATCACGTAGTAATGTGGGACCACACTGAAACTGTCGATTAAACCTGGTCTCGGTCAATATTTTGGAGGATAACGCATGTTAGGTCTGGGTTAGGTCTGGGATTTGCTCTCATCAGGCTCATACTTTCGCATATTTCTCATACTTCTTGTCCAGATTCTGGGCTTTTTATGGCTTGGATCACGTAGTAATGTGGTACCACACTGAAACTGTCCATTAAACCTGGTTCCGCTCAATATTTTAGAGGATAACGCATGTTAGGTCTATGTCAGGTCTGGGATTCGCTCTCATCAGGCTCATACTGTCGCATATTTCTCATACTTGATGGCCAGATCCTGGGCTTTTTCTGGTTTGGATCACGTAGTAATGTGGGACCACACTGAAACAGTCGATTAAACCTGGTCTCGATCAATATTTTAGAGGATAACGCATGTTAGGTCTGGGTTAGGTCTGGGATTTGCCCTCTTCAGTCTCATACTTTCGCATTCTTCACATCCTTGTTGGCCAGATCCTGGGTTTTTTCTGGTTTGGATCACATAGTAATGTGGTACCCCACTGAAACAGTCGACTAAGCCTGGTCACGATCAATATTTTAGAGGATAACGCATGTTAGGACTAGGTTAGGGCTGGGATTTGGTCTCATCAGGCTCATACATTCGCATATTTCTCATAGTTGATGGCCAGATCCTGGGCTTTTTCAGGTTTGGATCACGTAGTAATGTGGTACCACACTGAAACTGTCGACTAATGCTGGTCTCGGTCAATATTTTAGAGGATAACGCATGTTTGGTCTAGGTTAGGTCTGGGATTTGCATTCATCTGGCTCATACTTTCGCATATTTCTCATACTTGTTGGCCAGATTCTGGGCTTTTTTTGGCTTGGATCACGTAGTAATGTGGTACCACACTGAAACTGTCCATTAAACCTGGTTTCGATCAATATTTTAGAGGATAACGCATGTTAGGTCTGGGTTAGGTCTGGGATTTGTTCTCATCAGGCTCATACATTCGCATATTTCTCATACTTGATGGCCAGATCCTGGGCTTTTTCTGGTTGGATCACGTAGTAATGTGGTACCACACTGAAACAGTCGACTAATCGTGGTCTCGGTCAATATTTTAGAGGATAACGCATGTTAGGTCTGGGTTAGGTCTCGGATTTGCACACATCAGGCTCATACTTTCGCATATTTCTCATACTTGATGGCCAGATCCTGGCCTTTTTCTGGTTTGGATCACGTAGTAATGTGGTACCACACTGAAACAGTCGGCTAAACCTGGTCTCGGTCAATATTTTAGAGGATAACGCATGTTAGGTCTATGTCAGGTCTGGGATTTGCTCTCATCAAGCTCATACATTCACATTTTCCGCATACTTGTTTGCCAGATCCTGGGCTTTTTCTGGTTTGGATCAAGTGGTAATGTGGCACCACACTGAAACAGTCCATTAAACCTGGTTTCGATCAATATTTTAGTGGATAATGCATGTTACGTCTGGGTTAGGTCTGGGATTTGCTCTCATCAGGCTCATACATTCGCATATTTCTCATACTTGATGGCCAGATCCTGGGCTTTTTCTGGTTTGGATCACGTAGTAATGTGGTACCACACTGAAACAGTCGACTAATCCTGGTCTCGGTCAGTATTTTAGAAGATAACGCATGTTAGGTCTAGGTTAGGTCTGGGATTTGCACTCATCGGGCTCATACTTTCGCATATTTCTCATACTTGATGGCCAGATCCTGGGCTTTTTCTGGTTTGGATCACGTAGTAATGTGGGACCACACTGAAACTGTCGATTAAACCTGGTCTCGGTCAATATTTTAGAGGATAACGCATGTTAGGTCTGGGTTAGGTCTGGGATTTGCACTCATGAGGCTCATACTTTTGCGTGTTTCTCATACTTGATGGCCAGATTCTGGGCTTTTTTTAGTTTGGATCACGTAGTCATGTGGTACCACACTGAAACAGTCGACTAAACCTGGTCTCGGTCAATATTTTAGAGGATAACGCATGTTAGGTCTATGTTAGGTCTGGGATTTGCACTCATCAGGCTCATACTTTCGCATATTTCACATACTTGATGGCCAGATTCAGGGCTTTTTCTGGTTTGGATCACGTGGTAATGTGGTACCACACTGAAACAGTCAATTAAACCTAGTCTGGTTCAACATTTCAAAGGATAACTCATGTTAGGTCTAGGTTAGTTCTGGGATTTGCTCTCATCATGATCATACTTTCGCATATTTCTCATTCTTGTCGGCCAGATCCTGGGCTTTCACTGGTTTGGATCACGTAGTTATGTGGTACCACACTGAAACAGTCCATTAAACCTGGTTTCGATCAATATTTTAGAGGATAACGCATATTAGGTCTTGGTTCGGCCTTGGATTTGCCCTCATCAGGCTCACACTTTCGCATTCTTCACATACCTGTTGAACAGATCCAGGGTTTTTTCTGGTTTGAATCACGTGGTAATGTGGTACCACACTGAAACAGTCGACTAATCCTGGTCTCGGCCAATATTTTTGAGGATAACGCATGTTAGGTCTAGTTTCGGTCTGGGATTTGCACTCATCAGGCTCATACTTTCGCATATTCCTCATACTTGTTGGCTAGATTCTGGGCTTTTTTTGGCTTGGATCACGTAGTAATGTGGGACCACACTGAAACAGTCGACTAATCCTGGTCTCGATCAATATTTTAGAGGATAACGCATGTTAGGTCTGGATTAGGTCTGGGATTTGCCCTCTTGAGCCTCATACTTTCGCATTCTTCACATCCTTGTTGGCCAGATCCTGGGTTTTTTCTGGTTTGGATCACATAGTAATGTGGTACCACACTGAAACAGTCGACTAAACCTGGTCACGATCAATATTTTAGAGGTTAACGCATGTTAGGTCTAGGTTAGGGCTGGGATTTGGTCTCATCAGGCTCATACATTCGCATATTTCTAATACTTGATGGCCAGATCCTGGGCTTTTTCTGGTTTGGATCACGTAGTAATGTGGTACCACACTGAAACTGTCGACTAATGCTGCTCTCGGTCAATATTTTAGAGGATAACGCATGTTAGGTCTAGGTTAGGTCTGGGATTTGCATTCATCTGGCTCATACTTTCGCATATTTCTGATACTTGTTGGCCAGATTCTGGGCTTTTTTTGGCTTGGATCACGTAGTAATGTGGTACCACACTGAAACTGTCCATTAAACCTGGTTTCGATCAATATTTTAGTGGATAACGCATGTTAGGTCTGGGTTAGGTCTGGGATTTGCTCTCATCAGGCTCATACATTCGCATATTTCTCATACTTGATGGCCAGATCCTGGGCTTTTTCTGGTTTGGATCACGTAGTAATGTGGTACCACACTGAAACAGTCGACTAATCCTGGTCTCGATCAATATTTTAGAGGATAACGCATGTTAGGTCTGGGTTAGGTCTCGGATTTGCACTCATCAGGCTCATACATTCGCATATTTCTCATACTTGATGGCCAGATCCTGGGCTTCTTCTGGTTTCGATCACGTAGTAACATGGAACCACACTGAAGCAGTCGACTGAACCTGGTCATGATCAATATTTTAGAGGATAACGCATGTTAGGTCTAGGTTAGGTCTGGGATTTGCACTCATCACGCTCATACTTTCGCATATTTCTCATACTTGTTGGCCAGATTCTGGGCTTTTTTTGGCTTGGATCACGTAGTAATGTGGTACCACACTGAAACAGTCGACTAATCCTGGTCTCGGTCATTATTTTAGAGGATAACGCATGTTAGGTCTAGGTTAGGTCTGGGATCTGCACTCATCAGGCTCATACTTTCGCACATTTCTCATACTTGTTGGCCAGATTCTGGGCTTTTTTTGGCATGGATCACGTAGTAATGAGGTACCACACTGAAACTGGCCACTAAACCTGGTTTCGATCAATATTTTAGAGGATAACGCATGTTAGGTCTATGTTAGTTCTGGGATTTCCTCTCATCAGGCTCAAACATTCGCATATTTCTCATACTTGATGGCCAGATCCTGGGCGTTTTCTGGTTTGGATCACATAGTAATGTGGTACCACACTGAAGCAGTCGACTAATCCTGGTCTCGGTCAATATTTTAGAGGATTACGCATGTTAGGTCTAGGTTAGGTCTGGGATTTGCACTCATCAGGCTCATACTTTCGCATATTTCTCATACTTGTTGGCCAGATTCTGGGCTTTTTTTGGCTTGGATCACGTAGTAATGTGGTACCACACTGAAACAGTCGACTAATCCTGGTCTCGGTCATTATTTTAGAGGATAACGCATGTTAGGTCTAGGTTAGGTCTGGGATTTGCACTCATCAGGCTCATACTTTCGCACATTTCTCATACTTGTTGGCCAGATTCTGGGCTTTTTTTGGCATGGATCACGTAGTAATGAGGTACCACACTGAAACTGGCCACTAAACCTGGTTTCGATCAATATTTTAGAGGATAACGCATGTTAGGTCTATGTTAGTTCTGGGATTTCCTCTCATCAGGCTCAAACATTCGCATATTTCTCATACTTGATGGCCAGATCCTGGGCGTTTTCTGGTTTGGATCACGTAGTAATGTGGTACCACACTGAAGCAGTCGACTAATCCTGGTCTCGGTCAATATTTTAGAGGATTACGCATGTTAGGTCTAGGTTAGGTCTGGGATTTGCACTCATCAGGCTCATACTTTCGCATACTTCTTATACTTGATGGCCGGATTCTTGGCCTTTTATGGTTTAGATCACATAGTAATGCGGTACCACACTGAAACTGTCCATTAAACCTGGTTCCGATCAATATTTTTGAGGATAACGCATGTTATGGTCTCGGTTAGGTCTAGGATTTGCCCCTCATCAGGCTCATGATTTCGCATATTTCTCACACTTGTTGGCCAGATTCTGGGCTTCCACTGCTTTGGATAACGTAGCAATGTGGTACCGCACTGAAACAGTCCAGTAAACCTGGTTTTGATCAATAATTTGGAAGATAACTCATGTTATGTCTAGGCCAGGCCTGGGATTTGCCAACATCAGACTCATACTTTCGCATTCTTCACATACTTGTTGAACAGATCCCGGGTGTTTTCTAGTTTGGGTCACGTGGTAATGTGTTACCCCACTGAAACAGTCGTCTAATCCTGGTCTCGGTCAATATTTTAGAGGATAACTCATGTTAGGTCTAGGTTAGGTCTGGGATTTGCTCTCATCAGGCTCATACATTCGCATATTTCTCATACTTGATGGCCAGATCCTGGGCTTCTTCTGGTTTGGATCAGGTAGTAATGTGCACCACACTGAAACAGTCGACTGAACCTGGTCATGATCAATATTTTAGAGGATAACGCATGTTAGGTCTGGGTTAGGTCTCGGATTTGCACTCATCAGGCTCATGCCTTCGCATATTTCTCATACTTGATGGCCAGATCCTGGGCTTTTTCTGGTTTCGATCACGTAGTAATGTGGTACCACACTGAAACAGTCGACTAATCCTGGTCTCGGCCAATATTTTAGAGGATAACGCATGTTAGGTCTGGGTTAGGTCTGGGATTTGCCCTCTTCAGTCTCATACTTTCGCATTCTTCACATCCTTGTTGGCCAGATCCTGGGCTTTTTCTGGTTTCGATCACATAGTATTGTGGTACCACCCTGAAACAGTCGACTAAACCTGGTTCCGATCAATATTTTAGAGGATAACGCATGTTAGGTCTGGGTTAGGTCTGGGATTTGCTCTCATCAGGCTCATACATTCGCATATTTCTCATACTTGTTGGCCAGATTCTGGGCTTTTTTTGCCTTGGATCACGTAGTAATGTGGTACCACACTGAAACTGTCCATTAAGCCTGGTTTCGATCAATATTTTAGAGGGTAACGCATGTTAGGTCTGGGTTAGGTCTGGGATTTGCTCTCATCAGGCTCATACATTCGCATATTTCTCATACTTGTTGACAAGATCCTGGGCTTTTTCTGGTTTGGATCACGTAGTAATGTGGTACCACACTGAAACAGTCGACTAATCCTGGTCTCGATCAATATTTTAGAGGATAACGCATGTTAGGTCTGGGTTAGGTCTCGGATTTGCACTCATCAGGCTCATGCCTTCGCATATTTCTCATACTTGATGGCCAGATCCTGGGCTTTTTCTGGTTTCGATCACGTAGTAATGTGGTACCACACTGAAACAGTCGACTAATCCTGGTCTCGGCCAATATTTTAGAGGATAACGCATGTTAGGTCTAGGTTAGGTCTGGGATTTGCTCTCATCAGGCTCATACATTCGCATATTTCTCGTACATGTTGGCCATATCCTGCGCCTTTCTGGTTTGGATCACGTAGTAATGTGGTACCACAATGAAACTGTCCATTAAACCTGGTTTCGATCAATATTTTAGGGGACAACGCATGTTAGGTCTATGTCAGGTCTGAGATTTGCTCTCATCAGGCTCATACTGCCGCATATTTCTCATACTTGATGGCCAGATCCAGGGCTTTTTCTGGTTTGGATCACGTAGTAATGTGGTACCACACTGAAACAGTCGATTAAACCTGGTCTCGATCAATATTTTAGAGGATAACGCATGTTAGGTCTGGGTTAGGTCTGGGATTTGCCCTCTTCAGTCTCATACTTTCGCATTCTTCACGTCCTTGTTGGCCAGATCCTGGGTTTTTTCTGGTTTGGATCACATAGTAATGTGGTACGACACTGAAACAGTCGACTAAACCTGGTCACGATCAATATTTTAGAGGATAACGCATGTTAGGTCTAGGTTTGGGCTGGGATTTGGTCTCATCAGGCTCACACATTCGCATATTTCTCATACTTGTTGGCCAGATTCTGGGCTTTTTTTGGCCTGGATCACCTAGTAATGTGGTACCACACTGAAACAGACCATTAAACCTGGTTTCGATCACTATTTTAGAGCATAACGCATGTTAGGTCTGGGTTAGGTCTGGGATTTGCTCTCATCAGGCTCATACATTCGCATATTTCTCATAGTTGATGGCCAGATCCTGGGTTTTTTCTGGTTTGGATCACGTAGTAATGTGGTACCACACTGAAACAGTCCGCTAAACCTGGTCTCGGTCAATATTTTAGAGGATAACGCATGTTAGGTCTGGGTTAGGTCTCGGATTTGCACTCATCAGGCTCATACTTTCGCATATTTCTCATACTTGATGGCCAGATCCTGGCCTTTTTCTGGTTTGGATCACGTAGTAATGTGGTACCACACTGAAACTGTCAATTAAACCTAGTCTGGGTCAACATTTCAAAGGTTAACTCAAGTTAGGTCTAGGTTTGGTCTGGGATTTGCTCTCATCAGGCTCATACTTTCGCATGTTTCTCATACTTGATGGCCAGATTCTGGGCTTTTTTTAGTTTGGATCACGCAGTAATGTGGTACCACACTGAAACAGACCATTAAACCTGGTTTCGATCAATATTTTAGAGGATAACACATGTTAGGTCTAGGTTAGGTCTGGGATTTGCACTCATCAGGCTCATACTTTCGCATATTTCTCATACTTGATGGCCAGATTCAGGGCTTTTTCTGGTTTGGATCACGTGGAATTGTGGTACCACAATGAAATAGTCAATTAAACCTAGTGTGGGTCAACATTTCAAAGGATAACTCATGTTAGGTCTAGGTTAGGTCTGGGATTTGCTCTCATCAGGCTCATACATTCGCATATTTCTCATACTTGATGGCCAGATCCTGGGCTTTTTCTGGTTTGGATCACGTAGTAATGTGGTACCACACTGAAACAGTCGACGAATCCTGGTCTCGATCAATATTTTAGAGGATAACGCATGTTAGGTCTAGGTTAGGTCTGGAATTTGCACTCATCAGGCTCATACTTTCGCATATTTCTCATACTTGATGGCCAGATCCTGGGCTTTTTCTGGTTTGGATCACGGAGTAATGTGGGACCACACTGAAACAATCGATTAAACCCGGTCTCGGTCAGTATTTTAGAGGATAACGCATGTTAGGTCTAGATTAGGTCTGGGATTTGCACTCATCAGGCTCATACTTTCGCATATTTCTCATACTTGATGGCCAGATTCTGGGCCTTTTTTGGTTTCGATCACGTAGTAATGCGGTACCACCGTGAAAGAGACCATTAAACCTGGTTTCGACCAATATTTTAGAGGCTAACGCATGTTAGGTCTATGTTAGGTCCGGGATTTGCCCTCATCAGTCTCACACTTTCGCATTCTTCACATACCTGTTGAACAGATCCAGGGTTTTTTCTGGTTTGGATCACGTGGTAATGTGGTACCACACTGAAACAGTCCATTAAACCTAGTCTGGGTCAACATTTCAAAGGATAACTCACGTTAGGTCTAGGTTAGGTCTGGGATTTGCTCTCATCAGGCTCATACATTCGCATATTTCGCATACTTGATGGCCAGATCCTGGGCTTTTTCTGGTTTGGATCACGTAGTAATGTGGTACCACACTGAAACAGTCGACTAATCCTGGTCTCGGCCAATATTTTAGAGGATAACGCATGTTAGGTCTAGGTGAGGTCTGGGATTTGCACTCCTCAGGCTCATACTTTCGCATATTTCTCATACTTGTTGGCCAGATTCTGGGCTTTTTTAGGCTTGGATCACGTAGTAATGTGGGACCACACTGAAACAGTCGATTAAACCTGGTCTCGATCAATATTATAGAGGATAACGCATGTTAGGTCTGGGTTAGGTCTGGGATTTGCCCTCTTCAGTCTCATACTTTCGCATTCATCACATCCTTGTTGGCCAGATCCTGGGTTTTTTCTGGTTTGGATCACATAGTAATGTGGTACCACACTGAAACAGTCGACTAAACGTGGTCACGATCAATATTTTAGAGGATAACGCATGTTAGGTCTAGGTTAGGGCTGGGATTTGGTCTCATCAGGCTCATATATTCACATATTTCCCATACTTGTTGGCCAGATTCTGGGCTTTTTTTGGCTTGGATCACGTAGTAATGTGGTACCACACTGAAACTGTCCATTAAACCTGGTTTCGATCAATATTTTAGAGGATAACGCATGTTAGGTCTGGGTTAGGTCTGGGATTTGCTGTCATCAGGCTCATACATTCGCATATTTGTCATACTTGATGGCCAGATCCTGGGCTTTTTCTGGTTTGGATCACGTAGTAATGTGGTACCATACTGAAACAGTCGACTAATCCTGGTCTCGGTCAATATTTTAGAGGATAACGCATGTTAGGTCTAGGTTAGGTCTGGGATTTGCACTCATCAGGCTCATACTTTCGCATATTTCTGATACTTGATGGCCAGATTCTTGGCCTTTTATGGTTTAGATCACGTAGTAATGCGGTACCACACTGAAACAGTCCATTAAACCTGGTTCCGATCAATATTTTTGAGGATAACGCATGTTATGGTCTCGGTTAGGTCTAGGATTTGGCCCTCATCAGGCTCATGATTTCGCATATTTCTCATAATTGTTGGCCAGATCCTGGGCTTTTTTTGGCTTGGATCAGGTAGTAATGTGGTACCACACTGAAACAGTCGACTAATCCTGGTCTCGGTCAATATTTTAGAGGATAACGCATGTTAGGTCTAGGTTAGGTCTGGGATTTGCACTCATCAGGCACATACTTTCGCATATTTCTCATACTTGATGGCCAGATCCTGGGTTTTTTCTGGTTTGGGTCACGTGGTGATGTGTTACCCCACTGAAACAGTCGACTAATCCTGGTCTCGGACTATATTTTAGGGGTTAACTCATGTTAGGTCTAGGTTAGGCCTGGGATTTGCCCTCATCAGACTCATACATTCGCATATTTCTCATACTTGATGGCCAGATCCTGGGCTTTTTTTAGTTTGGATCACGCAGTAATGTGGTACCACACTGAAACAGACCATTAAACCTGGTTTCGATCAATATTTTAGAGGATAACGCATGTTAGGTCTAGGTTAGGTCTGGGATTTGCACTCATCAGGCTCATACTTTCGCATACTTCTCATACTTGATGGCCAGATCCTGGGCCTTTTCTGGTTTGGATCACGTAGTAATGTGGTACCACACTGAAACAGTCGACTAATCCTGGTCTCGGTCAATATTTCAGAGGATAACGCATGTTAGGTCTAGGTTAGGTCTCGCATTTGCACTCATCAGGCTCATACTTTCGCATATTTCTCATACTTGATGGCCAGATTCTGGGCTTTTTTTAGTTTGGATCACGCAGTAATGTGGTACCACACTGAAACAGACCATTAAACCTGGTTTCGATCAATATTTTAGAGGATAACGCATGTTAGGTCTAGGTTAGGTCTGGGATTTGCACTCATCAGGCTCATACTTTCGCATACTTCTCATACTTGATGGCCAGATCCTGGGCTTTTTCTGGTTTGGATCACGGAGTAATGTGGGACCACACTGAAACAGTCGATTAAACCTGGTCTCGGTCAATATTTTAGAGGATAACGCATGTTAGGTCTAGATTAGGTCTGGGATTTGCACTCATCAGGCTCATACTTTCGCATATTTCTCATACTTGATGGCCAGATTCTGGGCCTTTTTTGGTTTCGATCACGTAGTAATGCGGTACCACCGTGAAAGAGACCATTAAACCTGGTTTCGACCAATATTTTCGAGGCTAACGCATGTTAGGTCTATGTTAGGTCCGGTATTTGCCCTCATCAGGCTCACACTTTCGCATTCTTCACATACCTGTTGAACAGATCCAGGGTTTTTTCTGGTTTGGATCACGTGGTAATGTGGTACCACACTGAAACAGTCCATTAAACCTAGTCTGGGTCAACATTTCAAAGGATAACTCACGTTAGGTCTAAGTTAGGTCTGGGATTTGCTCTCATCAGGCTCATACATTCGCATATTTCGCATACTTGATGGCCAGATCCCGGGCTTTTTCTGGTTTGGATCACGTAGTAATGTGGTACCACACTGAAACAGTCGACTAATCCTGGTCTCGGCCAATATTTTAGAGGATAACGCATGTTAGGTCTAGGTTAGTTCTGGGATTTGCACTCATCAGGCTCATACTTTCGCATATTTCTCATACTTGTTGGCCAGATTCTGGGCTTTTTTTGGCTTGGATCACGTAGTAATGTGGGACCACACTGAAACAGTCGATTAAACCTGGTCTCGATCAATATTTTAGAGGATAACGCATGTTAGGTCTGGGTTAGGTCTGGGATTTGCCCTCTTCAGTCTCATACTTTCGCATTCATCACATCCTTGTTGGCCAGATCCTGGGTTTTTTCTGGTTTGGATCACATAGTAATGTGGTACCACACTGAAACAGTCGACTAAACCTGGTCACGATCAATATTTTAGAGGATAACGCATGTTAGGTCTAGGTTAGGGCTGGGATTTGGTCTCATCAGGCTCATACATTCGCATATTTCTCATACTTGTTGGCCAGATTCTGGGTTTTTTCTGGTTTGGATCACATAGTAATGTGGTACCACACTGAAACAGTCGACTAAACCTGGTCACGATCAATATTTTAAAGGATAACGCATGTTAGGTCTAGGTTAGGGCTGGGATTTGGTCTCATCAGGCTCATACAATCGCGCATTTCTCATACTTGATGGCCATATCCTGGGCGTTTTTGTGGTTTGGATCACGTAGTAATGTGGTACCACACTGAAACTGTCGACTAATGCTGGTCTCGGTCAATATTTTAGAGGATAACGAATGTTAGGTCTAGGTTAGGTCTGGGATTTGCATTCATCTCGCTCATACTTTCGCATATTTCTCATGCTTGTTGGCCAGATTCTGGGTTTTTTTTGGCTTGGATCACGTAGTAATGTGGTACCACACTGAAACTGTCCATTAATCCTGGTTTCGATCAATATTTTAGAGGATAACGCATGTTAGGTCTGGGTTAGGTCTGGGATTTGCTCTCATCAGGCTCATACATTCGCATATTTCTCGTACATGTTGGCCATATCCTGCGCCTTTCTGGTTTGGATCACGTAGTAATGTGGTACCACAATGAAACTGTCCATTAAACCTGGTTTCGATCAATATTTTAGGGGATAACGCATGTTAGGTCTATGTCAGGTCTGAGATTTGCTCTCATCAGGCTCATACTGCCGCATATTTCTCATACTTGATGGCCAGATCCTGGGCTTTTTCTGGTTTGGATCACGTAGTAATGTGGTACCACACTGAAACAGTCGATTAAACCTGGTCTCGATCAATATTTTAGAAGATAACGCATGTTAGGTCTGGGTTAGGTCTGGGATTTGCCCTCTTCAGTCTCATACTTTCGCATTCTTCACGTCCTTGTTGGCCAGATCCTGGGTTTTTTCTGGTTTGGATCACATTGTAACGTGGTACGACACTGAAACAGTCGACTAAACCTGGTCACGATCAATATTTTAGAGGATAACGCATGTTAGGTCTAGGTTTGGGCTGGGATTTGGTCTCATCAGGCTCACACATTCGCATATTTCTCATACTTGCTGGCCAGATTCTGGGCTTTTTTTGGCCTGGATCACCTAGTAATGTGGTACCACACTGAAACAGACCATTAAACCTGGTTTCGATCAATATTTTAGAGCATAACGCATGTTAGGTCTGGGTTAGGTCTGGGATTTGCTCTCATCAGGCTCATACATTCGCATATTTCTCATAGTTGATGGCCAGATCCTGGGTTTTTTCTGGTTTGGATCACGTAGTAATGTGGTACCACACTGAAACAGTCCGCTAAACCTGGTCTCGGTCAATATTTTAGAGGATAACGCATGTTAGGTCTGGGTTAGGTCTCGGATTTGCACTCATCAGGCTCATACTTTCGCATATTTCTCATACTTGATGGCCAGATTCAGGGCTTTTTCTGGTTTGGATCACGTGGAATTGTGGTACCACAATGAAATAGTCAATTAAACCTAGTGTGGGTCAACATTTCAAAGGATAACTCATGTTAGGTCTAGGTTAGGTCTGGGATTTGCTCTCATCAGGCTCATACATTCGCATATTTCTCATACTTGATGGCCAGATCCTGGGCTTTTTCTGGTTTGGATCACGTAGTAATGTGGTACCACACAGAAACAGTCGACGAATCCTGGTCTCGATCAATATTTTAGAGGATAACGCATGTTAGGTCTAGGTTAGGTCTGGGATTTGCACTCATCAGGCTCATACTTTCGCATATTTCTCATACTTGATGGCCAGATCCTGGGCTTTTTCTGGTTTGGATCACGGAGTAATGTGGGACCACACTGAAACAATCGATTAAACCTGGTCTCGGTCAGTATTTTAGAGGATAACGCATGTTAGGTCTAGATTAGGTCTGGGATTTGCACTCATCAGGCTCATACTTTCGCATATTTCTCATACTTGATGGCCAGATTCTGGGCCTTTTTTGGTTTCGATCACGTAGTAATGCGGTACCACCGTGAAAGAGACCATTAAACCTGGTTTCGACCAATATTTTAGAGGCTAACGCATGTTAGGTATATGTTAGGTCCGGGATTTGCCCTCATCAGTCTCACACTTTCGCATTCTTCACATACCTGTTGAACAGATCCAGGGTTTTTTCTGGTTTGGATCACGTGGTAATGTGGTACCACACTGAAACAGTCCATTAAACCTAGTCTGGGTCAACATTTCAAAGGATAACTCACGTTAGGTCTAGGTTAGGTCTGGGATTTGCTCTCATCAGGCTCATACATTCGCATATTTCGCATACTTGATGGCCAGATCCTGGGCTTTTTCTGGTTTGGATCACGTAGTAATGTGGTACCACACTGAAACAGTCGACTAATCCTGGTCTCGGCCAATATTTTAGAGGATAGCGCATGTTAGGTCTAGGTGAGGTCTGGGATTTGCACTCCTCAGGCTCATACTTTCGCATATTTCTCATACTTGTTGGCCAGATTCTGGGCTTTTTTAGGCTTGGATCACGTAGTAATGTGGGACCACACTGAAACAGTCGATTAAACCTGGTCTCGATCAATATTTTAGAGGATAACGCATGTTAGGTCTGGGTTAGGTCTGGGATTTGCCCTCTTCAGTCTCATACTTTCGCATTCATCACATCCTTGTTGGCCAGATCCTGGGTTTTTTCTGGTTTGGATCACATAGTAATGTGGTACCACACTGAAACAGTCGACTAAACCTGGTCACGATCAATATTTTAGAGGATAACGCATGTTAGGTCTAGGTTAGGGCTGGGATTTGGTCTCATCAGGCTCATACATTCGCATATTTCTCATACTTGTTGGCCAGATTCTGGGTTTTTTCTGGTTTGGATCACATAGTAATGTGGTACCACACTGAAACAGTCGACTAAACCTGGTCACGATCAATATTTTAAAGGATAACGCATGTTAGGTCTAGGTTAGGGCTGGGATTTGGTCTCATCAGGCTCATACAATCGCGCATTTCTCATACTTGATGGCCATATCCTGGGCGTTTTTGTGGTTTGGATCACGTAGTAATGTGGTACCACACTGAAACTGTCGACTAATGCTGGTCTCGGTCAATATTTTAGAGGACAACGAATGTTAGGTCTAGGTTAGGTCTGGGATTTGCATTCATCTGGCTCATACTTTCGCATATTTCTCATGCTTGTTGGCCAGATTCTGGGTTTTTTTTGGCTTGGATCACGTAGTAATGTGGTACCACACTGAAACTGTCCATTAATCCTGGTTTCGATCATTATTTTAGAGGATAACGCATGTTAGGTCTGGGTTAGGTCTGGGATTTGCTCTCATCAGGCTCATACATTCGCATATTTCTCATACTTGTTGACAAGATCCTGGGCTTTTTCTGGTTTGGATCACGTAGTAATGTGGTACCACACTGAAACAGTCGACTAATCCTGGTCTCGATCAATATTTTAGAGGATAACGCATGTTAGGTCTGGGTTAGGTCTCGGATTTGCACTCATCAGGCTCATGCCTTCGCATATTTCTCATACTTGATGGCCAGATCCTGGGCTTTTTCTGGTTTGGATCACGTAGTAATGTGGTACCACACTGAAACAGTCGATTAAACCTGGTCTCGATCAATATTTTAGAAGATAACGCATGTTAGGTCTGGGTTAGGTCTGGGATTTGCCCTCTTCAGTCTCATACTTTCGCATTCTTCACGTCCTTGTTGGCCAGATCCTGGGTTTTTTCTGGTTTGGATCACATTGTAACGTGGTACGACACTGAAACAGTCGACTAAACCTGGTCACGATCAATATTTTAGAGGATAACGCATGTTAGGTCTAGGTTTGGGCTGGGATTTGGTCTCATCAGGCTCACACATTCGCATATTTCTCATACTTGCTGGCCAGATTCTGGGCTTTTTTTGGCCTGGATCACCTAGTAATGTGGTACCACACTGAAACAGACCATTAAACCTGGTTTCGATCAATATTTTAGAGCATAACGCATGTTAGGTCTGGGTTAGGTCTGGGATTTGCTCTCATCAGGCTCATACATTCGCATATTTCTCATAGTTGATGGCCAGATCCTGGGTTTTTTCTGGTTTGGATCACGTAGTAATGTGGTACCACACTGAAACAGTCCGCTAAACCTGGTCTCGGTCAATATTTTAGAGGATAACGCATGTTAGGTCTGGGTTAGGTCTCGGATTTGCACTCATCAGGCTCATACTTTCGCATATTTCTCATACTTGATGGCCAGATCCTGGCCTTTTTCTGGTTTGGATCACGTAGTAATGTGGTACCACACTGAAACTGTCAATTAAACCTAGTCTGGGTCAACATTTCAAAGGTTAACTCAAGTTAGGTCTAGGTTTGGTCTGGGATTTGCTCTCATCAGGCTCATACTTTCGCATGTTTCTCATACTTGATGGCCAGATTCTGGGCTTTTTTTAGTTTGGATCACGCAGTAATGTGGTACCACACTGAAACAGACCATTAAACCTGGTTTCGATCAATATTTTAGGGGATAACACATGTTAGGTCTAGGTTAGGTCTGGGATTTGCACTCATCAGGCTCATACTTTCGCATATTTCTCATACTTGATGGCCAGATTCAGGGCTTTTTCTGGTTTGGATCACGTGGAATTGTGGTACCACAATGAAATAGTCAATTAAACCTAGTGTGGGTCAACATTTCAAAGGATAACTCATGTTAGGTCTAGGTTAGGTCTGGGATTTGCTCTCATCAGGCTCATACATTCGCATATTTCTCATACTTGATGGCCAGATCCTGGGCTTTTTCTGGTTTGGATCACGTAGTAATGTGGTACCACACTGAAACAGTCGACGAATCCTGGTCTCGATCAATATTTTAGAGGATAACGCATGTTAGGTCTAGGTTAGGTCTGGGATTTGCACTCATCAGGCTCATACTTTCGCATATTTCTCATACTTGATGGCCAGATCCTGGGCTTTTTCTGGTTTGGATCACGGAGTAATGTGGGACCACACTGAAACAATCGATTAAACCTGGTCTCGGTCAGTATTTTAGAGGATAACGCATGTTAGGTCTAGATTAGGTCTGGGATTTGCACTCATCAGGCTCATACTTTCGCATATTTCTCATACTTGATGGCCAGATTCTGGGCCTTTTTTGGTTTCGATCACGTAGTAATGCGGTACCACCGTGAAAGAGACCATTAAACCTGGTTTCGACCAATATTTTAGAGGCTAACGCATGTTAGGTATATGTTAGGTCCGGGATTTGCCCTCATCAGTCTCACACTTTCGCATTCTTCACATACCTGTTGAACAGATCCAGGGTTTTTTCTGGTTTGGATCACGTGGTAATGTGGTACCACACTGAAACAGTCCATTAAACCTAGTCTGGGTCAACATTTCAAAGGATAACTCACGTTAGGTCTAGGTTAGGTCTGGGATTTGCTCTCATCAGGCTCATACATTCGCATATTTCGCATACTTGATGGCCAGATCCTGGGCTTTTTCTGGTTTGGATCACGTAGTAATGTGGTACCACACTGAAACAGTCGACTAATCCTGGTCTCGGCCAATATTTTAGAGGATAGCGCATGTTAGGTCTAGGTGAGGTCTGGGATTTGCACTCCTCAGGCTCATACTTTCGCATATTTCTCATACTTGTTGGCCAGATTCTGGGCTTTTTTAGGCTTGGATCACGTAGTAATGTGGGACCACACTGAAACAGTCGATTAAACCTGGTCTCGATCAATATTTTAGAGGATAACGCATGTTAGGTCTGGGTTAGGTCTGGGATTTGCCCTCTTCAGTCTCATACTTTCGCATTCATCACATCCTTGTTGGCCAGATCCTGGGTTTTTTCTGGTTTGGATCACATAGTAATGTGGTACCACACTGAAACAGTCGACTAAACCTGGTCACGATCAATATTTTAGAGGATAACGCATGTTAGGTCTAGGTTAGGGCTGGGATTTGGTCTCATCAGGCTCATACATTCGCATATTTCTCATACTTGTTGGCCAGATTCTGGGTTTTTTCTGGTTTGGATCACATAGTAATGTGGTACCACACTGAAACAGTCGACTAAACCTGGTCACGATCAATATTTTAAAGGATAACGCATGTTAGGTCTAGGTTAGGGCTGGGATTTGGTCTCATCAGGCTCATACAATCGCGCATTTCTCATACTTGATGGCCATATCCTGGGCGTTTTTGTGGTTTGGATCACGTAGTAATGTGGTACCACACTGAAACTGTCGACTAATGCTGGTCTCGGTCAATATTTTAGAGGATAACGCATGTTAGGTCTAGGTTAGGTCTGGGATTTGCTCTCATCAGGCTCATACTTTCGCATATTTCTCATGCTTGTAGGCCAGATTCTGGGTTTTTTTTGGCTTGGATCACGTAGTAATGTGGTACCACACTGAAACTGTCCATTAATCCTGGTTTCGATCATTATTTTAGAGGATAACGCATGTTAGGTCTGGGTTAGGTCTGGGATTTGCTCTCATCAGGCTCATACATTCGCATATTTCTCATACTTGTTGACAAGATCCTGGGCTTTTTCTGGTTTGGATCACGTAGTAATGTGGTACCACACTGAAACAGTCGACTAATCCTGGTCTCGATCAATATTTTAGAGGATAACGCATGTTAGGTCTGGGTTAGGTCTCGGATTTGCACTCATCAGGCTCATGCCTTCGCATATTTCTCATACTTGATGGCCAGATCCTGGGCTTTTTCTGGTTTCGATCACGTAGTAATGTGGTACCACACTGAAACAGTCGACTAATCCTGGTCTCGGCCAATATTTTAGAGGATAACGCATGTTAGGTCTAGGTTAGGTCTGGGATTTGCTCTCATCAGGCTCATACATTCGCATATTTCTCGTACATGTTGGCCATATCCTGCGCCTTTCTGGTTTGGATCACGTAGTAATGTGGTACCACAATGAAACTGTCCATTAAACCTGGTTTCGATCAATATTTTAGGGGATAACGCATGTTAGGTCTATGTCAGGTCTGAGATTTGCTCTCATCAGGCTCATACTGCCGCATATTTCTCATACTTGATGGCCAGATCCTGGGCTTTTTCTGGTTTGGATCACGTAGTAATGTGGTACCACACTGAAACAGTCGATTAAACCTGGTCTCGATCAATATTTTAGAGGATAACGCATGTTAGGTCTGGGTTAGGTCTGGGATTTGCCCTCTTCAGTCTCATACTTTCGCATTCTTCACGTCCTTGTTGGCCAGATCCTGGGTTTTTTCTGGTTTGGATCACATAGTAACGTGGTACGACACTGAAACAGTCGACTAAACCTGGTCACGATCAATATTTTAGAGGATAACGCATGTTAGGTCTAGGTTTGGGCTGGGATTTGGTCTCATCAGGCTCACACATTCGCATATTTCTCATACTTGCTGGCCAGATTCTGGGCATTTTTTGGCCTGGATCACCTAGTAATGTGGTACCACACTGAAACAGACCATTAAACCTGGTTTCGATCAATATTTTAGAGCATAACGCATGTTAGGTCTGGGTTAGGTCTGGGATTTGCTCTCATCAGGCTCATACATTCGCATATTTCTCATAGTTGATGGCCAGATCCTGGGTTTTTTCTGGTTTGGATCACGTAGTAATGTGGTACCACACTGAAACAGTCCGCTAAACCTGGTCTCGGTCAATATTTTAGAGGATAACGCATGTTAGGTCTGGGTTAGGTCTCGGATTTGTACTCATCAGGCTCATACTTTCGCATATTTCTCATACTTGATGGCCAGATCCTGGCCTTTTTCTGGTTTGGATCACGTAGTAATGTGGTACCACACTGAAACTGTCAATTAAACCTAGTCTGGGTCAACATTTCAAAGGTTAACTCAAGTTAGGTCTAGGTTTGGTCTGGGATTTGCTCTCATCAGGCTCATACTTTCGCATGTTTCTCATACTTGATGGCCAGATTCTGGGCTTTTTTTAGTTTGGATCACGCAGTAATGTGGTACCACACTGAAACAGACCACTAAACCTGGTTTCGATCAATATTTTAGGGGATAACACATGTTAGGTCTAGGTTAGGTCTGGGATTTGCACTCATCAGGCTCATACTTTCGCATATTTCTCATACTTGATGGCCAGATTCAGGGCTTTTTCTGGTTTGGATCACGTGGAATTGTGGTACCACAATGAAATAGTCAATTAAACCTAGTGTGGGTCAACATTTCAAAGGATAACTCATGTTAGGTCTAGGTTAGGTCTGGGATTTGCTCTCATCAGGCTCATACATTCGCATATTTCTCATACTTGATGGCCAGATCCTGGGCTTTTTCTGGTTTGGATCACGTAGTAATGTGGTACCACACTGAAACAGTCGACGAATC
The DNA here is from genome assembly GCF_051014445.1 of Colletes latitarsis. Lineage (NCBI taxonomy): Eukaryota > Metazoa > Arthropoda > Insecta > Hymenoptera > Colletidae > Colletes > Colletes latitarsis. The sequence goes on from NC_135137.1 coordinate 9,716,287, forward strand.
CTGGTCTCGATCAATATTTTAGAGGATAACGCATGTTAGGTCTAGGTTAGGTCTGGGATTTGCACTCATCAGGCTCATACTTTCGCATATTTCTCATACTTGATGGCCAGATCCTGGGCTTTTTCTGGTTTGGATCACGGAGTAATGTGGGACCACACTGAAACAATCGATTAAACCTGGTCTCGGTCAGTATTTTAGAGGATAACGCATGTTAGGTCTAGATTAGGTCTGGGATTTGCACTCATCAGGCTCATACTTTCGCATATTTCTCATACTTGATGGCCAGATTCTGGGCCTTTTTTGGTTTCGATCACGTAGTAATGCGGTACCACCGTGAAAGAGACCATTAAACCTGGTTTCGACCAATATTTTAGAGGCTAACGCATGTTAGGTCTATGTTAGGTCCGGGATTTGCCCTCATCAGTCTCACACTTTCGCATTCTTCACATACCTGTTGAACAGATCCAGGGTTTTTTCTGGTTTGGATCACGTGGTAATGTGGTACCACACTGAAACAGTCCATTAAACCTAGTCTGGGTCAACATTTCAAAGGATAACTCACGTTAGGTCTAGGTTAGGTCTGGGATTTGCACTCATCAGGCTCATACATTCGCATATTTCGCATACTTGATGGCCAGATCCTGGGCTTTTTCTGGTTTGGATCACGTAGTAATGTGGTACCACACTGAAACAGTCGACTAATCCTGGTCTCGGCCAATATTTTACAGGATAACGCATGTTAGGTCTAGGTGAGGTCTGGGATTTGCACTCCTCAGGCTCATACTTTCGCATATTTCTCATACTTGTTGGCCAGATTCTGGGCTTTTTTAGGCTTGGATCACGTAGTAATGTGGGACCACACTGAAACAGTCGATTAAACCTGGTCTCGATCAATATTTTAGAGGATAACGCATGTTAGGTCTGGGTTAGGTCTGGGATTTGCCCTCTTCAGTCTCATACCTTCGCATTCATCACATCCTTGTTGGCCAGATCCTGGGTTTTTTCTGGTTTGGATCACATAGTAATGTGGTACCACACTGAAACAGTCGACTAAACGTGGTCACGATCAATATTTTAGAGGATAACGCATGTTAGGTCTAGGTTAGGGCTGGGATTTGGTCTCATCAGGCTCATATATTCACATATTTCCCATACTTGTTGGCCAGATTCTGGGCTTTTTTTGGCTTGGATCACGTAGTAATGTGGTACCACACTGAAACTGTCCATTAAACCTGGTTTCGATCAATATTTTAGAGGATAACGCATGTTAGGTCTGGGTTAGGTCTGGGATTTGCTGTCATCAGGCTCATACATTCGCATATTTCTCATACTTGATGGCCAGATCCTGGGCTTTTTCTGGTTTGGATCACGTAGTAATGTGGTACCATACTGAAACAGTCGACTAATCCTGGTCTCGGTCAATATTTTAGAGGATTACGCATGTTAGGTCTAGGTTAGGTCTGGGATTTGCACTCATCAGGCTCATACTTTCGCATATTTCTGATACTTGATGGCCAGATTCTTGGCCTTTTATGGTTTAGATCACGTAGTAATGCGGTACCACACTGAAACAGTCCATTAAACCTGGTTCCGATCAATATTTTTGAGGATAACGCATGTTATGGTCTCGGTTAGGTCTAGGATTTGCCCCTCATCAGGCTCATGATTTCGCATATTTCTCATAATTGTTGGCCAGATCCTGGGCTTTTTTTGGCTTGGATCAGGTAGTAATGTGACCACACTGAAACAGTCGACTAATCCTGGTCTCGGTCAATATTTTAGAGGATAACGCATGTTAGGTCTAGGTTAGGTCTGGGATTTGCACTCATCAGGCACATACTTTCGCATATTTCTCATACTTGATGGCCAGATCGTGGGTTTTTTCTGGTTTGGGTCACGTGGTGATGTGTTACCCCACTGAAACAGTCGACTAATCCTGGTCTCGGACTATATTTTAGGGGTTAACTCATGTTAGGTCTAGGTTAGGCCTGGGATTTGCCCTCATCAGACTCATACATTCGCATATTTCTCATACTTGATGGCCAGATCCTGGGCTTTTTTTAGTTTGGATCACGCAGTAATGTGGTACCACACTGAAACAGACCATTAAACCTGGTTTCGATCAATATTTTAGAGGATAACGCAAGTTAGGTCTAGGTTAGGTCTGGGATTTGCACTCATCAGGCTCATACTTTCGCATACTTCTCATACTTGATGGCCAGATCCTGGGCCTTTTCTGGTTTGGATCACGTAGTAATGTGGTACCACACTGAAACAGTCGACTAATCCTGGTTTCGGTCAATATTTCAGAGGATAACGCATGTTAGGTCTAGGTTAGGTCTCGCATTTGCACTCATCAGGCTCATACTTTCGCATATTTCTCATACTTGATGGCCAGATTCTGGGCTTTTTTTAGTTTGGATCACGCAGTAATGTGGTACCACACTGAAACAGACCATTAAACCTGGTTTCGATCAATATTTTAGAGGATAACGCATGTTAGGTCTAGGTTAGGTCTGGGATTTGCACTCATCAGGCTCATACTTTCGCACTCTTCTCATACTTGATGGCCAGATCCTGGGCTTTTTCTGGTTTGGATCACGGAGTAATGTGGGACCACACTGAAACAGTCGATTAAACCTGGTCTCGGTCAATATTTTAGAGGATAACGCATGTTAGGTCTAGATTAGGTCTGGGATTTGCACTCATCAGGCTCATACTTTCGCATATTTCTCATACTTGATGGCCAGATTCTGGGCCTTTTTTGGTTTCGATCACGTAGTAATGCGGTACCACCGTGAAAGAGACCATTAAACCTGGTTTCGACCAATATTTTCGAGGCTAACGCATGTTAGGTCTATGTTAGGTCCGGTATTTGCCCTCATCAGGCTCACACTTTCGCATTCTTCACATACCTGTTGAACAGATCCAGGGTTTTTTCTGGTTTGGATCACGTGGTAATGTGGTACCACACTGAAACAGTCCATTAAACCTAGTCTGGGTCAACATTTCAAAGGATAACTCACGTTAGGTCTAGGTTAGGTCTGGGATTTGCTCTCATCAGGCTCATACATTCGCATATTTCGCATACTTGATGGCCAGATCCTGGGCTTTTTCTGGTTTGGATCACGTAGTAATGTGGTACCACACTGAAACAGTCGACTAATCCTGGTCTCGGCCAATATTTTAGAGGATAACGCATGTTAGGTCTAGGTTAGGTCTGGGATTTGCACTCATCAGGCTCATACTTTCGCATATTTCTCATACTTGTTGGCCAGATTCTGGGCTTTTTTTGGCTTGGATCACGTAGTAATGTGGGACCACACTGAAACAGTCGATTAAACCTGGTCTCGATCAATATTTTAGAGGATAACGCATGTTAGGTCTGGGTTAGGTCTGGGATTTGCCCTCTTCAGTCTCATACTTTCGCATTCATCACATGCTTGTTGGCCAGATCCTGGGTTTTTTCTGGTTTGGATCACATAGTAATGTGGTACCACACTGAAACAGTCGACTAAACCTGGTCACGATCAATATTTTAGAGGATAACGCATGTTAGGTCTAGGTTAGGGCTGGGATTTGGTCTCATCAGGCTCATACATTCGCATATTTCTCATACTTGTTGGCCAGATTCTGGGTTTTTTCTGGTTTGGATCACATAGTAATGTGGTACCACACTGAAACAGTCGACTAAACCTGGTCACGATCAATATTTTAGAGGATAACGCATGTTAGGTCTAGGTTAGGGCTGGGATTTGGTCTCATCAGGCTCATACAATCGCGCATTTCTCATACTTGATGGCCATATCCTGGGCGTTTTTGTGGTTTGGATCACGTAGTAATGTGGTACCACACTGAAACTGTCGACTAATGCTGGTCTCGGTCAATATTTTAGAGGATAACGAATGTTAGGTCTAGGTTAGGTCTGGGATTTGCATTCATCTGGCTCATACTTTCGCATATTTCTCATGCTTGTTGGCCAGATTCTGGGTTTTTTTTGGCTTGGATCACGTAGTAATGTGGTACCACACTGAAACTGTCCATTAATCCTGGTTTCGATCAATATTTTAGAGGATAACGCATGTTAGGTCTGGGTTAGGTCTGGGATTTGCTCTCATCAGGCTCATACATTCGCATATTTCGCATACTTGATGGCCAGATCCTGGGCTTTTTCTGGTTTGGATCACGTAGTAATGTGGTTCCACACTGAAACAGTCGACTAATCCTGGTCTCGGCCAATATTTTAGAGGATAACGCATGTTAGGTCTAGGTTAGGTCTGGGATTTGCACTCATCAGGCTCATACTTTCGCATATTTCTCATACTTGTTGGCCAGATTCTGGGCTTTTTTAGGCTTGGATCACGTAGTAATGTGGTACCACACTGAAACAGTCGATTAAACCTGGTCTCGATCAATATTTTAGAGGATAACGCATGTTAGGTCTGGGTTAGGTCTGGGATTTGCCCTCTTCAGTCTCATACCTTCGCATTCATCACATCCTTGTTGGCCAGATACCTGGGTTTTTTCTGGTTTGGATCACATAGTAATGTGGTACCACACTGAAACAGTCGACTAAACGTGGTCACGATCAATATTTTAGAGGATAACGCATGTTAGGTCTAGGTTAGGGCTGGGATTTGGTCTCATCAGGCTCATACATTCGCATACTTCTCATTCTTGTTGGCCAGATTCTGGGCTTTTTTTGGCTTGGATCACGTAGTAATGTGGTACCACACTGAAACTGTCCATTAAACCTGGTTTCGATCAATATTTTAGAGGATAACGCATGTTAGGTCTGGGTTAGGTCTGGGATTTGCTCTCATCAGGCTCATACATTCGCATATTTCTCATACTTGATTGCCAGATCCTGGGCTTTTTCTGGTTTGGATCACGTAGTAATGTGGTAGCATACTGAAACAGTCGACTAATCCTGGTCTCGGTCAATATTTTAGAGGATAACGCATGTTAGGTCTAGGTTAGGTCTGGGATTTGCACTCATCAGGCTCATACTTTCGCATATTTCTGATACTTGATGGCCAGATTCTTGGCCTTTTATGGTTTAGATCACGTAGTAATGCGGTACCACACTGAAACAGTCCATTAAACCTGGTTTCGATCAATATTTCTGAGGATACCGCATGTTATGGTCTCGGTTAGGTCTAGGATTTGCCCCTCATCAGGCTCATGATTTCGCATATTTCTCATAATTGTTGGCCAGATCCTGGGCTTTTTTTGGCTTGGATCAGGTAGTAATGTGGTACCACACTGAAACAGTCGACTAATCCTGGTCTCGGTCAATATTTTAGAGGATAACGCATGTTAGGTCTAGGTTAGGTCTGGGATTTGCACTCATCAGGCACATACTTTCGCATATTTCTCATACTTGATGGCCAGATCCTGGGTTTTTTCTGGTTTGGGTCACGTGGTAATGTGTTACCTCACTGAAACAGTCGACTAATCCTGGTCTCGGTCAATATTTTAGGGGTTAACGCATGTTAGGTCTAGGTTAGGTCTCGGATTTGCACTCATCAGGCTCATACTTTCGCATATTTCACATACTTGATGGCCAGATTCTGGGCTTTTTTTAGTTTGGATCACGCAGTAATGTGGTACCACACTGAAACAGTCCACTAAACCTAGTCTGGGTCAACATTTCAAAGGATAACTCACGTTAGGTCTAGGTTTGGTCTGGGATTTGCTCTCATCAGGCTCATACATTCGCATATTTCGCATACTTGATGGCCAGATCCTGGGCTTTTTCTGGTTTGGATCACGTAGTAATGTGGTACCACACTGAAACAGTCGACTAATCCTGGTCTCGGCCAATATTTTAGAGGATAACGCATGTTAGGTCTAAGTTAGGTCTGGGATTTGCACTCATCAGGCTCATACTTTCACATATTTCTGATACTTGATGGCCAGATTCTTGGCCTTTTATGGTTTAGATCACGTAGTAATGCGGTACCACACTGAAACAGTCCATTAAACCTGGTTCCGATCAATATTTTTGAGGATAACGCATGTTATGGTCTCGGTTAGGTCTAGGATTTTCCCCTCATCAGGCTCATGATTTCGCATATTTCTCATACTTGTTGGCCAGATCCTGGGCTTTTTTTGGCTTGGATCAGGTAGTAATGTGGTACCACACTGAAACAGTCGACTAATCCTGGTCTCGGTCAATAGTTTAGAGGATAACGCATGTTAGGTCTAGGTTAGGTCTGGGATTTGCACTCATCAGGCACATACTTTCGCATATTTCTCATAGTTGATGGCCAGATCCTGGGCTTTTTCTGGTTTGGATCACGTAGTAATGTGATACCACACTGAAACTGTCCATTAAACCTGGTTTCGATCAATATTTTAGAGGATAACGCATGTTAGGTCTATGTCAGGTCTGGGATTTGCTCTCATCAGGCTCATACTGTCGCATATTTCTCATACTTGATGACCAGATCCTGGGCTTTTACTGGTTTGGTTCACGTAGTAATGTGGGACCACACTGAAACAATCGATTAAACCTGGTCTCGATCAATATTTTAGAGGATAACGCATGTTAAGTCTAGATTAGGTCTGGGATTTGCACTCATCAGGCTCATACTTTCGCATATTTCTCATACTTGATGGCCAGATTCTGGGCCTTTTTTGGTTTCGATCACGTAGTAATGCGGTACCACCGTGAAAGAGACCATTAAACCTGGTTTCGACCAATATTTTCGAGGCTAACGCATGTTAGGTCTATGTTAGGTCCGGTATTTGCCCTCATCAGGCTCACACTTTCGCATTCTTCACATACCTGTTGAACAGATCCAGGGTTTTTTCTGGTTTGGATCACGTGGTAATGTGGTACCACACTGAAACAGTCCATTAAACCTAGTCTGGGTCAACATTTCAAAGGATAACTCACGTTAGGTCTAGGTTAGGTCTGGGATTTGCTCTCATCAGGCTCATACATTCGCATATTTCGCATACTTGATGGCCAGATCCTGGGCTTTTTCTGGTTTGGATCACGTAGTAATGTGGTACCACACTGAAACAGTCGACTAATCCTGGTCTCGGCCAATATTTTAGAGGATAACGCATGTTAGGTCTAGGTTAGGTCTGGGATTTGCACTCATCAGGCTCATACTTTCGCATATTTCTCATACTTGTTGGCCAGATTCTGGGCTTTTTTTGGCTTGGATCACGTAGTAATGTGGGACCACACTGAAACAGTCGATTAAACCTGGTCTCGATCAATATTTTAGAGGATAACGCATGTTAGGTCTGGGTTAGGTCTGGGATTTGCCCTCTTCAGTCTCATACTTTCGCATTCATCACATCCTTGTTGGCCAGATCCTGGGTTTTTTCTGGTTTGGATCACATAGTAATGTGGTACCACACTGAAACAGTTGACTAAACCTGGTCACGATCAATATTTTAGAGGATAACGCATGTTAGGTCTAGGTTAGGGCTGGGATTTGGTCTCATCAGGCTCATACATTCGCATATTTCTCATACTTGTTGGCCAGATTCTGGGTTTTTTCTGGTTTGGATCACATAGTAATGTGGTACCACACTGAAACAGTCGACTAAACCTGGTCACGATCAATATTTTAGAGGATAACGCATGTTAGGTCCAGGTTAGGGCTGGGATTTGGTCTCATCAGGCTCATACAATCGCGCATTTCTCATACTTGATGGCCATATCCTGGGCGTTTTTGTGGTTTGGATCACGTAGTAATGTGGTACCACACTGACACTGTCGACTAATGCTGGTCTCGGTCAATATTTTAGAGGATAACGAATGTTAGGTCTAGGTTAGGTCTGGGATTTGCATTCATCTGGCTCATACTTTCGCATATTTCTCATGCTTGTTGGCCAGATTCTGGGTTTATTTTGGCTTGGATCACGTAGTAATGTGGTACCACACTGAAACTGTCCATTAATCCTGGTTTCGATCAATATTTTAGAGGATAACGCATGTTAGGTCTAGGTTAGGTCTGGGATTTGCATTCATCAGGCTCATACTTTCGCATATTTCTAATACTTGATGGCCAGATTCTTGGCCTTTTATGGTTTAGATCACGTAGTAATGCGGTACCACACTGAAACAGTCCATTAAACCTGGTTCCGATCAATATTTTTGAGGATAACGCATGTTATGGTCTCGGTTAGGTCTAGGATTTTCCCCTCATCAGGCTCATGATTTCGCATATTTCTCATACTTGTTGGCCAGATCCTGGGCTTTTTTTGGCTTGGATCAGGTAGTAATGTGGTACCACACTGAAACAGTCGACTAATCCTGGTCTCGGTCAATATTTTAGAGGATAACGCATGTTAGGTCTAGGTTAGGTCTGGGATTTGCACTCATCAGGCACATACTTTCGCATATTTCTCATAGTTGATGACCAGATCCTGGGCTTTTTCTGGTTTGGATCACGTAGTAATGTGATACCACACTGAAACTGTCCATTAAACCTGGTTTCGATCAATATTTTAGAGGATAACGCATGTTAGGTCTATGTCAGGTCTGGGATTTGCTCTCATCAGGCTCATACTTTCGCATTCTTCACATCCTTGTTGGCCAGATCCTGGGTTTTTTCTGGTTTGATCACATAGTAATGTGGTACCTCACTGAAACAGTCGACTAAACCTGGTCACGATCAATATTTTAGACGATAACGCATGTTAGGTCTAGGTTAGGGCTGGGATTTGCTCCCATCAGGCTCATACTTTCGCATATTTCTGATACTTGATGGCCAGATTCTGGGCTTTTTTTTTTGGCTTGGATCACGTAGTAATGTGGTACCACACTGAAACTGTCCATTAAACCTGGTTTCGATCAATATTTTAGAGGATAACGCATGTTAGGTCTGGGTTAGGTCTGGGATTTGCTCTCATCAGGCTCATACATTCGCATATTTCTCATACTTGATGGCCAGATCCTGGGCTTTTTCTGGTTTGGATCACGTAGTAATGTGGTACCATACTGAAACAGTCGACTAATCCTGGTCTCGGTCAATATTTTAGAGGATAACGCATGTTAGGTCTAGGTTAGGTCTGGGATTTGCACTCATCAGGCTCATACTTTCGCATATTTCTGATACTTGATGGCCAGATTCTTGGCCTTTTATGGTTTAGATCACGTAGTAATGCGGTACCACACTGAAACAGTCCATTAAACCTGATTCCGATCAATATTTCTGAGGATAACGCATGTTATGGTCTCGGTTAGGTCTAGGATTTGCCCCTCATCAGGCTCATGATTTCGCATATTTCTCATAATTGTTGGCCAGATCCTGGGCTTTTTTTGGCTTGGATCAGGTAGTAATGTGGTACCACACTGAAACAGTCGACTAATCCTGGTCTCGGTCAATATTTTAGAGGATAACGCATGTTAGGTCTAGGTTAGGTCTGGGATTTGCACTCATCAGGCACATACTTTCGCATATTTCTCATACTTGATGGCCAGATCCTGGGTTTTTTCTGGTTTGGGTCACGTGGTAATGTGTTACCCCACTGAAACAGTCGACTAATCCTGGTCTCGGTCAATATTTTAGGGGTTAACTCATGTTAGGTCTAGGTTAGGCCTGGGATTTGCCCTCATCAGACTCATACATTCGCATATTTCTCATACTTGATGGCCAGATCCTGGGCTTTTTCTGGTTTGGATCACGTAGTAATGTGGTACCACACTGAAACAGTCGACTAATCCTGGTCTCGGTCAATATTTTAGAGAATAACGCATGTTAGGTCTAGGTTAGGTCTCGGATTTGCACTCATCAGGCACATACTTTCGCATATTTCTCATACTTGATGGCCAGATTCTAGGCTTTTTTTAGTTTGGATCACGCAGTAATGTGGTACCACACTGAAACAGACCATTAAACCTGGTTTCGATCAATATTTTAGAGGATAACGCATGTTAGGTCTAGGTTAGGTCTGGGATTTGCACTCATCAGGCTCATACTTTCGCATATTTCTCATACTTGATGGCCAGATCCTGGCCTTTTTCTGGTTTGGATCACGGAGTAATGTGGGACCACACTGAAACAGTCGACTAATCCTGGTCTCGGTCAATATTTTAGAGGATAACGCATGTTAGGTCTGGGTTAGGTCTGGGATTTGCCCTCTTCAGTCTCATACCTTCGCATTCATCACATCCTTGTTGGCCAGATCCTGGGTTTTTTCTGGTTTGGATCACATAGTAATGTGGTACCACACTGAAACAGTCGACTAAACATGGTCACGATCAATATTTTAGAGGTTAACGCATGTTAGGTCTAGGTTAGGGCTGGGATTTGGTCTCATCAGGCTCATACATTCGCATATTTCTCATTCTTGTTGGCCAGATTCTGGGCTTTTTTTGGCTTGGATCACGTAGTAATGTGGTACCACACTGAAACTGTCCATTAAACCTGGTTTCGATCAATATTTTAGAGGATAACGCATGTTAGGTCTGGGTTAGGTCTGGGATTTGCTCTCATCAGGCTCATACATTCGCATATTTCTCATACTTGATTGCCAGATCCTGGGCTTTTTCTGGTTTGGATCACGAAGTAATGTGGTACCATACTGAAACAGTCGACTAATCCTGGTCTCGGTCAATATTTTAGAGGATAACGCATGTTAGGTCTAGGTTAGGTCTGGGATTTGCACTCATCAGGCTCATACTTTCGCATATTTCTGATACTTGATGGCCAGATTCTTGGCCTTTTATGGTTTAGATCACGTAGTAATGCGGTACCACACTGAAACAGACCATTAAACCTGGTTTCGATCAATATTTCTGAGGATACCGCATGTTATGGTCTCGGTTAGGTCTAGGATTTGCCCCTCATCAGGCTCATGATTTCGCATATTTCTCATAATTGTTGGCCAGACTCTGGGCTTTTTTTGGCTTGGATCAGGTAGTAATGTGGTACCACACTGAAACAGTCGACTAATCCTGGTCTCGGTCAATATTTTAGAGGATAACGCATGTTAGGTCTAGGTTAGGTCTGGGATTTGCACTCATCAGGCACATACTTTAGCATATTTCTCATACTTGATGGCCAGATCCTGGGTTTTTTCTGGTTTGGGTCACGTGGTAATGTGTTACCCCACTGAAACAGTCGACTAATCCTGGTCTCGGTCAATATTTTAGGGGTTAACGCATGTTAGGTCTAGGTTAGGTCTCGGATTTGCACTCATCAGGCTCATACTTTCGCATATTTCACATACTTGATGGCCAGATTCTGGGCTTTTTTTAGTTTGGATCACGTAGTAATGTGGTACCACACTGAAACAGTCCATTAAACCTAGTCTGGGTCAACATTTCAAAGGATAACTCACGTTAGGTCTAGGTTAGGTCTGGGATTTGCTCTCATCAGGCTCATACATTCGCATATTTCGCATACTTGATGGCCAGATCCTGGGCTTTTTCTGGTTTGGATCACGTAGTAATGTGGTACCACACTGAAACAGTCGACTAATCCTGGTCTCGGCCAATATTTTAGAGGATAACGCATGTTAGGTCTAGGTTAGGTCTGGGATTTGCACTCATCAGGCTCATACTTTCGCATATTTCTGATACTTGATGGCCAGATTCTTGGCCTTTTATGGTTTAGATCACGTAGTAATGCGGTACCACACTGAAACAGTCCATTAAACCTGATTTCGATCAATATTTTAGAGGATAACGCATGTTAGGTCTGGGTTAGGTCTGGGATTTGCACTCTTCAGTCTCATACTTTCGCATTCATCACATCCTTGGCCAGATCCTGGGTTTTTTCTGGTTTGGATCACATAGTAATATGGTACCACACTGAAACAGTCGACTAAACCTGGTCACGATCAATATTTTAGAGGATAACGCATGTTATGGTCTCGGTTAGGTCTAGGATTTTCCCCTCATCAGGCTCATGATTTCGCATATTTCTCATACTTGATTGCCAGATCCTGGGCTTTTTCTGGTTTGGATCACGAAGTAATGTGGTACCATACTGAAACAGTCGACTAATCCTGGTCTCGGTCAATATTTTAGAGGATAACGCATGTTAGGTCTAGGTTAGGTCTGGGATTTGCACTCATCAGGCTCATACTTTCGCATATTTCTGATACTTGATGGCCAGATTCTGGGCTTTTTTTAGTTTGGATCACGCAGTAATGTGGTACCACACTGAAACAGTCCATTAAACCTAGTCTGGGTCAACATTTCAAAGGATAACTCACGTTAGGTCTAGGTTAGGTCTGGGATTTGCTCTCATCAGGCTCATACATTCGCATATTTCGCATACTTGATGGCCAGATCCTGGGCTTTTTCTGGTTTGGATCACGTAGTAATGTGGTACCACACTGAAACAGTCGACTAATCCTGGTCTCGGCCAATATTTTAGAGGATAACGCATGTTAGGTCTAGGTTAGGTCTGGGATTTGCACTCATCAGGCTCATACTTTCGCATATTTCTGATACTTGATGGCCAGATTCTTGGCCTTTTATGGTTTAGATCACGTAGTAATGCGGTACCACACTGAAACAGTCCATTAAACCTGATTTCGATCAATATTTTAGAGGATAACGCATGTTAGGTCTGGGTTAGGTCTGGGATTTGCACTCTTCAGTCTCATACTTTCGCATTCATCACATCCTTGGCCAGATCCTGGGTTTTTTCTGGTTTGGATCACATAGTAATATGGTACCACACTGAAACAGTCGACTAAACCTGGTCACGATCAATATTTTAGAGGATAACGCATGTTATGGTCTCGGTTAGGTCTAGGATTTTCCCCTCATCAGGCTCATGATTTCGCATATTTCTCATACTTGTTGGCCAGATCCTGGGCTTTTTTTGGCTTGGATCAGGTAGTAATGTGGTACCACACTGAAACAGTCGACTAATCCTGGTCTCGGTCAATATTTTATAGGATAACGCATGTTAGGTCTAGGTTAGGTCTGGGATTTGCACTCATCAGGCACATACTTTCGCATATTTCTCATAGTTGATGGCCAGATCCTGGGCTTTTTCTGGTTTGGATCACGTAGTAATGTGATACCACACTGAAACTGTCCATTAAACCTGGTTTCGATCAATATTTTAGAGGATAACGCATGTTAGGTCTATGTCAGGTCTGGGATTTGCTCTCATCAGGCTCATACTGTCGCATATTTCTCATACTTGATGGCCAGATCCTGGGCTTTTACTGGTTTGGTTCACGTAGTAATGTGGGACCACACTGAAACAATCGATTAAACCTGGTTTCGATCAATATTTTAGAGGATAACGCATGTTAGGTCTATGTCAGGTCTGGGATTTGCTCTCATCAGGCTCATACTTTCGCATTCTTCACATCCTTGTTGGCCGGATCCTGGGTTTTTTCTGGTTTGATCACATAGTAATGTGGTACCTCACTGAAACAGTCGACTAAACCTGGTCACGATCAATATTTTAGACGATAACGCATGTTAGGTCTAGGTTAGGGCTGGGATTTGCTCCCATCAGGCTCATACTTTCGCATATTTCTGATACTTGATGGCCAGATTCTGGGCTTTTTTTTTTGGCTTGGATCACGTAGTAATGTGGTACCACACTGAAACTGTCCATTAAACCTGGTTTCGATCAATATTTTAGAGGATAACGCATGTTAGGTCTGGGTTAGGTCTGGGATTTGCTCTCATCAGGCTCATACATTCGCATATTTCTCATACTTGTTGGCCAGATCCTGGGCTTTTTTTGGCTTGGATCAGGTAGTAATGTGGTACCACACTGAAACAGTCGACTAATCCTGGTCTCGGTCAATATTTTATAGGATAACGCATGTTAGGTCTGGGATTTGCACTCATCAGGCACATACTTTCGCATATTTCTCATAGTTGATGGCCAGATCCTGGGCTTTTTCTGGTTTGGATCACGTAGTAATGTGATACCACACTGAAACTGTCCATTAAACCTGGTTTCGATCAATATTTTAGAGGATAACGCATGTTAGGTCTATGTCAGGTCTGGGATTTGCTCTCATCAGGCTCATACTGTCGCATATTTCTCATACTTGATGGCCAGATCCTGGGCTTTTACTGGTTTGGTTCACGTAGTAATGTGGGACCACACTGAAACAATCGATTAAACCTGGTTTCGATCAATATTTTAGAGGATAACGCATGTTAGGTCTATGTCAGGTCTGGGATTTGCTCTCATCAGGCTCATACTTTCGCATTCTTCACATCCTTGTTGGCCGGATCCTGGGTTTTTTCTGGTTTGATCACATAGTAATGTGGTACCTCACTGAAACAGTCGACTAAACCTGGTCACGATCAATATTTTAGACGATAACGCATGTTAGGTCTAGGTTAGGGCTGGGATTTGCTCCCATCAGGCTCATACTTTCGCATATTTCTGATACTTGATGGCCAGATTCTGGGCTTTTTTTTTTGGCTTGGATCACGTAGTAATGTGGTACCACACTGAAACTGTCCATTAAACCTGGTTTCGATCAATATTTTAGAGGATAACGCATGTTAGGTCTGGGTTAGGTCTGGGATTTGCTCTCATCAGGCTCATACATTCGCATATTTCTCATACTTGATGGCCAGATCCTGGGCTTTTCCTGGTTTGGATCACGTAGTAATGTGGTACCATACTGAAACAGTCGACTAATCCTGGTCTCGGTCAATATTTTAGAGGATAACGCATGTTAGGTCTAGGTTAGGTCTGGGATTTGCACTCATCAGGCTCATACTTTCGCATATTTCTGATACTTGATGGCCAGATTCTTGGCCTTTTATGGTTTAGATCACGTAGTAATGCGGTACCACACTGAAACAGTCCATTAAACCTGGTTCCGATCAATATTTTTGAGGATAACGCATGTTATGGTCTCGGTTAGGTCTAGGATTTGCCCCTCATCAGGCTCATGATTTCGCATATTTCTCATAATTGTTGGCCAGATCCTGGGCTTTTTTTGGCTTGGATCAGGTAGTAATGTGGTACCACACTGAAACAGTCGACTAATCCTGGTCTCGGTCAATATTTTAGAGGATAACGCATGTTAGGTCTAGGTTAGGTCTGGGATTTGCACTCATCAGGCACATACTTTCGCATATTTCTCATACTTGATGGCCAGATTCTGGGCTTTTTTTTTTGGCTTGGATCACGTAGTAATGTGGTACCACACTGAAACTGTCCATTAAACCTGGTTTCGATCAATATTTTAGAGGATAACGCATGTTAGGTCTGGGTTAGGTCTGGGATTTGCTCTCATCAGGCTCATACATTCGCATATTTCTCATACTTGATGGCCAGATCCTGGGCTTTTTCTGGCTTGGATCACGTAGTAATGTGGTACCATACTGAAACAGTCGACTAATCCTGGTCTCGGTCAATATTTTAGAGGATAACGCATGTTAGGTCTAGGTTAGGTCTGGGATTTGCACTCATCAGGCTCATACTTTCGCATATTTCTGATACTTGATGGCCAGATCCTGGGTTTTTTCTGGTTTGGATCACATAGTAATGTGGTACCACACTGAAACAGTCGACTAAACATGGTCACGATCAATATTTTAGAGGTTAACGCATGTTAGGTCTAGGTTAGGTCTGGGATTTGCTCTCATCAGGCTCATACATTCGCATATTTCTCATTCTTGTTGGCCAGATTCTGGGCTTTTTTTGGCTTGGATCACGTAGTAATGTGGTACCACACTGAAACTGTCCATTAAACCTGGTTTCGATCAATATTTTAGAGGATAACGCATGTTAGGTCTGGGTTAGGTCTGGGATTTGCCCTCTTCAGTCTCATACCTTCGCATTCATCACATCCTTGTTGGCCAGATCCTGGGTTTTTTCTGGTTTGGATCACATAGTAATGTGGTACCACACTGAAACAGTCGACTAAACATGGTCACGATCAATATTTTAGAGGTTAACGCATGTTAGGTCTAGGTTAGGGCTGGGATTTGGTCTCATCAGGCTCATACATTCGCATATTTCTCATTCTTGTTGGCCAGATTCTGGGCTTTTTTTGGCTTGGATCACGTAGTAATGTGGTACCACACTGAAACTGTCCATTAAACCTGGTTTCGATCAATATTTTAGAGGATAACTCACGTTAGGTCTAGGTTAGGTCTGGGATTTGCTCTCATCAGGCTCATACATTCGCATATTTCGCATACTTGATGGCCAGATCCTGGGCTTTTTCTGGTTTGGATCACGTAGTAATGTGGTACCACACTGAAACAGTCGACTAATCCTGGTCTCGGCCAATATTTTAGAGGATAACGCATGTTAGGTCTAGGTTAGGTCTGGGATTTGCACTCATCAGGCTCATACTTTCGCATATTTCTGATACTTGATGGCCAGATTCTTGGCCTTTTATGGTTTAGATCACGTAGTAATGCGGTACCACACTGAAACAGTCCATTAAACCTGATTTCGATCAATATTTTAGAGGATAACGCATGTTAGGTCTGGGTTAGGTCTGGGATTTGCACTTTTCAGTCTCATACTTTCGCATTCATCACATCCTTGGCCAGATCCTGGGTTTTTTCTGGTTTGGATCACATAGTAATATGGTACCACACTGAAACAGTCGACTAAACCTGGTCACGATCAATATTTTAGAGGATAACGCATGTTATGGTCTCGGTTAGGTCTAGGATTTTCCCCTCATCAGGCTCATGATTTCGCATATTTCTCATACTTGTTGGCCAGATCCTGGGCTTTTTTTGGCTTGGATCAGGTAGTAATGTGGTACCACACTGAAACAGTCGACTAATCCTGGTCTCGGTCAATATTTTATAGGATAACGCATGTTAGGTCTAGGTTAGGTCTGGGATTTGCACTCATCAGGCACATACTTTCGCATATTTCTCATAGTTGATGGCCAGATCCTGGGCTTTTTCTGGTTTGGATCACGTAGTAATGTGATACCACACTGAAACTGTCCATTAAACCTGGTTTCGATCAATATTTTAGAGGATAACGCATGTTAGGTCTATGTCAGGTCTGGGATTTGCTCTCATCAGGCTTATACTGTCGCATATTTCTCATACTTGATGGCCAGATCCTGGGCTTTTACTGGTTTGGTTCACGTAGTAATGTGGGACCACACTGAAACAATCGATTAAACCTGGTTTCGATCAATATTTTAGAGGATAACGCATGTTAGGTCTATGTCAGGTCTGGGATTTGCTCTCATCAGGCTCATACTTTCGCATTCTTCACATCCTTGTTGGCCGGATCCTGGGTTTTTTCTGGTTTGATCACATAGTAATGTGGTACCTCACTGAAACAGTCGACTAAACCTGGTCACGATCAATATTTTAGACGATAACGCATGTTAGGTCTAGGTTAGGGCTGGGATTTGCTCCCATCAGGCTCATACTTTCGCATATTTCTGATACTTGATGGCCAGATTCTGGGCTTTTTTTTTTGGCTTGGATCACGTAGTAATGTGGTACCACACTGAAACTGTCCATTAAACCTGGTTTCGATCAATATTTTAGAGGATAACGCATGTTAGGTCTGGGTTAGGTCTGGGATTCGCTCTCATCAGGCTCATACATTCGCATATTTCTCATACTTGTTGGCCAGATCCTGGGCTTTTTTTGGCTTGGATCAGGTAGTAATGTGGTACCACACTGAAACAGTCGACTAATCCTGGTCTCGGTCAATATTTTATAGGATAACGCATGTTAGGTCTAGGTTAGGTCTGGGATTTGCACTCATCAGGCACATACTTTCGCATATTTCTCATAGTTGATGGCCAGATCCTGGGCTTTTTCTGGTTTGGATCACGTAGTAATGTGATACCACACTGAAACTGTCCATTAAACCTGGTTTCGATCAATATTTTAGAGGATAACGCATGTTAGGTCTATGTCAGGTCTGGGATTTGCTCTCATCAGGCTCATACTGTCGCATATTTCTCATACTTGATGGCCAGATCCTGGGCTTTTACTGGTTTGGTTCACGTAGTAATGTGGGACCACACTGAAACAATCGATTAAACCTGGTTTCGATCAATATTTTAGAGGATAACGCATGTTAGGTCTATGTCAGGTCTGGGATTTGCTCTCATCAGGCTCATACTTTCGCATTCTTCACATCCTTGTTGGCCGGATCCTGGGTTTTTTCTGGTTTGATCACATAGTAATGTGGTACCTCACTGAAACAGTCGACTAAACCTGGTCACGATCAATATTTTAGACGATAACGCATGTTAGGTCTAGGTTAGGGCTGGGATTTGCTCCCATCAGGCTCATACTTTCGCATATTTCTGATACTTGATGGCCAGATTCTGGGCTTTTTTTTTTGGCTTGGATCACGTAGTAATGTGGTACCACACTGAAACTGTCCATTAAACCTGGTTTCGATCAATATTTTAGAGGATAACGCATGTTAGGTCTGGGTTAGGTCTGGGATTTGCTCTCATCAGGCTCATACATTCGCATATTTCTCATACTTGATGGCCAGATCCTGGGCTTTTTCTGGTTTGGATCACGTAGTAATGTGGTACCATACTGAAACAGTCGACTAATCCTGGTCTCGGTCAATATTTTAGAGGATAACGCATGTTAGGTCTAGGTTAGGTCTGGGATTTGCACTCATCAGGCTCATACTTTCGCATATTTCTGATACTTGATGGCCAGATTCTTGGCCTTTTATGGTTTAGATTACGTAGTAATGCGGTACCACACTGAAACAGTCCATTAAACCTGGTTCCGATCAATATTTTTGAGGATAACGCATGTTATGGTCTCGGTTAGGTCTAGGATTTGCCCCTCATCAGGCTCATGATTTCGCATATTTCTCATAATTGTTGGCCAGATCCTGGGCTTTTTTTGGCTTGGATCAGGTAGTAATGTGGTACCACACTGAAACAGTCGACTAATCCTGGTCTCGGTCAATATTTTAGAGGATAACGCATGTTAGGTCTAGGTTAGGTCTGGGATTTGCACTCATCAGGCACATACTTTCGCATATTTCTCATACTTGATGGCCAGATTCTGGGCTTTTTTTTTTGGCTTGGATCACGTAGTAATGTGGTACCACACTGAAACTGTCCATTAAACCTGGTTTCGATCAATATTTTAGAGGATAACGCATGTTAGGTCTGGGTTAGGTCTGGGATTTGCTCTCATCAGGCTCATACATTCGCATATTTCTCATACTTGATGGCCAGATCCTGGGCTTTTTCTGGTTTGGATCACGTAGTAATGTGGTACCATACTGAAACAGTCGACTAATCCTGGTCTCGGTCAATATTTTAGAGGATAACGCATGTTAGGTCTAGGTTAGGTCTGGGATTTGCACTCATCAGGCTCATACTTTCGCATATTTCTGATACTTGATGGCCAGATTCTTGGCCTTTTATGGTTTAGATCACGTAGTAATGCGGTACCACACTGAAACTGTCCATTAAACCTGGTTTCGATCAATATTTTAGAGGATAACGCATGTTAGGTCTGGGTTAGGTCTGGGATTTGCTCTCATCAGGCTCATACATTCGCATATTTCGCATACTTGATGGCCAGATCCTGGGCTTTTTTTGGCTTGGATCAGGTAGTAATGTGGTACCACACTGAAACAGTCGACTAATCCTGGTCTCGGTCAATATTTTAGGGGTTAACGCATGTTAGGTCGAGGTTAGGTCTCGGATTTGGTCTCATCAGGCTCATACATTCGCATATTTCTCATTCTTGTTGGCCAGATTCTGGGCTTTTTTTGGCTTGGATCAGGTAGTAATGTGGTACCACACTGAAACAGTCGACTAATCCTGGTCTCGGTCAATATTTTAGGGGTTAACGCATGTTAGGTCTAGGTTAGGTCTCGGATTTGCACTCATCAGGCTCATACTTTCGCATATTTCACATACTTGATGGCCAGATTCTGGGCTTTTTTTAGTTTGGATCACGCAGTAATGTGGTACCACACTGAAACAGTCCATTAAACCTAGTCTGGGTCAACATTTCAAAGGATAACTCACGTTAGGTCTAGGTTAGGTCTGGGATTTGCTCTCATCAGGCTCATACATTCGCATATTTCGCATACTTGATGGCCAGATCCTGGGCTTTTTCTGGTTTGGATCACGTAGTAATGTGGTACCACACTGAAACAGTCGACTAATCCTGGTCTCGGCCAATATTTTAGAGGATAACGCATGTTAGGTCTAGGTTAGGTCTGGGATTTGCACTCATCAGGCTCATACTTTCGCATATTTCTGATACTTAATGGCCAGATTCTTGGCCTTTTATGGTTTAGATCACGTAGTAATGCGGTACCACACTGAAACAGTCCATTAAACCTGGTTTCGATCAATATTTTAGAGGATAACGCATGTTAGGTCTGGGTTAGGTCTGGGATTTGCACTCTTCAGTCTCATACTTTCGCATTCATCACATCCTTGGCCAGATCCTGGGTTTTTTCTGGTTTGGATCACATAGTAATATGGTACCACACTGAAACAGTCGACTAAACCTGGTCACGATCAATATTTTAGAGGATAACGCATGTTATGGTCTCGGTTAGGTCTAGGATTTTCCCCTCATCAGGCTCATGATTTCGCATATTTCTCATACTTGTTGGCCAGATCCTGGGCTTTTTTTGGCTTGGATCAGGTAGTAATGTGGTACCACACTGAAACAGTCGACTAATCCTGGTCTCGGTCAATATTTTATAGGATAACGCATGTTAGGTCTAGGTTAGGTCTGGGATTTGCACTCATCAGGCACATACTTTCGCATATTTCTCATAGTTGATGGCCAGATCCTGGGCTTTTTCTGGTTTGGATCACGTAGTAATGTGATACCACACTGAAACTGTCCATTAAACCTGGTTTCGATCAATATTTTAGAGGATAACGCATGTTAGGTCTATGTCAGGTCTGGGATTTGCTCTCATCAGGCTCATACTGTCGCATATTTCTCATACTTGATGGCCAGATCCTGGGCTTTTACTGGTTTGGTTCACGTAGTAATGTGGGACCACACTGAAACAATCGATTAAACCTGGTTTCGATCAATATTTTAGAGGATAACGCATGTTAGGTCTATGTCAGGTCTGGGATTTGCTCTCATCAGGCTCATACTTTCGCATTCTTCACATCCTTGTTGGCCGGATCCTGGGTTTTTTCTGGTTTGATCACATAGTAATGTGGTACCTCACTGAAACAGTCGACTAAACCTGGTCACGATCAATATTTTAGACGATAACGCATGTTAGGTCTAGGTTAGGGCTGGGATTTGCTCCCATCAGGCTCATACTTTCGCATATTTCTGATACTTGATGGCCAGATTCTGGGCTTTTTTTTTTGGCTTGTATCACGTAGTAATGTGGTACCACACTGAAACTGTCCATTAAACCTGGTTTCGATCAATATTTTAGAGGATAACGCATGTTAGGTCTGGGTTAGGTCTGGGATTTGCTCTCATCAGGCTCATACATTCGCATATTTCTCATACTTGATGGCCAGATCCTGGGCTTTTTCTGGTTTGGATCACGTAGTAATGTGGTACCATACTGAAACAGTCGACTAATCCTGGTCTCGGTCAATATTTTAGAGGATAACGCATGTTAGGTCTAGGTTAGGTCTGGGATTTGCACTCATCAGGCTCATACTTTCGCATATTTCTGATACTTGATGGCCAGATTCTTGGCCTTTTATGGTTTAGATCACGTAGTAATGCGGTACCACACTGAAACAGTCCATTAAACCTGGTTCCGATCAATATTTTTGAGGATAACGCATGTTATGGTCTCGGTTAGGTCTAGGATTTGCCCCTCATCAGGCTCATGATTTCGCATATTTCTCATAATTGTTGGCCAGATCCTGGGCTTTTTTTGGCTTGGATCAGGTAGTAATGTGGTACCACACTGAAACAGTCGACTAATCCTGGTCTCGGTCAATATTTTAGAGGATAACGCATGTTAGGTCTAGGTTAGGTCTGGGATTTGCACTCATCAGGCTCATACATTCGCATATTTCTCATACTTGATTGCCAGATCCTGGGCTTTTTCTGGTTTGGATCACGAAGTAATGTGGTACCATACTGAAACAGTCGACTAATCCTGGTCTCGGTCAATATTTTAGAGGATAACGCATGTTAGGTCTAGGTTAGGTCTGGGATTTGCACTCATCAGGCTCATACTTTCGCATATTTCTGATACTTGATGGCCAGATTCTTGGCCTTTTATGGTTTAGATCACGTAGTAATGCGGTACCACACTGAAACAGTCCATTAAACCTGGTTTCGATCAATATTTCTGAGGATACCGCATGTTATGGTCTCGGTTAGGTCTAGGATTTGCCCCTCATCAGGCTCATGATTTCGCATATTTCTCATAATTGTTGGCCAGATCCTGGGCTTTTTTTGGCTTGGATCAGGTAGTAATGTGGTACCACACTGAAACAGTCGACTAATCCTGGTCTCGGTCAATATTTTAGAGGATAACGCATGTTAGGTCTAGGTTAGGTCTGGGATTTGCACTCATCAGGCACATACTTTAGCATATTTCTCATACTTGATGGCCAGATCCTGGGTTTTTTCTGGTTTGGGTCACGTGGTAATGTGTTACCCCACTGAAACAGTCGACTAATCCTGGTCTCGGTCAATATTTTAGGGGTTAACGCATGTTAGGTCTAGGTTAGGTCTCGGATTTGCACTCATCAGGCTCATACTTTCGCATATTTCACATACTTGATGGCCAGATTCTGGGCTTTTTTTAGTTTGGATCACGCAGTAATGTGGTACCACACTGAAACAGTCCATTAAACCTAGTCTGGGTCAACATTTCAAAGGATAACTCACGTTAGGTCTAGGTTAGGTCTGGGATTTGCTCTCATCAGGCTCATACATTCGCATATTTCGCATACTTGATGGCCAGATCCTGGGCTTTTTCTGGTTTGGATCACGTAGTAATGTGGTACCACACTGAAACAGTCGACTAATCCTGGTCTCGGCCAATATTTTAGAGGATAACGCATGTTAGGTCTAGGTTAGGTCTGGGATTTGCACTCATCAGGCTCATACTTTCGCATATTTCTGATACTTGATGGCCAGATTCTTGGCCTTTTATGGTTTAGATCACGTAGTAATGCGGTACCACACTGAAACAGTCCATTAAACCTGGTTTCGATCAATATTTTAGAGGATAACGCATGTTAGGTCTGGGTTAGGTCTGGGATTTGCTCTCATCAGGCTCATACTGTCGCATATTTCTCATACTTGATGGCCAGATCCTGGGCTTTTACTGGTTTGGTTCACGTAGTAATGTGGGACCACACTGAAACAATCGATTAAACCTGGTTTCGATCAATATTTTAGAGGATAACGCATGTTAGGTCTATGTCAGGTCTGGGATTTGCTCTCATCAGGCTCATACTTTCGCATTCTTCACATCCTTGTTGGCCGGATCCTGGGTTTTTTCTGGTTTGATCACATAGTAATGTGGTACCTCACTGAAACAGTCGACTAAACCTGGTCACGATCAATATTTTAGACGATAACGCATGTTAGGTCTAGGTTAGGGCTGGGATTTGCTCCCATCAGGCTCATACTTTCGCATATTTCTGATACTTGATGGCCAGATTCTGGGCTTTTTTTTTTGGCTTGGATCACGTAGTAATGTGGTACCACACTGAAACTGTCCATTAAACCTGGTTTCGATCAATATTTTAGAGGATAACGCATGTTAGGTCTGGGTTAGGTCTGGGATTTGCTCTCATCAGGCTCATACATTCGCATATTTCTCATACTTGTTGGCCAGATCCTGGGCTTTTTTTGGCTTGGATCAGGTAGTAATGTGGTACCACACTGAAACAGTCGACTAATCCTGGTCTCGGTCAATATTTTATAGGATAACGCATGTTAGGTCTAGGTTAGGTCTGGGATTTGCACTCATCAGGCACATACTTTCGCATATTTCTCATAGTTGATGGCCAGATCCTGGGCTTTTTCTGGTTTGGATCACGTAGTAATGTGATACCACACTGAAACTGTCCATTAAACCTGGTTTCGATCAATATTTTAGAGGATAACGCATGTTAGGTCTATGTCAGGTCTGGGATTTGCTCTCATCAGGCTCATACATTCGCATATTTCTCATACTTGTTGGCCAGATCCTGGGCTTTTTTTGGCTTGGATCAGGTAGTAATGTGGTACCACACTGAAACAGTCGACTAATCCTGGTCTCGGTCAATATTTTATAGGATAACGCATGTTAGGTCTAGGTTAGGTCTGGGATTTGCACTCATCAGGCACATACTTTCGCATATTTCTCATAGTTGATGGCCAGATCCTGGGCTTTTTCTGGTTTGGATCACGTAGTAATGTGATACCACACTGAAACTGTCCATTAAACCTGGTTTCGATCAATATTTTAGAGGATAACGCATGTTAGGTCTATGTCAGGTCTGGGATTTGCTCTCATCAGGCTCATACTGTCGCATATTTCTCATACTTGATGGCCAGATCCTGGGCTTTTACTGGTTTGGTTCACGTAGTAATGTGGGACCACACTGAAACAATCGATTAAACCTGGTTTCGATCAATATTTTAGAGGATAACGCATGTTAGGTCTATGTCAGGTCTGGGATTTGCTCTCATCAGGCTCATACTTTCGCATTCTTCACATCCTTGTTGGCCGGATCCTGGGTTTTTTCTGGTTTGATCACATAGTAATGTGGTACCTCACTGAAACAGTCGACTAAACCTGGTCACGATCAATATTTTAGACGATAACGCATGTTAGGTCTAGGTTAGGGCTGGGATTTGCTCCCATCAGGCTCATACTTTCGCATATTTCTGATACTTGATGGCCAGATTCTGGGCTTTTTTTTTTGGCTTGTATCACGTAGTAATGTGGTACCACACTGAAACTGTCCATTAAACCTGGTTTCGATCAATATTTTAGAGGATAACGCATGTTAGGTCTGGGTTAGGTCTGGGATTTGCTCTCATCAGGCTCATACATTCGCATATTTCTCATACTTGATGGCCAGATCCTGGGCTTTTTCTGGTTTGGATCACGTAGTAATGTGGTACCATACTGAAACAGTCGACTAATCCTGGTCTCGGTCAATATTTTAGAGGATAACGCATGTTAGGTCTAGGTTAGGTCTGGGATTTGCACTCAGCAGGCTCATACTTTCGCATATTTCTGATACTTGATGGCCAGATTCTTGGCCTTTTATGGTTTAGATCACGTAGTAATGCGGTACCACACTGAAACAGTCCATTAAACCTGGTTCCGATCAATATTTTTGAGGATAACGCATGTTATGGTCTCGGTTAGGTCTAGGATTTGCCCCTCATCAGGCTCATGATTTCGCATATTTCTCATAATTGTTGGCCAGATCCTGGGCTTTTTTTGGCTTGGATCAGGTAGTAATGTGGTACCACACTGAAACAGTCGACTAATCCTGGTCTCGGTCAATATTTTACAGGATAACGCATGTTAGGTCTAGGTTAGGTCTGGGATTTGCACTCATCAGGCTCATACATTCGCATATTTCTCATACTTGATTGCCAGATCCTGGGCTTTTTCTGGTTTGGATCACGAAGTAATGTGGTACCATACTGAAACAGTCGACTAATCCTGGTCTCGGTCAATATTTTAGAGGATAACGCATGTTAGGTCTAGGTTAGGTCTGGGATTTGCACTCATCAGGCTCATACTTTCGCATATTTCTGATACTTGATGGCCAGATTCTTGGCCTTTTATGGTTTAGATCACGTAGTAATGCGGTACCACACTGAAACAGTCCATTAAACCTGGTTTCGATCAATATTTCTGAGGATACCGCATGTTATGGTCTCGGTTAGGTCTAGGATTTGCCCCTCATCAGGCTCATGATTTCGCATATTTCTCATAATTGTTGGCCAGATCCTGGGCTTTTTTTGGCTTGGATCAGGTAGTAATGTGGTACCACACTGAAACAGTCGACTAATCCTGGTCTCGGTCAATATTTTAGAGGATAACGCATGTTAGGTCTAGGTTAGGTCTGGGATTTGCACTCATCAGGCACATACTTTAGCATATTTCTCATACTTGATGGCCAGATCCTGGGTTTTTTCTGGTTTGGGTCACGTGGTAATGTGTTACCCCACTGAAACAGTCGACTAATCCTGGTCTCGGTCAATATTTTAGGGGTTAACGCATGTTAGGTCTAGGTTAGGTCTCGGATTTGCACTCATCAGGCTCATACTTTCGCATATTTCACATACTTGATGGCCAGATCCTGGGCTTTTTCTGGTTTGGATCACGTAGTAATGTGGTACCACACTGAAACAGTCGACTAATCCTGGTCTCGGCCAATATTTTAGAGGATAACGCATGTTAGGTCTAGGTTAGGTCTGGGATTTGCACTCATCAGGCACATACTTTCGCATATTTCTCATAGTTGATGGCCAGATCCTGGGCTTTTTCTGGTTTGGATCACGTAGTAATGTGATACCACACTGAAACTGTCCATTAAACCTGGTTTCGATCAATATTTTAGAGGATAACGCATGTTAGGTCTATGTCAGGTCTGGGATTTGCTCTCATCAGGCTCATACATTCGCATATTTCTCATACTTGTTGGCCAGATCCTGGGCTTTTTTTGGCTTGGATCAGGTAGTAATGTGGTACCACACTGAAACAGTCGACTAATCCTGGTCTCGGTCAATATTTTATAGGATAACGCATGTTAGGTCTAGGTTAGGTCTGGGATTTGCACTCATCAGGCACATACTTTCGCATATTTCTCATAGTTGATGGCCAGATCCTGGGCTTTTTCTGGTTTGGATCACGTAGTAATGTGATACCACACTGAAACTGTCCATTAAACCTGGTTTCGATCAATATTTTAGAGGATAACGCATGTTAGGTCTATGTCAGGTCTGGGATTTGCTCTCATCAGGCTCATACTGTCGCATATTTCTCATACTTGATGGCCAGATCCTGGGCTTTTACTGGTTTGGTTCACGTAGTAATGTGGGACCACACTGAAACAATCGATTAAACCTGGTTTCGATCAATATTTTAGAGGATAACGCATGTTAGGTCTATGTCAGGTCTGGGATTTGCTCTCATCAGGCTCATACTTTCGCATTCTTCACATCCTTGTTGGCCGGATCCTGGGTTTTTTCTGGTTTGATCACATAGTAATGTGGTACCTCACTGAAACAGTCGACTAAACCTGGTCACGATCAATATTTTAGACGATAACGCATGTTAGGTCTAGGTTAGGGCTGGGATTTGCTCCCATCAGGCTCATACTTTCGCATATTTCTGATACTTGATGGCCAGATTCTGGGCTTTTTTTTTTGGCTTGTATCACGTAGTAATGTGGTACCACACTGAAACTGTCCATTAAACCTGGTTTCGATCAATATTTTAGAGGATAACGCATGTTAGGTCTGGGTTAGGTCTGGGATTTGCTCTCATCAGGCTCATACATTCGCATATTTCTCATACTTGATGGCCAGATCCTGGGCTTTTTCTGGTTTGGATCACGTAGTAATGTGGTACCATACTGAAACAGTCGACTAATCCTGGTCTCGGTCAATATTTTAGAGGATAACGCATGTTAGGTCTAGGTTAGGTCTGGGATTTGCACTCATCAGGCTCATACTTTCGCATATTTCTGATACTTGATGGCCAGATTCTTGGCCTTTTATGGTTTAGATCACGTAGTAATGCGGTACCACACTGAAACAGTCCATTAAACCTGGTTCCGATCAATATTTTTGAGGATAACGCATGTTATGGTCTCGGTTAGGTCTAGGATTTGCCCCTCATCAGGCTCATGATTTCGCATATTTCTCATAATTGTTGGCCAGATCCTGGGCTTTTTTTGGCTTGGATCAGGTAGTAATGTGGTACCACACTGAAACAGTCGACTAATCCTGGTCTCGGTCAATATTTTACAGGATAACGCATGTTAGGTCTAGGTTAGGTCTGGGATTTGCACTCATCAGGCTCATACATTCGCATATTTCTCATACTTGATTGCCAGATCCTGGGCTTTTTCTGGTTTGGATCACGAAGTAATGTGGTACCATACTGAAACAGTCGACTAATCCTGGTCTCGGTCAATATTTTAGAGGATAACGCATGTTAGGTCTAGGTTAGGTCTGGGATTTGCACTCATCAGGCTCATACTTTCGCATATTTCTGATACTTGATGGCCAGATTCTTGGCCTTTTATGGTTTAGATCACGTAGTAATGCGGTACCACACTGAAACAGTCCATTAAACCTGGTTTCGATCAATATTTCTGAGGATACCGCATGTTATGGTCTCGGTTAGGTCTAGGATTTGCCCCTCATCAGGCTCATGATTTCGCATATTTCTCATAATTGTTGGCCAGATCCTGGGCTTTTTTTGGCTTGGATCAGGTAGTAATGTGGTACCACACTGAAACAGTCGACTAATCCTGGTCTCGGTCAATATTTTAGAGGATAACGCATGTTAGGTCTAGGTTAGGTCTGGGATTTGCACTCATCAGGCACATACTTTAGCATATTTCTCATACTTGATGGCCAGATCCTGGGTTTTTTCTGGTTTGGGTCACGTGGTAATGTGTTACCCCACTGAAACAGTCGACTAATCCTGGTCTCGGTCAATATTTTAGGGGTTAACGCATGTTAGGTCTAGGTTAGGTCTCGGATTTGCACTCATCAGGCTCATACTTTCGCATATTTCACATACTTGATGGCCAGATTCTGGGCATTTTTTAGTTTGGATCACGCAGTAATGTGGTACCACACTGAAACAGTCCATTAAACCTAGTCTGGGTCAACATTTCAAAGGATAACTCACGTTAGGTCTAGGTTAGGTCTGGGATTTGCTCTCATCAGGCTCATACATTCGCATATTTCGCATACTTGATGGCCAGATCCTGGGCTTTTTCTGGTTTGGATCACGTAGTAATGTGGTACCACACTGAAACAGTCGACTAATCCTGGTCTCGGCCAATATTTTAGAGGATAACGCATGTTAGGTCTAGGTTAGGTCTGGGATTTGCACTCATCAGGCTCATACTTTCGCATATTTCTGATACTTGATGGCCAGATTCTGGGCTTTTTTTTTTGGCTTGGATCACGTAGTAATGTGGTACCACACTGAAACTGTCCATTAAACCTGGTTTCGATCAATATTTTAGAGGATAACGCATGTTAGGTCTGGGTTAGGTCTGGGATTTGCTCTCATCAGGCTCATACATTCGCATATTTCTCATACTTGTTGGCCAGATCCTGGGCTTTTTTTGGCTTGGATCAGGTAGTAATGTGGTACCACACTGAAACAGTCGACTAATCCTGGTCTCGGTCAATATTTTATAGGATAACGCATGTTAGGTCTAGGTTAGGTCTGGGATTTGCACTCATCAGGCACATACTTTCGCATATTTCTCATAGTTGATGGCCAGATCCTGGGCTTTTTCTGGTTTGGATCACGTAGTAATGTGATACCACACTGAAACTGTCCATTAAACCTGGTTTCGATCAATATTTTAGAGGAGAACGCATGTTAGGTCTATGTCAGGTCTGGGATTTGCTCTCATCAGGCTCATACTGTCGCATATTTCTCATACTTGATGGCCAGATCCTGGGCTTTTACTGGTTTGGTTCACGTAGTAATGTGGGACCACACTGAAACAATCGATTAAACCTGGTTTCGATCAATATTTTAGAGGATAACGCATGTTAGGTCTATGTCAGGTCTGGGATTTGCTCTCATCAGGCTCATACTTTCGCATTCTTCACATCCTTGTTGGCCGGATCCTGGGTTTTTTCTGGTTTGATCACATAGTAATGTGGTACCTCACTGAAACAGTCGACTAAACCTGGTCACGATCAATATTTTAGACGATAACGCATGTTAGGTCTAGGTTAGGGCTGGGATTTGCTCCCATCAGGCTCATACTTTCGCATATTTCTGATACTTGATGGCCAGATTCTGGGCTTTTTTTTTTGGCTTGTATCACGTAGTAATGTGGTACCACACTGAAACTGTCCATTAAACCTGGTTTCGATCAATATTTTAGAGGATAACGCATGTTAGGTCTGGGTTAGGTCTGGGATTTGCTCTCATCAGGCTCATACATTCGCATATTTCTCATACTTGATGGCCAGATCCTGGGCTTTTTCTGGTTTGGATCACGTAGTAATGTGGTACCATACTGAAACAGTCGACTAATCCTGGTCTCGGTCAATATTTTAGAGGATAACGCATGTTAGGTCTAGGTTAGGTCTGGGATTTGCACTCATCAGGCTCATACTTTCGCATATTTCTGATACTTGATGGCCAGATTCTTGGCCTTTTATGGTTTAGATCACGTAGTAATGCGGTACCACACTGAAACAGTCCATTAAACCTGGTTCCGATCAATATTTTTGAGGATAACGCATGTTATGGTCTCGGTTAGGTCTAGGATTTGCCCCTCATCAGGCTCATGATTTCGCATATTTCTCATAATTGTTGGCCAGATCCTGGGCTTTTTTTGGCTTGGATCAGGTAGTAATGTGGTACCACACTGAAACAGTCGACTAATCCTGGTCTCGGTCAATATTTTAGAGGATAACGCATGTTAGGTCTAGGTTAGGTCTGGGATTTGCACTCATCAGGCACATACTTTCGCATATTTCTCATACTTGATGGCCAGATCCTGGGTTTTTTCTGGTTTGGGTCACGGGGTAATGTGTTACCCCACTGAAACAGTCGACTAATCCTGGTCTCGGTCAATATTTTAGGGGTTAACTCATGATAGGTCTAGGTTAGGCCTGGGATTTGCCCTCATCAGACTCATACATTCGCATATTTCTCATACTTGATGGCCAGATCCTGGGCTTTTTCTGGTTTGGATCACGTAGTAATGTGGTACCACACTGAAACAGTCGACTAATCCTGGTCTCGGTCAATATTTTAGAGAATAACGCATGTTAGGTCTAGCTTAGGTCTCGGATTTGCACTCATCAGGCACATACTTTCGCATATTTCTCATACTTGATGGCCAGATTCTAGGCTTTTTTTAGTTTGGATCACGCAGTAATGTGGTACCACACTGAAACAGACCATTAAACCTGGTTTCGATCAATATTTTAGAGGATAACGCATGTTAGGTCTAGGTTAGGTCTGGGATTTGCACTCATCAGGCTCATACTTTCGCATATTTCTCATACTTGATGGCCAGATCCTGGCCTTTTTCTGGTTTGGATCACGGAGTAATGTGGGACCACACTGAAACAGTCGACTTATCCTGGTCTCGGTCAATATTTTAGAGGATAACGCATGTTAGGTCTGGGTTAGGTCTGGGATTTGCCCTCTTCAGTCTCATACCTTCGCATTCATCACATCCTTGTTGGCCAGATCCTGGGTTTTTTCTGGTTTGGATCACATAGTAATGTGGTACCACACTGAAACAGTCGACTAAACGTGGTCACGATCAATATTTTAGAGGTTAACGCATGTTAGGTCTAGGTTAGGGCTGGGATTTGGTCTCATCAGGCTCATACATTCGCATATTTCTCATTCTTGTTGGCCAGATTCTGGGCTTTTTTTGGCTTGGATCACGTAGTAATGTGGTACCACACTGAAACTGTCCATTAAACCTGGTTTCGATCAATATTTTAGAGGATAACGCATGTTAGGTCTGGGTTAGGTCTGGGATTTGCTCTCATCAGGCTCATACATTCGCATATTTCTCATACTTGATTGCCAGATCCTGGGCTTTTTCTGGTTTGGATCACGAAGTAATGTGGTACCATACTGAAACAGTCGACTAATCCTGGTCTCGGTCAATATTTAAGAGGATAACGCATGTTAGGTCTAGGTTAGGTCTGGGATTTGCACTCATCAGGCTCATACTTTCGCATATTTCTGATACTTGATGGCCAGATTCTTGGCCTTTTATGGTTTAGATCACGTAGTAATGCGGTACCACACTGAAACAGTCCATTAAACCTGGTTTCGATCAATATTTCTGAGGATACCGCATGTTATGGTCTCGGTTAGGTCTAGGATTTGCCCCTCATCAGGCTCATGATTTCGCATATTTCTCATAATTGTTGGCCAGATCCTGGGCTTTTTTTGGCTTGGATCAGGTAGTAATGTGGTACCACACTGAAACAGTCGACTAATCCTGGTCTCGGTCAATATTTTAGAGGATAACGCATGTTAGGTCTAGGTTAGGTCTGGGATTTGCACTCATCAGGCACATACTTTAGCATATTTCTCATACTTGATGGCCAGATCCTGGGTTTTTTCTGGTTTGGGTCACGTGGTAATGTGTTACCCCACTGAAACAGTCGACTAATCCTGGTCTCGGTCAATATTTTAGGGGTTAACGCATGTTAGGTCTAGGTTAGGTCTCGGATTTGCACTCATCAGGCTCATACTTTCGCATATTTCACATACTTGATGGCCAGATTCTGGGCTTTTTTTAGTTTGGATCACGCAGTAATGTGGTACCACACTGAAACAGTCCATTAAACCTAGTCTGGGTCAACATTTCAAAGGATAACTCACGTTAGGTCTAGGTTAGGTCTGGGATTTGCTCTCATCAGGCTCATACATTCGCATATTTCGCATACTTGATGGCCAGATCCTGGGCTTTTTCTGGTTTGGATCACGTAGTAATGTGGTACCACACTGAAACAGTCGACTAATCCTGGTCTCGGCCAATATTTTAGAGGATAACGCATGTTAGGTCTAGGTTAGGTCTGGGATTTGCACTCATCAGGCTCATACTTTCGCATATTTCTGATACTTGATGGCCAGATTCTTGGCCTTTTATGGTTTAGATCACGTAGTAATGCGGTACCACACTGAAACAGTCCATTAAACCTGGTTTCGATCAATATTTTAGAGGATAACGCATGTTAGGTCTGGGTTAGGTCTGGGATTTGCACTCTTCAGTCTCATACTTTCGCATTCATCACATCCTTGGCCAGATCCTGGGTTTTTTCTGGTTTGGATCACATAGTAATATGGTACCACACTGAAACAGTCGACTAAACCTGGTCACGATCAATATTTTAGAGGATAACGCATGTTATGGTCTCGGTTAGGTCTAGGATTTTCCCCTCATCAGGCTCATGATTTCGCATATTTCTCATACTTGTTGGCCAGATCCTGGGCTTTTTTTGGCTTGGATCAGGTAGTAATGTGGTACCACACTGAAACAGTCGACTAATCCTGGTCTCGGTCAATATTTTATAGGATAACGCATGTTAGGTCTAGGTTAGGTCTGGGATTTGCACTCATCAGGCACATACTTTCGCATATTTCTCATAGTTGATGGCCAGATCCTGGGCTTTTTCTGGTTTGGATCACGTAGTAATGTGATACCACACTGAAACTGTCCATTAAACCTGGTTTCGATCAATATTTTAGAGGAGAACGCATGTTAGGTCTATGTCAGGTCTGGGATTTGCTCTCATCAGGCTCATACTGTCGCATATTTCTCATACTTGATGGCCAGATCCTGGGCTTTTACTGGTTTGGTTCACGTAGTAATGTGGGACCACACTGAAACAATCGATTAAACCTGGTTTCGATCAATATTTTAGAGGATAACGCATGTTAGGTCTATGTCAGGTCTGGGATTTGCTCTCATCAGGCTCATACTTTCGCATTCTTCACATCCTTGTTGGCCGGATCCTGGGTTTTTTCTGGTTTGATCACATAGTAATGTGGTACCTCACTGAAACAGTCGACTAAACCTGGTCACGATCAATATTTTAGACGATAACGCATGTTAGGTCTAGGTTAGGGCTGGGATTTGCTCCCATCAGGCTCATACTTTCGCATATTTCTGATACTTGATGGCCAGATTCTGGGCTTTTTTTTTTGGCTTGTATCACGTAGTAATGTGGTACCACACTGAAACTGTCCATTAAACCTGGTTTCGATCAATATTTTAGAGGATAACGCATGTTAGGTCTGGGTTAGGTCTGGGATTTGCTCTCATCAGGCTCATACATTCGCATATTTCTCATACTTGATGGCCAGATCCTGGGCTTTTTCTGGTTTGGATCACGTAGTAATGTGGTACCATACTGAAACAGTCGACTAATCCTGGTCTCGGTCAATATTTTAGAGGATAACGCATGTTAGGTCTAGGTTAGGTCTGGGATTTGCACTCATCAGGCTCATACTTTCGCATATTTCTGATACTTGATGGCCAGATTCTTGGCCTTT
This sequence comes from Colletes latitarsis, assembly GCF_051014445.1. Classification (NCBI taxonomy): domain Eukaryota; kingdom Metazoa; phylum Arthropoda; class Insecta; order Hymenoptera; family Colletidae; genus Colletes; species Colletes latitarsis. Next base: position 9,750,426 of record NC_135137.1, read on the forward strand.
TATGGTTTAGATCACGTAGTAATGCGGTACCACACTGAAACAGTCCATTAAACCTGGTTCCGATCAATATTTTTGAGGATAACGCATGTTATGGTCTCGGTTAGGTCTAGGATTTGCCCCTCATCAGGCTCATGATTTCGCATATTTCTCATAATTGTTGGCCAGATCCTGGGCTTTTTTTGGCTTGGATCAGGTAGTAATGTGGTACCACACTGAAACAGTCGACTAATCCTGGTCTCGGTCAATATTTTAGAGGATAACGCATGTTAGGTCTAGGTTAGGTCTGGGATTTGCACTCATCAGGCACATACTTTCGCATATTTCTCATACTTGATGGCCAGATCCTGGGTTTTTTCTGGTTTGGGTCACGGGGTAATGTGTTACCCCACTGAAACAGTCGACTAATCCTGGTCTCGGTCAATATTTTAGGGGTTAACTCATGATAGGTCTAGGTTAGGCCTGGGATTTGCCCTCATCAGACTCATACATTCGCATATTTCTCATACTTGATGGCCAGATCCTGGGCTTTTTCTGGTTTGGATCACGTAGTAATGTGGTACCACACTGAAACAGTCGACTAATCCTGGTCTCGGTCAATATTTTAGAGAATAACGCATGTTAGGTCTAGCTTAGGTCTCGGATTTGCACTCATCAGGCACATACTTTCGCATATTTCTCATACTTGATGGCCAGATTCTAGGCTTTTTTTAGTTTGGATCACGCAGTAATGTGGTACCACACTGAAACAGACCATTAAACCTGGTTTCGATCAATATTTTAGAGGATAACGCATGTTAGGTCTAGGTTAGGTCTGGGATTTGCACTCATCAGGCTCATACTTTCGCATATTTCTCATACTTGATGGCCAGATCCTGGCCTTTTTCTGGTTTGGATCACGGAGTAATGTGGGACCACACTGAAACAGTCGACTTATCCTGGTCTCGGTCAATATTTTAGAGGATAACGCATGTTAGGTCTGGGTTAGGTCTGGGATTTGCCCTCTTCAGTCTCATACCTTCGCATTCATCACATCCTTGTTGGCCAGATCCTGGGTTTTTTCTGGTTTGGATCACATAGTAATGTGGTACCACACTGAAACAGTCGACTAAACGTGGTCACGATCAATATTTTAGAGGTTAACGCATGTTAGGTCTAGGTTAGGGCTGGGATTTGGTCTCATCAGGCTCATACATTCGCATATTTCTCATTCTTGTTGGCCAGATTCTGGGCTTTTTTTGGCTTGGATCACGTAGTAATGTGGTACCACACTGAAACTGTCCATTAAACCTGGTTTCGATCAATATTTTAGAGGATAACGCATGTTAGGTCTGGGTTAGGTCTGGGATTTGCTCTCATCAGGCTCATACATTCGCATATTTCTCATACTTGATTGCCAGATCCTGGGCTTTTTCTGGTTTGGATCACGAAGTAATGTGGTACCATACTGAAACAGTCGACTAATCCTGGTCTCGGTCAATATTTAAGAGGATAACGCATGTTAGGTCTAGGTTAGGTCTGGGATTTGCACTCATCAGGCTCATACTTTCGCATATTTCTGATACTTGATGGCCAGATTCTTGGCCTTTTATGGTTTAGATCACGTAGTAATGCGGTACCACACTGAAACAGTCCATTAAACCTGGTTTCGATCAATATTTCTGAGGATACCGCATGTTATGGTCTCGGTTAGGTCTAGGATTTGCCCCTCATCAGGCTCTTGATTTCGCATATTTCTCATAATTGTTGGCCAGATCCTGGGCTTTTTTTGGCTTGGATCAGGTAGTAATGTGGTACCACACTGAAACAGTCGACTAATCCTGGTCTCGGTCAATATTTTAGAGGATAACGCATGTTAGGTCTAGGTTAGGTCTGGGATTTGCACTCATCAGGCACATACTTTAGCATATTTCTCATACTTGATGGCCAGATCCTGGGTTTTTTCTGGTTTGGGTCACGTGGTAATGTGTTACCCCACTGAAACAGTCGACTAATCCTGGTCTCGGTCAATATTTTAGGGGTTAACGCATGTTAGGTCTAGGTTAGGTCTCGGATTTGCACTCATCAGGCTCATACTTTCGCATATTTCACATACTTGATGGCCAGATTCTGGGCTTTTTTTAGTTTGGATCACGCAGTAATGTGGTACCACACTGAAACAGTCCATTAAACCTAGTCTGGGTCAACATTTCAAAGGATAACTCACGTTAGGTCTAGGTTAGGTCTGGGATTTGCTCTCATCAGGCTCATACATTCGCATATTTCGCATACTTGATGGCCAGATCCTGGGCTTTTTCTGGTTTGGATCACGTAGTAATGTGGTACCACACTGAAACAGTCGACTAATCCTGGTCTCGGCCAATATTTTAGAGGATAACGCATGTTAGGTCTAGGTTAGGTCTGGGATTTGCACTCATCAGGCTCATACTTTCGCATATTTCTGATACTTGATGGCCAGATTCTTGGCCTTTTATGGTTTAGATCACGTAGTAATGCGGTACCACACTGAAACAGTCCATTAAACCTGGTTTCGATCAATATTTTAGAGGATAACGCATGTTAGGTCTGGGTTAGGTCTGGGATTTGCACTCTTCAGTCTCATACTTTCGCATTCATCACATCCTTGGCCAGATCCTGGGTTTTTTCTGGTTTGGATCACATAGTAATATGGTACCACACTGAAACAGTCGACTAAACCTGGTCACGATCAATATTTTAGAGGATAACGCATGTTATGGTCTCGGTTAGGTCTAGGATTTTCCCCTCATCAGGCTCATGATTTCGCATATTTCTCATACTTGTTGGCCAGATCCTGGGCTTTTTTTGGCTTGGATCAGGTAGTAATGTGGTACCACACTGAAACAGTCGACTAATCCTGGTCTCGGTCAATATTTTATAGGATAACGCATGTTAGGTCTAGGTTAGGTCTGGGATTTGCACTCATCAGGCACATACTTTCGCATATTTCTCATAGTTGATGGCCAGATCCTGGGCTTTTTCTGGTTTGGATCACGTAGTAATGTGATACCACACTGAAACTGTCCATTAAACCTGGTTTCGATCAATATTTTAGAGGATAACGCATGTTATGGTCTCGGTTAGGTCTAGGATTTTCCCCTCATCAGGCTCATGATTTCGCATATTTCTCATACTTGTTGGCCAGATCCTGGGCTTTTTTTGGCTTGGATCAGGTAGTAATGTGGTACCACACTGAAACAGTCGACTAATCCTGGTCTCGGTCAATATTTTATAGGATAACGCATGTTAGGTCTAGGTTAGGTCTGGGATTTGCACTCATCAGGCTCATACTTTCGCATATTTCTGATACTTGATGGCCAGATTCTTGGCCTTTTATGGTTTAGATCACGTAGTAATGCGGTACCACACTGAAACTGTCCATTAAACCTGGTTTCGACCAATATTTTAGAGGCTAACGCATGTTAGGTCTATGTTAGGTCCGGTATTTGCCCTCATCAGGCTCACACTTTCGCATTCTTCACATACCTGTTGAACAGATCCAGGGTTTTTTCTGGTTTGGATCACGTGGTAATGTGGTACCACACTGAAACAGTCCATTAAACCTAGTCTGGGTCAACATTTCAAAGGATAACTCACGTTAGGTCTAGGTTAGGTCTGGGATTTGCTCTCATCAGGCTCATACATTCGCATATTTCGCATACTTGATGGCCAGATCCTGGGCTTTTTCTGGTTTGGATCACGTAGTAATGTGGTACCACACTGAAACAGTCGACTAATCCTGGTCTCGGTCAATATTTTAGAGGATAACGCATGTTAGGTCTAAGTTGGGTCTGGGATTTGCACTCATACTTTCGCATATTTCTCATACTTGTCGGCCAGATTTTGGGCTTTTTTTGGCTCGGATCACGTAGTAATGTGGGACCACACTGAAACAGTCGATTAAACCTGGTCTCGATCAATATTTTAGAGGATAACGCATGTTAGGTCTGGGTTAGGTCTGGGATTTGCACTCTTCAGTCTCATACTTTCGCATTCATCATATCCTTGTTGGCCAGATCCTGGGTTTTTTCTGGTTTGGATCACATAGTAATGTGGTACCACACTGAAACAGTCGACTAAACCTGGTCACGATCAATATTTTAGACGATAACGCAAGTTAGGTCTAGGTTAGGGCTGGGATTTGCTCCCATCAGGCTCATACTTTCGCATATTTCTGATACTTGATGGCCAGATTCTGGGCTTTTTTTTTGGCTTGGATCACGTAGTAATGTGGTACCACACTGAAACTGCCAATTAAACCTGGTTTCGATCAATATTTTAGAGGATAACGCATGTTAGGTCTTGGTTAGGTCTGGGATTTGCTCTCATCAGGCTTATACATTCGCATATTTCTCATACTTGATGGCCAGATCCTGGGCTTTTTCTGGTTTGGATCACGTAGTAATGTAGTACCACACTGAAACTGTCGACTAATGCTGGTCTCGGTCAATATTTTAGAGGATAACGCATGTTAGGTCTAGGTTAGGTCTGGGATTTGCATTCATCTGGCTCATACTTTCGCATATTTCTCATACTTGTTGGCCAGATTCTGGGCTTGTTTTTTGGCTTGGATCACGTAGTAATGTGGTACCACACTGAAACTGTCCATTAAACCTGGTTTCGATCAATATTTTAGAGGATAACGCATGTTAGGTCTGGGTTAGGTCTGGGATTTGCTCTCATCAGGCTCATACATTCGCATATTTCTCATACTTGATGGCCAGATCCTGGGCTTTTTCTGGTATGGATCACGTAGTAATGTGGTACCATACTGAAACAGTCGACTAATCCTGGTCTCGGTCAATATTTTAGAGGATAACGCATGTTAGGTCTAGGTTAGGTCTGGGATTTGCACTCATCAGGCTCATACTTTCGCATATTTCTGATACTTGATGGCCAGATTCTTGGCCTTTTATGGTTTAGATCACGTAGTAATGCGGTACCACACTGAAACAGTCCATTAAACCTGGTTTCGATCAATATTTTAGAGGATAACGCATGTTAGGTCTGGGTTAGGTCTGGGATTTGCACTCTTCAGTCTCATACTTTCGCATTCATCACATCCTTGGCCAGATCCTGGGTTTTTTCTGGTTTGGATCACATAGTAATATGGTACCACACTGAAACAGTCGACTAAACCTGGTCACGATCAATATTTTAGAGGATAACGCATGTTATGGTCTCGGTTAGGTCTAGGATTTTCCCCTCATCAGGCTCATGATTTCGCATATTTCTCATACTTGTTGGCCAGATCCTGGGCTTTTTTTGGCTTGGATCAGGTAGTAATGTGGTACCACACTGAAACAGTCGACTAATCCTGGTCTCGGTCAATATTTTATAGGATAACGCATGTTAGGTCTAGGTTAGGTCTGGGATTTGCACTCATCAGGCACATACTTTCGCATATTTCTCATAGTTGATGGCCAGATCCTGGGCTTTTTCTGGTTTGGATCACGTAGTAATGTGATACCACACTGAAACTGTCCATTAAACCTGGTTTCGATCAATATTTTAGAGGATAACGCATGTTATGGTCTCGGTTAGGTCTAGGATTTTCCCCTCATCAGGCTCATGATTTCGCATATTTCTCATACTTGTTGGCCAGATCCTGGGCTTTTTTTGGCTTGGATCAGGTAGTAATGTGGTACCACACTGAAACAGTCGACTAATCCTGGTCTCGGTCAATATTTTATAGGATAACGCATGTTAGGTCTAGGTTAGGTCTGGGATTTGCACTCATCAGGCTCATACTTTCGCATATTTCTGATACTTGATGGCCAGATTCTTGGCCTTTTATGGTTTAGATCACGTAGTAATGCGGTACCACACTGAAACTGTCCATTAAACCTGGTTTCGACCAATATTTTAGAGGCTAACGCATGTTAGGTCTATGTTAGGTCCGGTATTTGCCCTCATCAGGCTCACACTTTCGCATTCTTCACATACCTGTTGAACAGATCCAGGGTTTTTTCTGGTTTGGATCACGTGGTAATGTGGTACCACACTGAAACAGTCCATTAAACCTAGTCTGGGTCAACATTTCAAAGGATAACTCACGTTAGGTCTAGGTTAGGTCTGGGATTTGCTCTCATCAGGCTCATACATTCGCATATTTCGCATACTTGATGGCCAGATCCTGGGCTTTTTCTGGTTTGGATCACGTAGTAATGTGGTACCACACTGAAACAGTCGACTAATCCTGGTCTCGGTCAATATTTTAGAGGATAACGCATGTTAGGTCTAAGTTGGGTCTGGGATTTGCACTCATACTTTCGCATATTTCTCATACTTGTCGGCCAGATTTTGGGCTTTTTTTGGCTCGGATCACGTAGTAATGTGGGACCACACTGAAACAGTCGATTAAACCTGGTCTCGATCAATATTTTAGAGGATAACGCATGTTAGGTCTGGGTTAGGTCTGGGATTTGCACTCTTCAGTCTCATACTTTCGCATTCATCATATCCTTGTTGGCCAGATCCTGGGTTTTTTCTGGTTTGGATCACATAGTAATGTGGTACCACACTGAAACAGTCGACTAAACCTGGTCACGATCAATATTTTAGACGATAACGCAAGTTAGGTCTAGGTTAGGGCTGGGATTTGCTCCCATCAGGCTCATACTTTCGCATATTTCTGATACTTGATGGCCAGATTCTGGGCTTTTTTTTTGGCTTGGATCACGTAGTAATGTGGTACCACACTGAAACTGCCAATTAAACCTGGTTTCGATCAATATTTTAGAGGATAACGCATGTTAGGTCTTGGTTAGGTCTGGGATTTGCTCTCATCAGGCTTATACATTCGCATATTTCTCATACTTGATGGCCAGATCCTGGGCTTTTTCTGGTTTGGATCACGTAGTAATGTAGTACCACACTGAAACTGTCGACTAATGCTGGTCTCGGTCAATATTTTAGAGGATAACGCATGTTAGGTCTAGGTTAGGTCTGGGATTTGCATTCATCTGGCTCATACTTTCGCATATTTCTCATACTTGTTGGCCAGATTCTGGGCTTGTTTTTTGGCTTGGATCACGTAGTAATGTGGTACCACACTGAAACTGTCCATTAAACCTGGTTTCGATCAATATTTTAGAGGATAACGCATGTTAGGTCTGGGTTAGGTCTGGGATTTGCTCTCATCAGGCTCATACATTCGCATATTTCTCATACTTGATGGCCAGATCCTGGGCTTTTTCTGGTATGGATCACGTAGTAATGTGGTACCATACTGAAACAGTCGACTAATCCTGGTCTCGGTCAATATTTTAGAGGATAACGCATGTTAGGTCTAGGTTAGGTCTGGGATTTGCACTCATCAGGCTCATACTTTCGCATATTTCTGATACTTGATGGCCAGATTCTTGGCCTTTTATGGTTTAGATCACGTAGTAATGCGGTACCACACTGAAACAGTCCATTAAACCTGGTTCCGATCAATATTTTTGAGGATAACGCATGTTATGGTCTCGGTTAGGTCTAGGATTTGCCCCTCATCAGGCTCATGATTTCGCATATTTCGCATACTTGTTGGCCAGATCCTGGGCTTTTTTTGGCTTGGATCAGGTAGCAATGTGGTACCACACTGAAACAGTCGACTAATCCTGGTCTCGGTCAATATTTTAGAGGATAACGCATGTTAGGTCTAGGTTAGGTCTGGGATTTGCACTCATCAGGCACATACTTTCGCATATTTCTCATACTTGATGGCCAGATCCTGGGCTATTTCTGGTTTGGATCACGTAGTAATGTGGGACCACACTGAAACAGTCGATTAAACCTGGTCTCGATCAATATTTTAGAGGATAACGCATGTCAGGTCTATGTTAGGTCTGGGATTTGCTCTCATCAGGCTCATACTTTCGCATATCTCTCATACTTGTTGGCCAGATCCTGGGCTTTTACTGGTTTGGTTCACGTAGTAATGTGGGACCACACTGAAACAATCGATTAAACCTGGTCTCGATCAATATTTTAGAGGATAACGCATGTTAGGTCTGGGTTAGGTCTGGGATTTGCCCACTTCAGTCTCATACTTTCGCATTCTTCACATCCTTGTTGGCCAGATCCTGTGTTTTTTCTGGTTTGGATCACATAGTAATGTGGTACCACACTGAAACAGTCGACTAAACCTGGTCACGATTAATATTTTAGACGATAACGCATGTTAGGTCTAGGTTAGGGCTGGGATTTGCTCCCATCAGGCTCATACCTTCGCATATTTCTGATATTTGATGGCCAGATTCTGGGCTTTTTTTTTGGCTTGGATCACGTAGTAATGTGGTACCACACTGAAACTGTCCATTAAACCTGGTTTGGATCAATATTTTAGAGGATAACGCATGTTAGGTCTGGGTTAGGTCTGGGATTTGCTCTCATCAGGCCCATACATTCGCATATTTCTCATACTTGATGGCCAGATCCAGGGCTTTTTCTGGTTTGGATCACGTAGTAATGTGGTACCATACTGAAACAGTCGACTAATCCTGGTCTCGGTCAATATTTTAGAGGATAACGCATGTTAGGTCTAGGTTAGGTCTGGGATTTGCACTCATCAGGCTCATACTTTCGCATATTTTTGATACTTGATGGCCAGATTCTTGGCCTTTTATGGTTTAGATCACGTAGTAATGCGGTACCACACTGAAACAGTCCATTAAACCTGGTTCTGGTCAATATTTTTGAGGATAACGCATGTTATGGTCTCGGTTAGGTCTAGGATTTGCCCCTCATCAGGCTCATGATTTCGCATATTTCTCATAATTGTTGGCCAGATCCTGGGCTTTTTTTGGCTTGGATCAGGTAGTAATGTGGTACCACACTGAAACAGTCGACTAATCCTGGTCTCGGTCAATATTTTAGAGGATAACGCATGTTAGGTCTAGGTTAGGTCTGGGATTTGCACTCATCAGGCACATACTTTCGCATATTTCTCATACTTGATGGCCAGATCCTGGGTTTTTTCTGGTTTGGGTCACGTGGTAATGTGTTACCCCACTGAAACAGTCGACTAATCCTGGTCTCGGTCAATATTTTAGGGGTTAACTCATGTTAGGTCTAGGTTAGGCCTGGGATTTGCCCTCATCAGACTCATACATTCGCATATTTCTCATACTTGATGGCCAGATCCTGGGCTTTTTCTGGTTTGGATCACGTAGTAATGTGGTACCACACTGAAACAGTCGACTAATCCTGGTCTCGGTCAATATTTTAGAGAATAACGCATGTTAGGTCTAGGTTGGGTCTCGGATTTGCACTCATCAGGCTCATACTTTCGCATATTTCACATACTTGATGGCCAGATTCTGGGCTTTTTTTAGTTCGGATCACGCAGTAATGTGGTACCACACTGAAACAGACCATTAAACCTGGTTTCGATCAATATTTTAGAGGATAGCGCATGTTAGGTCTAGGTTAGGTCTGGGATTTGCACTCATCAGGCTCATACTTTCGCATATTTCTCATACTTGATGGCCAGATCCTGGGCTTTTTCTGGTTTGGATCACGGAGTAATGTGGGACCACACTGAAACAGTCGATTAAACCTGGTCTCGGTCAATATTTTAGAGGATAACGCATGTTAGGTCTGGGTTAGGTCTGGGATTTGCCGTCTTCAGTCTCATACTTTCGCATTCATCACATCCTTGTTGGCCAGATCCTGGGTTTTTTCTGGTTTGGGTCACATAGTAATGTGGTACCACACTGAAACAGTCGACTAAACCTGGTCACGATCAATATTTTAGAGGATAACGCATGTTAGGTCTAGGTTAGGGCTGGGATTCGGTCTCATCAGGCTCATAGATTCGCATATTTCTCATACTTGTTGGCCAGATTCTGGGCTTTTTTTGGCTTGGATCACGTAGTAATGTGGTACCACACTGAAACTGTCCATTAAACCTGGTCTCGATCAATATTTTAGAGGATAACGCATGTTAGGTCTGTGTCAGGTCTGGGATTTGCCTTCTTCAGTCTCATACTTTCGCATTCTTCACATCCTTGTTGGCCAGATCCTGGGTTTTTTCTGGTTTGGATCACATAGTAATGTGGTACCACACTGAAACAGTCGACTAAACCTGGTCACGATCAATATTTTAGAGGATAACGCATGTTAGGTCTAGGTTAGGGCTGGGATTTGCACTCATCAGACTCATACAATCGCGCATTTCTCATACTTGATGGCCATATCCTGGGCTTTTTCTGGTTTGGATCACGTAGTAATGTGGTACCACACTGAAACTGTCGACTAATGCTGGTCTCGGTCAATATTTTAGAGGATAACGCATGTTAGGTCTAGGTTAGGTCTGGGATTTGCATTCATCTGGCTCATACTTTCGCATATTTCTCATACTTGTTGGCCAGATTCTGGGCTTTTTTTGGCTTGGATCACGTAGTAATGTGGTACCACACTGAAACTGTCCATTAAACCTGGTTTCGATCAATATTTTAGAGGATAGCGCATGTTAGGTCTGGGTTAGGTCTGGGATTTGCCCTCATCAGGCTCATACATTCGCATATTTCGCATACTTGATGGCCAGATCCTGGGCTTTTTCTGGTTTGGATCACGTAGTAATGTGGTACCACACTGAAACAGTCGACTCATCCTGGTCTCGGCCAATATTTTAGAGGATAACGCATGTTAGGTCTAGGTTAGGTCTGGGATTTGCACTCATCAGGCTCATACTTTCGCATATTTCTCATACTTGTTGGCCAGATTCTGGGCTGTTTTAGGCTTGGATCACGTAGTAATGTGGGACCACACTGAAACAGTCGATTAAACCTGGTCTCGATCAATATTTTAGAGGATAACGCATGTTAGGTCTGGGTTAGGTCTGGGATTTGCCCTCTTCAGTCTCATACCTTCGCATTCATCACATCCTTGTTGGCCAGATCCTGGGTTTTTTCTGGTTTGGATCACATAGTAATGTGGTACCACACTGAAACAGTCGACTAAACGTGGTCACGATCAATATTTTAGAGGATAACGCATGTTAGGTCTAGGTTAGGGCTGGGATTTGGTCTCATCAGGCTCATACATTCGCATATTTCTCATACTTGTTGGCCAGATTCTGGGCTTTTTTTGGCTTGGATCACGTAGTAATGTGGTACCACACTGAAACTGCCCATTAAACCTGGTCTCGATCAATATTTTAGAGGATAACGCATGTTAGGTCTGGGATTTGCCCTCTTCAGTCTCATACCTTCGCATTCATCACATCCTTGTTGGCCAGATCCTGGGCTTTTTCTGGTTTGGATCACGTAGTAATGTGGTACCATACTGAAACAGTCGACTAATCCTGGTCTCGGTCAATATTTTAGAGGATAACGCATGTTAGGTCTAGGTTAGGTCTGGGATTTGCACTCATCAGGCTCATACTTTCGCATATTTCTGATACTTGATGGCCAGATTCTTGGCCTTTTATGGTTTAGATCACGTAGTAATGCGGTACCACACTGAAACTGTCCATTAAACCTGGTTTCGATCAATATTTTTGAGGATAACGCATGTTATGGTCTCGGTTAGGTCTAGGATTTGCCCCTCATCAGGCTCATGATTTCGCACATTTCTCATAATTGTTGGCCAGATCCTGGGCTTTTTTTGGCTTGGATCAGGTAGTAATGTGGTACCACACTGAAACAGTCGACTAATTCTGGTCTCGGTCAATATTTTAGAGGATAACGCATGTTAGGTCTAGGTTAGGTCTGGGGTTTGCACTCATCAGGCACATACTTTCGCATATTTCTCATACTTGATGGACAGATCCTGGGTTTTTTCTGGTTTGGGTCACGTGGTAATGTGTTACCCCACTGAAACAGTCGACTAATCCTGGTCTCGGTCAATATTTTAGGGGTTAACTCATGTTAGGTCTAGGTGAGGCCTGGGATTTGCCCTCATCAGACTCATACATTCGCATATTTCTCATACTTGATGGCCAGATCCTGGGCTTTTTCTGGTTTGGATCACGTAGTAATGTGGTACCACACTGAAACAGTCGACTAATCCTGGTCTCGGTCAATATTTTAGAGGATAACGCATGTTAGGTCTAGGTTAGGTCTCGGATTTGCACTCATCAGGCTCATACTTTCGCATATTTCTCATACTTGATGGCCAGATTCTGGGCTTTTTTTAGTTTGGATCACGCAGTAATGTCGTACCACACTGAAACAGACCATTAAACCTGGTTTCGATCAATATTTTACTGGATAACGCATGTTAGGTCTAGGTTAGGTCTGGGATTTGCACTCATCAGGCTCATACTTTCGCATATTTCTCATACTTGATGGCCAGATCCTGGGCTTTTTCTGGTTTGGATCACGGAGTAATGTGGGACCACACTGAAACAGTCGATTAAACCTGGTCTCGGTCAATATTTTAGAGGATAACGCATGTTAGGTCTAGATTAGGACTGGGATTTGCACTCATCAGGCTCATACATTCGCATATTTCTCATACTTGATGGCCAGATTCTGGGCCTTTTTTGGTTTCGATCACGTAGTAATGCGGTACCACCGTGAAAGGGACCATTAAACCTGGTTTCGACCAATATTTTAGAGGCTAACGCATGTTAGGTCTATGTTAGGTCCGGTATTTGCCCTCATCAGGCTCACACATTCGCATTCTTCACATACCTGTTGAACAGATCCAGGGTTTTTTCTGGTTTGGATCACGTGGTAATGTGGTACCACACTGAAACAGTCCATTAAACCTAGTCTGGGTCAACATTTCAAAGGATAACTGACGTTAGGTCTAGGTTAGGTCTGGGATTTGCTCTCATCAGGCTCATACATTCGCATATTTCGCATACTTGATGGCCAGATCCTGGGTTTTTCTGGTTTGGATCACGTAGTAATGTGGTACCACACTGAAACAGTCGACTAATCCTGGTCTCGGTCAATATTTTAGAGGATAACGCATGTTAGGTCTAGGTTAGGTCTCGGATTTGCACTCATCAGGCTCATACTTTCGCATATTTCTCATACTTGATGGCCAGATTCTGGGCTTTTTTTAGTTTGGATCACGCAGTAATGTGGTACCACACTGAAACAGACCATTAAACCTGGTTTCGATCAATATTTTAGAGGATAACGCATGTTAGGTCTGGGTTAGGTCTGGGATTTGCTCTCATCAGGCTCATACATTCGCATATTTCTCATACTTGATGGCCAGATCCTGGGCTTTTTCTGGTTTGGATCACGTAGTAATGTGGTACCACACTGAAACTGTCGACTAATGCTGGTCTCGGTCAATATTTTAGAGGATAACGCATGTTAGGTCTAGGTTAGGTCTGGGATTTGCATTCATCTGGCTCATACTTTCGCATATTTCTCATACTTGTTGGCCAGATTCTGGGCTTTTTTTTTGGCTTGGATCACGTAGTAATGTGGTACCACACTGAAACTGTCCATTAAACCTGGTTTCGATCAATATTTTAGAGGATAACGCATGTTAGGTCTGGGTTAGGTCTGGGATTTGCTCTCATCAGGCTCATACATTCGCATATTTCTCATACTTGATGGCCAGATCCTGGGCTTTTTCTGGTTTGGATCACGTAGTAATGTGGTACCACACTGAAACTGTCGACTAATGCTGGTCTCGGTCAATATTTTAGAGGATAACGCATGTTAGGTCTAGGTTAGGTCTGGGATTTGCATTCATCTGGCTCATACTTTCGCATATTTCTCATACTTGTTGGCCAGAACCTGGGCTTTTTTTTTGGCTTGGATCACGTAGTAATGTGGTACCACACTGAAACTGTCCATTAAACCTGGTTTCGATCAATATTTTAGAGGATAACGCATGTTAGGTCTGGGTTAGGTCTGGGATTTGCTCTCATCAGGCTCATACATTCGCATATTTCTCATACTTGATGGCCAGATCCTGGGCTTTTTCTGGTATGGATCACGTAGTAATGTGGTACCATACTGAAACAGTCGACTAATCCTGGTCTCGGTCAATATTTTAGAGGATAACGCATGTTAGGTCTGGGTTAGGTCTGGGATTTGCTCTCATCAGGCTCATACATTCGCATATTTCTCATACTTGATGGCCAGATCCTGGGCTTTTTCTGGTTTGGATCACGTAGTAATGTGGTACCACACTGAAACTGTCGACTAATGCTGGTCTCGGTCAATATTTTAGAGGACAACGCATGTTAGGTCTAGGTTAGGTCTGGGATTTGCATTCATCTGGCTCATACTTTCGCATATTTCTCATACTTGTTGGCCAGATTCTGGGCTTTTTTTTTGGCTTGGATCACGTAGTAATGTGGTACCACACTGAAACTGTCCATTAAACCTGGTTTCGATCAATATTTTAGAGGATAACGCATGTTAGGTCTAGGTTAGGTCTGGGTTTGCACTCATCAGGCTCATACTTTCGCATATTTCTCATACTTGATGGCCAGATCCTGGGCTTTTTCTGGTTTGGATCACGGAGTAATGTGGGACCACACTGAAACAGTCGATTAAACCTGGTCTCGGTCAATATTTTAGAGGATAACGCATGTTAGGTCTAGATTAGGACTGGGATTTGCACTCATCAGGCTCATACATTCGCATATTTCTCATACTTGATGGCCAGATTCTGGGCCTTTTTTGGTTTCGATCACGTAGTAATGCGGTACCACCGTGAAAGGGACCATTAAACCTGGCTTCGACCAATATTTTAGAGGCTAACGCATGTTAGGTCTATGTTAGGTCCGGTATTTGCGCTCATCAGGCTCACACATTCACATTCTTCACATACCTGTTGAACAGATCCAGGGTTTTTTCTGGTTTGGATCACGTGGTAATGTGGTACCACACTGAAACAGTCCATTAAACCTAGTCTGGGTCAACATTTCAAAGGATAACTGACGTTAGGTCTGGGATTTGCTCTCATCAGGCTCATACATTCGCATATTTCTCATACTTGATGGCCAGATCCTGGGCTTTTTCTGGTTTGGATCACGTAGTAATGTGGTACCACACTGAAACAGTCGACTAATCCTGGTCTCGGTCAATATTTTAGAGGATAACGCATGTTAGGTCTAGGTTAGGTCTCGGATTTGCACTCATCAGGCTCATACTTTCGCATATTTCTCATACTTGATGGCCAGATTCTGGGCTTTTTTTAGTTTGGATCACGCAGTAATGTCGTACCACACTGAAACAGACCATTAAACCTGGTTTCGATCAATATTTTACTGGATAACGCATGTTAGGTCTAGGTTAGGTCTGGGATTTGCACTCATCAGGCTCATACTTTCGCATATTTCTCATACTTGATGGCCAGATCCTGGGCTTTTTCTGGTTTGGATCACGGAGTAATGTGGGACCACACTGAAACAGTCGATTAAACCTGGTCTCGGTCAATATTTTAGAGGATAACGCATGTTAGGTCTAGATTAGGACTGGGATTTGCACTCATCAGGCTCATACATTCGCATATTTCTCATACTTGATGGCCAGATTCTGGGCCTTTTTTGGTTTCGATCACGTAGTAATGCGGTACCACCGTGAAAGGGACCATTAAACCTGGTTTCGACCAATATTTTAGAGGCTAACGCATGTTAGGTCTATGTTAGGTCCGGTATTTGCCCTCATCAGGCTCACACATTCGCATTCTTCACATACCTGTTGAACAGATCCAGGGTTTTTTCTGGTTTGGATCACGTGGTAATGTGGTACCACACTGAAACAGTCCATTAAACCTAGTCTGGGTCAACATTTCAAAGGATAACTGACGTTAGGTCTAGGTTAGGTCTGGGATTTGCTCTCATCAGGCTCATACATTCGCATATTTCGCATACTTGATGGCCAGATCCTGGGTTTTTCTGGTTTGGATCACGTAGTAATGTGGTACCACACTGAAACAGTCGACTAATCCTGGTCTCGGTCAATATTTTAGAGGATAACGCATGTTAGGTCTAGGTTAGGTCTCGGATTTGCACTCATCAGGCTCATACTTTCGCATATTTCTCATACTTGATGGCCAGATTCTGGGCTTTTTTTAGTTTGGATCACGCAGTAATGTGGTACCACACTGAAACAGACCATTAAACCTGGTTTCGATCAATATTTTAGAGGATAACGCATGTTAGGTCTGGGTTAGGTCTGGGATTTGCTCTCATCAGGCTCATACATTCGCATATTTCTCATACTTGATGGCCAGATCCTGGGCTTTTTCTGGTTTGGATCACGTAGTAATGTGGTACCACACTGAAACTGTCGACTAATGCTGGTCTCGGTCAATATTTTAGAGGATAACGCATGTTAGGTCTAGGTTAGGTCTGGGATTTGCATTCATCTGGCTCATACTTTCGCATATTTCTCATACTTGTTGGCCAGATTCTGGGCTTTTTTTTTGGCTTGGATCACGTAGTAATGTGGTACCACACTGAAACTGTCCATTAAACCTGGTTTCGATCAATATTTTAGAGGATAACGCATGTTAGGTCTGGGTTAGGTCTGGGATTTGCTCTCATCAGGCTCATACATTCGCATATTTCTCATACTTGATGGCCAGATCCTGGGCTTTTTCTGGTTTGGATCACGTAGTAATGTGGTACCACACTGAAACTGTCGACTAATGCTGGTCTCGGTCAATATTTTAGAGGATAACGCATGTTAGGTCTAGGTTAGGTCTGGGATTTGCATTCATCTGGCTCATACTTTCGCATATTTCTCATACTTGTTGGCCAGATTCTGGGCTTTTTTTTTGGCTTGGATCACGTAGTAATGTGGTACCACACTGAAACTGTCCATTAAACCTGGTTTCGATCAATATTTTAGAGGATAACGCATGTTAGGTCTGGGTTAGGTCTGGGATTTGCTCTCATCAGGCTCATACATTCGCATATTTCTCATACTTGATGGCCAGATCCTGGGCTTTTTCTGGTATGGATCACGTAGTAATGTGGTACCATACTGAAACAGTCGACTAATCCTGGTCTCGGTCAATATTTTAGAGGATAACGCATGTTAGGTCTGGGTTAGGTCTGGGATTTGCTCTCATCAGGCTCATACATTCGCATATTTCTCATACTTGATGGCCAGATCCTGGGCTTTTTCTGGTTTGGATCACGTAGTAATGTGGTACCACACTGAAACTGTCGACTAATGCTGGTCTCGGTCAATATTTTAGAGGACAACGCATGTTAGGTCTAGGTTAGGTCTGGGATTTGCATTCATCTGGCTCATACTTTCGCATATTTCTCATACTTGTTGGCCAGATTCTGGGCTTTTTTTTTGGCTTGGATCACGTAGTAATGTGGTACCACACTGAAACTGTCCATTAAACCTGGTTTCGATCAATATTTTAGAGGATAACGCATGTTAGGTCTAGGTTAGGTCTGGGTTTGCACTCATCAGGCTCATACTTTCGCATATTTCTCATACTTGATGGCCAGATCCTGGGCTTTTTCTGGTTTGGATCACGGAGTAATGTGGGACCACACTGAAACAGTCGATTAAACCTGGTCTCGGTCAATATTTTAGAGGATAACGCATGTTAGGTCTAGATTAGGACTGGGATTTGCACTCATCAGGCTCATACATTCGCATATTTCTCATACTTGATGGCCAGATTCTGGGCCTTTTTTGGTTTCGATCACGTAGTAATGCGGTACCACCGTGAAAGGGACCATTAAACCTGGCTTCGACCAATATTTTAGAGGCTAACGCATGTTAGGTCTATGTTAGGTCCGGTATTTGCCCTCATCAGGCTCACACATTCACATTCTTCACATACCTGTTGAACAGATCCAGGGTTTTTTCTGGTTTGGATCACGTGGTAATGTGGTACCACACTGAAACAGTCCATTAAACCTAGTCTGGGTCAACATTTCAAAGGATAACTGACGTTAGGTCTGGGATTTGCTCTCATCAGGCTCATACATTCGCATATTTCTCATACTTGATGGCCAGATCCTGGGCTTTTTCTGGTTTGGATCACGTAGTAATGTGGTACCACACTGAAACTGTCGACTAATGCTGGTCTCGGTCAATATTTTAGAGGATAACGCATGTTAGGTCTAGGTTAGGTCTGGGATTTGCATTCATCTGGCTCATACTTTCGCATATTTCTCATACTTGTTGGCCAGATTCTGGGCTTTTTTTTTGGCTTGGATCACGTAGTAATGTGGTACCACACTGAAACTGTCCATTAAACCTGGTTTCGATCAATATTTTAGAGGATAACGCATGTTAGGTCTGGGTTAGGTCTGGGATTTGCTCTCATCAGGCTCATACATTCGCATATTTCTCATACTTGATGGCCAGATCCTGGGCTTTTTCTGGTTTGGATCACGTAGTAATGTGGTACCACACTGAAACTGTCGACTAATGCTGGTCTCGGTCAATATTTTAGAGGATAACGCATGTTAGGTCTAGGTTAGGTCTGGGATTTGCATTCATCTGGCTCATACTTTCGCATATTTCTCATACTTGTTGGCCAGATTCTGGGCTTTTTTTTTGGCTTGGATCACGTAGTAATGTGGTACCACACTGAAACTGTCCATTAAACCTGGTTTCGATCAATATTTTAGAGGATAACGCATGTTAGGTCTGGGTTAGGTCTGGGATTTGCTCTCATCAGGCTCATACATTCGCATATTTCTCATACTTGATGGCCAGATCCTGGGCTTTTTCTGGTATGGATCACGTAGTAATGTGGTACCATACTGAAACAGTCGACTAATCCTGGTCTCGGTCAATACTTTAGAGGATAACGCATGTTAGGTCTAGGTTAGGTCTGGGATTTGCACTCATCAGGCTCATACATTCGCATATTTCTGATACTTGATGGCCAGATTCTTGGCCTTTTATGGTTTAGATCACGTAGTAATGCGGTACCACACTGAAACAGTCCATTAAACCTGGTTCCGATCAATATTTTTGAGGATAACGCATGTTATGGTCTCGGTTAGGTCTAGGATTTGCCCCACATCAGGCTCATGATTTCGCACATTTCTCATAATTGTTGGCCAGATCCTGGGCTTTTTTTGGCTTGGATCAGGTAGTAATGTGGTACCACACTGAAACAGTCGACTAATTCTGGTCTCGGTCAATATTTTAGAGGATAACGCATGTTAGGTCTAGGTTAGGTCTGGGATTTGCTCTCATCAGGCTCATACATTCGCATATTTCTCATACTTGATGGCCAGATCCTGGGCTTTTTCTGGTTTGGATCACGTAGTAATGTGGTACCACACTGAAACTGTCGACTAATGCTGGTCTCGGTCAATATTTTAGAGGATAACGCATGTTAGGTCTGGGTTAGGTCTGGGATTTGCTCTCATCAGGCTCATACATTCGCATATTTCTCATACTTGATGGCCAGATCCTGGGCTTTTTCTGGTTTGGATCACGTAGTAATGTGGTACCACACTGAAACTGTCGACTAATGCTGGTCTCGGTCAATATTTTAGAGGATAACGCATGTTAGGTCTAGGTTAGGTCTGGGATTTGCATTCATCTGGCTCATACTTTCGCATATTTCTCATACTTGTTGGCCAGATTCTGGGCTTTTTTTTTGGCTTGGATCACGTAGTAATGTGGTACCACACTGAAACTGTCCATTAAACCTGGTTTCGATCAATATTTTAGAGGATAACGCATGTTAGGTCTGGGTTAGGTCTGGGATTTGCTCTCATCAGGCTCATACATTCGCATATTTCTCATACTTGATGGCCAGATCCTGGGCTTTTTCTGGTATGGATCACGTAGTAATGTGGTACCATACTGAAACAGTCGACTAATCCTGGTCTCGGTCAATATTTTAGAGGATAACGCATGTTAGGTCTGGGTTAGGTCTGGGATTTGCTCTCATCAGGCTCATACATTCGCATATTTCTCATACTTGATGGCCAGATCCTGGGCTTTTTCTGGTTTGGATCACGTAGTAATGTGGTACCACACTGAAACTGTCGACTAATGCTGGTCTCGGTCAATATTTTAGAGGATAACGCATGTTAGGTCTAGGTTAGGTCTGGGATTTGCATTCATCTGGCTCATACTTTCGCATATTTCTCATACTTGTTGGCCAGATTCTGGGCTTTTTTTTTGGCTTGGATCACGTAGTAATGTGGTACCACACTGAAACTGTCCATTAAACCTGGTTTCGATCAATATTTTAGAGGATAACGCATGTTAGGTCTAGGTTAGGTCTGGGTTTGCACTCATCAGGCTCATACTTTCGCATATTTCTCATACTTGATGGCCAGATCCTGGGCTTTTTCTGGTTTGGATCACGGAGTAATGTGGGACCACACTGAAACAGTCGATTAAACCTGGTCTCGGTCAATATTTTAGAGGATAACGCATGTTAGGTCTAGATTAGGACTGGGATTTGCACTCATCAGGCTCATACATTCGCATATTTCTCATACTTGATGGCCAGATTCTGGGCCTTTTTTGGTTTCGATCACGTAGTAATGCGGTACCACCGTGAAAGGGACCATTAAACCTGGCTTCGACCAATATTTTAGAGGCTAACGCATGTTAGGTCTATGTTAGGTCCGGTATTTGCCCTCATCAGGCTCACACATTCACATTCTTCACATACCTGTTGAACAGATCCAGGGTTTTTTCTGGTTTGGATCACGTGGTAATGTGGTACCACACTGAAACAGTCCATTAAACCTAGTCTGTGTCAACATTTCAAAGGATAACTGACGTTAGGTCTGGGATTTGCTCTCATCAGGCTCATACATTCGCATATTTCGCATACTTGATGGCCAGATCCTGGGTTTTTCTGGTTTGGATCACGTAGTAATGTGGTACCACACTGAAACAGTCGACTAATCCTGGTCTCGGTCAATATTTTAGAGGATAACGCATGTTAGGTCTAGGTTAGGTCTCGGATTTGCACTCATCAGGCTCATACTTTCGCATATTTCTCATACTTGATGGCCAGATTCTGGGCTTTTTTTAGTTTGGATCACGCAGTAATGTGGTACCACACTGAAACAGACCATTAAACCTGGTTTCGATCAATATTTTAGAGGATAACGCATGTTAGGTCTGGGTTAGGTCTGGGATTTGCTCTCATCAGGCTCATACATTCGCATATTTCTCATACTTGATGGCCAGATCCTGGGCTTTTTCTGGTTTGGATCACGTAGTAATGTGGTACCACACTGAAACTGTCGACTAATGCTGGTCTCGGTCAATATTTTAGAGGATAACGCATGTTAGGTCTAGGTTAGGTCTGGGATTTGCATTCATCTGGCTCATACTTTCGCATATTTCTCATACTTGTTGGCCAGATTCTGGGCTTTTTTTTTGGCTTGGATCACGTAGTAATGTGGTACCACACTGAAACTGTCCATTAAACCTGGTTTCGATCAATATTTTAGAGGATAACGCATGTTAGGTCTGGGTTAGGTCTGGGATTTGCTCTCATCAGGCTCATACATTCGCATATTTCTCATACTTGATGGCCAGATCCTGGGCTTTTTCTGGTATGGATCACGTAGTAATGTGGTACCATACTGAAACAGTCGACTAATCCTGGTCTCGGTCAATACTTTAGAGGATAACGCATGTTAGGTCTAGGTTAGGTCTGGGATTTGCACTCATCAGGCTCATACATTCGCATATTTCTGATACTTGATGGCCAGATTCTTGGCCTTTTATGGTTTAGATCACGTAGTAATGCGGTACCACACTGAAACAGTCCATTAAACCTGGTTCCGATCAATATTTTTGAGGATAACGCATGTTATGGTCTCGGTTAGGTCTAGGATTTGCCCCACATCAGGCTCATGATTTCGCACATTTCTCATAATTGTTGGCCAGATCCTGGGCTTTTTTTGGCTTGGATCAGGTAGTAATGTGGTACCACACTGAAACAGTCGACTAATTCTGGTCTCGGTCAATATTTTACAGGATAACGCATGTTAGGTCTAGGTTAGGTCTGGGGTTTGCACTCATCAGGCACATACTTTCGCATATTTCTCATACTTGATGGACAGATCCTGGGTTTTTTCTGGTTTGGGTCACGTGGTAATGTGTTACCCCACTGAAACAGTCGACTAATCCTGGTCTCGGTCAATATTTTAGGGGTTAACTCCAGTTAGGTCTAGGTGAGGCCTGGGATTTGCCCTCATCAGACTCATACATTCGCATATTTCTCATACTTGATGGCCAGATCCTGGGCTTTTTCTGGTTTGGATCACGTAGTAATGTGGTACCACACTGAAACAGTCGACTAATCCTGGTCTCGGTCAATATTTTAGAGGATAACGCATGTTAGGTCTAGGTTAGGTCTCGGATTTGCACTCATCAGGCTCATACTTTCGCATATTTCTCATACTTGATGGCCAGATTCTGGGCCTTTTTTGGTTTCGATCACGTAGTAATGCGGTACCACCGTGAAAGGGACCATTAAACCTGGTTTCGACCAATATTTTAGAGGCTAACGCATGTTAGGTCTATGTTAGGTCCGGTATTTGCCCTCATCAGGCTCACACATTCGCATTCTTCACATACCTGTTGAACAGATCCAGGGTTTTTTCTGGTTTGGATCACGTGGTAATGTGGTACCACACTGAAACAGTCCATTAAACCTAGTCTGGGTCAACATTTCAAAGGATAACTGACGTTAGGTCTAGGTTAGGTCTGGGATTTGCTCTCATCAGGCTCATACATTCGCATATTTCGCATACTTGATGGCCAGATCCTGGGTTTTTCTGGTTTGGATCACGTAGTAATGTGGTACCACACTGAAACAGTCGACTAATCCTGGTCTCGGTCAATATTTTAGAGGATAACGCATGTTAGGTCTAGGTTAGGTCTCGGATTTGCACTCATCAGGCTCATACTTTCGCATATTTCTCATACTTGATGGCCAGATTCTGGGCTTTTTTTAGTTTGGATCACGCAGTAATGTGGTACCACACTGAAACAGACCATTAAACCTGGTTTCGATCAATATTTTAGAGGATAACGCATGTTAGGTCTGGGTTAGGTCTGGGATTTGCTCTCATCAGGCTCATACATTCGCATATTTCTCATACTTGATGGCCAGATCCTGGGCTTTTTCTGGTTTGGATCACGTAGTAATGTGGTACCACACTGAAACTGTCGACTAATGCTGGTCTCGGTCAATATTTTAGAGGATAACGCATGTTAGGTCTAGGTTAGGTCTGGGGTTTGCACTCATCAGGCACATACTTTCGCATATTTCTCATACTTGATGGACAGATCCTGGGTTTTTTCTGGTTTGGGTCACGTGGTAATGTGTTACCCCACTGAAACAGTCGACTAATCCTGGTCTCGGTCAATATTTTAGGGGTTAACTCATGTTAGGTCTAGGTGAGGCCTGGGATTTGCCCTCATCAGACTCATACATTCGCATATTTCTCATACTTGATGGCCAGATCCTGGGCTTTTTCTGGTTTGGATCACGTAGTAATGTGGTACCACACTGAAACAGTCGACTAATCCTGGTCTCGGTCAATATTTTAGAGGATAACGCATGTTAGGTCTAGGTTAGGTCTCGGATTTGCACTCATCAGGCTCATACTTTCGCATATTTCTCATACTTGATGGCCAGATTCTGGGCTTTTTTTAGTTTGGATCACGCAGTAATGTCGTACCACACTGAAACAGACCATTAAACCTGGTTTCGATCAATATTTTACTGGATAACGCATGTTAGGTCTAGGTTAGGTCTGGGATTTGCACTCATCAGGCTCATACTTTCGCATATTTCTCATACTTGATGGCCAGATCCTGGGCTTTTTCTGGTTTGGATCACGGAGTAATGTGGGACCACACTGAAACAGTCGATTAAACCTGGTCTCGGTCAATATTTTAGAGGATAACGCATGTTAGGTCTAGATTAGGACTGGGATTTGCACTCATCAGGCTCATACATTCGCATATTTCTCATACTTGATGGCCAGATTCTGGGCCTTTTTTGGTTTCGATCACGTAGTAATGCGGTACCACCGTGAAAGGGACCATTAAACCTGGTTTCGACCAATATTTTAGAGGCTAACGCATGTTAGGTCTATGTTAGGTCCGGTATTTGCCCTCATCAGGCTCACACATTCGCATTCTTCACATACCTGTTGAACAGATCCAGGGTTTTTTCTGGTTTGGATCACGTGGTAATGTGGTACCACACTGAAACAGTCCATTAAACCTAGTCTGGGTCAACATTTCAAAGGATAACTGACGTTAGGTCTAGGTTAGGTCTGGGATTTGCTCTCATCAGGCTCATACATTCGCATATTTCGCATACTTGATGGCCAGATCCTGGGTTTTTCTGGTTTGGATCACGTAGTAATGTGGTACCACACTGAAACAGTCGACTAATCCTGGTCTCGGTCAATATTTTAGAGGATAACGCATGTTAGGTCTAGGTTAGGTCTCGGATTTGCACTCATCAGGCTCATACTTTCGCATATTTCTCATACTTGATGGCCAGATTCTGGGCTTTTTTTAGTTTGGATCACGCAGTAATGTGGTACCACACTGAAACAGACCATTAAACCTGGTTTCGATCAATATTTTAGAGGATAACGCATGTTAGGTCTGGGTTAGGTCTGGGATTTGCTCTCATCAGGCTCATACATTCGCATATTTCTCATACTTGATGGCCAGATCCTGGGCTTTTTCTGGTTTGGATCACGTAGTAATGTGGTACCACACTGAAACTGTCGACTAATGCTGGTCTCGGTCAATATTTTAGAGGATAACGCATGTTAGGTCTAGGTTAGGTCTGGGATTTGCATTCATCTGGCTCATACTTTCGCATATTTCCCATACTTGTTGGCCAGATTCTGGGCTTTTTTTTTGGCTTGGATCACGTAGTAATGTGGTACCACACTGAAACTGTCCATTAAACCTGGTTTCGATCAATATTTTAGAGGATATCGCATGTTAGGTCTGGGTTAGGTCTGGGATTTGCTCTCATCAGGCTCATACATTCGCATATTTCTCATACTTGATGGCCAGATCCTGGGCTTTTTCTGGTTTGGATCACGTAGTAATGTGGTACCACACTGAAACTGTCGACTAATGCTGGTCTCGGTCAATATTTTAGAGGATAACGCATGTTAGGTCTAGGTTAGGTCTGGGATTTGCATTCATCTGGCTCATACTTTCGCATATTTCTCATACTTGTTGGCCAGATTCTGGGCTTTTTTTTTGGCTTGGATCACGTAGTAATGTGGTACCACACTGAAACTGTCCATTAAACCTGGTTTCGATCAATATTTTAGAGGATAACGCATGTTAGGTCTGGGTTAGGTCTGGGATTTGCTCTCATCAGGCTCATACATTCGCATATTTCTCATACTTGATGGCCAGATCCTGGGCTTTTTCTGGTATGGATCACGTAGTAATGTGGTACCATACTGAAACAGTCGACTAATCCTGGTCTCGGTCAATATTTTAGAGGATAACGCATGTTAGGTCTGGGTTAGGTCTGGGATTTGCTCTCATCAGGCTCATACATTCGCATATTTCTCATACTTGATGGCCAGATCCTGGGCTTTTTCTGGTTTGGATCACGTAGTAATGTGGTACCACACTGAAACTGTCGACTAATGCTGGTCTCGGTCAATATTTTAGAGGATAACGCATGTTAGGTCTAGGTTAGGTCTGGGATTTGCATTCATCTGGCTCATACTTTCGCATATTTCTCATACTTGTTGGCCAGATTCTGGGCTTTTTTTTTGGCTTGGATCACGTAGTAATGTGGTACCACACTGAAACTGTCCATTAAACCTGGTTTCGATCAATATTTTAGAGGATAACGCATGCTAGGTCTAGGTTAGGTCTGGGTTTGCACTCATCAGGCTCATACTTTCGCATATTTCTCATACTTGATGGCCAGATCCTGGGCTTTTTCTGGTTTGGATCACGGAGTAATGTGGGACCACACTGAAACAGTCGATTAAACCTGGTCTCGGTCAATATTTTAGAGGATAACGCATGTTAGGTCTAGATTAGGACTGGGATTTGCACTCATCAGGCTCATACATTCGCATATTTCTCATACTTGATGGCCAGATTCTGGGCCTTTTTTGGTTTCGATCACGTAGTAATGCGGTACCACCGTGAAAGGGACCATTAAACCTGGCTTCGACCAATATTTTAGAGGCTAACGCATGTTAGGTCTATGTTAGGTCCGGTATTTGCCCTCATCAGGCTCACACATTCACATTCTTCACATACCTGTTGAACAGATCCAGGGTTTTTTCTGGTTTGGATCACGTGGTAATGTGGTACCACACTGAAACAGTCCATTAAACCTAGTCTGGGTCAACATTTCAAAGGATAACTGACGTTAGGTCTGGGATTTGCTCTCATCAGGCTCATACATTCGCATATTTCGCATACTTGATGGCCAGATCCTGGGTTTTTCTGGTTTGGATCACGTAGTAATGTGGTACCACACTGAAACAGTCGACTAATCCTGGTCTCGGTCAATATTTTAGAGGATAACGCATGTTAGGTCTAGGTTAGGTCTCGGATTTGCACTCATCAGGCTCATACTTTCGCATATTTCTCATACTTGATGGCCAGATTCTGGGCTTTTTTTAGTTTGGATCACGCAGTAATGTGGTACCACACTGAAACAGACCATTAAACCTGGTTTCGATCAATATTTTAGAGGATAACGCATGTTAGGTCTGGGTTAGGTCTGGGATTTGCTCTCATCAGGCTCATACATTCGCATATTTCGCATACTTGATGGCCAGATCCTGGGTTTTTCTGGTTTGGATCACGTAGTAATGTGGTACCACACTGAAACAGTCGACTAATCCTGGTCTCGGTCAATATTTTAGAGGATAACGCATGTTAGGTCTAGGTTAGGTCTCGGATTTGCACTCATCAGGCTCATACTTTCGCATATTTCTCATACTTGATGGCCAGATTCTGGGCTTTTTTTAGTTTGGATCACGCAGTAATGTGGTACCACACTGAAACAGACCATTAAACCTGGTTTCGATCAATATTTTAGAGGATAACGCATGTTAGGTCTGGGTTAGGTCTGGGATTTGCTCTCATCAGGCTCATACATTCGCATATTTCTCATACTTGATGGCCAGATCCTGGGCTTTTTCTGGTTTGGATCACGTAGTAATGTGGTACCACACTGAAACTGTCGACTAATGCTGGTCTCGGTCAATATTTTAGAGGATAACGCATGTTAGGTCTAGGTTAGGTCTGGGATTTGCATTCATCTGGCTCATACTTTCGCATATTTCTCATACTTGTTGGCCAGATTCTGGGCTTTTTTTTTGGCTTGGATCACGTAGTAATGTGGTACCACACTGAAACTGTCCATTAAACCTGGTTTCGATCAATATTTTAGAGGATAACGCATGTTAGGTCTGGGTTAGGTCTGGGATTTGCTCTCATCAGGCTCATACATTCGCATATTTCTCATACTTGATGGCCAGATCCTGGGCTTTTTCTGGTTTGGATCACGTAGTAATGTGGTACCACACTGAAACTGTCGACTAATGCTGGTCTCGGTCAATATTTTAGAGGATAACGCATGTTAGGTCTAGGTTAGGTCTGGGATTTGCATTCATCTGGCTCATACTTTCGCATATTTCTCATACTTGTTGGCCAGATTCTGGGCTTTTTTTTTGGCTTGGATCACGTAGTAATGTGGTACCACACTGAAACTGTCCATTAAACCTGGTTTCGATCAATATTTTAGAGGATAACGCATGTTAGGTCTGGGTTAGGTCTGGGATTTGCTCTCATCAGGCTCATACATTCGCATATTTCTCATACTTGATGGCCAGATCCTGGGCTTTTTCTGGTATGGATCACGTAGTAATGTGGTACCATACTGAAACAGTCGACTAATCCTGGTCTCGGTCAATACTTTAGAGGATAACGCATGTTAGGTCTAGGTTAGGTCTGGGATTTGCACTCATCAGGCTCATACATTCGCATATTTCTGATACTTGATGGCCAGATTCTTGGCCTTTTATGGTTTAGATCACGTAGTAATGCGGTACCACACTGAAACAGTCCATTAAACCTGGTTCCGATCAATATTTTTGAGGATAACGCATGTTATGGTCTCGGTTAGGTCTAGGATTTGCCCCACATCAGGCTCATGATTTCGCACATTTCTCATAATTGTTGGCCAGATCCTGGGCTTTTTTTGGCTTGGATCAGGTAGTAATGTGGTACCACACTGAAACAGTCGACTAATTCTGGTCTCGGTCAATATTTTAGAGGATAACGCATGTTAGGTCTAGGTTAGGTCTGGGGTTTGCACTCATCAGGCACATACTTTCGCATATTTCTCATACTTGATGGACAGATCCTGGGTTTTTTCTGGTTTGGGTCACGTGGTAATGTGTTACCCCACTGAAACAGTCGACTAATCCTGGTCTCGGTCAATATTTTTGGGGTTAACTCATGTTAGGTCTAGGTGAGGCCTGGGATTTGCCCTCATCAGACTCATACATTCGCATATTTCTCATACTTGATGGCCAGATCCTGGGCTTTTTCTGGTTTGGATCACGTAGTAATGTGGTACCACACTGAAACAGTCGACTAATCCTGGTCTCGGTCAATATTTTAGAGGATAACGCATGTTAGGTCTAGGTTAGGTCTCGGATTTGCACTCATCAGGCTCATACTTTCGCATATTTCTCATACTTGATGGCCAGATTCTGGGCTTTTTTTAGTTTGGATCACGCAGTAATGTGGTACCACACTGAAACAGACCATTAAACCTGGTTTCGATCAATATTTTAGAGGATAACGCATGTTAGGTCTGGGTTAGGTCTGGGATTTGCTCTCATCAGGCTCATACATTCGCATATTTCTCATACTTGATGGCCAGATCCTGGGCTTTTTCTGGTTTGGATCACGTAGTAATGTGGTACCACACTGAAACTGTCGACTAATGCTGGTCTCGGTCAATATTTTAGAGGATAACGCATGTTAGGTCTAGGTTAGGTCTGGGATTTGCATTCATCTGGCTCATACTTTCGCATATTTCTCATACTTGTTGGCCAGATTCTGGGCTTTTTTTTTGGCTTGGATCACGTAGTAATGTGGTACCACACTGAAACTCTCCATTAAACCTGGTTTCGATCAATATTTTAGAGGATAACGCATGTTAGGTCTGGGTTAGGTCTGGGATTTGCTCTCATCAGGCTCATACATTCGCATATTTCTCATACTTGATGGCCAGATCCTGGGCTTTTTCTGGTTTGGATCACGTAGTAATGTGGTACCACACTGAAACTGTCGACTAATGCTGGTCTCGGTCAATATTTTAGAGGATAACGCATGTTAGGTCTAGGTTAGGTCTGGGATTTGCATTCATCTGGCTCATACTTTCGCATATTTCTCATACTTGTTGGCCAGATTCTGGGCTTTTTTTTTGGCTTGGATCACGTAGTAATGTGGTACCACACTGAAACTGTCCATTAAACCTGATTTCGATCAATATTTTAGAGGATAACGCATGTTAGGTCTGGGTTAGGTCTGGGATTTGCTCTCATCAGGCTCATACATTCGCATATTTCTCATACTTGATGGCCAGATCCTGGGCTTTTTCTGGTATGGATCACGTAGTAATGTGGTACCATACTGAAACAGTCGACTAATCCTGGTCTCGGTCAATACTTTAGAGGATAACGCATGTTAGGTCTAGGTTAGGTCTGGGATTTGCACTCATCAGGCTCATACATTCGCATATTTCTGATACTTGATGGCCAGATTCTTGGCCTTTTATGGTTTAGATCACGTAGTAATGCGGTACCACACTGAAACAGTCCATTAAACCTGGTTCCGATCAATATTTTTGAGGATAACGCATGTTATGGTCTCGGTTAGGTCTAGGATTTGCCCCTCATCAGGCTCATGATTTCGCATATTTCTCATACTTATTGGCCAGATCCTGGGCTTTTTTTGGCTTGGATCAGGTAGTAATGTGGTACCACACTGAAACAGTCGACTAATCCTGGTCTCGGTCAATATTTTAGAGGATAACGCATGTTAGGTCTATGTTAGGTCTGGGATTTGCACTCATCAGGCACATACTTTCGCATATTTCTCATACATGATGGCCAGATCCTGGGCTTTTTCTGGTTTGGATCACGTAGTAATGTGGGACCACACTGAAACAGTCGATTAAACCTGATTTCGATCAATATTTTAGAGGATAACGCATGTTAGGTCTGGGTTAGGTCTGGGATTTGCACTCATCAGGCACATACTTTCGCATATTTCTCATACATGATGGCCAGATCCTGGGCTTTTTCTGGTTTGGATCACGTAGTAATGTGGGACCACACTGAAACAGTCGATTAAACCTGGTCTCGATCAATATTTTAGAGGATAACGCATGTCAGGTCTATGTTAGGTCTGGGATTTGCTCTCATCAGGCTCATACTATCGCATATCTCTCATACTTGTTGGCCAGATCCTGGGCTTTTACTGGTTTGGTTCACGTAGTAATGTGGGACCACACTGAAACAATCGATTAAACCTGGTCTCGATCAATATTTTAGAGGATAACGCATGTTAGGTCTGGGTTAGGTCTGGGATTTGCCCTCTTCAGTCTCATACTTTCGCATTCTTCACATCCTTGTTGGCCAGATCCTGGGTTTTTTCTGATTTGGATCACATAGTAATGTGGTACCACACTGAAACTGTCCATTAAACCTGGTTTCGATCAATATTTTAGAGGATAACGCATGTTAGGTCTGGGTTAGGTCTGGGATTTGCTCTCATCAGGCTCATACATTCGCATATTTCTCATACTTGATGGCCAGATCCTGGGCTTTTTCTGGTTTGGATCACGTAGTAATGTGGTACCATACTGAAACAGTCGACTAATCCTGGTCTCGGTCAATATTTTAGAGGATAACGCATGTTAGGTCTAGGTTAGGTCTGGGATTTGCACTCATCAGGCTCATACTTTCGCATATTTCTGATACTTGATGGCCAGATTCTTGGCCTTTTATGGTTTAGATCACGTAGTAATGCGGTACCACACTGAAACAGTCCATTAAACCTGGTTCCGATCAATATTTTTGAGGATAACGCATGTTATGGTCTCGGTTAGGTCTAGGATTTGCCCCTCATCAGGCTCATGATTTCGCATATTTCTCATAATTGTTGGTCAGATCCTGGGCTTTTTTTGGCTTGGATCAGGTAGTAATGTGGTACCACACTGAAACAGTCGTCTAATCCTGGTCTCGGTCAATATTTTAGAGGATAACGCATGTTAGGTCTAGGTTAGGTCTGGGATTTGCACTCATCAGGCACATACTTTCGCATATTTCTCATACTTGATGGCCAGATCCAGGGTTTTTTCTGGTTTGGGTCACGTGGTAATGTGTTACCCCACTGAAACAGTCGACTAATCCTGGTCTCGGTCAATATTTTAGAGGATAACGCATGTTAGGTCTGGGTTAGGTCTGGGATTTGCCCTCTTCAGTCTCATACTTTCGCATTCATCACATCCTTGTTGGCCAGATCCTGGGTTTTTTCTGGTTTGGGTCACATAGTAATGTGGTACCACACTGAAACAGTCGACTAAACCTGGTCACGATCAATATTTTAGAGGATACCGCATGTTAGGTCTAGGTTAGGGCTGGGATTCGGTCTCATCAGGCTCATAGATTCGCATATTTCTCATACTTGTTGGCCAGATTCTGGGCTGTTTTAGGCTTGGATCACGTAGTAATGTGGGACCACACTGAAACAGTCGACTAAACGTGGTCACGATCAATATTTTAGAGGATAACGCATGTTAGGTCTAGGTTAGGGCTGGGATTTGGTCTCATCAGGCTCATACATTCGCATACTTCTCATTCTTGTTGGCCAGATTCTGGGCTTTTTTTGGCTTGGATCACGTAGTAATGTGGTACCACACTGAAACTGTCCATTAAACCTGGTTTCGATCAATATTTTAGAGGATAACGCATGTTAGGTCTGGGTTAGGTCTGGGATTTGCTCTCATCAGGCTCATACATTCGCATATTTCTCATACTTGATTGCCAGATCCTGGGCTTTTTCTGGTTTGGATCACGTAGTAATGTGGTACCACACTGAAACTGTCGACTAATGCTGGTCTCGGTCAATATTTTAGAGGATAACGCATGTTAGGTCTAGGTTAGGTCTGGGATTTGCATTCATCTGGCTCATACTTTCGCATATTTCTCATACTTGTTGGCCAGATTCTGGGCTTTTTTTGGCTTGGATCACGTAGTAATGTGGTACCACACTGAAACTGTCCATTAAACCTGGTTTCCATCAATATTTTAGAGGATAACGCATGTTAGGTCTGGGTTAGGTCTGGGATTTGCTCTCATCAGGCTCATACATTCGCATATTTCGCATACTTGATGGCCAGATCCTGGGCTTTTTCTGGTTTGGATCACGTAGTAATGTGGTACCACACTGAAACAGTCGACTAATCCTGGTCTCGGCCAATATTTTAGAGGATAACGCATGTTAGGTCTAGGTTAGGTCTGGGATTTGCACTCATCAGGCTCATACTTTCGCATATTTCTCATACTTGTTGGCCAGATTCTGGGCTGTTTTAGGCTTGGATCACGTAGTAATGTGGGACCACACTGAAACAGTCGATTAAACCTGGTCTCGATCAATATTTTAGAGGATAACGCATGTTAGGTCTGGGTTAGGTCTGGGATTTGCCCTCTTCAGTCTCATACCTTCGCATTCATCACATCCTTGTTGGCCAGATCCTGGGTTTTTTCTGGATTGGATCACATAGTAATGTGGTACCACACTGAAACAGTCGACTAAACGTGGTCACGATCAATATTTTAGAGGATAACGCATGTTAGGTCTAGGTTAGGGCTGGGATTTGGTCTCATCAGGCTCATACATTCGCATATTTCTCATACTTGTTGGCCAGATTCTGGGCTTTTTTTGGCTTGGATCACGTACTAATGTGGTACCACACTGAAACTGCCCATTAAACCTGGTTTCGGTCAATATTTTAGAGGATAACGCATGTTAGGTCTGGGTTAGGTCTGGGATTTGCTCTCATCAGGCTCATGCATTCGCATATTTCTCATACTTGATGGCCAGATCCTGGGCTTTTTCTGGTTTGGATCACGTAGTAATGTGGTACCATACTGAAACAGTCGACTAATCCTGGTCTCGGTCAATATTTTAGAGGATAACGCATGTTAGGTCTAGGTTAGGTCTGGGATTTGCACTCATCAGGCTCATACTTTCGCATATTTCTGATACTTGATGGCCAGATTCTTGGCCTTTTATGGTTTAGATCACGTAGTAATGCGGTACCACACTGAAACAGTCCATTAAACCTGGTTTCGATCAATATTTTTGAGGATAACGCATGTTATGGTCTCGGTTAGGTCTAGGATTTGCCCCTCATCAGGCTCATGATTTCGCATATTTCTCATAATTGTTGGCCAGATCCTGGGCTTTTTTTGGCTTGGATCAGGTAGTAATGTGGTACCACACTGAAACAGTCGACTAAACCTGGTCACGATCAATATTTTAGAGGATAACGCATGTTAGGTCTAGGTTAGGGCTGGGATTTGGTCTCATCAGGCTCATACATTCGCATATTTCTCATACTTGTTGGCCAGATTCTGGGCTTTTTTTGGCTTGGATCACGTAGTAATGTGGTACCACACTGAAACTGTCCATTAAACCTGGTCTCGATCAATATTTTAGAGGATAACGCATGTTAGGTCTGGGTTAGGTCTGGGATTTGCCCTCTTCAGTCTCATACTTTCGCATTCTTCACATCCTCGTTGGCCAGATCCTGGGTTTTTTCTGGTTTGGGTCACATAGTAATGTGGTACCACACTGAAACAGTCGACTAAACCTGGTCACGATCAATATTTTAGAGGATAACGCATGTTAGGTCTAGGTTAGGGCTGGGATTTGGTCTCATCAGGCTCATACATTCGCATATTTCTCATACTTGTTGGCAAGATTCTGGGCTGTTTTAGGCTTGGATCACGTAGTAATGTGGGACCACACTGAAACAGTCGACTAAACGTGGTCACGATCAATATTTTAGAGGATAACGCATGTTAGGTCTAGGTTAGGGCTGGGATTTGGTCTCATCAGGCTCATACATTCGCATACTTCTCATTCTTGTTGGCCAGATTCTGGGCTTTTTTTGGCTTGGATCACGTAGTAATGTGGTACCACACTGAAACTGTCCATTAAACCTGGTTTCGATCAATATTTTAGAGGATAACGCATGTTAGGTCTGGGTTAGGTCTGGGATTTGCTCTCATCAGGCTCATACATTCGCATATTTCTCATACTTGATTGCCAGATCCTGGGCTTTTTCTGGTTTGGATCACGTAGTAATGTGGTACCACACTGAAACTGTCGACTAATGCTGGTCTCGGTCAATATTTTAGAGGATAACGCATGTTAGGTCTAGGTTAGGTCTGGGATTTGCATTCATCTGGCTCATACTTTCGCATATTTCTCATACTTGTTGGCCAGATTCTGGGCTTTTTTTGGCTTGGATCACGTAGTAATGTGGTACCACACTGAAACTGTCCATTAAACCTGGTTTCCATCAATATTTTAGAGGATAACGCATGTTAGGTCTGGGTTAGGTCTGGGATTTGCTCTCATCAGGCTCATACATTCGCATATTTCGCATACTTGATGGCCAGATCCTGGGCTTTTTCTGGTTTGGATCACGTAGTAATGTGGTACCACACTGAAACAGTCGACTAATCCTGGTCTCGGCCAATATTTTAGAGGATAACGCATGTCAGGTCTAGGTTAGGTCTGGGATTTGCACTCATCAGGCTCATACTTTCGCATATTTCTCATACTTGTTGGCCAGATTCTGGGCTGTTTTAGGCTTGGATCACGTAGTAATGTGGGACCACACTGAAACAGTCGATTAAACCTGGTCTCGATCAATATTTTAGAGGATAACGCATGTTAGGTCTGGGTTAGGTCTGGGATTTGCCCTCTTCAGTCTCATACCTTCGCATTCATCACATCCTTGTTGGCCAGATCCTGGGTTTTTTCTGGATTGGATCACATAGTAATGTGGTACCACACTGAAACAGTCGACTAAACGTGGTCACGATCAATATTTTAGAGGATAACGCATGTTAGGTCTAGGTTAGGGCTGGGATTTGGTCTCATCAGGCTCATACATTCGCATATTTCTCATACTTGTTGGCCAGATTCTGGGCTTTTTTTGGCTTGGATCACGTACTAATGTGGTACCACACTGAAACTGCCCATTAAACCTGGTTTCGGTCAATATTTTAGAGGATAACGCATGTTAGGTCTGGGTTAGGTCTGGGATTTGCTCTCATCAGGCTCATGCATTCGCATATTTCTCATACTTGATGGCCAGATCCTGGGCTTTTTCTGGTTTGGATCACGTAGTAATGTGGTACCATACTGAAACAGTCGACTAATCCTGGTCTCGGTCAATATTTTAGAGGATAACGCATGTTAGGTCTAGGTTAGGTCTGGGATTTGCACTCATCAGGCTCATACTTTCGCATATTTCTGATACTTGATGGCCAGATTCTTGGCCTTTTATGGTTTAGATCACGTAGTAATGCGGTACCACACTGAAACAGTCCATTAAACCTGGTTTCGATCAATATTTTTGAGGATAACGCATGTTATGGTCTCGGTTAGGTCTAGGATTTGCCCCTCATCAGGCTCATGATTTCGCATATTTCTCATAATTGTTGGCCAGATCCTGGGCTTTTTTTGGCTTGGATCAGGTAGTAATGTGGTACCACACTGAAACAGTCGACTAAACCTGGTCACGATCAATATTTTAGAGGATAACGCATGTTAGGTCTAGGTTAGGGCTGGGATTTGGTCTCATCAGGCTCATACATTCGCATATTTCTCATACTTGTTGGCCAGATTCTGGGCTTTTTTTGGCTTGGATCACGTAGTAATGTGGTACCACACTGAAACTGTCCATTAAACCTGGTCTCGATCAATATTTTAGAGGATAACGCATGTTAGGTCTGGGTTAGGTCTGGGATTTGCCCTCTTCAGTCTCATACTTTCGCATTCTTCACATCCTCGTTGGCCAGATCCTGGGTTTTTTCTGGTTTGGATCACATAGTAATGTGGTACCACACTGAAACAGTCGACTAAACCTGGTCACGATCAATATTTTAGAGGATAACGCATGTTAGGTCTAGGTTAGGGCTGGGATTTGGTCTCATCAGGCTCATACATTCGCATATTTCTCATACTTGTTGGCCAGATTCTGGGCTGTTTTAGGCTTGGATCACGTAGTAATGTGGGACCACACTGAAACAGTCGACTAAACGTGGTCACGATCAATATTTTAGAGGATAACGCATGTTAGGTCTAGGTTAGGGCTGGGATTTGGTCTCATCAGGCTCATACATTCGCATACTTCTCATTCTTGTTGGCCAGATTCTGGGCTTTTTTTGGCTTGGATCACGTAGTAACGTGGTACCACACTGAAACTGTCCATTAAACCTGGTTTCGATCAATATTTTAGAGGATAACGCATGTTAGGTCTGGGTTAGGTCTGGGATTTGCTCTCATCAGGCTCATACATTCGCATATTTCTCATACTTGATTGCCAGATCCTGGGCTTTTTCTGGTTTGGATCACGTAGTAATGTGGTAGCATACTGAAACAGTCGACTAATCCTGGTCTCGGTCAATATTTTAGAGGATAACGCATGTTAGGTCTAGGTTAGGTCTGGGATTTGCACTCATCAGGCTCATACTTTCGCATATTTCTGATACTTGATGGCCAGATTCTTGGCCTTTTATGGTTTAGATCACGTAGTAATGCGGTACCACACTGAAACAGTCCATTAAACCTGGTTTCGATCAATATTTCTGAGGATACCGCATGTTATGGTCTCGGTTAGGTCTAGGATTTGCCCCTCATCAGGCTCATGATTTCGCATATTTCTCATAATTGTTGGCCAGATCCTGGGCTTTTTTTGGCTTGGATCAGGTAGTAATGTGGTACCACACTGAAACAGTCGACTAATCCTGGTCTCGGTCAATATTTTAGAGGATAACGCATGTTAGGTCTAGGTTAGGTCTGGGATTTGCACTCATCAGGCACATACTTTCGCATATTTCTCATACTTGATGGCCAGATCCTGGGTTTTTTCTGGTTTGGGTCACGTGGTAATGTGTTACCTCACTGAAACAGTCGACTAATCCTGGTCTCGGTCAATATTTTAGGGGTTAACGCATGTTAGGTCTAGGTTAGGTCTCGGATTTGCACTCATCAGGCTCATACTTTCGCATATTTCACATACTTGATGGCCAGATTCTGGGCTTTTTTTAGTTTGGATCACGCAGTAATGTGGTACCACACTGAAACAGTCCACTAAACCTAGTCTGGGTCAACATTTCAAAGGATAACTCACGTTAGGTCTAGGTTTGGTCTGGGATTTGCTCTCATCAGGCTCATACATTCGCATATTTCGCATACTTGATGGCCAGATCCTGGGCTTTTTCTGGTTTGGATCACGTAGTAATGTGGTACCACACTGAAACAGTCGACTAATCCTGGTCTCGGCCAATATTTTAGAGGATAACGCATGTTAGGTCTAAGTTAGGTCTGGGATTTGCACTCATCAGGCTCATACTTTCACATATTTCTGATACTTGATGGCCAGATTCTTGGCCTTTTATGGTTTAGATCACGTAGTAATGCGGTACCACACTGAAACAGTCCATTAAACCTGGTTCCGATCAATATTTTTGAGGATAACGCATGTTATGGTCTCGGTTAGGTCTAGGATTTTCCCCTCATCAGGCTCATGATTTCGCATATTTCTCATACTTGTTGGCCAGATCCTGGGCTTTTTTTGGCTTGGATCAGGTAGTAATGTGGTACCACACTGAAACAGTCGACTAATCCTGGTCTCGGTCAATAGTTTAGAGGATAACGCATGTTAGGTCTAGGTTAGGTCTGGGATTTGCACTCATCAGGCACATACTTTCGCATATTTCTCATAGTTGATGGCCAGATCCTGGGCTTTTTCTGGTTTGGATCACGTAGTAATGTGATACCACACTGAAACTGTCCATTAAACCTGGTTTCGATCAATATTTTAGAGGATAACGCATGTTAGGTCTATGTCAGGTCTGGGATTTGCTCTCATCAGGCTCATACTGTCGCATATTTCTCATACTTGATGGCCAGATCCTGGGCTTTTACTGGTTTGGTTCACGTAGTAATGTGGGACCACACTGAAACAATCGATTAAACCTGGTCTCGATCAATATTTTAGAGGATAACGCATGTTAAGTCTAGATTAGGTCTGGGATTTGCACTCATCAGGCTCATACTTTCGCATATTTCTCATACTTGATGGCCAGATTCTGGGCCTTTTTTGGTTTCGATCACGTAGTAATACGGTACCACCGTGAAAGAGACCATTAAACCTGGTTTCGACCAATATTTTCGAGGCTAACGCATGTTAGGTCTATGTTAGGTCCGGTATTTGCCCTCATCAGGCTCACACTTTCGCATTCTTCACATACCTGTTGAACAGATCCAGGGTTTTTTCTGGTTTGGATCACGTGGTAATGTGGTACCACACTGAAACAGTCCATTAAACCTAGTCTGGGTCAACATTTCAAAGGGTAACTCACGTTAGGTCTAGGTTAGGTCTGGGATTTGCTCTCATCAGGCTCATACATTCGCATATTTCGCATACTTGATGGCCAGATCCTGGGCTTTTTCTGGTTTGGATCACGAAGTAATGTGGTACCACACTGAAACAGTCGACTAATCCTGGTCTCGGCCAATATTTTAGAGGATAACGCATGTTAGGTCTAGGTTAGGTCTGGGATTTGCACTCATCAGGCTCATACTTTCGCATATTTCTCATACTTGTTGGCCAGATTCTGGGCTTTTTTTGGCTTGGATCACGTAGTAATGTGGGACCACACTGAAACAGTCGATTAAACCTGGTCTCGATCAATATTTTAGAGGATAACGCATGTTAGGTCTGGGTTAGGTCTGGGATTTGCCCTCTTCAGTCTCATACTTTCGCATTCATCACATCCTTGTTGGCCAGATCCTGGGTTTTTTCTGGTTTGGATCACATAGTAATGTGGTACCACACTGAAACAGTCGACTAAACCTGGTCACGATCAATATTTTAGAGGATAACGCATGTTAGGTCTAGGTTAGGGCTGGGATTTGGTCTCATCAGGCTCATACAATCGCGCATTTCTCATACTTGATGGCCATATCCTGGGCGTTTTTGTGGTTTGGATCACGTAGTAATGTGGTACCACACTGAAACTGTCGACTAATGCTGGTCTCGGTCAATATTTTAGAGGATAACGAATGTTAGGTCTAGGTTAGGTCTGGGATTTGCATTCATCTGGCTCATACTTTCGCATATTTCTCATGCTTGTTGGCCAGATTCTGGGTTTTTTTTGGCTTGGATCACGTAGTAATGTGGTACCACACTGAAACTGTCCATTAATCCTGGTTTCGATCAATATTTTAGAGGATAACGCATGTTAGGTCTGGGTTAGGTCTGGGATTTGCTCTCATCAGGCTCATACATTCGCATATTTCGCATACTTGATGGCCAGATCCTGGGCTTTTTCTGGTTTGGATCACGTAGTAATGTGGTTCCACACTGAAACAGTCGACTAATCCTGGTCTCGGCCAATATTTTAGAGGATAACGCATGTTAGGTCTAGGTTAGGTCTGGGATTTGCACTCATCAGGCTCATACTTTCGCATATTTCTCATACTTGTTGGCCAGATTCTGGGCTTTTTTAGGCTTGGATCACGTAGTAATGTGGGACCACACTGAAACAGTCGATTAAACCTGGTCTCGATCAATATTTTAGAGGATAACGCATGTTAGGTCTGGGTTAGGTCTGGGATTTGCCCTCTTCAGTCTCATACCTTCGCATTCATCACATCCTTGTTGGCCAGATACCTGGGTTTTTTCTGGTTTGGATCACATAGTAATGTGGTACCACACTGAAACA
Source organism: Colletes latitarsis (assembly GCF_051014445.1). NCBI lineage: Eukaryota > Metazoa > Arthropoda > Insecta > Hymenoptera > Colletidae > Colletes > Colletes latitarsis. The sequence continues at coordinate 9,790,414 of NC_135137.1, forward strand.
GTCGACTAAACGTGGTCACGATCAATATTTTAGAGGATAACGCATGTTAGGTCTAGGTTAGGGCTGGGATTTGCTCCCATCAGGCTCATACTTTCGCATATTTCTGATACTTGATGGCCAGATTCTGGGCTTTTTTTTTGGCTTGGATCACGTAGTAATGTGGTACCACACTGAAACTGTCCATTAAACCTGGTTTGGATCAATATTTTAGAGGATAACGCATGTTAGGTCTGGGTTAGGTCTGGGATTTGCTCTCATCAGGCTCATACATTCGCATATTTCTCATACTTGATTGCCAGATCCTGGGCTTTTTCTGGTTTGGATCACGTAGTAATGTGGTAGCATACTGAAACAGTCGACTAATCCTGGTCTCGGTCAATATTTTAGAGGATAACGCATGTTAGGTCTAGGTTAGGTCTGGGATTTGCACTCATCAGGCTCATACTTTCGCATATTTCTGATACTTGATGGCCAGATTCTTGGCCTTTTATGGTTTAGATCACGTAGTAATGCGGTACCACACTGAAACAGTCCATTAAACCTGGTTTCGATCAATATTTCTGAGGATACCGCATGTTATGGTCTCGGTTAGGTCTAGGATTTGCCCCTCATCAGGCTCATGATTTCGCATATTTCTCATAATTGTTGGCCAGATCCTGGGCTTTTTTTGGCTTGGATCAGGTAGTAATGTGGTACCACACTGAAACAGTCGACTAATCCTGGTCTCGGTCAATATTTTAGAGGATAACGCATGTTAGGTCTAGGTTAGGTCTGGGATTTGCACTCATCAGGCACATACTTTCGCATATTTCTCATACTTGATGGCCAGATCCTGGGTTTTTTCTGGTTTGGGTCACGTGGTAATGTGTTACCTCACTGAAACAGTCGACTAATGCTGGTCTCGGTCAATATTTTAGAGGATAACGCATGTTAGGTCTAGGTTAGGTCTGGGATTTGCATTCATCTGGCTCATACTTTCGCATATTTCTCATACTTGATGGCCAGATTCTGGGCTTTTTTTAGTTTGGATCACGCAGTAATGTGGTACCACACTGAAACAGTCCACTAAACCTAGTCTGGGTCAACATTTCAAAGGATAACTCACGTTAGGTCTAGGTTTGGTCTGGGATTTGCTCTCATCAGGCTCATACATTCGCATATTTCGCATACTTGATGGCCAGATCCTGGGCTTTTTCTGGTTTGGATCACGTAGTAATGTGGTACCACACTGAAACAGTCGACTAATCCTGGTCTCGGCCAATATTTTAGAGGATAACGCATGTTAGGTCTAAGTTAGGTCTGGGATTTGCACTCATCAGGCTCATACTTTCACATATTTCTGATACTTGATGGCCAGATTCTTGGCCTTTTATGGTTTAGATCACGTAGTAATGCGGTACCACACTGAAACAGTCCATTAAACCTGGTTCCGATCAATATTTTTGAGGATAACGCATGTTATGGTCTCGGTTAGGTCTAGGATTTTCCCCTCATCAGGCTCATGATTTCGCATATTTCTCATACTTGTTGGCCAGATCCTGGGCTTTTTTTGGCTTGGATCAGGTAGTAATGTGGTACCACACTGAAACAGTCGACTAATCCTGGTCTCGGTCAATAGTTTAGAGGATAACGCATGTTAGGTCTAGGTTAGGTCTGGGATTTGCACTCATCAGGCACATACTTTCGCATATTTCTCATAGTTGATGGCCAGATCCTGGGCTTTTTCTGGTTTGGATCACGTAGTAATGTGATACCACACTGAAACTGTCCATTAAACCTGGTTTCGATCAATATTTTAGAGGATAACGCATGTTAGGTCTATGTCAGGTCTGGGATTTGCTCTCATCAGGCTCATACTGTCGCATATTTCTCATACTTGATGGCCAGATCCTGGGCTTTTACTGGTTTGGTTCACGTAGTAATGTGGGACCACACTGAAACAATCGATTAAACCTGGTCTCGATCAATATTTTAGAGGATAACGCATGTTAGGTCTATGTTAGGTCCGGTATTTGCCCTCATCAGGCTCACACTTTCGCATTCTTCACATACCTGTTGAACAGATCCAGGGTTTTTTCTGGTTTGGATCACGTGGTAATGTGGTACCACACTGAAACAGTCCATTAAACCTAGTCTGGGTCAACATTTCAAAGGATAACTCACGTTAGGTCTAGGTTAGGTCTGGGATTTGCTCTCATCAGGCTCATACATTCGCATATTTCGCATACTTGATGGCCAGATCCTGGGCTTTTTCTGGTTTGGATCACGTAGTAATGTGGTACCACACTGAAACAGTCGACTAATCCTGGTCTCGGCCAATATTTTAGAGGATAACGCATGTTAGGTCTAAGTTAGGTCTGGGATTTGCACTCATCAGGCTCATACTTTCGCATATTTCTCATACTTGTTGGCCAGATTCTGGGCTTTTTTTGGCTTGGATCACGTAGTAATGTGGGACCACACTGAAACAGACGATTAAACCTGGTCTCGATCAATATTTTAGAGGATAACGCATGTTAGGTCTGGGTTAGGTCTGGGATTTGCACTCTTCAGTCTCATACTTTCGCATTCATCACATCCTTGTTGGCCAGATCCTGGGTTTTTTCTGGTTTGGATCACATAGTAATGTGGTACCACACTGAAACAGTCGACTAAACCTGGTCACGATCAATATTTTAGAGGATAACGCATGTTAGGTCTAGGTTAGGTCTGGGATTTGCATTCATCTGGCTCATACTTTCGCATATTTCTCATACTTGTTAGCCAGATTCTGGGCTTTTTTTGGCTTGGATCACGTAGTAATGTGGTACCACACTGAAACTGTTCATTAAACCTGGTTTCGATCAATATTTTAGACGATAACGCATGTTAGGTCTGGGTTAGGTCTGGGATTTGCTCTCATCAGGCTCATACATTCGCATATTTCTCATACTTGATGGCCAGATCCAGGGTTTTTTCTGGTTTGGATAAGGTGGTAATGTGGTACCATACTGAAACAGTCGACTAATCCTGGTCTCGGTCAATATTTTAGAGGATAACGCATGTCAGGTCTAGGTTAGGTCTGGGATTTGCATTCATCAGGCTCATACTTTCGCATATTTCTGATACTTGATGGCCAGATTCTTGGCCTTTTATGGTTTAGATCACGTAGTAATGCGGTACCACACTGAAACAGTCCATTAAACCTGGTTCCGATCAATATTTTTGAGGATAACGCATGTTATGGTCTCGGTTAGGTCTAGGATTTTCCCCTCATCAGGCTCATGATTTCGCATATTTCACATACTTGTTGGCCAGATCCTGGGCTTTTTTTGGCTTGGATCAGGTAGTAATGTGGTACCACACTGAAACAGTCGACTAATCCTGGTCTCGGTCAATATTTTAGAGGATAACGCATGTTAGGTCTAGGTTAGGTCTGGGATTTGCACTCATCAGGCACATACTTTCGCATATTTCTCATAGTTGATGACCAGATCCTGGGCTTTTTCTGGTTTGGATCACGTAGTAATGTGATACCACACTGAAACTGTCCATTAAACCTGGTTTCGATCAATATTTTAGAGGATAACGCATGTTAGGTCTATGTCAGGTCTGGGATTTGCTCTCATCAGGCTCATACTTTCGCATTCTTCACATCCTTGTTGGCCAGATCCTGGGTTTTTTCTGGTTTGATCACATAGTAATGTGGTACCTCACTGAAACAGTCGACTAAACCTGGTCACGATCAATATTTTAGACGATAACGCATGTTAGGTCTAGGTTAGGGCTGGGATTTGCTCCCATCAGGCTCATACTTTCGCATATTTCTGATACTTGATAGCCAGATTCTGGGCTTTTTTTTTTGGCTTGGATCACGTAGTAATGTGGTACCACACTGAAACTGTCCATTAAACCTGGTTTCGATCAATATTTTAGAGGATAACGCATGTTAGGTCTGGGTTAGGTCTGGGATTTGCTCTCATCAGGCTCATACATTCGCATATTTCTCATACTTGATGGCCAGATCCTGGGCTTTTTCTGGTTTGGATCACGTAGTAATGTGGTACCATACTGAAACAGTCGACTAATCCTGGTCTCGGACAATATTTTAGAGGATAACGCATGTTAGGTCTAGGTTAGGTCTGGGATTTGCACTCATCAGGCTCATACTTTCGCATATTTCTGATACTTGATGGCCAGATTCTTGGCCTTTTATGGTTTAGATCACGTAGTAATGCGGTACCACACTGAAACAGTCCATTAAACCTGGTTCCGATCAATATTTTTGAGGATAACGCATGTTATGGTCTCGGTTAGGTCTAGGATTTGCCCCTCATCAGGCTCATGATTTCGCATATTTCTCATAATTGTTGGCCAGATCCTGGGCTTTTTTTGGCTTGGATCAGGTAGTAATGTGGTACCACACTGAAACAGTCGACTAATCCTGGTCTCGGTCAATATTTTAGAGGATAACGCATGTTAGGTCTAGGTTAGGTCTGGGATTTGCACTCATCAGGCACATACTTTCGCATATTTCTCATACTTGATGGCCAGATCCTGGGTTTTTTCTGGTTTGGGTCACGTGGTAATGTGTTACCCCACTGAAACAGTCGACTAATCCTGGTCTCGGTCAATATTTTAGGGGTTAACTCATGTTAGGTCTAGGTTAGGCCTGGGATTTGCCCTCATCAGACTCATACATTCGCATATTTCTCATACTTGATGGCCAGATCCTGGGCTTTTTCTGGTTTGGATCACGTAGTAATGTGGTACCACACTGAAACAGTCGACTAATCCTGGTCTCGGTCAATATTTTAGAGAATAACGCATGTTAGGTCTAGGTTAGGTCTCGGATTTGCACTCATCAGGCACATACTTTCGCATATTTCTCATACTTGATGGCCAGATTCTAGGCTTTTTTTAGTTTGGATCACGCAGTAATGTGGTACCACACTGAAACAGACCATTAAACCTGGTTTCGATCAATATTTTAGAGGATAACGCATGTTAGGTCTAGGTTAGGTCTGGGATTTGCACTCATCAGGCTCATACTTTCGCATATTTCTCATACTTGATGGCCAGATCCTGGCCTTTTTCTGGTTTGGATCACGGAGTAATGTGGGACCACACTGAAACAGTCGACTAATCCTGGTCTCGGTCAATATTTTAGAGGATAACGCATGTTAGGTCTGGGTTAGGTCTGGGATTTGCCCTCTTCAGTCTCATACCTTCGCATTCATCACATCCTTGTTGGCCAGATCCTGGGTTTTTTCTGGTTTGGATCACATAGTAATGTGGTACCACACTGAAACAGTCGACTAAACGTGGTCACGATCAATATTTTAGAGGTTAACGCATGTTAGGTCTAGGTTAGGGCTGGGATTTGGTCTCATCAGGCTCATACATTCGCATATTTCTCATTCTTGTTGGCCAGATTCTGGGCTTTTTTTGGCTTGGATCACGTAGTAATGTGGTACCACACTGAAACTGTCCATTAAACCTGGTTTCGATCAATATTTTAGAGGATAACGCATGTTAGGTCTGGGTTAGGTCTGGGATTTGCTCTCATCAGGCTCATACATTCGCATATTTCTCATACTTGATTGCCAGATCCTGGGCTTTGGATCACGAAGTAATGTGGTACCATACTGAAACAGTCGACTAATCCTGGTCTCGGTCAATATTTAAGAGGATAACGCATGTTAGGTCTAGGTTAGGTCTGGGATTTGCACTCATCAGGCTCATACTTTCGCATATTTCTGATACTTGATGGCCAGATTCTTGGCCTTTTATGGTTTAGATCACGTAGTAATGCGGTACCACACTGAAACAGTCCATTAAACCTGGTTTCGATCAATATTTCTGAGGATACCGCATGTTATGGTCTCGGTTAGGTCTAGGATTTGCCCCTCATCAGGCTCATGATTTCGCATATTTCTCATAATTGTTGGCCAGATCCTGGGCTTTTTTTGGCTTGGATCAGGTAGTAATGTGGTACCACACTGAAACAGTCGACTAATCCTGGTCTCGGTCAATATTTTAGAGGATAACGCATGTTAGGTCTAGGTTAGGTCTGGGATTTGCACTCATCAGGCACATACTTTAGCATATTTCTCATACTTGATGGCCAGATCCTGGGTTTTTTCTGGTTTGGGTCACGTGGTAATGTGTTACCCCACTGAAACAGTCGACTAATCCTGGTCTCGGTCAATATTTTAGGGGTTAACGCATGTTAGGTCTAGGTTAGGTCTCGGATTTGCACTCATCAGGCTCATACTTTCGCATATTTCACATACTTGATGGCCAGATTCTGGGCTTTTTTTAGTTTGGATCACGCAGTAATGTGGTACCACACTGAAACAGTCCATTAAACCTAGTCTGGGTCAACATTTCAAAGGATAACTCACGTTAGGTCTAGGTTAGGTCTGGGATTTGCTCTCATCAGGCTCATACATTCGCATATTTCGCATACTTGATGGCCAGATCCTGGGCTTTTTCTGGTTTGGATCACGTAGTAATGTGGTACCACACTGAAACAGTCGACTAATCCTGGTCTCGGCCAATATTTTAGAGGATAACGCATGTTAGGTCTAGGTTAGGTCTGGGATTTGCACTCATCAGGCTCATACTTTCGCATATTTCTGATACTTGATGGCCAGATTCTTGGCCTTTTATGGTTTAGATCACGTAGTAATGCGGTACCACACTGAAACAGTCCATTAAACCTGGTTTCGATCAATATTTTAGAGGATAACGCATGTTAGGTCTGGGTTAGGTCTGAGATTTGCACTCTTCAGTCTCATACTTTCGCATTCATCACATCCTTGGCCAGATCCTGGGTTTTTTCTGGTTTGGATCACATAGTAATATGGTACCACACTGAAACAGTCGACTAAACCTGGTCACGATCAATATTTTAGAGGATAACGCATGTTATGGTCTCGGTTAGGTCTAGGATTTTCCCCTCATCAGGCTCATGATTTCGCATATTTCTCATACTTGTTGGCCAGATCCTGGGCTTTTTTTGGCTTGGATCAGGTAGTAATGTGGTACCACACTGAAACAGTCGACTAATCCTGGTCTCGGTCAATATTTTATAGGATAACGCATGTTAGGTCTAGGTTAGGTCTGGGATTTGCACTCATCAGGCACATACTTTCGCATATTTCTCATAGTTGATGGCCAGATCCTGGGCTTTTTCTGGTTTGGATCACGTAGTAATGTGATACCACACTGAAACTGTCCATTAAACCTGGTTTCGATCAATATTTTAGAGGATAACGCATGTTAGGTCTATGTCAGGTCTGGGATTTGCTCTCATCAGGCTCATACTGTCGCATATTTCTCATACTTGATGGCCAGATCCTGGGCTTTTACTGGTTTGGTTCACGTAGTAATGTGGGACCACACTGAAACAATCGATTAAACCTGGTCTCGATCAATATTTTAGAGGATAACGCATGTTAGGTCTAGATTAGGTCTGGGATTTGCACTCATCAGGCTCATACTTTCGCATATTTCTCATACTTGATGGCCAGATTCTGGGCCTTTTTTGGTTTCGATCACGTAGTAATGCGGTACCACCGTGAAAGAGACCATTAAACCTGGTTTCGACCAATATTTTAGAGGCTAACGCATGTTAGGTCTATGTTAGGTCCGGTATTTGCCCTCATCAGGCTCACACTTTCGCATTCTTCACATACCTGTTGAACAGATCCAGGGTTTTTTCTGGTTTGGATCACGTGGTAATGTGGTACCACACTGAAACAGTCCATTAAACCTAGTCTGGGTCAACATTTCAAAGGATAACTCACGTTAGGTCTAGGTTAGGTCTGGGATTTGCTCTCATCAGGCTCATACATTCGCATATTTCGCATACTTGATGGCCAGATCCTGGGCTTTTTCTGGTTTGGATCACGTAGTAATGTGGTACCACACTGAAACAGTCGACTAATCCTGGTCTTGGTCAATATTTTAGAGGATAACGCATGTTAGGTCTAAGTTGGGTCTGGGATTTGCACTCATACTTTCGCATATTTCTCATACTTGTTGGCCAGATTCTGGGCTTTTTTTGGCTCGGATCACGTAGTAATGTGGGACCACACTGAAACAGTTGATTAAACCTGGTCTCGATCAATATTTTAGAGGATAACGCATGTTAGGTCTGGGTTAGGTCTGGGATTTGCACTCCTCAGTCTCATACTTTCGCATTCATCACATCCTTGTTGGCCAGATCCTGGGTTTTTTCTGGTTTGGATCACATAGTAATGTGGTACCACACTGAAACAGTCGACTAAACCTGGTCACGATCAATATTTTAGACGATAACACAAGTTAGGTCTAGGTTAGGGCTGGGATTTGCTCCCATCAGGCTCATACTTTCGCATATTTCTGATACTTGATGGCCAGATTCTGGGCTTTTTTTTTGGCTTGGATCACGTAGTAATGTGGTACCACACTGAAACTGCCAATTAAACCTGGTTTCGATCAATATTTTAGAGGATAACGCATGTTAGGTCTTGGTTAGGTCTGGGATTTGCTCTCATCAGGCTTATACATTCGCATATTTCTCATACTTGATGGCCAGATCCTGGGCTTTTTCTGGTTTGGATCACGTAGTAATGTAGTACCACACTGAAACTGTCGACTAATGCTGGTCTCGGTCAATATTTTAGAGGATAACGCATGTTAGGTCTAGGTTAGGTCTGGGATTTGCATTCATCTGGCTCATACTTTCGCATATTTCTCATACTTGTTGGCCAGATTCTGGGCTTGTTTTTTGGCTTGGATCACGTAGTAATGTGGTACCACACTGAAACTGTCCATTAAACCTGGTTTCGATCAATATTTTAGAGGATAACGCATGTTAGGTCTGGGTTAGGTCCGGGATTTGCTCTTATCAGGCTCATACATTCGCATATTTCTCATACTTGATGGCCAGATCCTGGGCTTTTTCTGGTATGGATCACGTAGTAATGTGGTACCATACTGAAACAGTCGACTAATCCTGGTCTCGGTCAATATTTTAGAGGATAACGCATGTTAGGTCTAGGTTAGGTCTGGGATTTGCACTCATCAGGCTCATACTTTCGCATATTTCTGATACTTGATGGCCAGATTCTTGGCCTTTTATGGTTTAGATCACGTAGTAATGCGGTACCACACTGAAACAGTCCATTAAACCTGGTTCTGGTCAATATTTTTGAGGATAACGCATGTTATGGTCTCGGTTAGGTCTAGGATTTGCCCCTCATCAGGCTCATGATTTCGCATATTTCTCATAATTGTTGGCCAGATCCTGGGCTTTTTTTGGCTTGGATCAGGTAGTAATGCGGTACCACACTGAAACAGTCGACTAATCCTGGTCTCGGTCAATATTTTAGAGGATAACGCATGTTAGGTCTAGGTTAGGTCTGGGATTTGCACTCATCAGGCACATACTTTCGCATATTTCTCATACTTGATGGCCAGATCCTGGGTTTTTTCTGGTTTGGGTCACGTGGTAATGTGTTACCCCACTGAAACAGTCGACTAATCCTGGTCTCGGTCAATATTTTAGGGGTTAACTCATGTTAGGTCTAGGTTAGGCCTGGGATTTGCCCTCATCAGACTCATACATTCGCATATTTCTCATACTTGATGGCCAGATCCTGGGCTTTTTCTGGTTTGGATCACGTAGTAATGTGGTACCACACTGAAACAGTCGACTAATCCTGGTCTCGGTCAATATTTTAGAGAATAACGCATGTTAGGTCTAGGTTGGGTCACGGATTTGCACTCATCAGGCTCATACTTTCGCATATTTCACATACTTGATGGCCAGATTCTGGGCTTTTTTTAGTTTGGATCACGCAGTAATGTGGTACCACACTGAAACCGACCATTAAACCTGGTTTCGATCAATATTTTAGAGGATAGCGCATGTTAGGTCTAGGTTAGGTCTGGGATTTGCACTCATCAGGCTCATACTTTCGCATATTTCTCATACTTGATGGCCAGATCCTGGCTTTTTCTGGTTTGGATCACGGAGTAATGTGGGACCACACTGAAACAGTCGATTAAACCTGGTCTCGGTCAATATTTTAGAGGATAACGCATGTTAGGTCTGGGCTAGGTCTGGGATTTGCACTCATCAGGCTCATACTTTCGCATATTTCTCATACTTGTTGGCCAGATTCTGGGCTGTTTTAGGCTTGGATCACGTAGTAATGTGGGACCACACTGAAACAGTCGATTAAACCTGGTCTCGATCAATATTTTAGACGATAACGCATGTTAGGTCTGGGTTAGGTCTGGGATTTGCCCTCTTCAGTCTCATACCTTCGCATTCATCACATCCTTGTTGGCCAGATCCTGGGTTTTTTCTGGTTTGGATCACATAGTAATGTGGTACCACACTGAAACAGTCGACTAAACGTGGTCACGATCAATATTTTAGAGGTTAACGCATGTTAGGTCTAGGTTAGGGCTGGGATTTGGTCTCATCAGGCTCATACATTCGCATATTTCTCATTCTTGTTGGCCAGATTCTGGGCTTTTTTTGGCTTGGATCACGTAGTAATGTGGTACCACACTGAAACTGTCCATTAAACCTGGTTTCGATCAATATTTTAGAGGATAACGCATGTTAGGTCTGGGTTAGGTCTGGGATTTGCTCTCATCAGGCTCATACATTCGCATATTTCTCATACTTGATTGCCAGATCCTGGGCTTTGGATCACGAAGTAATGTGGTACCATACTGAAACAGTCGACTAATCCTGGTCTCGGTCAATATTTAAGAGGATAACGCATGTTAGGTCTAGGTTAGGTCTGGGATTTGCACTCATCAGGCTCATACTTTCGCATATTTCTGATACTTGATGGCCAGATTCTTGGCCTTTTATGGTTTAGATCACGTAGTAATGCGGTACCACACTGAAACAGTCCATTAAACCTGGTTTCGATCAATATTTCTGAGGATACCGCATGTTATGGTCTCGGTTAGGTCTAGGATTTGCCCCTCATCAGGCTCATGATTTCGCATATTTCTCATAATTGTTGGCCAGATCCTGGGCTTTTTTTGGCTTGGATCAGGTAGTAATGTGGTACCACACTGAAACAGTCGACTAATCCTGGTCTCGGTCAATATTTTAGAGGATAACGCATGTTAGGTCTAGGTTAGGTCTGGGATTTGCACTCATCAGGCACATACTTTAGCATATTTCTCATACTTGATGGCCAGATCCTGGGTTTTTTCTGGTTTGGGTCACGTGGTAATGTGTTACCCCACTGAAACAGTCGACTAATCCTGGTCTCGGTCAATATTTTAGGGGTTAACGCATGTTAGGTCTAGGTTAGGTCTCGGATTTGCACTCATCAGGCTCATACTTTCGCATATTTCACATACTTGATGGCCAGATTCTGGGCTTTTTTTAGTTTGGATCACGCAGTAATGTGGTACCACACTGAAACAGTCCATTAAACCTAGTCTGGGTCAACATTTCAAAGGATAACTCACGTTAGGTCTAGGTTAGGTCTGGGATTTGCTCTCATCAGGCTCATACATTCGCATATTTCGCATACTTGATGGCCAGATCCTGGGCTTTTTCTGGTTTGGATCACGTAGTAATGTGGTACCACACTGAAACAGTCGACTAATCCTGGTCTCGGCCAATATTTTAGAGGATAACGCATGTTAGGTCTAGGTTAGGTCTGGGATTTGCACTCATCAGGCTCATACTTTCGCATATTTCTGATACTTGATGGCCAGATTCTTGGCCTTTTATGGTTTAGATCACGTAGTAATGCGGTACCACACTGAAACAGTCCATTAAACCTGGTTTCGATCAATATTTTAGAGGATAACGCATGTTAGGTCTGGGTTAGGTCTGAGATTTGCACTCTTCAGTCTCATACTTTCGCATTCATCACATCCTTGGCCAGATCCTGGGTTTTTTCTGGTTTGGATCACATAGTAATATGGTACCACACTGAAACAGTCGACTAAACCTGGTCACGATCAATATTTTAGAGGATAACGCATGTTATGGTCTCGGTTAGGTCTAGGATTTTCCCCTCATCAGGCTCATGATTTCGCATATTTCTCATACTTGTTGGCCAGATCCTGGGCTTTTTTTGGCTTGGATCAGGTAGTAATGTGGTACCACACTGAAACAGTCGACTAATCCTGGTCTCGGTCAATATTTTATAGGATAACGCATGTTAGGTCTAGGTTAGGTCTGGGATTTGCACTCATCAGGCACATACTTTCGCATATTTCTCATAGTTGATGGCCAGATCCTGGGCTTTTTCTGGTTTGGATCACGTAGTAATGTGATACCACACTGAAACTGTCCATTAAACCTGGTTTCGATCAATATTTTAGAGGATAACGCATGTTAGGTCTATGTCAGGTCTGGGATTTGCTCTCATCAGGCTCATACTGTCGCATATTTCTCATACTTGATGGCCAGATCCTGGGCTTTTACTGGTTTGGTTCACGTAGTAATGTGGGACCACACTGAAACAATCGATTAAACCTGGTCTCGATCAATATTTTAGAGGATAACGCATGTTAGGTCTAGATTAGGTCTGGGATTTGCACTCATCAGGCTCATACTTTCGCATATTTCTCATACTTGATGGCCAGATTCTGGGCCTTTTTTGGTTTCGATCACGTAGTAATGCGGTACCACCGTGAAAGAGACCATTAAACCTGGTTTCGACCAATATTTTAGAGGCTAACGCATGTTAGGTCTATGTTAGGTCCGGTATTTGCCCTCATCAGGCTCACACTTTCGCATTCTTCACATACCTGTTGAACAGATCCAGGGTTTTTTCTGGTTTGGATCACGTGGTAATGTGGTACCACACTGAAACAGTCCATTAAACCTAGTCTGGGTCAACATTTCAAAGGATAACTCACGTTAGGTCTAGGTTAGGTCTGGGATTTGCTCTCATCAGGCTCATACATTCGCATATTTCGCATACTTGATGGCCAGATCCTGGGCTTTTTCTGGTTTGGATCACGTAGTAATGTGGTACCACACTGAAACAGTCGACTAATCCTGGTCTTGGTCAATATTTTAGAGGATAACGCATGTTAGGTCTAAGTTGGGTCTGGGATTTGCACTCTTACTTTCGCATATTTCTCATACTTGTTGGCCAGATTCTGGGCTTTTTTTGGCTCGGATCACGTAGTAATGTGGGACCACACTGAAACAGTTGATTAAACCTGGTCTCGATCAATATTTTAGAGGATAACGCATGTTAGGTCTGGGTTAGGTCTGGGATTTGCACTCCTCAGTCTCATACTTTCGCATTCATCACATCCTTGTTGGCCAGATCCTGGGTTTTTTCTGGTTTGGATCACATAGTAATGTGGTACCACACTGAAACAGTCGACTAAACCTGGTCACGATCAATATTTTAGACGATAACACAAGTTAGGTCTAGGTTAGGGCTGGGATTTGCTCCCATCAGGCTCATACTTTCGCATATTTCTGATACTTGATGGCCAGATTCTGGGCTTTTTTTTTGGCTTGGATCACGTAGTAATGTGGTACCACACTGAAACTGCCAATTAAACCTGGTTTCGATCAATATTTTAGAGGATAACGCATGTTAGGTCTTGGTTAGGTCTGGGATTTGCTCTCATCAGGCTTATACATTCGCATATTTCTCATACTTGATGGCCAGATCCTGGGCTTTTTCTGGTTTGGATCACGTAGTAATGTAGTACCACACTGAAACTGTCGACTAATGCTGGTCTCGGTCAATATTTTAGAGGATAACGCATGTTAGGTCTAGGTTAGGTCTGGGATTTGCATTCATCTGGCTCATACTTTCGCATATTTCTCATACTTGTTGGCCAGATTCTGGGCTTGTTTTTTGGCTTGGATCACGTAGTAATGTGGTACCACACTGAAACTGTCCATTAAACCTGGTTTCGATCAATATTTTAGAGGATAACGCATGTTAGGTCTGGGTTAGGTCCGGGATTTGCTCTTATCAGGCTCATACATTCGCATATTTCTCATACTTGATGGCCAGATCCTGGGCTTTTTCTGGTATGGATCACGTAGTAATGTGGTACCATACTGAAACAGTCGACTAATCCTGGTCTCGGTCAATATTTTAGAGGATAACGCATGTTAGGTCTAGGTTAGGTCTGGGATTTGCACTCATCAGGCTCATACTTTCGCATATTTCTGATACTTGATGGCCAGATTCTTGGCCTTTTATGGTTTAGATCACGTAGTAATGCGGTACCACACTGAAACAGTCCATTAAACCTGGTTCTGGTCAATATTTTTGAGGATAACGCATGTTATGGTCTCGGTTAGGTCTAGGATTTGCCCCTCATCAGGCTCATGATTTCGCATATTTCTCATAATTGTTGGCCAGATCCTGGGCTTTTTTTGGCTTGGATCAGGTAGTAATGCGGTACCACACTGAAACAGTCGACTAATCCTGGTCTCGGTCAATATTTTAGAGGATAACGCATGTTAGGTCTAGGTTAGGTCTGGGATTTGCACTCATCAGGCACATACTTTCGCATATTTCTCATACTTGATGGCCAGATCCTGGGTTTTTTCTGGTTTGGGTCACGTGGTAATGTGTTACCCCACTGAAACAGTCGACTAATCCTGGTCTCGGTCAATATTTTAGGGGTTAACTCATGTTAGGTCTAGGTTAGGCCTGGGATTTGCCCTCATCAGACTCATACATTCGCATATTTCTCATACTTGATGGCCAGATCCTGGGCTTTTTCTGGTTTGGATCACGTAGTAATGTGGTACCACACTGAAACAGTCGACTAATCCTGGTCTCGGTCAATATTTTAGAGAATAACGCATGTTAGGTCTAGGTTGGGTCACGGATTTGCACTCATCAGGCTCATACTTTCGCATATTTCACATACTTGATGGCCAGATTCTGGGCTTTTTTTAGTTTGGATCACGCAGTAATGTGGTACCACACTGAAACCGACCATTAAACCTGGTTTCGATCAATATTTTAGAGGATAGCGCATGTTAGGTCTAGGTTAGGTCTGGGATTTGCACTCATCAGGCTCATACTTTCGCATATTTCTCATACTTGATGGCCAGATCCTGGCTTTTTCTGGTTTGGATCACGGAGTAATGTGGGACCACACTGAAACAGTCGATTAAACCTGGTCTCGGTCAATATTTTAGAGGATAACGCATGTTAGGTCTGGGCTAGGTCTGGGATTTGCACTCATCAGGCTCATACTTTCGCATATTTCTCATACTTGTTGGCCAGATTCTGGGCTGTTTTAGGCTTGGATCACGTAGTAATGTGGGACCACACTGAAACAGTCGATTAAACCTGGTCTCGATCAATATTTTAGACGATAACGCATGTTAGGTCTGGGTTAGGTCTGGGATTTGCCCTCTTCAGTCTCATACCTTCGCATTCATCACATCCTTGTTGGCCAGATCCTGGGTTTTTTCTGGTTTGGATCACATAGTAATGTGGTACCACACTGAAACAGTCGACTAAACGTGGTCACGATCAATATTTTAGAGGATAACGCATGTTAGGTCTAGGTTAGGGCTGGGATTTGGTCTCATCAGGCTCATACATTCGCATATTTCTCATACTTGTTGGCCAGATTCTGGGCTTTTTTTGGCTTGGATCACGTAGTAATGTGGTACCACACTGAAACTGCCCATTAAACCTGGTCTCGATCAATATTTTAGAGGATAACGCATGTTAGGTCTGGGTTAGGTCTGGGATTTGCCCTCTTCAGTCTCATACCTTCGCATTCATCACATCCTTGTTGGCCAGATCCTGGGCTTTTTCTGGTTTGGATCACGTAGTAATGTGGTACCATACTGAAACAGTCGACTAATCCTGGTCTCGGTCAATATTTTAGAGGATAACGCATGTTAGGTCTAGGTTAGGTCTGGGATTTGCACTCATCAGGCTCATACTTTCGCATATTTCTGATACTTGATGGCCAGATTCTTGGCCTTTTATGGTTTAGATCACGTAGTAATGCGGTACCACACTGAAACAGTCCATTAAACCTGGTTTCGATCATTATTTTTGAGGATAACGCATGTTATGGTCTCGGTTAGGTCTAGGATTTGCCCCTCATCAGGCTCATGATTTCGCACATTTCTCATAATTGTTGGCCAGATCCTGGGCTTTTTTTGGCTTGGATCAGGTAGTAATGTGGTACCACACTGAAACAGTCGACTAATTCTGGTCTCGGTCAATATTTTAGAGGATAACGCATGTTAGGTCTAGGTTAGGTCTGGGGTTTGCACTCATCAGGCACATACTTTCGCATATTTCTCATACTTGATGGACAGATCCTGGGTTTTTTCTGGTTTGGGTCACGTGGTAATGTGTTACCCCACTGAAACAGTCGACTAATCCTGGTCTCGGTCAATATTTTAGGGGTTAACTCATATTAGGTCTAGGTGAGGCCTGGGATTTGCCCTCATCAGACTCATACATTCGCATATTTCTCATACTTGATGGCCAGATCCTGGGCTTTTTCTGGTTTGGATCACGTAGTAATGTGGTACCACACTGAAACAGTCGACTAATCCTGGTCTCGGTCAATATTTTAGAGGATAACGCATGTTAGGTCTAGGTTAGGTCTCGGATTTGCACTCATCAGGCTCATACTTTCGCATATTTCTCATACTTGATGGCCAGATTCTGGGCTTTTTTTAGTTTGGATCACGCAGTAATGTCGTACCACACTGAAACAGACCATTAAACCTGGTTTCGATCAATATTTTACTGGATAACGCATGTTAGGTCTAGGTTAGGTCTCGGATTTGCACTCATCAGGCTCATACTTTCGCATATTTCTTATACTTGATGGCCAGATCCTGGGCTTTTTCTGGTTTGGATCACGTAGTAATGTGGTACCACACTGAAACAGTCGACTAATCCTGGTCTCGGTCAATATTTTAGAGGATAACGCATGTTAGGTCTAGGTTAGGTCTCGGATTTGCACTCATCAGGCTCATACTTTCGCATATTTCTCATACTTGATGGCCAGATTCTGGGCTTTTTTTAGTTTGGATCACGCAGTAATGTGGTACCACACTGAAACAGACCATTAAACCTGGTTTCGATCAATATTTTAGAGGATAACGCATGTTAGGTCTGGGTTAGGTCTGGGATTTGCTCTCATCAGGCTCATACATTCGCATATTTCTCATACTTGATGGCCAGATCCTGGGCTTTTTCTGGTTTGGATCACGTAGTAATGTGGTACCACACTGAAACTGTCGACTAATGCTGGTCTCGGTCAATATTTTAGAGGATAACGCATGTTAGGTCTAGGTTAGGTCTGGGATTTGCATTCATCTGGCTCATACTTTCGCATATTTCTCATACTTGTTGGCCAGATTCTGGGCTTTTTTTTTGGCTTGGATCACGTAGCAATGTGGTATCACACTGAAACTGTCCATTAAACCTGGTTTCGATCAATATTTTAGAGGATAACGCATGTTAGGTCTGGGTTAGGTCTGGGATTTGCTCTCATCAGGCTCATACATTCGCATATTTCTCATACTTGATGGCCAGATCCTGGGCTTTTTCTGGTTTGGATCACGTAGTAATGTGATACCACACTGAAACTGTCGACTAATGCTGGTCTCGGTCAATATTTTAGAGGATAACGCATGTTAGGTCTAGGTTAGGTCTGGGATTTGCATTCATCTGGCTCATACTTTCGCATATTTCTCATACTTGTTGGCCAGATTCTGGGCTTTTTTTTTGGCTTGGATGACGTAGTAATGTGGTACCACACTGAAACTGTCCATTAAACCTGGTTTCGATCAATATTTTAGAGGATAACGCATGTTAGGTCTGGGTTAGGTCTGGGATTTGCTCTCATCAGGCTCATACATTCGCATATTTCTCATACTTGATGGCCAGATGCTGGGCTTTTTCTGGTATGGATCACGTAGTAATGTGGTACCATACTGAAACAGTCGACTAATCCTGGTCCCGGTCAATACTTTAGAGGATAACGCATGTTAGGTCTAGGTTAGGTCTGGGATTTGCACTCATCAGGCTCATACATTCGCATATTTCTGATACTTGATGGCCAGATTCTTGGCCTTTTATGGTTTCGATCACGTAGTAATGCGGTACCACACTGAAACAGTCCATTAAACCTGGTTCCGATCAATATTTTTGAGGATAACGCATGTTATGGTCTCGGTTAGGTCTAGGATTTGCCCCTCATCAGGCTCATGATTTCGCATATTTCTCATACTTGTTGGCCAGATCCTGGGCTTTTTTTGGCTTGGATCAGGTAGTAATGTGGTACCACACTGAAACAGTCGGCTAATCCTGGTCTCGGTCAATATTTTAGAGGATAACGCATGTTAGGTCTAGGTTAGGTCTGTGATTTGCACTCATCAGGCACATACTTTCGCATATTTCTCATACTTGATGGCCAGATCCTGGGCTTTTTCTGGTTTGGATCACGTGGTAATGTGGGACCACACTGAAACAGTCGATTAAACCTGGTCTCGATCAATATTTTAGAGGATAACGCATGTCAGGTCTATGTTAGGTCTGGGATTTGCTCTCATCAGGCTCATACTATCGCATATCTCTCATACTTGTTGGCCAGATCCTGGGCTTTTACTGGTTTGGTTCACGTAGTAATGTGGGACCACACTGAAACAATCGATTAAACCTGGTCTCGATCAATATTTTAGAGGATAACGCATGTTAGGTCTGGGTTAGGTCTGGGATTTGCCCTCTTCAGTCTCATACTTTCGCATTCTTCACATCCTTGTTGGCCAGATCCTGGGTTTTTTCTGATTTGGATCACATAGTAATGTGGTACCACACTGAAACAGTCGACTAAACCCGGTCACGATCAATATTTTAGACGATAACGCATGTTAGGTCTAGGTTAGGGCTGGGATTTGCTCCCATCAGGCTCATACTTTCGCATATTTCTGATACTTGATGGCCAGATTCTGGGCTTTTTTTCTGGTTTGGATCACATAGTAATGTGGTACCACACTGAAACTGTCCATTAAACCTGGTTTCGATCAATATTTTAGAGGATAACGCATGTTAGGTCTGGGTTAGGTCTGGGATTTGCACTCATCAGGCTCATACATTCGCATATTTCTCATACTTGATGGCCAGATCCTGGGCTTTTTCTGGTTTGGATCACGTAGTAATGTGGTACCATACTGAAACAGTCGACTAATCCTGGTCTCGGTCAATATTTTAGAGGATAACGCATGTTAGGTCTAGGTTAGGTCTGGGATTTGCACTCATCAGGCTCATACTTTCGCATATTTCTGATACTTGATGGCCAGATTCTTGGCCTTTTATGGTTTAGATCACGTAGTAATGCGGTACCACACTGAAACAGTCCATTAAACCTGGTTCCGATCAATATTTTTGAGGATAACGCATGTTATGGTCTCGGTTAGGTCTAGGATTTGCCCCTCATCAGGCTCATGATTTCGCATATTTCTCATAATTGTTGGCCAGATCCTGGGCTTTTTTTGGCTTGGATCAGGTAGTAATGTGGTACCACACTGAAACAGTCGACTAATCCTGGTCTCGGTCAATATTTTAGAGGATAACGCATGTTAGGTCTAGGTTAGGTCTGGGATTTGCACTCATCAGGCACATACTTTCGCATATTTCTCATACTTGATGGCCAGATCCAGGGTTTTTTCTGGTTTGGGTCACGTGGTAATGTGTTACCCCACTGAAACAGTCGTCTAATCCTGGTCTCGGTCAATATTTTAGGGGTTAACTCATGTTAGGTCTAGGTTAGGCCTGGGATTTGCCCTCATCAGACTCATACATTCGCATATTTCTCATACTTGATGGCCAGATCCTGGGCTTTTTCTGGTTTGGATCACGTAGTAATGTGGTACCACACTGAAACAGTCGACTAATCCTGGTCTCGGTCAATATTTCAGAGAATAACGCATGTTAGGGCTAGGTTGGGTCTCGGATTTGCACTCATCAGGCTCATACTTTCGCATATTTCACATACTTGATGGCCAGATTCTGGGCTTTTTTTAGTTTGGATCACGCAGTAATGTGGTACCACACTGAAACAGACCATTAAACCTGGTTTCGATCAATATTTTAGAGGATAACGCATGTTGGGTCTAGGTTAGGTCTGGGATTTGCACTCATCAGGCTCATACTTTCGCATATTTCTCATACTTGATGGCCAGATCCTGGGCTTTTTCTGGTTTGGATCACGGAGTAATGTGGGACCACACTGAAACAGTCGATTAAACCTGGTCTCGGTCAATATTTTAGAGGATAACGCATGTTAGATCTGGGTTAGGTCTGGGATTTGCCCTCTTCAGTCTCATACTTTCGCATTCATCACATCCTTGTTGGCCAGATCCTGGGTTTTTTCTGGTTTGGGTCACATAGTAATGTGGTACCACACTGAAACAGTCGACTAAACCTGGTCACGATCAATATTTTAGAGGATAACGCATGTTAGGTCTAGGTTAGGGCTGGGATTCGGTCTCATCAGGCTCATAGATTCGCATATTTCTCATACTTGTTGGCCAGATTCTGGGCTTTTTTTGGCTTGGATCACGTAGTAATGTGGTACCACACTGAAACTGTCCATTAAACCTGGTCTCGATCAATATTTTAGAGGATAACGCATGTTAGGTCTGTGTTAGGTCTGGGATTTGCCCTCTTCAGTCTCATACTTTCGCATTCTTCACATCCTTGTTGGCCAGATCCTGGGTTTTTTCTGGTTTGGATCACATAGTAATGTGGTACCACACTGAAACAGTCGACTAAACCTGGTCACGATCAATATTTTAGAGGATAACGCATGTTAGGTCTAGGTTAGGGCTGGGATTTGCACTCATCAGGCTCATGATTTCGCATATTTCTCATACTTGTTGGCCAGATCCTGGGCTTTTTTTGGCTTGGATCAGGTAGTAATGTGGTACCACACTGAAACAGTCGACTAATCCTGGTCTCGGTCAATATTTTAGAGGATAACGCATGTTAGGTCTAGGTTAGGTCTGGGATTTGCACTCATCAGGCACATACTTTCGCATATTTCTCATACTTGATGGCCAGATCCTGGGCTATTTCTGGTTTGGATCACGTAGTAATGTGGGACCACACTGAAACAGTCGATTAAACCTGGTCTCGATCAATATTTTAGAGGATAACGCATGTCAGGTCTATGTTAGGTCTGGGATTTGCTCTCATCAGGCTCATACTTTCGCATATCTCTCATACTTGTTGGCCAGATCCTGGGCTTTTACTGGTTTGGTTCACGTAGTAATGTGGGACCACACTGAAACAATCGATTAAACCTGGTCTCGATCAATATTTTAGAGGATAACGCATGTTAGGTCTGGGTTAGGTCTGGGATTTGCCCACTTCAGTCTCATACTTTCGCATTCTTCACATCCTTGTTGGCCAGATCCTGTGTTTTTTCTGGTTTGGATCACATAGTAATGTGGTACCACACTGAAACAGTCGACTAAACCTGGTCACGATTAATATTTTAGACGATAACGCATGTTAGGTCTAGGTTAGGGCTGGGATTTGCTCCCATCAGGCTCATACTTTCGCATATTTCTGATACTTGATGGCCAGATTCTGGGCTTTTTTTTTGGCTTGGATCACGTAGTAATGTGGTACCACACTGAAACTGTCCATTAAACCTGGTTTGGATCAATATTTTAGAGGATAACGCATGTTAGGTCTGGGTTAGGTCTGGGATTTGCTCTCATCAGGCTCATACATTCGCATATTTCTCATACTTGATGGCCAGATCCTGGGCTTTTTCTGGTTTGGATCACGTAGTAATGTGGTACCATACTGAAACAGTCGACTAATCCTGGTCTCGGTCAATATTTTAGAGGATAACGCATGTTAGGTCTAGGTTAGGTCTGGGATTTGCACTCATCAGGCTCATACTTTCGCATATTTTTGATACTTGATGGCCAGATTCTTGGCCTTTTATGGTTTAGATCACGTAGTAATGCGGTACCACACTGAAACAGTCCATTAAACCTGGTTCTGGTCAATATTTTTGAGGATAACGCATGTTATGGTCTCGGTTAGGTCTAGGATTTGCCCCTCATCAGGCTCATGATTTCGCATATTTCTCATAATTGTTGGCCAGATCCTGGGCTTTTTTTGGCTTGGATCAGGTAGTAATGCGGTACCACACTGAAACAGTCGACTAATCCTGGTCTCGGTCAATATTTTAGAGGATAACGCATGTTAGGTCTAGGTTAGGTCTGGGATTTGCACTCATCAGGCACATACTTTCGCATATTTCTCATACTTGATGGCCAGATCCTGGGTTTTTTCTGGTTTGGGTCACGTGGTAATGTGTTACCCCACTGAAACAGTCGACTAATCCTGGTCTCGGTCAATATTTTAGGGGTTAACTCATGTTAGGTCTAGGTTAGGCCTGGGATTTGCCCTCATCAGACTCATACATTCGCATATTTCTCATACTTGATGGCCAGATCCTGGGCTTTTTCTGGTTTGGATCACGTAGTAATGTGGTACCACACTGAAACAGTCGACTAATCCTGGTCTCGGTCAATATTTTAGAGAATAACGCATGTTAGGTCTAGGTTGGGTCTCGGATTTGCACTCATCAGGCTCATACTTTCGCATATTTCACATACTTGATGGCCAGATTCTGGGCTTTTTTTAGTTTGGATCACGCAGTAATGTGGTACCACACTGAAACAGACCATTAAACCTGGTTTCGATCAATATTTTAGAGGATAGCGCATGTTAGGTCTAGGTTAGGTCTGGGATTTGCACTCATCAGGCTCATACTTTCGCATATTTCTCATACTTGATGGCCAGATCCTGGCTTTTTCTGGTTTGGATCACGGAGTAATGTGGGACCACACTGAAACAGTCGATTAAACCTGGTCTCGGTCAATATTTTAGAGGATAACGCATGTTAGGTCTGGGCTAGGTCTGGGATTTGCACTCATCAGGCTCATACTTTCGCATATTTCTCATACTTGTTGGCCAGATTCTGGGCTGTTTTAGGCTTGGATCACGTAGTAATGTGGGACCACACTGAAACAGTCGATTAAACCTGGTCTCGATCAATATTTTAGACGATAACGCATGTTAGGTCTGGGTTAGGTCTGGGATTTGCCCTCTTCAGTCTCATACCTTCGCATTCATCACATCCTTGTTGGCCAGATCCTGGGTTTTTTCTGGTTTCGATCACATAGTAATGTGGTACCACACTGAAACAGTCGACTAAACGTGGTCACGATCAATATTTTAGAGGATAACGCATGTTAGGTCTAGGTTAGGGCTGGGATTTGGTCTCATCAGGCTCATACATTCGCATATTTCTCATACTTGTTGGCCAGATTCTGGGCTTTTTTTGGCTTGGATCACGTAGTAATGTGGTACCACACTGAAACTGCCCATTAAACCTGGTCTCGATCAATATTTTAGAGGATAACGCATGTTAGGTCTGGGTTAGGTCTGGGATTTGCCCTCTTCAGTCTCATACCTTCGCATTCATCACATCCTTGTTGGCCAGATCCTGGGCTTTTTCTGGTTTGGATCACGTAGTAATGTGGTACCATACTGAAACAGTCAACTAATCCTGGTCTCGGTCAATATTTTAGAGGATAACGCATGTTAGGTCTAGGTTAGGTCTGGGATTTGCACTCATCAGGCTCATACTTTCGCATATTTCTGATAATTGATGGCCAGATTCTTGGCCTTTTATGGTTTAGATCACGTAGTAATGCGGTACCACACTGAAACAGTCCATTAAACCTGGTTTCGATCAATATTTTTGAGGATAACGCATGTTATGGTCTCGGTTAGGTCTAGGATTTGCCCCTCATCAGGCTCATGATTTCGCACATTTCTCATAATTGTTGGCCAGATCCTGGGCTTTTTTTGGCTTGGATCAGGTAGTAATGTGGTACCACACTGAAACAGTCGACTAATTCTGGTCTCGGTCAATATTTTAGAGGATAACGCATGTTAGGTCTAGGTTAGGTCTGGGGTTTGCACTCATCAGGCACATACTTTCGCATATTTCTCATACTTGATGGACAGATCCTGGGTTTTTTCTGGTTTGGGTCACGTGGTAATGTGTTACCCCACTGAAACAGTCGACTAATCCTGGTCTCGGTCAATATTTTAGGGGTTAACTCATATTAGGTCTAGGTGAGGCCTGGGATTTGCCCTCATCAGACTCATACATTCGCATATTTCTCATACTTGATGGCCAGATCCTGGGCTTTTTCTGGTTTGGATCACGTAGTAATGTGGTACCACACTGAAACAGTCGACTAATCCTGGTCTCGGTCAATATTTTAGAGGATAACGCATGTTAGGTCTAGGTTAGGTCTCGGATTTGCACTCATCAGGCTCATACTTTCGCATATTTCTCATACTTGATGGCCAGATTCTGGGCTTTTTTTAGTTTGGATCACGCAGTAATGTCGTACCACACTGAAACAGACCATTAAACCTGGTTTCGATCAATATTTTACTGGATAACGCATGTTAGGTCTAGGTTAGGTCTCGGATTTGCACTCATCAGGCTCATACTTTCGCATATTTCTCATACTTGATGGCCAGATCCTGGGCTTTTTCTGGTTTGGATCACGTAGTAATGTGGTACCACACTGAAACAGTCGACTAATCCTGGTCTCGGTCAATATTTTAGAGGATAACGCATGTTAGGTCTAGGTTAGGTCTCGGATTTGCACTCATCAGGCTCATACTTTCGCATATTTCTCATACTTGATGGCCAGATTCTGGGCTTTTTTTAGTTTGGATCACGCAGTAATGTGGTACCACACTGAAACAGACCATTAAACCTGGTTTCGATCAATATTTTAGAGGATAACGCATGTTAGGTCTGGGTTAGGTCTGGGATTTGCTCTCATCAGGCTCATACATTCGCATATTTCTCATACTTGATGGCCAGATCCTGGGCTTTTTCTGGTTTGGATCACGTAGTAATGTGGTACCACACTGAAACTGTCGACTAATGCTGGTCTCGGTCAATATTTTAGAGGATAACGCATGTTAGGTCTAGGTTAGGTCTGGGATTTGCATTCATCTGGCTCATACTTTCGCATATTTCTCATACTTGTTGGCCAGATTCTGGGCTTTTTTTTTGGCTTGGATCACGTAGTAATGTGGTACCACACTGAAACTGTCCATTAAACCTGGTTTCGATCAATATTTTAGAGGATAACGCATGTTAGGTCTGGGTTAGGTCTGGGATTTGCTCTCATCAGGCTCATACATTCGCATATTTCTCATACTTGATGGCCAGATCCTGGGCTTTTTCTGGTTTGGATCACGTAGTAATGTGATACCACACTGAAACTGTCGACTAATGCTGGTCTCGGTCAATATTTTAGAGGATAACGCATGTTAGGTCTAGGTTAGGTCTGGGATTTGCATTCATCTGGCTCATACTTTCGCATATTTCTCATACTTGTTGGCCAGATTCTGGGCTTTTTTTTTGGCTTGGATCACGTAGTAATGTGGTACCACACTGAAACTGTCCATTAAACCTGGTTTCGATCAATATTTTAGAGGATAACGCATGTTAGGTCTGGGTTAGGTCTGGGATTTGCTCTCATCAGGCTCATACATTCGCATATTTCTCATACTTGATGGCCAGATCCTGGGCTTTTTCTGGTATGGATCACGTAGTAATGTGGTACCATACTGAAACAGTCGACTAATCCTGGTCTCGGTCAATACTTTAGAGGATAACGCATGTTAGGTCTAGGTTAGGTCTGGGATTTGCACTCATCAGGCTCATACATTCGCATATTTCTGATACTTGATGGCCAGATTCTTGGCCTTTTATGGTTTAGATCACGTAGTAATGCGGTACCACACTGAAAGAGTCCATTAAACCTGGTTCCGATCAATATTTTTGAGGATAACGCATGTTATGGTCTCGGTTAGGTCTAGGATTTGCCCCTCATCAGGCTCATGATTTCGCATATTTCTCATACTTGTTGGCCAGATCCTGGGCTTTTTTTGGCTTGGATCAGGTAGTAATGTGGTACCACACTGAAACAGTCGGCTAATCCTGGTCTCGGTCAATATTTTAGAGGATAACGCATGTTAGGTCTAGGTTAGGTCTGTGATTTGCACTCATCAGGCACATACTTTCGCATATTTCTCATACTTGATGGCCAGATCCTGGGCTTTTTCTGGTTTGGATCACGTGGTAATGTGGGACCACACTGAAACAGTCGATTAAACCTGATCTCGATCAATATTTTAGAGGATAACGCATGTCAGGTCTATGTTAGGTCTGGGATTTGCTCTCATCAGGCTCATACTATCGCATATCTCTCATACTTGTTGGCCAGATCCTGGGCTTTTACTGGTTTGGTTCACGTAGTAATGTGGGACCACACTGAAACAATCGATTAAACCTGGTCTCGATCAATATTTTAGAGGATAACGCATGTTAGGTCTGGGTTAGGTCTGGGATTTGCCCTCTTCAGTCTCATACTTTCGCATTCTTCACATCCTTGTTGGCCAGATCCTGGGTTTTTTCTGATTTGGATCACATAGTAATGTGGTACCACACTGAAACAGTCGACTAAACCCGGTCACGATCAATATTTTAGACGATAACGCATGTTAGGTCTAGGTTAGGGCTGGGATTTGCTCCCATCAGGCTCATACTTTCGCATATTTCTGATACTTGATGGCCAGATTCTGGGCTTTTTTTCTGGTTTGGATCACATAGTAATGTGGTACCACACTGAAACTGTCCATTAAACCTGGTTTCGATCAATATTTTAGAGGATAACGCATGTTAGGTCTGGGTTAGGTCTGGGATTTGCACTCATCAGGCTCATACATTCGCATATTTCTCATACTTGATGGCCAGATCCTGGGCTTTTTCTGGTTTGGATCACGCAGTAATGTGGTACCATACTGAAACAGTCGACTAATCCTGGTCTCGGTCAATATTTTAGAGGATAACGCATGTTAGGTCTAGGTTAGGTCTGGGATTTGCACTCATCAGGCTCATACTTTCGCATATTTCTGATACTTGATGGCCAGATTCTTGGCCTTTTATGGTTTAGATCATAGTAATGCGGTACCACACTGAAACAGTCCATTAAACCTGGTTCCGATCAATATTTTTGAGGATAACGCATGTTATGGTCTCGGTTAGGTCTAGGATTTGCCCCTCATCAGGCTCATGATTTCGCATATTTCTCATAATTGTTGGCCAGATCCTGGGCTTTTTTTGGCTTGGATCAGGTAGTAATGTGGTACCACACTGAAACAGTCGACTAATCCTGGTCTCGGTCAATATTTTAGAGGATAACGCATGTTAGGTCTAGGTTAGGTCTGGGATTTGCACTCATCAGGCACATACTTTCGCATATTTCTCATACTTGATGGCCAGATCCAGGGTTTTTTCTGGTTTGGGTCACGTGGTAATGTGTTACCCCACTGAAACAGTCGACTAATCCTGGTCTCGGTCAATATTTTAGGGGTTAACTCATGTTAGGTCTAGGTTAGGCCTGGGATTTGCCCTCATCAGACTCATACATTCGCATATTTCTCATACTTGATGGCCAGATCCTGGGCTTTTTCTGGTTTGGATCACGTAGTAATGTGGTACCACACTGAAACAGTCGACTAATCCTGGTCTCGGTCAATATTTCAGAGAATAACGCATGTTAGGGCTAGGTTGGGTCTCGGATTTGCACTCATCAGGCTCATACTTTCGCATATTTCACATACTTGATGGCCAGATTCTGGGCTTTTTTTAGTTTGGATCACGCAGTAATGTGGTACCACACTGAAACAGACCATTAAACCTGGTTTCGATCAATATTTTAGAGGATAACGCATGTTGGGTCTAGGTTAGGTCTGGGATTTGCACTCATCAGGCTCATACTTTCGCATATTTCTCATACTTGATGGCCAGATCCTGGGCTTTTTCTGGTTTGGATCACGGAGTAATGTGGGACCACACTGAAACAGTCGATTAAACCTGGTCTCGGTCAATATTTTAGAGGATAACGCATGTTAGCTCTGGGTTAGGTCTGGGATTTGCCCTCTTCAGTCTCATACTTTCGCATTCATCACATCCTTGTTGGCCAGATCCTGGGTTTTTTCTGGTTTGGATCACATAGTAATGTGGTACCACACTGAAACAGTCGACTAAACCTGGTCACGATCAATATTTTAGAGGATAACGCATGTTAGGTCTAGGTTAGGGCTGGGATTCGGTCTCATCAGGCTCATAGATTCGCATATTTCTCATACTTGTTGGCCAGATTCTGGGCTTTTTTTGGCTTGGATCACGTAGTAATGTGGTACCACACTGAAACTGTCCATTAAACCTGGTCTCGATCAATATTTTAGAGGATAACGCATGTTAGGTCTGTGTTAGGTCTGGGATTTGCCCTCTTCAGTCTCATACTTTCGCATTCTTCACATCCTTGTTGGCCAGATCCTGGGTTTTTTCTGGTTTGGATCACATAGTAATGTGGTACCACACTGAAACAGTCGACTAAACCTGGTCACGATCAATATTTTAGAGGATAACGCATGTTAGGTCTAGGTTAGGGCTGGGATTTGCACTCATCAGACTCATACAATCGCGCATTTCTCATACTTGATGGCCATATCCTGGGCTTTTTCTGGTTTGGATCACGTAGTAATGTGGTACCACACTGAAACTGTCGACTAATGCTGGTCTCGGTCAATATTTTAGAGGATAACGCATGTTAGGTCTAGGTTAGGTCTGGGATTTTCATTCATCTGGCTCATACTTTCGCATATTTCTCATACTTGTTGGCCAGATTCTGGGCTTTTTTTGGCTTGGATCACGTAGTAATGTGGTACCACACTGAAACTGTCCATTAAACCTGGTTTCCATCAATATTTTAGAGGATAACGCATGTTAGGTCTGGGTTAGGTCTGGGATTTGCTCTCATCAGGCTCATACATTCGCATATTTCGCATACTTGATGGCCAGATCCTGGGCTTTTTCTGGTTTGGATCACGTAGTAATGTGGTACCACACTGAAACAGTCGACTAATCCTGGTCTCGGCCAATATTTTAGAGGATAACGCATGTTAGGTCTAGGTTAGGTCTGGGATTTGCACTCATCAGGCTCATACTTTCGCATATTTCTCATACTTGTTGGCCAGATTCTGGGCTGTTTTAGGCTTGGATCACGTAGTAATGTGGGACCACACTGAAACAGTCGATTAAACCTGGTCTCGATCAATATTTTAGAGGATAACGCATGTTAGGTCTGGGTTAGGTCTGGGATTTGCCCTCTTCAGTCTCATACCTTCGCATTCATCACATCCTTGTTGGCCAGATCCTGGGTTTTTTCTGGATTGGATCACATAGTAATGTGGTACCACACTGAAACAGTCGACTAAACGTGGTCACGATCAATATTTTAGAGGATAACGCATGTTAGGTCTAGGCTAGGGCTGGGATTTGGTCTCATCAGGCTCATACATTCGCATATTTCTCATACTTGTTGGCCAGATTCTGGGCTTTTTTTGGCTTGGATCACGTACTAATGTGGTACCACACTGAAACTGCCCATTAAACCTGGTTTCGGTCAATATTTTAGAGGATAACGCATGTTAGGTCTGGGTTAGGTCTGGGATTTGCTCTCATCAGGCTCATACATTCGCATATTTCTCATACTTGATGGCCAGATCCTGGGCTTTTTCTGGTTTGGATCACGTAGTAATGTGGTACCATACTGAAACAGTCGACTAATCCTGGTCTCGGTCAATATTTTAGAGGATAACGCATGTTAGGTCTGGGTTAGGTCTGGGATTTGCTCTCATCAGGCTCATACATTCGCATATTTCGCATACTTGATGGCCAGATCCTGGGCTTTTTCTGGTTTGGATCACGTAGTAATGTGGTACCACACTGAAACAGTCGACTAATCCTGGTCTCGGCCAATATTTTAGAGGATAACGCATGTTAGGTCTAGGTTAGGTCTGGGATTTGCACTCATCAGGCTCATACTTTCGCATATTTCTCATACTTGTTGGCCAGATTCTGGGCTGTTTTAGGCTTGGATCACGTAGTAATGTGGGACCACACTGAAACAGTCGATTAAACCTGGTCTCGATCAATATTTTAGAGGATAACGCATGTTAGGTCTGGGTTAGGTCTGGGATTTGCCCTCTTCAGTCTCATACCTTCGCATTCATCACATCCTTGTTGGCCAGATCCTGGGTTTTTTCTGGATTGGATCACATAGTAATGTGGTACCACACTGAAACAGTCGACTAAACGTGGTCACGATCAATATTTTAGAGGATAACGCATGTTAGGTCTAGGCTAGGGCTGGGATTTGGTCTCATCAGGCTCATACATTCGCATATTTCTCATACTTGTTGGCCAGATTCTGGGCTTTTTTTGGCTTGGATCACGTACTAATGTGGTACCACACTGAAACTGCCCATTAAACCTGGTTTCGGTCAATATTTTAGAGGATAACGCATGTTAGGTCTGGGTTAGGTCTGGGATTTGCTCTCATCAGGCTCATACATTCGCATATTTCTCATACTTGATGGCCAGATCCTGGGCTTTTTCTGGTTTGGATCACGTAGTAATGTGGTACCATACTGAAACAGTCGACTAATCCTGGTCTCGGTCAATATTTTAGAGGATAACGCATGTTAGGTCTAGGTTAGGTCTGGGATTTGCACTCATCAGGCTCATACTTTCGCATATTTCTGATACTTGATGGCCAGATTCTTGGCCTTTTATGGTTTAGATCACGTAGTAATGCGGTACCACACTGAAACAGTCCATTAAACCTGGTTTCGATCAATATTTTTGAGGATAACGCATGTTATGGTCTCGGTTATGTCTAGGATTTGCCCCTCATCAGGCTCATGATTTCGCATATTTCTCATAATTGTTGGCCAGATCCTGGGCTTTTTTTGGCTTGGATCAGGTAGTAATGTGGTACCACACTGAAACAGTCGACTAAACCTGGTCACGATCAATATTTTAGAGGATAACGCATGTTAGGTCTAGGTTAGGGCTGGGATTTGGTCTCATCAGGCTCATACATTCGCATATTTCTCATACTTGTTGGCCAGATTCTGGGCTTTTTTTGGCTTGGATCACGTAGTAATGTGGTACCACACTGAAACTGTCCATTAAACCTGGTCTCGATCAATGTTTTAGAGGATAACGCATGTTAGGTCTGGGTTAGGTCTGGGATTTGCCCTCTTCAGTCTCATACTTTCGCATTCTTCACATCCTCGTTGGCCAGATCCTGGGTTTTTTCTGGTTTGGATCACATAGTAATGTGGTACCACACTGAAACAGTCGACTAAACCTGGTCACGATAAATATTTTAGAGGATAACGCATGTTAGGTCTAGGTTAGGGCTGGGATTTGGTCTCATCAGGCTCATACAATCGCGCATTTCACATACTTGATGGCCATATCCTGGGCTTTTTCTGGTTTGGATCACGTAGTAATGTGGGACCACACTGAAACAGTCGATTAAACCTGGTCTCGATCAATATTTTAGAGGATAACGCATGTCAGGTCTATGTTAGGTCTGGGATTTGCTCTCATCAGGCTCATACTATCGCATATCTCTCATACTTGTTGGCCAGATCCTGGGCTTTTACTGGTTTGGTTCACGTAGTAATGTGGGACCACACTGAAACAATCGATTGAACCTGGTCTCGATCAATATTTTAGAGGATAACGCATGTTAGGTCTGGGTTAGGTCTGGGATTTGCACTCATCAGGCTCATACTTTCGCATATTTCTCATACTTGATGGCCAGATTCTGGGCCTTTTTTGGTTTCGATCACGTAGTAATGCGGTACCACCGTGAAAGGGACCATTAAACCTGGTTTCGACCAATATTTTAGAGGCTAACGCATGTTAGGTCTATGTTAGGTCCGGTATTTGCCCTCATCAGGCTCACACATTCGCATTCTTCACATACCTGTTGAACAGATCCAGGGTTTTTTCTGGTTTGGATCACGTGGTAATGTGGTACCACACTGAAACAGTCCATTAAACCTAGTCTGGGTCAACATTTCAAAGGATAACTCACGTTAGGTCTAGGTTAGGTCTGGGATTCGCTCTCATCAGGCTCATACATTCGCATATTTCGCATACTTGATGGCCAGATCCTGGGCTTTTTCTGGTTTGGATCACGTAGTAATGTGGTACCACACTGAAACAGTCGACTAATCCTGGTATCGGCCAATATTTTAGAGGATAACGCACGTTAGGTCTAAGTTAGGTCTGGGATTTGCACTCATCAGGCTCATACTTTCGCATATTTCTCATACTTGTTGGCCAGATTCTGGGCTTTTTTTGGCTTGGATCACGTAGTAATGTGGGACCACACTGAAACAGTCGATTAAACCTGGTCTCGATCAATATTTTAGAGGGTAACGCATGTTAGGTCTGGGTTAGGTCTGGGATTTGCCCTCTTCAGTCTCATACTTTTTTTTTTTTTTTTTTTTTTTTTTTTTTTTTTTTTGTCGTGGGGAAAATCTTCGAAAGACTCCCTCCCACCTCCTTGGGGAGAGGTGGGAGGGGTGTGTGGGATTCCCCGCGCCCGTACAACGACAGGCGCGGGACCTACCCACTAAAAACCCCACGGTGACCCTTCGGCACGCTTTGGGAGGATACCGGGAATCGCTCGAAGCATTCTTCCGGTATCCTCCCCGTGCCCGCGCTTTCGCGCCCATCCCCCGGGGGGACAATCGGTCCCCCCAGTAGACACACTGCCTCATAGCGGCGGGACGGGGCCACTCCATCCCGCCGCTATCCGTCCCGGGGCCGCGTTTAGTGGCGGCTGCGAGCCCCAACTCGCAACCGCCCGCGACCCCGTTTCCACCCCTCGGCGGCCGGGCTCAGTCTCATACTTCCGCATTCATCACATCCTTGTTGGCCAGATCCTGGGTTTTTTCTGGATTGGATCACATAGTAATGTGGTACCACACTGAAACAGTCGACTAAACCTGGTCACGATCAATATTTTAGAGGATAACGCATGTTAGGTCTAGGTTAGGGCTGGGATTTGGTCTCATCAGGCTCATACATTCGCATATTTCTCATACTTGTTGGCCAGATTCTGGGCTTTTTTTGGCTTGGATCACGTAGTAATGTGGTACCACACTGAAACTGTCCATTAAACCTGGTCTCGATCAATATTTTAGAGGATAACGCATGTTAGGTCTGGGTTAGGTCTGGGATTTGCCCTCTTCAGTCTCATACTTTCGCATTCTTCACATCCTCGTTGGCCAGATCCTGGGTTTTTTCTGGTTTGGATCACATAGTAATGTGGTACCACACTGAAACAGTCGACTAAACCTGGTCACGATAAATATTTTAGAGGATAACGCATGTTAGGTCTAGGTTAGGGCTGGGATTTGGTCTCATCAGGCTCATACAATCGCGCATTTCACATACTTGATGGCCATATCCTGGGCTTTTTCTGGTTTGGATCACGTAGTAATGTGGGACCACACTGAAACAGTCGATTAAACCTGGTCTCGATCAATATTTTAGAGGATAACGCATGTCAGGTCTATGTTAGGTCTGGGATTTGCTCTCATCAGGCTCATACTATCGCATATCTCTCATACTTGTTGGCCAGATCCTGGGCTTTTACTGGTTTGGTTCACGTAGTAATGTGGGACCACACTGAAACAATCGATTGAACCTGGTCTCGATCAATATTTTAGAGGATAACGCATGTTAGGTCTGGGTTAGGTCTGGGATTTGCCCTCTTCAGTCTCATACTTTTGCATTCTTCACATCCTTGTTGGCCAGATCCTGGGTTTTTTCTGGTTTGGATCACATAGTAATGTGGTACCACACTGAAACAGTCGACTAAACCTGGTCACGATCAATATTTTAGACGATAACGCATGTTAGGTCTGGGTTAGGTCTGGGATTTGCTCTCATCAGGCTCATACATTCGCATATTTCTCATACTTGATGGCCAGATCCTGGGCTTTTTCTGGTTTGGATCACGTAGTAATGTGGTACCACACTGAAACAGTCCATTAAACCTGGTTTCGATCAATATTTTAGAGGATAACGCATGTTAGGTCTAGGTTAGGGCTGGGATTTGGTCACATCAGGCTCATACAATCGCGCATTTCTCATACTTGATGGCCATATCCTGGGCTTTTTCTGGTTTGGATCACGTAGTAATGTGGTACCAGACTGAAACTGTCGACTAATGCTGCTCTCGGTCAATATTTTAGAGGATAACGCATGTTAGGTCTAGGTTAGGTCTGGGATTTGCAATTATCTGGCTCATACTTTCGCACTCTTCGCATACTTGTTTGCCAGATCCTGTGTTTTTTTCTGGTTGGGATCACGTAGTGATGTGGTACCAGACTAAACAGTCAATTCAACTTGGTTTCGATCAATACTTTAGTGGATAACACCGTTTAGGTTTGTGTTAGGTCTGGTATTTGCAATCATCTGGCTCATACTTTCGCATTTCTCGCATGCTTGTTGGCCAGATCCTGGGCCCTTTCTGGTTGGGATTGTGTAATAATGTGGTGCCACAGTAAACAGTCAATTAAACCTGACCTCGATCAATATTTTAAAGACTAACGCCGATTGGTTCACGGTTAGGGCTGGTATTTGCAATCATCTGGCTCATACTTTCGCATTTCTCGCATGCTTGTTGGCCAGATCCTGGGCTTTTTCTGGTTAGGATCTCGTAGTAATGTGGTACCAGAATGAAACGGTCAATTAATCCTGGATTCGGTCAATATTTTACAGGATCACACCGGTTAGGTTTGTGTTAGCCTGGTATTTGCAATCATCTGGCTCATACTATCGCATTTTTCGCATACTTGTGCGCCAGATCCAGGGCTTTTTCTGGTTTGGATCACGTAGGAATGTGGTGCCAGAATGAAACTGTCAATTAAACCTGGATTCGATCAATATTTAAAGGATAACTCCGGTTGCGTCTCGTTTAGGTCTGGTAGTTACCCGCATCAGGCTCATACATTCGCATTCTTCGCATACCTGTTGGCCAGGTCCTGTGTTTCTTTCTGGTTTGGATCACGTAGTAATGTGATACCAGACTGAAAAAGTCAATTCAACTTGGATTCGATCAATATTTTAGAGGCTAACACCGGTTGGTTCGCGTTTAGGTCTGGGATTTGCCCTCATCTGTCTCATACTTTCGCATTCTTCGCATACCTGTTGGCCTGATCCTGAGCATTTTCTGGTTTGTATCACGCAGTAATGTGGTACCAGAATGAAACTGTCAATTAATCCTGGATTCGATGAATATTTTAGAGGATCACACCGGTTAGGCTTGTGTTAGGCCTGGTGTTTGCAATCATCTGGGTCATACTTTCGCGTTTATCGCACACTTGTTGGCCAGATCCTGGACTTTTTCTGGTTTGGATCTCGTAGTAATGCGGTACCATACTGAAACAGTCAATTAAACGTGGCCTCGATCAATGTTTTGAAGGATAACTCCGGTTGGATCTCGTCTAGGTTTGGTATTTTCCCGCATCTGGCACATACAGACGCATTCTTCGCTTACTTGTTGGCCAGATCCTGAGTTTCTTTCTGGTATGGATCACGTAGTAATGTGGTACCAGAATGAAACTGTCAATGAAACCTGGATTCGGTCAATATTTAAGAGGATAACACCGTTTAGGTTTGTGTTAGGCCTGGTATTTGCAATCATCTGGCTCATACTTTAGCATTCTTCCCATACTTGATGGCCAGATCCTGTGTTTCTTTCTGGTTTGTGTCACGCAGTAATGCGGTAACAGGCTGAAACAGCCAATTCAACACGCTTTCCATCAATATTTTAGAGGATAACGCATGTCAGGTCTATGTTAGGTCTGGGATTTGCTCTCATCAGGCTCATACTATCGCATATCTCTCATACTTGTTGGCCAGATCCTGGGCTTTTAATGGTTTGGTTCACGTAGTAATGTGGGACCACACTGAAACAATCGATTGAACCTGGTCTCGATCAATATTTTAGAGGATAACGCATGTTAGGTCTGGGTTAGGTCTGGGATTTGCCCTCTTCAGTCTCATACTTTTGCATTCTTCACATCCTTGTTGGCCAGATCCTGGGTTTTTTCTGGTTTGGATCACATAGTAATGTGGTACCACACTGAAACAGTCGACTAAACCTGGTCACGATCAATATTTTAGACGATAACGCATGTTAGGTCTGGGTTAGGTCTGGGATTTGCTCTCATCAGGCTCATACATTCGCATATTTCTCATACTTGATGGCCAGATCCTGGGCTTTTTCTGGTTTGGATCACGTAGTAATGTGGTACCATACTGAAACAGTCAATTAAACGTGGCCTCGATCAATAGTTTGAAGGATAACTGCGGTTGGGGCTCGTCTAGGTCTGGTATTTACCCGCATTTGGCTCATACATTCGCATTCTTCGCATACTTGTTGGCCAGATCCTGTGTTTCTTTCTGGTTTGGATCATGTAGTAATGTGGTACCAGACTGAAAAAGTCAATTCAACTTGGGTTCTATCAATATTTAAGAGGATAACAACGTTTAGATTTGTGCTCGGTCTGGTATTTGTTGTCATCTAGCTCATACTTTCGCTATTCTCGCATGCTTGTTGGCCAGTTCCTGGACTTTTTCTGGTTTGGATCTCGTAGTAATGCGGTACCATACTGAAACAGTCAATTAAACGTGGCCTCGATCAATATTTTGAAGGATAACTGCGGTTGGGTCTCGTCTAGGTCTGGTATTTACCCGCATTTGGCTCATACTTTCGCATTCTGCGCATACTGGTTGGCCAGATACTGTGTTTCTTTCTGGTTTGGATCACGTAGTAATGTGGTACCAGAATGAAACAGCCAATTCAACTTTGCGTCGATCAATATTTTAGAGGATCACACCGGTTAGGCTTGTGTTAGGCCTGGTGTTTGCAACCATCTGGGTCATACTTTCGCGTTCATCGCACACTTGTTGGCCAGATCCTGGACTTCTTCTGGTTTGGATCTCGTAGTAATGCGGTACCATACTGAAACAGTCAATTCAACGTGGCCTCGAACAATGTTTTGAAGGATAACTCCGGTTGGATCTCGTCTAGGTTTGGTATTTTCCCGCATCTGGCACATACAGTCGCATGCTTCGCATACTTGTTGGCCAGATCCTGTGTTTCTTTCTGGTACGGATGACGTAGTAATGTGGTACCAGATTGAAACTGTCAATGAAACCTGGATTCGGTCAATATTTTAGAGGATCTCACCGGTCAGGTTTGTGTTAGGTCTGGTATTTGCAATCACCTGGCTCATACTTTCGTATTTCTCGCATGCATGTTGGCCAGATCCTGGACTTTTTCTGGTTTATATCACGTAGTAATGCGGTTCCACACTGAAGCTGTCAGTTGATCCTGTTTTCGATCAATATTTTAAAGTATAACACCGCTTCGTTCACGTTTAGGTCTGGGATTTGCCCTCATCTGGCTCATACTTTAGCATTCTTCCCATACTTGTTGGCCAGATCCTGTGTTTCTTTCTGGTTTGTGTCACGCAGTAATGCGGTTACAGGCTGAAGCAGCCAATTCAACTCGGTTTCTATGAATATATAAGAGGATAACAACGTTTAGGTTCGTGCTCGGTCTGGTATTTGCTATCATCTGGCTCATACTTTCGCATTTGTCGCATACTTGTTGGCCAGATCCTGTGTTTCTTTCTGGTTTGGATCATGTAGTAATGTGGTACCAGACTGAAAAAGTCAATTCAACTTGGGTTCTATCAATATTTAAGAGGATAACAACGTTTAGATTTGTGCTCGGTCTGGTATTTGTTGTCATCTAGCTCATACTTTCGCATTTCTCGCATGCTTGTTGGCCAGTTCCTGGACTTTTTCTGGTTTGGATCTCGTAGTAATGCGGTACCATACTGAAACAGTCAATTAAACGTGGCCTCGATCAATATTTTGAAGGATAACTGCGGTTGGGTCTCGTCTAGGTCTGGTATTTACCCGCAGTTGGCTCATACTTTCGCATTCTGCGCATACTGGTTGGCCAGATACTGTGTTTCTTTCTGGTACGGATCACGTAGTAATGTGGTACCAGATTGAAACTGTCAATGAAACCTGGATTCGGTCAATATTTTAGAGGATCTCACCGGTCAGGTTTGTGTTAGGTCTGGTATTTGCAATCACCTGGCTCATACTTTCGTATTTCTCGCATGCATGTTGGCCAGATCCTGGACTTTTTCTGGTTTATATCACGTAGTAATGCGGTTCCACACTGAAGCTGTCAGTTGATCCTGTTTTCGATCAATATTTTAAAGTATAACACCGCTTCGCTCACGTTTAGGTCTGGGATTTGCCCTCATCTGGCTCATACTTTAGCATTCTTCCCATACTTGTTGGCCAGATCCTGTGTTTCTTTCTGGTTTGTGTCACGCAGTAATGCGGTAACAGGCTGAAGCAGCCAATTCAACTCGGCTTCTATGAATATATAAGAGGATAACAACGTTTAGGTTCGTGCTCGGTCTGGTATTTGCTATCATCTGGCTCATACTTTCGCATTTTTCGCATACTTGTTGGCCAGATCATGGGCTTTTTCTGATTTGGATCACGTAGTAATGTGGTACCACACCGAAACAGTCAATTAAATCTGAATTCGATCAATATTTTGGAGGAGAACGCCGGTTATGTCTGGGTTAGGTCTGGTATTTGCCATCATCTAGGTCATACTTTCGCATTTTTCGCATACTTGAATGGTCAGATCCTGGCCTTTTTCTGGCTTGGACCACGTAGTAATGCGGTACCATACCGAAGCAGTCAATTAAACGTGGCCTCGATCAATATTGTGAAGGATAGCTCCGGTTGGATCTCGTCTAGGTTTGGTATTTTCCCGCATCTGGCTCATACTATCGCATTTGTCGCATACTTGTTGGCCAGATCCTGTGTTTCTTTCTGGTTTGTATCATGTAGTAATGTGGTACCAGAATGAAACTGTCAATGAAACCTGGATTCGGTCAATAGTTTAGAGGATCACACCGGTTAGGTTTGTGTTAGGTCTGGTATTTGCAATCATCTGGCTCATACTTTCGCATTTCTCGCATGCTTGTTGGCCAGATCCTGGGCTTTTTCTGGTTGGGATCTCGTAGTAATGTGGTACCAGAATGAAACGGTTAATTAATCCTGGATTCGGTCAATATTTTAGAGGATCACACCGGTTAGGTTTGTGTTAGCCTGGTATTTGCAATCATCTGGCTCATACTATCGCATTTTTCGCATACTTGTTGGCCAGATCCTGAGCTTTTTCTGGTTGGGATCTCGTAGTAATGTGGTACCAGAATGATACTGTAAATTAAACCTGTATTCGATCAATATTTAAGAGAATAACACCGTTTAGGTTTGTGTTAGGCCTGGTGTTTGGAATCACCTGGGTCATACTTTCGCGTTCATCGCACACTTGTTGGCCAGATCCCGGACTTTTTCTAGTTTGGATCTCGTAGTAATGCGGTACCATACTGAAACAGTCAATTAAACGCGGCCTCGATCAATATTTTAAAGGATAACTCCGGTTGCGTCTCGTTTAGGTCTGTTATTTACCCGCATCGAGCTCATACATACGCATTCTTCGCATACCTGTTGGCCAGGTCTGTGTTTCTTCTGGTTTGGATCACGTAGTAATGTGATACCAGACTGAAAAAGTCAATTCAACTTGGATTCGCTCAATATTTTAGAGGCTAACACCGTTTAGGTTTGTGTTAGGTCTGGTATTTGAAATCATCTGCCTCATACTTTCGCATTATTCGCATACATGTTGGCCAGATCCTGGGCTTTTCTGACTTGGATCACGTAGTAATGTGGTTCCAGAGTGAAACAGTCAACTAAACCTGGATTCGATCAATATTTTAGAGGCTAACACCGTTTAGGTTTGTGTTAGATCTGGTATTTGCAACCATCTGCCTCATACTTTTGCATTTACGCATACCTGTTGGCCAGATCCTGGGTTTTTTCTGGTTTGGGTCACGTAGTAATGTGGTACCAGAATGAAACTGTCAAATAAACCTGGATTCGATGAATATTTTAGAGGATCGCAACGGTTAGGATTGTGTTAGGCCTGGTATTTGCAATTATCTGGCTCATACTTTCGCACTCTTCGCATACTTGTTTGCCAGATCCTGTGTTTTTTTCTGGTTGGGATCACGTAGTGATGTGGTACCAGACTAAACAGTCAATTCAACTTGGTTTCGATCAATACTTTAGTGGATAACACCGTTTAGGTTTGTGTTAGGTCTGGTATTTGCAATCATCTGGCTCATACATTCGCATTCTTCGCATACTTGTTGGCCAGATCCTGTGTTTCTTTCTGGTTTGGATCACGTAGCAATGTGGCACCAGACTGAAAAAGTCATTTCAACTTGGTATCGATCAATATTTAAGAGGATAACAACGTTTAGGTTCGTGCTCGGTCTGGTATTTGCTATCATCTGGCTCACACTTTCGCATTTCTCGCATGCTTGTTGGCCAGATCCTGGGCTTTTTCTGGTTAGGATCTCGTAGTAATGTGGTACCAGAATGAAACGGTCAAATAAACCTGGATTCGATCAATACTTTAGAGGATCGCAACGGTTAGGATTGTGTTAGGCCTGGTATTTGCAATTATCTGGCTCATACTTTCGCACTCTTCGCATACTTGTTTGCCAGATCCTGTGTTTTTTTCTGTTTGGGATCACGTAGTGATGTGGTACCAGACTAAACAGTCAATTCAACTTGGTTTCGATCAATACTTTAGTGGATAACACCGTTTAGGTTTGTGTTAGGTCTGGTATTTGCAATCATCTGCCTCATACTTTCGCATTATTCGCATACATGTTGGCCAGATCCTGGGCTTTTCTGACTTGGATCACGTAGTAATGTGGTACCACACCGAAACAGTCAATTAAACCTGGATTCGATCAACACTTTAGAGGATAACGCCGGTTATATCTGGGTTAGATCTGGTATTTGCAACCATCTGCCTCATACTTTTGCATTTACGCATACCTGTTGGCCAGATCCTGGGTTTTTTCTGGTTTGGGTCACGTAGTAATGTGATACCACACCGAAACTGTCAACTAAATCTGGTTACGATTATTATTTTAGAGGACAACGCTGGTTATGTCTGGGTTAGGTCTGGTATTTGCCATCATCTAGCTCATACTTTCGCATTTTTCGCATACTTCAATGGCCAGTTCCTGGGTTTTTTTCTGATTAGGAGCACGTATTAATGTGGCACCACACTGAAATAGTCAACAAAACCTGGTTCCGATTAATATTTTAGTGGAGCACGCAAGTTATGCCTGGGTTAGGTCTGGTATTTGCCATCATCTAGGTCATACTTTCGCATTTTTCGCATACTTGAATGGCCAGATCCTGGGCTTTTTCTGGTATGGATCACGTAGTAATGTGGTGCCACACTGAAATAATCAATTAAAGCTGCTTTCGATCAATATTTTATAGGATAACACCGGTTATGTCTGGGTTACGTTTGGTGTTCGCAATCATCTGGCTCGTACTTTCGCATATTACGCATTCTTCTTGGCCAGATCCTGTGTTTCTTTCTGGTACGGATCACGTAGTAATGTGGTACCAGATTGAAACTGTCAATGAAACCTGGATTCGGTCAATATTTTAGAGGATCTCACCGGTCAGGTTTGTGTTAGGTCTGGTATTTGCAATCACCTGGCTCATACTTTCGTATTTCTCGCATGCATGTTGGCCAGATCCTGGGCTTTTTCTGATTTGGATCACGTAGTAATGTGGTACCACACCGAAACAGTCAATTAAACCTGGTTCCGATTAATATTTTAGAGGATAACGCCGGTTATTTCTGGGTTAGGTCTGGTATTTGCAATCATCTGGCTCATACTTTAGCATTCTTCCCATACTTGATGGCCAGATCCTGTGTTTCTTTCTGGTTTGTGTCACGCAGTAATGCGGTAGCAGGCTGAAACAGCCAATTCAACACGGTTTCTATCAATATTTAAGAGGATAACAACGTTTAGGTTTGTGCTCGGTCTGGTATTCGCTATCATCTGGCTCATACTTTCGCATTTCTCGCATGCTTGTTGGCCAGATTCTGGGCTTTTCCTGGTTGGGATCTCGTAGTAATGTGGTACCAGAATGAAACGGCCAATTAATCCTGGATTCGGTCAATATTTTAGAGGATCACACCGGTTAGGTTTGTGTTAGTCTGGTATTTGCAATCATCTGGCTCATACTATCGCATTTTTCGCATACTTGTTGGCCAGATCCTGGGCTTTTTCTGGTTTGTATCACGTAGTAATGTGGTACCAGAATGAAACTGTTAATTAAACCTGTATTCGATCAATATTTAAGAGGATAACACCGTTTAGGTTTGTGTTAGGCCTGGTGTTTGCAATCATCTGGGTCATACTTTCGCGTTCATCGCACACTTGTTGGCCAGATCCTGGACTTTTTCTGGTTTGGATCTCGTAGTAATGCGGTACCATACTGAAACAGTCAATTAAACGTGGCCTCGATCAATAGTTTGAAGGATAACTGCGGTTGGGGCTCGTCTAGGTCTGGTATTTACCCGCATTTGGCTCATACATTCGCATTCTTCGCATACTTGTTGGCCAGATCCTGTGTTTCTTTCTGGTTTGGATCATGTAGTAATGTGGTACCAGACTGAAAAAGTCAATTCAACTTGGGTTCTATCAATATTTAAGAGGATAACAACGTTTAGATTTGTGCTCGGTCTGGTATTTGTTGTCATCTAGCTCATACTTTCGCATTTCTCGCATGCTTGTTGGCCAGTTCCTGGACTTTTTCTGGTTTGGATCTCGTAGTAATGCGGTACCATACTGAAACAGTCAATTAAACGTGGCCTCGAACAATGTTTTGAAGGATAACTCCGGTTGGATCTCGTCTAGGTTTGGTATTTTCCCGCATCTGGCACATACAGTCGCATTCTTCGCATACTTGTTGGCCAGATCCTGTGTTTCTTACTGGTACGGATCACGTAGTAATGTGGTACCAGATTGAAACTGTCAATGAAACCTGGATTCGGTCAATATTTTAGAGGATCTCACCGGTCAGGTTTGTGTTAGGTCCGGTATTTGCAATCACCTGGCTCATACTTCCGTATTTCTCGCATGCATGTTGGCCGGATCCTGGACTTTTTCTGGTTTATATCACGCAGTAATGCGGTTCCACACTGAAGCTGTCAGTTCATCCTGTTTTCGATCAATATTTTAAAGTATAACACCGCTTCGTTCACGTTTAGGTCTGGGATTTGCCCTCATCTGGCTCATACTTTAGCATTCTTCCCATACTTGTTGGCCATAATCCTGTGTTTCTTTCTGGTTTGTGTCACGCAGTAATGCGGTAACAGGCTGAAGCAGCCAATTCAACTCGGTTTCTATGAATATATAAGAGGATAACAACGTTTAGGTTCGTGCTCGGTCTGGTATTTGCTATCATCTGGTTCATACTTTCGCATTTTTCGCATACTTGTTGGCCAGATCGTGGGCTTTTTCCGATTTGGATCACGTAGTAATGT
The DNA here is from genome assembly GCF_051014445.1 of Colletes latitarsis. Taxonomy (NCBI): domain Eukaryota; kingdom Metazoa; phylum Arthropoda; class Insecta; order Hymenoptera; family Colletidae; genus Colletes; species Colletes latitarsis. The sequence goes on from NC_135137.1 coordinate 9,833,969, forward strand.
GGTACCACACCGAAACAGTCAATTAAATCTGAATTCGATCAATATTTTGGAGGAGAACGCCGGTTATGTCTGGGTTAGGTCTGGTATTTGCCATCATCTAGGTCATACTTTCGCATTTTTCGCATACTTGAATGGTCAGATCCTGGCCTTTTTCTGGCTTGGACCACGTAGTAATGCGGTACCATACTGAAACAGTCAATTAAACGTGGCCTCGATCAATATTGTGAAGGATAACTCCGGTTGGATCTCGTCTAGGTTTGGTATTTTCCCGCATCTGGCTCATACTCTCGCATTTGTCGCATACTTGTTGGCCAGATCCTGGACTCTTTCTGGTTTGTATCACGTAGTAATGTGGTACCAGAATGAAACTGTCAATGAAACCTGGATTCGGTCAATAGTTTAGAGGATCACACCGGTTAGGTTTGTGTTAGGTCTGGTATTTGCAATCATCTGGCTCATACTTTCGCATTTCTCGCATGCTTGTTGGCCAGATCCTGGGCTTTTTCTGGTTGGGATCTCGTAGTAATATGGTACCAGAATGAAACTGTAAATTAAACCTGTATTCGATCAATATTTAAGAGAATAACACCGTTTAGGTTTGTGTTAGGCCTGGTGTTTGGAATCACCTGGGTCATACTTTCGCGTTCATCGCACACTTGTTGGCCAGATCCCGGACTTTTTCTAGTTTGGATCTCGTAGTAATGCGGTACCATACTGAAACAGTCAATTAAACGCGGCCTCGATCAATATTTTAAAGGATAACTCCGGTTGCGTATCGTTTAGGTCTGTTATTTACCCGCATCGAGCTCATACATACGCATTCTTCGCATACCTGTTGGCCAGGTCTGTGTTTCTTTCTGGTTTGGATCACGTAGTAATGTGATACCAGACTGAAAAAGTCAATTCAACTTGGATTCGCTCAATATTTTAGAGGCTAACACCGTTTAGGTTTGTGTTAGTTCTGGTATTTGCAATCAACTGCCTCATACTTTCGCATTATTCGCATACATGTTGGCCAGATCCTGGGCTTTTCTGACTTGGATCACGTAGTAATGTGGTACCACACCGAAACAGTCAATTAAACCTGGATTCGATCAACACTTTAGAGGATAACGCCGGTTATATCTGGGTTAGATCTGGTATTTGCAACCATCTGCCTCATACTTTTGCATTTACGCATACCTGTTGGCCAGATCCTGGGTTTTTTCTGGTTTGGGTCACGTAGTAATGTGGTACCAGAATGAAACTGTAAATCAAACCTGTATTCGATCAATATTTAATAGCATAACACCGTTTAGGTTTGTGTTAGGCCTGGTGTTTGCAATCATCTTCCTCATACTTTCGCATTTTTCGCATACTTGTAGGCCAGATCCTGGGCATTTTCTGATTTGGATCACGTAGTAATGTGGTACCACACCGAAACAGTCAATTAAATCTGAATTCGATCAATATTTTGGAGGAGAACGCCGGTTATGACTGGGTTAGGTCTAGTATTTGCCATCATCTAGCTCATACTTTCGCATTTTTTCGCATACTTGAATGGTCAGATCCTGGCCTTTTTCTGGCTTGGACCACGTAGTAATGCGGTACCACACCGAAACAGTCAATTATACCTGGTTGCCACTAATATTTTAGAGGATAACGCCGGTGATGTCTGGGTTACGTCTGGTGTTTGCAATCATCTTCCTCATACTATCGCATTTTTCGCATACTAGTTGGCCAGATCCTGCGTTTTTTCTGGTTTGTATTACGTAGTAATGTGGTACCAGAATGAAACTGTCAATTAAACCTGGATTCGATCAATATTTTAGAGGATCACACCGGTTAGGTTTGTGTTAGGCCTGGTGTTTGGAATCACCTGGGTCATACTTTCGCGTTCATCGCACACTTGTTGGCCAGATCCCGGACTTTTTCTAGTTTGGATCTCGTAGTAATGCGGTACCATACTGAGACAGTCAATTAAACGTGGCCTCGATCAATATTTTAAAGGATAACTCCGTTTAGGTCTGTTAATTACCCGCATCGGGCTCATACATACGCATTCTTCGCATACCTGTTGGCCAGGTCCTGTGTTTCTTTCTGGTGTGGATCACGTAGTAATGTGATACCAGACTGAAAAAGTCAATTCAACTTGGATTCGCTCAATATTTCAGAGGCTAACACCGTTTAGGTTTGTGTTAGGTCTGGTGTTTGCAATCATCTGCCTCATACTTTTGCATTTACGCGTACCTGTTGGCCAGATCCTGAGTTTTTTCTGGTTTGGGTCTCGTAGTAATGTGATACCACACCGAAACTGTCAACTAAATCTGGTTACGATTAATATTTTAGAGGACAACGCCGGATATGCCTGGGTGAGGTCTGGTATTTGCAATCATCTGCCTCATACTTTCGGATTATTCGCATATCTGTTGGGCAGATCCTGGGCTTATTCTGATTTGGATCACGCAGTAATGTGGTACCACACAGAAACAGTCAATTAAATCTGGTTCCGATTAATATTTTGGAGGATAACGCCGGTTATTTCTGGGTTAGGTCTGGTATTTGCAATCATCTGGCTCATACTTTTGCATTTTTTGCATACTTGTTGGCCAGATCCTGGGTTTTTCTCTGGTTAGGATCGCGTATTAATGTGGGGCCACACTGAAACAATCGACTAAACCTGGTCTCGGCCAATATTTTAGAGGATAACGCATGTTAGGTCTAAGTTAGGTCTGGGATTTGCACTCATCAGGCTCATACGTTCGCATATTTCTCATACTTGATGGCCAGATTCTGGGCCTTTTTTGGTTTCGATCACGTAGCAATGCGGTACCACCGTGAAAGGGACCATTAAACCTGGTTTCGACCAATATTTTAGAGGCTAACGCATGTTAGGTCTATGTTAGGTCCGGTATTTGCCCTCATCAGGCTCACACATTCGCATTCTTCACATACCTGTTGAACAGATCCAGGGTTTTTTCTGGTTTGGATCACGTGGTAATGTGGTACCACACTGATACAGTCCATTAAACCTAGTCTGGGTCAACATTTCAAAGGATAACTGACGTTAGGTCTAGGTTAGGTCTGGGATTTGCTCTCATCAGGCTCATACATTCGCATATTTCGCATACTTGATGGCCAGATCCTGGGTTTTTCTGGTTTGGATCACGTAGTAATGTGGTACCACACTGAAACAGTCGACTAATCCTGGTCTCGGCCAATATTTTAGAGGATAACGCATGTTAGGTCTAAGTTAGGTCTGGGATTTGCACTCATCAGGCTCATACTTTCGCATATTTCTCATACTTGTTGGCCAGATTCTGGGCTTTTTTTGGCTTGGATCACGTAGTAATGTGGGACCACACTGAAGCAGTCGATTAAACCTGGTCTCGATCAATATTTTAGAGGATAACGCATGTTAGGTCTGGGTTAGGTCTGGGATTTGCGCTCTTCAGTCTCATACTTCCGCATTCATCACATCCTTGTTGGCCAGATCCTGGGTTTTTTCTGGATTGGATCACATAGTAATGTGGTACCACACTGAAACAGTCGACTAAACCTGGTCACGATCAATATTTTAGAGGATAACGCATGTTAGGTCTAGGTTAGGGCTGGGATTTGGTCTCATCAGGCTCATACATTCGCATATTTCTCATACTTGTTGGCCAGATTCTGGGCTTTTTTTGGCTTGGATCACGTAGTAATGTGGTACCACACTGAAACTGTCCATTAAACCTGGTCTCGATCAATATTTTAGAGGATAACGCATGTTAGGTCTGGGTTAGGTCTGGGATTTGCCCTCTTCAGTCTCATACTTTCGCATTCTTCACATCCTCGTTGGCCAGATCCTGGGTTTTTTCTGGTTTGGATCACATAGTAATGTGGTACCACACTGAAACAGTCGACTAAACCTGGTCACGATAAATATTTTAGAGGATAACGCATGTTAGGTCTAGGTTAGGGCTGGGATTTGGACTCATCAGGCTCATACAATCGCGCATTTCCCATAGTTGATGGCCATATCCTGGGCTTTTTCTGGTTTGGATCACGTAGTAATGTGGTACCACACTGAAACTGTCGATTAATGCTGGTCTCGGTCAATATTTTAGAGGATAACGCATGTTAGGTCTAGGTTAGGTCTGGGATTTGCATTCATCTGGCTCATAATTTTGCATATTTCTCATACTTGTTGGCCAGATTCTGGGCTTTTTTTGGCTTGGATCACGTAGTAATGTGGTACCACACTGAAACTGTCCATTAAACCTGGTTTCGATCAATATTTTTGAGGATAACGCATGTTATGGTCTCGGTTAGGTCTAGGATTTTCCCCTCATCAGGCTCATGATTTCGCATATTTCTCATACTTGTTGGCCAGATCCTGGGCTTTTTTTGGCTTGGATCAGGTTGTAATGTGGTACCACACTGAAACAGTCGACTAATCCTGGTCTCGGTCAATATTTTAGAGGATAACGCATGTTAGGTCTAGGTTAGGTCTGGGATTTTCACTCATCAGGCACATACTTTCGCATATTTCTCATAGTTGATGGCCAGATCCTGGGCTTTTTCTGGTTTGGATCACGTAGTAATGTGATACCACACTGAAACTGTCCATTAAACCTGGTTTCGATCAATATTTTAGCGGATAACGCATGTTAGGTCTATGTCAGGTCTGGGATTTGCTCTCATCAGGCTCATACTGTCGCATATTTCTCATACTTGATGGCCAGATCCTGGGCTTTTACTGGTTTGGTTCACGTAGTAATGTGGGACCACACTGAAACAATCGATTAAACCTGGTCTCGATCAATATTTTAGAGGATAACGCATGTTAGGTCTGGGTTAGGTCTGGGATTTGCCCTCTCCAGTCTCATACTTTCGCATTCTTCACATCCTTGTTGGCCAGATCCTGGGTTTTTTCTGGTTTGGATCACATAGTAATGTGGTACCACACTGAAACAGTCGACTAAACCTGGTCACGATCAATATTTTAGACGATAACGCATGTTAGGTCTAGGTTAGGGCTGGGATTTGCTCCCATCAGGCTCATACTTTCGCATATTTCTGATACTTGATGGCCAGATTCTGGGCTTTTTTTTTGGCTTGGATCACGTAGTAATGTGGTACCACACTGAAACTGTCCATTAAACCTGGTTTCGATCAATATTTTAGAGGATAACGCATGTTAGGTCTGGGTTAGGTCTGGGATTTGCTCTCATCAGGCTCATACATTCGCATATTTCTCATACTTGATGGCCAGATCCTGGGCTTTTTCTGGTATGGATCACGTAGTAATGTGGTACCATACTGAAACAGTCGACTAATCCTGGTCTCGGTCAATATTTTAGAGGATAACGCATGTTAGGTCTAAGTTAGGTCTGGGATTTGCACTCATCAGGCTCATACATTCGCATATTTCTGATACTTGATGGCCAGATTCTTGGCCTTTTATGGTTTAGATCACGTAGTAATGCGGTACCACACTGAAACAGTCCATTAAACCTGGTTCCGATCAATATTTTTGAGGATAACGCATGTTATGGTCTCGGTTAGGTCTAGGATTTGCCCCTCATCAGGCTCATGATTTCGCATATTTCTCATACTTGTTGGCCAGATCCTGGGCTTTTTTTGGCTTGGATCAGGTAGTAATGTGGTACCACACTGAAACAGTCGACTAATCCTGGTCTCGGTCAATATTTTAGAGGATAACGCATGTTAGGTCTAGGTTAGGTCTGGGATTTGCACTCATCAGGCACATACTTTCGCATATTTCTCATACTAGATGGCCAGATCCTAGGCTTTTTCTGGTTTGGATCACATAGTAATGTGGTACCACACTGAAACAGTCGACTAAACCTGGTCACGATAAATATTTTAGAGGATAACGCATGTTAGGTCTAGGTTAGGGCTGGGATTTGGACTCATCAGGCTCATACAATCGCGCATTTCACATAGTTGATGGCCATATCCTGGGCTTTTTCTGGTTTGGATCACGTAGTAATGTGGTACCACACTGAAACTGTCGATTAATGCTGGTCTCGGTCAATATTTTAGAGGATAACGCATGTTAGGTCTAGGTTAGGTCTGGGATTTGCATTCATCTGGCTCATAATTTTGCATATTTCTCATACTTGTTGGCCAGATTCTGGGCTTTTTTTGGCTTGGATCACGTAGTAATGTGGTACCACACTGAAACTGTCCATTAAACCTGGTTTCGATCAATATTTTTGAGGATAACGCATGTTATGGTCTCGGTTAGGTCTAGGATTTTCCCCTCATCAGGCTCATGATTTCGCATATTTCTCATACTTGTTGGCCAGATCCTGGGCTTTTTTTGGCTTGGATCAGGTAGTAATGTGGTACCACACTGAAACAGTCGACTAATCCTGGTCTCGGTCAATATTTTAGAGGATAACGCATGTTAGGTCTAGGTTAGGTCTGGGATTTTCACTCATCAGGCACATACTTTCGCATATTTCTCATAGTTGATGGCCAGATCCTGGGCTTTTTCTGGTTTGGATCACGTAGTAATGTGATACCACACTGAAACTGTCCATTAAACCTGGTTTCGATCAATATTTTAGCGGATAACGCATGTTAGGTCTATGTCAGGTCTGGGATTTGCTCTCATCAGGCTCATACTGTCGCATATTTCTCATACTTGATGGCCTGATCCTGGGCTTTTACTGGTTTGGTTCACGTAGTAATGTGGGACCACACTGAAACAATCGATTAAACCTGGTCTCGATCAATATTTTAGAGGATAACGCATGTTAGGTCTGGGTTAGGTCTGGGATTTGCCCTCTCCAGTCTCATACTTTCGCATTCTTCACATCCTTGTTGGCCAGATCCTGGGTTTTTTCTGGTTTGGATCACATAGTAATGTGGTACCACACTGAAACAGTCGACTAAACCTGGTCACGATCAATATTTTAGACGATAACGCATGTTAGGTCTAGGTTAGGGCTGGGATTTGCTCCCATCAGGCTCATACTTTCGCATATTTCTGATACTTGATGGCCAGATTCTGGGCTTTTTTTTTGGCTTGGATCACGTAGTAATGTGGTACCACACTGAAACTGTCCATTAAACCTGGTTTCGATCAATATTTTAGAGGATAACGCATGTTAGGTCTGGGTTAGGTCTGGGATTTGCTCTCATCAGGCTCATACATTCGCATATTTCTCATACTTGATGGCCAGATCCTGGGCTTTTTCTGGTATGGATCACGTAGTAATGTGGTACCATACTGAAACAGTCGACTAATCCTGGTCTCGGTCAATATTTTAGAGGATAACGCATGTTAGGTCTAAGTTAGGTCTGGGATTTGCACTCATCAGGCTCATACATTCGCATATTTCTGATACTTGATGGCCAGATTCTTGGCCTTTTATGGTTTAGATCACGTAGTAATGCGGTACCACACTGAAACAGTCCATTAAACCTGGTTCCGATCAATATTTTTGAGGATAACGCATGTTATGGTCTCGGTTAGGTCTAGGATTTGCCCCTCATCAGGCTCATGATTTCGCATATTTCTCATACTTGTTGGCCAGATCCTGGGCTTTTTTTGGCTTGCATCAGGTAGTAATGTGGTACCACACTGAAACAGTCGACTAATCCTGGTCTCGGTCAATATTTTAGAGGATAACGCATGTTAGGTCTAGGTTAGGTCTGGGATTTGCACTCATCAGGCACATACTTTCGCATATTTCTCATACTTGATGGCCAGATCCTGGGCTTTTTCTGGTTTGGATCACATAGTAATGTGGTACCACACTGAAACAGTCGACTAAACCTGGTCACGATAAATATTTTAGAGGATAACGCATGTTAGGTCTAGGTTAGGGCTGGGATTTGGACTCATCAGGCTCATACAATCGCGCATTTCACATAGTTGATGGCCATATCCTGGGCTTTTTCTGGTTTGGATCACGTAGTAATGTGGTACCACACTGAAACTGTCGATTAATGCTGGTCTCGGTCAATATTTTAGAGGATAACGCATGTTAGGTCTAGGTTAGGTCTGGGATTTGCATTCATCTGGCTCATAATTTTGCATATTTCTCATACTTGTTGGCCAGATTCTGGGCTTTTTTTGGCTTGGATCACGTAGTAATGTGGTACCACACTGAAACTGTCCATTAAACCTGGTTTCGATCAATATTTTTGAGGATAACGCATGTTATGGTCTCGGTTAGGTCTAGGATTTTCCCCTCATCAGGCTCATGATTTCGCATATTTCTCATACTTGTTGGCCAGATCCTGGGCTTTTTTTGGCTTGGATCAGGTAGTAATGTGGTACCACACTGAAACAGTCGACTAATCCTGGTCTCGGTCAATATTTTAGAGGATAACGCATGTTAGGTCTAGGTTAGGTCTGGGATTTTCACTCATCAGGCACATACTTTCGCATATTTCTCATAGTTGATGGCCAGATCCTGGGCTTTTTCTGGTTTGGATCACGTAGTAATGTGATACCACACTGAAACTGTCCATTAAACCTGGTTTCGATCAATATTTTAGCGGATAACGCATGTTAGGTCTATGTCAGGTCTGGGATTTGCTCTCATCAGGCTCATACTGTCGCATATTTCTCATACTTGATGGCCAGATCCTGGGCTTTTACTGGTTTGGTTCACGTAGTAATGTGGGACCACACTGAAACAATCGATTAAACCTGGTCTCGATCAATATTTTAGAGGATAACGCATGTTAGGTCTGGGTTAGGTCTGGGATTTGCCCTCTCCAGTCTCATACTTTCGCATTCTTCACATCCTTGTTGGCCAGATCCTGGTTTTTTCTGGTTTGGATCACATAGTAATGTGGTACCACACTGAAACAGTCGACTAAACCTGGTCACGATCAATATTTTAGACGATAACGCATGTTAGGTCTAGGTTAGGGCTGGGATTTGCTCCCATCAGGCTCATACTTTCGCATATTTCTGATACTTGATGGCCAGATTCTGGGCTTTTTTTTTGGCTTGGATCACGTAGTAATGTGGTACCACACTGAAACTGTCCATTAAACCTGGTTTCGATCAATATTTTAGAGGATAACGCATGTTAGGTCTGGGTTAGGTCTGGGATTTGCTCTCATCAGGCTCATACATTCGCATATTTCTCATACTTGATGGCCAGATCCTGGGCTTTTTCTGGTATGGATCACGTAGTAATGTGGTACCATACTGAAACAGTCGACTAATCCTGGTCTCGGTCAATATTTTAGAGGATAACGCATGTTAGGTCTAAGTTAGGTCTGGGATTTGCACTCATCAGGCTCATACATTCGCATATTTCTGATACTTGATGGCCAGATTCTTGGCCTTTTATGGTTTAGATCACGTAGTAATGCGGTACCACACTGAAACAGTCCATTAAACCTGGTTCCGATCAATATTTTTGAGGATAACGCATGTTATGGTCTCGGTTAGGTCTAGGATTTGCCCCTCATCAGGCTCATGATTTCGCATATTTCTCATACTTGTTGGCCAGATCCTGGGCTTTTTTTGGCTTGGATCAGGTAGTAATGTGGTACCACACTGAAACAGTCGACTAATCCTGGTCTCGGTCAATATTTTAGAGGATAACGCATGTTAGGTCTAGGTTAGGTCTGGGATTTGCACTCATCAGGCACATACTTTCGCATATTTCTCATACTTGATGGCCAGATCCTGGGCTTTTTCTGGTTTGGATCACGTAGTAATGTGGGGCCACACTGAAACAGTCGATTAAACCTGGTCTCGATCAATATTTTAGAGGATAACGCATGTCAGGTCTATGTTAGGTCTGGGATTTGCTCTCATCAGGCTCATACTATCGCATATCTCTCATACTTGTTGGCCAGATCCTGGGATTTTACTGGTTTGGTTCACGTAGTAATGTGGAACCACACTGAAACAATCGATTAAACCTGGTCTCGATCAATATTTTAGAGGATAACGCATGTTAGGTCTGGGTTAGGTCTGGGATTTGCCCTCTTTAGTCTCATACTTTCGCATTCTTCACATCCTTGTTGGCCAGATCCTGGGTTTTTTCTGATTTGGATCACATAGTAATGTGGTACCACACTGAAACAGTCGACTAAACCTGGTCACGATCAATATTTTAGACGATAACGCATGTTAGGTCTAGGTTAGGGCTGGGATTTGCTCCCATCAGGCTCATACTTTCGCATATTTCTGATACTTGATGGCCAGATTCTGGGCTTTTTTTCTGGTTTGGATCACATAGTAATGTGGTACCACACTGAAACTGTCCATTAAACCTGGTTTCGATCAATATTTTAGAGGATAACGCATGTTAGGTCTGGGTTAGGTCTGGGATTTGCTCTCATCAGGCTCATACATTCGCATATTTCTCATACTTGATGGCCAGATCCTGGGCTTTTTCTGGTTTGGATCACGTAGTAATGTGGTACCATACTGAAACAGTCGACTAATCCTGGTCTCGGTCAATATTTTAGAGGATAACGCATGTTAGGTCTAAGTTAGGTCTGGGATTTGCACTCATCAGGCTCATACATTCGCATATTTCTGATACTTGATGGCCAGATTCTTGGCCTTTTATGGTTTAGATCACGTAGTAATGCGGTACCACACTGAAACAGTCCATTAAACCTGGTTCCGATCAATATTTTTGAGGATAACGCATGTTATGGTCTCGGTTAGGTCTAGGATTTGCCCCTCATCAGGCTCATGATTTCGCATATTTCTCATACTTGTTGGCCAGATCCTGGGCCTTTTTTGGCTTGGATCAGGTAGTAATGTGGTACCACACTGAAACAGTCGACTAATCCTGGTCTCGGTCAATATTTTAGAGGATAACGCACGTTAGGTCTAGGTTAGGTCTGGGATTTGCACTCATCAGGCACATACTTTCGCATATTTCTCATACTTGATGGCCAGATCCTGGGTTTTTTCTGGATTGGGTCACGTGGTAATGTGTTACCCCACTGAAACAGTCGACTAATCCTGGTCTCGGTCAATATTTTAGGGGTTAACTCATGTTAGGTCTAGGTTAGGCCTGGGATTTGCCTTCATCAGACTCATACATTCGCATATTTCTCATACTTGATGGCCAGATCCTGGGCTTTTTCTGGTTTGGATCACGTAGTAATGTGGTACCACACTGAAACAGTCGACTAATCCTGGTCTCGGTCAATATTTCAGAGAATAACGCATGTTAGGGCTAGGTTGGGTCTCGGATTTGCACTCATCAGGCTCATACTTTCGCATATTTCACATACTTGATGGCCAGATTCTGGGCTTTTTTTAGTTTGGATCACGCAGTAATGTGGTACCACACTGAAACAGACCATTAAACCTGGTTTCGATCAATATTTTAGAGGATAACGCATGTTAGGTCTAGGTTAGGTCTGGGATTTGCACTCATCAGGCTCATACTTTCGCATATTTCTCATACTTGATGGCCAGATCCTGGGCTTTTTCTGGTTTGGATCACGGAGTAATGTGGGACCACACTGAAACAGTCGATTAAACCTGGTCTCGGTCAATATTTTAGAGGATAACGCATGTTAGGTCTGGGCTAGGTCTGGGATTTGCCCTCTTCAGTCTCATACTTTCGCATTCATCACATCCTTGTTGGCCAGATCCTGGGTTTTTTCTGGTTTGGGTCACATAGTAATGTGGTACCACACTGAAACAGTCGACTAAACCTGGTCACGATCAATATTTTAGAGGATAACGCATGTTAGGTCTAGGTTAGGGCTGGGATTCGGTCTCATCAGGCTCATAGATTCGCATATTTCTCATACTTGTTGGCCAGATTCTGGGCTTTTTTTGGCTTGGATCACGTAGTAATGTGGTACCACACTGAAACTGTCCATTAAACCTGGTCTCGATCAATATTTTAGAGGATAACGCATGTTAGGTCTGTGTTAGGTCTGGGATTTGCCCTCTTCAGTCTCATACTTTCGCATTCTTCACATCCTTGTTGGCCAGATCCTGGGTTTTTTCTGGTTTGGATCACATAGTAATGTGGTACCACACTGAAACAGTCGACTAAACCTGGTCACGATCAATATTTTAGAGGATAACGCATGTTAGGTCTAGGTTAGGGCTGGGATTTGCACTCATCAGACTCATACAATCGCGCATTTCTCATACTTGATGGCCATATCCTGGGCTTTTTCTGGTTTGGATCACGTAGTAATGTGGTACCACACTGAAACTGTCGACTAATGCTGGTCTCGGTCAATATTTTAGAGGATAACGCATGTTAGGTCTAGGTTAGGTCTGGGATTTGCATTCATCTGGCTCATACTTTCGCATATTTCTCATACTTGTTGGCCAGATTCTGGGCTTTTTTTGGCTTGGATCACGTAGTAATGTGGTACCACACTGAAACTGTCCATTAAACCTGGTTTCGATCAATATTTTAGAGGATAACGCATGTTAGGTCTGTGTTAGGTCTGGGATTTGCTCTCATCAGGCTCATACATTCGCATATTTCGCATACTTGATGGCCAGATCCTGGGCTTTTTCTGGTTTGGATCACGTAGTAATGTGGTACCACACTGAAACAGTCGACTAATCCTGGTCTCGGCCAATATTTTAGAGGATAACGCATGTTAGGTCTAGGTTAGGTCTGGGATTTGCACTCATCAGGCTCATACTTTCGCATATTTCTCATACTTGTTGGCCAGATTCTGGGCTGTTTTAGGCTTGGATCACGTAGTAATGTGGGACCACACTGAAACAGTCGATTAAACCTGGTCTCGATCAATACTTTAGAGGATAACGCATGTTAGGTCTGGGTTAGGTCTGGGATTTGCCCTCTTCAGTCTCATACCTTCGCATTCATCACATCCTTGTTGGCCAGATCCTGGGTTTTTTCTGGATTGGATCACATAGTAATGTGGTACCACACTGAAACAGTCCATTAAACCTGGTTCCGATCAATATTTTTGAGGATAACGCATGTTATGGTCTCGGTTAGGTCTAGGATTTGCCCCTCATCAGGCTCATACATTCGCATATTTCTCATACTTGATGGCCAGATCCTGGGCTTTTTCTGGTTTGGATCACGTAGTAATGTGGTACCACACTGAAACAATCGATTAAACCTGGTCTCGATCAATATTTTAGAGGATAACGCATGTTAGGTCTGGGTTAGGTCTGGGATTTGCCCTCTCCAGTCTCATACTTTCGCATTCTTCACATCCTTGTTGGCCAGATCCTGGTTTTTTCTGGTTTGGATCACATAGTAATGTGGTACCACACTGAAACAGTCGACTAAACCTGGTCACGATCAATATTTTAGACGATAACGCATGTTAGGTCTAGGTTAGGGCTGGGATTTGCTCCCATCAGGCTCATACTTTCGCATATTTCTGATACTTGATGGCCAGATTCTGGGCTTTTTTTTTGGCTTGGATCACGTAGTAATGTGGTACCACACTGAAACTGTCCATTAAACCTGGTTTCGATCAATATTTTAGAGGATAACGCATGTTAGGTCTGGGTTAGGTCTGGGATTTGCTCTCATCAGGCTCATACATTCGCATATTTCTCATACTTGATGGCCAGATCCTGGGCTTTTTCTGGTATGGATCACGTAGTAATGTGGTACCATACTGAAACAGTCGACTAATCCTGGTCTCGGTCAATATTTTAGAGGATAACGCATGTTAGGTCTAAGTTAGGTCTGGGATTTGCACTCATCAGGCTCATACATTCGCATATTTCTGATACTTGATGGCCAGATTCTTGGCCTTTTATGGTTTAGATCACGTAGTAATGCGGTACCACACTGAAACAGTCCATTAAACCTGGTTCCGATCAATATTTTTGAGGATAACGCATGTTATGGTCTCGGTTAGGTCTAGGATTTGCCCCTCATCAGGCTCATGATTTCGCATATTTCTCATACTTGTTGGCCAGATCCTGGGCTTTTTTTGGCTTGGATCAGGTAGTAATGTGGTACCACACTGAAACAGTCGACTAATCCTGGTCTCGGTCAATATTTTAGAGGATAACGCATGTTAGGTCTAGGTTAGGTCTGGGATTTGCACTCATCAGGCACATACTTTCGCATATTTCTCATACTTGATGGCCAGATCCTGGGCTTTTTCTGGTTTGGATCACGTAGTAATGTGGGGCCACACTGAAACAGTCGATTAAACCTGGTCTCGATCAATATTTTAGAGGATAACGCATGTCAGGTCTATGTTAGGTCTGGGATTTGCTCTCATCAGGCTCATACTATCGCATATCTCTCATACTTGTTGGCCAGATCCTGGGATTTTACTGGTTTGGTTCACGTAGTAATGTGGAACCACACTGAAACAATCGATTAAACCTGGTCTCGATCAATATTTTAGAGGATAACGCATGTTAGGTCTGGGTTAGGTCTGGGATTTGCCCTCTTTAGTCTCATACTTTCGCATTCTTCACATCCTTGTTGGCCAGATCCTGGGTTTTTTCTGATTTGGATCACATAGTAATGTGGTACCACACTGAAACAGTCGACTAAACCTGGTCACGATCAATATTTTAGACGATAACGCATGTTAGGTCTAGGTTAGGGCTGGGATTTGCTCCCATCAGGCTCATACTTTCGCATATTTCTGATACTTGATGGCCAGATTCTGGGCTTTTTTTCTGGTTTGGATCACATAGTAATGTGGTACCACACTGAAACTGTCCATTAAACCTGGTTTCGATCAATATTTTAGAGGATAACGCATGTTAGGTCTGGGTTAGGTCTGGGATTTGCTCTCATCAGGCTCATACATTCGCATATTTCTCATACTTGATGGCCAGATCCTGGGCTTTTTCTGGTTTGGATCACGTAGTAATGTGGTACCATACTGAAACAGTCGACTAATCCTGGTCTCGGTCAATATTTTAGAGGATAACGCATGTTAGGTCTAAGTTAGGTCTGGGATTTGCACTCATCAGGCTCATACATTCGCATATTTCTGATACTTGATGGCCAGATTCTTGGCCTTTTATGGTTTAGATCACGTAGTAATGCGGTACCACACTGAAACAGTCCATTAAACCTGGTTCCGATCAATATTTTTGAGGATAACGCATGTTATGGTCTCGGTTAGGTCTAGGATTTGCCCCTCATCAGGCTCATGATTTCGCATATTTCTCATACTTGTTGGCCAGATCCTGGGCCTTTTTTGGCTTGGATCAGGTAGTAATGTGGTACCACACTGAAACAGTCGACTAATCCTGGTCTCGGTCAATATTTTAGAGGATAACGCACGTTAGGTCTAGGTTAGGTCTGGGATTTGCACTCATCAGGCACATACTTTCGCATATTTCTCATACTTGATGGCCAGATCCTGGGTTTTTTCTGGATTGGGTCACGTGGTAATGTGTTACCCCACTGAAACAGTCGACTAATCCTGGTCTCGGTCAATATTTTAGGGGTTAACTCATGTTAGGTCTAGGTTAGGCCTGGGATTTGCCTTCATCAGACTCATACATTCGCATATTTCTCATACTTGATGGCCAGATCCTGGGCTTTTTCTGGTTTGGATCACGTAGTAATGTGGTACCACACTGAAACAGTCGACTAATCCTGGTCTCGGTCAATATTTCAGAGAATAACGCATGTTAGGGCTAGGTTGGGTCTCGGATTTGCACTCATCAGGCTCATACTTTCGCATATTTCACATACTTGATGGCCAGATTCTGGGCTTTTTTTAGTTTGGATCACGCAGTAATGTGGTACCACACTGAAACAGACCATTAAACCTGGTTTCGATCAATATTTTAGAGGATAACGCATGTTAGGTCTAGGTTAGGTCTGGGATTTGCACTCATCAGGCTCATACTTTCGCATATTTCTCATACTTGATGGCCAGATCCTGGGCTTTTTCTGGTTTGGATCACGGAGTAATGTGGGACCACACTGAAACAGTCGATTAAACCTGGTCTCGGTCAATATTTTAGAGGATAACGCATGTTAGGTCTGGGCTAGGTCTGGGATTTGCCCTCTTCAGTCTCATACTTTCGCATTCATCACATCCTTGTTGGCCAGATCCTGGGTTTTTTCTGGTTTGGGTCACATAGTAATGTGGTACCACACTGAAACAGTCGACTAAACCTGGTCACGATCAATATTTTAGAGGATAACGCATGTTAGGTCTAGGTTAGGGCTGGGATTCGGTCTCATCAGGCTCATAGATTCGCATATTTCTCATACTTGTTGGCCAGATTCTGGGCTTTTTTTGGCTTGGATCACGTAGTAATGTGGTACCACACTGAAACTGTCCATTAAACCTGGTCTCGATCAATATTTTAGAGGATAACGCATGTTAGGTCTGTGTTAGGTCTGGGATTTGCCCTCTTCAGTCTCATACTTTCGCATTCTTCACATCCTTGTTGGCCAGATCCTGGGTTTTTTCTGGTTTGGATCACATAGTAATGTGGTACCACACTGAAACAGTCGACTAAACCTGGTCACGATCAATATTTTAGAGGATAACGCATGTTAGGTCTAGGTTAGGGCTGGGATTTGCACTCATCAGACTCATACAATCGCGCATTTCTCATACTTGATGGCCATATCCTGGGCTTTTTCTGGTTTGGATCACGTAGTAATGTGGTACCACACTGAAACTGTCGACTAATGCTGGTCTCGGTCAATATTTTAGAGGATAACGCATGTTAGGTCTAGGTTAGGTCTGGGATTTGCATTCATCTGGCTCATACTTTCGCATATTTCTCATACTTGTTGGCCAGATTCTGGGCTTTTTTTGGCTTGGATCACGTAGTAATGTGGTACCACACTGAAACTGTCCATTAAACCTGGTTTCGATCAATATTTTAGAGGATAACGCATGTTAGGTCTGTGTTAGGTCTGGGATTTGCTCTCATCAGGCTCATACATTCGCATATTTCGCATACTTGATGGCCAGATCCTGGGCTTTTTCTGGTTTGGATCACGTAGTAATGTGGTACCACACTGAAACAGTCGACTAATCCTGGTCTCGGCCAATATTTTAGAGGATAACGCATGTTAGGTCTAGGTTAGGTCTGGGATTTGCACTCATCAGGCTCATACTTTCGCATATTTCTCATACTTGTTGGCCAGATTCTGGGCTGTTTTAGGCTTGGATCACGTAGTAATGTGGGACCACACTGAAACAGTCGATTAAACCTGGTCTCGATCAATATTTTAGAGGATAACGCATGTTAGGTCTGGGTTAGGTCTGGGATTTGCCCTCTTCAGTCTCATACCTTCGCATTCATCACATCCTTGTTGGCCAGATCCTGGGTTTTTTCTGGATTGGATCACATAGTAATGTGGTACCACACTGAAACAGTCGACTAAACGTGGTCACGATCAATATTTTAGAGGATAACGCATGTTAGGTCTAGGTTAGGGCTGGGATTTGGTCTCATCAGGCTCATACATTCGCATATTTCTCATACTTGTTGGCCAGATTCTGGGCTTTTTTTGGCTTGGATCACGTAGTAATGTGGTACCACACTGAAACTGCCCATTAAACCTGGTTTCGGTCAATATTTTAGAGGATAACGCATGTTAGGTCTGGGTTACGTCTGGGATTTGCTCTCATCAGGCTCATACATTCGCATATTTCTCATACTTGATGGCCAGATCCTGGGCTTTTTCTGGTTTGGATCACGTAGTAATGTGGTACCATACTGAAACAGTCGACTAATCCTGGTCTCGGTCAATATTTTAGAGGATAACGCATGTTAGGTCTAGGTTAGGTCTGGGATTTGCACTCATCAGGCTCATACTTTCGCATATTTCTGATACTTGATGGCCAGATTCTTGGCCTTTTATGGTTTAGATCACGTAGTAATGCGGTAACACACTGAAACAGTCCATTCAACCTGGTTTCGATCAATATTTTTGAGGATAACGCATGTTATGGTCTCGGTTAAGTCTAGGATTTGCCCCTCATCAGGCTCATGATTTCGCATATTTCTCATAATTGTTGGCCAGATCCTGGGCTTTTTTTGGCTTGGATCAGGTAGTAATGTGGTACCACACTGAAACAGTCGACTAATTCTGGTCTCGGTCAATATTTTAGAGGATAACGCATGTTAGGTCTAGGTTAGGTCTGGGGTTTGCACTCATCAGGCACATACTTTCGCATATTTCTCATACTTGATGGACAGATCCTGGGTTTTTTCTGGTTTGGGTCACGTGGTAATGTGTTACCCCACTGAAACAGTCGACTAATCCTGGTCTCGGTCAATATTTTAGGGGTTAACTCATGTTAGGTCTAGGTGAGGCCTGGGATTTGCCCTCATCAGACTCATACATTCGCATATTTCTCATACTTGATGGCCAGATCCTGGGCTTTTTCTGGTTTGGATCACGTAGTAATGTGGTACCACACTGAAACAGTCGACTAATCCTGGTCTCGGTCAATATTTCAGAGAATAACGCATGTTAGGGCTAGGTTGGGTCTCGGATTTGCACTCATCAGGCTCATACTTTCGCATATTTCACATACTTGATGGCCAGATTCTGGGCTTTTTTTAGTTTGGATCACGCAGTAATGTGGTACCACACTGAAACAGACCATTAAACCTGGTTTCGATCAATATTTTAGAGGATAACGCATGTTAGGTCTAGGTTAGGTCTGGGATTTGCACTCATCAGGCTCATACTTTCGCATATTTCTCATACTTGATGGCCAGATCCTGGGCTTTTTCTGGTTTGGATCACGGAGTAATGTGGGACCACACTGAAACAGTCGATTAAACCTGGTCTCGGTCAATATTTTAGAGGATAACGCATGTTAGGTCTGGGCTAGGTCTGGGATTTGCCCTCTTCAGTCTCATACTTTCGCATTCATCACATCCTTGTTGGCCAGATCCTGGGTTTTTTCTGGTTTGGGTCACATAGTAATGTGGTACCACACTGAAACAGTCGACTAAACCTGGTCACGATCAATATTTTAGAGGATAACGCATGTTAGGTCTAGGTTAGGGCTGGGATTCGGTCTCATCAGGCTCATAGATTCGCATATTTCTCATACTTGTTGGCCAGATTCTGGGCTTTTTTTGGCTTGGATCACGTAGTAATGTGGTACCACACTGAAACTGTCCATTAAACCTGGTCTCGATCAATATTTTAGAGGATAACGCATGTTAGGTCTAGGTTAGGTCTGGGATTTGCATTCATCTGGCTCATACTTTCGCATATTTCTCATACTTGTTGGCCAGATTCTGGGCTTTTTTTGGCTTGGATCACGTAGTAATGTGGTACCACACTGAAACTGTCCATTAAACCTGGTTTCGATCAATATTTTAGAGGATAACGCATGTTAGGTCTGTGTTAGGTCTGGGATTTGCTCTCATCAGGCTCATACATTCGCATATTTCGCATACTTGATGGCCAGATCCTGGGCTTTTTCTGGTTTGGATCACGTAGTAATGTGGTACCACACTGAAACAGTCGACTAATCCTGGTCTCGGCCAATATTTTAGAGGATAACGCATGTTAGGTCTAGGTTAGGTCTGGGATTTGCACTCATCAGGCTCATACTTTCGCATATTTCTCATACTTGTTGGCCAGATTCTGGGCTGTTTTAGGCTTGGATCACGTAGTAATGTGGGACCACACTGAAACAGTCGATTAAACCTGGTCTCGATCAATATTTTAGAGGATAACGCATGTTAGGTCTGGGTTAGGTCTGGGATTTGCCCTCTTCAGTCTCATACCTTCGCATTCATCACATCCTTGTTGGCCAGATCCTGGGTTTTTTCTGGATTGGATCACATAGTAATGTGGTACCACACTGAAACAGTCGACTAAACGTGGTCACGATCAATATTTTAGAGGATAACGCATGTTAGGTCTAGGTTAGGGCTGGGATTTGGTCTCATCAGGCTCATACATTCGCATATTTCTCATACTTGTTGGCCAGATTCTGGGCTTTTTTTGGCTTGGATCACGTAGTAATGTGGTACCACACTGAAACTGCCCATTAAACCTGGTTTCGGTCAATATTTTAGAGGATAACGCATGTTAGGTCTGGGTTACGTCTGGGATTTGCTCTCATCAGGCTCATACATTCGCATATTTCTCATACTTGATGGCCAGATCCTGGGCTTTTTCTGGTTTGGATCACGTAGTAATGTGGTACCATACTGAAACAGTCGACTAATCCTGGTCTCGGTCAATATTTTAGAGGATAACGCATGTTAGGTCTAGGTTAGGTCTGGGATTTGCACTCATCAGGCTCATACTTTCGCATATTTCTGATACTTGATGGCCAGATTCTTGGCCTTTTATGGTTTAGATCACGTAGTAATGCGGTAACACACTGAAACAGTCCATTCAACCTGGTTTCGATCAATATTTTTGAGGATAACGCATGTTATGGTCTCGGTTAAGTCTAGGATTTGCCCCTCATCAGGCTCATGATTTCGCATATTTCTCATAATTGTTGGCCAGATCCTGGGCTTTTTTTGGCTTGGATCAGGTAGTAATGTGGTACCACACTGAAACAGTCGACTAATTCTGGTCTCGGTCAATATTTTAGAGGATAACGCATGTTAGGTCTAGGTTAGGTCTGGGGTTTGCACTCATCAGGCACATACTTTCGCATATTTCTCATACTTGATGGACAGATCCTGGGTTTTTTCTGGTTTGGGTCACGTGGTAATGTGTTACCCCACTGAAACAGTCGACTAATCCTGGTCTCGGTCAATATTTTAGGGGTTAACTCATGTTAGGTCTAGGTGAGGCCTGGGATTTGCCCTCATCAGACTCATACATTCGCATATTTCTCATACTTGATGGCCAGATCCTGGGCTTTTTCTGGTTTGGATCACGTAGTAATGTGGTACCACACTGAAACAGTCGACTAATCCTGGTCTCGGTCAATATTTCAGAGAATAACGCATGTTGGGGCTAGGTTGGGTCTCGGATTTGCACTCATCAGGCTCATACTTTCGCATATTTCACATACTTGATGGCCAGATTCTGGGCTTTTTTTAGTTTGGATCACGCAGTAATGTGGTACCACACTGAAACAGACCATTAAACCTGGTTTCGATCAATATTTTAGAGGATAACGCATGTTAGGTCTAGGTTAGGTCTGGGATTTGCACTCATCAGGCTCATACTTTCGCATATTTCTCATACTTGATGGCCAGATCCTGGGCTTTTTCTGGTTTGGATCACGGAGTAATGTGGGACCACACTGAAACAGTCGATTAAACCTGGTCTCGGTCAATATTTTAGAGGATAACGCATGTTAGGTCTGGGCTAGGTCTGGGATTTGCCCTCTTCAGTCTCATACTTTCGCATTCATCACATCCTTGTTGGCCAGATCCTGGGTTTTTTCTGGTTTGGGTCACATAGTAATGTGGTACCACACTGAAACAGTCGACTAAACCTGGTCACGATCAATATTTTAGAGGATAACGCATGTTAGGTCTAGGTTAGGGCTGGGATTCGGTCTCATCAGGCTCATAGATTCGCATATTTCTCATACTTGTTGGCCAGATTCTGGGCTTTTTTTGGCTTGGATCACGTAGTAATGTGGTACCACACTGAAACTGTCCATTAAACCTGGTCTCGATCAATATTTTAGAGGATAACGCATGTTAGGTCTAGGTTAGGTCTGGGATTTGCATTCATCTGGCTCATACTTTCGCATATTTCTCATACTTGTTGGCCAGATTCTGGGCTTTTTTTGGCTTGGATCACGTAGTAATGTGGTACCACACTGAAACTGTCCATTAAACCTGGTTTCGATCAATATTTTAGAGGATAACGCATGTTAGGTCTGTGTTAGGTCTGGGATTTGCTCTCATCAGGCTCATACATTCGCATATTTCGCATACTTGATGGCCAGATCCTGGGCTTTTTCTGGTTTGGATCACGTAGTAATGTGGTACCACACTGAAACAGTCGACTAATCCTGGTCTCGGCCAATATTTTAGAGGATAACGCATGTTAGGTCTAGGTTAGGTCTGGGATTTGCACTCATCAGGCTCATACTTTCGCATATTTCTCATACTTGTTGGCCAGATTCTGGGCTGTTTTAGGCTTGGATCACGTAGTAATGTGGGACCACACTGAAACAGTCGATTAAACCTGGTCTCGATCAATATTTTAGAGGATAACGCATGTTAGGTCTGGGTTAGGTCTGGGATTTGCCCTCTTCAGTCTCATACCTTCGCATTCATCACATCCTTGTTGGCCAGATCCTGGGTTTTTTCTGGATTGGATCACATAGTAATGTGGTACCACACTGAAACAGTCGACTAAACGTGGTCACGATCAATATTTTAGAGGATAACGCATGTTAGGTCTAGGTTAGGGCTGGGATTTGGTCTCATCAGGCTCATACATTCGCATATTTCTCATACTTGTTGGCCAGATTCTGGGCTTTTTTTGGCTTGGATCACGTAGTAATGTGGTACCACACTGAAACTGCCCATTAAACCTGGTTTCGGTCAATATTTTAGAGGATAACGCATGTTAGGTCTGGGTTACGTCTGGGATTTGCTCTCATCAGGCTCATACATTCGCATATTTCTCATACTTGATGGCCAGATCCTGGGCTTTTTCTGGTTTGGATCACGTAGTAATGTGGTACCATACTGAAACAGTCGACTAATCCTGGTCTCGGTCAATATTTTAGAGGATAACGCATGTTAGGTCTAGGTTAGGTCTGGGATTTGCACTCATCAGGCTCATACTTTCGCATATTTCTGATACTTGATGGCCAGATTCTTGGCCTTTTATGGTTTAGATCACGTAGTAATGCGGTAACACACTGAAACAGTCCATTCAACCTGGTTTCGATCAATATTTTTGAGGATAACGCATGTTATGGTCTCGGTTAAGTCTAGGATTTGCCCCTCATCAGGCTCATGATTTCGCATATTTCTCATAATTGTTGGCCAGATCCTGGGCTTTTTTTGGCTTGGATCAGGTAGTAATGTGGTACCACACTGAAACAGTCGACTAATTCTGGTCTCGGTCAATATTTTAGAGGATAACGCATGTTAGGTCTAGGTTAGGTCTGGGGTTTGCACTCATCAGGCACATACTTTCGCATATTTCTCATACTTGATGGACAGATCCTGGGTTTTTTCTGGTTTGGGTCACGTGGTAATGTGTTACCCCACTGAAACAGTCGACTAATCCTGGTCTCGGTCAATATTTTAGGGGTTAACTCATGTTAGGTCTAGGTGAGGCCTGGGATTTGCCCTCATCAGACTCATACATTCGCATATTTCTCATACTTGATGGCCAGATCCTGGGCTTTTTCTGGTTTGGATCACGTAGTAATGTGGTACCACACTGAAACAGTCGACTAATCCTGGTCTCGGTCAATATTTCAGAGAATAACGCATGTTAGGGCTAGGTTGGGTCTCGGATTTGCACTCATCAGGCTCATACTTTCGCATATTTCACATACTTGATGGCCAGATTCTGGGCTTTTTTTAGTTTGGATCACGCAGTAATGTGGTACCACACTGAAACAGACCATTAAACCTGGTTTCGATCAATATTTTAGAGGATAACGCATGTTAGGTCTAGGTTAGGTCTGGGATTTGCACTCATCAGGCTCATACTTTCGCATATTTCTCATACTTGATGGCCAGATCCTGGGCTTTTTCTGGTTTGGATCACGGAGTAATGTGGGACCACACTGAAACAGTCGATTAAACCTGGTCTCGGTCAATATTTTAGAGGATAACGCATGTTAGGTCTGGGCTAGGTCTGGGATTTGCCCTCTTCAGTCTCATACTTTCGCATTCATCACATCCTTGTTGGCCAGATCCTGGGTTTTTTCTGGTTTGGGTCACATAGTAATGTGGTACCACACTGAAACAGTCGACTAAACCTGGTCACGATCAATATTTTAGAGGATAACGCATGTTAGGTCTAGGTTAGGGCTGGGATTCGGTCTCATCAGGCTCATAGATTCGCATATTTCTCATACTTGTTGGCCAGATTCTGGGCTTTTTTTGGCTTGGATCACGTAGTAATGTGGTACCACACTGAAACTGTCCATTAAACCTGGTCTCGATCAATATTTTAGAGGATAACGCATGTTAGGTCTAGGTTAGGTCTGGGATTTGCATTCATCTGGCTCATACTTTCGCATATTTCTCATACTTGTTGGCCAGATTCTGGGCTTTTTTTGGCTTGGATCACGTAGTAATGTGGTACCACACTGAAACTGTCCATTAAACCTGGTTTCGATCAATATTTTAGAGGATAACGCATGTTAGGTCTGTGTTAGGTCTGGGATTTGCTCTCATCAGGCTCATACATTCGCATATTTCGCATACTTGATGGCCAGATCCTGGGCTTTTTCTGGTTTGGATCACGTAGTAATGTGGTACCACACTGAAACAGTCGACTAATCCTGGTCTCGGCCAATATTTTAGAGGATAACGCATGTTAGGTCTAGGTTAGGTCTGGGATTTGCACTCATCAGGCTCATACTTTCGCATATTTCTCATACTTGTTGGCCAGATTCTGGGCTGTTTTAGGCTTGGATCACGTAGTAATGTGGGACCACACTGAAACAGTCGATTAAACCTGGTCTCGATCAATATTTTAGAGGATAACGCATGTTAGGTCTGGGTTAGGTCTGGGATTTGCCCTCTTCAGTCTCATACCTTCGCATTCATCACATCCTTGTTGGCCAGATCCTGGGTTTTTTCTGGATTGGATCACATAGTAATGTGGTACCACACTGAAACAGTCGACTAAACGTGGTCACGATCAATATTTTAGAGGATAACGCATGTTAGGTCTAGGTTAGGGCTGGGATTTGGTCTCATCAGGCTCATACATTCGCATATTTCTCATACTTGTTGGCCAGATTCTGGGCTTTTTTTGGCTTGGATCACGTAGTAATGTGGTACCACACTGAAACTGCCCATTAAACCTGGTTTCGGTCAATATTTTAGAGGATAACGCATGTTAGGTCTGGGTTAGGTCTGGGATTTGCTCTCATCAGGCTCATACATTCGCATATTTCTCATACTTGATGGCCAGATCCTGGGCTTTTTCTGGTTTGGATCACGTAGTAATGTGGTACCATACTGAAACAGTCGACTAATCCTGGTCTCGGTCAATATTTTAGAGGATAACGCATGTTAGGTCTAGGTTAGGTCTGGGATTTGCACTCATCAGGCTCATACTTTCGCATATTTCTGATACTTGATGGCCAGATTCTTGACCTTTTATGGTTTAGATCACGTAGTAATGCGGTACCACACTGAAACTGTCCATTAAACCTGGTTTCGATCAATATTTTTGAGGATAACGCATGTTATGGTCTCGGTTAAGTCTAGGATTTGCCCCTCATCAGGCTCATGATTTCGCATATTTCTCATTATTGTTGGCCAGATCCTGGGCTTTTTTTGGCTTGGATCAGGTAGTAATGTGGTACCACACTGAAACAGTCGACTAATTCTGGTCTCGGTCAATATTTTAGAGGATAACGCATGTTAGGTCTAGGTTAGGTCTGGGGTTTGCACTCATCAGGCACATACTTTCGCATATTTCTCATACTTGATGGACAGATCCTGGGTTTTTTCTGGTTTGGGTCACGTGGTAATGTGTTACCCCACTGAAACAGTCGACTAATCCTGGTCTCGGTCAATATTTTAGGGGTTAACTCATGTTAGGTCTAGGTGAGGCCTGGGATTTGCCCTCATCAGACTCATACATTCGCATATTTCTCATACTTGATGGCCAGATCCTGGGCTTTTTCTGGTTTGGATCACGTAGTAATGTGGTACCACACTGAAACAGTCGACTAATCCTGGTCTCGGTCAATATTTTAGCGGATAACGCATGTTAGGTCTAGGTTAGGTCTCGGATTTGCACTCATCAGGCTCATACTTTCGCATATTTCTCATACTTGATGGCCAGATTCTGGGCTTTTTTTAGTTTGGATCACGCAGTAATGTGGTACCACACTGAAACAGACCATTAAACCTGGTTTCGATCAATATTTTAGAGGATAACGCATGTTAGGTCTAGGTTAGGTCTGGGATTTGCACTCATCAGGCTCATACTTTCGCATATTTCTCATACTTGATGGCCAGATCCTGGGCTTTTTCTGGTTTGGATCACGGAGTAATGTGGGACCACACTGAAACAGTCGATTAAACCTGGTCTCGGTCAATATTTTAGAGGATAACGCATGTTAGGTCTAGATTAGGACTGGGATTTGCACTCATCAGGCTCATACTTTCGCATATTTCTCATACTTGTTGGGCAGATTCTGGGCTTTTTTTGGCTTGGATCACGTAGTAATGTGGTACCACACTGAAACTGTCCATTAAACCTGGTTTCGATCAATATTTTTGAGGATAACGCATGTTATGGTCTCGGTTAGGTCTAGGATTTTCCCCTCATCAGGCTCATGATTTCGCATATTTCTCATACTTGTTGGCCAGATCCTGGGTTTTTTCTGGATTGGATCACATAGTAATGTGGTACCACACTGAAACAGTCGACTAAACCTGGTCACGATCAATATTTTAGAGGATAACGCATGTTAGGTCTAGGTTAGGGCTGGGATTTGGTCTCATCAGGCTCATACATTCGCATATTTCTCATACTTGTTGGCCAGATTCTGGGCTTTTTTTGGCTTGGATCACGTAGTAATGTGGTACCACACTGAAACTGTCCATTAAACCTGGTCTCCATCAATATTTTAGAGGATAACGCATGTTAGGTCTGGGTTAGGTCTGGGATTTGCCCTCTTCAGTCTCATACTTTCGCATTCTTCACATCCTCGTTGGCCAGATCCTGGGTTTTTTCTGGTTTGGATCACATAGTAATGTGGTACCACACTGAAACAGTCGACTAAACCTGGTCACGATAAATATTTTAGAGGATAACGCATGTTAGGTCTAGGTTAGGGCTGGGATTTGGTCTCATCAGGCTCATACAATCGCGCATTTCACATACTTGATGGCCATATCCTGGGCTTTTTCTGGTTTGGATCACGTAGTAATGTGGTACCACACTGAAACTGTCGATTAATGCTGGTCTCGGTCAATATTTTAGAGGATAACGCATGCTAGGTCTAGGTTAGGTCTGGGATTTGCATTCATCTGGCTCATAATTTTGAATATTTCTCATACTTGTTGGCCAGATTCTGGGCTTTTTTTGGCTTGGATCACGTAGTAATGTGGTACCACACTGAAACTGTCCATTAAACCTGGTTTCGATCAATATTTTTGAGGATTACGCATGTTATGGTCTCGGTTAGGTCTAGGATTTTCCCCTCATCAGGCTCATGATTTCGCATATTTCTCATACTTGTTGGCCAGATCCTGGGCTTTTTTTGGCTTGGATCAGGTAGTAATGTGGTACCACACTGAAACAGTCGACTAATCCTGGTCTCGATCAATATTTTAGAGGATAACGCATGTTAGGTCTAGGCTAGGTCTGGGATTTTCACTCATCAGGCACATACTTTCGCATATTTCTCATAGTTGATGGCCAGATCCAGGGCTTTTTCTGGTTTGGATCACGTAGAAATGTGATACCACACTGAAACTGTCCATTAAACCTGGTTTCGATCAATATTATAGCGGATAACGCATGTTAGGTCTATGTCAGGTCTGGCATTTGCTCTCATCAGGCTCATACTGTCGCATATTTCTCATACTTGATGGCCAGATCCTGGGCTTTTACTGGTTTGGTTCACGTAGTAATGTGGGACCACACTGAAACAATCGATTAAACCTGGTCTCGATCAATATTTTAGGGGTTAACTCATGTTAGGTCTAGGTTAGGCCTGGGATTTGCCCTCATCAGACTCATACATTCGCATATTTCTCATACTTGATGGCCAGATTCTGGGCTTTTTTTGGCTTGGATCACGTAGTAATGTGGTACCACACTGAAACTGTCCATTAAACCTGGTTTCGATCAATATTTTTGAGGATAACGCATGTTATGGTCTCGGTTAGGTCTAGGATTTTCCCCTCATCAGGCTCATGATTTCGCATATTTCTCATACTTGTTGGCCAGATCCTGGGCTTTTTTTGGCTTGGATCAGGTAGTAATGTGGTACCACACTGAAACAGTCGACTAATCCTGGTCTCGATCAATATTTTAGAGGATAACGCATGTTAGGTCTAGGCTAGGTCTGGGATTTTCACTCATCAGGCACATACTTTCGCATATTTCTCGTAGTTGATGGCCAGATCCTGGGCTTTTTCTGGTTTGGATCACGTAGTAATGTGATACCACACTGAAACTGTCCATTAAACCTGGTTTCGATCAATATTATAGCGGATAACGCATGTTAGGTCTATGTCAGGTCTGGGATTTGCTCTCATCAGGCTCATACTGTCGCATATTTCTCATACTTGATGGCCAGATCCTGGGCTTTTACTGGTTTGGTTCACGTAGTAATGTGGGACCACACTGAAACAATCGATTAAACCTGGTCTCGATCAATATTTTAGAGGATAACGCATGTTAGGTCTGGGATTTGCCCTCTCCAGTCTCATACTTTCGCATTCTTCACATCCTTGTTGGCCAGATCCAGGGTTTTTTCTGGTTTGGATCACATAGTAATGTGGTACCACACTGAAACAGTCGACTAAACCTGGTCACGATCAATATTTTAGACGATAACGCATGTTAGGTCTAGGTTAGGGC
This sequence comes from Colletes latitarsis, assembly GCF_051014445.1. Taxonomy (NCBI): domain Eukaryota; kingdom Metazoa; phylum Arthropoda; class Insecta; order Hymenoptera; family Colletidae; genus Colletes; species Colletes latitarsis. The sequence goes on from NC_135137.1 coordinate 9,862,585, forward strand.
TGGGATTTGCTCCCATCAGGCTCATACTTTCGCATATTTCTGATACTTGATGGCCAGATTCTGGGCTTTTTTTTTGGCTTGGATCACGTAGTAATGTGGTACCACACTGAAACTGTCCATTAAACCTGGTTTCGATCAATATTTTAGAGGATAACGCATGTTAGGTCTGGGTTAGGTCTGGGATTTGCTCTCATCAGGCTCATACATTCGCATATTTCTCATACTTGATGGCCAGATCCTGGGCTTTTTCTGGTTTGGATCACGTAGTAATGTGGTACCACACTGAAACTGTCCATTAAACCTGGTTTCGATCAATATTTTTGAGGATAACGCATGTTATGGTCTCGGTTAGGTCTAGGATTTTCCCCTCATCAGGCTCATGATTTCGCATATTTCTCATACTTGTTGGCCAGATCCTGGGTTTTTTCTGGATTGGATCACATAGTAATGTGGTACCACACTGAAACAGTCGACTAAACCTGGTCACGATCAATATTTTAGAGGATAACGCATGTTAGGTCTAGGTTAGGGCTGGGATTTGGTCTCATCAGGCTCATACATTCGCATATTTCTCATACTTGTTGGCCAGATTCTGGGCTTTTTTTGGCTTGGATCACGTAGTAATGTGGTACCACACTGAAACTGTCCATTAAACCTGGTCTCCATCAATATTTTAGAGGATAACGCATGTTAGGTCTGGGTTAGGTCTGGGATTTGCCCTCTTCAGTCTCATACTTTCGCATTCTTCACATCCTCGTTGGCCAGATCCTGGGTTTTTTCTGGTTTGGATCACATAGTAATGTGGTACCACACTGAAACAGTCGACTAAACCTGGTCACGATAAATATTTTAGAGGATAACGCATGTTAGGTCTAGGTTAGGGCTGGGATTTGGTCTCATCAGGCTCATACAATCGCGCATTTCACATACTTGATGGCCATATCCTGGGCTTTTTCTGGTTTGGATCACGTAGTAATGTGGTACCACACTGAAACTGTCGATTAATGCTGGTCTCGGTCAATATTTTAGAGGATAACGCATGTTAGGTCTAGGTTAGGTCTGGGATTTGCATTCATCTGGCTCATAATTTTGAATATTTCTCATACTTGTTGGCCAGATTCTGGGCTTTTTTTGGCTTGGATCACGTAGTAATGTGGTACCACACTGAAACTGTCCATTAAACCTGGTTTCGATCAATATTTTTGAGGATTACGCATGTTATGGTCTCGGTTAGGTCTAGGATTTTCCCCTCATCAGGCTCATGATTTCGCATATTTCTCATACTTGTTGGCCAGATCCTGGGCTTTTTTTGGCTTGGATCAGGTAGTAATGTGGTACCACACTGAAACAGTCGACTAATCCTGGTCTCGATCAATATTTTAGAGGATAACGCATGTTAGGTCTAGGCTAGGTCTGGGATTTTCACTCATCAGGCACATACTTTCGCATATTTCTCATAGTTGATGGCCAGATCCAGGGCTTTTTCTGGTTTGGATCACGTAGAAATGTGATACCACACTGAAACTGTCCATTAAACCTGGTTTCGATCAATATTATAGCGGATAACGCATGTTAGGTCTATGTCAGGTCTGGCATTTGCTCTCATCAGGCTCATACTGTCGCATATTTCTCATACTTGATGGCCAGATCCTGGGCTTTTACTGGTTTGGTTCACGTAGTAATGTGGGACCACACTGAAACAATCGATTAAACCTGGTCTCGATCAATATTTTAGGGGTTAACTCATGTTAGGTCTAGGTTAGGCCTGGGATTTGCCCTCATCAGACTCATACATTCGCATATTTCTCATACTTGATGGCCAGATTCTGGGCTTTTTTTGGCTTGGATCACGTAGTAATGTGGTACCACACTGAAACTGTCCATTAAACCTGGTTTCGATCAATATTTTTGAGGATAACGCATGTTATGGTCTCGGTTAGGTCTAGGATTTTCCCCTCATCAGGCTCATGATTTCGCATATTTCTCATACTTGTTGGCCAGATCCTGGGCTTTTTTTGGCTTGGATCAGGTAGTAATGTGGTACCACACTGAAACAGTCGACTAATCCTGGTCTCGATCAATATTTTAGAGGATAACGCATGTTAGGTCTAGGCTAGGTCTGGGATTTTCACTCATCAGGCACATACTTTCGCATATTTCTCGTAGTTGATGGCCAGATCCTGGGCTTTTTCTGGTTTGGATCACGTAGTAATGTGGGACCACACTGAAACAATCGATTAAACCTGGTCTCGATCAATATTTTAGAGGATAACGCATGTTAGGTCTGGGATTTGCCCTCTCCAGTCTCATACTTTCGCATTCTTCACATCCTTGTTGGCCAGATCCAGGGTTTTTTCTGGTTTGGATCACATAGTAATGTGGTACCACACTGAAACAGTCGACTAAACCTGGTCACGATCAATATTTTAGACGATAACGCATGTTAGGTCTAGGTTAGGGCTGGGATTTGCTCCCATCAGGCTCATACTTTCGCATATTTCTGATACTTGATGGCCAGATTCTGGGCTTTTTTTTTGGCTTGGATCACGTAGTAATGTGGTACCACACTGAAACTGTCCATTAAACCTGGTTTCGATCAATATTTTAGAGGATAACGCATGTTAGGTCTGGGTTAGGTCTGGGATTTGCTCTCATCAGGCTCATACATTCGCATATTTCTCATACTTGATGGCCAGATCCTGGGCTTTTTCTGGTTTGGATCACGTAGTAATGTGGTACCACACTGAAACTGTCGACTAATGCTGGTCTCGGTCAGTATTTTAGAGGATAACGCATGTTAGGTCTAGGTTAGGTCTGGGATTTGCATTCATCTGGCTCATACTTTCGCATATTTCTCATACTTGTTGGCCAGATTCTGGGCTTTTTTTTTGGCTTGGATCACGTAGTAATGTGGTACCACACTGAAACTGTCCATTAAACCTGGTTTCGATCAATATTTTAGAGGATAACGCATGTTAGGTCTGGGTTAGGTCTGGGATTTGCTCTCATCAGGTTCATACATTCGCATATTTCTCATACTTGATGGCCAGATCCTGGGCTTTTTCTGGTATGGATCACGTAGTAATGTGGTACCATACTGAAACAGTCGACTAATCCTTGTCTCGGTCAATATTTTAGAGGATAACGCATGTTAGGTCTAGGTTAGGTCTGGGATTTGCACTCATCAGGCTCATACTTTCGCATATTTCTGATACTTGATGGCCAGATTCTTGGCCTTTTATGGTTTAGATCACGTAGTAATGCGGTACCACACTGAAACAGTCCATTAAACCTGGTTCCGATCAATATTTTAGAGGATAACGCATGTTAGGTCTAGGCTAGGTCTGGGATTTGCTCTCATCAGGCTCATACATTCGCATATTTCTCATACTTGATGGCCAGATCCTGGGCTTTTTCTGGTTTGGATCACGTAGTAATGCGGTACCACACTGAAACAGTCCATTAAACCTGGTTCCGATCAATATTTTAGAGGATAACGCATGTTAGGTCTAGGCTAGGTCTGGGATTTGCTCTCATCAGGCTCATACATTCGCATATTTCTCATACTTGATGGCCAGATCCTGGGCTTTTTCTGGTTTGGATCACGTAGTAATGTGGTACCACACTGAAACTGTCGACTAATGCTGGTCTCGGTCAGTATTTTAGAGGATAACGCATGTTAGGTCTAGGTTAGGTCTGGGATTTGCATTCATCTGGCTCATACTTTCGCATATTTCTCATACTTGTTGGCCAGATTCTGGGCTTTTTTTTTGGCTTGGATCACGTAGTAATGTGGTACCACACTGAAACTGTCCATTAAACCTGGTTTCGATCAATATTTTAGAGGATAACGCATGTTAGGTCTGGGTTAGGTCTGGGATTTGCTCTCATCAGGTTCATACATTCGCATATTTCTCATACTTGATGGCCAGATCCTGGGCTTTTTCTGGTATGGATCACGTAGTAATGTGGTACCATACTGAAACAGTCGACTAATCGTTGTCTCGGTCAATATTTTAGAGGATAACGCATGTTAGGTCTGGGTTAGGTCTGGGATTTGCTCTCATCAGGTTCATACTTTCGCATTCTTCACATCCTTGTTGGCCAGATCCTGGGTTTTTTCTGGTTTGGATCACATAGTAACGTGGTACCACACTGAAACAGTCGACTAAACCTGGTCACCATCAATATTTTAGACGATAACGCATGTTAGGTCTAGGTTAGGGCTGGGATTTGCTCCCATCAGGCTCATACTTTCGCATATTTCTGATACTTGATGGCCAGATTCTGGGCTTTTTTTTTGGCTTGGATCACGTAGTAATGTGGTACCACACTGAAACTGTCCATTAAACCTGGTTTCGATCAATATTTTAGAGGATAACGCATGTTAGGTCTGGGTTAGGTCTGGGATTTGCTCTCATCAGGCTCATACATTCGCATATTTCTCATACTTGATGGCCAGATCCTGGGCTTTTTCTGGTTTGGATCACGTAGTAATGTGGTACCATTCTGAAACAGTCGACTAAACCTGGTCACGATCAATATTTTAGAGGATAACGCATGTTAGGTCTAGGTTAGGGCTGGGATTTGGTCACATCAGGCTCATACAATCGCGCATTTCTCATACTTGATGGCCATATCCTGGGCTTTTTCTGGTTTGGATCACGTAGTAATGTGGTACCAGACTGAAACTGTCGACTAATGCTGCTCTCGGTCAATATTTTAGAGGATAACGCATGTTAGGTCTAGGTTAGGTCTGGGATTTGCATTCATCTGGCTCATACTTTCGCATATTTCTCATACTTGTTGGCCAGATTCTGGGCTTTTTTTGGCTTGGATCACTTAGTAATGTGGTACCATACTGAAACAGTCGACTAAACCTGGTCACGATCAATATTTTAGAGGATAACGCATGTTAGGTCTGGGTTAGGTCTGGGATTTGCTCTCATCAGGTTCATACATTCGCATATTTCTCATACTTGATGGCCAGATCCTGGGCTTTTTCTGGTATGGATCACGTAGTAATGTGGTACCATACTGAAACAGTCGACTAATCCTTGTCTCGGTCAATATTTTAGAGGATAACGCATGTTAGGTCTAGGTTAGGTCTGGGATTTGCACTCATCAGGCTCATACTTTCTCATATTTCTGATACTTGATGGCCAGATTCTTGGCCTTTTATGGTTTAGATCACGTAGTAATGCGGTACCACACTGAAACAGTCCATTAAACCTGGTTCCGATCAATATTTTTGAGGATAACGCATGTTATGGTCTCGGTTAGGTCTAGGATTTGCCCCTCATCAGGCTCATGATTTCGCATATTTCTCATACTTGTTGGCCAGATCCTGGGCTTTTTTTGGCTTGGATCAGGTAGTAATGTGGTACCACACTGAAACAGTCGACTAATCCTGGTCTCGGTCAATACTTTAGAGGATAACGCATGTTAGGTCTAGGTTAGGTCTGGGATTTGCACTCATCAGGCACATACTTTCGCATATTTCTCATACATGATGGCCAGATCCTGGGCTTTTTCTGGTTTGGATCTCGTAGTAATGTGGTACCATACTGAAACAGTCAATTTAACGTGGCCTCGATCAATATTTTAAAGTATAACACCGTTTGGTTCGCGTTTAGGTTTGGTATTTGCAATCATCTGGCTCATACTTTCGCATTTCACGCATGCTTGTTGGCCAGATCCTGGGCCCTTTCTGGTTGGGATTGTGTAATAATGTGGTGCCACAGTAAACAGTCAATTAAACCTGACCTTGATCAATATTTTAAAGACTAACGCCGATTGGTTCACGGTTAGGGCTGGTATTTGCAATCATCTGGCTCATACTTTCGCATTTCTCGCATGCTTGTTGGCCAGATCCTGGGCTTTTTCTGGTTAGGATCTCGTAGTAATGTGGTACCAGAATGAAACGGTCAATTAATCCTGGATTCGGTCAATATTTTACAGGATCACACCGGTTAGGTTTGTGTTAGCCTGGTATTTGCAATCATCTGGCTCATACTATCGCATTTTTCGCATACTTGTGCGCCAGATCCAGGGCTTTTTCTGGTTTGGATCACGTAGGAATGTGGTGCCAGAATGAAACTGTCAATTAAACCTGGATTCGATCAATATTTAAAGGATAACTCCGGTTGCGTCTCGTTTAGGTCTGGTAGTTACCCGCATCAGGCTCATACATTCGCATTCTTCGCATACCTGTTGGCCAGGTCCTGTGTTTCTTTCTGGTTTGGATCACGTAGTAATGTGATACCAGACTGAAAAAGTCAATTCAACTTGGATTCGATCAATATTTTAGAGGCTAACACCGTTTAGGTTTGTGTTAGGTCTGGTATTTGCAATCATCTGCCACGTACTTTCGCATTTTTCGCATACTTGTTGGCCAGACCCAGGGCTTTTTCTGGTTTGGATCACGTAGGAATGTGGTTCCGGAGTGAAACAGTCAACTAAACCTGGATTCGATCAATATTTTAGAGGCTAACACCGTTTAGGTTTGTGTTAGGTCTGGTATTTGCAAACATCTGCCTCATACTTTCGCATTTTTCGCATACTTGTTGGCCAGATCCACGGCATTTTCTGGTTTGTATCACGCAGTAATGTGGTACCAGAATGAAACTGTCAAATAAACCTGGATTCGATCAATATTTTAGAGGATCGCAACGGTTAGGATTGTGTTAGGCCTGGTATTTGCAATTATCTGGCTCATACTTTCGCACTCTTCGCATACTTGTTTGCCAGATCCTGTGTTTTTTTCTGGTTGGGATCACGTAGTGATGTGGTACCAGACTAAACAGTCAATTCAACTTGGTTTCGATCAATACTTTAGTGGATAACACCGTTTAGGTTTGTGTTAGGTCTGGTATTTGCAATCATCTGGCTCATACTTTCGCATTTCTCGCATGCTTGTTGGCCAGATCCTGGGCCCTTTCTGGTTGGGATTGTGTAATAATGTGGTGCCACAGTAAACAGTCAATTAAACCTGACCTCGATCAATATTTTAAAGACTAACGCCGATTGGTTCACGGTTAGGGCTGGTATTTGCAATCATCTGGCTCATACTTTCGCATTTCTCGCATGCTTGTTGGCCAGATCCTGGGCTTTTTCTGGTTAGGATCTCGTAGTAATGTGGTACCAGAATGAAACGGTCAATTAATCCTGGATTCGGTCAATATTTTACAGGATCACACCGGTTAGGTTTGTGTTAGCCTGGTATTTGCAATCATCTGGCTCATACTATCGCATTTTTCGCATACTTGTGCGCCAGATCCAGGGCTTTTTCTGGTTTGGATCACGTAGGAATGTGGTGCCAGAATGAAACTGTCAATTAAACCTGGATTCGATCAATATTTAAAGGATAACTCCGGTTGCGTCTCGTTTAGGTCTGGTAGTTACCCGCATCAGGCTCATACATTCGCATTCTTCGCATACCTGTTGGCCAGGTCCTGTGTTTCTTTCTGGTTTGGATCACGTAGTAATGTGATACCAGACTGAAAAAGTCAATTCAACTTGGATTCGATCAATATTTTAGAGGCTAACACCGTTTAGGTTTGTGTTAGGTCTGGTATTTGCAATCATCTGCCACGTACTTTCGCATTTTTCGCATACTTGTTGGCCAGATCCTGGGCTTTTTCTGGTTCGTATCACGTCGTAATGTGGTACCAGAATGAAACGGTCAATTAAACCTGTATTCGGACAATATTTTAGAGGATCACACCGGTTAGGTTTGTGTTAGGCCTGATATTTCCAATAATCTGGCTCTTACTTTCGCATTCTTCACATCCTTGTTGGCCAGATCCTGGGTTTTTTCTGGTTTGGATCACATAGTAACGTGGTACCACACTGAAACAGTCGACTAAACCTGGTCACGATCAATATTTTAGACGATAACGCATGTTAGGTCTAGGTTAGGGCTGGGATTTGCTCCCATCAGGCTCATACTTTCGCATATTTCTGATACTTGATGGCCAGATTCTGGGCTTTTTTTTTGGCTTGGATCACGTAGTAATGTGGTACCACACTGAAACTGTCCATTAAACCTGGTTTCGATCAATATTTTAGAGGATAACGCATGTTAGGTCTGGGTTAGGTCTGGGATTTGCTCTCATCAGGCTCATACATTCGCATATTTCTCATACTTGATGGCCAGATCCTGGGCTTTTTCTGGTTTGGATCACGTAGTAATGTGGTACCATTCTGAAACAGTCGACTAAACCTGGTCACGATCAATATTTTAGAGGATAACGCATGTTAGGTCTAGGTTAGGGCTGGGATTTGGTCACATCAGGCTCATACAATCGCGCATTTCTCATACTTGATGGCCATATCCTGGGCTTTTTCTGGTTTGGATCACGTAGTAATGTGGTACCAGACTGAAACTGTCGACTAATGCTGCTCTCGGTCAATATTTTAGAGGATAACGCATGTTAGGTCTAGGTTAGGTCTGGGATTTGCATTCATCTGGCTCATACTTTCGCATATTTCTCATACTTGTTGGCCAGATTCTGGGCTTTTTTTGGCTTGGATCACTTAGTAATGTGGTACCATACTGAAACAGTCGACTAAACCTGGTCACGATCAATATTTTAGAGGATAACGCATGTTAGGTCTGGGTTAGGTCTGGGATTTGCTCTCATCAGGTTCATACATTCGCATATTTCTCATACTTGATGGCCAGATCCTGGGCTTTTTCTGGTATGGATCACGTAGTAATGTGGTACCATACTGAAACAGTCGACTAATCCTTGTCTCGGTCAATATTTTAGAGGATAACGCATGTTAGGTCTAGGTTAGGTCTGGGATTTGCACTCATCAGGCTCATACTTTCTCATATTTCTGATACTTGATGGCCAGATTCTTGGCCTTTTATGGTTTAGATCACGTAGTAATGCGGTACCACACTGAAACAGTCCATTAAACCTGGTTCCGATCAATATCTTTGAGGATAACGCATGTTATGGTCTCGGTTAGGTCTAGGATTTGCCCCTCATCAGGCTCATGATTTCGCATATTTCTCATACTTGTTGGCCAGATCCTGGGCTTTTTTTGGCTTGGATCAGGTAGTAATGTGGTACCACACTGAAACAGTCGACTAATCCTGGTCTCGGTCAATACTTTAGAGGATAACGCATGTTAGGTCTAGGTTAGGTCTGGGATTTGCACTCATCAGGCACATACTTTCGCATATTTCTCATACATGATGGCCAGATCCTGGGCTTTTTCTGGTTTGGATCTCGTAGTAATGTGGTACCATACTGAAACAGTCAATTTAACGTGGCCTCGATCAATATTTTAAAGTATAACACCGTTTGGTTCGCGTTTAGGTTTGGTATTTGCAATCATCTGGCTCATACTTTCGCATTTCTCGCATGCTTGTTGGCCAGATCCTGGGCCCTTTCTGGTTGGGATTGTGTAATAATGTGGTGCCACAGTAAACAGTCAATTAAACCTGACCTCGATCAATATTTTAAAGACTAACGCCGATTGGTTCACGGTTAGGGCTGGTATTTGCAATCATCTGGCTCATACTTTCGCATTTCTCGCATGCTTGTTGGCCAGATCCTGGGCTTTTTCTGGTTAGGATCTCGTAGTAATGTGGTACCAGAATGAAACGGTCAATTAATCCTGGATTCGGTCAATATTTTACAGGATCACACCGGTTAGGTTTGTGTTAGCCTGGTATTTGCAATCATCTGGCTCATACTATCGCATTTTTCGCATACTTGTGCGCCAGATCCAGGGCTTTTTCTGGTTTGGATCACGTAGGAATGTGGTGCCAGAATGAAACTGTCAATTAAACCTGGATTCGATCAATATTTAAAGGATAACTCCGGTTGCGTCTCGTTTAGGTCTGGTAGTTACCCGCATCAGGCTCATACATTCGCATTCTTCGCATACCTGTTGGCCAGGTCCTGTGTTTCTTTCTGGTTTGGATCACGTAGTAATGTGATACCAGACTGAAAAAGTCAATTCAACTTGGATTCGATCAATATTTTAGAGGCTAACACCGTTTAGGTTTGTGTTAGGTCTGGTATTTGCAATCATCTGCCACGTACTTTCGCATTTTTCGCATACTTGTTGGCCAGATCCTGGGCTTTTTCTGGTTCGTATCACGTCGTAATGTGGTACCAGAATGAAACGGTCAATTAAACCTGTATTCGGACAATATTTTAGAGGATCACACCGGTTAGGTTTGTGTTAGGCCTGATATTTCCAATAATCTGGCTCTTACTTTCGCATTCTTCACATCCTTGTTGGCCAGATCCTGGGTTTTTTCTGGTTTGGATCACATAGTAACGTGGTACCACACTGAAACAGTCGACTAAACCTGGTCACGATCAATATTTTAGACGATAACGCATGTTAGGTCTAGGTTAGGGCTGGGATTTGCTCCCATCAGGCTCATACTTTCGCATATTTCTGATACTTGATGGCCAGATTCTGGGCTTTTTTTTTGGCTTGGATCACGTAGTAATGTGGTACCACACTGAAACTGTCCATTAAACCTGGTTTCGATCAATATTTTAGAGGATAACGCATGTTAGGTCTGGGTTAGGTCTGGGATTTGCTCTCATCAGGCTCATACATTCGCATATTTCTCATACTTGATGGCCAGATCCTGGGCTTTTTCTGGTTTGGATCACGTAGTAATGTGGTACCATTCTGAAACAGTCGACTAAACCTGGTCACGATCAATATTTTAGAGGATAACGCATGTTAGGTCTAGGTTAGGGCTGGGATTTGGTCACATCAGGCTCATACAATCGCGCATTTCTCATACTTGATGGCCATATCCTGGGCTTTTTCTGGTTTGGATCACGTAGTAATGTGGTACCAGACTGAAACTGTCGACTAATGCTGCTCTCGGTCAATATTTTAGAGGATAACGCATGTTAGGTCTAGGTTAGGTCTGGGATTTGCATTCATCTGGCTCATACTTTCGCATATTTCTCATACTTGTTGGCCAGATTCTGGGCTTTTTTTGGCTTGGATCACTTAGTAATGTGGTACCATACTGAAACAGTCGACTAAACCTGGTCACGATCAATATTTTAGAGGATAACGCATGTTAGGTCTGGGTTAGGTCTGGGATTTGCTCTCATCAGGTTCATACATTCGCATATTTCTCATACTTGATGGCCAGATCCTGGGCTTTTTCTGGTATGGATCACGTAGTAATGTGGTACCATACTGAAACAGTCGACTAATCCTTGTCTCGGTCAATATTTTAGAGGATAACGCATGTTAGGTCTAGGTTAGGTCTGGGATTTGCACTCATCAGGCTCATTCTTTCTCATATTTCTGATACTTGATGGCCAGATTCTTGGCCTTTTATGGTTTAGATCACGTAGTAATGCGGTACCACACTGAAACAGTCCATTAAACCTGGTTCCGATCAATATCTTTGAGGATAACGCATGTTATGGTCTCGGTTAGGTCTAGGATTTGCCCCTCATCAGGCTCATGATTTCGCATATTTCTCATACTTGTTGGCCAGATCCTGGGCTTTTTTTGGCTTGGATCAGGTAGTAATGTGGTACCACACTGAAACAGTCGACTAATCCTGGTCTCGGTCAATACTTTAGAGGATAACGCATGTTAGGTCTAGGTTAGGTCTGGGATTTGCACTCATCAGGCACATACTTTCGCATATTTCTCATACATGATGGCCAGATCCTGGGCTTTTTCTGGTTTGGATCTCGTAGTAATGTGGTACCATACTGAAACAGTCAATTTAACGTGGCCTCGATCAATATTTTAAAGTATAACACCGTTTGGTTCGCGTTTAGGTTTGGTATTTGCAATCATCTGGCTCATACTTTCGCATTTCTCGCATGCTTGTTGGCCAGATCCTGGGCCCTTTCTGGTTGGGATTGTGTAATAATGTGGTGCCACAGTAAACAGTCAATTAAACCTGACCTCGATCAATATTTTAAAGACTAACGCCGATTGGTTCACGGTTAGGGCTGGTATTTGCAATCATCTGGCTCATACTTTCGCATTTCTCGCATGCTTGTTGGCCAGATCCTGGGCTTTTTCTGGTTAGGATCTCGTAGTAATGTGGTACCAGAATGAAACGGTCAATTAATCCTGGATTCGGTCAATATTTTACAGGATCACACCGGTTAGGTTTGTGTTAGCCTGGTATTTGCAATCATCTGGCTCATACTATCGCATTTTTCGCATACTTGTGCGCCAGATCCAGGGCTTTTTCTGGTTTGGATCACGTAGGAATGTGGTGCCAGAATGAAACTGTCAATTAAACCTGGATTCGATCAATATTTAAAGGATAACTCCGGTTGCGTCTCGTTTAGGTCTGGTAGTTACCCGCATCAGGCTCATACATTCGCATTCTTCGCATACCTGTTGGCCAGGTCCTGTGTTTCTTTCTGGTTTGGATCACGTAGTAATGTGATACCAGACTGAAAAAGTCAATTCAACTTGGATTCGATCAATATTTTAGAGGCTAACACCGTTTAGGTTTGTGTTAGGTCTGGTATTTGCAATCATCTGCCACGTACTTTCGCATTTTTCGCATACTTGTTGGCCAGACCCAGGGCTTTTTCTGGTTTGGATCACGTAGGAATGTGGTTCCAGAGTGAAACAGTCAACTAAACCTGGATTCGATCAATATTTTAGAGGCTAACACCGTTTAGGTTTGTGTTAGGTCTGGTATTTGCAAACATCTGCCTCATACTTTCGCATTTTTCGCATACTTGTTGGCCAGATCCACGGCATTTTCTGGTTTGTATCACGCAGTAATGTGGTACCAGAATGAAACTGTCAAATAAACCTGGATTCGATCAATATTTTAGAGGATCGCAACGGTTAGGATTGTGTTAGGCCTGGTATTTGCAATTATCTGGCTCATACTTTCGCACTCTTCGCATACTTGTTTGCCAGATCCTGTGTTTTTTTCTGGTTGGGATCACGTAGTGATGTGGTACCAGACTAAACAGTCAATTCAACTTGGTTTCGATCAATACTTTAGTGGATAACACCGTTTAGGTTTGTGTTAGGTCTGGTATTTGCAATCATCTGGCTCATACTTTCGCATTTCTCGCATGCTTGTTGGCCAGATCCTGGGCTTTTTCTGGTTAGGATCTCGTAGTAATGTGGTACCAGAATGAAACGGTCAATTAATCCTGGATTCGGTCAATATTTTACAGGATCACACCGGTTAGGTTTGTGTTAGCCTGGTATTTGCAATCATCTGGCTCATACTATCGCATTTTTCGCATACTTGTGCGCCAGATCCAGGGCTTTTTCTGGTTTGGATCACGTAGGAATGTGGTGCCAGAATGAAACTGTCAATTAAACCTGGATTCGATCAATATTTAAAGGATAACTCCGGTTGCGTCTCGTTTAGGTCTGGTAGTTACCCGCATCAGGCTCATACATTCGCATTCTTCGCATACCTGTTGGCCAGGTCCTGTGTTTCTTTCGGGTTTGGATCACGTAGTAATGTGATACCAGACTGAAAAAGTCAATTCAACTTGGATTCGATCAATATTTTAGAGGCTAACACCGTTTAGGTTTGTGTTAGGTCTGGTATTTGCAATCATCTGCCACGTACTTTCGCATTTTTCGCATACTTGTTGGCCAGATCCTGGGCTTTTTCTGGTTCGTATCACGTCGTAATGTGGTACCAGAATGAAACGGTCAATTAAACCTGTATTCGGACAATATTTTAGAGGATCACACCGGTTAGGTTTGTGTTAGGCCTGATATTTCCAATAATCTGGCTCTTACTTTCGCATTCTTCGCATACTGGTTGGCCAGATACTGTGTTTCTTTCTGGTTTGGATCACGTAGTAATGTGGTATCAGACTGAAACAGCCAATTAAACTTGGATTCGATCAATATTTAAGAGGATATCACCGTTTAAGTTTGTGTTAGGTCAGGTATTTGCAATCATCTGGCTCATACCCTCGCATTTTTCGCATACTTGTTCGCCAGATCCAGGGCTTTTTCTGGTTTGGATCACGTAGTAATGTGGTACCACACTGAAACAGTCAGTTCAACGTGGCCTCGATTAATATTTAAGAGGATAACAACGTTTAGGTTTGTGTTAGGTCTGGTATTTGCAATCATCTGGGTCATACTTTCCCGTTCATCGCACACTTGTCGGCCAGATCCTGGGCTTTTTCTGGTTTGGATCTCGTAGTAATGTGGTACCTTACTGAAAAAGTCAATTAAACGTGGCCTCGATCAATATTTTAAAGTATAACACCGGTTGGTTCGCGTTTAGGTCTGGGATTTGCCCTCATCTGTCTCATACTTTCGCATTCTTCGCATACCTGTTGGCCTGATCCTGAGCATTTTCGGGTTTGTATCACGCAGTAATGTGGTACCAGAATGAAACTGTCAATTAATCCTGGATTCGATGAATATTTTAGAGGATCACACCGGTTAGGCTTGTGTTAGGCCTGGTGTTTGCAATCATCTGGGTCATACTTTCGCGTTTATCGCACACTTGTTGGCCAGATCCTGGACTTTTTCTGGTTTGGATCTCGTAGTAATGCGGTACCATACTGAAACAGTCAATTAAACGTGGCCTCGATCAATGTTTTGAAGGATAACTCCGGTTGGATCTCGTCTAGGTTTGGTATTTTCCCGCATCTGGCACATACAGACGCATTCTTCGCTTACTTGTTGGCCAGATCCTGTGTTTCTTTCTGGTATGGATCACGTAGTAATGTGGTACCAGAATGAAACTGTCAATGAAACCTGGATTCGGTCAATATTTAAGAGGATAACACCGTTTAGGTTTGTGTTAGGCCTGGTATTTGCAATCATCTGCCTCATACTTTCGCATTATTCGCATACATGTTGGCCAGATCCTGGGCTTTTCTGACTTGGATCACGTAGTAATGTGGTACCACACCGAAACAGTCAATTCAACTTGGATTCGATCAATATTTTAGAGGCTAACACCGTTTAGGTTTGTGTTAGGTCTGGTATTTGCAATCATCTGCCACGTACTTTCGCATTTTTCGCATACTTGTTGGCCAGACCCAGGGCTTTTTCTGGTTTGGATCACGTAGGAATGTGGTTCTAGAGTGAAACAGTCAACTAAACCTGGATTCGATCAATATTTTAGAGGCTAACACCGTTTAGGTTTGTGTTAGGTCTGGTATTTGCAAACATCTGCCTCATACTTTCGCATTTTTCGCATACTTGTTGGCCAGATCCACGGCATTTTCTGGTTTGTATCACGCAGTAATGTGGTACCAGAATGAAACTGTCAAATAAACCTGGATTCGATCAATATTTTAGAGGATCGCAACGGTTAGGATTGTGTTAGGCCTGGTATTTGCAATTATCTGGCTCATACTTTCGCACTCTTCGCATACTTGTTTGCCAGATCCTGTGTTTTTTTCTGGTTGGGATCACGTAGTGATGTGGTACCAGACTAAACAGTCAATTCAACTTGGTTTCGATCAATACTTTAGTGGATAACACCGTTTAGGTTTGTGTTAGGTCTGGTATTTGCAATCATCTGGCTCATACTTTCGCATTTCTCGCATGCTTGTTGGCCAGATCCTGGGCCCTTTCTGGTTGGGATTGTGTAATAATGTGGTGCCACAGTAAACAGTCAATTAAACCTGACCTCGATCAATATTTTAAAGACTAACGCCGATTGGTTCACGGTTAGGGCTGGTATTTGCAATCATCTGGCTCATACTTTCGCATTTCTCGCATGCTTGTTGGCCAGATCCTGGGCTTTTTCTGGTTAGGATCTCGTAGTAATGTGGTACCAGAATGAAACGGTCAATTAATCCTGGATTCGGTCAATATTTTACAGGATCACACCGGTTAGGTTTGTGTTAGCCTGGTATTTGCAATCATCTGGCTCATACTATCGCATTTTTCGCATACTTGTGCGCCAGATCCAGGGCTTTTTCTGGTTTGGATCACGTAGGAATGTGGTGCCAGAATGAAACTGTCAATTAAACCTGGATTCGATCAATATTTAAAGGATAACTCCGGTTGCGTCTCGTTTAGGTCTGGTAGTTACCCGCATCAGGCTCATACATTCGCATTCTTCGCATACCTGTTGGCCAGGTCCTGTGTTTCTTTCTGGTTTGGATCACGTAGTAATGTGATACCAGACTGAAAAAGTCAATTCAACTTGGATTCGATCAATATTTTAGAGGCTAACACCGTTTAGGTTTGTGTTAGGTCTGGTATTTGCAATCATCTGCCACGTACTTTCGCATTTTTCGCATACTTGTTGGCCAGATCCTGGGCTTTTTCTGGTTCGTATCACGTCGTAATGTGGTACCAGAATGAAACGGTCAATTAAACCTGTATTCGGACAATATTTTAGAGGATCACACCGGTTAGGTTTGTGTTAGGCCTGATATTTCCAATAATCTGGCTCTTACTTTCGCATTCTTCACATCCTTGTTGGCCAGATCCTGGGTTTTTTCTGGTTTGGATCACATAGTAACGTGGTACCACACTGAAACAGTCGACTAAACCTGGTCACGATCAATATTTTAGACGATAACGCATGTTAGGTCTAGGTTAGGGCTGGGATTTGCTCCCATCAGGCTCATACTTTCGCATATTTCTGATACTTGATGGCCAGATTCTGGGCTTTTTTATTGGCTTGGATCACGTAGTAATGTGGTACCACACTGAAACTGTCCATTAAACCTGGTTTCGATCAATATTTTAGAGGATAACGCATGTTAGGTCTGGGTTAGGTCTGGGATTTGCTCTCATCAGGCTCATACATTCGCATATTTCTCATACTTGATGGCCAGATCCTGGGCTTTTTCTGGTTTGGATCACGTAGTAATGTGGTACCATTCTGAAACAGTCGACTAAACCTGGTCACGATCAATATTTTAGAGTATAACGCATGTTAGGTCTAGGTTAGGGCTGGGATTTGGTCACATCAGGCTCATACAATCGCGCATTTCTCATACTTGATGGCCATATCCTGGGCTTTTTCTGGTTTGGATCACGTAGTAATGTGGTACCAGACTGAAACTGTCGACTAATGCTGCTCTCGGTCAATATTTTAGAGGATAACGCATGTTAGGTCTAGGTTAGGTCTGGGATTTGCATTCATCTGGCTCATACTTTCGCATATTTCTCATACTTGTTGGCCAGATTCTGGGCTTTTTTTGGCTTGGATCACTTAGTAATGTGGTACCATACTGAAACAGTCGACTAAACCTGGTCACGATCAATATTTTAGAGGATAACGCATGTTAGGTCTGGGTTAGGTCTGGGATTTGCTCTCATCAGGTTCATACATTCGCATATTTCTCATACTTGATGGCCAGATCCTGGGCTTTTTCTGGTATGGATCACGTAGTAATGTGGTACCATACTGAAACAGTCGACTAATCCTTGTCTCGGTCAATATTTTAGAGGATAACGCATGTTAGGTCTAGGTTAGGTCTGGGATTTGCACTCATCAGGCTCATACTTTCTCATATTTCTGATACTTGATGGCCAGATTCTTGGCCTTTTATGGTTTAGATCACGTAGTAATGCGGTACCACACTGAAACAGTCCATTAAACCTGGTTCCGATCAATATTTTTGAGGATAACGCATGTTATGGTCTCGGTTAGGTCTAGGATTTGCCCCTCATCAGGCTCATGATTTCGCATATTTCTCATACTTGTTGGCCAGATCCTGGGCTTTTTTTGGCTTGGATCAGGTAGTAATGTGGTACCACACTGAAACAGTCGACTAATCCTGGTCTCGGTCAATACTTTAGAGGATAACGCATGTTAGGTCTAGGTTAGGTCTGGGATTTGCACTCATCAGGCACATACTTTCGCATATTTCTCATACATGATGGCCAGATCCTGGGCTTTTTCTGGTTTGGATCACGTAGTGATGTGGTACCAGACTAAACAGTCAATTCAACTTGGTTTCGATCAATACTTTAGTGGATAACACCGTTTAGGTTTGTGTTAGGTCTGGTATTTGCAATCATCTGGCTCATACTTTCGCATTTCTCGCATGCTTGTTGGCCAGATCCTGGGCCCTTTCTGGTTGGGATTGTGTAATAATGTGGTGCCACAGTAAACAGTCAATTAAACCTGACCTCGATCAATATTTTAAAGACTAACGCCGATTGGTTCACGGTTAGGGCTGGTATTTGCAATCATCTGGCTCATACTTTCGCATTTCTCGCATGCTTGTTGGCCAGATCCTGGGCTTTTTCTGGTTAGGATCTCGTAGTAATGTGGTACCAGAATGAAACGGTCAATTAATCCTGGATTCGGTCAATATTTTACAGGATCACACCGGTTAGGTTTGTGTTAGCCTGGTATTTGCAATCATCTGGCTCATACTATCGCATTTTTCGCATACTTGTGCGCCAGATCCAGGGCTTTTTCTGGTTTGGATCACGTAGGAATGTGGTGCCAGAATGAAACTGTCAATTAAACCTGGATTCGATCAATATTTAAAGGATAACTCCGGTTGCGTCTCGTTTAGGTCTGGTAGTTACCCGCATCAGGCTCATACATTCGCATTCTTCGCATACCTGTTGGCCAGGTCCTGTGTTTCTTTCTGGTTTGGATCACGTAGTAATGTGATACCAGACTGAAAAAGTCAATTCAACTTGGATTCGATCAATATTTTAGAGGCTAACACCGTTTAGGTTTGTGTTAGGTCTGGTATTTGCAATCATCTGCCACGTACTTTCGCATTTTTCGCATACTTGTTGGCCAGATCCTGGGCTTTTTCTGGTTCGTATCACGTCGTAATGTGGTACCAGAATGAAACGGTCAATTAAACCTGTATTCGGACAATATTTTAGAGGATCACACCGGTTAGGTTTGTGTTAGGCCTGATATTTCCAATAATCTGGCTCTTACTTTCGCATTCTTCGCATACTGGTTGGCCAGATACTGTGTTTCTTTCTGGTTTGGATCACGTAGTAATGTGGTATCAGACTGAAACAGCCAATTAAACTTGGATTCGATCAATATTTAAGAGGATATCACCGTTTAAGTTTGTGTTAGGTCAGGTATTTGCAATCATCTGGCTCATACCCTCGCATTTTTCGCATACTTGTTCGCCAGATCCAGGGCTTTTTCTGGTTTGGATCACGTAGTAATGTGGTACCACACTGAAACAGTCAGTTCAACGTGGCCTCGATTAATATTTAAGAGGATAACAACGTTTAGGTTTGTGTTAGGTCTGGTATTTGCAATCATCTGGGTCATACTTTCCCGTTCATCGCACACTTGTCGGCCAGATCCTGGGCTTTTTCTGGTTTGGATCTCGTAGTAATGTGGTACCTTACTGAAAAAGTCAATTAAACGTGGCCTCGATCAATATTTTAAAGTATAACACCGGTTGGTTCGCGTTTAGGTCTGGGATTTGCCCTCATCTGTCTCATACTTTCGCATTCTTCGCATACCTGTTGGCCTGATCCTGAGCATTTTCGGGTTTGTATCACGCAGTAATGTGGTACCAGAATGAAACTGTCAATTAATCCTGGATTCGATGAATATTTTAGAGGATCACACCGGTTAGGCTTGTGTTAGGCCTGGTGTTTGCAATCATCTGGGTCATACTTTCGCGTTTATCGCACACTTGTTGGCCAGATCCTGGACTTTTTCTGGTTTGGATCTCGTAGTAATGCGGTACCATACTGAAACAGTCAATTAAACGTGGCCTCGATCAATGTTTTGAAGGATAACTCCGGTTGGATCTCGTCTAGGTTTGGTATTTTCCCGCATCTGGCACATACAGACGCATTCTTCGCTTACTTGTTGGCCAGATCCTGTGTTTCTTTCTGGTATGGATCACGTAGTAATGTGGTACCAGAATGAAACTGTCAATGAAACCTGGATTCGGTCAATATTTAAGAGGATAACACCGTTTAGGTTTGTGTTAGGCCTGGTATTTGCAATCATCTGCCTCATACTTTCGCATTATTCGCATACATGTTGGCCAGATCCTGGGCTTTTCTGACTTGGATCACGTAGTAATGTGGTACCACACCGAAACAGTCAATTCAACTTGGATTCGATCAATATTTTAGAGGCTAACACCGTTTAGGTTTGTGTTAGGTCTGGTATTTGCAATCATCTGCCACGTACTTTCGCATTTTTCGCATACTTGTTGGCCAGACCCAGGGCTTTTTCTGGTTTGGATCACGTAGGAATGTGGTTCTAGAGTGAAACAGTCAACTAAACCTGGATTCGATCAATATTTTAGAGGCTAACACCGTTTAGGTTTGTGTTAGGTCTGGTATTTGCAAACATCTGCCTCATACTTTCGCATTTTTCGCATACTTGTTGGCCAGATCCACGGCATTTTCTGGTTTGTATCACGCAGTAATGTGGTACCAGAATGAAACTGTCAAATAAACCTGGATTCGATCAATATTTTAGAGGATCGCAACGGTTAGGATTGTGTTAGGCCTGGTATTTGCAATTATCTGGCTCATACTTTCGCACTCTTCGCATACTTGTTTGCCAGATCCTGTGTTTTTTTCTGGTTGGGATCACGTAGTGATGTGGTACCAGACTAAACAGTCAATTCAACTTGGTTTCGATCAATACTTTAGTGGATAACACCGTTTAGGTTTGTGTTAGGTCTGGTATTTGCAATCATCTGGCTCATACTTTCGCATTTCTCGCATGCTTGTTGGCCAGATCCTGGGCCCTTTCTGGTTGGGATTGTGTAATAATGTGGTGCCACAGTAAACAGTCAATTAAACCTGACCTCGATCAATATTTTAAAGACTAACGCCGATTGGTTCACGGTTAGGGCTGGTATTTGCAATCATCTGGCTCATACTTTCGCATTTCTCGCATGCTTGTTGGCCAGATCCTGGGCTTTTTCTGGTTAGGATCTCGTAGTAATGTGGTACCAGAATGAAACGGTCAATTAATCCTGGATTCGGTCAATATTTTACAGGATCACACCGGTTAGGTTTGTGTTAGCCTGGTATTTGCAATCATCTGGCTCATACTATCGCATTTTTCGCATACTTGTGCGCCAGATCCAGGGCTTTTTCTGGTTTGGATCACGTAGGAATGTGGTGCCAGAATGAAACTGTCAATTAAACCTGGATTCGATCAATATTTAAAGGATAACTCCGGTTGCGTCTCGTTTAGGTCTGGTAGTTACCCGCATCAGGCTCATACATTCGCATTCTTCGCATACCTGTTGGCCAGGTCCTGTGTTTCTTTCTGGTTTGGATCACGTAGTAATGTGATACCAGACTGAAAAAGTCAATTCAACTTGGATTCGATCAATATTTTAGAGGCTAACACCGTTTAGGTTTGTGTTAGGTCTGGTATTTGCAATCATCTGCCACGTACTTTCGCATTTTTCGCATACTTGTTGGCCAGATCCTGGGCTTTTTCTGGTTCGTATCACGTCGTAATGTGGTACCAGAATGAAACGGTCAATTAAACCTGTATTCGGACAATATTTTAGAGGATCACACCGGTTAGGTTTGTGTTAGGCCTGATATTTCCAATAATCTGGCTCTTACTTTCGCATTCTTCACATCCTTGTTGGCCAGATCCTGGGTTTTTTCTGGTTTGGATCACATAGTAACGTGGTACCACACTGAAACAGTCGACTAAACCTGGTCACGATCAATATTTTAGACGATAACGCATGTTAGGTCTAGGTTAGGGCTGGGATTTGCTCCCATCAGGCTCATACTTTCGCATATTTCTGATACTTGATGGCCAGATTCTGGGCTTTTTTATTGGCTTGGATCACGTAGTAATGTGGTACCACACTGAAACTGTCCATTAAACCTGGTTTCGATCAATATTTTAGAGGATAACGCATGTTAGGTCTGGGTTAGGTCTGGGATTTGCTCTCATCAGGCTCATACATTCGCATATTTCTCATACTTGATGGCCAGATCCTGGGCTTTTTCTGGTTTGGATCACGTAGTAATGTGGTACCATTCTGAAACAGTCGACTAAACCTGGTCACGATCAATATTTTAGAGTATAACGCATGTTAGGTCTAGGTTAGGGCTGGGATTTGGTCACATCAGGCTCATACAATCGCGCATTTCTCATACTTGATGGCCATATCCTGGGCTTTTTCTGGTTTGGATCACGTAGTAATGTGGTACCAGACTGAAACTGTCGACTAATGCTGCTCTCGGTCAATATTTTAGAGGATAACGCATGTTAGGTCTAGGTTAGGTCTGGGATTTGCATTCATCTGGCTCATACTTTCGCATATTTCTCATACTTGTTGGCCAGATTCTGGGCTTTTTTTGGCTTGGATCACTTAGTAATGTGGTACCATACTGAAACAGTCGACTAAACCTGGTCACGATCAATATTTTAGAGGATAACGCATGTTAGGTCTGGGTTAGGTCTGGGATTTGCTCTCATCAGGTTCATACATTCGCATATTTCTCATACTTGATGGCCAGATCCTGGGCTTTTTCTGGTATGGATCACGTAGTAATGTGGTACCATACTGAAACAGTCGACTAATCCTTGTCTCGGTCAATATTTTAGAGGATAACGCATGTTAGGTCTAGGTTAGGTCTGGGATTTGCACTCATCAGGCTCATACTTTCTCATATTTCTGATACTTGATGGCCAGATTCTTGGCCTTTTATGGTTTAGATCACGTAGTAATGCGGTACCACACTGAAACAGTCCATTAAACCTGGTTCCGATCAATATTTTTGAGGATAACGCATGTTATGGTCTCGGTTAGGTCTAGGATTTGCCTCTCATCAGGCTCATGATTTCGCATATTTCTCATACTTGTTGGCCAGATCCTGGGCTTTTTTTGGCTTGGATCAGGTAGTAATGTGGTACCACACTGAAACAGTCGACTAATCCTGGTCTCGGTCAATACTTTAGAGGATAACGCATGTTAGGTCTAGGTTAGGTCTGGGATTTGCACTCATCAGGCACATACTTTCGCATATTTCTCATACATGATGGCCAGATCCTGGGCTTTTTCTGGTTTGGATCTCGTAGTAATGTGGTACCATACTGAAACAGTCAATTTAACGTGGCCTCGATCAATATTTTAAAGTATAACACCGTTTGGTTCGCGTTTAGGTTTGGTATTTGCAATCATCTGGCTCATACTTTCGCATTTCTCGCATGCTTGTTGGCCAGATCCTGGGCCCTTTCTGGTTGGGATTGTGTAATAATGTGGTGCCACAGTAAACAGTCAATTAAACCTGACCTCGATCAATATTTTAAAGACTAACGCCGATTGGTTCACGGTTAGGGCTGGTATTTGCAATCATCTGGCTCATACTTTCGCATTTCTCGCATGCTTGTTGGCCAGATCCTGGGCTTTTTCTGGTTAGGATCTCGTAGTAATGTGGTACCAGAATGAAACGGTCAATTAATCCTGGATTCGGTCAATATTTTACAGGATCACACCGGTTAGGTTTGTGTTAGCCTGGTATTTGCAATCATCTGGCTCATACTATCGCATTTTTCGCATACTTGTGCGCCAGATCCAGGGCTTTTTCTGGTTTGGATCACGTAGGAATGTGGTGCCAGAATGAAACTGTCAATTAAACCTGGATTCGATCAATATTTAAAGGATAACTCCGGTTGCGTCTCGTTTAGGTCTGGTAGTTACCCGCATCAGGCTCATACATTCGCATTCTTCGCATACCTGTTGGCCAGGTCCTGTGTTTCTTTCTGGTTTGGATCACGTAGTAATGTGATACCAGACTGAAAAAGTCAATTCAACTTGGATTCGATCAATATTTTAGAGGCTAACACCGTTTAGGTTTGTGTTAGGTCTGGTATTTGCAATCATCTGCCACGTACTTTCGCATTTTTCGCATACTTGTTGGCCAGATCCTGGGCTTTTTCTGGTTCGTATCACGTCGTAATGTGGTACCAGAATGAAACGGTCAATTAAACCTGTATTCGGACAATATTTTAGAGGATCACACCGGTTAGGTTTGTGTTAGGCCTGATATTTCCAATAATCTGGCACTTACTTTCGCATTCTTCACATCCTTGTTGGCCAGATCCTGGGTTTTTTCTGGTTTGGATCACATAGTAACGTGGTACCACACTGAAACAGTCGACTAAACCTGGTCACGATCAATATTTTAGACGATAACGCATGTTAGGTCTAGGTTAGGGCTGGGATTTGCTCCCATCAGGCTCATACTTTCGCATATTTCTGATACTTGATGGCCAGATTCTGGGCTTTTTTATTGGCTTGGATCACGTAGTAATGTGGTACCACACTGAAACTGTCCATTAAACCTGGTTTCGATCAATATTTTAGAGGATAACGCATGTTAGGTCTGGGTTAGGTCTGGGATTTGCTCTCATCAGGCTCATACATTCGCATATTTCTCATACTTGATGGCCAGATCCTGGGCTTTTTCTGGTTTGGATCACGTAGTAATGTGGTACCATTCTGAAACAGTCGACTAAACCTGGTCACGATCAATATTTTAGAGGATAACGCATGTTAGGTCTAGGTTAGGGCTGGGATTTGGTCACATCAGGCTCATACAATCGCGCATTTCTCATACTTGATGGCCATATCCTGGGCTTTTTCTGGTTTGGATCACGTAGTAATGTGGTACCAGACTGAAACTGTCGACTAATGCTGCTCTCGGTCAATATTTTAGAGGATAACGCATGTTAGGTCTAGGTTAGGTCTGGGATTTGCATTCATCTGGCTCATACTTTCGCATATTTCTCATACTTGTTGGCCAGATTCTGGGCTTTTTTTGGCTTGGATCACTTAGTAATGTGGTACCATACTGAAACAGTCGACTAAACCTGGTCACGATCAATATTTTAGAGGATAACGCATGTTAGGTCTGGGTTAGGTCTGGGATTTGCTCTCATCAGGTTCATACATTCGCATATTTCTCATACTTGATGGCCAGATCCTGGGCTTTTTCTGGTATGGATCACGTAGTAATGTGGTACCATACTGAAACAGTCGACTAATCCTTGTCTCGGTCAATATTTTAGAGGATAACGCATGTTAGGTCTAGGTTAGGTCTGGGATTTGCACTCATCAGGCTCATACATTCTCATATTTCTGATACTTGATGGCCAGATTCTTGGCCTTTTATGGTTTAGATCACGTAGTAATGCGGTACCACACTGAAACAGTCCATTAAACCTGGTTCCGATCAATATTTTTGAGGATAACGCATGTTATGGTCTCGGTTAGGTCTAGGATTTGCCCCTCATCAGGCTCATGATTTCGCATATTTCTCATACTTGTTGGCCAGATCCTGGGCTTTTTTTGGCTTGGATCAGGTAGTAATGTGGTACCACACTGAAACAGTCGACTAATCCTGGTCTCGGTCAATACTTTAGAGGATAACGCATGTTAGGTCTAGGTTAGGTCTGGGATTTGCACTCATCAGGCACATACTTTCGCATATTTCTCATACATGATGGCCAGATCCTGGGCTTTTTCTGGTTTGGATCACGTAGTGATGTGGTACCAGACTAAACAGTCAATTCAACTTGGTTTCGATCAATACTTTAGTGGATAACACCGTTTAGGTTTGTGTTAGGTCTGGTATTTGCAATCATCTGGCTCATACTTTCGCATTTCTCGCATGCTTGTTGGCCAGATCCTGGGCCCTTTCTGGTTGGGATTGTGTAATAATGTGGTGCCACAGTAAACAGTCAATTAAACCTGACCTCGATCAATATTTTAAAGACTAACGCCGATTGGTTCACGGTTAGGGCTGGTATTTGCAATCATCTGGCTCATACTTTCGCATTTCTCGCATGCTTGTTGGCCAGATCCTGGGCTTTTTCTGGTTAGGATCTCGTAGTAATGTGGTACCAGAATGAAACGGTCAATTAATCCTGGATTCGGTCAATATTTTACAGGATCACACCGGTTAGGTTTGTGTTAGCCTGGTATTTGCAATCATCTGGCTCATACTATCGCATTTTTCGCATACTTGTGCGCCAGATCCAGGGCTTTTTCTGGTTTGGATCACGTAGGAATGTGGTGCCAGAATGAAACTGTCAATTAAACCTGGATTCGATCAATATTTAAAGGATAACTCCGGTTGCGTCTCGTTTAGGTCTGGTAGTTACCCGCATCAGGCTCATACATTCGCATTCTTCGCATACCTGTTGGCCAGGTCCTGTGTTTCTTTCTGGTTTGGATCACGTAGTAATGTGATACCAGACTGAAAAAGTCAATTCAACTTGGATTCGATCAATATTTTAGAGGCTAACACCGTTTAGGTTTGTGTTAGGTCTGGTATTTGCAATCATCTGCCACGTACTTTCGCATTTTTCGCATACTTGTTGGCCAGATCCTGGGCTTTTTCTGGTTCGTATCACGTCGTAATGTGGTACCAGAATGAAACGGTCAATTAAACCTGTATTCGGACAATATTTTAGAGGATCACACCGGTTAGGTTTGTGTTAGGCCTGATATTTCCAATAATCTGGCTCTTACTTTCGCATTCTTCACATCCTTGTTGGCCAGATCCTGGGTTTTTTCTGGTTTGGATCACATAGTAACGTGGTACCACACTGAAACAGTCGACTAAACCTGGTCACGATCAATATTTTAGACGATAACGCATGTTAGGTCTAGGTTAGGGCTGGGATTTGCTCCCATCAGGCTCATACTTTCGCATATTTCTGATACTTGATGGCCAGATTCTGGGCTTTTTTTTTGGCTTGGATCACGTAGTAATGTGGTACCACACTGAAACTGTCCATTAAACCTGGTTTCGATCAATATTTTAGAGGATAACGCATGTTAGGTCTGGGTTAGGTCTGGGATTTGCTCTCATCAGGCTCATACATTCGCATATTTCTCATACTTGATGGCCAGATCCTGGGCTTTTTCTGGTTTGGATCACGTAGTAATGTGGTACCATTCTGAAACAGTCGACTAAACCTGGTCACGATCAATATTTTAGAGGATAACGCATGTTAGGTCTAGGTTAGGGCTGGGATTTGGTCACATCAGGCTCATACAATCGCGCATTTCTCATACTTGATGGCCATATCCTGGGCTTTTTCTGGTTTGGATCACGTAGTAATGTGGTACCAGACTGAAACTGTCGACTAATGCTGCTCTCGGTCAATATTTTAGAGGATAACGCATGTTAGGTCTAGGTTAGGTCTGGGATTTGCATTCATCTGGCTCATACTTTCGCATATTTCTCATACTTGTTGGCCAGATTCTGGGCTTTTTTTGGCTTGGATCACTTAGTAATGTGGTACCATACTGAAACAGTCGACTAAACCTGGTCACGATCAATATTTTAGAGGATAACGCATGTTAGGTCTGGGTTAGGTCTGGGATTTGCTCTCATCAGGTTCATACATTCGCATATTTCTCATACTTGATGGCCAGATCCTGGGCTTTTTCTGGTATGGATCACGTAGTAATGTGGTACCATACTGAAACAGTCGACTAATCCTTGTCTCGGTCAATATTTTAGAGGATAACGCATGTTAGGTCTAGGTTAGGTCTGGGATTTGCACTCATCAGGCTCATACTTTCTCATATTTCTGATACTTGATGGCCAGATTCTTGGCCTTTTATGGTTTAGATCACGTAGTAATGCGGTACCACACTGAAACAGTCCATTAAACCTGGTTCCGATCAATATTTTTGAGGATAACGCATGTTATGGTCTCGGTTAGGTCTAGGATTTGCCCCTCATCAGGCTCATGATTTCGCATATTTCTCATACTTGATGGCCAGATTCTGGGCTTTTTTTAGTTTGGATCACGCAGTAATGTCGTACCACACTGAAACAGACCATTAAACCTGGTTTCGATCAATATTTTACTGGATAACGCATGTTAGGTCTAGGTTAGGTCTGGTATTTGCAAACATCTGCCTCATACTTTCGCATTTTTCGCATACTTGTTGGCCAGATCCACGGCATTTTCTGGTTTGTATCACGCAGTAATGTGGTACCAGAATGAAACTGTCAAATAAACCTGGATTCGATCAATATTTTAGAGGATCGCAACGGTTAGGATTGTGTTAGGCCTGGTATTTGCAATTATCTGGCTCATACTTTCGCACTCTTCGCATACTTGTTTGCCAGATCCTGTGTTTTTTTCTGGTTGGGATCACGTAGTGATGTGGTACCAGACTAAACAGTCAATTCAACTTGGTTTCGATCAATACTTTAGTGGATAACACCGTTTAGGTTTGTGTTAGGTCTGGTATTTGCAATCATCTGGCTCATACTTTCGCATTTCTCGCATGCTTGTTGGCTAGATCCTGGGCCCTTTCTGGTTGGGATTGTGTAATAATGTGGTGCCACAGTAAACAGTCAATTAAACCTGACCTCGATCAATATTTTAAAGACTAACGCCGATTGGTTCACGGTTAGGGCTGGTATTTGCAATCATCTGGCTCATACTTTCGCATTTCTCGCATGCTTGTTGGCCAGATCCTGGGCTTTTTCTGGTTAGGATCTCGTAGTAATGTGGTACCAGAATGAAACGGTCAATTAATCCTGGATTCGGTCAATATTTTACAGGATCACACCGGTTAGGTTTGTGTTAGCCTGGTATTTGCAATCATCTGGCTCATACTATCGCATTTTTCGCATACTTGTGCGCCAGATCCAGGGCTTTTTCTGGTTTGGATCACGTAGGAATGTGGTGCCAGAATGAAACTGTCAATTAAACCTGGATTCGATCAATATTTAAAGGATAACTCCGGTTGCGTCTCGTTTAGGTCTGGTAGTTACCCGCATCAGGCTCATACATTCGCATTCTTCGCATACCTGTTGGCCAGGTCCTGTGTTTCTTTCTGGTTTGGATCACGTAGTAATGTGATACCAGACTGAAAAAGTCAATTCAACTTGGATTCGATCAATATTTTAGAGGCTAACACCGTTTAGGTTTGTGTTAGGTCTGGTATTTGCAATCATCTGCCACGTACTTTCGCATTTTTCGCATACTTGTTGGCCAGATCCTGGGCTTTTTCTGGTTCGTATCACGTCGTAATGTGGTACCAGAATGAAACGGTCAATTAAACCTGTATTCGGACAATATTTTAGAGGATCACACCGGTTAGGTTTGTGTTAGGCCTGATATTTCCAATAATCTGGCTCTTACTTTCGCATTCTTCGCATACTGGTTGGCCAGATACTGTGTTTCTTTCTGGTTTGGATCACGTAGTAATGTGGTATCAGACTGAAACAGCCAATTAAACTTGGATTCGATCAATATTTAAGAGGATATCACCGTTTAAGTTTGTGTTAGGTCAGGTATTTGCAATCATCTGGCTCATACCCTCGCATTTTTCGCATACTTGTTCGCCAGATCCAGGGCTTTTTCTGGTTTGGATCACGTAGTAATGTGGTACCACACTGAAACAGTCAGTTCAACGTGGCCTCGATTAATATTTAAGAGGATAACAACGTTTAGGTTTGTGTTAGGTCTGGTATTTGCAATCATCTGGGTCATACTTTCCCGTTCATCGCACACTTGTCGGCCAGATCCTGGGCTTTTTCTGGTTTGGATCTCGTAGTAATGTGGTACCTTACTGAAAAAGTCAATTAAACGTGGCCTCGATCAATATTTTAAAGTATAACACCGGTTGGTTCGCGTTTAGGTCTGGGATTTGCCCTCATCTGTCTCATACTTTCGCATTCTTCGCATACCTGTTGGCCTGATCCTGAGCATTTTCTGGTTTGTATCACGCAGTAATGTGGTACCAGAATGAAACTGTCAATTAATCCTGGATTCGATGAATATTTTAGAGGATCACACCGGTTAGGCTTGTGTTAGGCCTGGTGTTTGCAATCATCTGGGTCATACTTTCGCGTTTATCGCACACTTGTTGGCCAGATCCTGGACTTTTTCTGGTTTGGATCTCGTAGTAATGCGGTACCATACTGAAACAGTCAATTAAACGTGGCCTCGATCAATGTTTTGAAGGATAACTCCGGTTGGATCTCGTCTAGGTTTGGTATTTTCCCGCATCTGGCACATACAGACGCATTCTTCGCTTACTTGTTGGCCAGATCCTGTGTTTCTTTCTGGTATGGATCACGTAGTAATGTGGTACCAGAATGAAACTGTCAATGAAACCTGGATTCGGTCAATATTTAAGAGGATAACACCGTTTAGGTTTGTGTTAGGCCTGGTATTTGCAATCATCTGCCTCATACTTTCGCATTATTCGCATACATGTTGGCCAGATCCTGGGCTTTTCTGACTTGGATCACGTAGTAATGTGGTACCACACCGAAACAGTCAATTAAACCTGGATTCGATCAACACTTTAGAGGATAACGCCGGTTATATCTGGGTTAGATCTGGTATTTGCAACCATCTGCCTCATACTTTTGCATTTACGCATACCTGTTGGCCAGATCCTGGGTTTTTTCTGGTTTGGGTCACGTAGTAATGTGATACCACACCGAAACTGTCAACTAAATCTGATTACGATTATTATTTTAGAGGACAACGCTGGTTATGTCTGGGTTAGGTCTGGTATTTGCCATCATCTAGCTCATACTTTCGCATTTTTCGCATACTTCAATGGCCAGTTCCTGGGTTTTTTTCTGATTAGGATCACGTATTAATGTGGCACCACACTGAAATAGTCAACAAAACCTGGTTCCGATTAATATTTTAGTGGAGCACGCAAGTTATGCCTGGGTTAGGTCTGGTATTTGCCATCATCTAGGTCATACTTTCGCATTTTTCGCATACTTGAATGGCCAGATCCTGGGCTTTTTCTGGTATGGATCACGTAGTACTGTGGTGCCACACTGAAATAATCAATTAAAGCTGCTTTCGATCAATATTTTATAGGATAACACCGGTTATGTCTGGGTTACGTTTGGTGTTCGCAATCATCTGGCTCGTACTTTCGCATATTACGCATTCTTCTTGGCCAGATCCTGTGTTTCTTTCTGGTACGGATCACGTAGTAATGTGGTACCAGATTGAAACTGTCAATGAAACCTGGATTCGGTCAATATTTTAGAGGATCTCACCGGTCAGGTTTGTGTTAGGTCTGGTATTTGCAATCACCTGGCACATACTTTCGTATTTCTCGCATGCATGTTGGCCAGATCCTGGGCTTTTTCTGATTTGGATCACGTAGTAATGTGGTACCACACCGAAACAGTCAATTAAACCTGGTTCCGATTAATATTTTAGAGGATAACGCCGGTTATTTCTGGGTTAGGTCTGGTATTTGCAATCATCTGGCTCATACTTTAGCATTCTTCCCATACTTGATGGCCAGATCCTGTGTTTCTTTCTGGTTTGTGTCCCGCAGTAATGCGGTAGCAGGCTGAAACAGCCAATTCAACACGGTTTCTATCAATATTTAAGAGGATAACAACGTTTAGGTTTGTGCTCGGTCTGGTATTCGCTATCATCTGGCTCATACTTTCGCATTTCTCGCATGCTTGTTGGCCAGATTCTGGGCTTTTCCTGGTTGGGATCTCGTAGTAATGTGGTACCAGAATGAAACGGTCAATTAATCCTGGATTCGGTCAATATTTTAGAGGATCACACCGGTTAGGTTTGTGTTAGTCTGGTATTTGCAATCATCTGGCTCATACTATCGCATTTTTCGCATACTTGTTGGCCAGATCCTGGGCTTTTTCTGGTTTGTATCACGTAGTAATGTGGTACCAGAATGAAACTGTTAATTAAACCTGTATTCGATCAATATTTAAGAGGATAACACCGTTTAGGTTTGTGTTAGGCCTGGTGTTTGCAATCATCTGGGTCATACTTTCGCGTTCATCGCACACTTGTTGGCCAGATCCTGGACTTTTTCTGGTTTGGATCTCGTAGTAATGCGGTACCATACTGAAACAGTCAATTAAACGTGGCCTCGATCAATAGTTTGAAGGATAACTGCGGTTGGGGCTCGTCTAGGTCTGGTATTTACCCGCATTTGGCTCATACATTCGCATTCTTCGCATACTTGTTGGCCAGATCCTGTGTTTCTTTCTGGTTTGGATCATGTAGTAATGTGGTACCAGACTGAAAAAGTCAATTCAACTTGGGTTCTCTCAATATTTAAGAGGATAACAACGTTTAGATTTGTGCTCGGTCTGGTATTTGTTGTCATCTAGCTCATACTTTCGCATTTCTCGCATGCTTGTTGGCCAGTTCCTGGACTTTTTCTGGTTTGGATCTCGTAGTAATGCGGTACCATACTGAAACAGTCAATTAAACGTGGCCTCGATCAATATTTTGAAGGATAACTGCGGTTGGGTCTCGTCTAGGTCTGGTATTTACCCGCATCTGGCTCATACTTTCGCATTCTGCGCATACTGGTTGGCCAGATACTGTGTTTCTTTCTGGTTTGGAACACGTAGAAATGTGCTACCAGAATGAAACAGCCAATTCAACTTTGCGTCGATCAATATTTTAGAGGATCACACCGGTTAGGCTTGTGTTAGGCCTGGTGTTTGCAATCATCTGGGTCATACTTTCGCGTTCATCGCACACTTGTTGGCCAGATCCTGGACTTTTTCTGGTTTGGATCTCGTAGTAATGCGGTACCATACTGAAACAGTCAATTAAACGTGGCCTCGAACAATGTTTTGAAGGATAACTCCGGTTGGATCTCGTCTAGGTTTGGTATTTTCCCGCATCTGGCACATACAGTCGCATTCTTCGCATACTTGTTGGCCAGATCCTGTGTTTTTTACTGGTACGGATCACGTAGTAATGTGGTACCAGATTGAAACTGTCAATGAAACCTGGATTCGGTCAATATTTTAGAGGATCTCACCGGTCAGGTTTGTGTTAGGTCCGGTATTTGCAATCACCTGGCTCATACTTCCGTATTTCTCGCATGCATGTTGGCCAGATCCTGGACTTTTTCTGGTTTATATCACGCAGTAATGCGGTTCCACACTGAAGCTGTCAGTTCATCCTGTTTTCGATCAATATTTTAAAGTATAACACCGCTTCGTTCACGTTTAGGTCTGGGATTTGCCCTCATCTGGCTCATACTTTAGCATTCTTCCCATACTTGTTGGCCAGATCCTGTGTTTCTTTCTGGTTTGTGTCACGCAGTAATGCGGTAACAGGCTGAAGCAGCCAATTCAACTCGGTTTCTATGAATATATAAGAGGATAACAACGTTTAGGTACGTGCTCGGTCTGGTATTTGCTATCATCTGGTTCATACTTTCGCATTTTTCGCATACTTGTTGGCCAGATCGTGGGCTTTTTCTGATTTGGATCACGTAGTAATGTGGTACCACACCGAAACAGTCAATTAAATCTGAATTCGATCAATATTTTGGAGGAGAACGCCGGTTATGTCTGGGTTAGGTCTGGTATTTGCCATCATCTAGGTCATACTTTCGCATTTTTCGCATACTTGAATGGTCAGATCCTGGCCTTTTTCTGGCTTGGACCACGTAGTAATGCGGTACCATACTGAAACAGTCAATTAAACGTGGCCTCGATCAATATTGTGAAGGATAACTCCGGTTGGATCTCGTCTAGGTTTGGTATTTTCCCGCATCTGGCTCATACTATCGCATTTGTCGCATACTTGTTGGCCAGATCCTGGACTCTTTCTGGTTTGTATCACGTAGTAATGTGGTACCAGAATGAAACTGTCAATGAAACCTGGATTCGGTCAATAGTTTAGAGGATCACACCGGTTAGGTTTGTGTTAGGTCTGGTATTTGCAATCATCTGGCTCATACTTTCGCATTTCTCGCATGCTTGTTGGCCAGATCCTGGGCTTTTTCTGGTTGGGATCTCGTAGTAATATGGTACCAGAATGAAACTGTAAATTAAATCTGTATTCGATCAATATTTAAGAGAATAACACCGTTTAGGTTTGTGTTAGGCCTGGTGTTTGGAATCACCTGGGTCATACTTTCGCGTTCATCGCACACTTGTTGGCCAGATCCCGGACTTTTTCTAGTTTGGATCTCGTAGTAATGCGGTACCATACTGAAACAGTCAATTAAACGCGGCCTCGATCAATATTTTAAAGGATAACTCCGGTTGCGTCTCGTTTAGGTCTGTTATTTACCCGCATCGAGCTCATACATACGCATTCTTCGCATACCTGTTGGCCAGGTCTGTGTTTCTTTCTGGTTTGGATCACGTAGTAATGTGATACCAGACTGAAAAAGTCAATTCAACTTGGATTCGCTCAATATTTTAGAGGCTAACACCGTTTAGGTTTGTGTTAGTTCTGGTATTTGCAATCAACTGCCTCATACTTTCGCATTATTCGCATACATGTTGGCCAGATCCTGGGTTTTTTCTGTTTTGGATCACGTAGTGATGTGGTAGCACACCGCAACAGTCAATTAAACCTGGTTGCGATTAATATTATGGGGGATAACGCCGATTATGTCTGGGTGAGGTCTGGTATTTGCAATCATCTGCCTCATACTTTCGCATTTTTCGCATAGTTGTAGGCCAGATCCTGGGTTTTTTTCTGGTTAGGATCATGTGATAATGTGGTGCCACACAGAAATAGTCCATTCAACCTGGATTCGATCAATATTTTAGAGGATAACACCGTTTATGTCTGGGTTACGTCTGGTATTTGTAATCATCTTGCTCATACTTTCGCATTTTTCGCATACTTGAATGGTCAGATCCTGGCCTTTTTCTGGCTT
Source organism: Colletes latitarsis (assembly GCF_051014445.1). NCBI lineage: Eukaryota > Metazoa > Arthropoda > Insecta > Hymenoptera > Colletidae > Colletes > Colletes latitarsis. The sequence goes on from NC_135137.1 coordinate 9,897,180, forward strand.
GGACCACGTAGTAATGCGGTACCACACAGAAATAGTCCATTCAACCTGGATTCGATGAATATTTTAGAGGATAACACCGTTTATGTCTGGGTTACGTCTGGTATTTGCAATCATCTTGCTCATACTTTCGCATTCTTCCCATACTTGTTGGCCAGATCCTGTGTTTCTTTCTGGTTTGTGTCACGCAGTAATGCGGTAACAGGCTGGAGCAGCCAATTCAACTCGGTTTCTATCAATATTTAAGAGGATAACAACGTTTAGGTTTGTGCTCGGTCTGGTATTCGCTATCATCTGGCTCATACTTTCGCATTTCTCGCATGCTTGTTGGCCAGATCCTGAGCTTTTTCTGGTTGGGATCTCGTAGTAATGTGGTACCAGAATGAAACGGACAATTAATCCTGGATTCGGTCAATGTTTTAGAGGATCACACGGGTTAGGTTTGTGTTAGCCTGGTATTTGCAATCACCTGGCTCATACTATCCCATTTTTCGCATACTTGTTGGCCAGATCCTGGGCTTTTTCTGGTTTGTATCACGTAGTAATGTGGTACCAGAATGAAACTGTAAATTAAACCTGTATTCGATCAATATTTAAGATGCTAACACCATTTAGGTTTGTGTTACGCCTGGTGTTTGCAATCATCTTCCTCATACTTTCGCGTTCATCGCACACTTGTTGGCCAGATCCCGGACTTTTTCTAGTTTGGATCTCGTAGTAATGCGGTACCATACTGAAACAGTCAATTAAACGTGGCCTCGATCAATATTTTAAAGGATAACTCCGGTTGCGTCTCGTTTAGGTCTGTTATTTACCCGCATCGGGCTCATACATACGCATTCTTCGCATACCTGTTGGCCAGGTCCTGTGTTTCTTTCTGGTGTGGATGACGTAGTAATGTGATACCAGACTGAAAAAGTCAACTCAACTTGGATTCGCTCAATATTTCAGAGACTAACACCGTTTAGGTTTGTGTTAGGTCTGGTGTTTGCAATCATCTGCCTCATACTTTTGCATTTACGCGTACCTGTTGGCCAGATCCTGGGTTTTTTCTGGTTTGGGTCTCGTAGTAATGTGGCACCACACTGAAATAGTCAATTAAACCTGGTTCCGATTAATATTTTAGTGGAGCACGCAAGTTATGCCTGGGTTAGGTCTGGTATTTGCTATCATCTAGGTCATACTTTCGCATTTTTCGCATACTTGAATGGCCAGATCCTGGGCTTTTTCTGGTATGGGTCACGTAGTAATGTGGTGCCACACTGTAATAATCAATTAAAGCTGCTTTCGATCAATATTTTATAGGATAACACCGGTTATGTCTGGGTTACGTTTGGTATTCGCAATCATCTGGCTCGTACTTTCGCATATTACGCATCCTTCTTGGCCAGATCCTGGGTTTTTATCTGGTTCGGATCACGTATTAATGTGGTGCCACACAGAAAGAGTCCATTCAACCTGGATTCGATCAATATTTTAGAGGATGACATCGGTTAGGTCGGGGTAGCGTCTGGTATTTGCGATCATCTAGGTCATACTTTTGCATTTTTCGCATACTTCTAGGCCAGATCCTGCGCTTTTTCTGATTCGGATCACGTAGTAATGTGCTACCACTCCAAAACAGTCACTTAAACCTGGATTCGATCAACACTTTAGAGGATAACACCGGTTAGGTTTGTGTTAGGTCTGGTATTTGCAATCATCTGCCTCATACTTTCGCATGTTTTGCATTCTTGTTGGCCAGATCCTGGCTCTTTTCAGGTTAGGATCACGTATTAATGTGGTACCACACCGAAACAGTCAATTAAACTTGGTTGCGATATATATTTTAGAGTATCACGCCGGTTATGTCTGGGTTAGTTCAGATATTTGCAAGCATCTGGCCCATACTTTCGCATTTTTCACATACTTGTTGGCGAGATCCTGCGTTTTTTCTGGTTGGGATCACGTAGTGATGTGGTACCAAACCGAAACAGTCAATTAAACCTGGTTGCGAATAATATTTTAGAGGATAACGCCGGTTATGCCTGGGTGAGGCCTGGTATTTGCAATCATCTGCCTCATACTTTCGGATATTTCGCATACCTATAGGGCAGATCCTGGGCTTATTCTGATTTGGATCACGTAGTAATGTGGTACCACACAGAAACAGTCAATTAAACCTGTTTCCGATTAATATTTTACAGGATAACGCCGGTTATTTCTGGGTCAGGTCTGGTATTTGCAATCATCCGGCTCATACTTTTGCATTTTTCCCATACTTGTTGGCAAAATCCTGGGTTTTTCTCTGATTAGGATTGCGTATTAATGTGGTGCCACACTGAAATAATCAATTAAAGCTGCTTTCGATCAATATTTTATAGGATAACACCGGTTAGGTTTGTGTTAGGTCTGGTATTTGCTACCATCTGGCTCATACTTTCGCACTTTTCGCATACTTGTTGGCCAGATCCTGGACTTTTTCAGGTTTGGATCTCGTAGTAATGTGGTACCACAATGGAACAGTCAATTCTACTTGGTTTCGATCAATATTTTAGAGGCTAACACCGTTTAGGTTTGTGTCAGCCTGGTATTTGCAATCATCTGGCTCATACTATCGCATTTTTCGCATACTTGTTGGCCAGATCCTGGGCTTTTTCTGGTTGCGGTCTCGTAGTAATGTGGTACCAGAATGAAACTATAAATTAAACCTGTATTCGATCAATATTTAAGAGAATTACACCGTTTGGGATTTTGTTGGGCCTGGTATTTGCAATCATCTTCCTCATACTTTCGCATTTTTCGCATACTAGTTGGCCAGATCCTGCGTTTTTTCTGGTTGGTTTTACGTAGTAATGTGGTACCAGAATGAAACTGTCAATTAAACCTGGATTCGATCAATATTTTAGAGGATCACACCGGTTAGGTTTGTGTTAGGCCTGGTGCTTGGAATCACCTGGGTCATACTTTCGCGTTCATCGCACACTTGTTGGCCAGATCCTGGACTTTTTCTGGTTTGGATCTCGTAGTAATGCGGTACCATACTGGAACGGTCAATTAAACGTGGCCTCGATCAATATTTTAAAGGATAACACTGGTTGCGTCTCGTTTAGGTCTGGTATTTACGCACATCTGGCTCATACATTCGCATTCTTCGCATACCTGTTGGCCAGGTCCTGTGTTTCTTTCTGGTTTGGATCACGTAGTAATGTGATACCAGACTGAAAAAGTCAATTCAACTTGGATTCGATCAATATTTTAGAGGCTAACACCGTTTAGGTTTGTGTTGGGTCTGGTATTTCCAATCATCTGGCTCATACTTTCGCATTTTTCGCATACTTGTTGGCCAGATCCTGGGCTTTTTCAGGTTAGGATCGCGTATTAATGTGGTACCACACCGAAACAGTCAATTAAACTTGGTTGCGATATATATTTTAGAGGACAACGCCGGATATGCCTGGGTGAGGTCCGGTGTTTGCAATCATCTGCCTCATACTTTCGGATTTTTCGCATACCTGTTGGGCAGATCCTGGGCTTATTCTGATTTGGATCACGCAGTAATGTGGTATCACACAGAAACAGTCAATTAAACCTGGTTCCGATTAATATTTTAGAGGATACCGCCGGTTATTTCTGGGTTAGGTCTGGTATTTGCAATCATCTGGCTCATACTATTGCATTTTTTGCATACTTGTTGGCCAGATCCTGGGTTTTTCTCTGGTTAGGATCGCGTATTAATGTGGGGCCACACTGATATAGTCCAGTCAACCTGGATTCGATCAATATTTTAGAGGATGACACCGGTTAGGTCGGGGTTGCGTCTGGTATTTGCGATCATCTGCCTCATACTTTCGCATTTTTCGCATAGTTGTAGGCCAGATCCTGGGTTTTTTTCTGGTTAGGATCATGTATTAATGTGGTGCCACACAGAAATAGTCCATTCAACCTGGATTCGATCAATATTTTAGAGGATAACACCGTTTATGTCTGGGTTACGTCTGGTATTTGCAATCATCTTGCTCATACTTTCGTATTTTTCGCATACTTGAATGGTCAGATCCTGGCCTTTTTCTGGCTTGGACCACGTAGTAATGCGGTACCACACAGAAATAGTCCATTCAACCTGGATTCGATCAATATTTTAGAGGATAACACCGTTTATGTCTGGGTTACGTCTGGTATTTGCAATCATCTTGCTCATACTTTCGCATTTTTCGCATACTTGAATGGTCAGATCCTGGCCTTTTTCTGGCTTGGACCACGTAGTAATGCGGTACCACACAGAAATAGTCCATTCAACCTGGATTCGACCAATATTTTAGAGGATAACACCGTTTATGTCTGGGTTACGTCTGGTATTTGCAATCATCTTGCTCATACTTTTGCATTCTTCCCATACTCGTTGGCCAGATCCTGTGTTTCTTTCTGGTTTGTGTCACGCAGTAATGCGGTAACAGGCTGAAGCAGCCAATTCAACTCGGTTTCTATCAATATTTAAGAGGATAACAACGTTTAGGTTTGTGCTCGGTCTGGTATTCGCTATCATCTGGCTCATACTTTCGCATTTCTCGCATGCTTGTTGGCCAGATCCTGGACTTTTTCTGGTTGGGATCTCGTAGTAATGTGGTACCAGAATGAAACTGTAAATTAAACCTGTATTCGATCAATATTTAAGACGATAACACCGTTTAGGTTTGTGCTTGGTCTGGTATTTGCTATCATCTGGCTCATATTTTCGCATTGCTCGCATGCTTGATGGCCAGATCCTGGGCTTTTTCTGGTTGGGATTGTGTAGTAATGTGGTACCACAATAAACAGTCAATTAAACCTGACCGCGATCAATATTTTAAAGTATAACACCGGTTAGTTCACGTTTAGGCCTGGTATTTGCAATCATCTGGCTCATACTTTCGCATTCTTCGCATACTTGTTGGTCAGGTCCTGTGTTTCGAACTGGTTTGGATCAGGTTGTAATGTGGTACCAGAATGAAACAGCCAATTCAACTTCGTTTCGATCGATATTTAAGAGATAACACCGTTTAGGTTTGTGTTAGGTCTGGTATTTGCACTCATCCGATTCATACTATCGCATTTTTCGCATACTTGTTGGCCAGATCCAGGACTCTTTCTGGTTTGTATCACGTAGTAATGTGGTACCAGAATGCAAATGTCAATGAAACCTGGATTCGGTCAATATTTTAGACGATCACACCGGTTAGGTTTGTGTTAGGTCTGGTAATTGCCCTGATCTGTCTCATACCTTCGCATTCTTCTCATACCTGTTGGCCTGATGCGGGGCTTTTTCTGGTTTGGATCACGTAGTAATATGGTACCAGAATGAAACAGTAAACTAAACCTGGATTCGATCAATATTTTAGAGGATCACACCGGTTAGGTTTGTGATACGCCTGGTAGTTGCAATCATCTGGCTCATACTTTAGCATTCTTCCCAGTCTTGTTGGCCAGATCCTGTGTTTCTTTCTGGTTTGTGTCACGCAGTAATGCGGTAACAGGCTGAAACAGCCAATTCAACTCGGTTTCTATCAATATTTGAGAGGATAACACCGTTTCGGTTTGTGTTAGGCCTGGTATTTGCAATCATCTGGATCATGCTTTCGCATTCTTCGCATACTTCTTGGCCAGATCCTGTGCTTCGATCTGGTTTGGATCACGTAGTAATTTGGTACCAGAATGAGACAGTCAATTCAACTTGGTTTCTATCAATATTTGAGAGGATAACAACGTTTAGGTTCGTGCTCGGTCTGGTATTCGTTATCATCTGGCTCATACTTTCGCATTTCTCGCATGCTTGTTGGCCAGATCCTGGGCTTTTTCTGGTTGGGATCTCGTAGTAATGTGGTACCAGAATGAAACGGTCAATTAATCCTGGATTCGATCAATATTTTAGAGGATCACACCGGTTAGGTTTGTGTTAGCCTGGTATTTGCAATGATCTGGCTCATACCATCACATTTTTCGCACACTTGTTGGCCAGATCCTGGGCTTTTTCTGGTTTGTATCACGTAGTAATGTGGTACCAGAATGAAACTGTTAATTAAACCTGTATTCGATCAACATTTAGAGGATAACACCGTTTAGGTTTGTGTTAGGTCTGGTATTTGCAATCCTCTGGCTCATACTTTCGCATTCTTCGCATACTTGTTGGCCAGATCCTGTGTTTCTTTCTAGTATGGATCACGTAGTAATGTGGTACCAGAATGAAACTGTCAATAAAACCTGGAATCGATGAATATTTTAGAGGATCACACCGGTTAGGTTTGTGTTAGCCTGGTATTTGCAATCATCTGGCTCACACCATCACATTTTTCGCATACTTGTTGGCCAGATCCTGGGCTGTTTCTGGTTTGTATCACGTAGTAATGTGTTACCAGAATGAAACTGTCAATTAAACCTGGATTCGATCAATATTTTAGAGGATCACACCGGTTTGGTTTGTGTTAGGCCTGGTGTTTGGAATCACCTGGGTCATACTTTCGCGTTCCTCGCACACTTGTTGGCCAGATCCCGGACTTTTTCTGGTTTGGATCTCGTAGTAATGCGGTACCATACTGAAGCAGTCAATTAAACGTGGCCTCGATCAATATTTTGAAGGATAACTCCGGTTGGATCTCGTCTAGGTTTGGTATTTTCCCGCATCTGGCTCATACATTCGCATTCTTCGCATACTTGTTGGCCAGATCCTGTGTTTCCTTCTGGTTTGGATCACGTAGCAATGTGGTACCAGACTGAAAAACTCAATTCAACTTGGTTTCGATCAATATTTAAGAGGATAACACCGTTTAGGTTTGTGCTTGGTCTGGTATTTGCTATCATCTGGCTCATATGTTCGCATTTCTCGCATGCTTCATGGCCAGATCCTCGGCTGTTTGTGGTTGGGATTGTGTAGTAATGTGGTACCACAAAAAACAGTCAAGTAAACCTGACCGCGATCAATATTTTAAAGTATAACACCGGTTAGTTCACGTTTAGGCCTGGTATTTGCAATCATCTGGCTCATACTTTCGCATTCTTCGAATACTTGTTGGTCAGGTCCTGGGCTTTTTCTGGTTGGGATCTCGTAGTAATGTGGTACCAGAATGAAACGGTCAATTAATCCTGGATTCGGTCAATATTTTAGAGGATCACACCGGTTAGGTTTGTGTTAGCCTGGTATTTGCAATCATCTGGCCCATACTATCGCATTTTTCGCATACTTGTTCGCCAGATCTTGGGCTTTTCCTGGTTTGTATCACGTAGTAATGTGGTACCAGAATGAAACTGAAAATTAAACCTGTATTCGATCAATATTTGAGAGGATATCACCGTTTAGGTTTGTGTTAGGTCTGGTATTTGCAATCATCTGGTTCATACTATCGCATTTGTCGCATACTTGTTGGCCAGATCCTGGACTTTTTCTGGTTTGGATAACGTAGTAATGTGGTACCATACTGAAACAGTCAATTAAACGTGGCCTGGATCAATATTTTGATGGATAACTCCGATTGGGTCTCGTCCAGGTCTGGTATTTACCCGCATTTGGCTCATACATTCGCATTCTTCGCATACTTGTTGGCCAGATCCTGTGTTTCCTTCTGGTTTGGATCATGTAGTAATGTGGTACCAGACTGAAAAAGTCAATTCAACTTGGTTTCGATCAATATTTAAGAGGATAACACCGTTTAGGTTTGTGTTAGGTCTGGTATTTGCAATCATCTGGCTCATACTCTCGCATTTTTCGCATACTTGTTCGCCAGATCCAGGGCTTTTTCTGGTTTGGATCACGTAGGAATGTGGTGCCAGAGTGAAACAGTCAACTAAACCTGGATTCGATCAATATTTTAGAGGATCACACCGGTTAGGTTTGTGTTAGGCCTGGTATTTGCAATCATCTGGCTCATACTTTCGCATTCTTCCCACACATGTTGGCCAGATCCAGGACTTCTTCTGGTTTGGATCTCGTAGTAATGTGGTACCACACTGAAACAGTCAGTTGAACGTGGCCTCGATCAATATTTTAAAGGATAACCCCGGTTGGGTCTCGTTTAGGTCTGTGATTTGCCCTCATCTGGCTAATACTTTCGCATTTTTCGCATGCTTATCGGCCAGATCCTGGGCTTTTTCTGGTTTGGATCTCGTAGTAATGTGGTACCATACTGAAAAAGTCAATTAAACGTGGCCTCGATCAATATTTTAAAGTATAACACCGGTTGGTTTGCGTTTAGGTCTGGGTTTTGCCCTCATCTGTCTCATACTTTCGCATTCTTCGCATACCTGTTGGCCTGATCCTGAGCATTTTCTGGTTTGTATCACGCAGTAATGTGGTACCAGAATGAAACTGTCAATTAAACCTGGATTCGATGAATATTTTAGAGGATCACACCGGTTAGGCTTGTGTTACGCCTGGTGTTTGCAATCATCTGGGTCATACTTTCGCGTTCATCGCACACTTGTTGGCCAGATCCTGGACTTTTTCTGGTTTGGATCTCGTAGTAATGCGGTACCATACTGAAACAGTCAATTAAACGTGGCCTCGATGAATGTTTTGAAGGATAACTCCGGTTGGATCTCGTCTAGGTTTGGTATTTTCCCGCATCTGGCACATACAGTCGCATTCTTCGCATAGTTGTTGGCCAGATCCTGTGTTTCTTTCTGGTATGGATCACGTTGTAATGTGGTACCAGAATGAAACTGTCAATGAAACTTGGATTCGGTCAATATTTTAGAGGATCACACCGGTTAGGTTTGTGTTAGCCTGGTATTTGCAATCATCTGGCTCATACCATCACATTTTTCGCATACTTGTTGGCCAGATCCTGGGCTTTTTCTGGTTTGTATCACGTAGTAATGTGGTACCAGAATGAGACTGTAAATTAAACCTGTAATCGATCAACATTTAGAGGATAACACCGTTTAGGTTTGTGTTAGGCCTGGTATTTGCAATCACCTGGCTCATACTTTCGCATTCTTCGCATACTTGTTGGCCAGATCCTGTGTTTCTTTTTGTTATGGATCACGTAGTAATGTGGTACCAGAATGAAACTGTCAATTAAACCTGGATTCGATGAATATTTTAGAGGATCACACCGGTTAGGTTTGTGTTAGCCTGGTATTTGCAATCATCTGGCTCATACCATCACATTTTTCGCATACTTGTTGGCCAGATCCTGGGCTTTTTCTGGCTCGTATCACGTAGTAATGTGGTACCAGAATGAAACGGTCAATTAAACCTGTATTCGGACAATATTTTAGAGGATGATACCGGTTAGGTCTGGGTTGCGTCTGGTATTTGCAATCATCTGCCTCATACTTTTGCATTTTTCGCATACTTGTAGGCCAGATCCTGGGCTTTTTCTGGTTTGGGCCACGTAGTAATGTGATACCACACCGAAACTGTCAATTAAATCTGGTTGCGATTAATATTTTAGAGGACAACGCTGGTTATGTCTGGGGTAGTTCTGGTATTTGCCATCATCTAGCTCATACTTTCGCAATTTTCGCATACTTGAATGGCCAGTTCCTAGGTTTTTTTCTGATTAGGATCACGGATTAATGTGGCACCAGACTGAAAAAGTCAATTCAACTTGGTTTCGATCAATATTTAAGACGATAACACCGTTTAGGTTTGTGCTTGGTCTGGTATTTGCTATCATCTGGCTCATATTTTCGCATTGCTCGCATGCTTGATGGCCAGATCCTGGGCTTTTTCTGGTTGGGATTGTGTAGTAATGTGGTACCACAATAAACAGTCAATTAAACCTGACCGCGATCAATATTTTAAAGTATAACACCGGTTAGTTCACGTTTAGGCCTGGTATTTGCAATCATCTGGCTCATACTTTCGCATTCTTCGCATACTTGTTGGTCAGGTCCTGTGTTTCGAACTGGTTTGGATCAGGTTGTAATGTGGTACCAGAATGAAACAGCCAATTCAACTTCGTTTCGATCTATATTTAAGAGATAACACCGTTTAGGTTTGTGTTAGGTCTGGTATTTGCACTCATCCGATTCATACTATCGCATTTTTCGCATACTTGTTGGCCAGATCCTGGACTCTTTCTGGTTTGTATCACGTAGTAATGTGGTACCAGAATGCAAATGTCAATGAAACCTGGATTCGGTCAATATTTTAGAGGATCACACCGGTTAGGTTTGTGTTAGGTCTGGTAATTGCCCTCATCTGTCTCATACCTTCGCATTCTTCGCATACCTGTTGGCCTGATGCGGGGCTTTTTCTGGTTTGGATCACGTAGTAATATGGTACCAGAATGAAACAGTCAACTAAACCTGGATTCGATCAATATTTTAGAGGATCACACCGGTTAGGTTTGTGATAGGCCTGGTAGTTGCAATCATCTGGCTCATACTTTAGCATTCTTCCCAGTCTTGTTGGCCAGATCCTGTGTTTCATTCTGGTTCGTGTCACGCAGTAATGCGGTAACAGGCTGAAACAGCCAATTCAACTCGGTTTCTATCAATATTTAAGAGGATAACAACGTTTAGGTTTGTGCTCGGTCTGGTATTCGCTATCATCTGGCTCATACTTTCGCATTTCTCGCATGCTTGTTGGCCAGATCCTGGGCTTTTTCTGGTTGGGATCTCGTAGTAATGTGGTACCAGAATGGAACGGTCAATTAATCCTGGATTCGGACAATATTTTAGAGGATCACACCGGTTAGGTTTGTGTTTTAGTTCTGGTATTTCCAATCATCTGGCTCATACTTTCGCATGTTTTGCATTCTTGTTGGCCAGATCCAGCGTTTTTTCTGGTTTGGATCACGTAGTAATGTGGTACCACACCGAAACAGTCAATTAAACCTGGTTGCGAATAATATTTTAGAGGATAACGCCGGTTATTTCTGGGTTAGGTCTGGTATTTGCAATCATCTGGCTCATACTTTCGCATTTTTCGCATACTAGTTGGCCAGATCCTGCGTTTTTTCTGGTTTGGATCACGTAGTAATGTGGTACCACACTGTAACAGCCAATTAAATCTGGTTCCGACTATTACTTTAGAGGATAACGCCGGTTAAGTCTGGGTATGGTCTGGTATTTGCAATCATCTGCCTCATACTTTCGCATCTTTCGCATACTTGTTGGCCAGATCCTGGGCTTTTTCTGGTTTGGATCACGCAGTAATGTGGTACCAGAATGAAACTGTCAATTAAACCTGGATTCGATCAATATTTTAGCGGATCACACCGGTTAGGTTTGTGTTTGGCCTGGCGTTTGCAATCATCTGGCTCATACTTTCGAATTTTTCGCAAACTTGTTGGCGAGATCCTGGGTTTTTTATGGTTCGGATCACGTAGTAATGTGGTACCACACTGTAACAGTCAATTAAACATGGTTGCGATTAATGTTTTAGAGGATAACGCCGGTTATGTCTGGTTTAGGCCTGGTATTAGCAACCATCTGGCTCATACTTTCGCATTTTTCGCATATCAGTTGGCCAGATCCTGGGTTTTTTCTGGTTTGCGTCACGTAGTAATGTGATACCACACCGAAACAGTCAATTAAACCTGGATTCGATCAACACTTTAGAGGATAATGCCGGTTATGTCTGGGTTAGATCTGGTATTTGCAACCATCTTCCTCATACTTTTGCATTTTTCGCATACCTGTTGGACAGATCCTGGGTTTTTCTCTGGTTAGGATCGCGTATTAATGTGGTGCCACACTGAAATAATCAATTAAAGCAGCTTTCGATCAATATTTTATAGGATAACACCGGTTACGTCAGGGTTACTTCTGGTATTCGCAATCATCTGGCTCCTACTTTCGCATATTTCGCATTCTTCATGGCCAGATCCTGGGTTTTTATCTGGTTCGGATCACGTATTAATGTGATACCACACCGAAACAGTCAACTAAACCTGGATTTGATCAACATTTTATAGGATAACACCGGTTATGTCTGGGTTACTTCTGGTATTCGCAATCATCTGGCTCCTACTTCCGCATATTTCGCATTCTTTATTGCCAGATCCTGGGTTTTTATCTGGTTCGGATCACGTGTTAATGTGGTGCCCCACAGAAATAGTCCATTCAACCTGGATTCGATCAATATTTTAGAGGATGACACCGGTTAGGTCGGGGTTGCGTCTGGTATTTGCGATCATCTGCCTCATACTTTTGCATTTTTCGCATACTTGTAGGCCAGATCCTGGGTTTTTTTCTGGTTAGGATCATGTATTAATGTGGTGCCACACAGAAATAGTCCATTCAACCTGGATTCAATCAATATTTTAGAGGATAACACCGTTTATGTCTGGGTTACGTCTGGTATTTGCAATCATCTGGCTCGTACTTTCGCATGTTTTGCATTCTTTTTGGCCAGATCCTGGCTTTTTCCACGTTAGGATCACGTATTAATGTGGTACCACAGCGAAACAGTCAATTAAACTTGGTTGCGATATATATTTTAGAGTATCACGCCGGTTATGTCTCGGTTAGGTCTGGTATTTGCCATCATCTAGCTCATTCTTTCGCATTTCTCGCATGCTTGTTGGCCAGATCCTGGGCTTTTCCTGGTTAGGATCTCGTAGTAACGTGGTACCAGAATGAAACGGTCAATTAATCCTGGATTCGGTCTTTATTTTAGAGGATCACACCGGTTAGGTTTGTGTTAGCCTGGTATTTGCAATGATCTGGCTCATACTATCGTATTTTTCGCATACTTGTTGGCCAGATCCTGGGCTTTTTCTGGTTTGTATCACGTAGTAATGTGGTACCAGAATGAAACTGTAAATTAAACCTGTATTCGATCAATATTTAAGAGGATAACACCGTTTAGGTTTGTGTTAGGCCTGGTATTTGCAATCATCTGGCTCATACTTTCGCTTTTATCGCATACTTGTAGGCCAGATCCTGGGCTTTTTCTGATTTGGATCACGTAGTAATGTGGTACCAGACCGAAACAGTCAATTAAATCTGAATTCGATCAATATTTTGGAGGAGAACGCCGGATATGTCTGGGTTAGGTCTGGTATTTGCCATCATCTAGCTCATACTTTCGCATTTTTCGCATACTTGAATGGTCAGATCCTGACCTTTTTCTGGCTTGGTCCACGTAGTAATGCGGTACCACACCGAAACAGTCAATTAAACCTGGTTGCGAATAATATTTTAGAGGATAACGCCGGTTATTTCTGGGTTAGGTCTGGTATTTGCTATCATCTGGCTCATACTTTTGCATTTTGCCCATACTTGTTGGCAAAATCCTGGGTTTTTCTCTGGTTAGGATCGCGTATTAATGTGGTGCCACACTGAAATAATCAATTAGAGCTGCTTTCGATCAATATTTTATAGGATAACACCGGTTAGGTATGTGTTTGGCCTGGTGTTTGCAATAATCTGGGACATACCTTCGCGTTCATCGCACACTTGTTGGCCATATCCTGGACATTTTCTGGTTTGGATCTCGTAGTAATGCGGTACCATACTGAAACAGTCAATTAAACGTGGCCACGATCAATTCAACCCGGTTTCTATCAATATATAGGAGGATGACAACGTTCAGGTTTGTGCTCGGTCTGGTATTTGCTATCATCTGGCTCATACTTTCGCATTTCTCGCATGCTTGTTGGCCAGATCCTGGGCTTTTTCTGGTTGGGATCACGTAGTAATGTGGTACCAGAATGAAACGGTCAATTAATCCTGGATTCGGTCAATGTTTTAGAGGATCACACAGGTTAGGTTTGTGTTAGCCTGGTATTTGCAATCACCTGGCTCATACTATCCCATTTTTCGCATACTTGTTGGCCAGATCCTGGGCTTTTTCTGGTTTGTATCACGTAGTAATGTGGTACCAGAATGAAACTGCAAATTAAACCTGTATTCGATTAATATTTAAGAGAATAACACCGTTTAGGTTTGTGTTAGGCCTGGTATTAGCAATCATCTGGCTCATACTTTCGCTTTTTTCGCATACTTGTAGGCCAGACTCTGGGCTTCTTCTGATTTGGATCACGTAGTAATGTGATACCACACCGAAACTGTCAATTAAATCTGGTTACGATTAACATTTTAGAGGATAACGCCGGTTATGTCGGGCTTAGTTCTGGTATTTGCATTCATCTGGCTCATACTTTCGAATTTTTCGCAAACTTGTTGGCCAGCTCCTGGGTTTTTTATGGTTTGGATCACGTAGTAATGTGGTACCACACAGTAACAGTCAATTAAACATGGTTGCGATTAATGTTTTAGAGGATAACGCCGGTTATGTCTGGGTTAGGCCTGGTATTAGCAACCATCTGGCTCATACTTTCGCATTTTTCGCATACCAGTTGGCCAGATCGTGGGTTTTTTCTGGTTTGCGTCACGTAGTAATGTGATACCACACCGAAACAGTCAACTAAACCTGGATTCGATCAACACTTTAGAGGATAACGCCGGTTATGTCTGGGTTAGATCTGGTATTTGCAACCATCTGCCTCATACTTTTGCATTTTTCGCATACCTGTTGGCCAGATCCTGGGTTTTTATCTGGTTCGGATCACGTATTAATGTGGTGCCCCGCAGAAATAGTCCATTCAACCTGGATTCGATCAATATTTTAGAGGATGACACCGGTTAGGTCGGGGTTGCGTCTGGTATTTGCGATCATCTGCCTCATACTTTTGCATTTTTCGCATACTTGTAGGCCAGATCCTGGGTTTTTTCTGATTTGGATCACGTAGTATTGTGCTACCACTCCAAAACTGTCACTTAAACCTGGATTCGATCAATACTTTAGAGGATAACACCGGTTAGGTTTGTGTTAGGTCTGGTATTTGCAGTCATCTGCCTCATGCTTTCGCATGTTTTGCATTCTTGTTGGCCAGATCCTGGCTTTTTTCAGGTCAGGATCGCGTATTAATGTGGTACCACACCCAAACAATCGATTAAACTTGGTTGCGATATATATTTTAGAGTATCACGCCGGTTATGTCTCGGTTAGGTCTGGTATTTGCCATCATCTAGCTCATTCTTTCGCATTTTTCGCATACTTGAATGGTCAGATCCTGGCCTTTTTCTGGCTTGGACCACGTAGTAATGCGGTACGACACCGAAACAGTCAATTACACCTGGTTGCCATTTATATTTTAGAGGAAAACTCCGGTTATGTCTGGGTACCGTCTGGTGTTTGCAATCATCTTCCTCATACTTTCGCATTTTTCGAATACTGGTTGGCCAGATCCTGCGTTTTTTCTGGTTTGGATCACGTAGTAATGTGGTACCACACTGCAACTGTCAATTAAATCTGGTTCCGACTAATATTTTAGAGGATAACTCCGGTTAAGTCTGGGTATGTTCTGGTATTTGCAATCATCTGCCTCATACTTTCGCATCTTTCGCATACTTGTTGGCCAGATCCTGGGCTCTTTCTGGTTTGGGTCACGCAGTATTGTGGTACCAGAATGAAACTGTCAATTAATCCTGGATTCGATCAATATTTAAGAGGATAACACCGTTTAGCTTTGTGTTAGGCCTGGTATTTGCAATCATCTGGCTCATACTTTCGCTTTTATCGCATTCTTGTAGGCCAGATCCTGGGCTTTTTCTAATTTGGATCACGTAGTAATGTGGTACCAGACCGAAACAGTCAATTAAATCTGAATTCGATCAATATTTTGGAGGAGAACGCCGGATATGTCTGGGTTAGGTCTGGTATTTGCCATCATCTAGCTCATACTTTCGCATTTTTCGCATACTTGAATGGTCAGATCCTGGCCTTTTTCTGGCTTGGTCCACGTAGTAATGCGGTACCACACCGAAACAGTCAATTATACCTGGTTGCCATTAATATTTTAGAGGATAACGCCGGTTATGTCTGGGTAACGTCTGGTGTTTGCAATCATCTTCCTCATACTTTCGCATTTTTCGCATACTAGCTGGCCAGATCCTGCGTTTTTTCTGGTTTGTATTACGTAGTAATGTGGTACCAAATGAAACTGTCAATTAAGCCTGGATTCGATCAATATTTTAGAGGATCACACCGGTTAGGTTTGTGTTAGGCCTGGTGTTTGGAATCACCTGGGTCATACTTTCGCGTTCATCGCAAACTTGTTGGCCAGATCCTGTACTTTTTCTCGTTTGGATCTCGTAGTAATGCGGTACCATACTGAAACAGTCAATTAAACGTGGCCTCGATCAATATTTTAGAGGCTAACACCGTTTAGGTTTGTGTTAGGTCTGGTATTTACAATCATCTGCCTCATACTATCGCATTTTTCGCATACTTGTTGGCCAGATCCTGGGCTTTTTCTGGTTTGGATCACGTAGTAATGTGGTACCACACTGCAACAGTCAATTAAATCTGGTTCCGACTAATATTTTAGAGGACAACGCCGGTTAGGTTTGTGTTAGGTCTGGCATTTCCAATCATCTGGCTCATACTTTCGCATTTTTCGCATACTTGTTGGCCAGATCCTGGGTTTTTTCTGGTTTGCGCCACGTAGCAATGTGATACCACACCGAAGCAGTCAATTAAACCTGGATTCGATCAACACTTTAGAGGATAACGCCGGTTATGTCTGGGTTAGATCTGGTATTTGCAACCATCTGCCTCATACTTTTGCATTTTTCGCATACCTGTTGGCCAGATCTTGGGTTTTTTCTGGTTTGGGTCACGTAGTAATGTGATACCACCCCGAAACTGGCAATTAAATCTGGTTACGATTAATATTTTAGAGGACAACGCTGGTTATGCCTGGGTTAGGTCTGGTATTTGCAACCATCTGCCTCATACTTTTGCATTTTTCGCATACCTGTTGGCCAGATCTTGGGTTTTTTCTGGTTTGGGTCACGTAGTAATGTGATACCACCCCGAAACTGGCAATTAAATCTGGTTACGATTAATATTTTAGAGGACAACGCTGGTTATGCCTGGGTTAGGTCTGGTATTTGCCCTCATCTGTCTCGTACTTTCGCATTTTTCGCATACTTGTTGGCAAGATCCTGGGTTTCTTCTGGTTTGGATCACGTAGTAATGTGGTACCACTCTGAAACGGTCAATGAAAGCTGGTTCCGATTAGTATTTAAGAGGATAACGCTGGATATGTCTGGGTTAGTTCTGGTATTTGCAATCATCTGGCTCATACTTTCGCGTTTTTCGCATACTTGTTAGCCAGATCCAGGGTTTTTTTTGGTTTGTATCCCGTAGTAATGTGGTTCCACACCGAAACAGACAATTAAACCTGGTTGCGATTAATATTTTGGAGGATAACGCTGGTTATGTTTGGGTTAGTTCTGGCATTTGCAATCATATGGCTCGGACAATCGCATTTTTCGCATACTTCTTGGCCAGATCTTGGCCTTTTTCCGCTTTGCATCACGTAGTAATGCGGTACCACTCCGAAACAGTCAATTAAACATGGTTGCGATTAATATTTTAGAGGATAACGCCGGTTATGTCTCGGTTAGGTCTGGGATTTGCTCTCATGTGGCTCGTACTTTCGCGTTTATCGCATACTTGTTGGCCAGAGCCTGGCCTTTTTCTGGTTTGGATCACGTACTAATGTGGTACCACAACGAAACTGTCAATTAAACCTGGTTGCGATTAATATTTTAGAAGATAACGCCGGTTATGTCTCGGTTAGGTGATGTATTTGCCCTCATCTGGCTCGTATTTTCGCATTTTTCGCATACTTGTTGGCAAGATCCTGGGCTTTTTCTGGTTTGGATCACGCAGTAATGCAGTAGCACAGCGAGACAGTCAAATAAACCTGGTGCGATTAATATTTTAAAGGATAACGCCGGTTATGTCACGGTTAGGTCTGGTATTTGCCCTTATCTGGATCGTATGTTCACGTTTTTCGCACACATGTTGGCCAGATCCTGGGTTTTTTCTGGTTTGGATCACGTAGTAATGCGGTACCACACTGAAACAGTCAATAAAAGCTGGTTCCGCATAGTATTTAAGAGGATAACGCTGACTATGTCTGGGTTTGTTCTGGTATTTGCAATCATCTGGCTCATACTTTCGCGTTTTTCGCATACTTGTTGGCCAGATCCAGGGTTTTTTTTGGTTTGGATCCCGTAGTAATGTGGTTCCACACCGAAACAGACAACTAAACCTGGTTGCGATTAATATTTTGGACGATAACGCTGGTTATGTTTGGGTTAGTTCTGGTATTTGCAATCATCTGGCACATACTTTCGCATTTTTCGCATACTTGTTGGCCAGAGCCTGGCCTTTTGCTGGTTTGGATCACGTAGTAATGCGGTCCCACACAGAAACAGTCAATTAAACCTGGTTGCGATTAATATTTTAGAGGATAACGCCGGTTATGTCTGGGTTAGCTCTGGTATTTGCAATCATCTGGCTCATACTTTCGCGTTTGTCGCATACTAGTTGGCCAGATCCAGGGTTTTTTTTTGTTTGGATCCCGTAGTAATGTGGTTCCACACCGAAACAGACAACTAAACCTGGTTGCGATTAATATTTTGGACGATAACGCTGGTTATGTTTGGGTTAGTTCTGATATTAGCAAACATCTGGCACATACTTTCGCATTTTTCGCATACCTGGTTGCCAGATCCTGGGTTGTTTCTGGTTTGGATCACGTATTAATGTGGTACCACACTGAAATAGTCAATTAAACCTGGTTGCGAATAATATTTTAGAGGATAACGCAGGTTATGCCTGGGTGAGGTCTGGTATTTGCAATCATCTGGCTCATACTTTCGCGTTTGTCGCATACTAGTTGGCCAGATCCAGGGTTTTTTCTGGTTTGGATCACGGAGTAACGTGGTACCACACCGAAACAGCCAAACAAACCTGGTTGCGATTAATGTTTTAGAAGATAACGCCGGTTATGTCTGCGTTAGGCCTGGTACTTGCGATCATCTGGCTCATACTTTCGCATTTTTCGCATACCTGTTGGCCAGATCCTGGGCTTTTTCTGGTTTGGATCACGTAGTAATGTGGTACTACACTGTAGCCGTCAATTAAACCTGGCTCCGATTAATATTTTAGAGGGTAACGCCGGTTATGTCTCGGTTAGGTCTGGGATTTGCCCTCATCTGGCTCGTACTTTTGCATTTATCGCATACTTGTTGGCCAGATCCTGGGTTGTTTCTGTTTTGGATCACGTATTAATGTGGTACCACACTGAAATAGTCTATTAAACCTGGTTCCGATTATTATTTTAGAGGATAACGCCGGTTATGTCTGGGTGAGGTCTGGTATTTGCCATCATCTAGCTCATACTTTCGCATTTTTCGCATACTTGAATGGTCAGATCCTGGGCTTTTTCTGGCTAGGACCACGTAGTAATGTGGTACTACACTGAAACCGTCAATTAAACCTGGTTCCGATTATTATTTTAGAGGATAACGCCGGTTATGTCTGGGTGAGGTCTGGTATTTGCCATCATCTAGCTCATACTTTCGCATTTTTCGCATACTTGAATTGTCAGATCCCGGCCTTTTTCTGGCTAGGACCACGTAGTAATGTGGTACTACACTGAAACCGTCTATTAAACCTGGCTGCGATTAATATTTTGGAGGATAACGCCGGTTATGTCTGGGTTAGTTCTGGTATTTGCAATCATCTGCCTCAAACTTTCGAATCTTTCGCATACTTGTTGGCCAGATCCTGGGCTTTTTCTGGTTTGGATCGCGCAGTAATGTGGTACCGGAATGAAACTGTCAATTAAACCTGTATTCGATCAATATTTAAGAGAATAACACCGTTTAGGTTTGTGTTAGGCCTGGTATTAGCAATCATCTGGCTCATACTTTCGCTTTTTGCGCATACTTGTAGGCCAGACTCTGGGCTTCTTCTGATTTGGATCACGTAGTAATGTGATACCACCCCGAAACTGTCAATTAAATCTGGTTACGATTAACATTTTAGAGGATAACGCCGGTTACGTCGGGGTTAGTTCTGGTATTTGCATTCATCTGGCTCATACTTTCGAATTTTTCGCAAACTTGTTGGCCAGATCCTGGGTTTCTTATGGTTTGGATCACGTAGTAATGTGGTACCATACAGTAACAGTCAATTAAACATGGTTGCGATTAATGTTTTAGAGGATTACGCCGGTTATGTCTGGGTTAGGCCTGGTATTAGCAATCATCTGGCTCATACTTTCGCATTTCTCGCATACCAGTTGGCCAGATCCTGGGTTTTTTCTGGTTTGCGTCACGTAGTAATGTGATACCACACCGAACAGTCAACTAAACCTGGATTCGATCAACACTTTAGAGGATAACGCCGGTTATGTCTGGGTTAGGCCTGGTATTAGCAATCATCTGGCTCATACTTTCGCATTTTTCGCATACCAGTTGGCCAGATCCTGGGTTTTTTATGGTTTGGATCACGTAGTAATGTGGTTCCACACCGAAACGGACAAGTAAACCTGGTTGCGATTAATATTTTGGACGATAACGCTGGTTATGTTTGGGTTAGTTCTGGTATTAGCAATCATCTGGCACATACATTCGCATTTTTCGCATACTAGTTGGCCAGATCCTAGGTTTTTTCTGGTTTGGATCACGGAGTAACGTGGTACCACACCGAAACAGCCAAACAAACCTGGTTGTGATTAATGTTTTAGAAGATAACGCCGGTTATGTCTGCGTTAGGCCTGGTACTTGCGATCATCTGGCTCATACTTTCGCATTTTTCGCATACCTGTTGGCCAGATCCTGGGTTGTTTCTGGTTTGGATCACGTATTAATGTGGTACCACACTGAAATAGTCAATTAAACCTGGTTGCGAATAATATTTTAGAGGATAACGCAGGTTATGCCTGGGTGAGGTCTGGTATTTGCAATCATCTGCCTCATACTTTCGGATTTTTCGCATACCTGTTGGGCAGATCCTGGGCTTATTCTGATTTGGATCACGTAGTAATGTGGCACCACACAGAAACAGTCAATTAAACCTGTTTCCGATTAATATTTTGGAGGATAACACCAGTTAGGTCTGGGTTATGTCTGGTATTTGCAATCTTCTGGCACATACTTTCGCATTATTCGCATACTTGAATGGCCAGATCCTGGGCTTTTTCTGGTTTGGATCACGTAGTAATGTGGTACTACACTGAAGCCGTCAATTAAACCTGGCTCCGATTAATATTTTAGAGGGTAACGCCGGTTATGTCTCGGTTAGGTCTGGGATTTGCCCTCATCTGGCTCGTACTTTTGCATTTATCGCATACTTGTTGGCCAGATCCTGGGTTGTTTCTGGTTTGGATCACGTATTAATGTGGTACCACACTGAAATAGTCTATTAAACCTGGTTCCGATTATTATTTTAGAGGATAACGCCGGTTATGTCTGGGTGAGGTCTGGTATTTGCCATCATCTAGCTCATACTTTCGCATTTTTCGCATACTTGAATGGTCAGATCCTGGGCTTTTTCTGGCTAGGACCACGTAGTAATGTGGTACTACACTGAAACCGTCAATTAAACCTGGTTCCGATTATTATTTTAGAGGATAACGCCGGTTATGTCTGGGTGAGGTCTGGTATTTGCCATCATCTAGCTCATACTTTCGCATTTTTCGCATACTTGAATTGTCAGATCCTGGCCTTTTTCTGGCTAGGACCACGTAGTAATGTGGTACTACACTGAAACCGTCTATTAAACCTGGCTGCGATTAATATTTTGGAGGATAACGCCGGTTATGTCTGGGTTAGTTCTGGTATTTGCAATCATCTGCCTCATACTTTCGAATCTTTCGCATACTTGTTGGCCAGATCCTGGGCTTTTTCTGGTTTGGATCACGCAGTAATGTGGTACCGGAATGAAACTGTCAATTAAACCTGTATTCGATCAATATTTAAGAGAATAACACCGTTTAGGTATGTGTTAGGCCTGGTATTAGCAATCATCTGGCTCATACTTTCGCTTTTTGCGCATACTTGTAGGCCAGACTCTGGGCTTCTTCTGATTTGGATCACGTAGTAATGTGATACCACCCCGAAACTGTCAATTAAATCTGGTTACGATCAACATTTTAGAGGATAACGCCGGTTACGTCGGGGTTAGTTCTGGTATTTGCATTCATCTGGCTCATACTTTCGAATTTTTCGCAAACTTGTTGGCCAGATCCTGGGTTTTTTATGGTTTGGATCACGTAGTAATGTGGTACCACACAGAAACAGTCATTTAAACATCGTTGCGATTAATGTTTTAGAGGATTACGCCGGTTATGTCTGGGTTAGGCCTGGTATTAGCAATCATCTGGCTCATACTTTCGCATTTCTCGCATACCAGTTGGCCAGATCCTGGGTTTTTTCTGGTTTGCGTCACGTAGTAATGTGATACCACACCGAACAGTCAACTAAACCTGGATTCGATCAACACTTTAGAGGATAACGCAGGTTATGTCTGGGTTAGGCCTGGTATTAGCAATCATCTTCCTCATACTTTCGCATTTTTCGAATACTAGCTGGCCAGATCCTGCGTTTTTTCTGGTTTGGATCACGTAGTAATGTGGTACCACACTGCAACTGTCAATTAAATCTGGTTCCGACTAATATTTTAGAGGATAACTCCGGTTAAGTCTGGGTATGTTCTGGTATTTGCAATCATCTGCCTCATACTTTCGCATCTTTCGCATACTTGTTGGCCAGATCCTGGGCTTTTTCTGGTTTGGGTCACGCAGTAATGTGGTACCAGAATGAAACTGTCAATTAATCCTGGATTCGATCAATATTTTAGAGGATCATACCGGTTAAGTTTGTGTTAGGCCTGGTGTTTGCAATCATCTGGGTCATACTTTCGCGTTCATCGCACACTTGTTGGCCATATCCTGGACTTTTTCTGGTTTGGATCTCGTAGGAATGCGGTACCACACTGAAACAGTCAATTAAGCGTGGCCTCGATCAATATTGTGAAGGATAACTCCGGTTGGATCTCGTCTAGGTTTGGTATTTTCCCGCATCTGGCTCATACATTCGCATTCTTCGCATACTTGTTGGCTAGATCCTGTGTTTCTTTCTGGTTTGGATCACGTAGTAATGTGGTACCAGACTGAAAAAGTCAATTCATCTTGGTTTCTATCAATATTTAAGAGGATAATAACGTTTAGGGTCGTGCTCGGTCTGGTATTTGCTATCATCTGGCTCATATTTTCGCATTTCTCGCATGCTTGTTGGCCAGATCCTGGGCTTTTTCTGGGTAGGATCTCGTAGTAACGTGGTACCAGAATGAAACTGTAAATTAAACCTGTATTCGATCAATATTTAAGAGGATAACACCGTTTAGGTTTGTGTTAGGCCTGGTATTTGCAATCATCTGGCTCATACTTTCGCTTTTATCGCATATTTGTAGGCCAGATCCTGGGCTTTTTCTGATTTGGATCACGTAGTAATGTGGTACCAGACCGAAACAGTCAATTAAATCTGAATTCGATCAATATTTAGGAGGAGAACGCCGGATATGTCTGGGTTAGGTCTGGTATTTGCCATCATCTAGCTCATACTTTCGCATTTTTCGCATACTTGAATGGTCAGATCCTGGCCTTTTTCTGGCTTGGTCCACGTAGTAATGCGGTACCACACCGAAACAGTCAATTATACCTGGTTGCATTAATATTTTAGAGGATAACGCCGGTTATGTCTGGGTAACGTCTGGTGTTTGCAATCATCTTCCTCATACTTTCGCATTTTTCGCATACTAGCTGGCCAGATCCTGCGTTTTTTCTGGTTTGTATTACGTAGTAATGTGGTACCAAATGAAACTGTCAATTAAGCCTGGATTCAATCAATATTTTAGAGGATCACACCGGTTAGGTTTGTGTTAGGCCTGGTGTTTGGAGTCACCTGGGTCATACTTTCGCGTTCATCGCAAACTTGTTGGCCAGATCCTGTACTTTTTCTCGTTTGGATCTCGTAGTAATGCGGTACCATACTGAAACAGTCAATTAAACGTGGCCTCGATCAATATTTTAGAGGCTAACACCGTTTAGGTTTGTGTTAGGTCTGGTATTTACAATCATCTGCCTCATACTATCGCATTTTTCGCATACTTGTTGGCCAGATCCTGGGCTTTTTCTGGTTTGGATCACGTAGTAATGTGGTACCACACTGCAACAGTTAATTAAATCTGGTTCCGACTAATATTTTAGAGGACAACGCCGGTTAGGTTTGTGTTAGGTCTGGCATTTCCAATCATCTGGCTCATACTTTCGCATTTTTCGCATACTTGTTGGCCAGATCCTGGGTTTTTTCTGGTTTGCGTCACGTAGCAATGTGATACCACACCGAAACAGTCAATTAAACCTGGATTCGATCAACACTTTAGAGGATAACGCCGGTTATGTCTGGGTTAGATCTGGTATTTGCAACCATCTGCCTCATACTTTTGCATTTTTCGCATACCTGTTGGCCAGATCTTGGGTTTTTTCTGGTTTGGGTCACGTAGTAATGTGATACCACCCCGAAACTGGCAATTAAATCTGGTTAGGATTAATATTTTAGAGGACAACGCTGGTTATGCCTGGGTTAGGTCTGGTATTTGCCCTCATCTGTCTCGTACTTTCGCATTTTTCGCATACTTGTTGGCAAGATCCTGGGTTTCTTCTGGTTTGGATCACGTAACAATGTGGTACCACTCTGAAACGGTCAATGAAAGCTGGTTCCGATTAGTATTTAAGAGGATAACGCTGGATATGTCTGGGTTAGTTCTGGTATTTGCAATCATCTGGCTCATACTTTCGCGTTTTTCGCATACTTGTTAGCCAGATCCAGGGTTTTTTTTGGTTTGTATCCCGTAGTAATGTGGTTCCACACCGAAACAGACAATTAAACCTGGTTGCGATTAATATTTTGGAGGATAACGCTGGTTATGTTTGGGTTAGTTCTGGTATTTGCAATCATATGGCTCGGACAATCGCATTTTTCGCATACTTCTTGGCCAGATCTTGGCCTTTTTCCGCTTTGCATCACGTAGTAATGCGGTACCACTCCGAAACAGTCAATTAAACATGGTTGCGATTAATATTTTAGAGGATAACGCCGGTTATGTCTCGGTTAGGTCTGGGATTTGCTCTCATGTGGCTCGTACTTTCGCGTTTATCGCATACTTGTTGGCCAGAGCCTGGCCTTTTTCTGGTTTGGATCACGTACTAATGTGGTACCACAACGAAACAGTCAATTAAACCTGGTTGCGATTAATATTTTAGAAGATAACGCCGGTTATGTCTCGGTTAGGTGATGTATTTGCCCTCATCTGGCTCGTATTTTCGCATTTTTCGCATACTTGTTGGCAAGATCCTGGGCTTTTTCTGGTTTGGATCACGCAGTAATGCAGTACCACACCGAGACAGTCAAATAAACCTGGTGCGATTAATATTTTAAAGGATAACGCCGGTTATGTCTGGGTTAGGTCTGGTATTTGCCCTTATCTGGATCGGATGTTCACGTTTTTCGCACACTTGTTGGCCAGATCCTGGGTTTTTTCTGGTTTGGATCACGTAGTAATGCGGTACCACACTGAAACAGTCAATAAAAGCTGGTTCCGAATAGTATTTAAGAGGATAACGCTGATTATGTCCGGGTTAGTTCTGGTATTTGCAATCATCTGGCTCATACTTTCGCGTTTTTCGCATACTTGTTGGCCAGATCCAGGGTTTTTTTTGGTTTGGATCCCGTAGTAATGTGGTTCCACACCGAAACAGACAACTAAACCTGGTTGCGATTAATATTTTGGACGATAACGCTGGTTATGTTTGGGTTAGTTCTGGTATTTGCAATCATCTGGCACATACTTTCGCATTTTTCGCATACTTGTTGGCCAGAGCCTGGCCTTTTGCTGGTTTGGATCACGTAGTAATGCGGTCCCACACAGAAACAGTCAATTAAACCTGGTTGCGATTAATATTTTAGAGGATAACGCCGGTTATGTCTGGGTTAGTTCTGGTATTTGCAATCATCTGGCTCATACTTTCGCGTTTGCCGCATACTAGTTGGCCAGATCCAGGGTTTTTTTTTGTTTGGATCCCGTAGTAATGTGGTTCCACACCGAAACGGACAATTAAACCTGGTTGCGATTAATATTTTGGACGCTAACGCTGGTTATGTTTGGGTTAGTTCTGGTATTAGCAATCATCTGGCACATACTTTCGCATTTTTCGCATACTAGTTGGCCAGATCCTAGGTTTTTTCTGGTTTGGATCACGGAGTAACGTGGTACCACACCGAAACAGCCAAACAAACCTGGTTGCGATTAATGTTTTAGAAGATAACGCCGGTTATGTCTGCGTTAGGCCTGGTACTTGCGATCATCTGGCTCATACTTTCGCATTTTTCGCATACCTGTTGGCCAGATCCTGGGTTTTTTCTGGTTTGGATCACGTAGTAATGTGGTACTACACTGAAGCCGTCAATTAAACCTGGCTCCGATTAATATTTTAGAGGGTAACGCCGGTTATGTCTCGGTTAGGTCTGGGATTTGCCCTCATCTGGCTCGTACTTTTGCATTTATCGCATACTTGTTGGCCAGATCCTGGGTTGTTTCTGGTTTGGATCACGTATTAATGTGGTACCACACTGAAATAGTCTATTAAACCTGGTTCCGATTATTATTTTAGAGGATAACGCCGGTTATGTCTGGGTGAGGTCTGGTATTTGCCATCATCTAGCTCATACTTTCGCATTTTTCGCATACTTGAATGGTCAGATCCTGGGCTTTTTCTGGCTAGGACCACGTAGTAATGTGGTACTACACTGAAACCGTCAATTAAACCTGGTTCCGATTATTATTTTAGAGGATAACGCCGGTTATGTCTGGGTGAGGTCTGGTATTTGCCATCATCTAGCTCATACTTTCGCATTTTTCGCATACTTGAATTGTCAGATCCTGGCCTTTTTCTGGCTAGGACCACGTAGTAATGTGGTACTACACTGAAACCGTCTATTAAACCTGGCTGCGATTAATATTTTGGAGGATAACGCCGGTTATGTCTGGGTTTGTTCTGGTATTTGCAATCATCTGCCTCATACTTTCGAATCTTTCGCATACTTGTTGGCCAGATCCTGGGCTTTTTCTGGTTTGGATCACGCAGTAATGTGGTACCGGAATGAAACTGTCAATTAAACCTGTATTCGATCAATATTTAAGAGAATAACACCGTTTAGGTTTGTGTTAGGCCTGGTATTAGCAATCATCTGGCTCATACTTTCGCTTTTTGCGCATACTTGTAGGCCAGACTCTGGGCTTCTTCTGATTTGGATCACGTAGTAATGTGATACCACCCCGAAACTGTCAATTAAATCTGGTTACGATTAACATTTTAGAGGATAACGCCGGTTATGTCGGGGTTAGTTCTGGTATTTGCATTCATCTGGCTCATACTTTCGAATTTTTCGCAAACTTGTTGGCCAGATCCTGGGTTTTTTATGGTTTGGATCACGTAGTAATGTGGTACCACACAGTAACAGTCAATTAAACATGGTTGCGATTTATGTTTTAGAGGATAACACCGGTTAGGTTTGTGTTAGGTCTGGTATTTGCAATCATCTGCCTCATACTTTCGCATGTTTTGCATTCTTGTTGGCTAGATCCTGTGTTTATATCTGGTTTGGATCACGTAGTAATGTGATACCAGACTGAAAAAGTCAATTCATCTTGGATTCGATCAATATTTAAGAGGATAACACCGTTTAGGTTTGTGCTTGGTCTGGTATTTGCTATCATCTGGCTCATACTTTCGCTTTCTTCGCATACATGTTGGTCAGGTCCTGTGTTTCGATCTGGTTTGGATCACGATGTAATGCGGAAACAGTCTGAAACAGCCAATTCAACTCGGTTTCTATCAATATTTAAGAGGATAATAACGTTTAGGTTCGTGCTCGGTCTGGTATTTGCTATCATCTGGCTCATATTTTCGCATTTCTCGCATGCTTGTTGGCCAGATCCTGGGCTTTTTCTGGTTAGGATCTCGTAGTAACGTGGTACCAGAATGAAACGGTCAATTAATCCTGGATTCGGTCATTATTTTAGAGGATCACACCGGTTAGGTTTGTGTTAGCCTGGTATTTGCAATGATCTGGCTCATACTATCGTATTTTTCGCATACTTGTTGGCCAGATCCTTGGCTTTTTCTGGTTTGTATCACGTAGTAATGTGGTACCAGACCGAAACAGTCAATTAAATCTGAATTCGATCAATATTTTGGAGGAGAACGCCGGATATGTCTGGGTTAGGTCTGGTATTTGCCATCATCTAGCTCATACTTTCGCATTTTTCGCAAACTTGAATGGTCAGATCCTGGCCTTTTTCTGGCTTGGTCCAAGTAGTAATGCGGTACCACACCGAAACAGTCAATTAAACCTGGTTGCGAATAATATTTTAGAGGATAACGCCGGTTATTTCTGGGTTACATCTGGCCCATACTTTTGCATTTTTCGCATACTTGTTGGCAAAATCCTGGGTTTTTCCCT
Source organism: Colletes latitarsis (assembly GCF_051014445.1). Classification (NCBI taxonomy): domain Eukaryota; kingdom Metazoa; phylum Arthropoda; class Insecta; order Hymenoptera; family Colletidae; genus Colletes; species Colletes latitarsis. The sequence continues at coordinate 9,925,536 of NC_135137.1, forward strand.
GGTTAGGATCGCGTATTAATGTGGTGCCACACTGAAATAATCAATTAAAGCTGCTTTCGATCAATATTTTATAGGATAACACTGGTTAGGTTTGTGTTAGGTCTGGTATTTGCAATCATCTGCCTCATACCTTCGCATGTTTTGCATTCTTGTTGGCCAGATCCTGCGTTTTTTCTGGTTTGGATCACGTAGTAATGTGGTACCACACCGAAACAGTCAATTAAACCTGGTTCCGACTAATATTTTAGAGGATAACGCCGGTTAAGTCTGGGTATGTTCTGGTATTTGCAATCATCTGCCTCATACTTTCGAATCTTTCGCATACTTGTTGGCCAGATCCTGGGCTTTTTCTGGTTTGGATCACGCAGTAATGTGGTACCGGAATGAAACTGTCAATTAAACCTGGATTCGATCAATATTTTAGAGGATCACACCGGTAAGGTTTGTGTTTGGCCTGGTGTTTGCAATAATCTGGGACATACCTTCGCGTTCATCGCACACTTGTTGGCCATATCCTGGACATTTTCTGGTTTGGATCTCGTAGTAATGCGGTACCATACTGAAACAGTCAATTAAACGTGGCCACGATCAATTCAACTCGGTTTCTATCAATATATAAGAGGATGACAACGTTCAGGTTTGTGCTCGGTCTGGTATTTGCTATCATCTGGCTCATACCTTCGCATTTCTCGCATGCTTGTTGGCCAGATCCTGGGCTTTTTCTAGTTGGGATCACGTAGTAATGTGGTACCAGAATGAAACGGTCAATTAATCCTGGATTCGGTCAATGTTTTAGAGGATCACACGGGTTAGGTTTGTGTTAGCCTGGTATTTGCAATCATCTGGCTCATACTATCCCATTTTTCGCATACTTGTTGGCCAGATCCGGGGATTTTTCTGGTTTGTATCACGTAGTAATGTGGTACCAGAATGAAACTGTAAATTAAACCCGTATTCGATCAATATTTAAGAGACTAACACCGTTTAGGTTTGTGTTAGGCCTGGTATTAGCAATCATCTGGCTCATACTTTCGCTTTTTTCGCATACTTGTAGGCCAGACTCTGGGCTTCTTCTGATTTGGATCACGTAGTAGTGTGGTAACACACCGAAACAGTCAATTAAACCTGGTTGCGAATAATATTTTAGAGGACAACGCCGGATATGCCTGGGTGAGGTCTGGTATTTGCAATCATCCGCCTCATACTTTCGCATTTTTCGCATACTTGTAGGCCAGATCCTGGGCTTTTTTCTGGTTAGGATCATGTATTAATGTCGTGCCACACAGAAATAGTCCATTCAACCTGGATTCAATCAATATTTTAGAGGATAACACCGTTTATGTCTGGGTTACGTCTGGTATTTGCAATCATCTGGCTCGTACTTTCGCATGTTTTGCATTCTTGTTGGCCAGATCCTGGCTTTTTCCAGGTTAGGATCACGTATTAATGTTGTACCACAGCGAAACAGTCAATTAAACTTGGTTGCGATATATATTTTAGAGTATCACGCCGGTTATGTCTCGGTTAGGTCTGGTATTTGCCATCATCTAGCTCATACTTTCGAATCTTTCGCATACTTGTTGGCCAGATCCTGGGCTTTTTCTGGTTTGGATCACGCAGTAATGTGGTACCAAATGAAACTGTCAATTAAGCCTGGATTCGATCAATATTTTAGAGGATCACACCGGTTAGGTTTGTGTTAGGCCTGGTGTTTGGAATCACCTGGGTCATACTTTCGCGTTCATCGCACACTTGTTGGCCAGATCCTGTACTTTTTCTCATTTGGATCTCGTAGTAATGCGGTACCATACTGAAACAGTCAATTAAACGTGGCCTCGATCAATATTTTAGAGGCTAACACCGTTTAGGTTTGTGTTAGGTCTGGTATTTACAATCATCTGCCTTATACTATCGCATTTTTCGCATACTTGTTGGCCAGATCCTGGGTTTTTTCTGGTTTGCGTCACGTAGTAATGTCATACCACACTGAAACAGTCAATGAAAGCTGGTTCCGATTAGTATTTAAGAGGATAACGCTGGATATGTCTGGGTTAGTTCTGGTATTTGCATTCATCTGGCTCATACTTTCGCGTTTTTCGCAGACTTGTTGGCCAGATCCAGGGTTTTTTTTGGTTTGGATCCCCTAGTAATGTGTTTCCACACCGAAACAGACAATTAAACCTGGTTGCGATTAATATTTTGGAGGATAACGCTGGTTATGTTTGGGTTAGTTCTGGTATTTGCAATAATCTGGCTCATACTTTCGCGTTTTTCGCATACTTGTTGGCCAGATCCTGGGTTTTTTCTGGTTTGGATCCCGTAGTAATGTGACTCCACACTGAAACAGTCAATTAATCCTGGTGCGATTAATATTTTAGAGGATAACGCCGGCTATGTCTGGGTTAGGTCTGGTATTTGCCCTCATCTGTCTCGTACTTTCGCATTTTTCGCATACTTGTTGGCAAGATCCTGGGTTTCTTCTGGTTTGGATCAGGTAGTAATGTGGTACCACACTGAAACAGTCAATGAAAGCTGGTTCCGATTAGTATTTAAGAGGATAACGCTGGATATGTCTGGGTTAGTTCTGGTATTTGCAATCATCTGGCTCATACTTTCGCGTTTTTCGCATACTTGTTGGCCAGATCCAGGGTTTTTTTTGGTTTGGATCCCATGGTAATGTGGTTCCACACCGAAACAGACGATTAAACCTGTTTGCGATTAATATTTTGGAGGATAACGCTGGTTATGTCTCGGTTAGGTCTGGGATTTGCCCTCAGCTGGCTCGTACTTTCGCATCGTGCGTATACTTGTTGGCCAGATCTTGGCCTTTTTCTGACTTGGACCACGTAGTAATGTGGTACTACACTGAAACCGTCAATTAAACCTGGCTCCGATTAATATTATGGAGGAGAACGCCGGTTATGTCTGGGTTAGGTCTGGTATTTGCCATCATCTAGCTCATACTTTCGCATTTTTCGCATACTTGAATGGTCAGATCCTGGACTTTTTCTGGCTTGGACCACGTAGTAATGCGGAACGACACCGAAACAGTCAATTATACCTGGTTGCCATTAATATTTTAGAGGATAACCCCGGTTATGTCTGGGTAACGTCTGGTGTTTGCAATCATCTTCCTCATACTTTCACATTTTTCGCATACTAGCTGGCCAGATCCTGCGTTTTTTCTGGTTTGTATTACGTAGTAATGTGGTACCAGAATGAAACTGTCAATTAAACCTGGATTCGATCAATATTTTAGAGGATCACACCGGTTAGGTTTGTGTTAGGCCTGGTGTTTGGAATCACCTGGGTCATACTTTCGCGTTCATCGCACACTTGTTGGCCAGATCCAGTACTTTTTCTGGTTTGGATCTCGTAGTAATGCGGTACCATACTGAAACAGTCAATTAAACGTGGCCTCGATCAATATTTTAAAGGATAACACCGGTTGCGTCTCGTTTAGGTCTGGTATTTACCCACATCTGGCTCATACATTCGCATTCTTCGCATACCTGTTGGCCAGGTCCTGTGTTTCTTTCTGGTTTGCATCACGTAGTAATGTGATACCAGACTGAAAAAGTCCATTCAACTTGGATTCGATCAATATTTTAGAGGCTAACACCGTTTAGGTTTGTGTTAGGTCTGGTATTTCCAATCATCTGGCTCATGCTTTCGCATTTTTCGCATACTTGTTGGCCAGATCCTGGGTTTTTTCTGGTTTGCGTCACGTAGCAATGTGATACCACACCGAAACAGTCAATTAAACCTGGATTCGATCAACACTTTAGAGGATAACGCCGGTTATGTCTGGGTTAGATCTGGTATTTGCAACCATCTGCCACATACTTTTGCATTTTTCGCATACTTGAATGGTCAGATCCTGGCCTTTTTCTGGCTTGGTCCACGTAGTAATGCGGTACCACACCGAAACAGTCAATTATACCTGGTTGCATTAATATTTTAGAGGATAACGCCGGTTATGTCTGGGTAACGTCTGGTGTTTGCAATCATCTTCCTCATACTTTCGCATTTTTCGCATACTTGTTGGCCAGATCCTGGGTTTTTTCTGGTTTGGATCCCCTAGTAGTGTGGTTCCACACCGAAACAGTCAATTAAACCTGGTTGCGATTATTATTTTAGAGGATGTCGCCGGTTATGTCTCGGTCAGGTCTGGTATTTGCCCTCATATGGCTCGTACTTTCGCATTTTTCGCATTCTTGTTGGCCAGATCCTGGCTTTTTTTAGGTTAGGATCCCGTAGTAATGTGTTTCCACACCGAAATAGTCAATTTAACCTGGTTGCGGTTAATATTTTAGAGGATAACGCCGGTTATGTCTGGGTTAGGTCTGGTACTTGCCCGCATCTGGCTCGTACTTTCGCATTTTTCACATACCTGTTGGCCAGATCCAGGGCTTTTTCTGGTTTGGATCACGTAGTAATGCGGTACCACACCGAAACTGTCAATTAAACCTTGTTGCGATTAATATTTTAGAGGATTACGCCGGTTATGTCTCGGTTAGATCTGGTATTTGCCCTCATCTGGCTCGTAGTTTCGCATTTTTCGCATATTTGTTGGCCGGATCCAGGGCCAATCCTGGTTTGGATCACGTAGTAATGCGGTACCACACTTAAACAGTCAATTAAACCTGGTTGCGAATAATATTCTAGAGGATAACGCTGGATATGTCTCGGTTATGTCTGGTATTTGTCTGGTATTTGCCTGGTATTTACCTGGTATAAAATCATCTGGCTCATACTTTCGCGTTTTTCGCATACTTGTTGGCCAGATCCAGGGTTTTTTTTGGTTTGGATCCCGTAGTAATGTGTTTCTACACCGAAACAGACAATTAAACCTGGTTGCGATTAATATTTTGGAGGATAACGCTGGTTATGTTTGGGTTAGTTCTGGTATTTGCAATTATCTGGCTCCGATTTTCGCATTTTTCGCATACTTGTTGGCCAGATCTTGGCCTTTTTCCGGTTTGGATCACGTAGTAATGCGGTACCACTCCGAGACAGTCAATTAAACCTGGTTGCGATTAATATTTTAGAGGATAACGCCGGTTATGTCTCGGTTAGGTCTGGGATTTGCTCTCATGTGGCTCGTACTTTCGTGTCTTTCGCATACTTGTTGGCCAGAGCCTGGCCTTTTTCTGGTTTGGATCACGTAGTAATGCGGTACCACAACGAAACAGTCAATTAAACCTGGTTGCGAATAATATTTTAGAGGATAACGCCGGTTATGTCTCGGTTAGGTGTTGTATTTGCCCTCATCTGGCTCGTATTTTCGCATTTTTCGCATACTTGTTGGCAAGATCCTGGGCTTTTTCTGGTTTGGATCACGTAGTAATGTGGTTCCACACCGGAAGAGTCAATTAAACCTGGTTGCGATTAATATTTTAGAGGATAACGCCGGTTATGTCTGGGTTAGTTCTGGTATTTGCAATCATCTGGCTCATACTTTCGCGTTTTTCGCATACTTGTTGGCCAGATCCTGGGTTTTTTCTGGTTTGTATCCCGTAGTAATGTGACTCCACACTGAAACAGTCAATTAAACCTGGTGCGATTAATATTTTAGAGGATAACGCCAGCTATGTCTGGGTTAGGTCTGGTATTTGCCCTCATCTGTCTCGTACTTTCGCATTTTTCGCATACTTGTTGGCAAGATCCTGGGTTTCTTCTGGTTTGGATCACGTAGTAATGTGGTACCACACTGAAACAGTCAATGAAAGCTGGTTCCGATTAGTATTTAAGAGGATAACGCTGGATATGTCTGGGTTAGTTCTGGTATTTGCAATCATCTGGCTCATACTTTCGCGTTTTTCGCATACTTGTTGGCCAGATCCAGGGTTTTTTTTGGTTTGGATCCCATGGTAATGTGGTTCCACACCGAAACAGACAATTAAACCTGGTTGCGATTAATATTTTGGAGGATAACGCTGGTTATGTCTCGGTTAGGTCTGGGATTTGCCCTCAGCTGGCTCGTACTTTCGCATCGTGCCTATACTTGTTGGCCAGATCTTGGCCTTTTTCTGACTTGGACCACGTAGTAATGTGGTACTACACTGAAACCGTCAATTAAACCTGGCTCCGGTTAATATTTTGGAGGAGAACGCCGGTTATGTCTGGGTTAGGTCTGGTATTTGCCATCATCTAGCTCATACTTTCGCATTTTCCGCATACTTGGATGGTCAGATCCTGGCCTTTTTCTGGCTTGGACCACGTAGTACTGCGGAACGACACCGAAACAGTCAATTATACCTGGTTGCCATTAACATTTTAGAGGATAACGCCGGTTATGTCTGGGTTACGTCTGGTGTTTGCAATCATCTTCCTCATACTTTCGCATTTTTCGAAAACTAGTTGGCCAGATCCTGGGTTTTTCCTGGTTTGGATCCCGTATTAATGTGGTTCCACACCGAAATAGTCAATTTGACCTGGTTGCGGTTAATATTTTAGAGGATAACGCCAGTTATGTCTGGGTTAGTTCTAGTATTTGCAATCATCTGGCTCGTACTTTCGCATTTTTCGCATACTTGTTGGCCAGATCCATGGCTTTTGCCGGTTTGGATCACGTAGTCATGCGGTACCACACCGAAACAGTCAAGTAAACCTGGTTCCGATTAATATTTTAGAGGATAACGTCAGGTATGTCTCGGTTGGGTCTGGTATTTGCCCCCATCTGGCTCGTACCTTCGCATTTTTCGCATACCTGTTGGCCAGATCTTGGCCTTTTTCTGGTTTGGGTCACGTAGTAATGCGGTACCACACCGAAACAGTCAATTAAACCTGGTTGCGATTAATATCTTGGAGGATAACGCCCGTTATGTCTCGGTTAGGTCTGGGATTTGCCCCTCATCTGGCTCGTACCTTCGCATTTTTCGCATACTTGTTGGCCAGATCCTGTGTTTCTTCTGGATTGAATCCCGTAGTAATGTGGTTCCACACCGAAACGGTGAATTAAACCTGGTTGCGATTAATATTTTAGAGGATAACGCCGGTTATGTCTCGGTTAGGTCTGGGATTTGCTCACATCTGGCTCGTACTTTCGCATTTTCGCATACTTGTTGGCAAGATGCTGGGCCTATTCTGGTTTGGATCACGTAGTAATGTGGTACCACACCGAGACAGTCAATTAAACCTGGTTGCGCTTAATATTTTAGAGGATAACGCTGGTTATGTCTCGGTTAGGTCTGGGATTTGCTCACATCTGGCTCGTACTTTCGCGTTTTTCGTATACTTGTTGGCCAGATCCTGGGTTTTTTGTGGTTTGAATCTCGCAGTAATGTGGTTACACACCGAAACAGTCAATTAAACCTGGTTGCGATTAATATCTTAGAGAATAACCCCGGTTTTGTCTGGGTTAGGTCTGGTATTTGCCCTAATCTGGCTCGTACTTTCACATTTTTCTCGTACTTGTTGGCCTGAGCCTGGCCTTTTTCTGGTTTGGAACACGTAGTAGTGCGGTACCACACCGAAACTGTCAATTAAACCTGGTTGCGATTAATATTTTAGAGGATAACGCCGGTTATGTCTCGGTTAGGTCTGGGATTTGCCCTCATCAGGCTCGTACTTTCGCATTTTTCGCATACTTGTTGGCCAGACCCAGGGGTTTTATTGGTTTGGATTACGTAGTGATGCGGTACCACAGCGAAACAGTCAATTAAACCTGGTTGCGGTTAATATTTTAGAGGATAACGCCGGTTATGTCTGGGTTAGGTGTTGTATTTGCCCTCATCTGGCTCGTACTTTCGCATTTTTCGCATATTTGTTGGCCAGATACTGGGATATTTCAGGTTTGGATCACGTAGTAATGTGGCACCACACTGAAACATTCAATATAAGCTGGTTCCGATTAATATTTCAGAGGATAACGCCGGTTATGTCTGGGTTAGATCTGGTATTTGCACTCATCTGGCTCGTACTTTCACATTTTTCGCATACTTGTTTGCCAGATCCTGGCCTTTTCCTGGCTTGGACCACGTAGTAATGTGGTACCACACTGAAACAGTCAATTAATCCTGGTTCCGATTAATATTTTAGAGGATAACGCTGGTTATGTCTGGGTTAGTTCTGGTATTTGCAAGCATCTGGCTCATACTCTCGCATTTTTCGCATACTTGATGGCCAGATCCTTGCCCTTTTCTGGGGTGGATCGCGTAGTAATACGGTACCACACCGAAACAGTCATTTAAACCTGGTTGCGATTAATATTTTAGGGGATAACGCCGGTTATGTCTCGGTTAGGTCTGGGATTTGCCCTCATCTGGCTCGTACTTTCGCATTTTTCGCATACTTGTTGGCCAGATCCAGGGCTTTTTCTGGTTTGGGTCACGTAGTAATGCGGTACCACAGCGAAACAGTCTATTAAACCTGGTTGCGATTAATATTTTAGAGGATAACGCCGGGTATGTCTCGGTCAGGACTGGGATTTGCCCCCATCTGGCTCGTACTTTCGCATTTTTCGCATACTTGTTGGCCAGATCCATGGCTTTTGCCGGTTTGGATCACGTAGTAATACGGTACCACACCGAAACAGTCATTTAAACCTGGTTGCGATTAATATTTTAGGGGATAACGCCGGTTATGTCTCGGTTAGGTCTGGGATTTGCCCCCATCTGGCTCGTACTTTCGCATTTTTCGCATACTTGTTGGCCAGATCTTGGCCTTTTTCTGGTTTGGGTCACGTAGTAATGCGGTACCACACCGAAACAGTCAATTAAACCTGGTTGCGATTAATATCTTGGAGGATAACGCCCGTTATGTCTCGGTTAGGTCTGGGATTTGCCCCTCATCTGGCTCGTACCTTCGCATTTTTCGCATACTTGTTGGCCAGATCCTGTGTTTCTTCTGGATTGAATCCCGTAGTAATGTGGTTCCACACCGAAACGGTGAATTAAACCTGGTTGCGATTAATATTTTAGAGGATAACGCCGGTTATGTCTCGGTTAGGTCTGGGATTTGCTCACATCTGGCTCGTACTTTCGCATTTTCGTATACTTGTTGGCAAGATGCTGGGCCTATTCTGGTTTGGATCACGTAGTAATGTGGTACCACACCGAGACAATCAATTAAACCTGGTTGCGCTTAATATTTTAGAGGATAACGCTGGTTATGTCTCGGTTAGGTCTGGGATTTGCTCACATCTGGCTCGTACTTTCGCGTTTTTCGTATACTTGTTGGCCAGATCCTGGGTTTTTTGTGGTTTGAATCCCGCAGTAATGTGGTTGCACACCGAAACAGTCAATTAAACCTGGTTGCGATTAATATCTTAGAGAATAACCCCGGTTTTGTCTGGGTTAGGTCTGGTATTTGCCCTAATCTGGCTCGTACTTTCACATTTTTCTCGTACTTGTTGGCCTGAGCCTGGCCTTTTTCTGGTTTGGAACACGTAGTAGTGCGGTACCACACCGAAACTGTCAATTAAACCTGGTTGCGATTAATATTTTAGAGGATAACGCCGGTTATGTCTCGGTTAGGTCTGGGATTTGCCCTCATCAGGCTCGTACTTTCGCAATTTTCGCATACTTGTTGGCCAGACCCAGGGGTTTTATTGGTTTGGATTACGTAGTGATGCGGTACCACAGCGAAACAGTCAATTAAACCTGGTTGCGGTTAATATTTTAGAGGATAACGCCGGTTATGTCTGGGTTAGGTGTTGTATTTGCCCTCATCTGGCTCGTACTTTCGCATTTTTCGCATATTTGTTGGCCAGATACTGGGATATTTCAGGTTTGGATCACGTAGTAATGTGGCACCACACTGAAACATTCAATATAAGCTGGTTCCGATTAATATTTCAGAGGATAACGCCGGTTATGTCTGGGTTAGATCTGGTATTTGCACTCATCTGGCTCGTACTTTCGCATTTTTCGCATACTTGCTGTCCAGATCTTGGGTTTTTTGTGGCTTGGATCACGTAGTAATGTGGTACCACAATGAAACAATCAATAAAAGCTGGTTCCGATTAATATTTTAGAGGTTAACGCTGGTTATGTCTGGGTTAGGTCTTTTATTTGCCATCATCTAGCACATACTTTCGCGTTTTTCGCATACTTGTTGGCCAGATCTTGGCCTTTTTCTGGTATGGATCACGTAGTAATGTGGTACCACACTGAAACTGTCAATTAAACCTGGTACCGATTGATATTATGGCGGATAACGCCGGTTATGTCTCGGTTAGGTCTGGTATTTGCCCTCATCTGGCTCGTGCTTTCGCATTTATCGCATACTATTTGCCAGATCCTGGGATATTTCTGTTTTGGATCACGTAGTAATGCAGTAACACGCCGAAACAGTCAATTGAACCTGGTACCGATTGATATATTAGAGGATAACGCCAGTTATGTCTGGGTAAGTTCTGGTATTTGCAGACATCTGCCTCACACTTTCACATATTTCGCATACTTCTTGGCCAGACCCTGGCCTTTTTCTGGTTTGGATCACGTAGTCATGCGGTACCACAACGCAACAGTCAATTAAACCCGGTTCGGATTAATATTTTAGAGGATTACGCCGGTTATGTCTCGGTTTGGTCTGGGATTTGCCCTCATCTGCCTCGAACTTTCGCATTTTGCGCACACATGTTGGCCTGATCCTGGCCTCTTTCTGGCGTGGACCACGTAGTAATGTGGTACCACACCGAAACAGTCAATTGCACCTGGTTGCGATTAATATTTTAGAGGATAACGCCAGTTACGTCTCGATGAGGCCTGGGATTTGCCCTCATCTGGCTCGTACTTTCGCATTTTTCGCATACTTGAATGGTCAGATCCTTGCCTTTTTCTGGGTTGGTCCACGTAGTAATGCGGTAGCACGCCGAAACAGTCAATTAAACCTGGTTGCGATTAATATTTTAGAGGATAATGCCGGTTATGTCTCGGTTAGGTCTGGTATTTGCCCTCATATGGCTTGTACTTTCGCATTTTTCGCATACTAGTTGCCAGATCCTGGGATATTTCTGGTTTGGATCACGTAGTAATGTGATACCACAATGAAACATTCAATAAAAGCTGGTTCCGATTAACATTTTAGAGGATAACGCTGGTTATATCTGGGTTAGATCTGGTATTTGCAATCATCTGGAACATACTTTCGCATTTTGCGCATACTTGAATGGCCAGATCCCGGAATTTTTCTGGCTTGGATCACGTAGTAATGCGGTACCACACCGAAAGAGTCACTTGAACCTGGTTGCGACTAATATTTTAGAGGATAACGCCGGATACGTCTCGGTTATGTCTGGGATTTGCCCTCATCTGGCTCGTACTTTCGCATTTTTCGCATAATTGTTGGCCAGATCCTGGCCTTTTTCTCGCTTGGCCCACGTAGTAATGTGGTACCACACTGAAACGGTCAATTAAACCTGGTACCGATTGATATTATGGCGGATAACGCCGGTTATGTCTCGGTTAGGTCTGGTATTTGCCCTCATCTGGCTCGTGCTTTCGCATTTATCGCATACTATTTGCCAGATCCTGGGATATTTCTGTTTTGGATCACGTAGTAATGCAGTAACACGCCGAAACAGTCAATTGAACCTGGTACCGATTGATATATTAGAGGATAACGCCAGTTATGTCTGGGTAAGTTCTGGTATTTGCAGACATCTGCCTCACACTTTCACATTTTTCGCATACTTCTTGGCCAGACCCTGGCCTTTTTCTGGTTTGGATCACGTAGTCATGCGGTACCACAACGCAACAGTCAATTAAACCCGGTTCGGATTAATATTTTAGAGGATTACGCCGGTTATGTCTCGGTTTGGTCTGGGATTTGCCCTCATCTGCCTCGAACTTTCGCATTTTGCGCACACATGTTGGCCAGATCCTGGCCTCTTTCTGGCGTGGACCACGTAGTAATGTGGTACCACACCGAAACAGTCAATTGCACCTGGTTGCGATTAATATTTTAGAGGATAACGCCAGTTACGTCTCGATGAGGCCTGGGATTTGCCCTCATCTGGCTCGTACTTTCGCATTTTTCGCATACTTGAATGGTCAGATCCTTACCTTTTTCTGGGTTGGTCCACGTAGTAATGCGGTAGCACGCCGAAACAGTCAATTAAACCTGGTTGCGATTAATATTTTAGAGGATAATGCCGGTTATGTCTCGGTTAGGTCTGGTATTTGCCCTCATATGGCTTGTACTTTCGCATTTTTCGCATACTAGTTGCCAGATCCTGGGATATTTCTGGTTTGGATCACGTAGTAATGTGATACCACAATAAAACATTCAATAAAAGCTGGTTCCGATTAACATTTTAGAGGATAACGCTGGTTATATCTGGGTTAGATCTGGTATTTGCAATCATCTGGAACATACTTTCGCATTTTGCGCATACTTGAATGGCCAGATCCCGGAATTTTTCTGGCTTGGATCACGTAGTAATGCGGTACCACACCGAAAGAGTCACTTGAACCTGGTTGCGACTAATATTTTAGAGGATAACGCCGGATACGTCTCGGTTATGTCTGGGATTTGCCCTCATCTGGCTCGTACTTTCGCATTTTTCGCATAATTGTTGGCCAGATCCTGGGCTTTTTCTGGTTTGGATCACGTATTAATGCGGTACCACACCGCAACAGTCAATTAAGCCTGGTTGCGACTAATATTTTAGAGGATAACGCCGGTTATTTCTCTGTTAGTTCTGGGATTTGCCCTCATCTGGCACATACTTTCGCATTTTTCGCATACTTGAATGGCCAGATCCCGGAATTTTTCTGGCTTGGCTCACGTAGTAATGCGGTACCACACCGAAACAGTCAAAAACCTGGTAGCGATTAATATTTTATGGGATAACTCCGGTTATGTCTCGGTTATGTCTGGGATTTGCCCTCATCAGGCTCGTACTTTCGCATTTTTCGCATACTTGTTGCCCAGATCCTGGGCTTTTTCTGGTTTCGATCACGTAGTAATGTACCACACCGAAACAGTCAATTAAACCTGGATCCGAGTAATATCTTGGAGGATAACGCCGGTTATGTCTCGGTTAGGTCTGGGATTTGCCTTCATCTGGCTCATACTTTCGCATATTTCTCATACTGGATGGCCAGATTCAGGGCTTTTTCTGATTTGGATCACGTGGTAATGTGGTACCACACTGAAACAGCCAATTAAACCTAGTCTGGGTCAACATTTCAAAGGATAACTCATGTTAGGTCGAGGTTAGGTCTGGGATTTGCTCTCATCAGGCTCATACTTTCGCGTGTTTCTCATACTTGATGGCCAGATTCTGGGCTTTTTTTAGTTTGGATCGCGCAGTAATGTGGTACCACACTGAAACAGACCATTAAACCTGGTTTCGATCAATATTTTAGAGGATAATACATGTTAGGTCTAGGTTAGGCCTTGGATTTGCACTTATCAGGGTCATACTTTCACATTCTTCACAGACTTGTTGAACAGAACCCGGGTTTTTTCTGGTTTGGATCACGTAGCAATGTGGTACCACACTGAAACAGTCCATTAAACCTGCTTTCGTTCAATATTTTAGAGGATAACGCATGTTAGGTCTGTGTTAGGTCCGGGATTTGCTCTCATCAGGCTCATACTTTCGCATATTTCTCTTACTTGTTAGCCAAATCCTTTGCTTTTTCTGGTTTGGATCACACAGTAATGTGGTACCACACTGAAACAGTCGATTAAACCTGGTTTCGATCGATATGTTAGAGGATAACGCATGTTAGGTCTAGGTTAGGTCTGGGATTTGCACTCATCAGGCTCATACTTTCGCATATTTCTCATACTTGATGGCCAGATTCTGGGCCTTTTTTGGTTTCGATCACGTAGTAATGCGGTACCCCGCTGATACAGACCATTAATCCTGGTTTCGATGCATATTTGAGAGGATAACGCATGTTAGGTCTAGGTTAGGGCTGGGATTTGCTCTCGTCAGGCTCATACTTTCGCATATTTCTGATACTTGATGGCCAGATTCTGGTCTTTTCCTGGTTTCGATCACGTAGTAATGCGGTACCACACTGAAACAGTCCATTAAACCTGGTTTCGATCAATGTTTTAGAGGATAACGCATGTTAGGTCTAGGTTAGGCCTTGGATTTGCCCTCATCAGACTCATACTTTCGCATTCTTCACATACTCGTTGAACAGATCCCGGGTTTATTCTGGTTTGGGTCACGTGGTAATGTGTTACCCCACTGAAACAGTCGACTACTCCTGGTCTCGGTCAATATTTTAGGGGTTAACTCATGTTAGGTCTAGGTTAGGTCTGGGATTTGCTCTCATCAGGCTCATACATTCGCATATTTCTCATACTTGATGGCCAGATCCTGGGCTTTTTCTGGTTTGGATCACGTAGTAATGTGGTACCACACTGAAACCGTCGACTAATCCTGGTCTCGGTCGATATTTTAGAGGATAACGCATGTTAGGTCTAGGTTAGGTCTGGGATTTGCACTCATCAGGCTCATGCTTTCGCATATTTCTCATACTTGTTGGCCAGATTCTGAGCTTTTTTTGGCATGGATCACGTAGTAATGTGGTACCACACTGAAACTGTCCACTAAACCAGGTTTCGATCAATATTTTAGAGGATAACGCATGTTAGGTCTATGTTAGTTCTGGGATTTGCTCTCAGCAGGCTCAAACATTCGCATATTTCTCATATTTGATGGCCAGATCCTGGGCGTTTTCTGGTTTGGATCACGTAGTAATGTGGTACCACACTGAAACAGTCCATTAAACCTGCTTTCGTTCAATATTTTAGAGGATAACGCATGTTAGGTCTATGTTAGGTCCGGGATTTGCTCTCATCAGGCTCATACTTTCGCATATTTCTCTTACTTGTTAGCCAAATCCTTTGCTTTTTCTGGTTTGGATCACACAGTAATGTGGTACCACACTGAAACAGTCGATTAAACCTGGTTTCGATCGATATGTCAGAGGATAGCGCATGTTAGGTCTAGGTTAGGTCTGGGATTTGCACTCATCAGGCTCATACTTTCGCATATTTCTCATACTTGATGGCCAGATTCTGGGCCTTTTTTGGTTTCGATCACGTAGTAATGCGGTACCCCGCTGATACAGACCATTAAACCTGGTTTCGATGCATATTTTAGAGGATAACGCATGTTAGGTCTATGTTAGGTCCGGGATTTGCCCTCATCAGGCTCACACTTTCGCATTCTTGACATACCTGTTGAACAGATCCAGGGTTTTTTCTGGTTTGGATCACGTGGTAATGTGGTACCACACTGAAACAGTCCATTAAACCTATTCTGGGTCAACATTTCAAAGGATAACTCACGTTAGGTCTAGGATAGGTCTGGGATTTGCTCTCATCTGTCTCGTACTTCCGCAATTTTCGCACACTTATTGGCAAGATCCTGGCCTTTTTTTGGTTTGTATCACGTAGTAATGCGGTTCCACACCGAAACAGTCAATTAAACCTGGTTGCGATTAATATTTTAGAGGTAAACACTGGTTATGTCTCAGTTAGGTCTGGGATTTGCCCTCATCTGGCCCGTACTTTCGCATTTTTGCATACTTGTTGGCCAGATCCTTGGCTTTTTGCTGGTTTGGATCACGTAGTAATGTGGTACCACACTGGAACAGTCAATAAAAGCTGGTTCCGATTAGTGTTTTAGAGGATAACGCTGGTTATGTCTGGGTTAGTTCTGGTATTTGCAATCATCTGGCTCATACTTTCGCTTTTTTCGCATACTTGTTGGCCAGATGCTGGGTTTTTTCTGGTTTGGATCCCGTAATAATGACGTTCCACACCGAAACAGCCAATTAAACCTGGTTTCGATTAATATATTAGAGGATATCGCCGGTTATATCTCGGTTAGGTCAGGGATTTGCCCTCATCTGGCTCGTACCTTCGCATTTTTCGCATACTTGTTGGCCAGATCCTGGCCTTTTTCTGGCTCGGACCACGTAGTAATGTGGTACCACACCGAAACAGTCAATTAAACCCGGTTGCGATTAATATTTTACAGGATAACGCCGGTTATGTCTTGGTTAGGTCTGGGATTTGCCCCCATCTGGCTCGTACTTTCGCATTTCTCGCATACTTGTTGGCCAGATACTGGCCTTTTCCTGGTTTCGACCACGTAGTAGTGCGGTACCATACTGAAACAGTCAATTAAATCAGGTTGCGATTAATATTTTGGAGGATAACGCTGGTTATGTCTGGGTTACGTCTGGTATTTGCAATCATCTGCCACATACTTTCGCATTTTTGGCATACTTGTTTGCCACATCCTGGGTTCTTTTCTGGCTCGAACCACGTAGTAATGTGGTACCACACCGAAACAGTCAATTAATCCTGGTTGCGATTAATATTTTAGAGGATAATGCCGGTTATGTCTCGGTAAGGTCTGTGATTTGCCCTCATCTGTCTCGTGCTTTCGTATTTTTCGCATACTTGTTGGCCAGATCCTGGGCTTTTTCTGCTTTGTATCACGTAGTAATGTGGTACCACACTGAAACAGTCAATAGAAGCTGGTTCCGAATAGCATTTTAGAGGATAACACCGGTTATGTCTGGGTTAGTTCTGGTATTTGCAATCATCTTGCTCATACTTTCGATTTTTTCGCATACATGTTGGCCAGATGCTGGGGTTTTTCTGGTTTGGACCCCGTAATAATGACGTTCCACACCGAAACTGCCAATTAAACCTGGTTTCGATTAATATTTTAGAGGATATTGCCGGTTATATCTCGGTTAGGTCTGGGATTTGCCCTCATCTGGCCCGTACTTTCGCATTTTTCGCATACTTGAATGGCCAGATCCTGGCCTTTTTCTGGCTCGGACCACGTAGTAATGTGGTACCACACCGAAACAGTCAATTAAACCCGGTTGCGATTAATATTTTACAGGATAACGCCGGTTATGTCTTGGTTAGGTCTGGGATTTGCCCCCATCTGGCTCGTACTTTCGCATTTCTCGCATACTTGTTGGCCAGATCCTGGGCTTCTTCTGGTTTGGATCACGTAGTAATGCGGTACCACACCGAAACAGTCAATTAATCCTGGTTGCGATTAATATTTTAGAGGACAACGCCGGTTATTTCTCGGTTAGGTCTGGGATTTGCCCTCATCTGGCCCGTACTTTCGCATTTTTCGCATACTTGAATGGCCAGATCCTGGGTTTCTCTGTTGTTAGGATCACGTAGTAATGTGGTACCACACTGAGACAGTCAATAAAAGCTGGTTCCGATTAGTATTTAAGACGATAACGCTGGTTATGTCAGGGTTAGTTCTGGTATTTGCAATCATCTGGCTCATACTTTCGCGTTTCTCGCATACTTGTTGGCAAGATCCTGGGCTTTTTCTTGTTTGTGTCACGTAGTAATGGGGTTCCACACCGAAACAGTCAATTAAACCTGGTTGCGATTAATATTCGAGAGGATAACGCCGGTTATATCTCGGTTAGGTCAGGGATTTGCCCTCATCTGGCTCGTACCTTCGCATTTTTCGCATACTTGTTGGCCAGATCCTGGCCTTTTTCTGGCTCGGACCACGTAGTAATGTGGTACCACACCGAAACAGTCAATTAAACCCGGTTGCGATTAATATTTTACAGGATAACGCCGGTTATGTCTTGGTTAGGTCTGGGATTTGCCCCCATCTGGCTCGTACTTTCGCATTTCTCGCATACTTGTTGGCCAGATACTGGCCTTTTCCTGGTTTCGACCACGTAGTAGTGCGGTACCATACTGAAACAGTCAATTAAATCTGGTTGCGATTAATATTTTGGAGGATAACGCTGGTTATGTCTGGGTTACGTCTGGTATTTGCAATCATCTGCCACATACTTTCGCATTTTTGGCATACTTGTTTGCCACATCCTGGGTTCTTTTCTGGCTCGAACCACGTAGTAATGTGGTACCACACCGAAACAGTCAATTAATCCTGGTTGCGATTAATATTTTAGAGGATAATGCCGGTTATGTCTCGGTAAGGTCTGTGATTTGCCCTCATCTGTCTCGTGCTTTCGTATTTTTCGCATACTTGTTGGCCAGATACTGGCCTTTTCCTGGTTTCGATCACGTAGTAGTGCGGTACCATACTGAAACAGTCAATTAAATCTGGTTGCGATTAATATTTTGGAGGATAACGCTGGTTATGTCTGGGTTACGTCTGGTATTTGCAATCATCTGCCACATACTTTCGCATTTTTGGCATACTTGTTTGCCACATCCTGGGTTCTTTTCAGGCTCGAACCACGTAGTAATGTGGTACCACACCGAAACAGTCAATTAAACCTGGTTGCGATTAATATTTTAGAGGATAACGCCGGTTATGTCTGGGTTAGGTCTAGTATTTGCCATCATTTGGATCGTACTTACGTATTTTTCTCATACTTGTTGGGCAGATCCTGGGCTTTTTCTGGATTGGATCACGTAATAATGTGGTACCACACTGAAACAGTCAATAGAAGCTGCTTCCGATTAGTATTTTCGATGATAACGCCGGCTATGTCTGGGTTAGGTCTGGTATTTGCCATCATCTAGCTCGTACTTTCGCATTTTACGCTTACTTGTGGGCCAGACTCTGGCCTTTTTCTGGTTTGGAACACGTAGTAATGTGGTACCACACTGACACTGTCAATAAAAGCTGATTCCGATTAGTATTTTAGAGGAGAACGCTGGTTAGGTCTGGGTTACGTCTGGTATTTGCAATAATCTGCCACATACATTCGCATTTTTCGCATACTTGTTGGCGAGATCCTGCGTTTTTTCTGGTTTGGATCACGTAGTAGTGCGGTACCACACCCAAACAGTCAATTAATCCTGGTTGCGATTAATAGTTTAGAGCATAACGCCGGTTATGTCTCGGTTAGGTCTGTGATTTGCCCTCATCTGTCTCGTGCTTTCGTATTTTTCGCATACTTGTTGGACAGATCCTGGGCTTTTTCTGCTTTGTATCACGTAGTAATGTGGTACCACACTGAAACAGTCAATAGAAGCTGGTTCCGAATAGTATTTTAGAGGATAACGCCGGTTATGTCTGGGTTAGTTCTGGTATTTGCAATCATCTTGCTCATACTTTCGCTTTTTTCGCATACATGTTGGCCAGATGCTGGGTTTTTTCTGGTTTGGATCCCGTAATAATGACGTTCCACACCGAAACAGACAATTAAACCTGGTTTCGATTAATATTTTAGAGGATATTGCCGGTTATATCTCGGTTAGGTCTGGGATTTGCCCTCATCTGGCCCGTACTTTCGCATTTTTCGCATACTTGAATGGCCAGATCCTGTGTTTTTATATTGTTAGGATCACGTAGTAATGTGGTATCACACTGAAACAGTCAATTAAACCTGGTTGCTATTAAAATTTTAGAGGACAACGCCGTTTATGTCTCGGTTAAGTCTGCAATTTGCCCTCATCTGGCTCGTACTTTCGCATTTTTCGCATACTTGTTGGCCAGATCCTGGGCTTCTACTGGTTTGGATCACGTTGTAATGTGGGACCACACCGAAACAGTCAATTAAACCTGGTTTCGATTAATATTTTAGAGGATATTGCCGGTTATATCTCGGTTAGGTCTGGGATTTGCCCTCATCTGGCCCGTACTTTCGCATTTTTCGCATACTTGAATGGCCAGATCCCGTGTTTTTATATTGTTAAGATCACGTAGTAATGTGGTATCACACTGAAACAGTCAATTAAACCTGGTTGCTAATAAAATTTTAGAGGATAACGCCGTTTATGTCTCGGTTAAGTCTGCAATTTGCCCTCATCTGGCTCGTACTTTCATATTTTTCGCATACTTGTTGGCCAGATCCTGGGCTTCTACTGGTTTGGATTACGTTGTAATGTGGTACCACACCGAAACAGTCAATTAAACCTGGTTTCGATTAATATTTTAGAGGATAACGCCGGTTATGTCTCGGTTAGGTCTGGGATTTGCCCTCATCTGGCCCGTACTTTCGCATTTTTCGCATACTTGAATGGCCAGATCCTGTGTTTTTATATTGTTAAGATCACGTAGTAATGCGATAGCACACCGAAACAGTCAATTAAACCTGGTTGCGATTAATATTTTAGAGGATAACGCCGGTTATCTCTCGGTTAGGTCTGGTATTTGCTATCATCTGGCTCATACTTTCGCGTTTTTCGCATATTTGTTGTCCAGATCCTGCGTTTTTTCTGGTTTGGATCCCGTAGTAATGGGGTTCCATACCGAAACAGTCAATTAAACCTGGTTGCGATTAATATTTTAGACGATAACGCCGGTTTTTTCTCGGTTAGGTCTGGGATTTGTCCTCATCTGTCTCGTACTTCCGCAATTTTCGCACACTTATTGGCAAGATCCTGGCCTTTTTTTGGTTTGTATCACGTAGTAATGCAGTTCCACACCGAAACAGTCAATTAAACCTGGTTGCGATTAATATTTTAGAGGATAACGCTGGTTATGTCTCAGTTAGGTCTGGGATTTGCCCCCATCTGGCTCGTACTTTCGCATTTCTCGCATACTTGTTGGCCAGATACTGGCCTTTTCCTGGTTTCGATCACGTAGTAGTGCGGTACCATACTGAAACAGTCAATTAAATCTGGTTGCGATTAATATTTTGGAGGATAACGCTGGTTATGTCTGGGTTACGTCTGGTATTTGCAATCATCTGCCACATACTTTCGCATTTTTGGCATACTTGTTTGCCACATCCTGGGTTCTTTTCAGGCTCGAACCACGTAGTAATGTGGTACCACACCGAAACAGTCAATTAAACCTGGTTGCGATTAATATTTTAGAGGATAACGCCGGTTATGTCTGGGTTAGGTCTAGTATTTGCCATCATTTGGATCGTACTTACGTATTTTTCTCATACTTGTTGGGCAAATCCTGGGCTTTTTCTGGATTGGATCACGTAATAATGTGGTACCACACTGAAACAGTCAATAGAAGCTGTTTCCGATTAGTATTTTCGATGATAACGCCGGCTATGTCTGGGTTAGGTCTGGTATTTGCCATCATCTAGCTCGTACTTTCGCATTTTACGCTTACTTGTGGGCCAGACTCTGGCCTTTTTCTGGTTTGGAACACGTAGTAATGTGGTACCACACTGATACTGTCAATAAAAGCTGGTTCCGATTAGTATTTTAGAGGAGAACGCTGGTTAGGTCTGGGTTACGTCTGGTATTTGCAATCATCTGCCACATACATTCGCATTTTTCGCATACTTGTTGGCGAGATCCTGCGTTTTTTCTGGTTTGGATCACGTAGTAGTGCGGTACCACACCCAAACAGTCAATTAATCCTGGTTGCGATTAATAGTTTAGAGGATAACGCCGGTTATGTCTCGGTTAGGTCTGTGATTTGCCCTCATCTGTCTCGTGCTTTCGTATTTTTCGCATACTTGTTGGACAGATCCTGGGCTTTTTCTGCTTTGTATCACGTAGTAATGTGGTACCACACAGAAACAGTCAATAGAAGCTGGTTCCGAATAGTATTTTAGAGGATAACGCCGGTTATGTCTGGGTTAGTTCTGGTATTTGCAATCATCTTGCTCATACTTTCGCTTTTTTCGCATACATGTTGGCCAGATGCTGGGTTTTTTCTGGTTTGGATCCCGTAATAATGACGTTCCACACCGAAACAGACAATTAAACCTGGTTTCGATTAATATTTTAGAGGATATTGCCGGTTATATCTCGGTTAGGTCTGGGATTTGCCCTCATCTGGCCCGTACTTTCGCATTTTTCGCATACTTGAATGGCCAGATCCTGTGTTTTTATATTGTTAGGATCACGTAGTAATGTGGTATCACACTGAAACAGTCAATTAAACCTGGTTGCTATTAAAATTTTAGAGGATAACGCCGTTTATGTCTCGGTTAAGTCTGCAATTTGCCCTCATCTGGCTCGTACTTTCGCATTTTTCGCATACTTGTTGGCCAGATCCTGGGCTTCTACTGGTTTGGATCACGTTGTAATGTGGGACCACACCGAAACAGTCAATTAAACCTGGTTTCGATTAATATTTTAGAGGATAACGCCGGTTATGTCTCGGTTAGGTCTGGGATTTGCCCTCATCTGGCCCGTACTTTCGCATTTTTCGCATACTGGAATGGCCAGAACCTGGGTTTTTCTGTTGTCAGGATCACGTAGTAATGTGGTACCACACTGAGACAGTCAATAAAAGCTGGTTCCGACTAGTATTTGAGACGATAACGCTGGTTATGTCAGGGTTAGTTCTGGTATTTGCAATCATCTGGCTCATACTTTCGCGTTTCTCGCATACTTGTTGGCAAGATCCTGGGCTTTTTCTTGTTTGTGTCACGTAGTAATGCGATAGCACACCGAAACAGTCAATTAAACCTGGTTGCGATTAATATTTTAGAGGATAACGCCGGTTATCTCTCGGTTAGGTCTGGGATTTGCCCTCATCTGGCTCGTACTTGCGCATTTTTCGCACACTTATTGGCAAGATCCTGGCCTTTTTTTGGTTTGTATCACGTAGTAATGCAGTTCCACACCGAAACAGTCAATTAAACCTGGTTGCGATTAATATTTTAGACGATAACGCCGGTTTTTTCTCGGTTAGGTCTGGGATTTGCCCTCATCTGTCTCGTACTTCCGCAATTTTCGCACACTTATTGGCAAGATCCTGGCCTTTTTTTGGTTTGTATCACGTAGTAATGCAGTTCCACACCGAAACAGTCAATTAAACCTGGTTGCGATTAATATTTTAGAGGATAACGCTGGTTATGTCTCGGTTAGGTCTGTGATTTGCCCTCATCTGTCTCGTGCTTTCGTATTTTTCGCATACTTGAATGGCCAGATCCTGTGTTTTTATATTGTTAAGATCACGTAGTAATGTGGTATCACACTGAAACAGTCAATTAAACCTGGTTGCTATTAAAATTTTAGAGGATAACGCCGTTTATGTCTCGGTTAAGTCTGCAATTTGCCCTCATCTGGCTCGTACTTTCATATTTTTCGCATACTTGTTGGCCAGATCCTGGGCTTCTACTGGTTTGGATCACGTTGTAATGTGGGACCACACCGAAACAGTCAATTAAACCTGGTTTCGATTAATATTTTAGAGGATAACGCCGGTTATGTCTCGGTTAGGTCTGGGATTTGCCCTCATCTGGCCCGTACTTTCGCATTTTTCGCATACTTGAATGGCCAGAACCTGGGTTTTTCTGTTGTCAGGATCACGTAGTAATGTGGTACCACACTGAGACAGTCAATAAAAGCTGGTTCCGACTAGTATTTGAGACGATAACGCTGGTTATGTCTGGGTTAGTTCTGGTATTTGCAATCATCTGGCTCATACTTTCGCGTTTCTCGCATACTTGTTGGCAAGATCCTGGGCTTTTTCTTGTTTGTGTCACGTAGTAATGCGATAGCACACCGAAACAGTCAATTAAACCTGGTTGCGATTAATATTTTAGAGGATAACGCCGGTTATCTCTCGGTTAGGTCTGGGATTTGCCCTCATCTGGCTCGTACTTGCGCATTTTTCGCACACTTATTGGCAAGATCCTGGCCTTTTTTTGGTTTGTATCACGTAGTAATGCAGTTCCACACCGAAACAGTCAATTAAACATGGTTGCGATTAATATTTTAGACGATAACGCCGGTTTTTTCTCGGTTAGGTCTGGGATTTGCCCTCATCTGTCTCGTACTTCCGCAATTTTCGCACACTTATTGGCAAGATCCTGGCCTTTTTTTGGTTTGTATCACGTAGTAATGCAGTTCCACACCGAAACAGTCAATTAAACCTGGTTGCGATTAATATTTTAGAGGATAACGCTGGTTATGTCTCAGTTAGGTCTGGGATTTGCACTCATCTGGCCCGTACTTTCGCATTTTTGCATACTTGTTGGCCAGATCCTTGGCTTTTTGCTGGTTTGGATCACGTAGTAATGTGGTACCACACTGAAACAGTCAATAAGAGCTGGTTCCGATTAGTGTTTTAGAGGATAACGCTGGTTATGTCTGGGTTAGTTCTGGTATTTGCAATCATCTGGCTCATACTTTCGCTTTTTTCGCATACTTGTTGGCCAGATGCTGGGTTTTGTCTGGTTTGGATCCCGTAATAATGACGTTCCACACCGAAACAGCCAATTAAACCTGGTTTCGATTAATATTCTAGAGGATAACGCCGGTTATATCTCGGTTAGGTCAGGGATTTGCCCTCATCTGGCTCGTACCTTCGCATTTTTCGCATACTTGTTGGTCAGATCCTGGCCTTTTTCTGGCTCGGACCACGTAGTAATGTGGTACCATACCGAAGCAGTCAATTAAACCCGGTTGCGATTAATATTTTAGAGGATAACGCCGGTTATGTCTTGGTTAGGTCTGGGATTTGCCCCCATCTGGCTCGTACTTTCGCATTTCTCGCATACTTGTTGGCCAGATACTGGCCTTTTCCTGGTTTCGATCACGTAGTAGTGCGGTACCATACTGAAACAGTCAATTAAATCTGGTTGCGATTAATATTTTGGAGGATAACGCCGGTTATGCCTGGGTTACGTCTGGTATTTGCAATCATCTGCCACATACTTTCGCATTTTTGGCATACTTGTTTGCCACATCCTGGGTTCTTTTCTGGCTCGAACCACGTAGTAATGTGGTACCACACCGAAACAGTCAATTAAACCTGGTTGCGATTAATATTTTAGAGGATAACGCCGGTTATGTCTGGGTTAGGTCTAGTATTTGCCATCATTTGGATCGTACTTACGTATTTTTCTCATACTTGTTGGGCAGATCCTGGGCTTTTTCTGGATTGGATCACGTAATAATGTGGTACCACACTGAAACAGTCAATAGAAGCTGTTTCCGATTAGTATTTTCGATGATAACGCCGGCTATGTCTGGGTTAGGTCTGGTATTTGCCATCATCTAGCTCGTGATTTCGCATTTTACGCTTACTTGTGGGCCAGACTCTGGCCTTTTTCTGGTTTGGAACACGTAGTAATGTGGTACCACACCGAAACAGTCAATTAAACCTGGTTGCGATTAATATTTTAGAGGATAAGGCCGGTTATGTCTGGGTTAGGTCTAGTATTTGCCCTCATTTGGCTCGTACTTTCGTATTTTTCTCATACTTGTTGGGCAGATCCTGGGCTTCTTCTGGTTTGGATCACGTAGTAATGTGGGACCACTCTGAAACAGTCAATTAAACCTGGTTGCGATTAATATTTTAGAGGTCAACACCGGTTATTTCTCGGTTAGGTCTGGGATTTGCCCTCATCTGTCTCGTACTTCCGCAATTTTCGCACACTTATTGGCAAGATCCTGGCCTTTTTTTGGTTTGTATCACGTAGTAATGCAGTTCCACACCGAAACAGTCAATTAAACCTGGTTGCTATTAAAATTTTAGAGGATAACGCCGTTTATGTCTCGGTTAAGTCTGCAATTTGCCCTCATCTGGCTCGTACTTTCGCATTTTTCGCATACTTGTTGGCCAGATCCTGGGCTTCTACTGGTTTGGATCACGTTGTAATGTGGGACCACACCGAAACAGTCAATTAAACCTGGTTTCGATTAATATTTTAGAGGATATTGCCGGTTATATCTCGGTTAGGTCTGGGATTTGCCCTCATCTGGCCCGTACTTTCGCATTTTTCGCATACTTGAATGGCCAGATCCTGTGTTTTTATATTGTTAAGATCACGTAGTAATGTGGTATCACACTGAAACAGTCAATTAAACCTGGTTGCTATTAAAATTTTAGAGGATAACGCCGTTTATGTCTCGGTTAAGTCTGCAATTTGCCCTCATCTGGCTCGTACTTTCATATTTTTCGCATACTTGTTGGCCAGATCCTGGGCTTCTACTGGTTTGGATCACGTTGTAATGTGGGACCACACCGAAACAGTCAATTAAACCTGGTTTCGATTAATATTTTAGAGGATAACGCCGGTTATGTCTCGGTTAGGTCTGGGATTTGCCCTCATCTGGCCCGTACTTTCGCATTTTTCGCATACTTGAATGGCCAGAACCTGGGTTTTTCTGTTGTCAGGATCACGTAGTAATGTGGTACCACACTGAGACAGTCAATAAAAGCTGGTTCCGACTAGTATTTGAGACGATAACGCTGGTTATGTCTGGGTTAGTTCTGGTATTTGCAATCATCTGGCTCATACTTTCGCGTTTCTCGCATACTTGTTGGCAAGATCCTGGGCTTTTTCTTGTTTGTGTCACGTAGTAATGCGATAGCACACCGAAACAGTCAATTAAACCTGGTTGGGATTAATATTTTAGAGGATAACGCCGGTTATCTCTCGGTTAGGTCTGGGATTTGCCCTCATCTGGCTCGTACTTGCGCATTTTTCGCACACTTATTGGCAAGATCCTGGCCTTTTTTTGGTTTGTATCACGTAGTAATGCAGTTCCACACCGAAACAGTCAATTAAACCTGGTTGCGATTAATATTTTAGACGATAACGCCGGTTTTTTCTCGGTTAGGTCTGGGATTTGCCCTCATCTGTCTCGTACTTCCGCAATTTTCGCACACTTATTGGCAAGATCCTGGCCTTTTTTTGGTTTGTATCACGTAGTAATGCAGTTCCACACCGAAACAGTCAATTAAACCTGGTTGCGATTAATATTTTAGAGGATAACGCTGGTTATGTCTCAGTTAGGTCTGGGATTTGCACTCATCTGGCCCGTACTTTCGCATTTTTGCATACTTGTTGGCCAGATCCTTGGCTTTTTGCTGGTTTGGATCACGTAGTAATGTGGTACCACACTGAAACAGTCAATAAGAGCTGGTTCCGATTAGTGTTTTAGAGGATAACGCTGGTTATGTCTGGGTTAGTTCTGGTATTTGCAATCATCTGGCTCATACTTTCGCTTTTTTCGCATACTTGTTGGCCAGATGCTGGGTTTTTTCTCGTTTGGATCCCGTAATAATGACGTTCCACACCGAAACAGCCAATTAAACCTGGTTTCGATTAATATTCTAGAGGATAACGCCGGTTATATCTCGGTTAGGTCAGGGATTTGCCCTCATCTGGCTCGTACCTTCGCATTTTTCGCATACTTGTTGGTCAGATCCTGGCCTTTTTCTGGCTCGGACCACGTAGTAATGTGGTACCATACCGAAGCAGTCAATTAAACCCGGTTGCGATTAATATTTTAGAGGATAACGCCGGTTATGTCTTGGTTAGGTCTGGGATTTGCCCCCATCTGGCTCGTACTTTCGCATTTCTCGCATACTTGTTGGCCAGATACTGGCCTTTTCCTGGTTTCGATCACGTAGTAGTGCGGTACCATACTGAAACAGTCAATTAAATCTGGTTGCGATTAATATTTTGGAGGATAACGCCGGTTATGCCTGGGTTACGTCTGGTATTTGCAATCATCTGCCACATACTTTCGCATTTTTGGCATACTTGTTTGCCACATCCTGGGTTCTTTTCTGGCTCGAACCACGTAGTAATGTGGTACCACACCGAAACAGTCAATTAAACCTGGTTGCGATTAATATTTTAGAGGATAACGCCGGTTATGTCTGGGTTAGGTCTAGTATTTGCCATCATTTGGATCGTACTTACGTATTTTTCTCATACTTGTTGGGCAGATCCTGGGCTTTTTCTGGATTGGATCACGTAATAATGTGGTACCACACTGAAACAGTCAATAGAAGCTGTTTCCGATTAGTATTTTCGATGATAACGCCGGCTATGTCTGGGTTAGGTCTGGTATTTGCCATCATCTAGCTCGTACTTTCGCATTTTACGCTTACTTGTGGGCCAGACTCTGGCCTTTTTCTGGTTTGGAACACGTAGTAATGTGGTACCACACCGAAACAGTCAATTAAACCTGGTTGCGATTAATATTTTAGAGGATAAGGCCGGTTATGTCTGGGTTAGGTCTAGTATTTGCCCTCATTTGGCTCGTACTTTCGTATTTTTCTCATACTTGTTGGGCAGATCCTGGGCTTCTTCTGGTTTGGATCACGTAGTAATGTGGGACCACTCTGAAACAGTCAATTAAACCTGGTTGCGATTAATATTTTAGAGGTCAACACCGGTTATTTCTCGGTTAGGTCTGGGATTTGCCCTCATCTGTCTCGTACTTCCGCAATTTTCGCACACTTATTGGCAAGATCCTGGCCTTTTTTTGGTTTGTATCTCGTAGTAATGCAGTTCCACACCGAAACAGTCAATTAAACCTGGTTGCTATTAAAATTTTAGAGGATAACGCCGTTTATGTCTCGGTTAAGTCTGCAATTTGCCCTCATCTGGCTCGTACTTTCGCATTTTTCGCATACTTGTTGGCCAGATCCTGGGCTTCTACTGGTTTGGATCACGTTGTAATGTGGGACCACACCGAAACAGTCAATTAAACCTGGTTTCGATTAATATTTTAGAGGATATTGCCGGTTATATCTCGGTTAGGTCTGGGATTTGCCCTCATCTGGCCCGTACTTTCGCATTTTTCGCATACTTGAATGGCCAGATCCTGTGTTTTTATATTGTTAAGATCACGTAGTAATGTGGTATCACACTGAAACAGTCAATTAAACCTGGTTGCTATTAAAATTTTAGAAGATAACGCTGTTTATGTCTCGGTTAAGTCTGCAATTTGCCCTCATCTGGCTCGTACTTTCATATTTTTCGCATACTTGTTGGCCAGATCCTGGGCTTCTACTGGTTTGGATTACGTTGTAATGTGGTACCACACCGATACAGTCAATTAAACCTGGTTTCGATTAATATTTTAGAGGATAACGCCGGTTATGTCTCGGTTAGGTCTGGGATTTGCCCTCATCTGGCCCGTACTTTCGCATTTTTCGCATACTTGAATGGCCAGAACCTGGGTTTTTCTGTTGTCAGGATCACGTAGTAATGTGGTACCACACTGAGACAGTCAATAAAAGCTGGTTCCGATTAGTATTTGAGACGATAACGCTGGTTATGTCAGGGTTAGTTCTGGTATTTGCAATCATCTGGCTCATACTTTCGCGTTTCTCGCATACTTGTTGGCAAGATCCTGGGCTTTTTCTTGTTTGTGTCACGTAGTAATGCGATAGCACACCAAAACAGTCAATTAAACCTGGTTGCGATTAATATGTTAGAGGATAACGCCGGTTATCTCTCGGTTAGGTCTGGGATTTGCCCTCATCTGGCTCGTACTTGCGCATTTTTTGCATACTTGTTGGCCAGATCCTGGGCTTCTTCTGGTTTGGATCACGTAGCAATGTGGGACCTCTCTGAAACAGTCAGTTAAACCTGGTTGCGATTAATATTTTAGACGATAACGCCGGTTTTTTCTCGGTTAGGTCTGGGATTTGCCCTCATCTGTCTCGTACTTCCGCAATTTTCGCACACTTATTGGCAAGATCCTGGCCTTTTTTTGGTTTGTGTCACGTAGTAATGCGCTTCCACACCGAAACAGTCAATTAAACCTGGTTGCGATTAATATTTTAGAGGATAACGCCGGTTATCTCTCGGTTAGGTCTGGGATTTGCCATCATCTGGCCCGTACTTTCGCATTTTTACATACTTGTTGGCCAGATCCTAGGCTTTTTGCTGGTTTGGATCACGTAGTAATGTGGTCCCACACTGAAACAGTCAATAAAAGCTGGTTCCGATTAGTGTTTTAGAGAATAACGCTGGTTATGTCTGGGTTAGTTCTGGTATTTGCAATCATCTGGCTCATACTTTCGCTTTTTTCGCATACTTGATGGCCAGATGCTGGGTTTTTTCTGGTTTGGATCCCGTAATAATGAAGTTCCACACCGATACAGCCAATTAAACCTGGTTTCGATTAATATTTTAGAGGATAACGCCGGTAATGTCTTGGTTAGGTCTGGGATTTGCCCCCATCTGGCTCGTACTTCCGCATTTTTGGCATACTTGTTTGCCACATCCTGGGTTCTTTTCTGGCTCGAACCACGTAGTAATGTGGTACCACACCGAAACAGTCAATAAAAGCTGGTTCTGATTAGTATTTTAGAGGATAACGCAGGTTATGTCACGGTTAGTTCTGGGATATGCCCTTATTTGGCTCGTACTTTCGCATTTTTCGCATACTTGTTGGCCAGATCCTGGGCTCTTTCTGGTTTGTATCACGTAGTAATGACATTCCACACCGAAACAGTCAATTAAACCTTGTTCCGAATAGTATTTTAGAGGATAACGCAGGTTATGTCTCGGTTAGGTCTGGGATTTGGCCTTATCTGGCCCGTACTTTCGCATTTTTCGCATACTTGTTGGCCAGATCCTGGCCTTTTTCTGGCTTGGACCAAGTAGTAATGTGGGACCACACTGAAACAGTCAATTAAACCTGGTTGCGATTAATATTTTAGAGGATAGAGCCGGTTATGTCACGGTTAGGTCTGGGATTTTTACTATTCTGGATCGTAATTTCGCGTTTCTCGCATACTGTTGGCAAGATCCTGGGCTTTTTCTGGTTTGTGTCACGTAGTAATGCGGTAGCACACCGAAACAGTCGATTAAACCTGGTTGCGATTAATATTTTAGAGGATAACGCCGGTTATGTCTCGGTTAAGTCTGTAATTTGCCCTCATCTGGCTTGTACTTTCGCATTTTTCGCATACTTGTTGGCCAGATCCTGGGCTTTTTCTGATTTGTATCACGTAGTAATGACATTCCACACCGAAACAGTCAATTAAACCTGGTTCCGAATAGTATTTTAGAGGATAACGCAGGTTATGTCTCGGTTAGGTCTGGGATTTGGCCTAATCTGGCCCGTACTTTCGCTATTTTCGCATACTTGTTGGCCAGATCTTGGGTTTTTTCTGGTTTGGATCCCGTAGTAATGAGTTTCCACACAGAAACAGTCAATTAAACCTGGTTTCGATTAATATTTTAGAGGATATTGCCGGTTATATCTCGGTTAGGTATGGGATATGCCCTCATCTGGCCCGTACTTTCGCATTTTTCGCATACTTGAATGGCCAGACCCTGTGTTTTTCTATTGTTAGGATCACGTAGTAATGTGGTACCACACTGAAACAGTCAATTAAACCTGGTTGCGATTAAAATTTTAGAGGATAACGCAGGATATGTCTCGGTTAGGTCTGGGATTTGCCCCCATCTGGCCCGTACTTTCGCATTTTTCGCATACTTGAATGGCCAGGTCCTGGGTTTTTCTATTGTTAGGATCACGTAGTAATGTGGTACCACACTGAGACAATCAATAAAAGCTGGTTCCGATTAGTATTTTAGACGATAACGCTGGTTATGTCTGGGTTAGTTCTGGTATTTGCAATCATCTGGCTCATACTTTCGCGTTTCTCGCATACTTGTTGGCAAGATCCTGGGCTTTTTCTGGTTTGCGTCACGTAGTAATGCGGTAGCACACCGAAACGGTCAATTAAACCTTGTTGCGATTAATATTTTAGAGGATAACGCCGGTTATGTCTCGGTTAAGTCTGCGATTTGCCCTCATCTGGCTCGTACTTTCGCATTTTTCGCATACTTGTTGGCCAGATCCTGGGCTTTTTCTGGTTTGCATCACGTAGTAATGTGGTACCACACTGAAACAGTCTATAGAAGCTGGTTCCGACTAGTATTTTAGAGGATAACGCTGGCTATGTCTGGGTTTGTTCTGGTATTTGCTATCATCTGGCTCATACTTTCGCGTTTTTCGCATATTTGTTGTCCAGATCCTGCGTTTTTTCTGGTTTGGATCCCGTAGTAATGGGGTTCCATACCGAAACAGTCAGGTAAACCTGGTTGCGATTAATATTTTAGAGGATAACGCCGTTTATCTCCCGGTTAGGTCTGGGATTTGGCCTTATCTGGCCCGTACTTTCGCATTTTTCGCATACTTGTTGGCCAGATCTTGGGTTTTTTCTGGTTTGGATCCCGTAGTAATGAGTTTCCACACAGAAACAGTCAATTAAACCTGGTTGCGATTAATATTTTAGAGGATAACGCCGGTTATGTCTTGGTTAGGTCTGGGATTTGCCCTCATCTGGCTCGCACTTTCGCATTTTTCGCATACCTGTCGGCCAGATCCTGGGCTTCTTCTGGTTTGGATCACGTAGTAATGTGGGACCACACTGAAACAGTCAATTAAACCTGGTTTCGAATTGTTTAAATAACGCGTTAATTCGTTGTTTTAAAAGTCGGTTAAACCGTCGCGTGATCGATAGAAAAAGCAGAATGTTTCTTATACGGTATTCTCAGTTTACGCGACATTCCAGAGCCTTCTCTGCGGCGTAATATGTTTCGAGCAATACCGTGTAGAAAAACTACAAACTTACTTTCGATACAAATCAAGCGATCGGCCTAGTAACGGTTCCCTGAGATCACGTGTTCATACGCCAAAATTACAGAGAGGATACAAAATTAATAAGAGACAGACAGCTTAGGCCAGATAGCGCCACGAGATGAAAATTTCCCCTCCCTCGTGGCCACGGTTAAGCAGGTATGTCTCGGGAGCACTTGCTATCTGGTTCTCGACGAGTGCGGATCGCCTGAGCCGACCTCGTCAATCTGTCGGAATCGATACATACGATTAATTAGATTCGTCTAATACGATCGTGGATCCACTTAACCGAAACGGTACAAGACAGAGACTGCTGCGGATTCGAAAGAATCACGTCCAGTCGAATTTCGTACCCTACGGTTTCGTGAGAATATCTCGATTTCCGCGGTAACTGAACCATAGGAACGGGAAAATTTACTCGATAACTTGAGTAATTTTCATAACCCGCCATCGGTGGCTGAATATAATCAGATTGCACTTAAACAGTGCTTGATTATCGCCACCGTTGTGACGGACAAACACGTATTGCTGAAATCAGTGGTCGTGTTTGAGAACCGAGAGAATTTCTTGATTCTCTGCTTGGCTATTGTACGGTTCAGAACCCCAACCTACAGGGAGCCTTCGTTGCAAAATCCCTGGGTTGGGTTTGTCGTTTTCCAGGGTCGAAACAAAAGTTTGGGATAACACCCGATAGGGGCCTTATTGGCATTCCCTGGGTAAATATCTCGGCTAGTTTCGACCTGCTCGAGCGTGGGTTCCAGATCGTCAGTGGGTACGGACACTCGACGTAGAACTACGTTCAAAGGGCACCGTGGTGTTAGAACCTTAATAATCAGTCGCTTCTGCGCAGTTAAGGCTCTGCATCACACCGGTCCCGTACGGACCAGGGAACGGCGAGGGACCGCGGAGTTGACAACCTTTGGAGCCTTACAACCTCCACTTGTTGTCCTCTCCTGCAAAAACCAAGCCTGCAGCAGTGGGAAGATAGACATTAGAATCTCGTCTTCCCCATCTGCAATTCAACGTTTCCAAAATCTGAAACGTTGAAATAATAATACAGTCCACTAACACAGTTGTGTATCGCTGTGTAAGAATCCCGCTCCTGTTTACCGTAAACGGAAGGAGGAGCGAGGGGATTAGAGCGAGTCAGACAACGCACCGAGCGTTGTCAGGTATTTTTAAATTTTTAAAAAATCACAAATATAAATTTAATTTTCGTTAATTTTCTTTTTTACGTTTATTTAATTTTTGAATCTTTCATCTTAATAAACGGCCAGTCCATTGGACTATGCGAAAGAAAATTATAAACTGTACATTCACTTTCCCCCATATTCCCAATCCCTCGTGATCCGGACCAAACTTCGTTAAAGGGTACGAGACAAGGTCTTTTCACAACCTTTGCACATACTCGTACCTATTTTAACAAAGGTCATTCGAGCCGGATTTAACACGAGGTTGAGAGGAATTGGGAAAGGTACAGTAAATCACACGTGTCGAATATCCACGTGAGAGGTTAGTTCGAGCTGATTAATCCTCGATAAAACCCAACAATGGCCGTGGCTAAAGAAACCATGTGGACGGAAGCTGATGAGCACATAGAGACCATGTGCGAAATCACCTACCGCCTAAGCAAATTGGGTACTAACCTGAGAAAAACTGGCAGAGCGAATTACTCGGTGAGACTTCTCGAGGAAAAGCTCGATTTTGCCAAAACACAATGGAAGGAGTTAAACGATCGGTATACGGCCGTGCGCAAGCTCTTAAAGCCGGCGCAAAGACAAAACTACGATTTCTTTAAACAGAATATTATCGTAGCCGCCGAAAACGATTTCCACGAATACATGGATCTCGTAAGCACGGAAATCGACCGACTCACCACTGACAAAAGAACAGCGGTGTCGGTCGAACCATGCAACGTACCGATCGAGCTCCCCAAGCAGCGAATACCCAAATTCGGAGGTGATCCTCGAGAGTGGGAACACTTTGAGGATCTGTTTACCGCCGGGGTAATTAACAATGCTGCGTTGGGAGACATCCAACGATTGTATTTTCTAAATGCCTGCCTTGAGGGGCCGGCTGCAGCAATCGTTGCTTCCCTTCCAGTCGTGGGTCGCAACTTCACGGAAGCGTGGACGAGGCTGAAGACCGAATTCGGCCTCCCACGCATAGTCACTGGGAAACTACTGGACAAGCTTCTATATCTGAAGCCCATCGATATGAACGACTTGTCCAGCATGCAACAAGTGACCGTGGGTTGCACCCAAGCAATCGCTGTTCTGGATACAAAGGGCACACCAGAACAGTAACGAGACTGGCTGCTCGCTCATTGGGTGAAGCAACACTTCACCCCCGAAATGGAGCTGGAATGGCAAAAAACGCTAGACCTCTCGCCCGATTATCCTACGTTCGAGGACGTAAGGAAATTCGTGGACAAACGGTCACGTGCCTTGCTCTCCATGAACGAGGAGCGCAGAAAAGCTGCCTTGGGGCTTCCAACAAAATCCACGCGTAATCGAAGCGCGGCGTGGGAAGTCAGCGCCGCCTCGAAGAACGTGAGAAGCCATAACGTTGTCATGGAAAACGTCCAGGCTGAACAGCCACGACGAACGGGTTCCGATAACGTCAGGCAGGTTGGAACAACGCCCACTCAATT
The DNA here is from genome assembly GCF_051014445.1 of Colletes latitarsis. Classification (NCBI taxonomy): domain Eukaryota; kingdom Metazoa; phylum Arthropoda; class Insecta; order Hymenoptera; family Colletidae; genus Colletes; species Colletes latitarsis. The sequence goes on from NC_135137.1 coordinate 9,960,367, forward strand.
GTGCGGATTCTGTAACGGGCCGCACAGTTTGCCGAACTGCCGAAATTTTGCAATATTGACTGCAAAAATGCGCAGTCAGTATGTGAAAGGTCGCCGGTGGTGCATCCAGTGCCTGGGCACCACTCATACGGTGACCAAATGCAAAAACTCCACGGCATGTACGACGTGCGGCGGGATGCACCATTCCCTGCTGCACTTCGAGGTAAAACGGGAAGCTCAACCGACTAAGCCGTTACCAAAAAGTGAGGTCGGCAACCGGGAAGAGCAGCGTCTTAATGACCAATCCCGTCGGCCTACGAAATCGAGGCCGAAACCCAACACTTCGGCGAGTGCTAAAACAACGCCCGCCTCTACGTCGCACTGTACCGCTCTTGGTACAGGCGCACCGAGGCCAGTGCTATTAGCGACCGCCCGAGTTAAAGTGTTCGGCAAAAATGGCACGACGCGAATCGCGCGCGCCCTACTCGATCAAGGATCGGAAACGTCCTTCATATCCGCGAGTTTGGTGAATGACCTCAAACTCGCGCGGAGGAAAACCCCAGCTACGGTGACGGGCCTAGGGGGTGACCGAACCCGATCGATAAAGTACAGTGTCGGAATGAGTCTCGGCGCAAAAGACGGTGAGAAACCGATGTGTGTGGCTGATGCGTACGTCGTGCCTCAAATCACGACCTACGCGACTCCATCGGTAGGAACGCTCGGATACGAAGCGTTCCTGGAATTACCGCTTGCCGACCCCGACCCCGCATCGGATCAAACCATTGAAATTTTGATCGGTGCGGACTTATACGCACAGATTATGCGAGCGGGATTCCGTCGCATAAACGATGCAGGTCCCATTGCACAAGAAACTGCATTCGGCTGGGTGATATCCGGGCCGACAAACGCAGCAAGTGGTGCGCAGAACACGGTGCAGTCGCTGCACTGCACCGTACTCGAATCGCTGGATCAAGCGGTTCGAAAGTTCTGGGAAATGGAAGAAATTCCCGCAACCTCCACGCATACCAAAGCAGAAGAGGAGTGCGAAGCATTCTTTCAAAAAACCGTTACCCGTGACGAAACTGGGCGGTTTGTAGTCCGACTCCCCCTCAATTGCCCGAGACCGGAAGAAGCGTTGGGAAATTCCTTCCATATCGCGCTTTCCGCTCTCACAAGGCTGAGGAAGAAACTGGACACGAATCCGACTCTCGGAAAAGAATACGCAGAGTTTCTAGCGGAATACGAGTCTTTAGGTCATATGTCGCGTATCGAACCTATTGACCAAACTAGACTTTACATTCCGCACCGAGCGGTCATTCGCACGGACAGCGCGACCACCAAATTGCGAGTCGTCTTTAATGCGACCAGCAGGACAGTGGGTGGACGCTCCCTAAACGACATCCTACACGTAGGTCCGAAATTACAAAACGATATTACCTCGGTATTAACGAGATGGCGTTTGTACGAATACGTGTTGGTGGCTGATATCGAGAAGATGTTTCGACAGATTCTCGTCGCCCCTGAGGATCGTCGTTTTCAATGCATAGTATGGAATGCACCCGAAACCGAACAGCTGGTAGCGTTCGAGTTAAATACCGTTACATACGGAACGGCGTGCGCCCCGTACTTGTCGATGCGTACCCTCCTCGAATTAAAGGAACAGGATGGAAAGAAATTTCCGCTTGCCGCTCCGATTCTCGAGAAGGACATTTACGTCGACGATGTATTCCTGGGAGCACCTGATAAATCCTTGTTGGAGAAAATCCGCACACAAGTCTGCGAGCTCCTCCAAGGAGGCGGGTTTGAGCTGAGGAAGTGGGCAGGAAATTCGCCACAATTATTGCGAAATATTCCCCACAGCGCTCACTCCCACGCCGTTGACCTCACTTTGTTCGATGATTCTGAACTAAAAGTGCTCGGTTTACGATGGATACCGTCTGGAGATTATTTCTATTTCAATCTCCAACGGTTCCAACCCTCGGCATCACCGATGACAAAAAGAAATTTGTTTTCGGAAATTGCCAAGCTCTTCGATCCGCTCGGCTGGCTCTCGCCGGTTGTAATTCGCGCGAAGATTTTGATGCAGTCTCAGTGGCTGGAGAAAATCCAGTGGGACGATCAAATCTCCGCGAATACGCAAAAAACGTGGAATGCGTTCTGTACGGATTGGAGCAGCTTAAAGGAGCTAAAAATTCCTAGATGGATACGTTTCGGAGCTGATACGGTGTCAGTAGAATTGCATGGATTCTGCGACGCTTCGCTCGCGGCCTATTCGGCCGTCACGTATTTACGCGTGACGACGATAAGCAACGAAATTTTTACGACGTTGCTGATGGCAAAAACGCGAGTCGCTCCGATTAAAACGCAGTCCATCCCAGTCCTCGAATTAAACGGGGCGGCACTCCTCTCCGAGCTGGTGGTGCACGTGCAGCGGTCACTTCCGATAAAAGTGCACCGCGTAATCTGCTGGACAGATTCCACGATTGCATTGGCTTGGTTAAGGAAGCATGCATCGACATGGAAGGTTGTAATCGCCAACCGAGTGTCGAAAATCCAGACATTACTCCCGAACGCTGAATGGCATCATGTTCCCACGCGCTCGAACCCCGCGGATCTAAATTCGCGTGGGGTGGACGCGTCGGAACTCCTTCAGTCGGAGCTCTGGATTTCCGGGCCGACGTGGCTTCGACAAGCGGAAGAAAATTGGCCAAAAATGCCCGCTTCGATCGAGACCGAGGAGGGTAAGCGCGTATCGCATACCCTCGTAGCAACTCCACAAAAGGAATGGGATTTTGTATTCCGATTTTCCAAATGGAGTAAGCTACTCCGCGTAACCGCCTACTGTCTTCGACTAAAAAGAACGTGGGACGGGGAGCGGCGGTCTTTCGGTGCCAAAATCGTCGAAGCACCGGAATTACAGCGTGCAACAGAAAGAATTGTGCGCTATTTACAACGCATGCACTTTGCGGAAGAGTACCAAAGCTTAAAAAAGCGGAAGGGAATTCCTGCAAAGTCTCCGTTAAAAAGCCTCAACCCTTTCCTCGACGAAAAAGACGTCTTGCGAGTGGGTGGAAGGCTGGAGAATGCAGCACTTGCATGGGAAACAAAACACCCGGTAATTCTGCCAAAGCATCATGTTTCTAACATGATAATCCGGCAATGTCACGTTGATACGTTACACGGGGGTTTGCAATTAACCATGTACACGGTGAGACAGAAATTCTGGATCATCGGTTGTCGTAACGCGGCGCGTACGGTTATCCATAATTGCATACGATGCGTGAGATGGCAAGCAAACGCCTCTACGCAGATAATGCAGGATTTAATTCCGGAACGCAGTCGCGAGGCACGAGTTTTTTCGAACTGCGGAGTAGATTACGCTGGACCATACCGTGTCCGCGACTCCGCCGGTCGAGGAAAAGCAGCTCATAAAGCTTACATAGCAGTATTCGTCTGCTTCGCTACAAGAGCCGTGCATATCGAACTCGTGCATAATTACACAACAAGTGCATTTTTGGCCGCCTTGGATCGATTTATCGCCCGTCGAGGAGTTCCGTCCTGCATGTTCAGTGACAACGGAACAAACTTCGTCGGAGCGGATCGAGAATTGCGAGAACATTTCAATATCGTGTACAATACACAGGAAATGCGCAATAAGTGCGGCCAGAAGGGTATTACGTGGAAATTTAATCCACCTAGTGCACCTCATTTCGGCGGTATGCAAGAAGCCGGTGTGAAATCGGTGAAACATCACCCCAAACGCACCCTCGGCGATTTCGCGCCTACAAGCGAGGAAATGCAGACATTACTCTGCAAGATCGAAGCGAGCTTGAATTCTCGACCGATTTCCGCTTTAAGCGATAACCCTGAGGATTATGCGCCTCTCACACCGGGCCACTTCTTGATCGGAAGTCCGATAAATGCACTTCCGTTCGAGTCCGTGGAAACTGAAAAACTCTCCCGCCTTACACGTTGGAGAGCGATACAGAAATTCCACGAGCAACTCTGGAGGCATTGGACGCGTGATTATCTCACGCACCTCCAGAACCGCTATAAGTGGCATACCGCCCACGCGCAGCTAAAACCAAACGATTTGGTGTTAGTGCAAAACCCTCTTCTCCCCCCAAATCAATGGGAAATGGGGAGAATCGAGGAAACATTCCCGGGTAAAGACAGGCGTGTGCGTGTAGTTAAAATTCGCACAGCAACGTCCACCTACACACGTCCTATTACACGTCTGTGTAAATTGCCCGTGGAAGAGTCGGTAACGACAACAAACGTCGACGACGCTATCGGGACATAAGAAATCCCGAATTCCGCTAGACAAAGAGACACAGTAGAGTGAGAAAGACCATTGACACAATCCTGGTGTTGTCTCACACGTTCTACAAGTCTCAGCTGAGGGATACGGACAGAGGGGTACCATACCCTACCATCCCGTCAAGAATTGAGGAAGGGAGCGATTCCCCGATTCCCCGGGATCCACGGCTTTAAAAGCAGGATCCGCGGACCGAATCGGTTCAGTTCCGGATCAAATCAAGCGGAAACAATGTCGAGCGACGAGAGTGTAATAACGGTAGTGGGGTCCAACCGTATTGACCCGGAAATGGAGGCGCAGTTTGGGCGCCTCCTCAAATTGGGGGAAGTGTTCACCCCCAAAACCACCAAGGAGGCGGAGGTGCCCGAGGCAGTGGCCTCGACTTCAACCGCCCCAGAAAACAGGACCACCGAGGCAGCGGATCCCGAAAAAGAACCGCCAGCCGCCACCGTCGGCACTTTGCCGACCTACGACGTATACATGGGGCCGGAGTTAATACGTGTGCCGGCCCATATACCGTGGACCACCAAACGATATAAATGTCCGGCCGAAGGCGGCCACTTTCATCTAAAATGGGCACCATGTGGCCGGCTCGTCGCCTGTAACTTTCGGCCGCTAAAGGCCCGAAAGAGCGCGACGACAACGGCCGTTCAGCCGCCACCAACGCCAACCGGGCCGCCCCCGCCGACAAAGCCGACCTCGTCGAGGAAGCGGCCAGTCAGGGAGAACCCGGTGCCCCGGGAAACAGGGAGGTCCTGGCGCCGCAGTGAGCAGCGACGAAAGGCAAGGGCGAGGGCCCGGCAACCCTCCGGTGATGGCCAGCGGCGGGACAACTCCCTAACGGAGGTGGTCCTCACCTCCCTGAAGCTGCTGCAGGAGCAGCAGGCAAGCAGCCAGGCGTCATCGTCGAAGTAAGTAACTTAATTTTGTTAATTAAGTGAACAAAATCCTCTCTGTGTCGAAAAAACCGCGAATTACCGCTCCTTTGTTTATTGCACGGACCGTGCAAGGGGGGCGGTATGTTTAAATAACGCGTTAATTCGTTGTTTGAAAAGTCGGTTAAACCGTCGCGTGATCGATAGAAAAAGCAGAAAGTTTCTTATACGGTATTCTCAGTTTACGCGACATTCCAGAGCCTTCTCTGCGGCGTAATATGTTTCGAGCAATACCGTGTAGAAAAACTACAAACTTACTTTCGATACAAATCACGCGATCGGCCTAGTAACGGTTCCCTGAGAACACGTGTTCATACGCCAAAATTACAGAGAGGATACAAAATTAATAAGAGACAGACAGCTTAGACCAGATAGCGCCACGAGATGAAAATTTCCCCTCCCTCGTGGCCACGGTTAAGCAGGTATGTCTCGGGAGCATTTGCTATCTGGTTCTCGACGAGTGCGGATCGCCTGAGCCGACCTCGTCAATCTGTCGGAATCGATACATACGATTAATTAGATTCGTCTAATACGATCGTGGATCCACTTAACCGAAACGGTACAAGACAGAGACTGCTGCGGATTCGAAAGAATCACGTCCAGTCGAATTTCGTACCCTACGGTTTCGTGAGAATATCTCGATTTCCGCGGTAACTGAACCATAGGAACGGGAAAATTTACTCGATAACTTGAGTAATTTTCATAACCCGCCATCGGTGGCTGAATATAATCAGATTGCACTTAAACAGTGCTTGGTTATCGCCACCGTTGTGACGGACAAACACGTATTGCTGAAATCAGTGGTCGTGTTTGAGAACCGAGAGAATTTCTTGATTCTCTGCTTGGCTATTGTACGGTTCAGAACCCCAACCTACAGGGAGCCTTCGTTGCAAAATCCCTGGGTTGGGTTTGTCGTTTTCCAGGGTCGAAACAAAAGTTTGGGATAACACCCGATAGGGGCCTTATTGGCATTCCCTGGGTAAATATCTCGGCTAGTTTCGACCTGCTCGAGCGTGGGTTCCAGATCGTCAGTGGGTACGGACACTCGACGTAGAACTACGTTCAAAGGGCACCGTGGTGTTAGAACCTTAATAATCAGTCGCTTCTGCGCAGTTAAGGCTCTGCATCACACCGGTCCCGTACGGACCAGGGAACGGCGAGGGACCGCGGAGTTGACAACCTTTGGAGCCTTACAACCTCCACTTGTTGTCCTCTCCTGCAAAAACCAAGCCTGCAGCAGTGGGAAGATAGACATTAGAATCTCGTCTTCCCCATCTGCAATTCAACGTTTCCAAAATCTGAAACGTTGAAATAATAATACAGTCCACTAACACAGTTGTGTATCGCTGTGTAAGAATCCCGCTCCTGTTTACCGTAAACGGAAGGAGGAGCGAGGGGATTAGAGCGAGTCAGACAACGCACCGAGCGTTGTCAGGTATTTTTAAATTTTTAAAAAATCACAAATATAAATTTAATTTTCGTTAATTTTCTTTTTTACGTTTATCTAATTTTTGAATCTTTCACCTTAATAAACGGCCAGTCCATTGGACTAGGCGAAAGAAAATTATAAACAGTACATTCACTTTCCCCCATATTCCCAATCCCTCGCGATCCGGACCAAACTTCGTTAAAGGGTACGAGACAAGGTCTTTTCACAACCTTTGCACATACTCGTACCTATTTTAACACGAATAGTGTTTTAGAGGATAACGCTGGTTATGTCTGGGTTAGTTCTGGTATTTGCAATCATCTGGTTCATACTTTCGCTTTTTTCGCATACTTGTAGCCGAGATCCTGCGTTTTTTCTGGTTTGGATCACGTAGTTATGCGGTACCACACCGAAACAGTCAACTAAACCTGGTGGCGATTAATATTTTAGAGGATAACGCCGGTTGTGTCTCGGTTAGGTCTGGGATTTGCCCTCATCTGTCTCGTGCTTTCGTATTTTTCGCATACTTGTTGGCCAGATCCTGGGCTTTTTCTGCTCTGTATCACGTAGTAATGTGGTACCACACTGAAACAGTCAATAGAGGCTGGTTCCAAACAGTATTTTAGAGGATAACCCAGGTTATGTCTCGGTTAGGTCTGGGATTTGCCCTTATCTGGCCCGTACTTTCCCTTTTTTCGCATTCTTGTTGTCCAGATCCTGGGTTTTTTCTGGTTTGGATCATGTAGTAATGAGGTTCCACACCGAAACAGTCAATTAAACCTGGTTGCGATTAATATTTTAGAGGATAACGCCGGTTATGTCTCGGTTAGGTCTGGGATTTGCCCCCATCTGGCTCGTACTTTCGCATTTCTCGCATACTTGTTGGTCAGATCCTGGGCTTCTTCTGGTTTGGATCACGTAGTAATGTGGGACCACACTGAAACAGTCAATTAAACCTGGTTTCGATTAATATTTTAGAGGATAACTCCGGTTATTTCTCGGTTAGGTCGGGGATTTGCCCTCATCTGTCTCGTACTTCCGCAATTTTCGCACACTTATTGGCAAGATCCTGGCCTGTTTCTGGTTTCGATCACGTAGTAGTGCGGTACCATACTGAAACAGTCAATTAAATCTGGTTGCGATTAATATTTTGGAGGATAACGCTGGTTATGTCTGGGTCACGTCTGGTATTTGCAATCATCTGCCACATACTTTCGCATATTTGGCATACTTGTTTGCCACATCCTGGGTTCTTTTCTGGCTCGATCCACGTAGTAATGTGGTACCACACCGAAACAGTCAATTAAACCTGGTTGCGATTAATATTTTAGAGGATAACGCCGGTTATGTCTGGGTTAGGTCTAGTATTTGCCCTCATTTGGCTCGTACTTTCGTATTTTTCTCATACTTGTTGGGCAGATCCTGGGCTTTTTCTGGATTGGATCACGTAATAATGTGATACCACACTGAAACAGTCAATAGAAGCTGGTTCCGATTAGTATTTTAGATGATAACGTAGGCTATGTCTCGGTTAGGTCTGGGATTTGCCCTCATCTGGCCCGTACTTTCGCATTTTTCGTATACTTGTTGGCCCGATCCTAGGCTTTTTGCTGGTTTGGATCACGTAGAAATGTGGTACCACACTGAAACAGTCAATAAAAGCTGGTTCCGATTAGTATTTTAGAGGATAACGCAGGTTATGTCTCGGTTAGTTCTGGGATATGCCCTTATTTGGCTCGTACTTACGTATTTTTCTCATACTAGTTGGGCAGCTACTGGCCTTTTTTCTGGTTAGGATCACGTATTAATGTGGTGCCGCACTGAGATAGTCAATTCAACCTGGATTCTATCAATATTTTAGATGATAACGCCGGTCAGGTCTGACTTAGGTCTGGTATTTGCCCTCATCTGGCTCGTACTTCCGCATTTTTCGCATACCTGTTGGCCAGATCCTGGGCTTTTTCTGGTTTGGATCACGCAGTAATGTGGTACCACACTGAAACAGTCAATGAAGGCTGGTTTCGATATATATTTTAGAGGATAACACCGGTTAGGTCCGGGTTACGTCTGGTATTTGCAATCATCTGCCACATACATTCTCATTTTTCACATACTTGTTGGCGAGATCCTACGTTTTCTCTGGTTTGGATCATGTAGTAATGCGGTACCACACCGAAAGAGTCAATTAAACCTGGCTGCGATTAATATTTTAGAGGATAACGCCGGATATGTCTCGGTTAGGTCTGGGATTTTCACACATCTGGATCGTAATTTCGCATTTTTCGCATTACTTGTTGGCCAGATCCTGGCCTTTTTCAGGCTTGGACCACGTAGTAATGTGGTACCACTCTGAGACTGTAAATAAAAGCTCGTTCCGATTAGTATTTTAGAGGAGAACGCTGGTTAGGTCTGGGATACGTCTGGCATTTGCAATCATCTGCCACATACATTCGCATTTTTCGCATACTTGTTGGCGAGATCCTGCGTTTTTTCTGGTTTGGATCACGTAGTTATGCGGTACCACACCGAAACAGTCAATTAAACCTGGTGGCGAGTAATATTCTAGAGGATAACGCCGGTTATGTCTCGGTTAGGTCTGGGATTTGCCATCATCTGGCTCGTACTTTTGCATTTTTCGCATACTTGTTGGCCAGATCCTGGGCTCTTTCTGGTTTGTATCACGTAGTAACGACATTCCACACCGAAACGGTCAATTAAACCTGGTTCCGAATAGTATTTTAGAGGATAACGCAGGTTATGTCTCGGTTAGGTCTCGGATTTGCCCTTATCTGGCCCGTACTTTCGCATTTTTCGCATACTTGTTGGCCAGATCCTGGCCTTTTTCTGGCTTGGACCAAGTAGTAATGTGGGACCACACTGAAACAGTCAATTAAACCTGGTTGCGATTAATATTTTAGAGGATAAAGCCGGTTATGTCACGGTTAGGTCTGGGATTTTCACTAATCTGGATCGTAATTTCGCGTTTCTCGCATACTTGTTGGCAAGATCCTGGGCTTTTTCTGGTTTGGATCCCGTAGTAATGAGGTTCCACACCGAAACAGTCAATTAAACCTGGTTGCGAATAATATTTTAGAGGATAACGCCGGTTATGTCTCGGTTAGGTCTGGGATTTTCACTAATCTGGATCGTAATTTCGCGTTTCTCGCATACTTGTTGGCAAGATCCTGGGCTTTTTCTGATTTGTGTCACGTAGTAATGCGGTAGCACACCGAAACAGTCGATTAAACCTGGTTGCGATTAATGTTTTAGAGGATAACGCAGGTTATGTCTCGGTTAGGCCTCGGATTTGCCCTTATCTCGCCCGTACTTTCGCATTTTTCGCATACTTGTTGGCCAGATCCTGGCCTTTTTCTGACTTGGACCAAGTAGTAATGTGGGACCACACTGAAACAGTCAATTAAACCTGGTTGCGATTAATATTTTAGAGGATAACGCCGGTTATGTCTGGGTTAGGTCTAGTATTTGCCCTCATTTGGCTCGTACTTTCGTATTTTTCTCATACTTGTTGGGCAGATCCTGGGCTTTTTCTGGATTGGATCACGTAATAATGTGGTACCACACTGAAACAGTCAATAGAAGCTGGTTCCGATTAGTATTTTAGATGATAACGTAGGCTATGTCTCGGTTAGGTCTGGGATTTGCCCTCATCTGGCCCGTACTTTCGCATTTTTCGTATACTTGTTGGCCCGATCCTAGGCTTTTTGCTGGTTTGGATCACGTAGAAATGTGGTACCACACTGAAACAGTCAATAAAAGCTGGTTCCGATTAGTATTTTAGAGGATAACGCAGGTTATGTCTCGGTTAGTTCTGGGATATGCCCTTATTTGGCTCGTACTTACGTATTTTTCTCATACTAGTTGGGCAGCTACTGGCCTTTTTTCTGGTTAGGATCACGTATTAATGTGGTGCCGCACTGAGATAGTCAATTCAACCTGGATTCTATCAATATTTTAGATGATAACGCCGGTTAGGTCTGACTTAGGTCTGGTATTTGCCCTCATCTGGCTCGTACTTCCGCATTTTTCGCATACTTGTTGGCCAGATCCTGGCCTTTTTCTGGCTTGGACCAAGTAGTAATGTGGGACCACACTGAAACAGTCAATTAAACCTGGTTGCGATTAATATTTTAGAGGATAACGCCGGTTAGGTCTCGGTTAGGTCTGGGATTTGCCATCATCTGGCTCGTACTTTCGCATTTTTCGCATACATGTTGGCCAGATCCTGGGTTTTTTCTGGTTTGGATCCCGTAATAATGACATTCCACACCGAAACAGTCAATTAAACCTGGTTTCGATTAATATTTTAGTGGATATTGCCGGTTATATCTCGGTTAGGTATGGGATATGCCCTCATCTGGCCCGTACTTTCGCATTTTTCGCATACTTGAATGGCCAGACCCTTTGTTTTTCTATTGTTAGGATCACGTAGTAATGTGGTACCACACTGAAACAGTCAATTAAACCTGGTTGCGATTAATATTTTAGAGGATAACGCCGGTTATGTCTCGGTTAGGTCTGGGATTTGCCCCCATCTGGCTCGTACTTTCGCATTTCTCGCATACTTGTTGGTCAGATCCTGGGCTTCTTCTGGTTTGGATCACGTAGTAATGTGGGACCACACTGAAACAGTCAATTAAACCTGGTTTCGATTAATATTTTAGAGGATAACACCGGTTAGGTCCGGGTTACGTCTGGTATTTGCAATCATCTGCCACATACATTCTCATTTTTCACATACTTGTTGGCGAGATCCTACGTTTTCTCTGGTTTGGATCATGTAGTAATGCGGTACCACACCGAAAGAGTCAATTAAACCTGGCTGCGATTAATATTTTAGAGGATAACGCCGGATATGTCTCGGTTAGGTCTGGGATTTTCACACATCTGGATCGTAATTTCGCATTTTTCGCATTACTTGTTGGCCAGATCCTGGCCTTTTTCAGGCTTGGACCACGTAGTAATGTGGTACCACTCTGAGACTGTAAATAAAAGCTCGTTCCGATTAGTATTTTAGAGGAGAACGCTGGTTAGGTCTGGGATACGTCTGGTATTTGCAATCATCTGCCACATACATTCGCATTTTTCGCATACTTGTTGGCGAGATCCTGCGTTTTTTCTGGTTTGGATCACGTAGTTATGCGGTACCACACCGAAATAGTCGATTAAACCTGGTTGCGATTAATGTTTTAGAGGATAACGCCGGTTATGTCTCGGTTAAGTCTGCAATTTGCCCTCATCTGGCTCGTACTTTCGCATTTTCCGCATACTTGTTGGCCAGATCATGGGCTTTTTCTGGTTTGTATCACGTAGTAATGACATTCCACACCGAAACAGTCAATTAAACCTGGTTCCGAATAATATTTTAGAGGATAACGCAGGTTATGTCTCGGTTAGGTCGGGGATTTGCCCTTATCTGGCCCGTACTTTCGCATTTTTCGCATACTTGTTGGCCAGATCCTGGCCTTTTTCTGACTTGGACCAAGTAGTAATGTGGGACCACACTGAAACAGTCAATTAAACCTGGTTGCGATTAATATTTTAGAGGATAAAGCCGGTTATGTCACGGTTAGGTCTGGGATTTTCACTAATCTGGATCGTAATTTCGCGTTTCTCGCATACTTGTTGGCAAGATCCTGGGCTTTTTCTGATTTGTGTCACGTAGTAATGCGGTAGCACACCGAAACTGTCGATTAAACCTGGTTGCGATTAATGTTTTAGAGGATAACGCAGGTTATGTCTCGGTTAGGTCTCGGATTTGCCCTTATCTGGCCCGTACTTTCGCATTTTTCGCATACTTGTTGGCCAGATCCTGGCCTTTTTCTGACTTGGACCAAGTAGTAATGTGGGACCACACTGAAACAGTCAATTAAACCTGGTTGCGATTAATATTTTAGAGGATAACGCCGGTTATGTCTCGGTTAGGTCTGGGATTTGCCATCATCTGGCTCGTACTTTCGCATTTTTCGCATACTTGTTGGCCAGATCCTGGGTTTTTTCTGGTTTGGATCCCGTAATAATGACATTCCACCCCGAAACAGTCAATTAAACCTGGTTTCGATTAATATTTTACAGGATATTGCCGGTTATATCTCGGTTAGGTATGGGATATGCCCTCATCTGGCCCGTATTTTCGCATTTTTCGCATACTTGAATGGCCAGACCCTGTGTTTTTCTATTGTTAGGATCACGTAGTAGTGTGATACCACACTGAAACAGTCAATTAAACCTGGTTGCGATTAAAATTTTAAGGATAACGCAGGATATGTCTCGGTTAGGTCTGGGATTTGCCCTCATCTGGCTCGTACTTTCGCACTTTTCGCATACTTGTTGGCCAGATCCTGGGCTTTTTCTGGTTTGTATCACGTAGTAATGACATTCCACACCGAAACAGTCAATTAAACCTGGTTCCGAATAGTATTTTAGAGGATAACGCAGGTTATGTCTCGGTTAGGTCTGGGATTTGCCCTTATCTGGCCCGTACTTTCGCATTTTTCGCATACTTGTTGGCCAGATCCTGGCCTTTTTCTGGCTTGGACCAAGTAGTAATGTGGGACCACACTGAAACGGTCAATTAAACCTGGTTGCGATTAATATTTTAGAGGATAACGCCGGTTATGTCTCGGTTAGGTCTGGGATTTGCCATCATCTGGCTTGTACTTTCGCATTTTTCGCATACTTGTTGGCCAGATCCTGGGTTTTTTCTGGTTTGGATCCCGTAATAATGACATTCCACACCGAAACAGTCAATTAAACCTGGTTTCGATTAATATTTTAGTGGATAACTCCGGTTATTTCTCGGTTAGGTCGGGGATTTGCCCTCATCTGTCTCGTACTTCCGCAATTTTCGCACACTTATTGGCAAGATCCTGGCCTTTTTCTGGTTTCGATCACGTAGTAGTGCGGTACCATACTGAAACAGTCAATTAAATCTGGTTGCGATTAATATTTTGGAGGATAACGCAGGTTATGTCTGGGTTACGTCTGGTATTTGTAATCATCTGCCACATACTTTCGCATTTTTGGCATACTTGTTTGCCACATCCTGGGTTCTTTTCTGGCTCGAACCACGTAGTAATGTGGTACCACACCGAAACAGTCAACTAAACCTGGTTGCGATTAATATTTTAGAGGGTAACGCCGGTTATGTCTGGGTTAGGTCTAGTATTTGCCCTCATTTGGCTCGTACTTTCGTATTTTTCTCATACTTGTTGGGCAGATCCTGGGCTTTTTCTGGTTTGGATCACGTAATAATGTGGTACCACACTGAAACAGTCAATAGAAGCTGGCTCCGATTAGTATTTTAGCTGATAACGCAGGCTATGTCTCGGTTAGGTCTGGGATTTGCCCTCATCTGGCCCGTACTTTCGCACTTTTCGTACACTTGTTGGCCAGATCCTAGGCTTTTTGCTGGTTTGGATCACGTAGTAATGTGGTACCACACTGAAACAGTCAATAAAAGCTGGTTCCGATTAGTATTTTAGAGGATAACGCAGGTTATGTCTCGGTTAGCTCTGGGAATTGCCCTCATTTGGCTCGCACTTTCGTATTTTTCTCATACTTGTCGGGCAGCTACTGGGCTTTTTTCTGGTTAGGATCACGTATTAATGTGGTGCCGCACTGAGATAGTCTATTCAACCTGGATTCTTTCAATATTTTAGAGGATAACGCCGGTTAGGTCTGAGTTAGGTCTGGTATTTGCCCTCATCTGGCTCGTACTTCCGCATTTTTCGCATACCTGATGGCCATATCCTGTGTTTTTTCTGGTTTGGATCCCGTAGTAATGGGGTTCCATACCGAAACAGTCTGTTAAACCTGGTTGCGATTAATATTTTAGAGGATAACGCCGTTTATCTCCCGGTAAGGTCTGGGATTTGCCCTCATCTGGCTCGTACTTTCGCATTTTTCGCATACTTGTTGGCCAGATCCTGGGTTTTTTCTGGTATGGATCCCGTAGTAATGAGGTTCCACAACGAAACAGTCAATTAAACTTGGTTTCGATTAATATTTTAGAGGATAACGCCGGTTATATCTCGGTTAGGTCAGCGATTTGCCCTCATCTGGCTCGTACCTTCGCATTTTTCCCATACTTGTTGGCCAGATCCTGGCCTTTTTCTGGCTCGGGCCACGTAGTAATGCGGTACCACACCGAAACAGTCAATTAAAACTGGTTGCGATCAATATTTTAGAGGATAACGCCGGTTATGTCTCGGTTAGGTCTGGGATTTGCCCCCATCTGGCTCGTACTTCCGCATTTTTCGCATACCTGTTGGCCAGATCCTGGGCTTTTTCTGGTTTGGATCACGCAGTAATGTGGTACCACACTGAAACAGTCAATGAAGGCTGGTTCCGATTAGTATTTTAGAGGATAACGCAGGTTATGTCTCGGTTAGCTCTGGGAATTGCCCTCATTTGGCTCGTACTTTCGTATTTTTCTCATACTTGTTGTGCAGATCCTGGGCTTTTTGCTGGTTTGGATCACGTAGTAATGTGGTACCACACTGAAACAGTCAATAGAAGCTGGTTCCGATTAGTATTTTAGATGATAACGCAGGCTATGTCTCGGTTAGGTCTGGTATTTGCCCTCATCTGGCTCGTACTTCCGCATTTTTCGCATACTTGTTGACCAGGTGCTGGGTTTTTTCTGGTTTGGATCCCGTAATAATGACGTTCCACACCGAAACAGTCAAATAAACCTGGTTGCGATTAATATTTTAGAGGATAACGCCGGTTATGTCTCGGTTATGTCTGGGTTTTTCACTAATCTGGATCGTACCTTCGCATTTTTCGCATACTTGTTGGCCAGATCCTTGCATTTTTCTGGCTCGGACCACGTAGTAATGTGGTACCACACCGAAACAGTCAATTAAACCTGGTTGCGATTAATATTTTGGAGGATAACGCCGGTTATGTCTCGGTTAGGTCTGGGATTTGCCCCCATCTGGGTCGTACTTTCGCATTTGTCGCATACTTGTTGGCCAGATCCTGGGCTTCTTCTGGTTTGGATCACGTAGTAATGTGGGACCACACTGAAACAGTCAATTAAACCTGGTTTCGATTAATATTTTAGAGGATAACCCCAGTTATTTCTCGGTTAGGTCAGGGATTTGCCCTCATCTGGCTCGTACCTTCGCATTTTTCCCATACTTGTTGGCCAGATCCTGGCCTTTTTCTGGCTCGGGCCACGTAGTAATGCGGTACCACACCGAAACAGTCAATTAAAACTGGTTGCGATCAATATTTTAGAGGATAACGCCGGTTATGTCTTGGTTAGGTCTGGGATTTGCCCCCATCTGGCTCGTACTTCCGCATTTTTCGCATACCTGTTGGCCAGATCCTGGGCTTTTTCTGGTTTGGATCACGCAGTAATGTGGTACCACACTGAAACAGTCAATGAAGGCTGGTTCCGATTAGTATTTTAGAGGATAACGCAGGTTATGTCTCGGTTAGCTCTGGGAATTGCCCTCATTTGGCTCGTACTTTCGTATTTTTCTCATACTTGTTGTGCAGATCCTGGGCTTTTTGCTGGTTTGGATCACGTAGTAATGTGGTACCACACTGAAACAGTCAATAGAAGCTGGTTCCGATTAGTATTTTAGATGATAACGCAGGCTATGTCTCGGTTAGGTCTGGTATTTGCCCTCATCTGGCTCGTACTTCCGCATTTTTCGCATACTTGTTGACCAGGTGCTGGGTTTTTTCTGGTTTGGATCCCGTAATAATGACGTTCCACACCGAAACAGTCAAATAAACCTGGTTGCGATTAATATTTTAGAGGATAACGCCGGTTATGTCTCGGTTATGTCTGGGTTTTTCACTAATCTGGATCGTACCTTCGCATTTTTCGCATACTTGTTGGCCAGATCCTTGCCTTTTTCTGGCTCGGACCACGTAGTAATGTGGTACCACACCGAAACAGTCAATTAAACCTGGTTGCGATTAATATTTTGGAGGATAACGCCGGTTATGTCTCGGTTAGGTCTGGGATTTGCCCCCATCTGGCTCGTACTTTCGCATTTGTCGCATACTTGTTGGCCAGATCCTGGGCTTCTTCTGGTTTGGATCACGTAGTAATGTGGGACCACACTGAAACAGTCAATTAAACCTGGTTTCGATTAATATTTTAGAGGATAACCCCAGTTATTTCTCGGTTAGGTCGGGGATTTACCCTCATCTGGCTCGTACTTTCGCATTTGTCGCATACTTGTTGGCCAGATCCTGGGCTTCTTCTGGTTTGGATCACGTAGTAATGTGGGACCACACTGAAACAGTCAATTAAACCTGGTTGCAATTAATATTTTAGAGGATAACGCCGGTTATGTCACGGTTAGGTCTGGGATTTGCCCCCATCTGTCTCGTTCTTTCGTATTCTTCGCATACTTGTTGGCCAGATCTTGGGTTTTTTTCTGGTTTGGATCCCGTAGTAATGAGTTTCCACACAGAAACAGTCAATTAAACCTGGCTGCGATTAATATTTTAGAGGATAACGCCGGATATGTCTCGGATAGGTCTGGGATTTTCACTAATCTGGATCGTAATTTCGCGTTTCTCGCATACTTGTTGGCAAGATCCTGGGCTTTTTCTGGTTTGGATCCCGTAGTAATGAGGTTCCACACCGAAACAGTCAATTAAACCTGGTTGCGATTAATATTTTAGAGGATAACGCCGGCTATGTCTGGGTTAGGTCTGGTATTTGCCCTCATCTAGCTCGTACTTTCGCATTTTTCGCTTACTTGTTGGCCAGATTCTGGCCTTTTTCTAGTTTGGATCACGTAGTAATGTGGTACCACTCTGAGACTGTAAATAAAAGCTCGTTCCGATTAGTATTTTAGAGGAGAACGCTGGTTAGGTCTGGAATACGTCTGGTATTTGCAATCATCTGCCACATACATTCGCATTTTTCGCATACTTGTTGGCCAGATCCTGCGTTTTTTCTGGTTTGGATCACGTAGTTATGCGGTACCACACCGAAACAGTCAATTAAACCTGGTGGCGATTAATATTTTAGAGGATAATGCCGGTTATGTCTCGGTTAGGTCTGGGATTTGCCATCATCTGGCTCGTACTTTTGCATTTTTCGCATACTTGTTGGCCAGATCCTGGGCTCTTTCTGGTTTGTATCACGTAGTAACGACATTCCACACCGAAACGGTCAATTAAACCTGGTTCCGAATAGTATTTTAGAGGATAACGCAGGTTATGTCTCGGTTAGGTCTCGGATTTGCCCTTATCAGGCCCGTACTATCGCATTTTTCGCATACTTGTTGGCCAGATCCTGGCCTTTTTCTGACTTGGACCAAGTAGTAATGTGGGACCACACTGAAACAGTCAATTAAACCTGGTTGCGATTAATATTTTAGAGGATAAAGCCGGTTATGTCACGGTTAGGTCTGGGATTTTCACTAATCTGGATCGTAATTTCGCGTTTCTCGCATACTTGTTGGCAAGATCCTGGGCTTTTTCTGATTTGTGTCACGTAGTAATGCGGTAGCACACCGAAACAGTCGATTAAATCTGGTTGCGATTAATGTTTTAGAGGATAACGCAGGTTATGTCTCGGTTAGGTCTCGGATTTGCCCTTATCAGGCCCGTACTATCGCATTTTTCGCATACTTGTTGGCCAGATCCTGGCCTTTTTCTGACTTGGACCAAGTAGTAATGTGGGACCACACTGAAACAGTCAATTAAACCTGGTTGCGATTAATATTTTAGAGGATAACGCCGGTTATGTCTCGGTTAGGTCTGGGATTTGCCATCATCTGGCTCGTACTTTCGCATTTTTCGCATACTTGTTGGCCAGATCCTGGGTTTTTTCTGGTTTGGATCACGTAGTAATGTGGTACCACACTGAAACAGTCAATAAAAGCTGGTTCCGATTAGTATTTTAGAGGATAACGCAGGTTATGTCTCGGTTAGCTCTGGGAATTGCCCTCATTTGGCTCGTACTTTCGTATTTTTCTCATACTTGTCGGGCAGCTACTGGGCTTTTTTCTGGTTAGGATCACGTATTAATGTGGTGCCGCACTGAGATAGTCTATTCAACCTGGATTCTTTCAATATTTTAGAGGATAACGCCGGTTATCTCCCGGTAAGGTCTGGGATTTGCCCTCATCTGGCTCGTACTTTCGCATTTTTCGCATACTTGTTGGCCAGATCCTGGGTTTCTTCTGGTTTGGATCCCGTAGTAATGAGGTTCCACAACGAAACAGTCAATTAAACTTGGTTTCGATTAATATTTTAGAGGATAACGCCGGTTATATCTCGGTTAGGTCAGGGATTTGCCCTCATCTGGCTCGTACCTTCGCATTTTTCCCATACTTGTTGGCCAGATCCTGGCCTTTTTCTGACTTGGACCAAGTAGTAATGTGGGACCACACTGAAACAGTCAATTAAAACTGGTTGCGATCAATATTTTAGAGGATAACGCCGGTTATGTCTCGGTTAGGTCTGGGATTTGCCCCCATCTGGCTCGTACTTCCGCATTTTTCGCATACCTGTTGGCCAGATCCTGGGCTTTTTCTGGTTTGGATCACGCAGTAATGTGGTACCACACTGAAACAGTCAATGAAGGCTGGTTCCGATTAGTATTTTAGAGGATAACGCAGGTTATGTCTCGGTTAGCTCTGGGAATTGCCCTCATTTGGCTCGTACTTTCGTATTTTTCTCATACTTGTTGTGCAGATCCTGGGCTCTTTGCTGGTTTGGATCACGTAGTAATGTGGTACCACACTGAAACAGTCAATAGAAGCTGGTTCCGATTAGTATTTTAGATGATAACGCAGGCTATGTCTCGGTTAGGTCTGGTATTTGCCCTCATCTGGCTCGTACTTCCGCATTTTTCGCATACTTGTTGACCAGGTGCTGGGTTTTTTCTGGTTTGGATCCCGTAATAATGACGTTCCACACCGAAACAGTCAAATAAACCTGGTTGCGATTAATATTTTAGAGGATAACGCCGGTTATGTCTCGGTTATGTCTGGGTTTTTCATTAATCTGGATCGTACATTCGCATTTTTCGCATACTTGTTGGCCAGATCCTGGCCTTTTTCTGGCTCGGACCACGTAGTAATGTGATACCACACCGAAACAGTCAATTAAACCTGGTTGCGATTAATATTTTGGAGGATAACGCCGGTTATGTCTCGGTTAGGTCTGGGATTTGCCCCCATCTGGCTCGTACTTTCGCATTTGTCGCATACTTGATGGCCAGATCCTGGGCTTCTTCTGGTTTGGATCACATAGTAATGTGGGACCACACTGAAACAGTCAATTAAACCTGGTTTCGATTAATATTTTAGAGGATAACCCCAGTTATTTCTCGGTTAGGTCGGGGATTTACCCTCATCTGTCTCGTACTTTCGCATTTGTCGCATACTTGTTGGCCAGATCCTGGGCTTCTTCTGGTTTGGATCGCGTAGTAATGTGGGACCACACTGAAACAGTCAATTAAACCTGGTTTCGATTAATATTTTAGAGGATAACCCCAGTTATTTCTCGGTTAGGTCGGGGATTTACCCTCATCTGTCTCGTACTTCCGCAATTTTCGCACACTTATTGGCAAGATTCTGGCCTTTTTCTGGTTTCGATCACGTTGTAGTGCGGTACCATACTGAAACAGTCAATTAAATCTGGATGCGATTAATATTTTGGAGGATAACGCTGGTTATGTCTGGGTTACGTCTGGTATTTGCAATCATCTGCCACATACTGGGCTTTTTTCTGGTTAGGATCACGTATTAATGTGGTGCCGCACTCAGATAGCCTATTCAACCTGGATTCTTTCAATATTTTAGAGGATAACGCCGGTTAGGTCTGAGTTAGGTCTGGTATTTGCCCTCATCTGGCTCGTACTTCCGCATTTTTCGCATACCTGTTGGCCAGATCCTGGGCTTTTTCTGGTTTGGATGACGCAGTAATGTGGTACCACACTGAAACAGTCAATAGAAGCTGGTTCCGATTATTGTTTTAGATGATAACGCAGGCTATGTCTCGGTTAGGTCTGGTATTTGCCCTCATCTGGCTCGTACTTCCGCATCTTTCGCATACTTGTTGGCCAGATCCTGGGCTTCTTCTCGTTTGTATCACGTAGTAATGTGGTACCACACATAAACAGTCAATAGAAGCTGGTTCCGACTAGTATTTTAGAGGATAACGCTGGCTATGTCTGGGTTTGTTCTGGTATTTGCTATCATCTGGCTCATACTTTCGCGTTTTTCGCATATTTGTTGGCCAGATCCTGTGTTTTTTCTGGTTTGGATCCCGTAGTAATGGGGTTCCACACCGAAACAGTCAATTAAACCTGGTTGCGATTAATATTTTAGAGGATAACGCCGGTTATGTCACGGTTAGGTCTGGGATTTTCACTCATCTGGATCGTAATTTCGCATTTTTCGCATTACTTGTTGGCCAGATCCTGGCCTTTTTCAGGCCTGGACCACGTAGTAATGTGGTACCACACTGAAACAGTCAAATAAACTTGGTTCCGATTAATATTTTAGAGGATAACGCCGGCTATGTCTGGGATAGGTCTGGTATTTGCCCTCATTTTGCTCGTACTTTCGCATTTTTCGCTTACTTGTTGGCCAGATTCTGGCCTTTTTCTGCTTTATATCACGTAGTAATGTGGTACCACACTGAAACAGTCAATAGAAGCTGGTTCCGAATAGTATTTTAGAGGATGACGCAGGTTACGTCTGGGTTAGTTCTGGTATTTACAATCATCTGGCTCATACTTTCGCGTTTTTCGCATACTTGTTGGCCAGATCCTGGCCTTTTTCTGGCTTGGACCAAGTAGTAATGTGGGACCACACTGAAACAGTCAATTAAACCTGGTTGCGACTAATATTTTAGAGGATAACGCCGGTTATGTCTCGGTTAGGTCTGGGATTTGCCCACATCTGGCCCGTACTTTCGCATTTTTCGCATACTTGAGTGGCCAGATCCTGTGTTTTTTCAGGTTTGGATCCCGTAGTAATGGGGTTCCACACCGAAACAGTCAATTAAACCTGGTTGCGATTAATATTTTAGAGGATAACGCCGGTTATGTCTCGGTTAGGTCTGGGATTTTCACTCATCAGGATCGTAATTTCGCATTTTTCGCATTACTTGTTGGCCAGATCCTGGCCTCTTTCAGGCTTGGACCACGTAGTAATGTGGTACCACACTGAAGCAGTCAATAGAAGCTGGTTCCGATTAGTATTTTAGATGATAACGCAGGGTATGTCTCGGTTAGGTCTGGTATTTGCCCCCATCTGGCCCGTACTTTCGCATCTTTCGCATACTTGAATGGCCAGATCCTGGGTTTTTCTATTGTTAGGATCACGTAGTAATGTGGTACCACACTGAGACAGTCAATAAAAGCTGGTTCCGATTAGTATTTTAGACGATATCGCTGGTTATGTCTGGGTTAGTTCTGGTATTTGCAATCATCTGGCTCATACTTTCGCGTTTTTCGCATACTTGTTGGCCAGATGCTGGGTTTTTTCTGGTTTGGATCCCATAATAATGACGTTCCACACCGAAACAGCCAATTAAACCTGGTTTCGATTAATATTTTAGAGGATAACCCCAGTTATTTCTCGGTTAGGTCGGGGATTTGCCCTCATCTGTCTCGTACTTCCGCAATTTTCGCACACTTATTGGCAAGATCCTGGGCATTTTCTGGTTTGGATCACGCAGAAATGTGGTACCACACTGAAACAGTCAATGAAGGCTGGTTCCGATTAGCATTTTAGAGGATAACGCAGGTTATGTCTCGGTTAGCTCTGGGAATTGCCCTCATTTGGCTCGTACTTTCGTATGTTTCTCATACTTGTTGGGCAGATCCTGGGCATTTTGCTGGTTTGGATCACGTAGTAATGTGGTACCACACTGAAACAGTCAATAGAAGCTGGTTCCGATTAGTATTTTAGATGATAACGCAGGCTATGTCTCGGTTAGGTCTGGTATTTGCCCTCATCTGGCTCGTACTTCCGCATTTTTCGCATACCTGTTGGCCAGATCCTGGGCTTTTTCTGGTTTGTATCACGTAGTAATGTGGTACCACACTGAAACAGTCAATAGAAGCTGGTTCCGACTAGTATTTTAGAGGATAACGCTGGCTATTTCTCGGTTAGGTCTGGGATTTGCTATCATCTGGCTCATTCTTTCGCGTTTTTCGCATATTTGTTGCCCAGATCCTGTGTTTTTTCTGGTTTGGATCCCGTAGTAATGGGGTTCCACACCGAAACAGTCAATTAAACCTGGTTGCGATTAATATTTTAGAGGATAACGCCGGTTATGTCTCGGTTAGGTCTGGGATTTTCACTCATCTGGATCGTAATTTCGCATTTTTCGCATTACTTGTTGGCCAGATCCTGGCCTTTTTCAGGCTTGGACCACGTAGTAATGTGGTACCACACTGAAGCAGTCAATAGAAGCTGGTTCCGATTAGTATTTTAGATGATAACGCAGGCTATGTCTCGGTTAGGTCTGGTATTTGCCCTCATCTGGCTCGTACTTCCGCATTTTTCGCATACTTGTTGGCCAGATCATGGGTTTTTTCTGGTTTGGATCCCGTAGTAATGAGGTTCCACACCGAAACAGTCAATTAAACCTGGTTGCGATTAATATTTTAGAGGATAACGCCGGTTATGTCTCGGTTAGGTCTGGGATTTTCACTCATCTGGATCGTAATTTCACATTTTTCGCATACTTGTTGGCCAGATCCAGGCCTTTTTCAGGCTTGGACCACGTAGTAATGTGGTACCACACTGAAGCAGTCAATAAAAGCTGGTTCCGATTAGTGTTTTAGAGGATAACGCTGGTTATGTCTGGGTTAGTTCTGGTATTTGCAATCATCTGGCTCATACTTTCGCTTTTTTCGCATACTTGTTGGCCAGATGCTGGGTTTTTTCTGTTTTGGATCCCGTAATAATGACGTTCCACACCGAAACAGTCAATTAAACCTGGTTGCGATTAATATTTTAGAGGATAAAGCCGGTTATGTCACGGTTAGGTCTGGGATTTTCACTAATCTGGATCGTAATTTCGCGTTTCTCGCATACTTGTTGGCAAGATCCTGGGCTTTTTCTGGCTCGGACCACGTAGTAATGTGGTACCACACCGAAACAGTCAATTAAACCTGGTTGCGATTAATAGTTTGGAGGATAACGCCGGTTATGTCTCGGTTAGGTCTGGGATTTGCCCCCATCTGGCTCGTACTTCCGCATTTTTCGCATACCTGTTGGCCAGATCCTGGGCTTTTTCTGGTTTGGATCACGCAGTAATGTGGTACCACACTGAAACAGTCAATGAAGGCTGGTTCCGATTAGTATTTTAGAGGATAACGCAGGTTATGTCTCGGTTAGCTCTGGGAATTGCCCTCATTTGGCTCGTACTTTCGTATTTTTCTCATACTTGTTGTGCAGATCCTGGGCTTTTTGCTGGTTTGGATCACGTAGTAATGTGGTACCACACTGAAACAGTCAATAGAAGCTGGTTCCGATTAGTATTTTAGATGATAACGCAGGCTATGTCTCGGTTAGGTCTGGTATTTGCCCTCATCTGGCTCGTACTTCCGCATTTTTCGCATACTTGTTGACCAGGTGCTGGGTTTTTTCTGGTTTGGATCCCGTAATAATGACGTTCCACACCGAAACAGTCAAATAAACCTGGTTCCGACTAGTATTTTAGAGGATAACGCCGGTTATGTCTCGGTTATGTCTGGGTTTTTCATTAATCTGGATCGTACATTCGCATTTTTCGCATACTTGTTGGCCAGATCCTGGCCTTTTTCTGGCTCGGACCACGTAGTAATGTGGTACCACACCGAAACAGTCAATTAAACCTGGTTGCGATTAATATTTTGGAGGATAACGCCGGTTATGTCTCGGTTAGGTCTGGGATTTGCCCCCATCTGGCTCGTACTTTCGCATTTGTCGCATACTTGATGGCCAGATCCTGGGCTTCTTCTGGTTTGGATCACGTAGTAATGTGGGACCACACTGAAACAGTCAATTAAACCTGGTTTCGATTAATATTTTAGAGGATAACCCCAGTTATTTCTCGGTTAGGTCGGGGATTTACCCTCATCTGTCTCGTACTTTCGCATTTGTCGCATACTTGTTGGCCAGATCCTGGGCTTCTTCTGGTTTGGATCGCGTAGTAATGTGGGACCACACTGAAACAGTCAATTAAACCTGGTTTCGATTAATATTTTAGAGGATAACCCCAGTTATTTCTCGGTTAGGTCGGGGATTTACCCTCATCTGTCTCGTACTTCCGCAATTTTCGCACACTTATTGGCAAGATTCTGGCCTTTTTCTGGTTTCGATCACGTTGTAGTGCGGTACCATACTGAAACAGTCAATTAAATCTGGATGCGATTAATATTTTGGAGGATAACGCTGGTTATGTCTGGGTTACGTCTGGTATTTGCAATCATCTGCCACATACTGTGCTTTTTTCTGGTTAGGATCACGTATTAATGTGGTGCCGCACTGAGATAGTCTATTCAACCTGGATTCTTTCAATATTTTAGAGGATAACGCCGGTTAGGTCTGAGTTAGGTCTGGTATTTGCCCTCATCTGGCTCGTACTTCCGCATTTTTCGCATACCTGTTGGCCAGATCCTGGGCTTTTTCTGGTTTGGATGACGCAGTAATGTGGTACCACACTGAAACAGTCAATAGAAGCTGGTTCCGATTATTGTTTTAGATGATGACGCAGGCTATGTCTCGGTTAGGTCTGGTATTTGCCCTCATCTGGCTCGTACTTCCGCATCTTTCGCATACTTGTTGGCCAGATCCTGGGCTTCTTCTCGTTTGTATCACGTAGTAATGTGGTACCACACATAAACAGTCAATAGAAGCTGGTTCCGACTAGTATTTTAGAGGATAACGCTGGCTGTGTCTGGGTTTGTTCTGGTATTTGCTATCATCTGGCTCATACTTTCGCGTTTTTCGCATATTTGTTGGCCAGATCCTGTGTTTTTTCTGGTTTGGATCCCGTAGTAATGGGGTTCCACACCGAAACAGTCAATTAAACCTGGTTGCGATTAATATTTTAGAGGATAACGCCGGTTATGTCACGGTTAGGTCTGGGATTTTCACTCATCTGGATCGTAATTTCGCATTTTTCGCATTACTTGTTGGCCAGATCCTGGCCTTTTTCAGGCCTGGACCACGTAGTAATGTGGTACCACACTGAAACAGTCAAATAAACTTGGTTCCGATTAATATTTTAGAGGATAACGCCGGCTATGTCTGGGATAGGTCTGGTATTTGCCCTCATTTTGCTCGTACTTTCGCATTTTTCGCTTACTTGTTGGCCAGATTCTGGCCTTTTTCTGCTTTATATCACGTAGTAATGTGGTACCACACTGAAACAGTCAATAGAAGCTGGTTCCGAATAGTATTTTAGAGGATGACGCAGGTTACGTCTGGGTTAGTTCTGGTATTTACAATCATCTGGCTCATACTTTCGCGTTTTTCGCATACTTGTTGGCCAGATCCTGGCCTTTTTCTGGCTTGGACCAAGTAGTAATGTGGGACCACACTGAAACAGTCAATTAAACCTGGTTGCGACTAATATTTTAGAGGATAACGCCGGTTATGTCTCGGTTAGGTCTGGGATTTGCCCACATCTGGCCCGTACTTTCGCATTTTTCGCATACTTGAGTGGCCAGATCCTGTGTTTTTTCAGGTTTGGATCCCGTAGTAATGGGGTTCCACACCGAAACAGTCAATTAAACCTGGTTGCGATTAATATTTTAGAGGATAACGCCGGTTATGTCTCGGTTAGGTCTGGGATTTTCACTCATCAGGATCGTAATTTCGCATTTTTCGCATTACTTGTTGGCCAGATCCTGGCCTCTTTCAGGCTTGGACCACGTAGTAATGTGGTACCACACTGAAGCAGTCAATAGAAGCTGGTTCCGATTAGTATTTTAGATGATAACGCAGGGTATGTCTCGGTTAGGTCTGGTATTTGCCCCCATCTGGCCCGTACTTTCGCATCTTTCGCATACTTGAATGTCCAGATCCTGGATTTTTCTATTGTTAGGATCACGTAGTAATGTGGTACCACACTGAGACAGTCAATAAAAGCTGGTTCCGATTAGTATTTTAGACGATATCGCTGGTTATGTCTGGGTTAGTTCTGGTATTTGCAATCATCTGGCTCATACTTTCGCGTTTTTCGCATACTTGTTGGCCAGATGCTGGGTTTTCTGGTTTGGATCCCATAACTAATGACGTTCCACACCGAAACAGCCAATTAAACCTGGTTTCGATTAATATTTTAGAGGATAACCCCAGTTATTTCTCGGTTAGGTCGGGGATTTGCCCTCATCTGTCTCGTACTTCCGCAATTTTCGCACACTTATTGGCAAGATCCTGGGCATTTTCTGGTTTGGATCTCGCAGAAATGTGGTACCACACTGAAACAGTCAATGAAGGCTGGTTCCGATTAGCATTTTAGAGGATAACGCAGGTTATGTCTCGGTTAGCTCTGGGAATTGCCCTCATTTGGCTCGTACTTTCGTATGTTTCTCATACTTGTTGGGCAGATCCTGGGCATTTTGCTGGTTTGGATCACGTAGTAATGTGGTACCACACTGAAACAGTCAATAGAAGCTGGTTCCGAATAGTATTTTAGATGATAACGCAGGCTATGTCTCGGTTAGGTCTGGTATTTGCCCTCATCTGGCTCGTACTTCCGCATTTTTCGCATACCTGTTGGCCAGATCCTGGGCTTTTTCTGGTTTGTATCACGTAGTAATGTGGTACCACACTGAAACAGTCAATAGAAGCTGGTTCCGACTAGTATTTTAGAGGATAACGCTGGCTATTTCTCGGTTAGGTCTGGGATTTGCTATCATCTGGCTCATTCTTTCGCGTTTTTCGCATATTTGTTGCCCAGATCCTGTGTTTTTTCTGGTTTGGATCCCGTAGTAATGGGGTTCCACACCGAAACAGTCAATTAAACCTGGTTGCGATTAATATTTTAGAGGATAACGCCGGTTATGTCTCGGTTAGGTCTGGGATTTTCACTCATCTGGATCGTAATTTCGCATTTTTCGCATTACTTGTTGGCCAGATCCTGGCCTTTTTCAGGCTTGGACCACGTAGTAATGTGGTACCACACTGAAGCAGTCAATAGAAGCTGGTTCCGATTAGTATTTTAGATGATAACGCAGGCTATGTCTCGGTTAGGTCTGGTATTTGCCCTCATCTGGCTCGTACTTCCGCATTTTTCGCATACTTGTTTGCCAGATCATGGGTTTTTTCTGGTTTGGATCCCGTAGTAATGAGGTTCCACACCGAAACAGTCAATTAAACCTGGTTGCGATTAATATTTTAGAGGATAACGCCGGTTATGTCTCGGTTAGGTCTGGGATTTTCACTCATCTGGATCGTAATTTCGCATTTTTCGCATACTTGTTGGCCAGATCCAGGCCTTTTTCAGGCTTGGACCACGTAGTAATGTGGTACCACACTGAAGCAGTCAATAAAAGCTGGTTCCGATTAGTGTTTTAGAGGATAACGCTGGTTATGTCTGGGTTAGTTCTGGTATTTGCAATCATCTGGCTCATACTTTCGCTTTTTTCGCATACTTGTTGGCCAGATGCTGGGTTTTTTCTGGTTTGGATCCCGTAATAATGACGTTCCACACCGAAACAGTCAATTAAACCTGGTTGCGATTAATATTTTAGAGGATAAAGCCGGTTATGTCACGGTTAGGTCTGGGATTTTCACTAATCTGGATCGTAATTTCGCGTTTCTCGCATACTTGTTGGCAAGATCCTGGGCTTTTTCTGGCTCGGACCACGTAGTAATGTGGTACCACACCGAAACAGTCAATTAAACCTGGTTGCGATTAATAGTTTGGAGGATAACGCCGGTTATGTCTCGGTTAGGTCTGGGATTTGCCCCCATCTGGCTCGTACTTTCGCATTTGTCGCATACTTGTTGGCCAGATCCTGGGCTTCTTCTGGTTTGGATCACGTAGTAATGTGGGACCACACTGAAACAGTCAATTAAACCTGGTTTCGATTAGTATTTTAGAGGATAACCCCAGTTATTTCTCGGTTAGGTCGGGGATTTACCCTCATCTGGCTCGTACTTTCGCATTTGTCGCATACTTGTTGGCCAGATCCTGGGCTTCTTCTGGTTTGGATCACGTAGTAATGTGGGACCACACTGAAACAGTCAATTAAACCTGGTTTCGATTAATATTTTAGAGGATAACCCCAGTTATTTCTCGGTTAGGTCGGGGATTTACCCTCATCTGTCTCGTACTTCCGCAATTTTCGCACACTTATTGGCAAGATCCTGGCCTTTTTCTGGTTTCGATCACGTTGTAGTGCGGTACCATACTGAAACAGTCAATTAAATCTGGATGCGATTAATATTTTGGAGGATAACGCTGGTTATGTCTGGGTTACGTCTGGTATTTGCAATCATCTGCCACATACTGGGCTTTTTTCTGGTTAGGATCACGTATTAATGTGGTGCCGCACTGAGATAGTCTATTCAACCTGGATTCTTTCAATATTTTAGAGGATAACGCCGGGTAGGTCTGAGTTAGGTCTGGTATTTGCCCTCATCTGGCTCGTACTTCCGCATTTTTCGCATACCTGTTGGCCAGATCCTGGGCTTTTTCTGGTTTGGATGACGCAGTAATGTGGTACCACACTGAAACAGTCAATAGAAGCTGGTTCCGATTATTATTTTAGATGCTAACGCAGGCTATGTCTCGGTTAGGTCTGGTATTTGCCCTCATCTGGCTCGTACTTCCGCATCTTTCGCATACTTGTTGGCCAGATCCTGGGCTTCTTCTCGTTTGTATCACGTAGTAATGTGGTACCACACATAAACAGTCAATAGAAGCTGGTTCCGACTAGTATTTTAGAGGATAACGCTGGCTATGTCTGGGTTTGTTCTGGTATTTGCTATCATCTGGCTCATACTTTCGCGTTTTTCGCATATTTGTTGGCCAGATCCTGTGTTTTTTCTGGTTTGGATCCCGTAGTAATGGGGTTCCACACCGAAACAGTCAATTAAACCTGGTTGCGATTAATATTTTAGAGGATAACGCCGGTTATGTCACGGTTAGGTCTGGGATTTTCACTCATCTGGATCGTAATTTCGCATTTTTCGCATTACTTGTTGGCCAGATCCTGGCCTTTTTCAGGCTTGGACCACGTAGTAATGTGGTACCACACTGGAACAGTCAAATAAACTTGGTTCCGATTAATATTTTAGAGGATAACGCCGGCTATGTCTGGGATAGGTCTGGTATTTGCCCTCATTTTGCTCGTACTTTCGCATTTTTCGCTTACTTGTTGGCCAGATTCTGGCCTTTTTCTGCTTTATATCACGTAGTAATGTGGTACCACACTGAAACAGTCAATAGAAGCTGGTTCCGAATAGTATTTTAGAGGATGACGCAGGTTACGTCTGGGTTAGTTCTGGTATTTACAATGTTCTGGCTCATACTTTCGCTTTTTTCGCATACTTGTTGGCCAGATCCTGGCCTTTTTCTGGCTTGGACCAAGTAGTAATGTGGGACCACACTGAAACAGTCAATTAAACCTGGTTGCGATTAATATTTTAGAGGATAACGCCGGTTATGTCTCGGTTAGGTCTGGGATTTGCCCACATCTGGCCCGTACTTTCGCATTTTTCGCATACTTGAGTGTCCAGATCCTGGGTTTTTCTATTGTTAGGATCTCGTAGTAATGTGGTACCGCACTGAAACAGTCAATTAAACCTGGTTGCGATTAATATTTTGGAGGATAACGCCGGTTATGTCTCGGTTAGGTCTGGGATTTTCACTAATCTGGACGTAATTTCGCATTTTTCGCATACTTGTTGGCCAGGTCCTGGCCTTTTTCTGGCTTGGACCAAGTAGTAATGTGGGACCACACTGAAACAGTCAATTAAACCTGGTTGCGATTAATATTTTAGAGGATAACGCCGGTTATGTCTCGGTTAGGTCTGGGATTTGCCCTCATCTGGCTCAAACTTTTGCGTTTTTCGCATATTTGTTGGCCAGATCCTGTGTTTTTTCAGGTTTGGATCCCGTAGTAATGGGGTTCCACACCGAAACAGTCAATTAAACCTGGTTGCGATTAATATTTTAGAGGATAACGCCGGTTATATCTCGGTTAGGTCTGGGATTTTCACTCATCAGGATCGTAATTTCGCATTTTTCGCATTACTTGTTGGCCAGATCCTGGCCTCTTTCAGGCTTGGACCACGTAGTAATGTGGTACCACACTGAAGCAGTCAATAGAAGCTGGTTCCGATTAGTATTTTAGATGATAACGCAGGCTATGTCTCGGTTAGGTCTGGTATTTGCCCCCATCTGGCCCGTACTTTCGCATCTTTCGCATACTTGAATGGTCAGATCCTGGGTTTTTCTATTGTTAGGATCACGTAGTAATGTGGTACCACACTGAGACAGTCAATAAAAGCTAGTTCCGATTAGTATTTTAGACGATATCGCTGGTTATGTCTGGGTTAGTTCTGGTATTTGCAATCATCTGGCTCATACTTTCGCGTTTTTCGCATACTTGTTGGCCAGATGCTGGGTTTTTTCTGGTTTGGATCCCATAATAATGACGTTCCACACCGAAACAGCCAATTAAACCTGGTTTCGATTAATATTTTAGAGGATAACCCCAGTTATTTCTCGGTTAGGTCGGGGATTTGCCCTCATCTGTCTCGTACTTCCGCAATTTTCGCACACTTATTGGCAAGATCCTGGGCTTTTTCTGGTTTGGATCACGCAGAAATGTGGTACCACACTGAAACAGTCAATGAAGGCTGGTTCCGATTAGCATTTTAGAGGATAACGCAGGTTATGTCTCGGTTAGCTCTGGGAATTGCCCTCATTTGGCTCGTACTTTCGTATGTTTCTCATGCTTGTTGGGCAGATCCTGGGCTTTTTCTGGTTTGTATCACGTAGTAATGTGGTACCACACTGAAACAGTCAATAGAAGCTGGTTCCGATTAGTATTTTAGATGATAACGCAGGCTATGTCTCGGTTAGGTCTGGTATTTGCCCTCATCTGGCTCGTACTTCCGCATTTTTCGCATACTTGTTGGCCAGATCATGGGTTTTTTCTGGTTTGGATCCCGTAGTAATGAGGTTCCACACCGAAACAGTCAATTAAACCTGGTTGCGATTAATATTTTAGAGGATAACGCCGGTTATGTCTCGGTTAGGTCTGGGATTTTCACTCATCTGGATCGTAATTTCGCATTTTTCGCATACTTGTTGGCCAGATCCAGGCCTTTTTCAGGCTTGGACCACGTAGTAATGTGGTACCACACTGAAGCAGTCAATAAAAGCTGGTTCCGGTTAGTGTTTTAGAGGATAACGCTGGTTATGTCTGGGTTAGTTCTGGTATTTGCAATCATCTGGCTCATACTTTCGCTTTTTTCGCATACTTGTTGGCCAGATGCTGGGTTTTTTCTGTTTTGGATCCCGTAATAATGACGTTCCACACCGAAACAGTCAATTAAACCTGGTTGCGATTAATATTTTAGAGGATAAAGCCGGTTATGTCACGGTTAGGTCTGGGATTTTCACTAATCTGGATCGTAATTTCGCGTTTCTCGCATACTTGTTGGCAAGATCCTGGGCTTTTTCTGGCTCGGACCACGTAGTAATGTGGTACCACACCGAAACAGTCAATTAAACCTGGTTGCGATTAATAGTTTGGAGGATAACGCCGGTTATGTCTCGGTTAGGTCTGGGATTTGCCCCCATCTGGCTCGTACTTCCGCATTTTTCGCATACCTGTTGGCCAGATCCTGGGCTTTTTCTGGTTTGGATCACGCAGTAATGTGGTACCACACTGAAACAGTCAATGAAGGCTGGTTCCGATTAGTATTTTAGAGGATAACGCAGGTTATGTCTCGGTTAGCTCTGGGAATTGCCCTCATTTGGCTCGTACTTTCGTATTTTTCTCATACTTGTTGTGCAGATCCTGGGCTTTTTGCTGGTTTGGATCACGTAGTAATGTGGTACCACACTGAAACAGTCAATAGAAGCTGGTTCCGATTAGTATTTTAGATGATAACGCAGGCTATGTCTCGGTTAGGTCTGGTATTTGCCCTCATCTGGCTCGTACTTCCGCATTTTTCGCATACTTGTTGACCAGGTGCTGGGTTTTTTCTGGTTTGGATCCCGTAATAATGACGTTCCACACCGAAACAGTCAAATAAACCTGGTTGCGATTAATATTTTAGAGGATAACGCCGGTTATGTCTCGGTTATGTCTGGGTTTTTCATTAATCTGGATCGTACATTCGCATTTTTCGCATACTTGTTGGCCAGATCCTGGCCTTTTTCTGGCTCGGACCACGTAGTAATGTGGTACCACACCGAAACAGTCAATTAAACCTGGTTGCGATTAATATTTTGGAGGATAACGCCGGTTATGTCTCGGTTAGGTCTGGGATTTGCCCCCATCTGGCTCGTACTTTCGCATTTGTCGCATACTTGATGGCCAGATCCTGGGCTTCTTCTGGTTTGGATCACGTAGTAATGTGGGACCACACTGAAACAGTCAATTAAACCTGGTTTCGATTAATATTTTAGAGGATAACCCCAGTTATTTCTCGGTTAGGTCGGGGATTTACCCTCATCTGTCCCGTACTTTCGCATTTGTCGCATACTTGTTGGCCAGATCCTGGGCTTCTTCTGGTTTGGATCGCGTAGTAATGTGGGACCACACTGAAACAGTCAATTAAACCTGGTTTCGATTAATATTTTAGAGGATAACCCCAGTTATTTCTCGGTTAGGTCGGGGATTTACCCTCATCTGTCTCGTACTTCCGCAATTTTCGCACACTTATTGGCAAGATTCTGGCCTTTTTCTGGTTTCGATCACGTTGTAGTGCGGTACCATACTGAAACAGTCAATTAAATCTGGATGCGATTAATATTTTGGAGGATAACGCTGGTTATGTCTGGGTTACGTCTGGTATTTGCAATCATCTGCCACATACTGGGCTTTTTTCTGGTTAGGATCACGTATTAATGTGGTGCCGCACTGAGATAGTCTATTCAACCTGGATTCTTTCAATATTTTAGAGGATAACGCCGGTTAGGTCTGAGTTAGGTCTGGTATTTGCCCTCATCTGGCTCGTACTTCCGCATTTTTCGCATACCTGTTGGCCAGATCCTGGGCTTTTTCTGGTTTGGATGACGCAGTAATGTGGTACCACACTGAAACAGTCAATAGAAGCTGGTTCCGATTATTGTTTTAGATGATGACGCAGGCTATGTCTCGGTTAGGTCTGGTATTTGCCCTCATCTGGCTCGTACTTCCGCATCTTTCGCATACTTGTTGGCCAGATCCTGGGCTTCTTCTCGTTTGTATCACGTAGTAATGTGGTACCACACATAAACAGTCAATAGAAGCTGGTTCCGACTAGTATTTTAGAGGATAACGCTGGCTATGTCTGGGTTTGTTCTGGTATTTGCTATCATCTGGCTCATACTTTCGCGTTTTTCGCATATTTGTTGGCCAGATCCTGTGTTTTTTCTGGTTTGGATCCCGTAGTAATGGGGTTCCACACCGAAACAGTCAATTAAACCTGGTTGCGATTAATATTTTAGAGGATAACGCCGGTTATGTCACGGTTAGGTCTGGGATTTTCACTCATCTGGATCGTAATTTCGCATTTTTCGCATTACTTGTTGGCCAGATCCTGGGCTTCTTCTGGTTTGGATCGCGTAGTAATGTGGGACCACACTGAAACAGTCAATTAAACCTGGTTTCGATTAATATTTTAGAGGATAACCCCAGTTATTTCTCGGTTAGGTCGGGGATTTACCCTCATCTGTCTCGTACTTCCGCAATTTTCGCACACTTATTGGCAAGATTCTGGCCTTTTTCTGGTTTCGATCACGTTGTAGTGCGGTACCATACTGAAACAGTCAATTAAATCTGGATGCGATTAATATTTTGGAGGATAACGCTGGTTATGTCTGGGTTACGTCTGGTATTTGCAATCATCTGCCACATACTGGGCTTTTTTCTGGTTAGGATCACGTATTAATGTGGTGCCGCACTGAGATAGTCTATTCAACCTGGATTCTTTCAATATTTTAGAGGATAACGCCGGTTAGGTCTGAGTTAGGTCTGGTATTTGCCCTCATCTGGCTCGTACTTCCGCATTTTTCGCATACCTGTTGGCCAGATCCTGGGCTTTTTCTGGTTTGGATGACGCAGTAATGTGGTACCACACTGAAACAGTCAATAGAAGCTGGTTCCGATTATTGTTTTAGATGATGACGCAGGCTATGTCTCGGTTAGGTCTGGTATTTGCCCTCATCTGGCTCGTACTTCCGCATCTTTCGCATACTTGTTGGCCAGATCCTGGGCTTCTTCTCGTTTGTATCACGTAGTAATGTGGTACCACACATAAACAGTCAATAGAAGCTGGTTCCGACTAGTATTTTAGAGGATAACGCTGGCTATGTCTGGGTTTGTTCTGGTATTTGCTATCATCTGGCTCATACTTTCGCGTTTTTCGCATATTTGTTGGCCAGATCCTGTGTTTTTTCTGGTTTGGATCCCGTAGTAATGGGGTTCCACACCGAAACAGTCAATTAAACCTGGTTGCGATTAATATTTTAGAGGATAACGCCGGTTATGTCACGGTTAGGTCTGGGATTTTCACTCATCTGGATCGTAATTTCGCATTTTTCGCATTACTTGTTGGCCAGATCCTGGCCTTTTTCAGGCCTGGACCACGTAGTAATGTGGTACCACACTGAAACAGTCAAATAAACTTGGTTCCGATTAATATTTTAGAGGATAACGCCGGCTATGTCTGGGATAGGTCTGGTATTTGCCCTCATTTTGCTCGTACTTTCGCATTTTTCGCTTACTTGTTGGCCAGATTCTGGCCTTTTTCTGCTTTATATCACGTAGTAATGTGGTACCACACTGAAACAGTCAATAGAAGCTGGTTCCGAATAGTATTTTAGAGGATGACGCAGGTTACGTCTGGGTTAGTTCTGGTATTTACAATCATCTGGCTCATACTTTCGCGTTTTTCGCATACTTGTTGGCCAGATCCTGGCCTTTTTCTGGCTTGGACCAAGTAGTAATGTGGGACCACACTGAAACAGTCAATTAAACCTGGTTGCGACTAATATTTTAGAGGATAACGCCGGTTATGTCTCGGTTAGGTCTGGGATTTGCCCACATCTGGCCCGTACTTTCGCATTTTTCGCATACTTGAGTGGCCAGATCCTGTGTTTTTTCAGGTTTGGATCCCGTAGTAATGGGGTTCCACACCGAAACAGTCAATTAAACCTGGTTGCGATTAATATTTTAGAGGATAACGCCGGTTATGTCTCGGTTAGGTCTGGGATTTTCACTCATCAGGATCGTAATTTCGCATTTTTCGCATTACTTGTTGGCCAGATCCTGGCCTCTTTCAGGCTTGGACCACGTAGTAATGTGGTACCACACTGAAGCAGTCAATAGAAGCTGGTTCCGATTAGTATTTTAGATGATAACGCAGGGTATGTCTCGGTTAGGTCTGGTATTTGCCCCCATCTGGCCCGTACTTTCGCATCTTTCGCATACTTGAATGTCCAGATCCTGGATTTTTCTATTGTTAGGATCACGTAGTAATGTGGTACCACACTGAGACAGTCAATAAAAGCTGGTTCCGATTAGTATTTTAGACGATATCGCTGGTTATGTCTGGGTTAGTTCTGGTATTTGCAATCATCTGGCTCATACTTTCGCGTTTTTCGCATACTTGTTGGCCAGATGCTGGGTTTTCTGGTTTGGATCCCATAACTAATGACGTTCCACACCGAAACAGCCAATTAAACCTGGTTTCGATTAATATTTTAGAGGATAACCCCAGTTATTTCTCGGTTAGGTCGGGGATTTGCCCTCATCTGTCTCGTACTTCCGCAATTTTCGCACACTTATTGGCAAGATCCTGGGCATTTTCTGGTTTGGATCTCGCAGAAATGTGGTACCACACTGAAACAGTCAATGAAGGCTGGTTCCGATTAGCATTTTAGAGGATAACGCAGGTTATGTCTCGGTTAGCTCTGGGAATTGCCCTCATTTGGCTCGTACTTTCGTATGTTTCTCATACTTGTTGGGCAGATCCTGGGCATTTTGCTGGTTTGGATCACGTAGTAATGTGGTACCACACTGAAACAGTCAATAGAAGCTGGTTCCGAATAGTATTTTAGATGATAACGCAGGCTATGTCTCGGTTAGGTCTGGTATTTGCCCTCATCTGGCTCGTACTTCCGCATTTTTCGCATACCTGTTGGCCAGATCCTGGGCTTTTTCTGGTTTGTATCACGTAGTAATGTGGTACCACACTGAAACAGTCAATAGAAGCTGGTTCCGACTAGTATTTTAGAGGATAACGCTGGCTATTTCTCGGTTAGGTCTGGGATTTGCTATCATCTGGCTCATTCTTTCGCGTTTTTCGCATATTTGTTGCCCAGATCCTGTGTTTTTTCTGGTTTGGATCCCGTAGTAATGGGGTTCCACACCGAAACAGTCAATTAAACCTGGTTGCGATTAATATTTTAGAGGATAACGCCGGTTATGTCTCGGTTAGGTCTGGGATTTTCACTCATCTGGATCGTAATTTCGCATTTTTCGCATTACTTGTTGGCCAGATCCTGGCCTTTTTCAGGCTTGGACCACGTAGTAATGTGGTACCACACTGAAGCAGTCAATAGAAGCTGGTTCCGATTAGTATTTTAGATGATAACGCAGGCTATGTCTCGGTTAGGTCTGGTATTTGCCCTCATCTGGCTCGTACTTCCGCATTTTTCGCATACTTGTTTGCCAGATCATGGGTTTTTTCTGGTTTGGATCCCGTAGTAATGAGGTTCCACACCGAAACAGTCAATTAAACCTGGTTGCGATTAATATTTTAGAGGATAACGCCGGTTATGTCTCGGTTAGGTCTGGGATTTTCACTCATCTGGATCGTAATTTCGCATTTTTCGCATACTTGTTGGCCAGATCCAGGCCTTTTTCAGGCTTGGACCACGTAGTAATGTGGTACCACACTGAAGCAGTCAATAAAAGCTGGTTCCGATTAGTGTTTTAGAGGATAACGCTGGTTATGTCTGGGTTAGTTCTGGTATTTGCAATCATCTGGCTCATACTTTCGCTTTTTTCGCATACTTGTTGGCCAGATGCTGGGTTTTTTCTGGTTTGGATCCCGTAATAATGACGTTCCACACCGAAACAGTCAATTAAACCTGGTTGCGATTAATATTTTAGAGGATAAAGCCGGTTATGTCACGGTTAGGTCTGGGATTTTCACTAATCTGGATCGTAATTTCGCGTTTCTCGCATACTTGTTGGCAAGATCCTGGGCTTTTTCTGGCTCGGACCACGTAGTAATGTGGTACCACACCGAAACAGTCAATTAAACCTGGTTGCGATTAATAGTTTGGAGGATAACGCCGGTTATGTCTCGGTTAGGTCTGGGATTTGCCCCCATCTGGCTCGTACTTTCGCATTTGTCGCATACTTGTTGGCCAGATCCTGGGCTTCTTCTGGTTTGGATCACGTAGTAATGTGGGACCACACTGAAACAGTCAATTAAACCTGGTTTCGATTAGTATTTTAGAGGATAACCCCAGTTATTTCTCGGTTAGGTCGGGGATTTACCCTCATCTGGCTCGTACTTTCGCATTTGTCGCATACTTGTTGGCCAGATCCTGGGCTTCTTCTGGTTTGGATCACGTAGTAATGT
Organism: Colletes latitarsis; assembly: GCF_051014445.1. Lineage (NCBI taxonomy): Eukaryota > Metazoa > Arthropoda > Insecta > Hymenoptera > Colletidae > Colletes > Colletes latitarsis. The sequence goes on from NC_135137.1 coordinate 9,998,812, forward strand.
GGGACCACACTGAAACAGTCAATTAAACCTGGTTTCGATTAATATTTTAGAGGATAACCCCAGTTATTTCTCGGGTAGGTCGGGGATTTACCCTCATCTGTCTCGTACTTCCGCAATTTTCGCACACTTATTGGCAAGATCCTGGCCTTTTTCTGGTTTCGATCACGTTGTAGTGCGGTACCATACTGAAACAGTCAATTAAATCTGGATGCGATTAATATTTTGGAGGATAACGCTGGTTATGTCTGGGTTACGTCTGGTATTTGCAATCATCTGCCACATACTGGGCTTTTTTCTGGTTAGGATGACGTATTAATGTGGTGCCGCACTGAGATAGTCTATTCAACCTGGATTCTTTCAATATTTTAGAGGATAACGCCGGGTAGGTCTGAGTTAGGTCTGGTATTTGCCCTCATCTGGCTCGTACTTCCGCATTTTTCGCATACCTGTTGGCCAGATCCTGGGCTTTTTCTGGTTTGGATGACGCAGTAATGTGGTACCACACTGAAACAGTCAATAGAAGCTGGTTCCGATTATTATTTTAGATGCTAACGCAGGCTATGTCTCGGTTAGGTCTGGTATTTGCCCTCATCTGGCTCGTACTTCCGCATCTTTCGCATACTTGTTGGCCAGATCCTGGGCTTCTTCTCGTTTGTATCACGTAGTAATGTGGTACCACACATAAACAGTCAATAGAAGCTGGTTCCGACTAGTATTTTAGAGGATAACGCTGGCTATGTCTGGGTTTGTTCTGGTATTTGCTATCATCTGGCTCATACTTTCGCGTTTTTCGCATATTTGTTGGCCAGATCCTGTGTTTTTTCTGGTTTGGATCCCGTAGTAATGGGGTTCCACACCGAAACAGTCAATTAAACCTGGTTGCGATTAATATTTTAGAGGATAACGCCGGTTATGTCACGGTTAGGTCTGGGATTTTCACTCATCTGGATCGTAATTTCGCATTTTTCGCATTACTTGTTGGCCAGATCCTGGCCTTTTTCAGGCTTGGACCACGTAGTAATGTGGTACCACACTGGAACAGTCAAATAAACTTGGTTCCGATTAATATTTTAGAGGATAACGCCGGCTATGTCTGGGATAGGTCTGGTATTTGCCCTCATTTTGCTCGTACTTTCGCATTTTTCGCTTACTTGTTGGCCAGATTCTGGCCTTTTTCTGCTTTATATCACGTAGTAATGTGGTACCACACTGAAACAGTCAATAGAAGCTGGTTCCGAATAGTATTTTAGAGGATGACGCAGGTTACGTCTGGGTTAGTTCTGGTATTTACAATGTTCTGGCTCATACTTTCGCTTTTTTCGCATACTTGTTGGCCAGATCCTGGCCTTTTTCTGGCTTGGACCAAGTAGTAATGTGGGACCACACTGAAACAGTCAATTAAACCTGGTTGCGATTAATATTTTAGAGGATAACGCCGGTTATGTCTCGGTTAGGTCTGGGATTTGCCCACATCTGGCCCGTACTTTCGCATTTTTCGCATACTTGAGTGTCCAGATCCTGGGTTTTTCTATTGTTAGGATCTCGTAGTAATGTGGTACCGCACTGAAACAGTCAATTAAACCTGGTTGCGATTAATATTTTGGAGGATAACGCCGGTTATGTCTCGGTTAGGTCTGGGATTTTCACTAATCTGGACGTAATTTCGCATTTTTCGCATACTTGTTGGCCAGGTCCTGGCCTTTTTCTGGCTTGGACCAAGTAGTAATGTGGGACCACACTGAAACAGTCAATTAAACCTGGTTGCGATTAATATTTTAGAGGATAACGCCGGTTATGTCTCGGTTAGGTCTGGGATTTGCCCTCATCTGGCTCAAACTTTCGCGTTTTTCGCATATTTGTTGGCCAGATCCTGTGTTTTTTCAGGTTTGGATCCCGTAGTAATGGGGTTCCACACCGAAACAGTCAATTAAACCTGGTTGCGATTAATATTTTAGAGGATAACGCCGGTTATATCTCGGTTAGGTCTGGGATTTTCACTCATCAGGATCGTACTTTCGCATTTTTCGCATTACTTGTTGGCCAGATCCTGGCCTCTTTCAGGCTTGGACCACGTAGTAATGTGGTACCACACTGAAGCAGTCAATAGAAGCTGGTTCCGATTAGTATTTTAGATGATAACGCAGGCTATGTCTCGGTTAGGTCTGGTATTTGCCCCCATCTGGCCCGTACTTTCGCATCTTTCGCATACTTGAATGGTCAGATCCTGGGTTTTTCTATTGTTAGGATCACGTAGTAATGTGGTACCACACTGAGACAGTCAATAAAAGCTGGTTCCGATTAGTATTTTAGACGATATCGCTGGTTATGTCTGGGTTAGTTCTGGTATTTGCAATCATCTGGCTCATACTTTCGCGTTTTTCGCATAGTTGTTGGCCAGATGCTGGGTTTTTTCTGGTTTGGATCCCATAATAATGACGTTCCACACCGAAACAGCCAATTAAACCTGGTTTCGATTAATATTTTAGAGGATAACCCCAGTTATTTCTCGGTTAGGTCGGGGATTTGCCCTCATCTGTCTCGTACTTCCGCAATTTTCGCACACTTATTGGCAAGATCCTGGGCTTTTTCTGGTTTGGATCACGCAGAAATGTGGTACCACACTGAAACAGTCAATGAAGGCTGGTTCCGATTAGCATTTTAGAGGATAACGCAGGTTATGTCTCGGTTAGCTCTGGGAATTGCCCTCATTTGGCTCGTACTTTCGTATGTTTCTCATGCTTGTTGGGCAGATCCTGGGCATTTTGCTGGTTTGGATCACGTAGTAATGTGGTACCACACTGAAACAGTCAATAGAAGCTGGTTCCGATTAGTATTTTAGATGATAACGCAGGCTATGTCTCGGTTAGGTCTGGTATTTGCCCTCATCTGGCTCGTACTTCCGCATTTTTCGCATACCTGTTGGCCAGATCCTGGGCTTTTTCTGGTTTGTATCACGTAGTAATGTGGTACCACACTGAAACAGTCAATAGAAGCTGGTTCCGATTAGTATTTTAGATGATAACGCAGGCTATGTCTCGGTTAGGTCTGGTATTTGCCCTCATCTGGCTCGTACTTCCGCATTTTTCGCATACTTGTTGGCCAGATCATGGGTTTTTTCTGGTTTGGATCCCGTAGTAATGAGGTTCCACACCGAAACAGTCAATTAAACCTGGTTGCGATTAATATTTTAGAGGATAACGCCGGTTATGTCTCGGTTAGGTCTGGGATTTTCACTCATCTGGATCGTAATTTCGCATTTTTCGCATACTTGTTGGCCAGATCCAGGCCTTTTTCAGGCTTGGACCACGTAGTAATGTGGTACCACACTGAAGCAGTCAATAAAAGCTGGTTCCGATTAGTGTTTTAGAGGATAACGCTGGTTATGTCTGGGTTAGTTCTGGTATTTGCAATCATCTGGCTCATACTTTCGCTTTTTTCGCATACTTGTTGGCCAGATGCTGGGTTTTTTCTGGTTTGGATCCCGTAATAATGACGTTCCACACCGAAACAGTCAATTAAACCTGGTTGCGATTAATATTTTAGAGGATAAAGCCGGTTATGTCACGGCTAGGTCTGGGATTTGCCATCATCTGGCTCGTACTTTCGCATTTTTCGCATACTTGTTGGCCAGATCCTGGGTTTTTTCTGGTTTGGATCCCGTAGTAATGAGGTTCCACAACGAAACAGTCAATTAAACTTGGTTTCGATTAATATTTTAGAGGATAACGCCGGTTATATCTCGGTTAGGTCAGGGATTTGCCCTCATCTGGCTCGTACCTTCGCATTTTTCCCATACTTGTTGGCCAGATCCTGGCCTTTTTCTGGCTCGGGCCACGTAGTAATGCGGTACCACACCGAAACCGTCAATTAAACCTGGTTGCGATTAATATTTTAGAGGATAACGCCGGTTATGTCTCGGTTAGGTCTGGGATTTGCCATCATCTGGCTCGTACTTTCGCATTTTTCGCATACTTGTTGGCCAGATCCTGGGTTTTTTATGGTTTGGATCCCGTAATAATGATATTCCACACCGAAACAGTCAATTAAACCTGGTTTCGATTAATATTTTAGTGGATATTGCCGGTTATATCTCGGTTAGGTATGGGATATGCCCTCATCTGGCCCGTACTTTCGCATTTTTCGCATACTTGAATGGCCAGACCCTGTGTTTTTCTATTGTTAGGATCACGTAGTAATGTGGTACCACACTGAAACAGTCAATTAAACCTGGTTGCGATTAAAATTTTAAGGATAACGCAGGATATGTCTCGGTTAGGTCTGGGATTTGCCCTCATCTGGCTCGTACTTTCGCACTTTTCGCATACTTGTTGGCCAGATCCTGGGCTTTTTCTGGTTTGTGTCACGTAGTAATGACATTCCTCACCGAAACAGTCAATTAAAACTGGTTCCGAATAGTATTTTAGAGGATAACGCAGGTTATGTCTCGGTTAGGTCTGGGATTTGCCCTTATCTGGCCCGTACTTTCGCATTTTTCGAATACTTGTTGGCCAGATCCTGGCCTTTTTCTGGCTTGGACCAAGTAGTAATGTGGGACCACACTGAAACAGTCAATTAAACCTGGTTGCGATTAATATTTTAGAGGATAACGCCGGTTATGTCTCGGTTAGGTCTGGGATTTGCCATCATCTGGCTCGTACTTTCGCATTTTTCGCATACTTGTTGGCCAGATCCTGGGTTTTTTCTGGTTTGGATCCCGTAATAATGATATTCCACACCGAAACAGTCAATTAAACCTGGTTTCGATTAATATTTTAATGGATATTGCCGGTTATATCTCGGTTAGGTATGGGATATGCCCTCATCTGGCCCGTACTTTCGCATTTTTCGCATACTTGAATGGCCAGACCCTGTGTTTTTCTATTGTTAGGATCACGTAGTAATGTGGTACCACACTGAAACAGTCAATTAAACCTGGTTGCGATTAAAATTTTAGAGGATAACGCAGCATATGTCTCGGTTAGGTCTGGGATTTGCACTCATCTGGCTCGTACTTTCGCATTTTTCAAAAACTTGTTGGCCAGATCCTGGGCTTCTTCTGGTTTGGATCACGTAGTAATGTGGGACCACACTGAGACAGTCAATTAAAGCTGGTTTCGATTAATATTTTAGAGGATAACTCCGGTTATTTCTCGGTTAGGTCGGGGATTTGCCCTCATCTGTCTCGTACTTCCGCAATTTTCGCACACTTATTGGCAAGATCCTGGCCTTTTTCTGGTTTCGATCACGTAGTAGTGCGGTACCGTACTGAAACAGTCAATTCAATCTGGTTGCGATTAATATTTTGGAGGATAACGCTGGTTATGTCTGGGTTACGTCTGGTATTTGTAATCATCTGCCACATACTTTCGCATTTTTGGCATACTTGTTTGCCACATCCTGGGTTCTTTTCTGGCTCGAACCACGTAGTAATGTGGTACCACACCGAAACAGTCAATTAAACCTGGTTGCGATTAATATTTTAGAGGGTAACGCCGGTTATGTCTGGGTTAGGTCTAGTATTTGCCCTCATTTGGCTCGTACTTTCGTATTTTTCTCATACTTGTTGGGCAGATCCTGGGCTTTTTCTGGTTTGGATCACGTAATAATGTGGTACCACACTGAAACAGTCAATAGAAGCTGGCTCCGATTAGTATTTTAGCTGATAACGCAGGCTATGTCTCGGTTAGGTCTGGGATTTGCCCTCATCTGGCCCGTACTTTCGCATTTTTCGTACACTTGTTGGCCAGATCCTAGGCTTTTTGCTGGTTTGGATCACGTAGTAATGTGGTATCACACTGAAACAGTCAATAAAAGCTGGTTCCGATTAGTATTTTAGAGGATAACGCAGGTTATGTCTCGGTTAGCTCTGGGAATTGCCCTCATTTGGCTCGTACTTTCGTATTTTTCTCATACTTGTCGGGCAGCTACTGGGCTTTTTCTGGTTAGGATCACGTATTAATGTGGTGCCGCACTGAGATAGTCTATTCAACCTGGATTCTTTCAATATTTTAGAGGATAACGCCGGTTAGGTCTGAGTTAGGTCTGGTATTTGCCCTCATCTGGCTCGTACTTCCGCATTTTTCGCATACCTGATGGCCATATCCTGTGTTTTTTCTGGTTTGGATCCCGTAGTAATGGGGTTCCATACCGAAACAGTCTGTTAAACCTGGTTGCGATTAATATTTTAGAGGATAGCGCCGGTTATATCTCGGTTAGGTCAGGGATTTGCCCTCATCTGGCTCGTACCTTCGCATTTTTCCCATAATTGTTGGCCAGATCCTGGCCTTTTTCTGGCTCGGGCCACGTAGTAATGCGGTACCACACCGAAACAGTCAATTAAACTTGGTTTCGATTAATATTTTAGAGGATAACGCCGGTTATATCTCGGTTAGGTCAGGGATTTGCCCTCATCTGGCTCGTACTTTCGCATTTTTCGCATACTTGTTGGCCAGATCCTGGGTTTTTTCTGGTTTGGATCCCGTAGTAATGAGGTTCCACAACGAAACTGTCAATTAAACTTGGTTTCGATTAATATTTTAGAGGATAACGCCGGTTATATCTCGGTTAGGTCAGGGATTTGCCCTCATCTGGCTCGTACCTTCGCATTTTTCCCATAATTGTTGGCCAGATCCTGGCCTTTTTCTGGCTCGGGCCACGTAGTAATGCGGTACCACACCGAAACAGTCAATTAAAACTGGTTGCGATCAATATTTTAGAGGATAACGCCGGTTATGTCTCGGTTAGGTCTGGGATTTGCCCCCATCTGGCTCGTACTTCCGCATTTTTCGCATACCTGTTGGCCAGATCCTGGGCTTTTTCTGGTTTGGATCACGCAGTAATGTGGTACCACACTGAAACAGTCAATGAAGGCTGGTTCCGATTAGTATTTTAGAGGATAACGCAGGTTATGTCTCGGTTAGCTCTGGGAATTGCCCTCATTTGGCTCGTACTTTCGTATTTTTCTCATACTTGTTGTGCAGATACTGGGCTTTTTGCTGGTTTGGATCACGTAGTAATGTGGTACCACACTGAAGCAGTCAATAGAAGCTGGTTCCGATTAGTATTTTAGATGATAACGCAGGCTATGTCTCGGTTAGGACTGGTATTTGCCCTCATCTGGCTCGTACTTCCGCATTTTTCGCATACTTGTTGGCCAGATCCTGGGTTTTTTCTGGTTTGGATCCCGTAGTAATGAGGTTCCACAACGAAACAGTCAATTAAACTTGGTTTCGATTAATATTTTAGAGGATAACGCCGGTTATATCTCGGTTAGGTCAGGGATTTGCCCTCATCTGGCTCGTACCTTCGCATTTTTCCCATACTTGTTGGCCAGATCCTGGCCTTTTTCTGGCTCGGGCCACGTAGTAATGCGGTACCACACCGAAACCGTCAATTAAACCTGGTTGCGATTAATATTTTAGAGGATAACGCCGGTTATGTCTCGGTTAGGTCTGGGATTTGCCATCATCTGGCTCGTACTTTCGCATTTTTCGCATACTTGTTGGCCAGATCCTGGGTTTTTTCTGGTTTGGATCCCGTAATAATGATATTCCACACCGAAACAGTCAATTAAACCTGGTTTCGATTAATATTTTAGTGGATATTGCCGGTTATATCTCGGTTAGGTATGGGATATGCCCTCATCTGGCCCGTACTTTCGCATTTTTCGCATACTTGAATGGCCAGACCCTGTGTTTTTCTATTGTTAGGATCACGTAGTAATGTGGTACCACACTGAAACAGTCAATTAAACCTGGTTGCGATTAAAATTTTAAGGATAACGCAGGATATGTCTCGGTTAGGTCTGGGATTTGCCCTCATCTGGCTCGTACTTTCGCACTTTTCGCATACTTGTTGGCCAGATCCTGGGCTTTTTCTGGTTTGTATCACGTAGTAATGACATTCCTCACCGAAACAGTCAATTAAACCTGGTTCCGAATAGTATTTTAGAGGATAACGCAGGTTATGTCTCGGTTAGGTCTGGGATTTGCCCTTATCTGGCCCGTACTTTCGCATTTTTCGCATACTTGTTGGCCAGATCCTGGCCTTTTTCTGGCTTGGACCAAGTAGTAATGTGGGACCACACTGAAACAGTCAATTAAACCTGGTTGCGATTAATATTTTAGAGGATAACGCCGGTTATGTCTCGGTTAGGTCTGGGATTTGCCATCATCTGGCTCGTACTTTCGCATTTTTCGCATACTTGTTGGCCAGATCCTGGGTTTTTTCTGGTTTGGATCCCGTAATAATGATATTCCACACCGAAACAGTCAATTAAACCTGGTTTCGATTAATATTTTAATGGATATTGCCGGTTATATCTCGGTTAGGTATGGGATATGCCCTCATCTGGCCCGTACTTTCGCATTTTTCGCATACTTGAATGGCCAGACCCTGTGTTTTTCTATTGTTAGGATCACGTAGTAATGTGGTACCACACTGAAACAGTCAATTAAACCTGGTTGCGATTAAAATTTTAGAGGATAACGCAGCATATGTCTCGGTTAGGTCTGGGATTTGCCCTCATCTGGCTCGTACTTTCGCATTTTTCAAAAACTTGTTGGCCAGATCCTGGGCTTCTTCTGGTTTGGATCACGTAGTAATGTGGGACCACACTGAGACAGTCAATTAAAGCTGGTTTCGATTAATATTTTAGAGGATAACTCCGGTTATTTCTCGGTTAGGTCGGGGATTTGCCCTCATCTGTCTCGTACTTCCGCAATTTTCGCACACTTATTGGCAAGATCCTGGCCTTTTTCTGGTTTCGATCACGTAGTAGTGCGGTACCATACTGAAACAGTCAATTCAATCTGGTTGCGATTAATATTTTGGAGGATAACGCTGGTTATGTCTGGGTTACGTCTGGTATTTGTAATCATCTGCCACATACTTTCGCATTTTTGGCATACTTGTTTGCCACATCCTGGGTTCTTTTCTGGCTCGAACCACGTAGTAATGTGGTACCACACCGAAACAGTCAATTAAACCTGGTTGCGATTAATATTTTAGAGGGTAACGCCGGTTATGTCTGGGTTAGGTCTAGTATTTGCCCTCATTTGGCTCGTACTTTCGTATTTTTCTCATACTTGTTGGGCAGATCCTGGGCTTTTTCTGGTTTGGATCACGTAATAATGTGGTACCACACTGAAACAGTCAATAGAAGCTGGCTCCGATTAGTATTTTAGCTGATAACGCAGGCTATGTCTCGGTTAGGTCTGGGATTTGCCCTCATCTGGCCCGTACTTTCGCATTTTTCGTACACTTGTTGGCCAGATCCTAGGCTTTTTGCTGGTTTGGATCACGTAGTAATGTGGTATCACACTGAAACAGTCAATAAAAGCTGGTTCCGATTAGTATTTTAGAGGATAACGCAGGTTATGTCTCGGTTAGCTCTGGGAATTGCCCTCATTTGGCTCGTACTTTCGTATTTTTCTCATACTTGTCGGGCAGCTACTGGGCTTTTTCTGGTTAGGATCACGTATTAATGTGGTGCCGCACTGAGATAGTCTATTCAACCTGGATTCTTTCAATATTTTAGAGGATAACGCCGGTTAGGTCTGAGTTAGGTCTGGTATTTGCCCTCATCTGGCTCGTACTTCCGCATTTTTCGCATACCTGATGGCCATATCCTGTGTTTTTTCTGGTTTGGATCCCGTAGTAATGGGGTTCCATACCGAAACAGTCTGTTAAACCTGGTTGCGATTAATATTTTAGAGGATAACGCCGGTTATATCTCGGTTAGGTCAGGGATTTGCCCTCATCTGGCTCGTACCTTCGCATTTTTCCCATAATTGTTGGCCAGATCCTGGCCTTTTTCTGGCTCGGGCCACGTAGTAATGCGGTACCACACCGAAACAGTCAATTAAACTTGGTTTCGATTAATATTTTAGAGGATAACGCCGGTTATATCTCGGTTAGGTCAGGGATTTGCCCTCATCTGGCTCGTACTTTCGCATTTTTCGCATACTTGTTGGCCAGATCCTGGGTTTTTTCTGGTTTGGATCCCGTAGTAATGAGGTTCCACAACGAAACAGTCAATTAAACTTGGTTTCGATTAATATTTTAGAGGATAACGCCGGTTATATCTCGGTTAGGTCAGGGATTTGCCCTCATCTGGCTCGTACCTTCGCATTTTTCCCATACTTGTTGGCCAGATCCTGGCCTTTTTCTGGCTCGGGCCACGTAGTAATGCGGTACCACACCGAAACAGTCAATTAAAACTGGTTGCGATCAATATTTTAGAGGATAACGCCGGTTATGTCTCGGTTAGGTCTGGGATTTGCCCCCATCTGGCTCGTACTTCCGCATTTTTCGCATACCTGTTGGCCAGATCCTGGGCTTTTTCTGGTTTGGATCACGCAGTAATGTGGTACCACACTGAAACAGTCAATGAAGGCTGGTTCCGATTAGTATTTTAGAGGATAACGCAGGTTATGTCTCGGTTAGCTCTGGGAATTGCCCTCATTTGGCTCGTACTTTCGTATTTTTCTCATACTTGTTGTGCAGATACTGGGCTTTTTGCTGGTTTGGATCACGTAGTAATGTGGTACCACACTGAAGCAGTCAATAGAAGCTGGTTCCGATTAGTATTTTAGATGATAACGCAGGCAATGTCTCGGTTAGGTCTGGTATTTGCCCTCATCTGGCTCGTACTTCCGCATTTTTCGCATACTTGTTGGCCAGATCCTGGGTTTTTTCTGGTTTGGATCCCGTAGTAATGAGGTTCCACAACGAAACAGTCAATTAAACTTGGTTTCGATTAATATTTTAGAGGATAACGCCGGTTATATCTCGGTTAGGTCTGGGATTTGCCATCATCTGGCTCGTACTTTCGCATTTTTCGCATACTTGTTGGCCAGATCCTGGGTTTTTTCTGGTTTGGATCCCGTAATAATGACATTCCACACCGAAACAGTCAATTAAACCTGGTTTCGATTAATATTTTAGTGGATATTGCCGGTTATATCTCGGTTAGGTATGGGATATGCCCTCATCTGGCCCGTACTTTCGCATTTTTCGCATACTTGAATGGCCAGACCCTGTGTTTTTCTATTGTTAGGATCACGTAGTAATGTGGTACCACACTGAAACAGTCAATTAAACCTGGTTGCGATTAAAATTTTAAGGATAACGCAGGATATGTCTCGGTTAGGTCTGGGATTTGCCCTCATCTGGCTCGTACTTTCGCACTTTTCGCATACTTGTTGGCCAGATCCTGGGCTTTTTCTGGTTTGTATCACGTAGTAATGACATTCCTCACCGAAACAGTCAATTAAACCTGGTTCCGAATAGTATTTTAGAGGATAACGCAGGTTATGTCTCGGTTAGGTCTGGGATTTGCCCTTATCTGGCCCGTACTTTCGCATTTTTCGCATACTTGTTGGCCAGATCCTGGCCTTTTTCTGGCTTGGACCAAGTAGTAATGTGGGACCACACTGAAACAGTCAATTAAACCTGGTTGCGATTAATATTTTAGAGGATAACGCCGGTTATGTCTCGGTTAGGACTGGGATTTGCCATCATCTGGCTCGTACATTCGCATTTTTCGCATACTTGTTGGCCAGATCCTGGGTTTTTTCTGGTTTGGATCCCGTAATAATGACATTCCACACCGAAACAGTCAATTAAACCTGGTTTCGATTAATATTTTAGTGGATATTGCCGGTTATATCTCGGTTAGGTATGGGATATGCCCTCATCTGGCCCGTACTTTCGCATTTTTCGCATACTTGAATGGCCAGACCCTGTGTTTTTCTATTGTTAGGATCACGTAGTAATGTGGTACCACACTGAAACAGTCAATTAAACCTGGTTGCGATTAAAATTTTAGAGGATAACGCAGCATATGTCTCGGTTAGGTCTGGGATTTGCCCTCATCTGGCTCGTACTTTCGCATTTTTCAAAAACTTGTTGGCCAGATCCTGGGCTTCTTCTGGTTTGGATCACGTAGTAATGTGGGACCACACTGAGACAGTCAATTAAAGCTGGTTTCGATTAATATTTTAGAGGATAACTCCGGTTATTTCTCGGTTAGGTCGGGGATTTGCCCTCATCTGTCTCGTACTTCCGCAATTTTCGCACACTTATTGGCAAGATCCTGGCCTTTTTCTGGTTTCGATCACGTAGTAGTGCGGTACCATACTGAAACAGTCAATTCAATCTGGTTGCGATTAATATTTTGGAGGATAACGCTGGTTATGTCTGGGTTACGTCTGGTATTTGTAATCATCTGCCACATACTTTCGCATTTTTGGCATACTTGTTTGCCACATCCTGGGTTCTTTTCTGGCTCGAACCACGTAGTAATGTGGTACCACACCGAAACAGTCAATTAAACCTGGTTGCGATTAATATTTTAGAGGGTAACGCCGGTTATGTCTGGGTTAGGTCTAGTATTTGCCCTCATTTGGCTCGTACTTTCGTATTTTTCTCATACTTGTTGGGCAGATCCTGGGCTTTTTCTGGTTTGGATCACGTAATAATGTGGTACCACACTGAAACAGTCAATAGAAGCTGGCTCCGATTAGTATTTTAGCTGATAACGCAGGCTATGTCTCGGTTAGGTCTGGGATTTGCCCTCATCTGGCCCGTACTTTCGCATTTTTCGTACACTTGTTGGCCAGATCCTAGGCTTTTTGCTGGTTTGGATCACGTAGTAATGTGGTATCACACTGAAACAGTCAATAAAAGCTGGTTCCGATTAGTATTTTAGAGGATAACGCAGGTTATGTCTCGGTTAGCTCTGGGAATTGCCCTCATTTGGCTCGTACTTTCGTATTTTTCTCATACTTGTCGGGCAGCTACTGGGCTTTTTCTGGTTAGGATCACGTATTAATGTGGTGCCGCACTGAGATAGTCTATTCAACCTGGATTCTTTCAATATTTTAGAGGATAACGCCGGTTAGGTCTGAGTTAGGTCTGGTATTTGCCCTCATCTGGCTCGTACTTCCGCATTTTTCGCATACCTGATGGCCATATCCTGTGTTTTTTCTGGTTTGGATCCCGTAGTAATGGGGTTCCATACCGAAACAGTCTGTTAAACCTGGTTGCGATTAATATTTTAGAGGATAACGCCGGTTATATCTCGGTTAGGTCAGGGATTTGCCCTCATCTGGCTCGTACCTTCGCATTTTTCCCATAATTGTTGGCCAGATCCTGGCCTTTTTCTGGCTCGGGCCACGTAGTAATGCGGTACCACACCGAAACAGTCAATTAAACTTGGTTTCGATTAATATTTTAGAGGATAACGCCGGTTATATCTCGGTTAGGTCAGGGATTTGCCCTCATCTGGCTCGTACTTTCGCATTTTTCGCATACTTGTTGGCCAGATCCTGGGTTTTTTCTGGTTTGGATCCCGTAGTAATGAGGTTCCACAACGAAACAGTCAATTAAACTTGGTTTCGATTAATATTTTAGAGGATAACGCCGGTTATATCTCGGTTAGGTCAGGGATTTGCCCTCATCTGGCTCGTACCTTCGCATTTTTCCCATACTTGTTGGCCAGATCCTGGCCTTTTTCTGGCTCGGGCCACGTAGTAATGCGGTACCACACCGAAACAGTCAATTAAAACTGGTTGCGATCAATATTTTAGAGGATAACGCCGGTTATGTCTCGGTTAGGTCTGGGATTTGCCCCCATCTGGCTCGTACTTCCGCATTTTTCGCATACCTGTTGGCCAGATCCTGGGCTTTTTCTGGTTTGGATCACGCAGTAATGTGGTACCACACTGAAACAGTCAATGAAGGCTGGTTCCGATTAGTATTTTAGAGGATAACGCAGGTTATGTCTCGGTTAGCTCTGGGAATTGCCCTCATTTGGCTCGTACTTTCGTATTTTTCTCATACTTGTTGTGCAGATACTGGGCTTTTTGCTGGTTTGGATCACGTAGTAATGTGGTACCACACTGAAGCAGTCAATAGAAGCTGGTTCCGATTAGTATTTTAGATGATAACGCAGGCAATGTCTCGGTTAGGTCTGGTATTTGCCCTCATCTGGCTCGTACTTCCGCATTTTTCGCATACTTGTTGGCCAGATCCTGGGTTTTTTCTGGTTTGGATCCCGTAGTAATGAGGTTCCACAACGAAACAGTCAATTAAACTTGGTTTCGATTAATATTTTAGAGGATAACGCCGGTTATATCTCGGTTAGGTCTGGGATTTGCCATCATCTGGCTCGTACTTTCGCATTTTTCGCATACTTGTTGGCCAGATCCTGGGTTTTTTCTGGTTTGGATCCCGTAATAATGACATTCCACACCGAAACAGTCAATTAAACCTGGTTTCGATTAATATTTTAGTGGATATTGCCGGTTATATCTCGGTTAGGTATGGGATATGCCCTCATCTGGCCCGTACTTTCGCATTTTTCGCATACTTGAATGGCCAGACCCTGTGTTTTTCTATTGTTAGGATCACGTAGTAATGTGGTACCACACTGAAACAGTCAATTAAACCTGGTTGCGATTAAAATTTTAAGGATAACGCAGGATATGTCTCGGTTAGGTCTGGGATTTGCCCTCATCTGGCTCGTACTTTCGCACTTTTCGCATACTTGTTGGCCAGATCCTGGGCTTTTTCTGGTTTGTATCACGTAGTAATGACATTCCTCACCGAAACAGTCAATTAAACCTGGTTCCGAATAGTATTTTAGAGGATAACGCAGGTTATGTCTCGGTTAGGTCTGGGATTTGCCCTTATCTGGCCCGTACTTTCGCATTTTTCGCATACTTGTTGGCCAGATCCTGGCCTTTTTCTGGCTTGGACCAAGTAGTAATGTGGGAGCACACTGAAACAGTCAATTAAACCTGGTTGCGATTAATATTTTAGAGGATAACGCCGGTTATGTCTCGGTTAGGACTGGGATTTGCCATCATCTGGCTCGTACTTTCGCATTTTTCGCATACTTGTTGGCCAGATCCTGGGTTTTTTCTGGTTTGGATCCCGTAATAATGACATTCCACACCGAAACAGTCAATTAAACCTGGTTTCGATTAATAGTTTAGTGGATATTGCCGGTTATATCTCGGTTAGGTATGGGATATGCCCTCATCTGGCCCGTACTTTCGCATTTTTCGCATACTTGAATGGCCAGACCCTGTGTTTTTCTATTGTTAGGATCACGTAGTAATGTGGTACCACACTGAAACAGTCAATTAAACCTGGTTGCGATTAAAATTTTAGAGGATAACGCAGCATATGTCTCGGTTAGGTCTGGGATTTGCCCTCATCTGGCTCGTACTTTCGCATTTTTCACATACTTGTTGGCCGGATCCTGGGCTTCTTCTGGTTTGGATCACGTAGTAATGTGGGACCACACTGAGACAGTCAATTAAAGCTGGTTTCGATTAATATTTTAGAGGATAACTCCGGTTATTTCTCGGTTAGGTCGGGGATTTGCCCTCATCTGTCTCGTACTTCCGCAATTTTCGCACACTTATTGGCAAGATCCTGGCCTTTTTCTGGTTTCGATCACGTAGTAGTGCGGTACCATACTGAAACAGTCAATTCAATCTGGTTGCGATTTATATTTTGGAGGATAACGCTGGTTATGTCTGGGTTACGTCTGGTATTTGTAATCATCTGCCACATACTTTCGCATTTTTGGCATACTTGTTTGCCACATCCTGGGTTCTTTTCTGGCTCGAACCACGTAGTAATGTGGTACCACACCGAAACAGTCAATTAAACCTGGTTGCGATTAATATTTTAGAGGGTAACGCCGGTTATGTCTGGGTTAGGTCTAGTATTTGCCCTCATTTGGCTCGTACTTTCGTATTTTTCTCATACTTGTTGGGCAGATCCTGGGCTTTTTCTGGTTTGGATCACGTAATAATGTGGTACCACACTGAAACAGTCAATAGAAGCTGGCTCCGATTAGTATTTTAGCTGATAGCGCAGGCTATGTCTCGGTTAGGTCTGGGATTTGCCCTCATCTGGCCCGTACTTTCGCATTTTTCGTACACTTGTTGGCCAGATCCTAGGCTTTTTGCTGGTTTGGATCACGTAGTAATGTGGTACCACACTGAAACAGTCAATAAAAGCTGGTTCCGATTAGTATTTTAGAGGATAACGCAGGTTATGTCTCGGTTAGCTCTGGGAATTGCCCTCATTTGGCTCGTACTTTCGTATTTTTCTCATACTTGTCGGGCAGCTACTGGGCTTTTTTCTGGTTAGGATCACGTATTAATGTGGTGCCGCACTGAGATAGTCTATTCAACCTGGATTCTTTCAATATTTTAGAGGATAACGCCGGTTAGGTCTGAGTTAGGTCTGGTATTTGCCCTCATCTGGCTCGTACTTCCGCATTTTTCGCATACCTGATGGCCATATCCTGTGTTTTTTCTGGTTTGGATCCCGTAGTAATGGGGTTCCATACCGAAACAGTCTGTTAAACCTGGTTGCGATTAATATTTTAGAGGATAACGCCGGTTATATCTCGGTTAGGTCAGGGATTTGCCCTCATCTGGCTCGGACCTTCGCATTTCTCCCATACTTGTTGGCCAGATCCTGGCCTTTTTCTGGCTCGGGCCACGTAGTAATGCGGTACCACACCGAAACAGTCAATTAAACTTGGTTTCGATTAATATTTTAGAGGATAACGCCGGTTATATCTCGGTTAGGTCAGGGATTTGCCCTCATCTGGCTCGTACTTTCGCATTTTTCGCATACTTGTTGGCCAGATCCTGGGTTTTTTCTGGTTTGGATCCCGGAGTAATGAGGTTCCACAACGAAACAGTCAATTAAACTTGGTTTCGATTAATATTTTAGAGGATAACGCCGGTTATATCTCGGTTAGGTCAGGGATTTGCCCTCATCTGGCTCGTACCTTCGCATTTTTCCCATACTTGAATGGCCAGACCCTGTGTTTTTCTATTGTTAGGATCACGTAGTAATGTGGTACCACACTGAAACAGTCAATTAAACCTGGTTGCGATTAAAATTTTAAGGATAACGCAGGATATGTCTCGGTTAGGTCTGGGAATTGCCCTCATCTGGCTCGTACTTTCGCACTTTTCGCATACTTGTTGGCCAGACCCTGGGCTTTTTCTGGTTTGTATCACGTAGTAATGACATTCCTCACCGAAACAGTCAATTAAACCTGGTTCCGAATAGTATTTTAGAGGATAACGCAGGTTATGTCTCGGTTAGGTCTGGGATTTGCCCTCATCTGGCTCGTACTTTCGCATTTTTCGCATACTTGTTGGCCAGATCCTGGCCTTTTTCTGGCTTGGACCAAGTAGTAATGTGGGACCACACTGAAACAGTCAATTAAACCTGGTTGCGATTAATATTTTAGAGGATAACGCCGGTTATGTCTCGGTTAGGTCTGGGATTTGCCATCATCTGGCTCGTACTTTCGCATTTTTCGCATACTTGTTGGCCAGATCCTGGGTTTTTTCTGGTTTGGATCCCGTAATAATGACATTCCACACCGAAACAGTCAATTAAACCTGGTTTCGATTAATATTTTAGTGGATATTGCCGGTTATATCTCGGTTAGGTATGGGATATGCCCTCATCTGGCCCGTACTTTCGCATTTTTCGCATACTTGAATGGCCAGACCCTGTGTTTTTCTATTGTTAGGATCACGTAGTAATGTGGTACCACACTGAAACAGTCAATTAAACCTGGTTGCGATTAAAATTTTAGAGGATAACGCAGCATATGTCTCGGTTAGGTCTGGGATTTGCCCTCATCTGGCTCGTACTTTCGCATTTTTCACATACTTGTTGGCCAGATCCTGGGCTTCTTCTGGTTTGGATCACGTAGTAATGTGGGACCACACTGAGACAGTCAATTAAAGCTGGTTTCGATTAATATTTTAGAGGATAACTCCGGTTATTTCTCGGTTAGGTCGGGGATTTGCCCTCATCTGTCTCGTACTTCCGCAATTTTCGCACACTTATTGGCAAGATCCTGGCCTTTTTCTGGTTTCGATCACGTAGTAGTGCGGTACCATACTGAAACAGTCAATTCAATCTGGTTGCGATTAATATTTTGGAGGATAACGCTGGTTATGTCTGGGTTACGTCTGGTATTTGTAATCATCTGCCACATACTTTCGCATTTTTGGCATACTTGTTTGCCACATCCTGGGTTCTTTTCTGGCTCGAACCACGTAGTAATGTGGTACCACACCGAAACAGTCAATTAAACCTGGTTGCGATTAATATTTTAGAGGGTAACGCCGGTTATATCTGGGTTAGGTCTAGTATTTGCCCTCATTTGGCTCGTACTTTCGTCTTTTTCTCATACTTGTTGGGCAGATCCTGGGCTTTTTCTGGTTTGGATCACGTAATAATGTGGTACCACACTGAAACAGTCAATAGAAGCTGGCTCCGATTAGTATTTTAGCTGATAACGCAGGCTATGTCTCGGTTAGGTCTGGGATTTGCCCTCATCTGGCCCGTACTTTCGCATTTTTCGTACACTTGTTGGCCAGATCCTAGGCTTTTTGCTGGTTTGGATCACGTAGTAATGTGGTACCACACTGAAACAGTCAATAAAAGCTGGTTCCGATTAGTATTTTAGAGGATAACGCAGGTTATGTCTCGGTTAGCTCTGGGAATTGCCCTCATTTGGCTCGTACTTTCGTATTTTTCTCATACTTGTCGGGCAGCTACTGGGCTTTTTTCTGGTTAGGATCACGTATTAATGTGGTGCCGCACTGAGATAGTCTATTCAACCTGGATTCTTTCAATATTTTAGAGGATAACGCCGGTTAGGTCTGAGTTAGGTCTGGTATTTGCCCTCATCTGGCTCGTACTTCCGCATTTTTCGCATACCTGATGGCCATATCCTGTGTTTTTTCTGGTTTGGATCCCGTAGTAATGGGGTTCCATACCGAAACAGTCTGTTAAACCTGGTTGCGATTAATATTTTAGAGGATAACGCCGGTTATATCTCGGTTAGGTCAGGGATTTGCCCTCATCTGGCTCGTACCTTCGCATTTTTCCCATACTTGTTGGCCAGATCCTGGCCTTTTTCTGGCTCGGGCCACGTAGTAATGCGGTACCACACCGAAACAGTCAATTAAACTTGGTTTCGATTAATATTTTAGAGGATAACGCCGGTTATATCTCGGTTAGGTCAGGGATTTGCCCTCATCTGGCTCGTACTTTCGCATTTTTCGCATACTTGTTGGCCAGATCCTGTGTTTTTTCTGGTTTGGATCCCGTAGTAATGGGGTTCCATACCGAAACAGTCTGTTAAACCTGGTTGCGATTAATATTTTAGAGGATAACGCCGGTTATATCTCGGTTAGGTCAGGGATTTGCCCTCATCTGGCTCGTACCTTCGCATTTTTCGCATTACTTGTTGGCCAGATCATGGCCTTTTTCAGGCTTGGACCACGTAGTAATGTGGTACCACACTGCAACAGTCAAATCAACCTGGTTCCGATTAATATTTTAGAGGACAACCCCGGCTATGTCTGGGATAGGTCTGGTATTTGCCCTCATTTTGCTCGTACTTTCGCATTTTTCGCATACTTGAATGGCCAGATCCTGTGTTTTTCTATTGTTAGGATCACATAGTAATGTGGTACTACACTGAAACAGTCAATTAAACCTGGTTGCGATTAAAATTTTAGAGGATAACGCAGGTTATGTCTCGGTTAGGTCTGGGATTTGCCCTCATCTGGCCCGTACTTTCGCATTTTTCGCATACTTTAATGGCCAGATCCTGGGTTTTTTCATTGTTAGGATCACGTAGTAATGTCGTACCACACTGAGACAGTCAATAAAACCTGGTTCCGATTAGTATTTTAGACGATAACGCTGGTTATGTCTGGGTTAGTTCTGGTATTTGCAATCATTTTGCTCGTACTTTCGCATTTTTCGCATACTTGAATGGCCAGATCCTGTGTTTTTCTATTGTTAGGATCACATAGTAATGTGGTACTACACTGAAACAGTCAATTAAACCTGGTTGCGATTAAAATTTTAGAGGATAACGCCGGTTATGTCTCGGTTAGTTCTGGGATTTGCCCTCATCTGGCTCGTAGTTTCGCACTATTTCGCATACTTGTTGGCCAGATCCTGGGCTTTTTCTGGTTTGTATCACGTAGTAATGTGGTACTACTCTGAAACAGTCAATAGAAGCTGGTTCCGAATAGTATTTTAGAGGATAACGCTGGCTATGTCTGGGTTAGTTCTGGTATTTGCAATCATCTGGCTCATACTTTCGCGCTTTTCGCATATTTGTTGGCCAGATACTGTGTTTTTTCTGGTTTGGATCCCGTAGTAATGGGGGTCCACACCGAAACGGTCAATTAAACCTGGTTGCGATTAATATTTTAGAGTATAACGCCGGTTATCTCTCGGTTAGGTCTGGGATTTGCCCTCATCTGGCTCGTACTTTCGCATTTTTCGCATACTTGTTGGCCAGATCCTGGGCTTCTTCTGGTTTGGATCACGTAGTAATGTGGGACCACTCTGAAACATTTAATTAAACCTGGTTGCGAATAATACTTTAGAGGATAATGCCGGTTATGTCTCGGTTAGGTCTGGGATTTGCCCTCATCTGGCTCGTACTTTCGCACTATTTCGCATACTTGTTGGCCAGATCCTGGGCTTTTTCTGGTTTGTATCACGTAGTAATGTGGTACCACACTGAAACAGTCAATAGAAGCTGGTTCCGAATAGTATTTTAGGATGACGCAGGTTACGTCTGGGTTAGTTCTGGTATTTACAATCATCTGGCTCATACTTTCGCGTTTTTCGCGGACTTGTTGGCCAGATCATGGGTTTTTTCTGGTTTGGATCCCGTAGTAATGAGGTTCCACACCGAAACAGTCAATTAAACCTGGTTGCGATAAATATTTTAGAGGATAACGCCGGTTATGTCTCGGTTAGGTCTGGGATTTTCACTCATCTGGATCGTAATTTCGCATTTTTCGCATACTTGTTGGCCAGATCCAGGCCTTTTTCAGGCTTGGACCACGTAGTAATGTGGCACCACACTGAAACAGTCAATAAAAGCTGGTTCCGATTAGTGTTTTAGAGGATAACGCTGGTTATGTCTGGGTTAGTTCTGGTATTTGCAATCATCTGGCTCGTACTTTCGCATTTTTCGCATACTTGTGGGCCAGATCCTGGGCTTCTTCTGGTTTCTGTCACGTAGTAATGCGGTACCACACCCAAACAGTCAATTAAACCTGGTTGCGATAAATATTTTAGAGGATAACGCCGGTTATGTCTCAGTTAGGTCTGGGATTTGCCGTCATCTGTCTCATACTTTCGCGTTTTTCGCATATTTGTTGGCCAGATCCTGGGTTTTTTCTGGTTTGGATCCCGAAGTAATGAGGTTCCACACCCAAACAGTCAATTAAACCTGGTTGCGATAAATATTTTAGAGGATAACGCCGTTTATGTCTCGGTTAGGTCTGGGATTTGCCCTCATCTGGCTCGTACTTTCGCATTTTTCGCATACTTGTTGGCCAGATCCTGGGCTTTTTCTGGTTTGGATCACGTAATAATGTGGTACCACACTGAGACAGTCAATTAAACCTGGTTGCGATTAATATTTTAGAGGATAACGCTGGTTATGTCTCGGTAAGGTCTGGGATTTGCCCTCATCTGGCTCGTACTTTCGCACTATTTCGCATACTTGTTGGCCAGATCCTGGGCTTTTTCTGGTTTGTAACACGTAGTAATGTGGTACCACACTGAAACAGTCAATTAAACCTGGTTGCGAATAATACTTTAGAGGATAACGCCGGTTATGTCTCGGTTAGGTCTGGGATTTGCCCTCATCTGGCTCGTACTTTCGCACTATTTCGCATACTTGTTGGCCAGATCCTGGGCTTTTTCTGGTTTGTATCACGTAGTAATGTGGTACCACAATGAAACAATCAATAGAAGCTGGTTCCGAATAGTAGTTTAGAGGATAACGCTGGTTATGTCTCGGTTAGTTCTGGGATTTGCCCTCATCTGGCTCGTACTTTTGCATTTTTCGCATACTTGTTGGCCAGATCCTAGGCTTCTTCTGGTTTGGATCACGTAGTAATGTGGGACCACACTGAAACAGTCAATTGAACCTGGTTTCGATTAATATTTTAGAGGATAACTCCGGTTATTTCTCGGTTAGGTCTGGGATTTGCCCTCATCTGTCTCGTATGTCCGCAATTTTCGCATACTTATTGGCAAGATCCTGGCCTTTTTCTGGTTTATATCACGTAGTAATGCGGTACTACACTGAAACAGTCAATTAAACCTGGTTGCGATTAATATTTTAGAGGATAACGCTGGTTATTTGTCGGTTAGGTCTGGGATTTGCCCTCATCTGGCCCGTACTTTCGCATTTTTGCATACTTGTTGGCCAGATCCTACGCTTTTTGCTGGTTTGGATCACGTAGTAATGTGGTACCACACTGAAACAGTCAATAAAAGCTGGTTCCGATTAATATTTTAGAGGATATTGCCGGTTATATCTCGGTTAGGTCTGGGATTTGCCCTCATCTGGCTCGTACCTTCGCATTTTTCGCATACCTGTTGGCCAGATCCTGGCCTTTTTCTGGCTTGGAGCAAGTAGTAATGTGGGACCACACCGAAACAGTCAATTAAACCTGGTTGCGATTAATATTTTAGAGGATAACGCCGGTTATGTCTCGGTTAGGTCTGGGATTTGCCCTCATCTGGCTCGTACTTTCGCACTATTTCGCATACTTGTTGGGCAGATCCTGGGTTTTTTCTGGTTTGGATCCCGTAGTAATGAGGTTCCACAACGAAACAGTCAATTAAACTTGGTTTCGATTAATATTTTAGAGGATAACGCCGGTTATATCTCGGTTAGGTCAGGGATTTGCCCTCATCTGGCTCGTACCTTCGCATTTTTCCCATACTTGAATGGCCAGACCCTGTGTTTTTCTATTGTTAGGATCACGTAGTAATGTGGTACCACACTGAAACAGTCAATTAAACCTGGTTGCGATTAAAATTTTAAGGATAACGCAGGATATGTCTCGGTTAGGTCTGGGATTTGCCCTCATCTGGCTCGTACTTTCGCACTTTTCGCATACTTGTTGGCCAGATCCTGGGCTTTTTCTGGTTTGTATCACGTAGTAATGACATTCCTCACCGAAACAGTCAATTAAACCTGGTTCCGAATAGTATTTTAGAGGATAACGCAGGTTATGTCTCGGTTAGGTCTGGGATTTGCCCTTATCTGGCCCGTACTTTCGCATTTTTCGCATACTTGTTGGCCAGATCCTGGCCTTTTTCTGGCTTGGACCAAGTAGTAATGTGGGACCACACTGAAACAGTCAATTAAACCTGGTTGCGATTAATATTTTAGAGGATAACGCCGGTTATGTCTCGGTTAGGTCTGGGATTTGCCATCATCTGGCTCGTACTTTCGCATTTTTCGCATACTTGTTGGCCAGATCCTGGGTTTTTTCTGGTTTGGATCCCGTAATAATGACATTCCACACCGAAACAGTCAATTAAACCTGGTTTCGATTAATATTTTAGTGGATATTGCCGGTTATATCTCGGTTAGGTATGGGATATGCCCTCATCTGGCCCGTACTTTCGCATTTTTCGCATACTTGAATGGCCAGACCCTGTGTTTTTCTATTGTTAGGATCACGTAGTAATGTGGTACCACACTGAAACAGTCAATTAAACCTGGTTGCGATTAAAATTTTAGAGGATAACGCAGCATATGTCTCGGTTAGGTCTGGGATTTGCCCTCATCTGGCTCGTACTTTCGCATTTTTCACATACTTGTTGGCCAGATCCTGGGCTTCTTCTGGTTTGGATCACGTAGTAATGTGGGACCACACTGAGACAGTCAATTAAAGCTGGTTTCG
The DNA here is from genome assembly GCF_051014445.1 of Colletes latitarsis. NCBI lineage: Eukaryota > Metazoa > Arthropoda > Insecta > Hymenoptera > Colletidae > Colletes > Colletes latitarsis. Next base: position 10,022,625 of record NC_135137.1, read on the forward strand.
ATTAATATTTTAGAGGATAACTCCGGTTATTTCTCGGTTAGGTCGGGGATTTGCCCTCATCTGTCTCGTACTTCCGCAATTTTCGCACACTTATTGGCAAGATCCTGGCCTTTTTCTGGTTTCGATCACGTAGTAGTGCGGTACCATACTGAAACAGTCAATTCAATCTGGTTGCGATTAATATTTTGGAGGATAACGCTGGTTATGTCTGGGTTACGTCTGGTATTTGTAATCATCTGCCACATACTTTCGCATTTTTGGCATACTTGTTTGCCACATCCTGGGTTCTTTTCTGGCTCGAACCACGTAGTAATGTGGTACCACACCGAAACAGTCAATTAAACCTGGTTGCGATTAATATTTTAGAGGGTAACGCCTGTTATGTCTGGGTTAGGTCTAGTATTTGCCCTCATTTGGCTCGTACTTTCGTATTTTTCTCATACTTGTTGGCCAGATCCTACGCTTTTTGCTGGTTTGGATCACGTAGTAATGTGGTACCACACTGAAACAGTCAATAAAAGCTGGTTCCGATTAATATTTTAGAGGATATTGCCGGTTATATCTCGGTTAGGTCTGGGATTTGCCCTCATCTGGCTCGTACCTTCGCATTTTTCGCATACCTGTTGGCCAGATCCTGGCCTTTTTCTGGCTTGGAGCAAGTAGTAATGTGGGACCACACCGAAACAGTCAATTAAACCTGGTTGCGATTAATATTTTAGAGGATAACGCCGGTTATGTCTCGGTTAGGTCTGGGATTTGCCCTCATCTGGCTCGTACTTTCGCACTATTTCGCATACTTGTTGGGCAGATCCTGGGTTTTTTCTGGTTTGGATCCCGTAGTAATGAGGTTCCACAACGAAACAGTCAATTAAACTTGGTTTCGATTAATATTTTAGAGGATAACGCCGGTTATATCTCGGTTAGGTCAGGGATTTGCCCTCATCTGGCTCGTACCTTCGCATTTTTCCCATACTTGAATGGCCAGACCCTGTGTTTTTCTATTGTTAGGATCACGTAGTAATGTGGTACCACACTGAAACAGTCAATTAAACCTGGTTGCGATTAAAATTTTAAGGATAACGCAGGATATGTCTCGGTTAGGTCTGGGATTTGCCCTCATCTGGCTCGTACTTTCGCACTTTTCGCATACTTGTTGGCCAGATCCTGGGCTTTTTCTGGTTTGTATCACGTAGTAATGACATTCCTCACCGAAACAGTCAATTAAACCTGGTTCCGAATAGTATTTTAGAGGATAACGCAGGTTATGTCTCGGTTAGGTCTGGGATTTGCCCTTATCTGGCCCGTACTTTCGCATTTTTCGCATACTTGTTGGCCAGATCCTGGCCTTTTTCTGGCTTGGACCAAGTAGTAATGTGGGACCACACTGAAACAGTCAATTAAACCTGGTTGCGATTAATATTTTAGAGGATAACGCCGGTTATGTCTCGGTTAGGTCTGGGATTTGCCATCATCTGGCTCGTACTTTCGCATTTTTCGCATACTTGTTGGCCAGATCCTGGGTTTTTTCTGGTTTGGATCCCGTAATAATGACATTCCACACCGAAACAGTCAATTAAACCTGGTTTCGATTAATATTTTAGTGGATATTGCCGGTTATATCTCGGTTAGGTATGGGATATGCCCTCATCTGGCCCGTACTTTCGCATTTTTCGCATACTTGAATGGCCAGACCCTGTGTTTTTCTATTGTTAGGATCACGTAGTAATGTGGTACCACACTGAAACAGTCAATTAAACCTGGTTGCGATTAAAATTTTAGAGGATAACGCAGCATATGTCTCGGTTAGGTCTGGGATTTGCCCTCATCTGGCTCGTACTTTCGCATTTTTCACATACTTGTTGGCCAGATCCTGGGCTTCTTCTGGTTTGGATCACGTAGTAATGTGGGACCACACTGAGACAGTCAATTAAAGCTGGTTTCGATTAATATTTTAGAGGATAACTCCGGTTATTTCTCGGTTAGGTCGGGGATTTGCCCTCATCTGTCTCGTACTTCCGCAATTTTCGCACACTTATTGGCAAGATCCTGGCCTTTTTCTGGTTTCGATCACGTAGTAGTGCGGTACCATACTGAAACAGTCAATTCAATCTGGTTGCGATTAATATTTTGGAGGATAACGCTGGTTATGTCTGGGTTACGTCTGGTATTTGTAATCATCTGCCACATACTTTCGCATTTTTGGCATACTTGTTTGCCACATCCTGGGTTCTTTTCTGGCTCGAACCACGTAGTAATGTGGTACCACACCGAAACAGTCAATTAAACCTGGTTGCGATTAATATTTTAGAGGGTAACGCCGGTTATGTCTGGGTTAGGTCTAGTATTTGCCCTTATTTGGCTCGTACTTTCGTATTTTTCTCATACTTGTTGGGCAGATCCTGGGCTTTTTCTGGTTTGGATCACGTAATAATGTGGTACCACACTGAAACAGTCAATAGAAGCTGGCTCCGATTAGTATTTTAGCTGATAACGCAGGCTATGTCTCGGTTAGGTCTGGGATTTGCCCTCATCTGGCCCGTACTTTCGCATTTTTCGTACACTTGTTGGCCAGATCCTAGGCTTTTTGCTGGTTTGGATCACGTAGTAATGTGGTACCACACTGAAACAGTCAATAAAAGCTGGTTCCGATTAGTATTTTAGAGGATAACGCAGGTTATGTCTCGGTTAGCTCTGGGAATTGCCCTCATTTGGCTCGTACTTTCGTATTTTTCTCATACTTGTCGGGCAGCTACTGGGCTTTTTTCTGGTTAGGATCACGTATTAATGTGGTGCCGCACTGAGATAGTCTATTCAACCTGGATTCTTTCAATATTTTAGAGGATAACGCCGGTTAGGTCTGAGTTAGGTCTGGTATTTGCCCTCATCTGGCTCGTACTTCCGCATTTTTCGCATACCTGATGGCCATATCCTGTGTTTTTTCTGGTTTGGATCCCGTAGTAATGGGGTTCCATACCGAAACAGTCTGTTAAACCTGGTTGCGATTAATATTTTAGAGGATAACGCCGGTTATATCTCGGTTAGGTCAGGGATTTGCCCTCATCTGGCTCGTACCTTCGCATTTTTCCCATACTTGTTGGCCAGATCCTGGCCTTTTTCTGGCTCGGGCCACGTAGTAATGCGGTACCACACCGAAACAGTCAATTAAACTTGGTTTCGATTAATATTTTAGAGGATAACGCCGGTTATATCTCGGTTAGGTCAGGGATTTGCCCTCATCTGGCTCGTACTTTCGCATTTTTCGCATACTTGTTGGCCAGATCCTGGGTTTTTTCTGGTTTGGATCCCGTAGTAATGAGGTTCCACAACGAAACAGTCAATTAAACTTGGTTTCGATTAATATTTTAGAGGATAACGCCGGTTATATCTCGGTTAGGTCAGGGATTTGCCCTCATCTGGCTCGTACCTTCGCATTTTTCCCATACTTGAATGGCCAGACCCTGTGTTTTTCTATTGTTAGGATCACGTAGTAATGTGGTACCACACTGAAACAGTCAATTAAACCTGGTTGCGATTAAAATTTTAAGGATAACGCAGGATATGTCTCGGTTAGGTCTGGGATTTGCCCTCATCTGGCTCGTACTTTCGCACTTTTCGCATACTTGTTGGCCAGATCCTGGGCTTTTTCTGGTTTGTATCACGTAGTAATGACATTCCTCACCGAAACAGTCAATTAAACCTGGTTCCGAATAGTATTTTAGAGGATAACGCAGGTTATGTCTCGGTTAGGTCTGGGATTTGCCCTTATCTGGCCCGTACTTTCGCATTTTTCGCATACTTGTTGGCCAGATCCTGGCCTTTTTCTGGCTTGGACCAAGTAGTAATGTGCGACCACACTGAAACAGTCAATTAAACCTGGTTGCGATTAATATTTTAGAGGATAACGCCGGTTATGTCTCGGTTAGGTCTGGGATTTGCCATCATCTGGCTCGTACTTTCGCATTTTTCGCATACTTGTTGGCCAGATCCTGGCCTTTTTCTGGCTTGGACCAAGTAGTAATGTGGGACCACACTGAAACAGTCAATTAAACCTGGTTGCGATTAATATTTTAGAGGATAACGCCGGTTATGTCTCGGTTAGGTCTGGGATTTGCCCCCATCTGGCTCGTACTTCCGCATTTTTCGCATACCTGTTGGCCAGATCCTGGGCTTTTTCTGGTTTGGATCACGCAGTAATGTGGTACCACACTGAAACAGTCAATGAAGGCTGGTTCCGATTAGTATTTTAGAGGATAACGCAGGTTATGTCTCGGTTAGCTCTGGGAATTGCCCTCATTTGGCTCGTACTTTCGTATTTTTCTCATACTTGTTGTGCAGATACTGGGCTTTTTGCTGGTTTGGATCACGTAGTAATGTGGTACCACACTGAAGCAGTCAATAGAAGCTGGTTCCGATTAGTATTTTAGATGATAACGCAGGCTATGTCTCGGTTAGGTCTGGTATTTGCCCTCATCTGGCTCGTACTTCCGCATTTTTCGCATACTTGTTGGCCAGATCATGGGTTTTTTCTGGTTTGAATCCCGTAGTAATGAGGTTCCACACCGAAACAGTCAATTAAACCTGGTTGCGATTAATATTTTAGAGGATAACGCCGGTTATGTCTCGGTTAGGTCTGGGATTTTCACTCATCTGGATCGTAATTTCGCATTTTTCGCATACTTGTTGGCCAGATCCAGGCCTTTTTCAGGCTTGGACCACGTAGTAATGTGGTACCACACTGAAGCAGTCAATAAAAGCTGGTTCCGATTAGTGTTTTAGAGGATAACGCTGGTTACGTCTGGGTTAGTTCTGGTATTTGCAATCATCTGGCTCATACTTTCGCTTTTTTCGCATACTTGTTGGCCAGATGCTGGGTTTTTTCTGGTTTGGATCCCGTAATAATGACGTTCCACACCGAAACAGTCAATTAAACCTGGTTGCGATTAATATTTTAGAGGATAACGCCGGTTATGTCTCGGTTAGGTCTGGGATTTTCACTAATCTGGATTGTAATTTCGCATTTTTCGCACACTTGTTGGCCAGATCCTGGCCTTTTTCTGGCTTGGACCAAGCAGTAATGTGGGACCACACTGAAACAGTCAATTAAACCTGGTTGCGATTAATATTTTAGAGGATAACGCCGGTTATGTCTCGGTTAGGTCTGGGATTTGCCCTCATCTGGCTCGTACCTTCGCATTTTTCGCATACTTGTTGGCCAGATCCTGGGTTTTTTCTGGTTTGAATCCCGTAATAATGACATTCCGCACCGAAACAGTCAATTAAACCTGGTTTCGATTAATATTTTAGAGGATATTGCCGGTTATATCTCGGTTAGGTATGGGATTTGCCCCCATCTGGCCCGTACTTTCGCATTTTTCGCATACTTGAATGGCCAGATCCTGGGTTTTTCTATTGTTAGGATCAGGTAGTAATGTGGTACCACACTGAGACAGTCAATAAAAGCTGGTTCCGATTAGTATTTTGGACGATATCGCTGGTTATGTCTGGGTTAGTTCTGGTATTTGCAATCATCTGGCTCATACTTTCGCTTGTTTCGCATACTTGTTGGCCAGATGCTGGGTTTTTTCTGGTTTGGATCCCATAATAATGACGTTCCACACCGAAACAGCCAATTAAACCTGGTTTCGATTAATATTTCAGAGGATAACGCCGGTTATATCTCGGTTAGGTCAGGGATTTGCCCTCATCTGGCTCGTACCTTCGCATTTTTCGCATACTTGTTGGCCAGATCCTGGCCTTTTTCTGGCTCGGACCACGTAGTAATGTGGTACCACACCGAAACAGTCAATTAAACCTGGTTGCGATTAATATTTTAGAGGATAACGCCGGTTATGTCTCGGTTAGGTCTGGGATTTTCACTCATCTGGATCGTAATTTCGCATTTTTCGCATACTTGTTGGCCAGATCCTGGGCTTTTTCTGGTTTGTATCACGTAGTAATGTGGTACCACACTGAAACAGTCAATAGAAGCTGGTGCCGACTAGTATTTTAGAGGATAACGCTGGCTATGTCTGGGTTTGTTCTGGTATTTGCTATCATCTGGCTCATACTTTCGCGTTTTTCGCATATTTGTTGGCCAGATCCTGTGTTTTTTCTGGTTTGGATCCCGTAGTAATGGGGTTCCACACCGAAACAGTCAATTAAACCTGTTTGCGATTAATATTTTAGAGGATAACGCCGGTTATGTCTCGGTTAGGTCTGGGATTTTCACTCATCTGGATCGTAATTTCGCATTTTTCGCATTACTTGTTGGCCAGATCATGGCCTTTTTCAGGCTTGGACCACGTAGTAATGTGGTACCACACTGCAACAGTCAAATCAACCTGGTTCCGATTAATATTTTAGAGGATAACCCCGGCTATGTCTGGGATAGGTCTGGTTTTTGCCCTCATTTTGCTCGTACTTTCGCATTTTTCGCATACTTGAATGGCCAGATCCTGTGTTTTTCTATTGTTAGGATCACATAGTAATGTGGTACTACACTGAAACAGTCAATTAAACCTGGTTGCGATTAAAATTTTAGAGGATAACGCAGGTTATGTCTCGGTTAGGTCTGGGATTTGCCCTCATCTGGCCCGTACTTTCGCATTTTTCGCATACTTTAATGGCCAGATCCTGGGTTTTTTCATTGTTAGGATCACGTAGTAATGTCGTACCACACTGAGACCGTCAATAAAACCTGGTTCCGATTAGTATTTTAGACGATAACGCTGGTTATGTCTGGGTTAGTTCTGGTATTTGCAATCATTTTGCTCGTACTTTCGCATTTTTCGCATACTTGAATGGCCAGATCCTGTGTTTTTCTATTGTTAGGATCACATAGTAATGTGGTACTACACTGAAACAGTCAATTAAACCTGGTTGCGATTAAAATTTTAGAGGATAACGCCGGTTATGTCTCGGTTAGTTCTGGGATTTGCCCTCATCTGGCTCGTAGTTTCGCACTATTTCGCATACTTGTTGGCCAGATCCTGGGCTTTTTCTGGTTTGTATCACGTAGTAATGTGGTACTACTCTGAAACAGTCAATAGAAGCTGGTTCCGAATAGTATTTTAGAGGATAACGCTGGCTATGTCTGGGTTAGTTCTGGTATTTGCAATCATCTGGCTCATACTTTCGCGCTTTTCGCATATTTGTTGGCCAGATACTGTGTTTTTTCTGGTTTGGATCCCGTAGTAATGGGGGTCCACACCGAAACGGTCAATTAAACCTGGTTGCGATTAATATTTTAGAGTATAACGCCGGTTATCTCTCGGTTAGGTCTGGGATTTGCCCTCATCTGGCTCGTACTTTCGCATTTTTCGCATACTTGTTGGCCAGATCCTGGGCTTCTTCTGGTTTGGATCACGTAGTAATGTGGGACCACTCTGAAACATTTAATTAAACCTGGTTGCGAATAATACTTTAGAGGATAATGCCGGTTATGTCTCGGTTAGGTCTGGGATTTGCCCTCATCTGGCTCGTACTTTCGCACTATTTCGCATACTTGTTGGCCAGATCCTGAGCTTTTCCTGGTTTGTATCACGTAGTAATGTGGTACCACACTGAAACAGTCAATAGAAGCTGGTTCCGAATAGTATTTTAGAGGATAACGCTGGTTATGTCTCGGTTAGTTCTGGGATTTGCCCTCATCTGGCTCGTACTTTCGCATTTTTCGCATACTTGTTGGCCAGATCCTGGGCTTCTTCTGGTTTGGATCACGTAGTAATGTGGGACCACACTGAAACAGTCAATTAAACCTGGTTTCGATTAATATTTTAGAGGATAACTCCGGTTATTTCTCGGTTAGGTCTGGGATTTGCCCTCATCTGTCTCGTATGTCCGCAATTTTCGCATACTTATTGGCAAGATCCTGGCCTTTTTCTGGTTTATATCACGTAGTAATGCGGTACTACACAGAAACAGTCAATTAAACCTGTTTGCGATTAATATTTTAGAGGATAACGCTGGTTATTTGTCGGTTAGGTCTGGGATTTGCCCTCATCTGGCCCGTACTTTCGCATTTTTGCATACTTGTTGGCCAGATCCTACGCTTTTTGCTGGTTTGGATCACGTAGTAATGTGGTACCACACTGAAACAGTCAATAAAAGCTGGTTCCGATTAGTGTTTTAGAGGATAACGCTGGTTATGTCTAGGTTAGTTCTGGTATTTGCAATCATCTTGCTGATACTTTCGTTTTTTTCGCATACTTGTTGGCCAGATGCTGGATTTTTCTGGTTTGGATCCCGTAATAATGACGTACCACACCGAAACCGTCAATTAAACCTGGTTCCGATTAATATTTTAGAGGATATTGCCGGTTATATCTCGGTTAGGTCTGGGATTTGCCCTCATCTGGCTCGTACCTTCGCATTTTTCGCATACCTGTTGGCCAGATCCTGGCCTTTTTCTGGCTTGGAGCAAGTAGTAATGTGGGACCACACCGAAACAGTCAATTAAACCTGGTTGCGATTAATATTTTAGAGGATAACGCCGGTTATGTCTCGGTTAGGTCTGGGATTTGCCCTCATCTGGCTCGTACTTTCGCACTATTTCGCATACTTGTTGGCCAGATCCTGGGCTTTTTCTGGTTTGTATCACGTAGTAATGTTGTACCACTCTGAAACAGTCAATAGAAGCTGGTTCCGAATAGTATTTTAGAGGATAACGCTGGCTATGTCTGGGTTAGTTCTGGTGTTTGCAATCATCTGGCTCATACTTTCGCGTTTTTCGCATATTTGTTGGCCAGATACTGTGTTTTTTCTGGTTTGGATCCCGTGGTAATGGGGTTCCACGCCGAAACAGTCAATTAAACCTGGTTGCGATTAATATTTTAGAGGATAACGCCGGTTATCTCTCGGTTAGGTCTGGGATTTGCCCTCATCTGGCTCGTACTTTCGCATTTTTCGCATACTTGTTGGCCAGATCCTGGGCTTCTTCTGGTTTGGATCCCGTAGTAATGGGGTTCCACGCCGAAACAGTCAATTAAACCTGGTTGCGATTAATATTTTAGAGGATAACGCCGGTTATCTCTCGGTTAGGTCTGGGATTGGCCCTCATCTGGCTCGTGCTTTCGCACTATTTCGCGTACTTGTTGGCCAGATCCTGGGCTTTTTCTGGTTTGTATCACGTAGTAATGTGGTACCACACTGAAACAGTCAATAGAAGCTGGTTCCGAATAGTATTTTAGAGGATAACGCTGGTTATGTCTGGGTTAGTTCTGGTATTTGCAATCATCTGGCTCGTACTTTCGCATTTTTCGCATACTTGTGGGCCAGATCCTGGGCTTCTTCTGGTTTGTGTCACGTAGTAATGCGGTACCACACCCAAACAGTCAATTAAACCTGGTTGCGAATAATACTTTAGAGGATAACGCCGGGTATGTCTCGGTTAGTTCTGGGATTTGCCCTCATCTGGCTCGTAGTTTCGCACTATTTCGCATACTTGTTGGCCAGATCCTGGGCTTTTTCTGGTTTGTATCACGTAGTAATGTGGTACCACTCTGAAACAGTCAATAGAAGCTGGTTCCGAATAGTATTTTAGAGGATAACGCTGGCTATGTCTGGGTTAGTTCTGGTGTTTGCAATCATCTGGCTCACACTTTCGCGTTTTTCGCATATTTGTTGGCCAGATACTGTGTTTTTTCTGGTTTGGATCCCGTAGTAATGGGGTTTCACGCCGAAACAGTCAATTAAACCTGGTTGCGATTAATATTTTAGAGGATAACGCCGGTTATCTCTCGGTTAGGTCTTGGATTTGCCCTCATCTGGCTCGTACTTTCGCATTTTTCGCATACTTGTTGGCCAGATCCTGGGCTTCTTCTGGTTTGGATCCCGTAGTAATGGGGTTCCACGCCGAAACAGTCAATTAAACCTGGTTGCGATTAATATTTTAGAGGATAACGCCGGTTATCTCTCGGTTAGGTCTGGGATTGGCCCTCATCTGGCTCGTACTTTCGCACTATTTCGCGTACTTGTTGGCCAGATCCTGGGCTTTTTCTGGTTTGTATCACGTAGTAATGTGGTACCACACTGAAACAGTCAATAGAAGCTGGTTCCGAATAGTATTTTAGGATGACGCAGGTTACGTCTGGGTTAGTTCTGGTATTTACAATCATCTGGCTCATACTTTCGCGTTTTTCGCGTACTTGTTGGCCAGATCATGGGTTTTTTCTGGTTTGGATCCCGTAGTAATGAGGTTCCACACCGAAACAGTCAATTAAACCTGGTTGCGATTAATATTTTAGAGGATAACGCCGGTTATGTCTCGGTTAGGTCTGGGATTTTCACTCATCTGGATCGTAATTTCGCATTTTTCGCATACTTGTTGGCCAGATCCAGGCCTTTTTCAGGCTTGGACCACGTAGTAATGTGGCACCACACTGAAACAGTCAATAAAAGCTGGTTCCGATTAGTGTTTTAGAGGATAACGCTGGTTATGTCTGGGTTAGTTCTGGTATTTGCAATCATCTGGCTCGTACTTTCGCATTTTTCGCATACTTGTGGGCCAGATCCTGGGCTTCTTCTGGTTTGTGTCACGTAGTAATGCGGTACCACACCCAAACAGTCAATTAAACCTGGTTGCGATAAATATTTTAGAGGATAACGCCGGTTATGTCTCGGTTAGGTCTGGGATTTGCCGTCATCTGTCTCATACTTTCGCGTTTTTCGCATATTTGTTGGCCAGATCCTGGGTTTTTTCTGGTTTGGATCCCGAAGTAATGAGGTTCCACACCCAAACAGTCAATTAAACCTGGTTGCGATAAATATTTTAGAGGATAACGCCGTTTATGTCTCGGTTAGGTCTGGGATTTGCGCTCATCTGGCTCGTACTTTCGCATTTTTCGCATACTTGTTGGCCAGATCCTGGGCTTTTTCTGGTTTGGATCACGTAATAATGTGGTACCACACTGAGACAGTCAATTAAACCTGGTTGCGATTAATATTTTAGAGGATAACGCTGGTTATGTCTCGGTAAGGTCTGGGATTTGCCCTCATCTGGCTCGTACTTTCGCACTATTTCGCATACTTGTTGGCCAGATCCTGGGCTTTTTCTGGTTTGTAACACGTAGTAATGTGGTACCACACTGAAACAGTCAATTAAACCTGGTTGCGAATAATACTTTAGAGGATAACGCCGGTTATGTCTCGGTTAGGTCTGGGATTTGCCCTCATCTGGCTCGTACTTTCGCACTATTTCGCATACTTGTTGGCCAGATCCTGGGCTTTTTCTGGTTTGTATCACGTAGTAATGTGGTACCACAATGAAACAGTCAATAGAAGCTGGTTCCGAATAGTAGTTTAGAGGATAACGCTGGTTATGTCTCGGTTAGTTCTGGGATTTGCCCTCATCTGGCTCGTACTTTTGCATTTTTCGCATACTTGTTGGCCAGATCCTAGGCTTCTTCTGGTTTGGATCACGTAGTAATGTGGGACCACACTGAAGCAGTCAATTGAACCTGGTTTCGATTAATATTTTAGAGGATAACTCCGGTTATTTCTCGGTTAGGTCTGGGATTTGCCCTCATCTGTCTCGTATGTCCGCAATTTTCGCATACTTATTGGCAAGATCCTGGCCTTTTTCTGGTTTATATCACGTAGTAATGCGGTACTACACTGAAACAGTCAATTAAACCTGGTTGCGATTAATATTTTAGAGGATAACGCTGGTTATTTGTCGGTTAGGTCTGGGATTTGCCCCCATCTGGCCCGTACTTTCGCATTTTTGCATACTTGTTGACCAGATCCTACGCTTTTTGCTGGTTTGGATCACGTAGTAATGTGGTACCACACTGAAACAGTCAATAAAAGCTGGTTCCGATTAGTGTTTTAGAGGATAACGCTGGTTATGTCTGGGTTAGTTCTGGTATTTGCAATCATCTGGCTCGTACTTTCGCATTTTTCGCATACTTGTGGGCCAGATCCTGGGCTTCTTCTGGTTTGTGTCACGTAGTAATGCGGTACCACACCCAAACAGTCAATTAAACCTGGTTGCGATAAATATTTTAGAGGATAACGCCGGTTATGTCTCGGTTAGGTCTGGGATTTGCCGTCATCTGGCTCATACTTTCGCGTTTTTCGCATATTTGTTGGCCAGATCCTGGGTTTTTTCTGGTTTGAAACCCGAAGTAATGAGGTTCCACACCCAAACAGTCAATTAAACCTGGTTACGATAAATATTTTAGAGGATAACGCCGTTTATGTCTCGGTTAGGTCTGGGATTTGCCCTCATCTGGCTCGTACTTTCGCATTTTTCGCATACTTGTTGGCCAGATCCTGGGCTTTTTCTGGTCTGGATCACGTAATAATGTGGTACCACACTGAAACAGTCAATTAAACCTGGTTGCGATTAATATTTTAGAGGATAACGCTGGTTATGTCTCGGTTAGGTCTGGGATTTGCCCTCATCTGGCTCGTACTTTCGCATTTTTCGCATACTTGTTGGCCAGATCCTGGGCTTTTTCTGGTCTGGATCACGTAATAATATGGTACCACACTGAAACAGTCAATTAAACCTGGTTGCGATTAATATTTTAGAGGATAACGCTGGTTATGTCTCGGTTAGGTCTGGGATTTGCCCTCATCTGGCTCGTACTTTCGCACTATTTCGCATACTTGTTGGCCAAATCCTGGGCTTTTTCTGGTTTGTATCACGTAGTAATGTGGTACCACACAGAAACAGTCAATTAAACCTGGTTGCGATAAATATTTTAGAGGATAACGCCGTTTATGTCTCGGTTAGGTCTGGGATTTGCCCTCATCTGGCTCGTACTTTCGCACTATTTCGCATACTTGTTGGCCAGATCCTGGGTTTTTTCTGGTTTGTATCACGTAGTAATGTGGTACCACACTGAAACAGTCAATAGAAGCTGGTTCCGAATAGTATTTTAGAGGATAACGCTGGTTATGTCTCGGTTAGTTCTGGGATTTGCCCTCATCTGGCTCGTACTTTTGCATTTTTCGCATACTTGTTGGCCAGATCCTGGGCTTCTTCTGGTTTGGATCACGTAGTAATGTGGGACCACACTGAAACAGTCAATTGAACCTGGTTTCGATTAATATTTTAGAGGATAACTCCGGTTATTTCTCGGTTAGGTCTGGGATTTGCCCACATCTGTCTCGAATGTCCGCAATTTTCGCATACTTATTGGCAAGATCCTGGCCTTTTTCTGGTTTATATCACGTAGTAATGCGGTACTACACTGAAACAGTCAATTAAACCTGTTTGCGATTAATATTTTAGAGGATAACGCTGGTTATTTGTCGGTTAGGTCTGGGATTTGCCCTCATCTGGCCCGTACTTTCGCATTTTTGCATACTTGTTGGCCAGATCCTACGCTTTTCGCTGGTTTGGATCACGTAGTAATGTGGTACCACACTGAAACAGTCAATAAAAGCTGGTTCCGATTAGTGTTTTAGAGGATAACGCTGGTTATGTCTGGGTTAGTTCTGGTATTTGCAATCATCTTGCTCATACTTTCGCTTTTTTCGCATACTTGTTGGCCAGATGCTGGGTTTTTTTCTGGTTTGGATCCCGTAATAATGACGTTCCACACCGAAACCGTCAATTAAACCTGGTTCCGATTAATATTTTAGAGGATAACGCTGGTTATGTCTCGGTTAGGTCTGGGATTTGCCCTCATCTGGCCCGTACTTTCGCATTTTTCGCATACTTGTTGGCCAGTTCCTGGGCTTTTTCTGGTTTGGATAACGTAGTAATGTGGTACCACACTGAAGCAGTCAGTAAAAGATGGTTGCGATTAATATTTTAGAGGATAACGCTGGTTATGTCTCGGTTAGGTCTGGGATTTGCCCTCATCTGGCCCGTACTTTCGCACTATTTCGCGTACTTGTTGGCCAGATCCTGGGCTTTTTCTGGTTTGTATCACGTAGTAATGTGGGACCACTCCGAAACAGTCAATTAAACCTGGTTGCGATTAATATTTTAGAGGATAACGCCGGTTATGTCTCGGTTAGGTCTGGGATTTGCCCTCATCTGGCTCGTACTTTCGCACTATTTCGCATACTTGTTGGCCAGATCCTGGGCTTTTTCTGGTTTGTATCACGTAGTAATGTGGTACCACTCTGAAACAGTCAATAGAAGCTGGTTCCGAATAGTATTTTAGAGGATAACGCTGGCTATGTCTGGGTTAGTTCTGGTATTTGCAATCATCTGGCTCATACTTTCGCGTTTTTCGCATATTTGTTGGCCAGATACTGTGCTTTTTCTGGTTTGGATCCCGTAGTAATGGGGTTCCACGCCGAAACAGTCAATTAAACCTGGTTGCGATTAATATTTTAGAGGATAACGCCGGTTATCTCTCGGTTAGGTCTGGGATTTGCCCTCATCTGGCTCGAACTTTCGCATTTTTCGCATACTTGTTGGCCAAATCCTGGGCTTCTTCTGGTTTGGATCACGTAGTAATGTGGGACCACTCTGAAACAGTATATTAAACCTGGTTGCGAATAATACTTTAGAGGATAACGCCGGTTATGTCTCGGTTAGGTCTGGGATTGGCCCTCATCTGGCTCGTACTTTCGCACTATTTCGCGTACTTGTTGGCCAGATCCTGGGCTTTTTCTGGTTTGGATCACGTAGTAATGTGGTACCACACCGAAACAGTCAATAACAGCTGGTTCCGATTAGTGTTTTAGAGGATAACGCTGGTTATGTCTGGGTTAGTTCTGGTATTTGCAATCATCTTGCTCATACTTTCGCTTTTTTCGCATACTTGTTGGCCAGATGCTGGGTTTTTTTCTGGTTTGAATCCCGTAATAATGACGTTCCACACCGTAACCGTCAATTAAACCTGGTTCCGATTAATATTTTAGAGGATAACGCTGGTTATGTCTCGGTTAGGTCTGGGATTTGCCCTCATCTGGCCCGTACCTTCGCATTTTTCGCATACTTGTTGGCCAGATCCTGGCCTTTTTCAGGCTTGGACCACGTAGTAATGTGGTACCACACTGCAACAGTCAAATCAACCTGGTTCCGATTAATATTTTAGAGGATAACGCCGGTTATGTCTCGGTTAGGTCTGGGATTTTCACTCATCTGGATCGTAATTTCGCATTTTTCGCATACTCGTTGGCCAGATCCAGGCCTTTTTCAGGCTTGGACCACGTAGTAATGTGGCACCACACTGAAACAGTCAATAAAAGCTGGTTCCGATTAGTGTTTTAGAGGATAACGCTGGTTATGTCTGGGTTAGTTCTGGTATTTGCAATCATCTGGCTCGTACTTTCGCATTTTTCGCATACTTGTGGGCCAGATCCTGGGCTTCTTCTGGTTTGTGTCACGTAGTAATGCGGTACCACACTGAAACAGTCAATAGAAGCTGGTTCCGAATAGTATTTTAGAGGATGACGCAGGTTACGTCTGGGTTAGTTCTGGTATTTACAATCATCTTGCTCATACTTTCGCGTTTTTCGCATATTTGTTGGCCAGATCCTGGGTTTTTTCTGGTTTGGATCCCGAAGTAATGAGGTTCCACACCCAAACAGTCAACTAAACCTGGTTGCGATAAATATTTTAGAGGATAACGCCGTTTATGTCTCGGTTAGGTCTGGGATTTGCCCTCATCTGTCTCGTATGTCCGCAATTTTCGCATACTTATTGGCAAGATCCTGGCCTTTTTCTGGTTTATATCACTTAGTAGTGCGGTACTACACTGAAACAGTCAATTAAACCTGGTTGCGATTAATATTTCAGAGGATAACGCTGGTTATTTGTCGGTTAGGTCTGGGATTTGCCGTCATCTGGCCCGTACTGACGCATTTTTGCATACTTGTTGGCCAGATCCTGGGCTTTTTCTGGTTTGGATCACGTAATAATGTGGTACCACACTGAAACAGTCAATAAAAGCTGGTTCCGATTAGTGTTTTAGAGGATAACGCTGGTTATGTCTGGGTTAGTTCTGGTATTTGCAATCATCATGCTCATACTTTCGCTTTTTTCGCATACTTGTTGGCCAGATGCTGGGTTTTTTCTGGTTTGGATCCCGTAATAATGACGTTCCACACCGAAACCGCCAATTAAACCTGGTTCCGATTAATATTTTAGAGGATAACGCTGGTTATGTCTCGGTTAGGTCTGGGATTTGCCCTCATCTGGCCCGTACTTTCGCACTTTTCGCATACTTGTTGGCCAGTTCCTGGGCTTTTTCAGGCTTGGACCACGTAGTAATGAGGTACCACACTGCAACAGTCAAATCAACCTGGTTCCGATTAATATTTTAGAGGATAACGCCGGCTATGTCTGGGATAGGTCTGGTATTTGCCCTCATTTTGCTCGTACTTTCGCATTTTTCGCTTACTTGTTGGCCAGATTCTGGCCCTTTTCTGCTTTGTATCACGTAGTAATGTGGTACCACACTGAAACAGTCAATAGAAGCTGGTTCCGAATAGTATTTTAGAGGATGACGCAGGTTGCGTCTGGGTTAGTTCTGGTATTTACAATCATCTGGCTCATACTTTCGCGTTTTTCGCATACTTGTTGGCCAGATCATGGGTTTTTTCTGGTTTGGATCCCGTAGTAATGAGGTTCCACACCGAAACAGTCAATTAAACCTGGTTGCGATTAATATTTTAGAGGATAACGCCGGTTATGTCTCGGTTAGGTCTGGGATTTTCACTCATCTGGATCGTAATTTCGCATTTTTCGCATACTTGTTGGCCAGATCCAGGCCTTTTTCAGGCTTGGACCACGTAGTAATGTGGTATCACACTGAAACAGTCAATAAAAGCTGGTTCCGATTAGTGTTTTAGAGGATAACGCTGGTTATGTCTGGGTTAGTTCTGGTATTTGCAATCATCTGGCTCGTACTTTCGCATTTTTCGCATAGTTGTGGGCCAGATCCTGGGCTTCTTCTGGTTTGTGTCACGTAGTAATACGGTACCACACCCAAACACTCAATTAAACCTGGTTGCTATAAATATTTTAGAGGATAACGCCGGTTATGTCTCGGTTAGGTCTGGGATTTGCCGTCATCTGGCTCATACTTTCGCGTTTTTCGCATATTTGTTGGCCAGATCCTGGGTTTTTTCTGGTTTGGATCCCGAAGTAATGAGGTTCCACACCCAAACAGTCAATTAAACCTGGTTACGATAAATATTTTAGAGGATAACGCCGGTTATGTCTCGGTTAGGTCTGGGATTTGCCCTCATCTGTCTCGTATGTCCGCAATTTTCGCATACTTATTGGCAAGATCCTGGCCTTTTTCTGGTTTATATCACGTAGTAATGCGGTACTACACTGAAACAGTCAATTAAACCTGGTTGCGATTAATATTTTAGAGGATAACGCTGGTTATTTGTCGGTTAGGTCTGGGATTTGCCGTCATCTGGCTCATACTTTCGGGTTTTTCGCATATTTGTTGGCCAGATCCAACACGCTTTTTGCTGGTTTGGATCACGTAGTAATGTGGTACCACACTGAAACAGTCAATAAAAGCTGGTTCCGATTAGTGTTTTAGAGGATAACGCTGGTTATGTCTGGGTTAGTTCTGGTATTTGCAATCATCTTGCTCATACTTTCGCTTTTTTCGCTTACTTGTTGGCCAGATGCTGGGTTTTTTCTGGTTTGGATCCCGTAATAATGACGTTCCACACCGAAACCGTCAATTAAACCTGGTTCCGATTAGTGTTTTAGAGGATAACGCTGGTTATGTCTCGGTTAGGTCTGGGATTTGCCCTCATCTGGCCCGTACTTTCGCATTTTTCGCATACTTGTTGGCCAGTTCCTGGGCTTTTTCTGGTTTGGATCACGTAGTAATGTGGTACCACACTGAAACAGTCAATTAAACCTGGTTGCGAATAATACTTTAGAGGATAACGCCGGTTATGTCTCGGTTAGGTCTGGGATTTGCCCTCATCTGTCTCGTATGTCCGCAATTTTCGCATACTTATTGGCAAGATCCTGGCCTTTTTCTGGTTTATATCACGTAGTAATGCGGTACTACACTGAAACAGTCAATTAAACCTGGTTGCGATTAATATTTTAGAGGATAACGCTGGTTATTTGTCGGTTAGGTCTGGGATTTGCCCTCATCTGGCCCGTACTTTCGCATTTTTGCATACTTGTTGGCCAGATCCTACGCTTTTTGCTGGTTTGGATCACGTAGTAATGTGGTACCACACTGAAACAGTCAATAAAAGCTGGTTCCGATTAGTGTTTTAGACGATAACGCTGGTTATGTCTGGGTTAGTTCTGGTATTTGCAATCATCTTGCTCATACTTTCGCTTTTTTCGCATACTTGTTGGCCAGATGCTGGGTTTTTTCTGGTTTGGATCCCGTAATAATGACGTTCCACACCGAAACCGTCAATTGAACCTGGTTCAGATTAATATTTTAGAGGATAACGCTGGTTATGTCTCGGTTAGGACTGGGATTTGCCCTCATCTGGACCGTACTTTCGCATTTTTCGCATACTTGTTGGCCAGTTCCTGGTTTTTTTCTGGTTTGGATCACGTAGTAATGTGGTACCACACTGAAACAGTCAGTAAAAGCTGGTTCCGATTTTTGTTTTAGAGGATAACGCTGGTTATGTCTGGGTTTGTTCTGGTATTTGCCATCATCTTGCTCATACTTTCGCTTTTTTCGCATACTTGTTGGCCAGGTGCTGGGTTTTTTCTGGTTTGGATCCCGTAATAATGACGTTCCACACCGAAACAGTCAATTAAACCTGGTTTCGATTAATATTTTAGAGGATACTGCCGGTTATATCTCGGTTAGGTCTGGGATTTGCCCTCATCTGGCTCGTACCTTCGCATTTTTCGCATACCTGTTGGCCAGATCCTGGCCTTTTTCTGGCTTGGACCAAGTAGTAATGCGGGATCACACTGAAACAGTCAATTAAACCTGGTTGCGATTAATATTTTAGAGCATAGCGCCGGTTATGTCTCGGTTAGGTCTGGGATTTGCCCTCATCTGGCTCGTACTTTCGCATTTTTCGCATACTTCTTGGCCAGATCCTGGGTTTTTCTGGTTTGGATCCCGTAATAATGACATTCCACACCGAAACGGTCAATTAAACCTGGTTTCGATTAATATTTTAGAGGATACTGCGGGTTATATCTCGGTTAGGTCTGGGATTTGCCCTTATCTGGCCCGTACTTCGCATTTTTCGCATACTCGAATGGCCAGACCCTGTGTTTTTCTATTGTTAGGATCACGTAGTAATGTGGTACCACACTGAGACAGTCAATAAAAGCTGGTTCCGATTAGTATTTTAGACGATAACGCTGGTTATGACTGGGTTAGTTCTGGTATTTGCAATCATCTGGCTCATACTTTCGCGTTTCTCGCATACTTGTTGGCAAGATCCTGGGCTTCATCTGGTTTGGATCCCGTAGTAATGGGGTTCCACGCCGAAACAGTCAATTAAACCTGGTTGCGATTAATATTTTAGAGGATAACGCCGGTTATCTCTCGGTTAGGTCTGGGATTTGCCCTCATCTGGCTCGTACTTTCGCCTTTTTCGCATACTGGTTGGCCAGATCCTGGGCTTCTTCTGGTTTGGACCACGTAGTAATGTGGGACCACACTGAAACAGTCAATTAAACCTGGTTTCGATTAATATTTTAGAGGATAACTCCGGTTATTTCTCGGTTAGGTCTGGGATTTGCCCTCATCTGTCTCGTATGTCCGCAATTTTCGCATACTTATTGGCAACATCCTGGCCTTTTTCTGGTTTATATCACGTAGTAATGCGGTACTACACTGAAACAGTCAATTAAACCTGGTTGCGATTAATATTTTAGAGGATAACGCTGGTTATTTGTCGGTTAGGTCTGGGATTTGCCCTCATCTGGCCCGTACTTTCGCATTTTTGCATACTTGTTGGCCAGATCCTAGGCTTTTTGCTGGTTTGGATCACGTAGTAATGTGGTACCACACTGGAACAGTCAATAAAAGCTGGTTCCGATTAGTGTTTTAGAGGATAACGCTGGTTATGTCTGGGTTAGTTCTGGTATTTGCAATCATCTTGCTCATACTTTCGCTTTTTTCGCATACTTGTTGGCCAGATCCTGGCCTTTTTCATGCTTGGACCACGTAGTAATGTGGTACCACACTGCAACAGTCAAATCAACCTGGTTCCAATTAATATTTTAGAGGATAACGCCGGCTATGTCTGGGATAGGTCTGGTATTTGCCCTCATTTTGCTCGTACTTTCGCATTTTTCGCTTACTTGTTGGCCAGATTCTGGCCTTTTTCTGCTTTGTATCACGTAGTAATGTGGTACCACACTGTCACAGTCAATAGAAGCTGGTTCCGAATAGTATTTTAGAGGATGACGCAGGTTACGTCTGGGTTAGTTCTGGTATTTACAATCATCTGGCTCATACTTTCGCGTTTTTCGCATACTTGTCGGCCAGATCATGGGTTTTTTCTGGTTTGGATCCCGTAGTAATGAGGTTCCACACCCAAACAGTCAATTAAACCTGGTTGCGATTAATATTTTAGAGGATAACGCCGGTTATGTCTCGGTTAGGTCTGGGATTTTCACTCATCTGGATCGTAATTTCGCATTTTTCGCATACTTGTTGGCCAGATCCAGGCCTTTTTCAGGCTTCGACCACGTAGTAATGTGGTACCACACTGAAACAGTCAATAAAAGCTGGTTCCGATTATTGTTTTAGAGGATAACGCTGGTTATGTCAGGGTTAGTTCTGGTATTTGCAATCATCTGGCTCGTACTTTCGCATTTTTCGCATACTTGTGGGCCAGATCCTGGGCTTCTTCTGGTTTGTGTCACGTAGTAATGCGGTACCACACCCAAACAGTCAATTAAACCTGGTTGCGATAAATATTTTAGAGGATAACGCCGGTTATGTCTCGGTTAGGTCTGGGATTTGCCCTCATCTGGCTCGTACTTTCGCATTTTTCGCATACTTGTTGGCCAGATCCTGGGCTTTTTCTGGTTTGGATCACGTAATAATGTGGTACCACACTGAAACAGTCAATTAAACCTGGTTGCGATTAATAGTTTAGAGGATAACGCCGGTTATGTCTCGATTAGGTCTGGGATTTGCCCTCATCTGGCTCGTACTTTCGCATTTTTCGCATACTTGAATGGCCAGATCCTGTGTTTTTCTATTGTTAGGATCACATAGTAATGTGGTACCACACTGAAACAGTCAATTAAACCTGGTTGCGATTAAAATTTTAGAGGATAACGCAGGTTATGTCTCGGTTAGGTCTGGGATTTGCCCTCATCTGGCCCGTACTTTCGCATTTTTCGCATACTTTAATGGCCAGATCCTGGGTTTTTTTATTGTTAGGATCACGTAGTAATGTCGTACCACACTGAGACAGTCAATAAAAGCTGGTTCCGATTAGTATTTTAGACGATAACGCTGGTTATGTCTGGGTTAGTTCTGGTATTTGCAATCATCTGGCTCATACTTTCGCGTTTCTCGCATACTTGTTGGCAAGATCCTGGGCTTCATCTGGTTTGGATCACGTAGTTATGTGGGACCACTCCGAAACAGTCAATTAAACCTGGTTGCGATTAATATTTTAGAGGATAACGCCGGTTATGTCTCGGTTAGGTCTGGGATTTGCCCTCGTCTGGCTCGTACTTTCGCACAATTTCGCATACTTTAATGGCCAGATCCTGGGTTTTTTTATTGTTAGGATCACGTAGTAATGTCGTACCACACTGAGACAGTCAATAAAAGCTGGTTCCGATTAGTATTTTAGACGATAACGCTGGTTATGTCTGGGTTAGTTCTGGTATTTGCAATCATCTGGCTCGTACTTTCGCATTTTTCGCATACTTGTGGGCCAGATCCTGGGCTTCTTCTGGTTTGTGTCACGTAATAATGTGGTACCACACTGAAACAGTCAATAGAAGCTGGTTCCGATTAGTATTTTAGATGATAACGCAGGCTATGTCTCGGTTAGGTGTGGGATTTGCCCTCATCTGGCCCGTACTTTCGCATTTTTCGTATACTTGTTGGCCAGATCCTATGTTTTTTGCTGGTTTGGATCACGTAGAAATGTGGTACCACACTGAAACAGTCAATAAAATCTGGTTCCGATTAGTATTTTAGAGGATAACGCAGACTATGTCTCGGTTAGCTCTGGGAATTGCCCTCATTTGGCTCGTACTTTCGTAGTTTTCTCATACTTATTGGGCAGCTACTGGGCTTTTTTCTGGTTAGGATCACGTATT
Source organism: Colletes latitarsis (assembly GCF_051014445.1). NCBI lineage: Eukaryota > Metazoa > Arthropoda > Insecta > Hymenoptera > Colletidae > Colletes > Colletes latitarsis. The sequence goes on from NC_135137.1 coordinate 10,044,802, forward strand.
AATGTGGTGCCGCACTGAGATGGTCAATTCAACCTGGATTCTATCAATATTTTAGAGGATAACGCCGGTTAGGTCTGAGTTAGGTCTGGTATTTGCCCTCATCTGGCTCGTACTTCCGCATTTTTCGCATACCTGTTGGCCAGATCCTGAGCTTTTTCTGGTTTGGATCACGCAGTAATGTGGTACCATACTGAAACAGTCAATGAAGGCTGGTTCCGATTAGTATTTTAGAGGATAACGCAGGTTATGTCTCGGTTAGCTCTGGGAATTGCCCTCATTTGGCTCGTACTTTCGTATTTTTCTCATACTTGTTGGGCAGATCCTGGGCTTTTTGCAGGTTTGGATCACGTAGTAATGTGGTACCACACTGAAACAGTCAATAGAAGCTGGTTCCGATTAGTATTTTAGATGATAACGCAGGCTATGTCTCGGTTAGGTCTGGTATTTGCCCTCATCTGGCTCATACTTTCGCGTTTTTCGCATACTTGTTGGCCAGATCATGGGTTTTTTCTGGTTTGGATCCCGTAGTAATGGGGTTCCACACCGAAACAGTCAATTAAACCTGGTTGCGATTAATATTTTGGAGGATAACGCCGGTATGTCTCGGTTAGGTCTGCGATTTTCACTCATCTGGATCGTAATTTCGCATTTTTCGCATTACTTGTTGGCCAGATCCTGGCCTTTTTCAGGCTTGGACCACGTAGTAATGTGGAACCACACTGCAACAGTCAAATCAACCTGGTTCCGATTAATATTTTAGAGGATAACGCCGGCTATGTCTGGGATAGGTCTGGTATTTGCCATCATTTTGCTCGTACTTTCGCATTTTTCGCTTACTTGTTGGCCAGATTCTGGCCTTTTTCTGCTTTGTATCACGTAGTAATGTGGTACCACACTGAAACAGTCAATAGAAGCTGGTTCCGAATAGTATTTTAGAGGTTGACGCAGGTTACGTCTGGGTTAGTTCTGGTATTTACAATCATCTGGCCCATACTTTCGCGTTTTTCGCATACTTGTTGGCCAGATCATGGGTTTTTTCTGGTTTGGATCCCGTAGTAATGAGGTTCCACACCGAAACAGTCAATAGAAGCTGGTTCCGAATAGTATTTTAGAGGATAACGCTGGTTATGTCTCGGTTAGTTCTGGGATTTGCCCTCATCTGGCTCGTACTTTCGCATTTTTCGCATACTTGTTGGCCAGATCTTGGGTTTTTTTATTGTTAGGATCACGTAGTAATGTCGTACCACACTGAGACAGTCAATAAAAGCTGGTTCCGATTAGTATTTTAGGCGATAACGCTGGTTATGTCTGGGTTAGTTCTGGTATTTGCAATCATCTGGCTCATACTTTCGTGTTTCTCGCATACTTGTTGGCCAGATCCTGGCCTTTTTCTGGCTTGGACCAAGTAGTAATGTGGGACCACACTGAAACAGTCAATTAAACCTGGTTGCGGTTAATATTTTAGAGGATAACGCCGGTTATCTCTCGGTTAGGTCTGGGATTTGCCCTCATCTGGCTCGTACTTCCGCATTTTTCGCATACTTGTTGGCCAGATCCTGGGCTTTTTCTGGTTTGTATCACGTAGTAATGTGGTACAACTCTGAAACAGTCAATAGAAGCTGGTTCCGAATAGTATTTAAGAGGATAACGCTGGCTATGTCTGGGTTAGTTCTGGTATTTGCAATCATCTGGCTCATACTTTCGCGTTTTTCGCATATTTGTTGGCCAGATACTGTGTTTTTTCTGGTTTGGATCCCGTAGTAATGGGTTTCCACACCGAAACAGTCAATTAAACCTGGTTGCGATTAATATTTTAGAGGATAACGCCGGTTATCTCTCGGTTAGGTCTGGGATTTGCCCTCATCTGGCTCGTACTTTCGCATTTTTCGCATACTTGTTGGCCAGATCCTGGGCTTCTTCTGGTTTGGATCACGTAGTAATGTGGGACCACTCTGAAACAGTAAATTAAACCTGGTTGCGAATGATACTTTAGAGGATAACGCCGGTTATGTCTCGGTTAGGTCTGGGATTTGCCCCCATCTGGCTCGTACTTTCGCACTATTTCGCATACTTGATGGCCAGATCCTGGGTTTTTTCTGGTTTGTATCACGTAGTAATGTGGTACCACACTGAAGCAGTCAATTAAACCTGGTTTCGATTAATATTTTAGAGGATAACTCCGGTTATTTCTCGGTTAGGTCTGGGATTTGCCCTCATCTGGCTCGTACTTTCGCATTTTTCGCATACTAGAATGGCCAGATCTTGGGTTTTTTTATTGTTAGGATCACGTAGTAATGTCGTACCACACTGAGACAGTCAATAAAAGCTGGTTCCGATTAGTATTTTAGGCGATAACGCTGGTTATGTCTGGGTTAGTTCTGGTATTTGCCCTCATCTGGCCCGTACTTTCGCATTTTTGCATACTTGTTGGCCAGATCCTAGGCTTTTTGCTGGTTTGGATCACGTAGTAATGTGGTACCACACTGAAACAGTCAATAAAAGCTGGTTTCGATTAATATTTTAGAGGATACTGCCGGTTATATCTCGGTTAGGTCTGGGATTTGCCCTTATGTGGCCCGTACTTTCGCATTTTTTGCATACTTGAATGGCCAGACCCTGTGTTTTTCTATTGTTAGGATCACGTAGTAATGTGGTACCACACTGGAACAGTCAATAGAAGCTGGTTCCGAATAGTATTTTAGAGGATAACGCTGGTTATGTCTCGGTTAGTTCTGGGATTTGCCCTCATCTGGCTCGTACTTTCGCATTTTTCGCATACTTGTTGGCCAGATCCTGGGCTTCTTCTGGTTTGGATCACGCAGTAATGTTGGACCACACTGAAGCAGTCAATTAAACCTGGTTTCGATTAATATTTTAGAGGATAACTCCGGTTATTTCTCGGTTAGTTCTGGTATTTGCAATCATCTTGCTCATACTTTCGCTTTTTTCGCATACTTGTTGTCCAGATGCTGGGTTTTTTTCTGGTTTGGATCCCGTAATAATGACTTTCCACACCGAAACAGCCAATTAAAACCTGGTTTCGATTAATATTTTAGAGGATAACGCCGGTTATATCTCGGTTAGGTCTGGGATTTGCCCTCATCTGGCTCGTACCTTCGCATTTTTCGCATACTTGTTGGCCAGACCCCGGCCTTTTTCTGGTTTGTATCACGCAGTAATGTGGTACCACATTGAAACAGTCAATAGAAGCTGGTTCCGAATAGTATTTTAGGGGATAACGCTGGCTATGTCTGGGTTAGTTCTGGTTTTTGCAATCATCTGGCTCATCCTTTCGCGTTTTTCCCCCATATTTGTTGACCAGATCCTGGGTTTTTTCTGGTTTGGATCCCGTAGTAATGAGGTTCCACACCGAAACAGTCAATTAAACCAGGTTGCGATTCATATTTTAGAGGATAACGCAGGTTATGTGTCGGTTAGGTCTGGGATTTGCCCTCATCTGGCTCGTGCCTTCGCATTTTTCGAATACTTGTTGGCCAGATCCTGGCCTTATTCTGGTTTGTATCACGTAGTAATGTGGTACCAAACTGAAACGGTCAATAGAAGCTGGTTCCGAATAGTATTTTAGAGGATAACGCTGGTTATGTCTGGGTTCGTTCTGGTATTTGCAATCATCTGGCTCATACTTTCGCGTTTTTCGCATGTTTGTTGGCCAGATCCTGGGTTTTTTCTGGTTTGGATTCCGTGGTAATGAGGTGCCACACCGAAACAGTCAAATCAACCTGGTTGAGATTAATATTTTAGAGGCTAACGCCGGTTATGTCTCGGTTGGGTCTGGGATTTGCCCTCATCTGGCTCGTGATTTCGTATTTTTCGCATACTTGTTGGCCAGATCCTGGGCATTTTCTGGTTTGAATCACGTAGTAATGTGGTACCACACTGAAACAGTCAGTAGAAGCTGGTTCCGAATAGTATTTTAGAGGATAACGCTAGTTATGTCTGGGTTAGGTCTGGTATTTGCAATCTTCTGGCCCATACTTTCGCGTGTTTCGCATATTTGTTGGCCAGATCCTGGGTTATTTCTGGCTTGGATCCCGTAGTAATGAGGTTCCACACCGAAAGAGTCAATTAAACCTGGTTGCGATTAATATTTTAGAGGATAACGCCGTTTATGTCTGGGTTAGGTCTGGTATTTGCCCTCATCTGGCTCGTACCTTCGCATTTTTCGCATACTTGTAGGCCAGATCCTGGCCTTTTTCTGGCTAGGACCAAGTAGTAATGTGGGACCACACTGAAACAGTCAATGAAACCTTGTTCCGGTTAATGTTTTAGAGGATAACGCCGGTTATGTCTGGGTTATGTCTGGTATTTACCCTCATCTGGCTCGTACTTTCGCATTTTTCGCATACTTGTTGGACAGACACTGGGCTTTTCCTGGTTTGGTTCAGGTAGTAATGTGGTACCACACTGAAACAGTCAATAAATGCTGGTTCCGAATACTATTTTAGAGGATAACGCCGGTTATGTCTCGGTAATGTCTGGGATTTTCCCTCATCTCGCTCGTACTTTCGTATTTTTCGAATACTTGTTGGCCATGTCCTGGGCTTTTTCTGGTTTGGATCACGTAGTAATGTGGTACCACACTGAAACAGTCAATGAAAGCTGGTTCCGAATACTATTTTACAGGATAACGCCGGTTATGTCTGGATTAGGTCTGGTATTTGCCCTCAACTGGCTCGTACCTCCGCATTTTTCGCATACTTGCTGTCCGGATCTTGGGTTTTTCGTGGCTTGGATCACGTAGTAATGTGCTACCACACTGATACAGTCAATAAAAGCTGGTTCCGAATACTATTTTAGAGGATAACGCCGGTTATGTCTGGGAAAGTTCTGGGATTTGCCCTCATCTGGCTGGTACTTTCGCATTTTTTGCATACTTGTTGGCCAGACCCTGGGCTTTTTCTACCTTGGATCATGTAGTAATATCGTACCACACTGAAACAGTCAATAAAAGCTGGTTCCGATTAATATTTTAGTGGAGAACGCCGGTTATGCCTGGGTTAGGTCTGGTATTTGCCATCATCTAGCACATTCTTTCGCATTTTTCGCATACTTGCTGGAAAGATCTTGGGTTTTTGGTGGTTTGGATCACGTAGTAATGTGGTACCACACTGAAACAGTCAATAAAAGCTGGTTCCGATTAATGTTTTATAGGATAATGCCGGTTATGTCTGGGTTAGGTCTGGTTTTTGCCCTCATCTGGCTGGTACTTTCGCATTTTTCGCATACTTGTTGGCCAGACCCTGGGCTTTTTCTGGTTTGGATCACGTAGTAATGTGGTGCCACACTGAAACAGTCAACTAATCCTGGTTGCGATTAATATTTTAGAGGATAACGCCGGTTATGTCTGGGTTAGGTCTGGTATTTGCCCTCATCTGGCTCGTTCTTTCGCATTTTTCGCATACTTCCTGTCCAGATCTTGGGTTTTTTGTGGCTGGTTCACAATGTGGTACCACACTGAAACAGTCAATGAAAGCTGGTTCCGATTAGTATTTTAGAGGATAAGGCTGGTTGTGTCTGGGTTAGTTCTGGTATTTGCCCTCATATGGCTCGTACTTTCGGACTTTTCGCATACTTGTTGTCCAGATGCTGGGTTTTTTCTGGTTTGGATCCCGCAATAATGACTTTCCACACCGAAACAGCCAATTAAACCTGGTTTCGATTAATATTTTAGAGGATAACGCCGGTTATATCTCGGTTAGGTCTGGGATTTGCCCTCATCTGGCTCGTACCTTTTTTTTTTTTTTTTTTTTTTTTGTCGTGGGGAAAATCTTCGAAAGACTCCCTCCCACCTCCTTGGGGAGAGGTGGGAGGGGTGTGTGGGATTCCCCGCGCCCGTACAACGACAGGCGCGGGACCTACCCACTAAAAACCCCACGGTGACCCTTCGGCACGCTTTGGGAGGATACCGGGAATCGCTCGAAGCATTCTTCCGGTATCCTCCCCGTGCCCGCGCTTTCGCGCCCATCCCCCGGGGGGACAATCGGTCCCCCCAGTAGACACACTGCCTCATAGCGGCGGGACGGGGCCACTCCATCCCGCCGCTATCCGTCCCGGGGCCGCGTTTAGTGGCGGCTGCGAGCCCCAACTCGCAACCGCCCGCGACCCCGTTTCCACCCCTCGGCGGCCGGGCGTTCATGGCCGCACCAGACCGCCGAGGGTGCCTCCCCTTGCGTCGGACCGGTAGGGGGAGGCACTCCTACCCCCAACCGGTCCGACCCGGCGCCGCCTGGCGGGAGGAGGGTCCCCTCAGGACCCCCCTCCCAGCCTAGGTCATCCGCCACGCCGAGGCGACCGCCCGCGACGCCACGCGACCGGGCGACGACCTCGGGCCACCGCACGAGCGCGAGCTTCAGCGCGCCCGCTGAAGCTCGCGCTCCCTCCCCGCGGCCTCCTTCTGCAACATTACGTTCTCGCAGAAGGAGGCCACGGCCCTCCACTTCTCCTCGCTGCCGAGCATGGCGCGCACCACGCCCGGCAGCGAGACATCCCGCCCGACGACGCCGACCAGGACACGGCGCTCCCCCTCCCACGCGGGGCATACCTCCAGGGTATGATCCGCCGTGTCCTGCTCAGCGTCGCAGTGGCAGCAACGCGCCGTCGGCTCCTTCCCTATCCGGCACAGGTATCTTCCGAAGCTGCCATGCCCGGAAAATACCTGTGCCATCCGGTAGGTGAGGCTGCCATGGCCTCTGTCCAGCCACTCCTTCAGGAGTGGCCGAACCGCCCCGACAGTCCGGTGCCCCGCGGTTGGCAGAGCCAGCCGCTCCTGCCACGCGAGCAACACCGACTGCCGGGCCTGGCGCTTCAAATCGCCCCAAGCAGGTTCCTGCCCGCCCGGGACCGCCCCCACCCCCGCGCGACGGTCGACGCGGTGCCGGTACATCACCGCGTGCGACCGCGCGAGCAGGTCCATGGGCGGCATCCCCGCTAGAACCGTCGCCGCCTCATGTGACATGGTCCGATACCCGCGGACGACCCTGAGCGCCATGCGCCTCTGCACCCGACGCAGCATAGTCATGCTGCGCCGGGAGGTCTGGCTCGTACCTTCGCATTTTTCGCATACTTGTAGGCCAGATCCTGGCCTTTTTCTGGCTAGGACCAAGTAGTAATGTGGGACCACACTGAAACAGTCAATGAAACCTTGTTCCGGTTAATGTTTTAGAGGATAACGCCGGTTATATCTGGGTTATGTCTGGTATTTACCCTCATCCGGCTCGTACTTTCGCATTTTTCGCATACTTGTTGGACAGACCCTGGGCTTTTCCTGGTTTGGTTCAGGTAGTAATGTGGTACCACACTGAAACAGTCAATGAAAGCTGGTTCCGATTAGTATTTTACAGGATAACGCCGGTTATGTCTGGATTAGGTCTGGTATTTGCCCTCAACTGGCTCGTACCTTCGCATTTTTCGCATACTTGCTGGAAAGATCTTGGGTTTTTTGTGGTTTGGATCACGTAGTAATGTGGTACCACACTGAAACAGTCAATGAAAGCTGGTTCCGATTAGTATTTTAGAGGATAAGGCTGGTTATGTCTGGGTTAGTTCTGGTATTTGCCCTCATCTGGCTCGTACTTTCGCATTTTTCGCATACTTGTTTGCGAGATCCTGGCCTTTTTCTGGCTTGGACCACGTAGTAATGTGGTACCACACTGAAACAGTCAATTAATCCTGGTTCCGATTAGTATTTTAGAGGATAAGGCTGGTTATGTCTGGGTTAGTTCTGGTATTTGCCCTCATCTGGCTCGTACTTTCGCATTTTTCGCATACTTGTTGGCCAGATCCTGGCCTTTTTCTGGCTTGGACCACGTAGTAATGTGGTACCACACTGAAACAGTCAATGAAAGCTGGTTCCGATTAATATTTTAGAGGATAACCCCGGTTATGTCTCGGTTAGGTATGGGATTTGCCCTCATCTGTCTCGTACTTTACGCATTTTTCTCATACTTGTTGGACAGATCCTGACCTTTTTCTGGTTTGTATCTCGTAGTAATACGGTACCGCACCGAAACAGTCTATTAAACCTCGTTGCGATTAACATTTTAGAGGATAACGCCGGTTATGCCTGGGTTAGGTCTGGGATTTGCCCTCATCTGGCTCGTACTTTCGAATTTTTCGCATACTTGTTGGCCAGACCCTTGGCTTTTTCTGGTTTGGATCACGTAGTAATGTGGTACCACACTGAAACAGTCGATAAAAGCTGGTGCCGATTAATATTTTAGTGGAGAACGCCGGCTATGCCTGGGTTAGGTCTGGTATTAGCCCTCATCTGGCTCGTATTATCGCATTTTTCGCATACTTGTTGGCCAGATCCTGGGATTTTTCTGGTTTGGATCACGTAGTAATGTGGTACCACACTGAGACAGACAATTAATCCAGGTTGCGATTAATATTTTAGAGGATAACGCCGCTTATGACTGGGTTAGGTCTGGGATTTGCCCTCCACATGTCTCGTACTTTCGCATTTTTCGCATACCTGTTGGCCAGCTCCTGGCCTTTTTCTGGCTTGGACCACGTAGTAATGTGGTGCCACACTGAAACAGTCAATTAAACCTGGTTGCGATTAATATTTTAGAGGATAACGCCGGTTATGTCTGGGTAAGTTCTGGGATTTGCCCTCATCTGGCTGGTACTTTCGCATTTTTTGCATACTTGTTGGCCAGACTCTGGGCTTTTTCTACCCTGGATCATGTAGTAATATCGTACCACACTGAAACAGTCAATAAAAGCTGGTTCCGATTAATATTTTAGTGGAGAACAGAGGTTATGCCTGGGTTAGATCTGCTATTTGCCATCATCTAGCACATACTTTCGCATTTTTCGCATACTTGCTGTCCAGATCTTGGGTTTTTTGTGGCTTGGATCACGTAGTAATGTGGTACCACACTGAAACAGTCAATGAAAGCTGGTTCCGAGTAGTATTTTCGAGGATATGGCTCGTTATGTCTAGGTTAGTTCTGGTATTTGCACTCATCTGGCTCGTATTTTCGCATTTTTCGCATACTTGTTTGCCAGCTGCTGGCCTTTTTCTGGCTTGGACCACGTAGTAATGTGGTACCACACTGAAACATTCAATTAATCCAGGTTGCGATTAATATTTTAGAGGATAACGCCGGTTATGTCTGGGTTAGGTCTGGTATGTGACCTCATCAGGCTCGTACTTTCGAATTTTTCGCATACTTGCTGGCCAGACCCTGGGATTTTTGTGGTTTGGATCACGTAGTAATGTGGTACCACACTGAAACAGTCAATAAAAGCTGGTTCCGATTAATATTTTAGTGGAGAACACCGGTTATTCCTGGGTTAGGTCTGCTATTTGCCATCATCTAGCACATACTTTCGCATTTTTCGCATACTTGCTGTCCAGATCTTGTGTTTTTTGTGGCTTGGATCACGTAGTAATGTGGTACCACACAGAAACAGTCAATGAAAGCTGGTTCCGATTAGTATTTTAGAGGATAAGGCTGGTTATGTCTGGGGTAGTTCTGGTATTTGCCCTCATCAGGCTCGTACTTTCGCATTTTTCGCATACTTGCTGTCCAGATCTTGGGTTTTTTGTGGCTTGGATCACGTAGTAATGTGGTACCACACTGAAACAGGCAATTAATCCTGGTTCCGATTAGTGTTTTAGGGGATAAGGCTGGTTATGTCTGGGTTAGTTCTGGTATTTGCCCTCATCTGGCTCGTACTTTCGCATTTTTCGCATACTTGTAGGCCAGATCCTGGCCTTTTTCTGGCTTGGACCACGTAGTAATGTGGTACCACACTGAAACAGCAAATGAAAGCTGGTTCCGATTAATATTTTAGAGGATAACCCCGGTTATGTCTTGGTTAGGAATGGGATTTGTCCTCATCTGTCTCGTACTTTACGTATTTTTCTGATACTTGTTGGACTGATCCTGACCTTTTTCTGGTTTGTGTCACGTAGTAATACGGTACCGCACCGAAACAGTCTATTAAACCTGGTTGCGATTAACGTTTTAGAGGATAACGCCGGTTATGCCTGGGTTAGGACTGGGATTTGCCCTCATCTGGCCCGTACTTTCGAATTTTTCGCATACTTGTTCGCCAGATCCTGGCCTTTTTCTGGTTTGGATCACGTAGTAATGCGGTACCACACCGAAACAGTCAATTAAACCTGGTTGCGATTACTATTTTAGAGGTTAACGACGGTTATGTCTGGGTAAGTTCTGGGATTTGCCCTCATCTGGCTGGTACTTTCGCATTTTTGCATACTTGTTTGCCAGATCCTGGCCTTTTTCTGGCTTGGACCACGTAGTAATGTGGTACCACACTGAAACAGTCAATTAATCCTGGTTCCCATTAGTATTTTAGAGGATAAGGCTGGTTTTCTGGGTTAGTTCTCGTATTTGCCTTCATCTGTCTCGTACTTTCGCATTTTTCGCATACTTGCTGTCCAGATCTTGGGTTCTTTGTGGCTTGGTTCACGTAGTAATGTGGTACCACACTGAAACAGTCAATTAATCCTGGTTGCGATTAATATTTTAGAGGATAACGCCGGTTATGTCTGGGTTAGGTCTGGTATTTGCCCTCATATGTCTCGTACTTTCTCATTTTTCGCATACTTGTTGGCCAGATCCTGGGCTTTTTCTGGTTTGGATAACGTAGTAATGCGGTACCACACTGAAACAGTCAATGAAAGCTGGTTCCGATTAGTATTTTAGATGATAACCCTGGTTATGTCTGGGTTAGTTCTGGTATTTGCCTTCATCTGGCTCGTACTTTCGCATTTTTCGCATACTTGTTGGCCAGCTCCTGGCCTTTTTCTGGCTTGGACCACGTAGTAATGTGGTACCACACTGAAACAGTCAATTAAACCTGGTTGCGATTAATATTTTAGAGGATAACGCCGGTTATGTCTGGGTAAGTTCTGGGATTTGCCCTCATCTGGCTCGTACTTTCGCATTTTTCGCATACTTGTTGTCGAGCTCCTGGCCTTTTTCTGGCTTGGACCACGTAGTAATGTGGTACCACACTGAAACAGTCAATTAATCTTGGTTCCGATTAGTATTTTAGAGGATAAGGCTGGTTATGTCTGGGTTAGTTCTGGTATTTGCCCTCATCTGGCTCGTACTTTCGCATTTTTCGCATACTTGTTGGCCAGATCCTGGCCTTTTTCTGGCTTGGACCACGTAGTAATGTGGTACCACACTGAAACAGTCAATGAAAGCTGGATCCGATTAACATTTTAGAGGATAACGCCGGTTATGCCTGGGTTAGGTCTGGGATTTGCCCTCATCTGGCTCGTACTTTCGAATTTTTCGCATACTTGTTGGCCAGACCCTTGGCTTTTTCTGGTTTGGATCACTTAGTAATGTGGTACCACACTGAAACAGTCAATAAAAGCTGGTGCCGATTAATATTTTAGTGGAGAACGCCGGTTATGCCTGTGTTAGGTCTGATATTAGCCCTCATCTGGCTCGTATTATCGCATTTTTCGCATACTTGTTGGCCAGATCCTGCTCGTATTCTGGCTTGGACCAAGTAGTAATGTGGGACCACACTGAAACAGTCAATTACACCTGGTTACGATTAATATTTTAGAGGATAACGCCGGTTATGTCTCGCTTAGCTCCGGGATTTGCCCTCCACATGTCTCGTACTTTCGCATTTTTCGCATACTTGTTCGCCAGATCCTGGCCTTTTTCTGGTTTGGATCACGTAGTAATGCGGTACCACACCGAAACAGTCAATTAAACCTGGTTGCGATTACTATTTTAGAGGATAACGACGGTTATGTCTGGGTAAGTTCTGGGATTTGCCCTCATCTGGCTGGTACTTTCGCATTTTTGCATACTTGTTTGCCAGATCCTGGCCTTTTTCTGGCTTGGACCACGTAGTAATGTGGTACCACACTGAAACAGCCAATTAATCCTGGTTGCGATTAATATTTTAGAGGATAACGCCGGTTATGTCTGGGGTAGGTCTGGTATTTGCCCTCATATGTCTCGTACTTTCTCATTTTTCGCATACTTGTTGGCCAGATCCTGGGCTTTTTCTGGTTTGGATAAAGTAGTAATGCGGTACCACACTGAAACAGTCAATGAAAGCTGGTTCCGATTAGTATTTTAGATGATAACGCTGGTTATGTCTGGGTTAGTTCTGGTATTTGCCTTCATCTGGCTCGTACTTTCGCATTTTTCGCATACTTGTTGGCTAGCTCCTGGCCTTTTTCTGGCTTGGACCACGTAGTAATGTGGTACCACACTGAAACAGTCAATGAAACCTGGTTGCGATTAATATTTTAGAGGATAACGCCGGTTATGTCTGGGTAAGTTCTGGGATTTGCTCTCATCTGGCTCGTACTTTCGCATTTTTCGCATACTTGTTGTCGAGCTCCTGGCCTTTTTCTGGCTTGGACCACGTAGTAATGTGGTACCACACTGAAACAGTCAATTAATCCTGGTTCCGATTAGTATTTTAGAGGATAAGGCTGGTTTTCTGGGTTAGTTCTGGGATTTACCCTCATCTGGCTCGTACTTTCGCATTTTTCGCATACTTGTTGTCGAGTTCCTGGCCTTTTTCTGGCTTGGACCACGTAGTAATGTGGTACCACACTGAAACAGTCAATTAATCCTGGTTCCGATTAGTATTTTAGAGGATAAGGCTGGTTATGTCTGGGTTAGTTCTGGTATTTGCCCTCATCTGGCTCGTACTTTCGCATTTTTCGTATACTTGCTGTCCATATCTTGCGTTTTTTGTGGCTTGGATCACGTAGTAATGTGGTACCACACTGAAACAGTCAATGAAAGCTGGTTCCGATTAGTATTTTAGAGGATAAGGCTGGTTATGTCTGGGTTAGTTCTGGTATTTGCCCTCATCTGGCTCGTACTTTCGCATTTTTCGCATACTTGCTGTCCAGATCTTGGGTTTTTTGTGGCTTGGATCACGTAGTAATGTGGTACCACACTGAGACAGTCAATTAATCCTGGTTGCGATTAATATTTTAGAGGATAACGCCGCTTATGTCTGGCTAAGTTCTGGGATTTGCACTCATCTGGCTCGTATTTTCGCATTTTTCGCATACTTGTTTGCCAGATCCTGGCCTTTTGATGGCTTGGACCACGTAGTAATGTGGTACCACACTGAAACATTCAATTAATCCAGGTTGCGATTAATATTTTAGAGGATAACGCCGGTTATGTCTGGGTTAGGTCTGGTATTTGCCCTCATCAGTCTCGTACTTTCGCATTTTTCGCATACTTGCTGGCCAGACCCTGGGATTTTTCTGGTTTGGATCACGTAGTAATGTGGTACCACACTGAAACAGTCAATTAATCCTGGTTCCGATTAATATTTTAGAGGATAACGACGATTATGTCTGGGTAAGTTCTGGGATTTGCCCTCATCTGGCTGGTACTTTCGCATTTTTGCATACTTGTTTGCCAGATCCTGGCCTTTTGATGGCTTGGACCACGTAGTAATGTGGTACCACACTGAAACATTCAATTAATCCAGGTTGCGATTAATATTTTAGAGGATAACGCCGGTTATGTCTGGGTTAGGTCTGGTATTTGCCCTCATATGTCTCGTACTTTCTCATTTTTCGCATACTTGTTGGCCAGATCCTGGGCTTTTTCTGGTTTGGATAACGTAGTAATGCGGTACCACACTGAAACAGTCAATGAAAGCTGGTTCCGATTAGTATTTTAAATGATAACGCTGGTTATGTCTGGGTTAGTTCTGGTATTTGCCTTCATCTGGCTCGTACTTTCGCATTTTTCGTATACTTGCTGTCCATATCTTGCGTTTTTTGTGGCTTGGATCACGTAGTAATGTGGTACCACACTGAAACAGTCAATGAAAGCTGGTTCCGATTAGTATTTTAGAGGATAAGGCTGGTTATGTCTGGGTTAGTTCTGGTATTTGCCCTCATCTGGCTCGTACTTTCGCATTTTTCGCATACTTGCTGTCCAGATCTTGGGTTTTTTGTGGCTTGGATCACGTAGTAATGTGGTACCACACTGAGACAGTCAATTAATCCTGGTTGCGATTAATATTTTAGAGGATAACGCCGCTTATGTCTGGCTAAGTTCTGGGATTTGCACTCATCTGGCTCGTATTTTCGCATTTTTCGCATACTTGTTTGCCAGATCCTGGCCTTTTGATGGCTTGGACCACGTAGTAATGTGGTACCACACTGAAACATTCAATTAATCCAGGTTGCGATTAATATTTTAGAGGATAACGCCGGTTATGTCTGGGTTAGGTCTGGTATTTGCCCTCATCAGTCTCGTACTTTCGCATTTTTCGCATACTTGCTGGCCAGACCCTGGGATTTTTCTGGTTTGGATCACGTAGTAATGTGGTACCACACTGAAACAGTCAATTAATCCTGGTTCCGATTAATATTTTAGAGGATAACGACGATTATGTCTGGGTAAGTTCTGGGATTTGCCCTCATCTGGCTGGTACTTTCGCATTTTTGCATACTTGTTTGCCAGATCCTGGCCTTTTGATGGCTTGGACCACGTAGTAATGTGGTACCACACTGAAACATTCAATTAATCCAGGTTGCGATTAATATTTTAGAGGATAACGCCGGTTATGTCTGGGTTAGGTCTGGTATTTGCCCTCATATGTCTCGTACTTTCTCATTTTTCGCATACTTGTTGGCCAGATCCTGGGCTTTTTCTGGTTTGGATAACGTAGTAATGCGGTACCACACTGAAACAGTCAATGAAAGCTGGTTCCGATTAGTATTTTAAATGATAACGCTGGTTATGTCTGGGTTAGTTCTGGTATTTGCCTTCATCTGGCACGTACTTTCGCATTTTTCGCATACTTGTTGGCCAGCTCCTGGCCTTTTTCTGGCTTGGACCACGTAGGAATGTGGTACCACACTGAAACAGTCAACTAAACCTGGTTGCGATTAATATTTTAGAGGATAACGCCGGTTATGTCTGGGTAAGTTCAGGGATTTGCCCTCATCTGGCTCGTACTTTCGCATTTTTCGCATACTTGTTGGACAGATCCTGGCCTTTTTCTGGCTTGGACCACGTAGTAATGTGGTACCACACTGAAACAGTCAATGAAAGCTGGATCCGATTAACATTTTAGAGGATAACGCCGGTTATGCCTGGGTTAGGTCTGGGATTTGCCCTCATCTGGCTCGTACTTTCGAATTTTTCGCATACTTGTTGGCCAGACCCTTGGCTTTTTCTGGTTTGGATCACTTAGTAATGTGGTACCACACTGAAACAGTCAATAAAAGCTGGTGCCGATTAATATTTTAGTGGAGAACGCCGGTTATGCCTGTGTTAGGTCTGGTATTTGCCCTCATCTGGCTCGTACTTTCGGATTTTTCGCATACTTGTTGACCAGACCCTGGGCCTTCTCTAGCTTGGATCACGTAGTAATGTTGTACCACACTGAAACAGTCAATAAAAGCTGGTTTCGATTAATATTTTAGAGGATAACGCCGGTTATGTCTGGGTTAGGTCTGATATTAGCCCTCATCTGGCTCGTATTATCGCATTTTTCGCATACTTGTTGGCCAGATCCTGCTCGTATTCTGGCTTGGACCAAGTAGTAATGTGGGACCACACTGAAACAGTCAATTACACCTGGTTACGATTAATATTTTAGAGGATAACGCCGGTTATGTCTCGCTTAGGTCCGGGATTTGCCCTCCACATGACTCGTACTTTCGCTTTTTTCGCATACTTGTTCGCCAGATCCTGGCCTTTTTCTGGTTTGGATCACGCAGTAATGCGGTACCACACCGAAACAGTCAATTAAACCTGGTTGCGATTACTATTTTAGAGGATAACGACGGTTATGTCTGGGTAAGTTCTGGGATTTGCCCTCATCTGGCTGGTACTTTCGCATTTTTGCATACTTGTTTGCCAGATCCTGGCCTTTTTCTGGCTTGGACCACGTAGTAATGTGGTACCACACTGAAACAGTCAATTAATCCTGGTTCCCATTAGTATTTTAGAGGATAAGGCTGGTTTTCTGGGTTAGTTCTGGTATTTGCCTTCATCTGTCTCGTACTTTCGCATTTTTCGCATACTTGCTGTCCAGATCTTGGGTTTTTTGTGGCTTGGTTCACGTAGTAATGTGGTACCACACTGAAACAGTCAATTAATCCTGGTTGCGATTAGTATTTTAGAGGATAAGGCTGGTTTTCTGGGTTAGTTCTGGTATTTGCCCTCATCTGGCTCGTACTTTCGCATTTTTCGCATACTTGTTGGCCAGATCCTGGCCTTTTTCTGGTTTGGATCACGTAGTAATGCGGTACCACACCGAAACAGTCAATGAAAGCTGGTTCCGATTAGTATTTTAGAGGATAAGGCTGGTTATGTCTGGGTTAATTCTGGTATTTGCCATCATCTGGCTCGTACTTTCGGATTTTTCGTATACTTGCTGTCCATATCTTGCGTTTTTTTGTGGCTTGGATCACGTAGTAATGTGGTACCACACTGAAACAGTCAATGAAAGCTGGTTCCGATTAATATTTTAGTGGAGAACACCGGTTATTCCTGGGTTAGGTCTGGTATTTGCCACCATCTAGCACATTCGTTCGCATTTTTCGCATACTTGCTGGAAAGATCTTGGGTTTTTTGTGGTTTGGATCACGTAGTAATGTGGTACCACACAGAAACAGTCAATAAAAGCTGGTTCCGATTAATGTTTTAGAGGATAACGCCGGTTATGTCTGGGTTAGGTCTGGTATTTGCCCTCATCTGGCTCGTACTTTCGCATTTTTCGCATACTTGTTGGCCAGACCCTGGGCTTTTTCTGGTTTGGATCACGTAGTAATGTGGTACCACACTGAAACAGTCAATTAATCCTGGTTGCGATTTATATTTCAGAGGATAACGCCGGTTATGTCTGTGTTAGGTCTGGTATTTGCCCTCATCTGGCTCGTACTTTCGCATTTTTGCATACTTGTTGGCCAGACCCTGGCCTTTTTCTGGTTTGGACCACGTAGTAATGTGGTACCACACTGAAACAGTCAATAAAAGCTGGTTCCGATTAATATTTTAGTGGAGAACACCGGTTTTTCCTGGGTTAGGTCTGCTATTTGCCATCATCTAGCACATACTTTCGCATTCTTCGCATACTTGCTGTCCAGATCTTGGGTTTTTTGTGGCTTGGATCACGCAGTAATGTGGAACCACACAAGAAACAGTCAATTAATCCTGGTTCCGATTAGTATTTTAGAGGATAAGGCTGGTTATGTCTGGGTTAGTTCTGGTATTAGCCCTCATCTGGCTCGAACTTTCGCATTTTTCGCCTACTTGTTTGCCAGATCCGGGCCTTTTTCTGGCTTGGACCACGTAGTAATGAGATACCACACTGAAACAGCCAATTAATCCTGGTTGCGATTAATATTTTAGAGGATAACCCCGGTTATGTCTCGGTTAGGTATGGGATTTGCCCTCATCTGTCTCGTACATTCGCATTTTTCTCATACTTGTTGGACAGATCCTGGCCTTTTTCTGGTTTGTGTCACGTAGTTATACGGTACCGCACCGTAACAGTCTATTAAACCTGGTTGCGATTAATATTTTGGAGGGTAACGCTGGTTATGCTTGGGTTAGTTCTGGTATTTGCAATCATCTGGCACATACTTTCGCATTTTTCGCATAATTGACGGCCAGATCCTGGGCTTTTTCTTATTTGGCTCACGTAGTAATGTGGTACCACACTGAAACAGTCAATGAAAGCTGGTTCCGATTAGTATTTTAGAGGATAACATTGGTTATGTCTGGGATTGTTCTGGTATTTGCCCTCATCTGCCTGGTACTTTCGCATTTTTCGCATAGTTGTTGGCCAGACCCGGCTTTTTCTGGCTTGGACCACGTAGTAATGTGGTACCACACTGAAACAGTCAATTAATCCTGGTTGCGATTAATATTTTAGAGGATAACGCCGGTTATGTCTGGGTTAGGTCTGGTATTTGCCCTCTTCTGGCTCGTACTTTCGCATTTTTCGCATACTTGTTGGCCAGGTCCTGGGTTTTTTCTGGCTTGGATCATGTAGTAATGTGGTACCACACTGAAACAGTCAATAGAAGCTGGTTCCGAATAGTATTTTAGAGGATAACGCCGGCTATGTCTGGGTTAGGTCTGGTATTTGCCCTCATCTGGCTCGTACTTTCGCATTTTTCGCATACTAGTTGGCCAGATCCTGGCCTTTTTCTGGTTTGGATCACGAAGTAACGCGGTACCACGCCGCAACAGTCAATTAAACCTGGTTGCGATTAATATTTTAGAGGGTAACGCCGGTTATGTCTTGGTTATTTCTTGGTTATGTCCGGGATTTGCCATCATCTCGCTCGTTATTTCGTATTTTTCGCATACTTGCCGGCCAGATCCTGGGCTTTTTCTAGTTTGGATCACGTAGTAATGTGGCACCACACTGAAACAGTCAATAGAAGCTGGTCCCGAATAGTATTTTAGAGGATAACGCTGGTTATGTCTGGGATAGTTCTGGTATTTGCCCTCATCTGCCTGGTACTTTCGCATTTTTCGCATAGTTGTTGGCCAGATCCTGGCTTTTTCTGGCTTGGACCACGTAGTAATGTGGTACCACACTGAAACAGTCAATTAATCCTGGTTGCGATTAATATTTCAGAGGATAACGCCGGTTATGTCTGTGTTAGGTCTGGTATTTGCCCTCATCTGGCTCGTACTTTCGCATTTTTCGCATACTTGTTGGCCAGACCCTGGGCTTTTTCTGGTTTGGACCACGTAGTAATGTGGTACCACACTGAAACAGTCAATAAAAGCTGGATCCGATTAATATTTTAGTGGAGAACACCGATTATTCCTGGGTTAGGTCTGCTATTTGCCATCATCTAGCACATACTTTCGCATTCTTCGCATACTTGCTGTCCAGATCTTGGGTTTTTTGTGGCATGGATCACGCAGTAATGTGGTACCACACAAGAAACAGTCAATTAATCCTGGTTCCGATTAGTATTTTAGAGGATAAGGCTTGTTATGTCTGGGTTAGTTCTGGTATTTGCCCTCATCTGGCTCGTACTTTCGCATTTTTCGCCTACTTGTTTGCCAGATCCTGGCCTTTTTCTGGCTTGGACCACGTAGTAATGAGATACCACACTGAAACAGCCAATTAATCCTGGTTCCGATAAGTATTTTAGAGGATAAGGCTGGTTATGTCTGGGTTAGTTCTGGTATTTGCCCTCATCTGGCTCGTACTTTCGCATTTTTCGCATACTTGTTGGCCATATCCTGGCCTTTTTCTGGCTTGGACCACGTAGTAATGTGGTACCACACTGAAACTGTCAATGAAAGCTGGTTCCGATTAATATTTTAGAGGATAACCCCGGTTATGTCTCGGTTAGGTATGGGATTTGCCCTCATCTGTCTCGTACATTCGCATTTTTCTCATATTTGTTGGACAGATCCTGGCCTTTTTCTGGTTTGTGTCACGTAGTAATACGGTACCGCACCGTAACAGTCTATTAAACCTGGTTGCGATTAACATTT
The DNA here is from genome assembly GCF_051014445.1 of Colletes latitarsis. NCBI lineage: Eukaryota > Metazoa > Arthropoda > Insecta > Hymenoptera > Colletidae > Colletes > Colletes latitarsis. The sequence goes on from NC_135137.1 coordinate 10,064,304, forward strand.
TAGAGGATAACGCCGGTTATGCCTGGGTTAGGTCTGGTATTTGCCCTCATCTGGCTCGTACTTTCGCATTTTTCGCATACTTGTTGGCCAGACCCTTGGCTTTTTCTGGTTTGGCTCACGTAGTAATGTGGTACCACATTGAAACAGTCAATAAAAGCTGCTTCCGAATAGTATTTTAGAGGATAACGCTGGTTATGTCTGGGTTAGGTCTGGTATTTGCCATCACCTAACACATACTTTCGCATTTTTTGCATACTTGTTAACCAGATCCTGGCCTGTTTCTGGTTTGTATCACGTAGTATTGTGGTACCACACTGAAACATACAATAAAAGCTGGTTTCGATTAGTATTTTAGAGGATAACGCTGGTTATGTCTGGGTTAGTTCTGGTATTTGCCCCCATCTGGCTCGTACTTTCGCATTTTTCGCATACTTGTTAACCAGATCCTGGCCTGTTTCTGGTTTGTATCACGTAGTAATGCGGTACCACACCGAAACTGTCAATTAAACCTGGTTGCGATTAATATTTTAGAGGATATCCCCGGTTATGTCTCGGTAAGGTATGGGATTTGCCCTCAAGTGTCTCGTACTTTCGGATTTTTCGCATACTTGATGGACAGATCCTGGCCTTTTTCTGGTTTGTGTCACGTAGTAATGCGGTACCACACCGAAACAGTCTATCAAACCTGGTTGCGATTAATATTTTACAGGATAACGCCGGTTATGTCTGGGTTAGGTCTGGTATTTGCCCTCATCTGGCTCGTACTTTCGAATTTTTCGCATACTTGTTGGACAGAACCTGGCCTTTTTCTGGTTTGTGTCACGTACTAATGCGGTACCACACCGAAACAGTCAATAGAAGCTGGTTCCGAATAGTATTTTAGGGAATAACGCTAGTTATGTCTGGGTTAGTTCTGGTATTTGCAATCATCTGGCCCATACTTTCGCATTTTTCGCATACTTGTTGGCCAGATCCTGGCCTTCTTCTGGTTTCGATCACGTAGTAATGAAGTTCCACACCGAAAGAGTCAATTAAACCTGGTTCCGATTAAAATTTTAGTGGAGAACACCGGTTATGCCTGGGTTAGGTCTGGTATTTGCCATCATCTAGCACATTCTTTCGCATTTTTCGCATACTTGCTGGCAAGATCTTGGGTTTTTTGTGGTTTGGATCACGTAGTAATGTGGTACCACACTGAAACAGTCAATGAAAGCTGGTTCCGATTAATGTTTTAGAGGATAATGCCGGTTATGTCTGGGTTATTTCTGGTATTTGCCCTCATCTGGCTCGTACTTTCGCATTTTTCGCATACTTGTTGGCCAGGTCCTGGCCTTTTTCTGGTTTGGATCACGAAGCAACGCGGTACCACGTCGCAACAGTCAGTTAATCCTGGTTGCGATTAATAATATAGAGGATAACGCCAGTTATGTCAGGGTTAGGTCTGGGATTTGCCCTCCTCTGGCTCGTACTTTCGCATTTTTCGCATACTTGTTGGCCAGACCCTGGGCTTTTTCTGGTTTGGATCACGTAGTATTGTGATACCACACTGAAACAGTCAATTAATCCTGGTTGCGATTAATATTTTAGAGGATAACGCCGGTTATGTCTGGGTTAGGTCTGGTATTTGCCCTCATCTGGCTCGTACTTTCGCATTTTTCGCATACTTGTTGGCCAGACCCCGGGCATTTTATGGCTTGGATCACGTAGTAATGTTGTACCACACTGAAACAGTCAATAAAACCTGGTTCCGATTAATATTTTAGTGGAGAACACCGGTTATTCCTGGGTTAGGTCTGCTATTTGCCACCATCTAGCACATACTTTCGCATTTTTCGCATACTTGTTGTCCAGATCTTGGGTTTTTTCTGGCTTGGATCACGTAGTAATGTGGGGCCACACTGAAACAGTCAATTATACCTGGTTACGATTAATATTTTAGAGGATAACGCCGGTTATGTCTGGCTTAGGTCCGGGATTTGCCCTCCACATGTCTCGTACTTTCGCATTTTTCGCATACTTGTTCGCCAGATCCTGGCCTTTTTCTGGTTTTGATCACGTAGTAATGCGGTACCAAACCGAAACAGTCAATTAAACCTGGTTGCGATTTCTATTTTAGAGGATAACGACGGTTATGTCTGGGTATGTTCTGGGATTTGCCCTCATCTGGCTGGTACTTTCGCATTTTTGCATACTTGTTTGCCAGATCCTGGCCTTTTTCTGGCTTGGACCACGTAGTAATGTGGTATCACACTGAAACAGTCAATTAATCCTGGTTCCCATTAGTATTTTAGAGGATAGGGCTGGTTTTCTGGGTTAGTTCTGGTATTTGCCTTCATCTGTCTCGTACTTTCGCATTTTTCGCATACTTGCCGTCCAGATCTTGGGTTCTTTGTGGCTTGGTTCACGTAGTAATGTGGTACCACACTGAAACAGTCAATTAATCCTGGTTGCGATTAATATTTTAGAGGATAACGCCGGTTATGTCTGGGTTAGGTCTGGTATTTGCCCTCATATGTCTCGTACTTTCTCATTTTTCGCATACTTGTTGGCCAGATCCTGGGCTTTTTCTGGTTTGGATAACGTAGTAATGCGGTACCACACTGAAACAGTCAATGAAAGCTGGTTCCGATTAGTATTTTAGATGATAACGCTGGTTATGTCTGGGTTAGTTCTGGTATTTGCCTTCATCTGGCTCGTACTTTCGCATTTTTCGCATACTTGTTGTCGAGCTCCTGGCCTTTTTCTGGCTTGGACCACGTAGTAATGTGGTACCACACTGAAACAGTCAATTAATCCTGGTTCCGATTAGTATTTTAGAGGATAAGGCTGGTTATGTCTGGGTTAGTTCTGGTATTTGCCCTCATCTGGCTCGTACTTTCGCATTTTTCGCATACTTGTTGGCCAGATCCTGGCCTTTTTCTGGCTTGGACCACGTAGTAATGTGGTACCACACTGAAACAGTCAATGAAAGCTGGATCCGATTAACATTTTAGTGGATAACGCCGGTTATGCCTGGGTTAGGTCTGGGATTTGCCCTCATCTGGCTCGTACTTTCGAATTTTTCGCATACTTGTTGGCCAGACCCTTGGCTTTTTCTGGTTTGGATCACTTAGTAATGTGGTACCACACTGAAACAGTCAATAAAAGCTGGTGCCGATTAATATTTTAGTGGAGAACGCCGGTTATGCCTGTGTTAGGTCTGGTATTTGCCCTCATCTGGCTCGTACTTTCGTATTTTTCGCATACTTGTTGACCAGACCCTGGGCCTTCTCTAGCTTGGATCACGTAGTAATGTTGTACCACACTGAAACCGTCAATGAAAGCAGGTTTCGATTAATATTTTAGAGGGTAACGCCGGTTATGTCTGGGTTAGGTCTGATATTAGCCCTCATCTGGCTCGTATTATCGCATTTTTCGCATACTTGTTGGCCAGATCCTGCTCGTATTCTGGCTTGGACCAAGTAGTAATGTGGGACCACACTGAAACAGTCAATTACACCTGGTTACGATTAATATTTTAGAGGATAACGCCGGTTATGTCTCGCTTAGGTCCGGGATTTGCCCTCCACATGTCTCGTACTTTCGCATTTTTCGCATACTTGTTCGCCAGATCCTGGCCTTTTTCTGGTTTGGATCACGTAGTAATGTGGTACCACACTGAAACAGTCAATTAATCCTGGTTCCCATTAGTATTTTAGAGGATAAGGCTGGTTTTCTGGGTTAGTTCTGGTATTTGCCTTCATCTGTCTCGTACTTTCGCATTTTTCGCATACTTGCTGTCCAGATCTTGGGTTTTTTGTGGCTTGGTTCGCGTAGTAATGTGGTACCAACCTGAAACAGTCAATTAATCCTGGTTGCGATTAATATTTTAGAGGATAACGCCGGTTATGTCTGGGTTAGGTCTGGTATTTGCCCTCATATGTCTCGTACTTTCTCATTTTTCGCATACTTGTTGGCCAGATCCTGGGCTTTTTCTGGTTTGGATAAAGTAGTAATGCGGTACCACACTGAAACAGTCAATGAAAGCTGGTTCCGATTAGTATTTTAGATGATAACGCTGGTTATGTCTGGGTTAGTTCTGGTATTTGCCTTCATCTGGCTCGTACTTTCGCATTTTTCGCATACTTGTTGGCCAGCTCCTGGCCTTTTTCTGGCTTCGACCACGTAGTAATGTGGTACCACACTGAAACAGTCAATTAAACCTGGTTGCGATTAATATTTTAGAGGATAACGCCGGTTATGTCTGGGTAAGTTCTGGGATTTGCCCTCATCTGGCTCGTACTTTCGCATTTTTCGCATACTTGTTGTCGAGCTCCTGGCCTTTTTCTGGCTTGGACCACGTAGTAATGTGGTACCACACTGAAACAGTCAATTAATCCTGGTTCCGATTAGTATTTTAGAGGATAAGGCTGGTTTTCTGGGTTAGTTCTGGTATTTGCCCTCATCTGGCTCGTACTTTCGCGTTTTTCGCATACTTGTTGGCCGGATCCTGGCCTTTTTCTGGTTTGGATCACGTAGTAATGCGGTACCACACCGAAACAGTCAATGAAAGCTGGTTCCGATTAGTATTTTAGAGGATGAGGCTGGTTATGTCTGGGTTAGTTCTGGTATTTGCCCTCATCTGGCTCGTACTTTCGGATTTTTCGTATACTTGCTGTCCATATCTTGCGTTTTTTGAGGCTTGGATCACGTAGTAATGTGGTACCACACTGAAACAGTCAATGAAAGCTGGTTCCGATTAGTATTTTAGAGGATAAGGCTGGTTATGTCTGGGTTAGTTCTGGTATTTGCCCTCATCTGGCTCGTACTTTCGCATTTTTCGCATACTTGCTGTCCAGATCTTGGGTTTAGTGGCTTGGATCAGGTAGTAATGTGGTACCACACTGAGACAGTCAATTAATCCTGGTTGCGATTAACATTTTAGAGGATAACGCCGGTTATGCCTGGGTTAGGTCTGGGATTTGCCCTCATCTGGCTCGTACTTTCGAATTTTTCGCATACTCGTTGGCCAGACCCTTGGCCTTCTCTAGCTTGGATCACGCAGTAATGTTGTACCACACTGAAACAGTCAATAAAAGCTGGTTCCGATTAATATTTTAGAGGATAACGCCGGTTATGTCTGGGTTAGGTCTGGTATTAGCCCTCATCTGGCTCGTATTATCGCATTTTTCGCATACTCGTTGGCCAGATCCTGGTCGTTTTCTGGCTTGGACCAAGTAGTAATGTGGGACCACACTGAAACAGTCAATTACACCTGGTTACGATTAATATTTTAGAGGATAACGCCGGTTATGTCTCGCTTAGGTCCGGGATTTGCCCTCCACATGTCTCGTACTTTCGCATTTTTCGCATACTTGTTGGCCAGATCCTGGCCTTTTTCTGGCTTGGACCACGTAGTAATGTGGTACCACACTGAAACAGTCAATGAAAGCTGGTTCCGATTAGTATTTTAGAGGATAAGGCTGGTTATGTCTGGGTTAATTCTGGTATTTGCCCTCATCTGGCTCGTACTTTCGGATTTTTCGCATACTTGCTGTCCATATCTTGGGTTTTTTGTGGCTTGGATCACGTAGTAATGTGGTACCACACTGAAACAGTCAATGAAAGCTGGTTCCGATTAGTATTTTAGAGGATAAGGCTGGTTATATCTGGGTTAGGTCAGGTATTTGCCATCATCTAGCACATTGGTTCGCATTTTTCGCATACTTGCTGGAAAGATCTTGGGTTTTTTGTGGTTTGGATCACGTAGTAATGTGGTACCACACAGAAACAGTCAATAAAAGCTGGTTCCGATTAATGTTTTAGAGGATAACGCCGGTTATGTCTGGGTTAGGTCTGGTATTTGCCCTCATCTGGCTCGTACTTTCGCATTTTTCGCATACTTGCTTTCCAGATCTTGGGTTTTCTGTGGCTTGGATCACGTAGTAATGTGGTACCACTCTGAAACAGTCAATGAAAGCTGGTTCCGATTAGTATTTTAGAGGATAAGGCTGGTTATGTCTGGGTTAGTTCTGGTATTTGCCCTCATCTGGCTCGTACTTTCGGATTTTTCGCATACTTGTTGGCCAGACCCTGGGCTTTTTCTGGTTTGGATCACGTAGTAATGCGGTACCACACCGAAACAGTCAATGAAAGCTGGTTCCGATTAGTATTTTAGAGGATAAGGCTGGTTATGTCTGGGTTAATTCTGGTATTTGCCCTCATCTGGCTCGTACTTTCGCATTCTTCGCATACTTGCTGTCCAGATCTTGGGTTTTTTGTGGCTTGGATCACGCAGTAATGTGGTACCACACAAGAAACAGTCAATTAATCCTGGTTCCGATTAGTATTTTAGAGGATAAGGCTGGTTATGTCTGGGTTAGTTCTGGTATTAGCCCTCATCTGGCTCGTACTTTCGCATTTTTCGCCTACTTGTTTGCCAGATCCGGGCCTTTTTCTGGCTTGGACCACGTAGTAATGAGATACCACACTGAAACAGCCAATTAATCCTGGTTGCGATTAATATTTTAGAGGATAACCCCGGTTATGTCTCGGTTAGGTATGGGATTTGCCCTCATCTGTCTCGTACATTCGCATTTTTCTCATACTTGTTGGACAGATCCTGGCCTTTTTCTGGTTTGGATCACGTAGTAATGCGGTACCACACCGAAACAGTCAATGAAAGCTGGTTCCGATTAGTATTTTAGAGGATAAGGCTGGTTATGTCTGGGTTAGGTCTGGTATTTGCCCTCATCTGGCTCGTACTTTCGCATTTTTCGCATACTTGCTTTCCAGATCTTGGGTTTTCTGTGGCTTGGATCACGTAGTTATACGGTACCGCACCGTAACAGTCTATTAAACCTGGTTGCGATTAATATTTTAGAGGATAACGCCGGTTATGTCTGGGTTAGGTCTGGTATTTGCCCTCTTCTGGCTCGTACTTTCGCATTTTTCGCATACTTGTTGGCCAGGTCCTGGGCTGTTTCTGGTTTGGATCAGGTAGTAATGTGGTACCACACTGAAACAGTCAATGAAAGCTGGTCCCGATTAGTATTTTAGAGGATAACGCCGGCTATGTCTGGGTTAGGTCTGGTATTTGCCCTCATCTGGCTCGTACTTTCGCATTTTTCGCATACTTGTTGGCCAGATCCAGGCCTTTTTCTGGTTTGGATCACGTAGTAATGTGGCACCACTCTGAAACAGTCAATAGAAGCTGGTCCCGAATAGTATTTTAGAGGATAACGCTGGTTATGTCTGGGATAGTTCTGGTATTTGCCCTCATCTGCCTGGTACTTTCGCATATTTCGCATAGTTGTTGGCCAGATCCTGCCTTTTTCTGGCTTGGACCACGTAGTAATGTGGTACCACACTGAAACAGTCAATTAATCCTGGTTGCGATTAATATTTCAGAGGATAACGCCGGTTATGTCTGTGTTAGGTCTGGTATTTGCCCTCATCTGGCTCGTACTTTCGCATTTTTCGCATACTTGTTGGCCAGACCCTGGGCTTTTTCTGGTTTGGACCACGTAGTAATGTGGTACCACACTGAAACAGTCAATAAAAGCTGGATCCGATTAATATTTTAGTGGAGAACACCGGTTATTCCTGGGTTAGGTCTGCTATTTGCCATCATCTAGCACATACTTTCGCATTCTTCGCATACTTGCTGTCCAGATCTTGGGTTTTTTGTGGCATGGATCACGCAGTAATGTGGTACCACACAAGAAACAGTCAATTAATCCTGGTTCCGATTAGTATTTTAGAGGATAAGGCTTGTTATGTCTGGGTTAGTTCTGGTATTTGCCCTCATCTGGCTCGTACTTTCGCATTTTTCGCCTACTTGTTTGCCAGATCCTGGCCTTTTTCTGGCTTGGACCACGTAGTAATGTGGTACCACACTGAAACAGTCAATTAATCCTGGTTCCGATTAGTATTTCAGAGGATAAGGCTGGTTTTCTGGGTTAGTTCTGGTATTTGCCCTCATCTGGCTCGTACTTTCGCATTTTTCGCATACTTGTTGGCCAGACCCTGGCCTTTTTCTGGTTTGGACCACGTAGTAATGTGGTACCACACTGAAACAGTCAATAAAAGCTGGATCCGATTAATATTTTAGTGGAGAACACCGGTTATTCCTGGGTTAGGTCTGCTATTTGCAATCATCTAGCACATACTTTCGCATTCTTCGCATACTTGCTGTCCAGATCTTGGGTTTTTTGTGGCATGGATCACGCAGTAATGTGGTACCACACAAGAAACAGTCAATTAATCCTGGTTCCGATTAGTATTTTAGAGGATAAGGCTTGTTATGTCTGGGTTAGTTCTGGTATTTGCCCTCATCTGGCTCGTACTTTCGCATTTTTCGCCTACTTGTTTGCCAGATCCTGGCCTTTTTCTGGCTTGGACCACGTAGTAATGTGGTACCACACTGAAACAGTCAATTAATCCTGGTTCCGATTAGTATTTTAGAGGATAAGGCTGGTTTTCTGGGTTAGTTCTGGTTTTTGCCCTCATCTGGCTCGTACTTTCGCATTTTTCGCATACTTGTTGGCCAGATCCTGGCCTTTTTCTGGTTTGGATCACGTAGTAATGCGGTACCACACCGAAACAGTCAATGAAAGCTGGTTCCGATTAGTATTTTAGAGGATAAGGCTGGTTATGTCTGGGTTAATTCTGGTATTTGCCCTCATCTGGCTCGTACTTTCGGATTTTTCGTATACTTGCTGTCCATATCTTGCGTTTTTTGTGGCTTGGATCACGTAGTAATGTGGTACCACACTGAAACAGTCAATGAAAGCTGGTTCCGATTAATATTTTAGTGGAGAACACCGGTTATTCCTGGGATAGGTCTGGTATTTGCCATCATCTAGCACATTCGTTCGCATTTTTCGCATACTTGCTGGAAAGATCTTGGGTTTTTTGTGGTTTGGATCACGTAGTAATGTGGTACCACACAGAAACAGTCAATAAAAGCTGGTTCCGATTAATGTTTTAGAGGATAACGCCGGTTATGTCTGGGTTAGGTCTGGTATTTGCCCTCATCTGGCTCGTACTATCGCATTTTTCGCATACTTGTTGGCCAGACCCTGGGCTTTTTGTGGTTTGGATCACGTAGTAATGTGGTACCACACTGAAACAGTCAATTAATCCTGGTTGCGATTAATATTTCAGAGGATAACGCCGGTTATGTCTGTGTTAGGTCTGGTATTTGCCCTCATCTGGCTCGTACTTTCGCATTTTTGCATACTTGTTGGCCAGACCCTGGCCTTTTTCTGGTTTGTGTCACGTAGTAATGCGGTACCACACCGAAACAGTCTATTAAACCTGGTTGCGATTAATATTTTAGAGGATAACGCCGGTTATGTCTGGGATAGGTCTGGTATTTGCCTTCATGTGGCTCGTACTTTCGCATTTTTCGCATACTTGTTGGACAGATCCTGGCCTTTTTCTGGCTTGGACCAAGTAGTAATGTGGGACCACACTGAAACAGTCAATTAAACCTTGTTGCGATTAATATTTTACAGGATAACGCCGGTTATGTCTGGGTTAGGTCTGGTATTTGCCCTCATCTGGCTCGTACTTTCGCATTTTTCGCATACTTGTTGGCCAGATCCTGGCCTTCTTCTGGTTTCGATCACGTAGTAATGAAGTTCCACACCGAAAGAGTCAATTAAACCTGGTTCCGATTAATATTTTAGTGGAGAACACCGGTTATGCCTGGGTTAGGTCTGGTATTTGCCATCATCTAGCACATTCTTTCGCATTTTTCGCATACTTGCTGGAAAGATCATGGGTTTTTTGTGGTTTGGATCACGTAGTAATGTGGTACCACACTGAAACAGTCAATGAAAGCTGGTTCCGATTAATGTTTTAGAGGATAATGCCGGTTATGTCTGGGTTTGGTCCGGTATTTGCCCTCATCTGGCTCGTACGTTCGTATTTTTTGCATACTTGTTGGCCAGATCCTAGCCTTTTTCTGGTTGGGATCACGTAGTAATGTGATACCACACTGAAACAGTCAATTAATCCTGGTTCCGATTAATATTTTAGTGGAGAACACCGGTTTTTCCTGGGTTAGGTCTGCTATTTGCCATCATCTAGCACATACTTTCGCATTCTTCGCATACTTGCTGTCCAGATCTTGGGTTTTTTGTGGCTTGGATCACGCAGTAATGTGGTACCACACAAGAAACAGTCAATTAATCCTGGTTCCGATTAGTATTTTAGAGGATAAGGCTGGTTATGTCTGGGTTAGTTCTGGTATTAGCCCTCATCTGGCTCGTACTTTCGCATTTTTCGCCTACTTGTTTGCCAGATCCGGGCCTTTTTCTGGCTTGGACCACGTAGTAATGAGATACCACACTGAAACAGCCAATTAATCCTGGTTGCGATTAATATTTTAGAGGATAACCCCGGTTATGTCTCGGTTAGGTATGGGATTTGCCCTCATCTGTCTCGTACATTCGCATTTTTCTCATACTTGTTGGACAGATCCTGGCCTTTTTCTGGTTTGTGTCACGTAGTTATACGGTACCGCACCGTAACAGTCTATTATACCTGGTTGCGATTAATATTTTGGAGGGTAACGCTGGTTATGCTTGGGTTAGTTCTGGTATTTGCAATCATCTGGCACATACTTTCGCATTTTTCGCATAATTGACGGCCAGATCCTGGGCTTTTCCTTGTTTGGCTCACGTAGTAATGTGGTACCACACTGAAACAGTCAATGAAAGCTGGTTCCGATTAGTATTTTAGAGGATAACATTGGTTATGTCTGGGATTGTTCTGGTATTTGCCCTCATCTGCCTGGTACTTTCGCATTTTTCGCATAGTTGTTGGCCAGACCCGGCTTTTTCTGGCTTGGACCACGTAGTAATGTGGTACCACACTGAAACAGTCAATTAATCCTGGTTGCGATTAATATTTTAGAGGATAACGCCGGTTATGTCTGGGTTAGGTCTGGTATTTGCCCTCATCTGGCTCGTACTTTCGCATTTTTCGCATACTTGTTGGCCAGATCCAGGCCTTTTTCTGGTTTGGATCACGAAGTAACGCGGTACCACGCCGCAACAGGCAATTAAACCTGGTTGCAATTAATATTTAGGAGGCTAACGCCGGTTATGTCTTGGTTATTTCTTGGTTATGTCTGGGATTTGCCCTCATCTCGCTCGTTATTTCGTATTTTTCGCATACTTGCCGGCCAGATCCTGGGCTTTTTCTAGTTTGGATCACGTAGTAATGTGGCACCACTCTGAAACAGTCAATAGAAGCTGGTCCCGAATAGTATTTTAGAGGATAACGCTGGTTATGTCTGGGATAGTTCTGGTATTTGCCCTCATCTGCCTGGTACTTTCGCATATTTCGCATAGTTGTTGGCCAGATCCTGCCTTTTTCTGGCTTGGACCACGTAGTAATGTGGTACCACACTGAAACAGTCAATTAATCCTGGTTGCGATTAATATTTCAGAGGATAACGCCGGTTATGTCTGTGTTAGGTCTGGTATTTGCCCTCATCTGGCTCGTACTTTCGCATTTTTCGCATACTTGTTGGCCAGACCCTGGGCTTTTTCTGGTTTGGACCACGTAGTAATGTGGTACCACACTGAAACAGTCAATAAAAGCTGGATCCGATTAATATTTTAGTGGAGAACACCGGTTATTCCTGGGTTAGGTCTGCTATTTGCCATCATCTAGCACATACTTTCGCATTCTTCGCATACTTGCTGTCCAGATCTTGGGTTTTTTGTGGCATGGATCACGCAGTAATGTTGTACCACACAAGAAACAGTCAATTAATCCTGGTTCCGATTAGTATTTTAGAGGATAAGGCTTGTTATGTCTGGGTTAGTTCTGGTATTTGCCCTCATCTGGCTCGTACTTTCGCATTTTTCGCCTACTTGTTTGCCAGATCCTGGCCTTTTTCTGGCTTGGACCACGTAGTAATGTGGTACCACACTGAAACAGTCAATTAATCCTGGTTCCGATTAGTATTTTAGAGGATAAGGCTGGTTTTCTGGGTTAGTTCTGGTATTTGCCCTCATCTGGCTCGTACTTTCGCATTTTTCGCATACTTGTTGGCCAGACCCTGGCCTTTTTCTGGTTTGGACCACGTAGTAATGTGGTACCACACTGAAACAGTCAATAAAAGCTGGATCCGATTAATATTTTAGTGGAGAACACCGGTTATTCCTGGGTTAGGTCTGCTATTTGCCATCATCTAGCACATACTTTCGCATTCTTCGCATACTTGCTGTCCAGATCTTGGGTTTCTTGTGGCATGGATCACGCAGTAATGTGGTACCACACAAGAAACAGTCAATTAATCCTGGTTCCGATTAGTATTTTAGAGGATAAGGCTTGTTATGTCTGGGTTAGTTCTGGTATTTGCCCTCATCTGGCTCGTACTTTCGCATTTTTCGCCTACTTGTTTGCCAGATCCTGGCCTTTTTCTGGCTTGGACCACGTAGTAATGTGGTACCACACTGAAACAGTCAATTAATCCTGGTTCCGATTAGTATTTTAGAGGATAAGGCTGGTTTTCTGGGTTAGTTCTGGTTTTTGCCCTCATCTGGCTCGTACTTTCGCATTTTTCGCATACTTGTTGGCCAGATCCTGGCCTTTTTCTGGTTTGGATCACGTAGTAATGCGGTACCACACCGAAACAGTCAATGAAAGCTGGTTCCGATTAGTATTTTAGAGGATAAGGCTGGTTATGTCTGGGTTAATTCTGGTATTTGCCCTCATCTGGCTCGTACTTTCGGATTTTTCGTATACTTGCTGTCCATATCTTGCGTTTTTTGTGGCTTGGATCACGTAGTAATGTGGTACCACACTGAAACAGTCAATGAAAGCTGGTTCCGATTAATATTTTAGTGGAGAACACCGGTTATTCCTGGGATAGGTCTGGTATTTGCCATCATCTAGCACATTCGTTCGCATTTTTCGCATACTTGCTGGAAAGATCTTGGGTTTTTTGTGGTTTCGATCACGTAGTAATGTGGTACCACACAGAAACAGTCAATAAAAGCTGGTTCCGATTAATGTTTTAGAGGATAACGCCGGTTATGTCTGGGTTAGGTCTGTTATTTGCCCTCATCTGGCTCGTACTATCGCATTTTTCGCATACTTGTTGGCCAGACCCTGGGCTTTTTGTGGTTTGGATCACGTACTAATGTGGTACCACACTGAAACAGTCAATTAATCCTGGTTGCGATTAATATTTCAGAGGATAACGCCGGTTATGTCTGTGTTAGGTCTGGTATTTGCCCTCATCTGGCTCGTACTTTCGCATTTTTGCATACTTGTTGGCCAGACCCTGGCCTTTTTCTGGTTTGTGTCACGTAGTAATGCGGTACCACACCGAAACAGTCTATTAAACCTGGTTGCGATTAATATTTTAGAGGATAACGCCGGTTATGTCTGGGATAGGTCTGGTATTTGCCTTCATCTGGCTCGTACTTTCGCATTTTTCGCATACTTGTTGGACAGATCCTGGCCTTTTTCTGGCTTGGACCAAGTAGTAATGTGGGACCACACTGAAACAGTCAATTAAACCTTGTTGCGATTAATATTTTACAGGATAACGCCGGTTATGTCTGGGTTAGGTCTGGTATTTGCCCTCATCTGGCTCGTACTTTCGCATTTTTCGCATACTTGTTGGCCAGATCCTGGCCTTCTTCTGGTTTCGATCACGTAGTAATGAAGTTCCACACCGAAAGAGTCAATTAAACCTGGTTCCGATTAATATTTTAGTGGAGAACACCGGTTATGCCTGGGTTAGGTCTGGTATTTGCCATCATCTAGCACATTCTTTCGCATTTTTCGCATACTTGCTGGAAAGATCATGGGTTTTTCGTGGTTTGGATCACGTAGTAATGTGGTACCACACTGAAACAGTCAATGAAAGCTGGTTCCGATTAATGTTTTAGAGGATAATGCCGGTTATGTCTGGGTTTGGTCCGGTATTTGCCCTCATCTGGCTCGTACGTTCGTATTTTTTGCATACTTGTTGGCCAGATCCTAGCCTTTTTCTGGTTGGGATCACGTAGTAATGTGATACCACACTGAAACAGTCAATTAATCCTGGTTCCGATTAATATTTTAGTGGAGAACACCGGTTTTTCCTGGGTTAGGTCTGCTATTTGCCATCATCTAGCACATACTTTCACATTCTTCGCATACTTGCTGTCCAGATCTTGGGTTTTTTGTGGCTTGGATCACGCAGTAATGTGGTACCACACAAGAAACAGTCAATTAATCCTGGTTCCGATTAGTATTTTAGAGGATAAGGCTGGTTATGTCTGGGTTAGTTCTGGTATTAGCCCTCATCTGGCTCGTACTTTCGCATTTTTCGCCTACTTGTTTGCCAGATCCGGGCCTTTTTCTGGCTTGGACCACGTAGTAATGAGATACCACACTGAAACAGCCAATTAATCCTGGTTGCGATTAATATTTTAGAGGATAACCCCGGTTATGTCTCGGTTAGGTATGGGATTTGCCCTCATCTGTCTCGTACATTCGCATTTTTCTCATACTTGTTGGACAGATCCTGGCCTTTTTCTGGTTTGTGTCACGTAGTTATACGGTACCGCACCGTAACAGTCTATTAAACCTGGTTGCGATTAATATTTTGGAGGGTAACGCTGGTTATGCTTGGGTTAGTTCTGGTATTTGCAATCATCTGGCACATACTTTCGCATTTTTCGCATAATTGACGGCCAGATCCTGGGCTTTTTCTTGTTTGGCTCACGTAGTAATGTGGTACCACACTGAAACAGTCAATGAAAGCTGGTTCCGATTAGTATTTTAGAGGATAACATTGGTTATGTCTGGGATTGTTCTGGTATTTGCCCTCATCTGCCTGGTACTTTCGCATTTTTCGCATAGTTGTTGGCCAGACCCGGCTTTTTCTGGCTTGGACCACGTAGTAATGTGGTACCACACTGAAACAGTCAATTAATCCTGGTTGCGATTAATATTTTAGAGGATAACGCCGGTTATGTCTGGGTTAGGTCTGGTATTTGCCCTCTTCTGGCTCGTACTTTCGCATTTTTCGCATACTTGTTGGCCAGGTCCTGGGCTTTTTCTGGTTTGGATCAGGTAGTAATGTGGTACCACACTGAAACAGTCAATGAAAGCTGGTCCCGCTTAGTATTTTAGAGGATAACGCCGGCTATGTCTGCGTTAGGTCTGGTATTTGCCCTCATCTGGCTCGTACTTTCGCATTTTTCGCATACTTGTTGGCCAGATCCTGGCCTTTTTCTGGTTTGGATCACGAAGTAACGCGGTACCACGCCGCAACAGTCAATTAAACCTGGTTGCGATTAACATTTTAGAGGATAACGCCGGTTATGTCTGTGTTAGGTCTGGTATTTGCCCTCATCTGGCTCGTACTTTCGCATTTTTCTCATACTTGTTGGACAGATCCTGGCCTTTTTCTGGTTTGTGTCACGTAGTTATAAGGTACCGCACCGTAACAGTCTATTAAACCTGGTTGCGATTAATATTTTGGAGGGTAACGCTGGTTATGCTTGGGTTAGTTCTGGTATTTGCAATCATCTGGCACATACTTTCGCATTTTTCGCATACTTGCCGGCCAGATCCTGGGCTTTTTCTAGTTTGGATCACGTAGTAATGTGGCACCACACTGAAACAGTCAATAGAAGCTGGTCCCGAATAGTATTTTAGAGGATAACGCTGGTTATGTCTGGGATAGTTCTGGTATTTGCCCTCATCTGCCTGGTACTTTCGCATTTTTCGCATAGTTGTTGGCCAGATCCTGGCTTTTTCTGGCTTGGACCACGTAGTAATGTGGTACCACACTGAAACAGTCAATTAATCCTGGTTGCGATTAATATTTCAGAGGATAACGCCGGTTATGTCTGTGTTAGGTCTGGTATTTGCCCTCATCTGGCTCGTACTTTCGCATTTTTCGCATACTTGTTGGCCAGACCCTGGGCTTTTTCTGGTTTGGACCACGTAGTAATGTGGTACCACACTGAAACAGTCAATAAAAGCTGGATCCGATTAATATTTTAGTGGAGAACACCGGTTATTCCTGGGTTAGGTCTCCTATTTGCCATCATCTAGCACATACTTTCGCATTCTTCGCATACTTGCTGACCAGATCTTGGGTTTTTTGTGGCATGGATCACGCAGTAATGTGGTACCACACAAGAAACAGTCAATTAATCCTGGTTCCGATTAGTATTTTAGAGGATAAGGCTTGTTATGTCTGGGTTAGTTCTGGTATTTGCCCTCATCTGGCTCGTACTTTCGCATTTTTCGCCTACTTGTTTGCCAGATCCTGGCCTTTTTCTGGCTTGGACCACGTAGTAATGAGATACCACACTGAAACAGCCAATTAATCCTGGTTCCGATAAGTATTTTAGAGGATAAGGCTGGTTATGTCTGGGTTAGTTCTGGTATTTGCCCTCATCTGGCTCGTACTTTCGCATTTTTCGCATACTTGTTGGCCATATCCTGGCCCTTTTCTGGCTTGGGCCACGTAGTAATGTGGTACCACACTGAAACTGTCAATGAAAGCTGGTTCTGATTAATATTTTAGAGGATAACCCCGGTTATGTCTCGGTTAGGTATGGGATTTGCCCTCATCTGTCTCGTACATTCGCATTTTTCTCATATTTGTTGGACAGATCCTGGCCTTTTTCTGGTTTGTGTCACGTAGTAATACGGTACCGCACCGTAACAGTCTATTAAACCTGGTTGCGATTAACATTTTAGAGGATAACGCCGGTTATGCCTGGGTCAGGTCTGGTATTTTCCCTCATCTGGCTCGTACTTTCGCATTTTTCGCATACTTGTTCGCCAGACCCTTGGCTTTTTCTGGTTTGGCTCACGTAGTAATGTGGTACCACATTGAAACAGTCAATAAAAGCTGCTACCGATTAATATTTTAGTGGAGAACACCGGTTATTCCTGGGTTAGGTCTGCTGTTTGCCACCATCTAGCACATACTTTCGCATTTTTCGCATACTTGTTGTCCAGATCTTGGGTTTTTTCTGGCTTGGATCATGTAGTAATGTGGTACCACACTGAAACAGTCAATAGAAGCTGGTTCCGAATAGTATTTTAGAGGATAACGCTGGTTATGTCTGGGTTAGGTCTGGTATTTGCCCCCATCTGGCTCGTACTTTCGCATTTTTCGCATACTTGTTAACCAGATCCTGGCCTGTTTCTGGTTTGTATCACGTAGTAATGCGGTACCACACCGAAACAGTCAATTAAACCTGGTTGCGATTAATATTTTAGAGGATATCCCCGGTTATGTCTCGGTAAGGTATGGGATTTGCCCTCATGTGTCTCGTACTTTCGGATTTTTCGCATACTTGATGGACAGATCCTGGCCTTTTTCTGGTTTGTGTCACGTAGTAATGCGGTACCACACCGAAACAGTCTATTAAACCTGGTTGCGATTAATATTTTAGAGGATAACGCCGGTTATGTCTGGGATAGGTCTGGTATTTGCCTTCATCTGGCTCGTACTTTCGCATTTTTCGCATACTTGTTGGACAGATCCTGGCCTTTTTCTGGCTTGGACCAAGTAGTAATGTGGGACCACACTGAAACAGTCAATTAAACCTTGTTGCGATTAATATTTTACAGGATAACGCCGGTTATGTCTGGGTTAGGTCTGGTATTTGCCCTCATCTGGCTCGTACTTTCGCATTTTTCGCATACTTGTTGGCCAGATCCTGGCCTTCTTCTGGTTTCGATCACGTAGTAATGAAGTTCCACACCGAAAGAGTCAATTAAACCTGGTTCCGATTAATATTTTAGTGGAGAACACCGGTTATGCCTGGGTTAGGTCTGGTATTTGCCATCATCTAGCACATTCTTTCGCATTTTTCGCATACTTGCTGGAAAGATCATGGGTTTTTTGTGGTTTGGATCACGTAGTAATGTGGTACCACACTGAAACAGTCAATGAAAGCTGGTTCCGATTAATGTTTTAGAGGATAATGCCGGTTATGTCTGGGTTTGGTCCGGTATTTGCCCTCATCTGGCTCGTACGTTCGTATTTTTTGCATACTTGTTGGCCAGATCCTAGCCTTTTTCTGGTTGGGATCACGTAGTAATGTGATACCACACTGAAACAGTCAATTAATCCTGGTTCCGATTAGTATTTTAGAGGATAAGGCTGGTTATGTCTGGGTTAGTACTGGTATTTGCCCTCATCTGGCTCGTACTTTCGCATTTTTCGCATACTTGTTGTCCAGATCTTGGGTTTTTTCTGGCTTGGATCATGTAGTAATGTGGTACCACACTGAAACAGTCAATAGAAGCTGGTTCCGAATAGTATTTTAGAGGATAACGCTGGTTATGTCTGGGTTAGGTCTGGTATTTGCCATCACCTAACACATACTTTCGCATTTTTGGCATACTTGTTAACCAGATCCTGGCCTGTTTCTGGTTTGTATCACGTAGTATTGTGGTACCACACTGAAACAGTCAATAAAAGCTGGTTCCGAATAGTATTTTAGAGGATAACGCTGGTTATGTCTGGGTTAGGTCTGGTATTTGCCATCACCTAACACATACTTTCGAATTTTTTGCATACTTGTTAACCAGATCCTGGCCTGTTTCTGGTTTGTATCACGTAGTAATGCGGTACCACACCGAAACAGTCAATTAAACCTGGTTGCGATTAATATTTTAGAGGATATCCCCGGTTATGTCTCGGTAAGGTATGGGATTTGCCCTCATGTGTCTCGTACTTTCGGATTTTTCGCATACTTGATGGACAGATCCTGGCCTTTTTCTGGTTTGTGTCACGTAGTAATGAAGTTCCACACCGAAAGAGTCAATTAAACCTGGTTCCGATTAATATTTTAGTGGAGAACACCGGTTATGCCTGGGTTAGGTCTGGTATTTGCCATCATCTAGCACATTCTTTCGCATTTTTCGCATACTTGCTGGAAAGATCATGGGTTTTTTGTGGTTTGGATCACGTAGTAATGTGGTACCACACTGAAACAGTCAATGAAAGCTGGTTCCGATTAATGTTTTAGAGGATAATGCCGGTTATGTCTGGGTTTGGTCCGGTATTTGCCCTCATCTGGCTCGTACGTTCGTATTTTTTGCATACTTGTTGGCCAGATCCTAGCCTTTTTCTGGTTGGGATCACGTAGTAATGTGATACCACACTGAAACAGTCAATTAATCCTGGTTCCGATTAGTATTTTAGAGGATAAGGCTGGTTATGTCTGGGTTAGTACTGGTATTTGGCCTCATCTGGCTCGTACTTTCGCATTTTTCGCATACTTGTTGGCCAGACCCTGGGCTTTTTCTGGTTTGGACCACGTAGTATTGTGATACCACACTGAGACAGTCAATTAATCCTGGTTAAGATTAATATTTTAGAGGATAACGCCGGTTATGTCTGGGTTAGGTCTGGTATTTGCCCTCATCTGGCTCGTACTTTCGCATTTTTCGCATACTTGTTGGCCAGACCCCGGGCATTTTATGGCTTGGATCACGTAGTAATGTTGTACCACACTGAAACAGTCAATAAAAGCTGGTTCCGATTAATATTTTAGTGGAGAACACCGGTTATTCCTGGGTTAGGTCTGCTATTTGCCACCATCTAGCACATACTTTCGCATTTTTCGCATACTTGTTGTCCAGATCATGGGTTTTTTCTGGCTTGGATCATGTAGTAATGTGGTACCACACTGAAACAGTCAATAAAAGCTGGTTTCGATTAGTATTTTAGAGGATAACGCTGGTTATGTCTGGGATAGTTCTGGTATTTGCCCTCATCTGCCTGGTACTTTCGCATTTTTCGCATACTTGTTGGCCAGGTCCTGGCCTTTTTCTGGTTTGGATCACGAAGCAACGCGGTACCACGTCGCAACAGTCAGTTAATCCTGGTTGCGATTAATAATTTAGAGGATAACGCCAGTTATGTCAGGGTTAGGTCTGGGATTTGCCCTCATCTGGCTCGTACTTTCGCATTTTTCGCCTACTTGTTTGCCAGATCCTGGCCTTTTTCTGGCTTGGACCACGTAGTAATGAGATACCACACTGAAACAGCCAATTAATCCTGGTTCCGATAAGTATTTTAGAGGATAAGGCTGGTTATGTCTGGGTTAGTTCTGGTATTTGCCCTCATCTGGCTCGTACTTTCGCATTTTTCGCATACTTGTTGGCCAGGTCCTGGCCTTTTTCTGGTTTGGATCACGAAGCAACGCGGTACCACGTCGCAACAGTCAGTTAATCCTGGTTGCGATTAATAATTTAGAGGATAACGCCAGTTATGTCAGGGTTAGGTCTGGGATTTGCCCTCATCTGGCTCGTACTTTCGCATTTTTCGCATACTTGTTGGCCAGACCCTGGGCTTTTTCTGGTTTGGATCACGTAGTATTGTGATACCACACTGAAACAGTCAATTAATCCTGGTTGCGATTAATATTTTAGAGGATAACGCCGGTTATGTCTGGGTTAGGTCTGGTATTTGCCCTCATCTGGCTCGTACTTTTGCATTTTTCGCATACTTGTTGGCCAGACCCCGGGCATTTTATGGCTTGGATCACGTAGTAATGTTGTACCACACTGAAACAGTCAATAAAAGCTGGTTCCGATTAATATTTTAGTGGAGAACACCGGTTATACCTGGGTTAGGTCTGCTATTTGCCACCATCTAGCACATACTTTCGCATTTTTCGCATACTTGTTGTCCAGATCTTGGGTTTTTTCTGGCTTGGATCACGTAGTAATGTGGGGCCACACTGAAACAGTCAATTACACCTGGTTACGATTAATATTTTAGAGGATAACGCCGGTTATGTCTCGCTTAGGTCCGGGATTTGCCCTCCACATGTCTCGTACTTTCGCATTTTTCGCATACTTGTTCGCCAGATCCTGGCCTTTTTCTGGTTTGGATCACGTAGTAATGCGGTACCACACCGAAACAGTCAATTAATCCTGGTTCCCATTAGTATTTTAGAGGATAAGGCTGGTTTTCTGGGTTAGTTCTGGTATTTGCCTTCATCTGTCTCGTACTTTCGCATTTTTCGCATACTTGCCGTCCTGATCTTGGGTTCTTTGTGGCTTGGTTCACGTAGTAATGTGGTACCACACTGAAACAGTCAATTAATCCTGGTTGCGATTAATATTTTAGAGGATAACGCCGGTTATGTCTGGGTTAGGTCTGGTATTTGCCCTCATATGTCTCGTACTTTCTCATTTTTCGCATACTTGTTGGCCAGATCCTGGGCTTTTTCTGGTTTGGATAACGTAGTAATGCGGTACCACACTGAAACAGTCAATGAAAGCTGGTTCCGATTAGTATTTTAGATGATAACGCTGGTTATGTCTGGGTTAGTTCTGGTATTTGCCTTCATCTGGCTCGTACTTTCGCATTTTCCGCATACTTGTTGGCCAGCTCCTGGCCTTTTTCTGGCTTGGACCACGTAGTAATGTGGTACCACACTGAAACAGTCAATTAAACCTGGTTGCGATTAATATTTTAGAGGATAACGCCGGTTATGTCTGGGTAAGTTCTGGGATTTGCCCTCATCTGGCTCGTACTTTCGCATTTCTCGCATACTTGTTGTCGAGCTCCTGGCCTTTTTCTGGCTTGGACCACGTAGTAATGTGGTACCACACTGAAACAGTCAATTAATCCTGGTTCCGATTAGTATTTTAGAGGATAAGGCTGGTTATGTCTGGGTTAGTTCTGGTATTTGCCCTCATCTGGCTCGTACTTTCGCATTTTTCGCATACTTGTTGGCCAGATCCTGGCCTTTTTCTGGCTTGGACCACGTAGTAATGTGGTACCACACTGAAACAGTCAATGAAAGCTGAATCCGATTAACATTTTAGTGGATAACGCCGGTTATGCCTGGGTTAGGTCTGGGATTTGCCCTCATCTGGCTCGTACTTTCGAATGTTTCGCATACTTGTTGGCCAGACCCTTGGCTTTTTCTGGTTTGGATCACTTAGTAATGTGGTACCACACTGAAACAGTCAATAAAAGCTGGTTTCGATTAATATTTTAGAGGATAACGCCGCTTATGTCTGGCTAAGTTCTGGGATTTGCCCTCATCTGGCTGGTACTTTCGCATTTTTGGCATACTTGTTGGCCAGACCCTGGGCTTTTTCTACCTTGGATCATGTAGTAATATCGAACCACACTGAAACAGTCAATAAAAGCTGGTTCCGATTAATATTTTAGTGGAGAACACAGGTTATGCCTGGGTTAGGTCTGCTATTTGCCATCATCTAGCACATACTTTCGCATTTTTCGCATACTTGCTGTCCAGGTCTTGGGTTTTTTGTGGCTTGGATCACGTAGTAATGTGGTACCACACTGAAACAGTCAATGAAAGCTGGTTCCGATTAGTATTTTAGAGGATAACGCCGGTTATGTCTCGCTTAGGTCCGGGATTTGCCCTCCACATGTCTCGTACTTTCGCATTTTTCGCATACTTGTTCGCCAGATCCTGGCCTTTTTCTGGTTTGGATCACGTAGTAATGTGGTACCACACTGAAACAGTCAATTAATCCTGGTTCCCATTAGTATTTTAGAGGATAAGGCTGGTGTTCTGAGTTAGTTCTGGTATTTGCCTTCATCTGTCTCGTACTTTCGCATTTTTCGTATACTTGCTGTCCAGATCTTGGGTTTTTTGTGGCTTGGTTCGCGTAGTAATGTGGTACCACACTGAAACAGTCAATTAATCCTGGTTCCCATTAGTATTTTAGAGGATAAGGCTGGTTTTCTGGGTTAGTTCTGGTATTTGCCTTCATCTGTCTCGTACTTTCGCATTTTTCGTATACTTGCTGTCCAGATCTTGGGTTTTTTGTGGCTTGGTTCGCGTAGTAATGTGGTACCACACTGAAACAGTCAATTAATCCTGGTTGCGATTAATATTTTAGAGGATAACGCCGGTTATGTCTGGGTTAGGTCTGGTATTTGCCCTCATGTGTCTCGTACTTTCTCGTTTTTCGCATACTTGTTGGCCAGATCCTGGGCTTTTTCTGGTTTGGATAAAGTAGTAATGCGGTACCACACTGAAACAGTCAATGAAAGCTGGTTCCGATTAGTATTTTAGAGGATAAGGCTGGTTATGTCTGGGTTAGTTCTGGTATTTGCCCTCATCTGGCTCGTACTTTCGCATTTTTCGCATACTTGCTGTCCAGATCTTGGGTTTTTTGTGGCTTGGATCACGTAGTAATGTGGTACCACACTGAGACAGTCAATTAATCCTGGTTGCGATTAGTATTTTAGAGGATAACGCCGCTTATGTCTGGCTAAGTTCTGGGATTTGCCCTCATCTGGCTGGTACTTTCGCATTTTTTGCATACTTGTTGGCCAGACCCTGGGCTTTTTCTACCTTGGATCATGTAGTAATATCGAACCACACTGAAACAGTCAATAAAAGCTGGTTCCGATTAATATTTTAGTGGAGAACACAGGTTATGCCTGGGTTAGGTCTGCTATTTGCCATCATCTAGCACATACTTTCGCATTTTTCGCATACTTGCTGTCCAGGTCTTGGGTTTTTTGTGGCTTGGATCACGTAGTAATGTGGTACCACACTGAAACAGTCAATGAAAGCTGGTTCCGATTAGTATTTTAGAGGATATGGCTCGCTATGTCTTGGTTAGTTCTGGTATTTGCACTCATCTGGCTCGTATTTTCGCATTTTTCGCATACTTGTTTGCCAGATCCTGGCCTTTTTCTGGCTTGGGCCACGTAGTAATGTGGTACCACACTGAAACATTCAATTAACCCAGGTTGCGATTAATATTTTAGAGGATAACGCCGGTTATGTCTGGGTTAGGTCTGGTATTTGCCCTCATCAGGCTCGTACTTTCGCATTTTTCGCATACTTGCTGGCCAGACCCTGGGATTTTTCTGGTTTGGATCACGTAGTAATGTGGTACCGCACTGAAACAGTCAATAAAAGCTGGTTCCGATTAATATTTTAGTGGAGAACACCGGTTATTCCTGGGTTAGGTCTGCTATTTGCCATCATCTAGCACATACTTTCGCATTTTTCGCACACTTGCTGTCCAGATCTTGGGTTTTTTGTGGCTTGGATCACGTAGTAATGCGGTACCACACTGAAACAGTCAACGAAAGCTGGTTCCGATTAGTATTTTAGAGGATAAGGCTGGTTATGTCTGGGTTAGTTCTGGTATTTGCCCTCATCTGGCTCGTACTTTCGCATTTTTCGCATACTTGTTGGCCAGATCCTGGCCTTTTTCTGGCTTGGACCACGTAGTAATGTGGTACCACACTGAAACAGCAAATGAAAGCTGGTTCCGATTAATATTTTAGAGGATAACCCCGGTTATGTCCCGGTTAGGTCTGGTATTAGCCCTCATCTGGCTCGTATTATCGCATTTTTCGCATACTTGTTGGCCAGATCCTGGTCGTTTTCTGGCTTGGACCAAGTAGTAATGTGGGACCACACTGAAACAGTCAATTACACCTGGTTACGATTAATATTTTAGAGGATAACGCCGGTTATGTCTCGCTTAGGTCCGGGATTTGCCCTCCACATGTCTCGTACTTTCGCATTTTTCGCATACTTGTTGGCCAGATCCTGGCCTTTTTCTGGCTTGGACCACGTAGTAATGTGGTACCACACTGAAACAGTCAATGAAAGCTGGTTCCGATTAGTATTTTAGAGGATAAGGCTGGTTATGTCTGGGTTAATTCTGGTATTTGCCCTCATCTGGCTCGTACTTTCGGATTTTTCGCATACTTGTTGGCCAGATCCTGGGCTTTTTCTGGTTTGGATCACGTAGTAATGTGGTACCACACTGAAACAGTCAATAAAAGCTGGTTCCGATTAATATTTTAGTGGAGAACACCGGTTATTCCTGGGTTAGGTCTGGTATTTGCCATCATCTAGCACATTCGTTCGCATTTTTCGCATACTTGCTGGAAAGATCTTGGGTTTTTTGTGGTTTGGATCACGTAGTAATGTGGTACCACACAGAAACAGTCAATAAAAGCTGGTTCCGATTAATGTTTTAGAGGATAACGCCGGTTATGTCTGGGTTAGGTCTGGTATTTGCCCTCATCTGGCTCGTACTTTCGCATTTTTCGCATACTTGTTGGCCATATCCTGGCCTTTTTCTGGCTTGGACCACGTAGTAATGTGGTACCACACTGAAACTGTCAATGAAAGCTGGTTCCGATTAATATTTTAGAGGATAACCCCGGTTATGTCTCGGTTAGGTATGGGATTTGCCCTCATCTGTCTCGTACATTCGCATTTTTCTCATATTTGTTGGACAGATCCTGGCCTTTTTCTGGTTTGTGTCACGCAGTAATACGGTACCGCACCGTAACAGTCTATTAAACCTGTTTGCGATTAACATTTTAGAGGATAACGCCGGTTATGCCTGAGTTAGGTCTGGTATTTGCCCTCATCTGGCTCGTACTTTCGCATTTTTCGCATACTTGTTGGCCAGACCCTTGGCTTTTTCTGGTTTGGCTCACGTAGTAATGTGGTACCACATTGAAACAGTCAATAAAAGCTGCTTCCGATTAATATTTTAGTGGAGAGCACCGGTTATGTCTGGGTAAGTTCTGGGATTTGCCCTCATCTGGCTCGTACTTTCGCATTTTTCGCATACTTGTTGTCGAGCTCCTGGCCTTTTTCTGGCTTGGACCACGTAGTAATGTGGTACCACACTGAAACAGTCAATTAATCCTGGTTCCGATTAGTATTTTAGAGGATAAGGCTGGTTTTCTGGGTTAGTTCTGGTATTTGCCCTCATCTGGCTCGTACTTTCGCGTTTTTCGCATACTTGTTGGCCGGATCCTGGCCTTTTTCTGGTTTGGATCACGTAGTAATGCGGTACCACACCGAAACAGTCAATGAAAGCTGGTTCCGATTAGTATTTTAGAGGATGAGGCTGGTTATGTCTGGGTTAGTTCTGGTATTTGCCCTCATCTGGCTCATACTTTCGCATTTTTCGCATACTTGTTGGCCAGACCCCGGGCATTTTATGGCTTGGATCACGTAGTAATGTTGTACCACACTGAAACAGTCAATAAAAGCTGGTTCCGATTAATATTTTAGTGGAGAACACCGGTTATTCCTGGGTTAGGTCTGCTATTTGCCACCATCTAGCACATACTTTCGCATTTTTCGCATACTTGTTGTCCAGATCTTGGGTTTTTTCTGGCTCGGATCATGTAGTAATGTGGTACCACAGTGAAACAGTCAATAGAAGCTGGTTCCGAATAGTATTTTAGAGGATAACGCTGGTTATGTCTGAGTTAGGTCTGGTATTTGCCATCACCTAACACATACTTTCGCATTTTTTGCATACTTGTTGGCCAGACCCTGGGCATTTTCTGGCTTGGATCACGTAGTATCGTGGTACCACACTGAAACAGTCAATAAAAGCTGGTTTCGATTAGTATTTTAGAGGATAACGCTGGTTATGTCTGGGTTAGTTCTGGTATTTGCCCTCATCTGGCTCGTACTTTCGCATTTTTCGCATACTTGTTAACCAGATCCTGGCCTGTTTCTGGTTTGTATCACGTAGTAATGCGGTACCACACCGAAACAGTCAATTAAACCTGGTTGCGATTAATATTTTAGAGGATATCCCCGGTTATGTCTCGGTAAGGTATGGGATTTGCCCTCATGTGTCTCGTACTTTCGGATTTTTCGCATACTTGTTGGACAGAACCTGGCCTTTTTCTGGTTTGTGTCACGTACTAATGCGGTACCACACCGAAACAGTCAATAGAAGCTGGTTCCGAATAGTATTTTAGGGAATAACGCTAGTTATGTCTGGGTTAGTTCTGGTATTTGCAATCATCTGGCCCATACTTTCGCATTTTTCGCATACTTGTTGGTCAGATCCTGGCCTTCTTCTGGTTTCGATCACGTAGTAATGAAGTTCCACACCGAAAGAGTCAATTAAACCTGGTTCCGATTAATATTTTAGTGGAGAACACCGGTTATGCCTGGGTTAGGTCTGGTATTTGCCATCATCGAGCACATTCTTTCGCATTTTTCGCATACTTGCTGGAAAGATCTTGGGTTTTTTGTGGTTTGGATCACGTAGTAATGTGGTACCACACTGAAACAGTCAATGAAAGCTGGTTCCGATTAATGTTTTAGAGGATAATGCCGGTTATGTCTGGGTTTGGTCCGGTATTTGCCCTCATCTGGCTCGTACGTTCGTATTTTTTGCATACTTGTTGGCCAGATCCTGGCCTTTTTCTGGTTGGGATCACGTAGTAGTGTGATACCACACTGAAACAGTCAATTAATCCTGGTTCCGATTAGTATTTTAGAGGATAAGGATGGTTATGTCTGGGTTAGTTCTGGTATTTGCCCTCATCTGGCTCGTACTTTCGCATTTTTCGCATACTTGTTGGCCAGGTCCTGGCCTTTTTCTGGTTTGGATCACGATGCAACGCGGTACCACGTCGCAACAGTCAGTTAATCCTGGTTGC
Source organism: Colletes latitarsis (assembly GCF_051014445.1). Classification (NCBI taxonomy): domain Eukaryota; kingdom Metazoa; phylum Arthropoda; class Insecta; order Hymenoptera; family Colletidae; genus Colletes; species Colletes latitarsis. Next base: position 10,091,740 of record NC_135137.1, read on the forward strand.
GATTAATAATTTAGAGGATAACGCCAGTTATGTCAGGGTTAGGTCTGGGATTTGCCCTCATCTGGCTCGTACTTTCGCATTTTTCGCATACTTGTTGGCCAGACCCTGGGCTTTTTCTGGTTTGGATCACGTAGTATTGTGATACCACACTGAAACAGTCAATTAATCCTGGTTGCGATTAATATTTTAGAGGATAACGCCGGTTATGTCTGGGTTAGGTCTGGTATTTGCCCTCATCTGGCTCGTACTTTCGCATTTTTCGCATACTTGTTGGCCAGACCCCGGGCATTTTACGGCTTGGATCACGTAGTAATGTTGTACCACACTGAAACAGTCAATAAAAGCTGGTTCCGATTAATATTTTAGTGGAGAACACCGGTTATACCTGGGTTAGGTCTGCTATTTGCCACCATCTAGCACATACTTTCGCATTTTTCGCATACTTGCTGTCCAGATCTTGGGTTTTTTCTGGCTTGGATCATGTAGTAATGTGGTACCACACTGAAACAGTCAATAGAAGCTGGTTCCGAATAGTATTTTAGAGGATAACGCTGGTTATGTCTGGGTTAGGTCTGGTATTTGCCATCACCTAAGACATACTTTCGCATTTTTTGCATACTTGTTGGCCAGACCCTGGGCATTTTCTGGCTTGGATCACGTAGTATTGTGGTACCACACTGAAACAGTCAATAAAAGCTGGTTTCGATTAGTATTTTAGAGGATAACGCTGGTTATGTCTGGGTTAGTTCTGGTATTTGCCCTCATCTGGCTCGTACTTTCGCATTTTTCGCATACTTGTTAACCAGATCCTGGCCTGTTTCTGGTTTGTATCACTTAGTATTGTGGTACCACACCGAAAGAGTCAACTAAACCTGGTTCCGATTAATATTTTAGTGGAGAACACCGGTTATGCCTGGGTTAGGTCTGGTATTTGCCATCATCTAGCACATTCTTTCGCATTTTTCGCATACTTGCTGGAAAGATCTTGGGTTTTTTGTGGTTTGGGTCAGGTAGTAATGTGGTACCACACCGAAACAGTCAATGAAAGCTGGTCCCGATTAGTATTTTAGAGGATAACGCCGGCTATGTCTGGGTTAGGTCTGGTATTTGCCCTCATCTGGCTCGTACTTTCGCATTTTTCGCATACTTGTTGGCCAGATCCTGGCCTTTTTCTGGTTTGGATCACGAAGTAACGCGGTACCACGCCGCAACAGTCAATTAAACCTGGTTGCGATTAATATTTTGGAGGATAACGCCGGTTATGTCTTGGTTATTTCTTGGTTATGTCTGGGATTTGCCCTCATCTCGCTCGTTATTTCGTATTTTTCGGATACTTGCCGGCCAGATCCTGGGCTTTTTCTAGTTTGGATCACGTAGTAAAGTGGCACCACACTGAAACAGTCAATAGAAGCTGGTCCCGAATAGTATTTTAGAGGATAACGCTGGTTATGTCTGGGATAGTTCTGGTATTTGCCCTCATCTGCCTGGTACTTTCGCATTTTTCGCATAGTTGTTGGCCAGATCCTGGCTTTTCCCGGCTTGGACCACGTAGTAATGTGGTACCACACTGAAACAGTCAATTAATCCTGGTTGCGATTAATATTTTAGAGGATAACGCCGGTTATGTCTGGGTTAGGTCTGGTATTTGCCCTCATCTGGTTCGTACTTTCGCATTTTTCGCATACTTGTTGGCCAGATCCTGACCTTTTTCTGGTTTGTATCACGTAGTAATGCGGTACCACACCGAGACAGTCAATTAAACCTGGTTGCGATTAATGTTTTAGAGGATAACGCCGATTATGTCCGGGTTAGGTCTGGTATTTTCCTTCATCTGGCTCGTACTTTCGCATTTTTCGCATACTTGTTGGGCAGATCCTGGGCTTTTTCTGGCTTGGATCACGTAGTAATGTTGTACCACACTGAAACAGTCAATAAAAGCTGGTTCCGATTAATATTTTAGTGGAGAACACCGGTTATTCCTGGGTTAGGTCTGCTATTTGCCATCATCATGCACATACTTTCGCATTTTTCGCATACTTGCTATCCAGATCTTGGGTTTTTTGTGGCTTGGATCACGTAGTAATGCGGTACCACACTGAAGCAGTCAATGAAAGCTGGTTCCGATTAATATTTTAGAGGATAACCCCGGTTATGTCTCGGTTAGGTATGGGATTTGCCCTCATCTGTCTCGTACTTTCGCATTTTTCTCATACTTGCTGGCCAGATCCTGGCCTTTTTCTGGCTTGGACCACGTAGTAATGTGGTACCACACTGAAACAGCCAATAGAAGCTGGTTCCGAATAGTATTTTAGAGGATAACGCTGGTTATGTCTCGGTTAGGTCTGGGATTCTCCCTCATCTGGCTCGTACTTACGCATTTTTCGCATACCTGTCTACCATATCCTGGGTTCTTTTCTGCTTAGGATCACGAATCAATGTGGTGGTACACTGAAATAGTCAATTCAACCTGGAATCCGTCAATATTTTATAGGATAACGCCGGTTATGTCTGGGTTAGTTCTGGTGTTTGCAACCATTTGGCTCATATTGTCGCATTTTTCGTATACTTGTTGACCAGATCCTGAGTCGTTTCTGGTTTGGATCAGGTAGTAATGTGGTACCACACCGAAATACTAAATAAAGCCTGGTTCCGATTAATATTTTAGAGGATCACTCTGTTTATGTTTGTGTTAGGCCAGGTATTTGCAATCATCTAGCTCATAATTTCGCATTTTTCGCATACTTATTGCCCAGATCCTGGCCGTTTCTGGTTTGTATCACGTAGTAATGCGGTACCACACCGAAACAGTAAATTAAACCTGGTTGCGATTAATACTTTAGGGGATAACGCCGGTTATGTCTCGGTTAGGTCTGAGATTTGCCTTCATCTGGCTCGTACTTTCGCATTTCTCACATACTTCTTGGCCAGATCCTGGTTTTTTTATGGCTTGGATCACGTAGTAGTGCGGTACCACACCAAAACAGTCAATTAGACCTGGTTGCGATTAATATTTTAGAGGATAACGCCGGTTATGTCTCGGTTAGGTCTGGGATTTGCCCTCATCTGGCTCGTACTTTCGCATTTTTCGCATACTTGTTGGCCAGATCCAGGGCTTTTTCTGGTTTGGATCACGTAGTAATGTGGTACCACACTGAAACAGTCAATAGAAGCTGGTTCCGAATAGTATTTTAGAGAGCAACGTTAGTTATGTCTGGGTTAGTTCTGGTATTTGCAATCATCTGGCCCATACTTTCGCGTGTTTCGCATATTTGTTGGCCAGATCCTGGGTTTTTTCTGGCATGGACCACGTAGTAATGTGGTACCACACTGAAGCAGTCAATTAAACCTTGTTGCGATTAATATTTTAGTGGAGAACGCCGGTTATGTCTGGGTTAGGCCTGGTATTTGCCCTCATCTGGCTCGTACTTTCGCATTTTTCGCATACTTGTTGGCCAGATCCTGGCCTTTTTCTGGTTTGTATCACGTAGTAATGCGGTACCACACCGAAACAGTCAATTAAACCTGGTTGCGATTAATATTTTAGAGGATAGCGCCGGTTATGTCTCGGTTAGGTATGGGATTTGCCCTCATATCGTACTTTCGCATTTTTCGCATACTTGTTGGCCAGACCCTGGGCTTTCTCTGGTTTAGTTCAGGTAGTAATGTGGTACCACACTGAAACAGTCAATAAAAGCTGGTTCGGATTAATATTTTAGAGGATAACGCCGGTTATCTCTCGGTTAGGTCTAGGATTTTCCCTTATCTGGCTCGTACTTTCGCTTTTTTCGCATACTTGTTGGCCAGTACCTGGCCTTTTCCTGGCTTGGACCATTTAGTAATGTGGGACCACACTGAAACAGTCAATTAAACCTTGTTGCGATTAATATTTTACAGGATAACGCCGGTTATGTCTGGGTTAGGTCTGGTATTTGCCCTCATCTGGCTCGTACTTTCGCATTTTTCGCATACTTGTTGGGCAGATCCTGGGTTTTTTCTGGCTTGGATCACGTAGTAATGTTGTACCACACTGAAACAGTCAATAAAAGCTGGTTCCGATTAATATTTTAGTGGAGAACACCGGTTATTCCTGGGTTAGGTCTGCTATTTGCCATCATCTAGCACATACTTTCGCATTTTTCGCATACTTGCTGTGTAGATCTTGGGTTTTTTGTGGCTTGGATCACGTAGTAATGCGGTACCACACTGAAGCAGTCAATGAAAGCTGGTTCCGATTAATATTTTAGAGGATAACCCCGGTTATGTCTGGGTTAGGTCTGGTATTTGCCCTCATCTGGTTCGTACTTTCGCATTTTTCGCATACTTGTTGGTCGGACCCTGGGCTTTTTCTAGCTAGGATCACGTAGTAATGTGGGACCACACCGAGACAGTCAATTAAATCTGGTTGCGATTAATATTTTAGTGGAGAACGCCGGTTATGTCTGGGTTAGGCCTGGTATTTGCCCTCATCTGGGTCGTACTTTCGCATTTTTCGCATACTTGTTGGCCAGATCCTGGCCTAATTCTGGTTTGTATCACGTAGTAATGCGGTTCCACACCGAGACAGTCAATTAAACCTGGTTGCGATTAATATTTTAGAGGCTAACGCCGGTTATGTCTCGGTTGGGCCTGGGATTTGCCCTCATCTGGCTCGTACTTTCGCATTTTTCTCATACTTGTTGGCCAGATCCTGGCCTTTTTCTGGCTTGGACCAAGTAGTAATGTGAGACCACACTGAAACAGTCAGTTAAACCTGGTTTGATTAATGTTTTAGAGGATAACGCCGGTTATGTCTGGGTTAGGTCTGGTATTTGCCCTCATCTGGTTCGTACTTTCGCATTTTTCGCATACTTGTTGGTCGGACCCTGGGCTTTTTCTAGCTTGGATCACGTAGTAATGTGGGACCACACCGAGACAGTCAATTAAATCTGGTTGCGATTAATATTTTAGTGGAGAACGCCGGTTATGTCTGGGTTAGGCCTGGTATTTGCCCTCATCTGGCTCGTACTTTCGCATTTTCCGCATACTTGTTGGCCAGATCCTGGCCTTATTCTGGTTTGTATCACGTAGTAATGCGGTTCCACACCGAGACAGTCAATTAAACCTGGTTGCGATTAATATTTTAGAGGCTAACGCCGGTTATGTCTCGGTTGGGCCTGGGATTTGCCCTCATCTGGCTCGTGATTTCGTATTTTTCGCATAATTGATGGCCAGATCCAGGGCTTTTTCTGGTTTGGATCACGTAGTAATGTGGTACCACACTGAAACAGTCAATTGAAGCTGGTTCCGAATAGTATTTTAGGGAGTAACGTTAGTTATGTCTGGGTTAGTTCTGGTATTTGCAATCATCTGGCCCATACTTTTGGCGTGTTTCGCATATTTGTTGGCCAGATCCTGGGTTTTTTCTGGCTTGGACCACGTAGTAATGTGGTACCACACTGAAACAGTCAATTAAACCTGGTTGCGATTAATATTTTAGTGGAGAACGCCGGTTATGTCTGGGTTAGGCCTGGTATTTGCAATCATCTGGCCCATACTTTCGCGTGTTTCGCATATTTGTTGGCCAGATCCAGAGTTTTTTCTGGCTTGGAACCCGTAGTAATGAGGTTCCACACCGAAAGAGTCAATTAAACCTGGTTGCGATTAATATTTTAGAGGATAACGCCGGTTATGTCTGGGTTAGGTCTGGTATTTGCCCTCATTTGGCTCGTACTTTCGCATTTTTCGCATACTTGTTGGACAGATCCTGGCCTTTTTCTGGTTTGTGTCACGTACTAATGCGGTACCACACCGAAACAGTCAATAGAAGCTGGTTCCGAATAGTACTTTAGCGGATAACGCTAGCTATGTCTGGGCTAGTTCTGGTATTTGCAATCATCTGGCCCATACTTTCGCGTGTTTCGCATATTTGTTGGCCAGATCCAGGGTTTTTTCTGGCTTGGAACCCGTAGTAATGAGGTTCCACACCGAAAGAGTCAATTAAACCTGGTTGCGATTAATATTTTAGAGGATAACGCCGGTTATGTCTGGGTTAGGTCTGGTATTTGCCCTCATCTGGCTCGTACCTTCGCATTTTTCGCATACTTGTTGGCCAGATCCTGGCCTTTTTCTGGCTCGGACCACGTAGTAATGCGGTACCACACTGAAACAGTCAATTAAACCTTGTTGCGATTAATATTTTACAGGATAACGCCGGTTATGTCTGGGTTAGGTCTGGTATTTGCCCTCATCTGGCTCGTACTGTCGCATTTTTCGCATACTTGTTGGCCACATCCTGGCCTTATTCTGGTTTGTATCACGTAGTAATGCGGTTCCACACCGAGACAGTCAATTAAACCTGGTTGCGATTAATATTTTAGAGGCTAACGCCGGTTATGTCTCGGTTGGGTCTGGGATTTGCCCTCATCTGCCTCGTGATTTCGTATTTTTCGCATACTTGTTGGCCAGATCCTGGGCATTCTCTGGTTTGGATCACGTAGTAATGTGGTACCACACTGAAACAGTCAATAGAAGCAGGTTCCGCATAGTACTTTAGCGGATAACGCTAGTTATGTCTGGGTTAGTTCTGGTATTTGCAATCATCTGGCCCATACTTTCGCGTGTTTCGCATATTTGTTGGCCAGATCCAGGGTTTTTTCTGGCTTGGAACCCGTAGTAATGAGGTTCCACACCGAAAGAGTCAATTAAACCTGGTTGCGATTAATATTTTAGTGGATAACGCCGGTTATGTCTGGGTTAGGTCTGGTATTTGCCCTCATCTGGCTCGTACTTTCGCATTTTTCGCATACTTGTTGGGCAGATCCTGGGTTTTTTCTGGCTTGGATCACGTAGTAATGTTGTACCACACTGAAACAGTCAATAAAAGCTGGTTCCGATTAATATTTTAGTGGAGAACACCGGTTATTCCTGGGTTAGGTCTGCTATTTGCCATGTTCTAGCACATACTTTCGCATTTTTCGCATACTTGCTGTGTAGATCTTGGGTTTTTTGTGGCTTGGATGACGTAGTAATGTGGTACCACACTGAAACAGTCAATGAAAGCTGGTTCCGAAGAGTATTTTAGAGGATATGGCTCGCTATGTCTTGGTTAGTTCTGGTATTTGCACTCATCTGGCTCGTATTTTCGCATTTTTCGCATACTTGTTTGCCAGATCCTGGCCTTTTTCTGGCTCGGACCACGTAGTAATGTGGTACCACACTGAAACATTCAATTAATCCAGGTTGCGATTAATATTTTAGAGGATAACGCCGGTTATGTCTGGGTTAGGTCTGGTATTTGCCCTCATCAGGCTCGTACTTTCGCATTTTTCGCATACTTGCTGGCCAGACCCTGGGATTTTTCAGGTTTGGATCACGTAGTAATGTGGTACCACACTGAAACAGTCAATAAAAGCTGGTTCCGATTAATATTTTAGTGGAGAACACCGGTTATTCCTGGGTTAGGTCTGCTATTTGTCATCATCTAGCACATACTTTCGCATTTTTTGCACACTTGCTGTCCAGATCTTGGGTTTTTTGTGGCTTGGATCACGTAGTAATGCGGTACCACACTGAAACAGTCAACGAAAGCTGGTTCCGATTAGTATTTTAGAGGATAAGGCTGGTTATGTCTGGGTTAGTTCTGGTATTTGCCCTCATCTGGCTCGTACTTTCGCATTTTTCGCATACTTGTTGGCCAGATCCTGGCCTTTTTCAGGCTTGGACCACGTAGTAATGTGGTACCACACTGAGACAGCAAATGAAAGCTGGTTCCGATTAATATTTTAGAGGATAACCCCGGTTATGTCCCGGTTAGGTATGGGATTTGCCCTCATCTGTCTCGTACTTTACGCATTTTTCTGATACTTGTTGGACAGATCCTGACCATTTCTGGTTTGTGTCACGTAGTAATACGGTACCGCATCGAAACAGTCTATTAAACCTGGTTGCGAGTAACATTTTAGAGGATAACGCCGGTTATGCCTGGGTTAGGTCTGGGATTTGCCCTCATCTGGCTCGTACTTTCGAATTTTTCGCATACTCGTTGGCCAGACCCTTGGCCTTCTCTAGCTTGGATCACGTAGTAATGTTGTACCACACTGAAACAGTCAATAAAAGCTGGTTCCGATTAATATTTTAGAGGATAACGCCGGTTATGTCTGGGTTAGGTCTGGTATTAGCCCTCATCTGGCTCGTATTATCGCATTTTTCGCATACTTGTTGGCCAGATCCTGGTCGTTTTCTGGCTTGGACCAAGTAGTAATGTGGGACCACACTGAAACAGTCAATTACACCTGGTTACGATTAATATTTTAGAGGATAACGCCGGTTATGTCTCGCTTAGGTCCGGGATTTGCCCTCCACATGTCTCGTACTTTCGCATTTTTCGCATACTTGTTGGCCAGATCCTGGCCTTTTTCTGGCTTGGACCACGTAGTAATGTGGTACCACACTGAAACTGTCAATGAAAGCTGGTTCCGATTAGTATTTTTGAGGATAAGGCTGGTTATGTCTGGGTTAATTCTGGTATTTGCCCTCATCTGGCTCGTACTTTCGGATTTTTCGCATACTTGTTGGCCAGATCCTGGGCTTTTTCTGGTTTGGATCACGTAGTAATGTGGTATCACACTGATACAGTCAATAAAAGCTGGTTGCGATTAATATTTAGGAGGATAACGCCGGTTATGTCTTGGTTATTTCTTGGTTATGTCTAGGATTTGCCCTCATCTCGCTCGTTATTTCGTATTTTTCGCATACTTGCCGGCCAGATCCTGGGCTTTTTCTAGTTTGGATCACGTAGTAATGTGGCACCACACTGAAACAGTCAATAGAAGCTGGTCCCGAATAGTATTTTAGAGGATAACGCTGGTTATGTCTGGGATAGTTCTGGTATTTGCCCTCATCTGCCTGGTACTTTCGCATTTTTCGCATAGTTGTTGGCCAGATCCTGGCTTTTTCTGGCTTGGACCACGTAGTAATGTGGTACCACACTGAAACAGTCAACTAATCCTGGTTGCGATTAATATTTCAGAGGATAACGCCGGTTATGTCTGTGTTAGGTCTGGTATTTGCCCTCATCTGGCTCGTACTTTCGCATTTTTCGCATACTTGTTGGCCAGACCCTGGGCTTTCTCTGGTTTGGACCACGTAGTAATGTGGTACCACACTGAAACAGTCAATAAAAGCTGGATCAGATTAATATTTTAGTGGAGAACACCGGTTATGTCTGTGTTAGGTCTGGTATTTGCCCTCATCTGGCTCGTACTTTCGCATTTTTCGCATACTTGTTGGCCATATCCTGGCCTTTTTCTGGCTTGGACCACGTAGTAATGTGGTACCACACTGAAACTGTCAATGAAAGCTGGTTCCGATTAATATTTTAGAGGATAACCCCGGTTATGTCTCGGTTAGGTATGGGATTTGCCCTCATCTGTCTCGTACATTCGCATTTTTCGCCTACTTGTTTGCCAGATCCTGGCCTTTTTCTGGCTTGGACCACGTAGTAATGAGTTACCACACTGAAACAGTCTATTGAACCTGGTTGCGATTAACATTTTAGAGGATAACGCCGGTTATGCCTGGGTTAGGTCTGGTATTTGCCCTCATCTGGCTCGTACTTTCGCATTTTTCGCATACTTGTTGGCCAGACCCTTGGCTTTTTCAAGTTTGGCTCACGTAGTAATGTGGTACCACATTGAAACAGTCAATAAAAGCTGCTTCCGATTAATATTTTAGTGGAGAACACCGGTTATGTCTGGGTAAGTTCTGGGATTTGCCCTCATCTGGCTCGTACTTTCGCATTTTTCGCATACTTGTTGTCGAGCTCCTGGCCTTTTTCTGGCTTGGACCACGTAGTAATGTGGTACCACACTGAAACAGTCAATTAATCCTGGTTCCGATTAGTATTTTAGAGGATAAGGCTGGTTTTCTGGGTTAGTTCTGGTATTTGCCCTCATCTGGCTCGTACTTTCGCGTTTTTCGCATACTCGTTGGCCGGATCCAGGGTTTTTTCTGGCTTGGAACCCGTAGTAATGAGGTTCCGCACCGAAAGAGTCAATTAAACCTGGTTGCGATTAATATTTTAGTGGATAACGCCGGTTATGTCTGGGTTAGGTCTGGTATTTGCCCTCATCTGGCTCGTACTTTCGCATTTTTCGCATACTTGTTGGGCAGATCCTGGGTTTTTTCAGGCTTGGATCACGTAGTAATGTTGTACCACACTGAAACAGTCAATAAAAGCTGGTTCCGATTAATATTTTAGTGGAGAACACCGGTTATTCCTGGGTTAGGTCTGCTATTTGCCATCATCTAGCACATACTTTCGCATTTTTCTCATACTTGTTGGCCAGATCCTGGCCTTTTTCTGGCTTGGACCAAGTAGTAATGTGAGACCACACTGAAACAGTCAGTTAAACCTGGTTTGATTAATGTTTTAGAGGATAACGCCGGTTATGTCTGGGTTAGGTCTGGTATTTGCCCTCATCCGGTTCGTACTTTCGCATTTTTCGCATATTTGTTGGCCAGATCCAGGGTTTTTTCTGGCTTGGAACCCGTAGTAATGAGGTTCCACACCGAAAGAGTCAATTAAACCTGGTTGCGATTAATATTTTAAAGGATAACGCCGGTTATGTCTGGGTTAGGTCTGGTATTTGCCCTCATCTGGCTCGTACCTTCGCTTTTTTCGCATACTTGTTGGCCAGATGCTGGCCTTTTTCTGGCTCGGACCACGTAGTAATGCGGTACCACACTGAAACAGTCAATTAAACCTTGTTGCGATTAATATTTTACAGGATAACGCCGGTTATGTCTGGGTCAGGTCTGGTATTTGCCCTCATTTGGCTCGTACTTTCGCATTTTTCGCATACTTGTTGGACAGATCCTGGCCATTTTCTGGTTTGTGTCACGTACTAATGCGGTACCACACCGAAACAGTCAATAGAAGCTGGTTCCGAATATTATTTTAGAGAATAACGCTAGTTATGTCTGGGTTTGTTCTGGTATTTGCAATCATCTTGCCAATACTTTCGCATTTTTCGCATACTTGTTGGCCAGATCCTTGGCTTTTTCTGGCTTGGACCACGTAGTAATGAGGTACCACACTGAAACAGTCAATTAAGCCTGGTTGCGATTAATATTTTAGTGGAGAACGCCGGTTATGTCTGGGTTAGGCCTGGTATTTGCCCTCATCTGGCTCGTACTTTCGCATTTCTCGCATACTTGTTGGCCAGATCCTTGGCTTTTTCTGGTTTGGATCGCGTAGTAATGTGGTACAACACTGAAACAGTCAATTAAGCCTGGTTTGATTAATGTTTTAGAGGATAACGCCGGTTATGTCTGGGTTAGGTCTGGTATTTGCCCTCATCCGGTTCGTACTTTCGCATTTTTCGCATACTTGTTGGCCGGACCCTGGGCTTTTTCTAGCTTGGATCACGTAGTAATGTGGGACCACACCGAGACAGTCAATTAAATCTGGTTGCGATTAATATTTTAGTGGAGAACGCCGGTTATGTCTGGGTTAGGCCTGGTATTTGCCCTCATCTGGCTCGTACTTTCGCATTTTTCGCATACTTGTTGGCCAGATCCTGGCCTTATTCTGGTTTGTATCACGTAGTAATGCGGTTCCACACCGAGACAGTCAATTAAACCTGGTTGCGATTAATATTTTAGAGGCTAACGCCGGTTATGTCTCGGTTGGGCCTGGGATTTGCCCTCATCTGGCTCGTGATTTCGTATTTTTCGCATACTTGATGGCCAGATCCAGGGCTTTTTCTGGTTTGGATCACGTAGTAATGTGGTACCACACTGAAACAGTCAATAGAAGCTGGTTCCGAATAGTATTTTAGAGAGTAACGTTAGTTATGTCTGGGTTAGTTCTGGTATTTGCAATCATCTGGCCCATACTTTCGCGTGTTTCGCATATTTGTTGGCCAGATCCTGGGTTTTTTCTGGCTTGGACCACGTAGTAATGAGGTACCACACTGAAACAGTCAATTAAGCCTGGTTGCGATTAATATTTTAGTGGAGAACGCCGGTTATGTCTGGGTTAGGCCTGGTATTTGCCCTCATCTGGCTCGTACTTTCGCATTTCTCGCATACTTGTTGGCCAGATCCTTGGCTTTTTCTGGTTTGGATCGCGTAGTAATGTGGTACAACACTGAAACAGTCAATAAAAGCTGGTTCCGACTAATATTTTAGTGGAGAACACCGGTTATTCCTGGGTTAGGTCTGGTATTAGCCATCATCTAGCACATACTTTCGCATTTTTCGCATACTTGTGGCCAGATCTTGGATTTTTGTGGTTTGGATCTCGTCGCAATGTGGTTCCACACCGAAACAGTCAATTAAACCTGGTTGCGATTAATATTTTGGAGGGTAACGATGGTTATGTTTGGGTTAGTGCTGGTATTTGCAATCATCTGGCTCGTACTTTCGCATTTTTCGCATACTTGTTGTCGAGCTCCTGGCCTTTTTCTGGCTTGGACCACGTAGTAATGTGGTACCACACTGAAACAGTCAATTAATCCTGGTTCCGATTAGTATTTTAGAGGATAAGGCTGGTTTTCTGGGTTAGTTCTGGTATTTGCCCTCATCTGGCTCGTACTTTCGCGTGTTTCGCATATTTGTTGGCCAGATCCTGGGTTTTTTCTGGCTTGGACCACGTAGTAATGTGGGACCACACCGAGACAGTCAATTAAGCCTGGTTGCGATTAATATTTTAGTGGAGAACGCCGGTTATGTCTGGGTTAGTTCTGGTATTTGCCCTCATCTGGCTCGTACTTTCGCATTTCTCGCATACTTGTTGGCCAGATCCTTGGCTTTTTCTGGTTTGGATCGCGTAGTAATGTGGTACAACACTGAAACAGTCAATAAAAGCTGGTTCCGACTAATATTTTAGTGGAGAACACCGGTTATTCCTGGGTTAGGTCTGGTATTAGCCATCATCTAGCACATACTTTCGCATTTTTCGCATACTTGTGGCCAGATCTTGGATTTTTGTGGTTTGGATCTCGTCGCAATGTGGTTCCACACCGAAACAGTCAATTAAACCTGGTTGCGATTAATATTTTGGAGGGTAACGATGGTTATGTTTGGGTTAGTGCTGGTATTTGCAATCATCTGGCTCGTACTTTCGCATTTTTCGCATACTTGTTGGCCAGATCCTGGCCTTATTCTGGTTTGTATCACGTAGTAATGCGGTTCCACACCGAGACAGTCAATTAAACCTGGTTGCGATTAATATTTTAGTGGCTAACGCCGGTTATGTCTCGGTTGGGTCTGGGATTTGCCCTCATCTGGCTCGTGATTTCGTATTTTTCGCATACTTGATGGCCAGATCCTGGGCATTCTCTGGTTTGGATCACGTAGTAATGTGGTACCACACTGAAACAGTCAATAGAAGCTGGTTCCGAATAGTACTTTAGCGGATAACGCTAGTTATGTCTGGGCTAGTTCTGGTATTTGCAATCATCTGGCCCATACTTTCGCGTCTTTCGCATATTTGTTGGCCAGATCCAGGGTTTTTTCTGGCTTGGAACCCGTAGTAATGAGGTTCCACACCGAAAGAGTCAATTAAACCTGGTTGCGATTAATATTTTAAAGGATAACGCCGGTTATGTCTGGGTTAGGTCTGGTATTTGCCCTCATCTGGCTCGTACCTTCGCATTTTTCGCATACTTGTTGGCCAGATGCTGGCCTTTTTCTGGCTCGGACCACGTAGTAATGCGGTACCACACTGAAACAGTCAATTAAACCTTGTTGCGATTAATATTTTACAGGATAACGCCGGTTATGTCTGGGTCAGGTCTGGTATTTGCCCTCATTTGGCTCGTACTTTCGCATTTTTCGCATACTTGTTGGACAGATCCTGGCCATTTTCTGGTTTGTGTCACGTACTAATGCGGTACCACACCGAAACAGTCAATAGAAGCTGGTTCCGAATATTATTTTAGAGAATAACGCTAGTTATGTCTGGGTTTGTTCTGGTATTTGCAATCATCTTGCCAATACTTTCGCATTTTTCGCATACTTGTTGGCCAGATCCTTGGCTTTTTCTGGTTTGGATCGCGTAGTAATATAGTACAACACTGAAACAGTCAATAAAAGCTGGTTCCGATTAATATTTTAGTGGAGAACACCGGTTATTCCTGGGTTAGGTCTGGTATTAGCCATCATCTAGCACATACTTTCGCATTTTTCGCATACTTGTTGGCCAGATCATGGATTTTTGTGGTTTGGATCTCGTCGCAATGTGGTTCCACACCGAAACAGTCAATTAAACCTGGTTGCCATTAATATTTTGGAGGGTAACGCTGGTTATGTTTGGGTTAGTGCTGGTATTTTCAATCATCTGGCTCGTACTGTCGCATTTTTCGCATACTTGTTGGCCAGATCCTGGCCTTATTCTGGTTTGTATCACGTAGTAATGCGGTTCCACACCGAGACAGTCAATTAAACCTGGTTGCGATTAATATTTTAGAGGCTAACGCCGGTTATGTCTCGGTTGGGTCTGGGATTTGCCCTCATCTGGCTCGTGATTGCGTATTTTTCGCATACCTGTTGGCCAGATCCTGGGCATTCTCTGGTTTGGATCACGTAGTAAGGTGGTACCACACTGAAACAGTCAATAGAAGCAGGTTCCGAATAGTACTTTAGCGGATAACGCTAGTTATGTCTGGGTTAGTTCTGGTATTTGCAATCATCTGGCCCATACTTTCGCGTGTTTCGCATATTTGTTGGCCAGATCCAGGGTTTCTTCTGGCTTGGAACCCGTAGTAATGAGGTTCCACACTGAAACAGTCAATTAATCCTGGTTCCCATTAGTATTTTAGAGGATAAGGCTGGTTCTCTGGGTTAGTTCTGGTATTTGCCATCATCTGTCTCGTACTTTCGCATTTTTCGCATACTTGCTGTCCAGATCTTGGGTTTTTTATGGCTTGGTTCGCGTAGTAATGTGGTACCACACTGAAACAGTCAATTAATCCTGGTTGCGATTAATATTTTAGACGATAACGCCGGTTATGTCTGGGTTAGGTCTGGTATTTGCCCTCATATGTCTCGTACTTTCTCATTTTTCGCATACTTGTTGGCCAGATCCTGGCCTTTTTCTGGCTTGGACCACGTAGTAATGTGGTACCACACTGAAACAGTCAATTAATCCTGGTTCCGATTAGTATTTTAGAGGATAAGGCTGGTTTTCTGGGTTAGTTCTGGTATTTGCCCTCATCTGGCTCGTACTTTCGCGTTTTTCGCATACTTGTTGGCCGGATCCTGGCCTTTTTCTGGCTTGGACCACGTAGTAATGTGGTACCACACTGAAACAGTCAATTAATCCTGGTTCCGATTAGTATTTTAGAGGATAAGGCTGGTTTTCTGGGTTAGTTCTGGTATTTGCCCTCATCTGGCTCGTACTTTCGCGTTTTTCGCATACTCGTTGGCCGGATCCAGGGTTTTTTCTGGCTTGGAACCCGTAGTAATGAGGTTCCACACCGAAAGAGTCAATTAAACCTGGTTGCGATTAATATTTTAGTGGATAACGCCGGTTATGTCTGGGTTAGGTCTGGTATTTGCCCTCATCTGGCTCGTACTTTCGCATTTTTCGCATACTTGTTGGGCAGATCCTGGGTTTTTTCTGGCTTGTATCACGTAGTAATGTTGTACCACACTGAAACAGTCAATAAAAGCTGGTTCCGATTAATATTTTAGTGGAGAACACCGGTTATTCCTGGGTTAGGTCTGCTATTTGCCATCATCTAGCACATACTTTCGCATTTTTCGCATACTTGCTGTGTAGATCTTGGGTTTTTTGTGGCTTGGATCACGTAGTAATGCGGTACCACACTGAAGCAGTCAATGAAAGCTGGTTCCGATTAATATTTTAGAGGATAACCCCGGTTATGTCTCGGTTAGGTATGGGATTTGCCCTCATCTGTCTCGTACTTTCGCATTTTTCTCATACTTGTTGGCCAGATCCTGGCCTTTTTCTGGCTTGGACCAAGTAGTAATGTGAGACCACACTGAAACAGTCAGTTAAACCTGGTTTGATTAATGTTTTAGAGGATAACGCCGGTTATGTCTGGGTTAGGTCTGGTATTTGCCCTCATCCGGTTCGTACTTTCGCATTTTTCGCATACTTGTTGGCCGGACCCTGGGCTTTTTCTAGCTTGGATCACGTAGTAATGTGGGACCACACCGAGACAGTCAATTAAATCTGGTTGCGATTAATATTTTAGTGGAGAACGCCGGTTATGTCTGGGTTAGGCCTGGTATTTGCCCTCATCTGGCTCGTACTTTCGCATTTTTCGCATACTTGTTGGCCAGATCCTGGCCTTATTCTGGTTTGTATCACGTAGTAATGCGGTTCCACACCGAGACAGTCAATTAAACCTGGTTGCGATTAATATTTTAGAGGCTAACGCCGGTTATGTCTCGGTTGGGCCTGGGATTTGCCCTCATCTGGCTCGTGATTTCGTATTTTTCGCATACTTGATGGCCAGATCCAGGGCTTTTTCTGGTTTGGATCACGTAGTAATGTGGTACCACACTGAAACAGTCAATAGAAGCTGGTTCCGAATAGTATTTTAGAGAGTAACGTTAGTTATGTCTGGGTTAGTTCTGGTATTTGCAATCATCTGGCCCATACTTTCGCGTGTTTCGCATATTTGTTGGCCAGATCCTGGGTTTTTTCTGGCTTGGACCACGTAGTAATGAGGTACCACACTGAAACAGTCAATTAAGCCTGGTTGCGATTAATATTTTAGTGGAGAACGCCGGTTATGTCTGGGTTAGGCCTGGTATTTGCCCTCATCTGGCTCGTACTTTCGCATTTCTCGCATACTTGTTGGCCAGATCCTTGGCTTTTTCTGGTTTGGATCGCGTAGTAATGTGGTACAACACTGAAACAGTCAATAAAAGCTGGTTCCGACTAATATTTTAGTGGAGAACACCGGTTATTCCTGGGTTAGGTCTGGTATTAGCCATCATCTAGCACATACTTTCGCATTTTTCGCATACTTGTGGCCAGATCTTGGATTTTTGTGGTTTGGATCTCGTCGCAATGTGGTTCCACACCGAAACAGTCAATTAAACCTGGTTGCGATTAATATTTTGGAGGGTAACGATGGTTATGTTTGGGTTAGTGCTGGTATTTGCAATCATCTGGCTCGTACTTTCGCATTTTTCGCATACTTGTTGTCGAGCTCCTGGCCTTTTTCTGGCTTGGACCACGTAGTAATGTGGTACCACACTGAAACAGTCAATTAATCCTGGTTCCGATTAGTATTTTAGAGGATAAGGCTGGTTTTCTGGGTTAGTTCTGGTATTTGCCCTCATCTGGCTCGTACTTTCGCGTGTTTCGCATATTTGTTGGCCAGATCCTGGGTTTTTTCTGGCTTGGACCACGTAGTAATGTGGGACCACACCGAGACAGTCAATTAAGCCTGGTTGCGATTAATATTTTAGTGGAGAACGCCGGTTATGTCTGGGTTAGTTCTGGTATTTGCCCTCATCTGGCTCGTACTTTCGCATTTCTCGCATACTTGTTGGCCAGATCCTTGGCTTTTTCTGGTTTGGATCGCGTAGTAATGTGGTACAACACTGAAACAGTCAATAAAAGCTGGTTCCGACTAATATTTTAGTGGAGAACACCGGTTATTCCTGGGTTAGGTCTGGTATTAGCCATCATCTAGCACATACTTTCGCATTTTTCGCATACTTGTGGCCAGATCTTGGATTTTTGTGGTTTGGATCTCGTCGCAATGTGGTTCCACACCGAAACAGTCAATTAAACCTGGTTGCGATTAATATTTTGGAGGGTAACGATGGTTATGTTTGGGTTAGTGCTGGTATTTGCAATCATCTGGCTCGTACTTTCGCATTTTTCGCATACTTGTTGGCCAGATCCTGGCCTTATTCTGGTTTGTATCACGTAGTAATGCGGTTCCACACCGAGACAGTCAATTAAACCTGGTTGCGATTAATATTTTAGTGGCTAACGCCGGTTATGTCTCGGTTGGGTCTGGGATTTGCCCTCATCTGGCTCGTGATTTCGTATTTTTCGCATACTTGATGGCCAGATCCTGGGCATTCTCTGGTTTGGATCACGTAGTAATGTGGTACCACACTGAAACAGTCAATAGAAGCTGGTTCCGAATAGTACTTTAGCGGATAACGCTAGTTATGTCTGGGCTAGTTCTGGTATTTGCAATCATCTGGCCCATACTTTCGCGTCTTTCGCATATTTGTTGGCCAGATCCAGGGTTTTTTCTGGCTTGGAACCCGTAGTAATGAGGTTCCACACCGAAAGAGTCAATTAAACCTGGTTGCGATTAATATTTTAAAGGATAACGCCGGTTATGTCTGGGTTAGGTCTGGTATTTGCCCTCATCTGGCTCGTACCTTCGCATTTTTCGCATACTTGTTGGCCAGATGCTGGCCTTTTTCTGGCTCGGACCACGTAGTAATGCGGTACCACACTGAAACAGTCAATTAAACCTTGTTGCGATTAATATTTTACAGGATAACGCCGGTTATGTCTGGGTCAGGTCTGGTATTTGCCCTCATTTGGCTCGTACTTTCGCATTTTTCGCATACTTGTTGGACAGATCCTGGCCATTTTCTGGTTTGTGTCACGTACTAATGCGGTACCACACCGAAACAGTCAATAGAAGCTGGTTCCGAATATTATTTTAGAGAATAACGCTAGTTATGTCTGGGTTTGTTCTGGTATTTGCAATCATCTTGCCAATACTTTCGCATTTTTCGCATACTTGTTGGCCAGATCCTTGGCTTTTTCTGGTTTGGATCGCGTAGTAATATAGTACAACACTGAAACAGTCAATAAAAGCTGGTTCCGATTAATATTTTAGTGGAGAACACCGGTTATTCCTGGGTTAGGTCTGGTATTAGCCATCATCTAGCACATACTTTCGCATTTTTCGCATACTTGTTGGCCAGATCATGGATTTTTGTGGTTTGGATCTCGTCGCAATGTGGTTCCACACCGAAACAGTCAATTAAACCTGGTTGCCATTAATATTTTGGAGGGTAACGCTGGTTATGTTTGGGTTAGTGCTGGTATTTTCAATCATCTGGCTCGTACTGTCGCATTTTTCGCATACTTGTTGGCCAGATCCTGGCCTTATTCTGGTTTGTATCACGTAGTAATGCGGTTCCACACCGAGACAGTCAATTAAACCTGGTTGCGATTAATATTTTAGAGGCTAACGCCGGTTATGTCTCGGTTGGGTCTGGGATTTGCCCTCATCTGGCTCGTGATTGCGTATTTTTCGCATAGCTGTTGGCCAGATCCTGGGCATTCTCTGGTTTGGATCACGTAGTAAGGTGGTACCACACTGAAACAGTCAATAGAAGCAGGTTCCGAATAGTACTTTAGCGGATAACGCTAGTTATGTCTGGGTTAGTTCTGGTATTTGCAATCATCTGGCCCATACTTTCGCGTGTTTCGCATATTTGTTGGCCAGATCCAGGGTTTCTTCTGGCTTGGAACCCGTAGTAATGAGGTTCCACACTGAAACAGTCAATTAATCCTGGTTCCCATTAGTATTTTAGAGGATAAGGCTGGTTCTCTGGGTTAGTTCTGGTATTTGCCATCATCTGTCTCGTACTTTCGCATTTTTCGCATACTTGTTGGCCGGATCCTGGCCTTTTTCTGGCTTGGACCACGTAGTAATGTGGTACCACACTGAAACAGTCAATTAATCCTGGTTGCGATTAATATTTTAGACGATAACGCCGGTTATGTCTGGGTTAGGTCTGGTATTTGCCCTCATATGTCTCGTACTTTCTCATTTTTCGCATACTTGTTGGCCAGATCCTGGCCTTTTTCTGGCTTCGACCACGTAGTAATGTGGTACCACACTGAAACAGTCAATTAAACCTGGTTGCGATTAATATTTTAGAGGATAACGCCGGTTATGTCTGGGTAAGTTCTGGGATTTGCCCTCATCTGGCTCGTACTTTCGCATTTTTCGCATACTTGTTGTCGAGCTCCTGGCCTTTTTCTGGCTTGGACCACGTAGTAATGTGGTACCACACTGAAACAGTCAATTAATCCTGGTTCCGATTAGTATTTTAGAAGATAAGGCTGGTTTTCTGGGTTAGTTCTGGTATTTGCCCTCATCTGGCTCGTACTTTCGCGTTTTTCGCATACTTGTTGGCCGGATCCTGGCCTTTTTCTGGCTTGGACCACGTAGTAATGTGGTACCACACTGAAACAGTCAATTAATCCTGGTTCCGATTAGTATTTTAGAGGATAAGGCTGGTTTTCTGGGTTAGTTCTGGTATTTGCCCTCATCTGGCTCGTACTTTCGCGTTTTTCGCATACTCGTTGGCCGGATCCAGGGTTTTTTCTGGCTTGGAACCCGTAGTAATGAGGTTCCACACCGAAAGAGTCAATTAAACCTGGTTGCGATTAATATTTTAGTGGATAACGCCGGTTATGTCTGGGTTAGGTCTGGTACTTGCCCTCATCTGGCTCGTACTTTCGCATTTTTCGCATACTTGTTGGCCATATCCTGGCCTTTTTCTGGCTTGGACCACGTAGTAATGTGGTACCACACTGAAACAGTCAATTAAACCTTGTTGCGATTAATATTTTAGTGGAGAACACCGGTTATGTCTGTGTTAGGTCTGGTACTTGCCCTCATCTGGCTCGTACTTTCGCATTTTTCGCATACTTGTTGGCCATATCCTGGCCTTTTTCTGGCTTGGACCACGTAGTAATGTGGTACCACACTGAAACTGTCAATGAAAGCTGGTTCCGATTAATATTTTAGAGGATAACCCCGGTTATGTCTCGGTTAGGTATGGGATTTGCCCTCATCTGTCTCGTACATTCGCATTTTTCGCCTACTGGTTTGCCAGATCCTGGCCTTTTTCTGGCTTGGACCACGTAGTAATGAGTTACCACACTGAAACAGTCTATTAAACCTGGTTGCGATTAACATTTTAGAGGATAACGCCGGTTATGCCTGGGTTAGGTCTGGTATTTGCCCTCATCTGGCTCGTACTTTCGCATTTTTCGCATACTTTTTGGCCAGACCCTTGGCTTTTTCTGGTGTGGCTCACGTAGTAATGTGGTACCACATTGAAACAGTCAATAAAAGCTGCTTCCGATTAATATTTTAGTGGAGAACACCGGTTATGTCTGGGTAAGTTCTGGGATTTGCCCTCATCTGGCTCGTACTTTCGCATTTTTCGCATACTTGTTGTCGAGCTCCTGGCCTTTTTCTGGCTTGGACCACGTAGTAATGTGGTACCACACTGAAACAGTCAATTAATCCTGGTTCCGATTAGTATTTTAGTGGATAAGGCTGGTTTTCTGGGTTAGTTCTGGTATTTGCCCTCATCTGGCTCGTACTTTCGCGTTTTTCGCATACTCGTTGGCCGGATCCTGGCCTTTTTCTGGTTTGGATCACGTAGTAATGCGGTACCACACCGAAACAGTCAATGAAAGCTGGTTCCGATTAGTATTTTAGAGGATGAGGCTGGTTATGTCTGGGTTAGTTCTGGTATTTGCCCTCATCTGGCTCGTACTTTCGCATTTTTCGCATACTTGTTAACCAGATCCTGGCCTGTTTCTGGTTTGTATCACGTAGTAATGCGGTACCACACCGAAACAGTCAATTAAACCTGGTTGCGATTAATATTTTAGAGGATATCCCCGGTTATGTCTCGGTAAGGTATGGGATTTGCCCTCATGTGTCTCGTACTTTCGGATTTTTCGCATACTTGATGGACAGATCCTGGCCTTTTTCTGGTTTTTGTCACGTAGTAATGCGGTACCACACCGAAACAGTTTATTAAACCTGGTTGCGATTAATATTTTAGCCGATAACGCCGGTTATGTCTGGGTTAGGTCTGGTATTTGCCTTCATCTGGCTCGTACTTTCGCATTTTTCGCATACTTGTTGGACAGATCCTGGCCTTTTTCTGGCTTGGACCAAGTAGTAATGTTGTACCACACTGAAACAGTCAATAAAAGCTGGTTCCGATTAATATTTTAGTGGAGAACACCGGTTATTCCTGGGTTAGGTCTGCTATTTGCCACCATCTAGCACATACTTTCGCATTTTTCGCATACTTGTTGTCCAGATCTTGGGTTTTTTCTGGCTTGGATCATGTAGTAATGTGGTACCACACTGAAACAGTCAATAGAAGCTGGTTCCGAATAGTATTTTAGAGGATAACGCTGGTTATGTCTGAGTTAGGTCTGGTATTTGCCATCACCTAACACATACTTTCGCATTTTTTGCATACTTGTTGGCCAGACCCTGGGCATTTTCTGGCTTGGATCACGTAGTATTGTGGTACCACACTGAAACAGTCAATAAAAGCTGGTTTCGATTAGTATTTTAGAGGATAACGCTGGTTATGTCTGGGTTAGTTCTGGTATTTGCCCTCATCTGGCTCGTACTTTCGCATTTTTCGCATACTTGTTAACCTGATCCTGGCCTGTTTCTGGTTTGTATCACGTAGTAATGCGGTACCACACCGAAACAGTCAATTAAACCTGGTTGCGATTAATATTTTAGAGGATAACGCCGGTTATGTCTGGGTTAGGTCTGGTATTTGCCCTCATCTGGCTCGTACTTTCGCATTTTTCGCATACTTGTTGGACAGAACCTGGCCTTTTTCTGGTTTGTGTCACGTACTAATGCGGTACCACACCGAAACAGTTTATTAAACCTGGTTGCGATTAATATTTTAGCCGATAACGCCGGTTATGTCTGGGTTAGGTCTGGTATTTGCCTTCATCTGGCTCGTACTTTCGCATTTTTCGCATACTTGTTGGACAGATCCTGGCCTTTTTCTGGCTTGGACCAGGTAGTAATGCGGTACCACACCGAAACAGTCTATTAAACCTGGTTGCGATTAATATTTTAGAGGATAACGCCGGTTATGTCTGGGTTAGGTCTGGTATTTGCCCTCATCTGGCTCGTACTTTCGCATTTTTCGCATACTTGTTGGACAGAACCTGGCCTTTTTCTGGTTTGTGTCACGTACTAATGCGGTACCACACCGAAACAGTCAATAGAAGCTGGTTCCGAATAGTATTTTAGGGAATAACGCTAGTTATGTCTGGGTTAGTTCTGGTATTTGCAATCATCTGGCCCATACTTTCGCATTTTTCGCATACTTGTTGGCCAGATCCTGGCCTTCTTCTGGTTTCGATCACGTAGTAATGAAGTTCCACACCGAAAGAGTCAATTAAACCTGGTTCCGATTAATATTTTAGTGGAGAACACCGGTTATGCCTGGGTTAGGTCTGGTATTTGCCATCATCTAGCACATTCTTTCGCATTTTTCGCATACTTGCTGGAAAGATCTTGGGTTTTTTGTGGTTTGGATAACGTAGTAATGTGGTGCCACACTGAAACAGTCAATGAAAGCTGGTTCCGATTAATGTTTTAGAGGATAATGCCGGTTATGTCTGGGTTTGGTCCGGTATTTGCCCTCAGCTGGCTCGTACGTTCGTATTTTTTGCATACTTGTTGGCCAGATCCTAGCCTTTTTCTGGTTGGGATCACGTAGTAATGTGATACCACACTGAAACAGTCAATTAATCCTGGTTCCGATTAGTATTTTAGAGGATAAGGCTGGTTATGTCTGGGTTAGTTCTGGTATTTGCCCTCATCTGGCTCGTACTTTCGCATTTTTCGCATACTTGTTGGCCAGGTCCTGGCCTTTTTCTGGTTTGGATCACGAAGCAACGCGGTACCACGTCGCAACAGTCAGTTAATCCTGGTTGCGATTAATAATTTAGAGGAAAACGCCAGTTATGTCAGGGTTAGGTCTGGGATTTGCCCTCATCTGGCTCGTACTTTCGCATTTTTCGCATACTTGTTGGCCAGACCCTGGGCTTTTTCTGGTTTGGATCACGTAGTATTGTGATACCACACTGAAACAGTCAATTAATCCTGGTTGCGATTAATATTTTAGAGGATAACGCCGGTTATGTCTGGGTTAGGTCTGGTATTTGCCCTCATCTGGCTCGTACTTTCGCATTTTTCGCATACTTGTCGGCCAGACCCCGGGCATTTTATGGCTTGGATCACGTAGTAATGTTGTACCACACTGAAACAGTCAATAAAAGCTGGTTCCGATTAATATTTTAGTGGAGAACACCGGTTATTCCTGGGTTAGGTCTGCTATTTGCCACCATCTAGCACATACTTTCGCATTTTTCGCATACTTGTTGTCCAGATCTTGCGTTTTTTCTGGCTTGGATCATGTAGTAATGTGGTACCACACTGAAACAGTCAATAGAAGCTGGTTCCGAATAGTATTTTAGAGGATAACGCTGGTTATGTCTGAGTTAGGTCTGGTATTTGCCATCACCTAACACATACTTTCGCATTTTTTGCATACTTGTTGGCCAGACCCTGGGCATTTTCTGGCTTGGATCACGTAGTATTGTGGTACCACACTGAAACAGTCAATAAAAGCTGGTTTCGATTAGTATTTTAGAGGATAACGCTGGTTATGTCTGGGTTAGTTCTGGTATTTGCCCTCATCTGGCTCGTACTTTCGCATTTTTCGCATACTTGTTGGACAGATCCTGGCCTTTTTCTGGTTTGTGTCACGTAGTAATGCGGTACCACACCGAAACAGTCTATTAAACCTGGTTGCGATTAATATTTTAGAGGATAACGCCGGTTATGTCTGGGTTAGGTCTGGTATTTGCCTTCATCTGGCTCGTACTTTCGCATTTTTCGCATACTTGTTGGACAGATCCTGGCCTTTTTCTGGCTTGGACCATGTAGTAATGTGGGACCACACCGAAACAGTCAATAGAAGCTGGTTCCGAATAGTATTTTAGGGAATAACGCTAGTTATGTCTGGGTTAGTTCTGGTATTTGCAATCATCTGGCCCATACTTTCGCATTTTTCGCATACTTGTTGGCCAGATCCTGGCCTTCTTTTGGTTTCGATCACGTAGTAATCAAGTTCCACACCGAAAGAGTCAATTAAACCTGGTTCCGATTAATATTTTAGTGGAGAACACCGGTTATGCCTGGGTTAGGTCTGGTATTTGCCATCATCTAGCACATTCTTTCGCATTTTTCGCATACTTGCTGGAAAGATCTTGGGTTTTTTGTGGTTTGGATCACGTAGTAATGTGGTACCACACTGAAACAGTCAATGAAAGCTGGTTCCGATTAATGTTTTAGAGGATAATGCCGGTTATGTCTGGGTTTGGTCCGGTATTTGCCCTCATCTGGCTCGTACGTTCGTATTTTTTGCATACTTGTTGGCCAGATCCTGGCCTTTTTCTGGTTGGGATCTCGTAGTAGTGTGATACCACACTGAAACAGTCAATTAATCCTGGTTCCGATTAGTATTTTAGAGGATAAGGCTGGTTATGTCTGGGTTAGTTCTGGTATTTGCCCTCATCTGGCTCGTACTTTCGCATTTTTCGCATACTTGTTGGCCAGGTCCTGGCCTTTTTCTGGTTTGGATCACGAAGCAACGCGGTACCACGTCGCAACAGTCAGTTAATCCTGGTTGCGATTAATAATTTAGAGGAAAACGCCAGTTATGTCAGGGTTAGGTCTGGGATTTGCCCTCATCTGGCTCGTACTTTCGCATTTTTCGCATACTTGTTGGCCAGACCCTGGGCTTTTTCTGGTTTGGATCACGTAGTATTGTGATACCACACTGAAACAGTCAATTAATCCTGGTTGCGATTAATATTTTAGAGGATAACGCCGGTTATGTCTGGGTTAGGTCTGGTATTTGCCCTCATCTGGCTCGTACTTTCGCATTTTTCGCATACTTGTTGGACAGATCCTGGCCTTTTTCTGGCTTGGACCAAGTAGTAATGTGGGACCACACTGAAACAGTCAATTAAACCTTGTTGCGATTAATATTTGACAGGATAACGCCGGTTATGTCTGGGTTAGGTCTGGTATTTGCCCTCATCTGGCTCGTACTTTCGCATTTTTCGCATACTCGTTGGACAGAACCTGGCCTTTTTCTGGTTTGTGTCACGTAGTAATGCGGTACCACACCGAAACAGTCTATTAAACCTGGTTGCGATTAATATTTTAGAGGATAACGCCGGTTATGTCTGGGTTAGGTCTGGTATTTGCCTTCATCTGGCTCGTACTTTCGCATTTTTCGCATACTTGTTGGACAGATCCTGGCCTTTTTCTGGCTTGGACCAAGTAGTAATGTGGGACCACACTGAAACAGTCAATTAAACCTTGTTGCGATTAATATTTGATAGGATAACGCCGGTTACGTCTGGGTTAGGTCTGGTATTTGCCCTCATCTGGCTCGTACTTTCGCATTTTTCGCATACTTGTTGGACAGAACCTGGCCTTTTTCTGGTTTGTGTCACGTACTAATGCGGTACCACACCGAAACAGTTTATTAAACCTGGTTGCGATTAATATTTTAGCCGATAACGCCGGTTATGTCTGGGTTAGGTCTGGTATTTGCCTTCATCTGGCTCGTACTTTCGCATTTTTCGCATACTTGTTGGACAGATCCTGGCCTTTTTCTGGCTTGGACCAAGTAGTAATGCGGTACCACACCGAAACAGTCTATTAAACCTGGTTGCGATTAATATTTTAGAGGATAACGCCGGTTATGTCTGGGTTAGTTCTGGTATTTGCAATCATCTGGCCCATACTTTCGCATTTTTCGCATACTTGTTGGCCAGATCCTGGCCTTCTTCTGGTTTCGATCACGTAGTAATGAAGTTCCACACCGAAAGAGTCAATTAAACCTGGTTCCGATTAATATTTTAGTGGAGAACACCGGTTATGCCTGGGTTAGGTCTGGTATTTGCCATCATCTAGCACATTCTTTCGCATTTTTCGCATACTTGCTGGAAAGATCTTGGGTTTTTTGTGGTTTGGATAACGTAGTAATGTGGTGCCACACTGAAACAGTCAATGAAAGCTGGTTCCGATTAATGTTTTAGAGGATAATGCCGGTTATGTCTGGGTTTGGTCCGGTATTTGCCCTCATCTGGCTCGTACGTTCGTATTTTTTGCATACTTGTTGGCCAGATCCTAGCCTTTTTCTGGTTGGGATCACGTAGTAATGTGATACCACACTGAAACAGTCAATTAATCCTGGTTCCGATTAGTATTTTAGAGGATAAGGCTGGTTATGTCTGGGTTAGTTCTGGTATTTGCCCTCATCTGGCTCGTACTTTCGCATTTTTCGCATACTTGTTGGCCAGGTCCTGGCCTTTTTCTGGTTTGGATCACGAAGCAACGCGGTACCACGTCGCAACAGTCAGTTAATCCTGGTTGCGATTAATAATTTAGAGGAAAACGCCAGTTATGTCAGGGTTAGGTCTGGGATTTGCCCTCATCTGGCTCGTACTTTCGCATTTTTCGCATACTTGTTGGCCAGACCCTGGGCTTTTTCTGGTTTGGATCACGTAGTATTGTGATACCACACTGAAACAGTCAATTAATCCTGGTTGCGATTAATATTTTAGAGGATAACGCCGGTTATGTCTGGGTTAGGTCTGGTATTTGCCCTCATCTGGCTCGTACTTTCGCATTTTTCGCATACTTGTTGGCCAGAACCTGGCCTTTTTCTGGTTTGTGTCACGTACTAATGCGGTACCACACCGAAACAGTCAATAGAAGCTGGTTCCGAATAGTATTTTAGGGAATAACGCTAGTTATGTCTGGGTTAGTTCTGGTATTTGCAATCATCTGGCCCATACTTTCGCATTTTTCGCATACTTGTTGGCCAGATCCTGGCCTTCTTCTGGTTTCGATCACGTAGTAATGAAGTTCCACACCGAAAGAGTCAATTAAACCTGGTTCCGATTAATATTTTAGTGGAGAACACCGGTTATGCCTGGGTTAGGTCTGGTATTTGCCATCATCTAGCACATTCTTTCGCATTTTTCGCATACTTGCTGGAAAGATCTTGGGTTTTTTGTGGTTTGGATAACGTAGTAATGTGGTGCCACACTGAAACAGTCAATGAAAGCTGGTTCCGATTAATGTTTTAGAGGATAATGCCGGTTATGTCTGGGTTTGGTCCGGTATTTGCCCTCATCTGGCTCGTACGTTCGTATTTTTTGCATACTTGTTGGCCAGATCCTAGCCTTTTTCTGGTTGGGATCACGTAGTAATGTGATACCACACTGAAACAGTCAATTAATCCTGGTTCCGATTAGTATTTTAGAGGATAAGGCTGGTTATGTCTGGGTTAGTTCTGGTATTTGCCCTCATCTGGCTCGTACTTTCGCATTTTTCGCATACTTGTTGGCCAGGTCCTGGCCTTTTTCTGGTTTGGATCACGAAGCAACGCGGTACCACGTCGCAACAGTCAGTTAATCCTGGTTGCGATTAATAATTTAGAGGAAAACGCCAGTTATGTCAGGGTTAGGTCTGGGATTTGCCCTCATCTGGCTCGTACTTTCGCATTTTTCGCATACTTGTTGGCCAGACCCTGGGCTTTTTCTGGTTTGGATCACGTAGTATTGTGATACCACACTGAAACAGTCAATTAATCCTGGTTGCGATTAATATTTTAGAGGATAACGCCGGTTATGTCTGGGTTAGGTCTGGTATTTGCCCTCATCTGGCTCGTACTTTCGCATTTTTCGCATACTTGTCGGCCAGACCCCGGGCATTTTATGGCTTGGATCACGTAGTAATGTTGTACCACACTGAAACAGTCAATAAAAGCTGGTTCCGATTAATATTTTAGTGGAGAACACCGGTTATTCCTGGGTTAGGTCTGCTATTTGCCACCATCTAGCACATACTTTCGCATTTTTCGCATACTTGTTGTCCAGATCTTGGGTTTTTTCTGGCTTGGATCATGTAGTAATGTGGTACCACACTGAAACAGTCAATAGAAGCTGGTTCCGAATAGTATTTTAGAGGATAACGCTGGTTATGTCTGAGTTAGGTCTGGTATTTGCCATCACCTAACACATACTTTCGCATTTTTTGCATACTTGTTGGCCAGACCCTGGGCATTTTCTGGCTTGGATCACGTAGTATTGTGGTACCACACTGAAACAGTCAATAGAAGCTGGTTCCGAATAGTATTTTAGGGAATAACGCTAGTTATGTCTGGGTTAGTTCTGGTATTTGCAATCATCTGGCCCATACTTTCGCATTTTTCGCATACTTGTTGGCCAGGTCCTGGCCTTTATCTGGTTTGGATCACGATGCAACGCGGTACCACGTCGCAACAGTCAGTTAATCCTGGTTGCGATTAATAATTTAGAGGATAACGCCAGTTATGTCAGGGTTAGGTCTGGGATTTGCCCTCATCTGGCTCGTACTTTCGCATTTTTCGCATACTTGTTGGCCAGACCCCGGGCATTTTATGGCTTGGATCACGTAGTAATGTTGTACCACACTGAAACAGTCAATAAAAGCTGGTTCCGATTAATATTTTAGTGGAGAACACCGGTTATTCCTGGGTTAGGTCTGCTATTTGCCACCATCTAGCACATACTTTCGCATTTTTCGCATACTTGTTGTCCAGATCTTGGGTTTTTTCTGGCTTGGATCATGTAGTAATGTGGTACCACACTGAAACAGTCAATAGAAGCTGGTTCCGAATAGTATTTTAGAGGATAACGCTGGTTATGTCTGGGTTAGGTCTGGTATTTGCCATCACCTAACACATACTTTCGCATTTTTTGCATACTTGTTGGCCAGACCCTGGGCATTTTCTGGCTTGGA
The DNA here is from genome assembly GCF_051014445.1 of Colletes latitarsis. Taxonomy (NCBI): domain Eukaryota; kingdom Metazoa; phylum Arthropoda; class Insecta; order Hymenoptera; family Colletidae; genus Colletes; species Colletes latitarsis. The sequence continues at coordinate 10,121,418 of NC_135137.1, forward strand.
TCACGTAGTATTGTGGTACCACACTGAAACAGTCAATAAAAGCTGGTTTCGATTAGTATTTTAGAGGATTACGCTGGTTATGTCTGGGTTAGTTCTGGTATTTGCCCTCATCTGGCTCGTACTTTCGCATTTTTCGCATACTTGTTAACCAGATCCTGGCCTGTCTCTGGTTTGTATCACGTAGTATTGTGGTACCACACCGAAAGAGACAATTAAACCTGGTTCCGATTAATATTTTAGTGGAGAACACCGGTTATGCCTGGGTTAGGTCTGGTATCTGCCATCATCTAGCACATTCTTTCGCATTTTTCGCATACTTGCTGGAAAGATCTTGGGTTTTTTGTGGTTTGGATCAGGTAGTAATGTGGTACCACACCGAAACAGTCAATGAAAGCTGGTCCCGATTAGTATTTTAGAGGATAACGCCGGCTATGTCTGGGTTAGGTCTGGTATTTGCCCTCATCTGGCTCGTACTTTCGCATTTTTCGCATACTTGTTGGCCAGATCCTGGCCTTTTTCTGGTTTGGATCACGAAGTAACGCGGTACCACGCCGCAACAGTCAATTAAACCTGGTTGCGATTAATATTTTAGAGGATAACGCCGGTTATGTCTTGGTTATTTCTTGGTTATGTCTGGGATTTGCCCTCATCTCGCTCGTTATTTCGTATTTTTCGCATACTTGCCGGCCAGATACTGGGCTTTTTCTCGTTTGGATCACGTAGTAAAGTGGCACCACACTGAAACAGTCAATAGAAGCTGGTCCCGAATAGTATTTTAGAGGATAACGCTGGTTATGTCTGGGATAGTTCTGGTATTTGCCCTCATCTGCCTGGTACTTTCGCATTTTTCGCATAGTTGTTGGCCAGATCCTGGCTTTTCCTGGCTTGGACCACGTAGTAATGTGGTACCACACTGAAACAGTCAATTAATCCTGGTTGCGATTAATATTTTAGAGGATAACGCCGGTTATGTCTGGGTTAGGTCTGGTATTTGCCCTCATCTGGTTCGTACTTTCGCATTTTTCGCATACTTGTTGGCCAGATCCTGACCTTTTTCTGGTTTGTATCACGTAGTAATGCGGTACCACACCGAGACAGTCAATTAAACCTGGTTGCGATTAATGTTTTAGAGGATAACGCCGATTATGTCCGGGTTAGGTCTGGTATTTTCCTTCATCTGGCTCGTACTTTCGCATTTTTCGCATACTTGTTGGGCAGATCCTGGGTTTTTTCTGGCTTGGATCACGTAGTAATGTTGTACCACACTGAAACAGTCAATAAAAGCTGGTTCCGATTAATATTTTAGTGGAGAACACCGGTTATTCCTGGGTTAGGTCTGCTATTTGCCATCATCATGCACATACTTTCGCATTTTTCGCATACTTGCTGTCCAGATCTTGGGTTTTTTGTGGCTTGGATCACGTAGTAATGCGGTACCACACTGAAGCAGTCAATGAAAGCTGGTTCCGATTAATATTTTAGAGGATAACCCCGGTTATGTCTCGGTTAGGTATGGGATTTGCCCTCATCTGTCTCGTACTTTCGCATTTTTCTCATACTTGCTGGCCAGATCCTGGCCTTTTTCTGGCTTGGACCACGTAGTAATGTGGTACCACACTGAAACAGCCAATAGAAGCTGGTTCCGAATAGTATTTTAGAGGATAACGCTGGTTATGTCTCGGTTAGGTCTGGGATTCTCCCTCATCTGGCTCGTACTTACGCATTTTTCGCATACCTGTCTACCATATCCTGGGTTCTTTTCTGCTTAGGATCACGAATCAATGTGGTGGTACACTGAAATAGTCAATTCAACCTGGAATCCGTCAATATTTTATAGGATAACGCCGGTTATGTGTGGGCTAGTTCTGGTGTTTGCAACCATTTGGCTCATATTGTCGCATTTTTCGTATACTTGTTGACCAGATCCTGAGTCGTTTCTGGTTTGGATCAGGTAGTAATGTGGTACCACACCGAAATACTAAATAAAGCCTGGTTCCGATTAATACTTTAGGGGATAACGCCGGTTATGTCTCGGTTAGGTCTGGGATTTGCCTTCATCTGGCTCGTACTTTCGCATTTTTCACATACTTCTTGGCCAGATCCTGGTCTTTTTATGGCTTGGATCACGTAGTAGTGCGGTACCACACCAAAACAGTCTATTAGACCTGGTTGCGATTAATATTTTAGAGGATAACGCCGGTTATGTCTCGGTTAGGTCTGGGATTTGCCCACATCTGGCTCGTACTTTCGCATTTTTCGCATACTTGTTGGCCAGATCCAGGGCTTCTTCTGGTTTGGATCACGTAGTAATGTGGTACCACACTGAAACAGTCAATTAAACCTTGTTGCGATTAATATTTTAGTGGAGAACGCCGGTTATGTCTGGGTTAGGCCTGGTATTTGGCCTCATCTGGCTCGTACTTTCTCATTTTTCGCATACTTGTTGGCCAGATCCTGGCCTTTTTCTGGTTTGTATCACGTAGTAATGCGGTACCACACCGAAACAGTCAATTAAACCTGGTTGCGATTAATATTTTAGAGGATAGCGCCGGTTATGTCTCGGTTAGGTATGGGATTTGCCCTCATCTCGTACTTTCGCATTTTTCGCATACTTGTTGGCCAGACCCTGGGCTTTCTCTGGTTTGGTTCAGGTAGTAATGTGGTACCACACTGAAACAGTCAATAAAAGCTGGTTCGGATTAATATTTTAGAGGATAACGCCGGTTATCTCTCGGTTAGGTCTAGGATTTTCCCTTATCTGGCTCGTACTTTCGCATTTCTCGCATACTTGTTGGCCAGTACCTGGCCTTTTCCTGGCTTGGACCATTTAGTAATGTGGGACCACACTGAAACAGTCAATTAAACCTTGTTGCGATTAATATTTTACAGGATAACGCCGGTTATGTCTAGGTTAGGTCTGGTATTTGCCCACATTTGGCTCGTACTTTCGCATTTTTCGCATACTTGTTGGACAGATCCTGGCCTTTTTCTGGTTTGTGTCACGTACTAATGCGGTACCACACCGAAACAGTCAATAGAAGCTGGTTCCGAATATTATTTTAGAGAATAACGCTAGTTATGTCTGGGTTTGTTCTGGTATTAGCCATCATCTAGCACATACTTTCGCATTTTTCGCATACTTGTTGGCCAGATCTTGGATTTTTGTGGTTTGGATCTCGTCGCCATGTGGTTCCACACCGAAACAGTCAATTAAACCTGGTTGCGATTAATATTTTGGAGGGTAACGCTGGTTATGTTTCGGTTGGGCCTGGGATTTGCCCTCATCTGGCTCGTGATTTCGTATTTTTCGCATACTTGATGGCCAGATCCTGGGCATTCTCTGGTTTGGATCACGTAGTAATGTGGTACCACACTGAAACAGTCAATAGAAGCTGGTTCCGAATAGTACCTTAGCGGATAACGCTAGTTATGTCTGGGTTAGTTCTGGTATTTGCAATCATCTGGCTCGTACTTTCGCATTTTTCACATACTTCTTGGCCAGATCCTGGTCTTTTTATGGCTTGGATCACGTAGTAGTGCGGTACCACACCAAAACAGTCTATTAGACCTGGTTGCGATTAATATTTTAGAGGATAACGCCGGTTATGTCTCGGTTAGGTCTGGGATTTGCCCACATCTGGCTCGTACTTTCGCATTTTTCGCATACTTGTTGGCCAGATCCAGGGCTTCTTCTGGTTTGGATCACGTAGTAATGTGGTACCACACTGAAACAGTCAATTAAACCTTGTTGCGATTAATATTTTAGTGGAGAACGCCGGTTATGTCTGGGTTAGGCCTGGTATTTGGCCTCATCTGGCTCGTACTTTCTCATTTTTCGCATACTTGTTGGCCAGATCCTGGCCTTTTTCTGGTTTGTATCACGTAGTAATGCGGTACCACACCGAAACAGTCAATTAAACCTGGTTGCGATTAATATTTTAGAGGATAGCGCCGGTTATGTCTCGGTTAGGTATGGGATTTGCCCTCATCTCGTACTTTCGCATTTTTCGCATACTTGTTGGCCAGACCCTGGGCTTTCTCTGGTTTGGTTCAGGTAGTAATGTGGTACCACACTGAAACAGTCAATAAAAGCTGGTTCGGATTAATATTTTAGAGGATAACGCCGGTTATCTCTCGGTTAGGTCTAGGATTTTCCCTTATCTGGCTCGTACTTTCGCATTTCTCGCATACTTGTTGGCCAGTACCTGGCCTTTTCCTGGCTTGGACCATTTAGTAATGTGGGACCACACTGAAACAGTCAATTAAACCTTGTTGCGATTAATATTTTACAGGATAACGCCGGTTATGTCTAGGTTAGGTCTGGTATTTGCCCACATTTGGCTCGTACTTTCGCATTTTTCGCATACTTGTTGGACAGATCCTGGCCTTTTTCTGGTTTGTGTCACGTACTAATGCGGTACCACACCGAAACAGTCAATAGAAGCTGGTTCCGAATATTATTTTAGAGAATAACGCTAGTTATGTCTGGGTTTGTTCTGGTATTAGCCATCATCTAGCACATACTTTCGCATTTTTCGCATACTTGTTGGCCAGATCTTGGATTTTTGTGGTTTGGATCTCGTCGCCATGTGGTTCCACACCGAAACAGTCAATTAAACCTGGTTGCGATTAATATTTTGGAGGGTAACGCTGGTTATGTTTCGGTTGGGCCTGGGATTTGCCCTCATCTGGCTCGTGATTTCGTATTTTTCGCATACTTGATGGCCAGATCCTGGGCATTCTCTGGTTTGGATCACGTAGTAATGTGGTACCACACTGAAACAGTCAATAGAAGCTGGTTCCGAATAGTACCTTAGCGGATAACGCTAGTTATGTCTGGGTTAGTTCTGGTATTTGCAATCATCTGGCCCATACTTTCGCGTGTTTCGCATATTTGTTGGCCAGATCCAGGGTTTTTTCTGGCTTGGAACCCGTAGTAATGAGGTTCCACACCGAAAGAGTCACTTAAACCTGGTTGCGATTAATACTTTAGTGGATAACGCCGGTTATGTCTGGGTTAGGACTGGTATTTGCCCTCATCTGGCTCGTACTTTCGCATTTTTCGCATACTTGTTGGGCAGATCCTGGGTTTTTTCTGGCTTGAATCACGTAGTAATGTTGTACCACACTGAAACAGTCAATAAAAGCTGGTTCCGATTAATATTTTAGTGGAGAACACCGGTTATTCCTGGGTTAGGTCTGCTATTTGCCATCATCTAGCACATACTTTCGCATTTTTCGCATACTTGCTGTGTAGATCTTGGGTTTTTTGTGGCTTGGATCACGTAGTAATGCGGTACCACACTGAAGCAGTCAATGAAAGCTGGTACCGATTAATATTTTAGATGATAACCCCGGTTATGTCTCGGTTAGGTATGGGATTTGCCCTCATCTGTCTCGTACTTTCGCATTTTTCTCATACTTGTTGGCCAGATCCTGGCCTTTTTCTGGCTTGGACCAAGTAGTAATGTGAGACCACACTGAAACAGTCAGTTAAACCTGGTTTGATTAATGTTTTAGAGGATAACGCCGGTTATGTCTGGGTTAGGTCTGGTATTTGCCCTCATCTGGTTCGTACTTTCGCATTTTTCGCATACTTGTTGGCCGGACCCTGGGCTTTTTCTAGCTTGGATCACGTAGTAATGTGGGGCCACACCGAGACAGTCAATTAAATCTGGTTGCGATTAATATTTTAGTGGAGAACGCCGGTTATGTCTGGGTTAGGCCTGGTATTTGCCCTCATCTGGCTCGTACTTTCGCATTTTTTGCATACTTGTTGGCCAGATCCTGGCCTTATTCTGGTTTGTATCACGTAGTAATGCGGTTCCACACCGAGACAGTCAATTAAACCTGGTTGCGATTAATATTTTAGAGGCTAACGCCGGTTATGTCTCGGTTGGGCCTGGGATTTGCCCTCATCTGGCTCGTGATTTCGTATTTTTCACATACTTGATGGACAGATCCAGGGCTTTTTCTGGTTTGGATCACGTAGTAATGTGGTACCACACTGAAACAGTCAATAGAAGCTGGTTCCGAATAGTATTTTAGAGAGTAACGTTAGTTATGTCTGGGTTAGTTCTGGTATTTGCAATCATCTGGCCCATACTTTCGCGTGTTTCGCATATTTGTTGGCCAGATCCTGGGTTTTTACTGGCTTGGACCACGTAGTAATGTGGTACCACACTGAAACAGTCAATTAAACCTGGTTGCGATTAATATTTTAGTGGAGAACGCCGGTTATGTCTGGGATAGGCCTGGTATTTGCAATCATCTGGCCCATACTTTCGCGTGTTTCGCATATTTGTTGGCCAGATCCAGGGTTTTTTCTGGCTTGGAACCCGTAGTAATGAGGTTCCACACCGAAAGAGTCAATTAAACCTGGTTGCGATTAATATTTTAGAGGATAACGCCGGTTATGTCTGGGTTAGGTCTGGTATTTGCCCTCATCTGGCTCGTGATTTCGTATTTTTCGCATACTTGATGGCCAGATCCTGGGCATTCTCTGGTTTGGATCACGTAGTAATGTGGTACCACACTGAAACAGTCAATAGAAGCTGGTTCCGAATAGTACTTTAGCGGATAACGCTAGTTATGTCTGGGCTAGTTCTGGTATTTGCAATCATCTGGCCCATACTTTCGCGTGTTTCGCATATTTGTTGGCCAGATCCAGGGTTTTTTCTGGCTTGGAACCCGTAGTAATGAGGTTCCACACCGAAAGAGTCAATTAAACCTGGTTGCGATTAATATTTTAGAGGATAACGCCGGTTATGTCTGGGTTAGGTCTGGTATTTGCCCTCATCTGGCTCGTACCTTCGCATTTTTCGCATACTTGTTGGCCAGATCCTGGCCTTTTTCTGGCTCGGACCACGTAGTAATGCGGTACCACACTGAAACTGTCAATTAAACCTTGTTGCGATTAATATTTTACAGGATAACGCCGGTTATGTCTGGGTTAGGTCTGGTATTTGCCCTCATTTGGCTCGTACTTTCGCATTTTTCGCATACTTGTTGGACAGATCCTGGCCTTTTTCTGGTTTGTGTCACGTACTAATGCGGTACCACACCGAAACAGTCAATAGAAGCTGGTTCCGAATAGTACTTTAGCGGATAACGCTAGTTATGTCTGGGTTAGTTCTGGTATTTGCAATCATCTGGCCCATACTTTCGCGTGTTTCGCATATTTGTTGGCCAGATCCAGGGTTTTTTCTGGCTTGGAACCCGTAGTAATGAGGTTCCACACCGAAAGAGTCAATTAAACCTGGTTGCGATTAATATTTTAGTGGATAACGCCGGTTATGTCTGGGTTAGGTCTGGTATTTGCCCTCATCTGGCTCGTACTTTCGCATTTTTCGCATACTTGTTGGGCAGATCCTGGGTTTTTTCTGCCTTGGATCACGTAGTAATGTTGTACCACACTGAAACAGTCAATAAAAGCTGGTTCCGATTAATATTTTAGTGGAGAACACCGGTTATTCCTGGGTTAGGTCTGCTATTTGCCATCATCTAGCACATACTTTCGCATTTTTCGCATACTTGCTGTGTAGATCTTGGGTTTTTTGTGGCTTGGATCACGTAGTAATGCGGTACCACACTGAAGCAGTCAATGAAAGCTGGTTCCGATTAATATTTTAGAGGATAACCCCGGTTATGTCTCGGTTAGGAATGGGATTTGCCCTCATCTGTCTCGTACTTTCGCATTTTTCTCATACTTGTTGGCCAGATCCTGGCCTTTTTCTGGCTTGGACCAAGTAGTAATGTCAGACCACACTGAAACAGTCAGTTAAACCTGGCTTGATTAATGTTTTAGAGGATAACGCCGGTTATGTCTGGGTTAGGTCTGGTATTTGCCCTCATCTAGCACATACTTTCGCATTTTTCGCATACTTGTGGCCAGATCTTGGATTTTTGTGGTTTGGATCTCGTCGCAATGTGGTTCCACACCGAAACAGTCAATTAAACCTGGTTGCGATTAATATTTTGGAGGGTAACGATGGTTATGTTTGGGTTAGTGCTGGTATTTGCAATCATCTGGCTCGTACTTTCGCATTTTTCGCATACTTGTTGGCCAGATCCTGGCCTTATTCTGGTTTGTATCACGTAGTAATGCGGTCCCACACCGAGACAGTCAATTAAACCTGGTTGCGATTAATATTTTAGAGGCTAACGCCGGTTATGTCTCGGTTGGGTCTGGGATTTGCCCTCATCTGGCTCGTGATTTCGTATTTTTCGCATACTTGATGGCCAGATCCTGGGCATTCTCTGGTTTGGATCACGTAGTAATGTGGTACCACACTGAAACAGTCAATAGGAGCTGGTTCCGAATAGTACTTTAGCGGATAACGCTAGTTATGTCTGGGCTAGTTCAGGTATTTGCAATCATCTGGCCCATACTTTCGCGTGTTTCGCATATTTGTTGGCCAGATCCAGGGTTTTTTCTGGCTTGGAACCCGTAGTAATGAGGTTCCACACCGAAAGAGTCAATTAAACCTGGTTGCGATTAATATTTTAGAGGATAACGCCGGTCATGTCTGGGTTAGGTCTGGTATTTGTCCTCATCTGGCTCGTACCTTCGCATTTTTCGCATACTTGTTGGCCAGATGCTGGCCTTTTTCTGGCTCGGACCACGTAGTAATGCGGTACCACACTGAAACAGTCAATTAAACCTTGTTGCGATTAATATTTTACAGGATAACGCCGGTTATGTCTGGGTTAGGTCTGGTATTTGCCATCATTTGGCTCGTACTTTTGCATTTTTCGCATACTTGTTGGACAGATCCTGGCCATTTTCTGGTTTGTGTCACGTACTAATGCGGTACCACACCGAAACAGTCAATAGAAGCTGGTTCCGAATATTATTTTAGAGAATAACGCTAGTTATGTCTGGGTTTGTTCTGGTATTTGCAATCATCTTGCCAATACTTTCGCATTTTTCGCATACTTGTTGGCCAGATCCTTGGCTTTTTCTGGTTTGGATCGCGTAGTAATGTAGTACAACACTGAAACAGTCAATAAAAGCTGGTTCCGATTAATATTTTAGTGGAGAACACCGGTTATTCCTGGGTTAGGTCTGGTATTAGCCATCATCTAGCACATACTTTCGCATTTTTCGCATACTTGTTGGCCAGATCTTGGATTTTTGTGGTTTGTATCACGTACTAATGCGGTACCACACCGAAACAGTCAATAGAAGCTGGTTCGGATTAATATTTTATAGGATAACGCTGGTTATGTCTGGGTTAGTTCTGGTGTTTGCAACCATTTGGCTCATATTGTCGCATTTTTCGTATACTTGTTGACCAGATCCTGAGTCGTTTCTGGTTTGGATCAGGTAGTAATGTGGTACCACACCGAAAGAGTCAATGAAACCTGGTTGCGATTAATATTTTAGAGGTTAACGCCGTTTATGCCTGGGTTAGGTCTGGTATTTGCCCTCATCTGGCTCGTACTTTCGCATTTTTCGCATACTTGTTGGCCAGACCCTGGGCTTTCTCTGGTTTGGTTCAGGTAGTAATGTGGTACCACACTGAAACAGTCAATAAAAGCTGGTTCGGATTAATATTTTAGAGGATAACGCCGGTTATGTCTCGGTTAGGTCTGGTATTTGCCCTGATCTGGCTCGTACTTTCGCATATTTCGCATACTTGTTGGCCAGTACCTGGCCTTTTCCTGGCTTGAACCATTTAGTAATGTGGGACCACACTGAAACAGTCAATTAAACCTGGTTGCGATTAATATTTTAGAGGATAACGCCGGTTATGTCTGGGTTAGGTCTGGTATTTGCCCTCATCTGGCTCGTACTTTCGCATTTTTCGCATACTTGTTGGCCAGACCCTGGGCTTTCTCTGGTTTGGTTCAGGTAGTAATGTGGTACCACACTGAAACAGTCAATAAAAGCTGGTTCCGATTACTATTTTAGAGGATAACGCCGGTTATGTCTGGGTTAGGTCTGGTATTTGCCCTCATCTGGCTCGTACCTTCGCATTTTTCGCATACTTGTTGGCCAGATCCTGGCCTCTTTCAGGCTTGGACCAAGTAGTAATGTGGGACCACACTGAAACAGTCATTTAAACCTGGTTTGATTAATGTTTTAGAGGATAACGCAGGTTGTGTCTGGGTTAGGTCTGGTATTTGCCCTCATCTGGTTCGTACTTTCGCATTTTTCGCATACTTTTTGGCCATACCCTGGGCTTTCTCTGGTTTGGTTCAGGTAGTAATGTGGGACCACACCGAAAGAGTCAATTAAACCTGGTTGCAATTAATATTTTAGAGGTTAACGCCGGTTATGTCTGGGTTAGGTCTGGTATTTGCCCTCATCTGGCTCGTACCTTCGCATTTTTCGCATACTTGTTGGCCAGATCCTGGCCTTTTTCTGGCTAGGACCAAGTAGTAATGCGGTACCACACCGAATCAGTCAATTAAACCTGGTTCCGATTAGTATTTTAGAGGATAACGCTGGTTATGTCTGGGTTAGTTCTGGTATTTGACCTCATCTGGCTCGTACTTTCGCATTTCTCGCATACTTGTTGGACAGATCCTGGCCTTTTTCTGGTTTGTGTCACGTACTAATGCGGTACCACTCCGAAACAGTCAATAGAAGCTGGTTCCGAATATTATTTTAGAGAATAACGCTAGTTATGTCTGGGTTTGTTCTGGTATTTGCAATCATCTTGCCAATGCTTTCGCATTTTTCGCATACTTGTTGGCCAGATCCCTGGCTTTTTCTGGTTTGGATCACGTAGTAATGTGGTACAACACTGAAACAGTCAATAAAAGCTGGTTCCGATTAATATTTTAGTGGAGAACACCGGTTATTCCTGGGTTAGGTCTGGTATTTGCCCTCATCTGGCTCGTACTTTCGCATTTTTCGCATACCTGTTGGCCAGATCTTGGATTTTTGTGGTATGGATCTCGTCGCAATATGGTTCCACACCGAAACAGTCAATTAAACCTGGTTGCGATTAATATTTTGGAGGGTAACGCTGGTTATGTCTGGGTTAGGTCTGGTATTTGCCATCATCTAACACATACTTTCGCATTTTTTGCATACTTGTTGGCCAGACCCTGGGCATTTTCTGGCTTGGATCACGTAGTAATGTGGTACCACACTGACACAGTCAACGAAAGCTGGTTTCGATTAGTATTTTAGAGGATAACGCTGGTTACGTCTGGGTTAGTTCTGGTATTTGCCCTCGTCTGGCTCGTACTTTCGCATTTTTCGCATACTTGCTGGCCAGATGTTGGATTTTTGAGGCTTGGATCCCGTCGTAATTTGGTTCCACACCGAAACAGTCAATTAATCCTGGTTGCGATTAATATTTTGGAGGGTAACGCTGGTTATGCTTGGGTTAGTTCTGGTATTTGCAATCATCTGGCACATACTTTCGCATTTTTCGCATAATTGACGGCCAGATCCTGGGCTTTTTCTTGTTTGGCTCACGTAGTAATGTGGTACCACACTGAAACAGTCAATGAAAGCTGGTTCCGATTAGTATTTTAGAGGATAACACCGGTTATGTCTGGGATAGTTCTGGTATTTGCCCTCATCTGCCTGGTACTTTCGCATTTTTCGCATAGTTGTTGGCCAGATCCTGGCTTTTTCTGGCTTGGACCACGTGGTAATGTGGTACCACACTGAAACAGTCAATTAATCCTGGTTGCGATTAATATTTTAGAGGATAACGCCGGTCATGTCTGCGTTAGGTCTGGTATTTGCCCTCTTCTGGCTCGTACTTTCGCATTTTTCGCATACTTGTTGGCCAGATCCTGGCCTTTTTCTGGTTTGGATCACGAAGTAACGCGGTACCACGCCGCAACAGTCAATTAAACCTGGTTGCGATTAATATTTTAGAGGATAACGCCGGTTATGTCTTGGTTATTTCTTGGTTATGTCTGGGATTTGCCCTCATCTCGCTTGTTATTTCGTATTTTTCGCATACTTACCGGACAGATCCTGGGCTTTTTCTAGTTTGGATCACGTAGTAATGTGGCACCACACTGAAACAGTCAATAGAAGCTGGTCCCGAATAGTATTTTAGAGGATAACGCTGGTAATGTCTGGGATAGTTCTGGTATTTGCCCTCATCTGCCTGGTACTTTCGCATTTTTCGCATAGTTGTTGGCCAGATCCTGGCTTTTTCTGGCTTGGACCACATAGTAATGTGGTACCACACTGAAACAGTCAATTAATCCTGGTTGCGATTAATATTTTAGAGGATAACGCCGGTTATGTCTGGGTTAGGTCTGGTATTTGCCCTCATCTGGCTCGTACTTTCGCATTTTTCGCATACTTGTTGGCCAGATCCTGACCTTTTTCTGGTTTGTATCACGTAGCAATGCGGTACCACACCGAGACAGTCAATTAAACCTGGTTGCGATTAATGTTTTAGCGGATAACGCCGATTATGTCCGGGTTAGGTCTGGTATTTTCCTTCATCTGGCTCGTACTTTCGCATTTTTCGCATACTTGTTGGGCAGATCCTGGGTTTTTTCTGGCTTGGATCACGTAGTAATGTTGTACCACACTGAAACAGTCAATAAAAGCTGGTTCCGATTAATATTTTAGTGGAGAACACCGGTTATTCCTGGGTTAGGTCTGCTATTTGCCATCATCTAGCACATACTTTCGCATTTTTCGCATACTTGCTGTCCAGATCTTGGGTTTTTTGTGGCTTGGATCACGTAGTAATGTGGGACCACACTGAAACAGTCATTTAAACCTGGTTTGATTAATGTTTTAGAGGATAACGCAGGTTGTGTCTTGGTTAGGTCTGGTATTTGCCCTCATCTGGTTCGTACTTTCGCATTTTTCGCATACTTTTTGGCCATACCCTGGGCTTTCTCTGGTTTGGTTCAGGTAGTAATGTGGGACCACACCGAAAGAGTCAATTAAACCTGGTTGCAATTAATATTTTAGAGGTTAACGCCGGTTATGTCTGGGTTAGGTCTGGTATTTGCCCTCATCTGGCTCGTACCTTCGCATTTTTCGCATTCTTGTTGCCAGATCCTGGCCTTTTTCTGGCTAGGACCAAGTAGTAATGCGGTACCACACCGAATCAGTCAATTAAACCTGGTTCCGATTAGTATTTTAGAGGATAACGCTGGTTATGTCTGGGTTAGTTCTGGTATTTGACCTCATCTGGCTCGTACTTTCGCATTTCTCGCATACTTGTTGGACAGATCCTGGCCTTTTTCTGGTTTGTGTCACGTACTAATGCGGTACCACTCCGAAACAGTCAATAGAAGCTGGTTCCGAATATTATTTTAGAGAATAACGCTAGTTATGTCTGGGTTTGTTCTGGTATTTGCAATCATCTTGCCAATGCTTTCGCATTTTTCGCATACTTGTTGGCCAGATCCCTGGCTTTTTCTGGTTTGGATCACGTAGTAATGTGGTACAACACTGAAACAGTCAATAAAAGCTGGTTCCGATTAATATTTTAGTGGAGAACACCGGTTATTCCTGGGTTAGGTCTGGTATTTGCCCTCATCTGGCTCGTACTTTCGCATTTTTCGCATACCTGTTGGCCAGATCTTGGATTTTTGTGGTTTGGATCTCGTCGCAATATGGTTCCACACCGAAACAGTCAATTAAACCTGGTTGCGATTAATATTTTGGAGGGTAACGCTGGTTATGTCTGGGTTAGGTCTGGTATTTGCCATCATCTAACACATACTTTCGCATTTTTTGCATACTTGTTGGCCAGACCCTGGGCATTTTCTGGCTTGGATCACGTAGTAATGTGGTACCACACTGACACAGTCAACGAAAGCTGGTTTCGATTAGTATTTTAGAGGATAACGCTGGTTACGTCTGGGTTAGTTCTGGTATTTGCCCTCGTCTGGCTCGTACTTTCGCATTTTTCGCATACTTGCTGGCCAGATGTTGGATTTTTGAGGTTTGGATCCCGTCGTAATGTGGTTCCACACCGAAACAGTCAATTAATCCTGGTTGCGATTAATATTTTGGAGGGTAACGCTGGTTATGCTTGGGTTAGTTCTGGTATTTGCAATCATCTGGCACATACTTTCGCATTTTTCGCATAATTGACGGCCAGATCCTGGGCTTTTTCTTGTTTGGCTCACGTAGTAATGTGGTACCACACTGAAACAGTCAATGAAAGCTGGTTCCGATTAGTATTTTAGAGGATAACACCGGTTATGTCTGGGATAGTTCTGGTATTTGCCCTCATCTGCCTGGTACTTTCGCATTTTTCGCATAGTTGTTGGCCAGATCCTGGCTTTTTCTGGCTTGGACCACGTGGTAATGTGGTACCACACTGAAACAGTCAATTAATCCTGGTTGCGATTAATATTTTAGAGGATAACGCCGGTCATGTCTGCGTTAGGTCTGGTATTTGCCCTCTTCTGGCTCGTACTTTCGCATTTTTCGCATACTTGTTGGCCAGATCCTGGCCTTTTTCTGGTTTGGATCACGAAGTAACGCGGTACCACGCCGCAACAGTCAATTAAACCTGGTTGCGATTAATATTTTAGAGGATAACGCCGGTTATGTCTTGGTTATTTCTTGGTTATGTCTGGGATTTGCCCTCATCTCGCTTGTTATTTCGTATTTTTCGCATACTTACCGGACAGATCCTGGGCTTTTTCTAGTTTGGATCACGTAGTAATGTGGCACCACACTGAAACGGTCAATAGAAGCTGGTCCCGAATAGTATTTTAGAGGATAACGCTGGTAATGTCTGGGATAGTTCTGGTATTTGCCCTCATCTGCCTGGTACTTTCGCATTTTTCGCATAGTTGTTGGCCAGATCCTGGCTTTTTCTGGCTTGGACCACATAGTAATGTGGTACCACACTGAAACAGTCAATTAATCCTGGTTGCGATTAATATTTTAGAGGATAACGCCGGTTATGTCTGGGTTAGGTCTGGTATTTGCCCTCATCTGGCTCGTACTTTCGCATTTTTCGCATACTTGTTGGCCAGATCCTGACCTTTTTCTGGTTTGTATCACGTAGCAATGCGGTACCACACCGAGACAGTCAATTAAACCTGGTTGCGATTAATGTTTTAGCGGATAACGCCGATTATGTCCGGGTTAGGTCTGGTATTTTCCTTCATCTGGCTCGTACTTTCGCATTTTTCGCATACTTGTTGGGCAGATCCGGGGTTTTTTCTGGCTTGGATCACGTAGTAATGTTGTACCACACTGAAACAGTCAATAAAAGCTGGTTCCGATTAATATTTTAGTGGAGAACACCGGTTATTCCTGGGTTAGGTCTGCTATTTGCCATCATCTAGCACATACTTTCGCATTTTTCGCATACTTGCTGTCCAGATCTTGGGTTTTTTGTGGCTTGGATCACGTAGTAATGTGGTACCACACTGAAACAGTCAATAGAAGCTGGTCCCGAATAGTATTTTAGAGGATAACGCTGGTAATGTCTGGGATAGTTCTGGTATTTGCCCTCATCTGCCTGGTACTTTCGCATTTTTCGCATTCTTGTTGGCCAGATCCAGGGCTTTTTCTGGATTGGATCACGTAGTAATGTGGTACCACACTAAACAGTCAATAGAAGCTGGTTCCGCATCGTATTTTAGAGAGTAACGTTAGTTATGTCTGGGTTAGTTCTGGTATTTGCAATCATCTGGCCCATACTTTCGCGTGTTTCGCATATTTGTTGGCCAGATCCTGGGTTTTTTCTGGCTTGGACCACGTAGTAATGTGGTACCACACTGAAACAGTCAATTAAACCTGGTTGCGATTAATATTTTAGTGGAGAACGCCGGTTATGTCTGGGTTAGGTCTGGTATTTGCCCTCATCTGGCTCGTACTTTCGCATTTTTCGCATACTTGTTGGCCAGATCCTGGCCTTTTTCTGGTTTGGATCACGTAGTAATGCGGTACCACACCGAAACAGTCAATTAAACCTGGTTCCGATTAGTATTTTAGAGGATAGCGCCGGTTATGTCTCGGTTAGGTATGGGATTTGCCCTCATCTCGTACTTTCGCATTTTTCGCATACTTGTTGGCCAGACTCTGGGCTTTCTCTGGTTTGGTTCAGGTAGTAATGTGGGACCACACCGGAAGAGTCAATTAAACCTGGTTGCGATTAATATTTTAGAGGTTAACGGCGGTTATGTCTGGGTTAGGTCTGGTATTAGCCATCATCTAGCACATACTTTCGCATTTTTGCATACTTGTTGGCCAGATCTTGGATTTTTGTGGTATGGATCTCGTCGCAATGTGGTTCCACACCGAAACAGTCAACTAAACCTGGTTGCGATTAATATTTTGGAGGGTAACGCTGGTTATGTTTGGGTTAGTGCTGGTATTTGCAATCATCTGGCTCGTACTGTCGCATTTTTCGCATACTTGTTGGCCAGATCCTGTCCTTTTTCTGGCTTGGACCAAGTAGTAATGTGAGACCACACTGAAACAGCCAATTAAACCTGGTTTGATTAATGTTTTAGAGGATAACGCCGGTTATGTCTGGATTAGGGTTGGTATTTGCCCTCATCTGGTTCGTACTTTCGCATTTTTCGCATACTTGTTGGCCGGACCCTGGGCTTTTTCTAGCTTGGATCACGTAGTAATGTGGGACCACACCGAGACAGTCAATTAAACCTGGTTCCGATTAATATTTTAGAGGCTAACGCCGGTTATGTCTCGGTTGGGTCAGGGATTTGCCCTCATCTGGCTCGTGATTTCGTATCTTTCGCATACTTGTTGGCCAGATCCTGGGCATTTTCTGGTTTGAATCACGTAGTAATGTGGTACCACACTGAAACAGTCAATAGAAGCTGGTTCCGAATAGTATTTTAGAGGATAACGCTAGTTATGTCTGGGTTAGTTCTGGTATTTGCAATCATCTGGCCCATACTTTCGCATTTTTCGCATACTTGTTGGCCTGATCCTGGCCTTTTTCTGGCTTGGACCAAGTAGTAATGTGGGACCACACTGAAACAGTCAATTAAACCTGGTTGCCATTAATACTTTAGAGGATAACGCCGGTTATGTCTGGGTTAGGTCTGGTATTTGCACTCATCTGGCTCGTACCTTCGCATTTTTCGCATACTTGTTGGCCAGGTCCTAGCCTTTTTCTGGCTTGGACCAAGTAGTAATGTGGGACCACACTGAAACAGTCAATTAAACCTGGTTTGATTAATGTTTTAGAGGATAACGCCGGTTATGTGTGGGTTAGGTCTGGTATTTGCCCTCATCTGGTTCGTACTTTCGCATTTTTCGCATACTTGTTGGCCATACCCTGGGCTTTCTCTGGTTTGGTTCAGGTAGTAATATGGGATCACACCGAAAGAGTCAATTAAACCTGGTTGCGATTAATATTTTAGAGGTTAACGCCGGTTATGTCTCGGTTGGGTCAGGGATTTGCCCTCATCTGGCTCGTGATTTCGTATTTTTCGCATACTTGTTGGACAGATCCTGGCCTTTTTCCGGTTTGTATCACGTACTAATGCGGTACCACACCGAAACTGTCAATAGAAGCTGGTTCCGAATATTATTTTAGAGAATAACGCTAGTTATGTCTGGATTTGTTCTGGTATTTGCAATCATCTTGCCAATACTTTCGCATTTTTCGCATACTTGTTGGCCAGATCCTGGCCTTTTTCTGGCTTGGACCAAGTAGTAATGTGGGACCACACTGAAACAGTCAATTAAACCTGGTTTGATTAATGTTTTAGAGGATAACGCCGGTTATGTCTGGGTTAGGTCTGGTATTTGCCCTCATCTGGTTCGTACTTTCGCATTTTTCACATACTTGTTGGCCATACCCTGGGCTTTTTCTGGTTTGGATCACGTAGTAATGTGGTACAACACTGAAACAGTCAATAAAAGCTGGATCCGATTAATATTTTAGTGGAGAACACCGGTTATTCCTGGGTTAGGTCTGGTATTAGCCATCATCTAGCACATACTTTCGCATTTTTCGCATACTTGTTGGCCAGATCTTGGATTTTTGTGGTTTGGATCTCGTCGCAATGTGGTTCCACACCGAAACAGTCAATTAAACCTGGTTGCGATTAATATTTTGGAGGGTAACGCTGGTTATGTTTGGGTTAGTGCTGGTATTTGCAATCATCTGGCTCGTACTGTCGCATTTTTCGCATACTTGGTGGCCAGATCCTGGCCTTATTCTGGTTTGTATCGAGTAGTAATGCGGTTCCACACCGAGACAGTCAATTAAACCTGGTAGCGATTAATATTTTAGAGGATAACGCCGGTTATGTCTGGGTTAGGTCTGGTATTTGCCCTCATCTGCCTGGTACCTTCGCATTTTTCGCATAGTTGTTGGCCAGATCCTGGCTTTTTCTGGCTTGGGCCACGTAGTAATGTGGTACCACACTGAAACAGTCAATTAAACCTGGTTGCGATTAATATTTTAGAGGATAACGCCGGTTATGTCTGGGTTAGGTCTGGTATTTGCCCTCATCTGGCTCGTACCTTCGCATTTCTCGCATACTTGTTGGCCAGATCCTGGCCTTTTTCTGGCCAGGACCAAGTAGTAATGTGGGACCACACTGAAACAGTCAATTAAACCTGGATTGATTAATACTTTAGAGGATAACGCCGGTTATGTCTCGGTTAGGTCTGGTATTTGCCCTCATCTGGTTCGTACTTTCGCATTTTTCGCATACTTGTTGGCCAGACCCTGGGCTTTCTCAGGTTTGGTTCAGGTAGTAATGTGGTACCACACTGAAACAGTCAATTAAACCTGGTTGCGATTAATAATTTAGAGGATTACGCAGATTATGCCTGGGTTAGGTCTGGTATTTGCAATCATCTGCCTCATACATTCGCATTTTTCTCATTCTCGTTGGCCAGATCCTGTCCTTGTTCTGGTTTGGATCACGTCGTACAGTGGTACCACACTGAAACAGTCAATTAAACCTGGTTGCGATTAATAATTTAGAGGATTACGCAGATTATGCCTGGGTTAGGTCTGGTATTTGCAATCATCTGCCTTATACTTTCGCATTTTTCTCTTTCTCGTTGGCCAGATCCTTGGCTTTTTCTGGTTTGAATCACGTAGTAATGTGGTACCGCACTGAAATAGTCAATAAAACCTGGTTCCGATTAATAATTTAGAAGGGAACGCCGGTTATGCCTGGGTTAGGTCTGGTATGTGTCATCATCTAGCTCATAATTTCGCATTTTTTGCATACTTGAATGGCCAGATCCTGGGCTTTTTCAGGTTTGGATCACGTAGTAATGTGGTACCACACCGAAACAGTCAATTATACCTGGTTGCAATTAATATTTTAGAGGATAACGCCGGTTATGTCTGGGTTAGTTATGGTATTTGCAGTCATCTACCTCATACTTTCGCATTTTTCGCATACTTGTTGGCGAGATCCTTGGTCTCATTCTGGATAAGATCACGTATCAATGTGATACCACACTGAAACAGTCAATTAAACCTGGTTGCGATTATTATTTTGGAGGATAATACCGGTAAGGTCTGGGTTACGTCTGGTATTTGCAATAATCTTCCACATACTTTCGCATTTTTGGTATACTTGTTGGCCAGATCCTGCGCTTTTTCTGATTTGAATAACGTAGTAGTGTGGTACCACACTGAAACCGCCAATTAAACCTGGTTGCGATTAATATTTTATAGGATAACGCGAGTTATGTCTGGGGTAATTCTGGTATTTGCAATCATCAGGCTCATACTTTCGCATTTTTCGCATACTTAAATAGCCAGATCCTGTCCTTTTTCTGGTTTGGATCACGTAGTAAAGTGGTACAACACAAAAACAGTCAATTAAACCTTGTTCCGATTAATATTTTGGAGGATAACGCTGGTTATGTCTGGGTTAGGTCTGGTATTTGCAATCATCTGGCTCATACTTTCGCATTTTTCGCGTACTTGTTGGTCAGATCCTGGGTTTTTTCTGGTTTGGATCACGTAGTAATGTGGTACCACACCGAAACAGTCATTTCAACCTGGTTGCGATTAATATTATAGAGGATAATACCGGTTAGGTCAGGGTTACGTCTGGTATTTGCAATCATCTGGCTCAAACTTTCGCATTTTTCGCATACTTGTTGGCAAGATCCTGAGTTTTTTTCTAGTCAGGATCACGTAGTAATGTGGTCCCACACCGAAACAGTCAATTATACCTGGTTGGGATTAATATTTTAGAGGATAACGCCGGCTATGTCTGGGTTAGTTATGGTATTTGCAGTCATCTACCTCATACTTTCGCATTTTTCGCATATTTGTTGGCCAGATCCTGTCCTTGTTCTGGTTTGGATCACGTCGTACAGTGGTACCACACTGAAACAGTCAATTAAACCTGGTTGCGATTAATAATTTAGAGGATTACGCAGATTATGCCTGGGTTAGGTCTGGTATTTGCAATCATCTGCCTCATACATTCGCATTTTTCTCATTCTCGTTGGCCAGATCCTGGGCTTTTTCTGATTTGAATCACGTAGTAATGTGGTACCACACCGATACAGTCAATTAAACCTGGTTCCGATTAATATTTCAGGGGATAACGCCGGTTATCCCTGGGTTAGGTCTGGTATTTGTAATCATCTGGCTCATACTTTCGCATTTTTGGTATACTTGGCCAGATCCTTGGCTTTTTCTGATTTGAATCACGTAGAAATGTGGTACCACACCGAAACAGTCAATTAAACCTGGTTCCGATTAATATTTTAGAGGGTAACGCCGGTTATCTCTGGGTTAGGTCTGGTATTTGTAATCATCTGGCTCATACTTTCGCATTTTTCGCATACTTGTTGGCCAGATCCTTGGTCTTTTTCTGGATAAGATCACGTATCAATGTGGTACCACACTGAAACAGTCAATTAAACCTGGTTGCGATTAATATTTTATAGGATAACGCCGGATATATCTGGGTTAGGTCTGGTATTTGCAAACATCTGGCTCATACTTTCGCATTTTTCGCATACTTGTTGGCCAGATCCTGGGCTTCTTCTGATTTGGATCACGCAGTAATGTGGTACCACGCCGAAACAGTCATTTAAACCTGGTTGTGATTAATATTTCAGGGGATAACGCCGGTTAGGTTTGTGTTAGGTCTGGTATTTGCACTAATCTGGCTCATACTTTCGCATTTTTCGCATACTTGTTGGTCAGATCCTGTGTTTTTCCTGGTTTGGATCATGTAGTAGAGTGGTACCACACCGAATCAGTCAATTAAACCTGGTTGGGATTAATATTTTTGAGGATAACGCCGGTTATGTCTGGGTTAGGTCTCGTATTTGCCATCATCTAGCTGATACTTCCGCATTTTTCGCATACTTGAATGGCCATAACCCGGGCTTTTTTTGGATTGGATCCCGTACTAAAGTGGTACCACACTGAAACAGTCAATTAAACCTTGTTCCGATTAATATTTTAGAGAATAACGCTGGTTATGTCTGGGTTAGTTCTGGTATCTGCAATCATCTGCCTCATACTTTCGCATCCTTCGCATACTTGTTGGCTAGATCCTGGTTTTTTTTCTGGTTAGGATCACGTATTAAACTAGTACCACACTGAAATAGTCAATTCAACCTGGGTTCGATCAATATTTTGGAGGATAACCCCGGTTATGTCTGGGTTAGGTCTGGTATTTGCAATCATCTGCCTCATACTTTCGCATTTTTCTCATTCTTGTTGGCCAGAACCTGGGCTTTTTCTGATTTGAATCACGTAGTAATGTGGTACCACACTGAAACAGTCAATAAAACCTGGTTGCGATTAATATTTTATAGGATAACGCCGGTTCTGTCTGGGTTAGGTCTGGTATTTGCAAACATCTGGCTCATACTTTCGACATTTTTCGCATACTTGTTGGCCAGATCCTATGTCTTTCCTGGTTTGAATCACGTAGTAAAGTGGTACCACACCGAAACAGTCAATTAAACCTGGTTGTGATTAATATTTTAGGGGATAACGCCGGTTTGGTTTGTGTTAGGTCTGGCATTTGCAATAATCTGGCTCATACTTTCGCATTTTTCGCATACTTGTTGGTCAGATCCTATGTCTTTCCTGGTTTGAATCACGTAGTAAAGTGGTACCACACCGAAACAGTCAATTAAACCTGGTTGGGATTAATATTTTTGAGGATAACGCCGGTTATGACTGGGATAGGTCTGGTATTTGCAATGATCTGCCTCATACTTTCGCATTTTTCTCATACATGTTGGCAGATCCTGGGCTTTTTCTGATTTGAATCACGTAGTAATGTGGTACCACACTGTATCAGTCAATTAAACCTGGTTCCGAGTAATATTTTGGAGGATAAGCGCCGGTTATGTCTGTGTTAGATCTGGTATTTGCCATCATCTAGCACATACTTAGGCATTTTTCGCATACTTGAATGGCCATATCCCGGGCTTTTTTTGGATTGGACCACGTAGTAATGTGGTACCCCACCGAAACAGTCATTTCAACCTGGTTGCGATCAATATTTTAGATGATCACACCGGTTAGGTCTGGGTTACGTCTGGTATTTGCAATCATCAGGCTCATACTTTCGCATTTCTCGCATACTTGAATGACCAGATCCTTGGTTTTTTTCTGGTTAGGATCACGTATTTGTGGGGTGCCACACTGAAATAGTCAATTAAACCTGGATTCGATCAGTATTTTGGAGGATGAAACCGGTTAGATCTGGGTTGCGTCTGGTATTTGCCATCATCTAGCTCATACTTTCGCATTTTGCGCATACTTGAATGGCCAGATCCTGGACTTTTTCAGGTTTGTATAACGTACTAATGTGGTAGCACACAGAATCAGACAATTAAACGTGGTTGCGAGTAATATTTTGGAGGATAACGCCGGTTATGTCTCTGTTAGGTCTGGTATTTGCCATCATCTGGCTCATACTTTCGCATTTTTCTCATTCTTGTTGGCCAGATCCTGGGCTTTTTCTGATTTGAATCACGTAGTAATGTGGTACCACACTGAAACCGTCAATCAAACCAGGATTCGATCAATGCTTTAGAGGATAACACCGTACAGGTTTGTGTTCGGTCTGGTATATGCAATCATCTGGCTCATAATTTCGCATTTTTTGCATAATTGTTGGCCAGATCCTGGGTTCCTTCTGATTTGGATCACGTAGTAATGAGGTACCACGCCGAAACCGTCATTTAAACCTGGTTGCGATTAATATTTTAGAGGATAACGCCGGTTAGGTTTGTGTTAGGTCTGGTATTTGCAATAATCTGGCTCATACTTTCGCATTTTTCGCATACTTTTTGGCCAGATCCTGGTTTTTTTTCTGGTTAGGATCACGTACGAAAGTGGTACCACACTGAAATAGTCAATTGAACCTGGATTCGATGAGTATCTTACAGGACATCACCGGGTAGGTCTGGGTTACGTCTGGCATTTGCAGTCATCTGCCTCATAGGTTCGCATAATTCGCGTACTTTTGGCCAGATCCTGGGTACTTTTCTCGTTAGGGTCACGTATTAATGTGGTGCCACACTGAAATGGTTAACTCAACCTGGATTCGACGAATATTTTAGAGGATAACACCGGTTAGGTCAGGGTTAAGTATGGTATTTGCCATTATCTAGCTCATACTTTCGCATTTTTCGCATACTTGAATGGCCATATCCTGGGCTTTCTCTGGTTAGAATCACGTAGTAAAGTGGTACCACACTGAAACAGTTAATTAAACCTTGTTCCGACTAATATTTTAGAGGATACCGCCGGTTAGGTTTGTGTTAGGTCTGGTATTTGTAACAATCTGTCCCATACTTTCGGATTTTTCGCATACTTGTTGGTCAGATCCTGTGTTCTTCCTGGTTTGGATCACGTAGTAAGTGGTACCACGCCGAAACAGTCATTTCAACCTGGTTGTGATTAATATTTTAGGGGATAACGCCGGTTAGGTTTGTGTTAGGTCTGGTATTTGCAATAATCTGGCTCGAGCTTTCGCATTTTCGCATACTTGTTGTTCAGGTCCTGTGTTTTTCCTTGCTTGGATCACGTAGTAAAGTGGTACCACACCGAAACAGTCATTTAAACCTGGTTGGGATTAATATTTTTGAGGATGACGCCGTTATGTCAGTGTTAGGTCTGATATTTGCAATCATATGCCTCATACTTTCGCATTTTTCTCATACTTGTTGGCCAGATCCTGGGCTTTTTCTGATTTGAATCACGTAGTAATGTGGTACCACACTCAAACCGTTAATTAAACCAGGATACGATCAATGATTTAGAGGATAACACCGGTTAGGTCTGGGTTGCGTCTGGTATTTGCCATCATCTAGCTCATACTTTCGCATTTTTCGCATACTTGAATCGCCAGATCCTGGGGTTTTTCAGGTTTGTATCACGTACTAATGTGGTACCACATTGAATCAGTCAATTAAACCTGGTTCCGAGTAATATTTTGGAGGAAAACGCCGGTTATGTCTGTCTTAGGTCTGGTATTTGCCATCATCTAGCACATACTTACGCATTTTTCGCATACTTGTTGGCCAGATCCTGGGTTTTTTTCTGGTTAGGATGACGTATTAATGGGGTGCCACACTGAAATAATCAATTCAACCTGGATTCGATCAATATTTTAGAGGATAACACCGGTTATGTCTGGGTTACGTCTGGTATTTGCAGTCATCTGGCTCATACTTTTGAATTTTCGCATACTTGTTGGCCCGATCCTTGGTCTTTTTCTGGATAAGATCACGTACCAATGTGGTACCGCACTGAAACAGTCAATTAAACCAGGTTGCGATTAATATTTTATAGGATAACGCCGGTTATGTCTGGGTTAGGTCTTGTATTTGCCATAATCTAGCTGATACTTTCGCATTTTTCGCATACTTGAATGGCCAGAACCTGGGTTTTTCTCTGGTTACGACCACGTAGTAATGTGGTACGACACCGAAAGAGTCAACTGAACCTGATTCCGATCAATATTTTAGAGGATAACACCGGTTAGGTCTGGATTGCGTCTGGCTTTTGCAATCATCTCCCTGATACTTTCGCATTTTTCGCATACTTGTTGGCCAGATCCTAGGTCTTGTCTGGTTTGGATCACGTAGTAATGTGGTACCACAACGAAGCAGTCAATTAAACCTGGTTTCGATCAATATTTTAGAGGATAATACCGGTTAGGTCTGGGTTACGTCTGGTATTTGTAATCATCTGGCTCATATTTTCGCATTCTTCGGATACTTGTTGGCCAGATCCTGGGTTTTCTTCTGGTTTGGATCACGTAGTGCGGTACCACACCGAAACAGTCAATTAAACCTAGTTCCGATTAATATTTTATTGGATATCTCCGGTTAGGTCTGGGTTACGTCTGGTATTTGCAATCATCTCCCTCATACTTTCGCATTTTTCGCATACATGTCGGCGAGATCCTGGGTTCTTTTTTGTTAGGATCACGTATTAATGTGGTGGCACACTGAAATAGTCAAATCAACCTGGATTGGATTAATATTTTATTGGTAAACTGCAGTTATGTTTGGGTTAGTTTTGGTATTTGCAATCATCTGGCTCATACTTTCGCATCATTCGCATACTCGTTGGCCAGATCCTGGGTTTTTTTCTGGTAAGGATCACGTCTTAATGTGGTACCACACTGATACAGTCAATTAAACCTTGTTCCGATTAATATTTTAGAGGATAACGCCGGTTATGTCTGGGATACGTCTGGTATTTCCAATCATCTCCCTCATACTTTCGCATTTTTCGCATACTTGGTGCGATATCCTGGGTTTTTTCTCGTTTGGATCACGTAGTAGTGTGGTACCACACTGAAAGGGTCAATAAAACCTGGTTCCGATTAATGTTTCATTCGAAATCGCCGGTTATGTCTGGGTTAATTCTGGTATTTGCAATCATCTGGCTCATACTTTCGCATTTTTCGCATACTTGTTTGCCAGATCCTAGGTCTTGTCTGGTTTGGATCACGTAGAAAAGAGGTACCGCAATTAAACAGTCAATTCAACCTATATTCGATGAATATTTTACAGGATATCACCGGGTAGGTCTGGGTTACGTCTGGTATTTGCAATCATCTGCCTCATAGTTTCGCATAATTCGCCTACTTTTGGCCAGATCCTCGGTACTTTTCTCGTTAGGATCACGTATTAATGTGGTGCCACACTGAAATTGTCAACTCAAAATGGATTCGATGAATATTTTAGACGATAACACCGGTTAGGTCTGGGTACGTCTGGTATTTGCAATCATCTATCTCATACTTTCGCATTTTTCGCATACTTGTTGGCCAGATCCTGGGTTCATTTTTCGATAGGATCACGTATTAATGTGGTGGCACACTGAAATAGTCAATTCAACCTGGATTCGATTAATATTTTATTGGAAAACTGCGGTTATGTTTGGGTTAGTTTTTGGTATTTGCAATCATCTGCCTCATAGTTTCGCATAATTCGCGTACTTTTGGCCAGATCCTGGGTACTTTTCTCGTTAGGATCACGTATTAATGTGGTGCCACACTGAAATTGTCAACTCAAACTGGATTCGATGAATATTTTAGACGATAACACCGGTTACGTCTGGGTATGTCTGGTATTTGCAATCATCTATCTCATACTTTCGCATTTTTCGCATACTTGTTGGCCAGATCCTAGGTCTTGTCTGGTTTGGATCACGTAGAAAAGAGGTACCGCACTTAAACAGTCAATTCAACCTGGATTCGATGAATATTTTAGAGGGTATCACCGGGTAGGGCTGGGTTACTTCTGGTATATGCCATCATCTGTCTCATACTTTCGCAGATTTCGCATACTTGTTGACCAGATCCTGGCCTTTTTCTGGTTTGGATCATCCAGTAATGTGGTACCACACCGAAAGTGTCAATTGAATCTGATTCCGATTAATATTTAAGAGGAAAACGCCGGGGCGGTCTGGGTTACATCTGGCATTTGCTATCATCTGCGTCATACTTTCGCATCTTTCGCATACTCGTTGGCCAGATCCTGGGTTCCTTTCAGGTTAGGATCACGCATTAATGTGGTGCCACACAGAAATAGTCCACTCAACCTGGATTCGATGAATATTTTAGAGGATAACACTGGTTAGGTCTGGGTTAGTTCTGGTATTTGCAATCATCTGGCTCATACTTTCGCATTTTTCGCATACTTGTTGGCCAGATCCTGGGTATTGTCTGGATTGGATCACGTAGTAATGTGGTATCACACCGAAGCAGTCAACTCAACCTAGATTCGATGAATATGTTAGAGGATAACACCGTTTAGGTCTGGTATTTGCCATCATCTATCTTATACTTTCGCATTTTTCGCATACTTGTTGTGCAGATCCTGGGTTTTGTCTGGATTGGATCACGTAGTAATGTGGTACCACACCGAAGCAGTCAACTCAACGTGGATTCGATGAATATTTTAGAGGATAACACGGGTTAGGTCTGGGTTACGTCTGGTGTTTGCAATCATCTGCCGCATACTTTCGCATATTTCGCATACTTCTTGGCCAGATCCTGGGTTCTTTTCTCGTTAGGATCACGTATTAATGCGGTGCCACTCTGAAATTGTCAACTCAACCTTGATTCGATGAATATTCTAGAGGATAACACCGGGTAGGTCTGGGTTAGGTCTGGTATATGCCATCATCTAACTCATACTTTCGCATTTTTCGCATACTTGAATGGCCAGATCGTGGGCTTTTTCTGGTTTCGATCACGTAGAATTGTGGTGCCACACTGAAACGGTCAATTCAACATGGATTCGATGAATATTTTAGAGGATAACACCGGTTAGGTCTGGGTTAGGTCTGGTATATGCCATCATCTATCTCATACTTTCACATTTTTCGCATAGTTGAATGGCCAGATCCTGGGCTGTTTCTGGTTTCGATCACGTAGTAAAATGGTACCACACTGAAACAGCCAATTAAACCAGTTTTCGATCAATATTTTAGAGGATAACGCCGGTTATGTCTGGGTTAGGTCTGGTATATGCCATCATCTAACTCATACTTTCGCATTTTTCGCATACTTGAATGGCCAGATCGTGGGCTTTTTCTGGTTTCGATTACGTAGAATTGTGGTGCCACACTGAAACGGTCAATTCAACATGGATTCGATGAATATTTTAGAGGATAACACCGGTTAGGTCTGGGTTAGGTCTGGTATATGCCATCATCTATCTCATACTTTCACATTTTTCGCATAGTTGAATGGCCAGATCCTGGGCTGTTTCTGGTTTCGATCACGTAGTAAAGTGGTACCACACTGAAACAGCCAATTAAACCAGTTTTCGATCAATATTTTAGAGGATAACGCCGGTTATGTCTGGGTTAGGTCTGGTATATGCCATCATCTGGCTCATAGTTTCGCATAATTCGCGTAATTTTGGCCAGATCCTGGGTACTTTTCTCGTTAGGGCCACGTATTAATGTGGTGCCACACTGAAATAGTCAACTCAACCTGGATTCGATGAATATTTTAGAG
Source organism: Colletes latitarsis (assembly GCF_051014445.1). Classification (NCBI taxonomy): domain Eukaryota; kingdom Metazoa; phylum Arthropoda; class Insecta; order Hymenoptera; family Colletidae; genus Colletes; species Colletes latitarsis. Next base: position 10,149,819 of record NC_135137.1, read on the forward strand.
GATAACGCCGGTTATGTCTGGGTTACGTCTGGCATTTGCTATCATCTGCGTCATACTTTCGCATCTTTCGCATACTCGTTGGCCAGATCCTGGGTTCCTTTCTGGTTAGGATCACGCATTAATGTGGTGCCACACAGAAATAGTCCACTCAACCTCGATTCGATTAATATTTTAGAGGATAGCACCGGTTAGGTCTGGGTTAGTTCTGGTATTTGCAATCATCTGGCTCATACTTTCGCATTTTTCGCATACTTGTTGGCCAGATCCTGGGTTTTGTCTGGATTGGATCACGTAGTAATGTGGTACCACACCGAAGCAGTCAACTCAACCTGGATTCGATGAATATGTTAGAGGATAACGCCGGTTATGTCTGGTTTAGTTCTGGTATTTGCAATCATCTGTCTCATACTTTCGCATATTTCGCATACTTGTTGACCAGATCCTGGCCTTTTTCTGGTTTGGATCATCCAGTAATGTGGTACCACACAGAAAGTGTCAATTGAATCTGATTCCGATTAATATTTGAGAGGATAACGCCGGGGCGGTCTGGGTTACGTCTGGTGTTTGCAATCATCTGCCGCATACTTTCGCATATTTCGCTTACTTCTTGGCCAGATCCTGGGTTCTTTTCTCGTTAGGATCACGGATTAATGTGGTGCCACACTGAAATAGTCATCTCAACCTGGATTCGATGAATATTTTAGAGGATAACGCCGGTTATGTCTGGGTTAGTTCTGGTATTTGCAATCATCTGGTTCATACTTTCGCATTTTTCGCATACTTGTTGTGCAGATCCTGGGTTTTGTCTGGTTTGGATCACGTAGTAATGTGGTACCACACCGAAGCAGTCAACTCAACCTGGATTCGATGAATATTTTGGAGGATAACACGGGTTAGGTCTGGGTTGCGTCTGGTGCTTGTAATCATCTGCCGCATACTTTCGCATATTTCGCATACTTCTTGGCCAGATCCTGGGTTCTTTTCTCGTTAGGATCACGTATTAATGCGGTGCCACTCTGAAATTGTCAACTCAACCTGGATTCGTTGAATATTTTAGAGGATAACACCGGTTAGGTCTGGGTTAGGTCTGGTATTTGCAATGATCTGGCTCTTGCTTTCGCATTTTTCGCATACTTGTTGGCCAGATCCTGGGTCATTTCTGGTTTGGATCATGTTGTAAAGTGGTACCACACCGAAGCAGTCAATTAAACCTGGTTGCGATTAGTATTTTAGAGGATAACGCCGGTTATGTCCGGGTTAGTTCTGGTATTTTCCATCATCTAGCTCATACCTTCGCATATTTCGCATACTTGAATGGCCAGATCCTGGGCTTTTTCTGGTTTCGATCACGTTGAAATGTGGTGCCACACTGAAACAGTCAATTGAACCTGGATTCGATGAATATTTTACAGGATACCACCGGGTAAGTCTGGGTTACGTCTGGTATTTGCAATGATCTGGCTCTTACTTTCGCATTTTTCGCATACTTGTTGGCCAGATCCTGGGTCATTTCTGGTTTGGATCACGTTGTAAAGTGGTACCACACCGAAGCAGTCAATTAAACCTGGTTGCGATTAGTATTTTAGAGGATAACGCCGGTTATGTCCGGGTTAGTTCTGGTATTTGCCATCATCTAGCTCATACCTTCGCATATTTCGCATACTTGAATGGCCATATCCTGGGCTTTCTCTGGTTTGGATCACGTAGTAATGTGGTACCACACCGAAGCTGTCAATAAAACCTGGTTGCGATTAATATTTTACAGGATATCACCGGGTAGGTCTGCGTTACGTCTGGCATTTGCAATCATCTGCCTCATAGTTTCGCAAAATTCGCGTACTTTTGGCCATATCCTGGGTACTTTTCTCGTTAGGATCACATATTAATGTGGAGCCACACACAAATAGTCATTTCAACCTGGATTCGATGAATATTTTACAGGATATCACCGGGTAGGTCTGGGTTACGTCTGGCATTTGCAATCATCTACCTCATAGTTTCGCAAAATTCGCGTACTTTTGGCCAGATCCTGGGTACTTTTCTCGTTAGGGTCACGTATTAATGTGGTGCCACACTGAAATAGTCAACTCAACCTGGATACCATGAATATTTTAGAGGATAACACCGGTTATGTCTGGGTTAGTTCTGGTATTTGCAATCATTTGGCTCATACTTTCGCATTTTTCGCATACTTGAATGGCCAGATCCTGGGTTCCTTTCTGGTTAGGATCACGCATTAATGTGGTGCCACACAGAAATAGTCCACTCAACCTCGATTCGATTAATATTTTAGAGGATAGCACCGGTTAGGTCTGGGTTAGTTCTGGTATTTGCAATCATCTGGCTCATACTTTCGCATTTTTCGCATACTTGTTGGCCAGATCCTGGGTTTTGTCTGGATTGGATCACGTAGTAATGTGGTACCACACCGAAGCAGTCAACTCAACCTGGATTCGATGAATATGTTAGAGGATAACGCCGGTTATGTCTGGTTTAGTTCTGGTATTTGCAATCATCTGTCTCATACTTTCGCATATTTCGCATACTTGTTGACCAGATCCTGGCCTTTTTCTGGTTTGGATCATCCAGTAATGTGGTACCACACAGAAAGTGTCAATTGAATCTGATTCCGATTAATATTTGAGAGGATAACGCCGGGGCGGTCTGGGTTACGTCTGGTGTTTGCAATCATCTGCCGCATACTTTCGCATATTTCGCTTACTTCTTGGCCAGATCCTGGGTTCTTTTCTCGTTAGGATCACGGATTAATGTGGTGCCACACTGAAATAGTCATCTCAACCTGGATTCGATGAATATTTTAGAGGATAACGCCGGTTATGTCTGGGTTAGTTCTGGTATTTGCAATCATCTGGTTCATACTTTCGCATTTTTCGCATACTTGTTGTGCAGATCCTGGGTTTTGTCTGGTTTGGATCACGTAGTAATGTGGTACCACACCGAAGCAGTCAACTCAACCTGGATTCGATGAATATTTTGGAGGATAACACGGGTTAGGTCTGGGTTGCGTCTGGTGCTTGTAATCATCTGCCGCATACTTTCGCATATTTCGCATACTTCTTGGCCAGATCCTGGGTTCTTTTCTCGTTAGGATCACGTATTAATGCGGTGCCACTCTGAAATTGTCAACTCAACCTGGATTCGTTGAATATTTTAGAGGATAACACCGGTTAGGTCTGGGTTAGGTCTGGTATTTGCAATGATCTGGCTCTTGCTTTCGCATTTTTCGCATACTTGTTGGCCAGATCCTGGGTCATTTCTGGTTTGGATCATGTTGTAAAGTGGTACCACACCGAAGCAGTCAATTAAACCTGGTTGCGATTAGTATTTTAGAGGATAACGCCGGTTATGTCCGGGTTAGTTCTGGTATTTTCCATCATCTAGCTCATACTTTCGCATATTTCGCATACTTGATGACCAGATCCTGACCTATTTCTGGTTTGGATCACCCGGTAAAGTGGTACCATAACGAAACACTGAATTAAACCTGGTTGCAATTAATGTTTTAGAGGATAAGGCCGGTCATGTCTTGGTTATTCCTGGTAACTGCAATCATCTGTCTCATACTGTCGCATATTTCTCATACTTGTTGACCAGATCCTGGCCGATTTCTGGTTTCGATTACCTAGTAAAGTGCTACCACAACGAAACAGTGAATTAAACCTGGTTGCAATTAATATTTTAGAGGATAAGACCTGTTATGTTTAGGTTAGGTCTGGTATTTGCCTTCATCTGGCTCATACTTTCGCATTTTCCGCATACTTGATGGCCAGATCCTGGGCTCTTTTTCTGGTTAGGATCAGGTATTAATGTGGTACCACACTGAAACAGTCAATTAAACATGGTTTCTGTCAATATTTTAGAGGATAACACCGGTTAGGTCTAGGTTACGTCTGGTATTTGCAATCATCAGGCTCGTACTTTCGCATTATTCGCATTCTTGTTGGCCAGATCCTTGGTTTTGTGTGGTTTTGGATCACGTAGTAATGTGGTACCACACCGAGAGAGTCAATTGAACCTGATTCCGATCAATATTTTAGAGGATAACACCAGTTAGGTCTGGGTTGCGTCTGGTATTTGCAATCATCTCCCTCATACTTTCGCATTTTTCGCATACTTCTTGGCCAGATCCTGTGTTCTTTTCACGTTACGATCACGTATTAATGTGGTGGCACACTGAAGTAGTCTTTTCAACCTGGTTTCGATGAATATTTTAGAGGATAACACCGGTTAGGTCCGGGTTAGGTCTGGTATTTGCCATCATCTAGCTCATACTTTCGCATTTTTCGCATACTTGAATGGCCAGATCCTGGGCTTTTTCTGGTTTGGAACACGTAGTAAAGTGATACCACACTGAAACAGTCAACTAAACCTGGTTGCAATTAATATTTTAGAGGATATGGCCGGTTATGTCTGGGTTAGTTCTGGTATTTGCAATCATCTGGCTCATACTCTCGCATTTTTCGCATACTTGTTGGCCAGATCCGGGGTTTTTTCTGGTTTGCATCACGTAGAAAAGTGGTACCACACTGGAACAGTCAATTAAGCCTGTTTTTGATCAATATTTTGGAGGATAACACCGGTTAGGTCAGGGTTACGTCTGATATATGCAATCATCTCCCTCATACTTTCGCATTTTTCGCATACTTCTTGGCCAGATCCTGGGTTCTTTTCACGTTAGGATCACGTATTAATGTTGTGGCACACTGAGGTAGTCAATTCAACCTGGATTCGATGAATATTTTAGAGGATAACACCGGTTAGGTCCGGGTTAGGTCTGGTATTTGCCATCATCTAGCTCATACTTTCGCATTTTTCGCATACTTGAATGGCCAGATCCTGGGCTTTTTCAGGTTTGGAACACGTAGTAAAGCTGATACCACACTGAAACAGTCAATTAAATCTGGATCGATCAATATTTTAGATGATAACGCCGGTTATGTCTGGGTTAAGTCTGGTGTTTGCCATCATGTAACTCATACTTTCGCAGTTTTCGCAAACTTGAATGGCCATATCCTGGGCATTCTCTGGTTTGAATTACGTTGTAAAGTGGTACCACGCGGAAACATTCAATTAAACCTGGTTACGATCAATATTCTAGAGGATAACGCCAGTTATGTCGGAGTAAGGTCTGGTATTTGCAATTATCTGTCTCATACTTTCGCATATTTCGCATACTTGTTGACCAGATCCTGGCCTATTTCTGGTTTGGATCACCTAGTAATGTGGTACCACAACGAAGCAGTCAACTAAATCTGGTTGCAATTAATATTTTAGAGGATAAGGCCGGTTATGTCTGGGTTAGGTCTGGTATTTGCCTTCATGTAGCTCATAGTTTCACATATTTCGCATACTTGAATGGCCAGATCCTGGGCTTTTTCTGGTTTGGATCACGTTGTAAAGTCGTACCACACTGAAACAGTCAATTAAACCAGTTTTCCGTGAATATTTTAGGGGATAACACCGGTTATGTCTGGGTTAGTTCTGGTATTTGCAATCATCTGGCTCATACTATCGCATTTCTCGCATACTTGCTGGCCTTTTCCTGGTTTGGATCACGTAGTAATGTGGTACCACAACGAAGCACTCAACTAAACCTGGTTGCAATTAATATGTTAGAGGATAAGGCCGGTTATGTCTGGGTTAGGTCTGGTATTTGCCTTCATGTAGCTCATAGTTTCACATATTTCGCATACTTGAATGGCGTGATCCTTGGCTTTTTCTGGTTTGCATCACGTGGAAAAGTGGTACCACACTGGAACAGTCAATTAAGCCTGTTTTTGATCAATATTTTAGAGGATAACACCGGTTAGGTCTGGGTTACGTCTGGTATTTGCAATCAGCTCCCTCATAGTTTCGCATATTTCACGTACTTCTTGGCCAGATCCTGGGTTCTTTTCTCGTTAGTATCACGTATTAATGTGGTGGCACACTGAAGTAGTCAATTCAACCTGGATTCGATGAATATTTTAGAGGAAAACACCGGTTAGGTCCGGGTTCGGTCTGGTATTTGCCATCATCTAGCTCATACTTTCGCATTTTTCGCATACTTGAATGGCCAGACCCTGGGCTTTTTCTGGTTTGGAACACGTAGTAAAGTGATACCACACTGAAACAGTCAATTAAGCCTGTTTTTGATCAATATTTTGGAGGATAACACCGGTTAGGTCAGGGTTACGTCTGGTATTTGCAATCAGCTCCCTCATAGTTTCGCATATTTCACGTACTTCTTGGCCAGATCCTGGGTTCTTTTCTCGTTAGTATCACGTATTAATGTGGTGGCACACTGAAGTAGTCAATTCAACCTGGATTCGATGAATGTTTTAGAGGATAACACCGGTTAGGTCCGGGTTAGGTCTGGTATTTGCCATCATCTGTCTCATACTTTCGCATATTTCGCATACTTGTTGACTAGATCCTGGCCTATTACTGGTTTGGATCACCTAGTAATGTGGTACCACAACGAAGCACTCAACTAAACCTGGTTGCAATTAATATTTTAGAGGATATGGCCGGTTATGTCTGGGTTAGTTCTGGTATTTGCAATCATCTGGCTCATACTCTCGCATTTTTCGCATACTTGTTGGCCATATCCTGGGCACTCTCTGGTTTGAATCACGTAGTAAAGTGATACCACACTGAAACAGTCAATTAAGCCTGTTTTTGATCAATATTTTAGAGGATAACACCGGTTAGGTCTGGGTTACGTCTGGTATTTGCAATCAGCTCCCTCATAGTTTCGCATATTTCACGTACTTCTTGGCCAGATCCTAGGTTCTTTTCTCGTTAGTATCACGTATTAATGTGGTGGCACACTGAAGTAGTCAATTCAACCTGGATTCGATGAATATTTTAGAGGAAAACACCGGTTAGGTCCGGGATCGGTCTGGTATTTGCCATCATCTAGCTCATACTTTCGCATTTTTCGCATACTTATTGGCCAGATCCTGGGTTTTTTCTCGTTTGGATCACGTAGTAATGTGGTACCACACCGAGAGAGTCAATTAAACCTGATTCCGATTAATATTTTGGAGGATATGGCCGGTTATGTCTGGGTTAGGTCTGGTATTCGCCTTCATCTAGCTCATACTTTCGCATATTTCGCATACTTGAATGGCCAGATCCTGGGTTTTTTCTGGTTTGCATTACGTAGAAAAGTGATACCACACTGAAACAGTCAATTAAGCCGGTTTTCGGTCAATATTTTGAAGGATAACACCGGTTTGATCAGGGTTACGTCTGATATTTGCAATCATCTGGCTCGTTCTTCCGCATTTTTCCCTTCCTTGTTGGCCAGATCCAGGGGTTTTTCTCGTTTGGATCACGTAGTAATGTGTTACCACACCGAAAGAGTCCATTGAACATGATTCCGATTAATATTTTAGAGGATAACGCGAGCGACGTAACACCTCCCCTCCTGGCGGTAAAGAAATTTTCCCGCAGGAAAAATTTCTTTCGCAATAAAGTCTTTTAACTGTCTGAAGAATCATACGACTGCCGCCGTGCTGAATATGAGGCAACGCGTTCCGCGTTATTCGAACATGAAGTTTGACTCACCGCATCAGTTTGTGGTGTGACTTCGTTCAGTGGTGCGATGGCCAAATTCCTTGTGTTTGCTGGTTCTCGATTTTGACCATGGAAGAGAAGAGCAGTAGTCAATGAGCCCCATATTGCGCCCAAAAGATGTAGGCCTCAACCGTACGTTGCGTGTAATGCGAAGTCATTGACGATCGTGCTCAGGGCTCCTTTCATAAGTCGAACTATAATATAAATTCCAATCACCCCCGCGGTAAATGAACCGAAGGAAATGAACCCTTCCCACATCTTGGTCCCGACTGATTTGGCTATCTTCTCCAATGATTCTTCGTCGATGCGGTTGAACATGGAAATGGCGCCTGGTGTATATTGCCGACCCGTGGCCCCCTGTGCCAACGAGCTGACTATCGCCCCCTTTTCGATGGGGAACATGATGTGTTCTTTCAGCTTTTCCAGGTCTTCGTGCGAGTAAATCCCGCCATTAGCGAGACTCTTGGGATCGACGTACTTCCATGTCGATTTCGTCAGCGGAGCTAAGGGTTGCGGTGGTAAACTTTCCACCAACCTCGGAGACAGCCTATACCATGTCCCCTGAAGCTTATACAAAGTGGGCATTAGTTCGTAGCAGGTTTCGCGTGCTCCTGTTCTGGAAAGGATGTATGTGCGTGGTAAGAGAAAATAAGATGCATTATTATAAGTTACAAGAAGTTCGTTATAACATTCCTCTGTTTTTCGATTTACAGTGTTCAACGACGATTGCCGAAACGGATTCGGGCTTACTAGAATTATTAAGACTTGCCGGAGCGGATCCGGGCTTACAGTGTTCAACGACGATTGCCGAAACGGATTCGGGCTTATTACATTCACGTGGCACATCCTTATTACTCTGAATTGATTCTACCTCTTCTATCTCCAAAAATGGCATCGGAAAAGTAACCGATTCGTTAGTTGTGTTCGCGCATTTAACATAAACGTACCCGTTGCGATTTTGGACGAGTGAATCACAAATTAGCACTCCGCTCATAATTTCTTGTTTGCGTATAAAACCCACGGCGGGCCCGGTGGTCCCTGCTTCGATGCATGCTACCGTGCAAGCGGGAATTACTATTTGTTTTACATTGTGAAATGGGATTTCTGTTCCCTTCCATTGAATTGAACCTTTCGCATAGGATATTTCTGCGCCCTCCTTTAAAAAGATTGATCCCAAAATTCCACTAGTAGGTATTGGGAAATCCTCGTGAACCACACAAAACTTTACGGGGCAAGAATTGATTTTGATTAACGTTGTTCCCAGGGTTTTAACATGACCCTCTGTAATGCCACACAATTTAATTATTTCCGTCGGATCAATGGTGACCTCCTTTTTTAATGCGTTCTCTTTTATAAGATTTAGTTCTGCGCCCGTGTCGATCATAAAAATGGCAGCGTTAGTCAATTCGGGTGCGGAAACTAGAATTTGCGGTACTGTAGAATTTTCTAGTGTTCGGATGCCGGCGACTCGGTAATTTCCGATGTTATCGGCCTGATTGCTTTCGAGTTTACCTCCTCCCGTCGCTGGCCGGAAGTCGAGGGGAGGGGTTGCCCGTTTCCCGAATTCCGAGCATTGAACTCCCTCTTCCTACACTCATGTATATCATGACCAGGAGTTTTGCAGTAATTACAGAATCGAGAATTAAAATTGTCGCGCCTGGGACCGGGATTACGTATGGGTGAAGTTACGCCGCGAACGGGCGTCTCGTATCGCGGAGATAACAGTTCTCGAGACGCGGGAGCTTGATATCGCGTGCGCTCCGTGCTAGAATATGACCAGTTGCTTTGTCTTGGAGGAATACTATTCGCACGTACCGGGTGGTTAATAATTTCGCGTCTTCCCTCCGAAAATTGAACGCGTTTCGGCGGCTCATAACGAGTTCTATCTAGCTCGTATTGTTTAAAAGCATCGATCGCCGCATCATATGCCGAACCTAACGTGGTATGTGGTCGCGACTTTACGTCTATACGCAACACCGGAATTAAACCATTTACAAAACTGTCGTGCGTTAAGCGGTTTATGTCCATCGGATCTGGATTACTTCTCTCGCAATCGAGAATCGCGGTTCTTAAGTCCTTAACTCGGCTAATGTAATCTAAAATATGTTCTGACGGCCCTTGAAAAATATTTGCTAATTCCCCGCGGTAATGGTCTATAGTTTTGTTCGATCCAAAAACATCTTGTAGCCGGTTGCATAACTGTAAAATATTTCGGCAACCCTCGTCCTCTACGGCGGTATAAGCCCTTCCGCGTAATTTATTAATGACTAATTCTGTCAGAGTGCCTTCTACGTGAGGCGATACAATATCTCGCGCGCGTCGACAAGCGCGATTGAAAGAAAATATTGGCATATTACATCCGTCAAAAATTGGTACTGATTCAACTGCCTCTTTTAACGAATAATTTCCCGGTTCTGGACTATCTACGTTTAATCTTGCTCGCGGTATATCCTCCATAATCCTTTCTTCTCGAAGTTCGCGTAAACGGTCAATTTCGCGCCTAGCTTCATTTAGTTCTGCCCGGATTTCTTCCATATCAAAACCCGAAGGATTGGTTTTCGCAACTTTTAACTCGGAGTTTAATTTCTCTAACTCTAACTTTAATTCCGCGGCTTCCTGAATTTCGCGGCGTTGTGCTTCTAATGCCTTGTCCTCTTTACGTAACCGCTTCTCCTTTTCAGCTAACTGTTTCTGCAGGGCGATTAATTCTGCTTCCGAGACTAGAGATTGGGGACTGGCTGCCCCTTTCGAATTCATATTATCTTTGCTGCTCATGTTGTAAAAGTTAAAATTAAAATTCGAAAACGTTTGTAGCTGCCACTAAAAATTTCTCACTGCCACCAAAAATTTACTCGTTACCTAAAATGTTTGTCCCTGACCTAACGTGCTTTTACTGTTCCGTACGGACCACTCGAAATTATCCCACCGCTGCCACCAAAAATTTGTCACGTCCCGGGTTTTCGTCGCGGTAAAATAAAAAGAGATCACCACGAGTCCGGATCGTCACAGTTTGAGTAGTCGTTTTTGGTCCACGAGGCACTTCCGTCCACGTCTAACCGGGAATTTAACGCACGGTAACAGGCTTCGAGCGTACAATAGGATAGGGACTCACCGGTCGATGATAAGCTGCCGGTACGCTGGTTGATGAAACAGCTCACGGCCGCTGGTGATGAAGAAAGCCGTCGGTAATGTGCCGGCTGTAGAACGGTGGTTGAAAGAGCAGCTCTCAGCTACTGGTGATGCAGAAAGCCGTCGGCAATGTGCCGGCTGTAGATCTGGCGCTGCCCTGGTGTTCTTATGCCAGCTCTGGCATAGAAGGGTTGTTTGACTGCAGGCGAGGGTCGGTAACGGCTGCTGACGTCTGCTGCGATGTGGCTGGTGTCGGTACAGCGAAATGCTGCCACGGCGTTACCCTGAATTCTTTGATATCGGCTAGCGAAGTTACAGCTGCGACGACAGGATACTGGATCTTCACTATGGAGGTGATGACTGGAACCTCGCGGATTCCCAACGGGTATCTCTCCACATCCGCCGGATTATATAGTTCCGCGAATACTTTTCGTAGCTGAATCTTACGACCCGCACGTCGTCTCTTAGGCATTGATTCTCACTAATATTGCTTTACCAATTACAAAATGAATTTACGCGATCAATGAAATACTCGCCTGAAGATTCTCTCAAAGCTGTTTAACTCTCCGTGAAACCCCGTGCCTCTGGTGGGCACAGATAGGTCCCCTTTGAATTAACACGATTCTGAGAGGAATGATGGAAAGATTCGCCACATTGTCCCGTGCCTCTGGTGGGCACAGATAGACAGGTATTGAATAGGAAATGGTATGAATTTTATAGGCGGAAACGGTTTTCCACAAATCCCGTGCCTCTGGTGGGCACAGATAGATATGTTTGAACCGTGATAGGATAATTTGGTAAAGGTGTGGTCGTTCTGGAATACACAGTCGAGTCACTATGATATTCAATCTTGACTCTAACTCGTTTAAATTCAATGCCGAAGATTCTTGACTTTGACTTATTCAAAATGAAGTTATAATAATTAATACGAAGTAAGAAGTTAGTCGTAGAATATAAGTTGCTACTTTATACGATTTGAGACCCCTTGCTCGGGCCGAGTAGTAATTAATTAATTATCGTCGAGGTTTAATTGAATAGAGACGTTTAAGTCTTAAAATGTAGTTTATTTCGTTGTACAATTAAGGACCCTTTGCTCGAGTCGTGAAATAGAAATTATAACGTTGCGGACAATTAGCGTGACTATTAAGACGACGACTAAAGGCTACGCTCTTGATTGAGCGCTTAATTTATACGGTTTTTCCCTTCCAGGTTGGAAAGAAACGGCGTTGAGAACTCCTGGCTGGAGCGAGATGGAATTGCAACCTCAGCAGCTGGTGGTTAGCACGGTGCAGGTATTGAGAGACAGCGATGCTGCGTCAGCAGCTACTGGTGCGAGAAGGATGGCTGCTCTCGTGCGTTCTCTCTCCCTCTGGCGACTGCTGATTCAGCGTCAGGGCTCCACGAGTGAGCTGACCGGATGCTGTTATCTTGGCACCACGTACCGGGTGCTCGGCGAAATGTGTACAACGGGTGTCCCAATTGAATTTGTACAATGTTCAATAAATGTTTGTTCATAATGAATGTTACTTAACTAAGCTGGTCCCTGATTGGCAATACAATTCGCCTACTCTTAATTAATAATAAAAATCCTCGCGTTCCTTTATTCTTAGTTAACAATTTAAACTCTCACATATGTCCATTCTTATTTAACAATTCAAATTCACGCGTACCTCCATTCTTTAATTATGTATAAAATATTGGTATAAATATATAATACTGAATATTATTTATAATAATAGAGAACGCTACAATGTTAAGTCGCAATTATTTATAATAGTAGAGAACAATACAATGTTAATTCGCAACTATTCATAATAATAGAGAATACTTATAAAACTAATTCGCAATACTGAAAATTATTTATAATAAAAGAGAATACTTTAATATTAATTCGCAATACTGAATATTATTTATAATAAAAGAGAATATTAATATATTAATTCGCAAAACACAATATAAATGAGAATGCTACAACATTAATATAAATTCGTTATATTATTTATAATAAAAGAGAATATATTGAATTGAACAATAATATATTAATTTTAATTAACAAAGTATAGAATATAGTAATAGGAAACATGCTAGATCAAAAGTCGTGCGAGCGATGTAACAAGGGCAAATCCCAGACCTATCCCAGACCTAACTCGCGTTATCATCTAAAATATTAATCGCAACCAGGTTTAATTGACTGTTTCGGTGTGGTACCACATTACTACGTGATCCAAACCAGAAAAGACCCAGGATCTGGCTATTCAAGTATGCGAAATATGTGAAACTATGAGCTAGATGAAGGCTAATACCAGACCTAACCCAGACATAACCGGCCATATCCTCTAAAATATTAATTGCAACCAGGTTTAGTTGACTGTTTCAGTGTGGTATCACTTTACTACGTGTTCCAAACCAGAAAAAGCCCAGGATCTGGCCATTCAAGTATGCGAAAAATGCGAAAGTATGAGCTAGAAGATGGCAAATACCAGACATAACCCGGACCTAACCGGTGTTATCCTCTAAAATATTCATCGAATCCAGGTTGAATTGACTACTTCAGTGTGCCACCACATTAATACGTGATCCTAACGTGAAAAGAACCCAGGATCTGGCCAAGAAGTATGCGAAAAATGCGAAAGTATGAGGGTGATGATTGCAAATACCAGACGCAACCCAGACCTAAACGGTGTTATCCTCTAAAATATTGATCGGAATCAGGTTCAATTGACTGTTTCAGTGTGGTACCACATTACTACGTGATCCAAACTAGAAAAAGCCTAGGATCTGGCCATTCAAGTATGCGAAATATGCGAGAGTATGAGCCAGATGATTGCATATATCAGACGTAACCCTGACCTAACCGGCGTTATCCTCCAAAATATTGATCAAAAACAGGCTTAATTGACTGTTCCAGTGTGGTACCACTTTTCCACGTGATGCAAACCAGAAAAAAACCCAGGATCTGGCCAACGAGTATGAGAAAGATGCGAAAGTATGAGGCAGATGTTTGCAAATACCAGACCTAACCCAGACCTAACCGGTGTTATTCTCCAAAATATTACTCCGAACCACGTCTAATTAACTGTTTAAGTGTGGTACCACATTAGTACGTGATTCAAATCAGAAAAAGCCCAGGATCTGCCCAACAAGTATGTTAAAAAAGCGAAAGTATGAGGCAGATGATTGAAAATACCAGACGTAACCCAGACCTAACCGGTGTTATCCTCAAAAATATTCATCGAAACCAGGTTGAATTGACTACTTCAGTGTGCCACCACATTAATACGTGATCCTAACGTGAAAAGAACCCAGGAGCTGGCCAAGAAGTATGCGAAAAATGCGAAAGTATGAGGGAGATGATTGCAAATACCAGACGCAACCCAGACCTAAACGGTGTTATCCTCTAAAATATTGATCGGAATCAGGTTCAATTGACTCTCTCGGTGTGGTACCACATTACTACGTGATCCAAAACCACACAAAACCAAGGATCTGGCCATCAAGTATGCGGAAAATGCGAAAGTATGAGCCAGATGATTGCAAATACCAGAACTAACCCAGACATAACCGGCGTTATCCTCTAAAATATTGATCAATACCAGGTTTAGTTCACTGTTTCGTTATGGTACCACTTTACTGGGTGATCCAAACCAGAAATAGGCCAGGATCTGGTCATCAAGTATGCGAAATATGCGAAAGTATGGGACAGATGATTGCAAATACCAGAACTAACCCAGACATAACCGGTGTTATCCTCTAAAATATTCATGGTATCCAGGTTGAGTTGACTATTTCAGTGTGGCACCACATTAATACGTGACCCTAACGAGAAAAGTACCCAGGATCTGGCCAAAAGTACGCGAATTTTGCGAAACTATGAGGTAGATGATTGCAAATGCCAGACGTAACCCAGACCTACACGGTGATATCCTGTAAAATATTCATCGAATCCAGGTTGAAATGACTATTTGTGTGTGGCTCCACATTAATATGTGATCCTAACGAGAAAAGTACCCAGGATCTGGCCAAAAGTACGCGAATTTTGCGAAACTATGAGGCAGATGATTGCAAATGCCAGACGTAACGCAGACCTACCCGGTGATATCCTGTAAAATATTCATCGATTCCAGGTTGAATTGACTGTTTCAGTGTGGGCACCACATTTCTACATGATCGAAACCAGAAAAAGCCCAGGATCTGGCCAACAAGTATGCGAAATATGCGAAACTACGAGGCAGATGATGGCAAATACCAGACCTAACACAGACATAACCGGCGTTATCATAAAAAATATTAATCGCAACCAGGTTTTATTGACAGCTTCGGTGTGGTACCACATTACTACGTGATCCAAACCAGAGAAAGCCCAGGATATGGCCATTCAAGTATGCGAAATATGCGAAGGTATGAGCTAGATGATGGCAAATACCAGAACTAACCCGGACATAACCGGCGTTATCCTCTAAAATACTAATCGCAACCAGGTTTAATTGACTGCTTCGGTGTGGTACCACTTTACAACGTGATCCAAACCAGAAATGACACAGGATCTGGCCAACAAGTATGCGAAAAATGCGAAAGTAAGAGCCAGATCATTGCAAATACCAGACGTAACCCAGACTTACCCGGTGGTATCCTGTAAAATATTCATCGAATCCAGGTTCAATTGACTGTTTCAGTGTGGCACCACATTTCAACGTGATCGAAACCAGAAAAAGCCCAGGATCTGGCCATTCAAGTATGCGAAATATGCGAAGGTATGAGCTAGATGATGGAAAATACCAGAACTAACCCGGACATAACCGGCGTTATCCTCTAAAATACTAATCGCAACCAGGTTTAATTGACTGCTTCGGTGTGGTACCACTTTACAACATGATCCAAACCAGAAATGACCCAGGATCTGGCCAACAAGTATGCGAAAAATGCGAAAGTAAGAGCCAGATCATTGCAAATACCAGACCTAACCCAGACCTAACCGGTGTTATCCTCTAAAATATTCAACGAATCCAGGTTGAGTTGACAATTTCAGAGTGGCACCGCATTAATACGTGATCCTAACGAGAAAAGTACCCAGGATCTGGCCAAAATTACGCGAATTATGCGAAACTATGAGCCAGATGATGGCATATACCAGACCTAACCCAGACATAACCGACGTTATCCTCTAAAATATTGATCGAAAACTGGTTTAATTGGCTGTTTCAGTGTGGTACCACTTTACTACGTGATCGAAACCAGAAACAGCCCAGGATCTGGCCATTCAACTATGCGAAAAATGTGAAAGTATGAGATAGATGATGGCATATACCAGACCTAACCCAGACCTAACCGGTGTTATCCTCTAGAATATTCATCGAATCAAGGTTGAGTTGACAATTTCAGAGTGGCACCGCATTAATACGTGATCCTAACGAGAAAAGAACCCAGGATCTGGCCAAGAAGTATGCGAAATATGCGAAAGTATGCGGCAGATGATTGCAAACACCAGACGTAACCCAGACCTAACCCGTGTTATCCTTTAAAATATTCATCGAATCCAGGTTGAGTTGACTGCTTCGGTGTGGTACCACATTACTACGTGATCCAATCCAGACAAAACCCAGGATCTGCACAACAAGTATGCGAAAAATGCGAAAGTATGAGTTAGATGATGGCATATACCAGACCTAATCCAGACCTAACCGGTGTTATCCTCTAGAATATTCATCGAATCCAGGTTGAGTTGACAATTTCAGAGTGGCACCGCATTAATACGTGATCCTAACGAGAAAAGAACCCAGGATCTGGCCATTCAAGTATGCGGAAAATGCGAAAGTATGAGATAGATGATGGCATATACCAGACGTAACCCCGACCTAACCTGTGTTATCCTCTAAAATATTCATCGGATCCAGGTTGAGATGACTGCTTCGGTGTGGTACCACATTACTACGTGATCCAAACCAGACAAAACCCAGGATCTGCACAACAAGTATGCGAAAAATGCGAAAGTATGAGAGAGATGATGGCATATACCAGACCTAACCGGTGTTATCCTCTAAAATATTCATCGAATCCAGGTTGAGTTGACTATTTCAGTGAGGCACCACATTAATCCGTGATCCTGACGAGAAAAGAACCCAGGATCTGGCCAACGAGTATGCGAAAGATGCGAAAGTATGACGCAGATGATAGCAAATGCCAGACGTAACCCAGACCGCCCCGGCGTTTTCCTCTTAAATATTAATCGGAATCAGATTCAATTGACACTTTCGGTGTGGTACCACATTACTGGATGATCCAAACCAGAAAAAGGCCAGGATCTGGTCAACAAGTATGCGAAAACTGCGAAAGCATGAGACAGATGATGGCATATACCAGAAGTAACCCAGCCCTACCCGGAGATACCCTCTAAAATATTCATCGAATCCAGGTTGAATTGACTGTTTAAGTGCGGTACCTCTTTTCTACGTGATCCAAACCAGACAAGACCTAGGATCTGGCCAACAAGTATGCGAAAAATGCGAAAGTATGAGATAGATGATTGCAAATACCAGACATACCCAGACGTAACCGGTGTTATCGTCTAAAATATTCATCGAATCCAGTTTGAGTTGACAATTTCAGTGTGGCACCACATTAATACGTGATCCTAACGAGAAAAGTACCCAGGATCTGGCCAAAAGTACGCGAATTATGCGAAACTATGAGGCAGATGATTGCAAATACCAAAAACTAACCCAAACATAACCGCAGTTTTCCAATAAAATATTAATTGAATCCAGGTTGAATTGACTATTTCAGTGTGCCACCACATTAATACGTGATCCTATCGAAAAATGAACCGAGGATCTGGCCAACAAGTATGCGAAAAATGCGAAAGTATGAGATAGATGATTGCAAATACCAGACGTACCCAGACCTAACCGGTGTTATCGTCTAAAATATTCATCGAATCCATTTTGAGTTGACAATTTCAGTGTGGCACCACATTAATACGTGATCCTAACGAGAAAAGTACCGAGGATCTGGCCAAAAGTACGCGAATTATGCGAAACTATGAGGCAGATGATTGCAAATACCAGAATTAACCCAGACATAACCGGCAATTTCGAATGAAACATTAATCGGAACCAGGTTTTATTGACTCTTTCAGTGTGGTACCACACTACTACGTGATTCAAACGAGAAAAAACCCAGGATATGGCACCAAGTATGCGAAAAATGCGAAAGTATGAGGGAGATGATTGGAAATATCAGACGTATCCCAGACATAACCGGCGTTATCCTCTAAAATATTAATCGGAACAAGGTTTAATTGACTGTATCAGTGTGGTACCACATTAAGACGTGATCCAAACCAGACAAGACCTAGGATCTGGCCAACAAGTATGCGAAAAATGCGAAAGTATGAGCCAGATGATTGCAAATACCAGAATTAACCCAGACATAACCGGCGATTTCGAATGAAACATTAATCGGAACCAGGTTTTATTGACTCTTTCAGTGTGGTACCACACTACTACGTGATTCAAACGAGAAAAAACCCAGGATATGGCACCAAGTATGCGAAAAATGCGAAAGTATGAGGGAGATGATTGGAAATACCAGACGTATCCCAGACATAACCGGCGTTATCCTCTAAAATATTAATCGGAACAAGGTTTAATTGACTGTATCAGTGTGGTACCACATTAAGACGTGATCCTTACCAGAAAAAAACCCAGGATCTGGCCAACGAGTATGCGAATGATGCGAAAGTATGAGCCAGATGATTGCAAATACCAAAACTAACCCAAACATAACTGCAGTTTACCAATAAAATATTAACCGAATCCAGGTTGATTTGACTATTTCAGTGTGCCACCACATTAATACGTGATCCTAACAAAAAAGAACCCAGGCTCTCGCCGACATGTATGCGAAAATGCGAAAGTATGAGGGAGATGATTGCAAATACCAGACGTAACCCAGACCTAACCGGAGATATCCAATAAAATATTAATCGGAACTAGGTTTAATTGACTGTTTCGGTGTGGTACCGCACTACGTAATCCAAACCAGAAGAAAACCCAGGATCTGGCCAACAAGTATCCGAAGAATGCGAAAATATGAGCCAGATGATTACAAATACCAGACGTAACCCAGACCTAACCGGTGTTATCCTCTAAAATATTGATCGAAACCAGGTTTAATTGACTGCTTCGTTGTGGTACCACATTACTACGTGATCCGAACCAGACAAGACCTAGGATCTGGCCAACAAGTATGCGAAAAATGCGAAAGTATCAGGGAGATGATTGCAAAAGCCAGACGCAATCCAGACCTAACCGGTGTTATCCTCTAAAATATTGATCGGAATCAGGTTCAGTTGACTCTTTCGGTGTCGTACCACATTACTACGTGGTCGTAACCAGAGAAAAACCCAGGTTCTGGCCATTCAAGTATGCGAAAAATGCGAAAGTATCAGCTAGATTATGGCAAATAGAAGACCTAACCCAGACATAACCGGCGTTATCCTATAAAATATTAATCGCAACCTGGTTTAATTGACTGTTTCAGTGCGGTACCACATTGGTACGTGATCTTATCCAGAAAAAGACCAAGGATCTGGCCAACAAGTATGCGAAAAATTCAAAAGTATGAGCTAGATGATGGCAAATACCAGACGCAACCCAGACCTAACCGGTGTTATCCTCTAAATCATTGATCGTATCCAGGTTGAATTGATTATTTCAGTGTGGCACCCCATTAATACGTCATCCTAACCAGAAAAAAACCCAGGATCTGGCCAACAAGTATGCGAAAAATGCGTAAGTATGTGCTAGATGATGGCAAATACCAGACCTAAGACAGACATAACCGGCGTTTTCCTCCAAAATATTACTCGGAACCAGGTTTAATTGACTGATTCAATGTGGTACCACATTAGTACGTGATACAAACCTGAAAAACCCCAGGATCTGGCGATTCAAGTATGCGAAAAATGCGAAAGTATGAGCTAGATGATGGCAAATACCAGACGCAACCCAGACCTAACCGGTGTTATCCTCTAAATCATTGATCGTATCCTGGTTTAATTAACGGTTTGAGTGTGGTACCACATTACTACGTGATTCAAATCAGAAAAAGCCCAGGATCTGGCCAACAAGTATGAGAAAAATGCGAAAGTATGAGGCATATGATTGCAAATATCAGACCTAACAGTGACATAACGGCGTCATCCTCAAAAATATTAATCCCAACCAGGTTTAAATGACTGTTTCGGTGTGGTACCACATTACTACGTGATCCAAGCAAGGAAAAACACAGGACCTGAACAACAAGTATGCGAAAATGCGAAAGCTTGAGCCAGATTATTGCAAATACCAGACCTAACACAAACCTAACCGGCGTTATCCCCTAAAATATTAATCACAACCAGGTTGAAATGACTGTTTCGTTGTGGTACCACTTACTACGTGATCCAAACCAGGAAGAACACAGGATCTGACCAACAAGTATGCGAAAAATCCGAAAGTATGGGACAGATTGTTACAAATACCAGACCTAACACAAACCTAACCGGCGTTATCCTCTAAAATATTCGTCGAATCCAGGTTGAGTTAACCATTTCAGTGTGGCACCACATTAATACGTGACCCTAACGAGAAAAGTACCCAGGATCTGGCCAAAAGTACGCGAATTATGCGAACCTATGAGGCAGATGACTGCAAATGCCAGACGTAACCCAGACCTACCCGGTGATGTCCTGTAAGATACTCATCGAATCCAGGTTCAATTGACTATTTCAGTGTGGTACCACTTTCATACGTGATCCTAACCAGAAAAAAAACCATGATCTGGCCAAAAAGTATGCGAAAAATGCGAAAGTATGAGCCAGATTATTGCAAATACCAGACCTAACACAAACCTAACCGGCGTTATCCTCTAAAATACTAATCGCAACCAGGTTTAAATGACGGTTTCGGCGTGGTACCACATTACTACGTGATCCAAATCAGAAGGAACCCAGGATCTGGCCAACAATTATGCAAAAAATGCGAAATTATGAGCCAGATGATTGCATATACCTGACCGAACACAAACCTGTACGGTGTTATCCTCTAAAGCATTGATCGAATCCTGGTTTGATTGACGGTTTCAGTGTGGTACCACATTACTACCTGATTCAAATCAGAAAAAGCCCAGGATCTGGCCAACAAGAATGAGAGAAATGCGAAAGTATGGGCCAGATGATGGCAAATACCAGACCTAACAGAGACATAACCGGCGTTATCCTCCAAAATATTACTCGCAACCACGTTTAATTGTCTGATTCTGTGTGCTACCACATTAGTACGTTATACAAACCTGAAAAAGTCCAGGATCTGGCCATTCAACTATGCGCAAAATGCGAAAGTATGAGCTAGATGATGGCAAATACCAGACGCAACCCAGATCTAACCGGTTTCATCCTCCAAAATATTGATCGAATCCAGGTTTAATTGACTATTTCAGTGTGGCACCCCACAAATACGTGATCCTAACCAGAAAAAAACCAAGGATCTGGTCATTCAAGTATGCGAAAAATGCGAAAGTATGAGCCTGATGATTGCAAATACCAGACGTAACCCAGACCTAACCGGTGTGATCATCTAAAATATTGATCGCAACCAGGTTGAAATGACTGTTTCGGTGGGGTACCACATTACTACGTGGTCCAATCCAAAAAAAGCCCGGGATATGGCCATTCAAGTATGCGAAAAATGCGTAAGTATGTGCTAGATGATGGCAAATACCAGATCTAACACAGACATAACCGGCGCTTATCCTCCAAAATATTACTCGGAACCAGGTTTAATTGACTGATACAGTGTGGTACCACATTACTACGTGATTCAAATCAGAAAAAGCCCAGGATCTGCCAACATGTATGAGAAAAATGCGAAAGTATGAGGCAGATCATTGCAAATACCAGACCTATCCCAGTCATAACCGGCGTTATCCTCAAAAATATTAATCCCAACCAGGTTTAATTGACTGTTTCGGTGTGGTACCACTTTACTACGTGATTCAAACCAGGAAAGACATAGGATCTGACCAACAAGTATGCGAAAAATGCGAAAGTATGAGCCAGATTATTGCAAATGCCAGACCTAACACAAACCAAACCGGCGTTATCCCCTAAAATATTAATCACAACCAGGTTTAATTGACTGTTTCGGTGTGGTACCACTTTACTACGCGATTCAAACCAGGAAAGACATAGGATCTGGCCAACAAGTATGCGAAAAATGTCGAAAGTATGAGCCAGATGTTTGCAAATACCAGACCTAACCCAGATAGAACCGGCGTTATCCTGTAAAATATTAATCGCAACCAGGTTTTATTGACTGTTTCAGTGTGGTACCACATTACTACGTGATTCAAATCAGAAAAAGCCCAGGTTCTGGCCAACAAGAATGAGAAAAATGCGAAAGTATGAGGCAGATGATTGCAAATACCAGACCTAACCCAGACATAACCGGGGTTATCCTCCAAAATATTGATCGAACCCAGGTTGAATTGACTATTTCAGTGTGGTACTAGTTTAATACGTGATCCTAACCAGAAAAAAAACCAGGATCTGGCCAACAAGTATGCGAAGGATGCGAAAGTATGAGGCAGATGATTGCAGATACCAGAACTAACCCAGACATAACCAGCGTTATTCTCTAAAATATTAATCGGAACAAGGTTTAATTGACTGTTTCAGTGTGGTACCACTTTAGTACGGGATCCAATCCAAAAAAAGCCCGGGTTATGGACATTCAAGTATGCGAAAAATGCGGAAGTATCAGCTAGATGATGGCAAATACGAGACGTAACCCAGACATAACCGGCGTTATCCTCAAAAATATTAATCCCAACCAGGTTTAATTGACTGATTCGGTGTGGTACCACTCTACTGCATGATCCAAACCAGGAAAAACACAGGATCTGACCAACAAGTATGCGAAAAATGCGAAAGTATGAGCCAGATTAGTGCAAATACCAGACCTAACACAAACCTAACCGGCGTTATCCCCTGAAATATTAATCACAACCAGGTTTAAATGACTGTTTCGGCGTGGTACCACATTACTGCGTGATCCAAATCAGAAGAAGCCCAGGATCTGGCCAATAAGTATGCGAAAAATGCGAAAGTATGAGCCAGATGTTTGCAAATACCAGACCTAACCCAGATATATCCGGCGTTATCCTATAAAATATTAATCGCAACCAGGTTTAATTGACTGTTTCAGTGTGGTACCACATTGATACGTGATCTTATCCAGAAAAAGACCAAGCATCTGGCCAACAAGTATGCGAAAAATGCGAAAGTATGAGCCAGATGATTACAAATACCAGACCTAACCCAGAGATAACCGGCGTTATCCTCTAAAATATTAATCGGAACCAGGTTTCATTGACTGTTTCGGTGTGGTACCACATTTCTACGTGATTCAAATCAGAAAAAGCCAAGGATCTGGCCAAGTATACCAAAAATGCGAAAGTATGAGGAAGATGATTGCTAATACCAGACCTAACCCAGACATAACCAGCGTTATCCTCTAAAGTATTAATCGCAATCAGGTTTAATTGACTGTTTCAGTGTGGTACCACATTACTACGTGATCCTAACCAGAGGAAACCCAGGATCTGGCCATTCAAGTATGCGAAAAATGCGAAAGTATGAGGCAGATTGTTGCAAATACCAGACCTAACACAAACCTAACCGGCGTTATCCTCTATAATATTAATCGAACCCAGGTTGAACTGACTATTTCAGTGTGGTACCAGTTTAATAGATGATCCCAACCAGAAAAAAACCCAGGATCTGGCCAACAAGTATGCGAAGGATGCGAAAGTATGAGCTAGATGATGGCAAATACCGAACCTAACCCAGACATAACCGGTGTTATCTTCTAAAATATAGATCGAATCCAGGTTGAATTGACTATTTCAGTGTGGCACCACATTAATACGTGATCCTAACCAGAAAAATCCCAGGATATGGCCAACAAGTATGCGAAAAATGCGAAAGTACGAGCCTGATGATTGCAAATACCACAACTACCCCAGACATAACTGGCGTTATCCTCTAAAATATTGGTCGAAACCAACATTAGTTGACTATTTCAGTGTGGTACCACATTTCTACGTGATTCAAATCAGAAAAATCCAAGGATCTGGCCAAGTATACCAAAAATGCGAAAGTATGAGGAAGATGATTGCTAATACCAGACCTAACCCAGACATAACCAGCGTTATCCTCTAAAATATTAATCGCAATCAGGTTTAGTTGACTGTTTCAGTGTGGTACCACATTACAACGTGATCCTAACGAGAGATAAACCCAGGATCTGGCCATTCAAGTATGCGAAAAATGGGAAAGTATGAGCTAGATGGTGGCGAATACCAGACCTAACCCAGACATAACCGGCGTTATCCTCCAAAATATTAATCGGGACAAGGCTTTATTGACTACTTCTTTGTGGTACCACACCAAAAACGTGATCCAAACCAGAAAAAAACCCAGGATCTGGCCAACTAGTATGCGAAAGATGCGAAAGTATGAGGCAGATGGTTGCAAATACAAGACAAAACACAAACCTTACCGTTGTTATCCTCTAAAATACTAATTAAAACCAGGTTTAAATGACTGTTTCAGTATGGTACCACATCACTACGTGACCCATACCAGAAAAAGCCCTGGATCTGGCCATTCAAGTATGCGAAAAATGTGAAAGTATGAGCCTGATGATTGCAAATACCAGAACTAACCCAGACATAACCGGCATTATCCTCTAAAATATTAATGCCAACCAGGTATCATTGACTGTTTCGGTGTGGGACCACATTACTACGTGATCCTAACCAGAAATGAACCAAGGATCTGGCCAACAAGTATGCGAAAAATGCGAAAGTATGAGCCAGATGTTTTCAAATACCAGACCTGACCCAGATGTAACCGGCGTTATCCTATAAAATATTAATCGCAACCAGGTTGAATTGACTGTTTCAGTGTGGTACCACATTGATACGTGATCTTGTCCACAAAAAGACCAAGGATCTGGCCAACAAGTATGCGAAAAATTCGAAAGTATGAGCTAGATGATGGCAAATACCAAACCTAACCCAGACCTCACCGGTGTTATCCTCTAAAATACTGATCGAATCTCGGTTGAATTGACAATTTCAGTGTGGCACCACATTAATACGCGATCCTAACCAGAAAAAAAACTAGGATCTGGCCAACAAGTATGCGAAAAATGCGAAAGTATGAGGTAGATGACTGCATATACCAGACGTTACCCAGATATAACCGGTGTTATCCTCTATAGTCTTGATCAAATCCAGGTTTAATTGACTGTTTCGGTGTGGTACCACATTACTACGCGATCCAAATCAGAAAAGGCCCAGGATATGGCCATTCAAGTATGCGAAAAATGCGAAAGTATGAGCTAGATGATGGCAAATACCATACCTAACCCAGGCATAACCGGCATTATCCTCTAAAATATTAATGCCAACCAGGTATCATTGACTGTTTCGGTGTGGGACCACATTACTACGTGATCCTGACTAGAAAAAGACTCAGGATCTTGCCAACAAGTGTGCGAAGAATGCGAAAGTATGAGCTAGATGATTGCTAATACCAGACGTAACCCAGACCTAACCGGTATTGTCCTCTAAAATATTAATCGCAACCAGGTTTAAATGACGGTTTCGGTGTGGTACCACATTAATACGTGATCCAAACCAGGAAAAACACAGGATCTGACCAACAAGTATGCGAAAAATGCGAAAGTAGGAGACAGATTATTGCAAATACCAGACCTAACACAAACCTAACAGGCGTTATCCCCTAAAATATTAATCACAACCAGGTTTAAATGACTGCTTCGGCGTGGTACCACATTACTGCGTGATCCAAACCAGGAAAAACACAGGATCTGACCAACAAGTATGCGAAAAATGCGAAAGTAGGAGTCAGATTATTGCAAATACCAGACATAACACAAACCTAACAGGCGTTATCCCCTAAAATATTAATCACAACCAGGTTTAAATGACTGCTTCGGCGTGGTACCACATTACTGCGTGATCCAAATCTGAAGAAACCCAGGATCTGGCCAACAAGAATGCGAAAAATGCGAAAGTATGAGCCAGATGTTTGCAATTACCAGACCTAACCCAGATATATCCGGCGTTATCCTATAAAATATTGATTGAATCCAGGTTGAATTGACTATTTCACTGTGGCACCACATTAATACGAGATCCTAACCAGAAAAAACCCAGGATCTGGCCATTCAAGTATGCGAAAAATGCGAAAGTATGAGCCTGATGATTGCAAATACCAGAACAATCCCAGACATAACTGACGTTATCCTATAAAATATTAATCGCAACCAGGTTTAATTGACTGTTTCAGTGTGATACCACATTACTACGTGATTCAAATCAGAAAAAGCCCAGGATCTAGCCAACAAGTATACCAAAAATGTGAAAGTATGAGCCTGATGATTGCAAATACCAGAACTAACTCAGACATAACCAGCGTTATCCTCTAAAATATTAATCGGAACAAGGTTTAATTGACCGTTCCAGTGTGCTACCCCTTTACTACGTGATCCAAACCAGAAAAAGGACAGGATCTGGCCATTCAAGTATGCGCAAAATGCGAAAGTATGAGGCAGATTATTGCAAATACCAGACGTAACCCAGACCTAACCGGTATTATCCTCTAAAATATTAATCGCAACCAGGTTGAAATGACTGTTTCGGTGTGGTACCACATTAATACGTGATCCTAACCAGAAATGAACCAAGGATCTGGCCATCAAGTATGCGAAAAATGCGTAAGTATGTGCTAGATGATGGCAAATATCAAACCTAACCCAGACCTCACCGGTGTTATCCTCTAAAAGACTGATCGAATCTAGGTTGAATTGACTATTTCAGTGTGGCACCACATTAATACGTGATCCTGACCAGAAAAAACCCAGGATCTGACCAACAAGTATGCGAAAAATGCGAAAGTATGAGCCAGATGATTGCAAATACCAGAACTAACCCAGACATAACCGGTGTTACCCTCTAAAGTCTTGATCAAATCCAGGTTTAATTGACTGTTTCGGTGTGGTACCACATTACTACGCGATCCAAATCAGAAAAGGCCCAGGATATGGCCATTCAAGTATGCGAAAAATGCGAAAGTATGAGCTAGATGATGGCAAATACCAGACGTAACACAGACATAACCGGCATCATCCTCTGAGATATTTATCGCAACCAGGTTGAAATGACTGTTTCGGTGGGATACCACATTACTACGTGATCCAAACCAGAAAAAACCCAGGATCTGACCAACAAGTATGCGAAAAATGCGAAAGTATGACCCAGATTATTGCAAATACCAGACTTAACACAAACCTAACCGGCGTTATCCTCTAAATTATTAATCGCAACCAGGTTTAATTGACTGTTTAAGTGTGGTATCACATTGATACGTGATCTTATCCAGAAAAAGACCAAGGATCTGGCCAACGAGTATGCGAAACATTCGAAAGTATGAGCTAGATGATGGCAAATACCAAATCTAACCCAGACCTCACCGGTGTTATCCTCTATTGTCTTGATCAAATCCATGTTTAATTGACTGTTTCGGTGTGGCACCACATTAATACGAGATCCTAACCAGAAAAAAAACCAGGATCTGTCCAACAAGTATGCGAAAAATGCGAAAGTATGTGCTAGATGATGGCAAATATCAAACCTAACCCAGACCTCACCGGTGTTATCCTCTAAAAGACTGATCGAATCTAGGTTGAATTGACTATTTCAGTGTGGCACCACATTAATCCGTGATC
The DNA here is from genome assembly GCF_051014445.1 of Colletes latitarsis. Taxonomy (NCBI): domain Eukaryota; kingdom Metazoa; phylum Arthropoda; class Insecta; order Hymenoptera; family Colletidae; genus Colletes; species Colletes latitarsis. The sequence goes on from NC_135137.1 coordinate 10,177,388, forward strand.
CTGTCCAGAAAAAACCCAGGATCTGACCAACAAGTATGCGAAAAATGCGAAAGTATGAGCCAGATGATTGCAAATACCAGAACTAACCCAGACATAACCGGTGTTACCCTCTAAAGTCTTGATCAGATCCAGGTTTAATTGACTGTTTCGGTGTGATACCACATTACTACGCGATCCAAATCAGAAAAGGCCCAGGATATGGCCATTCAAGTATGCGAAAAATGCGAAAGTATGAGCTAGATGATGGCAAATACCATACCTAACCCAGACATAACCGGCGTTATCCTCTAAAATATTAATTCCAACCAGATGTCATTGACTGTTTCGGTGTGGGACCACATAACTACGTGATCCTGACTAGAAAAAAATCAGGATCTTGCCAACAAGTATGCGAAAAATGCGAAAGTTTGAGCCAGATGATTGCAAATACCAGACGTAACACAGACATAACCGGCATCATCCTCTAAAATATTTATCGCAACCAGGTTGAAATGACAGTTTCGGTGGGATACCACAATACTACGTGATCCAAACCAGAAAAAACCCAGGATCTGACCAACAAGTATGCGAAAAATGCGAAAGTATGACCCAGATTATTGCAAATACCAGACCTAACACAAACCTAACCGGCGTTATCCTCAAAAATATTAACCCCAAACAGGTTTAATTGACTGTTTCAGTGTGGCAACGCATTTATACGTGATACCTAACCAGAAAAAACCAAGGATCTGGCCAACAAGTATGCGAAAAATGCGAAAGTATGAGCCTGATGATTGCAAATACCAGATCTAACCCAGACATAACCGGCGTTATCCTATAAAATATTAATCGCAACCAGGTTTAATTGACTGTTTCATTGTGGTACCACATTGATACGTGATCTTATCCAGAAAAAGACCAAGGATCTGGCCAACAAGTATGCCAAAAATGCGAAAGTATGTGGAAGATGATTGCAAATTACCAGACGTAACCCAGACCTAACCGGTGTTATCCTCTAAAATATTCATCGGAACCAGGTTGAAATGACTGTTTCGGTGGGGTACCACATTACTACGTGATCCAATCCAAAAAAAGCCCGGGATATGGCCATTCAATTATGCGAAAAATGCGAAAGTATCAGCTAGATGATTGCTAATACCAGACGTAACCCAGACCTAACCGGTATTGTCCTCTAAAATATTAATCGCAACCAGGTTTAAATGACGGTTTCGGTGTGGTACCACATTAATACGTGATCCAAACCAGGAAAAACACAGGATTTGACCAACAAGTATGCGAAAAATTCGAATGTATGAGCCAGATTATTGCAAATACCACACCTAACACAAACCTAACCGGCGTTATCCCCTAAAATATTAATCACAACCAGGTTTAAATGACTGCTTCGGCGTGGTACCACACTACTACGTGATCCATACTAGAAAAAACCCGGGATCTGACCAACAAGTATGCGAAAAATGCGAAAGTACGAGCCTGATGATTGCAAATACCAGAACTACCCCAGACATAACTGGCGTTATCCTATAAAATATTAATCCCAACCAGGATTAGTTGACGGTTTCAGTGTGGTACCACACTACTACGTTATTCAAATCAGAAAAAGCGCAGGATATAGCCAACAAGTATACCAAATATGCGAAAGTATCAGGAAGATGATTGCAAATACCAGACGTAACCCAGACCTAACCGGTATTATCCTCTAAAATATTGATCGAACCCAGGTTGATTTGACTATTTCAGTGTGGTACCACTTTAATACGTGATTCTAACCAGACAGAGACCCAGGATCTGGCCAACAAGTATGCGAAAGATGCGAAAGTATGAGGCAGATTATTGCAAATACCAGACGTATCCCAGACCTAACCGGTATTATCCTCTAAAATATTGATCGAACCCAGGTTGATTTGACTATTTCAGTGTGGTACCACTTTAATACGTGATTCTAACCAGACAGAAACCCAGGATCTGGCCAACAAGTATGCGAAAGATGCGAAAGTATGAGGCAGATTATTGCAAATACCAGACGTAGCCCAGACCTAACCGGCGTTATCCTCTAAAATATTAAACGGAACCAGGTTTAACTGACTGTTTCGGTGTGGAACCACATTTCTACGTGATCCAAACCTGAAAAAGACCAGGATCTGGCCATTCAAGTATGCGAAAAATGCGAAATTATGAGCTAGATAACTGCAAATACCATAACTAACCCAGACATAACCGGCGTTATCCTCTAAAATATTAATCCCAACCAGGTATAATTGACTGTTTCGGTGTGCGACCACAATACTACGTGATCCTGACTAGAAAAAAACTCAGGATCTTGCCAACAAGTATGCGAAAAATGCGAAAGTTTGAGCCAGATGATTGCAAATACCAGACCTAACCCAGGCATAACCGGCGTTCCCCTCTAAATTATTAATCGGAACCAGGTTTTATTGACTATTTCAGTGCGGTACCACATTACTACGTTATTCAAATCAGAAAAAGCCCAGGATCTGGCCAACGAGAATGAGAAAAATGCGAAAGTATGAGGCAGATGATTGCAAATACCAGACCTAACCCAGGCATAATCTGCGTAATCCTCTAAATTATTACCCGCAACCAGGTTTAATTGACTGTTTCAGTGTGGTACCACATTACTACGTGATCCAAACCAGAAAAAGGACAGGATCCGGCCATTCAAGTATGCAAAAAATGCGAAAGTATGAGGCAGATTATTGCAAATACCAGTCGTAGGCCAGACCTAACCGGTATTATCCTCTAAAATATTAATCGCAACCAGGTTGAAATGACTGTTTCGGTGTGATACCACATTACTACGTCATCCAAACCAGAAAAAACCCAGGATCTGACCAACAAGTATGCGAAAAATGCGAAAGTATGAGCCAGATTATTGCAAATACCAGACCTAACACAAACCTTACCGGCGTTATCCTCTAAATTATTAATCGCAAGCAGGTTTAATTGACTGTTTCAGTGTGGTACCACTTTACTACGTGATCCAAACCAGAAAATGAGATGATCTGGCCACTCAAGTATGCAAAAAATGCGAAAGTATGAGGCAGATTATTGCAAATACCAGACGTAGCCCAGACCTAACCGGTATTATCCTCTAAAATATTAATCGAACCCAGGTTGAAATGACTGTTTCGGTGGGATACCACATTACTACGTGATCCAAACCAGAAAAAACCCAGGATCTGACCAACAAGTATGCGAAAAATGCGAAAGTATGAGCCAGATGTTTTCAAATACCAGACCTAACCCAGATTTAACCGGCGTTATCCTATAAAATAATAATCGCAACCAGGTTTAATTGACTGTTTCAGTGTGGTACCACTTTAATACGTGATTCTAACCAGAGAGAAACCCAGGATCTGGCCAACAAGTATGCGAAAAATGCGAAAGTATGAGCCAGATGATTGCAAATACCAGACCTAACACAAACCTTACCGGCGTTATCCTCTAAATTATTAATCGCAAGCAGGTTTAATTGACTGTTTCAGTGTGGTACCACTTTACTACGTGATCCAAACCAGAAAATGAGAGGATCTGGCCATTCAAGTATGCAAAAAATGCGAAAGTATGAGGCAGATTATTGCAAATACCAGACGTAGCCCAGACCTAACCGGTATTATCCTCTAAAATATTAATCGAACCCAGGTTGAAATGACTGTTTCGGTGGGATACCACTTTAATACGTGATTCTAACCAGACAGAAACCCAGGATCTGGCCAACAAGTATGCGAAAAATGCGAAAGTATGAGCCAGATGATTGCAAATACCAGACCTAACACAAACCTATACGGTGTTATCCTCTAAAGCATAGATCAAATCCTGGTTTAATTGACTGTTTCGGTGTGGTACCACATTCCTACGTGATCCAAACCTGAAAAAGCCCAGGATCTGGCCATTCAAGTATGCGAAAAATGCGAAATTATAAGCTAGATGATGGCAAATACCAGACCTAACCCAGGCATAACCGGCGTTCCCCTCCAAATTATTAATCGGAACCAGGTTTTATTGACTATTTCAGTGCGGTACCACATTACTACGTGATTCAAATCAGAAAATGCCCAGGATCTGGCCAACGAGAATGAGAAAAATGCGAAAGTATGACGCAGATGTTTGCAAATACCAGACCTAACCCAGGCATAATCTGCGTAATCCTCTAAATTATTAATCGCAACCAGGTTTAATTGACTGTTTCAGTGTGGTACCACTTTACTTCGTGATCCAAGCCAGGAAAAACACAGGATCTGACCAACAATTATGCGAAAAATGCGAAAGTATGAGCCAGATGTTTTCAAATACCAGACCTAACCTAGATTTAACCGGCATTATCCTCAAAAATATTAATCCCAACCAGGTTTAATTGACTGCTTCGGTGGGGTACCACTTTACTACGTGATCCAAACCAGAAAAAACCCAGGATCTGACCAACAAGTTTGCGAAAAATGCGAAAGTATGAGCCAGATGTTTTCAAATACCAGACCTAACACAAATTTAACCGTGGTTATCCTCAAAAATATTAATCCCAACCAGGTCTAATTGACTGTTTCGGTGGGGTACCACTTTACTACGTGATCCAAGCCAGGAAAAACACAGGATCTGACCAACAAGTATGCGAAAAATGCGAAAGTATGAGCCAGATGTTTTCAAATACCAGACCTAACCCAGATTTAACCGGCGTTATCCTCAAAAATATTAATCCCAACCAGGTTTAGTTGACTGTTTCGGTGGGGTACCACTTTACTACATGATCCAAGCCAGGAAAAACACAGGATCTGACCAACAAGTATGCGAAAAATGTGAAAGTATGAGCCAGATGTTTTCAAATACCAGACCAAACCTAGATTTAACCGGCGTTATCCTATAAAATAATAATCGCAACCAGGTTTGATTGACTGTTTATGTGTAGTATCACATTGGTACGTGATCTTATACAGAAAAAGACTGAGGATCTGGCCAACAAGTATGCGAAAAATTCGAAAGTATGAGCTAGATGATGGCAAATACCAAACCTAACCCAGACCTCACCGTTGTTATCCACTACAATACTGATCGAATCTAGATTGAATTGACTATTTCAGTATGGCACCACATTAGTACGTGATCCTAACCAGAAAAAAAACCAGGATCTGGCCAACAAGTATGCGAAAAATGCGAAAGTATGAGGTAGATGACTGCAAATACCATAACTAACCCAGACATAGCCGGCGTTATCCTCTAAAATATTAATCCCAACCAGGTATAATTGACTGTTTCGGTGTGGGACCACATTACTGCGTGATCCTGACCAGAAAAAAACTCAGGATCTTGCCAACAAGTATGCGAAAAATGCGAATGCTTGAGCCAGATGATTGCAAATACCAGACGTAACCCTGACCTAACCGGTATTATCCTCTAAAATATTAATCGCAACCAGGTTGAAATGACTGTTTCGGTGTGGTAACACGTTACTACGTGATCCATACTAGAAAAAACCCGGGATCTGACCAACAAGTATGCGAAAAATTCGAAAGTATCAGGTAGATGATGGCAAATACCAGACCTAACACAAACCTTACCGGCGTTATCCTCTAAATTATTAATCGCAACCAGGTTTAATTGACTGTTTCAGTGTGGTACCACTTTACTACCTGATCCAAACCAGAAAATGACAGGATCTGACCAACAAGTATGCGAAAAATGCGAAAGTATGAGCCACATTATTGCAAATACTAGACCTAACACAAACCTTACCGGCGTTATCCTCTAAATTATTAATCGCAAGCAGGTTTAATTGACTGTTTCAGTGTGGTACCACTTTACTACGTGATCCAAACCAGAAAAAGGACAGGATCTGGCCATTCAAGTATGCGAAAAATGCGAAAGTATGAGGAAGATGACTGCAAATACCAGACGTAACCCAGACCTAACCGGTGTTAGCCTCTAAAATATTGAACGAACCCAGGTTGAATAGACTATTTCAGTGTGGTACGAGTTTAATACGTGATCCTAACCAGAAAAAAACCCAGGTTCTGGCCAACAAGTATGCGAAGGATGCGAAAGTATGAGGCAGATGATTGCAAATACCAGACCTAACCCAGAGATAACCGGCGTTATCCCGTGAAATATTAATCGGAACCAGGTTTAATTGACTGTTTCGGTGTGGTACCACATTACTACGTGATTCAAATCAGAAAAAGCCCAGGATCTGGCCAACGAGAATGAGAAAAATGCGAATGTATGAGGCAGATGATTGCAAATACCAGACCTAAACCAGGCATAATCTGCGTAATCCTCTAAATTATTAATCGCAACCAGGTTGAAATGACTGTTTCGGTGTGGTACCACATTACTACGTGATCCAAACCAGAAAAAACCCAGGATCTGACCAACAAGTATGCGAAAAATGCGAAAGTATGAGCCAGATGATTGCAAATACCAGACCTAACCCAGACATAACCAGCGTTATCCTCTAAAATATTAATCGGAACAAGGTTTAATTGACTGTTCTTGTGTTGTACCACTTTACTACGTGATCCAAACCAGAAAAAGGACAGGATCTGGCTATTTAAGTATGTGAAAAGTGCGAAAGTATGAGCCTGATGATTGCAAATACCAGAGCTACCCCAGACATAACTCGCGTTATCCAATAAAATATTAATCGCAACCAGATGTAATTGGCGGTTTCAGTGTGGTACCACACTACTACGTTATTCAAATCAGAAAAAGCGCAGGAACTGGCCAACAAGTATACCAAAAATGCGAAAGTATGAGGAAGATTATTGCAAATACCAGACGTAACCCAGACCTTACCGGTATTATCGTCCAAAATAATAATCGCAATCAGGTTGAAATGACTGTTTCGTTGTGGTACCACACTACTACGTGATCCGAACCAGAAAAAACCCAGGATCTGGCCATCAAGAATGAGAAAAATGCAAAAGCATGAGCCAGATGATTACAAATACCAGACCTAACCCAGAGATAACCGGCGTTATCCTCTAAAATATTAATCGGAACCAGGTTTAATTGACTGTTTCGGTGTGGTACAACTTTACTACGTGATACAAAACCAGAAAAAGGACAGTATCTGTCCATTCAAGTATGCAAAAAATGCGAAAGTATGAGCTTGATGATGGCAAATACCAGACGCAACCCAGATCTAACTGGTTTCATCCTCCAAAATATTGATCGAATCCAGGCTGAATTGACTATTTCAGTGTGGGACCCCACAAATACGCGATCCTAAGCAGAAAAAAACCCAGGATCTGGTCATTCAAGTATGCGAAAAAGGCTATAGTATGAGCTAGATGAGGGCAAATACCACACGTAACCCAGACATCACCGGCGTTATCCTCTAAAATATTAACCGCAACCAGGTTGAAATGACTGTTTCGTTGTGGTACCACACTACTACGTGATCCAAGCCAGAAAAAACACAGGATCTGACCAACAAGTATGCCAAAAATGCGAAAGTATGAGCCAGATGTTTTCAAATACCAGACCTAACCCAGATTTAACCGGCGTTATCCTATAAAATAATAATCGCAACCAGGTTTAATTGACTGTTTCAGTGTGGTATCACATTGATACGTGATCTTATCCAGAAAAAGACCAAGGATCTGGCCAACAAGTATGCGAAAAATTCGAAAGTATGAGCTAGATGATGGCAAATGCCAAACCTAACCCAGACCTCACCGGTGTTATCCACTAAAATACTGATCGAATCTAGGTTGAATTGACTATTTCAGTGTGGCACCACATTAATACGTGATCCTAACCAGAAAAAAAACTAGGATCTGGCCAACAAGTATGCGAAAAATGCGAAAGTATGAGGTAGATGACTGCAAATACCATAACTATCCCAGACATAACCGGCGTTATCCTCTAAAATATTAATCCCAACCAGGTTTAATTGACTGTTTCGGTGTGGTACCACATTTCTACGTGATCCAAACCTGAAAAAGCCCAGGATCTGGCCATTCAAGTATGCAAAAAATGCGAAATTATGAGCTAGATGATGGCACATACCAGACCTAACCCAGGCATAACCGGCGTTCCCCTCTAAATTATTAATCGGAACCAGGTTTTATTGGCTATTTCAGTGCGGTACCACATTACTACGTGATTCAAATCAGAAAAAGCCCAGGATCTGGCCAACGAGAATGAGAAAAATGCGAAAGTATGAGGCTGATGATTGCAAATACCAGACCTAATCCAGGCATAATCTGCGCAATCCTCTAAATTATTAATCGCAACCAGGTTTAATTGACTGCTTCAGTGTGGTACCACTTTACTACGTGATCCGAACCAGAAAAAGGACAGGATCTGGCCATTCAAGTATGCGAAAAATGGGAAAGTATGAGCCAGATGTTTTCAAATACCAGACCTAACCCAGATTTAGCCGGCGTTATCCTATAAAATAATAATCGCCACCAGGTTTAATTGACTGTTTCAGTGTGGTATCACTTTACTACGTGATCCAAGCCAGGAAAAACACAGGATCTGACCAACAAGTATGCGAAAAATTTGAAAGTATGAGCTAGATGATGGCAAATACCAAACCTAACCCAGACCTCACCGATGTTATCCTCTAAAATACTGATCGAATCTCGGTTGAATTGACAATTTCAGTGTGGTACCACATCAATACGTGATCTAAACCAGAAAAAAAACTAGGATCTGGCCAACAAGTATGCGAAAAATGCGAAAGTATGAGGTAGATGACTGCATATACCAGACGTATACCAGATATAACCGGCGTTATCCTCTATAGTCTTGATCAAATCCAGGTTTAATTGACTGTTTCGGTGTGGTACCACATTACTACGCGATCCAAATCAGAAAAGGCCCAGGATATGGCCATTCAAGTATGCGAAAAATGCGAAAGTATGAGGTAGATGACTGCAAATACCAGACGTAACCCAGACCATACCGGTATTATCCTCCAAAATATTAATCGCAACCAGGTATAATTGACTGTTTCGGTGTGGGACCACATTCATACGTGATCCAAACCTGAAAAAGCCCAGGATCTGGCCATTCAAGTATGCGAAAAATGCGAAATTATGAGCTAGATGAGGGCAAATACCAGACCTAACACAGACATAACCGGCGTTCCCCTCCAAATTATTAATCGGAACCAGGTTTTATTGACTATTTCAGTGCGGTACCACATTACTACGTGATTCAAATCAGAAAAAGCCCAGGATCTGGCCAACGAGAATGAGAAAAATGCGAAAGTATGACCCAGATGATTGCAAATACCAGACCTAACCCAGGCATAATCTGCGTAATCCTCTAAATTATTAATCGCAACCAGGTCTAATTGACTGTTTCAGTGTGGTACCACTTTACTTCGTGATCCAAGCCAGGAAAAACACAGGATCTGACCAACAAGTATGCGAAAAATGCGAAAGTATGAGCCAGATGTTTTCAAATACCAGACCTAACCCAGATTTAACCGGCGTTATCCTATAAAATAATAATCGCAACCAGGTTTGATTGACTGTTTAAGTGTGGTATCACATTGGTACGTGATCTTATCCAGAAAAAGTCCAAGGATCTGGCCAACAAGTATGCGAAAAATTCGAAAGTATGAGCTAGATGATGGCAAATACCAAAGCTAACCCAGACCTCACCGGTGTTATCCACTACAATACTGATCGAATCTAGATTGAATTGACTATTTCAGTATGGCACCACATTAGTACGTGATCCTAACCAGAAAAAAAGCCAGGATCTGTCCAACAAGTATGCGAAAAATGCGAAAGTATGAGGTAGATGACTGCAAATACCATAACTAACCCAGACATAACCGGCGTCATCCTCTAAAATATTAATCCCAACCAGGTATAATTGACTGCTTCGGTGTGGGACCACATTACTACGTGATCCTTACTAGAAAAAACCCGGGATCTGACCAACAAGTATGCGAAAAATGCGAAAGTATGAGCCAGATGATTGCAAATACCAGACGTAACCCAGACCAAACCGGTATTATCCTCTAAAATATTGATCGAACCCAGGTTGATTTGACTATTTCAGTGTGGTACCACTTTAATACGTGATTCTAACCAGACAGAAACCCAGAATCTGGCCATTCAAGTATGCGAAAAATGCGAAATTATGAGCTAGATGAGGGCAAATACCAGACCTAACACAGACATAACCGGCGTTCCCCTCCAAATTATTAATCGGAACCAGGTTTTATTGACTATTTCAGTGCGGTACCACATTACTACGTGATTCAAATCAGAAAAAGCCCAGGATCTGGCCAACGAGAATGAGAAAAATGCGAAAGTATGACCCAGATGATTGCAAATACCAGACCTAACCCAGGCATAATCTGCGTAATCCTCTAAATTATTAATCGCAACCAGGTCTAATTGACTGTTTCAGTGTGGTACCACTTTAATCCGTGATCCAAGCCAGGAAAAACACAGGATCTGACCAACAAGTATGCGAAAAATGCGAAAGTATGAGCCAGATGTTTTCAAATACCAGACCTAACCCAGATTTAACCGGCGTTATCCTATAAAATAATAATCGCAACCAGGTTTGATTGACTGTTTAAGTGTGGTATCACATTGGTACGTGATCTTATCCAGAAAAAGTCCAAGGATCTGGCCAACAAGTATGCGAAAAATTCGAAAGTATGAGCTAGATGATGGCAAATACCAAAGCTAACCCAGACCTCACCGGTGTTATCCACTACAATACTGATCGAATCTAGATTGAATTGACTATTTCAGTATGGCACCACATTAGTACGTGATCCTAACCATAAAAAAAACCAGGATCTGGCCAACAAGTATGCGAAAAATGCGAAAGTATGAGGTAGATGACTGCAAATACCATAACTAACCCAGACATAACCGGCGTCATCCTCTAAAATATTAATCCCAACCAGGTATAATTGACTGTTTCGGTGTGGGACCACATTACTACGTGATCCTTACTAGAAAAAACCCGGGATCTGACCAACAAGTATGCGAAAAATGCGAAAGTATGAGGCAGATGATTGCAAATACCAGACGTAACCCAGACCTAACCGGTATTATCCTCTAAAATATTGATCGAACCCACGTTGATTTGACTATTTCAGTGTGGTACCACTTTAATACGTGATTCAAATCAGAAAAAGCCCAGGTTCTGGCCAACAAGAATGAGAAAAATGCGAAAGCATGAGCCAGATGATTACTAATACCAGACCTAACCCAGAGATGACCGGCGTTATCCTCTAAAATATTAAACGGAACCAGGTTTAATTGACTGTTTCGGTGTGGAACCACATTTCTACGTGATCCAAACGTGAAAAAGCCCAGGATCTGGCCATTCAAGTATGCGAAAAATGCGAAATTATGAGCTAGATAACTGCAAATACCATAACTAACCCAGACATAACCGGCGTTATCCTCTAAAATATTAATCCCAACCAGGTATTATTGACTGTTTCGATGTGGGACCACATTACTACGTGATCCTGACTAGAAAAAAACTCAGGATCTTGCCAACAAGTATGCGGTAAAATGCGAAAGTTTGAGCCAGATGATTGCAAATACCAGACCCCACCCAGGCATAACCGGCGTTCCCCTCTAAATTATTAATCGGAACCAGGTTTTATTGACTATTTCAGTGCGGTACCACATTACTACGTTATTCAAATCAGAAAAAGTCCAGGATCTGGCCAACGAGAATGAGAAAAATGCGAAAGTATGAGGCAGATGATTGCAAATACCAGACCTAACCCAGGCATAATCTGCGTAATCCTCTAAATTATTAACCGCAACCAGGTTTAATTGACTGTTTCAGTGTGGTACCACTTTACTACGTGATCCAAACCAGAAAAAGGACAGGATCTGGCCATTCAAGTATGCAAAAAATGCGAAAGTATGAAGCAGATTATTGCAAATACCAGACGTAACCCAGACCTAACCGGTATTATCCTCTAAAATATTAATCGCAACCAGGTTGAAATTACTGTTTCGGTGGGATACCACATTACTACGTGATCCAAACCAGAAAAAACCCAGGATCTGACCAACAAGTATGCGAAAAATGCAAATGTATGTGCCAGATTATTGCAAATACCAGACCTAACACAAACCTTACCGGCGTTATCCTCTAAATTATTAATCGCAACCAGGTTTAATTGACTGTTTCAGTGTGGTACTACTTTACTACGCGATCCAAACCAGAAAAAGGTCAGGATCTGACCAACAAGTATGCGAAAAATGCGAAAGTATGAGCCAGATGATTGCAAATACCAGACCTAACCCAGACATAACCGGTGTTATCCACGAAAGTCTTGATCAAATCCAGGTTTAATTGACTGTTTCGGTGTGGTACCACATTACTGCGCGATCCAAATCAGAAAAGGCCCGGGATATGGCCATTCAAGTATGCGAAAAATGTGAAAGTATGAGCCTGATGACTGCAAATACCAGACGTAACCCAGACATAGCCGGTGTTATCCTCTAAAGTCTTGATCAAATCCAGGTTTAATTGACTGTTTCGGTGTGGTACAACATTACTGCGCGATCCAAATCAGAAAAGGCACGGGATATGGCCAACAAGTATGCGAAGGATGCGAAAGTATGAGGCAGATGATTGCAAATACCAGAACTAACCCAGACATAACCAGCGTTATTCTCTAAAATATTAATCGGAACAAGGTTTAATTGACTGTTTCACTGTGGTACCACATTACTACGCGATCCAAATCGGAAAAGGCCCAGGATCTGGCCATTCAAGTATGCGAAAAATGTGAAAGTATGAGCCCGATGATTGCAAATACCAGACGTAACCCAGACATAACCGGTGTTATCCTCTAAAGTCTGGATCAAATCCAGGTTTAATTGACTGTTTCGGTGTGGTACCACATTACTGCGCGATCCAAATCAGAAAAGGCCCGGGATATGGCCATTCTAGTATGCGAAAAATGCGAAAGTATGAGCTAGATGATGGCAAATACCATACCTAACCCAGACATAACCGGTGTTATCCTCTAAAGTATTAATCCCAACCAGGTATAATTGACTGTTTCGGTGTGGGACCACATTACTACGTGATCCTGACTAGAAAAAAACTCAGGATCTTGCCAACAAGTATGCGAAAAATGCGAAAGTATGAGCCCGATGATTGCAAATACCAGACGTAACCCAGACATAGCCGGTGTTATCCTCTAAAGCATTGATCAAATCCTGGTTTGATTGACGGTTTCAGTGTGGTACCTCATTACTACGTGATTCAAGTCAGAAAAAGCCCAGGATCTGGCCAACAGGAATGAGAAAGATGCGAAAGTATGAGCCAGATGATTACAAATACCAGACCTAACCCAGGGATAACCGGCGTTATCCCCTGAAATATTAATCGGAACCAGGTTTAATTGACTGTTTCGGTGTGGTACCACATTACTACGTGATTCAAATCAGAAAAAGCCCAGGATCTGGCCAACGAGAATGAGAAAAATGCGAATGTATGAGGCAGATGATTGCAAATACCAGACCTTACCCAGGCATAATCTGCGTAATCCTCTAAATTATTAATCGCAACCAGGTTTAATTGACTGCTTCAGTGTGGTACCACTGTACGACGTGATCCAAACCAGAACAAGGACAGGATCTGGCCAACAAATATGCGAAAAATGCGAAAGTATGAGGTAGATGACTGCAAATACCATAACTAACCCAGACATAGCCGGCGTTATCCTCTAAAATATTAATCCCAACCAGGTATAATTGACTGTTTCGGTGTGGGACCACATTACTACGTGATCCTGACTAGAAAAAAACTCAGGATCTTGCCAACAAGTATGCGAAAAATGCGAAAGTTTGAGCCAGATAATTGCAAATACCAGACGTAACCCTGACCTAACCGGTATTATCCTCTAAAATATTAATCGCAACCAGGTTGAAATGACTGTTTCGGTGTGGTACCACATTACTACGTGATCCAAACCAGAAAAAGGACAGGATCTGGCTATTTAAGTATGCGAAAAATGCGAAAGTATGAGCCTGATGATTGCAAATACCAGAACTACCCCAGACATAACTCGCGTTATCCTATAAAATATTAATCGCAACCAGGTTTAATTGGCGGTTTCAGTGTGGTACCACACTACTACGTTATTCAAATCAGAAAAAGCGCAGGATCTGGCCAACAAGTATACCAAAAATGCGAGAGTATGTGGAAGATTATTGCAAATACCAGACGTAACCCAGACCTTACCGGTATTATCCTCCAAAATAATAATCGCAACCAGGTTTAATTGACTGTTTCAGTGTGGTATCACATTGATACGTGATCTTATCCAGAATGAGACCAAGGATCTGGCCAACAAGTATGCGAAAAATTCGAAAGTATGAGCTAGATGATGGCAAATGCCAAACCTAACCCAGACCTCACCGGTGTTATCCACTAAAATACTGATCGAATCTAGGTTGAATTGACTATTTCAGTGTGGCACCACATTAATACGTGATCCTAACCAGAAAAAAAACCAGGATCTGGCCAACAAGTATGAGAAAAATGCGAAAGTATGAGGTAGATGTCTGCAAATACCATAACTAACACAGACATAACCGGCGTTATCCTCTAAAATATTAATTGCAACCAGGTATAATTGACTGTTTCGGTGTGGTACCACATTACTACGTGATCCAAACCTGAAAAAGCCCAGGATCTGGCCATTCAAGTATGCAAAAAATGCGAAATTATGAGCTAGATGATGACACATACCAGACCTAACCCAGGCATAACCGGCGTTCCCTTCTAAATTATTAATCGGAACCAGGTTTAATTGACTGTTTCAGTGTGGTACCACTGTACGACGTGATCCAAATCAGAACAAGGACAGGATCTGGCCAACGAGAATGAGAAAAATGCGAATGTATGAGCAGATGATTGCAAATACCAGACCTAACCCAGGCATAATCTGCGTAATCCTCTAAATTATTAATCGCAACCAGGTTTAATTGACTGTTTCAGTGTGGTACCACTGTACGACGTGATCCAAACCAGAACAAGGACAGGATCTGGCCAACAAATATGCGAAAAATGCGAAAGTATGAGGTAGATGACTGCAAATACCATAACTAACCCAGGCATAACCGGCGTTATCCTCTAAAATATTAATCCCAACCAGGTATAATTGACTGTTTCGGTGTGGGACCACATTCCTACGTGATCCTGACTAGAAAAAAACTCAGGATCTGGCCAACAAGTATGCGAAGGATGCGAAAGTATGAGGCAGATGATTGCAAATACAAGAACTAACCCAAACATAACCAGCGTTATTCTCTAAAATATTAATCGGAACAAGGTTTAATTGCCGGTTTCAGTGTGGTACCACTTTACTACGTGATCCAAACCAGAAAAAGGACAGTATCTGGCCATTCAAGTATGCAAAGAATGCGAAAGTATGTGCTAGATGATGGCAAATACCAGACGCAACCCAGATCTAACCGGTTTCATCCTCCAAAATATTGATCGAATCCAGGCTGAATTGACTATTTCAATGTGGCACCCCACAAATACGTGATCCTAAGCACAAAAAAACCCAGGATCTGGTCATTCAAGTATGCGAAAAATGCGATTGTATGAGCTAGATGAGGGCAAATACCAGAACTAACCCAGACATAACCAGCGTTATCCTCTAAAATATTAATCGGAACAAGGTTTAATTGACTGTTTTAGTATTGTACCACTTTACTACGTGATCCAAACCAGAAAAAGGACAGGATCTGGCCATTCAAGTATGCGAAAAATGCGAAAGTACGAACCAGATGAGGGCAAATACCAGACCTAACCGAGACATAACCGGCGTTGTCCTCTAAAGTATTAATCAATCCAGGTTTAATTGACTGTTTCAGTGTGGTCCCACATTACTACTTGGTCCTAGCCAGAAAAAGGCCAGGATCTGGCCAACAAGTATGCGAGAAATGCGAAGGTACGAGCCAGATGAGGGCAAATACCAGACCTAACCCAGACATAACCGGCGTTATCCTCTAAAATATTAATCGCAACCAGGTTTAATTGACTCTTTCGGTGTGGTCCCACATTACTACCTGAACCAAACCAGAGAAAGCCCAGGGTCTGGCCAACAAGTATGCGAAAAATGCGAAAGTACGGGCCAGATGAGGGCAAATACCAGACCTAACCCAGACATAATCGGCGTTATCCTCTAAAACATTAATCAAACCAGGTTTAATTGACTGCTTCAGTGTGGTCCCACATTACTACTTTGTCCAAGCCAGAAAAAGGCCAGGATCTGGCCAACAAGTATGCGAAAAATGCGAAAGTATGGGCCAGATGATTGCAAATACCAGAACTAACCCTGACATAACTAGCGTTATCCTCTAAAATACTATTCGGAACCAGCTTCTATTGACTGTTTCAGTGTGGTACCACATTACTACGTGATTCAAACCAGAAAATGCCCAGGATCTGGCCAACAAGTATGCGAAAAATACGGAATCACGAGCCTGATGAGGGCAAATCCCTGACCCAACCGAGACATAACCGGCGTTAGCCTCTAAAATATTAATCGCAACCAGGTTCAATTGACTGTCTCGGTGTGGTCCCACATTACTACGTGGCCCAAGCCAGAAAAAGCCAGGATCTGGCCAACAACTATGCGAAAAATGCGAAGGTACCAGGCAGATGAGGGCAAATACCAGACCTAACCCAGACATAACCGGCGTTATCCTCTAAAATATTAATCGCAACCAGGTTTAATTGACTGTCTCGGTGTGGAACCGCATTACTACTCGATACAAACCAGAATAACGCCAGGATCTGGCCACCAAGTATGCGAAAAATGCGCCAGTACGAGCCAGATGATTGCAAATACCAGCACTAACCCAAACACAACCAGCGTTACCCTCCAAAATATTAATCGCAACCAGGTTTAATTGACTGTTTCGGTGTGGAACCACATAGCGACGAGATCCAAACCACAAAAATCCAAGATCTGGCCAACAAGTATGCGAAAAATGCGAAAGTACGAACCAGATGAGGGCAAATACCAGACCTAACCCAGACATAACCGGCGTTATCCTCTAAAACATTAATCAAACCAGGTTTAATTGACTGTTTCAGTGTGGTCCCACATTACTACTTGGTCCAAGCCAGAAAAAGGCTAGGATCTGGCCAACAAGTATGCGAAAAATGCGAAGGTACGAGCCAGATGAGTGCAAATACCAGACCTAACCCAGACATAACCGGCGTTATCCTCTAAAATATTAATCGCAACCAGGTTTAATTGACTGTTTCAGTGTGGTCCCACATTACTACTTGGTCCAAGCCAGAAAAAGGCCAGGATCAGGCCAACAAGTATGCGAAAAATGCGAAAGTATGGCCCAGATGATTGCAAATACCAGAACTAACCCAGACATAACTAGCGTTATCCTCTAAAATACTATTCGGAACCAGCTTCTATTGACTGTTTCAGTGTGGTACCACATTACTACGTGATTCAAACCAGAAAATGCCCAGGATCTGGCCAACAAGTATGCGAAAAATACGAAATCACGAGCCAGATGAGGGCAAATCCCTGACCCAACCGAGACATAACCGGCGTTAGCCTCTAAAATATTAATCGCAACCAGGTTTAATTGACTGTCTCGGTGTGGTCCCACATTACTACTTGATCCAAGCTAGAAAAAGCCCAGGGTCCGGCCAACAAGTATGCGAAAAATGCGAAAGTACGAACCAGATGAGGGCAAGTACCAACCCTAACCCAGACATAACCGGCGTTATCCTCTAAAACATTAATCAAACCAGGTTTAATTGACTGTTTCAGTGTGGTCTCACATTACTACTTGGTCCAAGCCAGAAAAAGGACAGGATCTGGCCAACAAGTATGCGAAAAATGCGACAGTACGAGCCAGATGATTGCAAATACCAGCACTAACCCAAACATAACCAGCGTTACCCTCCAAAATATTAATCGCAACCAGGTTTAGTTGACTGTCTCGGTGTGGAACCACATTGCGACGAGATCCAAACCACAAAAATCCAAGATCTGGCCAACAAGTATGCGAAAAATGCGAAAGTATGTGCTAGATGATGGCTAATACCAGACCTAACCCAGACATAACCGACGTTAACCTCTAAAATATTAATCGCAACCAGGTTTAATTGACTCTTTCGGTGTGGTCCCACATTACTACCTGAACCAAACCAGAGAAAGCCCAGGGTATGGCCAACAAGTATGCGAAAAATGCGAAAGTACGAACCAGATGAGGGCAAATACCAGACCTAACCCAGACATAACCGGCGTTATCCTCTAAAACATTAATGAAACCAGGTTTAGTTGACTGTTTCAGTGTGGTCCCACATTACTACTTGGTCCAAGCCAGAAAAAGGCCAGGATCTGGCCAACAAGTATGCGAAAAATGCGAAGGTACGAGCCAGATGAGGGCAAATACCAGACCTAACCGAGACATAACCGGCGCTATCCTCTAAAATATTAATCGCAACCAGGTTTAATTGACTGTTTCGGTGTGGTACCGCATTACTACGTGATACAAACCAGAAAAAGGCCAGGATCTGGCCAACAGGTATGTGAAAAATGCGAAAATGCGAGCCAGATGAGGGCAAATACCAGACCTAACCCAGACATAACCGGCGTTATCCTCTAAAATATTAAGCGCAACCAGGTTTAATTGACTGTTTTGGTGTGGTACCGCACTACTACGTGATCCAAACCATAAAAAGACCAGGATCTGGCCAAGAAGTATGTGAAAAATGCGAAAGTACGAGCCAGATGAAGGCAAATCCCAGACCTAACCCAGACATAACCGGCGTTATCCTCTAAAACATTAATCAAACCAGGTTTAATTGACTGTTTCGGTGTGGTCCCACATTACTACCTGAGCCAAACCAGAGAAAGCCCAGGGTATGGCCAACAAGTATGCGAAAAATGCGAAAGTACGAACCAGATGAGGGCAAATACCAGACCTAACCCAGACATAACCGGCGTTATCCTCTAAAACATTAATCAAACCAGGTTTAATTGACTGTTTCAGTGTGGTCCCACATTACTACTTGGTCCAAGCCAGAAAAAGGCCAGGATCTGGCCAACAAGTATGCGAAAAATGCGAAGGAACGAGCCAGATGAGGGCAAATACCAGACCTAACCCAGACATAACCGGCGTTATCCTCTAAAATATTAATCGGAACCAGCTTTTATTGACTGTTTCAGTGTGGTACCACATTACTACCTGAACCAAACCAGAGAAAGCCCAGGGTCTGGCCAACAAGTATGCGAAAAATGCGAAAGTACGAGCCAGATGAGGGCAAATACCAGACCTAACCCAGACATAACCGGCGTTATCCTCTGAAATATTAATCGCAACCAGGTATAATTGACTGTTTCAGTGTGGTCCCACATTACTACTTGGTCCAAGCCAGAAAAAGGCCAGGATCTGGCCAACAAGTATGCGAAAAATGCGAAAGTATGGGCCAGACGATTGCAAATACCAGTACTAACCCAGACATAACTAGCGTTATCCTCTAAAATACTATTCGGAACCAGCTTCTATTGACTGTTTCAGTGTGGTACCACATTACTACGTGATTCAAACCAGAAAATGCCCAGGATCTGGCCAACAAGTATGCGAAAAATACGAAATCACGAGCCAGATGAGGGCAAATCCCTGACCCAATCGAGACATAACTGGCGTTAGCCTCTAAAATATTAATTGCAACCAGGTTTAATTGACTGTCTCGGTGTGGTCCCACATTACTACGTGATCCAAGCTAGAAAAAGCCCAGGGTCCGGCCAACAAGTATGCGAAAAATGCGAAAGTACGAACCAGATGAGGGCAAATACCAGACCTAACCCAGACATAACCGGCGTTATCCTCTAAGACATTAATCAAACCAGGTTTAATTGACTGTTTCAGTGTGGTCTCACATTACTACTTGGTCCAAGCCAGAAAAAGGCCAGGATCTGGCCAACAAGTATGAGAAAAATGCGAAAGTATGGGCCAGATGATTGCAAATACCAGAACTAACCCAGACATAACTAGCGTTATCCTCTAAAATACTATTCGGAACCAGCTTCTATTGACTGCTTCAGTGTGGTACCACATTACTACGTGATTCAAACCAGAAAAAGGCCAGGATCTGGCCAACAGGTATGCGAAAAATGCGAAAATGCGAGCCAGATGAGGGCAAATACCAGAACTAACCCAGTCATAACCAGCGCTATCCTCTAAAATACTAATCGGAACCAGGTTTAATTGACTGTTTCGGTGTGGTACCGCATTACTACGTGATCCAAACCAGAAAAAGGCCAGGATCTGGCCAACAAGTATGCGAAAAATGCGAAAGTACGAGCCAGATGAGGGCAAATACCAGACCTAACCCAGACATAACCGGCGTTCTCCACTAAAATATTAATCGCAACCAGGTTTAATTGACTGTTTCAGTGTGGTACCACATTACTACGTGGTCCAAGCCAGGAAAAACCCAGGATCTGGTCAACAAGTATGCGAAAAATGCGAAAGTATGAGCCGGATGAGGAGAAATCCCAGACCTAACCGAGACATAACCGGCGTTATCCTCTAAAATATTAATCGCAACCAGGTCTAATTGACTGTTTTGGTGTGGTACCGCACTACTACGTGATCCAAGCCATAAAAAGACCAGGATCTGGCCAAGAAGTATGTGAAAAATGCGAAAGTACGAGCCAGATGAAGGCAAATCCCAGACCTAACCGAGACATAACCGGCGTTATCCCCTATAGTATTAATCGCAACCAGGTTTAATTTACTGTTTCGGTGTGGTACCGCATTACTACGTGATACAAACCAGAAACGGCCAGGATCTGGGCAATAAGTATGCGAAAAATGCGAAATTATGAGCTAGATGGTGGCACATACCAGACCTAACCCAGGCATAAACGGCGTTACCCTATATAATATTGATCGATCCCAGGTTGTATTGACTATTTCAGTGTACCACCACATTGATTCGTGATCCTAAGCAGAGAAGAACCCAGGATATGGTAAACAAGTATGCGAAAAATACGACAATATGAGCCAAATGGTTGCAAACACCAGAACTAACCCAGACATAACCGGCGTTATCCTATAAAATATTAATCGCAACCAGGATAAAATGACTGTTTCAGTGTGGTACCACATTACTACGTGGCCCAAGCCAGGAAAAGCCAGGATCTGGCCAACAACTATGCGAAAAATGCGAAGGTACCAGGCAGATGAGGGCAAATACCAGAACTACCCCAGACATAACCAGCGTTATCCTCTAAAATACTATTCGGAACCAGCTTCTATTGACTGTTTCAGTGTGGTACCACATTACTACGTGATCCAAACCAGAAAAAGGCCAGGATCTGGTCAACAAGTATGCGAGAAATGCGAAAGTACGAGCCTGATGAGGGCAAATAGCAGAACTAACCCAGACATAACCAGAGTTATCCTCTAAAATACTAATCGAAACCAGCTTCTATTGACTGTTTCTGTGTGGAAACCCATTACTACGTGATCTCAAGCTAGAAAAAGCCCAGGGTCCGGCCAACAAGTATGCGAAAAATGCGAAAGTACGAACCTGATGAGGGCAAATACCAGTCCTAACCCGGACATAACCGGCGTTATCCTCTAAAACATTAATCAAACCAGGTTTAATTGACTGTTTCAGTGTGGTCTCACATTACTACTTGGTCCAAGCCAGAAAAAGGCCAGGATCTGGCCAACAAGTATGCGAAAAATGCGAAGGTACGAGCCAGATGAGGGCCAATACCAGACCTAACCCAGACATAACCGGCGTTATCCTCTAAAATATTAATCGCAACCAGGTTTAATTGACACTTTCGGTGTGGAACCTCATTACTACGGGTTCCAAGCCAGAAAGAACCCTGGATCTGGCCAACAAATATGCGAAACACGCGAAAGTATGGGCCAGATGATTGCAAATACCAGAACTAACCCAGACATAACTAACGTTACTCTCTAAAATACTATTCAGAACCAGCTTCTATTGACTGTTTCAGTGTGGTACCACATTACTACGTGATCCAAACCAGAAAAAGCCCTGGATCTGGCCATCAAGTATGCGAAAAATGCGATATCACGAGCCAGATGAGGGCAAATCCCAGGCCCAACCGAGACATAACCGGCGTTAGCCACTAAAATATTAATCGCAACCAGGTTTAATTGACTGTCTCGGTGTGGAACCGCATTACTACGTGATACAAACCAGAATAAGGCCAGGATCTGGCCAACAAGTATGCGAAAAATGCGAAAGTACGAGCCAGATGAGGGCAAATACCAGGCCTAACCCAGACATAACCGGCGTTCTCCAATAAAATATTAATCGCAACCAGATTTAATTGACTGTCTCGGTGTGGTCCCACATTACTACGTGATCCAAGCTAGAAAAAGCCCAGGGTCCGGCCAACAAGTATGCGAAAAATGCGAAAGTGCGAACCGGATGAGGGCAAATACCAGACCTAACCCAGACATAACCGGCGTTATCCTCTAAAACATTAATCAAACCAGGTTTAACGGACTGTTTCAGTGTGGTCTCACATTACTACTTGGTCCAAGCCAGAAAAAGGCCAGGATCTGGCCAACAAGTATGAGAAAAATGCGGAAGTACGAGACAGATGAGGGCAAATCCCATACCTAACCGAGACATAACCGGGGTTATCCTCTAAAATATTAATCGGTACCAGCTTTCATTGACTGCTTCAGTGTGGAACCGCATTACTACGTGATACAAACCAGAATAAGGCCAGGATCTGGCCAACAAGTATGCGAAAAATGCGAAAGTACGAGCCAGATGATTGCAAATACCAGCACTAACCCAAACATAACCAGCGTTACCCTCCAAAATATTAATCGCAACCAGGTTTAATTGACTGTTTCGGTGTGGAACCACATTGCGACGAGATCCAAACCACAAAAATCCAAGATCTGGCCAACAAGTATGCGAAAAATGCGAAAGTATGTGCTAGATGATGGCTAATACCAGACCTAACCCAGGAATAACCGGTGTTCTCCACTAAAATATTAGTCGGAACCAGCTTTTATTGACTGTTTCAGTGTTGTACCACATTACTACGCGATCCAAACCAGAAAAAGCCAAGGATCTGGCCAACAAGTATGCGAAAAATGCGAAAGTACGAGCCAGATGAGGGCAAATACCAGGCCTAACCCAGACATAACCGGCGTTCTCCACTAAAATATTAATCGCAACCAGGTTTAATTGACTGTTTCAGTGTGGTACCACATTACCACGTGGTCCAAGCCAGAAAAAACCCAGGATCTGGCCAACAAATATGCGAAACACGCGAAAGTATGGGCCAGATGATTGCAAATACCAGAACTAACCCAGACATAACTAGCGTTATCCGCTAAGGTACTATTCGGAACCAGCTTCTATTGACTGTTTCAGTGTGGTACCACATTACTACGTGATCCAAACCAGAGAATGCCCAGGATCTGGCCATCAAGTATGCGAAAAATACGAAATCACGAGCCAGATGAGGGCAAATCCCAGGCCCAACCGAGACATAACCGGCGTTAGCCTCTAAAATATTAATCGCAACCAGGCTTAATTGACTGTCTCGGTGTGGAACCGCATTACTACATCATACAAACCAGAATAAGGCCAGGATCTGGCCAACAAGTATGCGAAAAATGCGAAAGTACGAGCCAGATAAGGGAAAATCCTAGACCTAACCGAGAGATAACCGGCGTTATCCTCTAAAATATTAATCCGAACCAGCTTTTATTGACTGTTTCAGTGTGGTACCACATTACTACCTGAACCAAACCAGAGAAAGCCCAGGGTCTGGCCAACAAGTATGCGAAAAATGCGAAAGCACGAGATGAGGGCAAATCCCATACCTAACCGAGACATAACCGGCGCTATCCTCTAAAATATTAATCGCAACCAGGTTTAATTGACTGTTTCGGTGTGGTACCGCATTACTACGTGATACAAACCAGAAAAAGGCCAGGATCTGGCCAACAAGTATGCGAAAAATGCGAAAGTACGAGCCAGATGAGGGCAAATCCCATACCTAACCGTGACATAACCGGGGTTATCCTCTAAAATATTAATCGGAACCAGCTTTCATTGACTGCTTCAGTGTGGTACTGCATTACTACGTGATCCAAGCCACAAAAAACCCAAGATCTGGACAGCAAGTATGCGAAAAATGCGAAAGTATGTGCATGATGATGGCAAATAGCAGACCTAACCCAGGAATAACCGGTGTTCTCCACTAAAATATTAATCGGAACCAGCTTTTATTGACTGTTTCAGTGTGGTACAACATTACTACGTGATCCAAGCCAGAAAAAACCCAGGATCTGCCCAACAAGTATGCGAAAAATGCGAAAGTACGAGCCAGATGAAGGAAAATACCAGACCTAACCCGGACATAATCGGCGTTATCCTCTAAAACATTAATCGCAACCAGGTTTAATTGACTGTCTCGGTGTGGTACCGCATTACTACGTGATACAAACCAGAAAAAGGTCAGGATCTGGCCAACAAGTATGCGAAAAATGCGAAAGTACGAACCAGATGAGGGCAAATACCAGACCTAACCCAGACATAACCGGCGTTATCCTCTAAAATATTAATCGCAACCAGGATTAATTGACTGTTTCAGTGTGGTACCACATTACTACGTGGTCCAAGCCAGGAAAAGCCAGGATCTGGCCAACAACTATGCGAAAAATGCGAAAGTACCAGGCAGATGAGGGCAAATACCAGAACTATCCCAGACATAACCAGCGTTATCCTCTAAAATACTATTCGGGACCAGCTTCTATTGACTGTTTCAGTGTGGTGCCACTTTACTACGTGATCCAAACTAGAAAAAGCCCAGGATCTGGCCGGCAAGTATGCGAAAAATACGAAATAACGAGCGAGATGAGGGCAAATCCCAGACATAACCAAGAAATAACCAAGACATAGCCGGCGTTATCCTCTAAAATATTAATCGCAACCAGGTTTAATTGACTGTTGCGGCGTGGTACCGCGTTACTTCGTGATCCAAACCAGAAAAAGGCCAGGATCTGGCCAACAAGTATGCGAAAAATGCGAAAGTACGAGCCAGATGAGGGCAAATACCAGACCTAACCCAGACATAGCCGGCGTTATCCTCTAAAATACTAATCGGGACCAGCTTTCATTGACTGTTTCAGTGTGGTACCACATTACTACCTGATCCAAACCAGAAAAAGCCCAGGACCTGGCCAACAAGTATGCGAAAAATGCGAAAGTACGAGCCAGAAGAGGGCAAATCCCAGACCTAACACTGACATAACTGGCGTTATCCTCTAAATTATTAATCGCAACCAGGATTACCTGACTGTTGCGACGTGGTACCGCGTTGCTTCGTGATCCAAACCAGAAAAAGGCCAGGATCTGGCCAACAAGTATGCGAAAAATGCGAAAGTACGAGCCAGATGAGGGCAAATACCAGAACTAACCCAAACATAACCAGCCTTATCCTCTAAAATACTAATCGGAACCAGGATTAATTGACTGTTTCAGTGAAGTATCACACTACTACGTGATCCCAACCAGAAAAAGGCCAGGATCTGGCCAACAAGTATGCAAAAAATACGAACGTACGAGCCAGATGAGGGCAAATACCGGACCAAACCCAGACATAACCGGCATTGTCCTCTAAAACATTAATCGGAACCAGCTTTCATTGACTGTTTCAGTGTGGTTCCACATTACTACGTGATCCAAACCACAAAAAACCCAAGATCTTTCCAGCAAGTATGCGAAAAATGCGAAAGAATGTGCTAGATGATGGCAAATACCAGACCTAACCCAGGCATAACCGGCGTTATCCTCTAAAATATTAATCGCAACCAGGTTTAATAGACTGTTTCGGTGTGGTACCGCATTACTACGTGGCACAAACCAGAAAAAGGCCAGGATCTGTCCATCAAGTATGCGAAAAATCCGAAAGTACGAGACACATGAGGGCAAAACCCCTGTACCTTACCGAGACATAACCGGGGATATCCTCTAAAATATTAATCGCAACCAGGTTTAATTGACTGTTTCGGTGTGGTACCGCATTACTACGTGATACAAACCAGAAACAGGCCAGGATCTGGTTAACAAGTATGCGAAAAATGCGAAAGTACGAGCCAGATGAGGGCAAATACCAGAACTAACCCAGACATAACCAGCGTTATCCTCTAAAATACTAATCGAAACCAGCTTTTATTGACTGTTTCAGTGTGGTACCACAATACTACGTGATCCAAGCCAGAAAATGCCCAGAGTCTGGCCAACAAGTATGCAAAAAATGCGAAAGTATGTGTTAGGTGATGGCAAATACCAGACCTAACTCAGACATAACCAGCGTTATCCTCTAAAATACTATTCGGAACCAGCTTCTATTGACTGTTTCAGTGTGGTACCACGTTACTACATGATCCAAGTCAGAAAAAACCCAAGATCTGGACAACAAGTATGCGAAAAATGCGAAAGTATGTGCTAGATGGTGGCAAATAGCAGACCTAACCCAGGAATAACCGGTGTTCTCCACTAAAATATTAATCGGAACCAGCTTTTATTGACTGTTTCAGTGTGGTACAACATTACTACGTGATCCAAGCCATAAAATGCCTGGGGTCTGGCCAACAAGTATGCGAAAAATGCGAAAGTACGAGCCAGATGAGGGCAAATACCAGACCTAACCCAGACATAACCGGCGTTATCCTCTAAAATACTAATCGGAACCAGGATTAATTGACTGTTTCAGTGTGGTATCACATTACTACGTGATCCCATCCAGAAAAAGGCTAGGATCTGGCCAACAAGTATGCAAAAAATACGAACGTACGAGCCAGATGAGGGCAAATACCGGACCAAACCCAGACATAACCGGCATTATCCTCTAAAACATTAATCGGAACCAGCTTTCATTGACTGTTTCAGTGTGGTACCACAATACTACGTGATCCAAACCACAAAAAACCCAAGATCTTTCCAGCAAGTATGCGAAAAATGCGAAAGAATGTGCTAGATGATGGCAAATACCAGACCTAACCCAGGCATAACCGGTGTTCTCCACTAAAATATTAATCGGAACCAGGTTTAATTGACTCTTTCGGTGTGGAACTTCATTACTACGTGATCGAAACCAGAAGAAGGCCAGGATCTGGCCAACAAGTATGCGAGAAATGCGAAAGTACGAGCCAGATGAGGGCAAATACCAGACCTAACCCAGACATAACCGGCGTTATCCTGTAAAATATTAATCGCAACAAGGTTTAATTGACTGTTTCAGTGTGGTCCCACATTACTACTTGGTCCAAGCCAGAAAAACCCGGGATCTGGCCAACAACTATGCGAAAAATGCGAAAGTACCAGGCAGATGAGGGCAAATACCAGAACAATCCCAGACATAACCAATGTTATCCTCTAAAATACTAATCGGAACCAGCTTTCATTGACTGTTTCAGTGTGGTACCACATTACTACGTGAGCCAAACAAGAAAAAGCCCAGGATCTGGTTAACAAGTATGCAAAAAATGCGAAAGTATGTGTTAGGTGATGGCAAATACCAGACCTAACACAGACATAACCAGCGTTATCCTCTAAAATACTATTCGGAACCAGCTTCTATTGACTGTTTCAGTGTGGTACCACATTACTACATGATCCAAGCCAGAAAAAACCCAAGATCTGGACAACAAGTATGCGAAAAATGCGAAAGTATGTGCTAGATGGTGGCAAATAGCAGACCTAACCCAGGAATAACCGGTGTTCTCCACTAAAATATTAATCGGAAGCAGGTTTTATTGACTGTTTCAATGTGGTACCACATTACTACGTGAGTCAAACCAGAAAAAGCCAAGGGTCTGGCCAACAAGTATGCGAAAAATTCGAAAGTACGAGACACATGAGGGCAAATCCCATACCTTACCGAGACATAACCGGGGATATCCTCTAAAATATTAATCGCAACCAGGTTTAATTGACTGTTTCGGTGTGGTACCGCATTACTACGTGATACAAACCAGAAACAGGCCAGGATCTGGTTAACAAGTATGCGAAAAATGCGAAAGTACGAGCCAGATGAGGGCAAATACCAGAACTAACCCAGACATAACCAGCGTTATCCTCTAAAATACTAATCGCAACCAGCTTTTATTGACTGTTTCAGTGTGGTACCACAATACTACGTCATACAAACCAGAAACAGGCCAGGATCTGGTTAACAAGTATGCAAAAAATGCGAAAGTATGTGTTAGGTGATGGCAAATACCAGACCTAACACAGACATAACCAGCGTTATCCTCTAAAATACTATTCGGAACCAGCTTCTATTGACTGTTTCAGTGTGGTACCACATTACTACATGATCCAAGCCAGAAAAAACCCAAGATCTGGACAACAAGTATGCGAAAAATGCGAAAGTATGTGCTAGATGGTGGCAAACAGCAGACCTAACCCAGGAATAACCGTTGTTCTCCACTAAAATATTAATCGGAAGCAGGATTTATTGACTGTTTCAATGTGGTACCACATTACTACGTGAGTCAAACCAGAAAAAGCCAAGGGTCTGGCCAACAAGTATGCGAAAAATGCGAAAGTACGAGCCAGATGAGGGCAAATACCAGACCTAACCCAGACATAGCCGGCGTTATCCTCTAAAATACTAATCGGGACCAGCTTTCATTGACTGTTTCAGTGTGGTACCACATTACTACCTGATTCAAACCAGAAAAAGCCCAGGACCTGGCCAACAAGTATGCGAAAAATGCGAAAGTACGAGCCAGAAGAGGGCAAATACCAGACCTAACCCAGACATAACCGGCGTTATCCTCTAAAATATTAATCGCAACCAGGATTAATTGACTGTTTCAGTGTGGTACCACATTACTACGTGGTCCAAGCCAGAAAAACCCGGGATCTGGCCAACAACTATGCGAAAAATGCGAAAGTACCAGGCAGATGAGGGCAAATACCAGAACAATCCCAGACATAACCAATGTTATCCTCTAAAATACTAATCGGAACCAGCTTTCATTGACTGTTTCAGTGTGGTACCACATTACTACGTGAGCCAAACAAGAAAAAGCCCAGGATCTCGCCGTCAATTATGCGAAAAATGCGAAAGTATG
This sequence comes from Colletes latitarsis, assembly GCF_051014445.1. Lineage (NCBI taxonomy): Eukaryota > Metazoa > Arthropoda > Insecta > Hymenoptera > Colletidae > Colletes > Colletes latitarsis. Next base: position 10,206,529 of record NC_135137.1, read on the forward strand.
TGCCAGATGATTGCAAATAGCAGAACTAACCCAAGCATAACCAGCGTTACCCTCCAAAATATTAATCGCAACCAGGTTTAATAGACTGTTACGGTGCGGTACCGTATAACTACGTGACACAAACCAGACAAAGGCCAGGATCTGTCCAACAAGTATGAGAAAAATGCGAATGTACGAGACAGATGAGGGCAAATCCCATACCTAACCGAGACATAACCGGGGTTATCCTCTAAAATATTAATCGCAACCAGGATTAATTGGCTGTTTCAGTGTGGTATCTCATTACTACGTGGTCCAAGCCAGAAAAAGGCCAGGATCTGGCAAACAAGTAGGCGAAAAATGCGAAGGTACGAGCCAGATGAGGGCTAATACCAGAACTAACCCAGTCATAACCAGCCTTATCCTCTAAAATATAAATCGGAACCAGGATTAATTGACTGTTTCTTGTGTGGTACCACATTACTGCGTGATCCAAGCCACAAAAAACCCTAGATCTGGACAGCAAGTATGCGAAGAATGCGAAAGTATGTGCTAGATGATGGCAAATAGCAGACCTAACCCAGGAATAACCGGTGTTCTCCACTAAAATATTAATCGGAACCAGCTTTTATTGACTGTTTCAGTGTGGTACCACATTACTACGTGGTCCAAACCAGAAAAAGCCCAGGGTCTGGCCAACAAGTATGCGAAAAATGCGAAAGTACGAGCCAGATGAGGGCAAATACCAGACCTAACACAGACATAACCGGCGTTATCCTCTGAAATATTAATCGCAACCAAGATTAATTGACTGTTTCAGTGTGGTACCACATTACTACGTGATCCAAACCAGAAAAAGCCCAGGGTCTGGCCAACAAGTATGCGAAAAATGCGAAAGTACGAGCCAGATGAGGGCAAATACCAGACCTAAGCCAGACATAACCGGCGTTATCCTCTAAAATATTAATCGCAACCAGGATTAATTGACAGTTTCAGTGTGGTACCACATTACTACGTGATCCAAGCCACAAAAAACCCAAGATCTGGACAGCAAGAATGCGAAAAATGCGAAAGTACGAGCCAGATGAGGGCAAATACCAGAACTAACCCAGATATAACCAGCCTTATCCTCTAAAATACTAATCGGAACCAGCTTTCATTGACTGTTTCAGTGTGGTACCACATTACTACGTGATCCAAGCCACAAAAAACCCAAGATCTGGACAGCAAGTATGCGAAAAATGCGAAAGTACGAGCCAGATGAGGGCAAATACCAGACCTAACCCAGACATAACCGGCGTTATCCTCTAAAACATTAATCGGAACCAGCTTTTATTGACTGTTTCTGTGTGGTACCACATTACTACGTGATCCAAACCACAAAAAACCCAAGATCTTTCCAGCAAGTATGCGAAAAATGCGAACGAATATGCTAGATGATGGCAAATACCAGACCTAACCCAGGAATAACCGGTGTTCTCCACTAAAATATAAATCGGAACCAGCTTTTATTGACTGTTTCAGTGTGGTACCACATTACTACGTGATCCAAACCAGAAAAAGCCCAGGATCTGGCCAACAAGTATGCGAAAAATCCGAAAGTACGAGCCAGATGAGGGCAAATACCAGAATTAACCCAGACATAACCAGCATTATCCTCTAAAATACTAATCGGAACCAGCTTTCATTGACTATTTCAGTGTGGTACCACATTACTACGTGGTCCAAGCCAGAAAAAGGCCAGGATCTGGCCAACAAGTATGCGAAAAATGCGAAAGTACGAGACATGTGGAGGGCAAATCCCGGACCTAAGCTAGACATAACCGGCGTTATCCTGTAAAATATTAATCGGAACCAGCTTTTATTGACTGTTTCAGTGTGGTACAACATTACTACGTGATCCAAGCTAGAGAAGGCCAAGGGTCTGGCCAACGAGTATGCGAAAAATTCGAAAGTACGAGCCAGATGAGGGCAAATCCCAGACCTAACCCAGGCATAACCGGCGTTATCCACTAAAATGTTAATCGCAACCAGGTTTAATAGACTGTTTCGATGCGGTACCGTATTACTACGTGACACAAACCAGAAATGGTCAGGATCTGTCCAACAAGTATCAGAAAAATGCGTAAAGTACGAGACAGATGAGGGCAAATCCCATACCTAACCGGGACGTAACCGGAGTTATCCTCTAAAATATTAATCGGAACCAGCTTTCATTTGCTGTTTCAGTGTGGTACCACATTACTACGTGGTCCAAGCCAGAAAAAGGCCAGGATCTGGCCAACAAGTATGCGAAAAATGCGAAAGTACGAGCGAGATGAGGGCAAATACCAGAACTAACCCAGACATAACCAGCCTTATCCTCTAAAATATGAATCGGAACCAGCTTTCATTTGCTGTTTCAGTGTGGTACCACATTACTACGTGGTCCAAGCCAGAAAAAGGCCAGGATCTGGCCAACAAGTATGCGAAAAATGCGAAAGTACGAGCGAGATGAGGGCAAATACCAGAACTAACCCAGACATAACCAGCCTTATCCTCTAAAATATTAATCGGAACCAGGATTAATTGACTGTTTCAGTGTGGTACCACATTACTACGTGATCCAAGCCACAAAAAACCCAAGATCTGGACAGCAAGTATGCGAAAAATGCGAAAGTACGAGCCAGATGAGGGCAAATACCAGAACTAACCCAGACATAACCAGCCTTATCCTCTAAAATACTAATCGGAACCAGCTTTCGTTGACTGTTTCAGTGTGGTACCGCATTACTACGTGATCCAAGCCACAAAAAACCCAAGATCTGGACAGCAAGTATGCGAAAAATGCGAAAGTATGTGCTAGGTGATGGCAAATAGCAGACCTAACCCAGGCATAACCTGTGTTCTCCACTAAAATATTAATCGGCACCAGCTTTTATTGACTGTTTCAGTGTGGTACAACATTACTACGTGATCCAAACCAGAAAAAGCCATGGGTCTGGCCAACAAGTATGCGAAAAATTCGAAAGTACGGGCCAGATGAGGGCAAATCCCAGACCTAACCCAGGCATAACCGGCGTTATCCTCTAAAATGTTAATCGCAACCAGGTTTAATATACTGTTTCGGTGCGGTACCGTATTACTACGTGACACAAACCAGAAAAAGGTCAGGATCAGTCCAACAAGTATCAGAAAAATGCGTAAAGTACGAGACAGATGAGGGCAAATCCCAGATCTTAGCCAGACATAAGCGGCGTTATCCTCTAAAATATTAATCGCAACCAGGATTAATTGACTGTCTCAGTGTGGTACCACATTACTGCGTGATCCAAGCCACAAAAAACCCAAGATCTGGACAGCAAGTATGCGAAAAATGCGAAAGTACGAGCCAGATGAGGGCAAATACCAGAACTAACCCAGACATAACCAGCCTTATCCTCTAAAATACTAATCGGAACCAGCTTTCATTGACTGTTTCAGTGTGGTACCACATTACTACGTGATCCAAGCCACAAAAAACGCAAGATATGGACAGCAAGTATACGAAAAATCCGAAAGTACGAGCCAGATGAGGGCAAATACCAGAACTAACCCAGACAGAACCAGCCTCATCCTCTAAAATACTAATCGGAACCAGCTTTCATTGACTGTTTCGGTGTGGTACCGCATTACTACGTGATCCAAACCAGAAAAATGCCAGGATCCGGCCAACAAGTATGCGAAAAACGCGAAAGTACGAGCCAGATGAGGGCAAATACCAGAACTAACCCAGAAAACCAGCCTTATCCTCTAAAATACTAATCGGAACCAGGATTAATTGACTGTTTCAGTGTGGTACCACATTACTACGTGGTCCAAGCCAGAAAAAGGCCAGGAGCTCGACAACAAGTATGCGAAAAATGCGAAAGTACGAGCCAGATGAGGGCAAATCCCAGAACTTACCCAGACATAACCGGCGTTATCCTCTAAAATATTAATCGCAACCAGGTTTAATTGACTGTTTCAGTGTGGTACCACATTACTACGTGGTCCAAGCCAGAAAAAGGCCAGGAGCTGGCCAACAAGTATGTGAAAAATGCGAAAGTACGAGCCAGATGAAGGCAAATACCAGAACTAACCCAGACATAACCAGCGTTATCATCTAAAATACTAATCGGAACCAGCTTTCATTGACTGTTTCAGTGTGGTACCGCATTACTACTTTATCCAAACCAGAAAAAGCCCAGGATCTGGCCAACAAGTATGCGAAAAATGAGAAAGTACGAGACATATGAGGGCAAATACCAGAACTAACCCAGAAAACCAGCCTTATCCTCTAAAATACTAATCGGAACCAGGATTAATTGACTGTTTCAGTGTGGTACCACATTACTACGTGGTCCAAGCCAGAAGAAGGCCAGGATCTGGCCAACAAGTATGCGTAAAATGCGAAAGTATGGGCCAGATGATTGCAAATACCAGAACTAACCCAGACATAACTAGCGTTATTCCCTAAAATACTATTCGGAACCAGCTTCTATTGACTGTTTCAGTGTGGTACCACATTACTACGTGATCCAAGCCACAAAAAACCCAAGATCTGGACAGCAAGTATGCGAAAAATGCGAAAGTACGAGCCAGATGAGGACAAATCCCAGAACTTACCCAGACATAACCGGCGTTATCCTCTAAAATATTAATCGCAACCAGGTTTAATTGACTGTTTCAGTGTGGTACCGCATTACTACGTGATCCAAGCCACAAAAAACCCAAGATCTGGACAGCAAGTGTGCGAAAAATGCGAAAGTATGTGCTAGATGATGGCAAATAGCAGACCTAACCCAGGAATAACCGGTGTTCTCCACTAAAATATTAATCGGAACCAGCTTTTATTGACTGTTTCAGTGTGGTACCACATTACTACGTGATCCAAACCAGAAAAATCCCAGGGTCTGGCCAGCAAGTATGCGAAAAATGCGAAAGTACGAGCCTGATGAGGGCAAATACCAGACCTAACCCAGACATAACCGGCGTTACCCTCTAAAATATTAATCGCAACCTGGATTAATTGAATGTTTCAGTGTGGTACCACATTACTACGTGGTCCAAGCCAGACAAAGGCCAGGATCTGGCAAACAAGTATGCAAAAATGCGAAAGTACCAGCCAGATGAGGGCAAATCCCAGAACTTACCCAGACATAACCGTCGTTATCCTCTAAAATAGTAATCGCAACCAGGTTTAATTGACTGTTTGGGTGTGGTACCGCATTACTACGTGATCCAAACCAGAAAAAGGCCAGGATCTGGCGAACAAGTATGCGAAAAATGCGAAAGTACGAGACATGTGGAGGGCAAATCCCGGACCTAAGCGAGACATAACCGGCGTTATCCTCTAAAATATTAATCGTAACCAGGTGTAATTGACTGTTTCAGTGTGGTCCCACATTACTACTTGGTCCAAGCCAGAATACGAGCAGGATCTGGCCAACAAGTATGCGAAAAAAGCGATAATACGAGCCAGATGAGGGCTAATATCAGACCTAACCCAGACATAACCGGCGTTATCCTCTAAAATATTAATCGAAACCAGCTTTTATTGACTGTTTCAGTGTGGTACAACATTACTACGTGATCCAAGCTAGAGAAGGCCCAGGGTCTGGTCAACAAGTATGCGAAAAATACGAAAGTACGAGCCAGATGAGGGCAAATACCAGACCTAACACAGGCATAACCGGCGTTCTCCACTAAAATATTAATCGGCACCAGCTTTTATTGACTGTTTCAGTGTGGTACCACATTACTAAGTGATCCAAACCAGAAAAAGCCAAGGGTCTGGCCAACAAGTATGCGAAAAATTCGAAAGTACGAGCCAGATGAGGGCAAATACCAGAACTAACCCAGAAAACCAGCCTTATCCTCTAAAATACTAATGGGAACCAGGATTAATTGACTGTTTCAGTGTGGTACCACATTACTACGTGGTCCAAGCCAGAAAAAGGCCAGGATCTGGCAAACAAGTATGCAAAAATGTGAAAGTACCAGCCAGATGAGGGCAAATCCCAGAACTTACCCAGACATAACCGTCGTTATCCTCTAAAATAGTAATCGCAACCAGGTTTAATTGACTGTTTCGGTGTGGTACCGCATTACTACCTGATCCAAACCAGAAAAAGGCCAGGATCTGGCGAACAAGTATGCGAAAATTGCGAAAGTACGAGACATGTGGAGGGCAAGTCCCGGACCTAAGCGAGACATAACCGGCGTTATCCTCTAAAATATTAATCGTAACCAGGTGTAATTGACTGTTTCAGTGTGGCCCCACATTACTACTTGGTTCAAGCCTGAATACGAGCAGGATCTGGCCAACAAGTATGCGAAAAATGCGATAATACGAGCCAGATGAGGGCTAATATCAGACCTAACCTAGACATAACCGGCTTTATCCTCTAAAATATTAATCGAAACCAGCTTTTATTGACTGTTTCAGTGTGGTACAACATTACTACGTGATCCAAGCTAGAGAAGGCCCAGGGTCTGGTCAACAAGTATGCGAAAAATACGAAAGTACGAGCCAGATGAGGGCAAATACCAGACCTAACCCAGGCATAACCGGCGTTATCCTCTAAAATGTTAATCGCAACCAGGTTTAATATACTGTTTCGGTGCGGTACCGTATTACTACGTGACACAAACCAGAAAAAGGTCAGGATCAGTCCAACAAGTATCAGAAAAATGCGTAAAGTACGAGACAGATGAGGGCAAATCCCATACCTAACCAAGACATAACCGTGGTTATCCTCTAAAATATTAATCGGAACCAGCTTTCATTTGCTGTTTCAGTGTGGTACCACATTACTATGTGGTCCAAGCCAGAAAAAGGCCGGGATCTGGCCAACAAGTACGCGAAAAATGCGAAAGTACGAGCCAGATGAGGGCAAATACCAGAACTAACCCAGACATAACCAGCCTTATCCCCTAAAATACTAATCGGAACCAGGATTAATTGACTGTTTCAGTGTGGTACCACATTACTACGTGATCCAAGCCACAAGAAACCCAAGATCTGGACAGCAAGTATGCGAAACATGCGAAAGTACGAGCCTGACGAGGGCAAATACCAGAACTACCCCAGACATAACCAGCCTTATCCTCTAAAATACTAATCGGAACCAGCTTTCATTGACTGTTTCAGTGTGGTACCACATTACTACGTGATCCAAGCCACAAAAAACCCAAGATCTGGACAGCAAGTATGCGAAAAATGCGAAAGAATGTGCTAGATGATGGCAAACAGCAGACCTAACCCAGGAATAACCGGTGTTCTCCACTAAAATATTAATCGGAACCAGCTTTTATTGACTGTTTCAGTGTGGTACCACATTACTACGTGATCCAAACCACAAAAATCCCAGGGTCTGGCCAGCAAGTATGCGAAAAATTCGGAAGCACGAGCCTGATGAGGGCACATACCAGACCTAACCCAGACATAACCGGCGTTATCCTCTAAAATATTAATCGCAACCTGGATTAATTGAATGTTTCAGTGTGGTACCACATTACTACGTGGTCCAAGCCAGAAAAAGGCCAGCAGCTGGCAAACAAGTATGCGAAAAATGCGAAAATACGAGCCAGATGAGTGCAAATACCAGAACTAACCTAGACATAACGAGCCATATCCTCGAAAATACTAATCGGAACCAGCTTTCATTGACTGTTTCAGTGTGGTACCACATTACTACGTGATCCAAGCCACAAAAAACCCAAGATCTGGACAGCAAGTATGCGAAAAATGCGAAAGTATGTGCTAGATGATGGCAAATAGCAGATCTAACCCAGGCATAACCAGTGTTCTCCACTAAAATATTAATCGGAACCAGCTTTTATTGACTGTTTCAGTGTGGTACGATATTACTACATGATCCAGGGTAGAAAAAGCCCAGGGTCTGGCCAACAAGTATGCAAAAAATGCGAAAGTACCAGCCAGATGAGGGCAAATCCCAGAACTTACCCAGACATAACCGGCGTTATCCTCTAAAATATTAATCGCAACCAGGTTTAATTGACTGTTTCAGTGTGGTACCACATTACTACGTGCTCCAAACCAGAAAAAGCCAAGGGTCTGGCCAACAAGTATGCGAAAAATTCGAAAGTACGAGCCAGATGAGGGCAAATCCCAGACCTAACCCTGGCATAACCGGCGTTATCCTCTAAAATGTTAATCGCAACGAGGTTTAATAGACTGTTTCGGTGCGGTACCGTATTACTACGAGATACAAACCAGAAAAAGGTCAGGATCTGTCCAACAAGTATGAGAAAAATGCGTAAAGTACGAGACAGATGAGGGCAAATCCCACACCTAACCGAGACATAACCGGGGTTATCCTCTAAAATATTAGTCGGAACCAGCTTTCATTGACTGTTTCAGTGTGGTACCACATTACTACGTGGTCCAAGCCAGAAAAAGGCCAGGATCTGGCCAACAAGTATGCGAAAAATGCGAAAGTACGAGCCAGATGAGGGCAAATACCAGAACTAACCCAGACATAACCAGCCTTATCCTCTAAAATACTAATCGGAACCAGGATTAATTGACTGTTTCAGTGTGGTACCACATTACTACGTGGTCCAAGCCAGAAAAAGGCCAGGATCTCGCAAACAAGTTTGCGAAAAATGCGAAAGTACGAGCCAGATGAGGGCAAATACCAGAACTAACCCAGACATAACCAGCCTTATCCTCTAAAATACTAATCGGAACCAGCTTTCATTGACTGTTTCAGTGTGGTACCACATTACTACGTGATCCAAGCCACAAAAAACGCAAGATATGGACAGCAAGTATACGAAAAATCCGAAAGTACGAGCCAGATGAGGGCAAATACCAGAACTAACCCAGACAGAACCAGCCTCATCCTCTAAAATACTAATCGGAACCAGGATTAATTGACTGTTTCAGTGTGGTACCACATTACTACGTGGTCCAAGCCAGAAAAAGGCCAGGAGCTCGACAACAAGTATGCGAAAAATGCGAAAGTACGAGCCAGATGAGGGCAAATCCCAGAACTTACCCAGACATAACCGGCGTTATCCTCTAAAATATTAATCGCAACCAGGTTTAATTGACTGTTTCAGTGTGGTACCACATTACTACGTGGTCCAAGCCAGAAAAAGGCCAGGAGCTGGCCAACAAGTATGCGAAAAATGCGAAAGTACGAGCCAGATGAAGGCAAATACCAGAACTAACCCAGACATAACCAGCGTTATCATCTAAAATACTAATCGGAACCAGCTTTCATTGACTGTTTCAGTGTGGTACCGCATTACTACTTTATCCAAACTAGAAAAAGCCCAGGATCTGGCCAACAAGTATGCGAAAAATGAGAAAGTACGAGACATATGAGGGCAAATACCAGAACTAACCCAGAAAACCAGCCTTATCCTCTAAAATACTAATCGGAACCAGGATTAATTGACTGTTTCAGTGTGGTACCACATTACTACGTGGTCCAAGCCAGAAGAAGGCCAGGATCTGGCCAACAAGTATGCGTAAAATGCGAAAGTATGGGCCAGATGATTGCAAATACCAGAACTAACCCAGACATAACTAGCGTTATTCCCTAAAATACTATTCGGAACCAGCTTCTATTGACTGTTTCAGTGTGGTACCACATTACTACGTGATCCAAGCCACAAAAAACCCATGATCTGGACAGCAAGTATGCGAAAAATGCGAAAGTACGAGCCAGATGAGGACAAATACCAGAACTAACCCAGACATAACCAGCCTTATCCTCTAAAATACTAATCGGAACCAGCTTTCGTTGACTGTTTCAGTGTGGTACCGCATTACTACGTGATCCAAGCCACAAAAAACCCAAGATCTGGACAGCAAGTGTGCGAAAAATGCGAAAGTATGTGCTAGATGATGGCAAATAGCAGACCTAACCCAGGAATAACCGGTGTTCTCCACTAAAATATTAATCGGAACCAGCTTTTATTGACTGTTTCAGTGTGGTACCACATTACTACGTGATCCAAACCAGAAAAATCCCAGGGTCTGGCCAGCAAGTATGCGAAAAATGCGAAAGTACGAGCCTGATGAGGGCAAATACCAGACCTAACCCAGACATAACCGGCGTTACCCTCTAAAATATTAATCGCAACCTGGATTAATTGAATGTTTCAGTGTGGTACCACATTACTACGTGGTCCACGCCAGACAAAGGCCAGGATCTGGCAAACAAGTATGCAAAAATGCGAAAGTACCAGCCAGATGAGGGCAAATCCCAGAACTTACCCAGACATAACCGTCGTTATCCTCTAAAATAGTAATCGCAACCAGGTTTAATTGACTGTTTGGGTGTGGTACCGCATTACTACGTGATCCAAACCAGAAAAAGGCCAGGATCTGGCGAACAAGTATGCGAAAAATGCGAAAGTACGAGACATGTGGAGGGCAAATCCCGGACCTAAGCGAGACATAACCGGCGTTATCCTCTAAAATATTAATCGTAACCAGGTGTAATTGACTGTTTCAGTGTGGTCCCACATTACTACTTGGTCCAAGCCAGAATACGAGCAGGATCTGGCCAACAAGTATGCGAAAAATGCGATAATACGAGCCAGATGAGGGCTAATATCAGACCTAACCCAGACATAACCGGCGTTATCCTCTAAAATATTAATCGAAACCAGCTTTTATTGACTGTTTCAGTGTGGTACAACATTACTACGTGATCCAAGCTAGAGAAGGCCCAGGGTCTGGTCAACAAGTATGCGAAAAATACGAAAGTACGAGCCAGATGAGGGCAAATACCAGACCTAACACAGGCATAACCGGCGTTCTCCACTAAAATATTAATCGGCACCAGCTTTTATTGACTGTTTCAGTGTGGTACCACATTACTAAGTGATCCAAACCAGAAAAAGCCAAGGGTCTGGCCAACAAGTATGCGAAAAATTCGAAAGTACAAGCCAGATGAGGGCAAATACCAGAACTAACCCAGAAAACCAGCCTTATCCTCTAAAATACTAATGGGAACCAGGATTAATTGACTGTTTCAGTGTGGTACCACATTACTACGTGGTCCAAGCCAGAAAAAGGCCAGGATCTGGCAAACAAGTATGCAAAAATGTGAAAGTACCAGCCAGATGAGGGCAAATCCCAGAACTTACCCAGACATAACCGTCGTTATCCTCTAAAATAGTAATCGCAACCAGGTTTAATTGACTGTTTCGGTGTGGTACCGCATTACTACGTGATCCAAACCAGAAAAAGGCCAGGATCTGGCGACAAGTATGCGAAAATTGCGAAAGTACGAGACATGTGGAGGGCAAATCCCGGACCTAAGCGAGACATAACCGGCGTTATCCTCTAAAATATTAATCGTAACCAGGTGTAATTGACTGTTTCAGTGTGGCCCCACATTACTACTTGGTTCAAGCCTGAATACGAGCAGGATCTGGCCAACAAGTATGCGAAAAATGCGATAATACGAGCCAGATGAGGGCTAATATCAGACCTAACCTAGACATAACCGGCTTTATCCTCTAAAATATTAATCGAAACCAGCTTTTATTGACTGTTTCAGTGTGGTACAACATTACTACGTGATCCAAGCTAGAGAAGGCCCAGGGTCTGGTCAACAAGTATGCGAAAAATACGAAAGTACGAGCCAGATGAGGGCAAATACCAGACCTAACCCAGACCTAACCCGGCGTTCTCCACTAAAATATTAATCGGCACCAGCTTTTATTGACTGTTTCAGTGTGGTACAACATTACTACGTGATCCAAACCAGAAAAAGCCATGGGTCTGGCCAACAAGTATGCGAAAAATTCGAAAGTACGGGCCAGATGAGGGCAAATCCCAGACCTAACCCAGGCATAACCGGCGTTATCCTCTAAAATGTTAATCGCAACCAGGTTTAATATACTGTTTCGGTGCGGTACCGTATTACTACGTGACACAAACCAGAAAAAGGTCAGGATCAGTCCAACAAGTATCAGAAAAATGCGTAAAGTACGAGACAGATGAGGGCAAATCCCATACCTAACCAAGACATAACCGTGGTTATCCTCTAAAATATTAATCGGAACCAGCTTTCATTTGCTGTTTCAGTGTGGTACCACATTACTATGTGGTCCAAGCCAGAAAAAGGCCGGGATCTGGCCAACAAGTACGCGAAAAATGCGAAAGTACGAGCCAGATGAGGGCAAATACCAGAACTAACCCAGACATAACCAGCCTTATCCCCTAAAATACTAATCGGAACCAGGATTAATTGACTGTTTCAGTGTGGTACCACATTACTACGTGATCCAAGCCACAAGAAACCCAAGATCTGGACAGCAAGTATGCGAAACATGCGAAAGTACGAGCCTGATGAGGGCAAATACCAGAACTACCCCAGACATAACCAGCCTTATCCTCTAAAATACTAATCGGAACCAGCTTTCATTGACTGTTTCAGTGTGGTACCACATTACTACGTGATCCAAGCCACAAAAAACCCAAGATCTGGACAGCACGTATGCGAAAAATGCGAAAGAATGTGCTAGATGATGGCAAACAGCAGACCTAACCCAGGAATAACCGGTGTTCTCCACTAAAATATTAATCGGAACCAGCTTTTATTGACTGTTTCAGTGTGGTACCACATTACTACGTGATCCAAACCACAAAAATCCCAGGGTCTGGCCAGCAAGTATGCGAAAAATTCGAAAGCACGAGCCTGATGAGGGCACATACCAGACCTAACCCAGACATAACCGGCGTTATCCTCTAAAATATTAATCGCAACCTGGATTAATTGAATGTTTCAGTGTGGTACCACATTACTACGTGGTCCAAGCCAGAAAAAGGCCAGCAGCTGGCAAACAAGTATGCGAAAAATGCGAAAATACGAGCCAGATGAGTGCAAATACCAGAACTAACCTAGACATGACGAGCCATATCCTCGAAAATACTAATCGGAACCAGCTTTCATTGACTGTTTCAGTGTGGTACCACATTACTACGTGATCCAAGCCACAAAAAACCCAAGATCTGGACAGCAAGTATGCGAAAAATGCGAAAGTATGTGCTAGATGATGGCAAATAGCAGATCTAACCCAGGCATAACCAGTGTTCTCCACTAAAATATTAATCGGAACCAGCTTTTATTGACTGTTTCAGTGTGGTACGATATTACTACATGATCCAGGGTAGAAAAAGCCCAGGGTCTGGCCAACAAGTATGCAAAAAATGCGAAAGTACCAGCCAGATGAGGGCAAATCCCAGAACTTACCCAGACATAACCGGCGTTATCCTCTAAAATATTAATCGCAACCAGGTTTAATTGACTGTTTCAGTGTGGTACCACATTACTACGTGCTCCAAACCAGAAAAAGCCAAGGGTCTGGCCAACAAGTATGCGAAAAATTCGAAAGTACGAGCCAGATGAGGGCAAATCCCAGACCTAACCCAGGCATAACCGGCGTTATCCTCTAAAATGTTAATCGCAACGAGGTTTAATAGACTGTTTCGGTGCGGTACCGTATTACTACGAGATACAAACCAGAAAAAGGTCAGGATCTGTCCAACAAGTATGAGAAAAATGCGTAAAGTACGAGACAGATGAGGGCAAATCCCATACCTAACCGAGACATAACCGGGGTTATCCTCTAAAATATTAATCGGAACCAGCTTTCATTGACTGTTTCAGTGTGGTACCACATTACTACGTGGTCCAAGCCAGAAAAAGGCCAGGATCTGGCCAACAAGTATGCGAAAAATGCGAAAGTACGAGCCAGATGAGGGCAAATACCAGAACTAACCCAGACATAACCAGCCTTATCCTCTAAAATACTAATCGGAACCAGGATTAATTGACTGTTTCAGTGTGGTACCACATTACTACGTGGTCCAAGCCAGAAAAAGGCCAGGATCTCGCAAACAAGTTTGCGAAAAATGCGAAAGTACGAGCCATATGAGGGCAAATACCAGAACTAACCCAAACATAACCAGCCTTATCCTCTAAAATACTAATCGGAACCAGCTTTCATTGACTGTTTCAGTGTGGTACCACATTGTGAACCAGCCACAAAAAACCCAAGATCTGGACAGCAAGTATGCGAAAAATGCGAAAGAACGAGCCAGATGAGGGCAAATACCAGACCTAACCCAGACATTACCGGCGTTATCCTCTAAAATATTAATCGCAACCAGGATTAGTTGACTGTTTCAGTGTGATACCACATTACTACGTGATCCAAACCAGAAAAAGCCCAGGGTCTGGCCAACAAGTATGCGAAAAATGCGAAAGTACGAGCCAGATGAGGGAAAATCCCAGACCTAACCCAGACATAACCAGCCTTATCCTCTAAAATACTAATCGGAACCAGGATTAATTGACTGCTTCAGTGTGGTACCACGTTACTACGTGATCCAAGCCACAAAAAACCCAGGATCTGGCCACTCAAGTATGCGAAAAATGCGAAAGTACCAGCCAGATGAGGGCAAAAACCAGACCTAACCCAGACATAACCGGCATTATCCTATAAAACATTAATCGGAACCAGCTTTTATTGACTGTTTCAGTGTGGTACCACATTACTACGTGATCCAAACCACCAAAAACCCAAGATCTTTCCAGCAAGTATGCGAAAAATGCGAAAGAATGTGCTAGATGATGGCAAATACCAGACCTAACCCAGGCATAACCGGTGTTCTCCACTAAAATATTAATCGGAACCAGCTTTTATTGACTGTATCAGTTTGGTACGATATTACTACATGATCCAAGGTAGAAAAACACAAGATCCGGACAGCAAGTATGCGAAAAATGCGGAGGTACGAGCCAGTTGAGGGCAAATCCCAGAACTTTCCCAGACATAACCGGCGTTATCCTCTAAAATAGTATTCGGAACCAGCTTTTATTGACTGTATCAGTTTGGTACGATATTACTACATGATCCAAGGTAGAAAAACACAAGATCCGGACAGCAAGTATGCGAAAAATGCGGAGGTACGAGCCAGTTGAGGGCAAATACCAGACCTAACCCAGACATAACCGGCGTTATCCTCTAAAACATTAACCGGAACAAGGTTTCATTGACTGTTTCAGTGTGGTCCCACATTACTACGTGATCCAAACCTGAAAAAGGCCAGGATCTGGCCAACAAATATGCGAAAAATGCGAAAGTACGAGCCAGATAAGGGCAAATCCCAGCCCTAACCGAGACATAACCGGCGTTATCCTCTAAAATATTAATCGCAACCAGGTTTAATTGACTGTTTCGGTGTGGCACCTCATTACCACGGAATCCAAACCAGAAAAAACCCAGGATCTGCCAACAAACATGCGAAAAACGCGAAAGTATGAGCCAGATGATTGCAAATACCAGAACGAACCCGGACATAACCAGCGTTATCCTCTAAAATACTATTCGGAACCAGCTTCTATTGACCGTTTCAGTTTGGTACCACATTACTACGTGATACAAACCAGAAAAAGGCCAGGATCTGGCCAACAAGTATGCGAAAAATGCGAAGGCACGAGCCAGATGAGGGCAAATCCCAGACCTAACCGACACATAACCTGCGTTATCCTCTAAAATATGAATCGCAACCAGGTTTAATTGACTGTTTCGGTGTGGAACCTCATTACTACGGGATCCAAACCAGAAAAAACCCAGGATCTGGTCAACAAATATGGGGAAAAACGCGAATGGATGAGCCAGATGATTGCAAAAACCAGAACTAACCCAGACATAGCCAGCGTTATCCCCTAAAATACTATTCGGAACCAGCTTCTATTGACTGTTTCAGTGTGGTACCACATTACTGCGTGATACAAACCAGAAAAAGGCCAGGATCTGGCCAACAAGTATGCGAAAAATGCGAAGGTACGAGCCAGATGAGGGCAAATCCCAGACCTAACCGAGATATAACCGACGTTATCCTCTAAAATATTAATCGAAACCAGGTTTAATTGGCAGTTTCGGTGTGGAAAGTCATTATTACGGGATCCAAACCAGAAAAAAACCCAGCATCTGGACAACAAGTATGCGAAAAAAGCGAAAGTATGAGCAAGATGATTGCAAATACCAGAACTAACCCAGACATAACTAGCGTTATTCCCTAAAATACTATTCGGAACCAGCTTCTATTGACTGTTTCAGTGTGGTACCACATTACTACGTGATCCAAGCCACAAAAAACCCAAGATCTGGACAGCCAGTATGCGAAAAATGCGAAAGTACGAGCCAGATGAGGACAAATACCAGAACTAACCCAGACATAACCAGCCTTATCCTCTAAAATACTAATCGGAACCAGCTATCGTTGACTGTTTCAGTGTGGTACCGCATTACTACGTGATCCAAGCCACAAAAAACCCAAGATCTGGACAGCAAGTGTGCGAAAAATGCGAAAGTATGTGCTAGATGATGGCAAATAGCAGACCTAACCCCGGAATAACCGGTGTTCTCCACTAAAATATTAATCGGAACCAGCTTTTATTGACTGTTTCAGTGTGGTACCACATTACTACGTGATCCAAACCAGAAAAATCCCAGGGTCTGGCCAGCAAGTATGCGAAAAATGCGAAAGTACGAGCCTGATGAGGGCAAATACCAGACCTAACCCAGACATAACCGGCGTTATCCTCTAAAATATTAATCGCAACCTGGATTAATTGAATGTTTCAGTGTGGTACCACATTACTACGTGGTCCAAGCCAGACAAAGGCCAGGATATGGCAAACAAGTATGCAAAAATGCGAAAGTACCAGCCAGATGAGGGCAAATCCCAGAACTTACCCAGACATAACCGTCGTTATCCTCTAAAATAGTAATCGCAACCAGGTTTAATTGACTGTTTGGGTGTGGTACCGCATTACTACGTGATCCAAACCAGAAAAAGGCCAGGATCTGGCGAACAAGTATGCGAAAAATGCGAAAGTACGAGACATGTGGAGGGCAAATCCCGGACCTAAGCGAGACATAACCGGCGTTATCCTCTAAAATATTAATCGTAACCAGGTGTAATTGACTGTTTCAGTGTGGTCCCACATTACTACTTGGTCCAAGCCAGAATACGAGCAGGATCTGGCCAACAAGTATGCGAAAAATGCGATAATACGAGCCAGATGAGGGCTAATATCAGACCTAACCCAGACATAACCGGCGTTATCCTCTAAAATATTAATCGAAACCAGCTTTTATTGACTGTTTCAGTGTGGTACAACATTACTACGTGATCCAAGCTAGAGAAGGCCCAGGGTCTGGTCAACAAGTATGCGAAAAATACGAAAGTACGAGACAGATGAGGGCAAATACCAGACCTAACACAGGCATAACCGGCGTTCTCCACTAAAATATTAATCAGCACCAGCTTTTATTGACTGTTTCAGTGTGGTACCACATTACTAAGTGATCCAAACCAGAAAAAGCCAAGGGTCTGGCCAACAAGTATGCGAAAAATTCGAAAGTACGAGCCAGATGAGGGCAAATACCAGAACTAACCCAGAAAACCAGCCTTATCCTCTAAAATACTAATGGGAACCAGGATTAATTGACTGTTTCAGTGTGGTACCACATTACTACGTGGTCCAAGCCAGAAAAAGGCCAGGATCTGGCAAACAAGTATGCAAAAATGTGAAAGTACCAGCCAGATGAGGGCAAATCCCAGAACGTACCCAGACATAACCGTCGTTATCCTCTAAAATAGTAATCGCAACCAGGTTTAATTGACTGTTTCGGTGTGGTACCGCATTACTACGAGATCCAAACCAGAAAAAGGCCAGGATCTGGCGAACAAGTATGCGAAAATTGCGAAAGTACGAGACATGTGGAGGGCAAATCCCGGACCTAAGCGAGACATAACCGGCGTTATCCTCTAAAATATTAATCGTAACCAGGTGTAATTGACTGTTTCAGTGTGGCCCCACATTACTACTTGGTTCAAGCCTGAATACGAGCAGGATCTGGCCAACAAGTATGCGAAAAATGCGATAATACGAGCCAGATGAGGGCTAATATCAGACCTAACCTAGACATAACCGGCGTTATCCTCTAAAATATTAATCGTAACCAGCTTTTATTGACTGTTTCAGTGTGGTACAACATTACTACGTGATCCAAGCTAGAGAAGGCCCAGGGTCTGGTCAACAAGTATGCGAAAAATACGAAAGTACGAGCCAGATGAGGGCAAATACCAGACCTAACCCAGACCTAACCCGGCGTTCTACACTAAAATATTAATCGGCACAAGCTTTTATTGACTGTTTCAGTGTGGTACAACATTACTACGTGATCCAAACCAGAAAAAGCCATGGGTCTGGCCAACAAGTTTGCGAAAAATTCGAAAGTACGGGCCAGATGAGGGCAAATCCCAGACCTAACCCAGGCATAACCGGCGTTATCCTCTAAAATGTTAATCGCAACCAGGTTTAATAGACTGTTTCGGTGCGGTACCGTATTACTACGTGACACAAACCAGAAAAAGGTCAGGATCAGTCCAACAAGTATCAGAAAAATGCGTAAAGTACGAGACAGATGAGGGCAAATCCCATACCTAACCAAGACATAACCGGGGTTATCCTCTAAAATATTAATCGGAACCAGCTTTCATTTGCTGTTTCAGTGTGGTACCACATTACTATGTGGTCCAAGCCAGAAAAAGGCCAGGATCTGGCCAACAAGTATGCGAAAAATGCGAAAGTACGAGCCAGATGAGGGCAAATACCAGAACTAACCCAGACATAACCAGCCTTATCCCCTAAAATACTAATCGGAACCAGGATTAATTGACTGTTTCAGTGTGGTACCACATTACTACGTGATCCAAGCCACAAGAAACCCAAGATCTGGACAGCAAGTATGCGAAACATGCGAAAGTACGAGCCTGATGAGGGCAAATACCAGAACTACCCCAGACATAACCAGCCTTATCCTCTAAAATACTAATCGGAACCAGCTTTCATTGACTGTTTCAGTGTGGTACCACATTACTACGTGATCCAAGCCACAAAAAACCCAAGATCTGGACAGCAAGTATGCGAAAAATGCGAAAGAATGAGCTAGATGATGGCAAATAGCAGACCTAACCCAGGAATAACCGGTGTTCTCCACTAAAATATTAATCGGAACCAGCTTTTATTGACTGTTTCAGTGTGGTACCACATTACTACGTGATCCAAACCACAAAAATCCCAGGGTCTGGCCAGCAAGTATGCGAAAAATTCGAAAGTACGAGCCTGATGAGGGCACATACAAGACCTAACCCAGACATAACCAGCCTTATCCTCTAAAATACTAATCGGAACCAGGATTAATTGACTGTTTCAGTGTGGTACCACATTACTACGTGGTCCAAGCCAGAAAAAGGCAAGGATCTCGCAAACAAGTTTGCGAAAAATGCGAAAGTACGAGCCAGATGAGGGCAAATACCAGAACTAACCCAGACATAACCAGCCTTATCCTCTAAAATACTAATCGGAACCAGCTTTCATTGACTGTTTCAGTGTGGTACCACATTACTACGTGATCCAAGCCACAAAAAACCCAAGATCTGGACAGCAAGTATGCGAAAAATGCGAAAGTATGTGCTAGATGATGGCAAATAGCAGACCTAACCCAGGAATAACCGGTGTTCTCCACTAAAATATTAATCGGAACCAGCTTTTATTGACTGTTTCAGTGTGGTACCACATTACTACGTGATCCAAACCAGAAAAATCCCAGGGTGTGGCCAACAAGTATGCGAAAAATGCGAATGTACGAGCCTGATGAGGGCAAATACCAGACCTAACCCAGGCATAACCGGCGTTATCCTCTAAAATGTTAATCGCAACCAGGTTTAATAGACTGTTACGGTGCGGTACCGTATTACTACGTGACACAAACCAGAAAAAAGCCAGGATCTGTCCAACAAGTATGAGAAAAATGCGAAAGCACGAGTCAGAAGAGGGCAAATACCAGAACTAACCCAGACATAACCAGCCTTATCCTCTAAAATACTAATCGGAACCAGCTTTCATTGACTGTTTCAGTGTGGTACCACATTACTACGTGATCCAAACCACAAAAAACCCAAGATCTTTCCAGCAAGTATGCGAAAAATGCGAAGGTACGAGCCAGTTGAGGGCAAATACCAGACCTAATCCAGACATAACCGGCGTTATCCTGTAAAATACTAATCGGAACCAGCTTTCATTGACTGTTTCAGTGTGGTACCACATTACTACCTGAACCAAACCAGGAAAAGCCCAGGGTCTGTCCAACAAGTATGCGAAAAATGCGAAAGTACGAGCCAGATGAGGGTAAATACCAGACATAACCCAGACATAACCGGCGTTATCCTCCAAAACATTAACCGGAACAAGGTTTCATTGACTGTTTCAGTGTGGTCCCACATTACTACTTGGTCCTAGCCAGAAAAAGGCCAGGATCTGGCCTACAAGTATGCGAAAAATGCGAAGGTACGAGCCAGATGAGGGCAAATCCCAGACCTAACCGAGATATAACCGGCGTTATCCTCTAAAATATTAATCGAAACCAGGTTTAATTGGCTGTTTCGGTGTGGAAAGTCATTATTACGGGATCCAAACCAGAAAAAAACCCAGCATCTGGACAACAAGTATGCGAAAAATCCGAAAGTACGAGCCATATGAGGGCAAATACCAGAACTAACCCAGACATAACCAGCCTTATCCTCTAAAATACTAATCGGAACCAGCTTTCATTGACTGTTTCAGTGTGGTACCACATTGTGAACCAGCCACAAAAAACCCAAGATCTGGACAGCAAGTATGCGAAAAATGCGAAAGAACGAGCCAGATGAGGGCAAATACCAGACCTAACCCAGACATAACCGGCGTTATCCTCTAAAATATTAATCGCAACCAGGATTAGTTGACTGTTTCAGTGTGGTACCACATTACTACGTGATCCAAACCAGAAAAAGCCCAGGGTCTGGCCAACAAGTATGCGAAAAATGCGAAAGTACGAGCCAGATGAGGGAAAATCCCAGACCTAACCCAGCCATAACCAGCCTTATCCTCTAAAATACTAATCGGAACCAGCTTTCATTGACTGTTTCAGTGTGGTACCACATTACTACGTGATCCAAGCCACAAAAAACCCAAGATCTGGACAGCAAGTATGCGAAAAATGCGAAAGTATGTGCTTGATGATGGCAAATAGCAGACCTAACCCAGGAATAACTGGTGTTCTCCACTAAAATATTAATCGGAACCAGCTTTTATTGACTGTTTCAGTGTGGAACCACATTACTACGTGATCCAAACCAGAAAAATCCCAGGGTGTGGCCAACAAGTATGCGAAAAATGCGAATGTACGAGCCTGATGAGGGCAAATACCAGACCTAACCCAGGCATAACCGGCGTTATCCTCTGAAATGTTAATCGCAACCAGGTTTAATAGACTGTTACGGTGCGGTACCGTATTACTACGTGACACAAACCAGAAAAAAGCCAGGATCTGTCCAACAAGTATGAGAAAAATGCGAAAGCACGAGTCAGAAGAGGGCAAATACCAGAACTAACCCAGACATAACCAGCCTTATCCTCTAAAATACTAATCGGAACCAGCTTTCATTGACTGTTTCAGTGTGGTACCACATTGTGAACCAGCCACAAAAAACCCAAGATCTGGACAGCAAGTATGCGAAAAATGCGAAAGTACCAGCCAGATGAGGGCAAAAACCAGACCTAACCCAGACATAACCGGCATTATCCTATAAAACATTAATCGGAACCAGCTTTTATTGACTGTTTCAGTGTGGTACGATATTACTACATGATCCAAGGTAGAAAAAGCCCAGGGTCTGGCCAACAAGTATGCAAAAAATGCAAAAGTACCAGCCAGATGAGGGCAAATCCCAGAACTTTCCCAGACATAACCGGCGTTATCCTCTAAAATAGTATTCGGAACCAGCTTTTATTGACTGTATCAGTGTGGTAGCACATTACCACGTGATCCAAGCCACGAAAAACACAAGATCCGGACAGCAAGTATGCGAAAAATGCGGAGGTACGAGCCAGTTGAGGGCAAATACCAGACCTAATCCAGACATAACCGGCGTTATCCTGTAAAATACTAATCGGAACCAGCTTTCATTGACTGTTTCAGTGTGGTACCACATTACTACGTGATCCAAACCAGAAAAAGCCCAGGACATGGCCAACAAGTATTCGAAAAATACGAAAGTACGATCGAGATGAGGGAAAATCCCAGACATTACCGAGACATAACCGGCGTTATCCTCTAAAATAGTATTCGGAACCAGCATTTATTGACTGTTTCAGTGTGGTACCACATTACTACCTGAACCAAACCAGGAAAAGCCCAGGGTCTGTCCAACAAGTATGCGAAAAATGCGAAAGTACGAGCCAGATGAGGGTAAATACCAGACATAACCCAGACATAACCGGCGTTATCCTCTAAAACATTAACCGGAACAAGGTTTCATTGACTGTTTCAGTGTGGTCCCACATTACTACTTGGTCCTAGCCAGAAAAAGGCCAGGATCTGGCCTACAAGTATGCGAAAAATGCGAAGGTACGAGCCAGATGAGGGCAAATACCAGACCTAACCCAGACATAAACGGCGTTATCCTCTATAATATGAATCGCAACCAGGTTTAATTGACTGTTTCGGCGTGGAACCTCATTACTACGTGATCCAAACCTGAAAAAGGCCAGGATCTGGCCAACAAATATGCGAAAAATGCGAAAGTACGAGCCAGATGAGGGCAAATCCCAGCCCTAACCGAGACATAACCGGCGTTATCCTCTAAAATATTAATCGCAACCAGGTTTAATTGACTGTTTCGGTGTGGCACCTCATTACCACGGAATCCAAACCAGAAAAAACCCAGGATCTGCCAACAAACATGCGAAAAACGCGAAAGTATGAGCCAGATGATTGCAAATACCAGAACGAACCCGGACATAACCAGCGTTATCCTCTAAAATACTATTCGGAACCAGCTTCTATTGACCGTTTCAGTTTGGTACCACATTACTACGTGATACAAACCAGAAAAAGGCCAGGATCTGGCCAACAAGTATGCGAAAAATGCGAAGGCACGAGCCAGATGAGGGCAAATCCCAGACCTAACCGACACATAACCTGCGTTATCCTCTAAAATATGAATCGCAACCAGGTTTAATTGACTGTTTCGGTGTGGAACCTCATTACTACGGGATCCAAACCAGAAAAAACCCAGGATCTGGTCAACAAATATGGGGAAAAACGCGAATGGATGAGCCAGATGATTGCAAAAACCAGAACTAACCCAGACATAGCCAGCGTTATCCCCTAAAATACTATTCGGAACCAGCTTCTATTGACTGTTTCAGTGTGGTACCACATTACTGCGTGATACAAACCAGAAAAAGGCCAGGATCTGGCCAACAAGTATGCGAAAAATGCGAAGGTACGAGCCAGATGAGGGCAAATCCCAGACCTAACCGAGATATAACCGGCGTTATCCTCTAAAATATTAATCGAAACCAGGTTTAATTGGCAGTTTCGGTGTGGAAAGTCATTATTACGGGATCCAAACCAGAAAAAAACCCAGCATCTGGACAACAAGTATGCGAAAAAAGCGAAAGTATGAGCAAGATGATTGCAAATACCAGAACTAACCGAGAAATAACCGGATTTATCCTCTAAAATATTAATCGAAACCAGGTTTAATTGACTGTTTCAGTGTGGTCTCACATTACTACGTGATCCAAACCAGAAGAAGCCCAGGATCTGGCCAACAAGTATGCGAAAAATGCGAAAGTACGAGCCAGATGAGGGCAAATCCCAGACTTAACCGGGACATAACCGGCATTATCCTCTAAAATATTAATCGCAACCAGGTTTAATTGACAGTTTCGGTGTGCTACCGCATTGCTACGTGACACAAACCAGAAAGTGCCCAGGATCTTGCCAACAAGTATGCGAGAAACGCGTAAGTATGAGCCAGATGATTGCAAATACCAGAACTAACCCAGCCATAACAAGCGTTATCCTCTAAAACAATAATCGGAATCAGCTTTTATTGACAGTTTCAGTGTGGTACCACATTACTACGTGATCCTAACAATAGAAAAACCCAGGATCTGGCCACTCAAGTATGCGAAAAATGCGAAAGTACGGGCCAGATCAGGCCAAATCCCAGACCTAACCGAGACATAACCAGTGTTATCCTCTAAAATATTAATCGGAACCAGGATTAGGTGACTGTTTCAGTGTGGTACCACATTACTACGTGATCCAAACCAGAAAAAACCCAAGATCTTTCCAGCAAGTATGCGAAAAATGGGAAAGAATGTGCTAGATGTTGGCAAATAGCAGACCTAACCCAGGCATAACCGGTGTTCTCCACTAAAATATTAATCGGTACCAGCTTTTATTGACTGTTTCAGTGTGGTCCCACATTACTACTTGGTCCTAGCCAGAAAAAGGCCAGGATCTGGCCTACAAGTATGCGAAAAATGCGAAGGTACGAGCCAGATGAGGGCAAATACCAGACCTAACCCAGACATAAACGGCGTTATCCTCTAAAATATGAATCGCAACCAGGTTTAATTGACTCTTTCGGTGTGGAACCTCATTACTACGGGATCCAAGCCAGAAAAAAACCAGGATCTGGCCAACAACTATGCGAAGCACGCGAAAGTATGGGCCAGATGATTGCAAATACCAGACCTAACCCAGACATAACTAGCGTTATCCTCTAAAATACTATTCGGAACCAGCTTCTATTGACTGTTTCAGTGTCGTACCACACTTCTACGTGATTCAAACCAGAAAATGCCCAGGATCTGGCCAACAAGTATGCGAAAAATACGAAATCACGAGCCAGATGAGGGCAAATCCCAGACCTAAACGAGATATAACCGGCGTTATCCTCTAAAATATTAATCGAAACCAGGTTTAATTGGCTGTTTCGGTGTGGAAAGTCATTATTACGGGATCCAAACCAGAAAAAAACCCAGCATCTGGACAACAAGTATGCGAAAAAAGCGAAAGTATGAGCAAGATGATTGCAAATACCAGAACTAACCGAGAAATAACCGGAGTTATCCTCTAAAATATTAATCGAAACCAGGTTTAATTGACTGTTTCAGTGTGGTCCCACATTACTGCGTGATCCAAACCAGAAGAAGCCCAGGATCTGGCCAACAAGTATGCGAAAAATGCGAAAGTACGAGCCAGATGAGGGCAAATCCCAGAACTAACCGAGACATAACCAGCGTTATCCTCTAAAATACTGTGGAGTGTGAATGTGAGTGCGTTGGTATGTAAATGCGTGAGGTGAGTGACTGGAGTCAGCTGATCGGACCGGGAAAACAAACTAATCGATTGTCCGGTTGCGAGGACGAGTGCAGAATGCGTACAGGTTTTATCGATTGCCCGGTTGCGAAGACGAATGCAGAATGCGTGCAGGTTTTGTTTTAAGGCGTGCGTGTGTGTGTGTGTGTGTGTGAGTATGAGAGATTAGGAGAGAGTGACCGGGGAAAAAACAGAGGATTGCGAGCCATTGTGGAGTGCGGAGCGAGTGTGTGCGCTGATTTTATCCTACAATACTATTCGGAACCAGCATCTATTGACTGTTTCAGTGTGGTACCACATTACTACGTGATCCTAACAATAGAAAAACACAGGGTCTGGCCATTCAAGTATGCGAAAAATGCGAATGTACGGGCCACATAAGGGCAAATCCCAGACCTAACCGAGATATAACCGGCAGTATCCTCTAAAATATTAATCGAAACCAGCTTTTATTGACTGTTTCAGTGTGGTACCACATTACTACGTGATCCAAACCAGCAAAAAGCCTAGGATCTGGCCAACAAGTATGCAAAAATGCGAAAGTACGGGCCAGATGAGGGCAAATCCCAGACCTAACCGACAAATAACCAGCGTTATCCTCTAAAATATTAATCGCAACCAGGTTTAATTGACTGTTTCAGTGTAGTACCGCATTACTACGTGATATAAACCAGAAAAAGGTCAGGATCTTGC
The DNA here is from genome assembly GCF_051014445.1 of Colletes latitarsis. Classification (NCBI taxonomy): domain Eukaryota; kingdom Metazoa; phylum Arthropoda; class Insecta; order Hymenoptera; family Colletidae; genus Colletes; species Colletes latitarsis. The sequence goes on from NC_135137.1 coordinate 10,232,497, forward strand.
CAATAAGTATGCGAAAATTGCGGACATACGAGACAGATGAGGGCAAATCCCAGACCTAACCGAGAAATAACCGGAGTTATCCTCTAAAATATTAATCGAAACCAGGTTTAATTGACTGTTTCAGTGTGGTACCACATTACTACGTGATACAAACCAGAAAAAGCCCAGGATCTGGCCAACAAGTATGCGAAATAGTGCGAAAGTACGAGCCAGATGAGGGCAAATCCCAGACCTAACCGAGACATAACCGGCGTTATCCTCTAAAGTATTATTCGCAACCAGGTTTAATTTACTGTTTCAGAGTGGTCCCACATTACTACGTGATCCAAACCAGAAGAAGCCCAGGATCTGGCCAACAAGTATGCGAAAAATGCGAAAGTACGAGCCAGATGAGGGCAAATCCCAGACCTAACCGAGAGATAACCGGCGTTATCCTCTAAAATATTAATCGCAACCAGGTTTAATTGACTGTTTCGGTGTGGAACCCCATTACTACGGGATCCAAACCAGAAAAAACACAGTATCTGGCCAACAAATATGCGAAAAACGCGAAAGTATGAGCCAGATGATTGCAAATACCAGAACTAAACCAGACATAGCCAGCGTTATCCTCTTAAATACTATTCGGAACCAGCTTCTATTGACTGTTTCAGAGTGGTACCACATTACTACGTGATACAAACCAGAAAAAGCCCAGGATCTGGCCAACAAGTATGCGAAAAATGCGGAAGTACGAGCCAGATGAGGGCAAATCCCAGACCTAACCGAGACATAACCGGCGCTATCCTCTAAAATATTAACCGCAACCAGGTTTAATTGACTGTTTCAATGTGGTCCCACATTACTACTTGGTCCAAGCCAGAAAAAGGCCAGGATCTGGCCAACAAGTATGCGAGAAACGCGAAAGTATGAGCCAGATGATTGCAAATACCAGAACTAACCCAGACATAACCAGCGTTATCGCCTAAAATACTAATCGGAACCAGCTTTTATTGACTGTCTCAGTGTGGTACGACATTACTACGTGATCCTAACAATAAAAAAACCCAAGATCTGGCCATTCAAGTATGCGAAAAATGCGAAAGTACGAGCCAGATGAGGGCAAATCCCAGACCTAACCGAGACATAACCGGCGTTATCCCCTGAAATATTAATCGCAACCAGGTTTAATTGACTGTTTCAGTGTGGTCCCACATTACTACTTGGTCCATGCCAGAAAAAGGCCAGGATCTGTCCAACAAGTATGCGAAAAATGCGAAATTACGATCCAGATGAGTGAAAATCCCAGACCTAACCGAGACATAACCGGCGTTATCCTCTAAAATATTAATCGTAACCAGGTTTAATTGACTGTTTCGGTGTGGAACCTCATTACTACGGGATCCAAACCAGAAAAAACCCATGATCTGGCCAACAAGTATGCGAAAAACGCGAAAGTATGGGCCAGATGATTGTAAATACCAGAACTAACCCAGACGTAACCTGCGTCAACCTCTAAAATACTATTCGGAACCAGCTTCTATTGACTGTTTCAGTGTGGTACCACATTACTACGTGATACAAAGCAGAAAAAGGCCAGAATCTGGCCAACAAGTAAGCGAAAAATGCGAAAGTACGAGCAAAATGATGGCAAATACCAGACCTATCCCAGACATAGCCGGCGTTATCCTCTAAAATACTAATCGGAACCAGCTTCTATTGACTGTTTCAGTGTGGTACCACATTACTACGTGATCCAAACCAGCAAAAAGCCCAGGATCTGCCCAACAAGTATGAGAAAAATACGAAAGTACGAGCCAAATGAGGGCAAATACTAGACCTAACCCAGACATAACCGGCGTTATCCTCTAAAATATTAATCGCAACCAGGTTTAATTGACTGTTTCGGTGTGGTACCACATTACTACATGGTTCGAGCAAGAAAAGAACCCAGGATGTGGCCAACAAGTATGCGATATTGTGCGAAAGTACGAGCCAGATGAGGGCAAATCCCAGACCTAACCGAGACATAACCGGCGTTATCCTCTAAAATATTAATCGCAACCAGGTTTAATTGACTGTTTCGGAGTGGTCCCACATTACTACGTGATCCAAACCAGATGAAGCCCAGGATCTTGCCAACAAGTATGCGAGAAACGCGAAAGTATGAGCCAGATGATTGCAAATACCAGAACTAACCCAGACATAACCAGCGTTATCGTCTAAAATACTAATCGGAACCAGCTTTTATTGACTGTCTCAGTGTGGTACGACATTACTACGTGATCCTAACAATAAAAAAACCCAGGATCTGGCCATTAAAGTATGCGAAAAATGCGAAAGTACGGGCCAGATGAGGGCAAATCCCAGACCTAACCGAGACATAACCTGCGTTATCCTCTAAAATTTTAATCGCAACCAGGTTTAATTGACTGTTTCAGTGTGGTACCACATTACTATGTGATCCTAACAATAGAAAAACACAGGATCTGGCCATTCAAGTATGCGAAAAATGCGAAAGTACGAGCCAGATGAGGGCAAATCCCAGACGTAACCGAGACATAACCGGCGTTATCCTCTAAAATATTAATCGCAACCAGGTTTAATTGACTGCTTCAGTGTGGTACCACATTATTACGTGATCCAAACCAGAAAAAGCCCAGGATCTGGCCAACAAGTATGCGAAAAATGCGAAAGTACGAGCCAGGTGAGGGCAAATCCCAGACCTAACCGAGACATGAACGGCGTTATCCTCTAAAATATTTATCGCAACCAGGTTTAATTGACTGTTTGGGTGTGGTACCGCATTACTACATGACACAAACCAGAAGAAGCCCAGGATCTGGCCCACAAGTATGCGAAAAATGCGAAAGTACGAGCCAGATGATTGCAAATACCAGAACTAACCCTGACATAACCAGCGTTATCCTCTAAAACAATAATCGGAACCAGCTTTTATTGACTGTTTCAGTGTGGTACCACATTACTACGTGGTCGAAGCCTGAAAAAGGCCTGGATCTGGCCAACAAGTATGCGAAAAATGCGAAATTACGATCCAGATGAGTGAAAATCCCAGACCTAACCGAGACATAACCGGCGTTATCCTCTAAAATATTAATCGCAACCAGGTTTAATTGACTGTTTGGGTGTGGAACCTCATTACTACGGGATCCAAACCAGAAAAAACCCATGATCTGGCCAACAAGTATGCGAAAAACGCGAAAGTATGAGCCAGATGATTGTAAATACCAGTACTAACCCAGACGTAACCTGCGTCATCCTCTAAAATACTATTCGGAACCAGCTTCTATTGACTGTGTCAGTGTGGTACCACATTACTACGTGATACAAAGCAGAAAAAGGCCAGAATCTGGCCAACAAGTAAGCGAAAAATGCGAAAGTACGAGCAAAATGAGGGCAAATACCAGACATATCCCAGACATAGCCGGCGTTATCCTCTAAAATATTAATCGGAACCAGGTTGATTTGACTGTTGCAGTGTGGTACCACATTACTACGTGGTCCAAGCATGAAAAAGGCCAGGATCTGGCCAACAAGTATGCGAAAAAAGCGAAAGTATGAGCAAGATGATTGCAAATACCAGAACTAACCCAGACATAACCAGCGTTATCCTCTAAAACACTAATCGGAACCAGCTTTTATTGACTGTTCCAGTGTGGTACCACATTACTACGTGATCCAAACCAGCAAAAAGCCTAGGATCTGGCCAACAAGTATGCAAAAATGCGAAAGTACGGGCCAGATGCGGGCAAATCCCAGACCTAACCGACAAATAACCAGCGTTATCCTCTAAAATATTAATCGCAACCAGGTTTAATTGACTGTTTCAGTGTAGTACCGCATTACTACGTGATATAAACCAGAAAAAGGCCAGGATCTTGCCAATAAGTATGCGAAAATTGCGGACATACGAGACAGATGAGGGCAAATCCCAGACTTAACCGAGAAATAACCGGAGTTATCCTCTAAAATATTAATCGAAACCAGCTTCTATTGACTGTTTCAGTGTGGTACCACATTACTACGTGATACAAAGCAGAAAAAGGCCAGAATCTGGCCAACAAGTAAGCGAGAAATGCGAAAGTACGAGCAAAATGATGGCAAATACCAGACCTATCCCAGACATAGCCGGCGTTATCCTCTAAAATACTAATCGGAACCAGCTTCTATTGACTGTTTCAGTGTGGTACCACATTACTACGTGATCCAAACCAGCAAAAAGCCCAGGATCTGCCCAACAAGTATGAGAAAAATACGAAAGTACGAGCCAAATGAGGGCAAATACTAGACCTAACCCAGACATAACCGGCGTTATCCTCTAAAATATTAATCGCAACCAGGTTTAATTGACTGTTTCGGTGTGGTACCACATTACTACATGGTTCGAGCAAGAAAAGAACCCAGGATGTGGCCAACAAGTATGCGAAATTATGCGAAAGTACGAGCCAGATGAGGGCAAATCCCAGACCTAACCGAGACATAACCGGCGTTATCCTCTAAAATATTAATCGCAACCAGGTTTAATTGACTGTTTCGGAGTGGTCCCACATTACTACGTGATCCAAACCAGATGAAGCCCAGGATCTTGCCAACAAGTATGCGAGAAACGCGAAAGTATGAGCCAGATGATTGCAAATACCAGAACTAACCCAGACATAACCAGCGTTATCGTCTAAAATACTAATCGGAACCAGCTTTTATTGACTGTCTCAGTGTGGTACGACATTACTACGTGATCCTGACAATAAAAAAACCCAGGATCTGGCCATTAAAGTATGCGAAAAATGCGAAAGTACGGGCCAGATGAGGGCAAATCCCAGACCTAACCGAGACATAACCTGCGTTATCCTCTAAAATTTTAATCGCAACCAGGTTTAATTGACTGTTTCAGTGTGGTACCACATTACTATGTGATCCTAACAATAGAAAAACACAGGATCTGGCCATTCAAGTATGCGAAAAATGCGAAAGTACGAGCCAGATGAGGGCAAATCCCAGACGTAACCGAGACATAACCGGCGTTATCCTCTAAAATATTAATCGCAACCAGGTTTAATTGACTGCTTCAGTGTGGTACCACATTATTACGTGATCCAAACCAGAAAAAGCCCAGGATCTGGCCAACAAGTATGCGAAAAATGCGAAAGTACGAGCCAGATGAGGGCAAATCCCAGACCTAACCGAGACATAAACGGCGTTATCCTCTAAAATATTTATCGCAACCAGGTTTAATTGACTGTTTGGGTGTGGTACCGCATTACTACGTGACACAAACCAGAAGAAGCCCAGGATCTGGCCCACAAGTATGCGAAAAATGCGAAAGTACGAGCCAGATGATTGCAAATACCAGAACTAACCCTGACATAACCAGCGTTATCCTCTAAAACAATAATCGGAACCAGCTTTTATTGACTGTTTCAGTGTGGTACCACATTACTACGTGGTCGAAGCCTGAAAAAGGCCTGGATCTGGCCAACAAGTATGCGAAAAATGCGAAATTACGATCCAGATGATTGCAAATACCAGAACTAACCCAGACATAACCAGCGTTATCCTCTAAAACACTAATCGGAACCAGCTTTTATTGACTGTTTCAGTGTGGTGCCGCATTACTACGTGGTCCAAGCCTGAAAAAGGCCTGGATCTGGCCAACAAGTATGCGAAAAATGCGAAATTACGATCCAGATGATTGCAAATACCAGAACTAACCCAGACATAACCAGCGTTATCCTCTAAAACACTAATCGGAACCAGCTTTTATTGACTGTTTCAGTGTGGTACCACATTACTACGTGATCCAAACCAGCAAAAAGCGTAGGATCTGGCCAACAAGTATGCAAAAATGCGAAAGTACGGGCCAGATGAGGGCAAATCCCAGACCTAACCGACAAATAACCAGCGTTATCCTCTAAAATATTAATCGCAAACAGGTTTAATTGACTGTTTCAGTGTAGTACTGCATTACTACGTGATATAAACCAGAAAAAGGCCAGGATCTTGCCAATAATTATGCGAAAATTGCGGACATTCGAGACAGATGAGGGCAAATCCCAGACCTAACCGAGAAATAACCGGAGTTATCCTCTAAAATATTAATCGAAACCAGGTTCAATTGACTGTTTCAGTGTGGTCCCACATTGCTACGTGATCCAAACCAGAAGAAGCCCAGGATCTGGCCAACAAGTATGCGAAAAATGCAAAAGTACGAGCCAGATGAGGGCAAATCCCAGAACTAACCGAGACATAACCAGCGTTATCCTCTAAAATACTATTCGGAACCAGCTTCGATTGACTGTTTCAGTGTGGTACCACATTACTACGTGATACAAACCAGAAAAAACCCAGGATCTGGCCAACAAGTATGCGAAATAGTGCGAAAGAACGAGCCAGATGAGGGCAAATCCCAGACCTAACCGAGACATAACCGGCGTTATCCTCTAAAGTATTATTCGCAACCAGGTTTAATTGACTGTTTCAGTGTGGTACCACATTACTACGTGATAAAAACCAGAAAAAGCCCAGGATCTGGCCAACAAGTATGCGAAATAGTGCGAAAGTACGAGCCAGATGAGGGCAAATCCCAGACCTAACCGAGACATAACCAGCGTTATCCTCTAAAATATTAATCGCAACCAGGTTTAATTGACTGTTTCAGAGTGGTACCACATTATTACGTGATCCAAACCAGAAAAAGCCCAGGATCTGGCCAACAAGTATGCGAAAAATGCGAAAGTACGAGCCAGATGAGGGCAAATCCCAGACCTAACCGAGACATAAACGGCGTTATCCTCTAAAATATTTATCGTAACCAGGTTTAATTGACTGTTTGGGTGTGGAACCTCATTACTTCGGGATCCAAACCAGAAAAAACCCAGGATCTGGCCAACAAATATGCGAAAAACGCGAAAGTACGAGCCAGATGATTGCAAATACCAGAACTAACCCAGACATAACCAGCGTTATCCTCTAAAACACTAATCGGAACCAGCTTTTATTGGCTGTTTCAGTGTGGTACCACATTACTACGTGGTCCAAGCCTGAAAAAGGCCTGGATCTGGCCAACAAGTATGCGAAAAATGCGAAATTACGATCCAGATGAGTGAAAATCCCAGACCTAACCGAGACATAACCGGCGTTATCCTCTAAAATATTTATCGCAACCAGGTTTAATTGACTGTTTCGGTGTGGAACCTCATTACTACGGGATCCAAAGCAGAAAAAACCCATGATCTGGCCAACAAGTATGCGAAAAACGCAAAAGTATGAGCCAGATGATTGTAAATACCAGAACTAACCCAGACGTAACCTGCGTCATCCTCTAAAATACTATTCGGAACCAGCTTCTATTGACTGTTTCAGTGTGGTACCACATTACTACGTGATACAAAGCAGAAAAAGGCCAGAATCTGGCCAACAAGTAAGCGAAAAATGCGAAGGTACGAGCAAAATGAGGGCAAATACCAGACCTATCCCAGACATAGCCAGCGTTATCCTCTAAAATATTAATCGGAACCAGGTTGATTTGACTGTTGCAGTGTGGTACCACATTACTACGTGGTCCAAGCCTGAAAAAGCCCAGGAACTGGCCAACAAGTATGCGAAAAATGCGAAAGTACGGGCCAGATGAGGGCAAATCCCAGACCTAACCGAGACATAACCAGCGTTATCCTCTAAAATATTAATCGGAACCAGGTTTAATTGACGGTTTCGGTGTGGAACGTCATTATTACGGGATCCAAACCAGAAAAAACCCAGCATCTGGCCAACAAGTATGCGAAAAAAGCGAAAGTATGAGCAAGATGATTTCAAATACCAGCACTAACCCAGACATAACCAGCGTTATCCTCTAAAACACTAATCGGAACCAGCTTTTATTGACTGTTTCAGTGTGGTACCACATTACTACGTGATCCAAACCAGCAAAAAGCGTAGGATCTGGTCAACAAGTATGCAAAAATGCGAAAGTACGGGCCAGATGGGGGCAAATCCCAGACCTAACCGACAAATAACCAGCGTTATCCTCTAAAATATTAATCGCAACCAGGTTTAATTGACTGTTTCAGTGTAGTACCGCATTACTACGTGATATAAACCAGAAAAAGGCCAGGATCTTGCCAATAAGTATGCGAAAATTGAGGACATACGAGACAGATGAGGGCAAATCCCAGACCTAACCGAGAAATAACCGGAGTTATCCTCTAAAATATTAATCGAAACCAGGTTCAATTGACTGTTTCAGTGTGGTCCCACATTACTACGTGATCCAAACCAGAAGAAGCCTAGGATCTGGCCAACAAGTATGCGAAAAATGCAATAGTACGAGCCAGATGAGGGCAAATCCCTGAACTAACCGAGACATAACCAGCGTTATCCTCTAAAATACTATTCGGAACCAGCTTCTATTGACTGTTTCATTGTGGTACCACATTACTACGTGATACAAACCAGAAAAAGCCCAGGATCTGGCCAACAAGTATGAGAAATATGCGAAATTACGATCCAGATGAGTGAAAATCCCAGAACTAACCGAGACATAACCGGCGTTATCCTCTAAAGTATTATTCGCAACCAGGTTTAATTGACTGTTTCAGTGTGGTACCACATTACTACGTGATACAAACCAGAAAAAGCGCAGGATCTGGCCAACAAGTATGCGAAATAGTGCGAAAGTACGAGCCAGATGAGGGTTAATCCCAGACCTAACCGAGACATAACCAGCGTTATCCTCTAAAATATTAATCGCAACCAGGTTTAATTGATTGTCTCAGTGTGGTACCACATTATTACGTGATCCAAACCAGAAAAAGCCCAGGATCTGGCCAACAAGTATGCGAAAAATGCGAAAGTACGAGCCAGATGAGGGCAAATCCCAGACCTAACCGAGACATAAACGGCGTTATCCTCTAAAATATTTATCGCAACCAGGTTTAATTGACTGTTTGGGTGTGGTACCGCATTACTACGTGACACAAACCAGAAGAAGCCCAGGATCTGGCCCACAAGTATGCGAAAAATGCGAAAGTACGAGCCAGATGATTGCAAATACCAGAACTAACCCAGACATAACCAGCGTTATCCTCTAAAACACTAATCGGAACCAGCTTTTATTGACTGTTTCAGTGTGGTGCCACATTACTACGTGGTCCAAGCCTGAAAAAGGCCTGGATCTGGCCAACAAGTATGCGAAAAATGCGAAATTACGATCCAGATGAGTGAAAATCCCAGAACTAACCGAGACATAACCGGCGTTATCCTCTAAAATATTAATCGCAACCAGGTTTAATTGACTGTTTCGGTGTGGAACCTCATTACTACGGGATCCAAACCAGAAAAAATCCATGATCTGGCCAACAAGTACGCGAAAAACGCGAAAGTATGAGCCAGATGATTGTAAATACCAGAACTAACCCAGACGTAACCTGCGTCATCCTAAAATACTATTCGGAACCAGCTTCTATTGACTGTTTCAGTGTGGTACCACATTACTACGTGATACAAAGCAGAAAAAGGCCAGAATCTGGCCAACAAGTAAGCGAAAAATGCGAAAGTACGAGCAAAATGAGGGCAAATACCAGACCTATCCCAGACATAGCCGGCGTTATCCTCTAAAATATTAATCGGAACCAGGTTGATTTGACTGTTGCAGTGTGGTACCACATTACTACGTGGTCCAAACCTGAAAAAGGCCAGGATCTGGCCAACAAGTATGCGAAAAATGCGAAGGTACGGGCCAGATGAGGGCAAATCCCAGACCTAACCGAGACATAACCAGCGTTATCCTCTAAAATATTAATCGGAACCAGGTTTAATTGACGGTTTCGGTGTGGAACGTCATTATTACGGGATCCAAACCAGAAAAAAACCCAGCATCTGGCCAACAAGTATGCGAAAATTGCGGACATACGAGACAGATGAGGGCAAATCCCAGACCTAACCGAGAAATAACCGGAGTTATCCTCTAAAATATTAATCGAAACCAGGTTTAATTGACTGTTTCAGTGTGGTCCCACATTACTACGTGATCCAAACCAGAAGAAGCCCAGGATCTGGCCAACAAGTATGCGAAAAATGCGAAAGTACGAGCCAGATGAGGGCAAATCCCAGAACTAACCGAGACATAACCAGCGTTATCCTCTAAAATACTATTCGGAACCAGCTTCTATTTACTGTTTCAGTGTGGTACCACATTACTACGTGATACAAACCAGAAGAAGCCCAGGATCTGGCCAACAAGTACGCGAAATAGTGCGAAAGTACGAGCCAGATGAGGGCCAATCCCAGACCTAAGCGAGAGATAACCGGCGTTATCCTCTAAAATATTAATCGCAACCAGGTTTAATTGACTGTTTCGGCGTGGAACCCCATTACTACGGGATCCAAACCAGAAGAAGCCCAGGATCTGGCCAACAAGTATGCGAAAAATGCGAAAGTACGAGCCAGATGAGGGCAAATCCCAGACCTAACCGAGACATAACCGGCGTTATCCTCTAAAATATTAATCGCAACCAGGTTTAATTGACTGTTTCGGTGTGGTCCCACATTACAACTTGCTCCAAGCCAGAAAAAGGCCAGGATCTGGCCAACAGGTATGCGAAAAATGCGAAGGTACGAGCCAGATGAGGGCAAATCCCAGACCTAACCGAGATATAACCGGCAATATCCTCTAAAATATTAATCGGAACCAGGTTTAATTGATGGTTTCGGTGTGGAACGTCATTATTACGGGATCCAAACCAGAAAAAACCCAGCATCTGGCCAACAAGTATGCGAAAAAAGCGAAAGTATGAGCAAGATGATTGCAAATACCAGAACTAACCCAGACATAACCAGCGTTATCCTCTAAAACACTAATCGGAACCAGCTTTTATTGACTGTTTCAGTGTGGTACCACATTACTACGTGATCCAAACCAGCAAAAAGCGTAGGATCTGGCCAACAAGTATGCAAAAATTGCGGACATACGAGACAGATGAGGGCAAATCCCAGACCTAACCGAGAAATAACCGGAGTTATCCTCTAAAATATTAATCGAAACCAGGTTTAATTGACTGTTTCAGTGTGGTCCCACATTACTACGTGATCCAAACCAGAAGAAGCCCAGGATCTGGCCAACAAGTATGCGAAAAATGCGAAAGTACGAGCCAGATGAGGGCAAATCCCAGAACTAACCGAGACATAACCAGCGTTATCCTGTAAAATACTATTCGGAACCAGCTTCTATTGACTGTTTCAGTGTGGTACCACATTACTACGTGATACAAACCAGAAGAAGCCCAGGATCTGGCCAACAAGTATGCGAAATAGTGCGAAAGTACGAGCCAGATGAGGGCCAATCCCAGACCTAACCGAGAGATAACCGGCGTTATCCTCTAAAATATTAATCGCAACCAGGTTTAATTGACTGTTTCGGCGTGGAACCCCATTACTACGGGATCCAAACCAGAAAAAACACAGTATCTGGCCAACAAATATGCGAAAAACGCGAAAGTATGAGCCAGATGATTGCAAACACCAGAACTAACCCAGACATAGCCAGCGTTATCCTCTAAAATACTATTCGGAACCAGCTTCTATTGACTGTTTCAGAGTGGTACAACATTACTACGTGATACAAACCAGAAAAAGCCCAGGATCTGGCCAACAAGTATGCGAAATAGTGCGAAAGTACGAGCCAGATGAGGGCAAATCCCAGACCTAACCGAGACATAACCGGCGTTATCCTCTAAAATATTAATCGCAACCAGGTTTAATTGACTGTTTCGGTGTGGTCCCACATTACTACTTGCTCCAAGCCAGAAAAAGGCCAGGATCTGGCCAACAGGTATGCGAAAAATGCGAAGGTACGAGCCAGATGAGGGCAAATCCCAGACCTAACCGAGATATAACCGGCAATATCCTCTAAAATATTAATCGGAACCAGGTTTAATTGACGGTTTCGGTGTGGAACGTCATTATTACGGGATCCAAACCAGAAAAAACCCAGCATCTGGCCAACAAGTATGCGAAAAAAGCGAAAGTATGAGCAAGATGATTGCAAATACCAGAACTAACCCAGACATAACCTGCGTTATCCTCTAAAACACTAATCGGAACCGGCTTTTATTGACTGTTTCAGTGTGGTACCACATTACTACGTGATCCAAACCAGCAAAAAGCGTAGGATCTGGCCAACAAGTATGCAAAAATGCGAAAGTACGGGCCAGATGAGGGCAAATCCCAGACCTAACCGACAAATAACCAGCGTTATCCTCTAAAATATTAACCGCAAACAGGTTTAGTTGACTGTTTCAGTGTAGTACCGCATTACTACGTGATATAAACCAGAAAAAGGCCAGGATCTTGCCAATAAGTATGCGAAAATTGCGGACATACGAGACAGATGAGGGCAAATCCCAGACCTAACCGAGAACTAACCGGAGTTATCCTCTAAAATATTAATCGAAACCAGGTTTAATTGACTGTTTCAGTGTGGTCCCACATTACTACGTGATCTCAACCAGAAGAAGCCCAGGATCTGGCCAACAAGTATGCGAAAAATGCATAAGTACGAGCCAGATGAGGGCAAATCCCAGAACTAACCCAGACATAACCAGCGTTATCCTCTAAAATACTATTCGGAACCAGCTTCTATTGACTGTTTCAGTGTGGTACCACATTACTACGTGATACAAACCAGAAAAAGCTCAGGATCTGGCCAACAAGTATGCGAAATAGTGCGAAAGTACGAGCCAGATGAGGGCAAATCCCAGACCTAACCGAGACATAACCGGCGTTATCCTCTAAAGTATTATTCGCAACCAGGTTTAATTAAATGTTTCAGAGTGGTCCCACATTTCTACGTGATCCAAACCAGAAGAAGCCCAGGATCTGGCCAACAAGTATGCGAAAAATGCGAAAGTACGAGCCAGACGAGGGCAAATCCCAGACCTAACCGAGAGATAACCGGCGTTATACTCTAAAATATTAATCGCAACCAGGTTTAATTGACTGTTTCGGTGTGGACCCCCATTACTACGGGATCCAAACCGGAAAAAACACAGTATCTGGCCAACAAATATGCGAAAAACGCGAAAGTATGAGCCAGATGATTGCAAATACCAGAACTAACCCAGACATAGCCAGCGTTTTCCTCTAAAATACTATTCGGAACCAGCTTCTATTGACTGTTTCAGAGTAGTACCACATTACTACGTGATACAAACCAGAAAAAGCCCAGGATCTGGCCAACAAGTATGCGAAATAGTGCGAAACTACGAGCCAGGTGAGGGCAAATCCCAGACCTAACCGAGACATAACCGGCGTTATCCTCTAGAATATTAAGCGCAACCAGGTTTAATTGACTGTTTCGGAGTGGTGCCACATTACTACGTGATCCAAACCAGATGAAGCCCAGGATCTTGCCAACAAGTATGCGAGAAACGCGAAAGTATGAGCCAGATGATTGCAAATACCAGAACTAACCCAGACATAACCAGCGTTATCGTCTAAAATACTAATCGGAACCAGGTTTTATTGACTGTCTCAGTGTGGTACGACATTACTACGTGATCCTAACAATGAAAAAACCCAGGATCTGGCCATTAAAGTATGCGAAAAATGCGAAAGTACGGGCCAGATGAGGGCAAATCCCAGACCTAACCGAGACATAACCTGCGTTATCCCCTAAAATTTTAATCGCAACCAGGTTTAATTGACTGTTTCAGTGTAGTACCACATTACTATGTGATCCTAACAATAGAAAAACACAGGATCTGGCCATTCAAGTATGCGAAAAATGCGAAAGTACGAGCAAAATGAGGGCAAATACCAGACCTATCCCAGACATAGCCGGCGCTATCCTCTAAAATATTAATCGGAACCAGGTTGATTTGACTGTTGCAGTGTGGTACCACATTACTACGTGGTCCAAGCCTGAAAAAGGCCAGGATCTGGCCAACAAGTAATGCGAAAAATGCGAAATTATGATCCAGATAAGTGAAAATCCCAGACCTAACCGAGACATAACCGGCGTTATCCTCTAAAATATTAATCGCAAACAGGTTTAATTGACTGTTTCGGTGTGGAACCCCATTACTACGGGATCCAAACCAGAAAAAACACAGGATCTGGCCAACAAATATGCGAAAAACGCGAAAGTATGAGCCAGATGATAGCAAATACCAGAACAAACCCAGACATAGCCAGCGTTATCCTCTAAAATACTAGTCGGCACCAGCTTCAATTGACTGTTTCAGTGTGGTACCACATTACTACGTGATACAAACCAGAAAAAGCCCAGGATCTGGCCAACAAGTATGCGAAAAATGCGAAATTACGATCCAGATGAGTGAAAATCCCACACCTAACCGAGACATAACCGGCGTTATCCTCTAAAATATTAATCGCAACCAGGTTTAATTGACTGTTTCGGTGTGGTACCACATTACTACGTGGTCCGAGCCAGAAAAAGGCCAGGATCTGGCCAACAAGTATGCGAAGAATGCGAAGGTACGAGCCAGATGAGGGCAAATCCCTGACCTAACCGAGATATAACCGGCGTTATCCTCTGAAATATTAATCGAAACCAGGTTTAATTGGCTGTTTCGGTGTGGAACGTCATTATTATGGGATCCAAACCTGAAAAAACCCAGCATCTGGCCAACAAGTATGCGTAACAAGCGAAAGTATGAGCCAGATGAGTGAAAATCCCAGACCTAACCGAGACATAACCGGCGTTACCCTCTAAAATATTAATCGCAACCAGGTTTAATTGACTGTTTCGGTGTGGTACCACATTACTACGTGATCCAAACCAGCAAAATGCCCAGGATCTGCCCAACAAGTATGAGAAACATACGAAAGTACGAGCCAAATGAGGGCAATTCCCAGAGCTAACCGAGACATAACCTGCGTTATCCTCTAAAATGCTAATCGGAACCAGCCTTCATTGACTGTTTCAGTGTGGTACCACATTTCTGCGTGATCCAAACCAGAAAAAGCCCAGGATCTGGCCAACAGGTATGCGAAAAATGCGGAAGTACGAGCCTGATGAGGGCAAATACCAGACCTAACTCAGACCTAACCGGCGTTATCCTCTAAAATATTGATAGAATCCAGGTTGAATTGACTATCTCAGTGCGGCACCACACTAATACGTGATCCTAACCAGAAAAAAGCCCAGTAGCTGCCCAACAAGTATGAGAAAACTACGAAAGTACGAGCCAAATGAGGGTAATTCCCAGAGCTAACCGAGACATAACCTGCGTTATCCTCTAAAATACTAATCGGAACCAGCTTTTATTGACTGTTTCAGTGTGGTACCACATTACTACGTGATCCAAACCAGCAAAAAGCCTAGGATCTGGCCAACAAGTATACGAAAAATGCGAAAGTACGGGCCAGATGAGGGCAAATCCCAGACCTAACCGAGACATAGCCTGCGTTATCATCTAAAATACTAATCGGAACCAGCTTCTATTGACTGTTTCAGTGTGGTACCACATTATTACGTGATCCAATCCAGAAAAAGCCCAGGATCTGGCCAACAAGTATGAGAAAAATACGAAAGTACGAGCCAAATGAGGGCAAATACTAGACCTAACCCAGACATAACCGGCGTTATCCTCTAAAATATTAATCGCAACCAGGTTTAATTGACTGTTTCTGTGTGGTACCACATTACTACGTGGATCGAGCCAGAAAAGAACCCAGCATGTGGAAAACAAGTATGCCAAAAATGCGAAAGTATGTGGCAGATGATTGCAAATACCAGACGTGACCCAGACGTAACCAGCGTTATCCTCCAAAATATTAATCGCAACCAGATTTAATTGACTGTTTCAGTGTGGTACCGCACTACTACGTGATCGAAACCAGAAACAGGCCAGGATCTTGCCAATAAGTGTGCGAAAATTGCGGAAGTACGAGACAGATGAGGGCAAATCCCCGACCTAACCGAGAAATAACTGGGGTTATCCTCTAAAATATTAATCGAAACCAGGTTTAATTGGCTGTTTCGGTGTGGAACGTCATTATTATGGGTTCCAAACCACAAAAAACCCAGCATCTGGCCAACAAGTATGCGAAAAACGCGAAAGTATGAGCCAGATGATTGCAAATACCAGAACTAACCCAGACATAACCAGCGATATCGTCTAAAATACTAATCGGAACCAGCTTTTATTGACTGTCTCAGTGTGGTACCACATTACTACGTGATCCTAACAATAGAAAAACCCAGGATCTGGCCATTCAAGTATGCGAAAAATGCGAAAGTACGGGCCAGATGGGGGCAAATACCAGACCTAACCGAGACATAGCCTGCGTTATCATCTAAAATACTAATCGGAACCATCTTCTATTGACTGCTTCAGTGTGGTACCACATTACTACGTGGTCCAAGCCTGAAAGAGGCCAGGATCTGGCCAACAAGTAATGCGAAAAATGCGAAATTACGATCCTGATGAGTGAAAACCCAGACCTAACCGAGACATAACCGGCGTTATCCTCTAAAATATTAATCGCAACCAGGTTTAATTGACTGTTTCAGTGTGGTCCCACATTACTACTTGGTCCAAGCCAGAAAAAGGCCAGGACCTGGCCAACAAGTATGCGAAAAATGCGAAATTACGTCCAGATTAGTGAAAATCCCAGACCTAACCGAGACATAACCGGCGTTATCCTCCAAAATATTAATCGCAACCAGGTTTAATTGACTGTTTCAGTGTGGTACCACATTACTACGTGATCCTAACAATAGAAAAACCCAGGATCTGGCCACTCAAGTATGCGAAAAATGCGAAAGTACGGGCCAGATGTGGGCAAATCCCAGACCTAACCGAGACATAACCGGCGTTATCCTCTAAAATATTAATCGCAACCAGGTTTAATTGACTGTTTCAGTGTGGTCCCACATTACTACTTGGTCCAAGCCAGAAAAAGGCCAGGATCTGGCCAACAAGTATGCGAAAAACGCGAAAGTATGAGCCAGATGATAGCAAATACCAGAACAAACCCAGACATAGCCAGCGTTATCCTCTAAAATACTAGTCGGAACCAGCTTCTATTGACTGTTTATGTGTGGTACCACATTACTACGTGATACAAACGAGAAGAAGCCCAGGATCTGGCCAACAAGTATGCGAAAAATGCGGAAGTACGAGCCAGATGAGGGCAAATACCAGACCTAACCGAGACATAGCCTGCGTTATCATCTAAAATAATAATCGGAACCAGCTTCTATTGACTGTTTCAGTGTGGTACCACATTCCCACGTTATCCAAACCAGCAAAAAGCCCAGGATCTGCCCAACAAGTATGAGAAAAATACGAAAGTACGAGCCAAATGAGGGCAATTCCCAGAGCTAACCAAGACATAACCTGCGTTATCCTCTAAAATACTAATCGGAACCAGCCTTCATTGACTGTTTCAGTGTGGTACCACATTACTGCGTCATCCAAACCAGAAAAAGCCCAGGATCTGGCCAACAGGTATGCGAAAAATGCGGAAGTACGAGCCAGATGAGGGCAAATACCAGACCTAACTCAGACCTAACCGGCGTTATCCTCTAAAATATTGAAAGAATCCAGGTTGAATTGACTATCTCAGTGCGGCACCACATTAATACGTCATCCTAACCAGAAAAAAGCCCAGTAGCTGCCCAACAAGTATGAGAAAAATACGAAAGTACGAGCCAAATGAGGGCAAATACTAGACCTAACCCAGACATAACCGGCGTTACCCTCTAAAATATTAATCGCAACCAGGTTTAATTGACTGTTTCGGTCTGGTACCACATTACTACGTGTTTCGAGCCAGAAAAGAACCCAGGATGTGGCAAACAAGTATGCCAAAAATGCGAAAGTATGTGGCAGATGATTGCAAATACCAGACGTAACCCAGACATAACCAGCGTTATCCTCCAAAATATTAATCGCATCCAGATTTAATTGACTGTTTCAGTATGGTACCGCACTACAACGTGATCGAAACCAGAAAAAGGCCAGGATCTTGCCAATAAGTGTGCGAAAATTGCGGAAGTACGAGACAGATGAGGGTAAATCCCCGACCTAACCGAGAAATAACTGGGGTTATCCTCTAAAATATTAATCGAAACCAGGTTTAATTGACTGTTTCAGTGTGGTCCCACATTACTACGTGATCCAAACCAGAAGAAGCCCAGGATCTGGCCAACAAGTATGCGACAAATGCGAAAGTACGAGCCAGATGAGGGTAAATCCCCGACCTAACCGAGAAATAACTGGGGTTATCCTCTAAAATATTAATCGAAACCAGGTTTAATTGACTGTTTCAGTGTGGTCCCACATTACTACGTGATCCAAACCAGCAAAAAGCCCAGGATCTGCACAACAAGTATGAGAAAAATACGAAAGTACGAGCCAAATGAGGGCAATTCCCAGAGCTAACCGAGACATAACCTGCGTTATCCTCTAAAATAATAATCGGAACCAGCCTTCATTGACTGTTTCAGTGTGGTACCACATTACTGCGTGATCCAAACCAGAAAAAGCCCAGGATCTGGCCAACAGGTATGCGAAAAATGCGAAAGTATGTGCTAGATGATGGCAAATAAAAGACCTAACCCAGACATAACCAGCGTTCACCTCTAAAATATTAATCGGAACCAGCTTTTATTGAATGTTTCATTGTGGTACCACATTACTACGTGATCCAAACCAGAAATATCCCAGGAATCTGCAACAAGTATGCGAAAAATGCGAAAGTACGGGCCAGATGAGGGCAAATACCAGACCTAACCGAGACACAACCGGCATTACCCTCTAAAATATTAATTGCAACTAGGTTCAATTGACTGTTTCGGCGTGTTACTGCATTACTACGTGATCCAAAACAGAAAAAGGCCAGGATCTGGCCAACAAGTATGCGAAAAATGCAAAAGTACGATCCAGATGAGGGCAAATACCAGACCTAACCGAGACATAACCGGCGTTATCCTCTAAAATATTAGTCGCAACCAGGTTTAATTGACTGTTTCGGTGTGGTACCGCATTACTACGGGGTCCAAGCCAGAAAAAACCCATGATGTGTCCAACAAGTATTCGAAAAATGCGAAAGTACGAGCCAGATGAGGGCAAATACCAGACCTAACCGAGACATAACCGGCGTTATCCTCTAAAATATTAATCGCAACCAGGTTTAATTGACTGTTTCGGTGTGGTACCGCATTACTACGGGGTCCAAGCCAGAAAAAACCCATGATCTGGCCAACAAGTATTCGAAAAATGCGAAAGTACGAGCCAGATGAGGGCAAATACCAGACCTAACCGAGACATAACCGGCATTATCCTCTAAAATATTTATCGCAACCAGGTTTAATTGACTGTTTCGGCGTGTTACCGCATTACTACGTGGACCAACCCAGAAAAAGGCAAGGTTCTGACCATTCAAGTATGCGAAAAATGCGAATGTTCGAGGCAGATGAGGGCAAATCCCAGATCAAACCGAGACATAACCGGCGTTATCCTCCAAAATATTAATCCGAACCGGGTTTAATTGACTGTTGCGATGTGGTACCGAATTACTACGTGATCCATACCAGAAAAAGGCCAGGGTCTGGCCAAGAAGTATGCGAAAAATGTGAAAGCATGAGGCAGATGTCTGCAAATACCAGAACTTACCCAGACATAACTGGCGTTATCCTCTAAAATATCAGTCGGTACCAGGTTTAATTGACAGTTTCAGTGTGGTACCACATTACTGCGTGGGCCATGCCAGAAAAAGGCCAGGATCTGACCAATCAAGTACGCGAAAAGTGCGAAAGTATGTGCTAGATGATTGCAAATACCAGACCTAACCCAGACAAAACCGGCGTTATCCTCCAAAATATTCCTCGGAACCAGGGATTGATTGAGTGTTTCGGTGTGGTACCACATTAGTACGTGACCCAAACCAGTAAAAGCCCAGGATCTGGCCTACAAGTATGCGAAAAATGCGAAGGTACGAGCCAGATGGGGGCAAATACCAGACCCAACCGAGACATAGCCGGCGGTATCCTCTAAAATATTAATCGCAACCAGGTTTAAATGACTGTTCCGGTGTGGTACCGCATTACTTCGGGGTCCAAGCCAGAAAAAACCCATGATCTGGCCAACAAGTATGTGAAAAATGCGACAGTATGGGACAGATGATTGCAAATACCAGACCTAACCCAGACATAACCAGCGTTAACCTCTAAAATATTAATCGGAACCAGCTTTTAATGAATGTTTCATTGTGGTACCACATTAATACGTGATCCAAACTAGAAATATCCCAGGAATCTGCAACAAGTATGCGAAAAATGCAAAAGTACGGGCCAGATGAGGGCAAATACCAGACCTAACCGAGACACAACCGGCATTACCCTCTAAAATATTAATCGCAACCAGGTTTAATTGACTATTTCGCTGTGGTACCGCATTACTACGTGGTCCAACCCAGAAAAGGGCAAGGATCTGGCCATCAAGTATGCGAAAAATTCGAGAGTATGAGTCAGATGCTTGCAAATACCAGAACTAACCCAGACATAACCGGCGTTATCCTCTAAAATATTAATCGCAACCAGGTTTAATTGACTATTTCGCTGTGGTACCGCATTACTACGTGACCCAAACCAGAAAAAGCCCTGGAACTGGCCAACAAGTATGCGAAAAATGCGAAAGTACGAGACAGATGAGGGCAAATACCGGACCCAACCGAGACATAACTGACGTTATCCTCTAAAATATTAAGCGCATCCAGGTTTAATTGACTGTTTCGGTGTGGTACCGCACTACGTGACCCAACCCAGAAGAAAGCCAGGATCTGGCCAACAAGTATGCAAAAAATGCGAAAGTACGAGCCAGATGAGGGCAAATACCGGACACAACCGAGACATAACTGACGTTATCCTCTAAAATATTAAGCGCATCCAGGTTTAATTGACTGTTTCGGTGTGGTACCGCATTACTACGGGGTCCAAGCCAGAAAAAACCCATGATCTGGCCAACAAGTATTCGAAAAATGCGAAAGTACGAGCCAGATGAGGGCAAATACCAGACCTAACCGAGACATAACCGGCATTATCCTCTAAAATATTTATCGCAACCAGGTTTAATTGACTGTTTCGGCGTGTTACCGCATTACTACGTGGACCAACCCAGAAAAAGGCAAGGTTCTGACCATTCAAGTATGCGAAAAATGCGAATGTTCGAGGCAGATGAGGGCAAATCCCAGATCAAACCGAGACATAACCGGCGTTATCCTCCAAAATATTAATCCGAACCGGGTTTAATTGACTGTTGCGATGTGGTACCGAATTACTACGTGATCCATACCAGAAAAAGGCCAGGGTCTGGCCAAGAAGTATGCGAAAAATGTGAAAGCATGAGGCAGATGTCTGCAAATACCAGAACTTACCCAGACATAACTGGCGTTATCCTGTAAAATATCAAACGGTACCAGGTTTAATTGACAGTTTCAGTGTGGTACCACATTACTACGTTGGCCAAGCCAGAAAAAGGCCAGGATCTGACCAATCAAGTACGCGAAAAGTGCGAAAGTATGTGCTAGATGATTGCAAATACCAGACCTAACCCAGACAAAACCGGCGTTATCCTCCAAAATATTACTCGGAGCCAGGTTTGATTGAGTGTTTCGGTGTGGTACCACATTAGTACGTGATCCAAACCAGAAAAAGCCCAGGATCTGGCCTACAAGTATGCGAAAAATGCAAAAGTACGAGCCAGATGAGCTCAAATCCCTGACCTAACCGAGACATAACCGGCGTTATCATCTGAGATATTAATCGCAACCAGGTTTATTTGACTGTTTCGGTGTGGTACCGCATTACTACGTGATCCAAACCAGAAAAAGGCCAAGATCTGGCCAACAAGTATGCGAAAAATGCGAAAGTATGTGCTAGATGATGGCAAATAAAAGACCTAACCCAGACATAACCAGCGTTCACCTCTAAAATATTAATCGGAACCAGCTTTTATTGAATGTTTCATTGTGGTACCACATTACTACGTGATCCAAACCAGAAATATCCCAGGATTCTGCAACAAGTATGCGAAAAATGCGAAAGTACGGGCCAGATGAGGGCAAATACCAGACCTAACCGAGACACAACCGGCATTACCCTCTAAAATATTAATCGCAACCAGGTTCAATTGACTGTTTCGGCGTGTTACTGCATTACTACGTGATCCAAAACAGAAAAAGGCCAGGATCTGGCCAACAAGTATGCGAAAAATGCAAAAGTACGATCCAGATGAGGGCAAATACCAGACCCAACCGAGACATAACCGGCGTTATCCTCTAAAATATTAATCGCAACCAGGTTTAATTGACTGTTTCGGTGTGGTACCGCATTACTACGGGGTCCAAGCCAGAAAAAACCCATGATCTGTCCAACAAGTATTCGAAAAATGCGAAAGTACGAGCCAGATGAGGGCAAATACCAGACCTAACCGAGACATAACCGGCGTTATCCTCTAAAATATTAATCGCAACCAGGTTTAATTGACTGTTTCGGCGTGTTACCGCATTACTACGTGGACCAACCCAGAAAAAGGCAAGGATCTGACCATTCAAGTATGCGAAAAATGCGAAAGTTCGAGGCAGATGAGGGCAAATCCCAGACCAAACCGAGACATAACCGGCGTTATCCTCCAAAATATTAATCCGAACCGGGTTTAATTGACTGTTGCGATGTGGAACCGAATTACTACGTGATCCATACCAGAAAAAGGCCAGGGTCTGGCCAAGAAGTATGCGAAAAATGTGAAAGCATGAGGCAGATGTCTGCAAATCCCAGACCTAACCAAGACATTACCGGCGTTATCCTCTAAAATATTAATCGCAACCAGGTTTAATTGACTGTTTCGGTGTGGTACCACATTAGTACGTGATCCAAGTCAGAAAAAGCCCAGGATCTGGCCAACAAGTATGTCAAAAATGCGAAAGTATGAGGAAGATGATTGGAAACACCAGACGTAACCCAGTTATAACTGGCGTTATCCCCTAAAATATTAATCGCAACCAGGTTTAAATGACTGTTTCGGTGTGGTACCGTATTACTACGTGATCCAACCCAGAAAAGGGCAAGGATCTGGCCATCAAGTATGCGAAAAATTCGAGAGTATGAGTCAGATGCTTGCAAATACCAGAACTAACCCAGACATAACTGACGTTATCCTCTAAAATATTAAGCGCATCCAGGTTTAATTGACTGTTTCGGTGTGGTACCGCACTACGTGACCCAACCCAGAAGAAAGCCAGGATCTGGCCATTCAAGTATGCGAAAAATGCGACAGTATGTGCTAGAAGATGCCAAATACCAGACCTAACCCAGGCATAACCGGCGTTCTCCTCCAAAATATTAATCGGAACCAGGTTTTATTGACTGTTTCAGTGTGGTACCACATTACTACGTGATCCTAACCAGAAAAAAACCCAGGATTTGGCCAACAAGTATGCGAAAAATGTGAAGGTATGAGCTAGATGATGGCAAATACCAGACCCAACCCAGACATAACCGGAGTTATCCTGTAAAATATTACTCGCAACCAGGTTTAATTGACTGTTACAGTGTGGTACCACATTAGTACGTGATCCTAACCAGAAAAAAACCCAGGATATGGCCAACAAGTATGCGAAAAATGTGAAAGTATGAGCTAGATGATGGCAAATCCCAGTCCTGACCGAGACATACCCGGCGTTATCCTCTAAAATATTAATCGCAACCAGGTTTAAATGACTGTTTCAGTGTGGTACCACATTACTACGTGGTCCAAGCCAGGAAAAGGCCAGGATCTGGCAAACAAGTATGGGAAAAATGCGAAAGTACGAGCCAGATGAGTGCAAATACCAGATCTAACCCAGACATAACCGGCGTTATCCTCTAAAATATTAATCGCAACCAGGTTTAATTGACAGTTTCGGTGTGGTACCGCACTACTACGTGTTCCAAACCAGAAAAAGGCCAGGCTCTGGCCAACAAGTATGCGAAAAATGCGAAAGTACGAGACAGATGAGGGCAAATACCAGACCCAACCGAGACATAACTGACGTTATCCTCTAAAATATTAAGCGCATCCAGGTTTAATTGACTGTTTCGGTGTGACACCACATTACTGCGGGATTCAAACCAGAAAAAACCCAGGATCTGGCCAACAAGTATTCGAAAAACGCGAAAGTACGAGCCAGATGTGAGCAAATCCCAGACCCAACCGAGACATAACCGGCGTTATCCTCTAAAATATTAATCGCAACCAGATTTAATTGACTGTTTCGGTGTGGTACCGCATTACTACGTGACCCAAACCAGAAAAAGGCCAAGATCTGGCCATCAAGTATGCGAAAAATGCGAGAGTATGAGTCAGATGCTTGCAAATACCAGAACTAACCCAGACATAACCGGCGTTATCCTCTAAAATATTAATCGCAACCAGGTTTAATTGACTATTTCGCTGTGGTACCGCATTACTACGTGACCCAAACCAGAAAAAGCCCTGGAACTGGCCAACAAGTATGCGAAAAATGCGAAAGTACGAGACAGATGAGGGCAAATACCAGACCCAACCGAGACATAACTGACGTTATCCTCTAAAATATTAAGCGCATCCAGGTTTAATTGACTGTTTCGGTGTGACACCACATTACTGCGGGATTCAAACCAGAAAATCCCAGGATCTGGCCAAAAAGTATTCGAAAAACGCGAAAGTACGAGCCAGATGTGAGCAAATCCCAGACCCAACCGAGACATAACCGGCGTTATCCTCCAAAATATTAATCGGAACCAGGTTTTATTGACTGTTTCAGTGTGGTACCACATTACTACGTGATCCTAACCAGAAAAAAACCCAGGATCTGGGCAACAAGTATGCGAAAAATGTGAAGGTATGAGCTAGATGATGGCAAATACCAGACCCAAACCAGACATAACCGGCCCTATCCTCTAAAATGTTAATCGCAACCAGGTTTAATTGACTGTTTCGGCGTGGTACCGCATTACTACGTGGTCCAACCCGGAAAAAGGCAAGGATCTGACCATTCAAGTACTCGAAAAATGCGAAAGTGCGAGCCAGATGAGGGCAAATCCCAGTCCTGACCGAGACATACCCGGCGTTATCCTCTAAAATATTAATCGCAACCAGGTTTAAATGACTGTTTCAGTGTGGTACCACATTACTACGTGGTCCAAGCCCGGAAAAGGCCAGGATCTGGCAAACAAGTATGCGAAAAATGCGAAAGTACGAGCCAGGTGAGTGCAAATACCAGATCTAACCCAGACATAACCGGCGTTATCCTCTGAAATATTAATCGGAACAAGCTTATATTGAATGTTTCAGTGTGGTGCCACATTACTACGTGATCCAAA
This sequence comes from Colletes latitarsis, assembly GCF_051014445.1. Classification (NCBI taxonomy): domain Eukaryota; kingdom Metazoa; phylum Arthropoda; class Insecta; order Hymenoptera; family Colletidae; genus Colletes; species Colletes latitarsis. Next base: position 10,257,860 of record NC_135137.1, read on the forward strand.
CCTGAAATATCCCAGTATCTGGCCAACAAATATACGAAAAACGCGAAAGTACGAGCCAGATGTGAGCAAATCCCAGACCTAACCGAGACATAACCAGCGTTATCCTCTAAAATATTAAGCGCAACCAGATTTAATTGACTGTTTCGGTGTGGTACCGCATTACTACGTGACCCAAACCAGAAAAAGGCCAAGATCTGGCCATCAAGTATGCGAAAAATGCGAAAGTACGAGCCAGATGTGAGCAAATCCCAGACCTAACCGAGACATAACCGGCGTTATCCTCTAAAATATTAATCGCAACCAGGTTTAATTCACCGTTTCGGTGTGGAACCACATTACTACGGGATTCAATCCAGAAGAAACACAGGATCTGGCCAACAAGTATGCGAAAAATGCGAAGGTACGAGCCAGATGAGGGGCAAATCCCAGACCTAACCGAGACATAACGGGCGTTATCCTCCAAGATATTAATCGCAACCAGGTTTAATTGACTGTTTCGGTGTGGTACCGCATTACTACGTGACCCAAACCAGAAAAAGGCCAAGATCTGGCCAACAAGTATGCGAAAAATGCGAAGGTACGAGCCAGATGGGGGCAAATACCAGACCCAACCGAGACATACCTGACGTTATCCTCTAAAATATTAATCGGAACCAGGTTTAATTGACTGTTTCGGTGTGGTACCGCATGACTACGTGATCCAAACCGGCAAAAGCCATGGATCTGGCCAACAAGTATGCGAAAAATGCGAAAGTACGAGCCAGATAGGGGCAAATCCCAGTCCTGACCGAGACATACCCGGCGTTATCCTCTAAAATATTAATCGCAACCAGGTTTAATAGACTGTTTCGCAGTGGTACCGCATTACTACGTGACCCAAACCAGAAAAAGCCCTGGATCTGGCCAACAAGTATGCGAAAAATGCGAAAGTACGAGCCAGATGAGGGCAAATCCCAGACCTAACCGAGACATAACCGGCGTTATCCCCTAAAATATTAATCGCAACCAGGTTTAAATGACTGTTTCGGTGTGGTACCGTATTACTACGCGATCCACCCCAGAAAAGGGCAAGGAACTGGCCATCAAGTATGCGAAAAATGCGAGAGTATGAGCCAGATGCTTGCAAATAACAGAACTAACCCAGACATAACCAGCGTTATCCTCTAAAATATTAATCGGAACCAGGATTAATTGACTGTTTCAGTGTGGTACCACATTACTACGTGGTCCAAGCCAGGAAAAGGCCAGGATCTGGCAAACAAGTATGCGAAAAATGCGAAAGTACGAGCCAGATGAGTGCAAATACCAGATCTAACCCAGACATAACCGGCGTTATCCTCTGAAATATTAATCGGAACCAGGTTTAATTGACAGTTTCGGTGTGGTACCGCATTACTACGTGACCCAAACCAGAAAAAGCCCTGGATCTGGCCAACGAGTATGCGAAAAATGCGAAAGTACGAGCCAGATGAGGGCAAATCCCAGACCTAACCGAGACATAACATGCGCTATCCTCTAAAATATTGATCATGACCAGGTTCAGTCGACTGTTTCAGTGTGGTACCACATTACTACGTGATCCAAACCAGAAGAAGCCCAGGATCTGGCCATCAAGTATGAGAAATATGCGAATGTATGAGCCTGATGAGTGCAAATCGCAGAACTAACCTAGACCTAACATGCGTTATCCTCTAAAATATTGACCGAGACCAGGATTATTCGACTGTTTCAGTGTGGTACCTAATTACTACGTGATCCAAGCCAAAAAAAGCCCAGAATCTGGCCATCAAGTATGAGAAATATGCGAAAGTATGAGCCTAATGAGTGCAAATCCCAGACCTAACCTAGACCTAACATGCGCTATCCTCTAAAATATTGATCATGACCAGGTTCAGTCGACTGTTTCAGTGTGGTACCACATTACTACGTGATCCAAACCAGAAGAAGCCCAGGATCTGGCCATCAAGTATGAGAAATATGTGAAAGTATGACCCTGATGAGTGCAAATCCAAGGCCTAACCTAGATCTAACATGTATTATCCTCTAAAATATTGATCGAAACCAGGTTTAATGGTCTGTTTCAGTGTGGCACCACTTTACTGCGTGATCTAAACTAAAAAAAGCCCAGAATCTGGCCATCAAGTATGAGAAACACGCGAAAGTGTGAGCCTGATGAGAGCAAATCCCAGACCTAACCTCGAACTAACATGAGTTATCCTTTGAAATGTTGACCCAGACTAGGTTTAATTGACTGTTTCAGTGTGGTACCACATTACCACGTGATCCAAATCAGAAAAAGCCCTGAATCTGGCCATCCAGTATGAGGAATATGCGAAAGTATGAGCCAGATGAGGGCAAATCCCAGAACTAACAGAGAAATAACCGGCGTTATCCTCTAAAATATTAGTCACAACCAGGCTTAATTGACTGTTGCGGTGTGGTACCGCATTAATACGTGATCCAAACCAGAAAAAGCCCAGGATCTGGCCAACAATTATGCGAAAAATGCGAAAGTACGAGCCAGATGACGGCAAATCCCAGACATAACCGAGACGTATCCGGCGTTATCCTCTAAAATATTAGTCGCAACCAGGTTCAAGTGACTCTTTCGGTGTGGTACCGCATTACTACGTGATCCAAGCCAGAAAAATTCCGGGATCTGGCCATTCAAGTATGCGCAAAATGCGAAAGTATGTTCCAGATGAGGGCAAATTCCAAACCTAACAGAGACATAACCGGCGTTATCCTCTAAAATATTAATCGCAACCTGGTTTAATTGACTGTTTCGGTGGGGTACCGCATTACTACGGGGTCCAAGCCAGAAAAAACCCATGATCTGGCCAACAAGTATGCGAAAAATGCGACAGTATGAGCCAGATGAGGGCAAATCCCAGGCCTCATCGAGACGTAACTGGCGTTATCCTCTAAAATATTAATCGCAACCAGGTGCAATTGACTGTTTCGGTGTGGTACCACATTACTACGTGGTCCAAGCCAGAAAGAGGCCAGGATCTGGCCAACAAGTGTGCGCAAAATGCGAAAGTTCGAGGCAGATGAGGGCAAATCCCAGACCAAACCGAGACATAACCGGCGTAATCCTCTAAAATATTAATCCGAACCGGGTTTAATTGACTGTTGCGTTGTGGTACCGCAAGACTACGTGATCCAAACCAGAAAAAGGCCAGGGTCTGGCCAAAAAGTATGCGAAAAATGTGAAAGTATGAGGCAGATGTCTGCAAATACCAGAACTTACCCAGACATAACTGGCGTTATCCTCTAAAATATCAATCGGTACCAGGTTCAATTGACTGTTTCATTGTGGTACCACATTACTACGTGATCCAAACCAGAAATATCCCAGGAATCTGCAACAAGTATGCGAAAAATGCGAAAGTACGAGCCAGATGAGGGCAAATACCAGACCTAACCCAGACACAACCGTCGTTATCCTCCAAAATATTACTCGGAACCAGGTTCAATTGACTGTTTCGGCGTGTTACTGCATTACTACGTGATCCAAAACAGAAAAAGGCCAGGATCTGGCCAACAAGTGTGCGCAAAATGCGAAAGTTCGAGGCAGATGAGGGCAAGTCCCAGACCAAACCGAGACATGACCGGCGTTATCCCCTAAAATATTAATCCGAACCGGGTTTAATTGACGTTTGCGATGTGGTACCGCATTACTACGTGATCCAAACCAGAAAAAGGCCAGGGTCTGGCCAAGAAGTATGCGAAAAATGTGAAAGTATGAGGCAGATGTCAGCAAATACCAGAACTTACCCAGACATAACTGGCGTTATCCTCTAAAATATCAATCGGTATCAGGTTTAATTGACAGTTTCAGTGTGGTACCACATTACTACTTTGGCCAAGCCAGAAAAAGGCCAGGATCTGACCAATCAAGTACGCGAAAAGTGCGAAAGTATGTGCTAGAAGATTGCAAATACCAGACCTAACCCAGACAAAACCGGCGTTATCCTCCAAAATATTACTCGGAACCAGGTTTGATTGAGTGTTTCGGTGTGGTACCACATTAGTACGTGATCCAAACCAGAAAAAGCCCAGGATCTGGCCTACAAGTATGCGAAAAATGCAAAAGTACGAGCCAGATGAGCTCAAATCCCAGACCTAACCGAGACATAACCGGCGTTATCCTCTAAAATATTAATCCGAACCGGGTTTAATTGACTGTTTCGATGTGGTACCGCATTACTACGTGACCCAAACCAGAAAAAGGCCAAGATCTGGCCTACAAGTATGCGAAAAATGCGAAGGTACGAGCCAGATGGGGGCAAATCCCAGACCTAACCGAGACATAACCAGCGTTATCCTCTAAAATATTAAGCGCAACCAGGTTAAATTGACTGTCTCGGTGTGGTACCACATTACTACGTGATCCAAACCAGAATAGGCACAGCATCTTGCCAACAAGTATGCGAAAAATGCGAAAGTACGAGCCAGATGTGAGCAAATCCCAGACCTAACCGAGACATAACCGGCGTTATCCTCCAAGATATTAATCGCAACCAGGTTTAATTGACTGTTTCGATGTGGTACCGCATTACTACGTGACCCAAACCAGAAAAAGGCCAAGATCTGGCCAACAAGTATGCGAAAAATGCGAAGGTACGAGCCAGATGGGGGCAAATACCAGACCCAACAGAGACATACCTGACGTTATCCTCTAAAATATTAATCGGAACCAGGTTTAATTGACTGTTTCTGTGTGGTACCACATTACTACGTGGTCCAAGCCAGGAAAAGGCCAGGATCTGGCAAACAAGTATGCGAAAAATGCGAAAGTACGAGCCAGATGAGTGCAAATACCAGATCTAACCCAGACATAACCGGCGTTATCCTCTGAAATATTAATCGGAACCAGCTTATATTGAATGTTTCAGTGTGGTGCCACATTACTACGTGATCCAAACCTGAAATATCCCAGTCTCTGGCCAACAAATATGCGAAAAATGCGAAAGTACGAGCCAGATGAGGGCAAATACAACACCTAACCCAGACATAACCGGCGTTATCCTCTAAAATATTAACCGCAACCAGGTTTAATTTACTGTTTCGCTGTGGTACCGCATCACTACGTAATCCAAACCAATAAAACCCCTGGGTCTGGCCAACAAGTATGCGAAAAATGCGAAAGTACGAGCCTGATGAGGGCAAATCCCAGACCTAACCGAGACATAACCGGCGTTATCCTCCAAAATATTAATCGCAACCAGGTTTAACTGACAGTTTCGGTGTGGTACCGCACTACTACGTGTTCCAAACCAGAAAAAGGCCAGGCTCTGGCCAACAAGTACGACAAAAATGCGAAAGTACGAGCCAGATTAGGGCAAATACCAGACCTAACGCAGACAAAACCGGGGTTATTCTCTAAGATATTAATCGCAACCAGGTTTTATTGACTGTTTCGGTGTGTAACCACATTACTGCGGGATTCAAACCAGAAAAAACCCAGGATCTGGCAAACAAGTATGCGAAAAACGCGAAAGTACGAGCCAGATGTGAGCAAATCCCAGACCTAACCGAGACATAACCAGCGTTATCCTCTAAAATATTAAGCGCAACCAGGTTTAATTGACTGTCTCGGTGTGGTACCACATTACTACGTGATCCAAACCAGAATAGGCCCAGCATCTTGCCAATAAGTATGCGAAAAATGCGAAAGTACGAGCCAGATGTGAGCAAATCCCAGACCTAACCGAGACATAACCGGCGTTATCCTCTAAAATATTAATCGCAACCAGGTTTAATTCACCGTTTCGGTGTGGAACCACATTACTACGGGATTCAAACTAGAAGAAACACAGGATCTGGCCAACAAGTATGCGAAAAATGCGAAAGTACGAGCCAGATGAGGGCAAATCCCAGACCTAACCGAGACATAACCGGCGTTATCCCCTAAAATATTAATCGCAACCAGGTTTAAATGACTGTTTCGGTGTGGTACCGTATTACTACGCGATCCACCCCAGAAAAGGGCAAGGATCTGGCCATCAAGTATGCGAAAAATGCGAGAGTATGAGCCAGATGCTTGCAAATACCAGAACTAACCCAGACATAACCAGCGTTATCCTCTAAAATATTAATCGGAACCAGGTTTAATTGACTGTTTCTGTGTGGTACCACATTACTACGTGGTCCAAGCCAGGAAAAGGCCAGGATCTGGCAAACAAGTATGCGAAAAATGCGAAAGTACGAGCCAGATGAGTGCAAATACCAGATCTAACCCAGACATAACCGGCGTTATCCTCTGAAATATTAATCGGAACCAGCTTATATTGAATGTTTCAGTGTGGTGCCACATTACTACGTGATCCAAACCTGAAATATCCCAGTCTCTGGCCAACAAATATGCGAAAAATGCGAAAGTACGAGGCAGATGAGGGCAAATACAACACCTAACCCAGACATAACCGGCGTTATCCTCTAAAATATTAACCGCAACCAGGTTTAATTTACTGTTTCGCTGTGGTACCGCATCACTACGTAATCCAAACCAATAAAACCCCTGGGTCTGGTCAACAAGTATGCGAAAAATGCGAAAGTACGAGCCTGATGAGGGCAAATCCCAGACCTAACCGAGACATAACCGGCGTTATCCTCCAAAATATTAATCGCAACCAGGTTTAACTGACAGTTTCGGTGTGGTACCGCACTACTACGTGTTCCAAACCAGAAAAAGGCCAGGCTCTGGCCAACTAGTACGACAAAAATGCGAAAGTACGAGCCAGATTAGGGCAAATACCAGACCTAACGCAGACAAAACCGGGGTTATTCTCTAAGATATTAATCGCAACCAGGTTTTATTGACTGTTTCGGTGTGTAACCACATTACTGCGGGATTCAAACCAGAAAAAACCCAGGATCTGGCCAACAAGTATGCGAAAAACGCGAAAGTAAGAGCCAGATGTGAGCAAATCCCAGACCTAACCGAGACATAACCAGCGTTATCCTCTAAAATATTAAGCGCAACCAGGATTAATTGACTGTCTCGGTGTGGTACCACATTACTACGTGACCCAAACCAGAAAAAGGCCAAGATCTGGCCAACAAGTATGCGAAAAATGCGAAAGTCCGAGCCAGATTAGGGCAAATACCAGACCTAACGCAGACAAAACCGGGGTTATTCTCTAAGATATTAATCGCAACCAGGTTTAATTGACTGTTTCGGTGTGTAACCACATTACTGCGGGATTCAAACCAGAAAAAACCCAGGATCTGGCAAACAAGTATGCGAAAAACGCGAAAGTACGAGCCAGATGTGAGCAAATCCCAGACCTAACCGAGACATAACCAGCGTTATCCTCTAAAATATTAAGCGCAACCAGGTTTAATTGACTGTCTCGGTGTGGTACCACATTACTACGTGATCCAAACCAGAATAGGCCCAGCATCTTGCCAATAAGTATGCGAAAAATGCGAAAGTACGAGCCAGATGTGAGCAAATCCCAGACCTAACCGAGACATAACCGGCGTTATCCTCTAAAATATTAATCGCAACCAGGTTTAATTCACCGTTTCGGTGTGGAACCACATTACTACGGGATTCAAACTAGAAGAAACACAGGATCTGGCCAACAAGTATGCGAAAAATGCGAAAGTACGAGCCAGATGAGGGCAAATCCCAGACCTAACCGAGACATAACCGGCGTTATCCCCTAAAATATTAATCGCAACCAGGTTTAAATGACTGTTTCGGTGTGGTACCGTATTACTACGCGATCCACCCCAGAAAAGGGCAAGGATCTGGCCATCAAGTATGCGAAAAATGCGAGAGTATGAGCCAGATGCTTGCAAATACCAGAACTAACCCAGACATAACCAGCGTTATCCTCTAAAATATTAATCGGAACCAGGTTTAATTGACTGTTTCAGTGTGGTACCACATTACTACGTGGTTCAAGCCAGGAAAAGGCCAGGATCTGGCAAACAAGTATGCGAAAAATGCGAAAGTACGAGCCAGATGAGTGCAAATACCAGATCTAACCCAGACATAACCGGCGTTATCCTCTGAAATATTAATCGGAACCAGCTTATATTGAATGTTTCAGTGTGGTGCCACATTACTACGTGATCCAAACCTGAAATATCCCAGAATCTGGCCAACAAATATGCGAAAAATGCGAAAGTACGAGCCAGATGAGGGCAAATACAACACCTAACCCAGACATAACCGGCGTTATCCTCTAAAATATTAACCGCAACCAGGTTTAATTTACTGTTTCGCTGTGGTACCGCATCACTACGTAATCCGAACCAATAAAACCCCTGGGTCTGGCCAACAAGTATGCGAAAAATGCGAAAGTACGAGCCTGATGAGGGCAAATCCCAGACCTAACCGAGACATAACCGGCGTTATCCTCCAAAATATTAATCGCAACCAGGTTTGACTGACAGTTTCGGTGTGGTACCGCACTACTACGTGTTCCAAACCAGAAAAAGGCCAGGCTCTGGCCAACAAGTACGAGAAAAATGCGAAAGTACGAGCCAGATTAGGGCAAATACCAGACCTAACACAGACAAAACCGGGGTTATTCTCTAAGATATTAATCGCAACCAGGTTTAATTGACTGTTTCGGTGTGTAACCACATTACTGCGGGATTCAAACCAGAAAAAACCCAGGATCTGGCCAACAAGTATGCGAAAAACGCGAAAGTACGAGCCAGATGTGAGCAAATCCCAGACCTAACCGAGACATAACCAGCGTTATCCTCTAAAATATTAAGCGCAACCAGGATTAATTGACTGTCTCTTTGTGGTACCACATTACTACGTGACCCAAACCAGAAAAAGGCCAAGATCTGGCCAACAAGTATGCGAAAAATGCGAAAGTCCGAGCCAGATTAGGGCAAATACCAGACCTAACGCAGACAAAACCGGGGTTATTCTCTAAGATATTAATCGCAACCAGGTTTAATTGACTGTTTCGGTGTGTAACCACATTACTGCGGGATTCAAACCAGAAAAAACCCAGGATCTGGCAAACAAGTATGCGAAAAACGCGAAAGTACGAGCCAGATGTGAGCAAATCCCAGACCTAACCGAGACATAACCAGCGTTATCCTCTAAAATATTAAGCGCAACCAGGTTTAATTGACTGTCTCGGTGTGGTACCACATTACTACGTGATCCAAACCAGAATAGGCCCAGCATCTTGCCAATAAGTATGCGAAAAATGCGAAAGTACGAGCCAGATGTGAGCAAATCCCAGACCTAACCGAGACATAACCGGCGCTATCCTCTAAAATATTAATCGCAACCAGGTTTAATTCACCGTTTCGGTGTGGAACCACATTACTACGGGATTCAAACTAGAAGAAACACAGGATCTGGCCAACAAGTATGCGAAAAATGCGAAAGTACGAGCCAGATGAGGGCAAATCCCAGACCTAACCGAGACATAACCGGCGTTATCCCCTAAAATATTAATCGCAACCAGGTTTAAATGACTGTTTCGGTGTGGTACCGTATTACTACGCGATCCACCCCAGAAAAGGGCAAGGATCTGGCCATCAAGTATGCGAAAAATGCGAGAGTATGAGCCAGATGCTTGCAAATACCAGAACTAACCCAGACATAACCAGCGTTATCCTCTAAAATATTAATCGGAACCAGGTTTAATTGACTGTTTCAGTGTGGTACCACATTACTACGTGGTTCAAGCCAGGAAAAGGCCAGGATCTGGCAAACAAGTATGCGAAAAATGCGAAAGTACGAGCCAGATGAGTGCAAATACCAGATCTAACCCAGACATAACCGGCGTTATCCTCTGAAATATTAATCGGAACCAGCTTATATTGAATCTTTCAGTGTGGTGCCACGTTACTACGTGATCCAAACCTGAAATATCCCAGTATCTGGCCAACAAATATGCGAAAAATGCGAAAGTACGAGCCAGATGAGGGCAAATACAACACCTAACCCAGACATAAACGGCGTTATCCTCTAAAATATTAACCGCAACCAGGTTTAATTGACTGTTTCGCTGTGGTACCGCATCACTACGTAATCCAAACCAATAAAACCCCTGGGTCTGGCCAACAAGTATGCGAAAAATGCGAAAGTCCGAGCCAGATTAGGGCAAATACCAGACCTAACACAGACAAAACCGGGGTTATTCTCTAAGATATTAATCGCAACCAGGTTTAATTGACTGTTTCGGTGTGTAACCACATTACTGCGGGATTCAAACCAGAAAAAACCCAGGATCTGGCCAACAAGTATGCGAAAAACGCGAAAGTACGAGCCAGATGTGAGCAAATCCCAGACCTAACCGAGACATAACCAGCGTTATCCTCTAAAATATTAAGCGCAACCAGGTTTAATTGACTGTCTCGGTGTGGTACCACATTACTACATGATCCAAACCAGAATAGGCCCAGCATCTTGCCAACAAGTATGCGAAAAATGCGAAAGTACGAGCCAGATGTGAGCAAATCCCAGACCTAACCGAGACATAACCGGCGTTATCCTCTAAAATATTAATCGCAACCAGGTTTAATTCACCGTTTCGGTGTGGAACCACATTACTACGGGATTCAAACCAGAAGAAACACAGGATCTGGCCAACAAGTATGCGAAAAATGCGAAGGTACGAGCCAGATGAGGGGCAAATCCCAGACCTAACCGAGACATAACGGGCGTTATCCTCCAAGATATTAATCGCAACCAGGTTTAATTGACTGTTTCGGTGTGGTACCGCATTACTACGTGACCCAAACCAGAAAAAGGCCAAGATCTGGCCAACAAGTATGCGAAAAATGCGAAGGTACGAGCCAGATGGGGGCAAATACCAGACCCAACAGAGACATACCTGACGTTATCCTCTAAAATATTAATCGGAACCAGGTTTAATTGACTGTTTCTGTGTGGTACCACATTACTACGTGGTCCAAGCCAGGAAAAGGCCAGGATCTGGCAAACAAGTATGCGAAAAATGTGAAAGTACAAGCCAGATGAGTGCAAATACCAGATCTAACCCAGACATAACCGGCGTTATCCTCTGAAATATTAATCGGAACCAGCTTATATTGAATGTTTCAGTGTGGTGCCACATTACTACGTGATCCAAACCTGAAATATCCCAGTCTCTGGCCAACAAATATGCGAAAAATGCGAAAGTACGAGCCAGATGAGGGCAAATACAACACCTAACCCAGACATAACCGGCGTTATCCTCTAAAATATTAACCGCAAACAGGTTTAATTTACTGTTTCGCTGTGGTACCGCATCACTACGTAATCCAAACCAATAAAACCCCTGGGTCTGGCCAACAAGTATGCGAAAAATGCGAAAGTACGAGCCTGATGAGGGCAAATCCCAGACCTAACCGAAACATAACCGGCGTTATCCTCCAAAATATTAATCGCAACCAGGTTTAACTGACAGTTTCGGTGTGGTACCGCACTACTACGTGTTCCAAACCAGAAAAAGGCCAGGCTCTGGCCAACAAGTACGAGAAAAATGCGAAAGTACGAGCCAGATTAGGGCAAATACCAGACCTAACGCAGACAAAACCGGGGTTATTCTCTAACATATTAATCGCAACCAGGTTTAATTGACTGTTTCGGTGTGTAACCACATTACTGCGGGATTCAAACCAGAAAAAACCCATGATCTGGCCAACAAGTATGCGAAAAACGCGAAAGTACGAGCCAGATGTGAGCAAATCCCAGACCTAACCGAGACATAACCAGCGTTATCCTCTAAAATATTAAGCGCAACCAGGTTTAATTGACTGTCTCGGTGTGGTACCACATTACTACGTGATCCAAACCAGAATAGGCACAGCATCTTGCCAACAAGTATGCGAAAAATGCGAAAGTACGAGCCAGATGTGAGCAAATCCCAGACCTAACCGAGACATAACCGGCGTTATCCTCTAAAATATTAATCGCAACCAGGTTTAATTCACCGTTTCGGTGTGGAACCACATTACTACGGGATTCAAACCAGAAGAAACACAGGATCTGGCCAACAAGTATGCGAAAAATGCGAAGGTACGAGCCAGATGAGGGGCAAATCCCAGACCTAACCGAGACATAACGGGCGTTATCCTCCAAGATATTAATCGCAACCAGGTTTAATTGACTGTTTCGGTGTGGTACCGCATTACTACGTGACCCAAACCAGAAAAAGGCCAAGATCTGGCCAACAAGTATGCGAAAAATGCGAAGGTACGAGCCAGATGGGGGCAAATACCAGACCCAACAGAGACATACCTGACGTTATCCTCTAAACTATTAATCGGAACCAGGTTTAATTGACTGTTTCTGTGTGGTACCACATTACTACGTGGTCCAAGCCAGGAAAAGGCCAGGATCTGGCAAACAAGTATGCGAAAAATGCGAAAGTACGAGCCAGATGAGTGGAAATACCAGATCTAACCCAGACATAACCGGCGTTATCCTCTGAAATATTAATCGGAACCAGCTTATATTGAATGTTTCAGTGTGGTGCCACATTACTACGTGATCCAAACCTGAAATATCCCAGTCTCTGGCCCACAAATATGCGAAAAATGCGAAAGTACGAGCCAGATGAGGGCAAATACAACACCTAACCCAGACATAACCGGCGTTATCCTCTAAAATATTAAGCGCAACCAGGTTTAATTTACTGTTTCGCTGTGGTACCGCAACACTACGTAATCCAAACCAATAAAACCCCTGGGTCTGGCCAACAAGTATGCGAAAAATGCGAAAGTACGAGCCTGATGAGGGCAAATCCCAGACCTAACCGAGACATAACCGGCGTTATCCTCCAAAATATTAATCGCAACCAGGTTTAATTGACAGTTTCGGTGTGGTACCGCACTACTACGTGTTCCAAACCAGAAAAAGGCCAGGCTCTGGCCAACAAGTACGAGAAAAATGCGAAAGTACGAGCCAGATTAGGGCAAATACCAGACCTAACGCAGACAAAACCGGGGTTATTCTCTAAGATATTAATCGCAACCAGGTTTAATTGACTGTTTCGGTGTGTAACCACATTACTGCGGGTTTCAAACCAGAAAAAACCCAGGATCTGGCCAACAAGTATGCGAAAAACGCGAAAGTACGAGCCAGATGTGAGCAAATCCCAGACCTAACCGAGACATAACCAGCGTTATCCTCTAAAATATTAAGCGCAACCAGGTTTAATTCACTGTCTCGGTGTGGTACCACATTACTACGTGATCCAAACCAGAATAGGCACAGCATCTTGCCAACAAGTATGCGAAAAATGCGAAAGTACGAGCCAGATGTGAGCAAATCCCAGACCTAACGGAGACATAACCGGCGTTATCCTCTAAAATATTAATCGCGACCAGGTTTAATTCACCGTTTCGGTGTGGAACCACATTACTACGGGATTCAAACCAGAAGAAACACAGGATCTGGCCAACAAGTATGCGAAAAATGCGAAGGTACGAGCCAGATGAGGGGCAAATCCCAGACCTAACCGAGACATAACGGGCGTTATCCTCCAAGATATTAATCGCAACCAGGTTTAATTGACTGTTTCGGTGTGGTACCGCATTACTACGTGACCCAAACCAGAAAAAGGCCAAGATCTGGCCAACAAGTATGCGAAAAATGCGAAGGTACGAGCCAGATGGGGGCAAATACCAGACCCAACAGAGACATACCTGACGTTATCCTCTAAACTATTAATCGGAACCAGGTTTAATTGACTGTTTCTGTGTGGTACCACATTACTACGTGGTCCATGCCAGGAAAAGGCCAGGATCTGGCAAACAAGTATGCGAAAAATGCGAAAGTACGAGCCAGATGAGTGGAAATACCAGATCTAACCCAGACATAACCGGCGTTATCCTCTGAAATATTAATCGGAACCAGCTTATATTGAATGTTTCAGTGTGGTGCCACATTACTACGTGATCCAAACCTGAAATATCCCAGTCTCTGGCCAACAAATATGCGAAAAATGCGAAAGTACGAGCCAGATGAGGGCAAATACAACACCTAACCCAGACATAACCGGCGTTATCCTCTAAAATATTAAGCGCAACCAGGTTTAATTTACTGGTTCGCTGTGGTACCGCATCACTACGTAATCCAAACCAATAAAACCCCTGGGTCTGGCCAACAAGTATGCGAAAAATGCGAAAGTACGAGCCTGATGAGGGCAAATCCCAGACCTAACCGAGACATAACCGGCGTTATCCTCCAAAATATTAATCGCAACCAGGTTTAATTGACAGTTTCGGTGTGGTACCGCACTACTACGTGTTCCAAACCAGAAAAAGGCCAGGCTCTGGCCAACAAGTACGAGAAAAATGCGAAAGTACGAGCCAGATTAGGGCAAATACCAGACCTAACGCAGACAAAACCGGGGTTATTCTCTAAGATATTAATCGCAACCAGGTTTAATTGACTGTTTCGGTGTGTAACCACATTACTGCGGGATTCAAACCAGAAAAAACCCAGGATCTGGCCAACAAGTATGCGAAAAACGCGAAAGTACGAGCCAGATGTGAGCAAATCCCAGACCTAACCGAGACATAACCAGCGTTATCCTCTAAAATATTAAGCGCAACCAGGTTTAATTCACTGTCTCGGTGTGGTACCACATTACTACGTGATCCAAACCAGAATAGGCACAGCATCTTGCCAACAAGTATGCGAAAAATGCGAAAGTACGAGCCAGATGTGAGCAAATCCCAGACCTAACGGAGACATAACCGGCGTTATCCTCTAAAATATTAATCGCGACCAGGTTTAATTCACCGTTTCGGTGTGGAACCACATTACTACGGGATTCAAACCAGAAGAAACACAGGATCTGGCCAACAAGTATGCGAAAAATGCGAAGGTACGAGCCAGATGAGGGGCAAATCCCAGACCTAACCGAGACATAACGGGCGTTATCCTCCAAGATATTAATCGCAACCAGGTTTAATTGACTGTTTCGGTGTGGTACCGCATTACTACGTGACCCAAACCAGAAAAAGGCCAAGATCTGGCCAACAAGTATGCGAAAAATGCGAAGGTACGAGCCAGATGGGGGCAAATACCAGACCCAACAGAGACATACCTGACGTTATCCTCTAAAATATTAATCGGAACCAGGTTTAATTGACTGTTTCTGTGTGGTACCACATTACTACGTGGTCCAAGCCAGGAATAGGCCAGGATCTGGCAAACAAGTATGCGAAAAATGCGAAAGTACGAGCCAGATGAGTGCAAATACCAGATCTAACCCAGACATAACCGGCGTTATCCTCTGAAATATTAATCGGAACCAGCTTATATTGAATGTTTCAGTGTGGTGCCACATTACTACGTGATCCAAACCTGAAATATCCCAGTCTCTGGCCAACAAATATGCGAAAAATGCGAAAGTACGAGCCAGATGAGGGCAAATACAACACCTAACCCAGACATAACCGGCGTTATCCTCTAAAATATTAATCGCAACCAGGTTTAATTGACTGTTTCGCTGTGGTACCGCATCACTACGTAATCCAAACCAATAAAACCCCTGGGTCTGGCCAACAAGTATGCGAAAAATGCGAAAGTACGAGCCTGATGAGGGCAATTCCCAGACCTAACCGAGACATAACCGGCGTTATCCTCCAAAATATTAATCGCAACCAGGTTTAATTGACAGTTTCGGTGTGGTACCCCACTACTACGTGTTCCAAACCAGAAAAAGGCCAGGCTCTGGCCAACAAGTACGAGAAAAATGCGAAAGTACGAGCCAGATTAGGGCAAATACCAGACCTAACGCAGACAAAACCGGGGTTATTCTCTAAGATATTAATCGCAACCAGGTTTAATTGACTGTTTCGGTGTGTAACCACATTACTGCGGGATTCAAACCAGAAAAAACCCAGGATCTGGCCAACAAGTATGCGAAAAACGCGAAAGTACGAGCCAGATGTGAGCAAATCCCAGACCTAACCGAGACATAACCAGCGTTATCCTCTAAAATATTAAGCGCAACCAGGTTTAATTGACTGTCTCGGTGTGGTACCACATTACTACGTGATCCAAACCAGAATAGGCCCAGCATCTTGCCAACAAGTATGCAAAAAATGCGAAAGTACGAGCCAGATGTGAGCAAATCCCAGACCTAACCGAGACATAACCGGCGTTATCCTCTAAAATATTAATCGCAACCAGGTTTAATTCACCGTTTCGGTGTGGAACCACATTACTACGGGATTCAAACCAGGTGAAACACAGGATCTGGCCAACAAGTATGCGAATAATGCGAAGGTACGAGCCAGATGAGGGGCAAATCCCAGACCTAACCGAGACATAACGGGCGGTATCCTCCAAGATATTAATCGCAACCAGGTTTAATTGACTGTTTCGGTGTGGTACCGCATTACTACGTGACCCAAACCAGAAAAAGGCCAAGATCTGGCCAACAAGTATGCGAAAAATGCGAAGGTACGAGCCAGATGGGGGCAAATACCAGACCCAACAGAGACATACCTGACGTTATCCTCTAAAATATTAATCGGAACCAGGTTTAATTGACTGTTTCTGTGTGGTACCACATTACTACGTGGTCCAAGCCAGGAAAAGGCCAGGATCTGGCAAACAAGTATGCGAAAAATGCGAAAGTACGAGCCAGATGAGTGCAAATACCAGATCTAGCCCAGACATAACCGGCGTTATCCTCTGAAATATTAAGCGCAACCAGGTTTAATTCACTGTCTCGGTGTGGTACCACATTACTACGTGATCCAAACCAGAATAGGCACAGCATCTTGCCAACAAGTATGCGAAAAATGCGAAAGTACGAGCCAGATGTGAGCAAATCCCAGACCTAACGGAGACATAACCGGCGTTATCCTCTAAAATATTAATCGCGACCAGGTTTAATTCACCGTTTCGGTGTGGAACCACATTACTACGGGATTCAAACCAGAAGAAACACAGGATCTGGCCAACAAGTATGCGAAAAATGCGAAGGTACGAGCCAGATGAGGGGCAAATCCCAGACCTAACCGAGACATAACGGGCGTTATCCTCCAAGATATTAATCGCAACCAGGTTTAATTGACTGTTTCGGTGTGGTACCGCATTACTACGTGACCCAAACCAGAAAAAGGCCAAGATCTGGCCAACAAGTATGCGAAAAATGCGAAGGTACGAGCCAGATGGGGGCAAATACCAGACCCAACAGAGACATACCTGACGTTATCCTCTAAAATATTAATCGGAACCAGGTTTAATTGACTGTTTCTGTGTGGTACCACATTACTACGTGGTCCAAGCCAGGAATAGGCCAGGATCTGGCAAACAAGTATGCGAAAAATGCGAAAGTACGAGCCAGATGAGTGCAAATACCAGATCTAACCCAGACATAACCGGCGTTATCCTCTGAAATATTAATCGGAACCAGCTTATATTGAATGTTTCAGTGTGGTGCCACATTACTACGTGATCCAAACCTGAAATATCCCAGTCTCTGGCCAACAAATATGCGAAAAATGCGAAAGTACGAGCCTGATGAGGGCAATTCCCAGACCTAACCGAGACATAACCGGCGTTATCCTCCAAAATATTAATCGCAACCAGGTTTAATTGACAGTTTCGGTGTGGTACCCCACTACTACGTGTTCCAAACCAGAAAAAGGCCAGGCTCTGGCCAACAAGTACGAGAAAAATGCGAAAGTACGAGCCAGATTAGGGCAAATACCAGACCTAACGCAGACAAAACCGGGGTTATTCTCTAAGATATTAATCGCAACCAGGTTTAATTGACTGTTTCGGTGTGTAACCACATTACTGCGGGATTCAAACCAGAAAAAACCCAGGATCTGGCCAACAAGTATGCGAAAAACGCGAAAGTACGAGCCAGATGTGAGCAAATCCCAGACCTAACCGAGACATAACCAGCGTTATCCTCTAAAATATTAAGCGCAACCAGGTTTAATTGACTGTCTCGGTGTGGTACCACATTACTACGTGATCCAAACCAGAATAGGCCCAGCATCTTGCCAACAAGTATGCAAAAAATGCGAAAGTACGAGCCAGATGTGAGCAAATCCCAGACCTAACCGAGACATAACCGGCGTTATCCTCTAAAATATTAATCGCAACCAGGTTTAATTCACCGTTTCGGTGTGGAACCACATTACTACGGGATTCAAACCAGGTGAAACACAGGATCTGGCCAACAAGTATGCGAATAATGCGAAGGTACGAGCCAGATGAGGGGCAAATCCCAGACCTAACCGAGACATAACGGGCGGTATCCTCCAAGATATTAATCGCAACCAGGTTTAATTGACTGTTTCGGTGTGGTACCGCATTACTACGTGACCCAAACCAGAAAAAGGCCAAGATCTGGCCAACAAGTATGCGAAAAATGCGAAGGTACGAGCCAGATGGGGGCAAATACCAGACCCAACAGAGACATACCTGACGTTATCCTCTAAAATATTAATCGGAACCAGGTTTAATTGACTGTTTCTGTGTGGTACCACATTACTACGTGGTCCAAGCCAGGAAAAGGCCAGGATCTGGCAAACAAGTATGCGAAAAATGCGAAAGTACGAGCCAGATGAGTGCAAATACCAGATCTAGCCCAGACATAACCGGCGTTATCCTCTGAAATATTAAGCGCAACCAGGTTTAATTCACTGTCTCGGTGTGGTACCACATTACTACGTGATCCAAACCAGAATAGGCACAGCATCTTGCCAACAAGTATGCGAAAAATGCGAAAGTACGAGCCAGATGTGAGCAAATCCCAGACCTAACGGAGACATAACCGGCGTTATCCTCTAAAATATTAATCGCGACCAGGTTTAATTCACCGTTTCGGTGTGGAACCACATTACTACGGGATTCAAACCAGAAGAAACACAGGATCTGGCCAACAAGTATGCGAAAAATGCGAAGGTACGAGCCAGATGAGGGGCAAATACCAGATCTAGCCCAGACATAACCGGCGTTATCCTCTGAAATATTAATCGGAACCAGCTTATATTGAATGTTTCAGTGTGGTGCCACATTACTACGTGATCCAAACCTGAAATATCCCAGAATCTGGCCAACAAATATGCGAAAAATGCGAAAGTACGAGCCAGATGAGGGCAAATACAACACCTAACCCAGACATAACCGGCGTTATCCTCTAAAATATTAACCGCAACCAGGTTTAATTGACTGTTTCGTTGTGGAACCACATTACTACGGGATCCAAACCGGGAAAAACCCAGGATCTGGCCAACAAGTATGCGAAAAACGCGAAAGTATGAGCGTGATGATTGCAAATACCAGAACTAACCCATACATAACCAGGGTTATCGTCTAAAGTACTATTCGGAACCAGCTTTTATTGACTGTCTCAATGTGGTACCGCATTACTACGTGATCCAAACCAGAAAAAACACAGGATCTGGCCAACAAGTATGCGAAAAACGTGAACATACGAGCCAGATGAGGGCAAACACCAGACCTTACCCAGACATAAACGGCGTTATCCTTTAAAATATTAATCGCAACCAGGTTTAATTGACAGTCTCGGTGTGGTACTGCATTACTGCGTGATCCAAACCTGAAAAAGCCCAGGATCTTGCCAACAAGTATGCGAAAAATTCGAAAGTACGAGCCTGATGAGGGCAAATCCCAGACCTAACCGAGACATAACCGGCGGTATCCTCTAAAATATTAATCGCAACAAGGTTTAATTGACAGTTTCGGTGTGGTACCGCACTACTACGTGTTCCAAACCAGAAAAAGGCCAGGCTCTGTCCAACAAGTATGAGAAAAATGCGAAAGTATGTGCCAGATAATTGCAAATACCAGAACTAACCCAAACGTAACCAGCGTTATCCTCCAAAATATTAATCGCAACCAGGTTTAATTGTCTGTTTCGGTGTGGAACCACATTACTACGGAATCCAAACCAGAAGAAACACAGGATCTGGCCAACAAGTATGCGAAAAACGCGAAAGTACGAGCCAGATGTGAGCAAATCCCAGACCTAACCGAGACATAACCAGCGTTATCCTCTAAAATATTAAGCGCAACCAGGTTTAATTCACTGTCTCGGTGTGGTACCACATTACTACGTGATCCAAACCAGAATAGGCACAGCATCTTGCCAACAAGTATGCGAAAAATGCGAAAGTACGAGCCAGATGTGAGCAAATCCCAGACCTAACGGAGACATAACCGGCGTTATCCTCTAAAATATTAATCGCGACCAGGTTTAGTTCACCGTTTCGGTGTGGAACCACATTACTACGGGATTCAAACCAGAAGAAACACAGGATCTGGCCAACAAGTATGCGAAAAATGCGAAGGTACGAGCCAGATGAGGGGCAAATCCCAGACCTAACCGAGACATAACGGGCGTTATCCTCCAAGATATTAATCGCAACCAGGTTTAATTGACTGTTTCGGTGTGGTACCGCATTACTACGTGACCCAAACCAGAAAAAGGCCAAGATCTGGCCAACAAGTATGCGAAAAATGCGAAGGTACGAGCCAGATGGGGGCAAGTACCAGACCCAACAGAGACATACCTGACGTTATCCTCTAAAATATTAATCGGAACCAGGTTTAATTGACTGTTTCTGTGTGGTACCACATTACTACGTGGTCCAAGCCAGGAAAAGGCCAGGATCTGGCAAACAAGTATGCGAAAAATGCGAAAGTACGAGCCAGATGAGTGCAAATACCAGATCTAACCCAGACACAACCGGCGTTATCCTCTGAAATATTAATCGGAACCAGCTTATATTGAATGTTTCAGTGTGGTGCCACATTACTACGTGATCCAAACCTGAAATATCCCAGTATCTGGCCAACAAATATGCGAAAAATGCGAAAGTACGAGCCAGATGAGGGCAAATACAACACCTAACCCAGACATAACCGGCGTTATCCTCTAAAATATTAAACGCAACCAGGTTTAATTGACTGGTTCGCTGTGGTACCGCATCACTACGTAATCCAAACCAATAAAACCCCTGGATCTGGCCAACAAGTATGCGAAAAATGCGAAAGTACGAGCCTGATGAGGGCAAATCCCAGACCTAACCGAGACATAACCGGCGTTATCCTCCAAAACATTAATCGCAACCAGGTTTAATTGACAGTTTCGGTGTGGTACCGCACTACTACGTGTTCCA
Source organism: Colletes latitarsis (assembly GCF_051014445.1). Lineage (NCBI taxonomy): Eukaryota > Metazoa > Arthropoda > Insecta > Hymenoptera > Colletidae > Colletes > Colletes latitarsis. The sequence goes on from NC_135137.1 coordinate 10,278,989, forward strand.
AACCAGAAAAAGGCCAGGCTCTGGCCAACAAGTACGAGAAAAATGCGAAAGTACGAGCCAGATTAGGGCAAATACCAGACCTAACGCAGACAAAACCGGGGTTATTCTCTAAGATATTAATCGCAACCAGGTTTAATTGACTGTTTCGGTGTGTAACCACATTACTGCGGGATTCAAACCAGAAAAAACCCAGGATCTGGCAAACAAGTATGCGAAAAACGCGAAAGTACGAGCCAGATGTGAGCAAATCCCAGACCTAACCGAGACATAACCAGCGTTATCCTCTAAAATATTAAGCGCAACCAGGTTTAATTGACTGTCTCGGTGTGGTACCACATTACTACGTGATCCAAACCAGAATAGGCCCAGTATCTTGCCAACAAGTATGCGAAAAATGCGAAAGTACGAGCCAGATGTGAGCAAATCCCAGACCTAACCGAGACATAACCGGCGTTATCCTCTAAAATATTAATCGCAACCAGGTTTAATTCACCGTTTCGGTGTGGAACCACATTACTACGGGATTCAAACCAGAAGAAACACAGGATCTGGCCAACAAGTATGCGAAAAATGCGAAGGTACGAGCCAGATGAGGGGCAAATCCCAGACCTAACCGAGACATAACGGGCGGTATCCTCCAAGATATTAATCGCAACCAGGTTTAATTGACTGTTTCGGTGTAGTACCGCATTACTACGTGACCCAAACTAGAAAAAGGCCAAGATCTGGCCAACAAGTATGCGAAAAATGCGAAAGTATGTGCTACATGAGGGCAAATACCAGACCTAACCGAGACATAACCGGCATTATCCTCTAAAATATTAATCGCAACCAGGTTTAATTGACTGTGTCGGCGTGTTACCGCATTACTACGTGATCCAAACCCGAAAGAGGCCAGGATCTGGCCAACAAGTATGCGAAAAACGCGAAAGTATGAGCGTGATGATTGCAAATACCAGAACTAACCCATACATAACCAGGGTTATCGTCTAAAGTACTATTCGGAACCAGCTTTTATTGATTGTCTCAGTGCGGTACCACAATACTGCGTGATCCAAACCTGAAAAAGCCCAGGATCTTGCCAACAAGTATGCGAAAAATGCGAAAGTACGAGCCTGATGAGGGCAAATCCCAGACCTAACCGAGACATAACCGGCGGTATCCTCTAAAATATTAATCGCAACAAGGTTTAATTGACAGTTTCGGTGTGGTACCGCACTACTACGTGTTCCAAACCAGAAAAAGGCCAGGCTCTGTCCAACAAGTATGAGAAAAATGCGAAAGTATGTGCCAGATAATTGCAAATACCAGAACTAACCCAAACGTAACCAGCGTTATCCTCCAAAATATTAATCGCAACCAGGTTTAATTGTCTGTTTCGGTGTGGAACCACATTACTACGGGATTCAAACCAAAAAAAACCCTGGATATGGACAACAAGTATGCGAAAAACGCGAAAGTATGAGCCAGATGATTGCAAATACCAGAACTAACCCAGACATATCCAGCGTTATCCTCTAAAATATTAATCGCGACCAGGTTTAATTCACCGTTTCGGTGTGGAACCACATTACTACGGGATTCAAACCAGAAGAAACACAGGATCTGGCCAACAAGTATGCGAAAAATGCGAAGGTACGAGCCAGATGAGGGGCAAATCCCAGACCTAACCGAGACATAACGGGCGTTATCCTCCAAGATATTAATCGCAACCAGGTTTAATTGACTGTTTCGGTGTGGTACCGCATTACTACGTGACCCAAACCAGAAAAAGGCCAAGATCTGGCCAACAAGTATGCGAAAAATGCGAAGGTACGAGCCAGATGGGGGCAAATACCAGACCCAACAGAGACATACCTGACGTTATCCTCTAAAATATTAATCGGAACCAGGTTTAATTGACTGTTTCTGTGTGGTACCACATTACTACGTGGTCCAAGCCAGGAATAGGCCAGGATCTGGCAAACAAGTATGCGAAAAATGCGAAAGTACGAGCCAGATGAGTGCAAATACCAGATCTAACCCAGACATAACCGGCGTTATCCTCTGAAATATTAATCGGAACCAGCTTATATTGAATGTTTCAGTGTGGTGCCACATTACTACGTGATCCAAACCTGAAATATCCCAGTCTCTGGCCAACAAATATGCGAAAAATGCGAAAGTACGAGCCAGATGAGGGCAAATACAACACCTAACCCAGACATAACCGGCGTTATCCTCTAAAATATTAATCGCAACCAGGTTTAATTGACTGTTTCGCTGTGGTACCGCATCACTACGTAATCCAAACCAATAAAACCCCTGGGTCTGGCCAACAAGTATGCGAAAAATGCGAAAGTACGAGCCTGATGAGGGCAATTCCCAGACCTAACCGAGACATAACCGGCGTTATCCTCCAAAATATTAATCGCAACCAGGTTTAATTGACAGTTTCGGTGTGGTACCCCACTACTACGTGTTCCAAACCAGAAAAAGGCCAGGCTCTGGCCAACAAGTACGAGAAAAATGCGAAAGTACGAGCCAGATTAGGGCAAATACCAGACCTAACGCAGACAAAACCGGGGTTATTCTCTAAGATATTAATCGCAACCAGGTTTAATTGACTGTTTCGGTGTGTAACCACATTACTGCGGGATTCAAACCAGAAAAAACCCAGGATCTGGCCAACAAGTATGCGAAAAACGCGAAAGTACGAGCCAGATGTGAGCAAATCCCAGACCTAACCGAGACATAACCAGCGTTATCCTCTAAAATATTAAGCGCAACCAGGTTTAATTGACTGTCTCGGTGTGGTACCACATTACTACGTGATCCAAACCAGAATAGGCCCAGCATCTTGCCAACAAGTATGCAAAAAATGCGAAAGTACGAGCCAGATGTGAGCAAATCCCAGACCTAACCGAGACATAACCGGCGTTATCCTCTAAAATATTAATCGCAACCAGGTTTAATTCACCGTTTCGGTGTGGAACCACATTACTACGGGATTCAAACCAGGTGAAACACAGGATCTGGCCAACAAGTATGCGAATAATGCGAAGGTACGAGCCAGATGAGGGGCAAATCCCAGACCTAACCGAGACATAACGGGCGGTATCCTCCAAGATATTAATCGCAACCAGGTTTAATTGACTGTTTCGGTGTGGTACCGCATTACTACGTGACCCAAACCAGAAAAAGGCCAAGATCTGGCCAACAAGTATGCGAAAAATGCGAAGGTACGAGCCAGATGGGGGCAAATACCAGACCCAACAGAGACATACCTGACGTTATCCTCTAAAATATTAATCGGAACCAGGTTTAATTGACTGTTTCTGTGTGGTACCACATTACTACGTGGTCCAAGCCAGGAAAAGGCCAGGATCTGGCAAACAAGTATGCGAAAAATGCGAAAGTACGAGCCAGATGAGTGCAAATACCAGATCTACCCCAGACATAACCGGCGTTATCCTCTGAAATATTAATCGGAACCAGCTTATATTGAATGTTTCAGTGTGGTGCCACATTACTACGTGATCCAAACCTGAAATATCCCAGAATCTGGCCAACAAATATGCGAAAAATGCGAAAGTACGAGCCAGATGAGGGCAAATACAACACCTAACCCAGACATAACCGGCGTTATCCTCTAAAATATTAACCGCAACCAGGTTTAATTGACTGTTTCGTTGTGGAACCACATTACTACGGGATCCAAACCGGGAAAAACCCAGGATCTGGCCAACAAGTATGCGAAAAACGCGAAAGTATGAGCGTGATGATTGCAAATACCAGAACTAACCCATACATAACCAGGGTTATCGTCTAAAGTACTATTCGGAACCAGCTTTTATTGACTGTCTCAATGTGGTACCGCATTACTACGTGATCCAAACCAGAAAAAACACAGGATCTGGCCAACAAGTATGCGAAAAACGTGAACATACGAGCCAGATGAGGGCAAACACCAGACCTTACCCAGACATAAACGGCGTTATCCTTTAAAATATTAATCGCAACCAGGTTTAATTGACAGTCTCGGTGTGGTACTGCATTACTGCGTGATCCAAACCTGAAAAAGCCCAGGATCTTGCCAACAAGTATGCGAAAAATTCGAAAGTACGAGCCTGATGAGGGCAAATCCCAGACCTAACCGAGACATAACCGGCGGTATCCTCTAAAATATTAATCGCAACAAGGTTTAATTGACAGTTTCGGTGTGGTACCGCACTACTACGTGTTCCAAACCAGAAAAAGGCCAGGCTCTGTCCAACAAGTATGAGAAAAATGCGAAAGTATGTGCCAGATAATTGCAAATACCAGAACTAACCCAAACGTAACCAGCGTTATCCTCCAAAATATTAATCGCAACCAGGTTTAATTGTCTGTTTCGGTGTGGAACCACATTACTACGGAATCCAAACCAGAAGAAACACAGGATCTGGCCAACAAGTATGCGAAAAACGCGAAAGTACGAGCCAGATGTGAGCAAATCCCAGACCTAACCGAGACATAACCAGCGTTATCCTCTAAAATATTAAGCGCAACCAGGTTTAATTCACTGTCTCGGTGTGGTACCACATTACTACGTGATCCAAACCAGAATAGGCACAGCATCTTGCCAACAAGTATGCGAAAAATGCGAAAGTACGAGCCAGATGTGAGCAAATCCCAGACCTAACGGAGACATAACCGGCGTTATCCTCTAAAATATTAATCGCGACCAGGTTTAGTTCACCGTTTCGGTGTGGAACCACATTACTACGGGATTCAAACCAGAAGAAACACAGGATCTGGCCAACAAGTATGCGAAAAATGCGAAGGTACGAGCCAGATGAGGGGCAAATCCCAGACCTAACCGAGACATAACGGGCGTTATCCTCCAAGATATTAATCGCAACCAGGTTTAATTGACTGTTTCGGTGTGGTACCGCATTACTACGTGACCCAAACCAGAAAAAGGCCAAGATCTGGCCAACAAGTATGCGAAAAATGCGAAGGTACGAGCCAGATGGGGGCAAGTACCAGACCCAACCGAGACATACCTGACGTTATCCTCTAAAATATTAATCGGAACCAGGTTTAATTGACTGTTTCTGTGTGGTACCACATTACTACGTGGTCCAAGCCAGGAAAAGGCCAGGATCTGGCAAACAAGTATGCGAAAAATGCGAAAGTACGAGCCAGATGAGTGCAAATACCAGATCTAACCCAGACACAACCGGCGTTATCCTCTGAAATATTAATCGGAACCAGCTTATATTGAATGTTTCAGTGTGGTGCCACATTACTACGTGATCCAAACCTGAAATATCCCAGTATCTGGCCAACAAATATGCGAAAAATGCGAAAGTACGAGCCAGATGAGGGCAAATACAACACCTAACCCAGACATAACCGGCGTTATCCTCTAAAATATTAAACGCAACCAGGTTTAATTGACTGGTTCGCTGTGGTACCGCATCACTACGTAATCCAAACCAATAAAACCCCTGGATCTGGCCAACAAGTATGCGAAAAATGCGAAAGTACGAGCCTGATGAGGGCAAATCCCAGACCTAACCGAGACATAACCGGCGTTATCCTCCAAAACATTAATCGCAACCAGGTTTAATTGACAGTTTCGGTGTGGTACCGCACTACTACGTGTTCCAAACCAGAAAAAGGCCAGGCTCTGGCCAACAAGTACGAGAAAAATGCGAAAGTACGAGCCAGATTAGGGCAAATACCAGACCTAACGCAGACAAAACCGGGGTTATTCTCTAAGATATTAATCGCAACCAGGTTTAATTGACTGTTTCGGTGTGTAACCACATTACTGCGGGATTCAAACCAGAAAAAACCCAGGATCTGGCAAACAAGTATGCGAAAAACGCGAAAGTACGAGCCAGATGTGAGCAAATCCCAGACCTAACCGAGACATAACCAGCGTTATCCTCTAAAATATTAAGCGCAACCAGGTTTAATTGACTGTCTCGGTGTGGTACCACATTACTACGTGATCCAAACCAGAATAGGCCCAGTATCTTGCCAACAAGTATGCGAAAAATGCGAAAGTACGAGCCAGATGTGAGCAAATCCCAGACCTAACCGAGACATAACCGGCGTTATCCTCTAAAATATTAATCGCAACCAGGTTTAATTCACCGTTTCGGTGTGGAACCACATTACTACGGGATTCAAACCAGAAGAAACACAGGATCTGGCCAACAAGTATGCGAAAAATGCGAAGGTACGAGCCAGATGAGGGGCAAATCCCAGACCTAACCGAGACATAACGGGCGGTATCCTCCAAGATATTAATCGCAACCAGGTTTAATTGACTGTTTCGGTGTAGTACCGCATTACTACGTGACCCAAACTAGAAAAAGGCCAAGATCTGGCCAACAAGTATGCGAAAAATGCGAAAGTATGTGCTACATGAGGGCAAATACCAGACCTAACCGAGACATAACCGGCATTATCCTCTAAAATATTAATCGCAACCAGGTTTAATTGACTGTGTCGGCGTGTTACCGCATTACTACGTGATCCAAACCCGAAAGAGGCCAGGATCTGGCCAACAAGTATGCGAAAAACGCGAAAGTATGAGCGTGATGATTGCAAATACCAGAACTAACCCATACATAACCAGGGTTATCGTCTAAAGTACTATTCGGAACCAGCTTTTATTGATTGTCTCAGTGCGGTACCACAATACTGCGTGATCCAAACCTGAAAAAGCCCAGGATCTTGCCAACAAGTATGCGAAAAATGCGAAAGTACGAGCCTGATGAGGGCAAATCCCAGACCTAACCGAGACATAACCGGCGGTATCCTCTAAAATATTAATCGCAACAAGGTTTAATTGACAGTTTCGGTGTGGTACCGCACTACTACGTGTTCCAAACCAGAAAAAGGCCAGGCTCTGTCCAACAAGTATGAGAAAAATGCGAAAGTATGTGCCAGATAATTGCAAATACCAGAACTAACCCAAACGTAACCAGCGTTATCCTCCAAAATATTAATCGCAACCAGGTTTAATTGTCTGTTTCGGTGTGGAACCACATTACTACGGGATTCAAACCAAAAAAAACCCTGGATATGGACAACAAGTATGCGAAAAACGCGAAAGTATGAGCCAGATGATTGCAAATACCAGAACTAACCCAGACATATCCAGCGTTATCCTCTAAAATATTAATCGCGACCAGGTTTAATTCACCGTTTCGGTGTGGAACCACATTACTACGGGATTCAAACCAGAAGAAACACAGGATCTGGCCAACAAGTATGCGAAAAATGCGAAGGTACGAGCCAGATGAGGGGCAAATCCCAGACCTAACCGAGACATAACGGGCGTTATCCTCCAAGATATTAATCGCAACCAGGTTTAATTGACTGTTTCGGTGTGGTACCGCATTACTACGTGACCCAAACCAGAAAAAGGCCAAGATCTGGCCAACAAGTATGCGAAAAATGCGAAGGTACGAGCCAGATGGGGGCAAATACCAGACCCAACAGAGACATACCTGACGTTATCCTCTAAAATATTAATCGGAACCAGGTTTAATTGACTGTTTCTGTGTGGTACCACATTACTACGTGGTCCAAGCCAGGAATAGGCCAGGATCTGGCAAACAAGTATGCGAAAAATGCGAAAGTACGAGCCAGATGAGTGCAAATACCAGATCTAACCCAGACATAACCGGCGTTATCCTCTGAAATATTAATCGGAACCAGCTTATATTGAATGTTTCAGTGTGGTGCCACATTACTACGTGATCCAAACCTGAAATATCCCAGTCTCTGGCCAACAAATATGCGAAAAATGCGAAAGTACGAGCCAGATGAGGGCAAATACAACACCTAACCCAGACATAACCGGCGTTATCCTCTAAAATATTAATCGCAACCAGGTTTAATTGACTGTTTCGCTGTGGTACCGCATCACTACGTAATCCAAACCAATAAAACCCCTGGGTCTGGCCAACAAGTATGCGAAAAATGCGAAAGTACGAGCCTGATGAGGGCAATTCCCAGACCTAACCGAGACATAACCGGCGTTATCCTCCAAAATATTAATCGCAACCAGGTTTAATTGACAGTTTCGGTGTGGTACCCCACTACTACGTGTTCCAAACCAGAAAAAGGCCAGGCTCTGGCCAACAAGTACGAGAAAAATGCGAAAGTACGAGCCAGATTAGGGCAAATACCAGACCTAACGCAGACAAAACCGGGGTTATTCTCTAAGATATTAATCGCAACCAGGTTTAATTGACTGTTTCGGTGTGTAACCACATTACTGCGGGATTCAAACCAGAAAAAACCCAGGATCTGGCCAACAAGTATGCGAAAAACGCGAAAGTACGAGCCAGATGTGAGCAAATCCCAGACCTAACCGAGACATAACCAGCGTTATCCTCTAAAATATTAAGCGCAACCAGGTTTAATTGACTGTCTCGGTGTGGTACCACATTACTACGTGATCCAAACCAGAATAGGCCCAGCATCTTGCCAACAAGTATGCAAAAAATGCGAAAGTACGAGCCAGATGTGAGCAAATCCCAGACCTAACCGAGACATAACCGGCGTTATCCTCTAAAATATTAATCGCAACCAGGTTTAATTCACCGTTTCGGTGTGGAACCACATTACTACGGGATTCAAACCAGGTGAAACACAGGATCTGGCCAACAAGTATGCGAATAATGCGAAGGTACGAGCCAGATGAGGGGCAAATCCCAGACCTAACCGAGACATAACGGGCGGTATCCTCCAAGATATTAATCGCAACCAGGTTTAATTGACTGTTTCGGTGTGGTACCGCATTACTACGTGACCCAAACCAGAAAAAGGCCAAGATCTGGCCAACAAGTATGCGAAAAATGCGAAGGTACGAGCCAGATGGGGGCAAATACCAGACCCAACAGAGACATACCTGACGTTATCCTCTAAAATATTAATCGGAACCAGGTTTAATTGACTGTTTCTGTGTGGTACCACATTACTACGTGGTCCAAGCCAGGAAAAGGCCAGGATCTGGCAAACAAGTATGCGAAAAATGCGAAAGTACGAGCCAGATGAGTGCAAATACCAGATCTACCCCAGACATAACCGGCGTTATCCTCTGAAATATTAATCGGAACCAGCTTATATTGAATGTTTCAGTGTGGTGCCACATTACTACGTGATCCAAACCTGAAATATCCCAGAATCTGGCCAACAAATATGCGAAAAATGCGAAAGTACGAGCCAGATGAGGGCAAATACAACACCTAACCCAGACATAACCGGCGTTATCCTCTAAAATATTAACCGCAACCAGGTTTAATTGACTGTTTCGTTGTGGAACCACATTACTACGGGATCCAAACCGGGAAAAACCCAGGATCTGGCCAACAAGTATGCGAAAAACGCGAAAGTATGAGCGTGATGATTGCAAATACCAGAACTAACCCATACATAACCAGGGTTATCGTCTAAAGTACTATTCGGAACCAGCTTTTATTGACTGTCTCAATGTGGTACCGCATTACTACGTGATCCAAACCAGAAAAAACACAGGATCTGGCCAACAAGTATGCGAAAAACGTGAACATACGAGCCAGATGAGGGCAAACACCAGACCTTACCCAGACATAAACGGCGTTATCCTTTAAAATATTAATCGCAACCAGGTTTAATTGACAGTCTCGGTGTGGTACTGCATTACTGCGTGATCCAAACCTGAAAAAGCCCAGGATCTTGCCAACAAGTATGCGAAAAATTCGAAAGTACGAGCCTGATGAGGGCAAATCCCAGACCTAACCGAGACATAACCGGCGGTATCCTCTAAAATATTAATCGCAACAAGGTTTAATTGACAGTTTCGGTGTGGTACCGCACTACTACGTGTTCCAAACCAGAAAAAGGCCAGGCTCTGTCCAACAAGTATGAGAAAAATGCGAAAGTATGTGCCAGATAATTGCAAATACCAGAACTAACCCAAACGTAACCAGCGTTATCCTCCAAAATATTAATCGCAACCAGGTTTAATTGTCTGTTTCGGTGTGGAACCACATTACTACGGAATCCAAACCAGAAGAAACACAGGATCTGGCCAACAAGTATGCGAAAAACGCGAAAGTACGAGCCAGATGTGAGCAAATCCCAGACCTAACCGAGACATAACCAGCGTTATCCTCTAAAATATTAAGCGCAACCAGGTTTAATTCACTGTCTCGGTGTGGTACCACATTACTACGTGATCCAAACCAGAATAGGCACAGCATCTTGCCAACAAGTATGCGAAAAATGCGAAAGTACGAGCCAGATGTGAGCAAATCCCAGACCTAACGGAGACATAACCGGCGTTATCCTCTAAAATATTAATCGCGACCAGGTTTAGTTCACCGTTTCGGTGTGGAACCACATTACTACGGGATTCAAACCAGAAGAAACACAGGATCTGGCCAACAAGTATGCGAAAAATGCGAAGGTACGAGCCAGATGAGGGGCAAATCCCAGACCTAACCGAGACATAACGGGCGTTATCCTCCAAGATATTAATCGCAACCAGGTTTAATTGACTGTTTCGGTGTGGTACCGCATTACTACGTGACCCAAACCAGAAAAAGGCCAAGATCTGGCCAACAAGTATGCGAAAAATGCGAAGGTACGAGCCAGATGGGGGCAAGTACCAGACCCAACCGAGACATACCTGACGTTATCCTCTAAAATATTAATCGGAACCAGGTTTAATTGACTGTTTCTGTGTGGTACCACATTACTACGTGGTCCAAGCCAGGAAAAGGCCAGGATCTGGCAAACAAGTATGCGAAAAATGCGAAAGTACGAGCCAGATGAGTGCAAATACCAGATCTAACCCAGACACAACCGGCGTTATCCTCTGAAATATTAATCGGAACCAGCTTATATTGAATGTTTCAGTGTGGTGCCACATTACTACGTGATCCAAACCTGAAATATCCCAGTATCTGGCCAACAAATATGCGAAAAATGCGAAAGTACGAGCCAGATGAGGGCAAATACAACACCTAACCCAGACATAACCGGCGTTATCCTCTAAAATATTAAACGCAACCAGGTTTAATTGACTGGTTCGCTGTGGTACCGCATCACTACGTAATCCAAACCAATAAAACCCCTGGATCTGGCCAACAAGTATGCGAAAAATGCGAAAGTACGAGCCTGATGAGGGCAAATCCCAGACCTAACCGAGACATAACCGGCGTTATCCTCCAAAACATTAATCGCAACCAGGTTTAATTGACAGTTTCGGTGTGGTACCGCACTACTACGTGTTCCAAACCAGAAAAAGGCCAGGCTCTGGCCAACAAGTACGAGAAAAATGCGAAAGTACGAGCCAGATTAGGGCAAATACCAGACCTAACGCAGACAAAACCGGGGTTATTCTCTAAGATATTAATCGCAACCAGGTTTAATTGACTGTTTCGGTGTGTAACCACATTACTGCGGGATTCAAACCAGAAAAAACCCAGGATCTGGCAAACAAGTATGCGAAAAACGCGAAAGTACGAGCCAGATGTGAGCAAATCCCAGACCTAACCGAGACATAACCAGCGTTATCCTCTAAAATATTAAGCGCAACCAGGTTTAATTGACTGTCTCGGTGTGGTACCACATTACTACGTGATCCAAACCAGAATAGGCCCAGTATCTTGCCAACAAGTATGCGAAAAATGCGAAAGTACGAGCCAGATGTGAGCAAATCCCAGACCTAACCGAGACATAACCGGCGTTATCCTCTAAAATATTAATCGCAACCAGGTTTAATTCACCGTTTCGGTGTGGAACCACATTACTACGGGATTCAAACCAGAAGAAACACAGGATCTGGCCAACAAGTATGCGAAAAATGCGAAGGTACGAGCCAGATGAGGGGCAAATCCCAGACCTAACCGAGACATAACGGGCGGTATCCTCCAAGATATTAATCGCAACCAGGTTTAATTGACTGTTTCGGTGTAGTACCGCATTACTACGTGACCCAAACTAGAAAAAGGCCAAGATCTGGCCAACAAGTATGCGAAAAATGCGAAAGTATGTGCTACATGAGGGCAAATACCAGACCTAACCGAGACATAACCGGCATTATCCTCTAAAATATTAATCGCAACCAGGTTTAATTGACTGTGTCGGCGTGTTACCGCATTACTACGTGATCCAAACCCGAAAGAGGCCAGGATCTGGCCAACAAGTATGCGAAAAACGCGAAAGTATGAGCGTGATGATTGCAAATACCAGAACTAACCCATACATAACCAGGGTTATCGTCTAAAGTACTATTCGGAACCAGCTTTTATTGATTGTCTCAGTGCGGTACCACAATACTGCGTGATCCAAACCTGAAAAAGCCCAGGATCTTGCCAACAAGTATGCGAAAAATGCGAAAGTACGAGCCTGATGAGGGCAAATCCCAGACCTAACCGAGACATAACCGGCGGTATCCTCTAAAATATTAATCGCAACAAGGTTTAATTGACAGTTTCGGTGTGGTACCGCACTACTACGTGTTCCAAACCAGAAAAAGGCCAGGCTCTGTCCAACAAGTATGAGAAAAATGCGAAAGTATGTGCCAGATAATTGCAAATACCAGAACTAACCCAAACGTAACCAGCGTTATCCTCCAAAATATTAATCGCAACCAGGTTTAATTGTCTGTTTCGGTGTGGAACCACATTACTACGGGATTCAAACCAAAAAAAACCCTGGATATGGACAACAAGTATGCGAAAAACGCGAAAGTATGAGCCAGATGATTGCAAATACCAGAACTAACCCAGACATATCCAGCGTTATCCTCTTAAATACTAATCGGAACCAGCTTTCATTAACTGTTGCAGTGTGGTACCACATTACTACGGGATCCAAACCAGAAAAAACACAGGATCTGGCCAACAAGTATGCGAAAAACGTGAACATAGGAGCCAGATGAGGGCAAATACCAGACCTTATCCAGACATAACCGGCGTTATCCTTTAAAATATTAATCGCAACCAGGTTTAGTTGACTGTCTCGGTGTGGTACTGCATTACTGCGTGATCCAAACCTGAAAAAGCCCAGGATCTTGCCAACAAGTATGAGAAAAATGCGAAAGTACGAGACAGATGAGGGCAAATCCCAGACCTAACCGAGACATAACCGGAGTTATCCTCTAAAATATTAATCGCAACCAGGTTTAATTGACTATTTCAGTGTGGTACCACATTACTACAGGATCCATACCAGAAAAAACCCAGGATCTGGCCAACAAGTATGCGAAAAACGCGAAAGTATGAGCCAGATGATTGCAAATACCAGAACTAACCCAGACATATCCAGCGTTATCCTCTTAAATACTAATCGGAACCAGCTTTCATTAACTGTTGCAGTGTGGTACCACATTACTACGGGATCCAAACCAGAAAAAACACAGGATCTGGCCAACAAGTATGCGAAAAACGTGAACATAGGAGCCAGATGAGGGCAAATACCAGACCTTATCCAGACATAACCGGCGTTATCCTTTAAAATATTAATCGCAACCAGGTTTAGTTGACTGTCTCGGTGTGGTACTGCATTACTGCGTGATCCAAACCTGAAAAAGCCCAGGATCTTGCCAACAAGTATGAGAAAAATGCGAAAGTACGAGCCAGATGTGGGCAAATACCAGACCTAACCCAGACATAACCAGCGTTATCCTCCAAACTATTAAACGCAACCAGGTATAATTGTCTGTTTCGGTGTGGAACCACATTACTACGGGATCCAAACCAAAAAAAACCCTGGATCTGGCCAACTAGTATGCGAAAAACGCGAAAGTATGTGCCTGATGATTGCAATTACCAGAACTAACCCAGACATAACCAGCGTTATCCTCTTAAATACTAATCGGAAACAGCTATCATTGAATGTTTCAGTGTGGTACCACATTACTACGGGATCCAAACCAGAAAAAACCCAGGATCTGGCCAACAAGTATGCGAAAAACGAGAAAGTACGAGCCAGATGAGGGCAAATACCAGACCTAACCGAGACATAACCGGCGTTATCCTCTAAAATATTAATCGCAACAAGGTTTAATTGACAGTCTCGGTGTGGTACTGCATTACTGCGTGATCCAAACCTGAAAAAGCCCAGGATCTTGCCAACAAGTATGCGAAAAATGCGAAAGTACGAGCCAGATGCGGGAAAGTACCAGACCTAACCCAGACATAACCGGCGTTATCCTCTAAAATATTAACCGCAACCAGGTTAAATTGACTGTTTCGGTGTGGCACCACATTACTACGGGATCCAAACCAGGAAAAACCCAGGATCTGGCCAACAAGTGTGCGAAAAACGCGAAAGTATGAGCCAGATGATTGCAAATACCAGAACTAACCCAGCCATAACCAGCGTTATCCTCTAAAATACTATTCGGAACCAGCTTTTATTGACTGTTTCAGTGTGGTACCGCATTACTACGTGATCCAAACCAGAAAAAACCCAGGATCTGGCCAACAAGAGTGCGAAAAACGTGAACAAACGAGCCAGATAAGGGCAAATACCAGACCTAACCCAGCCATAACCGGTGTTATCCTTTAAAATATTAATCGCACCAGGTTTAATTGACTGTCTCGGTGTGGTACTGCATTACTGCGTGATCCAAACCAGAAAAAGCCCAGGATCTTGCCAACAAGTATGCGAAATATGCGAAAATACGAGCCAGATGAGGGCAAATACCAGACCTAACCGAGGCATAACCGGCGTTATCCTTTAAAATATTTATCGCAAGAGGTTTAATTGACTGTCTCGGTGTGGTACTGCATTACTGCGTGATCCAAACCAGAAAAAGCCCAGGATCTTGCCAACAAGTATGAGAAAAATGCGAAAATACGATCCAGATAAGGGCAAATACCAGACCTAACCCAGCCATAACCAGTGTTATCCTTTAAAATATTAATCGCACCAGGTTTAATTGACTGTCTCGGTGTGGTACTGCATTACTGCGTGATCCAAACAAGAAAAAGCCCAGGATCTTGCCAACAAGTATGCGAAATATGCGAAAATACGAGCCAGATGAGTGCAAATACAACACCTAACCGAGACATAACCGGCGTTATCCTCTAAAATATTAATCGCAACCAGGTTTAATTGACTGTTTCGTTGTGGTACTGCATTACTACGTGATCCAAACCCGAAAGAGGCCAGGATCTGGCCAACAAGTATGCGAAAAATGCGAAAGTACGAGCCAGATGTGGGCAAATACCAGACCTAACCCAGACGTAACCGGCGTTATCCTCGAAAATATTAATCGTAACCAGGTTTAATTGACTGTTTCGGTGTGGAGCCACATTACTACAGGATCCATACCAGAAAAAACCCAGGATCTGGCCAACAAGTATGCGAAAAACGCGATAGTATGAGTCAGATGATTGCGAATACCAGGCCTAACGCAGACATAACCGGCGTTATCTTCTAAAGCATTAATCGCAACCAGGTTTGTTTGGCTGTTTCGGTGTGGTACCACGTTACTCCGTGATCCAAACCAGAAAAAACCTAGGATCTGGCCAACTAGTATGCGAAAAATGCGAAAGTATGAGCCAGATTCTCCTCGCCGGGCGGTGTACTGGTGGTCGGACGCGATCGCGGAGTTGCGAGTCGCGACTGTCCGCGCCCGACGCCAGTACACCCGCGCGCGCCGTCGTCAACGTACAGGCGACGGCGTGGCGCGAGCGAGGGCAGCTGATGACCTGTATGGAGCATACCGCGTGGCGCGGGTTGCTCTGCAGGTCGCCATCAAGCGGGCCAAGACCCAGGCATGGAAGGAGCTCCTCCAGACCCTTGATGACGATCCATGGGGGCGCCCATATAAGGTGGTGCTGAATAAGCTCCGCCCGTGGGCGCCCCCCGTCACCGAGGGTCTTGACCCCCGGCTGCTGGAGGACGTGGTCAATACACTCTTCCCAATTGGGGAGAGGGGACCGCGTCCTCCGGCGGCGGCGGCTGTCCCAGTGGAGTGGACGGCCGAGCTGGGGGTCACGCAGGGGGAGCTGGCAGCGGCCATCAGACGGCTCGGGGTTCGTAACACGGCCCCGGGTCCGGATGGTGTGCCCGGCCGGGTTTGGGTCTTGACCCAGGGCGTCCTTGGGGCCGACCTCAGGCGGTTGTTCGACCGCTGCCTGAGGGACGGGCGATTCCCCCCCAGTTGGAAGGTGGCGAGGATGGTCCTCCTCCGGAAGGAGGGTCGGCCCGCGGAGTCTCCCTCCGCATACCGGCCCATTTGTCTCCTCGACGAGGTGGGCAAGCTCTTCGAGCGTGTGATTGCTGCCCGCCTCGTCGAGCACCTGTCGCGGGGTGATCCCGGTCTGGCCGACTGCCAGTTCGGTTTCCGGGGGGGCCGATCGACTATCGACGCGATAGGTCGTGTGAGGGCCCTCTCGGAGGCGGCCGTCTCCCGGGGAGGGGTGGCATTGGCAATATCCTTGGATATTGCCAATGCCTTTAACACCCTCCCCTGGGAAGAGATAAGGAGGGGACTCGAATATCATCGAGTCCCCCCTTGTCTCAGGGCGGTCGTCGGGGATTATCTCCGCGGCAGGTGGATCGAGTATCCGGGCCGGGATGGTGATATGCGGAGGGAGGTGTACTGCGGTGTTCCGCAGGGGTCGGTCCTCGGGCCACTCCTGTGGAACATCGCGTACGACTCGGTGTTGCGGGCCGGCCTCCCCGACGGCGTCAGCACGGTGTGTTATGCGGATGACACACTGGTGCTGGCCGTCGGGGCGCACTGGGGGAGGGCCATGCGTCGCGCGGAGGAGGGGTCGCAACGCGTCGTCGACCGAATCAGGGGGATGGGGATGACGGTGGCGGTCCATAAGACCGAGGTGATTGCGTTTCATTCACCTCGGCAGGATCCGCCACCCCCTTTGATTCGGGTGGGTGGGGCTGACATCGAGGTGAAGCCCCAGATCAGGTATCTAGGGCTGATCCTCGATAGCCACTGGCGTTTCGAGAAGCATTTCCGCTGCCTGGTCCCCCGGTTGGAAAGGATGGTTGCGGCTCTGGGCCGGATCCTGCCCAACCTGGGGGGCCCGGCGGGCCGAGTTCGTCGCCTCTATGTGGCAATGGTCCAGTCGGTGGCCCTATACGGGGCCCCCGTCTGGGCGGACGACCTGGCTGCCTCCCGGCGCAGCATGACTATGCTGCGTCGGGTGCAGAGGCGCATGGCGCTCAGGGTCGTCCGCGGGTATCGGACCATGTCACATGAGGCGGCGACGGTTCTAGCGGGGATGCCGCCCATGGACCTGCTCGCGCGGTCGCACGCGGTGATGTACCGGCACCGCGTCGACCGTCGCGCGGGGGTGGGGGCGGTCCCGGGCGGGCAGGAACCTGCTTGGGGCGATTTGAAGCGCCAGGCCCGGCAGTCCGTGTTGCTCGCGTGGCAGGAGCGGCTGGCTCTGCCAACCGCGGGGCACCGGACTGTCGGGGCTGTTCGGCCACTCCTGAAGGAGTGGCTGGACAGAGGCCATGGCAGCCTCACCTACCGGCTGGCACAGGTATTTTCCGGGCATGGCAGCTTCGGAAGATACCTGTGCCGGATAGGGAAGGAGCCGACGGCGCGTTGCTGCCACTGCGACGCTGAGCAGGACACGGCGGATCATACCCTGGAGGTATGCCCCGCGTGGGAGGGGGAGCGCCGTGTCCTGGTCGGCGTCGTCGGGCGGGATGCCTCGCTGCCGGGCGTGGTGCGCGCCATGCTCGGCAGCGAGGAGAAGTGGAGGGCCGTGGCCTCCTTCTGCGAGAACGTAATGTTGCAGAAGGAGGCCGCGGGGAGGGAGCGCGAGCTTCAGCGGCGCGCTGAAGCTCGCGCTCGTGCGGTGGCCCGAGGTCGTCGCCCGGTCGCGAGGCGTCGCGGGCGGCCGCCTCGGCGTGGCGGATGACCTAGGCTGGGAGGGGGGTCCTGAGGGGACCCTCCTCCCGCCAGGCGGCGCCGGGTCGGACCGGTTGGGGGTAGGAGTGCCTCCCCCTACCGGTCCGACGCAAGGGGAGGCACCCTCGGCGGTCTGGTGCGGCCATGAACGCCCGGCCGCCGAGGGGTGGAAACGGGGTCGCGGGCGGTTGCGAGTTGGGGCTCGCAGCCGCCACTAAACGCGGCCCCGGGACGGATAGCGGCGGGATGGAGTGGCCCCGTCCCGCCGCTATGAGGCAGTGTGTCTACTGGGGGGACCGATTGTCCCCCCGTGGATGGGCGCGAAAGCGCGGGCACGGGGAGGATACAGGAAGAATGCTTCGAGCGATTCCCGGTATCCTCCCAAAGCGTGCCGAAGGGTCACCGTGGGGTTTTTAATGGGTAGGTCCCGCGCCTGTCGTTGTACGGGCCCGGGGAATCCCACACACCCCTACCACCTCTCCCCAAGGAGGTGGGAGGGAGTCTTTCGAAGATTTTCCCCACGACAAAAAAAAAAAAAAAAAAAAAAAAAAGTATGAGCCAGATGATTGTAAATACCAGAACTAACCCTGACATAACCGGCGTTATCATCCAAAATATTGATCGGAGCCAGGTTTAATTGACGGTTTCAGTGTAGTACCACATTACTACGTGGTCCTAGCCAGAAAAAGTCCAGGATCTGACCATTCAAGTATGCGAAAAATGCGAAAGTATGAGCTAGATGATGGCAAATACCAGAACTAACCCAGACATAACCAGCGTTATCCTCTAAGATACTAATCGGAACAAGCTTTTATTGACTGTCTCAGTGCGGTACCACAATACTACGTGATCCAAACCAGGAAAATCCCAGGATCTGGCCAACAAGTATGGGAAAAACGCGAAAGTACCAGCCACATGAGAGCAAATCCCAGACCTAACCGAGACATAACCGGCGTTATCCTCTAAAATATTAATCGCAACCAGGTTTAATTGACTGTTTCGGTGTGGTACGACATTACTACGTGATCCAAACCACAAAAAACGCAGGATCTCGCCAACAAGTATGGAAAAATTCGAAAGTACGGGCCAGATGATTGCAAATAGCAGAACTAACCCAGACATAACTGGCGTGATACTCTAAAATATATATCGCAACAAAGTTTAATTGACTGTTTCGGTGTGGTACCACATTAATACGTGATCCTAACCTGAAAAAAGCCAGGATCTGGCCAACAAGAATGCGAAAAATGCGAAAGTACGAGCCATATGAAGGCAAATACCAGACCTGACCGAGACATAACCGGCGTCATCCTCTAATATAATAATCGCGACCAGGTTTAATTGACTGTTTCGGTGTGGAACCACATTACTACGTGATCCAAACCAGAAAAAGGCCAGGCTCTGTCCAACAAGTATGAGAAAAATGCGAAAGTATGAGCTAGATGATGGCAAATACCAGACCTCACCCAGACATAACCGGCGTTATCCTCTAAAATAATAATCGGAACCAGGTTTAATAGACTATTTCAGTGTGGTACCACATTAATACGTGATCCAAACCAGAAACAACCCAGGATCTGGCCAACAAGTATGCGATAAATGCAAAAGTACGAGCCAGATGAGGGCGAATCCCAGACCTAACCGAGACATAACCGGCGTTACCCTCTAAAATATTAATCGGAGCCAGGTTTAATTGACGGCTTCAGTGTAGTACCACATTACTACGTGATCCAAACCAGAAAAAACCCAGGATCTGGCCAACAGGTATGCGAAAAATGCGAAAGTAGGAGCCAGATGATCGCAAATACCAGGCCTAACGCAGACATAACCGGCGTTATCTTCTAAAGCATTAATCGCAACCAGGTTTGTTTGGCTGTTTCGGTGTGGTACCACGTTACTCCGTGATCCAAACCAGAAAAAACCTAGGATCTGGCCAACTAGTATGCGAAAAATGCGAAAGTATGAGCCAGATGATTGTAAATACCAGAACTAACCCTGACATAACCGGCGTTATCATCCAAAATATTGATCGACACCAGGTTTCATTGACTGTTTCAGTGTGTCACCACATTAATACGTGACCCTAACCAGAAAGAAATCCAGGATCTGACCATCAAGTATGCGAAAAATGCGAAAGTATGAGGCAGATGATTGCGAATTCCAGACGTATCCCAGACATAACCGGTGTTATCCTCTAAAATATTGATCGAATCCAGGTTGAATTGACTGCTTCTGTGTGGCACCACATTACTACGTGATCCGAACCAGAAAAAGCCCAGGATCTGGCCATTCAAGTATGCGAAAAATGCGAATGTATGTGGCAGATGATTGCAAATACCAGACCGCACAGGTACCTAACCGGTGTTATCCTCTAAAGTATTGATCAAATCCAGGTTTAACTGACTGTTTCTGTGTGGTACCACATTACTACGTGATCCAAATCAGAATAAGCCCAGGATCTGTCCAACAAGTATGAGAAAAATGCGAAAGTATGTGCCAGATGATTGCTAATACCAGAACTAACCCAAACATAACCAGCGTTATCGTCCAAAATATTAATCGCAACCAGGTTTAATTGTCCGTTTCGGTGTGGAACCACATTACTACGGGATCCAAACAAAAAAAAACCCTGGATCTGGCCAACTAGTATGCGACAAACGCGAAAGTATGAGCCAGATGATTGCAAATACCAGAACTAACCCAGACATAATCAGCGTTATCCTCTTAAATACTATTCGGAACCAGCTTTTAATGACTGTTTCAGTGTGGTACCGCATTACTACGTGATCCAAACCAGAAAAAGGCCAGGCTCTGGCCAACAAGTATGCGAAAAATGCGAAAGTATGTGCCAGATGATTGCAAATTCCAGAACTAACCCAAACATAACCAGCGTTATCGTCCAAAATATTAATCGCAACCAGGTTTAGTTGTCTGTTTCGGTGTGGAACCACATTACTACGGGATCCAAACCAAAAAAAACCCTGGATCTGGCCAACAAGTATGCGAAAAACGCGAAAGTATGAGCCTGATGATTGCAAATACCAGAACTAACCCAGCCATAATCAGCGTTATCCTCTTAAATACTTTTCGGAACCAGCTTTTATTGACTGTTTCAGTGTGGTACCGCATTACTAGGTGATGCAAAGCGGAAAAAGGCCAAGATCTGGCCAAGAAGTATGCGAAAAATGCGATTGTCCGAGCCAGATGATTGCAAATACCAGAACTAACCCAAACAAAACCAGCGTTATCCTCCAAAATATTAATCGCAACCAGGTTTAATTGTCTGTTTCGGTGTGGAACCACATTACTACGGGATCCAAACCAAAAAAAACCCTGGATATGGCCAACAAGTATGCGAAAAACGCGAAAGTATGAGCCAGATGATTGCAAATACCAGAACTAACCCAGACATATCCAGCGTTATCCTCTAGAATATTATTCGCAACCAGGTTTAGTTGACTGTTTCGGTGTGGTACCGCATTACTACGTGATCCAAACCAGGATTGGCCCTGGATCCGGCCAACAAATATGCGAAAAATGCGAAACTACGAGCCAGATGAGGGCAAATACCAGGCCTAACCGAGACATAACCGGCGTTATCCTCTAAAATATTAATCGCAACAAGGTTTAATTGACAGTTTCGGTGTGGTACCGCATTACTACGTGATCGAAACCACAAAAAGCCCTGGATCTGGCCAACAAGTATGTGAAAAATGCGAAAGTACGAGCCAGATGCGGGCAAGTACCAGACCTGACCCAGACATAACCGGCGTTATCCTCTAAAATAATAATCGGAACCAGGTTTAATAGACTATTTCAGTGTGGTACCATATTAATACGTGATCCAAACCAGAAAAAACCCAGGATCTGGCCAACAAGTATGCGATAAATGCAAAAGTACGAGCCAGATGAGGGCAAATCCCAGACCTAACCGAGACATAACCGGCGTTACCCTCTAAAATATTAATCGGAGCCAGGTTTAATTGACGGCTTCAGTGTAGTACCACATTACTACGTGATCCAAACCAGAAAAAACCCAGGATCTGGCCAACAGGTATGCGAAAAATGCGAAAGTAGGAGCCAGATGATCGCAAATACCAGGCCTAACGCAGACATAACCGGCGTTATCTTCTAAAGCATTAATCGCAACCAGGTTTGTTTGGCTGTTTCGGTGTGGTTCCACGTTACTCCGTGATCCAAACCAGGAAAAACCTAGGATCTGGCCAACTAGTATGCGAAAAATGCGAAAGTATGAGACGGATGATTGTAAATACCAGAACTAACCCTGACATAACCGGCGTTATCATCCAAAATATTGATCGACACCAGGTTTCATTGACTGTTTCAGTGTGTCACCACATTAATACGTGACCCTAACCAGAAAGAAATCCAGGATCTGACCATCAAGTATGCGAAAAATGCGAAAGTATGAGGCAGATGATTGCGAATTCCAGACGTATCCCAGACATAACCGGTGTTATCCTCTAAAATATTGATCGAATCCAGGTTGAATTGACTGCTTCTGTGTGGCACCACATTACAACGTGATCCGAACCAGAAAAAGCCCAGGATCTGGCCATTGAAGTATGCGAAAAATGCGAATGTATGTGGCAGATGATTGCAAATACCAGACCGCACAGGTACCTAACCGGTGTTATCCTCTAAAGTATTGATCAAATCCAGGTTTAACTGACTGTTTCTGTGTGGTACCACATTACTACGTGATCCAAATCAGAATAAGCCCAGGATCTGTCCAACAAGTATGAGAAAAATGCGAAAGTATGTGCCAGATGATTGGTAATACCAGAACTAACCCAAACATAACCAGCGTTATCGTCCAAAATATTAATCGCAACCAGGTTTAGTTGTCTGTTTCGGTGTGGAACCACATTACTACGGGATCCAAACCAAAAAAAACCCTGGATCTGGCCAACAAGTATGCGAAAAACGCGAAAGTATGAGCCAGATGATTGCAAATACCAGAACTAACCCAGACATAATCAGCGTTATCCTCTTAAATACTATTCGGAACCAGCTTTTATTGACTGCTTCAGTGTGGTACCGCATTACTACGTGATGCAAAGCGGAAAAAGGCCAAGATCTGGCCAAGAAGTATGCGAAAAATGCGATTGTCCGAGCCAGATGATTGCAAATACCAGAACTAACCCAAACATAACCAGCGTTATCCTCCAAAATATTAATCGCAACCAGGTTTAATTGTCTGTTTCGGTGTGGAACCACATTACTACGGGACACAAACCAAAAAAAACCCTGGATCTGGCTAACAAGTATGCGAAAAACGCGAAAGTATGAGCCAGATGATTGCTAATACCAGGCCTAACGCAGGCATAACCGGTGTTATCCTGTAAAACATTAATAGCAACCAGGTTTGTTTGGCTGCTTCGGTGTGGTACCACATTACTCCGTGATCCAAACCAGAAAAAACCCAGGATCTGGCCATTCAAGTATGCGAAAAACTCGAAAGTATGAGCTAGATGATGGCAAATACCAGACCTAACCCAGGCATAACCGGCGTTATCATCCAAAATATTGATCGACACCAGGTTTCATTGACTGTTTCAGTGTGTCACCACATTAATACGTGACCCTAACCAGAAAGAAATCCAGGATCTGACCATCAAGTATGCGAAAAATGCGAAAGTATGAGCCAGATGATTGCGAATTCCAGACGTATCCCAGACATAACCGGTGTTATCCTCTAAAATATTGATCGAATCCAGGTTTAATTTACAGTTTCATTCTGGTACCACATTACTACGTGATCCAAATCAGAAAAAGCCCAGGATCTGGCCTACAAGTATGCGAAAAATGCGAAAGTATGAGGAAGATGATTGCAAACACCAGGCCTAACACAATCCTAAACGGTGTTATCCTCTTAAATATTGATCGAATCCAGGATTAATTGACCGTTTCATTCTGGTACCACATTACTACGAGATCCCAACCAGAAAAAGCCCAGGATCTGGCCAACAAGCATGTGAGAAATGCGAAAGTATGAGCCAGATGATACCGAATACCAGACCGAGCACAAACCTAAACGTTGTTATCCTCTTAAATATTGATAGAAACCGAGTTGAATTGGCTGCTTCAGCCTGTTACCGCATTACTGCGTGACACAAACCAGAAAGAAACACAGGATCTGGCCAACAAGTATGGGAAGAATGCGAAAGTATGAGCATGATGATTGCAAATACCAGACGTAGCCCAGACATAAACGGTGTTATCCTCTAAAATATTCATCGAATCCAGGTTGAATGGACGATTTCTGTGTGGTACCGCATTACTACGTGGTCCAAGCCAGAAAAAGGCCAGGATCGGACCATTCAAGTATGCGAAAAATGCGAAAGTATGAGCCAGATGATTGCTAATACCAGGCCTAACGCAGGCATAACCGGCGTTATCCTGTAAAACATTAATCGCAACCAGGTTTGTTTGGCTGCTTCGGTGTGGTACCACATTACTCCGTGATCCAAACCAGAAAAAACCCAGGATCTGGCCATTCAAGTATGCGAAAAACTCGAAAGTATGAGCTAGATGATGGCAAATACCAGACCTAACCCAGGCATAACTTGCGTGCTCCTCTAAAATATTAATCGGAACCAGGTTTTATTGACTATTTCAGTGTGGTGCCACATAAATACGTGATCCTAATCAGAAAAAAACCCAGGAACTGGCGAACAAGTATGCGAAAAACGTGAACGTACGAGCCAGATGAGGGCAAATACCGGACCTAACCCAGACATAACCGGCGTCATCCTCTAATATAATAATCGCGACCAGGTTTAATTGACTGTTTCGGTGTGGAACCACATTACTACGTGATCCAAACCAGAAAAAGGCCAGGCTCTGTCCAACACGTATGAGAAAAATGCGAAAGTATTGGCCAGATGATTGCAAATACTAGAACTAACCCAGACATAACCGGCGTTATCCTCCAAAATATTAATCGGAGCCAGGTTTAATTGACGGTTTCAGTGTAGTACCACATTACTACGTGGTCCTAGCCAGAAAAAGCCCAGGATCTGACCATTCAAGTATGCGAAAAATGCGAAAGTATGAGCTAGATGATGGCAAATACCAGACCTCACCCAGACATAACCGGCGTTATCCTCTAAAATAATAAACGGAATCAGGTTTAATTGACTATTTCAGTGTGGTACCACATTAGTACGTGATCCAAACCAGAAACAACCCAGGATCTGGCCAACAAGCATGCGAAAAATGCAAAGGTACGAGCCAGATCAGGGCAAATCCCAGACCTAACCGAGACATAACCTGCGTTACCCTCTAAAATATTAATCGCAACCAGGTTTAATTGACTGTTTCGGTGTGGTACCGCAATACTACGTGATCCAAACCAGAAAAAACCCAGGATCTGGCGAACAAGTATGCGAAAAACGTGAACGTACGAGTCAGATGAGGGCAAATACCAGACCTAACCCAGACATAACCGGCGTTATCCTTTAAAATATTAATCGCAACCAGGTTTAATTAACTGTGTCGGTGTGGTACCGCATTACTACGTGATCCAAACCAGAAAAGACCCAGGATCTGGCCAACAAGTATGCGAAAAATGCAAAAGTACGAGCCAGATGAGGGCAAATCCCAGACATAACCGAGACATAACCGGCGTTATCCTCTAAAATATTATTCGCAACCAGGTTTAATTGACTGTTTCGGTGTGGTACCACACTACTGCGTGATCCAAACCAGAAAAAACGCAGGATCTCGCCAACAAGTATGTGAAAAATGCGAAAGTATGGGGCAGATGATTGCAAATACCAGACCTACCACAAACCTAACCGGTGTTATCCTCTAAAGTATTGATCGAATCCAGGTTTAAGTGACTGTTTTGGTGTGGTAGCACATTTCTACGTGATCAAAATCAGAAAAAGCCCAGGATCTGGCCTACAAGTATGCGAAAAATGCAAGAGTATGAGGCAGATGATCGCAAATACCAGACGCAACCCATACCTAACCGGTGTCATCCTCTAAAATATTGATCGAATCCAGGTTGAATGGACTATTTCTGTGGGGCACCACATTAATAGGTGATCCGAAACAGATAAAAACCCAGGATCTGGCCAAGAAGAATGCGAAATATGCGAAAGTATGAGCCAGATGATTGCGAATACCAGACGTAACCCAGGCATAACCGGTGTTATCCTATAAAATATTGATCGAAAGCAGCTTTAATTGATTATTTCAGTGTGGTACCACATTAATACGTGATCCAAACCAGAAACAACCCAGGATCTGGCCAACAAGTATGCGATAAATGCAAAAGTACGAGCCAGATGAGGGCAAATCCCAGACCTAACCGAGACATAACCGGCGTTACCCTCTAAAATATTAATCGGAGCCAGGTTTAATTGACGGCTTCAGTGTAGGACCACATTACTACGTGATCCAAACCAGAAAAAACCCAGGATCTGGCCAACAGGTATGCAAAAAATGCGAAAGTATGAGCCAGATGATCGCAAATACCAGGCCTAACGCAGACATAACCGTCGTTATCTTCTAAAGCATTAATCGCAACCAGGTTTGTTTGGCTGTTTCGGTGTGGTACCACGTTACTCCGTGATCCAAACCAGAAAAAACCTAGGGTCTGGCCAACTAGTATGCGAAAAATGCGAAAGTATGAGCCAGATGATTGTAAATACCAGAACTAACCCTGACATAACCGGCGTTATCGTCCGAAATATTAATCGCAACCAGGTTTAGTTGTCTGTTTCGGTGTGGAACCACATTACTACGGGATCCCAACCAAAAAAAACCCTGGATCTGACCATCAAGTATGCGAAAAACGCGAAAGTATGAGCCAGATGATTGCAAATACCAGAACTAACCCAGACATAATCAGCGTTATCCTCTTAAATACTATTCGGAACCAGCTTTTATTGACTGTTTCAGTGTGGTACCGCATTACTACGTGATGCAAAGCGGAAAAAGGCCAAGATCTGGCCAAGAAGTATGCGAAAAATGCGATTGTCCGAGCCAGATGATTGCAAATACCAGAACTAACCCAAACATAACCAGCGTTATCCTCCAAAATATTAATCGCAACCAGGTTTAATTGTCTGTTTCGGTGTGGAACCACATTACTACGGGATACAAACCAAAAAAAACCCTGGATCTTGCCATCAAGTATGAGAAATATGCGAATGTATGAGCCTGATGAGAGCAAATACCAGACCTAACCCAGACATAGTCGGCGTTATTCTCTAAAATATTAATCGCAACCAGGTTTAATTGACTGTTTCAGTGTGGAGTCACGTTACTACGGGATCCAAACCAGAAAAAACCCAGGATCTGGCCAACAAGTATGCGAAAAATGCGAAAGTATGAGCCACATGATTGCAAATACCAGACATAACCGAGACATATCCAGCGTTATCCTCTAGAATATTATTCGCAACCAGGTTTAATTGACTGTTTAGGAGTGGTACCGCATTACTACGTGATCCTAACCTGAATAAAGCCAGGATCTGGCCGACAAGAATGCGAAAAATGCGAAAGTATGAGCCAGATGATTGCAAATACTAGAACTAACCCAGACATAACCGGCGTTATCCTCCAAAATATTAATCGCAGCCAGGTTTAATAGACGGTTTCAGTGTAGTACCACATTACTACGTGGTCCTAGCCAGAAAAAGGCCAGGATCTGACCATTCAAGTATGCGAAAAATGCGAAAGTATGAGCTAGATGATGGCAAATACCAGACCTCACCCATAACCGGCGTTATCCTCTAAAATAATAATCGGAACCAGGTTTAATTGACTATTTCAGTGTGGTACCACATTAATACGTGATCCAAACCAGAAACAACCCAGGATCTGGCCAACAAGTATGCGAAAAATGCAAAGGTACGAGCCAGATGAGGGCAAATCCCAGACCTAACCGAGACATAACCTGCGTTACCCTCTAAAATATTAATCGCAACCAGGTTTAATTGACTGTTTCGTTGTGGTACCGCAATACTACGTGATCCAAACCAGAAAAAACCCAGGATCTGGCGAACAAGTATGCGAAAAACGTGAACGTACGAGTCAGATGAGGGCAAATACCAGACCTAACCCAGACATAACCGGCGTTATCCTTTAAAATATTAATCGCAACCAGGTTTAATTAACTGTGTCGGTGTGGTACCGCATTACTACGTGATCCAAACCAGAAAAGACCCAGGATCTGGCCAACAAGTATGCGAAAAATGCAAAAGTACGAGCCAGATGAGGGCAAATCCCAGACATAACCGAGACATAACCGGCGTTATCCTCTAAAATATTATTCGCAACCAGGTTTAATTGACTGTTTCGGTGTGGTACCACACTACTGCGTGATCCAAACCAGAAAAAACCCAGGATCTGGCCATTCAAGTATGCGAAAAACTCGAAAGTATGAGCTAGATGATGGCAAATACCAGACCTAACCCAGGCATAACTTGCGTGCTGCTCTAAAATATTAATCGGAACCAGGTTTTATTGACTATTTCAGTGTGGTGCCACATAAATACGTGATCCTAATCAGAAAAAAACCCAGGAACTGGCGAACAAGTATGCGAAAAACGTGAACGTACGAGCCAGATGAGGGCAAATACCGGACCTAACCCAGACACAACCGGCGTTATCCTTTAAAATATTAATCGCAACCAGGTTTAATTGACTGTTTCGGTGTGGAACCACATTACTACGTGATCCAAACCAGAAAAAGGCCAGGCTCTGTCCAACAAGTATGAGAAAAATGCGAAAGTACGAGCCAGATGATTGCAAATACCAGAACTAACCCAAACATAACCGGCGTTATCCTGTAAAACATTAATCGCAGCCAGGTTTGTTTGGCTGCTTCGGTGTGGTACCACATTACTCCGTGATCCAAACCAGAAAAAACCCAGGATCTGGCCAACTAGTAAGCGAAAAATACGAAAGTATGACCCAGATGATTGTAAATACCAGAACTAACCCTGACATAACCGGCGTTATCATCCAAAATATTGATCAAAACAAGGTTGCATTGACTGTTTCAGTGTGGCACCACATTAATACGTGACCCTAACCAGAAGGAAACCCAGGATCTAACCATCAAGTATGCGAAAAATGCGAAAGTATGAGCCAGATGATTGCGCATACCAGACGTAACCCAGACATAACCGGTGTTATCCTAGAAAATATTGATCGAAACCAGGTTTAATTGACTGTCTCGGAGTGGTACCGCATTACTACGTGATCCAAACCGGAAAAAGGCCAGGATATGGCCAACAAGTATGCGAAAAATGCGAAACTGCGAGCCAGATGAGGGCATATACCAGACCTAACCGAGACATAACCGGCGTTATCCTCTAAAATAATAATCGGAACCAGGTTTAATTGACTGTTTCGGTGTGGTATGACATTACTACGTGACGCAAACCAGAAAAAACCCAGGACCTGGCCAACAAGTATGCGAAAAATGCGAAAGTATGTGCCAGATGATTGGAAATACCAGACCTAACACAAACCTAACCGGCGTTGTCCTCTAAAATATTAGTCGGAACCAGATTTAATTGACTGTTGCAGTGTGGTACCACATTACTACGTGATCCAAACCAGAAAAAGCCCAGGATCTGGCCAGCAAGTATGCGAGAAATGCGATAGTATGAGGCAGATGATTGTAAATACCAGACCTAACACAAACCTAAACGGTGTTAGCCTCTAAAATATTGATCGAGGCCACGCTTAATTGACGGTTTCAGTATGGTACCGCATTACTACGAGATCCAAACCAGAAAAAGTCCAGGATATGGCCAACAAGTGTGCGATGAACGCGAAAGTATGAGGAAGATGATTGCAAACACCAGACGTAACCCAGACATAACCGGAGTTTTCCTCTAAAATATAAATGGCAACCAGGTGTAATTGACTGTTTCGGTGTCGTACCGCATTACTACGTGGTCCAAGCCAGAAAAAGGCCAGGATCTGACCATTCAAGTATGCGAAAAATGCGAAAGAATGAGCTAGATGATGGCAAATACCAGACCTAACCGAGACATAACCGGCGTGATACTCTAAAATATATATCGCAACCAAGTTTAATTGACTGTTTCGCTGTGGTACCACATTAATACGTGATCCTAACCTGGAAAAAGCCAGGATCTGACCAACAAGAATGCAAAACTTGCGAAAGTACGAGCCAGATGATTGCAAATACCAGACGTAACCCAGACATAAACGGTGTTATCCTCTAGAATATTGATTGAATCCAGGTTGAATGGACTATTTCTGTGTGGCACCACATTAATACATGATCCTAACCAGAAAAAAACCCAGGATCTGGCCTACAAGTATGCGAAAAATGCGAAAGTATGAGGCAGATGATTGCAAATACCAGACCTCACCCAGCCATAGCCGGCGTTATCCTCTAAAATATTAATCGGAACCAGGTTTAGTGACTGTTTCTGTGTGGTACCACATTACTGCGTGATCAAAATCAGAATAAGCCCAGGATCTGCCCAACAGGTATGCGAAAGAAGCGAAGGTATGAGCCAGATGATAGCAAACACCAGACCGAGCACAAACCTGAACGTTGTCATCCTCTTATATATTGATAGAAACCGAGTTGAATTGATCGTGGCCACGTTTAATTGACTGTTTCAGTATGGTACCGCATTACTACGAGATCCAAACCAGAAAATGTCCAGGATATGGCCAACAAGTGTGCGATGAACGCGAAGGTATGTCCCAGATTATTGCAGACACCAGGCCAAACACAAACCTAACCGGTGTGATCCTCTAAAATATTAGTCGGAACCAGGTTTAATTGTCTGTTTCGGTGTGGTACCACATTACTACGTGATCCAAACCAGAAAAAACGCAGGATCTGGCCAACAAGAATGCAAAACATGCGAAAGTATGAGGCAGATGATTGCAAATACCAGACCTAACTCAAACCTAACCGGTGTTATCCTATAAAATATTGATCGAAAGCAGATTTAATTGATTATTTCAGTGTGGCACCACATTAATACGCGATCCTAACCAGAGAAAAACCCAGGATTTTGCCAACAAGTATGCGAAAAATGCAAAAGTATGGGCCAGATGATTGCAAATACCAGACCTAACCCAGAAATAACCGGCGTTATCCTCTAAAATATTATTCGCAACCAGGTTTAATTGACTGTTTCGGTGTGGTACCACATTACTACGTGATCCAAACCAGAAAAAACGCAGGATCTGGCCAACAAGAATGCAAAACATGCGAAAGTATGAGGCAGATGATTGCAAGTACCAGAACAAACACATACCTAACCGGTGTTATCCTATAAAATATTGATCGAAAGCAGCTCTAATTGATTATTTCAGTGTGGCACCACATTAATACGCGATCCTAACCAGAGAAAAACCCAGGATTTTGCCAACAAGTATGGGCAAAATGCAAAAGTATGAGCCAGATGATAGCAAATACCAGACCTAACCCAGAAATAACCGGCGTTATCCTCTGAAATATTATTCGCAACCAGGTTTAATTGACTGTTTCGGTGTGGTACCGCATTACTACGTGGACAAAGCCAGAAAAAGGCCAGGATCTGACCATTCAAGTATGCGAAAAATGCGAAAGTATGAGCTAGTTGGTGGCAAATACCAGACCTTACCCAGACATATCCGGCGTTCTCCTCCAAAATATTGATCGAATTCAGATTTAATTGACTGTTTCGGTCTGGTACCACATTACTACGTGGACCAAGCCAGAAAAAGGCCAGGATCTGGCCAACAAGTATGCGAAAAATACGATAGTATGTGAGCCAGATCATTGCAAATACCAGGCTAACACAAACCTAACCGGTGTGATCCTCTCAAATAATGACCGAATCCAGGATTAATTGACCGTTTCATTCTGGTACCACGTTACTACGAGATCCTAACCAGAAAAAGCCCAGGATCTGGCCAACAAGCATGCGAGAAATGCGAAAATATGAGCCAGATGATAGCAAATACCAGACCGAGCACGAACCTAAACGTTATTATCCTCTTAAATATTGATAGAAACCGAGTTGAATTGGCTGTTTCAGGCTGTTTCCGCATTACATCGTGATCCAAACCAGATCGAAACACAGGACCTGACCAACATGTATGCGAAGAAAGCGAAAGTATGAGCCAGATGATTGCAAATACCAGGCCTAAACGTGAACTAACCGGTGTTATACTTTAAAATATGGATCGAGGTCAGGTTTAATGGACTGTTTATTGTTGTACCACATGACTACACAATCCCAACCAGAAGAAGCCCAGGATCTGGCCATCAAGCATGCGAGAAATGCGAAAGTATGAGCCAGATGATAGCAAACACCAGGCCTAACACAAACTTAACCGGTATGATCCTCTAAAATATTGATCGAATCCAGGTTTAATTGACAGTTTCATTCTGGTACCACATTACTGCGTGACCCAAACCAGAAAAAGCCCAGGATCTGACCATTCAAGTATGCGAAAGATGCGAAAGTATGAGCTAGATGATGGCAAATACCAGACCTAACCCAGACATATCCGGTGTTATCCTCTAAAATATTGATTGAATCCAGGTTGAATGGACTATTTCTGTGTGGCACCACATTAATACATGATCCTAACCAGAAAAAAACCCAGGATCTGGCCTACAAGTATGCGAAAAATGCGAAAGTATGAGGCAGATGATTGCAAATACCAGACCTCACCCAGGCATATCCGGCGTTGTCCTCTAAAATATTATTCGCAACCAGGTTTAATTGACTGTTTCGGTGTGGTACCGCATTACTACGTGGACAAAGCCAGAAAAAGGCCAGGATCTGACCATTCAAGTATGCGAAAAATGCGAAAGTATGAGCTAGTTGGTGGCAAATACCAGACCTAACCCAGACATATCCGGCGTTCTCCTCCAAAATATTGATCGAATTCAGATTTAATTGACTGTTTCGGTCTGGTACCACATTACTACGTGGACCAAGCCAGAAAAAGGCCAGGATCTGGCCAACAAGTATGCGAAAAATACGATAGTATGAGCCAGATCATTGCAAATACCAGGCTAACACAAACCTAACCGGTGTGATCCTCTCAAATAATGACCGAATCCAGGATTAATTGACCGTTTCATTCTGGTACCACGTTACTACGAGATCCTAACCAGAAAAAGCCCAGGATCTGGCCAACAAGCATGCGAGAAATGCGAAAATATGAGCCAGATGATAGCAAATACCAGACCGAGCACGAACCTAAACGTTATTATCCTCTTAAATATTGATAGAAACCGAGTTGAATTGGCTGTTTCAGGCTGTTTCCGCATTACATCGTGATCCAAACCAGATCGAAACACAGGACCTGACCAACATGTATGCGAAGAAAGCGAAAGTATGAGCCAGATGATTGCAAATACCAGGCCTAAACGTGAACTAACCGGTGTTATACTTTAAAATATGGATCGAGGTCAGGTTTAATGGACTGTTTATTGTTGTACCACATGACTACACAATCCCAACCAGAAAAAGCCCAGGATCTGGCCATCAAGCATGCGAGAAATGCGAAAGTATGAGCCAGATGATAGCAAATACCAGACCAAGCACAAACCTAAACGGTGTTATCCTCTTAAATATTGATCGAAACCAAGATGAATTGTCTGTTTCAGTATGGTACCGCATTACTACGAGATCCAAACCAGAAAAAGTACAGGATATGGCCAACAAGTGTGCGATGAACGCGAAAGTATGACCCAGATGATTGCAAACACCAGGCCTAACACAAACTTAACCGGTATGATCCTCTAAAATATTGATCGAATCCAGGTTTAATTGACAGTTTCATTCTGGTACCACATTACTGCGTGACCCAAACCAGAAAAAGCCCAGGATCTGACCATTCAAGTATGCGAAAGATGCGAAAGTATGAGCTAGATGATGGCAAATACCAGACCTAACCCAGACATATCCGGTGTTATCCTCTAAAATATTGATTGAATCCAGGTTGAATGGACTATTTCTGTGTGGCACCACATTAATACATGATCCTAACCAGAAAAAAACCCAGGATCTGGCCTACAAGTATGCGAAAAATGCGAAAGTATGAGGCAGATGATTGCAAATACCAGACCTCACCCAGGCATATCCGGCGTTGTCCTCTAAAATATTATTCGCAACCAGGTTTAATTGACTGTTTCGGTGTGCTACCACACTACTACGTGATACAAACCAGAAAAAACGCAGGATCTCGCCAACGACTATGTGAAAAATGCGAAAGTATGGGCCAGATGATTGCAAATACCTGAACTAACGCAGACATAACCGGCGTGATACTCTAAAATATATATCGCAACCAAGTTTAATTGACTGTTTCGCTGTGGTACCACATTAGTACGTGATCCTAACCTGGAAAAAGCCAGGATCTGGCCAACAAGAATGCAAAACATGCGAAAGTACGAGCCAGATGATTGCAAATACCAGACGTAACCCAGACATAAACGGTGTTATCCTCTAAAATATTGATTGAATCCAGGTTGAATGGACTATTTCTGTGTGGCACCACATTAATACATGATCCTAACCTGAAAAAAGCCAGGATCTGGCCAACAAGAATGCAAAACATGCGAAAGTATGATGCAGATGATTGCAAATACCAGACCTAACACAAACCTAACCGGTGTTATCCCCTAAAATATTGATCGAATCCAGGTTGAAAGGACTATTTCTGTGGGGCACCACATTAATACGTGATCCGAACCAGATAAAAACCTAGGATCTGGCCATAAAGAATGCGAAATATGCGAAAGTAGGAGCCAGATGATTGCGAATACCAGAAGTAACCCAGACATAACCGGTGTTATCCTATAAAATATTGATCGAAAGCAGCTTTAATTTATTATTTCAGTGTGGCACGACATTAATACGTGATCCTAACCAGAGACAAACCCAGGATCTGGCCAACAGGTATGCGAAAAATGCAAAAGTATGAGGCAGATGGTTGCAAATACCAGATCTAACCCAGACATAACCGGCGTTATCCTCTAAAGTGTTGATCGAATCCAGGTTTAGTTGACTGTTTCGGTGTGGTATCACATTACTACGTGACGCAAACCAGAAAAAACCCAGGATCTGGCCAACTGGTATGCGAAAAATGCGAAAGTATGAGCCAGATGATTGCTAATACCAGGCCTAACCCAGACATAACCGGCGTTATCCTCTAAAACATTAATCGCAACCATGTTTAATTGACTGTTACTGTGTGGTACCACATTACTACGTGATCCAAACCATAAAAAACCCAGGATCTGGCCAACAAGTTTGCGAAAAATTCGAAAGTATGAGCCAGATGAATGCAAATACCAGAACTAACCCCGACATAACCGGCGCTATCCTCTAAAATGTTAATCGTAACCAGATGTAATTGACAGTTTCGGTGTGGTATCACATTACTACGTGATCCAAATCAGAAGAAGCCCATAGTCTGGCCTACAAGTATGCGAAAGAAGCGAAGGTATGAGCCAGATGATTGCTAATACCAGGCCTAACACAAACCTAAACGGTGTTATTCTCTTAAATATTGATCGAATTCAGGTTTAATTTACAGTTTCATTCTGGTACCACATTACTACGTGATACAAACCAGAAAAAGCCCAGGATCTGGCCAACAAGTATGCGAAAAATGAGATAGTATGAGCCAGATGATTGCAAATACCAGGCTAACACAAACCTAACCCGTGTGATCCTCTAAAACATTGACCGAATCCAGGATTAATTGACCGTTTCATTCTGGTACCACATTACTACGTGATCCCAACCAGAAAAAGCCCAGGATCTGGCCAACAAGCATGCGAGAAATGCGAAATTATGAGCCAGATGATAGCAAATACCAGACCGAGCACAAACCTGAACGTTGTCATCCTCTTATATATTGATAGAGACCGAGTTGAATTGATCGTGGCCACGTTTAATTGACTGTTTCAGTATGGTACCGCATTACTACGAGATCCAAACCAGAAAATGTCCAGGATATGGCCAACAAGTGTGCGATGAACGCGAAGGTATGTCCCAGATTATTGCAAACACCAGGCCAAACACAAACCTAACCGGTGTGATCCTCTAAAATATTAGTCGGAACCAGGTTTAATTGTCTGTTTCGGTGTGGTACCACATTACTACGTGATCCAAACCAGAAAAAACGCAGGATCTGGCCAACAAGAATGCAAAACATGCGAAAGTATGAGGCAGATGATTGCAAATACCAGACCTAACACAAACCTAACCGGTGTTATCCTATAAAATATTGATCGAAAGCAGCTTTAATTGATTATTTCAGTGTGGCACCACATTAATACGCGATCCTAACCAGAGAAAAACCCAGGATTTTGCCAACAAGTATGCGAAAAATGCAAAAGTATGGGCCAGATGATTGCAAATACCAGACCTAACCCAGAAATAACCGGCGTTATCCTCTAAAATATTATTCGCAACCAGGTTTAATTGACTGTTTCGGTGTGGTACCACATTACTACGTGATCCAAACCAGAAAACGCCCAGGACCTGGCCATCAAGTATGAGAAATATGCGAATGTTTGAGCCTGATGAGAGCAAATCCCAGAACTAACATAGACCTAACATGCGTTATCCTCTAAAATATTGATCGAAACCAGGTTTAGTGGACAGTTTCAGTGTGGTACCACTTTACTACGTGATCCATGCCAAAAAAAGCCCAGAATCTGGCCAACAAGTATGAGAAAAATGCGAAAGTATGAGCCTGATGAGTGCAAATCCCAGACCTAACCTAGACCTAACATGCGTTATCCTCTAAAATATTGACCGAGACCAGGATTAGTCGACTGTTTCAGTGTGGTACCACATTACTACGTGACCCAAACCAGACAAAACCCGGAATCTGTACAAGTATGTGAAGAATGCGAAAGTATGAGTCTGATGGGGGCAAATCCAAGGCCTAACCTAGAACTAACAGGCGTTATCCTCTAAAACATTCATCGAAACCAGGTTTAATGGACTGTTTCAGTGTGGTACCGCATTACTACCTGATCGAAACCAGAAAAAGACCAGAATCTGGCAATCAAGTATCAAAAATATGCGAATGTATGAGCCTGATGAGTGCAAATCCCAGACCTAACCTAGACCTAACATGTGTTATCCTCTAAAATATTGACCGAGACCAGGATTAGTCGACTGTTTCAGTGTGGTACCACATTACTACGTGATCCAAGCCAAAGAAAGCCCAGAATCTGGCCAACAAGTATGAGAAATATGCGAATGTCTGAGCCTGATGAGAGCAAATCCCAGACCTAACATAGACCTAACATGCGTTATCCTCTAAAATATTGATCGAAACCAGGTTTAATGGTCTGTATTAGCGTGGTACCGCATTACCACGTGATCGAAATCAAAAAAGGCCCAGAATCTGGCCAACAAGTATGAGAAATATGCGAAAGTATGAGCCTGATGAGTGCAAATCCCAGACCTAACCTAGACCTAACATGCGTTATCCTCCAAAATATTGACCGAGACCAGGATTAGTCGACTGTTTCAGTGTGATACCACATTACTACGTGATCCAAACCACAAAAAGCCCAGGATCTGGCCATCAAGTATCAGAAATATGCGAATGTATGAGCCTGATGAGAGCAAATCCCAGACCTATCCTAGACCTAACGTGAGTTATCCTTTGAAATGTTGACCCAGACTAGGTTTAATGGGCTGTTTCAGTGTGGTACCACATTACCACGTGATCCAAACCAGAAAAAACCCTGGATGTGTTCAACAGGTATGTGAAGAATGCGAAAGTGTGAGCCTGATGAGGGCAAATCCCGGACCTAACATAGACCTAACATGCGTTATCCTCTAAAATATGGATCGAAACCAGGTTTAATGGTCTGTATCAGCGTGGTACCGCATTACTACGTGATCGAAACCAAAAAAGGCCCAGAATCTGGCCATCAAGTATGAGAAATATGCGAAAGTATGAACCTGATGAGTGCAAATCCCAGACCTAACCTAGACCTAACATGCGTTATCCTCTAACATATCGATCGAAACCAGGTTTAATCGACTGTTTCAGTGTGGTACCACATTACTGTGTGATCCAAACCAGAAAAAGCAAAGGATTTGGCTAACAAGTAAGAGAAATATGCGAAAGTATGAGCCTGATGAGAGCAAATCCCGGACCTAACCTCGACCTAACATGAGTTATCCTTTGAAATGTTGACCCAGACTAGGTTTAATTGACTGTTTCAGTGTGGTACCACATTACCACGTGATCCAAATCAGAAAAAGCCCTGAATCTGGCCATCCAGTATGAGAAATATGCGAAAGTATGAGCCAGATGAGGGAAAATCCCAGACCTAACCGAGACATAACCGGCGTTATCCTCCAAGATATTACTCGGATCCAGGTTTAATTGACTGTTTCGGTGTGGTACATTACTACGTGATCGAAACCAGAAAAAGCCCAGGATCTGGGCAACAAGTATGCGAAAAATGCGAAAGTACGAGCCTGATGAGGGCAAATCCCAGACATAACCGAGACATAACCGGAGTTATCCCCTAAAATATTAATCGCTACCAGGTTTAATTGACTGTTTCGGTGTGGTACCGCATTACTACGTGAGCCAAGCCAGAAAAATTCCGGGATCTGGCCATTCAAGTATGCGAAAAATGCGAAAGTATGTGCCAGATGAGGGCAAATCCCAGAACTAACAAAGAAATAACCGGCGTTATCCTCTAAAATATTAGTCGCAACCAGGCTTAATTGACTGTTGCGGTGTGGTACCGCATTAATACGTGATCCAAACCAGAAAAAGCCCAGTATCTGGCCAACAATTATGCGAAAAATGCGAAAGTACGAGCCAGATGAGGGCAAATCCCAGACACAACCGAGACGTATCCGGCGTCATCCTCTAAGATATTAGTCGCAACCAGGTTCAAGAGACTCTTCCGGTGTGGTACCGCATTACTACTAGATCCAAGCCAGAAGAATTCCGGTATCTGGCCATTCATGTATGCGCAAAATGCGAAAGTATGTTCCAGATGAGGGCAATTTCCAAACCTAACAGAGACATAACCGGCGTTATCCTCTAAAATATTAATCGCAACCTGGTTTAATTGACTGTTTCGGTGGGGTACCGCATTACTACGGGGTCCAAGCCAGAAAAAACCCATGATCTGGCCAACAAGTATGCGAAAAATGCGAAAGTACGAGCCAGATGAGGGCAAATACCAGACCTAACCGAGACATAACCGGCGTTATCCTCTAAAATATTAATCCGAACCGGGTTTAATTGACTGTTGCGATGTGGTACCGCATTACTACGTGATCCAAACCAGAAAAAGGCCAGGGTCTGGCCAAGAAGTATGCGAAAAATGTGAAAGTATGAGGCAGATGTCTGCAAATACCAGAACTTACCCAGACATAACTGGCGTTATCCTCTAAAATATCAATCGGTACCAGGTTTAATTGACAGTTTCAGTGTGGTACCACATTACTACGTGGGCCAAGCCAGAAAAAGGCCAGGATCTGACCAATCAAGTACGCGAAAAGTGCGAAAGTATGTGCTAGATGATTGCAAATATTAGACCTAACCCAGACACAACCGGCGTTATCCTCCAAAATATTACTCGGAACCAGGTTTAATTGAGTGTTTCGGTGTAGTACCACATTAGTACGTGATCCAAACCAGAAAAATCCCAGGATCTGGCCTACAAGTATGCGAAAAATGCAAAAGTACGTGCCAGATGAGCTCAAATCCCAGACCTAACCGAGACATAACCGGCGTTATCCTCTAAAATATTAATCGCAACCAGGTTTAATTGACTGTTTCGGCGTGTTACCGCATTACTACGTGGTCCAACTCAGAAAAAGGCAAGGATCTGACCATTCAAGTATGCG
This sequence comes from Colletes latitarsis, assembly GCF_051014445.1. Classification (NCBI taxonomy): domain Eukaryota; kingdom Metazoa; phylum Arthropoda; class Insecta; order Hymenoptera; family Colletidae; genus Colletes; species Colletes latitarsis. The sequence goes on from NC_135137.1 coordinate 10,318,766, forward strand.
AAAAATGCGAAAGCATGAGGCAGATGTCTGCAAATACCAGAACTTACCCAGACATAACTGGCGTTATCCTCTAAAATATCAATCGGTACCAGGTTTAATTGACAGTTTCAGTGTGGTACCACATTACTACGTGGGCCAAGCCAGAAAAAGGCCAGGATCTGACCAGTCAAGTACGCGAAAAGTGCGAAAGTATGTGCTAGATGATTGCAAATACCAGACCTAACCCAGACAAAACCGGCGTTATCCTCCAAAATATTACTCGGAACCAGGTTTGATTGAGTGTTTCGGTGTGGTACCACATTAGTACGTGATCCAAACCAGAAAAAGCCCAGGATCTGGCCTACAAGTATGCGAAAAATGCAAAAGTACGAGCCAGATGAGCTCAAATCCCAGACCTAACCGAGACATAACCGGCGTTATCCTCTAAAATATTAATCGCAAACAGGTTTAATTGACTGTTTCGGCGTGTTACCGCATTACTACGTGGTCCAACTCAGAAAAAGGCAAGGATCTGACCATTCAAGTATGCGAAAAATGCGAAAGTACGAGCCAGATGAGGGCAAATCCCAGACCTAACGGAGACGTAACCGGCGTTATCCTCTAAAATATTAATCACAACCAGGTTTAATTGACTGTTTCGGTGTGGTACCACATTACTACGTGGTCCAAGCCAGAAAAAGGCCAGGATCTGGCCAACAAATGTGCGCAAAATGCGAAATTTCGAGGCAGATGAGGGCAAATCCCAGACCTAACCGAGACATAACCGGAGTTATCCTCTAAAATATTAATCGCAACCAGGTTTAATTGACTGTTTCGGTGTGGTACCGCATTACTACGGGGTGCAAGCCAGAAAAAACCCATGATCTGGCCAACAAGTATGCGAAAAATGCGAGAGTATGAGACAGATGATTGCAAATACCAGATCTAACCCAGATATAACCAGCGTTATCCTCTAAAATATTAATCGGAACCAGCTCTTGTTGAATGTTTCATTGTGGTACCACATTACTACGTGATCCAAACCAGAAATATCCCAGGATCTGGCAACAAGTATGCGAAAAATGCGAAAGTACGAGCCAGATGGGGGCAAATACCTGACCTAACCGAGACTTAACCGGCATTATCCTCTAAAATATTAATCGCAACCAGGTTTTATTGACTGTTTCGGCGTGTTACCGCATTACTACGTGGTCCAACTCAGAAAAAGGCAAGGATCTTGCCAACAAGTATGCGAAAAATGCGAAGGTATGAGCCAGATGAGGGCAAATACCAGACGCAACCCAGACCTAACCGGTTTCATCCTCTAAAATATTGATCGAATCCAGGTTTAATTGACTGTTTCAGTGTGGTACCACTCTACTACGTGATCCAAACCAGAAAGAGCCCAAGATCTGGCCATGCAAGTATCCGAAGAATGCAAAAGTATGAGGAAGATGATTGCAAATACCAGACGTAACCCAGACATAACCGGCGTTATCCTCTAAAATATTAATCGCAACCAGGTTTAATTGACTGTTTCGGTGTGGTACCACATTAGTACGTGATCCGAGTCAGAATAGCCACCGGGTTCTGGGCAACAAGTATGCGAAAAATGCGAAAGAATGAGCCAGATGATTGGGAATACCAGAACTAACTCAGACATAACCAGCGTTATCATCTAAAATATTAATCGGAACCAGCTTTTATTGAATGTTTCATTGTGGTACCACATTACTACGTGATCCAAACCAGAAAAAGCCCAGGATCTTGCCAACAAGTATGCGAAAAATGCTAAAGTACGAGTCAGATGACGGCAAATACCAGACCCAACCGAGACATAATTGGCGTTATCCTCTAAAATATTAATCGCAACCCGGTTTAGTTGCCTGTTTCGGTGTGGTACCGCATGACTATGTGATCCAAACCAGAAAAAGCCCAAGATCTGGCCATTCAAGTATCCGAAGAATGCAAAAGTATGAGGAAGATGATTGCAAATACCAGACGTAACCCAGACATAACCGGCGTTATCCTCTAAAATATTAATCGCAACCAGTTTTAATTGACTGTTTCGGTGTGGTATCACATTAGTACGTGATCCGAGTCAGAATATCCACCGGGTTCTGGGCAACAAGCATGCGAAAAATGCGATAGTATGAGACAGATGATTGCAAATACCAGAACTGACCCAGACATATCCAGCGTTATCCCCTAAAATACGAATAAGTACCAGCTTTTATTGACTGTTTCAGTGTGGTACCACATTACTACGTGATCGAAACCAGAAAAAGCCCTGGATCTGGCCAACAAGTATGCGAAAAATGCGAAAGTACGAGCCAGATGACGGCAAATCCCAGACATAACCGAGACATAACCGGCGACTATCCTCTAAAATATTAATCGCAACCAGGTTTGATTGACTGTTTCGGTGTGGTACCACATTACTACGTGATCCAAACCAGGAAAAGCCCAGGATCATGCCAACAAGTATGCGAAAAATGCGAAGGTACGAGCCAGATGATTGCAAATACCAGATCTAACCCAGACATAAACAGCGTTATCCTCTAAAATATTAATCGGAACCAGCTTTTATTGAATGTTTCAGTGTGGTACCACATTACTACGTGATCTAAACCAGGAAAAGCCCAGGATCTTGCCAACAAGTATGCGAAAAATGCGAAGGTACGAGCCAGATGATTGCAAATACCAGATCTAACCCAGACATAACCAGCGTTATCCTCCAAAATATTAATCGCAACCAGGTTTAATTGACTATTTCGCTGTGGTACCGCATTACTACGTGACCCAAACCAGAAAAAGCCCTGGAACTGGCCAACAAGTATGCGAAAAATGCGAAAGTACGAGACGGATGAGCTCAAATCCCAGACCTAACCGAGACATAACCGGCGTTATCCCCTAAAATATTAATCGCAACCAGGTTTAAATGACTGTTTCGGTGTGGTACCGTATTACTACGTGATCCAACCCAGAAAAGGGCAAGGATCTGGCCATCAAGTATGCGAAAAATGCGAGAGTATGAGTCAGATGCTTGCAAATACCAGAACTAACCCAGACATAACCAGCGTTATCCGCTAAAATATTAATCGGAAGCAGGTTTAATTGACTGTTTCAGTGTGGTACCGCATTACTACGTGATCCAAACCATAAAAAGGCCGGCATCTGGACAACAAATATGCGAAAAATGCGAAAATACGAGACAGATGAGGGCAAATACCAGACCCAACCGAGACATAACTGACGTTATCCTCCAAAATATTAAGCGCATCCAGGTTTAATTGACTGTTTCGGTGTGGTACCGCACTACGTGACCCAACCCAGAAGAAAGCCAGGATCTGGCCAACAAGTATGCAAAAAATGCGAAAGTACGAGCCAGATGAGGGCAAATACCGGACCCAACCGAGACATAACTGACGTTATCCTCTAAAATATTAAGCGCATCCAGGTTTAATTGACTGTTTCGGTGTGGTACCGCACTACGTGACCCAACCCAGAAGAAAGCCAGGATCTGGCCATTCAGGTATGCGAAAAATGCGACAGTATGTGCTAGATGATGCCAAATACCAGACCTAACCCAGGCATAACCGGCGTTCTCCTCCAAAATATTTATCGGAACCAGGTTCTATTGACTGTTTCAGTGTGGTACCACATTACTACGTGGTCCAAGCCAGGAAAAGGCCAGGATCTGGCAAACAAGTATGCGAAAAATGCGAAAGTACGAGCCAGATGAGGGCAAATACCAGATCTAACCCAGACAAAACCGGGGTTATTCTCTAAGATATTAATCGCAACCAGGTTTAATTGACTGTTACAGTGTGGTACCACATTAGTACGTGAGCCTAACCAGAAAAAAACCTAGGATATGGCCAACAAGTACGCGAAAAATGTGAAAGTATGAGCTAGATGATGGCAAATACCAGACCCAAACCAGACATAACCGGAGTTATCCTGTAAAATATTACTCGCAACCAGGTTTAATTGACTGTTACAGTGTGGTACCACATTAGTACGTGAGCCTAACCAGAAAAAAACCTAGGATATGACCAACAAGTACGCGAAAAATGTGAAAGTATGAGCTAGATGATGGCAAATACCAGACCCAAACCAGACATAACCGGCCCTATCCTCTAAAATGTTAATCGCAACCAGGTTTAATTGACTGTTTCGGCGTGGTACCGCATTACTACGTGGTCCAACCCGGAAAAAGGCAAGGATCTGACCATTCAAGTACTCGAAAAATGCGAAAGTACGAGCCAGATGAGGGCAAATCCCAGTCCTGACCGAGACATACCCGGCGTTATCCTCTAAAATATTAATCGCAACCAGGTTTAAATGACTGTTTCAGTGTGGTACCACATTACTACGTGGTCCAAGCCAGGAAAAGGCCAGGATCTGGCAAACAAGTATGCGAAATATGCAAAAGTACGAGCCAGATGAGTGCAAATACCAGATCTAACCCAGACATAACCGGCGTTATCCTCTGAAATATTAATCGGAACCAGCTTATATTGAATGTTTCAGTGTGGTGCCACATTACTACGTGATCCAAACCTGAAATATCCCAGTATCTGGCCAACAAATATGCGAAAAATGCGAAAGTACGAGCCAGATGAGGGCAAATACAACACCTAACCCAGACATAACCGGCGTTATCCTCTAAAATATTAACCGCAACCAGGTTTAATTGACTGTTTCGCTGTGGTACCGCATCACTACGTAATCCAAACCAATAAAACCCCTGGGTCTGGCCAACAAGTACGCGAAAAATGCGAAAGTACGAGCCCGATGAGGGCAAATCCCAGACCTAACCGAGACATAACCGGCGTTATCCCCTAAAATATTAATCGCAACCAGGTTTAAATGACTGTTTCGGTGTGGTACCGTATTACTACGCGATCCACCCCAGAAAAGGGCGAGGATCTGGCCATCAAGTATGCGAAAAATGCGAGAGTATGAGCCAGATGCTTGCAAATACCAGAACTAACCCAGACATAACCAGCGTTATCCTCTAAAATATTAATCGGAACCAGGTTTAATTGACTGTTTCAGTGTGGTACCACATTACTACGTGGTCCAAGCCAGGAAAAGGCCAGGATCTGGCAAACAAGTATGCGAAAAATGCGAAAGTACGAGCCAGATGAGGGCAAATACCAGATCTAACCCAGACAAAACCGGGGTTATTCTCTAAGATATTAATCGCAACCAGGTTTAATTGACTGTATCGGTGTGTAACCACATTACTGCGGGATTCAAACCAGAAAAAACCCAGGATCTGGCCAACAAGTATGCGAAAAACGCGAAAGTACGAGCCTGATGTGAGCAAATCCCAGACCTAACCGAGACATAACCAGCGTTATCCTCTAAAATATTAAGCGCAACCAGGTTTAATTGACTGTCTCGGTGTGGTACCACATTACTATGTGATCCAAACCAGAATAGGCCCAGCATCTTGCCAACAAGTATGCGAAAAATGCGAAAGTACGAGCCAGATGTGAGCAAATCCCAGACCTAACCGAGACATAACCGGCGTTATCCTCTAAAATATTAATCGCAACCAGGTTTAATTCACCGTTTCGGTGTGGAACCACATTACTACGGGATTCAAACCAGAAGAAACACAGGATCTGGCAAACAAGTATGCGAAAAATGCGAAAGCACGAGCCAGATGAGGGCAAATACCAGATCTAACCAAGGCATAACCAGCGTTATCCTCTAAAATATTAATCGGACCCAGCTTTTATTGAATGTTTTATTGTGGTACCACATTACTACGTGATCCAAACCAGAAATATCCCAGGATCTGACAACAAGTATGCGAAAAATGCGAAAGTACGCGCCAGATGAGGGCAAATACCAGACCTAACCGAGACATAACCGGCATTATCCTCTAAAACATTAATCGCAACCAGATTTAATTGACTGTGTCGGCGTGCTACCGCATTACTACGTGATCCAAACCCGAAAGAGGCCAGGATCTGGCCAACAAGTATGCGAAAAATGCGAAAGTACGAGCCAGATGTGGGCAAATACCAGACCTAACCCAGACGTAACCGGCGTTATCCTCGAAAATATTAATCGCAACCAGGTTTAATTGACTGTTTCGGTGTGGAGCCACATTACTACAGGATCCATACCAGAAAAAACCCAGGTTCTGGCCAACAAGTATGCGAAAAACGCGATAGTATGAGTCAGATGATTGCGAATACCAGAACTAGACCAGACATATCCAGCGTTATCCTCTAAAATACTAATCGGAACAAGCTTTTATTGACTGTCTCAGTGCGGTACCACAATACTACGTGATCCAAACCAGGAAAATCCCAGGATCTGGCCAACAAGAATGCAAAAAATGTGAAAGTACGGGACACATGAGGGCAAATCCCAGACCTAACCGAGACATAACCGGCGTTATCCTCTAAAATATTAATCGCAACCAGGTTTAATTGACTGTTTCGTTGTGGAACCACATTACTACGGGATCCAAACCAGGAAAAACCCAGGATCTGGCCAACAAGTATGCGAAACACGCGAAAGTATGAGCCAGATGTTTGCAAATACCAGAACTAACCCATACATAACCAGGGTTATCGTCTAAAGTACTATTCGGAACCAGATTTTATTGACTGTCTCAGTGTGGAACCGCATTACTACGTGATCCAAACCAGAAAAAACACAGGATCTGGCCAACAAGTATGCGAAAAACGTGAACATACGAGCCAGATGAGGGCAAACACCAGAACTTACCCAGACATAACCGGCGTTATCCTTTAAAATATTAATCGCAACCAGGTTTAATTGACTGTCTCGGTGTGGTACTGCATTACTGCGTGATCCAAACCTGAAAAAGCCCAGGATCTTGCCAACAAGTATGAGAAAAATGCGAAAGTACGAGCCTGATGAGGGCAAATCCCAGACCTAACCGAGACATAACCGTCGGTATCCTCTAAAATATTAATCGCAACAAGGTTTAATTGACAGATTCGGTGTGGTACCGCACTACTACGTGTTCCAAACCAGAAAAAGGCCAGGATCTTGCCAACAAGTATGCGAAAAATGCGAAAGTACGAGCCTGATGAGGGCAAATCCCAGACCTAACCGAGACATAACCGTCGGTATCCTCTAAAATATTAATCGCAACAAGGTTTAATTGACAGATTCGGTGTGGTACCGCACTACTACGTGTTCCAAACCAGAAAAAGGCCAGGCTCTGTCCAACAAGTATGAGAAAAATGCGAAAGTATGTGCCAGATAATTGCAAATACCAGAACTAACCCAAACGTAACCGGCGTTATCCTCCAAAATATTAATCGCAACCAGGTTTAATTGTCTGTTTCGGTGTGGAACCACATTACTACGGGATCCAAACCAAAAAAACCCTGGATATGGCCAACAAGTATGCGAAAAACGCGAAAGTATGAGCCTGATGATTGCAAATACCAGAACTAACCCAGACATATCCAGCGTAATCCTCTTAAATACTAATCGGAACCAGCTTTCATTGACTGTTGCAGTGTGGTACCACATTACTACGGGATCCAAACCAGAAAAAACACAGGATCTGGCCAACAAGTATGCGAAAAACGTGAACATACGAGCCAGATGAGGGCAAATACCAGAACTTACCCAGACATAACCGGCGTTATCCTTTAAAATATTAATCGCAACCAGGTTTAATTGACTGTCTCGGTGTGGTACTGCATTACTGCGTGATCCAAACCTGAAAAAGCCCAGGATCTTGCCAACAAGTATGAGAAAAATGCGAAAGTACGAGCCAGATGAGGGCAAATACCAGACCTAACCCAGACATAACCGGCGTTATCCTCCAAACAATTTAACGCAACCAGGTATAATTGTCTGTTTCGGTGTGGAACCACATTACTACGGGATCCAAACCAAAAAAAACCCTGGATCTGGCCAACAAGTATGCGAAAAACGCGAAAGTATGAGCCTGATGATTGCAATTACCAGAACTAACCCAGACATAACCAGCGTTATCCTCTTAAATACTAATCGGAACCAGCTTTCATTGACTGTTTCAGTGTGGTACCACATTACTACGGGATCCAAACCAGAAAAAACCCAGGATCTGGCCAACAAGTATGCGAAAAACGAGAAAGTATGAGCCAGATGATTGCAAATACCAGACCTAACCGAGACATAACCGGCGTTATCCTCTAAAATATTAATCGCAAACAGGTTTAATTGACTCTATCGGTGTGGTACCGCATTACTACGTGACTCAAACCAGAAATATCCCAGGATCTGGCCAACTAGTATGCGAAAAATGCGAAAGTACGAGCCAGATGAGGGCAAATACCAGGCCTAACCGAGACATAACCGGCGTTATCCTCTAAAATATTAATCGCAACAAGGTTTAATTGACAGTTTCGGTGTGGTACCGCATTACTACGTGATCTAAACCAGAAAATCCCTGGATCTGGCCAAGAAGTATGTGAAAAATGCGAAAGTACGAGCCAGATGCGGGCAAGTACCAGACCTAACCCAGACATAACCGGCGTTATCCTCTAAAATATTAACCGCAACCAGGTTAAATTGACTGTTTCGGTGTGGCACCACATTACTACGGGATCCAAACCAGGAAAAACCCAGGATCTGGCCAACAAGTGTGCGAAAAACGCGAAAGTATGAGCCAGATGATTGCAAATACCAGAACTAACCCAGCCATAACCAGCGTTATCCTCTAAAATACTATTCGGAACCAGCTTTTATTGACTGTTTCAGTGTGGTACCGCATTACTACGTGATCCAAACCAGAAAAAGGCCAAGATCTGGCCAACAAGTATGCGAAAAACGCGAAAGTCCGAGCCAGATGAGGGCAAATAGCAGACCTAACCCAGACAAAACCGGCGTTATCGTCCGAAATATTAATCGCAACCAGGTTTAATTGACTGTTTCGGTGTTGAACCACATTACTACGGGATCCAAACCAAAAAAAACCCTGGAACTGGCCAACAAGTATGCGAAAAACGCGAAAGCATGAGCCAGATGATTGTAAATACCAGAACTAACCCAGACATAACCAGCGTTATCCTCTTAAATACTATTCGGAACCAGCTTTTATTGACTGTTTCAGTGTGGTACCGCATTACTACGTGATCCAAACCAGAAAAAACCCAGGATCTGGCCAACAAGTGTGCGAAAAACGTGAACATACGATCCAGATAAGGGCAAATACCAGACCTAACCCAACCATAACCGGTGTTATCCTTTAAAATATTAATCGCACCAAGTTTAATTGACTGTCCCGGTGTGGTACTGCATTACTGCGTGATCCAAACCAGAAAAAGCCCAGGATCTTGCCAACAAGTATGCGAAATATGCGAAAATACGAGCCAGATGAGTGCAAATACAACACCTAACCGAGACATAACCGGCGTTATCCTCTAAAATATTAATCGCAACCAGGTTTAATTGACTGTTTCGGAGTGGTACCGCATTACTACGTGATCCAAACCAGAAAAAGGCCAGGCTCTGGCCAACAAGTATGCGAAAAACGCGAAAGTACCAGCCACATGAGAGCAAATCCCAGACCTAACCGAGACATAACCGGCGTTATCCTCTAAAATATTAATCGCAACCAGGTTTAATTGACTGTTTCGAAGTGGTACCGCATTACTACGTGATCCAAACCAGAAAAAGGCCAGGCTCTGTCCAACAAGTATGAGAAAAATGCGAAAGAATGAGCCAGATGATTGCAAATACTAGAACTAACCCAAACATAACCGGCGTTATCCTCTAAAATATTATTCGCAACCAGGTTTAATTGACTGTTTCGGTGTGGTACGACATTACTACGTGATCCAAACCAGAAAAAACGCAGGATCTCGCCAACAAGTATGGAAAAATGCGAAAGTACAGGCCAGATGATTGCAAATAGCAGAACCAACCCAGACATAACCGGCGTTATCCTCCAAAATATTAATCGGAGCCAGGTTTAATTGACGGTTTCAGTGTAGTACCACATTACTACGTGGTCCTAGCCAGAAAAAGCCCAGGATCTGACCATTCAAGTATGCGAAAAATGCGAAAGTATGAGCTAGATGATGGCAAATACCAGACCTCACCCAGACATAACCGGCGTTATCCTCTAAAATAATAATCGGAACCAGGTTTAATAGACTATTTCAGTGTGGTACCACATTAATACGTGATCCAAACCAGAAACAACCCAGGATCTGGCCAACAAGTATGCGATAAATGCAAAAGTACGAGCCAGATGAGGGCAAATCCCAGACCTAACCGAGACATAACCGGCGTTACCCTCTAAAATATTAATCGGAGCCAGGTTTAATTGACGGCTTCAGTGTAGTACCACATTACTACGTGATCCAAACCAGAAAAAACCCAAGATCTGGCCAACAGGTATGTGAAAAATGCGAAAGTATGAGCCAGATGATCGCAAATACCAGGCCTAACGCAGACATAACCGGCGTTATCTTCTAAAACATTAATCGCAACCAGGTTTGTTTGGCTGTTTCGGTGTGGTACCACGTTACTCCGTGATCCAAACCAGAGAAAACCTAGGATCTGGCCAACTAGTATGCGAAAAATGCGAAAGTATGAGCCAGATGATTGTAAATACCAGAACTAACCCTGACATAACCGGCGTTATCATCCAAAATATTGATCGACACCAGGTTTCATTGACTGTTTCAGTGTGTCACCACATTAATACGTGACCCTAACCAGAAAGAAATCCAGGATCTGACCATCAAGTATGCGAAAAATGCGAAAGTATGAGGCAGATGATTGTGAATTCCAGACGTATCCCAGACATAACCGGTGTTATCCTCTAAAATATTGATCGAATCCAGGTTGAATTGACTGCTTCTGTGTGGCACCACATTACTACGTGATCCGAACCAGAAAAAGCCCAGGATCTGGCCATTCAAGTATGCGAAAAATGCGAAAGTATGTGGCAGATGATTGCAAATACCAGACCGCACAGGTACCTGACCGGTGTTATCCTCTAAAGTATTGATCAAATCCAGGTTTAACTGACTGTTTCTGTGTGGTACCACATTACTACGTGATCCAAATCAGAATAAGCCCAGGATCTGTCCAACAAGTATGAGAAAAATGCGAAAGTATGCGCCAGATGATTGCTAATACCAGAACTAACCCAAACATAACCAGCGTTATCGTCCAAAATATTAATCGCAACCAGGTTTAATTGTCCGTTTCGGTGTGGAACCACATTACTACGGGATCCAAACAAAAAAAAACCCTGGATCTGGCCAACTAGTATGCGACAAACGCGAAAGTATGAGCCAGATGATTGCAAATACCAGAACTAACCCAGACATAACCGGCGTTATCCTCTAAAATATTAATCGCAACCAGGTTTAATTGACTGTTTCTGTGTGGTACCGCATTACTACGTGATCCGAACCAGAAAAAGGCCAGGCTCTGGCCAACAAGTATGCGAAAAATGCGAAAGTACGAGCCACATGAGAGCAAATCCCAGACCTAACCGAGACATAACCGGCGTTATCCTCTAAAATATTAATCGCAACCATGTTTAATTGACTGTTTCGGAGTGGTACCGCATTACTACGTGATGCAAAGCGGAAAAAGGCCAAGATCTGGCCGAGAAGTATGCGAAAAATGCGATTGTCCGAGCCAGATGATTGCAAATACCAGAACTAACCCAAACATAACCAGCGTTATCCTCCAAAATATTAATCGCAACCAGGTTTAATTGACTGTTTCGGTGTGGAACCACATTTCTACGGGATACAAACCAAAAAAAACCCTGTATCTGGCTAACAAGTATGCGAAAAACGCGAAAGTATGAGCCAGATGATTGCAAATACCAGAACTAACCCAGACATATCCAGCGTTATCCTTTTAAATACTAATCGGAACCAGCTTTCATAGACCGTTTCAGTGTGGTACCACATTACTACGTGATCCAAACCAGAAAAAACCCAGGATCTGGCGAACAAGAATGCGAAAAACGTGAACGTACGAGTCAGATGAGGGCAAATACCAGACCTAACCCAGACATAGCCGGCGTTATTCTCTAAAATATTAATCGCAACCAGGTTTAATTGACTGTTTCAGTGTGGAGTAACGTTACTACGGGATCCAAACCAGAAAAAACCCAGGATCTGGCCAACAAGTATGCGAAAAACTCGAAAGTATGAGCCATATGAGGGCAAATACCAGACCTGACCGAGACATAACCGGCGTCATCCTCTAAAATAATAATCGGAACAAGGTTTAATTGACTCTTTCGGTGTGGAACCGCACTACTAGGGGATCCAAACCAGAAAAAACCCAGGATCTGGCCAACAAGTATGCGAAAAATGTGAAAGTATGAGCCAGATGATTGCAAATACTAGAACTAACCCACACATAACCGGCGTTATCCTCCAAAATATTAATCGCAGCCAGGTTTAATAGCCGTTTTGAGTGTAGTACCACATTACTACGTGGTCCTAGCCAGAAAAAGGCCAGGATCTGACCATTCAAGTATGCGAAAAATGCGAAAGTATGAGCTAGATGATGGCAAATACCAGACATAACCGAGACATAACCGGCGTTATCCTCTAAAATAATAATCGCAACCAGGTTTAATTGACTATTTCAGTGTGGTACCACATTAATACATGATCCAAACCAGAAACAACCCGGGATCTGGCCAACAAGTATGCGAAAAATGCAAAGGTACGAGCCAGATGAGGGCAAATCCCCGACCTAACCGAGACATAACCTGCGTTACCCTCTAAAATATTAATCGCAACCAGGTTTAATTGACTGTTTCGGTGTGGTACCACACTACTGCGTGATCCAAACCAGAAAAAACGCAGGATCTCGCCAAAAAGTATGTGAAAAATGCGAAAGTATGAGGCAGATGATTGCAAATACCAGACCTACCACAAACCTAACCGGTGTTATCCTCTAAAGTATTGATCGAATCCAGGTTTAAGTGACTGTTTTGGTGTGGTAGCACATTTCTACGTGATCAAAATCAGAAAAAGCCCAGGATCTGGCCTACAAGTATGCGAAAAACGTGAACGTACGAGTCAGATGAGGGCAAATACCAGACCTAACCCAGACATAACCGGCGTTATCCTTTAAAATATTAATCGCAACCAGGTTTAATTAACTGTGTCGGTGTGGTACCGCATTACTACGTGATCCAAACCAGAAAAGACCCTGGATCTGGCCAACAAGTATGCGAAAAATGCAAAAGTACGAGCCAGATGAGGGCAAATCCCAGACATAACCGAGACATAACCGGCGTTATCCTCTAAAATATTATTCGCAACCAGGTTTAATTGACTGTTTCGGTGTGGTACCACACTACTGCGTGATCCAAACCAGAAAAAACGCAGGATCTCGCCAAAAAGTATGTGAAAAATGCGAAAGTATGAGGCAGATGATTGCAAATACCAGACCTACCACAAACCTAACCGGTGTTATCCTCTAAAGTATTGATCGAATCCAGGTTTAAGTGACTGTTTTGGTGTGGTAGCACATTTCTACGTGATCAAAATCAGAAAAAGCCCAGGATCTGGCCTACAAGTATGCGAAAAATGCAAGAGTATGAGGCAGATGATCGCAAATACCAGACGCAACCCATACCTAACCGGTGTCATCCTCTAAAATATTGATCGAATCCAGGTTGAATGGACTATTTCTGTGGGGCACCACATTAATACGTGATCCGAAACAGATAAAAACCCAGGATCTGGCCAAGAAGAATGCGAAATGTGCGAAAGTATGAGCCAGATGATTGCGAATACCAGACGTAACCCAGACATAACCGGTGTTATCCTATAAAATATTGATCGAAAGCAGCTTTAATTGATTATTTCAGTGTGGCACCACATTAATACGTGATCCTAACCAGAGAAAAACCCAGGATCTGGCCAACAAGTATGCAAAAAATGCGAAAGTATGAGCCAGATGATTGCTAATACCAGGCCTAACGCAGGCATAACCGGCGTTATCCTGTAAAACATTAATCGCAACCAGGTTTGTTTGGCTGCTTCGGTGTGGTACCACATTACTCCGTGATCCAAACCAGAAAAAACCCATGATCTGACCATCAAGTATGCGAAAAATGCGAAAGTATGAGCCAGATGATTGCGCATACCAGACGTAACCCAGACATAACCGGTGTTATCCTATAAAATTTTGATCGAAACCAGCTTTAATTGATTATTTCAGTGTGGCACCACATTACTCCGTGATCCAAACCAGAAAAAACCCAGGATCTGACCATCAAGTATGCGAAAAATGCGAAAGTATGAGCCAGATGATTGCGCATACCAGACGTAACCCAGACATAACCAGCGTTGTCCTCTAAAATATTAATCGGAACCAGGTTTTATTGACTATTTCAGTGTGGTGTCACATAAATACGTGATCCTAATCAGAAAAAAACCCAGGAACTGGCCATTCAAGTATGCGAAAAATGCGAAAGTATGAGCTAGATGATGGCAAATACCAGACCTAACCCAGACATAACCAGCGTTGTCCTCTAAAATATTAATCGTAACCAGATTTAATTGCCAGTTTCGGGGTGGTATCACATTACTACGTGACCCAAACCAGAAAAAACCCAGGATCTGGCCAACAGGTATGCGAAAAATGCAAAAGTATGAGCCAGATGATTGGAAATACCAGACCTAACACAAACCTAACCGGCGTTATCCTCTAAAATATTAGTCGGAACCAGATTTAATTGACTGTTGCAGTGTGGTACCACATTACTACGTGATCAAAACCAGAAAAAGCCCAGGATCTGGCCAACAGGTATGCGAAAAATGCGAAAGTATGAGGCAGATGATTGTAAATACCAGACCTAACACAAACCTAAACGGTGTTAGCCTCTAAAATATTGATCGAATCCAAGTTGAATGGACTTTTTTAGTCTGGTATCACATTACTACGTGATGCAAACCAGGAAGAAACACAGGACCTGGCCAACAGGTATGCGAAGAATGCGAATGTATGAGCCAGATGTGGGTAAATACCAGACCTAAACGAGACGCAACCGGTGTTATCCTTTAAAATATTGATCGAGGCCACGTTTAATTGACTGTTTCAGTATGGTACCGCATTACTACGAGATCCAAACCAGAAAAAGTACAGGATCTGGCCAACAAGTGTGCGATGAACGCGAAAGTATGACCCAGGTGATTCCAAACACCAGGCCTAACACAAACCTAACCGGTGTGATCCTCTAAAATATTGATCGAATCCAGGTTTAATTGACAGTTTCATTCTGGTACCACATTACTACGTAATACAAACCAGAAAAAACGCAAGATCTGGCCAGCTAGTATGCGAAAAATGTGAAAGTATGAGGAAGATGATTGCAAACACCAGACGTTACCCAGACATAACCGGCGTTATCCTCTAAAATATTAATGGCAACCAGGTATAATTGACTGTTTCGGTGTGGTACCGCATTACTACGTGGTCCAAGCCAGAAGAAAGCCAGGATCTGGCCATTCAAGTATGCGAAAAATGCGAAAGTATGAGCTAGATGATGGCAAATACCAGACCTAACCCAGACATATCCGGCGTCCTCCTCCAAAATATTGATCGAATTCAGATTTAATTGACTGTTTCGGTGTGGTACCACATTACTACGTGATCCAAATCAGAAAAAGCCCAGGATCTGGCCTACAAGTATGCGATAAAAGCGAAAGTATGAGCCAGATGATGGCAAATACCAGGCCTAACACAGACCTAAACGGTGTTATCCTCTAAAATAATGACCGAATCCAGGATTAATTGACCGTTTCATTCTGGTACCACGTTACTACGAGATCCTAACCAGAAACAGCCCAGGATCTGGCCAACAAGCATGCGAGAAATGCGAAAATATGATCCAGATGATTGCAAACACCAGGCCTAACACAAACCTAACCGGTGTGATCCTCTAAAATATTGATCGAATCCAGGTTTAATTGACAGTTCCATTCTGGTACCACATTACTGCGTGATCCAAACCAGAAAAAGCCCAGGATCTGGCCTACAAGTCTGCGAAAGATGCGAAAGTATGAGGCAGATGATTGCAAATACCAGAACATGCCCAGACTTAACCGGCGATATCCTCTAAAATATTAGTCGGAACCAGATTTAATTGACTGTTGCAGTGTGGTACCACACTACTACGTGATCCAAACCAGAAAAAACGCAGGATCTGGCCAACTAGTATACGAAAAATGCGAAAGTATGAGGAAGATGATTGCAAACACCAGACGTAACCCAGACATAACCGGCGTTATCCTCTAAAATATTAATGGCAACCAGGTATAATTGACTGTTTCGGTGTCGTTCCGCATTACTACGTGGTCCAAGCCAGAAAAAGGCCAGGATCTGACCATTCAAGTATGCGAAAAATGCGAAAGTATGAGCTAGATGATGGCAAATACCAGACCTAACCCAGACATAACCGGCGTTCTCCTCCAAAATATTAATCGGAGCCAGGTTTAATTGACGGTTTCAGTGTAGTACCACATTACTACGTGGTCCAAGTCAGAAAAAGGCCAAGATCTGGCCAACAAGTATACGCACGATGCGAATGTACGAGCCAGCTGAGGGCAAATCCCAGTCCTAACCGAGACATATCCAGCGTTATCCTCCAAAATATTAATCGCAACCAGGTTTAATTGTCTGTTTCGGTGTGGAACCACATTACTATGGGATCCAAACCAAAAAAAACCCTGGATCTGGCCAACAAGTATGCGAAAAACGCGAAAGTATGAGCCAGATGATTGCAAATACCAGAACTAACCCAGACATATCCAGCGTTATCCTCTTAAATACTAATCGGAACCAGCTTTCATTGACTGTTTCAGTGTGGTACCACATTACTACGTGATCCAAACCAGAAGAAACCCAGGATCTTGCCAACAAGTATGCGAAAAATGCGAAAGTACGAGACAGATGAGGGCAAATACCAGACCTATCCCAGACATAGCCGGCGTTATCCTCTAAAATATTAATCGCACCAGGTTTAATTGACTGTTTCAGTGTGGAGTCACATTACTACGTGATGCAAACCAGGAAGAAACACAGGACCTGGCCAACAGGTATGCGAAGAATGCGAATGTATGAGCCACATGAGGGTAAATACCAGACCTAAACGAGACGCAACCGGTGTTATCCTTTAAAATATTGATCGAGGCCACGTTTAATTGACTGTTTCAGTATGGTACCGCATTACTACGAGATCCAAACCAGAAAAAGTACAGGATCTGGCCAACAAGTGTGCGATGAACGCGAAAGTATGACCCAGGTGATTCCAAACACCAGGCCTAACACAAACCTAACCGGTGTGATCCTCTAAAATATTGATCGAATCCAGGTTTAATTGACAGTTTCATTCTGGTACCACATTACTACGTAATACAAACCAGAAAAAACGCAAGATCTGGCCAGCTAGTATGCGAAAAATGTGAAAGTATGAGCCAGATGATTGCAAATACCAGAACTAACCCAGACATATCCAGCGTTATCCTCTTAAATACTAATCGGAACCAGCTTTCATTGACTGTTTCAGTGTGGTACCACATTACTACGTGATCCAAACCAGAAGAAACCCAAGATCTTGCCAACAAGTATGCGAAAAATGCGAAAGTACGAGGCAGATGATTGCAAATACCAGACCTCACCCAGGCATATCCGGCGTTGTCCTCTAAAATATTATTCGCAACCAGGTTTAATTGACTGTTTCGGTGTGGTACCACATTACTACGTGATCCAAACCAGAAAAAACGCAGGATCTGGCTAACAAGAATGCGAAAAACTCGAAAGTATGAGCCATATGAGGGCAAATACCAGACCTGACCGAGACATAACCGGCGTCATCCTCTAAAATAATAATCGCAACAAGGTTTAATTGACTCTTTCGGTGTGGAACCGCACTACTAGGGGATCCAAACCAGAAAAAACCCAGGATCTGGCCAACAAGTATGCGAAAAATGTGAAAGTATGAGCCAGATGATTGCAAATACTAGAACTAACCCAGACATAACCGGCGTTATCCTCTAAAATAATAATCGGAACCAGGTTTAATTGACTATTTCAGTGTGGTACCACATTAATACATGATCCAAACCAGAAACAACCCAGGATCTGGCCAACAAGTATGCGAAAAATGCAAAGGTACGAGCCAGATGAGGGCAAATCCCAGACCTAACCGAGACATAACCTGCGTTACCCTCTAAAATATTAATCGCAACCAGGTTTAATTGACTGTTTCGGTGTGGTACCGCAATACTACGTGATCCAAACCAGAAAAAACCCAGGATCTGGCGAACAAGTATGCGAAAAACGTGAACGTACGAGTCAGATGAGGGCAAATACCAGACCTAACCCAGACATAACCGGCGTTATCCTTTAAAATATTAATCGCAACCAGGTTTAATTAACTGTGTCGGTGTGGTACCGCATTACTACGTGATCCAAACCAGAAAAGACCCAGGATCTGGCCAACAAGTATGCGAAAAATGCAAAAGTACGAGCCAGATGAGGGCAAATCCCAGACATAACCGAGACATAACCGGCGTTATCCCTTAAAATATTATTCGCAACCAGGTTTAATTGACTGTTTCGGTGTGGTACCACACTACTGCGTGATCCAAACCAGAAAAAACGCAGGATCTCGCCAAAAAGTATGTGAAAAATGCGAAAGTATGAGGCAGATGATTGCAAATACCAGACCTACCACAAACCTAACCGGTGTTATCCTCTAAAGTATTGATCGAATCCAGGTTTAAGTGACTGTTTTGGTGTGGTAGCACATTTCTACGTGATCAAAATCAGAAAAAGCCCAGGATCTGGCCTACAAGTATGCGAAAAATGCAAGAGTATGAGGCAGATGATCGCAAATACCAGACGCAACCCATACCTAACCGGTGTCATCCTCTAAAATATTGATCGAATCCAGGTTGAATGGACTATTTCTGTGGGGCACCACATTAATACGTGATCCGAAACAGATAAAAACCCCAGGATCTGGCCAAGAAGAATGCGAAATATGCGAAAGTATGAGCCAGATGATTGCGAATACCAGACGTAACCCAGACATAACCGGTGTTATCCTATAAAATATTGATCGAAAGCAGCTTTAATTGATTATTTCAGTGTGGCACCACATTAATACGTGATCCTAACCAGAGAAAAACCCAGGATCTGGCCAACAAGTATGCGAAAAATGCGAAAGTATGAGCCAGATGATTGCTAATACCAGGCCTAACGCAGGCATAACCGGCGTTATCCTGTAAAACATTAATCGCAACCAGGTTTGTTTGGCTGCTTCGGTGTGGTACCACATTACTCCGTGATCCAAACCAGAAAAAACCCATGATCTGACCATCAAGTATGCGAAAAATGCGAAAGTATGAGCCAGATGATTGCGCATACCAGACGTAACCCAGACATAACCGGTGTTATCCTATAAAATTTTGATCGAAACCAGCTTTAATTGATTATTTCAGTGTGGCACCACATTACTACATGATCCAAACCAGAAAAAGCCGAGGATCTGGCCACTCAAGTATGCGAAAAATGCGAAAGTATGAGCTAGATGATGGCAAATACCAGACCTAACCCAGGCATAACTTGCGTGCTCCTCTAAAATATTAATCGGAACCAGGTTTTATTGACTATTTCAGTGTGGTGCCACATAAATACGTGATCCTAATCAGAAAAAAACCCAGGAACTGGCGAACAAGTATGCGAAAAACGTGAACGTACGAGCCAGATGAGGGCAAATACCGGACCTAACCCAGACACAACCGGCGTTATCCTTTAAAATAATAATCGCAACCAGGTTTAATTGACTGTTTCGGTGTGGAACCACATTACTACGTGATCCAAACCAGAAAAAGGCCAGGCTCTGTCCAACACGTATGAGAAAAATGCGAAAGTACGAGCCAGATGATTGCAAATACCAGAACTAACCCAAACATAACCGGCGTTATCCTGTAAAACATTAATCGCAGCCAGGTTTGTTTGGCTGCTTCGGTGTGGTACCACATTACTCCGTGATCCAAACCAGAAAAAACCCAGGATCTGGCCAACTAGTAAGCGAAAAATGCGAAAGTATGACCCAGATGATTGTAAATACCAGAACTAACCCTGACATAACCGGCGTTATGATCCAAAATATTGATCAAAACAAGGTTGCATAGACTGTTTCAGTGTGGCACCACATTAATACGTGACCCTAACCAGAAAAAGCCCAGGATCTGGCCATTCAAGTATGCGAAAAACTCGAAAGTATGAGCTAGATGATGGCAAATACCAGACCTAACCCAGGCATAACTTGCGTGCTCCTCTAAAATATTAATCGGAACCAGGTTTTATTGACTATTTCAGTGTGGTGTCACATAAATACGTGATCGTAATCAGAAAAAAACCCAGGAACTGGCCATTCAAGTATGCGAAAAATGCGAAAGTATGAGCTAGATGATGGCAAATACCAGACCTAACCCAGACATAACCAGCGTTGTCCTCTAAAATATTAATCGTAACCAGATTTAATTGCCAGTTTCGGGGTGGTATCACATTACTACGTGACCCAAACCAGAAAAAACCCAGGATCTGGCCAACAGGTATGCGAAAAATGCAAAAGTATGAGCCAGATGATTGGAAATACCAGACCTAACACAAACCTAACCGGCGTTATCCTCTAAAATATTAGTCGGAACCAGATTTAATTGACTGTTGCAGTGTGGTACCACATTACTACGTGATCAAAACCAGAAAAAGCCCAGGATCTGGCCAACAAGTATGCGAAAAATGCGAAAGTATGAGGCAGATGATTGTAAATACCAGACCTAACACAAACCTAAACGGTGTTAGCCTCTAAAATATTGATCGAATCCAAGTTGAATGGACTTTTTCAGTCTGGTATCACATTACTACGTGATGCAAACCAGAAAGAAACACAAGACCTGGCCAACAGGTATGCGAAGAATGCGAATGTATGAGCCAGATGTGGGTAAATACCAGACCTAAACGAGACGCAACCGGTGTTATCCTTTAAAATATTGATCGAGGCCACGTTTAATTGACTGTTTCAGTATGGTACCGCATTACTACGAGATCCAAACCAGAAAAAGTACAGGACCTGGCCAACAAGTGTGCGATGAACGCGAAAGTATGACCCAGGTGATTCCAAACACCAGGCCTAACACAAACCTAACCGGTGTGATCCTCTAAAATATTGATCGAATCCAGGTTTAATTGACAGTTTCATTCTGGCACCACATTACTACGTAATACAAACCAGAAAAAACGCAAGATCTGGCCAGCTAGTATGCGAAAAATGTGAAAGTATGAGGAAGATGATTGCAAACACCAGACGTTACCCAGACATAACCGGCGTTATCCTCTAAAATATTAATGGCAACCAGGTATAATTGACTGTTTCGGTGTGGTACCGCATTACTACGTGGTCCAAGCCAGAAAAAGGCCAGGATCTGACCATTCAAGTATGCGAAAAATGCGAAAGTATGAGCTAGATGATGGCAAATACCAGACCTAACCCAGACAGATCCGGCGTCCTCCTCCAAAATATTGATCGAATTCAGATTTAATTGACTGTTTCGGTGTGGTACCACATTACTACGTGATCCAAATCAGAAAAAGCCCAGGATCTGGCCTACAAGTATGCGATAAAAGCGAAAGTATGAGCCAGATGATTGCAAATACCAGGCCTAACACAGACCTAAACGGTGTTATCCTCTAAAATAATGACCGAATCCAGGATTAATTGACCGTTTCATTCTGGTACCACGTTACTACGAGATCCTAACCAGAAAAAGCCCAGGATCTGGCCAACAAGCATGCGAGAAATGCGAAAATATGATCCAGATGATTGCAAACACCAGGCCTAACACAAACCTAACCGGTGTGATCCTCTAAAATATTGATCGAATCCAGGTTTAATTGACAGTTCCATTCTGGTACCACATTACTGCGTGATCCAAACCAGAAAAAGCCCAGGATCTGGCCTACAAGTCTGCGAAAAACGTGAACGTACGAGCCAGATGAGGGCAAATACCAGACCTAACCCAGACATAACCGGCGTCATCCTCTAA
This sequence comes from Colletes latitarsis, assembly GCF_051014445.1. Taxonomy (NCBI): domain Eukaryota; kingdom Metazoa; phylum Arthropoda; class Insecta; order Hymenoptera; family Colletidae; genus Colletes; species Colletes latitarsis. Next base: position 10,340,860 of record NC_135137.1, read on the forward strand.
AATAATAATCGCAACCGGGTTTAATTGGCTGTTTCGGTGTAGAACCACACTACTGGGGGATCCAAACCAGAAAAAACCCAGGATCTGGCCAACAAGTATGCGTAAAATGCGAAAGTATGACCCAGATGATTGCAAATACTAGAACTAACCCAGACATAACCGGCGTTATCCTCCAAAATATTAATCGCAGCCAGGTTTAATTGACGGTTTCAGTGTAGTACCACATTACTGCGTGGTCCTAGCCAGAAAATGGCCAGGATCTGACCATTCAAGTATGCGAAAAATGCGAAAGTATGAGCTAGATGATGGCATATACCAGACCTCACCCAGACATAACCGGCGTTATCCTCTAAAATAATAATCGGAACCAGCTTATATTGAATGTTTCAGTGTGGTGCCACATTACTACGTGATCCAAACCTGAAATATCCCAGTATCTGGCCAACAAATATGCGAAAAATGCGAAAGTACGAGCCAGATGAGGGCAAATACAACACCTAACCCAGACATAACCGGCGTTATCCTCTAAAATATTAACCGCAACCAGGTTTAATTGACTGTTTCGCTGTGGTACCGCATTACTACGTGATCCAAACCAGGAAAAGCCCAGGATCTTGCCAACAAGTATGCGAAAAATGCGAAGGTACGAGCCAGATGAGCTCAAATCCCAGACCTAACCGAGACATAACCGGCGTTATCCTCTAAAATATTAAACGGAACCAGGTTTAATTGACTGTTTCGGTGTGGTACCGCACTACGTGACCCAACCCAGAAGAAAGCCAGGATCTGGCCATTCAAGTATGCGAAAAATGCGACAGTATGTGCTAGATGATGCCAAATACCAGACCTATCCCAGGCATAACCGGCGTTCTCCTCCAAAATATTAATCGGAACCAGGTTTTATTGACTGTTTGAGTGTGGTACCACATTACTACGTGATCCTAACCAGAAAAAAAACCAGGATCTGGCCAACAAGTATGCGAAAAATGTGAAGGTATGAACTAGATGATGGCAAATACCGGACCCAACCCAGACATAACCGGCGTTATCCTGTAAAATACTACTCGCAACCAGGTTTAATTGACTATTACGCTGTGGTACCGCATTACTACGTGACCCAAACCAGAAAAAGCCCTGGAACTGGCCAACAAGTATGCGAAAAATGCGAAAGTACGAGTCAGATGAGCTCAAATCCCAGACCTAACCGAGACATAACCGGCGTTATCCCCTAAAATATTAATCGCAACCAGGTTTAAATGACTGTTTCAGTGTGGTACCACATTACTACGTGGTCCAAGCCAGGAAAAGGCCAGGATCTGGCAAACAAGTATGCGAAAAATGCGAGAGTATGAGCCAGATGCTTGCAAATACCAGAACTAACCCAGACATAACCAGCGTTATCCTCTAAAATATTAATCGGAACCAGGTTTAATTGACTGTTTCAGTGTGGTACCGCATTACTACGTGATCCAAACCATAAAAAGGCCGGCATCTGGACAACAAATATGCGAAAAATGCGAAAGTACGAGCCAGATGAGGGCAAATACCAGATCTAACCCAGACATAACCGGCGTTATCCTCTGAAATATTAATCGGAACCAGCTTATATTGAATGTTTCAGTGTGGTGCCACATTACTACGTGATCCAAACCTGAAATATCCCAGTATCTGGCCAACAAATATGCGAAAAATGCGAAAGTACGAGCCAGATGAGGGCAAATACAACACCTAACCCAGACATAACCGGCGTTATCCTCTAAAATATTAACCGCAACCAGGTTTAATTGACTGTTTCGCTGTGGTACCGCATCACTACGTAATCCAAACCAATAAAACCCCTGGGTCTGGCCAACAAGTACGCGAAAAATGCGAAAGTACGAGCCCGATGAGGGCAAATCCCAGACCTAACCGAGACATAACCGGCGTTATCCTCTAAAATATTAATCGCAACCAGGTTTAATTGACAGTTTCGGTGTGGTACCGCACTACTACGTGTTCCAAACCAGAAAAAGGCCAGGCTCTGGCCAACAAGTACGAGAAAAATGCGAAAGTACGAGCCAGATGAGGGGCAAATACCAGACCTAACCCAGACAAAACCGGGGTTATTCTCTAAGATATTAATCGCAACCAGGTTTAATTGACTGTATCGGTGTGTAACCACATTACTGCGGGATTCAAACCAGAAAAAACCCAGGATCTGGCCAACAAGTATGCGAAAAACGCGAAAGTACGAGCCTGATGTGAGCAAATCCCAGACCTAACCGAGACATAACCAGCGTTATCCTCTAAAATATTAAGCGCAACCAGGTTTAATTGACTGTCTCGGTGTGGTACCACATTACCATGTGATCCAAACCAGAATAGGCCCAGCATCTTGCCAACAAGTATGCGAAAAATGCGAAAGTACGAGCCAGATGTGAGCAAATCCCAGACCTAACCGAGACATAACCGGCGTTATCCTCTAAAATATTAATCGCAACCAGGTTTACTTCACCGTTTCGGTGTGGAACCACATTACTACGGGATTCAAACCAGAAGAAACACAGGATCTGGCCAACAGGTATGCGAAAAATGCGAAGGTACGAGCCAGATGAGGGGCAAATCCCAGACCTAACCGAGACATAACGGGCGTTATCCAGTAAAATATTAATCGCAACCAGGTTTAATTGACTGTTTCGGTGTGGTACCGCATTACTACATGATCCAAACCAGAAAAAGGCCAAGATCTGGCCAACAAGTATGCGAAAAATGCGAAAGTCCGAGCCAGATGAGGGCAAATACCAGACCTAACCCAGCCATAACCGGCGTTATACTCTAAAATATTAACCGCAACCAGGTTTAATTGACTGTTTCGGTGTGGTACCACATTACTACGTAATCCAAACCAGAAAAAACCAATGATCGGGCCAACAAGTATGCGAAAAATGCGACAGTATGATACAGATGTTTGCAAATACCAGATCTAACCAAGGCATAACCAGCGTTATCCTCTAAAATATTAATCGGACCCAGCTTTTATTGAATGTTTTATTGTGGTACCACATTACTACGTGATCCAAACCAGAAATATCCCAGGATCTGACAACAAGTATGCGAAAAATGCGAAAGTACGCGCCAGATGAGGGCAAATACCAGACCTAACCGAGACATAACCGGCATTATCCTCTAAAACATTAATCGCAACCAGGTTTAATTGACTGTGTCGGCGTGCTACCGCATTACTACGTGATCCAAACCCGAAAGAGGCCAGGATCTGGCCAACAAGTATGCGAAAAATGCGAAAGTACGAGACAGATGTGGGCAAATACCAGACCTAACCCAGACGTAACCGGCGTTATCCTCGAAAATATTAATCGCAACCAGGTTTAATTGACTGTTTCGGTGTGGAGCCACATTACTACAGGATCCATACCAGAAAAAACCCAGGATCTGGCCAACAAGTATGCGAAAAACGCGATAGTATGAGTCAGATGATTGCGAATACCAGAACTAGACCAGACATATCCAGCGTTATCCTCTAAAATACTAATCGGAACAAGCTTTTATTGACTGTCTCAGTGCGGTACCACAATACTACGTGATCCAAACCAGGAAAATCCCAGGATCTGGCCAACAAGAATGCAAAAAATGTGAAAGTACGAGACACATGAGGGCAAATCCCAGACCTAACCGAGACATAACCGGCGTTATCCTCTAAAATATTAATCGCAACCAGGTTTAATTGACTGTTTCGTTGTGGAACCACATTACTACGGGATCCAAACCAGGAAAAACCCAGGATCTGGCCAACAAGTATGCGAAACACGCGATAGTATGAGTCAGATGATTGCGAATACCAGAACTAGACCAGACATATCCAGCGTTATCCTCTAAAATACTAATCGGAACAAGCTTTTATTGACTGTCTCAGTGCGGTACCACAATACTACGTGATCCAAACCAGGAAAATCCCAGGATCTGGCCAACAAGAATGCAAAAAATGTGAAAGTACGAGACACATGAGGGCAAATCCCAGACCTAACCGAGACATAACCGGCGTTATCCTCTAAAATATTAATCGCAACCAGGTTTAATTGACTGTTTCGTTGTGGAACCACATTACTACGGGATCCAAACCAGGAAAAACCCAGGATCTGGCCAACAAGTATGCGAAACACGCGAAAGTATGAGCCAGATGTTTGCAAATACCAGAACTAACCCATACATAACCAGGGTTATCGTCTAAAGTACTATTCGGAACCAGATTTTATTGACTGTCTCAGTGTGGAACCGCATTACTACGTGATCCAAACCAGAAAAAACACAGGATCTGGCCAACAAGTATGCGAAAAACGTGAACATACGAGCCAGATGAGGGCAAACACCAGAACTTACCCAGACATAACCGGCGTTATCCTTTAAAATATTAATCGCAACCAGGTTTAATTGACTGTCTCGGTGTGGTACTGCATTACTGCGTGATCCAAACCTGAAAAAGGCCAGGATCTTGCCAACAAGTAAGCGAAAAATGCGAAAGTACGAGCCTGATGAGGGCAAATCCCAGACCTAACCGAGACATAACCGTCGGTATCCTCTAAAATATTAATCGCAACAAGGTTTAATTGACAGATTCGGTGTGGTACCGCACTACTACGTGTTCCAAACCAGAAAAAGGCCAGGCTCTGTCCAACAAGTATGAGAAAAATGCGAAAGTATGTGCCAGATAATTGCAAATACCAGAACTAACCCAAACGTAACCAGCGTTATCCTCCAAAATATTAATCGCAACCAGGTTTAATTGTCTGTTTCGGTGTGGAACCACATTACTACGGGATCCAAACCAAAAAAAACCCTGGATATGGCCAACAAGTATGCGAAAAACGCGAAAGTATGAGCCTGATGATTGCAAATACCAGAACTAACCCAGACATATCCAGCGTAATCCTCTTAAATACTAATCGGAACCAGCTTTCATTGACTGTTGCAGTGTGGTACCACATTACTACGGGATCCAAACCAGAAAAAACACAGGATCTGGCCAACAAGTATGCGAAAAACGCGAAAGTATGAGCCTGATGATTGCAATTACCAGAACTAACCCAGACATAACCAGCGTTATCCTCTTAAATACTAATCGGAACCAGCTTTCATTGACTGTTTCAGTGTGGTACCACATTACTACGGGATCCAAACCAGAAAAAACCCAGGATCTGGCCAACATGTATGCGAAAAACGAGAAAGTATGAGCCAGATGATTGCAAATACCAGACCTAACCGAGACATAACCGGCGTTATCCTCTAAAATATTAATCGCAAACAGGTTTAATTGACTCTATCGGTGTGGTACCGCATTACTACGTGACCCAAACCAGAAATATCCCAGGATCTGGCCAACTAGTATGCGAAAAATGCGAAAGTACGAGCCAGATGAGGGCAAATACCAGACCTAACCGAGACATAACCGGCGTTATCCTCTAAAATATTAATCGCAACAAGGTTTAATTGACAGTTTCGGTGTGGTACCGCATTACTACGTGATCCAAACCAGAAAATCCCTGGATCTGGCCAACAAGTATGTGAAAAATGCGAAAGTACGAGCCAGATGCGGGCAAGTACCAGACCTAACCCAGACATAACCGGCGTTATCCTCTAAAATATTAACCGCAACCAGGTTAAATTGACTGTTTCGGTGTGGCACCACATTACTACGGGATCCAAACCAGGAAAAACCCAGGATCTGGCCAACAAGTGTGCGAAAAACGCGAAAGTATGAGCCAGATGATTGCAAATACCAGAACTAACCCAGCCATAACCAGCGTTATCCTCTAAAATACTATTCGGAACCAGCTTTTATTGACTGTTTCAGTGTGGTACCGCATTACTACGTGATCCAAACCAGAAAAAGGCCAAGATCTGGCCAACAAGTATGCGAAAAACGCGAAAGTCCGAGCCAGATGAGGGCAAATAGCAGACCTAACCCAGACAAAACCGGCGTTATCCTCTGAAATATTAATCGCAACCAGGTTTAATTGACTGTTTCGGTGTTGAACCACATTACTACGGGATCCAAACCAAAAAAAACCCTGGAACTGGCCAACAAGTATGCGAAAAACGCGAAAGCATGAGCCAGATGATTGTAAATACCAGAACTAACCCAGACATAACCAGCGTTATCCTCTTAAATACTATTCGGAACCAGCTTTTATTGACTGTTTCAGTGTGGTACCGCATTACTACGTGATCCAAACCAGAAAAAACCCAGGATCTGGCCAACAAGTGTGCGAAAAACGTGAACATACGATCCAGATAAGGGCAAATACCAGACCTAACCCAACCATAACCGGTGTTATCCTTTAAAATATTAATCGCACCAAGTTTAATTGACTGTCCCGGTGTGGTACTGCATTACTGCGTGATCCAAACCAGAAAAAGCCCAGGATCTTGCCAACAAGTATGCGAAATATGCGAAAATACGAGCCAGATGAGTGCAAATACAACACCTAACCGAGACATAACCGGCGTTATCCTCTAAAATATTAATCGCAACCAGGTTTAATTGACTGTTTCGGAGTGGTACCGCATTACTACGTGATCCAAACCAGAAAAAGGCCAGGCTCTGGCCAACAAGTATGCGAAAAACGCGAAAGTACCAGCCACATGAGAGCAAATCCCAGACCTAACCGAGACATAACCGGCGTTATCCTCTAAAATATTAATCGCAACCAGGTTTAATTGACTGTTTCGGAGTGGTACCGCATTACTACGTGATCCAAACCAGAAAAAGGCCAGGCTCTGTCCAACAAGTATGAGAAAAATGCGAAAGAATGAGCCAGATGATTGCAAATACTAGAACTAACCCAAACATAACCGGCGTTATCCTCTAAAATATTATTCGCAACCAGGTTTAATTGACTGTTTCGGTGTGGTACGACATTACTACGTGATCCAAACCAGAAAAAACGCAGGATCTCGCCAACAAGTATGGAAAAATGCGAAAGTACAGGCCAGATGATTGCAAATAGCAGAACTAACCCAGACATAACTGGCGTGATACTCTAAAATATATATCGCAACCAAGTTTAATTGACTATTTCGGTGTGGAACCATATTAATACGGGATCCAAACCAGGAAAAACCCAGGATCTGGCCAACAAGTATGCGAAAAATGCGAAAGTATGAGCCAGATGATTGCAAATACTAGAACCAACCCAGACATAACCGGCGTTATCCTCCAAAATATTAATCGGAGCCAGGTTTAATTGACGGTTTCAGTGTAGTACCACATTACTACGTGGTCCTAGCCAGAAAAAGCCCAGGATCTGACCATTCAAGTATGCGAAAAATGCGAAAGTATGAGCTAGATGATGGCAAATACCAGACCTCACCCAGACATAACCGGCGTTATCCTCTAAAATAATAATCGGAACCAGGTTTAATAGACTATTTCAGTGTGGTACCACATTAATACGTGATCCAAACCAGAAACAACCCAGGATCTGGCCAACAAGTATGCGATAAATGCAAAAGTACGAGCCAGATGAGGGCAAATCCCAGACCTAACCGAGACATAACCGGCGTTACCCTCTAAAATATTAATCGGAGCCAGGTTTAATTGACGGCTTCAGTGTAGTACCACATTACTACGTGATCCAAACCAGAAAAAACCCAAGATCTGGCCAACAGGTATGTGAAAAATGCGAAAGTATGAGCCAGATGATCGCAAATACCAGGCCTAACGCAGACATAACCGGCGTTATCTTCTAAAACATTAATCGCAACCAGGTTTGTTTGGCTGTTTCGGTGTGGTACCACGTTACTCCGTGATCCAAACCAGAAAAAACCTTGGATCTGGCCAACTAGTATGCGAAAAATGCGAAAGTATGAGCCAGATGATTGTAAATACCAGAACTAACCCTGACATAACCGGCGTTATCATCCAAAATATTGATCGACACCAGGTTTCATTGACTGTTTCAGTGTGTCACCACATTAATACGTGACCCTAACCAGAAAGAAATCCAGGATCTGACCATCAAGTATGCGAAAAATGCGAAAGTATGAGGCAGATGATTGCGAATTCCAGACGTATCCCAGACATAACCGGTGTTATCCTCTAAAATATTGATCGAATCCAGGTTGAATTGACTGCTTCTGTGTGGCACCACATTACTACGTGATCCGAACCAGAAAAAGCCCAGGATCTGGCCATTCAAGTATGCGAAAAATGCGAAAGTATGTGGCAGATGATTGCAAATACCAGACCGCACAGGTACCTGACCGGTGTTATCCTCTAAAGTATTGATCAAATCCAGGTTTAACTGACTGTTTCTGTGTGGTACCACATTACTACGTGATCCAAATCAGAATAAGCCCAGGATCTGTCCAACAAGTATGAGAAAAATGCGAAAGTATGCGCCAGATGATTGCTAATACCAGAACTAACCCAAACATAACCAGCGTTATCGTCCAAAATATTAATCGCAACCAGGTTTAATTGTCCGTTTCGGTGTGGAACCACATTACTACGGGATCCAAACAAAAAAAAACCCTGGATCTGGCCAACTAGTATGCGACAAACGCGAAAGTACGAGCCACATGAGAGCAAATCCCAGACCTAACCGAGACATAACCGGCGTTATCCTCTAAAATATTAATCGCAACCATGTTTAATTGACTGTTTCGGAGTGGTACCGCATTACTACGTGATGCAAAGCGGAGAAAGGCCAAGATCTGGCCGAGAAGTATGCGAAAAACGTGAACGTACGAGTCAGATGAGGGCAAATACCAGACCTAACCCAGACATAGCCGGCGTTATTCTCTAAAATATTAATCGCAACCAGGTTTAATTGACTGTTTCAGTGTGGAGTAACGTTACTACGGGATCCAAACCAGAAAAAACCCAGGATCTGGCCAACAAGTATGCGAAAAACTCGAAAGTATGAGCCATATGAGGGCAAATACCAGACCTGACCGAGACATAACCGGCGTCATCCTCTAAAATAATAATCGGAACAAGGTTTAATTGACTCTTTCGGTGTGGAACCGCACTACTAGGGGATCCAAACCAGAAAAAACCCAGGATCTGGCCAACAAGTATGCGAAAAATGTGAAAGTATGAGCCAGATGATTGCAAATACTAGAACTAACCCAGACATAACCGGCGTTATCCTCCAAAATATTAATCGCAGCCAGGTTTAATAGTCGTTTTGAGTGTAGTACCACATTACTACGTGGTCCTAGCCAGAAAAAGGCCAGGATCTGACCATTCAAGTATGCGAAAAATGCGAAAGTATGAGCTAGATGATGGCAAATACCAGACATAACCGAGACATAACCGGCGTTATCCTCTAAAATAATAATCGCAACCAGGTTTAATTGACTATTTCAGTGTGGTACCACATTAATACATGATCCAAACCAGAAACAACCCAGGATCTGGCCAACAAGTATGCGAAAAATGCAAAGGTACGAGCCAGATGAGGGCAAATCCCAGACCTAACCGAGACATAACCTGCGTTACCCTCTAAAATATTAATCGCAACCAGGTTTAATTGACTGTTTCGGTGTGGTACCGCAATACTACGTGATCCAAACTAGAAAAACCCAGGATCTGGCGAACAAGTATGCGAAAAACGTGAACGTACGAGTCAGATGAGGGCAAATACCAGACCTAACCCAGACATAACCGGCGTTATCCTTTAAAATATTAATCGCAACCAGGTTTAATTAACTGTGTCGGTGTGGTACCGCATTACTACGTGATCCAAACCAGAAAAGACCCTGGATCTGGCCAACAAGTATGCGAAAAATGCAAAAGTACGAGCCAGATGAGGGCAAATCCCAGACATAACCGAGACATAACCGGCGTTATCCTCTAAAATATTATTCGCAACCAGGTTTAATTGACTGTTTCGGTGTGGTACCACACTACTGCGTGATCCAAACCAGAAAAAACGCAGGATCTCGCCAAAAAGTATGTGAAAAATGCGAAAGTATGAGGCAGATGATTGCAAATACCAGACCTACCACAAACCTAACCGGTGTTATCCTCTAAAGTATTGATCGAAGCCAGGTTTAAGTGACTGTTTTGGTGTGGTAGCACATTTCTACGTGATCAAAATCAGAAAAAGCCCAGGATCTGGCCTACAAGTATGCGAAAAATGCAAGAGTATGAGGCAGATGATCGCAAATACCAGACGCAACCCATACCTAACCGGTGTCATCCTCTAAAATATTGATCGAATCCAGGTTGAATGGACTATTTCTGTGGGGCACCACATTAATACGTGATCCGAAACAGATAAAAACCCCAGGATCTGGCCAAGAAGAATGCGAAATATGCGAAAGTATGAGCCAGATGATTGCGAATACCAGACGTAACCCAGACATAACCGGTGTTATCCTATAAAATATTGATCGAATGCAGCTTTAATTGATTATTTCAGTGTGGCACCACATTAATACGTGATCCTAACCAGAGAAAAACCCAGGATCTGGCCAACAAGTATGCGAAAAATGCGAAAGTATGAGCCAGATGATTGCTAATACCAGGCCTAACGCAGGCATAACCGGCGTTATCCTGTAAAACATTAATCGCAACCAGGTTTGTTTGGCTGCTTCGGTGTGGTACCACATTACTCCGTGATCCAAACCAGAAAAAACCCATGATCTGACCATCAAGTATGCGAAAAATGCGAAAGTATGAGCCAGATGATTGCGCATACCAGACGTAACCCGGACATAACCGGTGTTATCCTATAAAATTTTGATCGAAACCAGCTTTAATTGATTATCTCAGTGTGGCACCACATTACTACATGATCCAAACCAGAAAAAGCCCAGGATCTGGCCACTCAAGTATGCGAAAAATGCGAAAGTATGAGCTAGATGATGGCAAATACCAGACCTAACCCAGGCATAACTTGCGTGCTCCTCTAAAATATTAATCGGAACCAGGTTTTATTGACTATTTCAGTGTGGTGCCACATAAATACGTGATCCTAATCAGAAAAAAACCCAGGAACTGGCGAACAAGTATGCGAAAAACGTGAACGTACGAGCCAGATGAGGGCAAATACCGGACCTAACCCAGACACAACCGGCGTTATCCTTTAAAATATTAATCGCAACCAGGTTTAATTGACTGTTTCGGTGTGGAACCACATTACTACGTGATCCAAACCAGAAAAAGGCCAGGCTCTGTCCAACAAGTATGGGAAAAATGCGAAAGTACGAGCCAGATGATTGCAAATACCAGAACTAACCCAAACATAACCGGCGTTATCCTGTAAAACATTAATCGCAGCCAGGTTTGTTTGGCTGCTTCGGTGTGGTACCACATTACTCCGTGATCCAAACCAGAAAAAACCCAGGATCTGGCCAACTAGTAAGCGAAAAATGCGAAAGTATGACCCAGATGATTGTAAATACCAGAACTAACCCTGACATAACCGGCGTTATGATCCAAAATATTGATCAAAACAAGGTTGCATAGACTGTTTCAGTGTGGCACCACATTAATACGTGACCCTAACCAGAAGGAAACCCAGGATCTGACCATCAAGTATGCGAAAAATGCGAAAGTATGAGCCAGATGATTGCGCATACCAGACGTAACCCAGACATAACCGGTGTTATCCTATAAAATATTGATCGAAACCAGCTTTAATTGATTATTTCAGTGTGGCACCACATTACTACGTGATCCAAACCAGAAAAAGCCCAGGATCTGGCCATTCAAGTATGCGAAAAACTCGAAAGTATGAGCTAGATGATGGCAAATACCAGACCTAACCCAGGCATAACTTGCGTGCTCCTCTAAAATATTAATCGGAACCAGGTTTTATTGACTATTTCAGTGTGGTGTCACATAAATACGTGATCGTAATCAGAAAAAAACCCAGGAACTGGCCATTCAAGTATGCGAAAAATGCGAAAGTATGAGCTAGATGATGGCAAATACCAGACCTAACCCAGACATAACCAGCGTTGTCCTCTAAAATATTAATCGTAACCAGATTTAATTGCCAGTTTCGGGGTGGTATCACATTACTACGTGACCCAAACCAGAAAAAACCCAGGATCTGGCCAACAGGTATGCGAAAAATGCAAAAGTATGAGCCAGATGATTGGAAATACCAGACCTAACACAAACCTAACCGGCGTTATCCTCTAAAATATTAGTCGGAACCAGATTTAATTGACTGTTGCAGTGTGGTACCACATTACTACGTGATCAAAACCAGAAAAAGCCCAGGATCTGGCCAACAAGTATGCGAAAAATGCGAAAGTATGAGGCAGATGATTGTAAATACCAGACCTAACACAAACCTAAACGGTGTTAGCCTCTAAAATATTGATCGAATCCAAGTTGAATGGACTTTTTCAGTCTGGTATCACATTACTACGTGATGCAAACCAGACAGAAACACAAGACCTGGCCAACAGGTATGCGAAGAATGCGAATGTATGAGCCAGATGTGGGTAAATACCAGACCTAAACGAGACGCAACCGGTGTTATCCTTTAAAATATTGATCGAGGCCACGTTTAATTGACTGTTTCAGTATGGTACCGCATTACTACGAGATCCAAACCAGAAAAAGTACAGGATCTGGCCAACAAGTGTGCGATGAACGCGAAAGTATGACCCAGGTGATTCCAAACACCAGGCCTAACACAAACCTAACCGGTGTGATCCTCTAAAATATTGATCGAATCCAGGTTTAATTGACAGTTTCATTCTGGCACCACGTTACTACGAGATCCTAACCAGAAAAAGCCCAGGATCTGGCCAACAAGCATGCGAGAAATGCGAAAATATGATCCAGATGATTGCAAACACCAGGCCTAACACAAACCTAACCGGAGTGATCCTCTAAAATATTGATCGAATCCAGGTTTAATTGACAGTTCCATTCTGGTACCACATTACTGCGTGATCCAAACCAGAAAAAGCCCAGGATCTGGCCTACAAGTCTGCGAAAAACGTGAACGTACGAGCCAGATGAGGGCAAATACCAGACCTAACCCAGACATAACCGGCGTCATCCTCTAAAATAATAATCGCAACCGGGTTTAATTGGCTGTTTCGGTGTAGAACCACACTACTGGGGGATCCAAACCAGAAAAAACCCAGGATCTGGCCAACAAGTATGCGTAAAATGCGAAAGTATGACCCAGATGATTGCAAATACTAGAACTAACCCAGACATAACCGGCGTTATCCTCCAAAATATTAATCGCAGCCAGGTTTAATTGACGGTTTCAGTGTAGTACCACATTACTGCGTGGTCCTAGCCAGAAAATGGCCAGGATCTGACCATTCAAGTATGCGAAAAATGCGAAAGTATGAGCTAGATGATGGCATATACCAGACCTCACCCAGACATAACCGGCGTTATCCTCTAAAATAATAATCGGAACCAGGTTTAATTGACTATTTCAGTGTGGTACCACATTAATACGTGATCCAAACCAGAAACAACCCAGGATCTGGGCAACAAGTATGCGAAAAATGCAAAAGTACGAGCCAGATTAGGGCAAATCCCAGACCTAACCGAGACATAACCGGCGTTACCCTCTAAAATATTAATCACAACCAGGTTTAATTGACTGTTTCGGTGTGGTAACGCATTACTACGTGATCCAAACCGGAAAAAACCCAGGATCTGGCGAACAAGTATGCGAAAAACGTGAACGTACGAGCCAGATGAGGGCAAATACCAGACCTAACCCAGACATAACCGGCGTTATCCTTTAAAATATTAATCGCAACCAGGTTTAATTAACTGTCTCGGTGTGGTACCGCATTACTGCGTGATCCAAACCAGAAAAAGGCCAGGATCTGGCCAACAAGTATGCGAAAAACGCGAAAGTATGAGCCACATGAGAGCAAATCCCAGACCTAACCGAGACATAACCGGCGTTATCCTCTAAAATATTAATCGCAACCAGGTTTAATTGACTGTTTCGGAGTGGTACCGCATTACTACGTGATCCAAACCGGAAAAAGGCCAAGATCTAGCCAACAAGTATGCGAAAAATGCGAAAGTCCGAGCCAGACGATTGCAAATACCAGAACTAACCCAAACATAACCAGCGGTATCCTCCAAAATATTAATCGCAACCAGGTTTAATTGTCTGTTTCGGTGTGGAAACACATTACTACGGGATCCAAACCAAAAAAAAACCCTGGATCTGGCCATCAAGTATGCGAAAAACGCGAAAGTATGAGCCAGATGATTGCAAATACCAGAACTAACCCAGACATATCCAGCGTTATCCTCTTAAATACTAATCGGAACTAGCTTTCATTGACTGTTTCAGTGTGGTACCACATTACTACGTGATCCAAACCAGGATTGGCCCAGGATCCGGCCAACAAATATGCGAAAAATGCGAAACTGCGAGCCAGATGAGGGCTAATACCAGACCTAACCGAGACATAACCGGCGTAATCCTCTAAAATATTAATCGCAACAAGGTTTAATTGACAGTTTCGGTGTGGTACCGCATTACTACGTGATCCAAACCAGAAAAAGCCCTGGATCTGGCCAACAAGTATGTGAAAAATGCGAATGTATGTGGCAGATGATTGCAAATACCAGACCGCACAGGTACCTAACCGGTGTTATCCTCTAAAGTATTGATCAAATCCAGGTTTAACTGACTGTTTCTGTGTGGTACCACATTACTACGTGATCCAAATCAGAATAAGCCCAGGATCTGTCCAACAAGTATGAGAAAAGTGCGAAAGTATGTGCCAGATGATTGGTAATACCAGAACTAACCCAAACATAACCAGCGTTATCGTCCAAAATATTAATCGCAACCAGGTTTAGTTGTCTGTTTCGGTGTGGAACCACATTACTACGGGATCCAAACCAAAAAAAACCCTGGATCTGGCCAACAAGTATGCGAAAAACGCGAAAGTATGAGCCAGATGATTGCAAATACCAGACCTAACACAAACCTAACCGGCGTTGTCCTCTAAAATATTAGTCGGAACCAGATTTAATTGACTGTTGCAGTGTGGTACCACATTACTACGTGATCCAAACCAGAAAAAGCCCAGGATCTGGCCAACAAGTATGCGGAAAATGCGATAGTATGAGGCAGATGATTGTAAATACCAGACCTAACACAAACCTAACCGGCGTTGTCCTCTAAAATATTAGTCGGAACCAGATTTAATTGACTGTTGCAGTGTGGTACCACATTACTACGTGATCCAAACCAGAAAAAGCCCAGGATCTGGCCAACAAGTATGCGGAAAATGCGATAGTATGAGGCAGATGATTGTAAATACCAGACCTAACACAAACCTAAACGGTGTTAGCCTCTAAAATATTGATCGAGGCCACGTTTAATTGACTGTTTCAGTATGGTACCGCATTACTACGAGATCCACACGAGAAAAAGTACAGGATCTGGCCAACAAGTGTGCGATGAACGCGAAAGTATGACCCAGGTGATTCCAAACACCAGGCCTAACACAAGCCTAACCGGTGTGATCCTCTAAAATATTGATCGAATCCAGGCTTAATTGACAGTTTCATTTGGTACCACATTACTACGTAATACAAACCAGAAAAAACGCAGGATCTGGCCGGCTAGTATGCGAAAAATGCGAAAGTATGAGGAAGATGATTGCAAACACCAGACGTTACCCAGACATAACCGGCGTTATCCTCTAAAATATTAATGGCAACCAGATATAATTGACTGTTTCGGTGTGGTACCGCATTACTACGTGGTCCAAGCCAGAAAAAGGCCAGGATCTGACCATTCAAGTATGCGAAAAATGCGAAAGTATGAGCTAGATGATGGCAAATACCAGACCTAACCCAGACATATCCGGCGTTCTCCTCCAAAATATTGATCGAATTCAGATTTAATTGACTGTTTCGGTCTGGTACCACATTACTACGTGATCCAAATCAGAAAAAGCCCAGGATCTGGCCTACAAGTATGCGATAAAAACGAAAGTATGAGCCAGATGATTGCAAATACCAGGCCTAACACAAACCTAAACGGTGTTATCCTCTTAAATATTGACCGAATACAGGTTTCATTTACAGTTTCAGTATGGTACCGCATTACTACGAGATCCAAACCAGAAAAAGTCCAGGATATGGCCAACAAGTGTGCGATGAACGCGAAAGTATGACCCAGATGATTGCAAACACCAGGCCTAACACAAACTTAACCGGTATGATCCTCTAAAATATTGATCGAATCCAGGTTTAATTGACAGTTTCATTCTGGTACCACATTACTGCGTGACCCAAACCAGAAAAAGCCCAGGATCTGGCCAACAAGTATGCGAAAGATGCGAAAGAATGAGCTAGATGATGGCAAATACCAGACCTAACCGAGACATAACCGGCGTGATACTCTAAAATATATATCGCAACCCAGTTTAATTGACTGTTTCGCTGTGGTACCACATTAATACGTGATCCTAACCTGGAAAAAGCCAGGATCTGGCCAACAAGAATGCAAAACATGCGAAAGTACGAGCCAGATGATTGCAAATACCAGACCTCACCCAGGCATATCCGGCGTTGTCCTCTAAAATATTATTCGCAACCAGGTTTAATTGACTGTTTCGGTGTGGTACCACATTACTACGTGATCCAAACCAGAAAAAACGCAGGATCTGGCCAACAAGAATGCAAAACATGCGAAAGTATGAGGCAGATGATTGCAAGTACCAGAACTAACACATACCTAACCGGTGTTATCCTATAAAATATTGATCGAAAGCAGCTCTAATTGATTATTTCAGTGTGGCACCACATTAATACGCGATCCTAACCAGAGAAAAGCCCAGGATTTTGCCAACAAATATGGGCAAAATGCAAAAGTATGAGCCAGATGATAGCAAATACCAGACCTAACCCAGAAATAACCGGCGTTATCCTCTAAAATATTATTCGCAACCAGGTTTAATTGACTGTTTCGGTGTGGTACCGCATTACTACGTGGACCAAGCCAGAAAAAGGCCTGGATCTGACCATTCAAGTATGCGAAAAATGCGAAAGTATGAGCTAGATGATGGCAAATACCAGACCTAACCCAGACATATGCGGCGTTCTCCTCCAAAATAGTGATCGAATTCAGATTTAATTGACTGTTTCGGTCTGGTACCACATTACTACGTGATCCAAATCAGAAAAAGCCCAGGATCTGGCCTACAAGTATGCGATAAAAGCGAAAGTATGAGCCAGATGATAGCAAATACCAGACCAAGCACAAACCTAAACGGTGTTATCCTCTTAAATATTGATCGAAACCAAGATGAATTGACTTTTTCAGTCTGGTACCACATTACTACGTGATCCAAACCAGAAATAAACACAGGATCTAGCCAACAAGTATGCGAAGAATGCGAATGTATGAGCCAGATGCGGGAAAACACCAAACCTAGACGAGATCCAACCGGAGTTATCCTTCACAATATTGATCGAGGCCACGCTTAATTGACTGTTTCAGTATGGTACCGCATTACTACGAGATCCAAACCAGAAAAAGTCCAGGATATGGCCAACAAGTGTGCGATGAACGCGAAAGTATGACCCAGATGATTGCAAACACCAGGCCTAACACAAACTTAACCGGTATGATCCTTTAAAATATTGATCGAATCCAGGTTTAATTGACAGTTTCATTCTGGTACCACATTACTGCGTGACCCAAACCAGAAAAAGCCCAGGATCTGGCCAACAAGTATGCGAAAGATGCGAAAGTATGAGGCAGATGATTGCAAATACCAGAACATACCCAGACTTAACCGGAGTTATCCTCTAAAATATTAGTCGGAACCAGATTTAATTGACTGTTTCGGAGTGGTACCGCATTACTACGTGATCCAAACCGGAAAAAGGCCAAGATCTAGCCAACAAGTATGCGAAAAATACGAAAGTCCGAGCCAGACGATTGCAAATACCAGAACTAACCCAAACATAACCAGCGTTATCCTCCAAAATATTAATCGCAACCAGGTTTAATTGTCTGTTTCGGCGTGGAAACACATTACTACGGGATCCAAACCAAAAAAAAACCCTGGATCTGGCCATCAAGTATGCGAAAAACGCGAAAGTATGAGCCAGATGATTGCAAATACCAGAACTAACCCAGACATATCCAGCGTTATCCTCTTAAATACTAATCGGAACTAGCTTTCATTGACTGTTTCAGTGTGGTACCACATTACTACGTGATCCAAACCAGGATTGGCCCAGGATCCGGCCAACAAATATGCGAAAAATGCGAAACTGCGAGCCAGATGAGGGCTAATACCAGACCTAACCGAGACATAACCGGCGTAATCCTCTAAAATATTAATCGCAACAAGGTTTAATTGACAGTTTCGGTGTGGTACCGCATTACTACGTGATCCAAACCAGAAAAAGCCCTGGATCTGGCCAACAAGTATGTGAAAAATCCGAATGTATGTGGCAGATGATTGCAAATACCAGACCGCACAGGTACCTAACCGGTGTTATCCTCTAAAGTATTGATCAAATCCAGGTTTAACTGACTGTTTCTGTGTGGTACCACATTACTACGTGATCCAAATCAGAATAAGCCCAGGATCTGTCCAACAAGTATGAGAAAAATGCGAAAGTATGTGCCAGATGATTGGTAATACCAGAACTAACCCAAACATAACCAGCGTTATCGTCCAAAATATTAATCGCAACCAGGTTTAGTTGTCTGTTTCGGTGTGGAACCACATTACTACGGGATCCAAACCAAAAAAAACCCTGGATCTGGCCAACAAGTATGCGAAAAACGCGAAAGTATGAGCCAGATGATTGCAAATACCAGAACTAACCCAGACATAATCAGCGTTATCCACTTAAATACTATTCGGAACCAGCTTTTATTGACTGTTTCAGTGTGGTACCGCATTACTACGTGATGCAAAGCGGAAAAAACCCAGGATCTGGCCAACAAGTATGCGAAAAATGCGATAGTATGAGGCAGATGATTGTAAATACCAGACCTAACACAAACCTAACCGGCGTTGTCCTCTAAAATATTAGTCGGAACCAGATTTAATTGACTGTTGCAGTGTGGTACCACATTACTACGTGATCCAAACCAGAAAAAGCCCAGGATCTGGCCAACAAGTATGCGGAAAATGCGATAGTATGAGGCAGATGATTGTAAATACCAGACCTAACACAAACCTAAACGGTGTTAGCCTCTAAAATATTGATCGAGGCCACGTTTAATTGACTGTTTCAGTATGGTACCGCATTACTACGAGATCCAAACGAGAAAAAGTACAGGATCTGGCCAACAAGTGTGCGATGAACGCGAAAGTATGACCCAGGTGATTCCAAACACCAGGCCTAACACAAGCCTAACCGGTGTGATCCTCTAAAATATTGATCGAATCCAGGCTTAATTGACAGTTTCATTTGGTACCACATTACTACGTAATACAAACCAGAAAAAACGCAGGATCTGGCCGGCTAGTATGCGAAAAATGCGAAAGTATGAGGAAGATGATTGCAAACACCAGACGTTACCCAGACATAACCGGCGTTATCCTCTAAAATATTAATGGCAACCAGATATAATTGACTGTTTCGGTGTGGTACCGCATTACTACGTGGTCCAAGCCAGAAAAAGGCCAGGATCTGACCATTCAAGTATGCGAAAAATGCGAAAGTATGAGCTAGATGATGGCAAATACCAGACCTAACCCAGACATATCCGGCGTTCTCCTCCAAAATATTGATCGAATTCAGATTTAATTGACTGTTTCGGTCTGGTACCACATTACTACGTGATCCAAATCAGAAAAAGCCCAGGATCTGGCCTACAAGTATGCGATAAAAACGAAAGTATGAGCCAGATGATTGCAAATACCAGGCCTAACACAAACCTAAACGGTGTTATCCTCTTAAATATTGACCGAATACAGGTTTCATTTACAGTTTCATTCTGGTACCACATTACTACGTGATACAAACCAGAAAAAGCCCAGGATCTGGCCAACAAGTATGCGAAAAATACGATAGTATGAGCCAGATCATTGCAAATACCAGGCTAACACAAACCTAACCGGTGTGATCCTCTAAAATAATGACCGAATCCAGGATTAATTGACCGTTTCATTCTGGTACCACGTTACTACGAGATCCTAACCAGAAAAAGCGCAGGATCTGGCCAACAAGCATGCGAGAAATGCGAAAATATGAGCCAGATGATAGCAAATACCAGACCGAACACGAACCTAAACGTTATTATCCTCTTAAATATTGATAGAAACCGAGTTGAATTGGCTGTTCCAGCCTGTTTCCGCATTACATCGTGATCCAAACCAGATCGAAACACAGGACCTGACCAACATGTATGCGAAGAAAGCGAAAGTATGAGCCAGATGATAGCAAATACCAGACCAAGCACAAACCTAAACGGTGTTATCCTCTTAAATATTGATCGAAACCAAGATGAATTGACTTTTTCAGTCTGGTACCACATTACTACGTGATCCAAACCAGAAATAAACACAGGATCTAGCCAACAAGTATGCGAAGAATGCGAATGTATGAACCTGATGCGGGAAAACACCAAACCTAGACGAGATCCAACCGGAGTTATCCTTCACAATATTGATCGAGGCCACGCTTAATTGACTGTTTCAGTATGGTACCGCATTACTACGAGATCCAAACCAGAAAAAGTCCAGGATATGGCCAACAAGTGTGCGATGAACGCGAAAGTATGACCCAGATGATTGCAAACACCAGGCCTAACACAAACTTAACCGGTATGATCCTCTAAAATATTGATCGAATCCAGGTTTAATTGACAGTTTCATTCTGGTACCACATTACTGCGTGACCCAAACCAGAAAAAGCCCAGGATCTGGCCAACAAGTATGCGAAAGATGCGAAAGAATGAGCTAGATGATGGCAAATACCAGACCTAACCGAGACATAACCGGCGTGATACTCTAAAATATATATCGCAACCCAGTTTAATTGACTGTTTCGCTGTGGTACCACATTAATACGTGATCCTAACCTGGAAAAAGCCAGGATCTGGCCAACAAGAATGCAAAACATGCGAAAGTACGAGCCAGATGATTGCAAATACCAGACCTCACCCAGGCATATCCGGCGTTGTCCTCTAAAATATTATTCGCAACCAGGTTTAATTGACTGTTTCGGTGTGGTACCACATTACTACGTGATCCAAACCAGAAAAAACGCAGGATCTGGCCAACAAGAATGCAAAACATGCGAAAGTATGAGGCAGATGATTGCAAGTACCAGAACTAACACATACCTAACCGGTGTTATCCTATAAAATATTGATCGAAAGCAGCTCTAATTGATTATTTCAGTGTGGCACCACATTAATACGCGATCCTAACCAGAGAAAAGCCCAGGATTTTGCCAACAAATATGGGCAAAATGCAAAAGTATGAGCCAGATGATAGCAAATACCAGACCTAACCCAGAAATAACCGGCGTTATCCTCTAAAATATTATTCGCAACCAGGTTTAATTGACTGTTTCGGTGTGGTACCGCATTACTACGTGGACCAAGCCAGAAAAAGGCCTGGATCTGACCATTCAAGTATGCGAAAAATGCGAAAGTATGAGCTAGATGATGGCAAATACCAGACCTAACGCAGACATATGCGGCGTTCTCCTCCAAAATAGTGATCGAATTCAGATTTAATTGACTGTTTCGGTCTGGTACCACATTACTACGTGATCCAAATCAGAAAAAGCCCAGGATCTGGCCTACAAGTATGCGATAAAAGCGAAAGTATGAGCCAGATGATAGCAAATACCAGACCAAGCACAAACCTAAACGGTGTTATCCTCTTAAATATTGATCGAAACCAAGATGAATTGACTTTTTCAGTCTGGTACCACATTACTACGTGATCCAAACCAGAAATAAACACAGGATCTAGCCAACAAGTATGCGAAGAATGCGAATGTATGAGCCAGATGCGGGAAAACACCAAACCTAGACGAGATCCAACCGGAGTTATCCTTCACAATATTGATCGAGGCCACGCTTAATTGACTGTTTCAGTATGGTACCGCATTACTACGAGATCCAAACCAGAAAAAGTCCAGGATATGGCCAACAAGTGTGCGATGAACGCGAAAGTATGACCCAGATGATTGCAAACACCAGGCCTAACACAAACTTAACCGGTATGATCCTCTAAAATATTGATCGAATCCAGGTTTAATTGACAGTTTCATTCTGGTACCACATTACTGCGTGACCCAAACCAGAAAAAGCCCAGGATCTGGCCAACAAGTATGCGAAAGATGCGAAAGTATGAGGCAGATGATTGCAAATACCAGAACATACCCAGACTTAACCGGAGTTATCCTCTAAAATATTAGTCGGAACCAGATTTAATTGACTGTTTCGGAGTGGTACCGCATTACTACGTGATCCAAACCGGAAAAAGGCCAAGATCTAGCCAACAAGTATGCGAAAAATGCGAAAGTCCGAGCCAGACGATTGCAAATACCAGAACTAACCCAAACATAACCAGCGTTATCCTCCAAAATATTAATCGCAACCAGGTTTAATTGTCTGTTTCGGCGTGGAAACACATTACTACGGGATCCAAACCAAAAAAAAACCCTGGATCTGGCCATCAAGTATGCGAAAAACGCGAAAGTATGAGCCAGATGATTGCAAATACCAGAACTAACCCAGACATATCCAGCGTTATCATCTTAAATACTAATCGGAACTAGCTTTCATTGACTGTTTCAGTGTGGTACCACATTACTACGTGATCCAAACCAGGATTGGCCCAGGATCCGGCCAACAAATATGCGAAAAATGCGAAACTGCGAGCCAGATGAGGGCTAATACCAGACCTAACCGAGACATAACCGGCGTAATCCTCTAAAATATTAATCGCAACAAGGTTTAATTGACAGTTTCGGTGTGGTACCGCATTACTACGTGATCCAAACCAGAAAAAGCCCTGGATCTGGCCAACAAGTATGTGAAAAATCCGAATGTATGTGGCAGATGATTGCAAATACCAGACCGCACAGGTACCTAACCGGTGTTATCCTCTAAAGTATTGATCAAATCCAGGTTTAACTGACTGTTTCAGTATGGTACCGCATTACTACGAGATCCAAACGAGAAAAAGTACAGGATCTGGCCAACAAGTGTGCGATGAACGCGAAAGTATGACCCAGGTGATTCCAAACACCAGGCCTAACACAAACCTAACCGGTGTGATCCTCTAAAATATTGATCGAATCCAGGCTTAATTGACAGTTTCATTTGGTACCACATTACTACGTAATACAAACCAGAAAAAACGCAGGATCTGGCCGGCTAGTATGCGAAAAATGCGAAAGTATGAGGAAGATGATTGCAAACACCAGACGTTACCCAGACATAACCGGCGTTATCCTCTAAAATATTAATGGCAACCAGGTATAATTGACTGTTTCGGTGTGGTACCGCATTACTACGTGGTCCAAGCCAGAAAAAGGCCAGGATCTGACCATTCAAGTATGCGAAAAATGCGATAGTATGAGGCAGATGATTGTAAATACCAGACCTAACACAAACCTAACCGGCGTTGTCCTCTAAAATATTAGTCGGAACCAGATTTAATTGACTGTTGCAGTGTGGTACCACATTACTACGTGATCCAAACCAGAAAAAGCCCAGGATCTGGCCAACAAGTATGCGGAAAATGCGATAGTATGAGGCAGATGATTGTAAATACCAGACCTAACACAAACCTAAACGGTGTTAGCCTCTAAAATATTGATCGAGGCCACGTTTAATTGACTGTTTCAGTATGGTACCGCATTACTACGAGATCCAAACGAGAAAAAGTACAGGATCTGGCCAACAAGTGTGCGATGAACGCGAAAGTATGACCCAGGTGATTCCAAACACCAGGCCTAACACAAGCCTAACCGGTGTGATCCTCTAAAATATTGATCGAATCCAGGCTTAATTGACAGTTTCATTTGGTACCACATTACTACGTAATACAAACCAGAAAAAACGCAGGATCTGGCCGGCTAGTATGCGAAAAATGCGAAAGTATGAGGAAGATGATTGCAAACACCAGACGTTACCCAGACATAACCGGCGTTATCCTCTAAAATATTAATGGCAACCAGATATAATTGACTGTTTCGGTGTGGTACCGCATTACTACGTGGTCCAAGCCAGAAAAAGGCCAGGATCTGACCATTCAAGTATGCGAAAAATGCGAAAGTATGAGCTAGATGATGGCAAATACCAGACCTAACCCAGACATATCCGGCGTTCTCCTCCAAAATATTGATCGAATTCAGATTTAATTGACTGTTTCGGTCTGGTACCACATTACTACGTGATCCAAATCAGAAAAAGCCCAGGATCTGGCCTACAAGTATGCGATAAAAACGAAAGTATGAGCCAGATGATTGCAAATACCAGGCCTAACACAAACCTAAACGGTGTTATCCTCTTAAATATTGACCGAATACAGGTTTCATTTACAGTTTCATTCTGGTACCACATTACTACGTGATACAAACCAGAAAAAGCCCAGGATCTGGCCAACAAGTATGCGAAAAATACGATAGTATGAGCCAGATCATTGCAAATACCAGGCTAACACAAACCTAACCGGTGTGATTCTCTAAAATAATGACCGAATCCAGGATTAATTGACCGTTTCATTCTGGTACCACGTTACTACGAGATCCTAACCAGAAAAAGCGCAGGATCTGGCCAACAAGCATGCGAGAAATGCGAAAATATGAGCCAGATGATAGCAAATACCAGACCGAACACGAACCTAAACGTTATTATCCTCTTAAATATTGATAGAAACCGAGTTGAATTGGCTGTTCCAGCCTGTTTCCGCATTACATCGTGATCCAAACCAGATCGAAACACAGGACCTGACCAACATGTATGCGAAGAAAGCGAAAGTATGAGCCAGATGATAGCAAATACCAGACCAAGCACAAACCTAAACGGTGTTATCCTCTTAAATATTGATCGAAACCAAGATGAATTGACCTTTTCATTCTGGTACCACATTACTACGTGATCCAAACCAGAAATAAACACAGGATCTAGCCAACAAGTATGCGAAGAATGCGAATGTATGAGCCTGATGCGGGAAAACACCAAACCTAGACGAGATCCAACCGGAGTTATCCTTCACAATATTGATCGAGGCCACGCTTAATTGACTGTTTCAGTATGGTACCGCATTACTACGAGATCCAAACCAGAAAAAGTCCAGGATATGGCCAACAAGTGTGCGATGAACGCGAAAGTATGACCCAGATGATTGCAAACACCAGGCCTAACACAAACTTAACCGGTATGATCCTCTAAAATATTGATCGAATCCAGGTTTAATTGACAGTTTCATTCTGGTACCACATTACTGCGTGACCCAAACCAGAAAAAGCCCACGATCTGGCCAACAAGTATGCGAAAGATGCGAAAGAATGAGCTAGATGATGGCAAATACCAGACCTAACCGAGACATAACCGGCGTGATACTCTAAAATATATATCGCAACCAAGTTTAATTGACTGTTTCGCTGTGGTACCACATTAATACGTGATCCTAACCTGGAAAAAGCCAGGATCTGGCCAACAAGAATGCAAAACATGCGAAAGTACGAGCCAGATGATTGCAAATACCAGACCTCACCCAGGCATATCCGGCGTTGTCCTCTAAAATATTATTCGCAACCAGGTTTAATTGACTGTTTCGGTGTGGTACCACATTACTACGTGATCCAAACCAGAAAAAACGCAGGATCTGGCCAACAAGAATGCAAAACATGCGAAAGTATGAGGCAGATGATTGCAAGTACCAGAACTAACACATACCTAACCGGTGTTATCCTATAAAATATTGATCGAAAGCAGCTCTAATTGATTATTTCAGTGTGGCACCACATTAATACGCGATCCTAACCAGAGAAAAGCCCAGGATTTTGCCAACAAATATGGGCAAAATGCAAAAGTATGAGCCAGATGATAGCAAATACCAGACCTAACCCAGAAATAACCGGCGTTATCCTCTAAAATATTATTCGCAACCAGGTTTAATTGACTGTTTCGGTGTGGTACCGCATTACTACGTGGACCAAGCCAGAAAAAGGCCTGGATCTGACCATTCAAGTATGCGAAAAATGCGAAAGTATGAGCTAGATGATGGCAAATACCAGACCTAACCCAGACATATGCGGCGTTCTCCTCCAAAATAGTGATCGAATTCAGATTTAATTGACTGTTTCGGTCTGGTACCACATTACTACGTGATCCAAATCAGAAAAAGCCCAGGATCTGGCCTACAAGTATGCGATAAAAGCGAAAGTATGAGCCAGATGATAGCAAATACCAGACCAAGCACAAACCTAAACGGTGTTATCCTCTTAAATATTGATCGAAACCAAGATGAATTGACTTTTTCAGTCTGGTACCACATTACTACGTGATCCAAACCAGAAATAAACACAGGATCTAGCCAACAAGTATGCGAAGAATGCGAATGTATGAACCTGATGCGGGAAAACACCAAACCTAGACGAGATCCAACCGGAGTTATCCTTCACAATATTGATCGAGGCCACGCTTAATTGACTGTTTCAGTATGGTACCGCATTACTACGAGATCCAAACCAGAAAAAGTCCAGGATATGGCCAACAAGTGTGCGATGAACGCGAAAGTATGACCCAGATGATTGCAAATACCAGAACTAACCCAGACATATCCAGCGTTATCCTCTTAAATACTAATCGGAACCAGCTTTCATTGACTGTTTCAGTGTGGTACCACATTACTACGTGATCCAAACCAGGATTGGCCCAGGATCCGGCCAACAAATATGCGAAAAATGCGAAACTGCGAGCCAGATGAGGGCTAATACCAGACCTAACCGAGACATAACCGGCGTAATCCTCTAAAATATTAATCGCAACAAGGTTTAATTGACAGTTTCGGTGTGGTACCGCATTACTACGTGATCCAAACCAGACAAAGCCCTGGATCTGGCCAACAAGTATGTGAAAAATGCGAAAGTACGAGCCAGATGCGGGCAAGTGCCAGACCTAACCCAGACATAACCGGCGTTATCCTCTAAAATATTAACCGCAACCAGGTTAAATTGTCTATTTCGGTGTGGAACCACATTACTACGGGATCCTAACCTGAAAAAAGCCAGGATCTGGCCAACAAGAATGCGAAAAATGCGAAAGTACGAGCCAGATGCGGGCAAGTACCAGACCTAACCCAGACATAGCCGGCGTAATCCTCTAAAATATTAATCGCAACAAGGTTTAATTGACAGTTTCGGTGTGGTACCGCATTACTACGGGCTCCAAACCAGAAAAAACCCAGGATCTGGCCATCAAGTATGCGAAAAACTCGAAAGTACGAGCCAGATGATTGCAAATACCAGACATAACCGAGACATATCCAGCGTTATCCTCTAAAATATTATTCGCAACCAGGTTTAATTGACTGTTTCAGTGTGGTGTCACATTACTACGGGATCCAAACCAGAAGAAACCCAGGATCTGGCCAACAAGTATGCGAAAAATGCGATAGTATGAGGCAGGTGATTGTAAATACCAGACCTAACACAAACCTAACCGGCGTTGTCCTCTAAAATATTAGTCGGAACCAGATTTAATTGACTGTTGCAGTGTGGTACCACATTACTACGTGATCCAAACCAGAAAAAGCCCAGGATCTGGCCAACAAGTATGCGGAAAATGCGATAGTATGAGGCAGATGATTGTAAATACCAGACCTAACACAAACCTAAACGGTGTTAGCCTCTAAAATATTGATCGAGGCCACGTTTAATTGACTGTTTCAGTATGGTACCGCATTACTACGAGATCCAAACGAGAAAAAGTACAGGATCTGGCCAACAAGTGTGCGATGAACGCGAAAGTATGACCCAGGTGATTCCAAACACCAGGCCTAACACAAACCTAACCGGTGTGATCCTCTAAAATATTGATCGAATCCAGGCTTAATTGACAGTTTCATTTGGTACCACATTACTACGTAATACAAACCAGAAAAAACGCAGGATCTGGCCGGCTAGTATGCGAAAAATGCGAAAGTATGAGGAAGATGATTGCAAACACCAGACGTTACCCAGACATAACCGGCGTTATCCTCTAAAATATTAATGGCAACCAGGTATAATTGACTGTTTCGGTGTGGTACCGCATTACTACGTGGTCCAAGCCAGAAAAAGGCCAGGATCTGACCATTCAAGTATGCGAAAAATGCGATAGTATGAGGCAGATGATTGTAAATACCAGACCTAACACAAACCTAACCGGCGTTGTCCTCTAAAATATTAGTCGGAACCAGATTTAATTGACTGTTGCAGTGTGGTACCACATTACTACGTGATCCAAACCAGAAAAAGCCCAGGATCTGGCCAACAAGTATGCGGAAAATGCGATAGTATGAGGCAGATGATTGTAAATACCAGACCTAACACAAACCTAAACGGTGTTAGCCTCTAAAATATTGATCGAGGCCACGTTTAATTGACTGTTTCAGTATGGTACCGCATTACTACGAGATCCAAACGAGAAAAAGTACAGGATCTGGCCAACAAGTGTGCGATGAACGCGAAAGTATGACCCAGGTGATTCCAAACACCAGGCCTAACACAAGCCTAACCGGTGTGATCCTCTAAAATATTGATCGAATCCAGGCTTAATTGACAGTTTCATTTGGTACCACATTACTACGTAATACAAACCAGAAAAAACGCAGGATCTGGCCGGCTAGTATGCGAAAAATGCGAAAGTATGAGGAAGATGATTGCAAACACCAGACGTTACCCAGACATAACCGGCGTTATCCTCTAAAATATTAATGGCAACCAGATATAATTGACTGTTTCGGTGTGGTACCGCATTACTACGTGGTCCAAGCCAGAAAAAGGCCAGGATCTGACCATTCAAGTATGCGAAAAATGCGAAAGTATGAGCTAGATGATGGCAAATACCAGACCTAACCCAGACATATCCGGCGTTCTCCTCCAAAATATTGATCGAATTCAGATTTAATTGACTGTTTCGGTCTGGTACCACATTACTACGTGATCCAAATCAGAAAAAGCCCAGGATCTGGCCTACAAGTATGCGATAAAAACGAAAGTATGAGCCAGATGATTGCAAATACCAGGCCTAACACAAACCTAAACGGTGTTATCCTCTTAAATATTGACCGAATACAGGTTTCATTTACAGTTTCATTCTGGTACCACATTACTACGTGATACAAACCAGAAAAAGCCCAGGATCTGGCCAACAAGTATGCGAAAAATACGATAGTATGAGCCAGATTAATTGACCGTTTCATTCTGGTACCACGTTACTACGAGATCCTAACCAGAAAAAGCGCAGGATCTGGCCAACAAGCATGCGAGAAATGCGAAAATATGAGCCAGATGATAGCAAATACCAGACCGAACACGAACCTAAACGTTATTATCCTCTTAAATATTGATAGAAACCGAGTTGAATTGGCTGTTCCAGCCTGTTTCCGCATTACATCGTGATCCAAACCAGATCGAAACACAGGACCTGACCAACATGTATGCGAAGAAAGGGAAAGTATGAGCCAGATGATAGCAAATACCAGACCAAGCACAAACCTAAACGGTGTTATCCTCTTAAATATTGATCGAAACCAAGATGAATTGACTTTTTCAGTCTGGTACCACATTACTACGTGATCCAAACCAGAAATAAACACAGGATCTAGCCAACAAGTATGCGAAGAATGCGAATGTATGAGCCTGATGCGGGAAAACACCAAACCTAGACGAGATCCAACCGGAGTTATCCTTCACAATATTGATCGAGGCCACGCTTAATTGACTGTTTCAGTATGGTACCGCATTACTACGAGATCCAAACCAGAAAAAGTCCAGGATATGGCCAACAAGTGTGCGATGAACGCGAAAGTATGACCCAGATGATTGCAAACACCAGGCCTAACACAAACTTAACCGGTATGATCCTCTAAAATATTGATCGAATCCAGGCTTAATTGACAGTTTCATTTGGTACCACATTACTACGTAATACAAACCAGAAAAAACGCAGGATCTGGCCGGCTAGTATGCGAAAAATGCGAAAGTATGAGGAAGATGATTGCAAACACCAGACGTTACCCAGACATAACCGGCGTTATCCTCTAAAATATTAATGGCAACCAGATATAATTGACTGTTTCGGTGTGGTACCGCATTACTACGTGGTCCAAGCCAGAAAAAGGCCAGGATCTGACCATTCAAGTATGCGAAAAATGCGAAAGTATGAGCTAGATGATGGCAAATACCAGACCTAACCCAGACATATCCGGCGTTCTCCTCCAAAATATTGATCGAATTCAGATTTAATTGACTGTTTCGGTCTGGTACCACATTACTACGTGATCCAAATCAGAAAAAGCCCAGGATCTGGCCTACAAGTATGCGATAAAAACGAAAGTATGAGCCAGATGATTGCAAATACCAGGCCTAACACAAACCTAAACGGTGTTATCCTCTTAAATATTGACCGAATACAGGTTTCATTTACAGTTTCATTCTGGTACCACATTACTACGTGATACAAACCAGAAAAAGCCCAGGATCTGGCCAACAAGTATGCGAAAAATACGATAGTATGAGCCAGATTAATTGACCGTTTCATTCTGGTACCACGTTACTACGAGATCCTAACCAGAAAAAGCGCAGGATCTGGCCAACAAGCATGCGAGAAATGCGAAAATATGAGCCAGATGATAGCAAATACCAGACCGAACACGAACCTAAACGTTATTATCCTCTTAAATATTGATAGAAACCGAGTTGAATTGGCTGTTCCAGCCTGTTTCCGCATTACATCGTGATCCAAACCAGATCGAAACACAGGACCTGACCAACATGTATGCGAAGAAAGGGAAAGTATGAGCCAGATGATAGCAAATACCAGACCAAGCACAAACCTAAACGGTGTTATCCTCTTAAATATTGATCGAAACCAAGATGAATTGACTTTTTCAGTCTGGTACCACATTACTACGTGATCCAAACCAGAAATAAACACAGGATCTAGCCAACAAGTATGCGAAGAATGCGAATGTATGAGCCTGATGCGGGAAAACACCAAACCTAGACGAGATCCAACCGGAGTTATCCTTCACAATATTGATCGAGGCCACGCTTAATTGACTGTTTCAGTATGGTACCGCATTACTACGAGATCCAAACCAGAAAAAGTCCAGGATATGGCCAACAAGTGTGCGATGAACGCGAAAGTATGACCCAGATGATTGCAAACACCAGGCCTAA
This sequence comes from Colletes latitarsis, assembly GCF_051014445.1. Lineage (NCBI taxonomy): Eukaryota > Metazoa > Arthropoda > Insecta > Hymenoptera > Colletidae > Colletes > Colletes latitarsis. The sequence goes on from NC_135137.1 coordinate 10,372,226, forward strand.
CACAAACTTAACCGGTATGATCCTCTAAAATATTGATCGAATCCAGGTTTAATTGACAGTTTCATTCTGGTACCACATTACTGCGTGACCCAAACCAGAAAAAGCCCAGGATCTGGCCAACAAGTATGCGAAAGATGCGAAAGTATGAGGCAGATGATTGCAAATACCAGAACATACCCAGACTTAACCGGAGTTATCCACTAAAATATTAGTCGGAACCAGATTTAATTGACAGTTGCAGTGTGGTACCACATTACTACGTGATCCAAACCAGAAAAAACGCAGGATCTGGCCAACTAGTATTCGAAAAATGCGAAAGTATGAGGAAGATGATTGCAAACACCAGACGTAACCCAGACATAACCGGAGTTTTCCTCTAAAATATAAATGGCAACCAGGTATAATTGACTGTTTCGGTGTCGTACCGCATTACTACGTGGTCCAAGCCAGAAAAAGGCCAGGATCTGACCATTCAAGTATGCGAAAAATGCGAAAGAATGAGCTAGGTGATGGCAAATACAAGACCTAACCGAGACATAACCGGCGTGATACTCTAAAATATATATCGCAACCAAGTTTAATTGACTGTTTCGCTGTGGTACCACATTAATACGTGATCCTAACCTGGAAAAAGCCAGGATCTGGCCAACAAGAATGCAAAACATGCGAAAGTACGAGCCAGATGATTGCAAATACCAGACCTCACCCAGGCATATCCGGCGTTGTCCTCTAAAATATTATTCGCAACCAGGTTTAATTGACTGTTTCGGTGTGGTACCACATTACTACGTGATCCAAACCAGAAAAAACGCAGGATCTGGCCAACAAGAATGCAAAACATGCGAAAGTATGAGGCAGATGATTGCAAGTACCAGAACTAACACATACCTAACCGGTGTTATCCTATAAAATATTGATCGAAAGCAGCTCTAATTGATTATTTCAGTGTGGCACCACATTAATACGCGATCCTAACCAGAGAAAAGCCCAGGATTTTGCCAACAAATATGGGCAAAATGCAAAAGTATGATCCAGATGATAGCAAATACCAGACCTAACCCAGAAATAACCGGCGTTATCCTCTAAAATATTATTCGCAACCAGGTTTAATTGACTGTTTCGGTGTGGTACCGCATTACTACGTGGACCAAGCCAGAAAAAGGCCTGGATCTGACCATTCAAGTATGCGAAAAATGCGAAAGTATGAGCTAGATGATGGCAAATACCAGACCTAACCCAGACATATGCGGCGTTCTCCTCCAAAATAGTGATCGAATTCAGATTTAATTGACTGTTTCGGTCTGGTACCACATTACTACGTGATCCAAATCAGAAAAAGCCCAGGATCTGGCCTACAAGTATGCGATAAAAGCGAAAGTATGAGCCAGATGATAGCAAATACCAGACCAAGCACAAACCTAAACGGTGTTATCCTCTTAAATATTGATCGAAACCAAGATGAATTGACTTTTTCAGTCTGGTACCACATTACTACGTGATCCAAACCAGAAATAAACACAGGATCTAGCCAACAAGTATGCGAAGAATGCGAATGTATGAGCCAGATGCGGGAAAACACCAAACCTAGACGAGATCCAACCGGAGTTATCCTTCACAATATTGATCGAGGCCACGCTTAATTGACTGTTTCAGTATGGTACCGCATTACTACGAGATCCAAACCAGAAAAAGTCCAGGATATGGCCAACAAGTGTGCGATGAACGCGAAAGTATGACCCAGATGATTGCAAACACCAGGCCTAACACAAACTTAACCGGTATGATCCTCTAAAATATTGATCGAATCCAGGTTTAATTGACAGTTTCATTCTGGTACCACATTACTGCGTGACCCAAACCAGAAAAAGCCCAGGATCTGGCCAACAAGTATGCGAAAGATGCGAAAGTATGAGGCAGATGATTGCAAATACCAGAACATACCCAGACTTAACCGGAGTTATCCTCTAAAATATTAGTCGGAACCAGATTTAATTGACAGTTGCAAAGTGGTACCACATTACTACGTGATCCAAACCAGAAAAAACGCAGGATCTGGCCAACTAGTATTCGAAAAATGCGAAAGTATGAGGAAGATGATTGCAAACACCAGACGTAACCCAGACATAACCGGAGTTTTCCTCTAAAATATAAATGGCAACCAGGTATAATTGACTGTTTCGGTGTCGTACCGCATTACTACGTGGTCCAAGCCAGAAAAAGGCCAGGATCTGACCTTCAAGTATGCGAAAAATGCGAAAGAATGAGCTAGATGATGGCAAATACCAGACCTAACCGAGACATAACAGGCGTGATACTCTAAAATATATATCGCAACAGAGTTTAATTGACTGTTTCGCTGTGGTACCACATTAATACGTGATCCTAACCTGGAAAAAGCCAGGATCTGGCCAACAAGAATGCAAAACATGCGAAAGTACGAGCCAGATGATTGCAAATACCAGACGTAACCCAGACATAAACGGTGTTATCCTCTAAAATATTGATTGAATCCAGGTTGAATGGACTATTTCTGTGTGGCACCACATTAATACATGATCCTAACCAGAAAAAAACCCAGGATCTGGCCTACAAGTATGCGAAAAATGCGAAAGTATGAGGCAGATGATTGCAAATACCAGACCTCACCCAGGCATATCCGGCGATGTCCTCTAAAATATTATTCGCAACCAGGTTTAATTGACTGTTTCGGTGTGGTACCACATTACTACGTGATCCAAACCAGAAAAAACGCAGGATCTGGCCAACAAGAATGCAAAACATGCGAAAGTATGAGGCAGATGATTGCAAGTACCAGAACTAACACATACCTAACCGGTGTTATCCTATAAAATATTGATCGAAAGCAGCTCTAATTGATTATTTCAGTGTGGCACCACATTAATACGCGATCCTAACCAGAGAAAAGCCCAGGATTTTGCCAACAAGTATGGGCAAAATGCAAAAGTATGAGCCAGATGATAGCAAATACCAGACCTAACCCAGAAATAACCGGCGTTATCCTCTAAAATATTATTCGCAACCAGGTTTAATTGAATGTTTCGGTGTGGTACCGCATTACTACGTGGACCAAGCCAGAAAAAGGCCTGGATCTGACCATTCAAGTATGCGAAAAATGCGAAAGTATGAGCTAGATGATGGCAAATACCAGACCTAACCCAGACATATGCGGCGTTCTCCTTCAAAATATTGATCGAATTCAGATTTAATTGACTGTTTCGGTCTGGTACCACATTACTACGTGATCCAAATCAGAAAAAGCCCAGGATCTGGCCAACAAGTGTGCGATGAACGCGAAAGTATGACCCAGGTGATTCCAAACACCAGGCCTAACACAAACCTAACCGGTGTGATCCTCTAAAATATTGATCGAATCCAGGCTTAATTGACAGTTTCATTTGGTACCACATTACTACGTAATACAAACCAGAAAAAACGCAGGATCTGGCCGGCTAGTATGCGAAAAATGCGAAAGTATGAGGAAGATGATTGCAAACACCAGACGTTACCCAGACATAACCGGCGTTATCCTCTAAAATATTAATGGCAACCAGGTATAATTGACTGTTTCGGTGTGGTACCGCATTACTACGTGGTCCAAGCCAGAAAAAGGCCAGGATCTGACCATTCAAGTATGCGAAAAATGCGATAGTATGAGGCAGATGATTGTAAATACCAGACCTAACACAAACCTAACCGGCGTTGTCCTCTAAAATATTAGTCGGAACCAGATTTAATTGACTGTTGCAGTGTGGTACCACATTACTACGTGATCCAAACCAGAAAAAGCCCAGGATCTGGCCAACAAGTATGCGGAAAATGCGATAGTATGAGGCAGATGATTGTAAATACCAGACCTAACACAAACCTAAACGGTGTTAGCCTCTAAAATATTGATCGAGGCCACGTTTAATTGACTGTTTCAGTATGGTACCGCATTACTACGAGATCCAAACGAGAAAAAGTACAGGATCTGGCCAACAAGTGTGCGATGAACGCGAAAGTATGACCCAGGTGATTCCAAACACCAGGCCTAACACAAGCCTAACCGGTGTGATCCTCTAAAATATTGATCGAATCCAGGCTTAATTGACAGTTTCATTTGGTACCACATTACTACGTAATACAAACCAGAAAAAACGCAGGATCTGGCCGGCTAGTATGCGAAAAATGCGAAAGTATGAGGAAGATGATTGCAAACACCAGACGTTACCCAGACATAACCGGCGTTATCCTCTAAAATATTAATGGCAACCAGATATAATTGACTGTTTCGGTGTGGTACCGCATTACTACGTGGTCCAAGCCAGAAAAAGGCCAGGATCTGACCATTCAAGTATGCGAAAAATGCGAAAGTATGAGCTAGATGATGGCAAATACCAGACCTAACCCAGACATATCCGGCGTTCTCCTCCAAAATATTGATCGAATTCAGATTTAATTGACTGTTTCGGTCTGGTACCACATTACTACGTGATCCAAATCAGAAAAAGCCCAGGATCTGGCCTACAAGTATGCGATAAAAACGAAAGTATGAGCCAGATGATTGCAAATACCAGGCCTAACACAAACCTAAACGGTGTTATCCTCTTAAATATTGACCGAATACAGGTTTCATTTACAGTTTCATTCTGGTACCACATTACTACGTGATACAAACCAGAAAAAGCCCAGGATCTGGCCAACAAGTATGCGAAAAATACGATAGTATGAGCCAGATCATTGCAAATACCAGGCTAACACAAACCTAACCGGTGTGATCCTCTAAAATAATGACCGAATCCAGGATTAATTGACCGTTTCATTCTGGTACCACGTTACTACGAGATCCTAACCAGAAAAAGCGCAGGATCTGGCCAACAAGCATGCGAGAAATGCGAAAATATGAGCCAGATGATAGCAAATACCAGACCGAACACGAACCTAAACGTTATTATCCTCTTAAATATTGATAGAAACCGAGTTGAATTGGCTGTTCCAGCCTGTTTCCGCATTACATCGTGATCCAAACCAGATCGAAACACAGGACCTGACCAACATGTATGCGAAGAAAGCGAAAGTATGAGCCAGATGATAGCAAATACCAGACCAAGCACAAACCTAAACGGTGTTATCCTCTTAAATATTGATCGAAACCAAGATGAATTGACTTTTTCAGTCTGGTACCACATTACTACGTGATCCAAACCAGAAATAAACACAGGATCTAGCCAACAAGTATGCGAAGAATGCGAATGTATGAGCCTGATGCGGGAAAACACCAAACCTAGACGAGATCCAACCGGAGTTATCCTTCACAATATTGATCGAGGCCACGCTTAATTGACTGTTTCAGTATGGTACCGCATTACTACGAGATCCAAACCAGAAAAAGTCCAGGATATGGCCAACAAGTGTGCGATGAACGCGAAAGTATGACCCAGATGATTGCAAACACCAGGCCTAACACAAACTTAACCGGTATGATCCTCTAAAATATTGATCGAATCCAGGTTTAATTGACAGTTTCATTCTGGTACCACATTACTGCGTGACCCAAACCAGAAAAAGCCCAGGATCTGGCCAACAAGTATGCGAAAGATGCGAAAGTATGAGGCAGATGATTGCAAATACCAGAACATACCCAGACTTAACCGGAGTTATCCTCTAAAATATTAGTCGGAACCAGATTTAATTGACAGTTGCAGTGTGGGACCACATTACTACGTGATCCAAACCAGAAAAAACGCAGGATCTGGCCAACTAGTATTCGAAAAATGCGAAAGTATGAGGAAGATGATTGCAAACACCAGACGTAACCCAGACATAACCGGAGTTTTCCTCTAAAATATAAATGGCAACTAGGTATAATTGACTGTTTCGGTGTCGTACCGCATTACTACGTGGTCCAAGCCAGAAAAAGGCCAGGATCTGACCATTCAAGTATGCGAAAAATGCGAAAGAATGAGCTAGATGATGGCAAATACCAGACCTAACCGAGACATAACCGGCGTGATACTCTAAAATATATATCGCAACCAAGTTTAATTGACTGTTTCGCTGTGGTACCACATTAATACGTGATCCTAACCTGGAAAAAGCCAGGATCTGGCCAACAAGAATGCAAAACATGCGAAAGTACGAGCCAGATGATTGCAAATACCAGACCTCACCCAGGCATATCCGGCGTTGTCCTCTAAAATATTATTCGCAACCAGGTTTAATTGACTGTTTCGGTGTGGTACCACATTACTACGTGATCCAAACCAGAAAAAACGCAGGATCTGGCCAACAAGAATGCAAAACATGCGAAAGTATGAGGCAGATGATTGCAAGTACCAGAACTAACACATACCTAACCGGTGTTATCCTATAAAATATTGACCGAAAGCAGCTCTAATTGATTATTTCAGTGTGGCAACACATTAATACGCGATCCTAACCAGAGAAAAGCCCAGGATTTTGCCAACAAATATGGGCAAAATGCAAAAGTATGAGCCAGATGATAGCAAATACCAGACCTAACCCAGAAATAACCGGCGTTATCCTCTAAAATATTATTCGCAACCAGGTTTAATTGACTGTTTCGGTGTGGTACCGCATTACTACGTGGACCAAGCCAGAAAAAGGCCTGGATCTGACCATTCAAGTATGCGAAAAATGCGAAAGTACGAGCTAGATGATGGCAAATACCAGACCTAACCCAGACATATGCGGCGTTCTCCTCCAAAATAGTGATCGAATTCAGATTTAATTGACTGTTTCGGTCTGGTACCACATTACTACGTGATCCAAATCAGAAAAAGCCCAGGATCTGGCCTCCAAGTATGCGATAAAAGCGAAAGTATGAGCCAGATGATAGCAAATACCAGACCAAGCACAAACCTAAACGGTGTTATCCTCTTAAATATTGATCGAAACCAAGATGAATTGACTTTTTCAGTCTGGTACCACATTACTACGTGATCCAAACCAGAAATAAACACAGGATCTAGCCAACAAGTATGCGAAGAATGCGAATGTATGAGCCTGATGCGGGAAAACACCAAACCTAGACGAGATCCAACCGGAGTTATCCTTCACAATATTGATCGAGGCCACGCTTAATTGACTGTTTCAGTATGGTACCGCATTACTACGAGATCCAAACCAGAAAAAGTCCAGGATATGGCCAACAAGTGTACGATGAACGCGAAAGTATGACCCAGATGATTGCAAACACCAGGCCTAACACAAACTTAACCGGTATGATCCTCTAAAATATTGATCGAATCCAGGTTTAATTGACAGTTTCATTCTGGTACCACATTACTGCGTGACCCAAACCAGAAAAAGCCCAGGATCTGGCCAACAAGTATGCGAAAGATGCGAAAGTATGAGGCAGATGATTGCAAGTACCAGAACTAACACATACCTAAACGGTGTTATCCTATAAAATATTGATCGAAACCAAGATGAATTGACTTTTTCAGTCTGGTACCACATTACTACGTGATCCAAACCAGAAATAAACACAGGATCTAGCCAACAAGTATGCGAAGAATGCGAATGTATGAGCCAGATGCGGGAAAACACCAAACCTAGACGAGATCCAACCGGAGTTATCCTTCACAATATTGATCGAGGCCACGCTTAATTGACTGTTTCAGTATGGTACCGCATTACTACGAGATCCAAACCAGAAAAAGTCCAGGATATGGCCAACAAGTGTGCGATGAACGCGAAAGTATGACCCAGATGATTGCAAACACCAGGCCTAACACAAACTTAACCGGTATGATCCTCTAAAATATTGATCGAATCCAGGTTTAATTGACAGTTTCATTCTGGTACCACATTACTGCGTGACCCAAACCAGAAAAAGCCCAGGATCTGGCCAACAAGTATGCGAAAGATGCGAAAGTATGAGGCAGATGATTGCAAATACCAGAACATACCCAGACTTAACCGGAGTTATCCTCTAAAATATTAGTCGGAACCAGATTTAATTGACAGTTGCAGTGTGGTACCACATTACTACGTGATCCAAACCAGAAAAAACGCAGGATCTGGCCAACTAGTATTCGAAAAATGCGAAAGTATGAGGAAGATGATTGCAAACACCAGACGTAACCCAGACATAACCGGAGTTTTCCTCTAAAATATAAATGGCAACCAGGTATAATTGACTGTTTCGGTGTCGTACCGCATTTCTACGTGGTCCAAGCCAGAAAAAGGCCAGGATCTGACCATTCAAGTATGCGAAAAATGCGAAAGAATGAGCTAGATGATGGCAAATACCAGACCTAACCCAGACATATGCGGCGTTCTCCTTCAAAATATTGATCGAATTCAGATTTAATTGACTGTTTCGGTCAGGTACCACATTACTACGTGATCCAAATCAGAAAAAGCCCAGGATCTGGCCTACAAGTATGCGATAAAAGCGAAAGTATGAGCCAGATGATTGCAAATACCAGGCCTAACACAAACCTAAACGGTGTTATCCTCTTAAATATTGATCGAATACAGGTTTAATTTACAGTTTCATTCTGGTACCACATTACTACGTGATACAAACCAGAAAAAGCCCAGGATCTGGCCAACAAGTATGCGAAAAATACGATAGTATGAGCCAGATCATTGCAAACACCAGGCTAACACAAACCTAACCGGTGTGATCCTCTAAAATAATGACCGAATCCAGGATTAATTGACCGTTTCATTCTGGTACCACGTTACTACGAGATCCTAACCAGAAAAAGCCCAGGATCTGGCCAACAAGCATGCGAGAAATGCGAAAATACGAGCCAGATGATAGCAAATACCAGACCGAGCACGAACCTAAACGTTATTATCCTCTTAAATATTGATCGAAACCAAGATGAATTGACTTTTTCAGTCTGGTACCACATTACTACGTGATCCAAACCAGAAATAAACACAGGATCTAGCCAACATGTATGCGAAGAAAGCGAAAGTATGAGCCAGATGATTGCGCATACCAGGCCTAAACGTGAACTAACCGGTGTTATACTTTAAAATATGGATCGAGGTCAGGTTTAATGGACTGTTTATTGTTGTACCACATGACTACACAATCCCAACCAGAAAAAGCCCAGGATCTGGCCATCAAGCATGCGAGAAATGCGAAAGTATGAGCCAGATGATAGCAAATACCAGACCAAGCACAAACCTAAACGGTGTTATCCTCTTAAATATTGATCGAAACCAAGATGAATTGACTTTTTCAGTCTGGTACCACATTACTACGTGATCCAAACCAGAAATAAACACAGGATCTAGCCAACAAGTATGCGAAGAATGCGAATGTATGAGCCAGATGCGGGAAAATACCAAACCTAGACGAGATCCAACCGGAGTTATCCTTCACAATATTGATCGAGGCCACGCTTAATTGACTGTTTCAGTATGGTACCGCATTACTACGAGATCGAAACCAGAAAAAGTCCAGGATATGGCCAACAAGTGTGCGATGAACGCGAAAGTATGACCCAGATGATTGCAAACACCAGGCCTAACACAAACTTAACCGGTATGATCCTCTAAAATATTGATCGAATCCAGGTTTAATTGACAGTTTCATTCTGGTACCACATTACTGCGTGACCCAAACCAGAAAAAGCCCAGGATCTGGCCAACAAGTATGCGAAAGATGCGAAAGTGTGAGGCAGATGATTGCAAATACCAGAACATACCCAGACTTAACCGGAGTTATCCTCTAAAATATTAGTCGGAACCAGATTTAATTGACAGTTGCAGTGTGGTACCACATTACTGCGTGACCCAAACCAGAAAAAGCCCAGGATCTGGCCAACAAGTATGCGAAAAATGCGAAAGTATGAGGCAGATGATTGCAAATACCAGACCTCACCCAGGCATATCCGGCGTTGTCCTCTAAAATATTGTTCGCAACCAGGTTTCATTGACTGTTTCGGTGTGTTACCACACTACTACGTGATCCAAACCAGAAAAAACGCAGGATCTCGCCAACAAGTATGTGAAAAATGCGAAAGTATGGGCCAGATGATTGCAAATACCTGAACTAACCCAGACATAACCGGCGTGATACTCTAAAATATATATCGCAACCAAGCTAAATTGACTATTTCGGTGTGGTACCACAGTAATACGTGATCCTAACCTGAAAAAAGCCAGGATCTGGCCAACAAGAATGCAAAACATGCGAAAGTATGTGCCAGAAGATTGCAAATACCAGACATAGCCCAGACCTAACTGGTGTTATCCTCTAAAATATTAATCGCACCAGGTTTAATTGACTGTTCCGTTCAGGAACCACATTACTACGGGATCCAAACAAGAAACAACCCCGGATCTGGCCAACAAGTATGCGAAAAATGCGAAAGTATGAGCCAGATGAGGGCATATACCAGACCTCACCCAGACATAACCGGCGTTATCCTCTAAAATAATAATCGGAACCAGGTTTAATTGACTATTTCAGTGTGGTACCACATTAATACGTGATCCTAACCAGAAAAAAACCCAGGATCGGGCCGACAAGTATGCGAAAAATGCGAAAGTATGAGGCAGATGATTGCAAATACCAGACCTCACCCAGACATAACCGGCGTTATCCCCCATAATATTAATCGAATCCAGGTTTAATTGACTGTTACAGTGTGGTACCACATTACTACGTGATCCAAACCAGAAAAAACTCAGGATCTGGCGAACAAGTATGCGAAAAACGTGAACGTACGAGCCAGATGAGGGCAAATACCAGACCTAACCCAGACATAACCGGCGTCGTCCTTTAAAATATTAATCGCAACCAGGTTTAATTAACTGTCTCGGTGTGGCACCGCATTACTGCGTGACACAAACCAGAAAAAGCCCAGGATCTTGCCAACAAGTATGCGAAAAATGCGTAAGTACGAGCCAGATGAGGGCAAATACCAGACCTCACCCAGACATAACCGGCGTTATCCTCTAAAATAATAATCGGAACCAGGTTTAATTGACTATTTCAGTGTGGTACCACATTAATACGTGATCCTAACCAGAAAAAAACCCAGGATCGGGCCGACAAGTATGCGAAAGATACGAAAGTATGAGGCAGATGATTGCAAATACCAGAACATACCCAGACTTACCCGGCGTGATACTCTAAAATATATATCGCAACCAAGTTTAATTGACTGTCTCGGTGTGGTACCACATTAATACGTGATCCTAACCTGAAAAAAGCCAGGATCTGGCCAACAAGAACGCAAAACATGCGAAAGTATGAGGCAGATGATTGCAAATACCATACCTAACACAAACCTAACCGGTGTTATCCTCTAAAATATTGATCGAATTCAGGTTGAATGGACTATTTCTGTGTGGCACCACATTAATACGTGATCCGAACCGGATAAAAACACAGGATCTGGCCAAGAAGAATGCGAAATATGCGAAAGTATGAGCCAGATGATTGCGAATACCAGACCTAACCGAGACATAACCGGCGTTATCCTCTAAAATAATAATCGGAACCAGGTTTAATTGACTATTTCAGTGTGGTACCACATTAATACGTGATCCTATCCAGAAAAAAACCCAGGATCGGGCCAACATGTATGCGAAAGATACGAAAGTATGAGGCAGATGATTGCAAATACCAGACCATACCCAGACTTAACCGGCGTTATCCTCTAAAGTATTGATCAAATCCAGGTTTAACTGACTGTTTCAGTGTCGAACCACATTACTACGTGATCCAAATCTGAAAAAGCCCAGGATCTGGCCATTCAAGTATGCGAAAAATGCGAAAGTATGAGGCAGATGATTGCAAATACCAGACCTAACACAAACCTAACCGGTGTTATCCTCTAAAGTATTGATCGAATCCAGGTTTAAGTTACTGTTTTGGAGTGGTAGCACATTACTACGTGATGCAAATCAGAAAAAGCCCAGGATCTGGCCTACAAGTATGCGAAAAATGCAAAAGTATGAGGCAGATGAACGCAAATACCAGACGCAACCCCGACCTAACCGGTGTCATCCTCTAAATTATTGATCGAATCCAGGATGAATGGACTATTTCTGTGGGGCACCACATTAATACGTGATCCGAACCAGATAAAAACCCAGGATCTGGCCATGAAGAATGCGAAATATGCGAAAGTAGGAGCCAGATGATTGCGAATACCAGAAGTAACCCTGACATAGCCGGTGTTATCCTATAAAATATCATTCGCAACCAGGTTTAATTGACTGTTTCAGTATGGTACCGCATTACTACGAGATCCAAACCAGAAAAAGTCCGGGACCTGGCCAACAAGTGTGCGATGAACGCGAAAGTATGACCCAGGTGATTCCAAACACCAGGCCTAACACAAACCTAACCGGTGTGATCCTCTAAAATATTGATCGAATCCAGGTTTAATTGACAGTTTCATTCTGGTAACACATTACTACGTGATACAATCCAGAAAAAGCCCAAGATCTGGCCAACAAGTATGCGAAAAATGCGATAGTATGAGCCAGATGATAGCGAATACCAGACCGAGCACAAACCTAAACGTTGTTATCCTCTTAAATATTGATAGAAACCGAGTTGAATTGGCTGCTTCAGCCTGTTACCGCATTACTGCGTGACATAAACCAGAAAGAAACGCAGGATCTGGCCAACAAGTATGGGAAGAATGCAAAAGTATGAGCAAGATGATTGCAAATACCAGACGTAACCCAGACATAAACGGTGTTATCCTCTAAAATATTAGTCGAATCCAGGTTGAATGGACTATTTCTGTGTGGTACCGCATTACTACGTGGTCCAAGCCAGAAAAAGGCTAGGATCTGACCATTCAAGTATGCGAAAAATGCGAAAGTATGAGCAAGATGATTGCAAATACCAGACGTAACCCAGACATAAACGGTGTTATCCTCTAAAATATTGATCGAATCCAGGTTGAATGGACTATTTCTGTGTGGTACCGCATTACTACGTGGTCCAAGCCAGAAAAAGGCCAGGATCTGACCATTCAAGTATGCGAAAAATACGAAAGTATGAGCAAGATGATTCCAAATACCAGACGTAACCCAGACATAAACGGTGTTATCCTCTAAAATATTGATCGAATCCAGGTTGAATGGACTATTTCTGTGTGGCACCACATTAATACATGATCCTAACCAGAAAAAAACCCAGGATCTGGCCTACAACTATGCGAAAAATGCGAAAGTATGAGGCAGATGATCGCAAATACCAGACGCAACCCCGACCTAACCGGTGTCATCCTCTAAAATATTGATCGAATCCAGGTTGACTGGACTATATCAGTGTGGCCCCACATTAATACGCGATCCTAACCAGAGAAAAACCCAGGATCTGGCCAACAAGTATGCAAAAAATGCAATAGTATGAGCCAGAAGATTGCAAATACCAGACCTAACCCAGTAATAGCCGGCGTTATCCTCTAAAATATTAATCGGAACCAGGTTTAATTGACTGTTTCTGTGTGATACCACATTACTGCGTGATCCAAATCAGAATAAGCCCAGGATCTGCCCAACAGGTATGCGAAAAATCCGATAGTATGAGGCAGATGATTGCAAATACGAGACCTCACCCAGGCATATCCGGCGTTGTCCTCTAAAATATTATTCGCAACCAGGTTTAATTGACAGTTTCGGTGTGTTACCACATTACTACGTGATGCAAACCAGAAAAAACGCAGGATCTCGACAACAAGTATGTGAAAAATGCGAAAGTATGGGCCAGATGATTGCAAATACCTGAACTAACCCAGACATAACCGGCGTGATACTCTAAAATATATACCGCAACCAAGTTTAATTGACTGTTTCGGTGTGGTACCACATTAATACGCGATCCTAACCTGAAAAAGCCCAGGATCTGGCCAACAAGTATGCGAAAAATGCGAAAGTATGAGCCAGATGATTGGAAATACCAGACCTAACACAAACCTAACCGGTGTGATACCCTAAAATATTGTCCGAATACAGGTTTAATTGACCGTTTCATTCTGGTACCACATTACTACGTGATTCGAACCAGAGAAAGCCCAGGATCTGGCCAACAACTATGCGAAAATTGCGAAAGTATGAGGCAGATGAGTGCAAATACCAGACCCAACACAAACCTAAACGGTGTTAGCCTCTAAAATATTGATCGAATCCAAGTTGAATTGACTTTTTCAGTCTGGTATCACATTACTACGTGATCCAAACCAGAAAGAAACACAGGACCTGGCCAACAGGTATGCGAAGAATGCGAATGTATGAGCCAGATGTGCGTAAATACCAGACCTAAACGAGACGCAACCAGTGTTATCCTTTAAAATATTGATCGAGGCCACGTTTAATTGACCGTTCCAGTATGGTACCGCATTACTACGAGATCCAAACCAGAAAAAGTCCAGGATCTGGCCAACAAGTGTGCGATGAACGCGAAAGTATGACCCAGGTGATTCCAAACACCAGGCCTAACACAAACCTAACCGGTGTGATCCTCTAAAATATTGATCGGATCCAGGTTTAATTGACAGTTTCATTCTGGTACCACATTACTACGTAATACAAACCGGAAAAAACGCAGGATCTGGCCAACTAGTATGCGAAAAATGCGAAAGTATGAGGAAGATGATTGCAAACACCAGACGTACCCCGGACATAACCGGCGTTATCCTCTAAAATATTAGTGGCAACCAGGTATAATTGACTGTTTCGGTGTGGTACCGCATTACTACGTGGTCCAAGCCAGAAAAAGGCCAGGATCTGACCATTCAAGTATGCGAAAAATGCGAAAGTATGAGCTAGGTGATGGCAAATACTAGACCTAACCCAGACATAACCGGCGTTCTCCTCCAAAATATTGATCGAATTCAGATTTAATTGACTGTTTCGGTGTGGTACCACATTACCACGTGATCCAAATCAGAAAAAGCCCAGGATCTGGCCTACAAGTATGCGAAAAAAGCGAAAGTATGAGCCAGATGATTGCAAATACCAGGCCTAACAAAAACCCAAACGGTGTTATTCTCTTAAATATTGATCGAATACAGGTTTAATTTACAGTTTCATTCTGGTACCACATTACTACGAGGCGCCAACCAGAAAAAGCCCAGGATCTGGCCAACAAGTATGCGAAAAATGCGATAGTATGAGCCAGATGATTGCAAATACCAGGCTAACACAAACCTAAACGGTGTTAGCCTCTAAAATATTGATCGAAACCAAGTAGAATTGACTGTTTCATTGTGGTACCACATTACTACGAGATCCAAACCTGAAAAAGTCCAGGATCTGGCCAACAAGTATGCGAAAGATGCGAAAGTATGAGGCAGATGATTGCAAATACCAGAACATACCCAGACTTAACCGGCGTTATCCTCTAAAATATTAGTCGGAACCAGATTTAGTTGACTGTTACAGTGTGGTACCACATTACTACGTGATCCAAACCAGAAAAAACGCAGGATCTGGCCAAGTAGTATGCGAAAAATGCGAAAGTATGAGGAAGATGATTGCAAACACCAGACGTAACCCAGACATAACTGGCGTTATCCTCTAAAATATTAATGGCAACCAGGTATAATTGACTGTTTCGTTGTGGTACCGCATTACTACGTGGTCCAAGCCGGAAAAAGGCCAGGATCTGGCCAACAAGAATGCAAAACATGCGAAAGTATGAGGCAGATGATTGCAAATACCAGACCTAACACAAACCTAACCGGTGTTATCCTATAAAATATTGATCGAAAGCAGCTTTAATTGATTATTTCAGTGTGGCACCACATTAATACGCGATCCTAATCAGAGAAAAACCCAGGATTTTGCCAACAAGTATGGGAAAAATGCAAAAGTATGAGCCGGATGATTGCAAATACCAGACCTAACCCAGAAATAACCGGCGTTATCCTGTATAATATTAATCGGAAACAGCTTTAATTGACTGTTTCTGTGTGGTACCACATTACTACGTGATCCAAATCAGAAAGAAACACAGGACCTGGCCAACAGGTATGCGAAGAATGCGAATGTATGAGCCTGATGCGGGTAAATACCAGACCTAAACGTGAACTAACCGGTGTTATACTTTAAAATATTGATCCAGGTCAGGTTTAATTGACTGTTTAGTGTGGTACCACATTACTACACAATCCCAACCAGAAAAAGCCCAGGATCTGGCCAACAATCATGCGAGAAATGCGAAAGTATGAGCTAGATGACAACAAATACCAGACCGAGCACAAATCTAAACGTTGTAATCCTCTTAAATATTGATCGAATACAGGTTTGATTAACAGTTTCATTGTGGTACCACATTACTACGTGATACAAACCTGAAAAAGCCCAGGATCTGGCCAACAAGTGTGCGAAAAATGTGATGGTATGAGCCAGATGATTGCAAATACCAGGCTAACACAAACCTAACCGGTGTGATCCTCTAAAATATTGACCGACTCCAGGATTAATTGACCGTTTCATTCTGGTACCACATTACTACGAGATCCCAACCAGAAAAAGCCCAGGATCTGGCCAACAAGCATGCGAGAAATGCGAAAATATGAGCCAGATGATAGCAAATACCAGACCGAGCACGAACCTAAACGTTGTTATCCTCTCAAATATTGATAGAAACCAAGTTGAATTGACTGTCTCATTCTGGTACCACATTACTACGTGATCCAAACCAGATCGAAGCACAGGATCTGGCCAAGAAGTATGCGAAGAATGCGAAAGTATGATCCAGATGATTGCAAATACCAGGCCTAACACAAACCTAAACGGTGTTATCCTCTCAAATATTGATCGAGTACAGGTTTAATTTTCAGTTTCATTCTGGTACCACATTACTACGTGATACAAACCAGAAAAAGCTCAAGATCTGGCCAACAAGTATGCGAAAAATGCGATAGTATGAGCCAGATGATTGCAAATACCAGGCTAACACAAACCTAACCGGTGTGATCCTCTAAAATATTGAACGAATCCAGGATTAATTGACCGTTTCATTCTGGTACCACATTACTACGAGATCCCAACCAGAAAAAGCCCAGGATCTGGCCAACAAGCATGCGAGAAATGCGAAAGTATGTGCCAGATGATAGCGAATACCAGACCGAGCACAAACCTAAACGTTGTTATCCTCTTAAATATTGATAGAAACCGAGTTGAATTGGCTGTTTCAGCCTGTTACCGCATTACTGCGTGACACAAACCAGAAAGAAACACAGGATCTGGCCAACAAGACTGGGAAGAATGCTAAAGTATGAGCCAGATGATTGCAACTACCAGGCCTATCACAAACCTAACCGGTGTGATCCTCTAAAATATTGACCGAATCCAGGTTCCATTGACATATGCATTCTGGTACCACATTACTACGTGATACAAACCAGAAAGAGTTCAGGATCTGGCCAGCAAGTATGCGAAAAATGCGATAGTATGAATCGGATGAGTGCAAATACCAGACCTAACACAAACCTAAACGGCGTTATCTCTTAAATATCGATCGAAACGAAGTTGAATTGGCTGTTTCATTCTGGTACAACATTACAACCTGATCCAAACCAGATCGAAACACAGGACCTGACCAACAAGTATGCGAAGAATGCGAAAGTATGAGCCAGATGATTGCAAATACCAGGCCTAAACGTGAACTAACCGGTGTTATACTTTAAAATATTGATCGCGGTCAGGTTTAATTGACTGTTTATTGTGGTACCACATTACTACACAATCCCAACCAGAAAAAGCCCAGGATCTGGCCATCAAGCATGCGAGAAATGCGAAAATATGAGCCAGATGATAGCAAATACCAGACCAAGCACAAACCTAAACGGTGTTATCCTCTTAAATATTGATCGAATACAGGTTTGATTTACAGTTTCATTCTGGTACCACATTACTACGTGATACAAACCAGAAAAAGTCCAGGATCTGGCCAACAAGTGTGCGATGAACGCGAAAGTATGACCCAGATGATTGCAAACACCAGGCCTAACACAAACCTAAACGGTGTTATCCTCTTAAATATTGATCGAATACAGGTTTAATTTACAGTTTCATTCTGGTACCACATTACTACGAGATCCCAACCAGAAAAAGTCCAGGATCTGGCCAACAAGCATGCGAGAAATGCGAAAGTATGAGCCAGATGATAGCGAATACCAGACCGAGCACAAACCTAAACGTTGTTATCCTCTTAAATATTGATAGAAACCGAGTTGAATTGGCTGCTTCAGCCTGTTACCGCATTACTGCGTGACACAAACCAGAAAGAAACGCAGGATCTGGCCAACAAGTATGGGAAGAATGCAAAAGTATGAGCAAGATGATTGCAAATACCAGACGTAACCCAGACATAAACGGTGTTATCGTCTAAAATATTGGACGAATCCAGGTTGAATGGACTATTTCTGTGTGGTACCGCATTACTACGTGGTCCAAGCCAGAAAAAGGCCAGGATCTGACCATTCAAGTATGCGAAAAATGCGAAAGTATGTGCAAGATGATTGCAAATACCAGACGTAACCCAGACATAAACGGTGTTATCCTCTAAAATATTGATCGAATCCAGGTTCAATGGACTATTTCTGTGTGGTACCGCATTACTACGTGGTCCAAGCCAGAAAAAGGCCAGGATCTGACCATTCAAGTATGCGAAAAATGCGAAAGTATGAGCAAGATGTTTGCAAATACCAGACGTAACCCAGACATAAACGGTGTTATCCTCTAAAATATTGATCGAATCCAGGTTGAATGGACTATTTCTGTGTGGCACCACATTAATACATGATCCTAACCAGAAAAAAACCCAGGATCTGGCCTACAACTATGCGAAAAATGCGAAAGTATGAGGCAGATGATCGCAAATACCAGACGCAACCCCGACCTAACCGGTGTCATCCTCTAAAATATTGATCGAATCCAGGTTGACTGGACTATATCAGTGTGGCCCCACATTAATACGCGATCCTAACCAGAGAAAAACACAGGATCTGGCCAACAAGTATGCAAAAAATGCAATAGTATGAGCCAGATGATTGCAAATACCAGACCTAACCCAGAAATAACCGGCGTTATCCTCTAAAATATTAATCGGAACCAGGTTTAATTGACTGTTTCTGTGTGATACCACATTACTGCGTGATCCAAATCAGAATAAGCCCAGGATCTGCCCAACAGGTATGCGAAAAATCCGAAAGTATGAGGCAGATGATTGCAAATACCAGACCTCACCCAGGCATATCCGGCGTTGTCCTCTAAAATATTATTCGCAACCAGGTTTAATTGACAGTTTCGGTGTGTTACCACATTACTACGTGATGCAAACCAGAAAAGACGCAGGATCTCGACAACAAGTATGTGAAAAATGCGAAAGTATGGGCCAGATGATTGCAAATACCTGAACTAACCCAGACATAACCGGCGTGATACTCTAAAATATATACCGCAACCAAGTTTAATTGACTGTTTCGGTGTGGTACCACATTAATACGCGATCCTAACCTGAAAAAGCCCAGGATCTGGCCAACAAGTACGCGAAAAATGCGAAAGTATGAGCCAGATGATTGGAAATACCAGACCTAACACAAACCTAACCGGTGTGATCCTCTAAAATATTGTCCGAATACAGGTTTAATTGACCGTTTCATTCTGGTACCACATTACTGCGTGATTCGAACCAGAGAAAGCCCAGGATCTGGCCAACAAGTATGCGAAAATTGCGAAAGTATGAGGCAGATGAATGCAAATACCAGACCCAACACAAACCTAAACGGTGTTAGCCTCTAAAATATTGATCGAATCCAAGTTGAATTGACTTTTTCAGTCTGGTATCACATTACTACGTGATCCAAACCAGAAAGAAACACAGGACCTGGCCAACAGGTATGCGAAGAATGCGAATGTATGAGCCAGATGTGCGTAAATACCAGACCTAAACGAGACGCAACCAGTGTTATCCTTTAAAATATTGATCGAGGCCACGTTTAATTGACCGTTCCAGTATGGTACCGCATTACTACGAGATCCAAACCAGAAAAAGTCCAGGATCTGGCCAACAAGTGTGCGATGAACGCGAAAGTATGACCCAGGTGATTCCAAACACCAGGCCTAACACAAACCTAACCGGTGTGATCCTCTAAAATATTGATCGGATCCAGGTTTAATTGACAGTTTCATTCTGGTACCACATTACTACGTAATACAAACCAGAAAAAACGCAGGATCTGGCCAACTAGTATGCGAAAAATGCGAAAGTATGAGGAAGATGATTGCAAACACCAGACGTACCCCGGACATAACCGGCGTTATCCTCTAAAATATTAGTGGCAACCAGGTATAATTGACTGTTTCGGTGTGGTACCGCATTACTACGTGGTCCAAGCCAGAAAAAGGCCAGGATCTGACCATTCAAGTATGCGAAAAATGCGAAAGTATGAGCTAGGTGATGGCAAATACTAGACCTAACCCAGACATAACCGGCGTTCTCCTCCAAAATATTGATCGAATTCAGATTTAATTGACTGTTTCGGTGTGGTACCACATTACTACGTGATCCAAATCAGAAAAAGCCCAGGATCTGGCCTACAAGTATGCGAAAAAAGCGAAAGTATGAGCCAGATGATTGCAAATACCAGGCCTAACAAAAACCCAAACGGTGTTATTCTCTTAAATATTGATCGAATACAGGTTTAATTTACAGTTTCATTCTGGTACCACATTACTACGAGGCGCCAACCAGAAAAAGCCCAGGATCTGGCCAACAAGTATGCGAAAAATGCGATAGTATGAGCCAGATGATTGCAAATACCAGGCTAACACAAACCGAAACGGTGTTAGCCTCTAAAATATTGATCGAAACCAAGTAGAATTGACTGTTTCATTGTGGTACCACATTACTACGAGATCCAAACCTGAAAAAGTCCAGGATCTGGCCAACAAGTATGCGAAAGATGCGAAAGTATGAGGCAGATGATTGCAAATACCAGAACATACCCAGACTTAACCGGCGTTATCCTCTAAAATATTAGTCGGAACCAGATTTAGTTGACTGTTACAGTGTGGTACCACATTACTACGTGATCCAAACCAGAAAAAACGCAGGATCTGGCCAAGTAGTATGCGAAAAATGCGAAAGTATGAGGAAGATGATTGCAAACACCAGACGTAACCCAGACATAACTGGCGTTATCCTCTAAAATATTAATGGCAACCAGGTATAATTGACTGTTTCGTTGTGGTACCGCATTACTACGTGGTCCAAGCCGGAAAAAGGCCAGGATCTGGCCAACAAGAATGCAAAACATGCGAAAGTATGAGGCAGATGATTGCAAATACCAGACCTAACACAAACCTAACCGGTGTTATCCTATAAAATATTGATCGAAAGCAGCTTTAATTGATTATTTCAGTGTGGCACCACATTAATACGCGATCCTAATCAGAGAAAAACCCAGGATTTTGCCAACAAGTATGGGAAAAATGCAAAAGTATGAGCCGGATGATTGCAAATACCAGACCTAACCCAGAAATAACCGGCGTTATCCTGTAAAATATTAATCGGAAACAGCTTTAATTGACTGTTTCTGTGTGGTACCACATTACTACGTGATCCAAATCAGAAAGAAACACAGGACCTGGCCAACAGGTATGCGAAGAATGCGAATGTATGAGCCTGATGCGGGTAAATACCAGACCTAAACGTGAACTAACCGGTGTTATACTTTAAAATATTGATCCAGGTCAGGTTTAATTGAATGTTTAGTGTGGTACCACATTACTACACAATCCCAACCAGAAAAAGCCCAGGATCTGGCCAACAATCATGCGAGAAATGCGAAAGAATGAGCTAGATGACAACAAATACCAGACCGAGCACAAATCTAAACGTTGTAATCCTCTTAAATATTGATCGAATACAGGTTTGATTAACAGTTTCATTGTGGTACCACATTACTACGTGATACAAACCTGAAAAAGCCCAGGATCTGGCCAACAAGTGTGCGAAAAATGTGATGGTATGAGCCAGATGATTGCAAATACCAGGCTAACACAAACCTAACCGGTGTGATCCTCTAAAATATTGATCGAATCCAGGTTTAGTTGACTGTTTCATTCTGGTACCATATTACTACGTGATCCAAACCAGAAAAAGCCCAGCATCAGGTCAACAGGTATGCGAAGAATGCGATGGTATGAGACAGATGAGGGCAATTACCAGACCTAACACAAACCTAACCGGTGTGATCCTCTAAAATATTGACCGAATCCAGGTTTCATTGACATTTGCATTCTGGTACCACATTACTACGTGATACAAACCAGAAAGAGTCCAGGATCTGGCCAGCAAGTATGCGAGAAATGCGATAGTATGAATCGGATGAGTGCAAATACCAGACCTAACACAAACCTAAACGGTGTTATCTCTTAAATATCGATCGAAACGAAGTTGAATTGGCTGTTTCATTCTGGTACAACATTACAACCTGATCCAAACCAGATCGAAACACAGGACCTGACCAACAAGTATGCGAAGAATGCGAAAGTATGAGCCAGATGATTGCAAATACCAGGCCTAAACGTGAACTAACCGGTGTTATACTTTAAAATATTGATCGCGGTCAGGTTTAATTGACTGTTTATTGTGGTACCACATTACTACACAATCCCAACCAGAAAAAGCCCAGGATCTGGCCATCAAGCATGCGAGAAATGCGAAAATATGAGCCAGATGATAGCAAATACCAGACCAAGCACAAACCTAAACGGTGTTATCCTCTTAAATATTGATCGAATACAGGTTTGATTTACAGTTTCATTCTGGTACCACATTACTACGTGATACAAACCAGAAAAAGTCCAGGATCTGGCCAACAAGTGTGCGATGAACGCGAAAGTATGACCCAGATGATTGCAAACACCAGGCCTAACACAAACCTAAACGGTGTTATCCTCTTAAATATTGATCGAATACAGGTTTAATTTACAGTTTCATTCTGGTACCACATTACTACGAGATCCCAACCAGAAAAAGTCCAGGATCTGGCCAACAAGCATGCGAGAAATGCGAAAGTATGAGCCAGATGATAGCGAATACCAGACCGAGCACAAACCTAAACGTTGTTATCCTCTTAAATATTGATAGAAACCGAGTTGAATTGGCTGCTTCAGCCTGTTACCGCATTACTGCGTGACACAAACCAGAAAGAAACGCAGGATCTGGCCAACAAGTATGGGAAGAATGCAAAAGTATGAGCAAGATGATTGCAAATACCAGACGTAACCCAGACATAAACGGTGTTATCGTCTAAAATATTGGACGAATCCAGGTTGAATGGACTATTTCTGTGTGGTACCGCATTACTACGTGGTCCAAGCCAGAAAAAGGCCAGGATCTGACCATTCAAGTATGCGAAAAATGCGAAAGTATGTGCAAGATGATTGCAAATACCAGACGTAACCCAGACATAAACGGTGTTATCCTCTAAAATATTGATCGAATCCAGGTTCAATGGACTATTTCTGTGTAGTACCGCATTACTACGTGGTCCAAGCCAGAAAAAGGCCAGGATCTGACCATTCAAGTATGCGAAAAATGCGAAAGTATGAGCAAGATGTTTGCAAATACCAGACGTAACCCAGACATAAACGGTGTTATCCTCTAAAATATTGATCGAATCCAGGTTGAATGGACTATTTCTGTGTGGCACCACATTAATACATGATCCTAACCAGAAAAAAACCCAGGATCTGGCCTACAACTATGCGAAAAATGCGAAAGTATGAGGCAGATGATCGCAAATACCAGACGCAACCCCGACCTAACCGGTGTCATCCTCTAAAATATTGATCGAATCCAGGTTGACTGGACTATATCAGTGTGGCCCCACATTAATACGCGATCCTAACCAGAGAAAAACCCAGGATCTGGCCAACAAGTATGCAAAAAATGCAATAGTATGAGCCAGATGATTGCAAATACCAGACCTAACCCAGAAATAACCGGCGTTATCCTCTAAAATATTAATCGGAACCAGGTTTAATTGACTGTTTCTGTGTGATACCACATTACTGCGTGATCCAAATCAGAATAAGCCCAGGATCTGCCCAACAGGTATGCGAAAAATCCGAAAGTATGAGGCAGATGATTGCAAATACCAGAGCTCACCCAGGCATATCCGGCGTTGTCCTCTAAAATATTATTCGCAACCAGGTTTAATTGACAGTTTCGGTGTGTTACCACATTACTACGTGATGCAAACCAGAAAAGACGCAGGATCTCGACAACAAGTATGTGAAAAATGCGAAAGTATGGGCCAGATGATTGCAAATACCTGAACTAACCCAGACATAACCGGCGTGATACTCTAAAATATATACCGCAACCAAGTTTAATTGACTGTTTCGGTGTGGTACCACATTAATACGCGATCCTAACCTGAAAAAGCCCAGGATCTGGCCAACAAGTACGCGAAAAATGCGAAAGTATGAGCCAGATGATTGGAAATACCAGACCTAACACAAACCTAACCGGTGTGATCCTCTAAAATATTGTCCGAATACAGGTTTAATTGACCGTTTCATTCTGGTACCACATTACTACGTGATTCGAACCAGAGAAAGCCCAGGATCTGGCCAACAAGTATGCGAAAATTGCGAAAGTATGAGGCAGATGAATGCAAATACCAGACCCAACACAAACCTAAACGGTGTTAGCCTCTAAAATATTGATCGAATCCAAGTTGAATTGACTTTTTCAGTCTGGTATCACATTACTACGTGATCCAAACCAGAAAGAAACACAGGACCTGGCCAACAGGTATGCGAAGAATGCGGATGTATGAGCCAGATGTGCGTAAATACCAGACCTAAACGAGACGCAACCAGTGTTATCCTTTAAAATATTGATCGAGGCCACGTTTAATTGACCGTTCCAGTATGGTACCGCATTACTACGAGATCCAAACCAGAAAAAGTCCAGGATCTGGCCAACAAGTGTGCGATGAACGCGAAAGTATGACCCAGGTGATTCCAAACACCAGGATTAACACAAACCTAACCGGTGTGATCCTCTAAAATATTGATCGAATCCAGGTTTAATTGACAGTTTCATTCTGGTACCACATTACTACGTAATACAAACCAGAAAAAACGCAGGATCTGGCCAACTAGTATGCGAAAAATGCGAAAGTATGAGGAAGATGATTGCAAACACCAGACGTACCCCAGACATAACCGGCGTTATCCTCTAAAATATTAGTGGCAACCAGGTATAATTGACTGTTTCGGTGTGGTACCGCATTACTACGTGGTCCAAGCCAGAAAAAGGCCAGGATCTGACCATTCAAGTATGCGAAAAATGCGAAAGTATGAGCTAGGTGATGGCAAATACTAGACCTAACCCAGACATAACCGGCGTTCTCCTCCAAAATATTGATCGAATTCAGATTTAATTGACTGTTTCGGTGTGGTACCACATTACTACGTGATCCAAACCAGAAAAAGCCCAGGATCTGGCCAACAAGTATGCGAAAGATGCGAAAGTATGAGGCAGATGATTGCAAATACCAGAACATACCCAGGCATAACCGGCGTTATCCTCTAAAATATTTGTCGGAACCAGATTTAGTTGACTGTTACAGTGTGGTACCACATTACTACGTGATCCAAACCAGAAAAAACGCAGGATCTGGCCAACTAGTATGCGAAAAATGCGAAAGTATGAGGAAGATGATTGCAAACACCAGACGTAACCCAGACATAACTGGCGTTATCCTCTAAAATATTAATGGCAACCAGGTATAATTGACAGTTTCGGTGTGGTACCGCATTACTACGTGGTCCAAGCCAGAAAAAGGCCAGGATCTGGCCAACAAGAATGCAAAACATGCGAAAGTATGAGGCAGATGATTGCAAATACCAGGCCTCACCCAGGCATAACCGGCGTTATCCTCTAAAATATTATTCGAATCCAGGTTTAAGTGACTGTTTTGGAGTGGTAGCACATTACTACGTGATCCGAATCAGAAAAAGCCCAGGATCTGGCCTAGAAGTATGCGAAAAATGCAAAAGTATGACCTAGATGATCGCAAATACCAGACGCTACCCCGACCTAACCGATGTCATCCTCTAAAATATTGATCGAATCCAGGTTGAATGGACTCTTTCTGTGTGGCACCACATTAATACGTGATCCGAACCAGATAAAAACCCAGGATCTGGCCAAGAAGAATGCGTAATATGCGAAAGTACGAGCCAGATGATTGCGAATACCAAACGTAACCCAGACATAACCGGTGTTATCCTATAAAATATTGATCGAAAGCAGCTTTAATTGATTATTTCAGTGTGGCACCACATTACTACGTAATCCATACCAGAAAAAGCCCAGGATCTGGCCATTCAAGTATGCGAAAAATGCGAAAGTATGACCTAGATGATAGCAAATACCAGACCTAACACAGGCATAACTTGCGTGCTCCACTAAAATATTAATCGGAACCAGGTTTTATTGACTATTTCAGTGTGGTGCCACATTAATACGTGATCCTAATCAGAAAAAAACCCAGGAACTGGCCATTCAAGTATGCGAAAAATGCGAAAGTATGCGCTAGATGATGGCAAATACCAGACCTAACCCAGACATAACCAGCGTTGTCCTCTAAAATATTAATCGTAACCAGATTTAGTTGACAGTTTCGGTGTGGTATCACATTACTACGTGACCCAAACCAGAAAAAACCCAGGATCTGGCCAACAGGTACGCGTAAATGCAAAAGTATGAGGCAGATGATTGCAAACACCAGACCTAACACAAACCTAAACGGCGTTAGCCTCTAAAATATTGAGCGAATCCAAGTTGAATTGACTTTTTCAGTCTGGTATCACATTCCTACGTGATCCAAACCAGAAAGAAACACAGGACCTGGCCAACAGGTATGCGAAGAATGCGTATGTATGAGCCCGATGCGGGTAAATAACAGACCTAAACGAGACGCAACCGGAGTTATCCTTTAAAATATTGATCGAGGCCACGTTTAATTGACTGTTTCAGTATGGTACCGCATTAGTACGAGATCCAAACTAGAAAAAGCCCAGGATCTGGCCAACAAGCATGCGAGAAATGCGAAAGTATGAGCCAGATGATAGCGAATACCAGACCGAGCACAAACCTAAACGTTGTTATCCTCTTAAATAATGATAGAAACCGAGTTGAATTGGCTGCTTCAGCCTGATACCGCATTACTGCGTGACACAAACGAGAAAGAAACACAGGATCTGGCCAACAAGTATGGGAAGAATGCGAAAGTATGAGCAAGATGATTGCAAATACCAGACGTAACCCAGACATAAACGGTGTTATCCTCTAAAATATTCATCGAATCCAGGTTGAGTGGACTATTTCTGTGTGGTACCGCATTACTACGTGGTCCAAGCCAGAAAAAGGCCAGGATCTGACCATTCAAGTATGCGAAAAATGCGAAAGTATGAGCCAGATGATTGCAAATACCAGACCTCACCCAGACATAACCGGCGTTATCCCCCGTAATATTAATCGCAACCAGGTTTAATTGACTGTTGCGGTGTGCTACCACATTACTACGTGATCCAAAACAGAAAAAACCCAGGATCTGATCAACAAGAATGCGAAAAATGCAAAAGTATGAGGCAGATGATCGCAAATACCAGACGCAACCCCGACCTAACCGGTGTCATCCTCTAAAATATTGATCGAATCCAGGTTGACTGGACTATTTCAGTGTGGCCCCACATTAATACGCGATCCTAACCAGAGAAAAACCCAGGATCTGGCCAACAAGTATGCAAAAAATGCAAAAGTATGAGCCAGATGTTTGCAAATACCAGACCTAACCCAGAAATAACCGTCGTTATCCTCTAAAATATTAATCGGAACCAGGTTTAATTGACTGTTTCTGTGTGATACCACATTACTGCGTGATCCAAATCAGAACAAGCCCAGGATCTGCCCAACAGGTATGCGAAAAATCCGAAAGTATGAGGCAGATGATTGCAAATACCAGACCTCACCCAGGCATATCCGGCGTTGTCCTCTAAAATATTATTCGCAACCAGGTTTAATTGACAGTTTCGGTGTGTTACCACATTATTACGTGATCCAAACCAGAAAAAACGCAGGATCTCGACAACAAGTATGTGAAAAATGCGAAAGTATGGGCCAGATGATTGCAAATACCTGAACTAACCCAGACATAACCGGCGTGATACTGTAAAATATATATCGCAACCAAGTTTAATTGACTGTTTCGGTGTGGTACCACATTAATACGCGATCCTAACCTGAAAAAGCCCTGGATCTGGCCAACAAGTATGCGAAAAATGCGAAAGTATGAGCCAGATGATTGGAAATACCAGACCTAACACAAACCTAACCGGTGTGATCCTCTAAAATATTGTCCGAATACAGGTTTAATTGACCGCTTCATTCTGGTACCACATTACTACGTAATACAAACCAGAAAAAACGCAGGATCTGGCCAACTAGTATGCGAAAAATGCGATAGTATGAGGAAGATGATTGCAAACACCAGACGTAACCCAGACATAACCGGCGTTATCCTCTAAAATATTAGTGGCAACCAGGTATAATTGACTGTTTCGGTGTGGTACCGCATTACTACGTGGTCCAAGCCAGAAAAAGGCCAGGATCTGACCATTCAAGTATGCGAAAAATGCGAAAGTATGAGCTAGATGATGGCAAATACTAGACCTAACCCAGACATAACCGGCGTTCTCCTCCAAAATATTGATCGAATTCAGATTTAATTGACTGTTTCGGTGTGGTACCACATTACTACGTGATCCAAATCAGAAAAAGCCCAGGATCTGGCCAACATGCATGCGAGAAATACGAAAGTATGAGCCAGGTGATTGCAAATACCAGACCTAACACAAACCTGACCGGTGAGATCCTCTAAAATATTGACCGAATCCAGGTTTCATTGACAGTTTCAATCTGGTACCACATTACTACGTGATCCGTACCAGAAAGAAACACAGGATCTGGCCAAGAAGAATGAGTAATATGCGAAAGTACGAGCCAGATGATTGCGAACACCAAACGTAACCCAGACATAACCGGTGTTATCCTATAAAATATTGATCGAAAGCAGCTTTAATTGATTATTTCAGTGTGGCACCACATTACTACGTGATCCATACCAGAAAAAGTCCAGGATCTGGCCAACAAGTGTGCGATGAACGCGAAAGTATGACCCAGATGATTGCAAACACCAGGCCTAACACAAACCTGGCCGGTGAGATCCTCTAAAATATTGATCGAATCCAGGTTTAATTGACAGTTTCATTCTGGCACCACACTCCTACGTGACCCAAACCAGAAAAAGCCCTGGATCTGGCGAACAAGTATGCGAAAAATGCGATAGTATGAGCCAGATGATTGCAAATACCAGGCTAACACAAACCTAACCGGTGTGATCCTGTAAAATATTGACCGAATCCAGGATTAATTGACCGTTTCATTCTGGTACCACATTACTACGAGATCCCACCCAGGAAAAGCCCAGGATCTGGCCAACAAGCATGCGAGAAATGCGAAAGTGTGAGCCACATGATAGCAAATACCAGACCGAGCACGAACCTAAACGTTGTTATCCTCTTAAATATTGATCGAAACCAAGTTGAAATGACTTTTTCAGTCTGGTGCCACATTGCTACGTGATCCAAACCAGAAAGAAACACAGGATCTGGCCAACAAGTATGCGAAGAATGCGAAAGTATGAGGCAGATGATTGCAAATACCAGGCTAACACAAACCTAACCGGTGTGATCCTGTAAAATATTGACCGAATCCAGGATTAATTGACAGTTTCATTCTGGTACCACATTACTGCGTGATCCAAATGAGAAAAAGCCCCGGATCTGGCCAACAAGTATGCGAAAAATGCGAAAGTATGTGCCAGATGATTGCAAATACCAGCCCTAACCGTGAACCAATCGGCGTTAGTCTTTAAAATATTGATCGAGGTCAGGTTTAATTGACTGTTTACTATGGCACCACATTATTACACAATCCCAACCAGAAAGGGCCCAGGATCTGGCCAACAAGCATGCGAGAAATGCGAAAGTATGAGCCAGATGATTGCAAATACCAGACCTAACACAAACCTAAACGGTGTTATCCACTAAAGTATTGATCGAAACCAAGTTGAATTGACTGTTTAGTCTGGTACCACATCACTACGTGATCCAAACCAGAAAAAGCCCTGGATCTGGCCAACAAGTATGCGAAAAATGCGAAAGTATGAGGCAGATGATTGCAAATACCAGACCTAAACGCGAACCAACCGGTGTTATACTTTAAAATATTGATCGAGGCCACGTTTAATTGACTGTTTCAGTATGGTACCACATTACTACGAGATCCAAACCAGAAAAAGCCCAGGATCTGGCCGACAAGCATGCGAAAAATGCGAAAGTATTAGCCAGATGAGGGCAAGTCACATACCTAAACGAGATCCAACCGGAGTTATCCATTAAAATATTGGTCGGGGCCACGTTTAACTGACTGTTTCAGTGTGGTACCACATCACTACGAGATCCAAACCAGAAAAAGTCCTGGATCTGGCCAACAAGTGTGGGAAGAATGCGAAAGTATGAGCCAGATGATTGCAAATACCAGGCCTAACACAAACCTAGTCGGTGTGATCCCCTAAAATATTGATCGAATCCAGGTTTAGTTGACTGTTTCACACTGGCACCACATTCCTACGTGATCCAAACCAGAAAAAGCCCTGGATCTGGCCAACAAGTATGCGAAAAATGCGAAAGTAGGAGGCAGATGATTGCAAATACCACACCTAACACAAACCTAAACGGTGTTATCCACTAAAGTATTGATCGAAACCAAGTTGGATTGACTGTTTCATTCTGGTACCACATTACTACGTGATCCAAACCAGATCGAAATACACGATCTGGCCAACAAGTATGCGAAGAATGTGAAAGTATGAGCCAGATGATTGCAAATACGAGGCCTATCACAAACCTAACCGGTGTGATCCCCTAAAATATGGATCGAATCCAGGTTTAGTTGACTGTTTCATTCTGGTACCATATTACTACGTGATATAAACCAGAAAAAGCCCAGGATCTGGCCAGCAAGCATGCGAGAAATGCGAAAATATGAGCCAGATGATAGCAAATACCAAACCAAGCACAAACCTGAACGTTGTTATCCTCTTAAATATTGATAGAAACCAAGTTGAATTGACTTTTTCAGTCTGGTACCACATTACTACGTGATCCAAACCAGAAAGAAACACAGGATCTGGCCAACAAGTATGCGAAGAATGCGAATGTATGAGCCAGATGCGGGTAAATACCAGACCTAGACGAGATCCAACCGGAGTTATCCTTCAAAATAATGATCGAGGCCACGTTTAATTGACTGTTTCAGTATGGTACCCCATTACTACGAGATCCAACCAGAAAAAGTACAGGATCTGGCCAACAAGTGTGCGATGAACGCGAAAATATGACCCAGATGATTGCAAACACCAGGCCTAACACAAACCTACCGGTGTGATCCTCTAAAATATTGATCGAATCCAGGTTTAATTGACAGTTTCTTTCTGGTACCACATTACTACGTTATCCAAACCAGAAAAAGCCCAGGATCTGGCCAACAAGTATGCGAAAAATGCGAAAGTATGAGCCAGATGATTGCAAATACCAGACCTAACACAAACCTAAACGGTGTTATCCACTAAAGTATTGATCGAAACCAAGTTGGATTGACAGTTTCATTCTGGTACCACATTACTATGTGATGCAAACCAGATCGAAACACAGGACCTGACCAACAAGTATGCGAAGAATGCGATAGTATGAGCCAGATGATTGCAAATACCAGACCGAGCACGAACCTAAATGTTGCTATCCTCTTAAATATTGATAGAAACCGAGTTGAATTGGCTGTTTCATTCTGGTACCACATTACTACGTGATCCAAACCAGAAAAAAACACAGGATCTGGCAAACAAGTGTGCGAAGAGTGCGAAAGTATGAGCCAGATGGTTGCAAATACCAGACCTAACACAAACCTAAACGGTGTTAGCCTCTAAAATATTCATCGAATCCAAGTTGAATTGACCGCTTCATTCTGGTACCACATTACTACGTGATACAAACCAGAAAAAGCCCAGGATCTGGCCAACAAGTATGCGAAAAATGCGATAGTATGAGCCAGATGATTGCAAATACCAGGCTAACACAAACCTAACCGGTGTGATCCTCTAAAATATTGATCGAATCCAGGTTTAATTGACAGTTTTTTTCTGGTACCACATTACTACGTGATCCAAACCAGAAAGAGCCCAGGATCTGACCAACAAGCATGCGAGAAATGCGAAAGTATGAGCCAGATGATAGCAAATACCAGGCAGAGCACAAACCTAAACGTTGTTATCCTCTTAAATATTCATAGAAACCAATTTGAATTGGCTGTTTCAGCCTTTTACCCCATTACTGCGTGACCCAAACCAGAAAGAATCACAGGATCTGGCCAACAAGTATGGGAAGAATGCGGAAGTATGAGCCAGGTGATTGCAACTACCAGGCCTATCACAAACCTAACCGGTGTGATCCTCTAAAATATTGATCGAATCCAGGTTTAGTTGACTGTTTCATTCTGGTACCATATTACTACGTGATATAAACCAGAAAAAGCCCAGGTTCTGGCCAGCAAGCATGCGAGAAATGCGAAAGTATGAGCCAGATGATTGCAAATACCAGACCTAACACAAACCTAACCGGTGTGATCATCTAAACTATTGACCGAATCCAGGTTTCATTGACAGATTCATTCTGGTACCACATTACTACGTGATACAAACCAGAAAGAGTCCAGGATCTGGCCAACAAGTATGCGAAAAATGCGATAGTATGAACCAGATGATTGCAAATACCAGACCTAACAAAAACCAAAACGGTGTTATCCCTTAAATATTGATTGAAACGAAGTTGAATTGGCTGTTTCATTCTGGTACCACATCACTACGTGATCCAAACCAGATCGAAACACAGGACCTGACCAAAAACTATGCGAAGAATGCGATAGTATGAGCCAGATGATTGCAAATACCAGGCTAACACAAACCTAACCGGTGTGATCCTCTAAAGTAATGACCGAATCCAGGATTAATTGACCGTTTCATACTGGTACCACATTACTACGAGATCCTAACCAGAAAAAGCCCAGGATCTGGCCAACAAGCATGCGAGAAATGCGAAAGTGTGAGCCAGATGATAGCAAATACCAGTCCGAGCACGAACCTAAACGTTGTTATCCTCTTAAATATTGATAGAAACCGAGTTGAGTTGGCTGTTTCAGCCTGTTACCGCATTACTGCGTGATACAAACCAGAAAGAAACACAGGATCTGGCCTACAAGTATGGGAAGAATGCTAAAGTATGAGCCAGATGATTGCAACTACCAGGCCTATCACAAACCTAACCGGTGTTATTCTCTAAAATATTGATCGAATCCAGGTTTAGTTGACTGTTTCATTCTGGTACCATATTACTAGGTGATCCAAATCAGAAAAAGCCCAGCATCAGGCCAACAGGTATGCGAAGAATGCGAAGGTATGAGACAGATGAGGGCAAATCCCAGACCTAAACGTGAACGAAGCGGTGTTATACTTTAAAATATTGATCGAAAACAGGATCAACTGACAGCTTCAGTGTGGAACCGCATTACTACTTGATATAAACCAGAAAAAGTCCAGGATCTGGCCAACAAGTGTGCGATGAACGCGAAAGTAGTACCCAGGTGATTCCAAACACCAGGCCTAACACAAACCTAGCCGGTGTGATCCTCTAAGATATTGATCGAATCCAGATTTAATTGACAGTTTCATTCTGGTACCACATTACTGCGTGAGCCAAACCAGAAAAAGCCCCGGATCTGGCCAACAAGTATGTGAAAAATGCGAAAGTATGAGCCAGATGATTGCAAATACCAGACCTAAACGTGAACCAATCGGCGTTAGTCTTTAAAATATTGATCGAGGTCAGGTTTAATTGACTGTTTAGTGTGGCACCACATTATTGCACAATCCCAACCAGAAAGGGCCCAGGATCTGGCCAACAAGCATGCGAGAAATGCGAAAGTATGAGCCAGATGATTGCAAATACCAGACCTAACACAAACCTAAACGGTGTTATCCACTAAAGTATTGATCGTAACCAAGTTGAATTGACTGTTTTGTCTGGTGCCTCATTACTACGTGATCCCAACTAGAAAAAAACACAGAATCTGGCAAACAAGTATGCGAAGAGTGCGAAAGTATGAGCCAGATGATTGCTAATACCAGGCCTAACACAATCCTAACCGTTGTGATCCTCTAAAATATTGATCGAATCCAGGTTTAATTGACAGTTTCATTCTGGTACCACATTACTGCGTGATACAAACCAGAAAATGCCCACGATTAGACCAACAGGTATGCGAAGAATGCGAAAGTATGAGCCAGATGCGGGTAAATACCAGACCTAGACGGGGCCCAACCGTAGTTATCCTTCAAAATATTGATCGAGGCCACGTTTAATTGACTGTTTCAGTATGGTTCCGTATTACTACGAGATCCAAACCAGAAAAAGTCCAGGACCTGGCCAACAAGTGTGCGATGAACGCGAAACTATGACCCAGATGATTGCAAACACCAGGCCGAACACAAACTTAACCGGTGTGATCCTCTAAAATATTGATCGAATCCAGGTTTAATTGACAGTTTCATTCTGGTACCACATTACTACGTGATCCCAACCAGAAAAAAACACAGGATCTGGCAAACAAGTATGCGAAGAGTGCGAAAGTATGGGCCAGATGGTTGCAAATACCAGGCCTAACACAAACCTAACCGTAGCGATCCTCTAAAATATTGATCGAATCCAGGTTTAATTGACCGTTTCATTCTTGTACCACATTACTACGTGATCCAAACCAGAAAAAGCCCAGGATCTGGCCAACAAGTATGCGAAAAATGCGAAAGTATGAGCCAGATGATTGCAAATACCAAACCTAACACAAACCTAAACGGTGTTATCCACTAAAGTATTGATCGAAACCAAGTTGAATTGACTGTTTCAGTCTGGTACCATATTACTACGTGATCCAAACCAGATCGAAATACAGGATCTGGCCAACAAGTATGCGAAGAATGCGAAAGTATGAGCCAGATGATTGCAAGTACCAGACTTAACACAAACCAAAACGGTGTTATCCTCCAAAATATTGATGGAATCCAGGTTTAATTGACTGTTTCATTCTGGTACCACATTACTGCGTGATCCATACCAGAAAAAGCCCAGCATCAGGCCAACAGGTATGCGAAGAATGCGAAAGTATAAGACAGATGAGGGCAAATCCCAGACCTAAACGTGAACCAATCGGCGTTATTCTTTAAAATATTGATCGAGGTCAGGTTTAACCTCTTAGGCTCTATGCGTCACTATAGTGGCTTACGCGGATATCATCTTTCTGTACGGCGCGCCTCTATAGTGGCTTTCGCGGATGTCATCTGTCTGTACGACGCGCCACTATAGTGGCGCACTCTACTGGCACACTCGCTCACCGTTTGAATAAAGTAATCATTTTTACATATTGTTTTGCATTCATATCGATTGTTAATTGTTTTCACAATATACAGTCTGTTCTTTATCTACCCGTGTCAAGTATGAATTGTTGCTTTTTATTTAAATAAATATACCATTTGATCTTAATATAGCTGATTCTCCTTTTATTATGCCTTTTTAACACATCCTTATGATTTGTTAGAATCTATAACCTTAAAATGCCGCTTCAAGGTAGAAAACGAAGATCAATTTATTACAATTCAGGAAGCGACTCGCAAATAGAAAATAATATGAACTAGAACATGCGTGGCAGGAAAAATATAAAAAGATTTAGAATACCCAGTTCTTCCGACTCAGATGATTTCGATATGCCCAGAAGGGAAACCGTCAGAAGAATAATCTGGTCACACGAAAATTTGGAGCCGCAAGTACATGTATTTGATTCCCGAAATTCTGGCATGAGGACTCGGCTCAATCGATCGGCAACACCGATCGATTATTTCCAGCTATTCTTCTCAGAAGATTTGGTTTTATTTATTGTGGAAAAAACTAATGAATATAGGAAGTTCAAGAAGAACACTTCCAGGCGCTCTTTTATAAAAGCTCACGAAGGAAAAGTCAAAAGTGAAATGTATAATTTGTTTGTAATTCGTTTGTTAATGTCGCGGATAAAGAAACTACATTTTTCAGCGTATTGGACAAAAGATAAATTTCTTCGAACTGATGTTTTCGGCAAAATAATGAGTAGAGATAGATACGCGTTTTTGTTACGCAACCTTTATTTTACTGAAGTTCAGTCAGAAAAATCCAATAGATTGACAAAAATTAGAGAACTTTGCGATAAGCTTTGCAGTTCGTTTGCAAATTGTTTTACTCCGTTTCGCAATTTATGCATCGACGAAAGCTTATTGTTATACAAAGGACGTCTCTCACTCAAGCAATATATCCCATCCAAACGCAATAGGTTTGGTATAAAATCCTTTGTATTATGTGACTGCAAGACGGGATTTGTGTTAAATTTTGTTGTATATGCCGGAAGTGATTCCGATATCACAAAAATGGACGATAGATATTTAGGAAAATCGGCTGAGGTGGTACTGACATTACTTAAGTCTTATTTAGGAAAGGGGCATACATTATTTGTCGATAACTGGTATACCAGCCCAACCTTATTTAGTTACTTGTATAATAACAAAACGAACGCGTGCGGCACCGTAAAACCGCGAAGAAAAGATATGCCCGTTATGAGTGAAAAATTAGAAAGTGGTGAGTTATCTTTCCGATCGTCGTCCAATATTCTCGCCGTCAAATGGAAAGACAAACGCGATGTATACGTATTATCAACTTGCCACTCCGCGGATTACATAACTACGAAAAAAATAAATTATCGGACAGGAGAAAGAGTACAAAAACCATCTTGCATTGTCGATTACACTACCAATATGGGAGCAGTCGACAATAGAGATAAAGTAATATCTAGTGTGCAGTCTATCCGAAAGAGCATCCAATGGTATAAGAAATTTTTTTTTCATTTGCTTGATGTCGCTATTTGGAATGCATACTGTTTGTACAGGTTTGAAAAAAACCGGACGTTACAATGCGAGCCTTTCATCTTAAATTGCTAAAAGAAATTTTTAAAAAGTACAGGGACATGAACAATAACATTATCTGCAGGAAATCTACGGTTGATTACCCGTTTAGACTAACCGACAAACATTTCCCATCCTACTGTAAGTCTAACAAATCTAAAAAGATGCTACGAAATTGTGTCGTATGTTCAAAAAACGATAAAAGACGACGATCGCGCTACGAATGTGAAGACTGTGATGTTGGCCTTTGTGTTGTACCGTGTTTTAAGACGTATCATACTGAATTGTATTATTAATTATTAGAATAAATTGTTAAAGTTAAAATGCGTGTATCCTATCTTTAAGAAAAACTATAATTTAATCATCAAACACTTCATTCCAATGTACTCGTGTAAAGAACAGCATTATCCGTCACATATTGCAGTGCTGTAACATTTACACGTAATTCGCGTTGAACTCTGACGTACACAGTAACAGCTCCGCGCAAAATTCAGCCGTGCCTAAGAGGTTAATTGACTGTTTAGTGTGGCACCACATTACTACACAATCCCAACCAGAAAGAGCCCAGGATTTGGCCAACAAGCATGCGAGAAATGAGAAAGTATGAGCCAGATGATTGCAAATACCAGACCTAACACAAACCTAAACGGTGTTATCCACTAAAGTATTGATCGAAACCAAGTTGAATTGACTGTTTCAGTCTGGTACCACATTACTACGTGATCCCAACCAGAAAAAAACACAGGATCTGGCAAACAAGTATGCGAAGAGTGCGAAAGTATGAGCCAGATGATTGCAAATACCAGGCCCAACACTAGCCTAACCGGTGTGATCCTCTAAAATATTGATCGAATCCAGGTTTAGTTGACTGTTTCATTCCGGTACCATATTACTACGTGATCCCAACCAGAAAAAAACACAGGATCTGGCCAACAAGTATGCGAAGAGTGCGAAAGTATGAGCCAGATGATTGCAAATTCCAGGCCTAACACAAACCTAAACGGTGTGATCCTCTAAAATATTGATCGAACCCAGGTTTAATTGACTGTTTCAGCCTGTTACCGCAATACTGCGTGACCCAAACCAGAAAGAAAGACAGGACCTAGCCAACAAGTATGGGAAGAATGCGAAAGTATGATCCAGATGATTGCAAATACCAGACCTAACACTAACCTAAACGGTGTGATCCTCTAAAATATTCATCGAATCCAGCTTTAATTGACTGTTTCATTCAGGTACCATATTACTACGTGATCCATACCAGAAAAAGCCCAGGATCTGGCCAAGAAGTATGCGAAAAATGCGAAAGTATGAGCCAGATGATTGCATATACCAGTCCTAGGCGAGACCCAACCGGAGTTATCCGTTAAAATGTTAATCGAAATCAGGATCAAGTGACTGCTTCAGTGCGGAACCGCATTACTATGTGACACAAACCAGAAAAAGCACAGGATCTGGCCAACAAGCATGCGAGAAATGCGAAAGTATGAACCAGATGATAGCAAATACAAGACCTAGCACAAACCTAAACGGTGCTATCCTCTAAAATATTGATCGAAACCAAGTTGAATTGACTGTTTCAGTGTGGTACCACATTACTACGAGATCCAAACCAGAAAAAGTCCTGGATTGGGCCAACAAGTGTGCGAAGAATGCGAAAGTATGAGCCAGATGATTGTAAATACCAAACCTAACACAAACCTAAACGGTCCTATCATCCAAAATATTGATCGAATCCAGGATTAATTGACTGCTTCATTCTGGTACCACATTGCTGCGTGAACCAAACCGGAAAAAGCCCAGGATTAGGCCAACAGGTATGCAAAGAATGCGAAAGTATCAGGCAGATGATAGCAAATACAAGACCTAACACAAACCTAACCGGTGTGATCCTCTAAAATATTCATCGAATCCAGCTTTAATTGACTGTTTCATTCTGGTACCACATTACTGCGTGATCCAAACCAGGAAAAGCCCAGGTTCTGGCCGACAAGTATGCGAAAAATGTGAAAGTATCAGGCAGATGATTGCAAATACCAGACCTAACACCAACCTAAACGGTGTGATCCTCTAAAATATTGATCGAATCCAGGTTTAATTAACTGTTTCAGCCTGGTACCGCATTACTGCGTGACCCAAACCAGAAAGAAAGACAGGATCTGGCCAAGAAGTATGGGAAGAATGCGAAAGTATGATCCAGATGATTGCAAACCCAAACGGTGTTA
This sequence comes from Colletes latitarsis, assembly GCF_051014445.1. Taxonomy (NCBI): domain Eukaryota; kingdom Metazoa; phylum Arthropoda; class Insecta; order Hymenoptera; family Colletidae; genus Colletes; species Colletes latitarsis. The sequence goes on from NC_135137.1 coordinate 10,411,659, forward strand.
TCCTATTAAATATTGATCGAAACCAAGTTGAATTGACTGTTTCAGTCTGGTACCACATTACTACGTGATCCCAACCAGAAAAAAACACAGGGTCTGGCCCAGAAGTATGCGAAAAATGCGAAAGTATGAGCCAGATGATTGCATATACCAGTCCTGAGCGAGACCCAACCGGAGTTATCCGTTAAAATATTGAACGAAATCAGGCTCAACTGACTGCTTCAGTGTGGTACCGCATTACTACGTGATCCAAACTAGAAAAAGCCCAGGACCTGGCCAACAAGTGTGCGATGAATGCGAAAGTATGAGCCAGATGATAGCAAATACCAGACCTAACACAAACCTAACCGGTGTGATCCTCTAAAATATTCATCGAATCCAGGTTTAATTGACTGTTTTATTCTGGTACCACATTACTGCGTGATACAAACCAGAAAAAGCCCAGGTTCTGGCCGACAGGTATGCGAAAAATGCGAAAGTATGAGGCAGATGATTGCAAATACCAGACCTACCACCAACCTAAACGGTGTGATACTCTAAAATATTGATCGAATCCAGGTTTAATTGACTGTTTCAGACTGTTACCGCATTACTGCGTGACCCAAACCAGAAAGAAAGACAGGATCTGGCCAACAAGTATGGGAAGAATGCGAAAGTATGATCCAGATGATTGCAAACCTAAACGGTGTTATCCCCTTAAATATTGATCGAAGCCAAGTTGAATTGACTGTTTCAGTCAGGTACCACATTACTACGTGATCCCAACCAGAAAAAAACACAGGATCTGGCCAACAAGTAGGCGAAGAGTGCGAAAGTATGAGCCAGATGATTGCTAATACCAGGCCTAACGCAAACCTAATCGGTGTGATCCTCTAAAATATTGATCGAATCCAGGTATAATTGACAGTTTCATTCTGGTATCACATTACTGCGTGATACAAACCAGAAAAATCCCAGTATCTGGCCAACAAGTTTGCGAAAAATGCGAAAGTATGAGCCAGATGATTGCAAATACCAGGCCTAACACTAGCCTAACCGGTGTGATCCTCTAAAATATTGATTGAATCCAGGTTTAGTTGACTGTTTCATTCCGGTACCATATTACTACGTGATCCCAACCGGAAAAAAACACAGGGTCTGGCCAACAAGTATGCGAAGAGTGCGAAAGTACAAGCCAGATGAGCGCAAATGCCAGACCTAAACGAGACCCAACCGGAGTTATCCCTTAAAATATTGATCGGGGCCACGTTTAATTGACTGTTTCAGTATGCTACCACATTACTACGAGATTCAAATCAGGAAAAGACCAGGATCTGGCCAACAAGTGTGCGATGAATGCGAAAGTATGAGCCAGATGATTGGAAATACCAGACTTTTGCGAGACCCAACCGGAGTTATCCCTTAAAATATTGATCGGGGCCACGTTTAATTGACTGTTTCAGTATGCTACCACATTACTACGAGATCCAAACCAGGAAAAGACCAGGATCTGGCCAACAAGTGTGCGATGAATGCGAAAGTATGAGCCAGATGATAGCAAATACCAGACCTAACACAAACCTAACCGGTGTGATCCTCTAAAATATTCATCGAATCCAGGTTTAATTGACTGTTTTATTCTGGTACCACATTACTGCGTGATCCAAACCAGAAAAAGCCCAGGTTCTGGCCGACAAGTATGCGAAAAATGCGAAAGTATGAGGCAGATGATTGCAAATACAAGACCTAACACAAACCTAACCGGTGTGATCCTCTAAAATATTCATCGAATCCAGCTTTAATTGACTGTTTCATTCTGGTACCATATTACTACGTGATCCATACCAGAAAAAGCCCAGGATCTGGCCAAGAAGTATGCGAAAAATGCGAAAGTATGAGCCAGATGATTGCATATACCAGTCCTGAGCGAGACCCAACCGGAGTTATCCGTTAAAATATTGAACGAAGTCAGGATCAACTGACTGCTTCAGTGTGGTACCGCATTACTGCGTGATACAAACCAGAAAAAGCCCAGTATCTGGCCAACAAGCATGCGAGAAACGCGAAAGTATGAGCCAGATGATAGCAAATACCAGACCTAACACAATCCTAACCGGTGTGATCCTCTAAAATATTCATCGAATCCAGGTTTAATTGACTGTTTTATTCTGGTATCACATTACTGCGTGATCCAAACCAGAGAAAGCCCAGGTTCTGGCCGACAAGTATGCGAAAAATGCGAAAGTATGAGGCAGATGATTGCAAATACCAGACCTAACACCAACCTAAACGGTGTGATCCTCTAAAATATTGATCGAATCCAGGTTTATTTGACTGTTTCAGCCTGTTACCGCATTACTGCGTGACCCAAACCAGAAAGAAAGACAGGATCTGGCAAACAAGTATGGGAAGAATGCGAAAGTACGATCCAGATTCCCTCAGGGGCTGCCAGCCTTTCAGCTGCAGTACGGGCTTCACGAACCCGGGGTACCCAAGTCATACACACACCGTAAGCCTCCTGCTGGTCGTCACAACGACCCATTCACAATTCCGTATTGGTTTTGTGAATGGTACGTGACGGCAGGAGGAACGGGGGTCTTGGCTTAACCGCCTGGGCCACGAGTATGGCGACTCTATAAAATCGCCCTCCAATCCTAAGCTATGGTGCGCGGCGATGGGATGCATGGTTGGTGGAGAAGGCCCAATCCCAAGCGACCACCTCCGGGGAACCTGCCGAACCCCCGGAGTATTAGGCTTACCCGGGTAAGGCGGCTCTGCCCGGGTGGACCTTTATTTCCGACCATCTCGTGGGACTATTATGGACACAGAAAATAAAATGGGGATGGGGCGGGTTTTGTCGGTTGGGGAGGACGGAGACGGGGTTGGGGTTAGGGTGGCGGCGCTCGCGCCCCACTCAGCGCCAGGTCCGGCTTCGTGGAGGGTGGAGGAGGACGACGAGACGGCGTCGGTCTCGTCCTTCTCCTCCAGCACGAGCCACATAGGCTCTAAGAGGAAGAGGACGGGGCAGGCCGTCGTCGAGGTGGGCGGGGCGATGAGCCCGTCGGTGAGGCTGAGTTGCCTCAGGGACGAGGTGACCGAGGAGATATCGGAGAGGATCTCCTCGTCCCTGAGGCGGGTGGAGAAAGTCGCCGCTGCCTGCGCCTTTAAGGGGCAGAAAAGCGGTGGCGCGGAGGCCCTGAAGGCCGCGGCGGAGGAAATGAGGGAGGCGGCGCGGGAGCTCAGAGGGCGGAACGCCCGTCTGCAGCTCCTGTTGGAGGAGGAGCGACAGGGGAGGAGGAGGGCAGAGGCGCTGTGGAACAGCGCGGCCCTCCCTCCCATCCTCCCTCCTCCTCCACCGCCGCGTCCCTCGGCGGAGGTAAATAAACGGGGTGCGGCGGCAGTGGTGCGGGGCACCGCGGGCCCCTCCACCCGCACTCCGCCCGTAAAGAAGTCCCCGTTCTCCTCAGAAGACGATCTTCTGAGGAGGATTGGGGACATGATTGATGGCAAGCTGGCCGCCTTCCGGGAGGAGCTCTTCGCCGGAAGAGCGGTCAGCAGGAAGGCGGTGCCTCCCCGACCTGTTCCGGTACAGTCGGGGAAGGCAAAGAAGGGCGGAGTGAAGGCTCCGCCCAGCGTTGCGGCACCAGGGCCCCGGGTCGCGACCCCCAAGGGGGGTGGTGTACCCGTGGTCGCGGTGGTCACGTCCTCCACAGCACCCTCCCAAGGGGGGGGGTGGCGTGGAGTGAGGTGGTGGGGCGGAAGGCGAAGCGGGCGGCGAGGAAGGCCTCGCAACCGCAGCCTCCGCCTCCGCCGGCGGCGGCCAAGGTAAAGGCCGCGAAGGTCGGGAAGGCACGACCAGGTCGTCCCCCAAAAACGGCAGCGGTGACGCTGACCGTTGCGCAGGGGGGCGACCTGACCCTCGCGGAGGCGATGCGGCTCGCCAGGGAGAATATCTCCCTGGAAGAGCTGGGCATCGCCTCCGTGAGGGCGAAGAGGGCCGTGACCGGGGGTCTCTTGCTGGAGATCCCCGGTGCAGAAGGCGGCGCGAAGGCGGATCGTCTCGCCCAGAGGCTCCGGGAGCAGCTGGGCGAGCGAGGTGTCCGGGTCGCCCGGCCCACGAAGCGCACGGAGATGCGCATTTGTGGGCTGGACGACTCGGTCAGCGCACAGGATGTGTCCCGTGCCCTTGCGAGGGCGGGGGACTGTCCTGTGGAGGACCTGCGGATCGGAGAGATCCGCAGGTCGCCCTCCGGCCTCGGGTCGGTGTGGGCCCGGTGCCCCCTCTCCGCCGCCCGTAAGGTGGCGGAATCCGGGAGGGTGTTGGTGGGGTGGGTTTCGGCGCGAGTGGAAATCCTCGCGCCGCGCCCGCTCCAGTGTCACCGCTGCCTCGAATTGGGGCACGTGAGGCAGTGGTGCACCTCGCCGGTGGACCGCAGTGGTCAGTGTTACCGCTGCGGTGCCAAAGAGCACCGTGCGAGCCAGTGCTCGGCGGCCCCCCACTGCCCGCTGTGTGCGGACATGGGGAGGCCAGCCGATCACAGGGTGGGGAGCAAGAAGTGCTCCCCCCCCTCCCGGAAGGAGAGGAAGAGGCGGGCTGCACCGGCTCCGGTGCCGAGGGCGGTGGCATCGTCCTCCATGGAGGTGGACGGTGCTACGGGGACGGACGGCCGGGAGGAGGCTGGCGCGGCCATTAATTAATGCCGCCCCGCCTCCTCCTCCAGGCCAACCTCAACCACTGCCGCGCGGCACAGGACTTGATGTCCCAAGTCCTCGCGGAGTGGGGGGTTGGCCTGGCGGTCGCCGCCGAGCCGTACCGCGTCCCTGATCACCCTCATTGGGTGGGCGACGCGGACGGCTTGGTGGCGACGGTATGGGGAGGGGGCGACGGGTCCCCACCGTTCTCCTTGTTGGAGCGCGGTCGGGGATTCGTCGCCGTGGACTGGGGGGGAGTCGCTGTGGTGGGGTGCTACATTTCGCCCCGTAGCGGTCACGCTGCGTTCGAGCTGTACTTGGCCGAGGTCGCGGCATGCGTGCAGCGCTACGCGGCCCGGCCGGTGCTGGTCCTGGGGGATTTTAATGCCAAGTCGGTGGCTTGGGGATCCCCCAGGACCTCCGTTCGCGGCGGGATCCTGGGCGATTGGGCGGCGGGGCTCGACCTCCGGGTATTGAACCGGGGGTCGGAGAACACATGCGTGCGGCGATATGGGGGGTCCATCGTGGATGTTGGATTCGCGACCCCCAACGCCGTGCGCATGGTGTCGGGTTGGCACGTGGTCGCGGGGGCAGAGACACTCTCCGATCACCGGTACATCCGGATGGAGGTCTCTGCCGCCGCGAGTGCATCCCGACACGGCCGCCTGCGTGGCACCCCACCACGCCGCTGGGCGCTTCGGCGCCTGGACAAGGACGCCCTGATGGCAGCTGCCCTCGCTGCAACTTGGCCGCAGGGAGCGGCCGAGTTGTCGAGCATAGAGGAGGAGGTCGCCCGGCTCGGAGCATTGGTCGCGGGTATTTGCGACGCGGCGATGCCTCGGGTCGGGCGGGCTTCTCCTCGCCGGGCGGTGTACTGGTGGTCGGACGCGATCGCGGAGTTGCGAGTCGCGACTGTCCGCGCCCGACGCCAGTACACCCGCGCGCGCCGTCGTCAACGTACAGACGACGGCGTGGCGCGAGCGAGGGCAGCTGATGACCTGTATGGAGCATACCGCGTGGCGCGGGTTGCTCTGCAGGTCGCCATCAAACGGGCCAAGACCCAGGCATGGAAGGAGCTCCTCCAGACCCTAGATGACGATCCATGGGGGCGCCCATATAAGGTGGTGCTGAATAAGCTCCGCCCGTGGGCGCCCCCCGTCACCGAGGGTCTTGACCCCCGGCTGCTGGAGGACGTGGTCAATACACTCTTCCCAATTGGGGAGAGGGGACCGCGTCCTCCGGCGGCGGCGGCTGTCCCAGTGGAGTGGACGGCCGAGCTGGGGGTCACGCAGGAGGAGCTGGCAGCGGCCATCAGACGGCTCGGGGTTCGTAACACGGCCCCGGGTCCGGATGGTGTGCCCGGCCGGGTTTGGGTCTTGACCCAGGGCGTCCTTGGGGCCGACCTCAGGCGGTTGTTCGACCGCTGCCTGAGGGACGGGCGATTCCCCCCCAGTTGGAAGGTGGCGAGGATGGTCCTCCTCCGGAAGGAGGGTCGGCCCGCGGAGTCTCCCTCCGCATACCGGCCCATTTGTCTCCTCGACGAGGTGGGCAAGCTCTTCGAGCGTGTGATTGCTGCCCGCCTCGTCGAGCACCTGTCGCGGGGTGATCCCGGTCTGGCCGACTGCCAGTTCGGTTTCCGGGGGGGCCGATCGACTATCGACGCGATAGGTCGTGTGAGGGCCCTCTCGGAGGCGGCCGTCTCCCGGGGAGGGGTGGCATTGGCAATATCCTTGGATACTGCCAATGCCTTTAACACCCTCCCCTGGGAAGAGATAAGGAGGGGACTCGAATATCATCGAGTCCCCCCTTGTCTCAGGGCGGTCGTCGGGGATTATCTCCGCGGCAGGTGGATCGAGTATCCGGGCCGGGATGGTGATATGCGGAGGGAGGTGTACTGCGGTGTTCCGCAGGGGTCGGTCCTCGGGCCACTCCTGTGGAACATCGCGTACGACTCGGTGTTGCGGGCCGGCCTCCACGACGGCGTCAGCACGGTGTGTTATGCGGATGACACACTGGTGCTGGCCGTCGGGGCGCACTGGGGGAGGGCCATGCGTCGCGTGGAGGAGGGGTCGCAACGCGTCGTCGACCGGATCAGGGGGATGGGGATGACGGTGGCGGTCCATAAGACCGAGGTGATTGCGTTTCATTCACCTCGGCAGGATCCGCCACCCCCTCTGATTCGGGTGGGTGGGGCTGACATCGAGGTGAAGCCCCAGATCAGGTATCTAGGGCTGATCCTCGATAGCCACTGGCGTTTCGAGAAGCATTTCCGCTGCCTGGTCCCCCGGTTGGAAAGGATGGTTGCGGCTCTGGGCCGGATCCTGCCCAACCTGGGGGGCACGGCGGGCCGAGTTCGTCGCCTCTATGTGGCAATGGTCCAGTCGGTGGCCCTATACGGGGCCCCCGTCTGGGCGAACGACCTGGCTGCCTCCCGGCGCAGCATGACTATGCTGCGTCGGGTGCAGAGGCGCATGGCGCTCAGGGTCGTCCGCGGGTATCGGACCATGTCACATGAGGCGGCGACGGTTTTAGCGGGGATGCCGCCCATGGACCTGCTCGCGCGGTCGCACGCGGTGATGTACCGGCACCGCGTCGACCGTCGCGCGGGGGTGGGGGCGGTCCCGGGCGGGCAGGAACCTGCTTGGGGCGATTTGAAGCGCCAGGCCCGGCAGTCCGTGTTGCTCGCGTGGCAGGAGCGGCTGGCTCTGCCAACCGCGGGGCACCGGACTGTCGGGGCTGTTCGGCCACTCCTGAAGGAGTGGCTGGACAGAGGCCATGGCAGCCTCACCTACCGGATGGCACAGGTATTTTCCGGGCATGGCAGCTTCGGAAGATACCTGTGCCGGATAGGGAAGGAGCCGACGGCGCGTTGCTGCCACTGCGACGCTGAGCAGGACACGGCGGATCATACCCTGGAGGTATGCCCCGCGTGGGAGGGGGAGCGCCGTGTCCTGGTCGGCGTCGTCGGGCGGGATGTCTCGCTGCCGGGCGTGGTGCGCGCCATGCTCGGCAGTGAGGAGAAGTGGAGGGCCGTGGCCTCCTTCTGCGAGAACGTAATGTTGCAGAAGGAGGCCGCGGGGAGGGAGCGCGAGCTTCAGCGGCGTGCTGAAGCGCGCGCTCGTGCGGTGGCCCGAGGTCGTCGCCCGGTCGCGAGGCGTCGCGGGCGGCCGCCTCGGCGTGGAGGATGACCTAGGCTGGGAGGGGGGTCCTGAGGGGACCCTCCTCCCGCCAGGCGGCGCCGGGTCGGACCGGTTGGGGGTAGGAGTGCCTTCCCCTACCGGTCCGACGCAAGGGGAGGCACCCTCGGCGGTCTGGTGCGGCCATGAACGCCCGGCCGCCGAGGGATGGAAACGGGGTCGCGGGCGGTTGCGAGTTGGGGCTCGCAGCCGCCACTAAACGCGGCCCCGGGACGGATAGCGGCGGGATGGAGTGGCCCCGTCCCGCCGCTATGAGGCAGTGTGTCTACTGGGGGGACCGATTGTCCCCCCGGGGGATGGGCGCGAAAGCGCGGGCACGGGGAGGATACCGGAAGAATGCTTCGAGCGATTCCCGGTATCCTCCCAAAGCGTGCCGAAGGGTCACCGTGGGGTTTTTAGTGGGTAGGTCCCGCGCCTGTCGTTGTACGGGCGCGGGGAATCCCACACACGCCTCCCACCTCTCCCCAAGGAGGTGGGAGGGAGTCTTTCGAAGATTTTCCCCACGACAAAAAAAAAAAAAAAAAAAAAAGTACGATCCAGATGATTGCAAACCTAAACGGTGTTATCCTCTTAAATATTGATCGAAGCCAAGTTGAATTGACTGTTTCAGTCTGGTACCACATTATTACGTGATCCCAACCAGAAAAAAACACAGGGTCTGGCCAACAAGTATGCGAAGAGTGCGAAAGTACAAGCCAGATGAGCGCAAATGCCGGACCTAAACGAGACCCAACCGGAGTTATCCCTTAAAATATTGATCGGGGCCACGTTTAATTGACTGTTTCAGTATGCTACCACATTACTACGAGATTCAAACCAGGAAAGGACCAGTATCTGGCCAACAAGTGTGCGATGAATGCGAAAGTATGAGCCAGATGATTGGAAATACCAGACCTTTGCGAGACCCAACCGGAGTTAACCGTTAAAATATTGATCGAATCCAGGTTTAATGGACCGTTTCATTCTGGTACCACATTACTACGTGATCCAAACCAGAAAAAGCCCAGGATCTGGCCAACAAGTATGCGAAAAATGCGAAAGTATGAGCCAGATGATTGCAAATTCCAGACCTAACACAAACCTAAACGGTGTTGTCCTCTTTTAAATTGATCGCAACCAAGTTGAATTGGCTGTTTCAGTCTGGTACAACACTACTACCTGATCCAAATCAGAAAAAGCCCACGATCTGGCCAACAAGTAGGCGAAGAGTGCGAAAGTATGAGCCAGATGATTGCTAATACCAGGCCTAACGCAAACCTAATCGGTGTTATCCTCTAAAATATTGATCGAATCCAGGTTTAATTGACAGTTTCATTCTGGTACCACATTACTACGTGACACAAACCAGAAAAAGACCAGGATCAGGCCAAGAAGTATGCGAAAAATGTGAAAGTATGAGCCAGATGATTGCAAACACCAGGCCTAACACAAACCGTGCCGGTGTGATCGTCTAAAATATTGATCGAATCCCGTTTTAGTTGACTGTTTCATTCTGGTGCCACACTACTACGTGATCCAAACCAGGAAAAGTCCAGGATCTGGCCAACAAGTGTGCGATGAATGCGAAAGTATGAGGCAGATGATTGCAAACACCAGGCCTAACACAAACCTAACCGGTGTGATCGTCTAAAATATTGTTCGCATCCAGGTTTAATTGACAGCTACATTCTGGTACCACATTACTACGTGATCCAAACCAGAAAAAGCCCAGGATTTGGCTAACAGGTATGCGAAAAGTGCGAAAGTATGAGCCAGATGATTGCAATTACCAGGCACAACACAAACCTAACCGGTGTGATCGTCTAAAATATTGATCGAATCCAGGTTTAATTGACAGTTTCATTCTGGTACCACATTACTACGTGACACAAACCAGAAAAAGCCCAGGATCAGGCCAAGAAGTATGCGAAAAATGTGAAAGTATGAGCCAGATGAGTGCATACACCAGGCCTAACACAAACCTAACCGGTGTGATCTTCTAAAGTATTGATCGAATCCCGTTTTAGTTGACTGTTCCATTCTGGTACCACACTACTACGTGATCCAAACTAGAAAAAGTCCAGGATCTGGCCAACAAGTATGCGAAAAGTGCGAAAGTATGAGCCAGATGATTGCAAATACCAGGCCTAACACAAAACTAACCGGTGTAATACTTTAAAATATTCATCGAATCCAGGTTTAATTGACTGTTTTATTCTTGTACCACATTACTGCGTGATCCAAACCAGAAAAAGCCCAGGTTCTGGCCGACAAGTATGCGAAAAATGCGAAAGTATGAGGCAGATGATTGCAAATACCAGACCTAACACCAACCTAAACGGTGTGATCCTCTAAAATATTGATCGAATCCAGGATTAATTGACTGTTTCAGCCTGTTACCGCATTACTGCGTGACCCAAACCAGAAAGAAAGACAGGATCCGGCCAACAAGTATGGGAAGAATGCGAAAGTATGATCCAGATGATTGCAAACCTAAACGGTGTTATCCTCTTAAATATTGATCGAAGCCAAGTTGAATTGACTGTTTCGGTCTGGTACCACATTACTACGTGATCCCAACCAGAAAAAAACATAGAATCTGGCCAACAAGTAGGCGAAGAGTGCGAAAGTATGAGCCAGATGATTGCTAATACCAGGCCTAACGCAAACCTAATCGGTGTGATCCTCTAAAATATTGATCGAATCCAGGTTTAATTGACAGTTTCATTCTGGTACCACATTACTACGTGACACAAACCAGAAAAAGACCAGGATCAGGCCAAGAGGTATGCGAAAAATGTGAAAGTATGAGCCAGATGATTGCAAACACCAGGCCTAACACAAACCGAACCGGTGTGATCGTCTAAAATATTGATCGAATCCCGTTTTAGTTGACTGTTTCATTCTGGTGCCACACTACTACGTGATCCAAACCAGGAAAAGTCCAGGATCTGGCCAAGAAGTGTGCGATGAATGCGAAAGTATGAGGCAGATGATTGCAAACACCAGGCCTAACACAAACCTAACCGGTGTGATCGTCTAAAATATTGATCGCATCCAGGTTTAATTGACAGTTACATTCTGGTACCACATTACTACGTGATCCAAACCAGAAAAAGCCCAGGATTTGGCTAACAGGTATGCGAAAAGTGTGAAAGTATGAGCCAGATGTTTGCAATTACCAGGCACAACACAAACCTAACCGGTGTGATCGTCTAAAATATTGATCGAATCCAGGTTTAATTGACAGTTTCATTCTGGTACCACATTACTACGTGACACAAACCAGAAAAAGCCCAGGATCAGGCCAAGAAGTATGCGAAAAATGTGAAAGTATGAGCCAGATGAGTGCAAACACCAGGCCTAACACAAACCTAACCGGTGTGATCTTCTAAAGTATTGATCGAATCCCGTTTTAGTTGACTGTTCCATTCTGGTACCACACTACTACGTGATCCAAACTAGAAAAAGTCCAGGACCTGGCCAACAAGTATGCGAAAAGTGCGAAAGTATGAGCCAGATGATTGCAAATACCAGGCCTAACACAAAACTAACCGGTGTAATACTTTAAAATATTCATCGAATCCAGGTTTAATTGACTGTTTTATTCTTGTACCACATTACTGCGTGATCCAAACCAGAAAAAGCCCAGGTTCTGGCCGACAAGTATGCGAAAAATGCGAAAGTATGAGGCAGATGATTGCAAATACCAGACCTAACACCAACCTAAACGGTGTGATCCTCTAAAATATTGATCGAATCCAGGATTAATTGACTGTTTCAGCCTGTTACCGCATTACTGCGTGACCCAAACCAGAAAGAAAGACAGGATCCGGCCAACAAGTATGGGAAGAATGCGAAAGTATGATCCAGATGATTGCAAACCTAAACGGTGTTATCCTCTTAAATATTGATCGAAGCCAATTTGAATTGACTGTTTCGGTCTGGTACCACATTACTACGTGATCCCAACCAGAAAAAAACATAGGATCTGGCCAACAAGTAGGCGAAGAGTGCGAAAGTATGAGCCAGATGATTGCTAATACCAGGCCTAACGCAAACCTAATCGGTGTGATCCTCTAAAATATTGATCGAATCCAGGTATAATTGACAGTTTCATTCTGGTACCACATTACTACGTGATACAAACCAGAAAAATCCCAGGATCTGGCCAACAAGTATGCGAAAAATGCGAAAGTATGAGCCAGATGATTGCAAATACCAGGCCTAACACTAGCCTAACCGGTGTGATCCTCTAAAATATTGATTGAATCCAGGTTTAGTTGACTGCTCCATACCGGTACCATATTACTACGTGATCCCAACCAGAAAAAAACACAGGGTCTGGCCAACAAGTATGCGAAGAGTGCGAAAGTACAAGCCAGATGAGCGCAAATGCCAGACCTAAACGAGACCCAACCGGAGTTATCCCTTAAAATATTGATCGGGGCCACGTTTAATTGACTGTTTCAGTATGCTACCACATTACTACGAGATTCAAACCAGGAAAAGACCAGGATCTGGCCAACAAGTGTGCGATGAATGCGAAAGTATGAGCCAGATGATTGCAAATACCAGACCTAACACAAACTTAAACGGTGTTGTCCTCTTATAAATTGATCGAAACCAAGTTGAATTGGCTGTTTCAGTCTGGTACAACACTACTACGTGATCCAAATCAGAAAAAGCCCACGATCTGGCCAACAAGTGTGCGAAGAATGCGAAAGTATAAGCCGGATGAGGGAATATCCCAGACCTAAACGAGACCCAACCGGAGTTATCCCTTAAAATATTGATCGGGGCCACGTTTAATTGACTGTTTCAGTATGCTACCACATTACTACGAGATTCAAACCAGGAAAAGACCAGGATCTGGCCAACAAGTTTTCGAAAAGTGCGAAAGTATGAGCCAGATGATTGCAAATACCAGGCGTAACACAAAACTAACCGGTGTAATACTTTAAAATATTCATCGAATCCAGGTTTAATTGACTGTTTTATTCTGGTACCACATTACTGCGTGATCCAAACCAGAAAAAGCCCAGGTTCTGGCCGACAAGTATGCGAAAAATGCGAAAGTATGAGCCAGATGATTGCAAACACCAGGCCTAACACAAACCTAACCGGTGTGATCGTCTAAAATATTGATCGCATCCAGGTTTAATTGACAGTTACATTCTGGTACCACATTACTACGTGATCCAAACCAGAAAAAGCCCAGGATTTGGCTAACAAGTATGCGAAAAGTGCGAAAGTATGAGCCAGATGATTGCAAATACCAGGCATAACACAAACCTAACCGGTGTGACCGTCTAAAATATTCATCGAATCCAGGTTTAATTGACAGTTTCATTCTGGTACCACATTACTACGTGACACAAACCAGAAAAAGCCCAGGATCAGGCCAAGAAGTATGCGAAAAATGTGAAAGTATGGGCCAGATGATTGCAAACACCAGGCCTAACACAAACCTAAACGGTGTTATCCTCTCAAATATTGATCGAATCCAGGTTTAGTTGACTGTTTCATTCTGATACCATATTACTACGTGATACAAACCAGAAAAACCCAGGATCTGGCCAAGAAGTATGCCAAAAATGCGAAAGTATGAGCCAGTTGATTGCAAATACCAGACCTAGGCGAGACCCAACCGGAGTTATCCGTAAAAATATTGATCGAATCCAGGTTTAATTGACTGTTTCATTCTGGTATCGCATTACTACGTGATCCAAACCAGAAAAGGCCCAGGATCTGGTCAACATGTATGCGAAAAATGCGAAAGTATGTGGCAGATGATTGCAAATACCAGACCTAACACCAACCTAAACGGTGTGATCCTCTAAAATATTGATCGAATCCAGGTTTAATTGACTGTTTCAGTGTGGTACCACATTACTACGTGATCCCAACCAGAGAAAAACACAGGATCTGGCCAACGAGTATGCGAAGAGTGCGAAAGTATGAGCCAGATGATTGCAAATACCAGGCCTAACATAAACCTAATCGGTGTGATCCTCTAAAATATTGATCGAATCCAGGTTTAAATGACAGTTTCATTCTGGTACCACATTACTACGTGATACAAACTAGAAAAAGCGCAGGATCTGGCCAACAAGTGTGCGATGAATGCGAAAGTATGAGCCGGATGATTGCAAATACCAGACCTAACACAAACCTAACCGGTGTGATCGTCTATAACATTGATCGCATCCAGGTTTAATTGACAGTTTCATTCTGGTACCACATTACTACGTGACCCAAACCAGAAAAAGCCCAGGATTTGGCCAACAAGTATGCGAAAAGAGCGAAAGTATGAGCCAGATGATTGCAAATACCAGACCTAACACAAACCTAACCGGTGTGATCGTCTAAAATATTGATCGCATCCAGGTTTAATTGACAGTTTCATTCTGGTACCACATTACTACGTGATGCAAACCAGAAAAAGCCCAGCATTTGGCTAACAAGTATGCGAAAAGTGCGAAAGTATGAGCCAGATGATTGCAAATACCAGGCCTAACACAAACCTAATCGGTGTGATCCTCTAAAATATGGATCGAATCCAGGTTTAATTGACAGTTTCATTCTGGTGCCACATTACTACGTGATCCAAACTAGAAAAAGCCCAGGATCTGGCCAACAAGAATGCGAAAAATGCGAAAGTATGAGCAAGATGAGGGCAAATCCCAGACATAAACGTGAACTAACCGGTGTTATACTTTAAAATATTGATCCAGGTCAGGTTTAATTGCCTGTTTAGTGTGGTACCACATTACTACACAATCCCAACCAGAAAAAGCCCAGGATCTGGCCAACAATCATGCGAGAAATGCGAAAGTATGAGCCAGATGATAGCAAATACAAGACCTAGCACAAACCTAAACGGTGCTATCCTCTAAAATATTCATCGAATCCAGGTTTAATTGACAGTTTCATTCTGGTACCACATAACTGCATGATCCAAACCAGCAAAAGCCCAGGATCAGGTCAACAGGTATGCGAAGAACGCGAAAGTATGAGACAGATGGGGGCAAATCCCAGACCTAAACGTGAACTAACCGGTGTTATACTTTAAAATATTGATTGAGGGCAGGTTTAATTGACTGTTTTGTGGGGTACCACATTACTACACAATCCCAACCAGAAAACGCCCAGGATCTGGCCAACAAGCATGCGAGAAATGCGAAAGTATGAGCCAGATGATTGCAAGTATCAGACTTAACACAAACCTAAACAGTGTTATCATCCAAAATATTGATCGAATCCAGGTTTAATTGACTGTTTCATTCTGGTACCACATTACTGCGTGATTCAAACCAGAAGAGGCCCAGGATCAGGCTAACTGGTATGCGAAGAATGCGAAAGTATGAGACTGATGAGGGCAAATCCCAGACCTAAACGTGAACTTACCGGTGTTGTACTTTAAAATATTGATCGAGGTCAGATTTAATTGACTGTTCAGTGTGGTACCACATTACTACACAATCCCAACCAGAAAAAGCCCAGGATCTGGCCAACAAGCATGCGAGAAATGCGAAAGTATGAGCCAGATGACAGCAAGTACCAGACCGAGCACAAACCTAAACGGTGTTATCCTCTCAAATATTGATCGAAACCAAGTTGAATTGGCTGTTTCAGCCTGTTACTGCATTACTGCGTGACCCAAACGAGAAAGAAACACAGGATCTTGCCAATAAGTATGGGAAGAATGCGAAAGTATGAGCCAGATGATGGCAAATCCCAGAACTAAACGAGACCCAACCGGAGTTATCCCTTAAAATATTGATCGGGGCCACGTTTAATTGACTGTTTCAGTATGCTACCATATTACTTCGAGATCCAAACCAGAAAAAGTCCAGGATATAGCCAACAAGTGTGCGATGAATGCGAAAGTATGACCTAGATGTGGGTAAATACCAGAACTAAACGAGTCCCAACTGGAGTTATACCTAAAAATATTGATCGAGGCCAGGTTTAATGCACTGTTTCAGTGCGGTACCACATTACTGTGTGATTCAAGCCAGAGAAAGCCCAGGATCAGGCCGACAGGTATGCGAAGAATGCGAAAGTATAATCCAGATGGGGGCATATCCCAGACCTAAACGAGACCAAACCGGAGTTATCCACTAAAATATTCATCGAACCCATGGTGAATTGACTGCTTCAGTCTGGTACCACATTACTACGTGATCCAAACCAGAAAAGGACACAGGATCTGGTCCACAATTGTGCGAAATGTGCGAAAGTATGATCCAGGTGAGGGCAAAACCCAGACCTAACACACACCTAGCCGGTGTTATCCTCTAGAATATTGATCCGAATCAGGTTTAATGGTCTGTTTCAGTGTGGCACCACATTACTACGTGATCCGAACCAGAAAAAGCCCAGGAACTGGCCAACAAGTATGCGAAAAATGCGAAAGTATGAGCCAGATGATTGCAAATACCAGACCCAACACAGACCTAGCAGTTGTTATCCTCTGAAATACTGATCGAAACCAGGTTTAATTGACTGTTTCTGTTTGTTACCACATTACTACGTTATTCAAATCAGAAAGAACCCAGGATCTGGCCAAGGAGTATGCAAGAAGTGCAAATGTAAAAGCCAGATGAGAGCAAATCCCAGACCTAAACGTCACCCAAGCGGTGTTATACTTTAAAATATTGATCGAGACCAGGATTAATTTACTGTTTCAGTGTGGCACCACATTTCTACGTGATCCAAACCAGAAAAAGCCCAGGATCTGGCCAACAGGTATGCGAAGAATGCGAATGTACGAGACAGATGAGGGCAAATCCCAGAACTAACGAGACCCAACCGAACTTATCCTTTAAAATATTGTTCGAGGCCACGTTTAATTGACTATTTCATTCTGGTAGCTCATTACTGCGTGATCCAATCCTGAAAACACCAAGGATCAGGCCAACAGGTATGCGAAGAATGCGAAAGTATGAGACAGATGAGGGCAAATCCCAGACCTAGACGGGACCCAACCGGAGTTATCCCTTAAAATATTGAGCAGGGCCACGTTTAACTGACTGTTTCTGCGTGGTACCGCATTACTACGTGATACAAACTAGAAAAAGCCCTGGAAATGGCCAACAAGGTAACGAAAAATGCGGAAGTATGAACCAGATGATTGCAAATTCCAGACCTCAACGTGACCCAACCGGTGTTATACTTTAAAATATTGATCGAGAGCAGGTTGTATTGGCTATTTCAGTGTGGTACCACATTACTACGTGATCCAAACCATAAAAAGTCCAGGGTCTGGCCAACAAGTGTGCGAAGAATGCGAAAGTATGAGCCAGATGATTGCAAATATCAGGCCTAACACAAACCTATCCGGTGTGATCCCCCAAAATATTGACCGAATCCAGGTTTAATTGACCGTTTCATTTTGGTACCACATTAAACGTGATCCAAACCAGAAAAAACCCAGGATCTGCACAACAAGTGTGCGAAGAATGCGGAAGTATATGCCAGATGAGGGCAAATACCAGACCTAAACGAGACCCAACCGGAGTTATCCTTTAAAATATTGATCGAATATAGGTTTAACACACTGTTTCAGCGTGGTACCACGTTGCTACGTGATCAAAACCAGAAAAAGCCCAGGATCAGGCCAACAGGTATGCGAAGAATGCGAAAGTATGAGACAGATGATTGCAAATATCAGGCCTAACACAAACCTAACCGGTGTGATACTCTAAAATATTGATCGAAACCAAGTTGAATTGGCTGTTTCAGTCTGGTAACGCATTACTACGTGATCCAAAGCAGAGAAAAACACAGGATCTGGCCAACAAGTATGCGAAGAATGCGAAAGTATGAGCCACATGCGGGTAAATACCAGACCTAATCCAGACCTAACCGGTGTTGTACTCTAAAATATTGTTTGGAATCACGTTTAGTGGACTCTTTCAGTGTGGTACTACATTACTACGTGATACAAACCAGAAAAAAACCTAGGATCTAGCGAACAAGTATGCGAAGAATGCGAAAGTATGAGCCAGATGATTGCAAATTCCAGACCTAACACAATCCTAAACGGTGTTATCCTTTGAAATATTGATCGAAACCAAGTTGAATTGACTGTTTCACTCTGGTACCACATTACTACGCGATCCAAACCAGAAAAAAACACAGGATCTGGCCAACAAGTATGCGAAGAATGCGAAAGTATGACCCAGATGATTGCAAATTACCAGACCTAACTCAGACCTAAGCGGTGTTATCCTCTAAAATATTCTTCGAATCCAGGTTTAGTTGACTGCTTCATTCTGGTACCACATTACTACGTGATCCAAACCAGAAAAAGCCCAGGATTTGGCTAACAAGTATGCGAAAAGTGCGAAAGTAAGAGCCAGATGATTGCAAATACCAGGCCTAACACAAACCTAATCGGTGTGATCCTCTAAAATATTGATCGTATCCAGGTTTAATTGACAGTTTCATTCTGGTACCACATTGTTACGTGATCCAAACTAGAAAAAGCCCAGGATCTGGCCAACAAGAATGCGAAAAATGCGAATGTATGAGCCAGATGATTGCAAATACCAGACCTAACACAAACCTGTGCGGTGTTATCCTCTAAAGTATTGATCGAATCCAGGGTTAATTGACCGTTTCATTCTGGTACCACATTACTGCGTGATCCAAACCAGAAAAAGCCCAGGGTCTGGCCAACAAGTAAGCGAAGAATGCGAAAGTATGAGACAGATGAGTGCAAATCCCAGACCTAAACGAGACCAAAACGGAGATATCCTTTAAAATATTGATCGAGGCCACGTTTAATTGACTATTTCATTCTGGTACCTCATTACTGCGTGATCCAATCCAGAAAAAGCCGAGGATTAGGCCAACAGGTATACGAAGGATGCGAAAGTATGAGCCAGATGAGGGTAAATACCAGACCAATACGAGACCCAACCTGAGTTATCCTTTAAAATATGGATCGAGGCCACGCTTAATTGACTGTTTCAGTGTGGTACCACATTACTACGTGATCCAAACCAGAAAAAAACGACGGATCTGGCCCACAACTGTGCGACAAATCCGAAAGTATGAGCCAGGTGAGGGCAAAACGCAGACCTAACGCAGACCTAGCAGTTGTTATCCTCTAAAATACTGATCGACTCCAGGTTTAATTGACTGCCTCATTCTGGTATCACATTACTGCGTGATGCAAACCAGAAAAATCCCAGGATCTGCACAACAAGTGTGCGAAGAATGCGAAAGTGTAAGCCTGATGAGGGCAAATCCCAGACCTAAACGAGACCCAACCGGAGTTATCCTTTAAAATATTGATCGAATATAGGTTTAACACACTGCTCCAGCGTGGTACCACGTTGCTACGTGATCAAAACCAGAAAAAGCCTTGGATCTGGCCAACAAGTATGCGAAGAATGCGAAAGTATGAGCCAGATGATTGCAAGTGCCAGACTTAACACAAACCTAAACGGTGTCATCCCTTAAAATACTGATCGAATCCAGGTTTCATTGACTGCTTTATACTAGTACCACATTACTGCATGATCCAAACCAGGAAAAGCCCAGTTTCAGGCAAACAGGTATGCGAAGAATGCGAAAGTATGTGCCAGATGATTGCAAATATCAGGCCTAACACAAACCTAACCGGTGTGATCCTCTAAAATATTGATCGAACCCAGGTTTTATTGACCGTTTCATTCTGGTACCACATTACTTCGAGATCCAGACCAGAAAAAATCCAGGATCTGGCCCAAAAGTGTGCGAAAAATGCGAAAGTATGAGCCAGGTGAGGGCAAAACCCTGACCTAAACAAGACCCAACCGGCGTTATCCTTTAAAATATTGATAGAATACAGGTTTAACACACTGCTTCATTGCGGTACCACACTACTACGTGATCCAAACCAGAAATAGTCCAGGAACTGGCCACAAAGTGTGCGAAGAATGCGAAAGCATGAGCCAGATGAGGGTAAATACCAGACCTAAACGATACGCAACCGGAGTTATCCTTTAAAATATTGATCGTGGCCACGTTTAACTGTCTGTTTCATTCTGGTACTTCATTACTGCGTGATTCAAACCAGAAAAAACCAAGTATCAGCCCAACAGGTATGTGAAGAATGCGAAAGTATGAGACAGATGAAGGCAAATTGCAGACCTCAACGTGACCCAACCGGTGTTATACTTTAAAATATTGATCGAGGCCACGTTTATCTGACTGTTTCCGTGTGATACCACATTACTACGAGATCCAAACCAGAAAAAGTACAGGAACTCGCCAACAAGTATGCGAAAAATTCAGAAGTATGAGCCTGATGAGGGCAAATCCCAGACCTAAACGAGACCCAACCGGAGTTATCCTTTAAAATATTGATCGACGCCACGTTTAATTGACTGTTTCAGTATGGTACAACATTACTACGAGATCCAAACCCGAAAAAGTCCAGGATCTGGCCAACAAGTGTGCGAAAAATGCAAAAGTATGAGCAAGATGATTGCAAGTACCAGACTTAACACAAACCTAAACGGTGTTATCCTCTGAAATATTGATCGACGCCACGTTTAATTGACTGCTTCATTCTGGTACCTCAATACTGCGTGATACATACCAGAAAAAGCCCTGGATCAGGCAAACAGGTATGCGAATAATGCGAAAGTATGAGACAGATGAGGGCAAATCCCAGACCTAAACGAGACCCAACCGGGGTTATACTTTAAAATATTGATCCACGGCAGGTTTAATTGACTGTTTCAGTGTGGTGCCACGTTACTACATAATCCTTACCATAAAAAGCGCAGGATCTGGCCAACAATCATGCGAAAAATGCGAAAGTATGAGCCAGAATAGCAAATTCCAGGCCTAACACAGACCTAACCGGTGTGATCCTCTAAAATATTGATCAAATCCAGGTTTATTTGACCGTTTCATTCTGGTTTCACATTACTAGGTGATCCAAACCAGCAATAGCCCAGGATATGGCCAACAAGTATGCGAAGAATGCGAAAGTATGAGCCAGATGAGGGTAAATACCAGACCTAAACGATACCCAACCGGAGTTATCCTTTAAAATATTGATCGAGGCGACGTTTAATTGACTGTTTCAGTATGGTACCACATTACTACGAGATCCAGGCAAGAAAAGGCCCAGGATCTGGCCAACAAGTGTGTGAAGATTGCAAAAGTATAAACCAGACGAGGGCAAATCCCAGACCTAAGCGAGACCCAACCGGAGTTATCCTTTAAAATATTGATCGAAACGAATTTGAATTGACTGTTTCATACTGGTACCACATTACTACGTGATCCAAAGCGGAAACAAACGCAGGGTCTGGCCCACAAGTGTGCGAAAAATGCGAATGTATGAGCCAGGTGAGGGCAAAACCCAGACCCAACGCAGACCTAGCAGTTGTTATCCTCTAAAATACTGATCGAAACCAGGTTTAATTGACTGTTTCAGTGTGTTACCACATTGCTACGTTATTCAAATCAGAAAAAAATCCAGGATCTGGCCACGAAGTATGCAAAAAGTGCGAACGTATGAGCCAGATGATTACAAACACCAGGCCTAACACAAACCTAAACGGTGTTATCCTCTTAAATATTGATCGAAACCAAGTTGAATTTTGGGTGTTTGAGTCTGGTACCACATTAGTACGTCATCCAAACCAGAAAAAAATGCCGGATCTGGCCCACAAGTGCGGGGAAATCGCGAAAGTATGAGCCAGGTGAGGGCAAAACGCAGACCTAGCAGTTGTTGTCCTCTAATATACTGATCGGAACCAGGTTTAACTGACTGTCTCAGTGTGTTACCTCATTACTACGAGATCCTGACCAGAAAAAGTCCAGCATCTGGCCAACAAGAGTGCGATGAATGCGAAAGTATGAGACAGAGGATGGCAAATCCCAGTCCTAACCGAGACCTAACCGGTGATATCCATTAAAATACTGATCGACGCCACGTTTAACTGACTGTTTCAGTATGGTACCACATTAATACGAGATCCAAACTCGAAACAGCCCAGGATCTGGCCAACAAGCATGCGAAGAATGCGAAAGTATGAGCCAGATGATTTCAAATTCCAGACCTAACGCAAACCTAAACGGTTTTATCCTTTAAAATATCGATCGAAACGAAGTTGAATTGACTGGATGCGATCAATATTTTAGAGGACAACACCGTTTAGGTTTGTGTTAGTTCTGGTATTTGCAATAATCTGGCTCATACTTTCGCATTCTTCGTACACCTGTTGGCCTGATCCTGGGCTTTTTCTGGGTTAGAACACGCAGTAATGTGGTACCAGAATGAATCAGTTAATTAAACCTGGATTCGATCCATATTTTAAGGGGTAACGCCATTTATGTTTGTGTTAGGTCTGGTACTTGGAATCATCTGGCTCATACTTTCGCATTCTTCGCATACTTGTTGGCCAGATCCTGGGCATTTTTTGGTTTGGATCACGCAGTAATGTGGTACCAGAATGAGACAGTCAGAGAACCTGGAGTCGATCAGTATTTTAGAGGATAACAACTGCTAGGTCTGTGTTAGGTCTGGGTTTTGCCCTCACCTGGCTCATACTTTCGCATTTTTCGCACACTTGTGGGCCAGATTCGGAGTTTTTTTCTGGTTTGGATCAGGCAGTAATGTGGTACCAGAATGAAAAAGTCAACTAATCCTGGATTCGATCAATATTTTAGAGGATCACACCGGTTCGGCTTGTGTTAGGCCTGGTATTTGCAATCATCTGGCTCATACTTTCGCATTCTTCGCACACATGATGGCCAGATCCTGGACATTTATGGTTTGGATCTCGTAGTAATGTGGTACCACACTGAAACTGTCAGTTAAACGTGGCCTCGATCAATATTTTAAAGTATAACACCGGTTGGGTCACGTTGAGGTCTGGAGTTTGCAATCATCTGGTTCATACTTCCGCATTCTTCGCATACCTGTTGGCTTGATCCTGGGCTTTTTTTGGTTTGGATCACGCAGTAATGTGGTACCAGAATGAGACAGTCAGTTGAACCTGGAGTCGATCAGTATTTCAGAGGATAACAACTGCTAGGTCTGTGTTAGGTCTGGGTTTTGCCCTCACCTGGCTCATACTTTCGCATTTTTCGCACACTTGTGGGCCAGATTCGGAGTTTTTTTCTGGTTTGGATCAGGCAGTAATGTGGTACCAGAATGAAAAAGTCAACTAATCCTGGATTCGATCAATATTTTAGAGGATCACACCGGTTCGGCTTGTGTTAGGCCTGGTATTTGCAATCATCTGGCTCATACTTTCGCATTCTTCGCACACATGATGGCCAGATCCTGGACATTTCTGGTTTGGATCTCGTAGTAATGTGGTACCACACTGAAACTGTCAGTTAAACGTGGCCTCGATCAATATTTTAAAGTATAACACCGGTTGGGTCACGTTGAGGTCTGGAGTTTGCAATCATCTGGTTCATACTTCCGCATTCTTCGCATACCTGTTGGCTTGATCCTGGGCTTTTTTTGGTTTGGATCACGCAGTAACGTGGTACCAGAATGAGACAGTCAGTTGAACCTGGAGTCGATCAGTATTTCAGAGGATAACAACTGCTAGGTCTGTGTTAGGTCTGGGTTTTGCCCTCACCTGGCTCATACTTTCGCATTTTTCGCACACTTGTGGGCCAGATTCGGAGTTTTTTTCTGGTTTGGATCAGGTAGTAATGTGGTGCCAGAATGAAAAAGTCAACTAATCCTGGATTCGATCAATATTTTAGAGGATCACACCGGTTCGGCTTGTGTTAGGCCTGGTATTTGCAATCATCTGGCTCATACTTTCGCATTCTTCGCATACTTGTTGGCCAGATCCTGGGCTTTTTCTGGTTTGGATCACGTAGTAATGTGGTGCCACACTGATACAGTCAACTAAACCTGGATTCGATCAATATTTTGTGGGATAACTCCGGTTGGGTCTCGTTTAGGTCTGGGATTTGCCCTCCTCTGTCTCATACTTTCGCATTCTTCGCATACCTGTTGGCCTGATCCTTGGCTTTTTCTGGTTTGGACCACGCAGTAATGAGGTACCCACACTGAAACAGTCAGTTAAACGTGGCCCCGATCAATATTTTAAGGGATAACTCCGGTTGGGTCTCGTTTAGGTCTGGAATTTGCAATCATCTGGTTCATACTTCCGCTATCCTCGCACACTTGTTGGCCAGATCCTGGGCTTTTTCTTGTCTGGATCTCGTAGTAATGTGGTATCATACTGGAACAGTCAATTAAACGTGGTCTCGATCAATATTTTAAAGGATAACTCCGCTTGGGTATCGTTTAGGTCTGGTATTTACCCTCATCTGGCTCGTACTTTCGCATTCTTCGCATACTTGTTGGCCAGATCCCGAACTATTTCTGGTTTGGGTCACGTAGTAATGTGGTACCAGAATGAAACGGTCAATTAAACCTGGATTCGATCAATATTTTAGAGGATCACACAGGTTAGGTTTGTGCTAGGACTGGAATTTGCAATCATCTGGCTCATACTTTCGCATTTTTCGCATGCTTGTTGGCCAGATCCTGGGCTTTTTCTGGTTTGGATCACGCAGTAATGAGGTACCAGAATGAAACAGTCAACTAAACCTGGATTCGATTAATATTTCAGAGGATAACACCGTTTAGGTTTGTGTTAAGTCTGGTACTTGAATCATCTGGCTCATACTTTTGCATTTTTCGCACACTTGTTGGCCAGATCCTGGACTTTTTCGAGTTTGGATCTCGTAGTAATGTGGTATCATACTGGAACTGTCAGTTAAACGTGGCCTCGATCAATATTTTAAAGTATAACACCGGTTGGGTCACGTTGAGGTCTGGAATTTGCAATCATCTGGTTCATACTTCCGCATTCTTCGCATACCTGTTGGCTTGATCCTGGGCTTTTTTTGGTTTGGATCACGCAGTAATGTGGTACCAGAATGAGACAGTCAGTTGAACCTGGAGTCGATCAGTATTTTAGAGGATAACAACTGCTAGGTCTGTGTTAGGTCTGGGTTTTGCCCTCACCTGGCTCATACTTTCGCATTTTTCGCACACTTGTGGACCAGATCCGGTGTTTTTTTCTGGTTTAGATAACGTAGTAATGTGGTACCAGAATGAAGCAGTCAACTAAACCTGGATTCGATCAATATTTTAGAGTATCACACCGGTTAGGCATTTGTTAGGCCTAGTATTTGCAATCATGTGACTCATACTTTCGCATTCTTCGCACACATGATGGCCAGATCCTGGACATTTCTGGTTTGGATCTCGTAGTAATGTGGTACCACACTGAAACTGTCAGTTAAACGTGGCCTCGATCAATATTTTAAAGTATAACACCGGTTGGGTCACGTTGAGGTCTGGAATTTGCAATCATCTGGTTCATACTTCCGCTATCTTCGCACACTTGTTGGCCAGATCCTGGGCTTTTTCTTGTCTGGATCTCGTAGTAATGTGGTATCATACTGGAACAGTCAATTAAACGTGGTCTCGATCAGTATTTTAATGGATAACTCCGGTTTGGTCTCGTTTAAGTCTGGGATTTGCCCGAATCTGGCTTATACTTTCGCATTCTTCGCACACTTGTTGGCCAGATCCTGGACTTTTTCAGGTTTGGATCACGTAGTAGTGTGGTACCACACTGAAACACCCAATTAAACCTGCCCGCGATCAATGTTTTAAAGTATAACACCGGTTGGGTCACGTTGAGGTCTTGAATTTGCAATCATCTGGTTCGTACTTCCGCATTTTTCGCAACCTTGTTGGCCAGTTCCAGGGCTTCTTCTGGTATGTATCACGTAGTAATGCGGTACCACACTGATGCAGTCAGTTGATCCCGATTTCGATCAATATTTTAACAGATTTGCTCTGGGATTTGCTCTCATCAGGCTCATACATTCGCATATTTCTCATACTTGATGGCCAGATCCTGGGCTTTTTCTGGATTGGATCGCGTAGTAATGTGGTACCATACTGAAACAGTCGACTAATCCTGGTCTCGATCAATATTTTAGAGGATAACGCATGTCAGGTCTATGTTAGGTCTGGGATTTGCTCTCATCAGGCTCATACTTTCGCATATCTCTCATACTTGTTGGCCAGATCCTGGGCTTTTACTGGTTTGGTTCACGTAGTAATGTGGTACCACACTGAAACGGTCGACTAAACCTGGTCACGATCAATATTTTAGAGGATAACGCATGTTAGGTCTAGGTTAGGGCTGGGATTTGGTCTCATCAGGCTCATACAATCGCGCATTTCTCATACTTGATGGCCAGATCCTGGGCTTTTTCTGGTTTGGATCACGTAGTAATGTGGTACCACACTGAAACAGTCGACTAATCCTGGTCTCGGCCAATATTTTAGAGGATAACGCATGTTAGGTCTAGCTTAGGTCTGGGATTTGCACTCACCAGGCTCATACTTTCGCATATTTCTCAGACTTGTTGGCCAGATTCTGGGCTTTTTTTGGCTTGGATCACGTAGTAATGTGGGACCACACTGAAACAGTCGATTAAACCTGGTCTTGATCAATATTTTAAAGGATAACGCATGTCAGGTCTATGTTAGGTCTGACATTTGCTCTCATCAGGCTCATACTTTCGCATATTTCTCATACTTGTTGGCCAGATTCTGGGCTTTTTTTGGCTTGGATCACGTAGTAATGTGGGACCACACTGAAACAGTCGATTAAACCTGGTCTCGATCAATATTTTAGAGGGCAACGCATGTTAGGTCTGGGTTAGGTCTGGGATTTGCCCTCTTCAGTCTCATACTTTCGCATTCTTCACATCCTTGTTGGCCAGATCCTGGGTTTTTTGTGGTTTGGATCACGTAGTAATGTGGTACCACACTGAAACAGTCGACTAAACCTGGTCACGATCAATATTTTAGAGGATAACGCATGTTAGGTCTAGGTTAGGGCTGGGATTTGGTCTCATCAGGCTCATACAATCGCGCATTTCTCATACTTGATGGCCATATCCTGGGCTTTTTCTGGTTTGGATCACGTAGTAATGTGGTACCACACTGAAACTGTCGACTAATGCTGGTCTCGGTCAATATTTTAGAGGATAACGCATGTTAGGTCTAGGTTAGGTCTGGGATTTGCATTCATCTGGCTCATACTTTCGCATATTTCTCATACTTGTTGGCCAGATTCTGGGCTTTTTTTGGCTTGGATCACGTAGTAATGTGGTACCACACTGAAACTGTCCATTAAACCTGGTTTCGATCAATATTTTAGAGGATAACGCATGTTAGGTCTGGGTTAGGTCTGGGATTTGCTCTCATCAGGCTCATACATTCGCATATTTCTCATACTTGATGGCCAGATCCTGGGCTTTTTCTGGATTGGATCACGTAGTAATGTGGTACCATACTGAAACAGTCGACTAATCCTGGTCTCGGTCAATATTTTAGAGGATAACGCAAGTTAGGTCTAGGTTAGGTCTGGGATTTGCACTCATCAGGCACATACTTTCGCATATTTCTCATACTTGATGGCCAGATCCTGGGCTTTTTCTGGTTTGGATCACGTAGTAATGTGGGACCACACTGAAACAGTCGATTAAACCTGGTCTCGATCAATATTTTAGAGGATAACGCATGTAAGGTCTATGTTAGGTCTGGGATTTGCTCTCATCAGGCTCATACTTTCGCATATCTCTCATACTTGTTGGCCAGATCCTGGGCTTTTACTGGTTTGGTTCACGTAGTAATGTGGGACCACACTGAAACAATCGATTAAACCTGGTCTCGATCAATATTTTAGAGGATAACGCATGTTAGGTCTGGGTTCGGTCTGTTATTTCCCCTCTTCAGTCTCATACTTTCGCATTCTTCACATCCTTGTTGGCCAGATCCTGGGTTTTTTCTGGTTTGGATCACATAGTAATGTGGTACCACACTGAAACAGTCGACTAAACCTGGTCACGATCAATATTTTAGACGATAACGCATGTCAGGTCTAGGTTAGGGCTGGGATTTGCTCCCATCAGGCTCATACTTTCGCATATTTCTGATACTTGATGGCCAGATTCTGGTCTTTTTCTGGTTTCGATCACGTAGTAATGCGGTACCACACTGAAACAGTCCATTAAACCTGGTTTCGATCAAAATTTTAGAGGATAACGCATGTTAGGTCTAGGTTAGGCCTGGGATTTGCCCTCATCAGACTCATACATTCGCATATATCTCATACTTGTTGGCCAGATCCTGGGCTTTTTCTGGTTTGGATCATGTAGTAATGTGGTACCACACTGAAACAGTCGACTAATCCTGGTCTCGGTCAATATTTTAGAGGATAACGCATGTTAGGTCTAGGTTAGGTCTCGGATTTGCACTCATCAGGCTCATACTTTCGCATATTTCTCATACTTGTTGGCCAGATTCTGGGCTTTTTTTGGCTTGGAACACGTAGTAATATGGTACCACACTGAAACTGTCCATTAAACCTGGTTTCGATCAATATTTGAGAGGATAACGCATGTTAGGTCTATGTTAGTTCTGGGATTTGCTCCCATCAGGCTCAAACAGTCGCATATTTCTGATACTTGATGGCAAGATCCTGGGCTTTTTCTGGTTTGGATCACGTAGTAATGTGGTACCACACTGAAACAGTCGACTAATCCTGGTCACGGTCAATATTTTAGAGGATAACGCATGTCAGGTCTATGTTAGGTCTGGGATTTGCTCTCATCAGGCTCATACTTTCGCATATTTCTCATACTTGTTGGCCAGATTCTGGGCTTTTTTTGGCTTGGATCACGTAGTAATGCGGTACCACACTGAAACAGTCGACTAATCCTGGTCTCGATCAATATTTTAGAGGATAACGCATGTTAGGTCTGGGTTAGGTCTGGGATTTGCCCTCTTCAGTCTCATACTTTCGCATTCTTCACATCCCTGTTGGCCAGATCCTGGGTTTTTTCTGGTTTGGATCACATAGTAATGTGGTAGCACACTGAAACAGTCGATTAAACCTGGTTTCGATCAATATTTTAGAGGATAACGCATGTCAGGTCTATGTTAGGTCTGGGATTTGCTCTCATCAGGCTCATACTTTCGCATATTTCTCATACTTGTTGGCCAGATTCTGGGCTTTTTTTGGCTTGGATCACGTAGTAATGTGGGACCACACTGAAACAGTCGATTAAACCTGGTCTCGATCAATATTTTAGAGGATAACGCATGTTAGGTCTGGGTTAGGTCTGGGATTTGCCCTCTTCAGTCTCATACTTTCGCATTCTTCACATCCTTGTTGGCCAGATCCTGGGTTTTTTCTGGTTTGGATCACATAGTAATGTGGTACCACACTGAAACAGTCGACTAAACCTGGTGACGATCAATATTTTAGAGGGTAACGCATGTTAGATCTAGGTTAGGGCTGGGATTTGGTCTCATCAGGCTCATACATTCGCATATTTCTCATACTTGATGGCCAGATCCTGGGCATTTTCTGGTTTGGATCACGTAGTAATGTGGTACCACACTGAAACTGTCGACTAATGCTGGCCTCGGGCAATATTTTAGAGGATAACGCATGTTAGGTCTAGGTTAGGTCTGGGATTTGCATTCATCTGGCTTATACTGTCGCATATTTCTCATACTTGTTGGCGAGATTCTGGGCTTTTTTTTTGGCTTGGATCACATAGTAATGTGGTACCACACTGAAACTGTCCATTAAACCTGGTTTCGATCAATATTTTAGAGGATAACGCATGTTAGGTCTGGGTTAGGTCTGGGATTTGCTCTCATCAGGCTCATACATTCGCATATTTCTCATACTTGATGGCCAGATCCTGGGCTTTTTCTGGTTTGGATCACGTAGTAATGTGGTTCCACACTGAAACAGTCGACTAATCCTGGTCTCGATCAATATTTTAGAGGATAACGCATGTTAGGTCAGGGTTAGGTCTCGGATTTGCACTCATCAGGCTCATACTTTCGCATATTTCTGATACTTGATGGCCAGATTCTTGGCCTTTTATGGTTTAGATCACGTAGTAATGCGGTACCACACTGAAACAGTCCATTAAACCTGGTTCCGATCAATATTTTTGAGGATAACGCATGTTAGGTCTGGGTTAGGTCTGTTATTTGCCCACTTCAGTCTCATACTTTCGCATTCTTCACATCCTTGTTGGCCAGATCCTGGGCTTTTTCTGGTTTGGATCACGTAGTAATGTGGTACCACACTGAAACAGTCGACTAAACCTGGTCACGATCAATATTTTAGAGGATAAGGCATGTTAGGTCTAGGTTAGGTCTGGGATTTGCTCTCATCAGGCTCATACAATCGCGCATTTCTCATACTTGATGGCCATATCCTGGGCTTTTTCTGGTTTGGATCACGTAGTAATGTGGTACCACACTGAAACTGTCGACTAATGCTGGTCTCGGTCAATATTTTAGAGGATAACGCATGTTAGGTCTAGGTTAGGTCTGGGATTTGCTCTCATCAGGCTCATACATTCGCATATTTCTCATACTTGATGGCCAGATCCTGGGCTTTTTCTGGTTTGGATCACGTAGTAATGTGGTACCACACTGAAACAGTCGACTAATCCTGGTCTCGGCCAATATTTTAGAGGATAACGCATGTTAGGTCTAGGTAAGGTCTGGGATTTGCACTCATCAGGCTCATACTTTCGCATATTTCTCATACTTGTTGGCCAGATTCTGGGCTTTTTTTGGCTTGGATCACGTAGTAATGTGGTACCACACTGAAACTGTCGGCTAATGCTGGCCTCGGTCAATGTTTTAGAGGATAGCGCATGTTAGGTCTAGGTTAGGTCTGGGATTTGCATTCATCTGGCGCATACTTTCGCATATTTCTCATACTTGTTGGCCAAATTCTGGGCTTTTTTTTTGGCTTGGATCACGAAGTAATGTGGTACCTCACTGAAACTGTCCATTAAACCTGGTTTCGATCAATATTTTAGAGGATAACGCATGTTAGGTCTGGGTTAGGTCTGGGATTTGCTCCCATCAGGCTCAAACATTCGCATATTTCTCATACTTGATGGCCAGATCCTGGGCTTTTTCTGGTTTGGATCACGTAGTAATGTGGTACCACACTGAAACAGTCGACTAATCCTGGTCTCGGTCAATATTTTAGAGGATAACGCATGTTAGGTCTAGGTTAGGTCTGGGATTTGCACTCATCAGGCTCATACTTTCGCATATATCTCATACTTGATGTCCGGATTCTTGGCCTTTTATGGTTTAGATCACGTAGTAATGCGGTACCACACTGAAACAGTCCATTAAACCTGGTTCCGATCAATATTTTTGAGGATAACGCATGTTATGGTCTCGGTTAGGTCTAGGATTTGCCCATCATCAGGCTCGTGATTTCGCATATTTCCCATACTTGTTGGCCAGATACTGGGCTTTCACTGCTTTGGATCACGTAGCAATGTGGTACCACACTGAAACAGTCCAGTAAACCGGGTTTTGATCAATAATTTAGAAGATAACTCTTGTTATGTCTAGGCCAGGCCTGGGATTTGCCCACATCAGACTCATACTTCCGCATTCTTCAAATACTTGTGGGACAGATCCTGGGTTTTTGCTGGTTTCGATCATATAGTAATGTGGTACCACACTGAAACAGTCGATTAAACCTGGTTTTGATCAATATTTTAGAGGATAACGCATGTCAGGTCTATGTTAGGTCTGGGATTTGCTCTCATCAGGCTCATACTTTCGCATATCTCTCATACTTGTTGGCCAGATCCTGGGCTTTTACTAGTTTGGTTCACGTAGTAATGTGGGACCACACTGAAACAATCGATTAAACCTGGTCTCGATCAATATTTTAGAGGATAACGCATGTTAGGTCAGGGTTAGGTCTGGGATTTGCCGTCTTCAGTCTCATGCTTTCGCATTCTTCACATCCTTGTTGGCCAGATCCTGGGTTTTTTCTGGTTTGGATCACATAGTAATGTGGTACCACACTGAAACAGTCGATTAAACCTGGTTTCGATCAATATTTTAGAGGATAACGCATGTTAGGTCTAGGTTAGGGCTGAGATTTGGTCTCATCAGGCTCATACATTCGCATATTTCTCATACTTGATGGCCAGATCCTGGGCTTTTTCTGGTTTGGATCACGTAGTAATGTGGTACCACACTGAAACAGTCGACTAATCCTGGTCTCGATCAATATTTTAGAGGATAACGCATGTTGGGTCTGGGTTAGGTCTGGGATTTGCATTCATCTGGCTCATACTTTCGCTTATTTCTCACACTTGTTGGCCAGATTCTGGGCTTTTTTTTTGGCTTGGATCACGTAGTAATGTGGTACCACACTGAAACAGTCCAGTAAACCTGGTTTTGATCAATAATTTAGAAGATAACTCTTGTTATGTCTAGGCCAGGCCTGGGATTTGCCCACATCAGACTCATACTTCCGCATTCTTCAAATACTTGTGGGACAGATCCTGGGTTTTTTCTGGTTTCGATCATATAGTAATGTGGTACCACACTGAAACAGTCGATTAAAACTGGTTTTGATCAATATTTTAGAGGATAACGCATGCCAGGTCTATGTTAGGTCTGGGATTTGCTCTCATCAGGCTCATACTTTCGCATATCTCTCATACTTGTTGGCCAGATCCTGGGCTTTTACTAGTTTGGTTCACGTAGTAATGTGGGACCACACTGAAACAATCGATTAAACCTGGTCTCGATCAATATTTTAGAGGATAACGCATGTTAGGTCAGGGTTAGGTCTGGGATTTGCCGTCTTCAGTCTCATGCTTTCGCATTCTTCACATCCTTGTTGGCCAGATCCTGGGTTTTTTCTGGTTTGGATCACATAGTAATGTGGTACCACACTGAAACAGTCGATTAAACCTGGTTTCGATCAATATTTTAGAGGATAACGCATGTTAGGTCTAGGTTAGGGCTGAGATTTGGTCTCATCAGGCTCATACATTCGCATATTTCTCATACTTGATGGCCAGATCCTGGGCTTTTTCTGGTTTGGATCACGTAGTAATGTGGTACCACACTGAAACAGTCGACTAATCCTGGTCTCGATCAATATTTTAGAGGATAACGCATGTTGGGTCTGGGTTAGGTCTCGGATTTGCACTCATCAGGCTCATACTTTCGCATATTTCTCATACTTGATGGCCAGATCCTGGCCTTTTTCTGGTTTGGCTCACGTAGTAATGTGGTACCATACTGAAACAGTCGACTAATCCTGGTCACGATCAATATTTTAGAGGATAACGCATGTTAGGTCTGGGTTAGGTCTGGGATTTGCCCTCTTCAGTCTCATACTTTCGCATTCTTCACATCCTTGTTGGCCAGATCCTGGGCTTTTTCTGGTTTGGATCACGTAGTAATGTGGTACCACACAGAAACTGTCGACTAATGCTGGTCTCGGTGAATATTTTAGAGGATAACGTATGTTGGGTCTAGGTTAGGTCTGGAATTTGCATTCATCTGGCTCATACTTTCGCATATTTCTGATACTTGTTGGCCAGATCCTGGGCTTTTTTTGGCTTGGATCAGGTAGGAATGTGGTACCACACAGAAACAGTCGACTAATCCCGGTCTCGGTCAATATTTTAGAGGATAACGCATGTTAGGTCTGGGTTAGGTCTGGGATTTGCCGTCTTCAGTCTCATGCTTTCGCATTCTTCACATCCTTGTTGGCCAGATCCTGGGTTTTTTCTGGTTTGGATCACATAGTAATGTGGTACCACACTGAAACAGTCGATTAAACCTGGTTTCGATCAATATTTTAGAGGATAACGCATGTTAGGTCTAGGTTAGGGCTGAGATTTGGTCTCATCAGGCTCATGCATTCGCATATTTCTCATACTTGATGGCCAGATCCTGGGCTTTTTCTGGTTTGGATCACGTAGTAATGTGGTACCACACTGAAACTGTCGACTAATGCTGGCCTCGGTCAATATTTTAGAGGATAACGCATGTTAGGTCTAGGTTAGGTCTGGGATTTGCATTCATCTGGCTCATACTTTCGCTTATTTCTCACACTTGTTGGCCAGATTCTGGGCTTTTTTTGGCTTGGATCAGGTAGGAATGTGGTACCACACAGAAACAGTCGACTAATCCTGGTCTCGGTCAATATTTTAGAGGATAACGCATGTTAGGTCTAGGTTAGGTCTGGGATTTGCTCTCATCAGGCTCATACATTCGCATATTTCTCATACTTGATGGCCAGATCCTGGGCTTTTTCTGGTTTGGATCACGTAGTAATGTGGTACCACACTGAAACAGTCGACTAATCCTGGTCTCGATCAATATTTTAGAGGATAACGCATGTTAGGTCTGGGTTAGGTCTCGGATTTGCACTCATCAGGCTCATACTTTCGCATATTTCTCATACTTGATGGCCAGATCCTGGCCTTTTTCTGGTTTGGCTCACGTAGTAATGCGGTACCACACTGAAACAGTTGACTAAACCTGGTCTCGGTCAATATTTTAGAGGATAACGCATGTTAGGTCTAGGTTAGGTCTGGGATTTGCTCTCATCAGGCTCATACTTTCGCATATTTCTCGTACTTGTTGGCCATATCCTGCGCCTTTCTGGATTGGATCACGTAGTAATGTGGTACCACACTGAAACTGTCAATTAAACCTAGTCTGGGTCAACATTTCAAAGGTTAACTCATGTTAGGTCTAGGTTAGGTCTGGGATTTGCTCTCATCAGACACATACATTCGCATATTTCTCATACTTGATGGCCAGATCCTGGGCTTTTTCTGGTTTGGATCACGTAGTAATGTGGTACCATACTGAAACAGTCGACTAATCCTGGTCTCGGTCAATATTTTAGAGGATAACGCATGTTAGGTCTGGGTTAGGTCTGGGATTTGCCCTCTTCAGTCTCATACTTTCGCATTCTTCACATCCTTGTTGGCCAGATCCTGGGCTTTTTCTGGTTTGGATCACGTAGTAATGTGGTACCACACAGAAACTGTCGACTAATCCTGGTCTCGATCAATATTTTAGAGGATAACGTATGTTAGGTCTAGGTTAGGTCTGGGATTTGCACTCATCAGGCTCATACTTTCGCATATTTCTGATACTTGATGGCCAGATTCTTGGCCTTTTATGGTTTAGACCACGTAGTAATGCGGTACCACACTGAAACAGTCCATTAAACCTGGTTCCGATCAATTTTTTGAGGATAACGCATGTTATGGTCTCGGTTAGGTCTAGGATTTGCCCCTCATCAGGCTCATGATTTCGCATATTTCTCATACTTGTTGGCCAGATCCTGGGCTTTTTTTGGCTTGGATCAGGTAGTAATGTGGTACCACACTGAAACAGTCGACTAATCCTGGTCTCGGTCAATATTTTAGAGGATAACGCATGTTAGGTCTGGGTTAGGTCTGGGATTTGCTCTCATCAGGCTCATACATTCGCATATTTCTCATACTTGATGGCCAGATCCTGGGCTTTTTCTGGTTTGGATCACGTAGTAATGTGGTACCACACTGAAACAGTCGACGAATCCTGGTCTCGATCAATATTTTAGAGGATAACGCATGTTAGGTCTGGGTTAGGTCTCGGATTTGCACTCATCAGGCTCATACTTTCGCATATTTCTCATACTTGATGGCCAGATCCTGGCCTTTTT
Organism: Colletes latitarsis; assembly: GCF_051014445.1. Lineage (NCBI taxonomy): Eukaryota > Metazoa > Arthropoda > Insecta > Hymenoptera > Colletidae > Colletes > Colletes latitarsis. The sequence continues at coordinate 10,447,129 of NC_135137.1, forward strand.
CTGGTTTGGCTCACGTAGTAATGTGGTACCACACTGAAACAGTTGACTAAACCTGGTCTCGGTCAATATTTTAGAGGATAACGCATGTTAGGTCTAGGTTAGGTCTGGGATTTGCTCTCATCAGGCTCATACTTTCGCATATTTCTCGTACTTGTTGGCCATATCCTGCGCCTTTCTGGATTGGATCACGTAGTAATGTGGTACCACACTGAAACTGTCAATTAAACCTAGTCTGGGTCAACATTTCAAAGGTTAACTCATGTTAGGTCTAGGTTAGGTCTGGGATTTGCTTTCATCAGGCTCATACTTTCGCATGTTTCTCATACTTGATGGCCAGATTCTGGGCTTTTTTTAGTTTGGATCACGCAGTAATGTGGTACCACACTGAAACAGACCATTAAACCTGGTTTCGATCAATATTTTAGAGGATAACGCATGTTAGGTCTAGATTAGGTCTGGGATTTGCACTCATCAGGCTCATACTTTCGCATATTTCTGATACTTGATGGCCAGATTCTGGGCCTTTTTTGGTTTCGATCACGTAGTAATGTGGTACCACACTGAAACAGTCGACAAAACCTGGTCACGATCAATATTTTAGAGGATAATGCATGTTAGGTCTAGGTTAGGGCTGGGATTTGGTCTCATCAGGCTCATACATTCGCATATTTCTCATACTTGTTGGCCAGATTCTGGGCTTTTTTTGGCTTGGATCACGTAGTAATGTGGTACCACACAGAAACTGTCGACTAATCCTGGTCTCGATCAATATTTTAGAGGATAACGTATGTTAGGTCTAGGTTAGGTCTGGGATTTGCACTCATCAGGCTCATACTTTCGCATATTTCTGATACTTGATGGCCAGATTCTTGGCCTTTTATGGTTTAGACCACGTAGTAGTGCGGTACCACACTGAAACAGTCCATTAAACCTGGTTCCGATCAATTTTTTGAGGATAACGCATGTTATGGTCTCGGTTAGGTCTAGGATTTGCCCCTCATCAGGCTCATGATTTCGCATATTTCTCATACTTGTTGGCCAGATCCTGGGCTTTTTTTGGCTTGGATCAGGTAGTAATGTGGTACCACACTGAAACAGTCGACTAATCCTGGTCTCGGTCAATATTTTAGAGGATAACGCATGTTAGGTCTGGGTTAGGTCTGGGATTTGCTCTCATCAGGCTCATACATTCGCATATTTCTCATACTTGATGGCCAGATCCTGGGCTTTTTCTGGTTTGGATCACGTAGTAATGTGGTACCACACTGAAACAGTCGACGAATCCTGGTCTCGATCAATATTTTAGAGGATAACGCATGTTAGGTCTGGGTTAGGTCTCGGATTTGCACTCATCAGGCTCATACTTTCGCATATTTCTCATACTTGATGGCCAGATCCTGGCCTTTTTCTGGTTTGGCTCACGTAGTAATGTGGTACCACACTGAAACAGTTGACTAAACCTGGTCTCGGTCAATATTTTAGAGGATAACGCATGTTAGGTCTAGGTTAGGTCTGGGATTTGCTCTCATCAGGCTCATACTTTCGCATATTTCTCGTACTTGTTGGCCATATCCTGCGCCTTTCTGGATTGGATCACGTAGTAATGTGGTACCACACTGAAACTGTCAATTAAACCTAGTCTGGGTCAACATTTCAAAGGTTAACTCATGTTAGGTCTAGGTTAGGTCTGGGATTTGCTTTCATCAGGCTCATACTTTCGCATGTTTCTCATACTTGATGGCCAGATTCTGGGCTTTTTTTAGTTTGGATCACGCAGTAATGTGGTACCACACTGAAACAGACCATTAAACCTGGTTTCGATCAATATTTTAGAGGATAACGCATGTTAGGTCTAGATTAGGTCTGGGATTTGCACTCATCAGGCTCATACTTTCGCATATTTCTGATACTTGATGGCCAGATTCTGGGCCTTTTTTGGTTTCGATCACGTAGTAATGTGGTACCACACTGAAACAGTCGACAAAACCTGGTCACGATCAATATTTTAGAGGATAATGCATGTTAGGTCTAGGTTAGGGCTGGGATTTGGTCTCATCAGGCTCATACATTCGCATATTTCTCATACTTGTTGGCCAGATTCTGGGCTTTTTTTGGCTTGGATCACGTAGTAATGTGGTACCACACTGAAACGGTCGATTAAACCTGGTCTCGGTCAATATTTTAGAGGATAACGCATGTTAGGTCTAGATTAGGTCTGGGATTTGCACTCATCAGGCTCATACTTTCGCATATTTCTCATACTTGATGGCCAGATCCTGGGCTTTTTCTGGTTTGGATCACGTAGTAATGTGGTACCACACTGAAACAGTCGACTAATGCTGGCCTCGGTGAATATTTTAGAGGATAACGCATGTTAGGTCTAGATTAGGTCTGGGATTTGCTCTCATCAGGCTCATACATTCGCATATTTCTCATACTTGATGGCCAGATCCTGGGCTTTTTCTGGTTTGGATCACGTAGTAATGTGGTACCACACTGAAACAGTCGACTAATCCTGGTCTCGATCAATATTTTAGAGGATAACGCATGTTAGGTCTGGGTTAGGTCTCGGATTTGCACTCATCAGGCTCATACTTTTGCATATTTCTCATACTTGATGGCCAGATCCTGGCCTTTTTCTGGTTTGGCTCACGTAGTAATGTGGTACCACACTGAAACTGTCAATTAAACCTAGTCTGGGTCAACATTTCAAAGGTTAACTCATGTTAGGTCTAGGTTAGGTCTGGGATTTGCTCTCATCAGGCTCATACTTTCGCATGTTTCTCATATTTGATGGCCAGATTCTGGGCTTTTTTTAGTTTGGATCACGCAGTAATGTGGTACCACACTGAAACAGACCATTAAACCTGGTTTCGATCAATATTTTAGAGGATAACGCATGTTAGGTCTAGGTTAGGTCTGGGATTTGCACTCATCAGGCTCATACTTTCGCATATTTCTCATACTTGATGGCCAGATTCTGGGCTTTTTCTGGTTTGGATCACGGAGTAATGTGGGACCACACTGAAACAGTCGAATAAACCTGGTCTCGGTCAATATTTTAGAGGATAACGCATGTTAGGTCTAGATTAGGTCTGGGATTTGCACTCATCAGGCTCATACTTTCGCATATTTCTGATACTTGATGCCAGATTCTGGGCCTTTTCTGGTTTCGATCACGTAGTAATGCGGTACCACCGTGAAAGAGACCATTAAACCTGGTTTCGACCAATATTTTAGAGGCTAACGCATGTTAGGTCTATGTTAGGTCCGGGATTTGCCCTCATCAGGCTCACACTTTCGCATTCTTCACATACCTGTTGAACAGATCCAGGGTTTTTTCTGGTTTGGATCACGTGGTAATGTGGTACCACACTGAAACAGTCCATTAAACCTAGTCTGGGTCAACATTTCAAAGGATAACTCACGTTAGGTCTAGGTTAGGTCTGGGATTTGCTCTCATCAGGCTCATACATTCGCATATTTCGCATACTTGATGGCCAGATCCTGGGCTTTTTCTGGTTTGGATCACGTAGTAATGTGGTACCACACTGAAACAGTCGACTAATCCTGGTCTCGGCCAATATTTTAGAGGATAACGCATGTTAGGTCTAGGTTAGGTCTGGGATTTGCACTCATCAGGCTCATACTTTCGCATATTTCTCATACTTGTTGGCCAGATTCTGGGCTTTTTTTGGCTTGGATCACGTAGTAATGTGGGATCACACTGAAACAGTCGATTAAACCTGGCCTCGATCAACATTTTAGAGGATAACGCATGTTAGGTCTGGGTTAGGTCTGGGATTTGCCCTCTTCAGTCTCATACTTTCGCATTCATCACATCCTTGTTGGCCAGATCCTGGGTTTTTTCTGGTTTGGATCACATAGTAATGTGGTACCACACTGAAACAGTCGACAAAACCTGGTCACGATCAATATTTTAAAGGATAACGCATGTTAGGTCTAGGTTAGGGCTGGGATTTGGTCTCATCAGGCTCATACATTCGCATATTTCTCATACTTGTTGGCCAGATTCTGGGCTTTTTTTGGCTTGGATCACGTAGTAATGTGGTACCACACTGAAACGGTCGATTAAACCTGGTCTCGGTCAATATTTTAGAGGATAACGCATGTTAGGTCTAGATTAGGTCTGGGATTTGCACTCATCAGGCTCATACTTTCGCATATTTCTCATACTTGATGGCCAGATCCTGGGCGTTTTCTGGTTTGGATCACGTAGTAATGTGGTACCACACTGAAACAGTCGACTAACCCTGGTCTCGGCCAATATTTTAGAGGATAACCCATGTTAGGTCTAGGTTAGGTCTGGGATTTGCACTCATCAGGCTCATACTTTCGCATATTTCTCATACTTGTTGGCCAGATTCTGGGCTTTTTTTGGCTTGGATCACGTAGTAATGTGGGATCACACTGAAACAGTCGATTAAACCTGGCCTCGATCAACATTTTAGAGGATAACGCATGTTAGGTCTGGGTTAGGTCTGGGATTTGCCCTCTTCAGTCTCATACTTTCGCATTCTTCACATCCTTGTTGGCCAGATCCTGGGCTTTTTCTGGTTTGGATCACGTAGTAATGTGGTACCACACTGAAGCTGTCGACTAATGCTGGCCTCGGTGAATATTTTAGAGGATAACGCATGTTAGGTCTAGGTTAGGTCTGCGATTTGCATTCATCTGGCTCATACTTTCGCATATTTCTGATACTTGTTGGCCAGATTCTGGGCTTTTTTTGGCTTGGATCACGTAGTAATGTGTGTACCACACTGAAACTGTCCATTAAACCTGGTTTCGATCAATATTTTAGAGGATAACGCATGTTTGGTCTAGGTTAGGTCTGGGATTTGCACTCATCAGGCTCATACTTTCGCATATTTCTGATACTTGATGGCCAGATTCTTGGCCTTTTATGGTTTAGATCACGTAGTAATGCGGTGCCACACTGAAACAGTCCATTAAACCTGGTTCCGATCAATTTTTTGAGGATAACGCATGTTATGATCTCGGTTAGGTCTAGGATTTGCCCCTCATCAGGCTCATGATTTCGCATATTTCTCATACTTGTTGGCCAGATCCTGGGCTTTTTTTGGCTTGGTTCAGGTAGTAATGTGGTACCACACTGAAACAATCGATTAAACCTGGTCTCGGTCAATATTTTAGAGGATAACGCATGTTAGGTCTAGGTTAGATCTGGGATTTGCACTCATCAGGCTCATACTTTCGCATATATCTCATACTTGATGGCCGGATTCTTGGCCTTTTATGGTTTAGATCACGTAGTAATGCGGTACCACACTGAAACAGTCCATTAAACCTGGTTCCGATCAATATTTTTGAGGATAACGCATGTTAGGTCTGGGTTAGGTCTGGGATTTGCTCTCATCAGGCTCATACATTCGCATATTTCTCATACTTGATGGCCAGATCCTGGGCTTTTTCTGGTTTGGATCACATAGTAATGTGGTACCACACTGAAACAGTCGATTAAACCTGGTCTCGATCAATATTTTAGAGGATAACGCATGTTAGGTCTGGGTTAGGTCTGGGATTTGCACTCATCAGGCTCATACTTTCGCAAATATCTCATTTTTGTTGGCCAGATCCTGGGCTTTTTTTGGCTTGGATCACGTAGTAATGTGGTACCACACTGAAACTGTCCATTAAACCTGGTCTCGGTCAATATTTTAGAGGATAACGCATGTCAGGTCTATGTTAGGTCTGGGATTTGCTCTCATCCGGCTCATACTTTCGCATATTTCTCATACTTGTTGGCCAGATTCTGGGCTTTTTTTGGCTTGGATCACGTAGTAATGTGGGACCACACTGAAACAGTCGATTAAACCTGGTCTCGATCAATATTTTAGAGGATAACGCATGTCAGGTCTATGTTAGTTCTGGGATTTGCTCTCATCAGGCTCATACTTTCGCATATCTCTCATACTTGTTGGCCAGATCCTGGGCTTTTACTGGTTTGGATCACATAGTAATGTGGTACCACACTGAAACAGTCGACTAAACCTGGTCACGATCAATATTTTAGACGATAACGCATGTTAGGTCTAGGTTAGGGCTGGGATTTGCACTCATCAGGCTCATACTTTCGCATATTTCTCATACTTGTTGGCCAGATCCTGGGCTTTTTCTGGTTTCTATCACGTAGTAATGTGGTACCACACTGAAACAGTCGACTAATCCTGGTCTCGGCCAATATTTTAGAGGATAACGCATGTTAGGTCTAGGTTAGGTCTGGGATTTGCACTCATCAGGCTCATACTTTCGCATATTTCTCATACTTGTTGGCCAGATTCTGGGCTTTTTTTGGCTTGGATCACGTAGTAATGTGGGACCACACTGAAACAGTCGATTAAACCTGGTCCCGATCAATATTTCAGAGGATAACGCATGTTAGGTCTGGGTTAGGTCTGGGATTTGCCCTCTTCAGTCTCATACTTTCGCATTCTTCACATCCTTGTTGGCCAGATCCTGGGTTTTTTCTGGTTTGGATCACATAGTAATGTGGTACCACACTGAAACAGTTGATTAAACCTGGTTTCGATCAATATTTTAGAGGATAACGCATGTCAGGTCTATGTTAGGTCTGGGATTTGCTCTCATCAGGCTCATACTTTCGCATATTTCTCATACTTGTTGGCCAGATTCTGGGCTTTTTTTGGCTTGGATCACGTAGTAATGTGGAACCACACTGAAACAGTCGATTAAACCTGGTCTCGATCAATATTTTAGAGGATAACGCATGTTAGGTCTGGGTTAGGTCTGGGATTTGCACTCATCAGGCTCATACTTTCGCATATATCTCATACTTGATGGCCAGATTCTGGGCTTTTTTTGGCTTGGATCACGTAGTAATGTGGGACCACACTGAAACAGTCGATTAAACCTGGTCTCGATCAATATTTTAGAGGATAACGCATGTTAGGTCTGGGTTAGGTCTGGGATTTGCACTCATCAGGCTCATATTTTCGCATATATCTCATGCTTGATGGCCGGATTCTTGGCCTTTTAAGGTTTAGATCACGTAGTAATGTGGTACCACACTGAAACTGTCCATTAAACCTGGTTTCGATCAATATTTTAGAGGATAACGCATGTTAGGTCTGGGTTAGGTCTGGGATTTGCTCTCATCAGGCTCATACATTCGCATATTTCTCATACTTGATGGCCAGATCCTGGGCTTTTTCTGGTTTGGATCACGTAGTTATGTGGTACCACACTGAAACAGTCGACTAATCCTGGTCGCGGTCAATATTTTAGAGGATAACGCATGTTAGGTCTAGGTTAGGTCTGGGATTTGCACTCATCAGGCTCATACTTTCGCATATTTCTCATACTTGATGGCCAGATTCTTGGCCTTTTATGGTTTAGATCACGTAGTAATGCGGTACCACACTGAAACGGTCCATTAAACCTGGTTCCGATCAATATTATTGAGGATAACGCATGTTATGGTCTCGGCTAGGTCTAGGATTTGCCCCTCATCAGGCTCATGATTTCGCATATTTCTCATACTTGTTGGGCAGATCCTGGGCTTTTTTTGGCTTGGATCAGGTAGTAATGTGGTACCACACTGAAACAGTCGACTAATCCTGGTCTCGGTCAATATTTTAGAGGATAACGCATGTTAGGTCTAGGTTAGGTCTGGGATTTGCACTCATCAGGCACATACTTTCGCATATTTCTCATACTTGATGGCCAGATCCTGGGTTTTTTCTGGTTTGGATCACATAGTAATGTGGTACCACACTGAAACAGTCGACTAAACCTGGTCACGATCAATATTTTAGACGATAACGCATGTTAGGTCTAGGTTAGGGCTGGGATTTGCTCCCATCAGGCTCATACCTTCGCATATTTCTGATACTTGATGGCCAGATTCTGGTCTTTTTCTGGTTTCGATCACGTAGTAATGCGGTACCACACTGAAACAGTCCATTAAACCTGGTTTCGATCAAAGTTTTAGAGGATAACGCATGTTAGGTCTAGGTTAGGTCTGGGATTTGCACTCATCAGGCTCATACTTTCGCATATTTCTCATACTTGTTGGCCAGATTCTGGGCTTTTTTTGGCTTGGATCACGTAGTAATGTGGGACCACACTGAAACAGTCGATTAAACCTGGTCTCGATCAATATTTTAGAGGATAACGCATGTTAGGTCTGGGTTAGGTCTGGGATTTGCCCTCTTCAGTCTCATACTTTCGCATTCTTCACATCCTTGTTGGCCAGATCCTGGGTTTTTTCTGGTTTGGATCACATAGTAATGTGGTACCACACTGAAACAGTCGATTAAACCTGGTTTCGATCAATATTTTAGAGGATAACGCATGTCAGGTCTATGTTAGGTCTGGGATTTGCTCTCATCAGGCTCATACTTTCGCATATTTCTCATACTTGTTGGCCAGATTCCGGGCTTTTTTTGGCTTGGATCACGTAGTAATGTGGAACCACACTGAAACAGTCGATTAAACTTGGTCTCGATCAATATTTTAGAGGATAACGCATGTTAGGTCTGGGTTAGGTCTGGGATTTGCACTCATCAGGCTCATACTTTCGCATATATCTCATACTTGATGGCCGGATTCTTGGCCTTTTATGGTTTAGATCACGTAGTAATGCGGTACCACACTGAAACAGTCCATTAAACCTGGTTCCGATCAATATTTTTGAGGATAACGCATGTTATGGTCTCGGTTAGGTCTAGGATTTGCCCATCATCAGGCTCGTGATTTCGCATATTTCTCATACTTGTTGGCCAGATTCTGGGCTTTCACTGCTTTGGATCACGTAGCAATGTGGTACCACACTGGAACAGTCCAGTAAACCTGGTTTTGATCAATAATTTAGAAGATAACTCTTGTTATGTCTAGGCCAGGCCTGGCATTTGCCCACATCAGACTCATACTTCCGCATTCTTCAAATACTTGTGGAACAGATCCTGGGTTTTTTCTGGTTTCGATCACATAGTAATGTGGTACCACACTGAAACAGTCGATTAAACCTGGTTTCGATCAATATTTTAGAGGATAACGCATGTCAGGTCTATGTTAGGTCTGGGATTTGCTCTCATCAGGCTCATCCTTTCGCATATTTCTCATACTTGTTGGCCAGATCCTGGGTTTTTTCTGGTTTGGATCACATAGTAATGTGGTACCACACTGAAACAGTCGACTAAACCTGGTCACGATCAATATTTTAGAGGATAACGCAGGTTAGGTCTAGGTTAGGTCTGGGATTTGCTCTCATCAGGCTCATACAATCGCATATTTCTCATACTTGATGGCCAGATCCTGGGCTTTTTCTGGTTTGGATCAAGTGGTAATGTGGTACCACACTGAAACACTCCATTAAACCTGGTTTCGATCAATATTTTAGAGGATAACGCATGTTAGGTCTTGGTTCGGCCTTGGATTTGCCCTCATCAGGCTCACACGTTCGCATTCTTCACTTACCTGGTGAACAGATCCTGGGCTTTTTCTGGTTTGGATCAAGTGGTAATGTGGTACCACACTGAAACAGACCATTAAACCTGGTTACGATCAATATTATAGAGGATAACACATGTTAGGTCTAGGTTAGGCCTTGGATTTGCACTCATCAGGGTCACACTTACGCATTCTTCACATACATGTTGAACAGATCCAGGGTTTTTTCTGGTTTGGATCACGTGGTAATGTGGTACCACACTGAAACAGTCCATTAAACCTAGTCTGGGTCAACATTTCAAAGGATAACTCATGTTAGGTCTAGGTTAGGTCTGGGATTTGCTCTCATCAGTCTCATACTTTCGCATGTTTCTCATACTTGATGGCCAGATTCTGGGCTTCTTTTGGTTTGGATCGCGCAGTAATGTGGTACCACACTGAAACGGGCCATTAAACCTGGTTTCGATTAATATTTTAGAGGATAACACATGTTAGGTCTAGGTTAGACCTTGGATTTGCACTCATCAGGGTCATACTTTCGCATTCTTCACATACTTGTTGAACAGAGCCCGGGTTTTTTCTGGTTTGGATCACGTAGTAATGCGGTACCACACAAAAACAGTCGACTGAGCCTTGTCACGATCAATATTTGAGAGGATAATGCATGTTAGGTCTAGGTTAGGTATGGGATTTGCCCTCATCAGTCTCATACTTTCGCATTCTTCACATACTTCTTGAACAGATCCTGGGTTTTTTCTGGTATGGATCACATAGTAGTGTGGTACCACACTGAAACAGTCGGCTAAACCTGGTTTCGATCGATATTTAAGAGGATAACGCATGTTAGGTCTAGGTTAGGTCTGGGATTTGCTCTCATCAGGCTCATACTTTCGCATATTTCTCTTACTTGTTAGCCAGATCCTTTGCTTTTTTTGGATTGGATCACACAGTAATGTGGTACCACACTGAAACAGTCGGCTAAACCTGGTCTCGATCAATATTTTAGAGGATAACGCATGTTAGGTCTGGATTAGGTCTGGGATTTGCCCTCATCAGGCTCATACATTCGCATTTTCCGCATACTTGTTGGCCAGATCCCGGGCTTTTTCTGGTTTGGATCACGTGGTAATGTGGTATCACACTGAAACAGTCAATTAAACCTAGTCTGGGTCAACATTTCAAAGGATAACTCATGTTAGGTCTAGGTTAGGTCTGGGATTTGCTCTCATCAGGCTCATACTTTCGCATATTTCTCTTACTTGTTAGCCAGATCCTTTGCTTTTTCTGGTTTGGATCACACAGTAATGTGGTACCACACTGAAACAGTCAATTAAACCTGCTTTCGATCGATATTTAAGAGGATAACGCATGTTAGGTCTAGGTTAGGTCTGGGATTTGCTCTCATCAGGCTCATACTTTCGCATATTTCTCTTACTTGATAGCCAGATCCTTTGCTTTTTTTGGATTGGATCATGCAGTAATGTGGTATCACACTGAAACAGTCCATTAAACCTGGTTTCGATCAATATTTTAGAGGATAACACATGTTAAGTCTGAGTTGGATGTAGGATTTGCCCCCATCAGGCTCATACTTTCGCATATATCTCTTACTTGATGGCCAGATTCTGGGCTCTTTCTGGATTGGATCACGTAGCAATGTGGTACCACGCTGAAACAGTCGATTAAACCAGGTTTCGATCGATATTTTAGAGGATAACGCATGTTAGGTCTAGGTTAGGCCTGGGATTTGCACTCATCAGGCTCATACTTTCGCATATTTCTCATACTTGATGGCCAGATTCTGGGCCTTTTTTGGTTTCGATCACGTAGTAATGCGGTACCGCGCTGACGATTAAACCTTGTTTCGATCAATATTGTAGAGGATAACGCATGTTAGGTCTATGTTAGGTCCGGGATTTGCCCTCGTCAGGCTCATACTTTCGCATATTTCTCATACTTGATGGCCAGATCCTGGCCTTTTTCTGGTTTGGATCACGTAGTAATGTGGTACCACATTGAAACAGTCGAATAAACCTGGTCTCGGTCAATATTTTAGAGGATAACGCATGTTAGGTCTATGTTAGGTCCGGGATTTGCCCCCATCAGGCTCACACTTTCGCATTCTTCATATACCTGGTGAACAGATCCTGGGTTTTTTCTGGTTTGGATCACGTGGTAATGTGGTTCCACCCTGAAACTGTCAATTAAACCTAGTCTGGGTCAACATTTCAAAGGATAACCCATGTTAGGTCTAGGTTAGGTCTGGGATTTGCACTGATCAGGCTCATACTTTCGCATATTTCTCATACTTGATGGCCAGATCCTGGGCTTTTTCTGGTATGGACCACGTAGTAATATGGTACCACACTGAAACAGTCGACTAAACCTGGGCTCGATCAATATTTTAGAGGATAACGCATGTTAGGTCTGGATTAGGTCTGGGATTTGCCCTCTTCAGGCTCATACTTTTGCATATTTCTCATACTTGATTGCCAGATTCTGGGCTTTTTTTGGTTTGGATCACGTAGTAATGAGGTACCACACTGAAACAGTCGACTAAACCTGGTCTCGATCAATATCTTAGAGGATAACGCATGTTAGGTCTGGATTAGGTCTGGGATAAGCCCTCATCAGGCTCATACTTTCGCATTTTCCGCATACTTGTTGGCCAGATCCTGGACTTTTTCTGGATTGAATCACGTAGTAATGTGGTACCACACCGAAACAGTCGACTAAGCCTGGTCACGATCGATATTTTAGTGGATAATGCATGTTAGGTCTGGATTGGGTATGGGATTTGCCCTCATCAGTCTCATACTTTCGCATTCTTCACATACTTCTTGAACAGATCCTGCGTTTTTTCTGGTATGGATCACATAGTAGTGTGGTACCACACTGAAACAGTCGATTAAAACTTGTTTCGATCGATATTTTAGAGGATAACGCATGTTAGGTCTGGATTAGGTCTGGGATTTTCCCTCATCAGGCTCATACTTTCGCATATTTCTCATACTTGATGGCCAGATCCTGGCCTCTTTCTGCTTTGGAACACGTAGTAATGTGGTACCACACTGAAACAGTCGACTAAACCTGGTCTGGGTCAATATTTTAGAGGATAACGCATGTTAGGTCTAGGTTAGGTCTGGGATTTGCTCTCATCATGCTCATACTTTCGCATATTTCTCATTCTTGTTGGCCAGATCCTGGGCTTTCACTGGTTTGGATCACGTAGTAATGCGGTACCACGCTGAAACAGGCCATTAAACCTGGTTTCGATCAGTATTTTAGAGGATAACGCATGTTAGGTCTATGTTAGGTCCGGGATTTGCCCCCATCAGGCTCACACTTTCGCATTCTTCACATACCTGTTGAACAGATCCTGGGTTTTTTCTGGTTTGGATCACGTGGTAATGTTGTTCCACCCTGAAACTGTCAATTAAACCTAGTCTGGGTCAACATTCCAAAGGATAACCCATGTTAGGTCTAGGTTAGGTCTGGGATTTGCACTGATCAGGCTCATACTTTCGCATATTTCTCATACTTGATGGCCAGATCCTGGGCTTTTTTTGGTTTGGATCACGTAGTAATGTGGTACCACACTGAAACAGTCAATTAAACCTGGTTTCGATCCATATTTTAGAGGGTAACGCATGTTAGGTCTAGGTTAGGTCTGGGCTTTGCTCCCATCATGCTCATACTTTCGCATATTTCTCTTACTTGTTAGCCAGATCTTTGCTTTTTTTGGATTGGATCATGCAGTAATGTGGTATCACACTGAAACAGTCCATTAAACCTGGTTTCGATCAATATTTTAGAGGATAACACATGTTAAGTCTGAGTTGGATGTAGGATTTGCCCCCATCAGGCTCATACTTTCGCATATATCTCTTACTTGATGGCCAGATTCTGGGCTCTTTCTGGATTGGATCACGTAGTAATGTGGTACCACGCTGAAACAGTCGATTAAACCAGGTTTCGATCGACATTTTAGAGGATAACGCATGTTAGGTCTAGGTTAGGCCTGGGATTTGCACTCATCAGGCCCATACTTTCGCATATTTCTCATACTTGATGGCCAGATTCTGGGCCTTTTTTGGTTTCGATCACGTAGTAATGCGGTACCACGCTGAAACAGACCATTAAACCTTGTTTCGATCAATATTTTAGAGGATAACGCATGTTAGGTCTATGTTAGGTCCGGGATTAGCCCTCATCAGGCTCACACTTTCGCATTCTTCACATACCTGTTGAACAGATCCTGGGTTTTTTCTGGTTTGGATCACGTGGTAATATGGTACCACACTGAAACAGTCAATTAAACCTAGTCTGGGTCAACATTTCAAAGGATAACTCATGTTAGCTCTAGGTTAGGTCTGGGATTTGCTCTCATCAGGCTCATACTTTCGCATATTTCTCATACTTGATGGCCAGATCCTGGCCATTTTCTGGTTTGGATCACGTAGTAATGTGGTACCACACTGAAACAGTCGACTAAACCTGGTCTCGGTCAATATTTTAGAGGATAACGCATGTTAGGTCTAGGTTAGGTCTGGGATTTGCTCTCATCAGGCTCATACTTTTGCATATTTCTCATGCTTGTTGGCCAGATCCTGGGCTTTCACTGGTTTGGATCACGTAGTTATGTGGTATCCTACTGAAACAGTCCATTAAACCTGGTTTCGATCAATATTTTAGAGGATAACACATGTTAAGTCTGAGTTGGGTCTAGGATTTGCCCTCATCAGGCTCATACTTTCGCATATATCTCTTACTTGATGGCCAGATTCTGGGCTTTTTTTGGATTGGATCACGTAGTAATTTGGTACCACACTGAAACAGTCGACTGAGCCTGGTCACGATCAATATTTTAGTGGATAACGCATGTTAGGTCTGGATTAGGTATGGGAATTGACCTCATCAGTCTCATACTTTCGCATTCTTCACATACTTCTTGAACAGCTCCTGGGTTTTTTCTGGTATGGATCACATAGTAGTGTGGTACCACACTGAAACAGTCGATTAAAACTTGTTTCGATCGATATTTTAGAGGATAACGCATGTTAGGTCTGGATTAGGTCTGGGATTTTCCCTCATCAGGGTCATACTTTCGCATATTTCTCATACTTGTTGCCCAGATTCTGGTCTTTTTTTGGTTTGGATCACGTAGTAATGTGGTACCACACTGAAACAGTCCATTAAACCTGGTTTCGATCAAAATTTTAGAGGTTAATGCATGTTAGGTCTGTGTTAGGTCTGGGATTTGAATTCATCAGGGTCATATTTTCGCATATTTCTCATGCATGTTGGCCAGATCCTGGGCTTTCACTGGTTTGGATCACGTAGTTTTGTGGTATCATACTGAAACAGTCCATTAAACCTGGTTTCGATCAATATTTTAGAGGGTAACGCATGTTGGGTCTATATTAGGTCCGGGATTTGCTCTCATCAGGCTCATACTTTCGCATATTTCTCTTACTTGTTAGCCAGATCCTTTGCTTTTTCTGGTTTGGTTCACACAGTAATGTGGTACCACACTGAAACAGTCAATTAAACCTGGTTTCGATCCATATTTCAGAGGGTAACGCATTTTGGGTCTATGTTAGGTCCGGGATTTGCTCTCACCAGGCTCATACTTTCGCATATTTCTCTTACTTGTTAGCCAGATCCTTTGCTTTTTTTGGATTGGATCACGCAGTAATGTGGTACCACACTGAAACAGACCATTAAACCTGGTTTCGATCAATATTTTAGAGGATAACACATTTTAGGTCTAGGTTAGGCCTTGGATTTGCACTCATCTGGGTCATACTTTCGCATTCATCACATACTTGTTGAACAGAACCCGGGTTTTTTCTGGTTTGGATCACGTAGGAATGTGGTACCACACTGAAACAGTCCATTAAACCTGGTTTCGATCAATATTTTTGAGGATAACGCATGTTAGGTCTTGGTTAGGCCTTGGATTTGCCCTCATCAGGCTCACACGTTCGCATTCTTCACATACCTGGTGAACAGATCCTGGGTCTTTTCAGGTTTGGATCACGTGGAAAATTGGTACCACACTGAAACAGACAATTAAGCATGGTTTCTATCAATATTTTAGAGGATAATACATGTTACGTCTAGGTTAGTTCTGGGATTTGCACTCATCAGGCTCATACTTTCGCATATTTCTCATACTTGATGCCAGATTCTGGGCTTTTTCTGGTTTGGATCTCGTAGTAATGTGGTACCACACAAAAACAGTCGACTGAGCCTGGTCACGATCAATATTTTAGAGGATAATGCATGTTAGGTCTAGGTTAGGTATGGGATATGCACTCATCAGGCTCATACTTTCGCATATTTCTCATACTTGATGGTCAGATTCTGGGCCTTTTTTGGTTTCGATCACGTAGTAATGCGGTACCGCGCTGAAACAGACGATTAAACCTTGTTTCGATCAATATTGTAGAGGATAACGCATGTTAGGCCTATGTTAGGTCCGGGATTTGCCCTCATCAGGCTCATACTTTCGCATATTTCTCATACTTGATGGCCAGATCCTGGCCTTTTTCTGGTTTGGATCACGTAGTAATGTGGTACCACACTGAAACAGTCGACTAAACCTGGTCTCGGTCGATATTTTAGAGGATAACCCATGTTAGGTCTAGGTTAGGTCTGGGATATGCTCTCATCAGGCTCATACTTTTGCATATTTCTCGTACTTGTTAGCCAAATCCTGCGCTTTTTTTGGTTTGGATCGCGCAGTAATGTGGTACCACACTGAAACGGGCCATTAAACCTGGTTTCGATTAATATTTTAGAAGATAACACATGTTAGGTCTAGGTTAGACCTTGGATTTGCACTCATCAGGGTCATACTTTCGCATATTTCTCATACTTGATGGCCAGATTCTGGGCCTTTTTTGGTTTCGATCACGTAGTAATGCGGTACCGCGCTGAAACAGACGATTAAACCTTGTTTCGATCAATATTGTAGAGGATAACGCATGTTAGGTCTATGTTAGGTCCGGGATTTGCCCTCGTCAGGCTCATACTTTCGCATATTTCTCATACTTGATGGCCAGATCCTGGCCTTTTTCTGGTTTGGATCACGTAGTAATGTGGTACCACACTGAAACAGTCGAATAAACCTGGTCTCGGTCAATATTTTAGAGGATAACGCATGTTAGGTCTATGTTAGGTCCGGGATTTGCCCCCATCAGGCTCACACTTTCGCATTCTTCACATACCTGGTGAACAGATCCTGGGTTTTTTCTGGTTTGGATCACGTGGTAATGTGGTTCCACCCTGAAACTGTCAATTAAACCTAGTCTGGGTCAACATTTCAAAGGATAACCCATGTTAGGTCTAGGTTAGGTCTGGGATTTGCACTGATCAGGCTCATACTTTCGCATATTTCTCATACTTGATGGCCAGATCCTGGGCTTTTTCCGGTATGGACCACGTAGTAATATGGTACCACACTGAAACAGTCGACTAAACCTGGGCTCGATCAATATTTTAGAGGATAACGCATGTTAGGTCTGGATTAGGTCTGGGATTTGCCCTCTTCAGGCTCATACTTTTGCATATTTCTCATACTTGATTGCCAGATTCTGGGCTTTTTTTGGTTTGGATCACGTAGTAATGAGGTACCACACTGAAACAGTCGACTAAACCTGGTCACGATCGATATTTTAGTGGATAATGCATGTTAGGTCTGGATTGGGTATGGGATTTGCCCTCATCAGTCTCATACTTTCGCATTCTTCACATACTTCTTGAACAGATCCTGCGTTTTTTCTGGTATGGATCACATAGTAGTGTGGTACCACACTGAAACAGTCGATTAAAACTTGTTTCGATCGATATTTTAGAGGATAACGCATGTTAGGTCTGGATTAGGTCTGGGATTTTCCCTCATCAGGCTCATACTTTCGCATATTTCTCATACTTGATGGCCAGATCCTGGCCTCTTTCTGCTTTGGAACACGTAGTAATGTGGTACCACACTGAAACAGTCGACTAAACCTGGTCTGGGTCAATATTTTAGAGGATAACGCATGTTAGGTCTAGGTTAGGTCTGGGATTTGCTCTCATCATGCTCATACTTTCGCATATTTCTCATTCTTGTTGGCCAGATCCTGGGCTTTCACTGGTTTGGATCACGTAGTAATGCGGTACCACGCTGAAACAGGCCATTAAACCTGGTTTCGATCAGTATTTTAGAGGATAACGCATGTTAGGTCTATGTTAGGTCCGGGATTTGCCCCCATCAGGCTCACACTTTCGCATTCTTCACATACCTGTTGAACAGATCCTGGGTTTTTTCTGGTTTGGATCACGTGGTAATGTGGTTCCACCCTGAAACTGTCAATTAAACCTAGTCTGGGTCAACATTCCAAAGGATAACCCATGTTAGGTCTAGGTTAGGTCTGGGATTTGCACTGATCAGGCTCATACTTTCGCATATTTCTCATACTTGATGGCCAGATCCTGGGCTTTTTCTGGTATGGACCACGTAGTAATATGGTACCACACTGAAACAGTCGACTAAACCTGGGCTCGATCAATATTTTAGAGGATAACGCATGTTAGGTCTGGATTAGGTCTGGGATTTGCCCTCATCAGGCTCATGCTTTTGCATATTTCTCATACTTGATTGCCAGATTCTGGGCTTTTTTTGGTTTGGATCACGTAGTAATGAGGTACCACACTGAAACAGTCGACTAAACCTGGTCTCGATCAATATCTTAGAGGATAACGCATGTTAGGTCTGGATTGGGTATGGGATTTTCCCTCATCAGGCTCATACTTTCGCATATTTCTCATACTTGATGGCCAGATCCTGGCCTCTTTCTGCTTTGGAACACGTAGTAATGTGGTACCACACTGAAACAGTCGACTAAACCTGGTCTGGGTCAATATTTTAGAGGATAACGCATGTTAGGTCTTGGTTAGGTCTGGGATTTGCTCTCATCAGGCTCATACTTTTGCATATTTCTCGTACTTGCTGGCTAGATCCTGCGCTTTTTCTGGTTTGGATCACGTAGTATTGTGGTACCACACTGAAACAGTCGTCTAAACCTGGTCACGATCAATATTTAAGAGGATAACGCATGTTAGGTCTAGGTTAGGTCTGGGCTTTGCTCCCATCATGCTCATACTTTCGCATATTTCTCTTACTTGTTAGCCAGATCCTTTGCTTTTTTTGGATTGGATCATGCAGTAATGTGGTATCACACTGAAACAGTCCATTAAACCTGGTTTCGATCAATATTTTAGAGGATAACACATGTTAAGTCTGAGTTGGATGTAGGATTTGCCCCCATCAGGCTCATACTTTCGCATATATCTCTTACTTGATGGCCAGATTCTGGGCTCTTTCTGGATTGGATCACGTAGTAATGTGGTACCACGCTGAAACAGTCGATTAAACCAGGTTTCGATCGACATTTTAGAGGATAACGCATGTTAGGTCTAGGTTAGGCCTGGGATTTGCACTCATCAGGCCCATACTTTCGCATATTTCTCATACTTGATGGCCAGATTCTGGACCTTTTTTGGTTTCGATCACGTAGTAATGCGGTACCACGTTGAAACAGACCATTAAACCTTGTTTCGATCAATATTTTAGAGGATAACGCATGTTAGGTCTATGTTACGTCCGGGATTAGCCCTCATCAGGCTCACACTTTCGCATTCTTCACATACCTGTTGAACAGATCCTGGGTTTTTTCTGGTTTGGATCACGTGGTAATATGGTACCACACTGAAACAGTCAATTAAACCTAGTCTGGGTCAACATTTCAAAGGATAACTCATGTTAGCTCTAGGTTAGGTCTGGGATTTGCTCTCATCAGGCTCATACTTTCGCATATTTCTCATACTTGATGGCCAGATCCTGGCCATTTTCTGGTTTGGATCACGTAGTAATGTGGTACCACACTGAAACAGTCGACTAAACCTGGTCTCGGTCAATATTTTAGAGGATAACGCATGTTAGGTCTAGGTTAGGTCTGGGATTTGCTCTCATCAGGCTCATACTTTTGCATATTTCTCATGCATGTTGGCCAGATTCTGGGCTTTCACTGGTTTGGATCACGTAGTTATGTGGTATCATACTGAAACAGTCCATTAAACCTGGTTTCGATCAATATTTTAGAGGATAACACATGTTAAGTCTGAGTTGGGTCTAGGATTTGCCCTCATCAGGCTCATACTTTCGCATATATCTCTTACTTGATGGCCAGATTCTGGGCTTTTTTTGGATTGGATCACGTAGTAATTTGGTACCACACTGAAACAGTCGACTGAGCCTGGTCACGATCAATATTTTAGTGGATAACGCATGTTAGGTCTGGATTAGGTATGGGATTTGACTTCATCAGTCTCATACTTTCGCATTCTTCACATACTTCTTGAACAGCTCCTGGGTTTTTTCACGTATGGATCACATAGTAGTGTGGTACCACACTGAAACAGTCGATTAAAACTTGTTTCGATCGATATTTTAGAGGATAACGCATGTTAGGTCTGGATTAGGTCTGGGATTTTCCCTCATCAGGGTCATACTTTCGCATATTTCTCATACTTGTTGCCCAGATTCTGGTCTTTTTTTGGTTTGGATCACGTAGTAATGTGGTACCACACTGAAACAGTCCATTAAACCTGGTTTCGATCAATATTTTAGAGGATAATGCATGTTAGGTCTGTGTTAGGTCTGGGATTTGAATTCATCAGGGTCATATTTTCGCATATTTCTCATGCATGTTGGCCAGATCCTGGGCTTTCACTGGTTTGGATCACGTAGTTTTGTGGTATCATACTGAAACAGTCCATTAAATCTGGTTTCGATCGATATTTTAGAGGATAACGCATGTTAGGCCTAGGTTAGGTCTGGGATTTGCTCTCATCAGGCTCATACTTTCGCATATTTCTCTTACTTGTTAGCCAGATCCTTTGCTTTTTTTGGATTGGATCACGCAGTAATGTGGTACCACACTGAAACAGACCATTAAACCTGGTTTCGATCAATATTTTAGAGGATAACACATTTTAGGTCTAGGTTAGGCCTTGGATTTGCACTCATCTGGGTCATACTTTCGCATTCATCACATACTTGTTGAACAGAACCCGGGTTTTTTCTGGTTTGGATCACGTAGGAATGTGGTACCACACTGAAACAGTCGACTGAGCCTGGTCACGATCAATATTTTAGAGGATAATGCATATTAGGTCTAGGTTAGGTATGGGATATGCACTCATCAGGCTCATACTGTCGCATATTTCTCATACTTGATGGCCAGATCCTGGGCTTTTTCTGGTTTGGATCACTTAGCACTGTGGTACCACACTGAAACAGTCGACTAAACCTGGTCTCGATCAATATTTTAGGGGAAAACGCATGTTAGGTCTGGATTAGGTATGGGATTTGACCTCATCAGTCTCATACTTTCGCATTCTTCACATACTTCTTGAACAGCTCCTGGGTTTTTTCTGGTATGGATCACATTGTAGTGTGGTACCACACTGAAGCAGTCGATTAAAACTTGTTTCGATCGATATTTTAGAGGATAACGCATGTTAGGTCTGGATTAGGTCTGGGATTTTCCCTCATCAGGGTCATACTTTCGCACATTTCTCATACTTGTTGGCCAGATTCTGGTCTTTTTTTGGTTTGGATCACGTAGTAATGTGGTACCACACTGAAACAGTCCATTAAACCTGGTTTCGATCAAAATATTAGAGGATAATGCATGTTAGGTCTGTGTTAGGTCTGGGATTTGAATTCATCAGGGTCATATTTTCGCATATTTCTCATGCATGTTGGCCAGATCCTGGGCTTTCACTGGTTTGGATCACATAGTTATGTGGTATCATACTGAAACAGTCCATTAAACCTGGTTTCGATCAATATTTTAGAGGGTAACGCATGTTGGGTCTATGTTAGGTCCGGGATTTGCTCTCATCAGGCTCATACTTTCGCATATTTCTCTTACTTGTTAGCCAGATCCTTTGCTTTTTCTGGTTTGGATCACACAGTAATGTGGTACCACACTGAAACAGTCAATTAAACCTGGTTTCGATCCATATTTTAGAGGGTAACGCATGTTGGGTCTATGTTAGGCCTTGGATTTGCCCCATCAGGCTCATACTTTCGCATTTTCCGCATACTTGTTGGCAAGATCCCGGGCTTTTTCTTGTTTGGATCACGTAGAAATGTGGTACCACACTGAAACAGTCCATTAAACCTGGTTTCGATCAACATTTTAGAGGATAACGCATGATAGGTCTTGGTTAGGCCTTGGATTTGCCCTCATCAGGCTCACACTTTCGCATTCTTCACATACCTGTTGAACAGATCCTGTGTTTTTTCTGGTTTGGATCACGTGGTAATGTGGTACCACACTGAAACAGTCAATTAAACCTAGTCTGGGTCAACATTTCAAAGGATAACTCATGTTAGGTCTAGGTTAGGTCTGGGATTTGCTCTCATCAGGCTCATACTTTCGCATGTTTCTCATACTTGATGGCCAGATTCTGGGCTTTTTCTGGTTTGGATCACGTAGGAATGTGGTACCACACTGAAACAGTCCATTAAACCTGGTTTCGATCAATATTTTAGAGGATAACACATGTTAAGTCTGAGTTGGGTCTATGATTTGCCCTCCTCAGGCTCATACTTACGCATATATCTCTTACTTGATGGCCAGATTCTGGGCTTTTTCTGGATTGAATCACGTAGTAATGTGGTACCACACCGAAACAGTCGACTAAGCCTGGTCACGATCAATATTTTAGTGGATAATGCATGTTAGGTCTGGATTATGTATGGGATTTGCCCTCATCAGTCTCATACTTTCGCATTCCTCACATACTTGTTGAACAGATCCTGGGTTTTTTCTGGTATGGATCACATAGTAGTGTGGTACCTCACTGAAACAGTCGATTAAAACTTGTTTCGATCGACATTTTAGAGGATAACGCATGTTAGGTCTGGATTAGGTCTGGGATTTTCCCTCATCAGGCTCATACTTTCGCATATTTCTCATACTTGATGGCCACATTCTGGGCTTTTTCTGGTTTGGATCACGTAGGAATGTGGTACCACACTGACACAGTCGACTAAACCTGGTCACGATCAATATTTTTGAGGATAATGCATGTTAGGTCTAGGTTAGGTCTGGGATTTGCACTCATCAGGCTCATACTTTCGCATATTTCTCATACTTGATGGCCAGATTCTGGGCTTTTTCTGGTTTGGATCACGTAGGAATGTGGTACCACACTGAAACAGTCGACTAAACCTGGTCACGATCAATATTTTTGAGGATAATGCATGTTAGGTCTAGGTTAGGTCTGGGATTTGCACTCATCAGGCTCATTCTTTCGCATATTTCTCATACTTGATGGCCAGATCCTGCGCTTTTTCTGGTATGGACCACGTAGTAATGTGGTACCACACTGAAACTGTCGACTAAACATGGTCTCGATCAATATTTTAGAGCATAACGCAAGTTAGGTCTGGATTAGCTCTGGGATTTGCCCTCATCAGGCTCATACTTTCGCATATTTATCACACTTGATGGCCAGATTCTGGGCTTTTTTTGGTTTGGATCACGTAGGAATGTTGTACCACACTGAAACAGTCGACTAAACCTGGTCACGATCAATATTTTTGAGGATAATGCATGTTAGGTCTAGGTTAGGTCTGGGATTTGCACTCATCAGGCTCATACTTTCGCATTCTTCACATACTTGTTGAACAGAACCCGGGTTTTTTCTGGTTTGGATCACGTTGAAATGTGGTACCACACTGAAACAGTCCATTAAACCTGGTTTCGATCGTCATATTAGAGGATAACGCATGATAGGTCTTGGTTAGGCCTTGGATTTGCCCTCATCAGGCTCACACTTTCGCATTCTTCACATACCTGTTGAACAGATCCTGTGTTTTTTCTGGTTTGGATCACGTGGTAATGTGGTACCACACTGAAACAGTCAATTAAACCTAGTCTGGGTCAACATTTCAAAGGATAACTCATGTTAGGTCTAGGTTAGGTCTGGGATTTGCACTCATCAGGCTCATTCTTTCGCATATTTCTCATACTTGATGGCCAGATCCTGCGCTTTTTCTGGTATGGACCACGTAGTAATGTGGTACCACACTGAAACTGTCGACTAAACATGGTCTCGATCAATATTTTAGAGCATAACGCAAGTTAGGTCTGGATTAGCTCTGGGATTTGCCCTCATCAGGCTCATACTTTCGCATATTTATCACACTTGATGGCCAGATTCTGGGCTTTTTTTGGTTTGGATCACGTAGGAATGTTGTACCACACTGAAACAGTCGACTACACCTGGTCTCGATCAATATTTTAGGGGAAAACGCATGTTAGGCCTGGATTAGGTCTGGGATTTGCCCAAATCAGGCTCATACTTTCGCATTTTCCGCGTACTTGTTGGCAAGATCCCGGGCTTTTTCTGGTTTGGATCACGTAGAAATGTGGTACCACACTGAAACAGTCCATTAAACCTGGTTTCGATCAACATTTTAGAGGATAACGCATGATAGGTCTTGGTTAGGCCTTGGATTTGCCCTCATCAGGCTCACACTTTCGCATTCTTCACATACCTGTTGAACAGATCCTGTGTTTTTTCTGGTTTGGATCACGTGGTAATGTGGTACCACACTGAAACAGTCAATTAAACCTAGTCTGGGTCAACATTTCAAAGGATAACTCATGTTAGGTCTAGGTTAGGTCTGGGATTTGCTCTCATCAGGCTCATACTTTCGCATGTTTCTCATACTTGATGGCCAGATTCTGGGCTTTTTCTGGTTTGGATCACGTAGGAATGTGGTACCACACTGAAACAGTCGACTAAACCTGGTCACGATCAATATTTTTGAGGATAATGCATGTTAGATCTAGGTTAGGTCTGGGATTTGCACTCATCAGGCTCATACTTTCGCATATTTCTCATACTTGTTGGCCAGCTCCCGGGCTTTTTCTCGTTTGGATCACGTGGTAATGTGGTATCGTACTGAAACAGTCCATTAAACCTGGTTTCGATCAATATTTTAGAGGATAACACATGTTAAGTCTAGGTTAGGTCTGGGATTTTCCCTCATCAGGGTCATACTTTCGCATATTTCTCATATTTGTTTGCCAGATTTTGGTCTTTTTTTGGTGTGGATCACGTAGTAATGTGGTACCACACTGAAACAGTCCATTAAACCTGGTTTCGATCAAAATTTTAGAGGATAATGCATGTTAGGTCTGTGTTAGGTCTGGGATTTGACTTTATCAGGGTCATATTTTCGGAGTTTTAACATACATGTTGACCTGATCGAGGGGTTCTTTCTGGTTTGGATCACGTAGAAATGTGGTACCACACTGAAACAGTCAATTAAACCTGGTTTCGATGAATATTTTGGATGATAACGCATGTTAGGCCTAGGTTAGGCCTTGGATTTGCCCCATCAGGCTCATACTTTCGCATATTTCTCATACTTGTTGGCCAGATTCTGGTCTTTTTTTGGTTTGGATCACGTAGAAATGTGGTACCACACTGAAACAGTCCATTAAACCTGGTTTCGATCAATATTTTAGAGGATAACACACGTCAGGTCTAGGTTAGACCTTGGATTTGCACTCATCAGGGTCATACTTTCGCATTCTTCACATACTTGTTGAACAGAACCCGGGTTTTTTCTGGTTTGGATCACGTAGCAATGTGGTACCACACTGAAACAGTCGACTACACCTGGTCTCGATCAATATTTTAGGGGAAAACGCATGTTAGGCCTGGATTAGCTCTGGGATTTGCCCAAATCGGGCTCATACTTTCGCATTTTCCGCATACTTGTTGGCAAGATCCCGGCCTTTTTCTGGTTTGGATCACGTAGAAATGTGGTACCACACTAAAACAGTCCATTAAACCTGGTTTCGATCAACATTTTAGAGGATAACGCATGATAGGTCTTGGTTAGGCCTTGGATTTGCCCTCATCAGGCTCACACTTTCGCATTCTTCACATACCTGTTGAACAGATCCTGTGTTTTTTCTGGTTTGGATCACGTGGTAATGTGGTACCACACTGAAACAGTCAATTAAACCTAGTCTGGGTCAACATTTCAAAGGATAACTCATGTTAGGTCTAGGTTAGGTCTGGGATTTGCTCTCATCAGGCTCATACTTTCGCATGTTTCTCATACTTGATGGCCAGATTCTGGGCTTTTTCTGATTTGGATCACGTAGGAATGTGGTACCACACTGAAACAGTCGACTAAACCCGGTCTCGGTCAATATTTTAGAGGATAACGCATGTTAGGTCTAGGTGAGGTCTGGGATTTGCTCTCATCATGCTCATACTTTCGCATATTTCTCATTCTTGTTGGCCAGATCCTGGGCTTTCACTGGTTTGGATCACGTAGTAATGCGGTACCACGCGGAAACAGACCATTAAACCTGGTTTCGATCAATATTTTAGAGGATAACGCATGTTAGGTATATGTTAGGTCCGGGATTTGCCCTCATCAGGCTCACACTTTCGCATTCTTCACATACCTGTTGAACAGATCCTGGGTTTTTTCTGGTTTGGATCACGTGGTAATGTGGTACCACACTGAAACAGTCAATTAAACCTAGCCTGGGTCAACATTACAAAGGATAACTCATGTAAGGTCTAGGTTAGGTCTGGGATTTGTTCTCATCAGGCTCATACTTTCGCATGTTTCTCATACTTGATGGCCAGATTCTGAGCTTTTTCCGGTTTGGATCACGTAGGAATGTGGTACCACACTGAAACAGTCCATTAAACCTGGTTTCGATCAATATTTTAGAGGATAACACATGTTAAGTCTGAGTTGGGTCTAGGATTTGCCCTCCTCAGGCTCATACTTACGCATATATCTCTTACTTGATGGCCAGATTCTGGGCTATTTCTGGATTGAATCACGTAGTAATGTGGTACCACACCGAAACAGTCGACTAAGCCTGGTCACGATCAATATTTTAGTGGATAATGCATGTTAGGTCTGGATTATGTATGGGATTTGCCCTCATCAGTCTCATACTTTCGCATTCCTCACATACTTGTTGACAGATCCTGGGTTTTTTCTGATATGGATCACATAGTAGTGTGGTACCACACTGAAACAGTCGATTAAAACTTGTTTCGATCGACATTTTAGAGGATAACGCATGTTAGGTCTGGATTAGGTCTGGGATTTTCCCTCATCAGACTCATACTTTCGCATATTTCTCATACTTGATGGCCAGATTCTGGGCTTTTTCTGGTTTGGATCACGTAGGAATGTGGTACCACACTGAAACAGTCGACTACACCTGGTCTCGATCAATATTTTAGGGGAAAACGCATGTTAGGCCTGGATTAGCTCTGGGATTTGCCCAAATCGGGCTCATACTTTCACATTTTCCGCATACTTGTTGGCAAGATCCCGGGCTTTTTCTGGTTTGGATCACGTAGAAATGTGGTACCACACTGAAACAGTCCATTAAACCTGGTTTCGATCAACATTTTAGAGGATAACGCATGATAGGTCTTGGTTAGGCCTTGGATTTGCCCGCATCAGGTTCACACTTTCGCATTCTTCACATACCTGTTGAACAGATCCTGTGTTTTTTCTGGTTTGGATCACGTGGTAATGTGGTACAACACTGAAACAGTCAATTAAACCTAGTCTGGGTCAACATTTCAAAGGATAACTCATGTTAGGTCGAGGTTAGGTCTGGGATTTGCACTCATCAGGCTCACACTTTCGCATATTTCTCATACTTGATGGCCAGATTCTGGGCTTTTTCTGGTTTGGATCACGTAGGAATGTGGTACCACACTGAAACAGTCAATTAAACCTAGTCTGGGTCAATATTTCAAAGGATAACTCATGTTAGGTCTAGGTTAGGTCTGGAATTTGCTCTCATCAGGCTCATACTTTCGCATGTTTCTCACACTTGATGGCCAGATTCTGGGCTTTTTTTGGTTTGGATCACGCAGTAATGTGGTACCACACTGAAACAGACCATTAAACCTGGTTTCGATCAATATTTTAGAGGATAACACATGTCAGGTCTAGGTTAGACCTTGGATTTGCCCTCATCAGGCGCACACTTTCGCATTCTTCACATACCTGTTGAACAGATCCTGTGTTTTTTCTGGTTTGGATCACGTGGTAATGTGGTACCACACTGAAACAGTCGACTAAACCTGGTGACGATCAATATTTTTGAGGATAATGCATGTTTGGTCTAGGTTAGGTCTGGGATTTGCACTCATCAGGCTCATACTTTCGCATATTTCTCATACTTGATGGCCAGACTCTGTGCTTTTTTTGGTTTGGATCACGTAGTAATGAGGTACCACACTGAAACTGTCCACTAAACCTGGTTTCGATCAATATTTTAGAGGATAACGCATGATAGGTCATGGTTAGGCCTTGGATTTGCCCTCATCAGGCTCACACTTTCGCATTCTTCACATACCTGTTGAACAGATCCTGTGTTTTTTCTGGTTTGGTTCACGTGGTAATGTGGTACCACACTGAAACAGTCAATTAAACCTAGTCTGGGTCAACATTTCAAAGGATAACTCATGTTAGGTCTATGTTAGGTCTGGGATTTGCTCTCATCAGTCTCATACTTTTGCATGTTTCTCACACTGGATGGCCAGATTCTGGGCTTTTTCTCGTTTCGATCACGTGGTAATGTGGTATCGTACTGAAACTGTCCACTAAACCTGGTTTCGATCAATATTTTAGAGGATAACGCATGATAGGTCATGGTTAGGCCTTGGATTTGCCCTCATCAGGCTCACACTTTCGCATTCTTCACATACCTGTTGAACAGATCCTGTGTTTTTTCTGGTTTGGTTCACGTGGTAATGTGGTACCACACTGAAACAGTCAATTAAACCGAGTCTGGGTCAACATTTCAAAGGATAACTCATGTTAGGTCTATGTTAGATTTGGGATTTGCTCTCATCAGGCTTATACATTCACATTTTCCGCATACTTGTTGGCCAGCTCCCAGGCTTTTTCTCGTTTCGATCACGTGGTAATGTGGTATCGTACTGAAACAGTCCATTAAACCTGGTTTCGATCAATATTTTAGAGGATAACACATGTTAAGTCTAGGTTAGGACTGGGATTTTCCCTCATCAGGGTCATACTTTCGCATATTTCTCATACTTGTTGGCCAGATTCTGGTCTTTTTTTGGTTTGGATCACGTAGAAATGTGGTACCACACTGAAACAGTCAATTAAACCTGGTTTCGATGAATATTTTGGAAGATAACGCATGTTAGGCCTGGATTAGGTCTGGGATTTGCCCAAATCAGGCTCATACTTTCGCATTTTCCGCATACTTGTTGGCAAGATCCCGGGCTTCTTCTGGTTTGGATCATGTAGAAATGTGGTACCACACTGAAACAGTCCATTAAACCTGGTTTCGATCAACATTTTAGAGGATAACGCATGATAGGTCATGGTTAGGCCTTGGATTTGCCCTCATCAGGCTCACACTTTCGCATTCTTCACATACCTGTTGAACAGATCCTGTGTTTTTTCTGGTTTGGTTCACGTGGTAATGTGGTACCACACTGAAACAGTCAATTAAACCTAGTCTGGGTCAACATTTCAAAGGATAACTCATGTTAGGTCTATGTTAGGTCTGGGATTTGCTCTCATCAGTCTCATACTTTTGCATGTTTCTCACACTGGATGGCCAGATTCTGGGCTTTTTCTGCTTTGGATCACGTAGGAATGTGGTACCACACTGAAACAGACCATTAAACCTGGTTTCGATTAATATTTTAGAGGATAACACATGTTAAGTCTGAGTTGGGTCTAGGATTTGCCCTCCTCAGGCTCATACTTTCGCATATATCTCTTACTTGATGGCCAGATTCTGGGCTTTTTCTGGCTTGGATCACGTAGTAATGTGGTACCACACCGAAACAGTCGACTAAACCTGGGCACGATCAATATTTTAGAGGATAACACATGTTAGGTCTAGGTTAGGTCTGGGATCTGCACTCATCAGGCTCATACTTTCGCATATTTCTCATAGTTGATGGCTAGATTCTGGGCTTTTTTTGGCTTTGATCACGTTGTAATGTGGTACCACACTGAAACAGTCGACTAAACCTGGTCTCGATCAATATTTTAGAGGATAACGTATGTCAGGTCTATGTTAGGTCTGGGATTTGCTCTCATCAGGCTGATACATTCACACTTTCCGCAAACTTGTTGGCGAGATCCCGGGCTTTTTCAGGTTGGATCACGTGGTAATGTGGTACCACACTGAAACTGTCGACTAAACCTGGTCTCGATCAATATTTTAGAGCATAACGCAAGTTAGGTCTGGATTAGCTCTGGGATTTGTCCTCATCAGGCTCATACTTTCGCATATTTCTCATACTTGATGGCCAGATTCTGGGCTTTTTTTGGTTTGGATCACGTAGGAATGTTGTACCACACTGAAACAGTCGACTAAACCTGGTCACGATCAATATTTTTGAGGATAATGCATGTTAGGTCTAGGTTAGGTCTGGGATTTGCACTCATCAGGCTCATACTTTCGCATATTTCTCATACTTGATGGCCAGACTCTGGGCTTTTTTTGGTTTGGATCAGGTAGTAATGAGGTACCACACTGAAACAGTCCATTAAACCTGGTTTCGATCAATATTTTAGAGGATAACGCATGTTAGGTCTATGTTAGGTCTGGGATTTGCTCTCATCAGGCTTATACATTCACATTTTCCGCATACTTGTTGGCCAGCTCCCGGGCTTTTTCTCGTTTGGATCACGTGGTAATGTGGTATCGTACTGAAACAGTCCATTAAACCTGGTTTCGATCAATATTTTAGAGGATAACACATGTTAAGTCTAGGTTAGGTCTGGGATTTTCCCTCATCAGGGTCATACTTTCGCATATTTCTCATACTTGTTGGCCAGATTTTGGTCTTTTTTTGGTGTGGATCACGTAGTAATGTGGTACCACACTGAAATAGTCCATTAAACCTGGTTTCGATCAAAATTTTAGAGGATAATGCATGTTAGGTCTGTGTTAGGTCTGGGATTTGACTTTATCAGGGTCATATTTTCGGAGTTTTAACATACATGTTGACCTGATCGAGGGGTTCTTTCTGGTTTGGATCACGTAGAAATGTGGTACCACACTGAAACAGTCAATTAAACCTGGTTTCGATGAATATTTTGGAAGATAACGCATGTTAGGTCTAGGTTAGGCCTTGGATTTGCCCCATCAGGCTCATACTTTCGCATATTTCTCATACTTGTTGGCCAGATTCTGGTCTTTTTTTGGTTTGGATCACGTAGAAATGTGGTACCACACTGAAACAGTCCATTAAACCTGGTTTCGATCAACATTTTAGAGGATAACGCATGATAGGTCTTGGTTAGACCTTGGATTTGCCCTCATCAGGCTCACACTTTCGCATTCTTCACATACCTGTTGAACAGATCCTGTGTTTTTTCTGGTTTGGATCACGTGGTAATGTGGTACCACACTGAAACAGTCAATTAAACCTAGTCTGGGTCAACATTTCAAAGGATAACTCATGTTAGGTCTAGGTTAGGTCAGCGATTTGCTCTCATCAGTCTCATACTTTCGCATGTTTCTCACACTTGATGGCCAGATTCTGGGCTTTTTTTGGTTTGGATCACGCAGTAATGTGGTACCACACTGAAACAGACCATTAAACCTGGTTTCGATCAATATTTTAGAGGATAACACACGTCAGGTCTAGGTTAGACCTTGGATTTGCACTCATCAGGGTCATACTTTCGCATTCTTCACATACTTGTTGAACAGAACCCGGGTTTTTTCTGGTTTGGATCACGTAGCAATGTGGTACCACACTGAAACAGTCGACTACACCTGGTCTCCATCAATATTTTAGGGGAAAACGCATGTTAGGCCTGGATTAGCTCTGGGATTTGCCCAAATCGGGCTCATACTTTCGCATTTTCCGCATACTTGTTGGCAAGATCCCGGGCTTTTTCTGGTTTGGATCACGTAGAAATGTGGTACCACACTGAAACAGTCCATTAAACCTGGTTTCGATCAACATTTTAGAGGATAACGCATGGTAGGTCTTGGTTAGGCCTTGGATTTGCCCTCATCAGGCTCACACTTTCGCATTCTTCACATACCTGTTGAACAGATCGCGGGTTTTTTCTGGTTTGGATCACGTGGTAATGTGGTACCACACTGAAGCAGTCAATTAAACCTAGTCTGGGTCAACATTTCAAAGGATAACTCATGTTAGGTCTAGGTTAGGCCTTGGATTTGTCCTCATCAGGCTCACACTTTCGCATTCTTCACATACCTGTTGTACAGATTCTGTGTTTTTTCTGGTTTGGATCACGTGGTAATGTGGTACCACACTGAAACAGTCAATTAAACCTAGTCTGGGTCAACATTTCAAAGGATAACTCATGTTAGGTCTAGGTTAGGTCTGGGATTTGCTCTCATCAGTCTCATACTTTCGCATGTTTCTCATACTTGATGGTCAGATCCTGGGCTTTTTTCGGTTTGGAGCACGTAGTATTGTGGTACCACACTGAAACAGTCCAATAAACCTGGTTTCGATCAAGATTTTAGAGGATAACGCATGGTAGGTCTTGGCTAGGCCTTGGATTTGCCCTCATCAGGCTCACACTTTCGCATTCTTCACATACCTGTTGAACAGATCGTGTGTTTTTTCTGGTTTGCATCACGTGGTAATGTGGTACCACACAGAAACAGTCAATTAAACCTAGTCTGGGCCAACATTTCAAAGGATAACCCACGTTAGGTCTAGGTTAGGTCTGGGATTTGCTCTCATCAGTCTCATACTTTCGCATGTTTCTCATACTTGATGGCCAGATTCTGGCCTTTTTTTGGTTTGGATCACGCAGTAATGTGGTACCACACTGAAACAGACCATTAAACCTGGTCACGATCAATATTTTTGAGGATAATGCATGTTAGGTCTAGGTTAGGTCTGGGATTTGCACTCATCAGGCTCATACTTTCGCATATTTCTCATACTTGATGGCCAGATCCTGGGCTTTTTCTGGTATGGACCACGTAGTAATGTGGTACCACACTGAAACTGTCGACTAAACCTGGTCTCGATCAATATTTTAGAGCATGACGCAAGTTAGGTCTGGATTAGCTCTGGGATTTGCCCTCATCAGGCTCATACTTTCGCATATTTCTCATACTTGATGGCCAGATTCTGGGCTTTTTTTGGTTTGGATCACGTAGGAATGTTGTACCACACTGAAACAGTCGACTAAACCTGGTCACGATCAATATTTTTGAGGATAATGCATGTTAGGTCTAGGTTAGGTCTGGGATTTGCACTCATCAGGCTCATACTTTCGCATATTTCTCATACTTGATGGCCAGACTCTGGGCTTTTTTTGGTTTGGATCACGTAGAAATGAGGTACCACACTGAAACAGTCCATTAAACCTGGTTTCGATCAATATTTTAGAGGATAACGCATGTTAGGTCTATGTTAGGTCTGGGATTTGCTCTCATCAGGCTTATACATTCACATTTTCCGCATACTTGTTGGCCAGATCCCGGGCTTTTTCTCGTTTCGATCACGTGGTAATGTGGTATCGTACTGAAACAGTCCATTAAACCTGGTTTCGATCAATATTTTAGAGGATAACACGTGTTAAGTCTAGGTTAGGTCTGGGATTTTCCCTCATCAGGGTCATACTTTCGCATATTTCTCATACTTGTTGGCCAGATTCTGGTCTGTTTTTGGTTTGGATCACGTAGTAATGTGGTACCACACTGAAACAGTCCATTAAACCTGGTTCCGATCAAAATTTTAGAGGATAATGCATGTTAGGTCTGTGTTAGGTCTGGGATTTGACTTCATCAGGGTCATATTTTCGCAGTTTTAACATACATGTTGACCTGATCGAGGGGTTCTTTCTGGTTTGGATCACGTAGAAATGTGGTACCACACTGAAACAGTCAATTAAACCCGGTTTCGATGAATATTTTGGAGGATAACGCATGTTAGGTCTAGGTTAACCTTGGATTTGCCCCATCAGGCTCATACTTTCGCATATTTCTCATACTTGTTGGCCAGATTCTGGTCTTTTTTTGGTTTGGATCACGTAGAAATGTGGAACCACACTGAAGCAGTCCATTAAACCTGGTTTCGATCAACATTTTAGAGGATAACACATGTCAGGTCTAGGTTAGACCTTGGATTTGCACTCATCAGGGTCATACTTTCGCATTCTTCACATACTTGTTGAACAGAACACGGGTTTTTTCTGGTTTGGATCACGTAGCAATGTGGTACCACACTGAAACAGTCGACTACACCTGGTCTCGATCAATATTTTAGGGGAAAACGCAAGTTAGGCCTGGATTAGGTCTGGGATTTGCCCAAATCAGGCTCATACTTTCGCATTTTCCGCATACTTGTTGGCCAGATCCCGGGCTTTTTCTGGTTTGGATCACGTAGAAATGTGGTACCACACTGAAACAGTCCATTAAACCTGGTTTCGATCAACATTTTAGAGGATAACGCATGATAGGTCTGGATTAGTTCTGGGATTTGCCCTCATCAGGCTCATACTTTTGCATATTTCTCATACTTGATTGCCAGATTCTGGGCTTTTTTTGGTTTGGATCACGTGGCAATGTGGTATCATACAGTAACAGTCCATTAAACCTGGCTTCGATCAATATATTACAGGATAACACATGTTAAGTCTGAGTTGGGTCTAGGATTTGCCCTCATCAGGCTCATACTTTCGCATATATCTCTTACTTGATGGCCAGATTCTGGGCTTTTTCTGGATTGGATCACGTAGCAATGTGGTACCACACTGAAACAGTCGACTACACCTGGTCTCGATCAATATTTTAGGGGAAAACGCAAGTTAGGTCTGGATTAGGTATGGGATTTGCCCTCATCAGTCTCATACTTTCGCATTCTTCACATACTTCTTGAACAGATTCTGGGTTTTTCTGGTTTGGATCACGTAGTAATGTGGTACCACACAGAAACAGTCGACTAAACCTGGTCTGGGTCAATATTTTAGAGGATAACGCATGTTAGGTCTAGGTTAGGTCTGGGATTTGCTCTCATCAGGCTCATACTTTTGCATATTTCTCGTACTTGTTGGCCAGATCCTGCGCTTTTTCTGGTTTGGATCACGTAGTAGTGTGGTACCACACTGAAACAGTCGACTAAACCTGGTCTCGATCAATATTTTAGGGGAAAACGCATGTTATGTCTATGTTAGGTCTGGGATTTGCTCTCATCAGGCTTATACATTCACATTTTCCGCATACTTGTTGGCCAGATCCCGGGCTTTTTCTGGTTCGGATCACTTAGTAATGTGGTACCACACTGAAACAGTCGACTAAACCTGGTCTCGATCAATATTTTAGGGGAAAACGCATGTTAGGTCTATGTTAGGTCTGGGATTTGCTCTCATCAGGCTTATACATTCACATTTTCCGCATACTTGTTGGCCAGATCCCGGGCGATTTCTAGTTTCGATCACGTGGTAATGTGGTACCACACTCAAACAGTCAATTAAACCTAGTCTGGGTCAACATTTCAAAGGATAACTCATGTTAGGTCTAGGTTAGGTCTGCGATTTGCTCTCATCAGTCTCATACTTTCGCATGTTTCTCACACTTGATGGCCAGATTCTGGGCTTTTTTTGGTTTGGATTACGCAGTAATGTGGTACCACACTGAAACAGACCATTAAACCTGGTTTCGATCAATATTTTAGAGGATAACACATGTCAGGTCTAGGTTAGACCTTGGACTTGCACTCATCAGGGTCATACTTTCGCATTCTTCACATACTTGTTGGCCAGATCCCGGGCTTTTTCTGGTTTGGATCACGTGGTAATGTGGTATCACACTGAAACAGTCCATTAAACCTGGTTTCGGTCAATATTTTAGAGGAAAACACATGTTAAGTCTAAGTTGGATGTAGGATTTGCCCTCATCAGGCTCATACTTTCGTATATATCTCTTACTTGATGGCCAGATTCTGGCTCTTTCTGGATTGGATCACGTGGTAATGTGGTACCACACTGAAACAGTCAATTAAACCTAGTCTGGGTCAACATTTCAAAGGATAACTCATGTTAGGTCTAGGTTAGGTCTGGGATTTGCTCTCATCAGGCTCATACTTTCGCATATTTCTCATACTTGATGGCCAGTTCCTGGGCTTTTTCTGGTTTCGATCACGTAGTAATGCGGTACCACGCTGAAGCAGACCATTAAACCTGGTTTCGATCAATATTTTAGAGGATAACGCATGTTAGGTCTGGATTAGGTCTGGGATTTGCCCTCATCAGGCTCATACTTTCGCATTTTCCGCATACTTGTTGGCCAGATCCCGGGCTTTTTCTGGTTTGGATCACGTGGTAATGTGGTATCACACTGAAACAGTCAATTAAACCTAGTCTGGGTCAACATTTCAAAGGATAACCCATGTTAGGTCTAGGTTAGGTCTGGGATTTGCTCTCATCAGTCTCATACTTTCGCATGTTTCTCATACTTGATGGCCAGATTCTGGGCCTTTTTTGGTTTCGATCACGTAGTAATGCGGTACCACGCTGAAGCAGACCATTAAACCTGGTTTCGATCAATATTTTAGAGGATGACGCATGTTAGGTCTATGTTAGGTCCGGGATTTGCCCCCATCAGGCTCACACTTTCGTACCTTCACATACTTGTTGAACAGATCCTGGGTTTTTTCTGGTATGGATCACGTGGTAATGTGGTACCACACTGAAACAGTCAACTAAACCGAGTCTGGGTCAACATTTCAAAGGATAACCCATGTTAGGTCTAGGTTAGGTCTGGGATTTGCTCTCATCAGTCTCAGACTTTCGCATGTTTCTCATACTTGATGGCCAGACTCTGGGCTTTTTTTGGTTTGGATCACGCAGTAATGTGGTACCACACTGAAACAGACCATTAAACCTGGTCACGATCAATATTTTTGAGGATAATGCATGTTAGGTCTAGGTTAGGTCTGGGATTTGCACTGATCAGGCTCATACTTTCGCATATTTCTCATACTTGATGGCCAGATCCTGGGCTTTTTCTGGTATGGACCACGTAGTAATGAGGTACCACACTGAAACAGTCGACTAAACCCGGTCTCGATCAATATTTTAGAGGATAACACATGTTAGGTCTGGATTAGGTCTGGGATTTGCCCTCATCAGGCTCATGCTTTCGCATTTTCCGCATACTTGTTGGCCAGATCCTGGGCTTTTTCTGGATTGGATCACGTAGTAATGTGGTACCACACCGAAGCTGTCGATTAAAACTTGTTTCGATCGATATTTTAGAGGTTAACGCATGTTATTTTTTATTTTTGAGGATAATGCATGTTAGGTCTAGGTTAGGTCTGGGATTTGCACTCATCAGGCTCATACTTTCGCATATTTCTCATACTTGATGGCCAGATCCTGGGCTTTTTCTGGTATGGACCACGTAGTAATGTGGTACCACACTGAAACTGTCGACTAAACCTGGTCTCGATCAATATTTTAGAGCATAACGCAAGTTAGGTCTGGATTAGCTCTGGGATTTGCCCTCATCAGGCTCATACTTTCGCATATTTCTCATACTTGATGGCCAGATTCTGGGCTTTTTTTGGTTTGGATCACGTAGGAATGTTGTACCACACTGAAACAGTCGACTAAACCTGGTCACGATCAATATTTTTGAGGATAATGCATGTTAGGTCTAGGTTAGGTCTGGGATTTGCACTCATCAGGCTCATACTTTCGCATATTTCTCATACTTGATGGCCAGACTCTGGGCTTTTTTTGGTTTGGATCACGTAGTAATGAGGTACCACACTGAAACAGTCCATTAAACCTGGTTTCGATCAATATTTTAGAGGATAACGCATGTTAGGTCTATGTTAGGTCTGGGATTTGCTCTCATCAGGCTTATACATTCACATTTTCCGCATACTTGTTGGCCAGATCCCGGGCTTTTTCTCGTTTCGATCACGTGGTAATGTGGTATCGTACTGAAACAGTCCATTAAACCTGGTTTCGATCAATATTTTAGAGGATAACACGTGTTAAGTCTAGGTTAGGTCTGGGATTTTCCCTCATCAGGGTCATACTTTCGCATATTTCTCATACTTGTTGGCCAGATTCTGGTCTGTTTTTGGTTTGGATCACGTAGTAATGTGGTACCACACTGAAACAGTCCATTAAACCTGGTTTCGATCAAAATTTTAGAGGATAATGCATGTTAGGTCTGTGTTAGGTCTGGGATTTGACTACATCAGGGTCATATTTTCGCAGTTTTAACATACATGTTGACCTGATCGAGGGGTTCTTTCTGGTTTGGATCACGTAGAAATGTGGTACCAC
The DNA here is from genome assembly GCF_051014445.1 of Colletes latitarsis. Taxonomy (NCBI): domain Eukaryota; kingdom Metazoa; phylum Arthropoda; class Insecta; order Hymenoptera; family Colletidae; genus Colletes; species Colletes latitarsis. Next base: position 10,485,020 of record NC_135137.1, read on the forward strand.
ACTGAAACAGTCAATTAAACCCGGTTTCGATGAATATTTTGGAGGATAACGCATGTTAGGTCTAGGTTAACCTTGGATTTGCCCCATCAGGCTCATACTTTCGCATATTTCTCATACTTGTTGGCCAGATTCTGGTCTTTTTTTGGTTTGGATCACGTAGAAATGTGGAACCACACTGAAACAGTCCATTAAACCTGGTTTCGATCAACATTTTAGAGGATAACACATGTCAGGTCTAGGTTAGACCTTGGATTTGCACTCATCAGGGTCATACTTTCGCATTCTTCACATACTTGTTGAACAGAACACGGGTTTTTTCTGGTTTGGATCACGTAGCAATGTGGTACCACACTGAAACAGTCGACTACACCTGGTCTCGATCAATATTTTAGGGGAAAACGCAAGTTAGGCCTGGATTAGGTCTGGGATTTGCCCAAATCAGGCTCATACTTTCGCATTTTCCGCATACTTGTTGGCCAGATCCCGGGCTTTTTCTGGTTTGGATCACGTAGAAATGTGGTACCACACTGAAACAGTCCATTAAACCTGGTTCCGATCAACATTTTAGAGGATAACGCATGATAGGTCTGGATTAGTTCTGGGATTTGCCCTCATCAGGCTCATACTTTTGCATATTTCTCATACTTGATTGCCAGATTCTGGGCTTTTTTTGGTTTGGATCACGTGGCAATGTGGTATCATACAGTAACAGTCCATTAAACCTGGTTTCGATCAATATATTACAGGATAACACATGTTAAGTCTGAGTTGGGTCTAGGAGTTGCCCTCATCAGGCTCATACTTTCGCATATATCTCTTACTTGATGGCCAGATTCTGGGCTTTTTCTGGATTGGATCACGTAGCAATGTGGTACCACACTGAAACAGTCGACTACACCTGGTCTCGATCAATATTTTAGGGGAAAACGCAAGTTAGGTCTGGATTAGGTATGGGATTTGCCCTCATCAGTCTCATACTTTCGCATTCTTCACATACTTCTTGAACAGATTCTGGGTTTTTTCTGGTTTGGATCACGTAGTAATGTGTTACCACACAGAAACAGTCGACTAAACCTGGTCTGGGTCAATATTTTAGAGGATAACGCATGTTAGGTCTAGGTTAGGTCTGGGATTTGCTCTCATCAGGCTCATACTTTTGCATATTTCTCGTACTTGTTGGCCAGATCCTGCGCTTTTTCTGGTTTGGATCACGTAGTAGTGTGGTACCACACTGAAACAGTCGACTAAACCTGGTCTCGATCAATATTTTAGGGGAAAACGCATGTTATGTCTATGTTAGGTCTGGGATTTGCTCTCATCGGGCTTATACATTCACATTTTCCGCATACTTGTTGGCCAGATCCCGGGCTTTTTCTGGTTCGGATCACTTAGTAATGTGGTACCACACTGAAACAGTCGACTAAACCTGGTCTCGATCAATATTTTAGGGGAAAACGCATGTTAGGTCTATGTTAGGTCTGGGATTTGCTCTCATCAGGCTTATACATTCACATTTTCCGCATACTTGTTGGCCAGATCCCGGGCGATTTCTAGTTTCGATCACGTGGTAATGTGGTACCACACTCAAACAGTCAATTAAACCTAGTCTGGGTCAACATTTCAAAGGATAACTCATGTTAGGTCTAGGTTAGGTCTGGGATTTGCTCTCATCAGTCTCATACTTTCGCATGTTTCTCACACTTGATGGCCAGATTCTGGGCTTTTTTTGGTTTGGATTACGCAGTATTGTGGTACCACACTGAAACAGACCATTAAACCTGGTTTCGATCAATATTTTAGAGGATAACACATGTCAGGTCTAGGTTAGACCTTGGACTTGCACTCATCAGGGTCATACTTTCGCATTCTTCACATACTTGTTGGCCAGATCCCGGGCTTTTTCTGGTTTGGATCACGTGGTAATGTGGTATCACACTGAAACAGTCCATTAAACCTGGTTTCGGTCAATATTTTAGAGGAAAACACATGTTAAGTCTGAGTTGGATGTAGGATTTGCCCTCATCAGGCTCATACTTTCGTATATATCTCTTACTTGATGGCCAGATTCTGGCTCTTTCTGGATTGGATCGCGTGGTAATGTGGTACCACACTGAAACAGTCAATTAAACCTAGTCTGGGTCAACATTTCAAAGGATAACTCATGTTAGGTCTAGGTTAGGTCTGGGATTTGCTCTCATCAGGCTCATACTTTCGCATATTTCTCATACTTGATGGCCAGTTCCTGGGCTTTTTCTGGTTTCGATCACGTAGTAATGCGGTACCACGCTGAAGCAGACCATTAAACCTGGTTTCGATCAATATTTTAGAGGATAACGCATGTTAGGTCTGGATTAGGTCTGGGATTTGCCCTCATCAGGCTCATACTTTCGCATTTTCCGCATACTTGTTGGCCAGATCCCGGGCTTTTTCTGGTTTGGATCACGTCGTAATGTGGTATCACACTGAAACAGTCAATTAAACCTAGTCTGGGTCAACATTTCAAAGGATAACCCATGTTAGGTCTAGGTTAGGTCTGGGATTTGCTCTCATCAGTCTCATACTTTCGCATGTTTCTCATACTTGATGGCCAGATTCTGGGCCTTTTTTGGTTTCGATCACGTAGTAATGCGCTACCACGCTGAAGCAGACCATTAAACCTGGTTTCGATCAATATTTTAGAGGATGACGCATGTTAGGTCTATGTTAGGTCCGGGATTTGCCCCCATCAGGCTCACACTTTCGTATCTTCACATACCTGTTGAACAGATCCTGGGTTTTTTCTGGTATGGATCACGTGGTAATGTGGTACCACACTGAAACAGTCAACTAAACCGAGTCTGGGTCAACATTTCAAAGGATAACCCATGTTAGGTCTAGGTTAGGTCTGGGATTTGCTCTCATCAGTCTCATACTTTCGCATGTTTCTCATACTTGATGGCCAGACTCTGGGCTTTTTTTGGTTTGGATCACGCAGTAATGTGGTACCACACTGAAACAGTCGACTAAACCTGGTCTCGATCAATATTTTAGGGGAAAACGCATGTTAGGTCTATGTTAGGTCTGGGATTTGCTCTCATCAGGCTTATACATTCACATTTTCCGCATACTTGTTGGCCAGATCCCGGGATTTTTCTCGTTCCGATCACGTGGTAATGTGGTACCACACAGAAACAGTCAATTAAACCTAGTCTGGGTCAACATTTCAAAGGATAACCCATGTTAGGTCTAGGTTAGGTCTGGGATTTGCTCTCATCAGTCTCATACTTTCGCATATTTCTCATACTTGACTGCCAGATTCTGGGCTTTTTTTGGTTTGGATCACGTGGTAATGTGGTATCATACTGTAACAGTCCATTAAACCTGGTTTCGATCGATATTTTAGAGGATAACGCATGTTAGGTCTAGGTTAGGTCTGGGATTTGCTCTCATCAGGCTCATACTTTTGCATATTTCTCGTACTTTTTGGCCAGATCCTGCGCTTTTTCTGGTTTGGATCACGTAGTAGTGTGGTACCACACTGAAACAGTGGACTAAACCTGGTCACGAACAATATTTTAGAGGATAACGCATGTTAGGTCTAGGTTAGGTCTGGGATTTGCTCCCATCATGCTCATACTTTCGCATATTTCTCATGCTTGTTGGCCAGATCCTGGGCTTTCACTGGTTTGGGTCACGTAGTTATGTGGTACCACACTGAAACAGTCAAATTAAACCTGGTCTCGATCAATATTTTAGAGGATAACTCATGTTAGGTCTAGGTTAGGTCTGGGATTTGCTCTCATCAGGCTCATACTTTCGCATATTTCTCATACTTGATGGCCAGATCCTGGGCTTTTTCTGGTTCGGATCACTTAGTAATGTGGTACCACACTGAAACAGTCGACTAAACCTGGTCTCGATCAATATTTTAGGGGAAAACGCATGTTAGGTCTATGTTAGGTCTGGGATTTGCTCTCATCAGGCTTATACATTCACATTTTCCGCATACTTGTTGGCCAGATTCCGGGCTTTTTCTCGTTTCGATCACGTGGTAATGTGGTACCACACTGAAACAGTCAATTAAACCTAGTCTGGGTCAACATTTCAAAGGATAACTCATGTTAGGTCTAGGTTAGGTCTGGGATTTGCTCTCATCAGTCTCATACTTTCGCATTTTCCGCATACTTGTTGGCCAGATCCCGGGTTTTTTCTGGTTTGGATAACGTGGTAATGTGGTATCACACTGAAAAAGTCCATTAAACCTGGTTTCGATCAATATTTTAGAGGATAACACATGTTAAGCCTGAGTTGGATGTAGGATTTGCCCCCATCACGCTCATACTCTCGCATATTTCTCATACTTTATGGCCAGATCCTGGGCTTTTTCTGGTTCGGATCACTTAGTAATGTGGTACCACACTGAAACAGTCGACTAAACCTGGTCTCGATCAATATTTTAGGGGAAAACGCATGTTAGGTCTATGTTAGGTCTGGGATTTGCTCTCATCAGGCTTATACATTCACATTTTCCGCATACTTGTTGGCCAGATCCCGGGATTTTTCTCGTTCCGATCACGTGGTAATGTGGTACCACACAGAAACAGTCAATTAAACCTAGTCTGGGTCAACATTTCAAAGGATAACCCATGTTAGGTCTAGGTTAGGTCTGGGATTTGCTCTCATCAGTCTCATACTTTCGCATATTTCTCATACTTGACTGCCAGATTCTGGGCTTTTTTTGGTTTGGATCACGTGGTAATGTGGTATCATACTGTAACAGTCCATTAAACCTGGTTTCGATCGATATTTTAGAGGATAACGCATGTTAGGTCTAGGTTAGGTCTGGGATTTGCTCTCATCAGGCTCATACTTTTGCATATTTCTCGTACTTTTTGGCCAGATCCTGCGCTTTTTCTGGTTTGGATCACGTAGTAGTGTGGTACCACACTGAAACAGTGGACTAAACCTGGTCACGAACAATATTTTAGAGGATAACGCATGTTAGGTCTAGGTTAGGTCTGGGATTTGCTCCCATCATGCTCATACTTTCGCATATTTCTCATGCTTGTTGGCCAGATCCTGGGCTTTCACTGGTTTGGGTCACGTAGTTATGTGGTACCACACTGAAACAGTCAAATTAAACCTGGTCTCGATCAATATTTTAGAGGATAACTCATGTTAGGTCTAGGTTAGGTCTGGGATTTGCTCTCATCAGGCTCATACTTTCGCATATTTCTCATACTTGATGGCCAGATCCTGGGCTTTTTCTGGTTCGGATCACTTAGTAATGTGGTACCACACTGAAACAGTCGACTAAACCTGGTCTCGATCAATATTTTAGGGGAAAACGCATGTTAGGTCTATGTTAGGTCTGGGATTTGCTCTCATCAGGCTTATACATTCACATTTTCCGCATACTTGTTGGCCAGATTCCGGGCTTTTTCTCGTTTCGATCACGTGGTAATGTGGTACCACACTGAAACAGTCAATTAAACCTAGTCTGGGTCAACATTTCAAAGGATAACTCATGTTAGGTCTAGGTTAGGTCTGGGATTTGCTCTCATCAGTCTCATACTTTCGCATTTTCCGCATACTTGTTGGCCAGATCCCGGGTTTTTTCTGGTTTGGATAACGTGGTAATGTGGTATCACACTGAAAAAGTCCATTAAACCTGGTTTCGATCAATATTTTAGAGGATAACACATGTTAAGCCTGAGTTGGATGTAGGATTTGCCCCCATCACGCTCATACTCTCGCATATTTCTCATACTTTATGGCCAGATCCTGGGCTTTTTCTGGTTCGGATCACTTAGTAATGTGGTACCACACTGAAACAGTCGACTAAACCTGGTCTCGATCAATATTTTAGGGGAAAACGCATGTTAGGTCTATGTTAGGTCTGGGATTTGCTCTCATCAGGCTTATACATTCACATTTTCCGCATACTTGTTGGCCAGATCCCGGGATTTTTCTCGTTCCGATCACGTGGTAATGTGGTACCACACAGAAACAGTCAATTAAACCTAGTCTGGGTCAACATTTCAAAGGATAACCCATGTTAGGTCTAGGTTAGGTCTGGGATTTGCTCTCATCAGTCTCATACTTTCGCATGTTTCTCATACTTGATGGCCAGATTCTGGGCTTTTTCTCGTTTGGATCACGCAGTAATGTGGTACCACACTGAAACAGACCATTAAACCTGGTCACGATCAATATTTTTGAGGATAATGCATGCTAGGTCTAGGTTAGGTCTGGGATTTGCACTGATCAGGCCCTTACTTTCGCATATCAATCCTACTTGATGGCCAGATCCTTGGCTTTTTCTGGTATGGACCACGTAGTAATATGGTACCACACTGAAACAGTCGACTAAACCTGGTCTCGATCAATATTTTAGAGGATAACGCATGTTAGGTCTGGATTAGGTCTGGGATTTGCCCTCATCAGGCTCATACTTTTGCATATTTCTCATACTTGACTGCCAGATTCTGGGCTTTTTTTGGTTTGGATCACGTGGTAATGTGGTACCTCACTGAAACAGTCAATTAAACCTAGTCTGGGTCAACATTTCAAAGGATAACTCATGTTAGGTCTAGGTTAGGTCTGGGATTTGCTCTCATCAGGCTCATACTTTCGCATATTTCTCATACTTGATGGCCAGATCCTGGGCTTTTTCTGGTTCGGGTCACATAGTAATGTGGTACCACACTGAAACAGTCGACTAAACCTGGTGTCGATCAATATTTTAGAGGATAACGCATGTTAGGTCTGGATTAGGTCTGGGATTTGCCCTCATCAGTCTCATACTTTCGCATTCTTCACATACTTCGTGAACAGATCCTGGGTTTTTTCTGGTATGGATCACATAGTAGTGTGGTACCACACTGAAACAGTCAAATTAAACCTGGTCTCGATCAATATTCTAGAGGATAACACATGTTAGGTCTAGGTTACGTCTGGGATTTGCTCTCATCAGGCTTATACATTCACATTTTCCGCACACTTGTTGGCCAGATCCCGGGCTTTTTCTCGTTTCGATCACCTGGTAATTTGGTATCATACTGAAACAGTCCACTAAACCTGGTTTCGATCAATATTTTAGAGGATAACACATGTTAAGTCTGAGTTGGGTCTAGGATTTGCCCTCATCAGGCTCATACTTTCGCATATATCTCCTCCTTGATGGCCAGATTCTGGGCTGTTTCTGGATTGGACCACGTAGTAATATGGTACCACACTGAAACAGTCGACTAAACCTGGTGTCGATCAATATTTTAGAGGATAACGCATGTTAGGTCTGGATTAGGTCTGGGATTTGGCCTCATCAGGCTCATACTTTTGCATATTTCTCATACTTGACTGCCAGATTCTGGACTTTTTTTGGTTTGGATCACGTGGTAATGTGGTATCATACTGTAACAGTCCATTAAACCTGGTTTCGATCGATATTTTAGAGGATAACGCATGTTAGGTCTAGGTTAGGTCTGGGATTTGCTCCCATCAGGCTCATACTTTTGCATATTTCTCGTACTTTTTGGCCAGATCCTGCGCTTTTTCTGGTTTGGATCACGTAGTTGTGTGGTACCACACTGAAACAGACAATTAAGCTTGGTTTCGATCAATATTTTTGAGGATAATGCATGCTAGGTCTAGGTTAGGTCTGGGATTTGCCCTCATCAGGCTCATACTTTTGCATATTTCTCATACTTGACTGCCAGATTCTGGGCTTTTTTTGGTTTGGATCACGTGGTAATGTGGTATCATACTGTAACAGTCCATTAAACCTGGTTTCGGTCGATATTTTAGAGGATAACGCATGTTAGGTCTAGGTTAGGTCTGGGATTTGCTCTCATCAGGCTCATACTTTTGCATATTTCTCGTACTTTTTGGCCAGATCCTGCGCTTTTTCTGGTTTGGATCACGTAGTAGTGTGGTACCACACTGAAACAGTCGACTAAACCTGGTCACGAACAATATTTTAGAGGATAACGCATGTTAGGTCTAGGTTAGGTCTGGGATTTGCTCCCATCATGCTCATACTTTCGCATATTTCTCATGCTTGTTGGCCAGATCCTGGGCTTTCACTGGTTTGGGTCACGTAGTTATGTGGTACCACACTGAAACAGTCGAATTAAACCTGGTCTCGATCAATATTTTAGAGGATAACTCATGTTAGGTCTAGGTTAGGTCTGGGATTTGCTCTCATCAGGCTCATACTTTCGCATATTTCTCATACTTGTTGGCCAGATCCTGGGCTTTTTCTGGTTCGGATCACTTAGTAATGTGGTACCACACTGAAACAGTCGACTAAACCTGGTCTCGATCAATATTTTACGGGAAAACGCATGTTAGGTCTATGTTAGGTCTGGGATTTGCTCTCATCAGGCTTATACATTCACATTTTCCGCATACTTGTTGGCCAGATTCCGGGCTTTTTCTCGTTTCGATCACGCGGTAATGTGGTACCACACTGAAACAGTCTATTAAACCTAGTCTGGGTCAACATTTCAAAGGATAACTCATGTTAGGTCTAGGTTAGGTCTGGGATTTGCTCTCATCAGTCTCATACTTTCGCATGTTTCTCACACTTGATGGCCAGATTCTGGGCTTTTTTAGGTTTGGATCACGCAGTAATGTGGTACCACACTGAAACAGACAATTAAGCTTGGTTTCGATCAATATTTTTGAGGATAATGCATGCTAGGTCTAGGTTAGGTCTGGGATTTGCACTGATCAGGCTCTTACTTTCGCATATCTCTCCTACTTGATGGCCAGATCCTGGGCTTTTTCTGGTATGGACCACGTAGTAATATGGTACCACACTGAAACAGTCGACTAAACCTGGTCTCGATCAATATTTTAGAGGATAACGCATGTTAGGTCTGGATTAGGTCTGGGATTCGCCCTCATCAGGCTCATACTTTTGCATATTTCTCATACTTGACTGCCAGATTCTGGGCTTTTTTTGGTTTGGATCACGTGGTAATGTGGTACAACACTGAAACAGTCAATTAAACCTAGTCTGGGTCAACATTTCAAAGGATAACTCATGTTAGGTCTAGGTTAGGTCTGGGATTTGCTCTCATCAGGCTCATACTTTCGCATATTTCTCATACTTGATGGCCAGATCCTGGGCTTTTTCTGGTTCGGGTCACTTAGTAATGTGGTACCACACTGAAACAGTCGACTGAACCTGGTCTCGATCAATATTTTAGGGGAAAACGCATGTTAGGTCTGGATTAGGTCTGGGATTTGCCCTCATCAGGCTCATACTTTCGCATTTTCCGCATACTTGTTGGCCAGATCCCGGGTTTTTTCTGGTTTGGATAACGTGGTAATGTGGTATCACACTGAAAAAGTCCATTAAACCTGGTTTCGATCAATATTTTAGAGGATAACACATGTTAAGCCTGAGTTGGATGTAGGATTTGCCCCCATCACGCTCATACTTTCGCATATTTCTCATACTTGATGGCCAGTTTCTGGGCTTTTTCTCGTTTGGATCACGCAGTAATGTGGCACCACGCTGAAGCAGACCATTAAACCTGGTATCGATCAATATTTTAGAGGATAACGCATGTTAGGTCTATGTTAGGTCCGGGATTTACCCTCATCAGGCTCACACTTTCGCATTCTTCACATACCTGTTGAACAGATCGTGGGTTTTTTCTGGTTTGGATCACGTGGTAATGTGGTACCACACAGAAACAGTCAATTAAACCTAGTCTGGGTCAACATTTCAAAGGATAACCCATGTTAGGTCTAGGTTAGGTCTGGGATTTGCCCTCATCAGGCTCATACTTTCGCATATTTCTCATACTTGATGGCCAGATTCTGGGCTTTTTTTGGTTTGGATCACGTAGGAATGTGGTACCACACTGAAACAGTCGACTAAACCTTGTCACGATCAATATTTTTGAGGATAATGCATGTTAGGTCTAGGTTAGGTCTGGGATTTGCACTCATCAGGCTCATACTTTCGCATATTTCTCATACTTCATGGCCAGATTCTGGGCTTTTTTTGGTTTGGATCACGTAGTAATGAGGTACCACACTGAAACAGTCCATTAAACCTGGTTTCGATCAATATTTTAGAGGATAACACATGTTAAGTCTGAGTTGGGTCTAGGATTTGCCCTCCTCAGGCTCATACTTTCGCATATATCTCTTACTTGGTGGCCAGATTCTGGGCTTTTTCTGGATTGAATCACGTAGTGATGTGGTACCACACCGAAACAGACGACTAAACCTGGGCACGATCAATATTTTAGAGGATAACGCATGTTAGGTCTAGGTTAGGTCTGGGATTTGCTCTCATCATGCTCATACTTTCGCATATTTCTCATGCTTGTTGGCCAGATCCTGGGCTTTCTCTGGTTTGAATCACGTAGTTATGTGGTACCACACTGAAACTGTCAGATTAAACCTGGTCTCGATCAATATTTTAGAGGATAACACATGTTAGGTCTAGGTTAGGTCTGGGATTTGCTCTCATCATGCTCATACTTTCGCATTTTCCGCATACTTGTTGGCAAGATCCCGGCCTTTTTCTGGTTTGGATCACGTAGAAATGTGGTACCACACTAAAACAGTCCATTAAACCTGGTTTCGATCAACATTTTAGAGGATAACGCATGATAGGTCTTGGTTAGGCCTTGGATTTGCCCTCATCAGGCTCACACTTTCGCATTCTTCACATACCTGTTGAACAGATCCTGTGTTTTTTCTGGTTCGGATCACGTAGTAATGTGGTACCACACTGAAACAGTCCATTAAACCTGGTTTCGATCAAAATTTTAGAGGATAATGCATGTTAGGTCTGTGTTAGGTCTGGGATTGACTTCATCAGGGTCATATTTTCGCAGTTTTAACATACATGTTGACCTGATCGAGGGGTTCTTTCTGGTTTGGATCACGTAGAAATGTGGTACCACACTGAAACAGTCAATTAAACCTGGTTTCGATGAATATTTTGGAGGATAACGCATATTAGGTCTAGGTTAGGCCTTGGATTTGCCCCATCAGGCTCATACTTTCGCATATTTCTCGTACTTGATGGCCAGATCCCGGGCTTTTTCTGGTATGGACCACGTAGTAATGTGGTACCACACTGAAACAGTCGACTACACCTGGTCTCGATCAATATTTTAGGGGAAAACGCATGTTAGGCCTGGATTAGGTCTGGGATTTGCCCAAATCAGGCTCATACTTTCGCATTTTCCGCATACTTGTTGGCCAGATCCCGGACTTTTTCTGGTTTGGATCACGTGGTAATGTGGTACCACACTGAAACAGTCAGTTAAACCTAGTCTGGGTCAACATTTCAAAGGATAACTCATGTTAGGTCTAGGTTAGGTCTGGGATTTGCTCTCATCAGGCTCATACTTTCGCATATTTCTCATACTTGATGGCCAGATTCTGGGCTTTTTTTGGTTTGGATCACGTAGGAATGTGGTACCACACTGAAACAGTCGACTAAACCTTGTCACGATCAATATTTTTGAGGATAATGCATGTTAGGTCTAGGTTAGGTCTGGGATTTGCACTCATCAGGCTCATACTTTCGCATATTTCTCATACTTGATGGCCAGATTCTGGGCCTTTTTTGGTTTCGATCACGTAGAAATGCGGTACCACGCTGAAGCAGACCATTAAACCTGGTTTCGATCCATATTTTAGAGGATAACGCATGTTAGGTCCATGTTAGATCCGGGATTTACCCTCATCAGGCTCACACTTTCGCATTCTTCACATACCTGTTGAACAGATCCTGGGTTTTTTCTGGTTTGGATCACGTGGTAATGTGGTACCACACTGAAACAGTCAATTAAACCTAGTCTGGGTCAACATTTCAAAGGATAACTCATGTTAGGTCTAGGTTAGGTCTGGGATTTGCTCTCATCAGGCTCATACTTTCGCATATTTCTCATTCTTGTTGGCCAGATCCTGGGCTTTCACTGGTTTGGATCACGTAGTAATGCGGTACCACGCTGAATCAGACCATTAAACCTGGTTTCGATCAATATTTTAGAGGATAACACATGTTAAGTCTGAGTTAGGTCTGGGATTTGACTTCATCAGGGTCATATTTTCGCAGTTTTAACAAACATGTTGACCTGATCCAGGGGTTTTTTCTGGATTGGATCACGTGGTAATGTGGTACCACAGTGAAACAGTCGATTAAACCTGGTCTCGATCAATATTTTAGAGGATAACGCATGTTAGGTCTGGATTAGGTCTGGGATTTGCACTCATCAGGCTCATACTTTCGCATATTTCTCATACTTGATGGCCAGATCCTGGGCTTTTTCTGGTATGGGCCACGTAGTAATGTGGTACCACACTGAAACAGTCGACTAAACCTGGTCTCGATCAATATTATAGAGCATAACGCAAGTTAGGTCTGGATTAGGTCTGGGATTTGCCCTCATCAGGCTCATACTTTCGCATATTTCTCATACCTGATGGCCAGATTCTGGGCTTTTTTTGGTTTGGATCACGTAGGAATGTGGTACCACACTGAAACAGTCGACTAAACCTTGTCACGATCAATATTCTTGAGGATAATGCATGTTAGGTCTAGGTTAGGTCTGGGATTTGCACTCATCAGGCTCATACTTTCGCATATTTCTCATACTTCATGGCCAGATTCTGGGCTTTTTTTGGTTTGGATCACGTAGTAATGAGGTACCACACTGAAACAGTCCATTAAACCTGGTTTCGATCAATATTTTAGAGGATAACACATGTTAAGTCTGAGTTGGGTCTAGGATTTGCCCTCCTCAGGCTCATACTTTCGCATATATCTCTTACTTGGTGGCCAGATTCTGGGCTTTTTCTGGATTGAATCACGTAGTAATGTGGTACCACACCGAAACAGACGACTAAACCTGGGCACGATCAATATTTTAGAGGATAACGCATGTTAGGTCTAGGTTAGGTCTGGGATTTGCTCTCATCATGCTCATACTTTCGCATATTTCTCATGCTTGTTGGCCAGATCCTGGGCTTTCTCTGGTTTGAATCACGTAGTTATGTGGTACCACACTGAAACTGTCAGATTAAACCTGGTCTCGATCAATATTTTAGAGGATAACACATGTTAGGTCTAGGTTAGGTCTGGGATTTGCTCTCATCATGCTCATACTTTCGCATATTTCTCATGCTTGTTGGCCAGATCCTGGGCTTTCTCTGGTTTGAATCACGTAGTTATGTGGTACCACACTGAAACTGTCAGATTAAACCTGGTCTCGATCAATATTTTAGAGGATAACACATGTTAGGTCTAGGTTAGGTCTGGGATTTGCACTCATCAGGCTCATACTTTCGCATATTTCTCATACTTGATGGCTAGATTCTGGGCTTTTTTTGGCTTTGATCACGTAGTAATTTGGTACCACACTGAAACAGTCGACTAAACCTGGTCTCGATCAATATTTTAGAGGATGACGCATGTTAGGTCTATGTTAGGTTTGGGATTTGCAGTCATCAGGCTCATACATTCGCATATTTCTCATACATGATGGCCAGATTCTGGGCTTTTTTCGGTTTGGAGCAAGTAGTAATGTGGTACCACACTGAAACAGTCCAATAAACCTGGTGTCGATCAATATTTTAGAGGATAACGTATGTCAGGTCTATGTTAGGTCTGGGATTTGCTCTCTTCAGGCTCATACATTCACACTTTCCGCAAACTTGTTGGCCAGATCCCGGGCTTTTTCAGGTTTGGATTACGTGGTAATGTGGTATCACACTGAAACAGTCAATTAAACATAGTCTGGGTCAACATTTCAAAGGATAACTCATGTTAGGTCTAGGTTAGGTCTGGGATTTGCTCTCATCAGGCTCATACTTTCGAATATTTCTCATACTTGATGGCCAGATCCTGGGCTTGTTCTGGTTCGGATCACTTAGTAATGTAGTACCACCCTGAAACAGTCGACTAAACCTGGTCTCGATCAATATTTTAGGGGAAAACGCATGTTAGGTCTGGATTAGGTCTGGGATTTGCCCTCATCAGGCTCATACTTTCGCATATTTCTCATACTTGATGGCCAGATTCTGGGCTTGTTTTGGTTTGGATCACGCAGTAATGTGGTACCACACTGAAACAGTCAATTAAACCTGGTTTCGAAGAATATTTTGGAGGATAACGCATGTTAGGTCTAGGTTAGGCCTTGGATTTGCCCCATCAGGCTCATACTTTCGCATATTTCTCATACTTGATGGCCAGATCCCGGGCTTTTTCTGGTATGGACCACGTAGTAATGTGGTACCACACTGAAACAGTCGACTAAACCTGGTCTCGATCAATATTATAGAGCATAACGCAAGTTAGGTCTGGATTAGGTCTGGGATTTGCCCTCATCAGGCTCATACTTTCGCATATTTCTCATACTTGATGGCCAGATTCTGGGCTTTTTTTGGTTTGGTTCACGTAGGAATGTGGTACCACACTGAAACAGTCGACTAACCCTTGTCACGATCAATATTATTGAGTATAATGCATGTTAGGTCTAGGTTAGGTCTGGGATTTGCACTCATCAGGCTCATACTATCGCATATTTCTCATACTTCATGGCCAGATTCTGGGCTTTTTTTGATTTGGATCACGTAGTAATGAGGTACCACACTGAAACAGTCCATTAAACCTGGTTTCAATCAATATTTTAGAGGATAACGCATGTTAGGTCTATGTTAGGTCTGGGATATGCTCTCATCAGGCTTATACATTCACATTTTCCGCATACTTGTTGGCCAGATCCCGGGCTTTTTCACGTTTCGAACACGTGGTAATGTGGTATTGTACTGAAACAGTCCATTAAACCTGGTTTCGATCAATATTTTACAGGATAACACATGTTAAGTCTGAGTTGGGCCTAGGATTTGCCCTCATCAAGCTCATACTTTCGCATATATCTCTTACTTGATGGCCAGATTCTGGGCTTTTTCTGGATTGGATCACGCAGTAATGTGGTACCACACTGAAACAGTCGACTAAGCCTGGTTTCGATCAATATTTTAGAGGAAAACACATGTTAAGTCTGAGTTGGATGTAGGATTTGCCCTCATCAGGCTCATACTTTCGTATATATCTCTTACTTGATGGCCAG
The DNA here is from genome assembly GCF_051014445.1 of Colletes latitarsis. Taxonomy (NCBI): domain Eukaryota; kingdom Metazoa; phylum Arthropoda; class Insecta; order Hymenoptera; family Colletidae; genus Colletes; species Colletes latitarsis. The sequence goes on from NC_135137.1 coordinate 10,500,112, forward strand.
ATTCTGGGCTCTTTCTGGATTGGATCACGTGGTAATGTGGTACCACACTGAAACAGTCAATTAAACCTAGTCTGGGTCAACATTTCAAAGGATAACTCATGTTAGGTCTAGGTTAGGTCTGGGATTTGCTCTCATCAGGCTCATACTTTCGAATATTTCTCATACTTGATGGCCAGATCCTGGGCTTGTTCTGGTTCGGATCACTTAGTAATGTAGTACCACCCTGAAACAGTCGACTAAACCTGGTCTCGATCAATATTTTAGGGGAAAACGCATGTTAGGTCTGGATTAGGTCTGGGATTTGCCCTCATCAGGCTCATACTTTCGCATATTTCTCATACTTGATGGCCAGATTCTGGGCTTGTTTTGGTTTGGATCACGCAGTAATGTGGTACCACACTGAAACAGACCATTAAACCTGGTCACGATCAATATTTTTGAGGATAATGCATGTTAGGTCTAGGATAGGTCTGGGATTTGCACTGCTCAGGCTCATACTTTCGCATATCTCTCATACTTGATGGCCAGATCCTGGGCTTTTTCTGGATTGGATCATGTAGTAATATGGTACCACACTGAAACAGTCGACTAAACCTGGTCTCGATCAATATTTTAGAGGATAACGCATGTTAGGTCTGGATTAGGTCTGGGATTTGCACTCATCAGGCTCATACTTTCGCATATTTCTCATACTTGATGGCCAGATTCTGGGCTTTTTTTGGTTTGGATCACGTAGTAATGAGGTACCACACTGAAACAGTCCATTAAACCTGGTTTCGATCAATATTTTAGAAGATAACACATGTTAAGTCTGAGTTGGGTCTAGGATTTGCCCTCCTCAGGCTCATACTTTCGCATATATCTCTTACTTGGTGGCCAGATTCTGGGCTTTTTCTGGATTGAATCACGTAGTAATGTGGTACCACACCGAAACAGACGACTAAACCTGGCCACGATCAATATTTTAGAGGATAACGCATGTTAGGTCTAGGTTAGGTCTGGGATTTGCTCTCATCATGCTCATACTTTCGCATATTTCTCATGCTTGTTGGCCAGATCCTGGGCTTTCTCTGGTTTGAATCACGTAGTTATGTGGTACCACACTGAAACTGTCAGATTAAACCTGGTCTCGATCAATATTTTAGAGGATAACACATGTTAGGTCTAGGTTAGGTCTGGGATTTGCACTCAACAGGCTCATACTTTCGCATATTTCTCATACTTGATGGCTAGATTCTGGGCTTTTTTTGGCTTTGATCACGTAGTAATGTGGCACCACACTGAGACAGTCGACTAAACCTGGTCTCGATCAATATTTTAGAGGATGACGCATGTTAGGTCTATGTTAGGGTTGGGATTTGCAGTCATCAGGCTCATACATTCGCATATTTCTCATACATGATGGCCAGATTCTGGGCTTTTTTCGGTTTAGAGCAAGTAGTAATGTGGTACCACACTGAAACAGTCCAATAAACCTGGTGTCGATCAATATTTTAGAGGATAACGTATGTCAGGTCTATGTTAGGTCTGGGATTTGCTCTCATCAGGCTCATACATTCACACTGTCCGCAAACTTGTTGGCCAGATCCCGGGCTTTTTCAGGTTTGGATCACGTGGTAATGTGGTATCACACTGAAACAGTCGACTAAACCTGGTCTCGATCAATATTTTAGTGGATAACGCATGTTAGGTCTGGGTTAGGTCTGGGCTTTTCCCTCATTAGGGTCATACTTTCGCATATTTGTCATACTTGTTGGCCAGATTCTGGTCTTTTTTTGGGTCGGATCACGTAGTAATGTGGTACCACACTGAAACAGTCCATTAAACCTGGTTTCGATCAAAATTTTAGAGGATAATGCATGTTAGGTCTGTGTTAGGTCTGGGATTGACTTCATCAGGGTCATATTTTCGCAGTTTTAACATACATGTTGACCTGATCGAGGGGTTCTTTCTGGTTTGGATCACGTAGAAATGTGGTACCACACTGAAACAGTCAATTAAACCTGGTTTCGATGAATATTTTGGAGGATAACGCATGTTAGGTCTAGGTTAGGCCTTGGATTTGCCCCATCAGGCTCATACTTTCGCATATTTCTCATACTTGTTGGCCAGATTCTGGTCTTTTTTTGGTTTGGACCACGTAGTAATGTGGTACCACACTGAAACAGTCGACTAAACCTGGTCTCGATCAATATTATAGAGCATAACGCAAGTTAGGTCTGGATAAGGTCTGGGATTTGCCCTCATCAGGCTCATACTTTCGCATATTTCTCATACTTGATGGCCAGATTCTGGGCTTTTTTTGGTTTGGATCACGTAGGAATGTGGTTCCACACTGAAACAGTCGACTAACCCTTGTCACGATCAATATTTTTGAGGATAATGCATGTTAGGTCTAGGTTAGGTCTGGGATTTGCACTCATCAGGCTCATACTTTCGCATATTTCTCATACTTCATGGCCAGATTCTGGGCTTTTTTTGATTTGGATCACGTAGTAATGAGGTACCACACTGAAACAGTCCATTAAACCTGGTTTCGATCAATATTTTAGTGGATAACGCATGTTAGGTCTGGATTAGGTCTGGGATTTGCCCTCATCAGGCTCATACTTTCGCATTTTCCGCATACTTGTTGGCCAGATTCTGGGCCTTTTTTTGCTTCGATCACGTAGTAATGCGGTACCACGCTGAAGCAGACCATTAAACCTGGTTTCGATCAATATTTTAGAGGATAACGCATGTTAGGTCTATGTTAGGTCCGGGATTTACCCTCATCAGGTTCACACTTTCGCATTCTTCACATACCTGTTGAACAGATCCTGGGTTTTTTCTGGTATGGACCACGTAGTAATGTGGTACCTCACTGAAACAGTCGACTAAACCTGGTCTCGATCAATACTTTAGAGCATAACGCATGTTAGGTCTGGATTAGGTCTGGGATTTGCCCTCATCAGGCTCACACTTTCGCATATTTCTCATACTTCATGGCCAGATTCTGGGCTTTTTTTGGTTTGGATCACGTAGTAATGAGGTACCACACTGAAACAGTCCATTAAACCTGGTTTCGATCAATATTTTAGAGGATAACGCTTGTTAGGTCTATGTTAGGTCTGGGATTTGCTCTCATCAGGCTTATACATTCACATTTTCCGCATACTTGTTGGCCAGATCCCGGGCTTTTTCTCGTTTCGATCACGTGGTAATGTGGTATCGTACTGAAACAGTCCATTAAACCTGGTTTCGATCAATATTTTACAGGATAACACATGTTAAGTCTGAGTTGGGCCTAGGATTTGCCCTCATCAAGCTCATACTTTCGCATATATCTCTTACTTGATGGGCAGATTCTGGGCTTTTTCTGGATTGGATCACGCAGTAATGTGGTACCACACTGAAACAGTCGACTAAGCCTGGTTTCGATCAATATTTTAGAGGAAAACACATGTTAAGTCTGAGTTGGATGTAGGATTTGCCCTCATCAGGCTCATACTTTCGTATATATCTCTTAGTTGATGGCCAGATTCTGGGCTCTTTCTGGATTGGATCACGTGGTAATGTGGTACCACACTGAAACAGTCAATTAAACCTAGTCTGGGTCAACATTTCAAAGGATAACTCATGTTAGGTCTAGGTTAGGTCTGGGATTTGCTCTCATCAGGCTCATACTTTCGCATATTTCTCATACTTCATGGCCAGATTCTGGGCTTTTTCTGGTTCGCATCACGTAGGAATGTGGTACAACACTGAAACAGTCGACTAAACCTGGTCTCGATCAATATTTTAGGGGAAAACGCATGTTAGGTCTGGATTAGGTCTGGGATTTGCCCTCATCAGGCTCATACTTTCGCATTTTCCGCATACTTGTTGGCCAGATTCTGGGCCTTTTTTTGCTTCGATCACGTAGTAATGCGGTACCACGCTGAAGCAGACCATTAAACCTGGTTTCGATCAATATTTTAGAGGATAACGCATGTTAGGTCTATGTTAGGTCCGGGATTTACCCTCATCAGGTTCACACTTTCGCATTCTTCACATACCTGTTGAACAGATCCTGGGTTTTTTCTGGTATGGACCACGTAGTAATGTGGTACCTCACTGAAACAGTCGACTAAACCTGGTCTCGATCAATACTTTAGAGCATAACGCATGTTAGGTCTGGATTAGGTCTGGGATTTGCCCTCATCAGGCTCATACTTTCGCATATTTCTCATACTTCATGGCCAGATTCTGGGCTTTTTTTGGTTTGGATCACGTAGTAATGAGGTACCACACTGAAACAGTCCATTAAACCTGGTTTCGATCAATATTTTACAGGATAACACATGTTAAGTCTGAGTTGGGCCTATGATTTGCCCTCATCAAGCTCATACTTTCGCATATATCTCTTACTTGATGGCCAGATTCTGGGCTTTTTCTGGATTGGATCACGTAGTAATGTGGTACCACACTGAAACAGTCGACTAAACCATGTCACGATCAATACGTTAGAGGATAACGCATGTTAGGTCTAGGTTAGGTCTGGGATTTGCTCTCATCATGCACATACTTTCGCATATTTCTCATTCTTGTTGGCCAGATCCTGCGCTTTTTCTGGTTTGGATCACGTAGCAATGTGGTACCACACTGAAACAGTCGACTACACCTGGTCTCGATCAATATTTTAGGGGAAAACGCATGTTAGGCCTGGATTAGGTCTGGGATTTGCCCAAATCAGGCTCATACTTTCGCATTTTCCGCATACTTGTTGGCCAGATCCCGTGCTTTTTCTGGTTTGGATCACAAGGTAATGTGGTATCACACTGAAACAGTCCATTAAGCCTGGTTTCGATCAATATTTTAGAGGAAAACACATGTTAAGTCTGAGTTGGATGTAGGATTTGCCCTCATCAGGCTCATACTTTCGTATATATCTCTTACTTGATGGCCAGATTCTGGGCTCTTTCTGGATTGGATCACGTGGTAATGTGTACCACACTGAAACAGTCGATTAAACCTGGCTTCGATCGATATTTTAGAGGATAACGCATGTTAGGTCTAGGCTAGGTCTGGGATTTGCACACATCAGGCTCATACTTTCGCATATTTCTCATACTTGATGGCCAGATTCTGGGCTTTTTCTGGTTTGCATCACGTAGTAATGAGGTACCACACTGAAACAGTCCATTAAACCTGGTTTCAATCAATATTTTAGAGGATAACGCATGTTAGGTCTATGTTAGGTCTGGGATATGCTCTCATCAGGCTTATACATTCACATTTTCCGCATACTTGTTGGCCAGATCCCGGGCTTTTTCACGTTTCGATCACGTGGTAATGTGGTATTGTACTGAAACAGTCCATTAAACCTGGTTTCGATCAATATTTTACAGGATAACACATGTTAAGTCTGAGTTGGGCCTAGGATTTGCCCTCATCAAGCTCATACTTTCGCATATATCTCTTACTTGATGGCCAGATTCTGGGCTTTTTCTGGATTGGATCACGCAGTAATGTGGTACCACACTGAAACAGTCGACTAAGCCTGGTTTCGATCAATATTTTAGAGGAAAACACATGTTAAGTCTGAGTTGGATGTAGGATTTGCCCTCATCAGGCTCATACTTTCGTATATATCTCTTACTTGATGGCCAGATTCTGGGCTCTTTCTGGATTGGATCACGTGGTAATGTGGTACCACACTGAAACAGTCAATTAAACCTAGTCTGGGTCAACATTTCAAAGGATAACTCATGTTAGGTCTAGGTTAGGTCTGGGATTTGCTCTCATCAGGCTCATACTTTCGAATATTTCTCATACTTGATGGCCAGATCCTGGGCTTGTTCTGGTTCGGATCACTTAGTAATGTAGTACCACCCTGAAACAGTCGACTAAACCTGGTCTCGATCAATATTTTAGGGGAAAACGCATGTTAGGTCTGGATTAGGTCTGGGATTTGCCCTCATCAGGCTCATACTTTCGCATATTTCTCATACTTGATGGCCAGATTCTGGGCTTGTTTTGGTTTGGATCACGCAGTAATGTGGTACCACACTGAAACAGACCATTAAACCTGGTCACGATCAATATTTTTGAGGATAATGCATGTTAGGTCTAGGTTAGGTCTGGGATTTGCACTGCTCAGGCTCATACTTTCGCATATCTCTCATACTTGATGGCCAGATCCTGGGCTTTTTCTGGATTGGATCATGTAGTAATGTGGTACCACACCGAAACAGTCGACTAGGCCTGGTCACGATCGATATTTTAGTGGATAATGCATGTTAGGTCTGGATTAGGTCTGGGATTTGCTCTCATCAGGCTCATACTTTCGCATGTTTCTCATACTTGATGGCCAGATTCTGGGCTTTTTTTGGTTTGGATCACGCAGTAATGTGGTACCACACTGAAACAGACCATTAAACCTGGTCACGATCAATATTTTTGAGGATAATGCATGTTAGGTCTAGGTTAGGTCTGGGATTTGCACTCCTCAGGCTCATACTTTCGCATATTTCTCATACTTGATGGCCAGATTCTGGGCTTTTTTTGGTTTGGATCACGTAGTAATGAGGTACCACACTGAAACAGTCCATTAAACCTGGTTTCGATCAATATTTTAGAAGATAACACATGTTAAGTCTGAGTTGGGTCTAGGATTTGCCCTCCTCAGGCTCATACTTTCGCATATATCTCTTACTTGGTGGCCAGATTCTGGGCTTTTTCTGGATTGAATCACGTAGTAATGTGGTACCACACCGAAACAGACGACTAAACCTGGGCACGATCAATATTTTAGAGGATAACGCATGTTAGGTCTAGGTTAGGTCTGGGATTTGCTCTCATCATGCTCATACTTTCGCATATTTCTCATGCTTGTTGGCCAGATCCTGGGCTTTCTCTGGTTTGAATCACGTAGTTATGTGGTACCACACTGAAACTGTCAGATTAAACCTGGTCTCGATCAATATTTTAGAGGATAACACATGTTAGGTCTAGGTTAGGTCTGGGATTTGCACTCAACAGGCTCATACTTTGGCATATTTCTCATACTTGATGGCTAGATTCTGGGCTTTTTTTGGCTTTGATCACGTAGTAATGTGGCACCACACTGAGACAGTCGACTAAACCTGGTCTCGATCAATATTTTAGAGGATGACGCATGTTAGGTCTATGTTAGGGTTGGGATTTGCAGTCATCAGGCTCATACATTCGCATATTTCTCATACATGATGGCCAGATTCTGGGCTTTTTTCGGTTTGGAGCAAGTAGTAATGTGGTACCACACTGAAACAGTCCAATAAACCTGGTGTCGATCAATATTTTAGAGGATAACGTATGTCAGGTCTATGTTAGGTCTGGGATTTGCTCTCATCAGGCTCATACATTCACACTGTCCGCAAACTTGTTGGCCAGATCCCGGGCTTTTTCAGGTTTGGATCACGTGGTAATGTGGTATCACACTGAAACAGTCGACTAAACCTGGTCTCGATCAATATTTTAGTGGATAACGCATGTTAGGTCTGGGTTAGGTCTGGGCTTTTCCCTCATTAGGGTCATACTTTCGCATATTTGTCATACTTGTTGGCCAGATTCTGGTCTTTTTTTGGGTCGGATCACGTAGTAATGTGGTACCACACTGAAACAGTCCATTAAACCTGGTTTCGATCAAAATTTTAGAGGATAATGCATGTTAGGTCTGTGTTAGGTCTGGGATTGACTTCATCAGGGTCATATTTTCGCAGTTTTAACATACATGTTGACCTGATCGAGGGGTTCTTTCTGGTTTGGATCACGTAGAAATGTGGTACCACACTGAAACAGTCAATTAAACCTGGTTTCGATGAATATTTTGGAGGATAACGCATGTTAGGTCTAGGTTAGGCCTTGGATTTGCCCCATCAGGCTCATACTTTCGCATATTTCTCATACTTGTTGGCCAGATTCTGGTCTTTTTTTGGTTTGGACCACGTAGTAATGTGGTACCACACTGAAACAGTCGACTAAACCTGGTCTCGATCAATATTATAGAGCATAACGCAAGTTAGGTCTGGATAAGGTCTGGGATTTGCCCTCATCAGGCTCATACTTTCGCATATTTCTCATACTTGATGGCCAGATTCTGGGCTTTTTTTGGTTTGGATCACGTAGGAATGTGGTTCCACACTGAAACAGTCGACTAACCCTTGTCACGATCAATATTTTTGAGGATAATGCATGTTAGGTCTAGGTTAGGTCTGGGATTTGCACTCATCAGGCTCATACTTTCGCATATTTCTCATACTTCATGGCCAGATTCTGGGCTTTTTTTGATTTGGATCACGTAGTAATGAGGTACCACACTGAAACAGTCCATTAAACCTGGTTTCGATCAATATTTTAGTGGATAACGCATGTTAGGTCTGGATTAGGTCTGGGATTTGCCCTCATCAGGCTCATACTTTCGCATTTTCCGCATACTTGTTGGCCAGATTCTGGGCCTTTTTTTGCTTCGATCACGTAGTAATGCGGTACCACGCTGAAGCAGACCATTAAACCTGGTTTCGATCAATATTTTAGAGGATAACGCATGTTAGGTCTATGTTAGGTCCGGGATTTACCCTCATCAGGTTCACACTTTCGCATTCTTCACATACCTGTTGAACAGATCCTGGGTTTTTTCTGGTATGGACCACGTAGTAATGTGGTACCTCACTGAAACAGTCGACTAAACCTGGTCTCGATCAATACTTTAGAGCATAACGCATGTTAGGTCTGGATTAGGTCTGGGATTTGCCCTCATCAGGCTCACACTTTCGCATATTTCTCATACTTCATGGCCAGATTCTGGGCTTTTTTTGGTTTGGATCACGTAGTAATGAGGTACCACACTGAAACAGTCCATTAAACCTGGTTTCGATCAATATTTTAGAGGATAACGCTTGTTAGGTCTATGTTAGGTCTGGGATTTGCTCTCATCAGGCTTATACATTCACATTTTCCGCATACTTGTTGGCCAGATCCCGGGCTTTTTCTCGTTTCGATCACGTGGTAATGTGGTATCGTACTGAAACAGTCCATTAAACCTGGTTTCGATCAATATTTTACAGGATAACACATGTTAAGTCTGAGTTGGGCCTAGGATTTGCCCTCATCAAGCTCATACTTTCGCATATATCTCTTACTTGATGGCCAGATTCTGGGCTTTTTCTGGATTGGATCACGCAGTAATGTGGTACCACACTGAAACAGTCGACTAAGCCTGGTTTCGATCAATATTTTAGAGGAAAACACATGTTAAGTCTGAGTTGGATGTAGGATTTGCCCTCATCAGGCTCATACTTTCGTATATATCTCTTAGTTGATGGCCAGATTCTGGGCTCTTTCTGGATTGGATCACGTGGTAATGTGGTACCACACTGAAACAGTCAATTAAACCTAGTCTGGGTCAACATTTCAAAGGATAACTCATGTTAGGTCTAGGTTAGGTCTGGGATTTGCTCTCATCAGGCTCATACTTTCGCATATTTCTCATACTTCATGGCCAGATTCTGGGCTTTTTCTGGTTTGCATCACGTAGGAATGTGGTACAACACTGAAACAGTCGACTAAACCTGGTCTCGATCAATATTTTAGGGGAAAACGCATGTTAGGTCTGGATTAGGTCTGGGATTTGCCCTCATCAGGCTCATACTTTCGCATTTTCCGCATACTTGTTGGCCAGATTCTGGGCCTTTTTTTGCTTCGATCACGTAGTAATGCGGTACCACGCTGAAGCAGACCATTAAACCTGGTTTCGATCAATATTTTAGAGGATAACGCATGTTAGGTCTATGTTAGGTCCGGGATTTACCCTCATCAGGTTCACACTTTCGCATTCTTCACATACCTGTTGAACAGATCCTGGGTTTTTTCTGGTATGGACCACGTAGTAATGTGGTACCTCACTGAAACAGTCGACTAAACCTGGTCTCGATCAATACTTTAGAGCATAACGCATGTTAGGTCTGGATTAGGTCTGGGATTTGCCCTCATCAGGCTCATATTTTCGCATATTTCTCATACTTCATGGCCAGATTCTGGGCTTTTTTTGGTTTGGATCACGTAGTAATGAGGTACCACACTGAAACAGTCCATTAAACCTGGTTTCGATCAATATTTTACAGGATAACACATGTTAAGTCTGAGTTGGGCCTATGATTTGCCCTCATCAAGCTCATACTTTCGCATATATCTCTTACTTGATGGCCAGATTCTGGGCTTTTTCTGGATTGGATCACGTAGTAATGTGGTACCACACTGAAACAGTCGACTAAACCATGTCACGATCAATACGTTAGAGGATAACGCATGTTAGGTCTAGGTTAGGTCTGGGATTTGCTCTCATCATGCACATACTTTCGCATATTTCTCATTCTTGTTGGCCAGATCCTGCGCTTTTTCTGGTTTGGATCACGTAGCAATGTGGTACCACACTGAAACAGTCGACTACACCTGGTCTCGATCAATATTTTAGGGGAAAACGCATGTTAGGCCTGGATTAGGTCTGGGATTTGCCCAAATCAGGCTCATACTTTCGCATTTTCCGCATACTTGTTGGCCAGATCCCGTGTTTTTTCTGGTTTGGATCACAAGGTAATGTGGTATCACACTGAAACAGTCCATTAAGCCTGGTTTCGATCAATATTTTAGAGGAAAACACATGTTAAGTCTGAGTTGGATGTAGGATTTGCCCTCATCAGGCTCATACTTTCGTATATATCTCTTACTTGATGGCCAGATTCTGGGCTCTTTCTGGATTGGATCACGTGGTAATGTGTACCACACTGAAACAGTCGATTAAACCTGGCTTCGATCGATATTTTAGAGGATAACGCATGTTAGGTCTAGGCTAGGTCTGGGATTTGCACACATCAGGCTCATACTTTCGCATATTTCTCATACTTGATGGCCAGATTCTGGGCTTTTTCTGGTTTGCATCACGTAGGAATGTGGTACAACACTGAAACAGTCGACTAAACCTGGTCTCGATCAATATTTTAGGGGAAAACGCATGTTAGGTCTGGATTAGGTCTGGGATTTGCCCTCATCAGGCTCATACTTTCGCATTTTCCGCATACTTGTTGGCCAGATTCTGGGCCTTTTTTTGCTTCGATCACGTAGTAATGCGGTACCACGCTGAAGCAGACCATTAAACCAGGTTTCGATCAATATTTTAGAGGATAACGCATGTTAGGTCTATGTTAGGTCCGGGATTTACCCTCATCAGGTTCACACTTTCGCATTCTTCACATACCTGTTGAACAGATCCTGGGTTTTTTCTGGTTTGGATCACGTGGTAATGTGGTACCACACTGAACCAGTCAATTAAACCTGGTCTGGGACAACATTTCAAAGGATAACTCATGTTAGGTCTAGGTTAGGTCTGGGATTTGCTCACATCAGGCGCATACTTTCGCATGTTTCTCATACTTGATGGCCAGATTCTGGGCTTTTTCTGGTTTGGATCACGTAGGAATGTGGTACCACACTGAAACAGTCCATTAAACCTGGGGTTCGATCAATATTTTAGAGGATAACACATGTTAAGTCTGAGTTGGGTCTAACATTTGCCCTCATCAGGCTCATACTTTCGCATATTTCTCATACTTGATGGCCAGATCCTGGCCTTTTTCTGCTTTGGATCTCGTAGGAATGTGGTACCACACTGAAACAGTCCATTAAACCTGGGGTTCGATCAATATTTTAGAGGATAACACATGTTAAGTCTGAGTTGGGTCTAGGATTTGCCCTCATCAGGCTCATACTTTCGCATATTTCTCATACTTGTTGGCCAGATCCTGGGCTTTTTCTGGTATGGACCACGTAGTAATATGGTACTACATTGAAACAGTCGACTAAACCTGATCTCGATCAATATTTTAGAGGATAACGCATGTTAGGTCTGGATTAGGTCTGGGAATAGCCCTCATCAGGCTCATACTTTTGCATATTTCTCATACTTGATTGCCAGATTCTGGGCTTTTTTTGGTTTGGATCACGTAGCAATGTGGTACCACACTGAAACTGTCCATTAAACCTGGTTTCGATCAATCTTTTAGTTGATAACACATGTTAGGTCTATGTTAAGTCTGGGATTTGCTCTCATCAGGCTTATACATTCACATTTCCCGCATACTTGTTGGCCAGATCCCGGGCTTTTTCTGGTTTGGATCACGTGGTAATGTGGTATCATACTGTAACAGTCCATTAAACCTGGTTTCGATCAATATTTTAGAGGATAACACATGTTAAGTCCGAGTTGGGTCTAGGATTTGCCCTCACCAGGCTCATACTTTCGCATATTTCTCATACTTGATGGCCAGATTCTGGGCTTTCTCTGGTTTGGATCACGTAGGAATGTGGTACCACACTGAAACAGTCGACTAAACCTGGTCACGATCAATATTTTTGAGGATAACGCATGTTAGGTCTAGGTTAGGTCTGGGATTTGCACTCATCAGGCTCATACTTTCGCATATTTCTCATACTTGATGGCCAGATCCTGGGCTTTTTCTGGTATGGACCACGTAGTAATGTGGTACCACACTGAAACAGTCGACTAAACCTGGTCTCGATCAATATTCTAGAGCATAACGCAAGTTAGGTCTGGATTAGGTCTGGGATTTGCCCTCATCAGGCTCATACATTCGCATATTTCTCATACTTGATGGCCAGATTCTGGGCTTTTTTTGGTTTGGATCACGTAGGAATGTGGTACCACACTGAAACAGTCGACTAAACCTGGTGACGATCAATATTTTTGAGGATAATGCATGTTTGGTCTAGGTTAGGTCTGGGATTTGCACTCATCAGGCTCATACATTCGCATATTTCTCATACTTGATGGCCAGACTCTGGTCTTTTTTTGGTTTGGATCACGTAGTAATGTGGTACTACACTGAAGCAGTCCATTAAACCAGGTTTCGATCAATATTTTAGAGGATAACGCATGTAAGGTCTATTTTAGGTCTGGGATTTGCTCTCATCAGGCTTATACATTCACATTTTCCGCATACTTGTTGGCCAGATCCCGGGCTTTTTCTCGTTTCGATCACGTGGTAATGTGGTATCGTACTGAAACAGTCCATTAAACCTGGTTTCGATCAATATTTTATAGGATAACACATGTTAAGTCTGAGTTGGGTCTCGGATTTGCCCTCATCAAGCTCATACTTTCGCATATTTCACTTACTTGATGGCCAGATTCTGGGCTTTTTCTGGATTGGATCACGTAGTAATGTGGTACCACACTGAAACAGTCGATTAAACCTGGGTTCGATCGATATTTTAGAGGATAACGCATGTTAGGTCTAGGTTAGGTCTGGGATTTGCACTCATCAGGCTCATACTTTCGCATATTTCTCATACTTGATGGCCAGATTCTGGGCCTTTTTTGGTTTCGATCACGTAGTAATGCGGTACCACGCTGAAGCAGACCATTAAACCTGGTTTCGATCAATATTTTAGAGGATAACGCATGTTAGGTCTATGTTAGGTCCGGGATTTACCCTCATCAGGCTCACACGTTCGCATTCTTCACATACCTGTTGAACAGATCCTGGGTTTTTTCTGGTTCGGATCACGTGGTAATGTGGTACCACACTGAAAAAGTCAATTAAACCTAGTCTGGGTCAACATTTCAAAGGATAACTCATGTTAGGTCTAGGTTAGGTCTGGGATTTGCTCTCATCACGCTCATACTTTCGCATATTTCTAATACTTGATGGCCAGATCCTGGCCATTTTCTGGTTTGGATCACGCAGTAATGTGGTACCACACTGAAACAGTCGACAAAACCTGGTCTCGGTCAATATTTTAGAGGATAACGTATGTTAGGACTAGGTTAGGTCTTTTGTTTTTTTTTTTTTTTTTTGTCGTGGGGAAAATCTTCGAAAGACTCCCTCCCACCTCCTTGGGGAGAGGTGGGAGGGGTGTGTGGGATTCCCCGCGCCCGCACAACGACAGGCGCGGGACCTACCCACTAAAAACCCCACGGTGACCCTTCGGCACGCTTTGGGAGGATACCGGGAATCGCTCGAAGCATTCTTCCGGTATCCTCCCCGTGCCCGCGCTTTCGCGCCCATCCCCTGGGGGGACAATCGGTCCCCCCAGTAGACACACTGCCTCATAGCGGCGGGACGGGGCCACTCCATCCCGCCGCTATCCGTCCCGGGGCCGCGTTTAGTGGCGGCTGCGAGCCCCAACTCGCAACCGCCCGCGACCCCGTTTCCACCCCTCGGCGGCCGGGCGTTCATGGCCGCACCAGACCGCCGAGGGTGCCACCCCTTGCGTCGGACCGGTAGGGGGAGGCACTCCTACCCCCAACTGGTCCGACCCGGCGCCGCCTGGCGGGAGGAGGGTCCCCTCAGGACCCCCCTCCCAGCCTAGGTCATCCGCCACGCCGAGGCGGCCGCCCGCGACGCCTCGCGACCGGGCGACGACCTCGGGCCACCGCACGAGCGCGAGCTTCGGCGCGCCGCTGAAGCTCGCGCTCCCTCCCCGCGGCCTCCTTATGCAACATTACGTTCTCGCAGAAGGAGGCCACGGCCCTCCACTTCTCCTCGCTGCCGAGCATGGCGCGCACCACGCCCGGCAGCGAGACATCCCGCCCGACGACGCCGACCAGAACACGGCGCTCCCCCTCCCACGCGGGACATACCTCCAGGGTATGATCCGCCGTGTCCTGCTCAGCGTCGCAGTGGCAGCAACGCGCCGTCGGCTCCTTCCCTATCCGGCACAGGTATCTTCCGAAGCTGCCATGCCCGGAAAATACCTGTGCCAGCCGGTAGGTGAGGCTGCCATGGCCTCTGTCCAGCCACTCCTTCAGGAGTGGCCGAACAGCCCCGACAGTCCGGTGCCCCGCGGTTGGCAGAGCCAACCGCTCCTGCCACGCGAGCAACACGGACTGCCGGGCCTGGCGCTTCAAATCGCCCCAAGCAGGTTCCTGCCCGCCCGGGACCGCCCCCACCCCCGCGCGACGGTCGACGCGGTGCCGGTACATCACCGCGTGCGACCGCGCGAGCAGGTCCATGGGCGGCATCCCCGCTAGAACCGTCGCCGCCTCATGTGACATGGTCCGATACCCGCGGACGACCCTGAGCGCCATGCGCCTCTGCACCCGACGCAGCATAGTCATGCTGCGCCGGGAGGCAGCCAGGTCGTCCGCCCAGACGGGGGCCCCGTATAGGGCCACCGACTGGACCATTGCCACATAGAGGCGACGAACTCGGCCCGCCGGGCCCCCCAGGTTGGGCAGGATCCGGCCCAGAGCCGCAACCATCCTTTCCAACCGGGGGACCAGGCAGCGGAAATGCTTCTCGAAACGCCAGTGGCTATCGAGGATCAGCCCTAGATACCTGATCTGGGGCTTCACCTCGATGTCAGCCCCACCCACCCGAATCAGAGGGGGTGGCGGATCCTGCCGAGGTGAATGAAACGCAATCACCTCGGTCTTATGGACCGCCACCGTCATCCCCATCCCCCTGATCCGGTCGACGACGCGTTGCGACCCCTCCTCCGCGCGACGCATGGCCCTCCCCCAGTGCGCCCCGACGGCCAGCACCAGTGTGTCATCCGCATAACACACCGTGCTGACGCCGTCGGGGAGGCCGGCCCGCAACACCGAGTCGTACGCGATGTTCCACAGGAGTGGCCCGAGGACCGACCCCTGCGGAACACCGCAGTACACCTCCCTCCGCATATCACCATCCCGGCCCGGATACTCGATCCACCTGCCGCGGAGATAATCCCCGACGACCGCCCTGAGACAAGGGGGGACTCGATGATATTCGAGTCCCCTCCTTATCTCTTCCCAGGGGAGGGTGTTAAAGGCATTGGCAATATCCAAGGATATTGCCAATGCCACCCCTCCCCGGGAGACGGCCGCCTCCGAGAGGGCCCTCACACGACCTATAGCGTCGATAGTCGATCGGCCCCCCCGGAAACCGAACTGGCAGTCGGCCAGACCGGGATCACCCCGCGACAGGTGCTCGACGAGGCGGGCAGCAATCACACGCTCGAAGAGCTTGCCCACCTCGTCGAGGAGACAAATGGGCCGGTATGCGGAGGGAGACTCCGCGGGCCGACCCTCCTTCCGGAGGAGGACCATCCTCGCCACCTTCCAACTGGGGGGAGGACTAGGTTAGGTCTGGGATTTGCTCTCATCAGGCTCATACCTTCGCATGTTTCTCATACTTGATGGCCAGATTCTGGGCTTTTTCTGGTTTGGATCACGTAGGAATGTGGTACCACACTGAAACAGTTCATTAAACCTGGGGTTCGATCAATATTTTAGAGGATAACACATGTTAAGTCTGAGTTGGGTCTAGGATTTGCCCTCATCAGGCTCATACTTTCGCATATTTCTCATACTTGATGGCCAGATCCTGGCCTTTTTCTGCTTTGGATCACGTAGGAATGTGGTACCACACTGAAACAGTCCATTAAACCTGGGGTTCGATCAATATTTTAGAGGATAACACATGTTAAGTCTGAGTTGGGTCTAAGATTTGCCCTCATCAGGCTCATACTTTCGCATATTTCTCATACTTGTTGGCCAGATCCTGGGCTTTTTCTGGTATGGACCACGTAGTAATATGGTACCACACTGAAACAGTCGACTAAACCTGGTCTCGATCAATATTTTAGAGGATGACGCATGTTAGGACTGGATTAGGTCTGGGATTAGCCCTCATCAGGCTCATACTTTTGCATATTTCTCATACTTGATTGCCAGATTCTGGGCTTTTTTTGGTTTGGATCACGTAGCAATGTGGTACCACACTGAAACTGTCCATTAAACCTGGTTTCGATCAATATTTTAGTTGATAACGCATGTTAGGTCTATGTTAGGTCTGGGATTTGCTCTCATCAGGCTTATACATTCACATTTTCCGCATACTTGTTGGCCAGATCCCGGGCTTTTTCCGGTTTGGATCACGTGGTAATGTGGTATCATACTGTAACAGTCCATTAAACCTGGTTTCGATCAATATTTTAGAGGATAACACATGTTAAGTCTGAGTTGGGTCTAGGATTTGCCCTCACCAGACTCATACTTTCGCATATTTCTCATACTTGATGGCCAGATTCTGGGCTTTTTCTGGTTTGGATCACGTAGGAATGTGGTACCACACTGAAACAGCCGACTAAACCTGGTCACGATCAATATTTTTGAGGATAATGCATGTTAGGTCTAGGTTAGGTCTGGGATTTGCACTCATCAGGCTCATACTTTCGCATATTTCTCATACTTGATGGCCAGATCCTGGGCTTTTTCTGGTATGGACCACGTAGTAATGTGGTACCACACTGAAACAGTCCATTAAACCTGGTTTCGATCAATATTTTAGAGGATAACACATGTTAAGTCTGAGTTGGGTCTCGGATTTGCCCTCATCAAGCTCATACTTTCGCATATATCTCTTACTTCATGGCCAGATTCTGGGCTTTTTCTGGATTGAATCACGTAGTAATGTGGTACCACACCGAAACAGTCGACTAAGCCTGGTCACGATCAATATTTTAGTGGATAATGCTTGTTAGGTCTGGATTATGTATGGAATTTGCCCTCATTAGTCTCATACTTTCGCATTCTTCACATACTTGTTGAACAGATCCTGGGTTTTTTCTGGTATGGATCACATAGTAGTGTGGTACCACACTGAAGCAGTCGATTAAAACTTGTTTCGATCGATATTTTAGAGGATAACGCATGTTAGGTCTGGATTAGGTCTGGGATTTTCCCTCATCAGGCTCATACTTTCGCATATTTCTCATACTTGATGGCCAGATCCTGGCCTTTTTCTGCTTTGGATCACGTAGTAATGTGGTACCACACTGAAACAGTCCATTAAACCTGGGGTTCGATCAATATTTTAGAGGATAACACATGTTAGGTCTAGGTTAGGTCTGGGATTTGCACTCATCAGGCTCATAATTTCGCATATTTCTCATACTTGATGGCCAGATCCTGGGCTTTTTCTGGTATGGACCACGTAGTAATGTGGTACCACACTGAAACAGCCGACTAAACCTGGTCTCGATCAATATTTTAGAGCATAACGCAAGTTAGGTCTGGATTAGATCTGGGATTTGCCCTCATCAGGCTCATACTTTCGCATATTTCTCATACTTGATGGCCAGATTCTGGGCTTTTTTTGGTTTGGATCACGTAGGAATGTGGTACCACACTGAAACAGTCGACTAAACCTGGTCACGATCAATATTTTTGAGGATAATGCATGTTAGGTCTAGGTTAGGTCTGGGATTTGCACTCATCAGGCTCATACTTTCGCATATTTCTCATACTTGATGGCCAGACTCTGGTCTTTTTTTGGTTTGGATCACGTAGTAATGTGGTATCACACTGAAGCAGTCCATTAAACCAGGTTTCGATCAATATTTTAGAGGATAACGCATGTTAGGTCTATTTTAGGTCTGGGATTTGCTCTCATCAGGCTTATACATTCACATTTTCCGCGTACTTGTTGGCCAGATCCCGGGCTTTTTCTCGTTTCGATCACGTGGTAATGTGGTATCGTACTGAAACAGTCCATTAAACCTGGTTTCGATCAATATTTTAGAGGATAACACATGTTAAGTCTGGGTTGGGTCTCGGATTTGCCCTCATCAAGCTCATACTTTCGCATATATCTCTTACTTGATGGCCAGATTCTGGGCTTTTTCTGGATTGGATCACGTAGTAATGTGGTACCACACTGAAACAGTCGATTAAACCTGGGTTCGATCGATATTTTAGAGGATAACGCATGTTAGGTCTAGGTTAGGTCAGGGATTTGCTACCATCATGCTCATAGTTTCGCATATTTCTCATGCTTGTTGGCCAGATCATGGGCTTTCACTGGTTTGGGTCACGTAGTTATGTGGTACCACACTGAAACAGTCAAATTAAACCTGGTCTCGATCAATATTTTAGAGGATAACACACGTTAGGTCTAGGTTAGGTCTGGGATTTGCACTCATCAGGCTCATACTTTCGCATATTTCTCATACTTGATGGCCAGATTCTGGGCTTTTCCTGGTTTGGATCACGTAGGAACGTGGTACCACACTGAAGCAGTCCATTAAACATGGTTTCGATCAATATTTTAGAGGATATCACATGTTAAGTCTGAGTTGGGTCTAGGATTTGCCTTCATCAGGCTCATACTTTCGCATATATCTCATACTTGATGGCCAGATTCTGGGCTTTTTCTGGTTTGGATCACGTAGGAATGTGGTACCACACTGAAACAGTCGGCTAAACCTGGTCACGATCAATATTTTAGAGCATAACGCATGTTAGGTCTGGATTAGGTCTGGGATTTGCCCACATCAGGCTCATACTTTCGCATATTTCTCATACTTGATTGTCAGAATCTGGGCTTTTTTTGGTTTGGATCACGTAGTAGTGAGGTACCACACTGAAACAGTCCATTAAACCTAGTTTCGATCAATATTTTAGGGGATAACGCATGTTAGGTCTATGTAAGGTCCGGGATTTGCTCTCATCAGGCTCATACATTCAAATTTTCCGCATACGTGTTGGCCAAATCCCGGGCTTTTTCTCGTTTCGATCACGTGGTAATGTGGTATCATACTGAGACAGTCCATTAAACCTGGTTTCCATGAATATTTTAGAGGATAACACATGTTAAGTCTGAGTTGGGTCTAGGATTTGCCCTCATCAGGCTCATACTTTCGCATATATCTCTTACTTGATTGCCAGATTCTGGGCTTTTTCAGGATTGGATCACGTAGTAATGTGGTACCACACTGAAACAGTCGACTAAGCCTGGTCACGATCAATATTTTAGTGGATAACGCATGTTAGGTCTGGATTAGGTATGGGATTTTCCCTCATCAGGGTCATACTATCGCATATTTCTCATACTTGTTGGCCCGATTCTGGTCTTTTTTTGGTTTGGATCACGTAGTAATGTGGTACCACACTGAAACAGTCCATTAAACCTGGTTTCGATCAAAATTTTAGACGATAATGCATGTTAGGTCTATGTTAGGTCTGTGATTTGCACTCATCAGGCTCATACTTTCGCATATTTCTCATACTTGATGGCCAGATTATGGGCTTTTTTTGGCTTGGATCACGTAGTAATGTGGTACCACACTGAAACGGTCGACTAAACCTGGTCTCGATCAATATTTTAGAGGATAACGCATGTTAGGTCTAGGTTAGGGTTGGAATTTGCAGTCATCAGGCTCATACATTCGTATATTTCTCATACATGATGGCCAGATTCTGGGCTTTTTTCGGTTTGGATCACGTAGTAATGTGGTACCATACTGAAACAGTCCAATAAACCTGGTCTCGATCGATATTTTGAGGATAACGCATGTTAGGTCTAGGTTAGATCTGGGATTTGCTCTAATCAGGCTCATACTTTTGCATATTTCTCGTACTTGTTGGTCAGATCCTGCGCTTTTTCTGGTTTGGATCACGTAGTAATGTGGTACCACACTGAAACAGTCGGCTAAACCTGGTCACGATCAATACGTTAGAGGATAACGCATGTTAGGTCTAGGTTAGGCCTGGGATTTGCTCTCATCATGCACATACTTTCGCATATTTCTCATTCTTGTTGGCCAGATCCTGGGCTTTCACTGGTTTGGATCACGTAGTAATGTGGTACCACACTGAAACAGTCGACTAAACCTGGTCACGATCAATATTTTTGAGGATAATGCAAGTTAGGTCTAGGTTTGGTCTGGGATTTGCGCTCATCAGGCTCATACTTTAGCATATTTCTCATACTTGATGGCCAGATTCTGGGCTTTTTTTGGTTTGGATCACGTAGTAATGTGGTACCACACTGAAACAGTCGGCTAAACCTGGTCACGATCAATACGTTAGAGGATGACGCATGTTAGGTCTGGGTTAGGTCTGGGATTTGCTCTCATCATGCACATACTTTCGCATATTTCTCATTCTTGGTGGCCAGATCCTGGGCTTTCACTGGTTTGCATCACGTAGTAATGTGGTACCACACTGAAACAGTCGGCTAAACCTGGTCACGATCAATACGTTAGAGGATAACGCATGTTAGGTCTGGGTTAGGTCTGGGATTTTCCCTCATCAGGGTCATACTTTCGCATATTTCTCATACTTGATTGCCAGATTCTGGGCTTTTTCTGGTTTGGATCACGTAGTAATGTGGTACCACACTGAAACAGTCGGCTAAACCTGGTCACGATCAATACGTTAGAGGATAACGCATGTTAGGTCTAGGTTAGGTCTGGGATTTGCTCTCATCATGCACATACTTTCGCATATTTCTCATACTTGATGGCCAGATTCTGCGCTTTTTTTGGCTTGGATCACGTAGTAATGTGGTACCACACTGAAACAGTCGACTAAACCTGGTCTCGATCAATATTTTAGAGGATAACGCATGTTAGGTCTAGGTTAGGGTTGGGATTTGCAGTCATCAGGCTCATACATTCGCATATCTCTCATTCATGATGGCCAGATTCTGGGCTTTTTTCGGTTTGGATCACGTAGTAATGTGGTACCACACTGAAACAGTCCAATAAACCTGGTTTCGATCAATATTTTAGAGGATAACGCATGTCAGGTCTATGTTAGGTCTGGGATTTGCTCTCATCAGGGTCATACATTCACACTTTCCACATACTTGTTGGCCAGATCCCGCGCTTTTTCAGGTTTGGATCACGTGGTTATGTGGTATCACACAGAAACAGTCGACTAAACCTGGTCTCGATCATTATTTTAGAGGATAACGCTTGTTAGGTCTAGGTTAGCTCTGGGATTTGCTCTCAGCAGGCTCATACTTTTGCATATTTCTCGAACTTGTTGCCCAGATCCTGCGCTTTTTCTGGTTTGGATCACGTAGTAATGTGGTACCACACTGAAACTGTCGACTAAACCTGGTCACGATCAATACGTTAGAGGATAACGCATGTTAGGTCTAGGTTAGGTCTGGGATTTGCTCCCATCATGCACATACTTTCGCATATTTCTCATTCTTGTTGGCCAGATCCTGGGCTTTCACTGGTTTGGATCACGTAGTAATGTGGTACCACACTGAAACAGTCGACTAAACCTGGTCTCGGTCAATATTTTAGAGGATAAAGCATGTTAGGTCAAGGTTATTTCTGGGATCTGCACTTATCAGGCTCATACTTTCGCATATTTCTCATACTTGATGGCCAGATTCTGGGTTTTTTCTGGTATGGACCACGTAGTAATGTTGTACCACACTGAAACAGTCGACTAAACCTGGTCTCGATCAATATTTTAGAGCATAACGCAAGTTAGGTCTGGATTAGGTCTGGGATTTGCCCTCATCAGGCTCATACTTTCGCATATTTCTCATACTTGATTGCCAGAATCTGTGCTTTTTCTGGATTGGATCGCGTAGTAATGTGGTACCACACTGAAACAGTAGACTAAGCCTGGTCACGATCAATATTTTAGTGGATGACGCATGTTAGGTCTGGATTAGGTAGGGAATTTGCCCTCATCAGTCTCATACTTTCGCATTCTTCACATACTTCTTGAACAGATCCTGGGTTTTTTCTGGTATGGATCACATAGTAGTGTGGTACCACACTGAAACAGTCAAATTAAACCTGGTCTCGATCAATATTTTAGAGGATAACACATGTTAGGTCTAGGTTACGTCTGTGATTGCACTCATCAGGCTCATACTTTCGCATATGTCTCATACTTGCTGGCCAGATCCTGGGCTTTTTTTGGTATGGACCACGTAGTAATATGGTACGAACTGAAACAGTCGACTAAACCTGGTTTCGATCAATATTTTAGAGGATAACGCATGTTAAGTCTGAGTTGGGTCTGGGATTTGCTCTCATCAGGCTCATACTTTTGCATATTTCTCGTACTTGTTGGTCAGATCGTGCGCTTTTTCTGGTTTGGATCACGTAGTAATGTGGTACCACACTGAAACAGTCGACTAAACCTGGTCTCGGTCAATATTTTAGAGGATAACGCATGTTAGGTCTAGGTTAGGTCTGGGATTTGCTCTCATCAGGCTCATACTTGTGCATATTTCTCGTACTTGTTGGTCAGATCCTGCGCTTTTTCTGGTTTGGATCACGTAGTAATGTGGTACCACACTGAAACAGTCGACTAAACCTGGTCACGATCAATACGTTAGAGGATAACGCATGTTAGGTCTAGGTTAGGTCTGGGATTTGCTCTCATCATGCACATACTTTCGCATATTTCTCATTCTTGTTGGCCAGATACTGGGCTTTCACTGGTTTGGATCACGTAGTTATGTGGTACCACACTGAAGCAGTCAAATTAAACCTGGTCTCGATCAATATTTTAGAGGATAACACATGTTAGGTCTAGGTTAGGTCTGGGATTGCACTCATCAGGCTCATACTTTCGCATGTTTCTCATACTTGATTGCCAGATTCTGGGCTTTTTTTGGTTTGGATCACGCTGTAATGTGGTACTACATTGAAACAGACCATTAAACCTGGTTTCGATCAATATTTTAGAGGATAACACATGTTAGGTCTAGGTTAGACCTTGGATTTGCACTCATCAGGGTCATACTTTCCCATTCTTCCCATACATGTTGAACAGAAGCCGGGTTTTTTCTGGTTTGGATCACGTGGTAATGTGGTACCACACTGAAACAGTCAATTAAAGCTAGTCTGGGCCAACATTTCAAAGGATAACTCATGTTAGGTCTAGGTTAGGTCTGGGACTTGCTCTCATCAGGCTCATACTTTCGCATATTTCTGATACTTCATGGCCAGATCCTGGCCTTTTTCTAGTTTGGATCACGTAGGAATGTGGTACCACACTGAAACAGTCGACTAAACGTGGTCACGATCAATATTTTTGAGGATAATGCATGTTTGGTCTAGGTTAGGTCTGGGATTTGCACTCATCAGGGTCATACTTTCGCATATTTCTCATACTTGATGGCCAGATCCTGGGCTTTTTCTGGTATGGACCACGTAGTAATGTGGTACCTCACTGAAACAGTCGACTAAACCTGGTCTCGATCAATATTTTAGAGCATAACGCATGTAGGTCTGGATTAGGTCTGGGATTTTCCCTCATCAGGGTCATACTTTCGCATATTTCTCATACTTGTTGGCCCGATTCTGGTCTTTTTTTGGTTTGGATCACGTAGTAATGTGGTACCACACTGAAACAGTCCATTAAACCCGGTTTCGATCAAAATTTTAGAGGATAATGCATGTTAGGTCTATGTTAGGTCTGTGATTTGCACTCATCAGGCTCATACTTTCGCATATTTCTCATACTTGATGGCCAGATTATGGGCTTTTTTTGGCTTGGATCACGTAGAAATGTGGTACCACACTGAAACAGTCGACTAAACCTGGTCTCGATCAATATTTTAGAGGATAACGCATGTTAGGTCTAGGTTAGGTCTGGGATTTGCTCTCATCAGGCTCATACTTTTGCATATTTCTCGTACTTGTTGGTCAGATCCTGCGCTTTTTCTGGTTTGGATCACGTAGTAATGTGGTACCACACTGAAATAGTCGGCTAAACCTGGTCACGATCAATACGTTAGAGGATTACGCATGTTAGGTCTAGGTTAGGTCTGGGATTTGCTCTCATCATGCACATACTTTCGCATATTTCTCGTTCTTGTTGGCCAGATCCTGGGCTTTCACTGGTTTGGATCACGTAGTAATGTGGTACCACACTGAAACAGTCGGCTAAACCTGGTCACGATCAATACGTTAGAGGATAACGCATGTTAGGTCTGGGTTAGGTCTGGGATTTTCCCTCATCAGGGTCATACTTTCGCACATTTCTCATACTTGATGGCCAGATTATGGGCTTTTTTTGGCTTGGATCACGTAGTAATGTGGTACCACACTGAAACAGTCGACTAAACCTGGTCTCGATCAATATTTTAGAGGATAACGCATGCTAGGTCTGAATTAGGTCTGGGATTTTCCCTCATCAGGGTCATACTTTTGCATATTTCTCGAACTTGTTGCCCAGATCCTGCGCTTTTTCTGGTTTGGATCACGTAGTAATGTGGTACCACACTGAAACAGTCGACTAAACCTGGTCACGATCAATATTTTAGAGGATAACGCATGTTAGGTCTAGGTTAGGGTTGGGATTTGCAGTCATCAGGCTCATACATTCGCATATCTCTCATTCATGATGGCCAGATTCTGGGCTTTTTTCGGTTTGGATCACGTAGTAATGTGGTACCACACTGAAACAGTCCAATAAACCTGGTTTCGATCAATATTTTAGAGGATAACGCATGTCAGGTCTATGTTAGGTCTGGGATTTGCTCTCATCAGGCTCATACATTCACACTTTCCACATACTTGTTGGCCAGATCCCGCGCTTTTTCAGGTTTGGATCACGTGGTTATGTGGTATCACACAGAAACAGACGACTAAACCTGGTCTCGATCAATATTTTAGAGGATAACGCATGTTAGGTCTAGGTTAGCTCTGGGATTTGCTCTCAGCAGGCTCATACTTTTGCATATTTCTCATACTTGATGGCCAGATTCTGTGCTTTTTTTGGCTTGGATCACGTAGTAATGTGGTACCACACTGAAACAGTCGACTAAACCTGGTCACGATCAATACGTTAGTGGATAACGCATGTTAGGTCTAGGTTAGGTCTGGGATTTGCTCTCATCATGCACATACTTTCGCATATTTCTCATTCTTGGTGGCCAGATCCTGGGCTTCCACTGGTTTGGATCACGTAGTAATGTGGTACCACACTGAAACAGTCGGCTAAACCTGGTCACGATCAATACGTTAGAGGATAGCGCATGTTAGGTCTGGGTTAGGTCTGGGATTTTCCCTCATCAGGGTCATACTTTCGCATATTTCTCATACTTGATTGCCAGATTCTGGGCTTTTTCTGGTTTGGATCACGTAGTAATGTGGTACCACACTGAAACAGTCGGCTAAACCTGGTCAGGATCAATACGTTAGAGGATAACGCATGTTAGGTCTAGGTTAGGTCTGGGATTTGCTCTCATCATGCACATACTTTCGCATATTTCTCATACTTGATGGCCAGATTCTGGGCTTTTTTTGGCTTGGATCACGTAGTAATGTGGTACCACACTGAAACAGTCGACTAAACCTGGTCTCGATCAATATTTTAGAGGATAACGCATGTTAGGTCTAGGTTAGGTCTGGGATTTGCTCCCATCATGCACATACTTTCGCATATTTCTCATTCTTGTTGGCCAGATCCTGGGCTTTCACTGGTTTGGATCACGTAGCAATGTGGTACCACACTGAAACAGTCGACTAAACCTGGTCTCGATCAATATTTTAGAGGATAACGCATGTTAGGTCTAGGTTAGGCCTGGGATTTGCTTCCATCATGCACATACTTTCGCATATTTCTCATTCTTGTTGGCCAGATCCTGGGCTTTCACTGGTTTGGATCACGTAGTAATGTGGTACCACACTGAAACAGTCGACTAAACCTGGTCTTGGTCAATATTTTAGAGGATAAAGCATGTTAGGTCAAGGTTATTTCTGGGATCTGCACTTATCAGGCTCATACTTTCGCATATTTCTCATACTTGATGGCCAGATTCTGGGTTTTTTCTGGTATGGACCACGTAGTAATGTTGTACCACACTGAAACAGTCGACTAAACCTGGTCTCGATCAATATTTTAGAGCATAACGCAAGTTAGGTCTGGATTAGGTCTGGGATTTGCCCTCATCAGGCTCATACTTTCGTATATTTCTCATACTTGATTGCCAGAATCTGTGCTTTTTTTGGTTTGGATCACGTAGTAATGAGGTACCACACTGAAACAGTCCATTAAACCTGGTTTCGATCAATATTTGACAGGATAACGCATGTTAGGTCTATGTTAGGTCAGAGATTTGCTCTCATCAGGCTTATACATTCACATTTTCCGCATACTTGTTGGCCAGATCCCGGGCTTTTTCTCGTTTCGATCACGTGGTAGTGTGGTATCACACTGAAACAGTCCATTAAACCTGGTTTCGATCAATATTTTAGAGGATAACACAAGTTAAGTCTGACTTGGGACTAGGATTTGCCCTCATCAGGCTCATACTTTCGCATACATCTCTTACTTGATGGCCAGATTCTGGGCTTTTTCTGGATTGGATCGCGTAGTAATGTGGTACCACACTGAAACAGTCCAATAAACCTGGTTTCGATCAATATTTTAGAGGATAACGCATGTTAGGTCTGAATTAGGTCTGGAATTTTCCCTCATCAGGGTCATACTTTCGCATATTTCTCATACTTGTTGGCCAGATTCTGGTCTTTTTTTGGTTTGGATCACGTAGTAATGTGGTACCACACTGAAACAGTCCATTAAACCCGGTTTCGATCAAAATTTTAGAGGATAACGCATGTTAGGTCTAGGTTAGCTCTGGGATTTGCTCTCATCAGGCTCATACTTTTGCATATTTCTCGAACTTGTTGCCCAGATCCTGCGCTTTTTTTGGTTTGGATCACGTAGTAATGTGGTACCAGACTGAAACAGTCGACTAAACCTGGTCACGATCAATACGTTAGAGGATAACACAAGCTAGGTCTGGATTAGGTCTGGGATTTGCCCTCATCAGGCTCATACTTTCGCATATTTCTCATACTTGATTGCCAGATTCTGGGCTTTTTTTGGTTTGGATCACGTAGTAATGAGGTACCACACTGAAACAGTCGACTAAACCTGGTTTCGATCAATATTTTAGAGGATAACGCATGTTAAGTCTGAGTTGGGTCTGGGATTTGCTCTCATCAGGCTCATACTTTTGCATATTTCTCGTACTTGTTGGTCAGATCGTGCGCTTTTTCTGGTTTGGATCACGTAGTAATGTGGTACCACACTGAAACAGTCGACCAAACCTGGTTTCGATCAATATTTTAGAGGATAACACAAGTTAAGTCTGAGTTGGGACTAGGATTTGCCCTCATCAGGCTCATACTTTCGCATATATCTCTTACTTGATGGACAGATTCTGGGCTTTTTCTGGATTGGATCGCGTAGTAATGTGGTACCACACTGAGACAGTAGACTAAGCCTGGTCACGATCAATATTTTAGTGGATGACGCATGTTAGGTCTGGATTAGGTATGGGATTTGCCCTCATCAGTCTCATACTTTCGCATTCTTCACATACTTCTCGAACAGATCCTGGGTTTTTTCTGGTATGGATCACATAGTAGTGTGGTACCACACTGAAACAGTCAAATTAAACCTGGTCTCGATCAATATTTTAGAGGATAACACATGTTAGGTCTAGGTTAAGTCTGGGATTTGCTCTCACCAGGCTTATACATTCACATTTTCCGCACACTTGTTGGCCAGATCCCGGGCTTTTTCTCGTTTCGATCACCTGGTAATTTGGTATCATACTGAAACAGTCCATTAAACCTGGTTTCGATCAATATTTTAGAGGATAACGCATGTTAAGTCTGAGTTGGGTCTGGGATTTGCTCTCATCAGGCTCATACTTTTGCATATTTCTCGTACTTGTTGGTCAGATCGTGCGCTTTTTCTGGTCTGGATCACGTAGTAATGTGGTACCACACTGAAACAGTCGACTAAGCCTGGTTTCGATCAAAATTTTAGAGGATAGTGCATGTTAGGTCTATGTTAGGTCTGTGATTTGCACTCATCAGGCTCCTACCTTCGCATATTTCTCATACTTGATGGCCAGATTCTGGGCTTTTTTTGGCTTGGATAACGTAGTAATGTGGTACCACACTGAAACAGTCGACTAAACCTGGTCTCGATCAATATTTTAGAGGATAACGCATGTTAGGTCTCGGTTAGGGTTGGGATTTGCACTCATCAGGCTCATACATTCGCATATTACTCATTCATGATGTCCAGATTCGGGGCTTTTTTCGGTTTGGATCACGTAGTAATGTGGTACCACACAGAAACTGTCCAATAAACCTGGTTTCGATCAATATTTTAGAGGATAACGCATGTCAGGTCTATATTAGGTCTGGGATTTGCTCTCATCAGGCTCATACATTCACACTTTCCGCATACTTGTTGGCCAGATCCCAGGCTTTTTCAGGTTTGGATCACGTGGTTATGTGGTATCACACTGAAAGACTCGACTAAACCTGGTCTCGATCAATATTTTAGAGGATAACGCATGTTAGGTCTGGATTACGTCTGGGATTTTCCCTCATCAGGGTCATTCTTTCGCATATTTCTCATACTTGTTGGCCAGATTCTGGTCTTTTTTTGGTTTGGATCACGTAGTAATGTGGTACCACACTGGAGCAGTCCATTAAACCTGGTTTCGATCAAAATTTTAGAGGATAACGCATGTTAGGTCTAGGTTAGGTCTGGGATTTGCTCTCATCAGGCTCATACTTTTGCATATTTCCCGTACTTGTTGGCCAGATCCTGCGCTTTTTCTGGTTTGGATCACGTAGTAATGTGGTACCACACTGAAACAGTCGACTAAACCTGGTCACGATGAATACGTTAGAGGATAACGCATGTTAGGTCTAGGTTAGGTCTGGGATTTGCTCTCATCATGCACATACTTTCGCATATTTCTCATTCTTGTTGGCCAGATCCTGGGCTTTCACTGGTTTGGATCACGTAGTAATGTGGTACCACACTGAAACAGTCGACTAAACCTGGTCTCGGTCAATATTTTAGAGGATAAAGCATGTTAGGTCAAGGTTATTTCTGGGATGTGCACCTATCAGGCTCATACTTTCGCATATTTCTCATACTTGATGGCCAGATTCTAGGCTTTTTCTGGATTGGATCACGTAGTAATGTGGTACCACACTGAAACAGTCGACTATGCCTGGTCACGATCAATATTTTAGTGGATAACGCATGTTAGGTCTGGATAAGGTATGGGATTTGCCCTCATCAGTCTCATGCTTTCGCATTCTTCACATACTTCTTGAACAGATCCTGGGTTTTTTCTGGTATGGATCTCATAGTAGTGTGGTACCACACTGAAACAGTCGATTAAACCTTGTTTCGATCGATATTTTAGAGGATAACGCATGTTAGGTCTATGTTAGGTCTGTGATTTGCACTCATCAGGCTCATACTTTCGCATATTTCTCATACTTGATGGCCAGATGCTGGGCTTTTTTTGGCTTGGATCACGTAGTAATGTGGTACCACACTGAAACAGTCGACAAAACCTGGTCTCGATCAATATTTTAGAGGATAACGCATGTTAGGTCTAGGTTAGGGTTGGGATTTGCAGTCATCAGGCTCATACATTCGTATATTTCTCACACATGACAGCCAGATTCTGGGCTTTGTTCGGTTTGGATCACGAACTAATGTGGTACCACACCGAAACAGTCCAATAAACCTGGTTTCGATCAATATTTTAGAGGATAACGCATGTCAGGTCTATATTAGGTCTGGGATTTGCTCTCATCAGGCTCATACATTCACACTTTCCGCATACTTGTTGTCCAGATCCCGGGCTTTTTCAGGTTTGGATCACGTAGTAATGTGGTATCACACTGAAACAGTCGACTGAACTTGGTCTCGATCAATATTTTAGAGGATAACGCATGTTAGGTCTGGAGTAGGTCTGGGATTTTCCCTCATCTGGGTCATACTTTCGCATATTTCACATACTTGATGGCCAGATCCTGGCCTCTTTCTGGTTTGGATCACGTAGTAATGTGGTACCACACTGAAACACTCGACTAAACCTGGTCTCGGTCAATATTTTAGAGGATAACGCATGTTAGGTCTAGGTTAGGTCTGGGATTTGCTCTCATCAGGCTCATACTTGTGCATATTTCTCGTACTTGTTGGTCAGATCCTGCGCTTTTTCTGGTTTGGATCACGTAGTAATGTGGTACCACACTGAAACAGTCGACTAAACCTGGTCACGATCAATACGTTAGAGGATAACGCATGTTAGGTCTAGGTTAGGTCTGGGATTTGCTCTCATCATGCACATACTTTCGCATATTTCTCATTCTTGTTGGCCAGATACTGGGCTTTCACTGGTTTGGATCACGTAGTTATGTGGTACCACACTGAAGCAGTCAAATTAAACCTGGTCTCGATCAATATTTTAGAGGATAACACATGTTAGGTCTAGGTTAGGTCTGGGATTGCACTCATCAGGCTCATACTTTCGCATGTTTCTCATACTTGATTGCCAGATTCTGGGCTTTTTTTGGTTTGGATCACGCTGTAATGTGGTACTACACTGAAACAGACCATTAAACCTGGTTTCGATCAATATTTTAGAGGATAACACATGTTAGGTCTAGGTTAGACCTTGGATTTGCACTCATCAGGGTCATACTTTCGCATTCTTCCCATACTTGTTGAACAGAAGCCGGGTTTTTTCTGGTTTGGATCACGTGGTAATGTGGTACCACAATGAAACAGTCAATTAAAGCTAGTCTGGGCCAACATTTCAAAGGATAATTCATGTTAGGTCTAGGTTAGGTCTGGGACTTGCTCTCATCAGGCTTATACTTTCGCATATTTCTGATACTTCATGGCCAGATCCTGGCCTTTTTCTAGTTTGGATAACGTAGGAATGTGGTACCACACTGAAACAGTCGACTAAACGTGGTCACGATCAATATTTTTGAGGATAATGCATGTTTGGTCTAGGTTAGGTCTGGGATTTGCACTCATCAGGCTCATACTTTCGCATATTTCTCATACTTGATGGCCAGATCCTGGGCTTTTTCTGGTATGGACCACGTAGTAATGTGGTACCTCACTGAAACAGTCGACTAAACCTGGTCTCGATCAATATTTTAGAGCATAACGCATGTAGGTCTGGATTAGGTCTGGGATTTTCCCTCATCAGGGTCATACTTTCGCATATTTCTCATACTTGTTGGCCCGATTCTGGTCTTTTTTTGGTTTGGATCACGTAGTAATGTGGTACCACACTGAAACAGTCCATTAAACCTGGTTTCGATCAAAATTTTAGAGGATAATGCATGTTAGGTCTATGTTAGGTCTGTGATTTGCACTCATCAGGCTCATACTTTCGCATATTTCTCATACTTGATGGCCAGATTATGGGCTTTTTTTGGCTTGGATCACGTAGTAATGTGGTACCACACTGAAACAGTCGACTAAACCTGGTCTCGATCAATATTTTAGAGGATAACGCATGTTAGGTCTAGGTTAGGGTTGGAATTTGCAGTCATCAGGCTCATACATTCGTATATTTCTCATACATGATGGCCAGATTCTGGGCTTTTTTCGGTTTGGATCACGTAGTAATGTGGTACCATACTGAAACAGTCCAATAAACCTGGTCTCGATCGATATTTTGAGGATAACGCATGTTAGCTCTAGGTTAGGTCTGGGATTTGCTCTCATCAGGCTCATACTTTTGCATATTTCTCGTACTTGTTGGTCAGATCCTGCGCTTTTTCTGGTATGGATCACGTAGTAATGTGGTACCACACTGAAACAGTCGGCTAAACCTGGTCACGATCAATACGTTAGAGGATTACGCATGTTAGGTCTAGGTTAGGTCTGGGATTTGCTCTCATCATGCACATACATTCGCATATTTCTCATTCATGATGGCCAGATTCTGGGCTTTTTTCGGTTTGGATCACGTAGTAATGTGGTACCACACTGAAACAGTCCAATAAACCTGGTTTCGATCAATATTTTAGAGGATAACGCATGTCAGGTCTATGTTAGGTCTGGGATTTGCTCTCATCAGGCTCATACATTCACACTTTCCACATACTTGTTGGCCAGATCCCGCGCTTTTTCAGGTTTGGATCACGTGGTTATGTGGTATCACACTGAAACAGTCGACTAAACCTGGTCTCGATCAATATTTTAGAGGATAACGCATGCTAGGTCTGAATTAGGTCTGGGATTTTCCCTCATCAGGGTCATACTTTTGCATATTTCTCGAACTTGTTGCCCAGATCCTGCGCTTTTTCTGGTTTGGATCACGTAGTAATGTGGTACCACACTGAAACAGTCGACTAAACCTGGTCACGATCAATACGTTAGGGGATAGCGCATGTTAGGTCTAGGTTAGGTCTGGGATTTGCTCTTATCATGCACATACTTTCGCATATTTCTCATTCTTGTTGGCCAGATCCTGGGCTTTCACTGGTTTGGATCACGTAGTAATGTGGTACCACACTGAAACAGTCGACTGAACCTGGTCTCGGTCAATATTTTAGAGGATAAAGCGTGTTAGGTCAAGGTTATTTCTGGGATCTGCACTTATCAGGCTCATGCTTTCGCATATTTCTCATACTTGATGGCCAGATTCTGGGTTTTTTCTGGTATGGACCACGTAGTAATGTTGTACCACACTGAAACAGTCGACTAAACCTGGTGTCGATCAATATTTTAGAGCATAACGCTAGTTAGGTCTGGATTAGGTCTGGGATTTGCCCTCATCAGGCTCATACTTTCGCATATTTCTCATACTTGATTGCCAGAATCTGGGCTTTTTTTGGTTTGGATCACGTAGTAATGAGGTACCACACTGAAACAGTCCATTAAACCTGGTTTCGATCAATATTTGACAGGATAACGCATGTTAGGTCTATGTTAGGTCTGGGATTTGCTCTCATCAGGCTTATACATTCACATTTTCCGCATACTTGTTCGCCAGATCCCGGGCTTTTTCTCGTTTCGATCACGTGGTAGTGTGGTATCACACTGAAACAGTCCATTAAACCTGGTTTCGATCAATATTTTAGAGGATAACACAAGTTAAGTCTGAGTTGGGACTAGGATTTGCTCTCATCAGGCTCATACATTCACACTTTCCACATACTTGTTGGCCAGATCCCGGGCTTTTTCAGGTTTGGATCACGTGGTTATGTGGTATCACACTGAAACAGTCGACTAAACCTGGTCTCGATCAATATTTTAGAGGATAACGCATGTTAGGTCTGAATTAGGTCTGGGATTTTCCCTCATCAGGGTCATACTTTCGCATATTTCTCATACTTGTTGGCCAGATTCTGGTCTTTTTTTGGTTTGGATCACGTAGTAATGTGGTACCACACTGAAACAGTCCATTAAACCCGGTTTCGATCAAAATTTTAGAGGATAACGCATGTTAGGTCTAGGTTAGCTCTGGGATTTGCTCTCGTCAGGCTTATACATTCACATTTTCCGCATACTTGTTGGCCAGATCCCGGACTTTTTCTCGTTTCGATCACGTGGTAGTGTGGTATCACACTGAAACAGTCCATTAAACCTGGTTTCGATCAATATTTTAGAGGATAACGCATGTTAGGTCTTGGTTTGGTCTGGGATTTGCGCTCATCAGGCTCATACTTTAGCATATTTCTCATACTTGATGGCCAGATTCTGGGCTTTTTTTGGTTTGCATCACGTAGTAATGTGGTACCACACTGAAACACTCGGCTAAACCTGGTCACGATCAATACGTTAGAGGATGACGCATGTTAGGTCTGGGTTAGGTCTGGGATTTGCTCTCATCATGCACATACTTTCGCATATTTCTCATTCTTGTTGGCCAGATCCTGGGCTTTCACTGGTTTGGATCACGTAGTAATGTGGTACCACACTGAAACAGTCGGCTAAACCTGGTCACGATCAATACGTTAGAGGATAACGCATGTTAGGTCTGGGTTAGGTCTGGGATTTTCCCTCATCAGGGTCATACTTTCGCACATTTCTCATACTCGATGGCCAGATTATGGGCTTTTTTTGGCTTGGATCACGTAGTAATGTGGTACCACACTGAAACAGTCGACTAAACCTGGTCTCGATCAATATTTTAGAGGATAACGCATGTTAGGTCTAGGTTAGGGTTGGGATTTGCAGTCATCAGGCTCATACATTCGCATATTTCTCATTCATGATGGCCAGATTCTGGGCTTTTTTCGGTTTGGATCACGTAGTAATGTGGTACCACACTGAAACAGTCCAATAAACCTGGTTTCGATCAATATTTTAGAGGATAACGCATGTCAGGTCTATGTTAGGTCTGGGATTTGCTCTCATCATGCACATACTTTCGCATATTTCTCATTCTTGTTGGCCAGATCCTGGGCTTTCACTGGTTTGGATCACGTAGTAATGTGGTACCACACTGAAACAGTCGACTGAACCTGGTCTCGGTCAATATTTTAGAGGATAAAGCGTGTTAGGTCTGGGTTAGGTCTGGGATTTGCCCTCATCAGGCTCATACTTTCGCATATTTCTCATACTTGATAGCCAGAATCTGGGCTTTTTTTGGTTTGGATCACGTAGTAATGAGGTACCACACTGAAACAGTCCATTAAACCTGGTTTCGATCAATATTTGACAGGATAACGCATGTCAGGTCTATGTAAGGTCTGGGATTTGCTCTCATCAGGCTTATACATTCACATTTTCCGCATACTTGTTCGCCAGATCCCGGGCTTTTTCTCGTTTCGAACACGTGGTAGTGTGGTATCACACTGAAACAGTCCATTAAACCTGGTTTCGATCAATATTTTAGAGGATAACACAAGTTAAGTCTGAGTTGGGACTAGGATTTGCCCTCATCAGGCTCATACTTCCGCATATATCTCTTACTTGATGGCCAGATTCTGGGCTTTTTCTGGATTGGATCGCGTAGTAATGTGGTACCACACTGAAACAGTCCAATAAACCTGGTTTCGATCAATATTTTAGAGGATAACGCATGTCAGGTCTATGTTAGGTCTGGGATTTGCTCTCATCAGGCTCATACATTCACACTTTCCACATACTTGTTGGCCAGATCCCGGGCTTTTTCAGGTTTGGATCACGTGGTTATGTGGTATCACACTGAAACAGTCGACTAAACCTGGTCTCGATCAATATTTTAGAGGATAACGCATGTTAGGTCTGAATTAGGTCTGGGATTTTCCCTCATCAGGATCATACTTTCGCATATTTCTCATACTTGTTGGCCAGATTCTGGGCTTTTCTTGGCTTGGATCACGTAGTAATGTGGTACCACACTGAAACAGTCGACTAAACCTGGTCTCGATCAATATTTTAGAGGATAACGCATGTTAGGTCTAGGTTAGGGTTGGGATTTGCACTCATCAGGCTCATACATTCGCATATTTCTCATTCATGATGGCCAGATTCGGGGCTTTTTTCGGTTTGGATCACGTAGTAATGTGGTACCACACAGAAACTGTCCAATAAACCTGGTTTCGATCAATATTTTAGAGGATAACGCATGTCAGGTCTATGTTAGGTCTGGGATTTGCTCTCATCAGGCTCATACATTCACACTTTCCGCATACTTGTTGGCCAGATCCCGGGCTTTTTCAGGTTTGGATCACGTGGTTATGTGGTATCACACTGAAAGAGTCGACTAAACCTGGTCTCGATCAATATTTTAGAGGATAACGCATGTTAGGTCTGGATTACGTCTGGGATTTTCCCTCATCAGGGTCATACTTTCGCATATTTCTCATACTTGTTGGCCAGATTCTGGTCTTTTTTTGGTTTGGATCACGTAGTAATGTGGTACCACACTGCAGCAGTCCATTAAACCCGGTTTCGATCAATATTTTAGAGGATAACGCATGTTAGGTCTAGGTTAGGTCTGGGATTTGCTCTCATCAGGCTCATACTTTTGCATATTTCTCGTACTTGTTGGCCAGATCCTGCGCTTTTTCTGGTTTGGATCACGTAGTGATGTGGTACCACACTGAAACAGTCGACTAAACCTGGTCACGATCAATACGTT
This sequence comes from Colletes latitarsis, assembly GCF_051014445.1. Taxonomy (NCBI): domain Eukaryota; kingdom Metazoa; phylum Arthropoda; class Insecta; order Hymenoptera; family Colletidae; genus Colletes; species Colletes latitarsis. Next base: position 10,536,816 of record NC_135137.1, read on the forward strand.
AGAGGATAACGCATGTTAGGTCTAGGTTAGGTCTGGTATTTGCTCTCCTCATGCACATACTTTCGCATATTTCTCATTCTTGTTGGCCAGATCCTGGGCTTTCACTGGTTTGGACCACGTAGTAGTGTGGTACCACACTGAAACAGTCGATTAAACCTTGTTTCGATCGATATTTTAGAGGATAACGCATGTTAAGTCTGAGTTGGGTCTGGGATTTGCTCTCATCAGGCTCATACTTTTGCATATTTCTCGTACTTGTTGGCCAGATCCTGCGCTTTTTCTGGTTTCGATCACGTAGTAATGTGGTACCACACTGAAACAGTCGACTAAACCTGGTCATGATCAATACGTTAGAGGATAACGCATGTTAGGTCCAGGTTAGGTCTGGGATTTGCTCTCATCATGCACATACTTTCGCATATTTCTCATTCTTGTTGGCCAGATCCTGGGCTTTCACTGGTTTGGATCACGTAGTAATGTGGTACCACACTAAAACAGTCGACTAAACCTGGTCTCGGTCAATATTTTAGAGGATGAAGCATGTTAGGTCAAGGTTATTTCTGGGATCTGCACTTATCAGGCTCATACTTTCGCATATTTCTCATACTTGATGGCCAGATCCTGGGCTTTTTCTGGTATGGACCACGTAGTAATATGGTACCACACTGAAACAGTCGACTAAACCTGGTTTCGATCAATATTTTAGAGGATAACGCATGTTAAGTCTGAGTTGGGTCTGGGATTTGCTCTCATCAGGCTCATACTTTTGCATATTTCTCGTACTTGTTGGCCAGATCCTGCGCTTTTTCTGGTTTCGATCACGTAGTAATGTGGTACCACACTGAAACAGTCGACTAAACCTGGTCATGATCAATATTTTTGAGGATAATGCATGTTAGGTCTAGGTTAGGTCTGGGATTTGCGCTCATCAGGCTCATACTTTCGCATATTTCTCATACTTGATGGCCAGATCCTGGGCTTTTTCTGGTATGGACCACGTAGTAATGTGGTATCACACTGAAACAGTCGACTAAACCTGGTCTCGATCAATATTTTAGAGCATAACGCATGTTAGGTCTGGATTCGGTCTGGGATTTGCCTTCATCAGGCTCATACTTTCGCATATTTCTCATACTTGATTGCCAGATTCTGGGCTTTTTCTGGATTGGATCACGCAGTAATGTGGTACCACACTGAAACAGTCGACTAAGCCTGGTTTCGATCAAAATTTCAGAGGATAGTGCATGTTAGGTCTATGTTAGGTCTGTGATTTGCACTCATCAGGCTCATACCTTCGCATATTTCTCATACTTGATGGCCGATTCTGGGCTCTTTTTGGCTTGGATCACGTAGTAGTGTGGTACCACACTGAAACTGTCCAATAAACCTGGTTTCGATCAATATTTTAGAGGATAACGCATGTCAGGTCTAGGATAGGTCTGGGATTAGCTCTCATCATGCACATACTTTCGCATATATCTCTTACTTGATGGCCAGATTCTGGGCTTTTTCTGGATTGGATCACGCAGTAATGTGGTACCACACTGAAACAGTCGACTAAGCCTGGTTTCGATCAAAATTTCAGAGGATAGTGCATGTTAGGTCTATGTTAGGTCTGTGATTTGCACTCATCAGGCTCATACCTTCGCATATTTCTCATACTTGATGGCCGATTCTGGGCTCTTTTTGGCTTGGATCACGTAGTAGTGTGGTACCACACTGAAACTGTCCAATAAACCTGGTTTCGATCAATATTTTAGAGGATAACGCATGTCAGGTCTATGTTAGGTCTGGGATTTGCTCTCATCAGGCTCATACATTCACACTTTCCGCATACTTGTTGGCCAGATCCTGCGCTTTCTCAGGCTTGGGTCACGTAGTAATGTGGTACCACACCGAAACAGTCGACTATACCTGGTCACGATCAATACGTTAGAGGATAACGCATGTTAGGTCTAGGATAGGTCTGGGATTAGCTCTCATCATGCACATACTTTCGCATATATCTCTTACTTGATGGCCAGATTCTGGGCTTTTTCTGGATTGGATCACGCAGTAATGTGGTACCACACTGAAACAGTCGACTAAGCCTGGTTTCGATCAAAATTTCAGAGGATAGTGCATGTTAGGTCTATGTTAGGTCTGTGATTTGCACTCATCAGGCTCATACCTTCGCATATTTCTCATACTTGATGGCCGATTCTGGGCTCTTTTTGGCTTGGATCACGTAGTAGTGTGGTACCACACTGAAACTGTCCAATAAACCTGGTTTCGATCAATATTTTAGAGGGTAACGCATGTCAGGTCTATGTTAGGTCTGGGATTTGCTCTCATCAGGCTCATACATTCACACTTTCCGCATACTTGTTGGCCAGATCCTGCGCTTTCTCAGGTTTGGGTCACGTAGTAATGTGGTACCACACCGAAACAGTCGACTATACCTGGTCACGATCAATACGTTAGAGGATAACGCATGTTAGGTCTAGAATAGGTCTGGGATTAGCTCTCATCATGCACATACTTTCGCATATATCTCTTACTTGATGGCCAGATTCTGGGCTTTTTCTGGATTGGATCACGCAGTAATGTGGTACCACACTGAAACAGTCGACTAAGCCTGGTTTCGATCAAAATTTCAGAGGATAGTGCATGTTAGGTCTATGTTAGGTCTGTGATTTGCACTCATCAGGCTCATACCTTCGCATATTTCTCATACTTGATGGCCGATTCTGGGCTCTTTTTGGCTTGGATCACGTAGTAGTGTGGTACCACACTGAAACTGTCCAATAAACCTGGTTTCGATCAATAGTTTAGAGGATAACGCATGTCAGGTCTATGTTAGGTCTGGGATTTGCTCTCATCAGGCTCATACATTCACACTTTCCGCATACTTGTTGGCCAGATCCTGCGCTTTCTCAGGTTTGGGTCACGTAGTAATGTGGTACCACACCGAAACAGTCGACTATACCTGGTCACGATCAATACGTTAGAGAATAACGCATGTTAGGTCTAGGATAGGTCTGGGATTAGCTCTCATCATGCACATACTTTCGCATATTTCTCATTCTTGTTGGCCAGATCCTGGGCTTTCACTGGTTTGGATCACGTAGTAATGTGGTACCACACTGAAACAGTCGACTAAACCTGGTCTCGGTCAATATTTTAGAGGATAAAGCATGTTAGGTCAAGGTTATTTCTGGGATGTGCACTTATCAGGCTCATACTTTCGCATATTTCTCATACTTGATGGTCAGATTCTGGGCTTTTTCTGGTATGGACCACGTAGTAATGTGGTACCACACTGAAACAGTCGACTAAACCTGGTCTCGATCAATATTTTAGAGCATAACGCATGTTAGGTCTGGATTAGGTCTGGGATTTGCCCTCATCAACCTCATACTTTCGCATATTTCTCATACTTGATTGCCAGATTCTGGGCTTTTTTTGGTTTGGATCACGTAGTAATGGGGTACCACACTGAAACAGTCCATTAAACCTGGTTTCGATCAATATTTTAGAGGATAACGCATGTTAGGTCTATGTTAGGTCTGGGATTTGCTCCCATCAGGCTTATACATTCACATTTTCCGCATACTTGTTGGCCAGATCCCGGGCTTTATCTCGTTTCGATCACGTGGTAATGTGGTATCACACTGAAACAGTCCATTAAACCTGGTTTCGATCAATATTTTAGAGGATAACACAAGTTAAGTCTGAGTTGGGTCTAGGATTTGCCCTCATCAGGCTCATACTTTCGCATATATCTCTTACTTGATGGCCAGATTCAGGGCTTTTTCTGGATTGGATCACGTAGTAATGTGGTACCACACTGAAACAGTCGACTAAGCCTGGTCACGATCAATATTTTAGTGGATGACGCATGTTAGGTCTGGATTAGGTATGGGATTTGCCCTCATCAGTCTCATACTTTCGCATTCTTCACATACTTCTTGAACAGATCCTGGGTTTTTCTGGTATCGATCACATAGGAGTGTGGTACCACACTGAAACAGTCAAATTAAACCTGGTCTCGAACAATGTTTTAGAGGATAACACATGTTATGTCTAGGTTAGGTCTGGGATTGCACTCATCAGGCTCATACTTTCGCATATTTCTCATACTTGATGGCCAGATCCTGGGCTTTTTCTGGTATGGACCACGTAGTACTGTGGTACCACACTGAAACAGTCGACTAAACCTGGTCTCGATCAATATTTTAGAGCATAACGCATGTTAGGTCTGGATTCGGTCTGGGATTTGCCCTCATCAGGCTCATACTTTCGCATATTTCTCATACTTGATTGCCAGATTCTGGGCTTTTCTTGGTTTGGATCACGTAGTAATGAGGTACCACACTGAAACAGTACATTAAACCTGGTTTCGATCAATATTTTAGAGGATAACGCATGTTAGGTCTATGTTAGGTCTGCGATTTGCTCTCATCAGGCTTATATATTCACATTTTCCGCACACTTGTTGGCCAGATCCCGGGCTTTTTCTCGTTTCGATCACGTGGCAATTTGGTATCATACTGAAACAGTCCATTAAACCTGGTTTCGATCAATATTTTAGAGGATAACACATGTTAAGCCTGAGTTGGGTCTAGGATTTGCCTTCATCAGGCTCATACTTTCGCATATATCTCTTACTTGATGGCCAGATTCTGGGCTTTTTCTGGATTGGATCACGCAGTAATGTGGTACCACACTGAAACAGTCGACTAAGCCTGGTTTCGATCAAAATTTTAGAGGATAGTGCATGTTAGGTCTACGACAGGTCTGTGATTTGCACTCATCAGGCTCATACCTTCGCATATTTCTCATACTTGATTGCCAGATTCTGGGCTTTTTCTGGATTGGATCACGCAGTAATGTGGTACCACACTGAAACAGTCGACTAAGCCTGGTTTCGATCAAAATTTCAGAGGATAGTGCATGTTAGGTCTATGTTAGGTCTGTGATTTGCACTCATCAGGCTCATACCTTCGCATATTTCTCATACTTGATGGCCGATTCTGGGCTCTTTTTGGCTTGGATCACGTAGTAGTGTGGTACCACACTGAAACTGTCCAATAAACCTGGTTTCGATCAATATTTTAGAGGATAACGCATGTCAGGTCTAGGATAGGTCTGGGATTAGCTCTCATCATGCACATACTTTCGCATATATCTCTTACTTGATGGCCAGATTCTGGGCTTTTTCTGGATTGGATCACGCAGTAATGTGGTACCACACTGAAACAGTCGACTAAGCCTGGTTTCGATCAAAATTTCAGAGGATAGTGCATGTTAGGTCTATGTTAGGTCTGTGATTTGCACTCATCAGGCTCATACCTTCGCATATTTCTCATACTTGATGGCCGATTCTGGGCTCTTTTTGGCTTGGATCACGTAGTAGTGTGGTACCACACTGAAACTGTCCAATAAACCTGGTTTCGATCAATATTTTAGAGGATAACGCATGTCAGGTCTATGTTAGGTCTGGGATTTGCTCTCATCAGGCTCATACATTCACACTTTCCGCATACTTGTTGGCCAGATCCTGCGCTTTCTCAGGCTTGGGTCACGTAGTAATGTGGTACCACACCGAAACAGTCGACTATACCTGGTCACGATCAATACGTTAGAGGATAACGCATGTTAGGTCTAGGATAGGTCTGGGATTAGCTCTCATCATGCACATACTTTCGCATATATCTCTTACTTGATGGCCAGATTCTGGGCTTTTTCTGGATTGGATCACGCAGTAATGTGGTACCACACTGAAACAGTCGACTAAGCCTGGTTTCGATCAAAATTTCAGAGGATAGTGCATGTTAGGTCTATGTTAGGTCTGTGATTTGCACTCATCAGGCTCATACCTTCGCATATTTCTCATACTTGATGGCCGATTCTGGGCTCTTTTTGGCTTGGATCACGTAGTAGTGTGGTACCACACTGAAACTGTCCAATAAACCTGGTTTCGATCAATATTTTAGAGGGTAACGCATGTCAGGTCTATGTTAGGTCTGGGATTTGCTGTCATCAGGCTCATACATTCACACTTTCCGCATACTTGTTGGCCAGATCCTGCGCTTTCTCAGGTTTGGGTCACGTAGTAATGTGGTACCACACCGAAACAGTCGACTATACCTGGTCACGATCAATACGTTAGAGGATAACGCATGTTAGGTCTAGAATAGGTCTGGGATTAGCTCTCATCATGCACATACTTTCGCATATATCTCTTACTTGATGGCCAGATTCTGGGCTTTTTCTGGATTGGATCACGCAGTAATGTGGTACCACACTGAAACAGTCGACTAAGCCTGGTTTCGATCAAAATTTCAGAGGATAGTGCATGTTAGGTCTATGTTAGGTCTGTGATTTGCACTCATCAGGCTCATACCTTCGCATATTTCTCATACTTGATGGCCGATTCTGGGCTCTTTTTGGCTTGGATCACGTAGTAGTGTGGTACCACACTGAAACTGTCCAATAAACCTGGTTTCGATCAATAGTTTAGAGGATAACGCATGTCAGGTCTATGTTAGGTCTGGGATTTGCTCTCATCAGGCTCATACATTCACACTTTCCGCATACTTGTTGGCCAGATCCTGCGCTTTCTCAGGTTTGGGTCACGTAGTAATGTGGTACCACACCGAAACAGTCGACTATACCTGGTCACGATCAATACGTTAGAGAATAACGCATGTTAGGTCTAGGATAGGTCTGGGATTAGCTCTCATCATGCACATACTTTCGCATATTTCTCATTCTTGTTGGCCAGATCCTGGGCTTTCACTGGTTTGGATCACGTAGTAATGTGGTACCACACTGAAACAGTCGACTAAACCTGGTCTCGGTCAATATTTTAGAGGATAAAGCATGTTAGGTCAAGGTTATTTCTGGGATGTGCACTTATCAGGCTCATACTTTCGCATATTTCTCATACTTGATGGTCAGATTCTGGGCTTTTTCTGGTATGGACCACGTAGTAATGTGGTACCACACTGAAACAGTCGACTAAACCTGGTCTCGATCAATATTTTAGAGCATAACGCATGTTAGGTCTGGATTAGGTCTGGGATTTGCCCTCATCAACCTCATACTTTCGCATATTTCTCATACTTGATTGCCAGATTCTGGGCTTTTTTTGGTTTGGATCACGTAGTAATGGGGTACCACACTGAAACAGTCCATTAAACCTGGTTTCGATCAATATTTTAGAGGATAACGCATGTTAGGTCTATGTTAGGTCTGGGATTTGCTCCCATCAGGCTTATACATTCACATTTTCCGCATACTTGTTGGCCAGATCCCGGGCTTTATCTCGTTTCGATCACGTGGTAATGTGGTATCACACTGAAACAGTCCATTAAACCTGGTTTCGATCAATATTTTAGAGGATAACACAAGTTAAGTCTGAGTTGGGTCTAGGATTTGCCCTCATCAGGCTCATACTTTCGCATATATCTCTTACTTGATGGCCAGATTCAGGGCTTTTTCTGGATTGGATCACGTAGTAATGTGGTACCACACTGAAACAGTCGACTAAGCCTGGTCACGATCAATATTTTAGTGGATGACGCATGTTAGGTCTGGATTAGGTATGGGATTTGCCCTCATCAGTCTCATACTTTCGCATTCTTCACATACTTCTTGAACAGATCCTGGGTTTTTCTGGTATCGATCACATAGGAGTGTGGTACCACACTGAAACAGTCAAATTAAACCTGGTCTCGAACAATGTTTTAGAGGATAACACATGTTATGTCTAGGTTAGGTCTGGGATTGCACTCATCAGGCTCATACTTTCGCATATTTCTCATACTTGATGGCCAGATCCTGGGCTTTTTCTGGTATGGACCACGTAGTACTGTGGTACCACACTGAAACAGTCGACTAAACCTGGTCTCGATCAATATTTTAGAGCATAACGCATGTTAGGTCTGGATTCGGTCTGGGATTTGCCCTCATCAGGCTCATACTTTCGCATATTTCTCATACTTGATTGCCAGATTCTGGGCTTTTCTTGGTTTGGATCACGTAGTAATGAGGTACCACACTGAAACAGTACATTAAACCTGGTTTCGATCAATATTTTAGAGGATAACGCATGTTAGGTCTATGTTAGGTCTGCGATTTGCTCTCATCAGGCTTATATATTCACATTTTCCGCACACTTGTTGGCCAGATCCCGGGCTTTTTCTCGTTTCGATCACGTGGCAATTTGGTATCATACTGAAACAGTCCATTAAACCTGGTTTCGATCAATATTTTAGAGGATAACACATGTTAAGCCTGAGTTGGGTCTAGGATTTGCCTTCATCAGGCTCATACTTTCGCATATATCTCTTACTTGATGGCCAGATTCTGGGCTTTTTCTGGATTGGATCACGCAGTAATGTGGTACCACACTGAAACAGTCGACTAAGCCTGGTTTCGATCAAAATTTTAGAGGATAGTGCATGTTAGGTCTACGACAGGTCTGTGATTTGCACTCATCAGGCTCATACCTTCGCATATTTCTCATACTTGATGGCCAGATTCTGGGCTTTTTTTGGCTTGGATCACGCAGTAATGTGGTACCACACTGGAACTGTCCAATAAACCTGGTTTCGATCAATATTTTAGAGGATAACGCATGTCAGGTCTATGTTAGGTCTGGGATTTGCTCTCATCAGGCTCATACATTCACACTTTCAGCATACTTGTTGGCCAGATCCCGGGCTTTTTCAGGTTTGGATCACGTGGTTATGTGGTATCACACTGAAACAGCCAACTAAACCTGGTCTCCATCAATTTTTTTAGAGGATAACGCATGTTAGGTCTGGATTAGGTCTGGGATTTTCCCTCATCAGGCTTATACATTCACATTTTCCGCATACTTGTTGGCCAGATCCCGGGCTTTTTCTCGTTTCGATCACGTGGTAATGTGGTATCACAATGAAACAGTCCATTAAACCTGGTTTCGATCAATATTTTAGAGGATAACACAAGTTAAGTCTGAGTTGGGTCTAGGGTTTGCCCTCATCAGGCTCATACTTTCGCATATATCTCTTACTTGATGGCCAGATTCAGGGCTTTTTCTGGATTGGATCACGTAGTAATGTGGTACCACACTGAAACAGTCGACTAAGCCTGGTCACGATCAATATTTTAGTTGATGACGCATGTTAGGTCTGGATTAGGTATGGGATTTGCCCTCATCAGTCTCATACTTTCGCATTATTCACATACTACTAGAACATATCCTGGGTTTTTTCTGGTATCGATCACATAGTAGTGTGGTACCACACTGAAACAGTCAAATTAAACCTGGTCTCGATCAATATTTTAGAGGATAACACATGTTATGTCTAGGTTAGGTCTGGGATTGCACTCATCAGGCTCATACTTTCGCATATTTCTCATACTTGATGGCCAGATCCTGGGCTTTTTCTGGTATGGACCACGTATTAATATGGTACCACACTGAAACAGTCGACTAAACCTGGTTTCGATCAATATTTTAGACGATAACGCATGTTAAGTCTGAGTTGGGTCTAGGATTTGCCCTCATTAGGCTCATACTTTCGCATATATCTCTTACTTGATGGCCAGATTCTGGCCTTTTTCTGGATTGGATCACGTAGTAATGTGGTACCACACCGAAACAGTCGATTAAGCCTGGTCACGATCAATATTTTAGTGGATAATGCATGTTAGGTCTGGATTAGGTATGGGATTTGCCCTCATCAGTCTCATACTTTCGCATTCTTCACATACTTCTTGAACAGATCCTGGGTTTTTTCTGGTATGGATCACATAGTAGTGTGGTACCACACAGAAACAGTCGATTAAAACTTGTTTCGATCGATATTTTAGAGGATAACGCATGTTAAGTCTGAGTTGGGACTAGGATTTGCCCTCATCAGGCTCATACTTTCGCATATATCTCTTACTTGATGGCCAGATTCTGGGCTTTTTTTGGTTTGGATCACGTAGTAATGAGGTACCACACTGAAACAGTCGAATAAACCTGGTTTCGATCAATATTTTAGAGGATAACGCATGTTAAGTCTGAGTTGGGTCTAGGATTTGCCCCCATCAGGCTCATACTTTCGCATATATCTCTTACATGATGGCCAGATTCTGGGCTTTTTCTTGTTTCGATCACGTGGTAATGTGGTATCACACTGAAACAGTCCATTAAACCTGGTTTCGATCAATATTTTAGAGGATAACACAAGTTAAGTCTGAGTTGGGTCTAGGGATTGCCCTCATCAGGCTCATACTTTCGCATATATCTCTTACTTGATGGCCAGATTCAGGGCTTTTTCTGGATTGGATCACGTAGTAATGTGGTACCACACTGAAACAGTCGACTAAGCCTGGTCACGATCAATATTTTAGTTGATGACGCATGTTAGGTCTGGATTAGGTGTGGGATTTGCCCTCATCAGTCTCATACTTTCGCATTCTTCACATACTTCTTGAACAGATCCTGGGTTTTTTCTCGTATCGATCACATAGTAGTGTGGTACCACACTGAAACAGTCAAATTAAACCTGGTCTCGATCAATATTTTAGAGGATAACACATGTTATGTCTAGGTTAGGTCTGGGATTGCACTCATCAGGCTCATACTTTCGCATATTTCTCATACTTGATGGCCAGATCCTGGGCTTTTTCGGGTATGGACCACGTAGTAATATGGTACCACACTGAAACAGTCGACTAAACCTGGTTTCGATCAATATTTTAGAGGATAACGCATGTTAAGTCTGAGTTGGGTCTAGGATTTGCCCTCATTAGGCTCATACTTTCGCATATATCTCTTACTTGATGGCCAGATTCTGGCCTTTTTCTGGATTGGATCACGTAGTAATGTGGTTCCACACCGAAACAGTCGATTAAGCCTGGTCACGATCAATATTTTAGTGGATAATGCATGTTAGGTCTGGATTAGGTATGGGATTTGCCCTCATCAGTCTCATACTTTCGCATTCTTCACATACTTCTTGAACAGATCCTGGGTTTTTTCTGGTATGGATCACATAGTAGTGTGGTACCACACAGAAACAGTCGATTAAAACTTGTTTCGATCGATATTTTAGAGGATAACGCATGTTAAGTCTGAGTTGGGACTAGGATTTGCCCTCATCAGGCTCATACTTTCGCATATATCTCTTACTTGATGGCCAGATTCTGGGCTTTTTTTGGTTTGGATCACGTAGTAATGAGGTACCACACTGAAACAGTCGAATAAACCTGGTTTCGATCAATATTTTAGAGGATAACGCATGTTAAGTCTGAGTTGGGTCTAGGATTTGCCCCCATCAGGCTCATACTTTCGCATATATCTCTTACATGATGGCCAGATTCTGGGCTTTTTCTTGTTTCGATCACGTGGTAATGTGGTATCACACTGAAACAGTCCATTAAACCTGGTTTCGATCAATATTTTAGAGGATAACACAAGTTAAGTCTGAGTTGGGTCTAGGGTTTGCCCTCATCAGGCTCATACTTTCGCATATATCTCTTACTTGATGGCCAGATTCAGGGCTTTTTCTGGATTGGATCACGTAGTAATGTGGTACCACACTGAAACAGTCGACTAAGCCTGGTCACGATCAATATTTTAGTTGATGACGCATGTTAGGTCTGGATTAGGTGTGGGATTTGCCCTCATCAGTCTCATACTTTCGCATTCTTCACATACTTCTTGAACAGATCCTGGGTTTTTTCTCGTATCGATCACATAGTAGTGTGGTACCACACTGAAACAGTCAAATTAAACCTGGTCTCGATCAATATTTTAGAGGATAACACATGTTATGTCTAGGTTAGGTCTGGGATTGCACTCATCAGGCTCATACTTTCGCATATTTCTCATACTTGATGGCCAGATCCTGGGCTTTTTCGGGTATGGACCACGTAGTAATATGGTACCACACTGAAACAGTCGACTAAACCTGGTTTCGATCAATATTTTAGAGGATAACGCATGTTAAGTCTGAGTTGGGTCTAGGATTTGCCCTCATCAGGCTCATACTTTCGCATATATCTCTTACTTGATGGCCAGATTCTGGGCTTTTTCTGGATTGGATCACGTAGTAATGTGATACCACACCGAAACAGTCGATTAAGCCTGGTCACGATCAATATTTTAGTGGATAATGCATGTTAGATCTGGATTAGGTATGGGATTTGCCCTCATCAGTCTCATACTTTCGCATTCTTCACATACTTCTTGAACAGATCCTGGGTTTTTTCTGGTATGGATCACATAGTAGTGTGGTACCACACAGAAACAGTCGATTAAAACTTGTTTCGATCGATATTTTAGGGGATAACGCATGTTAAGTCTGAGTTGGGATTAGGATTTGCCCTCATCAGGCTCATACTTTCGCATATATCTCTTACTTGATGGCCAGATTCTGGGCTTTTTTTGGTTTGTATCACGTAGTAATGAGGTACCACACTGTGACAGTCAATTAAACCTGGTTTCGATCAAAATTTTAGAGGATAATGCATGTTAGGTCTGTGTTAGTTCTGTGATTTGCACTCATCAGGCTCATACCTTCGCATATTTCTCATACTTGATGGCCAGATTCTGGGCTTCTTTTGGCTTGGATCACGTAGTAATGTTTTACCACACTGAAACAGTCGACTAAGCCTGGTCTCGATCAATATTTTAGAGGATAACGCATGTTAGGTCTGGATTAGGTCTGGGTTTTTCCCTCATCAGTGTTATACATTCACATTTTCCGCATACTTGTTGGCCAGATCCCGGGCTTTTTCTCGTTTCGATCACGTGGTAATGTGGTATCATACTGAAACAGTCCATTAAACCTGGTTTCGATCAATATTTTAGAGGATAACACATGTTAAGTCTGAGTTGGGACTAGGATTTGCCCTCATCAGGCTCATACTTTCGCATATATCTCTTACTTGATGGCCAGATTCTGCGCTTTTTCTGGATTGGATCTCGCAGTAATGTGGTACCACACTGAAACAGTCGACTAAGCCTGGTTTCGATCAAAATTTTAGAGAATAATGCATGTTAGGTCTATGTTAGGTCTGTGATTTGCACTCATCAGGCTCATACCTTCGCATATTTCTCATACTTGATGGCCAGTTTCTGGGCTTTTTTTGGCTTGGATCACGTAGTAATGTGGTACCACACTGAAACAGTCGACTAAACCTGGTCTCGATCAATATTTTAGAGGATAACACAAGCTAAGTCTGAGTAGGGTCTAGGATTTGCCCTCATCAGGCTCATACTTTCGCATATATCTCTTACTTGATGGCCAGATTCTGGGCTTTTTCTGGATTGGATCACGTAGTAATGTGGTACCACACTGAAACAGTCGACTATGCCTGGTCACGATCAATATTTTAGTGGATGACGCATGTTAGGTCTGGATTAAGTATGGGATTTGCCCTCATCAGTCTCATACTTTCGCATTCTTCGCATACTTCTTGAACAGATCCTGGGTTGTTTTTGGTTTGGATCACGTAGTAATGAGGTACCACACTGAAACAGTCCATTAAACCTGATTTCGATCAAAATTTTAGAGGATAACGCCTATTAGGTCTGGATTAGGTCTGGGATTTTCCCTCATCAGGCTCATACTTTCGCATATATCTCTTACTTGATGGCCAGATTCTGGGCTTTTTCTGGATTGGATCACGTAGTAATGTGGTACCACACTGAAACAGTCCAATAAACCTGGTTTCGGTCTATATTTTAGAGGATAACGCATGTCAGGTCTATGTTAGGTCTGGGATTTACTCTCATCAGGCTCATACATTCACACTTTCCGCATACTTGTTGGCCAGATCCCGGGCTTTTTCAGGTTTGGATCACGTGGTTATGTGGTATCACACTGAAACAGTCGACTAAACCTGTTCTGGATCAATATCTTAGAGCATAACGCATGTTAGGTATGGATTAGGTCTGGGATTTTCCCTCATCAGGCTTATACATTCACATTTTCCGCATCCTTATTGGCCAGATCCCGGGCTTTTCCTCGTTTCGATCACGTGCTAATGTGGTATCATACTGAAACAGTCCATTAAACCTGGTTTCGATCAATATTTTAGAGGATAACACATGTTAAGTCTGAGTTGGGTCTAGGATTTGCCCTCCTCAGGCTCATACTTTCGCATATATCTCTTACTTGATGGCGAGATCCTGGGCTTTTTCAGGTTTGGATCACGTGGTTATGTGGTACCACACTGAAACAGTCAAATTAAACCTGGTCTCGATCAATATTTTAGAGGATAACACATGTTAGGTCTAGCTTAGGGGTGGGATTGCACTCATCAGGCTCATACTTTCGCATATTTCTCATACTTGATGGCCAGATTCAGGGCTTTTTCTGGTTTGGATCACGTGGTAATGTGGTACCACACTGAAACAGTCAATTAAACCTAGTCTGGGTCAACATTTCAAAGGATTACTCATGTTAGGTCTATGTTAGGTCTGGGATTTGCTCTCATCAGGGTCATACTTTCGCATATTTCTCATACTTGTTGGCCAGATTCTGGTCTTTTTTTGGTTTGGATCACGTAGTAATGTGGTACCACACTGAAACAGTCCATTAAACCTGGTTTCGATCAATATTTTAGAGGATAACGCATGTTAGGTCTAGGTTAGGTCTGGGATTTGCACCCATCAGGCTCATACTTTCGCAAATTTCTCATACTTGATGGCCAGATTCTGGGCTTTTTTTGGTTTTGATCACGCAGTAATGTGGTACCTCACTGAAACAGACCATTAAACCTGGTTTCGATCAATATTTTAGAGGATAACACATGTTAGGTCTAGGTTAGACCTTGGATTTGCACTCATCAGGGTCATACTTTCGCATTCTTCACATACTTGTTGAACAGAACCCGGGTTTTTTCTGGTTTGGATCACGTAGCAATGTGGTACCACACAAAAACAGTCGACTGAGCCTGGTCACGATCAATATTTTAGAGGATAATGCATGTTAGGTCTGGAGTAGGCCTGGGACTTGCCCTCATCAGGCTCATACTTTCGCATTTTCCGCATACTTGTTGGCCAGATACCGGGTTTTTTCTGGTTTTGATCATGCGGTAATGTGGTATCACACAGAAACAGCCCATTAAACCTGGTTTCGATCAATATTTTAGAGGATAACACATGTTATGCCTGAGTTGGATGTAGGATTTGCCACCATCAGGCTCATACTTTCGCATATATCTCTTACTTGATGGCCAGATTCTGGGCTCTTTCTGGATTGGATCACGTAGTAATGTGGTACCACACTGAAACAGCCGATTAAACCTGGTTTCGACCGATATTTTAGAGGATACCGCATGTTAGGTCTATGTTAGGTCCGGGATTTGCCCTCATCAGGCTAACACTTTCGCATTCTTCACATACCTGTTGAACAGATCCTGGGTTTTTTCTGGTTTGGATCACGTGGTAATGTGGTACCACACTGAAACAGTCAATTAAACCTAGTCTGGGTCAACATTTCAAAGGATAACTCATGTTAGGTCTAGGTTAGGTCTGGGATTTGCTCTCATCAGGTTCATACTTTCGCATACTTCTCATACTTGATGGCCAGATCCTGGCCTTTTTCTGGTTTGGATCACGTAGTAATGTGGTACCACACTGGAACAGTCGACTAAACCTGGTCTCGATCAATATTTTAGAGCATAACGCATGTTAGGTCTGGATTAGGTCTGGGATTTGCTCTCATCAGTCTCATACTTTCGCATTCTTCACATACTTCTTGAACAGATCCTGGGTTTTTTCTGGTATGGATCACATAGTAGTGTGGTACCACACTGAAACAGTCAATTAAACCTGGTTTCGATGAATATTTTAGAGGATAACGCATGTTTCTCATACTTGATGGCCAGATTCTGGGCTTTATTTGGTTTTGATCACGCAGTAATGTGGTACCACACTGAAACAGACCATTAAACCTGGTTTCGATGAATATTTTAGAGGATAACACATGTTAGGTCTAGGTTAGACCTTGGATTTGCACTCATCAGGGTCATACTTTCGCATTCTTCACATACTTGTTGAACAGAACCCGGGTTATTTCTGGTTTGGATCACGTAGTAATGTGGTACCGCACAAAAACAGTCGACTGAGCCTGTTCACGATCAATATTTTAGAGGATAATGCATGTTAGGTCTGGATTAGGTCTGGGATTTGCCCTCATCAGGCTCATACTTTCGCATTTTCCGCATACTTGTTGGCCAGATACCGGGTTTTTTCTGGTTTGGATCACGTATTAGTGTGGTATCACACAGAAACAGCCCATTAAACCTGGTTTCGATCAATATTTTAGAGGATAACACATGTTATGCCTGAGTTGGATGTAGGATTTGCCGCCATCAGGCTCATACTTTCGCATATATCTCTTACTTGATGGCCAAATTCTGGGCTCTTTCTGGATTGGATCACGTAGTAATGTGGTACCACACTGAAACAGCCGATTAAACCTGGTTTCGATCGATATTTTAGAGGATAACGCATGTTAGGTCTAGGTTAGGTCTGGGATTTGCACTCATCAGGCTCATACTTTCGCATATTTCTCATACTTGATGGCCAGATTCTGGGCCTTTTTTGGTTTCGATCACGTAGTAATGCGGTACCACGCTGAAACAGACCATTAAACCTGGTTTCGATCAATATTTTAGAGGATACCGCATGTTAGGTCTATGTTAGGTCCGGGATTTGCCCTCATCAGGCTCACACTTTCGCATTCTTCACATACCTGTTGAACAGATCCTGGGTTTTTTCTGGTTTGGATCACGTGGTAATGTGGTACCACACTGAAACAGTCAATTAAACCTTGTCTGGGTCAACATTTCAAAGGAGAACTCATGTTAGGTCAAGGTTAGGTCTGGGATTTGCTCTCATCAGGCTCATACATTCGCATATTTCTCATACTTGATGGCCAGATCCTGGCCTTTTTCTGGTTTGGATCACGTACTAATGTGGTACCACACTGAAACAGTCGACCAAACCTGGTCTCGGTCAATATTTTAGAGGATAACGCATGTTAGGTCTAGGTTAGGTCTGGGATTTGCTCTCATCAGGCTCATACTTTCGCACATTTCTCATTCTCGTTGGCCAGATCCTGGGCTTTCACTGGTTTGGATCAGGTAGTTATGTGGTACCACACTGAAACAGTCAAATTAAACCAGGTCTCGATCAATATTTTAGAGGATAACACATGTTAGGTCTAGCTTAGGTGTGGGATTGCATTCATCAGGCTCATACTTTCGCATATTTCTCATACTTGATGGCCAGATTCTGGGCCTTTTTTGTTTCGATCACGTAGTAATGCGGTACCACACTGAAACAGTCGACTAAGCCTGGTCACGATCAATATTTTAGTGGATGACGCATGTTAGGTCTGGATTAGGTATGGGATTTGCTCTCATCAGGCTCATACATTCACATTTTCCGCATACTTGTTGGCCAGAACCCGGGCTTTTTCTGGTTTGGATCACGTGGTAATGTGGTATCATACTGAAACAGTCCATTAAAACTGGTTTCGATCAATATTTTAGAGGATAACACAAGTTAAGTCTGAGTTGGGTCTAGGATTTGCCCTCATCAGGCTCATACTTTCGCATATATCTCTTACTTGATGGCCAGATTCTGGGCTTTTTCTGGATCGGATCACGTAGTAATGTGGTACCACACTGAAATAGTCGACTAAGCCTGGTCACGATCAATATATTAGTGGATGACGCATGTTAGGTCTGGATCAGGGATGGGATTTGCCCTCATCAGTCTCATACTATCGCATTCTTCACATACTTCTTGAACAGAACCTGGGTTTTTTCTGGTATGGATCACATAGTAGTGTGGTACCACACTGAAGCAGTCAAATTAAACCTGGTCTCGATCAATATTTTAGAGGATAACACATGTTAGGTCTAGGTTAGGTCTGGCATTGCACTCATCAGGCTCATACTTTCGCATATTTCTCATACTTGATGACCAGATTCAGGGCTTTTTCTGGTTTGGATCACGCGGTAATGTGGTACCACACTGAAACAGTCAATTAAACCTAGTCTGGGTCAGCATTTCAAAGGATAACTCATGTTAGGTCTAGGTTAGGTCTGGGATTTGCTCTCATCAGGATCATACTTTCGCATATTTCTCATACTTGATGGCCAGATCCTGGCCTTTTTCTGCTTTGGATCACGTAGTAATGTGGTACCGCACTGAAACATTCGACTAAACCTGGTCTCGGTCAATATTTTAGAAGATATCGCATGTTAGGTCTAGGTTAGGTTTGGGATTTGCTCTCATCATGCTCATACTTTCGCATATTTCTCATGCTTGTTGGCCAGATCCTGGGGGTTTTCTCGTATGGACCACGTAGTAATATGGTACCACACTGAAACAGTCGACTAAACCTGGTCTCGATAAATATTTTAGAGGATAACACATGTTAGGTTTAGGTTAGGTCTGGGATTTGCACTCATCAGGCTCACACTTTCGCATTTTTCTCATACTTGATGGCCAGATTCTGGGCTTTTTCTGGTTTGGATCACGTAGGAATGTGGTACCACACTGAAACAGTCGACTAAACCTGGTCACGATCAATATTTTTGAGGATAACACATGTTAGGTCTAGGTTAGACCTTGGATTTGCACTCGTCAGGGTCATACTTTCGCATTCTTCACATACTTGTTGAACAGAACCCGGGTTATTTCTGGTTTGGATCACGTAGTAATGTGGTACCGCACAAAAACAGTCGACTGAGCCTGTTCACGATCAATATTTTAGAGGATAATGCATGTTAGGTCTGGATTAGGTCTGGGATTTGCCCTCATCAGGCTCATACTTTCGCATTTTCCGCATACTTGTTGGCCAGATACCGGGTTTTTTCTGGTTTGGATCACGTATTAGTGTGGTATCACACAGAAACAGCCCATTAAACCTGGTTTCGATCAATATTTTAGAGGATAACACATGTTATGCCTGAGTTGGATGTAGGATTTGCCGCCATCAGGCTCATACTTTCGCATATATCTCTTACTTGATGGCCAAATTCTGGGCTCTTTCTGGATTGGATCACGTAGTAATGTGGTACCACACTGAAACAGCCGATTAAACCTGGTTTCGATCGATATTTTAGAGGATAACGCATGTTAGGTCTAGGTTAGGTCTGGGATTTGCACTCATCAGGCTCATACTTTCGCATATTTCTCATACTTGATGGCCAGATTCTGGGCCTTTTTTGGTTTCGATCACGTAGTAATGCGGTACCACGCTGAAACAGACCATTAAACCTGGTTTCGATCAATATTTTAGAGGATACCGCATGTTAGGTCTATGTTAGGTCCGGGATTTGCCCTCATCAGGCTCACACTTTCGCATTCTTCACATACCTGTTGAACAGATCCTGGGTTTTTTCTGGTTTGGATCACGTGGTAATGTGGTACCACACTGAAACAGTCAATTAAACCTTGTCTGGGTCAACATTTCAAAGGAGAACTCATGTTAGGTCAAGGTTAGGTCTGGGATTTGCTCTCATCAGGCTCATACATTCGCATATTTCTCATACTTGATGGCCAGATCCTGGCCTTTTTCTGGTTTGGATCACGTACTAATGTGGTACCACACTGAAACAGTCGACCAAACCTGGTCTCGGTCAATATTTTAGAGGATAACGCATGTTAGGTCTAGGTTAGGTCTGGGATTTGCTCTCATCAGGCTCATACTTTCGCACATTTCTCATTCTCGTTGGCCAGATCCTGGGCTTTCACTGGTTTGGATCAGGTAGTTATGTGGTACCACACTGAAACAGTCAAATTAAACCAGGTCTCGATCAATATTTTAGAGGATAACACATGTTAGGTCTAGCTTAGGTGTGGGATTGCATTCATCAGGCTCATACTTTCGCATATTTCTCATACTTGATGGCCAGATTCTGGGCCTTTTTTGTTTCGATCACGTAGTAATGCGGTACCACACTGAAACAGTCGACTAAGCCTGGTCACGATCAATATTTTAGTGGATGACGCATGTTAGGTCTGGATTAGGTATGGGATTTGCTCTCATCAGGCTCATACATTCACATTTTCCGCATACTTGTTGGCCAGAACCCGGGCTTTTTCTGGTTTGGATCACGTGGTAATGTGGTATCATACTGAAACAGTCCATTAAAACTGGTTTCGATCAATATTTTAGAGGATAACACAAGTTAAGTCTGAGTTGGGTCTAGGATTTGCCCTCATCAGGCTCATACTTTCGCATATATCTCTTACTTGATGGCCAGATTCTGGGCTTTTTCTGGATCGGATCACGTAGTAATGTGGTACCACACTGAAATAGTCGACTAAGCCTGGTCACGATCAATATATTAGTGGATGACGCATGTTAGGTCTGGATCAGGGATGGGATTTGCCCTCATCAGTCTCATACTATCGCATTCTTCACATACTTCTTGAACAGAACCTGGGTTTTTTCTGGTATGGATCACATAGTAGTGTGGTACCACACTGAAGCAGTCAAATTAAACCTGGTCTCGATCAATATTTTAGAGGATAACACATGTTAGGTCTAGGTTAGGTCTGGCATTGCACTCATCAGGCTCATACTTTCGCATATTTCTCATACTTGATGACCAGATTCAGGGCTTTTTCTGGTTTGGATCACGCGGTAATGTGGTACCACACTGAAACAGTCAATTAAACCTAGTCTGGGTCAGCATTTCAAAGGATAACTCATGTTAGGTCTAGGTTAGGTCTGGGATTTGCTCTCATCAGGATCATACTTTCGCATATTTCTCATACTTGATGGCCAGATCCTGGCCTTTTTCTGCTTTGGATCACGTAGTAATGTGGTACCGCACTGAAACATTCGACTAAACCTGGTCTCGGTCAATATTTTAGAAGATATCGCATGTTAGGTCTAGGTTAGGTTTGGGATTTGCTCTCATCATGCTCATACTTTCGCATATTTCTCATGCTTGTTGGCCAGATCCTGGGGGTTTTCTCGTATGGACCACGTAGTAATATGGTACCACACTGAAACAGTCGACTAAACCTGGTCTCGATAAATATTTTAGAGGATAACACATGTTAGGTTTAGGTTAGGTCTGGGATTTGCACTCATCAGGCTCACACTTTCGCATTTTTCTCATACTTGATGGCCAGATTCTGGGCTTTTTCTGGTTTGGATCACGTAGGAATGTGGTACCACACTGAAACAGTCGACTAAACCTGGTCACGATCAATATTTTTGAGGATAACACATGTTAGGTCTAGGTTAGACCTTGGATTTGCACTCGTCAGGGTCATACTTTCGCATTCTTCACATACTTGTTGAACAGAACCCGTGTTTTTTCTGGTTTGGATCACGTAGTAATGTGGTGCCACACAAAAACAGTCGACTGAGCTTGGTCACGATCAATATTTTAGAGGATAACACATGTTAAGTCTGAGTTGGGTCGTGGATTTGCCCTCATCAGGCTCATACTTTCGCATATATCTCTTACCTGATGGCCAGATTCTGGGCTTTTTCTGGATTGGATCACGTAGTAATGTGGTACCACACCGAAACAGTCGACTAAGCCTGGTCACGATCAATATTTTAGTGGATAATGCATGTTAGGTCTGGATTAGGTATGGGATTTGCCCTCATCAGTCTCATACTTTCGCATTCTTCACATACTTCTTGAACAGGTCCTGGGTTTTTTCTGGTATGGATCACATAGTAGTGTGGTACCACACTGAAACAGTCGATTAAAACTTGTTTCGATCGATATTTTAGAGGATAACGCATGTTAGGTCTGGATTAGGTCTGGGATTTTCCCTCATCAGGCTCATACTTTCGCATATTTCTCATACTTGATGGCCAGATCCTGGAATTTTTCTGCTTTGGATCATGTAGTAATGTGGTACCACACTGAAACATTCGACTAAACCTGGTCTCGGTCAATATTTTAGAGGATAACGCATGTTAGGTCTAGGTTAGGTCTGGGATTTGCTCTCATCAGGCTCATACTTTTGCATATTTCTCGTACTTGTTCGCCAGATCCTGCGCTTTTTCTGGTTTGGATCACGTAGTAATGTGGTACCACACTGAAACAGTCGACTAAACCTGGTCACGATCAATATTTTAGAGGATAACGCATGTTAGGTCTAGGTTACGTCTGGGATTTGCTCTCATCATGCTCATACTTTCGCATATTTCTCATGCTTGTTGGCCAGGTCCTGGGCTTTCACTGGTTTGGATCACGTAGTTATGTGGTACCACACTGAAACAGTCAAATTAAACCTGGTCTCGATCAATATTTTAGAGGATAACACATGTTAGGTCTAGGTTAGGTCTGGGATTTGCACTCATCAGGCTCACACTTTCGCATTTTTCTCATACTTGATGGCCAGATTCTGGGCTTTTTCTGGTTTGGATCAGGTAGGAATGTGGTACCACACTGAAACAGTCGACTAAACCTGGTCACGATCAATATTTTTGAGGATAACACATGTTAGGTCTAGGTTAGAGCTTGGATTTGCACTCATCAGGGTCATACTTTCGCATTCTTAACATACTTGTTGAACAGAACCCGTGTTTTTTCTTGTTTGGATCACGTAGTAATGTGGTACCACACTGAAACAGTCAAATTAAACCTGGTCTCGATCAATATTTTAGAGGATAACACATGTTAGGTCTAGGTTAGGTCTGGGATTTGCTCTCATCATGCTCATACTTTCGCATATTTCTCATGCTTGTTGGCCAGATCCTGGGCTTTCACTGGTTTGGATCACGTAGTTATGTGGTACCACACTGAAACAGTCAAATTAAACCTGGTCTCGATCAATATTTTAGGGGATAATGCATGGTAGGTCTGGATTAGGTATGGGATTTGCCCTCATCAGTCTCATACTTTCGCATTCTTCACATACTTCTTGAATAGATCCTGGGTTTTTTCTGGTATGGATCACATAGTAGTGTGGTACCACACTGAAACAGTCGATTAAAACTTGTTTCGATCGATATTTTAGAGCATAACGCATGTTAGGTCTGGATTAGGTATGGGATTTGCCCTCATCAGTCTCATACTTTTTTTTTTTTTTTTTTTTTTTTGTCGTGGGGAAAATCTTCGAAAGACTCCCTCCCACCTCCTTGGGGAGAGGTGGGAGGGGTGTGTGGGATTCCCCGCGCCCGTACAACGACAGGCGCGGGACCTACCCACTAAAAACCCCACGGTGACCCTTCGGCACGCTTTGGGAGGATACCGGGAATCGCTCGAAGCATTCTTCCGGTATCCTCCCCGTGCCCGCGCTTTCGCGCCCATCCCCCAGGGGGACAATCGGTCCCCCCAGTAGACACACTGCCTCATAGCGGCGGGACGGGGCCACTCCATCCCGCCGCTATCCGTCCCGGGGCCGCGTTTAGTGGCGGCTGCGAGCCCCAACTCGCAACCGCCCGCGACCCCGTTTCCACCCCTCGGCGGCCGGGCGTTCATGGCCGCAACAGAAGGCACTCCTACCCCCAACCGGTCCGACCCGGCGCCGCCTGGCGGGAGGAGGGTCCCCTCAGGACCTCCCTCCCAGCCTAGGTCATCCGCCACGCCGAGGCGGCCGCCCGCGACGCCTCGCGACCGGGCGACGACCTCGGGCCACCGCACGAGCGCGAGCTTCAGCGCGCCGCTGAAGCTCGCGCTCCCTCCCCGCGGCCTCCTTCTGCAACATTACGTTCTCGCAGAAGGAGGCCACGGCCCTCCACTTCTCCTCGCTGCCGAGCATGGCGCGCACCACGCCCGGCAGCGAGACATCCCGCCCGACGACGCCGACCAGGACACGGCGCTCCCCCTCCCACGCGGGGCATACCTCCAGGGTATGATCCGCCGTGTCCTGCTCAGCGTCGCAGTGGCAGCAACGCGCCGTCGGCTCCTTCCCTATCCGGCACAGGTATCTTCCGAAGCTGCCATGCCCGGAAAACACCTGTGCCAGCCGGTAGGTGAGGCTGCCATGGCCTCTGTCCAGCCACTCCTTCAGGAGTGGCCGAACAGCCCCGACAGTCCGGTGCCCCGCGGTTGGCAGAGCCAGCCGCTCCTGCCACGCGAGCAACACGGACTGCCGGGCCTGGCGCTTCAAATCGCCCCAAGCAGGTTCCTGCCCGCCCGGGACCGCCCCCACCCCCGCGCGACGGTCGACGCGGTGCCGGTACATCACCGCGTGCGACCGCGCGAGCAGGTCCATGGGCGGCATCCCCGCTAGAACCGTCGCCGCCTCATGTGACATGGTCCGATACCCGCGGACGACCCTGAGCGCCATGCGCCTCTGCACCCGACGCAGCATAGTCATGCTGCGCCGGGAGGCAGCCAGGTCGTCCGCCCAGACGGGGCCCCGTATAGGGCCACCGACTGGACCATTGCCACATAGAGGCGACGAACTCGGCCCGCCGGGCCCCCCAGGTTGGGCAGGATCCGGCCCAGAGCCGCAACCATCCTTTCCAACCGGGGGACCAGGCAGCGGAAATGCTTCTCGAAACGCCAGTGGCTATCGAGGATCAGCCCCAGATACCTGATCTGGGGCTTCACCTCGATGTCAGCCCCACCCACCCGAATCAGAGGGGGTGGCGGATCCTGCCGAGGTGAATGAAACGCAATCACCTCGGTCTTATGGACCGCCACTGTCATCCCCATCCCCCTGATCCGGTCGACGACGCGTTGCGACCCCTCCTCCGCGCGACGCATGGCCCTCCCCCAGTGCGCCCCGACGGCCAGCACCAGTGTGTCATCCGCATAACACACCGTGCTGACGCCGTCGGGGAGGCCGGCCCGCAACACCGAGTCGTACGCGATGTTCCACAGGAGTGGCCCGAGGACCGACCCCTGCGGAACACCGCAGTACACCTCCCTCCGCATATCACCATCCCGGCCCGGATACTCGATCCACCTGCCGCGGAGATAATCCCCGACGACCGCCCTGAGACAAGGGGGGACTCGATGATATTCGAGTCCCCTCCTTATCTCTTCCCAGGGGAGGGTGTTAAAGGCATTGGCAATATCCAAGGATATTGCCAATGCCACCCCTCCCCGGGAGACGGCCGCCTCCGAGAGGGCCCTCACACGACCTATCGCGTCGACAGTCGATCGGCCCCCCCGGAAACCGAACTGGCAGTCGGCCAGACCGGGATCACCCCGCGACAGGTGCTCGACGAGGCAGGCAGCAATCACACGCTCGAAGAGCTTGCCCACCTCGTCGAGGAGAATCAGTCTCATACTTTCGCATTCTTCACATACTTCTTGAATAGATCCTGGGTTTTTTCTGGTTTGGATCACGTAGTAATGTGGTACCACACAAGAACAGTCGACTGAGCCTGGTCACGATCAATATTTTAGAGGATAATGCATGTTAGGTCTAGGTTAGGTATGGGATTTGCACTCATCAGGCTCATACTTTCGCATATTTCTCATACTTGATGGCCAGATCCCGGGCCTTTTCTGGTTTGGATCGCGTGGTAATGTGGTATCACACTGAAGCAGTCCATTAAACCTGGTTTCGATCAATATTTTAGAGGATAACACATGTTAAGACTGAGTTGGATGTAGGATTTGCCCTCAACAGGCTCATACTTTCGCATTCTTCACATACTTGTTGAACAGAAACCGGGTTTTTTCTGGTTTGGATCACGTAGTAATGTGGTACCACACAAAAACAGTCGACTGAGCCTGGTCACGATCAATATTTTAGAGGATAATGCATGTTAGGTCTAGGTTAGGTATGGGATTTGCACTCATCAGGCTCATACTTTCGCATATTTCTTATACTTGATGGCCAGATCCTGGCCTTTTTTGGTTTCGATCACGTAGCAATGCTGTTCCACGCTGAAACAGACCATTAAACCTGGCTTCGATCAATATTTTAGAGGATACCGCATGTTAGGTCTATGTTAGGTCCGGGATTTGCCCTCATCAGGCTCATACTTTCGCATTCTTCACATACTTGTTGAACAGAAACCGGGTTTTTTCTGGTTTGGATCACGTAGTAATGTGGTACCACACAAAAACAGTCGACTGAGCCTGGTCACGATCAATATTTTAGAGGATAATGCATGTTAGGTCTAGGTTATTTCTGGGATTTGCACTCATCAGGCTCATACTTTCGCATATTTCTCATACTTGATGGCCAGATTCAGGGCTTTTTCTGGTTTGGATCACGTAGAAATGTGGTACAACAATGAAACAGTCGACTAAACCTGGTCACGATCAATATTTTAGAGGATAATGCATGTTAGGTCTAGGTTAGGTCTGGGATTTGCACTCATCAGGCTCATACTTTCTCATATTTCTCATACTTGATGGCCAGATCCTGGGCTTTTTCTGGTATGGACCACGTAGTAATGTGGGACCACACTGAAACAGTCGATTAAACCTGGTTTCGATCGATATTTTAGAGGATAACGCATGTTAGGTCTAGGTTAGGTCTGGGATTTCCTCTCATCAGGTTCATACTTTCGCATATTTCTCATACCTGATGGCCAGATCCTGGCCTTTTTCTGGTTTGGATCACGTAGAAATGTGGTACAACACTGAAACAGTCGACTAAACCTGGTCACGATCAATATTTTATTGGATGACGCATGTTAGGTCTGGATTAGGTATGGGATTTGCCCTCATCGGCCTCATACTTTTTTTTTTTTTTTTTTTTTTTGTCGTGGGGGAAATCTTCGAAAGACTCCCTCCCACCTCCTTGGGGAGAGGTGGGAGGGGTGTGTGGGATTCCCCTCGCCCGTACAACGACAGGCGCGGGACCTACCCACTAAAAACCCCACGGTGACCCTTCGGCACGCTTTGGGAGGATACCGGGAATCGCTCGAAGCATTCTTCCGGTATCCTCCCCGTGCCCGCGCTTTCGCGCCCATCCCCCGGGGGGACAATCGGTCCCCCCAGTAGACACACTGCCTCATAGCGGCGGGACGGGGCCACTCCATCCCGCCGCTATCCGTCCCGGGGCCGCGTTTAGTGGCGGCTGCGAGCCCCAACTCGCAACCGCCCGCGACCCCGTTTCCACCCCTCGGCGGCCGGGCGTTCATGGCCGCACCAGACCGCCGAGGGTGCCTCCCCTTGCGTCGAACCGGTAGGGGGAGGCACTCCTACCCCCAACCGGTCCGACCCGGCGCCGCCTGGCGGGAGGAGGGTCCCCTCAGGACCCCCCTCCCAGCCTAGGTCATCCGCCACGCCGAGGCGGCCGCCCGCGACGCCTCGCGACCGGGCGACGACCTCGGGCCACCGCACGAGCGCGAGCTTCAGCGCGCCGCTGAAGCTCGCGCTCCCTCCCCGCGGCCTCCTTCTGCAACATTACGTTCTCGCAGAAGGAGGCCACGGCCCTCCACTTCTCCTCGCTGCCGAGCATGGCGCGCACCACGCCCGGCAGCGAGACATCCCGCCCGACGACGCCGACCAGGACACGGCGCTCCCCATCCCACGCGGGGCATACCTCCAGGGTATGATCCGCCGTGTCCTGCTCAGCGTCGCAGTGGCAGCAACGCGCCGTCGGCTCCTTCCCTATCCGGCACAGGTATCTTCCGAAGCTGCCATGCCCGGAAAATACCTGTGCCAGCCGGTAGGTGAGGCTGCCATGGCCTCTGTCCAGCCACTCCTTCAGGAGTGGCCGAACAGCCCCGACAGTCCGGTGCCCCGCGGTTGGCAGAGCCAGCCGCTCCTGCCACGCGAGCAACACGGACTGCCGGGCCTGGCGCTTCAAATCGCCCCAAGCAGGTTCCTGCCCGCCCGGGACCGCCCCCACCCCCGCGCGACGGTCGACGCGGTGCCGGTACATCACCGCGTGCGACCGCGCGAGCAGGTCCATGGGCGGCATCCCCGCTAGAACCGTCGCCGCCTCATGTGACATGGTCCGATACCCGCGGACGACCCTGAGCGCCATGCGCCTTTGCACCCGACGCAGCATAGTCATGCTGCGCCGGGAGGCAGCCAGGTCGTCCGCCCAGACGGGGGCCCCGTATAGGGCCACCGACTGGACCATTGCCACATAGAGGC
The DNA here is from genome assembly GCF_051014445.1 of Colletes latitarsis. Lineage (NCBI taxonomy): Eukaryota > Metazoa > Arthropoda > Insecta > Hymenoptera > Colletidae > Colletes > Colletes latitarsis. Next base: position 10,564,815 of record NC_135137.1, read on the forward strand.
GACGAACTCGGCCCGCCGGGCCCCCCAGGTTGGGCAGGATCCGGCCCAGAGCCGCAACCATCCTTTCCAACCGGGGGACCAGGCAGCGGAAATGCTTCTCGAAACGCCAGTGGCTATCGAGGATCAGCCCCAGATACCTGATCTGGGGCTTCACCTCGATGTCAGCCCCACCCACCCGAATCAGAGGGGGTGGCGGATCCTGCCGAGGTGAATGAAATGCAATCACCTCGGTCTTATGGACCGCCACCGTCATCCCCATCCCCCTGATCCGGTCGACGACGCGTTGCGACCCCTCCTCCGCGCGACGCATGGCCCTCCCCCAGTGCGCCCCGACGGCCAGCACCAGTGTGTCATCCGCATAACACACCGTGCTGACGCCGTCGGGGAGGCCGGCCCGCAACACCGAGTCGTACGCGATGTTCCACAGGAGTGGCCCGAGGACCGACCCCTGCGGAACACCGCAGTACACCTCCCTCCGCATATCACCATCCCGGCCCGGATACTCGATCCACCTGCCGCGGAGATAATCCCCGACGACCGCCCTGAGACAAGGGGGGACTCGATGATATTCGAGTCCCCTCCTTATCTCTTCCCAGGGGAGGGTGTTAAAGGCATTGGCAATATCCAAGGATATTGCCAATGCCACCCCTCCCCGGGAGACGGCCGCCTCCGAGAGGGCCCTCACACGACCTATCGCGTCGATAGTCGATCGGCCCCCCCGGAAACCGAACTGGCAGTCGGCCAGACCGGGATCACCCCGCGACAGGTGCTCGACGAGGCGGGCAGCAATCACACGCTCGAAGAGCTTGCCCACCTCGTCGAGGAGACAAATGGGCCGGTATGCGGAGGGAGACTCCGCGGGCCGACCCTCCTTCCGGAGGAGGACCATCCTCGCCACCTTCCAACTGGGGGGGAATCGCCCGTCCCTCAGGCAGCGGTCGAACAACCGCCTGAGGTCGGCCCCAAGGACGCCCTGGGTCAAGACCCAAACCCGGCCGGGCACACCATCCGGACCCGGGGCCGTGTTACGAACCCCGAGCCGTCTGATGGCCGCTGCCAGCTCCTCCTGCGTGACCCCCAGCTCGGCCGTCCACTCCACTGGGACAGCCGCCGCCGCCGGAGGACGCGGTCCCCTCTCCCCAATTGGGAAGAGTGTATTGACCACGTCCTCCAGCAGCCGGGGGTCAAGACCCTCGGTGACGGGGGGCGCCCACGGGCGGAGCTTATTCAGCACCACCTTATATGGGCGCCCCCATGGATCGTCATCAAGGGTCTGGAGGAGCTCCTTCCATGCCTGCGTCTTGGCCCGTTTGATGGCGACCTGCAGAGCAACCCGCGCCACGCGGTATGCTCCATACAGGTCATCAGCTGCCCTCGCTCGCGCCACGCCGTCGCCTGTACGTTGACGACGGCGCGCGCGGGTGTACTGGCGTCGGGCGCGGACAGTCGCGACTCGCAACTCCGCGATCGCGTCCGACCACCAGTACACCGCCCGGCGAGGAGAAGCCCGCCCGACCCGAGGCATCGCCGCGTCGCAAATACCCGCGACCAATGCTCCGAGCCGGGCGACCTCCTCCTCTATGCTCGGCAACTCGGCCGCTCCCTGCGGCCAAGTTGCAGCGAGGGCAGCTGCCATCAGGGCGTCCTTGTCCAGGCGCCGAAGCGCCCAGCGGCGTGGTGGGGTGCCACGCAGGCGGCCGTGTCGGGATGCACTCGCGGCGGCAGAGACCTCCATCCGGATGTACCGGTGATCGGGGAGTGTCTCTGCCCCCGCGACCACGTGCCAACCCGACACCATGCGCACGGCGTTGGGGGTCGCGAATCCAACATCCACGATGGACCCCCCATATCGCCGCACGCATGTGTGCTCCGACCCCCGGTTCAATACCCGGAGGTCGAGCCCCGCCGCCCAATCGCCCAGGATCCCGCCGCGAACGGAGGTCCTGGGGGATCCCCAAGCCACCGACTTGGCATTAAAATCCCCCAGGACCAGCACCGGCCGGGCCGCGTAGCGCTGCACGCATGCCGCGACCTCGGCCAAGTACAGCTCGAACGCAGCGTGACCGCTACGGGGCGAAATGTAGCACCCCACCACAGCGACTCCCCCCCAGTCCACGGCGACGAATCCCCGACCGCGCACCAACAAGGAGAACGGTGGGGACCCGTCGCCCCCTCCCCATACCGTCGCCACCAAGCCGTCCGCGTCGCCCACCCAATGAGGGTGATCAGGGACGCGGTACGGCTCGGCGGCGACCGCCAGGCCAACCCCCCACTCCGCGAGGACTTGGGACATCAAGTCCTGTGCCGCGCGGCAGTGGTTGAGGTTGGCCTGGAGGAGGAGGCGGGGCGGCATTAATTAATGGCCGCGCCAGCCTCCTCCCGGCCGTCCGTCCCCGTAGCACCGTCCACCTCCATGGAGGACGATGCCACCGCCCTCGGCACCGGAGCCGGTGCAGCCCGCCTCTTCCTCTCCTTCCGGGAGGGGGGGGAGCACTTCTTGCTCCCCACCCTGTGATCGGCTGGCCTCCCCATGTCCGCACACAGCGGGCAGTGGGGGGCCGCCGAGCACTGGCTCGCACGGTGCTCTTTGGCACCGCAGCGGTAACACTGACCGCTGCGGTCCACCGGCGAGGTGCACCACTGCCTCACGTGCCCCAATTCGAGGCAGCGGTGACACTGGAGCGGGCGCGGCGCGAGGATTTCCACTCGCGCCGAAACCCACCCCACCAACACCCTCCCGGATTCCGCCACCTTACGGGCGGCGGAGAGGGGGCACCGGGCCCACACCGACCCGAGGCCGGAGGGCGACCTGCGGATCTCTCCGATCCGCAGGTCCTCCACAGGACAGTCCCCCGCCCTCGCAAGGGCACGGGACACATCCTGTGCGCTGACCGAGTCGTCCAGCCCACAAACGCGCATCTCCGTGCGCTTCGTGGGCCGGGCGACCCGGACACCTCGCTCGCCCAGCTGCTCCCGGAGCCTCTGGGCGAGACGATCCGCCTTCGCGCCGCCTTCTGCACCGGGGATCTCCAGCAAGAGACCCCCGGTCACGGCCCTCTTCGCCCTCACGGAGGCGATGCCCAGCTCTTCCAGGGAGATATTCTCCCTGGCGAGCCGCATCGCCTCCGCGAGGGTCAGGTCGCCCCCCTGCGCAACGGTCAGCGTCACCGCTGCCGTTTTTGGGGGACGACCTGGTCGTGCCTTCCCGACCTTCGCGGCCTTTACCTTGGCCGCCGGCGGCGGAGGCGGAGGCTGCGGTTGCGAGGCCTTCCTCGCCGCCCGCTTCGCCTTCCGCCCCACCACCTCACTCCACGCCACCCCCCCTTGGGAGGGTGCCGTGGAGGACGCAACCACCGCGACCACGGGTACACCACCCCCCTTGAGGGTCGCGACCCGGGGCCCTGGTGCCGCAACGCTGGGCGGAGCCTTCACTCCGCCCTTCTTTGCCTTCCCCGACTGTACCGGAACAGGTCGGGGAGGCACCGCCTTCCTGCTGACCGCTCTTCCGGCGAGGAGCTCCTCCCGGAAGGCGGCCAGCTTGCCATCAATCATGTCCCCAATCCTCCTCAGAAGATCGTCTTCTGAGGAGGACGGGGACTTATTCACGGGCGGAGTGCGGGTGGAGGGGCCCGCGGTGCCCCGCACCACTGCCGCCGCACTCCGCTTAGTTACCTCCGCCGAGGGACGCGGCGGTGGAGGAGGAGGGAGGATGGGAGGGAGGGCCGCGCTGTTCCACAGCGCCTCTGCCCTCCTCCTCCCCTGTCGCTCCTCCTCCAACAGGAGCTGCAGACGGGCGTTCCGCCCTCTGAGCTCCCGCGCCGCCACCCTCATTTCCTCCGCCGCGGCCTTCAGGGCCTCCGCGCCACCGCTTTTCTGCCCCTTAAAGGCGCAGGCAGCGGCGACTTTCTCCACCCGCCTCAGGGACGAGGAGATCCTCTCCGATATCTCCTCGGTCACCTCGTCCCTGAGGCAACTCAGCCTCACCGACGGGCTCATCGCCCCGCCCACCTCGACGACGGCCTGCCCCGTCCTCTTCCTCTTAGAGCCTATGTGGCTCGTGCTGGAGGAGAAGGACGAGACCGACGCCGTCTCGTCGTCCTCCTCCACCCTCCACGAAGCCGGACCTGGCGCTGAGTGGGGCGCGAGCGCCGCCACCCTAACCCCAACCCCGTCTCCGTCCTCCCCAACCGACAAAACCCGCCCCATCCCCATTTTATTTTCTGTGTCCATAAGAATCCCACGAGATGGTCGGAAATAAAGGTCCACCCGGGCAGAGCCGCCTTACCCGGGTAAGCCTAATACTCCGGGGGTTCGGCAGGTTCCCCGGAGGTGGTCGCTTGGGATTGGGCCTTCTCCCCCAACCATGCATCCCATCGCCGCGCACCATAGCTTAGGATTGGAGGGCGATTTTATAGAGTCGCCATACTCGTGGCCCAGGCGGTTAAGCCAAGACCCCCGTTCCTCCTGCCGTCACGTACCATTCACAAAACCAATAGGGAATTGTGAATGGGTCGTTGTGACGACCAACAGGAGGCTTACGGTGTGTGTATGACTCGGGTACCCCGGGTTCGTTAAGCCCGTACTGCAGCTGAAAGGCTGGCAGCCCCTGAGGGGATCGGCCTCATACTTTCGCATTCTTCACATACATCTTGAACAGATCCTGGGTTTTTTCAGGTATGGATCACATAGTAGTGTGGTACCACACTGAAACAGTCGATTAAACATTGTTTCGAACGATATTTTAGAGGATAACGCATGTCAGGTCTGGATTAGGTCTGGGATTTTCCCTCATCAGGGTCATACTTTCGCATTCTTTACATACTTGTTGAACAGAACCCGGGTTTTTTCTGGTTTGGATCACGTAGCAATGTGGTACCAAACTGAAACAGTCCATTAAACCTTGTTTCGATCAATATTTTAGAGGTTAACGCATGTTGGGTCTATGTTAGGTCCGGGATTTGCTCTCATCAGGCTCATACTTTCGCATATTTCTCTTAGTTGTTAGCCAGATCCTTTGCTTTTACTGGTTTGGATCACACAGTAATGTGGTACCACACTGAAACAGTCGATTAATCCTGGTTTCGATCGATATTTTAGAGGATAACGCATGTTAGGTCTAGGTTTGGTCTGGGATTTGCTCTCATCAGGCTCATACTTTCGCATATTTCTCATACTTGATGGCCAGATTCTGGGCCTTTTTTGGTTTCGATCACGTAGTAATGCGGTACCACACTGAAACAGTCGATTAAACCTGGTTTCGATCAATATTTTACAGGATAACGCAGGTTAGGTCTATGTTAGGTCCGGGATTTGCCCTCATCAGGCTCACACTTTCGCATTCTTCACATACCTGTTGTTCAGATCCTGGGTTTTTTCTGGTTTGGATCACGTGGTAATGTGGTACCACACTGAAACAGTCAATTAAACCTAGTCTGGGTTAACATTTCAAAGGATAATGCATGTTAGGTCTAGGTTTGGCCTGGGATTTTCACTCATCAGGCTCATACTTTCTCATATTTCTCATACTTGATGGCCAGATCCTGGGCTTTTTCTGGTATGGACCGCGTAGTAATGTGGTACCACATTGAAACAGTCGACTAAACCTGGTCTCGATCAATATTTTAGAGCATAACGCATGTTAGGTCTGGATTAGGTCTGGGATTTGCCCTCATCAGGCCCATACTTTCGCATATTTCTCATACTTGATTGCCAGATTCTGGGCTTTTTTTGGTTTGGATCACGTAGTAATGAGGTACCACACTGAAACAGTCCATTAAACCTGGTTTCGATGAATATCTTAGAGGATAACGCATGTTAGGTCTATGTTAGGTCTGGGATTTGCTCTCATCGGGCTTATACATTCACATTTTCCGCATACTTGTTGGCCAGATCCCGGGCTTTTTCTCGTTTCGATCACGTGGTAATGTGGTATCATACTGAAACAGTCCATTAAACCTGGTTTCGATCAATATCTTAGAGGATAACACAAGTCTGACTTGGGTCTAGGATTTGCCCTCATCAGGCTCATACTTTCGCATATAACTCTTACTTGATGGCCAGATTCTGGGCTTTTTCTGGATTGGATCACGTAGAAATGTGGTACCACACTGAAACAGTCGACTAAACCTGGTCACGATCAATATTTTGGAGGATAATGCATGTTAGGTCTAGGTTAGGTCTGGGATTTGCACTCATCAGGTTCATACTTTCTCATACTTCTCATACTTGATGGCCAGATCCTGGCCTTTTTCTGGTTTGGATCACGTAGTAATGTGGTACCACACTGAAACAGTCGGCTAAGCCTGGTCACGATCAATATTTTAGTGGATGACGCATGTTAGGTCTGGATTAGGTATGGGATTTGCCCTCATCGGCCTCATACTTTCGTATATTACTCATACTTGTTTGCCAGATCCTGGGCTTTTGCTGGTTTTGATCACGTAGTAATGTGGGACCACACTGAAACAGTCGATTAAACCTGGTCTCGATCAATATTTTAGAGGATAACGTATGTTAGGTCTAGGTTCGGCCTTGGATTTGCCCCCATTAGACTCATACTTTCGCATTCTTCACATACTTGTTGAACAGATCCTGGGATTTTTCTGCTTTGGATCACGTAGTAATGTGGCACCACACTGAAAGGGACAATTAAACCTGGTTCCGATCAATATTTTTGAGGATAACGCATGCTAGGTCTATGTTAGGTGTGGGATTTGCTCGCATCAGGCTTATACTTTCGTATATTTCTCATACTTGATGGCCAGATTCTGGGCTTTTTCTGGTTTGGATCATATAGTAATGTGGTACCACCCAGAAACAGTCGATGAAACCAGGTTTCGATCAATATTTTAGATGATAGCGCACGTTAGGGCTAGGTTTGGCCTGGGATTTGCCCCCATCAGACTCATACTTTCGCATTCTTCACATACTTGTCGAAAAGATCCTGGGATCTTTCTGCTTCGGATCACGTAGTAATGTGGTGCCACACTGAAAGAGACGATTAAACATTGTTTCGATCGATATTTTAGAGGATAACGCATGTTAGGTCTGGATTAGGTCTGGGAGTTTCCTTCATCGGGGTCATACTTTCGCATATTTCTCATACTTGTTGGCCAGATTCTGGCCTTTTTTTGGTTTGGATCACGTAGTAATGTGGTACCACAATGAAACAGTCCATTAAGCCTGTTTCGATCAAAATTTTAGAGGATAATGCATGTTAGGTCTATGTTAGGTCTGTGATTTGCATTCATCAGGCTCATACTTTCGCATATTTCTCATTCTTGATGTCCAGATCCTGGGCTTTTTCTGGTATGGATCACGTAGCAATGTGGTACTACACTGAAACAGTCAACTAAACCTGGTCTCGATCAATATTTTAGAGGATACCGCATGTTAGGTCTGGATTAGGTCTGGGATTTGCCCTCATCAGGCTCATACCTTCGCATATTTCTCATACTTGATGGCCAGATTCTGGTCTTTTTTTGGTTTGGATCACGTAGTAATGTGGTACCACAATGAAACAGTCCATTAACCCTGGTTTCGATGAATATTTTTGAGTATAACGCATGTTAGGTCTATGTTATGTCTGGGATTTGCTCTCATCAGGCTCATACATTCACATTTTCCGCATACTTGTTGGCCAGATCCCGGGCTCTTTCTGGTTTTGAACACGTGGTAATATGGTATCACACTGAAAGAGTCCATTAGACCTGGTTTGGATCAATATTTTAGAGGATAACGCATGTTAGGTCTAGGTTAGGCCTTGGATTTGCCTCATCAGGCTCATACTTTCGCATTCTTCACATACTTGTTGAACAGATCCCGGGCTTTTTTAGGTTTGGATCACGTGGTTATGTGGTATCACACTGAAACAGTCGACTAAACCTGGTCTCGATCAATATTTTAGAGGATAACGCATGTTAGGTCTGGATTAGGTCTGGGATTTTCCCTCATCAGGGTCATACTTTCGCATATTTCTCATACTTGTTGGCCAGATTCTGGTCTTTTTTTGGTTTGGATCACGTAGTAATGTGGTACCACACTAAAGCAGTCGACTAAACCCAGTTTCGATCAATATTTTAGGGAAAAACGCATGTTAGGTCTGGATTAGGTCTGGGATTTGCCCTCATCAGGCTCACACTTTCGCATTCTTCACATACCTGTTGAACAGATCCTGGGTTTTTTCTGGTTTGGATCACGTGGCAATATGGTACCACACTGAAACAGTCAATTAAACCTAGTTTGGGTCAACATATCAAAGGATAACTCATGTTTGGTCTAGGTTAGGTCTGGGATTTGCTCTCTTCAGGCTCATACTTTCGCATATTTGTCATACTTGATGGCCAGATCCTGGCCTTTTTCTGGTTTGGATCACATAGTAGTGTGGTACCACACTGAAACAGTCGATTAAACATGGTTTTGATCAATATTTTAGAGGATAACTTATGTTAGGTCAGAGTTGGGTCTAGGATTTGCCCTCATCAGGCTCATACTTTCGCATATTTCTCTTAGTTGTTTGCCAGATCCTTTGCTTTTACTGGTTTGGATCACACAGTAATGTGGTACCACACTGAAACAGTCGATTAAACCTGGTTTCGATCGATATTTTAGAGGATAACGCATGTTAGGTCTAGGTTATGTCTGGGATTTGCTCTCATCAGGCTCATACTTTCGCATATTTCTTATACTTGATGGCCAGATTCTGGCCCTTTTTTGGTTTCGATCACGTAGTAATGCGGTACCACACTGAAACAGTCGATTAAACCTGGTTTCGATCAATATTTTAGAGGATAACGCAGGTTAGGTCTATGTTAGGTCCGGGATTTGCCCCCATCAGGCTCACACTTTCGCATTCTTCACATACCTGTTGAACAGATCCTGGGATTTTTCTGCTTTGGATCACGTAGTAATGTGGGACCACACTGAAACAGTCGATTAAACCTGGTCTCGATCAATATTTTAGAGGATAACGCATGTCAGGTCAATGTTAGGTCTGGGATTTGCTCTCATCAGGCTCATACATTCACACTTTCTGCATACTTGTTGGCCAGATCCCGGGCTCTTTCTGGTTTTGATCACGTGGTAATATGGTATCACACTGAAAGAGTCCATTAGACCTGGTTTGGATCAATATTTTAGAGGATAACGCATGTTAGGTCTAGGTTAGGCCTTGGATTTGCCTCATCAGGCTCATACTTTCGCATTCTTCACATACTTGTTGAACAGATTCTGGGTTTTTTCTGGTTTGGATCACGTCGTAATGTGGTACCGCACTGAAACAGTCCATTAAACCTGGTTTCGATCAATATTTCAGAGGATAACGCATGTCAGGTCAATGTTAGGTCTGGGATTTGCTCTCATCAGGCTCATACATTCACACTTTCTGCATACTTGTTGGCCAGATCCCGGGCTTTTTCAGGTTTGGATCACGTGGTTATGTGGTATCACACTGAAACAGTCGACTAAACCTGGTCTCGATCAATATTTTATAGGATAACGCATGTTAGGTCTGGATTAGGTCTGGGATTTTCCCTCATCAGGGTCATACTTTCGCATATTTCTCATACTTGTTGGCCAGATTCTGGTCTTTTTTTGGTTTGGATCACGTAGTAATGTGGTACCACACTGAAACAGTCCATTAAACCTGGTTTCGATCAAAATTTTAGAGGATAATGCATGTTAGGTCTGTGTTAGGTCTGGGATTTGCCCTCATCAGGCTCATACTTTCGCATATTTCTCTTAGTTGTTTGCCAGATCCTTTGCTTTTACTGGTTTGGATCACACAGTAATGTGGTACCACACTGAAACAGTCGATTAAACCTGGTCTCGATCAGTATTTTAGAGGATAACGCATGTTAGGTCTGGATTAGGTCTGGGATTTTCCCTCATCAGGGTCATACTTTCGCATATTTCTCATACTTGTTGGCCAGATTCTGGGCTCTTTCTGGATTGGATCATGTAGTAATGTGGTACCACACTAAAGCAGTCGACTAAACCCGGTTTCGATCAATATTTTAGGGGAAAACGCATGTTAGGTCTGGATTAGGTCTGGGATTTGCCCCCATCAGTCTCATACTTCCGCATTCTTCACATACCTCTTGAACAGATCCTGGGTTTTTTCTGGTTTGGATCACATAGTAGGGTGGTACCACACTGAAACAGTCGATTAAACATGGTTTTGATCAATATTTTAGAGCATAACTTATGTTAGGTCAGAGTTGGGTCTAGGATTTGCCCTCATCAGGCTCATACTTTCGCATATTTCTCTTAGTTGTTTGCCAGATCCTTTGCTTTTACTGGTTTGGATCACACAGTAATGTGGTACCACACTGAAACAGTCGATTAAACCTGGTCTCGATCAGTATTTTAGAGGATAACGCATGTTAGGTCTGGATTAGGTCTGGGATTTTCCCTCATCAGGGTCATACTTTCGCATATTTCTCATACTTGTTGGCCAGATTCTGGTCTTTTTTTGGTTTGGATCACGTAGTAATGTGGTACCACACTGAAACAGTCCATTAAACCTGGTTTCGATCAAAATTTTAGAGGATAATGCATGTTAGGTCTGTGTTAGGTCTGGGATTTGACTTCATCAGGGTCATATTTCCGCAGTTTTAACATACATGTTGACCTGATCGAGGGGTTCTTTCTGGTTTGCTTCACGTAGAAATGTGGTACCACACCGGAACAGTCAATTAAACCTGGTTTCGATGAATATTTTGGAGGATAACGCATGTTAGGTCTAGGTTAGGCCTTGGATTTGCCCCATCAGGCTCATACTTTCGCATGTTTCTCATACTTGATGGCCAGATCCTGGGCTTTTTCTGGTTTGGATCACTTAGTAATGTGGTACCACACTAAAACAGTCGACTAAACCCGGTTTCGATCAATATTTTAGGGGAAAACGCATGTTAGGTCTGGATTAGGTCTGGGATTTGCCCTCATCAGGCTCATACTTTTGCATTTTCCGCATACTTGTTGGCCAGATACCGGGTTTTTCTGGTTTGGATCACGTGGTAATGTGGTATCACACTGAAACAGTCCATTAAACCTGGTTTCGATCAATATTTTAGAGGATAACACATGTTATGCCTGAGTTGGGTGTAGGTTTTGCCACCATCAGGCTCATACTTTCGCATATATCTCTTACTTGATGGCCAGATTCTGGGCTCTTTCTGGATTGGATCATGTAGTAATGTGGTACCACACTAAAGCAGTCGACTAAACCCGGTTTCGATCAATATTTTAGGGGAAAACGCATGTTAGGTCTGGATTAGGTCTGGGAAATGCCCTCATCAGGCTCACACTTTCGCATTCTTCACATACCTGTTGAACAGATCCTGGGTTTTTTCTGGTTTGGATCACGTGGTAATATGGTACCACACTGAAACAGTCAATTAAACCTTGTCTGGGTCAACATTTCAAAGGATAACTCATGTTTGGTCTAGGTTAGGTCTGGGATTTGCTCTCTTCAGGCTCATACTTTCGCATATTTGTCATACTTGATGGCCAGATCCTGGCCTTTTTCTGGTTTGGATCACGTACTAATGTGGTACCACACTGAAACAGTCGACTAAACCTAGTCTCGGTCAATATTTTAGAGGATAACGCATGTTAGGTCTAGGTTAGGTCTGGGATTTGCTCTCATTAGGCTCATACTTTCGCATATTTCTCATTCTCGTTGGCCAGATCCTGGGCTTTCACTGGTTTGGTTCAGGTAGTTATGTGGTACCACACTGAAACAGTCGACTAAAGCTGGTCTCGATCAGTATTTTAGAGGATAACGCATGTTAGGTCTGGATTAGGTCTGGATTAGGTCTGGGATTTGCCCCCATCAGTCTCATACTTCCGCATTCTTCACATACCTCTTGAACAGATCCTGGGTTTTTTCTGGTTTGGATCACATAGTAGGGTGGTACCACACTGAAACAGTCGATTAAACATGGTTTTGATCAATATTTTAGAGCATAACTTATGTTAGGTCAGAGTTGGGTCTAGGATTTGCCCTCATCAGGCTCATACTTTCGCATATTTCTCTTAGTTGTTTGCCAGATCCTTTGCTTTTACTGGTTTGGATCACACAGTAATGTGGTACCACACTGAAACAGTCGATTAAACCTGGTTTCGATCGATATTTTAGAGGATAACGCATGTTAGGTCTAGGTTATGTCTGGGATTTGCTCTCATCAGGCTCATACTTTCGCATATTTCTCATACTTGATGGCCAGATTCTGGGCCTTTTTTGGTTTCGATCACGTAGTAATGCGGTACCACACTGAAACAGTCGATTAAACCTGGTTTCGATCAATATTTTAGAGGATAACGCAGGTTAGGTCTATGTTAGGTCCGGGATTTGCCCCCATCAGGCTCACACTTTCGCATTCTTCACATACCTGTTGAACAGATCCTGGGATTTTTCTGCATTGGATCACGTAGTAATGTGGGACCACACTGAAACAGTCGATTAAACCTGGTCTCGATCAATATTTTAGAGGATAACGTATGTTAGGTCTATGTTAGGTCTGCGATTTGCTCTCATCAGGCTCATACTTTCGCATATAACTCTTACTTGATGGCCACATTCTGGGCTTTTTCTGGATTGGATCACGTAGAAATGTGGTACCACACTGAAACAGTCGACTAAACCTGGTCTCGATCAATATTTTAGAGCATAACGCATGTTAGGTCTGGATTAGGTCTGGGATTTGCCCTCATCAGGCCCATACTTTCGCATATTTCTCATACTTGACTGCCAGATTCTGGGCTTTTTCTGGTTTGGATCATATAGTAATCTGGTACCACCCAGAAACAGTCGATGAAACCAGGTTTCGATCAATATTTTAGATGATAGCGCATGTTAGGGCTAGGTTAGGCCTGGGATTTGCCCCCATCAGACTCATACTTTCGCATTCTTCACATACTTGTCGAAAAGATCCTGGGATCTTTCTGCTTCGGATCACGTAGTAATGTGGTGCCACACTGAAAGAGACGATTAAACCTGGTTCCGATCAATATTTTTGAGGATAACGCATGCTAGGTCTACGTTAGGTGTGGGATTTGCTCGCATCAGGCTCATACTTTCGCATATTTCTCATACTTGATGGCCAGATCCTGGCCTTTCTCTGGTTTGGATCACGTAGTGAGGTGGTACCACACTGAAACAGTCGACTAAGCCTGGTCACGATCAATATTTTAGTGGAAGACGCATGTTAGCTCTGGGTTAGGTCTGGGATTTTCCTTCATCAGGGTCATACTTTCGCATATTTCTCATACTTGTTGGCCAGATTCTGGTCTTTTTTTGGTTTGGATCGCGTAGTAATGTGGTACCACACTGAAACAGTCCATTAAACCTGGTTTCGATCAAAATTTTAGAGGATAATGAATGTTAGGTCTATGTTAGGTCTGTGATTTGCATTCATCAGGCTCATACTTTCGCATATTTCTCATGCTTGTTGGCCAGATCCTGGGCTTTCACTGGTTTGGATCACGTATTTATGTGGTACCACACAGAAACAGTCAAATTAAACCTGGTCTCGATCAATATTTTAGAGGATAACGCATGTCAGGTCAATGTTAGGTCTGGGATTTGCTCTCATCAGGCTCATACAGTCACACTTTCCGCATACTTGTTGGCCAGATCCCGGGCTTTTTCAGGTTTGGATCACGTGGTTATGTGGTATCACACTGAAACAGTCGACTAAACCTGGTCGCGATCAATATTTCAGAGGATAACGCATGTTAGGTCTGGATTTGGTCTGGGATTTTCCCTCGCATATTTCTCATACTTGTTGGCCAGATTCTGGTCTTTTTTTGGTTTGGATCACGTAGTAATGTGGTACCACACTGAAACAGTCCATTAAGCCTGTTTCGATCAAAATTTTAGAGGATAATGCATGTTAGGTCTATGTTAGGTCTGTGATTTGCACTCATCAGGCTCATACTTTCGCATATTTCTCATAATTGATGGCCAGATTCTGGGCCTTTTTTGGTTTCGATCACGTAGTAATGCGGTACCACGCTGAAACAGACCATTAAACCTGGTTTCGATCAATATTTTAGAGGATAACGCATGTTAGGTCTAGGTTAGGCCTTGGATTTGCCTCATCAGGCTCATACTTTCGCATTCTTCACATACTTGTTGAACAGATTCTGGGTTTTTTCTGGTTTGGATCACGTCGTAATGTGGTACCGCACTGAAACAGTCCATTATACCTGGTTTCGATCAATATTTCAGAGGATAACGCATGTCAGGTCAATGTTAGGTCTGGGATTTGCTCTCATCAGGCTCATACATTCACACTTTCTGCATACTTGTTGGCCAGATCCCGGGCTTTTTCAGGTTTGGATCACGTGGTTATGTGGTACCACACTGAAACAGTCGACTAAAGCTGGTCTCGATCAGTATTTTAGAGGATAACGCATGTTAGGTCTGGATTAGGTCTGGGATTTTCCCTCATCAGGGTCATACTTTCGCATATTTCTCATACTTGTTGGCCAGATTCTGGTCTTTTTTTGGTTTGGATCACGTAGTAATGTGGTACCACACTGAAACAGTCCATTAAACCTGGTTTCGATCAAAATTTTAGAGGATAATGCATGTTAGGTCTGTGTTAGGTCTGGGATTTGACTTCATCAGGGTCATATTTCCGCAGTTTTAACATACATGTTGACCTCATCGAGGGGTTCTTTCTGGTTTGCTTCACGTAGAAATGTGGTACCACACCGGAACAGTCAATTAAACCTGGTTTCGATGAATATTTTGGAGGATAACGCATGTTAGGTCTAGGTTAGGCCTTGGATTTGCCCCGTCAGGCTCATACCTTCGCATGTTTCTCATACTTGATGGCCAGATCCTGGGCTTTTTCTGGTTTGGATCACTTAGTAATGTGGTACCACACTAAAACAGTCGACTAAACCCGGTTTCGATCAATATTTTAGGGGAAAACGCATGTTAGGTCTGGATTAGGTCTGGGATTTGCCCTCATCAGGCTCATACTTTCGCATTTTCCGCATACTTGTTGGCCAGATACCGGGTTTTTTCTGGTTTGGATCACGTGGTAATGTGGTATCACACTGAAACAGTCCATTAAACCTGGTTTCGATCAATATTTTAGAGGATAACGCATGTTAGGTCTGGATTAGGTCTGGGATTTGCCCTCATCAGGCTCACACTTTCGCATTCTTCACATACCTGTTGAACAGATCCTGGGTTTTTTCTGGTTTGGATCACGTGGTAATATGGTACCACACTGAAACAGTCAATTAAACCTAGTCTGGGTCAACATTTCAAAAGATAACTCATGTTTGGTCTAGGTTAGGTCTGGGATTTGCTCTCTTCAGGCTCATACTTTCGCATATTTGTCATACTTGATGGCCAGATCCTGGCCTTTTTCTGGTTTGGATCACGTACTAATGTGGTACCACACTGAAACAGTCGACTAAACCTAGTCTCGGTCAATATTTTAGAGGATAACGCATGTTAGGTCTAGGTTAGGTCTGGGATTTGCTCTCATCAGGCTCATACTTTCGCATATTTCTCATTCTAGTTGGCCAGATCCTGGGCTTTCACTGGTTTGGTTCAGGTAGTTATGTGGTACCACACTGAAACAGTCGACTAAAGCTGGTCTCGATCAGTATTTTAGAGGATAACGCATGTTAGGTCTGGATTAGGTCTGGATTAGGTCTGGGATTTGCCCCCATCAGTCTCATACTTCCGCATTCTTCACATACCTCTTGAACAGATCCTGGGTTTTTTCTGGTTTGGATCACATAGTAGTGTGGTACCACACTGAAACAGTCTATTAAACATGGTTTTGATCAATATTTTAGAGGATAACTTATGTTAGATCAGAGTTGGGTCTAGGATTTGCCCTCATCAGGCTCATACTTTCGCATATTTCTCTTAGTTGTTTGCCAGATCCTTTGCTTTTACTGGTTTGGATCACACAGTAATGTGGTACCACACTGAAACAGTCGATTAAACCTGGTTTCGATCGATATTTTAGAGGATAACGCATGTTAGGTTTAGGTTATGTCTGGGATTTGCTCTCATCAGGCTCATACTTTCGCATATTTCTCATACTTGATGGCCAGATTCTGGGCCTTTTTTGGTTTCGATCACGTAGTAATGCGGTACCACACTGAAACAGTCGATTAAACCTGGTTTCGATCAATATTTTAGAGGATAACGCAGGTTAGGTCTATGTTAGGTCCGGGATTTGCCCCCATCAGGCTCACACTTTCGCATTCTTCACATACCTGTTGAACAGATCCTGGGATTTTTCTGCATTGGATCACGTAGTAATGTGGGACCACACTGAAACAGTCGATTAAACCTGGTCTCGATCAATATTTTAGAGGATAACGTATGTTAGGTCTATGTTAGGTCTGGGATTTGCTCTCATCAGGCTCATACTTTCGCATATAACTCTTACTTGATGGCCACATTCTGGGCTTTTTCTGGATTGGATCACGTAGAAATGTGGTACCACACTGAAACAGTCGACTAAACCTGGTCTCGATCAATATTTTAGAGCATAACGCATGTTAGGTCTGGATTAGGTCTGGGATTTGCCCTCATCAGGCCCATACTTTCGCATATTTCTCATACTTGACTGCCAGATTCTTGGCTTTTTTTGGTTTGGATCACGTACTAATGAGGTACCACACTGAAACAGTCCATTAAACCTGGTTTCGATCAATATTTTAGAGGATAACGCATGTTAGGTCTATGTTAGGTCAGGGATTTGCTCTCATCAGGCTCATACTTTCGCATATTTCTCATACTTGTTTGCCAGATCCTGGGCTTTTGCTGGTTTGGATCACGTAGTAATGTGGGACCACACTGAAACAGTCGGTTAAACCTGGTCTCGATCAATATTTTAGAGGATAACGTATGTTAGGTCTAGGTTCGGCCTTGGATTTGCCCCCATTAGACTCATACTTTCGCATTCTTCACATACTTGTTGAACAGATCCTGGGATTTTTCTGCTTTGGATCACGTAGTAATGTGGCACCACACTGAAAGAGACAATTAAACCTGGTTCCGATCAATATTTTTGAGGATAACGTATGCTAGGTCTACGTTAGGTGTGG
Source organism: Colletes latitarsis (assembly GCF_051014445.1). NCBI lineage: Eukaryota > Metazoa > Arthropoda > Insecta > Hymenoptera > Colletidae > Colletes > Colletes latitarsis. The sequence continues at coordinate 10,581,909 of NC_135137.1, forward strand.
GATTTGCTCGCATCAGGCTTATACTTTCGCATATTTCTCATACTTGATGGCCAGATTCTGGGCTTTTTCTGGTTTGGATCATATAGTAATCTGGTACCACCCAGAAACAGTCGATGAAACCAGGTTTCGATCAATATTTTAGATGATAGCGCATGTTAGGGCTAGGTTAGGCCTGGGATTTGCCCCCTTGAGACTCATACTTTCGCATTCTTCACATACGTGTCGAAGAGATCCTGGGATCTTTCTGCTTCGGATCACGTAGTAATGTGGTGCCACACTGAAAGAGACGATTAAACCTGGTTCCGATCAATATTTTTGAGGATAACGCATGCTAGGTCTACGTTAGGTGTGGGATTTGCTCGCATCAGGCTCATACTTTCGCATATTTCTCATACTTGATGGCCAGATCCTGGCCTTTTTCTGGTTTGGATCACGTAGTGAGGTGGTACCACACTGAAACAGTCGACTAAGCCTGGTCACGATCAATATTTTAGTGGAAGACGCATGTTAGGTCTGGGTTAGGTCTGGGATTTTCCTTCATCAGGGTCATACTTTCGCATATTTCTCATACTTGTTGGCCAGATTCTGGTCTTTTTTTGGTTTGGATCACGTAGTAATGTGGTACCACACTGAAACAGTCCATTAAACCTGGTTTCGATCAAAATTTTAGAGGATAATGCATGTTAGGTCTATGTTAGGTCTGTGATTTGCATTCATCAGGCTCATACTTTCGCATATTTCTCATGCTTGTTGGCCAGATCCTGGGCTTTCACTGGTTTGGATCACGTATTTATGTGGTACCACACTGAAACAGTCAAATTAAACCTGGTCTCGATCAATATTTTAGAGGATAACGCATGTCAGGTCAATGTTAGGTCTGGGATTTGCTCTCATCAGGCTCATACAGTCACACTTTCCGCATACTTGTTGGCCAGATCCCGGGCTTTTTCAGGTTTGGATCACGTGGTTATGTGGTATCACACTGAAACAGTCGACTAAACCTGGTCGCGATCAATATTTTAGAGGATAACGCATGTTAGGTCTGGATTAGGTCTGGGATTTTCCCTCGCATATTTCTCATACTTGTTGGCCAGATTCGGGTCTTTTTTTGGTTTGGATCACGTAGTAATGTGGTACCACACTGAAACAGTCCATTAAACCTGGTTTCGATCAAAATTTTAGAGGATAATGCATGTTAGTTCTGTGTTAGGTCTGGGATTTGACTTCATCAGGGTCATATTTCCGCAGATTTAACATACATGTTGACCTGATCGAGGGGTTCTTTCTGGTTTGGATCACGTAGAAATGTGGTACCACACTGAAACAGTCAATTAAACCTGGTTTCGATGAATATTTTGGAGGATAACGCATGTTAGGTCTAGGTTAGGCCTTGGATTTGCCCCATCAGGCTCATACTTTCGCATGTTTCTCATACTGGATGGCCAGATTCTGGGCTTTTTTTGGTTTTGATCACGCAGTAATGTGGTACCACACTGAAACAGCCGATTAAACCTGGTTTCGATCGATATTTTAGAGGATAACGCATGTTAGGTCTAGGTTAGGTCTGGGATTTGCACTGATCAGGCTCATACTTTCGCATATTTCTCATACTTGATGGCCAGATTCTGGGCCTTTTTTGGTTTCGATCACGTAGTAATGCGGTACCACGCTGAAACAGACCACTAAACCTGGTTTCGATCAATATTTTAGAGGATACCGCATGTTAGGTCTATGTTAGGTCCTGAATTTGCCCTCATCAGGCTCACACTTTCGCATTCTTCACATACCTGTTGAACAGATCCTGGGTTTTTTCTGGTTTGGATCACGTGGTAATGTGGTACCACACTGAAACAGTCGAGTAAACCTAGTCTCGGTCAATATTTTAGAGGATAACGCATGTTAGGTCTAGGTTAGGTCTGGGATTTGCTCTCATCAGGCTCATACTTTCGCATGTTTCTCATTCTCGTTGGCCAGATCCTGGGCATTCTCTGATTTGGATCAGGTAGTTATGTGGTACCACACTGAAACAGTCAAATTAAACCTGGTCTCGATCAATATTTTCGAGGATAACACATGTTAGGTCTAGGTTATTTCTGGGATTTGCACTCATCAGGCTCATACTTTCTCATATTTCTCATACTTGATGGCCAGATCCCGGGTTTTTTCTGGTTTGGATCACGTAGTTATATGGTACCACACTGAAACTTTTGATTAAACCTGACCGCGATCAATATTTTAGAGGATATCGCATGTTAGGTCTAGGTTAGGTCTGGGATTTGCCCTCATGAGGCTCTTACTTTCGCATATTTCTCATACTTGTTGGCCAGATCCTTGGCGTTTTCTGGATTGGATCACGTAGTAATGTGGTACCACACTAAAACAGTAGCTTAATCCAGGTCTCGATCTATATTTTAGAGGATAACGCATGTTAGGTCTAGGTTAGGTCTGGGATTTGCTCTCATCAGGCTCATACTTTCGCATATTTCTCATACTTGATGGCCAGATTCTGGGCTTTTTCTGGTTTGGATCACGTAGTAATGTGGTACCACACTGAAACAGTCGACTAAACCTGGTCTCGATCAGTATTTTAGAGGATAACGCATGTTAGGTCTGGATTAGGTCTGGATTAGGTCTGGGATTTGCCCCCATCAGTCTCATACTTCCACATTCTTCACATACCTATTGAACAGATCCTGGCCTTTTTCTGGTTTGGATCACGTAGTAACGTGGTACCACACTGAAACAGTCGACTAAGCCTGGTCACGATCAATATTTTAGTGGATGACGCTTGTTAGGTCTGGATTAGGTATGGGATTTGCCCTCATCGGCCTCATACTTTCGCATATTTCTCATACTTGTTGGCCAGATTCTGGTCTTTTTTTGGTTTGGATCACGTAGTAATGTGGTACCACACTGAAACAGTCCATTAAACCTGGTTTCGATCAAAATTTTAGAGGATAATGCATGTTAGGTCTATGTTAGGTCTGTGATTTGCATTCATCAGGCTCATACTTTCGCATATTTCTCATGCTTGTTGGCCAGATCCTGGGCTTTCACTGGTTTGGATCACGTATTTATGTGGTACCACACTGAAACAGTCAAATTAAACCTGGTCTCGATCAATATTTTAGAGGATAACGCATGTCAGGTCAATGTCAGGTCTGGGATTTGCTCTCATCAGGCTCATACAGTCACACTTTCCGCATACTTGTTGGCCAGATCCCGGGCTTTTTCAGGTTTGGATCACGTGGTTATGTGGTATCACACTGAAGCAGTCGACTAAACCTGGTCTTGATCAATATTTTAGAGGATAACGCATGTTAGGTCTGGATTAGGTCTGGGATTTTCCCTCGCATATTTCTCATACTTGTTGGCCAGATTCTGGTCTTTTTTTGGTTTGGATCACGTAGTAATGTGGTACCAAACTGAAACAGTCCATTAAACCTGGTTTCGATCAAAATTTTAGAGGATAATGCATGTTAGGTCTGTGTTAGGTCTGGGATTTGACTTCATCAGGGTCATATTTCCGCAGATTTAACGTACATGTTGACCTGATCGAGGGGTTCCTTCTGGTATGGATCACATAGAAATGTGGTACCACACTGAAACAGTCAATTAAACCTGGTTTCGATGAATATTTTGGAGGATAACGCATGTTAGGTCTAGGTTAGGCCTTGGATTTGCCCCATCAGGCTCATACTTTCGCATGTTTCTCATACTGGATGGCCAGATTCTGGGCTTTTTTTGGTTTTGATCACGCCGTAATGTGGTACCACACTGAAACAGCCGACTAAACCTGGTTTCGATCGATATTTTAGAGGATAACGCATGTTAGGTCTAGGTTAGGTCTGGGATTTGCACTCATCAGGCACATACTTTCGCATATTTCTCATACTTGATGGCCAGATTCTGGGCCTTTTTTGGTTTCGATCACGTAGTAATGCGGTACCACGATGAAACAGACCATTAAACCTGGTTTCGATCAATATTTTAGAGGATTCCGCATGTTAGGTCTATGTTAGGTCCTGGATTTGCCCTCATCAGGCTCACACTTTCGCATTCTTCACATACCTGTTGAACAGATCCTGGGTTTTTTCTGGTTTGGATCACGTGGTAATGTGGTACCACACTGAAACAGTCAATTAAACTTAGTCTGGGTCAACATTTCAAAGGATAACTCATGTTTGGTCTAGGTTCGGTCTGGGATTTGCTCTCATCAGGCTCATACTTTCGCATATTTCTCATACTTGATGGCCAGATCCTGGGCTTTTTCTGGTATGGACCATGTAGTAATGTGGTACCACACTGAAACTGTCGACTAAACCTGGTCTCGATCAATATTTTAGTGCATAACGCATGTTAGGTCTGGATTAGGTCTGGGATTTGCCCTCATCAGGCCCATACTTTCGCATATTTCTCATTCTGGTTGGCCAGATCCTGGGCTTTTACTGATTTGGATCAGGTAGTTATGTGGTACCACACTGAAACAGTCAAATTAAACCTGGTCTCGATCAATATTTTAGAGGATAACACATGTTAGGTCTAGGTTATTTCTGGGATTTGCACTCATCAGGCTCACACTTTCGCACTCTTCACATACCTGTTGAACAGATCCTGGGTTTTTTCTGGTTTGGATCACGTGGTAATGTGGTACCACACTGAAACAGTCAATTAAACCTAGTCTGGGTCCACATTTCAAAGGATAACTCATGTTTGGTCTAGGTTAGGTCTGGGATTTGCTCTCATCAGGCTCATACCTTCGCATATTTCTCATACTTGATGGCCAGATCCCGGGTTTTTTCGGGTTTGGATCACGTAGTTATATGGTACCACACTGAAACTTTTGATTAAACCTGACCGCGATCAATATTTTAGAGGATATCGCATGTTAGGTCTAGGTTAGGTCTGGGATCTGCCCTCATGAGGCTCTTACTTTCGCATATTTCTCTTACTTGTTAGCCAGATCCTTTGCTCTTTCTGGTTTGGATCACATAGAAATGTGGTACCACACTGAAACAGTCGACTAAACCTAGTCTCGGTCAATATTTTAGAGGATAACGCATGTTAGGTCTAGGTTAGGTCTGGGATTTGCTCTCTTCAGGCTCATACTTTCGCATATTTGTCATACTTGATGGCCAGATCCTGGCCTTTTTCTGGTTTGGATCACGTACTAATGTGGTACCACACTGAAACAGTCGACTAAACCTAGTCTCGGTCAATATTTTAGAGGATAACGCATGTTAGGTCTAGGTTAGGTCTGGGATTTGCTCTCATCAGGCTCATACTTTCGCATATTTCTCATTCTCGTTGGCCAGATCCTGGGCTTTCACTGGTTTGGTTCAGGTAGTTATGTGGTACCACACTGAAACAGTCGACTAAAGCTGGTCTCGATCAGTATTTTAGAGGATAACGCATGTTAGGTCTGGATTAGGTCCGGGATTTGACCTCATCAGGGTCATACTTTCGCATACTTCTCATACTTGTTGGCCTGATCCTGGGCTTTTTCTGGTTTGGATCACGTAGTAATGTGGTACCAGACTGAAACAGTCGACTAAACCTGGTCACGATCAGTATTTTAGAGGATAACGCATGTTAGGTCTGGATTAGGTCTGGATTAGGTCTGGGATTTGCCCTCATCAGTCTCACACTTCCGCATTCTTCACATACTTCTTGATCAGATCCTGGGTTTTTTCTGGTTTGGATCACATAGTAGTGTGGTACCTCCCTGAAACAGTCGATTAAACATGGTTTTGATCAATATTTTAGAGGATAACTCTTGTTAGGTCAGAGTTGGGTCTAGGATTTGCCCTCATCAGTCTCATACTTCCGCATTCTTCACATACTTCTTGATCAGATCCTGGGTTTTTTCTGGTTTGGATCACATAGTAGTGTGGTACCTCACTGAAACAGTCGATGAAACCTGGTCTCGATCAATATTTTAGAGGATAACGCAAGTGAGGTCTGGAATAGGTCTGGGATTTGCCCTCATGAGGCTCATACTTTCGCATTTTTCACATACATGATGAACAGATCCAGGGTTTTTTCTGGTTTGGATCACGTAGTTATATGGTACCACACTGAAACTTTTGATTAAACCTGTCCGCGATCAATATCTTAGAGGATATCGCATGTTAGGTCAGAGTTGGGTCTAGGATTTGCCCTCATCAGGCTCATACTTTCGCATATTTCTCTTACTTGTTAGCCAGATCCTTTGCTCTTTCTGGTTTGGATCACATAGAAATGTGGTACCACACTGAAACAGACAATTAAACCTGGTTTCGATCAATATTTTAGAAGATAACGCATGTTAGGTGTAGGTTAGGTCTGGGATTTGCTCTCATCAGGCTCATACTTTCGCATATTTCTCATACTTGATGGCCAGATCCTGGGCTTTTGCTGGTTTGGATCACGTAGTAATGTGGTACCACACTGAAACAGTCGACTAAAGCTGGTCTTGATCAGTATTTTAGAGGATAACGCATGTTAGGTCTGGATTAGGTCTGGATTAGGTCTGGGATTTGCCCTCATCAGTCTCATACTTCCGCATTCTTCACATACCTCTTGAACAGATCCTGGGTTTTTTCTGGTTTAGATCACATAGTAGTGTGGTGCCACACTGAAACAGTCAATTAAACATGGTTTTGATCAATATTTTAGAGGATAACTCATGTTAGCTCTGGATTAGGTCTGGGATTTGCCCTCATCAGGCCCATACTTTCGCATATTTCTCATACTTGACTGCAAGATTCTTGGCTTTTTTTGGTTTGGATCACGTACTAATGAGGTACGACACCGAAACAGTCCATTAAACCTGGTTTCGATCAATATTTTAGAGGATAACCCATGTTAGGTCTATGTTAGGTCAGGGATTTGCTCTCATCAGGCTCATACTTTCGCATATTTCTCATACTTGTTTGCCAGATCCTGGGCTTTCACTGATTTGGATCACGTACTAATGAGGTACCACACTGAAACAGTCCATTAAACCTGGTTTCGATCAATATTTTAGTGCATAACGCATGTTAGGTCTGGATTAGGTCTGGGATTTGCCCTCATCAGGCCCATACTTTCGCATATTTCTCATTCTCGTTGGCCAGATCCTGGGCTTTCACTGATTTGGATCACGTAGTAATGTGGGACCACACTGAAACAGTCGATTAAACCTGGTCTCGATCAATATTTTAGAGGATAACGTATGTTAGGTCTATGTTAGGTCTGGGATTTGCTCTCATCAGGCTCATACTTTCGCATATAACTCTTACTTGATGGCCACATTCTGGGCTTTTTCTGGATTGGATCACGTAGAAATGTGGTACCACACTGAAACAGTCGACTAAACCTGGTCTCGATCAATATTTTAGAGCATAACGCATGTTAGGTCTGGATTAGGTCTGGGATTTGCCCTCATCAGGCCCATACTTTCGCATATTTCTCATACTTGACTGCCAGATTCTTGGCTTTTTTTGGTTTGGATCACGTACTAATGAGGTACCACACTGAAACAGTCCATTAAACCTGGTTTCGATCAATATTTTAGAGGATAACGCATGTTAGGTCTATGTTAGGTCAGGGATTTGCTCTCATCAGGCTCATACTTTCGCATATTTCTCATACTTGTTTGCCAGATCCTGGGCTTTTGCTGGTTTGGATCACGTAGTAATGTGGGACCACACTGAAACAGTCGATTAAACCTGGTCTCGATCAATATTTTAGAGGATAACGTATGTTAGGTCTAGGTTCGGACTGGGATTTGCCCCCATTAGACTCATACTTTCGCATTCTTCACATACTTGTTGAACAGATCCTGGGATTTTTCTGCTTTGGATCACGTAGTAATGTGGCACCACACTGAAAGAGACAATTAAACCTGGTTCCGATCAATATTTTTGAGGATAACGCATGCTAGGTCTACGTTAGGTGTGGGATTTGCTCGCATCAGGCTTATACTTTCGCATATTTCTCATACTTGATGGCCAGATTCTGGGCTTTTTCTGGTTTGGATCATATAGTAATCTGGTACCACCCAGAAACAGTCGATGAAACCAGGTTTCGATCAATATTTTAGATGATAGCGCATGTTAGGGCTAGGTTAGGCCTGGGATTTGCCCCCATCAGACTCATACTTTCGCATTCTTCACATACTTGTCGAAAAGATCCTGGGATCTTTCTGCTTCGGATCACGTAGTAATGTGGTGCCACACTGAAAGAGACGATTAAACCTGGTTCCGATCAATATTTTTGAGGATAACGCATGCTAGGTCTACGTTAGGTGTGGGATTTGCTCGCATCAGGCTCATACCTTCGTATATTTCTCATACTTGATGGCCAGATCCTGGCCTTTTTCTGGTTTGGATCACGTAGTGAGGTGGTACCACACTGAAACAGTCGACTAAGCCTGGTCACGATCAATATTTTAGTGGAAGACGCATGTTAGGTCTGGGTTAGGTCTGGGATTTTCCTTCATCAGGGTCATACTTTCGCATATTTCTCATACTTGTTGGCCAGATCCTGGGCTTTCACTGGTTTGGTTCAGGTAGTTATGTGGTACCACACTGAAACAGTCGACTAAAGCTGGTCTCGATCAGTATTTTAGAGGATAACGCATGTTAGGTCTGGATTAGGTCCGGGATTTGACCTCATCAGGGTCATACTTTCGCATATTTCTCATGCTTGTTGGCCAGATCCTGGGCTTTCACTGGTTTGGATCACGTATTTATGTGGTACCACACTGAAACAGTCAAATTAAACCTGGTCTCGATCAATATTTTAGAGGATAACGCATGTCAGGTCAATGTTAGGTCTGGGATTTGCTCTCATCAGGCTCATACAGTCACACTTTCCGCATACTTGTTGGCCAGATCCCGGGCTTTTTCAGGTTTGGATCACGTGGTTATGTGGTATCACACTGAAACAGTCGACAAAACCTGGTCTCGATCAATAATTTAGAGGATAACGCATGTTAGGACTGGATTAGGTCTGGGATATTCCCTCGCATATTTCTCATGCTTGTTGGCCAGATTCTGGTCTTTTTTTGGTTTGGATCACGTAGTAATGTGGTACCACACAGAAACAGTCCATTAAACCTGGTTTCGATCAAAATTTTAGAGGATAACGCATGTTAGGTCTAGGTTAGGCCTTGGATTTGCCCCCATCAGACTCATACTTTTGCATTCTTCACATACTTGTCGAAAAGATCCTGGGATCTTTCTGCTTCGGATCACGTAGTAATGTGGTGCCACACTGAGAGAGACGATTAAACCTGGTTCCGATCAATATTTTTGAGGATAACGCATGCTAGGTCTACGTTAGGTGTGGGATTTGCTCGCATCAGGCTCATACTTTCGCATGTTTCTCATACTGGATGGCCAGATTCTGGCCTTTTTCTGGTTTGGATCACGTAGTAATGTGGTACCACACTGAAACAGTCGGCTAAACCTGGTCACGATCAATATTTTAGTGGATGACGCATGTTAGGTCTGGATTAGGTATGGGATTTGCCCTCATCGGCCTCATACTTTCGCATATTTCTCATACTTGTTTACCAGATCCTGGGCTTTTGCTGGTATGGATCATATAGTAATGTGGTACCACCCAGAAACAGTCGATGAAACCAGGTTTCGATCAATATTTTAGATGATAGCGCATGTTAGGGCTAGGTTAGGCCTGGGATTTGCCCCCATCAGACTCATACTTTCGCATTCTTCACATACTTGTCGAAAAGATCCTGGGACCTTTCTGCTTCGGATCACGTAGTAATGTGGTGCCACACTGAAAGAGACGTTTAAACATTGTTTCGATCGATATTTTAGAGGATAACGAATGTTAGGTCTGGATTCGGTCTGGGAGTTTCCTTCATCGGGGTTATACTTTCGCATATTTCTCATACTTGTTGGCCAGATTCTGGCCTTTTTTTGGTTTGGATCACGTAGTAATGTGGTACCACACTGAAACAGTCCATTAAGCCTGTTTCGATCAAAATTTTAGAGGATAATGCATGTTAGGTCTATGTTAGGTCTGTGATTTGCATTCATCAGGCTCATACTTTCGCATATTTCTCATACTTGATGTCCAGATCCTGGGCTTTTTCTGGTATGGATCACGTAGCAGTGTGGTACTACACTGAAACAGTCAACTAAACCTGGTCTCGATCAATATTTTAGAGGATACCGCATGTTAGGTCTGGATTAGGTCTGGGATTTGCCCTCATCAGGCTCATACTTTCGCATATTTCTCATACTTGATGGCCAGATTCTGGTCTTTTTTTGGTTTGGATCACGTAGTAATGTGGCACCACAATGAAACAGTCCATTAACCCTGGTTTCGATGAATATTTTTGAGTATAACGCCTGTTAGGTCTATGTTATGTCTGGGATATGCTCTCATCAGACTCATACTTTCGCATATTTCTCATACTTGATGGCCAGATTCTGGCCTTTTTTTGGTTTGGATCACGTAGTAATGTGGTACCACAATGAAACAGTCCATTAACCCTGGTTTCGATGAATATTTTTGAGTATAACGCATGTTAGGTCTATGATATGTCTGGGATTTGCTCTCATCAGGCTCATACTTTCGCATATTTCTCATGCTTGTTGGCCAGATCCTGGGCTTTCACTGGTTTGGATCACGTATTTATGTGGTACCACACTGAAACAGTCAAATTAAACCTGGTCACGATCAATATTTTAGTGGAAGACGCATGTTAGGTCTGGGTTAGGTCTGGGATTTTCCTTCATCAGGGTCATACTTTCCCATATTTCTCATACTTGTTGGCCAGATTCTGGTCTTTTTTTGGTTTGGATCACGTAGTAATGTGGTACCACACTGAAACAGTCCATTAAACCTGGTTTCGATCAAAATTTTAGAGGATAATGCATGTTAGGTCTATGTTAGGTCTGTGATTTGCATTCATCAGGCTCATACTTTCGCATATTTCTCATGCTTGTTGGCCAGATCCTGGGCTTTTTCTGGTTTGGATCACTTAGTAATGTGGTACCACACTAAAACAGTCGACTAAACCCGGTTTCGATCAATATTTTAGGGGAAAACGCATGTTAGGTCTGGATTAGGTCTGGGACTTGCCCTCATCAGGCTCATACTTTCGCATTTTCCGCATACTTGTTGGCCAGATACCGGGTTTTTTCTGGTTTGGATCACGTGGTTATGTGGTATCACACTGAAACAGTCGACTAAACCTGGTCGCGATCAATATTTTAGAGGATAACGCATGTTAGGTCTGGATTAGGTCTGGGATTTGCCCTCATCAGGCTCATACTTTCGCATATTTCTCATGCTTGTTGGCCAGATCCTGGGCTTTTTCTGGTTTGGATCACTTAGTAATGTGGTACTACACTGAAACAGTCAACTAAACCTGGTCACGATCAATATTTTAGTGGAAGACGCATGTTAGGTCTGGGTTAGGTCTGGGATTTTCCTTCATCAGGGTCATACTTTCCCATATTTCTCATACTTGTTGGCCAGATTCTGGTCTTTTTTTGGTTTGGATCACGTAGTAATGTGGTACCACAATGAAACAGTCCATTAACCCTGGTTTCGATGAATATTTTTGAGTATAACGCATGTTAGGTCTATGATATGTCTGGGATTTGCTCTCATCAGGCTCATACTTTCGCATATTTCTCATGCTTGTTGGCCAGATCCTGGGCTTTCACTGGTTTGGATCACGTATTTATGTGGTACCACACTGAAACAGTCAAATTAAACCTGGTCTCGATCAATATTTTAGAGGATAACGCATGTCAGGTCAATGTTAGGTCTGGGATTTGCTCTCATCAGGCTCATACAGTCACACTTTCCGCATACTTGTTGGCCAGATCCCGGGCTTTTTCAGGTTTGGATCACGTGGTTATGTGGTATCACACTGAAACAGTCGACTAAACCTGGTCGCGATCAATATTTTAGAGGATAACGCATGTTAGGTCTGGATTAGGTCTGGGATTTTCCCACGCATATTTCTCATACTTGTTGGCCAGATTCTGGTCTTTTTTTGGTTTGGATCACGTAGTAATGTGGTACCACACTGAAACAGTCCATTAAACCTGGTTTCGATCAATATTTCAGAGGATAACGCATGTCAGGTCAATGTTAGGTCTGGGATTTGCTCTCATCAGGCTCATACATTCACTCTTTCTGCATACTTGTTGGCCAGATCCCGGGCTTTTTCAGGTTTGGATCACGTGGTTATGTGGTATCACACTGAAACAGTCGACTAAACCTGGTCTCGATCAATATTTTAGAGGATAACGCATGTTAGGTCTGGATTAGGTCTGGGATTTTCCCTCATCAGGGTCATACTTTCGCATATTTCTCATACCTTTTGGCCAGATTCTGGTCTTTTTTTGGTTTGAATCACGTAGTAATGTGGTACCACACTGAAACAGTCCATTAAACCTGGTTTCGATCAAAATTTTAGAGGATAATGCATGTTAGGTCTGTGTTAGGTCTGGGATTTGACTTCATCAGGGTCATATTTCCGCAGTTTTAACATACATGTTGACCTGATCGAGGGGTTCTTTCTGGTTTGCTTCACGTAGAAATGTGGTACCACACCGGAACAGTCAATTAAACCTGGTTTCGATGAATATTTTGGAGGATAACGCATGTTAGGTCTAGGTTAGGCCTTGGATTTGCCCCGTCAGGCTCATACTTTCGCATGTTTCTCATACTTGATGGCCAGATCCTGGGCTTTTTCTGGTTTGGATCACTTAGTAATGTGGTACCACACTAAAACAGTCGACTAAACCCGGTTTCGATCAATATTTTAGGGGAAAACGCATGTTAGGTCTGGATTAGGTCTGGGATTTGCCCTCATCAGGCTCATACTTTCGCATTTTCCGCATACTTGTTGGCCAGATACCGGGTTTTTTCTGGTTTGGATCACGTGGTAATGTGGTATCACACTGAAACAGTCCATTAAACCTGGTTTCGATCAATATTTCAGAGGATAACACATGTTATGCCTGAGTTGGGTGTAGGTTTTGCCACCATCAGGCTCATACTTTCGCATATATCTCTTACTTGATGGCCAGATTCTGGGCTCTTTCTGGATTGGATCATGTAGTAATGTGGTACCACACTAAAGCAGTCGACTAAACCCGGTTTCGATCAATATTTTAGGGGAAAACGCATGTTAGGTCTGGATTAGGTCTGGGATTTGCCCTCATCAGGCTCACACTTTCGCATTCTTCACATACCTGTTGAACAGATCCTGGGTTTTTTCTGGTTTGGATCACGTGGTAATATGGTACCACACTGAAACAGTCAATTAAACCTAGTCTGGGTCAACATTTCAAAGGATAACTCATGTTTGGTCTAGGTTAGGTCTGGGATTTGCTCTCTTCAGGCTCATACTTTCGCATATTTGTCATACTTGATGGCCAGATCCTGGCCTTTTTCTGGTTTGGATCACGTACTAATGTGGTACCACACTGAAACAGTCGACTAAACCTAGTCTCGGTCAATATTTTAGAGGATAACGCATGTTAGGTCTAGGTTAGGTCTGGGATTTGCTCTCATCAGGCTCATACTTTCGCATATTTCTCATTCTCGTTGGCCAGATCCTGGGCTTTCACTGGTTTGGTTCAGGTAGTTATGTGGTACCACACTGAAACAGTCGACTAAAGCTGGTCTCGATCAGTATTTTAGAGGATAACGCATGTTAGGTCTGGATTAGGTCTGGATTAGGTCTGGGATTTGCCCCCATCAGTCTCATACTTCCGCATTCTTCACATACCTCTTGAACAGATCCTGGGTTTTTTCTGGTTTGGATCACATAGTAGTGTGGTACCACACTGAAACAGTCGATTAAACATGGTTTTGATCAATATTTTAGAGGATAACTTATGTTAGGTCAGAGTTGGGTCTAGGATTTGCCCTCATCAGGCTCATACTTTCGCATATTTCTCTTAGTTGTTAGCCAGATCCTTTGCTTTTACTGGTTTGGATCACACAGTAATGTGGTACCACACTGAAACAGTCGATTAAACCTGTTCTCGATCGATATTTTAGAGGATAACGCAGGTTAGGTCTATGTTAGGTCCGGGATTTGCCCCCATCAGGCTCACACTTTCGCATTCTTCACATGCCTGTTGAACAGATCCTGGGATTTTTCTGCATTGGATCACGTAGTAATGTGGGACCACACTGAAACAGTCGATTAAACCTGGTCTCGATCAATATTTTAGAGGATAACGTATGTTAGGTCTATGTTAGGTCTGGGATTTGCTCTCATCAGGCTCATACTTTCGCATATAACTCTTACTTGATGGCCACATTCTGGGCTTTTTCTGGATTGGATCACGTAGGAATGTGGTACCACACTGAAACAGTCGACTAAACCTGGTCACGATCAATATCTTAGAGCATAACGCATGTTAAGTCTGGATTAGGTCTGGGATTTGCCCTCATCAGGCCCATACTTTCGCATATTTCTCATACTTGACTGCCAGATTCTTGGCTTTTTTTGGTTTGGATCACGTACTAATGAGGTACCACACTGAAACAGTCCATTAAACCTGGTTTCGATCAATATTTTAGAGGATAACGCATGTTAGGTCTATGTTAGGTCAGGGATTTGCTCTCATCAGGCTCATACTTTCGCATATTTCTCATACTTGTTTGCCAGATCCTGGGCTTTTGCTGGTTTGGATCACGTAGTAATGTGGGACCACACTGAAACAGTCGATTAAACCTGGTCTCGATCAATATTTTAGAGGATAACGTATGTTAGGTCTAGGTTCGGCCTTGGATTTGCCCCCATTAGACTCATACTTTCGCAATCTTCACATACTTGTTGAACAGATCCTGGGATTTTTCTGCTTTGGATCACGTAGTAATGTGGCACCACACTGAAAGAGACAATTAAACCTGGTTCCGATCAATATTTTTGAGGATAACGCATGCTAGGTCTACGTTAGGTGTGGGATTTGCTCGCATCAGGCTTATACTTTCGCATATTTCTCATACTTGATGGCCAGATTCTGGGCTTTTTCTGGTTTGGATCATATAGTAATCTGGTACCACCCAGAAACAGTCGATGAAACCAGGTTTCGATCAATATTTTAGATGATAGCGCATGTTAGGGCTAGGTTAGGCCTGGGATTTGCCCCCATCAGACTCATACTTTCGCATTCTTCACATACTTGTCGAAAAGATCCTGGGATCTTTCTGCTTCGGATCACGTAGTAATGTGGTGCCACACTGAAAGAGACGATTAAACCTGGTTCCGATCAATATTTTTGAGGATAACGCATGCTAGGTCTACGTTAGGTGTGGGATTTGCTCGCATCAGGCTCATACTTTCGCATATTTCTCATACTTGATGGCCAGATCCTGGCCTTTTTCTGGTTTGGATCACGTAGTGAGGTGGTACCACACTGAAACAGTCGACTAAGCCTGGTCACGATCAATATTTTAGTGGAAGACGCATGTTAGGTCTGGGTTAGGTCTGGGATTTTCCTTCATCAGGGTCATACTTTCGCATATTTCTCATACTTGTTGGCCAGATTCTGGTCTTTTTTTGGTTTGGATCACGTAGTAATGTGGTACCACACTGAAACAGTCCATTAAACCTGGTTTCGATCAAAATTTTAGAGGATAATGCATGTTAGGTCTATGTTAGGTCTGTGATTTGCATTCATCAGGCTCATACTTTCGCATATTTCTCATGCTTGTTGGCCAGATCCTGGGCTTTCACTGGTTTGGATCACGTATTTATGTGGTACCACACTGAAACAGTCAAATTAAACCTGGTCTCGATCAATATTTTAGAGGATAACGCATGTCAGGTCAATGTTAGGTCTGGGATTTGCTCTCATCAGGCTCATACAGTCACACTTTCCGCATACTTGTTGGCCAGATCCCGGGCTTTTTCAGGTTTGGATCACGTGGTTATGTGGTATCACACTGAAGCAGTCGTCTAAACCTGGTCTCGATCAATATTTTAGAGGATAACGCATGTTAGGTCTGGATTAGGTCTGGGATTTTCCCTCGCATATTTCTCATACTTGTTGGCCAGATTCTGGCCTTTTTTTGGTTTGGATCACGTAGTAATGTGGTACCAAACTGAAACAGTCCATTAAACCTGGTCTCGATCAATATTTTAGAGGATAACGCATGTTAGGTCTAGGTTAGGTCTGGGATTTGCACTCATCAGGCTCATACTTTCGCATATTTCTCATACTTGATGGCCAGATTCTGGGCCTTTTTTGGTTTCGATCACTTAGTAATGCGGTACCACGATGAAACAGACCATTAAACCTGGTTTCGATCAATATTTTAGAGGATACCGCATGTTAGGTCTATGTTAGGTCCTGGATTTGCCCTCATCAGGCTCATACTTTCGCATATTTCTCATTCTCGTTGGCCAGATCCTGGGCTTTCACTGATTTGGATCAGGTAGTTATGTGGTACCACACTGAAACAGTCAAATTAAACCTGGTCTCGATCAATATTTTAGGGGATAACACATGTTAGGTCTAGGTTATTTCTGGGATTTGCACTCATCAGGCTCATACTTTCTCATATTTCTCATACTTGATGGCCAGATCCTGGGCTTTTTCTGGTATGGACCATGTAGTAATGTGGTACCACACTGAAACAGTCGACTAAACCTGGTCTCGATCAATATTTTAGTGCATAACGCATGTTAGGTCTGGATTAGGTCTGGGATTTGCCCTCATCAGGCCCATACTTTCGCATATTTCTCATTCTCGTTGGCCAGATCCTGGGCTTTCACTGATTTGGATCAGGTAGTTATGTGGTACCACACTGAAACAGTCAAATTAAACCTGGTCTCGATCAACATTTCAAAGGATAACTCATGTTTGGTCTAGGTTAGGTCTGGGATTTGCTCTCATCAGGCTCATACTTTCGCATATTTCTCATACTTGATGGCCAGATCCTGGGCTTTCTCTGATTTGGATCAGGTAGTTATGTGGTACCACACTGAAACAGTCAAATTAAACCTGGTCTCGATCAATATTTTCGAGGATAACACATGTTAGGTCTAGGTTATTTCTGGGATTTGCACTCATCAGGCTCATACTTTCTCATATTTCTCATACTTGATGGCCAGATCCTGGGCTTTTTCTGGTATGGGCCACGTAGTAATGTGGTACCACACTGAAACAGTCGACTAAACTTGGTCTCGATCAATATTTTAGTGCATAACGCATGTTAGGTCTGGATTAGGTCTGGGATTCGCCCTCATCAGGCCCATACTTTCGCATATTTCTCATACTTGATTGCCAGATTCTGGGCTTTTTTTGGTTTGGATCACGTACTAATGAGGTACCACACTGAAACAGTCCATTAAACCTGGTTTCGATCAATATTTTAGAGGATAACGCATGTTAGGTCTATGTTAGGTCTGGGATTTGCTCTCATCAGGCTTATACATTCACATTTTCCGCATACTTTTTGGCCAGATCCCGGGCTTTTTCTCGTTTCGATTACGTGGTAATGTGGTATCATGCTGAAACAGTCCATTAAACCTGGTTTCGATCAATATCGTAGAGGATAACACAAGTTAAGTCTGAGTTGGGTCTAGGATTTGCCCTCATCAGGCTCATACTTTCGCATATGACTCTTACTTGATGGCCAGATTCTGGGCTTTTTCTGGATTGGATCACGTAGAAATGTGGTACCACACTGAAACAGTCGACTAAACCTGGTCACGATCAATATTTTAGAGGATAATGCATGTTAGGTCTAGGTTAGGTCTGGGATTTGCACTCATCAGGCTCATACTTTCTCATATTTCTCATACTTGATGGCCAGATCCTGGCCTTTTTCTGGTTTGGATCACGTAGTAATGTGGTACCACACTGAAACAGTCGATTAAACCTGTTCTCGATCGATATTTTAGAGGATAACGCATGTTAGGTCTAGGTTAGGTCTGGGATTTGCTCTCATGAGGCTCACACTTTCTCATATTTCTCATACTCGATGGCCAGATTCTGGGTTTTTTCTGGTTTTGATCGCGTAGTAGTGTGGTACCACACTGAAACAGTCGACTAAAGCTGGTCTCGATCAGTATTTTCGAGGATAACGCATGTTAGGTCTGGATTAGGTCTGGATTAGGTCTGGGATTTGCCCTCATCAGTCTCATACTTCCGTATTCTTCAGATACTTCTTGAACAGATTCTGGGTTTTTTCTTGTTTGGATCACATAGTAGTGTGGTACCACACTGAAACAGTCGATTAAACATGGTTTCGATCAATACTTTAGAGGATAACGCATGTTAGGCCTGGATTAGGTCTGGATTAGGTCTGGGATTTGCCCTCTTCAGTCTCATACTTTCGCAATCTTCACAAACTTCTTGAACAGAACCTGGGTTTGTTCTGGTTTGGGTCACATAGTAATGTGGTACCATCCAGAAACAGTCGACTAAACCTGGTCACGATCAATATTTTAGAGGATAACGCATGTTAGGTCAAGGTTAGGTCTGGGATTTGCTCTCATCAGGCTCATACTTTCGCATATTTCTCATACTTGATGGCCAGATCCCGGGTTTTTTCTGGTTTGGATCACGTAGTTATATGGTACCACACTGAAACTTTTGATTAAACCTGACCGCGAACAATATTTTAGAGGATATCGCATGTTAGGTCTAGGTTAGGTCTGGGATTTGCCCTCATGAGGCTCTTACTTTCGCATATTTCTCATACTTGTTGGCCAGATCCTTGGCGTTTTCTGGATTGCATCACGTAGTAATGTGGTACCACACTAAAACAGTAGCTTAATCCAGGTCTCGATCTATATTTTAGAGGATAACGCATGTTAGGTCTAGGTTAGGCCTGGGATTTGCTCTCATCAGGCTCATACTTTCGCATATTTCTCATACTTGATGGCCAGATTCTGGGCTTTTTCTGGTTTGGATCACGTAGTAATGTGGTACCACACTGAAACAGTCGACTAAACCTGGTCTCGATCAGTATTTTAGAGGATAACGCATGTTAGGTCTGGATTAGCTCTGGGATTTGACCTCATCAGGGTCATACTTTCGCATACTTCTCATACTTGTTGGCCTGATCCTGGGCTTTTTCTGGTTTGGATCACGTAGTAATGTGGTACCAGACTGAAACAGTCGACTAAACATGGTCACGATCAGTATGTTAGAGGATAACGCATGTTAGGTCTGGATTAGGTCTGGATTAGGTCTGGGATTTGCCCTCATCAGTCTCATACTTCCGCATTCTTCACATACTTCTTGATCAGATCCTGGGCTTTCACTGGTTTGGATCACGTATTTATGTGGTACCACACTGAAACAGTCAAATTAAACCTGGTCTCGATCAATATTTTAGAGGATAGCGCATGTCAGGTCAATGTTAGGTCTGGGATTTGCTCTCATCAGGCTCATACAGTCACACTTTCCGCATACTTGTTGGCCAGATCCCGGGCTTTTTCAGGTTTGGATCACGTGGTTATGTGGTATCACACTGAAGCAGTCGACTAAACCTGGTCTCGATCAATATTTTAGAGGATAACGCATGTTAGGTCTGGATTAGGTCTGGGATTTTCCCTCGCATATTTCTCATACTTGTTGGCCAGATTCTGGTCTTTTTTTGGTTTGGCTCACGTAGTAATGTGGTACCAAACTGAAACAGTCCATTAAACCTGGTTTCGATCAAAATTTTAGAGGATAATGCATGTTAGGTCTGTGTTAGGTCTGGGATTTGACTTTATCAGGGTCATATTTCCGCAGTTTTAACATACATGTTGACCTGATCGAGGGGTTCTTTCTGGTTTGGATCATGTAGAAATGTGGTACCACACTGAAACAGTCAATAAAACCTGGTTTCGATGAATATTTTGGAGGATAACGCATGTTAGGTCTAGGTTAGGCCTTGGATTTGCCCCATCAGGCTCATACTTTCGCATGTTTCTCATACTGGATGGCCAGATTCTGGGCTTTTTTTGGTTTTGATCACGCCGTAATGTGGTACCACACTGAAACAGCCGACTAAACCTGGTTTCGATCGATATTTTAGAGGATAACGCATGTTAGGTCTAGGTTAGGTCTGGGATTTGCACTCATCAGGCTCATACTTTCGCATATTTCTCATACTTGATGGCCAGATTCTGGGCCTTTTTTGGTTTCGATCACGTAGTAATGCGGTACCACGATGAAACAGACCATTAAACCTGGTTTCGATCAATATTTTAGAGGATTCCGCATGTTAGGTCTATGTTAGGTCCTGGATTTGCCCTCATCAGGCTCACACTTTCGCATTCTTCACATACCTGTTGAACAGATCCTGGGTTTTTTCTGGTTTGGATCACGTGGTAATGTGGTACCACAATGAAACAGTCAATTAAACTTAGTCTGGGTCATCATTTCAAAGGATAACTCATGTTTGGTCTAGGTTCGGTCTGGGATTTGCTCTCATCAGGCTCATACTTTCGCATATTTCTCATACTTGATGGCCAGATCCTGGGCTTTTTCTGGTATGGACCATGTAGTAATGTGGTACCACACTGAAACTGTCGACTAAACCTGGTCTCGGTCAATATTTTAGAGGATAACGCATGTTAGGTCAAGGTTAGGTCTGGGATTTGCTCTCATCAGGCTCATACTTTCGCATATTTCTCATTCTCGTTGGCCAGATCCTGGGCTTTCACTGGTTTGGTTCAGGTAGTTATGTGGTACCACACTGAAACAGTCGACTAAAGCTGGTCTCGATCAGTATTTTAGAGGATAACGCATGTTAGGTCTGGATTAGGTCTGGATTAGGTCTGGGATTTGCCCCCATCAGTCTCATACTTCCGCATTCTTCACATACCTCTTGAACAGATCCTGGGTTTTTTCTGGTTTGGATCACATAGTAGTGTGGTACCGCACTGAAACAGTCGATTAAACCTGGTCTCGATCAATATTTTAGAGGATAACGTATGTTAGGTCTAGGTTCGGCCTTGGATTTGCCCCCATTAGACTCATACTTTCGCAATCTTCACATACTTGTTGAACAGATCCTGGGATTTTTCTGCTTTGGATCACGTAGTAATGTGGCACCACACTGAAAGAGACAATTAAACCTGGTTCCGATCAATATTTTTGAGGATAACGCATGCTAGGTCTACGTTAGGTGTGGGATTTGCTCGCATCAGGCTTATACTTTCGCATATTTCTCATACTTGATGGCCAGATTCTGGGCTTTTTCTGGTTTGGATCATATAGTAATCTGGTACCACCCAGAAACAGTCGATGAAACCAGGTTTCGATCAATATTTTAGATGATAGCGCATGTTAGGGCTAGGTTAGGCCTGGGATTTGCCCCCATCAGACTCATACTTTCGCATTCTTCACATACTTGTCGAAAAGATCCTGGGATCTTTCTGCTTCGAATCACGTAGTAATGTGGTGCCACACTGAAAGAGACGATTAAACCTGGTTCCGATCAATATTTTTGAGGATAACGCATGCTAGGTCTACGTTAGGTGTGGGATTTGCTCGCATCAGGCTCATACTTTCGCATATTTCTCATACTTGATGGCCAGATCCTGGCCTTTTTCTGGTTTGGATCACGTAGTGAGGTGGTACCACACTGAAACAGTCGACTAAGCCTGGTCACGATCAATATTTTAGTGGAAGACGCATGTTAGGTCTGGGTTAGGTCTGGGATTTTCCTTCATCAGGGTCATACTTTCGCATATTTCTCATACTTGTTGGCCAGATTCTGGTCTTTTTTTGGTTTGGATCACGTAGTAATGTGGTACCACACTGAAACAGTCCATTAAACCTGGTTTCGATCAAAATTTTAGAGGATAATGCATGTTAGGTCTATGTTAGGTCCTGGATTTGCCCTCATCAGGCTCATACTTTCGCATATTTCTCATTCTCGTTGGCCAGATCCTGGGCTTTCACTGATTTGGATCAGGTAGTTATGTGGTACCACACTGAAACAGTCAAATTAAACCTGGTCTCGATCAATATTTTAGAGGATAACACATGTTAGGTCTAGGTTATTTCTGGGATTTGCACTCATCAGGCTCGTACTTTCTCATATTTCTCATACTTGATGGCCAGATCCCGGGTTTTTTCTGGTTTGGATCACGTAGATATATGGTACCACACTGAAACTTTTGATTAAACCAGACCGCGAACAATATTTTAGAGGATATCGCATGTTAGGTCTAGGTTAGGTCTGGGATTTGCCCTCATGAGGCTCTTACTTTCGCATATTTCTCATACTTGTTGGCCAGATCCTTGGCGTTTTCTGGATTGCATCACGTAGTAATGTGGTACCACACTAAAACAGTAGCTTAATCCAGGTCTCGATCTATATTTTAGAGGATAACGCATGTTAGGTCTAGGTTAGGCCTGGGATTTGCTCTCATCAGGCTCATACTTTCGCATATTTCTCATACTTGATGGCCAGATTCTGGGCTTTTTCTGGTTTGGATCACGTAGTAATGTGGTACCACACTGAAACAGTCGACTAAACCTGGTCTCGATCAGTATTTTAGAGGATAACGCATGTTAGGTCTGGATTAGCTCTGGGATTTGACCTCATCAGGGTCATACTTTCGCATACTTCTCATACTTGTTGGCCTGATCCTGGGCTTTTTCTGGTTTGGATCACGTAGTAATGTGGTACCAGACTGAAACAGTCGACTAAACATGGTCACGATCAGTATGTTAGAGGATAACGCATGTTAGGTCTGGATTAGGTCTGGATTAGGTCTGGGATTTGCCCTCATCAGTCTCATACTTCCGCATTCTTCACATACTTCTTGATCAGATCCTGGGTTTTTTCTGGTTTGGATCACATAGTAGTGTGGTACCTCACTGAAACAGTCGATTAAACATGGTTTTGATCAATATTTTAGAGGATAACTCATGTTAGGTCAGAGTTGGGTCTAGGATTTGCCCTCATCAGCCTCATACTTTCGCATATTTCTCTTACTTGTTAGCCAGATCCTTTGCTCTTTCTGGTTTGGATCACATAGAAATGTGGTACCACACTGAAACAGTCAATTAAACCTGGTTTCGATCAATATTTTAGAGGATAACGCATGTTAGGTCTAGGTTAGGTCTGGGATTTGCTCTCATCAGGCTCATACTTTCGCATATTTCTCATACTTGATGGCCAGATTCTGGGCTTTTTCTGGTTTGGATCACGTAGTAATGTGGTACCACACTGAAACAGTCGACTAAAGCTGGTCTCGATCAGTATTTTAGAGGATAACGCATGTTAGGTCTGGATTAGGTCTGGGATCTGCCCCCATCAGTCTCATACTTCCACATTCTTCACATACCTATTGAACAGATCCTGGCCTTTTTCTGGTTTGGATCACGTAGTAACGTGGTACCACACTGAAACAGTCGACTAAGCCTGGTCACGATCAATATTTTAGTGGATGACGCTTGTTAGGTCTGGATTAGGTATGGGATTTGCCCTCATCGGCCTCATACTTTCGCATATTTCTCATACTTGTTGGCCAGATTCTGGTCTTTTTTTGGTTTGGATCACGTAGTAATGTGGTACCACACTGAAACAGTCCATTAAACCTGGTTTCGATCAAAATTTTAGAGGATAATGCATGTTAGGTCTATGTGAGGTGTGTGATTTGCATTCATCAGGCTCATACTTTCGCATATTTCTCATGCTTGTTGGCCAGATCCTGGGCTTTCACTGGTTTGGATCACGTATTTATGTGGTACCACACTGAAACAGTCAAATTAAACCTGGTCTCGATCAATATTTTAGAGGATAGCGCATGTCAGGTCAATGTTAGGTCTGGGATTTGCTCTCATCAGGCTCATACAGTCACACTTTCCGCATACTTGTTGGCCAGATCCCGGGCTTTTTCAGGTTTGGATCACGTGGTTATGTGGTGTTACGAGCCAGGGCCGTGCAGCGCGCGTGGCCTGCGAGTGCGAGAAAGAATATGGAATATGGTATCAATTTGTTAGTTAGGTACACGGACGAACCCGATGCGAAATCGGGGAGCCGCTAGGATAGTTGATAACGAGGACGAACCTGATGCGAGATCAGGGAGCCTCTGGGATGGAGTCACGTACGGACGAACCTGGTGCGAAACCAGGGAGCCGTAGGAGGGTGAAACGTCGTGAACGAACCCGATGCGAAATCGGGGAGTCACTAGGATTGTTGATAACGACGCAGACGAACCCAATGCGAAATCGGGGAGCTGCTAGGAGGTTGGAAGAAACGCAGACGAACTCAATGCGAAATCGAGGAGCTGCTGGGAGGTTGGATAAATCACAGACGAACCTGATGCGAAATCAGGGAGCTGTAGGATGCGGACGAACCTGATGCGAAATCAGGGAGCCGCTAGGATGGTAATAGATTGCGTGGACGAACTCGATGCGTAATTGAGGAGCCACTAGGTTGTAAGAGGTTGTATTTGGATTTGGGGATGTGTTAATTGAACTCGTAACTGTGAATTATTAAATATAATATAACCCGAGCGGTAAGGTTATATTATTATGGGAACGTTTAACTAATAATAATCGCTTTATATAATTGTGGGTTAAAGAAGTTGGGTAACTCTGATGTGATAATAAAAGTAGATATATTCTTAAATCAACAAATAAAATACAATTGTTTCGTGTATCTTATGTCGCGATCAAAGAATCATTATATTTACCTAAAATGACCTTGCACGGTGTTGACGCACTGGCGATGCGGGGGTATGTCAGTTGGAAATAAAGGCCGCAATAGAATTTATGCCGGTTCACGGATTCTATATGGTTTGATACTAAAGGGTACGGTAGCCCGATCTCGCAAGATACAACTGACTATCAAATCGTATACGCGTGACAAGAGACGTGACGTTGACTCTAACGTGACGGTACGATTATGATCCCCCGAGTAATGAAATCACAGGGTTTATATACCAAAAAATCTGTGTGGGGCGGATTCAAAAGTACGTTAGAAATCACCGTGTGCACTATTCTCCGAATTGTATTAATTAACGGGCTGCTCTATTCTCCGAATTGTATTAATTAACGGGCTGCTGCATCGCGACGGAAGTGACCCCCATTTCAAAGGTTAGATAAGTAGCAGGGCGATTTCATAATGCACGCAAGTGACAAGAAAAATTTGAGGAACGAAACGTTCGACATACGTAACATCTCCCCCCCCAAGATGAAACATCGCGTTATGCGTGATGCTTTCATATTAGACGGAAAGCGCCCTGTTACTTATTTACAAAAGAAAATAATAAAAGTCGCGAAAAGTAGAATAATTGAAAGCTAAATGTGTCGGGGTGTGTAGTATCATGTTGTGGTGTGTACTTATCGATACTGGTGCGTTGTGTTCTGGATTTAAACCTTGGGCACGACGTAGCCCACCTCCAACCAGTGCTCGGCTACGTTCACAGGTGGCTGCCCCTGTAGTCGGTCCAGGTGGAGATCGGCAACGACTCCGTCTTCCGCGTTACCGATCCGGGATATTCGGCCTCTTCGATTGCTCAATGCGAGGACTGCAATCCTCGTCCTTGCGTTGAGCGGGGTTATGTTTCTGGGTTGGACCCCCCTCAGCTGGATCCTCACCGCCATCCATAGAGTTTTCCGGTAATGGGGCGGCAGGGATCTGATTTCTGTTGCCGGTACATCTACAGTTTGTCCGTAATCCCCAAGGAAGACTTCGCACCCATGCAAAGTGGTTTGTTTTAGTTGGCCCCTTCGCCACATGCCCTTGTGACGTACGGCCACCAGCCGCTCTGGCGTCAGGGCGTCTAGCGGCATTGCGTACATTTCTCCTTGGCATTGCATGCGGTGGTGAAGTTCATACCCCATGGTCCGGAGGTTCGGCAGGTCCCTTTCTAACACCACCCATACCGTCGTCATGCCTTCCACGTGGGTAGTCACGATTCTGGCCTCGGTTCCCAGGGTTCCGGTTGAGATGGTTTCCATTGTGTAGCGTTCTTTTTAATTGGTTCCCGGTGTAAAGAGGCGAATGTTCTTGTCCGTTATGATTTTAAGACCGGTCCAGTCTTTTGAAGGTTGCGGTGGTTGACGCCTTTTCCTGGTTTGAGTAGCGCGGCCTTTACACACTGGTCCGGCCGAACAGAGTTGGTATTTCCTGGCAGATAGGGGTGTTCCTTGTTCCGGGTAAGACGTTGTTTGTGTTCCAATGGTTTTCGATTGCATCTGTGACTGATACTGATTTCGATACGGTCCAGCATCTTGCTTTTAAAGGCCCCAAACCCCACTCCAACTTCCCTGCGTGTAGGTGGAGGGGAGTCGCTAAGGGTGCAGGCGTCTCTAGAAAATTGTTGCGCTCGGCCTTTCGATTTTTTTATCTGTTTCCAGGGTATTAGGTATATTTATTGTAATTTTATTCGGTTCCTCTGGAGGATTTGTATTTTTGGATAGTTTGTTGACCCAGATTTTTCCAATTATTATTATGCCTGCCACAGTTAATGTTATGAATACGGTTCCGATGAACGTGAAATTAATGATATTCTGGTTGCGAGAACTGGTTCGATGATTTGATAGTTCTCTTGCTCGTTGTTCTATTTCGGTAAGTGACACTGCTGCAGGTAGCTTATCCCAGGTAGAAGTAGTATGGTTTGCGTCAAGGGTGTCTCTCTCCAAAACTTCTAGGTGATGCGTTGCGGGTTCTGGTAATATTATTGACAAATTATACACGTTTGAAGGGTAGTAAATGATGTTCTCAGTTGTTTTCATTGTTTCTACGGCTTCGAATTGTATGGAATTAATCGTTGCACGGCATCCAGGTTTGAGTTCAAAAATTCCTGTGTTTGACATATTTTTGATTACTCCTTTGTCTCCCTGGCAGTAGATCCGCGCCTTTTGTTGTTCGGGCATGAAGTACAACCATGTAGACGGTCTGTTTAGAGTTTGCCAATATGGTTTTATAGAAGAGGTTATTCTTATGTCGCAGGTCGACCATTTTATTGCAGAAGGGTTCAGTAACGCCGTAGATTCGCAGATAGCGTGGCGGTCCGTTTGGTATATTGGTAGTGTTGATGGTCCCACAAATTGTCCGCGATGGAAATGACAGTGGTTCAGGTAGTCCTCAGTTGGAATAATATATTGTTGTTCGTCTGATGATACAGCAAGGAATTGAATTTTTGATTTGATGTATGAAACTACAGATTTTTTCCCAATTTTATGTATGGATGGGCAAGGATATATCTTATATAAACTGTAGGCTCTTGTTTCAAGTAAGGGTATCGAGAGTTCAAAAAGTATTCTTCCCCTTTTAAAAATGACGTTTAACTTCGTAATTCTTTCAATTTGCTCCGTAAGTAGTTCTTCCGGCGTCAGAGGAAATTCATGCTTCGATGTTTGTTTGATTCTCTGGGCAGATCGTAATAACTGCTGCAGTGAAAAAATTGCCGGATGCAGAATTCCCTGTTTTGCCAAAAGTATGGAATCTATTAATAATAACAGATTGGCATTGTAGTCATCCAGTCCTTTTTCAATCTCAAATACCGCGTCCCTTGCTGCTGCTTCGAAACGTAATTTACTTATGTTGGATTCTGTTTCACGGAACATTAACGAGTGTTCAGCCATAGTTTTCATTAATTGAGTAGTGAATTTTGTTAGGTTAACAATTCTGTCATGAGTGGAAGAAAATTCGGCTCTAATTATATGGGTTTGTTTTTCTATGATCTCTGTTATTTCATGTTGGTCATTATAAATTTTATTTAACTCTTGATTATAATATTCCGCATCTTCTTGTGTCAAGGTTCCAAATAATGTTTTGCTTAGGCTGCCGATGAATCCAAACGGTACACTGCGACGCGATGATTTAGTAATTGGAATATCACCCATTGCAGTTTTTATTAACTTGATGTACTGGAACGTGTTTTCTTCTTTCTTGATTAATCGGGGTCCCCATTCTTTGCTGATGCAATGAAGAGAATCGTGACGGTCACAGAGTTGATTGATAGCTTTGATAAATTCCTTTACAGGTGGAGCATGATTGAGGTATCGGTTAACGTCTAATGATGTGACTAAGCGCCATTGTGTGCGGAAAATCCTAATTTCTGGCAGTCTCTCGTAGAACAATCCGGCATCGTTCACCAGCGGCGTTATTGTTGAACCGTTCTTAGTTATTTCCTGGCCAGTGGTCAATGGTATCAGAAGCATCCAGATGAACATCATGATCCACTGAGTGATTTGATTCCACTGAAGATGGGAAATAAGCAGGTTTTAATTTGTCTTGGTGCTTTGTAATTATTTTACTGTCGGTTTGAATGACAACGTTGTTTCGGTCTGTTACGTCTAGAATTTTGTATGGTCCAATGTAGTGTGGGTCGAATTTATTTATACGAGGTTCGAGGAGTACGTAAACAAAATCGCCTACGTTGAAATTTACTGGGTTTGACCGTCTATCGTAATAATCTTTTGAACGAATTTTCGCTTTATTTAAATTCTCTGAAGTAATGTTACGGATTTTAGTTATGTGTGAAATCAAGTCCTGTAAATAATCTCCATATGATTTTAATTTCTCTTTATCTGGGAAGGAACTGGGTTCTCGAGCTACTTTTCCAAAAATTAACTCGTATGGTGTGAAATTTGTTGCTTCGTGAACGGATGTGTTATATGAGAACATTGCAAAAGGAATTAATAAATCCCAATCTTCGTAATTATCCATGTAATGTTTGAGGTATTCAGTGAGCACGATGTGACTTCTTTCCAATGATCCATTAGTTTGTGGTCTGTATCCGGAAGTTGTTATTTGTTTGATTTTAAATATTTCTGCCAAATTCGTCATTAAATTTCCAATGAAACTAGTTCCTTTATCTGTTAATATTGCGCGAGGTGTACCGTAGATTGCGATAAAGTGTCGTGCGAAGGCATCTGCAATGGTCGCGGCTCGAATATTAGGTATTGCAACTGCCACGCAGTATTTCGTCAGATTGTCCTGTATGGTAAGAATATGTCTATTTCCATTAGGCGTGATTGGAAGAGGTCCCACGGTGTCCAATGATATTTTGTCAAATGCATCCAGCGGTGTGTCGGTGATCAACATGGGTTGGCGAGTCTTTGCTCGAACTAATTTTTGTTCTTGGCAACTTTGGCATGTCCTGATGTACTCTTGAATTTCGTTGCGCATTTTTGGCCAATGGAATTTTGATCGAATGCGTTTGTACGTTTTTGTTATCCCTTTATGCCCTCCAATTAAACTATCATGGGCTTCGCGAATTATATCCAATCTATCCGATTCAGACGGTGTGGTGATAGCACAGCTGCATAGAGTAATTTGTTGATCTGTTTCGGTAAAAACTTCTTCTAATATTTTGTAAAATTTGTTAGCTGGTAATTTGTGTAAATCTCCTGTTACAGATATTCGGAAGGAATTTATTTGATTTTGGTCCAGGGTATGTCTGAGAGTCTTTAACCCATGGGATACATCTTTTGCCGTAATATTGTCGTAAAAATTGTCAGAAATTACTATACTGAAGGTTTTAAACAATCCATTGTCTGAAGTCAATACGTGTCCCTTTTTCGGTTGCGCTGCCAAAAGATCCGGTTTATTAATTATTTCGGTGTCCAGTAATACTTTTCCTACGGTGGATATTAGGTTGCAATCTGCTGATATGAAGTGCGCGTAATGTCCGTTTTCCGCAGCGAGGGTGTTCGAAGAAACAGTTATTTTATAAGATTGTTTTGACGCAGTGTATCGGTGCTCGTTTTCGTCGGTTAAAACATCTGTGTCGGATGCGTATGGTAGGTAAGGGTCAGGCGTGTGGTCAAAGGCGTCAGGTAGCCGTTCTGCACTTGCTTCGGTTGCAACCCTTGCAGGTGGATGAATTATGGCTGGTTGTAAAATTTCGTCTGTAACATGCGGTGTTACCTGTGGAGTACTGAATACATTTTTACGAGGATTTTCCATAATTGTATTTTCATTATTGGTAATATCAAGTGGTTCTTCAAAGGACATTAGGTCATCGGGTAAATTGTTATCTTCCTCCGGTAGTGTGTTCCTTGTGGAGTTTGCTGCTGGCAGTAAGTTGTTTATGATTTCCTGAGATTCGTCTGGCAATGTTACTTCGTGCGATAAGCTGGGTAGAGTTCGGTGTCTAGCTATTATCGGCGAGTGTTGAATTTTTCCATAAGAGGGGCCTTGTTCTTCGTCCGAGCTACTACTAGCCTCCCGGTATTTGGGTCGGTTTTCCCTATCTCGACGTAACTGTTGTATACGGTGACCTATGAATTGCTTATCGGTAGTCGGTGGTACTTGGGCCCGGAAGTCGGGATCGTCCTTTGACTCCCGCGGAATGAGCGGTAGACAGACTGATGGAGGGTTGCGCGATAACGCGTCCGCGTTCATGTTCGTTTTTCCACACTTGTGGATAACCTGATACTCGTATTCCGAAAGTCGTAATTTCCATTTTATTAGCCTGGAGGTCGGGTCCTTAACTGAATGTAGCCAGACTAAGGGACGGTGATCTGTGACAAGGGTGAATTTTGTTCCATAAATATAGGGTCGGAAATACTTTACTGCGTAAACCATTGCGAGACATTCCTTCTCTGTTGCCGAATAATTCTTTTCAGGTTTATTAAGGCTTCGAGATGCATATGCTATCGGTAAATCCTTTCCTATTTCCCCCTGGCTAAGTACAGCTCCTATGGCGTATTC
This sequence comes from Colletes latitarsis, assembly GCF_051014445.1. NCBI lineage: Eukaryota > Metazoa > Arthropoda > Insecta > Hymenoptera > Colletidae > Colletes > Colletes latitarsis. The sequence goes on from NC_135137.1 coordinate 10,612,521, forward strand.
GGATGCGTCTGTAGTCACGATGAAGGGTTTGGTGAAATCCGGATACTGCAATATAGGTTGTTGACAAAGTTCTTTACGTAATTGATTAAAACTTTGATCTTGTTCTTCTGTCCATTTAAATTTAATGCCCTTTCCTAGTAAATTGATCAATGGTTTTGACTTCACGGTGAAATCTGGTATAAATCTTCTGTAATATCCTGCTAAGCCCAAAAATTGTTGAATATTCTTCTGCGTTTTCGGTGTGGGAAAGTCTTGCACAGCTTTTAATTTTCTTGGATCCGGTCTTACCCCCTTTTCGGAAATTATATGTCCTAAATATGCAACTTCTTTGCGTAGAAATTCGCATTTGTCAGTTTGAAGGGTTAAGCCCTGTTCCCGAAGGCGGTTCAATAATTTTTTAACTTTGATATTATGTTCTTGCAATGATGAAGCGTAAACGACAATGTCGTCCAGGTAAACGAAGAGGTCTGTTCCTTGTAATCCGGTGAGAACTTGATCCATGAGGCGTTGAAATGTAGGTGGAGCGTTCTTTAAGCCAAAAGGCATTCTTGAAAATTCGTAATGTCCATGCGGTGTGGTGAATGCTGTTTTTTGCTTATCCCTTGGATTCATTTCTATCTGGTGAAATCCACTGGCGAGATCAAAAACGGAAAAATATTTTGCTCCTCCTAATCGGTCCAAAATTTCTGTGATTTGTGGTAATGGATATTTGTCGGAGATTGTCTTTTCGTTTAATGCGCGAAAGTCTATTACCATGCGCCAACGTTTGTTTCCCTGTGAGTCAGCTTTCTTCGGTACGATCCATAAAGGTGAGTTGTAGGGTGATTTTGACGGAGTAATTATGCCTTGTGATAATAATGCGCTAACCTGTTTTTGTATTTCGTCCTGATGCACAGGCGGATATCGATATTGTCTTGTGTTTACTGGTATTTCGTCTATGGTGTGAATCGAATGATTAAAATCGGCTGCTTTTCCTAATTTGTCTCCAAGCAGAAAAAATCGGTCTGGAAATTCTTTTATTAAATCAGTGACGGATGCTCGTTCTTCCCTGTTTAAATGATTGGTATTTAGTGTATTTACGAGTTTTTCTATCCTATCTTCGGTGGTCCTGAATTTTGTTGGCTGTTCTGCATATGAGCAAAGGTCTTCGTCCGATGTGCTTAGAAAATCGTACGGTTCTATTATCTGTGGTTCTATCTCTACGTCGAGGTCTTCGCTGCTGGTGTTCGTTGCTAAGACGTGACATTTTCCGTTGTTATTTGTTACAGCTGCTTCCCCTACGTACAGTTGATCGTGAGTTTTAATACGTGGTAAATATCCTTCCTTTACTGTCGGGTTTGCTATTTTTACCGCGATTTGTTGTATCGTACGAGCTTCGAGCCTGTGTTTAGTCGGAGTTTGCGAGTTTAAAGATGAAAACAAATCATTGCGGTTTGAAAAACGTAATGGTCTAATAGGTTTGTCCCTTAATACCATGGTCCCATGATAATAAGAAATTTCGGCACCCTCTTGCATTAAAAATGGGCTTCCTATGAGTCCATCAGCGTCTATTGCAAGAGTTCTTACTATATAGAAAAATGCGGGTGTATCGTGAATATGGAGAATTGTGGTTCCTAACGTGTAAATTGGAGTTGTGGTTAATCCTGTTATTTCTATTTCTTCGCGAGAATTTATTATTGCTTTTGTTCCTAAAACATCGAGACGTACTAAGTTGATGGCTGCACCGCAATCGATTAAAAATGTTCCCTTTCCTAATTCCAGTTCTGGGACTTTGGTTTCGAGACGTGGGGCAGGTGTTTCTTTGATAAGGAGTCGTTTTCGAAGTGTACTGTTCTTTGACGACGGGTTTCGTTGCCGCTCATCGTGTCGCCGGTACGGTGAGCGCGATTGAAGTTTAAAGACCCGTTCGATTCGGCTGACGAGTCCCGCGAGTCGCGTCGGTTTTTTGGATTACGCGGATTTTTTCTACAGGATTTATTGTCGTGTCCCGTAGTTTCACAATACCAACAATATAATTTCGGTTCGCGATATCTTTCGGAATTTTTTAATATGGAATAATGATTTCCTTCATCCTTAGGAAAATCGTAAGAACGCCTCGAAGGGGAAATCGAGGGGCTCCTTTGTCGCACGGGCCATGCCGACGCATGTGGTTGTTCCTCTCGATCCTCTTGACCTTCGTATGTTCTAGCATGCCGCCCTCGGTCATAACGACTCGGCGAGCCAGGGTACGACACTTGATTGTCGCGGTGGCGATAATCTTCGGTTCCACGATCCTTTCGTGACCACCGTGCAGGTGATTCGTTCCGGGGCATTTGTCTTCGATTCCTTAGTTTCCTGTCTATATGCAGCACGGCGTCGTAAGCATCTTCAAGAGTCCGTATGTCTCTAAATTGTGCCGACACCTCCCAAGAAATACGATCCGGTAAGCCTTCGATGAAATTTTCCAAAACATCTCGTTCCATCTCCTTGATGAAATCTTCGGCGTTGTCCCGGTATCTTTCTCGAATGGCTCCGCGCGCGCAATAAACCAGGTGACTAGTCCTGTCGACGTACTGTCGCAAACTTTCACCCTCGCGAATACGTAAACTCGCGATGTCTACTTGGAAATACGACAAACTTTTTCCCGGCGCGAATCTCTTTTTTAAATGTTTAATCAATTCGCTAACACTCACGAATTTATGCTCTAAGGTGCACCTTCGTGCGGGACCTATGAGTTTAGTCAGAACAATCGCCAGATAATCGGCTTCCGAACCCTCAGGTATCAATGTTAACCCATCCTCCACACTTTGTGCAAAACGCGATAAAGATGGAGTTTCTCCGTCGAAAGTCGGTATCGTCGATGTAACGTTTTGTATGCATGTCTTTTGTGTCAAAAGTGACATTGAATTTGCAAGCGATAATGTCAAGTTCATAATATCGTTCGACGAAATATTTGCTTGTGAACTTGTCATTTTTAATAATTTATTTTAATTCAACTAGAGAAAACTAGTATATTTAAATCCAATTAACAATGTGTATTAACTAGCGAAAACTAGTATATTCTTAACAAGAGTTAACTGGTTGACTTAACTAGTGAAAACTAGTATATCGTCTAAATTCAAGAAGAGAAATTTCAACTTCTCAAGAAACCCAAAAATTACGTAGCGATTCTAAAATAGTTAAATCCCACCGCTGTCACCAGTTTCTGTTACGAGCCAGGGCCGTGCAGCGCGCGTGGCCTGCGAGTGCGAGAAAGAATATGGAATATGGTATCAATTTGTTAGTTAGGTACACGGACGAACCCGATGCGAAATCGGGGAGCCGCTAGGATAGTTGATAACGAGGACGAACCTGATGCGAGATCAGGGAGCCTCTGGGATGGAGTCACGTACGGACGAACCTGGTGCGAAACCAGGGAGCCGTAGGAGGGTGAAACGTCGTGAACGAACCCGATGCGAAATCGGGGAGTCACTAGGATTGTTGATAACGACGCAGACGAACCCAATGCGAAATCGGGGAGCTGCTAGGAGGTTGGAAGAAACGCAGACGAACTCAATGCGAAATCGAGGAGCTGCTGGGAGGTTGGATAAATCACAGACGAACCTGATGCGAAATCAGGGAGCTGTAGGATGCGGACGAACCTGATGCGAAATCAGGGAGCCGCTAGGATGGTAATAGATTGCGTGGACGAACTCGATGCGTAATTGAGGAGCCACTAGGTTGTAAGAGGTTGTATTTGGATTTGGGGATGTGTTAATTGAACTCGTAACTGTGAATTATTAAATATAATATAACCCGAGCGGTAAGGTTATATTATTATGGGAACGTTTAACTAATAATAATTGCTTTATATAATTGTGGGTTAAAGAAGTTGGGTAACTCTGATGTGATAATAAAAGTAGATATATTCTTAAATCAACAAATAAAATACAATTGTTTCGTGTATCTTATGTCGCGATCAAAGAATCATTATATTTACCTAAAATGACCTTGCACGGTGTTGACGCACTGGCGATGCGGGGGTATGTCAGTTGGAAATAAAGGCCGCAATAGAATTTATGCCGGTTCACGGATTCTATATGGTTTGATACTAAAGGGTACGGTAGCCCGATCTCGCAAGATACAACTGACTATCAAATCGTATACGCGTGACAAGAGACGTGACGTTGACTCTAACGTGACGGTACGATTATGATCCCCCGAGTAATGAAATCACAGGGTTTATATACCAAAAAATCTGTGTGGGGCGGATTCAAAAGTACGTTAGAAATCACCGTGTGCACTATTCTCCGAATTGTATTAATTAACGGGCTGCTCTATTCTCCGAATTGTATTAATTAACGGGCTGCTGCATCGCGACGGAAGTGACCCCCATTTCAAAGGTTAGATAAGTAGCAGGGCGATTTCATAATGCACGCAAGTGACAAGAAAAATTTGAGGAACGAAACGTTCGACATACGTAACAGTGGTATCACACTGAAGCAGTCGACTAAACCTGGTCTCGATCAATATTTTAGAGGATAACGCATGTTAGGTCTGGATTAGGTCTGGGATTTTCCCTCGCATATTTCTCATACTTGTTGGCCAGATTCTGGTCTTTTTTTGGTTTGGATCACGTAGTAATGTGGTACCAAACTGAAACAGTCCATTAAACCTGGTTTCGATCAAAATTTTAGAGGATAATGCATGTTAGGTCTGTGTTAGGTCTGGGATTTGACTTTATCAGGGTCATATTTCCGCAGTTTTAACATACATGTTGACCTGATCGAGGGGTTCTTTCTGGTTTGGATCACGTAGAAATGTGGTACCACACTGAAACAGTCAATAAAACCTGGTTTCGATGAATATTTTGGAGGATATCGCATGTTAGGTCTAGGTTAGGCCTTGGATTTGCCCCATCCGGCTCATACTTTCGCATGTTTCTCATACTGGATGGCCAGATTCTGGGCTTTTTTTGGTTTTGATCACGCCGTAATGTGGTACCACACTGAAACAGCCGACTAAACCTGGTTTCGATCGATATCTTAGAGGATAACGCATGTTAGGTCTAGGTTAGGTCTGGGATTTGCACTCATCAGGCTCATACTTTCGCATATTTCTCATACTTGATGGCCAGATTCTGGGCCTTTTTTGGTTTCGATCACGTAGTAATGCGGTACCACGATGAAACAGACCATTAAACCTGGTTTCGATCAATATTTTAGAGGATTCCGCATGTTAGGTCTATGTTAGGTCCTGGATTTGCCCTCATCAGGCTCACACTTTCGCATTCTTCACATACCTGTTGAACAGATCCTGGGTTTTTTCTGGTTTGGATCACGTGGTAATGTGGTACCACACTGAAACAGTCAATTAAACTTAGTCTGGGTCATCATTTCAAAGGATAACTCATGTTTGGTCTAGGTTCGGTCTGGGATTTGCTCTCATCAGGCTCATACTTTCGCATATTTCTCATACTTGATGGCCAGATCCTGGGCTTTTTCTGGTATGGACCATGTAGTAATGTGGTACCACACTGAAACTGTCGACTAAACCTGGTCTCGATCAATATTTTAGTGCATAACGCATGTTAGGTCTGGATTAGGTCTGGGATTTGCCCTCATCAGGCCCATACTTTCGCATATTTCTCATTCTCGTTGGCCAGATCCTGGGCTTTCACTGATTTGGATCACGTAGTAATGTGGTACCAAACTGAAACAGTCCATTAAACCTGGTTTCGATCAAAATTTTAGAGGATAATGCATGTTAGGTCTGTGTTAGGTCTGGGATTTGACTTTATCAAGGTCATATTTCCGCAGTTTTAACATACATGTTGACCTGATCGAGGGGTTCTTTCTGGTTTGGATCACGTAGAAATGTGGTACCACACTGAAACAGTCAATTAAACCTGGGTTCGATGAATATTTTGGAGGATAACGCATGTTAGGTCTAGGTTAGGCCTTGGATTTGCCCCATCAGGCTCATACTTTCGCATGTTTCTCATACTGGATGGCCAGATTCTGGGCTTTTTTTGGTTTTGATCACGCCGTAATGTGGTACCACACTGAAACAGCCGACTAAACCTGGTTTCGATCGATATTTTAGAGGATAACGCATGTTAGGTCTAGGTTAGGTCTGGGATTTGCACTCATCAGGCTCATACTTTCGCATATTTCTCATACTTGATGGCCAGATTCTGGGCCTTTTTTGGTTTCGATCACGTAGTAATGCGGTACCACGATGAAACAGACCATTAAACCTGGTTTCGATCAATATTTTAGAGGATTCCGCATGTTAGGTCTATGTTAGGTCCTGGATTTGCCCTCATCAGGCTCACACTTTCGCATTCTTCACATACCTGTTGAACAGATCCTGGGTTTTTTCTGGTTTGGATCACGTGGTAATGTGGTACCACACTGAAACAGTCAATTAAACTTAGTCTGGGTCAACATTTCAAAGGATAACTCATGTTTGGTCTAGGTTCGGTCTGGGATTTGCTCTCATCAGGCTCATACTTTCGCATATTTCTCATACTTGATGGCCAGATCCTGGGCTTTTTCTGGTATGGACCATGTAGTAATGTGGTACCACACTGAAACTGTCGACTAAACCTGGTCTCGATCAATATTTTAGTGCATAACGCATGTTAGGTCTGGATTAGGTCTGGGATTTGCCCTCATCAGGCCCATACTTTCGCATATTTCTCATTCTCGTTGGCCAGATCCTGGGCTTTCACTGATTTGGATCAGGTAGTTATGTGGTACCACACTGAAACAGTCAAATTAAACCTGGTCTCGATCAATATTTTAGAGGCTAACGCATGTTAGGTCTGGATTAGGTCCGGGATTTGACCTCATCAGGGTCATACTTTCGCATACTTCTCATACTTGTTGGCCTGATCCTGGGCTTTTTCTGGTTTGGATCACGTAGTAATGTGGTGCCAGACTGAAACAGTCGACTAAAGCTGGTCTCGATCAGTATTTTAGAGGATAACGCATGTTAGGTCTGGATTAGGTCTGGATTAGGTCTGGGATTTGCCCTCATCAGTCTCATACTTCCGCATTCTTCACATACCTCTTGAACAGATCCTGGGTTTTTTCTGGTTTAGATCACATAGTAGTGTGGTGCCACACTGAAACAGTCAATTAAACATGGTTTTGATCAATATTTTAGAGGATAACTCATGTTAGGTCAGAGTTGGGTCTAGGATTTGCCCTCATCAGGCTCATACTTTCGCATATTTCTCTTAGTTGTTAGCCAGATCCTTTGCTCTTTCTGGTTTGGATCACATAGAAATGTGGTACCACACTGAAACAGTCAATTAATCCTGGTTTCGATCAATATTTTTGAGGATAACGCATGTTAGGTCTAGGTGAGGCCTTGAATTTGCCCACATCAGACTCATAATTTCGCATTCTTCACATACTTGTTGAACAGATCCTGGGATTTTTCTGCTTTGGATCACGTAGTAATGTGGTACCACACTGAAAAAGACGATTAAACCTGGTTCCGATCAATATTTTTGAGGATAACGCATGCTAGGTCTACGTTAGGTGGGGGATTTGCTCGCATCAGGCTCATACCTTCGCTTATTTCTCATACTTGATGGCCAGATTCTGGGCTTGTTCTGGTTGGGATCACACAGTAATGTGGTTCCACACTGAAACAGTCCATTAAACCTAGTTTCGATCGATATTTTAGAGGATATCGCATGTTAGGTCTAGGTTAAGCCTGGGATTTGCCCTCTTCAGTCTCATACTTCCACATTCTTCACATACCTATTGAACAGATCCTGGGTTTTTTCTGGTTTAGATCACATAGTAGTGTGGTGCCACACTGAAACAGTCAATTAAACATGGTTTTGATCAATATTTTAGAGGATAACTCTTGTTAGGTCAGAGTTGGTTCTAGGATTTGCCCTCATCAGTCTCATACTTCCGCATTCTTCACATACTTCTTGATCAGATCCTGGGTTTTTTCTGGTTTGGATCACATAGTAGTGTGGTACCTCACTGAAACAGTCGATGAAACCTGGTCTCGATCAATATTTTAGAGGATAACGCAAGTGAGGTCTGGATTAGGTATGGGATTTGCCCTCATCAGTCTCATACTTCCGCATTCTTCACTAACTTCTTGAACAGATCCTGGGTTTGTTCTGGTTTGGATCACGTAGTTATATGGTACCACACTGAAACTTTTGATTAAACCTGACCGCGATCAGTATCTTAGAGGATATCGCATGTTAGGTCAGAGTTGGGTCTAGGATTTGCCCACATCAGGCTCATACTTTCGCATATTTCTCTTACTTGTTAGCCAGATCCTTTGCTCTTTCTGGTTTGGATCACATAGAAATGTGGTACCACACTGAAACAGTCAATTAAACCTGGTTTCGAACAATATTTTAGAAGATAACGCATGTTAGGTGTAGGTTAGGTCTGGGATTTGCTCTCATCAGGCTCATACCTTCGCATATTTCTCATACCTATTGAACAGATCCTGGGTTTTTTCTGGTTTAGATCACATAGTAGTGTGGTGCCACACTGAAACAGTCAATTAAACATGGTTTTAATCAATATTTTAGAGGATAACTCTTGTTAGGTCAGAGTTGGGTCTGGGATTTGCCCTCATCAGTCTCATACTTCCGCATTCTTCACATACTTCTTGATCAGATCCTGGGTTTGTTCTGGTTTGGATCACATAGTAATGTGGTACCACCCAGAAACAGTCGACTAAACGTAGTCACGATCAATATTTTAGAGGATATCGCATCTTAGCTCTAGGTTAAGCCTGGGATTTGCCCTCTTCAGTCTCATACTTCCACATTCTTCACATACCTATTGAACAGATCCTGGCCTTTTTCTGGTTTGGATCGCGTAGTAATGTGGTACCACACTGAAACAGTCGACTAAGCCTGGTCACGATCAATATTTTAGTGGATGACGCATGTTAGGTCTGGATTAGGTATGGGATTTGCCCTCATCGGCCTCATACTTTCGCATATTTCTCATACTTGTTGGCCAGATTCTGGTCTTTTTTTGGTTTGGATCACGTAGTAATGTGGTACCACACTGAAACAGTCCATTAAACCTGGTTTCGATCAAAATTTTAGAGGATAATGCATGTTAGGTCTATGTTAGGTCTGTGATTTGCATTCATCAGGCTCATACTTTCGCATATTTCTCATGCTTGTTGGCCAGATCCCGGGCTTTTTCAGGTTTGGATCACGTGGTTATGTGGTATCACACTGAAACAGTCGACTAAACCTGGTCTCGATCAATATTTTAGAGGATAACGCATGTTAGGTCTTGATTAGGTCTGGGATTTTCCCTCGCATATTTCTCATACTTGTTGGCCAGATTCTGGTCTTTTTTTGGTTTGGATCACGTAGTAATGTGGTACCAAACTGAAACAGTCCATTAAACCTGGTTTCGATCAAAATTTTAGAGGATAATGCATGTTAGGTCTGTGTTAGGTCTGGGATTTGACTTCATCAGGGTCATATTTCCGCAGTTTTAACATACATGTTGACCTGATCGAGGGGTTCTTTCTGGTTTGGATCACGTAGAAATGTGGTACCACACTGAAACAGTCAATTAAACCTGGTTTCGATGAAGATTTTGGAGGATAACGCATGTTAGGTCTAGGTTAGGCCTTGGATTTGCCCCATCAGGCTCATACTTTCGCATGTTTCTCATACTGGATGGCCAGATTCTGGGCTTTTTTTGGTTTTGATCACGCAGTAATGTGGTACCACACTGAAACAGCCGATTAAACCTGGTTTCGATCGATATTTTAGAGGATAACGCATGTTAGGTCTAGGTTAGGTCTGGGATTTGCACTCATCAGGCTCATACTTTCGCATATTTCTCATACTTGATGGCCAGATTCTGGGCCTTTTTTGGTTTCGATCACGTAGTAATGCGGTACCACGATGAAACAGACCATTAAACCTGGTTTCGATCAATATTTTAGAGGATACCGCATGCAAGGACTATGTTAGGTCCTGGATTTGCCCTCATCAGGCTCACACTTTCGCATTCTTCACATACCTGTTGAACAGATCCTGGGTTTTTTCTGGTTTGGATCACGTGGTAATGTGGTACCACACTGAAACAGTCAAGTAAACCTAGTCTGGGGCAACATTTCAAAGGATAACTCATGTTTGGTCTAGGTTAGGTCTGGGATTTGCTCTCATCAGGCTCATACTTTCGCATATTTCTCATACTTGATGGCCAGATCCAGGCCTTTTTCTGGTTTGGATCACGTACTAATGTGTTACCACACTGAAACAGTCGAGTAAACCTAGTCTCGGTCAATATTTTAGAGGATAACGCATGTTAGGTCTAGGTTAGGTCTGGGATTTGCTCTCATCAGGCTCATACTTTCGCATATTTCTCATTCTCGTTGGCCAGATCCTGGGCTTTCACTGATTTGGATCAGGTAGTTATGTGGTACCACACTGAAACAGTCACATTAAACCTGGTCCCGATCAATATTTTAGAGGATAACACATGTTAGGTCTAGGTTATTTCTGGGATTTGCACTCATCAGGCTCACACTTTCGCATTCTTCACATACCTGTTGAACAGATCCTGGGTTTTTTCTGGTTTGGATCACGTGGTAATGTGGTACCACACTGAAACAGTCAATTAAACCTAGTCTGGGTCAACATTTCAAAGGATAACTCATGTTTGGTCTAGGTTAGGTCTGGGATTTGCTCTCATCAGGCTCATACTTTCGCATATTTCTCATACTTGATGGCCAGATCCAGGCCTTTTTCTGGTTTGGATCACGTACTAATGTGGTACCACACTGAAACAGTCGAGTAAACCTAGTCTCGGTCAATATTTTAGAGGATAACGCATGTTAGGTCTAGGTTAGGTCTGGGATTTGCTCTCATCAGGCTCATACTTTCGCATATTTCTCATACTTGATGGCCAGATCCCGGGTTTTTTCTGGTCTGGATCACGTAGTTATATGGTACCACACTGAAACTTTTGATTAAACCTGACCGCGATCAATATTTTAGAGGATATCGCATGTTAGGTCTAGGTTAGGTCTGGGATTTGCCCTCATGAGGCTCTTACTTTCGCATATTTCTCATACTTGTTGGCCAGATCCTTGGCGTTTTCTGGATTGGATCACGTAGTAATGTGGTACCACACTAAAACAGTAGCTTAATCCTGGTCTCGATCTATATTTTAGAGGATAACGCACGTTAGGTCTAGGTTAGGCCTGGGATTTGCTCTCATCAGGCTCATACTTTCGCATATTTCTCATACTTGATGGCCAGATTCTGGGCTTTTTCTGGTTTGGATCACGTAGTAATGTGGTACCGCACTGAAACAGTCGACTAAACCTGGTCTCGATCAGTATTTTAGAGGATAACGCATGTTAGGTCTGGATTAGGTCTGGGATTTGACCTCATCAGGGTCATACTTTCGCATACTTCTCATACTTGTTGGCCTGATCCTGGGCTTTCTCTGATTTGGATCACGTAGTAATGTGGTACCAGACTGAAACAGTCGACTAAACCTGGTCACGATCAGTATGTTAGAGGATAACGCATGTTAGGTCTGTATTAGGTCTGGATTAGGTCTGGGATTTGCCCCCATCAGTCTCATACTTCCACATTCTTCACATACCTCTTGAACAGATCCTGGGTTTTTTCTGGTTTGTATCACATAGCAGTGTGGTACCACACTGAAACAGTCGATTAAACATGGTTTTGATCAATATCTTAGAGGATAACGCATGTTAGGTCTGGATTAGGTCTGGATTAGGACTGGATTAGGTCTGGGATTTGCTCTCTTCAGTCTCATACTTTCGCAATCTTCACAAACTTCTTTAACAGATCCTGGGTTTGTTCTGGTTTGGGTCACATAGTAATGTGGTACCATCCAGAAACAGTCGACTAAACCTGGTCACGATCAATATTTTAGAGGATAACGCATGTTAGGTCTAGGTTAGGTCTGGGATTTGCTCTCATCAGACTCATAATTTTGCATTCTTCACATACTTTTTGAACAGATCCCATGTTTTTTCTGGTTTGGATCACGTAGAAATGTGGTACCACACTGAAGCAGTCGATTAAACATGGTTTCGATCAATATTTTAGAGGATAACGCATGTTAGGTCTAGGTTAGGCCTTGAATTTGCCCTCATCAGACTCATAATTTCGCATTCTTCACATACGTGTTGAACAGATCCCATGTCTTTTCTGGTTTGGATCACGTAGAAATGTGGTACCACACTGAAACAGTCGACTAAACCTGGTCACGATCAATATTTTAGAGGATAGCGCATGTTAGGTCTATGTTAGGTCTGGGATTTGCTCTCATCACGCTCATACTTTCGCATATTTCTCATACTTGATGGCCAGATTCTGGGCTTTTTCTGGTGTGGATCACGTAGTAATGTGGTACCACACTGAAACAGTCGACTAAACCTGGTCTCGATCAGTATTTTAGAGGATAACGCATGTTAGGTCTGGATTAGGTCTGGATTAGGTCTGGGATTTGCCCTCATCATTCTCATACTTCCGCATTCTTCACATACTTCTTGATCAGATCCTGGGTTTTTTCTGGTTTGGATCACATAGTAGTGTGGTACCTCACTGAAACAGTCGATTAAACATGGTTTTGATCAATATTTTAGAGGATAACTCATGTTAGGTCAGAGTTGGGTCTAGGATTTGCCCTCATCAGGCTCATACTTTCGCATATTTCTCTTACTTGTTAGCCAGATCCTTTGCTCTTTCTGGTTTGGATCACATTGAAATATGGGACCACACTGAAACAGTCAATTAAGCCTGGTTTCGATCAATATTTTAGAGGATAACGCATGTTAGGTCTAGGTGAGGCCTTCAATTTGCCCTCATCAGACTCATAATTTCGCATTCTTCACATACTTGATGAACAGATCCCATGTTTTTTCTGGTTTGGATCACGTAGAAATGTGGTACCACACTGAAACAGTCAATTAAACCTGGTTTCGACCAATATTTTAGAGGATAACCCATGTTAGGTCTAGGTTAGGCCTTGAATTTGCCCTCATCAGACTCATAATTTCGCATTCTTCACATACTTCTTGAACAGATCCTGGGTTTGTTCTGGTTTGGATCACATAGTAATGTGGTACCACCCAGAAACAGTCGATTAAACCAGGTTTCGATCAATATTTTAGATGATAACGCATGTTAGGACTAGGTTAGGCCTGGGATTTGCCCTCACCAGGCTCATTCTATCGCATTCTTCACATACTTGTTGAACAGATCCTGGGATTTGTCTGCTTTGGATCACGTAGTAATGTGGTACCACACTGAAAGAGACGATTAAACCTGGTTCCGATCAGTATTTTAGAGGATAACGCATGTTAGGTCTGGATTAGGTCTGGATTAGGTCTGGGATTTGCCCGCATCAGTCTCATACTTCCGCATTCTTCACATACTTCTTGAGCAGGTCCTGGGTTTTTTCTGGTTTGGATTACATAGTAGTGTGGTACCACACTGAAACAGTCAATTAAACCTGGTTCGATCAATATTTCAGAGGATAACGCATGTTAGGTCTATGTTAGGCCTTGAATTTGCCCTCATCAGACTCATAATTTCGCATTCTTCACATACTTCTTGAACAGATCCTGGGATTTTTCTGCTTTGGATCACGTAGTAATGTGGTACCACACTGAAAGAGACGATTAAACCTGGTTCCGATCAATATTTTTGAGGATAACGCATGCTAGGTCTACGTTAGGTGTGGGATTTGCTCGCATCAGGCTCATACCTTCGCTTATTTCTCATACTTGATGGCCAGATTCTGGGCTTTTTCTGGTTGGGATCGCACAGTAATGTGGTTCCACACTGAAACAGTCCATTAAACCTGGTTTCGATCGATATTTTAGAGGATATCGCATGTTAGCTCTAGGTTAAGCCTGGGATTTGCCCTCATGAGGGTCATACTTTCACATTTTTCGCATACTTGTTGGCCAGATCTCGGGCATTTTCAGGTTTGGATCACGTGGTAATGTGGTATCACACTGAACCAGTCCATTAACCCTGGTCTCGATCAATATTTTAGAGGATAACTCATGTTAGGTCAGAGTTGGGTCTAGGATTTGACCTCATCAGGCTCATACTTTCGCATATTTCTCTTACTTGATGGCCAGATTCTGGGCTTTTTCTGGTTTGGATCACGTAATAATGTGGTACCACACTGAAACAGTCGACTAAACCTGGTCTCGATCAGTATTTTAGAGGATAACGCATGTTAGGTCTGGATTAGGTCTGGGATTTGACCTCATCAGGGTCATACTTTCGCATACTTCTCATACTTGTTGGCCTGATCCTGGGCTTTTTCTGGTTTGGATCACGTAGTAATGTGGTGCCAGACTGAAACAGTCGACTAAACCTGGTCACGATCAGTATTTTAGAGGATAACGCATGTTAGGTCTGGATTAGGTCTGGATTATGTCTGGGATTTGCCCTCATCAGTCTCATACTTCCGCATTCTTCACATACTTCTTGATCAGATCCTGGGTTTTTTCTGGTTTGGATCACATAGTAGTGTGGTACCTCACTGAAACAGTCGATTAAACATGGTTTTGATCAATATTTTAGAGGATAACTCTTGTTAGGTCAGAGTTGGGTCTAGGATTTGCCCTCATCAGTCTCATACTTCCGCATTCTTCACATACTTCTTGATCAGATCCTGGGTTTTTTCTGGTTTGGATCACATAGTAGTGTGGTACCTCACTGAAACAGTCGATGAAACCTGGTCTCGATCAATATTTTAGAGGATAACGCAAGTGAGGTCTGGAATACGTCTGGGATTTGCCCTCATGAGGCTCATACTTTCGCATTTTTCACATACATGTTGAACAGATCCAGGGTTTTTTCTGGTTTGGATCACGTAGTTATATGGTACCACACTGAAACTATTGATTAAACCTGACCGCGATCAATATCTTAGAGGATATCGCATGTTAGGTCAGAATTGGGTCTAGGATTTGCCCTCATCAGGCTCATACATTCGCATATTTCTCTTACTTGTTAGCCAGATCCTTTGCTCTTTCTGGTTTGGATCACATAGAAATGTGGTACCACACTGAAACAGTCAATTAAACCTGGTTTCGATCAATATTTTAGAAGATAACGCATGTTAGGTGTAGGTTAGGTCTGGGATTTGCTCTCATCAGGCTCATACTTTCGCATATTTCTCATACTTGATGGCCAGATTCTGGGCTTTTGCTGGTTTGGATCACGTAGTAATGTGGTACCACACTGAAACAGTCGACTAAAGCTGCTCTCGATCAGTATTTTAGAGGATAACGCATGTTAGGTCTGGATTAGGTCTGGATTAGGTCTGGGATTTGCCCTCATCAGTCTCATACTTCCGTATTCTTCAGATACTTCTTGAACAGATCCTGGGTTTTTTCTGGTTTGGATCACATAGTAGTGTGGTATCTCACTGGAACAGTCGATTAAACATGGTTTTGATCAATATTTTAGAGGATAACTCATGTTAGGTCAGAGTTGGGTCTAGGATTTGCCCTCATCAGGCTCATACTTTCGCATATTTCTCTTACTTGTTAGCTAGATCCATTGCTCTTTCTGGTTTGGATCACATAGAAATGTGGTACCACACTGAAACAGTCAATTAAGCCTGGTTTCGATCAATATTTTAGAGGATAACGCATGTTAGGTCTAGGTTAGGTCTGGGATTTGCTCTCATCAGGCTCATACTTTCGCATATTTCTCAGACTTGATGGTCAGATCCTTTGCTCTTTCTGGTTTGGATCACATAGAAATGTGGTACCACACTGAAACAGTCATTTAAACCTGGTTTCGATCAATA
Source organism: Colletes latitarsis (assembly GCF_051014445.1). Lineage (NCBI taxonomy): Eukaryota > Metazoa > Arthropoda > Insecta > Hymenoptera > Colletidae > Colletes > Colletes latitarsis. Next base: position 10,628,330 of record NC_135137.1, read on the forward strand.
TTTAAGAGGATAACGCATGTTAGGTCTAGGTGAGGCCTTGAATTTGCCCTCATCAGACTCATAATTTCGCATTCTTCACATACTTGTTGAACAGATCCTGGGATTTTTGTGCTTTGGATCACGTAGTAATGTGGTACCACACTGAAAAAGACGATTAAACCTGGTTCCGATCAATATTTTTGAGGATAACGCAAGCTAGGTCTACGTTAGGTGGGGGATTTGCTGGCATCAGGCTCATACCTTCGCTTATTTCTCATACTTGATGGCCAGATTCTGGGCTTGTTCTGGTTGGGATCACACAGTAATGTGGTTCCACACTGAAACAGTCCATTAAACCTGGTTTCGATCGATATTTTAGAGGATATCGTATGTTAGGTCTAGGTTAAGCCTGGGATTTGCCCTCATCAGGGTCATACTTTCACATTTTTCGCATACTTGTTGGCCAGATCTCGAGCATTTTCAGGTTTGGATCACGTGGTAATGTGGTATCACACTGAAACAGTCCATTAACCCTGGTCTCGATCAATATTTTAGAGGATAACGGATGTTAGGTCTGTGTTCGGTCTGAATTAGGTCTGGGATTTGCCCTCATCAGTCTCATACTTCCGCATTCTTCACATACTTCTTGAACAGATCCTGTGTTTTTTGTGGTTTGGGTCACATAGTAATGTGGTACCACCCAGAAACAGTCGACTAAACCTGGTCGCGATCAATATTTTAGAGGATAACGCATGTTAGGTCTAGGTTAGGTCTGGGATTTGCTCTCATCAGGCTCATACCTTCGCATACTTCTCATACTTGTTGGCCTGATCCTGGGCTTTTTCTGGTTTGGATCACGTAGTAATGTGGTACCAGACTGAAACAGTCGACTAAACCTGGTCACGATCAGTATGTTAGAGGATAACGCATGTTAGGTCTGGATTAGGTCTGGATTAGGTCTGGGATTTGCCCTCATCAGTCTCATACTTCCGCATTCTTCACATACTTCTTGAACAGATCCTGGGTTTTTTCTGGTTTGGATCACATAGTAGTGTGGTACCACACTGAAACAGTCAATTAAACCTGGTTCGATCAATATTTCAGAGGATAACGCATGTTAGGTCTAGGTTAGGCCTTGAATTTGCCCTCATCAGACTCATAATTTCGCATTCTTCACATACTTCTTGAACAGATCCTGGGTTTGTTCTGGTTTGGATCACATAGTAATGTGGTACCACCCAGAAACAGTCGATTAAACCAGGTTTCGATCAATATTTTAGATGATAACGCATGTTAGGGCTAGGTTAGGCCTGGGATTTGCCCTCACCAGGCTCATTCTATCGCATTCTTCACATACTTGTTGAACAGATCCTGGGATTTTTCTGCTTTGGATCACGTAGTAATGTGGTACCACACTGAAAGAGACGACTAAACCTGGTCACGATCAATATTTTAGAGGATAACGCATGTTAGGTCTAGGTTAGGTCTGGGATTTGCTCTCATCAGGCTCATACTTTCGCATATTTCTCATACTTGATGGCCAGATCCCGGGTTTTTTCTGGTCTGGATCACGTAGTTATATGGTACCACACTGAAACTTTTGATTAAACCTGACCGCGATCAATATTTTAGAGGATATCGCATGTTAGGTCTAGGTTAGGTCTGGGATTTGCCCTCATGAGGCTCTTACTTTCGCATATTTCTCATACTTGTTGGCCAGATCCTTGGCGTTTTCTGGATTGGATCACGTAGTAATGTGGTACCACACTAAAACAGTAGCTTAATCCTGGTCTCGATCTATATTTTAGAGGATAACGCACGTTAGGTCTAGGTTAGGCCTGGGATTTGCTCTCATCAGGCTCATACTTTCGCATATTTCTCATACTTGATGGCCAGATTCTGGGCTTTTTCTGGTTTGGATCACGTAGTAATGTGGTACCGCACTGAAACAGTCGACTAAACCTGGTCTCGATCAGTATTTTAGAGGATAACGCATGTTAGGTCTGGATTAGGTCTGGGATTTGACCTCATCAGGGTCATACTTTCGCATACTTCTCATACTTGTTGGCCTGATCCTGGGCTTTCTCTGATTTGGATCACGTAGTAATGTGGTACCAGACTGAAACAGTCGACTAAACCTGGTCACGATCAGTATGTTAGAGGATAACGCATGTTAGGTCTGTATTAGGTCTGGATTAGGTCTGGGATTTGCCCCCATCAGTCTCATACTTCCACATTCTTCACATACCTCTTGAACAGATCCTGGGTTTTTTCTGGTTTGTATCACATAGCAGTGTGGTACCACACTGAAACAGTCGATTAAACATGGTTTTGATCAATATCTTAGAGGATAACGCATGTTAGGTCTGGATTAGGTCTGGATTAGGACTGGATTAGGTCTGGGATTTGCTCTCTTCAGTCTCATACTTTCGCAATCTTCACAAACTTCTTTAACAGATCCTGGGTTTGTTCTGGTTTGGGTCACATAGTAATGTGGTACCATCCAGAAACAGTCGACTAAACCTGGTCACGATCAATATTTTAGAGGATAACGCATGTTAGGTCTAGGTTAGGTCTGGGATTTGCTCTCATCAGACTCATAATTTTGCATTCTTCACATACTTTTTGAACAGATCCCATGTTTTTTCTGGTTTGGATCACGTAGAAATGTGGTACCACACTGAAGCAGTCGATTAAACATGGTTTCGATCAATATTTTAGAGGATAACGCATGTTAGGTCTAGGTTAGGCCTTGAATTTGCCCTCATCAGACTCATAATTTCGCATTCTTCACATACGTGTTGAACAGATCCCATGTCTTTTCTGGTTTGGATCACGTAGAAATGTGGTACCACACTGAAACAGTCGACTAAACCTGGTCACGATCAATATTTTAGAGGATAGCGCATGTTAGGTCTATGTTAGGTCTGGGATTTGCTCTCATCACGCTCATACTTTCGCATACTTCTCGTACTTGTTGGCCTGATCCTGGGCTTTTTCTGGTTTGGATCACGTAGTAATGTGGTGCCAGACTGAAACAGTCGACTAAACCTGGTCACGATCAGTATTTTAGAGGATAACGCATGTTAGGTCTGGATTAGGTCTGGATTATGTCTGGGATTTGCCCTCATCAGTCTCATACTTCCGCATTCTTCACATACTTCTTGATCAGATCCTGGGTTTTTTCTGGTTTGGATCACATAGTAGTGTGGTACCTCACTGAAACAGTCGATTAAACATGGTTTTGATCAATATTTTAGAGGATAACTCTTGTTAGGTCAGAGTTGGGTCTAGGATTTGCCCTCATCAGTCTCATACTTCCGCATTCTTCACATACTTCTTGATCAGATCCTGGGTTTTTTCTGGTTTGGATCACATAGTAGTGTGGTACCTCACTGAAACAGTCGATGAAACCTGGTCTCGATCAATATTTTAGAGGATAACGCAAGTGAGGTCTGGAATACGTCTGGGATTTGCCCTCATGAGGCTCATACTTTCGCATTTTTCACATACATGTTGAACAGATCCAGGGTTTTTTCTGGTTTGGATCACGTAGTTATATGGTACCACACTGAAACTATTGATTAAACCTGACCGCGATCAATATCTTAGAGGATATCGCATGTTAGGTCAGAATTGGGTCTAGGATTTGCCCTCATCAGGCTCATACATTCGCATATTTCTCTTACTTGTTAGCCAGATCCTTTGCTCTTTCTGGTTTGGATCACATAGAAATGTGGTACCACACTGAAACAGTCAATTAAACCTGGTTTCGATCAATATTTTAGAAGATAACGCATGTTAGGTGTAGGTTAGGTCTGGGATTTGCTCTCATCAGGCTCATACTTTCGCATATTTCTCATACTTGATGGCCAGATTCTGGGCTTTTGCTGGTTTGGATCACGTAGTAATGTGGTACCACACTGAAACAGTCGACTAAAGCTGCTCTCGATCAGTATTTTAGAGGATAACGCATGTTAGGTCTGGATTAGGTCTGGATTAGGTCTGGGATTTGCCCTCATCGGTCTCATACTTCCGTATTCTTCAGATACTTCTTGAACAGATCCTGGGTTTTTTCTGGTTTGGATCACATAGTAGTGTGGTATCTCACTGGAACAGTCGATTAAACATGGTTTTGATCAATATTTTAGAGGATAACTCATGTTAGGTCAGAGTTGGGTCTAGGATTTGCCCTCATCAGGCTCATACTTTCGCATATTTCTCTTACTTGTTAGCTAGATCCATTGCTCTTTCTGGTTTGGATCACATAGAAATGTGGTACCACACTGAAACAGTCAATTAAGCCTGGTTTCGATCAATATTTTAGAGGATAACGCATGTTAGGTCTAGGTTAGGTCTGGGATTTGCTCTCATCAGGCTCATACTTTCGCATATTTCTCAGACTTGATGGCCAGATCCTTTGCTCTTTCTGGTTTGGATCACATAGAAATGTGGTACCACACTGAAACAGTCATTTAAACCTGGTTTCGATCAATATTTAAGAGGATAACGCATGTTAGGTCTAGGTGAGGCCTTGAATTTGCCCTCATCAGACTCATAATTTCGCATTCTTCACATACTTGTTGAACAGATCCTGGGATTTTTGTGCTTTGGATCACGTAGTAATGTGGTACCACACTGAAAAAGACGATTAAACCTGGTTCCGATCAATATTTTTGAGGATAACGCAAGCTAGGTCTACGTTAGGTGGGGGATTTGCTGGCATCAGGCTCATACCTTCGCTTATTTCTCATACTTGATGGCCAGATTCTGGGCTTGTTCTGGTTGGGATCACACAGTAATGTGGTTCCACACTGAAACAGTCCATTAAACCTGGTTTCGATCGATATTTTAGAGGATATCGTATGTTAGGTCTAGGTTAAGCCTGGGATTTGCCCTCATCAGGGTCATACTTTCACATTTTTCGCATACTTGTTGGCCAGATCTCGAGCATTTTCAGGTTTGGATCACGTGGTAATGTGGTATCACACTGAAACAGTCCATTAACCCTGGTCTCGATCAATATTTTAGAGGATAACGGATGTTAGGTCTGTGTTCGGTCTGAATTAGGTCTGGGATTTGCCCTCATCAGTCTCATACTTCCGCATTCTTCACATACTTCTTGAACAGATCCTGTGTTTTTTGTGGTTTGGGTCACATAGTAATGTGGTACCACCCAGAAACAGTCGACTAAACCTGGTCGCGATCAATATTTTAGAGGATAACGCATGTTAGGTCTAGGTTAGGTCTGGGATTTGCTCTCATCAGGCTCATACCTTCGCATACTTCTCATACTTGTTGGCCTGATCCTGGGCTTTTTCTGGTTTGGATCACGTAGTAATGTGGTACCAGACTGAAACAGTCGACTAAACCTGGTCACGATCAGTATGTTAGAGGATAACGCATGTTAGGTCTGGATTAGGTCTGGATTAGGTCTGGGATTTGCCCTCATCAGTCTCATACTTCCGCATTCTTCACATACTTCTTGAACAGATCCTGGGTTTTTTCTGGTTTGGATCACATAGTAGTGTGGTACCACACTGAAACAGTCAATTAAACCTGGTTCGATCAATATTTCAGAGGATAACGCATGTTAGGTCTAGGTTAGGCCTTGAATTTGCCCTCATCAGACTCATAATTTCGCATTCTTCACATACTTCTTGAACAGATCCTGGGTTTGTTCTGGTTTGGATCACATAGTAATGTGGTACCACCCAGAAACAGTCGATTAAACCAGGTTTCGATCAATATTTTAGATGATAACGCATGTTAGGGCTAGGTTAGGCCTGGGATTTGCCCTCACCAGGCTCATTCTATCGCATTCTTCACATACTTGTTGAACAGATCCTGGGATTTTTCTGCTTTGGATCACGTAGTAATGTGGTACCACACTGAAAGAGACGATTAAACCTGGTTCCGATCAATATTTTTGAGGATAACGCATGCTAGGTCTACGTTAGGTGTGGGATTTGCTCGCATCAGGCTCATACCTTCGCTTATTTCTCATACTTGATGGCCAGATTCTGGGCTTTTTCTGGTTGGGATCGCACAGTAATGTGGTTCCACACTGAAACAGTCCATTAAACCTGGTTTCGATCGATATTTTAGAGGATATCGCATGTTAGCTCTAGGTTAAGCCTGGGATTTGCCCTCATGAGGGTCATACTTTCACATTTTTCGCATACTTGTTGGCCAGATCGCGGGCATTTTCAGGTTTGGATCACGTGGTAATGTGGTATCACACTGAACCAGTCCAATAACCCTGGTCTCGATCAATATTTTAGAGGATAACTCATGTTAGGTCAGAGTTGGGTCTAGGATTTGCCCTCATCAGGCCCATACTTTCGCATATTTCTCTTACTTGTTAGCCAGATCCTTTGCTCTTTCTGGTTTGCATCACATAGAAATGTGGTACCACACTGAAACAGTCAATTAAACCTGGTTTCGATCAATATTTTAGAGGATAACGCATGTTAGGTCTGGATTAGGTCTGGATTAGGTCTGGGATTTGCCCTCATCAGTCTCATACTTTCGCATTCTTCACATACTTGTTGAACAGATCCTGGGATTTTTCTGCTTTGGATCACGTAGTAATGTGGTACCACACTGAAAGGGACGATTAAACCTGGTTCCGATCAATATTTTTGAGGATAACGCGTGCTAGGTCTACGTTAGGTGTGGGATTTGCTCGCATCAGGCTCATACCTTCGCTTATTTCTCATACTTGATGGCCTGATTCTGGGCTTTTTCTGATTGGGATCACACAGTAATGTGGTTCCACACTGAAACAGTCCATTAAACCTGGTTTCGATCGATATTTTAGAGGATATCGCATCTTAGCTCTAGGTTAAGCCTGGGATTTGCCCTCATCAGGGTCATACTTTCACATTTTTCGCATACTTGTTGGCCAGATCTCGGGCATTTTCAGGTTTGGATCACGTGGTAATGTGGTATCACACTGAACCAGTCCATTAACCCTGGTCTCGATCAATATTTTAGAGGATAACTCATGTTAGGTCAGAGTTGGGTCTAGGATTTGACCTCATCAGGCTCATACTTTCGCATATTTCTCTTACTTGATGGCCAGATTCTGGGCTTTTTCTGGTTTGGATCACGTAATAATGTGGTACCACACTGAAACAGTCGACTAAACCTGGTCTCGATCAGTATTTTAGAGGATAACGCATGTTAGGTCTGGATTAGGTCTGGGATTTGACCTCATCAGGGTCATACTTTCGCATACTTCTCATACTTGTTGGCCTGATCCTGGGCTTTTTCTGGTTTGGATCACGTAGTAATGTGGTGCCAGACTGAAAGAGTCGACTAAACCTGGTCACGATCAGTATTTTAGAGGATAACGCATGTTAGGTCTGGATTAGGTCTGGATTATGTCTGGGATTTGCCCTCATCAGTCTCATACTTCCGCATTCTTCACATACTTCTTGATCAGATCCTGGGTTTCTTCTGGTTTGGATCACATAGTAGTGTGGTACCTCACTGAAACAGTCGATTAAACATGGTTTTGATCAATATTTTAGAGGATAACTCTTGTTAGGTCAGAGTTGGGTCTAGGATTTGCCCTCATCAGTCTCATACTTCCGCATTCTTCACATACTTCTTGATCAGATCCTGGGTTTTTTCTGGTTTGGATCACATAGTAGTGTGGTACCTCACTGAAACAGTCGATGAAACCTGGTCTCGATCAATATTTTAGAGGATAACGCAAGTGAGGTCTGGAATACGTCTGGGATTTGCCCTCATGAGGCTCATACTTTCGCATTTTTCACATACATGTTGAACAGATCCAGGGTTTTTTCTGGTTTGGATCACGTAGTTATATGGTACCACACTGAAACTATTGATTAAACCTGACCGCGATCAATATCTTAGAGGATATCGCATGTTAGGTCAGAATTGGGTCTAGGATTTGCCCTCATCAGGCTCATACATTCGCATATTTCTCTTACTTGTTAGCCAGATCCTTTGCTCTTTCTGGTTTGGATCACATAGAAATGTGGTACCACACTGAAACAGTCAATTAAACCTGGTTTCGATCAATATTTTAGAAGATAACGCATGTTAGGTGTAGGTTAGGTCTGGGATTTGGTCTCATCAGGCTCATACTTTCGCATATTTCTCATACTTGATGGCCAGATTCTGGGCTTTTGCTGGTTTGGATCACGTAGTAATGTGGTACCACACTGAAACAGTCGACTAAAGCTGGTCTCGATCAGTATTTTAGAGGATAACGCATGTTAGGTCTGGATTAGGTCTGGATTAGGTCTGGGATTTGCCCTCATCAGTCTCATACTTCCGTATTCTTCAGATACTTCTTGAACAGATCCTGGGTTTTTTCTGGTTTGGATCACATAGTAGTGTGGTATCTCACTGGAACAGTCGATTAAACATGGTTTTGATCAATATTTTAGAGGATAACTCATGTTAGGTCAGAGTTGGGTCTAGGATTTGCCCTCATCAGGCTCATACTTTCGCATATTTCTCTTACTTGTTAGCTAGATCCATTGCTCTTTCTGGTTTGGATCACATAGAAATGTGGTACCACACTGAAACAGTCAATTAAGCCTGGTTTCGATCAATATTTTAGAGGATAACGCATGTTAGGTCTAGGTTAGGTCTGGGATTTGCTCTCATCAGGCTCATACTTTCGCATATTTCTCATACTTGATGGCCAGATCCTTTGCTCTTTCTGGTTTGGATCACATAGAAATGTGGTACCACACTGAAACAGTCATTTAAACCTGGTTTCGATCAATATTTAAGAGGATAACGCATGTTAGGTCTAGGTGAGGCCTTGAATTTGCCCTCATCAGACTCATAATTTCGCATTCTTCACATACTTGTTGAACAGATCCTGGGATTTTTGTGCTTTGGATCACGTAGTAATGTGGTACCACACTGAAAAAGACGATTAAACCTGGTTCCGATCAATATTTTTGAGGATAACGCAAGCTAGGTCTACGTTAGGTGGGGGATTTGCTCGCATCAGGCTCATACCTTCGCTTATTTCTCATACTTGATGGCCAGATTCTGGGCTTGTTCTGGTTGGGATCACACAGTAATGTGGTTCCACACTCAAACAGTCCATTAAACCTGGTTTCGATCGATATTTTAGAGGATATCGTATGTTAGGTCTAGGTTAAGCCTGGGATTTGCCCTCATCAGGGTCATACTTTCACATTTTTCGCATACTTGTTGGCCAGATCTCGGGCATTTTCAGGTTTGGATCACGTGGTAATGTGGTATCACACTGAAACAGTCCATTAACCCTGGTCTCGATCAATATTTTAGAGGATAACGGATGTTAGGTCTGTGTTCGGTCTGAATTAGGTCTGGGATTTGCCCTCATCAGTCTCATACTTCCGCATTCTTCACATACTTCTTGAACAGATCCTGTGTTTTTTGTGGTTTGGGTCACATAGTAATGTGGTACCACCCAGAAACAGTCGACTAAACCTGGTCGCGATCAATATTTTAGAGGATAACGCATGTTAGGTCTAGGTTAGGTCTGGGATTTGCTCTCATCAGGCTCATACCTTCGCATACTTCTCATACTTGTTGGCCTGATCCTGGGCTTTTTCTGGTTTGGATCACGTAGTAATGTGGTACCAGACTGAAACAGTCGACTAAACCTGGTCACGATCAGTATGTTAGAGGATAACGCATGTTAGGTCTAGATTAGGTCTGGATTAGGTCTGGGATTTGCCCTCATCAGTCTCATACTTCCGCATTCTTCACATACTTCTTGAACAGATCCTGGGTTTTTTCTGGTTTGGATCACATAGTAGTGTGGTACCACACTGAAACAGTCAATTAAACCTGGTTCGATCAATATTTCAGAGGATAACGCATGTTAGGTCTAGGTTAGGCCTTGAATTTGCCCTCATCAGACTCATAATTTCGCATTCTTCACATACTTCTTGAACAGATCCTGGGTTTGTTCTGGTTTGGATCACATAGTAATGTGGTACCACCCAGAAACAGTCGATTAAACCAGGTTTCGATCAATATTTTAGATGATAACGCATGTTAGGGCTAGGTTAGGCCTGGGATTTGCCCTCACCAGGCTCATTCTATCGCATTCTTCACATACTTGTTGAACAGATCCTGGGATTTTTCTGCTTTGGATCACGTAGTAATGTGGTACCACACTGAAAGAGACGATTAAACCTGGTTCCGATCAATATTTTTGAGGATAACGCATGCTAGGTCTACGTTAGGTGTGGGATTTGCTCGCATCAGGCTCATACCTTCGCTTATTTCTCATACTTGATGGCCAGATTCTGGGCTTTTTCTGGTTGGGATCGCACAGTAATGTGGTTCCACACTGAAACAGTCCATTAAACCTGGTTTCGATCGATATTTTAGAGGATATCGCATGTTAGCTCTAGGTTAAGCCTGGGATTTGCCCTCATGAGGGTCATACTTTCACATTTTTCGCATACTTGTTGGCCAGATCTCGGGCATTTTCAGGTTTGGATCACGTGGTAATGTGGTATCACACTGAACCAGTCCAATAACCCTGGTCTCGATCAATATTTTAGAGGATAACTCATGTTAGGTCAGAGTTGGGTCTAGGATTTGCCCTCATCAGGCCCATACTTTCGCATATTTCTCTTACTTGTTAGCCAGATCCTTTGCTCTTTCTGGTTTGCATCACATAGAAATGTGGTACCACACTGAAACAGTCAATTAAACCTGGTTTCGATCAATATTTTAGAGGATAACGCATGTTAGGTGTGGGTTAGGTCCGGATTAGGTCTGGGATTTGCCCTCTTCAGTCTCATACTTTCGCATTCTTCACATACTTGTTGAACAGATCCTGGGATTTTTCTGCTTTGGATCACGTAGTAATGTGGTACCACACTGAAAAAGACGATTAAACCTGGTTCCGATCAATATTTTTGAGGATAACGCAAGCTAGGTCTACGTTAGGTGGGGGATTTGCTCGCATCAGGCTCATACCTTCGCTTATTTCTCATACTTGATGGCCAGATTCTGGGCTTGTTCTGGTTGGGATCACACAGTAATGTGGTTCCACACTGAAACAGTCCATTAAACCTGGTTTCGATCGATATTTTAGAGGATATCGTATGTTAGGTCTAGGTTAAGCCTGGGATTTGCCCTCATCAGGGTCATACTTTCACATTTTTCGCATACTTGTTGGCCAGATCTCGGGCATTTTCAGGTTTGGATCACGTGGTAATGTGGTATCACACTGAAACAGTCCATTAACCCTGGTCTCGATCAATATTTTAGAGGATAACGGATGTTAGGTCTGTGTTCGGTCTGAATTAGGTCTGGGATTTGCCCTCATCAGTCTCATACTTCCGCATTCTTCACATACTTCTTGAACAGATCCTGTGTTTTTTGTGGTTTGGGTCACATAGTAATGTGGTACCACCCAGAAACAGTCGACTAAACCTGGTCGCGATCAATATTTTAGAGGATAACGCATGTTAGGTCTAGGTTAGGTCTGGGATTTGCTCTCATCAGGCTCATACCTTCGCATACTTCTCATACTTGTTGGCCTGATCCTGGGCTTTTTCTGGTTTGGATCACGTAGTAATGTGGTACCAGACTGAAACAGTCGACTAAACCTGGTCACGATCAGTATGTTAGAGGATAACGCATGTTAGGTCTGGATTAGGTCTGGATTAGGTCTGGGATTTGCCCTCATCAGTCTCATACTTCCGCATTCTTCACATACTTCTTGAACAGATCCTGGGTTTTTTCTGGTTTGGATCACATAGTAGTGTGGTACCACACTGAAACAGTCAATTAAACCTGGTTCGATCAATATTTCAGAGGATAACGCATGTTAGGTCTAGGTTAGGCCTTGAATTTGCCCTCATCAGACTCATAATTTCGCATTCTTCACATACTTCTTGAACAGATCCTGGGTTTGTTCTGGTTTGGATCACATAGTAATGTGGTACCACCCAGAAACAGTCGATTAAACCAGGTTTCGATCAATATTTTAGATGATAACGCATGTTAGGGCTAGGTTAGGCCTGGGATTTGCCCTCACCAGGCTCATTCTATCGCATTCTTCACATACTTGTTGAACAGATCCTGGGATTTTTCTGCTTTGGATCACGTAGTAATGTGGTACCACACTGAAAGAGACGATTAAACCTGGTTCCGATCAATATTTTTGAGGATAACGCATGCTAGGTCTACGTTAGGTGTGGGATTTGCTCGCATCAGGGTCATACCTTCGCTTATTTCTCATACTTGATGGCCAGATTCTGGGCTTTTTCTGGTTGGGATCGCACAGTAATGTGGTTCCACACTGAAACAGTCCATTAAACCTGGTTTCGATCGATATTTTAGAGGATATCGCATGTTAGCTCTAGGTTAAGCCTGGGATTTGCCCTCATGAGGGTCATACTTTCACATTTTTCGCATACTTGTTGGCCAGATCTCGGGCATTTTCAGGTTTGGATCACGTGGTAATGTGGTATCACACTGAACCAGTCCAATAACCCTGGTCTCGATCAATATTTTAGAGGATAACTCATGTTAGGTCAGAGTTGGGTCTAGGATTTGCCCTCATCAGGCCCATACTTTCGCATATTTCTCTTACTTGTTAGCCAGATCCTTTGCTCTTTCTGGTTTGCATCACATAGAAATGTGGTACCACACTGAAACAGTCAATTAAACCTGGTTTCGATCAATATTTTAGAGGATAACGCATGTTAGGTGTGGATTAGGTCCGAATTAGGTCTGGGATTTGCCCTCTTCAGTCTCATACTTTCGCATTCTTCACATACTTGTTGAACAGATCCTGGGATTTTTCTGCTTTGGATCACGTAGTAATGTGGTACCACACTGAAAAAGACGATTAAACCTGGTTCCGATCAATATTTTTGAGGATAACGCATGCTAGGTCTACGTTAGGTGGGGGATTTGCTCGCATCAGGCTCATACCTTCGCTTATTTCTCATACCTGATGGCCAGATTCTGGGCTTGTTCTGGTTGGGATCACACAGTAATGTGGTTCCACACTGAAACAGTCCATTAAACCTGGTTTCGATCGATATTTTAGAGGATATCGCATGTTAGGTCTAGGTTAAGCCTGGGATTTGCCCTCATCAGGGTCATACTTTCACATTTTTCGCATACTTGTTGGCCAAATCTCGGGCATTTTCAGGTTTGGATCACGTGGTAATGTGGTATCACACTGGAACAGTCCATTAACCCTGGTCTCGATCAATATTTTAGAGGATAACGCATGTTAGGTCTGTGTTCGGTCTGGATTAGGTCTGGGATTTGCCCACATCAGTCTCATACTTCCGCATTCTTCACATACTTCTTGAACAGGTCCTGGGTTTGTTCTGGTTTGGATCACATAGTAATGTGGAACCACCCGGAAACAGTCGACTAAACCTGGTCACGATCTATATTTTAGAGGATAACGCATGTTAGGTCTAGGTTAGGTCTGGGATTTGCTCTCATCAAGCTCATACTTTCGCATATTTCTCTTACTTGTTAGCTAGATCCTTTGCTCTTTCTGGTTTGGATCACATAGAAATGTGGTACCACACTGAAACAGTCAATTAAGCCTGGTTTCGATCAATATTTTAGAGGATAACGCATGTTAGGTCTAGGTTAGGTCTGGATTAGGTCTGGGATTTGCCCTCATCAGTCTCATACTTCCGTATTCTTCAGATACTTCTTGAACAGATCCTGGGTTTTTTCTGGTTTGGATCACATAGTAGTGTGGTACCTCACTGAAACAGTCGATTAAACATGGTTTTGATCAATATTTTAGAGGAAAACTCATGTTAGGTCAGAGTTGGGTTTAGGATTTGCCCTCATCAGGCTCATACTTTCGCATATTTCTCTTACTTGTTAGCTAGATCCTTTGCTCTTTCTGGTTTGGATCACATAGAAATGTGGTACCACACTGAAACAGTCAATTAAGCCTGGTTTCGATCAATATTTTAGAGGATAACGCATGTTAGGTCTAGGTTAGGTCTGGGATTTGCTCTCATCAGGCTCATACTTTCGCATATTTCTCATACTTGATGGCCAGACCCTTTGCTCTTTCTGGTTTGGATCACATAGAAATGTGGTACCACACTGAAACAGTCAATTAAACCTGGTTTCGATCAATATTTTAGAGGATAACGCATGTTAGGTCTAGGTGAGGCCTTGAATTTGCCCTCATCAGACTCATAATTTCGCATTCTTCACATACTTGTTGAACAGATCCTGGGATTTTTCTGCTTTGGATCACGTAGTAATGTGGTACCACACTGAAAAAGACGATTAAACCTGGTTCCGATCAATATTTTTGAGGATAACGCAAGCTAGGTCTACGTTAGGTGGGGGATTTGCTCGCATCAGGCTCATACCTTCGCTTAATTCTCATACTTGATGGCCAGATTCTGGGCTTGTTCTGGTTGGGATCACACAGTAATGTGGTTCCACACTGAAACAGTCGATTAAACATGGTTTCGATCAATATTTTAGAGGATAACGCATGTTAGGTCTAGGTTAGGTCTGGGATTTGCTCTCATCAGGCTCATACTTTCGCATATTTCTCATAATTGATAGCCAGATTCTGGGTTTTTTCTACTTTGGATCACGTAGTAATGTGGTACCACACTGAAACAGACGATTAAACCTGGTTCCGATCAATATTTTTGAGGATAACGCATGCTAGGTCTACGTTAGGTGGGGGATTTGCTCGCATCAGGCTCATACCTTCGCGTATTTCTCATACTTGATGGCCAGATTCTGGGCTTGTTCTGGTTGGGATCACACAGTAATGTGGTTCCACACTGAAACAGTCCATTAAACCTGGTTTCGATCGATATTTTAGAGGATATCGCATGTTAGGTCTGGGTTAGGTCTGGATTAGGTCTGGGATTTGCCCTCATCAGTCTTATACTTCCGCATTCTTCACATACTCCTTGATCAGATCCTTTGCTCTTTCTGGTTTGCATCACATAGAAATGTGGTACCACACTGAAACAGTCAGTTAAACCTGGTTTCGATCAATATTTTAGAGGATAACGCATGTTAGGTGTGGATTAGGTCTGGATTAGGTCTGGGATTTGCCCTCTTCAGTCTCATACTTTCGCATTCTTCACATACTTGTTGAACAGATCCTGGGATTTTTCTGCTTTGGATCACGTAGTAATGTGGTACCACACTGAAACAGACGATTAAACCTGGTTCCGATCAATATTTTTGAGGATAACGCATGCTAGGTCTACGTTAGGTGTGGGATTTGCTCGCATCAGGCTCATACCTTCGCTTATTTCTCATACTTGATGGCCAGATTCTGGGCTTTTTCTGGTTGGGATCGCACAGTAATGTGGTTCCACACTGAAACAGTCCATTAAAACTGGTTTCGATCGATATTTTAGAGGATATCGCATGTTAGCTCTAGGTTAAGCCTGGGATTTGCCCTCATGAGGGTCATACTTTCACATTTTTCGCATACTTGTTGGCCAGATCTCGGGCATTTTCAGGTTTGGATCACGTGGTATTGTGGTATCACACTGAACCAGTCCATTAACCCTGGTCTCGATCAATATTTTAGAGGATAACTCATGTTAGGTCAGAGTTGGGTCTAGGATTTGCCCTCATCAGGCTCATACTTTCGCATATTTCTCTTACGTGTTAGCCAGATCCTTTGCTCTTTCTGGTTTGGATCACATAGAAATGTGGTACCACACTGAAACAGTCAATTAAACCTGGTTTCGATCAATATTTTAGAGGATAACTCATGTTAGGTCTGGATTAGGTCTGGATTAGGTCTGGGATTTGCCCTCTTCAGTCTCATACTTTCGCATTCTTCACTAACTTCTTGAACAGATCCTGGGTTTGTTCTGGTTTGGATCACATAGTAATGTGGTACCACCCAGAAACAGTCGACTAAACGTAGTCACGATCAATATTTTAGAGGATAACGCATGTTAGGTCTGGATTAGGTCTGGGATTTGACCTCATCAGGGTCATACTTTCGCATACTTCTCATACTTGTTGGCCTGATCCTGGGCTTTTTCTGGTTTAGATCACATAGTAGTGTGGTGCCACACTGAAACAGTCAATTAAACATGGTTTTGATCAATATCTTAGAGGATAACTCATGTTAGGTCAGAGTTGGGTCTAGGATTTGCCGCCATCAGGCTCATACTTTCGCATATTTCTCTTAGTTGTTAGCCAGATCCTTTGCTCTTTCTGGTTTGGATCACATAGAAATGTGGTACCACACTGAAACTGTCAATTAATCCTGGTTTCGATCAATATTTTTGAGGATAACGCATGTTAGGTCTAGGTGAGGCCTTGAATTTGCCCACATCAGACTCATAATTTCGCATTCTTCACATACTTGTTGAACAGATCCTGGGATTTTACTGCTTTGGTTCACGTAGTAATGTGGTACCACACTGAAAAAGACGATTAAACCTGGTTCCGATCAATATTTTTGAGGATAACGCATGCTAGGTCTACGTTAGGTGGGGGATTTGCTCGCATCAGGCTCATACTTTCGCATATTTCTCATACTTGATGGCCAGATTCTGGGCTTGTTCTGGTTGGGATCACACAGTAATGTGGCTCCACACTGAAACAGTCCATTAAACCTGGTTTCGATCGATATTTTAGAGGTTATCGCATGTTACGTCTAGGTTAAGCCTGGGATTTGCCCTCATCAGGGTCATACTTTCACATTTTTCGCATACTTGTTGGCCATATCTCGGGCATTTTCAGGTCTGGATCACGTGGTAATCTGGTATCACACTGAAACAGTCCATTAACCCTGGTCTCGATCAATATTTTAGAGGATAACGCATGTTAGGTCTGTGTTCGGTCTGGATTAGGTCTGGGATTTGCCCACATCAGTCTCATACTTCCGCATTCTTCACATACTTCTTGAACAGATCCTGGGTTTGTTCTGGTTTGGATCACATAGTAATGTGGAACCACCAAGAAACAGTCGACTAAACCTGGTCACGATCTATATTTTAGAGGATAACGCATGTTAGGTCTAGGTTAGGTCTGGGATTTGCTCTCATCAGGCTCATACTTTCGCATATTTCTCATACTTGTTAGCTAGATCCTTTGCTCTTTCTGGTTTGGATCACATAGAAATGTGGTACCACACTGAAACAGTCAATTAAGCCTGGTTTCGATCAATATTATAGAGGATAACGCATGTTAGGTCTAGGTTAGGTCTGGGATTTGCTCTCATCAGGCTCATACTTTCGCATATTTCTCTTACTTGTTAGCTAGATCCTTTGCTCTTTCTGGTTGGATCACATAGAAATGTGGTACCACACTGAAACAGTCAATTAAGCCTGGTTTCGATCAGTATTTTAAAGGATAACGCATGTTAGGTCTGGATTAGGTCTGGGATTTGCCCTCATCAGTCTCATACTTTCGCATATTTCTCATACTTGATGGCCAGATTCTGGGCTTTTTCTGGTTTGGATCACGTAGTAATGTGGTACCACACTGAAACTGTCGACTAAACCTGGTCTCGATCAGTATTTTAGAGGATAACGCATGTTAGGTCTGGATTAGGTCTGGATGAGGTCTGGGATTTGCCCTCATCAGTCTCATACTTCCGTATTCTTCAGATACTTCTTGAACAGATCCTGGGTTTTTTCTGGTTTGGATCACATAGTAGTGTGGTATCTCACTGGAACAGTCGATTAAACATGGTTTTGATCAATATTTTAGAGGATAACTCATGTTAGGTCAGAGTTGGGTCTAGGATTTGCCCTCATCAGGCTCATACTTTCGCATATTTCTCTTACTTGTTAGCTAGATCCATTGCTCTTTCTGGTTTGGATCACATAGAAATGTGGTACCACACTGAAACAGTCAATTAAGCCTGGTTTCGATCAATATTTTAGAGGATAACGCATGTTAGGTCTAGGTTAGGTCTGGGATTTGCTCTCATCAGGCTCATACTTTCGCATATTTCTCATACTTGATGGCCAGATCCTTTGCTCTTTCTGGTTTGGATCACATAGAAATGTGGTACCACACTGAAACAGTCATTTAAACCTGGTTTCGATCAATATTTAAGAGGATAACGCATGTTAGGTCTAGGTGAGGCCTTGAATTTGCCCTCATCAGACTCATAATTTCGCATTCTTCACATACTTGTTGAACAGATCCTGGGATTTTTGTGCTTTGGATCACGTAGTAATGTGGTACCACACTGAAAAAGACGATTAAACCTGGTTCCGATCAATATTTTTGAGGATAACGCAAGCTAGGTCTACGTTAGGTGGGGGATTTGCTCGCATCAGGCTCATACCTTCGCTTATTTCTCATACTTGATGGCCAGATTCTGGGCTTGTTCTGGTTGGGATCACACAGTAATGTGGTTCCACACTCAAACAGTCCATTAAACCTGGTTTCGATCGATATTTTAGAGGATATCGTATGTTAGGTCTAGGTTAAGCCTGGGATTTGCCCTCATCAGGGTCATACTTTCACATTTTTCGCATACTTGTTGGCCAGATCTCGGGCATTTTCAGGTTTGGATCACGTGGTAATGTGGTATCACACTGAAACAGTCCATTAACCCTGGTCTCGATCAATATTTTAGAGGATAACGGATGTTAGGTCTGTGTTCGGTCTGAATTAGGTCTGGGATTTGCCCTCATCAGTCTCATACTTCCGCATTCTTCACATACTTCTTGAACAGATCCTGTGTTTTTTGTGGTTTGGGTCACATAGTAATGTGGTACCACCCAGAAACAGTCGACTAAACCTGGTCGCGATCAATATTTTAGAGGATAACGCATGTTAGGTCTAGGTTAGGTCTGGGATTTGCTCTCATCAGGCTCATACCTTCGCATACTTCTCATACTTGTTGGCCTGATCCTGGGCTTTTTCTGGTTTGGATCACGTAGTAATGTGGTACCAGACTGAAACAGTCGACTAAACCTGGTCACGATCAGTATGTTAGAGGATAACGCATGTTAGGTCTAGATTAGGTCTGGATTAGGTCTGGGATTTGCCCTCATCAGTCTCATACTTCCGCATTCTTCACATACTTCTTGAACAGATCCTGGGTTTTTTCTGGTTTGGATCACATAGTAGTGTGGTACCACACTGAAACAGTCAATTAAACCTGGTTCGATCAATATTTCAGAGGATAACGCATGTTAGGTCTAGGTTAGGCCTTGAATTTGCCCTCATCAGACTCATAATTTCGCATTCTTCACATACTTCTTGAACAGATCCAGGGTTTGTTCTGGTTTGGATCACATAGTAATGTGGTACCACCCAGAAACAGTCGATTAAACCAGGTTTCGATCAATATTTTAGATGATAACGCATGTTAGGGCTAGGTTAGGCCTGGGATTTGCCCTCACCAGGCTCATTCTATCGCATTCTTCACATACTTGTTGAACAGATCCTGGGATTTTTCTGCTTTGGATCACGTAGTAATGTGGTACCACACTGAAAGAGACGATTAAACCTGGTTCCGATCAATATTTTTGAGGATAACGCATGCTAGGTCTACGTTAGGTGTGGGATTTGCTCGCATCAGGCTCATACCTTCGCTTATTTCTCATACTTGATGGCCAGATTCTGGGCTTTTTCTGGTTGGGATCGCACAGTAATGTGGTTCCACACTGAAACAGTCCATTAAACCTGGTTTCGATCGATATTTTAGAGGATATCGCATGTTAGCTCTAGGTTAAGCCTGGGATTTGCCCTCATGAGGGTCATACTTTCACATTTTTCGCATACTTGTTGGCCAGATCTCGGGCATTTTCAGGTTTGGATCACGTGGTAATGTGGTATCACACTGAACCAGTCCAATAACCCTGGTCTCGATCAATATTTTAGAGGATAACTCATGTTAGGTCAGAGTTGGGTCTAGGATTTGCCCTCATCAGGCCCATACTTTCGCATATTTCTCTTACTTGTTAGCCAGATCCTTTGCTCTTTCTGGTTTGCATCACATAGAAATGTGGTACCACACTGAAACAGTCAATTAAACCTGGTTTCGATCAATATTTTAGAGGATAACGCATGTTAGGTGTGGGTTAGGTCCGGATTAGGTCTGGGATTTGCCCTCTTCAGTCTCATACTTTCGCATTCTTCACATACTTGTTGAACAGATCCTGGGATTTTTCTGCTTTGGATCACGTAGTAATGTGGTACCACACTGAAAAAGACGATTAAACCTGGTTCCGATCAATATTTTTGAGGATAACGCAAGCTAGGTCTACGTTAGGTGGGGGATTTGCTCGCATCAGGCTCATACCTTCGCTTATTTCTCATACTTGATGGCCAGATTCTGGGCTTGTTCTGGTTGGGATCACACAGTAATGTGGTTCCACACTGAAACAGTCCATTAAACCTGGTTTCGATCGATATTTTAGAGGATATCGTATGTTAGGTCTAGGTTAAGCCTGGGATTTGCCCTCATCAGGGTCATACTTTCACATTTTTCGCATACTTGTTGGCCAGATCTCGGGCATTTTCAGGTTTGGATCACGTGGTAATGTGGTATCACACTGAAACAGTCCATTAACCCTGGTCTCGATCAATATTTTAGAGGATAACGGATGTTAGGTCTGTGTTCGGTCTGAATTAGGTCTGGGATTTGCCCTCATCAGTCTCATACTTCCGCATTCTTCACATACTTCTTGAACAGATCCTGTGTTTTTTGTGGTTTGGGTCACATAGTAATGTGGTACCACCCAGAAACAGTCGACTAAACCTGGTCGCGATCAATATTTTAGAGGATAACGCATGTTAGGTCTAGGTTAGGTCTGGGATTTGCTCTCATCAGGCTCATACCTTCGCATACTTCTCATACTTGTTGGCCTGATCCTGGGCTTTTTCTGGTTTGGATCACGTAGTAATGTGGTACCAGACTGAAACAGTCGACTAAACCTGGTCACGATCAGTATGTTAGAGGATAACGCATGTTAGGTCTGGATTAGGTCTGGATTAGGTCTGGGATTTGCCCTCATCAGTCTCATACTTCCGCATTCTTCACATACTTCTTGAACAGATCCTGGGTTTTTTCTGGTTTGGATCACATAGTAGTGTGGTACCACACTGAAACAGTCAATTAAACCTGGTTCGATCAATATTTCAGAGGATAACGCATGTTAGGTCTAGGTTAGGCCTTGAATTTGCCCTCATCAGACTCATAATTTCGCATTCTTCACATACTTCTTGAACAGATCCTGGGTTTGTTCTGGTTTGGATCACATAGTAATGTGGTACCACCCAGAAACAGTCGATTAAACCAGGTTTCGATCAATATTTTAGATGATAACGCATGTTAGGGCTAGGTTAGGCCTGGGATTTGCCCTCACCAGGCTCATTCTATCGCATTCTTCACATACTTGTTGAACAGATCCTGGGATTTTTCTGCTTTGGATCACGTAGTAATGTGGTACCACACTGAAAGAGACGATTAAACCTGGTTCCGATCAATATTTTTGAGGATAACGCATGCTAGGTCTACGTTAGGTGTGGGATTTGCTCGCATCAGGGTCATACCTTCGCTTATTTCTCATACTTGATGGCCAGATTCTGGGCTTTTTCTGGTTGGGATCGCACAGTAATGTGGTTCCACACTGAAACAGTCCATTAAACCTGGTTTCGATCGATATTTTAGAGGATATCGCATGTTAGCTCTAGGTTAAGCCTGGGATTTGCCCTCATGAGGGTCATACTTTCACATTTTTCGCATACTTGTTGGCCAGATCTCGGGCATTTTCAGGTTTGGATCACGTGGTAATGTGGTATCACACTGAACCAGTCCAATAACCCTGGTCTCGATCAATATTTTAGAGGATAACTCATGTTAGGTCAGAGTTGGGTCTAGGATTTGCCCTCATCAGGCCCATACTTTCGCATATTTCTCTTACTTGTTAGCCAGATCCTTTGCTCTTTCTGGTTTGCATCACATAGAAATGTGGTACCACACTGAAACAGTCAATTAAACCTGGTTTCGATCAATATTTTAGAGGATAACGCATGTTAGGTGTGGATTAGGTCCGAATTAGGTCTGGGATTTGCCCTCTTCAGTCTCATACTTTCGCATTCTTCACATACTTGTTGAACAGATCCTGGGATTTTTCTGCTTTGGATCACGTAGTAATGTGGTACCACACTGAAAAAGACGATTAAACCTGGTTCCGATCAATATTTTTGAGGATAACGCATGCTAGGTCTACGTTAGGTGGGGGATTTGCTCGCATCAGGCTCATACCTTCGCTTATTTCTCATACCTGATGGCCAGATTCTGGGCTTGTTCTGGTTGGGATCACACAGTAATGTGGTTCCACACTGAAACAGTCCATTAAACCTGGTTTCGATCGATATTTTAGAGGATATCGCATGTTAGGTCTAGGTTAAGCCTGGGATTTGCCCTCATCAGGGTCATACTTTCACATTTTTCGCATACTTGTTGGCCAAATCTCGGGCATTTTCAGGTTTGGATCACGTGGTAATGTGGTATCACACTGGAACAGTCCATTAACCCTGGTCTCGATCAATATTTTAGAGGATAACGCATGTTAGGTCTGTGTTCGGTCTGGATTAGGTCTGGGATTTGCCCACATCAGTCTCATACTTCCGCATTCTTCACATACTTCTTGAACAGGTCCTGGGTTTGTTCTGGTTTGGATCACATAGTAATGTGGAACCACCCAGAAACAGTCGACTAAACCTGGTCACGATCTATATTTTAGAGGATAACGCATGTTAGGTCTAGGTTAGGTCTGGGATTTGCTCTCATCAAGCTCATACTTTCGCATATTTCTCTTACTTGTTAGCTAGATCCTTTGCTCTTTCTGGTTTGGATCACATAGAAATGTGGTACCACACTGAAACAGTCAATTAAGCCTGGTTTCGATCAATATTTTAGAGGATAACGCATGTTAGGTCTAGGTTAGGTCTGGATTAGGTCTGGGATTTGCCCTCATCAGTCTCATACTTCCGTATTCTTCAGATACTTCTTGAACAGATCCTGGGTTTTTTCTGGTTTGGATCACATAGTAGTGTGGTACCTCACTGAAACAGTCGATTAAACATGGTTTTGATCAATATTTTAGAGGAAAACTCATGTTAGGTCAGAGTTGGGTTTAGGATTTGCCCTCATCAGGCTCATACTTTCGCATATTTCTCTTACTTGTTAGCTAGATCCTTTGCTCTTTCTGGTTTGGATCACATAGAAATGTGGTACCACACTGAAACAGTCAATTAAGCCTGGTTTCGATCAATATTTTAGAGGATAACGCATGTTAGGTCTAGGTTAGGTCTGGGATTTGCTCTCATCAGGCTCATACTTTCGCATATTTCTCATACTTGATGGCCAGACCCTTTGCTCTTTCTGGTTTGGATCACATAGAAATGTGGTACCACACTGAAACAGTCAATTAAACCTGGTTTCGATCAATATTTTAGAGGATAACGCATGTTAGGTCTAGGTGAGGCCTTGAATTTGCCCTCATCAGACTCATAATTTCGCATTCTTCACATACTTGTTGAACAGATCCTGGGATTTTTCTGCTTTGGATCACGTAGTAATGTGGTACCACACTGAAAAAGACGATTAAACCTGGTTCCGATCAATATTTTTGAGGATAACGCAAGCTAGGTCTACGTTAGGTGGGGGATTTGCTCGCATCAGGCTCATACCTTCGCTTAATTCTCATACTTGATGGCCAGATTCTGGGCTTGTTCTGGTTGGGATCACACAGTAATGTGGTTCCACACTGAAACAGTCGATTAAACATGGTTTCGATCAATATTTTAGAGGATAACGCATGTTAGGTCTAGGTTAGGTCTGGGATTTGCTCTCATCAGGCTCATACTTTCGCATATTTCTCATAATTGATAGCCAGATTCTGGGTTTTTTCTACTTTGGATCACGTAGTAATGTGGTACCACACTGAAACAGACGATTAAACCTGGTTCCGATCAATATTTTTGAGGATAACGCATGCTAGGTCTACGTTAGGTGGGGGATTTGCTCGCATCAGGCTCATACCTTCGCGTATTTCTCATACTTGATGGCCAGATTCTGGGCTTGTTCTGGTTGGGATCACACAGTAATGTGGTTCCACACTGAAACAGTCCATTAAACCTGGTTTCGATCGATATTTTAGAGGATATCGCATGTTAGGTCTGGGTTAGGTCTGGATTAGGTCTGGGATTTGCCCTCATCAGTCTTATACTTCCGCATTCTTCACATACTCCTTGATCAGATCCTTTGCTCTTTCTGGTTTGCATCACATAGAAATGTGGTACCACACTGAAACAGTCAGTTAAACCTGGTTTCGATCAATATTTTAGAGGATAACGCATGTTAGGTGTGGATTAGGTCTGGATTAGGTCTGGGATTTGCCCTCTTCAGTCTCATACTTTCGCATTCTTCACATACTTGTTGAACAGATCCTGGGATTTTTCTGCTTTGGATCACGTAGTAATGTGGTACCACACTGAAACAGACGATTAAACCTGGTTCCGATCAATATTTTTGAGGATAACGCATGCTAGGTCTACGTTAGGTGTGGGATTTGCTCGCATCAGGCTCATACCTTCGCTTATTTCTCATACTTGATGGCCAGATTCTGGGCTTTTTCTGGTTGGGATCGCACAGTAATGTGGTTCCACACTGAAACAGTCCATTAAAACTGGTTTCGATCGATATTTTAGAGGATATCGCATGTTAGCTCTAGGTTAAGCCTGGGATTTGCCCTCATGAGGGTCATACTTTCACATTTTTCGCATACTTGTTGGCCAGATCTCGGGCATTTTCAGGTTTGGATCACGTGGTATTGTGGTATCACACTGAACCAGTCCATTAACCCTGGTCTCGATCAATATTTTAGAGGATAACTCATGTTAGGTCAGAGTTGGGTCTAGGATTTGCCCTCATCAGGCTCATACTTTCGCATATTTCTCTTACGTGTTAGCCAGATCCTTTGCTCTTTCTGGTTTGGATCACATAGAAATGTGGTACCACACTGAAACAGTCAATTAAACCTGGTTTCGATCAATATTTTAGAGGATAACTCATGTTAGGTCTGGATTAGGTCTGGATTAGGTCTGGGATTTGCCCTCTTCAGTCTCATACTTTCGCATTCTTCACTAACTTCTTGAACAGATCCTGGGTTTGTTCTGGTTTGGATCACATAGTAATGTGGTACCACCCAGAAACAGTCGACTAAACGTAGTCACGATCAATATTTTAGAGGATAACGCATGTTAGGTCTGGATTAGGTCTGGGATTTGACCTCATCAGGGTCATACTTTCGCATACTTCTCATACTTGTTGGCCTGATCCTGGGCTTTTTCTGGTTTAGATCACATAGTAGTGTGGTGCCACACTGAAACAGTCAATTAAACATGGTTTTGATCAATATCTTAGAGGATAACTCATGTTAGGTCAGAGTTGGGTCTAGGATTTGCCGCCATCAGGCTCATACTTTCGCATATTTCTCTTAGTTGTTAGCCAGATCCTTTGCTCTTTCTGGTTTGGATCACATAGAAATGTGGTACCACACTGAAACTGTCAATTAATCCTGGTTTCGATCAATATTTTTGAGGATAACGCATGTTAGGTCTAGGTGAGGCCTTGAATTTGCCCACATCAGACTCATAATTTCGCATTCTTCACATACTTGTTGAACAGATCCTGGGATTTTACTGCTTTGGTTCACGTAGTAATGTGGTACCACACTGAAAAAGACGATTAAACCTGGTTCCGATCAATATTTTTGAGGATAACGCATGCTAGGTCTACGTTAGGTGGGGGATTTGCTCGCATCAGGCTCATACTTTCGCATATTTCTCATACTTGATGGCCAGATTCTGGGCTTGTTCTGGTTGGGATCACACAGTAATGTGGCTCCACACTGAAACAGTCCATTAAACCTGGTTTCGATCGATATTTTAGAGGTTATCGCATGTTACGTCTAGGTTAAGCCTGGGATTTGCCCTCATCAGGGTCATACTTTCACATTTTTCGCATACTTGTTGGCCATATCTCGGGCATTTTCAGGTCTGGATCACGTGGTAATCTGGTATCACACTGAAACAGTCCATTAACCCTGGTCTCGATCAATATTTTAGAGGATAACGCATGTTAGGTCTGTGTTCGGTCTGGATTAGGTCTGGGATTTGCCCACATCAGTCTCATACTTCCGCATTCTTCACATACTTCTTGAACAGATCCTGGGTTTGTTCTGGTTTGGATCACATAGTAATGTGGAACCACCAAGAAACAGTCGACTAAACCTGGTCACGATCTATATTTTAGAGGATAACGCATGTTAGGTCTAGGTTAGGTCTGGGATTTGCTCTCATCAGGCTCATACTTTCGCATATTTCTCATACTTGTTAGCTAGATCCTTTGCTCTTTCTGGTTTGGATCACATAGAAATGTGGTACCACACTGAAACAGTCAATTAAGCCTGGTTTCGATCAATATTATAGAGGATAACGCATGTTAGGTCTAGGTTAGGTCTGGGATTTGCTCTCATCAGGCTCATACTTTCGCATATTTCTCTTACTTGTTAGCTAGATCCTTTGCTCTTTCTGGTTGGATCACATAGAAATGTGGTACCACACTGAAACAGTCAATTAAGCCTGGTTTCGATCAGTATTTTAAAGGATAACGCATGTTAGGTCTGGATTAGGTCTGGGATTTGCCCTCATCAGTCTCATACTTTCGCATATTTCTCATACTTGATGGCCAGATTCTGGGCTTTTTCTGGTTTGGATCACGTAGTAATGTGGTACCACACTGAAACTGTCGACTAAACCTGGTCTCGATCAGTATTTTAGAGGATAACGCATGTTAGGTCTGGATTAGGTCTGGATTAGGTCTGGGATTTGCCCTCATCAGTCTCATACTTCCGCATTCTTCACATACTTCTTGAACAGATCCTGGGTTTTTTCTGCTTTGGATCACATAGTAGTGTGGTACCACACTGAAACAGTCAACTAAACCTGGTTCGATTAATATTTCAGAGGATAACGCATGTTAGGTCTAGGTTAGGCCTTGAATTTGCCCTCATCAGACTCATAATTTCGCATTCTTCACATACTTCTTGAACAGATCCTGGGTTTGTTCTGGTTTGGATCACATAGTAATGTGGTACCACCCAGAAACAGTCGATTAAACCAGGTTTCGATCAATATTTTAGATGATAACGCATGTTAGGGCTAGGTTAGGCCTGGGATTTGCCCTCACCAGGCTCATTCTATCGCATTCTTCACATACTTGTTGAACAGATCCTGGGATTTTTCTGCTTTGGATCACGTAGTAATTTGGTCCACACTGAAAGAGACGATTAAACCTGGTTCCGATCAATATTTTTGAGGATAACGCATGCTAGATCTACGTTAGGTGTGGGATGTGCTCGCATCAGGCTCATACCTTCGCTTATTTCTCATACTTGATGGCCAGATTCTGGGCTTTTTCTGGTTGGGATCACACAGTAATATGGTTCCACACTGAAACAGTCCATTAAACCTGGTTTCGATTGATATTTTAGAGGATATCGCATGTTAGCTCTAGGTTAAGCCTGGGATTTACCCTCATCAGGGTCATACATTCAGATTTTTCGCATACTTGTTGGCCAGATCTCGGGCATTTTCAGGTTTGGATCACGTGGTAATGGTGGTATCACACTGAACCAGTCCATTAACCCTGGTCTCGATCAATATTTTAGAGGATAACTCATGTTAGGTCAGAGTTGGGACTAGGATTTGCCCTCATCAGGCTCATACTTTCGCATATTTCTCTTACGTGTTAGCCAGATCCTTTGCTCTTTCTGGTTTGGATCACATAGAAATGTGGTACCACACTGACACAGTCAATTAAACCTGGTTTCGATCAATATTTTAGAGGATAACTCATGTTAGGTCTGGATTAGGTCTGGATTAGGTCTGGGATTTGCCCTCTTCAGTCTCATACTTTCGCATTCTTCACTAACTTCTTGAACAGATCCTGGGTTTGTTCTGGTTTGGATCACATAGTAACGTGGTACCACCCAGAAACAGTCGACTAAACGTAGTCACGATCAATATTTTAGAGGATAACGCATGTTAGGTCTAGGTTAGGTCTGGGATTTGCTCTCATCAGGCTCATACTTTCGCATATTTCTCATACTTGATGGCCAGATTCTGGGCTTTTTCTGGTTTGGATCACGTAATAATGTGGTACCACACTGAAACAGTCGACTAAACCTGGTCTCGATCAGTATTTTAGAGGATAACGCATGTTAGGTCTGGATTAGGTCTGGGATTTGACCTCATCAGGGTCATACTTTCGCATACTTCTCATACTTGTTGGCCTGATCCTGGGCTTTTTCTGGTTTGGATCACGTAGTAATGTGGTACCAGACTGAAACAGTCGACTAAACCTGGTCACGATCAGTATTTTAGAGGATAACGCATGTTAGGTCTGGATTAGGTCTGGATTAGGTCTGGGATTTGCCCTCATCAGTCTCATACTTCCGCATTCTTCACATACTCCTTGATCAGATCCTGGGTTTTTTCTGGTTTGGATCACATAGTAGTGTGGTACCTCACTGAAACAGTCGATTAAACATGGTTTTGATCAATATTTTAGAGGATATCGCATGTTAGGTCAGAGTTGGGTCTAGGATTTGCCCTCATCAGGCTCATACTTTCGCATA
Source organism: Colletes latitarsis (assembly GCF_051014445.1). Lineage (NCBI taxonomy): Eukaryota > Metazoa > Arthropoda > Insecta > Hymenoptera > Colletidae > Colletes > Colletes latitarsis. The sequence goes on from NC_135137.1 coordinate 10,656,994, forward strand.
TTTCTCTTACTTGTTAGCCAGATCCTTTGCTCTTTCTGGTTTGGATCACATAGAAATGTGGTACCACACTGAAACAGTCAATTAAACCTGGTTTCGATCAATATTTTAGAAGATAACGCATGTCAGGTGTAGGTTAGGTCTGGGATTTGCTCTCATCAGGCTCATACTTTCGCATATTTCTCATACTTGATGGCCAGATTCTGGGCTTTTGCTGGTTTGGATCACGTAGTAATGTGGTACCACACTGAAACAGTCGACTAAAGCTGGTCTCGATCAGTATTTTAGAGGATAACGCATGTTAGGTCTGGATTAGGTCTGGATTAGGTCTGGGATTTGCCCCCATCAGTCTCATACTTCCGCATTCTTCACATACCTCTTGAACAGATCCTGGGTTTTTTCTGGTTTAGATCACATAGTATTGTGGTGCCACACTGAAACAGTCAATTAAACATGGTTTTGATCAATATTTTAGAGGATAACGCATGTTAGGTCTAGGTTAGGTCTGGGATTTGCTCTCATCAGGCTCATACTTTCGCATATTTCTCATAATTGATGGCCAGATTCTGGGTTTTTTCTACTTTGGATCACGTAGTAATGTGGTACCACACTGAAACAGACGATTAAACCTGGTTCCGATCAATATTTTTGAGGATAACGCATGCTAGGTCTACGTTAGGTGGGGGATTTGCTCGCATCAGGCTCATACCTTCGCTTATTTCTCATACTTGATGGCCAGATTCTGGGCTTGTTCTGGTTGGGATCACACAGTAATGTGGTTCCACACTGAAACAGTCCATTAAACCTGGTTTCGATCGATATTTTAGAGGATATCGCATGTTAGGTCTGGGTTAGGTCTGGATTAGGTCTGGGATTTGCCCTCATCAGTCTTATACTTCCGCATTCTTCACATACTCCTTGATCAGATCCTTTGCTCTTTCTGGTTTGCATCACATAGAAATGTGGTACCACACTGAAACAGTCAGTTAAACCTGGTTTCGATCAATATTTTAGAGGATAACGCATGTTAGGTGTGGATTAGGTCTGGATTAGGTCTGGGATTTCCCCTCTTCAGTCTCATACTTTCGCATTCTTCACATACTTGTTGAACAGATCCTGGGATTTTTCTGCTTTGGATCACGTAGTAATGTGGTACCACACTGAAACAGACGATTAAACCTGGTTCCGATCAATATTTTTGAGGATAACGCATGCTAGGTCTACGTTAGGTGTGGGATTTGCTCGCATCAGGCTCATACCTTCGCTTATTTCTCATACTTGATGGCCAGATTCTGGGCTTTTTCTGGTTGGGATCACACAGTAATATGGTTCCACACTGAAACAGTCCATTAAACCTGGTTTCGATCGATATTTTAGAGGATATCGCATGTTAGCTCTAGGTTAAGCCTGGAATTTGCCCTCATCAGGGTCATACATTCACATTTTTCGCATACTTGTTGGCCAGATCTCGGGCATTTTCAGGTTTGGATCACGTGGTATTGTGGTATCACACTGAACCAGTCCATTAACCCTGGTCTCGATCAATATTTTAGAGGATAACTCATGTTAGGTCAGAGTTGGGTCTAGGATTTGCCCTCATCAGGCTCATACTTTCGCATATTTCTCTTACGTGTTAGCCAGATCCTTTGCTCTTTCTGGTTTGGATCACATAGAAATGTGGTACCACACTGACACAGTCAATTAAACCTGGTTTCGATCAATATTTTAGAGGATAACTGATGTTAGGTCTGGATTAGGTCTGGATTAGGTCTGGGATTTGCCCTCTTCAGTCTCATACTTTCGCATTCTTCACTAACTTCTTGAACAGGTCCTGGGTTTGTTCTGGTTTGGATCACATAGTAATGTGGTACCACCCAGAAACAGTCGACTAAACGTAGTCACGATCAATATTTTAGAGGATAACGCATGTTAGGTCTGGATTAGGTCTGGGATTTGACCTCATCAGGGTCATACTTTCGCATACTTCTCATACTTGTTGGCCTGATCCTGGGCTTTTTCTGGTTTAGATCACATAGTAGTGTGGTGCCACACTGAAACAGTCAATTAAACATGGTTTTGATCAATATTTTAGAGGATAACTCATGTTAGGTCAGAGTTGGGTCTAGGATTTGCCCCCATCAGGCTCATACTTTCGCATATTTCTCTTAGTTGTTAGCCAGATCCTTTGCTCTTTCTGGTTTGGATCACATAGAAATGTGGTACCACACTGAAACAGTCAATTAATCCTGGTTTCGATCAATATTTTTGAGGATAACGCATGTTAGGTCTAGGTGAGGCCTTGAATTTGCCCACATCAGACTCATAATTTCGCATTCTTCACATACTTGTTGAACAGATCCTGGGATTTTACTGCTTTGGATCACGTAGTAATGTGGTACCACACTGAAAAAGACGATTAAACCTGGTTCCGATCAATATTTTTGAGGATAACGCATGCTAGGTCTACGTTAGGTGGGGGATTTGCTCGCATCAGGCTCATACTTTCGCATATTTCTCATACTTGATGGCCAGATTCTGGGCTTGTTCTGTTTGGGATCACACAGTAATGTGGCTCCACACTGAAACAGTCCATTAAACCTGGTTTCGATCGATATTTTAGAGGATATCGCATGTTACGTCTAGGTTAAGCCTGGGATTTGCCCTCATCAGGGTCATACTTTCACATTTTTCGCATACTTGTTGGCCATATCTCGGGCATTTTCAGGTCTGGATCACGTGGTAATCTGGTATCACACTGAAACAGTCCATTAACCCTGGTCTCGATCAATATTTTAGAGGATAACGCATGTTAGGTCTGTGTTCGGTCTGGATTAGGTCTGGGATTTGCCCACATCAGTCTCATACTTCCGCATTCTTCACATACTTCTTGAACAGATCCTGGGTTTGTTCTGGTTTGGATCACATAGTAATGTGGAACCACCCAGAAACAGTCGACTAAACCTGGTCACGATCTATATTTTAGAGGATAACGCATGTTAGGTCTAGGTTAGGTCTGGGATTTGCTCTCATCAGGCTCATACTTTCGCATATTTCTCATACTTGTTAGCTAGATCCTTTGCTCTTTCTGGTTTGGATCACATAGAAATGTGGTACCACACTGAAACAGTCAATTAAGCCTGGTTTCGATCAATATTATAGAGGATAACGCATGTTAGGTCTAGGTTAGGTCTGGGATTTGCTCTCATCAGGCTCATACTTTCGCATATTTCTCTTACTTGTTAGCTAGATCCTTTGCTCTTTCTGGTTGGATCACATAGAAATGTGGTACCACACTGAAACAGTCAATTAAGCCTGGTTTCGATCAGTATTTTAGAGGATAACGCATGTTAGGTCTGGATTAGGTCTGGATTATGTCTGGGATTTGCCCTCATCAGTCTCATACTTTCGCATATTTCTCATACTTGATGGCCAGATTCTGGGCTTTTTCTGGTTTGGATCACGTAGTAATGTGGTACCACACTGAAACTGTCGACTAAACCTGGTCTCGATCAGTATTTTAGAGGATAACGCATGTTAGGTCTGGATTAGGTCTGGATTAGGTCTGGGATTTGCCCTCATCAGTCTCATACTTCCGCATTCTTCACATACTTCTTGAACAGATCCTGGGTTTTTTCTGCTTTGGATCACATAGTAGTGTGGTACCACACTGAAACAGTCAACTAAACCTGGTTCGATTAATATTTCAGAGGATAACGCATGTTAGGTCTAGATTAGGCCTTGAATTTGCCCTCATCAGACTCATAATTTCGCATTCTTCACATACTTCTTGAACAGATCCTGGGTTTGTTCTGGTTTGGATCACATAGTAATGTGGTACCACCCAGAAACAGTCGATTAAACCAGGTTTCGATCAATATTTTAGATGATAACGCATGTTAGGGCTAGGTTAGGCCTGGGATTTGCCCTCACCAGGCTCATTCTATCGCATTCTTCACATACTTGTTGAACAGATCCTGGGTTTGTTCTGGTTTGGATCTCATAGTAATGTGGTACCACCCAGAAACAGTCGACTAAACGTAGTCACGATCAATATTTTAGAGGATAACGCATGTTAGGTCTAGGTTAGGTCTGGGATTTGCTCTCATCAGGCTCATACTTTCGCATATTTCTCATACTTGATGGCCAGATTCTGGGCTTTTTCTGGTTTGGATCACGTAATAATGTGGTACCACACTGAAACAGTCGACTAAACCTGGTCTCGATCAGTATTTTAGAGGATAACGTATGTTAGGTCTGGATTAGGTCTGGGATTTGACCTCATCAGGGTCATACTTTCGCATACTTCTCATACTTGTTGGCCTGATCCTGGGCTTTTTCTGGTTTGGATCACGTAGTAATGTGGTACCAGACTGAAACAGTCGACTAAACCTGGTCACGATCAGTATTTTAGAGGATAACGCATGTTAGGTCTGGATTAGGTCTGGATTAGGTCTGGGATTTGCCCTCATCAGTCTCATACTTCCGCATTCTTCACATACTCCTTGATCAGATCCTGGGTTTTTTCTGGTTTGGATCACATAGTGGTGTGGTACCTCACTGAAACAGTCGATTAAACATGGTTTTGATCAATATTTTAGAGGATAACTCATGTTAGGTCAGAGTTGGGTCTAGGATTTGCCCCCATCAGGCTCATACTTTCGCATATTTCTCTTAGTTGTTAGCCAGATCCTTTGCTCTTTCTGGTTTGGATCACATAGAGATGTGGTACCACACTGAAACAGTCAATTAATCCTGGTTTCGATCAATATTTTTGAGGATAACGCATGTTAGGTCTAGGTGAGGCCTTGAATTTGCCCACATCAGACTCATAATTTCGCATTCTTCACATACTTGTTGAACAGATCCTGGGATTTTACTGCTTTGGATCACGTAGTAATGTGGTACCACACTGAAAAAGACGATTAAACCTGGTTCCGATGAATATTTTTGAGGATAACGCATGCTAGGTCTACGTTAGGTGGGGGATTTGCTCGCATCAGGCTCATACCTTCGCCTATTTCTCATACTTGATGGCCAGATTCTGGGCTTGTTCTGGTTGGGGTCACACAGTAATGTGGTTCCACACTGAAACAGTCCATTAAACTTGGTTTCGATCGATATTTTAGAGGATATCGCATGTTAGGTCTAGGTTAAGCCTGGGATTTGCCCTCATCAGGGTCATACTTTCACATTTTTCGCATACTTGTTGGCCATATCTCGGGCATTTTCAGGTTTGGATCACGTGGTAATCTGGTATCACACTGAAACAGTCCATTAACCCTGGTCTCGATCAATATTTTAGAGGATAACGCATGTTAGGTCTGTGTTCGGTCAGGATTAGGTCTGGGATTTGCCCACATCAGTCTCATACTTCCGCATTCTTCACATACTTCTTGAACAGATCCTGGGTTGTTCTGGTTTGGATCACATAGTAATGTGGAACCACCCAGAAACAGTCGACTAAACCTGGTCACGATCTATATTTTAGAGGATAACGCCTGTTAGGTCTAGGTTAAGCCTGGGATTTGCCCTCATCAGGGTCATACTTTCACATTTTTCGCATAGTTGTTGGCCAGATCTCGGGCATTTTCAGGTTTGGATCACGTGGTAATGTGGTATCACACTGAAACAGTCCATTAACCCTGGTCTCGATCAATATTTTAGAGGATAACGCATGTTAGGTCTGTGTTCGGTCTGGATTAGGTCTGGGATTTGCCCACATCAGTCTCATACTTCCGCATTCTTCACATACTTCTTGAACAGATCCTGGGTTTGTTCTGGTTTGGATCACATAGTAATGTGGAACCACCCAGAAACAGTCGACTAAACCTGGTCACGATCTATATTTTAGAGGATAACGCATGTTAGGTCTAGGTTAGGTCTGGGATTTGCTCTCACCAGGCTCATACTTTCGCATATTTCTCATACTTGTTAGCTAGATCCTTTGCTCTTTCTGGTTTGGATCACATAGAAATGTGGTACCACACTGAAACAGTCAATTAAGCCTGGTTTCCATCAATATTATAGAGGATAACGCATGTTAGGTCTAGGTTAGGTCTGGGATTTGCTCTCATCAGGCTCATACTTTCGTATATTTCTCTTACTTGTTAGCTAGATCCTTTGCTCTTTCTGGTTGGATCACATAGAAATGTGGTACCACACTGAAACAGTCAATTAAGCCTGGTTTCGATCAGTATTTTAGAGGATAACGCATGTTAGGTCTGGATTAGGTCTGGATTAGGTCTGGGATTTGCCCTCATCAGTCTCATACTTTCGCATATTTCTCATACTTGATGGCCAGATTCTGGGCTTTTTCTGGTTTGGATCACGTAGTAATGTGGTACCACACTGAAACTGTCGACTAAACCTGGTCTCGATCAGTATTTTAGAGGATAACGCATGTTAGGTCTGGATTAGGTCTGGATTAGGTCTGGGATTTGCCCTCATCAGTCTCATACTTCCGCATTCTTCACATACTTCTTGAACAGATCCTGGGTTTTTTCTGCTTTGGATCACATAGTAGTGTGGTACCACACTGAAACAGTCAACTAAACCTGGTTCGATTAATATTTCAGAGGATAACGCATGTTAGGTCTAGGTTAGGCCTTGAATTTGCCCTCATCAGACTCATAATTTCGCATTCTTCACATACTTCTTGAACAGATCCTGGGTTTGTTCTGGTTTGGATCACATAGTAATGTGGTACCACCCAGAAACAGTCGATTAAACCAGGTTTCGATCAATATTTTAGATGATAACGCATGTTAGGGCTAGGTTAGGCCTGGGATTTGCCCTCACCAGGCTCATTCTATCGCATTCTTCGCATACTTGTTGAACAGATCCTGGGATTTTTCTGCTTTGGATCACGTAGTAATTTGGTCCACACTGAAAGAGACGATTAAACCTGGTTCCGATCAATATTTTTGAGGATAACGCATGCTAGATCTACGTTAGGTGTGGGATGTGCTCGCATCAGGCTCATACCTTCGCTTATTTCTCATACTTGATGGCCAGATTCTGGGCTTTTTCTGGTTGGGATCACACAGTAATATGGTTCCACACTGAAACAGTCCATTAAACCTGGTTTCGATCGATATTTCGATCGATATTTTAGAGGATATCGCATGTTAGCTCTAGGTTAAGCCTGGGATTTGCCCTCATCAGGGTCATACATTCACATTTTTCGCATACTTGTTGGCCAGATCTCGGGCATTTTCAGGTTTGGATCACGTGGTAATGGTGGTATCACACTGAACCAGTCCATTAACCCTGGTCTCGATCAATATTTTAGAGGATAACTCATGTTAGGTCAGAGTTGGGACTAGGATTTGCCCTCATCAGGCTCATACTTTCGCATATTTCTCTTACGTGTTAGCCAGATCCTTTGCTCTTTCTGGTTTGGATCACATAGAAATGTGGTACCACACTGACACAGTCAATTAAACCTGGTTTCGATCAATATTTTAGAGGATAACTCATGTTAGGTCTGGATTAGGTCTGGATTAGGTCTGGGATTTGCCCTCTTCAGTCTCATACTTTCGCATTCTTCACTAACTTCTTGAACAGATCCTGGGTTTGTTCTGGTTTGGATCACATAGTAATGTGGTACCACCCAGAAACAGTCGATTAAACCAGGTTTCGATCAATATTTTAGATGATAACGCATGTTAGGGCTAGGTTAGGCCTGGGATTTGCCCTCACCAGGCTCATTCTATCGCATTCTTCACATACTTGTTGAACAGATCCTGGGATTTTTCTGCTTTGGATCACGTAGTAATGTGGTACCACACTGAAAGAGACGATTAAACCTGGTTCCGATCAATATTTTTGAGGATAACGCATGCTAGGTCTACGTTAGGTGTGGGATGTGCTCGCATCAGGCTCATACCTTCGCTTATTTCTCATACTTGATGGCCAGATTCTGGGCTTTTTCTGGTTGGGATCACACAGTAATGTGGTTCCACACTGAAACAGTCCATTAAACCTGGTTTCGATCGATATTTTAGAGGATATCGCATGTAAGCTCTAGGTTAAGCCTGGGATTTGCCCTCATGAGGGTCATACTTTCACATTTTTCGCATACTTGTTGGCCAGATCTCGGGCTTTTTCTGCTTTGGAGCACGTGGTAATGTGGTATCACACAGAACCTGTCCATTAAACCTGGTCTCGATCAATATTTTAGAGGATAACTAATGTTAGGTCAGAGTTGGGTCTAGGATTTGCCCTCATCAGGCTCATACTTTCGCATATTTCTCTTACTTGTTAGCCAGATCCTTTGCTCTTTCTGGTTTGGATCACATAGAAATGTGGTACCACACTGAAACAGTCAATTAAACCCGGTTTCGATCAATATTTTAGAGAATAACGCATGCTAGGTCTGGATTAGGTCTGGATTAGGTCTGGGATTTGCCCTCTTCAGTCTCATACTTTCGCATTCTTCACATACTTGTTGAACAGATCCTGGGATTTTTCTGCTTTGGATCACGTAGTAATGTGGTACCACACTGAAAGAGACGATTGAACCTGGTTCCGATCAATATTTTTGAGGATAACGCGTGCTAGGTCTACGTTAGGTGTGGGATTTGCTCGCATCAGACTCATACCTTCGCTTATTTCTCATACTTGATGGCCAGATTCTGGGCTTTTTCTGGTTGGGATCACACAGTAATGTGGTTCCACACTGAAACAGTCCATTAAACCTGGTTTCGATCGATATTTTAGAGGATATCGCATGTTAGCTCTAGGTTAAGCCTGGGATTTGCCCTCATCAGGGTCATACATTCACATTTTTCGCATACTTGTTGGCCAGATCTCGGGCATTTTCAGGTTTGGATCACGTGGTAATGTGGTATCACACTGAACCAGTCCATTAACCCTGGTCTCGATCAATATTTTAGAGGATAACTCATGTTAGGTCAGAGTTGGTTCTAGGATATGCCCTCATCAGGCTCATACTTTCGCATATTTCTCTTACGTGTTAGCCAGATCCTTTGCTCTTTCTGGTTTGGATCACATAGAAATGTGGTACCACACTGAAACAGTCAATTAAACCTGGTTTCGATCAATATTTTAGAGGATAACTCATGTTAGGTCTGGATTAGGTCTGGGATTTGCCCTCTTCAGTTTCATACTTTCGCATTCTTCACAAACTTCATGAACAGATCCTGGGTTTGTTCTGGTTTGGACCACATAGTAATGTGGTACCACCCAGAAACAGTCGACTAAACGTAGTCACGATCAATATTTTAGAGGATAACGCATGTTAGGTCTAGGTTAGGTCTAGGATTTGCTCTCATCAGGCTCATACTTTCGCATATTTCTCATACTTGATGGCCAGATTCTGGGCTTTTTCTGGTTTGGATCACGTAGTAATGTGGTACCACACTGAAGCAGTCGACTAAACCTGGTCTCGATCAGTATTTTAGAGGATAACGCATGTTAGGTCTGGATTAGGTCTGGGATTTGACCTCATCAGGGTCATACTTTCGCATACTTCTCATACTTGTTGGCCTGATCCTGGGCTTTTTCTGGTTTGGATCACGTAGTAATGTGGTACCAGACTGAAACAGTCGACTAAACCTGGTCACGATCAGTATTTTAGAGGATAACGCATGGTAGGTCTGGATTAGGTCTGGATTAGGTCTGGGATTTGCCCTCATCAGTCTCATACTTCCGCATTCTTCACATACTTCCTGATCAGATCCTGAGTTTTTTCTGGTTTGGATCACATAGTAGTGTGGTACCTCACTGAAACAGTCGATTAAACATGGTTTTGATCAATATTTTAGAGGATAACTCTTGTTAGGTCAGAGTTGGGTCTCGGATTTGCCCTCATCAGTCTCATACTTCCGCATTCTTCACATACTTCTTGATCAGATCCTGGGTTTTTTCTGGTTTGGATCACATAGTAGTGTGGTACCTCACTGAAGCAGTCGATGAAACCTGGTCTCGATCAATATTTTAGAGGATAACGCAAGTGAGGTCTGGAATAGGTCTGGGATTTGCCCTCATGAGGGTCATACTTTCGTATTTTTCACATACATGTTGAACAGATCCAGGGTTTTTTCTGGTTGGGATCACACACTAATGTGGTTCCACAATGAAACAGTCCATTAAACCTGGTTTCGATCGATATTTTAGAGGATATCGCATGTTAGGTCTAGGTTAAGCCTGGGATTTGCCCTCATCAGGGTCATACTTTCACATTTTTCGCATACTTGTTGGCCAGATCTCGAGCATTTTCAGGTTTGGATCACGTGGTAATGTGGTATCACTCTGAAACAGTCCATTAACCCTGGTCTCGATCAATATTTTAGAGGATAACGCATGTTAGGTCTGTGTTCGGTCTGGATTAGGTCTGGGATTTGCCCACATCAGTCTCATACTTCCGCATTCTTCACATACTTCTTGAACAGATCCTGTGATTTTTGTGGTTTGGATCACATAGTAGTGTAGTACCACACTGAAACAGTCGATTAAACATGGTTTTGATCAATATTTTAGAGGATGACTCATGTTAGGTCAGAGTTGGGTCTAGGATTTGCCCTCATCAGGCTCATACTTTAGCATATTTCTCTTACTTGTTAGCCAGATCCTTTGCTCTTTCTGGTTTGGATCACATAGAAATGTGGTACCACACTGAAACAGTCAATTAAACCTGGTTTCGATCAATATTTTAGAGGATAACTCATGTTAGGTCTGGATTAGGTCTGGGATTTGCCCTCTTCAGTCTCATACTTTCGCATTCTTCACAAACTTCATGAACAGATCCTGGGTTTGTTCTGGTTTGGACCACATAGTAATGTGGTACCACCCAGAAACAGTCGACTAAACGTAGTCACGATCAATATTTTAGAGGATAACGCATGTTAGGTCTAGGTTAGGTCTGGGATTTGCTCTCATCAGGCTCATACTTTCGCATATTTCTCATATTTGATGGCCAGATTCTGGGCTTTCTCTGGTTTGGATCACGTAGTAATGTGGTACCACACTGAAGCAGTCGACTAAACCTGGTCTCGATCAGTATTTTAGAGGATGACTCATGTTAGGTCAGAGTTGGGTCTAGGATTTGCCCTCATCAGGCTCATACTTTAGCATATTTCTCTTACTTGTTAGCCAGATCCTTTGCTCTTTCTGGTTTGGATCACATAGAAATGTGGTACCACACTGAAACAGTCAATTAAACCTTGTTTCGATAAATATTTTAGAGGATAACTCATGTTAGGTCTGGATTAGGTCTGGGATTTGCCCTCTTCAGTCTCATACTTTCGCATTCTTCACAAACTTCATGAACAGATCCTGGGTTTGTTCTGGTTTGGACCACATAGTAATGTGGTACCACCCAGAAACAGTCGACTAAACGTAGTCACGATCAATATTTTAGAGGATAACGCATGTTAGGTCTAGGTTAGGTCTGGGATTTGCTCTCATCAGGCTCATACTTTCGCATATTTCTCATACTTGATGGCCAGATTCTGGGCTTTTTCTGGTTTGGATCACGTAGTAATGTGGTACCACACTGAAGCAGTCGACTAAACCTGGTCTCGATCAGTATTTTAGAGGATAACGCATGTTAGGTCTGGATTAGGTCTGGGATTTGACCTCATCAGGGTCATACTTTCGCATACTTCTCATACTTGTTGGCCTGATCCTGGGCTTTTTCTGGTTTGGATCACGTAGTAATGTGGTACCAGACTGAAACAGTCGACTAAACCTGGTCACGATCAGTATTTTAGAGGATAACGCATGTTAGGTCTGGATTAGGTCTGGATTAGGTCTGGGATTTGCCCTCATCAGTCTCATACTTCCGCATTCTTCACATACTTCCTGATCAGATCCTGAGTTTTTTCTGGTTTGGATCACATAGTAGTGTGGTACCTCACTGAAACAGTCGATTAAACATGGTATTGATCAATATTTTAGAGGATAACTCTTGTTAGGTCAGAGTTGGGTCTCGGATTTGCCCTCATCAGTCTCATACTTCCGCATTCTTCACATACTTCTTGATCAGATCCTGGGTTTTTTCTGGTTTGGATCACATAGTAGTGTGGTACCTCACTGAAGCAGTCGATGAAACCTGGTCTCGATCAATATTTTAGAGGATAACGCAAGTGAGGTCTGGAATAGGTCTGGGATTTGCCCTCATGAGGGTCATACTTTCGCATTTTTCACATACATGTTGAACAGATCCAGGGTTTTTTCAGGTTTGGATCACGTAGTTATATGGTACCACACTGAAACTTTTGATTAAACCTGACCGCGATCAATATTTTAGAGGATATCGCATGTTAGGTCAGAGATGGGTCTAGGATTTGCCCTCATCAGGCTCATACGTTCGCATATTTCTCTTACTTGTTAGCCAGATCCTTTGCTCCTTCTGGTTTGGATCACATAGAAATGTGGTACCACACTGAAACAGTCAATTAAACCTGGTTTCGATCAATATTTTAGAAGATAACGCATGTTAGGTGTAGGTTAGGTCTGGGATTTGCTCTCATCAGGCTCATACTTTCGCATATTTCTCTTAGTTGTTAGCCAGATCCTTTGCTCTTTCTGGTTTGGATCACATAGAAATGTGGTACCACACTGAAACTGTCAATTAATCCTGGTTTCGATCAATATTTTTGAGGATAACGCATGTTAGGTCTAGGTGAGGCCTTGAATTTGCCCACATCAGACTCATAATTTCGCATTCTTCACATACATGTTGAACAGATCCTGGGATTTTTCTGCTTTGGATCACGTAGTAATGTGGTACCACACTGAAAAAGACGACTAAACCTGGTTCCGATCAATATTCTTGAGGATAACGCATGCTAGGTCTACGTTAGGTGGGGGATTTGCTCGCATCAGGCTCATACCTTCGCTTATTTCTCATACTTGATGGCCAGATTCTGGGCTTGTTCTGGTTGGGATCACACACTAATGTGGTTCCACACTGAAACAGTCCATTAAACCTGGTTTCGATCGATATTTTAGAGGATATCGCATGTTAGGTCTAGGTTAAGCCTGGGATTTGCCCTCATCAGGGTCATACTTTCACATTTTTCGCATACTTGTTGGCCAGATCTCGGGCATTTTCAGGTTTGGATCACGCGGTAATGTGGTATCACTCTGAAACAGTCCATTAACCCTGGTCTCGATCAATATTTTAGAGGATAACGCATGTTAGGTCTGTGTTCGGTCTGGATTAGGTCTGGGATTTGCCCACATCAGTCTCATACTTCCGCATTCTTCACATACTTCTTGAACAGATCCTGTGATTTTTGTGGTTTGGATCACATAGTAGTGTAGTGTAGTACCACCCTGAAACAGTCGATTAAACATGGTTTTGATCAATATTTTAGAGGATGACTCATGTTAGGTCAGAGTTGGGTCTAGGATTTGCCCTCATCAGGCTCATACTTTAGCATATTTCTCTTACTTGTTAGCCAGATCCTTTGCTCTTTCTGGTTTGGATCACATAGAAATGTGGTACCACACTGAAACAGACAATTAAACCTGGTTTCGATCAATATTTTAGAGGATAACGCATGTTAGGTCTGGATTAGGTCTGGGATTTGCCCTCTTCAGTCTCATACTTTCGCAATCTTCAGATACTTCTTGAACAGATCCTGGGTTTTTTCTGGTTTGGATCACATAGTAGTGTGGTACCTCACTGAAACAGTCAATTAATCCTGGTTTCGATCAATATTTTGGAGGATAACGCATGTTAGGTCTGGATTAGGTCTGGATTAGGTCTGGGATTTGCCCTCATCAGTCTCATACTTCCGCATTCTTCAGATACTTCTTGAACAGATCCTGGGTTTTTTCTGGTTTGGATCACATAGTAGTGTGGTACCTCACTGAAACAGTCAATTAATCCTGGTTTCGATCAATATTTTTGAGGATAACGCATGTTAGGTCTAGGTGAGGCCTTGAATTTGCCCACATCAGACTCATAATTTCGCATTCTTCACATACTTGTTGAACAGATCCTGGTCTTGTTCTGGTTGGGATCACACAGTAATGTGGTTCCACACTGAAACAGTCCATTAAACCTGGTTTCGATCGATATTTTAGAGGATATCGCATGTTAGGTCTAGGTTAAGCCTGGGATTTGCCCTCATCAGGGTCATACTTTCACATTTTTCGCATACTTGTTGGCCAGATCTCGGGCATTTTCAGGTTTAGATCACGTGGTAATGTGGTATCGCACTGAAACAGTCCATTAACCCCGGTCTCGATCAATATTTTAGAGGATAACGCATGTTAGGTCTGTGTTCGGTCTGGATTAGGTCTGGGATTTGCCCACATCAGTCTCATACTTCCGCATTCTTCACATACTTCGTGAACAGATCCTGTGTTTTTTGTGGATTGGATCACATAGTAGTGTAGTACCACACTGAAACAGTCGATTAAACATGGTTTTGATCAATATTTTAGAGGATAACTCATGTTAGGTCAGAGTTGGGTCTGGGATTTGCTCTCATCAGGCTCATACTTTCGCATATTTCTCATACCCGATGGCCAGATTCTGGGTTTTTTCTGGTTTTGATCGCGTAGTAGTGTGGTACCACACTGAAACAGTCGACTAAAGCTGGTCTCGATCAGTATTTTCGAGGATAGCGCATGTTAGGTCTGGATTAGGTCTGGATTAGGTCTGGGATTTGCCCTCATCAGTCTCATACTTTCGCATATTTCTCTTACTTGTTAGCCAGATCCTTTGCTCTTTCTGGTTTGGATCACACAGAAATGTGGTACCACACTGAAACAGTCAATTAAACCTGGTTTCGATCAATATTTCAGAGGATAACGCATGTTAGGTCTGGATTAGGTCTGGATTAGGTCTGGGATTTGCCCTCTTCAGTCTCATACTTTCGCATTCTTCACAAACTTCTTGAACAGATCCTGGGTTTGTTCTGGTTTGGATCACATAGTAATGTGGTACCACCCAGAAACAGTCGACTAAACCTGGTCACGATCAATATTTTAGAGGATAACGCATGTTAGGTCTGGATTAGGTCTGGGATTTGACCTCATCAGGGTCACACTTTCGCATACTTCTCATACTTGTTGGCCTGATCCTGGGCTTTTTCTGGTTTGGATCACGTAGTAATGTGGTACCAGACTGAAACAGTCGACTAAACCTGGTCACGATCAGTATGTTAGAGGATAACGCATGTTAGGTCTGGATTAGGTCTGGGATTTGCCCTCATCAGTCTCATACCTCCGCATTCTTCACATACTTCTTGATCAGATCCTGGGTTTTCTCTGGTTTGGATCACATAGTAGTGTGGTACCTCACTGAAACAGTCGATTAAACATGGTTTTGATCAATATTTTAGAGGATAACTCATGTTAGGTCGGAGTTGGGTCTAGGACTTGCCCTCATCAGGCTCATACTTTCGCATATTTCTCTTACTTGTTAGCTAGATCCTTTGCTCTTTCTGGTTTCGATCACATAGAAATGTGGTACCACACAGAAACAGTCAATTAAACCTGGTTTCGATCAATATTTTAGAGCACAACGCATGTTAGGTCTAGGGTAGGTCTGGGATTTGCTCTCATCAGGCTCATACTTTCGCATATTTCTCATACTTGTTGGCCAGATTCTGGGCTTTTTCTGGTTTGGATCACGTAGTAATGTGGTACCACACTGAAACAGTCTATTAAACCTGGTATCGATCAATATTTTAGAGGATAACGCAAGTTAGGTCTGGGATAGTTCTGGGATTTGCCCTCATGAGGCTCATACTTTCGCATATTTCTCATACTTGATGGCCTGATTCAGGGTTTTTTCTGGTTTTGATCGTGTAGTAATGTGGTACCCCACTGAAACGGTCGACTAAAGCTGGTCTCTATCAGTATTTTCGAGGATAACGCATGTTAGGTCTGGATTAGGTCTGGATAAGGTCTGGAATTTGCCCTCATCAGTCTCATACTTCCGCAATCTTCAGATTCTTCTTGAACAGATCCTGGGTTTTTTCTGGTTTGGATCACATAGAAATGTGGTACCACACTGAAACAGTCAATTAAACCTGGTTCCGATCAATATTTTTGAGGATAACGCATGCTAGGTCTACGTTAGGTGTGGGATTTGCTCGCATCAGGCTCATACCTTCGCTTATTTCTCATACTTGATGGCCAGATTCTGGGCTTTTTCTGGTTGGGATCACACAGTAATGTGGTTCCACACTGAAACAGTCCATTAAACCTGGTTTCGATCGATATTTTAGAGGATATCGCATGTTAGGTCTAGGTTAAGCCTGGGATTTGCCCTCATCAGGGTCATACTTTCACATTTTTCGCATACTTGTTGGCCAGATCTCGGGCATTTTCAGGTTTGGATCACGTGGTAATGTGGTATCACACTGAAACAGTCCATTAACCCTGGTCTCGATCAATATTTTAGAGGATAACGCATGTTAGGTCTGTGTTCGGTCTGGATTAGGTCTGGGATTTGCCCTCATCAGTCTCATACTTCCGCAATCTTCACATACTTCTTGAACAGATCCTGTGTTTTTTGTGGTTTGGATCTCATAGTAGTGTGGTACCACACTGATACAGTCGATTAAACATGGTTTTGATTAATATTTTAGAGGATGACTCATGTTAGGTCAGAGTTGGGTCTAGGATTTGCCCTCATCAGGCTCATACTTTAGCATATTTCTCTTACTTGTTAGCCAGATCCTTTGCTCTTTCTGGTTTGGATCACATAGAAATGTGGTACCACACTGAAACAGACAATTAAACCTGGTTTCGATCAATATTTTAGAGGATAACGCATGTTAGGTCTGGATTAGGTCTGGGATTTGCCCTCTTCAGTCTCATACTTTCGCAATCTTCACAAACTTCTAGAACAGATCCTGGGTTTGTTCTGGTTTGGATCACATAGTAATGTGGAACCACCCAGAAACAGTCGACTAAACCTGGTCACGATCTATATTTTAGAGCATAACGCATGTTAGGTCTAGGTTAGGTCTGGGATTTGCTCACATCAAGCTCATACTTTCGCATATTTCTCATACTCGATGGCCAGATTCTGGGTTTTTTCTGGTTTTGATCGCGTAGTAGTGTGGTACCACACTGAAACAGTCGACTAAAGCTGGTCTCGATCAGTATTTTCGAGGATAACGCATGTTAGGTCTGGATTAGGTCTGGGATTTGCCCTCATCAGTCTCATACTTTCGCATATTTCTCTTACTTGTTAGCCAGATCCTTTGCTCTTTCTGGTTTGGATCACATAGAAATGTGGTACCACACTGAAACAGTCAATTAAACCTGGTTTCGATCAATTTTAGAGGATAATGCATGTTAGGTCTGGATTAGGTCTGGGATTTGCCTTCATCAGTCTCATTCCTCCGCATTCTTCACATACTTCTTGATGAGATCCTGGGTTTTCTCTGGTTTGGATCACATAGTAGTGTGGTACCTCACTGAAACAGTCGATTAAACATGGTTTTGATCAATATTTTAGAGGATAACTCATGTTAGGTCGGAGTTGGGTCTAGGACTTGCCCTCATCAGGCTCATACTTTCGCATATTTCTCTTACTTGTTAGCTAGATCCTTTGCTCTTTCTGGTTTGGATCACATAGAAATGTGGTACCACACAGAAACAGTCAATTAAACCTGGTTTCGATCAATATTTTAGAGCACAACGCATGTTAGGTCTAGGTTAGGTCTGGGATTTGCTCTCATCAGGCTCATACTTTCGCATATTTCTCATACTTGATGGCCAGATTCTGGGCTTTTTCTGGTTTGGATCACGTAGTAATGTGGTACCACACTGAAACAGTCTATTAAACCTGGTATCGGTCAATATTTTAGAGGATAACGCAAGTTAGGTCTGGATTAGGTCTGGGATTTGCCCTCTTCAGTCTCATACTTTCGCAATCTTCACAAACTTCTAGAACAGATCCTGGGTTTGTTCTGGTTTGGATCACATAGTAATGTGGAACCACCCAGAAACAGTCGACTAAACCTGGTCACGATCTATATTTTAGAGCATAACGCATGTTAGGTCTAGGTTAGGTCTGGGATTTGCTCACATCAAGCTCATACTTTGGCATATTTCTCATACTCGATGGCCAGATTCTGGGTTTTTTCTGGTTTTGATCGCGTAGTAGTGTGGTACCACACTGAAACAGTCGACTAAAGCTGGTCTCGATCAGTATTTTCGAGGATAACGCATGTTAGGTCTGGATTAGGTCTGGGATTTGCCCTCATCAGTCTCATACTTTCGCATATTTCTCTTACTTGTTAGCCAGATCCTTTGCTCTTTCTGGTTTGGATCACATAGAAATGTGGTACCACACTGAAACAGTCAATTAAACCTGGTTTCGATCAATATTTTAGAGGATAATGCATGTTAGGTCTGGATTAGGTCTGGGATTTGCCTTCATCAGTCTCATTCCTCCGCATTCTTCACATACTTCTTGATGAGATCCTGGGTTTTCTCTGGTTTGGATCACATAGTAGTGTGGTACCTCACTGAAACAGTCGATTAAACATGGTTTTGATCAATATTTTAGAGGATAACTCATGTTAGGTCGGAGTTGGGTCTAGGACTTGCCCTCATCAGGCTCATACTTTCGCATATTTCTCTTACTTGTTAGCTAGATCCTTTGCTCTTTCTGGTTTGGATCACATAGAAATGTGGTACCACACAGAAACAGTCAATTAAACCTGGTTTCGATCAATATTTTTGAGGATAACGCATGCTAGGTCTACGTTTGGTGTGGGATTTGCTCGCATCAGGCACACACCTTCGCTTATTTCTCATACTTGATGGCCAGATTCTGGGCTTTTTCTGGTTGGGATCACACAGTAATGTGGTTCCACACTGAAACAGTCCATTAAACCTGGTTTCGATCGATATTTTAGAGGATATCGCATGTTAGGTCTAGGTTAAGCCTGGGATTTGCCCTCATCAGGGTCATACTTTCACATTTTTCGCATACTGGTTGTCCAGATCTTAGGCATTTTCAGGTTTGGATCACGTGGTAATGTGGTATCACACTGAAACAGTCCATTAACCCTGGTCTCGATCAATATTTTAGAGGATAACGCATGTTAGGTCTGTGTTCGGTCTGGATTAGGTCTGGGATTTGCCCTCATCAGTCTCATACTTCCGCATTCTTCACATACTTCTTGAACAGATCCTGGGTTTTTTGAGGTTTGGATCACATAGTAGTGTGGTACCACACTGAAACAGTCGATTAAACATGGTTTTGATCAATATTTTAGAGGATGACTCATGTTAGGTCAGAGTTGGGTCTAGGATTTGCCCTCATCAGGCTCATACTTTCGCATATTTCTCATACTTGTTAGCCAGCTCCTCTGCTCTTTCCGGTTTGGATCACATAGAAATGTGGTACCACACTGAAACAGTCAATTAAACCTACTTTCGATCAATATTTTAGAGGATAACGCATGTTAGGTCTGGGATTTGCCCTCATCAGTCTCATACTTCCGCATTCTTCTGATACTTCTTGAACAGATCCTGCGTTTTTTCTTGTTTGGATCACATAGTAGTGTGGTACCACACTGAAACAGTCGATTAAACATGGTTTTGATCAATTTTTTAGTCGATGACTCATGTTAGGTCAGAGTTGGGTCTAGGATTTGCCCTCATCAGGCTCATACTTTCGCATATTTCTCTTACTTGTTAGCCAGCTCCTCTGCTCTTTCCGGTTTGGATCACATAGAAATGTGGTACCACACTGAAACAGTCAATTAAACCTACTTTCGATCAATATTTTAGAGGATATCGCATGTTAGGTCAGGATTAGGTCTGGATTAGGTCTGAGATTTGCCCTCTTCAGTCTCATACTTTCGCAATCTTCACAAACTTCTTGAACAGATCCTGGGCTTGTTCTGGTTTGGATCACATAGTAATGTGGAACCACCCAGAAACAGTCGACTAAACCTGGTCACGATCTATATTTAAGAGGATAACGCATGTTAGGTCTAGGTTTGGTCTGGGATTTGCTCTCATCAAGCTCATACTTTCGCATATTTCTCATACTCGATGGCCAGATTCTGGGTTTTTTCTGGTTTTGATCGCGTAGTAGTGTGGTACCACACTGAAACAGTCGACTAAAGCTGGTCTCGATCAGTATTTTCGAGGATAACGCATGTTAGGTCTGGATTAGGTCTGGATTAGGTCTGGGAATTGCCCTCATCAGTCTCATACTTCCGCATTCTTCAGATACTTCTTGAACAGATCCTGGGTTTTTTCTGGTTTGGATCACATAGTAGTGTGGTACCTCACTGAAACAGTCGATTAAACATGGTTTTGATCAATATCCTACAGGATAACTCATGTTAGGTCAGAGTTGGGTCTAGGATTTGCCCTCATCAGGCTCATACTTTCGCATATTTCTCTTACTTGTTAGCTAGATCCTTTGCTCTTTCTGGTTTGGATCACATAGAAATGTGGTACCACACTGAAACAGTCAATTAAGCCCGGTTTCGATCAATATTTTAGAGGATAACGCATGTTAGGTCTAGGTTAGGTCTGGGATTTGCTCTCATCAGGCTCATACTTTCGCATATTTCTCATACTTGATGGCCAGATCCTTTGCTCTTTCTGGTTTGGATCACATAGAAATGTGGTACCACACTGAAACAGTCAATTAAACCTGGTTTCGATCAATATTTTAGTGGATAACGCATGTTAGGTCTAGGTGAGGCCTTGAATTTGCCCTCATCAGACACATAATTTCGCATTCTTCACATACTTGTTGAACAGATCCCATGTTTTTTCTGGTTTGGATCACGTAGAAATGTGGTACCACACTGAAACAGTCAATCAAACCTGGTTTCGCTAAATATTTTAGAGGATAATGCATGTTAGGTCTAGGTTAGGCCTTGAATTTGCCCTCATCAGACTCATAATTTCGCATTCTTCACATACTTGTTGAACAGATCCCATGTTTTTCTGCTTTGGATCACGTAGTAATGTGGTACCACACTGAAAGAGACGATTAAACCTAGTTCCGATCAATATTTTTGAGGATAACGCATGCTAGGTCTACGTTTGGTGTGGGATTTGCTCGCATCAGGCTCACACCTTCGCTTATTTCTCATACTTGATGGCCAGATTCTGGGCTTTTTCTGGTTGGGATCACACAGTAATGTGGTTCCACACTGAAACAGTCCATTAAACCTGGTTTCGATCAATATTTTAGAGGATAACGCATGTTAGGTCTAGGTTAGGCCTTGAATTTGCCCTCATCAGACTCATAATTTCGCATTCTTCACATACTTGATGGCCAGATTCTGGGTTTTTTCTGGTTTTGATCGCGTAGTAATGTGGTATTACACTGAAACAGTCCATTAACCCTGGTCACGATCAATATTTTAGAAGATAACGCATGTTAGGTCTGTGTTCGGTCTGGATTAGGTCTGGGATTTGCCCACATCAGTCTCATACTTCCGCATTCTTCACATACTTCTTGATCAGATCCTGGGTTTTTTCTGGTTTGGATCACACAGTAGTGTGGTACCTCACTGAAACAGTCGATAAAACATGGTTTTGATCAATATTTTAGAGGATGACTCATGTTAGGTCAGAGTTGGGTCTAGGATTTGCCCTCATCAGGCTCATACTTTCGCATATTTCTCATACTTGTTAGCCAGCTCCTCTGCTCTTTCCGGTTTGTATCACATAGAAATGTGGTACCACACTGAAACAGTCAATTAAACCTACTTTCGATCAATATTTTAGAGGATAACGCATGTTAGGTCTGGATTAGGTCTGGATTAGGTCTGGGATTTGCCCTCATCAGTCTCATACTTCCGCATTCTTCTGATACTTCTTGAACAGATCCTGCGTTTTTTCTTGTTTGGATCACATAGTAGTGTGGTACCACACTGAAACAGTCGATTTAACATGGTTTCGATCAATATTTTAGAGGATAACGCATGTTAGGTCTAGGTGAGGTCTGGGATTTGCTCTCATCAGGCTCATACTTTCGCATATTTCTCATACTTGATGGCCAGATTCTGGGTTTTTTCTGGTTTTGATCGCGTAGTAATGTGGTATTACACTGAAACAGTCCATTAACCCTGGTCACGATCAATATTTTAGACGATAACTCATGTTAGGTCAGAGTTGGGTCTAGGATTTGCCCTCATCAGGCTCATACTTTCTCTTATTTCTCTTACTTGTTAGCCAGATCCTTTGCTCTTTCTGGTTTGGATCACATAGAAATGAGGTACCACACTGAAACAGTCAATTAAACCTGGTTTCGATCAATATTTTAGAGGATAACGCATGTTAGGTCTGGATTAGGTCTGGATTAGGTCTGGGATTTGCCCTCATCAGTCTCATACTTCCGCATTCTTCAGATACTTCTTGAACAGATCCTGGGTTTTTTCTTGTTTGGATCACATAGTAGTGTGGTACCACACTGAAGCAGTCGATTAAACATGGTTTCGATCAATATTTTAGAGGATAACGCATGTTAGGTCTAGGTTAGGCCTTGAATTTGCCCTCATCAGACTCATAATTTCGCATTCTTCACATACTTGTTGAACAGATCCCATGTTTTTCTGGTTTGGATCACGTAGAAATGTGGTACCACACTGAAACAGTCAATTAAACCTGGTTTCGATCAATATTTTAGAGGATAACGCAAGTTAGGTCTGGATTAGGTCAGGGATTTGGCCTCTTCAGTCTCAAACTTTCGCATTCTTCACGTACTTCTTGAACAGATCCTGGGTTTGTTGTGGTTTGGATCACATAGTAATGTGGTACCACCCAGAAGCAGTCGATTAAACCAGGTTTCGATCAATATTTTAGAGGATAACGCATGTTAGGTCTAGGTGAGGCCTTGAATTTGCCCACATCAGACTCATAATTTCACATTCTTCTCATACTTGTTGAACAGATCTCATGTTTTTTCTGGTTTGGATCACGTAGAAATGTGGTACCACACTGAAACAGTCAATTAAACCTGGTTTCGATCAATATTTTAGAGGATAACGCATGTTAGGTCTAGGTTAAGCCTGGGATTTGCCCTCATCAGGGTCATACTTTCACATTTTTCGCATACTTGTTGGCCAGATCTCGGGCATTCTCAGGTTTGGATCACGTGGTAATGTGGTATCACACTGAAACAGTCCATTAACCCTGGTCTCGATCAATATTTTAGAGGATAACGCATGTTAGGTCTGTGTTCGGTCTGGATTAGGTCTGGGATTTGCCCTCATCAGTCTCATACTTCCGCAATCTTCACATACTTCTTGAACAGATCTTGTGTTTTTTGTGGTTTGGATCTCATAGTAGTGTGGTACCACACTGATACAGTCGATTAAACATGGTTTTGATTAATATTTTAGAGGATGACTCATGTTAGGTCAGAGTTGGGTCTAGGATTTGCCCTCATCAGGCTCATACTTCCGCATGTTTCTCTTACTTGTTAGCCAGATCCTTTGCTCTTTCTGGTTTGGATCACATAGATATGTGGTACCACACTGAAACAGCCAATTAAAACTGGTTACGATCAATATTTTAAAGGATAACGCAAGTTAGGTCTGGATTAGGTCTGGGATTTGCCCTCTTCAGTCTCAAACTTTCGCATTCTTCACATACTTCTTGAACAGATCCTGGGTTTGTTGTGGTTTGGATCACATAGTAATGTGGTACCACCCAGAAGCAGTCGATTAAACCAGGTTTCGATCAATATTTTAGAGGATAACGCATGTTAGGTCTAGGTGAGGCCTTGAATTTGCCCTCATCAGACACATAATTTCGCATTCTTCACATACTTGTTGAACAGATCCCATGTTTTTTCTCGTTTGGATCACGTAGAAATGTGGTACCACACTGAAACAGTCAATTAAACCTGGTTTCGATCAATATTTTAGAGGATAACGCATGTTAGGTCTAGGTTAGGTCTGGGATTTGCTCTCATCAGGCTCATACTTTCGCATATTTCTCATACTTGATGGCCAGATTCTGGGCTTTTTCTGGTTTGGATCACGGTGTAATGTGGTACCACACTGAAACAGTCGACTAAAGCTGGTCTCGATCATTATTTTAGAGGATAACGCATGTTAGGTCTGGATTAGGTCTGGATTAGGTCTGGGATTTGCCCCCATCAGTCTCATACTTCCGCATTCTTCACATACCTCTTGAACAGATCCTTGGTCTTTTCTGGTTTGGATCACATAGTAGTGTGGTACCACACTGAAACAGTCGATTAAACATGGTTTTGATCAATATTTTAGAGGATAACTCATGTTAGGTCAGAGTTGGGTCTAGGATTTGCCCTCATCAGGCTCATACTTTCGCATATTTCCCTTAGTTGTTAGCCAGATCCTTTGCTCTTTCTGGTTTGGATCACATAGAAATGTGGTACCACAGTGAAACAGTCAATTAAACCTTGTTTCGATCAATATTTTAGAGGATAACGCATCTTAGGTATAGGTGAGGCCTTGAATTTGCCCACATCAGACTCATAATTTCACATTCTTCACATACTTGTTGAACAGATCTCATGTTTTTTCTGGTTTGGTTCACGTAATAATGTGGTACCACACTGAAACAGTCGACTAAAGCTGGTCTCGATCAGTATTTTAGAGGATAACGCAAGTTAGGTCTGGATTAGGTCTGGGATTTGCACTCTTCAGTCTCAAACTTTCGCATTCTTCACATACTTCTTGAAAAGATCCTGGGTTTGTTGTGGTTTGGATCACGTAGTAATGTGGTACCACACTGAAAGAGACGATTAAACCAGGTTCCGATCAATATTTTTGAGGATAACGCATGCTAGGTCTACGTTTGGTGTGGGATTTGCTCGCATCAGGCTCATACCTTCGCTTATTTCTCACACTTGATGGCCAGATTCTGGGCTTTTTCTGGTTGGGATCACACAGTAATGTGGTTCCACACTGAAACAGTCCATTAAACCTGGTTTCGATCGATATTTCAGAGGATATCGCATGTTAGGTCTAGGTTAAGCCTGGGATTTGCCCTCATCGGGGTCATACTTTCACATTTTTCGCATACTTGTTGGCCAGATCTCGGGCATTTTCAGGTTTGGATCACGTGGTAATGTGGTATCATACTGAAACAGCCCATTAGCCCTGGTCTCGATGAATATTTTAGAGGATAACGCATGTTAGGTCTGTGTTCGGTCTGGATCAGGTCTGGGATTTGCCCTCATCAGTCTCATACTTCCGCAATCTTCACATACTTCTTGAACAGATCCTGTGTTTTTTGTGGTTTGGATCACATAGTAGTGTGGTACCACACTGAAACAGTCGATTAAACATGGTTTTGATTAATATTTTAGAGGATGACTCATGTTAGGTCAGAGTTGGGTCTAGGATTTGCCCTCATCAGGCTCATAATTTCGCATTCTTCACATACTTGTTGAACAGATCCCATGTTTTTTCTGGTTTGGATCACGTAGAAATGTGGTACCACACTGAAACAGTCGACTAAACCTCGTCACGATCAATATTTTAGAGGATAACGCATGTTAGGTCTAGGTTAGGCCTTGAATTTGCCCTCATCAGACTCATAATTTCGCATTCTTCACATACTTATTGAACAGATCCCATGTTTTTCTGGTTTGGATCACGTAGAAATGTGGTACCACCCTGAAACAGTCAATTAAATCTGGTTTCGATCAATATTATAGAGGATAACGCAAGTAAGGTCTGGTTTAGGTCTGGGATTTGACCTCATCAGGGTCATACTTTCGCATACTTCTGATACTTGTTGGCCTGATCCTGGGCTTTTTCTGGTTTGGATCACGTAGTAATGTGGTACCACACTGAAACAGTCGACTAAACCTGGTCTCGATCAGTATATTAGAGGATAACGCATGTTAGGTCTGGATTAGGTCTGGATTATGTCTGGGATTTGCCCTCATCAGTCTCATACTTCCGCATTCTTCAGATACTTCCTGCACAGATCCTGGGTTTTTTCTTGTTTGGATCACATAGTAGTGTGGTACCACACTGAAACAGTCGATTAAATATGGTTTCGATCAATATTTGAGAGGATAACGCATGTTAGGTCTAGGTGAGGTCTGGGATTTGCTCTCATCAGGCTCATACTTTCGCATATTTCTCATACTCGATGGCCAGATTCTGGGCTTTTTCTGGTTTGGATCACGTAGTAATGTGGTACCACCCAGAAACAGTCGACTAAACCTGGTCACGATCAATATTTTAGAGGATAACGCATGTTAGGTCTAGGTTAGGTCTGGGATTTGCTCTCATCAAGCTCATACTTTCGCATATTTCTCATACTCGATGGCCTGATTCTGGGTTTTTTCTGGTTTTGATCAAGTAGTAGTGTGGTACCGCACTGAAACAGTCGACTAAAGCTGGTCTCGATCAGCATTTTCGAGGATAACGCATGTTAGGTCTGGATTAGGTCTGGATTATGTCTGGGATTTGACCTCATCAGGGTCATACTTTCGCATACTTCTGATACTTGTTGGCCTGATCCTGGGCTTTTTCTGGTTTGGATCACGTAGTAATGTGGTACCACACTGAAACAGTCGACTAAACCTGGTCTCGATGAATATTTTAGAGGATAACGCATGTTAGGTCTGTGTTCGGTCTGGTTTAGGTCTGGGATTTGCCCTCTTCAGTCTCAAACTTTCGCATTCTTCACATACTTCTTGAACAGATCCTGGGTTTGTTCTGGTTTGGATCACATAGTAATGTGGTGCCACCCAGAAACTGTCGACTAAACCTGGTCACGATCAATATTTTAGAGGATAACCCATGTTAGGTCTAGGTTAGGTCTGGGATTTGCTCTCATCAGGCTCATACTTTCGCATATTTCTCATACTCGATGGCCAGATTCTGGGCTTTTTCTGGTTTGGATCACGTAGTAATGTGGTACCACACTGAAACAGTCGACTAAACCTGGTCTCGATCAGTATTTTAGAGGATAACGCATGTTAGGTCTGGATTAGGTCTGGGATTTGACCTCATCAGGGTCATACTTTCGCATACTTCTGATACTTGTTGGCCTGATCCTGGGCTTTTTCTGGTTTGGATCACGTAGTAATGTGGTACCACCCAGAAACAGTCGACTAAACCTGGTCACGATCAATATTTTAGAGGATAACGCATGTTAGGTCTAGGTTAGGTCTGGGATTTGCTCTCATCAAGCTCATACTTTCGCATATTTCTCATACTCGATGGCCTGATTCTGGGTTTTTTCTGGTTTTGATCAAGTAGTAGTGTGGTACCGCACTGAAACAGTCGACTAAAGCTGGTCTCGATCAGCATTTTCGAGGATAACGCATGTTAGGTCTGGATTAGGTCTGGATTATGTCTGGGATTTGCCCTCATCAGTCTCATACTTCCGCATTCTTCAGATACTTCCTGCACAGATCCTGGGTTTTTTCTTGTTTGGATCACATAGTAGTGTGGTACCACACTGAAACAGTCGATTAAATATGGTTTCGATCAATATTTGAGAGGATAACGCATGTTAGGTCTAGGTGAGGTCTGGGATTTGCTCTCATCAGGCTCATACTTTCGCATATTTCTCATACTTGATGGCCAGATCCTGTGTTTTTTTTGGTTTGGATCACATAGTAGTGTGGTACCTCACTGAAACAGTCGATAAAACATGGTATTGATCAATATTTTAGAGGATAACTCATGTTAGGTCAGAGTTGGGTCTAGGACTTGCCCTCATCAGGCTCATACTTTCGCATATTTCTCTTACTTGTTAGCTAGATCCTTTGCTCTTTCTGGTTTGGATCAAGTAGAAATGTGGTACCACACTGAAACAGTCGACTAAACCTGGTCTCGATCAGTATATTAGAGGATAACGCATGTTAGGTCTAGGTTGGGTCTGGGATTTGCTCTCATCAGGCTCATACTTTCGCATATTTCTCATACTTGATGGCCAGATTCTGGGCTTTTTCTGGTTTGGATCACGTAGTAATGTGGTACCACACTGAAACAGTCTATTAAACCTGGTATCGATCAATATTTTAGAGGATAACGCAAGTTAGGTCTGGGATAGGTCTGGGATTTGCCCTCATGAGGCTCATACTTTCGCATTTTTCACATACTTGTTGAACAGATCCTGGGTTTTTTCTGGTTTGGATCACATAGAAATGTGGTACCACACTGAAACAGTCAATTAAGCCTGGTTTCGATCAATATTTTTGAGGATAACGCATGCTAGGTCTACGTTAGGTGGGGGATTTGCTCGCATCAGGCTCATACCATCGCTTATTTCTCATACTTGATGGCCAGACTCTGGGCTTGTTCTGGTTGGGATCACACACTAATGTGGTTCCACACTGAAACAGTCTATTGAACCTGGTTTCGATCGATATTTTAGAGGATATCGCATGTTATGTCTAGGTTAAGCCTGGGATTTGCCCTCATCAGGGTCATACTTTCTCATTTTTCGCATACTTGTTGGCCAGATCTCGGGCATTTTCAGGTTTGGATCACGTGGTAATGTGGTATCACACTGAAACAGACCATTAACCCTGGTCTCGATCAATATTTTAGAGGATAACGCATGTTAGGTCTGTGTTCGGTCTGGATTAGGTCTGGGATTTGCCCACATCAGTCTCATACTTCCGCATTCTTCACATACTTCTTGAACAGATCCTGTGATTTTTGTGGTTTGGATCACATAGTAGTGTAGTACCACACTGAAACAGTCGATTAAACATGGTTTTGATCAATATTTTAGAGGATGACTCATGTTAGGTCAGAGTTGGGTCTAGGATTTGCCCTCATCAGGCTCATACTTTCGCATATTTCTCTTACTTGTTAGCCAGATCCTTTGCTCTTTCTGGTTTGGATCACATAGAAATGTGGTACCACACTGAAACAGACAATTAAACCTGGTTTCGATCAATATTTTAGAGGATAACGCATGTTAGGTCAGGATTAGGTCTGGATTAGGTCTGAGATTTGCCCTCTTCAGTCTCATACTTTCGCAATCTTCACAAACTTCTTGAACAGATCCTGGGTTTGTTCTGGTTTGGATCACATAGTAATGTGGAACCACCCAGAAACAGTCGACTAAACCTGGTCACGATCTATATTTTAGAGGATAACGCATGTTAGGTCTAGGTTAGGTCTGGGATTTGCTCTCATCAAGCTCATACTTTCGCATATTTCTCATACTCGATGGCCAGATTCTGGGTTTTTTCTGGTTTTGATCGCGTAGTAGTGTGGTACCACACTGAAACAGTCGACTAAAGCTGGTCTCGATCTGTATTTTCGAGGATAACGCATGTTAGGTCTGGATTAGGTCTGGGAATTGCCCTCATCAGTCTCATACTTCCGCATTCTTCCGATACTTCTTGAACAGATCCTGGGTTTGTTCTGGTTTGGATCACATAGTAATGTGGAACCACCCAGAAACAGTCGACTAAACCTGGTCACGATCTATATTTTAGAGGATAACGCATGTTAGGTCTAGGTTAGGTCTGGGATTTGCTCTCATCAAGCTCATACTTTCGCATATTTCTCATACTCGATGGCCAGATTCTGGGTTTTTTCTGGTTTTGATCGCGTAGTAGTGTGGTACCACACTGAAACAGTCGACTAAAGCTGGTCTCGATCTGTATTTTCGAGGATAACGCATGTTAGGTCTGGATTAGGTCTGGGAATTGCCCTCATCAGTCTCATACTTCCGCATTCTTCCGATACTTCTTGAACAGATCCTGGGTTTTTTCTGGTTTGGATCACATAGTAGTGTGGTACCTCAATGGAACAGTCGATTAAACATGGTTTTGATCAATATCCTACAGGATAACTCATGTTAGGTCAGAGTTGGGTCTAGGATTTGCCCTCATCAGGCTCATACTTTCGCATATTTCTCTTACTTGTTAGCTAGATCCTTTGCTCTTTCTGGTTTGGATCACATAGAAATGAGGTACCACGCTGAAACAGTCAATTAAGCCCGGTTTCGATCAATATTTTAGAGGATAACGCATGTTAGGTCTAGGTTAGGTCTGGGATTTGCTCTCATCAGGCTCATACTTTCGCATATTTCTCATACTTGATGGCCAGATCCTGTGCTCTTTCTGGTTTGGATCACATAGAAATGTGGTACCACACTGAAACAGTCAATTAAACCTGGTTTCGATCAATATTTTAGTGGATAACGCATGTTAGGTCTAGGTGAGGCCTTGAATTTGCCCTCATCAGACACATAATTTCGCATTCTTCACATACTTGTTGAACAGATCCCATGTTTTTTCTGGTTTGGATCACGTAGAAATGTGGTACCACACTGAAACAGTCAATCAAACCTGGCTTCGCTAAATATTTTAGAGGATAACGCATGTTAGGTCTAGGTTAGGCCTTGAATTTGCCCTCATCAGACTCATAATTTCGCATTCTTCACATACTTGTTGAACAGATCCCATGTTTTTCTGCTTTGGATCACGTAGTAATGTGGTACCACACTGAAAGAGACGATTAAACCTAGTTCCGATCAATATTTTTGAGGATAACGCATGCTAGGTCTACGTTTGGTGTGGGATTTGCTCGCATCAGGCTCACACCTTCGCTTATTTCTCATACTTGATGGCCAGATTCTGGGCTTTTTCTGGTTGGGATCACACAGTAATGTGGTTCCACACTGAAACAGTCCATTAAACCTGGTTTCGATCAATATTTTAGAGGATAACGCATGTTAGGTCTAGGTTAGGCCTTGAATTTGCCCTCATCAGACTCATAATTTCGCATTCTTCACATACTTGATGCCCAGATTCTGGGTTTTTTCTGGTTTTGATCGCGTAGTAATGTGGTATTACACTGAAACAGTCCATTAACCCTGGTCACGATCAATATTTTAGAGCATAACGCATGTTAGGTCTGTGTTCGGTCTGGATTAGGTCTGGGATTTGCCCACATCAGTCTCATACTTCCGCATTCTTCACATACTTCTTGATCAGATCCTGGGTTTTTTCTGGTTTGGATCACATAGTAGTGTGGTACCTCACTGAAACAGTCGATAAAACATGGTATTGATCAATATTTTAGAGGATAACTCATGTTAGGTCAGAGTTGGGTCTAGGACTTGCCCTCATCAGGCTCATACTTTCGCATATTTCTCTTACTTGTTAGCTAGATCCTTTGCTCTTTCTGGTTTGGATCACATAGAAATGTGGTACCACACTGAAACAGTCGACTAAACCTGGTCTCGATCAGTATATTAGAGGATAACGCATGTTAGGTCTAGGTTGGGTCTGGGATTTGCTCTCATCAGGCTCATACTTTCGCATATTTCTCATACTCGATGGCCAGATTCTGGGCTTTTTCTAGTTTGGATCACGTAGTAACGTGGTACCACACTGAAACAGTCGACTAAACCTGGTCACGATCAATATTTTAGAGGATAACGCATGTTAGGTCTAGGTTAGGCCTTGAATTTGCCCTCATCAGACTCATAATTTCGCATTCTTCACATACTTGTTGAACAGATCCCATGTTTTTCTGCTTTGGGTCACGTAGTAATGTGGTACCACACTGAAAGAGACGATTAAACCTAGTTCCGATCAATATTTTTGAGGATAACGCATGCTAGGTCTACGTTTGGTGTGGGATTTGCTCGCATCAGGCTCACACCTTCGCTTATTTCTCATACTTGATGGCCAGATTCTGGGCTTTTTCTGGTTGGGATCACACAGTAATGTGGTTCCACACTGAAACAGTCCATTAAACCTGGTTTCGATCGATATTTTAGAGGATATCGCATGTTAGGTCTAGGTTAAGCCTGGGATTTGCCTTCATCAGGGTCATACTTTCACATTTTTCGCATACTGGTTGTCCAGATCTTAGGCATTTTCAGGTTTGGATCACGTGGTAATGTGGTATCACACTGAAACAGTCCATTAACCCTGGTCTCGATCAATATTTTAGAGGATAACGCATGTTAGGTCTGTGTTCGGTCTGGATTAGGTCTGGGATTTGCCCTCATCAGTCTCATACTTCCGCATTCTTCACATACTTCTTGAACAGATCCTGGGTTTTTTGAGGTTTGGATCACATAGTAGTGTGGTACCACACTGAAACAGTCGATTAAACATGGTTTTGATCAATATTTTAGAGGATGACTCATGTTAGGTCAGAGTTGGGTCTAGGATTTGCCCTCATCAGGCTCATACTTTCGCATATTTCCCTTACTTGTTAGCCAGCTCCTCTGCTCTTTCCGGTTTGGATCACATAGAAATGTGGTACCACACTGAAACAGTCAATTAAACCTACTTTCGATCAATATTTTAGAGGATAACGCATGTTAGGTCTAGATTAGGTCTGGATTAGGTCTGGGATTTGCCCTCATCAGTCTCATACCTCCGCATTCTTCTGATACTTCTTGAACAGATCCTGCGTTTTTTCTTGTTTGGATCACATAGTAGTGTGGTACCACACTGAAACAGTCGATTTAACATGGTTTCGATCAATATTTTAGAGGATAACGCATGTTAGGTCTAGGTGATGTCTGGGATTTGCTCTCATCAGGCTCATACTTTCGCATATTTCTCATACTTGATGGCCAGATTCTGGGTTTTTTCTGGTTTTGATCGCGTAGTAATGTGGTATTACACTGAAACAGTCCATTAACCCTGGTCACGATCAATATTTTAGACGATAACTCATGTTAGGTCAGAGTTGGGTACAGGATTTGCCCTCATCAGGCTCATACTTTCTCTTATTTCTCTTACTTGTTAGCCAGATCCTTTGCTCTTTCTGGTTTGGATCACATAGAAATGAGGTACCACACTGAAACAGTCAATTAAACCTGGTTTCGATCAATATTTTAGAGGATAACGCATGTTTTGTCTGGATTAGGTCTGGATTAGGTCTGGGATTTGCCCTCATCAGTCTCATACTTCCGCATTCTTCAGATACTTCTTGAACAGATCCTGGGTTTTTTCTTGTTTGGATCACATAGTAGTGTGGTACCACACTGAAGCAGTCGATTAAACATGGTCTCGATCAATATTTTAGAGGATAACGCATGTTAGGTCTAGGTTAGGCCTTGAATTTGCCCTCATCAGACTCATAATTTCGCATTCTTCACATACTTGTTGAACAGATCCCATGTTTTTCTGGTTTGGATCACGTAGAAATGTGGTACCACACTGAAACAGTCAATTAAACCAGGTTTCGATCAATATTTTAGAGGATAACGCATGTTAGGTCTAGGTGAGGCCTTGAATTTGCCCACATCAGACTCATAATTTCACATTCTTCTCATACTTGTTGAACAGATCTCATGTTTTTTCTGGTTTGGATCACGTAGAAATGTGGTACCACACTGAAACAGTCAATTAAACCTGGTTTCGACCAATATTTTAGAGGATAACGCATGTTAGGTCTAGGTTAAGCCTGGGATTTGCCCTCATCAGGGTCATACTTTCACATTTTTCGCATACTTGTTGGCCAGATCTCGGGCATTTTCAGGTTTGGATCACGTGGTAATGTGGTATCACACTGAAACAGTCCATTAACCCTGGTCTCGATCAATATTTTAGAGGATAACGCATGTTAGGTCTGTGTTCGGTCTGGATTAGGTCTGGGATTTGCCCTCATCAGTCTCATACTTCCGCAATCTTCACATACTTCTTGAACAGATCCTGTGTTTTTTGTGGTTTGGATCTCATAGTAGTGTGGTACCACACTGATACAGTCGATTAAACATGGTTTTGATTAATATTTTAGAGGATGACTCATGTTAGGTCAGAGTTGGGTCTAGGATTTGCCCTCATCAGGCTCATACTTCCGCATGTTTCTCTTACTTGTTAGCCAGATCCTTTGCTCTTTCTGGTTTGGATCACATAGAAATTGTGTACCACACTGAAACAGCCAATTAAACCTGGTTACGATCAATATTTTAGAGGATAACGCAAGTTAGGTCTGGATTAGGTCTGGGATTTGCCCTCTTCAGTCTCAAACTTTCGCATTCTTCACATACTTCTTGAACAGATCCTGGGTTTGTTGTGGTTTGGATCACATAGTAATGTGGTACCACCCAGAAGCAGTCGATTAAACCAGGTTTCGATCAATATTTTAGAGGATAACGCATGTTAGGTCTAGGTGAGGCCTTGAATTTGCCCTCATCAGACTCATAATTTCGCATTCTTCACATACTTGTTGAACAGATCCCATGTTTTTTCTCGTTTGGATCACATAGTAGTGTGGTACCACACTGAAACAGTCGATTAAACATGGTTTTGATCAATATTTTAGAGGATAACGCATGTTAGGTCTAGGTTAGGTCTGGGATTTGCTCTCATCAGGCTCATACTTTCGCATATTTCTCATACTTGATGGCCAGATTCTGGGCTTTTTCTGGTTTGGATCACGTTGTAATGTGGTACGACACTGAAACAGTCGACTAAAGCTGGTCTCGATCATTATTTTAGAGGATAACGCATGTTAGGTCTGGATTAGGTCTGGATTAGGTCTGGGATTTGCCCCCATCAGTCTCATACTTCCGCATTCTTCACATACCTCTTGAACAGATCCTTGGTCTTTTCTGGTTTGGATCACATAGTAGTGTGGTACCACACTGAAACAGTCGATTAAACATGGTTTTGATCAATATTTTAGAGGATAACGCATGTTAGGTCTAGGTTAGGTCTGGGATTTGCTCTCATCAGGCTCATACTTTCGCATATTTCTCATACTTGATGGCCAGATTCTGGGCTTTTTCTGGTTTGGATCACGTTGTAATGTGGTACGACACTGAAACAGTCGACTAAAGCTGGTCTCGATCATTATTTTAGAGGATAACGCATGTTAGGTCTGGATTAGGTCTGGATTAGGTCTGGGATTTGCCCCCATCAGTCTCATACTTCCGCATTCTTCACATACCTCTTGAACAGATCCTTGGTCTTTTCTGGTTTGGATCACATAGTAGTGTGGTACCACACTGAAACAGTCGATTAAACATGGTTTTGATCAATATTTTAGAGGATAACTCATGTTAGGTCAGAGTTGGGTCTAGGATTTGCCCTCATCAGGCTCATACTTTCGCATATTTCCCTTAGTTGTTAGCCAGATCCTTTGCTCTTTCTGGTTTGGATCACATAGAAATGTGGTACCACAGTGAAACAGTCAATTAAACCTTGTTTCGATCAATATTTTAGAGGATAACGCATGTTAGGTCTAGGTGAGGCCTTGAATTTGCCCACATCAGACTCATAATTTCACATTCTTCACATACTTGTTGAACAGATCTCATGTTTTTTCTGGTTTGGATCACGTAATAATGTGGTACCACACTGAAACAGTCGACTAAAGCTGGTCTCGATCAGTATTTTAGAGGATAACGCAAGTTAGGTCTGGATTAGGTCTGGGATTTGCCCTCTTCAGTCTCAAACTTTCGCATTCTTCACATACTTCTTGAAAAGATCCTGGGTTTGTTGTGGTTTGGATCACGTAGTAATGTGGTACCACACTGAAAGAGACGATTAAACCAGGTTCCGATCAATATTTTTGAGGATAACGCATGCTAGGTCTACGTTAGGTGTGGGATTTGCTCGCATCAGGCTCATACCTTCGCTTATTTCTCATACTTGATGGCCAGATTCTGGGCTTTTTCTGGTTGGGATCACACAGTAATGTGGTTCCACACTGAAACAGTCCATTAAACCTGGTTTCGATCGATATTTTAGAGGATAACGCATGTTAGGTCTAGGTTAAGCCTGGGATTTGCCCTCATCAGGGTCATACTTTCACATTTTTCGCATACTTGTTGGCCAGATCTCGGGCATTTTCAGGTTTGGATCACGTGGTAATGTGGTATCACACTGAAACAGTCCATTAACCCTGGTCTCGATCAATATTTTAGAGGATAACGCATGTTAGGTCTGTGTTCGGTCTGGATTAGGTCTGGGATTTGCCCTCATCAGTCTCATACTTCCGCAATCTTCACATACTTCTTGAACAGATCCTGTGTTTTTTGTGGTTTGGATCACATAGTAGTGTGGTACCACACTGAAACAGTCGATTAAACATGGTCTTGATTAATATTTTAGAGGATGACTCATGTTAGGTCAGAGTTGGGTCTAGGATTTGCCCTCATCAGGCTCATAATTTCGCATTCTTCACATACTTGTTGAACAGATCCCATGTTTCTTCTGGTTTGGATCACGTAGAAATGTGGTACCACACTGAAACAGTCGACTAAACCTCGTCACGATCAATATTTTAGAGGATAACGCATGTTAGGTCTAGGTTAGGCCTTGAATTTGCCCTCATCAGACTCATAATTTCGCATTCTTCACATACTTATTGAACAGATCCCATGTTTTTCTGGTTTGGATCACGTAGAAATGTGGTACCACCCTGAAACAGTCAATTAAATCTGGTTTCGATCAATATTTTAGAGGATAACGCAAGTAAGGTCTGGATTAGGTCTGGGATTTGCCCTCTTCAGTCTCATACTTTCGCATTCTTCACATACTTCTTGAACAGATCCTGGGTTTGTTCTGGTTTGGATCACACAGTAATGTGGTTCCACACTGAAACAGTCGATTAAACCAGGTTTCGATCAATATTTTAGATGATAACGCATGTTAGGGCTAGGTTAGGCCTGGGATTTGCCCTCTTCAGTCTCAAACTTTCGCATTCTTCACATACTTCTTGAACAGATCCTGGGTTTGTTCTGGTTTGGATCACATAGTAATGTGGTGCCACCCAGAAACTGTCGACTAAACCTGGTCACGATCAATATTTTAGAGGATAACCCATGTTAGGTCTAGGTTAGGTCTGGGATTTGCTCTCATCAGGCTCATACTTTCGCATATTTCTCATACTCGATGGCCAGATTCTGGGCTTTTTCTGGTTTGGATCACGTAGTAATGTGGTACCACACTGAAACAGTCGACTAAACCTGGTCTCGATCAGTATTTTAGAGGATAACGCATGTTAGGTCTGGATTAGGTCTGGGATTTGACCTCATCAGGGTCATACTTTCGCATACTTCTGATACTTGTTGGCCTGATCCTGGGCTTTTTCTGGTTTGGATCACGTAGTAATGTGGTACCACCCAGAAACAGTCGACTAAACCTGGTCACGATCAATATTTTAGAGGATAACGCATGTTAGGTCTAGGTTAGGTCTGGGATTTGCTCTCATCAAGCTCATACTTTCGCATATTTCTCATACTCGATGGCCAGATTCTGGGTTTTTTCTGGTTTTGATCAAGTAGTAGTGTGGTACCGCACTGAAACAGTCGACTAAAGCTGGTCTCGATCAGCATTTTCGAGGATAACGCATGTTAGGTCTGGATTAGGTCTGGATTATGTCTGGGATTTGCCCTCATCAGTCTCATACTTCCGCATTCTTCAGATACTTCCTGCACAGATCCTGGGTTTTTTCTTGTTTGGATC
This sequence comes from Colletes latitarsis, assembly GCF_051014445.1. NCBI lineage: Eukaryota > Metazoa > Arthropoda > Insecta > Hymenoptera > Colletidae > Colletes > Colletes latitarsis. Next base: position 10,694,345 of record NC_135137.1, read on the forward strand.
ACATAGTAGTGTGGTACCACACTGAAACAGTCGATTAAATATGGTTTCGATCAATATTTTAGAGGATAACTCATGTTAGGTCAGAGTTGGGTCTAGGATTTGCCCTCATCAGGCTCATACTTTCGCATATTTCTCTTACTTGTTAGCCAGATCCTTTGCTCTTTCTGGTTTGGATCACATAGAAATGTGGTACCACACTGAAACAGTCAATTAAACCTGGTTTCGATCAATATTTTAGAGGATAACGCATGTTAGGTCTGGATTAGGTCTGGATTAGGTCTGGGATTTGCCCTCATCAGTCTCATACTTCCGCATTCTTCAGATACTTCTTGAACAGATCCTGGGTTTTTTCTTGTTTGGATCACATAGTAGTGTGGTACCACACTGTAGCATTCGATTAAACATGGTTTCGATCAATATTTTAGAGGATAACGCATGTTAGGTCTAGGTTAGGCCTTGAATTTGCCCTCATCAGACTCATAATTTCGCATTGTTCACTTACTTGTTCAACAGATCCCATGTTTTTTCTGGTTTGGATCACGTAGAAATGTGGTACCACACTGAAACAGTCGACTAAACCTGGTCACGATCAATATTTTAGAGGATAACGCATGTTAGGTCTAGGTTAGGCCTTGAATTTGCCCTCATCAGACTCATAATTTCGCATTCTTCAGATACTTGTTGAACAGATCCCATGTTTTTCTGGTTTGGATCACGTAGAAATGTGGTACCACACTGAAACAGTTAATTAAACCTGGTTACGATCAATATTTTAGAGGATAACGCAAGTTAGGTCTGGATTAGGTCTGGGATTTGCCCTCTTCAGTCTCAAACTTTCGCATTCTTCACATACTTCTTGAACAGATCCTGGGTTTGTTGTGGTTTGGATCACATAGTAATGTGGTACCACCCAGAAGCAGTCGATTAAACCAGGTTTCGATCAATATTTTAGAGGATAACGCATGTTAGGTCTAGGTGAGGCCTTGAATTTGCCCTCATCAGACTCATAATTTCGCATTCTTCACATACTTGTTGAACAGATCCCATGTTTTTTCTCGTTTGGATCACATAGTAGTGTGGTACCACACTGAAACAGTCGATTAAACATGGTTTTGATCAATATTTTAGAGGATAACGCATGTTAGGTCTAGGTTAGGTCTGGGATTTGCTCTCATCAGGCTCATACTTTCGCATATTTCTCATACTTGATGGCCAGATTCTGGGCTTTTTCTGGTTTGGATCACGTTGTAATGTGGTACGACACTGAAACAGTCGACTAAAGCTGGTCTCGATCATTATTTTAGAGGATAACGCATGTTAGGTCTGGATTAGGTCTGGATTAGGTCTGGGATTTGCCCCCATCAGTCTCATACTTCCGCATTCTTCACATACCTCTTGAACAGATCCTTGGTCTTTTCTGGTTTGGATCACATAGTAGTGTGGTACCACACTGAAACAGTCGATTAAACATGGTTTTGATCAATATTTTAGAGGATAACGCATGTTAGGTCTAGGTTAGGTCTGGGATTTGCTCTCATCAGGCTCATACTTTCGCATATTTCTCATACTTGATGGCCAGATTCTGGGCTTTTTCTGGTTTGGATCACGTTGTAATGTGGTACGACACTGAAACAGTCGACTAAAGCTGGTCTCGATCATTATTTTAGAGGATAACGCATGTTAGGTCTGGATTAGGTCTGGATTAGGTCTGGGATTTGCCCCCATCAGTCTCATACTTCCGCATTCTTCACATACCTCTTGAACAGATCCTTGGTCTTTTCTGGTTTGGATCACATAGTAGTGTGGTACCACACTGAAACAGTCGATTAAACATGGTTTTGATCAATATTTTAGAGGATAACTCATGTTAGGTCAGAGTTGGGTCTAGGATTTGCCCTCATCAGGCTCATACTTTCGCATATTTCCCTTAGTTGTTAGCCAGATCCTTTGCTCTTTCTGGTTTGGATCACATAGAAATGTGGTACCACAGTGAAACAGTCAATTAAACCTTGTTTCGATCAATATTTTAGAGGATAACGCATGTTAGGTCTAGGTGAGGCCTTGAATTTGCCCACATCAGACTCATAATTTCACATTCTTCACATACTTGTTGAACAGATCTCATGTTTTTTCTGGTTTGGATCACGTAATAATGTGGTACCACACTGAAACAGTCGACTAAAGCTGGTCTCGATCAGTATTTTAGAGGATAACGCAAGTTAGGTCTGGATTAGGTCTGGGATTTGCCCTCTTCAGTCTCAAACTTTCGCATTCTTCACATACTTCTTGAAAAGATCCTGGGTTTGTTGTGGTTTGGATCACGTAGTAATGTGGTACCACACTGAAAGAGACGATTAAACCAGGTTCCGATCAATATTTTTGAGGATAACGCATGCTAGGTCTACGTTAGGTGTGGGATTTGCTCGCATCAGGCTCATACCTTCGCTTATTTCTCATACTTGATGGCCAGATTCTGGGCTTTTTCTGGTTGGGATCACACAGTAATGTGGTTCCACACTGAAACAGTCCATTAAACCTGGTTTCGATCGATATTTTAGAGGATAACGCATGTTAGGTCTAGGTTAAGCCTGGGATTTGCCCTCATCAGGGTCATACTTTCACATTTTTCGCATACTTGTTGGCCAGATCTCGGGCATTTTCAGGTTTGGATCACGTGGTAATGTGGTATCACACTGAAACAGTCCATTAACCCTGGTCTCGATCAATATTTTAGAGGATAACGCATGTTAGGTCTGTGTTCGGTCTGGATTAGGTCTGGGATTTGCCCTCATCAGTCTCATACTTCCGCAATCTTCACATACTTCTTGAACAGATCCTGTGTTTTTTGTGGTTTGGATCACATAGTAGTGTGGTACCACACTGAAACAGTCGATTAAACATGGTCTTGATTAATATTTTAGAGGATGACTCATGTTAGGTCAGAGTTGGGTCTAGGATTTGCCCTCATCAGGCTCATAATTTCGCATTCTTCACATACTTGTTGAACAGATCCCATGTTTCTTCTGGTTTGGATCACGTAGAAATGTGGTACCACACTGAAACAGTCGACTAAACCTCGTCACGATCAATATTTTAGAGGATAACGCATGTTAGGTCTAGGTTAGGCCTTGAATTTGCCCTCATCAGACTCATAATTTCGCATTCTTCACATACTTATTGAACAGATCCCATGTTTTTCTGGTTTGGATCACGTAGAAATGTGGTACCACCCTGAAACAGTCAATTAAATCTGGTTTCGATCAATATTTTAGAGGATAACGCAAGTAAGGTCTGGATTAGGTCTGGGATTTGCCCTCTTCAGTCTCATACTTTCGCATTCTTCACATACTTCTTGAACAGATCCTGGGTTTGTTCTGGTTTGGATCACACAGTAATGTGGTTCCACACTGAAACAGTCGATTAAACCAGGTTTCGATCAATATTTTAGATGATAACGCATGTTAGGGCTAGGTTAGGCCTGGGATTTGCCCTCTTCAGTCTCAAACTTTCGCATTCTTCACATACTTCTTGAACAGATCCTGGGTTTGTTCTGGTTTGGATCACATAGTAATGTGGTGCCACCCAGAAACTGTCGACTAAACCTGGTCACGATCAATATTTTAGAGGATAACCCATGTTAGGTCTAGGTTAGGTCTGGGATTTGCTCTCATCAGGCTCATACTTTCGCATATTTCTCATACTCGATGGCCAGATTCTGGGCTTTTTCTGGTTTGGATCACGTAGTAATGTGGTACCACACTGAAACAGTCGACTAAACCTGGTCTCGATCAGTATTTTAGAGGATAACGCATGTTAGGTCTGGATTAGGTCTGGGATTTGACCTCATCAGGGTCATACTTTCGCATACTTCTGATACTTGTTGGCCTGATCCTGGGCTTTTTCTGGTTTGGATCACGTAGTAATGTGGTACCACCCAGAAACAGTCGACTAAACCTGGTCACGATCAATATTTTAGAGGATAACGCATGTTAGGTCTAGGTTAGGTCTGGGATTTGCTCTCATCAAGCTCATACTTTCGCATATTTCTCATACTCGATGGCCAGATTCTGGGTTTTTTCTGGTTTTGATCAAGTAGTAGTGTGGTACCGCACTGAAACAGTCGACTAAAGCTGGTCTCGATCAGCATTTTCGAGGATAACGCATGTTAGGTCTGGATTAGGTCTGGATTATGTCTGGGATTTGCCCTCATCAGTCTCATACTTCCGCATTCTTCAGATACTTCCTGCACAGATCCTGGGTTTTTTCTTGTTTGGATCACATAGTAGTGTGGTACCACACTGAAACAGTCGATTAAATATGGTTTCGATCAATATTTTAGAGGATAACTCATGTTAGGTCAGAGTTGGGTCTAGGATTTGCCCTCATCAGGCTCATACTTTCGCATATTTCTCTTACTTGTTAGCCAGATCCTTTGCTCTTTCTGGTTTGGATCACATAGAAATGTGGTACCACACTGAAACAGTCAATTAAACCTGGTTTCGATCAATATTTTAGAGGATAACGCATGTTAGGTCTGGATTAGGTCTGGATTAGGTCTGGGATTTGCCCTCATCAGTCTCATACTTCCGCATTCTTCAGATACTTCTTGAACAGATCCTGGGTTTTTTCTTGTTTGGATCACATAGTAGTGTGGTACCACACTGTAGCATTCGATTAAACATGGTTTCGATCAATATTTTAGAGGATAACGCATGTTAGGTCTAGGTTAGGCCTTGAATTTGCCCTCATCAGACTCATAATTTCGCATTGTTCACTTACTTGTTCAACAGATCCCATGTTTTTTCTGGTTTGGATCACGTAGAAATGTGGTACCACACTGAAACAGTCGACTAAACCTGGTCACGATCAATATTTTAGAGGATAACGCATGTTAGGTCTAGGTTAGGCCTTGAATTTGCCCTCATCAGACTCATAATTTCGCATTCTTCAGATACTTGTTGAACAGATCCCATGTTTTTCTGGTTTGGATCACGTAGAAATGTGGTACCACACTGAAACAGTTAATTAAACCTGGTTTCGATCAATATTTTAGAGGACAACGCAAGTTAGGTCTGGATTAGTTCTGGGATTTGCCCTCTTCAGTCTCAATCTTTCGCATTCTTCACATACTTCTTGAACAGATCCTGGGTTTGTTGTGGTTTGGATCACATAGTAATCTGGTACCACCCAGAAGCAGTCGATTAAACCAGGTTTCGATCAATATTTTAGATGATAACGCATGTTAGGGCTAGGTTAGGCCTGGGATTTGCCCTCACCAGGCTCGTACTTTCGCATTCTTCACATACTTGTTGAACAGATCCTGGGATTTTTCTGCTTTGGATCACGTAGTAATGTGGTACCACACTGAAAGAGACGATTAAACCTGGTCACGATCAATATTTTAGAGGATAACCCATGTTAGGTCTAGGTTATGTCTGGGATTTGCTCTCATCATGCTCATACTTTCGCATATTTCTCATACTCGATGGCCAGATTCTGGGCTTTTTCTGGTTTGGATCACGTAGTAATGTGGTACCACACTGAAACAGTCGACTAAACCTGGTCTCGATCAGTATTTTGGAGGATAACGCATGTTAGGTCTGGATTAGGTCTTTGATTTGACCTCATCAGGGTCATACTTTCGCATACTTCTCATACTTGTTGGCCTGATCCTGGGCTCTTTCTGGTTTGGATCACGTAGCAATGTGGTACCAGACTGAAACAGTCGACTAAACATGGTCACGATCAGTATTTTAGAGGATAACGCATGTTAGGTCTGGATTAGGTCTGGGATTTGCCCCCATCAGTCTCATACTTCCGCATTCCTCACATACTTCTTGATCAGATCCTGGGTTTTTTCTGGTTTGGATCACATAGTAGTGTGGTACCTCACTGAAACAGTCGATTAAACATGGTTTTGATCAATATTTTAGCGGATAACTCATGTTAGGTCAGAGTTGGGTCTAGGATTTGCCCTCATCAGGCTCATACTTTCGCATATTTATCTTAGTCGTTAACCAGATCCTTTGCTCTTTCTGGTTTGGATCACATAGAAATGTGGTACCACAGTGAAACAGTCAATTAAACCTGGTTTCGATCAATATTTTAGAGGATAACGCATGTTAGGTCTAGGTGAGGCCTTGAATTTGCCCACATCAGACTCATAATTTCGCATTCTTCACATACTTGTTCAACAGATCTCATGTTTTTTCTGGTTTGGATCACGTAGAAATGTGGTACCACACTGAAACAGTCAATTAAACCTGGGTTCGATCAATATTTTAGAGGATAACGCAAGTTAGGTCTGGATTAGGTCTGGGATTTGCCCTCTTCAGTCTCAAACTTTCGCATTCTTCACATACTTCTTGAACAGATCCTGGGTTTGTTCTGGTTTGGATCACATAGTAATGTGGTACCACCCAGAAACTGTCGACTAAACCTGGTCACGATCAATATTTTAGAGGATAACCCATGTTAGGTCTAGGTTAGGTCTGGGATTTGCTCTCATCAGACTCATAATTTCGCATTCTTCACATACTTCTTGAACAGATCCTGGGTTTTTTGATGTTTGGATCACATAGAAATGTGGTACCACACTGAAACAGCCAATTAAACCTACTTTCGATCAATATTTTAGAGGATGACGCATGTTAGGTCTCGATTAGGTCTGGATTAGGTCTGGGATTTGCCCTCATCAGTCTCATACTTCCGCATTCTTCAGATACTTCTTGAACAGATCCTGCGTTTTTTCTTGTTTGGAGCACATAGTAGTGTGGTACCACACTGAAACAGTCGATTAAACATGGTTTTGATCAATATTTTAGAGGATGACTCATGTTAGGTCAGAGTTGGGTCTAGGATTTGCCCTCATCAGGCTCATACTTTCGCATATTTCTCTTACTTGTTAGCCAGCTCCTCTGCTCTTTCCGGTTTGAATCACATAGAAATGTGGTTCCACACTGAAACAGTCAATTAAACCTACTTTCGATCAATATTTTAGAGGATAACGCATGTTAGGTCTGGATTAGGTCTGGATTAGGTCTGGGATTTGCCCTCATCAGTCTCATACTTCCGCATTCTTCTGATACTTCTTGAACAGATCCTGCGTTTTTTCTTGTTTGGATCACATAGTAGTGTGATACCACACTGAAACAGTCGATTTAACATGGTCTCGATCAGTATTTTGGAGGATAACGCATGTTAGGTCTGGATTAGGTCTGTGATTTGACCTCATCAGGGTCATACTTTCGCATACTTCTGATACTTGTTGGCCTGATCCTGGGCTTTTTCTGGTTTGGATCACGTAGTAATGTGGTACCACCCAGAAACAGTCGACTAAACCTGGTCACGATCAATATTTTAGAGGATAACGCATGTTAGGTCTAGGTTAGGTCTGGGATTTGCTCTCATCAAGCTCATACTTTCGCATATTTCTCATACTCGATGGCCAGATTCTGGGTTTTTTCTGGTTTTGATCAAGTAGTAGTGTGGTACCGCACTGAAACAGTCGACTAAAGCTGGTCTCGATCAGCATTTTCGAGGATAACGCATGTTAGGTCTGGATTAGGTCTGGATTATGTCTGGGATTTGCCCTCATCAGTCTCATACTTCCGCATTCTTCAGATACTTCCTGCACAGATCCTGGGATTTTTCTTGTTTGGATCACATAGTAGTGTGGTACCACACTGAAACAGTCGATTAAATATGGTTTCGATCAATATTTTAGAGGATAACGCATGTTAGGTCTAGGTGAGGTCTGGGATTTGCTCTCATCAGGCTCATACTTTCGCATATTTCTCATACTTGATGGCCAGATTCTGGGTTTTTTCTGGTTATGATCGCGTAGTAATGTGGTATTACACTGAAACAGTCCATTAACCCTGGTCTCGATCAATATTTTAGACGATAACTCATGTTAGGTCAGAGTTGGGTCTAGGATTTGCCCTCATCAGGCTCATACTTTCGCATATTTCTCTTACTTGTTAGCCAGATCCTTTGCTCTTTCTGGTTTGGATCACATAGAAATGTGGTACCACACTGAAACAGTCAATTAAACCTGGTTTCGATCAATATTTTAGAGGATAACGCATGTTAGGTCTGGATTAGGTCTGGATTAGGTCTGGGATTTGCCCTCATCAGTCTCATACTTCCGCATTCTTCAGATACTTCTTGAACAGATCCTGGGTTTTTTCTTGTTTGGATCACATAGTAGTGTGGTACCACACTGTAGCATTCGATTAAACATGGTTTCGATCAATATTTTAGAGGATAACGCATGTTAGGTCTAGGTTAGGCCTTGAATTTGCCCTCATCAGACTCATAATTTCGCATTGTTCACTTACTTGTTGAACAGCTCCCATGTTTTTTCTGGTTTGGATCACGTAGAAATGTGGTACCACACTGAAACAGTTAATTAAACCTGGTTTCGATCAATATTTTAGAGGACAACGCAAGTTAGGTCTGGATTAGTTCTGGGATTTGCTCTCTTCAGTCTCAATCTTTCGCATTCTTCACATACTTCTTGAACAGATCCTGGGATTTTTCTGCTTTGGATCACGTAGTATTGTGGTACCACACTGAAAGAGACGATTAAACCTGGTACGATCAATATTTTAGAGGATAACCCATGTTAGGTCTAGGTTATGTCTGGGATTTGCTCTCATCATGCTCATACTTTCGCATATTTCTCATACTCGATGGCCAGATTCTGGGCTTTTTCTGGTTTGGATCACGTAGTAATGTGGTACCACACTGAAACAGTCGACTAAACCTGGTCTCGATCAGTATTTTGGAGGATAACGCATGTTAGGTCTGGATTAGGTCTGTGATTTGACCTCATCAGGGTCATACTTTCGCATACTTCTCATACTTGTTGGCCTGATCCTGGGCTCTTTCTGGTTTGGATCACGTAGCAATGTGGTACCAGACTGAAACAGTCGACTAAACATGGTCACGATCTGTATTTTAGAGGATAACGCATGTTAGGTCTGGATTAGGTCTGGGATTTGCCCCCATCAGTCTCATACTTCCGCATTCCTCACATACTTCTTGATCAGATCCTGGGTTTTTTCTGGTTTGGATCACATAGTAGTGTGGTACCTCACTGAAACAGTCGATTAAACATGGTTTTGATCAATATTTTAGAGGATAACTCATGTTAGGTCAGAGTTGGGTCTAGGATTTGCCCTCATCAGGCTCATACTTTCGCATATTTATCTCAGTCGTTAACCAGATCCTTTGCTCTTTCTGGTTTGGATCACATAGAAATGTGGTACCACAGTGAAACAGTCAATTAAACCTGGTTTCGATCAATATTTTAGAGGATAACGCATGTTAGGTCTAGGTGAGGCCTTGAATTTGCCAACATCAGACTCATAATTTCGCATTCTTCACATACTTGTTCAACAGATCTCATGTTTTTTCTGGGTTGGATCACGTAGAAATGTGGTACCACACTGAAACAGTCAATTAAACCTGGGTTCGATCAATATTTTAGAGGATAACGCAAGTTAGGTCTGGATTAGGTCTGGGATTTGCCCTCTTCAGTCTCAAACTTTCGCATTCTTCACATACTTCTTGAACAGATCCTGGGTTTGTTCTGGTTTGGATCACATAGTAATGTGGTACCACCCAGAAACTGTCGACTAAACCTGGTCACGATCAATATTTTAGAGGATAACCCATGTTAGGTCTAGGTTAGGTCTGGGATTTGCTCTCATCAGACTCATATTTTCGCATTCTTCACATACTTCTTGAACAGGTCCTGGGTTTTTTGATGTTTGGATCACATAGTAGTGTGGTACCACACTGAAACAGTCGATTAAACATGGTTTTGATCAATATTTTAGAGGATGACTCATGTTAGGTCAGAGTTGCGTCTAGGATTTGCCCTCATCAGGCTCATACTTTCGCATATTTCTCTTACTTGTTAGCCAGCTCCTCTGCTCTTTCTGGTTTGGATCACTTAGAAATGTGGTACCACACTGAAACAGTCAATTAAACCTACTTTCGATCAATATTTTAGAGGATAACGCATGTTAGGTCTGGATTAGGTCTGGATTAGGTCTGGGATTTGCCCTCATCAGTCTCATACTTCCGCATTCTTCAGATACTTCTTGAACAGATCCTGCGTTTTTTCTTGTTTGGAGCACATAGTAGTGTGGTACCACACTGAAACAGTCGATTAAACATGGTTTCGATCAATATTTTAGAGGATAACGCATGTTAGGTCTAGGTTAGGCCTTGAATTTGCCCTCATCAGACTCATAATTTCGCATTGTTCACATAAGTGTTGAACAGATCCCATGTTTTTTCTGGTTTGGATCACGTAGAAATGTGGTACCACACTGAAACAGTCGACTAAACCTGGTCACGATCAATATTTTAGTGGATAATGCATGTTAGGTCTGGATTAGGTATGGGATCTGCCCTCATCAGTCTCATACTTTCGCATTCTTCACATACTTCTTGTACAGATCCTGGGTTTTTTCTGGTTTGGATCACATAGTAGTGTGGTACCACACTGAAACAGTCAATTAAACCTGGTTTCGATCAATATTTTAGAGGATAACGCATGTTAGGTCTAGGTTAGGTCTGGGATTTGCTCTCATCAGGCTCATACTTTCGCATATTTCTCATACTTGATGGCCAGATTCTGGGCTTTTTCTAGTTTGGATCACGTAGTAATGTGGTACCACACTGAAACAGTCGACTAAAGCTGGTCTCGATCATTATTTTAGAGGATAAAGCATGTTAGGTCTGTGTTCGGTCTGGATAAGGTCTGGGATTTGCCCTCATCGGTCTCATACTTCCGCAATCTTCACATACTTCTTGAACAGATCCTGTGTTTTTTGTGGTTTGGATCACATAGTAGTGTGGTACCACACTGAAACAGTCGATTAAACATGGTTTTGATTAATATTTTCGAGGATGACTCATGTTAGGTCGGAGTTGGGTCTAGGATTTGCCCTCATCAGGCTCATACTTTCGCATATTTCTCTTACTTGTTAGCCAGATCCTTTGCTCTTTCTGGGTTGGATCACATAGAAATGTGGTACCACACTGAAACAGCCAATTAAACCTGGTTACGATCAATATTTTAGAGGATAACGCATGTTAGGTCTGGATTAGGTCTGGATTAGGTCTGGGATTTGCCCTCTCCAGTCTCATACTTTCGCATTCTTCACAAACTTCTTGGACAGATCCTGGGTTTTTTCTTGTTTGGATCACATAGTAGTGTGGTACCACACTGAAGCAGTCGATTAAACATGGTTTCGATCAATATTTTAGAGGATAACGCATGTTAGGTCAAGGTTAGGCCTTGAATTTGCCCTCATCAGACTCATAATTTCGCATTCTTCACATACTTGTTGAACAGATCCCATGTTTTTCTGGTTTGGATCACGTAGAAATGTGGTACCACCCTCAAACAGTCAAATAAACCTGGTTTCGATCAATATCTTAGAGGATAACGCAAGTTAGGTCTGGATTAGGTCTGGGATTTGCCCTCTTCAGTCTCATACTTTCGCATTCTTCACATACTTCATGAACAGATCCTGGGTTTGTTCTGGTTTGGATCACATAGTAATGTGGTACCACACAGAAACAGTCGATTAAACCAGGTTTCGATCAATATTTTAGATGATAACGCATGTTAGGGCTAGGTTAGGCCTAGGATTTGCCCTCACCAGGCTCATACCTTCGCATTCTTCACATACTTGTTGAACAGATCCTGGGATGTTTCTGCTTTGGATCACGTAGTAATGTGGTACCACACTGAAAGAGACGATTAAACCTAGTTCCGATCAATATTTTTGAGGATAACGCATGCTAGGTCTACGTTAGGTGTGGGATTTGCTCGCATCAGGCTCATACCTTCGCTTATTTCTCATACTTGATGGCCAGATTCTGGGCTTTTTCTGGTTGGGATCACACAGTAATGTGGTTCCACACTGAAACAGTCGATTAAACCTGGTTTCGATCGATATTTTAGAGGATATCGCATGTTAGGCCTAGGTTAAGCCTGGGATTTGACCTCATCAGGGTCATACTTTCACATTTTTCGCATAGTGGTTGACCAGATCTCGGGCATTTTCAGGTTTGGATCACGTGGTAATGTGGTATCACACTGAAACAGTCCATTAACCCTGGTCTCGATCAATATTTTAGAGGATAACGCATGTTAGGTCTGTGTTCGGTCTGGATTAGGTCTGGGATTTGTTCTCATCTGTCTCAAACTTCCGCATTCTTCACATACTTCTTGATCAGATCCTGGGTTTTTTGTGGTTTGGTTCACATAGTAGTGTGGTACCACACTGAAACAGTCCATTAACCCTGATCTCGATCAATATTTTAGACGATAACTCATGTTAGGTCAGAGTTGGGTCTAGGATTTGCCCTCATCAGGCTCATACTTTCGCATATTTCTCTTACTTGTCAGCCAGATCCTTTGCTCTTTCTGGTTTGGATCACATAGAAATGTGGTACCACACTGAAACAGTCAATTAAACCTGGTTTCGATCAATATTTTAGAGGATAACGCATGTTAGCTCTGGATTAGGTCTTGATTAGGTCTGGGATTTGCCCTCATCAGTCTCATACTTCGGCATACTTCAGATACTTCTTGAACAGATCCTGGGTTTTTTCTGGTTTGTATCACATAGTAGTGTGGTACCACACTGAAACAGTCGATTAAACCTGGTCTCGATCAATGTTTTAGAGGATAACGCATGTTAGGTCTACGTTAGGTCTGGGATTTGCTCTCATCGGGCTCATACTTTCACATTTTTCGCATACTCGTTGACCAGATCCTGGGCTTTTTCTGGTTCGGATCACGTGGTAATGTGGTACCACACTGACACAGTCAATTAAGCCTAGTATGGGTCAACATTTCAAAGGATAACGCATGTTAGGTCTGGGTTAGGTCTGTGATTTGCCCTCATGAGGCTCATTATTTCGCATATTTCTCATACTTGTTTGCCAGATCCTGGGCTTTTTCTGGTTTGGATCACGTAGTTATGTGGTACCACACTAAAACAGTAGCTTAATCCTGGTCTCGATCTATATTTTAGAGGATAACGCATGTTAGGTCAAGGTTAGGCCTGGGATTTGCCCTCATCAGGGTCACTTTCACATTCTTCGCATACTTGTTGGCCAGATCCCGGGCTTTTTCAGGTTTGGATCACGTGGTAATGTGGTATCACACTGAAACAGTCCATTAACCCTGGTCTCGATCAATATTTCAGAGGACAACGCGTGTTAGGTCTAGGTTAGGCCTTGGGTTTGCCCCCATCAGACTCATACTTTCGCATTCTTCACATACTTCTTGAACAGATCCTGGGTTTTTTCTGGTTTGGATCACATCGTAATGTGGTACCACATTGAAACAGTCAATTAAACCTGGTTTCGATCAATATTTTAGAGGATAACACATGTTAGGTCTAGGTTAGGTCTGGGATTTGCATTCGTCAGGCTCATACTTTCGCATTCCTCACATACTTGTTGAACAGTACCTGGGTTTTTTCTGGTTTGGATCACTTAGTAATGTGGTACCACACTGAAAGAGTAGATTACACCTGGTTTCGGTCAATATTTTACAGGATAACTCATGTTAGGTCTAGGTTAGGTCCGGGATTTGCACTCATCAGGCTCATACTTTCGCATATTTCTCATACTTGAAGGCCAGATTCTGGGCTTTTTCTGGTTTGGATCACGTAGTAATGTGGTACCACACTGAAACAGTCGACTAAACCTGGTTTCGATCAATGTTTTAGAGGATACCGCATGTTAGGTCTACGTTAGGTCTGGGATTTGCTCTCATCGGGCTCATACTTTCGCATATTTCTCATTCTTGATGGGCAGATTCTGGGCTCTTTCTGGTTTGGATCACATAGTAATGTGGTACCAGATTGAAACAGACAATTAAACCTGGTTTCGATCAATATTTTAGAGGATAACACATGTTAGGTCTAGGTTAGGTCCGGGATTTGCACTCATCAGGCTCATACTTTCGCATATTTCTCATTCTTGATGGGCAGATTCTGGGCTCTTTCTGGTTTGGATCACATAGAAATGTGGTACCACACTGAAACAGACAATTAAACCTGGTTTCGATCGATATTTTAGAGGATATCGCATGTTAGGTCTGGATTAGGTCTGGATTAGGTCTGGGATTTGCCCTCTTCAGTCTCATACTTTCGCATTCATCACAAACTTCTTGAACAGATCCTGGGTTTGTTCTGGTTTGGATCACATAGTAATGTGGTATCACCCAGAATCAGTCGACTAAACCTGGTCACGATCAATATTTTAGAGGATAACGCATGTTAGGTCTAGGTTAGGTCTGGGATTTGCTCTCATCAGGCTCATACTTTCGCATATTTCTCATACTTGATGGCCAGATTCTGGGCTTTTTCTGGTTTGGATCACGTAGTAATGTGGTACCACACTAAAACAGTCGACTAAACCTGGTCTCGATCAGTATTTTAGAGGATAACGCATGTTGGGTCTGGATTAGGTCTGGATTAGGTCTGGGATTTGCCCCCATCAGTCTCATACTTCCGCATTCTTCACATACCTCTTGAACAGATCCTGGGTTTTTTCTGGTCTGGATCACATAGTAGTGTGGTACCACACTGAAACAGTCGATTAAACATGGTTTTGATCAATATTTTAGAGGATAACTCATGTTAGGTCAGAGTTGGGTCTAGGATTTGCCCTCATCAGGCTCATACTTTCGCATATTTCTCTTAGTTGTTAGCCAGATCCTTTGCTCTTTCTGGTTTGGATCACATAGAAATGTGGTACCACACTGAAACAGTCAATTAAACCTGGTTTCGATCAATATTTTAGAGGATAACACATGTTAGGTCTAGGTTATGTCTGGGATTTGCACTGATCAGGCTCATACTTTCGCATTTGTCTAACACTTGATGACCAAATTCTGGGCTTTTTTTGGATTGGATAACGTAGTAATGTGGTACCACACTGAAACAGACCATTAAACCTGGTTTCGATCAATATTTTAGAGTATAACACATGTTGGGTCTAGGTTAGGTCTGGGATTTGCATTCGTCAGGCTCATGCTTTCGCATTTTTCGCATACTTGTTGGCCAGATCCCGGGCTTTTTCAGGCTTGGATCACGTGGTAATGTGGTATCACACTGAAACAGTCCATTAACCCTGGTCTCGATCTATATTTTAGAGGATAACGCATGTTAGGTCTGTGTTCGGTCTGGCATTTGACCTCATCCAGGTCATACTTTCGCAGTTTTAACATACATGTTGACCTGATCGAGGGTTTTTTTCTGCTTTGGATCACGTATAAATGTGGTACCACACTGAAACAGTCAATTAAACCTGGTTTCGATCAATATTTTAGAGGATAACGCAAGTTAGGTCTAGGATAGGTCTGGGATTTGCCCTCATCAGGGTCATACTTTCACATTTTTCGCATACTTGTTGGCCAGATCCTGGGCTTTTGCTGGTTTGGATCACGTGGTAATGTGGGACCACACTGAAAAAGTCGATTAAACCCGGTCTCGATCTATATTTTAGAGGATAACGCATGTTAGGTCTGGGTTAGGTCTGGGATTTGCCCTCTTCAGTCTCATACTTGCGCATTCTTTACATACTTCTTGAACAGATCCTGGGTTTGCTCTGGTTTGGATCACATAGTAGTGTGGTACCACCCAGAAACAGTCGATTAAACCTGGTCACGATCAATATTTTACAGGATAACGCATGTTAGGTCTAGGTTAGGTCTGGGATTTGCTCTCATCAGGCTCATACTTTCGCATTCTTCACATACTTCTTGAACAGATCCTGGGTTTTTTCTGGTTTGGGTCACATAGTAATGTGGTACCACATTGAAACAGACAATTAAACCTGGTTTCGATCAATATTTTAGAGGATAACACATGTTACGTCTAGGTATGGTCTGGGAATTGCACTCATCAGGCTCATACTTTCCCATATTTCCCATTCTTGATGGCCAGATTCTGGGCTTTTCTTGGTTTGGATCACGTAGTAATGTGGTGCCACACTGAAACAGTCCATTAAACCTGGTTTCGATCAAAATTTTAGAGGATAACGCATGTTAGGTCTATGTTAGGTCAGGGATTTGCTCTCATCAGGTTCATACTTTCGCATATTTCTCATACTTGATGGGCAGATTCTGGGCTCTTTCTGGTTTGGATCACATAGTAATGTGGTACCACATTGAAACAGACCATTAAACCTGGTTTCGATCAATATTTTGGAGGATAACGCATGTTAGGTCTAGGTTAGGTCTGGGATTTGCTCTCATCAGGCTCATACTTTCGCATATTTCTCATACTTGATGGCCAGATTCTGGGCTTTTTCTGGTTGGTATCACGTAGTAATGTGGTACCAGACTGAAACTGTCGACTAAACCTGGTCTCGATCAGTATTTTAGACGATAACGCATATTAGGTCTGGATTAGGTCTGGATTAGGTCTGGGATTTGCCCTCATCAGTCTCATACTTCCGCATTCTTCACATACTTCTTGAACAGATCCTGGGTTTTTTCTGGTTTGGATCACATAGTAGTGTGGTACCACACAGAAACAGTCGACTAAAAATGGTTTTGAACAACATTTTAGTGGATAACTCATGTTAGGTCGGAGTTGGGACTAGGATTTGCCCTCATCCGGCTCATACTTTCGCATATTTCTCTTACTTGTTAGCCAGATCCTTTGCTCATTCTGGTTTGGATCTCATAGAAATGTGGTACCACACTGAAACAGTCAATTAAACCTGGTTTCGACCAATATTTTAGAGGATAACGGATCTTATGTCTAGGTTAGGCCTTGGATTTGCCCCCATCAGACTCATACTTTCGCATTCTTCACATACTTGTTGAACAGAACCTGGGTTTTTTCTGGTTTGGATCACGTGGTAATGTGGGACCACACTGAAACAGTCGATTAAACCTGGTCTCGATTAATATTTTAGAGGATGACGCATGTCAGGTCTGGGCTAGGTCTGGGATTTGCCCTCTTCAGTCTCATACATTCGCATTCTTCACATACTTCTTGAACAGATCCTGGTTTTTTTCTGGTTTGGATCACATAGTAATGTGGTACCACACTGAAACAGACCATTAAACCTGGTTTCGATCAATATTTTAGAGGATAACACATGTTAGGTCTAGGTTAGGTTGGGATTTGCACTCATCAGGCTCATACTTTCGCATTCTTCACATACTTCTTGATCAGATCCTGGGTTTTTTGGTATGGATCACATAGTAGCGTGGTACCACACTGAAACAGTCGATTATTCATGGTTTTGATCAATATTTTAGAGGATAACACATGTTAGGTCTGAGTTGGGTCTAGGATTTGCCCTCATCAGGCTCATGCTTTCGCATTTTTGCATACTCGTTGACCAGATCCTGGGCTTTTCCTGCTTTGGATCACGTGGTAATGTGGTACCACACTGAAACAGTCAATTAAACCTAGTCTGGGTCAACATTTCAAAGGATAACGCATGTTAGGTCTGGGTTAGGTGTGTGATTTGCCCTCATGAGGCTCATACTTTCGCATATTTCTCATACTTGTTGGCCAGATCCTGGGCTTTTTCTGCTTTGGATCACGTAGTAATGTGGAACCACACTGAAACTGTCTATTCAACCTGGTTTCGATGAATATTTTTGAGGATAACACATGTTAGGTCTAGGTTATGTCAGGGATTTGCACTGATCAGGCTCATACTCTCGCATTTTTCACATACTTGTTGAACAGATTCTGGGTTTTTTCTGGTTTGGATCACGTAGTAATGTGGTACCACACTCAATCAGTCGATTAAACCTGGTTTCGATCAATATTTTAGAGGATAACACATGTTAGGTCTAGGTTAGGTCTGAGATATGATCTCATCAGGCTCATACAATCGCATATTCCTCATTCTTGTTGGCAGATTCTGGGTTTTCACTGGTTTGAATCACGTAGTTATGTGATACCACACTGAAACAGTCAATTCAACCTCGTCTGGTTCAACATTTCAAAGGATAGCGCATGTTAGGTCTGGGTTAGGTCTGTGATTTGCCCTGATGAGGCTCATAGTTTCGCATGTTTCTCATACTTGTTTGCCAGATCATGAGCTTTTTCTGGTTTGTATCTCGTAGTAATGTGTGACCACTCCGAAACAGTCGACTAAACCTGGTCTCGATCAATATTTCAGAGGATAACACATGTTAGGTCTAGGTTATGTCTGGGATTTGCACTGATCAGGCTCATACTTTCGCATTTGTCTAACACTTGATGACATTAACCCTGGTCTCGACCAATATTTTAGAGGATAACTCATGTTAGGTCAGAGTTGGGTCTAGGATTTGCCCTCATTAGGCTCATACTTTCGCATATTTCTCTTACTTGTTAGCCAGATCCTTTGCTCTTTCTGGTTTGGATCACATAGAAATGTGGTACCACACTGAAACAGACAATTAAACCTGGTTTCGATCGATATTTTAGAGGATATCGCATGTTAGGTCTGGATTAGGTCTGGATTAGGTCTGGGATTTGCCCTCTTCAGTCTCATACTTTCGCATTCATCACAAACTTCTTGAACAGATCCTGGGTTTGTTCTGGTATGGATCACATAGTAATGTGGTATCACCCAGAATCAGTCGACTAAACCTGGTCACGATCAATATTTTAGAGGATAACGCATGTTAGGTCTAGGTTAGGTCTGGGATTTGCTCTCATCAGGCTCATACTTTCGCATATTTCTCATACTTGATGGCCAGATTCTGGGCTTTTTCTGGTTTGGATCACGTAGTAATGTGGTACCACACTAAAACAGTCGACTAAACCTGGTCTCGATCAGTATTTTAGAGGATAACGCATGTTGGGTCTGGATTAGGTCTGGATTAGGTCTGGGATTTGCCCCCATCAGTATCATACATCCGCATTCTTCACATACCTCTTGAACAGATCCTGGGTTTTTTCTGGTCTGGATCACATAGTAGTGTGGTACCACACTGAAACAGTCGATTAAACATGGTTTTGATCAATATTTTAGAGGATAACTCATGTTAGGTCAGAGTTGGGTCTAGGATTTGCCCTCATCAGGCTCATACTTTCGCATATTTCTCTTAGTTGTTAGCCAGATCCTTTGCTCTTTCTGGTTTGGATCACATAGAAATGTGGTACCACACTGAAACAGTCAATTAAACCTGGTTTCGATCAATATTTTAGAGGATAACACATGTTAGGTCTAGGTTATGTCTGGGATTTGCACTGATCAGGCTCATACTTTCGCATTTGTCTAACACTTGATGACCAAATTCTGGGCTTTTTTTGGATTGGATAACGTAGTAATGTGGTACCACACTGAAACAGACCATTAAACCTGGTTTCGATCAATATTTTAGAGTATAACACATGTTGGGTCTAGGTTAGGTCTGGGATTTGCATTCGTCAGGCTCATGCTTTCGCATTTTTCGCATACTTGTTGGCCAGATCCCGGGCTTTTTCAGGCTTGGATCACGTGGTAATGTGGTATCACACTGAAACAGTCCATTAACCCTGGTCTCGATCTATATTTTAGAGGATAACGCATGTTAGGTCTGTGTTCGGTCTGGCATTTGACCTCATCCAGGTCATACTTTCGCAGTTTTAACATACATGTTGACCTGATCGAGGGTTTTTTTCTGCTTTGGATCACGTATAAATGTGGTACCACACTGAAACAGTCAATTAAACCTGGTTTCGATCAATATTTTAGAGGATAACGCAAGTTAGGTCTAGGATAGGTCTGGGATTTGCCCTCATCAGGGTCATACTTTCACATTTTTCGCATACTTGTTGGCCAGATCCTGGGCTTTTGCTGGTTTGGATCACGTGGTAATGTGGGACCACACTGAAAAAGTCGATTAAACCCGGTCTCGATCTATATTTTAGAGGATAACGCATGTTAGGTCTGGGTTAGGTCTGGGATTTGCCCTCTTCAGTCTCATACTTGCGCATTCTTTACATACTTCTTGAACAGATCCTGGGTTTGTTCTGGTTTGGATCACATAGTAGTGTGGTACCACCCAGAAACAGTCGATTAAACCTGGTCACGATCAATATTTTACAGGATAACGCATGTTAGGTCTAGGTTAGGTCTGGCATTTGCTCTCATCAGGCTCATACTTTCGCATTCTTCACATACTTCTTGAACAGATCCTGGGTTTTTTCTGGTTTGGGTCACATAGTAATGTGGTACCACATTGAAACAGACAATTAAACCTGGTTTCGATCAATATTTTAGAGGATAACACATGTTACGTCTAGGTATGGTCTGGGAATTGCACTCATCAGGCTCATACTTTCCCATATTTCCCATTCTTGATGGCCAGATTCTGGGCTTTTCTTGGTTTGGATCACGTAGTAATGTGGTGCCACACTGAAACAGTCCATTAAACCTGGTTTCGATCAAAATTTTAGAGGATAACGCATGTTAGGTCTATGTTAGGTCAGGGATTTGCTCTCATCAGGTTCATACTTTCGCATATTTCTCATACTTGATGGGCAGATTCTGGGCTCTTTCTGGTTTGGATCACATAGTAATGTGGTACCACATTGAAACAGACCATTAAACCTGGTTTCGATCAATATTTTGGAGGATAACGCATGTTAGGTCTAGGTTAGGTCTGGGATTTGCTCTCATCAGGCTCATACTTTCGCATATTTCTCATACTTGATGGCCAGATTCTGGGCTTTTTCTGGTTGGTATCACGTAGTAATGTGGTACCAGACTGAAACTGTCGACTAAACCTGGTCTCGATCAGTATTTTAGACGATAACGCATATTAGGTCTGGATTAGGTCTGGATTAGGTCTGGGATTTGCCCTCATCAGTCTCATACTTCCGCATTCTTCACATACTTCTTGAACAGATCCTGGGTTTTTTCTGGTTTGGATCACATAGTAGTGTGGTACCACACAGAAACAGTCGACTAAAAATGGTTTTGAACAACATTTTAGTGGATAACTCATGTTAGGTCGGAGTTGGGACTAGGATTTGCCCTCATCCGGCTCATACTTTCGCATATTTCTCTTACTTGTTAGCCAGATCCTTTGCTCATTCTGGTTTGGATCTCATAGAAATGTGGTACCACACTGAAACAGTCAATTAAACCTGGTTTCGACCAATATTTTAGAGGATAACGGATCTTATGTCTAGGTTAGGCCTTGGATTTGCCCCCATCAGACTCATACTTTCGCATTCTTCACATACTTGTTGAACAGAACCTGGGTTTTTTCTGGTTTGGATCACGTGGTAATGTGGGACCACACTGAAACAGTCGATTAAACCTGGTCTCGATTAATATTTTAGAGGATGACGCATGTCAGGTCTGGGCTAGGTCTGGGATTTGCCCTCTTCAGTCTCATACATTCGCATTCTTCACATACTTCTTGAACAGATCCTGGTTTTTTTCTGGTTTGGATCACATAGTAATGTGGTACCACACTGAAACAGACCATTAAACCTGGTTTCGATCAATATTTTAGAGGATAACACATGTTAGGTCTAGGTTAGGTTGGGATTTGCACTCATCAGGCTCATACTTTCGCATTCTTCACATACTTCTTGATCAGATCCTGGGTTTTTTGGTATGGATCACATAGTAGCGTGGTACCACACTGAAACAGTCGATTATTCATGGTTTTGATCAATATTTTAGAGGATAACACATGTTAGGTCTGAGTTGGGTCTAGGATTTGCCCTCATCAGGCTCATGCTTTCGCATTTTTGCATACTCGTTGACCAGATCCTGGGCTTTTCCTGCTTTGGATCACGTGGTAATGTGGTACCACACTGAAACAGTCAATTAAACCTAGTCTGGGTCAACATTTCAAAGGATAACGCATGTTAGGTCTGGGTTAGGTGTGTGATTTGCCCTCATGAGGCTCATACTTTCGCATATTTCTCATACTTGTTGGCCAGATCCTGGGCTTTTTCTGCTTTGGATCACGTAGTAATGTGGAACCACACTGAAACTGTCTATTCAACCTGGTTTCGATCAATATTTTTGAGGATAACACATGTTAGGTCTAGGTTATGTCTGGGATTTGCACTGATCAGGCTCATACTCTCGCATTTTTCACATACTTGTTGAACAGATTCTGGGTTTTTTCTGGTTTGGATCACGTAGTAATGTGGTACCACACTCAATCAGTCGATTAAACCTGGTTTCGATCAATATTTTAGAGGATAACACATGTTAGGTCTAGGTTAGGTCTGAGATATGATCTCATCAGGCTCATACAATCGCATATTCCTCATTCTTGTTGGCAGATTCTGGGTTTTCACTGGTTTGAATCACGTAGTTATGTGATACCACACTGAAACAGTCAATTCAACCTCGTCTGGTTCAACATTTCAAAGGATAGCGCATGTTAGGTCTGGGTTAGGTCTGTGATTTGCCCTCATGAGGCTCATAGTTTCGCATGTTTCTCATACTTGTTTGCCAGATCATGAGCTTTTTCTGGTTTGTATCTCGTAGTAATGTGTGACCACTCCGAAACAGTCGACTAAACCTGGTCTCGATCAATATTTCAGAGGATAACACATGTTAGGTCTAGGTTATGTCTGGGATTTGCACTGATCAGGCTCATACTTTCGCATTTGTCTAACACTTGATGACCAAATTCTGGGCTCTTTCTGGTTTGGATCACATAGTAATGTGGTACCAGACTGAAACAGTCAATTAAACATGGTTTCGATCGATATTTTAGAGGATAACGCATGTTAGGTCTAGGTTAGGTCTGGGATTTGCCCTCTTCAGTCTCATACTTTCGCATATTTCTCATTCTTGATGGCCAGATACTGGGCTTTTTTTGGTTTGGATCCCGTAGTAATGTGGTACCACACTGAAACAGTCAATTGAACCTGGTTTCGATCAATATTTTAGAGGATAACGCATGTTAGGTCTAGGCTAGGCCTTGGATTTGCCTTCATCAGACTCATAGTTTCGCATTCTTCACATACTTGTTGAACAGATCCTAGGTTTTTTCCGGTTTGGATTACATAGTAGTGTGGTACCACACTGAAACATTCGATTAATCAGGTTTCGATGAATATTTTTGGTGATAACGCATGTTAGGTCTAGCTTAGGCCTGGGATTTGCATTCATCAGACTCATACTTTCGCATTCTTCACATACTTGTTGAACAGATCCTAGGTTTTTTCCCGTTTGGATTAGATAGTAGTATGGTACCACACTGAAACAGTCGATTAAACCAGGTTTCGATGAATATTTTAGGTGATAATGCATGTTAGGTCTAGGTTAGGCCTGGGATTTGCCCTCATCAGACTCATACTTTCGCATTCTTCACATACTTCTTGATCAGATCCTGGGTTTTTTCTGGTTTGGATCACATAGTAATGTGGTACCACAATGAAACAGACCATTAAACCTGTTTTCGATCAATATTTTAGAGGATAACATATGTTAGGTCTAGGTTAGGTCTGGGATTTGCACTCATCAGGCTCATACTTTCGCATATTTCTCATTCTTGATGGCCAGATACTGGGCTTTTTTTGGTTTGGATCCCGTAGTAATGTGGTACCACACTGAAACAGTCAATTGAACCTGGTTTCGATCAATATTTTAGAGGATAACGCATGTTAGGTCTAGGCTAGGCCTTGGATTTGCCGCCATCAGACTCATACTTTCGCATTCTTCACATACTTGTCGAACAGAACCTGGGTTTTTTCTGGTTTGGATCACGTGTTAATGTGGGACCGCACTGAAACAGTTGATTAAACCTGGTCTCGATCAATATATTAGAGGATAGCTTATGTTAGGTATGGGCTATGTCTGGGATTTGCCCTCTTCAGTCTCATACTTTCGCATTCTTCACATACTTCTTGAATAGAACCTGGGTTTTTTCTGGTTTGGATCACGTGTTAATGTGGGACCGCACTGAAACAGTTGATTAAACCTGGTCTCGATCAATATTTTAGGGGATAGCTTATGTTAGGTATGGGCTAGGTCTGGGATTTGCCCTCTTCAGTCTCATTCTTTCGCATTCTTCACATACTTCTTGAACAGATCCTGGGATTTTTCTGCTTTGGATCTCGTAGTAACGTGGTACCACACTGAAACAGTCGATTAAACCTGGTTCCGATCAATATTTTTGAGGATAACGCATGCTAGATCTACGTTAGGTGTGGGATTTGCTCTCATCAGGCTCATACTTTCGCATATTTCTCGTACTTGATGACCAGATTCTGGGCTTTTTCTGGTTGGGATCATATAGTCATGTGGATCCACACTGAAACAGTCCAATAAACCTGGTTCCTGATCAATATTTTAGAGGATAGCTTCTGTTAGGTATGGGCTAGGTCTGGGATTTGCCCTCTTCAGTCTCATACTTTCGCATTCTTCACATACTTCTTGAACAGATCCTGGGTTTTTTCTGGTTTGGACCACGTGGTAATGTGGTACCACAATGGAGCAGACCATTGAACCTGGTTTCGATCAATATTTTATAGGCTAACACATGTTAGGTCTAGGTTAGGCCTGGGATTTGCCCTCATCGGACTAATACTTTTGCATTCCACACATACTTGTTGAACAGATCCTGGGATTTTTCTGCTTTGGATCACGTAGTAACGTGGTACCACACTGAAACAGTCAATTAAACCTGGTTTCGATCAATATTTTAGAGGATAGCGCATGTTAGGTCTGGATTAGGTCTGGGATTTGCCCTCTTCAGGCTCATACTTTCGCATTCTTCACATACTTGTTGAACAGATCCCATGTTTTTTCTGGTTTGGATCACGTAGAAATGTGGTACCACACTGAAACAGTCGACTAAACCTGGTCACGATCAATATTTTAGAGGATAGCGCATGTTAGGTCTGGATTTGGTCTGGGATTTGCCCTCTTCAGTCTCATACTTTCGCATTCTTCACATACTTCTTGAACAGATCCTGGGTTTGTTCTGGTTTGGATCACATAGTAGTGTGGTACCCCAATAAAACAGCCGATTAAACATGGTTTTGATCAATATTTTAGAGGATAACTCATGTTAGGTCAGAGTTGGGTCTAGGATTTGCCCTCATCAGGCTCATATTTTCGCATGTTTCTCATACTTGTTTGCCAGATCCTGGGCTTTTTCTGGTTTGGATCTCGTAGTAATGTGGGACCACTCTGAAACAGTCGATGAAACCTGGTCTCGATCAATATTTTAGAGGATAACGCAAGTGAGGTCTGGAATAGGTCTGGGATTTGCCCTCAAGAGGCTCATACTTTCGCATTTTTCACATACTTGTTGAGCAGATCCCGGGTTTTTTCTGGTTTGGATCACGTAGTTATATGGTACCACACTGAAACTTTTGATTAAACATGACCGCGATCAATATTTTAGAGGATATCGCATGTTAGGTCTAGGTTAGGTCTGGGATTTGCCCTCACGAGGCTCTTACTTTCGCATATTTCTCATACTTGATGGACAGATTCTGGGCTTTTTCTGGTTGGGATCACACAGTAATGTGGTTCCACACTGAAACAGTCCATTAAACCTGGTTTCGATCGATATTTTAGAGGATAACGCATGTTAGGTCTGGATTAGGTCTGGATTAGGTCTGGATTAGGTCTGGGATTTGCCCTCTTCAGTCTCATACTTTCGCATTCTCCACAAACTTCTTCAACAGATCCTGGGTTTGTTCTGGTTTGGATCACATAGTAATGTGGTACCACCCAGAATCAGTCGACTAAACCTGGTCACGATCAATATTTTAGAGGATAACGCATGTTAGGACTAGGTTAGGTCTGGGATTTGACCTCATCAGGGTCATACTTTCGCATTCTTCACATACTTCTTAATCAGATCCTGGGTTTTTTCTGGTTTGGATCACATAGTAGTGTGGTACCTCAATGAAACAGTCGATTAAACATGGTTTTGATCAATATTTTAGAGGATAACTCATGTTAGGTCAGAGTTGGGTCTAGGATTTGCCCTCATCAGGCTCATACATTCGCATGTTTCTCATACTTGTTTGCCAGATCCTGGGCTTTTTCTGGTTTGGATCACGTAGTAATGTGGTACCACACTGAAACAGTCGACTAAACCTGGTCTCGATCAGTATTTTAGAGGATAACGCATGTTAGGTCTGGATTAGGTCTGGATTACGTCTGGGATTTGCCCTCATCAGTCTCTTACTTCCGCATTCTTCACATACTTCTTGAACAGATCCTGGATTTTTTCTGGTTTGGATCACATAGTAGTGTGGTACCACACTGAAACAGTCAATTAAACCTGGATCGATCAATATTTCAGAGGATAACGCATGTTAGGTCTAGGTTAGGCCTTGAATTTGCCCTCATCAGACTCATAATTTCGCATTCTTCACATTCTTGTTGAACAGATCCCATGTTTCTTCTGGTTTGGATCACGTAGAAATGTGGTACCACACTGAAACAGTCAATTAAACCTGGTTTCGATCAATATTTTAGAGGATAACTCATGTTAGGTCAGAGTTGGGTCTAGGATTTGCCCTCATCAGGCTCATACTTTCGCATATTTCTCTTACTTGTTAGCCAGATCCTTTGCTCTTTCTGGTTTGGATCACATAGAAATGTGGTACCACACTGAAACAGTCAATTAAACCTGGTTTCGATCAATATTTTAGAGGATAACGCATGTTAGGTCTGGATTAGTTCTGGATTAGGTGTGGGATTTGCCGTCTTCAGTCTCATACTTTCGCATTCTTCACACACTTGTTGAACAGATCCTGGGATTTTTCTGCTTTGGATCACGTAGTAATGTGGTACCACACTGAAAGAGACGATTAAACCTGGTTCCGATCAATATTTTTGAGGATAACCCATGTTAGGTCTAGGTTAGGCCTTGAATTTGCCCTCATCAGACTCATAATTTCGCATTCTTCACATACTTCTTGAATAGATCCTGGGTTTGTTCTGGTTTGGATCACATAGTAATGTAGTACCTCACTGAAAGAGACGATTAAACCTGGTTCCGATCAATATTTTTGAGGATAACGCATGCTAGGTCTACGTTAGGTGTGGGATTTGCTCGCATCTGGCTCATACCTTCGCTTATTTCTCATACTTGATGGCCAGATTCTGGGCTTTTTCTGGTTCGGATCACACAGTAGTGTGGTTCCACACTCAAACAGTCCATTAAACCTGGTTTCGATCGATATTTTAGAGAATATCGCATGTTAGCTCTAGGTTAAGCCTGGGATTTGCCCTCATGAGGGTCATACTTTCACATTTTTCGCATACTTGTTGGCCAGATCTCGGGCATTTTCAGGTTTGGATCACGTGGTAATGTGGTATCACACTAAACCAGTCCATTAACCCTGGTCTCGATCAATATTTTAGAGGATAACTCATGTTAGGTCAGAGTTGGGTCTAGGATTTGCCCTCATCAGGCTCATACTTTCGCATATTTCTCTTACTTGTTAGCCAGATCCTTTGCTCTTTCTGGTTTGGATCACATAGAAATGTGGTACCACACTGAAACAGACAATTAAACCTGGTTTCGATCAATATTTTAGAGGATAACGCATGTTAGGTCTGGATTAGGTCCGGATTAGGTCTGGGATTTGACCTCTTCAGTCTCATACTTTCGCATTCTTCACATACTTATTGAACAGATCCTGGGATTTTTCTGCTTTGGATCACGTAGTAATGTGGTACCACACTGAAAGAGACAATTAAACCTGGTTCCGATCAATATTTTTGAGGATAACGCATGCTAGGTCTACGTTAGGTGTGGGATTTGATCGCATCAGGCTCACATACCTTCGCTTATTTCTCATACTTGATGGCCAGATTCTGGGCTTTTTCTGGTTGGGATCACACAGTAGTGTGGTTCCACACTCAAACAGTCCATTAAACCTGGTTTCGATCGATATTTTAGAGGATATCGCATGTTAGCTCTAGGTTAAGCCTGGGATTTGCCCTCATGAGGGTCATACTTTCACATTTTTCGCATACTTGTTGGCCAGATCTCGGGCATTTTCAGGTTTGGATCACGTAGTAATGTGGTACCAGACTGAAACAGTCGACTAAACCCGGTCACGATCAGTATTTTAGAGGATACCGCATGTTAGGTCTGGATTAGGTCTGGATTAGGTCTGGGATTTGCCCTCATCAGTCTCATACTTCCGCATTCTTCACATACTTCTTGATCAGATCCTGGGTTTTTTCTGGTTTGGATCACATAGTAGCGTGGTACCTCACTGAAACAGTCGATTAAACATGGTTTTGATCAATATTTTAGAAGATAACTCTTGTTAGGTCAGAGTTGGGTCTAGGATTTGCCCTCATCAGTCTCATACTTCCGCATTCCTCACATACTTCTTGATCAGATCCTGGGGTTTTTCTGGTTTGGATCACATAGTAGTGTGGTACATCACTGAAACAGTCGATGAAACCTGGTCTCGATCAGTATTTTCGAGGATAACGCATGTTAGGTCTGGATTAGGTCTGGGATTTGCCCTCATCAGGCTCATACTTCCGCATTCTTCAGATACTTCTTGAACAGATCCTGGGTTTTTTCTTGTTTGGATCACATAGTTGTGTGGTACTACACTGAAACAGTCGATTAAACATGGTTTCGATCAATATTTTAGAGGATAACGCATGTTGGGTCTAGGTTAGCCTCGAATATGCCCTCATCAGACTCATAATTTCGCATTTTTCACATACTTGTTGAGCAGATCCCGGGTTTTTTCTGGTTTGGATCACGTAGTTATATGGTACCACACTGAAACTTTTGATTAAACATGACCGCGATCAATATTTTAGAGGATATCGCATGTTAGGTCTAGGTTAGGTCTGGGATTTGCCCTCACGAGGCTCTTACTTTCGCATATTTCTCATACTTGATGGACAGATTCTGGGCTTTTTCTGGTTGGGATCACACAGTAATGTGGTTCCACACTGAAGCAGTCCATTAAACCTGGTTTCGATCGATATTTTAGAGGATAACGCATGTTAGGTCTGGATTAGGTCTGGATTAGGTCTGGGATTTGCCCTCTTCAGTCTCATACTTTCGCATTCTCCACAAACTTCTTGAACAGATCCTGGGTTTCTTCTGGTTTGGATCACATAGTAATGTGGTACCACCCAGAATCAGTCGACTAAACCTGGTCACGATCAATATTTTAGAGGATAACGCATGTTAGGTCTAGGTTAGGTCTGGGATTTGACCTCATCAGGGTCATACCTTCGCATTCTTCACATACTTCTTAATCAGATCCTGGGTTTTTTCTGGTTTGGATCACATAGTAGTGTGGTACCTCAATGAAACAGTCGATTAAACATGGTTTTGATCAATATTTTAGAGGATAACTCATGTTAGGTCAGAGTTGGGTCTAGGATTTGCCCTCATCAGGCTCATACATTCGCATGTTTCTCATACTTGTTTGCCAGATCCTGGGCTTTTTCTGGTTTGGATCACGTAGTAATGTGGTACCACACTGAAACAGTCGACTAAACCTGGTCTCGATCAGTATTTTAGAGGATAACGCATGTTAGGTCTGGATTAGGTCTGGATTAGGTCTGGGATTTGCCCTCATCAGTCTCTTACTTCCGCATTCTTCACATACTTCTTGAACAGATCCCGGATTTTTTCTGGTTTGGATCACATAGTAGTGTGGTACCACACTGAAACAGTCAATTAAACCTGGATCGATCAATATTTCAGAGGATAACGCATGTTAGGTCTAGGTTAGGCCTTGAATTTGCCCTCATCAGACTCATAATTTCGCATTCTTCACATTCTTGTTGAACAGATCCCATGTTTCTTCTGGTTTGGATCACGTAGAAATGTGGTACCACACTGAAACAGTCAATTAAACCTGGTTTCGATCAATATTTTAGAGGATAACTCATGTTAGGTCAGAGTTGGGTCTAGGATTTGCCCTAATCAGGCTCATACTTTCGCATATTTCTCTTACTTGTTAGCCAGATCCTTTGCTCTTTCTGGTTTGGATCACATAGAAATGTGGTACCACACTGAAACAGTCAATTAAACCTGGTTTCGATCAATATTTTAGAGGATAACGCATGTTAGGTCTGGATTAGTTCTGGATTAGGTCTGGGATTTGCCCTCTTCAGTCTCATACTTTCGCATTCTTCACATACTTGTTGAACAGATCCTGGGATTTTTCTGCTTTGGATCACGTAGTAATGTGGTACCACACTGAAAGAGACGATTAAACCTGGTTCCGATCAATATTTTTGAGGATAACCCATGTTAGGTCTAGGTTAGGCCTTGAATTTGCCCTCATCAGACTCATAATTTCGCATTCTTCACATACTTCTTGAATAGATCCTGGGTTTGTTCTGGTTTGGATCACATAGTAATGTGGTACCACACTGAAAGAGACGATTAAACCTGGTTCCGATCAATATTTTTGAGGATAACGCATGCTAGGTCTACGTTAGGTGTGGGATTTGCTCGCATCTGGCTCATACCTTCGCTTATTTCTCATACTTGATGGCCAGATTCTGGGCTTTTTCTGGTTCGGATCACACAGTAGTGTGGTTCCACACTCAAACAGTCCAGTAAACCTGGTTTCGATCGATATTTTAGAGGATATCGCATGTTAGCTCTAGGTTAAGCCTGGGATTTGCCCTCATGAGGGTCATACTTTCACATTTTTCGCATACTTGTTGGCCAGATCTCGGGCATTTTCAGGTTTGGATCACGTGGTAATGTGGTATCACACTAAACCAGTCCATTAACCCTGGTCTCGATCAATATTTTAGAGGATAACTCATATTAGGTCAGAGTTGGGTCTAGGATTTGCCCTCATCAGGCTCATACTTTCGCATATTTCTCTTACTTGTTAGCCAGATCCTTTGCTCTTTCTGGTTTGGATCACATAGAAATGTGGTACCACACTCAAACAGTCCATTAAACCTGGTTTCGATCGATATTTTAGAGGATATCGCATGTTAGCTCTAGGTTAAGCCTGGGATTTGCCCTCATGAGGGTCATACTTTCACATTTTTCGCATACTTGTTGGCCAGATCTCGGGCATTTTCAGGTTTGGATCACGTAGTAATGTGGTACCAGACTGAAACAGTCGACTAAACCCGGTCACGATCAGTATTTTAGAGGATACCGCATGTTAGGTCTGGATTAGGTCTGGATTATGTCTCGGATTTGCCCTCATCAGTCTCATACTTCCGTATTCTTCACATACTTCTTGATCAGATCCTGGGTTTTTTCTGGTTTGGATCACATAGTAGCGTGGTACCTCACTGAAACAGTCGATTAAACATGGTTTTGATCAATATTTTAGAAGATAACTCTTGTTAGGTCAGAGTTGGGTCTAGGATTTGCCCTCATCAGTCTCATACTTCCGCATTCTTCACATACTTCTTGATCAGATCCTGGGGTTTTTCTGGTTTGGATCACATAGTAGTGTGGTACATCACTGAAACAGTCGATGAAACCTGGTCTCGATCAGTATTTTCGAGGATAACGCATGTTAGGTCTGGATTAGGTCTGGGATTTGCCCTCATCAGTCTCATACTTCCGCATTCTTCAGATACTTCTTGAACAGATCCTGGGTTTTTTCTTGTTTGGATCACATAGTTGTGTGGTACTACACTGAAACAGTCGATTAAACATGGTTTCGATCAATATTTTAGAGGATAACGCATGTTGGGCCTAGGTTAGCCTCGAATATGCCCTCATCAGACTCATAATTTCGCATTCTTCACATACTTGTAGAACAGATCCTGGGATTTTTCTGCTTTGGATCACGCAGTAATGTGGTACCACACTGAAAGAGGCGATTAAACCTGGTTCCGATCAATATTTTTGAGGATAACGCATGCTAGGTCTACGTTAGGTGTGGGATTTGCTCGCATCAGGCTCATACCTTCGCTTATTTCTCATACTTGATGGACAGATTCTGGGCTTTTTCTGGTTGGGATCACACAGTAATGTGGTTCCACACTGAAACAGTCCATTAAACCTGGTTTCGATCGATATGTTAGAGGATAACGCATGTTAGGTCTGGATTAGGTCTGGGATTTGCCCTCTTCAGTCTCATACTTTCGCATTCTTCACAAACTTCTTGAACAGATCCTGGGTTTGTTCTGGTTTGGATCACATAGTAATGTGGTACCACCCAGAATCAGTCGACTAAACCTGGTCACGATCAATATTTTAGAGGATAACGCATGTTAGGTCTGGATTAGGTCTGGATTAGGTCTGGGATTTGCCCTCAACAGTCTCATACTTCCGAATTCTTCACATACTTCTTAATCAGATCCTGGGTTTTTTCTGGTTTGGATCACATAGTAGTGTGGTACCTGAATGAAACAGTCGATTAAACATGGTTTTGATCAATATTTTAGAGGATAACGCAAGTGAGGTCTGGAATAGGTCTGGGAGTTGCCCTCACGAGGCTCTTACTTTCGCATATTTCTCATACTTGTTGGTCAGATCCTTGGCGTTTTCTGGATTGGATCACGTAGTAATGTGTTACCACACTAAAACAGTAGCTTCATCCTGGTCTCAATCTATATTTTAGAGGATAACGCATGTTAGGTCAAGGTTAGGTCTGGGATTTGCTCTCATCAGGCTCATACTTTCGCATATTTCTCATACTTGATTGCCAGATTCTGGGCTTTTTCTGGTTTGGATCACGTAGTAATGTGGTACCACACTGAAACAGTCGACTAAACCTGGTCTCGATCAGTATTTTAGAGGATAACGCATGTTAGGTCTGGATTAGGTCTGGGATTTGCCCTCATCAGTTTCAAACTTCCGCATTCTTCAGATACTTCTTGAACAGATCCTGGGTTTTTTCTTGTTTGGATAACATAGTAGTGTGGTACCACACTGAAACAGTCGATTAAACATGGTTTCGATCAATATTTTAGAGGATAACGCATGTTAGGTCTAGGTTAGGCCTTGAATTTGCCCTCATCAGACTCATAATTTCGCATTCTTCACATACTTGTTGAACAGATCCCATGTTTTTTCTGGTTTGGATCACGTAGAAATGTGGTACCACACTGAGACAGTCGACTAAACCTGGTCACGATCAATATTTTAGAGGATAGCGCATGTTAGGTCTATGTTAGGTCTGGGATTTGCTCTCATCAGGCTCATCCTTTAGCATATTTCTCATACTTGATGGCCAGATTCTGGGCTTTTTCTGGTTTGGATCACGTAGTAATGTGGTACCACACTGAAACAGTCGACTAAACCTGGTCTCGATCAGTATTTTAGAGGATAACGCATGTTAGGTCTGGATTAGGTCTGGATTAGGTCTGGGATTTGCTCTCATCAGTCTCTTACTTCCGCATTCTTCACATACTTCTTGAACAGATCCTGGATTTTTTCTGGTTTGGATCACATAGTAGTGTGGTACCACACTGAAACAGTCAATTAAACCTGGTTCGATCAATATTTCAGAGGATAACGCATGTTAGGTCTAGGTTAGGCCTTGAATTTGCCCTCATCAGACTCATAATTTCGCATTCTTCACATACTTGTAGAACAGATCCTGGGATTTTTCTGCTTTGGATCACGCAGTAATGTGGTACCACACTGAAAGAGGCGATTAAACCTGGTTCCGATCAATATTTTTGAGGATAACGCATGCTAGGTCTACGTTAGGTGTGGGATTTGCTCGCATCAGGCTCATACCTTCGCTTATTTCTCATACTTGATGGACAGATTCTGGGCTTTTTCTGGTTGGGATCACACAGTAATGTGGTTCCACACTGAAACAGTCCATTAAACCTGGTTTCGATCGATATGTTAGAGGATAACGCATGTTAGGTCTGGATTAGGTCTGGGATTTGCCCTCTTCAGTCTCATACTTTCGCATTCTTCACAAACTTCTTGAACAGATCCTGGGTTTGTTCTGGTTTGGATCACATAGTAATGTGGTACCACCCAGAATCAGTCGACTAAACCTGGTCACGATCAATATTTTAGAGGATAACGCATGTTAGGTCTGGATTAGGTCTGGATTAGGTCTGGGATTTGCCCTCAACAGTCTCATACTTCCGCATTCTTCACATACTTCTTAATCAGATCCTGGGTTTTTTCTGGTTTGGATCACATAGTAGTGTGGTACCTGAATGAAACAGTCGATTAAACATGGTTTTGATCAATATTTTAGAGGATAACGCAAGTGAGGTCTGGAATAGGTCTGGGATTTGCCCTCACGAGGCTCTTACTTTCGCATATTTCTCATACTTGTTGGTCAGATCCTTGGCGTTTTCTGGATTGGATCACGTAGTAATGTGTTACCACACTAAAACAGTAGCTTCATCCTGGTCTCAATCTATATTTTAGAGGATAACGCATGTTAGGTCAAGGTTAGGTCTGGGATTTGCTCTCATCAGGCTCATACTTTCGCATATTTCTCATACTTGATTGCCAGATTCTGGGCTTTTTCTGGTTTGGATCACGTAGTAATGTGGTACCACACTGAAACAGTCGACTAAACCTGGTCTCGATCAGTATTTTAGAGGATAACGCATGTTAGGTCTGGATTAGGTCTGGGATTTGCCCTCATCAGTTTCAAACTTCCGCATTCTTCAGATACTTCTTGAACAGATCCTGGGTTTTTTCTTGTTTGGATAACATAGTAGTGTGGTACCACACTGAAACAGTCGATTAAACATGGTTTCGATCAATATTTTAGAGGATAACGCATGTTAGGTCTAGGTTAGGCCTTGAATTTGCCCTCATCAGACTCATAATTTCGCATTCTTCACATACTTGTTGAACAGATCCCATGTTTTTTCTGGTTTGGATCACGTAGAAATGTGGTACCACACTGAGACAGTCGACTAAACCTGGTCACGATCAATATTTTAGAGGATAGCGCATGTTAGGTCTATGTTAGGTCTGGGATTTGCTCTCATCAGGCTCATCCTTTAGCATATTTCTCATACTTGATGGCCAGATTCTGGGCTTTTTCTGGTTTGGATCACGTAGTAATGTGGTACCACACTGAAACAGTCGACTAAACCTGGTCTCGATCAGTATTTTAGAGGATAACGCATGTTAGGTCTGGATTAGGTCTGGATTAGGTCTGGGATTTGCTCTCATCAGTCTCTTACTTCCGCATTCTTCACATACTTCTTGAACAGATCCTGGATTTTTTCTGGTTTGGATCACATAGTAGTGTGGTACCACACTGAAACAGTCAATTAAACCTGGTTCGATCAATATTTCAGAGGATAACGCATGTTAGGTCTAGGTTAGGCCTTGAATTTGCCCTCATCAGACTCATAATTTCGCATTCTTCACATACTTGTAGAACAGATCCTGGGATTTTTCTGCTTTGGATCACGCAGTAATGTGGTACCACACTGAAAGAGGCGATTAAACCTGGTTCCGATCAATATTTTTGAGGATAACGCATGCTAGGTCTACGTTAGGTGTGGGATTTGCTCGCATCAGGCTCATACCTTCGCTTATTTCTCATACTTGATGGACAGATTCTGGGCTTTTTCTGGTTGGGATCACACAGTAATGTGGTTCCACACTGAAACAGTCCATTAAACCTGGTTTCGATCGATATGTTAGAGGATAACGCATGTTAGGTCTGGATTAGGTCTGGGATTTGCCCTCTTCAGTCTCATACTTTCGCATTCTTCACAAACTTCTTGAACAGATCCTGGGTTTGTTCTGGTTTGGATCACATAGTAATGTGGTACCACCCAGAATCAGTCGACTAAACCTGGTCACGATCAATATTTTAGAGGATAACGCATGTTAGGTCTGGATTAGGTCTGGATTAGGTCTGGGATTTGCCCTCAACAGTCTCATACTTCCGCATTCTTCACATACTTCTTAATCAGATCCTGGGTTTTTTCTGGTTTGGATCACATAGTAGTGTGGTACCTGAATGAAACAGTCGATTAAACATGGTTTTGATCAATATTTTAGA
The DNA here is from genome assembly GCF_051014445.1 of Colletes latitarsis. Classification (NCBI taxonomy): domain Eukaryota; kingdom Metazoa; phylum Arthropoda; class Insecta; order Hymenoptera; family Colletidae; genus Colletes; species Colletes latitarsis. The sequence goes on from NC_135137.1 coordinate 10,730,275, forward strand.
GGATAACGCAAGTGAGGTCTGGAATAGGTCTGGGATTTGCCCTCACGAGGCTCTTACTTTCGCATATTTCTCATACTTGTTGGTCAGATCCTTGGCGTTTTCTGGATTGGATCACGTAGTAATGTGTTACCACACTAAAACAGTAGCTTCATCCTGGTCTCAATCTATATTTTAGAGGATAACGCATGTTAGGTCAAGGTTAGGTCTGGGACTTGCTCTCATCAGGCTCATACTTTCGCATATTTCTCATACTTGATTGCCAGATTCTGGGCTTTTTCTGGTTTGGATCACGTAGTAATGTGGTACCACACTGAAACAGTCGACTAAACCTGGTCTCGATCAGTATTTTAGAGGATAACGCATGTTAGGTCTGGATTAGGTCTGGGATTTGCCCTCATCAGTTTCAAACTTCCGCATTCTTCAGATACTTCTTGAACAGATCCTGGGTTTTTTCTTGTTTGGATCACATAGTAGTGTGGTACCACACTGAAACAGTCGATTAAACATGGTTTCGATCAATATTTCAGAGGATAACGCATGTTAGGTCTAGGTTAGGCCTTGAATTTGCCCTCATCAGACTCATAATTTCGCATTCTTCACATTCTTGTTGAACAGATCCCATGTTTTTTCTGGTTTGGATCACGTAGAAATGTGGTACCACACTGAAACAGTCAATTAAACCTGGTTTCGATCAATATTTTAGAGGATAACGCATGTTAGGTCTGGATTAGTTCTGGATTAGGTCTGGGATTTGCCCTCTTCAGTCTCATACTTTCGCATTCTTCACATACTTGTTGAACAGGTCCTGGGATTTTTCTGCTATGGATCACGTAGTAATGTGGTACCACACTGAAAGAGACGATTAAACCTGGTTCCGATCAATATTTTTGAGGATAACGCATGTTAGGTCCAGGTTAGGCCTTGAATTTGCCCTCATCAGACTCATAATTTCGCATTCTTCACATACTTGTTGAACAGATCCCATGTTTTCTCTGGTTTGGATCACTTAGAAATGTGGTACCACACTGAAACAGTCAATTACACCTGGCTTCGATCAATATTTTAGAGGATAACGCAAGTTAGGTCTGGATTAGGTCTGGGATTTGCCCTCTTCAGTCTCATACTTTCGCATTCTTCACATACTTCTTGAACAGAGCCTGGAATTGTTCTGGTTTGGATCACATAGTAACGTGGTACCAACCAGAAACAGTCGATTAAACCAGGTTTCGATCAATATTTTAGATGATAACGCATGTTAGGGCTAGGTTAGGCCTGGGATTTGCCCTCACCAGGCTCATACTTTCGCATTCTTCACATACTTGTAGAACAGATCCTGGGATTTTTCTGCTTTGGATCACGCAGTAATGTGGTACCACACTGAAAGAGGCGATTAAACCTGGTTCCGATCAATATTTTTGAGGATAACGCATGCTAGGTCTACGTTAGGTGTGGGATTTGCTCGCATCAGGCTCATACCTTCGCTTATTTCTCATACTTGATGGACAGATTCTGGGCTTTTTCTGGTTGGGATCACACAGTAATGTGGTTCCACACTGAAACAGTCCATTAAACCTGGTTTCGATCGATATTTTAGAGGATAACGCATGTTAGGTCTGGATTAGGTCTGGATTAGGTCTGGGATTTGCCCTCTTCAGTCTCATACTTTCGCATTCTTCACAAACTTCTTGAACAGATCCTGGGTTTGTTCTGGTTTGGATCACATAGTAATGTGGTACCACCCAGAATCAGTCGACTAAACCTGGTCACGATCAATATTTTAGAGGATAACGCATGTTAGGTCTGGATTAGGTCTGGATTAGGTCTGGGATTTGCCCCCATCAGTCTCATACTTCCGCATTCTTCACATACTTCTTAATCAGATCCTGGGTTTTTTCTGGTTTGGATCACATAGTAGTGTGGTACCTCAATGAAACAGTCGATTAAACATGGTTTTGATCAATATTTTAGAGGATAACGCAAGTGAGGTCTGGAATAGGTCTGGGATTTGCCCTCACGAGGCTCTTACTTTCGCATATTTCTCATACTTGTTGGTCAGATCCTTGGCGTTTTCTGGATTGGATCACGTAGTAATGTGTTACCACACTAAAACAGTAGCTTCATCCTGGTCTCAATCTATATTTTAGAGGATAACGCATGTTAGGTCAAGGTTAGGTCTGGGATTTGCTCTCATCAGGCTCATACTTTCGCATATTTCTCATACTTGATTGCCAGATTCTGGGCTTTTTCTGGTTTGGATCACGTAGTAATGTGGTACCACACTGAAACAGTCGACTAAACCTGGTCTCGATCAGTATTTTAGAGGATAACGCATGTTAGGTCTGGATTAGGTCTGGGATTTGCCCTCATCAGTTTCAAACTTCCGCATTCTTCAGATACTTCTTGAACAGATCCTGGGTTTTTTCTTGTTTGGATCACATAGTAGTGTGGTACCACACTGAAACAGTCGATTAAACATGGTTTCGATCAATATTTTAGAGGATAACGCATGTTAGGTCTAGGTTAGGCCTTGAATTTGCCCTCATCAGACTCATAATTTCGCATTCTTCACATACTTGTTGAACAGATCCCATGTTTTTTCTGGTTTGGATCACGTAGAAATGTGGTACCACACTGAGACAGTCGACTAAACCTGGTCACGATCAATATTTTAGAGGATAGCGCATGTTAGGTCTATGTTAGGTCTGGGATTTGCTCTCATCAGGCTCATCCTTTAGCATATTTCTCATACTTGATGGCCAGATTCTGGGCTTTTTCTGGTTTGGATCACGTAGTAATGTGGTACCACACTGAAACAGTCGACTAAACCTGGTCTCGATCAGTATTTTAGAGGATAACGCATGTTAGGTCTGGATTAGGTCTGGATTAGGTCTGGGATTTGCTCTCATCAGTCTCTTACTTCCGCATTCTTCACATACTTCTTGAACAGATCCTGGATTTTTTCTGGTTTGGATCACATAGTAGTGTGGTACCACACTGAAACAGTCAATTAAACCTGGTTCGATCAATATTTCAGAGGATAACGCATGTTAGGTCTAGGTTAGGCCTTGAATTTGCCCTCATCAGACTCATAATTTCGCATTCTTCACATTCTTGTTGAACAGATCCCATGTTTTTTCTGGTTCGGATCACGTAGAAATGTGGTACCACACTGAAACAGTCAATTAAACCTGGTTTCGATCAATATTTTAGAGGATAACTCATGTTAGGTCAGAGTTGGGTCTAGGATTTGCCCTCATCAGGCTCATACTTTCGCATATTTCTCTTACTTGTTAGCCAGATCCTTTGCTCTTTCTGGTTTGGATCACATAGAAATGTGGTACCACACTGAAACAGTCAATTAAACCTGGTTTCGATCAATATTTTAGAGGATAACGCATGTTAGGTCTGGATTAGTTCTGGATTAGGTCTGGGATTTGCCCTCTTCAGTCTCATACTTTCGCATTCTTCACATACTTGTTGAACAGGTCCTGGGATTTTTCTGCTTTGGATCTCGTAGTAATGTGGTACCACACTGAAAGAGACGATTAAACCTGGTTCCGATCAATATTTTTGAGGATAACCCATGTTAGGTCTAGGTTAGGCCTTGAATTTGCCCTCATCAGACTCATAATTTCGCATTCTTCACATACTTCTTGAATAGATTCTGGGTTTGTTCTGGTTTGGATCACATAGTAATGTGGTACCACCCAGAAACAGTCGATTAAACCAGGTTTCGATCAATATTTTAGATGATAACGCATGGTAGGACTAGGTTAGGCCTGGGATTTGCCCTCACCAGGCTCACACTATCGCATTCTTCACATACTTGTTGAACAGATCCTGGGATTTTTCTGCTTTGGATCGCGTAGTAATGTGGTACCACACTGAAAGAGACGATTAAACCTGGTTCCGATCAATATTTTTGAGGATAACGCATGCTAGGTCTACGTTAGGTGTGGGATTTGCTCGCATCAGGCTCATACCTTCGCTTATTTCTCATACTTGATGGCCAGATTCTGGGCTTTTTCTGGTTCGGATCACACAGTAGTGTGGTTCCACACTCAAACAGTCCATTAAACCTGGTTTCGATCGATGTTTTAGAGGATATCGCATGTTAGCTCTAGGTTAAGCCTGGGATTTGCCCTCATGAGGGTCATACTTTCGCATATTTCTCTTACTTGTTAGCCAGATCCTTTGCTCTTTCTGGTTTGGATCACATAGAAATGTGGTACCACACTGAAACAGTCAATTAAACCTGGTTTCGATCAATATTTTAGAGGATAACGCATGTTAGGTCTGGATTAGTTCTGGATTAGGTCTGGGATTTGCCCTCTTCAGTCTCATACTTTCGCATTCTTCACATACTTGTTGAACAGGTCCTGGGATTTTTCTGCTTTGGATCACGTAGTAATGTGGTACCACACTGAAAGAGACGATTAAACCTGGTTCCGATCAATATTTTTGAGGATAACCCATGTTAGGTCTAGGTTAGGCCTTGAATTTGCCCTCATCAGACTCATAATTTCGCATTCTTCACATACTTCTTGAATAGATCCTGGGTTTGTTCTGGTTTGGATCACATAGTAATGTGGTACCACCCAGAAACAGTCGATTAAACCAGGTTTCGATCAATATTTTAGATGATAACGCATGTTAGGACTAGGTTAGGCCTGGGATTTGCCCTCACCAGGCTCACACTATCGCATTCTTCACATACTTGTTGAACAGATCCTGGGATTTTTCTGCTTTGGATCACGTAGTAATGTGGTACCACACTGAAAGAGACGATTAAACCTGGTTCCGATCAATATTTTTGAGGATAACGCATGCTAGGTCTACGTTAGGTGTGGGATTTGCTCGCATCAGGCTCATACCTTCGCTTATTTCTCATACTTGATGGCCAGATTCTGGGCTTTTTCTGGTTCGGATCACACAGTAGTGTGGTTCCACACTCAAACAGTCCATTAAACCTGGTTTCGATCGATGTTTTAGAGGATATCGCATGTTAGCTCTAGGTTAAGCCTGGGATTTGCCCTCATGAGGGTCATACTTTCACATTTTTCGCATACTTGTTGGCCAGATCTCGGGCATTTCCAGGTTTGGATCACGTGGTAATGTGGTATCACACTGAACCAGTCCATTAACCCTGGTCTCGATCAATATTTTAGAGGATAACTCATGTTAGGTCAGAGTTGTGTCTAGGATTTGCCCTCATCAGGCTCATACTTTCACATATTTCTCTTACTTGTTAGCCAGATCCTTTGCTCTTTCTGGTTTGAATCACATAGAAATGTGGTACCACACTGAAACAGACAATTAAACCTGGTTTCGATCAATATTTTAGGGGATAACGCATGTTAGGTCTGGATTAGGTCCGGATTAGGTCTGGGATTTGACCTCTTCTGTCTCATACTTTCGCATTCTTCACATACTTGTTGAACAGATTCTGGGATTTTTCTGCTTTGGATCACGTAGTAATGTGGTACCACACTGAAAGAGACGATTAAACCTGGTTCCGATCAATATTTTTGAGGATAACTCTTGTTAGGTCAGAGTTGGGTCTAGGATTTGCCCTCATCAGTCTCATACTTCCGCATTCTTCACATACTTCTTGATCAGATCCTGGGTTTTTTCTGGTTTGGATCACATAGTAGTGTGGTACCTCACTCAAACAGTCCATTAAACCTGGTTTCGATCGATATTTTAGAGGATATCGCATGTTAGCTCTAGGTTAAGCCTGGGATTTGCCCTCATGAGGGTCATACTTTCACATTTTTCGCATACTTGTTGGCCAGATCTCGGGCATTTACAGGTTTGGATCACGTAGTAATGTGGTACCAGACTGAAACAGTCGACTAAACCCGGTCACGATCAGTATTTTAGAGGATAACGCATGTTAGGTCTGGATTAGGTCTGGATTAGGTCTGGGATTTGCCCTCATCAGTCTCATACTTCCGCATTCGTCACATACTTCTTGATCAGATCCTGGGTTTTTTCTGGTTTGGATCACATAGTAGTGTGGTACATCACTGAAACAGTCGACTAAACCTGGTCTCGATCAGTATTTTAGAGGATAACGCATGTTAGGTCTGGATAAGGTCTGGGAATTGCCCTCATCAGTCTCAAACTTCCGCATTCTTCAGATACTTCTTGAACAGATCCTGGGTTTTTTCTTGTTTGGATCACATAGTAGTGTGGTACCACACTGAAACAGTCGATTAAACATGGTTTCGATCAATATTTTAGAGGATAACGCATGTTAGGTCTAGGTTAGGCCTTGAATTTGCCCTCATCAGACTCATAATTACGCATTCTTCACATACTTGTTGAACAGATCCCACGTTTTTTCTGGTTTGGATCACGTAGAAATGTGGTACCACACTGAGACAGTCGACTAAACCTGGTCACGATCAATATTTTAGAGGATAGCGCATGTTAGGTCTATGTTAGGTCTGGGATTTGCTCTCATCAAGCTCATACCTTCGCTTATTTCTCATACTTGATGGCCAGATCCTGGGTTTTTTCTGGTTTAGATCACATAGTACTGTGGTACCACACTGAAACAGTCGATTAAACATGGTTTTGATCAATATTTTAGAGGATAACTCATGTTAGGTCAGAGTTGGGTCTAGGATTTGCCCTCATCAGGCTCATACTTTCGCATATTTCTCTTAGTTGTTAGCCAGATCCTTTGCTCTTTCTGGTTTGGATCACATAGAAATGTGGTACCACACTGAAACAGTCAATTAATCCTGGTTTCGATCAATATTTTAGAGGATAATGCATGTTAGGTCTAGGTGAGGCCTTGAATTTGCCCACATCAGACTCATAATTTCGCATTCTTCACATACTTGTTGAGCAGGTCCTGGGATTTTTCAGCTTTGGATCACGTAGTAATGTGGTACCACACTGAAAAAGACGATTAAACCTGGTTCCGATCAATATTTTTGAGGATAACGCATGCTAAGTCTACGTTAGGTGGGGGATTTGCTCGCATCAGGCTCATACCTTCGCTTATTTCTCATACTTGATGGCCAGATTCTGGGCTTGTTCTGGTTGGGATCACACAGTAATGTGGTTCCACACTGAACCAGTTCATTAAACCTGGTTTCGATCAATATTTTAGATAACGCATGTTAGGTCTAGGTGAGGCCTTGAATTTGCCCTCATCAGACTCATAATTTCGCATTCTTCACATACTTGCTGAACAGATCCCATGTTTTTTCTGGTTTGGATCACGTAGAAATGTGGTACCACACTGAAACAGTCAAATAAACCGGGGTTCGATCAATATTTCAGAGGATAACGCATGTTAGGTCTGGATTAGGTCTGGATTAGGTCTGGGATTTGCCCTCGTCAGTCTCATACTTTCGCAATCTTCACAAACTTCTTGAACAGATCCTGGGTTTGTTCTGGTTTGGGTCACATAGTAATGTGGTACCACCCAGAAACAGTCGACTAAACCTGGTCACGATCAATATTTTAGAGGATAACGCATGTTAGGTCTAGGTTAGGCCTTGAATTTGCCCTCATCAGACTCATAATTTCGCATTCTTCACATTCTTGTTGAACAGATCCCATGTTTTTTCTGGTTTGGATCACGTAGAAATGTGGTACCACACTGAAACAGTCCATTAAACCTGTTTTCGATCAATATTTTAGAGGATAACACATGTTAGGTCTAGGTTAGGTCTGGGATTTGCCCTCATCAGACTCATACTTTCGCATTCTTCACATACTTGTTGAACAGACCGAGGGTTTTTTTCTCGCTTGGATTACGTAGAAATGTGTTGCCACACTGAAACAGTCAATTAAACCTGGTTTCGATCTATATTGTAGAGGATAACGCATGTTAGGTCTAGGTTAGGCCTTGGGTTTGCCCCCATCAGACTCATACTTTCGCATTCCTCACATACTTGTTGAACAGTATCTGGGTTTTTTCTGGTTTGGATCACGTGGTAATGTGATACCACACTGAAACAGACCATTAAACCTGGTTTCGGTCAATATTTTAGAGAATAACACATGTTAGGTCTAGGTTAGGTCTGGGATTTCCACTAATCAGGCTCATACTTTCGCATATTTATCTTACTTGTTAGCCAGATCCTTTGCTTTTTCTGGTTTGAATCACTTAGTAATGTGGTGCCACCCAGAAACAGTAGATTAAACCTGGTCTCGATCAATATTTTAGAGTATAACGCCGGTTAGGTCTGAGTTAGGTCTGGTATTTGCCCCCATCTGGCTCGTACTTCCGCATTTTTCGCATACCTGTTGGCCAGATCCTGGGCTTTTTCTGGTTTGGATCACGCAGCAATGTGGTACCACACTGAAACAGTCAATGAAGGCTGGTTTCGATATATATTTTAGAGGATAACACCGGTTAGGTCTGGGTTACGTCTGGTATTTGCAATCATCTGCCACATACATTCTCATTTTTCGCATACTTGTTGGCGAGATCCTGCGTTTTTTCTGGTTTGGATCACGTAGTAATGCGGTAGCACACGGAAACAGTCAATTAAACCTGGTTGCGATTAAAATTTTAGGGGATAACGCCGGTTATGTCTCGGTTAAGTCTGCGATTTGCCCTCATCTGGCTCGTACTTTCGCGTTTCTCGCATACTTGTTGGCAAGATCCTGGGCCTTTTCTTGTTTGTGTCACGTAGTAATGCGGTAGCACACCGAAACAGTCAATTAAACTTGGTTGCGATTAATATTTTATAGGATAACGCCGGTTATGTCTCGGTTAAGTCTGCGATTTGCCCTCATCTGGCTCGTACTTTCGCATTTTTCGCATACTTGTTGGCCAGATCCTGGGCTTTTTCTGGTTTGTATCACGTAGTAATGAGGTACCACACTGAAACAGTCAGTAGAAGATGGTTCCGAATAGTATTTTAGAGGATAACGCTGGCTATGTCTGGGTTTGTTCTGGTATTTGCTATCATCTGGCTCATACTTTCGCGTTTTTCGCATATTTGTTGGCCAGATGCTGGGTTTTTTCTGGTTTGGATCCCGTAATAATGACGTTCCACACCGAAACAGACAATTAAACCTGGTTTCGATTAATATTTTAGAGGATATTGCCGGTTATATCTCGGTTAGGTCTGGGATTTGCCATCATCTGGCCCGAACTTTTTTTTTTTTTTTTTTTTTTGTCGTGGGGAAAATCTTCGAAAGACTCCCTCCCACCTCCTTGGGGTGAGGTGGAGGGGTGTGTGGGATTCCCCGCGCCCGTACAACGACAGGCGCGGGACCTACCCACTAAAAACCCCACGGTGACCCTTCGGCACGCTTTGGGAGGATACCGGGAATCGCTCGAAGCATTCTTCCGGTATCCTCCCCGTGCCCGCGCTTTCGCGCCCATCCCCCGGGGGGACAATCGGTCCCCCCAGTAGACACACTGCCTCATAGCGGCGGGACGGGGCCACTCCATCCCGCCGCTATCCGTCCCGGGGCCGCGTTTAGTTGCGGCTGCGAGCCCCAACTCGCAACCGCCCGCGACCCCGTTTCCACCCCTCGGCGGCCGGGTGTTCATGGCCGCAGCAGACCGCCGAGGGTGCCTCCCCTTGCGTCGGACCGGTAGGGGGAGGCTCTCCTACCCCCAACCGGTCCGACCCGGCGCCGCCTGGCGGGAGGAGGGTTCCCTCAGGACCCCCCTCCCAGCCTAGGTCATCCGCCACGCCGAGGCGGCCGCGCGCGACGCCTCGCGACCGGGCGACGACCTCGGGCCACCGCACGAGCGCGATCCTCAGCGCGCCGCTGAAGCTCGCGTTCCCTCCCCGCGGCCTCCTTCTGCAACATTACGTTCTCGCAGAAGGAGGCCACGGCCCTCCACTTCTCCTCGCTGCCGAGCATGGCGCGCACCACGCCCGGCAGCGAGACATCCCGCCCGACGAAGCCGACCAGGACACGGCGCTCCCCCTCCCACGCGGGGCATACCTCCAGGGTATGATCCGCCGTGTCCTGCTCAGCGTCGCAGTGGCAGCAACGCGCCGTCGGCTCCTTCCCTATCCGGCACTGGTATCTTCCGAAGCTGCCATGCCCGGAAAATACCTGTGCCAGCTGGTAGGTGAGGCTGCCATGGCCTCTGTCCAGCCACTCCTTCAGGAGTGGCCGAACAGCCCCGACAGTCCGGTGCCCCGCGGTTGGCAGAGCCAGCCGCTGCTGCCACGCGAGCAACACGGACTGCCGGGCCTGGCGCTTCAAATCGCCCCAAGCAGGTCCCTGCCCGCCCGGGACCGCCCCCACCCCCGCGCGACGGTCGACGCGGTGCCGGTACATCACCGCGTGCGACCGCGCGAGCAGGTCCATGGGCGGCATCCCCGCTAGAACCGTCGCCGCCTCATGTGACATGGTCCGATACCCGCGGACGACCCTGAGCGCCATGCGCCTCTGCACCCGACGCAGCATAGTCATGCTGCGCCGGGAGGCAGCCAGGTCGTCCGCCCAGACGGGGGCCCCGTATAGGGCCACCGACTGGACCATTGCCACATAATCTGGCCCGAACTTTCGCATTTTTCGAATACTTGAATGGCCAGATCCTGTGTTTTTCTATTGTTAGGATCACGCAGAAATGTGGTATCACACTGAAACAGTCAATTAAACCTGGTTGGGATTAATATTTTAGAGGATAACGCCGGTTATGTCTCGGTTAAGTCTGCGATTTGCCCTCATCTGGCTCGTACTTTCGCATTTTTCGCATACTTGTTGGCCAGATCCTGGGCTTTTTCTGGTTTGTATCACGTAGTAATGAGGTGCCACACTGAAACAGTCAATAGAAGATGGTTCCGAATAGTATTTTAGAGGATAACGCTGGCTATGTCTGGGTTTGTTCTGGTATTTGCTATCATCTGGCTCATACTTTCGCGTTTTTCGCATATTTGTTGGCCAGATCCTGTGTTTTTTCTGGTTTGGATCCCGTAGTAATGGGGTTCCACACCGAAACAGTCAATTAAACCTGGTTTCGATTAATATTTTAGAGGTAATTGCCGGTTATGTCTCGGTTAGGTCTGGGATTTGCCATCATCTGGCCCGTACTTTCGCATTGTTCGCATACTAATTGGCCAGATCCTGGGCTTCTTCTGGTTTGGATCCCGTAGTAATGGGGTTCCACACCGAAACAGTCAATTAAACCTGGTTGCGATTAATATTTTAGAGGATAACGCCGGTTATCTCTCGGTTAGGTCTGGGACTTGCCCTCATCTGGCTCGTACTTCCGCAATTTTCGCAGACTTATTGGCAAGATCCTGGCCTTTTTCTGGCTCGGACCACGTAGTAATGTGGTACCACACCGAAACAGTCAATTAAACCCGGTTGCGATTAATATTTTAGAGGATAACGCCGGTTATGTCTCGGTTAGGTCTGGGTTTTGCCCTCATCTGGCCCGTACTTTCGCATTTTTCGCATACTTGTTGGCCAGATCCTGGCCTTTTTCTGGCTTGGACCAAGTAGTAATGTGGGACCACACGGAAAAAGTCAATTAAACCTGGTTGCGATTAATATTTTAGAGGATAACGCCGGTTATGTCTCGGTTGGGTCTGGGATTTGCCCTCATCTGGCTCGTACTTTCGCATTTTTCGCATACTTGTTGGCCAGATCCTGGGCTTCTACTGGTTTGGATCACGTAGTAATGTGGGACCACACTGAGACAGTCAGTAGAAGATGGTTCCGAATAGTATTTTAGAGGATAACGTCGGTTGTGTCTTGGTTAAGTCTGCGATTTGCCCTCATCTGGCTCGTACTTTCGCATTTTTCGCATACTTGTTGGCCAGATCCTGGGCTTCTTCTGGTTTGGATCACGTAGTAATGTGGGACCGCACTGAGACAGTCAATTAAACCTGGTTTCGATTAGTATTTTAGAGGATAACGCCAGTTATGTCTCGGTTAGGTCTGGGATTTGCCCTCATCTGGCCCGTACTTTCGCATTTTTCGCATACTTGAATGGCCAGATCCTGTGTTTTTCTATTGCTGGGATCACGTAGTAATGTGGTACCACACTGAAACAGTCAATTAAACCTGGTTGCGATTAAAATTTTAGAGGATAACGTCGGTTGTGTCTTGGTTAAGTCTGCGATTTGCCCTCATCTGGCTCGTACTTTCGCATTTTTCGCATACTTGTTGGCCAGATCCTGGGCTTCTTCTGGTTTGGATCACGTAGTAATGTGGGACCGCACTGAGACAGTCAATTAAACCTGGTTTCGATTAATATTTTACAGGATAACGCCAGTTATGTCTCGGTTAGGTCTGGGATTTGCCCTCATCTGGCCCGTACTTTCGCATTTTTCGCATACTTGAATGGCCAGATCCTGGGTTTTTCTGTTGTTAGGATCACGTAGTAATGTGGTACCACACTGAGACAGTCAATAAAAGCTGGTTGCGATTAGTATTTTAGACGATAACGCAGGTTATGTCAGGGTTAGTTCTGGTATTTGCAATCACCTGGCTCATACTTTCGCGTTTCTCACATACCTGTTGGCAAGATCCTGGGCTTTTTCTTGTTTGTGTCACGTAGTAATGCGGTAGCACACCGAAACAGTCAATTAAACCTGGTTGCGATTAATATTTTAGAGGATAACGCCGGTTATGTCTCGGTTAAGTCTGCGATTTGCCCTCATCTGGCTCGTACTATCGCATTTTTCGCATACTTGTTGGCCAGATCCTGGGCTTTTTCTGGTTTGTATCACGTAGTAATGTGGTACCACACTGAAACAGTCAGAAGAAGATGGTTCCGAATAGTATTTTAGAGGATGACGCTGGCTATGTCTGGGTTTGTTCTGGTATTTGCTATCATCTGGCTCATACTTTCCCGTTTTTCGCATATTTGTTGGCCAGATGCTGGGTATTTTCTGGTTTGGATCCCGTAATAATGACGTTCCACACCGAAACAGACAATTAAACCTGGTGTCGATTAATATTTTAGAGGATATTGCCGGTTATATCTCGGTTAGGTCTGGGATTTGCCATCATCTGGCCCGTACTTTCGCATTGTTCGCATACTTGTTGGCCAGATCCTGGGCTTCTCCTGGTTTGGATCCCGTAGTGATGGGGTTCCACACCGAAACAGTCAATTAAACCTGGTTGCGATTAATATTTTAGAGGATAACGCCGGTTATCTCTCGGTTTGGTCTGGGATTTGCCCTCATCTGGCTCGTACTTCCGCAATTTTCGCACACTTATTGGCAAGATCCTGGCCTTTTTCTGGCTTGGACCAAGTAGTAATGTGGGACCACACTGAAACAGTCAATTAAACCTGGTTGCGATTGATATTTTAGAGGATAACGCCGGTTATGTCTCGGTTAGGTCTGGGATTTGCCATCATCTGGCCCGTACTTTCGCATTTTTCGCATAATTGAATGGCCAGATCCTGTGTTTTTCTATTGTTAGGATCACGTAGTAATGTGGTACCACACTGAAACAGTCAATTAAACCTGGTTGCGATTAATATTTTAGAGGATAACGCCGGTTATCTCTCGGTTAGGTCTGGGATTGGCCGTCATCTGGCTCGTACTTTCGCATTTTTCGCATACTTGTTGGCCAGATCCTGGGTTTTTCTGGATTGGATCCCGTAATAATGGCATTCCACACCGAAACAGTCAATTAAACCTGGTTTCGATTAATATTTTAGAGGATACTGCCGGTTATATCTCGGTTAGGTCGGGATTTGCCCTTATCTGGCCCGTACTTTCGCGTTTCTCGCATACTTGTTGGCAAGATCCTGGGCTTTTTCTGGTTTGTATCACGTAGTAATGCGGTAGCACACCGAAACAGTCAACTAAACCTGGTTGCGATTAATATTTTAGAGGATAACGCCGGTTATGTCTCGGTTAGGTCTGCGATTTGCCCTCATCTGGCTCGTACTTTCGCATTTTTCGCATACTTGTTGGCCAGATCCTGGGCTTCTACTGGTTTGGATAACGTAGTAATGTGGTACCACTCAGAAACAGTCAATAGAAGCTGGTTCCGAATAGTATTTTAGAGGATAACGCTGGTTACGTCTGGGTTAGTTCTGGTATTCGCAATCATCTGGCTCATACTTTCGCGTTTTTCGCATACTTGCTGGCCAGATCCTGGATTTTTTCTGCTTTGGATCCCGTAATAATGTGGTTCCACACCGAAGCAGTGAATTAAACCAGGTTGCGATTAATATTTTAAAGGATATCGCCGGCTATGTATCGGTTAGGTCTGGGATTTGCCCTCATCTGGCTCGTACTTTCGCATTTTTCAAATACTTGTTGGCCAGATCCTGGGTTTTTTCTGGTTTGGATAACGTAGTAATGCGGTACCACACTGAAACAGTTAATTAAACCTGGTTCCGATTAATATATTAGAGGATAACGCCAGTTATATCTCGGTTAGGTCTGGGATTTGCATTCATCTGGCTCGTACTTTCGCATTTTTCGCATACTTGTTGGCCAGATCCTGGCCTTTTTCTGGCTTTGACCACGTAGTATTGTGGTACCACATCGAAGCAGTCAATTAAACCTGGTTGCGATTAATATTTCAGAGGATAGCGCCGGTTATGTCTCGGTTAGGTCTGGGATTTGCCCTCATCTGGTTCGTACTTTCGCATTTGTCGCATACTTGTTGGCCAGATCCTGGGCTTTTTCTGGTTTGGATCACGTAGTAATGTGGTACCACACTGAAACAGTCAATAGAAGCTGGTTCCGAATAGTATTTTAGAGGATAACGCCGGTTATATCTCGGTTAGGTCTGGGATTTGCCCTCATCTGGCTCGTACCTTCGCAATTTTCGCATACGTCTGGGCCAGATCCTGGCATTTTTTCTGGTTTGGATAACGTAGTAATGCGGTACCACATCGAAACTGTCAACTAAACCTGGTTGCGATCAATATTTTAGAGGATAACGCCGGTTATGTCTCGGTTAGTTCTGGGATTTGCCCTCTCCTGGCGCGTACTTTCGCATTTCACGCATACTTGTTGGCCAGATCCTGGGCCTTTTGTGGTTTGGATCCCGTAGTAATGTGGTTCCACACCGAAGCTGTCAATTAATCCAGGATGCGATTAATATTTTAGAGGATAACGCCGGTTATGTCTCGGTTAGGTCTGGGACTTGCCCTCATCTGGATCGTACTTTCGCATTTTTCGCAAACTTGTTGGCCAGATCCTGGATTTTTTCTGCTTTGGATCCCGTAATAATGTGGTTCCACACCGAAGCAGTGAATTAAACCAGGTTGCGAATAATATTTTAAAGGATATCGCCGGCTATGTCTCGGTTAGGTCTGGGATTTGCCCTCATCTGGCTCGTACCTTCGCATTTTTCAAATACTTGTTGGCCAGATCCTGGGTTTTTTCTGGTTTGGATAACGTAGTAATGTGGTTCCCCACCAAAGCAGTCAATTAATCCAGGATGCGATTAATATTTTAGAGGATAACGCCGGTTATGTCTCGGTTAATTCTGGGATTTGGCCTCATCTGGCGCGTACTTTCGCATTTCTCGCAAACTTGTCGGCCAGATCCTGGCCTTTTTCTGGTTTGGATCACGTAGTATTGTGGTACCACATCGAAGCAGTCAATTAAACCTGGTTGCGATTAATATTTTAGAGGATAACGCCGGTTATGTCTCGGTTAATTCTGGGATTTGACCTCATCTGGCGCGTACTTTCGCATTTCTCGCAAACTTGTCGGCCAGATCCTGGCCTTTTTCTGGTTTGGATCACGTAGTATTGTGGTACCACATCGAAGCAGTCAATTAAACCTGGTTGCGATTAATATTTTAGAGGATAACGCCGGTTATGGCTGGGTTAGGTCTGGTATTTGCCCTCATCTGGCTCCTACTTTCGCATTTTTCCCATACTTGTTGGCCAGATCCTGGCCTTTTTCTGGTTTGGATCACGTAGTAATGTGGTACCACATCGAAACTGCCAACTAAACCTGGTTGCGATCAATATTTTAGAGGATAACGCCGGTTATGTCTCGGTTAATTCTGGGATTTGCCCTCATCTGGCGCGTACTTTCGCATTTCTCGCAAACTTGTCGGCCAGATCCTGGCCTTTTTCTGGCTTGGACCACGTAGTAATGTGGTACCACACCGAAACAGTCAATTAAACCTGGTTCCGATTAATATTTTAGAGGATAACGCCGGTTATGTCTGGGTTAGGTCTGGTATTTGCCCCTCATCTGGCTCGTACTTTCGCATTTTTCGCATACCTGTCGGTCAGTTCCTGGCCTTTTTCTGGTTTGAATAACGTAGTAATGCGGTACCACATCGAAACTGTCAACTAAACCTGGTTGCGATCAATATTTTAGAGGATAACGCCGGTTATGTGTCGGTTAGTTCTGGGATTTGCCCTCTCCTGGCGCGTACTTTCGCATTTCTCGCATACTTGTTGGCCAGATCCTGGGCCTTTTCTGCTTTGGATCCCGTAATAATGTGGTTCCACACCGAAGCAGTGAATTAAACCAGGTTGCGAATAATATTTTAAAGGATATCGCCGGCTATGTCTCGGTTAGGTCTGGGATTTGCCCTCATCTGGCTCGTACCTTCGCATTTTTCAAATACTTGTTGGCCAGATCCTGGGTTTTTTCTGGTTTGGATAACGTAGTAATGTGGTTCCCCACCAAAGCAGCCAATTAATCCAGGATGCGATTAATATTTTAGAGGATAACGCCGGTTATGTCTCGGTTAATTCTGGGATTTGCCCTCATCTGGCGCGTACTTTCGCATTTCTCGCAAACTTGTCGGCCAGATCCTGGCCTATTTCTGGTTTGGATCACGTAGTATTGTGGTACCACATCGAAGCAGTCAATTAAACCTGGTTGCGATTAACATTTTAGAGGATAACGCCGGTTATGGCTGGGATAGGTCTGGTATTTGCCCTCATCTGGCTCGTACTTTCGCATTTTTCCCATACTTGTTGGCCAGATCCTGGCCTTTTTCTGGCTTGGACCACGTAGTAATGTGGTACCACACCGAAACAGTCAATTAAACCTGGTTCCGATTAATATTTTAGAGGATAACGCCGGTTATGGCTGGGTTAGGTCTGGTATTTGCCCCTCATCTGGCTCGTACTTTCGCATTTTTCGCATACTTGTTGGCCAGATCCTGGCCTTTTTCTGGCTTTGACCACGTAGTATTGTGGTACCACATCGAAACAGTCAATTAAACCTGGTTGCGATTAGTATTTTAGAGGATAACGCCGGTTATCTCTCGGTTTGGTCTGGGATTTGCCCTCATCTGGCTCGTACTTCCGCAATTTTCGCACACTTATTGGCAAGATCCTGGCCTTTTTCTGGCTTGGACCAAGTAGTAATGTGGAACCACACTGAAACAGTCAATTAAACCTGGTTGCGATTAATATTTTAGAGGATAACGCCGGTTATGTCTCGGTTAGGTCTGGGATTTGCCATCATCTGGCCCGTACTTTCGCATTTTTCGCATAATTGAATGGCCAGATCCTGTGTTTTTCTATTGTTAGGATCACGTAGTAATGTGGTACCACACTGAAACAGTCAATTAAACCTGGTTGCGATTAATATTTTAGAGGATAACGCCGGTTATCTCTCGGTTAGGTCTGGGATTGGCCCTCATCTGGCTCGTACTTTCGCATTCTTCGCATACTTGTTGGCCAGATCCTGGGTTTTTCTGGTTTGGATCCCGTAATAATGACATTCCACACCGAAACAGTCAATTAAACCTGGTTGCGATAAAAATTTTAGAGGATAACGCTGGTTATGTCTCGGTTAGGTCTGGGATTTGCCCTCATCTGGCCCGTACTTTCGCGTTTCTCGCATACTTGTTGGCAAGATCCTGGGCTTTTTCTGGTTTGTATCACGTAGTAATGCGGTAGCACACCGAAACAGTCAACTAAACCTGGTTGCGATTAATATTTTAGAGGATAACGCCGGTTATGTCTCGGTTAGGTCTGCGATTTGCCCTCATCTGGCTCGTACTTTCGCATTTTTCAAATACTTGTTGGCCAGATCCTGGGTTTTTTCTGGTTTGGATAACGTAGTAATCTGGTACCACTCTGAAACAGTCAATAGAAGCTGGTTCCGAATAGTATTTTAGAGGATAACGCAGGTTACGTCTGGGTTAGTTCTGGTATTCGCAATCATCTGGCTCATACTTTCGCGTTTTTCGCATACTTGCTGGCCAGATCCTGGATTTTTTCTGCTTTGGATCCCGTAATAATGTGGTTCCACACCGAAGCAGTGAATTAAACCAGGTTGCGATTAATATTTTAAAGGATATCGCCGGCTATGTATCGGTTAGGTCTGGGATTTGCCCTCATCTGGCTCGTACTTTCGCATTTTTCAAATACTTGTTGGCCAGATCCTGGGTTTTTTCTGGTTTGGATAACGTAGTAATGCGGTACCACACTGAAACAGTTAATTAAACCTGGTTCCGATTAATATATTAGAGGATAACCCCAGTTATATCTCGGTTAGGTCTGGGATTTGCACTCATCTGGCTCGTACTTTCGCATTTTTCGCATACTTGTTGGCCAGTTCCTGGCCTTTTTCTGGCTTTGACCACGTAGTATTGTGGTACCACATCGAAGCAGTCAATTAAACCTGGTTGCGATTAATATTTCAGAGGATAGCGCCGGTTATGTCTCGGTTAGGTCTGGGATTTGCCCTCATCTGGTTCGTACTTTCGCATTTGTCGCATACTTGTTGGCCAGATCCTGGGCTTTTTCTGGTTTGGATCACGTAGTAATGTGGTACCACACTGAAACAGTCAATAGAAGCTGGTTCCGAATAGTATTTTAGAGGATAACGCAGGTTACGTCTGGGTTAGTTCTGGTATTCGCAATCATCTGGCTCATACTTTCGCGTTTTTCGCATACTTGTTGGCCAGATCCTGGGTTTTTTCTGCTTTGGATCCCGTAATAATGTGGTTCCACACCGAAGCAGTAAATTAAACCGGGTTGCGATTAATATTTTAAAGGATATCGCCGGTTATGTCTCGGTTAGGTCTGGGATTTGTACCTTCGCATTTTTCGCATACGTCTGGGCCAGATCCTGGCATTTTTTCTGGTTTGGATAACGTAGTAATGCGGTACCACATCGAAACTGTCAACTAAACCTGGTTGCGATCAATATTTTAGAGGATAACGCCGGTTATGTCTCGGTTAATTCTGGGATTTGCCCTCATCTGGCGCGTACTTTCGCATTTCTCGCAAACTTGTCGGCCAGATCCTGGCCTTTTTCTGGTTTGGATCACGTAGTATTGTGGTACCACATCGAAGCAGTCAATTAAACCTGGTTGCGATTAATATTTTAGAGGATAACGCCGGTTATGGCTGGGATAGGTCTGGTATTTGCCCTCATCTGGCTCGTACTTTCGCATTTTTCCCATACTTGTTGGCCAGATCCTGGCCTTTTTCTGGCTTGGACCACGTAGTAATGTGGTACCACACCGAAACAGTCAATTAAACCTGGTTCCGATTAATATTTTAGAGGATAACGCCGGTTATGGCTGGGTTAGGTCTGGTATTTGCCCCTCATCTGGCTCGTACTTTCGCATTTTTCGCATACTTGTTGGCCAGATCCTGGCCTTTTTCTGGCTTTGACCACGTAGTATTGTGGTACCACATCGAAACAGTCAATTAAACCTGGTTGCGATTAGTATTTTAGAGGATAACGCCGGTTATCTCTCGGTTTGGTCTGGGATTTGCCCTCATCTGGCTCGTACTTCCGCAATTTTCGCACACTTATTGGCAAGATCCTGGCCTTTTTCTGGCTTGGACCAAGTAGTAATGTGGAACCACACTGAAACAGTCAATTAAACCTGGTTGCGATTAATATTTTAGAGGATAACGCCGGTTATGTCTCGGTTAGGTCTGGGATTTGCCATCATCTGGCCCGTACTTTCGCATTTTTCGCATAATTGAATGGCCAGATCCTGTGTTTTTCTATTGTTAGGATCACGTAGTAATGTGGTACCACACTGAAACAGTCAATTAAACCTGGTTGCGATTAATATTTTAGAGGATAACGCCGGTTATCTCTCGGTTAGGTCTGGGATTGGCCCTCATCTGGCTCGTACTTTCGCATTCTTCGCATACTTGTTGGCCAGATCCTGGGTTTTTCTGGTTTGGATCCCGTAATAATGACATTCCACACCGAAACAGTCAATTAAACCTGGTTGCGATAAAAATTTTAGAGGATAACGCTGGTTATGTCTCGGTTAGGTCTGGGATTTGCCCTCATCTGGCCCGTACTTTCGCGTTTCTCGCATACTTGTTGGCAAGATCCTGGGCTTTTTCTGGTTTGTATCACGTAGTAATGCGGTAGCACACCGAAACAGTCAACTAAACCTGGTTGCGATTAATATTTTAGAGGATAACGCCGGTTATGTCTCGGTTAGGTCTGCGATTTGCCCTCATCTGGCTCGTACTTTCGCATTTTTCAAATACTTGTTGGCCAGATCCTGGGTTTTTTCTGGTTTGGATAACGTAGTAATGTGGTACCACTCTGAAACAGTCAATAGAAGCTGGTTCCGAATAGTATTTTAGAGGATAACGCAGGTTACGTCTGGGTTAGTTCTGGTATTCGCAATCATCTGGCTCATACTTTCGCGTTTTTCGCATACTTGCTGGCCAGATCCTGGATTTTTTCTGCTTTGGATCCCGTAATAATGTGGTTCCACACCGAAGCAGTGAATTAAACCAGGTTGCGATTAATATTTTAAAGGATATCGCCGGCTATGTATCGGTTAGGTCTGGGATTTGCCCTCATCTGGCTCGTACTTTCGCATTTTTCAAATACTTGTTGGCCAGATCCTGGGTTTTTTCTGGTTTGGATAACGTAGTAATGCGGTACCACACTGAAACAGTTAATTAAACCTGGTTCCGATTAATATATTAGAGGATAACCCCAGTTATATCTCGGTTAGGTCTGGGATTTGCACTCATCTGGCTCGTACTTTCGCATTTTTCGCATACTTGTTGGCCAGTTCCTGGCCTTTTTCTGGCTTTGACCACGTAGTATTGTGGTACCACATCGAAGCAGTCAATTAAACCTGGTTGCGATTAATATTTCAGAGGATAGCGCCGGTTATGTCTCGGTTAGGTCTGGGATTTGCCCTCATCTGGTTCGTACTTTCGCATTTGTCGCATACTTGTTGGCCAGATCCTGGGCTTTTTCTGGTTTGGATCACGTAGTAATGTGGTACCACACTGAAACAGTCAATAGAAGCTGGTTCCGAATAGTATTTTAGAGGATAACGCAGGTTACGTCTGGGTTAGTTCTGGTATTCGCAATCATCTGGCTCATACTTTCGCGTTTTTCGCATACTTCCAACCAGATCCTGGGTTTTTTCTGCTTTGGATCCCGTAATAATGTGGTTCCACACCGAAGCAGTAAATTAAACCGGGTTGCGATTAATATTTTAAAGGATATCGCCGGTTATGTCTCGGTTAGGTCTGGGATTTGTACCTTCGCATTTTTCGCATACGTCTGGGCCAGATCCTGGCATTTTTTCTGGTTTGGATAACGTAGTAATGCGGTACCACATCGAAACTGTCAACTAAACCTGGTTGCGATCAATACTTTAGAGGATAACGCCGGTTATGTCTCGGTTAGTTCTGGGATTTGCCCTCTCCTGGCGCGTACTTTCGCATTTCTCGCATACTTGTTGGCCAGATCCTGGGCCTTTTGTGGTTTGGATCCCGTAGTAATGTGGTTCCACACCGAAGCTGTCAATTAATCCAGGATGCGATAAATATTTTAGAGGATAACGCCGGTTATGTCTCGGTTTGGTCTGGGACTTGCCCTCATCTGGATCGTACTTTCGCATTTTTCGCATACTTGTTGGCGAGATCCTGGGTTTTTTCTGCTTTGGATCCCGTAATAATGTGGTTCCACACCGAAGCAGTGAATTAAACCAGGTTGCGAATAATATTTTAAAGGATATCGCCGGCTATGTCTCGGTTAGGTCTGGGATTTGCCCTCATCTGGCTCGTACCTTCGCATTTTTCAAATACTTGTTGGCCAGATCCTGGGTTTTTTCTGGTTTGGATAACGTAGTAATGTGGTTCCCCACCGAAGCAGTCAATTAATCCAGGATGCGATTAATATTTTAGAGGATAACGCCGGTTATGTCTCGGTTAATTCTGGGATTTGCCCTCATCTGGCGCGTACTTTCGCATTTCTCGCAAACTTGTCGGCCAGATCCTGGCCTTTTTCTGGTTTGGATCACGTAGTATTGTGGTACCACATCGAAGCAGTCAATTAAACCTGGTTGCGATTAATATTTTAGAGGATAACGCCGGTTATGGCTGGGTTAGGTCTGGTATTTGCCCTCATCTGGCTCGTACTTTCGCATTTTTCCCATACTTGTTGGCCAGACCCTGGCCTTTTTCTGGTTTGGATCACGTAGTAATGTGGTACCACATCGAAACTGCCAACTAAACCTGGTTGCGATCAATATTTTAGAGGATAACGCCGGTTATGTCTCGGTTAATTCTGGGATTTGCCCTCATCTGGCGCGTACTTTCGCATTTCTCGCAAACTTGATGGCCAGATCCTGGCCTTTTTCTGGCTTGGACCACGTAGTAATGTGGTACCACACCGAAACAGTCAATTAAACCTGGTTCCGATTAATATTTTAGAGGATAACGCCGGTTATGTCTGGATTACGTCTGGGATTTTCCCTCATCAGGGTCTTACTTTCGCATATTTCTCATACTTGATTGCCAGATTCTGGGCTTTTTTTGGTTAGGATCACGTAGTAATGAGGTACCACACTGAAACAGTCTATTAAACCTGGTCTCGATCGATATTTTGAGGATAACGCATGTTAGGTCTAGGTTAGGTCTGGGATTTGCTCTCATCAGGCTCATACTTTTGCATATTTCCCGTACTTGTTGGTCAGATCCTGCGCTTTTTCTGGTTTGGATCACGTAGTAATGTGGTACCACACTGAAACAGTCGGCTAAACCTGGTCACGATCAATACGTTAGAGGATAACGCATGTTAGGTCTAGGTTAGGTCTGGGATTGCTCTCATCATGCACATACTTTCGCATATTTCTCATTCTTGTTGGCCAGATCCTGGGCTTTCACTGGTTTGGATCACGTAGTTATGTGGTACGACACTGAAACAGTCAAATTAAACCTGGTCTCGATCAATATTTTAGTGGATAACACATGTTAGGTCTAGGTTAGGTCTGGGATTGCACTCATCAGGCTCATACTTTCGCATGTTTCTCATACTTGATTGCCAGATTCTGGGCTTTTTTTGGTTTGGATCACGCAGTAATGTGGTACCACACTGAAACAGACCATTAAACCTGGTTTCGATCAATATTTTAGAGGATAACACATGTTAGGTCTAGGTTAGACCTTGGATTTGCACTCATCAGGGTCATACTTTCGCATTCTTCCCATACTTGTTGAACAGAACCCGGGTTTTTTCTCGTTTGGATCACGTAGCAATGTGGTACCAATCTGAGACAGTCCATTAAACCTGGTTTCGATCAATATTTTAGAGGATAACGCATGTTGGGTCTATGTCAGGTCCGGGATTTGCTCTCATGAGGCTCATACTTTCGCATATTTCTCTTACTTGTTAGCCAGATCCTTTGCTTTTTCTGGTTTGGATCACACAGTAATGTGGTACCACACTGAAACAGTCGATTAAACCTGGTTTCGATCGATATTTTGAGGATAACGCATGTTAGGTCTAGGTTAGGTCTGGGATTTGCTCTCATCAGGCTCACACTTTCGCATTCTTCACATACCTGTTGCAGAGATCCTGGGTTTTTTCTGGTTTGGATCACGTGGTAATGTGGTACCACACTGAAACAGTCAATTAAAGCTAGTCTGGGTCAACATTTCAAAGGATAACTCATGTTAGGTCTAGGTTAGGTCTGGAATTGCACTCATCAGGCTCATACTTTCGCATGTTTCTCATACTTGATTGCCAGATTCTGGGCTTTTTTTGGTTTGGATCACGTAGTAATGTGGTCCCACACTGAAACTGTCCAATAAACCTGGTTTCGATCAATATCTTAGAGGATAACGCATGTCAGGTCTATGTTAGGTCTGGGATTTGCTCTCATCAGGCTCATACATTCACACTTTCCACATACTTGTTGGCCAGATCCCGGGCTTTCTCAGGTTTGGATCACGTGGTTATGTGGTATCACACTGAAATAGTCGACTAAACCTGGTCTCGATCAATATTTTAGAGGATAACGCATGTTAGGTCCGAATTAGGTCTGGGATTTTCCCTCATCAGGGTCATACTTTCGCATATTTCTCATACTTGTTGGCCAGATTCTGGTCTTTTTTTGGTTTGGATCTAGTAGTAATGTGGTATCACACTGAAACAGTCCATTAAACCTGGTCTCGATCGATATTTTAAGGATAACGCATGTTAGGTCTAGGTTAGGTCTGGGATTTGCTCTCATCAGGCTCATACTTTCGCATATATCTCTTACTTGATGGCCAGATTCTGGGCTTTTTCTGGATTGGATCACGCAGTAATGTGGTACCACAGTGAAACAGTCGACTAAGCCTGGTTTCGATCAAAATTTTAGAGGATAACGCATGTTAGGTCTGAGTTGGGACTAGGATTTGCCCTCATCAGGCTCATACTTTCGCATATATCTCTTACTTGATGGCCAGATTCTGGGCTTTTTCTGGATTGGATCGCGTAGTAATGTGGTACCACACTGAAACAGTAGACAATGCCTGGTCACGATCAATATTTTAGTGGATGACGCATGTTAGGTCTGGATTAGGTATGGGATTTGCCCTCATCAGTCTCATACTTTCGCATTCTTCACATACTTCTTGAACAGATCCTGGGTTTTTTCTGGTATGGATCACATAGTAGTGTGGTACCACACTGAAACAGTCAAATTAAACGTGGTCTCGATCAATATTTTAGAGGATAACACATGTTAGGTCTAGGTTACGTCTGGGATTGCATTCATCAGGCTCATACTTTCGCATATATCTCTTACTTGATGGCCAGGTTCTGGGCTTTTTCTGGATTGGATCACGCAGTAATGTGGTACCACACTGAAACAGTCCAATAAACCTGGTTTCGATCAAAATTTTAGAGGATAGTGCATGTTAGGTCTATGTTAGGTCTGTGATTTGCACTGATCAGGCTCATACCTTCGCATATTTCTCATACTTGATGGCCAGATTCTG
This sequence comes from Colletes latitarsis, assembly GCF_051014445.1. Classification (NCBI taxonomy): domain Eukaryota; kingdom Metazoa; phylum Arthropoda; class Insecta; order Hymenoptera; family Colletidae; genus Colletes; species Colletes latitarsis. The sequence goes on from NC_135137.1 coordinate 10,755,401, forward strand.
GGCTTTTTGTGGCTTGGATCACGTAGTAATGTGGTACCACACTGAAACAGTCAACTAAATCTGGTCTCGGTCAATATTTTAGAGGATAACGCATGTTAGGTCTGGATTAGGTCTGGGGTTTGCCCTCATCAGGCTCATACATTCGCATATTTCTCATTCATGATGGCCAGGTTCTGGGCTTTTTCTGGATTGGATCACGCAGTAATGTGGTACCACACTGAAACAGTCCAATAAACCTGGTTTCGATCAAAATTTTAGAGGATAGTGCATGTTAGGTCTATGTTAGGTCTGTGATTTGCACTGATCAGGCTCATACCTTCGCATATTTCTCATACTTGATGGCCAGATTCTGGGCTTTTTTCGGTTTGGATCACGTAGTAATGTGGTACCACACTGAAACAGTAGACTAAGCCTGGTCACGATCAATGTTTTAGTGGGTGACGCATGTTAGGTCTGGATTAGGTATGGGATTTGCCCTCATCAGTCTCATACTTTCGCATTCTTCACATACTTCTTGAACAGATCCCGGGCTTTTTCTCGTTTCGATCACGTGGTAATTTGGTATCATACTGAAACAGTCCATTAAACCTGGTTTCGATCAATATTTTAGAGGATAACACATGTTAAGTCTGAGTCGGGTCTAGGATTTGCCCTCATCAGGCTCATACTTTCGCATATATCTCTTACTTGATGGCCAGATTCTGGGCTCTTTCTGGATTGGATCACGCAGTAATGTGGTACCACACTGAAACAGTCGACTAAGCCTGGTTTCAATCAAAATTTTAGAGGATAGTGCATGTTAGGTCTATGTTAGGTCTGGGATTTGCTCTCATCAGGCTCATACATTCACACTTTCCGCATACTTGTTGGCCAGATCCCGGGCTTTTTCAGGTTTGGATCACGTGGTTATGTGGTATCACACTGAAAGAGTCGACTAAACCTGGTCTCGATCAATATTTTAGAGGATAACGCATGTTAGGTCTGGATTACGTCGGGGATTTTCCATCATCAGGGTCATACTTTCGCATATTTCTCATACTTGTTGGCCAGATTCTGGTCTTTTCTTTGTTTGGATCACGTAGTAATGTGGTACCACACTGGAACAGTCCATTAAACCTGGTTTCGATCAAAATTTTAGAGGATAACGCATGTTAGCTCTAGGTTAGGTCTGGGATTTGCTCTCATCAGGCTCATACTTTTGCATATTTCTCGTACTTGTTGGCCAGATCCTGCGCTTTTTCTGGTTTGGATCACGTAGTAATGAGGTACCACACTGAAACAGTCCATTAAAGCTAGTCTGGGCCAACATTTCAAAGGATAACTCATGTTAGGTCTAGGCTAGGTCTGGGATTTGCACTCATCAGGCTCATACTTTCGCATATTTCTCATACTTGATTGCCAGATTCTGGGCTTTTTTTGGTTTGGATCACGTAGTAATGAGGTACCACACTGAAACAGTCCATTAAACCTGGTCTCGATCGATATTTTAAGGATAACGCATGTTAGGTCTAGGTTAGGTCTGGGATTTGCTCTCATCAGGCTCATACTTTCGCATATATCTCTTACTTGATGGCCAGATTCTGGGCTTTTTCTGGATTGGATCACGCAGTAATGTGGTACCACAGTGAAACAGTCGACTAAGCCTGGTTTCGATCAAAATTTTAGAGGATAACGCATGTTAGGTCTGAATTAGGTTTGGGATTTGCTCTCATCAGGCTCATACTTTTGCATATTTCTCGAACTTGTTGCCCAGATCCTGCGCTTTTTCTGGTTTGGATCACGTAGTAATGTGGTACCACACTGAAACAGTCGACTAAACCTGGTCACGATCAATACGTTAGAGGATAACGCATGTTAGGTCTAGGTTAGGTCTGGGATTCGCTCTCATCAGGCTCATACTTTCGCATATATCTCTTACTTGTTGGCCAGATCCTGGGCTTTCACTGGTTTGGATCACGTAGTAATGTGGTACCACACTGAAACAGTCGACTAAACCTGGTCTCGGTCAATATTTTAGAGGATAAAGCATGTTAGGTCAAGGTTATTTCTGGGATCTGCACTTATGAGGCTCATACTTTCGCATATTTCTCATACTTGATGGCCAGATTCTGGGTTTTTTTCTGGTATGGACCACGTAGTAATGTTGTACCACACTGAAACAGTCGACTAAACCTGGTCTCGATTAATATTTTAGAGCATAACGCAAGTTAGGTCTGGATTAGGTCTGGGATTTGCCCTCATCAGGCTCATACTTTCGCATATTTCTCATACTTGATTGCCAGATTCTGGGCTTTTTTTGGTTTGGATCACGTAGCAATGAGGTACCACACTGAAACAGTCCATTAAACCTGGTTTCGATCAATATTTGACAGGATAACGCATGTTAGGTCTATGTTAGGTCTGGGATTTGCTCTCATCAGGCTTATATATTCACATTTTTCGCATACTTGTTGGCCAGATCCCGGGCTTTTTCTCGTTTCGATCACGTGGTAATGTGGTATCACCCTGAAACAGTCCATTAAACCTGGTTTCGATCAATATTTTAGAGGATAACACAAGTTAAGTCTGAGTTGGGACTAGGATTTGCCCTCATCAGGCTCATACTTTCGCATATATCTCTTACTTGATGGCCAGATTCTGGGCTTTTTCTGGATTGGATCGCGTAGTAATGTGGTACCACACTGAAACAGTAGACAAAGCCTGGTCACGATCAATATTTTAGTGGATGACGCATGTTAGGTCTGGATTAGGTATGGGATTTGCCCTCATCAGTCTCATACTTTCGCATTCTTCACATACTTCTTGAACAGATCCTGGGTTTTTTCTGGTATGGATCACATAGTAGTGTGGTACCACACTGAAACAGTCAAATTAAACCTGGTCTCGATCAATATTTTAGAGGATAACACATGTTAGGTCTAGGTTACGTCTGGGATTGCATTCATCAGGCTCATACTTTCGCATATGTCTCATACTTGATGGTCAGATCCTGCGCTTTTTCTGGTTTGGATCACGTAGTAATGTGGTACCACACTGATACAGTCGACTAAACCTGGTCACGATCAATACGTTAGAGGATAACGCATGTTAGGTCTAGGTTAGGTCTGGGATTTGCTCTCATCATGCACATACTTTCGCATTCTTCCCATACTTGTTGAACAGAACCCGGGTTTTTTCTGGTTTGGATCACGTAGCAATGTGGTACCAAACTGAGACAGTCCATTAAACCTGGTTTCGATCAATATTTTAGAGGATAACGCATGTTGGGTCTATGTCAGGTCCGGGATTTGCTCTCATGAGGCTCATACTTTCGCATATTTCTCTTACTTGTTAGCCAGATCCTTTGCTTTTTCTGGTTTGGATCACACAGTAATGTGGTACCACACTGAAACAGTCGATTAAACCTGGTTTCGATCAATATTTTAGAGGATAACGCATGTTAGGTCTATGTTTGTTCCGGGATTTGCCCCCATCAGGCTCACACTTTCGCTTTCTTCACATACCTGTTGCACAGATCCTGGGTTTTTTCTGGTTTGGATACGGGGTAATGTGGTACCACACTGAAACAGTCAATTAAAGCTAGTCTGGGCCAACATTTCAAAGGATAACTCATGTTAGGTCTGGGTTAGGTCTGGGATATGCCCTCATCAGACTCATACTTTCGCATATATCTCTTACTTGATGGCCAGATTCTGGGCTTTTTCTGGATTGGATCGCGTAGTAATGTGGTACCACACTGAAACAGTAGACAAAGCCTGGTCACGAACAATATTTTAGTTGATGACGCATGTTAGGTCTGGATTAGGTATGGGATTTGCCCTCATCAGTCTCATACTTTCGCATTCTTCACATACTTCTTGAACAGATCCTGGGTTTTTTCTGGTATGGATCACATAGTAGTGTGGTACCACACTGAAACAGTCAAATTAAACCTGGTCTCGATCAATATTTTAGAGGATAACACATGTTAGGTCTAGGTTACGTCTGGGATTGCATTCATCAGGCTCATACTTTCGCATATGTCTCATACTTGATGGTCAGATCCTGCGCTCTTTCTGGTTTGGATCACGTAGTAATGTGGTACCACACTGAAACAGTCCATTAAACCTGGTTTCGATCAATATTTTAGAGGATAACGCATGCCAGGTCTATGTTAGGTCTGGGATTTGCTCTCACCAGGCTCATACAATCACACTTTCCGCGTACTTGTTGGCCAGATCCCGGGCTTTTTCAGATTTGGATCACGTGGTTATGTGGTAGCACACTGAAAGAGTCGACTAAACCTGGTCTCGATCAATATTTTAGAGGATAACGCATGTTAGGTCTGTATTACGTCTGGGATTTTCCCTCATCAGGGTCATACTTTCGCATATTTCTCATACTTGTTGGCCAGATTCTGGTCTTTTTCTGGTTTGGATCACGTAGTAATGAGGTACCACACTGAAACAGTCCATTAAACCTGGTCTCGATCGATATTTTAAGGATAACGCATGTTAGGTCTAGGTTAGGTCTGGGATTTGCTCTCATCAGGCTCATACTTTCGCATATATCTCTTACTTGATGGCCAGATTCTGGGCTTTTTCTGGATTGGATCACGCAGTAATGTGGTACCACAGTGAAACAGTCGACTAAGCCTGGTTTCGATCAAAATTTTAGAGGATAACGCATGTTAGGTCTGAGTTGGGACTAGGATTTGCCCTCATCAGGCTCATACTTTCGCATATATCTCTTACTTGATAGCCAGATTCTGGGCTTTTTCTGGATTGGTTCGCGTAGTAATGTGGTACCACACTGAAACAGTAGACAAAGCCTGGTCACGAACAATATTTTAGTGGATGACGCATGTTAGGTCTGGATTAGGTATGGGATTTGCCCTCATCAGTCTCATACTTTCGCATTCTTCACATACTTCTTGAACAGATCCTGGGTTTTTTCTGGTATGGATCACATAGTAGTGTGGTACCACACTGAAACAGTCAAATTAAACCTGGTCTCGATCAATATTTTAGAGGATAACACATGTTAGGTCTAGGTTACGTCTGGGATTGCATTCATCAGGCTCATACTTTCGCATATGTCTCATACTTGATGGTCAGATCCTGCGCTCTTTCTGGTTTGGATCACGTAGTAATGTGGTACCACACTGAAACAGTCGACTAAACCTGGTCTCGATCAATATTTGACAGGATAACGCATGTTAGGTCTATGTTAGGTCTGGGATTTGCTCTCATCAGCCTTATATATTCACATTTTCCGCATACTTGTTGGCCAGATCCCGGGCTTTTTCTCGTTTCGATCACGTGGTAATGTGGTATCACCCTGAAACAGTCCATTAAACCTGGTCACGATCAATACTTTAGAGGATAACACATGTTAAGTCTGAGTTGGGTCTAGGATTTGCCCTCATCAGGCTCATACTTTCGCATATATCTCTTACTTGATGGCCAGGTTCTGGGCTTTTTCTGGATTGGATCACGCAGTAATGTGGTACCACACTGAAACAGTCGACTAAGCCTGGTTTCGATCAAAATTTTAGAGGATAGTGCATGTTAGGTCTATGTTAGGTCTGTGATTTGCACTGATCAGACTCATACCTTCGCATATTTCTCATACTTGATGGCCAGATTCTGGGCTTTTTTTGGCTTGGATCACGTAGTAATGTGGTACCACACTGAAACAGTCAACTAAATCTGGTCTCGGTCAATATTTTAGAGGATAACGCATGTTAGGTCTGGATTAGGTCTAAGGTTTGCCCTCATCAGGCTCATACATTCGCATATTTCTCATTCATGATGGCCAGATTCGGGGCTTTTTTCGGTTTGGATCACGTAGTAATGTGGTACCACACTGAAACTGTCCAATAAACCTGGTTTCGATCAATATTTTAGAGGATAACGCATGCCAGGTCTATGTTAGGTCTGGGATTTGCTCTCACCAGGCTCATACAATCACACTTTCCGCGTACTTGTTGGCCAGATCCCGGGCTTTTTCAGATTTGGATCACGTGGTTATGTGGTAGCACACTGAAAGAGTCGACTAAACCTGGTCTCGATCAATATTTTAGAGGATAACGCATGTTAGGTCTGTATTACGTCTGGGATTTTCCCTCATCAGGGTCATACTTTCGCATATTTCTCATACTTGTTGGCCAGATTCTGGTCTTTTTCTGGTTTGGATCACGTAGTAATGAGGTACCACACTGAAACAGTCCATTAAAGCTAGTCTGGGCCAACATTTCAAAGGATAACTCATGTTAGGTCTAGGCTAGGTCTGGGATTTGCACTCATCAGGCTCATACTTTCGCATATTTCTCATACTTGATTGCCAGATTCTGGGCTTTTTTTGGTTTGGATCACGTAGTAATGAGGTACCACACTGAAACAGTCCATTAAACCTGGTCTCGATCGATATTTTGAGGATAACGCATGTTAGGTCTAGGTTAGGTCTGGGATTTGCTCTCATCAGGCTCATACTTTCGCATATTTCTCATACTTGTTGGCCAGATTCTGGTCTTTTTCTGGATTGGATCACGCAGTAATGTGGTACCACACTGAAACAGTCGACTAAGCCTGGTTTCGATCAAAATTTTAGAGGATAGTACATGTTAGGTCTATGTTAGGTCTGTGATTTGCACTCATCAGGCTCATACCTTCGCATATTTCTCATACTTGATGGCCAGATTCTGGGCTTTTTTTGGCTTGGATCACGTAGTAATGTGGTACCACACTGAAACAGTCGACTAAACCTGGTCTCGATCAATATTTTAGAGAATAACGCATGTTAGGTCTAGGTTAGGGTTGGGATTTCCACTCATCAGGCTCATAGATTCGCATATTTCTCATTCATGATGGCCAGATTCGGGGCTTTTTTCGGTTTGGATCACGTAGTAATGTGGTACCACACTGAAACTGTCCAATAAACCTGGTTTCGATCAATATTTTAGAGGATAACGCATGCCAGGTCTATGTTAGGTCTGGGATTTGCTCTCACCAGGCTCATACAATCACACTTTCCGCATACTTGTTGGCCAGATCCCGGGCTTTTTCAGATTTGGATCACGTGGTTATGTGGTAGCACACTGAAAGAGTCGACTAAACCTGGTCTCGATCAATATTTTAGAGGATAACGCATGTTAGGTCGGTATTACGTCTGGGATTTTCCCTCATCAGGGTCATACTTTCGCATTTTTCTCATACTTGTTGGCCAGATTCTGGTCTTTTTCTGGTTTGGATCACGTAGTAATGAGGTACCACACTGAAACAGTCCATTAAAGCTAGTCTGGGCCAACATTTCAAAGGATAACTCATGTTAGGTCTAGGCTAGGTCTGGGATTTGCACTCATCAGGCTCATACTTTCGCATATTTCTCATACTTGATTGCCAGATTCTGGGCTTTTTTTGGTTTGGATCACGTAGTAATGAGGTACCACACTGAAACAGTCCATTAAACCTGGTCTCGATCGATATTTTGAGGATAACGCATGTTAGGTCTAGGTTAGGTCTGGGATTTGCTCTCATCAGGCTCATACTTTCGCATATATCTCTTACTCGATGGCCAGAGTCTGGGCTTTTTCTGGATTGGATCACGCAGTAATGTGGTACCACACTGAAACAGTCGACTAAGCCTGGTTTCGATAAAAATTTTAGAGGATAATGCATGTTAGGTCTATGTTAGGTCTGTGATTTGCACTCATCAGGCTCATACCTTCGCATATTTCTCATACTTGATGGCCAGATTCTGGGCTTTTTTGGCCTGGATCACGTAGTAATGTGGTACCACTCTGAAACAGTCGACTAAACCTGGTCTCGATCAATAATTTAGAGGATAACGCATGTTAGGTCTAGGTTAGGGTTGGGATTTGCTGTCATCAGGCTCATACATTCGCATATTTCTCATTCATGATGGCCAGATTCTGGACTTTTTTCGGTTTGGATCACGTAATAATGTGGTACCACACTGAAACAGTCCAATAAACCTGGTTTTGATCAATATTTTAGAGGATAACGCATGTCAGGTCTATGTTAGGTCTGGGATTTGCTCTCAACAGGCTCATACATTCACACTTTCCGCATACTTGTTGGCCAGATCCCGGGCTTTTTCAGGTTTGGATCACGTGGTTGTGTGCTATCACACTGAAACAGTCGACTAAACCTGGTCTCGATCAATATTTTAGAGGATAACGCATGTTAGGTCTGGATTAGGTCTGGGATTTTCCCTCATCAGGGTCATCCTTTCGCATATTTCTCATACTTGTTGGCCAGATTCTGGTCTTTTTTTGGTTTGGATCACGTAGTAATGTGGTACCACACTGAAACAGTCCATTAAACCTGGTTTCGATCAATATTTGACAGGATAACGCATGTTAGGTCTATGTTAGGTCTGCGATTTGCTCTCATCAGGCTTATATATTCACATTTTCCGCATACTTGTTGGCCAGATCCCGGGCATTTTCTCGTTTCGATCACGTGGTAATGTGGTATCACCCTGAAACAGTCCATTAAACCTGGTTTCGATCAATATTTTAGAGGATAACACAAGTTAAGTCTCAGTTGGGACTAGGATTTGCCCTCATCAGGCTCATACTTTCGCATATATCTCTTACTTGATGGCCAGATTCTGGGCTTTTTCTGGATTGGATCACGAAGTAATGTGGTACCACACTGAAACAGTAGACAAAGCCTGGTCACGATCAATATTTTAGTGGATGACGCATGTTAGGTCTGGATTAGGTATGGGATTCGCCCTCATCAGTCTCATACTTTCGCATTCTTCACATACTTCTTGAACAGATCCTGGGTTTTTTCTGGTATGGATCACATAGTAGTGTGGTACCACACTGAAACAGTCAAATTAAACCTGGTCTTGATCAATATTTTAGAGGATAACACGTGTTAGGTCTAGGTTACGTCTGGGATTGCACTCATCAGGCTCATACTTTCGCATATGTCTCATACTTGATGGTCAGATCCTGCGCTTTTTCTGGTTTGGATCACGTAGTAATGTGGTACCACACTGAAACAGTCGACTAAACCTGGTCTCGATCAATATTTTAGAGCATAACGCATGTTAGGTCTGGATTCGGTCTGGGATTTGCCCTCATCAGCCTCATACATTCACATTTTCCGCACACTTGTTGGCCAGATCCCGGGCTTTTTCTCGTTTCAATCGCGTGGTAATTTGGTATCATACTGAAACAGTCCATTAAACCTGGTTTCGATCAATACTTTAGAGGATAACACATGTTAAGTCTGAGTTGGGTCTAGGATTTGTCCTCATCAGGCTCATACTTTCGCATATACCTCTTACTTGATGGCCAGGTTCTGGGCTTTTTCTGGATTGGATCACGCAGTAATGTGGTACCACACTGAAACAGTCGACTAAGCCTGGTTTCGATCAAAATTTTAGAGGATAGTGCATGTTAGGTCTATGTTAGGTCTGTGATTTGCACTGATCAGGCTCATCCCTTCGCATATTTCTCATACTTGATGGCCAGATTCTGGGCTTTTTTTGGCTTGGATCACGTAGTAATGTGGTACCACACTGAAACAGTCGACTAAATCTGGTCTCGGTCAATATTTTAGAGGATAACGCATGTTAGGTCTGGATTAGGTCTGGGGTTTGCCCTCATCAGGCTCATACATTCGCATATTTCTCATTCATGATGGCCAGATTCTGGGCTTTTTTCGGTTTGGATCACGTAGTAATGAGGTACCACACTGAAACAGTCCATTAAACTTGGTTTCGATCAATATTTGACAGGATAACGCATGTTAGGTCTATGTTAGGTCTGGGATTTGCTCTCATCAGGCTTATACATTCACATTTTCCGCATACTTGTTGGCCAGATCCCGGGCTTTTTCTCGTTTCGATCACGTGGTAATGTGGTATCACACTGAAACAGTCCATTAAACTTGGTTTCGATCAATATTTTAGAGGATAACACAAGTTAAGTCTGAGTTGGGACTAGGATTTGCCCTCATCAGGCACATACTTTCGCATATATCTCTTACTTGATGGCCAGATTCTGGGCTTTTGCTGGATTGGATCGCGTAGTAATGTGGTACCACACTGAAACAGTAGACTAAGCCTGGTCACGATCAATGTTTTAGTGGATGACGCATGTTAGGTCTAGATTAGGTATGGGATTTGCCCTCATCAGTCTCATACTTTCGCATTCTTTACATACTTCTTGAACAGATCCTGGGTTTTTTCTGGTATGGATCACATAGTAGTGTGGTACCACACTGAAACAGTCAAATTAAACCTGGTCTCGATCAATATTTTAGAGGATAACACATGTTAGGTCTAGGTTACGTCTGGGATTGCACTCATCAGGCTCATACTTTCGCATATGTCTCATACTTGATGGCCAGATCCTGGGCTTTTTCTGGTATGGACCACGTAGTAATATGGTACCACACTGAAACAGTCGACTAAACTTGGTTTCGATCAATATTTTAGAGGATAACGCATCTTAAGTCTGAGTTGGGTCTGGGATTTGCTCTCATCAGGCTCATAATTTCGCATATATCTCTTACTTGATGGCCAGATTCTAGGCTTTTTCTGGATTGGATCACGTAGTAATGTGGTACCACACTGAAACAGTCGACTATGCCTGGTCACGATCAATATTTTAGTGGATAACGCATGTTAGGTCTGGATTACGTCTGGGATTTTCCCTCATCAGGGTCATACTTTCGCATATTTCTCATACTTGTTGGCCAGATTCTGGTCTTTTTCAGGATTGGATCACGGAGTAATGTGGTACCACACTGAAACAGTCGACTAAGCCTGGTTTCGATCAAAATTTTAGAGGATAGTGCATGTTAGGTCTATGTTAGGTCTGTGATTTGCACTCATCAGGCTCATACCTTCGCATATTTCTCATACTTGATGGCCAGATTCTGGGCTTTTTTTGGCTTGGATCACGTAGTAATGTGGTACCACACTGAAACAGTCGACTAAACCTGGTCTCGATCAATATTTTAGAGAATAACGCATGTTAGGTCTAGGTTAGGGTTGGGATTTGCACTCATCAGGCTCATACATTCGCATATTTCTCATTCATGATGGCCAGGTTCGGGGCTTTTTTCGGTTTGGATCACGTAGTAATGTGGTACCACACTGAAACTGTCCAATAAACCTGGTTTCGATCAATATTTTAGAGGATAACGCATGCCAGGTCTATGTTAGGTCTGGGATTTGCTCTCATCAGGCTCATACATTCACACTTTCCGCATACTTGTTGGCCAGATCACGGGCTTTTTCAGATTTGGATCACGTGGTTATGTGGTATCACACTGAAAGAGTCGACTAAACCTGGTCTCGATCAATATTTTAGAGGATAACGCATGTTAGGTCTGGATTACGTCTGGGATTTTCCCTCATCAGGGTCATACTTTCGCATATTTCTCATACTTGTTGGCCAGATTCTGGTCTTTTTTTGGTTTGGATCACGTAGTAATGTGGTACCACACTGGAACAGTCCATTAAACCTGGTTTCGATCAAAATTTTAGAGGATAACGCATGTTAGGTCTAGGTTAGGTCTGGGATTTGCTCTCATCAGGCTCATACTTTTGCATATTTCTCGTACATGTTGGCCAGATCCTGCGCGTTTTCTGGTTTGGATCACGTAGTAACGTGGTACCACACTGAAACTGTCGACTAAACCTGGTCACGATCAATACGTTAGAGGATAACGCATGTTAGGTCTAGGTTAGGTCTGGGATTTGCTCTCACCATGCACATACTTTCGCATATTTCTCATTCTTGTTGGCCAGATCCTGGGCTTTCACTGGTTTGGATCACGTAGTAATGTGGTACCACACTGAAACAGTCGACTAAACCTGGTCTCGGTCAATATTTTAGAGGATAAAGCATGTTATGTCAAGGTTATTTCTGGGATGTGCACTTATCAGGCTCATGCTTTCGCATATTTCTCATACTTGATGGCCAGATTCTGGGCTTTTTCTGGTATGGACCACGTAGTAATATGGTACCACACTGAAACAGTCCATTAAACCTGGTTTCGATCAATATTTTAGGGGATAACGCATGTTAGGTCTATGTAAGGTCCGGGATTTGCTCTCATCAGGCTTATACATTCACATTTTCCGCATACTTGTTGGCCAGATCCCGGGCTTTTTCTCGTTTCGATCACGTGGTAATGTGCTATCATACTGAGACAGTCCATTAAACCTGGTTTCGATCAATATTTTAGAGGATAACACATGTTGAGTCTGAGTTGGGTCTAGGATTTGCCCTCATCAGGCTCATACTTTCGCATATTTCTCATACTTGATTGCCAGATTCCGGGCTTTTTTTGGTTAGGATCACGTAGTAATGAGGTACCACACTGAAACAGTCCATTAAACCTGGTCTTGATCGATATTTTGAGGATAACGCATGTTAGGTCTAGGTTAGGTCTGGGATTTGCTCTCATCAGGCTCATACTTTTGCATATTTCTCGTACTTGTTGGTCAGATCCTGCGCTTTTTCTGGTTTGGATCACGTAGTAATGTGGTACCACACTGAAACAGTCGGCTAAACCTGGTCACGATCAATACGTTAGAGGATAACGCATGTTAGGTCTAGGTTAGGTCTGGGATTTGCTCTCATCATGCACATACTTTCGCATATTTCTCATTCTTGTTGGCCAGATCCTGGGCTTTCACTGGTTTGGATCACGTAGTTATGTGGTACCACATTGAAACAGTCAAATTAAACCTGGCCTCGATCAATATTTTAGAGCATAACACATGTTAGGTCTAGGTTAGGTCTGGGATTGCACTCATCAGGCTCATACTTTCGCATGTTTCTCATACTTGATTGCCAGATTCTGGGCTTTTTTTGGTTTGGATCACGCAGTAATGTGGTACCATACTGAAACAGACCATTAAACCTGGTTTCGATCAATATTTTAGAGGATAACACATGTTAGGTCTAGGTTAGACCTTGGATTTGCACTCATCAGGGTCATACTTTCGCATTCTTCCCAAACTTGTTAAACAGAACCCGGGTTTTTTTCTGGTTTGGATCACGTAGCAATGTGGTACCAAACTGAGACAGTCCATTAAACCTGGTTTCGATCAATATTTTAGAGGATAACGCATGTTGGGTCCATGTTAGGTCCGGGATTTGCTCTCATGAGGTTCATACTTTCGCATATTTCTCATACTTGATGGCCAGATTCTGGGCTTTTTTTGGCTTGGATCACGTAGTAATGTGGTACCACACTGAAACAGTCGACTAAACCTGGTCTCGATCAATATTTTTGAGGATAATGCATGTTAGGTCTAGGTTAGGTCTGGGATTTGCACCCATCAGGCACAAACTTTCGCTTATTTCTCATACTTGATGGCCAGATCCTGGGCTTTTTCTGGTATGAACCACGTAGTAATGTGGTACCTCACTGAAACTGTCGACTAAACCTGGTCTCGATCACTATTTTAGAGGATAATGCATGTTAGGTCTATGTTAGGTCTGTGATTTGCACTCATCAGGCTCATACTTTCGCATATATCTCTTACTTGATAGCCAGATTCTGGGCTTTTTCTGGATTGGTTCGCGTAGTAATGTGGTACCACACTGAAACAGTAGACAAAGCCTGGTCACGAACAATATTTTAGTGGATGACGCATGTTAGGTCTGGATTAGGTATGGGATTTGCCCTCATCAGTCTCATACTTTCGCATTCTTCACATACTTCTTGAACAGATCCTGGGTTTTTTCTGGTATGGATCACATAGTAGTGTGGTACCACACTGAAACAGTCAAATTAAACCTGGTCTCGATCAATATTTTAGAGGATAACACATGTTAGGTCTAGGTTACGTCTGGGATTGCATTCATCAGGCTCATACTTTCGCATATGTCTCATACTTGATGGTCAGATCCTGCGCTCTTTCTGGTTTGGATCACGTAGTAATGTGGTACCACACTGAAACAGTCGACTAAACCTGGTCTCGATCAATATTTGACAGGATAACGCATGTTAGGTCTATGTTAGGTCTGGGATTTGCTCTCATCAGCCTTATATATTCACATTTTCCGCATACTTGTTGGCCAGATCCCGGGCTTTTTCTCGTTTCGATCACGTGGTAATGTGGTATCACCCTGAAACAGTCCATTAAACCTGGTCACGATCAATACTTTAGAGGATAACACATGTTAAGTCTGAGTTGGGTCTAGGATTTGCCCTCATCAGGCTCATACTTTCGCATATATCTCTTACTTGATGGCCAGGTTCTGGGCTTTTTCTGGATTGGATCACGCAGTAATGTGGTACCACACTGAAACAGTCGACTAAGCCTGGTTTCGATCAAAATTTTAGAGGATAGTGCATGTTAGGTCTATGTTAGGTCTGTGATTTGCACTGATCAGACTCATACCTTCGCATATTTCTCATACTTGATGGCCAGATTCTGGGCTTTTTTTGGCTTGGATCACGTAGTAATGTGGTACCACACTGAAACAGTCAACTAAATCTGGTCTCGGTCAATATTTTAGAGGATAACGCATGTTAGGTCTGGATTAGGTCTAAGGTTTGCCCTCATCAGGCTCATACATTCGCATATTTCTCATTCATGATGGCCAGATTCGGGGCTTTTTTCGGTTTGGATCACGTAGTAATGTGGTACCACACTGAAACTGTCCAATAAACCTGGTTTCGATCAATATTTTAGAGGATAACGCATGCCAGGTCTATGTTAGGTCTGGGATTTGCTCTCACCAGGCTCATACAATCACACTTTCCGCGTACTTGTTGGCCAGATCCCGGGCTTTTTCAGATTTGGATCACGTGGTTATGTGGTAGCACACTGAAAGAGTCGACTAAACCTGGTCTCGATCAATATTTTAGAGGATAACGCATGTTAGGTCTGTATTACGTCTGGGATTTTCCCTCATCAGGGTCATACTTTCGCATATTTCTCATACTTGTTGGCCAGATTCTGGTCTTTTTCTGGTTTGGATCACGTAGTAATGAGGTACCACACTGAAACAGTCCATTAAAGCTAGTCTGGGCCAACATTTCAAAGGATAACTCATGTTAGGTCTAGGCTAGGTCTGGGATTTGCACTCATCAGGCTCATACTTTCGCATATTTCTCATACTTGATTGCCAGATTCTGGGCTTTTTTTGGTTTGGATCACGTAGTAATGAGGTACCACACTGAAACAGTCCATTAAACCTGGTCTCGATCGATATTTTGAGGATAACGCATGTTAGGTCTAGGTTAGGTCTGGGATTTGCTCTCATCAGGCTCATACTTTCGCATATTTCTCATACTTGTTGGCCAGATTCTGGTCTTTTTCTGGATTGGATCACGCAGTAATGTGGTACCACACTGAAACAGTCGACTAAGCCTGGTTTCGATCAAAATTTTAGAGGATAGTACATGTTAGGTCTATGTTAGGTCTGTGATTTGCACTCATCAGGCTCATACCTTCGCATATTTCTCATACTTGATGGCCAGATTCTGGGCTTTTTTTGGCTTGGATCACGTAGTAATGTGGTACCACACTGAAACAGTCGACTAAACCTGGTCTCGATCAATATTTTAGAGAATAACGCATGTTAGGTCTAGGTTAGGGTTGGGATTTCCACTCATCAGGCTCATAGATTCGCATATTTCTCATTCATGATGGCCAGATTCGGGGCTTTTTTCGGTTTGGATCACGTAGTAATGTGGTACCACACTGAAACTGTCCAATAAACCTGGTTTCGATCAATATTTTAGAGGATAACGCATGCCAGGTCTATGTTAGGTCTGGGATTTGCTCTCACCAGGCTCATACAATCACACTTTCCGCATACTTGTTGGCCAGATCCCGGGCTTTTTCAGATTTGGATCACGTGGTTATGTGGTAGCACACTGAAAGAGTCGACTAAACCTGGTCTCGATCAATATTTTAGAGGATAACGCATGTTAGGTCGGTATTACGTCTGGGATTTTCCCTCATCAGGGTCATACTTTCGCATTTTTCTCATACTTGTTGGCCAGATTCTGGTCTTTTTCTGGTTTGGATCACGTAGTAATGAGGTACCACACTGAAACAGTCCATTAAAGCTAGTCTGGGCCAACATTTCAAAGGATAACTCATGTTAGGTCTAGGCTAGGTCTGGGATTTGCACTCATCAGGCTCATACTTTCGCATATTTCTCATACTTGATTGCCAGATTCTGGGCTTTTTTTGGTTTGGATCACGTAGTAATGAGGTACCACACTGAAACAGTCCATTAAACCTGGTCTCGATCGATATTTTGAGGATAACGCATGTTAGGTCTAGGTTAGGTCTGGGATTTGCTCTCATCAGGCTCATACTTTCGCATATATCTCTTACTCGATGGCCAGAGTCTGGGCTTTTTCTGGATTGGATCACGCAGTAATGTGGTACCACACTGAAACAGTCGACTAAGCCTGGTTTCGATAAAAATTTTAGAGGATAATGCATGTTAGGTCTATGTTAGGTCTGTGATTTGCACTCATCAGGCTCATACCTTCGCATATTTCTCATACTTGATGGCCAGATTCTGGGCTTTTTTGGCCTGGATCACGTAGTAATGTGGTACCACTCTGAAACAGTCGACTAAACCTGGTCTCGATCAATAATTTAGAGGATAACGCATGTTAGGTCTAGGTTAGGGTTGGGATTTGCTGTCATCAGGCTCATACATTCGCATATTTCTCATTCATGATGGCCAGATTCTGGACTTTTTTCGGTTTGGATCACGTAATAATGTGGTACCACACTGAAACAGTCCAATAAACCTGGTTTTGATCAATATTTTAGAGGATAACGCATGTCAGGTCTATGTTAGGTCTGGGATTTGCTCTCAACAGGCTCATACATTCACACTTTCCGCATACTTGTTGGCCAGATCCCGGGCTTTTTCAGGTTTGGATCACGTGGTTGTGTGCTATCACACTGAAACAGTCGACTAAACCTGGTCTCGATCAATATTTTAGAGGATAACGCATGTTAGGTCTGGATTAGGTCTGGGATTTTCCCTCATCAGGGTCATCCTTTCGCATATTTCTCATACTTGTTGGCCAGATTCTGGTCTTTTTTTGGTTTGGATCACGTAGTAATGTGGTACCACACTGAAACAGTCCATTAAACCTGGTTTCGATCAATATTTGACAGGATAACGCATGTTAGGTCTATGTTAGGTCTGCGATTTGCTCTCATCAGGCTTATATATTCACATTTTCCGCATACTTGTTGGCCAGATCCCGGGCATTTTCTCGTTTCGATCACGTGGTAATGTGGTATCACCCTGAAACAGTCCATTAAACCTGGTTTCGATCAATATTTTAGAGGATAACACAAGTTAAGTCTCAGTTGGGACTAGGATTTGCCCTCATCAGGCTCATACTTTCGCATATATCTCTTACTTGATGGCCAGATTCTGGGCTTTTTCTGGATTGGATCACGAAGTAATGTGGTACCACACTGAAACAGTAGACAAAGCCTGGTCACGATCAATATTTTAGTGGATGACGCATGTTAGGTCTGGATTAGGTATGGGATTCGCCCTCATCAGTCTCATACTTTCGCATTCTTCACATACTTCTTGAACAGATCCTGGGTTTTTTCTGGTATGGATCACATAGTAGTGTGGTACCACACTGAAACAGTCAAATTAAACCTGGTCTTGATCAATATTTTAGAGGATAACACGTGTTAGGTCTAGGTTACGTCTGGGATTGCACTCATCAGGCTCATACTTTCGCATATGTCTCATACTTGATGGTCAGATCCTGCGCTTTTTCTGGTTTGGATCACGTAGTAATGTGGTACCACACTGAAACAGTCGACTAAACCTGGTCTCGATCAATATTTTAGAGCATAACGCATGTTAGGTCTGGATTCGGTCTGGGATTTGCCCTCATCAGCCTCATACATTCACATTTTCCGCACACTTGTTGGCCAGATCCCGGGCTTTTTCTCGTTTCAATCGCGTGGTAATTTGGTATCATACTGAAACAGTCCATTAAACCTGGTTTCGATCAATACTTTAGAGGATAACACATGTTAAGTCTGAGTTGGGTCTAGGATTTGTCCTCATCAGGCTCATACTTTCGCATATACCTCTTACTTGATGGCCAGGTTCTGGGCTTTTTCTGGATTGGATCACGCAGTAATGTGGTACCACACTGAAACAGTCGACTAAGCCTGGTTTCGATCAAAATTTTAGAGGATAGTGCATGTTAGGTCTATGTTAGGTCTGTGATTTGCACTGATCAGGCTCATCCCTTCGCATATTTCTCATACTTGATGGCCAGATTCTGGGCTTTTTTTGGCTTGGATCACGTAGTAATGTGGTACCACACTGAAACAGTCGACTAAATCTGGTCTATGTCAATATTTTAGAGGATAACGCATGTTAGGTCTGGATTAGGTCTGGGGTTTGCCCTCATCAGGCTCATACATTCGCATATTTCTCATTCATGATGGCCAGATTCTGGGCTTTTTTCGGTTTGGATCACGTAGTAATGAGGTACCACACTGAAACAGTCCATTAAACTTGGTTTCGATCAATATTTGACAGGATAACGCATGTTAGGTCTATGTTAGGTCTGGGATTTGCTCTCATCAGGCTTATACATTCACATTTTCCGCATACTTGTTGGCCAGATCCCGGGCTTTTTCTCGTTTCGATCACGTGGTAATGTGGTATCACACTGAAACAGTCCATTAAACTTGGTTTCGATCAATATTTTAGAGGATAACACAAGTTAAGTCTGAGTTGGGACTAGGATTTGCCCTCATCAGGCACATACTTTCGCATATATCTCTTACTTGATGGCCAGATTCTGGGCTTTTGCTGGATTGGATCGCGTAGTAATGTGGTACCACACTGAAACAGTAGACTAAGCCTGGTCACGATCAATGTTTTAGTGGATGACGCATGTTAGGTCTAGATTAGGTATGGGATTTGCCCTCATCAGTCTCATACTTTCGCATTCTTTACATACTTCTTGAACAGATCCTGGGTTTTTTCTGGTATGGATCACATAGTAGTGTGGTACCACACTGAAACAGTCAAATTAAACCTGGTCTCGATCAATATTTTAGAGGATAACACATGTTAGGTCTAGGTTACGTCTGGGATTGCACTCATCAGGCTCATACTTTCGCATATGTCTCATACTTGATGGCCAGATCCTGGGCTTTTTCTGGTATGGACCACGTAGTAATATGGTACCACACTGAAACAGTCGACTAAACTTGGTTTCGATCAATATTTTAGAGGATAACGCATCTTAAGTCTGAGTTGGGTCTGGGATTTGCTCTCATCAGGCTCATAATTTCGCATATATCTCTTACTTGATGGCCAGATTCTAGGCTTTTTCTGGATTGGATCACGTAGTAATGTGGTACCACACTGAAACAGTCGACTATGCCTGGTCACGATCAATATTTTAGTGGATAACGCATGTTAGGTCTGGATTACGTCTGGGATTTTCCCTCATCAGGGTCATACTTTCGCATATTTCTCATACTTGTTGGCCAGATTCTGGTCTTTTTCAGGATTGGATCACGGAGTAATGTGGTACCACACTGAAACAGTCGACTAAGCCTGGTTTCGATCAAAATTTTAGAGGATAGTGCATGTTAGGTCTATGTTAGGTCTGTGATTTGCACTCATCAGGCTCATACCTTCGCATATTTCTCATACTTGATGGCCAGATTCTGGGCTTTTTTTGGCTTGGATCACGTAGTAATGTGGTACCACACTGAAACAGTCGACTAAACCTGGTCTCGATCAATATTTTAGAGAATAACGCATGTTAGGTCTAGGTTAGGGTTGGGATTTGCACTCATCAGGCTCATACATTCGCATATTTCTCATTCATGATGGCCAGATTCGGGGCTTTTTTCGGTTTGGATCACGTAGTAATGTGGTACCACACTGAAACTGTCCAATAAACCTGGTTTCGATCAATATTTTAGAGGATAACGCATGCCAGGTCTATGTTAGGTCTGGGATTTGCTCTCATCAGGCTCATACATTCACACTTTCCGCATACTTGTTGGCCAGATCACGGGCTTTTTCAGATTTGGATCACGTGGTTATGTGGTATCACACTGAAAGAGTCGACTAAACCTGGTCTCGATCAATATTTTAGAGGATAACGCATGTTAGGTCTGGATTACGTCTGGGATTTTCCCTCATCAGGGTCATACTTTCGCATATTTCTCATACTTGTTGGCCAGATTCTGGTCTTTTTTTGGTTTGGATCACGTAGTAATGTGGTACCACACTGGAACAGTCCATTAAACCTGGTTTCGATCAAAATTTTAGAGGATAACGCATGTTAGGTCTAGGTTAGGTCTGGGATTTGCTCTCATCAGGCTCATACTTTTGCATATTTCTCGTACATGTTGGCCAGATCCTGCGCGTTTTCTGGTTTGGATCACGTAGTAACGTGGTACCACACTGAAACTGTCGACTAAACCTGGTCACGATCAATACGTTAGAGGATAACGCATGTTAGGTCTAGGTTAGGTCTGGGATTTGCTCTCACCATGCACATACTTTCGCATATTTCTCATTCTTGTTGGCCAGATCCTGGGCTTTCACTGGTTTGGATCACGTAGTAATGTGGTACCACACTGAAACAGTCGACTAAACCTGGTCTCGGTCAATATTTTAGAGGATAAAGCATGTTATGTCAAGGTTATTTCTGGGATGTGCACTTATCAGGCTCATGCTTTCGCATATTTCTCATACTTGATGGCCAGATTCTGGGCTTTTTCTGGTATGGACCACGTAGTAATATGGTACCACACTGAAACAGTCCATTAAACCTGGTTTCGATCAATATTTTAGGGGATAACGCATGTTAGGTCTATGTAAGGTCCGGGATTTGCTCTCATCAGGCTTATACATTCACATTTTCCGCATACTTGTTGGCCAGATCCCGGGCTTTTTCTCGTTTCGATCACGTGGTAATGTGCTATCATACTGAGACAGTCCATTAAACCTGGTTTCGATCAATATTTTAGAGGATAACACATGTTGAGTCTGAGTTGGGTCTAGGATTTGCCCTCATCAGGCTCATACTTTCGCATATTTCTCATACTTGATTGCCAGATTCCGGGCTTTTTTTGGTTAGGATCACGTAGTAATGAGGTACCACACTGAAACAGTCCATTAAACCTGGTCTTGATCGATATTTTGAGGATAACGCATGTTAGGTCTAGGTTAGGTCTGGGATTTGCTCTCATCAGGCTCATACTTTTGCATATTTCTCGTACTTGTTGGTCAGATCCTGCGCTTTTTCTGGTTTGGATCACGTAGTAATGTGGTACCACACTGAAACAGTCGGCTAAACCTGGTCACGATCAATACGTTAGAGGATAACGCATGTTAGGTCTAGGTTAGGTCTGGGATTTGCTCTCATCATGCACATACTTTCGCATATTTCTCATTCTTGTTGGCCAGATCCTGGGCTTTCACTGGTTTGGATCACGTAGTTATGTGGTACCACATTGAAACAGTCAAATTAAACCTGGCCTCGATCAATATTTTAGAGCATAACACATGTTAGGTCTAGGTTAGGTCTGGGATTGCACTCATCAGGCTCATACTTTCGCATGTTTCTCATACTTGATTGCCAGATTCTGGGCTTTTTTTGGTTTGGATCACGCAGTAATGTGGTACCACACTGAAACAGACCATTAAACCTGGTTTCGATCAATATTTTAGAGGATAACACATGTTAGGTCTAGGTTAGACCTTGGATTTGCACTCATCAGGGTCATACTTTCGCATTCTTCCCAAACTTGTTAAACAGAACCCGGGTTTTTTTCTGGTTTGGATCACGTAGCAATGTGGTACCAAACTGAGACAGTCCATTAAACCTGGTTTCGATCAATATTTTAGAGGATAACGCATGTTGGGTCCATGTTAGGTCCGGGATTTGCTCTCATGAGGTTCATACTTTCGCATATTTCTCATACTTGATGGC
This sequence comes from Colletes latitarsis, assembly GCF_051014445.1. NCBI lineage: Eukaryota > Metazoa > Arthropoda > Insecta > Hymenoptera > Colletidae > Colletes > Colletes latitarsis. The sequence continues at coordinate 10,777,384 of NC_135137.1, forward strand.
CAGATTCTGGGCTTTTTTTGGCTTGGATCACGTAGTAATGTGGTACCACACTGAAACAGTCGACTAAACCTGGTCTCGATCAATATTTTTGAGGATAATGCATGTTAGGTCTAGGTTAGGTCTGGGATTTGCACCCATCAGGCACAAACTTTCGCTTATTTCTCATACTTGATGGCCAGATCCTGGGCTTTTTCTGGTATGAACCACGTAGTAATGTGGTACCTCACTGAAACTGTCGACTAAACCTGGTCTCGATCACTATTTTAGAGGATAATGCATGTTAGGTCTATGTTAGGTCTGTGATTTGCACTCATCAGGCTCATACTTTCGCATGTTTCTCATACTTGTTGGCCAGATTCTGGTCTTTTTTTGGTTTGGATCACGTAGTAATGTGGTACCACACTGAAACAGTCCATTGAACCTGGTTTCGATCAAAATTTTAGAGGATAACGCATGTTAGGTCTAGGTTAGGTCTGGGATTTGCTCTCATCAGGCTCATACTTTTGCATATTTCTCGTACCTGTTGCCCAGATCCTGCGCTTTTTCTGGTTTGGATCACGTAGTAATGTGGTACCACACTGATACAGTCGACTAAACCTGGTCTCGGTCAATATTTTAGAGGATAACGCATGTTAGGTCTGGATTAGGTCTGGGATTTGCTCTCATCAGGCTTATACATTCACATTTTTCCGCATACTTGTTGGCCAGATCCCGGGCTTTTTCTCGTTTCGATCACGTGGTAATTTGGTATCATACTGAAACAGTCCATTAAACCTGGTTTCGATCAAGATTTTAGAGGATAACACATCTTAAGTCTGAGTTGGGTCTGGGATTTTCCCTCATCAGGGTCATACTTTCGCATATTTCTCATACTTGATGGCCAGATTCGGGGCTTTTTCAGGTTTGGATCACGTGGTTGTGTGCTATCACACTGAAACAGTCGACTAAACCTGGTCTCGATCAATATTTTAGAGGATAACGCATGTTAGGTCTGGATTAGGTCTGGGATTTTCCCTCATCAGGGTCATACTTTCGCATATTTCTCATACTTGTTGGCCAGATCCTGGGCTTTCACTGGTTTGGATCACGTAGTAATGTGGTACCACACTGAAACAGTCGACTAAACCTGGTCTCGGTCAATATTTTAGAGGATAAAGCATGTTAGGTCAAGGTTATTTCTGGGATCTGCACTTATCAGGCTCATACTTTCGCATATTTCTCATACTTGATGGCCAGATCCTGGGCTTTTTCTGGTATGGACCACGTAGTAATATGGTACCACACTGAAACAGTCGACTAAACCTGGTTTCAATCAATATTTTAGAGGATAACGCATGTTAAGTCTGAGTTGGGTCTGGGATTTGCTCTCATCAGGCTCATACTTTTGCATATTTCTCGTACTTGTTGGCCAGATCCTGCGCTTTTTCTGGTTTGGATCACGTAGTAATGTGGTACCACACTGAAACAGTCGACTAAACCTGGTCATGATCAATATTTTTGAGGATAATGCATGTTAGGTCTAGGTTAGGTCTGGGATTTGCGCTCATCAGGCTCATACTTTCGCATATTTCTCATACTTGATGGCCAGATCCTGGGCTTTTTCTGGTATGGACCACGTAGTAATGTGGTACCACACTGAAACAGTCGACTAAACCTGGTCCCGATCAATATTTTAGAGCATAACGCATGTTAGGTCTGGATTCGGTCTGGGATTTGCCCTCATCAGGCTCATACTTTCGCATATTTCTCATACATGATTGCCAGATTCTGGCCATTTTTTGGTTTGGATCACGTAGTAATGAGGTACCACACTGAAACAGTACATTAAACCTGGTTTCGATCAATAGCTTAGAGGATAACGCATGTTAGGTCTATGTTAGGTCTGCGATTTGCTCTCATCAGGCTTATACATTCACATTTTCGGCACACTTGTTGGCCAGATCCCGGGCTTTTTCTCGTTTCGATCACGCAGTAATGTGGTACCACACTGAAACAGTCGACTAAGCCTGGTTTCGATCAAAATTTTAGAGGATAGTGCATGTTAGGTCTAGGTTAGGGTTGGGATTTGCAGTCGTCAGGCTCATACATTCGCATATTTCTCATTCATGATGGCCAGATTCAGGGCTTTTTTCGGTTTGGATCACGTAGTAATGTGGTACCACACTGAAACTGTCCAATAAACCTGGTTTCGACCAATATTTTAGAGGATAACGCATGTCAGGTCTATGTTAGGTCTGGGATTTGCTCTCATCAGGCTCATACACTCACACTTTCCGCATACTTGTTGGCCAGATCCCGGGCTTTTTCAGGTTTGGATCACGTGGTTATGTGGTATCACACTGAAACAGTCGACTAAACCTGGTCTCGATCAATATTTTAGAGGATAACGCATGTTAGGTCTATGTTAGGTCTGTGATTTGCACTCATGAGGTTCATACCTTCGCATATTTCTCATACTTGTTGGCCAGATTCTGGTCTTTTTTTGGTTTGGATCACGTAGTAATGTGATACCACACTGAAACAGTCCATTAAACCTGGTTTCGATCAAAATTTTGGAGGATAACGCATGTTAGGTCTAGGTTAGGCCTGGGATTTGCTCTCATCAGGCTCATACCTTTGCATATTTCTCGTACTTGTTGGCCAGATTGTGGGCTCTTTCTGGCTTGGATCACGTAGTAATGTGGTACCACACTGAAACAGTCGACTAAACCTGGTCTCGGTCAATATTTTAGAGGATAAAGCATGTTAGGTCAAGGTTATTTCTGGGATGTGCACTTATCAGGCTCATACTTTCGCATATTTCTCATACTTGATGGCCAGATTCTGGGCTTTTTCTGGTATGGACAACGTAGTAATGTGGTACCACACTGAAACAGTCGACTAAACTTGGTCTCGATCAATATTTTAGAGCATAACGCATGTTAGGTCAGGGATTTGCTCTTATCAGGCTTATACATTCACATTTTCCGCATACTTGTTGGCCAGATCCCGGGCTTTTTCTCGTTTCGATCACGTGGTAATGTGGTATCACACTGAAACTGTCCAATAAACCTGGTTTCGATCAATATTTTAGAGGATAACGCATGTCAGGTCTATGTTAGGTCTGGGATTTGCTCTCATCAGGCTCATACATTCACACTTTCCGCATACTTGTTGGCCAGATCCCGGGCTTTTTCAGGTTTGGATCACGTGGTTATGTGGTATCACACTGAAACGGTCCATTAATCCTGGTTTCGATCAAAATTTTAGAGGATAACGCATGTTAGGTCTATGTTAGGTCTGGGATTTGCTCTCATCAGGCTCATACATTCACACTTTCCGCATACTTGTTGGCCAGATCCCGGGCTTTTTCTCGTTTCGATCACGTGGTAATTTGGTATCATACTGAAACAGTCCATTAAACCAGGTTTCGATCAATATTTTAGAGGATAACACATGTTAAGTCTGAGTTGGGTCTAGGATTTGCCCTCATCAGGCTCATACTTTCGCATATATCTCTTACTTGATGGCCAGATTGTGGGCTTTTTCTGGATTGGATCACGCAGTAATGTGGTACCACACTTAAACAGTCGACTAAGTCTGGTTTCGATCAAAATTTTAGAGGATAGCGCATGTTAGGTCTAGGTTAGGGTTGGGATTTGCAGTCGTCAGGCTCATACATTCGCATATTTCTCATTCATGATGGCCAGATTCGGGGCTTTTTTCGGTTTGGATCACGTAGTAATGTGGTACCACACTGAAACTGTCCAATAAACCTGGTCTCGATCAATATTTTAGAGGATAACGCATGTTAGGTCTATGTTAGGTCTGTGATTTGCACTCATCAGGCTCATACCTTCGCATATTTCTCATACTTGTTGGCCAGATTCTGGTCTTTTTTTGGTTTGGATCACGTAGTAATGTGATACCACACTGAAACAGTCCATTAAACCTGGTTTCGATCAAAATTTTGGAGGATAACGCATGTTAGGTCTAGGTTAGGCCTGGGATTTGCTCTCATCAGGCTCATACCTTTGCATATTTCTCATACTTGATGGCCAGATTCTGGGCTTTTTCTGGTATGGACCACGTAGTAATGTGGTACCACACTGAATCAGTCGACTAAACCTGGTCTCGGTCAATATTTTAGAGCATAACGCATGTTAGGTCTGGGATTTGCTCTCATCAGGCTTATACATTCACATTTTCCGCATACTTGTTGGCCAGATCCCGGGCTTTTTCTCGTTTCGATCACGTGGTAATGTGGTATCACACTGAAACAGTCCATTAAACCTGGTTTCGATCAATATTTTAGAGGATAACACAAGTTAAGTCTGAGTTGGGTCTAGGATTTGCCCTCATCAGGCTCATACTTTCGCATATATCTCTTACTTGATGGCCAGATTCAGGGCTTTTTCTGGATTGGATCACGTAGTAATGTGGTACCACACTGAAACAGTCGACTAAGCCTGGTCACGATCAATATTTTAGTGGATGACGCATGTTAGGTCTCGATAAGGTATGGGATTTGCCCTCATCAGTCTCATACTTTCGCATTCTTCACATACTTCTTGAACAGATCCTGGGTTTTTTCTGGTATGGATCACATAGTAGTGTGGTACCACACTGAAACAGTCAAATTAAACCTGGTCTCGATCAATATTTTAGAGGATAACACATGTTATGTCTAGGTTAGGTCTGGGATTGCACCCATCAGGCTCATACTTTCGCATATTTCTCATACTTGATGGCCAGATCCTGGGCTTTTTCTGGTATGGACCACGTAGTAATATGGTACCACACTGAAACAGTCGACTAAACCTGGTTTCGATCAATATTTTAGAGGATAACGCATGTTAAGTCTGAGTTGGGTCTAGGAATTGCCCTCATCAGGCTCATACTTTCGCATATATCTCTTACTTGATAGCCAGATTCTGGGCTTTTTTTGGTTTGGATCACGTAGTAATGAGGTACCACACTGAAACAGTACATTAAACCTGGTTTCGATCAATATTTTAGAGGATAACGCATGTTAGGTCTATGTTAGGTCTGCGATTTGCTCTCATCAGGCTTATACATTCACATTTTCCGCACACTTGTTGGCCAGATCCCGGGCTTTTTCTCGTTTCGATCACGTGGTAATTTGGTATCATACTGAAACAGTCCATTAAACCAGGTTTCGATCAATATTTTAGAGGATAACACATGTTAAGTCTGAGTTGGGTCTAGGATTTGCCCTCATCAGGCTCATACTTTCGCATATATCTCTTACTTGATGGCCAGATTGTGGGCTTTTTCTGGATTGGATCACGCAGTAATGTGGTACCACACTTAAACAGTCGACTAAGTCTGGTTTCGATCAAAATTTTATAGGATAGCGCATGTTAGGTCTAGGTTAGGGTTGGGATTTGCAGTCGTCAGGCTCATACATTCGCATATTTCTCATTCATGATGGCCAGATTCGGGGCTTTTTTCGGTTTGGATCAGGTAGTAATGTGGTACCACACTGAAACTGTCCAATAAACCTGGTTTCGATCAATATTTTAGAGGATAACGCATGTCAGGTCTATGTTAGGTCTGGGATTTGCTCTCATCAGGCTCATACATTCACACTTTCCGCATACTTGTTGGCCAGATCCCGGGCTTTTTCTCGTTTCGATCACGTGGTAATTTGGTATCATACTGAAACAGTCCATTAAACCAGGTTTCGATCAATATTTTAGAGGATAACACATGTTAAGTCTGAGTTGGGTCTAGGATTTGCCCTCATCAGGCTCATACTTTCGCATATATCTCTTACTTGATGGCCAGATTGTGGGCTTTTTCTGGATTGGATCACGCAGTAATGTGGTACCACACTTAAACAGTCGACTAAGTCTGGTTTCGATCAAAATTTTAGAGGATAGCGCATGTTAGGTCTAGGTTAGGGTTGGGATTTGCAGTCGTCAGGCTCATACATTCGCATATTTCTCATTCATGATGGCCAGATTCGGGGCTTTTTTCGGTTTGGATCACGTAGTAATGTGGTACCACACTGAAACTGTCCAATAAACCTGGTCTCGATCAATATTTTAGAGGATAACGCATGTTAGGTCTATGTTAGGTCTGTGATTTGCACTCATCAGGCTCATACCTTCGCATATTTCTCATACTTGTTGGCCAGATTCTGGTCTTTTTTTGGTTTGGATCACGTAGTAATGTGATACCACACTGAAACAGTCCATTAAACCTGGTTTCGATCAAAATTTTGGAGGATAACGCATGTTAGGTCTAGGTTAGGCCTGGGATTTGCTCTCATCAGGCTCATACCTTTGCATATTTCTCATACTTGATGGCCAGATTCTGGGCTTTTTCTGGTATGGACCACGTAGTAATGTGGTACCACACTGAATCAGTCGACTAAACCTGGTCTCGGTCAATATTTTAGAGCATAACGCATGTTAGGTCTGGGATTTGCTCTCATCAGGCTTATACATTCACATTTTCCGCATACTTGTTGGCCAGATCCCGGGCTTTTTCTCGTTTCGATCACGTGGTAATGTGGTATCACACTGAAACAGTCCATTAAACCTGGTTTCGATCAATATTTTAGAGGATAACACAAGTTAAGTCTGAGTTGGGTCTAGGATTTGCCCTCATCAGGCTCATACTTTCGCATATATCTCTTACTTGATGGCCAGATTCAGGGCTTTTTCTGGATTGGATCACGTAGTAATGTGGTACCACACTGAAACAGTCGACTAAGCCTGGTCACGATCAATATTTTAGTGGATGACGCATGTTAGGTCTGGATAAGGTATGGGATTTGCCCTCATCAGTCTCATACTTTCGCATTCTTCACATACTTCTTGAACAGATCCTGGGTTTTTTCTGGTATGGATCACATAGTAGTGTGGTACCACACTGAAACAGTCAAATTAAACCTGGTCTCGATCAATATTTTAGAGGATAACACATGTTATGTCTAGGTTAGGTCTGGGATTGCACCCATCAGGCTCATACTTTCGCATATTTCTCATACTTGATGGCCAGATCCTGGGCTTTTTCAGGTATGGACCACGTAGTAATATGGTACCACACTGAAACAGTCGACTAAACCTGGTTTCGATCAATATTTTAGAGGATAACGCATGTTAAGTCTGAGTTGGGTCTAGGAATTGCCCTCATCAGGCTCATACTTTCGCATATATCTCTTACTTGATAGCCAGATTCTGGGCTTTTTTTGGTTTGGATCACGTAGTAATGAGGTACCACACTGAAACAGTACATTAAACCTGGTTTCGATCAATATTTTAGAGGATAACGCATGTTAGGTCTATGTTAGGTCTGCGATTTGCTCTCATCAGGCTTATACATTCACATTTTCCGCACACTTGTTGGCCAGATCCCGGGCTTTTTCTCGTTTCGATCACGTGGTAATTTGGTATCATACTGAAACAGTCCATTAAACCAGGTTTCGATCAATATTTTAGAGGATAACACATGTTAAGTCTGAGTTGGGTCTAGGATTTGCCCTCATCAGGCTCATACTTTCGCATATATCTCTTACTTGATGGCCAGATTGTGGGCTTTTTCTGGATTGGATCACGCAGTAATGTGGTACCACACTTAAACAGTCGACTAAGTCTGGTTTCGATCAAAATTTTATAGGATAGCGCATGTTAGGTCTAGGTTAGGGTTGGGATTTGCAGTCGTCAGGCTCATACATTCGCATATTTCTCATTCATGATGGCCAGATTCGGGGCTTTTTTCGGTTTGGATCAGGTAGTAATGTGGTACCACACTGAAACTGTCCAATAAACCTGGTTTCGATCAATATTTTAGAGGATAACGGATGTCAGGTCTATGTTAGGTCTGGGATTTGCTCTCATCAGGCTCATACATTCACACTTTCCGCATACTTGTTGGCCAGATCCCGGGCTTTTTCAGGTTTGGACCACGTGGTTATGTGGTATCACACTGAAACAGTCCATTAAACCTGGTTTCGATCAAAATTTTGGAGGATAACGCATGTTAGGTCTAGGTTAGGCCTGGGATTTGCTCTCATCAGGCTCATACTTTTGCATATTTCTCGTACTTGTTGGCCAGATCCTGCGCTCTTTCTGGTTTGGATCACGTAGTAATGTGGTACCACACTGAAACAGTCGACTAAACCTGGTCACGATCAATACGTTAGATGATAACGCATGTTAGGTCTAGGATAGGTCTGGGATTAGCTGTCATCATGCACATACTTTCGCATATTTCTCATTCTTGTTGGCCAGATCCTGGGCTTTCACTGGTTTGGATCACGTAGTAATGTGGTACCACACTGAAACAGTCGACTAAACCTGGTCTCGGTCAATATTTTAGAGGATAAAGCATGTTAGGTCAAGGTTATTTCTGGGATGTGCACTTATCAGGCTCATACTTTCGCATATTTCTCATACTTGATGGCCAGATTCTGGGCTTTTTCTGGTATGGACCACGTAGTAATGTGGTACCACACTGAGACAGTCGACTAAACCTGGTCTCGATCAATATTTTAGAGGATAACGCATGTCAGGTCTATGTTAGGTCTGGGATTTGCTCTCATCAGGCTCATACATTCACACTTTCCGCATACTTGTTGGCCAGATCCCGGGCTTTTTCTCGTTTCGATCACGTAGTAATGAGGTACCACACTGAAACAGTCCATTAAACCTGGTTTCGATCAAAATTTTAGAGGATAATGCATGTTAGGTCTGTGTTAGTTCTGTGATTTGCACTCATCAGGCTCATACCTTCGCATATTTCTCATACTTGACGGCCAGATTCTGGGCTTTTTTTGGCTTGGATCACGTAGTAATGTGGTACCACACTGAAACAGTCGACTAAACCTGGTCTCGATCAATATTTTAGAGGATAACGCATGTTAGGTCTAGGTTAGGGTTGGGTTTTGCAGTCATCAGGCTCATACATTCGTATATTTCTCATTCATGATGGCCAGATTCTGGGCTTTTTCGGTTTGGATCACGTAGTAATGTGGTACCACACCGAAACAGTCCAATAAACCTGGTTTCGATCAATACTTTAGAGGATAACGCATGACAGGCCTATGTTAGGTCTGGGATTTGCTCTCATCAGGCTCATACATTCACACTTTCCGCATACTTGTTGGCCAGATCCCGGGCTTTTTCAGGTTTGGATCACGTGGTTATGTGGTATCACACTGAAACAGTCGACTAAACCTGGTCTCGATCAATATTTTAGAGGATAACGCATGTTAGGTCTGAATTAGGTCTGGGATTTTCCCTCATCAGGCTTATACATTCACATTTTCCGCATACTTGTTGGCCAGATCCCGGGCTTTTTCTCGTTTCGATCACGTAGTAATGAGGTACCACACTGAAGCAGTCCATTAAACCTGGTTTCGATCATAATTTTAGGATAACACATGTTAGGTCTGGATTAGGTCTGGGATTTTCCCTCATCAGGCTCATACATTCGCATATATCTCTTACTTGATGGCCAGATTCTGGGCTTTTTCTGGATTGGATCACGTAGTAATGTGGTACCACACTGAAACAGTCCAATAAACCTGGTTTCGATCAATATTTTAGAGGATAATGCATGTTAGATCTATGTTAGGTCTGTGATTTGCACTCATCAGGCTCATACCTTCGCATATTTCTCATACTTGATGGCCAGATTCTGGGCTTTTTTTGGTTTGGATCACGTAGTAATGAGGTACCACACTGAAACAGTCCATTAAACCTGGTTTCGATCAAAATTTTCGAGGATAACGCATGTTAGGTCTGGATTAGGTCTGGGATTTTCCCTCATCAGGCTCATACTTTCGCATATATCTCTTACTTGATGGCCAGATTCTGGGCTTTTTTTGGATCGGATCAGGTGGTTATGTGGTATCACACTGAAACAGTCGACTAAACCTGGTCTCGATCAATATTTTAGAGGATAACGCATGTTTGGTCTGGATTAGGTCTGGGATTTTCCCTCATCAGGCTCATACTTTCGCATATTTCTCATACTTGATGGCCAGATCCTGGGCTTTATCGGGTATGGACCACGTAGTAATGTGGTACCCCACTGAAACAGTCGACTAAACCTGGTCTCGATCAATATTTTAGAGCATAACGCTTGTTAGGTCTGGATTAGGTCTGGGATTTTCCCTCATCAGGCTTATACATTCACATTTTCCGCATACTTATTGGCCAGATCCCGGGCTTTTTCTCGTTTCGATCACGTGGTAATGTGGTATCATACTGAAACAGTCCATTATACCTGGTCTCGATCAATATTTTAGAGCATAACGAATGTTAGGTCTGGATTAGGTCTGGGATTTGCTCTCATCAGGCTCATACTTTTGCATATTTCTCGTACTTGTTGGCCAGATCCTGCGCTCTTTCTGGTTTGGATCACGTAGTAATGTGGTACCACACTGAAACAGTCCATTAAACCTGGTTTCGATTAAAATTTTAGAGGATAACGCATGCTAGGTCTAGGTTAGGTCTGGGATTTGCTCTCATCAGGCTCATACTTTTGCATATTTCTCGTACTTGTTGGCCAGATCCTGCGCTCTTTCTGGTTTGGATCACGTAGTAATGTGGTACCACACTGAAACAGTCGACTAAACCTGGTCACGATCAATACATTAGAGGATAACGCATGTTAGGTCTAGGATAGGTCTGGGATTAGCTCTCATCATGCACATACTTTCGCATATTTCTCATTCTTGTTGGCCAGATCCTGGGCTTTCACTGGTTTGGATCACGTAGTAATGTGGTACCACACTGAAACAGTCGACTAAACCTGGTCTCGGTCAATATTTTAGAGGATAAAGCATGTTAGGTCAAGGTTATTTCTGGGATGTGCACTTATCAGGCTCATACTTTCGCATATATCTCTTACTTGATGGCCAGATTCTGGGCTTTTTCTGGATTGGATCACGTAGTAATGTGGTACCACACCGAAACAGTCGACTATGCCTGGTCACGATCAATATTTTAGTGGATAATGCATGTTAGGTCTGGATTAGGTATGGGATTTGGCCTCATGAGTCTCATACTTTCGCATTCTTCACATACTTCTTGAACAGATCCTGGGTTTTTTCTGGTATGGATCACATAGTAGTGTGGTACCACACAGAAACAGTCGATTAAAACTTGTTTCGATCGATATTTTAGAGGATAACGCATGTTAGGTCTAGGTTAGGTCTGGGATTTGCTCTCATCAGGCTCATACTTTTGCATATTTCTCGTACTTGTTGGCCAGATCCTGCGCTCTTTCTGGTTTGGATCACGTAGTAATGTGGTACCACACTGAAACAGTCGACTAAACCTGGTCACGATCAATACATTAGAGGATAACGCATGTTAGGTCTAGGATAGGTCTGGGATTAGCTCTCATCATGCACATACTTTCGCATATTTCTCATTCTTGTTGGCCAGATCCTGGGCTTTCACTGGTTTGGATCACGTAGTAATGTGGTACCACACTGAAACAGTCGACTAAACCTGGTCACGATCAATATTTTAGAGGATAGCGCATGTTAGGTCTAGGTTAGGTCTGGGATTTGCACTCATCAGGCTCATACTTTCGCATATTTCTCATACTTGATGGCCAGATTCTGGGCTTTTTCTGGTTTGGATCACGTAGGAATGTGGTACCACACTGAAACAGTCGACTAAACTTGGTCACGATCAATATTTTTGAGAATAATGCATGTTAGGTCTAGGTTAGTTCTGGGATTTGCACTCATCAGGCTCATACTTTCGCATATTTCTCATACTTGATGGCCAGATCCTGGGCTTTTTCTGGTATGGACCACGTAGTAAAGTGGTACCTCACTGCAATAGTCGACTAAACCTGGTCTCGATCAATATTTTAGAGCATAACCCATGTTAGGTCTAGGTTAGGGTTGGGATTTGCAGTCATCAGGCTCATACATTCGCATATTTCTCATTCATGATGGCCAGATTCTGGGCTTTTTTCGGTTTGGATGACGTAGTAATGTGGTACCACACTGAAACAGTCCAATAAACCTGGTTTCGATCAATATTTTAGAGGATAACGCATGTCAGGTCTATGTTAGGTCTGGGATTTGCTCTCATCAGGCTCATACATTCACACTTTCCGCATACTTGTTGGCCAGATCCCGGGCTTTTTCAGGTTTGGATCACGTGGTTATGTGGTATCACACTGAAACAGTCGACAAAACCTGGTCTCGATCAATATTTTAGAGGATAACGCATGTTAGGTCTGGATTAGGTCTGGGATTTTCCCTCATCAGGCTTATACATTCTCATTTTCCGCATACTTGTTGGCCAGATCCCGGGCTTTTTCTCGTTTCGATCACGTGGTAATGTGGTATCATACTGAAACAGTCCATTAAACCTGGTTTCGATCAATATTTTAGAGGATAACACAAGCTAAGTCTGAGTAGGGTCTAGGATTTGCCCTCATCAGGCTCATACTTTCGCATATATCTCTTACTTGATGGCCAGTTTCTGGGCTTTTTCTCGATTGGATCACGTAGTAATGTGGTACCACACTGAAACAGTCGACTAAGCCTGGTCACGATCAATATTTTAGAGGATAACACATGTTAAGTCTGAGTTGGGTCTAGGATTTGCCCTCATCAGGCTCATACTTTCGCATATATCTCTTACTTGATGGCCAGATTGTGGGCTTTTTCTGGATTGGATCACGCAGTAATGTGGTACCACACTTAAACAGTCGACTAAGTCTGGTTTCGATCAAAATTTTATAGGATAGCGCATGTTAGGTCTAGGTTAGGGTTGGGATTTGCAGTCGTCAGGCTCATACATTCGCATATTTCTCATTCATGATGGCCAGATTCGGGGCTTTTTTCGGTTTGGATCAGGTAGTAATGTGGTACCACACTGAAACTGTCCAATAAACCTGGTTTCGATCAATATTTTAGAGGATAACGCATGTAAGGTCTATGTTAGGTCTGGGATTTACTTTCATCAGGCTCATACATTCACACTTTCCGCATACTTGTTGGCCAGATCCCGGGCTTTTTCAGGTTTGGATCACGTGGTTATGTGGTATCACACTGAAACAGTCGACTAAACCTGGTCTCGATCAATATTTTAGAGGATAACGCATGTTAGGTCTTGGTCAGGTCTGGGATTTTCCCTCTTCAGGCTCATACTTTCGCATATTTCTCATACTTGATGCCCAGATCCTGGGCTTTTTCTGGTATGGACCACGTAGCAATGTGGTACCTCACTGAAACAGTCGACTAAACCTGGTCTCGATCAATATTTTAGAGCATAACCCATGTTAGGTCTAGGTTAGGGTTGGGATTTGCAGTCATCAGGCTCATACATTCGCATATTTCTCATTCATGATGGCCAGATTCTGGGCTTTTTCTGGATTGGATCACGCTGTAATGTGGTACCACACTGAAACAGTCGACTAAGCCTGGTTTCGATCAAAATTTTAGAGGATAATGCATGTTAGGTCTATGTTAGGTCTGTGATTTGCACTCATCAGGCTCATACCTTCGCATATTTCTCATACTTGATGGCCAGATTCTGGGCTTTTTTTGGCTTGGATCACGTAGTAATGTGGTACCACACTGAAACGGTCGACTAAACCTGGTCTCGATCAATATTTTAGAGGATAACGCATGTTAGGTCTGGATTAGGTCTCGGATTTTCCCTCATCAGGGTCATACTTTCGCATATTTACCCTCATCAGGGTTATACTTTCTCACACTTGTTGGCCAGATTCTGGTCTTTTTTTGGTTTGGATCACGTAGTAATGTGGTACCACACTGAAACAGTCCACTAAACCTGGTTTCGAACAATATTTTAGAGGATAACACAAGCTAAGTCTGAGTAGGGTCTAGGATTTGCCCTCATCAGGCTCATACTTTCGCATATATCTCTTACTTGATGGCCAGATTCTGGGCTTTTTCTCGATTGGATCACGTAGTAATGTGGTACCACACTGAAACAGTCGACTAAGCCTGGTCACGATCAATATTTTAGTGGATGACGCATGTTAGGTCTGGATTATGTATGGGATTTGCCCTCATCAGTCTCATACTTTCGCATTCTTCACATACTTCTTGAACAGATCCTGGGTTTTTTTTGGTTTGGGTCACGTAGTAATGAGGTACCACACTGAAACAGTCCATTAAACCTGGTTTCGATCAAAATTTTAGAGGATAACGCATGTTAGGTCTGGATTAGGTCTGGGATTTTCCCTCATCAGGCTCATACTTTCGCATATATCTCTTACTTGATGGCCAGATTCTGGGCTTTTTCTGGATTGGATCACGTAGTAATGTGGTACCATACTGAAACAGTCCAATAAACCTGGTTTCGATCAATATTTTAGAGGATAACGCATGTCAGGTCTATGTTAGGTCTGGAATTTACTCTCATCAGGCTCATACATTCACACTTTCCGCATACTTGTTGGCCAGATCCCGGGCTTTTTCAGGTTTGGATCACGTGGTTATGTGGTATCACACTGAAACAGTCGACTAAACCTGGTCTCGATCAATATTTTAGAGGATAACGCATGTTAGGTCTGGATCAGGTCTGGGATTTTCCCTCTTCAGGCTCATACTTTCGCATATTTCTCATACTTGATGCCCAGATCCTGGGCTTTTCTGGTATGGACCACGGAGCAATGTGGTACCTCACTGAAACGGTCGACTAAACCTGGTCTCGATCAATATTTTAGAGCATAACGCATGTTAGGTCTGGATTAGGTCTGGGATTTTCCCTCATCAGGCTTATACATTCACATTTTCCGCATACTTATTGGCCAGATCCCGGGCTTTTTCTCGTTTCGATCACGTGGTAATGTGGTATCATACTGTGTTAGGGGGAGGAGGTTTGAAAATACCTCGCCTAACGGGGGTCCGGATCTCGAGGGAAAGAACAGACGGAAAATAAGCGGTACAATTATAATTTTATTTTCGCTTGATCGCCTTATGCGACTAAGCCGTTTATTTCGTTAAATTTGACTCTGAAATACAGACGATAGAAGAAATTGGGAAAAAAACTCAGACGTCTGGCTGACGTCTAGAAAAACCCTCGCGTCGATCGGTCTGATGGCTCGCGTCGCGCTGTTATGGAATAGAAAGAGAGAGACGAATTTAGGCGTTAAATACCTGACAACGTTAGTCACGTTGTGTGTCTTACTCTTTTCTGCACGCTCCTGGTTTGTGCTTGTCGCACTCAGGAGCGGGAATCTCAGCCGCCGCGATACGCAGCTAAGCGAGTGGACTGTATATGTGAGCGTTCCCTTTAAATCGGGAATCGCTCTGTTATTGTTACGAGATCGGGGTTTGTATCCAGCTTCCTCCGCAGCCTTAAGAGAGCGGAGAGTTTTCTCCGGTCTCGGGTAATTAAGAGGCGGCCGAATTTAAAAACGTCCCGTTATCTAGTGAGATTTAATCTCATTACTTTGACGACTGCAACTCTTGATTGTCGCAGGAGAGGGTGAATAGAGGGAGGTTGTAAGGCTCCAACCGTCACCCAGTCCTCGGTCCCTTACCGTCTTCGTATGTGCGTACGGAACACAGTGTGGTGCAGTCTTTCAACGGCGTATTTGACGACTTACGTTGAGACTATCACACCACGGCGCTTTGTGAGTCGCGTTCTACGCACAGTAGCCGTACAGGACTGGCGGTCAGTGAACAGCGCTCTAGCAGGTCGCCGGAAGCTGGGCTTGGAATAACTCGTCCCAAGCTCCGACTGGAAGACGGCAAGTCCACTCAGGGTATACACGCCACGAAGGCCCCTATAGGTGGGAGCAAGACCGTTCGAAAATCAAGGGAGGATCGAGTTTTAATCTCGATGCCTCTCGCACGACCGCTGTTTGCAGCAATACGTGGAAAATTCGGGAACTCGATGATATCAACGAGTTTCCCGCAGTCTTTTAACCGGGTCGTACTCACGACCGAATCGATTAACTAGCTGATTCGACAAACGGAATTACACGTAGGTTACTGGTATGAATTTGCTTACGCAATCTAACCAGTAAAGCTACGGCTATACGTCGCTTGTCCGCTTAACGAAAGTTCGAATAACTCGAACTTTCGAATCTGCGATAGAATCAGCCGATGTGTCACAAAATGTTTCCTCAACGAAAGCTCGAATAACTCGAAGCGATTCGGAGATTTTGGGAATTCTGCGGAGCGTGATCGTTTACCGATGTGCTCAAGGCAGGATCCTGATTAAGAGTGACGGACGAGCACGAGCTGCCAAAAGTTACGCGTGAGAGGGGGAATCCTCCGACACGCGGCGCTGTCGCCGTGTCTTTCGTCCGTCTTTTTCTAACTTGTAAACGTACCTTTTCTCTGTACGCGTACGTTGAACTAATTGTTCGAACTCGTACGTTACTTGGTCGATCGCGTGACTTTCAGAAAAAACCCGAAAATTATGGTTTTTCTAGTCTATATTGTGTCGCGTAACGGACGCCGCGACCGAGAGTCCTCTGGTCGGTTACGTACCTCGAAATCAACACTGTTTAACGAATTTTATGTTATGTTCAAATACCTCGAATTAATGCGATATTTAAACACACCGCCCCCCTTGCACGGTCCGTGCAATAATTAGGAGGAGCGTTAATTCGTTGTCACGTCGCGATTAGTCACCGTCGAGAAAAGTTGGCATGTACTTAATTATGAAAATTAAGGTACTTGCATTATCGCCGCGAGAAGGTCAGTCTGCCCTGCAATCTGTGCTGGGGTGAGGATCACCTCCTTCATGGGGGCCTGGTTTAATACAGGCGCGTTTGGTCGGCGAGACCGTACTTATTATCAAGTACAGCAAATTAAAGACACAGGGTATGTAAGAATCAACGCCGTTTTTATGTTCAAACGGTAGTTCTCGCCTTCCTGTGTCTGGTACCGCGGAATTCGGGACTTTTTCTATCCCGTCTGCGGCTTCGACGGCTCATGTCGATGTTGACTCATCGACGGGCAGTTATACACAACTTTGTAATTGATCGTGTATAAGTGGCTGTGCGTACTTGAGTTACATGCACATGCCTGTTTTTGCCCAGGAATCGTTCCTCGTTACTTCCCGTTTCCCAATGATTCGGGGGGAGAAGAGGGTTGTGTATCAAAACCAATTCCTTTGATTTAAACTGCATTCGTGTGGTATGCCACTTGTAGCAATTCTGGAGCTACGTGAGTCACTCGCGCATGCAATTGTTTTCAGAGTTGCTCGTGGAAGTTCTGAATTTTTTCTCAATCGCTTAAACCGCGAAAGGATTTTCAGTTTCCACTGGAAGTACATTATTTGGACTTCCGATCATAAGTGGTACGGTGTGAGAGACGCATAATCCTCGATCAGTCCTATAAGCGGCGTTCGCGACGAGTTTAACTCGCTGCGATCTTGCAGCATTGTGTCTGCATTTTCTCGCTTTTAGACGTAAATCGCCGAGGATGCGTTTCAGGTTGATTTTCCCGATTTTACCGGTTATTTTTATACCACCAAACGAATCGCGGGATGTAGAGTCTGGTTTGATCAATGGCCTCGATTCGAGTCATATGATCTACGGACTCATTTTCCGTGAGAAACTTAGATTATTCACCCTCGTGGTCGGGGTTCGTATCCAGCTTCCTCCGCAGCCTTAAGAGAGCGGAGAGTTCTCCGGTCTCGGGTAATTAAGAGGCAGCCGGACTTTAAACCGCCCCGTTGTTCCAGTGCAACGGATTTTTTTTTTTTTTTTTGGAAGCGTATGTCGTCTTCCTCCACCGTTGTGGTACGCACCGAGGTCGAGGAGATTTTTCAGTTTCTCCGAACCTTCGAATCGCTTGATCCAGCGATTCGAGAACGGTGCCTTGCAGCGTTCTTATGGTTACCCGGGTTTCGCCCGCTGCATTTCTCGGACCGGTGATCACCCATCCGAAGCAGTGTCTGGCGCTATGAAACCCTCGTGCTTTATTCGACGAAATCTTGGTCGAATAATTTGGACCTATGCAACCGTGTCGATCAGAATTTCAATATTCTGATCAGTGCGAGATTTACATCGCACTCGTTTTACCGAACACTCGTACTTAGGCTGTGGCCGATGGCACTGTCCTCGGTACAACTGTACTGAACACGATACCGTGTTACGTTGAGGCGTGGTTCACATCAGCACTCGAAGTCGAGTTTTTGGCCTTTGACCTGAATTTGGCAGGCCGACGTCGTGAGGCATTCGAACGCCATTCTTCACGATTGTCGTACTCGTTATTCGGTAACGGTTTCTGGTCGCGAGCTTCCCAGGTTTGCTCAAAATGTAGCAAGGGATGGTGCCTCCCGCTGCACTTTTTACAGACATTGAGGCTCTGACACCGCTGCACCGTGTGGGTTGTGCCCAAGCATAGTATGCACCCCCGGCGGTTCTTTATGTATTGGCAGCGCATTTGAGCAGGCAATACCAAGAAGTTATCGCATTTCGATAACTCGTGCGGTCCAGAGCAGAACCCGCACGTTTCCTCCGAAACGGGGGTTGCCTGTACTTCGTCGTTGGGGTACCGCTCTTGTGGCTCTGCAGCCGAGTCGTTTTCCCTCACAACGTTATGGCTGCGCACCTTTTCTGAGACAGAGCTCGTGTCCCGAGCGGTGCCACGGTTACGTGTACTGTCCCTGGTTGCAGGTGCTAGGGCTTCCTCTCGACGATCTTCGTTCATCGCGAGAAGAGCGAGCGAATGGTTTTCGATGAACTTCCTTACGTCTTCGAACGTAGGATATTCTGTCGTAAGGTTCAACGCCCTCTGCCATTCCAGCTCTAATTTCGGGGTGAAATGGTGTTTCGCCCAGTGCGCGAGCAGCCAGTCTAACAGCTGCTCGGCGGTTCCTCTTTTTCGGAGGGCAGCAAGAGTTTCTGTGCAATCCACAGTTATCTGCTGCATACTGGCCAGATCGTTCAGATCAATCGGGTCCATAAACAGGAGCTTATCAAGCAGCTTTCCCGTGACCAGGCGTGGAAGGCCGTATTTTTCTTTCAGCTTTTTCCATGCTTCCGGGAAATTACGTCCGACGATCTCGAACGACGAAATCGTCACGAGAGCTGGTCCCTCTAAGCACGCATTCAGATGATACAGTTTCTGTACATCAGATAAAGATGCATTATTGACTACCCCGGAAGTGAATAGATCCTCGAAATGTTCCCATTCTCGAGGATCTCCTCCGAATTTGGGCAATCGTTGCTTCGGGAGCTCGATCGGCATGCTCATTTGTTGGACTTCCGGTGCCGCTGGTTTAGACTCAGCGGCGATTCGGTCCATTTCGGTGGTAACATAATTCTGGAATTCCTGGAATTCGTTTTCCACACCGAGGAGGTAGCCCGGCTTAAACAGCGCGTAGGCTTGTCTTTTCGCGGCGGGAACCATCCTACGCACGCTTGTATACAGGGCGCGGGTGTCCCGCCATAATTGTCTGGCGTAGTTGAGTTTTTCCTCAAGAAGTTTCTCTGAGTACTTCGCTCTGCCCATCTTTTTCAAGTTTGTGGTCAGCGTTCTGAGACGGTCGAACTCTTCGGTTAATTCCGTGAGTTGATCCTCAAGGTCAGACCGCGACAATTCTTCCGCTATCGCCATAGTGTATTTTATCGAGGATCAATCAACTCGATTTAAACTCTGTCGTGGTTAATTCTTCACGTACGAGAGTGTTCACTCTTTTCCCGTTCCAATCAACCTCGATTCGATCCGGCTCGAAGGACCTTATGTGAGGGGGAGGAGGTTTGAAAATACCTCGCCTAACGGGGGTCCGGATCTCGAGGGAAAGAACAGACGGAAAATAAGCGGTACAATTATAATTTTATTTTCGCTTGATCGCCTTATGCGACTAAGCCGTTTATTTCGTTAAATTTGACTCTTAAATACAGACGATAGAAGAAATTGGGAAAAAAACTCAGACGTCTGGCTGACGTCTAGAAAAACCCTCGCGTCGATCGGTCTGATGGCTCGCGTCGCGCTGTTATGGAATAGAAAGAGAGAGACGAATTTAGGCGTTAAATACCTGACAACGTTAGTCACGTTGTGTGTCTTACTCTTTTCTGCACGCTCCTGGTTTGTGCTTGTCGCACTCAGGAGCGGGAATCTCAGCCGCCGCGATACGCAGCTAAGCGAGTGGACTGTATATGTGAGCGTTCCCTTTAAATCGGGAATCGCTCTGTTATTGTTACGAGATCGGGGTTTGTATCCAGCTTCCTCCGCAGCCTTAAGAGAGCGGAGAGTTTTCTCCGGTCTCGGGTAATTAAGAGGCGGCCGAATTTAAAAACGTCCCGTTATCTAGTGAGATTTAATCTCATTACTTTGACGACTGCAACTCTTGATTGTCGCAGGAGAGGGTGAATAGAGGGAGGTTGTAAGGCTCCAACCGTCACCCAGTCCTCGGTCCCTTACCGTCTTCGTATGTGCGTACGGAACACAGTGTGGTGCAGTCTTTCAACGGCGTATTTGACGACTTACGTTGAGACTATCACACCACGGCGCTTTGTGAGTCGCGTTCTACGCACAGTAGCCGTACAGGACTGGCGGTCAGTGAACAGCGCTCTAGCAGGTCGCCGGAAGCTGGGCTTGGAATAACTCGTCCCAAGCTCCGACTGGAAGACGGCAAGTCCACTCAGGGTATACACGCCACGAAGGCCCCTATAGGTGGGAGCAAGACCGTTCGAAAATCAAGGGAGGATCGAGTTTTAATCTCGATGCCTCTCGCACGACCGCTGTTTGCAGCAATACGTGGAAAATTCGGGAACTCGATGATATCAACGAGTTTCCCGCAGTCTTTTAACCGGGTCGTACTCACGACCGAATCGATTAACTAGCTGATTCGACAAACGGAATTACACGTAGGTTACTGGTATGAATTTGCTTACGCAATCTAACCAGTAAAGCTACGGCTATACGTCGCTTGTCCGCTTAACGAAAGTTCGAATAACTCGAACTTTCGAATCTGCGATAGAATCAGCCGATGTGTCACAAAATGTTTCCTCAACGAAAGCTCGAATAACTCGAAGCGATTCGGAGATTTTGGGAATTCTGCGGAGCGTGATCGTTTACCGATGTGCTCAAGGCAGGATCCTGATTAAGAGTGACGGACGAGCACGAGCTGCCAAAAGTTACGCGTGAGAGGGGGAATCCTCCGACACGCGGCGCTGTCGCCGTGTCTTTCGTCCGTCTTTTTCTAACTTGTAAACGTACCTTTTCTCTGTACGCGTACGTTGAACTAATTGTTCGAACTCGTACGTTACTTGGTCGATCGCGTGACTTTCAGAAAAAACCCGAAAATTATGGTTTTTCTAGTCTATATTGTGTCGCGTAACGGACGCCGCGACCGAGAGTCCTCTGGTCGGTTACGTACCTCGAAATCAACACTGTTTAACGAATTTTATGTTATGTTCAAATACCTCGAATTAATGCGATATTTAAACACACCGCCCCCCTTGCACGGTCCGTGCAATAATTAGGAGGAGCGTTAATTCGTTGTCACGTCGCGATTAGTCACCGTCGAGAAAAGTTGGCATGTACTTAATTATGAAAATTAAGGTACTTGCATTATCGCCGCGAGAAGGTCAGTCTGCCCTGCAATCTGTGCTGGGGTGAGGATCACCTCCTTCATGGGGGCCTGGTTTAATACAGGCGCGTTTGGTCGGCGAGACCGTACTTATTATCAAGTACAGCAAATTAAAGACACAGGGTATGTAAGAATCAACGCCGTTTTTATGTTCAAACGGTAGTTCTCGCCTTCCTGTGTCTGGTACCGCGGAATTCGGGACTTTTTCTATCCCGTCTGCGGCTTCGACGGCTCATGTCGATGTTGACTCATCGACGGGCAGTTATACACAACTTTGTAATTGATCGTGTATAAGTGGCTGTGCGTACTTGAGTTACATGCACATGCCTGTTTTTGCCCAGGAATCGTTCCTCGTTACTTCCCGTTTCCCAATGATTCGGGGGGAGAAGAGGGTTGTGTATCAAAACCAATTCCTTTGATTTAAACTGCATTCGTGTGGTATGCCACTTGTAGCAATTCTGGAGCTACGTGAGTCACTCGCGCATGCAATTGTTTTCAGAGTTGCTCGTGGAAGTTCTGAATTTTTTCTCAATCGCTTAAACCGCGAAAGGATTTTCAGTTTCCACTGGAAGTACATTATTTGGACTTCCGATCATAAGTGGTACGGTGTGAGAGACGCATAATCCTCGATCAGTCCTATAAGCGGCGTTCGCGACGAGTTTAACTCGCTGCGATCTTGCAGCATTGTGTCTGCATTTTCTCGCTTTTAGACGTAAATCGCCGAGGATGCGTTTCAGGTTGATTTTCCCGATTTTACCGGTTATTTTTATACCACCAAACGAATCGCGGGATGTAGAGTCTGGTTTGATCAATGGCCTCGATTCGAGTCATATGATCTACGGACTCATTTTCCGTGAGAAACTTAGATTATTCACCCTCGTGGTCGGGGTTCGTATCCAGCTTCCTCCGCAGCCTTAAGAGAGCGGAGAGTTCTCCGGTCTCGGGTAATTAAGAGGCAGCCGGACTTTAAACCGCCCCGTTGTTCCAGTGCAACGGATTTTTTTTTTTTTTTTTGGAAGCGTATGTCGTCTTCCTCCACCGTTGTGGTACGCACCGAGGTCGAGGAGATTTTTCAGTTTCTCCGAACCTTCGAATCGCTTGATCCAGCGATTCGAGAACGGTGCCTTGCAGCGTTCTTATGGTTACCCGGGTTTCGCCCGCTGCATTTCTCGGACCGGTGATCACCCATCCGAAGCAGTGTCTGGCGCTATGAAACCCTCGTGCTTTATTCGACGAAATCTTGGTCGAATAATTTGGACCTATGCAACCGTGTCGATCAGAATTTCAATATTCTGATCAGTGCGAGATTTACATCGCACTCGTTTTACCGAACACTCGTACTTAGGCTGTGGCCGATGGCACTGTCCTCGGTACAACTGTACTGAACACGATACCGTGTTACGTTGAGGCGTGGTTCACATCAGCACTCGAAGTCGAGTTTTTGGCCTTTGACCTGAATTTGGCAGGCCGACGTCGTGAGGCATTCGAACGCCATTCTTCACGATTGTCGTACTCGTTATTCGGTAACGGTTTCTGGTCGCGAGCTTCCCAGGTTTGCTCAAAATGTAGCAAGGGATGGTGCCTCCCGCTGCACTTTTTACAGACATTGAGGCTCTGACACCGCTGCACCGTGTGGGTTGTGCCCAAGCATAGTATGCACCCCCGGCGGTTCTTTATGTATTGGCAGCGCATTTGAGCAGGCAATACCAAGAAGTTATCGCATTTCGATAACTCGTGCGGTCCAGAGCAGAACCCGCACGTTTCCTCCGAAACGGGGGTTGCCTGTACTTCGTCGTTGGGGTACCGCTCTTGTGGCTCTGCAGCCGAGTCGTTTTCCCTCACAACGTTATGGCTGCGCACCTTTTCTGAGACAGAGCTCGTGTCCCGAGCGGTGCCACGGTTACGTGTACTGTCCCTGGTTGCAGGTGCTAGGGCTTCCTCTCGACGATCTTCGTTCATCGCGAGAAGAGCGAGCGAATGGTTTTCGATGAACTTCCTTACGTCTTCGAACGTAGGATATTCTGTCGTAAGGTTCAACGCCCTCTGCCATTCCAGCTCTAATTTCGGGGTGAAATGGTGTTTCGCCCAGTGCGCGAGCAGCCAGTCTAACAGCTGCTCGGCGGTTCCTCTTTTTCGGAGGGCAGCAAGAGTTTCTGTGCAATCCACAGTTATCTGCTGCATACTGGCCAGATCGTTCAGATCAATCGGGTCCATAAACAGGAGCTTATCAAGCAGCTTTCCCGTGACCAGGCGTGGAAGGCCGTATTTTTCTTTCAGCTTTTTCCATGCTTCCGGGAAATTACGTCCGACGATCTCGAACGACGAAATCGTCACGAGAGCTGGTCCCTCTAAGCACGCATTCAGATGATACAGTTTCTGTACATCAGATAAAGATGCATTATTGACTACCCCGGAAGTGAATAGATCCTCGAAATGTTCCCATTCTCGAGGATCTCCTCCGAATTTGGGCAATCGTTGCTTCGGGAGCTCGATCGGCATGCTCATTTGTTGGACTTCCGGTGCCGCTGGTTTAGACTCAGCGGCGATTCGGTCCATTTCGGTGGTAACATAATTCTGGAATTCCTGGAATTCGTTTTCCACACCGAGGAGGTAGCCCGGCTTAAACAGCGCGTAGGCTTGTCTTTTCGCGGCGGGAACCATCCTACGCACGCTTGTATACAGGGCGCGGGTGTCCCGCCATAATTGTCTGGCGTAGTTGAGTTTTTCCTCAAGAAGTTTCTCTGAGTACTTCGCTCTGCCCATCTTTTTCAAGTTTGTGGTCAGCGTTCTGAGACGGTCGAACTCTTCGGTTAATTCCGTGAGTTGATCCTCAAGGTCAGACCGCGACAATTCTTCCGCTATCGCCATAGTGTATTTTATCGAGGATCAATCAACTCGATTTAAACTCTGTCGTGGTTAATTCTTCACGTACGAGAGTGTTCACTCTTTTCCCGTTCCAATCAACCTCGATTCGATCCGGCTCGAAGGACCTTATGTGAGGGGGAGGAGGTTTGAAAATACCTCGCCTAACGGGGGTCCGGATCTCGAGGGAAAGAACAGACGGAAAATAAGCGGTACAATTATAATTTTATTTTCGCTTGATCGCCTTATGCGACTAAGCCGTTTATTTCGTTAAATTTGACTCTTAAATACAGACGATAGAAGAAATTGGGAAAAAAACTCAGACGTCTGGCTGACGTCTAGAAAAACCCTCGCGTCGATCGGTCTGATGGCTCGCGTCGCGCTGTTATGGAATAGAAAGAGAGAGACGAATTTAGGCGTTAAATACCTGACAACGTTAGTCACGTTGTGTGTCTTACTCTTTTCTGCACGCTCCTGGTTTGTGCTTGTCGCACTCAGGAGCGGGAATCTCAGCCGCCGCGATACGCAGCTAAGCGAGTGGACTGTATATGTGAGCGTTCCCTTTAAATCGGGAATCGCTCTGTTATTGTTACGAGATCGGGGTTTGTATCCAGCTTCCTCCGCAGCCTTAAGAGAGCGGAGAGTTTTCTCCGGTCTCGGGTAATTAAGAGGCGGCCGAATTTAAAAACGTCCCGTTATCTAGTGAGATTTAATCTCATTACTTTGACGACTGCAACTCTTGATTGTCGCAGGAGAGGGTGAATAGAGGGAGGTTGTAAGGCTCCAACCGTCACCCAGTCCTCGGTCCCTTACCGTCTTCGTATGTGCGTACGGAACACAGTGTGGTGCAGTCTTTCAACGGCGTATTTGACGACTTACGTTGAGACTATCACACCACGGCGCTTTGTGAGTCGCGTTCTACGCACAGTAGCCGTACAGGACTGGCGGTCAGTGAACAGCGCTCTAGCAGGTCGCCGGAAGCTGGGCTTGGAATAACTCGTCCCAAGCTCCGACTGGAAGACGGCAAGTCCACTCAGGGTATACACGCCACGAAGGCCCCTATAGGTGGGAGCAAGACCGTTCGAAAATCAAGGGAGGATCGAGTTTTAATCTCGATGCCTCTCGCACGACCGCTGTTTGCAGCAATACGTGGAAAATTCGGGAACTCGATGATATCAACGAGTTTCCCGCAGTCTTTTAACCGGGTCGTACTCACGACCGAATCGATTAACTAGCTGATTCGACAAACGGAATTACACGTAGGTTACTGGTATGAATTTGCTTACGCAATCTAACCAGTAAAGCTACGGCTATACGTCGCTTGTCCGCTTAACGAAAGTTCGAATAACTCGAACTTTCGAATCTGCGATAGAATCAGCCGATGTGTCACAAAATGTTTCCTCAACGAAAGCTCGAATAACTCGAAGCGATTCGGAGATTTTGGGAATTCTGCGGAGCGTGATCGTTTACCGATGTGCTCAAGGCAGGATCCTGATTAAGAGTGACGGACGAGCACGAGCTGCCAAAAGTTACGCGTGAGAGGGGGAATCCTCCGACACGCGGCGCTGTCGCCGTGTCTTTCGTCCGTCTTTTTCTAACTTGTAAACGTACCTTTTCTCTGTACGCGTACGTTGAACTAATTGTTCGAACTCGTACGTTACTTGGTCGATCGCGTGACTTTCAGAAAAAACCCGAAAATTATGGTTTTTCTAGTCTATATTGTGTCGCGTAACGGACGCCGCGACCGAGAGTCCTCTGGTCGGTTACGTACCTCGAAATCAACACTGTTTAACGAATTTTATGTTATGTTCAAATACCTCGAATTAATGCGATATTTAAACATACTGAAACAGTCCATTAAACCTGGTTTCGATCAATATTTTAGAGGATAACACATGTTAAGTCTGTGTTGGGTCTAGGATTTGCCCTCATCAGGCTCATACTTTCGCATATATCTCTTACTTGATGGCCAGATTCCGGGCTTTTTTTGGCTTGGATCACGTAGTAATGTGGTACCACACTGAAACAGTCGACTAAACCTGGTCTCGATAAATATTTTCGAGGATAACGCATGTTAGGTCTAGGTTAGGGTTGGGATTTGCTCCCATCAGGCTCATACTTTCGCACATTTCTCATTCTCGTTAGCCACTGGTTTGGATCAGGTAGTTATGTGGTACCACACTGAAACAGTCAAATTAAACCTGGTCTCGATCAATATTTTAGAGGATAACACATGTTAGGTCTAGCTTAGGTGTGGGATTGCACTCATCAGGCTCATACTTTCGCATATTTCTCATACTTGATGGCCAGATTCAGGGCTTTTTCTGGTTTGGATCACGTGGTAATGTGGTACCACACTGAAACAGTCAATTAAACCTAGTCTGGGTCAACATTTCAAAGGATTACTCATGTTAGGTCTATGTTAGGTCTGGGATTTGCTCTCATCAGGGTCATACTTTCGCATATTTCTCATGCTTGTTGGCCAGATTCTGGTCTTTTTTTGGTTTGGATCACGTAGTAATGTGGTACCACACTGAAGCAGTCCATTAAACCTGGTTTCGATCAAAATTTTAGAGGATAATGCATGTTAGGTCTGTGTTAGGTCTGGGATTGGACTTCATCAGGGTCATATTTGCGCAGTTTTAACATACATGTTGACCTGATCGAGGGGTTCTTTCTGGTTTGGATCACGTAGAAATGTGGTACCACACTGAAACAGTCAATTAAACCTGGTTTCGATGAATATTTTGGAGGATAACGCATGTTAGGTCAAGGTTAGACCTTGGATTTGCACTCATCAGGGTCATACTTTCGCATTCTTCACATACTTGTTGAACAGAACCCGGGTTTCTTCTGGTTTGGATCACGTAGTAATGTGGTACCACACAAAAACCGTCGACTGAGCCTGGTCACGATCAATATTTTAGAGGATAATGCATGTTAGGTCTGGATTAGGTCTGGGATTTGCCCTCATCAGGCTCATACTTTCGCATTTTCCGCATACTTGTTGGCCAGATCCTGGCCTTTTTCTGGTTTGGATCAAGTAGTTATTTGGTACCACACTGAAACAGTCAATTAAACCTAGCCTGGGTCAACATTTCAACGGATTACTCATATTAGGTCTATGTTAGGTCTGGGATTTGCTCTCATCAGGCTCATACTTTCGCATGTTTCTCATACTTGATGGCCAGATTCTGGGCACTTTCTCGATTGGATCACGTAGTAATGTGGTACCACACTGAAACAGCCGATTAAACCTGGTTTCGACCGATATTTTAGAGGATACCTCATGTTAGGTCTATGTTAGGTCCGGGATTTGCCCTCATCAGGCTCACACTTTCGCATTCTTCACATACCTGTTGAACAGATCCTGGGTTTTTTCTGGTTTGGATCACGTGGTAATGTGGTACCACACTGAAACAGTCAATTAAACCTAGGCTGGGTCAACATTTCAAAGGATAACTCATGTTAGGTCTAGGTTAGGTCTGGGATTTGCTCCCATCAGGCTCATACTTTCGCATATTTCTCATACTTGATGGCCAGATCCTGGCCTTTTTCTGGTTTGGATCACGTACTAATGTGGTACCACACTGAAACAGACCATTAAACCCGGACTCGATCAATATTTTAGTGGATAACGCAGGTTAGGTCTATGTTAGGTCCGGGATTTGCCCCCATCAGGCTCACACTTTCGCATTCTTCACATACTTCTTGAACAGATCCTGGGTTTTTTCTGGTATGGATCACATAGTAGTGTGGTACCACACAGAAACAGTCGATTAAAACTTGTTTCGATCGATATTTTAGAGGATAACGCATGTTAGGTTTGGATTAGGTCTGGGATTTTCCCTCATCAGGCTCATACTTTCGCATATTTCTCATACTTGTTGGCCAGATCCTGCCCTTTTTTTGCTTTGGATCACGTAGTAATGTGGTACCACACTGAAACAGTCGACTAAACCTGGTCTCGGTCAATATTTTAGAGGATAACGCATGTTAGGTCAAGGTTAGGTCTGGGATTTGCTCTCATCAGGCTCATACTTTTGCATATATCTCGTACTTGTTGGCCAGATCCTGCGCTTTTTCTGGTTTGGATCACGTAGGAATGTGGTACCACACTGAAACAGTCGACTAGACCTGGTCTCGATCAATATTTTTGAGGATAATGCATGTTAGGTCTAGATTAGTTCTGGGATTTGCACTCATCAGGCTCATACTTTCGCATATCTCTCATACTTGATGGCCAGATCCTGGGCTTTTTCTGGTATGGACCACGTAGTAAAGTGGTACCTCACTGCAACAGTCGACTAAACCTGGTCTCGATCAATATTTTAGTGCATAACGCATGTTAGGTCTAGGTTAGGGTTGGGATTTGCAGTCATCAGGCTCATACATTCGCATATTTGTCATTCATGATGGCCAGATTCTGGGCTTTTTTCGGTTTGGATGACGTAGTAATGTGGTGCCACACTGAAACAGTCCAATAAACCTGGTTTCGATCAATATTTTAGAGGATAACGCATGTCAGGTCTATGTTAGGTCTGGGATTTGCTCTCATCAGGCTCATACATTCACACTTTCCGCATACTTGTTGGCCAGATCCCGGGCTTTTTCAGGTTTGGATCACGTGGTTATGTGGTATCACACTGAAACAGTCGACAAAACCTGGTCTCGATCAATATTTTAGAGGATAACGCATGTTAGGTCTAGATTAGGTCTGGGATTTTCCCTCATCAGGCTTATACATTCTCATTTTCCGCATACTTGTTGGCCAGATCCCGGGCTTTTTCTCGTTTCGATCACGTGGTAATGTGGTATCATACTGAAACAGTCCATTAAACCTGGTTTCGATCAATATCTTAGAGGATAACACATGTTAAGTCTGAGTTGGGAGTAGGATTTGCCCTCATCAGGCTCATACTTTCGCATATATCTCTTACTTGATGGCCAGATTCTGGGCTTTTTCTGGATTGGATCACGCAGTAATGTGGTACCACACTGAAACTGTCGACTAAGCCTGGTTTCGATCAAAATTTTAGAGGATAATGCATGTTAGGTCTATGTTAGGTCTGTGATTTGCACTCATCAGGCTCATACCTTCGCATATTTCTCATACTTGATGGCCAGATTCTGGGCTTTTTTTGGCTTGGATCACGTAGTAATGTGGTACCACACTGAAACAGTCGACTAAACCTGGTCTCGATCAATATTTTAGAGGATAACGCATGTTAGGTCTAGGTTAGGGTTGGGATTTGGAGTCATCAGGCTCATACATTCGCATATTTCTCATTCATGATGGCCAGATTCTGGGCTTTTTTCGGTTTGGATCACGTAGTAATGTGGTACCACACTGATACAGTCCAATAAACCTGGTTTCGATCAATATTTTAGAGGATAACGCATGTCAGGTCTATGTTAGGTCTGGGATTTGCTCTCATCAGGCTCATACATTCACACTTTCCGCATACTTGTTGGCCAGATCCCGGGCTTTTTCAGGTTTGGATCACGTGGTTATATGGTATCACACTGAAACAGTCGACTAAACCTGGTCTCGATCAATATTTTAGAGGATAACGCATGTTAGGTCTGGATTAGGTCTGGGATTTTCCCTCATCAGGGTCATACTTTCGCATATTTACCCTCATCAGGGTTATACTTTCTCATACTTGTTGGCCAGATTCTGGTCTTTTTTTGGTTTGGATCACGTAGTAATGTGGTACCACACTGAAACAGTCCATTAAACCTGGTTTCGATCAAAATTTTAGAGGATAACGCATGTTAGGTCTGGATTAGGTTTGGGATTTTCCCTCATCAGGCTCATACTTTCGCATATATCTCTTACTTGATGGCCAGATTCTGGGCTTTTTCTGGATTGGATCACGTAGTAATGTGGTACCACACTGAAACAGTCCAATAAACCTGGTTTCGATCAATATTTTAGAGGATAACGCATGTTAGGTCTGGATCAGGTCTGGGTTTTTCCCTCTTCAGGCTCATACTTTCGCATATTTCTCATACTTGATGCCCAGATCCTGGGCTTTTTCTGGTATGGACCACGTAGTAATGTGGTACCTCACTGAAACAGTCGACTAAACCTGGTCTCGATCAATATTTTAGAGCATAACGCATGGTATGTCTGGATTAGGTCTGGGATTTTCCCTCATCAGGCTTATACATGCACATTTTCCGCATACTTATTGGCCAGATCCCGGGCTTTTTCTCGTTTCGATCACGTGGTAATGTGGTATCATACTGAAGCAGTCCATTAAACCTGGTTTCGATCAAAATTTTAGAGGATAATGCATGTTAGGTCTGTGTTAGGTCTGGGATTTGACTTCATCAGGGTCACATTTGCGCAGTTTTAACATACATGTTGACCTGATCGAGGGGTTCTTTCTGGTTTGGATCACGTAGAAATGTGGTACCACAATGAAACAGTCAATTAAACCTGGTTTCGATGAATATTTTGGAGGATAACGCATGTTAGGTCAAGGTTAGACCTTGGATTTGCACTCATCAGGGTCATACTTTCGCATTCTTCACATACTTGTTGAACAGAACCCGGGTTTCTTCTGGTTTGGATCACGTAGTAATGTGGTACCACACAAAAACAGTCGACTGAGCCTGGTCACGATCAATATTTTAGAGGATAATGCATGTTAGGTCTGGATTAGGTCTGGGATTTGCCCTCATCAGGCTCATACTTTCGCATTTTCCGCATACTTGTTGGCCAGATCCTGGCCTTTTTCTGGTTTGGATCACGTACTAATGTGGTACCACACTGAAACAGTCGACTAAACCTGGTCTCGGTCAATATTTTAGAGGATAACGCATGTTAGGTCTGGGTTAGGTCTGGGATTGGACTTCATCAGGGTCATATTTGCGCAGTTTTAACATACATGTTGACCTGATCGAGGGGTTCTTTCTGGTTTGGATCACGTAGAAATGTGGTACCACACTGAAACAGTCAATTAAACCTAGTCTGGGTTAACATTTCAAAGGATTACTCATGTTAGGTCTATGTTAGGTCTGGGATTTGCTCTCATCAGGGTCATACTTTCGCATATTTCTCATGCTTGTTGGCCAGATTCTGGTCTTTTTTTGGTTTGGATCACGTAGTAATGTGGTACCACACTGAAGCAGTCCATTAAACCTGGTTTCGATCAAAATTTTAGAGGATAATGCATGTTAGGTCTGTGTTAGGTCTGGGATTGGACTTCATCAGGGTCATATTTGCGCAGTTTTAACATACATGTTGACCTGATCGAGGGGTTCTTTCTGGTTTGGATCTCGTAGAAATGTGGTACCACACTGAAACAGTCAATTAAACCTGGTTTCGATGAATATTTTGGAGGATAACGCATGTTAGGTCAAGGTTAGACCTTGGATTTGCACTCATCAGGGTCATACTTTCGCATTCTTCACATACTTGTTGAACAGAACCCGGGTTTCTTCTGGTTTGGATCACGTAGTAATGTGGTACCACACAAAAACCGTCGACTGAGCCTGGTCACGATCAATATTTTAGAGGATAATGCATGTTAGGTCTGGATTAGGTCTGGGATTTGCCCTCATCAGCCTCATACTTTCGCATTTTCCGCATACTTGTTGGCCAGATCCTGGCCTTTTTCTGGTTTGGATCACGTACTAATGTGGTACCACACTGAAACAGTCGACTAAACCTGGTCTCGGTCAATATTTTAGAGGATAACGCATGTTAGGTCTAGGTTAGGTCTGGGATTTGCTCTGATCAGTCTCATACTTTCGCACATTTCTCATTCTCGTTAGCCAGATCCTGGGCTTTCACTGGTTTGGATCAAGTAGTTATTTGGTACCACACTGAAACAGTCAATTAAACCTAGCCTGGGTCAACATTTCAACGGATTACTCATATTAGGTCTATGTTAGGTCTGGGATTTGCTGTCATCAGGCTCATACTTTCGCATGTTTCTCATACTTGATGGCCAGATCCTGGCCTTTTTCTGGTTTGGATCACGTACTAATGTGGTACCACACTGAAACAGACCATTAAACCCGGACTCGATCAATATTTTAGAGGATAACGCAGGTTAGGTCTATGTTAGGTCCGGGATTTGCCCCCATCAGGCTCACACTTTCGCATTCTTCACATACTTCTTGAACAGATCCTGGGTTTTTTCTGGTATGGATCACATAGTAGTGTGGTACCACACAGAAACAGTCGATTAAAACTTGTTTCGATCGATATTTTAGAGGATAACGCATGTTAGGTTTGGATTAGGTCTGGGATTTTCCCTCATCAGGCTCATACTTTCGCATATTTCTCATACTTGTTGGCCAGATCCTGCGCTTTTTCTGGTTTGGATCACGTAGTAATGTGGTACCACACTGAAACAGTCGACTAAACCTGGTCACGATCAATATTTTAGAGGATAACGCATGTTAGGTCTAGGTTAGGTCTGGGATTTGCACTCATCAGGCTCATACTTTCGCATATTTCTCATACTTGATGGCCAGATTCTGGGCTTTTTCTGGTTTGGATCACGTAGGAATGTGGTACCACACTGAAACAGTCGACTAGACCTGGTCACGATCAATATTTTTGAGGATAATGCATGTTAGGTCTAGATTAGTTCTGGGATTTGCACTCATCAGGCTCATACTTTCGCATATCTCTCATACTTGATGGCCAGATCCTGGGCTTTTTCTGGTATGGACCACGTAGTAAAGTGGTACCTCACTGCAACAGTCGACTAAACCTGGTCTCGATCAATATTTTAGTGCATAACGCATGTTAGGTCTAGGTTAGGGTTGGGATTTGCAGTCATCAGGCTCATACATTCGCATATTTGTCATTCATGATGGCCAGATTCTGGGCTTTTTTCGGTTTGGATGACGTAGTAATGTGGTGCCACACTGAAACAGTCCAATAAACCTGGTTTCGATCAATATTTTAGAGGATAACGCATGTCAGGTCTATGTTAGGTCTGGGATTTGCTCTCATCAGGCTCATACATTCACACTTTCCGCATACTTGTTGGCCAGATCCCGGGCTTTTTCAGGTTTGGATCACGTGGTTATGTGGTATCACACTGAAACAGTCGACAAAACCTGGTCTCGATCAATATTTTAGAGGATAACGCATGTTAGGTCTGGATTAGGTCTGGGATTTTCCCTCATCAGGCTTATACATTCTCATTTTCCGCATACTTGTTGGCCAGATCCCGGGCTTTTTCTCGTTTCGATCACGTGGTAATGTGGTATCATACTGAAACAGTCCATTAAACCTGGTTTCGATCAATATCTTAGAGGATAACACATGTTAAGTCTGAGTTGGGAGTAGGATTTGCCCTCATCAGGCTCATACTTTCGCATATATCTCTTACTTGATGGCCAGATTCTGGGCTTTTTCTGGATTGGATCACGCAGTAATGTGGTACCACACTGAAACTGTCGACTAAGCCTGGTTTCGATCAAAATTTTAGAGGATAATGCATGTTAGGTCTATGTTAGGTCTGTGATTTGCACTCATCAGGCTCATACCTTCGCATATTTCTCATACTTGATGGCCAGATTCTGGGCTTTTTTTGGCTTGGATCACGTAGTAATGTGGTACCACACTGAAACAGTCGACTAAACCTGGTCTCGATCAATATTTTAGAGGATAACGCATGTTAGGTCTAGGTTAGGGTTGGGATTTGGAGTCATCAGGCTCATACATTCGCATATTTCTCATTCATGATGGCCAGATTCTGGGCTTTTTTCGGTTTGGATCACGTAGTAATGTGGTACCACACTGAAACAGTCCAATAAACCTGGTTTCGATCAATATTTTAGAGGATAACGCATGTCAGGTCTATGTTAGGTCTGGGATTTGCTCTCATCAGGCTCATACATTCACACTTTCCGCATACTTGTTGGCCAGATCCCGGGCTTTTTCAGGTTTGGATCACGTGGTTATATGGTATCACACTGAAACAGTCGACTAAACCTGGTCTCGATCAATATTTTAGAGGATAACGCATGTTAGGTCTGGATTAGGTCTGGGATTTTCCCTCATCAGGGTCATACTTTCGCATATTTACCCTCATCAGGGTTATACTTTCTCATACTTGTTGGCCAGATTCTGGTCTTTTTTTGGTTTGGATCACGTAGTAATGTGGTACCACACTGAAACAGTCCACTAAACCTGGTTTCGATCAATATTTTAGAGGATAACACAAGCTAAGTCTGAGTAGGGTCTAGGATTTGCCCTCATCAGGCTCATACTTTCGCATATATCTCTTACTTGATGGCCAGATTCTGGGCTTTTTCTCTATTGGATCACGTAGTAATGTGGTACCACACTGAAACAGTCGACTAAGCCTGGTCACGATCAATATTTTAGTGGATGACGCATGTTAGGTCTGGATTAGGTATGGGATTTGCCCTCATCAGTCTCATACTTTCGCACATTTCTCATTCTCGTTAGCCAGATCCTGGGCTTTCACTGGTTTGGATCAGGTAGTTATGTGGTACCACACTGAAACAGTCAATTAAACCTAGCCTGGGTCAACATTTCAAAGGATTACTCATATTAGGTCTATGTTAGATCTGGGATTTGCTCTCATCAGGCTCATACTTTCGCATGTTTCTCATACTTGATGGCCAGATTCTGGGCTTTTTTTGGTTTGGATCACTCAGTAATGTGGTACCACACTGAAACAGACCATTAAACCCGGACTCGATCAATATTTTAGAGGATAACGCAGGTTAGGTCTATGTTAGGTCCGGGATTTGCCCCCATCAGGCTCACACTTTCGCATTCTTCACATACCTGTTGAACAGATCCTGGGTTTTTTCTGGTTTGGATCACGTGGTAATGTGGTACCACACTGAAACAGTCAATTAAACCTAGTCTGGGTCAACATTTCAAAGGATAACTCATGTTAGGTCTAGGCTAGGTCTGGGATTTGCTCTCATCAGGTTCATACTTTCGCATATTTCTCATACTTGATGGCCAGATCTTGGCCTTTTTCTGCTTTGGATCACGTAGTAATGTGGTACCACACTGAAACAGTCGACTAAACCTTGTGACGATCAATATTTTAGAGGATAACGCATGTTAGGTCTAGGTTAGGTCTGAGATTTGCACTCATCAGGCTCATACTTTTGCATACTTCTCGTACTTGTTGGTCAGATCCTGCGTTTTTTCTGGTTTGGATCACGTAGTAATGTGGTACCACACTGAAACAGTCGACTAAACCTGGTGACGATCAATATTTTAGAGGATAACGCATGTTAGGTCTAGGTTAGGTCTGGCATTTGCTCTCATCATGCTCATCCTTTCGCATATTTCTCATGCTTGTTGGCCAGATCCTGGGCTTTCACTGGTTTGGATCACGTAGTTATGTGGTACCACACTGAAACAGTCAAATTAAACCTGGTCTCGATCAATATTTTAGAGGATAACACATGTTAGGTCTAGGTTAGGTCTGGGATTTGCACTCATCAGGCTCATACTTTCGCATATTTCTCATACTTTTTGGCCAGATTCTGGTCTTTTTTCGGTTTAGATCACGTAGTAATGTGGTACCACACTGAAACAGTCCAATAAACCTGGTTTCGATCAATATTTTGGAGGATAACGCATGTCAGGTCAATGTTAGGTCTGGGATTTGCTCTCATCAGGCTCATACATTCACACTTTCCCCATACTTGTTGGCCAGATCCCGGGCTTTTTCAGGTTTGGATCACGTGGTTATGTGATAACACACTGAAACAGTCGACTGAGCCTGGTCACGATCAATATTTTAGAGGATAATGCATGTTAGGTCTGGATTAGGTCTGGGATTTGCCCTCATCAGGCTCATACTTTCGCATTTTCCGCATACTTGTTGGCCAGATACCGGGTTTTTTTCTGGTTTGGATCACCTGGTAATGTGGTATCACACAGAAACAGCCCATTAAACCTGGTTTCGATCAATATTTTAGAGGATAACACATGTTATGCCTGAGTTGGATGTAGGATTTGCCACCATCAGGCTCATACTTACGCATATATCTGTTACTTGATGGCCAGATTCTGGGCTCTTTCTCGATTGGATCACGTAGTAATGTGGTACCACACTGAAACAGCCGATTAAACCTGGTTTCGACCGATAATTTAGAGGATAACGCATGTTAGGTCTAGGTTAGGTCTGGGATTTGCACTCATCAGACTCATACTTTCGCATATTTCTCATACTTGATGGCCAGATTCTGGGCCTTTTTTGATTTCGATCACGTAGTAATGCGGTACCACGCTGAAACAGACCATTACACCTGGTTTCGATCAATATTTTAGAGGATACCGCATGTTAGGTCTATGTTAGGTCAGGGATTTGCCCTCATCAGGCTCACACTTTCGCATTCTTCACATACCTGTTGAACAGATCCTGGGTTTTTTCTGGTTTGGATCACGTGGTAATGTGGTACCACACTGAAACAGTCAATTAAACCTAGTCTGGGTCAACATTTCAAAGGATAACTCATGTTAGGTCTAGGTTAGGTCTGGGATTTGCTCCCATCAGGCTCACACTTTCGCATATTTCTCATACTTGATGGCCAGATCCTGGCCTTTTTCTGGTTTGGATCACGTACTAATGTGGTACCACACTGAAACAGTCGACTAAACCTGGTCTCGGTCAATATTTTAGAGGATAACGCATGTTAGGTCTAGGTTAGGTCTGGGATTTGCTCTCATCAGTCTCATACTTTCGCACATTTCTCATTCTCGTTAGCCAGATCCTGGGCTTTTTTTGGTTTGGATCACTCAGTAATGTGGTACCACACTGAAACAGACCATTAAACCTGGTCTCGATCAATATTTTAGAGGATAACACATGTTAGGTCTAGGTTAGGTCTGGGATTTGCCCTCATCAGGCTCATACTTTCGCATATTTCTCATGCTTGTTGGCCAGATCCTAGGCTTTCACTGGTTTGGATCACGTTATGTGGTACCACACTGAAACAGTCAAATTAAACCTGGTCTCGATCAATATTTTAGAGGATAACACATGTTAGGTCTAGGTTAGGTCAGAGATTTGCACTCATCAGGCTCATACTTTTGCATATTTCTCGTACTTGTTGGTCAGATCCTGCGCTTTTTCTGGTTTGGATCACGTAGTAATGTGGTACCACACTGAAACAGTCAAATTAAACCTGGTCTCGATCAATATTTTAGAGGATAACACATGTTAGGTCTAGGTTAGGTCTGGGATTTGCACTCATCAGGCTCATACTTTCGCATATTTCTCATACTTTTTGGCCAGATTCTGGTCTTTTTTCGGTTTAGATCACGTAGTAATGTGGTACCACACTGAAACAGTCAAATAAACCTGGTTTCGATCAATATTTTGGAGGATAACGCATGTCAGGTCAATGTTAGGTCTGGGATTTGCTCTCATCAGGCTCATACATTCACACTTTCCCCATACTTGTTGGCCAGATCCCGGGCTTTTTCAGGTTTGGATCACGTGGTTATGTGATAACACACTGAAACAGTCGACTAAACCTGGTCTCGATCAATATTTTAGAGGTTAACGCATGTTAGGTCTGGATTAGGTCTGGGATTTTCCCTCATCAGGGTCATACTTTCGCATATTTCTCATACTTGTTGGCCAGATTCTGGTCTTTTTTTGGTTTGGATCACGTAGTAATGTGGTACCACACTGAAACAGTCCATTAAACCTGGTTTCGATCTTTATTTTAGAGGATAATGCATGTTAGGTCTGTGTTAGGTCTGGGATTTGACTTCATCAGGGTCATATTTGCGCAGTTTTAACATACATGTTGACCTGATCGAGGGGTTCTTTCTGGTTTGGATCACGTAGAAATGTGGTACCACACTGAAACAGTCAATTAAACCTGGTTTCGATGAATATTTTGGAGGATAACGCATGTCTGGTCTAGGTTAGGCCTTGGATTTGCCCCATCAGGCTCATACTTTCGCATGTTTCTCATACTTGATGGCCAGATTCTGGGCCTTTTTTGGTTTTGATCACGCAGTAATGTGGTACCACACTGAAACAGACCATTAAACCTGGTTTCGATGAATATTTTAGAGGATAACACATGTTAGGTCTAGGTTAGACCTTGGATTTGCACTCATGAGGGTCATACTTTCGCATTCTTCACATACTTGTTGAACAGAACCCGGGTTTTTTCTGGTTTGGATCACGTAGTAATGTGGTACCACACAAAAACAGTCGACTGAGCCTGGTCACGATCAATATTTTAGAGGATAATGCATGTTAGGTCTGGATTAGGTCTGGGATTTGCCCTCATCAGGCTCATACTTTCGCATATTTCTCATACTTGATGGCCAAATCCTGGCCTTTTTCTGGTGTGGATCACGTACTAATGTGGTACCACACTGAAACAGTCGACTAAACCTGGTCTCGGTCAATATTTTAGAGGATAACGCATGTTAGGTCTAGGTTAGGTCTGGGATTTGCTCTCATCAGGCTCATACTTTCGCACATTTCTCATTCTCGTTGGCCAGATCCTGGGCTTTCACTGGTTTGGATCAGGTAGTTATTTGGTACCACACTGAAACAGTCAAATTAAAGCTGGTCTCGATCAATATGTTAGAGGATAACACATGTTAGGTCTAGCTTAGGTGTGGGATTGCACTCATCAAGCTCATACTTTCGCATATTTCTCATACTTGATGGCCAGATTCAGGGCTTTTTCTGCTTTGGATCACGTGGTAATGTGGTACCACACTGAAACAGTCAATTAAACCTAGTCTGGGTCAACATTTCAAAGGATTACTCATGTTAGGTTTATGTTAGGTCTGGGATTTGCTCTCATCAGGCTCATACTTTCGCATTCTTCACATACCTGTTGAACAGATCCTGGGTTTTTTCTGGTTTGGATCACGTGGTAATGTGGTACCACACTGAAACAGTCAATTACACCTAGTCTGGGTCAACATTTCAAAGGATAACTCATGTTAGGTCTAGGTTAGGTCTGGGATTTGCTCTCATCAGGTTCATACTTTCGCATATTTCTCATACTTGATGGCCAGATCCTGGCCTTTTTCTGGTTTGGATCACGTAGTAGTGTGGTACCACACTGAAACAGTCGACGAAACCTGGTCTCGGTCAATATTTTAGAGGATAACGCATGTTAGGTCTAGGTTATTTCTGGGATTTGCACTCATCAGGCTCATACTTTCGCATATTTCTCATACTTGATGGCCAGATTCTGGGCTTTTTCTGGTTTGGATCACGTAGAAATGTGGTACATCACTGAAACAGTCGACTAAACCTGGTCACGATCAATATTTTAGAGGATAATGCTTGTTAGGTCTAGGTTAGGTCTGGGATTTGCACTCATCAGGCTCATACTTTCGCATATTTCTCATACTTTGTTGACCAGATCCTGGGCTTTTTCTGGTTTGGATCATGTGGTAATGTAGTACCACACTGGAACAGTCAATTAAACCTAGTCTGGGTCAACATTTCAAAGGATAACGCATGTTAGGTCTGGGTTAGGCCTGTGATATGCCCTCATGAGGCTGATACTTTCGCATATTTCTCATACATGTTTGCCAGATCCTGGGCTTTTTCTGGTTTGGATCACGTAGTAATGTGGGACCACACTGAGACTGTCAATTAAACCTGGTCTCGATCAATATTTTAGAGGATAACGCATGTTAGGTCTCGGTTAGGCCATGGATTTGCCCCCATTAGACTCATACTTTCGCATTCTGCACATACTTGTGGAACAGAACCTGGGTTTTTTCTGGTTTGGATTACGTGGTAATGTGGGACCACACTGAAACAGTCGATTAGACCTGGTCTCGATCTATATTTTACAGGCTAACGCATGTTAGGTCTGGGTTAGGTCTGGGATTTGCCCTCTTCAGTCTCATACTTTCGCATTCTTCACATACTTCTGGAACAGATCCTGGGTTTTTTCTGGTTTGGATCATATAGTAATGTGGTACCACCCAGAAACAGTCGATGAAACCAGGTTTCGATCAATATTTTAGATGATAACGCATGTTAGGGCTCGGTTAGGCCTGGGGTTTGCCCCCATCAGACTCATACTTTCACATTCTTCACATACTTGTGGAACAGAACCTGGGATTTTTCTGCTTTGGATCACGCAGTAGTGTGGTACCACACTGAATGAGACGATTAAACCTGGTTCCGATCAATATTTTAGAGGATAACGCATGTTAGGTCTGGGTTAGGTCTGTGATTTGCCCTCATGAGGCTCATACTTTCGCATATTTCTCATACTTTTTTGCCAGATCCTGGGCTTTTTCTGGTCTGGACCACGTAGTAATGTGGGACCACACTGAAACAGACGATTAAACCTGGTCTCGATCAATATTTTAGAGGATAACGCATGTTAGGTCTAGGTTACGCCTTGGATTTGCCTCCATTAGACCCATACTTTCGCATTCCTCACATACTTGTGGAACAGAACCTGGGTTTTTTCTGGTTTGGCTCACGTGCTAATGTGGGACCACACTGAAACAGTCGATTAAACCTGGTTTCGTTAAATGTTTTAGAGGATAACGCATGTTAGGTCTGGGTTAGGTCTAGGATATGCCCTCATCAGGCCCATACTTTCGCTTATTTCTCTTACTTGATAGCCAGATTCTGGGCTTTTTCTGGTTTGGATCACGTTGTAATGTGGTACCCCACTCAAACAGTCTATGAAACCTGGTTTCGATGAATATTTTAGAGGATAACGCATGTTAGGTCTAGGTTAGGCCTTGGATTTGCCCCCATCAGACTCATACTTTCTTTTTTTTTTTTTTCTTTTTTTGTCGTGGGGAAAATCTACGAAAGACTCCCTCCCACCTCCTTGGGGAGAGGTGGGATGGGTGTGTGGGATTCCCCGTGCCCGTACAACGACAGGCGCGGTACCTACCCACTAAAAACCCCACGGTGACCCTTCGGCACGCTTTGGGAGGATACCGGGAATCGCTCGAAGCATTCTTCCGGTATCCTCCCCGTGCCCGCGCTTTCGCGCCCATCCCCCGGGGGGACAATCGGTCCCCCCAGTAGACACACTGCCTCATAGCGGCGGGACGGGGCCACTCCATCCCGCCGCTATCCGTCCCGGGGCCGCGTTTAGTGGCGGCTGCGAGCCCCAACTCGCAACCGCCCGCGACCCCGTTTCCACCCCTCGGCGGCCGGGCGTTCATGGCCGCACCAGACCGCCGAGGGTGCCTCCCCTTGCGTCGGACCGGTAGGGGGAGGCACTCCTACCCCCAACCGGTCCGACCCGGCGCCGCCTGGCGGGAGGAGGGTCCCCTCGGGACCCCCCTCCCAGCCTAGGTCATCCGCCACGCCGAGGCGGCCGCCCGCGACGCCTCGCGTCCGGGCGACGACCTCGGGCCACCGCACGTGCGCGAGTTTCAGCGCGCCGCTCCCCGCGGCCTCCTCCTGCAACATTACGTTCTCGCAGAAGGAGGCCACGGCCCTCCACTTCTCCTCGCTGCCGAGCATGGCGCGCACCACGCCCGGCAGCGAGACATCCCGCCCGACAACGCCGACCAGGACACGGCGCTCCCCCTCCCACGCGGGGCATACCTCCAGGGTATGATCCGCCGTGTCCTGCTCAGCGTCGCAGTGGCAGCAACGCGCCGTCGGCTCCTTCCCTATCCGGCACAGGTATCTTCCTTCAGGAGTGGCCGAACAGCCCCGACAGTCCGGTGCCCCACGGTTGGCAGAGCCAGCCGCTCCTGCCACGCGAGCAACACGGACTGCCGGGCCTGGCGCTTCAAATCGCCCCAAGCAGGTTCCTGCCCGACCGGGACCGCCCCCACCCCCGCGCGACGGTCGACGCGGTGCCGGTACATCACCGCGTGCGACCGCGCGAGCAGGTCCATGGGCGGCATCCCCGCTAG
The DNA here is from genome assembly GCF_051014445.1 of Colletes latitarsis. Lineage (NCBI taxonomy): Eukaryota > Metazoa > Arthropoda > Insecta > Hymenoptera > Colletidae > Colletes > Colletes latitarsis. Next base: position 10,819,642 of record NC_135137.1, read on the forward strand.
AACCGTCGCCGCCTCATGTGACATGGTCCGATACCCGCGGACGACCCTGAGCGCCATGCGCCTCTGCACCCGACGCAGCATAGTCATGCTGCGCCGGGAGGCAGCCAGGTCGTCCGCCCAGACGGGGGCCCCGTATAGGGCCACCGACTGGACCATTGCCACATAGAGGCGACGAACTCGGCCCGCCGGGCCCCCCAGGTTGGGCAGGATCCGGCCCAGAGCCGCAACCATCCTTTCCAACCGGGGGACCAGGCAGCGGAAATGCTCCTCGAAACGCCAGTGGCTATCAAGGATCAGCCCCAGATACCTGATCTGGGGCTTCACCTCGATGTCAGCCCCACCCACCCGGATCAGAGGGGGTGGCGGATCCTGCCGAGGTGAATGAAACGCAATCACCTCGGTCTTATGGACCGCCACCGTCATCCCCATCCCCCTGATCCGGTCGACGACGCGTTGCGACCCCTCCTCCGCGCGACGCATGGCCCTCCCCCAGTGCGCCCCGACGGCCAGCACCAGTGTGTCATCCGCATAACACACCGTGCTGACGCCGTCGGGGAGGCCGGCCCGCAACACCGAGTCGTACGCGATGTTCCACAGGAGTGGCCCGAGGACCGACCCCTGCGGAACACCGCAGTACACCTCCCTCCGCATATCACCATCCCGGCCCGGATACTCGATCCACCTGCCGCGGAGATAATCCCCGACGACCGCCCTGAGACAAGGGGGGACTCGATGATATTCGAGTCCCCTCCTTATCTCTTCCCAGGGGAGGGTGTTAAAGGCATTGGCAATATCCAAGGATATTGCCAATGCCACCCCTCCCCGGGAGACGGCCGCCTCCGAGAGGGCCCTCACACGACCTATCGCGTCGATAGTCGATCGGCCCCCCCGGAAACCGAACTGGCAGTCGGCCAGACCGGGATCACCCCGCGACAGGTGCTCGACGAGGCGGGCAGCAATCACACGCTCGAAGAGCTTGCCCACCTCGTCGAGGAGACAAATGGGCCGGTATGCGGAAGGAGACTCCGCGGGCCGACCCTCCTTCCGGAGGAGGACCATCCTCGCCACCTTCCAACTGGGGGGGAATCGCCCGTCCCTCAGGCAGCGGTCGAACAACCGCCTGAGGTCGGCCCCAAGGACGCCCTGGGTCAAGACCCAAACCCGGCCGGGCACACCATCCGGACCCGGGGCCGTGTTACAAACCCCGAGCCGTCTGATGGCCGCTGCCAGCTCCTCCTGCGTGACCCCCAGCTCGGCCGTCCACTCCACTGGGACAGCCGCCGCCGCCGGAGGACGCGGTCCCCTCTCCCCAATTGGGAAGAGTGTATTGACCACGTCCTCCAGCAGCCGGGGGTCAAGACCCTCGGTGACGGGGGGCGCCCACGGGCGGAGCTTATTCAGCACCACCTTATATGGGCGCCCCCATGGATCGTCATCAAGGGTCTGGAGGAGCTCCTTCCATGCCTGGGTCTTGGCCCGTTTGATGGCGACCTGCAGAGCAACCCGCGCCACGCGGTATGCTCCATACATGTCATCAGCTGCCCTCGCTCGCGCCACGCCGTCGCCTGTACGTTGACGACGGCGCGCGCGGGTGTACTAGCGTCGGGCGCGGACAGTCGCGACTCGCAACTCCGCGATCGCGTCCGACCACCAGTACATCGCCCGGCGAGGAGAAGCCCGCCCGACCCGAGGCGTCGCCGCGTCGCAAATACCCGCGACCAATGCTCCGAGCCGGGCGACCTCCTCCTCTATGCTCGGCAACTTGGCCGCTCCCAGCGGCCAAGTTGCAGCGAGGGCAGCTGCCATCAGGGCGTCCTTGTCCAGGCGCCGAAGCGCCCAGCGGCGTGGTGGGGTGCCACGCAGGCGGCCGTGTCGGGATGCACTCGCGGCGGCAGAGACCTCCATCCGGATGTACCGGTGATCGGAGAGTGTCTCTGCCCCCGCGACCACGTGCCAACCCGACACCATGCGCACGGCGTTGGGGGTCGCGAATCCAACATCCACGATGGACCCCCCATATCGCCGCACGCATGTGTGCTCCGACCCCCGGTTCAATATCCGGAGGTCGAGCCCCGCCGCCCAATCGCCCAGGATCCCGCCGCGAACGGAGGTCCTCGGGGATCCCCAAGCCACCGACTTGGCATTAAAATCACCCAGGACCAGCACCGGCCGGGCCGCGTAGCGCTGCACGCATGCCGCGACCTCGGCCAAGTACAGCTCGAACGCAGCGTGACCGCTACGGGGCGAAATGTAGCACCCCACCACAGCGCCCCCCCCCCCAGTCCACGGCGACGAATCCCCGACCGCGCTCCAACAAGGAGAACGGTGGGGACCCGTCGCCCCCTCCCCATACCGTCGCCACCAAGCCGTCCGCGTCGCCGACCCAATGAGGGTGATCAGGGACGCGGTACGGCTCGGCGGCGACCGCCAGGCCAACCCCCCACTCCGCGAGGACTTGGGACATCAAGTCCTGTGCCGCGCGGCAGTGGTTGAGGTTGGCCTGGAGGAGGAGGCGGGGCGGCATTAATTAATGGCCGCGCCAGCCTCCTCCCGGCCGTCCGTCCACGTAGCACCGTCCACCTCCATGGAGGACGATGCCACCGCCCTCGGCACCGGAGCCGGTGCAGCCCGCCTCTTCCTCTCCTTCCGGGAGGGGGGGGGGAGCACTTCTTGCTCCCCACCCTGTGATCGGCTGGCCTCCCCATGTCCGCACACAGCGGGCAGTGCGGGGCCGCCGAGCACTGGCTCGCACGGTGCTCTTTGGCACCGCAGCGGTAACACTGACCGCTGCGGTCCACCGGCGAGGTGCACCACTGCCTCACGTGCCCCAATTCGAGGCAGCGGTGACACTGGAGCGGGCGCGGCGCGAGGATTTCCACTCGCGCCGAAACTCACCCCACCAACACCCTCCCGGATTCCGCCACCTTACGGGCGGCGGAGAGGGGGCACCGGGCCCACACCGACCCGAGGCCGGAGGGCGACCTGCGGATCTCTCCGATCCGCAGGTCCTCCACAGGACAGTCCCCCGCCCTCGCAAGGGCACGGGACACATCCTGTGCGCTGACCGAGTCGTCCAGCCCACAAACGCGCATCTCCGTGCGCTGCGTGGGCCGGGCGACCCGGACACCTCGCTCGCCCAGCTGCTCCCGGAGCCTCTGGGCGAGACGATCCGCCTTCGCGCCGCCTTCTGCACCGGGGATCTCCAGCAAGACACCCCCGGTCACGGCCCTCTTCGCCCTCACGGAGGCGATGCCCAGCTCTTCCAGGGAGATATTCTCCCTGGCGAGCCGCATCGCCTCCGCGAGGGTCAGGTCGCCCCCCTGCGCAACGGTCAGCGTCCCCGCTGCCGTTTTTGGGGGACGACCTGGTCGTGCCTTCCCGACCTTCGCGGCCTTTACCTTGGCCGCCGGCGGCAGAGGCGGAGGCTGCGGTTGCGAGGCCTTCCTCGCCGCCCGCTTCGCCTTCCGCCCCACCACCTCACCCCACGCCACCCCCCTTGGGAGGGTGCTGTGGAGGACGCGACCACCGCGACCACGGGTACACCACCCCCCTTGGGGGTCACGACCCGGGGCCCTGGTGCCGCAACGCTGGGCGGAGCCTTCACTCCGCCCTTCTTTGCCTTTCCCGACTGTACCGGAACAGGTCGGGGAGGCACCGCCTTCCTGCTGACCGCTCTTCCGGCGAGGAGCTCCTCCCGGAAGGCGGTCAGCTTGCCATCAATCATGTCCCCAATCCTCCTCAGAAGATCGTCTTCTGAGGAGGACGGGGACTTCTTCACGGGCGGAGTGCGGGTGGAGGGGCCCGCGGTGCCCCGCACCACTGCCGCCGCACTCCGCTTATTTACCTCCGCCGAGGGACGCGGCGGTGGAGGAGGAGGGAGGATGGGAGGGAGGGCCGCGCTGTTCCACAGCGCCTCTGCCCTCCTCCTCCCCTGTCGCTCCTCCTCCAACAGGAGCTGCAGACGGGCGTTCCGCCCTCTGAGCTCCCGCGCCGCCTCCCTCATTTCCTCCGCCGCGGCCTTCAGGGCCTCCGCGCCACCGCTTTTCTGCCCCTTAAAGGCGCAGGCAGCGGCGACTTTCTCCACCCGCCTCAGGGACGAGGAGATCCTCTCCGATATCTCCTCGGTCACCTCGTCCCTGAGGCAACTCAGCCTCACCGACGGGCTCATCGCCCCGCACACCTCGACGACGGCCTGCCCCGTCCTCTTCCTCTTAGAGCCTATGTGGCTCGTGCTGGAGGAGAAGGACGAGACCGACGCCGTCCCGTCGTCCTCCTCCACCCTCCACGAAGCCGGACCTGGCGCTGAGTGGGGCGCGAGCGCCGCCACCCTAACACCAACCCCGTCTCCGTCCTCCCCAACCGACAAAACCCGCCCCATCCCCATTTTATTTTCTGTGTCCATAATAATCCCACGAGATGGTCGGAAATAAAGGTCCACCCGGGCAGAGCCGCCTTACTCGGGTAAGCCTAATACTCCGGGGGTTCGGCAGGTTCCCCGGAGGTGGTCGCTTGGGATTGGGCCTTCTCCCCCAACCATGCATCCCATCGCAGCGCACCATAGCTTAGGATTGGAGGGCGATTTTATAGAGTCGCCATACTCGTGGCCCAGGCGGTTAAGCCAAGACCCCCGTTCCTCCTGCCGTCACGTACCATTCACAAAACCAATACGGAATTGTGAATGGGTCGTTGTGACGACCAACAGGAGGCTTACGGTGTGTGTATGACTCGGGTACCCCGGGTTCGTTAAGCCCGTACTGCAGCTGAAAGGCTGGCAGCCCCTGAGGGGACGCTGGCTATGTCTGCGTTATTTCTGGTATTTGCAATCATCAGGCTCATACTTTCGCGTTTTTCGCATATTTGTTGGCCAGATCCTGGGTTTTTTCTGCATTGGAACCCGTAGTAATGAGGTTCCACAACGAAACAGTCAATTAAACCTGGTTGCGATTAATATTTTAGAGGATAATGCCGGTTATGTCTCGGTTAGGTCTGGGATTTGCCCTCATCTGGCTCGCACTTTCGCATTTTTCGCATACTTGTTGGCCAGATCCTGTGCTTCTTCTGGTTTGGATCACGTAGTAATGTGGGACCACACCGAAACAGTCAATTAAACCTGGTTGCGATTAATATTTTAGAGGATAACGCCGGTTATGTCTCGGTTAGGTCTGGGATTTGCCCCCATCTGGCTCGTACATTCGCATTTCTCGCATACTTGTTGGCCAGATCCTGGCCTTTTCCTGGTTTCGATCACGTAGTAGTGCGGTACCATACCGAAACAGTCAATTAAATCTGGTTGCGATTAATATTCTGGAGGATAACGCTGGTTATGTCTGGGTTACGTCTGGTATTTGCAATCATCTGCCACAGACTTTCGCATTTTTGGCATACATGTTTGCCACATCCTGGGTTCCTTTCTGGCTCGAACCACGTAGTAATGTGGTACCACACCGAAACAGTCAATTAAACCTGGTTGCGATTAATATTTTAGAGGATAACGCCGGTTATGTCTGGGTTAGGTCTGGAAGTTGCCCTCATTTGGCTCGTACTTTCGTATTTTTCTCATACTTGTTGGGCAGATCCTGGGCTTTTTCTGGTTTGGATCACGTAATAATGTGGTACCACACTGAAACAGTCAATAGAAGCTGGATCCGATTAGTATTTTAGATGATAACGCAGGCTATGCCTCTGTTAGGTCTGGGATTTGCCCTCATCTGGCCCGTACTTTCGCATTTTTCGTATACTTGTTGGCCAGATCCTAGGCTTTTTGCTGGTTTGGATCAGGTAGAAATGTGGTACCACACTGAAACAGTCAATAAAAGCTGGTTCCGATTAGTAATTTAGAGGATAACGCAGGTTATATCTCGGTTAGTTCTGGGATTTGCCCTAATTTGGCTCGTACTTACCTATTTTTCTCATACTTGTTGGGCAGCTACTGGCCTTTTTTCTGGTTGGGATCACGTATTAATGTGGTGCCGCACTGAGATAGTCAATTCAACCTGGATTCTATCAATATTTTAGAGGATAACGCCGGTTAGGTCTGAGTTAGGTCTGGTATTTGTCCCCATCTGGCTCGTACTTCCGCATTTTTCGCATACCTGTTGGCTAGATCCTGGCCTTTTTCTGGTTTGGATCACGCAGTAATGTGGTACCACACTGAAACAGTCAATGAAGGCTGGTTTCGATATATATTTTAGAGGATAACACCGGTTAGGTCTGGGTTACGTCTGGTATTTGCAATCATCTGCCACATACATTCTCATTTTTCGCATACTTGTTGGCGAGATCCTGCGTTTTTTCTGGTTTGGATCACGTAGTAATGCGGTACCACACCGAAAGGGTCAATTAAACCTGGTTGCGATTAATATTTTAGAGGATAACGCCGGATATGTCTCGGTTTGGTCTGGGATTTTCACTCATCTGGATCGTAATTTCGCATTTTTCGCATTACTTGTTGGCCAGATCCTGGCCTTTTTCAGGCTTGGACCACGCAGTAATGTGGTACCACACTGAAACAGTCAATTAAACCTGGTTCCGATTAATATTTCAGAAGGATAACGCCGGCTATGTCTGGGTTAGGTCTGGTATTTCTCATCATCTAGCTCGTGCTTTCGCATTTTTCGCTTACTTGTTGGCCAGACTCTGGCCTTTTTCTGGTTTGGAACACGTAGTAAAGTGGTACCACACTGACACTGTCAATAAAAGCTGGTTCCGATTAGTATTTTAGAGGAGAACGCTGGTTAGGTCTGGGTTACGTCTGGTGTTTGCAATCATCTGCCACATACATTCGCATTTTTCGCATACTTGTTGGCGAGATCCTGCGTTTTTTCTGGTTTGGATCACGTAGTAATGCGGTACCACACCGAAACAGTCAATTAATCCTGGTTGCGATTAATATTTTAGAGGATAACGCCGGTTATGTCTCGGTTAGGTCTGTGATTTGCCCTCATCTGTGTCGTGCTTTCGTATTTTTCGCATACATGTTGGCCAGATGCTGGGTTTTTTCTGGTTTGGATCCCGTAATAATGACGTTCCACACCGAAACAGCCAATTAAACCTGGTTTCGATTAATATTTTAGAGGATATTGCCGGTTATATCTCGGTTAGGTCTGGGATTTGCCCTCATCTGGCCCGTACTTTCGCATTTTTCGCATACTTGAATGGCCAGATCCTGTATTTTTCTATTGTTAGGATCACGTAGTAATGTGGTATCACACTGAAACAGTCAATTAAACCTGGTTGCGAATAAAATTTTAGAGGATAACGCCGGTTATGTCTCGGTTAAGTCTGCGATTTGCCCTCATCTGGCTCGTACTTTCGCATTTTTCGCATACTTGTTGGCCAGATCCTGGGCTTCTTCTGGTTTGGATCACGTAGTAATGTGGGACCACACTGAGACAGTCAATGAAAGCTGGTTCCGATTAGTATTTTAGACGATAACGCAGGTTATGTCAGGGTTAGTTCTGATATTTGCAATCATCTGGCTCATACTTTCGCGTTTCTCGCATACTTGTTGGCAAGATCCTGGGATTTTTCTTGTTTGTGTCACGTAGTAATGCGGTAGCACACCGAAACAGTCAATTAAACCTGGTTGCGATTAATATTTTAGAGGATAACGCCGGTTATGTCTCGGTTAAGTCTGCGATTTGCCCTCATCTGGCTCGTACTTTCGCATTTTTCGCATACTTGTTAGCCAGATCCTGGGCTTTTTCTGGTTTGTATCACGTAGTAATGTGGTACCACACTGAAACAGTCAGTAGAAGATGGTTCCGAATAGTATTTTAGAGGATAACGCTGGCTATGTCTGGGTTTGTTCTGGTATTTGCTATCATCTGGCTCATACTTTCGCGTTTTTCGCATATTTGTTGGCCAGATCCTGTGTTTTTTCTGGTTTGGATCCCGTAATAATGACGTTCCACACCGGAACAGGCAATTAAACCTGGTTTCGATTAATATTTTAGAGGATAACGCCGGTTATATCTCGGTTAGGTCAGGGATTTGCCCTCATCTGGCTCGTACTTTCGCATTTTTCGCATACTTGTTAGCCAGATACTGGCCTTTTCCTGGTTTCGATCACGTAGTAGTGCGGTACCATACTGAAACAGTCAATTAATTCTGGTTGCGATTAATACTTTGGAGGATAACGCTGGTTATGTCTGGGTTACGTCTGGTATTTGCAATCATCTGCCACATACTTTCGCATTTTTGGCATACTTGTTTGCCACATCCTGGGTTCTTTTCTGGCTCGAACCACGTAGTAATGTGGTACCACACCGAAACAGTCAATTAAACCTGGTTGCGATTAATATTTTAGAGGATAACGCCGGTTATGTCTGGGTTAGGTCTAGTATTTGCCCTCATTTGGCTCGTACTTTCGTATTTTTCTCATACTTGTTGGGCTGATCCTGGGCTTTTTCTGGATTGGATCACGTAATAATGTGGTACCACACTGAAACAGTCAAATAAACCTGGTTCCGATTAATATTTCAGAAGGATAACGCCGGCTATGTCTGGGTTAGGTCTGGTATTTCCCATCATCTAGTTCGTACTTTCGCATTTTACGCTTACTTCTTGGCCAGACTCTGGCCTTTTTCTGGTTTGGAACACGTAGTAATGTGGTACCACACTGACACTGTCAATAAAAGCTGGTTACGATTAGTATTTTAGAGGAGAACGCTGGTTAGGTCTGGGTTACGTCTGGTATTTGCAATCATCTGCCACATACATTCGCATTTTTCGCATACTTGTTGGCGAGATCCTGCGTTTTTTCTGGTTTGGATCACGTAGTAATGCGGTACCACACCGAAACAGTCAATTAAACCTGGTTGCGATTAATATTTTAGAGGTAAACGCTGGTTATGTCTCAGTTTGGTCTGGGATTTGCCCTCATCTGGCCCGTACTTTCGCATTTTTGCATACTTGTTGGCCAGATCCTTGGCTTTTTGCTGGTTTGGATCACGTAGTAATGTGGTACCACACTGAAACAGTCAGTAAAAGCTGGTTCCGATTAGTGTTTTAGAGGATAACGCTGGTTATGTCTGGGTTAGTTCTGGTATTTGCAATCATCTGGCTCATACTTTCGCTTTTTTCGCATACTTGTTGGCCAGATGCTTTGTTTTTTCTGGTTTGGATCCCGTAATAATGACGTTCCACACCGAAACAGCCAATTAAACCTGGTTTCGATTAATATATTAGAGGATAACGCCGGTTATATCTCGGTTAGGTCAGGGATTTGCCCTCATCTGGCTCGTACCTTCGCATTTCTCGCATACTTGTTGGCCAGATACTGGCCTTTTCCTGGTTTCGATCACGTAGTAGTGCGGTACCATACTGAAACAGTCAATTAAATCTGGTTGCGATTAATATTTTGGAGGATAACGCTGGTTATGTCTGGGTTACGTCTGGTATTTGCAATCATCTGCCACATACTTTCGCATTTTTGGCATACTTGTTTGCCACATTCTGGGTTCTTTTCTGGCTCGAACCACGTAGTAATGTGGTACCACACCGAAACAGTCAATTAAACCTGGTTGCGATTAATATTTTAGAGGATAACGCCGGTTATGTCTGGGTTAGGTCTAGTATTTGCAATCATCTGCCACATACATTCGCATTTTTCGCATACTTGTTGGCGAGATCCTGTGTTTTTTCTGGTTTGGATCCCGTAGTAATGGGGTTCCACACCGAAACAGTCAATTAAACCTGGATGCGATTAATATTTTAGAGGATAACGCCGGTTATGTCTCGGTTAAGTCTGCGATTTGCCCTCATCTGGCTCGTACTTTCGCATTTTTCGCATACTTGTTGGCCAGATCCTGGCCTTTTTCTGGCTCGGACCACGTAGTAATGTTGTACCACACCGAAACGGTCAATTAAACCCGGTTGCGATTAATATTTTAGAGGATAACGCCGGTTATGTCTGGGTTAGGTCTAGTATTTGCCCTCATTTGGCTCGTACTTTCGTATTTTTCTCATACTTGTTGGCCAGATCCTGCGCTTCTACTGGTTTGGATCACGTTGTAATGTGGGACCACACTGAAACAGTCAATTAAACCTGGTTTCGATTAATATTTTAGAGGATAACGCCGGTTATGTCTCGGTTAGGTCTGGGATTTTCACTAATCTGGATCGTAATTTCGCATTTTTCGCATACTTGTTGGCTAGATGCTGGGTTATGTCTGGGTTAGTTCTGGTATTTGCAATCATCTGGCTCATACTTTCGCTTTTTTCGCATACTTGTTGGCCAGATGCTGGGTTTTTTCTGGTTTGGATCCCGTAATAATGAAGTTCCACACCGATACAGCCAATTAAACCTGGTTTCGATTAATATTTCAGAGGATAACGCCGGTAATGTCTTGGTTAGGTCTGGTATTTGCCCCCATCTGGCTCGTACTTTCGCATTTCTCGCATACTTGTTGGCCAGATACTGGCCTTTTCCTGGTTTCGATCACGTAGTAGTGCGGAACCATACTGAAACAGTCAATTAAATCTGGTTGCGATTAATAGTTTGGAGGATAACGCTGGTTATGTCTGGGTTAGGTCTAGTATTTGCCCTCATTTGGCTCGTACTTTCGTATTTTTCTCATACTTGTTGGGCAGATCCTGGGCTTCTTCTGGTTTGGATCACGTAGTAATGTGGGACCACTCTGAAACAGTCAATTAAACCTGGTTGCGATTAAGATTTTAGAGGTCAACACCGGTTATTTCTCGGTTAGGTCTGGGATTTGCCCTCATCTGTCTCGTACTTCCGCAATTTTCGCACACTTATTGGCAAGATCCTGGCCTTTTTTTGGTTTGTATCACGTAGTAATGCGGTTCCACACTGAAACAGTCAATTAAACCTGGTTGCGATTAATATTTTAGGGGATATCGCTGGTTATGTCTCAGTTAGGTCTGGGATTTGCCCTCATCTGGCCCGTACTTTCGCATTTTTGCATACTTGTTGGGCAGATCCTTGGCTTTTTGCTGGTTTGGATCACGTAGTAATGTGGTACCACACTGAAACAGTCAATAAAAGCTGGTTCCGATTAGTGTTTTTGAGGATAACGCTGGTTATGTTTGGGTTAGTTCTGGAATTGCCAATCATCTGGCTCATACTTTCGCTTTTTTCGCATACTTGTTGGCCAGATGCTGGGTTTTTTCTGGTTTGGATCCCGTAATAATGTCGTTCCACACTGAAACAGCCAATTAAACCTGGTTTCGATTAATATTTTAGAGGATAACGCCGGTTATATCTCGGTTAGGTCAGGGATTTGCCCTCATCTGGCTCGTACCTTCGCATTTTTCGCATACCTGTTGGCCAGATCCTGGCCTTTTTCTGGCTCGGACCACGTAGTAATGTTGTACCACACCGAAACGGTCAATTAAACCCGGTTGCGATTAATATTTTAGAGGATAACGCCGGTTATGTCTGGGTTAGGTCTAGTATTTGCCCTCATTTGGCTCGTACTTTCGTATTTTTCTCATACTTGTTGGGCAGATCCTGGGCTTTTTCTGGATTGGATCACGTAATAATGCGGTACCACACTGAAACAGTCAATAGAAGCTGGTTCCGATTAGTATTTTCCATGATAACGCCGGCTATGTCTGGGTTAGGTCTGGTATTTGCCATCATCTAGCTCGTACTTTCGCATTTTACGCTTACTTTTTGGCCAGACTCTGGCCTTTTTCTGGTATGGAACACGTAGTAATGTGGTACCACACTGACACTGTCAATAAAAGCTGGTTCCGATTAGTATTTTAGAGGAGAACGCTGGTTAGGTCTGGGTTACGTCTGGTATTTGCAATCATCTGCCACATACATTCGCATTTTTCGCAAACTTGTTGGCGAGATCGTGCGTTTTTTCTGGTTTGGATCACGTAGTAGTGCGGTAACACACTGAAACAGTCAATTAATCCTGGTTGCGATTAATATTTTGGAGGATAACGCCGGTTATGTCTCGGTTAGGTCTGTGATATGCCCTCATCTGTCTCGTGCTTTCGCATTTTTCGCATACCTGTTGGCCAGATCCTGGGCTTTTTCTGCATTGTATCACGTAGTAATGTGGTACCACACTGAAACAGTCAATAGAAGCTGGTTCCGAATAGTATTTTAGAGGTTACGCCGGTTATGTCTGGGTTAGTTCTGGTATTTGCAATCATCTGGCTCATACTTTCGCTTTTTTCGCATACTTGATGACCAGATGCTGGGTTTTTTCTGGTTTGGATCCCGTAATAATGAAGTTCCACACCGATACAGCCAATTAAACCAGGTTTCGATTAATATTTTAGAGGATAACGCCGGTAATGTCTTGGTTAGGTCTGGGATTTGCCCCCATCTGGCTCGTACTTTCGCATTTCCCGCATACTTGTTGGCCAGATACTGGCCTTTTCCTGGTTTCGATCACGTAGTAGTGCGGAACCATACTGAAACAGTCAATTAAATTTGGTTGCGATTTATATTTTGGAGGATAACGCTGGTTATGTCTGGGTTACGTCTGGTATTTGCAATCATCTGCCACATACTTTCGCACTTTTGGCATACTTGGTTGCCACATCCTGGGTTCTTTTCTGGCTCGAACCACGTAGTAATGTGGTACCACACTGAGACAGTCAATAAAAGCTGGTTCCGATTAGTATTTTAGACGATAACGCTGGTTATGTCAGGGTTAGTTCTGGTATTTGCAATCATCTGGCTCATACTTTCGCGTTTCTCGCGTACTTGTTGGCAAGATCCTGGGCTTTTTCTTGTTTGTGTCACGTAGTAATGCGGTGGCACACCGAAACAGTCAATTAAACCTGGTTGCGATTAATATTTTAGAGGATAACGCCGGTTATGTCTGGGTTAGTTCTGGTATTTGCAATCATCTGGCTCGTACCTTCGCATTTTTCGCATACCTGTTGGCCAGATCCTGGCCTTTTTCTGGCTCGGACCACGTAGTAATGTTGTACCACACCGAAACGGTCAATTAAACCCGGTTGCGATTAATATTTTAGAGGATAACGCCGGTTATGTCTGGGTTAGGTCTAGTATTTGCCCTCATTTGGCTCGTACTTTCGTATTTTTCTCATACTTGTTGGCCAGATCCTGCGCTTCTACTGGTTTGGATCACGTTGTAATGTGGGACCACACTGAAACAGTCAATTAAACCTGGTTTCGATTAATATTTTAGAGGATAACGCCGGTTATGTCTCGGTTAGGTCTGGGATTTGCCCTCATCTGGCCCGCACTTTCGCACTTTTCGCATACTTGAATGGCCAGAACCTGGGTTTTTCTGTTGTTAGGATCACGTAGTAATGTGGTACCACACTGAGACAGTCAATAAAAGCTGGTTCCGATTAGTATTTTAGACGATAACGCTGGTTATGTCAGGGTTAGTTCTGGTATTTGCAATCATCTGGCTCATACTTTCGCGTTTCTCGCATACTTGTTGGCAAGATCCTGGGCTTTTTCTTGTTTGTGTCACGTAGTAATGCGGTAGCACACCGAAACAGTCAATTAAACCTGGTTGCGATTAATATTTTAGAGGATAACGCCGGTTATGTCTCGGTTAAGTCTGCGATTTGCCCTCATCTGGCTCGTACTTTCGCATTTTTCGCATACTTGTTGGCCAGATCCTGGGCTTTTTCTGGTTTGTATCACGTAGTAATGTGGTACCACACTGAAACAGTCAGTAGAAGATGGTTCCGAATAGTATTTTAGAGGATAACGCTGGCTATGTCTGGGTTTGTTCTGGTATTTGCTATCATCTGGCTCATACTTTCGCGTTTCTCGCATACTTGTTGGCAAGATCCTGGGCTTTTTCTTGTTTGTGTCACGTAGTAATGCGGTAGCACACCGAAACAGTCAATTAAACCTGGTTGCGATTAATATTTTAGAGGATAACGCCGGTTATGTCTCGGTTAAGTCTGCGATTTGCCCTCATCTGGCCCGTACTTTCGCATTTTTACCTACTTGTTGGCCAGATCCTAGGCTTTTTGCTGGTTTGGATCACGTAGTAATGTGGTCCCACACTGAAACAGTCAATAAAAGCTGGTTCCGATTAGTGTTTTAGAGGATAACGCTGGTTATGTCTGGGTTAGTTCTGGTATTTGCAATCATCTGGCTCATACTTTCGCTTTTTTCGCATACTTGATGGCCAGATGCTGGGTTTTTTCTGGTTTGGATCCCGTAATAATGAAGTTCCACACCGATACAGCCAAATAAACCTGGTTTCGATTAATATTTTAGAGGATAACGCCGGTTATGTCTGGGTTAGGTCTAGTATTTGCCCTCATTTGGCTCGTACTTTCGTATTTTTCTCATACTTGTTGGGTAGATCCTGGGCTTTTTCTGGATTGGATCACGTAATAATGTGGTACCACACTGAAACAGTCAATAGAAGCTGGTTCCGATTAGTATTTTAGATGATAACGTAGGCTATGTCTCGGTTAGGTCTGGGATTTGCCCTCATCTGGCCCGTACTTTCGCATTTTTCGTATACTTGTTGGCCCGATCCTAGGCTTTATGCTGGTTTGGATCACGTAGAAATGTGGTACCACACTGTAACAGTCAATAAAAGCAGGTTCCGAATAGTATTTTAGAGGATAACGCAGGTTATGTCTCGGTTAGTTCTGGGATATGCCCTTATTTGGCTCGTACTTACGTATTTTTCTCATACTAGTTGGGCAGCTACTGGCCTTTTTTCTGGTTAGGATCACGTATTAATGTGGTGCCGCACTGAGATAGTCAATTCAACCTGGATTCTATCAATATTTTAGATGATAACGCCGGTTAGGTCTGACTTAGGTCTGGTATTTGCCCTCATCTGGCTCGTACTTCCGCACTTTTCGCATACCTGTTGGCCAGATCCTGGGCTTTTTCTGGTTTGGATCACGCAGTAATGTGGTACCACACTGAAACAGTCAATGAAGGGTGGTTTCGATATATATTTTAGAGGATAACACCGGTTAGGTCTGGGTTACGTCTGGTATTTGCAATCATCTGCCACATACATTCTCATTTTTCACATACTTGTTGGCGAGATCCTACGTTTTCTCTGGTTTGGATCATGTAGTAATGCGGTACCACACCGAAAGAGTCAATTAAACCTGGTTGCGATTAATATTTTATAGGATAACGCCGGTTATGTCTCGGTTAGGTCTGGGATTTGCCCCCATCTGTCTCGTTCTTTCGTATTCTTCGCATACTTGTCGGCCAGATCCTGGGCTTTTTCTGCTTCGTATAACGTAGTAATGTGGTACCACACTGAAACAGTCAATAGAGGCTGGTTCCGAATAGTATTTTAGAGGATAACCCAGGTTATGTCTCGGTTAGGTCTGGGATTTGCCCTTATCTGGCCCGTACTTTCGCTTTTTTCGCATTCTTGTTGTCCAGATCCTGGGTTTTTTCTGATTTGGATCCCGTAGTAATGAGGTTCCACACCGAAACAGTCAATTAAACCTGGTTGCGATTAATATTTTAGAGGATAACGCCGGTTATGTCTCGGTTAAGTCTGCAATTTGCCCTCATCTGGCTCGTACTTTCGCATTTTTCGCATACTTGTTGGCCAGATCCTGGGCTTTTTCTGGTTTGTATCACGTAGTAATGACATTCCACACCGAAACAGTCAATTAAACCTGGTTCCGAATAGTATTTTAGAGGATAACGCAGGTTATGTCTCGGTTAGGTCTGGGATTTGCCCTTATCTGGCCCGTACTTTCGCATTTTTCGCATACTTGTTGGCCAGATCCTGGCCTTTTTCTGGCTTGGACCAAGTAGTAATGTGGGACCACACTGAAACAGTCAATTAAACCTGGTTGCGATTAATATTTTAGAGGATAACGCCGGTTATGTCTCGGTTAGGTCTGGGATTTACACTAATCTGGATCGTAATTTCGCGTTTCTCGCATACTTGTTGGCAATATCCTGCGCTTTTTCTGGTTTGGATCCCGTAGTAATGAGGTTCCACACCGAAACAGTCAATTAAACCTGGTTGCGATTAATATTTTAGAGGATAACGCCGGTTATGTCTCGGTTAGGTCTGGGATTTTCACTAATCTGGATCGTAATTTCGCGTTTCTCGCATACTTGTTGGCAAGATCCTGGGCTTTTTCTGGTTTGTGTCAGGTAGTAATGCGGTAGCACACCGAAACAGCCAATTAAACCTGGTTGCGATTGATATGTTAGAGGGTAACGCCGGTTATGTCTCGGTTAAGTCTGCAATTTGCCTTCATCTGGCTCGTACTTTCGCATTTTTCGCATACTTGTTGGCCAGATCCTGGGCTTTTTCTGGTTTGTGTCATGTAGTAATGACATTCCACACCGAAACAGTCAATTAAACCTGGTTCCGAATAGTATTTTAGAGGATAACGCAGGTTATGTCTCGGTTAGGTCTGGGATTTGCCCTTATCTGGCCCGCACTTTCGCATTTTTCGCATACTTGTTGGCCAGATCCTGGGCTTTTTCTGGTTTGTATCACGTATTAATGACATTCCACACGGAAACAGTCAATTAAACCTGGTTCCGAATAGTATTTTAGAGGATAACGCACGTTATGTATCGGTTAGGTCTGGGATTTGCCCTTATCTGGCCCGTACTTTCGCATTTTTCGCATACTTGTTGGCCAGATCCTGGCCTTTTTCTGGCTTGGACCAAGTAGTAATGTGGGACCACACTGAAACAGTCAATTAAACCTGGTTGCGATTAATATTTTAGAGGATAAAGCCGGTTACGTCACGGTTAGGTCTGGGATTTTCACTAATCTGGATCGTAATTTCGCGTTTCTCGCATACTTGTTGGCAAGATCCTGGGCTTTTTCTGGTTTGGATCCCGTAGTAATGAGGTTCCCCACCGAAACAGTCAATTAAACCGGGTTGCGATTAATATTTTAGAGGATAACGCCGGTTATGTCTCGGTTAGGTCTGGGATTTTCACTAATCTGGATCGTAATTTCGCGTTTCTCGCATACTTGTTGGCCAGATCCTGGCCTTTTTCTGGCTTGGACCAAGTAGTAATGTGGGACCACACTGAAACAGTCAATTAAACCTGGTTGCGATTAATATTTTAGAGGATAACGCCGGTTATGTCTCGGTTAGGTCTGGGATTTGCCATCATCTGGCTCGTACTTTCGCATTTTTCGCATACTTGTTGGCCAGATCCTGGGTTTTTTCCGATTTGGATCCCGTAATAATGACATTCCACACCGAAACAGTCAATTAAACCTGGTTTCGATTAATATTTTAGAGGATAACGCAGGATATGTCTCGGTTAGGTCTGGGATTTGCCCCCATCTGGCCCGTACTTTCGCATTTTTCGCATACTTGAATGACCAGATCCTGGGGTTTTCTATTGTTAGGATCACGTAGTAATGTGGTACCACACTGAGACAGTCAATAAAAGCTGGTTCCGATTAGTATTTTAGACGATAACGCTGGTTATGTCTGGGTTAGTTCTGGTATTTGCAATCATCTGGCTCATACTTTCGCGTTTCTCGCATACTTGTTGGCAAGATCCTGGGCTTTTTCTGGTTTGCGTCACGTAGTAATGCGGTAGCACACCGAAACGGTCAGTTAAACCTGGTTGCGATTAATATTTTAGAGGATAACGCCGGTTATGCCTCGGTTAAGTCTGCGATTTGCCCTCATCTGGCTCGTACTTTCGCATTTTTCGCATACTTGTTGGCCAGATCCTGGGCTTTTTCTGGTTTGTATCACGTAGTAATGTGGTACCACACTGAAACAGTCAATAGAAGCTGGTTCCGACTAGTATTTTAGAGGATAACGCTGGCTATGTCTGGGTTTGTTCTGGTATTTGCTATCATCTGGCTCATACTTTCGCATTTTTGGCAAACTTGTTTGCCACATCCTGGGTTCTTTTCTGGCTCGAACCACGTAGTAATGTGGTACCACACCGAAACAGTCAATTAAACCTGGTTGCGATTAATATTTTAGAGGATAACGCCGTTTATCTCCCGGTTAGGTCTGGGATTTGCCCTCAACTGGCTCGTACTTTCGCATTTTTCGCATACTTGTTGGCCAGATCCTGGGTTTTTTCTGGTTTGGATCCCGTAGTAATGAGGTTCCACAACGAAACAGTCAATTAAACCTGGTTTCGATTAATATTTTAGAGGATAACGCCGGTTATATCTCGGTTAGGTCAGGGATTTGCCCTCATCTGGCTCGTACCTTCGCATTTTTCGCATACTTGTTGGCCAGATCCTGGCCTTTTTCTGGCTCGGACCACGTAGTAATGCGGTACCACACCGAAACGGTCAATTAAACCTGGTTGCGATTAATATTTTATAGGATAACGCCGGTTATGTCTCGGTTAGGTCTGGGATTTGCCCCCATCTGGCTCGTACTTTCGCATTTCTCGCATACTTGTTGGCCAGATCCTGGGCTTCTTCTGGTTTGGATCACGTAGTAATGTGGGACCACACTGAGACAGTCAATTAAAGCTGGTTTCGATTAATATTTTGGAGGATAACTCCGGTTATTTCTCGGTTAGGTCGGGGATTTGCCCTCATCTGTCTCGTACTTCCGCAATTTCGCACACTTATTGGCAAGATCCTGGCCTGTTTCTGGTTTCGATCACGTAGTAGTGCGGTACCATACTGAAACAGTCAATTAAATCTGGTTGCGATTAATATTTTGGAGGATAACGCTGGTTACGTCTGGGTTACGTCTGGTATTTGCAAGCATCTGCCACATACTTTCGCATTTTTGGCATACTTGTTTGCCACATCCTGGGTTCTTTTCTGGCTCGATCCACGTAGTAATGTGGTACCACACCGAAACAGTCAATTAAACCTGGTTGCGACTAATATTTTAGAGGATAACGCCGGTTATGTCCGGGTTAGGTCTAGTATTTGCCCTCGTTTGGCTCGTACTTTCGTATTTTTCTCATACTTGTTGGGCAGATCGTGGGCTTTTTCTGGTTTGGATCACGTAATAATGTGGTACCACACTGAAACTGTCAATAGAAGCTGGTTCCGATTAGTATTTTAGATGATAACGCAGGCTATGTCTCGGTTAGGTCTGGGATTTGCCCTCATCTGGCCCGTACTTTCGCATTTTTCGTATACTTGTTGGCCAGATCCTAGGCTTTTTGCTGGTATGTATCACGTAGTAATGTGGTGCCACACTGAAACAGTCAATAGAAGCTGGTTCCGATTAGTATTTTAGATGATAACGCAGGCTATGTCTCGGTTAGGTCTGGTATTTGCCCTCATCTGGCTCGGACTTCCGCATTTTTCTCATACTTGTTGGGCAGCTACTGGGCTTTTTTCTAGTTAGGATCACGTATTAATGTGGTGCCGCACTGAGATAGTCAATTCAACCTGGATTCTATCAATATTTTAGAGGATAACGCCGGTTAGGTCTGAGTTAGGTCTGGTATTTGCCCCCATCTGGCTCGTACTTCCGCATTTTTTGCATACCTGTTGGCCAGATCCTGGGCTTTTTCTGGTTTGGATCACGCAGTAATGTGGTACCACACTGAAACAGTCAATGAAGGCTGGTTCCGATTAGTATTTTAGATGATAACGCAGGCTATGTCTCGGTTAGGTCTGGTATTTGCCCTCATCTGGCTCGTACTTCCGCATTTTTCGCATACTTGTTGGCCAGATCCTGGGTTTTTTCTGGTTTGGATCCCGTAGTAATGAGGTTCCACACCGAAACAGTCAATTAAACCTGGTTGCGATTAATATTTTAGAGGATAACGCCGGTTATGTCTCGGTTAGGTCTGGGATTTTCACTCATTTGGACCGCAATTTCGCATTTTTCGCATACTTGTTGGCCAGATCCAGGCCTTTTTCAGGCTTGGACCACGTAGTAATGTGGTACCACACTGAAACAGTCAATAAAAGCTGGTTCCGATTAGTGTTTTAGAGGATAACGCTGGTTATGTCTGGGTTAGTTCTGGTATTTGCAATCATCTGGCTCATACTTTCGCTTTTTTCGCATACTTGTTGGCCAGATCCTGTGTTTTTTCTGGTTTGGATCCCGTAGTAATGGGGTTCCACACCGAAACAGTCAATTAAACCTGGATGCGATTAATATTTTAGAGGATAACGCCGGTTATGTCTCGGTTAGGTCTGGGATTTTCACTCGTCTGGATCGTAATTTCGCATTTTTCGCATTACTTGTTGGCCAGATCCTGGCCTTTTTCAGGCTTGGACCACGTAGTAATGTGGTACCATACTGAAGCAGTCAATAGAAGCTGGTTCCGATTAGTATTTTAGATGATAACGCAGGCTATGTCTCGGTTAGGTCTGGTATTTGCCCTCATCTGGCTCGTGCTTCCGCATTTTTCGCATACTTGTTAGCCAGATCATGGGTTTTTTCTGGTTTGGCTCCCGTAGTAATGAGGTTCCACACCGAAAGAGTCAATTAAACCTGGTTGCGATTAATATTTTAGAGGATAACGCCGGTTATGTCTCGGTTAGGTCTGGGATTTTAACTCATCTGGATCGTAATTTCGCATTTTTCGCATACTTGTTGGCCAGATCCAGGCCTTTTTCAGGCTTGGACCACATAGTAATGTGGTACCACACTGAGGCAGTCAATAAAAGCTGGTTCCGATTAGTGTTTTAGAGGATAACGCTGGTTATGTCTGGGTTAGTTCTGGTATTTGCAATCATCTGGCTCATACTTTCGCTTTTTTCGCATACTTGTTGGCCAGATGCTGGGTTTTTTCTGGTTTGGATCCCGTAATAATGACGTTCCACACCGAAACAGTCAATTAAACCTGGTTGCGATTAATATTTTAGAGGATAACGCCGGTTATGTCTCGGTTAGATCTGGGATTTTCACTAATCTGGATCGTAATTTCGCATTTTTCGCACACTTGTTGGCCAGATCCTGGCCTTTTTCTGGCTTGGACCAAGCAGTAATGTGGGACCACACTGAAAGAGTCAATTAAACCTGGTTGCGATTAATATTTTAGAGGATAACGCCGGTTATGTCTCGGTTAGGTCTGGGATTTGGCCTCATCTGGCTCGTACTTTCGCATTTTTCGCATACTTGTTGGCCAGATCCTGGCCTTTTTCTGGCTCGGACCACGTAGTAATGTGGTACCACACCAAAACAGTCAATTAAACCTGGTTGCGATTAATATTTTAGAGGATAACGCCGGTTATGTCTCGGTTAGGTCTGGGATTTGCCCCCATCTGGCTGGTACTTTCGCATTTCTCGCATACTTGTTGGCCAGATCCTGGGCTTCTTCTGGTTTGGATCACGTAGTAATGTGGGACCACACTGAAACAGTCAATTAAACCTGGTTTCGATTAATATTTTAGAGGATAACTCCGGTTATTTCTCGGTTAGGTCTGGGATTTGCCCTCACCTGTCTCGTACTTCCGCAATTTTCGCACACTTATTGGCAAGATCCTGGCCTTTTTCTGGTTTCGATCACGTAGTAGTGCGGTACCATACTGAAACAGTCAATTAAATCTGGTTGCGATTAATATTTTGGAGGATAACGCTGGTTATGTCTGGGTTACGTCTGGTATTTGCTATCATCTGCCACATACTTTCGCATTTTTGGCAGACTTGTTTGCCACATCCTGGGTTCTTTTCTGGCTCGAACCACGTAGTAATGTGGTACCACACCGAAACAGTCAATTAAACCTGGTTGCGATTAATATTTTAGATGATAACGCAGGCTATGTCTCGGTTAGGTCTGGTATTTTGCCTCATCTGGCTCGTACTTCCGCATTTTTCGCATACTTGTTGGCCAGATCCTGGGCTTTTTCTGGTTTGTATCACGTAGTAATGTGGTACCACACTGAAACAGTCAATAGAAGCTGGTTCCGACTAGTATTTTAGAGGATAACGCTGGCTATGTCTGGGTTTGTTCTGGTATTTGCTATCATCTGGCTCATACTTTCGCGTTTTTCGCATATTTGTTGGCCGGATCCTGTGTTTTTTCTGGTTTGGATCCCGTAGTAATGGGGTTCCACACCGAAACAGTCAATTAAACCTGGATGCGATTAATATTTTAGAGGATAACGCCGGTTATGTCTCGGTTAGGTCTGGGATTTTCACTCGTCTGGATCGTAATTTCGCATTTTTCGCATTACTTGTTGG
Source organism: Colletes latitarsis (assembly GCF_051014445.1). Taxonomy (NCBI): domain Eukaryota; kingdom Metazoa; phylum Arthropoda; class Insecta; order Hymenoptera; family Colletidae; genus Colletes; species Colletes latitarsis. The sequence goes on from NC_135137.1 coordinate 10,841,683, forward strand.
CCAGATCCTGGCCTTTTTCAGGCTTGGACCACGTAGTAATGTGGTACCACACTGAAGCAGTCAATAGAAGCTGGTTCCGATTAGTATTTTAGATGATAACGCAGGCTATGTCTCGGTTAGGTCTGGTATTTGCCCTCATCTGGCTCGTACTTTCGCGTTTTTCGCATATTTGTTGGCCAGATCCTGTGTTTTTTCTGGTTTGGATACCGTAATAATGACGTTCCACACCGAAACAGTCAATTAAACCTGGTTGCGATTAATATTTTAGAGGATAACGCCGGTTATGTCTCGGTTAGGTCTGGGATTTTCACTAATCTGGATCGTAATTTCGCATTTTTCGCACACTTGTTGGCCAGATCCTGGCCTTTTTCTGGCTTGGACCAAGCAGTAATGTGGGACCACACTGAAAGAGTCAATTAAACCTGGTTGCGATTAATATTTTAGAGGATAACGCCGATTATGTCTCGGTTAGGTCTGGGATTTGCCCTCATCTGGCTCGTACTTTCGCATTTTTCGCATACTTGTTGGCCAGATCCTGGGTTTTTTCTGGTTTGGATCCCGTAATAATGACATTCCGCACCGAAACAGTCAATTAAACCTGGTTTCGATTAATATTTTAGAGGATATTGCCGGTTATATCTCGGTTAGGTATGGGATTTGCCCCCATCTGGCCCGTACTTTCGCATTTTTCGCATACTTGAATGGCCAGATCCTGGGTTTTTCTATTGTTAGGATCACGTAGTAATGTGGTACCACACTGAGACAGTCAATAAAAGCTGGTTCCGATTAGTATTTTAGACGATATCGCTGGTTATGTCTGGGTTAGTTCTGGTATTTGCAATCATCTGGCTCATACTTTCGCTTTTTTCGTATACTTGTTGGCCAGATGCTGGGTTTTTTCTGGTTTGGATCCCATAATAATGACGTTCCACACCGAAACAGCCAATTAAACCTGGTTTCGATTAATATTTTAGAGGATAACGCCGGTTATATCTCGGTTAGGTCAGGGATTTGCCCTTATCTGGCTCGTACCTTCGCATTTTTCGCATACTTGTTGGCCAGATCCTGGCCTTTTTCTGGCTCGGACCACGTAGTAATGTGGTACCACACCGAAACAGTCAATTAAACCTGGTTGCGATTAATATTTTAGAGGATAACGCCGGTTATGTCTCGGTTAGGTCTGGGATTTGCCCCCATCTTGCTCGTACTTTCGCATTTCTCGCATACTTGTTGGCTAGATCCTGGGCTTCTTCTGGTTTGGATCACGTAGTAATGTGGGACCACACTGAAACAGTCAATTAAACCTGGTTTCGCTTAATATTTTAGAGGATAACGCCGGTTATGTCTGGGTTAGGTCTAGTATTGGCCCTCATTTGGCTCGAACTTTCGTATCTTTCTCATACTTGTTGGGCAGATCCTGGGCTTTTTCTGGTTTGGATCACGTAATAATGTGGTACCACACTGAAACAGTCAATAGAAGCTGGTTCCGACTAGTATTTTAGAGGATAACGCTGGCTATGTCTGGGTTTGTTCTGGTATTTGCTATCATCTGGCTCATACTTTCGCGTTTTTCGCATATTTGTTGGCCAGATCCTGTGTTTTTTCTGGTTTGGATCCCGTAGTAATGGGGCTCCACACCGAAACAGTCAATTAAACCTGGATGCGATTAATATTTTAGAGGATAACGCCGGTTATGTCTCGGTTAGGTCTGGGATTTTCACTCGTCTGGATCGTAATTTCGCATTTTTCGCATTACTTGTTGGCCAGATCCTGGCCTTTTTCAGGCTTGGACCACGTAGTAATGTGGTACCACACTGAAGCAGTCAATAGAAGCTGGTTCCGATTAGTATTTTAGATGATAACGCAGGCTATGTCTGGGTTAGTTCTGGTATTTGCAATCATCTGGCTCATACTTTCGCTTTTTTCGCATACTTGTTGGCCAGATGCTGGGTTTTTTCTGGTTTGGATACCGTAATAATGACGTTCCACACCGAAACAGTCAATTAAACCTGGTTGCGATTAATATTTTAGAGGATAACGCCGGTTATGTCTCGGTTAGGTCTGGGATTTTCACTAATCTGGATCGTAATTTCGCATTTTTCGCACACTTGTTGGCCAGATCCTGGCCTTTTTCTGGCTTGGACCAAGCAGTAATGTGGGACCACACTGAAAGAGTCAATTAAACCTGGTTGCGATTAATATTTTAGAGGATAACGCCGATTATGTCTCGGTTAGGTCTGGGATTTGCCCTCATCTGGCTCGTACTTTCGCATTTTTCGCATACTTGTTGGCCAGATCCTGGGTTTCTTCTGGTTTGGATCCCGTAATAATGACATTCCGCACCGAAACAGTCAATTAAACCTGGTTTCGATTAATATTTTAGAGGATATTGCCGGTTATATCTCGGTTAGGTATTGGATTTGCCCCCATCTGGCCCGTACTTTCGCATTTTTCGCATACTTGAATGGCCAGATCCTGGGTTTTTCTATTGTTAGGATCACGTAGTAATGTGGTACCACACTGAGACAGTCAATAAAAGCTGGTTCCGATTAGTATTTTAGACGATATCGCTGGTTATGTCTGGGTTAGTTCTGGTATTTGCAATCATCTGGCTCATACTTTCGCTTTTTTCGCATACTTGTTGGCCAGATGCTGGGTTTTTTCTGGTTTGGATCCCATAATAATGACGTTGCACACCGAAACAGCCAATTAAACCTGGTTTCGATTAATATTTTAGAGGATAACGCCGGTTATATCTCGGTTAGGTCAGGGATTTGCCCTTATCTGGCTCGTACCTTCGCATTTTTCGCATACTTGTTGGCCAGATCCTGGCCTTTTTCTGGCTCGGACCACGTAGTAATGTGGTACCACACCGAAACAGTCAATTAAACCTGGTTGCGATTAATATTTTAGAGGATAACGCCGGTTATGTCTCAGTTAGTTCTGGGATTTGCCCCCATCTTGCTCGTACTTTCGCATTTCTCGCATACTTGTTGGCTAGATCCTGGGCTTCTTCTGGTTTGGATCACGTAGTAATGTGGGACCACACTGAAACAGTCAATTAAACCTGGTTTCGATTAATATTTTAGAGGATATTGCCGGTTATATCTCGGTTAGTTCTGGTATTTGCAATCATCTGGCTCGTACTTTCGCATTTTTCGCTTACTTGTTGGCCAGATTCTGGCCTTTTTCTGCTTTGTATCACGTAGTAATGTGGTACCACACTGAAACAGTCAATAGAAGCTGGTTCCGAATAGTATTTTAGAGGATGACGCAGGTTACGCCTGGGTTAGTTCTGGTATTTACAATCATCTGGCTCATACTTTCGCGTTTTTCGCATACTTGTTGGCCAGATCATGGGTTTTTTCTGGTTTGGATCCCGTAGTAATGAGGTTCCACACCGAAACAGTCAATTAAACCTGGTTGCGATTAATATTTTAGAGGATAACGCCGGTTATGTCTCGGTTAGGTCTGGGATTTTCACTCATCTGGATCGTAATTTCGCATTTTTCGCATACTTGTTGGCCAGATCCAGGCCTTTTTCAGGCTTGGACCACGTAGTAATGTGGTACCACACTGAAACAGTCAATAAAAGCTGGTTCCGATTAGTGTTTTAGAGGATAACGCTGGTTATGTCTGGGTTAGTTCTGGTATTTGCAATGATCTGGCACGTACTTTCGCATTTTTCGCATACTTGTGGGCCAGATCCTGGGCTTCTTCTGGTTTGTGTCACGTAGTAATGCGGTACCACACCCAAACAGTCAATTAAACCTGGTTGCGATAAATATTTTAGAGGATAACGCCGGTTATGTCTCGGTTAGGTCTGGGATTTGCCGTCATCTGGCTCATACTTTCGCGTTTTTCGCATATTTGTTGGCCAGATCCTGGGTTTTTTCTGGTTTGGGTCCCGAAGTAATGAGGTTCCACACCCAAACAGTCAATTAAACCTGGTTGCAATAAATATTTTAGAGGATAACGCCGTTTATGTCTCGGTTAGGTCTGGGATTTGCCCTCATCTGGCTCGTACTTTCGCATTTTTCGCATACTTTAATGGCCAGATCCTGGGTTTTTTTATTGTTAGGATCACGTAGTAATGTCGTACCACACTGAGACAGTCAATAAAAGCTGGTTCCGATTAGTATTTTAGACGATAACGCTGGTTATGTCTGGGTTAGTTCTGGTATTTGCAATGATCTGGCTCATACTTTCGCGTTTCTCGCATACTTGTTGGCCAGATCCTGGGCTTCATCTGGTTTGGATCACGTAGTAATGTGGGACCACTCCGAAACAGTCAATTAAACCTGGTTGCGATTAATATTTTAGAGGATAACGCCGGTTATGTCTCGGTTAGGTCTGGGATTTGCCCTCATCTGGCTCGTACCTTCGCACTATATCGCATACTTGTTGGCCAGATCCGGGGCTTTTTCTGGTTTGTATCACGTAGTAATGTGGTACCACACTGAAACAGTCAATAAAAGCTGGTTCCGATTAGTATTTTAGATGATAACGCAGGTTATATCTCGGTTAGGTCTGGGATTTGCCCTCATCTGGCTCGTACCTTCGCACTTTTCGCATACTTGTTGGCTAGATGCTAGGTTTTTTACTGGTTTGTATCACGTAGTAATGGGGGTCCACACCGAAACAGTCAATTAAACCTGGTTGCGATTAATATTTTAGAGGATAACGCCGGTTATCTCTCGGTTAGGTCTGGGATTTGCCCTCATCTGGCTCGTACTTTCGCATTTTTCGCATACTTGTTGGCCAGATCATGGGTTTTTTCTGGTTTGTATCCCGTAGTAATGAGGTCCCACACCGAAACAGTCAATTAAACCTGGTTGCGATTAATATTTTAGAGGATAACGCCGGTTATGTCTCGGTTAGGTCTGGGATTTTCACACATCTGGAACGTAATTTCGCATTTTTCGCATACTTGTTGGCCAGATCCAGGCCTGTTTCAGGCTTGGACCACGTAGTAATGTGGTACCACACTGAAACAGTCAATAAAAGCTGGTTCCGATTAGTGTTTTAGAGGATAACGCTGGTTATGTCTGGGTTAGTTCTGGTATTTGCAATCATCTGGCTCGTACTTTCGCATTTTTCGCATACTTGTGGGCCAGATCCTGGGCTTCATCTGGTTTGTGTCACGTAGTAATGCGGTACCACACCCAAACAGTCAATTAAACCTGGTTGCGATAAATATTTTAGAGGATAACGCCGGTTATGTCTCGGTTAGGTCTGGGATTTGCCGTCATCTGGCTCATACTTTCGCGTTTTTCGCATATTTGTTGGCCAGATCCTGGGTTTTTTCTGTGTTTGGATCCCGAAGTAATGAGGTTCCACACCCAAACAGTCAATTAAACCTGGTTGCGATAAATATTTTAGAGGATAACGCCGTTTATGTCTCGGTTAGGTCTGGGATTTGCCCTCATCTGGCTCGTACTTTCGCATTTTTCGCACACTTGTTGGCCAGATCCTGGCCTTCTTCTGGCTTGGACCAAGTAGTAATGTGGGACCACACTGAAACAGTCAATTAAACCTGGTTGCGATTAATATTTTAGAGGATAACGCCGGTTATGTCTCGGTTAGGTCTGGGATTTGCCCTCATCTGGCCCGTACTTTCGCATTTTTCGCATACTTTTATGGCCAGATCCTGGGTTTTTTTATTGTTAGGATCACGTAGTAATGTCGTACCACACTGAGACAGTCAATAAAAGCTTGTTCCGATTAGTATTTTAGACGATAACGCTGGTTATGTCTGGGTTAGTTCTGGTATTTGCAATCATCTGGCTCATACTTTCGCGTTTCTCGCATACTTGTTGGCAAGATCCTGGGCTTCATCTGGTTTGGATCACGTAGTAATGTGGTACCACTCTGAAACAGTCAATAGAAGCTGGTTCCGAATAGTATTTTAGAGGATAACGCTGGCTATGTCTGGGTTACATCTGGTATTTGCAATCATCTGACTCATACTTTCGCGTTTTTCGCATATTTGTTGGCCAGATACCGTGTTTTTTCTGGTTTGGATCCCGTAGTAATGGGGGTCCACACCGAAACAGTCAATTAAACCTGGTTGCGATTAATATTTTAGAGGATAACGCCGGTTATCTCTCGGTTAGGTCTGGGATTTGCCCTCATCTGGCCCGTACTTTCGCATTTTTCGCATACTTTAATGGCCAGCTCCTGGGTTTTTTTATTGTTAGGATCATGTAGTAATGTCGTACCACACTGAAACAGTCAATTAAACCAGGTTGCGATTAATATTTTAGAGGATAACGCCGGTTATGTCTCGGTTAGGTCTGGTATTTGCAATCATCTTGCTCATACTTTCGCTTTTTTCGCATACTTGTTGGCCAGATGCTGGGTTTTCTCTGTTTTGGATCCCGTAATAATGACGTTCCACACCGAAACCGTCAATTAAACCTGGTTCCGATTAATATTTTAGAGGATAACGCTGGTTATGTCTCGGTTAGGTCTGGGATTTGCCCTCATCTGGCCCGTACTTTCGCATTTTTCGCATACTTGTTGGCCAGTTCCTGGGCTTTTTCTGGTTTGGATTACGTAGTAATGTGGTACCACACTGAAACAGTCAGTAAAAGCTGGTTCCGATTTGTGTTTTAGAGGATAACGCTGGTTATGTCTGGGTTTGTTCTGGTATTTGCAATCATCTTGCTCGTACTTTCGCATTTTTCGCATACTTGTTGGCCAGATCCTGGGTTTTTCTGGTTTGGATACCGTAATAATGACATTCCACACCGAAACAGTCAATTGAACCTGGTTTCGATTAATATTTTAGAGGATAACGCTGGTTATTTGTCGGTTAGGTCTGGGATTTGCCCTCATCTGGCCCGTACTTTCGCATTTTTGCATACTTGTTGGCCAGATCCTAGGCTTTTTGCTGGTTTGGATCACGTAGTAATGTGGTACCACACTGAAACAGTCAATAAAAGCTGGTTCCGATTAGTGTTTTAGAGGATAACGCTGGTTATGTCTGGGTTAGTTCTGGTATTTGCAATCATCTTGCTCATACTTTCGCTTTTTTCGCGTACTTGTTGGCCAGATCCTGGCCTTTTTCTGGCTTGGACCAAGTAGTAATGTGGGACCACACCGAAACCGTCAATTAAACCTGGTTCCGATTAATATTTTAGAGGATAACGCTGGTTATGTCTCGGTTAGGTCTGGGATTTCCCCTCATCTGGCCCGTACCTTCGCATTTTTCGCATACTTGTTGGCCAGATCCTGGCCTTTTTCAGGCTTGGACCACGTAGTAATGTGGTACCACACTGCAACAGTCAAATCAACCTGGTTCCGATTAATATTTTAGAGGATAACGCCGGCTATGTCTGGGATAGGTCTGGTATTTGCCCTCATTTTGCTCGTACTTTCGCATTTTTCGCTTACCTGTTGGCCAGATTCTGGCCTTTTTCTGGTTTGTATCACGTAGTAATGTGGTACCACACTGAAACAGTCAATAGAAGCTGGTTCCGAATAGTATTTTAGAGGATAACGCTGGTTATTTGTCGGTTAGGTCTGGGATTTGCCCTCATCTGTCTCGTATGTCCGCAATTTTCGCATACTTATTGGCAAGATCCTGGCCTTTTTCTGGTTTATATCACGTAGTAATGCGGTACTACACTGAAACAGTCAATTAAACCTGGTTTCGATTAATATTTTAGAGGATAACTCCGGTTATTTGTCGGTTAGGTCTGGGATTTGCCCTCATCTGGCTCGTACCTTCGCACTTTTCGCATACTTGTTGGCTAGATGCTGGGTTTTTTACTGGTTTGTATCACGTAGTAATGTGGTACCACACTGAAACAGTCAATAGGCGCTGGTTCCGAATAGTATTTTACGGGATATCGCTGGCTAGTTCTGGATTAGTTCTGGTTTTTGCAATCATCTGGCTCATACTTAACGCATTTTTCGCATACTTGTTGGCCAGATCCTGACCTTTTTCTGGTTTGTATCACGTAGCAATGTGGTACCACACTGAAACAGTCAATAGAAGCTGGTTCCGAATAGTATTTTAGGGGATAACGCTGGCTATGTCTGGGTTAGTTCTGGTTTTTGCAATCATCTGGCTCATACTTTCGCGTTTTTCCCCCATATTTGTTGGCCAGATCCTGGGTTTTTTCTGGTTTGGATCCCGTAGTAATGAGGTTCCACACCGCAACAGTCAATTAATCCTGGTTGCGATTAATATTTTAGACGATATTGCCGGTTATATCTCGGTTAGGTCTGGGATTTGCCCTCATCTGGCTCGTACCTTCGCATTTTTCGCATACTTGTTGGCCAGATCCTGGCCTTTTTCTGGCTTGGACCAAGCAGTAATGTGGGACCACACTGAAACAGTCAATTAAACCTGGTTGCGATTAATATTTTAGAGGATAACGCCGGTTATGTCTCGGTTAGGTCTGGGATTTGCCCTCATCTGGCTCGTACCTTCGCATTTTTCGCATACTTGTTGGCCAGATCCTGGGCTTTTTCTGGTTTGGATCACGTAATAATGTGGTACCACACTGAAACAGTCAATAAAAGCTGGTTCCGATTAGTATTTTAGATGATAACGCAGGTTATATCTCGGTTAGGTCTGGGATTTGCCCCCATCTGGCTCGTACCTTCGCACTTTTCGCATACTTGTTGGCTAGATGCTGGGTTTTTTACTGGTTTGTATCACGTAGTAGTGTGGTACCACACTGAAACAGTCAATAGAAGCTGGTTCCGAATAGTATTTTACGGGATAACGCTGGCTAGGTCTGGGTTAGTTCTGGTTTTTGCAATCATCTGGCTCATACTTAACGCATTTTTCGCATACTTGTTGGCCAGATCCTGACCTTTTTCAGGTTTGTATCACGTAGCAATGTGGTACCACACTGAAACAGTCAATAGAAGCTGGTTCCGAATAGTATTTTAGGGGATAACGCTGGCTATGTCTGGGTTAGTTCTGGTTTTTGCAATCATCTGGCTCATACTTTCGCGTTTTTCCCCCATATTTGTTGGCCAGATCCTGGGTTTTTTCTGGTTTGGATCCCGTAGTAACGAGGTTCCACACCGAAACAGTCAATTAATCCTGGTTGCGATTAATATTTTAGACGATATTGCCGGTTATATCTCGGTTAGGTCTGGGATTTGCCCTCATCTGGCTCGTACCTTCGCATTTTTCGCATACTTGTTGGCCAGATCCTGGCCTTTTTCTGGCTTGGACCAAGCAGTAATGTGGGACCACACTGAAACAGTCAATTAAACCTGGTTGCGATTAATATTTTAGAGGAGAACGCCGGTTATGTCTCGGTTAGGTCTGGGATTTGCCCTCATCTGGCTCGTACTTTCGCATTTTTCGCATACTTGTTGGCCAGATCCTGGGTTTTTTTATTGTTAGGATCACGTAGTAATGTCGTACCACACTGAAACAGTCAATTAAACCAGGTTGCGATTAATATTTTAGAGGATAACGCCGGTTATGTCTCGGTTAGGTCTGGTATTTGCAATCATCTTGCTCATACTTTCGCTTTTTTCGCATACTTGTTGGCCAGATGCTGGGTTTTCTCTGTTTTGGATCCCGTAATAATGACGTTCCACACCGAAACCGTCAATTAAACCTGGTTCCGATTAATATTTTAGAGGATAACGCTGGTTATGTCTCGGTTAGGTCTGGGATTTGCCCTCATCTGGCCCGTACTTTCGCATTTTTCGCATACTTGTTGGCCAGTTCCTGGGCTTTTTCTGGTTTGGATCACGTAGTAATGTGGTACCACACTGAAACAGTCAGTAAAAGCTGGTTCCGATTTGTGTTTTAGAGGATAACGCTGGTTATGTCTGGGTTTGTTCTGGTATTTGCAATCATCTTGCTCGTACTTTCGCATTTTTCGCATACTTGTTGGCCAGATCCTGGGTTTTTCTGGTTTGGATACCGTAATAATGACATTCCACACCGAAACAGTCAATTAAACCTGGTTTCGATTAATATTTTAGAGGATAACGCTGGTTATTTGTCGGTTAGGTCTGGGATTTGCCCTCATCTGGCCCGTACTTTCGCATTTTTGCATACTTGTTGGCCAGATCCTAGGCTTTTTGCTGGTTTGGATCACGTAGTAATGTGGTACCACACTGAAGCAGTCAATAAAAGCTGGTTCCGATTAGTGTTTTAGAGGATAACGCTGGTTATGTCTGGGTTAGTTCTGGTATTTGCAATCATCTTGCTCATACTTTCGCTTTTTTCGCGTACTTGTTGGCCAGATCCTGGCCTTTTTCTGGCTTGGACCAAGTAGTAATGTGGGACCACACCGAAACCGTCAATTAAACCTGGTTCCGATTAATATTTTAGAGGATAACGCTGGTTATGTCTCGGTTAGGTCTGGGATTTCCCCTCATCTGGCCCGTACCTTCGCATTTTTCGCATACTTGTTGGCCAGATCCTGGCCTTTTTCAGGCTTGGACCACGTAGTAATGTGGTACCACACTGCAACAGTCAAATCAACCTGGTTCCGATTAATATTTTAGAGGATAACGCCGGCTATGTCTGGGATAGGTCTGGTATTTGCCCTCATTTTGCTCGTACTTTCGCATTTTTCGCTTACCTGGTGGCCAGATTCTGGCCTTTTTCTGGTTTGTATCACGTAGTAATGTGGTACCACACTGAAACAGTCAATAGAAGCTGGTTCCGAATAGTATTTTAGAAGATGACGCAGGTTACGTCTGGGTTAGTTCTGGTATTTACAATCATCTGGCTCATACTTTCGCGTTTTTCGCATACTTGTTGGCCAGATCCTGGGTTTTTTCTGGTTTGGATCCCGAAGTAATGAGGTTCCACACCCAAACAGTCAATTAAACCTGGTTGCGATAAATATTTTAGAGGATAACGCCGTTTATGTCTCGGTTAGGCCTGGGATTTGCCCTCATCTGGCTCGTACTTTCGCATTTTTCGCACACTTGTTGGCCAGATCCTGGGCTTTTTCTGGTTTGGATCACGTAATAATGTGGTACCACACTGAAACAGTCAATTAAACCTGGTTGCGATTAATATTTTAGAGGATAAGGCTGGTTATTTGTCGGTTAGGTCTGGGATTTGCCCTCATCTGTCTCGTATGTCCGCAATTTTCGCATACTTATTGGCAAGATCCTGGCCTTTTTCTGGTTTATATCACGTAGTAATGCGGTACTACACTGAAACAGTCAATTAAACCTGGTTTCGATTAATATTTTAGAGGATAACTCCGGTTATTTGTCGGTTAGGTCTGGGATTTGCCCTCATCTGGCTCGTACCTTCGCACTTTTCGCATACTTGTTGGCTAGATGCTGGGTTTTTTACTGGTTTGTATCACGTAGTAATGTGGTACCACACTGAAACAGTCAATAGGCGCTGGTTCCGAATAGTATTTTACGGGATATCGCTGGCTAGGTCTGGATTAGTTCTGGTTTTTGCAATCATCTGGCTCATACTTAACGCATTTTTCGCATACTTGTTGGCCAGATCCTGACCTTTTTCTGGTTTGTATCACGTAGCAATGTGGTACCACACTGAAACAGTCAATAGAAGCTGGTTCCGAATAGTATTTTAGGGGATAACGCTGGCTATGTCTGGGTTAGTTCTGGTTTTTGCAATCATCTGGCTCATACTTTCGCGTTTTTCCCCCATATTTGTTGGCCAGATCCTGGGTTTTTTCTGGTTTGGATCCCGTAGTAATGAGGTTCCACACCGAAACAGTCAATTAATCCTGGTTGCGATTAATATTTTAGACGATATTGCCGGTTATATCTCGGTTAGGTCTGGGATTTGCCCTCATCTGGCTCGTACCTTCGCATTTTTCGCATACTTGTTGGCCAGATCCTGGCCTTTTTCTGGCTTGGACCAAGCAGTAATGTGGGACCACACTGAAACAGTCAATTAAACCTGGTTGCGATTAATATTTTAGAGGATAACGCCGGTTATGTCTCGGTTAGGTCTGGGATTTGCCCTCATCTGGCTCGTACCTTCGCATTTTTCGCATACTTGTTGGCCAGATCCTGGGCTTTTTCTGGTTTGGATCACGTAATAATGTGGTACCACACTGAAACAGTCAATAAAAGCTGGTTCCGATTAGTATTTTAGATGATAACGCAGGTTATATCTCGGTTAGGTCTGGGATTTGCCCCCATCTGGCTCGTACCTTCGCACTTTTCGCATACTTGTTGGCTAGATGCTGGGTTTTTTACTGGTTTGTATCACGTAGTAGTGTGGTACCACACTGAAACAGTCAATAGAAGCTGGTTCCGAATAGTATTTTACGGGATAACGCTGGCTAGGTCTGGGTTAGTTCTGGTTTTTGCAATCATCTGGCTCATACTTAACGCATTTTTCGCATACTTGTTGGCCAGATCCTGACCTTTTTCAGGTTTGTATCACGTAGCAATGTGGTACCACACTGAAACAGTCAATAGAAGCTGGTTCCGAATAGTATTTTAGGGGATAACGCTGGCTATGTCTGGGTTAGTTCTGGTTTTTGCAATCATCTGGCTCATACTTTCGCGTTTTTCCCCCATATTTGTTGGCCAGATCCTGGGTTTTTTCTGGTTTGGATCCCGTAGTAACGAGGTTCCACACCGAAACAGTCAATTAATCCTGGTTGCGATTAATATTTTAGACGATATTGCCGGTTATATCTCGGTTAGGTCTGGGATTTGCCCTCATCTGGCTCGTACCTTCGCATTTTTCGCATACTTGTTGGCCAGATCCTGGCCTTTTTCTGGCTTGGACCAAGCAGTAATGTGGGACCACACTGAAACAGTCAATTAAACCTGGTTGCGATTAATATTTTAGAGGAGAACGCCGGTTATGTCTCGGTTAGGTCTGGGATTTGCCCTCATCTGGCTCGTACTTTCGCATTTTTCGCATACTTGTTGGCCAGATCCTGGGTTTTTTCTGGTTTGGATCCCGTAATAATGACACTCCACACAGAAACAGTCAATTAAACCTGGTTGCGATTAATATTTTGGAGGATAACGCTGGTTATGTCTGGGTTACGTCTGGTATTTGCTATCATCTGCCACATACTTTCGCATTTTTGGCATACTTGTTTGCCACATCCTGGGTTCTTTTCTGGCTCGAACCACGTAGTAATGTGGTACCACACCGAAACAGTCAATTAAACCTGGTTGCGATTAATATTTTAGAGGATAACGCCGGTTATGTCTGGGTTAGGTCTAGTATTTGCCTTCATTTGGCTCGTACATTCGTATTTTTCTCATACTTGTTGGGCAGATCCTGGGCTTTTTCTGGTTTGGATCACGTAATAATGTGGTACCACACTGTAACAGTCAATAGAAGCTGGTTCCGATTAGTATTTTAGATGATAACGCAGGCTATGTCTCGGTTAGGTGTGGGATTTGCCCTCATCTGGCCCGTACTTTCGCATTTTTCGTATACTTGTTGGCCAGATCCTAGGTTTTTTGCTGGTTTGGATCACGTAGTAATGTGGTACCACACTGAAACAGTCAATAAAAGCTGGTTCCGATTAGTGTTTGTGAGGATAACGCTGGTTATGTCTGGGTTAGCTCTGGTATTTGCAATCATCTGGTTCGTACTTTCGCATTTTTCGCATACTTGTGGGCCAGATCCTGGGCTTCTTCTGGTTTGTGTCACGTAGCAATGCGGTACCACACCCAAACAGTCAATTAAACCTGGTTGCGATAAATATTTTAGAGGATAACGCCGGTTATGTCTCGGTTAGGTCTGGGATTTGCCGTCATCTGGCTCATACTTTCGCGTTTTTCGCATATTTGTTGGCCAGATCCTGGGTGTTTTCTGGTTTGGATCCCGAAGTAATGAGGTTCCACACCCAAACAGTCAATTAAACCTGGTTGCGATAAATATTTTAGAGGATAACGCCGTTTATGTCTCGGTTAGGTCTGGGATTTGCCCTCATCTGGCTCGTACTTTCGCATTTTTCGCACACTTGTTGGCCAGATCCTGGGCTTTTTCTGGTTTGGATCACGTAATAATGTGGTACCACACAGAAACAGTCAATTAAACCTGGTTGCGATAAATATTTTAGAGGATAACGCTGGTTATGTCTCGGTTAGGTCTGGGATTTGCCCTCATCTGGCTCGTACTTTCGCATTTTTCGCAGACTTGTTGGCCAGATCCTGGCCTTTTTCTGGCTTGGACCAAGTAGTAATGTGGGACCACACTGAAACAGTCAATTAAACCTGGCTGCGATTAATATTTTAGAGGATAACGCCGGTTATGTCTCGGTAGGTCTGGGATTTGCCCTCATCTGGCCCGTACTTTCGCATTTTTCGCATACTTTAATGGCCAGATCCTGGGTTTTTTTATTGTTAGGATCACGTAGTAATGTCGTACCACACTGAGACAGTCAATAAAAGCTGGTTCCGATTAGTATTTTAGACGATAACGCTGGTTATGGCTGGGTTAGTTCTGGTGTTTGCAATCATCTGGCTCATACTTTCGCGTTTCTCGCATACTTGTTGGCAAGATCCTGGGCTTCATCTGGTTTGGATCACGTAGTAACGTGGGACCACTCCGAAACTGTCAATTAAACCTGGTTGCGATTAATATTTTAGAGGATAACGCCGGTTATGTCTAGGTTAGGTCTGGGATTTGCCCTCATCTGGCTCGTACTTTCGCACTATTTCGCATACATGTTGGCCAGATCCTGGGCTTTTTCTGGTTTGTATGACGTAGTAATGTGGTACCACTCTGAAACAGTCAATAGAAGCTGGTTCCGAATAGTATTTTAGAGGATAACGCTGGCTATGTCTCGGTTAGTTCTGGTATTTGCAATCATCTGGCTCATACTTTCGCGTTTTTCGCATATTACTTGGCCAGATACTGTGTTCTTTCTGGATTGGATCCCGTAGTAATGGGGTTCCACACCGAAACAGTCAATTAAACCTGGTTGCGATTAATATTTTAGAGGATAACGCCGGTTATCTCTCGGTTAGGTCTGGGATTTGCCCTCATCTGGCTCGTACTTTCGCATTTTTCGCATACTTGTTGGCCAGATCCTGGGCTTCTTCTGGTTTGGATCGCGTAGTAATGTGGTACCACACTGAAACAGTCAATAAAAGCTGGTTCCGATTAGTATTTTAGACGATAACGCTGGTTATGTCTGGGTTAGTTCTGGTATTTGCAATCATCTGGCTCATACTTTCGCGTTTCTCGCATACCTGTTGGCAAGATTCTGGGCTTTTTCTGGTTTGTGTCACGTAGTAATGCGGTAGCACACCGAAACGGTCAATTAAACCTGGTTGCGATTAATATTTTAGAGGATAACGCCGGTTATGTCTCGGTTAAGTCTGCGATTTGCCCTCATCTGGCTCGTACTTTCGCATTTTTCGCATACTTGTTGGCGAGATCCTGGGCTTTTTCGGGTTTGTATAACTTAGTAATGTGGTTCCACACTGAAACAGTCAATAGAAGCTGGTTCCGAATAGTATTTTAGAGGATAACGCTGGCTATGTTTGGGTTTGTTCTGGTATTTGCTATCGTCTGGCTTATACTTTCGCGTTTTTCGCATATTTGTTGGCCAGATACTGTGTTTTTTCTGGTTTGGAGCCCGTAGTAATGGGGTTCCACACCGAAACAGTCAATTAAACCGTGTTGCGATTAATATTTTAGAGGATAACGCCGGTTATCTCTCGTTTAGGTCTGGGATTTGCCCTCATCTGGCTCGTACTTTCGCATTTTTCGCATACTTGTGGGCCAGATCCTGGGCTTCTTCTGGTTTGTGTCACGTAGTAATGCGGTACCACACCCAAACAGTCAATTAAACCTGGTTGCGATTAATATTTTAGAGGATAACGCCGGTTATGTCTCGGTTAGGTCTGGGATCTGCCGTCATCTGGCTCATACTTTCGCGTTTTTCGCATATTTGTTGGCCAGATCCTGGGTTTTTTCTGGTTTGGATCCCGAAGTAATGAGGTTCCACACCGAAACAGTCAATTAAACCTGGTTGCGATAAATATTTTAGAGGATAACGCCGCTTATGTCTCGGTTAGGTCTGGGATTTGCCCTCATCTGGCTCGTACTTTCGCATTTTTCGCATACTTGTTGGCCAGATCCTGGGCTTTTTCTGGTTTGGATCACGTAATAATGTGGTACCACACTGAAACAGTCAATAAAAGCTGATTCCGATTAGTATTTTAGACGATAACGCTGGTTATGTCTGGGTTAGTTCTGATATTTGCAATCATCTGGCTCATATTTTCGCTTTTTTCGCATACTTGTTGGCCAGATCCTGGCCTTTTTCTGGCTCGGACCACGTAGTAGTGCGGTACCATACTGAAACAGACAATTAAATCTGGTTGCGATTAATATTTTGGAGGAGAACGCTGGTTATGTCTGGGTTACGTCTGGTATTTGCTATCATCTGCCACATACTTTCGCATTTTTGGCATACTTGTTTGCCACATCCTGGGTTCTTTTCTGGCTCGAACCACGTAGTAATGTGGTACCACACCGAAACAGTCAATTAAACCTGGTTGCGATTAATATTTTAGAGGATAACGCCGGGTATGTCTGGGTTAGGTCTAGTATTTGCCCTCATTTGGCTCGTACTTTCGTATTTTTCTCATACTTGTTGGGCAGATCCTGGGCTTTTTCTGGTTTGGATCACGTAATAATGTGGTACCACACTGAAACAGTCAATAGAAGCTGGTTCCGATTAGTATTTTAGATGATAACGCAGGCTATGTCTCGGTTAGGTGTGGGATTTGCCCTCATCTGGCCCGTACTTTCGCATTTTTCGTATACTTGTTGGCCAGATCCTAGGTTTCTTGCTGGTTTGGATCACGTAGTAATGTGGTACCACACTGAAACAGTCAATAAAAGCTGGTTCCGATTAGTATTTTAGAGGATAACGCAGATTATGTCTCGGTTATCTCTGGGAATTGCCCTCATTTGGCTCGTACTTTCGTAGTTTTCTCATAATTGTTGGGCAGCTACTGGGCTTTTTTCTGGTTAGGATCACGTATTAATGTGGTGCCGCACTGAGATAGTCAATTCAACCTGGATTCTATCAATATTTTAGAGGATAACGCCGGTTAGGTCTGAGTTAGGTGTGGGATTTGCCCTCATCTGGCCCGTACTTTCGCATTTTTCGTATACTTGTTGGCCAGATCCTAGGTTTCTTGCTGGTTTGCATCACGTAGTAATGTGGTACCACACTGAAACAGTCAATAGAAGCTGGTTCCGAATAGTATTTTAGGGGATAACGCTGGCTAGGTCTGGGTTAGTTCTGGTTTTTGCAATCATCTGGCTCATACTTAACGCATTTTTCGCATACTTGTTGGCCAGATCCTGACCTTTTTCAGGTTTGTATCACGTAGCAATGTGGTACCACACTGAAACAGTCAATAGAAGCTGGTTCCGAATAGTATTTTAGGGGATAACGCTGGCTATGTCTGGGTTAGTTCTGGTTTTTGCAATCATCTGGCTCATACTTTCGCGTTTTTCCCCCATATTTGTTGGCCAGATCCTGGGTTTTTTCTGGTTTGGATCCCGTAGTAATGAGGTTCCACACCGAAACAGTCAATTAATCCTGGTTGCGATTAATATTTTAGACGATATTGCCGGTTATATCTCGGTTAGGTCTGGGATTTGCCCTCATCTGGCTCGTACCTTCGCATTTTTCGCATACTTGTTGGCCAGATCCTGGCCTTTTTCTGGCTTGAACCAAGCAGTAATGTGGGACCACACTGAAACAGTCAATTAAACCTGGTTGCGATTAATATTTTAGAGGATAACGCCGGTTATGTCTCGGTTAGGTCTGGGATTTGCCCTCATCTGGCTCGTACTTTTTTTTTTTTTTTTTTTTTTTTTTTTTTTTGTCGTGGGGAAAATCTTCGAAAGATTCCCTCCCACCTCCTTGGGGAGAGGCGGGAGGGGTGTGTGGGATTCCCCGCGCCCGTACAACGACAGGCGCGGGACCAACCCACTAAAAACCCCACGGTGACCCTTCGGCACGCTTTGGGAGGATACCGGGAATCGCTCGAAGCATTCTTCCGGTATCCTCCCCGTGCCCGCGCTTTCGCGCCCATCCCCCGGGGGGACAATCGGGGCCCCCAGTAGACACACTGCCTCATAGCGGCGGGACGGGGCCACTCCATCCCGCCGCTATCCGTCCCGGGGCCGCGTTTAGTGGCGGCTGCGAGCCCCAACTCGCAACCGCCCGCGACCCCGTTTCCACCCCTCGGCGGCCGGGCGTTCATGGCCGCACCAGACCGCCGAGGGTGCCTCCCCTTGCGTCGGACCGGTAGGGGGAGGCACTCCTACCCCCAACCGGTCCGACCCAGCGCCGCCTGGCGGGAGGAGGGTCCCCTCAGGACCCCCCTCCCAGCCTAGGTCATCCGCCACGCCGAGGCGGCCGCCCGCGACGCCTCGCGACCGGGCGGCGACCTCGGGCCACCGCACGAGCGCGAGCTTCAGCACGCCGCTGAAGCTCGCGCTCCCTCCCCGCGGCCTCCTTCTGCAACATTACGTTCTCGCAGAAGGAGGCCACGGCCCTCCACTTCTCCTCGCTGCCGAGCATGGCGCGCACCACGCCCGGCAGCGAGACATCCCGCCCGACGACGCCGACCAGGACACGGCGCTCCCCCTCCCACGCGGGGCATACCTCCAGGGTATGATCCGCCGTGTCCTGCTCAGCGTCGCAGTGGCAGCAACGCGCCGTCGGCTCCTTCCCTATCCGGCACAGGTATCTTCCGAAGCTGCCATGCCCGGAAAATACCTGTGCCAGCCGGTAGGTGAGGCTGCCATGGCCTCTGTCCAGCCACTCCTTCAGGAGTGGCCGAACCGCCCCGACAGTCCGGTGCCCCGCGGTTGGCAGAGCCAGCCGCTCCTGCCACGCGAGCAACACGGACTGCCGGGCCTGGCGCTTCAAATCGCCCCAAGCAGGTTCCTGCCCGCCCGGGACCGCCCCCACCCCCGCGCGACGGTCGACGCGGTGCCGGTACATCACCGCGTGCGACCGCGCGAGCAGGTCCATGGGCGGCATCCCCGCTAGAACCGTCGCCGCCTCATGTGACACGGTCCGATACCCGCGGACGACCCTGAGCGCCATGCGCCTCTGCACCCGACGCAGCATAGTCATGCTGCGCCGGGAGGCAGCCAGGTCGTCCGCCCAGACGGGGGCCCCGTATAGGGCCACCGACTGGACCATTGCCACATAGAGGCGACGAACTCGGCCCGCCGGGCCCCCCAGGTTGGGCAGGATCCGGCCCAGAGCCGCAACCATCCTTTCCAACCGGGGGACCAGGCAGCGGAAATGCTCCTCGAAACGCCAGTGGCTATCGAGGATCAGCCCTAGATACCTGATCTGGGGCTTCACCTCGATGTCAGCCCCACCCACCCGGATCAGAGGGGGTGGCGGATCCTGCCGAGGTGAATGAAACGCAATCACCTCGGTCTTATGGACCGCCACCGTCATCCCCATCCCCCTGATCCGGTCGACGACGCGTTGCGACCCCTCCTCCGCGCGACGCATGGCCCTTCCCCAGTGCGCCCCGACGGCCAGCACCAGTGTGTCATCCGCATAACACACCGTGCTGACGCCGTCGGGGAGGCCGGCCCGCAACACCGAGTCGTACGCGATGTTCCACAGGAGTGGCCCGAGGACCGACCCCTGCGGAACACCGCAGTACACCTCCCTCCGCATATCACCATCCCGGCCCGGATACTCGATCCACCTGCCGCGGAGATAATCCCCGACGACCGCCCTGAGACAAGGGGGGACTCGATGATATTCGAGTCCCCTCCTTATCTCTTCCCAGGGGAGGGTGTTAAAGGCATTGGCAATATCCAAGGATACTGCCAATGCCACCCCTCCCCGGGAGACGGCCGCCTCCGAGAGGGCCCTCACACGACCTATCGCGTCGATAGTCGATCGGCCCCCCCGGAAACCGAACTGGCAGTCGGCCAGACCGGGATCACCCCGCGACAGGTGCTCGACGAGGCGGGCAGCAATCACCCGCTCGAAGAGCTTGCCCACCTCGTCGAGGAGACAAATGGGCCGGTATGCGGAGGGAGACTCCGCGGGCCGACCCTCCTTCCGGAGGAGGACCATCCTCGCCACCTTCCAACTGGGGGGGAATCGCCCGTCCCTCAGGCAGCGGTCGAACAACCGCCTGAGGTCGGCCCCAAGGACGCCCTGGGTCAAGACCCAAACCCGGCCGGGCACACCATCCGGACCCGGGGCCGTGTTACGAACCCCGAGCCGTCTGATGGCCGCTGCCAGCTCCTCCTGCGTGACCCCCAGCTCGGCCGTCCACTCCACTGGGACAGCCGCCGCCGCCGGAGGACGCGGTCCCCTCTCCCCAATTGGGAAGAGTGTATTGACCACGTCCTCCAGCAGCCGGGGGTATCTGGCTCGTACTTTCGCATTTTTCGCATTCTTGTTGGCCAGATCCTGGGTTTTTTCTGGTTTGGATCCCGTAATAATGACACTCCACACAGAAACAGTCAATTAAACCTGGTTGCGATTAATATTTTAGAGGATAACGCCGGTTATGTCTCGGTTAGGTCTGGGATTTGCCCTCATCTGTCTCGTACTTCCGCAATTTTCGCACACTTATTGGCAAGATACTGGCCTTTTTCTGGTTTCGATCACGTAGTAGTGCGGTACCATACTGAAACAGACAATGAAATCTGGTTGCGATTAATATTTTGGAGGATAACGCTGGTTATGTCTGGGTTACGTCTGGTATTTGCTATCATCTGCCACATACTTTCGCATTTTTGGCATACTTGTTTGCCACATCCTGGGTTCTTTTCTGGCTCGAACCACGTAGTAATGTGGTACCACACCGAAACAGTCAATTAAACCTGGTTGCGATTAATATTTTAGAGGATAACGCCGGTTCTGTCTGGGTTAGGTCTAGTATTTGCCTTCATTTGGCTCGTACATTCGTATTTTTCTCATACTTGTTGGGCAGATCCTGGGCTTTTTCTGGTTTGGATCACGTAATAATGTGGTACCACACTGTAACAGTCAATAGAAGCTGGTTCCGATTAGTATTTTAGATGATAACGCAGGCTATGTCTCGGTTAGGTGTGGGATTTGCCCTCATCTGGCCCGTACTTTCGCATTTTTCGTATACTTGTTGGCCAGATCCTAGGTTTTTTGCTGGCTTGGATCACGTAGTAATGTGGTACCACACTGAAACAGTCAATAAAAGCTGGTTCCGATTAGTGTTTTAGAGGATAACGCTGGTTATGTCTGGGTTAGTTCTGGTATTTGCAATCATCTGGTTCGTACTTTCGCATTTTTCGCATACTTGTGGGCCAGATCCTGGGCTTCTTCTGGTTTGTGTCACGTAGCAATGCGGTACCACACCCAAACAGTCATTTAAACCTGGTTGCGATAAATATTTTAGAGGATAACGCCGGTTATGTCTCGGTTAGGTCTGTGATTTGCCGTCATCTGGCTCATACTTTCGCGTTTTTCGCATATTTGTTGGCCAGATCCTGGGTGTTTTCTGGTTTGGATCCCGAAGTAATGAGGTTCCACACCCAAACAGTCAATTAAACCTGGTTGCGATAAATATTTTAGAGGATAACGCCGTTTACGTCTCGGTTAGGTCTGGGATTTGCCCTCATCTGGCTCGTACTTTCGCATTTTTCGCACACTTGTTGGCCAGATCCTGGGCTTTTTCTGGTTTGGATCACGTAATAATGTGGTACCACACTGAAACAGTCAATTAAACCTGGTTGCGATAAATATTTTAGAGGATAACGCTGGTTATGTCTCGGTTAGGTCTGGGATTTGCCCTCATCTGGCTCGTACTTTCGCATTTTTCGCATACTTGTTGGCCAGATCCTGGCCTTTTTCTGGCTTGGACCAAGTAGTAATGTGGGACCACACTGAAACAGTCAATTAAACCTGGTTGCGATTAATATTTTAGAGGATAACGCCGGTTATTTCTCGGTTAGGTCTGGGATTTGCCCTCATCTGTCTCGTATGTCCGCAATTTTCGCATACTTATTGGCAAGATCCTGGCCTTGTTCTGGTTTATATCACGTAGTAATGCAGTACTACACTGAAACAGTCAATTAAACCTGGTTGCGATTAATATTTTAGAGGATAACGCTGGTTATTTGTCGGTTAGGTCTGGGATTTGCCCTCATCTGGCCCGTACTTTCGCATTTTTGCATACTTGTTGGCCAGATCCTAGGCTTTTTGCCGGTTTGGATCGCGTAGTAATGTGGTACCACACTGAAACAGTCAATAAAAGCTGGTTCCGATTGGTATTTTAGACGATAACGCTGGTTATGTCTGGGTTAGTTCTGGTATTTGCAATCATCTGGCTCATACTTTCGCGTTTCTCGCATACCTGTTGGCAAGATTCTGGGCTTTCTCTGGTTTGTGTCACGTAGTAATGCGGTAGCACACCGAAACAGTCAATTAAACCTGGTTGCGATTAATATTTTAGAGGATAACGCCGGTTATGTCACGGTTAAGTCTGCGATTTGCCCTCATCTGGCTCGTACTTTCGCATTTTTCGCATACTTGTTGGCGAGATCCTGGGCTTTTTCGGGTTTGTATAACTTAGTAATGTGGTTCCACACTGAAACAGTCAATAGAAGCTGGTTCCGAATAGTATTTTAGAGGATAACGCTGGCTATGTTTGGGTTTGTTCTGGTATTTGCTATCGTCTGGCTTATACTTTCGCGTTTTTCGCATATTTGTTGGCCAGATACTGTGTTTTTTCTGGTTTGGAGCCCGTAGTAATGGGGTTCCACACCGAAACAGTCAATTAAACCGTGTTGCGATTAATATTTTAGAGGATAACGCCGGTTATCTCTCGTTTAGGTCTGGGATTTGCCCTCATCTGGCTCGTACTTTCGCATTTTTCGCATACTTGTGGGCCAGATCCTGGGCTTCTTCTGGTTTGTGTCACGTAGTAATGCGGTACCACACCCAAACAGTCAATTAAACCTGGTTGCGATTAATATTTTAGAGGATAACACCGGTTATGTCTCGGTTAGGTCTGGGATTTGCCTTCATTTGGCTCGTACATTCGTATTTTTCTCATACTTGTTGGGCAGATCCTAGGTTTTTTGCTGGCTTGGATCACGTAGTAATGTGGTACCACACTGAAACAGTCAATAAAAGCTGGTTCCGATTAGTGTTTTAGAGGATAACGCTGGTTATGTCTGGGTTAGTTCTGGTATTTGCAATCATCTGGTTCGTACTTTCGCATTTTTCGCATACTTGTGGGCCAGATCCTGGGCTTCTTCTGGTTTGTGTCACGTAGCAATGCGGTACCACACCCAAACAGTCATTTAAACCTGGTTGCGATAAATATTTTAGAGGATAACGCCGGTTATGTCTCGGTTAGGTCTGGGATTTGCCGTCATCTGGCTCATACTTTCGCGTTTTTCGCATATTTGTTGGCCAGATCCTGGGTGTTTTCTGGTTTGGATCCCGAAGTAATGAGGTTCCACACCCAAACAGTCAATTAAACCTGGTTGCGATAAATATTTTAGAGGATAACGCCGTTTACGTCTCGGTTAGGTCTGGGATTTGCCCTCATCTGGCTCGTACTTTCGCATTTTTCGCACACTTGTTGGCCAGATCCTGGGCTTTTTCTGGTTTGGATCACGTAATAATGTGGTACCACACTGAAACAGTCAATTAAACTTGGTTGCGATAAATATTTTAGAGGATAACGCTGGTTATGTCTCGGTTAGGTCTGGGATTTGCCCTCATCTGGCTCGTACTTTCGCATTTTTCGCATACTTGTTGGCCAGATCCTGGCCTTTTTCTGGCTTGGACCAAGTAGTAATGTGGGACCACACTGAAACAGTCAATTAAACCTGGTTGCGATTAATATTTTAGAGGATAACGCCGGTTATGTCTCGGTTAGGTCTGGGATTTGCCCTTATCTGGCCCGTACTTTCGCATTTTTCGCATACTTTAATGGCCAGATCCTGGGTTTTTTTATTGTTAGGATCACGTAGTAATGTCGTACCACACTGAGACAGTCAATAAAAGCTGGTTCCGATTAGTATTTTAGACGATAACGCTGGTTATGTCTGGGTTAGTTCTGGTATTTGCAATCATTTGGCTCATACTTTCGCGTTTCTCGCATATTTCTTGGCCAGATACTGTGTTCTTTCTGGATTGGATCCCGTAGTAATGGGGTTCCATACCGAAACAGTCAATTAAACCTGGTTGCGATTAATATTTTAGAGGATAACGCCGGTTATCTCTCGGTTAGGTCTGGGATTTGCCCTCATCTGGCTCGTACTTTCGCATTTTTCGCATACTTGTTGGCCAGATCCTGGGCTTCTTCTGGTTTGGATCACGTAGTAATGTGGGACCACACTGAAACAGTCAATTAAACCTGGTTGCGATTAATATTTTAGAGGATAACGCCGGTTATGTCTCGGTTAGGTCTGGGATTTGCCCTCATCTGGCTCGTACTTTCGCACTATTTCGCATACTTGTTGGCCAGATCCTGGGCTTTTTCTGGTTTGTATGACGTAGTAATGTGGTACCACTCTGAAACAGCCAATAGAAGCTGGTTCCGAATAGTATTTTAGAGGATAACGCTGGCTATGTCTCCGTTAGTTCTGGTATTTGCAATCATCTGGCTCATACTTTCGCGTTTTTCGCATATTTCTTGGCCAGATACTGTGTTCTTTCTGGATTGGATCCCGTAGTAATGGGGTTCCACACCGAAACAGTCAATTAAACCTGGTTGCGATTAATATTTTAGAGGATAACGCCGGTTATCTCTCGGTTAGGTCTGGGATTTGCCCTCATCTGGCTCGTACTTTCGCACTATTTCGCATACTTGTTGGCCAGATCCTGGGCTTCTTCTGGTTTGGATCACGTAGTAATGTGGGACCACACTGAAACAGTCAATTAAACCTGGTTTCGATTAATATTTTAGAGGATAACTCCGGTTATTTCTCGGTTAGGTCTGGGATTTGCCCTCATCTGTCTCGTATGTCCGCAATTTTCGCATACTTATTGGCAAGATCCTGGCCTTTTTCTGGTTTATATCACGTAGTAATGCAGTACTACACTGAAACAGTCAATTAAACCTGGTTGCGATTAATATTTTAGAGGATAACGCTGGTTATTTGTCGGTTAGGTCTGGGATTTGCCCTCATCTGGCCCGTACTTTCGCATTTTTGCATACTTGTTGGCCAGATCCTAGGCTTTTTGCCGGTTTGGATCGCGTAGTAATGTGGTACCACACTGAAACAGTCAATAAAAGCTGGTTCCGATTAGTATTTTAGACGATCACGCTGGTTATGTCTGGGTTAGTTCTGGTATTTGCAATCATCTGGCTCATACTTTCGCGTTTCTCGCATACCTGTTGGCAAGATTCTGGCTTTCTCTGGTTTGTGTCACGTAGTAATGCGGTAGCACACCGAAACAGTCAATTAAACCTGGTTGCGATTAATATTTTAGAGGATAACGCCGGTTATGTCACGGTTAAGTCTGCGATTTGCCCTCATCTGGCTCGTACTTTCGCATTTTTCGCATACTTGTTGGCGAGATCCTGGGCTTTTTCGGGTTTGTATAACTTAGTAATGTGGTTCCACACTGAAACAGTCAATAGAAGCTGGTTCCGAATAGTATTTTAGAGGATAACGCTGGCTATGTTTGGGTTTGTTCTGGTATTTGCTATCGTCTGGCTTATACTTTCGCGTTTTTCGCATATTTGTTGGCCAGATCCTGGGTTTTTTCTGGTTTGGATCACGAAGTAATGAGGTTCCACACCGAAACAGTCAATTAAACCTGGTTGCGATAAATATTTTAGAGGATAACGCCGCTTATGTCTCGGTTAGGTCTGGGATTTGCCCTCATCTGGCTCGTACTTTCGCATTTTTCGCATATTTCTTGGCCAGATACTGTGTTCTTTCTGGATTGGATCCCGTAGTAATGGGGTTCCACACCGAAACAGTCAATAAAAGCTGGTTCCGATTAGTATTTTAGACGATAACGCTGGTTATGTCTGGGTTAGTTCTGGTATTTGCAATCATCTGGCTCATACTTTCGCGTTTCTCGCATACCTGTTGGCAAGATTCTGGGCTTTCTCTGGTTTGTGTCACGTAGTAATGCGGTAGCACACCGAAACAGTCAATTAAACCTGGTTGCGATTAATATTTTAGAGGATAACGCCGGTTATGTCTCGGTTAAGTCTGCGATTTGCCCTCATCTGGCTCGTACTTTCGCATTTTTCGCATACTTGTTGGCGAGATCCTGGGCTTTTTCGGGTTTGTATAACTTAGTAATGTGGTTCCACACTGAAACAGTCAATAGAAGCTGGTTCCGAATAGTATTTTAGAGGATAACGCTGGCTATGTTTGGGTTTGTTCTGGTATTTGCTATCGTCTGGCATATACTTTCGCGTTTTTCGCATATTTGTTGGCCAGATACTGTGTTTTTTCTGGTTTGGAGCCCGTAGTAATGGGGTTCCACACCGAAACAGTCAATTAAACCGTGTTGCGATTAATATTTTAGAGGATAACGCCGGTTATCTCTCGTTTAGGTCTGGGATTTGCCCTCATCTGGCTCGTACTTTCGCATTTTTCGCATACTTGTGGGCCAGATCCTGGGCTTCTTCTGGTTTGTGTCACGTAGTAATGCGGTACCACACCCAAACAGTCAATTAAACCTGGTTGCGATAAATATTTTAGAGGATAACGCCGCTTATGTCTCGGTTAGGTCTGGGATTTGCCCTCATCTGGCTCGTACTTTCGCATTTTTCGCATACTTGTTGGCCAGATCCTGGGCTTTTTCTGGTTTGGATCACGTAATAATGTGGTACCACACTGAAACAGTCAATAAAAGCTGGTTCCGATTAGTATTTTAGACGATAACGCTGGTTATGTCTGGGTTAGTTCTGATATTTGCAATCATCTGGCTCATACTTTCGCTTTTTTCGCATTCTTGTTGGCCAGATGCTGGGTTTTTTCTGGTTTGGATCCCATAATAATGACGGCCCACACCGAAACAGCCAATTAAACCTGGTTTCGATTAATATTTTAGAGGATAACGCCGGTTATATCTCGGTTAGGTCAGGGATTTGCCCTCATCTGGCTCGTACCTTCGCATTTTTTGCATACTTGTTGGCCAGATCCTGGCCTTTTTCTGGCTCGGACCACGTAGTAGTGCGGTACCATACTGAAACAGACAATTAAATCTGGTTGCGATTAATATTTTGGAGGATAACGCTGGTTATGTCTGGGTTACGTCTGGTATTTGCTATCATCTGCCACATACTTTCGCATTTTTGGCATACTTGTTTGCCACATCCTGGGTTCTTTTCTGGCTCGAACCACGTAGTAATGTGGCACCACACCGAAACAGTCAATTAAACCTGGTTGCGATTAATATTTTAGAGGATAACGCCGGTTATGTCTGGGTTAGGTCTAGTATTTGCCCTCATTTGGCTCGTACTTTCGTATTTTTCTCATACTTGTTGGGCAGATCCTGGGCTTTTTCTGGTTTGGATCACGTAATAATGTGGTACCACACTGAAGCAGTCAATAGAAGCTGGTTCCGATTAGTATTTTAGATGATAACGCAGGCTATGTCTCGGTTAGGTCTGGGATTTGCCCCCATCTGGCTCGTACCTTCGCACTTTTCGCATACTTGTTGGCTAGATGCTGGGCTTCTTCTGGTTTGGATCACGTAGTAATGTGGGACCACACTGAAACAGTCAATTAAACCTGGTTTCGATTAATATTTTAGAGGATAACTCCGGTTATTTCTCGGTTAGGTCTGGGATTTGCCCTCATCTGTCTCGTATGTCCGCAATTTTCGCATACTTATTGGCAAGATTATGGGCTTTTTCTGGTTTGTGTCACGTAGTAATGCGGTAGCACACCGAAACAGTCAATTAAACCTGGTTGCGATTAGTATTTTAGATGATAACGCAGGCTATGTCTCGGTTAGGTCTGGGATTTGCCCTCATCTGGCTCGTACTTTCGCATTTTTCGCATACTTGTTGGCCAGATACTGTGTTTTTTCTGGTTTGGAGCCCGTAGTAATGGGGCTCCACACCGAAACAGTCAATTAAACCGTGTTGCGATTAATATTTTAGAGGATAACGCCGCTTATGACTCGGTTAGGTCTGGGATTTGCCCTCATCTGGCTCGAACTTTCGCATTTTTCGCATACTTGTTGGCCAGATCCTGGGCTTTTTCTGGTTTGGATCACGTAATAATGTGGTACCACACTGAAACAGTCAATAAAAGCTGGTTTCGATTAGTATTTTAGATGATAACGCAGGTTATATCTCGGTTAGGTCTGGGGTTTGCCCTCATCTGGCTCGTACTTTCGCATTTTTCGCAAACTTGTGGGCTAGATCCTGGGCTTCTTCTGGTTTGTGTCACGTAGTAATGCGGTACCACACCCAAACAGTCAATTAAACCTGGTTGCGATTAATATTTTAGAGGATAACGCCGGTTATGTCTCGGTTAGGTCTGGGATTTGCCGTCATCTGGCTCATACTTTCGCGTTTTTCGCATATTTGTTGGCCAGATCCTGGGTTTTTTCTGGTTTGGATCCCGAAGTAATGAGGTTCCACACCGAAACAGTCAATTAAACCTGGTTGCGATAAATATTTTAGAGGATAACGCCGCTTATGACTCGGTTAGGTCTGGGGTTTGCCCTCATCTGGCTCGTACTTTCGCATTTTTCGCAAACTTGTGGGCTAGATCCTGGGCTTCTTCTGGTTTGTGTCACGTAGTAATGCGGTACCACACCCAAACAGTCAATTAAACCTGGTTGCGATTAATATTTTAGAGGATAACGCCGGTTATGTCTCGGTTAGGTCTGGGATTTGCCGTCATCTGGCTCATACTTTCGCGTTTTTCGCATATTTGTTGGCCAGATCCTGGGTTTTTTCTGGTTTGGATCCCGAAGTAATGAGGTTCCACACCGAAACAGTCAATTAAACCTGGTTGCGATAAATATTTTAGAGGATAACGCCGCTTATGACTCGGTTAGGTCTGGGATTTGCCCTCATCTGGCTCGTACTTTCGCATTTTTCGCATACTTGTTGGCTAGATGCTGGGTTTTTTACTGGTTTGTATCACGTAGTAGTGTGGTACCACACTGAAACAGTCAATAGAAGCTGGTTCCGAATAGTATTTTACGGGATAACGCTGGCTAGGTCTGGGTTAGTTCTGGTTTTTGCAATCATCTGGCTCATACTTAACGCATTTTTCGCATACTTGTTGGCCAGATCCTGACCTTTTTCAGGTTTGTATCACGTAGCAATGTGGTACCACACTGAAACAGTCAATAGAAGCTGGTTCCGAATAGTATTTTAGGGGATAACGCTGGCTATGTCTGGGTTAGTTCTGGTTTTTGCAATCATCTGGCTCATACTTTCGCGTTTTTCCCCCATATTTGTTGGCCAGATCCTGGGTTTTTTTCTGGTTTGGATCCCGTAGTAATGAGGTTCCACACCGAAACAGTCAATTAATCCTGGTTGCGATTAATATTTTAGACGATATTGCCGGTTATATCTCGGTAAGGTCTGGGATTTGCCCTCATCTGGCTCGTACCTTCGCATTTTTCGCATATTTGTTGGCCAGATACTGTTTTTTCTGGTTTGGAGCCCGTAGTAATGGGGCTCCACACCGAAACAGTCAATTAAACCGTGTTGCGATTAATATTTTAGAGGATAACGCCGCTTATGACTCGGTTAGGTCTGGGATTTGCCCTCATCTGGCTCGTACTTTCGCATTTTTCGCATACTTGTTGGCCAGATCCTGGCCTTTTTCTGGCTTGGACCAAGCAGTAATGTGGGACCACACTGAAACAGTCAATTAAACCTGGTTGCGATTAATATTTTAGAGGATAACGCCGGTTATGTCTCGGTTAGGTCTGGGATTTGCCCTCATCTGGCTCGTACTTTCGCATTTTTCGCATACTTGTTGGCCAGATCCTGGGTTTTTTCTGGTTTGGATCCCGTAATAATGACACTCCACACAGAAACAGTCAATTAAACCTGGTTGCGATTAATATTTTAGAGGATAACGCCGGTTATGTCTCGGTTAGGTCTGGGATTTGCCCTCATCTGTCTCGTACTTCCGCAATTTTCGCACACTTATTGGCAAGATCCTGGCCTTTTTCTGGTTTCGATCACGTAGTAGTGTGGTACCATACTGAAACAGACAATGAAATCTGGTTGCGATTAATAATTTGGAGGATAACGCTGGTTATGTCTGGGTTACGTCTGGTATTTGCTATCGTCTGCCACATACTTTCGCATTTTTGGCATACTTGTTTGCCACATCCTGGGTTCTTT
This sequence comes from Colletes latitarsis, assembly GCF_051014445.1. Taxonomy (NCBI): domain Eukaryota; kingdom Metazoa; phylum Arthropoda; class Insecta; order Hymenoptera; family Colletidae; genus Colletes; species Colletes latitarsis. The sequence continues at coordinate 10,871,959 of NC_135137.1, forward strand.
TCTGGCTCGAACCACGTAGTAATGTGGTACCACACCGAAACAGTCAATTAAACCTGGTTGCGATTAATATTTTAGAGGATAACGCCGGTTATGTCTGGGTTAGGTCTAGTATTTGCCCTCATTTGGCTCGTACTTTCGTATTTTTCTCATACTTGTTGGGCAGATCCTGTGCTTTTTCTGGTTTGGATCACGTAATAATGTGGTACCACACTGAAACAGTCAATAGAAGCAGGTTCCGATTAGTATTTTAGATGATAACGCAGGCTATGTCTCGGTTAGGTGTGGGATTTGCCCTCATCTGGCCCGTACTTTCGCATTTTTCGTATACTTGTTGGCCAGATCCTAGGTTTTTTGCTGGTTTGGATCACGTAGTAATGTGGTACCACACTGAAACAGTCAATAAAAGCTGGTTCCGATTAGTATTTTAGAGGATAACGCAGGTTATGTCTCGGTTAGCTCTGGGAATTGCCCTCATTTGGCTCGTACTTTCGTATTTTTCTCATACTTGTTGGGCAGATCCTGGGCTTTTTGCTGGTTTGGATCACGTAGTAATGTGGTACCACACTGAAACAGTCAATAGAAGCTTGTTCCGATTAGTATTTTAGATGATAACGCAGGCTATGTCTCGGTTAGGTCTGGTATTTGCCCTCATCTGGCTCGTACTTCCGCATTTTTCTCATACTTGTTGGCCAGATCCTGGGTTTTTCTGGTTTGGATCCCGTAATAATGACGTTCCACACCGAAACAGTCAATTAAACCTGGTTTCGATTAATATTTTGGAGGATATTGCCGGTTATATCTCGGTTTGGTCTGGGATTTGCCCTCATCTGGCTCGTACTTTCGCATTTTTCGCATACTTGTTGGCCAGATCCTGGGCTTCTTCTGGTTTGGATCACGTAGTAATGTGGGACCACACTGAAACAGTCAATTAAACCTGGTTTCGATTAATATTTTAGAGGATAACTCCGGTTATTTCTCGGTTAGGTCTGGGATTTGCCCTCATCTGTCTCGTATGTCCGCAATTTTCGCATACTTATTGGCAAGATTCTGGGCTTTTTCTGGTTTGTGTCACGTAGTAATGCGGTAGCACACCGAAACTGTCAATTAAACCTGGTTGCGATTAATATTTTAGAGGATAACGCCGGTTATGTCTCGGTTAAGTCTGCGATTTGCCCTCATCTGGCTCGTACTTTCGCATTTTTCGCATACTTGTTGGCGAGATCCTGGGCTTTTTCTGGTTTGTATCACTTAGTAATGTGGTTCCACACTAAAACAGTCAATAGAAGCTGGTTCCGAATTGTATTTTAGAGGATAACGCTGGCTATGTTTGGGTTTGTTCTGGTATTTGCTATCGTCTGGCTTATACTTTCGCGTTTTTCGCATATTTGTTGGCCAGATACTGTGTTTTTTCTGGTTTGGAGCCCGTAGTAATGGGGTTCCACACCGAAACAGTCAATTAATCCGTGTTGCGATTAATATTTTAGAGGATAACGCGGGTTATCTCTCGTTTAGGTCTGGGATTTGCCCTCATCTGGCTCGTACTTTCGCATTTTTCGCATACTTGTGGGCCAGATCCTGGGCTTCTTCTGGTTTGTGTCACGTAGTAATGCGGTACCACACCCAAACAGTCAATTAAACCTGGTTGCGATTAATATTTTAGAGGATAACTCCGGTTATTTCTCGGTTAGTTCTGGTATTTGCAATCATCTTGCTCATACTTTCGCATTTTTCGCATACTTGTTGGCCAGATCCTGCCCTTTTGCTGGTTTGTATCACGTAGTAATGCGGTACCACACCGAGACAGTCAATTAAACCTGGTTGCGATTAATATTTTAGAGGCTAACGCCGGTTATGTCTCGGTTGGGTCTGGGATTTGCCCTCATCTGGCTCGTGATTTCGTATTTTTCGCATACTTGTTGGCCAGATCCTGGGCATTTTCTGGTTTGAATCACGTAGTAATGTGGTACCACACTGAAACAGTCAATAGAAGCTGGTTCCGCATAGTATTTTAGAGGATAACGCTAGTTATGTCTGGGTTAGTTCTGGTATTTGCAATCATCTGGCCCATACTTTCGCGTGTTTCGCATATTTGTTGGCCAGATCCTGGGTTTTTTCTGGCTTGGATCCCGTAGTAATGAGGTTCCACACCGAAAGAGTCAATTAAACCTGGTTGCGATTAATATTTTAGAGGATAACGCCGTTTATGTCTGGGTTAGGTCTGGTATTTGCCCTCATCTGGCTCGTACCTTCGCATTTTTCGCATACTTGCTGTCCGGATCTTGGGTTTTTTGTGGCTTGGATCACGTAGTAATGTGCTACCACACTGATACAGTCAATAAAAGCTGGTTCCGAATACTATTTTAGAGGATAATGCCGGTTATGTCTCGGTTAAGTCTGGGATTTTCCCTCATCTCGCTCGTACTTTCATATTTTTCGCATACTTGTTGGCCAGATCCTGGCCTTTTTCTGGCTTGGTTCTGGTAGTAATGTGGTACCACACTGAAAGAATCAATAAAAGCTGGTTCCGATTAATGTTTTAGAGGATACCGCCGGTTATTCCTGGGTTAGGTCTGGTATTTGCCATCATCTAGCACATACTTCTGCATTTTTCGCATACTTGCTGTCCAGTTCTTGGGTTTTTTGTGGCTTGGATCACGTAGTAATGTGGTACCACACTGAAGCAGTCAACTAATCCTGGTTCCGATTAGTATTTTAGAGGATAAGGCTGGTTATGTATGGGTTAGTTCTGGTATTTGCCCTCATCTGCCTCGTACTTTCGCATTTTCGCATACTTGTTGGACAGACCCTAGGCTTTTTCTGGTTTGGTTCAGGTAGTAATGTGGTACCACACTGAAACAGTCAGTAAAAGCTGGTTCCGATTAATATTTTACAGGATAGCGCCGGTTATGTCTCGGTTAGGTCTGGGATTTTCCCTCATCTGGCTCGTACATTCGCATTTTTCGCATACTTGTTGGCCAGATCCTGGCCTTTTTCTGGCTTTGTTCAGGTAGTAATGTGGTACCACACTGAAAGAATCAATAAAAGCTTGTTACGATTAATGTTTTAGAGGATAACGCCGGTTATGTCTGGGTTAGGTCTGGGATTTTCCCTCATATGGCTCGTACATTCGCATTTTTCGCATACTTGTTGGCCAGATCCTGGCCTTTTTCTGGCTTTGTTCAGGTAGTAACGTGGTACCACACTGAAACAGTCAATAAATGCTGGTTCCGATTAATATTTTACAGGATAGCGCCGGTTATGTCTCGGTTAGGTCTGGGATTTTCGCTCATATGGCTCGTACATTCGCATTTTTCGCATACTTGTTGGCCAGATCCTGGCCTTTTTCTGGCTTTGTTCAGGTAGTAACGTTGTACCACACTGAAACAGTCAATAAAAGCAGGTTCCGATTAATATTTTAGTGAAGAACACCGGTTATTCCTGGGTTAGGTCTGGTATTTGACATCATCTAGCACATACTTTCGCATTTCTCGCATACTTGTTGGCCAGGCCCTGGGCCTTTTCTAGCTTGGATCATGTAGTAATGTTGTACCACACTGAAACAGTCAATAAAAGCTGGTTACGATTAATATTTTAGTGGAGAACACCGGTTATTCCTGGGTTAGGTCTGCTATTAGCCATCATCTAGCACATACTTTCGCATTTTTCGCATACTTGCTGTTCAGATCTTGGGTTTTTTCTGGCTTGGACCACGTAGTAATGTGGTACCACACTGAAACGGTCAATTAAACCTGGTTGCGATTAATATTTTAGAGGATAATGCCGGTTATGTCTGGGAAAGTTCTGGGATTTGCCCTCATCTGGCTGGTACTTTCGCATTTTTTGCATACTTGTTGGCCAGACCCTGGGCTTTTTCTACCTTGGATCATGTAGTAATATCGTACCACACTGAAACAGTCAATAAAAGCTGGTTCCGATTAATATTTTAGTGGAGAACACCGGTTATGCCTGGGTTAGGTCTGGTATTTGCCATCATCTAGCACATTCTTTCGCATTTTTCGCATACCTGCTGGAAAGATCTTGGGTTTTTTGTGGTTTGGATCACGTAGTAATGTGGTACTACACTGAAACAGTCAATAAAAGCTGGTTCCGATTAGTATTTTAGACGATAACGCTGGTTATGTCTGGGTTAGTTCTCGTATTTGCAATCATCTGGCTCATACTTACGCGTTTCTCGCATACTTGCTGTCCAGTTCTTGGGTTTTTTGTGGCTTGGATCACGTAGTAATGTGGTACCACACTGAAGCAGTCAACTAATCCTGGTTCCGATTAGTATTTTAGAGGATAAGGCTGGTTATGTCTGGGTTAGTTCTGGTATTTGCCCTCATCTGCCTCGTACTTTCGCATTTTCGCATACTTGTTGGACAGACCCTAGGCTTTTTCTGGTTTGGTTCAGGTAGTAATGTGGTACCACACTGAAAGAATCAATAAAAGCTTGTTACGATTAATGTTTTAGAGGATAACGCCGGTTATGTCTGGGTTAGGTCTGGGATTTTCCCTCATATGGCTCGTACATTCGCATTTTTCGCATACTTGTTGGCCAGATCCTGGCCTTTTCCTGGCTTTGTTCAGGTAGTAATGTGGTACCACACTGAAACAGTCAATAAATGCTGGTTCCGATTAATATTTTACAGGATAGCGCCGGTTATGTCCCGGTTAGGTCTGGGATATTCGCTCATCTGGCTCGTACATTCGCATTTTTCGCATACTTGTTGGCCAGATCCTGGCCTTTTTCTAGCTTGGATCACGTAGTAACGTTGTACCACACTGAAACAGTCAATAAAAGCAGGTTCCGATTAATCTTTTAGTGAAGAACACCGGTTATTCCTGGGTTAGGTCTGGTATTTGACATCATCTAGCACATACTTTCGCATTTTTCGCATACTTGTTGGCCAGGCCCTGGGCCTTTTCTAGCTTGGATCATGTAGTAATGTTGTACCACACTGAAACAGTCAATAAAAGCTGGTTCCGATTAATATTTTAGTGGAGAACACCGGTTATTCCTGGGTTAGGTCTGCTATTAGCCATCATCTAGCACATACTTTCGCATTTTTCGCATACTTGCTGTTCAGATCTTGCGTTTTTTCTGGCTTGGACCACGTAGTAATGTGGTACCACACTGAAACGGTCAATTAAACCTGGTTGCGATTAATATTTTAGAGGATAATTCCGGTTATGTCTGGGAAAGTTCTGGGATTTGCCCTCATCTGGCTGGTACTTTCGCATTTTTTGCATACTTGTAGGCCAGACCCTGGGCTTTTTCTACCTTGGATCATGTAGTAATATCGTACCACACTGAAACAGTCAATAAAAGCTGGTTCCGATTAATATTTTAGTGGAGAACACCGGTTATGCCTGGGTTAGGTCTGGTATTTGCCCTCATCTGGCTCGTTCTTTCGCATTTTTCGCATACTTGCTGCCCAGATCTTGGGTTTTTTGTGGCTTGGATCACGTAATAATGTGGTACCACACTGAAACAGTCAATGAAAGCTGGTTCCGATTAATATTTTAGTGGAGAACACCGGCTATGCCTGGGTTAGGTCTGCTATTAGCCATCATCTAGCACATACTTTCGCATTTTTCGCATACTTGTTGGCCAGGCCCTGGGCCTTTTCTAGCTTGGATCATGTAGTAATGTTGTACCACACTGAAACAGTCAATAAAAGCTGGTTCCGATTAATATTTTAGTGGAGAACACCGGTTATTCCTGGGTTAGGTCTGCTATTAGCCATCATCTAGCACATACTTTCGCATTTTTCGCATACTTGCTGTTCAGATCTTGCGTTTTTTCTGGCTTGGACCACGTAGTAATGTGGTACCACACTGAAACGGTCAATTAAACCTGGTTGCGATTAATATTTTAGAGGATAATTCCGGTTATGTCTGGGAAAGTTCTGGGATTTGCCCTCATCTGGCTGGTACTTTCGCATTTTTTGCATACTTGTAGGCCAGACCCTGGGCTTTTTCTACCTTGGATCATGTAGTAATATCGTACCACACTGAAACAGTCAATAAAAGCTGGTTCCGATTAATATTTTAGTGGAGAACACCGGTTATGCCTGGGTTAGGTCTGGTATTTGCCATCATCTAGCACATTCTTTCGCATTTTTCGCATACCTGCTGGAAAGATCTTGGGTTTTTTGTGGTTTGGATCACGTAGTAATGTGGTACTACACTGAAACAGTCAATAAAAGCTGGTTCCGATTAGTATTTTAGACGATAACGCTGGTTATGTCTGGGTTAGTTCTCGTATTTGCAATCATCTGGCTCATACTTACGCGTTTCTCGCATACTTGCTGTCCAGTTCTTGGGTTTTTTGTGGCTTGGATCACGTAGTAATGTGGTACCACACTGAAGCAGTCAACTAATCCTGGTTCCGATTAGTATTTTAGAGGATAAGGCTGGTTATGTCTGGGTTAGTTCTGGTATTTGCCCTCATCTGCCTCGTACTTTCGCATTTTCGCATACTTGTTGGACAGACCCTAGGCTTTTTCTGGTTTGGTTCAGGTAGTAATGTGGTACCACACTGAAAGAATCAATAAAAGCTTGTTACGATTAATGTTTTAGAGGATAACGCCGGTTATGTCTGGGTTAGGTCTGGGATTTTCCCTCATATGGCTCGTACATTCGCATTTTTCGCATACTTGTTGGCCAGATCCTGGCCTTTTCCTGGCTTTGTTCAGGTAGTAATGTGGTACCACACTGAAACAGTCAATAAATGCTGGTTCCGATTAATATTTTACAGGATAGCGCCGGTTATGTCCCGGTTAGGTCTGGGATATTCGCTCATCTGGCTCGTACATTCGCATTTTTCGCATACTTGTTGGCCAGATCCTGGCCTTTTTCTAGCTTGGATCACGTAGTAACGTTGTACCACACTGAAACAGTCAATAAAAGCAGGTTCCGATTAATCTTTTAGTGAAGAACACCGGTTATTCCTGGGTTAGGTCTGGTATTTGACATCATCTAGCACATACTTTCGCATTTTTCGCATACTTGTTGGCCAGGCCCTGGGCCTTTTCTAGCTTGGATCATGTAGTAATGTTGTACCACACTGAAACAGTCAATAAAAGCTGGTTCCGATTAATATTTTAGTGGAGAACACCGGTTATTCCTGGGTTAGGTCTGCTATTAGCCATCATCTAGCACATACTTTCGCATTTTTCGCATACTTGCTGTTCAGATCTTGCGTTTTTTCTGGCTTGGACCACGTAGTAATGTGGTACCACACTGAAACGGTCAATTAAACCTGGTTGCGATTAATATTTTAGAGGATAATTCCGGTTATGTCTGGGAAAGTTCTGGGATTTGCCCTCATCTGGCTGGTACTTTCGCATTTTTTGCATACTTGTAGGCCAGACCCTGGGCTTTTTCTACCTTGGATCATGTAGTAATATCGTACCACACTGAAACAGTCAATAAAAGCTGGTTCCGATTAATATTTTAGTGGAGAACACCGGTTATGCCTGGGTTAGGTCTGGTATTTGCCCTCATCTGGCTCGTTCTTTCGCATTTTTCGCATACTTGCTGCCCAGATCTTGGGTTTTTTGTGGCTTGGATCACGTAATAATGTGGTACCACACTGAAACAGTCAATGAAAGCTGGTTCCGATTAATATTTTAGTGGAGAACACCGGCTATGCCTGGGTTAGGTCTGCTATTAGCCATCATCTAGCACATACTTTCGCATTTTTCGCATACTTGTTGGCCAGGCCCTGGGCCTTTTCTAGCTTGGATCATGTAGTAATGTTGTACCACACTGAAACAGTCAATAAAAGCTGGTTCCGATTAATATTTTAGTGGAGAACACCGGTTATTCCTGGGTTAGGTCTGCTATTAGCCATCATCTAGCACATACTTTCGCATTTTTCGCATACTTGCTGTTCAGATCTTGCGTTTTTTCTGGCTTGGACCACGTAGTAATGTGGTACCACACTGAAACGGTCAATTAAACCTGGTTGCGATTAATATTTTAGAGGATAATTCCGGTTATGTCTGGGAAAGTTCTGGGATTTGCCCTCATCTGGCTGGTACTTTCGCATTTTTTGCATACTTGTAGGCCAGACCCTGGGCTTTTTCTACCTTGGATCATGTAGTAATATCGTACCACACTGAAACAGTCAATAAAAGCTGGTTCCGATTAATATTTTAGTGGAGAACACCGGTTATGCCTGGGTTAGGTCTGGTATTTGCGATCATCTAGCACATTCTTTCGCATTTTTCGCATACCTGCTGGAAAGATCTTGGGTTTTTTGTGGTTTGGATCACGTAGTAATGTGGTACCACACTGAAACAGCAAATGAAAGCTGGTTCCGATTAATATTTTAGAGGATAACCCCGGTTATGTCTCGGTTAGGTATGGGATTTGCCCTCATCTGTCTCGTACTTTACGCATTTTTCTGATACTTGTTGGACAGATCCTGACCTTTTTCTGGTTTGTGTCACGTAGTAATACGGTACCGCACCGAAACAGTCTATTAAACCTGGTTGCGATTAACATTTTAGAGGATAACGCCGGTTATGCCTGGGTTAGGTCTGGGATTTGCCCTCATCTGGCTCGTACTTTCGAATTTTTCGCATACTTGCTGGCCAGACCCATGGCTTTTTCTGGTTTGGATCACGTAGTAATGTTGTACCACACTGAAACAGTCAATAAAAGCTGGTTCCGATTAATATTTTAGAGGATAACGCCGGTTGTGTCTGGGTTAGGTCTGGTATTAGCCCTCATCTGGCTCGTATTATCGCATTTTTCGCATACTTGTTGGCCAGATCCTGGCCGTTTTCTGGCTTGGACCAAGTAGTAATGTGGGACCACACTGAAACAGTCAATTACACCTGGTTACGATTAATATTTTAGAGGATAAGGCCGGTTATGTCTCGCTTAGGTCCGGGATTTGCCCTCCACATGTCTCGTACTTTCGCATTTTTCGCATACTTGTTGGCCAGACCCTGGGATTTTTCTAGTTTGGATCACGTAGTAACGTGGTACCACACCGAAACAGTCAATAAAAGCTGGTTCCGATTAATATTTTAGTGGAGAACACCGGTTATTCCTGGGTTAGGTCTGCTATTTGCCATCATCTAGCACATACTTTCGCATTTTTCGAATACTTGCTGCCTCGATCTTGGGTTTTTTGTGGCTTGGATCACGTAGTAATCTGGTACCACACTGAAACAGTCAATGAAAGGTGGTTCCGATTAGTATTTTAGAGGATAAGGCTGGTTATGTCTGGGTTAGTTCTGGTATTTGCCCTCATCTGGCTCGTACTTTCGTATTTTTTACATACTTGTTGGCAAGATCCTGGCCTTTTTCTGGTTTCGATCACGTAGTAATGTGGTACCACACTGAAACAGTCAACTAATCCTGGTTGCGATTAATATTTTAGAGGATAACTCCGGTTATGTCTGGGTTAGGTCTGGTATTTGCCCTCATCTGGCTCGTTCTTTCGCATTTTTCGCATACTTGCTGCCCAGATCTTGGGTTTTTTGTGGCTTGGATCACGTAATAATGTGGTACCACACTGAAACAGTCAATGAAAGCTGGTTCCGATTAATATTTTAGTGGAGAACACCGGCTATGCCTGGGTTAGGTCTGCTATTAGCCATCATCTAGCACATACTTTCGCATTTTTCGCATACTTGCTGTCCATATCTTGGGTTTTTTGTGGCTTGGATCACGTAGTAATGTGGTACCACACTGAAACACTCAATGAAAGCTGGTTCCGATTAGTATTCTAGAGGATGAGGCTGGTTATGTCTGGGTTAGTTCTGGTATTTGCCCTCATCTGGCTCGTACTTTCGCATTTTTCGCATACTTGCTGTCCAGATCTTGGGTTTTTTGTGGCTTGGATCACGTAGTAATGTGGTACCACACTGAGACAGTCAATTAATCCTGGTTGCGATTAATATTTTAGAGGGTAACGCCGCTTATGTCTGGGTTAGTTCTGGTATTTGCCCTCATCTGGCTCGTACTTTCGGATTTTTCGTATACTTGCTGTCCATATCTTGGGTTTTTTCTGGCTTGGACCACGTAGTAATGTGGTACCACACTGAAACAGCAAATGAAAGCTGGTTCCGATTAATATTTTAGAGGATAACCCCGGTTATGTCTCGGTTAGGTATGGGATTTGCCCTCATCTGTCTCGTACTTTACGCATTGTTCTGATACTTGTTGGACAGATCCTGACCTTTTTCTGGTTTGTGTCACGTAGTAATACGGTACCGCACCGAAACAGTCTTTTAAACCTGGTTGCGATTAACATTTTAGAGGATAACGCCGGTTATGCCTGGGTTAGGTCTGGGATTTGCCCTCATCTGGCTCGTACTTTCGAATTTTTCGCATACTTGCTGGCCAGACCCATGGCTATTTCTGGTTTGGATCACGTAGTAATGTTGTACCACACTGAAACAGTCAATAAAAGCTGGTTCCGATTAATATTTTAGAGGATAACGCAGGCTATGTCTCGGTTAGGTCTGGTATTTGCCCTCATCTGGCTCGTACTTCCGCATTTTTCTCATACTTGTTGGCCAGATCCTGGGTTTTTCTGGTTTGGATCCCGTAATAATGACGTTCCACACCGAAACAGTCAATTAAACCTGGTTTCGATTAATATTTTGGAGGATATTGCCGGTTATATCTCGGTTTGGTCTGGGATTTGCCCTCATCTGGCTCGTACTTTCGCATTTTTCGCATACTTGTTGGCCAGATCCTGGGCTTCTTCTGGTTTGGATCACGTAGTAATGTGGGACCACACTGAAACAGTCAATTAAACCTGGTTTCGATTAATATTTTAGAGGATAACTCCGGTTATTTCTCGGTTAGGTCTGGGATTTGCCCTCATCTGTCTCGTATGTCCGCAATTTTCGCATACTTATTGGCAAGATTCTGGGCTTTTTCTGGTTTGTGTCACGTAGTAATGCGGTAGCACACCGAAACTGTCAATTAAACCTGGTTGCGATTAATATTTTAGAGGATAACGCCGGTTATGTCTCGGTTAAGTCTGCGATTTGCCCTCATCTGGCTCGTACTTTCGCATTTTTCGCATACTTGTTGGCGAGATCCTGGGCTTTTTCTGGTTTGTATCACTTAGTAATGTGGTTCCACACTAAAACAGTCAATAGAAGCTGGTTCCGAATTGTATTTTAGAGGATAACGCTGGCTTGGTTTGGGTTTGTTCTGGTATTTGCTATCGTCTGGCTTATACTTTCGCGTTTTTCGCATATTTGTTGGCCAGATACTGTGTTTTTTCTGGTTTGGAGCCCGTAGTAATGGGGTTCCACACCGAAACAGTCAATTAATCCGTGTTGCGATTAATATTTTAGAGGATAACGCGGGTTATCTCTCGTTTAGGTCTGGGATTTGCCCTCATCTGGCTCGTACTTTCGCATTTTTCGCATACTTGTGGGCCAGATCCTGGGCTTCTTCTGGTTTGTGTCACGTAGTAATGCGGTACCACACCCAAACAGTCAATTAAACCTGGTTGCGATTAGTATTTTAGAGGATAAGGCTGGTTATGTCTGGGTTAGTTCTGGTATTTGCCCTCATCTGCCTCGTACTTTCGCATTTTCGCATACTTGTTGGACAGACCCTAGGCTTTTTCTGGTTTGGTTCAGGTAGTAATGTGGTACCACACTGAAACAGTCAGTAAAAGCTGGTTCCGATTAATATTTTACAGGATAGCGCCGGTTATGTCTCGGTTATGTCTGGGATTTTCCCTCATCTGGCTCGTACATTCGCATTTTTCGCATACTTGTTGGCCAGATCCTGGCCTTTTTCTGGCTTTGTTCAGGTAGTAATGTGGTACCACACTGAAAGAATCAATAAAAGCTTGTTACGATTAATGTTTTAGAGGATAACACCGGTTATTCCTGGGTTAGGTCTGGGATTTGACATCATCTAGCACATACTTTCGCATTTCTCGCATACTTGTTGGCCAGGCCCTGGGCCTTTTCTAGCTTGGATCATGTAGTAATGTTGTACCACACTGAAACAGTCAATAAAAGCTGGTTACGATTAATATTTTAGTGGAGAACACCGGTTATTCCTGGGTTAGGTCTGCTATTAGCCATCATCTAGCACATACTTTCGCATTTTTCGCATACTTGCTGTTCAGATCTTGGGTTTTTTCTGGCTTGGACCACGTAGTAATGTGGTACCACACTGAAACGGTCAATTAAACCTGGTTGCGATTAATATTTTAGAGGATAATGCCGGTTATGTCTGGGAAAGTTCTGGGATTTGCCCTCATCTGGCTGGTACTTTCGCATTTTTTGCATACTTGTTGGCCAGACCCTGGGCTTTTTCTACCTTGGATCATGTAGTAATATCGTACCACACTGAAACAGTCAATAAAAGCTGGTTCCGATTAATATTTTAGTGGAGAACACCGGTTATGCCTGGGTTAGGTCTGGTATTTGCCATCATCTAGCACATTCTTTCGCATTTTTCGCATACCTGCTGGAAAGATCTTGGGTTTTTTGTGGTTTGGATCACGTAGTAATGTGGTACTACACTGAAACAGTCAATAAAAGCTGGTTCCGATTAGTATTTTAGACGATAACGCTGGTTATGTCTGGGTTAGTTCTCGTATTTGCAATCATCTGGCTCATACTTACGCGTTTCTCGCATACTTGTTGGCAAGATCCTGGGCTCTTTCTGGTTTGTGTCACGTAGCAATGCGGTAGCACACCGAAACTGTCAATTAAACCTGGTTGCGATTAATATTTTAGAGGATAACGCCGGTTATGTCTCGGTTAAGTCTGGGATTTGCCCTCATCTGGCTCGTACTTTCGCATTTTTCGCGTACTTGTTGGCCAGATCCTGCGCTTCTTCTGGTTTGGATCACGTAGTAATGAGGGACCACACTGAAACAGTCAATTAAACCTGGTTTCGATTAATATTTTAGAGGATAACTCCGGTTATTTCTCGGTTAGTTCTGGTATTTGCAATCATCTTGCTCATACTTTCGCATTTTTCGCATACTTGTTGGCCAGATCCTGCCCTTTTGCTGGTTTGTATCACGTAGTAATGCGGTACCACACCGCGACAGTCAATTAAACCTGGTTGCGATTAATATTTTAGAGGCTAACGCCGGTTATGTCTCGGTTGGGTCTGGGATTTGCCCTCATCTGGCTCGTGATTTCGTATTTTTCGCATACTTGTTGGCCAGATCCTGGGCATTTTCTGGTTTGAATCACGTAGTAATGTGGTACCACACTGAAACAGTCAATAGAAGCTGGTTCCGCATAGTATTTTAGAGGATAACGCTAGTTATGTCTGGGTTAGTTCTGGTATTTGCAATCATCTGGCCCATACTTTCGCGTGTTTCGCATATTTGTTGGCCAGATCCTGGGTTTTTTCTGGCTTGGATCCCGTAGTAATGAGGTTCCACACCGAAAGAGTCAATTAAACCTGGTTGCGATTAATATTTTAGAGGATAACGCCGTTTATGTCTGGGTTAGGTCTGGTATTTGCCCTCATCTGGCTCGTACCTTCGCATTTTTCGCATACTTGCTGTCCGGATCTTGGGTTTTTTGTGGCTTGGATCACGTAGTAATGTGCTACCACACTGATACAGTCAATAAAAGCTGGTTCCGAATACTATTTTAGAGGATAATGCCGGTTATGTCTCGGTTAAGTCTGGGATTTTCCCTCATCTCGCTCGTACTTTCGTATTTTTCGCATACTTGTTGGCCAGATCCTGGCCTTTTTCTGGCTTGGTTCTGGTAGTAATGTGGTACCACACTGAAAGAATCAATAAAAGCTGGTTCCGATTAATGTTTTAGAGGATACCGCCGGTTATTCCTGGGTTAGGTCTGGTATTTGCCATCATCTAGCACATACTTCTGCATTTTTCGCATACTTGCTGTCCAGTTCTTGGGTTTTTTGTGGCTTGGATCACGTAGTAATGTGGTACCACACTGAAGCAGTCAACTAATCCTGGTTCCGATTAGTATTTTAGAGGATAAGGCTGGTTATGTCTGGGTTAGTTCTGGTATTTGCCCTCATCTGCCTCGTACTTTCGCATTTTCGCATACTTGTTGGACAGACCCTAGGCTTTTTCTGGTTTGGTTCAGGTAGTAATGTGGTACCACACTGAAAGAATCAATAAAAGCTTGTTACGATTAATGTTTTAGAGGATAACGCCGGTTATGTCTGGGTTAGGTCTGGGATTTTCCCTCATATGGCTCGTACATTCGCATTTTTCGCATACTTGTTGGCCAGATCCTGGCCTTTTCCTGGCTTTGTTCAGGTAGTAATGTGGTACCACACTGAAACAGTCAATAAATGCTGGTTCCGATTAATATTTTACAGGATAGCGCCGGTTATGTCCCGGTTAGGTCTGGGATATTCGCTCATCTGGCTCGTACATTCGCATTTTTCGCATACTTGTTGGCCAGATCCTGGCCTTTTTCTAGCTTGGATCACGTAGTAACGTTGTACCACACTGAAACAGTCAATAAAAGCAGGTTCCGATTAATCTTTTAGTGAAGAACACCGGTTATTCCTGGGTTAGGTCTGGTATTTGACATCATCTAGCACATACTTTCGCATTTTTCGCATACTTGTTGGCCAGGCCCTGGGCCTTTTCTAGCTTGGATCATGTAGTAATGTTGTACCACACTGAAACAGTCAATAAAAGCTGGTTCCGATTAATATTTTAGTGGAGAACACCGGTTATTCCTGGGTTAGGTCTGCTATTAGCCATCATCTAGCACATACTTTCGCATTTTTCGCATACTTGCTGTTCAGATCTTGCGTTTTTTCTGGCTTGGACCACGTAGTAATGTGGTACCACACTGAAACGGTCAATTAAACCTGGTTGCGATTAATATTTTAGAGGATAATTCCGGTTATGTCTGGGAAAGTTCTGGGATTTGCCCTCATCTGGCTGGTACTTTCGCATTTTTTGCATACTTGTAGGCCAGACCCTGGGCTTTTTCTACCTTGGATCATGTAGTAATATCGTACCACACTGAAACAGTCAATAAAAGCTGGTTCCGATTAATATTTTAGTGGAGAACACCGGTTATGCCTGGGTTAGGTCTGGTATTTGCCCTCATCTGGCTCGTTCTTTCGCATTTTTCGCATACTTGCTGCCCAGATCTTGGGTTTTTTGTGGCTTGGATCACGTAATAATGTGGTACCACACTGAAACAGTCAATGAAAGCTGGTTCCGATTAATATTTTAGTGGAGAACACCGGCTATGCCTGGGTTAGGTCTGCTATTAGCCATCATCTAGCACATACTTTCGCATTTTTCGCATACTTGTTGGCCAGGCCCTGGGCCTTTTCTAGCTTGGATCATGTAGTAATGTTGTACCACACTGAAACAGTCAATAAAAGCTGGTTCCGATTAATATTTTAGTGGAGAACACCGGTTATTCCTGGGTTAGGTCTGCTATTAGCCATCATCTAGCACATACTTTCGCATTTTTCGCATACTTGCTGTTCAGATCTTGCGTTTTTTCTGGCTTGGACCACGTAGTAATGTGGTACCACACTGAAACGGTCAATTAAACCTGGTTGCGATTAATATTTTAGAGGATAATTCCGGTTATGTCTGGGAAAGTTCTGGGATTTGCCCTCATCTGGCTGGTACTTTCGCATTTTTTGCATACTTGTAGGCCAGACCCTGGGCTTTTTCTACCTTGGATCATGTAGTAATATCGTACCACACTGAAACAGTCAATAAAAGCTGGTTCCGATTAATATTTTAGTGGAGAACACCGGTTATGCCTGGGTTAGGTCTGGTATTTGCGATCATCTAGCACATTCTTTCGCATTTTTCGCATACCTGCTGGAAAGATCTTGGGTTTTTTGTGGTTTGGATCACGTAGTAATGTGGTACCACACTGAAACAGCAAATGAAAGCTGGTTCCGATTAATATTTTAGAGGATAACCCCGGTTATGTCTCGGTTAGGTATGGGATTTGCCCTCATCTGTCTCGTACTTTACGCATTTTTCTGATACTTGTTGGACAGATCCTGACCTTTTTCTGGTTTGTGTCACGTAGTAATACGGTACCGCACCGAAACAGTCTATTAAACCTGGTTGCGATTAACATTTTAGAGGATAACGCCGGTTATGCCTGGGTTAGGTCTGGGATTTGCCCTCATCTGGCTCGTACTTTCGAATTTTTCGCATACTTGCTGGCCAGACCCATGGCTTTTTCTGGTTTGGATCACGTAGTAATGTTGTACCACACTGAAACAGTCAATAAAAGCTGGTTCCGATTAATATTTTAGAGGATAACGCCGGTTGTGTCTGGGTTAGGTCTGGTATTAGCCCTCATCTGGCTCGTATTATCGCATTTTTCGCATACTTGTTGGCCAGATCCTGGCCGTTTTCTGGCTTGGACCAAGTAGTAATGTGGGACCACACTGAAACAGTCAATTACACCTGGTTACGATTAATATTTTAGAGGATAAGGCCGGTTATGTCTCGCTTAGGTCCGGGATTTGCCCTCCACATGTCTCGTACTTTCGCATTTTTCGCATACTTGTTGGCCAGACCCTGGGATTTTTCTAGTTTGGATCACGTAGTAACGTGGTACCACACCGAAACAGTCAATAAAAGCTGGTTCCGATTAATATTTTAGTGGAGAACACCGGTTATTCCTGGGTTAGGTCTGCTATTTGCCATCATCTAGCACATACTTTCGCATTTTTCGCATACTTGCTGTCTCGATCTTGGGTTTTTTGTGGCTTGGATCACGTAGTAATCTGGTACCACACTGAAACAGTCAATGAAATGTGGTTCCGATTAGTATTTTAGAGGATAAGGCTGGTTATGTCTGGGTTAGTTCTGGTATTTGCCCTCATCTGGCTCGTACTTTCGTATTTTTTACATACTTGTTGGCAAGATCCTGGCCTTTTTCTGGTTTGGATCACGTAGTAATGTGGTACCACACTGAAACAGTCAACTAATCCTGGTTGCGATTAATATTTTAGAGGATAACTCCGGTTATGTCTGGGTTAGGTCTGGTATTTGCCCTCATCTGGCTCGTTCTTTCGCATTTTTCGCATACTTGCTGCCCAGATCTTGGGTTTTTTGTGGCTTGGATCACGTAATAATGTGGTACCACACTGAAACAGTCAATGAAAGCTGGTTCCGATTAATATTTTAGTGGAGAACACCGGCTATGCCTGGGTTAGGTCTGCTATTAGCCATCATCTAGCACATACTTTCGCATTTTTCGCATACTTGCTGTCCATATCTTGGGTTTTTTGTGGCTTGGATCACGTAGTAATGTGGTACCACACTGAAACACTCAATGAAAGCTGGTTCCGATTAGTATTCTAGAGGATGAGGCTGGTTATGTCTGGGTTAGTTCTGGTATTTGCCCTCATCTGACTCGTACTTTCGCATTTTTCGCATACTTGCTGTCCAGATCTTGGGTTTTTTGTGGCTTGGATCACGTAGTAATGTGGTACCACACTGAGACAGTCAATTAATCCTGGTTGCGATTAATATTTTAGAGGGTAACGCCGCTTATGTCTGGGTTAGTTCTGGTATTTGCCCTCATCTGGCTCGTACTTTCGGATTTTTCGTATACTTGCTGTCCATATCTTGGGTTTTTTCTGGCTTGGACCACGTAGTAATGTGGTACCACACTGAAACAGCAAATGAAAGCTGGTTCCGATTAATATTTTAGAGGATAACCCCGGTTATGTCTCGGTTAGGTATGGGATTTGCCCTCATCTGTCTCGTACTTTACGCATTGTTCTGATACTTGTTGGACAGATCCTGACCTTTTTCTGGTTTGTGTCACGTAGTAATACGGTACCGCACCGAAACAGTCTTTTAAACCTGGTTGCGATTAACATTTTAGAGGATAACGCCGGTTATGCCTGGGTTAGGTCTGGTATTTGCCCTCGTCAGGCTCGTACTTTCGCATTTTTCGCATACTTGTTTGCGAGATCCTGGCCTTTTTCTGGCTTGGACCACGTAGTAATGTGGTACCACACTGAAACAGTCAATGAAAGCTGGTTTCGATTAATATTTTAGAGGATAACCCCGGTTATGTCTCGGTTAGGTATGGGATGTGCCCGCATCTGTCTCGCACTTTACGCATTTTTCTCATACTTGTTGGACAGATCCCGACCTTTTTCTGGATTGTGTCACGTAGTAATACGGTACCGCACCGAAACATTCAATTAATCCAGGTTGCGATTAATATTTTAGAGGATAACGCCGGTTATGGCTGGGTTAGGTCTGGTATTTGCCCTCGTCAGGCTCGTACTTTCGCATTTTTCGCATACTTGCTGGCCAGACCCTGGGATTTTTCTGGTTTGGATCACGTAGTAATGTGGTACCACACCGAAACAGTCAATAAAAGCTGGTGCCGATTAATATTTTAGTGGAGAACACCGGTTATTCCTGGTTTAGGTCTGCTATTTGCCATCATCTAGCACATACTTTCGCATTTTTCGCATACTTGCTGTCTCGATCTTGGGTTTTTTGTGGCTTGGATCACGTAGTAATGTGGTACCACACTGAAACAGTCAATGAAAGGTGGTTCCGATTAGTATTTTAGAGGATAAGGCTGGTTATGTCTGGGTTAGGTCTGGGATTTGCCCTCATCTGGCTCGTACTTTCGAATTTTTCGCATACTTGTTGGCCAGACCCTTGGCTTTTTCTGGTTTGGATCACGTAGTAATGTGGTACCACACTGAAACAGTTAATAAAAGCTGGTGCCGATGAATATTTTAGTGGAGAACGCCGGTTATGCCTGGGTTAGGTCTGGTATTTGCCCTCATCTGGCTCGTACTTTCGTATTTATCGCATACTTGTTGACCAGACCCTGGGCCTTCTCTAGCTTGGATCACGTAGTAATGTTGTACCACACTGAAACAGTCAATAAAAGCTGGTTCCGATTAATATTTTAGAGGATAACGCCGGTTAAGTCTGGGTTAGGTCTGATATTAGCCCTCATCTGGCTCGTATTATCGCATTTTTCGCATACTTGTTGGCCAGATCCTGCTCGTTTTCTGGGTTGGACCAAGTAGTAATGTGGGACCACAATGAAACAGTCAATTACACCTGGTTACGATTAATATTTTAGAGGATAACGCCGGTTATGTCTCGCTTAGGTCCGGGATTTGCCCTCCACATGTCTCGTACTTTCGCATTTTTCGCATACTTGTTGGCCAGATCCTGGCCTTTTTCTGGTTTGGATAACGTAGTAATGCGGTACCACACCGAAACAGTCAATTAAACCTGGTTGCGATTACTATTTTAGACGATAACGACGGTTATGTCTGGGTAAGTTCTGGGATTTGCCCTCATCTGGCTCGTACTTTCGCATTTTTCGCATACTTGCTGGCCAGACCCTCGGATTTTTCTGGTTTGGATCACGTAGTGGTGTGGTACCAAACTGAAACAGTTAATGAAAGCTGGTTCCGATTAATATTTTAGTGGAGAACACAGGTTATGCCTGGGTTAGGTCTGGTATTTGCCATCATCTAGCACATACTTTCGCATTTTTCGCATACTTGCTGTCCAGATATTGGGTTTTTTGTGGCTTGGATCACGTAGTAATGTGGTACCACACTGAAACAGTCAATGAAAGCTGGTTCCGATTAGTATTTTAGAGGATAAGGCTGGTTATGTCTCGGTTAGTTCTGGTATTTGCCCTCATCTGGCTCGTACTTTCGCATTTTTCGCATACTTGCTGTCCAGATCTTGGGTTTTTTGTGGCTTGGATCACGTAGTAATGTGGTACCACACTGAATCAGTTAATGAAAGCTGGTTCCGATTAGTATTTTAGAGGATATGGCTCGTTATGTCTTGGTTAGTTCTGGTATTTGCACTCATCTGGCTCGTATTTTCGCATTTTTCGCATACTTGTTTGCCAGATCCTGACCTTTTTCTCGCTTGGACCACATAGTAATGTGGTACCACACTGAAACAGTCAATTAAACCTGGTTGCGATTAATGTTTTAGAGGATAACGCCGGTTATGTCTGGGTAAGTTCTGGGATTTGCCCTCATCTGGCTGGTACTTTCGCATTTTTTGCATACTTGTTGGCCAGACCCTGGGCATTTTCTACCTTGGATCATGTAGTAATATCGTACCACACGGAAACAGTCAATAAAAGCTGGTTCCGATTAATATTTTAGTGGAGAACACAGGTAATGCCTGGGTTAGGTCTGGTATTTGCCATCATCTAGCACATACTTTCGCATTTTTCGCATACTTGCTGTCCAGATCTTGGGTTTTTTGTGGCTTGGATCACGTAGTAATGTGGTACCACACTGAATCAGTTAATGAAAGCTGGTTCCGATTAGTATTTTAGAGGATATGGCTCGTTATGTCTTGGTTAGTTCTGGTATTTGCACTCATCTGGCTCGTATTTTCGCATTTTTCGCATACTTGTTTGCCAGATCCTGGCCTTTTTCTGGCTTGGACCACGTAGTAATGTGGTACCACACTGAAACATTCAATTAATCCAGGTTGCGATAAATATTTTAGAGGATAACGCCGGTTATGTCTGGGTTAGGTCTGGCATTTGCCCACGTCAGGCTCGTACTTTCGCATTTTTCGCATACTTGCTGGCCAGACCCTGGGATTTTTCTGGTTTGGATCACGTAGTAATGTGGTACCACACTGAAACAGTCAATAAAAGCTGCTTCCGATTAATATTTTAGTGGAGAACACCGGTTATTCCTGGGATAGGTCTGCTATTTGCCATCATCTAGCACATACTTTCGCATTTTTCGCATACTTGCTGTCCAGATCTTGGGTTTTTTGTGGCTTGGATCACGTAGTAATGTGGTACCACACTGAAACAGTCAATGAAAGCTGGTTCCGATTAGTATTTTAGAGGATAAGGCTGGTTATGTCTCGGTTAGTTCTGGTATTTGCCCTCATCTGGCTCGTACTTTCGCATTTTTCGCATACTTGCTGTCCAGATCTTGGGTTTTTTGTGGCTTGGATCACGTAGTAATGTGGTACCACACTGAAACAGTCAATTAATCCTGGTTCCGATTAGTATTTTAGTGGATAAGGCTGGTTACGTCTGGGTTAGTTCTGGTATTTGCCCTCATCTGGCTCGTACTTTCGCATTTTTCGCATACTTGTTGGCCAGATCCTGGCCTTTTTCTGGCTTGGACCACGTAGTAATGTGGTACCACACTGAAACAGCAAATGAAAGCTGGTTCCGATTAATATTTTAGAGGATAACCCCGGTTATGTCTCGGTTAGGTATGGGATTTGCCCTCATCTGTCTCGTACTTTACGCATTTTTCTGATACTTGTTGGACAGATCCTGACGTTTTTCAAGTTTGTGTCACGTAGTAATACGGTACCGCATCGAAACAGTCTATAAAACCTGGTTGCGATTAACAGTTTAGAGGATAACGCCGGTTATGCCTGGGTTAGGTCTGGGATTTGCCCTCATCTGGCTCGCACTTTCGAATTTTTCGCATACTTGTTGGCCAGACACTTGGCCTTCTCTAGCTTGGTTCACGTAGTAATGTTGTACCACACTGAAACTGTCAATAAAAGCTGGTTCCGATTAATATTTTAGAGGATAACGCCGGTTATGTCTGGGTTAGGTCTGGTATTAGCCCTCATCTGGCTCGTATTATCGCATTTTTCGCATACTTGTTGGCCAGATCCTGGTCGTTTTCTGGCTTGGACCAAGTAGTAATGTGGGGCCACACTCAAACAGTCAATTACACCTGGTTACGCTTAATATTTTAGAGGATAACGCCGGTTATGTGTCGCTTAGGTCCGGGATTTGCCCTCCACATGTCTCGTACTTTCGCATTTTTCGCATACTTGTTGGCCAGATCCTGGCCTATTTCTGGTTTGGATCACGTAGTAATGCGGTACCACACCGAAACAGTTAATTAAACCTGGTTGCGATTACTATTTTATAGAATAACGACGGTTATGTGTCGGTTAGGTCTGGGATTTGCCCTCATATATATCGTACTTTCTCATTTTTCGCATACTTGTTGGCCAGATCCTGGGCATTTTCTGGTTTGGATCACGTAGTAATGTGGTACCACACTGAAACAGTCAATGAAAGCTGATTCCGATTAGTATTTTAGATGATAACGATGGTTACGTCTGGGTTAGTTCTGGTATTTGCCTTCATCTGTCTCGTACTTTCGCATTTTTCGCATACTTGCTGTCCAGATCTTGGGTTTTTTGTGGCTTGGATCACGTAGTAATGTGGTACCACACTGAAACAGTCAATTAAACCTGGTTGCGATTAATATTTTAGAGGATAACGCCGGTTATGTCTGGGTAAGTTCTGGGATTTGCCCTCATCTGGCTGGTACTTTCGCATTTTTTGCATACTTGTTGGCCAGACCCTGGGTTTTATCTACCTTGGATCATGTAGTAATATCGTACCACACTGAAACAGTCAATAAAAGCTGGTTCCGATTAATATTTTAGTGGAGAACACAGGTTATGCCTGGGTTAGGTCTGGTATTTGCGCTCATCTGGCTCGTACTTTCGTATTTTTCGCATACTTGTTGGCCAGACCCTGGGCCTTCTCTAGCTTGGATCACGTAGTAATGTGGTACCACACTGAAACAGTCAATGAAAGCTGGTTCCGATTAGTATTTTAGATGATAACGCTGGTTATGTCTAGGTTAGTTCTGGTATTTGCACTCATCTGGCTCGTATTTTCGCATTTTTCGCATACTTCTTTGCCAGATCCTGGGCTTTTTCTGGCTTAGACCACGTAGTAATGTGGTACCACACTGAAACATTCAATTAATCCAGGTTGCGATTAATATTTTAGAGGATAACGCCGGTTATGTCTGGGTTAGGTCTGGTATTTGCCCTCATCAGGCTCGTACTTTCGCATTTTTCGCATACTTGCTGGCCAGACCCTTGGCTTTTTCTGGTTTGGATCACGTAGTAATGTGGTACCATACTGAAACAGTCAATAAAAGCTGGTGCCGATTAATATTTTAGTGGAGAACGCCGGTTATGCCTGGGTTAGCTCTGGTATTTGCGCTCATCTGGCTCGTACTTTCGTATTTTTCGCATACTTGTTGGCCAGACCCTGGGCCTTCTCTAGCATGGATCATGTAGTAATGTTGTACCACACTGAAACAGTCAATAAAAGCTGGTTCCGATTAATGTTTTAGAGGATAACGCCGGTTATGTCTCGCTTAGGTCCGGGATTTGCCCCGCCACATGTCTCGTATTATCGCATTTTTCGCATACCTGTTGGCCAGATCCTGGCCTTTTTCTGGTTTGGATCACGTAGTAATGCGGTACCACACCGAAAGAGTCAATGAAAGCTGGTTCCGATTAGTATTTTAGAGGATGAGGCTGGTTATGTCTGGGTTAGTTCTGGTATTTGCCTTCATCTGGCTCGTACTTTCGGATTTTTCGTATACTTGCTGTCCATATCTTGGGTTTTTTCTGGCTTGGACCACGTAGTAATGTGGTACCACACTGAAACAGTCAATTAAACCTGGTTGCGATTAATGTTTTAGAGGATAACGCCGGTTATGTCTGGGTAAGTTCTGAGATTTGCCCTCATCTGGCTGGTACTTTCGCATTTTTTGCATACTTGTTGGCCAGACCCTGGGCTTTTTCTACCTTGGATCATGTAGTAATATCGTACCACACGGAAACAGTCAATAAAAGCTGGTTCCGATTAATATTTTAGTGGAGAACGCCGGTTATGCCTGGGTTAGGTCTGGTATTTGCGCTCATCTGGCTCGTACTTTCGTATTTTTCGCATACTTGTTGGCCAGACCCTGGGCCTTCTCTAGCATGGATCATGTAGTAATGTTGTACCACACTGAAACAGTCAATAAAAGCTGGTTCCGATTAATGTTTTAGAGGATAACGCCGGATATGTCTCGCTTAGGTCCGGGATTTGCCCTCCACATGTCTCGTATTATCGCATTTTTCGCATACCTGTTGGCCAGATCCTGGCCTTTTTCTGGTTTGGATCACGTAGTAATGCGGTACCACACCGAAACAGTCAATGAAAGCTGGTTCCGATTAGTATTTTAGAGGATGAGGCTGGTTATGTCTGGGTTAGTTCTGGTATTTGCCCTCATCTGGCTCGTACTTTCGGATTTTTCGTATACTTGCTGTCCATATCTTGGGTTTTTTATGGCTTGGACCACGTAGTAATGTGGTACCACACTGAAACAGTCAATTAAACCTGGTTGCGATTAATGTTTTAGAGGATAACGCCGGTTATGTCTGGGTAAGTTCTGGGATTTGCCCTCATCTGGCTGGTACTTTCGCATTTTTTGCATACTTGTTGGCCAGACCCTGGGCATTTTCTACCTTGGATCATGTAGTAATATCGTACCACACGGAAACAGTCAATAAAAGCTGGTTCCGATTAATATTTTAGTGGAGAACACAGGTTATGCCTGGGTTAGGTCTGGTATTTGCCATCATCTAGCACATACTTTCGCATTTATCGCATACTTGCTGTTCAGATCTTGGGTTTTTTGTGGCTTGGATCACGTAGTAATGTGGTACCACACTGAATCAGTTAATGAAAGCTGGTTCCGATTAGTATTTTAGAGGATATGGCTCGTTATGTCTTGGTTAGTTCTGGTATTTGCACTCATCTGGCTCGTATTTTCGCATTTTTCGCATACTTGTTTGCCAGATCCTGGCCTTTTTCTGGCTTGGACCACGTAGTATGGTGGTACCACACTGAAACATTCAATTAATCCAGGTTGCGATTAATATTTTAGAGGATAACGCCGGTTATGTCTGGGTTAGGTCTGGTATTTGCCCTCGTCAGGCTCGTACTTTCGCATTTTTCGCATACTTGCTGGCCAGACCCTGGGATTTTTCTGGTTTGGATCACGTAGTAATGTGGTACCACACTGAAACAGTCAATAAAAGCTGCTTCCGATTAATATTTTAGTGGAGAACACCGGTTATTCCTGGGTTATGTCTGCTATTTGCCACCATCTAGCACATACTTTCGCATTTTTCGCATACTTGCTGTCCAGATCTTGGGTTTTTTGTGGCTTGCATCACGTAGTAATGTGGTACCACACTGAAACAGTCAATGAAAGCTGGTTCCGATTAGTATTTTAGAGGATAAGGCTGGTTATGTCTCGGTTAGTTCTGGTATTTGCCCTCATCTGGCTCGTACTTTCGCATTTTTCGCATACTTGCTGTCCAGATCTTGGGTTTTTTGTGGCTTGGATCACGTAGTAATGTGGTACCACACTGAAACAGTCAATTAATCCTGGTTCCGATTAGTATTTTAGAGGATAAGGCTGGTTATGTCTGGGTTAGTTCTGGTATTTGCCATCATCTGGCTCGTTCTTTCGCATTTTTCGCATACTTGTTGGCCAGATCCTGGCCTTTTTCTGGCTTGGACCACGTAGTAATGTGGTACCACACTGAAACAGCAAATGAAAGCTGGTTCCGATTAATATTTTGGAGGATAACCCCGGTTATGTCTCGGTTAGGTATGGGATTTGCCCTCATCTGTCTCGTACTTTACGCATTTTTCTGATACTTGTTGGACAGATCCTGACCTTTTTCTAGTTTGTGTCACGTAGTAATATGGTACCGCATCGAAACAGTCTATTAAACCTGGTTGCGATTAACAGTTTAGAGGATAACGCCGGTTATGTCTGGGTTAGGTCTGGTATTAGCCCTCATCTGGCTCGTATTATCGCATTTTTCGCATACTTGTTGGCCAGATCCTGGTCGTTTTCTGGCTTGGACCAAGTAGTAATGTGGTCCAGTCGGTGGCCCTATACGGGGCCCCCGTCTGGGCGGACGACCTGGCTGCCTCCCGGCGCAGCATGACTATGCTGCGTCGGGTGCAGAGGCGCATGGCGCTCAGGGTCGTCCGCGGGTATCGGACCATGTCACATGAGGCGGCGACGGTTCTAGCGGGGATGCCGCCCATGGACCTGCTCGCGCGGTCGCACGCGGTGATGTACCGGCACCGCGTCGACCGTCGCGCGGGGGTGGGGGCGGTCCCGGGCGGGCAGGAACCTGCTTGGGGCGATTTGAAGCGCCAGGCCCGGCAGTCCGTGTTGCTCGCGTGGCAGGAGCGGCTGGCTCTGCCAACCGCGGGGCACCGGACTGTCGGGGCGGTTCGGCCACTCCTGAAGAAGTGGCTGGACAGGGGCCATGGCAGCCTCACCTACCGGATGGCACAGGTATTTTCCGGGCATGGCAGCTTCGGAAGATACCTGTGCCGGATAGGGAAGGAGCCGACGGCGCGTTGCTGCCACTGCGACGCTGAGCAGGACACGGCGGATCATACCCTGGAGGTATGCCCCGCGTGGGAGGGGGAGCGACGTGTCCTGGTCGGCGTCGTCGGGCGGGATGTCTCGCTGCCGGGCGTGGTGCGCGCCATGCTCGGCAGCGAGGAGAAGTGGAGGGCCGTGGCCTCCTTCTGCGAGAACGTAATGTTGCAGAAGGAGGCCGCGGGGAGGGAGCGCGAGCTTCAGCGGCGCGCTGAAGCTCGCGCTCGTGCGGTGGCCCGAGGTCGTCGCCCGGTCGCGAGGCGTCGCGGGCGGCCGCCTCGGCGTGGCGGATGACCTAGGCTGGGAGGGGGGTCCTGAGGGGACCCTCCTCCCGCCAGGCGGCGCCGGGTCGGACCGGTTGGGGGTAGAAGTGCCTCCCCCTACCGGTCCGACGCAAGGGGAGGCACCCTCGGCGGTCTGGTGCGGCCATGAACGCCCGGCCGCCGAGGGGTGGAAACGGGGTCGCGGGCGGTTGCGAGTTGGGGCTCGCAGCCGCCACTAAACGCGGCCCCGGGACGGATAGCGGCGGGATGGAGTGGCCCCGTCCCGCCGCTATGAGGCAGTGTGTCTACTGGGGGGCCCGATTGTCCCCCCGGGGGATGGGCGCGAAAGCGCGGGCACGGGGAGGATACCGGAAGAATGCTTCGAGCGATTCCCGGTATCCTCCCAAAGCGTGCCGAAGGGTCACCGTGGGGTTTTTAGTGGGTAGGTCCCGCGCCTGTCGTTGTACGGGCGCGGGGAATCCCACACACCCCTCCCACCTCTCCCCAAGGAGGTGGGAGGGAGTCTTTCGAAGATTTTCCCCACGACAAAAAAAAAAAAAAAAAAAAAAAAAAGTAGTAATGTGGGGCCACACTCAAACAGTCAATTACACCTGGTTACGATTAATATTTTAGAGGATAACGCCGGTTATGTCTCGCTTAGGTCCGGGATTTGCCCTCCACATGTCTCGTACTTTCGCATTTTTCGCATACTTGTTGGCCAGATCCTGGCCTATTTCTGGTTTGGATCACGTAGTAATGCGGTACCACACCGAAACAGTTAATTAAACCTGGTGGCGATTACTATTTTATAGGATAACGACGGTTATGTGTCGGTTAGGTCTGGGATTTGCCCTCATATATATCGTACTTTCTCATTTTTCGCATACTTGTTGGCCAGATCCTGGGCTTTTTCTGGTTTGGATCACGTAGTAATGTGGTACCACACTGAAACAGTCAATGAAAGCTGATTCCGATTAGTATTTTAGATGATAACGATGGTTATGTCTGGGTTAGTTCTGGTATTTGCCTTCATCTGTCTCGTACTTTCGCATTTTTCGCATACTTGCTGTCCAGATCTTGGGTTTTTTGTGGCTTGGATCACGTAGTAATGTGGTACCACACTGAAACAGTCAATTAATCCTGGTTGCGATTAATATTTTAGAGGATAACGCCGGTTATGTCTGGGTTAGGTCTGGTATTTGCCCTCATATGTCTCGTACTTTCTCATTTTTCGCATACTTGTTGGCCAGCTCCTGGGCTTTTTCTGGTTTGGATCACGTAGTAATGTGGTACCACACTGAAACAGTCAATGAAAGCTGGTTCCGATTAGTATTTTAGATGATAACGCTGGTTATGTCTGGGTTAGTTCTGGTATTTGCCTTCATCTGGCTCGTACTTTCGCATTTTTCGCATACTTGTTGGCCAGCTCCTGGCCTTTTTCTGGCTTGGACCACGTAGTAATGTGGTACCACACTGAAACAGTCAATTAAACCTGGTTGCGATTAATATTTTAGAGGATAACGCCGGTTATGTCTGGGTAAGTTCTGGGATTTGCCCTCATCTGGCTCGTACTTTCGTATTTTTCGCATACTTGTTGGCCAGATCCTGGCCTTTTTCTGGCTTAGACCACGTAGTAATGTGGTACCACACTGAAACATTCAATTAATCCAGGTTGCGATTAATATTATAGAGGATAACGCCGGTTATGTCTGGATTAGGTCTGGTATTTGCCCTCATCAGGCTCGTACTTTCGCATTTTTCGCATACTTGCTGGCCAGACCCTTGGCTTTTTCTGGTTTGGATCACGTAGTAATGTGGTACCATACCGAAACAGTCAATAAAAGCTGGTGCCGATTAATATTTTAGTGGAGAACGCCGGTTATGCCTGGGTTAGGTCTGGTATTTGCGCTCATCTGGCTCGTACTTTCGTATTTTTCGCATACTTGTTGGCCAGACCCTGGGCCTTCTCTAGCATGGATCACGTAGTAATGTTGTACCACACTGAAACAGTCAATAAAAGCTGGTTCCGATTAATATTTTAGAGGATAACGCCGGTTATGTCACGCTTAGGTCCGGGATTTGCCCTCATCTGGCTCGTATTATCGCATTTTTCGCATACTTGTTGGCCAGATCCTGGCCTTTTTCTGGTTTGGATAACGTAGTAATGCGGTACCACACCGAAACAGTCAATTAAACCTGGTTGCGATTACTATTTTAGACGATAACGACGGTTATGTCTGGGTAAGTTCTGGGATTTGCCCTCATCTGGCTCGTACTTTCGCATTTTTCGCATACTTGCTGTCCAGATCTTGGGTTTTTTGTGGCTTGGATCACATAATAATGTGGTACCACACTGAGACAGTCAATTGATCCTGGTTGCGATTAATATTTTAGAGGATAACGCCGCTTATGTCTGGTATTTGCTCTCATCTGGCTCGTACTTTCGCATTTTTCGCATACTTGTTTGCCAGATCCTGGCCTTTTTAGAAAAAGGTTAGAGCTTGGACCACGTAGTAATGTGGTACCACACTGAAACATTCAATTAATCCAGGTTGCGATTAATATTTTAGAGGATAACGCCGGTTATGGCTGGGTTAGGTCTGGTATTTGCCCTCGTCAGGCTCGTACTTTCGCATTTTTCGCATACTTGCTGGCCAGACCCTCGGATTTTTCTGGTTTGGATCACGTAGTGGTGTGGTACCAAACTGAAACAGTTAATGAAAGCTGGTTCCGATTAATATTTTAGTGGAGAACACAGGTTATGCCTGGGTTAGGTCTGGTATTTGCCATCATCTAGCACATACTTTCGCATTTTTCGCATACTTGCTGTCCAGATCTTGGGTTTTTTGTGGCTTGGATCACGTAGTAATGTGGTACCACACTGAAACAGTCAATGAAAGCTGGTTCCGATTAGTATTTTAGAGGATAAGGCTGGTTATGTCTCGGTTAGTTCTGGTATTTGCCCTCATCTGGCTCGTACTTTCGCATTTTTCGCATACTTGCTGTCCAGATCTTGGGTTTTTTGTGGCTTGGATCACGTAGTAATGTGGTACCACACTGAAACAGTCAATTAATCCTGGTTGCGATTAATATTTTAGAGGATAACGCCGGTTATGTCTGGGTTAGGTCTGGTATTTGCCCTCATATGTCTCGTACTTTCTCATTTTTCGCATACTTGTTGGCCAGCTCCTGGGCTTTTTCTGGTTTGGATCACGTAGTAATGTGGTACCACACTGAAACAGTCAATGAAAGCTGGTTCCAATTAGTATTTTAGATGATAACGCTGGTTATGTCTGGGTTAGTTCTGGTATTTGCCTTCATCTGGCTCGTACTTTCGCATTTTTCGCATACTTGTTGGCCAGCTCCTGGCCTTTTTCTGGCTTGGACCACGTAGTAATGTGGTACCACACTGAAACAGTCAATTAAACCTGGTTGCGATTAATATTTTAGAGGATAACGCCGGTTATGTCTGGGTAAGTTCTGGGATTTGCCCTCATCTGGCTGGTACTTTCGCATTTTTTGAATACTTGTTGGTCAGACCCTGGGTTTTATCTACCTTGGATCATGTAGTAATATCGTACCACACTGAAACAGTCAATAAAAGCTGGTTCCGATTAATATTTTAGTGGAGAACACAGGTTATGCCTGGGTTAGGTCTGGTATTTGCGCTCATCTGGCTCGTACTTTCGTATTTTTCGCATACTTGTTGGCCAGACCCTGGGCCTTCTCTAGCTTGGATCACGTAGTAATGTGGTACCACACTGAAACAGTCAATGAAAGCTGGTTCCGATTAGTATTTTAGAGGATATGGCTCGTTATGTCTAGGTTAGTTCTGGTATTTGCACTCATCTGGCTCGTATTTTCGCATTTTTCGCATACTTGTTTGCCAGATCCTGGCCTTTTTCTGGCTTAGACCACGTAGTAATGTGGTACCACACTGAAACATTCAATTAATCCAGGTTGCGATTAATATTATAGAGGATAACGCCGGTTATGTCTGGATTAGGTCTGGTATTTGCCCTCATCAGGCTCGTACTTTCGCATTTTTCGCATACTTGCTGGCCAGACCCTTGGCTTTTTCTGGTTTGGATCACGTAGTAATGTGGTACCATACTGAAACAGTCAATAAAAGCTGGTGCCGATTAATATTTTAGTGGAGAACGCCGGTTATGCCTGGGTTAGGTCTGGTATTTGCGCCCATCTGGCTCGTACTTTCGTATTTTTCGCATACTTGTTGGCCAGACCCTGGGCCTTCTCTAGCATGGATCACGTAGTAATGTTGTACCACACTGAAACAGTCAATAAAAACTGGTTCCGATTAATATTTTAGAGGATAACGCCGGTTATGTCACGCTTAGGTCCGGGATTTGCCCTCATCTGGCTCGTATTATCGCATTTTTCGCATACTTGTTGGCCAGATCCTGCTCGTTTTCTGGGTTGGACCAAGTAGTAATGTGGGACCACAATGAAACAGTCAATTACACCTGGTTACGATTAATATTTTAGAGGATAACGCCGGTTATGTCTCGCTTAGGTCCGGGATTTGCCCTCCACATGTCTCGTACTTTCGCATTTTTCGCATACTTGTTGGCCAGATCCTGGCCTTTTTCTGGTTTGGATAACGTAGTAATGCGGTACCACACCGAAACAGTCAATTAAACCTGGTTGCGATTACTATTTTAGACGATAACGACGGTTATGTCTGGGTAAGTTCTGGGATTTGCCCTCATCTGGCTCGTACTTTCGCATTTTTCGCATACTTGCTGTCCAGATCTTGGGTTTTTTGTGGCTTGGATCACATAATAATGTGGTACCACACTGAGACAGTCAATTGATCCTGGTTGCGATTAATATTTTAGAGGATAACGCCGCTTATGTCTGGTATTTGCTCTCATCTGGCTCGTACTTTCGCATTTTTCGCATACTTGTTTGCCAGATCCTGGCCTTTTTCTAGCTTGGACCACGTAGTAATGTGGTACCACACTGAAACATTCAATTAATCCAGGTTGCGATTAATATTTTAGAGGATAACGCCGGTTATGGCTGGGTTAGGTCTGGTATTTGCCCTCGTCAGGCTCGTACTTTCGCATTTTTCGCATACTTGCTGGCCAGACCCTCGGATTTTTCTGGTTTGGATCACGTAGTGGTGTGGTACCAAACTGAAACAGTTAATGAAAGCTGGTTCCGATTAATATTTTAGTGGAGAACACAGGTTATGCCTGGGTTAGGTCTGGTATTTGCCATCATCTAGCACATACTTTCGCATTTTTCGCATACTTGCTGTCCAGATCTTGGGTTTTTTGTGGCTTGGATCACGTAGTAATGTGGTACCACACTGAAACAGTCAATGAAAGCTGGTTCCGATTAGTATTTTAGAGGATAAGGCTGGTTATGTCTCGGTTAGTTCTGGTATTTGCCCTCATCTGGCTCGTACTTTCGCATTTTTCGCATACTTGCTGTCCAGATCTTGGGTTTTTTGTGGCTTGGATCACGTAGTAATGTGGTACCACACTGAATCAGTTAATGAAAGCTGGTTCCGATTAGTATTTTAGAGGATATGGCTCGTTATGTCTTGGTTAGTTCTGGTATTTGCACTCATCTGGCTCGTATATTCGCATTTTTCGCATACTTGTTTGCCAGATCCTGACCTTTTTCTCGCTTGGACCACATAGTAATGTGGTACCACACTGAAACAGTCAATTAAACCTGGTTGCGATTAATGTTTTAGAGGATAACGCCGGTTATGTCTGGGTAAGTTCTGGGATTTGCCCTCATCTGGCTGGTACTTTCGCATTTTTTGCATACTTGTTGGCCAGACCCTGGGCATTTTCTACCTTGGATCATGTAGTAATATCGTACCACACGGAAACAGTCAATAAAAGCTGGTTCCGATTAATATTTTAGTGGAGAACACAGGTTATGCCTGGGTTAGGTCTGGTATTTGCCATCATCTAGCACATACTTTCGCATTTTTCGCATACTTGCTGTCCAGATCTTGGGTTTTTTGTGGCTTGGATCACGTAGTAATGTGGTACCACACTGAATCAGTTAATGAAAGCTGGTTCCGATTAGTATTTTAGAGGATATGGCTCGTTATGTCTTGGTTAGTTCTGGTATTTGCACTCATCTGGCTCGTATTTTCGCATTTTTCGCATACTTGTTTGCCAGATCCTGGCCTTTTTCTGGCTTGGACCACGTAGTAATGTGGTACCACACTGAAACATTCAATTAATCCAGGTTGCGATAAATATTTTAGAGGATAACGCCGGTTATGTCTGGGTTAGGTCTGGTATTTGCCCTCGTCAGGCTCGTACTTTCGCATTTTTCGCATACTTGCTGGCCAGACCCTGGGATTTTTCTGGTTTGGATCACGTAGTAATGTGGTACCACACTGAAACAGTCAATAAAAGCTGCTTCCGATTAATATTTTAGTGGAGAACACCGGTTATTCCTGGGTTAGGTCTGCTATTTGCCATCATCTAGCACATACTTTCGCATTTTTCGCATACTTGCTGTCCAGATCTTGGGTTTTTTGTGGCTTGGATCACGTAGTAATGTGGTACCACACTGAAACAGTCAATGAAAGCTGGTTCCGATTAGTATTTTAGAGGATAAGGCTGGTTATGTCTCGGTTAGTTCTGGTATTTGCCCTCATCTGGCTCGTACTTTCGCATTTTTCGCATACTTGCTGTCCAGATCTTGGGTTTTTTGTGGCTTGGATCACGTAGTAATGTGGTACCACACTGAAACAGTCAATTAATCCTGGTTCCGATTAGTATTTTAGAGGATAAGGCTGGTTACGTCTGGGTTAGTTCTGGTATTTGCCCTCATCTGGCTCGTACTTTCGCATTTTTCGCATACTTGTTGGCCAGATCCTGGCCTTTTTCTGGCTTGGACCACGTAGTAATGTGGTACCACACTGAAACAGCAAATGAAAGCTGGTTCCGATTAATATTTTAGAGGATAACCCCGGTTATGTCTCGGTTAGGTATGGGATTTGCCCTCATCTGTCTCGTACTTTACGCATTTTTCTGATACTTGTTGGACAGATCCTGACGTTTTTCAAGTTTGTGTCACGTAGTAATACGGTACCGCATCGAAACAGTCTAGAAAACCTGGTTGCGATTAACAGTTTAGAGGATAACGCCGGTTATGCCTGGGTTAGGTCTGGGATTTGCCCTCATCTGGCTCGCACTTTCGAATTTTTCGCATACTTGTTGGCCAGACCCTTGGCCTTCTCTAGCTTGGTTCACGTAGTAATGTTGTACCACACTGAAACTGTCAATAAAAGCTGGTTCCGATTAATATTTTAGAGGATAACGCCGGTTATGTCTGGGTTAGGTCTGGTATTAGCCCTCATCTGGCTCGTATTGTCGCATTTTTCGCATACTTGTTGGCCAGATCCTGGTCGTTTTCTGGCTTGGACCAAGTAGTAATGTGGGGCCACACTCAAACAGTCAATTGCACCTGGTTACGATTAATATTTTAGAGGATAACGCCGGTTATGTCTCGCTTAGGTCCGGGATTTGCCCTCCACATGTCTCGTACTTTCGCATTTTTCGCATACTTGTAGGCCAGATCCTGGCCTATTTCTGGTTTGGATCACGTAGTAATGCGGTACCACACCGAAACAGTTAATTAAACCTGGTTGCGATTACTATTTTATAGGATAACGACGGTTATGTGTCGGTTAGGTCTGGGATTTGCCCTCATATATATCGTACTTTCTCATTTTTCGCATACTTGTTGGCCAGATCCTGGGCATTTTCTGGTTTGGATCACGTAGTAATGTGGTACCACACTGAAACAGTCAATGAAAGCTGATTCCGATTAGTATTTTAGATGATAACGATGGTTATGTCTGGGTTAGTTCTGGTATTTGCCATCATCTGTCTCGTACTTTTGCATTTTTCGCATACTTGCTGTCCAGATCTTGGGTTTTTTGTGGCTTGGATCACGTAGTAATGTGATACCACACTGAAACAGTCAATTAATCCTGGTTGCGATTAATATTTTAGAGGATAACGCCGGTTATGTCTGGGTTAGGTCTGGTATTTGCCCTCATATGTCTCGTACTTTCTCATTTTTCGCATACTTGTTGGCCAGCTCCTGGGCTTTTTCTGGTTTGGATCACGTAGTAATGTGGTACCACACTGAAACAGTCAATGAAAGCTGGTTCCGATTAGTATTTTAGATGATAACGCTGGTTATGTCTAGGTTAGTTCTGGTATTTGCACTTATCTGGCTCGTATTTTCGCATTTTTCGCATACTTCTTTGCCAGATCCTGGGCTTTTTCTGGCTTAGACCACGTAGTAATGTGGTACCACACTGAAACATTCAATTAATCCAGGTTGCGATTAATATTTTAGAGGATAACGCCGGTTATGTCTGGGTTAGGTCTGGTATTTGCCCTCATCAGGCTCGTACTTTCGCATTTTTCGCATACTTGCTGGCCAGACCCTTGGCTTTTTCTGGTTTGGATCACGTAGTAATGTGGTACCATACTGAAACAGTCAATAAATGCTGGTGCCGATTAATATTTTAGTGGAGAACGCCGGTTATGCCTGGGTTAGCTCTGGT
This sequence comes from Colletes latitarsis, assembly GCF_051014445.1. NCBI lineage: Eukaryota > Metazoa > Arthropoda > Insecta > Hymenoptera > Colletidae > Colletes > Colletes latitarsis. Next base: position 10,907,053 of record NC_135137.1, read on the forward strand.
ATTTGCGCTCATCTGGCTCGTACTTTCGTATTTTTCGCATACTTGTTGGCCAGACCCTGGGCCTTCTCTAGCATGGATCATGTAGTAATGTTGTACCACACTGAAACAGTCAATAAAAGCTGGTTCCGATTAATGTTTTAGAGGATAACGCCGGTTATGTCTCGCTTAGGTCCGGGATTTGCCCCGCCACATGTCTCGTATTATCGCATTTTTCGCATACCTGTTGGCCAGATCCTGGCCTTTTTCTGGTTTGGATCACGTAGTAATGCGGTACCACACCGAAACAGTCAATGAAAGCTGGTTCCGATTAGTATTTTAGAGGATGAGGCTGGTTATGTCTGGGTTAGTTCTGGTATTTGCCCTCATCTGGCTCGTACTTTCGGATTTTTCGTATACTTGCTGTCCATATCTTGGGTTTTTTCTGGCTTGGACCACGTAGTAATGTGGTACCACACTGAAACAGTCAATTAAACCTGGTTGCGATTAATGTTTTAGAGGATAACGCCGGTTATGTCTGGGTAAGTTCTGGGATTTGCCCTCATCTGGCTGGTACTTTCGCATTTTTTGCATACTTGTTGGCCAGACCCTGGGCATTTTCTACCTTGGATCATGTAGTAATATCGTACCACACGGAAACAGTCAATAAAAGCTGGTTCCGATTAATATTTTAGTGGAGAACGCCGGTTATGCCTGGGTTAGGTCTGGTATTTGCGCTCATCTGGCTCGTACTTTCGTATTTTTCGCATACTTGTTGGCCAGACCCTGGGCCTTCTCTAGCATGGATCATGTAGTAATGTTGTACCACACTGAAACAGTCAATAAAAGCTGGTTGCGATTAATGTTTTAGAGGATAACGCCGGTTATGTCTGGGTAAGTTCTGGGATTTGCCCTCATCTGGCTGGTACTTTCGCATTTTTTGCATACTTGTTGGCCAGACCCTGGGCATTTTCTACCTTGGATCATGTAGTAATATCGTACCACACGGAAACAGTCAATAAAAGCTGGTTCCGATTAATATTTTAGTGGAGAACACAGGTTATGCCTGGGTTAGGTCTGGTATTTGCCATCATCTAGCACATACTTTCGCATTTATCGCATACTTGCTGTCCAGATCTTGGGTTTATTGTGGCTTGGATCACGTAGTAATGTGGTACCACACTGAATCAGTTAATGAAAGCTGGTTCCGATTAGTATTTTAGAGGATATGGCTCGTTATGTCTTGGTTAGTTCTGGTATTTGCATTCATCTGGCTCGTATTTTCGCATTTTTCGCATACTTGTTTGCCAGATCCTGGCCTTTTTCTGGCTTGGACCACGTAGTAATGTGGTACCACACTGAAACATTCAATTAATCCAGGTTGCGATTAATATTTTAGAGGATAACGCCGGTTATGTCTGGGTTAGGTCTGGTATTTGCCCTCGTCAGGCTCGTACTTTCGCATTTTTCGCATACTTGCTGGCCAGACCCTGGGATTTTTCTGGTTTGGATCACGTAGTAATGTGGTACCACACTGAAACAGTCAATAAAAGCTGCTTCCGATTAATATTTTAGTGGAGAACACCGGTTATTCCTGGGTTATGTCTGCTATTTGCCACCATCTAGCACATACTTTCGCATTTTTCGCATACTTGCTGTCCAGATCTTGGGTTCTTTGTGGCTTGCATCACGTAGTAATGTGGTACCACACTGAAACAGTCAATGAAAGCTGGTTCCGATTAGTATTTTAGAGGATAAGGCTGGTTATGTCTCGGTTAGTTCTGGTATTTGCCCTCATCTGGCTCGTACTTTCGCATTTTTCGCATACTTGTTGGCCAGATCCTGGCCTTTTTCTGGCTTGGACCACGTAGTAATGTGGTACCACACTGAAACAGCAAATGAAAGCTGGTTCCGATTAATATTTTAGAGGATAACCCCGGTTATGTCTCGGTTAGGTATGGGATTTGCCCTCATCTGTCTCGTACTTTACGCATTTTTCTGATACTTGTTGGACAGATCCTGACCTTTTTCTAGTTTGTGTCACGTAGTAATACGGTACCGCATCGAAACAGTCTATTAAACCTGGTTGCGATTAACAGTTTAGAGGATAACGCCGGTTATGTCTGGGTTAGGTCTGGTATTTGCCCTCATCAGGCTCGTACTTTCGCATTTTTCGCATACTTGCTGGCCAGACCCTTGGCTTTTTCTGGTTTGGATCACGTAGTAATGTGGTACCACACTGAAACAGTCAATAAAACCTGGTTGCGATTAATATTTTAGAGGATAACGCCGGTTATGTCTGGGTTAGGTCTGGTATTTGCCCTCGTCAGGCTCGTACTTTCGCATTTTTCGCATACTTGTTGGCCAGACCCTTGGCCTTCTCTAGCTTGGATCACGTAGTAATGTTGTACCACACTGAAACAGTCAATAAAAGCTGGTTCCGATTAATATTTTAGAGGATAACGCCGGTTATGTCTGGGTTAGGTCTGGTAATAGCCCTCATCTGGCTCGTATTATCGCATTTTTCGCATACTTGTTGGCCAGATCCTGGTCGTTTTCTGGCTTGGACCAAGTAGTAATGTGGTACCACACTGAAACAGTCAATGAAAGCTGGTTCCGATTAGTATTTTAGATGATAACGCTGGTTATGTCTGGGTTAGTTCTGGTATTTGCCTTCATCTGGCTCGTACTTTCGCATTTTTCGCATACTTGTTGGCCAGCTCCTGGCCTTTTTCTGGCTTGGATCACGTAGTAATGCGGTACCACACCGAAACAGTTAATTAAACCTGGTTGCGATTACTATTTTATAGGATAACGACGGTTATGTGTCGGTTAGGTCTGGGATTTGCCCTCATATATATCGTACTTTCGCATTTTTCGCATACTTGTTGGCCAGCTCCAGGCCTTTTTCTGGCTTGGACCACGTAGTAATGTGGTACCACACTGAAACAGTCAATTAAACCTGGTTGCGATTAATATTTTAGAGGATAACGCCGGTTATGTCTGGGTAAGTTCTGGGATTTGCCCTCATCTGGCTGGTACTTTCGCATTTTTTGCATACTTGTTGGCCAGACCCTGGGTTTTATCTACCTTGGATCATGTAGTAATATCGTACCACACTGAAACAGTCAATAAAAGCTGGTTCCGATTAATATTTTAGTGGAGAACACAGGTTATGCCTGGGTTAGGTCTGGTATTTGCGCTCATCTGGCTCGTACTTTCGTATTTTTCGCATACTTGTTGGCCAGACCCTGGGCCTTCTCTAGCTTGGATCACGTAGTAATGTGGTACCACACTGAAACAGTCAATGAAAGCTGGTTCCGATTAGTATTTTAGATGATAACGCTGGTTATGTCTAGGTTAGTTCTGGTATTTGCACTCATCTGGCTCGTATTTTCGCATTTTTCGCATACTTCTTTGCCAGATCCTGGGCTTTTTCTGGCTTAGACCACGTAGTAATATGGTACCACACTGAAACATTCAATTAATCCAGGTTGCGATTAATATTTTAGTGGAGAACGCCGGTTATGCCTGGGTTAGCTCTGGTATTTGCGCTCATCTGGCTCGTACTTTCGTATTTTTCGCATACTTGTTGGCCAGACCCTGGGCCTTCTCTAGCATGGATCATGTAGTAATGTTGTACCACACTGAAACAGTCAATAAAAGCTGGTTCCGATTAATGTTTTAGAGGATAACGCCGGTTATGTCTCGCTTAGGTCCGGGATTTGCCCCGCCACATGTCTCGTATTATCGCATTTTTCGCATACCTGTTGGCCAGATCCTGGCCTTTTTCTGGTTTGGATCACGTAGTAATGCGGTACCACACCGAAACAGTCAATGAAAGCTGGTTCCGATTAGTATTTTAGAGGATGAGGCTGGTTATGTCTGGGTTAGTTCTGGTATTTGCCCTCATCTGGCTCGTACTTTCGGATTTTTCGTATACTTGCTGTCCATATCTTGGGTTTTTTCTGGCTTGGACCACGTAGTAATGTGGTACCACACTGAAACAGTCAATTAAACCTGGTTGCGATTAATGTTTTAGAGGATAACGCCGGTTATGTCTGGGTAAGTTCTGGGATTTGCCCTCATCTGGCTGGTACTTTCGCATTTTTTGCATACTTGTTGGCCAGACCCTGGGCATTTTCTACCTTGGATCATGTAGTAATATCGTACCACACGGAAACAGTCAATAAAAGCTGGTTCCGATTAATATTTTAGTGGAGAACACAGGTTATGCCTGGGTTAGGTCTGGTATTTGCCATCATCTAGCACATACTTTCGCATTTATCGCATACTTGCTGTCCAGATCTTGGGTTTTTTGTGGCTTGGATCACGTAGTAATGTGGTACCACACTGAATCAGTTAATGAAAGCTGGTTCCGATTAGTATTTTAGAGGATATGGCTCGTTATGTCTTGGTTAGTTCTGGTATTTGCATTCATCTGGCTCGTATTTTCGCATTTTTCGCATACTTGTTTGCCAGATCCTGGCCTTTTTCTGGCTTGGACCACGTAGTAATGTGGTACCACACTGAAACATTCAATTAATCCAGGTTGCGATTAATATTTTAGAGGATAACGCCGGTTATGTCTGGGTTAGGTCTGGTATTTGCCCTCGTCAGGCTCGTACTTTCGCATTTTTCGCATACTTGCTGGCCAGACCCTGGGATTTTTCTGGTTTGGATCACGTAGTAATGTGGTACCACACTGAAACAGTCAATAAAAGCTGCTTCCGATTAATATTTTAGTGGAGAACACCGGTTATTCCTGGGTTATGTCTGCTATTTGCCACCATCTAGCACATACTTTCGCATTTTTCGCATACTTGCTGTCCAGATCTTGGGTTTTTTGTGGCTTGCATCACGTAGTAATGTGGTACCACACTGAAACAGTCAATGAAAGCTGGTTCCGATTAGTATTTTAGAGGATAAGGCTGGTTATGTCTCGGTTAGTTCTGGTATTTGCCCTCATCTGGCTCGTACTTTCGCATTTTTCGCATACTTGCTGTCCAGATCTTGGGTTTTTTGTGGCTTGGATCACGTAGTAATGTGGTACCACACTGAAACAGCCAATTAATCCTGGTTCCGATTAGTATTTTAGAGGATAAGGCTGGTTATGTCTGGGTTAGTTCTGGTATTTGCCATCATCTGGCTCGTTCTTTCGCATTTTTCGCATACTTGTTGGCCAGATCCTGGCCTTTTTCTGGCTTGGACCACGTAGTAATGTGGTACCACACTGAAACAGCAAATGAAAGCTGGTTCCGATTAATATTTTAGAGGATAACCCCGGTTATGTCTCGGTTAGGTATGGGATTTGCCCTCATCTGTCTCGTACTTTACGCATTTTTCTGATACTTGTTGGACAGATCCTGACCTTTTTCTAGTTTGTGTCACGTAGTAATACGGTACCGCATCGAAACAGTCTATTAAACCTGGTTGCGATTAACAGTTTAGAGGATAACGCCGGTTATGTCTGGGTTAGGTCTGGTATTAGCCCTCATCTGGCTCGTATTATCGCATTTTTCGCATACTTGTTGGCCAGATCCTGGTCGTTTTCTGGCTTGGACCAAGTAGTAATGTGGGGCCACACTCAAACAGTCAATTACACCTGGTTACGATTAATATTTTAGAGGATAACGCCGGTTATGTCTCGCTTAGGTCCGGGATTTGCCCTCCACATGTCTCGTACTTTCGCATTTTTCGCATACTTGTTGGCCAGACCCTGGGCTTTTTCTACCTTGGATCATGTAGTAATATCGTACCACACTGAAACAGTCAATAAAAGCTGGTACCGATTAATATTTTAGTGGAGAACACAGGTTATGCCTGGGTTAGGTCTGCTATTTGCCATCATCTAGCACATACTTTCGCATTTTTCGCATACTTCCTGTCCAGATCTTGGGTTTTTTCTGGCTTGGACCACGTAGTAATGAGATACCACACTGAAACAGTCAATTAATCCTGGTTCCGATTAGTATTTTAGAGGATAAGGCTGGTTATGTCTGGGTTAGTTCTGGTATTTGCTCTCATCTGGCTCGTACTTTCGCATTTTTCGCATACTTGTTGGCCAGATCCTGGCCTTTTTCTGGCTTGGACCACGTAGTAATGTGGTACCACACTGAAACAGACAATGAAAGCTGGTTCCGATTAATATTTTAGAAGATAAACCCGGTTATGTCTCGGTTAGGTATGGGATTTGCCCTCATCTGTCTCGTACTTTCGCATTTTTCTCATACTTGTTGGACAGATCCTGGCCTTTTTCTGGTTTGGATCACGTAGTAATACGGTACCGCACCGTAACAGTCTATTAAACCTGGTTGCGATTAACATTTTAGAGGATAACGCCGGTTATGTGTCGGTTAGGTCTGGGATTTGCCCTCATCTGTCTCGTACTTTCTCATTTTTCGCATACTTGTTTGCCAGATCCTGGGCTTTTTCTGGTTTGGATCACGTAGTAATGTGGTACCACATTGAAACAGTCAATAAAAGCTGGTTCCGATTAATATTTTAGAGGATAGCGCCGGTTATGTCTGGGTTAGGTCTGGTATTAGCCCTCATATGGCTCGTATTATCGCATTCTACGCATACTTGCTGTCCAGATCTTGGGTTTTTTGTGGCTTGGATCACGTAGTAATGTGGTACCACACTGAAACAGTCAATTAAACCTGGTTGCGATTACTATTTTAGAGGATAACGACGGTTATGTGTCGGTTAGGTCTGGGATTTGCCCTCATCTGTCTCGTACTTTCTCATTTTTCGCATACTTGTTTGCCAGATCCTGGGCTCTTTCTGGTTTGGATCACGTAGTAATGTGGTACCACACTGAAACAGTCAATGAAAGCTGGTTCCGATTAGTATTTTAGAGGATAAGGCTGGTTATGTCTGGGTTAATTCTGGTATTTGCCCTCATCTGGCTCGTTCTTTCGGATTTTTCGCATACTTGTTGGCCAGATCCTGGGCTTTTTCTGGTTTGGATCACGTAGTAATGTGGTACCACACTGAAACAGTCAATAAAAGCTGGTTCCGATTAATATTTTAGTGGAGAACACCGGTTATTCCTGGGTTAGGTCTGGTATTTGCCATCATCTAGCACATTCGTTCGCATTTTTCGCATACTTGCTGGAAAGATCTTGGGTTTTTTGTGGCTTGGATCACGTAGTAATGTGGTACCACACTGAAACAGTCAATAAAAGCTGGTTCCGATTAATGTTTTAGAGGATAACGCCGGTTATGTCTGGGTTAGGTCTGGTATTTGCCCTCATCTGGCTCGTACTTTCGCATCTTTCGCATACTTGCTTTCCAGATCTTGGGTTTTTTGTGGCTTGGATCACGTAGTAATGTGGTACCACTCTGAAACAGTCAATGAAAGCTGGTTCCGCTTAGTATTTTAGAGGATAAGGCTGGTTATGTCTGGGTTAGTTCTGGTATTTGCCCTCATCCGGCTCGTACTTTCGGATTTTTCGCATACTTGCTGTCCAGATCTTGGGTTTTTTGTGGCTTGTATCACGTAGTAATGTGGTACCACACTGAAACAGTCAATGAAAACTGGTTCCGATTAGTATTTTAGAGGATGAGGCTGGTTATATCTGGGTTAGTTCTGGTATTTGCCCTCATCTGGCTCGTACTTTCGCATTTTTCGCATACTTGCTGTCCAGATCTTGGGTTTTTTGTGGCTTGGATCACGTAGTAATGTGGTACCACACTGAAACTGTCAATTAATCCTGGTTGCGATTAATATTTTAGAGGATAACGCCGGTTATGTCTGGGTTAGGTCTGGTATTTGCCCTCATCTGGCTCGTACTTTCGCATTTTTCGCATACTTGTTGGCCAGACCCTGGGCTTTTTCTACCTTGGATCATGTAGTAATATCGTACCACACTGAAACAGTCAATAAAAGCTGGTACCGATTAATATTTTAGTGGAGAACACAGGTTATGCCTGGGTTAGGTCTGCTATTTGTCATCATCTAGCACATACTTTCGCATTTTTCGCATACTTGCTGTCCAGATCTTGGGTTTTTTCTGGCTTGGACCACGTAGTAATGAGATACCACACTGAAACAGTCAATTAATCCTGGTTCCGATTAGTATTTTAGAGGATAAGGCTGGTTATGTCTGGGTTAGTTCTGGTATTTGCTCTCATCTGGCTCGTACTTTCGCATTTTTCGCATACTTGTTGGCCAGATCCTGGCCTTTTTCTGGCTTGGACCACGTAGTAATGTGGTACCACACTGAAACAGTCAATGAAAGCTGGTACCGATTAATATTTTAGACGATAAACCCGGTTATGTCTCGGTTAGGTATGGGATTTGCCCCCATCTGTCTCGTACTTTCGCATTTTTCTCATACTTGTTGGACAGATCCTGGCCTTTTTCTGGTTTGGATCACGTAGTAATACGGTACCGCACCGTAACAGTCTATTAAACCTGGTTGCGATTAACATTTTAGAGGATAACGCCGGTTATGCCTGGGTTAGGTCTGGGATTTGCCCTCATCTGGCTCGTACTTTCGAATTTTTCGCATACTTGTTGGCCAGACCCTTGGCTTTTTCTGGTTTGGATCACGTAGTAATGTGGTACCACATTGAAACAGTCAATAAAAGCTGGTGCCGATTAATATTTTAGTGGAGAACGCCGGTTATGCCTGGGTTAGGTCTGTTATTTGCCCTCATCTGGCTCGTATTATCGCATTTTTCGCATACTTGTTGGCCAGATCCTGGTCGTTTTCTGGCTTGGACCAAGTAGTAATGTGGGACCACACTCAAACAGTCAATTACACCTGGTTACGATTAATATTTTAGAGGATAACGCCGGTTATGTCTCGCTTAGGTCCGGGATTTGCCCTCCACATGTCTCGTACTTTCGCATTTTTCGCATACTTGTTGGCCAGATCCTGGCCTATTTCTGGTTTGGATCACGTAGTAATGCGGTACCACACCGAAACAGTTAATTAAACCTGGTTGCGATTACTATTTTAGAGGATAACGACGGTTATGTGTCGGTTAGGTCTGGGATTTGCCCTCATATATATCGTACTTTCTCATTTTTCGCATACTTGTTGGCCAGATCCTGGGCTTTTTCTGGTTTGGATCACGTAGTAATGTGGTACCACACTGAAACAGTCAATGAAAGCTGGTTCCGATTAGTATTTTAGATGATAACGATGGTTATGTCTGGGTTAGTTCTGGTATTTGCCTTCATCTGTCTCGTACTTTCGCATTTTTCGCATACTTGCTGTCCAGATCTTGGGCTTTTTGTGGCTTGGATCACGTAGTAATGTGGTACCACACTGAAACAGTCAATTAATCCTGGTTGCGATTAATATTTTAGAGGATAACGCCGGTTATGTCTGGGTTAGGTCTGGTATTTGCCCTCATATGTCTCGTACTTTCTCATTTTTCGCATACTTGTTGGCCAGCTCCTGGGCTTTTTCTGGTTTGGATCACGTAGTAATGTGGTACCACACTGAAACAGTCAATGAAAGCTGGTTCCGATTAGTATTTTAGATGATAACGCTGGTTATGTCTGGGTTAGTTCTGGTATTTGCCTTCATCTGGCTCGTACTTTCGCATTTTTCGCTTACTTGTTGGCCAGCTCCTGGCCTTTTTCTGGGTTGGACCAGGTAGTAATGTGGTACCACACTGAAACAGTCAATTAAACCTAGTTGCGATTAATATTTTAGAGGATAACGCCGGTTATGTCTGGGTAAGTTCTGGGATTTGCCCTCATCTCGCTGGTACTTTCGCATTTTTTGCATACTTGTTGGCCAGACCCTGGGCTTTATCTACCTTGGATCATGTAGTAATATCGTACCACACTGAAACAATCAATAAAAGCTGGTTCCGATTAATATTTTAGTGGAGAACACAGGTTATGCCTGGGTTAGGTCTGGTATTTGCGCTCATCTGGCTCGTACTTTCGTATTTTTCGCATACTTGTCGGCCAGACCCTGGGCCTTCTCTAGCTTGGATCACGTAGTAATGTTGTACCACACTGAAACAGTCAATAAAAGCTGGTTCCGATTAATATTTTAGAGGATAACGCCGGTTATGTCTCGGTTAGGTCCGGGATTTGCCCTCCACATGTCTCGTATTATCGCATTTTTCGCATACTTGTTTGCCAGATCCTGGCCTTTTTCTGGCTTGGACCACGTAGTAATGTGGTACCACACTGAAACATTCAATTAATCCAGGTTGCGATTAATATTTTAGAGGATAACGCCGGTTATGCCTGGGTTAGGTCTGCTATTTGCCATCATCTAGCACATACTTTCGCATTTTTAGCATACTTGCTGTCCAGATCTTGGGTTTTTTGTGGCTTGGATCACGTAGTAATGAGGTACCACACTGAAACAGTCAATGAAAGCTGGTTCCGATTAGTATTTTAGAGGATATGGCTGGTTATGTCTGGCTTAGTTCTGGTATTTGCACACATCTGGCTCGTACTTTCGCATTTTTCGCATACTTGTTTGCCAGATCCTGGCCTTTTTCTGGCTTGGACCACGTAGTAATGTGGTACCACACTGAAACATTCAATTAATCCTGGTTGCGATTAATATTTTAGAGGATAACGCTGGTTATGTCTGGGTTAGGTCTGGTATTTGCCCGCATCTGGCTCGTACTTTCGCATTTTTTGCATACTTGTTGGCCAGACCCTGGGCTTTTTCTACCTTGGATCATGTAGTAATATCGTACCACACTGAAACAGTCAATGAAAGCTGGTTCCGATTAATATTTTAAAAGATAAACCCGGTTATGTCTCGGTTAGGTATGGGATTTGCCCTCATCTGTCTCATACTTTCGCATTTTTCTCATACTTGTTGGACAGATCCTGGCCTTTTTCTGGTTTGGATCACGTAGTAATACGGTACCGCACCGTAACAGTCTATTAAACCTGGTTGCGATTAACATTTTAGAGGATAACGCCGGTTTTGCCTGGTTTAGGTCTGGGATTTGCCCTCATCTGGCTCGTACTTTCGAATTTTTCGCATACTTGTTGGCCAGACCCTTGGCTTTTTCTGGTTTGGATCACGTAGTAATGTGGTACCACATTGAAACAGTCAATAAAAGCTGGTGCCGATTAATATTTTAGTGGAGAACGCCGGTTATGCCTGGGTTAGGTCTGTTATTTGCCCTCATCTGGCTCGTACTTTCCTATTTTTCGCATACTTGTTTGCCAGACCATGGGCCTTCTCTAGCTTTTATCACGTAGTAATGTTGTACCACACTGAAACAGTCAATAACAGCTGGTTCCGATTAATATTTTAGAGGATAGCGCCGGTTATGTCTGGGTTAGGTCTGGTATTAGCCCTCATATGGCTCGTATTATCGCATTCTACGCATACTTGTTGTCCAGATCTTGGGTTTTTTGTGGCTTGGATCACGTAGTAATGTGGTACCACACTGAAACAGTCAATTAAACCTGGTTGCGATTACTATTTTAGAGGATAACGACGGTTATGTGTCGGTTAGGTCTGGGATTTGCCCTCATCTGGCTCGTACTTTCGAATTTTTCGCATACTTGTTGGCCAGACCCTTGGCTTTTTCTGGTTTGGATCACGTAGTAATGTGGTACCACATTGAAACAGTCAATAAAAGCTGGTGCCGATTAATATTTTAGTGGAGAACGCCGGTTATGCCTGGGTTAGGTCTGTTATTTGCCCTCATCTGGCTCGTACTTTCCTATTTTTCGCATACTTGTTTGCCAGACCATGGGCCTTCTCTAGCTTTTATCACGTAGTAATGTTGTACCACACTGAAACAGTCAATAAAAGCTGGTTCCGATTAATATTTTAGAGGATAACGCCGGTTATGTCTGGTTTAGGTCTGGTATTAGCCCCCATCTGGCTCGTATTATCGCATTTTTCGCATACTTGTTGGCCAGATCCTGGTCGTTTTCTGGCTTGGACCAAGTAGTAATGTGGGACCACACTCAAACAGTCAATTACACCTGGTTACGATTAATATTTTAGAGGATAACGCCGGTTATGTCTCGCTTAGGTCCGGGATTTGCCCTCCACATGTCTCGTACTTTCGCATTTTTCGCATACTTGTTGGCCAGATCCTGGCCTATTTCTGGTTTGGATCACGTAGTAATGCGGTACCACACCGAAACAGTTAATTAAACCTGGTTGCGATTACTATTTTAGAGGATAACGACGGTTATGTGTCGGTTAGGTCTGGGATTTGCCCTCATATATATCGTACTTTCTCATTTTTCGCATACTTGTTGGCCAGATCCTGGGCTCTTTCTGGTTTGGATCACGTAGTAATGTGGTACCACACTGAAACAGTCAATGAAAGCTGGTTCCGATTAGTATTTTAGATGATAACGATGGTTATGTCTGGGTTAGTTCTGGTATTTGCCTTCATCTGTCTCGTACTTTCGCATTTTTCGCATACTTGCTGTCCAGATCTTGGGCTTTTTGTGGCTTGGATCACGTAGTAATGTGGTACCACACTGAAACAGTCAATTAATCCTGGTTGCGATTAATATTTTAGAGGATAACGCCGGTTATGTCTGGGTTAGGTCTGGTATTTGCCCTCATATGTCTCGTACTTTCTCATTTTTCGCATACTTGTTGGCCAGCTCCTGGGCTTTTTCTGGTTTGGATCACGTAGTAATGTGGTACCACACTGAAACAGTCAATGAAAGCTGGTTCCGATTAGTATTTTAGATGATAACGCTGGTTATGTCTGGGTTAGTTCTGGTATTTGCCTTCATCTGGCTCGTACTTTCGCATTTTTCGCTTACTTGTTGGCCAGCTCCTGGCCTTTTTCTGGGTTGGACCAGGTAGTAATGTGGTACCACACTGAAACAGTCAATTAAACCTAGTTGCGATTAATATTTTAGAGGATAACGCCGGTTATGTCTGGGTAAGTTCTGGGATTTGCCCTCATCTGGCTGGTACTTTCGCATTTTTTGCATACTTGTTGGCCAGACCCTGGGCTTTATCTACCTTGGATCATGTAGTAATATCGTACCACACTGAAACAGTCAATAAAAGCTGGTTCCGATTAATATTTTAGTGGAGAACACAGGTTATGCCTGGGTTAGGTCTGGTATTTGCGCTCATCTGGCTCGTACTTTCGTATTTTTCGCATACTTGTTGGCCAGACCCTGGGCCTTCTCTAGCTTGGATCACGTAGTAATGTTGTACCACACTGAAACAGTCAATAAAAGCTGGTTCCGATTAATATTTTAGAGGATAACGCCGGTTATGTCTCGGTTAGGTCCGGGATTTGCCCTCCACATGTCTCGTATTATCGCATTTTTCGCATACTTGTTTGCCAGATCCTGGGCTTTTTCTGGTTTGGATCACGTAGTAATGTGGTACCACACTGAAACAGTCAATGAAAGCTGGTTGCGATTAATATTTTAGAGGATAACGCCGGTTATGTCTGGGTTAGGTCTGGTATTTGCCCACTTCTGGCTCGTACTTTCGCATTTTTCGCATACTTGTTGGCCAGGTCCTGGGCTTTTTCTGGTTTGGGTCACGTAGTAATGTGGTACCACACCGAAACAGTCATTTAAATCTGGTGGCGATTAATATTTTAGAGGATAACGCCGGTTATGTCTCGGTTAGGTCTGGAATTTGCCCCCATCTGGCTCGTGCTTTCGTATTTTTCGAATACTTGTTGGCCAGACCCTGGGCTTTTTCTGGTTTGGATCACGTAGTAATGTGGTACCACACTGAAACAGTCAACTAATCCTGGTTCCGATTAGTATTTTAGATGATAACGCCGGTTATGTCTCGCTTAGGTCCGGGAGTTGCCCTCCACATGTCTCGTACTTTCGCATTTTTCGCATACTTGTTGGCCAGATCCTGGCCTTCTTCTGGTCTCGATCACGTAGTTATGGGGTACCACACCGAAATAGTCAATTAAATCTGGTGGGGATTAATATTTTAGAGGATAACGCCGGTTATGTCCGGGTAAGTTCTGGGATTTGCCCTCATCTGGCTGGTACTTTCGCATTTTTTGCATACCTGTCGACCAGACCGTGGGCTTTTTCCACCTTGGATCATGTAGTAATATCGTACCACACTGAAACAGTCAATGAAAGCTGGTTCTGATGAATATTTTAGTGGAGAACACCGGTTATGCCTGGGTTAGGTCTGGTATTTGCCCTCATCTGGCTCGTACTTTCGTATTTTTTGCATACTTGTTGGCCAGATCCTGGCCTTTTTCTGGTTTGGATCACGAAGCAACGCGGTACCACGTCGCAACAGTCAGTTAATCCTGGTTGCGATTAATAATTTAGAGGATAACGCCAGTTATGTCTGGGTTAGGTCTGGGATTTGCCCTCATCTGGCTCGTACTTTTTTTTTTTTTTTTTGTCGTGGGGAAAATCTTCGAAAGACTCCCTCCCACCTCCTTGGGGAGAGGTGGGAGGGGTGTGTGGGATTCCCCGCGCCCGTACAACGACAGGCGCGGGACCTACCCACTAAAAACCCCACGGTGACCCTTCGGCACGCTTTGGGAGGATACCGGGAATCGCTCGAAGCATTCTTCCGGTATCCTCCCCGTGTCCGCGCTTTCGCGCCCATCCCCCGGGGGGACAATCGGTCCCCCAGTAGACACACTGCCTCATAGCGGCGGGACGGGGCCACTCCATCCCGCCGCTATCCGTCCCGGGGCCGCGTTTAGTGGCGGCTGCGAGCCTCAACTCGCAACCGCCCGCGACCCCGTTTCCACCCCTCGGCGGCCGGGCGTTCATGGCCGCACCAGACCGCCGAGGGTGCCTCCCCTTGCGTCGGACCGGTAGGGGGAGGCACTCCTACCCCCAACCGGTCCGACCCGGCGCCGCCTGGCGGGAGGAGGGTCCCCTCAGGACCCCCCTCCCAGCCTAGGTCATCCGCCACGCCGAGGCGGCCGCCCGCGACGCCTCGCGACCGGGCGACGACCTCGGGCCACCGCACGAGCGCGAGCTTCAGCGCGTCGCTGAAGCTCGCGCTCCCTCCCCGCGGCCTCCTTCTGCAACATTACGTTCTCGCAGAAGGAGGCCACGGCCCTCCACTTCTCCTCGCTGCCGAGCATGGCGCGCACCACGCCCGGCAGCGAGACATCCCGCCCGACGACGGCGACCAGGACACGGCGCTCCCCCTCCCACGCGGGGCATACCTCCAGGGTATGATCTGCCGTGTCCTGCTCAGCGTCGCAGTGGCAGCAACGCGCCGTCGGCTCCTTCCCTATCCGGCACAGGTATCTTCCGAAGCTGCCATGCCCGGAAAATACCTGTGCCAGCCGGTAGGTGAGGCTGCCATGGCCTCTGTCCAGCCACTCCTTCAGGAGTGGCCGAACAGCCCCGACAGTCCGGTGCCCCGCGGTTGGCAGAGCCAGCCGCTCCTGCCACGCGAGCAACACGGACTGCCGGGCCTGGCGCTTCAAATCGCCCCAAGCAGGTTCCTGCCCGCCCGGGACCGCCCCCACCCCCGCGCGACGGTCGATGCGGTGCCGGTACATCGCCGCGTGCGACCGCGCGAGCAGGTACATGGGCGACATCCCCGCTAGAACCGTCGCCGCCTCATGTGACATGGTCCGATACCCGCGGACGACCCTGAGCGCCATGCGCCTCTGCACCCGACGCAGCATAGTCATGCTGCGCCGGGAGGCAGCCAGGTCGTCCGCCCAGACGGGGGCCCCGTATAGGGCCACCGACTGGACCATTGCCACATAGAGGCGACGAACTCGGCCCGCCGGGCCCCCCAGGTTGGGCAGGATCCGGCCCAGAGCCGCAACCATCCTTTCCAACCGGGGGACCAGGCAGCGGAAATGCTTCTCGAAACGCCAGTGGCTATCGAGGATCAGCCCCAGATGCCTGATCTGGGGCTTCACCTCGATGTCAGCCCCACCCACCCGAATCAGAGGGGGTGGCGGATCCTGCCGAGGTGAATGAAACGCAATCACCTCGGTCTTATGGACCGCCACCGTCATCCCCATCCCCCTGATCCGGTCGACGACGCGTTGCGACCCCTCCTCCGCGCGACGCATGGCCCTCTCCCAGTGCGCCCCGACGGCCAGCACCAGTGTGTCATCCGCATAACACACCGTGCTGACGCCGTCGGGGAGGCCGGCCCGCAACACCGAGTCGTACGCGATGTTCCACAGGAGTGGCCCGAGGACCGACCCCTGCGGAACACCGCAGTACACCTCCCTCCGCATATCACCATCCCGGCCCGGATACTCGATCCACCTGCCGCGGAGATAATCCCCGACGACCGCCCTGAGACAAGGGGGGACTCGATGATATTCGAGCCCCCTCCTTATCCCTTCCCAGGGGAGGGTGTTAAAGGCATTGGCAATATCCAAGGATATTGCCAATGCCACCCCTCCCCGGGAGACGGCCGCCTCCGAGAGGGCCCTCACACGACCTATCACGTCGATAGTCGATCGGCCCGCCCGGAAACCGAACTGGCAGTCGGCCAGACCGGGATCACCCCGCGACAGGTGCTCGACGAGGCGGGCAGCAATCACACGCTCGAAGAGCTTGCCCACCTCGTCGAGGAGACAAATGGGCCGGTATGCGGAGGGAGACTCCGCGGGCCGACCCTCCTTCCGGAGGAGGACCATCCTCGCCACCTTCCAACTGGGGGGGAATCGCCCTTCCCTCAGGCAGCGGTCGAACAACCGCCTGAGGTCGGCCCCAAGGACGCCCTGGGTCAAGACCCAAACCCGGCCGGGCACACCATCCGGACCCGGGGCCGTGTTACGAACCCCGAGCCGTCTGATGGCCGCTGCCAGCTCCTCCTGCGTGACCCCCAGCTCGGCCGTCCACTCCACTGGGACAGCCGCCGCCGCCGGAGGACGCGGTCCCCTCTCCCCAATTGGGAAGAGTGTATTGACCACGTCCTCCAGCAGCCGGGGGTCAAGACCCTCGGTGACGGGTGGCGCCCACGGGCGGAGCTTATTCAGCACCACCTTATATGGGCGCCCCCATGGATCGTCATCAAGGGTCTGGAGGAGCTCCTTCCATGCCTGGGTCTTGGCCCGTTTGATGGCGACCTGCAGAGCAACCCGCGCTACGCGG
This sequence comes from Colletes latitarsis, assembly GCF_051014445.1. NCBI lineage: Eukaryota > Metazoa > Arthropoda > Insecta > Hymenoptera > Colletidae > Colletes > Colletes latitarsis. The sequence goes on from NC_135137.1 coordinate 10,924,052, forward strand.
TATGCTCCATACAGGTCATCAGCTGCCCTCGCTCGCGCCACGCCGTCGCCTGTACGTTGACGACGGCGCGCGCGGGTGTACTGGCGTCGGGCGCGGACAGTCGCGACTCGCAACTCCGCGATCGCGTCCGACCACCAGTACACCGCCCGGCGAGGAGAAGCCCGCCCGACCCGAGGCATCGCCGCGTCGCAAATACCCGCGACCAATGCTCCGAGCCGGGCGACCTCCTCCTCTATGCTCGGCAACTCGGCCGCTCCCTGCGGCCAAGTTGCAGCGAGGGCAGCTGCCATCAGGGCGTCCTTGTCCAGGCGCCGAAGCGCCCAGCGGCGTGGTGGGGTGCCACGCAGGCGGCCGTGTCGGGATGCACTCGCGGCGGCAGAGACCTCCATCCGGATGTACCGGTGATCGGAGAGTGTCTCTGCCCCCGCGACCACGTGCCAACCCGACACCATGCGCACGGCGTTGGGGGTCGCGAATCCAACATCCACGATGGACCCCCCATATCGCCGCACGCATGTGTGCTCCGACCCCCGGTTCAATACCCGGAGGTCGAGCCCCGCCGCCCAATCGCCCAGGATCCCGCCGCGAACGGAGGTCCTGGGGGATCCCCAAGCCACCGACTTGGCATTAAAATCCCCCAGGACCAGCACCGGCCGGGCCGCGTAGCGCTGCACGCATGCCGCGACCTCGGCCAGGTACAGCTCGAACGCAGCGTGACCGCTACGGGGCGAAATGTAGCACCCCACCACAGCGACTCCCCCCCAGTCCACGGCGACGAATCCCCGACCGCGCTCCAACAAGGAGAACGGTGGGGACCCGTCGCCCCCTCCCCATACCGTCGCCACCAAGCCGTCCGCGTCGCCCACCCAATGAGGGTGATCAGGGACGCGGTACGGCTCGGCGGCGACCGCCAGGCCAACCCCCCACTCCGCGAGGACTTGGGACATCAAGTCCTGTGCCGCGCGGCAGTGGTTGAGGTTGGCCTGGAGGAGGAGGCGGGGCGGCATTAATTAATGGCCGCGCCAGCCTCCTCCCGGCCGTCCGTCCCCGTAGCACCGTCCACCTCCATGGAGGACGATGCCACCGCCCTCGGCACCGGAGCCGGTGCAGCCCGCCTCTTCCTCTCCTTCCGGGAGGGGGGGGAGCACTTCTTGCTCCCCACCCTGTGATCGGCTGGCCTCCCCATGTCCGCACACAGCGGGCAGTGGGGGGCCGCCGAGCACTGGCTCGCACGGTGCTCTTTGGCACCGCAGCGGTAACACTGACCGCTGCGGTCCACCGGCGAGGTGCACCACTGCCTCACGTGCCCCAATTCGAGGCAGCGGTGACACTGGAGCGGGCGCGGCGCGAGGATTTCCACTCGCGCCGAAACCCACCCCACCAACACCCTCCCGGATTCCGCCACCTTACGGGCGGCGGAGAGGGGGCACCGGGCCCACACCGACCCGAGGCCGGAGGGCGACCTGCGGATCTCTCCGATCCGCAGGTCCTCCACAGGACAGTCCCCCGCCCTCGCAAGGGCACGGGACACATCCTGTGCGCTGACCGAGTCGTCCAGCCCACAAACGCGCATCTCCGTGCGCTTCGTGGGCCGGGCGACCCGGACACCTCGCTCGCCCAGCTGCTCCCGGAGCCTCTGGGCGAGACGATCCGCCTTCGCGCCGCCTTCTGCACCGGGGATCTCCAGCAAGAGACCCCCGGTCACGGCCCTCTTCGCCCTCACGGAGGCGATGCCCAGCTCTTCCAGGGAGATATTCTCCCTGGCGAGCCGCATCGCCTCCGCGAGGGTCAGGTCGCCCCCCTGCGCAACGGTCAGCGTCACCGCTGCCGTTTTTGGGGGACGACCTGGTCGTGCCTTCCCGACCTTCGCGGCCTTTACCTTGGCCGCCGGCGGCGGAGGCGGAGGCTGCGTTTGCGAGGCCTTCCTCGCCGCCCGCTTCGCCTTCCGCCCCACCACCTCACTCCACGCCACCCCCCCTTGGGAGGGTGCTGTGGAGGACGCGACCACCGCGACCACGGGTACACCACCCCCCTTGGGGGTCGCGACCCGGGGCCCTGGTGCCGCAACGCTGGGCGGAGCCTTCACTCCGCCCTTCTTTGCCTTCCCCGACTGTACCGGAACAGGTCGGGGAGGCACCGCCTTCCTGCTGACCGCTCTTCCGGCGAGGAGCTCCTCCCGGAAGGCGGCCAGCTTGCCATCAATCATGTCCCCAATCCTCCTCAGAAGATCGTCTTCTGAGGAGGACGGGGACTTCTTCACGGGCGGAGTGCGGGTGGAGGGGCCCGCGGTGCCCCGCACCACTGCCGCCGCACTCCGCTTATTTACCTCCGCCGAGGGACGCGGCGGTGGAGGAGGAGGGAGGATGGGAGGGAGGGCCGCGCTGTTCCACAGCGCCTCTGCCCTCCTCCTCCCCTGTCGCTCCTCCTCCAACAGGAGCTGCAGACGGGCGTTCCGCCCTCTGAGCTCCCGCGCCGCCTCCCTCATTTCCTCCGCCGCGGCCTTCAGGGCCTCCGCGCCACCGCTTTTCTGCCCCTTAAAGGCGCAGGCAGCGGCGACTTTCTCCACCCGCCTCAGGGACGAGGAGATCCTCTCCGATATCTCCTCGGTCACCTCGTCCCTGAGGCAACTCAGCCTCACCGACGGGCTCATCGCCCCGCCCACCTCGACGACGGCCTGCCCCGTCCTCTTCCTCTTAGAGCCTATGTGGCTCGTGCTGGAGGAGAAGGACGAGACCGACGCCGTCTCGTCGTCCTCCTCCACCCTCCACGAAGCTGGACCTGGCGCTGAGTGGGGCGCGAGCGCCGCCACCCTAACCCCAACCCCGTCTCCGTCCTCCCCAACCGACAAAACCCGCCCCATCCCCATTTTATTTTCTGTGTCCATAAAAATCCCACGAGATGGTCGGAAATAAAGGTCCACCCGGGCAGAGCCGCCTTACCCGGGTAAGCCTAATACTCCGGGGGTTCGGCAGGTTCCCCGGAGGTGGTCGCTTGGGATTGGGCCTTCTCCCCCAACCATGCATCCCATCGCCGCGCACCATAGCTTAGGATTGGAGGGCGATTTTATAGAGTCGCCATACTCGTGGCCCAGGCGGTTAAGCCAAGACCCCCGTTCCTCCTGCCGTCACGTACCATTCACAAAACCAATAGGGAATTGTGAATGGGTCGTTGTGACGACCAACAGGAGGCTTACGGTGTGTGTATGACTCGGGTACCCCGGGTTCGTTAAGCCCGTACTGCAGCTGAAAGGCTGGCAGCCCCTGAGGGGATCTGGCTCGTACTTTCGCATTTTTCGCATACTTGTTGGCCAGACCCTGGGCTTTTTCTGGTTTGGATCACGTAGTATTGTGATACCACACTGGAACAGTCAATTAATCCTGGTTGCGATTAATATTTTAGAGGATAAGGCTGGTTATGTCTGGGTTAGTTCTGGTATTTGCCCTCATCTGGCTCGTACTTTCGAATTTTTCGCATACTTGTTGGCCAGATCCTGGCCTTTTTCTGGCCTGGACCACGTAGTAATGTGGTACCACACTGAAACAGTCAGTAAAAGCTCGTGCCGATTAATATTTTAGTGGAGAACGCCGGTTATGCCTGGGTTAGGTCTGGTATTTGCCATCATCTAGCACATACTTTCGCATTTTTCGCATACTTGTTGGCCAGATGTTCGATTTTTGTGGTTTGGATCCCGTCGTAATGTGGTTCCACACAGAAACAGTCAATTAAACCTGATTGCGATTAATATTTTGGAGGGTAACGCTGGTTATGTTTGGGTTAGTTCTGGTATTTGCAATCATCTGGCACATACTTTCGCATTTTTCGCATAATTGATTGCCAGATCCTGGGCTTTTTCTTGTTTGGCTCACGTAGTAATGTGGTACCACACTGAAACAGTCAATGAAAGCTGGTTCCGATTAGTATTTTAGAGGATAACGCTGGTTATGTCTGGGATAGTTCTGGTATTTGCCCTCATCTGCCTGGTACTTTCGCATTTTTCGCATACTTGTTGGCCAGATCCTGGCCTTTTTCTGGCTTGGACCACGTAGTAATGTGGTACCACACCGAAACAGTCAATTAATCCTGGTTGCAATTAATATTTTAGAGGATAACGCCGGTTATGTCTGGGTTAGGTCTGGTATTTGCCCTCTTCTGGCTCGTACTTTCGCATTTTTCGCATACTTGTTGGCCAGGTCCTGGGTTTTTTCTGGTTTGGGTCACGTAGTAATGTGGTACCACACCGAAACAGTCATTTAAATCTGGTGGCGATTAATATTTTAGAGGATAACGCCGGTTATGTCTCGGTTAGGTCTGGAATTTGCCCCCATCTGGCTCGTGCTTTCGCATTTTTCGAATACTTGTTGGCCAGACCCTGGGCTTTTTCTGGTTTGGATCACGTAGTAATGTGGTACCACACTGAAACAGTCAACTAATCCTGGTTCCGATTAGTATTTTAGATGATAACGCCGGTTATGTCTCGCTTAGGTCCGGGATTTGCCCTCCACATGTCTCGTACTTTCGCATTTTTCGCATACTTGTTGGCCAGATCCTGGCCTTCTTCTGGTCTCGATCACGTAGTTATGGGGTACCACACCGAAACAGTCAATTAATCCTGGTTGCGATTAATATTTTAGAGGATAACGCCGGTTATGTCTGGGTTAGGTCTGGTATTTGCCCTCATCTGGTTCGTACTTTCGCATTTTTCGCATACTTGTTGGCCAGATCCTGACCTTTTTCTGGTTTGTATCACGTAGTAATGCGGTACCACACCGAGACAGTCAATTAAACCTGGTTGCGATTAATGTTTTAGAGGATAACGCCGATTATGTCCGGGTTAGGTCTGGTATTTTCCTTCATCTGGCTCGTACTTTCGCATTTTTCGCATACTTGTTGGGCAGATCCTGGGTTTGTTCTGGCTTGGATCACGTAATAATGTTGTACCACACTGAAACAGTCAATAAAAGCTGGTTCCGATTAATATTTTAGTGGAGAACACCGGTTATTCCTGGGTTAGGTCTGCTATTTGCCATCATCTAGCACATACTTTCGCATTTTTCGCATACTTGCTGTCCAGATCTTGGGTTTTTTGTGGCTTGGATCACATAGTAATGCGGTACCACGCTGAAACAGTCAATGAAAGCTGGTTCCGGTTAATATTTCAGAGGATAACCCCGGTTATGTCTCTGTTAGGTATGGGATTTGCCCTCATCTCGTACTTTCGCATTTTTCGCATACTTGTTGGCCAGACCCTGGGCTTTCTCTGGTTTGGTTCAGGTACTAATGTGGTACCACACTGAAACAGTCAATAAAAGCTGGTTCGGATTAATATTTTAGAGGATAACGCCGGTTATGTCTCGGTTAGGTCTAGGATTTTCCCTTATCTGGCTCGTACTTTCGCATTTTTCGCATACTTGTTGGCCAGATCCTGGCCTTATTCTGGTTTGTATCACGTAGTAATGCGGTTCCACACCGAGACAGTCAATTAAACCTGGTTGCGATTAATATTTTAGAGGCTAACGCCGGTTATGTCTGGGTTAGGTCTGGTATTTGCCCTCATCTGGCTCGTACTTTCGCATTTTTCGCATAGATGTTGGCCAGATCCTGGCCTTTTTCTGGTTTGTGTCACGTACTAATGCGGTACCACACTGAAACAGTCAATAGAAGCTGGTTCCGAATATTATTTTAGAGAATAAAGCTAGTTATGTCTGCGTTTGTTCTGGTATTTGCAATCATCTTGCCAATACTTTCGCATTTTTCGCATACCTGTTGGCCAGATCCTTGGCTTTTTCTGGTTTGGATCACGTAGTAATGTGGTACAACACTGAAACAGTCAATAAAAGCTGGTTCCGATTAATATTTTAGTGGAGAACACCGGTTATTCCTGGGTTAGGTCTGGTATTAGCCATCATCTAGCACATACTTTCGCATTTTTCGCATACTTGTTGGCCAGATCTTGGATTTTTGTGGTTTGGATCTCGTCGCAATGTGGTTCCACACCGAAACAGTCAATTAAACCTGGTTGTGATTAATATTTTAGAGGATAACGCCGGTTATGTCTGGGTTAGGTCTGGTATTTGCCCTCATCTGGCTCGTACCTTCGCATAATTCGCATACTTGTTGGCCAGATCCTGGCCTTTTTCTGGCTTGGACCAAGTAGTAATGTGAGACCACACTGAAACAGTCAATTAAACCTGGTTTGATTAATGTTTTAGAGGATAACGCCGGTTATGTCTGGGTTAGGTCTGGTATTTGCCCTCATCTGGTTCGTACTTTCGCATTTTTCGCATACTTGTTGGCCGGACCCTGGGCTTTTTCTAGCTTGGATCACGTAGTAATGTGGGACCACACCGAGACAGTCAATTAAACCTGGTTGCGATTAACATTTTAGAGGCTAACGCCGGTTATGTCTCGGTTGGGTCAGGGATTTGCCCTCATCTGGCTCGTGATTTCGTATTTTTCGCATACTTGTTGGCCAGATCCTGGGCATTTTCTGGTTTGAATCACGTAGTAATGTGGTACCACACTGAAACAGTCAATAGAAGCTGGTTCCGAATAGTATTTTAGAGGATAACGCTAGTTATGTCTGGGTTAGTTCTGGTATTTGCAATCATCTGGCCCTTAGTTTCGCATTTTTCGCATACTTGTTGGCCAGATCCTGGCCTTTTTCTGGCTTGGACCAAGTAGTAATGTGGGACCACACTGAAGCAGTCAATTAAACCTGGTTGCGATTAATATTTTAGAGGATAACGCCGGTTATGTCTGGGTTAGTTCTGGTATTTGCCCTCATCAGGCTCGTACTTTCGCACTTTTCGCATACTTGTAGGCCAGACCCTGGGCTTTCTCTGGTTTGGTTCAGGTAGTAATGTGGTACCACACTGAAACAGTCAATAAAAGCTGGTTCCGATTAATATTTTAGAGGATAACGCCGGTTATGTCTGGGTTAGGTCTGGTATTTGCCCTCATCTGGCTCGTACCTTCGCATTTTTCGCATACTTGTTGGCCAGATCCTGGCCTTTTTCTGGCTTGGACCAAGTAGTAATGTGGGACCACACTGAAACAGTCAATTAAACCTGTTTTGATTAATGTTTTAGAGGATAACGCCGGTTACGTCTGGGTTAGGTCTGGTATTTGCCCTCATCTGGTTCGTACTTTCGCATTTTTCGCATACTTGTTGGCCATACCCTGGGCTTTCTCTGGTTTGGTTCAGATAGTAATGTGGGACCACACCGAAAGAGTCAATTAAACCTGGTTGCGATTAATATTTTAGAGGTTAACGCCGGTTATGTCTGGGTTAGGTCTGGTATTTGCCCTCATTTGGCTCGTACTTTCGCATTTTTCGCATACTTGTTGGACAGATCCTGGCCTTTTTCTGGTTTGTGTCACGTACTATTGCGGTACCACACCGAAACAGTCAATAGAAGCTGGTTCCGAATATTATTTTAGAGAATAACGCTAGTTATGTCTGGGTTTGTTCTGGTATTTGCAATCATCTTGCCAATACTTTCGCATTTTTCGCATACTTGTTGGCCAGATCCTTGGCTTTTTCTGGTTTGGATCACGTAGTAATGTCGTACAACACTGAAACAGTCAATAAAAGCTGGTTCCGATTAATATTTTAGTGGAGAACACCGGTTATTCCTGGGTTAGGTCTGGTATTAGCCATCATCTGGCTCGTACTTTCGCATTTTTCGCATACTTGTTGGCCAGATCCAGGGCTTTTTCTGGTTTGGATCACGTAGTAATGTGGTACCACACTGAAACAGTCAATAGAAGCTGGTTCCGAATAGTATTTTAGAGAGTAACGTTAGTTATGTCTGGGTTAGTTCTGGTATTTGCAATCATCTGGCCCATACTTTCGCGTGTTTCGCATATTTGTTGGCCAGATCCTGGGTTTTTTCTGGCTTGGACCACGTAGTAATGTGGTACCACACTGAAACAGTCAATTAAACCTGGTTGCGATTAATATTTTAGTGGAGAACGCCGGTTATGTCTGGGTTAGGTCTGGTATTTGCCCTCATCTGGCTCGTACTTTCGCATTTTTCGCATACTTGTTGGCCAGATCCTGGCCTTTTTCTGGTTTGGATCACGTAGTAATGCGGTACCACACCGAAACAGTCAATTAAACCTGGTTGCGATTAATATTTTAGAGGATAGCGCCGGTTATGTCTCGGTTAGGTATGGGATTTGCCCTCATCTCGTACTTTCGCATTTTTCGCATACTTGTTGGCCAGACCCTGGGCTTTCTCTGGTTTGGTTCAGGTACTAATGTGGTGCCACCCAGAAACAGTCAATAAAAGCTGGTTCAGATTAATATTTTAGAGGATAACGCCGGTTACGTCTCGGTTAGGTCTAGGATTTTCCCTTATCTGGCTCGTACTTTCGCATTTTTCGCATACTTGTTGGCCAGTACCTGGCCTTTTCCTGGCTTGAACCATTTAGTAATGTGGGACCACACTGAAACCGTCAATTAAACCTTGTTGCGATTAATATTTTACAGGATAACGCCGGTTATGTCTAGGTTAGGTCTGGTATTTGCCCTCATTTGGCTCGTACTTTCGCATTTTTCGCATACTTGTTGGACAGATCCTGGCTTTTTTCTGGTTTGTATCACGTAGTAATGCGGTTCCACACCGAGACAGTCAATTAAACCTGGTTGCGATTAATATTTTAGAGGATAGCGCCGGTTATGTCTCTGTTAGGTATGGGATTTGCCCTCATCTCGTACTTTCGCATTTTTCGTATACTTGTTGGCCAGACCCTGGGCTTTCTCTGGTTTGGTTCAGGTAGTAATGTGGTACCACACTGAAACAGTCAATAAAAGCTGGTTCGGATTAATATTTTAGAGGATAACGCCGGTTATGTCTCGGTTAGGTCTTGGATTTTCCCTTATCTGGCTCGTACTTTCGCATTTTTCGCATACTTGTTGGCCAGTACCTGGCCTTTTCCTGGCTTGGACCATTTTGTAATGTGGGACCACACTGAAACAGTCAATTAAACCCTGTTGCGATTAATATTTTACAGGATAACGCCGGTTATGTCTCGGTTAGGTCTGGTATTTGCCCTCATCTGAACCGTACCTTCGCATTTTTCGCATACTTGTAGGCCAGATCCTGGGCATTTTCTGGTTTGAATCACGTAGTAATGTGGTACCACACTGAAACAGTCAATAGAAGCTGGTTCCGAATAGTATTTTAGAGGATAACGCTAGTTATGTCTGGGTTAGTTCTGGTATTTGCAATCATCTGGCCCATGCTTTCGCATTTTTCGCATACTTGTTGGCCAGGTCCTCGCCTTTTTCTGGCTTGGACCAAGTAGTAGTGTGGGACCACACTGAAACAGTCAATTAAACCTGGTTGCGATTAATATTTTAGAGGATAACGCCGGTTATGTCTGGGTTAGGTCTGGTATTTGCACTCATCTGGCTCGTACTTTCGCATTTTTCGCATACTTGTTGGCCAGATCCTGGCCTTTTTCTGGCTTGGACCAAGTAGTAATGTGGGACCACACTGAAACAGTCAATTAAACCTGGTTTGATTAATGTTTTAGAGGATAACGCCGGTTATGTCTGGGTTAGGTCTGGTATTTGCACTCATCTGGCTCGTACTTTCGCATTTTTCGCATACTTGTTGGCCAGATCCTGGCCTTTTTCTGGCTTGGACCAAGTAGTAATGTGGGACCACACTGAAACAGTCAATTAAACCTGGTTGCGATTAATATTTTAGAGGATAACGCCGGTTATGTCTGGGTTAGGTCTGGTATTTGCACTCATCTGGCTCGTACTTTCGCATTTTTCGCATACTTGTTGGCCAGACCCTGGGCTTTCTCTGGTTTGGTTCAGGTAGTAATGTGGTACCACACTGAAACAGTCAATAAAAGCTGGTTGCGATTAATATTTTAGAGGATAACGCCGGTTATGTCTGGGTTAGGTCTGGTATTTGCCCTCATCTGGCTCGTACCTTCGCATTTTTCGCATACTTGTTGGCCAGATCCTGGCCTTTTTCTGGCTTGGACCAAGTAGTAATGTGGGACCACACTGAAACAGTCAATTAAACCTGGTTTGATTAATGTTTTAGAGGATAACGCCGGTTATGTCTGGGTTAGGTCTGGTATTTGCCCTCATCTGGCTCGTACCTTCGCATTTTTCGCATACTTGTTGGCCAGATCCTTGGCTTTTTCTGGTTTGGATCACGTAGTAATGTGGTACAACACTGAAACAGTCAATAAAAGCTGGTTCCGATTAATATTTTAGTGGAGAACACCGGTTATTCCTGGGTTAGGTCTGGTATTAGCCATCATCTAGCACATACTTTCGCATTTTTCGCATACTTGTTGGCCAGATCTTGGATTTTTGTGGTTTGGATCTCGTCGCAATGTAGTTCCACACCGAAACAGTCAATTAAACCTGGTTGCGATTAATATTTTGGAGGGTAACGCTGGTTATGTTTGGGCTAGTGCTGGTATTTGCAATCATCTGGCTCGTACTGTCGCATTTTTCGCATACTTGGTGGCCAGATCCTGGCCTTATTCTGGTTTGTATCGAGTAGTAATGCGGTTCCACACCGAGACAGTCAATTAAACCTGGTTGCGATTAATATTTTAGAGGCTAACGACGGTTATGTCTCGGTTGGGTCCGGGATTTGCCCTCATCTGGCTCGTGATTTCGTATTTATCACATACTTGTTGGCCAGATCCTGGGCATTCTCTGGTTTGGATCACGTAGTAATGTGGTACCACACTGAAACAGTCAATAGAAGCTGGTTCCGAATAGTACTTTAGCGGATAACGCTAGTTATGTCTGGGTTAGTTCTGGTATTTGCAATCATCTGGCCCATACTTTCGCGTGTTTCGCATATTTGTTGGCCAGATCCTGGGTTTTTTGTGGCTTGGAACCCGTAGTAATGAGGTTCCACACCGAAAGAGTCAATTAAACCTGGTTGCGATTAATATTTTAGAGGATAACGCCGGTTATGTCTGGGTTAGGTCTGGTATTTGCCCTCATCTGGCTCGTACCTTCGCATTTTTCGCATACTTGTCGGCCAGATCCTGGCGTTTTTCTGGCTTGGACCAAGTAGTAATGTGAGACCACACTGAAACAGTCAATTAAACCTGGTTTGATTAATGTTTTAGAGGATAACTCTGGTTATGTCTGGGTTAGGTCTGGTATTTGCCCTCATCTGGTTCGTACTTTCGCATTTCTCGCATACTTGTTGACCAGATCCTGGCCTTTTTCTGGTTTGGATCACGTAGTAATGTGGTACCACACTGAAACAATCAATAGAAGCTGGTTCCGAATAGTATTTTAGAGGATAACGCTGGTTATGTCTGGGATAGTTCTGGTATTTGCCCTCATCTGCCTGGTACCTTCGCATTTTTCGCATAGTTGTTGGCCAGATCCTGGCTTTTTCTGGCTTGGGCCACGTAGTAATGTGGTACCACACTGAAACAGTCAATTAATCCTGGTTGCGATTAATATTTTAGAGGATAACGCCGGTTATGTCTGGGTTAGGTCTGGTATTTGCCCTCATCTGGCCCGTACTTTCGCATTTTTCGCATACTTCTTGGCCAGACCCTGGGCTTTCTCTGGTTTGGTTCAGGTAGTAATGTGCTACCACACTGAAACAGTCAATAAAAGCTGGTTCCGATTAATATTTTAGAGGATAACGCCGGTTATGTCTGGGTTAGGTCTGGTATTTGCCCTCATCTGGCTCGTACCTTCGCATTTTTCGCATACTTGTTGGCCAGATCCTGGGCATTTTCTGGTTTGAATCACGTAGTAATGTGGTACCACACTGAAACAGTCAATAGAAGCTGGTTCCGAATAGTATTTTAGAGGATAACGCTAGTTATGTCTGGGTTAGTTCTGGTATTTGCAATCATCTGGCCCATGCTTTCGCATTTTTCGCATACTTGTTGGCCAGGTCCTCGCCTTTTTCTGGCTTGGACCAAGTAGTAGTGTGGGACCACACTGAAACAGTCAATTAAACCTGGTTGCGATTAATATTTTGGAGGGTAACGCTGGTTATGTTTGGGTTAGTGCTGCTATTTGCAATCATCTAGCTCGTACCTTCGCATTTTTCGCATACTTGTTGGCCAGATCCTGGGCATTTTCTGGTTTGAATCACGTAGTAATGTGGTACCACACTGAAACAGTCAATAGAAGCTGGTTCCGAATAGTACTTTAGCGGATAACGCTAGTTATGTCCGGGTTAGTTCTGGTATTTGCAATCATCTGGCCCATACTTTCCCGTGTTTCGCATATTTGTTGGCCAGATCCAGGGTTTTTTCTGGCTTGGAATCCGTAGTAATGAGGTTCCACACCGAAAGAGTCAATTAAACCTGGTTGCGATTAATATTTTAGAGGATAACGCTGGTTATGTCTGGGTTAGGTCTGGTATTTGCCCTCATCTGGCTCGTACCTTCGCATTTTTCGCATACTTGTTGGCCAGATCCTGGGCATTTTCTGGTTTGAATCACGTAGTAATGTGGTACCACACTGAAACAGTCAATAGAAGCTGGTTCCGAATAGTATTTTAGAGGATAACGCTAGTTATGTCTGGGTTAGTTCTGGTATTTGCAATCATCTGGCCCGTGCTTTCGCATTTTTCGCATACTTGTTGGCCAGGTCCTCGCCTTTTTCAGGCTTGGACCAAGTAGTAGTGTGGGACCACACTGAAACAGTCAATTAAACCTGGTTGCGATTAATATTTTAGAGGATAACGCCGGTTATGTCTGGGTTAGGTCTGGTATTTGCACTCATCTGGCTCGTACTTTCGCATTTTTCGCATACTTGTTGGCCAGACCCTGGGCTTTCTCTGGTTTGGTTCAGGTAGTAATGTGGTACCACACTGAAACAGTCAATAAAAGCTGGTTGCGATTAATATTTTAGAGGATAACGCCGGTTATGTCTGGGTTAGGTCTGGTATTTGCCCTCATCTGGCTCGTACCTTCGCATTTTTCGCATACTTGTTGGCCAGATCCTGGCCTTTTTCTGGCTTGGACCAAGTAGTAATGTGGGACCACACTGAAACAGTCAATTAAACCTGGTTTGATTAATGTTTTAGAGGATAACGCCGGTTATGTCTGGGTTAGGTCTGGTATTTGCCCTCATCTGGCTCGTACCTTCGCATTTTTCGCATACTTGTTGGCCAGATCTTGGATTTTTGTGGTTTGGATCTCGTCGCAATGTAGTTCCACACCGAAACAGTCAATTAAACCTGGTTGCGATTAATATTTTGGAGGGTAACGCTGGTTATGTTTGGGCTAGTGCTGGTATTTGCAATCATCTGGCTCGTACTGTCGCATTTTTCGCATACTTGGTGGCCAGATCCTGGCCTTATTCTGGTTTGTATCGAGTAGTAATGCGGTTCCACACCGAGACAGTCAATTAAACCTGGTTGCGATTAATATTTTAGAGGCTAACGACGGTTATGTCTCGGTTGGGTCCGGGATTTGCCCTCATCTGGCTCGTGATTTCGTATTTATCACATACTTGTTGGCCAGATCCTGGGCATTCTCTGGTTTGGATCACGTAGTAATGTGGTACCACACTGAAACAGTCAATAGAAGCTGGTTCCGAATAGTACTTTAGCGGATAACGCTAGTTATGTCTGGGTTAGTTCTGGTATTTGCAATCATCTGGCCCATACTTTCGCGTGTTTCGCATATTTGTTGGCCAGATCCTGGGTTTTTTGTGGCTTGGAACCCGTAGTAATGAGGTTCCACACCGAAAGAGTCAATTAAACCTGGTTGCGATTAATATTTTAGAGGATAACGCCGGTTATGTCTGGGTTAGGTCTGGTATTTGCCCTCATCTGGCTCGTACCTTCGCATTTTTCGCATACTTGTCGGCCAGATCCTGGCGTTTTTCTGGCTTGGACCAAGTAGTAATGTGAGACCACACTGAAACAGTCAATTAAACCTGGTTTGATTAATGTTTTAGAGGATAACTCTGGTTATGTCTGGGTTAGGTCTGGTATTTGCCCTCATCTGGTTCGTACTTTCGCATTTCTCGCATACTTGTTGACCAGATCCTGGCCTTTTTCTGGTTTGGATCACGTAGTAATGTGGTACCACACTGAAACAATCAATAGAAGCTGGTTCCGAATAGTATTTTAGAGGATAACGCTGGTTATGTCTGGGATAGTTCTGGTATTTGCCCTCATCTGCCTGGTACCTTCGCATTTTTCGCATAGTTGTTGGCCAGATCCTGGCTTTTTCTGGCTTGGGCCACGTAGTAATGTGGTACCACACTGAAACAGTCAATTAATCCTGGTTGCGATTAATATTTTAGAGGATAACGCCGGTTATGTCTGGGTTAGGTCTGGTATTTGCCCTCATCTGGCCCGTACTTTCGCATTTTTCGCATACTTCTTGGCCAGACCCTGGGCTTTCTCTGGTTTGGTTCAGGTAGTAATGTGGTACCACACTGAAACAGTCAATAAAAGCTGGTTCCGATTAATATTTTAGAGGATAACGCCGGTTATGTCTGGGTTAGGTCTGGTATTTGCCCTCATCTGGCTCGTACCTTCGCATTTTTCGCATACTTGTTGGCCAGATCCTGGCCTTTTTCTGGCTTGGACCAAGTAGTAATGTGGGACCACACTGAAGCAGTCAATTAAACCTGGTTTGATTAATGTTTTAGAGGATAACGCCGGTTATGTCTGGGTTAGGTCTGGTATTTGCCCTCATCTGGCTCGTACTTTCGCATTTTTCGCATACTTGTTGGCCGGACCCTGGGCTTTTTCTAGCTTGGATCACGTAGTAATGTGGGACCACACCGAGACAGTCAATTGAACCTGGTTGCGATTAATATTTTAGAGGCTAACGCCGGTTATGTCTCGGTTGGGTCAGGGATTTGCCCTCATCTGGCTCGTGATTTCGTATTTTTCGCATACTTGTTGGCCAGGTTCTGGGCATTTTCTGGTTTGAATCACGTAGTAATGTGGTACCACACTGAAACAGTCAATTGAAGCTGGTTCCGAATAGTATTTTAGAGGATAACGCTAGTTATGTCTGGGTTAGTTCTGGTATTTGCAATCATCTGGCCCATCCTTTTTTTTTTTTTTTTTTTTTTTTTTTGTCGTGGGGAAAATCTTCGAAAGACTCCCTCCCACCTCCTTGGGGAGAGGTGGGAGGGGTGTGTGGGATTCCCCGCGCCCGTACAACGACAGGCGCGGGACCTACCCACTAAAAACCCCACGGTGACCCTTCGGCACGCTTTGGGAGGATACCGGGAATCGCTCGAAGCATTCTTCTGGTATCCTCCCCGTGCCCGCGCTTTCGCGCCCATCCCCCGGGGGGACAATCGGTCCCCCCAGTAGACACACTGCCTCATAGCGGCGGGACGGGGCCACTCCATCCCGCCGCTATCCGTCCCGGGGCCGCTTTTAGTGGCGGCTGCGAGCCCCAACTCGCAACCGCCCGTGACCCCGTTTCCACCGCTCGGCGGCCGGGCGTTCATGGCCGCACCAGACCGCCGAGGGTGCCACCCCTTGCGTCGGACCGGAAGGGGGGGTGGGAAGGCACTCCTACCCCCAACCGGTCCGACCCGGCGCCGCCTGGCGGGAGGAGGGTCCCCTCAGGACCCCCCTCCCAGCCTAGGTCATCCGCCACGCCGAGGCGGCCGCCCGCGACGCCTCGCGACCGGGCGACGACGTCGGGCCACCGCTCCCTCCCCGCGGCCTCCTTCTGCAACATTACGTTCTCGCAGAAGGAGGCCACGGCCCTCCACTTCTCCTCGCTGCCGAGCATGGCGCGCACCACGCCCGGCAGCGAGACATCCCGCCCGACGACGCCGACCAGGACACGGCGCTCCCCCTCCCACGCGGGGCATACCACCAGGGTATGATCCGCCGTGTCCTGCTCAGCGTCGCAGTGGCAGCAACGCGCCGTCGGCTCCTTCCCTATCCGGCACAGGTATCTTCCGAAGCTGCCATGCCCGGAAAATACCTGTGCCAGCCGGTAGGTGAGGCTGCCATGGCCTTCAGGAGTGGCCGAACAGCCCCGACAGTCCGGTGCCCCGCGGTTGGCAGAGCCAGCCGCTCCTGCCACGCGAGCAACACGGACTGCTGGGCCTGGCGCTTCAAATCGCCACAAGCAGGTTCCTGCCCGCCCGGGACCGCCCCCACCCCCGCGCGACGGTCGACGCGGTGCCGGTACATCACCGCGTGCGACCGCGCGAGCAGGTCCATGGGCGGCATCCCCGCTAGAATCGTCGCCGCCTCATGTGACATGGTCCGATACCCGCGGACGACCCTGAGCGCCATGCGCCTCTGCACCCGACGCAGCATTGTCATGCTGCGCCGGGAGGCAGCCAGGTCGTCCGCCCAGACGGGGGCCCCGTATAGGGCCACCGACTGGACCATTGCCACATAGAGGCGACGAACTCGGCCCGCCGGGCCCCCCAGGTTGGGCAGGATCCGGCCCAGAGCCGCAGCCATCCTTTCCAACCGGGGGACCAGGCAGCGGAAATGCTTCTCGAAACGCCAGTGGCTATCGAGGATCAGCCCTAGATACCTGATCTGGGGCTTCACCTCGATGTCAGCCCCACCCACCCGAATCAGAGGGGGTGGCGGATCCTGCCGAGGTGAATGAAACGCAATCACCTCGGTCTTATGGACCGCCACCGTCATCCCCATCCCCCTGATCCGGTCGACGACGCGTTGCGACCCCTCCACCGCTCGACGCATGGCCCTCCCCCAGTGCGCCCCGACGGCCAGCACCAGTGTGTCATCCGCATAACACACCGTGCTGACGCCGTCGGGGAGGCCGGCCCGCAACACCGAGTCGTACGCGATGTTCCACAGGAGTGGCCCGAGGACCGACCCCTGCGGAACACCGCAGTACACCTCCCTCCGCATATCACCATCCCGGCCCGGATACTCGATCCACCTGCCGCGGAGATAATCCCCGACGACCGCCCTGAGACAAGGGGGGACTCGATGATATTCGAGTCCCCTCCTTATCTCTTCCCAGGGGAGGGTGTTAAAGGCATTGGCAATATCCAAGGATATTGCCAATGCCACCCCTCCCCGGGAGACGGCCGCCTCCGAGAGGGCCCTCACACGACCTATCGCGTCGATAGTCGATCGGCCCCCCCGGAAACCGAACTGGCAGTCGGCCAGACCGGGATCACCCCGCGACAGGTGCTCGACGAGGCGGGCAGCAATCACACGCTCGAAGAGCTTGCCCACCGCGTCGAGGAGACAAATGGGCCGGTATGCGGAGGGAGACTCCGCGGGCCGACCCTCCTTCCGGAGGAGGACCATCCTCGCCACCTTCCAACTGGGGGGGAATCGCCCGTCCCTCAGGCAGCGGCCGAACAACCGCCTGAGGTCGGCCCCAAGGACGCCCTGGGTCAAGACCCAAACCCGGCCGGGCACACCATCCGGACCCGGGGCCGTGTTACGAACCCCGAGCCGTCTGATGGCCGCTGCCAGCTCCTCCTGCGTGACCCCCAGCTCGGCCGTCCACTCCACTGGGACAGCCGCCGCCACCGGAGGACGCGGTCCCCTCTCCCCAATTGGGAAGAGTGTATTGACCACGTACTCCAGCAGCCGGGGGTCAAGACCCTCGGTGATGGGGGGCGCCCACGGGCGGAGCTTATTCAGCACCACCTTATATGGGCGCCCCCATGGATCGTCATCAACGGTCTGGAGGAGCTCCTTCCATGCCTGGGTCTTGGCCCGTTTGATGGCGACCTGCAGAGCAACCCGCGCCACGCGGTATGCTCCATACAGGTCATCAGCTGCCCTCGCTCGCGCCACGCCGTCGCCTGTACGTTGACGACGGCGCGCGCGGGTGTACTGGCGTCGGGCGCGGACAGTCGCGACTCGCAACTCCGCGATCGCGTCCGACCACCAGTACACCGCCCGGCGAGGAGAAGCCCGCCCGACCCGAGGCATCGCCACGTCGCAAATACCCGCGACCAATGCTCCGAGCCGGGCGACCTTCTCCTCTATGCTCGGCAAGTCGGCCGCTCCCTGCGGCCAAGTTGCGGCGAGGGCAGCTGCCATCAGGGCGTCCTTGTCCAGGCGCCGAAGCGCCCAGCGGCGTGGTGGGGTGCCACGCAGGCGGCCGTGTCGGGATGCACTCGCGGCGGCAGAGACCTCCATCCGGATGTACCGGTGATCGGAGAGTGTCTCTGCCCCCGCGACCACGTGCCAACCCGACACCATGCGCACGGCGTTGGGGGTCGCGAATCCAACATCCACGATGGACCCCCCATATCGCCGCACGCATGTGTGCTCCGACCCCCGGTTCAATACCCGGAGGTCGAGCCCCGCCGCCCAATCGCCCAGGATCCCGCCGCGAACGGAGGTCCTGGGGGATCCCCAAGCCACCGACTTGGCATTAAAATCCCCCAGGACCAGCACCGGCCGGGCCGCGTAGCGCTGCACGCATGCCGCGACCTCGGCCAAGTACAGCTCGAACGCAGCGTGACCGCTACGGGGCGAAATGTAGCACCCCACCACAGCGACTCCCCCCCAGTCCACGGCGACGAATCCCCGACCGCGCTCCAACAAGGAGAACGGTGGGGACCCGTCGCCCCCTCCCCATACCGTCGCCACCAAGCCGTCCTCGTCGCCCACCCAATGAGGGTGATCAGGGACGCGGTACGGCTCGGCGGCGACCGCCAGGCCAACCCCCCACTCCGCGAGGACTTGGGACATCAAGTCCTGTGCCGCGCGGCAGTGGTTGAGGTTGGCCTGGAGGAGGAGGCGGGGCGGCATTAATTAATGGCCGCGCCAGCCTCCTCCCGGCCGTCCGTCCCCGTAGCACCGTCCACCTCCATGGAGGACGATGCCACCGCCCTCGGCACCGGAGCCGGTGCAGCCCGCCTCTTCCTCTCCTTCCGGGAGGGGGGGGGAGCACTTTTTGCTCCCCACCCTGTGATCGGCTGGCCTCCCCATGTCCGCACACAGCGGGCAGTGGGGGGCCGCCGAGCACTGGATCGCACGGTGCTCTTTGGCACCGCAGCGGTAACACTGACCGCTGCGGTCCACCGGCGAGGTGCACCACTGCCTCACGTGCCCCAATTCGAGGCAGCGGTGACACTGGAGCGGGCGCGGCGCGAGGATTTCCACTCGCGCCGAAACCCACCCCACCAACACCCTCCCGGATTCCGCCACCTTACGGGCGGCGGAGAGGGGGCACCGGGCCCACACCGACCCGAGGCCGGAGGGCGACCTGCGGATCTCTCCGATCCGCAGGTCCTCCACAGGACAGTCCCCCGCCCTCGCAAGGGCACGGGACACATCCTGTGCGCTGACCGAGTCGTCCAGCCCACAAACGCGCATCTCCGTGCGCTTCGTGGGCCGGGCGACCCGGACACCTCGCTCGCCCAGCTGCTCCCGGAGCCTCTGGGCGAGACGATCCGCCTTCGCGCCGCCTTCTGCACCGGGGATCTCCAGCAAGAGACCCCCGGTCACGGCCCTCTTCGCCCTCACGGAGGCGATGCCCAGCTCTTCCAGGGAGATATTCTCCCTGGCGAGCCGCATCGCCTCCGCGAGGGTCAGGTCGCCCCCCTGCGCAACGGTCAGCGTCACCGCTGCCGTTTTTGGGGGACGACCTGGTCGTGCCTTCCCGACCTTCGCGGCCTTTACCTTGGCCGCCGGCGGCGGAGGCGGAGGCTGCGGTTGCGAGGCCTTCCTCGCCGCCCGCTTCGCCTTCCGCCTCACCACCTCACTCCACGCCACCCCCCCTTGGGAGGGTGCTGTGGAGGACGCGACCACCGCGACCACGGGTACACCACCCCCCTTGGGGGTCGCGACCCGGGGCCCTGGTGCCGCAACGCTGGGCGGAGCCTTCACTCCGCCCTTCTTTGCCTTCCCCGACTGTACCGGAACAGGTCGGGGAGGCACCGCCTTCCTGCTGACCGCTCTTCCGGCGAGGAGCTCCTCCCGGAAGGCGGCCAGCTTGCCATCAATCATGTCCCCAATCCTCCTCAGAAGATCGTCTTCTGAGGAGGACGGGGACTTCTTCACGGGCGGAGTGCGGGTGGAGGGGCCCGCGGTGCCCCGCACCACTGCCGCCGCACTCCGCTTATTTACCTCCGCCGAGGGACGCGGCGGTGGAGGAGGAGGGAGGATGGGAGGGAGGGCCGCGCTGTTCCACAGCGCCTCTGCCCTCCTCCTCCCCTGTCGCACCTCCTCCAACAGGAGCTGCAGACGGGCGTTCCGCCCTCTGAGCTCCCGCGCCGCCTCCCTCATTTCCTCCGCCGCGGCCTTCAGGGCCTCCGCGCCACCGCTTTTCTGCCCCTTAAAGGCGCAGGCAGCGGCGACTTTCTCCACCCGCCTCAGGGACGAGGAGATCCTCTCCGATATCTCCTCGGTCACCTCGTCCCTGAGGCAACTCAGCCTCACCGACGGGCTCATCGCCCCGCCCACCTCGACGACGGCCTGCCCCGTCCTCTTCCTCTTAGAGCCTATGTGGCTCGTGCTGGAGGAGAAGGACGAGACCGACGCCGTCTCGTCGTCCTCCTCCACCCTCCACGAAGCCGGACCTGGCGCTGAGTGGGGCGCGAGCGCCGCCACCCTAACCCCAACCCCGTCTCCGTCCTCCCCAACCGACAAAACCCGCCCCATCCCCATTTTATTTTCTGTGGCCATAATAGTCCCACGAGATGGTCGGAAATAAAGGTCCACCCGGGCAGAGCCGCCTTACCCGGGTAAGCCTAATACTCCGGGGGTTCGGCAGGTTCCCCGGAGGTGATCGCTTGGGATTGGGCCTTCTCCCCCAACCATGCATCCCATCGCCGCGCACCATAGCTTAGGATTGGAGGGCGATTTTATAGAGTCGCCATACTCGTGGCCCAGGCGGTTAAGCCAAGACCCCCGTTCCTCCTGCCGTCACGTACCATTCACAAAACCAATAGGGAATTGTGAATGGGTCGTTGTGACGACCAACAGGAGGCTTACGGTGTGTGTATGACTCGAGTACCCCGGGTTCGTTAAGCCCGTACTGCAGCTGAAAGGCTGGCAGCCCCTGAGGGGATCTGGCCCATACTTTCGCATTTTTCGCATACTTGTTGGCCAGATCCTGGCCTTTTTCTGGCTTGGACAAAGTAGTAATGTGGGACCACACTGAAACAGTCAATTAAACCTGGTTTGATTAATGTTTTAGAGGATAACGCCGATTATGTCTGGGTTAGGTCTGGTATTTGCCCTCATCTGGCTCGTACTTTCGCATTTTTCGCATACTTGTTGGCCAGACCCTGGGCTTTCTCTGGTTTGGTTCAGGTAGTAATGTGGGACCACACCGAAAGAGTCAATTAAACCTGGTTGCGATTAATATTTTAGAGGATAACACCGGTTATGTCTGGGTTAGGTCTGGTATTTGCCCTCACCTGGCTCGTACCTTCGCATTTCTCGCATACTTGTTGGCCAGATCCTGGCCTTTTTCTGGGTAGGACCAAGTAGTAATGTGGGACCACACTGAAACAGTCAATTAAACCTGGATTGATTAATACTTTAGAGGATAACGCCGGTTATGTCTCGGTTAGGTCTGGTATTTGCCCTCATCTGGTTCGTACTTTCGCATTTTTCGCATACTTCAATGGCCAGGTCCTGGCCCTTTTCTGGTTTGGATCACGTAGTAAGGTGGTACCACACTGAAACAGTCAGCTAAACCTGTTTCCGATAAATATTTTAGGAGATAACACCGGATAGGTCTGGGTTAGGTCTGGGATTTGCTCTCATCTGACTCGTACGTTCGCATTTTTCGCATACTTGTTGGCCAGATCCTAGCCCTTTTCTGGAGTGGATAACGTAGTAATGTGGTACCACACCGAAACAGTCAATTAAACCTGGTTCCGATTAATATTTTAGAGGATAACACCGGTTAGGTCTGGGTTACGTCTGGTATTTGCAATCATCTTCCTCATACTTTCGCATTTTTCGCATACTTGTTGGCCAGATCCAGGACTTTTTCTGATTTGAATCACGTAGTAACGTGGTACCACACTGAAACCGTTAATTAAACCAGGTTATGATGAATGAGTTAGAGGATAACGCCGGTTATCTCTGGGTTAGGTCGGGTATTTGTAATCATCTGGCTCATACTTTCTCATTTTTCTCATTCTTATTGGCCAGATCCTGGGCGTTTTCAGATTTGAATCACGTAGTAATGTGGTACCACACTGAAACCGTCAATCAAACGAGGATTTGATCAATGCTTTAGAGGATAACACCGTATGGGTTTGTGTTAGGCCTGGTATTTGCAATCATCAGGCTCATACTTTCACATTTTTCGCATACTTGAATGTCCAGATCTTGGGCCTTTTTTGATTTGGATCGCGTAGTAATGTGGTACCACACCGAAGCAGTCAATTAAACCTGGATTTGATCAAGACTTTAGAGGATAACACCGATTAGGTTTGTGTTAGGTCTGGTATTTGCAATCATCTGCCTCATACTTTCGCATTTTTCGCATAGTTGTTGGTCAAATCCTGGGTTTTTTCTGGTTCGGATCACGTAGTAAAGTGGTACAACAGTCAGAAACAGTCATTTCAACCTGCTTGCGATTAATATTTTGGAGGATAATACCGGTAAGGTCAGGGTTACGTCTGGTATTTGCAATAATCTGCCTCATACTTTCGCATTTTTCGCATACTTGAATGGCCAGATCCTGTCCTTTTTCTGGTTTGGATCACGTAGTAAAGTGGTACAACACTAAAACAGTCAATTACACCTTGTTTCGATTAATATTTTAGAGGATAACGCTGGTTATGTCTGGGTTAGTTCTGGTATTTGCCCTCATCTAGCTCATACAATCGCATTTTTCGCATACTTGAATGACCAGATCCTGGGTTTTTTTGTGCTTAGGATCACGTATTTGTGGGGTGCCACATTGAAATAGTCAATTCAGCCTGGATTCGATCAATATTTTGGAGGATGAAAACGGTTAGATCTGGGTTGCGTCTGGTATTTGCCATCATCTAGCACATACTTTCGCATTCTTTGCATACTTGAATGGCCAGATACTGTCCCTTTTCTGGTTTGGATCACGTAGTAAAGTGGTACCACACTGAAACCGGCAATTAAACCTTGTTCCGATTAATATATTAGAGAATAACGCTGGTTATGTTTGGGTTAGTTCTTGTATTTGCAATCATCTGCCTCATACTTTCGCATCCTTCGCATACTTGTTGGCCAGATCCTGGGTTTTTTTCTGGTTAGGATCACGTATTAAACTGGTACCACACTGAAATAGTCAATTCAACCGGGGTTCGATCAATATTTTAGAGGATAACACCGGTTAGGTCAGGGTTGCGTCTGGTATTTGCCATCATCTAGCTCATACTTTCGCATTTTTCGCATACTTGAATGGTCAGATCCTGTGCTTCTTCTGGTTTGGATCACGTAGTAAAGTGGTACCACACTGAAACAGTCAATTAAACCTGGTTGCGATTAATAATTTAGAGGATTACGCAGATTATGCCTGGGTTAGGTCTGGTATTTGCAATCATCTGTCTCATACTTTCGCATTTTTCGCATACTTAAATAGTCAGATCCTGTCCTTTTTCTGGTTTGGATCACGTAGTAAAGTGGTACAACATAAAAACAGTCAATTAAACCTTGTTCCGATTAATATTTTAGAGGATAACGCTGGTTATGTCTGGGTTAGGTCTGGTATTTGCAATCATCTGGCTCATACTTTCTCATTTTTCGCATACTTGTTGGTCAGATCCAGGGTTTTTTCTGGTTTGGATCACGTAGTAAAGTAGTACCACAGTGAAACAGTAAATTAAACCTTGTTCCGATTAATATTTTAGAGAATAACGCTGGTTATGTCTGGGTTAGTTTTGGTATTTGCAATCATCTGCCTCATACTTTCGCATCCTTCGCATACTTGTTGGCCAGATCCTGGGTTTTTCTCTGGTTAGGATCACGTATTAAACTGGTACCACACTGAAATAGTCAATTCAACCTGGGTTCGATCAATATTTTAGAGGATAACACCGGTTAGGTCTGGGTTACGTCTGGTATTTGCAATCATCTTCCTCATACTTTCGCATTTTTCGCATACTTGAATGGCTAGATCTTGTCCTTTTTCTGGTTTGGATCACGTAGTAAAGTGATACCACACTGAAACAGTCAATTAAACCTGCTTGCGATAAATTGTTTAGAGGATAACGCCGGTAAGGTTTGTGTTAGGTCTGGTATTTGCAATAATCTGGCTCATACTTTCGCATTTTTCTCATTCTCGTTGGCCAGATCCTGGGTTTTTTCTGGTTTGGATCACGTAGAAATTTGGTACCACACCGAAACAGTCATTTCAACCTGGTTGCGATTAATATTTTAGAGGCTAATACCGGTTAGGTCAGGGTTACGTCTGGTATTTGCAATCATCTGGCACAAACTTTCGCATTTTTCGCATACTTGTTGGCAAGATCCTGAGTTTTTTCTGGTTCCGATCACGTAGTAGTGTGGTACCACACCGAAACAGTCATTTCAACCTGGTTGCGATTATTATTTTGGAGGATAATACCGGTAAGGTCTGGGTTAGGTCTGGTATTTGCAATAATCTTCCTCATACTTTCGTACTTTTGGTATACTTGTTGGCCAGATCCTGCGCTTTTTCTGATTTGAATAACGTAGTAGTGTGGTACCACACAGAAACCGCCAATTAAACCTGGTTGCGATGAATATTTTATAGGATAACGCGAGTTATGTCTGGGGTAGTTCTGGTATTTGCAATCATCAGGCTCATACTTTCGCATTTTTCGCATACTTAAATAGCCAGATCCTGTCCTTTTTCTGGTTTGGATCACGTAGTAAAGTGGTACAACACAAAAACAGTCAATTAAACCAGGATTTGATCTATGCTTTAGAGGATAACACCGTATAGGTTTGTGTTAGGTCTGGTATTTGCAATCATCTGGCTCATACTTTCGCATTTTTCGCATACTTGTTGGTCAGATCCTGGTTTTTTTCTGGTTCGGATCACGTAGTAATGTGGTACCACACCGAAACAGTCAATGATACCTGGTTGGTATTAATATTTTAGAGGATAATGCCGGTTATGTCTGGGTTAGGTATGGTATATGCCATCATTTAGCTCATACTTTCGCGTTTTTCGCATACATGAATGGCCATATCCTGGGCCTTTTCTGATTTGGATCGCGTAGTAATGTGGTACCACACCGAAACAGTCAATTAAACCTGGATTTGATCAAGACTATAGAGGATAACACCGGTCATATCTGGGTTACGTCTGGTATATGCAGTCATCTACCTCATACTTTCGCATTTTTCGCATACTTGTTGGCCAGATCCTAGTTTTTTTTCTGGTTAGGATCACGTATTTATGTGGTACCACACCGAAACAGTCAATTAAACCTTGTTTTGATCAAGACAATAGAGGATAACACCGGTCATATCTGGGTTACGTCTGGTATATGCAGTCATCCACCTCATACTTTCGCATTTTTCGCATACTTGTTGGCCAGATCCTTGGTCTTTTTCTGGATAAGATCACGTATCAAAGTGGTACCACACAGAAACAGTCAATTGAACCTGGTTGCGATTAATATTTTATAGGATAACGCCGGTTACATCTGGGTCAGGTCTGGTATTTGAAAACATCTGGCTCATACTTTTGCATTTTTCGCATACTTGTTGGCCACATCCTGGGGTTTTTTCTGGTTGGGATCACGTATTTGTGGGGTGCCACACTGAAATAGTCAATTCAACCTAGATTCGATCAATATTTTGGAGGATGAAACCGGTTAGATCTGGGTTGCGTCTGTTATTTGCCATCATCTAGCTGATTCTTTCGCATTTTTCGCATACTTGAATGGCCAGATCCTGGGCATTTTCAGATGCCTGTGGTTATGTCTGTGTTAGGTCTGGTATTTGGCATCATCTAGCACATACTTACGCATTTTTCGCATACTTGTTGGCCAGATCCTGGGTTTTTTTCTGGTTAGGATCACGTATTAATGTGGTACCACAGCGAAACAGTCAATTAAACATGGATTTGATCAAGACATTAGAGGATAACAACGGTTAGGTCTGGGTTAGGTCTGGTATTTGCAATCATCTGCCTCATACTTTCACATTTTTCGCATACTTGAATGGCCAGATCCTGTCCTTTTTCTGGTTTTGATCACATAGTAAAGTGGTACCACACTGAACCAGGCAATTAAACCTTGTTCCGATTAATATTTTAGAGGATAACGCCGGTTAGGTCTGGGTTAGTTATGGTATTTGCAATCATCTGGCTCATACTTTCGCATCTTTCGCATACTTGTTGGCCAGATCCTGGGTTTCTGTCTGGTTAGAATCACGTATTAAAGTGGTACCACACTGAAATAGTCAAATCAACCTGGGTTCGATCAATATTTTAGAGGATAACACCGGTGAGGTCTGGGTTAGATTTGGTATTTGCCGTCATCTAGCTCATACTTTCGAATTTTTCGCATACTTGTTGGCCAGATCCTTGGTCTTTTTCTGGATAAGATCACGTATCAATGTGATACCACACTTAAACAGTCAATTAATCCTGGTAGCGATTATTATTTTATAGGATAACGCCCGTTAAATCTGGGTTGGGTCTGGTATTTGAAAACATCTGGCTCATAATTTCGCATTTTTCGCATACTTGTTGGTCAGATCCTGTGTTTTTCCTGGCTTGGATCACGTAGTAAAGTGGTACCACACTGAAACAGTCAATTAAACCTGGTTGCGATTAATAATTTAGAGGATAACGCCGGTCAGGTTTGTGTTAGGTCTGGTATTTGCAATAATCTGGGTCATACTTTCGCATTTTTCGCATACTTGAAAGGCCAGATCCTGTCCTTTTTCTGGTTTGGATCACGTAGTAAAGTGGTACAACACTAAAACAGTCAATTAAACCTTGTTCCGATTAATATTTTAGAGGATAACGCTGGTTATGTCTGGGTTAGTTCTGGTATTTGCCCTCATCTAGCTCATACAATCGCATTTTTCGCATACTTGAATGACCAGATCCTGGGTTTTTTCCTGCTTAGGATCACGTATTTGTGGGGTGCCACACTGAAATAGTCAATTCAGCCTGGATTCGATCAATATTTTGGAGGATGAAACCGGTTAGATCTGGGTTGCGTCTGGTATTTGCCATCATCGAGCTCATACTTTCGCATTTTTCGCATACTTGAATGGCCATATCCCGGGTCTTTTCTGATTTGGATCGCGCAGTAATGTGGTACCACACCGAAGCAGTCAATTAAACCTGGATTTGATCAAGACTTTAGAGGATAACACCGGTTATGTCTGGGTTACGTCTGGTATTTGCAGTCATCTACCTCATACTTTCGCATTTTTCGCATACTTGAATGGCCATATCCCGGGCTTTTTTTGGATTGGATCACGTAGTAAAGTGGTACCGCACTGAAATAGTCAATAAAACCTGGTTCCGATTAATAATTTAGAGGGGAACGCCGGTTATGCCTGGGTTAGGTCTGGTAAGTGCCATCATCTGCCTCATACTTTCGCATCCTTCGCATACTTGTTGGCCAGATCCTGGGTTTTTTTCTGGTTAGGATCACGTATTAAACTGGTACCACACTGAAATAGTCAATTCAACCTGGGTTCGATCAATATTTTAGAGGATAACACCGGTTAGGTCTGGGTTACGTCTGGTATTTGCAATCATCTTCCTCATACTTTCGCATTTTTCGCATACTACAATGGCTAGATCCTGTCCTTTTTCTGGTTTGGATCACGTAGTAAAGTGATACCACACTGAAACAGTCAATTAAACCTGCATGCGATAAATAATTTAGAGGATAACGCCGGTAAGGTTTGTGTTAGGTCTGGTATTTGCAATAATCTGGCTCATACTTTCGCATTTTTCTCATTCTCGTTGGCCAGATCTTGGGTTTTTTCTGGTTTGGATCACGTAGTAATGTGGTATCCCACCGAAACAGTCATTTCAACCTGGTTGCGATTAATATTTTAGAGGATAATACCGGTTTGGTCTGGGTTACGTCTGGTATTTGCAATAATCTGCCTCATACTTTCGCATTTTTCGCATACCTGTTGGTCAGATCCTGTGTTTTTCCTGGCTTGGATCATGTAGTAGAGTGGTACCCCACCGAAACAGTCAATCAAACCTGGTTCCGTTTAATATTTTAGAGGACAACGCCGGTTATCTCTGGGTTAGGTCTGGTATTTGTAATCATCTGGCTCATGCTTTCGCATTTTTCTCATACTTGTTGGCCAGATCCTGGGCTTTTTCTGATTTGAATCACGTAGTAATGTGGTACACACTGAAACCGTCAATCAAACCAGGATTTGATCAATGCTTTAGAGGATAACACCGTATGGGTTTGTGTTAGGTCTGGTATTTGCAATCATCTGGCTCATACTTTCGCATTTTTCGCATACTTGTTGGTCAGATCCAGGGTTTTTTCTGGTTCGGATCACGTAGTAATATGGTACCACACTGAAACAGTCAATTAAACCTGGTTGCGATTAATATTTTAGAGGATAACGCCGGTTATGTCTGGGTTAGGTATGGTATTTGTCATCATCTAGCTCATACTTTCGCATCTTTCTCATTCTTGTTGGCCAGATCCTGGGCTTTTTCTGATTTGAATCTCGTAGTAATGTGGTACCACACCGAAACAGTCAATTAAACCTGGTTCCGATTAATATTTCAGGGGATAACGCCGGTTATCTCTGGGTTAGGTCTGGTATTTGTAATCATCTGGCTCATACTTTCGCATCTTTCTCATTCTTGTTGGCCAGATCCTGGGCTTTTTCTGACTTGAATCACGTAGTAATGTGGTACCACACTGTAACCGTCAATCAAACCAGAATTTGATCAATGCTTTAGAGGATAACACCGTATAGGTTTATGTTAGGTCTGGTATTTGCAATCATCTGGCTCATACTTTCGCATTTTTCGCATACTTGTTGGTCAGATCCAGGGTTTTTTCTGGTTCGGATCACGTAGTAATATGGTACCACACTGAAACAGTCATTTCAACCTGGTTGCGATTAATATTTTAGAGGATAATACCGGTTAGGTCTGGGTTACGTCTGGTATTTGCAATAATCTGCCTCATACTTTAACATTTTTCGCATACTTGTTGGTCAGATCCAGGGTTTTTTCTGGTTCGGATCACGTAGTGATATGGTACCACACCGAAACAGTCATTTCAACCTGGTTGCGATTAATATTTTAGAGGATAATACCGGTTAGGTCAGGGTTACGTCTGGTATTTGCAATCATCTGGCACAAACTTTCGCATTTTTCGCATACTTGTTGGCAAGATCCTGAGTTTTTTCTGGTTCCGATCACGTAGTAGTGTGGTACCACACCGAAACAGTCATTTCAACCTGGTTGCGATTATTATTTTGGAGGAGAATACCGGTAAGGTCTGGGTTAGGTCTGGTATTTGCAATAATCTTCCTCATACTTTCGTACTTTTGGTATACTTGTTGGCCAGATCCTGCGCTTTTTCTGATTTGAATAACGTAGTAGTGTGGTACCACACAGAAACCGCCAATTAAACCTGGTTGCGATGAATATTTTATAGGATAACGCGAGTTATGTCTGGGGTAGTTCTGGTATTTGCAATCATCAGGCTCATACTTTCGCATTTTTCGCATACTTAAATAGCCAGATCCTGTCCTTTTTCTGGTTTGGATCACGTAGTAAAGTGGTACAACACAAAAACAGTCAATTAAACCAGGATTTGATCTATGCTTTAGAGGATAACACCGTATAGGTTTGTGTTAGGTCTGGTATTTGCAATCATCTGGCTCATACTTTCGCATTTTTCGCATACTTGTTGGTCAGATCCTGGTTTTTTTCTGGTTCGGATCACGTAGTAATGTGGTACCACACCGAAACAGTCAATGATACCTGGTTGGTATTAATATTTTAGAGGATAATGCCGGTTATGTCTGGGTTAGGTATGGTATATGCCATCATTTAGCTCATACTTTCGCGTTTTTCGCATACATGAATGGCCATATCCTGGGCCTTTTCTGATTTGGATCGCGTAGTAATGTGGTACCACACCGAAACAGTCAATTAAACCTGGATTTGATCAAGACTATAGAGGATAACACCGGTCATATCTGGGTTACGTCTGGTATATGCAGTCATCTACCTCATACTTTCGCATTTTTCGCATACTTGTTGGCCAGATCCTAGTTTTTTTTCTGGTTAGGATCACGTATTTATGTGGTACCACACCGAAACAGTCAATTAAACCTTGTTTTGATCAAGACAATAGAGGATAACACCGGTCATATCTGGGTTACGTCTGGTATATGCAGTCATCCACCTCATACTTTCGCATTTTTCGCATACTTGTTGGCCAGATCCTTGGTCTTTTTCTGGATAAGATCACGTATCAAAGTGGTACCACACAGAAACAGTCAATTGAACCTGGTTGCGATTAATATTTTATAGGATAACGCCGGTTACATCTGGGTCAGGTCTGGTATTTGAAAACATCTGGCTCATACTTTTGCATTTTTCGCATACTTGTTGGCCACATCCTGGGGTTTTTTCTGGTTGGGATCACGTATTTGTGGGGTGCCACACTGAAATAGTCAATTCAACCTAGATTCGATCAATATTTTGGAGGATGAAACCGGTTAGATCTGGGTTGCGTCTGTTATTTGCCATCATCTAGCTGATTCTTTCGCATTTTTCGCATACTTGAATGGCCAGATCCTGGGCATTTTCAGATGCCTGTGGTTATGTCTGTGTTAGGTCTGGTATTTGGCATCATCTAGCACATACTTACGCATTTTTCGCATACTTGTTGGCCAGATCCTGGGTTTTTTTCTGGTTAGGATCACGTATTAATGTGGTACCACAGCGAAACAGTCAATTAAACATGGATTTGATCAAGACATTAGAGGATAACAACGGTTAGGTCTGGGTTAGGTCTGGTATTTGCAATCATCTGCCTCATACTTTCACATTTTTCGCATACTTGAATGGCCAGATCCTGTCCTTTTTCTGGTTTTGATCACATAGTAAAGTGGTACCACACTGAACCAGGCAATTAAACCTTGTTCCGATTAATATTTTAGAGGATAACGCCGGTTAGGTCTGGGTTAGTTATGGTATTTGCAATCATCTGGCTCATACTTTCGCATCTTTCGCATACTTGTTGGCCAGATCCTGGGTTTCTGTCTGGTTAGAATCACGTATTAAAGTGGTACCACACTGAAATAGTCAAATCAACCTGGGTTCGATCAATATTTTAGAGGATAACACCGGTGAGGTCTGGGTTAGATTTGGTATTTGCCGTCATCTAGCTCATACTTTCGAATTTTTCGCATACTTGTTGGCCAGATCCTTGGTCTTTTTCTGGATAAGATCACGTATCAATGTGATACCACACTTAAACAGTCAATTAATCCTGGTAGCGATTATTATTTTATAGGATAACGCCCGTTAAATCTGGGTTGGGTCTGGTATTTGAAAACATCTGGCTCATAATTTCGCATTTTTCGCATACTTGTTGGTCAGATCCTGTGTTTTTCCTGGCTTGGATCACGTAGTAAAGTGGTACCACACTGAAACAGTCAATTAAACCTGGTTGCGATTAATAATTTAGAGGATAACGCCGGTCAGGTTTGTGTTAGGTCTGGTATTTGCAATAATCTGGGTCATACTTTCGCATTTTTCGCATACTTGAAAGGCCAGATCCTGTCCTTTTTCTGGTTTGGATCACGTAGTAAAGTGGTACAACACTAAAACAGTCAATTAAACCTTGTTCCGATTAATATTTTAGAGGATAACGCTGGTTATGTCTGGGTTAGTTCTGGTATTTGCCCTCATCTAGCTCATACAATCGCATTTTTCGCATACTTGAATGACCAGATCCTGGGTTTTTTCCTGCTTAGGATCACGTATTTGTGGGGTGCCACACTGAAATAGTCAATTCAGCCTGGATTCGATCAATATTTTGGAGGATGAAACCGGTTAGATCTGGGTTGCGTCTGGTATTTGCCATCATCGAGCTCATACTTTCGCATTTTTCGCATACTTGAATGGCCATATCCCGGGTCTTTTCTGATTTGGATCGCGCAGTAATGTGGTACCACACCGAAGCAGTCAATTAAACCTGGATTTGATCAAGACTTTAGAGGATAACACCGGTTATGTCTGGGTTACGTCTGGTATTTGCAGTCATCTACCTCATACTTTCGCATTTTTCGCATACTTGAATGGCCATATCCCGGGCTTTTTTTGGATTGGATCACGTAGTAAAGTGGTACCGCACTGAAATAGTCAATAAAACCTGGTTCCGATTAATAATTTAGAGGGGAACGCCGGTTATGCCTGGGTTAGGTCTGGTAAGTGCCATCATCTGCCTCATACTTTCGCATCCTTCGCATACTTGTCGGCCAGATCCTGGGTTTTTTTCTGGTTAGGATCACGTATTAAACTGGTACCACACTGAAATAGTCAATTCAACCTGGGTTCGATCAATATTTTAGAGGATAACACCGGTTAGGTCTGGGTTACGTCTGGTATTTGCAATCATCTTCCTCATACTTTCGCATTTTTCGCATACTACAATGGCTAGATCCTGTCCTTTTTCTGGTTTGGATCACGTAGTAAAGTGATACCACACAGAAACAGTCAATTAAACCTGCATGCGATAAATAATTTAGAGGATAACGCCGGTAAGGTTTGTGTTAGGTCTGGTATTTGCAATAATCTGGCTCATACTTTCGCATTTTTCTCATTCTCGTTGGCCAGATCCTGGGTTTTTTCTGGTTTGGATCACGTAGTAATGTGGTATCCCACCGAAACAGTCATTTCAACCTGGTTGCGATTAATATTTTAGAGGATAATACCGGTTTGGTCTGGGTTACGTCTGGTATTTGCAATAATCTGCCTCATACTTTCGCATTTTTCGCATACCTGTTGGTCAGATCCTGTGTTTTTCCTGGCTTGGATCATGTAGTAGAGTGGTACCCCACCGAAACAGTCAATCAAACCTGGTTCCGTTTAATATTTTAGAGGACAACGCCGGTTATCTCTGGGTTAGGTCTGGTATTTGTAATCATCTGGCTCATGCTTTCGCATTTTTCTCATACTTGTTGGCCAGATCCTGGGCTTTTTCTGATTTGAATCACGTAGTAATGTGGTACACACTGAAACCGTCAATCAAACCAGGATTTGATCAATGCTTTAGAGGATAACACCGTATGGGTTTGTGTTAGGTCTGGTATTTGCAATCATCTGGCTCATACTTTCGCATTTTTCGCATACTTGTTGGTCAGATCCAGGGTTTTTTCTGGTTCGGATCACGTAGTAATATGGTACCACACTGAAACAGTCAATTAAATCTGGTTGCGATTAATATTTTAGAGGATAACGCCGGTTATGTCTGGGTTAGGTATGGTATTTGTCATCATCTAGCTCATACTTTCGCATCTTTCTCATTCTTGTTGGCCAGATCCTGGGCTTTTTCTGATTTGAATCTCGTAGTAATGTGGTACCACACCGAAACAGTCAATTAAACCTGGTTCCGATTAATATTTCAGGGGATAACGCCGGTTATCTCTGGGTTAGGTCTGGTATTTGTAATCATCTGGCTCATACTTTCGCATCTTTCTCATTCTTGTTGGCCAGATCCTGGGCTTTTTCTGACTTGAATCACGTAGTAATGTGGTACCACACTGTAACCGTCAATCAAACCAGAATTTGATCAATGCTTTAGAGGATAACACCGTATAGGTTTATGTTAGGTCTGGTATTTGCAATCATCTGGCTCATACTTTCGCATTTTTCGCATACTTGTTGGTCAGATCCAGGGTTTTTTCTGGTTCGGATCACGTAGTAATATGGTACCACACTGAAACAGTCATTTCAACCTGGTTGCGATTAATATTTTAGAGGATAATACCGGTTAGGTCTGGGTTACGTCTGGTATTTGCAATAATCTGCCTCATACTTTAACATTTTTCGCATACTTGTTGGTCAGATCCAGGGTTTTTTCTGGTTCGGATCACGTAGTGATATGGTACCACACCGAAACAGTCATTTCAACCTGGTTGCGATTAATATTTTAGAGGATAATACCGGTTAGGTCAGGGTTACGTCTGGTATTTGCAATCATCTGGCTCAAACTTTCGCATTTTTCGCATACTTGTTGGCAAGATCCTGAGTTTTTTTCTAGTCAGGATCACGTAGTAATGTGGTCCCACACCGAAACAGCCAATTATACCTGGTTGGGATTAATACTTTAGAGGATAACGCCGGTTATGTCTGGGTTAGGTATGGTATTTGTCAGCATCTAGCTCATACTTTCGCATTTTTCGCATACTTGAATGGCCATATCCCGGGTCTTTTCTGATTTGGATCGGGCAGTAATGTGGTGCCACACCGAAACAGTCAATTAAACCTGGATTTGATCAAGACTTTAGAGGATAACACCGGTTATGTCTGGGTTACGTCTGGTATTTGCAGTCATCTACCTCATACTTTCGCGTTTTTCGCATACTTGAATGGCCATATCCCGGGCTTTTTTTGGATTGGATCACGTAGTAAAGTGGTACCGCACTGAAATAGTCAATAAAACCTGGTTCCGATTAATAATTTAGAGGATAACACCGGTTAGGTCTGGGTTACGTCTGGTATTTGCAATCATCTTCCTCATACTTTCGCATTTTTCGCATACTACAATGGCTAGATCCTGTCCTTTTTCTGGTTTCGATCACGTAGTAAAGTGATACCACACTGAAACAGTCAATTAAACCTGCATGCGATAAATAATTTAGAGGATAACGCCGGTAAGGTTTGTGTTAGGTCTGGTATTTGCAATAATCTGGCTCATACTTTCGCATTTTTCTCATTCTCGTTGCTCAGATCCTGTGTTTTTCCTGGCTTGGATCACGTAGTAAAGCGGTACCCCACCGAAACAGTCAATTAAACCAGGATTTGATCAATGCTTTAGAGGATAACACCGTATAGGTTTGTGTTAGGTCTGGTATTTGCAATCATCTGGCTCATACTTTCGCATTTTTCGCATACTTGTTGGTCAGATCCTGGGTTTTTTCTGGTTTGTATCACGTAGTAATGTGGTATCCCACCGAAACAGTCATTTCAACCTGGTTGCGATTAATATTTTAGAGGATAATACCGGTTAGGTCTCGGTTACGTCTGGTATTTGCAATAATGTGCCTCATACTTTCGCATTTTTCGCATACCTGTTGGTCAGATCCTGTGTTTTTCCTGGCTTGGATCATGTAGTAGAGTGGTACCCCACCGAAACAGTCAATCAAACCTGGTTGGGATTAATATTTTTGAGGATAATGCCGGTTAAATCTGGGTTAGGTCTGGTATTTGAAAACATCTGGCTCATACTTTCGCATTTTTCGCATACTTGTTGGTCAGATCCTGTGTTTTTCCTGGCTTGGATCACGAAGTAAAGTGGTACCACACTGAAACAGTCAATTAAACCTGGTTGCGATTAATAATTTAGAGGATTACGCAGATTATGCCTGGGTTAGGTCTGGTATTTGCAATCATCTAGCTCATAATTTCGCATTTTTCGCATACTTGAATGGCCAGATCCTGGGCTTTTTCAGGTTTGGATCACGTAGGAATGTGGTACCACACCGAAACAGTCAATTAAACCAGGATTTGATCAATGCTTTAGAGGATAACACCGTATAGGTTTGTGTTAGGTCTGGTATTTGCAATCATCTGGGTCATACTTACGCATTTTTCGCATACTTGTTGGTCAGATCCTGTGTTTTTTCTGGTTCGGATCACGTAGTAATGTGGTACCACACCGAAACAGTCATTTCAACCTGGTTGCGATTAAGATTTTGGAGGATAATACCGGTAAGGTCTGGGTTACGTCTGGTATTTGCAATAATATGCCTCATACTTTCGCATTTTTCGCATACTTGAATGGCCAGATCCTGTCCTTTTTCTGGTTGGGATCACGTAGTAAAGTGGTACAACACTAAAACAGTCAATTAAACCTTGTTCCGATTAATATTTTAGAGGATAACGCTGGTTAGGTCTGGGTTAGTAATGGTATTTGCAATCATCTGGCTCATACTTTCGCATCTTTCGCATACTTGTTGGCCAGATCCTGGGTTTCTGTCTGGTTAGAATCACGTATTAAAGTGGTACCACACTTAAATAGTCTAATCAACCTGGGTTCGATCAATATTTTAGAGGATAACACCGGTTAGGTCTGGGTTACGTCTGGTATTTGCAATCATCTTCCTCATACTTTCGCATTTTTGGTATACTTGTTGGCCAGATCCTGCGCTTTTTCTGATTTGAGTAACGTAGTAGTGTGGTACCACACTGAAACCGTCAATTAAACCTGGTTGCGATTAATATTTTATAGGATAACGCCGGTTATGTCTGGGTTAGTTATGGTATTTGCAGTCATCTACCTCATACTTTCGCATTTTTCGCATACTTGTTGGACAGATCCTGGTTTTTTTTCTGGTTAGGATCACGTATTAATGTGGTGCCATACTGAAATAGTCAATTCAACCTAGATTCGATCAGTATTGTAGTGGATAACACCGGTGAGGTCTGGGTTAGATTTGGTATTTGCCATCATCTAGCTCATACTTTCGAATTTTTCGCATACTTGTTGGCCAGATCCTTGGTCTTTTTCTGGATAAGATCACGTATCAATGTGATACCACACTTAAACAGTCAATTAAACCTGGTTGCGATTATTATTTTATAGGATAACGCCGGTTAAATCTGGGTTGGGTCTGGTATTTGAAAACATCTGGCTCATACTTTCGCATTTTTCGCATACTTGTTGCTCAGATCCTGTGTTTTTCCTCGCTTGGATCACGTAGTAAAGTGGTACCATACTGAAACAGTCAATTAAACCTGGTTGCGATTAATAATTTAGAGGATAACGCCGGTTAGGTTTGTGTTGGGTCTGGTATTTGCAATAATCTGCCTCATACTTTCGCATTTTTCGCATACTTGCATGGCCAGATCCTGTCCTTTTTCTGGTAGGGATCACGTAGTAAAGTGGTACAACACTAAAACAGTCAATTAAACCTTGTTCCGATTAATATTTTAGAGGATAACGCTGGTTAGGTCTGGGTTAGTTATGGTATTTGCAATCATCTGGCTCATACTTTCGCATCTTTCGCATACTTGTTGGCCAGATCCTGGGTTTCTGTCTGGTTAGAATCACGTATTAAAGTGGTACCACACTTAAATAGTCAAATCAACATGGGTTCGATCAATATTTTAGAGGATAACACCGGTTAGGTCTGGGTTACGTCTGGTATTTGCAATCATCTTCCTCATACTTTCGCATTTTTGGTATACTTGTTGGCCAGATCCTGCGCTTTTTCTGATTTGAGTAACGTAGTAGTGTGGTACCATACTGAAACCGTCAATTAAACCTGGTTGCGATTAATATTTTATAGGATAACGCCGGTTATGTCTGGTTTAGTTATGGTATTTGCTGTCATCTACCTCATACTTTCGCATTTTTCGCATACTTGTTGGTCAGATCCTGGGTTTTTTCTGGTCAGGATCACGTATTAATGTGGTGCCACACTGAAATAGTCAATTCAACCTAGATTCGATCAGTCTTTTAGAGGATAACACCGGTGAGGTCTGGGTTAGGTTTGATATTTGCCATCATCTAGCACATACTTACGCTTTTTTCGCATACTTGATGGCCAGATCCTTGGTTTATTTCTGGTTAGGATCACGTATTAATGTGGTACCACACCGAAACAGTCATTTCAACCTGGTTGCGATTAATATTTTAGAGGATAATACCGGTTAGGTCTGGGTTACGTCTGGTATTTGCAATCATCTTCCTCATACTTTCGCATTTTTCGCATACT
This sequence comes from Colletes latitarsis, assembly GCF_051014445.1. Classification (NCBI taxonomy): domain Eukaryota; kingdom Metazoa; phylum Arthropoda; class Insecta; order Hymenoptera; family Colletidae; genus Colletes; species Colletes latitarsis. The sequence goes on from NC_135137.1 coordinate 10,961,878, forward strand.
ACAATGGCTAGATCCTGTCCTTTTTCTGGTTTGGATCACGTAGTAAAGTGATACCACACTGAAACAGTCAATTAAACCTGGTTCCGTTTAATACTTTAGAGGACAACGCCGGTTATCTCTGGGTTAGGTCTGGTATTTGTAATCATCTGGCTCATGCTATCGCATTTTTCTCATTCTTGTTGACCAGATCCTGGTTTTGTTTCTGGTTAAGATCACGTATTAATCTGGTGCCATACTGAAATAGTCAATTCAATCTAGATTCGATCAGTATTGTAGTGGATAACACAGGTGAGGTCTGGGTTAGGTTTGGTATTTGCCATCATCTAGCTCATACTTTCGAATTTTTCGCATACTTGTTGGCCAGATCCTTGGTCTTTTTCTGGATAAGATCACGTACCAATGTGATACCACACTTAAACAGTCAATCAAACCTGGTTGCGATTATTATTTTATAGGATAACGCGGGTTAAATCTAGGTTAGGTCTGGTATTTGAAAACATCTGGCTCATACTTTCGCATTTTTCGCATACTTGTTGCTCAGATCCTGTGTTTTTCCTGGCTTGGATCACGTAGTAAAGCGGTACCCCACCGAAACAGTCAATTAAACCAGGATTTGATCAATGCTTTAGAGGATAACACCGTATAGGTTTGTGTTAGGTCTGGTATTTGCAATCATCTGGCTCATACTTTCGCATTTTTCGCATACTTGTTGGTCAGATCCTGGGTTTTTTCTGGTTTGTATCACGTAGTAATGTGGTATCCCACCGAAACAGTCATTTCAACCTGGTTGCGATTAATATTTTAGAGGATAATACCGGTTAGGTCTCGGTTACGTCTGGTATTTGCAATAATGTGCCTCATACTTTCGCATTTTTCGCATACCTGTTGGTCAGATCCTGTGTTTTTCCTGGCTTGGATCATGTAGTAGAGTGGTACCCCACCGAAACAGTCAATCAAACCTGGTTGGGATTAATATTTTTGAGGATAATGCCGGTTAAATCTGGGTTAGGTCTGGTATTTGAAAACATCTGGCTCATACTTTCGCATTTTTCGCATACTTGTTGGTCAGATCCTGTGTTTTTCCTGGCTTGGATCACGAAGTAAAGTGGTACCACACTGAAACAGTCAATTAAACCTGGTTGCGATTAATAATTTAGAGGATTACGCAGATTATGCCTGGGTTAGGTCTGGTATTTGCAATCATCTAGCTCATAATTTCGCATTTTTCGCATACTTGAATGGCCATATCCTGGGCCTTTTCTGATTTGGATCGCGTAGTAATGTGGTACCACACCGAAACAGTCAATTAAACATGGATTTGATCAAGACAATAGAGGATAACACCGGTTAGGTCTGGGTTACGTCTGGTATTTGCAATCATCTTCCTCATACTTTCGCATTTTTGGTATACTTGTTGGCTAGATCCTGGGCCTTTTCTGATTTGAATCACGTAGTAATGTGGTACCACACTGAAACAGTCAATTAAACCTGGTTGCGATTAATATTTTATAGGATAACGTCAGTTATGTCTGGGATTGTTCTGGTATTTGCAATCATCAGGCTCATACTTTCGCATTTTTCGCATACTTGAATGGCCAGATCCTGGGTTTTTTCTGGTTAGGATCTCGTGTTAATGTGGTGCCACAGTGAAATAGTCAATTCAACCTGGATTCAATCAATATTTTATAGGATAACGCCGGATATATCTGGGTTAGGTCTGGTAATTGCAAACATCTGGCTCATACTTTCGCATTTTTCGCATACTTGTTGGCCATATCCTGGGTTTCTTCAGATTTGGATCACGCAGTAATGTGGTACCACGCCGAAGCAGTCATTTAAACCTGGTTGTGATTAATATTTTAGGGGATAACGCCGGTTAGGTTTGTGTTAGGTGTGGTATTTGCAATAATCTGGCTCATACTTTCGAATTTTTCGCATACTTGTTGGTCAGATCCTGTGTTTTTCCTGGTTTGGATCACGTATTAATGTGGTACCCCACCGAAACAGTCATTTCAACCTGGTTGCGATGAATATTTTAGAGGATAACACCGGTTAGGTCTGGGTTACGTCTGGTAATTTGCCATTATCTGCCTCATACTTTCGCATCCTTCGCATACTTGTTGGCCAGATCCTGGGTTCCTTCTGACTTGGATCACGTAGTAATGTGGTACCACGCCTAAACCGTCATTTAAACCTGGTTGCGATCAATATTTTAGAGGATAACGCCGGTTATCTCTGGGTTATGTCTGGTATTTGCAATAATCTAGCTCATACTTTCGCATTTTTCGCATACTTGTGGGCCAGATCCTTGGTCTTTTTCTGGATAAGATCACGTATCAATGTGGTACCACACTGAAACAGTCAATTCAACCTGGTTGCGATTATTATTTTATAGGATAACGCCGGTTAAATCTGGGTTAGGTCTGGTATTTGAAAACATCTGGCTCATACTTTCGCATTTTTCGCATACTTGAATGGCCAGATCCTGTCCTTTTTCTGGTTTGGATCACGTAGGAATGAGGTACCACACTGAAACGGTCAATTAATCCTGGTTGCGATTAATAATTTAGAGGATTACGCAGATTATGCCTGGGTTAGGTCTGGTATTTGCAATCATCTGCCTCATACTTTCGCATTTTTCGCATTCTTGTTGGCCAGATCCTGGGTTTCCTCTGGTTAGGATCACGTAGTAATGTGGTACCACACTGAAACAGTCAATTAAACCTGATTGCGATTAATATTTTAGAGGATAACCCCGGTTATGTCTGGGTTAGTTCTGGTATTTGCAATCATCTGCTCATACCTTCGCATTTTTCTCATTCTTGAATGGCCAGATCCTGGGCCTTTACAGGTTTGGATCACATAGAAATGTGGTACCACACCGAAACATTCAATTAAACCTGGTTCCGATTAATATTTTAGAGGATAACGCCGGTTATCTCTGGGTTAGGTCTGGTATTTGTAATCATCTGGCTCATACTTTCGCATTTTTCGCATACATGTTGGCCAGATCCTTGGTCTTTTTCAGGATAAGATCACGTATCAATGTGGTACCACACTGAAACAGTCAATTAAACCTGGTTGCGATTAAAATTTTATAGGATAACGCCGGATATATCTGGGTTAGGTCTGGTATTTGCAAACATCTGGCTCATACTTTCGCATTTTTCGCATACTTGTTGGCCAGATCCTGGGCTTCTTCTGATTTGGATCACGCAGTAATGTGGTACCACGCCGAAACAGTCATTTAAACCTGGTTGTGATTAATATTTCAGGGGATACGCCGGTTATGTCTGGGTTAGGTCTGGTATTTGCAATCATCTGCTCATACCTGCGCATTTTTCTCATTCTTGAATGGCCAGATCCTGGGCTTTTTCAGGTTTGGATCACGTAGAAATGTGGTACCACACCGAAACAGTCAATTAAACCTGGTTCCGATTAATATTTTAGAGGATAACGCCGGTTATCTCTGGGGTAGGTCTGGTATATGTAATCATCTGGCTCATACTTTCGCATTTTTCGCATACTTGTTGGCCAGATCCTTGGTCTTTTTCTGGATAAGATCACGTATCAATGTGGTACCACACTGAAACAGTCAATTAAACATGGTTGCGATTAAAATTTTATAGGATAACGCCGGATATATCTGGGTTAGGTCTGGTATTTGCAAACATCTGGCTCATACTTTCGCATTTTTCGCATACTTGTTGGCCAGATCCTGGGCTTCTTCTGATTTGGATCACGCAGTAATGTGGTACCACGCCGGAGCAGTCATTTAAACCTGGTTGTGATTAATATTTCAGGGGATAACGCCGATTAGGTTTGTGTTAGGTCTGGTATTTGCACTAATCTGGCTCATACTTTCGCATTTTTCGCATAGTTGTTGGTCAGATCCTGCGTTTTTTCTGGTTTGGATCATGTAGTAAAGTGGTACCACACCGAATCAGTCAATTAAACCTGGTTGGGATTAATATTTTTGAGGATAACGCCGGTTAAGTCTGGGTTAGGTCTCGTATTTGCCATCATCTAGCTGATACTTCCGCATTTTTCGCATACTTGAATGGCCATATCCCGGGCTTTTCTTGGATTGGATCCCGTACTAAAGTGGTACCACACTGAAACAGTCAATTAAACCTTGTTCCGATTAATATTTTAGAGAATAACGCTGGTTATGTCCGGGTTAGTTCTGGTATCTGCAATCATCTGCCTCATACTTTCGCATCCTTCGCATACTTGTTGGCCAGATCCTGGTTTTTTTTCTGGTTAGGATCACGTATTAAACTAGTACCACACTGAAATAGTCAATCCAACCTGGGTTCGATCAATATTTTGGAGGATAACCCCGTTTATGTCTGGGTTAGGTCTGGTATTTGCAATCATCTGCCTCATACTTTCGCATTATTCTCATTCTTGTTGGCCAGAACCTGGGCTTTTTCTGATTTGAATCACGTAGTAATGTGGTACCACACTGAAACAGTCAATAAAACCTGGTTGCGATTAATATTTTATAGGATAACGCCGGTTCTATCTGGGTTAGGTCTGGTATTTGCAAACATCTGGCTCATACTTTCGCATTTTTCGCATACTTGTTGGCCAGATCCTGGGCTTTTCTCGGGATAGGATCACGTAGTAATGTGGTACCACACCGAAACAGTCAATTAATCCTGATTGCGATTAACATTTTAGAGGATAACGCTGGTTATGTCTGGGTTAGGTCTGGTATTAGCAATCATCTTCCCCATACTTTCGCATTTTTGGTATACTTGGCCAGATCCTTGGCTTTTTCTGATTTGAATCACGTAGAAATGTGGTACCACGCCGAAACCGTCATTTAAACCTGGCTGCGATTAATATTTTAGAGGATAACGCCGGTTAGGTTTGTGTTAGGTCTGGTATTTGCAATAATCTGGCTCATGCTTTCGCATTTTTCGCATACTTTTTGGCCAGATCCTGGTTTTTTTTCTGGTTAGGATCACGTATGAAAGTGGTACCACACTGAAATAGTCAATTCAACCTGGATTCGATGAATATTTTACAGGACATCACCGGGTAGGTCTGGGTTACGTCTGGCATTTGCAATCATCTGCCTCATAGGTTCGCATAACTCGCGTACTTTTGGCCAGATCCTGTGTACTTTTCTCGTTAGGGTCACGTATTAATGTGGTGCCACACTGAAAAGGTTAACTCAACCTGGATTCGACGAATATTTTAGAGGATAACACCGGTTAGGTCAGGGTTAAGTGTGGTATTTGCCATTATCTAGCTCATACTTTCGCATATTTCGCATACTTGAATGGCCATATCCTGGGCTTTCTCTGGTTAGAATCACGTAGTAAAGTGGTACCACACTGAAACAGTCAATTAAACCTTGTTCCGACTAATATTTTAGAGGATAACGCCGGTTAGGTTTGTGTTAGGTCTGGTATTTGCAATCATCTGGTTCATACTTTCGCATCTTTCGCATACTTGTTGGCCAGATCCTGTCCTTTTTCTGGTTTGGATCACGTAGTAAACTGGTACCACACTGAAATAGTCAATTCAACCTGGGTTCGATCAATATTTTAGAGGATAACACCGGTTAGGTCTGGGTTACGTCTGGTATTTGCAATCATCTTCCTCATACTTTCGCATTTTTCGCATACTACAATGGCTAGATCCTGTCCTTTTTCTGGTTTGGATCACGTAGTAAAGTGATACCACACTGAAACAGTCAATTAAACCTGCATGCGATAAATAATTTAGAGGATAACGCCGGTAAGGTTTGTGTTAGGTCTGGTATTTGCAATAATCTGGCTCATACTTTCGCATTTTTCTCATTCTCGTTGGCCAGATCCTGGGTTTTTTCTGGTTTGGATCACGTAGTAATGTGGTATCCCACCGAAACAGTCATTTCAACCTGGTTGCGATTAATATTTTAGAGGATAATACCGGTTAGGTCTGGGTTACGTCTGGTATTTGCAATAATCTGCCTCATACTTTCGCATTTTTCGCATACCTGTTGGTCAGATCCTGTGTTTTTCCTGGCTTGGATCATGTAGTAGAGTGGTACCCCACCGAAACAGTCAATCAAACCTGGTTCCGTTTAATATTTTAGAGGACAACGCCGGTTATCTCTGGGTTAGGTCTGGTATTTGTAATCATCTGGCTCATGCTTTCGCATTTTTCTCATACTTGTTGGCCAGATCCTGGGCTTTTTCTGATTTGAATCACGTAGTAATGTGGTACACACTGAAACCGTCAATCAAACCAGGATTTGATCAATGCTTTAGAGGATAACACCGTATGGGTTTGTGTTAGGTCTGGTATTTGCAATCATCTGGCTCATACTTTCGCATTTTTCGCATACTTGTTGGTCAGATCCAGGGTTTTTTCTGGTTCGGATCACGTAGTAATATGGTACCACACTGAAACAGTCAATTAAACCTGGTTGCGATTAATATTTTAGAGGATAACGCCGGTTATGTCTGGGTTAGGTATGGTATTTGTCATCATCTTGCTCATACTTTCGCATCTTTCTCATTCTTGTTGGCCAGATCCTGGGCTTTTTCTGATTTGAATCTCGTAGTAATGTGGTACCACACCGAAACAGTCAATTAAACCTGGTTCCGATTAATATTTCAGGGGATAACGCCGGTTATCTCTGGGTTAGGTCTGGTATTTGTAATCATCTGGCTCATACTTTCGCATCTTTCTCATTCTTGTTGGCCAGATCCTGGGCTTTTTCTGACTTGAATCACGTAGTAATGTGGTACCACACTGAAACCGTCAATCAAATCAGAATTTGATCAATGCTTTAGAGGATAACACCGTATAGGTTTATGTTAGGTCTGGTATTTGCAATCATCTGGCTCATACTTTCGCATTTTTCGCATACTTGTTGGTCAGATCCAGGGTTTTTTCTGGTTCGGATCACGTAGTAATGTGGTCCCACACCGAAACAGCCAATTATACCTGGTTGGGATTAATACTTTAGAGGATAACGCCGGTTATGTCTGGGTTAGGTATGGTATTTGTCAGCATCTAGCTCATACTTTCGCATTTTTCGCATACTTGAATGGCCATATCCTGGGCTTTCTCTGGTTAGAATCACGTAGTAAAGTGGTACCACACTGAAACAGTCAATTAAACCTTGTTCCGACTAATATTTTAGAGGATAACGCCGGTTAGGTTTGTGTTAGGTCTGGTATTTGCAATCATCTGGTTCATACTTTCGCATCTTTCGCATACTTGTTGGCCAGATCCTGTCCTTTTTCTGGTTTGGATCACGTAGTAAAGTGGTACCGCACTGAAATAGTCAATAAAACCTGGTTCCGATTAATAATTTAGAGGGGAACGCCGGTTATGCCTGGGTTAGGTCTGGTAAGTGCCATCATCTGCCTCATACTTTCGCATCCTTCGCATACTTGTTGGCCAGATCCTGGGTTTTTTTCTGGTTAGGATCACGTATTAAACTGGTACCACACTGAAATAGTCAATTCAACCTGGGTTCGATCAATATTTTAGAGGATAACACCGGTTAGGTCTGGGTTACGTCTGGTATTTGCAATCATCTTCCTCATACTTTCGCATTTTTCGCATACTACAATGGCTAGATCCTGTCCTTTTTCTGGTTTGGATCACGTAGTAAAGTGATACCACACTGAAACAGTCAATTAAACCTGCATGCGATAAATAATTTAGAGGATAACGCCGGTAAGGTTTGTGTTAGGTCTGGTATTTGCAATAATCTGGCTCATACTTTCGCATTTCTCTCATTCTCGTTGCTCAGATCCTGTGTTTTTCCTGGCTTGGATCACGTAGTAAAGCGGTACCCCACCGAAACAGTCAATTAAACCAGGATTTGATCAATGCTTTAGAGGATAACACCGTATAGGTTTGTGTTAGGTCTGGTATTTGCAATCATCTGGCTCATACTTTCGCATTTTTCGCATACTTGTTGGTCAGATCCTGGGTTTTTTCTGGTTTGTATCACGTAGTAATGTGGTATCCCACCGAAACAGTCATTTCAACCTGGTTGCGATTAATATTTTAGAGGATAATACCGGTTAGGTCTCGGTTATGTCTGGTATTTGCAATAATGTGCCTCATACTTTCGCATTTTTCGCATACCTGTTGGTCAGATCCTGTGTTTTTCCATGCTTGGATCATGTAGTAGAGTGGTACCCCACCGAAACAGTCAATCAAACCTGGTTGGGATTAATATTTTTGAGGATAATGCCGGTTAAATCTGGGTTAGGTCTGGTATTTGAAAACATCTGGCTCATACTTTCGCATTTTTCGCATACTTGTTGGTCAGATCCTGTGTTTTTCCTGGCTTGGATCACGAAGTAAAGTGGTACCACACTGAATCAGTCAATTAAACCTGGTTGCGATTAATAATTTAGAGGATTACGCAGATTATGCCTGGGTTAGGTCTGGTATTTGCAATCATCTAGCTCATAATTTCGCATTTTTCGCATACTTGAATGGCCAGATCCTGGGCTTTTTCAGGTTTGGATCACGTAGGAATGTGGTACCACACCGAAACAGTCAATTAAACCAGGATTTGATCAATGCTTTAGAGGATAACACCGTATAGGTTTGTGTTAGGTCTGGTATTTGCAATCATCTGGGTCATACTTACGCATTTTTCGCATACTTGTTGGTCAGATCCTGTGTTTTTTCTGGTTCGGATCACGTAGTAATGTGGTACCACACCGAAACAGTCATTTCAACCTGGTTGCGATTAAGATTTTGGAGGATAATACCGGTAAGGTCTGGGTTACGTCTGGTATTTGCAATAATATGCCTCATACTTTCGCATTTTTCGCATACTTGAATGGCCAGATCCTGTCCTTTTTCTGGTTGGGATCACGTAGTAAAGTGGTACAACACTAAAACAGTCAATTAAACCTTGTTCCGATTAATATTTTAGAGGATAACGCTGGTTAGGTCTGGGTTAGTAATGGTATTTGCAATCATCTGGCTCATACTTTCGCATTTTTCGCATACTTGTTGGCCAGATCCTGGGTTTCTGTCTGGTTAGAATCACGTATTAAAGTGGTACCACACTTAAATAGTCTAATCAACCTGGGTTCGATCAATATTTTAGAGGATAACACCGGTTAGGTCTGGGTTACGTCTGGTATTTGCAATCATCTTCCTCATACTTTCGCATTTTTGGTATACTTGTTGGCCAGATCCTGCGCTTTTTCTGATTTGAGTAACGTAGTAGTGTGGTACCACACTGAAACCGTCAATTAAACCTGGTTGCGATTAATATTTTATAGGATAACGCCGGTTATGTCTGGGTTAGTTATGGTATTTGCAGTCATCTACCTCATACTTTCGCATTTTTCGCATACTTGTTGGACAGATCCTGGTTTTTTTTCTGGTTAGGATCACGTATTAATGTGGTGCCATACTGAAATAGTCAATTCAACCTAGATTCGATCAGTATTGTAGTGGATAACACCGGTGAGGTCTGGGTTAGATTTGGTATTTGCCATCATCTAGCTCATACTTTCGAATTTTTCGCATACTTGTTGGCCAGATCCTTGGTCTTTTTCTGGATAAGATCACGTATCAATGTGATACCACACTTAAACAGTCAATTAAACCTGGTTGCGATTATTATTTTATAGGATAACGCCGGTTAAATCTGGGTTGGGTCTGGTATTTGAAAACATCTGGCTCATACTTTCGCATTTTTCGCATACTTGTTGCTCAGATCCTGTGTTTTTCCTCGCTTGGATCACGTAGTAAAGTGGTACCATACTGAAACAGTCAATTAAACCTGGTTGCGATTAATAATTTAGAGGATAACGCCGGTTAGGTTTGTGTTGGGTCTGGTATTTGCAATAATCTGCCTCATACTTTCGCATTTTTCGCATACTTGAATGGCCAGATCCTGTCCTTTTTCTGGTAGGGATCACGTAGTAAAGTGGTACAACACTAAAACAGTCAATTAAACCTTGTTCCGATTAATATTTTAGAGGATAACGCTGGTTAGGTCTGGGTTAGTTATGATATTTGCAATCATCTGGCTCATACTTTCGCATCTTTCGCATACTTGTTGGCCAGATCCTGGGTTTCTGTCTGGTTAGAATCACGTATTAAAGTGGTACCACACTTAAATAGTCAAATCAACATGGGTTCGATCAATATTTTAGAGGATAACACCGGTTAGGTCTGGGTTACGTCTGGTATTTGCAATCATCTTCCTCATACTTTCGCATTTTTGGTATACTTGTTGGCCAGATCCTGCGCTTTTTCTGATTTGAGTAACGTAGTAGTGTGGTACCATACTGAAACCGTCAATTAAACCTGGTTGCGATTAATATTTTATAGGATAACGCCGGTTATGTCTGGTTTAGTTATGGTATTTGCTGTCATCTACCTCATACTTTCGCATTTTTCGCATACTTGTTGGTCAGATCCTGGGTTTTTTCTGGTCAGGATCACGTATTAATGTGGTGCCACACTGAAATAGTCAATTCAACCTAGATTCGATCAGTCTTTTAGAGGATAACACCGGTGAGGTCTGGGTTAGGTTTGATATTTGCCATCATCTAGCACATACTTACGCTTTTTTCGCATACTTGATGGCCAGATCCTTGGTTTATTTCTGGTTAGGATCACGTATTAATGTGGTACCACACCGAAACAGTCATTTCAACCTGGTTGCGATTAATATTTTAGAGGATAATACCGGTTAGGTCTGGGTTACGTCTGGTATTTGCAATCATCTTCCCCATACTTTCGCATTTTTCGCATACTACAATGGCTAGATCCTGTCCTTTTTCTGGTTTGGATCACGTAGTAAAGTGATACCACACTGAAACAGTCAATTAAACCTGGTTCCGTTTAATACTTTAGAGGACAACGCCGGTTATGTCTGGGTTAGGTATGGTATTTGCAATCATCAGGCTCATACTTTCCCATTTTTCGCATACTTGAATGGCCATATCCTGGGCCTTTTCTGATTTGGATCGCGTAGTAATGTGGTACCACACCGAAACAGTCAATTAAACATGGATTTGATCAAGACAATAGAGGATAACACCGGTTAGGTCTGGGTTACGTCTGGTATTTGCAATCATCTTCCTCATACTTTCGCATTTTTGGTATACTTGTTGGCTAGATCCTGGGCTTTTTCTGATTTGAATCACGTAGTAACGTGGTACCACACTGAAACAGTCAATTAAACCTGGTTGCGATTAATATTTTATAGGATAACGTCAGTTATGTCTGGGATTGTTCTGGTATTTGCAATCATCAGGCTCATACTTTCGCATTTTTCGCATACTTGAATGGCCAGATCCTGGGTTTTTTCTGGTTAGGATCTCGTGTTAATGTGGTGCCACAGTAAAATAGTCAATTCAACCTGGATTCAATCAATATTTTATAGGATAACGCCGGATATATCTGGGTTAGGTCTGGTAATTGCAAACATCTGGCTCATACTTTCGCATTTTTCGCATACTTGTTGGCCAGATCCTGGGTTTCTTCAGATTTGGATCACGCAGTAATTTGGTACCACGCCGAAGCAGTCATTTAAACCTGGTTGTGATTAATATTTTAGGGGATAACGCCGGTTAGGTTTGTGTTAGGTGTGGTATTTGCAATAATCTGGCTCATACTTTCGAATTTTTCGCATACTTGTTGGTCAGATCCTGTGTTTTTCCTGGTTTGGATCACGTATTAATGTGGTACCCCACCGAAACAGTCATTTCAACCTGGTTGCGATGAATATTTTAGAGGATAACACCGGTTAGGTCTGGGTTACGTCTGGTAATTTGCCATTATCTGCCTCATACTTTCGCATCCTTCGCATACTTGTTGGCCAGATCCTGGGTTCCTTCTGACTTGGATCACGTAGTAATGTGGTACCACGCCTAAACCGTCATTTAAACCTGGTTGCGATCAATATTTTAGAGGATAACGCCGGTTATCTCTGGGTTATGTCTGGTATTTGCAATAATCTAGCTCATACTTTCGCATTTTTCGCATACTTGTGGGCCAGATCCTTGGTCTTTTTCTGGATAAGATCACGTATCAATGTGGTACCACACTGAAACAGTCAATTAAACCTGGTTGCGATTAAAATTTTATAGGATAACGCCGGATATATCTGGGTTAGGTCTGGTATTTGCAAACATCTGGCTCATACTTTCGCATTTTTCGCATACTTGTTGGCCAGATCCTGGGCTTCTTCTGATTTGGATCACGCAGTAATGTGGTACCACGCCGAAACAGTCATTTAAACCTGGTTGTGATTAATATTTCAGGGGATACGCCGGTTATGTCTGGGTTAGGTCTGGTATTTGCAATCATCTGCTCATACCTTCGCATTTTTCTCATTCTTGAATGGCCAGATCCTGGGCTTTTTCAGGTTTGGATCACGTAGAAATGTGGTACCACACCGAAACTGTCAATTAAACCTGATTGCGATTAATATTTTAGAGGATAACCCCGGTTATGTCTGGGTTAGTTCTGGTATTTGCAATCATCTGCTCATACCTTCGCATTTTTCTCATTCTTGAATGGCCAGATCCTGGGCCTTTACAGGTTTGGATCACATAGAAATGTGGTACCACACCGAAACATTCAATTAAACCTGGTTCCGATTAATATTTTAGAGGATAACGCCGGTTATCTCTGGGTTAGGTCTGGTATTTGTAATCATCTGGCTCATACTTTCGCATTTTTCGCATACATGTTGGCCAGATCCTTGGTCTTTTTCTGGATAAGATCACGTATCAATGTGGTACCACACTGAAACAGTCAATTAAACCTGGTTGCGATTAAAATTTTATAGGATAACGCCGGATATATCTGGGTTAGGTCTGGTATTTGCAAACATCTGGCTCATACTTTCGCATTTTTCGCATACTTGTTGGCCAGATCCTGGGCTTCTTCTGATTTGGATCACGCAGTAATGTGGTACCACGCCGAAACAGTCATTTAAACCTGGTTGTGATTAATATTTCAGGGGATACGCCGGTTATGTCTGGGTTAGGTCTGGTATTTGCAATCATCTGCTCATACCTTCGCATTTTTCTCATTCTTGAATGGCCAGATCCTGGGCTTTTTCAGGTTTGGATCACGTAGAAATGTGGTACCACACCGAAACTGTCAATTAAACCTGGTTCCGATTAATATTTTAGAGGATAACGCCGGTTATCTCTGGGGTAGGTCTGGTATATGTAATCATCTGGCTCATACTTTCGCATTTTTCGCATACTTGTTGGCCAGATCCTTGGTCTTTTTCTGGATAAGATCACGTATCAATGTGGTACCACACTGAAACAGTCAATTAAACATGGTTGCGATTAAAATTTTATAGGATAACGCCGGATATATCTGGGTTAGGTCTGGTATTTGCAAACATCTGGCTCATACTTTCGCATTTTTCGCATACTTGTTGGCCAGATCCTGGGCTTCTTCTGATTTGGATCACGCAGTAATGTGGTACCACGCCGAAACAGTCATTTAAACCTGGTTGTGATTAATATTTCAGGGGATAACGCCGATTAGGTTTGTGTTAGGTCTGGTATTTGCACTAATCTGGCTCATACTTTCGCATTTTACGCATAGTTGTTGGTCAGATCCTGCGTTTTTCCTGGTTTGGATCATGTAGTAAAGTGGTACCACACCGAATCAGTCAATTAAACCTGGTTGGGATTAATATTTTTGAGGATAACGCCGGTTAAGTCTGGGTTAGGTCTCGTATTTGCCATCATCTAGCTGATACTTCCGCATTTTTCGCATACTTGAATGGCCATATCCCGGGCTTTTCTTGGATTGGATCCCGTACTAAAGTGGTACCACACTGAAACAGTCAATTAAACCTTGTTCCGATTAATATTTTAGAGAATAACGCTGGTTATGTCCGGGTTAGTTCTGGTATCTGCAATCATCTGCCTCATACTTTCGCATCCTTCGCATACTTGTTGGCCAGATCCTGGTTTTTTTTCTGGTTAGGATCACGTATTAAACTAGTACCACACTGAAATAGTCAATCCAACCTGGGTTCGATCAATATTTTGGAGGATAACCCCGGTTATGTCTGGGTTAGGTCTGGTATTTGCAATCATCTGCCTCATACTTTCGCATTATTCTCATTCTTGTTGGCCAGAACCTGGGCTTTTTCTGATTTGAATCACGTAGTAATGTGGTACCACACTGAAACAGTCAATAAAACCTGGTTGCGATTAATATTTTATAGGATAACGCCGGTTCTATCTGGGTTAGGTCTGGTATTTGCAAACATCTGGCTCATACTTTCGCATTTTTCGCATACTTGTTGGCCAGATCCTGGGTTTTTCTCGGGATAGGATCACGTAGTAATGTGGTACCACACCGAAACAGTCAATTAAACCTGATTGCGATTAACATTTTAGAGGATAACGCTGGTTATGTCTGGGTTAGGTCTGGTATTAGCAATCATCTTCCCCATACTTTCGCATTTTTGGTATACTTGGCCAGATCCTTGGATTTTCTGATTTGAATCACGTAGAAATGTGGTACCACGCCGAAACCGTCATTTAAACCTGGCTGCGATTAATATTTTAGAGGATAACGCCGGTTAGGTTTGTGTTAGGTCTGGTATTTGCAATAATCTGGCTCATGCTTTCGCATTTTTCGCATACTTTTTGGCCAGATCCTGGTTTTTTTTCTGGTTAGGATCACGTATGAAAGTGGTACCACACTGAAATAGTCAATTCAACCTGGATTCGATGAATATTTTACAGGACATCACCGGGTAGGTCTGGGTTACGTCTGGCATTTGCAATCATCTGCCTCATAGGTTCGCATAACTCGCGTACTTTTGGCCAGATCCTGGGTACTTTTCTCGTTAGGGTCACGTATTAATGTGGTGCCACACTGAAAAGGTTAACTCAACCTGGATTCGACGAATATTTTAGAGGATAACACCGGTTAGGTCAGGGTTAAGTGTGGTATTTGCCATTATCTAGCTCATACTTTCGCATATTTCGCATACTTGAATGGCCATATCCTGGGCTTTCTCTGGTTAGAATCACGTAGTAAAGTGGTACCACACTGAAACAGTCAATTAAACCTTGTTCCGACTAATATTTTAGAGGATAACGCCGGTTAGGTTTGTGTTAGGTCTGGTATTTGCAATCATCTGGTTCATACTTTCGCATCTTTCGCATACTTGTTGGCCAGATCCTGTCCTTTTTCTGGTTTGGATCACGTAGTACAGTGGCACCACACTGAAATAGTCAATAAAACCTGATTCCGATTAATATTTTAGAGGGGAACGCCGGTTATGCCTGGGTTAGGTCTGGTATTTGCCATCATCTAGCTCATACTTTCACATTTTTCTCATTCTTGTTGGCCAGATCCTGGGCTTTTTCTGATTTGAATCAGGTAGTAATGTGGTACCACACTGAAACCGTCAATCAAACCTGGATTTGATCAATTCTTTAGAGGATAACACCGTATAGGTTTGTGTTAGGTCTGGTATTTGTAACAATCTGTCCCATACTTTCGGATTTTTCGCATACTTGTTGGTCAGATCCTGTGTTCTTCCTGGTTTGGATCACGTAGTAAGTGGTACCACGCCGAAACAGTCATTTCAACCTGGTTGTGATTAATATTTTAGGGGATAACGCCGGTTAGGTTTGTGTTAGGTCTGGTATTTGCAATAATCTGGCTCAAGCTTTCGCATTTTCGCATACTTGTTGTTCAGGTCCTGTGTTTTTCCTTGCTTGGATAACGTAGTAAAGTGGTACCACACCGAAACAGTCATTTAAACCTGGTTGGGATTAATATTTTTGAGGATGACGCCGTTATGTCTGTGTTAGGTCTGATATTTGCAATCATATGCCTCATACTTTCGCATTTTTCTCATACTTGTTGGTCAGATCCTGGGCTTTTTCTGATTTGAATCACGTAGTAATGTGGTACCACACTGAAACCGTTAATTAAACCAGGATACGATCAATGATTTAGAGGATAACACCGGTTAGGTCTGGGTTGCGTCTGGTATTTGCAGTCATCTGGCTCATACTTTTGAATTTTTCGCATACTTGTTGGCCAGATCCTTGGTCTTTTTCTGGATAAGATCACGTACCAATGTGGTACCGCACTGAAACAGTCAATTAAACCAGGTTGCGATTAATATTTTATAGGATAACGCCGGTTATGTCTGGGTTAGGTCTTGTATTTGCCATAATCTAGCTCATACTTTCGCATTTTTCGCATACTTGAATGGCCAGAACCTGGGTTTTTCTCTGGTTAGGACAACGTAGTAATGTGGTACGTCACCGAAAGAGTCAACTGAACCTGATTCCGATCAATATTTTAGAGGATAACACCGATTAGGTCTGGATTGCGTCTGGCATTTGCAATCATCTCCCTCATACTTTCGCATTTTTCGCATACTTGTTGGCCAGATCCTAGGTCTTGTCTGGTTTGGATCACGTAGTAATGTGGTACCACAACGAAGCAGTCAATTAAACCTGGTTTCGATCAATATTTTAGAGGATAACACCGGTTAGGTCTGGGTTACGTCTGGTATTTGTAATCATCTGGCTCATATTTTCGCATTCTTCGGATACTTGTTGGCCAGATCCTGGGTTTTCTTCTGGTTTGGATCACGTAGTGCGGTACCACACCGAAACAGTCAATTAAACCTAGTTCCGATTAATATTTTATTGGATATCTCCGGTTAGGTCTGGGTTACGTCTGGTATTTGCAACCATCAGGCTCGTACTTTCGCATTTTTCGCATACTTGGTGCCATATCCTGGGTTTTTTCTCGTTTGGATCACGTAGTAGTGTGGTACCACTCTGAAAGAGTCAATAAAACCTGGTTCCGATTAATGTTTCATTCGAAATCGCAGGTTATGTCTGGGTTAATTCTGGTATTTGCAATCATCTGGCTCATACTTTCGCATTTTTCGCATACTTGTTGGCCAGATCCTAGGTCTTGTCTGGTTTGGATCACGTAGAAAAGAGGTACCGCACTTAAACAGTCAATTCAACCTGGATTCGATGAATATTTTACAGGATATCACCGGGTAGGACTGGGTTACGTCTGGTATTTGCAATCATCTGCCTCATAGTTTCGCATAATTCGCGTACTTTTGGCCAGATCCTGGGTACTTTTCTCGTTAGGATCACGTATTAATGTGGTGCCACACTGAAATTGTCAACTCAAACTGGATTCGATGAAAATTTTAGACGATAACACCGGTTAGGTCTGGGTACGTCTGGTATTTGCAATCATCTATCTCATACTTTCGCATTTTTCGCATACTTGTTGGCCAGATCATGGGTTCATTTTTCGATAGGATCACGTATTAATGTGGTGGCACACTGAAATAGTCAATTCAACCTGGATTCGATTAATATTTTATTGGAAAACTGCGGTTATGTTTGGGTTAGTTTTTGGAATTTGCAATCATCCGGCTCATACTTTCGCATCATTCGTATACTCGTTGGCCAGATCCAGGGTCTTTTCTGGTTTGGATCACGTAGTAATGTGGTACCACATTGAAACAGTCAATTAAACCTTGTTCCGATTAATATTTTAGAGGATAACGCCGGTTATGTCTGGGATACGTCTGGTATTAGCAATCATCTCCCTCATACTTTCGCATTTTTCGCATACTTGTTGGCCAGATCCTGGGTTGTTTTTTCGTTAGGATCACGTATTAATGTGGTGGCACACTGAAATAGTCAATTCAACCTGGATTCGATTAATATTTTATTGGAAAACTGCGGTTATGTTTGGGTTAGTTTTTGGTATTTGCAATCATCTTGCTCATACTTTCGCATCATTCGTATACTCGTTGGCCAGATCCTGGGTATTTTTCTGGTAAGGATCACGTGTTAATGTGGTGCCACACAGAAATAGATAATTCAACCTGTATTCGAAGATTATTTTAGAGGATATCACCGGTTTGGTCTGGGTTAGTTCTGGTATTTGCAATCATCTGGCTCATACTTTCGCATTTTTCGCATCCTTGTTGGCCAGTTCCTGGGTTCTTTTCTCGTTAGGATCACTTATTAATGTGGTGCCACACTGAAATAGTCAACTCAACCTGGATCCGATGAATATTTCAGATGATAACGCCGGTTATGTCTGGGATATTCCTGGTATTTGCAATCGCCTAGCTCATACTTTCGTATATTTCGCATACTTGAATGGTCAGATCCTGGGCTTTTTCTGGTTTGCATCACGTACAAAAGTGGTACCACACTGAAACAGTCAATTAAGCCTTTTTCGTTCAATATATTTTGGAGGATAACACCGGTTAGGTCAGGGTTACGTCTGATATTTGCAATCATCTGGCTCGTTCTTTTGCATTTTTCGCATACTTGTTGGACAGGTCCTGGGTTCTTTTCACGTTAGGATCACGTATTAATGTGGTGGCACACTGAAGTAGTCAATTCAACCTGGATTCGATGAATGTTTTAAAGGATAACACCGGTTAGGCCCGGGTTAGGTCTGGTATTTGCCATCATCTAGCTCAAACTTTCGCATTTTTCGCATACTTGAATGGCCAGATCGTGGGCATTCTCTGGTTTGAATCACGTTGTAAAGTGGTACCACGCGGAAACAGTCAATTAAACCTGGTTACGATCAATATTTTAGAGGATAACGCCAGTTATGTCGGAGTAAGGTCTGGAATTTGCAATCATCTGTCTCATACTTTCGCATATTTCGCATACTTGTTGACTAGATCCTGGCCTATTTCTGGTTTGGATCACCTAGTAATGTGGTACCACAACGAAGCACTCAACTAAACCTGGTTGCAATTAATATGTTAGAGGATAAGGCCGGTTATGTCTGGGTTAGGTCTGGTATTTGCCTTCATCTAGCATATACTTTCGCATATTTCGCATACTTCAATGTGCCAGATCCTGGGCTTTTTCAGGTTTGGATCATGTAGTAATGTGGTACCAAACTGAAACAGTCAATTATACCTGTTTTCGATCAATATTTTAGAGGATAACATCGATTATTTCTGGGTTACGTCTGATATTTGCAATCATCTGGCTCATACTTTCGCATTTTTCGCAAACTTCTTGGCCAGATCCTGGGTTTTTTCTCGTTTGGATCACGTAGTAATGTGGTACCACACCGAGAGTGTCAATTAAACCTGATTCCGATTAATATTTTGGAGGATAAGGCCGGTTATGTCTGGGTTAGGTCTAGTATTCGCCTTCATCTAGCTCATACTTTCGCATATTTCGCATACTTGAATGGGCACATCCTGGGTTTTTTCTGGTTTGCATTACGTAGAAAAGTGATACCACACTGAAACAGTCAATTAAGCCTGTTTTCGGTCAATATTTTGAAGGATAACACCGGTTAGATCAGGGTTACGTCTGATATTTGCAATCATCTGGCTCGTTCTTCCGCATTTTTCCCTTCCTTGTTGGCCAGATCCAGGTGTTTTTCTCGTTTGGATCACGTAGTAATGTGTTACCACACTGAAACAGTCAATTAAACCAGTTTTCCGTGAATATTTTAGGGGATAACACCGGTTATGTCTGGGTTAGTTCTGGTATTTGCAATCATCAGCCTCATACTTTCGCACCTTTCGCATACTCGTTGGCCAGATCCTGGGTTTTTTTCAGGTGAGGATCACGTATTAATGTGGTACCACGCGGAAACAGTCAATTAAACCTGGTTCTGATTAATATTTCATTGGAAAACGCCGGTTATGTCTGGGTTAGTTCTGGTATTTGCAATAATCTGGCTCATTATTTCGCATTTTTCGCATTCTTGTTGGCCAGATCCTGGGTGTTTCCTGGTTTGGATCACGTTGTAAAGTGGTACCACGCGGAAACAGTCAATTAAACCTGGTTATGATCTATATTTTAGAGGATAACGCCAGTTATTTCGGAGTAAGGTCTGGTATTTGTAATCATCTGTCTCATACTTTCGCATATTTCGTATACTTGTTGACCAGATCCTGGCCTATTTCTGGTTTGGATCACCTAGTAATGTGGTACCACAACGAAGCAGTCAACTAAACCTGGTTGCAATTAATATTTTAGAGGATATGGTCGGTTATGTCTGGGTTAGGTCTGATATTAGCCTTCATCTAGCTCATAGTTTCACATATTTCGCATACTTGAATGGCCAGAGCCTAGGCTTTTTCTGGTTTGGATCTCGTAGTAAAGTCGTACCACACTGAAACAGTCAATTAAACCAGTTTTCGGTCAATATTTCAGGGGATAACACCGGTTATGTCTGGGTTAGTTCTGGTATTTGCAATCATCTGGCTCATACTCTCGCATTTTTCGCATACTTGTTGCCCAGATCCTGGGTTTTTTCTGGTTTGCATCACGTGGAAAAGTGGTACCACACTGGAACAGTCAATTAAGCCGGTTTTTGATCAATATTTTGGAGGATAACACCGGTTTGGTCAGGGTTACGTCTGATATATGCAATCATCTGGCTCATACTTTCGCATTTTTCGCATACTTCTTGGCCAGATCCTGGGTTCTTTTCACGTTAGGATCACGTATTAATGTGGTGGCACACTGAAGTAGTCAATTCAACCTGGATTCGGTGAATATTTTAGAGGATAACACCGGTTAGGTCCGGGTTAGGTCTGGTATTTGCCATCATCTAGCTCATACTTTCGCATTTTTCGCATACTTGAATGGCCAGATCCTGGGCTTTTTCTGGTTTGGAACACGTAGTAAAGTGATACCACACTGAAACAGTCAACTAAACCTGGTTGCAATTAATATTTTAGAGGATATGGCCGGTTATGTCTGGGTTAGTTCTGGTATTTGCAATCATCTGGCTCATACTCTCGCATTTTTCGCATACTTGTTGGCCATATCCTGGGCATTCTCTGGTTTGGATCACGTAGTAATGTGGTACCACACCGAAACAGTCAATTAAACCTGGTTGCGATTAATATTTTAGATGATAACGCGAGTTAGGTCTGGGATAGTTCTGGGACTTGCCCTTGTTACATCGCTCGCACGACTTTTGATCTAGCATGTTTCCTATTACTATATTCTATACTTTGTTAATTAAAATTAATATATTATTGTTCAATTCAATATATTCTCTTTTATTATAAATAATATAACGACTTTATATTAATGTTGTAGGATTCTCATTTATATTCTGTTTTGCGAATTAATATATTAATATTCTCTTTTATTATAAATAATATTCAGTATTGCGAATTAATATTAAAGTATTCTCTTTTATTATAAATAATTTTCAGTATTGCGAATTAATTTTATAAGTATTCTCTATTATTATAAATAGTTGCGAATTAACATTGTATTGTTCTCTACTATTATAAATAATTGCGACTTAACATTGTAGCGTTCTCTATTATTATAAATAATATTCAGTATTATATATTTATACCAATATTTTATACATAATTAAAGAATGGAGGTACGCGTGAATTTGAATTGTTAAATAAGAATGGACATATGTGAGAGTTTAAATTGTTAACTAAGAATGAAGGAACGCGAGGATTTTTATTATTAATTAAGAGTAGGCGAATTGTGTTGCCAATCAGGGACCAGCTTAGTTAAGTAACATTCATTATGAACAAACATTTATTGAACATTGTACAAATTCAATTGGGACACCCGTTGTACACATTTCGCCGAGCACCCGGTACGTGGTGCCAAGATAACAGCATCCGGTCAGCTCACTCGTGGAGCCCTGACGCTGAATCAGCAGTCGCCAGAGGGAGAGAGAACGCACGAGAGCAGCCATCCTTCTCGCACCAGTAGCTGCTGACGCAGCATCGCTGTCTCTCAATACCTGCACCGTGCTAACCACCAGCTGCTGAGGTTGCAATTCCATCTCGCTCCAGCCAGGAGTTCTCAACGCCGTTTCTTTCCAACCTGGAAGGGAAGAACCGTATAAATTAAGCGCTCAATCAAGAGCGTAGCCTTTAGTCGTCGTCTTAATAGTCACGCTAATTGTCCGCAACGTTATAATTTCTATTTCACGACTCGAGCAAAGGGTCCTTAATTGTACAACGAAATAAACTACATTTTAAGACTTAAACGTCTCTATTCAATTAAACCTCGACGATAATTAATTAATTACTACTCGGCCCGAGCAAGGGGTCTCAAATCGTATAAAGTAGCAACTTATATTCTACGACTAACTTCTTACTTCGTATTAATTATTATAACTTCATTTTGAATAAGTCAAAGTCAAGAATCTTCGGCATTGAATTTAAACGAGTTAGAGTCAAGATTGAATATCATAGTGACTCGACTGTGTGTTCCAGAACGACCACACCTTTACCAAATTATCCTGTCACGGTTCAAACATATCTATCTGTGCCCACCAGAGGCACGGGATTTGTGGAAAACCGTTTCCGCCTATAAAATTCATACCATTTCCTATTCAATACCTGTCTATCTGTGCCCACCAGAGGCATGGGACAATGTGGCGAATCTTTCCATCATTCCTCTCAGAATCGTGTTAATTCAAAGGGGACCTATCTGTGCCCACCAGAGGCACGGGGTTTCACGGAGAGTTAAACAGCTTTGAGAGATTCTTCAGGCGAGTATTTCATTGATCGCGTAAATTCATTTTGTAATTGGTAAAGCAATATTAGTGGGAATCAATGCCTAAGAGACGACGTGCGGGTCGTAAGATTCAGCTACGAAAAGTATTCGCGGAACTATATAATCCGGCGGATGTGGAGAGATACCCGTTGGGAATCCGCGAGGTTCCAGTCATCACCTCCATAGTGAAGATCCAGTATCCTGTCGTCGCAGCTGTAACTTCGCTAGCCGATATCAAAGAATTCAGGGTAACGCCGTGGCAGCATTTCGCTGTACCGACACCAGCCACATCGCAGTAGACGTCAGCAGCCGTTACCGACCCTCGCCTGCAGTCAAACAACCCTTCTATGCCAGAGCTGGCATAAGAACACCAGGGCAGCGCCAGATCTACAGCCGGCACATTGCCGACGGCTTTCTGCATCACCAGTAGCTGAGAGCTGCTCTTTCAACCACCGTTCTACAGCCGGCACATTACCGACGGCTTTCTTCATCACCAGCGGCCGTGAGCTGTTTCATCAACCAGCGTACCGGCAGCTTATCATCGACCGGTGAGTCCCTATCCTATTGTACGCTCGAAGCCTGTTACCGTGCGTTAAATTCCCGGTTAGACGTGGACGGAAGTGCCTCGTGGACCAAAAACGACTACTCAAACCGTGACGATCCGGACTCGTGGTGATCTCTTTTTATTTTACCGCGACGAAAACCCGGGACGTGACAAATTTTTGGTGGCAGCGGTGGGATAATTTCGAGTGGTCCGTACGGAACAGTAAAAGCACGTTAGGTCAGGGACAAACATTTTAGGTAACGAGTAAATTTTTGGTGGCAGTGAGAAATTTTTAGTGGCAGCTACAAACGTTTTCGAATTTTAATTTTAACTTTTACAACATGAGCAGCAAAGATAATATGAATTCGAAAGGGGCAGCCAGTCCCCAATCTCTAGTCTCGGAAGCAGAATTAATCGCCCTGCAGAAACAGTTAGCTGAAAAGGAGAAGCGGTTACGTAAAGAGGACAAGGCATTAGAAGCACAACGCCGCGAAATTCAGGAAGCCGCGGAATTAAAGTTAGAGTTAGAGAAATTAAACTCCGAGTTAAAAGTTGCGAAAACCAATCCTTCGGGTTTTGATATGGAAGAAATCCGGGCAGAACTAAATGAAGCTAGGCGCGAAATTGACCGTTTACGCGAACTTCGAGAAGAAAGGATTATGGAGGATATACCGCGAGCAAGATTAAACGTAGATAGTCCAGAACCGGGAAATTATTCGTTAAAAGAGGCAGTTGAATCAGTACCAATTTTTGACGGATGTAATATGCCAATATTTTCTTTCAATCGCGCTTGTCGACGCGCGCGAGATATTGTATCGCCTCACGTAGAAGGCACTCTGACAGAATTAGTCATTAATAAATTACGCGGAAGGGCTTATACCGCCGTAGAGGACGAGGGTTGCCGAAATATTTTACAGTTATGCAACCGGCTACAAGATGTTTTTGGATCGAACAAAACTATAGACCATTACCCCGGGGAATTAGCAAATATTTTTCAAGGGCCGTCAGAACATATTTTAGATT
The DNA here is from genome assembly GCF_051014445.1 of Colletes latitarsis. Classification (NCBI taxonomy): domain Eukaryota; kingdom Metazoa; phylum Arthropoda; class Insecta; order Hymenoptera; family Colletidae; genus Colletes; species Colletes latitarsis. The sequence goes on from NC_135137.1 coordinate 10,985,980, forward strand.
ACATTAGCCGAGTTAAGGACTTAAGAACCGCGATTCTCGATTGCGAGAGAAGTAATCCAGATCCGATGGACATAAACCGCTTAACGCACGACAGTTTTGTAAATGGTTTAATTCCGGTGTTGCGTATAGACGTAAAGTCGCGACCACATACCACGTTAGGTTCGGCATATGATGCGGCGATCGATGCTTTTAAACAATACGAGCTAGATAGAACTCGTTATGAGCCGTCGAAACGCGTTCAATTTTCGGAGGGAAGACGCGAAATTATTAACCACCCGGTACGTGCGAATAGCATTCCTCCAAGACCGAGCAACTGGTCATATTCTAGCACGGAGCGCACGCGATATCAAGCTCCCGCTTCTCGAGAATTGTTATCTCCGCGATACGAGACGCCGGCTCGCGGCATAACTTCACCCGTACATAATTCCGGTCCTAGGCGCGACAATTATAATTCTCGATTCTGTAATTATTGCAAAACTCCGGGTCATGATATACACGAGTGTAGAAAGAGGGAGTTCAATGCTCGAAATTCGGGAAACGGGCAACCCCTCCCCTCGACTTCCGGCCAGCGACGGGAGGAGGTACCTTCGAAAGCAATCAGGCCGATAACATCGGAAATTACCGAGTCGCCGGCATCCGAACACTAGAAAATTCTACAGTACCGCAAATTCTAGTTTCCGCACCCGAATTAACTAACGCTGCCATTTTTATGATCGACACGGGCGCAGAACTAAATCTTATAAAGGAAAATGCATTAAAAAGAGAGGTCACCATCGATCCGACGGAAATAATTAAATTGTGTGGCATTACAGAGGGTCATGTTAAAACCCTGGGAACAACGTTAATTAAAATCAATTCCTGCCCCGTAAAATTTTGTGTGGTTCACGAGGATTTCCCGATACCTACTAGTGGAATTTTGGGATCAATCTTTTTAAAAGAGGGCGCGGAAATATCTTACGCAAAAGGCTCGATTCAATGGAAGGGAACTGAAATCCCGTTTCACAATATAAAACAAACAGTAATTCCCGCTCGCACTGTAGCATGCATCGAAGCAGGGACCACCGGGCCCGCCGTGGGTTTTTTACGCAAGCAAGAAATTAAGAGCGGAGTGCTAATTTGTGATTCACTCGTCCAAAATCGCGACGGGTACGTTTATGTCAAATGCGCGAACACGACTAACGAATCGGTTACTTTTCCGATGCCATTTTTGGAGATAGAAGAAATAGAATCAATCCAGAATAATGAAAATGTGCCACGTGAATGTAATAAGCCCGAATCCGTTTCGGCAATCGTCGTTGAACACTGTAAGCCCGGATCCGCTCCGGCAAGTCTTAATAATTCTAGTAAGCCCGAATCCGTTTCGGCAATCGTCGTTGAACACTGTAAATCCGGATCCGCTCCGGCGAGTCTTAATAATTCTAGTAAGCCCGAATCCGTTTCGGCAATCGTCGTTGAACACTGTAAGCCCGGATCCGCTCCGGCAAGTCTTAATAATTCTAATAAGCCCGAATCCGTTTCGGCATTTTTCGATAAAGAGTCAGGATCACAAGTGCACTTTAGCTCCGTTTCTTCGTCTGATATTATTTCTAAAACCGGTTCTACTATGTCAAACTCTCCGTCGTCGAGTCATAAAGAAGTACTGAATATAATTTCCCCAAGTCACTCGAACGCGGAGGAAAGGTATTATCCCTGTAAACCCGAATCTGTTTCGGTATGGCATAACGAAAATAACGAGTTCGAATCACAAATATCAACCATTTCTAAACATCGCCTGCTATATGACGGCAGGGCAACGGGCATAAATGCTTTTAATCACTTGAACGAGCAGAAAAGAATTTGCAAATACGCGAACGTCTTATTAATCCACATACGATCTGATATCAAGGAAAATTATATTCAGCAACTATACCATAAGCGTAGGGACAAAAAGAACGCAGCGAGTTACTCAAGTCTTTCCCCACCACAAAGGGCCTAGGTATAAAATGAGGCTCGTGCCTTGGGATAGTCAGTTTCTCGCGAACAATCGAACAATGTATATTCGGGTAGCAATCGTAAATGTTATTCTTGGTCACGCATTGGCCATCATCGGCTATGATTGTGGGGGGCGACCGATGAATGTTACCACCTTCTCTGCCATCGACGAACCAGACTGTAACTCTGAGGAAATCGAACCAACGACCGAAGTACGGGATATTCAGCTGCTTCAATTGGCAGATTTTAAAGAGACATCGGTTGAGCAATGTAACATCGAAATTGACAGGACGATCTTCTACTGCGGGATGCATTCACATGTGTCAGTAGTAAACAACGGCAGGCAGCAATACATATCCACGATATCCAAGGAAACCTGCAGGACTCTGCATGACACGGGGTCAATATTCATTAATGCCGCTGTACAGGTCACCGGCGTGATGCCAAACTCTACAACAACAAGGAGCCTTACCCTGGCCGGAATAGTGAATTCGGAGGGTACCTGTTCGGGAACTACATACAGCGATCCATACGGAACGTGGACAAGTGTAGTGGTACAAGCAGTAGCTAGGATCTCATTAAAAAATTATGTGGCCCCGGTAAAATTAAGTACGAACGAGGTAATTTTACATTCGGGACAACGTTGCAAACTACAGCTCGGGCATTAATTGGATTCGGAAGACGGTTTCAGCTATTGGGACAGCGCACCAGTAGACTCCTGTAATTTTAACGGATATGATGTTTTATACGACGGAAAAGCCACCCGTATCACACCTCCGGGGGATAAGGGACCCGTAGTATACACCGTCGCCTCGGAAGATGCTATGTTCGCGTTGACGGAGACAAGCCGTACCACTATCTGTGGTTATACTCTAGCGAAAACGGAACATCCTAAGTTATTCATCCTGGAAATCACGAAGTCCGGAAGGTTCAAGGAAAAGGCACGGATTCCGGTTAGCAATTTGGACATATTCACGTATGTTAACTCTAAATTCGTCTATGTGGAAAAGCATATGAAAGTACAGATTAAGCAGTTGTACCAGGATTTGGTAAAACAACGTTGCCTCGTGAAACAGCGTGTGCTGCAAAACGCGCTCGCACTAATACATAGTGCGCCGGAAGAAGTAGCGATCGCAATAGCCCGCGCACCCGGTTATATGATAATTCCATCGGGGGGAGCTATACATTTAGTAAAATGTATTCCAGTAAACTGCCAAGCTCGAAAAACAGAGGAATGTTATAACGAACTTCTTGTAACTTATAATAATGCATCTTATTTTCTCTTACCACGCACATACATCCTTTCCAGAACAGGAGCACGCGAAACCTGCTACGAACTAATGCCCACTTTGTATAAGCTTCAGGGGACATGGTATAGGCTGTCTCCGAAGCTGGTGGAAAGCTTACCGCCGCAACCCTTAGCTCCGCTGACGAAATCAACGTGGAAATACATCGACCCAAAGAATCTCGCTAATGGCGGGATTTACTCGCACGAGGACCTGGAAAACCTGAAAGAGCACATCATGTTCCCCATCGAAAGGGGGGCGATAGTCAACTCCTTGGCACAGGGGGCCACGGGACGACAATATACACCAGGTGCCATCTCCATGTTCAACCTCATCGACGAAGAATCGCTGGAAAGGATAGCCAAATCGGCCGGTTCCAAGATGTGGGAAGGATTTATTTCCTTCGGTTCGTTTAGCGCGGGGGTGATTGGAATCTATATTATAATTCGTCTAGTGAAAGGAGCCCTGAGCACGATCATCAACGGCTTCGCACTCCACGCAACGTACGGTTGGGGCCTACATCTGTTGGGCGCGATATGGGGCTCATTAACTACTGCCCTTCTCTTCCGTGGCCAAAATCGGGAACCGGCAAATATAAGGAATTTGGCCATCGCACCACTGAACGAAGCCACACCACAAGCTGATGCGGTGAGTCAAACTTCACATTCAAATAACGCGGAACGCGCTGCCTCCTATTCAGCACGACGCTGGTCGTATAATTCCTCAGACAATTAAAAGACTTTACTGCGAAAGAAATTTTTCCTGCGGAAAAATTTCTTTACCGCCAGGAGGGGAGGTGTTACGTCGTACGCACGACGTTTGATCTAGCATGTTTTCTATTACTATATTCTGTACTTTGTTAATTAAAATTAATGTATTATCGTTCAATTCAATATATTCTCTTTCATCATAAATAATATAACGAATTTATATTAATGTTGTAGGATTCTCATTTATATTCCGTATCGCGAGTAAACATATTAATATTCCCTTTTATTATAAATAATATTCAGTATTGTGAATTAATGTATTAAGTACTCTGTATCATTTATATTCAGTATTTTCCATTATTATAAATAATGTTCAGTATTACGAATTAACATTGTAACGTTTTCTATTATTATAAACAATAATCAGTATTATACGTTTATAACAATATTTTATGCATAATTAAAGAATTAAGGTACGCATGAATTTGAATTGTTAAATAAGAATGGACGTATGTGAGAATTTGAATTGTTAACTAAGAATGGAGGAACGTGAGGATTTTTATTATTAATTAAGAGTAGGAGAATTGTATTATCAGGGACCAGCTCAGTTAAATAACATTTATTATGAACAACATTTATTAAACATTGTACAAATTCAATCGAGACACCCGTTGTACACATTTCGCCGAGCACCCGGTACGTGGAGCCAAGATAGCAGCATCCGGCCAGCTCCTGCATAGAGCCACGCGCTGAATCAGCAGTTCCCTGAGGGAGAGAGAGAGCACGAGAGCAGCCATCCTCCTCGCACCAGTAGCTGCTGACGCAGTATTGCTGTCGCGCAATACCTGCACCGTTCTAACCACCAACTGCTGAGACTGCACTTTCATCTCGCTCCAGCCAGGAGTTCTCAACAGCGTTTCTGTCCAACCTAGAAAGGAAAAACCGTATAAATTAAGCGCTCTAATGAGAGCGAGAGCCTTTAGTCGTCGTCTTAATAGTCACGCTAATTGTCCGCAGCGTTCAATATTCTAATCCAAGACTCGAGCAAAGGGTCCTTAATTGTACAACGAAATAAACTACGATTTTAATACTTCAACGTCTCAATTCAATTAAACCTCGTCGATAATTAATTACTACTCGATCCGAGCAAGGGATCGCAATTCTTATAAAGTAATAATTCATAATTTACGACTAACTTCTTACTTCGCATTAATTATAACTTCATTTTGAATAACTTGAAGTAAAGCATCTTCGGCATTGAATTTAAACGAATTAAAGTCAAGATTGAGTATTATAGTGACTCGACTGTGTGTTCCAGAACGACCACACCTTTACCAAATAATCCTATCACGGTTCAAGCAAATCTATCGGTGCCCACAAGAGGCACGGGATTTGTGGAAAACCGTTTCCGCCTATAAAAATCATACCTATTCCTGTTCAAAACCTGTCTATCTGTGCCCACCAGAGGCACGGGACAGTGTGGCGAATATTTCCATCATTCCTCTCAGAACCGTGTTAATTCAAAGGGGACCTATCTGTGCCCACCAGAGGCACGGGGTTTCACGGAGAGTTAGCCTGCTTTGAGAGATTCTTCAGGCGAGTATTTCATTGATCGCGTAAATTCATTTTGTAATTGTTTAAGCAATATAATAGTGAGAGTCAATGCCTAAGAAACGACGCGCAGGCCGCAAGGCTCAACTACGAAAAGTATTCGCGGAACTATATTATCCGGCGGTCGCGGAGAAATATCCGTTGGGAGTTCGCGAGGTGCCAGTGATTACTTCAATAGTAAAGATCCAGTATCCAGTCGTCGTAGCTGTATCTTCGCTGGCCGACATCCCAGAATTTAGGGTAACGCCGTGGCAGCATTTCGCCGTACCGACTCCTGTCACAACGCAGCAGCAGTCGTCAGCCGCCGTTAGCGATCCTCGTATCAACCGTTCAATGCCAGAGCTGGCATAAAACACCAAGGCAGCGCCAGATCTACAGCCGGCATATTGCCGACGGATTCCTGCATCATCAGTAGCCGTGAGCTGCTCTTTCATTCGCCGTTCTACAGTCGGCTCACTACCGACGGCTTCCTGCATCACCAGCAGCTCTGCGTGCTGCTCTTTCATTCGCCGTTCTACAGTCGGCTCATTACCGACGGCCTCCTGCATCACCAGCAGCTGTGAGCTGCTCCTTCATTCGCCGATCTACAGCCGGCAAATTACCTACGGCTTCCTTCATCACCAGCGGCCGCAAATAGTTCATCAATCTGCGTACCGGCAACATAACATCAACCGGTGAGTCCCTATCCTATTGTACGCTTGAAGCCTGTTACCGTGCGTTAAAATCCCGGTTAGACGTGGACGGAAGTGCCACGTGGACCAAAAACGACTACTCAAATCGTGACGACCCGGATTCGTGGTGATCTCTTTTATTTTACCGCGACGAAAAACCGGGACGTGACAAATTTTTGGTGGCAGCGGTGGGATAATTTCGAGTAGTCCGTAAGGAACAGTAAAAGCACGTTAGGTCGGGAACAAGTATTTTAGGTAACGAGCAAATTTTTGGTGACAGTATCAAACTTCCGGTGGCAGTGAGGAATTTTTAGTGATAGCTACGAACGTTTTCGAATTTTAACTTTAACTTTACAACATGAGTAGCAAAGACAATATGAATACGCGTTCGAAAGGAGCAACTAGTCCCCAATCTCTAATCTCGGAAGCAGAATTAATCGCCCTGCAGAAACAATTAAATGAAAAGGAGAAACGGTTACGTAAAGAGGACAAGGCATTAGAAGCGCAACGCCGTGAAATTCAGGAAGCCGCAGACTTAAAATTAGAATTAGAAAGATTAAACTCCGAGTTGAAAATTGCGAAAACTAATCCTCCGGGTTTCGATATGGAAGAAATCCGGGCTGAACTAAACGAAGCTAGGCGCGAAATTGACCGTCTGCGCGAACTTCGAGAAGAAAGGGTTATGGAGGATATACCGCGAGCTAGATTAAACATAGATAATCCGGAACCGGGAAACTATTCACTAAAAGAGGCAGTAGAATCAATACCAATTTTTGACGGATGTAACATGCCAATATTTTCCTTCAATCGCGCCTGTCGACGCGCTCGAGATATTATACCGCCCCATATAGAAGGTACTCTGACGAAACTAGTCATTAATAAACTGCGCGGAAGGGCCTATACCGCAGTAGAGGACGAAGGTTGCCGAAATATCTCGCAGTTATGCAACCGGTTACAGGACGTTATTGGATCAAACAAAACCATAGACCATTATCGCGGGGAACTAGCAAATATTTTTCAAGGGCCGTCGGAACACATTTTAGATTACATCAGCCGAGTTAAGGACCTAAGAACCGCGATTCTCGATTGCGTGCGAGGTAATCCAGATCCGATGGACATAAACCGCCTAACGCACGATAGTTTTATAAATGGTTTAATTCCAGTCTTGCGTATAGATGTAAAATCGCGACCGCATACTACATTAGGTTCAGCGTATGATGCGGCGATCGAAGCCTTTAAACAATACGAACTAGATAGAACCCGTTACGAGCCGCCAAAACGCGTTCAATTTTCAGAAGGGAGACGTGAAATTATTAACCACCCGGTACGTGCAAATAGCATTCCTCCAAGACAAAGCAACTGGTCATATTCTAGCACGGAGCGCACGCGATATCAAGCTCCCGCTTCTCGAGAATTGTTATCTCCGCGATACGAGACGCCGGCTCGCGGCATAACTTCACCCGTACATAATTCCGGTCCTAGGCGCGACAATTATAATTCTCGATTCTGTAATTATTGCAAAACTCCGGGTCATGATATACACGAGTGTAGAAAGAGGGAGTTCAATGCTCGAAATTCGGGAAACGGGCAACCCCTCCCCTCGACTTCCGGCCAGCGACGGGAGGAGGTACCTTCGAAAGCAATCAGGCCGATAACATCGGAAATTACCGAGTCGCCGGCATCCGAACACTAGAAAATTCTACAGTACCGCAAATTCTAGTTTCCGCACCCGAATTAACTAACGCTGCCATTTTTATGATCGACACGGGCGCAGAACTAAATCTTATAAAGGAAAATGCATTAAAAAGAGAGGTCACCATCGATCCGACGGAAATAATTAAATTGTGTGGCATTACAGAGGGTCATGTTAAAACCCTGGGAACAACGTTAATTAAAATCAATTCCTGCCCCGTAAAATTTTGTGTGGTTCACGAGGATTTCCCGATACCTACTAGTGGAATTTTGGGATCAATCTTTTTAAAAGAGGGCGCGGAAATATCTTACGCAAAAGGCTCGATTCAATGGAAGGGAACTGAAATCCCGTTTCACAATATAAAACAAACAGTAATTCCCGCTCGCACTGTAGCATGCATCGAAGCAGGGACCACCGGGCCCGCCGTGGGTTTTTTACGCAAGCAAGAAATTAAGAGCGGAGTGCTAATTTGTGATTCACTCGTCCAAAATCGCGACGGGTACGTTTATGTCAAATGCGCGAACACGACTAACGAATCGGTTACTTTTCCGATGCCATTTTTGGAGATAGAAGAAATAGAATCAATCCAGAATAATGAAAATGTGCCACGTGAATGTAATAAGCCCGAATCCGTTTCGGCAATCGTCGTTGAACACTGTAAGCCCGGATCCGCTCCGGCAAGTCTTAATAATTCTAGTAAGCCCGAATCCGTTTCGGCAATCGTCGTTGAACACTGTAAATCCGGATCCGCTCCGGCGAGTCTTAATAATTCTAGTAAGCCCGAATCCGTTTCGGCAATCGTCGTTGAACACTGTAAGCCCGGATCCGCTCCGGCAAGTCTTAATAATTCTAATAAGCCCGAATCCGTTTCGGCATTTTTCGATAAAGAGTCAGAATCACAAGTGCACTTTAGCTCCGTTTCTTCGTCTGATATTATTTCTAAAACCGGTTCTACTATGTCAAACTCTCCGTCGTCGAGTCATAAAGAAGTACTGAATATAATTTCCCCAAGTCACTCGAACGCGGAGGAAAGGTATTATCCCTGTAAACCCGAATCTGTTTCGGTATGGCATAACGAAAATAACGAGTTCGAATCACAAATATCAACCATTTCTAAACATCGCCTGCTATATGACGGCAGGGCAACGGGCATAAATGCTTTTAATCACTTGAACGAGCAGAAAAGAATTTGCAAATACGCGAACGTCTTATTAATCCACATACGATCTGATATCAAGGAAAATTATATTCAGCAACTATACCATAAGCGTAGGGACAAAAAGAACGCAGCGAGTTACTCAAGTCTTTCCCCACCACAAAGGGCCTAGGTATAAAATGAGGCTCGTGCCTTGGGATAGTCAGTATCTCGCGAACAATCGAACAATGTATATTCGGGTAGCAATCGTAAATGTTATTCTTGGTCACGCATTGGCTATCATCGGCTATGATTGTGGGGGGCGACCGATGAATGTTACCACCTTCTCTGCCATCGACGAACCAGACTGTAACTCTGAGGAAATCGAACCAACGACCGAAGTACGGGATATTCAGCTGCTTCAATTGGCAGATTTTAAAGAGACATCGGTTGAGCAATGTAACATCGAAATTGACAGGACGATCTTCTACTGCGGGATGCATTCACATGTGTCAGTAGTAAACAACGGCAGGCAGCAATACATATCCACGATATCCAAGGAAACCTGCAGGACTCTGCATGACACGGGGTCAATATTCATTAATGCCGCTATACAGGTCACCGGCGTGATGCCAAACTCTACAACAACAAGGAGCCTTACCCTGGCCGGAATAGTGAATTCGGAGGGTACCTGTTCGGGAACTACATACAGCGATCCATACGGAACGTGGACAAGTGTAGTGGTACAAGCAGTAGCTAGGATCTCATTAAATAATTATGTGGCCCCGGTAAAATTAAGTACGAACGAGGTAATTTTACATTCGGGACAACGTTGCAAACTACAGCTCGGGCATTAATTGGATTCGGAAGACGGTTTCAGCTATTGGGACAGCGCACCAGTAGACTCCTGTAATTTTAACGGATATGATGTTTTATACGACGGAAAAGCCACCCGTATCACACCTCCGGGGGATAAGGGACCCGTAGTATACACCGTCGCCTCGGAAGATGCTATGTTCGCGTTGACGGAGACAAGCCGTACCACTATCTGTGGTTATACTCTAGCGAAAACGGAACATCCTAAGTTATTCATCCTGGAAATCACGAAGTCCGGAAGGTTCAAGGAAAAGGCACGGATTCCGGTTAGCAATTTGGACATATTCACGTATGTTAACTCTAAATTCGTCTATGTGGAAAAGCATATGAAAGTACAGATTAAGCAGTTGTACCAGGATTTGGTAAAACAACGTTGCCTCGTGAAACAGCGTGTGCTGCAAAACGCGCTCGCACTAATACATAGTGCGCCGGAAGAAGTAGCGATCGCAATAGCCCGCGCACCCGGTTATATGATAATTCCATCGGGGGGAGCTATACATTTAGTAAAATGTATTCCAGTAAACTGCCAAGCTCGAAAAACAGAGGAATGTTATAACGAACTTCTTGTAACTTATAATAATGCATCTTATTTTCTCTTACCACGCACATACATCCTTTCCAGAACAGGAGCACGCGAAACCTGCTACGAACTAATGCCCACTTTGTATAAGCTTCAGGGGACATGGTATAGGCTGTCTCCGAGGTTGGTGGAAAGTTTACCACCGCAACCCTTAGCTCCGCTGACGAAATCGACATGGAAGTACGTCGATCCCAAGAGTCTCGCTAATGGCGGGATTTACTCGCACGAAGACCTGGAAAAGCTGAAAGAACACATCATGTTCCCCATCGAAAAGGGGGCGATAGTCAGCTCGTTGGCACAGGGGGCCACGGGTCGGCAATATACACCAGGCGCCATTTCCATGTTCAACCGCATCGACGAAGAATCATTGGAGAAGATAGCCAAATCAGTCGGGACCATGATGTGGGAAGGGTTCATTTCCTTCGGTTCATTTACCGCGGGGGTGATTGGAATTTATATTATAGTTCGACTTGTGAAAGGAGCTCTGAGCACGATCGTCAATGACTTCGCATTACACGCAACGTACGGTTGAGGCCTACATCTTTTGGGCGCAATATGGGGCTCATTGACTACTGCTCTTCTCTTCCATGGTCAAAATCGAGAACCAGCAAACACAAGGAATTTGGCCATCGCACCACTGAACGAAGTCACACCACAAACTGATGCGGTGAGTCAAACTTCATGTTCGAATAACGCGGAACGCGTTGCCTCATATTCAGCACGGCGGCAGTCGTATGATTCTTCAGACAGTTAAAAGACTTTATTGCGAAAGAAATTTTTCCTGCGGGAAAATTTCTTTACCGCCAGGAGGGGAGGTGTTACGTCGCTCGCACGACGTTTAATCTAGCATGATTCCTATTACTATATTCTATACTTTGTTAATTAAAATAATATTCAGTATTGCGAATTAGTATTATAAGTGTTCTCTATTATTATAAATAATTGCGAATTAACATTGTAGCGTTCTCTACTATTATAAATAATTGCGACTTAACATTGTAGCGTTAATTAAAGAATGGAGGTACCCGTGAATTTGAATTGTTAAATAAGAATGGACGTATGTGACAGTTTAAATTGTTAACTAAGAATGAAGGAACACGAGGATTTTTATTATTAATTAAGAGTAGGAGAATTGTATTGCCAATCAGGGACCAGCTTAGTTAAGTAACATTCATTATGAACAAACATTTATTGAACATTGTACAAATTCAATTGGGATACCCGTTGTACACATTTGCTCCATTCTTTAATTATGCATAAAATATTGGTATAAATATATAATACTGAATATTATTTATAATAATAGAGAACGCTACAATGTTAAGTCGCAATTACTTATAATAGTAGAGAACGCTACAATGTTAATTCGCAATTATTTATAATAATAGAGAATACTTATAATACTGTTAAAGTACTCAGGGACTTTAACGTGGGTCCGGATGAGGAAACAGACAGGGAGAGAAAATGTTACAAGTTTTTCAATAAAGTTTTTATTACAAAAATATAAATGAACTATTTAAACATTTTAACAAAACAAAACTAGAAACTAAAAGAAAAAACTGACGACGGCTCCTATTGTGGCCTCGTCTCCTCTTTTTTAGTCTCCTTATTTCAATTTTCTACTGCGGAGGCTTTCTGAAACAAAAGAATCCGCCTAATAAATACATTTGCGGACAAGTCAACAATCGCGCGCTCGTCAGCTGTTTCTCGCGCTCCAGCGACAGTCTGGTGTGCATGGAGGGGAGAGCTGGCTGGCTATCTAGCGCTCTAGCTAGTGGACTGTATTCTTCTCTTTCTGGTCGATGAGATTCTCTTTCTACGATCTCACCGACACGCACAACCGGGTAGACGAGCTTTTCTCCGTTCTACCGGGTTCTCTTTTCAATGCCACGGACGGGAAACCAAATGGAGGTTGTAAGGCTCCAAGAGGCTATATCCCGCGAGCACGCTCCCCGTGCGGGTGGCGTTTCTACACCACCCACGCAAGAGGACGTCTTGTCCTAGTTCGGCTCCCTCGTCAGCTGCTCCTCAGGAGCGACCTGCGGTATGCACACGTGGTTGCCAAGCCGGCGATTCCTTCATCAAAGGAACGCCCGGCAGCCAGCCGTGGCTACCTCGACGGAGGCTCCTGTCCCGAGGAACTGGCCTGCGGCTCACCGGTTCAGGACTCAATCCCCTGCAATTCCAACCACCCGACGTTCACAGCCCAGTGTGGTCGACTCACAGCTGGTAGTGGGTGTAGCGATGGAAGGAAGGCTCTTCGAACCCTTTGCTCCACCGTACGCTTAGGCCCTACTTATTGTCCCCTCACGACGGTATATTGGAGCGGGTTCTCCGATGCCCGATGCACGGAGAGCACCACGAAGTGATATTCTTTCTGAATATCTATCTTCCGGTTGCTCCTACGCCGTATAGCTCTAATCTTGGTCGGTGAAACTTTCCACCCCACCGGTCGGTGTACTCTCACTGGTACACAGGACGGGTGGTTCCAGTGGGTTTCGTATGACCTCTAGAAACGGTGAACTACCACTAGGTGATACCTGTATGTCGGTATCAGCCCTCCAATAGCTCTAACTGGATAATTGGAAGAAGACTCAAGGCGATCCACACCGAATCTCCAACGTCGCAGTCGCATCCACGAACTGCAACGTTCAATCACAATCCTGCGTCTACGATCGCTTCACACTCGGCGTGCCTTGCGATCGCTGCAACGTCAGGCAGATTGTCCGTTTTCTGGGGAAAATCTCAAGTCGCTATGACGAGATTTTCCAATAAACTATTTGTCCGCAAACTGATTCTATTACGAGGAGAGAGATCGGCTCATCCACCTCGGAGCTCGTAGGGAAATGGGAACGCGACCGTCACAAGGTCCGCTCTCGATCGCCGACGGCTCAAGAATGAACCGTGACGATCTGCAAGTAGCGACGGCCGCGGCCGGCTCCGTCGCGCAAGCGCAGAACCGGGTAGCTACGCCTCGCGTTGCTGGGCCCGGGCTGCTACGCGCCGCGTGGCCACGGCGCGGCGCTGCCGCGTTTCGTCTATCGATCTTTTTCCGATAGATCTCTTTTCTCTCTCTTTCTCAGCGCTAACAACACATTCCTAGAATTTGCTCCAAAACTCGAGAATTTCAGTGAAGCTAGCTTGAAAAAACACGTAAATAGCCGCCGTATACTAATCTGAACGACGGAAAATTTCCATGTCAGCACAACCATCTAGAATTACGCGAATTCAATATAGATACGGGCATCGCGGCCGAGTTTCTGCGTCTCGGACTCATGCGATATTTAAACAAATACTAATTCGCAATACTGAATATTATTTAAAATAAAAGAGAATACTTTAATATTAATTCGCGATACTGAATATTATTTATAATAAAAGAGAATATTAATATATTAATTCGCAATACTGAATATAAATGTGAATCCTACAACATTAATATAAATTCGTTATATTATTTATAATAAAAGAGGATATATTGAATTGAACAATAATATATTAATTTTAATTAACAAGGTATAGAATATAGTAATAGGAATCATGCTAGATTAAACGTCGTGCGAGCGACGTAACACCTCCCCTCCTGGCGGTAAAGAAATTTTCCCGCAGGAAAAATTTCTTTCGCAATAAAGTCTTTTAACTGTCTGAAGAATCATACGACTGCCGCCGTGCTGAATATGAGGCAGCGCGTTCCGCGTTATTTGAATGTGAAGTTTGACTCACCGCATCAGCTTGTGGTGTGGCTTCGTTCAGTGGTGCGATGGCCAAATTCCTTGTGTTTGCTGGTTCTCGATTTTGACCATGGAAGAGAAGAGCAGTAGTCAATGAGCCCCATATTGCGCCCAAAAGATGTAGGCCTCAACCGTACGTTGCGTGTAATGCGAAGTCATTGACGATCGTGCTCAGAGCTCCTTTCACAAGTCGAACTATAATATAAATTCCAATCACCCCCGCGGTAAATGAACCGAAGGAAATGAACCCTTCCCACATCTTGGTCCCGACTGATTTGGCTATCTTCTCCAATGATTCTTCGTCGATGCGGTTGAACATGGAAATGGCGCCTGGTGTATATTGCCGACCCGTGGCCCCCTGTGCCAACGAGCTGACTATCGCCCCCTTTTCGATGGGGAACATGATGTGTTCTTTCAGCTTTTCCAGGTCTTCGTGCGAGTAAATCCCGCCATTAGCGAGACTCTTGGGATCGACGTACTTCCATGTCGATTTCGTCAGCGGAGCTAAGGGTTGCGGTGGTAAACTTTCCACCAACCTCGGAGACAGCCTATACCATGTCCCCTGAAGCTTATACAAAGTGGGCATTAGTTCGTAGCAGGTTTCGCGTGCTCCTGTTCTGGAAAGGATGTATGTGCGTGGTAAGAGAAAATAAGATGCATTATTATAAGTTACAAGAAGTTCGTTATAACATTCCTCTGTTTTTCGAGCTTGGCAGTTTACTGGAATACATTTTACTAAATGTATAGCTCCCCCCGATGGAATTATCATATAACCGGGTGCGCGGGCTATTGCGATCGCTACTTCTTCCGGCGCACTATGTATTAGTGCGAGCGCGTTTTGCAGCACACGCTGTTTCACGAGGCAACGTTGTTTTACCAAATCCTGGTACAACTGCTTAATCTGTACTTTCATATGCTTTTCCACATAGACGAATTTAGAGTTAACATACGTGAATATGTCCAAATTGCTAACCGGAATCCGTGCCTTTTCCTTGAACCTTCCGGACTTCGTGATTTCCAGGATGAATAACTTAGGATGTTCCGTTTTCGCTAGAGTATAACCACAGATAGTGGTACGGCTTGTCTCCGTCAACGCGAACATAGCATCTTCCGAGGCGACGGTGTATACTACGGGTCCCTTATCCCCCGGAGGTGTGATACGGGTGGCTTTTCCGTCGTATAAAACATCATATCCGTTAAAATTACAGGAGTCTACTGGTGCGCTGTCCCAATAGCTGAAACCGTCTTCCGAATCCAATTAATGCCCGAGCTGTAGTTTGCAACGTTGTCCCGAATGTAAAATTACCTCGTTCGTACTTAATTTTACCGGGGCCACATAATTTTTTAATGAGATCCTAGCTACTGCTTGTACCACTACACTTGTCCACGTTCCGTATGGATCGCTGTATGTAGTTCCCGAACAGGTACCCTCCGAATTCACTATTCCGGCCAGGGTAAGGCTCCTTGTTGTTGTAGAGTTTGGCATCACGCCGGTGACCTGTATAGCGGCATTAATGAATATTGACCCCGTGTCATGCAGAGTCCTGCAGGTTTCCTTGGATATCGTGGATATGTATTGCTGCCTGCCGTTGTTTACTACTGACACATGTGAATGCATCCCGCAGTAGAAGATCGTCCTGTCAATTTCGATGTTACATTGCTCAACCGATGTCTCTTTAAAATCTGCCAATTGAAGCAGCTGAATATCCCGTACTTCGGTCGTTGGTTCGATTTCCTCAGAGTTACAGTCTGGTTCGTCGATGGCAGAGAAGGTGGTAACATTCATCGGTCGCCCCCCACAATCATAGCCGATGATGGCCAATGCGTGACCAAGAATAACATTTACGATTGCTACCCGAATATACATTGTTCGATTGTTCGCGAGAAACTGACTATCCCAAGGCACGAGCCTCATTTTATACCTAGGCCCTTTGTGGTGGGGAAAGACTTGAGTAACTCGCTGCGTTCTTTTTGTCCCTACGCTTATGGTATAGTTGCTGAATATAATTTTCCTTGATATCAGATCGTATGTGGATTAATAAGACGTTCGCGTATTTGCAAATTCTTTTCTGCTCGTTCAAGTGATTAAAAGCATTTATGCCCGTTGCCCTGCCGTCATATAGCAGGCGATGTTTAGAAATGGTTGATATTTGTGATTCGAACTCGTTATTTTCGTTATGCCATACCGAAACAGATTCGGGTTTACAGGGATAATACCTTTCCTCCGCGTTCGAGTGACTTGGGGAAATTATATTCAGTACTTCTTTATGACTCGACGACGGAGAGTTTGACATAGTAGAACCGGTTTTAGAAATAATATCAGACGAAGAAACGGAGCTAAAGTGCACTTGTGATTCTGACTCTTTATCGAAAAATGCCGAAACGGATTCGGGCTTATTAGAATTATTAAGACTTGCCGGAGCGGATCCGGGCTTACAGTGTTCAACGACGATTGCCGAAACGGATTCGGGCTTACTAGAATTATTAAGACTCGCCGGAGCGGATCCGGATTTACAGTGTTCAACGACGATTGCCGAAACGGATTCGGGCTTACTAGAATTATTAAGACTTGCCGGAGCGGATCCGGGCTTACAGTGTTCAACGACGATTGCCGAAACGGATTCGGGCTTATTACATTCACGTGGCACATTTTCATTATTCTGGATTGATTCTATTTCTTCTATCTCCAAAAATGGCATCGGAAAAGTAACCGATTCGTTAGTCGTGTTCGCGCATTTGACATAAACGTACCCGTCGCGATTTTGGACGAGTGAATCACAAATTAGCACTCCGCTCTTAATTTCTTGCTTGCGTAAAAAACCCACGGCGGGCCCGGTGGTCCCTGCTTCGATGCATGCTACAGTGCGAGCGGGAATTACTGTTTGTTTTATATTGTGAAACGGGATTTCAGTTCTCTTCCATTGAATCGAGCCTTTTGCGTAAGATATTTCCGCGCCCTCTTTTAAAAAGATTGATCCCAAAATTCCACTAGTAGGTATCGGGAAATCCTCGTGAACCACACAAAATTTTACGGGGCAGGAATTGATTTTAATTAACGTTGTTCCCAGGGTTTTAACATGACCCTCTGTAATGCCACACAATTTAATTATTTCCGTCGGATCGATGGTGACCTCTCTTTTTAATGCATTTTCCTTTATAAGATTTAGTTCTGCGCCCGTGTCGATCATAAAAATGGCAGCGTTAGTTAATTCGGGTGCGGAAACTAGAATTTGCGGTACTGTAGAATTTTCTAGTGTTCGGATGCCGGCGACTCGGTAATTTCCGATGTTATCGGCCTGATTGCTTTCGAAGGTACCTCCTCCCGTCGCTGGCCGGAAGTCGAGGGGAGGGGTTGCCCGTTTCCCGAATTTCGAGCATTGAACTCCCTCTTTCTACACTCGTGTATATCATGACCCGGAGTTTTGCAATAATTACAGAATCGAGAATTATAATTGTCGCGCCTAGGACCGGAATTATGTACGGGTGAAGTTATGCCGCGAGCCGGCGTCTCGTATCGCGGAGATAACAATTCTCGAGACGCGGGAGCTTGATATCGCGTGCGCTCCGTGCTAGAATATGACCAGTTGCTTTGTCTTGGAGGAATACTATTCGCACGTACCGGGTGGTTAATAATTTCGCGTCTTCCCTCCGAAAATTGAACGCGTTTCGGCGGCTCATAACGAGTTCTATCTAGCTCGTATTGTTTAAAAGCATCGATCGCCGCATCATATGCCGAACCTAACGTGGTATGTGGTCGCGACTTTACGTCTATACGCAACACCGGAATTAAACCATTTACAAAACTGTCGTGCGTTAAGCGGTTTATATCCATCGGATCTGGATTACTTCTCTCGCAATCGAGAATCGCGGTTCTTAAGTCCTTAACTCGGCTAATGTAATCTAAAATATGTTCTGACGGCCCTTGAAAAATATTTGCTAATTCCCCGCGGTAATGGTCTATAGTTTTGTTCGATCCAAAAACATCTTGTAGCCGGTTGCATAACTGTAAAATATTTCGGCAACCCTCGTCCTCTACGGCGGTATAAGCCCTTCCGCGTAATTTATTAATGACTAATTCTGTCAGAGTGCCTTCTACGTGAGGCGATACAATATCTCGCGCGCGTCGACAAGCGCGATTGAAAGAAAATATTGGCATATTACATCCGTCAAAAATTGGTACTGATTCAACTGCCTCTTTTAACGAATAATTTCCCGGTTCTGGACTATCTACGTTTAATCTTGCTCGCGGTATATCCTCCATAATCCTTTCTTCTCGAAGTTCGCGTAAACGGTCAATTTCGCGCCTAGCTTCATTTAGTTCTGCCCGGATTTCTTCCATATCAAAACCCGAAGGATTGGTTTTCGCAACTTTTAACTCGGAGTTTAATTTCTCTAACTCTAACTTTAATTCCGCGGCTTCCTGAATTTCGCGGCGTTGTGCTTCTAATGCCTTGTCCTCTTTACGTAACCGCTTCTCCTTTTCAGCTAACTGTTTCTGCAGGGCGATTAATTCTGCTTCCGAGACTAGAGATTGGGGACTGGCTGCCCCTTTCGAATTCATATTATCTTTGCTGCTCATGTTGTAAAAGTTAAAATTAAAATTCGAAAACGTTTGTAGCTGCCACTAAAAATTTCTCACTGCCACCAAAAATTTACTCGTTACCTAAAATGTTTGTCCCTGACCTAACGTGCTTTTACTGTTCCGTACGGACCACTCGAAATTATCCCACCGCTGCCACCAAAAATTTGTCACGTCCCGGGTTTTCGTCGCGGTAAAATAAAAAGAGATCACCACGAGTCCGGATCGTCACGGTTTGAGTAGTCGTTTTTGGTCCACGAGGCACTTCCGTCCACGTCTAACCGGGAATTTAACGCACGGTAACAGGCTTCGAGCGTACAATAGGATAGGGACTCACCGGTCGATGATAAGCTGCCGGTACGCTGGTTGATGAAACAGCTCACGGCCGCTGGTGATGAAGAAAGCCGTCGGTAATGTGCCGGCTGTAGAACGGTGGTTGAAAGAGCAGCTCTCAGCTACTGGTGATGCAGAAAGCCGTCGGCAATGTGCCGGCTGTAGATCTGGCGCTGCCCTGGTGTTCTTATGCCAGCTCTGGCATAGAAGGGTTGTTTGACTGCAGGCGAGGGTCGGTAACGGCTGCTGACGTCTGCTGCGATGTGGCTGGTGTCGGTACAGCGAAATGCTGCCACGGCGTTACCCTGAATTCTTTGATATCGGCTAGCGAAGTTACAGCTGCGACGACAGGATACTGGATCTTCACTATGGAGGTGATGACTGGAACCTCGCGGATTCCCAACGAGTATCTCTCCACATCCGCCGGATTATATAGTTCCGCGAATACTTTTCGTAGCTGAATCTTACGACCCGCACGTCGTCTCTTAGGCATTGATTCCCACTAATATTGCTTTACCAATTACAAAATGAATTTACGCGATCAATGAAATACTCGCCTGAAGAATCTCTCAAAGCTGTTTAACTCTCCGTGAAACCCCGTGCCTCTGGTGGGCACAGATAGGTCCCCTTTGAATTAACACGATTCTGAGAGGAATGATGGAAAGATTCGCCACATTGTCCCATGCCTCTGGTGGGCACAGATAGACAGGTATTGAATAGGAAATGGTATGAATTTTATAGGCGGAAACGGTTTTCCACAAATCCCGTGCCTCTGGTGGGCACAGATAGATATGTTTGAACCGTGACAGGATAATTTGGTAAAGGTGTGGTCGTTCTGGAACACACAGTCGAGTCACTATGATATTCAATCTTGACTCTAACTCGTTTAAATTCAATGCCGAAGATTCTTGACTTTGACTTATTCAAAATGAAGTTATAATAATTAATACGAAGTAAGAAGTTAGTCGTAGAATATAAGTTGCTACTTTATACGATTTGAGACTTCTTGCTCGGGCCGAGTAGTAATTAATTAATTATCGTCGAGGTTTAATTGAATAGAGACGTTTAAGTCTTAAAATGTAGTTTATTTCGTTGTACAATTAAGGACCCTTTGCTCGAGTCGTGAAATAGAAATTATAACGTTGCGGACAATTAGCGTGACTATTAAGACGACGACTAAAGGCTACGCTCTTGATTGAGCGCTTAATTTATACGGTTTTTCCCTTCCAGGTTGGAAAGAAACGGCGTTGAGAACTCCTGGCTGGAGCGAGATGGAATTGCAACCTCAGCAGCTGGTGGTTAGCACGGTGCAGGTATTGAGAGACAGCGATGCTGCGTCAGCAGCTACTGGTGCGAGAAGGATGGCTGCTCTCGTGCGTTCTCTCTCCCTCTGGCGACTGCTGATTCAGCGTCAGGGCTCCACGAGTGAGCTGACCGGATGCTGTTATCTTGGCACCACGTACCGGGTGCTCGGCGAAATGTGTACAACGGGTGTCCCAATTGAATTTGTACAATGTTCAATAAATGTTTGTTCATAATGAATGTTACTTAACTAAGCTGGTCCCTGATTGGCAATACAATTCGCCTACTCTTAATTAATAATAAAAATCCTAGCGTTCCTTCATTCTTAGTTAACAATTTAAACTCTCACATATGTCCATTCTTATTTAACAATTCAAATTCACGCGTACCTCCATTCTTTAATTATGTATAAAATATTGGTATAAATATATAATACTGAATATTATTTATAATAATAGAGAACGCTACAATGTTAAGTCGCAATTATTTATAATAGTAGAGAACAATACAATGTTAATTCGCAACTATTTATAATAATAGAGAATACTTATAAAATTAATTCGCAATACTGAAAATTATTTATAATAAAAGAGAATACTTTAATATTAATTCGCAATACTGAATATTATTTATAATAAAAGAGAATATTAATATATTAATTCGCAAAACAGAATATAAATGAGAATCCT
Organism: Colletes latitarsis; assembly: GCF_051014445.1. NCBI lineage: Eukaryota > Metazoa > Arthropoda > Insecta > Hymenoptera > Colletidae > Colletes > Colletes latitarsis. The sequence continues at coordinate 11,007,147 of NC_135137.1, forward strand.
ACAACATTAATATAAATTCCTTATATTATTTATAATAAAAGAGAATATATTGAATTGAACAATAATATATTAATTTTAATTAACAAAGTATAGAATATAGTAATAGGAAACATGCTAGATCAAAAGTCGTGCGAGCGATGTAACAAGGGCAAATCCCAGACCTATCCCAGACCTAACTTGCGTTATCATCTAAAATATTAATCGCAACCAGGTTTAATTGACTGTTTCGGTGTGGTACCACATTACTACGTGATCCAAACCAGAAAAGACCCAGGATATGGCCATTCAAGTTTGCGAAAAATGCGAAAGTATGAGCTACATGATGGCAAACAACAGACCTAACCCAGACATGACCGGCGTTATCATCTAAAATATTGATCGAAACCAGATTTAATTGACTGTTTCAGTGTGGTATCACTTTACTACGTGTTCCAAACCAGAAAAAGCCCAGGATCTGGCCATTCAAGTATGCGAAAATTGCAAAAGTATGAGCTAGATGATGGCAAATACCAGACTTAACCCGGACCTAACCGGTGTTATCCTCTAAAATATTCATCGAATCCAGGTTGAATTGACTACTTCAGTGTGCCACCACATTAATACGTGATCCTAACGTGAAAAGAACCCAGAATCTGGCCAAGAAGTATGCGAAAAATGCGAAAGTATGAGGGAGATGATTGCATATATCAGACGTAACCCTGACCTAACCGGTGTTATCCTCCAAAATATTGATCAGAAACAGGCTTAATTGACTGTTCCAGTGTGGTACCACTTTTCTACGTGATGCAAACCAGAAAAAACCCAGGATCTGGCCAAAAAGTATGCGAAAAATGTGAGAGTATGAGCCAGATGATTGCAAATACCAGAACTAACCCAGACATAACCGGCGTTATCCCCTAAAATATTGACCGAAAACTGGTTTAATTGACTGTTTCAGTGTGGTACGACTTTACGACGTGATCCAAACCAGAAAAAGCCTAGGATCTGGCCATTCAAGTATGCGAAATATGTGAAACTATGAGCTAGATGAAGGCTAATACCAGACCTAACCCAGACATAACCGGCCATATCCTCTAAAATATTAATTGCAACCAGATTTAGTTGACTGTTTCAGTGTGGTATCACTTTACTACGTGTTCCAAACCAGAAAAAGCCCAGGATCTGGCCATTCAAGTATGCGAAAAATGCGAAAGTATGAGCTAGAAGATGGCAAATACCAGACATAACCCGGACCTAACCGGTGTTATCCTCTAAAATATTCATCGAATCCAGGTTGAATTGACTACTTCAGTGTGCCACCACATTAATACGTGATCCTAACGTGAAAAGAACCCAGGATCTGGCCAAGAAGTATGCGAAAAATGCGAAAGTATGAGGGAGATGATTGCAAATACCAGACGCAACCCAGACCTAAACGGTGTAATCCTCTAAAATATTGATCGGAATCAGGTTCAATTGACTGTTTCAGTGTGGTACCACATTACTACGTGATCCAAACTAGAAAAAGCCTAGGATCTGGCCATTCAAGTATGCGAAAGATGCGAAAGTATGAGCCAGATGATTGGTAATACCAGTCCTAACCCAGACCTAACCGGTGTTATCCCCTAAAATATTGATCTAAATCAGGTTTTATTTACTACTTCAGTGTAGTCCCGCATTACTACATGATCCAAATCAGAAAAAGCCCAGGATCTGGCCAACAAGTATGCGAAAAATGCGGAAGTATGAGGATGATGATTGCAAATACCAGACGTAACCTAGACCTAACCGGTGTTATCCCGTAAAATGTTGATCGAAACCAGGTTTAAAAGACTGTTTCAGTGTGGTACGACTTTACAACGTGATCCAAACCAGAAAAAGCCTGGGATCTGGCCATTCAAGTATGCGAAATATGTGAAACTATGAGCTAGATGAAGGCTAATACCAGACCTAACCCAGACATAACCGGCCATATCCTCTAAAATATTAATTGCAACCAGGTTTAGTTGACTGTTTCAGTGTGGTATCACTTTACTACGTGTTCCAAACCTGAAAAAGCCCAGGATCTGGCCATTCAAGTATGCGAAAAATGCGAAAGTATGAGCTAGATGATGGCAAATACCAGAACTAACCCAGACATAACCGGCGTTATCCTCCAAAATATTAATCGGAACCAGGTTTTATTTACTGTTTCAGTGTGGTACCACATTACTACGTGACCCAAGTCAGAGAAAACCCAGGATGTGGCCAACAAGTATGCGAAAAATGCGAAAGTATCAGGCAGATCCGGCCTCCCCGACGGCGTCAGCACGGTGTGTTATGCGGATGACACACTGGTGCTGGCCGTCGGGGCGCACTGGGGGAGGGCCATGCGTCGCGCGGAGGAGGGGTCGCAACGCGTCGTCGACCGGATCAGGGGGATGGGGATGACGGTGGCGGTCCATAAGACCGAGGTGATTGCGTTTCATTCACCTCGGCAGGATCCGCCACCCCCTCTGATCCGGGTGTGTGGGGCTGACATCGAGGTGAAGCCCCAGATCAGGTATCTAGGGCTGATCCTCGATAGCCACTGGCGTTTCGAGGAGCATTTCCGCTGCCTGGTCCCCCGGTTGGAAAGGATGGTTGCGGCTCTGGGCCGGATCCTGCCCAACCTGGGGGGCCCGGCGGGCCGAGTTCGTCGCCTCTATGTGGCAATGGTCCAGTCGGTGGCCCTATACGGGGCCCCCGTCTGGGCGGACGACCTGGCTGCCTCCCGGCGCAGCATGACTATGCTGCGTCGGGTGCAGAGGCGCATGGCGCTCAGGGTCATCCGCGGGTATCGGACCATCTCACATGAGGCGGCGACGGTTCTAGCGGGGATGCCGCCCATGGACCTGCTCGCGCGGTCGCACGCGGTGATGTACCGGCACCGCGTCGACCGTCGCGCGGGGGTGGGGGCGGTCCCGGGCGGGCAGGAACCTGCTTGGGGCGATTTGAAGCGCCAGGCCCGGCAGTCCGTGTTGCTCGCGTGGCAGGAGCGGCTGGCTCTGCCAACCGCGGGGCACCGGACTGTCGGGGCGGTTCGGCCACTCCTGAAGGAGTGGCTGGACAGAGGCCATGGCAGCCTCACCTACCGGATGGCACAGGTATTTTCCGGGCATGGCAGCTTCGGAAGATACCTGTGCCGGATAGGGAAGGAGCCGACGGCGCGTTGCTGCCACTGCGACGCTGAGCAGGACACGGCGGATCATACCCTGGAGGTATGCCCCGCGTGGGAGGGGGAGCGCCGTGTCCTGGTCGGCGTCGTCGGGCGGGATGTCTCGCTGCCGGACGTGGTGCGCGCCATGCTCGGCAGCGAGGAGAAGTGGAGGGCCGTGGCCTCCTTCTGCGAGAACGTAATGTTGCAGAAGGAGGCCGCGGGGAGGGAGCGCGAGCTTCAGCGGCGCGCTGAAGCTCGCGCTCGTGCGGTGGCCCGAGGTCGTCGCCCGGTCGCGAGGCGTCGCGGGCGGCCGCCTCGGTGTGGCGGATGACCTAGGCTGGGAGGGGGGTCCTGAGGGGACCCTCCTCCCGCCAGGCGGCGCCGGGTCGGACCGGTTGGGGGTAGGAGTGCCTCCCCCTACCGGTCCGACGCAAGGGGAGGCACCCTCGGCGGTCTGGTGCGGCCATGAACGCCCGGCCGCCGAGGGGTGGAAACGGGGTCGCGGGCGGTTGCGAGTTGGGGCTCGCAGCCGCCACTAAACGCGGCCCCGGGACGGATAGCGGCGGGATGGAGTGGCCCCGTCCCGCCGCTATGAGGCAGTGTGTCTACTGGGGGGACTGATTGTCCCCCCGGGGGATGGGCGTGAAAGCGCGGGCACGGGGAGGATACCGGAAGAATGCTTCGAGCGATTCCCGGTATCCTCCCAAAGCGTGCCGAAGGGTCACCGTGGGGTTTTTAGTGGGCAGGTCCCGCGCCTGTCGTTATACGGGCGCGGGGAATCCCACACACCCCTCCCACCTCTCCCCAAGGAGGTGGGAGGGAGTCTTTCGAAGATTTTCCCCACGACAAAAAAAAAAAAAAAAAAAAAAAAAAAAAGTACGCGCCAGATGAGGGCAAATCCCAGAATTAACCGAGACATAACCGGCGTTATCCTCTAAAATATTAATCGCATCCTGGATTAATTGACTGCTTCGGTGGGGAACCACATTACTACGTTATCCAAACCAGAAAAAACCCAGGATCTGGCCAACAAGTATGCGAGAAATGCGAAAGTACGCGCCAGGAGAGGGCAAATCCCAGAACTAACCGAGACATAACCGGCGTTATCCTCTAAAATTTTGATCGCAACCAGGTTAAGTTGACAGTTTCGATGTGGTACCGCATTACTACGTTATCCAAACCAGAAAAAATGCCAGGATCTGGCCCAGAAGTATGCGAAAAATGCGAAGGTACGAGCCAGATGAGGGCAAATCCCAGACCTAACCGAGACATAACCGGCGATATCCTTTAAAATATTAATCGCAACCCGGTTTAATTTACTGCTTCGGTGTGGAACCACATTATTACGGGATCCAAAGCAGAAAAAACCCAGGATCTGGCCAACAAGTATGCGAAAAACGCGAAAGTATGAGCCAGATGATTGCGAATACCAGAACTAACCCAGACGTAACCTGCGTTATCCTCTAAAATACTATTCGGAACCAGCTTCTATTGACTGTTTCAGTGTGGTACCACATTACTACGTGATCCAAACCAGAAAAAGCCCAGGATCTGGCCAACAAGTATGCGACAAATGCGAAAGTACGAACCAGATGAGGGCAAATCCCAGACCTAACCGAGACATAACCGACGTTATCCTCTAAAATATTAATCGCAACCAGGTTTAATTGACTGTTTCAGTATGGTACCACATTACTGCGTTATCCAAACCAGAAAAAACCCAGGATCTGGCCAACAAGTATTTGAAAAATGCGAAAGTACGAGCCAGATGAGGGCAAATCCCAGACCTAACCGAGACATAACCGGCGCTATCCTCTGAAATGTTAATCGCAACCAGGTTTAATTGACTGCTTCGATGTGGTACCACAATACTACGTGGTCAAGGCCAGAAAAAGGCCAGGATCTGGCCAACAAGTATGCGAAAAATGCGAAAGTACGAGCCAGATGAGGGCAAATCCCAGACCTAACCGAGACATACCCTGCGTTTTCCTCTAAAATATTAATCGCATCCTGGATTCATTGACTGTTTCAGTGTGGTACCAGAATACTACGTGGTCAAAGCCAGAAAAAGGCCAGGATCTGGCCAACAAGTATGCGAAAAATGCGAAAGTACGAGCCAGATGAGGGCAAATGCCAGCCCTAACCCAGACATAACCGGCGTTATCCTCTAAAATATTAATCGGAACCAGGTTTAATTGACTGTTTCGGTGTGGTACCACAATACTACGTGGTACAAGCCAGAAAAAGGCCAGGATCTGGCCAACAAGTATGGGAAAAATGCGAAAGTACGAGCCAGATGAGGGCAAATCCCAGACCGAACCGAGACATAACCGGCGTTATCCTCTAAAATATTAATCGCATCCTTGATTAATTGACTGCTTCGGTGTGGAACCACATTACTACGGGATCCAAACCACAAAAGGCCCAGGATCTGGCCAACAAGTATGCGAGAAATGCGAAAGTACGCGCCAGGAGAGGGCAAATCCCAGACCTAACCGAGACATAACCGGCGTTATCCTCTAAAATATTGATCGCAACCAGATTTAGTTGACAGTTTCGATGTGGTACCGCATTACTACGTCATCCAAACCAGAAAAAATGCCAGGATCTGGCCAACAAGTTTGCGACAAATGCGAAAGTACGCGCCAGATGAGGGCAAATCCCAGAATTAACCGAGACATAACCGGCGTTATCCTCTAAAATATTAATCGCATCCTGGATTAATTGACTGCTTCGGTGGGGAACCACATTACTACGTTATCCAAACCAGAAAAAACCCAGGATCTGGCCAACAAGTATTTGAAAAATGCGAAAGTACGAGCCAGATGAGGGCAAATCCCAGACCTAACCGAGACATAGCCGGCGATATCCTTTAAAATATTATTCGCAACCTGGTTTAATTCACTGCTTCGGTGTGGAACCACATTATTACGGGATCCAAAGCAGAAAAAACCCAGGATCTGGCCAACAAGTATGCGACAAATGCGAAAGTACGAGCCAGATGAGGGCAAATCCCAGAACTAACCGAGACATAACCGGCGTTATCCTCTAAAATATTGATCGCAACCAGATTTAGCTGACAGTTTCGATGTGGTACCGCATTACTACGTCATCCATACCAGAAAAAATGCCAGGATCTGGACCAAAAGTAAGCGAAAAATGCGAAAGTACGAACCAGATGAGGGCAAATACCAGACCTAACCCTGGCATAACCGGCGTTATCCTCTAAAATATTAATCGGAACCAGGTTTAATTGACTGCTTCAGTGTGGTCCCACATTACTACGTGGTCAATGCCAGAGAAAGGCCAGGATCTGGCCAACAAGTATGCGAAAAATGCGAAAGTACGAGCCAGATGAGGGCAAATCCCAGACCTAACCGAGACATAACCGACGTTATCCTCTAAAATATTAATCGCATCCTGGATTAACTGACTGCTTCTGTGTGGAACCACATTACTACGGGATCCAAACCAGAAAAAGCCCTGCATCTGGCCAACAAGTTTGCGAGAAATGCGAAAGTACGCGCCAGATGAGGGCAAATCCCAGAATTAACCGAGACATAACCGGCGTTATCCTCTAAAATATTAATCGCATCCTGGATTAATTGACTGCTTCGGTGTGGAACCACATTACTACGGGATCCAAACCACAAAAAGTCCAGGATCTGGCCAACAAGTATGGGAAAAATGCGAAAGTACGAGCCAGATGAGGGCAAATACCAGACCTAACCCAGCCATAACCGGCGTTATCCTCTAAAATATTAATCGCAACCAGGTTTAATTGACTGCTCCGATGTGGTACCACAATACTACGTGATCCAAACCAGAAAAAGGCCAGGACCTGGCCACCAAGTTTGCGAGAAATGCGAAAGTACGCGCCAGATGAGGGCAAATCCCAGAATTAACCGAGACATAACCGGCGTTATCCTCTAAAATATTAATCGCATCCTGGATTAATTCACTGCTTCGGTGTGGAACCACATTATTACGGGATCCAAAGCAGAAAAAACCCAGGATCTGGCCAACAAGTATGCGAAAAACGCGAAAGTATGAGCCAGATGATTGCGAATACCAGAACTAACCCAGACGTAACCTGCGCTATCCTCTAAAATACTATTCGGAACCAGCTTCTATTGACTGTTTTAGTGTGGTACCACATTACTACGTGATTCAAACCAGAAAAAACCCAGGATCTGGCCAACAAGTATTTGAAAAATGCGAAAGTACGAGCCAGATGAGGGCAAATCCCAGACCTAACCGGTACATAGCCGGCGATATCCTTTAAAATATTAATCGCAACCTGGTTTAATTCACTGCTTCGGTGTGGAACCACATTATTACGGGATCCAAAGCAGAAGAAATCCAGGATCTGGACAGCAAGTATGCGAAAAACGCGAAAGTATGAGCCAGATGATTGCGAATACCAGAACTAACCCAGACGTAACCTGCGTTATCCTCTAAAATACAATTCGGAACCAGCTTCTATTGACTGTTTCAGAGTGGTACCACATTACTACGTTATCCAAACCAGAAAAAACCCAGGATCTGGCCAACAAGTATTTGAAAAATGCGAATGTACGAGCCAGATGAGGACAAATCCCAGACCTAACCGAGACATAACCGGCGTTATCCTCTAAAGTATTAATCGCAACCAGGTTTGATTGACTGTTTCGGTGTGGTACCGCATTACTACGTGGTCCAAGCCAGAAAAAGGCCAGGATCTGCCGAACAAGTATGCGAAAAATGCGAAAGTCCGAGCCAGATGAGGGCAAATACCAGACCTAACCCAGACATAACCGGCGTTATCCTCTAAAATATTAATCGGAACCAGGTTTAATTGACTGTTTCAGTGTGGTACCACATTACTGCGTTATCCAAACCAGAAAAAACCCAGGATCTGGCCAACAAGTATTTGAAAAATGCGAAAGTACGAGCCAGATGAGGGCAAATCCCAGACCTAACCGAGACGTAACCGGCGCTATCCTCTGAAATATTAATCGCAACCAGGTTTAATTGACTGCTTCGATGTGGTACCACAATACTACGTGGTCAAAGCCAGAAAAAGGCCAGGATCTGGCCAACAAGTATGTGAAAAATGCGAAAGTACGAGCCAGATAAGGACAAATCCCAGACCTAATCCAGACATAACCGGAGTTATCCTCTAAAATATTAATGGGAACCAGGTTTAATTGACTGTTTCAGTATGGTACCACATTACTGCGTTATCCAAACCAGAAAAAACCCAGGATCTGCCGAAGAAGTATGCGAAAAATGCGAAAGTCCGAGCCAGATGAGGGCAAATACCAGACCTAACCCAGACATAACCGGCGTTATCCTCTAAAATATTAATCGCATCCTGGATTAACTGACTGCTTCGGTGTGGAACCTCATTACTACGGGATCCAAACCTGAAAAAGTCCAGGATCTGGCCAACAAGTTTGCGAGAAATGCGAAAGTACGCGCCAGATGAGGGCAAATCCCAGAATTAACCGAGACATAACCGGCGTTATCCTCTAAAATATTGATCGCAACCAGGTTTAGTTGGCAGTTTCGATGTGGTACCACATTACTACGTGATCCAAACCAGAAAAAGGCCAGGATCTGGCCAACAAGTATGCGAGAAATGCGAAAGTACGCGCCAGGAGAGGGCAAATCCCAGAACTAACCGTGACATAACCGGCGTTATCCTCTAAAATATTGATCACAACCAGGTTAAGTTGACAGTTTCGATGTGGTACCGCATTACTACGTTATCCAAACCAGAAAAAACCCAGGATCTGGCCAACAAGTTTGCGAGAAATGCGAAAGTACGCGCCAGATGAGGGCAAATCCCAGAATTAACCGAGACATAACCGCCGTTATCCTCTATAATATTAATCGCATCCTGGATTAATTGACTGCTTCGGTGGGGAACCACATTACTACGTTATCCAAACCAGAAAAAACCCAGGATCTGGCCAACAAGTATGCGAGAAATGCGAAAGTACGCGCCAGGAGAGGGCAAATCCCAGAACTAACCGAGACATAACCGGCGTTATCCTCTAAAATATTGATCGCAACCAGGTTAAGTTGACAGTTTCGATGTGGTACCGCATTACTACGTTATCCAAACCAGAAAAAATGCCAGGATCTGGCCCAGAAGTATGCGAAAAATGCGAAGGTACGAGCCAGATGAGGGCAAATCCCAGACCTAACCGAGACATAACCGGCGATATCCTTTAAAATATTAATCGCAACCCGGTTTAATTTACTGCTTCGGTGTGGAACCACATTATTACGGGATCCAAAGCAGAAAAAACCCAGGATCTGGCCAACAAGTATGCGAAAAACGCGAAAGTATGAGCCAGATGATTGCGAATACCAGAACTAACCCAGACGTAACCTGCGTTATCCTCTAAAATACTATTCGGAAGCAGCTTCTATTGACTGTTTCAGTGTGGTACCACATTACTACGTGATCCAAACCAGAAAAAGCCCAGGATCTGGCCAACAAGTATGCGACAAATGCGAAAGTACGAACCAGATGAGGGCAAATCCCAGACCTAACCGAGACATAACCGACGTTATCCTCTAAAATATTAATCGCAACCAGGTTTAATTGACTGTTTCGGTTATGGTACCGCATTACTACGTGATCCAAACTAGAAAAAGTGCCAGGATCTGGCCAACAAGTAAGCGAAAAATGCGAATGTACGAGCCAGATGAGGACAAATCCCAGACCTAATCCAGACATAACCGGCGTTATCCTCTAAAATATTAATCGGAACCAGGTTTAATTGACTGTTTCAGTGTGGTACCACATTACTGCGTTATCCAAACCAGAAAAAACCCAGGATCTGGCCAACAAGTATTTGAAAAATGCGAAAGTACGAGCCAGATGAGGGCAAATCCCAGACCTAACCGAGACGTAACCGGCGCTATCCTCTGAAATATTAATCGCAACCAGGTTTAATTGACTGCTTCGATGTGGTACCACAATACTACGTGGTCAAAGCCAGAAAAAGGCCAGGATCTGGCCAACAAGTATGCGAAAAATGCGAAAGTACGAGCCAGATGAGGACAAATCCCAGACCTAATCCAGACATAACCGGCGTTATCCTCTAAAATATTAATGGGAACCAGGTTTAATTGACTGTTTCAGTATGGTACCACATTACTGCGTTATCCAAACCAGAAAAAACCCAGGATCTGCCGAAGAAGTATGCGAAAAATGCGAAAGTCCGAGCCAGATGAGGGCAAATACCAGACCTAACCCAGACATAACCGGCGTTATCCTCTATAATATTAATCGCATCCTGGATTAATTGACTGCTTCGGTGTGGAACCACATTACTACGGGATCCAAACCAGAAAAAGTCCAGGATCTGGCCAACAAGTTTGCGAGAAATGCGAAAGTACGCGCCAGATGAGGGCAAGTCCCAGAATTAACCGAGACATAACCGGCGTTATCCTCTAAAATATTGATCGCAACCAGGTTTAGTTGGCAGTTTCGATGTGGTACCACATAACTACGTGATCCAAACCAGAAAAAGGCCAGGATCTGGCCAACAAGTATGCGAGAAATGCGAAAGTACGCGCCAGGAGAGGGCAAATCCCAGAACTAACCGTGACATAACCGGCGTTATCCTCTAAAATATTGATCACAACCAGGTTAAGTTGACAGTTTCGATGTGGTACCGCATTACTACGTTATCCAAACCAGAAAAAACCCAGGATCTGGCCAACAAGTTTGCGAGAAATGCGAAAGTACGCGCCAGATGAGGGCAAATCCCAGAATTAACCGAGACATAACCGCCGTTATCCTCTATAATATTAATCGCATCCTGGATTAATTGACTGCTTCGGTGGGGAACCACATTACTACGTTATCCAAACCAGAAAAAACCCAGGATCTGGCCAACAAGTATGCGAGAAATGCGAAAGTACGCGCCAGGAGAGGGCAAATCCCAGAACTAACCGAGACATAACCGGCGTTATCCTCTAAAATATTGATCGCAACCAGGTTAAGTTGACAGTTTCGATGTGGTACCGCATTACTACGTTATCCAAACCAGAAAAAATGCCAGGATCTGGCCCAGAAGTATGCGAAAAATGCGAAGGTACGAGCCAGATGAGGGCAAATCCCAGACCTAACCGAGACATAACCGGCGATATCCTTTAAAATATTAATCGCAACCCGGTTTAATTTACTGCTTCGGTGTGGAACCACATTATTACGGGATCCAAAGCAGAAAAAACCCAGGATCTGGCCAACAAGTATGCGAAAAACGCGAAAGTATGAGCCAGATGATTGCGAATACCAGAACTAACCCAGACGTAACCTGCGTTATCCTCTAAAATACTATTCGGAAGCAGCTTCTATTGACTGTTTCAGTGTGGTACCACATTACTACGTGATCCAAACCAGAAAAAGCCCAGGATCTGGCCGACAAGTATGCGACAAATGCGAAAGTACGAACCAGATGAGGGCAAATCCCAGACCTAACCGAGACATAACCGACGTTATCCTCTAAAATATTAATCGCAACCAGGTTTAATTGACTGTTTCGGTTATGGTACCGCATTACTACGTGATCCAAACTAGAAAAAGTGCCAGGATCTGGCCAACAAGTAAGCGAAAAATGCGAATGTACGAGCCAGATGAGGACAAATCCCAGACCTAATCCAGACATAACCGGCGTTATCCTCTAAAATATTAATGGGAACCAGGTTTAATTGACTGTTTCAGTATGGTACCACATTACTGCGTTATCCAAACCAGAAAAAACCCAGGATCTGGCCAACAAGTATTTGAAAAATGCGAAATTACGAGCCAGATGAGGGCAAATCCCAGACCTAACCGAGACATAACCGGCGCTATCCTCTGAAATATTAATCGCAACCAGGTTTAATTGACTGCTTCGATGTGGTACCACAATACTACGTGGTCAGAGCCAGAAAAAGACCAGGATCTGGCCAACAAGTATGCGAAAAATGCGAAAGTACGAGCCAGATGAGGGCAAATCCCAGACCTAACCGAGATATAACTGGCGTTATCCTCTAATATATTAATCGGAACCAGGTTTAATTAACTGTTTCAGTGTGGTACCGCATTACTACGTTATCCAAACCAGAAAAAACCCAGGATCTGGCCAACAAGTATTTGAAAAATGCGAAAGTACGAGCCAGATGAGGGCAAATCCCAGACCTAACCGGTACATAGCCGGCGATATCCTTTAAAATATTAATCGCAACCTGGTTTAATTCACTGCTTCGGTGTGGAACCACATTATTACGGGATCCAAAGCAGAAAAAATCCAGGATCTGGACAGCAAGTATGCGAAAAACGCGAAAGGATGAGCAAGATGATTGCGAATACCAGAACTAACCCAGACGTAACCTGCGTTATCCTCTAAAATACAATTCAGAACCAGCTTCTATTGACTGTTTCAGAGTGGTACCACATTACTACGTTATCCAAACCAGAAAAAACCCAGGATCTGGCCAACAAGTATTTGAAAAATGCGAATGTACGAGCCAGATGAGGACAAATCTCAGACCTAACCGAGACATAACCAGCGTTATCCTCTAAAGTATTAATCGCAACCAGGTTTGATTGACTGTTTCGGTCTGGAACCACATTATTACGGGATCCAAAGCAGAAAAAACCCAGGATCTGGCCAACAAGTATGCGAAAAACGCGAAAGTATGAGCCAGATGATTGCGAATACCAGAACTAACCCAGACGTAACCTGCGTTATCCTCTAAAATACTATTCGGAACCAGCTTCTATTGACTGTTTCAGTGTGGTACCACATTACTACGTGATCCAAACCAGAAAAAGCCCAGGATCTGGCCAACAAGTATGCGACAAATGCGAAAGTACGAACCAGATGAGGGCAAATCCCAGACCTAACCGAGACATAACCGACGTTATCCTCTAAAATATTAATCGCAACCAGGTTTAATTGACTGTTGCGGTTATGGTACCGCATTACTACGTGATCCAAACTAGAAAAAATGCCAGGATCTGGCCAACAAGTAAGCGAAAAATGTGAATGTACGAGCCAGATGAGGACAAATCCCAGACCTAATCCAGACATAACCGGCGTTATCCTCTAAAATATTAATGGGAACCAGGTTTAATTGACTGTTTCGGTATGGTACCACATTACTGCGTTATCCAAACCAGACAAAACCCAGGATCTGGCCAACAAGTATTTGAAAAATGCGAAAGTACGAGCCAGATGAGGGCAAATCCCAGACCTAACCGAGACATAACCGGCGCTATCCTCTGAAATATTAATCGCAACCAGGTTTAATTGACTGCTTCGATGTGGTATCACAATACTACGTGGTCAAAGTCAGAAAAAGGCCAGGATCTGGCCAACAAGTATGCGAAAAATGCGAAAGTACGAGCCAGATGAGGGCAAATCCCAGACCTAACCGAGACATACCCTGCGTTTTCCTCTAAAATATTAATCGCATCCTGAATTCATTGACTGTTTCAGTGTGGTACCAGAATACTACGTGGTCAAAGCCAGAAAAAGGCCAGGATCTGGCCAACAAGTATGCGAAAAATGCGAAAGTACGAGCCAGATGAGGGCAAATCCCAGACCGAACCGAGACATAACCGGCGTTATCCTCTAAAATATTAATCGCATCCTTGATTAATTGACTGCTTCGGTATGGAACCACATTACTACGGGATCCAAACCACAAAAGGCCCAGGATCTGGCCAACAAGTATGCGAGAAATGCGAAAGTACGCGCCAGGAGAGGGCAAATCCCAGAACTAGCCGAGACATAACCGGCGTTATCCTCTAAAATATTGATCGTAACCAGGTTTAGTTGACAGTTTCGATGTGGTACCGCATTACTACGTTATCCAAACCAGAAAAAATGCCAGGATCTGGCCCAGAAGTATGCGAAAAACGCGAAAGTATGAGCCAGATGATTGCGAATACCAGAACTAACCCAGACGTAACCTGCGTTATCCTCTAAAATAATATTCGGAACCACCTTCTATTGACTGTTTCAGTGTGGTACCACATTACTAGGTGATCCAAACCAGAAAAAGCCCAGGATCTGGCCAACAAGTATGCGACAAATGCGAAAGTACGCGCCAGATGAGGGCAAATCCCAGACCTAACCGACACATAACCGGCGCTATCCTCTAAAATATTAATCGCATCCTGGATTAATTGACTGTTTCAGTGTGGTACCACATTACTACGTGGTCAAAGCCAGAATAAGGCCAGGATCTGGCCAACAAGTATGCGAAAAATGCGAAAGTACGAGCCAGATGAGGGCAAATCCCAGACCTAACCGACACATAACCGACCTTATCCTCTAAAATATTAATCGCAACCAGGTTTAATTGACTGTTTCGGTTATGGTACCGCATTACTACGTGATCCAAACTAGAAAAAATGCCAGGATCTGGCCAACAAGTATTTGAAAAATGCGAAAGTACGAGCCAGATGAGGGCAAATCCCAGACCTAACCGAGACGTAACCGGCGCTATCCTCTAAAATATTAATCGGAACCAGGTTTATTGACTGCTTCGGTGTGGAACCACATTACTACGGGATCCAAACCACAAAAGGCCCAGGATCTGGCCAACAAGTATGCGAGAAATTCGAAAGTACGCGCCAGGAGAGGGCAAATCCCAGAACTAACCGAGACATAACCGGCGTTATCCTCTAAAATATTGATCGCACCAGGTTTAGTTGACAGATTCGATGTGGTACCGCATTACTACGTTATTCAAACCAGAAAAAGGCCAGGATCCGGCCAACAAGTATGCGAATAACGCGAAAGTATAAGCCAGATGATTGCAAATACCAGAACTAACCCAGACATAACCAGCGGTGTCCTCAAAAATACTAATCGGAACCAGCTTTTATTGACTGTTTCAGTGTGGTACCACATTACTACGTCGTCCAAGCCAGAAAAAGGCCAGGATTTGGCCAACAAGTATGCGAAAAATGCGAAAGTACGAGCCAGATGAGGGCAAATACCAGACCTAACCCAGACATAACCGCCGTTATCCTCTAAAATACTATTCGGAACCAGCTTCTTTTGACTGCGTCAGTGTGGTACCACATTACTACGTGATCCAAAGTCAGAAAAAGGCCAGGATCTGGCCAACAAGTATGCGAAAAATGCGAAAGTACGAGCCAGATGAGGGCAAATCCCAGACCTAACCGAGATATAACCGGCGTTATCCTCTAAAATATTAATCGGAACCAGGTTTAATTAACTGTTTCAGTGTGGTACCGCATTACTACGTGATCCAAACCAGAAAAAGGCCAGGAACTGACCGACAAGTATGCGAAAAATGCGAAAGTACGAGCCAGATGAGGGGCAAATACCAGACCTAACCCAGACATAACAGGCGTTATCCTCTAAAATATTAATCGCATCCTGGATTAATTGACTGTCTCGGTGTGGCACCTCATTACTACGGGATCCAAACCAGGAAAAACCCAGGATCTGGCCAACAAGTATGCGAAAAATGCGAAAGTACGAGCCAGATGAGGGCAAATACCAGACCTATCCCAGACATAACCGGCGTTATCCTCTAATATATTAATCGGAACCAGGTTTAATTGACTGTTTCAGTGTGGTACCACATTACTACGTTATCCAAACCAGAAAAAACCCAGGATCTGGCCAACAAGTATTTGAAAAATGCGAAAGTACGAGCCAGATGTGGGCAAATCCCAGAACTAACCGAGACATAGCCGGCGATATCCTTTAGAATATTAACCGCAACCTGGTTTAATTCACTGCTTCGGTGTGGAACCACATTATTACGGGATCCAAAGCAGAAAAAACCCAGGATCTGGCCAACAAGTATGCGAAAAACGCGAATGTATGAGCCAGATGATTGCGAATACCAGAATTAACCCAGACGTAACCTGCGTTATCCTCTAAAATATTAATCGGAACCTGGTTTAATTAACTGTTTCAGTGTGGTACTGCATTACTACGTGATCCAAACCAGAAAAAGCCCAGAATCTGGCCAACAAGTATGCGAAAAATGCGAAAGTACGAGCCAGATGAGGGCAAATCCCAGACCTAACCGACATATAACCGGCGTTATCCTCTAAAATATTAATCGGAACCAGGTTTAATTAACTGTTTCAGTGTGGTACCGCATTACTACGTGATCCAAACCAGAAAAAGGCCAGGAACTGACCGACAAGTATGCGAAAAATGCGAAAGTACGAGCCAGATGAGGGCAAATACCAGACCTAACCGACATATAACCGGCGTTATCCTCTAAAATATTAATCGGAACCAGGTTTAATTAACTGTTTCAGTGTGGTACCGCATTACTACGTGATCCAAACCAGAAAAAGGCCAGGAACTGACCGACAAGTATGCGAAAAATGCGAAAGTACGAGCCAGATGAGGGCAAATACCAGACCTAACCCAGACATAACCGGCGTTATCCTCTAAAATATTAATCGGTACCAGGTTTAATTGACTGTTTCAGTGTGGTACCACATTACTACGTTATCCAAACCAGAAAAAACCCAGGATCTGGCCAACAAGTATTTGAAAAATGCGAAAGTACGTGCCAGATGAGGGCAAATCCCAGACCTAACCGAGACATAGCCGGCGATATCCTTTAGAATATTAACCGCAACCTGGTTTAATTTACTGCTTCGGTGTGGAACCACATTATTACGGGATCCAAAGCAGAAAAAACCCAGGATCTGGCCATCAAGTATGCGAAAAACGCGAAAGTATGAGCCAGATGAGGGCAAATACTGGACCTAACCCAAACGTAACCGGCGTTATCCTCTAAAATATTAATCGGAACCAGGTTTAATTGACTGTTTCAGTGTGGTACCACATTACTACGTGATCCAAACCAGAAAAAACCCAGGATCTGGCCAACAAGTATTTGAAAAATGCGAAAGTACGTGCCAGATGAGAGCAAATCCCAGACCTAACCGACATATAACCGGCGTTATCCTCTAAAATATTAATCGGAACCAGGTTTAATTAACTGTTTCAGTGTGGTACCGCATTACTACGTGATCCAAACCAGAAAAAGGCCAGGAAATGACCGACAAGTATGCGAAAAACGCGAAAGTATGAGCCAGATGAGGGCAAATACTGGACCTAACCCAAACGTAACCGGCGTTATCCTCTAAAATATTAATCGGAACCAGGTTTAATTGACTGTTTCAGTGTGGTACCACATTACTACGTGATCCAAACCAGAAAAAGCCCAGGAACTGACCGACAAGTATGCGAAAAATGCGAAAGTACGAGCCAGATGAGGGCAAGCAAATCCCAGACCTAACAGAGACATAGCCGGCGATATCCTTTAAAATATTAATCGCATCCTGGAATAATTGACTGTTTCGGTGTGGAACCACATTACTACGGGATCCAAACCAGAAAAAGCCCAGTATCTGGCCAACAAGTATGCGAAAAATGCGAAAGTACGAGCCAGATGAGGGCAAATCCCACACCTAACATCGACATAACGGGCGCTATCCTCTAAAATATTAATCGCAACCAAGTTTGATTGACTGTTTCGATGTGGTACCGCATTGCTACGTTATCCAAAGCAGAAAAAATGCCTTGATCTGGCCTAGAGGTAAGGGAAAAATGCGAAAGTACGAGCCAGATGAGGGCAAATACCAGACCTAACACTGACGTAACCGGCGTTATCCTCTAAAAGATTAATCGGAACCAGCTTTTATTGACTGTTTCGGTGTGGTATCACTTTACTACGTGGACCAAGCCAGAAAAATGCCAGGATCTGGCCTACAAGTATGGGAAAAATGCGAAGGTACGAGCCTGATGAGGGCAAATCCCAGACCTGACCGAGACATAACCGGCGTTATCCTCTAAAATATTGATCGCACCAGGTTTAGTTGACAGATTCGATGTGGTACCGCATTACTACGTTATCCAAACCAGAAAAAGGCCAGGATCCGGCCAACAAGTATGCGAATAACGCGAAAGTATAAGCCAGATGATTGCAAATACCAGAACTAACCCAGACATAACCAGCGGTGTCCTCAAAAATACTAATCGGAACCAGCTTTTATTGACTGTTTCAGTGTGGTACCACATTACTACGTGGTCCAAGCCAGAAAAAGGCCAGGATTTGGCCAACAAGTATGCGAAAAATGCGAAAGTACGAGCCAGATGAGGGCAAATACCAGACCTAACCCAGACATAACCGCCGTTATCCTCTAAAATATTACGCGGAACCAGGTTTAATTGACTGTTTCAGTGTGGTACCACATTACTACGTGGTCCAAGCCAGAAAAAGGCCAGGATCTGGCCGACAAGTATTTGAAAAATGCGAAAGTACGAGCCAGATGAGGGCAAATCCCAGACCTAACCGAGACATAGCCGGCGATATCCTTTAAAATATTAATCGCAACCTGGTTTAATTCACTGCTTCGGTGTGGAGCCACATTATTACGGGATCAAAAACAGAAAAAACCCAGGGTCTGGCCAACAAGTATGCGAAAAACGCGAAAGTATGAGCCAGATGTGGGCAAATCCCAGACCTAACCGAGACATAACCGGTGTTATCCTCTAAAATATTAATCGGAACCAGGTTTAATTGACTGTTTCCGTGTGATACCACATTACTACGTTTTCCAAACCAGAAAAGACCCAGGATCTGGCCAACAAGTATTTGAAAAATGCGGAAGTACGAGCCAGATGAGGGCAAATCCCAGACCTAACCGAGACATAGCCGGCGATATCCTTTAGAATAATAACCGCAACCTGGTTTAATTCACTGCTTCGGTGTGGAACCACATTATTACGGGATCCAAAGCAGAAAAAACCCAGGATCTGGCCAACAAGTATGCGAAAAACGCGAAAGTATGAGCCAGATGATTGCGAATACCAGAACTAACCCAGACGTAACCTGCGTTATCCTCTAAAATACTATTCGGAACCAGCTTCTTTTGACTGCGTCAGTGTGGTACCACAGTACTACGTGATCCAAAGCCAGAAAAAGGCCAGGATCTGGCCAACAAGTATGCGAAAAATGCGAAAGTACGAGCCAGATGAGGGCAAATCCCAGACCTAACCGAGACATAACCGGCGTTATCCTCTAAAATATTAATCGTATCCTGGATTAATTGACTGCTTCGGTGTGGAACCACATTACTACAGGATCCAAACCACAAAAGGCTCAGGATCTGGCCAACAAGTATGCGAGAAATGCGAAAGTACGCGCCAGAAGGGGGCAAATCCCAGAACTAACCGTGACATAACAGGCGTGATCCTCTAAAATATTGATCGCAACCAGGTTTAGTTGACAGTTTCGATGTGGTACCGCATTACTACGTTATCCAAACCAGAAAAAATGCCAGGATCTGGACCAAAAGTAAGCGAAAAATGCGAAAGTACGAGCCAGATGAGGGCAAATCCCAGACCTAACCGAGATATAACCGACGTTATCCTCTAAAATATTAATCGGAACCAGGTTTAATTAACTGTTTCAGTGTGGTACCGCATTACTACGTGATCCAAACCAGAAAAAGGCCAGGAACTGACCGACAAGTATGCGAAAAATGCGAAAGTACGAGCCAGATGAGGGGCAAATACCAGACCTAACCCAGACATAACCGGCGTTATCCTCTAAAATATTAATCGCATCCTGGATTAATTGACTGTCTCGGTGTGGCACCTCATTACTACGGGATCCAAACCAGGAAAAACCCAGGATCTGGCCAACAAGTATGCGAAAAATGCGAAAGTACGAGCCAGATGAGGGCAAATACCAGACCTAACCCAGACATAACCGGCGTTATCCTCTAATATATTAATCGGAACCAGGTTTAATTGACTGTTTCAGTGTGGTACCACATTACTACGTTATCCAAACCAGAAAAAACCCAGGATCTGGCCAACAAGTATTTGAAAAATGCGAAAGTACGAGCCAGATGTGGGCAAATCCCAGACCTAACCGAGACATAGCCGGCGATATCCTTTAGAATATTAACCGCAACCTGGTTTAATTCACTGCTTCGGTGTGGAACCACATTATTACGGGATCCAAAGCAGAAAAAACCCAGGATCTGGCCAACAAGTATGCGAAAAACGCGAAAGTATGAGCCAGATGATTGCGAATACTAGAATTAACCCAGACGTAACCTGCGTTATCCTCTAAAATATTACTCGGAACCTGGTTTAATTAACTGTTTCAGTGTGGTACCGCATTACTACGTGATCCAAACCAGAAAAAGCCCAGGATCTGGCCAACAAGTATGCGAAAAATGCGAAAGTACGAGCCAGATGAGGGCAAATCCCAGACCTAACCGACATATAACCGGCGTTATCCTCTAAAATATTAATCGGAACCAGGTTTAATTAACTGTTTCAGTGTGGTACCGCATTACTACGTGATCCAAACCAGAAAAAGGCCAGGAACTGACCGACAAGTATGCGAAAAATGCGAAAGTACGAGCCAGATGAGGGCAAATACCAGACCTAACCGACATATAACCGGCGTTATCCTCTAAAATATTAATCGGAACCAGGTTTAATTAACTGTTTCAGTGTGGTACCGCATTACTACGTGATCCAAACCAGAAAAAGGCCAGGAACTGACCGACAAGTATGCGAAAAATGCGAAAGTACGAGCCAGATGAGGGCAAATACCAGACCTAACCCAGACATAACCGGCGTTATCCTCTAAAATATTAATCGGTACCAGGTTTAATTGACTGTTTCAGTGTGGTACCACATTACTACGTTATCCAAACCAGAAAAAACCCAGGATCTGGCCAACAAGTATTTGAAAAATGCGAAAGTACGTGCCAGATGAGGGCAAATCCCAGACCTAACCGTGACATAGCCGGCGATATCCTTTAGAATATTAACCGCAACCTGGTTTAATTTACTGCTTCACTGTGGAACCACATTATTACGGGATCCAAAGTAGAAAAAACCCAGGATCTGGCCATCAAGTATGCGAAAAACGCGAAAGTATGAGCCACATGAGGGCAAATACCAGACCTAACCCAAACGTAACCGGCGTTATCCTCTAAAATATTAATCGGAACCAGGTTTAATTGACTGTTTCAGTGTGGTACCACATTACTACGTGATCCAAACCAGAAAAAGCCCAGGATCTGGCCAACAAGTATGCGAAAAATGCGAAAGTACGAGCCAGATGAGGGCAAGCAAATCCCAGACCTAACAGAGACATAGCCGGCGATATCCTTTAAAATATTAATCGCATCCTGGAATAATTGACTGTTTCGGTGTGGAACCACATTACTACGGGATCCAAACCAGAAAAAGCCCAGTATCTGGCCAACAAGTATGCGAAAAATGCGAAAGTACGAGCCAGATGAGGGCAAATACCAGACCTAACACTGACGTAACCGGCGTTATCCTCTAAAAGATTAATCGGAACCAGCTTTTATTGACTGTTTCGGTGTGGTATCACTTTACTACGTGGACCAAGCCAGAAAAATGCCAGGATCTGGCCTACAAGTATGGGAAAAATGCGAAAGTACGAGCCTGATGAGGGCAAATCCCAGACCTGACCGAGACATAACCGGCGTTATCCTCTAAAATATTGATCGCACCAGGTTTAGTTGACAGATTCGATGTGGTACCGCATTACTACGTTATCCAAACCAGAAAAAGGCCAGGATCCGGCCAACAAGTATGCGAATAACGCGAAAGTATAAGCCAGATGATTGCAAATACCAGAACTAACCCAGACATAACCAGCGGTGTCCTCAAAAATACTAATCGGAACCAGCTTTTATTGACTGTTTCAGTGTGGTACCACATTACTACGTGGTCCAAGCCAGAAAAAGGCCAGGATTTGGCCAACAAGTATGCGAAAAATGCGAAAGTACGAGCCAGATGAGGGCAAATACCAGACCTAACCCAGACATAACCGCCGTTATCCTCTAAAATATTACGCGGAACCAGGTTTAATTGACTGTTTCAGTGTGGTACCACATTACTACGTGGTCCAAGCCAGAAAAAGGCCAGGATCTGGCCGACAAGTATTTGAAAAATGCGAAAGTACGAGCCAGATGAGGGCAAATCCCAGACCTAACCGAGACATAGCCGGCGATATCCTTTAAAATATTAATCGCAACCTGGTTTAATTCACTGCTTCGGTGTGGAGCCACATTATTACGGGATCGAAAACAGAAAAAACCCAGGGTCTGGCCAACAAGTATGCGAAAAACGCGAAAGTATGAGCCAGATGTGGGCAAATCCCAGACCTAACCGAGACATAACCGGTGTTATTCTCTAAAATATTAATCGGAACCAGGTTTAATTGACTGTTTCCGTGTGATACCACATTACTACGTTTTCCAAACCAGAAAAGACCCAGGATCTGGCCAACAAGTATTTGAAAAATGCGGAAGTACGAGCCAGATGAGGGCAAATCCCAGACCTAACCGAGACATAGCCGGCGATATCCTTTAGAATAATAACCGCAACCTGGTTTAATTCACTGCTTCGGTGTGGAACCACATTATTACGGGATCCAAAGCAGAAAAAACCCAGGATCTGGCCAACAAGTATGCGAAAAACGCGAAAGTATGAGCCAGATGATTGCGAATACCAGAACTAACCCAGACGTAACCTGCGTTATCCTCTAAAATACTATTCGGAACCAGCTTCTTTTGACTGCGTCAGTGTGGTACCACAGTACTACGTGATCCAAAGCCAGAAAAAGGCCAGGATCTGGCCAACAAGTATGCGAAAAATGCGAAAGTACGAGCCAGATGAGGGCAAATCCCAGACCTAACCGAGACATAACCGGCGTTATCCTCTAAAATATTAATCGCATCCTGGATTAATTGACTGCTTCGGTGTGGAACCACATTACTACAGGATCCAAACCACAAAAGGCTCAGGATCTGGCCAACAAGTATGCGAGAAATGCGAAAGTACGCGCCAGAAGGGGGCAAATCCCAGAACTAACCGTGACATAACAGGCGTGATCCTCTAAAATATTGATCGCAACCAGGTTTAGTTGACAGTTTCGATGTGGTACCGCATTACTACGTTATCCAAACCAGAAAAAATGCCAGGATCTGGACCAAAAGTAAGCGAAAAATGCGAAAGTACGAGCCAGATGAGGGCAAATCCCAGACCTAACCGAGATATAACCGACGTTATCCTCTAAAATATTAATCGGAACCAGGTTTAATTAACTGTTTCAGTGTGGTACCGCATTACTACGTGATCCAAACCAGAAAAAGGCCAGGAACTGACCGACAAGTATGCGAAAAATGCGAAAGTACGAGCCAGATGAGGGGCAAATACCAGACCTAACCCAGACATAACCGGCGTTATCCTCTAAAATATTAATCGCATCCTGGATTAATTGACTGTCTCGGTGTGGCACCTCATTACTACGGGATCCAAACCAGGAAAAACCCAGGATCTGGCCAACAAGTATGCGAAAAATGCGAAAGTACGAGCCAGATGAGGGCAAATACCAGACCTAACCCAGACATAACCGGCGTTATCCTCTAATATATTAATCGGAACCAGGTTTAATTGACTGTTTCAGTGTGGTACCACATTACTACGTTATCCAAACCAGAAAAAACCCAGGATCTGGCCAACAAGTATTTGAAAAATGTGAAAGTACGAGCCAGATGTGGGCAAATCCCAGACCTAACCGAGACATAGCCGGCGATATCCTTTAGAATATTAACCGCAACCTGGTTTAATTCACTGCTTCGGTGTGGAACCACATTATTACGGGATCCAAAGCAGAAAAAACCCAGGATCTGGCCAACAAGTATGCGAAAAACGCGAAAGTATGAGCCAGATGATTGCGAATACTAGAATTAACCCAGACGTAACCTGCGTTATCCTCTAAAATATTACTCGGAACCTGGTTTAATTAACTGTTTCAGTGTGGTACCGCATTACTACGTGATCCAAACCAGAAAAAGCCCAGGATCTGGCCAACAAGTATGCGAAAAATGCGAAAGTACGAGCCAGATGAGGGCAAATCCCAGACCTAACCGACATATAACCGGCGTTATCCTCTAAAATATTAATCGGAACCAGGTTTAATTAACTGTTTCAGTGTGGTACCGCATTACTACGTGATCCAAACCAGAAAAAGGCCAGGAACTGACCGACAAGTATGCGAAAAATGCGAAAGTACGAGCCAGATGAGGGCAAATACCAGACCTAACCGACATATAACCGGCGTTATCCTCTAAAATATTAATCGGAACCAGGTTTAATTAACTGTTTCAGTGTGGTACCGCATTACTACGTGATCCAAACCAGAAAAAGGCCAGGAACTGACCGACAAGTATGCGAAAAATGCGAAAGTACGAGCCAGATGAGGGGCAAATACCAGACCTAACCCAGACATAACCGGCGTTATCCTCTAAAATATTAATCGCATCCTGGATTAATTGACTGTCTCGGTGTGGCACCTCATTACTACGGGATCCAAACCAGGAAAAACCCAGGATCTGGCCAACAAGTATGCGAAAAATGCGAAAGTACGAGCCAGATGAGGGCAAATACCAGACCTAACCCAGACATAACCGGCGTTATCCTCTAATATATTAATCGGAACCAGGTTTAATTGACTGTTTCAGTGTGGTACCACATTACTACGTTATCCAAACCAGAAAAAACCCAGGATCTGGCCAACAAGTATTTGAAAAATGCGAAAGTACGAGCCAGATGTGGGCAAATCCCAGACCTAACCGAGACATAGCCGGCGATATCCTTTAGAATATTAACCGCAACCTGGTTTAATTCACTGCTTCGGTGTGGAACCACATTATTACGGGATCCAAAGCAGAAAAAACCCAGGATCTGGCCAACAAGTATGCGAAAAACGCGAAAGTATGAGCCAGATGATTGCGAATACTAGAATTAACCCAGACGTAACCTGCGTTATCCTCTAAAATATTACTCGGAACCTGGTTTAATTAACTGTTTCAGTGTGGTACCGCATTACTACGTGATCCAAACCAGAAAAAGCCCAGGATCTGGCCAACAAGTATGCGAAAAATGCGAAAGTACGAGCCAGATGAGGGCAAATCCCAGACCTAACCGACATATAACCGGCGTTATCCTCTAAAATATTAATCGGAACCAGGTTTAATTAACTGTTTCAGTGTGGTACCGCATTACTACGTGATCCAAACCAGAAAAAGGCCAGGAACTGACCGACAAGTATGCGAAAAATGCGAAAGTACGAGCCAGATGAGGGCAAATACCAGACCTAACCGACATATAACCGGCGTTATCCTCTAAAATATTAATCGGAACCAGGTTTAATTAACTGTTTCAGTGTGGTACCGCATTACTACGTGATCCAAACCAGAAAAAGGCCAGGAACTGACCGACAAGTATGCGAAAAATGCGAAAGTACGAGCCAGATGAGGGCAAATACCAGACCTAACCCAGACATAACCGGCGTTATCCTCTAAAATATTAATCGGTACCAGGTTTAATTGACTGTTTCAGTGTGGTACCACATTACTACGTTATCCAAACCAGAAAAAACCCAGGATCTGGCCAACAAGTATTTGAAAAATGCGAAAGTACGTGCCAGATGAGGGCAAATCCCAGACCTAACCGTGACATAGCCGGCGATATCCTTTAGAATATTAACCGCAACCTGGTTTAATTTACTGCTTCACTGTGGAACCACATTATTACGGGATCCAAAGTAGAAAAAACCCAGGATCTGGCCATCAAGTATGCGAAAAACGCGAAAGTATGAGCCACATGAGGGCAAATACCAGACCTAACCCAAACGTAACCGGCGTTATCCTCTAAAATATTAATCGGAACCAGGTTTAATTGACTGTTTCAGTGTGGTACCACATTACTACGTGATCCAAACCAGAAAAAGCCCAGGATCTGGCCAACAAGTATGCGAAAAATGCGAAAGTACGAGCCAGATGAGGGCAAGCAAATCCCAGACCTAACAGAGACATAGCCGGCGATATCCTTTAAAATATTAATCGCATCCTGGAATAATTGACTGTTTCGGTGTGGAACCACATTACTACGGGATCCAAACCAGAAAAAGCCCAGTATCTGGCCAACAAGTATGCGAAAAATGCGAAAGTACGAGCCAGATGAGGGCAAATCCCATACATAACATCGACATAACGGGCGCTATCCTCTAAAATATTAATCGCAACCAAGTTTGATTGACTGTTTCGATGTGGTACCGCATTACTACGTTATCCAAAGCAGAAAAAATGCCTTGATCTGGCCTAGAGGTAAGCGAAAAATGCGAAAGTACGAGCCAGCTAAGGGCAAATACCAGACCTAACCATGACATAACCGGCGTTATCCTCTAAAAGATTAATCGGAACCAGCTTTTATTGACTGTTTCGGTGTGGTATCACTTTACTACGTGGACCAAGCCAGAAAAATGCCAGGATCTGGCCTACAAGTATGGGAAAAATGCGAAAGTACGAGCCTGATGAGGGCAAATCCCAGACCTGACCGAGACATAACCGGCGTTATCCTCTAAAATATTAATCGCATCCTGGATTAATTGAATGTTTCAGTGTGGTATCAGATTACTACGTGGTCAAAGCCAGAAAAAGGCCAGGATGTGGCCAACAAGTATGCGAAAAATGCGAAAGTACGAGCCAGATGAGGGCAAATCTCAGACCTAACCGAGACATAACCGGCGTTATCCTCTAAAATATTAATCGCATCCTGGATTAATTGACTGCTTCGGTGTGGAACCACATTACTACGGGATCCAAACCACAAAAGGCTCAGGATCTGGCCAACAAGTATGCGAGAAATGCGAAAGTACGCGCCAGAAGGGGGCAAATCCCAGAACTAACCGAGACATAACCAGCGATATCCTCTAAAATATTAATCGCAACCAGGTTTAATTGACTGCTTCGATGTGGTACCACAATACTACGTGGTCAAAGCCAGAAAAAGGCCAGGATCTGGCCAACAAGTATGCGAAAAATGCGAAAGTACGAGCCAGATGAGGGCAAATCCCAGACCTAACCGAGACATAACCAGCGATGTCCACTAAAATATTAATCGCAACCAGGTTTAATTGACTGTTTCAGTGTGGTACCACATTACTACGTTACCCAAACCAGAAAAAACCCAGGATCTGACCAACAAGTATTTGAAAAATGCGAAAGTACGAGCCAGATGAGGGCAAATCCCAGACCTAACCGAGACATAACCGGCGCTATCCTCTAAAATATTAATCGCAACCAGGTTTAATTGACTGCTTCGATGTGGTACCACAATACTACGTAGTCAAAGCCAGAAAAAACCCAGGATCTGGCCAACAAGTATTTGAAAAATGCGAAAGTACGAGCCAGATGTGGGCAAATCCCAGACCTAACCGAGACATAGCCGGCGATATCCTTTAGAATATTAACCGCAACCTGGTTTAATTTACTGCTTCGGTGTGGAACCACATTATTACGGGATCCAAAGCAGAAAAAACCCAGGATCTGGCCATCAAGTATGCGAAAAACGCGAAAGTATGAGCCAGATGAGGGCAAATACCAGACCTAACCCAAACGTAACCGGCGTTATCCTCTAAAATATTAATCGGAACCAGGTTTAATTGACTGTTTCAGTGTGGTACCACATTACTACGTGATCCAAACCAGAAAAAGCCCAGGATCTGGCCAACAAGTATGCGAAAAATGCGAAAGTACGAGCCAGATGAGGGCAAATCCCAGACCTAACAGAGACATAGCCGGCGATATCCTTTAAAATATTAATCGCATCCTGGAATAATTGACTGTTTCGGTGTGGAACCACATTACTACGGGATCCAAACCAGAAAAAGCCCAATATCTGGCCAACAAGTATGCGAAAAATGCGAAAGTACGAGCCAGAAGGGGGCAAATCCCAGAACTAACCGAGACATAACCAGCGATATCCTCTAAAATATTAATCGCAACCAGGTTTAATTGACTGCTTCGATGTGGTACCACAATACTACGTGGTCAAAGCCAGAAAAAGGCCAGGATCTGGCCAACAAGTATGCGAAAAATGCGAAAGTACGAGCCAGATGAGGGCAAATCCCAGACCTAACCCTGACATAACCGGCGGTATCCTCTAAAAGATTAATCGGAACCAGCTTTTATTGACTGTTTCGGTGTGGTATCACTCTACTACGTGGACCAAGCCAGAAAAATGCCAGGATCTGGCCTACAAGTATGGGAAAAATGCGAAAGTACGAGCCTGATGAGGGCAAATCCCAGACCTGACCGAGACATAACCGGCGTTATCCTCTAAAATATTAATCGCATCCTGGATTAATTGAATGTTTCAGTGTGGTACCAGATTACTACGTGGTCAAAGCCAGAAAAAGGCCAGGATCTGGCCAACAAGTATGCGAAAAATGCGAAAGTACGAGCCAGATGAGGGCAAATCCCAGACCTAACCGAGACATAACCGGCGTTATCCTCTAAAATATTAATCGCATCCTGGATTAATTGACTGCTTCGGAGTGGAACCACATTACTACGGGATCCAAACCACAAAAGGCTCAGGATCTGGCCAACAAGTATGCGAGAAATGCGAAAGTACGCGCCAGAAGGGGGCAAATCCCAGAACTATCCGAGACATAACAAGCGATATCCTCTAAAATATTAATCGCAACCAGGTTTAATTGACTGCTTCGATGTGGTACCACAATACTACGTGGTCAAAGCCAGAAAAAGGCCAGGATCTGGCCAACAAGTATGCGAAAAATGCGAAAGTACGAGCCAGATGAGGGCAAATCCCAGACCTAACCGAGACATAACCAGCGATGTCCTCTAAAATATTAATCGCAACCAGGTTTAATTGACTGTTTCAGTGTGGTACCACATTACTACGTTACCCAAACCAGAAAAAACCCAGGATCTGGCCAACAAGTATTTGAAAAATGCGAAAGTACGAGCCAGATGAGGGCAAATCCCAGACCTAACCGAGACATAACCGGCGCTATCCTCTAAAATATTAATCGCAACCAGGTTTAATTGACTGCTTCGATGTGGTACCACAATACTACGTAGTCAAAGCCAGAAAAAGGCCAGGATATGGCCAACAAGTATGCGAAAAATGCGAAAGAACGAGCCAGATGAGGGCAAATCCCAGACCTAACCGACATATAACCGGCGTTATCCTCTAAAATATTAATCGGAACCAGGTTTTATTAACTGTTTCAGTGTGGTACCGCATTTCTACGTGATCCAAATCAGAAAAAGGCCAGGAACTGACCGACAAGTATGCGAAAAATGCGAAAGTACGAGCCCGATGAGGGCAAATATCAGACCTAACCCAGACATAACCGGCGTTATCCTCTAAAATATTAATCGGAACCAGGTTTAATTGACTGTTTCAGTGTGGTACCACATTACTACGTTATCCAAACCTGAAAAAACCCAGGATCTGGCCAACATGTATTTGAAAACTGCGAAAGTACGAGCCAGATGAGGGCAAATCCCAGACCTAACCGAGGCATAGCCGGCGATATCCTTTAGAATATTAACCGCAACCTGGTTTAATTCACTGCTTCGGTGTGGAACCACATTATTACGGGATCCAAAGCAGAAAAAACCCAGGATCTGGCCAACAAGTATGCGAAAAACGCGAAAGTATGAGCCAGATGAGGGCAAATACCAGACCTAACCCAGACATAACCGGCGTAATCCTCTAAAATATTAATCGGAACCAGGTTTAATTGACTGTTTCAGTGTGGTACCACATTACTACGTGATCCAAACCAGAAAAAGCCCAGGATCTGGCCAACAAGTATGCGAAAAATGCGAAAGTACGAGCCAGATGAGGGCAAATCCCAGACCTAACAGAGACATAGCCGGCGATATCCTTTAAAATATTAATCGCAACCAGGTTTAGTTGACTGTTCCGGTGTGGCACCACATTACTACGTGGTCCAAGCCAGAAAAAGGCCAGGATCTGGCCAACAAGTATGGGAAAAATGCGAAAGTACGAGACAGATGAGGGCAAGTCCCAGACCGAACCGAGACATAACCGGCGTTATCCTCTAAAATATTAATCGCATCCTGGATTAATTAACTGCTTCGGTGTGGAACCACATTACTACGGGATCCAAACCACAAAAGGCCCAGGATCTGGCCAACAAGTATGCGAAAAATGCGAAAGTACGAGCCAGATGAGGGCAAATCCCAGACCTAACCGAGACATAACCGGCGATATCCTTTAAAATATTAATCGCAACCTGGTTTAATTTACTGCTTCGGTGTGGAACCACATTACTACGGGATCCAAAGCAGAAAAAACCCAGGATCTGGCCAAGAAGTATGCGAAAAACGCGAAAGTATGAGCCAGATGATTGCGAATACCAGAACTAACCCAGACATAACCAGCGGTGTCCTCAAAAATACTAATCGGAACCAGCTTTTATTGAGTGTTTCGGTGTGGTACCACATTACTACGTTATCCAAACAAGAAAAAACCCAGGATCTGCCCAACAAGTATGCGAAAAACGCGTAAGTAAGAGCCAGATGATTGCAAATACCAGAACTAACCAAGACATAACCTGCGTTATCCTCTAAAATATTAATCGCATCCTGGATTAATTGACTGCTTCGGTGTGGAACCACAGTACTGCGGGATCTAAACCAGAAAAAGCCCAGGATCTGGCCAACAAGTAAGCGAAAAATGCGAAAGTACGAGCCAGATGAGGGCAAATACCAGACCTAACCCAGACATAACCGGCGTTATCCTCTAAAATATTAATCGGAACCAGGTTTAATTAACTGTTTCAGTGTGGTACCGCATTACTACGTGATCCAAACCAGAAAAAGGCCAGGAACTGACCGACAAGTATGCGAAAAATGCGAAAGTACGAGCCAGATGAGGGCAAATACCAGACCTAACCCAGACATAACCGGCGTTATCCTCTAAAATATTAATCGGAACCAGGTTTAATTAACTGTTTCAGTGTGGTACCGCATTACTACGTGATCCAAACCAGAAAAAGGCCAGGAACTGACCGACAAGTATGCGAAAAATGCGAAAGTATGAGCCAGATGAGGGCAAATACCAGACCTAACCCAGACATAACCGGCGTTATCCTCTAAAATATTAATCGGAACCAGGTTTAATTAACTGTTTCAGTGTGGTACCGCATTACTACGTGATCCAAACCAGAAAAAGGCCAGGAACTGACCGACAAGTATGCGAAAAATGCGAAAGTACGAGCCAGATGAGGGCAAATACCAGACCTAACCCAGACATAACCGGCGTTATCCTCTAAAATATTAATCGGTACCAGGTTTAATTGACTGTTTCAGTGTGGTACCACATTACTACGTTATCCAAACCAGAAAAAACCCAGGATCTGGCCAACAAGTATTTGAAAAATGCGAAAGTACGAGCCAGATGTGGGCAAATCCCAGACCTAACCGAGACATAGCCGGCGATATCCTTTAGAATATTAACCGCAACCTGGTTTAATTTACTGCTTCGGTGTGGAACCACATTATTACGGGACCCAAAGCAGAAAAAACCCAGGATCTGGCCATCAAGTATGCGAAAAACGCGAAAGTATGAGCCAGATGAGGGCAAATACCAGACCTAACCCAAACGTAACCGGCGTTATCCTCTAAAATATTAATCGGAACCAGGTTTAATTGACTGTTTCAGTGTGGTACCACATTACTACGTGATCCAAACCAGAAAAAGCCCAGGATCTGGCCAACAAGTATGCGAAAAATGCGAAAGTACGAGCCAGATGAGGGCAAATCCCAGACCTAACAGAGACATAGCCGGCGATATCCTTTAAAATATTAATCGCATCCTGGAATAATTGACTGTTTCGGTGTGGAACCACATTACTACGGGATCCAAACCAGAAAAAGCCCAATATCTGGCCAACAAGTATGCGAAAAATGCGAAAGTACGAGCCAGAAGGGGGCAAATCCCAGAACTAACCGAGACATAACCAGCGATATCCTCTAAAATATTAATCGCAACCAGGTTTAATTGACTGCTTCGATGTGGTACCACAATACTACGTGGTCAAAGCCAGAAAAAGGCCAGGATCTGGCCAACAAGTATGCGAAAAATGCGAAAGTACGAGCCAGATGAGGGCAAATCCCAGACCTAACCCTGACATAACCGGCGTTATCCTCTAAAAGATTAATCGGAACCAGCTTTTATTGACTGTTTCGGTGTGGTATCACTTTACTACGTGGACCAAGCCAGAAAAATGCCAGGATCTGGCCTACAAGTATGGGAAAAATGCGAAAGTACGAGCCTGATGAGGGCAAATCCCAGACCTGACCGAGACATAACCGGCGTTATCCTCTAAAATATTAATCGCATCCTGGATTAATTGAATGTTTCAGTGTGGTACCAGATTACTACTTGGTCAAAGCCAGAAAAAGGCCAGGATCTGGCCAACAAGTATGCGAAAAATGCGAAAGTACGAGCCAGATGAGGGCAAATCCCAGACCTAACCGAGACATAACCGGCGTTATCCTCTAAAATATTAATCGCATCCTGGATTAATTGACTGCTTCGGAGTGGAACCACATTACTACGGGATCCAAACCACAAAAGGCTCAGGATCTGGCCAACAAGTATGCGAGAAATGCGAAAGTACGCGCCAGAAGGGGGCAAATCCCAGAACTATCCGAGACATAACAAGCGATATCCTCTAAAATATTAATCGCAACCAGGTTTAATTGACTGCTTCGATGTGGTACCACAATACTACGTGGTCAAAGCCAGAAAAAGGCCAGGATCTGGCCAACAAGTATGCGAAAAATGCGAAAGTACGAGCCAGATGAGGGCAAATCCCAGACCTAACCGAGACATAACCAGCGATGTCCTCTAAAATATTAATCGCAACCAGGTTTAATTGACTGTTTCAGTGTGGTACCACATTACTACGTGATCCAAACCAGAAAAAGCCCAGGATCTGGCCAACAAGTATGCGAAAAATGCGAAAGTACGAGCCAGATGAGGGCAAATCCCAGACCTAACAGAGACATAGCCGGCGATATCCTTTAAAATATTAATCGCAACCAGGTTTAGTTGACTGTTCCGGTGTGGCACCACATTACTACGTGGTCCAAGCCAGAAAAAGGCCAGGATATGGCCAACAAGTATGCGAAAAATGCGAAAGAACGAGCCAGATGAGGGCAAATCCCAGACCTAACCGACATATAACCGGCGTTATCCTCTAAAATATTAATCGGAACCAGGTTTTATTAACTGTTTCAGTGTGGTACCGCATTTCTACGTGATCCAAATCAGAAAAAGGCCAGGAACTGACCGACAAGTATGCGAAAAATGCGAAAGTACGAGCCAGATGAGGGCAAATATCAGACCTAACCCAGACATAACCGGCGTTATCCTCTAAAATATTAATCGGAACCAGGTTTAATTGACTGTTTCAGTGTGGTACCACATTACTACGTTATCCAAACCTGAAAAAACCCAGGATCTGGCCAACATGTATTTGAAAACTGCGAAAGTACGAGCCAGATGAGGGCAAATCCCAGACCTAACCGAGGCATAGCCGGCGATATCCTTTAGAATATTAACCGCAACCTGGTTTAATTCACTGCTTCGGTGTGGAACCACATTATTACGGGATCCAAAGCAGAAAAAACCCAGGATCTGGCCAACAAGTATGCGAAAAACGCGAAAGTATGAGCCAGATGAGGGCAAATACCAGACCTAACCCAGACATAACCGGCGTAATCCTCTAAAATATTAATCGGAACCAGGTTTAATTGACTGTTTCAGTGTGGTACCACATTACTACGTGATCCAAACCAGAAAAAGCCCAGGATCTGGCCAACAAGTATGCGAAAAATGCGAAAGTACGAGCCAGATGAGGGCAAATCCCAGACCTAACAGAGACATAGCCGGCGATATCCTTTAAAATATTAATCGCAACCAGGTTTAGTTGACTGTTCCGGTGTGGCACCACATTACTACGTGGTCCAAGCCAGAAAAAGGCCAGGATCTGGCCAACAAGTATGGGAAAAATGCGAAAGTACGAGACAGATGAGGGCAAGTCCCAGACCGAACCGAGACATAACCGGCGTTATCCTCTAAAATATTAATCGCATCCTGGATTAATTAACTGCTTCGGTGTGGAACCACATTACTACGGGATCCAAACCACAAAAGGCCCAGGATCTGGCCAACAAGTATGCGAAAAATGCGAAAGTACGAGCCAGATGAGGGCAAATCCCAGACCTAACCGAGACATAACCGGCGATATCCTTTAAAATATTAATCGCAACCTGGTTTAATTTACTGCTTCGGTGTGGAACCACATTACTACGGGATCCAAAGCAGAAAAAACCCAGGATCTGGCCAAGAAGTATGCGAAAAACGCGAAAGTATGAGCCAGATGATTGCGAATACCAGAACTAACCCAGACATAACCAGCGGTGTCCTCAAAAATACTAATCGGAACCAGCTTTTATTGAGTGTTTCGGTGTGGTACCACATTACTACGTTATCCAAACAAGAAAAAACCCAGGATCTGCCCAACAAGTATGCGAAAAACGCGTAAGTAAGAGCCAGATGATTGCAAATACCAGAACTAACCAAGACATAACCTGCGTTATCCTCTAAAATATTAATCGCATCCTGGATTAATTGACTGCTTCGGTGTGGAACCACAGTACTGCGGGGTCTAAACCAGAAAAAGCCCAGGATCTGGCCAACAAGTAAGCGAAAAATGCGAAAGTACGAGCCAGATGAGGGCAAATACCAGACCTAACCCAGACATAACCGGCGTTATCCTCTAAAATATTAATTCGAACCAGGTTTAATTGACTGTTTCAGTGTGGTACTACATTACTACGTGGTCAAAGCCAGAAAAAGGCCAGGATCTGGCCAACAAGTATGCGAAAAATGCGAAAGTACGAGCCAGATGAGGGCAAATACCAGACCTAACCCTGACATAACCGGCGTTATCCTCTAAAATATTACTCGGAACCAGGTTTAATTGACTGTTTCAGTGTGGTACCACATTAGTACGTGGTCCAAGCCAGAAAAAGGCCAGGATCTGGCCGACAAGTATTTGAAAAATTGCGAAAGAACGAGCCAGATTAGGGCAAATCCCAGACCTAACCGAGACATAACCGGCGTTATCCTCTAAAATATTAATCGCATCCTGGAATAATTGACTGCTTCGGTGTGGAACCACATTATTACGGGATCCAAAGCAGAAAAAACCCCGGGGTCTGGCCAACGAGTATGCGAAAAATGCGAAAGTACGAGCCAGATGAGTGCAAATACCAGGACTAATCTAGGCATAACCAGCGTTATCCTCTAAAATACTATTCGGAACAAACTTGTATTGACTGTTTCAGTGTGGTACCACATTACTACATGATCCAAACCAGAAAAAGCCTAGGATCTGGCCAACAATTATGTGAAAAATGCGAATGTACGAGCCAGATGAGTGCAAATACCAGACCTAACCCAGACATAACCGCCGTTATCCTCTAAAATATTATTCGCAACCGGGATTAATTGACTGTTTCGGTGTGGAACCACACTACTACGGGATCCAAACCAGAATAAACCCAGGATCTGGCCAACAAGTATGCGAAAAACGCGAGAGTATGAGACAGATGAGGGCAAATACTAGACCTTACCCAGACATAACCAGCGGTGTCCTCAAAAATACTAATCGGAAACAGGTTTTATTGACTGTTTCAGTGTGGTACCACGTTACTACGTGGTCCAAACCAGAAAAAGCCCAGGATCTGGCCAACAAGTATGCGAAAAATGCGAAAGTACGAGCCAGATGAGGGCAAGCAAATCCCAGACCTAACAGAGACATAGCCGGCGATATCCTTTAAAATATTAATCGCATCCTGGAATAATTGACTGTTTCGGTGTGGAACCACATTACTACGGGATCCAAACCAGAAAAAGCCCAGTATCTGGCCAACAAGTATGCGAAAAATGCGAAAGTACGAGCCAGATGAGGGCAAATCCCACACATAACATCGACATAACGGGCGCTATCCTCTAAAATATTAATCGCAACCAAGTTTGATTGACTGTTTCGATGTGGTACCGCATTACTACGTTATCCAAAGCAGAAAAAATGCCTTGATCTGGCCTAGAGGTAAGCGAAAAATGCGAAAGTACGAGCCAGCTAAGGGCAAATACCAGACCTAACCATGACATAACCGGCGTTATCCTCTAAAAGATTAATCGGAACCAGCTTTTATTGACTGTTTCGGTGTGGTATCACTTTACTACGTGGACCAAGCCAGAAAAATGCCAGGATCTGGCCTACAAGTATGGGAAAAATGCGAAAGTACGAGCCTGATGAGGGCAAATCCCAGACCTGACCGAGACATAACCGGCGTTATCCTCTAAAATATTAATCGCATCCTGGATTAATTGAATGTTTCAGTGTGGTATCAGATTACTACGTGGTCAAAGCCAGAAAAAGGCCAGGATGTGGCCAACAAGTATGCGAAAAATGCGAAAGTACGAGCCAGATGAGGGCAAATCTCAGACCTAACCGAGACATAACCGGCGTTATCCTCTAAAATATTAATCGCATCCTGGATTAATTGACTGCTTCGGTGTGGAACCACATTACTACGGGATCCAAACCACAAAAGGCTCAGGATCTGGCCAACAAGTATGCGAGAAATGCGAAAGTACGCGCCAGAAGGGGGCAAATCCCAGAACTAACCGAGACATAACCAGCGATATCCTCTAAAATATTAATCGCAACCAGGTTTAATTGACTGCTTCGATGTGGTACCACAATACTACGTGGTCAAAGCCAGAAAAAGGCCAGGATCTGGCCAACAAGTATGCGAAAAATGCGAAAGTACGAGCCAGATGAGGGCAAATCCCAGACCTAACCGAGACATAACCAGCGATGTCCTCTAAAATATTAATCGCAACCAGGTTTAATTGACTGTTTCAGTGTGGTACCACATTACTACGTTACCCAAACCAGAAAAAACCCAGGATCTGACCAACAAGTATTTGAAAAATGCGAAAGTACGAGCCAGATGAGGGCAAATCCCAGACCTAACCGAGACATAACCGGCGCTATCCTCTAAAATATTAATCGCAACCAGGTTTAATTGACTGCTTCGATGTGGTACCACAATACTACGTAGTCAAAGCCAGAAAAAACCCAGGATCTGGCCAACAAGTATTTGAAAAATGCGAAAGTACGAGCCAGATGTGGGCAAATCCCAGACCTAACCGACATATAACCGGCGTTATCCTCTAAAATATTAATCGGAACCAGGTTTTATTAACTGTTTCAGTGTGGTACCGCATTTCTACGTGATCCAAATCAGAAAAAGGCCAGGAACTGACCGACAAGTATGCGAAAAATGCGAAAGTACGAGCCCGATGAGGGCAAATATCAGACCTAACCCAGACATAACCGGCGTTATCCTCTAAAATATTAATCGGAACCAGGTTTAATTGACTGTTTCAGTGTGGTACCACATTACTACGTTATCCAAACCTGAAAAAACC
This sequence comes from Colletes latitarsis, assembly GCF_051014445.1. Lineage (NCBI taxonomy): Eukaryota > Metazoa > Arthropoda > Insecta > Hymenoptera > Colletidae > Colletes > Colletes latitarsis. The sequence continues at coordinate 11,044,800 of NC_135137.1, forward strand.
CAGGATCTGGCCAACATGTATTTGAAAACTGCGAAAGTACGAGCCAGATGAGGGCAAATCCCAGACCTAACCGAGGCATAGCCGGCGATATCCTTTAGAATATTAACCGCAACCTGGTTTAATTCACTGCTTCGGTGTGGAACCACATTATTACGGGATCCAAAGCAGAAAAAACCCAGGATCTGGCCAACAAGTATGCGAAAAACGCGAAAGTATGAGCCAGATGAGGGCAAATACCAGACCTAACCCAGACATAACCGGCGTAATCCTCTAAAATATTAATCGGAACCAGGTTTAATTGACTGTTTCAGTGTGGTACCACATTACTACGTGATCCAAACCAGAAAAAGCCCAGGATCTGGCCAACAAGTATGCGAAAAATGCGAAAGTACGAGCCAGATGAGGGCAAATCCCAGACCTAACAGAGACATAGCCGGCGATATCCTTTAAAATATTAATCGCAACCAGGTTTAGTTGACTGTTCCGGTGTGGCACCACATTACTACGTGGTCCAAGCCAGAAAAAGGCCAGGATCTGGCCAACAAGTATGGGAAAAATGCGAAAGTACGAGACAGATGAGGGCAAGTCCCAGACCGAACCGAGACATAACCGGCGTTATCCTCTAAAATATTAATCGCATCCTGGATTAATTAACTGCTTCGGTGTGGAACCACATTACTACGGGATCCAAACCACAAAAGGCCCAGGATCTGGCCAACAAGTATGCGAAAAATGCGAAAGTACGAGCCAGATGAGGGCAAATCCCAGACCTAACCGAGACATAACCGGCGATATCCTTTAAAATATTAATCGCAACCTGGTTTAATTTACTGCTTCGGTGTGGAACCACATTACTACGGGATCCAAAGCAGAAAAAACCCAGGATCTGGCCAAGAAGTATGCGAAAAACGCGAAAGTATGAGCCAGATGATTGCGAATACCAGAACTAACCCAGACATAACCAGCGGTGTCCTCAAAAATACTAATCGGAACCAGCTTTTATTGAGTGTTTCGGTGTGGTACCACATTACTACGTTATCCAAACAAGAAAAAACCCAGGATCTGCCCAACAAGTATGCGAAAAACGCGTAAGTAAGAGCCAGATGATTGCAAATACCAGAACTAACCAAGACATAACCTGCGTTATCCTCTAAAATATTAATCGCATCCTGGATTAATTGACTGCTTCGGTGTGGAACCACAGTACTGCGGGATCTAAACCAGAAAAAGCCCAGGATCTGGCCAACAAGTAAGCGAAAAATGCGAAAGTACGAGCCAGATGAGGGCAAATACCAGACCTAACCCAGACATAACCGGCGTTATCCTCTAAAATATTAATCGGAACCAGGTTTAATTAACTGTTTCAGTGTGGTACCGCATTACTACGTGATCCAAACCAGAAAAAGGCCAGGAACTGACCGACAAGTATGCGAAAAATGCGAAAGTACGAGCCAGATGAGGGCAAATACCAGACCTAACCCAGACATAACCGGCGTTATCCTCTAAAATATTAATCGGAACCAGGTTTAATTAACTGTTTCAGTGTGGTACCGCATTACTACGTGATCCAAACCAGAAAAAGGCCAGGAACTGACCGACAAGTATGCGAAAAATGCGAAAGTATGAGCCAGATGAGGGCAAATACCAGACCTAACCCAGACATAACCGGCGTTATCCTCTAAAATATTAATCGGAACCAGGTTTAATTAACTGTTTCAGTGTGGTACCGCATTACTACGTGATCCAAACCAGAAAAAGGCCAGGAACTGACCGACAAGTATGCGAAAAATGCGAAAGTACGAGCCAGATGAGGGCAAATACCAGACCTAACCCAGACATAACCGGCGTTATCCTCTAAAATATTAATCGGTACCAGGTTTAATTGACTGTTTCAGTGTGGTACCACATTACTACGTTATCCAAACCAGAAAAAACCCAGGATCTGGCCAACAAGTATTTGAAAAATGCGAAAGTACGAGCCAGATGTGGGCAAATCCCAGACCTAACCGAGACATAGCCGGCGATATCCTTTAGAATATTAACCGCAACCTGGTTTAATTTACTGCTTCGGTGTGGAACCACATTATTACGGGATCCAAAGCAGAAAAAACCCAGGATCTGGCCATCAAGTATGCGAAAAACGCGAAAGTATGAGCCAGATGAGGGCAAATACCAGACCTAACCCAAACGTAACCGGCGTTATCCTCTAAAATATTAATCGGAACCAGGTTTAATTGACTGTTTCAGTGTGGTACCACATTACTACGTGATCCAAACCAGAAAAAGCCCAGGATCTGGCCAACAAGTATGCGAAAAATGCGAAAGTACGAGCCAGATGAGGGCAAATCCCAGACCTAACAGAGACATAGCCGGCGATATCCTTTAAAATATTAATCGCATCCTGGAATAATTGACTGTTTCGGTGTGGAACCACATTACTACGGGATCCAAACCAGAAAAAGCCCAATATCTGGCCAACAAGTATGCGAAAAATGCGAAAGTACGAGCCAGAAGGGGGCAAATCCCAGAACTAACCGAGACATAACCAGCGATATCCTCTAAAATATTAATCGCAACCAGGTTTAATTGACTGCTTCGATGTGGTACCACAATACTACGTGGTCAAAGCCAGAAAAAGGCCAGGATCTGGCCAACAAGTATGCGAAAAATGCGAAAGTACGAGCCAGATGAGGGCAAATCCCAGACCTAACCCTGACATAACCGGCGTTATCCTCTAAAAGATTAATCGGAACCAGCTTTTATTGACTGTTTCGGTGTGGTATCACTTTACTACGTGGACCAAGCCAGAAAAATGCCAGGATCTGGCCTACAAGTATGGGAAAAATGCGAAAGTACGAGCCTGATGAGGGCAAATCCCAGACCTGACCGAGACATAACCGGCGTTATCCTCTAAAATATTAATCGCATCCTGGATTAATTGAATGTTTCAGTGTGGTACCAGATTACTACTTGGTCAAAGCCAGAAAAAGGCCAGGATCTGGCCAACAAGTATGCGAAAAATGCGAAAGTACGAGCCAGATGAGGGCAAATCCCAGACCTAACCGAGACATAACCGGCGTTATCCTCTAAAATATTAATCGCATCCTGGATTAATTGACTGCTTCGGAGTGGAACCACATTACTACGGGATCCAAACCACAAAAGGCTCAGGATCTGGCCAACAAGTATGCGAGAAATGCGAAAGTACGCGCCAGAAGGGGGCAAATCCCAGAACTATCCGAGACATAACAAGCGATATCCTCTAAAATATTAATCGCAACCAGGTTTAATTGACTGCTTCGATGTGGTACCACAATACTACGTGGTCAAAGCCAGAAAAAGGCCAGGATCTGGCCAACAAGTATGCGAAAAATGCGAAAGTACGAGCCAGATGAGGGCAAATCCCAGACCTAACCGAGACATAACCAGCGATGTCCTCTAAAATATTAATCGCAACCAGGTTTAATTGACTGTTTCAGTGTGGTACCACATTACTACGTTACCCAAACCAGAAAAAACCCAGGATCTGGCCAACAAGTATTTGAAAAATGCGAAAGTACGAGCCAGATGAGGGCAAATCCCAGACCTAACCGAGACATAACCGGCGCTATCCTCTAAAATATTAATCGCAACCAGGTTTAATTGACTGCTTCGATGTGGTACCACAATACTACGTAGTCAAAGCCAGAAAAAGGCCAGGATATGGCCAACAAGTATGCGAAAAATGCGAAAGAACGAGCCAGATGAGGGCAAATCCCAGACCTAACCGACATATAACCGGCGTTATCCTCTAAAATATTAATCGGAACCAGGTTTTATTAACTGTTTCAGTGTGGTACCGCATTTCTACGTGATCCAAATCAGAAAAAGGCCAGGAACTGACCGACAAGTATGCGAAAAATGCGAAAGTACGAGCCAGATGAGGGCAAATATCAGACCTAACCCAGACATAACCGGCGTTATCCTCTAAAATATTAATCGGAACCAGGTTTAATTGACTGTTTCAGTGTGGTACCACATTACTACGTTATCCAAACCTGAAAAAACCCAGGATCTGGCCAACATGTATTTGAAAACTGCGAAAGTACGAGCCAGATGAGGGCAAATCCCAGACCTAACCGAGGCATAGCCGGCGATATCCTTTAGAATATTAACCGCAACCTGGTTTAATTCACTGCTTCGGTGTGGAACCACATTATTACGGGATCCAAAGCAGAAAAAACCCAGGATCTGGCCAACAAGTATGCGAAAAACGCGAAAGTATGAGCCAGATGAGGGCAAATACCAGACCTAACCCAGACATAACCGGCGTAATCCTCTAAAATATTAATCGGAACCAGGTTTAATTGACTGTTTCAGTGTGGTACCACATTACTACGTGATCCAAACCAGAAAAAGCCCAGGATCTGGCCAACAAGTATGCGAAAAATGCGAAAGTACGAGCCAGATGAGGGCAAATCCCAGACCTAACAGAGACATAGCCGGCGATATCCTTTAAAATATTAATCGCAACCAGGTTTAGTTGACTGTTCCGGTGTGGCACCACATTACTACGTGGTCCAAGCCAGAAAAAGGCCAGGATCTGGCCAACAAGTATGGGAAAAATGCGAAAGTACGAGACAGATGAGGGCAAGTCCCAGACCGAACCGAGACATAACCGGCGTTATCCTCTAAAATATTAATCGCATCCTGGATTAATTAACTGCTTCGGTGTGGAACCACATTACTACGGGATCCAAACCACAAAAGGCCCAGGATCTGGCCAACAAGTATGCGAAAAATGCGAAAGTACGAGCCAGATGAGGGCAAATCCCAGACCTAACCGAGACATAACCGGCGATATCCTTTAAAATATTAATCGCAACCTGGTTTAATTTACTGCTTCGGTGTGGAACCACATTACTACGGGATCCAAAGCAGAAAAAACCCAGGATCTGGCCAACAAGTATGCGAAAAATGCGAAAGAACGAGCCAGATGAGGGCAAATCCCAGACCTAACCGAGACATAACCTGCGCTATCCTCTAAAATATTAATCGCAACCAGGATTAATTGACTGTTTCGGTGTGGTACCGCATTACTACGTGATCCAAACAAGAAAAAACCCAGGATCTGGCCAACAAGTATGCGAAAAATGCGAAATTACGAGCCAGATGAGGGCAAATATCAGACCTAACTTAGACACAACCGGCGTTATCCTCTAAAATATTAATCGCAACCAGGATTAATTGACTGTTTCGGTGTGGTGCCGCGTTACAACGTGATCCAAACCACAAAAAGTCAAGGATCTGGCCAACAAGTATGCGAAAAATGCGAAAGTACGAGCCAGATGAGGGCAAATACCAGAACTAACCGAGGCATAACCTGCGTTATCCTCTAAAATATTAATCGGAACCAGGTTTAATTGACTGTTTCAGTGTGGTACCATATCACTGCCATGTCAAAGCCTGAAAAAGCCCAGGATCTGGCCAACAAGTATGCGAAAAATGCGAAAGTACGAGCCAGATGAGGGCAAATCCCAGACCTAACCGCGACATAACCTGCGTTATCCTCCAAAATATTAATCGCAACCAGCTTTAATTGACTGTTTCGGTGTGGTACCGCATTACTACGTGATCCAAACAAGAAAAAACCCAGGATCTGGCCAACAAGTATGCGAAAAATGCGAAATTACGAGCCAGATGAGGGCAAATATCAGACCTAACTTAGACACAACCGGCGTTATTCTCTAAATTATTAATCGCAACCAGGATTAATTGACTGTTACGGTGTGGTGCCGCGTTACAACGTGATCCAATCCACAAAAAGTCAAGGATCTGGCCAACAAGTATGCGAAAAATGCGAAAGTACGAGCCAGATGAGGGCAAATACCAGAACTAACCGAGGCATAACCTGCGTTATCCTCTAAAATATTAATCGGAACCAGGTTTAATTGACTGTTTCAGTGTGGTACCACATCACTACCGTGTCAAAGCCTGAAACAGCCCAGGATCTGGCCAACAAGTATGCGAAAAATGCGAAAGTACGAGCCAGATGAGGGCAAATCCCAGACCTAACCGCGACATAACCGGCGTTATCCTCTAAAATATTAATCGCAAACAGGTTTAATTGACTGTTTCGGTGTGGTACCGCATTACTACATGATCCAAACCAGAAAAAGACCTGAATCTGGCCAACAAGTATGCGAAAAATGCGAAAGTACGAGCCAGATGAGTGCAAATACCAGAACTAACCCAAACGTAAAGAGCGTTATCCTGCAAACTATTAATCGGAACCAGCTTTTATTGACTGTTTCAGTGTGGTGCCACATTACTACGTCATCCAAACCAGAAAAAACCCAGGATCTGCCCAACAAGTATGCGAAAAACGCGTATGTATGAGCCAGATGATTGCAAATACCGGAAATAACCCAGACATAACCAGCGTTATCCTCTAAAATACTATTCGGAACCAGCTTTTATTGACAGTGTGGTACCACATTACTACGTGATCCAAGCCAGAAAAAGCCCAGGATCTGGCCAACATGTATGCGAAAAGTGCGAAAGTACGAGCCAGATGAGGGCAAATAACAGACCTAACCAAGACTTAACCGGCGTTATCCTCTAAAATATTAATCCCAACCAGGTTTAGTTGACTGTTTCGGTGTGGTACCGCATTACTACGTGATCCAAACCAGAAAAACGCCAGGATCTGGCCAACAAGTATGCGGAAAACGCGAAAGTATGAGTTAGATGATTGCAAATACCAGGACTAATCTAGACATAACTAGCGTTATCCTCTAAAATACTATTCGGAACCAACTTCTATTGACTGTTTCAGTGTGGTACCACATTACTACATGATCCAAACCAGAAAAAGCCTAGGATCTGGCCAACAATTATGCGAAAAATACGAAAGCTCGAGCCAGATGAGGGCAAATCCCAGACCTAACCGAGACATAACAGGCGTTATCCTCTAAAATATTAATTGCAACCAGGTTTAATTGACTGTTTCGGTGTGGTACCGCATTAGTACGTGATGCAAACCAGAAAAAGCCCTGGATCTGGCCAACAAGTATGCGAAAAATGCGAAAGTACGAGCCAGATGAGTGCAACTACCAGACCTAACCCAGACATAACCGGCGTTATCCTCTAAAATATTATTCGCAACCGAGATTAATTGACTGTTTCGGTGTGGAACCACACTACTACGGGATCCAAACCAGAATAAACCCAGGATCTTGCCAACAATTAGGCGAAAAACGCGAAAGTATGAGACAGATGATTGCAAATACCAGACCTAACCCAGACATAACCAGCGTTATCTTCTAAAATACTAATCGGAACCAGCTTTTATTGACTGTTTCAGTGTGGTACCACATTACTACGGGATCCAAACCAGAAAAAACCCAGGATCTGGCCAACAAGTATGCGAAAAACGCGAGAGTATGAGACAGATGAGGGCAAATATCAGACCTAACTTAGACACAACCGGCGTTATCCTCTGAAATATTAATCGCAACCAGGATTAATTTACTGTTTCGGTGTGGTGCCGCGTTACAACGTGATCCAATCCAGAAAAAGTCAAGGATCTGGCCAACAAGTATGCGAAAAATGCGAAAGTACGAGCCAGATGAGGGCAAATACCAGAACTAACCGCGGCATAACCTGCGTTATCCTCTAAAATATTAATCGGAACCAGGTTTAATTGACTGTTTCAGTGTGGTACCACATCACTGCCATGTCAAAGCCTGAAAAAGCCCAGGATCTGGCCAACAAGTATGCGAAAAATGCGAAAGTACGAGCCAGATGTGGGCAAATCCCAGACCTAACCGAGACATAACCTGCGCTATCCTCTAAAATATTAATAGCAACCACGTTTAATTGACTGTTTCGGTGTGCAACCTCATTACTACGGGATCCAAACCAGAAAAAACCCAGGATCTGGCCAACAAATATGCGAAAAAAGCGAAAGTACGAGCCAGATGATTGCAAATACCAGAACTAACCCAGACATTACCGGCGTTATCCTCTAAAATATTAATCGCAAACAGGTTTGATTGACTGTTTCGGTGTGGTACCGCATTCCTACGTGGTCCAAGCCAGAAAAGGGCCAGGATCTGCCCAACAGGTATGCGAAAAACGCGTAAGTATGAGCCAGATGATTGCATATACCAGAAATAACCCAGGCATAACCAGCGTTATCCACTAAAATACTATTCGGAACCAGCTTTTATTGACAGTGTGGTACCACATTACTACGTGATCCAAGCCAGAAAAAGCCCAGGATCTGGCCAACAAGTATGCGAAAAATGCGAAAGTACGAGCCTGATGAGGGCAAATCCCAGACCTAACCGCGACATAACCGGCGTTATCCTCTAAAATATTAATCGCAACCACGTTCAATTGACTGTTTCGGTGTGGAACCTCATTACTACGGGTTCCAAACCAGAAAAAACCCTGGACCTGGCCAACAAGTATGCGAAAAACGCGAAAGTACGAGCCAGATAATTGCAAATACCAGAACTTACCCAGACATTACCGGCGTTATCCTCTAAAATATTAATCGCAACCAGGTTTGATTGACTGTTTCGGTGTGGTACCGCATTACTACGTGGTCCAAGCCAGAAAAAGGCCAGGATCTGCCCAACAAGTATGCGAAAAATGCGAAAGTACGAACCAGATGAGGGTAAATACCAGACCTAACCCAGACATTACCGGCGTTATCCTCTAAAATATCAATCGCAACCAGGTTTAATTGATTGTTTCGGTGTGGTACCGCATTACTTCGTGATCCAAACCAGAAAAAGGCCAGGATCCGGCCAAAAAGTATGCGAAAAACGCGAAAGTATAAGCCAGATGATTGCAAATACCAGAACTAACCCAGACATAACTAGCGGTGTCCTCAAAAATACTAATCGGAAACAGGTTTTATTGACTGTTTCGGTGTGGAACCACATTACTACATGATCCAAACCAGAAAAAGCCTAGGATCTGGCCAATAGTTATGCGAAAAATACGAAAGCTCGAGCCAGATGAGGGCAAATCCCAGACCTAACCGAGACATAACAGGCGTTATCCTCTAAAATATTAATTGCAACCAGGTTTAATTGACTGTTTCGGTGTGGTACCGCATTAGTACGTGATGCAAACCAGAAAAAGCCCTGGATCTGGCCAACAAGTATGCGAAAAATGCGAAAGTACGAGCCAGATGAGTGCAAATACCAGACCTAACACAGACATAACCGACGTTATCCTCTAAAATATTATTCGCAACCGGGATTAATTGACTGTTTCGGTGTGGAACCACACTACTACGGGATCCAAACCAGAATAAACCCAGGATCTTGCCAACAATTAGGCGAAAAACGCGAAAGTATGAGACAGATGATTGCAAATACCAGATCTAACCCAGACATAACCAGCGTTATCTTCTAAAATACTAATCGGAACCAGCTTTTATTGACTGTTTCAGTGTGGTACCACATTACTACGGGATCCAAACCAGAAAAAACCCAGGATCTGGCCAACAAGTATGCGAAAAACGCGAGAGTATGAGACAGATGAGGGCAAATACTAGACCTTACCCAGACATAACCGGCGTTATCCCCTAAAATACTAATCGGAACCAGCTTTTATTGACTGTTTCAGTGTGGTACCACATTACGACGTGATCCAAACCAGAAAAAACCCAGTATCCGCCCAACAAGTATGCGAAAAACGCGTAAGTATGAGCCAGATGACTGCAAATACCAGAACTAACCCAGACATAACCAGCGTTATCCTCTAAAATACTATTCGGAACCAGCTTTTATTGACAGTGTCTTACCACATTACTACGTGATCCGAGCCAGAAAAAGCCCAGGATCTGGCCAACAAGTATGCGAAAAGTGCGAAAGTACGAGCCAGATGAGGGCAAATCCCAGACCTAACCGAGACATAACCGGCGTTATCCTCTAAAATATTAATCGCAACCAGCTTTAATTGACTGTTTCGGTGTGGTTCCGCATTACTACGTGATCCAAACCAGGAAAAGGCCAGGATCCGGCCAAAAAGTATGCGAAAAACGCGAAAGTATAAGCCAGATGAGGGCAAATCCCAGACCTAACCGAGACATAACCTGCGCTATCCTCTAAAATATTAATCGCAACCAGGTTTAATTTACTGTTTCGGTGTGGTACCGTATTACTACGTGATCCAAACCAGAAAAAGGCCAGGATCTGGCCAACAAGTATGCGAAAAATGCGAAAGTACGAGCCAGATGAGGGCAAATCCCAGACCTAACAGAGACATAGCCGGCGATATCCTTTATAATATTAATCGCAACCAGGTTTAGTTGACTGTTTCGGTGTGGTGCCGCGTTTCAACGTGATCCAAACCACAAAAAGTCAAGGATCTGGACAACAAGTATGCGAAAAATGCGAAAGTACGAGCCAGATGAGGGCAAATACCAGAACTAACCCAAACGTAACCAGCGTTATCCTCTAAAATATTAATCCCAAACAGGTATAGTTGACTGTTTCGGTGTGGAACCACATTACGACGGGATCCAAACCACAAAAAACCCGAGATCTGGCCAACAAGTAAGCGAAAAATGCGAAAGTACGAGCGAGATGAGGGCAAATACCGGACCTAACCCAGACATAACCGGCGTTATCCCCTAAAATACTAATCGGATCCAGCTTTTATTGACTGTTTCAGTGTGGTACCACATTACTACGTTATCCAAATCAGAAAAAGCCCAGGATCTGGCCAACAAGTATGCGAAAAATGCGAAAGTACGAGCCAGATGAGGGCAAATCCCAGACCTAACCGAGACATAACCTGCGCTATCCTCTAAAATATTAATCGCAACCAGGTTTAATTTACTGTTTCGGTGTGGTACCGTATTACTACGTGATCCAAACCAGAAAAAGGCCAGGATCTGGCCAACAAGTATGCGAAAAATGCGAAAGTACGAGCCAGATGAGGGCAAATATCAGACCTAACTTAGACACAACCGGCGTTATCCTCTAAAATATTAATCGCAACCAGGATTAATTGACTGTTTCGGTGTGGTGCCGCGTTTCAACGTGATCCAAACCACAATAAGTCAAGGATCTGGCCAACAAGTATGCGAAAAATGCGAAAGTACGAGCCAGATGAGGGCAAATACCAGAACTAACCGAGGCATAACCTGCGTTATCCTCTAAAATATTAATCGGAACCAGGTTTAATTGACTGTTTCAGTGTGGTACCACATTACTACGTGATCCAAACCAGAAAAAGCCCAGGATCTGGCCAACAAGTATGCGAAAAATGCGAAAGTACGAGCCAGATGAGGGCAAATCCCAGACCTAACAGAGACATAGCCGGCGATATCCTTTAAAATATTAATCGCAACCAGGTTTAGTTGACTGTTTCGGTATGGTACCACATTACTACGTGGTCCAAGCCAGAAAAAGGCCAGGATCTGGCCAACAAGTATGGGAAAAATGCGAAAGTACAAGACAGATGAAGGCAAGTCCCAGACCGAACCGAGACATAACCGGCGTTATCCTCTAAAATATTGATCGGAACCAGGTTTAATTGACTGTTTCAGTGTGGTGCCACATTACTACGTGGTCAATGCCAGAGAACGGCCAGGATCTGGCCAACAAGTATGCGAAAAATGCGAAAGTACGAGCCAGATGATTGCGAATACCAGAACTAACCCAGACATAACCAGCGGTGTCTTCAAAAATACTAATCGGAACCAGCTTTTATTGACTGTTTCAGTGTGCTACCGCGTTACTACATGATCCAAACCAGAAAAAGGCCAGGATCTGGCCAACAAGTATGCGAAAAATGCGAAAGTACGAGCCAGATGAGGGCAAATCCCAGACCTATCCGAGACATAACCGACGTTATCCTCTAAAATATTAATCGCAACCAGCTTTTATTGACAGTGTGTTACCACATTACTACGTGATCCAAGCCAGAAAAAGCCCAGGATCTGGCCAACAAGTATGTGAATAGTGCGAAAGTATAAGCCAGATGATCGCAAATACCAGAACTAACCCAGACATAACCAGCGGTGTCCTCAAAAATACTAATCGGAACCAGCTTCTATTGACTGCTTCAGTGTGCTACCGCGTTACTACATGATCCAAACCAGAAAAAGGCCAAGATCTGGCCAACAAGTATGCGAAAAATGCGAAAGTATGTGCCTGATGATTGCAAATACCAGAACTAACCCTAACATAACCAGCGTTATCCTCCAAAATATTAATCGTAACCAGGTTTAATTGACTGTTTCGGTGTGGAACCACATTTCGACGGGATGCAAACCACAAAAAACCCGAGATTTGGCCAACAAGTACGCGAAAAATGCGAAAGTACGAGCCAGATGAGGGCAAATACCAGACCTAACCCAGACATAACCGGCGTTATCCTCTAAAATATGAATCGAAACCAGGTTTAATTGATTGTATCCGTGTGGTACCGCATTACTACGTGCTCCAAACCAGAAAAAGGCCAGGATACGGCCAACAAGTATGCGAAAAACGCGAAAGTATAAGCCAGATGATTGCAAATACCAGAACTAACCCAGACATAACCAGCGGTGTCCTCAAAAATACTACTCGGAACCAGCTTTTATTGACTGTTTCAGTGTGGTGCCACATTACTACGTGGTCCAAGCCTGAAGAAGCCCAAGATCTGCCCAACAAGTATGCGAAAAACGCGTATGTATGAGCCAGATGATTGCAAATACCGGCAATAACCGACATAACCAGCGTTATCCTCTGAAATACTATTCGGAACCAGCTTTTATTGTCAGTGTGGTACCACATTACTACGTGATCCAAGCCAGAAAAAGCCCAGGATCTGGCCAACATGTATGCGAAAAGTGCGAAAGTACGAGCCAGATGAGGGCAAATCGCAGACCTAACCGAGACATAACCTGCGTTATCCTCTAAAATATTAATCGCACCCAGCTTTTATTGAGTGTTTCGGTGTGGTACCACATTACTACGGTATCCAAACAAGAAAAAACCCAGGATCTGCCCAACAAGTATGCGAAAAACGCGTAAGTAAGAGCCAGATGATTGCAAATACCAGAACTAACCCAGACATAACCAGCGTTATCCTCTAAAATATTAATCGCATCCTGGATTAATTGACTGCTTCGGTGTGGAACCACATTACTGCGGGATCCAAACCAGAAAAAGCCCAGGATCTGGCCAACAAGTAAGCGAAAAATGCGAAAGTACGAGCCAGATGAGGGCAAATACCAGACCTAACCCAGACATAACCGGCGTTATCCTCTAAAATATTAATTGCAACCAGGTTTGATTGGCTGTTTCGGTGTGGTACCGCATTACTACGTGGTCCAAGCCAGAAAAAGGTCAGGATCTGCCCAACAAGTATGCGAAAAATGCGAAAGTACGAGCCGGATGATTGCAAATACCAGACCAAACCGAGACATAACCGGCGTTATTCTCTAAAATATTAATCGCAAACAGGTTTAATTGACTGTTTCGGTGTGGTACCGCATTACTACATGATCCAAACCAGAAGAAGCCCTGAATCTGGCCAACAAGTATGCGAAAAATGCGAAAGTACGAGCCAGATGAGTGCAAATACCAGACCTAACCCAGACATAACCGGCGTTATCCTCTAAAATATTATTCGCAACCGGGATTAATTGACTGTTTCCGTGTGGAACCACACTACTACGGGATCCAAACCAGAATAAACCCAGGATCTTGCCAACAATTAGGCGAAAAACGCGAAAGTATGAGACAGATGATTGCAAATACCTGATCTAACCCAGACATAACCAGCGTTATCTTCTAAAATACTAATCGGAACCAGCTATTATTGACTGTTTCAGTGTGGTACCACATTACTACGGGATCCAAACCAGAAAAAACCCAGGATCTGGCCAACAAGTATGCGAAAAACGCGAGAGTATGAGACAGATGAGGGCAAATACTAGACCTTACCCAGACATAACCGGCGTTATCCCCTAAAATACTAATCGGAACCAGCTTTTATTGACTGTTTCAGTGTGGTACCACATTACGACGTGATCCAAACCAGAATAAACCCAGTATCCGCCCAACAAGTATGCGAAAAACGCGTAAGTATGAGCCAGATGACTGCAAATACCAGAACTAACCCAGACATAACCAGCGTTATCCTCTAAAATACTATTCGGAACCAGCTTTTATTGTCAGTGTGGTACCACATTACTACGTGATCCAAGCCAGAAAAAGCCCAGGATCTGGCCAACAAGTATGCGAAAAATGCGAAAGTACGAGCCAGATGTGGGCAAATCCCAAGCCTAACCGAGACATAACCTGCGCTATCCTCTAAAATATTAATAGCAACCACGTTTAATTGACTGTTTCGGTGTGGAACCTCATTACTACGGGATCCAAACCAGAAAAAACCCAGGATCTGGCCAACAAGTATGCGAAAAATGCGAAAGTACGAGCCAGATGTGGGCAAATCCCAAGCCTAACCGAGACATAACCTGCGCTATCCTCTAAAATATTAATAGCAACCACGTTTAATTGACTGTTTCGGTGTGGAACCTCATTACTACGGGATCCAAACCAGAAAAAACCCAGGATCTGGCCAACAAGTATGCGAAAAACGCGTAAGTATGAGCCAGATGATTGCATATACCAGAAATAACCCAGGCATAATCAACGTTATCCACTAAAATACTATTCGGAACCAGCTTTTATTGACAGTGTGGTACCACATTACTACGTGATCCAAGCCAGAAAAAGCCCAGGATCTGGCCAACAAGTATGCGAAAAATGCGGAAGTACGAGCCAGATGTGGGCAAATCCCAAGCCTAACCGAGACATAACCTGCGCTATCCTCTAAAATATTAATAGCAACCACGTTTAATTGACTGTTGCGGTGTGGAACCTCATTACTACGGGATCCAAACCAGAAAAAACCCTGGATCTGGCCAACAAGTATGCGAAAAACGCGAAAGTACGAGCCAGATGATTGCAAATACCAGAACTTACCCAGACATTACCGGCGTTATCCTCTAAAATATTAATCGCAACCAGGTTTGATTGACTGTTTCGGTGTGGTACCGCATTACTACATGATCCAAACCAGAAAAAGCCCTGAATCTGGCCAACATGTATGCGAAAAATGCGAAAGTACGAGCCAGATGAGTGCAAATACCAGAACTAACCCAAACGTAAACAGCGTTATCCTCCAAACTATTAATCGGAACCAGCTTTTATTGACTGTTTCAGTGTGGTGCCACATTACTACGTTATCCAAACCAGAAAAAACCCAGGATCTGCCCAACAATTATGCGAAAAACGCGTATGTATGATCCAGATGATTGCAAATACCGGAAATAACCCAGCCATAACCAGCGTTATCCTCTAAAATACTATTCGGAACCAGCTTTTATTGTCAGTGTGGTACCACATTACTACGTGATCCAAGCCAGAAAAAGCCCAGGATCTGGCCAACATGTATGCGAAAAGTGCGAAAGTACGAGCCAGATGAGGGCAAATCGCAGACCTAACCGAGACATAACCTGCGTTATCCTCTAAAATATTAATCCCAACACAGGTTTAGTTGACTGTTTCGGTGTGGTACCGCATTACTACGTGATCCAAACAAGAAAAAACCCAGGATCTGGCCAACAAGTATGCGAAAAAAGCGAAAGTACGAGCCAGATGATTGCAAATACCTGAAGTAACCCAGACATTACCGGCGTTATCCCCTAAAATATTAATCGCAAACAGGTTTGATTGACTGTTTCGGTGTGGTACCGCATTCCTACGTGGTCCAAGCCAGAAAAAGGCCGGGATCTACCCAACAAGTATGCGAAAAACGCGTAAGTATGAGCCAGATGATTGCATATACCAGACCAAACCGAGACATAACCGGCGTTATCCTCTAAAGTATTAATCGCAACCAGGTTTGATTGGCTGTTTCGGTGTGGTACCGCATTACTACATGATCCAAACCAGGAAAAGCCCGGAATCTGGCCAACAAGTATGCGAAAAATGCGAGAGTACGAGCCAGATGAGGGCAAATAACAGACCTAACCAAGACTTAACCGGCGTTATCCTTTAAAATATTAATCCCAACCAGGTTTAGTTGACTGTTTCGGTGTGGTACCGCATTACTACGTGATCCAAACCAGAAAAAGGCCAGGATCTGGCCAACAAGTATGCGAATAACGAGTACCTATGAGCCAGATGATTGCAAATACCAGAAATAACCCAGACATAACCAGCGTTATCCTCTAAAGTACTATTTGGAACCAGCTTTTATTGGCAGTGTGGTACCACATTACTACGTGATCCAAGCCAGAAAAAGCCCAGGATCTGGCCAACATGTATGCGAAAAGTGCGAAAGTACGAGCCAGATGAGGGCAAATCCCAGACCTAACCGAGACATAACCGGCGCTATCCTCTAAAATATTAATCGCAATCAGCTTTAATTGACTGTTTCGGTGTGGTACCGCATTACTACGTGATCCAAACCAGAAAAAGGCCAGGATCTGGCCAACAAGTATGCGGAAAATGCGAAAGTATGAGTTAGATCATTGCAAATACCAGGACTAATCTAGACATAACCAGCGTTATCCTCTAAAATACTATTCGGAACCAACTTCTATTGACTGTTACAGTGTGGTACCACATTACTACATGATCCAAACCAGAAAAAGCCTAGGACCTGGCCAACAATTATGCGAAAAATACGAAAGCTCGAGCCAGATGAGGGCAAATCCCAGACCTAACCGAGACATAACAGGCGTTATCCTGTAAAATATTAATTGCAACCAGGTTTAATTGACTGTTTCGGTGTGGTACCGCATTAGTACGAGATGCAAACCAGAATAAACCCAGGATCTTGCCAACAATTAGGCGAAAAACGCGAGAGTATGAGACAGATGATTGCAAATACCAGATCTAACCCAGACATAACCAGCGTTATCTTCTAAAATTCTAATCGGAACCAGCTTTTATTGACTGTTTCAGTGTGGTACCACATTACTACGTGATCCAAACCAGAAAAAACCCAGGATCTGCCAACAAGTATGCGAAAAACGCGAGAGTATGAGACAGATGAGGGCAAATACTAGACCTTACCCAGACATAACCGGCGTTATCCCCTAAAATACTAATCGGAACCAGCTTTTATTGACTGTTTCAGTGTGGTACCACATTACGACGTAATCCAAACCAGAAAAAACCCAGTATCTGCCCAACAAGTATGCGAAAAACGCGTAAGTATGAGCCAGATGACTGCAAATACCAGAACTAACCCAGACATAACCAGCGTTATCCTCTAAAATACTATTCGGAACCAGCTTTTATTGACAGTGTGTTACCACATTACTACGTGATCCAAGCCAGGAAAAGCCCAGGATCTGGCCAACAAGTATGCGAAAAGTGCGAAAGTACGAGCCAGATGAGGGCAAATCCCAGACCTAACCGAGACATAACCGGCGTTATCCTCTAAAATATTAATCGCAACCAGCTTTAATTGACTGTTTCGGTGTGGTTCCGCATTACTACGTGATCCAAACCAGAAATAGGCCAGGATCTGGCCAACAAGTATGCGAAAAATGCGAAAGTACGAGCCAGATGAGGGTAAATACCAGACCTAACCCAGACATTACCGGCGTTATCCTCTAAAATATCTATCGCAACCAGGTTTAATTGCTTGTTTCGGAGTGGTACCGCATTACTTCGTGATCCAAACCAGAAAAAGGCCAGGATCCGGCCAAAAAGTATGCGAAAAACGCGAAAGTATTAGCCAGATGATTGCAAATATCAGAACTAACCCAGACATAACCAGCGGTGTCCTCAAAAATACTAATCGGAAACAGGCTTTATTGACTGTTTCAGTGTGGTACCACGTTACTACGTGGTCCAAACCAGAAAAAGGCCAGTATCTGCCCAACAAGTATGCGAAAAACGCGTAAGTATGAGCCAGATGACTGCAAATACCAGAACTAACCCAGACATAACCAGCGTTATCCTCTAAAATACTATTCGGAACCAGCTTTTATTGACAGTGTGTTACCACATTACTACGTGATCCAAGCCAGGAAAAGCCCAGGATCTGGCCAACAAGTATGCGAAAAGTGCGAAAGTACGAGCCAGATGAGGGCAAATCCCAGACCTAACCGAGACATAACCGGCGTTATCCTCTAAAATATTAATCGCAACCAGCTTTAATTGACTGTTTCGGTGTGGTACCGCATTACAACGTGATCCAAACCAGAAAAAGGCCAGGATCTGGCCAACAAGTAAGCGAAAAATGCGAAAGTACGAGCGATATGAGGGCAAATACCGGACCTAACCCAGACATAACCGGCGTTATCCCCTAAAATACTAATCGGATCCAGCTTTTATTGACTGTTTCAGTGTGGTACCACATTACTACGTTATCCAAACCAGAAAAAACCCAGGATCTGCCCAACAAGTATGCGAAAAACGCGTAAGTATGAGCCAGATGATTGCAAATATCAGAACTAACCCAGACATAACCAGTGTTATCCTCTAAAATACTATTCGGAACCAGCTTTTATTGACAGTGTGTTACCACATTACTACGTGATCCAAGCCAGAAGAAGCCCAGGATCTGGCCAACAAGTATGCGAAAAATGCGAAAGTACGAGACAGATGAGGGCAAATACCAGACCTAACCAAGACGTAACCGGCGTTATCCTCTAAAATATTAATCCCAAACAGGTTTAGTTGACTGTTTCGGTGTGGAACCACATTACGACGGGATCCAAACAACAAAAAGCCCGAGATCTGGCCAACAAGTAAGCGAAAAATGCGAAAGTACGAGCGAGATGAGGTCAAATACCAGACCTAACCCAGCCATAACCGGCGTTATCCCCTAAAATACTAATCGGATCCAGCTTTTATTGACTGTTTCAGTGTGGTACCACATTACTACGTGATCCAAACCAGAAAAAGCCCAGGATCTGGCCAACTAGTATGCGAGAAATGCGAAAGTACGAGCCAGATGAGGGCAAATCCCAGACCTAACCGCGACATAACCGGCGTTATCCTCTAAAATATTATTCGCAACCACGTTCAATTGACTGTTTCGGTGTGGAACCTCATTACTACGGGATCCAAACCAGAAAAAACCCTGGATCTGGCCAACAAGTATGCGAAAAACGCGAAAGTACGAGCCAGATGATTGCAAATACCAGAACTTACCCAGACATTACCGGCGTTATCCTCTAAAATATTAATCGCAACCAGGTTTGATTGACTGTTTCGGTCCGGTACCGCATTACTACGAGGTCCAAGCCAGAAAAAGGCCAGGATCTGCCCAACAAGTATGCGAAAAATGCGAAAGTACGAGCCAGATGATTGCTAATACCAGACCAAACCGAGACATAACCGACGTTATCCTCTAAAATATTAATCGCAAACAGGTTTAATTGACTGTTTCGGTGTGGTACCGCATTACTACATGATCCAAACCAGAAATAGCCCTGAATCTGGCCAACAAGTATGCGAAAAATGCGGAAGTACGAGCCAGATGCGTGCAAATACCAGAACTAACCCAAACGTAAACAGCGTTATCCGCCAAACTATTAATCGGAACCAGCTTTTATTGACTGTTTCAGTGTGGTGCCACATTACTACGTTATCCAAACCAGTAAAGTCCCAGGATCTGCCCAACAAGTATGCGAAAAACGCGTATGTATGAGCCAGATGATTGCAAATACCGGAAATAACCCAGACATAACCAGCGTTATCCTCCAAAATACTATTCGGAACCAGCCTTTATTGACTGTTTCAGTGTGGTACCACATTACTACGGGATCCAAACCAGAAAAAACCCAGGATCTGGCCAACATGTATGCGAAAAGTGCGAAAGTACGAGCCAGATGAGGGCAAATCGCAGACCTAACCGAGACATAACCGGCGTTATCCTCTAAAATATTAATCGCAACCATGTTTAATTGACTGTTTCGGTGTGGTACCACATTACTACGTAATCCAAACCAGAAAAAGCCCATGATCTGGCCATTCAAGTATGCGAAAAATGCGAAAGTCTGAGTCAGATGATTGCAAATCCCAGACCTAACACAAACCTAACCGGCGTTATCTTCTAGAATATTAATCGGACCAGGTTTACTTGACTGTTTCAGTGTGGTACCACATTACTATGTGATCTCATGCAGAAAAAGCCCAGGATCTGGCCATTCAAGTATGCGAAGAACGCGAAAGTATGAACTAGATGATGGCTAATACCAGACCTAACCCAGACATAACCGGCGTTATCCTCTAAAATATTAATCGGAACCAGCTTTAATTGACTGTTGCAGTGTGGTACCTCATTACTACGTAATCCAAACCAGAAAAAAACCAGCATCTGGCCAACAAGTATGCGAAGAATGCGAAATTATGAGTCAGATGATGGCAAATACCAGACCTAACCCAGACATAACCGGCGTTATCTTCTAAAATATTAATCGCAACCAGGTTTAATTGACTGTTTCGGTGTGGTACCACATTACTACGTAATCCAAACCAGAAAAAGCCCATGATCTGGCCATTCAAGTATGCGAAAAATGCGAAAGTCTGAGTCAGATGATTGCAAATCCCAGACCTAACACAAACCTAACCGGCGTTATCTTCTAGAATATTAATCAGAACCAGGTTTAATTGACAGTTTCAGTGTGGTACCACATTACTACGTGATCCAAACCGGAAAAAACTCAGGATCTGGCCAACAAGAACGCAAAAAATGCGAAAGTATGAGCCAAATGATTGCAAATACCATACCTAAACCAGGCATAACCGGCGTTATCCACTAAAATATTAATCGGAACCAGGTTTACTTGACTGTTTCAGTGTGGTACCTCATTACTACGTAATCCAAACCAGACAAAGCCCATGATCTGGCCATTCAAGTATGCGAAAAATGCGAAAGTCTGAGTCAGATGATTGCAAATCCCAGACCTAACACAAACCTAACCGGCGTTATCCTCTAGAATATTAATCGCAACCAGGGTTAATTGACTGTTTCAGTGTAGTACCACATTACTGCGTGATCCAAATCAGAAAATGCCCAGGACCTGGCCATTCAAGTATGCGAAAAATACTAAAGTATGAGCTAGATGATGGCAAATACTAGACCTAACCCAGACATAACCGGCGTTATCTTCTAAAATATTAATCACAGGTTTAATTGACTGTTTCGGTGTGGTACCACATTACTACGTAATCAAACCAGAAAAAGCCCAGTATCTGTCCAACAGGTATTCGAAAAATGCGAAAGTATGAGCCAGATGATTGCAAATACCAGAACTAACCCAGACATAACCGGCGTTATCCTCTAAAATATTAATCGCAACCAGGTTTAATTGACTGTTTCAGTGTGGTGCCACATTACTACGTGATCCAAACCGGACAAAACCCAGGATCTGGCCAACAAGTATGCGAAAAATGCGAAAGTATGAGATAGATGATGACTAATACCAGACCTAACCCAGTCATAACCGGCGTTATCCCCTAAAATATTAATCGGAACCAGGTTTAATTGACTGTTTCAATGTGGTACCTCATTACTACGTAATACAAACCAGAAAAAAACCAGCATCTGGCCAACAAGTATGCGAAAAATGCGAAAGTCTGAGTCGGATGATGGCAAATACCAGACCTAACCCAGACATAACCGGCGTTATCCTCTAAAATATTAATCGGAACCAGGTTTGATTGACTGTCTCAGTGTGGTACCACATTACTACGTGATCCAAACCAGAAAAATCCCAGGATCTGGCCAACAGGTATGCGAAAAATGCGAAAGTATGAGACAGATGATTGCAAATTCCAGAACTAACCCAGGCATAACCGGCGTTATCCTCTAAAATATTAATCGGAACCAGGTTTAATTGACTGTTTCAATGTGGTACCTCATTACCACGTAATACAAACCAGAAAAAAACCAGCATCTGGCCAACAAGTATGCGAAAAATGCGAAAGTCTGAGTCGGATGATGGCAAATACCAGACCTAACCCAGACATAACCGGCGTTATCCTCTAAAATATTAATCGGAACCAAGTTTAATTGACTGTTTCAGTGTAGTACCACATTACTGCGTGATCCAAATCAGAAAAAGCCCAGGACCTGGCCATTCAAGTGGGGGAAAGTACCAAAGTATGAGCTAGATGATGGCTAATGCCAGACCTAACCCAGGCATAACCGGCGTTATCCACTAAAATATTTATCGGAACCAAGTTTAATTGACTGTTTCAGTGTAGTACCACATTACTGCGTGATCCAAATCAGAAAAAGCCCAGGACCTGGCCATTCAAGTATGCGAAAAATACCAAAGTATGAGCTAGATGATGGCTAATGCCAGACCTAACCCAGACATAACCGGCGTTATCTTCTAAAATATTAATCGCAACCAGGTTTAATTGACTGTTTCGGTGTGGTACCACAACACTACGTGATCGAAACCAGAAAATACCCAGTATCTGGCCAACAGGTATTCGAAAAATGCGAAAGTATGAGCTAGGTGTTGGCAAATACCAGACCTAATTCAGACATAGTCGGCGAATTCTCTAAAATATTACTCGCAACCAGGTTTAATTGACTATTTCGGTGTGGCACCACATTACTACGTAATCCAAATCAGAAATAGCCCAGGATCTGGCCAACAAGTATGCGAAGTATGCGAAATTATGAGTCAGATGATGGCAAATACCAGACCTAACCCAGACATAACCGGCGTTATCTTCTAAGATATTAATCGCAACCAGGTTTAATTGACTGTTTCGGTGTGGTACCACATTACTACGTAATCAAACCAGAAAATACCCAGGATCTGGCCAACAAGTATGCGAAGCATGCGAAACTATGAGTCAGATGATTGCAAATACCAGAACTAACCCGGACATAACCTGCGTTATCCCCTAAAATATTAATCGCAATCATGTTTAATTGATTGTTTCGCTGTGGTACCACATTATTATGTAGTCCAAACCAGAGCAAGTCCCAGGATATGTCCAACAAGTATGCGAAAAGTGCGAAAGTATGAGGCAGATGATTGCAAATACCAGACCTAGCACAAACCTAACCGGCGTTATCCTCTAAAATATTAATCGGAACCAGGTTTGATTCACTGTTTCCGTGTGGTACCACATTACTACGTGATCCAAACCAGAAAAAGCCCAGGATCTGGCCAACAAGTATGCGAAGAATGCGAAAGTATGAGCTAGATGATGGCAAATACCAGCACTAACCCAGGCATAACCGGCGTTATCCCCAAAAGTATTAATAGGAAACAGGGTTAATTGACTGTTTCCGTGTGGTACCACATTACTACGTGATCCAAACAAGAAAAAGCCCAGGATCTGGCCAACAAGTATGCGAAGAATGCGAAAGTATGAGCTAGATGATGGCAAATACCAGACCTAAACTAGGCATAAACGGCGTTATCTTCTAAAATATTAATCGCAACCAGGTTTAATTGACTGTTCCAGTGTGGTACCACATTACTGCGTGATCCAAACCGGAAAAAACTCAGGATCTGGCCAACAAGTATGCGAAAAATGCGAAAGTATGAGACAGGTGATGGCATATACCAGAACTGACCAAGCCATAACCGGCGTTATCCTCTAAAATGGTAATCGCAACCAGATTTAATTGACTGCTTCGGTGTGGTACCACAACACTACGTGATCGAAACCAGAAAATACCCAGGATCTGGCCAACAAGTATGCGAAGAATGCGAAAGTATGAGCCAAATGATTGCAAATACCAGACCTAAACCAGGCATAACCGGCGTTATCCACTAAAATATTAATCGGAACCAAGTTTAATTGACTGTTTCAGTGTAGCACCACATTACTGCGTGATCCAAATCAGAAAAAGCCCAGGACCTGGCCATTCAAGTATGCGAAAAATACCAAAGTATGAGCTAGATGATGGCAAATACCAGACCGAACCCAGACATAACCGGCGCTATCTTCTAAAATATTAGTCGCAACCAGGTTTAATTGACTGTTTCGGTGTGGTACCACATTACTACGTAATCAAACCAGAAAAAACACAGGATCTGGCCAACAAGTATGCGAAGAATGCGTAAGCATGAGTCAGATGATGGCAAATACCAGACCTAACCCAGACATAACCGGCGTTATCTTCTAAAATATTAATCGCAACCAGGTTTAATTGACTGTTTCGGTGTGGTACCACATTACTACGTAATCAAACCAGAAAAAGCCCAGTATCTGGCCAACAGGTATTCGCAAAATGCGAAAGTATGAGCCAGATGATTGCAAATACCAGAACTAACCCAGACATAACCGGCGTTATCCTCTAAAATATTAATAGCAACCAGGTTTAATTGACTGTTTCAGTGTGGTACCACATTACTACGTGATCCAAACCGGACAAAACCCAGGATCTGGCCAACAAGTATGCGAAAAATGCGAAAGTATGAGCTAGATGATGGCTAATACCAGACCTAACCCAGACATAACCGGCGTTATCCTCTAAAATATTAATAGGAACCAGCTTTAATTGACTGTTGCAGTGTGGTACCTCATTAGTACGTAATCCAAACCAGAAAAAAACCAGCATCTGGCCAACAAGTATGCGAAAAATGCGAAAGTCTGAGTCGGATGATGGCAAATAGCAGACCTAACCCAGACATAACCGGCGGTATCCTCTAAAATATTAATCGGAACCAGGTTTGATTGACTGTCTCAGTGTGGTACCACATTACTACGTGATCCAAACCAGAAAAATCCCAGGATCTGGCCAACAGGTATGCGAAAAATGCGAAAGTATGAGACAGATGATTGCAAATTCCAGAACTAACCCAGGCATACCCGGCGTTATCCACTAAAGTATTAATCGGAACCAAGTTTAATTGTCTGTTGCAGTGTAGTACCACATTACTGCGTGATGCAAATCAGAAAAAGCCCAGGACCTGGCCATTCAAGTATGCGAAATATACCAAAGTATGAGCTAGATGATGGCTAATGCCACATCTAACCCAGACATAACCGGCGTTATCTTCTAAAATATTAATCGCAACCAGGTTTAATTGACTGTTTCGGTGTGGTACCACATTACTACGTAATCAAACCAGAAAAAGCCCAGTATCTGGCCAACAGGTATTCGCAAAATGCGAAAGTATGAGTCAGATGATGGCAAATACCAGACCTAACCCAGACATAACCGGCGTTATCTTCTAAGATATTAATCGCAACCAGGTTTAATTTACTGTTTCGGTGTGGCACCACATTACTACGTAATCCAAATCAGAAAAAGCCCAGGATCTGGCAAACAAGTATGCGAAGTATGAGAAATTATGAGTCAGATGATGGCAAATACCAGACCTAACCCAGACATAACCGGCGTTATCTTCTAAGATATTAATCGCAACCAGGTTTAATTGACTGTTTCAATGTGGTACCACATTACTACGTGATCGAAACCAGAAAACACCCAGTATCTGGTCAACAGGTATTCGAAGAATGCGTAAGCATGAGTCAGATGATGGCAAATACCAGACCTAACCCAGACATAACCGGCGTTATCTTCTAAAATATTAATCGGAACCAGGTTTAATTGACTGTTTCAGTGTGGTACCTCATTACTACGTAATCCAAACCAGAAAAAACCCAGTATCTGGCCAACAGGTATTCGAAAAATGCGAAAGTATGAGCCAGATGATTGCAAATACCAGAACTAACCCAGACATAATTCGGCGTTATCCTCTAAAATATTAACCGCAACCAGGGTAAATTGACTGTTTCAGTGTGGTACCACATTACTACGTGTTCCAAACCAGAAAAAGCCCAGGACCTGGCCATTCAATTATGCGAAAAATACCATAGTATGAGCTAGATGATTGCAAATACCAGACCTAACCCAGACATAACCGGCGTTATCCTCTAAAATATTAATCGCAACCAGGTTTAATTGACTGTTTCAGTGTGGTACCACATTACTACGTGATCCAAACCGGACAAAACCCAGGATCTGGCCAACAAGTATGCGAAAAATGCGAAAGTATGAGCTAGATGATGGCTAATACCAGACCTAACCCAGACATAACCGGCGTTATCCTCTAAAATATTAATCGGAATCAGGTTTAATTGACTGTTTCAGTGTGGTACCTCATTACTACGTAATCCAAACCAGAAAAAAACCAGCATCTGGCCGACAAGTATGCGAAAAATGCGAAAGTATGAGCCAGATGATTGCAAATACCAGAACTAACCCAGACATAACCGGCGTTATCCTCTAAAATATTAATCGCAACCAGGGTTAATTGACTGTTTCAGTGTGGTACCACATTACTACGTGTTCCATACCAGAAAAAGCCCAGGACCTGGCCATTCAAGTATGCGAAAAATACCATAGTATGAGCTAGATGACGGCAAATACCAGACCTATCCCAGACATAACCGGCGTTATCCTCTAAAATATTAATCGCAACCATGTTTAATTGATTGTTTCGGTGTGGTACCACATTACTATGTAGTCCAAACCAGAGCAAGTCCCAGGATCTGTCCAACAAGTATGCGAAAAATACGAAAGTATGAGCCACATGATTGCAAATACCAGACCTAACACAAACTTAACCGGCGTTATCCTCTATAATATTAATCGGACCAGGTTTACTTGACTGTTTCAGTGTGGTACCACATTACTATGTGATCTCATGCAGAAAAAGCCCAGGATCTGGCCATTCAAGTATGCGAAGAACGCGAAAGTATGAACTAGATGATGGCTAATACCAGACCTAACCCAGACATAACCGGCGTTATCCTCTAAAATATTAATCGGAACCAGCTTTAATTGACTGTTGCAGTGTGGTACCTCATTACTACGTAATCCAAACCAGAAAAAAACCAGCATCTGGCCAACAAGTATGCGAAGAATGCGAAATTATGAGTCAGATGATGGCAAATACCAGACCTAACCCAGACATAACCGGCGTTATCTTCTAAAATATTAATCGCAACCAGGTTTAATTGACTGTTTCGGTGTGGTACCACATTACTACGTAATCCAAACCAGAAAAAGGCCATGATCTGGCCATTCAAGTATGCGAAAAATGCGAAAGTCTGAGTCAGATGATTGCAAATCCCAGACCTAACACAAACCTAACCGGCGTTATCCTCTAGAATATTAATCAGAACCAGGTTTAATTGACAGTTTCAGTGTGGTACCACATTACTACGTGATCCAAACCGGAAAAAACTCAGGATCTGGCCAACAAGAACGCGAAAAATGCGAAAGTATGAGCCAAATGATTGCAAATACCATACCTAAACCAGGCATAACCGGCGTTATCCACTAAAATATTAATCGGAACCAGGTTTACTTGACTGTTTCAGTGTGGTACCTCATTACTACGTAATCCAAACCAGACAAAGCCCATGATCTGGCCATTCAAGTATGCGAAAAATGCGAAAGTCTGAGTCAGATGATTGCAAATCCCAGACCTAACACAAACCTAACCGGCGTTATCCTCTAGAATATTAATCGCAACCAGGGTTAATTGACAGTTTCAGTGTAGTACCACATTACTGCGTGATCCAAATCAGAAAATGCCCAGGACCTGGCCATTCAAGTATGCGAAAAATACCAAAGTATGAGCTAGATGATGGCAAATACTAGACCTAACCTAGACATAACCGGCGTTATCTTCTAAAATATTAATCACAGGTTTAATTGACTGTTTCGGTGTGGTACCACATTACTACGTAATCAAACCAGAAAAAGCCCAGTATCTGTCCAACAGGTATTCGAAAAATGCGAAAGTATGAGCCAGATGATTGCAAATACCAGAACTAACCCAGACATAACCGGCGTTATCCTCTAAAATATTAATCGCAACCAGGTTTAATTGACTGTTTCAGTGTGGTGCCACATTACTACGTGATCCAAACCGGACAAAACCCAGGATCTGGCCAACAAGTATGCGAAAAATGCGAAAGTATGAGATAGATGATGACTAATACCAGACCTAACCCAGACATAACCGGCGTTATCCCCTAAAATATTAATCGGAACCAGGTTTAATTGACTGTTTCAATGTGGTACCTCATTACTACGTAATACAAACCAGAAAAAAACCAGCATATGGCCAACAAGTATGCGAAAAATGCGAAAGTCTGAGTCGGATGATGGCAAATACCAGACCTAACCCAGACATAACCGGCGTTATCCTCTAAAATATTAATCGGAACCAGGTTTGATTGACTGTCTCAGTGTGGTACCACATTACTACGTGATCCAAACCAGAAAAATCCCAGGATCTGGCCAACAGGTATGCGAAAAATGCGAAAGTATGAGACAGATGATTGCAAATTCCAGAACTAACCCAGGCATAACCGGCGCTATCCTCTAAAATATTAATCGCAACCAGGTTTAATTGACTGCTGCGGTGTGGTACCACATTCCTATGTGATTCAAACCAGAAAAAACCCAGTATCTGGCCAACAAGTATGCGAAGAATGCGAAAGTGTGAGTCAGATGATGGCAAATACCAGACCTAACCCAGACAAAACCGGCGTTATCTTCTAAAATATTAATCGGAACTAATTTAATTGACTGTTTCAGTGTAGTACCACATTACTGCGTGATCCAAATCAGAAAAAGCCCAGGACCTGGCCATTCAAGTATGCGAAAAATACCAAAGTATGAGCTAGATGATGGCTAATGCCAGACCTAACCCAGGCATAACCGGCGTTATCCACTAAAATATTAATCGGAACCAAGTTTAATTGACTGTTTCAGTGTAGTACCACATTACTGCGTGATCCAAATCAGAAAAAGCCCAGGACCTGGCCATTCAAGTATGCGAAAAATACCAAAGTATGAGCTAGATGATGGCTAATGCCAGACCTAACCCAGACATAACCGGCGTTATCTTCTAAAATATTAATCGCAACCAAGTTTAATTGACTGTTTCGGTGTGGTACCACAACACTACGTGATCGAAATCAGAAAATACCCAGTATCTGGCCAACAGGTATTCGAAAAATGCGAAAGTATGAGACAGGTGATGGCATATACCAGAACTGACCAAGCCATAACCGGCGTTATCCTCTAAAATGTTAATCGCAACCAGATTTAATTGACTGCTTCGGTGTGGTACCACAACACTACGTGATCGAAACCAGAAAATACCCAGGATCTGGCCAACAAGTATGCGAAGAATGCGAAACTATGAGCCAAATGATTGCAAATACCAGACCTAAACCAGGCATAACCGGCGTTATCCACTAAAATATTAATCGGAACCAAGTTTCATTGACTGTTTCAGTGTAGTACCACATTACTGCGTGATCCAAATCAGAAAATGCCCAGGACCTGGCCATTCAAGTATGCGAAAAATACCAAAGTATGAGCTAGATGATGGCAAATTCCAGACCGAACCCAGACATAACCGGCGTTATCATCTAAAATATTAATCGCAACCAGGTTTAATTGACTGTTTCGGTGTGGTATCACATTACTACGTAATCAAACCAGAAAAAACACAGGATCTGGCCAACAAGTATGCGAAGAATGCGTAAGCATGAGTCAGATGATGGCAAATACCAGACCTAACCCAGACATAACCGGCGTTATCTTCTAAAATATTAATCGCAACCAGGTTTAATTGACTGTTTCGGTGTGGTACCACATTACTACGTAATCAAACTAGAAAAAGCCCAGTATCTGGCCAACAGGTATTCGCAAAATGCGAAAGTATGAGCCAGATGATTGCAAATACCAGAACTAACCCAGACATAACCGGCGTTGTCCTCTAAAATATTAATAGCAACCAGGTTTAATTGACTGTTTCAGTGTGGTACCACATTACTACGTGATCCAAACCGGACAAAACCCAGGATCTGGCCAACAAGTATGCGAAAAATGCGAAAGTATGAGCTAGATGATGGCTAATACCAGACCTAACCCGGACATAACCGGCGCTATCCTCTAAAATATTAATCGGAACCAGCTTTAATTGACTGTTGCAGTGTGGTACCTCATTAGTACGTAATCCAAACCAGAAAAAAACCAGCATCTGGCCAACAAGTATGCGAAAAATGCGAAAGTCTGAGTCGGATGATGGCAAATACCTGACCTAACCCGTACATAACCGGCGTTATCCTCTAAAATATTAATCGGAACCAGGTTTTATTGACTGTTTCAGTGTGGTTCCACATTACTGCGTGATCCAAACCAGAAAAAGCCCAGGATCTGGCCAACAAGTATGCGAAGAATGCGAAAGTATGAGTCAGATGATTGCAAATACCACACCTAACACAAACCCAACCAGCGTTATCCTGTAAAATATTAATCGGAACCAGGTTTTATTGACTGCTTCAGTGTGGTACCATATTACTACGTGATCCAAACCGGAAAAAACCCAGGAACTGGCCAACAAGTATGCGAAAAATGCGAAAGTATGAGGCAGATGATTGCAAATACCAGACCTAG
Source organism: Colletes latitarsis (assembly GCF_051014445.1). Taxonomy (NCBI): domain Eukaryota; kingdom Metazoa; phylum Arthropoda; class Insecta; order Hymenoptera; family Colletidae; genus Colletes; species Colletes latitarsis. The sequence goes on from NC_135137.1 coordinate 11,075,244, forward strand.
CACAAACCTAACCGGCGTTATCCTCTAAAATATTAATCGGAACCAGGTTTGATTGACTGTCTCAGTGTGGTACCACATTACTACGCGATCCAAACCAGAAAAATCCCAGGATCTGGCCAACAGGTATGCGAAAAATGCGAAAGTATGAGACAGATGATTGCAAATTCCAGAACTAACCCAGGCATAACCGGCGCTATCCTCTAAAATATTAATCGCAACCAGGTTTAATTGACTGCTGCGGTGTGGTACCACATTCCTATGTGATTCAAACCAGAAAAAACCCAGGATCTGGCCAACAAGTATGCGCAAAATGCGAAAGAATGAGCCAGATGATTGCAAATACCAGAACTAACCCAGACATAACCGGCGTTATCCTCTAAAATATTAATAGCCACCAGGTTTAATTGACTGTTTCAGTATGGTACCACATTACTACGTGATCCAAACCGGACAAAACCCAGGATCTGGCCAACAAGTATGCGAAAAATGCGAAAGTATGAGCTAGATGATGGCTAATACCAGACCTAACCCAGACATAACCGCCGTTATCCTCTAAAATATTAATCGGAACCAGCTTTAATTGACTGTTGCAGTGTGGTACCTCATTACTACGTAATCCAAACCAGAAAAAAACCAGCATCTGGCCAACAAGTATGCGAAAAATGCGAAAGTCTGAGTCGGTTGATGGCAAATAGCAGACCTAACCCAGACACAACCGCCGTTATCCTCTAAAATATTAATCGGAGCCAGGCTTCAATGACTGTTTCAGTGTGGTACCATATTACTACGTGATCCAAACCGGAAAAAACCCAGGATCTCGCCAACAAGTATGCGAAAAATGCGAAAGTATGAGTCAGATGATGGCAAATACCAGACCTAACCCAGACATAACCGGAGTTATGTTCTAAAATATTAATCGCAACCAGGCTTAATTGACTGTTTCAGTGTAGTACCACATTACTACGTGATCCAAACCAGAAAAAGCCCAGGATCTGGCCAACAGGTATGCGAAAAATGCGAAAGTATGAGACAGATGATTGCAAATTCCAGAACTAACCCAGGCATACCCGGCGCTATCCTCTAAAATATTAATCGCAACCAGGTTTAATTGACTGCTGCGGTGTGGTACCACATTCCTATGTGATTCAAACCAAAAAAAACCCAGTATCTGGCCAACAAGTATGCGAAGAATGCGAAAGTATGAGCCAGATGATTGCAAATACCAGAACTAACCCAGAGATAACCGGCGTTAGCCTCTAAAATATTAATCGCAACCAGGTTTAATTGACTGTTTCAGTGTGGTACCATATTACTACGTGATCCAAACCGGAAAAAACCCAGGAACTGGTCAACAAGTATGCGAAAAATGCGAAAGTATGAGGTAGATGATTGCAAATACCAGACCTAACACAAACTTAACAGGCGTTATCCTCTATAATATTAATCGGACCAGGTTTAGTTGACTGTTTCAGTGTGGTACGACATTACTATGTGATCCCATGCAGAAAAAGCCCAGGATCTGGCCATTCAAGTATGCGAAGAACGCGAAAGAATGAACTATATGATTGCAAATACGAGTACTAACCCAGACATAACCGGCGTTATCCTCTAAAATACTAATCGGAACCAGGTTTAGTTGACTGTTCCAGTGAAGGTACCACATCACTACGTGATCCGAATCAGAAAATGCCCAGGATCTGGCCATTCAAGTATGCGAAAAATGCGAAAGTATGAGTCAGATGATTGCAAATACTAGACCTAACCCAGACATAGCCGGCGTTATCTTCTAAAATATTAATCGCAACCAGGTTTAATTGACTGTTTCGGTGTGGTACCACATTACTACGTAATCAAACAAGAAAAAACACAGGATCTGGCCAACAAGTATGCGAAGAATGTGAAGGTATGAGTCAGATGATTGCAAATACCAGACCTAAACCAGGCATAGCCGGCGTTATCCACTAAAATATTAATCGGAACCAGGTTTGATTGACTGTCTCAGTGTGGTACCACATTACTACGTGATCCAAACCAGAAAAATCCCAGGATCTGGCCAACAGGTATGCGAAAAATGCGAAAGTATGAGACAGATGATTGCAAATTCCAGAACTAACCCAGGCATAACCGGCGCTATCCTCTAAAATATTAATCGCAACCAGGTTTAATTGACTGCTGCGGTGTTGTACCACATTCCTATGTGATTCAAACCAGAAAAAACCCTGGATCTGGCCAACAAGTATGCGCAAAATGCGAAAGAATGAGCTGGGTGTTGGCAAATACCAGACGTAACTCAGACATAACCGGCGTTATCCTCTAAAATATTAATCGCAACCGGGTTTAATTGACTGTTTCGTTGTGGCACCACATTACTACGTAATCAAACCAGAAAAAAACCCAGAATCTGGCCAAGAGGAATTCGAAAAATGCGAAAGTATGAGGCATATGATTGCAAATACCAGACCTAACCCAGACATAACCGGCGTTTTCCTTTAAAATATTAATCGGAACCATGTTTTATAGACTATTTCAGTGTGGTGCCACATTGATACGTGATCCAAACCAGGAAAATCCCAGGATCTGGCCAACAAGTATGCGAAGAATGCGATAGTATGAGTCAGATGATGGCAAATACCAGACCTAACCCAGACATAACCGGCGTTTTCCTTTAAAATATTAATCGGAACCACCTATAATTCCCAGTTTTGGTGTGGTGCCACATTACTACGTAATCAAACCAGAAAATACCCAGGATCTGGCCAACAAGTATGCGAAGAATGTGAAGGTATGAGTCAGATGATTGCAAATACCAGACCTAAACCAGGCATAGCCGGCGTTATCCACTAAAATATTAATCGCAACCAGGTTTAATTTACTATTTCAGTGCGGTCCCACATTGATACGTGATCCAAACCAGAAAAATCCCAGGATCTGGCCAACAAGTATGCGAAGAATGCGATAGTATGAGTCAGATGATGGCAAATGCCAGATCTAACCCAGACATAACCGGCGTTTTCCTTTAAAATATTAATCGGAGCCAGGTTTAATTGACTGTTTCAGTGTGGTACCACATTACTACGTGATCCAAATCAGAAAAAGTCCCGGATCTGGCCAACAAGTATGCGAAGAATGCGAACGTATGAGTCAGATGATGGCAAATACCAGAACTAACCCAGACATAACCGGCGTTTTCCGCTAAAATGTTAATCGCAACCAGATTTAATTGACTGTTTCGGTGTGGTACCACAACTCTACGTGATCGAAACCAGAAAAAGCCCAGGATCTCGCCATTCAAGTATGCGAAAAATGCGAAAGTATGAGCTAGAAGATGGCAAATACCAGATCTAACCCAGGCATAACCGGCGTCATCCACTAATATATTAATCGGAACCAGGTTTAATTGTCTGTTTCAGTGTGGCACCACATTAATACCTGATGCAAACCAGAAAAAGCCCAGGATCTGGCCATTCAAGTATGCGAAAAATGCGAAAGTATGAGCTAGATGATGGCAAATACCGGAACTAACCCAGAGCTAACCGGCGTTATCCTCTAAAATATTAATCGGAGCCAGGTTTAATTGACCGTTTCAGTGTGGCACCACATTACTACGTGATCCAAATCAGAAAAAGTCCCGGATCTGGCCAACAAGTATACGAAGAATGCGAAAGTATGAGTCAGATGATGGCAAATACCAGACCTAACCCAGACATAACCGGCGTTATCTTCTAAAATATTAATCGCAACCAGGTTTAATTGACTGTTTCGGTGTGGTACCACATTACTACGTAATCAAACCAGAGAAAACCCAGTATCTGGCCAACAGGTATTCGAAAAATGCAAAAGTATGAGCCAGATGATTGCAAATACCAGAACTAACCCAGACATAACCGGCGTGATCCTCTAAAATATTAATCGCAACCAGGCTTAATTGACTGTTTCAGCGTGGTACCACATTACTACGTGATCCAAACCAGAAAAATCCCAGGAGCTGGCCAACAAGTATGCGAAGAATGCGAAAGTATGAGCCAAATGATTGCAAATACCAGACCTAAACCAGGCATAACCGGCGTTATCCTCTAAAATATTAATCGCAACCTGTTTTAATTGACTGCTCCAGTGTGGTACCACATTACTACATGATCCAAACTGGACAAAACCCAGGATCTGGCCAACGAGATTGCGAAAAATGCGAAAGTATGAGCTAGGTGTTGGCAAATACCAGACCTAATTCACACATAACCGGCGAATTCTCTAAAATATTACTAGCAACCAGGTTTAATTGACTATTTCGGTGTGGCACAACATTACTACGTAATCCAAATCAGAAAAAGCCCAGGATCTGGCCAACAAGTATGCGAAGAATGCGAAAGTATGAGCTAAGTGTTGGCAAATTCCAGACGTAACTCAGACATGACCGGCATTATCCTCCAAAATATTAATCGCAACCGGGTTTAATTGACTGTTTCGTTGTGGCACCTCATTACTACGTAATCAACCCAGAAAAAAACCCAGAATCTGGCCAACAGGAATTCGAAAAATGCGAATGTATGAGCTAGATAATGGCTAATACCAGACCTAACCTAGACATAACCGGCGTTATCCTCTAAAATATTAATCGGAACCAGGATTAATTGACTGTTTCAGTGTGGTACCTCATTACTACGTAATCCAGACCAGAAAAAAACCAGCATCTGGCCGACAAGTATGCGAAAAATGCGAAAGTATGAGCTAGGTGTTGGCAAATACCAGACCTAATTCACACATAACCGGCGAATTCTCTAAAATATTACTCGCAACCAGGTTTAATTGACTATTTCGGTGTGGCACAACATTACTACGTGATCCAAACCCGAAAAATCCCAGGATCTGGCCAACAGGTATGCGAAAAATGCGAAAGTATGAGACAGATGATTGCAAATTCCAGAACTAACCCAGGCTTAACCGGCGCTATCCTCTAAAATATTAATCGCAACCAGGTTTAATTGACTGCTGCGGTGTGGTACCACATTACTACGTAATCCAAATCAGAAAAAGCCCAGGATCTGGCCAACAAGTATGCGAAGAATGCGAAATTATGAGTCAGATGATGGCAAATACCAGACCTAACACAAACCTAACCGGCGTTATCCTCTAAAATATTAATCGCAACCAGGTTTAATTGACTGTTTCGGTGTAGTACCACATTACTGCGTGATCCAAATCAGAAAAAGCCCAGGATCTGGCCAACAAGTATGCGAAGAATGCGTAAGCATGAGTCAGATGATGGCAAATACCAGACCTAACCCAGACATAAGCGGCGTTATCTTCTAAAATATTAATCGCAACCAGGTTTAATTGACTGTTTCGGTGTGGTACCACATTACTACGTCATCAAACTAGAAAAAACCCAGGATCTGGCAAACAAGTATGCGAAGAATGCGTAAGCATGAGTCAGATGATGGCAAATACCAGACCTAACCCAGACATAAGCGGCGTTATCTTCTAAAATATTAATCGCAACCAGGTTTAATTGACTGTTTCGGTGTGGTACCACATTAGTACGTAATCCAAACCAGAAAAAAACCAGCATCTGGCCAACAAGTATGCGAAAAATGCGAAAGTCTGAGTCGGATGATGGCAAATAACAGACCTAACCCAGACATAACCGGCGTTATCCTCTAAAATATTAATCGGAACCAGGTTTGATTGACTGTCTCAGTGTGGTACCACATTACTACGTGATCCAAACCAGAAAAATCCCAGGATCTGGCCAACAGGTATGCGAAAAATGCGAAAGTATGAGACAGATGATTGCAAATTCCAGAACTAACCCAGGCATACCCGGCGTTATCCACTAAAATATTAATCGGAACCAGGTTTTATTGACTGTTTCAGTGTGGTTCCACATTACTGCGTGATCCAAACCAGAAAAAGCCCAGGATCTGGCCAACAAGTATGCGAAGAATGCGAAAGTATGAGTCAGATGATTGCAAATACCACACCTAACACAAACCCAACCAGCGTTATCCTGTAAAATATTAATCGGAACCAGGTTTTATTGACTGCTTCAGTGTGGTACCATATTACTACGTGATCCAAACCGGAAAAAACCCAGGAACTGGCCAACAAGTATGCGAAAAATGCGAAAGTATGAGGCAGATGATTGCAAATACCAGACCTAGCACAAACCTAACCGGCGTTATCCTCTAAAATATTAATCGGAACCAGGTTTGATTGACTATCTCAGTGTGGTACCACATTACTACGCGATCCAAACCAGAAAAATCCCAGGATCTGGCCAACAGGTATGCGAAAAATGCGAAAGTATGAGACAGATGATTGCAAATTCCAGAACTAACCCAGGCATAACCGGCGCTATCCTCTAAAATATTAATCGCAACCAGGTTTAATTGACTGCTGCGTTGTGGTACCACATTCCTATGTGATTCAAACCAGAAAAAACCCAGGATCTGGCCAACAAGTATGCGCAAAATGCGAAAGAATGAGCCAGATGATTGCAAATACCAGAACTAACCCAGACATAACCGGCGTTATCCTCTAAAATATTAATAGCAACCAGGTTTAATTGACTGTTTCAGTATGGTACCACATTACTACGTGATCCAAACCGGACAAAACCCAGGATCTGGCCAACAAGTATGCGAAAAATGCGAAAGTATGAGCTAGATGATGGCTAATACCAGACCTAACCCAGACATAACCGCCGTTATCCTCTAAAATATTAATCGGAACCAGCTTTAATTGACTGTTGCAGTGTGGTACCTCATTACTACGTAATCCAAACCAGAAAAAAACCAGCATCTGGCCAACAAGTATGCGAAAAATGCGAAAGTCTGAGTCGGTTGATGGCAAATAGCAGAACTAACCCAGAGATAACCGGCGTTAGCCTCTAAAATATTAATCGCAACCAGGTTTAATTGACTGTTTCAGTGTGGTACCATATTACTACGTGATCCAAACCGGAAAAAACCCAGGAACTGGCCAACAAGTATGCGAAAAATGCGAAAGTATGAGGTAGATGATTGCAAATACCAGACCTAACACAAACTTAACAGGCGTTATCCTCTATAATATTAATCGGACCAGGTTTAGTTGACTGTTTCAGTGTGGTACGACATTACTATGTGATCCCATGCAGAAAAAGCCCAGGATCTGGCCATTCAAGTATGCGAAGAACGCGAAAGAATGAACTATATGATTGCAAATACGAGTACTAACTCAGACATAACCGGCGTTATCCTCCAAAATATTAATCGCAACCGGGTTTAATTGACTGTTTCGTTGTGGCACCACATTACTACGTAATCAAACCAGAAAAAAACCCAGAATCTGGCCAAGAGGAATTCGAAAAATGCGAAAGTATGAGGCATATGATTGCAAATACCAGACCTAACCCAGACATAACCGGCGTTTTCCTTTAAAATATTAATCGGAACCATGTTTTATAGACTATTTCAGTGTGGTGCCACATTGATACGTGATCCAAACCAGGAAAATCCCAGGATCTGGCCAACAAGTATGCGAAGAATGCGATAGTATGAGTCAGATGATGGCAAATACCAGACCTAACCCAGACATAACCGGCGTTTTCCTTTAAAATATTAATCGGAACCACCTATAATTCCCAGTTTTGGTGTGGTGCCACATTACTACGTAATCAAACCAGAAAATACCCAGGATCTGGCCAACAAGTATGCGAAGAATGTGAAGGTATGAGTCAGATGATTGCAAATACCAGACCTAAACCAGGCATAGCCGGCGTTATCCACTAAAATATTAATCGCAACCAGGTTTAATTTACTATTTCAGTGCGGTCCCACATTGATACGTGATCCAAACCAGAAAAATCCCAGGATCTGGCCAACAAGTATGCGAAGAATGCGATAGTATGAGTCAGATGATGGCAAATGCCAGACCTAACCCAGACATAACCGGCGTTTTCCTTTAAAATATTAATCGGAGCCAGGTTTAATTGACTGTTTCAGTGTGGTACCACATTACTACGTGATCCAAATCAGAAAAAGTCCCGGATCTGGCCAACAAGTATGCGAAGAATGCGAACGTATGAGTCAGATGATGGCAAATACCAGAACTAACCCAGACATAACCGGCGTTTTCCGCTAAAATGTTAATCGCAACCAGATTTAATTGACTGTTTCGGTGTGGTACCACAACTCTACGTGATCGAAACCAGAAAAAGCCCAGGATCTCGCCATTCAAGTATGCGAAAAATGCGAAAGTATGAGCTAGAAGATGGCAAATACCAGATCTAACCCAGGCATAACCGGCGTCATCCACTAATATATTAATCGGAACCAGGTTTAATTGACTGTTTCAGTGTGGCACCACATTAATACGTGATCCAAACCAGAAAAAGCCCAGGATCTGGCCATTCAAGTATGCGAAAAATGCGAAAGTATGAGCTAGATGATGGCAAATACCGGAACTAACCCAGAGCTAACCGGCGTTATCATCTAAAATATTAATCGGAGCCAGGTTTAATTGACCGTTTCAGTGTGGCACCACATTACTACGTGATCCAAATCAGAAAAAGTCCCGGATCTGGCCAACAAGTATACGAAGAATGCGAAAGTATGAGCCAGATGATTGCAAATACCAGAACTAACCCAGACATAACCGGCGTGATCCTCTAAAATATTAATCGCAACCAGGCTTAATTGACTGTTTCAGTGTGGTACCACATTACTACGTGATCCAAACCAGAAAAATCCCAGGAGCTGGCCAACAAGTATGCGAAGAATGCGAAAGTATGAGCCAAATGATTGCAAATACCAGACCTAAACCAGGCATAACCGGCGTTATCCTCTAAAATATTAATCGCAACCTGTTTTAATTGACTGCTCCAGTGTGGTACCACATTACTACATGATCCAAACTGGACAAAACCCAGGATCTGGCCAACGAGTATGCGAAAAATGCGAAAGTATGAGCTAGGTGTTGGCAAATACCAGACCTAATTCACACATAACCGGCGAATTCTCTAAAATATTACTAGCAACCAGGTTTAATTGACTATTTCGGTGTGGCACAACATTACTACGTAATCCAAATCAGAAAAAGCCCAGGATCTGGCCAACAAGTATGCGAAGAATGCGAAAGTATGAGCTAGGTGTTGGCAAATTCCAGACGTAACTCAGACATGACCGGCATTATCCTCCAAAATATTAATCGCAACCGGGTTTAATTGACTGTTTCGTTGTGGCACCTCATTACTACGTAATCAACCCAGAAAAAAACCCAGAATCTGGCCAACAGGAATTCGAAAAATGCGAATGTATGAGCCAGATGATTGCAAATACCTGAACTAACCCAGCCATAACCGGCGTTATCCTCTAAAATATTAATCGCAACCTGTTTTAATTGACTGCTCCAGTGTGGTACCACATTACTACGTGATCCAAACTGGACAAAACCCAGGATCTGGCCAACGAGTATGCGAAAAATGCGAAAGTATGAGCTAGATGATGGCTAATACCAGACCTAACCTAGACATAACCGGCGTTATCCTCTAAAATATTAATCGGAACCAGGATTAATTGACTGTTTCAGTGTGGTACCTCATTACTACGTAATCCAAACCAGACAAAGCCCATGATCTGGCCATTCAAGTATGCGAAAAATGCGAAAGTCTGAGTCAGATGATTGCAAATACCAGAACTAACCCAAACGTAAACAGCGTTATCCGCCAAACTATTAATCGGAACCAGCTTTTATTGACTGTTTCAGTGTGGTGCCACATTACTACGTTATCCAAACCAGTAAAGTCCCAGGATCTGCCCAACAAGTATGCGAAAAACGCGTATGTATGAGCCAGATGATTGCAAATACCGGAAATAACCCAGACATAACCAGCGTTATCCTCCAAAATACTATTCGGAACCAGCCTTTATTGACTGTTTCAGTGTGGTACCACATTACTACGGGATCCAAACCAGAAAAAACCCAGGATCTGGCCAACATGTATGCGAAAAGTGCGAAAGTACGAGCCAGATGAGGGCAAATCGCAGACCTAACCGAGACATAACCGGCGTTATCCTCTAAAATATTAATCGCAACCATGTTTAATTGACTGTTTCGGTGTGGTACCACATTACTACGTAATCCAAACCAGAAAAAGCCCATGATCTGGCCATTCAAGTATGCGAAAAATGCGAAAGTCTGAGTCAGATGATTGCAAATCCCAGACCTAACACAAACCTAACCGGCGTTATCTTCTAGAATATTAATCGGACCAGGTTTACTTGACTGTTTCAGTGTGGTACCACATTACTATGTGATCTCATGCAGAAAAAGCCCAGGATCTGGCCATTCAAGTATGCGAAGAACGCGAAAGTATGAACTAGATGATGGCTAATACCAGACCTAACCCAGACATAACCGGCGTTATCCTCTAAAATATTAATCGGAACCAGCTTTAATTGACTGTTGCAGTGTGGTACCTCATTACTACGTAATCCAAACCAGAAAAAAACCAGCATCTGGCCAACAAGTATGCGAAGAATGCGAAATTATGAGTCAGATGATGGCAAATACCAGACCTAACCCAGACATAACCGGCGTTATCTTCTAAAATATTAATCGCAACCAGGTTTAATTGACTGTTTCGGTGTGGTACCACATTACTACGTAATCCAAACCAGAAAAAGCCCATGATCTGGCCATTCAAGTATGCGAAAAATGCGAAAGTCTGAGTCAGATGATTGCAAATCCCAGACCTAACACAAACCTAACCGGCGTTATCTTCTAGAATATTAATCAGAACCAGGTTTAATTGACAGTTTCAGTGTGGTACCACATTACTACGTGATCCAAACCGGAAAAAACTCAGGATCTGGCCAACAAGAACGCAAAAAATGCGAAAGTATGAGCCAAATGATTGCAAATACCATACCTAAACCAGGCATAACCGGCGTTATCCACTAAAATATTAATCGGAACCAGGTTTACTTGACTGTTTCAGTGTGGTACCTCATTACTACGTAATCCAAACCAGACAAAGCCCATGATCTGGCCATTCAAGTATGCGAAAAATGCGAAAGTCTGAGTCAGATGATTGCAAATCCCAGACCTAACACAAACCTAACCGGCGTTATCCTCTAGAATATTAATCGCAACCAGGGTTAATTGACTGTTTCAGTGTAGTACCACATTACTGCGTGATCCAAATCAGAAAATGCCCAGGACCTGGCCATTCAAGTATGCGAAAAATACTAAAGTATGAGCTAGATGATGGCAAATACTAGACCTAACCCAGACATAACCGGCGTTATCTTCTAAAATATTAATCACAGGTTTAATTGACTGTTTCGGTGTGGTACCACATTACTACGTAATCAAACCAGAAAAAGCCCAGTATCTGTCCAACAGGTATTCGAAAAATGCGAAAGTATGAGCCAGATGATTGCAAATACCAGAACTAACCCAGACATAACCGGCGTTATCCTCTAAAATATTAATCGCAACCAGGTTTAATTGACTGTTTCAGTGTGGTGCCACATTACTACGTGATCCAAACCGGACAAAACCCAGGATCTGGCCAACAAGTATGCGAAAAATGCGAAAGTATGAGATAGATGATGACTAATACCAGACCTAACCCAGTCATAACCGGCGTTATCCCCTAAAATATTAATCGGAACCAGGTTTAATTGACTGTTTCAATGTGGTACCTCATTACTACGTAATACAAACCAGAAAAAAACCAGCATCTGGCCAACAAGTATGCGAAAAATGCGAAAGTCTGAGTCGGATGATGGCAAATACCAGACCTAACCCAGACATAACCGGCGTTATCCTCTAAAATATTAATCGGAACCAGGTTTGATTGACTGTCTCAGTGTGGTACCACATTACTACGTGATCCAAACCAGAAAAATCCCAGGATCTGGCCAACAGGTATGCGAAAAATGCGAAAGTATGAGACAGATGATTGCAAATTCCAGAACTAACCCAGGCATAACCGGCGTTATCCTCTAAAATATTAATCGGAACCAGGTTTAATTGACTGTTTCAATGTGGTACCTCATTACCACGTAATACAAACCAGAAAAAAACCAGCATCTGGCCAACAAGTATGCGAAAAATGCGAAAGTCTGAGTCGGATGATGGCAAATACCAGACCTAACCCAGACATAACCGGCGTTATCCTCTAAAATATTAATCGGAACCAAGTTTAATTGACTGTTTCAGTGTAGTACCACATTACTGCGTGATCCAAATCAGAAAAAGCCCAGGACCTGGCCATTCAAGTGGGGGAAAGTACCAAAGTATGAGCTAGATGATGGCTAATGCCAGACCTAACCCAGGCATAACCGGCGTTATCCACTAAAATATTTATCGGAACCAAGTTTAATTGACTGTTTCAGTGTAGTACCACATTACTGCGTGATCCAAATCAGAAAAAGCCCAGGACCTGGCCATTCAAGTATGCGAAAAATACCAAAGTATGAGCTAGATGATGGCTAATGCCAGACCTAACCCAGACATAACCGGCGTTATCTTCTAAAATATTAATCGCAACCAGGTTTAATTGACTGTTTCGGTGTGGTACCACAACACTACGTGATCGAAACCAGAAAATACCCAGTATCTGGCCAACAGGTATTCGAAAAATGCGAAAGTATGAGCTAGGTGTTGGCAAATACCAGACCTAATTCAGACATAGTCGGCGAATTCTCTAAAATATTACTCGCAACCAGGTTTAATTGACTATTTCGGTGTGGCACCACATTACTACGTAATCCAAATCAGAAATAGCCCAGGATCTGGCCAACAAGTATGCGAAGTATGCGAAATTATGAGTCAGATGATGGCAAATACCAGACCTAACCCAGACATAACCGGCGTTATCTTCTAAGATATTAATCGCAACCAGGTTTAATTGACTGTTTCGGTGTGGTACCACATTACTACGTAATCAAACCAGAAAATACCCAGGATCTGGCCAACAAGTATGCGAAGCATGCGAAACTATGAGTCAGATGATTGCAAATACCAGAACTAACCCGGACATAACCTGCGTTATCCCCTAAAATATTAATCGCAATCATGTTTAATTGATTGTTTCGCTGTGGTACCACATTATTATGTAGTCCAAACCAGAGCAAGTCCCAGGATATGTCCAACAAGTATGCGAAAAGTGCGAAAGTATGAGGCAGATGATTGCAAATACCAGACCTAGCACAAACCTAACCGGCGTTATCCTCTAAAATATTAATCGGAACCAGGTTTGATTCACTGTTTCCGTGTGGTACCACATTACTACGTGATCCAAACCAGAAAAAGCCCAGGATCTGGCCAACAAGTATGCGAAGAATGCGAAAGTATGAGCTAGATGATGGCAAATACCAGCACTAACCCAGGCATAACCGGCGTTATCCCCAAAAGTATTAATAGGAAACAGGGTTAATTGACTGTTTCCGTGTGGTACCACATTACTACGTGATCCAAACAAGAAAAAGCCCAGGATCTGGCCAACAAGTATGCGAAGAATGCGAAAGTATGAGCTAGATGATGGCAAATACCAGACCTAAACCAGGCATAAACGGCGTTATCTTCTAAAATATTAATCGCAACCAGGTTTAATTGACTGTTCCAGTGTGGTACCACATTACTGCGTGATCCAAACCGGAAAAAACTCAGGATCTGGCCAACAAGTATGCGAAAAATGCGAAAGTATGAGACAGGTGATGGCATATACCAGAACTGACCAAGCCATAACCGGCGTTATCCTCTAAAATGGTAATCGCAACCAGATTTAATTGACTGCTTCGGTGTGGTACCACAACACTACGTGATCGAAACCAGAAAATACCCAGGATCTGGCCAACAAGTATGCGAAGAATGCGAAAGTATGAGCCAAATGATTGCAAATACCAGACCTAAACCAGGCATAACCGGCGTTATCCACTAAAATATTAATCGGAACCAAGTTTAATTGACTGTTTCAGTGTAGCACCACATTACTGCGTGATCCAAATCAGAAAAAGCCCAGGACCTGGCCATTCAAGTATGCGAAAAATACCAAAGTATGAGCTAGATGATGGCAAATACCAGACCGAACCCAGACATAACCGGCGCTATCTTCTAAAATATTAGTCGCAACCAGGTTTAATTGACTGTTTCGGTGTGGTACCACATTACTACGTAATCAAACCAGAAAAAACACAGGATCTGGCCAACAAGTATGCGAAGAATGCGTAAGCATGAGTCAGATGATGGCAAATACCAGACCTAACCCAGACATAACCGGCGTTATCTTCTAAAATATTAATCGCAACCAGGTTTAATTGACTGTTTCGGTGTGGTACCACATTACTACGTAATCAAACCAGAAAAAGCCCAGTATCTGGCCAACAGGTATTCGCAAAATGCGAAAGTATGAGCCAGATGATTGCAAATACCAGAACTAACCCAGACATAACCGGCGTTATCCTCTAAAATATTAATAGCAACCAGGTTTAATTGACTGTTTCAGTGTGGTACCACATTACTACGTGATCCAAACCGGACAAAACCCAGGATCTGGCCAACAAGTATGCGAAAAATGCGAAAGTATGAGCTAGATGATGGCTAATACCAGACCTAACCCAGACATAACCGGCGTTATCCTCTAAAATATTAATAGGAACCAGCTTTAATTGACTGTTGCAGTGTGGTACCTCATTAGTACGTAATCCAAACCAGAAAAAAACCAGCATCTGGCCAACAAGTATGCGAAAAATGCGAAAGTCTGAGTCGGATGATGGCAAATAGCAGACCTAACCCAGACATAACCGGCGGTATCCTCTAAAATATTAATCGGAACCAGGTTTGATTGACTGTCTCAGTGTGGTACCACATTACTACGTGATCCAAACCAGAAAAATCCCAGGATCTGGCCAACAGGTATGCGAAAAATGCGAAAGTATGAGACAGATGATTGCAAATTCCAGAACTAACCCAGGCATACCCGGCGTTATCCACTAAAGTATTAATCGGAACCAAGTTTAATTGTCTGTTGCAGTGTAGTACCACATTACTGCGTGATGCAAATCAGAAAAAGCCCAGGACCTGGCCATTCAAGTATGCGAAATATACCAAAGTATGAGCTAGATGATGGCTAATGCCACATCTAACCCAGACATAACCGGCGTTATCTTCTAAAATATTAATCGCAACCAGGTTTAATTGACTGTTTCGGTGTGGTACCACATTACTACGTAATCAAACCAGAAAAAGCCCAGTATCTGGCCAACAGGTATTCGCAAAATGCGAAAGTATGAGTCAGATGATGGCAAATACCAGACCTAACCCAGACATAACCGGCGTTATCTTCTAAGATATTAATCGCAACCAGGTTTAATTTACTGTTTCGGTGTGGCACCACATTACTACGTAATCCAAATCAGAAAAAGCCCAGGATCTGGCAAACAAGTATGCGAAGTATGAGAAATTATGAGTCAGATGATGGCAAATACCAGACCTAACCCAGACATAACCGGCGTTATCTTCTAAGATATTAATCGCAACCAGGTTTAATTGACTGTTTCAATGTGGTACCACATTACTACGTGATCGAAACCAGAAAACACCCAGTATCTGGTCAACAGGTATTCGAAGAATGCGTAAGCATGAGTCAGATGATGGCAAATACCAGACCTAACCCAGACATAACCGGCGTTATCTTCTAAAATATTAATCGGAACCAGGTTTAATTGACTGTTTCAGTGTGGTACCTCATTACTACGTAATCCAAACCAGAAAAAACCCAGTATCTGGCCAACAGGTATTCGAAAAATGCGAAAGTATGAGCCAGATGATTGCAAATACCAGAACTAACCCAGACATAATTCGGCGTTATCCTCTAAAATATTAACCGCAACCAGGGTAAATTGACTGTTTCAGTGTGGTACCACATTACTACGTGTTCCAAACCAGAAAAAGCCCAGGACCTGGCCATTCAATTATGCGAAAAATACCATAGTATGAGCTAGATGATTGCAAATACCAGACCTAACCCAGACATAACCGGCGTTATCCTCTAAAATATTAATCGCAACCAGGTTTAATTGACTGTTTCAGTGTGGTACCACATTACTACGTGATCCAAACCGGACAAAACCCAGGATCTGGCCAACAAGTATGCGAAAAATGCGAAAGTATGAGCTAGATGATGGCTAATACCAGACCTAACCCAGACATAACCGGCGTTATCCTCTAAAATATTAATCGGAATCAGGTTTAATTGACTGTTTCAGTGTGGTACCTCATTACTACGTAATCCAAACCAGAAAAAAACCAGCATCTGGCCGACAAGTATGCGAAAAATGCGAAAGTATGAGCCAGATGATTGCAAATACCAGAACTAACCCAGACATAACCGGCGTTATCCTCTAAAATATTAATCGCAACCAGGGTTAATTGACTGTTTCAGTGTGGTACCACATTACTACGTGTTCCATACCAGAAAAAGCCCAGGACCTGGCCATTCAAGTATGCGAAAAATACCATAGTATGAGCTAGATGACGGCAAATACCAGACCTATCCCAGACATAACCGGCGTTATCCTCTAAAATATTAATCGCAACCATGTTTAATTGATTGTTTCGGTGTGGTACCACATTACTATGTAGTCCAAACCAGAGCAAGTCCCAGGATCTGTCCAACAAGTATGCGAAAAATACGAAAGTATGAGCCACATGATTGCAAATACCAGACCTAACACAAACTTAACCGGCGTTATCCTCTATAATATTAATCGGACCAGGTTTACTTGACTGTTTCAGTGTGGTACCACATTACTATGTGATCTCATGCAGAAAAAGCCCAGGATCTGGCCATTCAAGTATGCGAAGAACGCGAAAGTATGAACTAGATGATGGCTAATACCAGACCTAACCCAGACATAACCGGCGTTATCCTCTAAAATATTAATCGGAACCAGCTTTAATTGACTGTTGCAGTGTGGTACCTCATTACTACGTAATCCAAACCAGAAAAAAACCAGCATCTGGCCAACAAGTATGCGAAGAATGCGAAATTATGAGTCAGATGATGGCAAATACCAGACCTAACCCAGACATAACCGGCGTTATCTTCTAAAATATTAATCGCAACCAGGTTTAATTGACTGTTTCGGTGTGGTACCACATTACTACGTAATCCAAACCAGAAAAAGGCCATGATCTGGCCATTCAAGTATGCGAAAAATGCGAAAGTCTGAGTCAGATGATTGCAAATCCCAGACCTAACACAAACCTAACCGGCGTTATCCTCTAGAATATTAATCAGAACCAGGTTTAATTGACAGTTTCAGTGTGGTACCACATTACTACGTGATCCAAACCGGAAAAAACTCAGGATCTGGCCAACAAGAACGCGAAAAATGCGAAAGTATGAGCCAAATGATTGCAAATACCATACCTAAACCAGGCATAACCGGCGTTATCCACTAAAATATTAATCGGAACCAGGTTTACTTGACTGTTTCAGTGTGGTACCTCATTACTACGTAATCCAAACCAGACAAAGCCCATGATCTGGCCATTCAAGTATGCGAAAAATGCGAAAGTCTGAGTCAGATGATTGCAAATCCCAGACCTAACACAAACCTAACCGGCGTTATCCTCTAGAATATTAATCGCAACCAGGGTTAATTGACAGTTTCAGTGTAGTACCACATTACTGCGTGATCCAAATCAGAAAATGCCCAGGACCTGGCCATTCAAGTATGCGAAAAATACCAAAGTATGAGCTAGATGATGGCAAATACTAGACCTAACCTAGACATAACCGGCGTTATCTTCTAAAATATTAATCACAGGTTTAATTGACTGTTTCGGTGTGGTACCACATTACTACGTAATCAAACCAGAAAAAGCCCAGTATCTGTCCAACAGGTATTCGAAAAATGCGAAAGTATGAGCCAGATGATTGCAAATACCAGAACTAACCCAGACATAACCGGCGTTATCCTCTAAAATATTAATCGCAACCAGGTTTAATTGACTGTTTCAGTGTGGTGCCACATTACTACGTGATCCAAACCGGACAAAACCCAGGATCTGGCCAACAAGTATGCGAAAAATGCGAAAGTATGAGATAGATGATGACTAATACCAGACCTAACCCAGACATAACCGGCGTTATCCCCTAAAATATTAATCGGAACCAGGTTTAATTGACTGTTTCAATGTGGTACCTCATTACTACGTAATACAAACCAGAAAAAAACCAGCATATGGCCAACAAGTATGCGAAAAATGCGAAAGTCTGAGTCGGATGATGGCAAATACCAGACCTAACCCAGACATAACCGGCGTTATCCTCTAAAATATTAATCGGAACCAGGTTTGATTGACTGTCTCAGTGTGGTACCACATTACTACGTGATCCAAACCAGAAAAATCCCAGGATCTGGCCAACAGGTATGCGAAAAATGCGAAAGTATGAGACAGATGATTGCAAATTCCAGAACTAACCCAGGCATAACCGGCGCTATCCTCTAAAATATTAATCGCAACCAGGTTTAATTGACTGCTGCGGTGTGGTACCACATTCCTATGTGATTCAAACCAGAAAAAACCCAGTATCTGGCCAACAAGTATGCGAAGAATGCGAAAGTGTGAGTCAGATGATGGCAAATACCAGACCTAACCCAGACAAAACCGGCGTTATCTTCTAAAATATTAATCGGAACTAATTTAATTGACTGTTTCAGTGTAGTACCACATTACTGCGTGATCCAAATCAGAAAAAGCCCAGGACCTGGCCATTCAAGTATGCGAAAAATACCAAAGTATGAGCTAGATGATGGCTAATGCCAGACCTAACCCAGGCATAACCGGCGTTATCCACTAAAATATTAATCGGAACCAAGTTTAATTGACTGTTTCAGTGTAGTACCACATTACTGCGTGATCCAAATCAGAAAAAGCCCAGGACCTGGCCATTCAAGTATGCGAAAAATACCAAAGTATGAGCTAGATGATGGCTAATGCCAGACCTAACCCAGACATAACCGGCGTTATCTTCTAAAATATTAATCGCAACCAAGTTTAATTGACTGTTTCGGTGTGGTACCACAACACTACGTGATCGAAATCAGAAAATACCCAGTATCTGGCCAACAGGTATTCGAAAAATGCGAAAGTATGAGACAGGTGATGGCATATACCAGAACTGACCAAGCCATAACCGGCGTTATCCTCTAAAATGTTAATCGCAACCAGATTTAATTGACTGCTTCGGTGTGGTACCACAACACTACGTGATCGAAACCAGAAAATACCCAGGATCTGGCCAACAAGTATGCGAAGAATGCGAAACTATGAGCCAAATGATTGCAAATACCAGACCTAAACCAGGCATAACCGGCGTTATCCACTAAAATATTAATCGGAACCAAGTTTCATTGACTGTTTCAGTGTAGTACCACATTACTGCGTGATCCAAATCAGAAAATGCCCAGGACCTGGCCATTCAAGTATGCGAAAAATACCAAAGTATGAGCTAGATGATGGCAAATTCCAGACCGAACCCAGACATAACCGGCGTTATCATCTAAAATATTAATCGCAACCAGGTTTAATTGACTGTTTCGGTGTGGTATCACATTACTACGTAATCAAACCAGAAAAAACACAGGATCTGGCCAACAAGTATGCGAAGAATGCGTAAGCATGAGTCAGATGATGGCAAATACCAGACCTAACCCAGACATAACCGGCGTTATCTTCTAAAATATTAATCGCAACCAGGTTTAATTGACTGTTTCGGTGTGGTACCACATTACTACGTAATCAAACTAGAAAAAGCCCAGTATCTGGCCAACAGGTATTCGCAAAATGCGAAAGTATGAGCCAGATGATTGCAAATACCAGAACTAACCCAGACATAACCGGCGTTGTCCTCTAAAATATTAATAGCAACCAGGTTTAATTGACTGTTTCAGTGTGGTACCACATTACTACGTGATCCAAACCGGACAAAACCCAGGATCTGGCCAACAAGTATGCGAAAAATGCGAAAGTATGAGCTAGATGATGGCTAATACCAGACCTAACCCGGACATAACCGGCGCTATCCTCTAAAATATTAATCGGAACCAGCTTTAATTGACTGTTGCAGTGTGGTACCTCATTAGTACGTAATCCAAACCAGAAAAAAACCAGCATCTGGCCAACAAGTATGCGAAAAATGCGAAAGTCTGAGTCGGATGATGGCAAATACCAGACCTAACCCGTACATAACCGGCGTTATCCTCTAAAATATTAATCGGAACCAGGTTTTATTGACTGTTTCAGTGTGGTTCCACATTACTGCGTGATCCAAACCAGAAAAAGCCCAGGATCTGGCCAACAAGTATGCGAAGAATGCGAAAGTATGAGTCAGATGATTGCAAATACCACACCTAACACAAACCCAACCAGCGTTATCCTGTAAAATATTAATCGGAACCAGGTTTTATTGACTGCTTCAGTGTGGTACCATATTACTACGTGATCCAAACCGGAAAAAACCCAGGAACTGGCCAACAAGTATGCGAAAAATGCGAAAGTATGAGGCAGATGATTGCAAATACCAGACCTAGCACAAACCTAACCGGCGTTATCCTCTAAAATATTAATCGGAACCAGGTTTGATTGACTGTCTCAGTGTGGTACCACATTACTACGCGATCCAAACCAGAAAAATCCCAGGATCTGGCCAACAGGTATGCGAAAAATGCGAAAGTATGAGACAGATGATTGCAAATTCCAGAACTAACCCAGGCATAACCGGCGCTATCCTCTAAAATATTAATCGCAACCAGGTTTAATTGACTGCTGCGGTGCGGTACCACATTCCTATGTGATTCAAACCAGAAAAAACCCAGGATCTGGCCAACAAGTATGCGCAAAATGCGAAAGAATGAGCCAGATGATTGCAAATACCAGAACTAACCCAGACATAACCGGCGTTATCCTCTAAAATATTAATAGCCACCAGGTTTAATTGACTGTTTCAGTATGGTACCACATTACTACGTGATCCAAACCGGACAAAACCCAGGATCTGGCCAACAAGTATGCGAAAAATGCGAAAGTATGAGCTAGATGATGGCTAATACCAGACCTAACCCAGACATAACCGCCGTTATCCTCTAAAATATTAATCGGAACCAGCTTTAATTGACTGTTGCAGTGTGGTACCTCATTACTACGTAATCCAAACCAGAAAAAAACCAGCATCTGGCCAACAAGTATGCGAAAAATGCGAAAGTCTGAGTCGGTTGATGGCAAATAGCAGACCTAACCCAGACACAACCGCCGTTATCCTCTAAAATATTAATCGGAGCCAGGCTTCAATGACTGTTTCAGTGTGGTACCATATTACTACGTGATCCAAACCGGAAAAAACCCAGGATCTCGCCAACAAGTATGCGAAAAATGCGAAAGTATGAGTCAGATGATGGCAAATACCAGACCTAACCCAGACATAACCGGAGTTATGTTCTAAAATATTAATCGCAACCAGGCTTAATTGACTGTTTCAGTGTAGTACCACATTACTACGTGATCCAAACCAGAAAAAGCCCAGGATCTGGCCAACAGGTATGCGAAAAATGCGAAAGTATGAGACAGATGATTGCAAATTCCAGAACTAACCCAGGCATACCCGGCGCTATCCTCTAAAATATTAATCGCAACCAGGTTTAATTGACTGCTGCGGTGTGGTACCACATTCCTATGTGATTCAAACCAAAAAAAACCCAGTATCTGGCCAACAAGTATGCGAAGAATGCGAAAGTATGAGCCAGATGATTGCAAATACCAGAACTAACCCAGAGATAACCGGCGTTAGCCTCTAAAATATTAATCGCAACCAGGTTTAATTGACTGTTTCAGTGTGGTACCATATTACTACGTGATCCAAACCGGAAAAAACCCAGGAACTGGTCAACAAGTATGCGAAAAATGCGAAAGTATGAGGTAGATGATTGCAAATACCAGACCTAACACAAACTTAACAGGCGTTATCCTCTATAATATTAATCGGACCAGGTTTAGTTGACTGTTTCAGTGTGGTACGACATTACTATGTGATCCCATGCAGAAAAAGCCCAGGATCTGGCCATTCAAGTATGCGAAGAACGCGAAAGAATGAACTATATGATTGCAAATACGAGTACTAACCCAGACATAACCGGCGTTATCCTCTAAAATACTAATCGGAACCAGGTTTAGTTGACTGTTCCAGTGAAGGTACCACATCACTACGTGATCCGAATCAGAAAATGCCCAGGATCTGGCCATTCAAGTATGCGAAAAATGCGAAAGTATGAGTCAGATGATTGCAAATACTAGACCTAACCCAGACATAGCCGGCGTTATCTTCTAAAATATTAATCGCAACCAGGTTTAATTGACTGTTTCGGTGTGGTACCACATTACTACGTAATCAAACAAGAAAAAACACAGGATCTGGCCAACAAGTATGCGAAGAATGTGAAGGTATGAGTCAGATGATTGCAAATACCAGACCTAAACCAGGCATAGCCGGCGTTATCCACTAAAATATTAATCGGAACCAGGTTTGATTGACTGTCTCAGTGTGGTACCACATTACTACGTGATCCAAACCAGAAAAATCCCAGGATCTGGCCAACAGGTATGCGAAAAATGCGAAAGTATGAGACAGATGATTGCAAATTCCAGAACTAACCCAGGCATAACCGGCGCTATCCTCTAAAATATTAATCGCAACCAGGTTTAATTGACTGCTGCGGTGTTGTACCACATTCCTATGTGATTCAAACCAGAAAAAACCCTGGATCTGGCCAACAAGTATGCGCAAAATGCGAAAGAATGAGCTGGGTGTTGGCAAATACCAGACGTAACTCAGACATAACCGGCGTTATCCTCTAAAATATTAATCGCAACCGGGTTTAATTGACTGTTTCGTTGTGGCACCACATTACTACGTAATCAAACCAGAAAAAAACCCAGAATCTGGCCAAGAGGAATTCGAAAAATGCGAAAGTATGAGGCATATGATTGCAAATACCAGACCTAACCCAGACATAACCGGCGTTTTCCTTTAAAATATTAATCGGAACCATGTTTTATAGACTATTTCAGTGTGGTGCCACATTGATACGTGATCCAAACCAGGAAAATCCCAGGATCTGGCCAACAAGTATGCGAAGAATGCGATAGTATGAGTCAGATGATGGCAAATACCAGACCTAACCCAGACATAACCGGCGTTTTCCTTTAAAATATTAATCGGAACCACCTATAATTCCCAGTTTTGGTGTGGTGCCACATTACTACGTAATCAAACCAGAAAATACCCAGGATCTGGCCAACAAGTATGCGAAGAATGTGAAGGTATGAGTCAGATGATTGCAAATACCAGACCTAAACCAGGCATAGCCGGCGTTATCCACTAAAATATTAATCGCAACCAGGTTTAATTTACTATTTCAGTGCGGTCCCACATTGATACGTGATCCAAACCAGAAAAATCCCAGGATCTGGCCAACAAGTATGCGAAGAATGCGATAGTATGAGTCAGATGATGGCAAATGCCAGATCTAACCCAGACATAACCGGCGTTTTCCTTTAAAATATTAATCGGAGCCAGGTTTAATTGACTGTTTCAGTGTGGTACCACATTACTACGTGATCCAAATCAGAAAAAGTCCCGGATCTGGCCAACAAGTATGCGAAGAATGCGAACGTATGAGTCAGATGATGGCAAATACCAGAACTAACCCAGACATAACCGGCGTTTTCCGCTAAAATGTTAATCGCAACCAGATTTAATTGACTGTTTCGGTGTGGTACCACAACTCTACGTGATCGAAACCAGAAAAAGCCCAGGATCTCGCCATTCAAGTATGCGAAAAATGCGAAAGTATGAGCTAGAAGATGGCAAATACCAGATCTAACCCAGGCATAACCGGCGTCATCCACTAATATATTAATCGGAACCAGGTTTAATTGTCTGTTTCAGTGTGGCACCACATTAATACCTGATGCAAACCAGAAAAAGCCCAGGATCTGGCCATTCAAGTATGCGAAAAATGCGAAAGTATGAGCTAGATGATGGCAAATACCGGAACTAACCCAGAGCTAACCGGCGTTATCCTCTAAAATATTAATCGGAGCCAGGTTTAATTGACCGTTTCAGTGTGGCACCACATTACTACGTGATCCAAATCAGAAAAAGTCCCGGATCTGGCCAACAAGTATACGAAGAATGCGAAAGTATGAGTCAGATGATGGCAAATACCAGACCTAACCCAGACATAACCGGCGTTATCTTCTAAAATATTAATCGCAACCAGGTTTAATTGACTGTTTCGGTGTGGTACCACATTACTACGTAATCAAACCAGAGAAAACCCAGTATCTGGCCAACAGGTATTCGAAAAATGCAAAAGTATGAGCCAGATGATTGCAAATACCAGAACTAACCCAGACATAACCGGCGTGATCCTCTAAAATATTAATCGCAACCAGGCTTAATTGACTGTTTCAGCGTGGTACCACATTACTACGTGATCCAAACCAGAAAAATCCCAGGAGCTGGCCAACAAGTATGCGAAGAATGCGAAAGTATGAGCCAAATGATTGCAAATACCAGACCTAAACCAGGCATAACCGGCGTTATCCTCTAAAATATTAATCGCAACCTGTTTTAATTGACTGCTCCAGTGTGGTACCACATTACTACATGATCCAAACTGGACAAAACCCAGGATCTGGCCAACGAGATTGCGAAAAATGCGAAAGTATGAGCTAGGTGTTGGCAAATACCAGACCTAATTCACACATAACCGGCGAATTCTCTAAAATATTACTAGCAACCAGGTTTAATTGACTATTTCGGTGTGGCACAACATTACTACGTAATCCAAATCAGAAAAAGCCCAGGATCTGGCCAACAAGTATGCGAAGAATGCGAAAGTATGAGCTAAGTGTTGGCAAATTCCAGACGTAACTCAGACATGACCGGCATTATCCTCCAAAATATTAATCGCAACCGGGTTTAATTGACTGTTTCGTTGTGGCACCTCATTACTACGTAATCAACCCAGAAAAAAACCCAGAATCTGGCCAACAGGAATTCGAAAAATGCGAATGTATGAGCTAGATAATGGCTAATACCAGACCTAACCTAGACATAACCGGCGTTATCCTCTAAAATATTAATCGGAACCAGGATTAATTGACTGTTTCAGTGTGGTACCTCATTACTACGTAATCCAGACCAGAAAAAAACCAGCATCTGGCCGACAAGTATGCGAAAAATGCGAAAGTATGAGCTAGGTGTTGGCAAATACCAGACCTAATTCACACATAACCGGCGAATTCTCTAAAATATTACTCGCAACCAGGTTTAATTGACTATTTCGGTGTGGCACAACATTACTACGTGATCCAAACCCGAAAAATCCCAGGATCTGGCCAACAGGTATGCGAAAAATGCGAAAGTATGAGACAGATGATTGCAAATTCCAGAACTAACCCAGGCTTAACCGGCGCTATCCTCTAAAATATTAATCGCAACCAGGTTTAATTGACTGCTGCGGTGTGGTACCACATTACTACGTAATCCAAATCAGAAAAAGCCCAGGATCTGGCCAACAAGTATGCGAAGAATGCGAAATTATGAGTCAGATGATGGCAAATACCAGACCTAACACAAACCTAACCGGCGTTATCCTCTAAAATATTAATCGCAACCAGGTTTAATTGACTGTTTCGGTGTAGTACCACATTACTGCGTGATCCAAATCAGAAAAAGCCCAGGATCTGGCCAACAAGTATGCGAAGAATGCGTAAGCATGAGTCAGATGATGGCAAATACCAGACCTAACCCAGACATAAGCGGCGTTATCTTCTAAAATATTAATCGCAACCAGGTTTAATTGACTGTTTCGGTGTGGTACCACATTACTACGTCATCAAACTAGAAAAAACCCAGGATCTGGCAAACAAGTATGCGAAGAATGCGTAAGCATGAGTCAGATGATGGCAAATACCAGACCTAACCCAGACATAAGCGGCGTTATCTTCTAAAATATTAATCGCAACCAGGTTTAATTGACTGTTTCGGTGTGGTACCACATTAGTACGTAATCCAAACCAGAAAAAAACCAGCATCTGGCCAACAAGTATGCGAAAAATGCGAAAGTCTGAGTCGGATGATGGCAAATAACAGACCTAACCCAGACATAACCGGCGTTATCCTCTAAAATATTAATCGGAACCAGGTTTGATTGACTGTCTCAGTGTGGTACCACATTACTACGTGATCCAAACCAGAAAAATCCCAGGATCTGGCCAACAGGTATGCGAAAAATGCGAAAGTATGAGACAGATGATTGCAAATTCCAGAACTAACCCAGGCATACCCGGCGTTATCCACTAAAATATTAATCGGAACCAGGTTTTATTGACTGTTTCAGTGTGGTTCCACATTACTGCGTGATCCAAACCAGAAAAAGCCCAGGATCTGGCCAACAAGTATGCGAAGAATGCGAAAGTATGAGTCAGATGATTGCAAATACCACACCTAACACAAACCCAACCAGCGTTATCCTGTAAAATATTAATCGGAACCAGGTTTTATTGACTGCTTCAGTGTGGTACCATATTACTACGTGATCCAAACCGGAAAAAACCCAGGAACTGGCCAACAAGTATGCGAAAAATGCGAAAGTATGAGGCAGATGATTGCAAATACCAGACCTAGCACAAACCTAACCGGCGTTATCCTCTAAAATATTAATCGGAACCAGGTTTGATTGACTATCTCAGTGTGGTACCACATTACTACGCGATCCAAACCAGAAAAATCCCAGGATCTGGCCAACAGGTATGCGAAAAATGCGAAAGTATGAGACAGATGATTGCAAATTCCAGAACTAACCCAGGCATAACCGGCGCTATCCTCTAAAATATTAATCGCAACCAGGTTTAATTGACTGCTGCGTTGTGGTACCACATTCCTATGTGATTCAAACCAGAAAAAACCCAGGATCTGGCCAACAAGTATGCGCAAAATGCGAAAGAATGAGCCAGATGATTGCAAATACCAGAACTAACCCAGACATAACCGGCGTTATCCTCTAAAATATTAATAGCAACCAGGTTTAATTGACTGTTTCAGTATGGTACCACATTACTACGTGATCCAAACCGGACAAAACCCAGGATCTGGCCAACAAGTATGCGAAAAATGCGAAAGTATGAGCTAGATGATGGCTAATACCAGACCTAACCCAGACATAACCGCCGTTATCCTCTAAAATATTAATCGGAACCAGCTTTAATTGACTGTTGCAGTGTGGTACCTCATTACTACGTAATCCAAACCAGAAAAAAACCAGCATCTGGCCAACAAGTATGCGAAAAATGCGAAAGTCTGAGTCGGTTGATGGCAAATAGCAGAACTAACCCAGAGATAACCGGCGTTAGCCTCTAAAATATTAATCGCAACCAGGTTTAATTGACTGTTTCAGTGTGGTACCATATTACTACGTGATCCAAACCGGAAAAAACCCAGGAACTGGCCAACAAGTATGCGAAAAATGCGAAAGTATGAGGTAGATGATTGCAAATACCAGACCTAACACAAACTTAACAGGCGTTATCCTCTATAATATTAATCGGACCAGGTTTAGTTGACTGTTTCAGTGTGGTACGACATTACTATGTGATCCCATGCAGAAAAAGCCCAGGATCTGGCCATTCAAGTATGCGAAGAACGCGAAAGAATGAACTATATGATTGCAAATACGAGTACTAACTCAGACATAACCGGCGTTATCCTCCAAAATATTAATCGCAACCGGGTTTAATTGACTGTTTCGTTGTGGCACCACATTACTACGTAATCAAACCAGAAAAAAACCCAGAATCTGGCCAAGAGGAATTCGAAAAATGCGAAAGTATGAGGCATATGATTGCAAATACCAGACCTAACCCAGACATAACCGGCGTTTTCCTTTAAAATATTAATCGGAACCATGTTTTATAGACTATTTCAGTGTGGTGCCACATTGATACGTGATCCAAACCAGGAAAATCCCAGGATCTGGCCAACAAGTATGCGAAGAATGCGATAGTATGAGTCAGATGATGGCAAATACCAGACCTAACCCAGACATAACCGGCGTTTTCCTTTAAAATATTAATCGGAACCACCTATAATTCCCAGTTTTGGTGTGGTGCCACATTACTACGTAATCAAACCAGAAAATACCCAGGATCTGGCCAACAAGTATGCGAAGAATGTGAAGGTATGAGTCAGATGATTGCAAATACCAGACCTAAACCAGGCATAGCCGGCGTTATCCACTAAAATATTAATCGCAACCAGGTTTAATTTACTATTTCAGTGCGGTCCCACATTGATACGTGATCCAAACCAGAAAAATCCCAGGATCTGGCCAACAAGTATGCGAAGAATGCGATAGTATGAGTCAGATGATGGCAAATGCCAGACCTAACCCAGACATAACCGGCGTTTTCCTTTAAAATATTAATCGGAGCCAGGTTTAATTGACTGTTTCAGTGTGGTACCACATTACTACGTGATCCAAATCAGAAAAAGTCCCGGATCTGGCCAACAAGTATGCGAAGAATGCGAACGTATGAGTCAGATGATGGCAAATACCAGAACTAACCCAGACATAACCGGCGTTTTCCGCTAAAATGTTAATCGCAACCAGATTTAATTGACTGTTTCGGTGTGGTACCACAACTCTACGTGATCGAAACCAGAAAAAGCCCAGGATCTCGCCATTCAAGTATGCGAAAAATGCGAAAGTATGAGCTAGAAGATGGCAAATACCAGATCTAACCCAGGCATAACCGGCGTCATCCACTAATATATTAATCGGAACCAGGTTTAATTGACTGTTTCAGTGTGGCACCACATTAATACGTGATCCAAACCAGAAAAAGCCCAGGATCTGGCCATTCAAGTATGCGAAAAATGCGAAAGTATGAGCTAGATGATGGCAAATACCGGAACTAACCCAGAGCTAACCGGCGTTATCATCTAAAATATTAATCGGAGCCAGGTTTAATTGACCGTTTCAGTGTGGCACCACATTACTACGTGATCCAAATCAGAAAAAGTCCCGGATCTGGCCAACAAGTATACGAAGAATGCGAAAGTATGAGCCAGATGATTGCAAATACCAGAACTAACCCAGACATAACCGGCGTGATCCTCTAAAATATTAATCGCAACCAGGCTTAATTGACTGTTTCAGTGTGGTACCACATTACTACGTGATCCAAACCAGAAAAATCCCAGGAGCTGGCCAACAAGTATGCGAAGAATGCGAAAGTATGAGCCAAATGATTGCAAATACCAGACCTAAACCAGGCATAACCGGCGTTATCCTCTAAAATATTAATCGCAACCTGTTTTAATTGACTGCTCCAGTGTGGTACCACATTACTACATGATCCAAACTGGACAAAACCCAGGATCTGGCCAACGAGTATGCGAAAAATGCGAAAGTATGAGCTAGGTGTTGGCAAATACCAGACCTAATTCACACATAACCGGCGAATTCTCTAAAATATTACTAGCAACCAGGTTTAATTGACTATTTCGGTGTGGCACAACATTACTACGTAATCCAAATCAGAAAAAGCCCAGGATCTGGCCAACAAGTATGCGAAGAATGCGAAAGTATGAGCTAGGTGTTGGCAAATTCCAGACGTAACTCAGACATGACCGGCATTATCCTCCAAAATATTAATCGCAACCGGGTTTAATTGACTGTTTCGTTGTGGCACCTCATTACTACGTAATCAACCCAGAAAAAAACCCAGAATCTGGCCAACAGGAATTCGAAAAATGCGAATGTATGAGCCAGATGATTGCAAATACCTGAACTAACCCAGCCATAACCGGCGTTATCCTCTAAAATATTAATCGCAACCTGTTTTAATTGACTGCTCCAGTGTGGTACCACATTACTACGTGATCCAAACTGGACAAAACCCAGGATCTGGCCAACGAGTATGCGAAAAATGCGAAAGTATGAGCTAGATGATGGCTAATACCAGACCTAACCTAGACATAACCGGCGTTATCCTCTAAAATATTAATCGGAACCAGGATTAATTGACTGTTTCAGTGTGGTACCTCATTACTACGTAATCCAGACCAGAAAAAAACCAGCATCTGGCCGACAAGTATGCGAAAAATGCGAAAGTATGAGCTAGGTGTTGGCAAATACCAGACCTAATTCACACATAACCGGCGAATTCTCTAAAATATTACTCGCAACCAGGTTTAATTGACTATTTCGGTGTGGCACAACATTACTACGTGATCCAAACCCGAAAAATCCCAGGATCTGGCCAACAGGTATGCGAAAAATTCGAAAGTATGAGACAGATGATTGCAAATTCCAGAACTAACCCAGGCTTAACCGGCGCTATCCTCTAAAATATTAATCGCAACCAGGTTTAATTGACTGCTGCGGTGTGGTACCACATTAGTACGTAATCCATATCAGAAAAAGCCCAGGATCTGGCCAACAAGTATGCGAAGAATGCGAAATTATGAGTCAGATGATGGCAAATACCAGACCTAACACAAACCTAACCGGCGTTATCCTCTAAAATATTAATCGCAACCAGGTTTAATTGACTGCTGCGGTGTGGTACCACATTCCTATGCGATTCAAACCAGAAAAAACTCAGGATCTGGCCAACAAGTATGCGAAAAATGCGAAAGTATGAGCCAAATGATTGCAAATACCAGACCTAAACCAGGCATAACCGGCGTTATCCACTAAAATATTAATCGGAACCAGGTTTAATTGACTGTTTCAGTGTGGTACCTCATTACTACGTAATCCAAACCAGAAAAAGCCCATGATCTGGCCAACTAGCATGCGAAGAATGCGAAAGTATGAGTCAGATGATGGCAAATACCAGAACTGACCCAGACATAACCGGCGTTATCTTCTAAAATATTAATCGCAACCAGGTTTAGTTGACTGTTTCGGTGTAGTACCACATTACTGCGTGATCCAAATCAGAAAAAGCCCAGGATCTGGCCAACAAGTATGCGAAGAATGCGTAAGCATGAGTCAGATGATGGCAAATACCAGATCTAACCCAGACATAAGCGGCGTTATCTTCTAAAATATTAATCGCAACCAGGTTTAATTGACTGTTTCGGTGTGGTACCACATTACTACGTCATCAAACTAGAAAAAACCGAGGATCTGGCAAACAAGTATGCGAAGAATGCGTAAGCATGAGTCAGATGATGGCAAATACCAGACCTAACCCAGACATAAGCGGCGTTATCTTCTAAAATATTAATCGCAACCAGGTTTAATTGACTGTTTCGGTGTGGTACCACATTACTACGTAATCAAACTAGAAAAAACCCAGGATCTGGCCAACAAGTATGCGAAGAATGCGTAAGCATGAGTCAGATGATGGCAAATACCAGACCTAACCCAGACATAACCGGCGTTATCTTCTAAAATATTAATCGCAACCAGGTTTAATTGACTGTTTCGGTGTAGTACCACATTACTGCGTGATCCAAATCAGAAAAATCCCAGGACCTGGCCATTCAAGTATGCGAAAAATACCAAAGTATGAGCTAGATGATGGCTAATACCAGACCTAACCCAGACATAACCGGCGTTATCTTCTAAAATATTAATCGCAACCAGGTTTAATTGACTGTTTCGGTGTGGTACCACAACACTAGGTGATCGAAACCAGAAAATACCCAGTATCTGGCCAGCAGGTATTCGAAAAATGCGAAAGTATGAGCTAGGTGTTGGCAAATACCAGACCTAACCCGGACATAACCGGCGTTATCTTCTAAAATATTAATCGCAACCAGGTTTAATTGACTGTTTCGGTGTGGTACCACATTACTACGTAATCCAAACCAGAAAAAGCCCAGGATCTGGCCATTCAAGTATGCGAAAAATGCGAAAGTCTGAGTCAGATGATTGCAAATCCCAGACCTAACACAAACCTAACCGGCGTTGTCCTCTGGAATATTAATCGGAACCAGGTTTAATTGACTGTTTCAGTGTGGTACCACATTACTACGTGATCCAAACCGGAAAAAACTCAGGATCTGGCCAACAAGTATGCGAAAAATGCGAAAGTATGGGTCAGATGATTGCAAATACCAGACCTAACACAGACGTAACCGGCGCTATCCCCTAAAATATTAATCGGAGCCAGGTTTAAATGACTGTTTCAGTGTGGTACCACATTACTACGTGATCCAAATCAGAAAAAATCCTGGATCTGGCCAACAAGTATGCGAAAAATGCGAAAGTACGAGCTAGGTGTTGGCAAATACCAGACCTAATTCACACATAACCGGCGACTTCTCTAAAATATTACTCGCAACCAGGTTTAATTGACTATTTCGGTGTGGCACCACATTACTACGTAATCCAAATCAGAAAAAGCCCAGGATCTGGCCAACAAGTATGCAAAGAATGCGAAATTATGAGCCACATGATTGCAAATACCAGAACTAACCCAGGCATAACCGGCGTTATCCCCCACAATATTAATAGGAACCAGGTCTAATTGACTGTTTCAGTGTGGTGCCACATTAATACGTGACCCAAACCAGAAAAAGCCCAGGATCTGGCCAACAAGTATGCGAAGAATGCGAACGTATGAGCCAGATGATTGCAAATTCCTGAACTAACCCAGCCATAACCGGCGTTATCCTCTAAAATATTAATCGCAACCTGTTTTAATTGACTGCTTCAGTGTGGTACCACATTACTACGTGATCCAAACCAGAAAAAACCCACGATCTGGCCAACAAGTATGCGAAAGATGCAAAAGTATGAGGCAGACGATTGCAAATACCAGACCTAACACAAACTTAACCGGCGTTATCCCCCAAAATATTAACAGGAATCAGGTTTAATTGACTGTTTCAGTGTGGTGCCACATTAATACGTGATCCAAACCAGAAAAAGCCAAGGATCTGGCCAACAAGTATGCGAAGAATGCGAAATTATGAGCCAGATGATTGCAAATACCAAAACTAACCCAGACATAACCGGCGTTATCCTCTAAAATATTAATCGCAACCTGGTTTAATTGACTGTTTCAGTGTGGTACCACATTGCTACGTGATCCAAACCAGAAAAAACCCACGATCTGGCCAACAAGTATGCGAAAGATGCGAAAGTATGAGGCAGATGATTGCAAATACCAGACCTAACACAAACTTAACCGGCGTTATCCTCTATAATATTAATCGGACCAGGTTTAGTTGACTGTTTCAGTCTGGTACCACATTACTATGTGATCCCATGCAGAAAAAGCCCAGGATCTGGCCATTCAAGCATGCGAAGAACGCGAAAGTATGAACTAGATGATTGCAAATACGAGTACTAACCCAGACATTACCGGCGTTATTCTCTAAAATACTAATCGGAACCAGGTTTAATTGACTGTTCCTGTGAAGGTACCACATCACTACGTGATCCAAATCAGAAAATGCGCGGTATCTGGCCATTCAAGTATGCGAAAAATGCGAAAGTATGAGTCAGATGATTGCAAATACCAGACCTAACCCAGACATAACCGGCGATATGCTCTAAAATATTAATCGGAACCATGTTTTATTGACGATTTCAGTGTGGTGCCACATTAATACGTGATCCAAACCAGAAAAAGCCAAGGATCTGGCCAACAACTATGCGAAGAATGCGAAAGGATGAGTCAGATTATGGCAAATACCAGACCTAACTCAGATATAACCGGCGAATTCTCTAACATATTACTAACAACCAGGTTTAATTGACTATTTCGGTGTGGCACAACATTACTACGTAATCCAAATCAGTAAAAGCCCAGGATCTGGCCAACAAGTATGCGAAGAATGCGAAATTATGAGCCAGATGATGGCTAATACCAGACCTAGCACAAACCTAACCGGCGTTATCCTCTAAAATAATAATCGGAACCAGGATTAATTGACTGCTCCAGTGTGGTACCACATTACTACGTGATCCAAACTGGACAAAACCCAGGATCTGGCCAACGAGTATGCGAAAAATGCGAAATTATGAGCCAGGTGATTGCAAATACCAGACCTAGCACAAACCTAACCGGCGTTATCCTCTAAAATAATAATCGGAACCAGGATTAATTGACTGCTCCAGTGTGGTACCACATTACTACGTGATCCAAACTGGACAAAACCCAGGATCTGGCCAACGAGTATGGAAAAAATGCGAAAGTATGAGCTAGATGATGGCTAATACCAGACCTAACCTAGACATAACCGGCGTTATCCTCTAAAATATTAATCGGAACCAGGTTTAATTGACTGTTTCAGTGTGGTACCTCATTACTACGTAATCCAGACCAGAAAAAAACCAGCATCTGGCCGACAAGTATGCGAAAAATGCGAAAGTATGAGCTAGGTGTTGGCAAATACCAGACCTAATTCACACATAACCGGCGAATTCTCTAAAATATTACTCGCAACCAGGTTTAATTGACTATTTCGGTGTGGCACAACATTACTACGTGATCCAAACCCGAAAAATCCCAGGATCTGGCCAACAGGTATGCGAAAAATTCGAAAGTATGAGACAGATGATTGCAAATTCCAGAACTAACCCAGGCTTAACCGGCGCTATCCTCTAAAATATTAATCGCAACCAGGTTTAATTGACTGCTGCGGTGTGGTACCACATTAGTACGTAATCCATATCAGAAAAAGCCCAGGATCTGGCCAACAAGTATGCGAAGAATGCGAAATTATGAGTCAGATGATGGCAAATACCAGACCTAACACAAACCTAACCGGCGTTATCCTCTAAAATATTAATCGCAACCAGGTTTAATTGACTGCTGCGGTGTGGTACCACATTCCTATGCGATTCAAACCAGAAAAAACTCAGGATCTGGCCAACAAGTATGCGAAAAATGCGAAAGTATGAGCCAAATGATTGCAAATACCAGACCTAAACCAGGCATAACCGGCGTTATCCACTAAAATATTAATCGGAACCAGGTTTAATTGACTGTTTCAGTGTGGTACCTCATTACTACGTAATCCAAACCAGAAAAAGCCCATGATCTGGCCAACTAGCATGCGAAGAATGCGAAAGTATGAGTCAGATGATGGCAAATACCAGAACTGACCCAGACATAACCGGCGTTATCTTCTAAAATATTAATCGCAACCAGGTTTAGTTGACTGTTTCGGTGTAGTACCACATTACTGCGTGATCCAAATCAGAAAAAGCCCAGGATCTGGCCAACAAGTATGCGAAGAATGCGTAAGCATGAGTCAGATGATGGCAAATACCAGATCTAACCCAGACATAAGCGGCGTTATCTTCTAAAATATTAATCGCAACCAGGTTTAATTGACTGTTTCGGTGTGGTACCACATTACTACGTCATCAAACTAGAAAAAACCGAGGATCTGGCAAACAAGTATGCGAAGAATGCGTAAGCATGAGTCAGATGATGGCAAATACCAGACCTAACCCAGACATAAGCGGCGTTATCTTCTAAAATATTAATCGCAACCAGGTTTAATTGACTGTTTCGGTGTGGTACCACATTACTACGTAATCAAACTAGAAAAAACCCAGGATCTGGCCAACAAGTATGCGAAGAATGCGTAAGCATGAGTCAGATGATGGCAAATACCAGACCTAACCCAGACATAACCGGCGTTATCTTCTAAAATATTAATCGCAACCAGGTTTAATTGACTGTTTCGGTGTAGTACCACATTACTGCGTGATCCAAATCAGAAAAATCCCAGGACCTGGCCATTCAAGTATGCGAAAAATACCAAAGTATGAGCTAGATGATGGCTAATACCAGACCTAACCCAGACATAACCGGCGTTATCTTCTAAAATATTAATCGCAACCAGGTTTAATTGACTGTTTCGGTGTGGTACCACAACACTAGGTGATCGAAACCAGAAAATACCCAGTATCTGGCCAGCAGGTATTCGAAAAATGCGAAAGTATGAGCTAGGTGTTGGCAAATACCAGACCTAACCCGGACATAACCGGCGTTATCTTCTAAAATATTAATCGCAACCAGGTTTAATTGACTGTTTCGGTGTGGTACCACATTACTACGTAATCCAAACCAGAAAAAGCCCAGGATCTGGCCATTCAAGTATGCGAAAAATGCGAAAGTCTGAGTCAGATGATTGCAAATCCCAGACCTAACACAAACCTAACCGGCGTTGTCCTCTGGAATATTAATCGGAACCAGGTTTAATTGACTGTTTCAGTGTGGTACCACATTACTACGTGATCCAAACCGGAAAAAACTCAGGATCTGGCCAACAAGTATGCGAAAAATGCGAAAGTATGGGTCAGATGATTGCAAATACCAGACCTAACACAGACGTAACCGGCGCTATCCCCTAAAATATTAATCGGAGCCAGGTTTAAATGACTGTTTCAGTGTGGTACCACATTACTACGTGATCCAAATCAGAAAAAATCCTGGATCTGGCCAACAAGTATGCGAAAAATGCGAAAGTACGAGCTAGGTGTTGGCAAATACCAGACCTAATTCACACATAACCGGCGACTTCTCTAAAATATTACTCGCAACCAGGTTTAATTGACTATTTCGGTGTGGCACCACATTACTACGTAATCCAAATCAGAAAAAGCCCAGGATCTGGCCAACAAGTATGCGAAGAATGCGAAATTATGAGCCACATGATTGCAAATACCAGAACTAACCCAGGCATAACCGGCGTTATCCCCCACAATATTAATAGGAACCAGGTCTAATTGACTGTTTCAGTGTGGTGCCACATTAATACGTGACCCAAACCAGAAAAAGCCCAGGATCTGGCCAACAAGTATGCGAAGAATGCGAACGTATGAGCCAGATGATTGCAAATTCCTGAACTAACCCAGCCATAACCGGCGTTATCCTCTAAAATATTAATCGCAACCTGTTTTAATTGACTGCTTCAGTGTGGTACCACATTACTACGTGATCCAAACCAGAAAAAACCCACGATCTGGCCAACAAGTATGCGAAAGATGCAAAAGTATGAGGCAGACGATTGCAAATACCAGACCTAACACAAACTTAACCGGCGTTATCCCCCAAAATATTAACAGGAATCAGGTTTAATTGACTGTTTCAGTGTGGTGCCACATTAATACGTGATCCAAACCAGAAAAAGCCAAGGATCTGGCCAACAAGTATGCGAAGAATGCGAAATTATGAGCCAGATGATTGCAAATACCAAAACTAACCCAGACATAACCGGCGTTATCCTCTAAAATATTAATCGCAACCTGGTTTAATTGACTGTTTCAGTGTGGTACCACATTGCTACGTGATCCAAACCAGAAAAAACCCACGATCTGGCCAACAAGTATGCGAAAGATGCGAAAGTATGAGGCAGATGATTGCAAATACCAGACCTAACACAAACTTAACCGGCGTTATCCTCTATAATATTAATCGGACCAGGTTTAGTTGACTGTTTCAGTCTGGTACCACATTACTATGTGATCCCATGCAGAAAAAGCCCAGGATCTGGCCATTCAAGCATGCGAAGAACGCGAAAGTATGAACTAGATGATTGCAAATACGAGTACTAACCCAGACATTACCGGCGTTATTCTCTAAAATACTAATCGGAACCAGGTTTAATTGACTGTTCCTGTGAAGGTACCACATCACTACGTGATCCAAATCAGAAAATGCGCGGTATCTGGCCATTCAAGTATGCGAAAAATGCGAAAGTATGAGTCAGATGATTGCAAATACCAGACCTAACCCAGACATAACCGGCGATATGCTCTAAAATATTAATCGGAACCATGTTTTATTGACGATTTCAGTGTGGTGCCACATTAATACGTGATCCAAACCAGAAAAAGCCAAGGATCTGGCCAACAACTATGCGAAGAATGCGAAAGGATGAGTCAGATTATGGCAAATACCAGACCTAACTCAGATATAACCGGCGAATTCTCTAACATATTACTAACAACCAGGTTTAATTGACTATTTCGGTGTGGCACAACATTACTACGTAATCCAAATCAGTAAAAGCCCAGGATCTGGCCAACAAGTATGCGAAGAATGCGAAATTATGAGCCAGATGATGGCTAATACCAGACCTAGCACAAACCTAACCGGCGTTATCCTCTAAAATAATAATCGGAACCAGGATTAATTGACTGCTCCAGTGTGGTACCACATTACTACGTGATCCAAACTGGACAAAACCCAGGATCTGGCCAACGAGTATGCGAAAAATGCGAAATTATGAGCCAGATGATTGCAAATACCAGACCTAGCACAAACCTAACTGGCGTTATCCTCTAAAATATTAATCGGAACCAGGTTTAATTGACGGTTTCAGTGTGGTACCACATTACTACGTGATCCAAACCGGAAAACTCTCAGGATCTGGCCAACAAGTATGCGAAAAATGCGAAAGTATGAATCAGGTGATTGCAAATACCAGACCTAACACAAACCTAACTGGCGTTATCCTCTAAAATAATAATCGGAACCAGGATTAATTGACTGCTCCAGTGTGGTACCACATTACTACGTGATCCAAACTGGACAAAACCCAGGATCTGGCCAACGAGTATGCGAAAAATGCGAAATTATGAGCCAGATGATTGCAAATACCAGACCTAACCCAGACATAACCGGCGATATGCTCTAAAATATTAATCGGAACCATGTTTTATTGACGATTTCAGTGTGGTGCCACATTAATACGTGATCCAAACCAGAAAAAGCCAAGGATCTGGCCAACAACTATGCGAAGAATGCGAAAGGATGAGTCAGATTATGGCAAATACCAGACCTAACTCAGATATAACCGGCGAATTCTCTAACATATTACTAACAACCAGGTTTAATTGACTATTTCGGTGTGGCACAACATTACTACGTAATCCAAATCAGAAAAAGCCCAGGATCTGGCCATTCAAGCATGCGAAGAACGCGAAAGTATGAACTAGATGATTGCAAATACGAGTACTAACCCAGACATTACCGGCGTTATCCTCTAAAATAATAATCGGAACCAGGATTAATTGACTGCTCCAGTGTGGTACCACATTACTACGTGATCCAAACTGGACAAAACCCAGGATCTGGCCAACGAGTATGCAAAAAATGCGAAAGTATGAGCTAGATGATGGCTAATACCAGACCTAACCTAGACATAACCGGCGTTATCCTCTAAAATATTAATCGGAACCAGGTTTAATTGACTGTTTCAGTGTGGTACCTCATTACTACGTAATCCAGACCAGAAAAAAACCAGCATCTGGCCGACAAGTATGCGAAAAATGCGAAAGTATGAGCTAGGTGTTGGCAAATACCAGACCTAATTCACACATAACCGGCGAATTCTCTAAAATATTACTAACAACCAGGTTTAATTGACTATTTCGGTTGGCACAACATTACTACGTAATCCAAATCAGAAAAAGCCCAGGATCTGGCCAACAAGTATGCGAAGAATGCGAAAGTATGAGCTAGGTGTTGGCAAATACCAGACCTAATTCACACATAACCGGCTAATTCTCTAAAATATTACTCGCAACCAGGTTTAATTGACTATTTCGGTGTGGCACAACATTACTACGTGATCCAAACCAGTAAAATCCCAGGATCTGGCCAACAGGTATGCGAAAAATGCGAAAGTATGAGACAGATGATTGCAAATTCCAGAACTAACCCAGGCATAACCGGCGCTATCCTCTAAAATATTAATCGCAACCAGGTTTAATTGACTGCTGCGGTGTGGTACCACATTCCTATGCGATTCAAACCAGAAAAAACCCAGGATCTGGCCAACAAGTATGCGAAGAATGCGAAATTATGAGTCAGATGATGGCAAATACCAGACCTAACACAAACCTAACTGGCGTTATCCTCTAAAATATTAATCGCACCCAGGTTTAATTGACTGCTGCGGTGTGGTACTACATTCCTATGCGATTCAAACCAGAAAAAACCCACGATCTGGCCAACAAGTATGCGAAAGATGCGAAAGTATGAGACAGGTGATTGCAAATGCGAGGCCTAACCCAGACATAACCGGCGTTATCTTCTAAAATATTAATCGCAACCAGGTTTAATTGACTGTTTCGATGTGGTACCACATTACTACGTAATCCAAACCAGAAAAAGCCCAGGATCTGGCCATCCAAGTATGCGAAAAATGCGAAAGTCTGAGTCAGATGATTGCAAATCCCAGACCTAACACAAACCTAACCGGCGTTATCCTCTAGAATATTAATCGGAACCAGGTTTAATTGACGGTTTCAGTGTGGTACCACATTACTACGTGATCCAAACCGGAAAAATCCCAGGATCTGGCCAACAAGTATGCGAAAAATGCGAAAGTATGAATCAGGTGATTGCAAATACCAGACCTAACCCAGACATAACCGGTGTTTCCCCCTAAAACATTGATCGAAACCAGTTTTAATTGACTGTTTCGGTGTGGTACCACATTACTACGTGATCCAAACCAGAAAAAGCCCAGGATCTCGCCATTCAAGTATGCGAAAAATGCGAAAGTATGAGCTAGATGATGGCAAATACCAGACCTAACCCAGGCATAACCGGCGTCATCCACTAAAATATTAATCGGAACCAAGTTTAATTGACTGTTTCAGTGTAGTACCACATTACTGCGTGATCCAAATCAGAAAAAGTCCCGGATCTGGCCAAGTAGCATGCGAAGGATGCGAAAGAATGAGTCAGATGATGGCAAATACGAGAAATGACCCAGACATAACCGGCGTTATCTTCTAAAATATTAATCGCAACCATGTTTAATTGACTGTTTCGGTGTAGTACCACATTACTGCGTGATCCAAATCAGAAAAAGCCCAGGATCTGGCCAACAAGTATGCGAAGAATGCGTAAGCATGAGTCAGATGATGGCAAATACCAGACCTAACCCAGACATAAGCGGCGTTATCTACTAAAATATTAATCGCAACCAGGTTTAATTGACTGTTTCGGTGTAGTACCACATTACTGCGTGATCCAAATCAGAAAAATCCCAGGACCTGGCCATTCAAGTATGCGAAAAATACCAAAGTATGAGCTAGATGATGGCTAATACCAGACTTGTCCCAGGCATAACCGGCGTTATCCACTAAAATATTAATCGGAACGAAGT
This sequence comes from Colletes latitarsis, assembly GCF_051014445.1. Classification (NCBI taxonomy): domain Eukaryota; kingdom Metazoa; phylum Arthropoda; class Insecta; order Hymenoptera; family Colletidae; genus Colletes; species Colletes latitarsis. The sequence goes on from NC_135137.1 coordinate 11,116,471, forward strand.
TTAATTGACTGTTTCAGTGTAGTACCACATTACTGCGTGATCCAAATCAGAAAAAGCCCAGGACCTGGCCATTCAAGTATACGAAAAATACCAAAGTATGAGCTAGATGATGGCTAATACCAGACCTAACCCAGACATAACCGGCGTTATCTTCTAAAATATTAATCGCAACCAGGTTTAATTGACTGTTTCGGTGTGGTACCACAACACTACGTGATCGAAACCAGAAAATACCCAGTATCTGGCCAACAAGTATGTGAAGAATGCGTAAGCAAGAGTCAGATGATGGCAAATACCAGACCTAACCCAGACATAACCGGCGTTATGTTCTAAAATATTAATCGCAACCAGGTTTAATTGACTGTTTCGGTGTAGTACCACATTACTGCGTGATCCAAATCAGAAAAAGCCTAGGACCTGGCCATTCAAGTATGCGAAAAATACCAAAGTATGAGCTAGATGATGGCTAATACCAGACCTAACCCAGACATAACCGGCGTTATCTTCTAAAATATTAATCGCAACCAGGTTTAATTGACTGTTTCGGTGTGGTACCACATTACTACGTAATCAAACCAGAAAAAACCCAGTATCTGGCCAACAAGTATGTGAAGAATGCGTAAGCATGAGTCAGATGATGGCAAATACCAGAACTAACCCAGACATAACCGGCGTTATCTTCTAAAATATTAATCGCAACCAGGTTTAATTGACTGTTTCAGTGTGGTACCACATTACTACGTGATCCAAACCAGAAAAAGCCCAGGAGCTGGCCAACAAGTATGCGAAGAATGCGAAAGTATGAGCTAGATGATGGCAAATACCAGACCTATACCAGGCATAACCGGCGATATCCACTAAAATATTAATCGGAACCAAGTTTAATTGACTGTTTCAGTGTAGTACCACATTACTGCGTGATCCAAATCAGAAAAAGCCCAGGACCTGGCCATTCAAGTATGCGAAAAATACCAAAGTATGAGCTAGATGATGACTAATACCAGACCTAACCCAGACATAACCGACGTTATCTTCTAAAATATTAATCGCAACCAGGTTTAATTGACTGTTTCGGTGTGGTACCACAACACTACGTGATCGAAACCAGAAAATACCCAGTATCTGGCCAGCAGGTATTCGAAAAATGCGAAAGTATGAGCTAGGTGTTGGCAAATGGCAGACCTAACCCAGACATAACCGGCGTTATCTTCTAAAATATTAATCGCAACCAGGTTTAATTGACTGTTTCGGTGTGGTACCACATTACTACGTAATCAAACCTGAAAAAACCCAGGATCTGGCCAACAAGTATGCGGAGAATGCGTAAGCATGAGTCAGATGATGGCAAATACCAGACCTAACCCAGACATAACCGGCGTTATCTTCTAAAATATTAATCGCAACCAGGTTTAATTGACTGTTTCGGTGTGGTACCACATTACTACGTAATCAAACCAGAAAATACCCAGGATCTGGCCAACAAGTATGCGAAGCATGCGAAAGTATGAGTCAGATGATTGCAAATACCAGAACTAACCCAGGCATAACCGGCGTTATCCCCAAAAGTATTAATAGGAAACAGGTTTAATTGACTGTTTCAGTGTGGTACCACATTACTACGTGATCCAAACCAGAAAAAGCCTAGGATCTGGCCAACAAGTATGCGAAGAATGCGAAATTATGAGTCAGATGATGGCAAATACCAGACCTAACCCAGACATAACCGGCGTGATCTTCTAAAATATTAATCGCAACCAGGTTTAATTGACTGTTTCGGTGTGGTACCACATTACTACGTAATCCAAACCAGAAAAAGCCCAGGACCTGGCCATTCAAGTATGCGAAAAATACCAAAGTCTGAGTCAGATGATTGCAAATTCCAGACCTAACACAAACCTAACCGGCGTTATCCTCTATAATATTAATCGGTCCAGGTTTAGTTGACTGTTTCAGTCTGGTACCACATTACTATGTGAACCCATGCAGAAAAAGCCCAGGATCTGGCCATTCAAGCATGCGAAGAACGCGAAAGTATGAACTAGATGATTGCAAATACGAGTACTAACCCAGACATTACCGGCGTTATTCTCTAAAATACCAATCGGAACCAGGTTTAATTGACTGTTCCTGTGAAGGTACCACATCACTACGTGATCCAAATCAGAAAATGCGCGGGATCTGGCCATTCAAGTATGCGAAATATGCGAAAGTATGACTCAGATGATTGCAAATACCAGACCTAACCCAGACATAACCGGCGATATGCTCTAAAATAATAATCGGAACCATGTTTTATTGACGATTTCAGTGTGGTGCCACATCGATATGTGATCCAAACCAGAAAAATCCCAGGATCTGGCCAACAAGTATGCGCAGAATGCGATAGTATGAGTCAGATGATGGCAAATACCAGACCTAACCCAGACATAACCGGCGTTTTTCTTTAAAATATTAATCGGAACCACCTATAATTCCCCGTTTTGGTGTGGTGCCACATTACTACGTGATCCAAACCAGAAAAAATCCCGGATCTGGCCAACAAGTATGCGAAAAATGCGAAAGTATGGGTCAGATGATTGCAAATACCAGACCTAACCCAGACGTAACCGGCGTTATCCCCTAAAATATTAATCGGAGCCAGGTTTAAATGACTGTTTCGGTGTGGTACCACATTACTACGTGATCCAAATCAGAAAAAAATCCTGGATCTGGCCAACAAGTATGCGAAAAATGCGAAAGTATGAGCTAGGTGTTGGCAAATACCAGACCTAATTCACACATAACCGGCGAATTCTCTAAAATATTACTCGCAACCAGGTTTAATTGACTATTTCGGTGTGGCACCACATTACTACGTAATCCAAATCAGAAGAAGCCCAGGATCTGGCCAACAAGTATGCAAAGAATGCGAAAGGATGAGTCAGATGATGGCAAATACCAGACCTAACTCAGATATAACCGGCGAATTCTCTAACATATTACTAACAACCAGGTTTAATTGACTATTTCGGTGTGGCACAACATTACTACGTAATCCAAACCAGAAAATCCCAGGATCTGGCCAACAAGTATGCGAAGAATGCGAAATTATGAGCCAGATGATTGCAAATACCAGAACTAGCACAAACCTAACCGGCGTTATCCTCTAAAATAATAATCGGAACCAGGATTAATTGACTGCTCCAGTGTGGTACCACATTACTACGTGATCCAAACTGGACAAAACCCAGGATCTGGCCAACGAGTATGCGAAAAATGCGAAAGTATGAGCTAGATGATGGCTAATACCAGACCTAACCTAGACATAACCGGCGTTATCCTCTAAAATATTAATCGGAACCAGGTTTAATTGACTGTTTCAGTGTGGTACCTCATTACTACGTAATCCAGACCAGAAAAAAACCAGCATTTGGCCGACAAGTATGCGAAAAATGCGAAAGTATGAGCTAGGTGTTGGCAAATACCAGACCTAATTCACACATAACCGGCGAATTCTCTAAAATATTACTAACAACCAGGTTTAATTGACTATTTCGGTGTGGCACAACATTACTACGTGATCCAAACCAGAAAAATCCCAGGATCTGGCCAACAGGTATGCGAAAAATGCGAAAGTATGAGACAGATGATTGCAAATTCCAGAACAAACCCAGGCATAACCGGCGCTATCCTCTAAAATATTAATCGCAACCAGGTTTAATTGACTGCTGCGGTGTGGTACCACATTCCTATGCGATTCAAACCAGAAAAAACCCAGGATCTGGCCAACAAGTATGCGAAGAATGCGAAATTATGAGCCACATGATTGCAAGTACCAGAACTAACCCAGGCATAACCGGCGTTATCCCCCAAAATATTAATCGCAACCGGGTTTAATTGACTATTTCGGTGTGGCACCACATTACTACGTAATCCAAATCAGAAGAAGCCCAGGATCTGGCCAACAAGTATGCGAAGAATGCGAAATTATGAGTCAGATGATGGCAAATACCAGACCTAACACAAACCTAACCGGCGTTATCCTCTAGAATATTAATCGGAACCAGGTTCAATTGACTGTTTCGGTGTGGTACCACATTACTACGTGATCCAAACCAGAAAAAGCCCAGGATCTCGCCATTCAAGTATGCGAAAAATGCGAAAGTATGAGCTAGATGATGGCAAATACCAGACCTAACCCAGGCATAACCGGCGTCATCCACTAAAATATTAATCGGAACCAAGCTTAATTGGCTGTTTCAGTGTAGTACCACATTACTGCGTGATCCAAACCAGAAAAAGCCCGGGATCTGGCCATCCAAGTATGCGAAAAATGCGAAAGTCTGAGTCAGATGATTGCAAATCCCAGACCTAACACAAACCTAACCGGCGTTATCCTCTAGAATATTAATCGGAACCAGGTTCAATTGACTGTTTCGGTGTGGTACCACATTACTACGTGATCCAAACCAGAAAAAGCCCAGGATCTCGCCATTCAAGTATGCGAAAAATGCGAAAGTATGAGCTAGATGATGGCAAATACCAGACCTAACCCAGGCATAACCGGCGTCATCCACTAAAATATTAATCGGAACCAAGGTTAATTGGCTGTTTCAGTGTAGTACCACATTACTGCGTGATCCAAATCAGAAAAAGCCCAGGACCTGGCCATTCAAGTATACGAAAAATACCAAAGTATGAGCTAGATGATGGCTAATACCAGACCTAACCCAGACATAACCGGCGTTATCTTCTAAAATATTAATCGCAACCAGGTTTAATTGACTGTTTCGGTGTGGTACCACAACACTACGGGATCGAAACCAGAAAATACCCAGTATCTGGCCAACAAGTATGTGAAGAATGCGTAAGCATGAGTCAGATGATGGCAAATACCAGACCTAACCCAGACATAAGCGGCGTTATCTTCTAAAATATTAATCGCAACCAGGTTTAATTGACTGTTTCGGTGTGGTACCACATTACTACGTAATCAAACTAGAAAAAACCCAGGATCTGGCCAACAAGTATGCGAAGAATGCGTAAACATGAGTCAGATGATGGCAAATACCAGACCTAACCCAGACATAACCGGCGTTATCTACTAAAATATTAATCGCAACCAGGTTTAATTGACTGTTTCGGTGTAGTACCACATTACTGCGTGATCCAAATCAGGAAAATCCCACGATCTGGCCAACAAGTATGCGAAAGATGCGAAAGTATGAGACAGGTGATTGCAAATGCGAGACCTAACCCAGACATAACCGGCGTTATCTTCTAAAATATTAATCGCAACCAGGTTTAATTGACTGTTTCGATGTGGTACCACATTACTACGTAATCCAAACCAGAAAAAGCCCAGGATCTGGCCATCCAAGTATGCGAAAAATGCGAAAGTCTGAGTCAGATGATTGCAAATCCCAGACCTAACACAAACCTAACCGGCGTTATCCTCTAGAATATTAATCGGAACCAGGTTTAATTGACGGTTTCAGTGTGGTACCACATTACTACGTGATCCAAACCGGAAAAAACTCAGGATCTGGCCAACAAGTATGCGAAAAATGCGAAAGTATGAGACAGGTGATTGCAAATACCAGACCTAACACAGACATAACCGGTGTTTCCCCCTAAAACGTTGATCGAAACCAGCTTTAATTGACTGTTTCGGTGTGGTACCACATTACTACGTGATCCAAACCGGAAAAAGCCCAGGATCTCGCCATTCAAGTATGCGAAAAATGCGAAAGTATGAGCTAGATGATGGCTAATACCAGACCTAACCCAGACATAACCGACGTTATCTTCTAAAATATTAATCGCAACCAGGTTTAATTGACTGTTTCGGTGTGGTACCACAACACTACGTGATCGAAACCAGAAAATACCCAGTATCTGGCCAGCAGGTATTCGAAAGATGCGAAAGTATGAGCTAGGTGTTGGCAAATGCCAGACCTAACCCAGACATAACCGGCGTTATCTTCTAAAATATTAATCGCAACCAGGTTTAATTGACTGTTTCGGTGTGGTACCACATTACTACGTAATCAAACCAGAAAATACCCAGGATCTGTCCAACAAGTATGCGAAGCATGCGAAAGTATGAGTCAGATGATTGCAAATACCAGAACTAACCCAGGCATAACCGGCGTTATCCCCAAAAGTATTAATAGGAAACAGGTTTAATTGACTGTTTCAGTGTGGTACCACATTACTACGTGATCCAAACCAGAAAAAGCCTAGGATCTGGCCAACAAGGATGCGAAGAATGCGAAATTATGAGTCAGATGATGGCAAATACCAGACCTAACCCAGACATAACCGGCGTTATCTTCTAAAATATTAATCGCAACCAGGTTTAATTGACTGTTTCGGTGTGGTACCACATTACTACGTAATCCAAACCAGAAAAAGCCCAGGATCTGGCCATTCAAGTATGCGAAAAATGCGAAAGTCTGAGTCAGATGATTGCAAATTCCAGACCTAACACAAACCTAACCGGCGTTATCCTCTATAATATTAATCGGTCCAGGTTTAGTTGACTGTTTCAGTCTGGTACCACATTACTATGTGATCCCATGCAGAAAAAGCCCAGGATCTGGCCATTCAAGCATGCGAAGAACGCGAAAGTATGAACTAGATGATTGCAAATACGAGTACTAACCCAGACATTACCGGTGTTATTCTCTAAAATACCAATCGGAACCAGGTTTAATTGACTGTTCCTGTGAAGGTACCACATCACTACGTGATCCAAATCAGAAAATGCGCGGTATCTGGCCATTCAAGTATGCGAAAAATGCGAAAGTATGAGTCAGATGATTGCAAATACCAGACCTAACCCAGACATAACCGGCGATATGCTCTAAGATAATAATCGGAACCATGTTTTATTGACGATTTCAGTGTGGTGCCACATTGATATGTGATCCAAACCAGAAAAATCCCAGGATCTGGCCAACAAGTATGCGCAGAATGCGATAGTATGAGTCAGATGATGGCAAATACCAGACCTAACCCAGACATAACCGGCGTTTTCCTTTAAAATATTAATCGGAACCACCTATAATTCCCCGTTTTGGTGTGGTGCCACATTACTACGTGATCCAAACCAGAAAAAATCCCGGATCTGGCCAACAAGTATGCGAAAAATGCGAAAGTATGGGTCAGATGATTGCAAATACCAGACCTAACCCAGACGTAACCGGCGTTATCCCCTAAAATATTAATCGGAGCCAGGTTTAAATGACTGTTTCGGTGTGGTACCACATTACTACGTGATCCAAATCAGAAAAAAATCCTGGATCTGGCCAACAAGTATGCGAAAAATGCGAAAGTATGAGCTAGGTGTTGGCAAATACCAGACCTAATTCACACATAACCGGCGAATTCTCTAAAATATTACTCGCAACCAGGTTTAATTGACTATTTCGGTGTGGCACCACATTACTACGTAATCCAAATCAGAAGAAGCCCAGGATCTGGCCAACAAGTATGCAAAGAATGCGAAAGGATGAGTCAGATGATGGCAAATACCAGACCTAACTCAGATATAACCGGCGAATTCTCTAACATATTACTAACAACCAGGTTTAATTGACTATTTCGGTGTGGCACAACATTACTACGTAATCCAAACCAGAAAAAGCCCAGGATCTGGCCAACAAGTATGCGAAGAATGCGAAATTATGAGCCAGATGATTGCAAATACCAGAACTAGCACAAACCTAACCGGCGTTATCCTCTAAAATAATAATCGGAACCAGGATTAATTGACTGCTCCAGTGTGGTACCACATTACTACGTGATCCAAACTGGACAAAACCCAGGATCTGGCCAACGAGTGTGCGAAAAATGCGAAAGTATGAGCTAGATGATGGCTAATACCAGACCTAACCTAGACATAACCGGCGTTATCCTCTAAAATATTAATCGGAACCAGGTTTAATTGACTATTTCGGTGTGGCACAACATTACTACGTAATCCAAATCAGAAAAAGCCCAGGATCTGGCCAACAAGTATGCGAAGAATGCGAAAGTATGAGCTAGGTGTTGGCAAATACCAGACCTAATTCACACATAACCGGCGAATTCTCTAAAATATTACTCGCAACCAGGTTTAATTGACTATTTCTGTGTGGCACAACATTACTACGTGATCCAAACCAGAGAAATCCCAGGATCTGGCCAACAGGTATGCGAAAAATGCGAAAGTATGAGACAGATGATTGCAAATTCCAGAACAAACCCAGGCATAACCGGCGCTATCCTCTAAAATATTAATCGCAACCAGGTTTAATTGACTGCTGCGGTGTGGTACCACATTCCTATGCGATTCAAACCAGAAAAAACCCAGGATCTGGCCAACAAGTATGCGAAGAATGCGAAATTATAAGCCACATGATTGCAAGTACCAGAACTAACCCAGGCATAACCGGCGTTATCCCCCAAAATATTAATCGCAACCGGGTTTAATTGACTATTTCGGTGTGGCACCACATTACTACGTAATCCAAATCAGAAAAAGCCCAGGATCTGGCCAACAAGTATGCGAAGAATGCGAAATTATGAGTCAGATGATGGCAAATACCAGACCTAACACAAACCTAACCGGCGTTATCCTCTAAAATATTAATCGCAACCAGGTTCAATTGACTGCTGCGGTGTGGTACCACATTCCTATGCGATTCAAACCAGAAAAAAACCCAGGATCTGGCCAACAAGTATGCGCAAAATGCGAAAGAATGAGCTGGGTGTTGGCAAATTCCAGACGTAACTCAGACATGACCGGCATTATCCTCCAAAATATTAATCGCAACCGGGTTTAATTGACTGTTTCGTGGTGGCACCTCATTACTACGTAATCAAACCAGAAAAAACCCAGAATCTGACCAACAGGAATTCGAAAAATGCGAATGTATGAGCCAGATGATTGCAAATACCTGAACTAACCCAGCCATAACCGGCGTTATCCTCTAAAATATTAATCGCAACCTGGTTTAATTGACTGTTTCGGTGTGGTACCGCAACGCTACGTGATCGAAACCAGAAAATACCCAGGATCTGGCCAACAAGTATGCGAAGAATGCGAAAGTATGAGCCAAATGATTGCAAATACCAGACCTAAACCAGGCATCACCGGCGTTATCCACTAAAATATTAATCGGAACCAGGCTTGATTGACTGTCTCAGTGTGGTACCATATTACTACGTGATCCAAGCCAGAAAAATCCCAGGATCTGGCCAACAGGTATGCGAAAAATGCGAAAGTATGAGACAGATGATTGCAAATTCCAGAACTAACCCAGGCATAACCGGCGCTATCCTCTGAAATATTAATCGCAACCAGGTTTAATTGACTGCTGCGGTGTGGTACCACATTCCTATGTGATTCAAACCTGAAAAAACCCAGGATCTGGCCAACGAGTATGCGCAAAATGCGAAAGAATGAGCTGGGTGTTGGCAAATTCCAGACGTAGCTCAGACATAACCGGCGTTATCCTCCAAAATATTAATCGCAACCGGGTTTAATTGACTGTTTCGTTGTGGCACCACATTACTACGTAATCAAACCAGAAAAAAACCCAGAATCAGGCCAACAGGAATTCGAAAAATGCGAATGTATGAGCCAGATGATTGCAAATACCTGAACTAACCCAGCCATAACCGGCGTTATCCTCTAAAATATTAATCGCAACCTGGTTTAATTGACTGTTTCAGTGTGGTACCACATTACTACCTGATCCAAACCGGAATAAACCCAGGATCTGGCCAACAAGTATGCGAAAAATGCGAAAGTATGAGACAGGTGATTGCAAATACCAGACCTAACCCAGACATAACCGGTGTTGCCCCCTAAAATATTGATCGAAACCAGCTTTAGTTGACTGTTTCCGTGTGGTACCACATTACTACGTGATCCAAAACAGAAAAATCCCAGGATCTGGACAACAAGTATGCGAAGAATGCGAAATTATGAGTCAGATGATGGCAAATACCAGACCTAACCCAGACATAACCGGCGTTATCGTCTAAAATATTAATCGCAACCAGGTTTAATTGACTGTTTCGGTGTGGTACCACATTACTACGTGATACAAACCGGAAAAAGCCCAGGATCTGGCCAACAAGTATGCGAAGAATGCGAAAGTCTGAGTCAGATGATTGCAAATACCACACCTAACGCAAACCCAACCAGCGTTATCCTGTAAAATATTCATCGGAACCAGGTTTAATTGACTGTTTCAGTGTGGTACCATACTACTACGTGAGCCAAACCGGAAAAAACACAGGATCTCGCCAACAAGTATGCGAAAAATGCGATAGTATGAGGCAGATGATTGCAAATACCAGACCAAAACCAGGCATAACCGGCGTTATCTACTAAAATATTAATCGGAACCAAGTTTAATTGACTGTCTCAGTGTGGTACCACATTACTACGTGATCCAAACCAGAAAAATCCCAGGATCTGGCCAACAGGTATGCGAAAAATGCGAAAGTATGAGTCAGATGATGGCAAATACCAGACCTAACCCAGACATAACCTGCGTTATCTTCTAAAATATTATTCGCAAGCAGGTTGAATTGACTGTTTCGGTGTGGTACCACATGGCTACGTAATCCAAACCAGAAAAAGCCCAGGAACTGGCCATTCAAGTATGCGAAAAATGCGAAAGTATGAGCTAGATGATGGCAAATACCAGACCTAAACCAGGCATAACCTGCGTTATCCACTAAAATATTAATCGGATCCAAGTTTAATTGACTGTTTCAGTGTAGTACCACATTACTGCGTGATCCCAATCAGAAAAAGCCCAGGACCTGGCCATTCAAGTATGCGAGAAATACCAAAGTATGAGCTAGATGATGGCTTATACCAGACCTAACCCAGACATAACCGGCGTTATCTTCTGAAATATTAATCGCAACCAGGTTTAATTGACTGTTTCGGTGTGGTACCACATTACTACGTAATCAAACCAGAAAAAACCCAGTATCAAGCCAACAGGTATTCGAAAAATGCGAAAGTATGAGCCAGATGATTGCAGATACCAGAACTAACCGAGACATAACCGGCGTTATCCTCTAAAATATTAATCGCAACCAGGTTTAATTGACTGTTTCGGTGTGGTACCACATTACTACGTAATCAAACCAGAAAAAACCCAGTATCAAGCCAACAGGTATTCGAAAAATGCGAAAGTATGAACCAGATGATTGCAAATACCAGAACTAACCCAGACATAACCGGCGTTATCCTCTAAAATATTAATCGGAACCAAGTTTAATTGACTGTTTCGGTGTGGTACCACGACACTATGTGATCGAAGCAAGAAAATACCCAGGGTCTGGGCAACAAGTATGCGAAGAATGCGAAAGTATGTGCTAGATGATGGAAATACCAGACCTAAACCAGGCATAACCGGCGTTATCCACTAAAATATTAATCGGATCCAAGATTAATTGACAGTTTCAGTGTAGTACCACATTACTGCGTGATCCGAATCAGAAAAAGCCCAGGACCTGGCCATTCAAGTATGCGAGAAATACCAAAGTATGAGCTAGATGATGGCTTATACCAGACCTAACCCAGACATAACCGGCGTTATCTTCTGAAATATTAATCGTAACCAGGTTTAATTGACTGTTTCGGTGTGGTACCACATTACTACGTAATCAAACCAGAAAAAACCCAGTATCAAGCCAACAGGCATTCGAAAAATGCGAAAGTATGAGCCAGATGATTGCAGATGCCAGAACTAACCGAGACATAACCGGCGTTATCCTCTAAAATATTAATCGCAACCAGGTTTAGTTGACTGTTTCAGTGTAGTACCACATTACTGCGTGATCCAAATCAGAAAAAGCCCAGGACCTGGCCATTCAAGTATGCGAAAAATACCAAAGTATGAGCTAGATGATGGCTAATACCAGACCTAACCCAGACATAACCGGCGTTATCTTCTAAAATATTAATGCAACCAGGTTTAATTGACTGTTTCGGTGTGGTACCACATTACTACGTAATCAAACCAGAAAAAACCCACGATCTGGCCAACAAGTATGCGAAAGATGCGAAAGTATGAGGCAGGTGATTGCAAGTACCAGACCTAACACAAATTTAACCGGCGTTATCCGCTATAATATTAATCGGACCAGGTTTAGTTGACTGTTTCAGTGTGGTACCGCATTACTACGTAATCCAAATCAGAAAAAGCCCAGGATCTGGCCAACAAGTATGCGAAGTATGCGAAATTATGAGTCAGATGATGGCAAATACCGGACATAACCCAGACATAACCGGCGTTATCATCTAAAATATTAATCGCAACCAGGTTTAATTGACTGTTTCGGTGTGGTACCACATTACTACGTAATCAAACCAGAAGAAACCCACGATCTGGCCAACGAGTATGCGAAAGATGCGAAAGTATGAGGCAGATGATTGCAAATACCAGACCTAACACAAACTTAACCGGCGTTATCCTCTAAAATATTAATCGCAACCGGGTTTAATTGACTGTTTCGTTGTGGCACCACATTACTACGTAATCAAACCAGAAAAAGACCCAGAATCAGGCCAACAGGAATTCGAAAAATGCGAATGTATGAGCCAGATGATTGCAAATACCTGAACTAACCCAGCCATAACCGGCGTTATCCTCTAAAATATTAATCGCAACCAGGTTTAATTGACTGTTTCAGTGTGGTACCACATTACTACCTGATCCAAACCGGAAAAAACACAGGATCTCGCCAACAAGTATGCGAAAAATGCGAAAGTTTGAGACAGGTGATTGCAAATACCAGACCTAACCCAGACATAACCGGTGTTGCCCCCTAAAATATTGATCGAAACCAGCTTTAGTTGACTGTTTCCGTGTGTTACCACATTACTACGTGATCCAAACCAGAAATATCCCAGGATCTGGACAACAAGTATGCGAAGAATGAGAAATTATGAGTCAGATGATGGCAAATACCAGACCTAACCCAGACATAACCGGCGTTATCTTCTAAAATATTAATCGCAACCAGGTTTAATTGACTGTTTCGGTGTGGTGCCACATTACTACGTAATCCAAACCAGAAAAAGCTCAGGATCTGGCCATTCAAGTATGCGAAAAATGCGAAAGTCTGAGTCAGATGATGGCAAATACCAGACCTAACCCAGACATAACCGGCGTTATCTTCTAAAATATTAATCGCAACCAGGTTTATTGACTGTTTCAGTGTGGTACCACATTACTACGTGATACAAACCGGAAAAAGCCCAGGATCTGGCCAACAAGTATGCGATGAATGCGAAAGTCTGAGTCAGATGATTGCAAATACCACACCTAACGCAAACCCAACCAGCGTTATCCTGTAAAATATTCATCGGAACCAGGTTTAATTGACAGTTTCAGTGTGGTACCATACTACTACGTGAGCCAAACCGGAAAAAACACAGGATCTCGCCAACAAGTATGCGAAAAATGCGAAAGTATGAGGCAGATGATTGCAAATACCAGACCAAAACCAGGCATAACCGGCGTTATCTACTAAAATATTAATCGGAACCAAGTTTAATTGACTGTCTCAGTGTGGTACCACATTACTACGTGATCCAAACCAGAAAAATCCCAGGATCTGGCCAACAGGTATGCGAAAAATGCGAAACTATGAATCAGATGATAGCAAATACCAGACCTAACCCAGACATAACCTGCGTTATCTTCTAAAATATTAATCGCAAGCAGGTTGAATTGACTGTTTCGGTGTGGTACCACATGGCTACGTAATCCAAACCAGAAAAAGCCCAGGAACTGGCCATTCAAGTATGCGAAAAATGCGAAAGTATGAGCCATATGATTGCAAATACCAGAACTAACCCAGACATAACCGGCGTTATCCTCTAAAATATTAATCGCAACCAGGTTTAATTGACTGTTTCAGTGTGGTACCACATTACTGCGTGATCGAAACCAGAAAAAGCCCAGGATCTGGCCAACAAGTATCCGAAGAATGCGAAAGTATGAGCTAGATGATGGCAAATACCAGACCTAAACCAGGCATAACCGGCGTTATCCACTAAAATATTAATCGGAACCAAGTTTAATTGACTGTTTCGGTGTGGTACCACGACACTATGTGATCGAAACAAGAAAATACCCAGGAACTGGCCATTCAAGTATGCGAAAAATGCGAAAGTATGAGCCAGATGATTGCAAATACCAGAACTAACCCAGACATAACCGGCGTTATCCTCTAAAATATTAATCGCAACCAGGTTTAATTGACTGTTTCAGTGTGGTACCACATTACTGCGTGATCCAAACCAGAAAAAGCCCAGGAACTGGCCATTCAAGTATGCGAAAAATGCGAAAGTATGAGCCAGATGATTGCAAATACCAGAACTAACCCAGACATAACCGGCGTTATCCTCTAAAATATTAATCGCAACCAGGTTTAATTGACTGTTTCAGTGTGGTACCACATTACTGCGTGATCCAAACAAGAAAAAGCCCAGGATCTGGCCAACAAGTATGCGAAGAATGCGAAAGTATGAGCTAGATGATGGCAAATACCAGACCTAACCCAGACATAACCGGCGTTATCATCTAAAATATTAATCGCAACCAGGTTTAATTGACTGTTTCGGTGTGGTACCACATTACTACGTAATCAAACCAGAAGAAACCCACGATCTGGCCAACAAGTATGCGAAAGATGCGAAACTATGAGGCAGATGATTGCAAATACCAGACCTAACACAAACTTAACCGGCGTTATCCTCTATAATATGAATCGGACCAGGTTTAGTTGACTGTTTCAGTCTGGTACCACATTACTATGTGATCCCATGCAGAAAAAGCCCAGGATCTGGCCATTCAAGTATGCGAAAATCGAGAAAGTATGAACTAGATGATTGCAAATACGAGAACTAACCCAGACATAACCGGCGTTATCCTCTAAAATATTAATCGGAACCAGGTTTTATTGACTATTTCAGTCTGGTGCCACATTGATACGTGATCCAAACCAGAAAAATCCCAGGATCTGGCCAACATGTATGCGAAGAATGCGATAGTATGAGTCAGATGATGGCAAATACCAGACCTAACCCAGACATAAGCGGCGTTATCCTCTAAAATATTAATCGCAACCAGGTTTTATTGATCGTTTCGGTGTGGTACCACATTACTACGTGATCCAAACCAGAAAAAGCCCAGGATCTGGCCAACAGGTATGCGAAGAATGCGATAGTATGAGTCAGATGATGGCAAGTACCAGACCTAACCCAGACATAAGCGGCGTTATCCTCTAAAATATTAATCGTAACCAAGTTTAATTGACTGTTTCGGTGTGGTACCACAACACTACGTAATCAAACCAGAAAAAGCCCAGGATCTGGCCAACAAGTATGCGAAGAATGCGAAAGTATGAGTCCGATGATGGCAAATACCAGACCTAACCCAGCCATAAGCGGCGTTATCCTCTAAAATATTAATCTCAACCAGGTTTTATTGATCGTTTCGGTGTGGTACCACATTACTACGTGATCCAAACCAGAAAAAGCCCAGGATCTGGCCATTCAAGTATGCGAAAAATGCGAAAGTATGAGCTAGATGATGGCAAATACCAGACCTAACCCAGGCATAACCGGCGTCATCCACTAACATATTAATCGGAACCAGGTTTAATTGACTGTTTCAGTGTGGTACCACATTAATACGTGATCGAAACCAGAAAAAGCCCATGATCTGGCCAACAAGTATGCGAAGAATGGGTATGTCTGAGTCAGATGATTGCAAATACCAGACCTAACACAAACCTAACCGGCGTTATCCTCTAAAATATTAATTGGAACCAGGTTTAATTGACTGTCTCAGTGTGGCTCCACATTACTACGTGATCCAATCCGGAAAAAGCCCAGGATCTGGCCAACAGGTATGCGAAAAATGCGAAAGTATGAGACAGATGATTGCAAATCCCAGAACTAACCCAGGCATAAACGGCGCTATCCTCTAAA
Organism: Colletes latitarsis; assembly: GCF_051014445.1. Classification (NCBI taxonomy): domain Eukaryota; kingdom Metazoa; phylum Arthropoda; class Insecta; order Hymenoptera; family Colletidae; genus Colletes; species Colletes latitarsis. The sequence goes on from NC_135137.1 coordinate 11,132,471, forward strand.
ATATTAATCGCAACCAGGGTTAATTGACTGCAGCGGTGTGGTACCACATTCCAATGTGATTCAAACCAGAAAAAGCCCAGGATCTGGCCAACAAGTATGCGAAGAATGGGTATGTCTGAGTCAGATGATTGCAAATACCAGACCTAACACAAACCTAACCGGCGTTATCCTCTAAAATATTAATCGGAACCAGGTTTAATTGACTGTTTCAGTGTGGTTCCACATTACTACGTGATCCAATCCGGAAAAAGCCTAGGATCTGGCCAACAAGTATGCGAAGAATGCGAAAGTATGAGTCCGATGATGGCAAATACCAGACCTAACTCAGCCATAAGCGGCGTTATCCTCTAAAATATTAATCTCAACCTGGTTTTATTGATCGTTTCGGTGTGGTACCACATTACTACGTGATCCAAACCAGAAAAAGCCCAGGATCTGGCCATTCAAGTATGGGAAAAATACCAAAGTATGAGCTAGATGATGGCTAATACCAGACCTTATCCAGTCATAACCGGCGTTATCCTGTAAAATATTCATCGGAACCAGGTTTAATTGACTGTGTCAGTGTGGTACCATATTACTACCTGAGCCAAACCGGAAAAAAGACAGGATCTCGCCAACAAGTATGCGAAAAATGCGAAAGTATGGGGCAGATGATTGCAAATACCAGACCAAAACCAGGCATAACCGGCGTTATCTACTAAAATATTAATCGGAACCAAGTTTAATTGACTGTCTCAGTGTGGTACCACATTACTACGTGATCCAAACCAGAAAAATCCCAGGATCTGGCCAACAGGTATGCGAAAAATGCGAAAGTATGAGACACATGATTGCAAATCCCAGAACTAACCCAGGCATAACCGGCGCTATCCTCTAAAATATTAATCGCAACCAGGTTTGATTGACTGCAGCGGTGTGGTACCACATTCCAATGTGATTCAAACCAGAAAAAACCCAGGATCTGGCCAACAAGTATGCGCAAAATGCGAAAGAATGAGCTAGGTGTTGGCAAATACCAGACCTAACCCAGCCATAACCATTGTTGCCCCCTAAAATATTGACCGAAACCAGCTTTAATTGACTGTTTCCGTGTGGTACCACATTACTAGGTGATCCAAACCAGAAAAAGCCCAGGATCTGGCCAACAAGTATGCGAAGAATGCGTAAGCATGAGTCAGATGATGGCAAATCCCAGACCTAACCCAGACATAACCGGCGATATCCTCTAAAATATTAATCGCAACCAGGTTTAATTGACTGTTTCAGTGTGGTACCACATTACTACGTGATCCAAACCAGAAAAAGCCCAGGATCTGGCCAACAAGTATGCGAAGAATGCGAAAGTATGAGCTAGATGATGGCAAATACCAGACCTAAACCAGGCATAACCGGCGTTATCTTCTAAAATATTAATCGCAACCAGGTTTAATTGACTGTTTCGGTGTGGTACCACAACACTAAGTGATCGAAACCAGAAAATACCCAGTATCTGGCCAACAGGAATTCGAAAAATGCGAAAGTATGAGACAGGTGATTCCAAATACCAGACCTAACCCAGACATAACCGGTGTTTCCCCCTAAAACATAGATCGAAACCAGCTTTAATTGACTGTTTCGGTGTGGTACCACATTACTACGTGATCCAAACCAGAAATATCCCAGGATCTGGACAACAAGTATGCGAAGAATGCGAAATTATGAGTCAGATGATGGCAAATACCAGACCTAACCCAGACATAACCGGCGTTATCTTCTAAAATATTAATCGCAACCAGGTTTAATTGACTGTTTCGGTGTGGTGCCACATTACTACGTAATCCAAACCAGAAAAAGCCCAGGATCTGGCCATTCAAGTATGCGAAAAATGCGAAAGTCTGAGTCAGATGATTGCAAATACCAGACCTAATACAAACTTAACCGGCGTTATCCTCTATAATATTAATCGGACCAGGTTTAGTTGACTGTTTCAGTCTGGTACCACATTACTATGTGATCCCATGCAGAAAAAGCCCAGGATCTGGCCATTCAAGTATGCGAAAATCGAGAAAGTATGAACTAGATGATTGCAAATACGAGAACTAACCCAGACATAACCGGCGTTATCCTCTAAAATATTAATCGGAACCAGGTTTTATTGACTATTTCAGTCTGGTGACACATTGATACGTGATCCAAACCAGAAAAATCCCAGGATCTGGCCAACATGTATGCGAAGAATGCGATAGTATGAGTCAGATGATGGCAAATACCAGACCTAACCCAGACATAAGCGGCGTTATCCTCTAAAATATTAATCGCAACCAGGTTTTATTGATCGTTTCGGTGTGGTACCACATTACTACGTGATCCAAACCAGAAAAAGCCCAGGATCTGGCCAACAGGTATGCGAAGAATGCGATAGTATGAGTCAGATGATGGCAAGTACCAGACCTAACCCAGACATAAGCGGCGTTATCCTCTAAAATATTAATCGTAACCAAGTTTAATTGACTGTTTCGGTGTGGTACCACAACACTACGTAATCAAACCAGAAAAAGCCCAGGATCTGGCCATTCAAGTATGCGAAAAATGCGAAAGTATGAGCTAGATGATGGCAAATACCAGACCTAACCCAGGCATAACCGGCGTCATCCACTAACAGATTAATCGGAACCAGGTTTAATTGACTGTTTCAGTGTGGTACCACATTAATACGTGATCGAAACCAGAAAAAGCCCATGATCTGGCCAACAAGTATGCGAAGAATGGGTATGTCTGAGTCAGATGATTGCAAATACCAGACCTAACACAAACCTAACCGGCGTTATCCTCTAAAATATTAATTGGAACCAGGTTTAATTGACTGTCTCAGTGTGGTTCCACATTACTACGTGATCCAATCCGGAAAAAGCCCAGGATCTGGCCAACAGGTATGCGAAAAATGCGAAAGTATGAGACAGATGATTGCAAATCCCAGAACTAACCCAGGCATAAACGGCGCTATCCTCTAAAATATTAATCGCAACCAGGGTTAATTGACTGCAGCGGTGTGGTACCACATTCCAATGTGATTCAAACCAGAAAAAGCCCAGGATCTGGCCAACATGTATGCGAAGAATGGGTATGTCTGAGTCAGATGATTGCAAATACCAGACCTAACACAAACCTAACCGGCGTTATCCTCTAAAATATTAATCGGAACCAGGTTTTATTGACTATTTCAGTGTGGTACCACATTAATACGTGATCCAAACCAGAACAAGCCCAGGATCTGGCCAACAAGTATGCGAAGAATGGGTATGTCTGAGTCAGATGATTGCAAATACCAGACCTAACACAAACCTAACGGGCGTTATCCTCTAAAATATTAATCGGAACCAGGTTTAATTGACTGTTTCAGTTTGGTACCACATTACTGCGTATTCCAAATCCGAAAAAGCCCAGGATCTGGCCAACAAGTATGCGAAGTATGCGAAATTATGGGTCAGATGATGGCAAATACCGGACCTTACCCAGACATAACCGGCGTTATCCTCTAAAATATTAATCGCAACTAGGTTTAGTTTATTGTTTCGGCGTGGTACCACATTACTACGTGATCGAAACCAGAAAAAGCCCAGGATCTGGCCAACAAGTATGCGAAGAATGGGTATGTCTGAGTCAGATGATTGCAAATACCAGACCTAACACAAGCCTAACCGGCGTTATCCTCTAAAATATTAATCGGAACCAGGTTTAATTGACTGTTTCAGTGTAGTACCACGTTACTGCGCGATCCAAATCATAAAAAGTCCAGGACCTGGCCATTCAAGTATGGGAAAAATACCAAAGTATGAGCTAGATGATGGCTAATACCAGACCTTATCCAGTCATAACCGGCGTTATCCTGTAAAATATTAATCGCAACCAGGTTTAATTGACTGTTTCAGTGTGGTACCACATTAATATGTGATCCAAACCAGAACAAGCCCAGGATCTGGCCAACAAGTATGCGAAGAATGGGTATGTCTGAGTCAGATGATTGCAAATACCAGACCTAACACAAACCTAACGGGCGTTATCCTGTAAAATATTCATCGGAACCAGGTTTAATTGACTGTTTCGGTGTGGTACCACATTACTACGTAATCAAACCAGAAAAAACCCAGTATCAAGCCAACAGGTATTCGAAAAATGCGAAAGTATGAACCAGATGATTGCAAATACCAGAACTAACCCAGACATAACCGGCGTTATCCTCTAAAATATTAATCGGAACCAAGTTTAATTGACTGTTTCGGTGTGGTACCACGACACTATGTGATCGAAACAAGAAAATACCCAGGGTCTGGGCAACAAGTATGCGAAGAATGCGAAAGTATGTGCTAGATGATGGAAATACCGGACCTAAACCAGGCATAACCGGCGTTATCCACTAAAATATTAATCGGATCCAAGTTTAATTGACAGTTTCAGTTTGGTACCACATTACTGCGTATTCCAAATCCGAAAAAACCCAGGATCTGGCCAACAAGTATGCGAAGAATGCGTAAGCATGAGTCAGATGATGGCAAATCCCAGACCTAACCCAGACATAACCGGCGATATCCTCTAAAATATTAATCGCAACCAGGTTTAATTGACTGTTTCAGTGTGGTACCATATTACTACGTGAGCCAAACCGGAAAAAAGACAGGATCTCGCCAACAAGTATGCGAAAAATGCGAAAGTATGGGGCAGATGATTGCAAATACCAGACCAGAACCAGGCATAACCGGCGTTATCTACTAAAATATTAATCGGAACCAAGTTTAATTGACTGTCTCAGTGTGGTACCACATTACTACGTGATCCAAACCAGAAAAATCCCAGGATCTGGCCAACAGGTATGCGAAAAATGCGAAAGTATGAGACACATGATTGCAAATCCCAGAACTAACCCAGGCATAACCGGCGCTATCCTCTAAAATATTAATCGCAACCAGGTTTGATTGACTGCAGCGGTGTGGTACCACATTCCAATGTGATTCAAACCAGAAAAAACCCAGGATCTGGCCAACAAGTATGCGCAAAATGCGAAAGAATGAGCTAGGTGTTGGCAAATACCAGACCTAACCCAGCCATAACCATTGTTGCCCCCTAAAATATTGACCGAAACCAGCTTTAATTGACTGTTTCCGTGTGGTACCACATTACTACGTGATCCAAACCAGAAAAAGCCCAGGATCTGGCCAACAAGTATGCGAAGAATGCGTAAGCATGAGTCAGATGATGGCAAATCCCAGACCTAACCCAGACATAACCGGCGATATCCTCTAAAATATTAATCGCAACCAGGTTTAATTGACTGTTTCAGTGTGGTACCACATTACTACGTGATCCAAACCAGAAAAAGCCCAGGATCTGGCCAACAAGTATGCGAAGAATGCGAAAGTATGAGCTAGATGATGGCAAATACCAGAACTAAACCAGGCATAACCGGCGTTATCTTCTAAAATATTAATCGCAACCAGGTTTAATTGACTGTTTCGGTGTGGTACCACAACACTAAGTGATCGAAACCAGAAAATACCCAGTATCTGGCCAACAGGAATTCGAAAAATGCGAAAGTATGAGACAGGTGATTCCAAATACCAGACCTAACCCAGACATAACCGGTGTTTCCCCCTAAAACATAGATCGAAACCAGCTTTAATTGACTGTTTCGGTGTGGTACCACATTACTACGTGATCCGAACCAGAAAAAACCCAGGATCTCGCCATTCAAGTATGCGAAAAATGCGAAAGTATGAGCTAGATGATGGCAAATACCAGACCTAACCCAGACATAACCGGCGTCGTCTTCTAAAATATTAATCGCAACCAGGTTTAATTGACTGTTTCAGTGTGGTACCACATTACTACGTGATCGAAACCAGAAAACACCCAGTATCTGGCCAACAGGTATTCGAAAAATGCGGTAGTGTGAGTCAGATGATGGCAAATACCAGACCTAACCCAGACATAACCGGCGTTATCTTCTAAAATATTAATCGCAACCAGGTTAATTGACTGTTTCGGTGTGGTACCACAACACTACGTGATCGAAACTAGAAAATACCCAGTATCTGGCCAACAGGTATTCGTAAAATGCGAAAGTATGAGGTAGGTGTTGGCAAATACCAGACCTAATTCAGACATAGCCGGCGAATTCTCTAAAATATTCCTCGCAACCAGGTTTAATTGACTATTTCGGTGAGGCACCACATTACTACGTAATCCAAATCAGAAAAAGCCCAGGATCTGGCCAACAAGCATGCGAAGAATGCGAAAGTATGAGTCAGATGTTGGCAAATACCAGAACTGCCCCAGCCATAACCGGCGTTATCCTCCAAAATGTTAATCGCAACCAGATTTAATTGACTGTTTCGGTGTGGTGCCACAACACTACGTGATCGAAACCAGAAAAAGCCCAGGACCTGGCCATTCAAGTATGCGAAAAATGCGAAAGGCTGATTCAGATGATGGCAAATACCAGACCTAACCCAGACATAACCGGCGTTATCGTCTAAAATATTAATCGCAACCAGGTTTAGTTGATTGTTTCGGAGTGGTACCACATTACTACGTAATCAAACCAGAAAAAAACCCAGGATCTGGCCAACAAGTATGCGAAGAATGCGTAAGCATGAGTCAGATGATGGCAAATACCAGACCTAAACCAGGCATAACCGGCGTTATCCACTAAAATATTAATCGGAACCAAGTTCAATTCACTGTTTCAGTGTAGTACCACATTACTGCGTGATCCAAATCAGAAAAAGCCCAGGACCTGGCCATTCAAGTATGCGAAAAATACCAAAGTATGAGCCAGATGATTGCAAATACCTGAACTAACCCAGGCATAACCGGCGCTATCCTCTAAAATATTAATCGCAACCAGGTTTAATTGACTATTTCGGTGTGGCACCACATTACTACGTAATCCAAATCAGAAAATGCCGAGGATCTGGCCAACGAGTATGCGAAGAATGCGAAATTATGAGCCACATGATTGCAAATACCAGAACTAACCCAGGCATAACCGGCGTTATCCCCCAAAATATTAATAGGAACCAGGTTTAATTGACTATTTCGGTGTGAGACCACATTACTACGTAATCCAAATCAGAAGAAGCCCAGGATCTGGCCAACAAGTATGCGAAGAATGCGAAATTATGAGCCAGATGATTGCAAATACCAGACCTAGCACAAACCTAACCGGCGTTATCCTCTAAAATAATAAGCAGAACCAGGATTAATTGACTGCTCCAGTGTTGTACCACATTACTACGTGATCCAAACCGAAGAAAACCCAGGATCTGGCCAACAAGTATGCGAAAAATGCGAAAGTATGAGCTAGATGATGGCTAATACCAGACCTAACCCAGACATAACCGGCGTTATCCTCTAAAATATTAATCGGAACCAGGTTTAATTGACTGTTTCAGTGTGGTACCTCATTACTACGTAATCCAAACCAGAAAGAAACCAGCATCTGGCCAACAAGTATGCGAAAAATGCGATAGTCTGAGTCGGATGATGGCAAACACCAGACCTAACCCAGACATAACCGGCGTTATCCTCTAAAATATTAATCGGAACCAGGTTTGATTGACTGTTTCAGTCTGGTACCACATTACTATGTGATCCCATGCAGAAAAAGCCCAGGATCTGGCCATTCAAGTATGCGAAGAACGCGAAAGTATGAACTAGATGATTGCAAATACGAGTACTAACCCAGACATAACCGTCGTTATTCTCTAAAATATTAATCGCAACCAGGTTTAATTGACTGTTTCAGTGTGGTTCCACATTACTACGTGATCCAATCCGGAAAAAGCCCAGGATCTGGCCAACAAGTATGCGAAAAATGCGAAAGGCTGAGTCAGATGATGGCAAATACCAGACTTAACCCAGACATAACCGGCGCTATCCTCTAAAATATTAATCGCAACCAGGTTTAGTTGATTGTTTCAGCGTGGTACCACATTACTACGTGATCCAAACCAGAAAAAGCCCAGGATCTGGCCATTCATGTATGCGAAAAATGCGGAAGTATGAGCTAGATGATGGCAAATACCGGAACTAACCGACACCTAACCGGCGTTATCTTCTAAAATATTAATCGCAACCAGGTTTAATTGACTGTTTCAGTGTGGTACCACATTACTACGTGATCCAAACCGGACAAAACCCAGGATCTGGCCAACAAGTATGCGAAAAATGCGAAAGTATGAGCTAGATGATGGCTAATACCAGACCTAACCCAGACATAACCGGTGTTATCCTCTAAAATATTAATCGGAACCAGGTTTAATTGACTGTTTCAGTGCGGTACCTCATTACTACGTAATCCAAACCAGAAAAAAACCAGGATCTGGCCAACAAGTATGCGAAAAATGCGAAAGTATGAGCTAGATGATGGCAAATACCAGACCTAACCCAGGCATAACCGGCGTCATCCACTAAAATATTAATCGGAACCAGGTTTAATTGACTGTTCCAGTGAAGGTACCACATCACTACGTGATCCAAATCAGAAAATGCCCAGGATCTGGCCATTCAAGTATGCGAAGAATGCGAAAGTATGAGCCAAATGATTGCAAATACCAGACCTAATTCAGACATAACCGGCGAATTCTCTAAAATATTACTCGCAACCAGGTTTAATTGACTATTTCGGTATGGCACCACATTACTACGTAATCCAAATCAGAAAAAGCCCAGGATCTGGCCAACAAGTATGCGAAGAATGCGAAATTATGAGTCAGATGATGGCAAATACCAGACCTAACCCAGACATAACCGGCGTTATCCTCTAAAATATTAATCGCAACCAGGTTTAATTGATCGTTTCGGTGTGGTACCACATTACTACGTGATCCAAACCAGAAAAAGCCCAGGATCTGGTCACTCAAGTATGCGAAAAATGCGAAAGTATGAGATAGATGATGGCAAATACCGGAACTAACCCAGGCATAACCGGCGTCATCCACTAAAATATTAATCGGAACCAGGTTTAATTGACTGTTTCAGTGTGGTACCACATTAATACGTGATCCAAACCAGAAAAAGCCCAGGATCTGGCCAACAAGTATGCGAAAAATGCGAAAGTATGAGCTAGATGATGGCAAATACCAGACCTAACCCAGGCATAACCGGCGTCATCCACTAAAATATTAATCGGAACCAGGTTTAATTGACTGTTTCAGTGTGGTACCACATTAATACGTGATCCAAACCAGAAAAAGCCCAGGATCTGGCCAACAAGTATGCGAAAAATGCGAAAGTATGAGCTAGATGATGGCAAATACCAGAACTAACCCAGACATAACCGGCGTTTTCCTCTAAAATGTTAATCGCAACCAGATTTAATTGACTGCTTCGGTGTGGTACCACAACTCTACGTGATCGAAACCAGAAAAAGCCCAGGATCTGGCCAACAAGTATGCGAAAAATGCGAAAGTATGAGCTAGATGATGCCAAATACCAGACCTAACCCAGGCATAACCGGCGTCATCCACTAAAATATTAATCGGAACCAGGTTTAATTGACTGTTTCAGTGTGGTACCACATTAATACGTGATCCAAACCAGAAAAAGCCCAGGATCTGGCCAACAAGTATGCGAAAAGTGCGAAAGTATGATCCACATGATTGCAAATACCAGAACTAACCCAGGCATAACCGGCGTTATCCCCCAAAATATTAATAGGAACCAGGTTTAATTGACTGTTTCAGTGTGGTGCCACATTAATACGTGATCCAAACCAGAAAAAGCCCAGGATCTGGCCAACAAGTATGCGAAGAATGCTAAAGTATGAGTCAGATGATGGCAAATACCAGACCTAATTCAGACATAACCGGCAAATACTCTAAAATATTACTCGCAACCAGGTTTAATTGACTGTTTCAGTGTGGTTCCACATTACTACGTGATCCAAACCGGAAAAAGCCCAGGATCTGGCCAGCAAGTATGCAAAAAATGCGAAAGGCTGAGTCAGATGATGGCAAATACCAGACCTAACCCAGACATAACCGGCGTTGTCCTCTAAAATATTAATCGCAACCAGGTTTAATTGATCGTTTCGGTGTGGTACCACATTACTACGTGATCCAAACCAGAAAAAGCCCAGGATCTGGCCATTCAAGTATGCGAAAAATGCGAAAGTATGAGCTAGATGATGGCAAATACCAGACCTAACCCAGGCATAACCGGCGTCATCCACTAAAATATTAATCGGAACCAGGTTTAGTTGATTGTTTCGGTATGGTACCACATGGCTACGTAATCCAAACCAGTAAAAGCCCAGGATCTGGCCAACAAGTATGCGAAAAATGCGAAAGTATGAGGCACATGATTGCAAATACCAGACCATAACCAGGCATAACCGGCGTTATCCACTAAAATATTAATCGGAACCAAGTGTGATTGACTACCTCAGTGTGGTACCACATTACTACGTGATCCAAACCAGAAAAATCCCAGGATCTGGCCAACAGGTATGCGAAAAATGCGAAAGTACGAGACAGATGATTGCAAATTCCAGAACTAACCCAGGCATAACCGGCGCTATCCTCTAAAATATTAATCGCAACCAGGTTTGATTGACTGCAGCGGTGTGGTACCACATTCCTATGTGATTCAAACCAGAAAAAACCCCAGGATCTGCCCAACAAGTATGCGCAAAATGCGAAAGAATGAGCTAGGTGTTGGCAAATACCAGACCTAACCCAGACATAACCGGTGTTGCCCCCTAAAATATTGACCGAACCCAGCTTTAGTTGACTGTTTCCGTGTGGTACCACATTACTACGTGATCCAAATCAGAAGAAGCCCAGGATCTGGCCAACAAGTATGCGAAGAATGCGAAATTATGAGTCAGATGATGGCAAATACCAGACCTAACACAAACCTAACCGGCGTTATCCTCTAAAATATTAATCGGAACCAGGTTTAATTGACTGTTTCAGTATGTTTCCACATTACTACGTGATCCAATCCGGAAAAAGCCTAGGATCTGGCCAGCAAGTATGCAAAAAATGCGAAAGGCTGAGTCAGATGATGGCAAATACCAGACCTAACCCAGACATAACCGGCGTTATCCTCTAAAATATTAATCGCAACCAGGTTTAATTGATCGTTTCGGTGTGGTACCACATTACTACGTGATCCAAACCAGAAAAAGCCCAGGATCTGGTCATTCAAGTATGCGAAAAATGCGAAAGTATGAGCTAGATGATGGCAAATACCGGAACTAACCCAGGCATAACCGGCGTCATCCACTAAAATATTAATCGGAACCAGGTTTAATTGACTGTTTCAGTGTGGTACCACATTAATACGTGATCCAAACCAGAAAAAGCCCAGGATCTGGCCAACAAGTATGCGAAAAATGCGAAAGTATGAGCTAGATGATGGCAAATACCGGAACTAACCCAGGCATAACCGGCGTCATCCACTAAAATATTAATCGGAACCAGGTTTAATTGACTGTTTCAGTGTGGTACCACATTAATACGTGATCCAAACCAGAAAAAGCCCAGGATCTGGCCAACAAGTATGCGAAAAATGCGAAAGTATGAGCTAGATGATGGCAAATACCAGAACTAACCCAGACATAACCGGCGTTTTCCTCTAAAATGTTAATCGCAACCAGATTTAATTGACTGCTTCGGTGTGGTACCACAACTCTACGTGATCGAAACCAGAAAAAGCCCAGGATCTCGCCATTCAAGTATGCGAAAAATGCGAAGGTATGAGCTAGATGATGGCAAATACCAGACCTAACACAAACCTAACCGGCGTTATCCTCTAAAATATTAATCGGAACCAGGTTTAATTGACTGTTTGAGTGTGGTACTACATTACTACGTGATCCAAATCAGAAAAAGTCCTGGATCAGGCCAACAAGTATGCGAAGAATGGGTATGTCTGAGTCAGATGATGGCAAATACCAGACCTAACACAAACCTAACCGGCGTTATTCTCTAAAATATTAATCGGAACCAGGTTTAATTGACTGTTTGAGTGTGGTACTACATTACTACGTGATCCAAATCAGAAAAAGTCCAGGATCAGGCCCACAAGTATGCGAAAAATGCGAAAGTATGAGCTAGGTGTTGGCAAATACCAGACCTAATTCAGACATAGCCGGCGAATTCTCTAAATATTACTCGCAACCAGGTTTAATTGACTATTTCGGTGTGGCACCACATTACTACGTCATCCAAATCAGATAAAGCCCAGGATCTGGCCAACAAGTATGCGAAGAATGCGAAATTATGAGTCAGATGATGGCAAATACCAGACCTAACCCAGACCTAACCGGCGTTATCCTCTAAAATATTAATCGGAGCCAGGTTTAATTGACTGTTTCAGTGTGGTACCACATTACTACGTGATCCAAATCAGAAAAAGTCCCGGATCTGGCCAACAAGTATGCGAAGAATGCGAAAGTATGAGTCAGATGATGGCAAATACCAGAACTAACCCAGACATAACCGGCGTTTTCCTCTGAAATGTTAATCGCAACCAGATTTAATTGACTGTTTTGGTGTGGTACCACAACTCTACGTGATCGAAACCAGAAAAAGCCCAGGATCTCGCCATTCAAGTATGCGAAAAATGCGAAAGTATGAGCTAGATGATGGCAAATACCAGACCTAACACAATCCCAACCAGCGTTATCCTGTAAAATATTCATCGGAACCAGGTTTAATTGACTGTTTCAGTGTGGTACCATATTACTACGTGATCCAAACCAGAAAAATCCCAGGATCTGGCCAACAAGTATGCGCAAAATGCGAAAGAATGAGCTAGGTGTTGGCAAATACCAGACCTAACCCAGACATAACCGGTGTTGCCCCCTAAAATATTGACCGAAACCAGCTTTAGTTGACTGTTTCCGTGTGGTACCACATTACTACGTGATCCAAACCAGAAAAATCCGAGGATCTGGCCAACAAGTATGCGAAGAATGCGAAATTATGAGTCAGATGATGGCAAATACCAGACCTAACCCAGACATAACCGGCGTTATCTTCTAAAATATTAATCGCAAGCAGGTTTAATTGGCTGCTTCGGTGTGGTACCACATGGCTACGTAATCCAAACCAGAAAAAGCCCAGGATCTGGCCATTCAAGTATGCGAAAAATGCGAAAGTCTGAGTCAGATGATGGCAAATACCAGACCTAACCCAGACATAACCGGCGTTATCCTCTAAAATATTAATCGGAACCAGGTTTGATTGACTGTCTCAGTGTGGTACCACATTACTACGTGATCCAAACCAGAAAAATCCCAGGATCTGGCAAACAGGTATGCGAAAAATGCGAAAGTATGAGCTAGATGATGGCAAATACCAGACCTAACCCAGGCATAACCGGCGTCATCCACTAAAATATTAATCGGAACCAGGTTTAGTTGATTGTTTCGGCGTGGTACCACATTACTACGTGATCTAAACCAGAAAAAGCCCAGGATCTGGCCATTCAAGTATGCGAAAAATGCGAAAGTATGAGCTAGATGATGGCAAATACCGGAACTAACCCAGACCTAACCGGCGTTATCCACTAAAATATTAATCGGAACCAAGTCTAATTGACTGTTTCAGTGTAGTACCACATTAATGCGTGATCCAAATCAGAAAAAGCCCAGGATCTGGCCATTCAAGTATGCGAAAAATACCAAAGTATGAGCTAGATGATGGCTAATACCAGACCTATCCCAGGCATAACCGGCGTTATCCACTAAAATATTAATCGGAACCAAGTTTAGTTGACTGTTTCAGTGTAGTACCACATTACTGCGTGATCCAAATCAGAAAAAGCCCAGGACCTGGCCATTCAAGTATGCGAAAAATACCAAAGTATGAGCTAGATGATGGCTAATACCAGACCTAACCCAGGTATAACCGGCGTTATCTTCTAAAATATTAATCGCAACCAGGTTTAATTGACTGTTTCGGTGTGGTACCACAACACTACGTGATCGAAACCAGAAAATACCCAGTATCTGGCCAACAGGTATTCGAAAAATGCGAATGTATGAGCTAGGTGTTGGCAAATACCAGACCTAACCCAGACATAACCGGCGTTATCTTGTAAAATATTAATCGCAACCAGGTGTAATTGACTGTTTCGGTGTGGTACCACATTACTACGTAATCAACCCAGAAAAATCCCAGGATCTGGCCAACAAGTATGCGAAAAATGCGGAAGTCTGAGTGAGATTATTGCAAATCCCAGACCTAACACAAACCTAACCGGCGTCATCCTCTAAAATATTAATCGGAACCAGGTTTAATTGACTATTTCAGTGTGGTACCACATTACTACCTGATTTAAACCGGAAAAAACCCAGGATCTGGCCAACAAGTATGCGAAAAATGCGAAAGTATGAGACAGGTGATTGCAAATACCAGACCTAACCCAGAAATAACCGGTGTTGCCCCCTAAAATATTGATCGAAACCAGCTTTAGTTGACTGTTTCCGTGTGGTACCACATTACTACGTGATCCAACCCAGAAAAATCCCAGGATCTGGCCAACAGGTATGCGAAAAATGCGAAAGTATGATGATTGCAAATACCAGACCAAAACCAGGCATAACCGGCGTTATCTACTAAAATATTAATCGGAACCAAGTTTAATTGACTGTCTCAGTGTGGTACCACATTACTACGTGATCCAAATCGGAAAAATCCCAGGATCTGGCCAACAGGTATGCGAAAAATGCGAAAGTATGAGACAGATGATTGCAAATTCCAGAACTGACCCAGGCATAACCGGCGCTATCCTCTAAAATATTAATCGCAACCATGTTTGATTGACTGCAGCGGTGTGGTACCACATTCCTATGTGATTCAAACTAGAAAAAAACCCAGGATCTGCCCAACAAGTATGCGCAAAATGCGAAAGAATGAGCTAGGTGTTGGCAAATACCAGACCTAACCCAGACATAACCGGCGTCATCCACTAAAATATTAATCGGAACCAGGTTTAATTGACTGTTTCAGTGTGGTACCACATTACTGCGCGATCCAAATCAGAAAAAGCCCAGGACCTGGCCATTCAAGTATGCGAAAATTACCAAAGTATGAGCTAGATGATGGCTAATACCAGACCTTATCCAGACATAACCGGCGTTATCCTCTAAAATGTTAATCGCAACCAGATTTAATTGACTGTTTCGGTGTGGTACCACAACACTACGTGATCGAAACCAGAAAATACCCAGGATCTGGCCAACAAGTATGCGAAGAATGCGAAAGTATGAGCCAAATGATTGCAAATACAAGACCTAAACCAGGCATAAGCGGCGTTATCCACTAAAATATTAATCGGAACCAGGTTTGATTGACTGTCTCAGTGTGGTACCATATTAGTACGTGATCCAACCCAGAAAAATCCCAGGATCTGGCCAACAGGTATGCGAAAAATGCGAAAGTATGAGACAGATGATTGCAAATTCCAGAACTAACCCAGGCATAACCGGCGCTATCCTCTAAAATATTAATCGCAACCATGTTTGATTGACTGCAGCGGTGTGGTACCACATTCCTATGTGATTCAAACTAGAAAAAAAACCCAGGATCTGGCCAACAAGTATGCGCAAAATGCGAAAGAATGAGCTAGGTGTTGGCAAATACCAGACCTAACCCAGACATAACCGGTGTTGCCCCCTAAAATATTGACCGAAACCAGCTTTAATTGACTGCTTCCGTGTGGTACCACATTACTACGTGATCCAAGCCAGAAAAATCCCAGGATCTGGCCAACAAGTATGCGAAGAATGCGAAATTATGTGTCAGATGATGGCAAATACCAGACCTAACCCAGACATAACCTGCGTTATCTTCTAAAATATTAATCGCAAGTAGGTTTAATTGACTGTTTCGGTGTGGCACCACATGGCTACGTAGTCCAAACCGGAAAAAGCCCAGGATCTGGCCATTCAAGTATGCGAAAAATGCGAAAGCATGAGCCAGATGATTGCAAATACCAGAACTAACCCAGACATAACCGGCGTTATCCTCTAAAATATTAATCGCAACCAGGTTTAATTGACTGTTTCAGTGTGGTACCACATTACTACGTGATCCAAACCAGAGAAAGCCCAGGATCTGGCCAACAAGTATGCGAAGTATGCGAAATTATGAGTCAGATGATGGCAAATACCGGACCTAACCCAGACATAACCGGCGTTATCATCTAAAATATTAATCGCAACCAGGTTTAATTGACTGTTTCGGTATGGTACCACATTACTACGTGATCCAAACCAGAAAAATCCCAGGATCTGGCCAACAAGTATGCGAAGAATGCGAAATTGTGAGTCAGATAATGGCAAATACCAGACCTAACCCAGGCGTAACCGGCGTCATCCACTAAAATATTAATCGGAACCAGGTTTAATTGACTGTTTCAGTGTGGTACCACATTACTGCGCGATCCAAATCAGAAAAAGCCCAGGACCTGGCCATTCAAGTATGCGAAAATTACCAAAGTATGAGCTAGATGATGGCTAATACCAGACCTTATCCAGACATAACCGGCGTTATCCTCTAAAATGTTAATCGCAACCAGATTTAATTGACTCTTTCGGTGTGGTACCACAACACTACGTGATCGAAACCAGAAAATACCCAGGATCTGGCCAACAAGCATGCGAAGAATGCGAAAGTATGAGCCAAATGATTGCAAATACCAGACCTAAACCAGGCATAATCGGCGTTATCCACTAAAATATTAATCGGAACCAGGTTTGATTGACTGTCTCAGTGTGGTACCATATTAGTACGTGATCCAACCCAGAAAAATCCCAGGATCTGGCCAACAGGTATGCGAAAAATGCGAAAGTATGAGACAGATGATTGCAAATTCCAGAACTAACCCAGGCATAACCGGCGCTATCCTCTAAAATATTAATCGCAACCGGGTTTAATTGACTGCTGCAGTGTGGTACCACATTCCTATGTGATTCAAACCAGAAAAAACCTAGGGTCTGGCCAACAAGTATGCGCAAAATGCGAAAGAATGAGCTGGGTCTTGGCAAATTCCAGACGTAACTCAGACATAACCGGCGTTATCCTCCAAAATATTAATCGCAACCGGGTTTAATTGACTGTTTCGTTGTGGCACCACATTACTACGTAATCAAACCAGAAAGAAACCCAGAATCTGGCCGACAGGAATTCGAAACATGCGAATGTATGAGTCAGATGATTGCAAATACCACACCTAACGCAAACCCAACCAGCGTTATCCTGTAAAATATTCATCGGAACCAGGTTTAATTGACTGTTTCAGTGTGGTACCATATTACTACGTGAGCCAAACCGGAAAAAACACAGGATCTCGCCAACAAGTATGCGAAAAATGCGAAAGTATGAGGCAGATGATTGCAAATCCCAGAACTAACACAAACCTAACCGGCGTTATCCTCTAGAATATTAATCGGAACCAGGTTTAATTGACTGTTTCGGTGTGGTACCACAACACTACGTTATCGAAACCAGAAAATACCCAGTATCTGGCCAACAGGTATTCGAAAAATGCGAAAGTATGAGTCAGATGATGGCAAATACCAGACCTAACCCAGACATAACCGGCGTTATCTTCTAAAATATTAATCGCAACCAGGTTTAATTGACTGTTTCAGTGTGGTACCATATTACTACGTGAGCCAAACCGGAAAAAACACAGGATCTGGCCATTCAAGTATGCGAAAAACGCGAAAGTATGAACTAGATGATTGCAAAAACGAGAACTAACCCAGACATAACCGGCGTTATCCTCTAAAATATTAATCGGAAGCAGGTTTTATTGACTATTTCAGTGTGGTGCCACATTGATACGTGATGCAAACCAGAAAAATCCCAGGATCTGGCCAACATGTATGCGAAGAATGCGATAGTAGGACTCAGATGATGGCAAATACCAGACCTAACCCAGACATGACCGGCGTTATCCTCCAAAATATTAATCGGAACCAGGTTCAATTGACTGTTTCAGTGTAGTACAACATTACTGCGTGATCCAAATCAGAAAAAGCCCAGGACCTGGCCATTCAAGCATGCGAAAAATACCAAAGTATGAGCTAGATGATGGCTAATACCAGACCTTATCCAGCCATAACCGGCGTTATCTTCTAAAATATTGATCGCAACCAGGTTTAATTGACTGTTTCGGTGTGGTACCACAACACTACGTGATCGAAACCAGAAAATACCCAGTATCTGGCCAACAGGTATTCGAAAAATGCGAAAGTATGAGTCAGATGATGGCAAATACCAGACCTAACCCAGACATAACCGGCGTTATCCTCTAAAATATTAATCGGAACCAGGTTTGATTGACTGTCTCAGTGTGGTACCACATTACTACGTGATACAAACCAGAAAAAGCCCAGGATCTGGCCATTCAAGTATGCGAAAAACGCGAAAGTATGAACTAGATGATTGCAAATACGAGAACTAACCCAGACATAACCGGTGTTGCCCCCTAAAATATTGACCGAAACCAGCTTTAATTGACTGTTTCCTTGTGGTACCACATTACTACGTGATGCAAACCGGAAAAAACCCAGGATCTGGCCAACAATTATGCGAAAAATGCGAAAGTATGAGCTAGATGATTGCAAATACCATACCTAACCCAGGCAATAACCGGAGTTATCCTCAAAAATAATAATCGGAACCAGGTTTAATTGACTGTGTCAGTGAGGTACCACATTACTACGTGATCCAAACCAGAAAAAGCCCAGGATCTGGCCATTCAAGTATACGAAAAATGCAATAGTATCAGCTAGATGATGGCAAATACCAGACCTAACCCAGGCATAACCGGCGTCATCCACTAAAATATTAATCGGAACCAGGTTTAATTGACTGTTTCAGTGTGGCACCACATTAATACGTGGTCCAAACCTGAATAAGCCCAGGATCTGGCCAACAAGTATGCGAAAAATGCGAAAGTATGAACAAGATGATTGCAAATACTAGAACTAACCCAGACATAACCGGCGTTATCCTTTCAAATATTAATCGGAACCAGGTTTTATTGACTATTTCAGTGTGGTGCCACATTGATACGTGATCCAAACCAGAAAAATCCCAGGATCTGGCTAACATGTATGCGAAGAATGCGATAGTATGAGTCAGATGATGGCAAATACCAGAACTAACCCAGACATAACCGGCGCTTTCCTTTAAAATATTAATCGGAACCACCTATAATTCCCCGTTTTGGTGTGGTGGCACATTACTACGTAATCCAAACCAGAAAAAGACCAGGATCTGGCCAACAAGTATGCGAAGTATGCGAAATTATGAGTCAGATGATGGCAAATACCGGACCTATCCCAGGCATAACCGGCGTTATCCACTAAAATATTAATCGGAGCCAGGTTTAATTGACTGTTTCAGTGTGGTACCACATTACTACGTGATCCAAACCAGAAAAAGCCCAGGATCTGGCCAACAAGTATGCGAAGTATGCGAAATTATGTGTCAGATGATGGCAAATACCGGACCTAACCCAGACATAACCGGCGTTATCATCTAAAATATTAATCGCAACCAGGTTTAATTGATCGTTTCGGTGTGGTACCACATTAATACGTGATCCAAACCAGAAAAAGCCCAGGATCTGGCCAACAAGTATGCGAAGAATGGGTATGTCTGAGTCAGTTGATTGCAAATACCACACCTAACACAAACCTAACCGGCGTTATCCTCTAAAATATTAATCGGAACCAGGTTTAATTGACTGTTTCAGTGTGATTCCACATTACTACGTGTTCCAATCCGGAAAAAGCCCAGGATCTGGCCAACAAGTATGCGAAAAATGCGAAAGGCTGAGTCAGATGATGGCAAATACCGGACCTAACCCAGACATAACCGGCGTTATCTTCTAAAATATTAATCGCAACCAGGTTTAATTGTCTGTTTCGGTGTGGTACCACATTACTACCTGATACAAACCGGAAAAAACCCAGGATCTGGCCAACAAGTATGCGAAAAATGCGAAAGTATGAGACAGGTTATTGCAAATACCAGACCTAACCCTGACATAACCGGTGTTGCTCCCTAAAATATTGATCGAAACCAGCTTTAGTTGACTGTTTCAGTGTGGTATCACATTACTACGTGATCCAAACCAGAAAAAGCCCAGGATCTCGCCATTCAAGTATGCGAAAAATGCGAAATTGTGAGTCAGATGATGGCAAATACCAGACCTAACCCAGACATAACCGGCGTTATCTTCTAAAATATTAATCGCAACCAGGTTTAATTGACTGTTTCGGTGTGGTACCACATTACTACGTAATCCAAACCAGAAAAAGACCAGGATCAGGCCATTCAAGTATGCGAAAAATACGAAAGTCTGAGTCAGATGATTGCAAATCCCAGACCTAACACAAACCTAACCGGCGTTATCCTCTAGAATATTAATAGGAACCAGGTTTAATTGACTGTTTCAGTGTAGTACAACATTACTGCGTGATCCAAATCAGAAAAAGTCCCGGATCTGGCCAACAAGCATGCGAAGAATGCGAAAGTATGAGTCAGATGATGGCAAATACCAGAACTGACCCAGCCATAACCGGCGTTATCCTCTAAAATGTTAATCGCAACCAGATTTAATTGACTGTTTCGGTGTGGCACCACAACACTACGTGATCGAAACCAGAAAATACCCAGGATCTGGCCAACAAGTATGCGAAGAATGCGAAATTGTGAGTCAGATGATGGCAAATACCAGACCTAACCCAGACATAACCGGCGTTATCCTCTAAAATATTAACCGCAACCAGGTTTAATTGACTGTTTCAGTGTGGTACCACATTACTACGTGATCCAAACCAGAAAAAGCCCAGGATCTGGCCAACAAGTATGCGAAGTATGCGAAATTATGAGTCAGATGATGGCAAATACCGGACCTAACCCAGACATAACCGGCGTTATCATCTAAAATATTAATCGCAACCAGGTTTAATTGACTGTTTCGGTATGGTACCACATTACTACGTAATCAAACCAGAAAAAACCCACGATCTGACCAACAAGTATGCGAAAGATGCGAAAGTATGAGGCAGATGATTGCAAATACCAGACCTAACACAAACTTAACCGGCGTTATCCTCTATAATATTAATCGGACCAGGTTTAGTTGACTGTTTCAGTGTGGTACCACATTACTACGTGATCCAAACCAGAAAAATCCCAGGATCTGGCCAACAAGTATGCGAAGAATGCGAAATTGTGAGTCAGATGATGGCAAATACCAGACCTAACCCAGGCGTAACCGGCGTCATCCACTAAAATATTAATCGGAACCAGGTTTAATTGACTGTTTCAGTGTGGTACCACATTACTGCGCGATCCAAATCAGAAAAAGCCCAGGACCTGGCCATTCAAGTATGCGAAAATTACCAAAGTATGAGCTAGATGATGGCTAATACCAGA
Source organism: Colletes latitarsis (assembly GCF_051014445.1). Lineage (NCBI taxonomy): Eukaryota > Metazoa > Arthropoda > Insecta > Hymenoptera > Colletidae > Colletes > Colletes latitarsis. Next base: position 11,153,926 of record NC_135137.1, read on the forward strand.
CCTTATCCAGACATAACCGGCGTTATCCTCTAAAATGTTAATCGCAACCAGATTTAATTGACTCTTTCGGTGTGGTACCACAACACTACGTGATCGAAACCAGAAAATACCCAGGATCTGGCCAACAAGCATGCGAAGAATGCGAAAGTATGAGCCAAATGATTGCAAATACCAGACCTAAACCAGGCATAATCGGCGTTATCCACTAAAATATTAATCGGAACCAGGTTTGATTGACTGTTTCAGTGTGGTACCATATTACTACGTGAGCCAAACCGGAAAAAACACAGGATCTCGCCAACAAGTATGCGAAAAATGCGAAAGTATGAGGCAGATGATTGCAAATCCCAGAACTAACACAAACCTAACCGGCGTTATCCTCTAGAATATTAATCGGAACCAGGTTTAATTGACTGTTTCGGTGTGGTACCACAACACTACGTGATCGAAACCAGAAAATACCCAGTATCTGGCCAACAGGTATTCGAAAAATGCGAAAGTATGAGTCAGATGATGGCAAATACCAGACCTTATCCAGTCATAACCGGCGTTATCTTCTAAAATATTGATCGCAACCAGGTTTAATTGACTGTTTCGGTGTGGTACCACAACACTACGTGATCGAAACCAGAAAATACCCAGTATCTGGCCAACAGGTATTCGAAAAATGCGAAAGTATGAGTCAGATGATGGCAAATACCAGACCTAACCCAGACATAACCGGCGTTATCCTCTAAAATATTAATCGGAACCAGGTTTGATTGACTGTCTCAGTGTGGTACCACATTACTACGTGATACAAACCAGAAAAAGCCCAGGATCTGGCCATTCAAGTATGCGAAAAACGCGAAAGTATGAACTAGATGATTGCAAATACGAGAACTAACCCAGACATAACCGGTGTTGCCCCCTAAAATATTGACCGAAACCAGCTTTAATTGACTGTTTCCTTGTGGTACCACATTACTACGTGATCCAAACCAGAAAAATCCCAGGATCTGGCCAACAAGTATGCGAAGAATGCGAAATTATGAGTCAGATGATGGCAAATACCAGACCTAACCCAGACATGACCGGCGTTATCTTCTAAAATATTAATCGCAGCCAGGTTTGAATGATTGTTTCGGCGTGGTACCACATTACTATGTAATCTAAACCAGAAGAAGACCCAGGATCTGTCCAACAAGTATGCGAAAAATGCGAAAGTATGAGGCAGATGATGGCAAATACCAGAACTAACCCAGACATAACCGGCGCATCCTCTAAGATATTAATCGGAACCAGGAATAATTGACTGTTCCAGAGTGGTACCACATTACTACGTGATCCAAACCGGAAAAAACCCAGGATCTGGCCAACAATTATGCGAAAAATGCGAAAGTATGAGCTAGATGATTGCAAATACCAGAACTAACCCTGACATAACCGGAGGTATCCTCAAAAATAATAATCGGAACCATGTTTAATTGACTGCTTCGGTGTGGTACCACATTACTGCGTGATCCAAATCAGCAAAAGCCCAGGATCTGGCCATTCAAGTAAGCGAAAGATACGATAGTATGAGCTAGATGATGGCAAATACCAGACCTAACCCAGACATAACCGGCGTTATCTTCTAAAATATTAATCGCAACCAGGTTTAATTGACTGTTGCGGTGTGGTACCACATTACTACGTGATGCAAACCGGAAAAAACCCAGGATCTGGCCAACAATTATGCGAAAAATGCGAAAGTATGAGCTAGATGATTGCAAATACCAGACCTAACCCAGGCAATAACCGGAGTTATCCTCAAAAATAATAATCGGAACCAGGTTTAATTGACTGTGTCAGTGAGGTACCACATTACTACGTGATCCAAACCAGAAAAAGCCCAGGATCTGGCCATTCAAGTATACGAAAAATGCGAAAGTATGAGCTAGATGATGGCAAATACCAGACCTAACCCAGGCATAACCGGCGTCATCCACTAAAATATTAATCGGAACCAGGTTTAATTGACTGTTTCAGTGTGGTACCACATTAACACGTGATCCAAACCAGAAAAAGCCCAGGATCTCGCCATTCAAGTATGCGAAAAATGCGAAAGTATGAGCTAGATGATGGCAAATACCAGACCTAACCCAGGCATTACCGGCGTCATCCACTAATATATTAATCGGAACCAGGTTTAATTGACTGTTTCAGTGTGGTACCACATTAATACGTGATCCAAACCAGAAAAAGCCCAGGATCTGGCCAACAAGTATGCGAAAAATGCGAAAGTATGAACAAGATGATTGCAAATACGAGAACTAACCCAGACATAACCGGCGTTATCCTTTCAAATATTAATCGGAACCAGGTTTTATTGACTATTTCAGTGTGGTGCCACATTGATACGTGATCCAAACCAGAAAAATCCCAGGATCTGGCCAACATGTATGCGAAGAATGCGATAGTATGAGTCAGATGATGGCAAATACCAGAACTAACCCAGACATAACCGGCGCTTTCCTTTAAAATATTAATCGGAACCACCTATAATTCCCCGTTTTGGTGTGGTGGCACATTACTACGTGATCCAAACCAGAAAAAATCCCGGACCTGGCCAACAAGTATGCGAAAAATGCGAAAGTATGGTCAGATGAGTGCAAATACCAGACCTAACCCAGACGTAACCGGCGCCTTCCTCTAAAATATTAATCGGAGCCAGGTTTAATTGACTGTTTCTGTGTGGTACCACAACACTACATAATCAAACCAGAAAAAGCCCAGGATCTGGCCAACAAGTATGCGAAGAATGCGAAAGTATGAGTCCGATGATGGCAAATACCAGACCTAACCCAGACATAACCGGCGATATCCTCTAAAATATTAATCGCAACCAGGTTTAATTGATCGTTTCGGTGTGGTACCACATTAATACGTGATCCAAACCAGAAAAAGCCCAGGATCTGGCCAACAAGTATGCGAAGAATGGGTATGTCTGAGTCAGTTGATTGCAAATACCACACCTAACACAAACCTAACCGGCGTTATCCTCTAAAATATTAATCGGAACCAGGTTTAATTGACTGTTTCAGTGTGATTCCACATTACTACGTGTTCCAATCCGGAAAAAGCCCAGGATCTGGCCAACAAGTATGCGAAAAATGCGAAAGGCTGAGTCAGATGATGGCAAATACCGGACCTAACCCAGACATAACCGGCGTTATCTTCTAAAATATTAATCGCAACCAGGTTTAATTGTCTGTTTCGGTGTGGTACCACATTACTACGTAATCAACCCAGAAAAATCCCAGGATCTGGCCAAGAAGTATGCGAAAAATGCGATAGTCTGAGTCAGATGAATGCAAATCCCAGATCTAACACAAACCTAACCGGCGTCATCCTCTAAAATATTAATCGGAACCAGGTTTAATTGACTATTTCAGTGTGGTACCACATTACTACCTGATACAAACCGGAAAAAACCCAGGATCTGGCCAACAAGTATGCGAAAAATGCGAAAGTATGAGACAGGTTATTGCAAATACCAGACCTAACCCTGACATAACCGGTGTTGCTCCCTAAAATATTGATCGAAACCAGCTTTAGTTGACTGTTTCAGTGTGGTATCACATTACTACGTGATCCAAACCAGAAAAAGCCCAGGATCTCGCCATTCAAGTATGCGAAAAATGCGAAATTGTGAGTCAGATGATGGCAAATACCAGACCTAACCCAGACATAACCGGCGTTATCTTCTAAAATATTAATCGCAACCAGGTTTAATTGACTGTTTCGGTGTGGTACCACATTACTACGTAATCCAAACCAGAAAAAGACCAGGATATGGCCATTCAAGTATGCGAAAAATACGAAAGTCTGAGTCAGATGATTGCAAATCCCAGACCTAACACAAACCTAACCGGCGTTATCCTCTAGAATATTAATCGGAACCAGGTTTAATTGACTGTTTCAGTGTGGTATCACATTACTACGTGATCCAAACCGGAAAAAACTCAGGATCTGGCCAACAAGTATGCGAAAAATGCGAAAGTATGAGACAGGTGATTGCAAATACCAGACCTAACCCAGACATAACCGGTGTTTCCCCCTAAAACATTGATCGAAACCAGCTTTAATTGACTGTTTCGGTGTGGTACCACATTACTACGTGATCCAAACCAGAAAAAGCCCAGGATCTCGCCATTCAAGTATGCGAAAAATGCGAAAGTATGAGCTAGATGATGGCAAATACCAGACCTAACCCAGGCATAACCGGCGTCATCCACTAAAATATTAATCGGAACCAAGTTTAATTGACTGTTTCAGTGTAGTACCACATTACTGCATGATCCAAATCAGAAAAAGTCCCGGATCTGGCCAACAAGCATGCGAAGAATGCGAAAGTATGAGTCAGATGATGGCAAATACCAGAACTGACCCAGCCATAACCGGCGTTATCCTCTAAAATGTTAATCGCAACCAGGTTTAATTGACTGCTTCGGTGTGGTACCACATTACTACGTGATCCAAACCAGAAAAAGCCCAGGATCTCGCCATTCAAGTATGCGAAAAATGCGAAAGTATGAGCTAGATGATGGCAAATACCAGACCTAACCCAGGCATAACCGGCGTCATCCACTAAAATATTAATCGGAACCAGGTTTAATTGACTATTTCAGTGTGGTACCACATTACTACCTGATCCAAACCGGAATAAACCCAGGATCTGGCCAACAGGTATGCGAAAAATGCGAAAGTATGAGACAGGTGATTGCAAATACCTGAACTAACACAAACCTAACCGGCGTTATCCTCTAAAATATTAATCGGAACCAGGTTTAATTGACTGTTTCAGTGTGATTCCACATTACTACGTGTTCCAATCCGGAAAAAGCCCAGGATCTGGCCAACAAGTATGCGAAAAATGCGAAAGGCTGAGTCAGATGATGGCAAATACCGGACCTAACCCAGACATAACCGGCGTTATCCTCTAAAATATTAATCGCAACTAGGTTTAGTTGATTGTTTCGGCGTGGTACCACATTACTACGTGATCGGAACCAGAAAATGCCCAGGATCTGGCCAACAAGTATGCGAAGAATGGGTATGTCTGAGTCAGATGATTGCAAATACCAGACCTAACACAAGCCTAACCGGCGTTATCCTCTAAAATATTAATCGGAACCAGGTTTAACTGACTGTTTCAGTGTAGTACCACATTACTGCGCGATCCAAATCAGAAAAAGCCCAGGACCTGGCCATTCAAGTATGCGAAAAATACCAAAGTATGAGCTAGATGATGGCTAATACCAGACCTTATCCAGCCATAACCGCCGTTATCTTCTAAAATATTAATCGCAACCAGGTTTAATTGACTGCTTCGGTGTGGCACCACAACACTACGTGATCGAAACCAGAAATTACCCAGTATCTGGCCAACAGGTATTCGAAAAATGCGAAAGTATGAGTCAGATGATGGCAAATACCAGACCTAACCCAGACATAGCCGGCGTTATCTTCTAAAATATTAATCGCAACCAGGTTTAATTGACTGTTTCAGTGAGGTACCACATTACTACGTGATACAAACCAGAAAAAGCCCAGGATCTGGCCAACAAGTATGCGAAGAATGCGAAAGTATGAGACAGATGATTGCAAATTCCAGAACTAACCCAGGCATAACCGGCGCTATCCTCTAAAATATTAATCGCAACCTGGTTTGATTGACTGCAGCGGTGTGGTACCACATTCCTATGTGATTCAAACCAGGAAAAAACCCAGGATCTGGCCAACAAGTATGCGCAAAATGCGAAAAAATGAGCTATGTGTTGGCAAATACCAGACCTAACCCAGACATAACCGGTGTTGCCCCCTAAAATATTGACCGAAACCAGCTTTAATTGACTGTTTCCGTGTGGTACCACATTACTACGTGATCCAAACCAGAAAAATCCCAGGATCTGGCCAACAAGTATGCGAAGGATGCGAAATTATGAGTCAGATGATGGCAAATACCAGACCTAACCCAGACATAACCGGCGTTATCTTCTAAAATATTAATCGCAAGCAGGTATGACTGTTTCGGTGTGGTACCACATGGCTACGAAATCCAAACCAGAAAAAGCCCAGGATCTGGCCATTCAAGTATGCGAAAAATGCGAAAGTATGAGCCAGATGATTACAAATACCAGAACTAACCCAGACATAACCGGCGTTATCCTCTAAAATATTAATCGCAACCAGGTTTAATTGACTGTTTCAGTGTGGTACCACATTACTACGTGATCCAAACCAGAAAAAGCCCAGGATCTGGCCAACAAGTATGCGAAGAATGCGAAAGTATGAGCTAGATGATGGCAAAAACCAGACCTAAACCAGGCATAACCGACGTTATCCACTAAAATATTAATCGGAACCAAGTTTAATTGTCTGTTTCGGTGTGGTACCACAACACTATGTGCTCGAAACCAGAAAATACCCAGGATCCGGCCAACAAGTATGCGAAGATTGCGAAAGTATGGGCCAGATGATTGCAAATACCAAAACTAACCCAGACATAACCGGCGTTATCCTCTAAAATATTAATCGCAACCAGGTTTAATTGACTGTTTCTGTGTGGTACCACATTACTACGAGATACAAACCAGAAAAAGCCCAGGATCTGGCCAACAAGTATGCGAAGAATGCGAAAGTCTGAGTCAGATGGTTGCAAATACCACACCTAACGCAAACCCAACCAGCGTTATCCTGTATAATATTCATCGGAACCAGGTTTAATTGACTGTTTCAGTGTGGTACCATATTACTACGTGAGCCAAACCGGAAAAAACCCAGGATCTCGCAAACAAGTATGCGAAAAATGCGAAAGTATGAGACAGATGATTGCAAATACCAGACCAAAACCAGGCATAAACGGCGTTATCTACTAAAATATTAATCGGAACCAAGTGCAATTGACTGTCTCAGTGTGGTACCACATTACTACGTGATCCAAACCAGAAAAATCCCAGGATCTGGCCAACAGGTATGCGAAAAATGCGAAAGTATGAGACAGATGATGGCAAATACCAGACCTAACCCAGGCATAACAGGCGTCATCCACTAAAATATTAATCGGAACCAGGTTTAATTGACTGTTTCAGTGTGGTACCACATTAGTACGTGATCCAAACCAGAAAAAGCCCAGGATCTGGCCAACAAGTATGCGAAGAATGCGAAAGTATGAGCTAGATGATGGCAAATACCAGACCTAAACCAGGCATAACCGGCGTTATCCACTAAAATATTAATCGGAACCAAGTTTAATTGACTGTTTCGGTGTGGTACCACATTACTACGAGATACAAACCAGAAGAAGCCCAGGATCTGGCCAACAAGTATGCGAAGAATGCGAAAGTCTGAATCAGATGATTGCAAATACCACACCTAACGCAAACCCAACCAGCGTTATCCTGTAAAGTATTCATCGGATCCAGGTTTAATTGACTGTTTCAGTGTGGTACCATATTACTACGTGAGCCAAACCGGAAAAAACACAGGATCTCGCCAACAAGTATGCGAAAAATGCGAAAGTATGAGGCAGATGATTGCAAATACCAGACCAAAACCAGGCATAAACGGCGTTATCTACTAAAATATTAATCGGAACCAAGTTTAATTGACTGTCTCAGTGTGGTACCACATTACTACGTGATCCAAACCAGAAAAATCCCAGGATCTGGCTAACAGGTATGCGAAAAATGCGAAAGTATGAGACAGATGATTGCAAATTCCAGAACTAACCCAGGCATAACCGGCGCTATCCTCTAAAATATTAATCGAAACCAGGTTTGATTGACTGCAGCGGTGTGGTACCACATTCCTATGTGATTCAAACCAGAAAAAAACCCAGCATCTGGCCAACAAGTATGCACAAAATGCGAAAGAATGAGCTAGGTGTTGGCAAATACCAGACCTAACCCAGACATAACCGGTGTTGCCCCCTAAAATATTGACCGAAACCAGCTTTAATTGACTGTTTCCGTGTGGTACCACATTACTACGTGATCCAAACCAGAAAAATCCCAGGATCTGGCCAACAAGTATGCGAAGAATGCGAAATTATGAGTCAGATGATGGCAAATACCAGACCTAACCCAGACATGACCGGCGTTATCCTCCAAAATATTAATCGGAACCAGGTTTAATTGACTGTTTCAGTGTAGTACCACATTACTGCGTGATCCAAATCAGAAAAAGCCCAGGACCTGGCCATTCAAGCATGCGAAAAATACCAAAGTATGAGCTAGATGATGGCTAATACCAGACCTTATCCAGTCATAACCGGCGTTATCTTCTAAAATATTGATCGCAACCAGGTTTAATTGACCGTTTCGGTGTGGTACCACAACACTACGTGATCGAAACCAGAAAATACCCAGTATCTGGCCAACAGGTATTCGAAAAATGCGAAAGTATGAGTCAGATGATGGCAAATACCAGACCTAACCCAGACATAACCGGCGTTATCCTCTAAAATATTAATCGGAACCAGGTTTGATTGACTGTCTCAGTGTGGTACCACATTACTACGTCATACAAACCAGAAAAAGCCCAGGATCTGGCCATTCAAGTATGCGAAAAACGCGAAAGTATGAACTAGATGATTGCAAATACGAGAACTAACCCAGACATAACCGGTGTTGCCCCCTAAAATATTGACCGAAACCAGCTTTAATTGACTGTTTCCTTGTGGTACCACATTACTACGTGATCCAAACCAGAAAAATCCCAGGATCTGGCCAACAAGTATGCGAAGAATGCGAAATTATGAGTCAGATGATGGCAAATACCAGACCTAACCCAGACATGACCGGCGTTATCTTCTAAAATATTAATCGCAGCCAGGTTTGAATGATTGTTTCGGCGTGGTACCACATTACTATGTAATCTAAACCAGAAGAAGACCCAGGATCTGTCCAACAAGTATGCGAAAAATGCGAAAGTATGAGGCAGATGATGGCAAATACCAGAACTAACCCAGACATAGCCGGCGTTATCTTCTAAAATATTAATCGCAACCAGGTTTAATTGACTGTTTCAGTGAGGTACCACATTACTACGTGATACAAACCAGAAAAAGCCCAGGATCTGGCCAACAAGTATGCGAAGAATGCGAAAGTATGAGACAGATGATTGCAAATTCCAGAACTAACCCAGGCATAACCGGCGCTATCCTCTAAAATATTAATCGCAACCTGGTTTGATTGACTGCAGCGGTGTGGTACCACATTCCTATGTGATTCAAACCAGGAAAAAACCCAGGATCTGGCCAACAAGTATGCGCAAAATGCGAAAAAATGAGCTATGTGTTGGCAAATACCAGACCTAACCCAGACATAACCGGTGTTGCCCCCTAAAATATTGACCGAAACCAGCTTTAATTGACTGTTTCCGTGTGGTACCACATTACTACGTGATCCAAACCAGAAAAATCCCAGGATCTGGCCAACAAGTATGCGAAGGATGCGAAATTATGAGTCAGATGATGGCAAATACCAGACCTAACCCAGACATAACCGGCGTTATCTTCTAAAATATTAATCGCAAGCAGGTATGACTGTTTCGGTGTGGTACCACATGGCTACGAAATCCAAACCAGAAAAAGCCCAGGATCTGGCCATTCAAGTATGCGAAAAATGCGAAAGTATGAGCCAGATGATTACAAATACCAGAACTAACCCAGACATAACCGGCGTTATCCTCTAAAATATTAATCGCAACCAGGTTTAATTGACTGTTTCAGTGTGGTACCACATTACTACGTGATCCAAACCAGAAAAAGCCCAGGATCTGGCCAACAAGTATGCGAAGAATGCGAAAGTATGAGCTAGATGATGGCAAAAACCAGACCTAAACCAGGCATAACCGACGTTATCCACTAAAATATTAATCGGAACCAAGTTTAATTGTCTGTTTCGGTGTGGTACCACAACACTATGTGCTCGAAACCAGAAAATACCCAGGATCCGGCCAACAAGTATGCGAAGATTGCGAAAGTATGGGCCAGATGATTGCAAATACCAAAACTAACCCAGACATAACCGGCGTTATCCTCTAAAATATTAATCGCAACCAGGTTTAATTGACTGTTTCTGTGTGGTACCACATTACTACGAGATACAAACCAGAAAAAGCCCAGGATCTGGCCAACAAGTATGCGAAGAATGCGAAAGTCTGAGACAGATGGTTGCAAATACCACACCTAACGCAAACCCAGCCAGCGTTATCCTGTATAATATTCATCGGAACCAGGTTTAATTGACTGTTTCAGTGTGGTACCATATTACTACGTGAGCCAAACCGGAAAAAACCCAGGATCTCGCAAACAAGTATGCGAAAAATGCGATAGTATGAGACAGATGATTGCAAATACCAGACCAAAACCAGGCATAAACGGCGTTATCTACTAAAATATTAATCGGAACCAAGTGCAATTGACTGTCTCAGTGTGGTACCACATTACTACGTGATCCAAACCAGAAAAATCCCAGGATCTGGCCAACAGGTATGCGAAAAATGCGAAAGTATGAGACAGATGATGGCAAATACCAGACCTAACCCAGGCATAACAGGCGTCATCCACTAAAATATTAATCGGAACCAGGTTTAATTGACTGTTTCAGTGTGGTACCACATTAGTACGTGATCCAAACCAGAAAAAGCCCAGGATCTGGCCAACAAGTATGCGAAGAATGCGAAAGTATGAGCTAGATGATGGCAAATACCAGACCTAAACCAGGCATAACCGGCGTTATCCACTAAAATATTAATCGGAACCAAGTTTAATTGACTGTTTCGGTGTGGTACCACATTACTACGAGATACAAACCAGAAGAAGCCCAGGATCTGGCCAACAAGTATGCGAAGAATGCGAAAGTCTGAATCAGATGATTGCAAATACCACACCTAACGCAAACCCAACCAGCGTTATCCTGTAAAGTATTCATCGGATCCAGGTTTAATTGACTGTTTCAGTGTGGTACCATATTACTACGTGAGCCAAACCGGAAAAAACACAGGATCTCGCCAACAAGTATGCGAAAAATGCGAAAGTATGAGGCAGATGATTGCAAATACCAGACCAAAACCAGGCATAAACGGCGTTATCTACTAAAATATTAATCGGAACCAAGTTTAATTGACTGTCTCAGTGTGGTACCACATTACTACGTGATCCAAACCAGAAAAATCCCAGGATCTGGCTAACAGGTATGCGAAAAATGCGAAAGTATGAGACAGATGATTGCAAATTCCAGAACTAACCCAGGCATAACCGGCGCTATCCTCTAAAATATTAATCGAAACCAGGTTTGATTGACTGCAGCGGTGTGGTACCACATTCCTATGTGATTCAAACCAGAAAAAAACCCAGCATCTGGCCAACAAGTATGCACAAAATGCGAAAGAATGAGCTAGGTGTTGGCAAATACCAGACCTAACCCAGACATAACCGGTGTTGCCCCCTAAAATATTGACCGAAACCAGCTTTAATTGACTGTTTCCGTGTGGTACCACATTACTACGTGATCCAAACCAGAAAAATCCCAGGATCTGGCCAACAAGTATGCGAAGAATGCGAAATTATGAGTCAGATGATGGCAAATACCAGACCTAACCCAGACATGACCGGCGTTATCCTCCAAAATATTAATCGGAACCAGGTTTAATTGACTGTTTCAGTGTAGTACCACATTACTGCGTGATCCAAATCAGAAAAAGCCCAGGACCTGGCCATTCAAGCATGCGAAAAATACCAAAGTATGAGCTAGATGATGGCTAATACCAGACCTTATCCAGTCATAACCGGCGTTATCTTCTAAAATATTGATCGCAACCAGGTTTAATTGACTGTTTCGGTGTGGTACCACAACACTACGTGATCGAAACCAGAAAATACCCAGTATCTGGCCAACAGGTATTCGAAAAATGCGAAAGTATGAGTCAGATGATGGCAAATACCAGACCTAACCCAGACATAACCGGCGTTATCCTCTAAAATATTAATCGGAACCAGGTTTGATTGACTGTCGCAGTGTGGTACCACATTACTACGTGATACAAACCAGAAAAAGCCCAGGATCTGGCCATTCAAGTATGCGAAAAACGCGAAAGTATGAACTAGATGATTGCAAATACGAGAACTAACCCAGACATAACCGGTGTTGCCCCCTAAAATATTGACCGAAACCAGCTTTAATTGACTGTTTCCTTGTGGTACCACATTACTACGTGATCCAAACCAGAAAAATCCCAGGATCTGGCCAACAAGTATGCGAAGAATGCGAAATTATGAGTCAGATGATGGCAAATACCAGACCTAACCCAGACATGACCGGCGTTATCTTCTAAAATATTAATCGCAGCCAGGTTTGAATGATTGTTTCGGCGTGGTACCACATTACTATGTAATCTAAACCAGAAGAAGACCCAGGATCTGTCCAACAAGTATGCGAAAAATGCGAAAGTATGAGGCAGATGATGGCAAATACCAGAACTAACCCAGACATAACCGGCGCATCCTCTAAGATATTAATCGGAACCAGGAATAATTGACTGTTCCAGAGTGGTACCACATTACTACGTGATCCAAACCGGAAAAAACCCAGGATCTGGCCAACAATTATGCGAAAAATGCGAAAGTATGAGCTAGATGATTGCAAATACCAGAACTAACCCTGACATAACCGGAGGTATCCTCAAAAATAATAATCGGAACCATGTTTAATTGACTGCTTCGGTGTGGTACCACATTACTGCGTGATCCAAATCAGCAAAAGCCCAGGATCTGGCCATTCAAGTATGCGAAAGATACGATAGTATGAGCTAGATGATGGCAAATACCAGACCTAACCCAGACATAACCGGCGTTATCTTCTAAAATATTAATCGCAACCAGGTTTAATTGACTGTTGCGGTGTGGTACCACATTACTACGTGATGCAAACCGGAAAAAACCCAGGATCTGGCCAACAATTATGCGAAAAATGCGAAAGTATGAGCTAGATGATTGCAAATACCAGACCTAACCCAGGCAATAACCGGAGTTATCCTCAAAAATAATAATCGGAACCAGGTTTAATTGACTGTGTCAGTGAGGTACCACATTACTACGTGATCCAAACCAGAAAAAGCCCAGGATCTGGCCATTCAAGTATACGAAAAATGCAATAGTATCAGCTAGATGATGGCAAATACCAGACCTAACCCAGGCATAACCGGCGTCATCCACTAAAATATTAATCGGAACCAGGTTTAATTGACTGTTTCAGTGTGGCACCACATTAATACGTGATCCAAACCAGAAAAAGCCCAGGATCTGGCCAACAAGTATGCGAAAAATGCGAAAGTATGAGCTAGATGATGGCAAATACCAGACCTAACCCAGGCATAACCGGCGTCATCCACTAAAATATTAATCGGAACCAGGTTTAATTGACTGTTTCAGTGTGGTACCACATTAACACGTGATCCAAACCAGAAAAAGCCCAGGATCTCGCCATTCAAGTATGCCAAAAATGCGAAAGTATGAGCTAGATGATGGCAAATACCAGACCTAACCCAGGCATTACCGGCGTCATCCACTAATATATTAATCGGAACCAGGTTTAATTGACTGTTTCAGTGTGGTACCACATTAATACGTGATCCAAACCAGAAAAAGCCCAGGATCTGGCCAACAAGTATGCGAAAAATGCGAAAGTATGAGCTAGATGATGGCAAATACCGGAACTAACCCAGGCATAACCGGCGTCATCCACTAAAATATTAATCGGAACCAGGTCTAATTGACTGTTTCAGTGTGGTACCACATTAATACGTGATCCAAACCAGAAAAAGCCCAGGATCTGGCCAACAAGTATGCGAAAAATGCGAAAGTATGAACAAGATGATTGCAAATACGAGAACTAACCCAGACATAACCGGCGTTATCCTTTCAAATATTAATCGGAACCAGGTTTTATTGACTATTTCAGTGTGGTGCCACATTGATACGTGATCCAAACCAGAAAAATCCCAGGATCTGGCCAACATGTATGCGAAGAATGCGATAGTATGAGTCAGATGATGGCAAATACCAGAACTAACCCAGACATAACCGGCGCTTTCCTTTAAAATATTAATCGGAACCACCTATAATTCCCCGTTTTGGTGTGGTGGCACATTACTACGTGATCCAAACCAGAAAAAATCCCGGACCTGGCCAACAAGTATGCGAAAAATGCGAAAGTATGGTCAGATGAGTGCAAATACCAGACCTAACCCAGACGTAACCGGCGCCTTCCTCTAAAATATTAATCGGAGCCAGGTTTAATTGACTGTTTCTGTGTGGTACCACAACACTACATAATCAAACCAGAAAAAGCCCAGGATCTGGCCAACAAGTATGCGAAGAATGCGAAAGTATGAGTCCGATGATGGCAAATACCAGACCTAACCCAGACATAACCGGCGTTATCCTCTAAAATATTAATCGCAACCAGGTTTAATTGATCGTTTCGGTGTGGTACCACATTAATACGTGATCCAAACCAGAAAAAGCCCAGGATCTGGCCAACAAGTATGCGAAGAATGGGTATGTCTGAGTCAGTTGATTGCAAATACCACACCTAACACAAACCTAACCGGCGTTATCCTCTAAAATATTAATCGGAACCAGGTTTAATTGACTGTTTCAGTGTGATTCCACATTACTACGTGTTCCAATCCGGAAAAAGCCCAGGATCTGGCCAACAAGTATGCGAAAAATGCGATAGTCTGAGTCAGATGAATGCAAATCCCACACCTAACACAAACCTAACCGGCGTCATCCTCTAAAATATTAATCGGAACCAGCTTTAATTGACTATTTCAGTGTGGTACCACATTACTACCTGATACAAACCGGAAAAAACCCAGGATCTGGCCAACAAGTATGCGAAAAATGCGAAAGTATGAGACAGGTTATTGCAAATACCAGACCTAACCCTGACATAACCGGTGTTGCTCCCTAAAATATTGATCGAAACCAGCTTTAGTTGACTGTTTCAGTGTGGTATCACATTACTACGTGATCCAAACCAGAAAAAGCCCAGGATCTCGCCATTCAAGTATGCGAAAAATGCGAAATTGTGAGTCAGATGATGGCAAATACCAGACCTAACACAAACCTAACCGGCGTTATCCTCTAAAATATTAATCGCAACCAGGTTTAATTGACTGTTTCGGTGTGGTACCACATTACTACGTAATCCAAACCAGAAAAAGACCAGGATATGGCCATTCAAGTATGCGAAAAATACGAAAGTCTGAGTCAGATGATTGCAAATCCCAGACCTAACACAAACCTAACCGGCGTTATCCTCTAGAATATTAATCGGAACCAGGTTTAATTGACTGTTTCAGTGTGGTATCACATTACTACGTGATCCAAACCGGAAAAAACTCAGGATCTGGCCAACAAGTATGCGAAAAATGCGAAAGTATGAGACAGGTGATTGCAAATACCAGACCTAACCCAGACATAACCGGTGTTTCCCCCTAAAACATTGATCGAAACCAGCTTTAATTGACTGTTTCGGTGTGGTACCACATTACTGCGTGATCCAAACCAGAAAAAGCCCAGGATCTCGCCATTCAAGTATGCGAAAAATGCGAAAGTATGAGCTAGATGATGGCAAATACCAGACCTAACCCAGGCATAACCGGCGTCATCCACTAAAATATTAATCGGAACCAAGTTTAATTGACTGTTTCAGTGTAGTACCACATTACTGCATGATCCAAATCAGAAAAAGTCCCGTATCTGGCCAACAAGCATGCGAAGAATGCGAAAGTATGAGTCAGATGATGGCAAATACCAGAACTGACCCAGCCATAACCGGCGTTATCCTCTAAAATGTTAATCGCAACCAGATTTAATTGACTGTTTCGGTGTGGCACCACAACACTACGTGATCGAAGCCAGAAAATACCCAGGATCTGGCCAACAAGTATGCGAAGAATGCGAAATTGTGAGTCAGATGATGGCAAATACCAGACCTAACCCAGACATAACCGGCGTTATCTTCTAAAATATTAATCGCAACCAGGTTTAATTGACTGCTTCGGTGTGGTACCACATTACTACGTGATCCAAACCAGAAAAAGCCCAGGATCTCGCCATTCAAGTATGCGAAAAATGCGAAAGTATGAACTAGATGATGGCAAATACCAGACCTAACCCAGGCATAACCGGCGTCATCCACTAAAATATTAATCGGAACCAGGTTTAATTGACTATTTCAGTGTGGTACCACATTACTACCTGATCCAAACCGGAATAAACCCAGGATCTGGCCAACAGGTATGCGAAAAATGCGAAAGTATGAGACAGGTGATTGCAAATACCTGAACTAACACAAACCTAACCGGCGTTATCCTCTAAAATATTAATCGGAACCAGGTTTAATTGACTGTTTCAGTGTGATTCCACATTACTACGTGTTCCAATCCGGAAAAAGCCCAGGATCTGGCCAACAAGTATGCGAAAAATGCGAAAGGCTGAGTCAGATGATGGCAAATACCGGACCTAACCCAGACATAACCGGCGTTATCCTCTAAAATATTAATCGCAACTAGGTTTAGTTGATTGTTTCGGCGTGGTACCACATTACTACGTGATCGGAACCAGAAAATGCCCAGGATCTGGCCAACAAGTATGCGAAGAATGGGTATGTCTGAGTCAGATGATTGCAAATACCAGACCTAACACAAGCCTAACCGGCGTTATCCTCTAAAATATTAATCGGAACCAGGTTTAATTGACTGTTTCAGTGTAGTACCACATTACTGCGCGATCCAAATCAGAAAAAGCCCAGGACCTGGCCATTCAAGTATGCGAAAAATACCAAAGTATGAGCTAGATGATGGCTAATACCAGACCTTATCCAGCCATAACCGCCGTTATCTTCTAAAATATTAATCGCAACCAGGTTTAATTGACTGCTTCGGTGTGGCACCACAACACTACGTGATCGAAACCAGAAATTACCCAGTATCTGGCCAACAGGTATTCGAAAAATGCGAAAGTATGAGTCAGATGATGGCAAATACCAGACCTAACCCAGACATAGCCGGCGTTATCTTCTAAAATATTAATCGCAACCAGGTTTAATTGACTGTTTCAGTGAGGTACCACATTACTACGTGATACAAACCAGAAAAAGCCCAGGATCTGGCCAACAAGTATGCGAAGAATCCGAAAGTATGAGACAGATGATTGCAAATTCCAGAACTAACCCAGGCATAACCGGCGCTATCCTCTAAAATATTAATCGCAACCTGGTTTGATTGACTGCAGCGGTGTGGTACCACATTCCTATGTGATTCAAACCAGGAAAAAACCCAGGATCTGGCCAACAAGTATGCGCAAAATGCGAAAAAATGAGCTATGTGTTGGCAAATACCAGACCTAACCCAGACATAACCGGTGTTGCCCCCTAAAATATTGACCGAAACCAGCTTTAATTGACTGTTTCCGTGTGGTACCACATTACCACGTGATCCAAACCAGAAAAATCCCAGGATCTGGCCAACAAGTATGCGAAGGATGCGAAATTATGAGTCAGATGATGGCAAATACCAGACCTAACCCAGACATAACCGGCGTTATCTTCTAAAATATTAATCGCAAGCAGGTATGACTGTTTCGGTGTGGTACCACATGGCTACGAAATCCAAACCAGAAAAAGCCCAGGATCTGGCCATTCAAGTATGCGAAAAATGCGAAAGTATGAGCCAGATGATTACAAATACCAGAACTAACCCAGACATAACCGGCGTTATCCTCTAAAATATTAATCGCAACCAGGTTTAATTGACTGTTTCAGTGTGGTACCACATTACTGCGTGATCCAAACCAGAAAAAGCCCAGGATCTGGCCAACAAGTATGCGAAGAATGCGAAAGTATGAGCTAGATGATGGCAAAAACCAGACCTAAACCAGGCATAACCGACGTTATCCACTAAAATATTAATCGGAACCAAGTTTAATTGTCTGTTTCGGTGTGGTACCACAACACTATGTGCTCGAAACCAGAAAATACCCAGGATCCGGCCAACAAGTATGCGAAGATTGCGAAAGTATGGGCCAGATGATTGCAAATACCAAAACTAACCCAGACATAACCGGCGTTATCCTCTAAAATATTAATCGCAACCAGGTTTAATTGACTGTTTCTGTGTGGTACCACATTACTACGAGATACAAACCAGAAAAAGCCCAGGATCTGGCCAACAAGTATGCGAAGAATGCGAAAGTCTGAGTCAGATGGTTGCAAATACCACACCTAACGCAAACCCAACCAGCGTTATCCTGTATAATATTCATCGGAACCAGGTTTAATTGACTGTTTCAGTGTGGTACCATATTACTACGTGAGCCAAACCGGAAAAAACACAGGATCTCGCAAACAAGTATGCGAAAAATGCGAAAGTATGATACAGATGATTGCAAATACCAGACCAAAACCAGGCATAAACGGCGTTATCTACTAAAATATTAATCGGAACCAAGTGCAATTGACTGTCTCAGTGTGGTACCACATTACTACGTGATCCAAACCAGAAAAATCCCAGGATCTGGCCAACAGGTATGCGAAAAATGCGAAAGTATGAGACAGATGATGGCAAATACCAGACCTATCCCAGGCATAACAGGCGTCATCCACTAAAATATTAATCGGAACCAGGTTTAATTGACTGTTTCAGTGTGGTACCACATTAGTACCTGATCCAAACCAGAAAAAGCCCAGGATCTGGCCAACAAGTATGCGAAGAATGCGAAAGTATGAGCTAGATGATGGCAAATACCAGACCTAAACCAGGCATAACCGGCGTTATCCACTAAAATATTAATCGGAACCAAGTTTAATTGACTGTTTCGGTGTGGTACCACAACACTATGTGATCGAAACCAGAAAATACCCAGGATCTGGCCAACAAGTATGCGAAGAATGCGAAAGTATGAGCCAGATGATGGCAAATACCAGACCTAACCCAGGCATAACAGGCGTCATCCACTAAAATATTAATCGGAACCAGGTTTAATTGACTGTTTCTGTGTGGTACCACATTACTACGAGATACAAACCAGAAGAAGCCCAGGATCTGGCCAACAAGTATGCGAAGAATGCGAAAGTCTGAATCAGATGATTGCAAATACCACACCTAACGCAAACCCAACCAGCGTTATCCTGTAAAGTATTCATCGGATCCAGGTTTAATTGACTGTTTCAGTGTGGTACCATATTACTACGTGAGCCAAACCGGAAAAAACACAGGATCTCGCCAACAAGTATGCGAAAAATGCGAAAGTATGAGGCAGATGATTGCAAATACCAGACCAAAACCAGGCATAAACGGCGTTATCTACTAAAATATTAATCGGAACCAAGTTTAATTGACTGTCTCAGTGTGGTACCACATTACTACGTGATCCAAACCAGAAAAATCCCAGGATCTGGCCAACAGGTATGCGAAAAATGCGAAAGTATGAGACAGATGATTGCAAATTCCAGAACTAACCCAGGCATAACCGGCGCTATCCTCTAAAATATTAATCGCAACCAGGTTTGATTGACTGCAGCGGTGTGGTACCACATTCCTATGTGATTCAAACCAGAAAAAAACCCAGGATCTGGCCAACAAGTATGCGCAAAATGCGAAAGAATGAGCTATGTGTTGGCAAATACCAGACCTAACCCAGACATAACTGGTGTTGCCCCCTAAAATATTGACCGAAACCAGCTTTAATTGACTGTTTCCGTGTGTTACCACATTACTACGTGATCCAAACCAGAAAAATCCCAGGATCTGGCCAACAAGTATGCGAAGAATGCGAAATTATGAGTCAGATGATGGCAAATACCGGACCTAACCCAGGCATAACCGGCGTTATCTTCTAAAATATTAATCGCAAGCAGGTTTAATTGACTGTTTCAGTGTGGTACCACAACACTATGTGATCGAAACCAGAAAATACCCAGGATCTGGCCAAGAAGTATGCGAAGAATGCGAAAGTATGAGCCAGATGATTGCAAATACCAAAACTAACCCTGACATAACCGGCGTTATCCTCTAAAATATTAATCGAAACCAAGTTTAATTCACTGTTTCGGTGTGGTACCACAACACTATGTGATCGAAACCAGAAAATACCCAGGATCTGGCCAACAAGTATGCGAAGAATGCGAAAGTATGAGCCAGATGATTGCAAATACCAATACTAACCCTGACATAACCGGCGTTATCCTCTAAAATATTAATCGCATCAGGTTTAATTGACTGTTTCTGTGTGGTACCACATTACTACGTGATACAAACCAGAAAAAGCCCAGGATCTGGCCAACAAGTATGCGAAGAATGCGAAAGTCTGAGTCAGGTGGTTGCAAATACCACACCTAACGCAAACCCAACCAGCGTTATCCTGTAAAATATTCATCGGAACCAAGTTTAATTGACTGTCTCCGTGTGGTACCACATTACTACGTGATCCAAACCAGAAAAATCCCTGGATCTGGCCAACAGGTATGCGAAAAATGCGAAAGTATGAGACAGATGATTGCAAATTCCAGAACTAACCCAGGCATAACCGGCGCTATCCTCTTAAATATTAATCGCAACCAGGTTTGATTGACTGCAGCGGTGTGGTACTACATTCCTATGTGATTCAAACCAGAAAAATACCCAGGATCTGGCCAACAAGTATGCGCAAAATGCGAAAGAATGAGTTAGGTGTTGGCAAATACCAGACCTAACCCAGACATAACCGGTGTTGCCCTTGAAAATATTGACAGAAACCAGCTTTAATTGACTGTTTCCGTGTGGTACCACATTACTGCCTGATCCAAACCAGAAAAATCCCAGGATCTGGCCAACAAGTATGCGAAAAATGCGAATGTATGGGTCAGATGATTGCAAATATCAGACCTAACCCAGATGTAACCGGCGCTTACCTCTAAAATATTAATCGGAGCCAGGTTTAATTGACTGTTTCTGTGTGGTACCACAACACTAAGTAATCAAACCAGAAAAAACCCAGGATCTGGCCAACAAGTATGCAAAGAATGCGAAAGTATGAGCTAGATGATGGCAAATACCAGACCTAACCCAGGCATAACCGGCGTTCTCTTCTAAAATATTAATCGCAACCAGGTTTAATTGACTGTTTCGGTGTGGTACCACATTACTACGTAATCAAACCAGAAAAAACCCAGTAACTGGCCAACAGGTATTCGAAAAATGCGAAAGTATGAGCCAGATGATTACAAATACCAGAACTAACCCAGACATAACCGGCGTTATCCTCTAAAATATTAATCGCAACCAGGTTTAATTGACTGTTTCAGTGTGGTACCACATTACTACGTGATCCAAACCAGAAAAAGCCCAGGATCTGGCCAACAAGTATGCGAAGAATGCGAAAGTATGAGCTAGATGATGGCAAATACCAGACCTAAACCAGGCATAACCGGCGTTATCTTCTAAAATATTAATCGCAACCAGGTTTAGTTGACTGTTTCGGTGTGGTACCACATTACTACGTGACCCAAACCAGAAAAAACCCAGGATCTCGCCATTCAAGTATGCGAAAAATGCGAAAGTATGAGTCAGATGATGGCAAATACCAGACCTAACCCAGACATAACCGGCGTTTTCCTCTAAAATGTTAATCGCCACCAGATTTATTGACTGTTTCGGTGTGGTACCACACCTCTACGTGATCGAAACCAGAAAAAGCCCAGGATCTCGCCATTCAAGTATGCGAAAAATGCGAAAGTATGAGTTAGATAAATGGCAAATACCAGACCTAACCCAGGCATAACCGGCGTCATCCACTAATATATTAATCGGAACCAGGTTTAATTGACTGTTTCAGTGTGGTACCACATTAATACGTGATCCAATCCGGAAAAAGCCCAGGATCTGGCCATTCAAGTATGCGAAAAATGCGAAAGTATGAGCCAGATGATTGCAAATACCAGAACTAACCCGGACATAACCGGCGTTATCCTCTAAAATATTGATCGCAACCAGGTTTAATTGACTGTTTCAGTGTGGTACCACATTACTACGTGATCCAAACCAGAAAAAGCTCAGGATCTGGCCAACAAGTATGCGAAGAATGCGAAAGTATGAACTAGATGATGGCAAATACCAGACCTAAACCAGGCATAACCGGCGTTGTCCACTAAAACGTTAAGCGGAACCAAGTTTAATTGACTGTTTCGGTGTGGTACCACAACACTATGTGATCGAAACCAGAAAATACCCAGGATCTGGCCAACAAGTATGCCAAGAATGCGAAAGTATGAGCCAGATGATTGCAAATACCAAAACTAACCCAGACATAACCGGCGATATCCTCTAAAATATTAATCGCAACCAGGTTTAATTGACTGTTTCAGTGTGGTACCACATTACTACGTGATCCAAACCAGAAAAAGCCCAGGATCTGGCCAACAAGTATGCGAAGAATGCGAAAGTATGAGCTAGATGATGGCAAATACCAGACCTAAACCAGGCTTAACCGGCGTTATCCACTAAAATATTAATCGGAACCAAGTTTAATTGACTGTTTCAGTGTAGTACCACATTACTGCGTGCTCCAAATCAGAAAAAGCCCAGGACCTGGCCAACAAGTATGCGAAGAATGCGAAAGTATGAGCTAGATGATGGCTAATACCAGACCTAACCCAGACATAACCGGCGTTATCTTCTAAAATATTAATCGCAACCAGGTTTAATTGACGGTTTCGGTGTGGTACCACATTACTACGTAATCAAACCAGAAAAAACCCACGATCTGGCCAACAAGTATGCGAAAGATGCGAAAGTATGAGGCAGATGATTGCAAATACCAAACCTAACACAAACTTAACCGGCGTTATCCTCTATATTATTAATCGGACCAGGTTTAGTTGACTGTTTCAGTGTGGTACCACATTACTATGTGACCCCATGCAGAAAAAGCCCAGGATCTGGCCATTCAAGTATGCGAAAAACGCGAAAGTATGAACTAGATGATTGCAAATACGAGAACTAACCCAGACATAACCGGCGTTATCCTCTAAAATACTAATCGGAGCCAGGTTTAATTGACTGTTCCAGTGATGGTGTCACATCACTACGTGATCCAAATCAGAAAATGCCCAGGATCTGGCCATTCAAGTATGCGAAAAATGCGGAAGTATGAGTCAGATGATTGCAAATACCAAAACTAACCCTGACATAACCGGCGTTATCCTCTAAAAAATTAATCGGAACCAAGTTTAATTGACTGTTTCGGTGTGGTACCACAACACTATGTGATCGAAACCAGAAAATACCCAGGATCTGGCCAACAAGTATGCGAAGAATGCGAAAGTCTGGGCCAGCTGATTGCAAATACCAAAACTAACCCTGACATAACCGGCGTTATCCTCTAAAATATTAATCGCAACCAGGTTTAATTGACTGTTTCTGTGTGGTACCACATTACTACGTGATACAAACCAGAAAAAGCCCAGGATCTGGCCAACAAGTATGCGAAGAATGCGAAAGTCTGAGTCAGGTGGTTGCAAATACCACACCTAACGCAAACCCAACCAGCGTTATCCTGTAAAATATTCATCGGAACCAAGTTTAATTGACTGTCTCAGTGTGGTACCACATTACTACGTGATCCAAACCAGAAAAATCCCTGGATCTGGACAACAGGTATGCGAAAAATGCGAAAGTATGAGACAGATGATTGCAAATTCCAGAACTAACCCAGGCATAACCGGCGCTATCCTCTAAAATATTAATCGCAACCAGGTTTGATTGACTGCTGCGGTGTGGTACTACATTCCTATGTGATTCAAACCAGAAAAATACCCAGGATCTGGCCAACAAGTATGCGCAAAATGCGAAAGAATGAGTTAGGTGTTGGCAAATACCAGACCTAACCCAGACATAACCGGTGTTGCCCCCGAAAATATTGACAGAAACCAGCTTTAATTGACTGTTTCCGTGTGGTACCACATTACTGCGTGATCCAAACCAGAAAAATCCCAGGATCTGGCCAACAAGTATGCGAAAGATGCGAAAGTATGAGGCAGATGATTGCAAATACCAGACCTAACACAAACTTAACCGGCGTTATCCTCTATAATATTAATCGGACCAGGTTTAGTTGACTGTTTCAGTGTGGTACCACATTACTATGTGATCCCATGCAGAAAAAGCCCAGGATCTGGCCATTCAAGTATGCGAAAAACGCGAAAGTATGAACTAGATGATTGCAAATACGAGAACTAACACAGACATAACCGGCGTTATCCTCTAAAATACCAATCGGAGCCAGGTTTAATTGACTGTTCCTGTGATGGTATCACATCACTACGTGATCCAAATCAGAAAATGCCCAGGATCTGGCCATTCAAGTATGCGAAGAATGCGATAGTATGAGTCAGATGATGGCAAATACCAGACCTAACCCAGACATAACCGGCGCTTTCCTTTAAAATATTAATCGGAACCACCTATAATTCCCCGTTTTGGTGTGGTGCCACATTACTACGTGATACAAACCAGAAAAAATCCCGGATCTGGCCAACAAGTATGCGAAAAATGCGAATGTATGGGTCAGATGATTGCAAATATCAGACCTAACCCAGACGTAACCGGCGCTTTCCTCTAAAATATTAATCGGAGCCAGGTTTAATTGACTGTTTCTGTGTGGTACCACAACACTAAGTAATCAAACCAGAAAAAACCCAGGATCTGGCCAACAAGTATGCGAAGAATGCGAAAGTATGAGCTAGATGATTGCAAATACCAAAACTAACCCAGACATAACCGGCGATATCCTCTAAAATATTAATCGCAACCAGGTTTAATTGACTGTTTCAGTGTGGTACCACATTACTACGTGATCCAAACCAGAAAAAGCCCAGGATCTGGCCAACAAGTATGCGAAGAATGCGAAAGTATGAGCTAGATGATGGCAAATACCAGACCTAAACCAGGCTTAACCGGCGTTATCCACTAAAATATTAATCGGAACCAAGTTTAATTGACTGTTTCAGTGTAGTACCACATTACTGCGTGCTCCAAATCAGAAAAAGCCCAGGACCTGGCCAACAAGTATGCGAAGAATGCGAAAGTATGAGCTAGATGATGGCTAATACCAGACCTAACCCAGACATAACCGGCGTTATCTTCTAAAATATTAATCGCAACCAGGTTTAATTGACGGTTTCGGTGTGGTACCACATTACTACGTAATCAAACCAGAAAAAACCCACGATCTGGCCAACAAGTATGCGAAAGATGCGAAAGTACGACGCAGATGATTGCAAGTACCAGACCTAACACAAACTTAACCGGCGTTATCCTCTATATTATTAATCGGACCAGGTTTAGTTAACTGTTTCAGTGTGGTACCACATTACTATGTGATCCCATGCAGAAAAAGCCCAGGATCTGGCCATTCAAGTATGCGAAAAACGCGAAAGTATGAACTAGATGATTGCAAATACGAGAACTAACCCAGACATAACCGGCGTTATCCTCTAAAATACTAATCGGAGCCAGGTTTAATTGACTGCTCCAGTGATGGTATCACATCACTACGTGATCCAAATCAGAAAATGCCCAGGATCTGGCCATTCAAGTATGCGAAAAATGCGGAAGTATGAGTCAGATGATTGCAAATACCAGACCTAACCCAGACATAACCGGCGATATCCTCTAAAATATTAATCGGAACCATGTTTTATTGACTATTTCAGAGTGGTGCCACATTGATACGTGACCCAAACCAGAAAAATCTCAGGATCTGGCCAACAGGTATGCGAAGAATGCGATAGTATGAGTCGGATGATGGCAAATACCAGACCTAACCCAGACATAACCGGCGCTTTCCTTTAAAATATTAATCGGAACCACCTATAATTCCCCGTTTTGGTGCGGTGCCACATTACTACGTGATACAAACCAGAAAAAATCCCGGATCTGGCCAACAAGTATGCGAAAAATGCGAATGTATGGGTCAGATGATTGCAAATATCAGACCTAACCCAGATGTAACCGGCGCTTACCTCTAAAATATTAATCGGAGCCAGGTTTAATTGACTGTTTCGGTGTGGTACCACATTACTACGTAATCAAACCAGAAAAAACCCAGTAACTGGCCAACAGGTATTCGAAAAATGCGAAAGTATGAGCCAGATGATTGCAAATACCAGAACTAACCCAGACATAACCGACGTTATCCTCTAAAATATTAATCGGAACCAGGTTTAATTGACTGTTTCAGTGTGGTTCCACATTACTACGTGATCCAATCCGGACAAAGCCCAGGATCTGGCCAGCAAGTATGCAAAAAATGCGAAAGGCTGAGTCAGATGATGGCAAATACCAGACCTAACCCAGACATAACCGGCGTTTTCCTCTAAAATGTTAATCGCAACCAGATTTAATTGACTGTTTCGGTGTGGTACCACACCTCTACGTGATCGAAACCAGAAAAAGCGCAGGATCTCGCCATTCAAGTATGCGAAAAATGCGAAAGTATGAGCTAGATGATGGCTACTACCAGACCTAACCCAGGCATAACCGGCGTCATCCACTAATATATTAATCGGAACCAGGTTTAATTGACTGTTTCAGTGTGGTACCACATTAATACGTGATCCAAACCAGAAAAAGCCCAGGATCTGGCCATTCAAGTATGCGAAAAATGCGAAAGTATGAGCCAGATGATTGCAAATACCAGAACTAACCCAGACATAACCGGCGATATCCTCTAAAATATTAATCGCAACCAGGTTTAATTGGCTGTTTCAGTGTGGTACCACATTACTACGTGATCCCAACCAGAAAAAGCCGAGGATCTGGCCAACAAGTATGCGAAGAATGCGAAAGTATGAGCTAGATGATGGCTAATACCAGACCTAACCCAGACATAACCGGCGTTATCTTCTAAAATATTAATCGCAACCAGGTTTAATTGACTGTTTCGGTGTGGTACCACATTACTACGTAATCAAACCAGAAAAAACCCACGATCTGGTCAACAAGTATGGGAAAGATGCGAAAGTATGAGGCAGATGATTGCAAATACCAGACCTAACACAAACTTAACCGGCGTTATCCTCTATAATATTAATCGGACCAGGTTTAGTTGACTGTTTCAGTGTGGTACCACATTACTATGTGATCCCATGCAGAAAAAGCCCAGGATCTGGCCATTCAAGTATGCGAAAAACGCGAAAGTATGAACTAGATGATTGCAAATACGAGAACTAACCCAGACATAACCGGCGTTATCCTCTAAAATACTAATCGGAGCCAGGTTTAATTGACTGTTCCAGTGATGGTATCACATCACTACGTGATCCAAATCAGAAAATGCCCAGGATCTGGCCATTCAAGTATGCGAAAAATGCGAAAGTATGAGTCAGATGATTGCAAATACCAGACCTAACCCAGACATAACCGGCGTTATCTTCTATAATGTTAATCGCAACCAGATTTAATTGACTGTTTCGGTGTGGTACCACAACACTACGTGATCGAAACCACAAAATACCCAGGATCTGGGCAACAAGTATGCGAAGAATGCGATAGTATGAGTCAGATGATGGCAAATACCAGACCTAACCCAGACATAACCGGCGCTTTCCTTTAAAATATTAATCGGAACCACCTATAATTCCCCGTTTTTGTGTGGTGCCACATTACTACGTGATACAAACCAGAAAAAATCCCGGATCTGGCCAACAAGTATGCGAAAAATGCGAATGTATGGGTCAGATGATTGCAAATATCAGACCTAACCCAGACGTAACCGGCGCTTTCCTATAAAATATTAATCGCAACCAGGTTTAATTGACTGTTTCAGTGTGGTACCACATTACTACGTGATCCAAACCAGAAAAAGCCCAGGATCTGGCCAACAAGTATGCGAAGAATGCGAAAGTATGAGGTAGATGATGGCAAATACCAGACCTAAACCAGGCATAACCGGCGTTATCCACTAAAATATTAATCGGAACCAAGTTTAATTGACTGTTTCAGTGTAGTACCACATTACTGCGTGATCCAAATCAGAAAAAGCCCAGGACCTGGCCATTCAAGTATGCGAAAAATACCAAAGTATGAGCTAGATGATGGCTAATACCAGACCTAAACCAGGCATAACCGGCGTTATCCACTCAAATATTAATCGGAACCAAGTTTAATTGACTGTTTCAGTGTAGTACCACATTACTGCGTGATCCCAATCAGAAAACCCCAGGACCTGGCCATTCAAGTATGCGAAAAATACCAAAGTATGAGCTAGATTACGGCTAATACCAGACCTAACCCAGACATAACCGGCGTTATCTTCTAAAATATTAATCGCAACCAGGTTTAATTGACTGTTTCGGTGTGGTACCACATCACTACGTGATCCAAACCTGAAAAAGGCCAGGATCTGGCCAACAACTATGCAAAAAATGCGAAAGTATGAACTAGATGAAGGCAAATGACAGACCTCACCCAGACATAACCGGCGTTATCCTCTAAAATATTAATCGCAACCAGGTTTAATTGACTGTTTCAGTGTGGTACCACATTACTAGGTGATCGAAACCAGAAAACACCCAGTATCTGGCCAACAGATATTCGAATAATGCGGAAGTGTCAGTCAGATGATGGCAAATACCAGACCTAACCCAGACATAACCGGCGTTATCTTCTAAAATATTAATCGCAACCAGGTTTAATTGACTGTTTCAGTGTGGTACCACATTACTACGTGATCCAAACCAGAAAAAGCCCAGGATCTGGCCAACAAGTATGCGAAGAATGCGAAAGTATGAGGTAGATGATGGCAAATACCAGACCTAAACCAGGCATAACCGGCGTTATCCATTAAAATATTAATCGGAACCAAGTTTAATTGACTGTTTCAGTGTAGTACCACATTACTGCGTGATCCAAATCAGAAAAAGCCCAGGACCTGGCCATTCAAGTATGCGAAAAATACCAAAGTATGAGCTAGATGATGGCTAATACCAGACCTAACCCAGACATAACCGGCGTTATCTTCTAAAATATTAATCGCAACCAGGTTTAATTGACTGTTTCGGTGTGGTACCACATTACTACGTAATCAAAGCAGAAAAAACCCACGATCTGGCCAACAAGTATGCGAAAGATGCGAAAGTATGAGGCAGATGATTGCAAATACCAGACCTAACACAAACTTAACGGGCGTTATCCTCTATAATATTAATCGGACCAGGTTTAGTTGACTGTTTCCGTGTGGTACCACATTACTACGTGATCCAAATCAGAAAAAGTCCCGGATCTGGCCAACAAGTATCCGAAGAATGCGAAAGTATGAGTCAGATGATGGCAAATACCAGAACTAACCCAGACATAACCGGCGTTATCGTCTATAATGTTAATCGCAACCAGATTTAATTGACGGTTTCGGTGTGGTACCACAACACTACGTGATCCAAACCGGAAAAAACTCAGGATCTGGCCAGCAAGTATGCGAAAAATGCGAAAGTATGAGACAGGTGATACCAAATACCAGACCTAACCCAGACATAACCGGTGTTTCCCCCTAAAATATTGATCGAAACCAGCTTTAATTGACTGTTTCGGTGTGGTACCACATTACTACGTGATCCAAACCAGAAAAAACCCAGGATCTCGCCATTCAAGTATGCGAAAAATGCGAAAGTATGAGCTAGATGATTGCAAATACCAGACCTAACGCAGGCATAACTGGCGTCATCCACTTAAATATTAATCGGAACCAGGTTTAATTGACTGTTTCAGTGTGGTACCACATTACTACGTGATCGAAACCAGAAAACACCCAGTATCTGGCCAACAGATATTCGAATAATGCGGAAGTGTCAGTCAGATGATGGCAAATACCAGACCTAACCCAGACATAACCGGCGTTATCTTCTATAATGTTAATCGCAACCAGATTTAATTGACTGTTTCAGTGTGGTACCACATTACTACGTGATCCAAACCAGAAAAAACCCAGGATCTCGCCATTCAAGTATGCAAAAAATGCGAAAGTATGAGCTAGATGATTGCAAATACCAGACCTAACGCAGGCATAACCGGCGTCATCCACTTAAATATTAGTCGGAACCAAGTTTAGTTGACTGTTTCAGTGTAGTACCACATTACTGCGTGATCCAAATCAGAGAAAGTCCCGGATCTGGCCAAGAAGAATGCGGAGAATGCGAAAGTATGAGGTAGATGATGGCAAATACCAGACCTAAACCAGGCATAACCGGCGTTATCCACTAAAATATTAATCGGAACCAAGTTTAATTGACTGTTTCAGTGTAGTACCACATTACTGCGTGATCCAAATCAGAAAAAGCCCAGGACCTGGCCATTCAAGTTTGCGAAAAATACCAAAGTATGAGCTAGATGATGGCTAATACCAGACCTAACCCAGACATAACCGGCGTTATCTTCTAAAATATTAATCGCAACCAGGTTTAATTGACTGTTTCGGTGTGGTACCACATTACTACGTAATCAAAGCAGAAAAAACCCACGATCTGGCCAACAAGTATGCGAAAGATGCGAAAGTATGAGGCAGATGATGGCAAATACCAGAACTAACCCAGACATAACCGGCGTTATCGTCTATAATGTTAATCGCAACCAGATTTAATTGACTGTTTCGGTGTGGTACCACAACACTACGTGATCCAAACCGGAAGAAACTCAGGATCTGGCCAGCAAGTATGCGAAAAATGCGAAAGTATGAGACAGGTGATTCCAAATACCAGACCTAACCCAGACATAACCGGTGTTTCCCCCTAAAACATTGATCGAAACCAGCTTTAATTGACTGTTTCGGTGTGGTACCACATTACTACGTGATCCAAACCAGAAAAAACCCAGGATCTCGCCATTCAAGTATGCGAAAAATGCGAAAGTATCAGCTAGATGATTGCAAATACCAGACCTAACGCAGGCATAACCGGCGTCATCCACTTAAATATTAATCGGAACCACGTTTAATTGACTGTTTCAGTGTAGTACCACATTACTGCGTGATCCAAATCAGAGAAAGTCCCGGATCTGGCCAAGAAGAATGCGGAGAATGCGAAAGTATGAGTCAGATGATGGCAAATACCAGAACTGACCCAGCCATAACCGGCGTTATCCTCTAAAATATTAATCGCAACCGGGTTTAATTGACTGTTTCGTTGTGGCACCACATTACTACGTAATCAAACCAGAAAAAAACCCAGAATCTGGCCAACAAGTATGCGAAGAATGCGACAGTATGAGCCAGATGATTGCAAATACCAGACCTAAACCAGGCATAACCGGCGTTATCCACTAAAATATTAATCGCAACCAGATTTAATTGACTGTTTCGGTGTGGTACCACAACACTACGTGATCGAAACCAGAAAAAGCCCACGATTTGGCCAACGAGTATGCGAAGAATGCGTAAGCATGAGTCAGATGATTGCAAATACCAGACCTAAACCAGGCATAACCGGCGTTATCCACTAAAATATTAATCGGAACCAAGTTTATTTGACTGTTTCAGTGTAGTACCACATTACTGCGTGATCCAAACCAGAAAAAACCCAGGATCTCGCCATTTAAGTATGCGAAAAATGCGAAAGAATGAGCTAGATGATTGCAAATACCAGACCTAACGCAGGCATAACCGGCGTTATCCACTAAAATATTAATCGGAACCAAGTTTAATTGACTGTCTCAGTGTAGTACCACATTACTGCGTGATCCCAATCAGAAAACCCCAGGACCTGGCCATTCAAGTATGCGAAAAATACCAAAGTATGAGCTAGATTATGGCTAATACCAGACCTAACCCAGACATAACCGGCGTTATCTTCTAAAATATTAATCGCAACCAGGTTTAATTGACTGTTTCGGTGTGGTACCACATCACTACGTGATCCAAACCGGAAAAAGGCCAGGATCTGGCCAACAACTATGCAAAAAATGCGAAAGTATGAGCTAGATGATTGCAAATACCAGACCTAACGCAGGCATAACCGGCGTCATCCACTTAAATATTAGTCGGAACCAAGTTTAGTTGACTGTTTCAGTGTAGTACCACATTACTGCGTGATCCAAATCAGAGAAAGTCCCGGATCTGGCTAACAAGTATGCGAAGAATGCGAAAGTATGAGTCAGATGATGGCAAATACCAGAACTGACCCAGCCATAACCGGCGTTATCCTCTAAAATGTTAATCGTAACCAGATTTAATTGACTGTTACTGTGTGGTACCACAACACTACGTGATCGAAACCAGGAAATACCCAGGATCTGGCCAACAAGTATGCAAAAAATGCGAAAGTATGAGCTAGATGATTGCAAATACCAGACCTAACGCAGGCATAACCGGCGTCATCCACTTAAATATTAATCGGAACCAGGTTTAATTGACTGTTTCAGTGTGGTACCACATTACTGCGTGATCCCAATCAGAAAACCCCAGGACCTGGCCATTCAAGTATGCGAAAAATACCAAAGTATGAGCTAGATTATGGCTAATACCAGACCTAACCCAGACATAACCAGCGTTATCTTCTAAAATATTAATCGCAACCAGGTTTAATTGACTGTTTCGGTGTGGTACCACATCACTACGTGATCCAAACCGGAAAAAGGCCAGGATCTGGCCAACAACTATGCAAAAAATGCGAAAGTATGAGCTAGATGATTGCAAATACCAGACCTAACGCAGGCATAACCGGCGTCATCCACTTAAATATTAATCGGAACCAGGTTTAATTGACTGTTTCAGTGTGGTACCACATTGCTACGTGATCGAAACCAGAAAACACCCAGTATCTGGCCAACAGATATTCGAATAATGCGGAAGTGTCAGTCAGATGATGGCAAATACCAGACCTAACCCAGACATAACCGGCGTTATCTTCTAAAATGTTAATCGCAACCAGATTTAATTGACAGTTTCGGTGTGGTACCACAACACTACGTGATCGAAACCAGAAAATACCCAGGATCTGGCCAACAAGTATGCGAAGAATGCGAAAGTATGAGCCAGATGATTGCAAATTCCAGACCTAAACCAGGCATAACCGGCGTTATCCACTCAAATATTAATCGGAACCAAGTTTAATTGACTGTTTCAGTGTAGTACCACATTACTGCGTGATCCCAATCAGAAAACCCCAGGACCTGGCCATTCAAGTATGCGAAAAATACCAAAGTATGAGCTAGATTACGGCTAATACCAGACCTAACCCAGACATAACCGGCGTTATCTTCTAAAATATTAATCGCAACCAGGTTTAATTGACTGTTTCGGTGTGGTACCACATCACTACGTGATCCAAACCTGAAAAAGGCCAGGATCTGGCCAACAACTATGCAAAAAATGCGAAAGTATGAACTAGATGAAGGCAAATGACAGACCTCACCCAGACATAACCGGCGTTATCCTCTAAAATATTAATCGCAACCAGGTTTAATTGACTGTTTCAGTGTGGTACCACATTACTAGGTGATCGAAACCAGAAAACACCCAGTATCTGGCCAACAGATATTCGAATAATGCGGAAGTGTCAGTCAGATGATGGCAAATACCAGACCTAACCCAGACATAACCGGCGTTATCTTCTAAAATATTAATCGCAACCAGGTTTAATTGACTGTTTCAGTGTGGTACCACATTACTACGTGATCCAAACCAGAAAAAGCCCAGGATCTGGCCAACAAGTATGCGAAGAATGCGAAAGTATGAGGTAGATGATGGCAAATACCAGACCTAAACCAGGCATAACCGGCGTTATCCATTAAAATATTAATCGGAACCAAGTTTAATTGACTGTTTCAGTGTAGTACCACATTACTGCGTGATCCAAATCAGAAAAAGCCCAGGACCTGGCCATTCAAGTATGCGAAAAATACCAAAGTATGAGCTAGATGATGGCTAATACCAGACCTAACCCAGACATAACCGGCGTTATCTTCTAAAATATTAATCGCAACCAGGTTTAATTGACTGTTTCGGTGTGGTACCACATTACTACGTAATCAAAGCAGAAAAAACCCACGATCTGGCCAACAAGTATGCGAAAGATGCGAAAGTATGAGGCAGATGATTGCAAATACCAGACCTAACACAAACTTAACGGGCGTTATCCTCTATAATATTAATCGGACCAGGTTTAGTTGACTGTTTCCGTGTGGTACCACATTACTACGTGATCCAAATCAGAAAAAGTCCCGGATCTGGCCAACAAGTATCCGAAGAATGCGAAAGTATGAGTCAGATGATGGCAAATACCAGAACTAACCCAGACATAACCGGCGTTATCGTCTATAATGTTAATCGCAACCAGATTTAATTGACGGTTTCGGTGTGGTACCACAACACTACGTGATCCAAACCGGAAAAAACTCAGGATCTGGCCAGCAAGTATGCGAAAAATGCGAAAGTATGAGACAGGTGATACCAAATACCAGACCTAACCCAGACATAACCGGTGTTTCCCCCTAAAATATTGATCGAAACCAGCTTTAATTGACTGTTTCGGTGTGGTACCACATTACTACGTGATCCAAACCAGAAAAAACCCAGGATCTCGCCATTCAAGTATGCGAAAAATGCGAAAGTATGAGCTAGATGATTGCAAATACCAGACCTAACGCAGGCATAACTGGCGTCATCCACTTAAATATTAATCGGAACCAGGTTTAATTGACTGTTTCAGTGTGGTACCACATTACTACGTGATCGAAACCAGAAAACACCCAGTATCTGGCCAACAGATATTCGAATAATGCGGAAGTGTCAGTCAGATGATGGCAAATACCAGACCTAACCCAGACATAACCGGCGTTATCTTCTATAATGTTAATCGCAACCAGATTTAATTGACTGTTTCAGTGTGGTACCACATTACTACGTGATCCAAACCAGAAAAAACCCAGGATCTCGCCATTCAAGTATGCAAAAAATGCGAAAGTATGAGCTAGATGATTGCAAATACCAGACCTAACGCAGGCATAACCGGCGTCATCCACTTAAATATTAGTCGGAACCAAGTTTAGTTGACTGTTTCAGTGTAGTACCACATTACTGCGTGATCCAAATCAGAGAAAGTCCCGGATCTGGCCAAGAAGAATGCGGAGAATGCGAAAGTATGAGGTAGATGATGGCAAATACCAGACCTAAACCAGGCATAACCGGCGTTATCCACTAAAATATTAATCGGAACCAAGTTTAATTGACTGTTTCAGTGTAGTACCACATTACTGCGTGATCCAAATCAGAAAAAGCCCAGGACCTGGCCATTCAAGTTTGCGAAAAATACCAAAGTATGAGCTAGATGATGGCTAATACCAGACCTAACCCAGACATAACCGGCGTTATCTTCTAAAATATTAATCGCAACCAGGTTTAATTGACTGTTTCGGTGTGGTACCACATTACTACGTAATCAAAGCAGAAAAAACCCACGATCTGGCCAACAAGTATGCGAAAGATGCGAAAGTATGAGGCAGATGATGGCAAATACCAGAACTAACCCAGACATAACCGGCGTTATCGTCTATAATGTTAATCGCAACCAGATTTAATTGACTGTTTCGGTGTGGTACCACAACACTACGTGATCCAAACCGGAAGAAACTCAGGATCTGGCCAGCAAGTATGCGAAAAATGCGAAAGTATGAGACAGGTGATTCCAAATACCAGACCTAACCCAGACATAACCGGTGTTTCCCCCTAAAACATTGATCGAAACCAGCTTTAATTGACTGTTTCGGTGTGGTACCACATTACTACGTGATCCAAACCAGAAAAAACCCAGGATCTCGCCATTCAAGTATGCGAAAAATGCGAAAGTATCAGCTAGATGATTGCAAATACCAGACCTAACGCAGGCATAACCGGCGTCATCCACTTAAATATTAATCGGAACCACGTTTAATTGACTGTTTCAGTGTAGTACCACATTACTGCGTGATCCAAATCAGAGAAAGTCCCGGATCTGGCCAAGAAGAATGCGGAGAATGCGAAAGTATGAGTCAGATGATGGCAAATACCAGAACTGACCCAGCCATAACCGGCGTTATCCTCTAAAATATTAATCGCAACCGGGTTTAATTGACTGTTTCGTTGTGGCACCACATTACTACGTAATCAAACCAGAAAAAAACCCAGAATCTGGCCAACAAGTATGCGAAGAATGCGACAGTATGAGCCAGATGATTGCAAATACCAGACCTAAACCAGGCATAACCGGCGTTATCCACTAAAATATTAATCGCAACCAGATTTAATTGACTGTTTCGGTGTGGTACCACAACACTACGTGATCGAAACCAGAAAAAGCCCACGATTTGGCCAACGAGTATGCGAAGAATGCGTAAGCATGAGTCAGATGATGGCAAATACCGGACCTAACCCAGACTTAACCGGCATTATCTTCTAAAATATTAATCGCAACCAGGTTTAATTGACTGTTTCGGTGTGGTACAACATTACTACGTGATCCAAACCAGAAAAAGCCCAGGACCTGGCCATTCAAGTATGCGAAAAATACCATAGTATGAGCTAGATGATTGCAAATACCAGACCTAACCAAGACATAACCGGCGTTATCTTCTAAAATATTAATCGCAACCAGGTTTAATTGACTGTTTCCGTGTGGTACCACATTACTACGTGATCCAAACCAGAAAAATCCCGGGATCTGGCCAACAAGTATGCGAAGAATGCGTAAGCATGAGTCAGATGATGGCAAATACCGGACCTAACCCAGACTTAACCGGCATTATCTTCTAAAATATTAATCGCAACCAGGTTTAATTGACTGTTTCGGTGTGGTACCACATTACTACGTAATCAAACCAGAAAAAACCCACGATCTGGCCAACCAGTATGCGAAAGATGCGAAAGTATGAGCTAGATGATGGCAAATACCAGACCTAACACAAACTTAACCGGCGTTATCCTCTATAATATTAATCGGACCAGGTTTAGCTGACTGTTTCAGTGTGGTACCACATTACTATGTGATCCCATGCAGAAAAAGCCCAGGATCTGGCCATTCAAGTATGCGAAAGACGCGAAAGTATGAACTAGATGATTGCAAATACGAGAACTAACCCAGACATAACCGCCGTTATCCTCTAAAATACGAATCGGAACCGGGTATAATTGACTGTTCCAGTGATGGTATCACATCACTACGTGATCCAAATCAGAAAATGCCCAGGATCTGGCCATTCAAGTATGTGAAAAATGCGAAAGTATGGGACAGATGATTGCAAATACCAGACCTAACCCAGACGTAACCGGCGCTTTCCTCTAAAATATTATTCGGAGCCAGGTTTAATTGTCAGTTTCGGTGTGGTACCACAACACTACGTGATCGAAACCAGAAAATACCCAGGATCTGGCCAACAAGTATGCGAAGAATGCGAAAGTATGAGCTAGATGATGGCAAATACCAGAACTAATTCAGACATAGCCGGCGAATTCTCTAAAATATTAATCGCAACCAGG
This sequence comes from Colletes latitarsis, assembly GCF_051014445.1. Taxonomy (NCBI): domain Eukaryota; kingdom Metazoa; phylum Arthropoda; class Insecta; order Hymenoptera; family Colletidae; genus Colletes; species Colletes latitarsis. Next base: position 11,191,496 of record NC_135137.1, read on the forward strand.
TTTAATTAACTGTTTCAGTGTGGTACCACATTACCACGTGATCCAAATCTGAAAAAGTCCCGGATCTGGCCAACAAGTATGCGAAGAATGCGAAAGTATGAGTCAGATGATGGCAAATACCAGAACTGACCCAGCCATAACCGGCGTTATCCTCGAAAATGTTAGTCGCAACCAGATTTAATTGACTGTTTCGGTGTGGTACCACAACACTACGTGATCGAAACAAGAAAATACCCAGGATCTGGCCAACAAGTATGCGAAGAATGCGAAAGTATGAGCCAGATGATTGCAAATACCAGACCTAAACCAGGCATAACCGGCGTTATCCACTAAAATATTAATCGGAACCAAGTTTAATTGACTGTTTCAGTGTAGTACCACATTACTGCGTGATCCAAATCAGAAAAAGCCCAGGACATGGCCATTCAAGTATGCGAAAAATACCAAAGTATAAGCTAGATGATGGCTAATGCCAGACCTAACCCAGGCATAACCGGCGTTATCCACTAAAATATTAATCGGAACCAAGTTTAATTGACTGTTTCAGTGTAGTACCACATTACTGCGTGATCCAAATCAGAAAAAGCCCAGGACCTGGCCATTCAAGTATGCGAAAAATACCAAAGTATGAGCTAGATGATGGCTAATGCCAGACCTAACCCAGACATAACCGGCGTTATCTTCTAAAATATTAATCGCAACCAGGTTTAATTGACTGTTTCGGTGTGGTACCACAACACTACGTGATCGAAACCAGAAAATACCCAGTATCTGGCCAACAGGTATTCGAAAAATGCGAAAGTATGAGCTAGGTGTTGGCAAATACCAGAACTAATTCAGACATGGCCGGCGAATTCTCTAAAATATTACTCGCAACCAGGTTTAATTGACTATTTCGGTGTGGCACCACATTACTACGTGGTCCAAACCAGACAAAACCCAAGATCTGGCCAACAAGTATGCGAAGTATGCGAAATTATGGGTCAGATGATGGCAAATACCAGACCAAACCCAGACATAACCGGCGTTATCTTCTAAAATATTAATCGCAACCAGGTTTAATTGACTGTTTCGGTGTGGTACCACATTACTACGTAATCCAAACCCGAAAAAAACCAGCATCTGGCCGACAAGTATGCGAAAAATGCGAAAGTATGAGCCAGATGATTGCAAATACCAGAACTAACCCAGACATAACCGGCGTTATCCTCTAAAATATTAATCGCAACCAGGGTTAATTGGCTGTTTCAGTGTGGTACCACATTACTACGTGATCCAAACCAGAAAAAGCCCAGGCCCTGGCCATTCAAGTATGCGAAAAATACCACAGTATGAGCTAGATGATGGCAAATACCAGACCTAACCCAGACATAACCGGCGTTATCTTCTAAAATATTAATCGCAACCAGGTTTAATTGACTGTTTCCGTGTGGTACCACATTACTACGTGATCCAAACCAGAAAAATCCCGGGATCTGGCCAACAAGTATGCGAAGAATGCGTAAGCATGAGTCAGATGATGGCAAATACCAGACCTAACCCAGACATAACCGGCGTTATCTTCTAAAATATTAATCGCAACCAGGTTTAATTGACTGTTTCGGTGTGGTACCACATTACTACGTAATCAAACCAGAAAAAACCCAGTATCTGGCCAACAGGTATTCGAAAAATGCGAAAGTATGAGCCAGATGATTGCAAATATCAGAACTAACCCAGACATAACCGGCGTTATCCTCTAAAATATTAATCGCAACCACGTTTAATTGACTGTTTCAGTGTGGTACCACATTACTACGTGATCCAAACCGGACAAAACCCAAGATCTGGCCAACAAGTATGCGAAAAATGCGAAAGTATGAGCTAGATGATGGCTAATACCAGACCTAACCCAGACATAACCGGGGTTATCCTCTAAAATATTAATCGGAACCAGGTTTAATTGACTGTTTCAGTGTGGTACCTCATTACTACGTAATCCAAACCCGAAAAAAACCAGCATCTGGCCGACAAGTATGCGAAAAATGCGAAAGTATGAGCCAGATGATTGCAAATACCAGAACTAACCCAGACATAACCGGGGTTATCCTCTAAAATATTAATCGCAACCAGGGTTAATTGACTGTTTCAGTGTGGTACCACATTACTACGTGATTCAAACCAGAAAAAACCCAGTATCTGGCCAACAAGTAAGCGAAGAATGCGAAAGTGTGAGTCAGATGATGGCAAATACCAGACCTAACCCAGACAAAACCGGCGTTATCTTCTAAAATATTAATCGCAACCAGGTTTAATTGACTGTTTCCGTGTGGTACCACATTACTACGTGATCCAAACCAGAAAAATCCCAGGATCTGGCCAACAAGTATGCGAAGAATGCGTAAGCATGAGTCAGATGATGGCAAATACCAGACCTAACCCAGACATAACCGGCGATATCTTCTAAAATATTAATCGGAACCAGGTTTGATTGACTGTCTCAGTGTGGTACCACATTACTACGTGATCCAAACCAGAAATATCCCAGTATCTGGCCAACAGGTATGCGAAAAATGCGAAAGTATGAGACAGATGATTGCAAATTCCAGAACTAACCCAGGCATAACCGGCGCTATCCTCTAAAATATTAACCGCAACCAGGTTTAATTGACTGCTGCGGTGTGGTACCACATTCCTATGTGATGCAAACCAGAAAAAACCCAGTATCTGGCCAACAAGTATGCGAAGAATGCGAAAGTGTGAGTCAGATGATGGCAAATACCAGACCTAACCCAGACAAAACCGGCGTTATCTTCTAAAATATTAATCGCAACCAGGTTTAATTGATGACTGCCATCATCAGTCTCATACCTTCGCATTCTTCACATACTTCTAGAACAGATCCTGGGTTTTTTCTGGTTTGGATCATATAGTAACGTGGTACCACACTGAAACAGTTAATTAAACCTGGTCTCGATCAATATTTTAGAGGATAACGCATGTTAGGTCTGGGTTAGGTCTGGATTTGCCCTCATCAGTCTCATACTTTCGCATTCTACACGTACTTCTTGAACAGATCCTGGATTTTTTCTGGTTTGGATCACATAGTAATGTGGTACCACACTGAAACAGTCGATTAAACCTGGTCTCGATCAATATTTTAGGGGGTAACGCATGTCATGTCTGCGTTAGGTCTGGGATTTGCCATCATCAGTCTCGTACCTTCGCATTCTTCACATACTTCTTGAACAGATCCTGAGTTTTTTCTGGTTTGGATCACATAGTAACGTGGCACCACACTGAAACAGTCAATTAAACCTGGTCTCGATCAATATTTCAGAGGATAACGCATGTTAGGTCTGGGATTTGCCCTCATCTGTCTCATACTTTGGCATTCTACACATACCTCTTGAACAGATCCTGGGTTTTTTCTGGTTTGGATCATATAGTAACGTGGTACCACACTGAAACAGTTAATTAAACCTGGTCTCGATCAATATTTTAGAGGATAACGCATGTTAGGTCTGGGTTGGGTCTGGATATGCCTTCATCAGTCTCATACTTTCGCATTCTTCACATACTTCTTGAGCAGATCCTGGGTTTTTTCTGGTTTGGATCACATAGTAATGTGGCACCACACTGAAACAGTCAATTAAACCTGGTCTCGATCAATATTTTAGAGGATAACGCATGTTAGGTCTGGGTTAGGTCTAGGATTTGCCCTCATCAGGCTCATACTTTCGCATATTCCTCATTCTTGTTGGTCAGATCCAGGGCTTTCAGTGGTTTGGATCACGTACTAATGTGGTACCACACTGAAGCAGTCAATTCAACCTGGTCTCGATCAATATTTTAGAGGATAACGCATGTTAGGTCTGGGTTAGGTCTGTGATTTGCCCTCATAGGTCTCATACTTTCGCATTCTACACATACTTCTTGAACAGATCCTGGGTTTTTTCTGGTTTGTATCACATACTAATGTGGTACCACACTGAAACAGTCGATTAAACCTGGTTTTGATCAATATTTTAGAGGATAACGCATGTTTGGTCTAGGTCTGTGTTAGGTCTGGGATATGCCCCCTCAGGGGCTGTGTCCGGCCAGGTGTTCGGCGCAGTACGGGTCGTAGCGACCCCGAGGTACCTGATGCTAATCACACCGTAAGCCTCCTGTTGGTCGTCGCAACGACCCATCACAACTCCAGTTTTGGTTTTGTGAATGGTACGTGACGGCAGGAGGACCGGGGGCCTTGGCTTATCCGCCTGGGCTGCGAGGATGGTAACTCTATAAATTACCCTCTAATCCTAAGTTATGGTGCGCGGCGATGGGATGCATGGTTGGGAGAGTAGGCCCAATCCCTAGCGACCACCTCCGGGGGCACCTGCCGAACCCCCGGAGTATTAGGCTTCCCCAGGTAAGGCGGCTCTGCCTGGGGTGACATCCATTCCGCCCACGCTCGTGGGAGTAGTTATGGATCTCATTCAATCTCAAGTAAACAACCGGACTGGCAATTTGGATAACGGACAGGCATGCATATCGGATGGTGAGAATATCTTTATCGACAATGGAATGGATGGACCACTTCCTGGTGGGATTAGGCCCACGGTCAGGAGTGTTGAGGTAATTAATCCCCCGCTGGGGATCCACATTGGGGGTGAGGACGACCGTCAGAGGTGTGGCCCCGTCCCCGTAGTTAGCCTGGAGCGGCTAGATTTCACGGAGTGGCGTAAGGCTGGGAAGGTTTCACCTCCGCGAAAGAGGCATGGTGCCGCGGGACCGCAGCTCTCGCTGAGCGACGCGGCCCAGGGCAAAGACGTGGCGTCGTCGTGCGTCGAGGAGTCCGTTACCATCCTCGACGGCGGCTCCATGGACGAAGACGAATGGGCGCCTAGTCGATCTACCGCCGACGATGGTGAGAGCGTCGACTCAGGCGACGAGGATTATGGGCCGCGGAAGAGGAAAAGGAAGGGCCCCGGGGCAGGAAGACCTAGGGGCATTTTTGTGGACCCAAAGAAGGGATGAAGGCCCTGCCGAAGCTGGCAGACCTCCGCAATATAGCGGAGGTCATGAAGTTGGACGAGCTCCTGGGCCGGCTCAAGGAGCAATTGGAGTCCGTCGTCCGGGTGGCAGACACCGCGAGCCACCTGAAGACGACGGACATCCGTGGGCTCCGTTTGGCAGCGCGGGTGGCGATGGTCAGCGCCGAGGAACTCCACGGCAGAGCTGACCGCACCGAACACCCGAACAGGCCGGCCCGGGAAGTTATCATTCGCTAAGGCGAATGGGAGAGGAGGGCCAAGGCCCTCGAGAAGAGGCTGCAGGTGGCCGATAATGCCGCCACCACCCTGTCCGAGACCGTCAGGGTCAAGGATAGGGAGCTAGAGCACCTCAGGCGGGAAGTGGGCCGTCCGAGGTTAAAGCAAGAGCAGCGTAGGCTGCTGAGAACGGGTAAGGAGGTGGCCGGCGAGGAGCCGCTCGACCATGAGCTGCCTTGTGCCCCTCGGCCAAGGCGGAAGAATCTTCTTCCGTCCACTTTAGCCGGGGGGGGGACTCTAGTATGGAGGTGGAGTTGGCCGTCCCTGGACAGTCGCTCACAGATGGAACCGCCCCACATGAGAAGGGGAGCCCCGCATCCGGAAGCCCTTTAATGGTCATGATGACCGAAGTCCTCAAAAGGGTTTCCGAGATGGCGGGGCACATATCGGCCGTGGAGGGCCGGATTGATGCCCGCTTTGAAGCGGTATGGCGGGCTGTGTCCCGCCCGCCACTGGGGAAGAGCCCTTCTTCATCCGTGGTGGTGGCCCTTCCGGTTACGGCGAAGGGACCGGACATACAGAGGGGGAAGGCGAAGGGGACCGCGGGGACGAAGCCCGGGAGCGCGAATGCACCCGTCATAGCCGCCGTGACACCCCCCGAACCAACACCGAAAAGGACAGGCGCCACCAAGCGCCACAGTGGCACTCCTGCAGCGAGAATGGCGGAGGTGGCAAAGCCACCAGCGACGAACACTAAAGTGTCGCAAAAGGCTGCACCTCTCCCCGCACCATCACCACCCAAGGCGGGTAGCGGCAGGTCCGCTCCGCCAGTCCACAGCAACGTGGCGAAAGCCGTCTCTGGTCCAGCCAACGACGGGCAGGGTACTTGGGCGGATGTGGTGAGGCGGGGGAAGGGTAAGGGAAGCGGAAAGGGTGCGCAACCTGCCGCATCCTCCAACGAGGGCGGGATATCCGTCGCAACGGGTCGGCCAGCCGCTAATAATACGGCCGGCACAAAGAAGAAGTGCGGTACCCAGACGGCGGCGGTTAAGTTACCGAGGCTGCCAAAGAACGCCGCAGTCTCGGTGACCGCCGCTGCTGGGAGGGAAGGAGATCTGGGCCCCCTCCTCAATAAGGTGATGCCCGGGATCTGTAATGATCTCGGGATCACCGGGTTGCGGCCGACCAGGGCGGTCACCGGGGCGCTCTTATTAGCAATCCCCGGTGAGAAGGGCAAAGAGAAGGCGACCGCCCTGAGGGCGCGTCTTGAGGGGGCCCTCCAGGTCGAGGGTGTTCGGGTGGCTTGCCCCCAGAAACAGGCCGAGTTAAGGGTGTCCGGCCTGTCGGAGGCAGCCAACCAGGACGTGGTAAGGGAGGTCCTTGCCACAGCCGGGGGTTGTGGCGCTGCGGAGGTCAACGTTGGTGACCTCCGCCGGGACAGCTCGGGCATGTTTACTGCCTGAGCCCGCTGTCCCCTTCGCGCCGCAACTAAGCTCGCTAAGTCCGGCCGCTTAATGGTCGGCTTCCTCGAAGCCCGGCTGGCGGTGCTTGCCGCGAGGCCGCTGCAGTGTCACCGCTGCCTAGAGTTCGGCCATGTCCGTCAGCGGTGTACCAGCACAGTTGAACGCAGCGGCCTCTGTTACCGTTGCGGGGGGGCCTCCCTCACAGCTTGGGAGTGTACGGCCGCCCCAAAATGCCCCCTTTGTGTGGGCTTGGGGCTGCCAGCGGATCACCGAATGGGTGGGGCGGCGTGCCGTCCCCCCAAACGGAAGGGGAAGAAGGGAAAGGGTTCGGTTGTGCCCCCATCCACGGTACCGGCTGGTGTTGAGCCGGCACCGCTGCCCGTCGCAATGGAGGTTCAGGGGGCGGCTTGTTCCCATCCGTCCCCTGCTGTGGTGTCGGGGATTATTCCCGCCCCAGCAGCTGTCGCTGCGGCGGTGAAAATGGTTGGGTGTAAACATGCACCCCCCCAGCGACGGAGATGATGGAGGTGGATGTGGCGCCTATCGACTCAGCGCCCTCCACCTCCACAAAATCGGAAGATGTGTTGTCTGGTGGGGGTGTTGCAATTCCCCCACAACAAGCGGCAACCCAGTCGCCGTGCGGGTCGGAGCCCCTTTGTAGGGGGGTGCTGGCCTCGTACGGCGGCAAAGATCCGGGGCGCGCAGAGGCGCCCCTAAACACTGGAAGGGGAGGCCTGGAGTAGGCCGCGGATGAGACCCGATAATGTCTCAACGTCTCCTCCAGGTCAATTTAAACCACTGCCGGGGGGCTCAGGATCTCATGCTCCAAACCCTCCGGCAGTGGAACGTCGGGATGGCCGTGATCGCCGAGCCCTATCGTGTCCCCAAACACCCCGCTTGGGTGGGGGACCTTAACGGGGTCTCGGCGATCACCTGGCAGTACGGGCGTGGCACGTTGCCGTGCTCCGTAGTGGGGAGGGGCCACGGGTTTGGGGCGGTTAAGTGGGGGGACCTTGTGGTTGCCGGGTGTTATGCGTCGCCCGCTATGGGCCTCAGCGATTTTGAGGCGTACCTCGACGAGGTGGGGAGATGCATCTCCCCACATCTCGCCAGCGGGGTGCTCGTCCTGGGAGATTTTAATACCCACGCTGCAGCGTGGGGCTGCCCCAGGACGACCGTCAAGGGCGACGCGATGCTCGTATGGGCGACGGGTCACGGCCTCGTAGTTTTGAATGAGGGGGCCGTGAGCACGTGCGTGCACGCGCGGGGCGAGTCGATCGTCGACATATCGTTGGCGAGCCCCGCCATAGCGCGCCGTGTGTCCGACTGGAGGGTCGCGGAAGAGGTGGCCACGTTAAGCGACCACCTCTATATTACGTTCTCCGTATCCGCGACCGCCGGCGTAAATGGACCCCGCCAAACGGGCAGGGAAGCACACCCGGCGCCACGCTGGTCCGCCAAAAGGCTGGACCCGGACGCCCTTGCGATGGCAGCCTCCGTTGTAGCATGGCAGGAGATGCCACGCTGGGCCCTCGGCAATCCTTTTGCCGAGGCGCGTTGGTTCCGGGAGACTATGACGTCGTTGTGCGATGCAGTCATGCCCCGGGCCACCGCCCCGAGTCGCGGGGGGTCCGTGTACTGGTGGTCGGGCGAGATCGAGGACTTACGCACTCGGTGCGTTGTCGCCCGACGCCGGTACACCCGCGCCAGGAGACGGCGCGGAGCGACGGAGGCAGAGGTGGTGGGGTTGCGCAGGGAATTTTCCCTGGCGCGAAGAACCCTCCGCCGGGCCATCGCGACTGTGAAAGCCCAGGCATGGACGGAGCTCCTCGGCTCTCTGGATGCAAATCCATGGGGGCGCCCCTATCATATGGTCGCAAACAAGATGCGATCATGGGCGCCCCCGATCACAGAGAGCCTCGACCCCCAGCTGCTCGGGGAAACTATGCGTGTCCTCTTCCCCGTTGGGGGAGAGTCGTTCCTGCATCCCCCCGAGCCACTGCCGGACCACCCACCTTGGTGGTCCGACGAACTGGGGGTCTCCGAGGAGGAGCTAGCTAGGGCCGTCCGGAGAATGGCTGCCAAGAAAACGGCGCCAGGAACGGACGGCATACCTGGCAGTGCCTGGGCTATAGCGGTGGGTGTTCTGGGGGCCGGATTGATACGCGTCTATAACGCGTGCCTGCGGACCGGTCAGTTCCCCCCCCCCCCCATATGGAAGGTGGCGAGGTTGGTCCTCCTCCACAAGCCAGGGAAGCCCGCGGATTCTCCATCCGAGTTCCGACCAATTTGTCTATTGGTCGAGGCTGGAAATCTCCTCGAGCGGGTCATAGTATCCCGGCTTGAGGGACACCTGTCCCGCGTCGGCCCTGATCTGGCCGACCGACAGTTCGGCTTTCGCCGGGGCCGCTCCACAGTCGACGCCATAGCGACAGTGCGGACCCTGGCGGAATCGGCAATCTCCCGGGGGGGTGTGGCGTTGGCAGTCTCATTAGACATAGCCAACGCCTTTAACACCGTCTCCTGGGGGGCGATAGGTCGGGCACTCCTATACCACCGAGTGCCCGCCTATCTATGCCGACTGATCGAGGATTATCTGCGGAGCAGGGTAGTCCAATATCCGGGTCGGAACGGGATGGAGCAGAGAGCGGTGCACCGCGGGCTTCCACAGGGATCGGTCCTCGGGCCGCTTCTGTGGAACTTGGCCTATGATGCGGTGCTGCGGGCTGATCTCCCCGTCGGCGTGTCGTTGGTATGTTACGCCGACGACACGCTGGTGATAGCCGGCGGGGATACGTGGAGGAGGGCCGTGGCCCTCGCGGAGGAAGGGACGGCACGAGTCGTCGCCGAGGTAGAACGTCTGGGGTTGCGCGTGGCACCCCAGAAGACCGAGGCCATCTGGCTGTGTAATGTCAGTGGTCGTGGGGTGCCGCGCCAGGCGCCTCTAAGGGTGGGCGGAGCCCAAGTCGGGGTCGGGCGCCGGATGATGTATCTGGGTCTCACCCTCGACAGCTACTGGCGGTTCGGGCATCATTTGGAAGGGTTGGGTCCCCGTATTGAAAGAGCTGCGGCCGCGTTAGGCCGCATAATGCCCAATCTCGGGGGGCCTAACATGGCGGCTCGGCGGCTGTATTTGGGAGTCGTCTGGTCCATGGCGCTTTATGGCGCGCCAATATGGGCCGGCGGTCTGATGGCCAATCGGCGGGGTGCATTTGTTCCCCGTCGGTTACAGAGGTTGGTCGCCATCAGAGTCGTGCGGGGTTATCGCACGATCTCCTACACAGCCGCCACCTTACTGGCGGGTTCCGCACCGTTTCACCTGCTGGCGAAAATGGACGCAGAGGTCTATCAAAGCCTCTGCGACCTTCGCCAGCGGGGCGTGGGCCCGCACGGCGAGGAGGCCGCCAGGGCCCGAAGCCAGGCGCGACTACGCCTCTATAGACGGTGGCTAGTCTGGTTATCCAAGCCAGACCAGCGGAATGATCGCGTTGCCACGGCGGTCCGCCCAGTATTTTACGCCTGGGTGGGCCGTAGCTGGGGTACGCCCACCTACCGCCTGACACAGGTACTGACCGGACACGGTTGCTTCGGTTGGTACCTGCATCGGATAGGGCGGGAGGCGACGGCTGCGTGCCGTCACTGCAGGGGAAGGGAGGACACCGCGCAGCACACGTTGGAGATTTGCCCGGCGTGGGCAGCGCAGCGCGGTGTTCTCGTTGGAGTAGTTGGAGCGGACCTCTCGCTGCCGGCCATCGTTCGTGCGATGGTCGGCAGCGAGGAGGCGTGGGCGGCCATGGCATTGTTTTGTGAAGAGATCATGGCCGCCAAGGAAGACGCCGAAAGGGCGCGTGAGGAGGTGGGGGGCAGGCGGCGACGGCGACCGTAAGACCCTCCACCGCTCCCCGTGGCAGGGGGAGCGAGAAGGGGTCGGTGATGGTGTTTGTGGTGCGAGATGAGGGACTTTATACCCTCACTCCCCCTCGCAACCAGCCCATCACCGTACCGGGGGCCCGTGTCAGGGGCCCCGTCTAGCGGGGGCGGCAGTGTTAGCCGGCCCCGCAGCCGTGGTCGTGATCGGGTGGGGGCCCGGTCGCGGCTAGTAGCAACGGCACGAGTGGGGGCGACGTCGCGTGTGACCGCGTGGCGTCGCCGGGGGGCAATCAATTATGTTTGCCCCCCATTAGGGGAGGAGATACTATTCCTCCCGCGGGAAGGGCCCGTAGTAGGGCGTTGCGCCAACGGGGAGAGTCACGGTAGTATCGCTAGTTTGGTTCCCGTGACTCTCCCCAGATAAAGGGCGCAGGCGGTCACCGTAGTGTTTTAGCCGGAAAAAGAGTCCGGCACTACCCCGGCCTCCCCCCCAGGGAGCCAGCGTGTCCATGAGGATTTCACCACGTTAAAAAAAAAAAAAAAAAAAGGTCTGGGATATGCCCTCATCAGTTTCATACTTTCGCATTCTTCACATACTTCTTGAACAGATCCTGGGTTTTTTCTTGTTTGGATCATATAGTAATGTGCTACCACACTGAAACAGTCGATTAAACCTGGTCTTGATCAATATTTTAGAGCACAACGCATGTTTGGTCTAGGTCTGGGTTAGGTCTGGGATATGCCCTCATCAGTCTCATTCTTTCGCATTCTTCACGTACTTCTTGAACAGATCCTCGGTTTTTTCTGGTTTGGATCACATAGTAATGTGGTGCCACATTGTAACGGTCAATTAGACCTGGTCTCGATCAATATTTTGGAGGGTAACGCATGTTAGGTCCGGGTTAGGTCTGGGATTTGCCCTCATCAGTCTCATACTTTCGCATTCTTCACATACTTGTTGAACAGATCCCGGGCTTCTTCTGGTTTGGATCACGTATTAATGTGGTGCCACACTGCAACAGTCAATTAGACCTGGTGTCGATCAATATTTTAGAGGATGACGCATGTTAGCTCTGGGTTAGGTCTAGATTTGCCCTCATCAGACTCACACTTTCGCATTTTACACATACTTCTTGAGCAGATTCTGGGTTTTTTCTGGTTTGGATCACATAGTACTGTGGTACCAGAATGAAACAGTCGATTAAACCTGGTTTTGATCAATATTATAGAGGATAACGCATGTTTGGTCTAGGTCATCAGTTTCATACTTTCGCATTCCTCACATACTTCTTGATCAGATCCGGGGTTTTTTCAGGATTGGATCACATACTAATGTGGTACCACACTGAAACAGTCAATTTAACCTAGTCTCGATCAATATTTTAGAGGATAAGGCATGTTAAGTCTGGGTTAGGTCTGAGATTAGCCCTCATCAGACTCATACTTTCGCATTCTTCACATAATTGTTGAACAGATCCCGGGCTTCTTCTGGTTTGGATCACGTATTAATGTGGAGCCACACTGCAACAGTCAATTAGACCTGGTGTCGATCAATATTTTAGAGGATGACGCATGTTTGCTCTGGGTTAGGTCTAGATTTGCCCTCATCAGACTCACACTTTCGCATTTTACACATACTTCTTGAGCAGACTCTGGGTTTTTTCTGGTTTGGATCACATAGTACTGTGGTACCAGAATGAAACAGTCGATTAAACCTGGTTTTGATCAATATTTTAGAGGATAACGCATGGTAGGTCTGGGTTAGGTCCGGAATTAGCCCTCATCAGTCTCATACTTTCGCATTCTTCACATACTTCTTGATCAGATCCGGTGTTATTTCAGGTTTGGTACACATAGTAATATGGTACCACACTAAGACAGTCAACTTAACCTGGTCTCGATCAATATTTTAGAGGATAACGAATTTTAGGTCTGGGTTAGGTCTGAGATTAGCCCTCATCAGTCTCATACTTTCGCATCCTTCACATACTTCTTGGACAGATCCTATGTTTTTTCTGGTTTTGATCACATAGTAATGTGGTACCACACTGAAAGAGTCGATTAAACCTGGTTTTGATCAATATTTTAGAGGATAACGCATGTTTGGTCTAGGCCTGGGTTAGGTCTGGGATATGCCCTCATGAGTCTCATACTTTCGCATTCTTCACATACTTCTTGAACAGATCCTGGGTTTTTTCTGGTTTGGATCACATAGTAATGTGGTACCACACTGAAACAGTCAACTAAACCTGGTCCCGATCAATATTTTAGAGGATCACGCATGTTAGGTCTGGGTTAGGTCTGGGATTAGCCCTCATCAGACTCATACTTTCGCATTCTTCTCATACTTGCTGGCCAGATCGTGGGCTTTTTCTGGTTTGGATCTCGTACTAATGTGCTACCACACTGAAACAGTCAATTTAACCTGGTCTCGATCAATATTTTAGAGGATAACGCATGTTAGGTCTGGGCTAGGTCTGAGATTTGCCCTCATCAGAATCATACTTTCGCATTCTACACAATCCTCTTGAACAGATCCGGTGTTATTTCTGGTTTGGATCACACAGTAATGTGCTGCCACACTGAAACAGTCAATTAGACCTGGTCTCGATCAATATTTTAGAGGATAACGTATGTTTCGTCTAGGTCTGTGTTAGGTCTGTGATGTGCCCTCATATGTCTCATACTTTCGTATTCTACACATACTTCTTGAACAGATCCTGGGTTTTTTCTGGATTGGATCACATAGTAATGTGGTACCACACTGAAGCAGTCAATTTAACCTGGTCTCGATCAATATTTTAGAGGATAACACATGTTAGGTCTGGGTTAGGTCTGGATTTGCCCTCATCAGTCTCATACTTTCGCATTCTTCACATACTTCTTGATCAGATCCGGTGTTATTCCAGGTTTGGCTCACATAGTAATGAGGTACCACACTGAAACAGTCAACTAAACCTGGTCTCGATCAATATGTTAGAGGATCACGCATGTTAGGTCTGGGTTAGGTCTGGGATTAGCCCTCATCAGACTCATACTTTCGCATTCTTCTCATACTTGCTGGCCAGATCCTGGGCTTTTTCTGGTTTGGATCTCGTACTAATGTGGTACCACACTGAAACAGTCGATTAAACCTGGTCTTGATAAATATTCTAGAGGATAACGCATTTTAGGTCTGGGCTAGGTCTGAGATTTGCCCACATCAGTCTCATTCTTTCGCATTCTACACATACTTCTCGCACAGATCCTGGGTTTTTTCTGGTTTGGATCACATACTAATGTGGTACCTCACTGAGACAGTCGATTAAACCGGGTTTTCATCAATATTTTTGAGGATAACGCATGTTTGGCCTAGGTCTGTGTTAGGTCTGTGATTTGCCCTCATAAGTCTCATACTTTCGTATTCTACACATACTTCTTGAACAGATCCTGGGTTTTTTCCGGTTTGGATCACATAGTAATGTGGTACCACACTGAAGCAGTCAATTTAACCTGGTCTCGATCAATATTTTAGAGGATAACACATGTTAGGTCTGGGTTAGTCCTGGGATTAGCCCTCATCAGACTCATACTTTCGCATTCTTCTCATACTTGCTGGCCAGATCCTCGGCTTTTTCTGGTTTGGATCACATAGTAATGTGGTACCACACTGAAACAATCAATTAAACCTGGTCTCGATCAATATTTTAGAGGATCACGCATGTTAGGTCTGGGTTAGGTCTGGGATTAGCCCTCATCAGACTCATACTTTCGTATTCTTCTCATACTTGCTGGCCAGATCCTGGGCTTTTTCTTGTTTGGATCTCGTACTAATGTGGTACCACACTGAAACAGTCGATTAAACCTGGTCTTGATAAATATTTTAGAGGATAACGCATGTTAGGTCTGGGCTAGGTCTGAGATTTGCCCACGTCAGTCTCATTCTTTCGCATTCTACACATACTTCTCGCACAGATCCTGGGTTTTTTCTGGTTTGGATCACATACTAATGTGGTACCTCACTGAAACAGTCGATTAAACCGGGTTTTCATCAATATTTTAGAGGATAACGCATGTTTGGTCTAGGTCTGTGTTAGGTCTGTGATTTGCCCTCATAAGTCTCATACTTTCGTATTCTACACATACTTCTTGAACAGACCCTGGGTTTTTTCTGGTTTGGATCACATAGTAATGTGGTACCATACTGAAATAGTCAATTAAACCTGGTCTCGATCAATATTTTAGTGGATAACGCATGTTAGGTCTGGGTTAGGTCTGGGATTTGCCCTCATCAGTCTCATACTTTCGCATTCAGACACATACTTCTCGCACAGATCCTGGGTTTTTTCTAGCTTGTATCACATAGTAATGTGGTACCATACTGAAACAGTCAATTAAACCTGGTCTCGATCAATATTTTAGAGGATAACGCATGTTTGGCCTAGGTCTGTGTTAGGTCTGTGATTTGCCCACATCAGTGTCATTCTTTCGCATTCTACACATACTTCTCGCACAGATCCTGGGTTTTTTCTGGTTTGGATCACATACTAATGTGGTACCTCACTGAAACAGTCGATTAAACCGGGTTTTCATCAATATTTCAGAGGATAACGCATGTTTGGTCTAGGTCTGGGTTAGGTCTGGGATATGCCCTCATCAGTCTCATACGTTCGCATTCTTCACATACTTGTTGAACAGATCCTGGGTTTTTTCTGGTTGGATCACATAGTAATGTGGTACCACACTGAAACAGTCAACTAAACCTGGTCTCGATCAATATTTTAGTGTATAACGCATGTTAGGTCTGGTTTAGGTCCGTGATTTGCCCGCATAAGTCTCATACTTTCGCATTCTACACATACTTCTTGAACAGATCCTCGGTTTTTTCTAGTTTGGATCACATAGTAATGTGATACCACACTGAAATAGTCAATTAAACCTGGTCTCGAACAATATTATAGTGGATAACGCATGTTAGGTCTGGGTTAGGTCTGGGATTTGCCCTCATCAGTCTCATACTTTCGCATTCTACACATACTTCTCGCACAGATCCAGAAACAGTCGATTAAACCTTGTTTTGATCACTATTTTAGAGGGTAACGCATGTTTGGACCAGGTCTGTGTTAGGTCTCGGATATGCCCTCATCAGTCTCATTCTTTCGCATTCTTCACATACTTCTTGGGCTGATCCTGGGCTTTTTCTGGTTTGGATCCCATACTAATGTGGTACCACACTGAAACAGTCGATTAAACCTGGTCTTGATCAATATTTTACAGGATAACGCATGTTTGCTCTAGGTCTGGGTTAGGTCCGGGATATGCCCTCATCAGTCTCATACATTCGCATTCTTCACATACTTGTTGAACAGATCCTGAGCTTCTTCTGGTTTGGATCACGTGGTAATGTGGTACCACACTGAAACAGACAATTCAACCTGGTCTCGATAAATATTTTAGAGGATAACGCATGTTAGGTCTGGGTGAGGTCTGGGATTTGCCCTCATCAGTCTCATACCTTCGCATTCTACACATACTTCTTGATGAGAACCTGGATTTTTTCTGGTTTGGATCACATAGCAATGTGGTACCACAATGAAACAGTCGATTATGCCTGGTTTTGATCAATATTTTAGAGGATATCGCATGTTTCGTCTTGGTCTAGGTTAGGTCTGGGATTTGCTCTCATCAGGCTTATACTTTCGCATATTTCTCATTCTTGTTGGCCAGATCCAGGGCTTTCACTGGTTTGGATCACGTACTAATGTGGTGCCACACTTAAACAGTCAATTCAAACTGGTCTCGATCAATATTTTAGAGGATACCGCATGTAAGGACAGGATTAGGTCTAGGATTTGCCCTCATCAGGCTCATACTTTCGCATATTTCTCATACTTGCTGGCCAGATCCTGGGCTTTTTCTGGTTTGGATCCCATACTAATGTGGTACCACACTGAAACAGTCGATCAAACCTAGTCTTGATCAATATTTTACAGGATGACGCATGTTTGGTCTAGGTCTGTGTTAGGTCTGGGATATGCCCACATCTGTCTCATACTTTCGCATCCTTCACATACATCCTGAACAGATCCTGGATTTTTTCTGGTTTGGATCACATAGTAATGTGGTACCACACTGAAACAGTCAATTAAACCTGGTCTCGATCAATATTTTAGAGGATCACGCATGTTAGGTCTGGGTTAGGTCTGGGATTAGCCCTCATCAGACTCATACTTTCGCATTCTTCTCATACTTGCTGGCCAGATCCTGGGCTTTTTCTGGTTTGGATCTCGTACTAATGTGGTACCACACTGAAACAGTCGATTAAACCTGGTCTTGATAAATATTTTAGAGGATAACGCATGTTAGGTCTGGGTTAGGTCTGGGATATGCCATCATCAGTCTCATTCTTTCGCATTCTTCACATACTTCTTGAACAGATCCTGGGTTTTTTCTGGTTTGGATCACATAGTAATGTGGTACCACACTGAAACAGTCAATTAATCCTGGTCTCGATCAATATTTTACAGGATAACGCATGTTAGGCCAGGGTTAGGTCTGGGATTAGCCCTCGTCAGACTCACACTTTCGCATTCTTCTCATACATGTTGGCCAGATCCTGGGCTTTTTCTGGTTTGGATCTCCTACTAATGTGGTACCACACTGAAACAGTCAATTTAACCTGGTCCCGATCAATATTTTAGTGGATAACGCATGTTAGGTCTGGGTTAGGTCTGGGATTAGCCCTCATCAGACTCATACTTTCGCATTCTTCTCATACTTGCTGATCAGATCCTGGGCTTTTTCTGGTTTGGATCTCGTACTAATGTGGTACCACACTGAAACAGTCGATTAAACCTGGTCTTGATAAATATTTTAGAGGATAACGCATGTTAGGTCTGGGTTAGGTCTGGGATATGCCATCATCAGTCTCATTCTTTCGCATTCTTCACATAATTCTTGAACAGATGCTGGGTTGTTTCTGGTTTTGATCACACAGTAATGTGGTGCCACAATGAAACAGTCAATTAGACCTGGTCTCGATCAATATTTTAGAGGGTAACGCATGTTTGGTCTAGGTGTGTGTTAGGTCTGGGATATGCCCTCATCAGTCTCATATTTTCGCATTCTTCACATACTTCTTGGACAGATCCTGGGCTTTTTCTGGTTTGGATCCCATACTTATGTGGTACCACACTGAAACAGTCGATGAAACCTGGTCTTGATCAATATTTTACAGGATAACGCATGTTTGGTCTAGGTCTGTGTTAGGTCTGGGATATGCCCACATCGGTCTCATACTTTCGCATTCTTCACATACTTCTTGAACAGATCCTGGGTTTTTTCTGGTTTGGATCACATAGTAATGTGGTACCACACTGAAACAGTCAATTAATCCTGGTCTCGATCAATATTTTACAGGATAACGCATGTTAGGCCAGGGTTAGGTCTGGGATTAGCCCTCGTCAGACTCATACTTTCGCATTCTTCGCATACTTGCTGGCCAGATCCTGGGCCTTTTCTGGTTTGGATCTCGTACTAATGTGGTACCACACTGAAACAGTCAATTTAACCTGGTCTCGATCAATATTTTAGAGGAAAACGCATGTTAGGTCTGGGTTAGGTCTGGGATTAGTCCTCATCAGACTCATACTTTCGCATTCTTCTCATACTTGTTGGCCAGATCCTGGGCTTTTTCTGGTTTGGATCACATACTAATGTGGTACCACACTGAAACAGTCAAATAAACCTGGTCTCGATCAATATTTTAGAGGATCACGCATGTTATGTCTGGGTTAGGTCTGGGTTTAGTCCTCATCAGACTCATACCTTCGCATTCTTCACATACTTCTTGAACAGATCCTGGGCTTTTTCTGGTTTGGATCACATACTATTGTGGTACCACACATAAACAGTCGATTAAACCGGGTTTTCATCAATATTCTAGAGGATAACGCATGTTAGGTCTAGGTCTGTGTTAGGTCTAGGATATGCCCTCATCAGACTCATACTTTCGCATTTTTCTCATACTTGTTGGCCAGATCCTGGGCTTTTTCTGGTTTGGATCACATACTAATGTGGTACCACACTGAAACAGTCGATTAAACCCGGTTTTCATCAATATTTTAGAGGGTAACGCATGTTTGGTCTAGGTCTGTGTTAGGTCTGGGATATGCCCTCATCAGACTCATACTTTCGCATTCTTCTCATACTTGCTGGCCAGATCCTGGGCTTTTTCTGGTTTGGATCTCGTACTAATGTGGTACCACACTGAAACAGTCGATTAAACCTGGTCTTGATAAATATTTTAGAGGATAACGCATGTTATTTCTGGGTTAGGTCTGGGATATGCCATCATCAGTCTCATTCTTTCGCATTCTTCACATAATTCTTGAACAGATCCTGGGTTGTTTCTGGCTTTGATCACACAGTAATGTGGTGCCACAATGAAACAGTCAATTAGACCTGGTCTCGATCAATATTTTAGAGGATAACGCATGTTAGGTCTGGGTTAGTCCTGGGATTAGCCCTCATCAGACTCACACTTTCGCATTCTTCTCATACTTGCTGGCCAGATCCTCGGCTTTTTCTTGTTTGGATCTCGTACTAATGTGGTACCACACTGAAACAGTCGATTAAACCTGGTCTTGATAAATATTTTAGAGGATAACGCATGTTAGGTCTGGGCTAGGTCTGAGATTTGCCCACATCAGTCTCATTCTTTCGCATTCTACACATACTTCTCGCACAGATCCTGGGTTTTTTCTAGCTTGGATCACATAGTAATGTGGTACCACACTGAAACAGTCAATTTAACCTGGTCTCGATCAATATATTAGAGGATAACGCATGTTAGGTCTGGGTTAGGTCTGGGATTTGCACTCATCAGTCTCATACTTTCGCATTCTACACATACTTCTCGCACAGATCCAGAAGCAGTCGATTAAACCTTGTTTTGATCACAATTTTAGAGGGTAACGCATGTTTGGACCAGGTCTGTGTTAGGTCTGGGATATGCCTCATCAGTCTCATTCTTTCGCATTCTTCACATACTTCTTGGGCTGATCCTGGGCTTTTTCTGGTTTGGATCCCATACTAATGTGGTAACACACTGAAACAGTTGATTAAACCTGGTCTTGATCAACATTTTACAGGATAACGCATGTTTGCTCTAGGTCTGTGTTAGGTCCGGGATATGCCCTCATCAGTCTCATACATTCGCATTCTTCGCATACTTCTTGAACAGATCCTGGGTTTTTTCTGGTTTGGATCACATAGTAATGTGGTACCACACTGAAACAGTCAATTAAACCTGCTCTCGATCAATATTTTAGAGGATAACGCATGTTAGGCCTGGATTAGGTCTGGGAATTGCCCTCATCAGTCGCATACTTTCGCATTCTACACATACTTCTTGAACAGATCCTGGGGGTTTTCTGGTATGGGTCATATAGTAAAGTGGTACCACACAGAAACAGTCAATTAAACCTGGTCTCGATCAATATTTTAGAGGATAACGCATGTTAGGTCTGGGTTAGGTCTGGGATTTGCCCTCATCATTCTCATACTTTCGCATTCTACACATACTTCTCGCACAGATCCAGAAAAAGTCGATTAAACCTGGTTTTGATCACTATTTTAGAGGGTAACGCATGTTTGGACCAGGTCTGTGTTAGGTCTGGGATATGCCCTCATCAGTCTCATACTTTCGCATTCTTCTCATACTTGTTGGCCAGATCCTGGGTTTTTTCTGGTTTGAATCTCGTACTAATGTGGTACCACACTGAAACAGTCGATTAAACCTGGTTTTGACCAATATTTTAGAGGGTAACGCATGTTTGGCCTAGGTCTGTGTTAGGTCTGGGATATGCCCACATCTGTCTCATACCTTCGCATCCTTCACATACATCTTGAACAGATCCTGGATTTTTTCTGGTTTGGATCACATAGTAATGTGGTACCACACTGAAACAGTCAATTAAACCTGGTCTCGATCAATATTTTAGAGGATCACGCATGTTAGGTCTGGGTTAGGTCTGGGATTAGCCCTCATCAGACTCATACTTTCGCATTCTTCTCATACTTGTTGGCCAGATCCTGGGCTTTTTCTGGTTTGGATCTCGTACTAATGTGGTACCACACTGAAACAGTCGATTAAACCTGGTCTTGATAAATATTGTAGAGGATAACGCATGTTAGGTCTGGGTTAGGACTGGGATATGCCCTCAACAGTCACATACTTTCGCATTCTTCACATACTTCTTGGACAGATCCTGGGTTTTTTCTGGTTTGGATCACATAGTAATGTGGTACCACACTGAAACAGTCAATTTAACCGGGTCTCGATCAATATTTTAGAGGATAACGCATGTTTGGTCTGGGTTAGGTCTGGGATTAGCCCTCATCAGACTCAGACTTTCGCATTCTTCTCATACATGTTGGCCAGATCTTGGGCTTTTGCTGGTTTGGATCTCGTACTAATGTAGTACCATACTGAAACAGTCAATTTAACCTGGTCCCGATCAATATTTTAGTGGATAACGCATGTTAGGTCTGGGTTAGGTCTGTGATTCGCCCTCATAGGTCTCATACTTTCGCATTCTACACATACTTCTCGAACAGATCCTCGGTTTTTTCTAGTTTGGATCACATAGTAATGTGGTACCATACTGAAACAGTCAATTAAACCTGGTCTCGATCAATATTTTAGAGGATAACGCATGTTAGGTCTGGGTTAGGTCTGCGGTTTGCCCTCATAGGTCTCATACTTTCGTATTCTACACATACTTCTTGAACAGATCCTGGGTTTTTTCTGGTTTGGATCACATTGTAATGTGGTACCACACTGAAATACTCAATTAAACCTGGTCTCGATCAATATTTTAGTGGATAACGCATGTTAGGTCTGGGTTAGGTCTGGGGTTTGCCCTCATCAGTCTCATACTTTCGCATTCTACACATACTTCTCGCACAGATCCTGGGTTTTTTCTGGTTTGGATCACATACTAATGTGGTACCACACTGAAACAGTCGATTAAACCGGGTTTTCATCAATATTTTAGAGGATAACGAATGTTAGGTCTAGGTCTGTGTTAAGTCTGGGATATGCCCTCATCAGTCTCATACTTTCGCATTCTTCACATACTTCTTGGACAGAGCCTGGGCTTTTTCTGGTTTGGATCACATACTAATGTGGTACCATACTGAAACAGTCAATTAAACCTGGTCTCGATCAATATTTTAGAGGATAACGCATGTTAGGTCTGGGTTAGGTCTGCGGTTTGCCCTCATAGGTCTCATACTTTCGTATTCTACACATACTTCTTGAACAGATCCTGGGTTTCTTCTGGTTTGGATCACATAGTAATGTGGTACCACACTGAAACAGTCAATTAAACCTGGTCTCGATCAATATTTTAGAGGATCACGCATGTTAGGTCTGGGTTAGGTCTGGGATTAGCCCTCATCAGACTCATACTTTCGCATTCTTCTCATACTTGCTGGCCAGATCCTGGGCTTTTTCTGGTTTGGATCTCGTACTAATGTGGTACCACACTGAAACTGTCGATTAAACCTGGTTTTGATCAATATTTTAGAGGATAACGCATGTTTGGTCTAGGTCTGTGTTAGGTCTAGGATATGCCCACATCAGTCTCCTACTTTCGCATTCCTCACATACTTCTTGGACAGATCCTGGCTTTTTCTGGTTTGGATCACATAGTAATGTGGTACCACGCTGAACGAGTCGATTAAACCTGGTTTTGATCAATATTTTAGAGGATAACGCATGTTTGGACTAGGTCTGGGTTAGGTCTGGGATATGCCCTCATCAGTCTCATACTTTTGCATTCTTCACATACTTCTTGGAGAGATCCTGGGTGTTTTCTGGTTTGGATCACATAGTAATGTGGTACCACACTGCAAGAGTCGATTAAACCTGGTTTTGATCAATATTTTAGAGGATAACGCAAGTTTGGTCTAGGTCTGGGTTAGGTCTGGGATATGCCCTCATGAGTCTCATACTTTCGCATTCTTCTCACACTTGCTGACCAGATCCTGGGCTTTTTCTGGTTTGGATCTCGTACTAATGTGGTACCACACTGAGACAGTCGATTAAACCTGGTCTTGATAAATATTTTAGAGGATAACGCATGTTAGGTCTGGGTTAGGTCTGGGATATGCCATCATCAGTCTCATTCTTTCGCATTCTTCACATAATTCTTGAACAGATGCTGGGTTGTTTCTGGTTTTGATCACACAGTAATGTGGTGCCACAATGAAACAGTCAATTAGACCTGGTCTCGATCAATATTTTAGAGGGTAACGCATGTTTGGTCTAGGTGTGTGTTAGGTCTGGGATATGCCCTCATCAGTCTCATATTTTCGCATTCTTCACATACTTCTTGGACAGATCCTGGGCTTTTTCTGGTTTGGATCCCATACTTATGTGGTACCACACTGAACCAGTCGATTAAACCTGGTCTTGATCAATATTTTACAGGATAACGCATGTTAGGTCTGGGTTATGTCTGGGATTAGCCCTCATCAGACTCATACTTTCGCATTCTTCTCATACTTGCTGGCCAGATCCTGGGCTTTTTCTGGTTTGGATCTCGTACTAATGTGGTACCACACTGAAACAGTCGATTAAACCTGGTCTTGATAAATATTTTAGAGGATAACGCATGTTAGGTCTGGGTTAGGTCTGTGATTTGCCCTCATAAGTCTCATACTTTCGTATTCTACACATACTTCTTGAACAGATCCTGGATTCTTTCTGGTTTGGATCACATAGTAATGTGGTACCATACTGAAATAGTCAATTAAACCTGGTCTCGATCAATATTTTAGTGAATAACGCATGTTAGGTCTGGGTTGGGTCTGGGATTAGTACTCATCAGACTCATACTTTCGCATTCTTCTCATACTTGCTGGCCAGATCCTGGGCTTTTTCTGGTTTGGATCTCGTACTAATGTGGTACCACACTGAAACTGTCGATTAAACCTGGTCTTGATAAATATTTTAGAGGATAACGCATGTTTGGTCTAGGTCTGTGTTAGGTCTAGGATATGCCCACATCAGTCTCCTACTTTCGCATTCCTCACATACTTCTTGGACAGATCCTGGCTTTTTCTGGTTTGGATCACATAGTAATGTGGTACCACGCTGAACGAGTCGATTAAACCTGGTTTTGATCAATATTTTAGAGGATAACGCATGTTTGGACTAGGTCTGGGTTAGGTCTGGGATATGCCCTCATCAGTCTCATACTTTTGCATTCTTCACATACTTCTTGGAGAGATCCTGGGTGTTTTCTGGTTTGGATCACATAGTAATGTGGTACCACACTGCAAGAGTCGATTAAACCTGGTTTTGATCAATATTTTAGAGGATAACGCAAGTTTGGTCTAGGTCTGGGTTAGGTCTGGGATATGCCCTCATGAGTCTCATACTTTCGCATTCTTCTCACACTTGCTGACCAGATCCTGGGCTTTTTCTGGTTTGGATCTCGTACTAATGTGGTACCACACTGAGACAGTCGATTAAACCTGGTCTTGATAAATATTTTAGAGGATAACGCATGTTAGGTCTGGGTTAGGTCTGGGATATGCCATCATCAGTCTCATTCTTTCGCATTCTTCACATAATTCTTGAACAGATGCTGGGTTGTTTCTGGTTTTGATCACACTGTAATGTGGTGCCACAATGAAACAGTCAATTAGACCTGGTCTCGATCAATATTTTAGAGGGTAACGCATGTTTAGTCTAGGTGTGTGTTAGGTCTGGGATATGCCCTCATCAGTCTCATATTTTCGCATTCTTCACATACTTCTTGGACAGATCCTGGGCTTTTTCTGGTTTGGATCCCATACTTATGTGGTACCACACTGAACCAGTCGATTAAACCTGGTCTTGATCAATATTTTACAGGATAACGCATGTTTGGTCTGGGTCTGTGTTAGGTCTGGGATATGCCCACATCGGTCTCATACTTTCGCATTCTTCACATACTTCTTGAACAGATCCTGGGTTTTTTCTGGTTTGGATCACATAGTAATGTGGTACCACACTGAAACAGTCAATTAATACTGGTCTTGATCAATATTTTACAGGATAACGCATGTTAGGTCAGGGTTAGGTCTGGGATTGGCCCTCGTCAGACTCATACTTTCGCATTCTTCGCATACTTGCTGGCCAGATCCTGGGCCTTTTCTGGTTTGGATCTCGTACTAATGTGGTACCACACTGAAACAGTCAATTTAACCTGGTCTCGATCAATATTTTAGAGGAAAGCGCATGTTAGGTCTGGGTTAGGTCTGGGAATAGTCCAAATCAGACTCATACTTTCGCATTCTTCTCATACTTGTTGGCCAGATCCTGGGCTTTTTCTGGTTTGGATCACATACTAATGTGGTACCACACTGAAACAGTCGATTAAACCGGGTTTTCATCAATATTTTAGAGGATAACGCATGTTAGGTCTAGGTCTGTGTTAGGTCTAGGATATGCCCTCATCAGTCTCATACTTTTGCATTCTTCACATACTTCTTGGAGAGATCCTGGGTGTTTTCTGGTTTGGATCACATAGTAATGTGGTACCACACTGCAAGAGTCGATTAAACCTCGTTTTGATCAATATTTTAGAGGATAACGCATGTTTGGTCTAGGTCTGGGTTAGGTCTGGGATATGCCCTCATGAGTCTCATACGTTCGCATTCTTCACATACTTCTTGAACAGATCCTGGGTTTTTTCTGGTTTGGATCACATAGTAATGTGGTACCACACTGAAACAGTCAATTAATACTGGTCTTGATCAATATTTTACAGGATAACGCATGTTAGGTCAGGGTTAGGTCTGGGATTGGCCCTCGTCAGACTCATACTTTCGCATTCTTCACATACTTCTTGAACAGATCCTGGGCTTTTTCTGGTTTGGATCACATACTAATGTGGTACCACACTGAAACAGTCGATTAAACCTGGTCTTGATAAATATTTTAGAGGATAACGCATGTTAGGTCTGGGCTAGGTCTGAGATTTGCCCACATCAGTCTCATTCTTTCGCATTCTACACATACTTCTCGCACAGATCCTGGGTTTTTTCTGGTTTGGATCACATACTAATGTGGTACCTCACTGAAACAGTCGATTAAACCGGGTTTTCATCAATATTTTAGAGGATAACGCATGTTTGGTCTAGGTCTGTGTTAGGTCTGTGATTTGCCCTCATAAGTCTCATACTTTCGTATTCTACACATACTTCTTGAACAGATCCTGGGTTTTTTATGGTTTGGATCACATAGTAATGTGGTACCACACTGAAATAGTCAATTAAACCTGGTCTCGATCAATATTTTAGTGGATAACGCATGTTAGGTCTGGGTTAGGTCTGGGATTTGCCCTCATCAGTCTCATACTTTCGCATTCAGACACATACTTCTCGCACAGATCCTGGGTTTTTTCTAGCTTGGATCACATAGTAATGTGGTACCACACTGAAACAGTCAATTTAACCTGGTCTCGATCAATATATTAGAGGATAACGCATGTTAGGTCTGGGTTAGGTCTGGGATTAGCCCTCATCAGACTCATACTTTCGCATTCTTCTCATACTTGCTGGACAGATCCTGGGCTTTTTCTGGTTTGGATCACATAGTAATGTGGTACCACACTGAAACAGTCGATTAAACCTGGTTTTGATCAATATTTTAGAGGATAACACGCTCTTGGTCTAGGTCAGGGTTAGGTCTGGGATATGCCCTCATCAGTCTCATACGTTCGCATTCTTCACATACTTGTTGAACAGATCCTGGGTTTTTTCTGGTTTGGATCACATAGTATTGTGGTACCACACTGAAACAGTCAACTAACCCTGGTCTCGATCAATATTTTAGAGGATAACGCATGTTAGGTCTGGTTTAGGTCCGTGATTTGCCCTCATAAGTCTCATACTTTCGCATTCTACACATACTTCTTGAACAGATCCTCGGTTTTTTCTAGTTTGGATCACATAGTAATGTGATACCACACTGAAATAGTCAATTAAACCTGGTCTCGAACAATATTATAGGGGATAACGCATGTTAGGTCTGGGTTAGGTCTGGGATTTGCCCTCATCAGTCTCATACTTTCGCATTCTACACATACTTCTCGCACAGATCCAGAAGCAGTCGATTAAACCTTGTTTTGATCACAATTTTAGAGGGTAACGCATGTTTGGACCAGGTCTGTGTTAGGTCTGGGATATGCCTCATCAGTCTCATTCTTTCGCATTCTTCACATACTTCTTGGGCTGATCCTGGGCTTTTTCTGGTTTGGATCCCATACTAATGTGGTACCACACTGAAACAGTTGATTAAACCTGGTCTTGATCAACATTTTACAGGATAACGCATGTTTGCTCTAGGTCTGTGTTAGGTCCGGGATATGCCCTCATCAGTCTCATACATTCGCATTCTTCGCATACTTCTTGAACAGATCCTGGGTTTTTTTCTGGTTTGGATCACATAGTAATGTGGTACCACACTGAAACAGTCAATTAAACCTGGTCTCGATCAATATTTTAGAGGATAACGCATGTTAGGTCTGGGTTAGGTCTGGGATTTGCCCTCATCATTCTCATACTTTCGCATTCTTCTCATACTTGTTGGCCAGATCCTGGGGGTTTTCTGGTATGGATCATATAGTAAAGTGGTACCACACAGAAACAGTCAATTAAACCTGGTCTCGATCAATATTTTAGAGGATAACGCATGTTAGGTCTGGGTTAGGTCTGGGATTTGCCCTCATCATTCTCATACTTTCGCATTCTACACATACTTCTCGCACAGATCCAGAAAAAGTCGATTAAACCTGGTTTTGATCACTATTTTAGAGGGTAACGCATGTTTGGACCAGGTCTGTGTTAGGTCTGGGATATGCCCTCATCAGTCTCATACTTTCGCATTCTTCTCATACTTGTTGGCCAGATCCTGGGCTTTTTCTGGTTTGAATCTCGTACTAATGTGGTACCACACTGAAACAGTCGATTAAACCTGGTTTTGACCAATATTTTAGAGGGTAACGCATGTTTGGCCTAGGTCTGTGTTAGGTCTGGGATATGCCCACATCTGTCTCATACCTTCGCATCCTTCACATACATCTTGAACAGATCCTGGATTTTTTCTGGTTTGGATCACATAGTAATGTGGTACCACACTGAAACAGTCAATTAAACCTGGTCTCGATCAATATTTTAGAGGATCACGCATGTTAGGTCTGGGTTAGGTCTGGGATTAGCCCTCATCAGACTCATACTTTCGCATTCTTCTCATACTTGTTGGCCAGATCCTGGGCTTTTTCTGGTTTGGATCTCGTACTAATGTGGTACCACACTGAAACAGTCGATTAAACCTGGTCTTGATAAATATTGTAGAGGATAACGCATGTTAGGTCTGGGTTAGGACTGGGATATGCCCTCAACAGTCACATACTTTCGCATTCTTCACATACTTCTTGGACAGATCCTGGGTTTTTTCTGGTTTGGATCACATAGTAATGTGGTACCACACTGAAACAGTCAATTTAACCGGGTCTCGATCAATATTTTAGAGGATAACGCATGTTTGGTCTGGGTTAGGTCTGGGATTAGCCCTCATCAGACTCAGACTTTCGCATTCTTCTCATACATGTTGGCCAGATCTTGGGCTTTTGCTGGTTTGGATCTCGTACTAATGTAGTACCATACTGAAACAGTCAATTTAACCTGGTCCCGATCAATATTTTAGTGGATAACGCATGTTAGGTCTGGGTTAGGTCTGTGATTCGCCCTCATAGGTCTCATACTTTCGCATTCTACACATACTTCTCGAACAGATCCTCGGTTTTTTCTAGTTTGGATCACATAGTAATGTGGTACCATACTGAAACAGTCAATTAAACCTGGTCTCGATCAATATTTTAGAGGATAACGCATGTTAGGTCTGGGTTAGGTCTGCGGTTTGCCCTCATAGCTCTCATACTTTCGTATTCTACACATACTTCTTGAACAGATCCTGGGTTTTTTCTGGTTTGGATCACATAGTAATGTGGTACCACACTGAAACAGTCAATTAAACCTGGTCTCGATCAATATTTTAGAGGATCACGCATGTTAGGTCTGGGTTAGGTCTGGGATTAGCCCTCATCAGACTCATACTTTCGCATTCTTCTCATACTTGCTGGCCAGATCCTGGGTTTTTTCTGGTTTGGATCACATACTAATGTGGTACCACACTGAAACAGTCGATTAAACCGGGTTTTCATCAATATTTTAGAGGATAACGAATGTTAGGTCTAGGTCTGTGTTAAGTCTGGGATATGCCCTCATCAGTCTCATACTTTCGCATTCTTCACATACTTCTTGGACAGAGCCTGGGCTTTTTCTGGTTTGGATCACATACTAATGTGGTACCATACTGAAACAGTCAATTAAACCTGGTCTCGATCAATATTTTAGAGGATAACCCATGTTAGGTCTGGGTTAGGTCTGCGGTTTGCCCTCATAGGTCCCATACTTTCGTATTCTACACATACTTCTTGAACAGATCCTGGGTTTTTTCTGGTTTGGATCACATAGTAATGTGGTACCACACTGAAACAGTCAATTAAACCTGGTCTCGATCAATATTTTAGAGGATCACGCATGTTAGGTCTGGGTTAGGTCTGGGATTAGCCCTCATCAGACTCATACTTTCGCATTCTTCTCATACTTGCTGGCCAGATCCTGGGCTTTTTCTGGTTTGGATCTCGTACTAATGTGGTACCACACTGAAACAGTCGATTAAACCTGGTCTTGATAAATATTTTAGAGGATAACGCATGTTAGGTCTGGGTTAGGTCTGTGATTTGCCCTCATAAGTCTCATACTTTCGTATTCTACACATACTTCTTGAACAGATCCTGGATTCTTTCTGGTTTGGATCACATAGTAATGTGGTACCATACTGAAATAGTCAATTAAACCTGGTCTCGATCAATATTTTAGAGGATCACGCATGTTAGGTCTGGGTTAGGTCTGGGATTAGCCCTCATCAGACTCATACTTTCGCATTCTTCTCATACTTGCTGGCCAGATCCTGGGCTTTTTCTGGTTTGGATCTCGTACTAATGTGGTACCACACTGAAACTGTCGATTAAACCTGGTCTTGATAAATATTTTAGAGGATAACGCATGTTTGGTCTAGGTCTGTGTTAGGTCTAGGATATGCCCACATCAGTCTCCTACTTTCGCATTCCTCACATACTTCTTGGACAGATCCTGGCTTTTTCTGGTTTGGATCACATAGTAATGTGGTACCACACTGAAACAGTCAATTAAACCTGGTCTCGATCAATATTTTAGAGGATCACGCATGTTAGGTCTGGGTTAGGTCTGGGATTAGCCCTCATCAGACTCATACTTTCGCATTCTTCTCATACTTGCTGGCCAGATCCTGGGCTTTTTCTGGTTTGGATCTCGTACTAATGTGGTACCACACTGAAACTGTCGATTAAACCTGGTCTTGATAAATATTTTAGAGGATAACGCATGTTTGGTCTAGGTCTGTGTTAGGTCTAGGATATGCCCACATCAGTCTCCTACTTTCGCATTCCTCACATACTTCTTGGACAGATCCTGGCTTTTTCTGGTTTGGATCACATAGTAATGTGGTACCACGCTGAACGAGTCGATTAAACCTGGTTTTGATCAATATTTTAGAGGATAACGCATGTTTGGACTAGGTCTGGGTTAGGTCTGGGATATGCCCTCATCAGTCTCATACTTTTGCATTCTTCACATACTTCTTGGAGAGATCCTGGGTGTTTTCTGGTTTGGGTCACATAGTAATGTGGTACCACACTGCAAGAGTCGATTAAACCTGGTTTTGATCAATATTTTAGAGGATAACGCAAGTTTGGTCTAGGTCTGGGTTAGGTCTGGGATATGCCCTCATGAGTCTCATACTTTCGCATTCTTCTCACACTTGCTGACCAGATCCTGGGCTTTTTCTGGTTTGGATCTCGTACTAATGTGGTACCACACTGAGACAGTCGATTAAACCTGGTCTTGATAAATATTTTAGAGGATAACGCATGTTAGGTCTGGGTTAGGTCTGGGATATGCCATCATCAGTCTCATTCTTTCGCATTCTTCACATAATTCTTGAACAGATGCTGGGTTGTTTCTGGTTTTGATCACACTGTAATGTGGTGCCACAATGAAACAGTCAATTAGACCTGGTCTCGATCAATATTTTAGAGGGTAACGCATGTTTAGTCTAGGTGTGTGTTAGGTCTGGGATATGCCCTCATCAGTCTCATATTTTCGCATTCTTCACATACTTCTTGGACAGATCCTGGGCTTTTTCTGGTTTGGATCCCATACTTATGTGGTACCACACTAAACCAGTCGATTAAACCTGGTCTTGATCAATATTTTACAGGATAACGCATGTTTGGTCTGGGTCTGTGTTAGGTCTGGGATATGCCCACATCGGTCTCATACTTTCGCATTCTTCACATACTTCTTGAACAGATCCTGGGTTTTTTCTGGTTTGGATCACATAGTAATGTGGTACCACACTGAAACAGTCAATTAATACTGGTCTTGATCAATATTTTACAGGATAACGCATGTTAGGTCAGGGTTAGGTCTGGGATTGGCCCTCGTCAGACTCATACTTTCGCATTCTTCGCATACTTGCTGGCCAGATCCTGGGCCTTTTCTGGTTTGGATCTCGTACTAATGTGGTACCACACTGAAACAGTCAATTTAACCTGGTCTCGATCAATATTTTAGAGGAAAGCGCATGTTAGGTCTGGGTTAGGTCTGGGAATAGTCCAAATCAGACTCATACTTTCGCATTCTTCTCATACTTGTTGGCCAGATCCTGGGCTTTTTCTGGTTTGGATCACATACTAATGTGGTACCACACTGAAACAGTCGATTAAACCGGGTTTTCATCAATATTTTAGAGGATAACGCATGTTAGGTCTAGGTCTGTGTTAGGTCTAGGATATGCCCTCATCAGTCTCATACTTTTGCATTCTTCACATACTTCTTGAAGAGATCCTGGGTGTTTTCTGGTTTGGATCACATAGTAATGTGGTACCACACTGCAAGAGTCGATTAAACCTCGTTTTGATCAATATTTTAGAGGATAACGCATGTTTGGTCTAGGTCTGGGTTAGGTCTGGGATATGCCCTCATGAGTCTCATACGTTCGCATTCTTCACATACTTCTTGAACAGATCCTGGGTTTTTTCTGGTTTGGATCACATAGTAATGTGGTACCACACTGAAACAGTCAATTAAACCTGGTCTCGATCAATATTTTAGAGGATCACGCATGTTATGTCTGGGTTAGGTCTGGGTTTAGTCCTCATCAGACTCATACTTTCGCATTCTTCACATACTTCTTGAACAGATCCTGGGCTTTTTCTGGTTTGGATCACATACTAATGTGGTACCACACTGAAACAGTCGATTAAACCTGGTCTTGATAAATATTTTAGAGGATAACGCATGTTAGGTCTGGGCTAGGTCTGAGATTTGCCCACATCAGTCTCATTCTTTCGCATTCTACACATACTTCTCGCACAGATCCTGGGTTTTTTCTGGTTTGGATCACATACTAATGTGGTACCTCACTGAAACAGTCGATTAAACCGGGTTTTCATCAATATTTTAGAGGATAACGCATGTTTGGTCTAGGTCTGTGTTAGGTCTGTGATTTGCCCTCATAAGTCTCATACTTTCGTATTCTACACATACTTCTTGAACAGATCCTGGGTTTTTTATGGTTTGGATCACATAGTAATGTGGTACCACACTGAAATAGTCAATTAAACCTGGTCTCGATCAATATTTTAGTGGATAACGCATGTTAGGTCTGGGTTAGGTCTGGGATTTGCCCTCATCAGTCTCATACTTTCGCATTCAGACACATACTTCTCGCACAGATCCTGGGTTTTTTCTAGCTTGGATCACATAGTAATGTGGTACCACACTGAAACAGTCAATTTAACCTGGTCTCGATCAATATATTAGAGGATAACGCATGTTAGGTCTGGGTTAGGTCTGGGATTAGCCCTCATCAGACTCATACTTTCGCATTCTTCTCATACTTGCTGGACAGATCCTGGGCTTTTTCTGGTTTGGATCACATAGTAATGTGGTACCACACTGAAACAGTCGATTAAACCTGGTTTTGATCAATATTTTAGAGGATAACACGCTCTTGGTCTAGGTCAGGGTTAGGTCTGGGATATGCCCTCATCAGTCTCATACGTTCGCATTCTTCACATACTTGTTGAACAGATCCTGGGTTTTTTCTGGTTTGGATCACATAGTATTGTGGTACCACACTGAAACAGTCAACTAACCCTGGTCTCGATCAATATTTTAGAGGATAACGCATGTTAGGTCTGGTTTAGGTCCGTGATTTGCCCTCATAAGTCTCATACTTTCGCATTCTACACATACTTCTTGAACAGATCCTCGGTTTTTTCTAGTTTGGATCACATAGTAATGTGATACCACACTGAAATAGTCAATTAAACCTGGTCTCGAACAATATTATAGGGGATAACGCATGTTAGGTCTGGGTTAGGTCTGGGATTTGCCCTCATCAGTCTCATACTTTCGCATTCTACACATACTTCTCGCACAGATCCAGAAGCAGTCGATTAAACCTTGTTTTGATCACAATTTTAGAGGGTAACGCATGTTTGGACCAGGTCTGTGTTAGGTCTGGGATATGCCTCATCAGTCTCATTCTTTCGCATTCTTCACATACTTCTTGGGCTGATCCTGGGCTTTTTCTGGTTTGGATCCCATACTAATGTGGTACCACACTGAAACAGTTGATTAAACCTGGTCTTGATCAACATTTTACAGGATAACGCATGTTTGCTCTAGGTCTGTGTTAGGTCCGGGATATGCCCTCATCAGTCTCATACATTCGCATTCTTCGCATACTTCTTGAACAGATCCTGGGTTTTTTCTGGTTTGGATCACATAGTAATGTGGTACCACACTGAAACAGTCAATTAAACCTGGTCTCGATCAATATTTTAGAGGATAACGCATGTTAGGTCTGGGTTAGGTCTGGGATTTGCCCTCATCATTCTCATACTTTCGCATTCTTCTCATACTTGTTGGCCAGATCCTGGGGGTTTTCTGGTATGGATCATATAGTAAAGTGGTACCACACAGAAACAGTCAATTAAACCTGGTCTCGATCAATATTTTAGAGGATAACGCATGTTAGGTCTGGGTTAGGTCTGGGATTTGCCCTCATCATTCTCATACTTTCGCATTCTACACATACTTCTCGCACAGATCCAGAAAAAGTCGATTAAACCTGGTTTTGATCACTATTTTAGAGGGTAACGCATGTTTGGACCAGGTCTGTGTTAGGTCTGGGATATGCCCTCATCAGTCTCATACTTTCGCATTCTTCTCATACTTGTTGGCCAGATCCTGGGCTTTTTCTGGTTTGAATCTCGTACTAATGTGGTACCACACTGAAACAGTCGATTAAACCTGGTTTTG
Organism: Colletes latitarsis; assembly: GCF_051014445.1. NCBI lineage: Eukaryota > Metazoa > Arthropoda > Insecta > Hymenoptera > Colletidae > Colletes > Colletes latitarsis. Next base: position 11,225,598 of record NC_135137.1, read on the forward strand.
ACCAATATTTTAGAGGGTAACGCATGTTTGGCCTAGGTCTGTGTTAGGTCTGGGATATGCCCACATCTGTCTCATACCTTCGCATCCTTCACATACATCTTGAACAGATCCTGGATTTTTTCTGGTTTGGATCACATAGTAATGTGGTACCACACTGAAACAGTCAATTAAACCTGGTCTCGATCAATATTTTAGAGGATCACGCATGTTAGGTCTGGGTTAGGTCTGGGATTAGCCCTCATCAGACTCATACTTTCGCATTCTTCTCATACTTGTTGGCCAGATCCTGGGCTTTTTCTGGTTTGGATCTCGTACTAATGTGGTACCACACTGAAACAGTCGATTAAACCTGGTCTTGATAAATATTGTAGAGGATAACGCATGTTAGGTCTGGGTTAGGACTGGGATATGCCCTCAACAGTCACATACTTTCGCATTCTTCACATACTTCTTGGACAGATCCTGGGTTTTTTCTGGTTTGGATCACATAGTAATGTGGTACCACACTGAAACAGTCAATTTAACCGGGTCTCGATCAATATTTTAGAGGATAACGCATGTTTGGTCTGGGTTAGGTCTGGGATTAGCCCTCATCAGACTCAGACTTTCGCATTCTTCTCATACATGTTGGCCAGATCTTGGGCTTTTGCTGGTTTGGATCTCGTACTAATGTAGTACCATACTGAAACAGTCAATTTAACCTGGTCCCGATCAATATTTTAGTGGATAACGCATGTTAGGTCTGGGTTAGGTCTGTGATTCGCCCTCATAGGTCTCATACTTTCGCATTCTACACATACTTCTCGAACAGATCCTCGGTTTTTTCTAGTTTGGATCACATAGTAATGTGGTACCATACTGAAACAGTCAATTAAACCTGGTCTCGATCAATATTTTAGAGGATAACGCATGTTAGGTCTGGGTTAGGTCTGCGGTTTGCCCTCATAGCTCTCATACTTTCGTATTCTACACATACTTCTTGAACTGATCCTGGGTTTTTTCTGGTTTGGATCACATAGTAATGTGGTACCACACTGAAACAGTCAATTAAACCTGGTCTCGATCAATATTTTAGAGGATCACGCATGTTAGGTCTGGGTTAGGTCTGGGATTAGCCCTCATCAGACTCATACTTTCGCATTCTTCTCATACTTGCTGGCCAGATCCTGGGTTTTTTCTGGTTTGGATCACATACTAATGTGGTACCACACTGAAACAGTCGATTAAACCGGGTTTTCATCAATATTTTAGAGGATAACGAATGTTAGGTCTAGGTCTGTGTTAAGTCTGGGATATGCCCTCATCAGTCTCATACTTTCGCATTCTTCACATACTTCTTGGACAGAGCCTGGGCTTTTTCTGGTTTGGATCACATACTAATGTGGTACCATACTGAAACAGTCAATTAAACCTGGTCTCGATCAATATTTTAGAGGATAACCCATGTTAGGTCTGGGTTAGGTCTGCGGTTTGCCCTCATAGGTCCCATACTTTCGTATTCTACACATACTTCTTGAACAGATCCTGGGTTTTTTCTGGTTTGGATCACATAGTAATGTGGTACCACACTGAAACAGTCAATTAAACCTGGTCTCGATCAATATTTTAGAGGATCACGCATGTTAGGTCTGGGTTAGGTCTGGGATTAGCCCTCATCAGACTCATACTTTCGCATTCTTCTCATACTTGCTGGCCAGATCCTGGGCTTTTTCTGGTTTGGATCTCGTACTAATGTGGTACCACACTGAAACAGTCGATTAAACCTGGTCTTGATAAATATTTTAGAGGATAACGCATGTTAGGTCTGGGTTAGGTCTGTGATTTGCCCTCATAAGTCTCATACTTTCGTATTCTACACATACTTCTTGAACAGATCCTGGATTCTTTCTGGTTTGGATCACATAGTAATGTGGTACCATACTGAAATAGTCAATTAAACCTGGTCTCGATCAATATTTTAGAGGATCACGCATGTTAGGTCTGGGTTAGGTCTGGGATTAGCCCTCATCAGACTCATACTTTCGCATTCTTCTCATACTTGCTGGCCAGATCCTGGGCTTTTTCTGGTTTGGATCTCGTACTAATGTGGTACCACACTGAAACTGTCGATTAAACCTGGTCTTGATAAATATTTTAGAGGATAACGCATGTTTGGTCTAGGTCTGTGTTAGGTCTAGGATATGCCCACATCAGTCTCCTACTTTCGCATTCCTCACATACTTCTTGGACAGATCCTGGCTTTTTCTGGTTTGGATCACATAGTAATGTGGTACCACACTGAAACAGTCAATTAAACCTGGTCTCGATCAATATTTTAGAGGATCACGCATGTTAGGTCTGGGTTAGGTCTGGGATTAGCCCTCATCAGACTCATACTTTCGCATTCTTCTCATACTTGCTGGCCAGATCCTGGGCTTTTTCTGGTTTGGATCTCGTACTAATGTGGTACCACACTGAAACTGTCGATTAAACCTGGTCTTGATAAATATTTTAGAGGATAACGCATGTTTGGTCTAGGTCTGTGTTAGGTCTATGATATGCCCACATCAGTCTCCTACTTTCGCATTCCTCACATACTTCTTGGACAGATCCTGGCTTTTTCTGGTTTCGATCACATAGTAATGTGGTACCACGCTGAACGAGTCGATTAAACCTGGTTTTGATCAATATTTTAGAGGATAACGCAAGTTTGGTCTAGGTCTGGGTTAGGTCTGGGATATGCCCTCATGAGTCTCATACTTTCGCATTCTTCTCACACTTGCTGACCAGATCCTGGGCTTTTTCTGGTTTGGATCTCGTACTAATGTGGTACCACACTGAGACAGTCGATTAAACCTGGTCTTGATAAATATTTTAGAGGATAACGCATGTTAGGTCTGGGTTAGGTCTGGGATATGCCATCATCAGTCTCATTCTTTCGCATTCTTCACATAATTCTTGAACAGATGCTGGGTTGTTTCTGGTTTTGATCACACAGTAATGTGGTGCCACAATGAAACAGTCAATTAGACCTGGTCTCGATCAATATTTTAGAGGGTAACGCATGTTTGGTCTAGGTGTGTGTTAGGTCTGGGATATGCCCTCATCAGTCTCATATTTTCGCATTCTTCACATACTTCTTGGACAGATCCTGGGCTTTTTCTGGTTTGGATCCCATACTTATGTGGTACCACACTGAACCAGTCGATTAAACCTGGTCTTGATCAATATTTTACAGGATAACGCATGTTTGGTCTAGGTCTGTGTTAGGTCTGGGATATGCCCACATCGGTCTCATACTTTCGCATTCTTCACATACTTCTTGAACAGATCCTGGGTTTTTTCTGGTTTGGATCACATAGTAATGTGGTACCACACTGAAACAGTCAATTAATACTGGTCTTGATCAATATTTTACAGGATAACGCATGTTAGGTCAGGGTTAGGTCTGGGATTAGCCCTCGTCAGACTCATACTTTCGCATTCTTCGCATACTTGCTGGCCAGATCCTGGGCCTTTTCTGGTTTGGATCTCGTACTAATGTGGTACCACACTGAAACAGTCAATTTAACCTGGTCTCGATCAATATTTTAGAGGAAAGCGCATGTTAGGTCTGGGTTAGGTCTGGGAATAGTCCTCATCAGACTCATACTTTCGCATTCTTCTCATACTTGTTGGCCAGATCCTGGGCTTTTTCTGGTTTGGATCACATACTAATGTGGTACCACACTGAAACAGTCGATTAAACCGGGTTTTCATCAATATTTTAGAGGATAACGCATGTTAGGTCTAGGTCTGTGTTAGGTCTAGGATATGCCCTCATCAGTCTCATACTTTTGCATTCTTCACATACTTCTTGGAGAGATCCTGGGTGTTTTCTGGTTTGGATCACATAGTAATGTGGTACCACACTGCAAGAGTCGATTAAACCTCGTTTTGATCAATATTTTAGAGGATAACGCATGTTTGGTCTAGGTCTGGGTTAGGTCTGGGATATGCCCTCATGAGTCTCATACTTTCGCATTCTTCACATACTTCTTGAACAGATCCTGGGTTTCTTCTGGTTTGGATCACATAGTAATGTGGAACCACACTGAAACAGTCAATTAAACCTGGTCTCGATCAATATTTTAGAGGATCACGCATGTTATGTCTGGGTTAGGTCTGGGTTTAGTCCTCATCAGACTCATACTTTCGCATTCTTCACATACTTCTTGAACAGATCCTGGGCTTTTTCTGGTTTGGATCACATACTAATGTGGTACCACACAGAAACAGTCGATTAAACCGGGTTTTCATCAATATTCTAGAGGATAACGCATGTTGGGTCTAGGTCTGTGTTAGGTCTAGGATATGCCCTCATCAGACTCATACTTTCGCATTTTTCTCATACTTGTTAGGCAGATCCTGGGCTTTTTCTGGTTTGGATCACATACTAATGTGGTACCACACTGAAACAGTCGATTAAACCCGGTTTTCATCAATATTTTAGAGGGTAACGCATGTTAGGTCTGGGTTAGGACTGGGATATGCCCTCAACAGTCACATACTTTCGCATTCTTCACATACTTCTTGGACAGATCCTGGGTTTTTTCTGGTTTGGATCACATAGTAATGTGGTACCACACTGAAACAGTCAATTTAACCGGGTCTCGATCAATATTTTAGAGGATAACGCATGTTTGGTCTGGGTTAGGTCTGGGATTAGCCCTCATCAGACTCAGACTTTCGCATTCTTCTCATACATGTTGGCCAGATCTTGGGCTTTTGCTGGTTTGGATCTCGTACTAATGTAGTACCATACTGAAACAGTCAATTTAACCTGGTCCCGATCAATATTTTAGTGGATAACGCATGTTAGGTCTGGGTTAGGTCTGCGGTTTGCCCTCATAGGTCTCATACTTTCGTATTCTACACATACTTCTTGAACAGATCCTGGGTTTTTTCTGGTTTGGATCACATAGTAATGTGGTACCATACTGAAATAGTCAATTAAACCTGGTCTCGATCAATATTTTAGTGGATAACGCATGTTAGGTCTGGGTTGGGTCTGGGATTAGTACTCATCAGACTCATACTTTCGCATTCTTCTCATACTTGCTGGCCAGATCCTGGGCTTTTACTGGTTTGGATCTCGTACTAATGTGGTACCACACTGAAACAGTCGATTAAACCGGGTTTTCATCAATATTTTAGAGGATAACGAATGTTAGGTCTAGGTCTGTGTTAAGTCTGGGATATGCCCTCATCAGTCTCATACTTTCGCATTCTTCACATACTTCTTGGACAGAGCCTGGGCTTTTTCTGGTTTGGATCACATACTAATGTGGTACCATACTGAAACAGTCAATTTAACCTGGTCCCGATCAATATTTTAGTGGATAACGCATGTTAGGTCTGGGTTAGGTCTGCGGTTCGCCCTCATAGGTCTCATACTTTCGCATTCTACACATACTTCTCGAACAGATCCTCGGTTTTTTCTAGATTGGATCACATAGTAATGTGGTACCATACTGAAACAGTCAATTAAACCTGGTCTCGATCAATATTTTAGAGGATAACGCATGTGAGGTCTGGGTTAGGTCTGCGGTTTGCCCTCATAGGTCTCATACTTTCGTATTCTACACATACTTCTTGAACAGATCCTGGGTTTTTTCTGGTTTGGATCACATTGTAATGTGGTACCACACTGAAATAGTCAATTAAACCTGGTCTCGATCAATATTTTAGTGGATAACGCATGTTAGGTCTGGGTTAGGTCTGGGGTTTGCCCTTATCAGTCTCATACTTTCGCATTCTACACATACTTCTCGCACAGATCCTGGGTTTTTTCTGGTTTGGATCACATACTAATGTGGTACCACACTGAAACAGTCGATTAAACCGGGTTTTCATCAATATTTTAGAGGATAACGAATGTTAGGTCTAGGTCTGTGTTAAGTCTGGGATATGCCCTCATCAGTCTCATACTTTCGCATTCTTCACATACTTCTTGGACAGAGCCTGGGCTTTTTCTGGTTTGGATCACATACTAATGTGGTACCATACTGAAACAGTCAATTAAACCTGGTCTCGATCAATATTTTAGAGGATAACGCATGTTAGGTCTGGGTTAGGTCTGCGGTTTGCCCTCATAGGTCTCATACTTTCGTATTCTACACATACTTCTTGAACAGATCCTGGGTTTTTTCTGGTTTGGATCACATAGTAATGTGGTACCACACTGAAACAGTCAATTAAACCTGGTCTCGATCAATATTTTAGAGGATCACGCATGTTAGGTCTGGGTTAGGTCTGGGATTAGCCCTCATCAGACTCATACTTTCGCATTCTTCTCATACTTGCTGGCCAGATCCTGGGCTTTTTCTGGTTTGGATCTCGTACTAATGTGGTACCACACTGAAACAGTCGATTAAACCTGGTCTTGATAAATATTTTAGAGGATAACGCATGTTAGGTCTGGGTTAGGTCTGTGATTTGCCCTCATAAGTCTCATACTTTCGTATTCTACACATACTTCTTGAACAGATCCTGGATTCTTTCTGGTTTGGATCACATAGTAATGTGGTACCATACTGAAATAGTCAATTAAACCTGGTCTCGATCAATATTTTAGTGGATAACGCATGTTAGGTCTGGGTTGGGTCTGGGATTAGTACTCATCAGACTCATACTTTCGCATTCTTCTCATACTTGCTGGCCAGATCCTGGGCTTTTACTGGTTTGGATCTCGTACTAATGTGGTACCACACTGAAACTGTCGATTAAACCTGGTCTTGATAAATATTTTAGAGGATAACGCATGTTTGGTCTAGGTCTGTGTTAGGTCTAGGATATGCCCACATCAGTCTCCTACTTTCGCATTCCTCACATACTTCTTGGACAGATCCTGGCTTTTTCTGGTTTGGATCACATAGTAATGTGGTACCACGCTGAACGAGTCGATTAAACCTGGTTTTGATCAATATTTTAGAGGATAACGCATGTTTGGACTAGGTCTGGGTTAGGTCTGGGATATGCCCTCATCAGTCTCATACTTTTGCATTCTTCACATACTTCTTGGAGAGATCCTGGGTGTTTTCTGGTTTGGATCACATAGTAATGTGGTACCACACTGAAACAGTCGATTAAACCTGGTCTTGATAAATATTTTAGAGGATAACGCATGTTAGGTCTGGGTTAGGTCTGTGATTTGCCCTCATCAGACTCATACTTTCGCATTCTTCTCATACTTGCTGGCCAGATCCTGGGCTTTTTCTGGTTTGGATCTCGTACTAATGTGGTACCACACTGAAACAGTCGATTAAACCTGGTCTTGATAAATATTTTAGAGGATAACGCATGTTAGGTCTGGGTTAGGTCTGGGATATGCCATCATCAGTCTCATTCTTTCGCATTCTTCACATAATTCTTGAACAGATGCTGGGTTGTTTCTGGTTTTGATCACACAGTAATGTGGTGCCACAATGAAACAGTCAATTAGACCTGGTCTCGATCAATATTTTAGAGGGTAACGCATGTTTGGTCTAGGTGTGTGTTAGGTCTGGGATATGCCCTCATCAGTCTCATATTTTCGCATTCTTCACATACTTCTTGGACAGATCCTGGGCTTTTTCTGGTTTGGATCCCATACTTATGTGGTACCACACTGAACCAGTCGATTAAACCTGGTCTTGATCAATATTTTACAGGATAACGCATGTTAGGTCTGGGTTAGGTCTGGGATTAGCCCTCATCAGACTCATACTTTCGCATTCTTCTCATACTTGCTGGCCAGATCCTGGGCTTTTTCTGGTTTGGATCTCGTACTAATGTGGTACCACACTGAAACAGTCGATTAAACCTGGTCTTGGTAAATATTTTAGAGGATAACGCATGTTAGGTCTGGGTTAGGTCTGTGATTTGCCCTCATAAATCTCATACTTTCGTATTCTACACATACTTCTTGAACAGATCCTGGATTCTTTCTGGTTTGGATCACATAGTAATGTGGTACCATACTGAAATAGTCAATTAAACCTGGTCTCGATCAATATTTTAGTGAATAACGCATGTTAGGTCTGGGTTGGGTCTGGGATTAGTACTCATCAGACTCATACTTTCGCATTCTTCTCATACTTGCTGGCCAGATCCTGGGCTTTTTCTGGTTTGGATCTCGTACTAATGTGGTACCACACTGAAACTGTCGATTAAACCTGGTCTTGATAAATATTTTAGAGGATAACGCATGTTTGGTCTAGGTTTGTGTTAGGTCTAGGATATGCCCACATCAGTCTCCTACTTTCGCATTCCTCACATACTTCTTGGACAGATCCTGGCTTTTTCTGGTTTGGATCACATAGTAATGTGGTACCACGCTGAACGAGTCGATTAAACCTGGGTTTGATCAATATTTTAGAGGATAACGCATGTTTGGACTAGGTCTGGGTTAGGTCTGGGATATGCCCTCATCAGTCTCATACTTTTGCATTCTTCACATACTTCTTGGAGAGATCCTGGGTGTTTTCTGGTTTGGATCACATAGTAATGTGGTACCACACTGCAAGAGTCGATTAAACCTGGTTTTGATCAATATTTTAGAGGATAACGCAAGTTTGGTCTAGGTCTGGGTTAGGTCTGGGATATGCCCTCATGAGTCTCATACTTTCGCATTCTTCTCACACTTGCTGACCAGATCCTGGGCTTTTTCTGGTTTGGATCTCGTACTAATGTGGTACCACACTGAGACAGTCGATTAAACCTGGTCTTGATAAATATTTTAGAGGATAACGCATGTTAGGTCTGGGTTAGGTCTGGGATATGCCATCATCAGTCTCATTCTTTCGCATTCTTCACATAATTCTTGAACAGATGCTGGGTTGTTTCTGGTTTTGACCACACAGTAATGTGGTGCCACAATGAAACAGTCAATTAGACCTGGTCTCGATCAATATTTTAGAGGGTAACGCATGTTTGGTCTAGGTGTGTGTTAGGTCTGGGATATGCCCTCATCAGTCTCATATTTTCGCATTCTTCACATACTTCTTGGACAGATCCTGGGCTTTTTCTGGTTTGGATCCCATACTTATGTGGTACCACACTGAACCAGTCGATTAAACCTGGTCTTGATCAATATTTTACAGGATAACGCATGTTTGGTCTAGGTCTGTGTTAGGTCTGGGATATGCCCACATCGGTCTCATACTTTCGCATTCTTCACATACTTCTTGAACAGATCCTGGGTTTTTTCTGGTTTGGATCACATAGTAATGTGGTACCACACTGAAACAGTCAATTAATACTGGTCTTGATCAATATTTTACAGGATAACGCATGTTAGGTCAGGGTTAGGTCTGGGATTAGCCCTCGTCAGACTCATACTTTCGCATTCTTCGCATACTTGCTGGCCAGATCCTGGGCCTTTTCTGGTTTGGATCTCGTACTAATGTGGTACCACACTGAAACAGTCAATTTAACCTGGTCTCGATCAATATTTTAGAGGATAGCGCATGTTAGGTCTGGGTTAGGTCTGGGAATAGTCTTCATCAGACTCATACTTTCGCATTCTTCTCATACTTGTTGGCCAGATCCTGGGCTTTTTCTGGTTTGGATCACATACTAATGTGGTACCACACTGAAACAGTCGATTAAACCGGGTTTTCATCAATATTTTAGAGGATAACGCATGTTAGGTCTAGGTCTGTGTTAGGTCTAGGATATGCCCTCATCAGTCTCATACTTTTGCATTCTTCACATACTTCTTGGAGAGATCCTGGGTGTTTTCTGGTTTGGATCACATAGTAATGTGGTACCACACTGCAAGAGTCGATTAAACCTCGTTTTGATCAATATTTTAGAGGATAACGCATGTTTGGTCTAGGTCTGGGTTAGGTCTGGGATATGCCCTCATGAGTCTCATACTTTCGCATTCTTCACATACTTCTTGAACAGATCCTGGGTTTCTTCTGGTTTGGATCACATAGTAATGTGGAACCACACTGAAACAGTCAATTAAACCTGGTCTCGATCAATATTTTAGAGGATCACGCATGTTATGTCTGGGTTAGGTCTGGGTTTAGTCCTCATCAGACTCATACTTTCGCATTCTTCACATACTTCTTGAACAGATCCTGGGCTTTTTCTGGTTTGGATCACATACTAATGTGGTACCACACTGAAACAGTCGATTAAACCTGGTCTTGATAAATATTTTAGAGGATAACGCATGTTAGGTCTGGGCTAGGTCTGAGATTTGCCCACATCAGTCTCATTCTTTCGCATTCTACACATACTTCTCGCACAGATCCTGGGTTTTTTCTGGTTTGGATCACATACTAATGTGGTACCTCACTGAAACAGTCGATTAAACCGGGTTTTCATCAATATTTTAGAGGATAACGCATGTTTGGTCTAGGTCTGTGTTAGGTCTGTGATTTGCCCTCATAAGTCTCATACTTTCGTATTCTACACATACTTCTTGAACAGATCCAGGGTTTTTTCTGGTTTGGATCACATAGTAATGTGGTACCACACTGAAATAGTCAATTAAACCTGGTCTCGATCAATATTTTAGTGGATAACGCATGTTAGGTCTGGGTTAGGTCTGGGATTTGCCCTCATCAGTCTCATACTTTCGCATTCAGACACATACTTCTCGCACAGATCCTGGGTTTTTTCTAGCTTGGATCACATAGTAATGTGGTACCACACTGAAATAGTCAATTAAACCTGGTCTCGAACAATATTATAGTGGATAACGCATGTTAGGTCTGGGTTAGGTCTGGGATTTGCCCTCATCAGTCTCATACTTTCGCATTCTACACATACTTCTCGCACAGATCCAGAAGCAGTCGATTAAACCTTGTTTTGATCACAATTTTAGAGGGTAACGCATGTTTGGACCAGGTCTGTGTTAGGTCTGGGATATGCCTCATCAGTCTCATTCTTTCGCATTCTTCACATACTTCTTGGGCTGATCCTGGGCTTTTTCTGGTTTGGATCCCATACTAATGTGGTACCACACTGAAACAGTTGATTAAACCTGGTCTTGATCAACATTTTACAGGATAACGCATGTTTGCTCTAGGTCTGTGTTAGGTCCGGGATATGCCCTCATCAGTCTCATACATTCGCATTCTTCGCATACTTCTTGAACAGATCCTGGGTTTTTTCTGGTTTGGATCACATAGTAATGTGGTACCACACTGAAACAGTCAATTAGACCTGGTCTCGATCAATATTTTAGAGGGTAACGCATGTTAGGTCTGGGTTAGGTCTGGGATTTGCCCTCATCAGTCTCATACTTTCGCATTCTACACATTCTTCTTGAACAGATCATGGGTTTTTTCTGGTTTGGATCACATACTAATGTGGTACCACACTGAAACAGTCGATTAAACCTGGTTTTGATCAATATTATAGAGGATAATGCAAGTTTGGTCTAGGTCTGTGTTGGGTCTGGGATATGCCCTCATCAGTCTCATACTTTCGCATTCTTCACATACTTCTTGGACAGATCCTGGGTTTTTTCTGGTTTGGATCACATAGTAATGTGGTACCACATTGAAATAGTCAATTAAACCTGGTCTCGATCCATATCTTAGTGGATAACGCATGTTAGGTCTGGGTTAGTTCTGGGATCTGCCCTCATCTGTCTCATACTTTCGCATTCTACACATACTTCCCGCACAGATCCTGGGTTTTGTCTGGTTTGGATCACATACTAATGTGGTACCACACTCAAACAGTCGATTAAACCGGGTTTTCATCAATATTTTAGAGGATAACGCATGTTGGGTCTAGGTCTGTGTTAGGTCTGGGTTATGCCCTCATCAGACTCATACTTTCGCATTCTTCTCATACTTGCTGGCCAGATCCTGGGCTTTTTCTGGTTTGGATCTCGTACTAATGTGGTACCACACTGAAACAGTCGATTAAACCTGGTCTTGATAAATATTTTAGAGGATAACGCATGTTAGGTCTGGGTTAGGTCTGGGATATGCCATCAACAGTCTCATTCTTTCGCATTCTTCACATAATTCTTGAACAGATCCTGGGTTGTTTCTGGTGTTGATCACACAGTAATGTGGTGCCACAATGAAACAGTCAATTAGACCTGGTCTCGATCAATATTTTAGAGGGTAACGCATGTTAGGTCTGGGTTAGGTCTGGGATTTGCCCTCATCAGTCTCATACTTTCGCATTCTACACATTCTTCTTGAACAGATCATGGGTTTTTTCTGGTTTGGATCACATAGTAATGTGGTACCACACTGAAACAGTCGATTAAACCTGGTTTTGATCAATATTTTAGAGGATAACGCGTGTTTGGTCTGGGTTAGGTCTGGGATTAGCCCTCATCAGACTCATACTTTCCCATTCTTCTCATACTTGTTGGCCAGATCCTGGGCTTTTTCTGGTTTGGATCTCGTACTAATGTGGTACCACACTGAAACAGTCAATTTAACCTGGTCTCGATCAATATTTTAGAGGATAACGCATGTTAGGTCTGGGTTAGGTCTGAGATTTGCCCTCATCAGTCTCATTCTTTCGCATTCTACACATACTTCTCGCACAGATCCTGGGTTTTTTCTGGTTTGGATCACATACTAATGTGGTACCACACTGAAACATTCGATTAAACCTGGTCTCGATCAATATTTTATTGGATAACGCATGTTAGGTCTGGGTTAGGTCTGGGATTAGCCCTCATCAGACTCATACTTTCGCATTCTTCTCATACTTGCTGGACAGATCCTGGGCTTTTTCTGGTTTGGATCACATAGTAATGTGGTACCACACTGAAACAGTCGATTAAACCTGGTTTTGATCAATATTTTAGAGGATAACACGCTCTTGGTCTAGGTCTGGGTTAGGTCTGGGATTTGCCCTCACCAGTCTCATACTTTCGCATTCTACACATACTTCTCGAACAGATCCTCGGTTTTTTCTAGTTTGGATCACATAGTAATGTGGTACCATACTGAAACAGTCAATTAAACCTGGTCACGATCAATGTTTTAGAGGATAACGCATGTTGGGTCTAGGTCTGTGTTAGGTCTGCGATTTGCCCTCATCAGTCTCATACTTTCGCATTCTTCTCATACTTGCTGACCAGATCCTGGGTTTTTTCTGGTTTGGATCACATAGTAATGTGGTACCACACTGAAATAGTCAATTAAACCTGGTCTCGATCAATATTTTAGAGGATAACGCATGTTAGGTCTGGGTTAGGTCTGTGATTTGCCCTCATAAGTCTCATACTTTCGTATTCTACACATACTTCTTGAACAGATCCTGGGCTTTTTCTAGCTTGGATCACATAGTAATGTGGTACCACACTGAAACAGTCAATTTAACCTGGTCTCGATCAATATATTAGAGGATAACGCATGTTAGGTCTGGGTTAGGTCTGGGATTAGCCCTCATCAGACTCATACTTTCGCATTCTTCTCATACTTGCTGGACAGATCCTGGGCTTTTTCTGGTTTGGATCACATAGTAATGTGGTACCACACTGAAACAGTCGATTAAACCTGGTTTTGATCAATATTTTAGAGGATAACACGCTCTTGGTCTAGGTCAGGGTTAGGTCTGGGATATGCCCTCATCAGTCTCATACGTTCGCATTCTTCACATACTTGTTGAACAGATCCTGGGTTGTTTCTGGTTTGGATCACATAGTAATGTGGTACCACACTGAAACAGTCAACTAAACCTGGTCTCGATCAATATTTTAGAGGATAACGCATGTTAGGTCTGGTTTAGGTCCGTGATTTGCCCTCATAAGTCTCATACTTTCGCATTCTACACATACTTCTTGAACAGATCCTCGGTTTTTTCTAGTTTGGATCACATAGTAATGTGATACCACACTGAAATAGTCAATTAAACCTGGTCTCGAACAATATTATAGTGGATAACGCATGTTAGGTCTGGGTTAGGTCTGGGATTTGCCCTCATCAGTCTCATACTTTCGCATTCTACACATACTTCTCGCACAGATCCAGAAGCAGTCGATTAAACCTTGTTTTGATCACAATTTTAGAGGGTAACGCATGTTTGGACCAGGTCTGTGTTAGGTCTGGGATATGCCCTCATCAGTCTCATACTTTCGCATTCTTCTCATACTTGTTGGCCAGATCCTGGGCTTTTTCTGGTTTGAATCTCGTACTAATGTGGTACCACACTGAAACAGTCGATTAAACCTGGTTTTGACCAATATTTTAGAGGGTAACGCATGTTTGCCCTAGGTCTGTGTTAGGTCCGGGATATGCCCTCATAAGTCTCATACTTTCGCATTCTACACATACTTCTTGAACAGATCCTCGGTTTTTTCTAGTTTGGATCACATAGTAATGTGATACCACACTGAAATAGTCAATTAAACCTGGTCTCGAACAATATTATAGTGGATAACGCATGTTAGGTCTGGGTTAGGTCTGGGATTTGCCCTCATCAGTCTCATACTTTCGCATTCTACACATACTTCTCGCACAGATCCAGAAGCAGTCGATTAAACCTTGTTTTGATCACAATTTTAGAGGATAACGCATGTTTGGACCAGGTCTGTGTTAGGTCTGGGATATGCCTCATCAGTCTCATTCTTTCGCATTCTTCACATACTTCTTGGGCTGATCCTGGGCTTTTTCTGGTTTGGATCCCATACTAATGTGGTAACACACTGAAACAGTTGATTAAACCTGGTCTTGATCAACATTTTACAGGATAACGCATGTTTGCTCTAGGTCTGTGTTAGGTCCGGGATATGCCCTCATCAGTCTCATACATTCGCATTCTTCGCATACTTCTTGAACAGATCCTGGGTTTTTTCTGGTTTGGATCACATAGTAATGTGGTACCACACTGAAACAGTCAATTAAACCTGCTCTCGATCAATATTTTAGAGGATAACGCATGTTAGGCCTGGATTAGGTCTGGGAATTGCCCTCATCAGTCGCATACTTTCGCATTCTACACATACTTCTTGAACAGATCCTGGGGGTTTTCTGGTATGGGTCATATAGTAAAGTGGTACCACACAGAAACAGTCAATTAAACCTGGTCTCGATCAATATTTTAGAGGATAACGCATGTTAGGTCTGGGTTAGGTCTGGGATTTGCCCTCATCATTCTCATACTTTCGCATTCTACACATACTTCTCGCACAGATCCAGAAAAAGTCGATTAAACCTGGTTTTGATCACTATTTTAGAGGGTAACGCATGTTTGGACCAGGTCTGTGTTAGGTCTGGGATATGCCCTCATCAGTCTCATACTTTCGCATTCTTCTCATACTTGTTGGCCAGATCCTGGGCTTTTTCTGGTTTGAATCTCGTACTAATGTGGTACCACACTGAAACAGTCGATTAAACCTGGTTTTGACCAATATTTTAGAGGGTAACGCATGTTTGGCCTAGGTCTGTGTTAGGTCTGGGATATGCCCACATCTGTCTCATACCTTCGCATCCTTCACATACATCTTGAACAGATCCTGGATTTTTTCTGGTTTGGATCACATAGTAATGTGGTACCACACTGAAACAGTCAATTAAACCTGGTCTCGATCAATATTTTAGAGGATCACGCATGTTAGGTCTGGGTTAGGTCTGGGATTAGCCCTCATCAGACTCATACTTTCGCATTCTTCTCATACTTGTTGGCCAGATCCTGGGCTTTTTCTGGTTTGGATCTCGTACTAATGTGGTACCACACTGAAACAGTCGATTAAACCTGGTCTTGATAAATATTGTAGAGGATAACGCATGTTAGGTCTGGGTTAGGACTGGGATATGCCCTCAACAGTCACATACTTTCGCATTCTTCACATACTTCTTGGACAGATCCTGGGTTTTTTCTGGTTTGGATCACATAGTAATGTGGTACCACACTGAAACAGTCAATTTAACCGGGTCTCGATCAATATTTTAGAGGATAACGCATGTTTGGTCTGGGTTAGGTCTGGGATTAGCCCTCATCAGACTCAGACTTTCGCATTCTTCTCATACATGTTGGCCAGATCTTGGGCTTTTGCTGGTTTGGATCTCGTACTAATGTAGTAACATACTGAAACAGTCAATTTAACCTGGTCCCGATCAATATTTTAGTGGATAACGCATGTTAGGTCTGGGTTAGGTCTGTGATTCGCCCTCATAGGTCTCATACTTTCGTATTCTACACATACTTCTTGAACAGATCCTGGGTTTTTTCTGGTTTGGATCACATTGTAATGTGGTACCACACTGAAATAGTCAATTAAACCTGGTCTCGATCAATATTTTAGTGGATAACGCATGTTAGGTCTGGGTTAGGTCTGGGGTTTGCCCTCATCAGTCTCATACTTTCGCATTCTACACATACTTCTCGCACAGATCCTGGGTTTTTTCTGGTTTGGATCACATACTAATGTGGTACCACACTGAAACAGTCGATTAAACCGGGTTTTCATCAATATTTTAGAGGATAACGAATGTTAGGTCTAGGTCTGTGTTAAGTCTGGGATATGCCCTCATCAGTCTCATACTTTCGCATTCTTCACATACTTCTTGGACAGAGCCTGGGCTTTTTCTGGTTTGGATCACATACTAATGTGGTACCATACTGAAACAGTCAATTAAACCTGGTCTCGATCAATATTTTAGAGGATAACCCATGTTAGGTCTGGGTTAGGTCTGCGGTTTGCCCTCATAGGTCTCATACTTTCGTATTCTACACATACTTCTTGAACAGATCCTGGGTTTTTTCTGGTTTGGATCACATAGTAATGTGGTACCACACTGAAACAGTCAATTAAACCTGGTCTCGATCAATATTTTAGAGGATCACGCATGTTAGGTCTGGGTTAGGTCTGGGATTAGCCCTCATCAGACTCATACTTTCGCATTCTTCTCATACTTGCTGGCCAGATCCTGGGCTTTTTCTGGTTTGGATCTCGTACTAATGTGGTACCACACTGAAACAGTCGATTAAACCTGGTCTTGATAAATATTTTAGAGGATAACGCATGTTAGGTCTGGGTTAGGTCTGTGATTTGCCCTCATAAGTCTCATACTTTCGTATTCTACACATACTTCTTGAACAGATCCCGGATTCTTTCTGGTTTGGATCACATAGTAATGTGGTACCATACTGAAATAGTCAATTAAACCTGGTCTCGATCAATATTTTAGTGGATAACGCATGTTAGGTCTGGGTTGGGTCTGGGATTAGTACTCATCAGACTCATACTTTCGCATTCTTCTCATACTTGCTGGCCAGATCCTGGGCTTTTTCTGGTTTGGATCTCGTACTAATGTGGTACCACACTGAAACTGTCGATTAAACCTGGTCTTGATAAATATTTTAGAGGATAACGCATGTTTGGTCTAGGTCTGTGTTAGGTCTAGGATATGCCCACATCAGTCTCCTACTTTCGCATTCCTCACATACTTCTTGGACAGATCCTGGGCTTTTTCTGGTTTGAATCTCGTACTAATGTGGTACCACACTGAAACAGTCGATTAAACCTGGTTTTGACCAATATTTTAGAGGGTAACGCATGTTTGGCCTAGGTCTGTGTTAGGTCTGGGATATGCCCACATCTGTCTCATACCTTCGCATCCTTCACATACATCTTGAACAGATCCTGGATTTTTTCTGGTTTGGATCACATAGTAATGTGGTACCACACTGAAACAGTCAATTAAACCTGGTCTCGATCAATATTTTAGAGGATCACGCATGTTAGGTCTGGGTTAGGTCTGGGATTAGCCCTCATCAGACTCATACTTTCGCATTCTTCTCATACTTGTTGGCCAGATCCTGGGCTTTTTCTGGTTTGGATCTCGTACTAATGTGGTACCACACTGAAACAGTCGATTAAACCTGGTCTTGATAAATATTGTAGAGGATAACGCATGTTAGGTCTGGGTTAGGACTGGGATATGCCCTCAACAGTCACATACTTTCGCATTCTTCACATACTTCTTGGACAGATCCTGGGTTTTTTCTGGTTTGGATCACATAGTAATGTGGTACCACACTGAAACAGTCAATTTAACCGGGTCTCGATCAATATTTTAGAGGATAACGCATGTTTGGTCTGGGTTAGGTCTGGGATTAGCCCTCATCAGACTCAGACTTTCGCATTCTTCTCATACATGTTGGCCAGATCTTGGGCTTTTGCTGGTTTGGATCTCGTACTAATGTAGTAACATACTGAAACAGTCAATTTAACCTGGTCCCGATCAATATTTTAGTGGATAACGCATGTTAGGTCTGGGTTAGGTCTGTGATTCGCCCTCATAGGTCTCATACTTTCGTATTCTACACATACTTCTTGAACAGATCCTGGGTTTTTTCTGGTTTGGATCACATTGTAATGTGGTACCACACTGAAATAGTCAATTAAACCTGGTCTCGATCAATATTTTAGTGGATAACGCATGTTAGGTCTGGGTTAGGTCTGGGGTTTGCCCTCATCAGTCTCATACTTTCGCATTCTACACATACTTCTCGCACAGATCCTGGGTTTTTTCTGGTTTGGATCACATACTAATGTGGTACCACACTGAAACAGTCGATTAAACCGGGTTTTCATCAATATTTTAGAGGATAACGAATGTTAGGTCTAGGTCTGTGTTAAGTCTGGGATATGCCCTCATCAGTCTCATACTTTCGCATTCTTCACATACTTCTTGGACAGAGCCTGGGCTTTTTCTGGTTTGGATCACATACTAATGTGGTACCATACTGAAACAGTCAATTAAACCTGGTCTCGATCAATATTTTAGAGGATAACCCATGTTAGGTCTGGGTTAGGTCTGCGGTTTGCCCTCATAGGTCTCATACTTTCGTATTCTACACATACTTCTTGAACAGATCCTGGGTTTTTTCTGGTTTGGATCACATAGTAATGTGGTACCACACTGAAACAGTCAATTAAACCTGGTCTCGATCAATATTTTAGAGGATCACGCATGTTAGGTCTGGGTTAGGTCTGGGATTAGCCCTCATCAGACTCATACTTTCGCATTCTTCTCATACTTGCTGGCCAGATCCTGGGCTTTTTCTGGTTTGGATCTCGTACTAATGTGGTACCACACTGAAACAGTCGATTAAACCTGGTCTTGATAAATATTTTAGAGGATAACGCATGTTAGGTCTGGGTTAGGTCTGTGATTTGCCCTCATAAGTCTCATACTTTCGTATTCTACACATACTTCTTGAACAGATCCCGGATTCTTTCTGGTTTGGATCACATAGTAATGTGGTACCATACTGAAATAGTCAATTAAACCTGGTCTCGATCAATATTTTAGTGGATAACGCATGTTAGGTCTGGGTTGGGTCTGGGATTAGTACTCATCAGACTCATACTTTCGCATTCTTCTCATACTTGCTGGCCAGATCCTGGGCTTTTTCTGGTTTGGATCTCGTACTAATGTGGTACCACACTGAAACTGTCGATTAAACCTGGTCTTGATAAATATTTTAGAGGATAACGCATGTTTGGTCTAGGTCTGTGTTAGGTCTAGGATATGCCCACATCAGTCTCCTACTTTCGCATTCCTCACATACTTCTTGGACAGATCCTGGCTTTTTCTGGTTTGGATCACATAGTAATGTGGTACCACGCTGAACGAGTCGATTAAACCTGGTTTTGATCAATATTTTAGAGGATAACGCATGTTTGGACTAGGTCTGGGTTAGGTCTGGGATATGCCCTCATCAGTCTCATACTTTTGCATTCTTCACATACTTCTTGGAGAGATCCTGGGTGTTTTCTGGTTTGGATCACATAGTAATGTGGTACCACACTGCAAGAGTCGATTAAACCTGGTTTTGATCAATATTTTAGAGGATAACGCAAGTTTGGTCTAGGTCTGGGTTAGGTCTGGGATATGCCCTCATGAGTCTCATACTTTCGCATTCTTCTCACACTTGCTGACCAGATCCTGGGCTTTTCCTGGTTTGGATCTCGTACTAATGTGGTACCACACTGAGACAGTCGATTAAACCTGGTCTTGATAAATATTTTAGAGGATAACGCATGTTAGGTCTGGGTTAGGTCTGGGATATGTCATCATCAGTCTCATTCTTTCGCATTCTTCACATACTTCTTGGACAGATCCTGGGTTTTTTCTGGTTTGGATCACATAGTAATGTGGTACCACACTGAAACAGTCAATTTAACCGGGTCTCGATCAATATTTTAGAGGATAACGCATGTTTGGTCTGGATTAGGTCTGGGATTAGCCCTCATCAGACTCAGACTTTCGCATTCTTCTCATACATGTTGGCCAGATCTTGGGCTTTTGCTGGTTTGGATCTCGTACTAATGTAGTAACATACTGAAACAGTCAATTTAACCTGGTCCCGATCAATATTTTAGTGGATAACGCATGTTAGGTCTGGGTTAGGTCTGTGATTCGCCCTCATAGGTCTCATACTTTCGTATTCTACACATACTTCTTGAACAGATCCTGGGTTTTTTCTGGTTTGGATCACATTGTAATGTGGTACCACACTGAAATAGTCAATTAAACCTGGTCTCGATCAATATTTTAGTGGATAACGCATGTTAGGTCTGGGTTAGGTCTGGGGTTTGCCCTCATCAGTCTCATACTTTCGCATTCTACACATACTTCTCGCACAGATCCTGGGTTTTTTCTGGTTTGGATCACATACTAATGTGGTACCACACTGAAACAGTCGATTAAACCGGGTTTTCATCAATATTTTAGAGGATAACGAATGTTAGGTCTAGGTCTGTGTTAAGTCTGGGATATGCCCTCATCAGTCTCATACTTTCGCATTCTTCACATACTTCTTGGACAGAGCCTGGGCTTTTTCTGGTTTGGATCACATACTAATGTGGTACCATACTGAAACAGTCAATTAAACCTGGTCTCGATCAATATTTTAGAGGATAACCCATGTTAGGTCTGGGTTAGGTCTGCGGTTTGCCCTCATAGGTCTCATACTTTCGTATTCTACACATACTTCTTGAACAGATCCTGGGTTTTTTCTGGTTTGGATCACATAGTAATGTGGTACCACACTGAAACAGTCAATTAAACCTGGTCTCGATCAATATTTTAGAGGATCACGCATGTTAGGTCTGGGTTAGGTCTGGGATTAGCCCTCATCAGACTCATACTTTCGCATTCTTCTCATACTTGCTGGCCAGATCCTGGGCTTTTTCTGGTTTGGATCTCGTACTAATGTGGTACCACACTGAAACAGTCGATTAAACCTGGTCTTGATAAATATTTTAGAGGATAACGCATGTTAGGTCTGGGTTAGGTCTGTGATTTGCCCTCATAAGTCTCATACTTTCGTATTCTACACATACTTCTTGAACAGATCCTGGATTCTTTCTGGTTTGGATCACATAGTAATGTGGTACCATACTGAAATAGTCAATTAAACCTGGTCTCGATCAATATTTTAGTGGATAACGCATGTTAGGTCTGGGTTGGGTCTGGGATTAGTACTCATCAGACTCATACTTTCGCATTCTTCTCATACTTGCTGGCCAGATCCTGGGCTTTTTCTGGTTTGGATCTCGTACTAATGTGGTACCACACTGAAACTGTCGATTAAACCTGGTCTTGATAAATATTTTAGAGGATAACGCATGTTTGGTCTAGGTCTGTGTTAGGTCTAGGATATGCCCACATCAGTCTCCTACTTTCGCATTCCTCACATACTTCTTGGACAGATCCTGGCTTTTTCTGGTTTGGATCACATAGTAATGTGGTACCACGCTGAACGAGTCGATTAAACCTGGTTTTGATCAATATTTTAGAGGATAACGCATGTTTGGACTAGGTCTGGGTTAGGTCTGGGATATGCCCTCATCAGTCTCATACTTTTGCATTCTTCACATACTTCTTGGAGAGATCCTGGGTGTTTTCTGGTTTGGATCACATAGTAATGTGGTACCACACTGCAAGAGTCGATTAAACCTGGTTTTGATCAATATTTTAGAGGATAACGCAAGTTTGGTCTAGGTCTGGGTTAGGTCTGGGATATGCCCTCATGAGTCTCATACTTTCGCATTCTTCTCACACTTGCTGACCAGATCCTGGGCTTTTCCTGGTTTGGATCTCGTACTAATGCGGTACCACACTGAGACAGTCGATTAAACCTGGTCTTGATAAATATTTTAGAGGATAACGCATGTTAGGTCTGGGTTAGGTCTGGGATATGCCATCATCAGTCTCATTCTTTCGCATTCTTCACATAATTCTTGAACAGATGCTGGGTTGTTTCTGGTTTTGATCACACAGTAATGTGGTGCCACAATGAAACAGTCAATTACACCTGGTCTCGATCAATATTTTACAGGATAACGCATGTTAGGTCTGGGTTATGTCTGGGATTAGCCCTCATCAGACTCATACTTTCGCATTCTTCTCATACTTGCTGGCCAGATCCTGGGCTTTTTCTGGTTTGGATCTCGTACTAATGTGGTACCACACTGAAACAGTCGATTAAACCTGGTCTTGATAAATATTTTAGAGGATAACGCATGTTAGGTCTGGGTTAGGTCTGTGATTTGCCCTCATAAGTCTCATACTTTCGTATTCTACACATACTTCTTGAACAGATCCTGGATTCTTTCTGGTTTGGATCACATAGTAATGTGGTACCATACTGAAATAGTCAATTAAACCTGGTCTCGATCAATATTTTAGTGAATAACGCATGTTAGGTCTGGGTTGGGTCTGGGATTAGTACTCATCAGACTCATACTTTCGCATTCTTCTCATACTTGCTGGCCAGATCCTGGGCTTTTTCTGGTTTGGATCTCGTACTAATGTGGTACCACACTGAAACTGTCGATTAAACCTGGTCTTGATAAATATTTTAGAGGATAACGCATGTTTGGTCTAGGTCTGTGTTAGGTCTAGGATATGCCCACATCAGTCTCCTACTTTCGCATTCCTCACATACTTCTTGGACAGATCCTGGCTTTTTCTGGTTTGGATCACATAGTAATGTGGTACCACGCTGAACGAGTCGATTAAACCTGGTTTTGATCAATATTTTAGAGGATAACGCATGTTTGGACTAGGTCTGGGTTAGGTCTGGGATATGCCCTCATCAGTCTCATACTTTTGCATTCTTCACATACTTCTTGGAGAGATCCTGGGTGTTTTCTGGTTTGGATCACATAGTAATGTGGTACCACACTGCAAGAGTCGATTAAACCTGGTTTTGATCAATATTTTAGAGGATAACGCAAGTTTGGTCTAGGTCTGGGTTAGGTCTGGGATATGCCCTCATGAGTCTCATACTTTCGCATTCTTCTCACACTTGCTGACCAGAACCTGGGCTTTTTCTGGTTTGGATCTCGTACTAATGTGGTACCACACTGAGACAGTCGATTAAACCTGGTCTTGATAAATATTTTAGAGGATAACGCATGTTAGGTCTGGGTTAAGTCTGGGATATGCCATCATCAGTCTCATTCTTTCGCATTCTTCACATAATTCTTGAACAGATGCTGGGTTGTTTCTGGTTTTGATCACACAGTAATGTGGTGCCACAATGAAACAGTCAATTAGACCTGGTCTCGATCAATATTTTAGAGGGTAACGCATGTTTGGTCTAGGTGTGTGTTAGGTCTGGGATATGCCCTCATCAGTCTCATATTTTCGCATTCTTCACATACTTCTTGGACAGATCCTGGGCTTTTTCTGGTTTGGATCCCATACTTATGTGGTACCACACTGAACCAGTCGATTAAACCTGGTCTTGATCAATATTTTACAGGATAACGCATGTTTGGTCTGGGTCTGTGTTAGGTCTGGGATATGCCCACATCGGTCTCATACTTTCGCATTCTTCACATACTTCTTGAACAGATCCTGGGTTTTTTCTGGTTTGGATCACATAGTAATGTGGTACCACACTGAAACAGACAATTAATACTGGTCTTGATCAATATTTTACAGGATAACGCATGTTAGGTCAGGGTTAGGTCTGGGATTAGCCCTCGTCAGACTCATACTTTCGCATTCTTCGCATACTTGCTGGCCAGATCCTGGGCCTTTTCTGGTTTGGATCTCGTACTAATGTGGTACCACACTGAAACAGTCAATTTAACCTGGTCTCGATCAATATCTTAGAGGAAAGCGCATGTTAGGTCTGGGTTAGGTCTGGGAATAGTCCAAATCAGACTCATACTTTCGCATTCTTCTCATACTTGTTGGCCAGATCCTGGGCTTTTTCTGGTTTGGATCACATACTAATGTGGTACCACACTGAAACAGTCGATTAAACCGGGTTTTCATCAATATTTTAGAGGATAACGCATGTTAGGTCTAGGTCTGTGTTAGGTCTAGGATATGCCCTCATCAGTCTCATACTTTTGCATTCTTCACATACTTCTTGGAGAGATCCTGGGTGTTTTCTGGTTTGGATCACATAGTAATGTGGTACCACACTGCAAGAGTCGATTAAACCTCGTTTTGATCAATATTTTAGAGGATAACGCATGTTTGGTCTAGGTCTGGGTTAGGTCTGGGATATGCCCTCATGAGTCTCATACTTTCGCATTCTTCACATACTTCTTGAACAGATCCTGGGTTTCTTCTGGTTTGGATCACATAGTAATGTGGAACCACACTGAAACAGTCAATTAAACCTGGTCTCGATCAATATTTTAGAGGATCACGCATGTTATGTCTGGGTTAGGTCTGGGTTTAGTCCTCATCAGACTCATACTTTCGCATTCTTCACATACTTCTTGAACAGATCCTGGGCTTTTTCTGGTTTGGATCACATACTAATGTGGTACCACACTGAAACAGTCGATTAAACCTGGTCTTGATAAATATTTTAGAGGATAACGCATGTTAGGTCTGGGCTAGGTCTGAGATTTGCCCACATCAGTCTCATTCTTTCGCATTCTACACATACTTCTCGCACAGATCCTGGGTTTTTTCTGGTTTGGATCACATACTAATGTGGTACCTCACTGAAACAGTCGATTAAACCGGGTTTTCATCAATATTTTAGAGGATAACGCATGTTTGGTCTAGGTCTGTGTTAGGTCTGTGATTTGCCCTCATAAGTCTCATACTTTCGTATTCTACACATACTTCTTGAACAGATCCTGGGTTTTTTCTGGTTTGGATCACATAGTAATGTGGTACCACACTGAAATAGTCAATTAAACCTGGTCTCGATCAATATTTTAGTGGATAACGCATGTTAGGTCTGGGTTAGGTCTGGGATTTGCCCTCATCAGTCTCATACTTTCGCATTCAGACACATACTTCTCGCACAGATCCTGGGTTTTTTCTAGCTTGGATCACATAGTAATGTGGTACCACACTGAAACAGTCAATTTAACCTGGTCTCGATCAATATATTAGAGGATAACGCATGTTAGGTCTGGGTTAGGTCTGGGATTAGCCCTCATCAGACTCATACTTTCGCATTCTTCTCATACTTGCTGGACAGATCCTGGGCTTTTTCTGGTTTGGATCACATAGTAATGTGGTACCACACTGAAACAGTCGATTAAACCTGGTTTTGATCAATATTTTAGAGGATAACACGCTCTTGGTCTAGGTCAGGGTTAGGTCTGGGATATGCCCTCATCAGTCTCATACGTTCGCATTCTTCACATACTTGTTGAACAGATCCTGGGTTTTTTCTGGTTTGGATCACATAGTAATGTGGTACCACACTGAAACAGTCAACTAACCCTGGCCTCGATCAATATTTTAGAGGAAAACGCATGTTAGGTCTGGTTTAGGTCCGTGATTTGCCCTCATAAGTCTCATACTTTCGCATTCTACACATACTTCTTGAACAGATCCTCGGTTTTTTCTAGTTTGGATCACATAGTAATGTGATACCACACTGAAATAGTCAATTAAACCTGGTCTCGAACAATATTATAGTGGATAACGCATGTTAGGTCTGGGTTAGGTCTGGGATTTGCCCTCATCAGTCTCATACTTTCGCATTCTACACATACTTCTCGCACAGATCCAGAAGCAGTCGATTAAACCTTGTTTTGATCACAATTTTAGAGGGTAACGCATGTTTGGACCAGGTCTGTGTTAGGCCTGGGATATGCCCTCATCAGTCTCATACTTTCGCATTCTTCTCATACTTGTTGGCCAGATCCTGGGCTTTTTCTGGTTTGAATCTCGTACTAATGTGGTACCACACTGAAACAGTCGATTAAACCTGGTTTTGACCAATATTTTAGAGGGTAACGCATGTTTGGCCTAGGTCTGTGTTAGGTCTGGGATATGCCCACATCTGTCTCATACCTTCGCATCCTTCACATACATCTTGAACAGATCCTGGATTTTTTCTGGTTTGGATCACATAGTAATGTGGTACCACACTGAAACAGTCAATTAAACCTGGTCTCGATCAATATTTTAGAGGATCACGCATGTTAGGTCTGGGTTAGGTCTGGGATTAGCCCTCATCAGACTCATACTTTCGCATTCTTCTCATACTTGTTGGCCAGATCCTGGGCTTTTTCTGGTTTGGATCTCGTACTAATGTGGTACCACACTGAAACAGTCGATTAAACCTGGTCTTGATAAATATTGTAGAGGATAACGCATGTTAGGTCTGGGATAGGACTGGGATATGCCCTCAACAGTCACATACTTTCGCATTCTTCACATACTTCTTGGACAGATCCTGGGTTTTTTCTGGTTTGGATCACATAGTAATGTGGTACCACACTGAAACAGTCAATTTAACCGGGTCTCGATCAATATTTTAGAGGATAACGCATGTTTGGTCTGGGTTAGGTCTGGGATTAGCCCTCATCAGACTCAGACTTTCGCATTCTTCTCATACATGTTGGCCAGATCTTGGGCTTTTGCTGGTTTGGATCTCGTACTAATGTAGTACCATACTGAAACAGTCAATTTAACCTGGTCCCGATCAATATTTTAGTGGATAACGCATGTTAGGTCTGGGTTAGGTCTGTGATTCGCCTTCATAGGTCTCATACTTTCGCATTCTACACATACTTCTCGAACAGATCCTCGGTTTTTTCTAGTTTGGATCACATAGTAATGTGGTACCATACTGAAACAGTCAATTAAACCTGGTCTCGATCAATATCTTAGAGGATAACGCATGTTAGGTCTGGGTTAGGTCTGCGGTTTGCCCTCATAGGTCTCATACTTTCGTATTCTACACATACTTCTTGAACAGATCCTGGGTTTTTTCTGGTTTGGATCACATTGTAATGTGGTACCACACTGAAATAGTCAATTAAACCTGGTCTCGATCAATATTTTAGTGGATAACGCATGTTAGGTCTGGGTTAGGACTGGGGTTTGCCCTCATCAGTCTCATACTTTCGCATTCTACACATACTTCTCGCACAGATCCTGGGTTTTTTCTGGTTTGGATCACATACTAATGTGGTACCACACTGAAACAGTCGATTAAACCGGGTTTTCATCAATATTTTAGAGGATAACGAATGTTAGGTCTAGGTCTGTGTTAAGTCTGGGATATGCCCTCATCAGTCTCATACTTTCGCATTCTTCACATACTTCTTGGACAGAGCCTGGGCTTTTTCTGGTTTGGATCACATACTAATGTGGTACCATACTGAAACAGTCAATTAAACCTGGTCTCGATCAATATTTTAGAGGATAACCCATGTTAGGTCTGGGTTAGGTCTGCGGTTTGCCCTCATAGGTCTCATACTTTCGTATTCTACACATACTTCTTGAACAGATCCTGGGTTTTTTCTGGTTTGGATCACATAGTAATGTGGTACCACACTGAAACAGTCAATTAAACCTGGTCTCGATCAATATTTTAGAGGATCACGCATGTTAGGTCTGGGTTAGGTCTGGGATTAGCCCTCATCAGACTCATACTTTCGCATTCTTCTCATACTTGCTGGCCAGATCCTGGGCTTTTTCTGGTTTGGATCTCGTACTAATGTGGTACCACACTGAAACAGTCGATTAAACCTGGTCTTGATAAATATTTTAGAGGATAACGCATGTTAGGTCTGGGTTAGGTCTGTGATTTGCCCTCATAAGTCTCATACTTTCGTATTCTACACATACTTCTTGAACAGATCCTGGATTCTTTCTGGTTTGGATCACATAGTAATGTGGTACCATACTGAAATAGTCAATTAAACCTGGTCTCGATCAATATTTTAGAGGATCACGCATGTTAGGTCTGGGTTAGGTCTGGGATTAGCCCTCATCAGACTCATACTTTCGCATTCTTCTCATACTTGCTGGCCAGATCCTGGGCTTTTTCTGGTTTGGATCTCGTACTAATGTGGTACCACACTGAAACTGTCGATTAAACCTGGTCTTGATAAATATTTTAGAGGATAACGCATGTTTGGTCTAGGTCTGTGTTAGGTCTAGGATATGCCCACATCAGTCTCCTACTTTCGCATTCCTCACATACTTCTTGGACAGATCCTGGCTTTTTCTGGTTTGGATCACATAGTAATGTGGTACCACACTGAAACAGTCAATTAAACCTGGTCTCGATCAATATTTTAGAGGATCACGCATGTTAGGTCTGGGTTAGGTCTGGGATTAGCCCTCATCAGACTCATACTTTCGCATTCTTCTCATACTTGCTGGCCAGATCCTGGGCTTTTTCTGGTTTGGATCTCGTACTAATGTGGTACCACACTGAAACTGTCGATTAAACCTGGTCTTGATAAATATTTTAGAGGATAACGCATGTTTGGTCTAGGTCTGTGTTAGGTCTAGGATATGCCCACATCAGTCTCCTACTTTCGCATTCCTCACATACTTCTTGGACAGATCCTGGCTTTTTCTGGTTTGGATCACATAGTAATGTGGTACCACGCTGAACGAGTCGATTAAACCTGGTTTTGATCAATATTTTAGAGGATAACGCATGTTTGGACTAGGTCTGGGTTAGGTCTGGGATATGCCCTCATCAGTCTCATACTTTTGCATTCTTCACATACTTCTTGGAGAGATCCTGGGTGTTTTCTGGTTTGGATCACATAGTAATGTGGTACCACACTGCAAGAGTCGATTAAACCTGGTTTTGATCAATATTTTAGAGGATAACGCAAGTTTGGTCTAGGTCTGGGTTAGGTCTGGGATATGCCCTCATGAGTCTCATACTTTCGCATTCTTCTCACACTTGCTGACCAGATCCTGGGCTTTTTCTGGTTTGGATCTCGTACTAATGTGGTACCACACTGAGACAGTCGATTAAACCTGGTCTTGATAAATATTTTAGAGGATAACGCATGTTAGGTCTGGGTTAGGTCTGGGATATGCCATCATCAGTCTCATTCTTTCGCATTCTTCACATAATTCTTGAACAGATGCTGGGTTGTTTCTGGTTTTGATCACACAGTAATGTGGTGCCACAATGAAACAGTCAATTAGACCTGGTCTCGATCAATATTTTAGAGGGTAACGCATGTTTGGTCTAGGTGTGTGTTAGGTCTGGGATATGCCCTCATCAGTCTCATATTTTCGCATTCTTCACATACTTCTTGGACAGATCCTGGGCTTTTTCTGGTTTGGATCCCATACTTATGTGGTACCACACTGAACCAGTCGATTAAACCTGGTCTTGATCAATATTTTACAGGATAACGCATGTTTGGTCTAGGTCTGTGTTAGGTCTGGGATATGCCCACATCGGTCTCATACTTTCGCATTCTTCACATACTTCTTGGAGAGATCCTGGGTGTTTTCTGGTTTGGATCACATAGTAATGTGGTACCACACTGAAACAGTCAATTAATACTGGTCTTGATCAATATTTTACAGGATAACGCGTGTTAGGTCAGGGTTAGGTCTGGGATTAGCCCTCGTCAGACTCATACTTTCGCATTCTTCGCATACTTGCTGGCCAGATCCTGGGCCTTTTCTGGTTTGGATCTCGTACTAATGTGGTACCACACTGAAACAGTCAATTTAACCTGGTCTCGATCAATATTTTAGAGGAAAGCGCATGTTAGGTCTGGGTTAGGTCTGGGAATAGTCCTCATCAGACTCATACTTTCGCATTCTTCTCATACTTGTTGGCCAGATCCTGGGCTTTTTCTGGTTTGGATCACATACTAATGTGGTACCACACTGAAACAGTCGATTAAACCGGGTTTTCATCAATATTTTAGAGGATAACGCATGTTAGGTCTAGGTCTGTGTTAGGTCTAGGATATGCCCTCATCAGTCTCATACTTTTGCATTCTTCACATACTTCTTGGAGAGATCCTGGGTGTTTTCTGGTTTGGATCACATAGTAATGTGGTACCACACTGCAAGAGTCGATTAAACCTCGTTTTGATCAATATTTTAGAGGATAACGCATGTTTGGTCTAGGTCTGGGTTAGGTCTGGGATATGCCCTCATGAGTCTCATACTTTCGCATTCTTCACATACTTCTTGAACAGATCCTGGGTTTCTTCTGGTTTGGATCACATAGTAATGTGGAACCACACTGAAACAGTCAATTAAACCTGGTCTCGATCAATATTTTAGAGGATCACGCATGTTATGTCTGGGTTAGGTCTGGGTTTAGTCCTCATCAGACTCATACTTTCGCATTCTTCACATACATCTTGAACAGATCCTGGGCTTTTTCTGGTTTGGATCACATACTAATGTGGTACCACACAGAAACAGTCGATTAAACCGGGTTTTCATCAATATTCTAGAGGATAACGCATGTTAGGTCTAGGTCTGTGTTAGGTCTAGGATATGCCCTCATCAGACTCATACTTTCGCATTTTTCTCATACTTGTTAGGCAGATCCTGGGCTTTTTCTGGTTTGGATCACATACTAATGTGGTACCACACTGAAACAGTCGATTAAACCCGGTTTTCATCAATATTTTAGAGGGTAACGCATGTTAGGTCTGGGTTAGGACTGGGATATGCCCTCAACAGTCACATACTTTCGCATTCTTCACATACTTCTTGGACAGATCCTGGGTTTTTTCTGGTTTGGATCACATAGTAATGTGGTACCACACTGAAACAGTCAATTTAACCGGGTCTCGATCAATATTTTAGAGGATAACGCATGTTTGGTCTGGGTTAGGTCTGGGATTAGCCCTCATCAGACTCAGACTTTCGCATTCTTCTCATACATGTTGGCCAGATCTTGGGCTTTTGCTGGTTTGGATCTCGTACTAATGTAGTACCATACTGAAACAGTCAATTTAACCTGGTCCCGATCAATATTTTAGTGGATAACGCATGTTAGGTCTGGGTTAGGTCTGTGATTCGCCCTCATAGGTCTCATACTTTCGCATTCTACACATACTTCTCGAACAGATCCTCGGTTTTTTCTAGTTTGGATCACATAGTAATGTGGTACCATACTGAAACAGTCAATTAAACCTGGTCTCGATCAATATTTTAGAGGATAACGCATGTTAGGTCTGGGTTAGGTCTGCGGTTTGCCCTCATAGGTCTCATACTTTCGTATTCTACACATACTTCTTGAACAGATCCTGGGTTTTTTCTGGTTTGGATCACATTGTAATGTGGTACCACACTGAAATAGTCAATTAAACCTGGTCTCGATCAATATTTTAGTGGATAACGCATGTTAGGTCTGGGTTAGGTCTGGGGTTTGCCCTTATCAGTCTCATACTTTCGCATTCTACACATACTTCTCGCACAGATCCTGGGTTTTTTCTGGTTTGGATCACATACTAATGTGGTACCACACTGAAACAGTCGATTAAACCGGGTTTTCATCAATATTTTAGAGGATAACGAATGTTAGGTCTAGGTCTGTGTTAAGTCTGGGATATGCCCTCATCAGTCTCATACTTTCGCATTCTTCACATACTTCTTGGACAGAGCCTGGGCTTTTTCTGGTTTGGATCACATACTAATGTGGTACCATACTGAAACAGTCAATTAAACCTGGTCTCGATCAATATTTTAGAGGATAACGCATGTTAGGTCTGGGTTAGGTCTGCGGTTTGCCCTCATAGGTCTCATACTTTCGTATTCTACACATACTTCTTGAACAGATCCTGGGTTTTTTCTGGTTTGGATCACATAGTAATGTGGTACCACACTGAAACAGTCAATTAAACCTGGTCTCGATCAATATTTTAGAGGATCACGCATGTTAGGTCTGGGTTAGGTCTGGGATTAGCCCTCATCAGACTCATACTTTCGCATTCTTCTCATACTTGCTGGCCAGATCCTGGGCTTTTTCTGGTTTGGATCTCGTACTAATGTGGTACCACACTGAAACAGTCGATTAAACCTGGTCTTGATAAATATTTTAGAGGATAACGCATGTTAGGTCTGGGTTAGGTCTGTGATTTGCCCTCATAAGTCTCATACTTTCGTATTCTACACATACTTCTTGAACAGATCCTGGATTCTTTCTGGTTTGGATCACATAGTAATGTGGTACCATACTGAAATAGTCAATTAAACCTGGTCTCGATCAATATTTTAGTGGATAACGCATGTTAGGTCTGGGTTGGGTCTGGGATTAGTACTCATCAGACTCATACTTTCGCATTCTTCTCATACTTGCTGGCCAGATCCTGGGCTTTTTCTGGTTTGGATCTCGTACTAATGTGGTACCACACTGAAACTGTCGATTAAACCTGGTCTTGATAAATATTTTAGAGGATAACGCATGTTTGGTCTAGGTCTGTGTTAGGTCTAGGATATGCCCACATCAGTCTCCTACTTTCGCATTCCTCACATACTTCTTGGACAGATCCTGGCTTTTTCTGGTTTGGATCACATAGTAATGTGGTACCACGCTGAACGAGTCGATTAAACCTGGTTTTGATCAATATTTTAGAGGATAACGCATGTTTGGACTAGGTCTGGGTTAGGTCTGGGATATGCCCTCATCAGTCTCATACTTTTGCATTCTTCACATACTTCTTGGAGAGATCCTGGGTGTTTTCTGGTTTGGATCACATAGTAATGTGGTACCACACTGCAAGAGTCGATTAAACCTGGTTTTGATCAATATTTTAGAGGATAACGCAAGTTTGGTCTAGGTCTGGGTTAGGTCTGGGATATGCCCTCATGAGTCTCATACTTTCGCATTCTTCTCACACTTGCTGACCAGATCCTGGGCATTTTCTGGTTTGGATCTCGTACTAATGTGGTACCACACTGAGACAGTCGATTAAACCTGGTCTTGATAAATATTTTAGAGGATAACGCATGTTAGGTCTGGGTTAGGTCTGGGATATGCCATCATCAGTCTCATTCTTTCGCATTCTTCACATAATTCTTGAACAGATGCTGGGTTGTTTCTGGTTTTGATCACACAGTAATGTGGTGCCACAATGAAACAGTCAATTAGACCTGGTCTCGATCAATATTTTAGAGGGTAACGCATGTTTGGTCTAGGTGTGTGTTAGGTCTGGGATATGCCCTCATCAGTCTCATATTTTCGCATTCTTCACATACTTCTTGGACAGATCCTGGGCTTTTTCTGGTTTGGATCCCATACTTATGTGGTACCACACTGAACCAGTCGATTAAACCTGGTCTTGATCAATATTTTACAGGATAACGCATGTTAGGTCTGGGTTAGGTCTGGGATTAGCCCTCATCAGACTCATACTTTCGGATTCTTCTCATACTTGCTGGCCAGATCCTGGGCTTTTTCTGGTTTGGATCTCGTACTAATGTGGTACCACACTGAAACAGTCGATTAAACCTGGTCTTGGTAAATATTTTAGAGGATAACGCATGTTAGGTCTGGGTTAGGTCTGTGATTTGCCCTCATAAGTCTCATACTTTCGTATTCTACACATACTTCTTGAACAGATCCTGGATTCTTTCTGGTTTGGATCACATAGTAATGTGGTACCATACTGAAATAGTCAATTAAACCTGGTCTCGATCAATATTTTAGTGAATAACGCATGTTAGGTCTGGGTTGGGTCTGGGATTAGTACTCATCAGACTCATACTTTCGCATTCTTCTCATACTTGCTGGCCAGATCCTGGGCTTTTTCTGGTTTGGATCTCGTACTAATGTGGTACCACACTGAAACTGTCGATTAAACCTGGTCTTGATAAATATTTTAGAGGATAACGCATGTTTGGTCTAGGTCTGTGTTAGGTCTAGGATATGCCCACATCAGTCTCCTACTTTCGCATTCCTCACATACTTCTTGGACAGATCCTGGCTTTTTCTGGTTTGGATCACATAGTAATGTGGTACCACGCTGAACGAGTCGATTAAACCTGGTTTTGATCAATATTTTAGAGGATAACGCATGTTTGGACTAGGTCTGGGTTAGGTCTGGGATATGCCCTCATCAGTCTCATACTTTTGCATTCTTCACATACTTCTTGGAGAGATCCTGGGTGTTTTCTGGTTTGGATCACATAGTAATGTGGTACCACACTGCAAGAGTCGATTAAACCTGGTTTTGATCAATATTTTAGAGGATAACGCAAGTTTGGTCTAGGTCTGGGTTAGGTCTGGGATATGCCCTCATGAGTCTCATACTTTCGCATTCTTCTCACACTTGCTGACCAGATCCTGGGCTTTTTCTGGTTTGGATCTCGTACTAATGTGGTACCACACTGAGACAGTCGATTAAACCTGGTCTTGATAAATATTTTAGAGGATAACGCATGTTAGGTCTGGGTTAGGTCTGGGATATGCCATCATCAGTCTCATTCTTTCGCATTCTTCACATAATTCTTGAACAGATGCTGGGTTGTTTCTGGTTTTGATCACACAGTAATGTGGTGCCACAATGAAACAGTCAATTAGACCTGGTCTCGATCAATATTTTAGAGGGTAACGCATGTTTGGTCTAGGTGTGTGTTAGGTCTGGGATATGCCCTCATCAGTCTCATATTTTCGCATTCTTCACATACTTCTTGGACAGATCCTGGGCTTTTTCTGGTTTGGATCCCATACTTATGTGGTACCACACTGAACCAGTCGATTAAACCTGGTCTTGATCAATATTTTACAGGATAACGCATGTTTGGTCTAGGTCTGTGTTAGGTCTGGGATATGCCCACATCGGTCTCATACTTTCGCATTCTTCACATACTTCTTGAACAGATCCTGGGTTTTTTCTGGTTTGGATCACATAGTAAAGTGGTACCACACTGAAACAGTCAATTAATACTGGTCTTGATCAATATTTTACAGGATAACGCATGTTAGGTCAGGGTGAGGTCTGGGATTAGCCCTCGTCAGACTCATACTTTCGCATTCTTCGCATACTTGCTGGCCAGATCCTGGGCCTTTTCTGGTTTGGATCTCGTACTAATGTGGTACCACACTGAAACAGTCAATTTAACCTGGTCTCGATCAATATTTTAGAGGAAAGCGCATGTTAGGTCTGGGTTAGGTCTGGGAATAGTCCTCATCAGACTCATACTTTCGCATTCTTCTCATACTTGTTGGCCAGATCCTGGGCTTTTTCTGGTTTGGATCACATACTAATGTGGTACCACACTGAAACAGTCGATTAAACCGGGTTTTCATCAATATTTGAGAGGATAACGCATGTTAGGTCTAGGTCTGTGTTAGGTCTAGGATATGCCCTCATCAGTCTCATACTTTTGCATTCTTCACATACTTCTTGGAGAGATCCTGGGTGTTTTCTGGTTTGGATCACATAGTAATGTGGTACCACACTGCAAGAGTCGATTAAACCTCGTTTTGATCAATATTTTAGAGGATAACGCATGTTTGGTCTAGGTCTGGGTTAGGTCTGGGATATGCCCTCATGGGTCTCATACTTTCGCATTCTTCACATACTTCTTGAACAGATCCTGGGTTTCTTCTGGTTTGGATCACATAGTAATGTGGAACCACACTGAAACAGTCAATTAAACCTGGTCTCGATCAATATTTTAGAGGATCACGCATGATATGTCTGGGTTAGGTCTGGGTTTAGTCCTCATCAGACTCATACTTTCGCATTCTTCACATACTTCTTGAACAGATCCTGGGCTTTTTCTGGTTTGGATCACATACTAATGTGGTACCACACTGAAACAGTCGATTAAACCTGGTCTTGATAAATATTTTAGAGGATAACGCATGTTAGGTCTGGGCTAGGTCTGAGATTTGCCCACATCAGTCTCATTCTTTCGCATTCTACACATACTTCTCGCACAGATCCTGGGTTTTTTCTGGTTTGGATCACATACTAATGTGGTACCTCACTGAAACAGTCGATTAAACCGGGTTTTCATCAATATTTTAGAGGATAACGCATGTTTGGTCTAGGTCTGTGTTAGGTCTGTGATTTGCCCTCATAAGTCTCATACTTTCGTATTCTACACATACTTCTTGAACAGATCCTGGGTTTTTTCTGGTTTGGATCACATAGTAATGTGGTACCACACTGAAATAGTCAATTAAACCTGGTCTCGATCAATATTTTAGTGGATAACGCATGTTAGGTCTGAGTTAGGTCTGGGATTTGCCCTCATCAGTCTCATACTTTCGCATTCAGACACATACTTCTCGCACAGATCCTGGGTTTTTTCTAGCTTGGATCACATAGTAATGTGGTACCACACTGAAACAGTCAATTTAACCTGGTCTCGATCAATATATTAGAGGATAACGCATGTTAGGTCTGGGTTAGGTCTGGGATTAGCCCTCATCAGACTCATACTTTCGCATTCTTCTCATACTTGCTGGACAGATCCTGGGCTTTTTCTGGTTTGGATCACATAGTAATGTGGTACCACACTGAAACAGTCGATTAAACCTGGTTTTGATCAATATTTTAGAGGATAACACGCTCTTGGTCTAGGTCAGGGTTAGGTCTGGGATATGCCCTCATCAGTCTCATACGTTCGCATTCTTCACATACTTGTTGAACAGATCCTGGGTTTTTTCTGGTTTGGATCACATAGTAATGTGGTACCACACTGAAACAGTCAACTAAACCTGGTCTCGATCAATATTTTAGAGGATAACGCATGTTAGGTCTGGTTTAGGTCCGTGATTTGCCCTCATAAGTCTCATACTTTCGCATTCTACACATACTTCTTGAACAGATCCTCGGTTTTTTCTAGTTTGGATCACATAGTAATGTGATACCACACTGAAATAGTCAATTAAACCTGGTCTCGAACAATATTATAGTGGATAACGCATGTTAGGTCTGGGTTAGGTCTGGGATTTGCCCTCATCAGTCTCATACTTTCGCATTCTACACATACTTCTCGCACAGATCCAGAAGCAGTCGATTAAACCTTGTTTTGATCACAATTTTAGAGGGTAACGCATGTTTGGACCAGGTCTGTGTTAGGTCTGGGATATGCCTCATCAGTCTCATTCTTTCGCATTCTTCACATACTTCTTGGGCTGATCCTGGGCTTTTTCTGGTTTGGAACCCATACTAATGTGGTACCACACTGAAACAGTTGATTAAACCTGGTCTTGATCAACATTTTACAGGATAACGCATGTTTGCTCTAGGTCTGTGTTAGGTCCGGGATATGCCCTCATCAGTCTCATACATTCGCATTCTTCGCATACTTCTTGAACAGATCCTGGGTTTTTTCTGGTTTGGATCACATAGTAATGTGGTACCACACTGAAACAGTCAATTAAACCTGGTCTCGATCAATATTTTAGAGGATAACGCATGTTAGGTCTGGGTTAGGTCTGGGATTTGCCCTCATCATTCTCATACTTTCGCATTCTTCTCATACTTGTTGGCCAGATCCTGGGGGTTTTCTGGTATGGATCATATAGTAAAGTGGTACCACACAGAAGCAGTCAATTAAACCTGGTCTCGATCAATATTTTAGAGGATAACGCATGTTAGGTCTGGGTTAGGTCTGGGATTTGCCCTCATCATTCTCATACTTTCGCATTCTACACATACTTCTCGCACAGATCCAGAAAAAGTCGATTAAACCTGGTTTTGATCACTATTTTAGAGGGTAACGCATGTTTGGACCAGGTCTGTGTTAGGTCTGGGATATGCCCTCATCAGTCTCATACTTTCGCATTCTTCTCATACTTGTTGGCCAGATCCTGGGCTTTTTCTGGTTTGAATCTCGTACTAATGTGGTACCACACTGAAACAGTCGATTAAACCTGGTTTTGACCAATATTTTAGAGGGTAACGCATGTTTGGCCTAGGTCTGTGTTAGGTCTGGGATATGCCCACATCTGTCTCATACCTTCGCATCCTTCACATACATCTTGAACAGATCCTGGATTTTTTCTGGTTTGGATCACATAGTAATGTGGTACCACACTGAAACAGTCAATTAAACCTGGTCTCGATCAATATTTTAGAGGATCACGCATGTTAGGTCTGGGTTAGGTCTGGGATTAGCCCTCATCAGACTCATACTTTCGCATTCTTCTCATACATGTTGGCCAGATCTTGGGCTTTTGCTGGTTTGGATCTCGTACTAATGTAGTACCATACTGAAACAGTCAATTTAACCTGGTCCCGATCAATATTTTAGTGGATAACGCATGTTAGGTCTGGGTTAGGTCTGTGATTCGCCCTCATGGGTCTCATACTTTCGCATTCTACACATACTTCTCGAACAGATCCTCGGTTTTTTCTAGTTTGGATCACATAGTAATGTGGTACCATACTGAAACAGTCAATTAAACCTGGTCTCGATCAATATTTTAGAGGATAACGCATGTTAGGTCTGGGTTAGGTCTGCGGTTTGCCCTCATAGGTCTCATACTTTCGTATTCTACACATACTTCTTGAACAGATCCTGGGTTTTTTCTGGTTTGGATCACATTGTAATGTGGTACCACACTGAAATAGTCAATTAAACCTGGTCTCGATCAATATTTTAGTGGATAACGCATGTTAGGTCTGGGTTAGGTCTGGGGTTTGCCCTCATCAGTCTCATACTTTCGCATTCTACACATACTTCTCGCACAGATCCTGGGTTTTTTCTGGTTTGGATCACATACTAATGTGGTACCACACTGAAACAGTCGATTAAACCGGGTTTTCATCAATATTTTAGAGGATAACGAATGTTAGGTCTAGGTCTGTGTTAAGTCTGGGATATGCCCTCATCAGTCTCATACTTTCGCATTCTTCACATACTTCTTGGACAGAGCCTGGGCTTTTTCTGGTTTGGATCACATACTAATGTGGTACCATACTGAAACAGTCAATTAAACCTGGTCTCGATCAATATTTTAGAGGATAACCCATGTTAGGTCTGGGTTAGGTCTGCGGTTTGCCCTCATAGGTCTCATACTTTCGTATTCTACACATACTTCTTGAACAGATCCTGGGTTTTTTCTGGTTTGGATCACATAGTAATGTGGTACCACACTGAAACAGTCAATTAAACCTGGTCTCGATCAATATTTTAGAGGATCACGCATGTTAGGTCTGGGTTAGGTCTGGGATTAGCCCTCATCAGACTCATACTTTCGCATTCTTCTCATACTTGCTGGCCAGATCCTGGGCTTTTTCTGGTTTGGATCTCGTACTAATGTGGTACCACACTGAAACAGTCGATTAAACCTGGTCTTGATAAATATTTTAGAGGATAACGCATGTTAGGTCTGGGTTAGGTCTGTGATTTGCCCTCATAAGTCTCATACTTTCGTATTCTACACATACTTCTTGAACAGATCCTGGATTCTTTCTGGTTTGGATCACATAGTAATGTGGTACCATACTGAAATAGTCAATTAAACCTGGTCTCGATCAATATTTTAGAGGATCACGCATGTTAGGTCTGGGTTAGGTCTGGGATTAGCCCTCATCAGACTCATACTTTCGCATTCTTCTCATACTTGCTGGCCAGATCCTGGGCTTTTTCTGGTTTGGATCTCGTACTAATGTGGTACCACACTGAAACTGTCGATTAAACCTGGTCTTGATAAATATTTTAGAGGATAACGCATGTTTGGTCTAGGTCTGTGTTAGGTCTAGGATATGCCCACATCAGTCTCCTACTTTCGCATTCCTCACATACTTCTTGGACAGATCCTGGCTTTTTCTGGTTTGGATCACATAGTAATGTGGTACCACACTGAAACAGTCAATTAAACCTGGTCTCGATCAATATTTTAGAGGATCACGCATGTTAGGTCTGGGTTAGGTCTGGGATTAGCCCTCATCAGACTCATACTTTCGCATTCTTCTCATACTTGCTGGCCAGATCCTGGGCTTTTTCTGGTTTGGATCTCGTACTAATGTGGTACCACACTGAAACAGTCGATTAAACCTGGTCTTGATAAATATTTTAGAGGATAACGCATGTTAGGTCTGGGTTAGGTCTGGGATATGCCATCATCAGTCTCATTCTTTCGCATTCTTCACATAATTCTTGAACAGATCCTGGGTTGTTTCTGGCTTCGATCACACAGTAATGTGGTGCCACAATGAAACAGTCAATTAGACCTGGTCTCGATCAATATTTTAGAGGGTAACGCATGTTAGGTCTGGGTTAGGTCTGGAATTTGCCCTCATCAGTCTCATACTTTCGCATTCTACACATTCTTCTTGAACAGATCATGGGTTTTTTCTGGTTTGGATCACATACTAATGTGGTACCACACTGAAACAGTCTATTAAACCTGGTTTTGATCAATATTTTAGAGGATAATGCAAGTTTGGTCTAGGTCTGTGTTGGGTTCGGGATATGCCCTCATCAGTCTCATACTTTCGCATTCTTCACATACTTCTTGGACAG
Source organism: Colletes latitarsis (assembly GCF_051014445.1). Classification (NCBI taxonomy): domain Eukaryota; kingdom Metazoa; phylum Arthropoda; class Insecta; order Hymenoptera; family Colletidae; genus Colletes; species Colletes latitarsis. The sequence goes on from NC_135137.1 coordinate 11,266,217, forward strand.
ATCCTGTGTTTTTTCTGGTTTGGATCACATAGTAATGTGGTACCACACTGAAAGAGTCGATTAAACCTGGTTTTGATCAATATTTTAGAGGGTAACGCGTGTTTGGTCTGGGTTAGGTCTGTGATTAGCCCTCATCAGACTCATACTTTCCCATTCTTCTCATACTTGTTGGCCAGATCCTGGGCTTTTTCTGGTTTGGATCTCGTACTAATGTGGTACCACACTGAAACAGTCAATTTAACCTGGTCTCGATCAATATTTTAGAGGATAACGCATGTTAGGTCTGGGTTAGGTCTGAGATTTGCCCTCATCAGTCTCATTCTTTCGCATTCTACACATACTTCTCGAACAGATCCTCGGTTTTTTCTAGATTGGATCACATAGTAATGTGGTACCATACTGAAACAGTCAATTAAACCTGGTCACGATCAATGTTTTAGAGGATAACGCATGTTGGGTCTAGGTCTGTGTTAGGTCTGCGATTTGCCCTCATCAGTCTCATACTTTCGCATTCTTCTCATACTTGCTGACCAGATCCTGGGTTTTTTCTGGTTTGGATCACATAGTAATGTGGTACCACACTGAAATAGTCAATTAAACCTGGTCTCGATCAATATTTTAGAGGATAACGCATGTTAGGTCTGGGTTAGGTCTGGAATTTGCCCTCATCAGTCTCATACTTTCGCATTCTACACATTCTTCTCGAACAGATCCTCGGTTTTTTCTAGATTGGATCACATAGTAATGTGGTACCATACTGAAACAGTCAATTAAACCTGGTGACGATCAATATTTTATTGGATAACGCATGTTAGGTCTGGGTTAGGTCTGGGATTTGCCCTCACCAGTCTCATACTTTCGCATTCTACACATACTTCTCGAACAGATCCTCGGTTTTTTCTAGATTGGATCACATAGTAATGTGGTACCATACTGAAACAGTCAATTAAACCTGGTCACGATCAATGTTTTAGAGGATAACGCATGTTGGGTCTAGGTCTGTGTTAGGTCTGCGATTTGCCCTCATCAGTCTCATACTTTCGCATTCTTCTCATACTTGCTGACCAGATCCTGGGTTTTTTCTGGTTTGGATCACATAGTAATGTGGTACCACACTGAAATAGTCAATTAAACCTGGTCTCGATCAATATTTTAGAGGATAACGCATGTTAGGTCTGGGTTAGGTCTGTGATTTGCCCTCATAAGTCTCATACTTTCGTTTTCTACACATACTTCTTGAACAGATCCTGGGCTTTTTCTGGTTTGGATCCCATACTTATGAGGTACCACACTGAAACAGTCGATTAAACCTGGACTTGATCAATATTTTGCAGGATAACGCATGTTTGGTCTAGGTCTGTGTTAGGTCTGGGATATGCCCACATCGGTCTCATACTTTCGCATTCTTCACATACTTCTTGAACAGATCCTGGGTTTTTTCTGGATTGGATCACATAGTAATGTGGTACCACACTGAAACAGTCAATTAATCCTGGTCTCGATCAATATTTTACAGGATAACGCATGTTAGGTCAGGGTTAGGTCTGGGATTAGCCCTCGTCAGACTCATACTTTCGCATTCTTCGCATACTTGCTGGCCAGATCCTGGGCCTTTTCTGGTTTGGATCTCGTACTAATGTGGTACCACACTGAAACAGTCAATTTAACCTGGTCTCGATCAATATTTTAGAGGAAAACGCATGTTAGGTCTGGGTTAGGTCTGGGATTAGTCCTCATCAGACTCATACTTTCGCATTCTTCTCATACTTGTTGGCCAGATCCTGGGCTTTTTCTGGTTTGTATCACATACTAATGTGGTACCACACTGAAACAGTCGACTAAACCGGGTTTTCATCAATATTTTAGAGGATAACGCATGTTAGGTCTAGGTCTGTGTTAGGTCTAGGATATGCCCTCATCAGTCTCATACTTTTGCATTCTTCACATACTTCTTGGAGAGATCCTGGGTGTTTTCTGGTTTGGATCACATAGTCATGTGGTACCACACTGCAAGAGTCGATTAAACCTGGTTTTGATCAATATTTTAGAGGATAACGCATGTTTGGTCTAGGTCTGGGTTAGGTCTGGGATATGCCCTCATGAGTCTCATACTTTCGCATTCTTCACATACTTCTTGAACAGATCCTGGGTTTCTTCTGGTTTGGATCACATAGTAATGTGGAACCACACTGAAACAGTCAACTAAACCTGGTCTTGATAAATATTTTAGAGGATAACGCATGTTAGGTCTGGGTTAGGTCTGGGATATGCCATCATCAGTCTCATTCTTTCGCATTCTTCACATAATTCTTGAACAGATCCTGGGTTGTTTCTGGCTTTGATCACACAGTAATGTGGTGCCACAATGAAACAGTCAATTAGACCTGGTCTCGATCAATATTTTAGAGGGTAACGCATGTTAGGTCTGGGTTAGGTCTGGAATTTGCCCTCATCAGTCTCATACTTTCGCATTCTACACATTCTTCTTGAACAGATCATGGGTTTTTTCTGGTTTGGATCACATACTAATGTGGTACCACACTGAAACAGTCTATTAAACCTGGTTTTGATCAATATTTTAGAGGATAATGCAAGTTTGGTCTAGGTCTGTGTTGGGTTCGGGATATGCCCTCATCAATCTCATACTTTCGCATTCTTCACATACTTCTTGGACAGATCCTGTGTTTTTTCTGGTTTGGATCACATAGTAATGTGGTACCACACTGAAAGAGTCGATTAAACCTGGTTTTGATCAATATTTTAGAGGGTAACGCGTGTTTGGTCTGGGTTAGGTCTGTGATTAGCCCTCATCAGACTCATACTTTCCCATTCTTCTCATACTTGTTGGCCAGATCCTGGGCTTTTTCTGGTTTGGATCTCGTACTAATGTGGTACCACACTGAAACAGTCAATTTAACCTGGTCTCGATCAATATTTTAGAGGATAACGCATGTTAGGTCTGGGTTAGGTCTGAGATTTGCCCTCATCAGTCTCATTCTTTCGCATTCTACACATACTTCTCGCCCAGATCCTGGGTTTTTTCTGGTTTGGATCACATACTAATGTGGTACCACACTGAAACAGTCGATTAAACCTGGTCTCGATCAATGTTTTAGAGGATAACGCATGTTAGGTCTGGGTTAGGTCTGTGATTCGCCCTCATAAGTCTCATACTTTCGTATTCTACACATACTTCCCGCACAGATCCTGGGTTTTGTCTGGTTTGGATCACATACTAATGTGGTACCACACTGATACAGTCGATTAAACCGGGTTTTCATCAATATTTTAGAGGATAACGCATGTTGGGTCTAGGTCTGTGTTAGGTCTGGGTTATGCCCTCATCAGACTCATACTTTCGCATTCTTCTCATACTTGCTGGCCAGATCCTGGGCTTTTTCTGGTTTGGATCTCGTACTAATGTGGTACCACACTGAAACAGTCGATTAAACCTGGTCTTGATAAATATTTTAGAGGATAACGCATGTTAGGTCTGGGTTAGGTCTGGGATATGCCATCATCAGTCTCATTCTTTCGCATTCTTCACATAATTCTTGAACAGATCCTGGGTTGTTTCTGGTTTTGATCACACAGTAATGTGGTGCCACAATGAAACAGTCAATTAGACCTGGTCTCGATCAATATTTTAGAGGGTAACGCATGTTAGGTCTGGGTTAGGTCTGGGATTTGCCCTCATCAGTCTCATACTTTCGCATTCTACACATTCTTCTTGAACAGATCATGGGTTTTTTCTGGTTTGGATCACATACTAATGTGGTACCACACCGAAACAGTCGATTAAACCTGGTTTTGATCAATATTTTAGAGGATAATGCAAGTTTGGTCTAGGTCAGTGTTGGGTCTGGGATACGCCCTCATCAGTCTCATACTTTCGCATTCTTCACATACTTCTTGGACAGATCCTGTGTTTTTTCTGGTTTGGATCACATAGTAATGTGGTACCACACTGAAACAGTCGATTAAACCTGGTCTTGATCAAAATTTTACAGGATAACGCATGTTAGGTCTGAGTTAGGTCTGGGATTAGTCCTCATCAGACTCATACTTTCGCATTCTTCTCATACTTGTTGGCCAGATCCTGGGCTTTTTCTGATTTGGATCACATACTAATGTGGTACCACACTGAAACAGTCGATTAAACCGGGTTTTCATCAATATTTTAGAGGATAACGCATGTTAGGTCTAGGTCTGTGTTAGGTCTAGGATATGCCCTCATCAGTCTCATACTTTTGCATTCTTCACATACTTCTTGGAGAGATCCTGGGTGTTTTCTGGTTTGGATCACATAGTAATGTGGTACCACACTGCAAGAGTCGATTAAACCTGGTTTTGATCAATATTTTAGAGGATAACGCATGTTTGGTCTAGGTCTGGGTTAGGTCTGGGATATGCCCTCATGAGTCTCATACTTTCGCATTCTTCACATACTTCTTGAACAGATCCTGGGTTTCTTCTGGTTTGGATCACATAGTAATGTGGAACCACACTGAAACAGTCAATTAAACCTGGTCTCGATCAATATTTTAGAGGATCACGCATGTTATGTCTGGGTTAGGTCTGGGTTTAGTCCTCATCAGACTCATACGTTCGCATTCTTCACATACTTCTTGAACAGATCCTGGGCTTTTTCTGGTTTGGATCACATACTAATGTGGTACCACACAGAAACAGTCGATTAAACCGGGTTTTCATCAACATTCTAGAGGATAACGCATGTTAGGTCTAGGTCTGTGTTAGGTCTAGGATATGCCCTCATCAGACTCATACTTTCGCATTTTTCTCATACTTGTTAGGCAGATCCTGGGCTTTTTCTGGTTTGGATCACATACTAATGTGGTACCACACTGAAACAGTCGATTAAACCCGGTTTTCATCTATATTTTAGCGGGTAACGCATGTTTGGTCTAGGTCTGTGTTAGGTCTGGGATATGCCCTCATCAGACTCATACTTTCGCATTCTTCTCATACTTGCTGGCCAGATCCTGGGCTTTTTCTGGTTTGGATCTCGTACTAATGTGGTACCACACTGAAACAGTCGATTAAACCTGGTCTTGATAAATATTTTAGAGGATAACGCATGTTAGGTCTGGGTTAGGTCTGGGATATGTCATCATCAGTCTCATTCTTTCGCATTCTTCACATAATTCTTGAACAGATCCTGGGTTGTTTCTGGTTTTGATCACACAGTAATGTGGTGCCACAATGAAACAGTCAATTAGACCTGGTCTCGATCAATATTTTAGAGGGTAACGCATGTTAGGTCTGGGTTAGGTCTGGGATTTGCCCTCATCAGTCTCATACTTTCGCATTCTACACATTCTTCTTGAACAGATCATGGGTTTTTTCTGGTTTGGATCACATACTAATGTGGTACCACACTGAAACTGTCGATTAAACCTGGTTTTGATCAATATTTTAGAGGATAATGCAAGTTTGGTCTAGGTCAGTGTTGGGTCTGGGATATGCCCTCATCAGTCTCATACTTTCGCATTCTTCACATACTTCTTGGACAGATCCTGTGTTTTTTCTGGTTTGGATCACATAGTAATGTGGTACCACACTGAAAGAGTCGATTAAACCTGGTTTTGATCAATATTTTAGAGGATAACGCGTGTTTGGTCTGGGTTAGGTCTGTGATTAGCCCTCATCAGACTCATACTTTCGTATTCTACACATACTTCTTGAACAGATCCTGGGTTTTTTCTGGTTTGGATCAAATACTAATGTAGTACCACACTGAAACAGTCGATTAAACCGGGTTTTTAGCAATATTTTAGAGGATAACGCATGTTTGGTCTAGGTCTGTGTCAGGTCTGGGATATGCCCTCATCAGTCTCATACTTTCGCATTCTCCACATACTCCTTGAACAGATCCTGGGTTTTTTCTCGTTTGGATCACATAGTAATGTGGTACCACACTGAAATAGTCAATTAAACCTGGTCTCGATCAATGTTTTAGTGGATAACGCATGTTATGTCTGGGTTAGGTCTGTGATTCGCCCTCATAAGTCTCATACTTTCGCATTCTACACATACTTCTCGAACAGATCCTCGGTTTTTTCTAGTTTGGATCACATAGTAATGTGGTACCACACTGAAATAGTCAATTAAACCTGGTCTCGATCAATATTTTAGAGGATAACGCATGTTAGGTCTGGGTTAGGTCTGTGGTTTGCCCTCATAAGTCTCATACTTTCGTATCCTACACATGCTTCTTGAACAGATCCTGGGTTTTTTCTGGTTTGGATCACATTGTAATGTGGTACCACACTGAAATAGTCAATTAAATCTGGTCTCGATCAATATTTTAGTGTGATAACGCGTGTGTGGTCTGGGTTAGGTCTGGGATTTGCCCTCATCAGTCTCATACTTTCGCATTCTACGCATACTTCTCGCACAGATCCTGGGTTTTTTCTGGTTTGGATCACATAGTAATGTGGTACCACACTGAAACAGTCGATTAAACCGGGTTTTCATCAATATTTTAGAGGATAACGCATGTTAGGTCTAGGTCTGTGTTAGGTCTGTGATTTGCCCTCATCAGTCTCATACTTTCGCATTCTACACATACTTCTCGCACAGATCCTGGGTTTTTTCTGGTTTGGATCACATAGTAATGTGGTACCACACTGAAACAGTCGATTAAACCGTGTTTTCATCAATATTTTAGAGGATAACGCATGTTTGGTCTAGGTACGTGTTAGGTCTGTGATTTGCCCTCATAAGTCTCATACTTTCGTATTCTACACATACTTCTTGAACAGATCCTGGGTTTTTTCTGGTTTGGATCACATAGTAATGTGGTACCACACTGAAATAGTCAATTAATCCTGGTCTCGATCAATATTTTAGTGGATAACGCATGTTAGGTCTGTGTTAGGTCTGTGATTCGCCCTCATAAGTCTCATATTTTCGCATTCTACACATACTTCTCGAACAGATCCTCGGTTTTTTCTAGTTTGGATCACATAGTAATGTGGTACCACACCGAAACCGTCAATTTAACCTGGTCTCGATCAATATTTTAGAGGATAGCGCATGTTAGGTCTGGTTTACGTCTGGGATTAGCCCTCATCAGACTCATACTTTTGCATTCTTCACATACTTGTTGAACAGATCCTGGGCTTCTTCTGGTTTGGATCACGTAGTAATGTGGTACTACACGGAAACAGACAATTCAACCTGGTCTCGATAAATATTTTAGAGGATAACGCATGTTAGGTCTGGGTGAGGTCTGGGATTTGCCCTCATCAGTCTCATACTTTCGCATTCTACACATACTTCTTGAACAGAACCTGGATTTTTTCTGGTTTGGATCACATAGCAATGTGGTACCACAATGAAACAGTCGATTACGCCTGGTTTTGATCAATATTTAAGACGATAACGCATGTTTCGTCTTGGTCTAGGTTAGGTCTGGGATTTGCTCTCATCAGGCTCATACTTTCGCATATTTCTCATTCTTGTTGGCCAGATCCAGGGCATTCACTGGTTTGGATCACGTACTAATGTGGTACCACACTGAAACAGTCAATTCAACCTGGTCTCGATAAATATTTTAGAGCATCACGCACGTTAGGTCTGGGTTAGGTCTGGAATTAGCCCTCATCAGACTCATACTTTCGCATTCTTCTCAAACATCTTGGCCAGATCCTGGGCTTTTTCTGGTATGGATTTCGTACTAATGTGGTACCACACTGAAACAGTCGATTAAACCTGGTTTTGATGAATATTTTAGAGGGTAACGCATGTTTGGTCTAGGTCTGGGTTAGGTCTGGGATATGCCCTCATGAGTCTCATACTTTCGCATTCTTCACATACTTCTTGAACAGATCCTGGGTTTCTTCTGGTTTGGATCACATAGTAATGTGGAACCACACTGAAACAGTCAACTAAACCTGGTCTCGATCAATATTTTAGAGGATCACGCATGTTATGTCTGGGTTAGGTCTGGGTTTAGTCCTCATCAGACTCATACTTTCGCATTCTTCACATACTTCTTGAACAGATCCTGGGCTTTTTCTGGTTTGGATCACATACTAATGTGGTACCACACAGAAACAGTCGATTAAACCGGGTTTTCATCAATATTCTAGAGGATAACGCATGTTAGGTCTAGGTCTGTGTTAGGTCTAGGATATGCCCTCATCAGACTCATACTTTCGCATTTTTCTCATACTTGTTAGGCAGATCCTGGGCTTTTTCTGGTTTGGATCACATACTAATGTGGTACCACACTGAAACAGTCGATTAAACCCGGTTTTCATCAATATTTTAGAGGGTAACGCATGTTTGGTCTAGGTCTGTGTTAGGTCTGGGATATGCCCTCATCAGACTCATACTTTCGCATTCTTCTCATACTTGCTGGCCAGATCCTGGGCTTTTTCTGGTTTGGATCTCGTACTAATGTGGTACCACACTGAAACAGTCGATTAAACCTGGTCTTGATAAATATTTTAGAGGATAACGCATGTTAGGTCTGGGTTAGGTCTGGGATATGCCATCATCAGTCTCATTCTTTCGCATTCTTCACATAATTCTTGAACAGATCCTGGGTTGTTTCTGGCTTTGATCACACAGTAATGTGGTGCCACAATGAAACAGTCAATTAGACCTGGTCTCGATCAATATTTTAGAGGGTAACGCATGTTAGGTCTGGGTTAGGTCTGGAATTTGCCCTCATCAGTCTCATACTTTCGCATTCTACACATTCTTCTTGAACAGATCATGGGTTTTTTCTGGTTTGGATCACATACTAATGTGGTACCACACTGAAACAGTCTATTAAACCTGGTTTTGATCAATATTTTAGAGGATAATGCAAGTTTGGTCTAGGTCTGTGTTGGGTTCGGGATATGCCCTCATCAGTCTCATACTTTCGCATTCTTCACATACTTCTTGGACAGATCCTGTGTTTTTTCTGGTTTGGATCACATAGTAATGTGGTACCACACTGAAAGAGTCGATTAAACCTGGTTTTGATCAATATTTTAGAGGGTAACGCGTGTTTGGTCTGGGTTAGGTCTGTGATTAGCCCTCATCAGACTCATACTTTCCCATTCTTCTCATACTTGTTGGCCAGATCCTGGGCTTTTTCTGGTTTGGATCTCGTACTAATGTGGTACCACACTGAAACAGTCAATTTAACCTGGTCTCGATCAATATTTTAGAGGATAACGCATGTTAGGTCTGGGTTAGGTCTGAGATTTGCCCTCATCAGTCTCATTCTTTCGCATTCTACACATACTTCTCGAACAGATCCTCGGTTTTTTCTAGATTGGATCACATAGTAATGTGGTACCATACTGAAACAGTCAATTAAACCTGGTCACGATCAATGTTTTAGAGGATAACGCATGTTGGGTCTAGGTCTGTGTTAGGTCTGCGATTTGCCCTCATCAGTCTCATACTTTCGCATTCTTCTCATACTTGCTGACCAGATCCTGGGTTTTTTCTGGTTTGGATCACATAGTAATGTGGTACCACACTGAAATAGTCAATTAAACCTGGTCTCGATCAATATTTTAGAGGATAACGCATGTTAGGTCTGGGTTAGGTCTGGAATTTGCCCTCATCAGTCTCATACTTTCGCATTCTACACATTCTTCTCGAACAGATCCTCGGTTTTTTCTAGATTGGATCACATAGTAATGTGGTACCATACTGAAACAGTCAATTAAACCTGGTGACGATCAATATTTTATTGGATAACGCATGTTAGGTCTGGGTTAGGTCTGGGATTTGCCCTCACCAGTCTCATACTTTCGCATTCTACACATACTTCTCGAACAGATCCTCGGTTTTTTCTAGATTGGATCACATAGTAATGTGGTACCATACTGAAACAGTCAATTAAACCTGGTCACGATCAATGTTTTAGAGGATAACGCATGTTGGGTCTAGGTCTGTGTTAGGTCTGCGATTTGCCCTCATCAGTCTCATACTTTCGCATTCTTCTCATACTTGCTGACCAGATCCTGGGTTTTTTCTGGTTTGGATCACATAGTAATGTGGTACCACACTGAAATAGTCAATTAAACCTGGTCTCGATCAATATTTTAGAGGATAACGCATGTTAGGTCTGGGTTAGGTCTGTGATTTGCCCTCATAAGTCTCATACTTTCGTATTCTACACATACTTCTTGAACAGATCCTGGGCTTTTTCTGGTTTGGATCCCATACTTATGAGGTACCACACTGAAACAGTCGATTAAACCTGGTCTTGATCAATATTTTGCAGGATAACGCATGTTTGGTCTAGGTCTGTGTTAGGTCTGGGATATGCCCACATCGGTCTCATACTTTCGCATTCTTCACATACTTCTTGAACAGATCCTGGGTTTTTTCTGGATTGGATCACATAGTAATGTGGTACCACACTGAAACAGTCAATTAATCCTGGTCTCGTTCAATATTTTACAGGATAACGCATGTTAGGTCAGGGTTAGGTCTGGGATTAGCCCTCGTCAGACTCATACTTTCGCATTCTTCGCATACTTGCTGGCCAGATCCTGGGCCTTTTCTGGTTTGGATCTCGTACTAATGTGGTACCACACTGAAACAGTCAATTTAACCTGGTCTCGATCAATATTTTAGAGGAAAACGCATGTTAGGTCTGGGTTAGGTCTGGGATTAGTCCTCATCAGACTCATACTTTCGCATTCTTCTCATACTTGTTGGCCAGATCCTGGGCTTTTTCTGGTTTGTATCACATACTAATGTGGTACCACACTGAAACAGTCGACTAAACCGGGTCTTGATAAATATTTTAGAGGATAACGCATGTTAGGTCTGGGTTAGGTCTGGGATATGCCATCATCAGTCTCATTCTTTCGCATTCTTCACATAATTCTTGAACAGATCCTGGGTTGTTTCTGGTTTTGATCACACAGTAATGTGGTGCCACAATGAAACAGTCAATTAGACCTGGTCTCGATCAATATTTTAGAGGGTAACGCATGTTAGGTCTGGGTTAGGTCTGGGATTTGCCCTCATCAGTCTCATACTTTCGCATTCTACACATTCTTCTTGAACAGATCATGGGTTTTTTCTGGTTTGGATCACATACTAATGTGGTACCACACCGAAACAGTCGATTAAACCGGGTTTTCATCAATATTTTAGAGGATAACGCATGTTGGGTCTAGGTCTGTGTTAGGTCTGGGTTATGCCCTCATCAGACTCATACTTTCGCATTCTTCTCATACTTGCTGGCCAGATCCTGGGCTTTTTCTGGTTTGGATCTCGTACTAATGTGGTACCACACTGAAACAGTCGATTAAACCTGGTCTCGATCAATATTTTAGAGGGTAACGCATGTTAGGTCTGGGTTAGGTCTGGAATTTGCCCTCATCAGTCTCATACTTTCGCATTCTACACATTCTTCTTGAACAGATCATGGGTTTTTTCTGGTTTGGATCACATACTAATGTGGTACCACACTGAAACAGTCTATTAAACCTGGTTTTGATCAATATTTTAGAGGATAATGCAAGTTTGGTCTAGGTCTGTGTTGGGTTCGGGATATGCCCTCATCAGTCTCATACTTTCGCATTCTTCACATACTTCTTGGACAGATCCTGTGTTTTTTCTGGTTTGGATCACATAGTAATGTGGTACCACACTGAAAGAGTCGATTAAACCTGGTTTTGATCAATATTTTAGAGGGTAACGCGTGTTTGGTCTGGGTTAGGTCTGTGATTAGCCCTCATCAGTCTCATACTTTCCCATTCTTCTCATACTTGTTGGCCAGATCCTGGGCTTTTTCTGGTTTGGATCTCGTACTAATGTGGTACCACACTGAAACAGTCAATTTAACCTGGTCTCGATCAATATTTTAGAGGATAACGCATGTTAGGTCTGAGTTAGGTCTGAGATTTGCCCTCATCAGTCTCATTCTTTCGCATTCTACACATACTTCTCGCCCAGATCCTGGGTTTTTTCTGGTTTGGATCACATACTAATGTGGTACCACACTGAAACAGTCGATTAAACCTGGTCTCGATCAATGTTTTAGAGGATAACGCATGTTAGGTCTGGGTTAGGTCTGTGATTCGCCCACATAAGTCTCATACTTTCGTATTCTACACATACTTCTTGAACAGATCCTGGGTTTTTACTGGTTTGGATCACATAGTAATGTGGTACCACACTGAAATAGTCAATTAAACCTGGTCTCGATCAATATCTTAGTGGATAACGCATGTTAGGTCTGGGTTAGGTCTGGGATCTGCCCTCATCAGTCTCATACTTTCGCATTCTACACATACTTCCCGCACAGATCCTGGGTTTTGTCTGGTTTGGATCACATACTAATGTGGTACCACACTGATACAGTCGATTAAACCGGGTTTTCATCAATATTTTAGAGGATAACGCATGTTGGGTCTAGGTCTGTGTTAGGTCTGGGTTATGCCCTCATCAGACTCATACTTTCGCATTCTTCTCATACTTGCTGGCCAGATCCTGGGCTTTTTCTGGTTTGGATCTCGTACTAATGTGGTACCACACTGAAACAGTCGATTAAACCTGGTCTTGATAAATATTTTAGAGGATAACGCATGTTAGGTCTGGGTTAGGTCTGGGATATGCCATCATCAGTCTCATTCTTTCGCATTCTTCACATAATTCTTGAACAGATCCTGGGTTGTTTCTGGTTTTGATCACACAGTAATGTGGTGCCACAATGAAACAGTCAATTAGACCTGGTCTCGATCAATATTTTAGAGGGTAACGCATGTTAGGTCTGGGTTAGGTCTGGGATTTGCCCTCATCAGTCTCATACTTTCGCATTCTACACACTCTTCTTGAACAGATCATGGGTTTTTTCTGGTTTGGATCACATACTAATGTGGTACCACACCGAAACAGTCGATTAAACCTGGTTTTGATCAATATTTTAGAGGATAATGCAAGTTTGGTCTAGGTCAGTGTTGGGTCTGGGATACGCCCTCATCAGTCTCATACTTTCGCATTCTTCACATACTTCTTGGACAGATCCTGTGTTTTTTCTGGTTTGGATCACATAGTAATGTGGTACCACACTGAAACAGTCGATTAAACCTGGTCTTGATCAAAATTTTACAGGATAACGCATGTTAGGTCTGTGTTAGGTCTGGGATTAGTCCTCATCAGACTCATACTTTCGCATTCTTCTCATACTTGTTGGCCAGATCCTGGGCTTTTTCTGATTTGGATCACATACTAATGTGGTACCACACTGAAACAGTCGATTAAACCGGGTTTTCATCAATATTTTAGAGGATAACGCATGTTAGGTCTAGGTCTGTGTTAGGTCTAGGATATGCCCTCATCAGTCTCATACTTTTGCATTCTTCACATACTTCTTGGAGAGATCCTGGGTGTTTTCTGGTTTGGATCACATAGTAATGTGGTACCACACTGCAAGAGTCGATTAAACCTGGTTTTGATCAATATTTTAGAGGATAACGCATGTTTGGTCTAGGTCTGGGTTAGGTCTGGGATATGCCCTCATGAGTCTCATACTTTCGCATTCTTCACATACTTCTTGAACAGATCCTGGGTTTCTTCTGGTTTGGATCACATAGTAATGTGGAACCACACTGAAACAGTCAATTAAACCTGGTCTCGATCAATATTTTAGAGGATCACGCATGTTATGTCTGGGTTAGGTCTGGGTTTAGTCCTCATCAGACTCATACTTTCGCATTCTTCACATACTTCTTGAACAGATCCTGGGCTTTTTCTGGTTTGGATCACATACTAATGTGGTACCACACAGAAACAGTCGATTAAACCGGGTTTTCATCAACATTCTAGAGGATAACGCATGTTAGGTCTAGGTCTGTGTTAGGTCTAGGATATGCCCTCATCAGACTCATACTTTCGCATTTTTCTCATACTTGTTAGGCAGATCCTGGGCTTTTTCTGGTTTGGATCACATACTAATGTGGTACCACACTGAAACAGTCGATTAAACCCGGTTTTCATCTATATTTTAGCGGGTAACGCATGTTTGGTCTAGGTCTGTGTTAGGTCTGGGATATGCCCTCATCAGACTCATACTTTCGCATTCTTCTCATACTTGCTGGCCAGATCCTGGGCTTTTTCTGGTTTGGATCTCGTACTAATGTGGTACCACACTGAAACAGTCGATTAAACCTGGTCTTGATAAATATTTTAGAGGATAACGCATGTTAGGTCTGGGTTAGGTCTGGGATATGTCATCATCAGTCTCATTCTTTCGCATTCTTCACATAATTCTTGAACAGATCCTGGGTTGTTTCTGGTTTTGATCACACAGTAATGTGGTGCCACAATGAAACAGTCAATTAGACCTGGTCTCGATCAATATTTTAGAGGGTAACGCATGTTAGGTCTGGGTTAGGTCTGGGATTTGCCCTCATCAGTCTCATACTTTCGCATTCTACACATTCTTCTTGAACAGATCATGGGTTTTTTCTGGTTTGGATCACATACTAATGTGGTACCACACTGAAACTGTCGATTAAACCTGGTTTTGATCAATATTTTAGAGGATAATGCAAGTTTGGTCTAGGTCAGTGTTGGGTCTGGGATATGCCCTCATCAGTCTCATACTTTCGCATTCTTCACATACTTCTTGGACAGATCCTGTGTTTTTTCTGGTTTGGATCACATAGTAATGTGGTACCACACTGAAAGAGTCGATTAAACCTGGTTTTGATCAATATTTTAGAGGATAACGCGTGTTTGGTCTGGGTTAGGTCTGTGATTAGCCCTCATCAGACTCATACTTTCGTATTCTACACATACTTCTTGAACAGATCCTGGGTTTTTTCTGGTTTGGATCAAATACTAATGTAGTACCACACTGAAACAGTCGATTAAACCGGGTTTTTAGCAATATTTTAGAGGATAACGCATGTTTGGTCTAGGTCTGTGTCAGGTCTGGGATATGCCCTCATCAGTCTCATACTTTCGCATTCTCCACATACTCCTTGAACAGATCCTGGGTTTTTTCTCGTTTGGATCACATAGTAATGTGGTACCACACTGAAATAGTCAATTAAACCTGGTCTCGATCAATGTTTTAGTGGATAACGCATGTTATGTCTGGGTTAGGTCTGTGATTCGCCCTCATAAGTCTCATACTTTCGCATTCTACACATACTTCTCGAACAGATCCTCGGTTTTTTCTAGTTTGGATCACATAGTAATGTGGTACCACACTGAAATAGTCAATTAAACCTGGTCTCGATCAATATTTTAGAGGATAACGCATGTTAGGTCTGGGTTAGGTCTGTGGTTTGCCCTCATAAGTCTCATACTTTCGTATCCTACACATGCTTCTTGAACAGATCCTGGGTTTTTTCTGGTTTGGATCACATTGTAATGTGGTACCACACTGAAATAGTCAATTAAATCTGGTCTCGATCAATATTTTAGTGTGATAACGCGTGTGTGGTCTGGGTTAGGTCTGGGATTTGCCCTCATCAGTCTCATACTTTCGCATTCTACACATACTTCTCGCACAGATCCTGGGTTTTTTCTGGTTTGGATCACATAGTAATGTGGTACCACACTGAAACAGTCGATTAAACCGGGTTTTCATCAATATTTTAGAGGATAACGCATGTTAGGTCTAGGTCTGTGTTAGGTCTGTGATTTGCCCTCATCAGTCTCATACTTTCGCATTCTACACATACTTCTCGCACAGATCCTGGGTTTTTTCTGGTTTGGATCACATAGTAATGTGGTACCACACTGAAACAGTCGATTAAACCGTGTTTTCATCAATATTTTAGAGGATAACGCATGTTTGGTCTAGGTACGTGTTAGGTCTGTGATTTGCCCTCATAAGTCTCATACTTTCGTATTCTACACATACTTCTTGAACAGATCCTGGGTTTTTTCTGGTTTGGATCACATAGTAATGTGGTACCACACTGAAATAGTCAATTAATCCTGGTCTCGATCAATATTTTAGTGGATAACGCATGTTAGGTCTGTGTTAGGTCTGTGATTCGCCCTCATAAGTCTCATATTTTCGCATTCTACACATACTTCTCGAACAGATCCTCGGTTTTTTCTAGTTTGGATCACATAGTAATGTGGTACCACACCGAAACCGTCAATTTAACCTGGTCTCGATCAATATTTTAGAGGATAGCGCATGTTAGGTCTGGTTTACGTCTGGGATTAGCCCTCATCAGACTCATACTTTTGCATTCTTCACATACTTGTTGAACAGATCCTGGGCTTCTTCTGGTTTGGATCACGTAGTAATGTGGTACTACACGGAAACAGACAATTCAACCTGGTCTCGATAAATATTTTAGAGGATAACGCATGTTAGGTCTGGGTGAGGTCTGGGATTTGCCCTCATCAGTCTCATACTTTCGCATTCTACACATACTTCTTGAACAGAACCTGGATTTTTTCTGGTTTGGATCACATAGCAATGTGGTACCACAATGAAACAGTCGATTACGCCTGGTTTTGATCAATATTTAAGACGATAACGCATGTTTCGTCTTGGTCTAGGTTAGGTCTGGGATTTGCTCTCATCAGGCTCATACTTTCGCATATTTCTCATTCTTGTTGGCCAGATCCAGGGCATTCACTGGTTTGGATCACGTACTAATGTGGTACCACACTGAAACAGTCAATTCAACCTGGTCTCGATAAATATTTTAGAGCATCACGCACGTTAGGTCTGGGTTAGGTCTGGAATTAGCCCTCATCAGACTCATACTTTCGCATTCTTCTCAAACATCTTGGCCAGATCCTGGGCTTTTTCTGGTATGGATTTCGTACTAATGTGGTACCACACTGAAACAGTCGATTAAACCTGGTTTTGATGAATATTTTAGAGGGTAACGCATGTTTGGTCTAGGTCTGTGTTAGGTCTGGGATATGCCCTCATCAGTCTCATACTTTCGCATTCTTCGCATACTTCCTGAACAGATCCTGGGTTTTTTCTGGTTTGGATCACATAGTGATGTGGTACCACACTGAAACAATCAATAAATCCTGGTCTCGATCCATATTTTAGAAGATAACGCATGTTAGGTCTGGGTTAGGTCTGGGATTAGCCCTCATCAGACTCATACTTTCGCATTCTTCTCATACTTGCTGGCCAGATCCTGGGCTTTTTCTGGTTTGGATCTCGTACTAATGTGGTACCACACTGAAATAGACAATTAAACCTGGTCTCGATCAATATTTTAGTGGATAACGCATGTTAGGTCTGGGTTAGGTCTGGGATTTGCCCTCATCAGTCTCATACTTTCGCATTCTTCTCATACTTGCTGACCAGATCCTGGGCTTTTTCTGGTTTGGATCTCGTACTAATGTGGTACCACACTGAAACAGTCAATTTAACCTGGTCTCGATCAATATTTTAGAGGATAACGCATGTTAGGTCTGGGTTAGGTCTAGGATTAGTCCTCATCAGACTCATACTTTCGCATTCTTCTCATACTTGCTGGCCAGATCCTGGGCTTTTTCTGATTTGGATCTCGTACTAATGTGGTACCACACTGAAACTGTCGATTAAACCTGGTCTTGATAAATATTTTAGAGGATAACGCATGTTAGGTCTGGGTTAGGTCTGGGATATGCCATCATCAGTCTCATTCTATCGCATTCTTCACATAATTCTTGAACAGATCCTGGGTTGCTTCTGGTTTTGATCACACAGTAATGTGGTGCCACAATGAAACAGTCAATTAGACCTGGTCTCGATCAATATTTTAGAGGGTAACGCATGTTAGCTCTGGGTTAGGTCTGGGATTTGCCCCCATCAGTCTCATACTTTCGCATTCTACACATTCTTCTTGAACAGATCATGGGTTTTTTCTGGTTTGGATCACATACTAGTGTGGTACCACACTGAAACAGTCGATTAAACCTAGTTTTGATCTATATTCTAGAGGATAATGCAAGTTTGGTCTAGGTCTGTGTTGGGTTTGGGATATGCCCTCATCAGTGTCATACTTTCGCATTTTTCACATACTTCTTGGACAGATCCTGGGTTTTTTCTGGTTTGGATCACATAGTAATGTGGTACCACAGTGAAAGTGTCGATTAAACCTGGTTTTGATCAATATTTTAGAGGATAACGCATGTTTGGTCTGGGTTAGGTCTGGGATTAGCCCTCATCAGACTCATACTTTCGCATTCTTCTCATACTTGTTGGCCAGATCCTGGACTTTTTCTGGTTTGGATCTCGTACTAATGTGATACCACACTGAAACAGTCAATTTAACCTGTTCTCGATCAATATTTTAGAGGATAACGCATGTTTTGTCTGGGTTAGGTCTGAGATTTGCCCTCATCAGTCTCATTCTTTCGCATTCTACACATACTTCTCGCACAGATCCAGGGTTTTTTCTTGTTTGTATCAAATACTAATGTAGTACCACACTGAAACAGTCGATTAAACCGGGTTTTCAGCAATATTTTAGAGGATAACGCATGTTTGGTCTAGGTCTGTGTTAGGTCTGGGATATGCCCTCATCAGTCTCATACTTTTTTTTTTTTTTTTTTTTTTTTTTTTTTTGTCGTGGGGAAAATCTTCGAAAGACTCCCTCCCACCTCCTTGGGGAGAGGTGGGAGGGGTGTGTGGGATTCCCCGCGCCCGTACAACGACGTGCGCGGGACCTACCCACTAAAAACCCCACGGTGACCCTTCGGCACGCTTTGGGAGGATACCGGGAATCGCTCGAAGCATTCTTCCGGTATCCTCCCCGTGCCCGCGCTTTCGCGCCCATCCCCCGGGGGGACAATCGGTCCCCCCAGTAAACACACTGCCTCATAGCGGCGGGACGGGGCCACTCCATCCCGCCGCTATCCGTCCCGGGGCCGCGTTTAGTGGCGGCTGCGAGCCCCAACTCGCAACCGCCCGCGACCCCGTTTCCACCCCTCGGCGGCCGGGCGTTCATGGCTGCACCAGACCGCCGAGGGTGCCTCCCCTTGCGTCGGACCGGTAGGGGGAGGCACTCCTACCCCCAACCGGTCCGACCCGGCGCCGCCTGGCGGGAGGAGGGTCCCCTCAGGACCCCCCTCCCAGCCTAGGTCATCCGCCACGCCGAGGCGGCCGCCCGCGACGCCTCGCGACCGGGCGACGACCTCGGGCCACCGCACGTGCGCGAGCTTCAGCGCGCCGCTGAAGCTCGCGCTCCCTCCCCGCGGCCTCCTTCTGCAACATTACGTTCTCGCAGAAGGAGGCCACGGCCCTCCACTTCTCCTCGCTGCCGAGCATGGCGCGCACCACGCCCGGCAGCGAGACATCCCGCCCGACGACGCCGACCAGGACACGGCGCTCCCCCTCCCACGCGGGGCATACCTCCAGGGTGTGATCCGCCGTGTCCTGCTCAGCGTCGCAGTGGCAGCAACGCGCCGTCGGCTCCTTCCCTATCCGGCACAGGTATCTTCCGAAGCTGCCATGTCCGGAAAATACCTGTGCCAGCCGGTAGGTGAGGCTGCCATGGCCTCTGTCCAGCCACTCCTTCAGGAGTGGCCGAACAGCCCCGACAGTCCGGTGCCCCGCGGTTGGCAGAGCCAGCCGCTCCTGCCACGCGAGCAACACGGACTGCCGGGCCTGGCGCTTCAAATCGCCCCAAGCAGGTTCCTGCCCGCCCGGGACCGCCCCCACCCCCGCGCGACGGTCGACGCGGTGCCGGTACATCACCGCGTGCGACCGCGCGAGCAGGTCCATGGGCGGCATCCCCGCTAGAACCGTCGCCGCCTCATGTGACATGGTCCGATACCCGCGGACGACCCTGAGCGCCATGCGCCTCTGCACCCGACGCAGCATAGTCATGCTGCGCCGGGAGGCAGCCAGGTCGTCCGCCCAGACGGGGGCCCCGTATAGGGCCACCGACTGGACCATTGCCACATAGAGGCGACGAACTCGGCCCGCCGGGCCCCCCAGGTTGGGCAGGATCCGGCCCAGAGCCGCAACCATCCTCTCCAACCGGGGGACCAGGCAGCGGAAATGCTTCTCGAAACGCCAGTGGCTATCGAGGATCAGCCCCAGATACCTGATCTGGGGCTTGACCTCGATGTCAGCCCCACCCACCCGAATCAGAGGGGGTGGCGGATCCTGCCGAGGTGAATGAAACGCAATCACCTCGGTCTTATGGACCGCCACCGTCATCCCCATCCCCCTGATCCGGTCGACGACGCGTTGCGACCCCTCCTCCGCGCGACGCATGGCCCTCCCCCAGTGCGCCCCGACGGCCAGCACCAGTGTGTCATCCGCATAACACACCGTGCTGACGCCGTCGGGGAGGCCGGCCCGCAACACCGAGTCGTACGCGATGTTCCACAGGAGTGGCCCGAGGACCGACCCCTGCGGAACACCGCAGTACACCTCCCTCCGCATATCACCATCCCGGCCCGGATACTCGATCCACCTGCCGCGGAGATAATCCCCGACGACCGCCCTGAGACGAGGGGGGACTCGATGATATTCGAGTCCCCTCCTTATCTCTTCCCAGGGGAGGGTGTTAAAAGCATTGGCAATATCCAAGGATATTGCCAATGCCACCCCTCCCCGGGAGACGGCCGCCTCCGAGAGGGCCCTCACACGACCTATCGCGTCGATAGTTGATCGGCCCCCCCGGAAACCGAACTGGCAGTCGGCCAGACCGGGATCACCCCGCGACAGGTGCTCGACGAGGCGGGCAGCAATCACACGCTCGAAGAGCTTGCCCACCTCGTCGAGGAGACAAATGGGCCGGTATGCGGAGGGAGACTCCGCGGGCCGACCCTCCTTCCGGAGGAGGACCATCCTCGCCACCTTCCAACTGGGGGGGAATCGCCCGTCCCTCAGGCAGCGGTCGAACAACCGCCTGAGGTCGGCCCCAAGGACGCCCTGGGTCAAGACCCAAACCCGGCCGGGCACACCATCCGGACCCGGGGCCGTGTTACGAACCCCGAGCCGTCTGATGGCCGCTGCCAGCTCCTCCTGCGTGACCCCCAGCTCGGCCGTCCACTCCACTGGGACAGCCGCCGCCGCCGGAGGACGCGGTCCCCTCTCCCCAATTGGGAAGAGTGTATTGACCACGTCCTCCAGCAGCCGGGGGTCAAGACCCTCGGTGACGGGGGGCGCCCACGGGCGGAGCTTATTCAGCACCACCTTATATGGGCGCCCCCATGGATCGTCATCAAGGGTCTGGAGGAGCTCCTTCCATGCCTGGGTCTTGGCCCGTTTGATGGCGACCTGCAGAGCAACCCGCGCCACGCGGTATGCTCCATACAGGTCATCAGCTGCCCTCGCTCGCGCCACGCCGTCGCCTGTACGTTGACGACGGCGCGCGCGGGTGTACTGGCGTCGGGCGCGGACAGTCGCGACTCACAACTCCGCGATCGCGTCCGACCACCAGTACACCGCCCGGCGAGGAGAAGCCCGCCCGACCCGAGGCATCGCCGCGTCGCAAATACCCGCGACCAATGCTCCGAGCCGGGCGACCTCCTCCTCCATGCTCGGCAACTCGGCCGCTCCCTGCGGCCAAGTTGCAGCGAGGGCAGCTGCCATCAGGGCGTCCTTGTCCAGGCGCCGAAGCGCCCAGCGGCGTGGTGGGGCGCCACGCAGGCGGCCGTGTCGGGATGCACTCGCGGCGGCAGAGACCTCCATCCGGATGTACCGGTGATCGGAGAGTGTCTCTGCCCCCGCGACCACGTGCCAACCCGACACCATGCGCACGGCGTTGGGGGTCGCGAATCCAACATCCACGATGGACCCCCCATACCGCCGCACGCATGTGTGCTCCGACCCCCGGTTCAATACCCGGAGGTCGAGCCCCGCCGCCCAATCGCCCAGGATCCCGCCGCGAACGGAGGTCCTGGGGGATCCCCAAGCCACCGACTTGGCATTAAAATCCCCCAGGACCAGCACCGGCCGGGCCGCGTAGCGCTGCACGCATGCCGCGACCTCGGCCAAGTACAGCTCGAACGCAGCGTGACCGCTACGGGGCGAAATGTAGCACCCCACCACAGCGACTCCCCCCCAGTCCACGGCGACGAATCCCCGACCGCGCTCCAACAAGGAGAACGGTGGGGACCCGTCGCCCCCTCCCCATACCGTCGCCACCAAGCCGTCCGCGTCGCCCACCCAATGAGGGTGATCAGGGACGCGGTACGGCTCGGCGGCGACCGCCAGGCCAACCCCCCACTCCGCGAGGACTTGGGACATCAAGTCCTGTGCCGCGCGGCAGTGGTTGAGGTTGGCCTGGAGGAGGAGGCGGGGCGACATTAATTAATGGCCGCGCCAGCCTCCTCCCGGCCGTCCGTCCCCGTAGCACCGTCCACCTCCATGGAGGACGATGCCACCGCCCTCGGCACCGGAGCCGGTGCAGCCCGCCTCTTCCTCTCCTTCCGGGAGGGGGGGGAGCACTTCTTGCTCCCCACCCTGTGATCGGCTGGCCTCCCCATGTCCGCACACAGCGGGCAGTGGGGGGCCGCCGAGCACTGGCTCGCACGGTGCTCTTTGGCACCGCAGCGGTAACACTGACCGCTGCGGTCCACCGGCGAGGTGCACCACTGCCTCACATGCCCCAATTCGAGGCAGCGGTGACACTGGAGCGGGCGCGGCGCGAGGATTTCCACTCGCGCCGAAACCCACCCCACCACCACCCTCCCGGTTTCCGCCACCTTACGGGCGGCGGAGAGGGGGCACCGGGCCCACACCGACCCGAGGCCGGAGGGCGACCTGCGGATCTCTCCGATCCGCAGGTCCTCCACAGGACAGTCCCCCGCCCTCGCAAGGGCACGGGACACATCCTGTGCGCTGACCGAGTCGTCCAGCCCACAAACGCGCATCTCCGTGCGCTTCGTGGGCCGGGCGACCCGGACACCTCGCTCGCCCAGCTGCTCCCGGAGCCTCTGGGCGAGACGATCCGCCTTCGCGCCGCCTTCTGCACCGGGGATCTCCAGCAAGAGACCCCCGGTCACGGCCCTCTTCGCCCTCACGGAGGCGATGCCCAGCTCTTCCAGGGAGATATTCTCCCTGGCGAGCCGCATCGCCTCCGCGAGGGTCAGGTCGCCCCCCTGCGCAACGGTCAGCGTCACCGCTGCCGTTTTTGGGGGACGACCTGGTCGTGCCTTCCCGACCTTCGCGGCCTTTACCTTGGCCGCCGGCGGCGGAGGCGGAGGCTGCGGTTGCGAGGCCTTCCTCGCCGCCCGCTTCGCCTTCCGCCCCACCACCTCACTCCACGCCACCCCCCCTTGGGAGGGTGCTGTGGAGGACGCGACCACCGCGACCACGGGTACACCACCCCCCTTGGGGGTCGCGACCCGGGGCCCTGGTGCCGCAACGCTGGGCGGAGCCTTCACTCCGCCCTTCTTTGCCTTCCCCGACTGTACCGGAACAGGTCGGGGAGGCACCGCCTTCCTGCTGACCGCTCTTCCGGCGAGGAGCTCCTCCCGGAAGGCGGCCAGCTTGCCATCAATCATGTCCCCAATCCTCCTCAGAAGATCGTCTTCTGAGGAGGACGGGGACTTCTTCACGGGCGGAGTGCGGGTGGTGGGGCCCGCGGTGCCCCGCACCACTGCCGCCGCACTCCGCTTATTTACCTCCGCCGAGGGACGCGGCGGTGGAGGAGGAGGGAGGATGGGAGGGAGGGCCGCGCTGTTCCACAGCGCCTCTGCCCTCCTCCTCCCCTGTCGCTCCTCCTCCAACAGGAGCTGCAGACGGGCGTTCCGCCCTCTGAGCTCCCGCGCCGCCTCCCTCATTTCCTCCGCCGCGGCCTTCAGGGCCTCCGCGCCACCGCTTTTCTGCCCCTTAAAGGCGCAGGCAGCGGCGACTTTCTCCACCCGCCTCAGGGACGAGGAGATCCTCTCCGATATCTCCTCGGTCACCTCGTCCCTGAGGCAACTCAGCCTCACCGACGGGCTCATCGCCCCGCCCACCTCGACGACGGCCTGCCCCGCTCTCTTCCTCTTAGAGCCTATGAGGCTCCTGGTGGAGGAGAAGGACGAGACTGACGCAGTCTCGTCGTCCTCCTCCACCTTCCACGAAGCCGGTCCAGGCGCTGGAGGCGGCGCGAGCGCCGTCACTCCAGTCCCAACACCGCCTTCGTCCTCCCCCTCTGACTTACCCCGTCCCATCCCCGTTTTAATATTGAACTCCATAATATTCCCACGAGCAGGTCGGAAGAAAAGGTCCGCCCGGGCAGAGCCGCCTTACCCGGGTAAGCCTATATACTCCGGGGGTTCGGCAGGTTCCCCGGAGGTGGTCGCTTGGGATTGGGCCTTCTCCCCCAACCATGCATCCCATCGCCGCGCACCATAGCTTAGGATTGGAGGGCGATTTTATAGAGTCGCCATACTCGTGGCCCAGGCGGTTAAGCCAAGACCCCCGTTCCTCCTGCCGTCACGTACCATTCACAAAACCAATAGGGAATTGTGAATGGGTCGTTGTGACGACCAACAGGAGGCTTACGGTGTGTGTATGACTCGGGTACCCCGGGTTCGTTAAGCCCGTACTGCAGCTGAAAGGCTGGCAGCCCCTGAGGGATCAGTCTCATACTTTCGCATTCTTCACATACTTCCTGAACAGATCCTGGGTTTTTTCTGGTTTGGATCACATAGTAATGTGGTACCACACTGAAACAATCAATAAATCCTGGTCTCGATCCATATTTTAGAAGATAACGCATGTTAGGTCTGGGTTAGGTCTGGGATTAGCCCTCATCAGACTCATACTTTCGCATTCTTCTCATACTTGCTGGCCAGATCCTGGGCCTTTTCTGGTTTGGATCTCGTACTAATGTGGTACCGCACTGAAACAGTCAATTTAACCTGGTCTCGATCAATATTTTAGAGGATAACGCATGTTAGGTCTGGGTTAGGTCTAGCATTAGTCCTCATCAGACTCATACTTTCGCATTCTTCTCATACTTGCTGGCCAGATCCTGGGCTTTTTCTGGTTTGGATCTCGTACTAATGTGGTACCACACTGAAACTGTCGATTAAACCTGGTCTTGATAAATATTTTAGAGGATAACGCATGTTTGGTCTAGGTCTGTGTTAGGTCTAGGATATGCTCACATCAGTCTCATACTTTCGCATTCCTCACATACTTCTTGGACAGATCCTGGGTTTTCTCTGGTTTGGATCACATAGTAATGTGGTACCACACTGAACGAGTCGATTAAACCTGGTTTTGATCAATATTTTAGAGGATAACGCATGTTTGGTCTAGGTCTGTGTTAGGTCTGGGATATGCCCTCATGAGTCTCATACTTTCGCATTCTTCACATACTTCTTGAACAGATCCTGGGTTTTTTCTGGTTTGGATCACATAGTAATGTGGAACCACACTGAAACAGTCAATTAAACCTGGTCTCGATCAATATTTTAGAGGATCACGCATGTTAGGTCTGGGTTAGGTCTGGGATTAGCCCTCATAAGTCTCATACTTTCGCATTCTACACATACTTCTCGAACAGATCCTCCGTTTTTTCTAGTTTGGATCACATAGTAATGTGGTACCATAGTGAAACAGTCAATTAAACCTGGTCTCGATCAATATTTTAGAGGATAACGCATGTTAGGTCTGGGTTAGGTCTGTGGTTTGGCCTCATAAGTCTCATACTTTCGTATTCTACACATACCTCTTGAACAGATCCTGGGTTTTTTCTGGTTTGGATCACATTGTAATGTGGTACCACACTGAAATAGTCAATTAAACCTGGTCTCGATCAATATTTTAGTGGATAACGCATGTTAGGTCTGGGTTAGGTCTGGGATTTGCCCTCATCAGTCTCATACTTTCGCATTCTACACATACTTCTCGCACAGATCCTGGGTTTTTTCTGGTTTGGATCACATAGTAATGTGGTACCACACTGAAACAGTCGATTAAATCGGGTTTTCATCAATATTTTAGAGGATAACGCATGTTAGGTCTAGGTCTGTGTTAGGTCTGGGATATGCCCTCATCAGTCTCATACTTTCGCATTCTTCACATACTTCTTGGACAGATCCTGGGCTTTCCTGGTTTGGATCTCGTACTAATGTGGTACCACACTGGAACAGTCAATTTAACCTGGTCTCGATCAATATTTTAGAGGATAACGCATGTTAGGTCTGCGATTAGCCCTTATCAGACTCGTACTTTCGCATTCTTCTCATACTTGCTGGCCAGATCCTGGGCTTTTTCTGGTTTGGATCTCGTACTAATGTGGTACCACACTGAAACAGTCAATTAAACCTGGTCTTGATAAATATTTTAGAGGATAACGCATGTTAGGTCTGGGTTAGGTCTGGGATATGCCATCATCAGTCTCATTCTATCGCATTCTTCACATAATTCTTGAACAGATCCTGGGTTGCTTCTGGTTTTGATCACACAGTAATGTGGTGCCACAATGAAACAGTCAATTAGACCTGGTCTCGATCTATATTTTAGAGGGTAACGCATGTTAGCTCTGGGTTAGGTCTGGGATTTGCCCCCATCAGTCTCATACTTTCGCATTCTACACACTCTTCTTGAACAGATCATGGGTTTTTTCTGGTTTGGATCACATACTAGTGTGGTACCACACTGAAACAGTCGATTAAACCTAGTTTTGATCTATATTCTAGAGGATAATGCAAGTTTGGTCTAGGTCTGTGTTGGGTTTGGGATATGCCCTCATCAGTGTCATACTTTCGCATTTTTCACATACTTCTTGGACAGATCCTGGGTTTTTTCTGGTTTGGATCACATAGTAATGTGGTACCACAGTGAAAGTGTCGATTAAACCTGGTTTTGATCAATATTTTAGAGGATAACGCATGTTTGGTCTGGGTTAGGTCTGGGATTAGCCCTCATCAGACTCATACTTTCGCATTCTTCTCATACTTGTTGGCCAGATCCTGGACTTTTTCTGGTTTGGATCTCGTACTAATGTGATACCACACTGAAACAGTCAATTTAACCTGTTCTCGATCAATATTTTAGAGGATAACGCATGTTTTGTCTGGGTTAGGTCTGAGATTTGCCCTCATCAGTCTCATTCTTTCGCATTCTACACATACTTCTCGCACAGATCCAGGGTTTTTTCTGGTTTGTATCAAATACTAATGTAGTACCACACTGAAACAGTCGATTAAACCGGGTTTTCAGCAATATTTTAGAGGATAACGCATGTTTGGTCTAGGTCTGTGTTAGGTCTGGGATATGCCCTCATCAGTCTCATACTTTCGCATTCTTCACATACTTCCTGAACAGATCCTGGGGTTTTTCTGGTTTGGATCACATAGTAATGTGGTACCACACTGAAACAATCAATAAATCCTGGTCTCGATCCATATTTTAGAAGATAACGCATGTTAGGTCTGGGTTAGGTCTGGGATTAGCCCTCATCAGACTCATACTTTCGCATTCTTCTCATACTTGCTGGCCAGATCCTGGGCCTTTTCTGGTTTGGATCTCGTACTAATGTGGTACCGCACTGAAACAGTCAATTTAACCTGGTCTCGATCAATATTTTAGAGGATAACGTATGTTAGGTCTGGGTTAGGTCTGGCATTAGTCCTCATCAGACTCATACTTTCGCATTCTTCTCATACTTGCTGGCCAGATCCTGGGCTTTTTCTGGTTTGGATCTCGTACTAATGTGGTACCACACTGAAACTGTCGATTAAATCTGGTCTTGATAAATATTTTAGAGGATAACGCATGTTTGGTCCAGGTCTGTGTTAGGTCTAGGATATGCTCACATCAGTCTCATACTTTCGCATTCCTCACATACTTCTTGGACAGATCCTGGGTTTTCTCTGGTTTGGATCACATAGTAATGTGGTACCACACTGAACGAGTCGATTAAACCTGGTTTTGATCAATATTTTAGAGGATAACGCATGTTTGGTCTAGGTCTGTGTTAGGTCTGGGATATGCCCTCATGAGTCTCATACTTTCGCATTCTTCACATACTTCTTGAACAGATCCTGGGTTTTTTCTGGTTTGGATCACATAGTAATGTGGAACCACACTGAAACAGTCAATTAAACCTGGTCTCGATCAATATTTTAGAGGATCACGCATGTTAGGTCTGGGTTAGGTCTGGGATTAGCCCTCATAAGTCTCATACTTTCGCATTCTACACATACTTCTCGAACAGATCCTCGGTTTTTTCTAGTTTGGATTACATAGTAATGTGGTACCATAGTGAAACAGTCAATTAAACCTGGTCTCGATCAATATTTTAGAGGATAACGCATGTTAGGTCTGGGTTAGGTCTGTGGTTTGCCGTCATAAGTCTCATACTTTCGTATTCTACACATACTTCTTGAACAGATCCTGGGTTTTTTCTGGTTTGGATCACATTGTAATGTGGTACCACACTGAAATAGTCAATTAAACCTGGTCTCGATCAATATTTTAGTGGATAACGCATGTTAGGTCTGGGTTAGGTCTGGGATTTGCCCTCATCAGTCTCATACTTTCGCATTCTACACATACTTCTCGCACAGATCCTGGGTTTTTTCTGGTTTGGATCACATAGTAATGTGGTACGACACTGAAACAGTCGATTAAACCGGGGTGTCATCAATATTTTAGAGGATAACGCATGTTAGATCTAGGTCTGTGTTAGGTCTGGGATATGCCCTCATCAGTCTCATACTTTCGCATTCTTCACATACTTCTTGGACAGATCCTGGGCTTTCCTGGTTTGGATCTCGTACTAATGTGGTACCACACTGGAACAGTCAATTTAACCTGGTCTCGATCAATATTTTAGAGGATAACGCATGTTAGGTCTGGGTTAGGTCTGGGATTAGCCCTTATCAGACTCATACTTTCGCATTCTTCTCATACTTGCTGGCCAGATCCTGGGCTTTTTCTGGTTTGGATCACATAGTAATGTGGTACCACAGTGAAAGTGTCGATTAAACCTGGTTTTGATCAATATTTTAGAGGATAACGCATGTTTGGTCTGGGTTAGGTCTGGGATTAGCCCTCATCAGACTCATACTTTCGCATTCTTCTCATACTTGTTGGCCAGATCCTGGACTTTTTCTGGTTTGGATCTCGTACTAATGTGATACCACACTGAAACAGTCAATTTAACCTGTTCTCGATCAATATTTTAGAGGATAACGCATGTTTTGTCTGGGTTAGGTCTGAGATTTGCCCTCATCAGTCTCATTCTTTCGCATTCTACACATACTTCTCGCACAGATCCAGGGTTTTTTCTGGTTTGTATCAAATACTAATGTAGTACCACACTGAAACAGTCGATTAAACCGGGTTTTCAGCAATATTTTAGAGGATAACGCATGTTTGGTCTAGGTCTGTGTTAGGTCTGGGATATGCCCTCATCAGTCTCATACTTTCGCATTCTTCACATACTTCCTGAACAGATCCTGGGGTTTTTCTGGTTTGGATCACATAGTAATGTGGTACCACACTGAAACAATCAATAAATCCTGGTCTCGATCCATATTTTAGAAGATAACGCATGTTAGGTCTGGGTTAGGTCTGGGATTAGCCCTCATCAGACTCATACTTTCGCATTCTTCTCATACTTGCTGGCCAGATCCTGGGCCTTTTCTGGTTTGGATCTCGTACTAATGTGGTACCGCACTGAAACAGTCAATTTAACCTGGTCTCGATCAATATTTTAGAGGATAACGTATGTTAGGTCTGGGTTAGGTCTGGCATTAGTCCTCATCAGACTCATACTTTCGCATTCTTCTCATACTTGCTGGCCAGATCCTGGGCTTTTTCTGGTTTGGATCTCGTACTAATGTGGTACCACACTGAAACTGTCGATTAAATCTGGTCTTGATAAATATTTTAGAGGATAACGCATGTTTGGTCCAGGTCTGTGTTAGGTCTAGGATATGCTCACATCAGTCTCATACTTTCGCATTCCTCACATACTTCTTGGACAGATCCTGGGTTTTCTCTGGTTTGGATCACATAGTAATGTGGTACCACACTGAACGAGTCGATTAAACCTGGTTTTGATCAATATTTTAGAGGATAACGCATGTTTGGTCTAGGTCTGTGTTAGGTCTGGGATATGCCCTCATGAGTCTCATACTTTCGCATTCTTCACATACTTCTTGAACAGATCCTGGGTTTTTTCTGGTTTGGATCACATAGTAATGTGGAACCACACTGAAACAGTCAATTAAACCTGGTCTCGATCAATATTTTAGAGGATCACGCATGTTAGGTCTGGGTTAGGTCTGGGATTAGCCCTCATAAGTCTCATACTTTCGCATTCTACACATACTTCTCGAACAGATCCTCGGTTTTTTCTAGTTTGGATTACATAGTAATGTGGTACCATAGTGAAACAGTCAATTAAACCTGGTCTCGATCAATATTTTAGAGGATAACGCATGTTAGGTCTGGGTTAGGTCTGTGGTTTGCCGTCATAAGTCTCATACTTTCGTATTCTACACATACTTCTTGAACAGATCCTGGGTTTTTTCTGGTTTGGATCACATTGTAATGTGGTACCACACTGAAATAGTCAATTAAACCTGGTCTCGATCAATATTTTAGTGGATAACGCATGTTAGGTCTGGGTTAGGTCTGGGATTTGCCCTCATCAGTCTCATACTTTCGCATTCTACACATACTTCTCGCACAGATCCTGGGTTTTTTCTGGTTTGGATCACATAGTAATGTGGTACGACACTGAAACAGTCGATTAAACCGGGGTGTCATCAATATTTTAGAGGATAACGCATGTTAGATCTAGGTCTGTGTTAGGTCTGGGATATGCCCTCATCAGTCTCATACTTTCGCATTCTTCACATACTTCTTGGACAGATCCTGGGCTTTCCTGGTTTGGATCTCGTACTAATGTGGTACCACACTGGAACAGTCAATTTAACCTGGTCTCGATCAATATTTTAGAGGATAACGCATGTTAGGTCTGGGTTAGGTCTGGGATTAGCCCTTATCAGACTCATACTTTCGCATTCTTCTCATACTTGCTGGCCAGATCCTGGGCTTTTTCTGGTTTGGATCACATAGTAATGTGGTACCACAGTGAAAGTGTCGATTAAACCTGGTTTTGATCAATATTTTAGAGGATAACGCATGTTTGGTCTGGGTTAGGTCTGGGATTAGCCCTCATCAGACTCATACTTTCGCATTCTTCTCATACTTGTTGGCCAGATCCTGGACTTTTTCTGGTTTGGATCTCGTACTAATGTGATACCACACTGAAACAGTCAATTTAACCTGTTCTCGATCAATATTTTAGAGGATAACGCATGTTTTGTCTGGGTTAGGTCTGAGATTTGCCCTCATCAGTCTCATTCTTTCGCATTCTACACATACTTCTCGCACAGATCCAGGGTTTTTTCTGGTTTGTATCAAATACTAATGTAGTACCACACTGAAACAGTCGATTAAACCGGGTTTTCAGCAATATTTTAGAGGATAACGCATGTTTGGTCTAGGTCTGTGTTATGTCTGGGATATGCCCTCATCAGTCTCATACTTTCGCATTCTTCACATACTCCTTGAACAGATCCTGGCTTTTTTCTGGTTTGGATCACATAGTAATGTGGTACCACACTGAAATAGTCAATTAAATCTGGTCACGACCAATGTTTTAGTGGATAACGCATGTTATGTCTGGGTTAGGTCTGTGATTCGCCCTCATAAGTCTCATACTTTCACATTCTACACATACTTCACGAACAGATCCTCGGTTTTTTCTAGTTTGGATCACATAGTAATGAGGTACCATAGTGAAACAGTCAATTAAACCTGGTCTCGATCAATATTTTAGAGGATAACGCATGTTAGGTCTGGGTTAGGTCTGTGGTTTGCCCTCATAAGTCTCATACTTTCGTATCCTACACATGCTTCTTGAACAGTTCCTGGGTTCTTTCTGGTTTGGATCACATTGTAGTGTGGTACCACACTGAAATAGTCAATTAAATCTGGTCTCGATCAATATTTTAGTGTGATAACGCATGTGTGGTCTGGGTTAGGTCTGGGATTTGCCCTCATCAGACTCATACTTTCGCATTCTACACATACTTCTCGCACAGATCCTGGGTTTTTTCTGGTTTGGATCACATAGTAATGTGGTACCACACTGAAACAGTCAATTTAACCTGGTCTCGGTCAATATTTTAGAGGATAACGCATGTTAGGTCTGGGTTAGGTCTGGGATTAGCCCTTATCAGACTCATACTTTCGCATTCTTCTCATACTTGCTGGCCAGATCCTGGGCTTTTTCTGGTTTGGATCTCGTACTAATGTGGTACCACACTGAAACAGTCAATTAAACCTGGTCTTGATTAATATTTTAAAGGATAACGCATGTTAGGTCTGGGTTAGGTCTGGGATATGCCATCATCAGTCTCATTCTATCGCATTCTTCACATAATTCTTGAACAGATCCTGGGTTGCTTCTGGTTTTGATCACACAGTAATGTGGTGCCACAATGAAACAGTCAATTAGACCTGGTCTCGATCAATATTTTAGAGGGTAACGCATGTTAGCTCTGGGTTAGGTCTGGGATTTGCCCTCATCAGTCTCATACTTTCGCATTCTACACATTCTTCTTGAACAGATCATGGGTTTTTTCTGGTTTGGATCACATACTAATGTGGTACCACACTGAAACAGTCGATTAAACCTAGTTTTGATCTATATTCTAGAGGATAATGCAAGTTTGGTCTAGGTCTGTGTTGGGTCTGGGATATGCCCTCATCAGTGTCATACTTTCGCATTTTTCACATACTTCTTGGACAGATCCTGGGTTTTTTCTGGTTTGGATCACATAGTAATGTGGTGCCACAGTGAAAGTGTCGATTAAACCTGGTTTTGATCAATATTTTAGAGGATAACGCATGTTTGGTCTGGGTTAGGTCTGGCATTAGCCCTCATCAGACTCATACTTTCGCATTCTTCTCATACTTGTTGGCCAGATCCAGGACTTTTTCTGGTTTGGATCTCGTACTAATGTGATACCACACTGAAACAGTCAATTTAACCTGGTCTCGATCAATATTTTAGAGGATAACGCATGTTATGTCTGGGTTAGGTCTGAGATTTGCCCTCATCAGTCTCATTCTTTCGCATTCTACACATACTTCTCGCACAGATCCTGGGTTTTTTCTGGTTTGGATCAAATACTAATGTAGTACCACACTGAAACAGTCGATTAAACCGGGTTTTCAGCAATATTTTAGAGGATAACGCATGTTTGGTCTAGGTCTGTGTTAGGTCTGGGATATGCCCTCATCAGTCTCATACTTTCGCATTCTACACATACTTCTCGAACAGATCCTCGGTTTTTTCTAGTTTGGATCACATAGTAATGTGGTACCATAGTGAAACAGTCAATTAAACCTGGTCTCGATCAATATTTTAGAGGATAACGCATGTTAGGTCTGGGTTAGGTCTGTGGTTTGCCCTCATAGGTCTCATACTTTCGTATCCTACACATGCTTCTTGAACAGATCCTGGGTTTTTTCTGGTTTGGATCACATTGTAATGTGGTACCACACTGAAATAGTCAATTAAATCAGGTCTCGATCAATATTTTAGTGTGATAACGCATGTGTGGTCTGGGTTAGGTCTGGGATTTGCCCTCATCAGTCTCATACTTTCGCATTCTACACATACTTCTCGAACAGATCCTGGGTTTTTTCTGGTTTGGATCACATAGTAATGTGGTACCACACTGAAACAGTCGATTAAACCGGGTTTTCATCAATATTTTAGAGGATAACGCATGTTAGGTCTAGGTCTGTGTTAGGTCTGGGATTTGCCTTCATCAGTCTCATACTTTCGCATTCTACACATACTTCTCGCACAGATCCTGGGTTTTTTCTGGTTTGGATCACATAGTAATGTGGTACCATACTGAAACAGTCAACTCAACCTGGTCTCGATCAATATTTTAGAGGATCACGCAAGTTAGGTCTGGGTTAGGTCTGAGATTTGCCCTCATCAGTCTCATTCTTTCGCATTCTACACATACTTCTCGCACAGATCCTGGGTTTTTTCTGGTTTGGATCTCGTACTAATGTGGTACCACACTGAAACAGTCAATTAAACCTGGTCTCGATCAATATTTTAGAGGATAACGCATGTTAGGTCTGGGTTAGGTCTGTGATTTGCCCTCATAAGTCTCATACTTTCGTATTCTACACATACTTCTTGAACAGATCCTGGGCTTTTTCTGGTTTAGATCCCATACTTATGAGGTACCACACTGAAACAGTCGATTAAACCTGGTCTTGATCAATATTTTACAGGATAACGCATGTTTGGTCTAGGTCTGTGTTAGGTCTGGGATATGCCCACATCGGTCTCATACTTTCGCATTCTTCACATACTTGCTGGCCAGATCCTGGGCTTTTTCTGGTTTGCATCACATACTAATGTGGTACCACACTGAAACAGTCGACTAAACCGGGTTTTCATCAATATTTTAGAGGATAACGCATGTTAGGTCTAGGTCTGTGTTAGGTCTAGGATATGCCCTTATCAGTCTCATTCTTTTGCATTCTTCACATACTTCTTGGAGAGATCCTGGGTGTTTTCTGGTTTGGATCACATAGTAATGTGGTACCACACTGAAACAGTCGATTAAACCCGGTTTTCATCTATATTTTAGAGGGTAACGCATGTTTGGTCTAGGTCTGTGTTAGGTCTGGGATATGCCCTCATCAGACTCATACTTTCGCATTCTTCTCATACTTGCTGGCCAGATCCTGGGCTTTTTCTGGTTTGGATCTCGTACTAATGTGGTACCACACTGAAACAGTCGATTAAACCTGGTCTTGATAAATATTTTAGAGGATAACGCATGTTAGGTCTGGGTTAGGTCTGGGATATGCCATCATCAGTCTCATACTTTCGCATTCTACACATTCTTCTTGAACAGATCATGGGTTTTTTCTGGTTTGGATCACATACTAATGTGGTACCACACTGAAACAGTCGATTAAACCTGGTTTTGATCAATATTTTAGAGGATAATGCAAGTTTGGTCTAGGTCAGTGTTGGGTCTGGGATATGCCCTCATCAGTCTCATACTTTCGCATTCTTCACATACTTCTTGGACAGATCCTGGGTTGTTCCTGGTTTTGATCACACAGTAATGTGGTGCCACAATGAAACAGTCAATTAGACCTGGTCTCGATCAATATTTTAGAGGGTAACGCATGTTAGGTCTGGGTTAGGTCTGGGATTTGCCCTCATCAGTCTCATACTTTCGCATTCTACACATTCTTCTTGAACAGATCATGGGTTTTTTCTGGTTTGGATCACATACTAATGTGGTACCACACTGAAACAGTCGATTAAACCTGGTTTTGATCAATATTTTAGAGGATAATGCAAGTTTGGTCTAGGTCAGTGTTGGGTCTGGGATATGCCCTCATCAGTCTCATACTTTCGCATTCTTCACATACTTCTTGGACAGATCCTGTGTTTTTTCTGGGTTGGATCACATAGTAATGTGGTACCACACTGAAAGAGTCGATTAAACCTGGTTTTGATCAATATTTTAGAGGATAACGCGTGTTTGGTCTGGGTTAGGTCTGTGATTAGCCCTCATCAGACTCATACTTTCCCATTCTTCTCATACTTGTTGGCCAGATCCTGGGCTTTTTCTGGTTTGGATCTCGTACTAATGTGGTACCACACTGAAACAGTCAATTTAACCTGGTCTCGATCAATATTTTAGAGGATAACGCATGTTAGGTCTGGGTTAGGTCTGAGATTTGCCCTCATCAGTCTCATTCTTTCGCATTCTACACATACTTCTCGCACAGATCCTGGGTTTTTTCTGGTTTGGATCACATACTAATGTGGTACCACACTGAAACAGTCGATTAAACCTGGTTTTGATCAATATTTTAGAGGATAACGCGTGTTTGGTCTGGGTTAGGTCTGTGATTAGCCCTCATCAGACTCATACTTTCCCATTCTTCTCATACTTGTTGGCCAGATCCTGGGCTTTTTCTGGTTTGGATCTCGTACTAATGTGGTACCACACTGAAACAGTCAATTTAACCTGGTCTCGATCAATATCTTAGAGGATAACGCATGTTAGGTCTGGGTTAGGTCTGAGATTTGCCCTCATCAGTCTCATACTTTCGCATTCTACACATTCTTCTTGAACAGATCATGGGTTTTTTCTGGTTTGGATCATATACTAATGTGGTACCACACTGAAACAGTCGATTAAACCTGGTTTTGATCAATATTTTAGAGGATAATGCAAGTTTGGTCTAGGTCAGTGTTGGGTCTGGGATATGCCCTCATCAGTCTCATACTTTCGCATTCTTCACATACTTCTTGGACAGATCCTGTGTTTTTTCTGGTTTGGATCACATAGTAATGTGGTACCACACTGAAAGAGTCGATTAAACCTGGTTTTGATCAATATTTTAGAGGATAACGCGTGTTTGGTCTGGGTTAGGTCTGTGATTAGCCCTCATCAGACTCATACTTTCCCATTCTTCTCATACTTGTTGGCCAGATCCTGGGCTTTTTCTGGTTTGGATCTCGCACTAATGTGGTACCACACTGAAACAGTCAATTTAACCTGGTCTCGATCAATATTTTAGAGGATAACGCATGTTAGGTCTGGGTTAGGTCTGTGATTTGCCCTCATAAGTCTCATACTTTCGTATTCTACACATACTTCTTGAACAGATCCTGGGCTTTTTCTGGTTTAGATCCCATACTTATGAGGTACCACACTGAAACAGTCGATTAAACCTGGTCTTGATCAATATTTTACAGGATAACGCATGTTTGGTCTAGGTCTGTGTTAGGTCTGGGATATGCCCACATCGGTCTCATACTTTCGCATTCTTCACATACTTGCTGGCCAGATCCTGGGCTTTTTCTGGTTTGCATCACATACTAATGTGGTACCACACTGAAACAGTCGACTAAACCGGGTTTTCATCAATATTTTAGAGGATAACGCATGTTAGGTCTAGGTCTGTGTTAGGTCTAGGATATGCCCTCATCAGTCTCATTCTTTTGCATTCTTCACATACTTCTTGGAGAGATCCTGGGTGTTTTCTGGTTTGGATCACATAGTAATGTGGTACCACACTGCAAGAGTCGATTAAACCTGGTTTTGATCAATATTTTAGAGGATAACGCATGTTTGGTCTAGGTCTGGGTTAGGTCTGGGATATGCCCTCATGAGTCTCATACTTTCGCATTCTTCACATACTTCTTGAACAGATCCTGGGTTTCTTCTGGTTTGGATCACATAGTAATGTGGAACCACACTGAAACAGTCAACTAAACCTGGTCTCGATCAATATTTTAGAGGATCAAGCATGTTATGTCTGGGTTAGGTCTGGGTTTAGTCCTCATCAGACTCATACTTTCGCATTCTTCACATACTTCTTGAACAGATCCTGGGCTTTTTCTGGTTTGGATCACATACTAATGTGGTACCACACAGAAAGAGTCGATTAAACCGGGTTTACATCAATATTCTAGAGGATAACGCATGTTAGGTCTAGGTCTGTGGTAGGTCTAGGATATGCCCTCATCAGACTCATACTTTCGCATTCTTCTCATACTTGCTGGCCAGATCCTGGGCTTTTTCTGGTTTGGATCTCGTACTAATGTGGTACCACACTGAAACAGTCGATTAAACCTGGTCTTGATAAATATTTTAGAGGATAACGCATGTTAGGTCTGGGTTAGGTCTGGGATATGCCATCATCAGTCTCACTCTTTCGCATTCTTCACATAATTCTTGAACAGATCCTGGGTTGTTTCTGGCTTTGATCACACAGTAATGTGGTGCCACAATGAAACAGTCAATTAGACCTGGTCTCGATCAATATTTTAGAGGGTAACGCATGTTAGGTCTGGGTTAGGTCTGGGATTTGCCCTCATCAGTCTCATACTTTCGCATTCTACACATTCTTCTTGAACAGATCCTGGGCTTTTTCTGGTTTGGATCTCG
Source organism: Colletes latitarsis (assembly GCF_051014445.1). Lineage (NCBI taxonomy): Eukaryota > Metazoa > Arthropoda > Insecta > Hymenoptera > Colletidae > Colletes > Colletes latitarsis. Next base: position 11,304,140 of record NC_135137.1, read on the forward strand.
TGCTAATGTGGTACCACACGAAACTGTCGATTAAACCTGGTCTTGATAAATATTTTAGAGGATAACGCATGTTTGTTCTAGGTCTGTGTTAGGTCTAAGATATGCTCACATCAGTCTCATACTTTCGCATTCCTCACATACTTCTTGGACAGATCCTGGGTTTTCTCTGGTTTGGATCACATAGTAATGTGGTACCACACTGAACGAGTCGATTAAACCTGGTTTTGAACAATATTTTAGAGGATAAGGCATGTTTGGTCTAGGTCTGGGTTAGGTCTAGGATATGCCCTCATGAGTCTCATACTTACGCACTCTTCACATACTTCTTGAACAGATGCTGGGTTTTTTCTGGTTTGGATCACATAGTAATGTGGAACCACACTGAAACAGTCAATTAAACCTGGTCTCGATCAATATTTTAGAGGATCACGCATGTTAGGTCTGGGATTAGCCCTCATCAGACTCATACTTTCGCATTCTTCTCATACTTGCTGACCAGATCCTGGGCTTTTTCTGGTTTGGATCTCGTACTAATGTGGTACCACACTGAAACAGTCGATTAAACCTGGTCTTGATAAATATTTTAGACGATAACGCATGTTAGGTCTGGGTTAGGTCTGGGATGTGCCATCATCAGTCTCATTCTTTCGTATTCTTCACATAATTCTTGGACAGATCCTGGGTTGTTTCTGGTTTTGATCACACAGTAATGTGGTGCCACAATGAAACAGTCAATTATACCTGGTCTCGATCAATATTTTAGAGGGTAACGCATGTTAGGTCCGGGTTATGTCTGGGATTTGCCTTCATCAGTCTCATACTTTCGCATTCTACACATTCTTCTTGAACAGAACATGGGTTTTTTCTGGTTTGGATCACATACTAATGTGGTACCACACTGAAACAGTCGATTAAACCTAGTTTTGATCAATATTTTAGAGGATAATGCAAGTTAGGTCTGGGTTAGGTCTGAGATTTGCCCTCATCAGTCTCATTCTTTCGCATTCTACACATACTTCTCGCACAGATCCTGGGTTTTTTCTGGTTTGGATCAAATACTAATGTAGTACCACACTGAAACAGTCGATTAAACCTGGTTTTGATCAATATTTTAGAGGATAACGCATGTTAGGTCTGGGTTATGTCTGGGATTTGCCTTCATCAGTCTCATACTTTCGCATTCTACACATTCTTCTTGAACAGATCATGGGTTTTTTCTGGTTTGGATCACATACTAATGTGGTACCACTCTGAAACAGTCGATTAAACCTGGTCTTGATAAATATTTTAGACGATAACGCATGTTAGGTCTGGGTTAGGTCTGGGATATGCCATCATCAGTCTCATTCTTTCGTATTCTTCACATAATTCTTGGACAGATCCTGGGTTGTTTCTGGTTTTGATCACACAGTAATGTGGTGCCACAATGAAACAGTCAATTAGACCTGGTCTCGATCAATATTTTAGAGGGTAACGCATGTTAGGTCTGGGTTATGTCTGGGATTTGCCTTCATCAGTCTCATACTTTCGCATTCTTCTCATACTTGCTGACCAGATCCTGGGCTCTTTCTGGTTTGGATCCCATACTAATGTGGTACCACACTGAAACAGTCGATTAAACCTGGTCTTGATCAATATTTTACAGGATAACGCATGTTTGGTCTAGGTCTGTGTTAGGTCTGGGATATGCCCACATCGGTCTCATACTTTCGCATTCTTCACATACTTCCTGAGCAGATCATGGGTTTTTTCTGGTTTGGATCACATAGTAATGTGGTACCACACTGAAACAATCAATAAATCCTGGTCTCGATCCATATTTTAGAAGATAACGCATGTTAGGTCTGGGTTAGGTCTGGGATTAGCCCTCATCAGACTCATACTTTCGCATTCTTCTCATACTTGCTGGCCAGACCCTGGGCTTTTTCTGGTTTGGATCTCGTACTAATGTGGTACCACACTGAACGAGTCGACTAAATATTTTAGAGGATAACGCATGTTTGGTCTGGGTCTGTGTTCGGTCTCGGATATGCCCTCATGAGTCTCATACTTTCGCATTCTTCACATACTTCTTGAACAGATCCTGGGTTTTTTCTGGTTTGGATCACATAGTAATGTGGAACCACACTGAAACAGTCAATTAAACCTGGTCTCGATCAATATTTTAGAGGATCACGCATGTTAGGTCTTGGTTAGGTCTGGGATTAGCCCTTATCAGACTCATACTTTCGCACTCTTCTCATACTTCCTGACCAGATCCTGGGCTTTTTCTGGTTTGGATCTCGTACTAATGTGGTACCACACTGAAACAGTCGATTAAACCTGGTCTTGATAAATATTCTAGAGGATAACGCATGTTAGGTCTGGGTTAGGTCTGGGATATGCCATCATCAGTCTCATTCTTTCGCATTCTTCACATAATTCTTGAACAGATCATGGGTTTTTTCTGGTTTGGATCACATACTAATGTGGTACCACACTGAAACAGTCGATTAAACCTAGTTTTGATCAATATTTTAGAGGATAATGCAAGTTTGGTCTAGGTCTGTGTTGGGTCTGGGATATGCCCTCATCAGTCTCATACTTTCGCATTCTTCACATACTTCTTGGACAGATCCTGGGCTTTTTCTGGTTTGGATCTCGTACTAATGTGGTACCACGCTGAAACTGTCGATTAAACCTGGTCTTGATAAATATTTCAGATGATAACGCATGTTTGGTCTAGGTCTGTGTTAGGTCTAGGATATGCTCACATCAGTCTCATACTTTCGCATTCCTCACGTACTTCTTGGACAGATCCTGGGTTTTCTCTGGTTTGGATCACATAGTAATGTGGTACCACACTGAACGAGTCGATTAAACCTGGTTTTGATCAATATTTTAGAGGATAACGCATGTTTGGTCTAGGTCTGTGTTAGGTCTGGGATATGCCCTCATGAGTCTCATACTTTCCCATTCTTCTCATACTTGTTGGCCAGATCCTGGGCTTTTTCTGGTTTGGATCTCGCACTAATGTGGTACCACACTGAAACAGTCAATTAAACCTGGTCTCGATCAATATTTTAGAGGATCACGCATGTTAGGTCTGGGTTAGGTCTGGGATTAGCCCTCATAAGTCTCATACTTACGCACTCTACACATACTTCTCGAACAGATCCTCGGTTTTTTCTAGTTTGGATCACATAGTAATGTGGTACCACACTGAAATAGTCAACTAAACCTGGTCTCGATCAATATTTTAGTGGATAACGCATGTTAGGTCTGGGTTAGGTCTGGGATTTGCCCTCATCAGTCTCATACTTTCGCATTCTTCACATACTTCTTGGACAGATCCTGGGCATTCCTGGTTTGGATCTCGTACTAATGTGGTACCACACTGGAACAGTCAATTTAACCTGGTCTCGATCAATATTTTAGAGGATAACGCATGTTAGGTCTGGGTTAGGTCTGGGATTAGCCCTTATCAGACTCATACTTTCGCATTCTTCTCATACTTGCTGGCCAGATCCTGGGCTTTTTCTGGTTTGGATCTCGTACTAATGTGGTACCACACTGAAACAGTCAATTAAACCTGGTCTTGATAAATATTTTAGAGGATAACGCATGTTAGGTCTGGGTTAGGTCTGGGATATGCCATCATCAGTCTCATTCTATCGCATTCTTCACGTAATTCTTGAACAGATCCTGGGTTGCTTCTGGTTTTGATCACACAGTAATGTGGTGCCACAATGAAACAGTCAATTAGACCTGGTCTCGATCAATATTTTAGAGGGTAACGCATGTTAGCTCTGGGTTAGGTCTGGGATTTGCCCTCATCAGTCTCATACTTTCGCATTCTACATATTCTTCTCGCACAGATCCTGGGTTTTTTCTGGTTTGGATCAAATACTAATGTAGTACCACACTGAAATAGTCGATTAAACCGGGTTTTTAGCAATATTTTAGAGGATAACGCATGTTTGGTCTAGGTCTGTGTTAGGTCTGGGATATGCCCTCATCAGTCTCATACTTTCGCATTCTCCACATACTCCTTGAACAGATCCTGGGTTTTTTCTCGTTTGGATCACATAGTAATGTGGTACCACACTGAAATAGTCAATTAAACCTGGTCTCGATCAATGTTTTAGTGGATAACGCATGTTATGTCTGGGTTAGGTCTGTGATTCGCCCTCATAAGTCTCATACTTTCGCATTCTACACATACTTCTCGAACAGATCCTCGGTTTTTTCTAGTTTGGATCACATAGTAATGTGGTACCACACTGAAATAGTCAATTAAACCTGGTCTCGATCAATATTTTAGAGGATAACGCATGTTAGGTCTGGGATAGGTCTGTGGTTTGCCCTCATAAGTCTCATACTTTCGTATCCTACACATGCTTCTTGAACAGATCCTGGGTTTTTTCTGGTTTGGATCACATTGTAATGTGGTACCACACTGAAATAGTCAATTAAATCAGGTCTCGATCAATATTTTAGTGTGATAACGCATGTGTGGTCTGGGTTGGGTCTGGGATTTGCCCTCATCAGTCTCATACTTTCGCATTCTACACATACTTCTCGCACAGATCCTGGGTTTTTTCTGGTTTGGATCACATAGTAATGTGGTACCACACTGAAACAGTCGATTAAACCGGGTTTTCATCAATATTTTAGAGGATAACGCATGTTAGGTCTAGGTCTGTGTTAGGTTTGGGATTTGCCCTCATCAGTCTTATACTTTCGCATTCTACACATACTTCTCGCACAGATCCTGGGTTTTTTCTGGTTTGGATCACATAGTAATGTGGTACCACACTGAAACAGTCGATTAAACCGTGTTTTCATCAATATTTTAGAGGATAACGCATGTTTGGTCTAGGTACGTGTTAGGTCTGTGATTTGCCCTCATAAGTCTCATACTTTCGTATTCTACACATACTTCTTGAACAGACCCTGGGTTTTTTCTGGTTTGGATCAAATACTAATGTAGTACCACACTGAAACAGTCGATTAAACCGGGTTTTTAGCAATATTTTAGAGGATAACGCATGTTTGGTCTAGGTCTGTGTCAGGTCTGGGATATGCCCTCATCAGTCTCATACTTTCGCATTCTCCACATACTCCTTGAACAGATCCTGGGTTTTTTCTCGTTTGGATCACATAGTAATGTGGTACCACACTGAAATAGTCAATTAAACCTGGTCTCGATCAATGTTTTAGTGGATAACGCATGTTATGTCTGGGTTAGGTCTGTGATTCGCCCTCATAAGTCTCATACTTTCGCATTCTACACATACTTCTCGAACAGATCCTCGGTTTTTTCTAGTTTGGATCACATAGTAATGTGGTACCACACTGAAATAGTCAATTAAACCTGGTCTCGATCAATATTTTAGAGGATAACGCATGTTAGGTCTGGGTTAGGTCTGTGGTTTGCCCCAATAAGTCTCATACTTTCGTATCCTACACATGCTTCTTGAACAGATCCTGGGTTTTTTCTGGTTTGGATCACATTGTAATGTGGTACCACACTGAAATAGTCAATTAAATCTGGTCTCGATCAATATTTTAGTGTGATAACGCGTGTGTGGTCTGGGTTAGGTCTGGGATTTGCCCTCATCAGTCTCATACTTTCGCATTCTACACATACTTCTCGCACAGATCCTGGGTTTTTTCTGGTTTGGATCACATAGTAATGTGGTACCACACTGAAACAGTCGATTAAACCGGGTTTTCATCAATATTTTAGAGGATAACGCATGTTAGGTCTAGGTCTGTGTTAGGTCTGTGATTTGCCCTCATCAGTCTCATACTTTCGCATTCTACACATACTTCTCGCACAGATCCTGGGTTTTTTCTGGTTTGGATCACATAGTAATGTGGTACCACACTGAAACAGTCGATTAAACCGTGTTTTCATCAATATTTTAGAGGATAACGCATGTTTGGTCTAGGTACGTGTTAGGTCTGTGATTTGCCCTCATAAGTCTCATACTTTCGTATTCTACACATACTTCTTGAACAGATCCTGGGTTTTTTCTGGTTTGGATCACATAGTAATGTGGTACCACACTGAAATAGTCAATTAATCCTGGTCTCGATCAATATTTTAGTGGATAACGCATGTTAGGTCTGTGTTAGGTCTGTGATTCGCCCTCATAAGTCTCATATTTTCGCATTCTACACATACTTCTCGAACAGATCCTCGGTTTTTTCTAATTTGAATCACATAGTAATGTGGTACCACACCGAAACCGTCAATTTAACCTGGTCTCGATCAATATTTTAGAGGATAGCGCATGTTAGGTCTGGTTTACGTCTGGGATTAGCCCTCATCAGACTCATACTTTTGCATTCTTCACATACTTGTTGAACAGATACTGGGCTTCTTCTGGTTTGGATCACGTAGTAATGTGGTACTACACGGAATCAGACAATTCAACATGGTCTCGATAAATATTTTAGAGGATAACGCATGTTAGGTCTGGGTGAGGTCTGGGATTTGCCCTCATCAGTCTCATACTTTCGCATTCTACACATACTTCTTGAACAGAACCTGGATTTTTTCTGGTTTGGATCACATAGCAATGTGGTACCACAATGAAACAGTCGATTACGCCTGGTTTTGATCAATATTTAAGACGATAACGCATGTTTCGTCTTGGTCTAGGTTAGGTCTGGGATTTGCTCTCATCAGGCTCATACTTTCGCATATTTCTCATTCTTGTTGGCCAGATCCAGGGCATTCACTGGTTTGGATCACGTACTAATGTGGTACCACACTGAAACAGTCAATTCAACCTGGTCTCGATAAATATTTTAGAGCATCACGCACGTTAGGTCTGGGTTAGGTCTGGAATTAGCCCTCATCAGACTCATACTTTCGCATTCTTCTCAAACATCTTGGCCAGATCCTGGGCTTTTTCTGGTATGGATTTCGTACTAATGTGGTACCACACTGAAACAGTCGATTAAACCTGGTTTTGATCAATATTTTAGAGGGTAACGCATGTTTGGTCTAGGTCTGTGTTAGGTCTGGGATATGCCCTCATCAGTCTCATACTTTCGCATTCTTCGCATACTTCCTGAACAGATCCTGGGTTTTTTCTGGTTTGGATCACATAGTAATGTGGTACCACACTGAAACAATCAATAAATCCTGGTCTCGATCCATATTTTAGAAGATAACGCATGTTAGGTCTGGGTTAGGTCTGGGATTAGCCCTCATCAGACTCATACTTTCGCATTCTTCTCATACTTGCTGGCCAGATCCTGGGCTTTTTCTGGTTTGGATCTCGTACTAATGTGGTACCACACTGAAATAGACAATTAAACCTGGTCTCGATCAATATTTTAGTGGATAACGCATGTTAGGTCTGGGTTAGGTCTGGGATTTGCCCTCATCAGTCTCATACTTTCGCATTCTTCTCATACTTGCTGACCAGATCCTGGGCTTTTTCTGGTTTGGATCTCGTACTAATGTGGTACCACACTGAAACAGTCAATTTAACCTGGTCTCGATCAATATTTTAGAGGATAACGCATGTTAGGTCTGGGTTAGGTCTAGGATTAGTCCTCATCAGACTCATACTTTCGCATTCTTCTCATATTTGCTGGCCAGATCCTGGGCTTTTTCTGATTTGGATCTCGTTCTAATGTGGTACCACACTGAAACTGTCGATTAAACCTGGTCTTGATAAATATTTTAGAGGATAACGCATGTTAGGTCTGGGTTAGGTCTGGGATATGCCATCATCAGTCTCATTCTATCGCATTCTTCACATAATTCTTGAACAGATCCTGGGTTGCTTCTGGTTTTGATCACACAGTAATGTGGTGCCACAATGAAACAGTCAATTAGACCTGGTCTCGATCAATATTTTAGAGGGTAACGCATGTTAGCTCTGGGTTAGGTCTGGGATTTGCCCCCATCAGTCTCATACTTTCGCATTCTACACATTCTTCTTGAACAGATCATGGGTTTTTTCTGGTTTGGATCACATACTAGTGTGGTACCACACTGAAACAGTCGATTAAACCTAGTTTTGATCTATATTCTAGAGGATAATGCAAGTTTGGTCTAGGTCTGTGTTGGGTTTGGGATATGCCCTCATCAGTGTCATACTTTCGCATTTTTCACATACTTCTTGGACAGATCCTGGGTTTTTTCTGGTTTGGATCACATAGTAATGTGGTACCACAGTGAAAGTGTCGATAAAACCTGGTTTTGATCAATATTTTAGAGGATAACGCATGTTTGGTCTGGGTTAGGTCTGGGATTAGCCCTCATCAGACTCATACTTTCGCATTCTTCTCATACTTGTTGGCCAGATCCTGGACTTTTTCTGGTTTGGATCTCGTACTAATGTGATACCACACTGAAACAGTCAATTTAACCTGTTCTCGATCAATATTTTAGAGGATAACGCATGTTTTGTCTGGGTTAGGTCTGAGATTTGCCCTCATCAGTCTCATTCTTTCGCATTCTACACATACTTCTCGCACAGATCCAGGGTTTTTTCTTGTTTGTATCAAATACTAATGTAGTACCACACTGAAACAGTCGATTAAACCGGGTTTTCAGCAATATTTTAGAGGATAACGCATGTTTGGTCTAGGTCTGTGTTAGGTCTGGGATATGCCCTCATCAGTCTCATACTTTCGCATTCTTCACATACTTCCTGAACAGATCCTGGGTTTTTTCTGGTTTGGATCACATAGTAATGTGGTACCACACTGAAACAATCAATAAATCCTGGTCTCGATCCATATTTTAGAAGATAACGCATGTTAGGTCTGGGTTAGGTCTGGGATTAGCCCTCATCAGACTCATACTTTCGCATTCTTCTCATACTTGCTGGCCAGATCCTGGGCCTTTTCTGGTTTGGATCTCGTACTAATGTGGTACCGCACTGAAACAGTCAATTTAACCTGGTCTCGATCAATATTTTAGAGGATAACGCATGTTAGGTCTGGGTTAGGTCTAGCATTAGTCCTCATCAGACTCATACTTTCGCATTCTTCTCATACTTGCTGGCCAGATCCTGGGCTTTTTCTGGTTTGGATCTCGTACTAATGTGGTACCACACTGAAACTGTCGATTAAACCTGGTCTTGATAAATATTTTAGAGGATAACGCATGTTTGGTCTAGGTCTGTGTTAGGTCTAGGATATGCTCACATCAGTCTCATACTTTCGCATTCCTCACATACTTCTTGGACAGATCCTGGGTTTTCTCTGGTTTGGATCACATAGTAATGTGGTACCACACTGAACGAGTCGATTAAACCTGGTTTTGATCAATATTTTAGAGGATAACGCATGTTTGGTCTAGGTCTGTGTTAGGTCTGGGATATGCCCTCATGAGTCTCATACTTTCGCATTCTTCACATACTTCTTGAACAGATCCTGGGTTTTTTATGGTTTGGATCACATAGTAATGTGGAACCACACTGAAACAGTCAATTAAACCTGGTCTCGATCAATATTTTAGAGGATCACGCATGTTAGGTCTGGGTTAGGTCTGGGATTAGCCCTCATAAGTCTCATACTTTCGCATTCTACACATACTTCTCGAACAGATCCTCCGTTTTTTCTAGTTTGGATCACATAGTAATGTGGTACCATAGTGAAACAGTCAATTAAACCTGGTCTCGATCAATATTTTAGAGGATAACGCATGTTAGGTCTGGGTTAGGTCTGTGGTTTGGCCTCATAAGTCTCATACTTTCGTATTCTACACATACCTCTTGAACAGATCCTGGGCTTTCCTGGTTTGGATCTCGTACTAATGTGGTACCACACTGGAACAGTCAATTTAACCTGGTCTCGATCAATATTTTAGAGGATAACGCATGTTAGGTCTGGGATTAGCCCTTATCAGACTCGTACTTTCGCATTCTTCTCATACTTGCTGGCCAGATCCTGGGCTTTTTCTGGTTTGGATCTCGTACTAATGTGGTACCACACTGAAACAGTCAATTAAACCTGGTCTTGATAAATATTTTAGAGGATAACGCATGTTAGGTCTGGGTTAGGTCTGGGATATGCCATCATCAGTCTCATTCTATCGCATTCTTCACATAATTCTTGAACAGATCCTGGGTTGCTTCTGGTTTTGATCACACAGTAATGTGGTGCCACAATGAAACAGTCAATTAGACCTGGTCTCGATCAATATTTTAGAGGGTAACGCATGTTAGCTCTGGGTTAGGTCTGGGATTTGCCCCCATCAGTCTCGTACTTTCGCATTCTACACACTCTTCTTGAACAGATCATGGGTTTTTTCTGGTTTGGATCACATACTAGTGTGGTACCACACTGAAACAGTCGATTAAACCTAGTTTTGATCTATATTCTAGAGGATAATGCAAGTTTGGTCTAGGTCTGTGTTGGGTTTGGGATATGCCCTCATCAGTGTCATACTTTCGCATTTTTCACATACTTCTTGGACAGATCCTGGGTTTTTTCTGGTTTGGATCACATAGTAATGTGGTACCACAGTGAAAGTGTCGATTAAACCTGGTTTTGATCAATATTTTAGAGGATAACGCATGTTTGGTCTGGGTTAGGTCTGGGATTAGCCCTCATCAGACTCATACTTTCGCATTCTTCTCATACTTGTTGGCCAGATCCTGGACTTTTTCTGGTTTGGATCTCGTACTAATGTGATACCACACTGAAACAGTCAATTTAACCTGTTCTCGATCAATATTTTAGAGGATAACGCATGTTTTGTCTGGGTTAGGTCTGAGATTTGCCCTCATCAGTCTCATTCTTTCGCATTCTACACATACTTCTCGCACAGATCCAGGGTTTTTTCTGGTTTGTATCAAATACTAATGTAGTACCACACTGAAACAGTCGATTAAACCGGGTTTTCAGCAATATTTTAGAGGATAACGCATGTTTGGTCTAGGTCTGTGTTAGGTCTGGGATATGCCCTCATCAGTCTCATACTTTCGCATTCTTCACATACTTCCTGAACAGATCCTGGGTTTTTTCTGGTTTGGATCACATAGTAATGTGGTACCACACTGAAACAATCAATAAATCCTGGTCTCGATCCATATTTTAGAAGATAACGCATGTTAGGTCTGGGTTAGGTCTGGGATTAGCCCTCATCAGACTCATACTTTCGCATTCTTCTCATACTTGCTGGCCAGATCCTGGGCCTTTTCTGGTTTGGATCACATAGTAATGTGGTACCACACTGAACGAGTCGATTAAACCTGGTTTTGATCAATATTTTAGAGGATAACGCATGTTTGGTCTAGGTCTGTGTTAGGTCTGGGATATGCCCTCATGAGTCTCATACTTTCGCATTCTTCACATACTTCTTGAACAGATCCTGGGTTGCTTCTGGTTTTGATCACACAGTAATGTGGTGCCACAATGAAACAGTCAATTAGACCTGGTCTCGATCAATATTTTAGAGGGTAACGCATGTTAGCTCTGGGTTAGGTCTGGGATTTGCCCTCATCAGTCTCATACTTTCGCATTCTACACATTCTTCTTGAACAGATCATGGGTTTCTTCTGGTTTGGATCACATACTAATGTGGTACCACACTGAAACAGTCGATTAAACCTAGTTTTGATCTATATTCTAGAGGATAATGCAAGTTTGGTCTAGGTCTGTGTTGGGTCTGGGATATGCCCTCATCAGTGTCATACTTTCGCATTTTTCACATACTTCTTGGACAGATCCTGGGTTTTTTCTGGTTTGGATCACATAGTAATGTGGTGCCACAGTGAAAGTGTCGATTAAACCTGGTTTTGATCAATATTTTAGAGGATAACGCATGTTTGGTCTGGGTTAGGTCTGGCATTAGCCCTCATCAGACTCATACTTTCGCATTCTTCTCATACTTGTTGGCCAGATCCTGGACTTTTTCTGGTTTGGATCTCGTACTAATGTGATACCACACTGAAACAGTCAATTTAACCTGGTCTCGATCAATATTTTAGAGGATAACGCATGTTATGTCTGGGTTAGGTCTGAGATTTGCCCTCATCAGTCTCATTCTTTCGCATTCTACACATACTTCTCGCACAGATCCTGGGTTTTTTCTGGTTTGGATCAAATACTAATGTAGTACCACACTGAAACAGTCGATTAAACCGGGTTTTCAGCAATATTTTAGAGGATAACGCATGTTTGGTCTAGGTCTGTGTTAGGTCTGGGATATGCCCTCATCAGTCTCATACTTTCGCATTCTACACATACTTCTCGAACAGATCCTCGGTTTTTTCTAGTTTGGATCACATAGTAATGTGGTACCATAGTGAAACAGTCAATTAAACCTGGTCTCGATCAATATTTTAGAGGATAACGCATGTTAGGTCTGGGTTAGGTCTGTGGTTTGCCCTCATAAGTCTCATACTTTCGTATCCTACACATGCTTCTTGAACAGATCCTGGGTTTTTTCTGGTTTGGATCACATTGTAATGTGGTACCACACTGAAATAGTCAATTAAATCAGGTCTCGATCAATATTTTAGTGTGATAACGCATGTGTGGTCTGGGTTAGGTCTGGGATTTGCCCTCATCAGTCTCATACTTTCGCATTCTACACATACTTCTCGAACAGATCCTGGGTTTTTTCTGGTTTGGATCACATAGTAATGTGGTACCACACTGAAACAGTCGATTAAACCGGGTTTTCATCAATATTTTAGAGGATAACGCATGTTAGGTCTAGGTCTGTGTTAGGTCTGGGATTTGCCCTCATCAGTCTCATACTTTCGCATTCTACACATACTTCTCGCACAGATCCTGGGTTTTTTCTGGTTTGGATCACATAGTAATGTGGTACCATACTGAAACAGTCAATTCAACCTGGTCTCGATCAATATTTTAGAGGATCACGCAAGTTAGGTCTGGGTTAGGTCTGAGATTTGCCCTCATCAGTCTCATTCTTTCGCATTCTACACATACTTCTCGCACAGATCCTGGGTTTTTTCTGGTTTGGATCTCGTACTAATGTGGTACCACACTGAAACAGTCAATTAAACCTGGTCTTGATTAATATTTTAAAGGATAACGCATGTTAGGTCTGGGTTAGGTCTGGGATATGCCATCATCAGTCTCATTCTATCGCATTCTTCACATAATTCTTGAACAGATCCTGGGTTGCTTCTGGTTTTGATCACACAGTAATGTGGTGCCACAATGAAACAGTCAATTAGACCTGGTCTCGATCAATATTTTAGAGGGTAACGCATGTTAGCTCTGGGTTAGGTCTGGGATTTGCCCTCATCAGTCTCATACTTTCGCATTCTACACATTCTTCTTGAACAGATCATGGGTTTTTTCTGGTTTGGATCACATACTAATGTGGTACCACACTGAAACAGTCGATTAAACCTAGTTTTGATCTATATTCTAGAGGATAATGCAAGTTTGGTCTAGGTCTGTGTTGGGTCTGGGATATGCCCTCATCAGTGTCATACTTTCGCATTTTTCACATACTTCTTGGACAGATCCTGGGTTTTTTCTGGTTTGGATCACATAGTAATGTGGTGCCACAGTGAAAGTGTCGATTAAACCTGGTTTTGATCAATATTTTAGAGGATAACGCATGTTTGGTCTGGGTTAGGTCTGGCATTAGCCCTCATCAGACTCATACTTTCGCATTCTTCTCATACTTGTTGGCCAGATCCTGGACTTTTTCTGGTTTGGATCTCGTACTAATGTGATACCACACTGAAACAGTCAATTTAACCTGGTCTCGATCAATATTTTAGAGGATAACGCATGTTATGTCTGGGTTAGGTCTGAGATTTGCACTCATCAGTCTCATTCTTTCGCATTCTACACATACTTCTCGCACAGATCCTGGGTTTTTTCTGGTTTGGATCAAATACTAATGTAGTACCACACTGAAACAGTCGATTAAACCGGGTTTTCAGCAATATTTTCGAGGATAACGCATGTTTGGTCTAGGTCTGTGTTAGGTCTGGGATATGCCCTCATCAGTCTCATACTTTCGCATTCTTCACATGCTCCTTCAACAGATCCTGGGTTTTTTCTGGTTTGGAGCACATAGTAATGTGGTACCACACTGAAATAGTCAATTAAACCTGGTCTCGATCAATGTTTTAGTGGATAACGCATGTTATGTCTGGGTTAGGTCTGTGATTCGCCCTCATAAGTCTCATACTTTCGCATTCTACACATACTTCTCGAACAGATCCTCGGTTTTTTCTAGTTTGGATCACATAGTAATGTGGTACCACACCGAAACCGTCAATTTAACCTGGTCTCGATCAATATTTTAGAGGATAACGCATGTTAGGTCTGGGTTAGGTCTGTGGTTTGCCCTCATAAGTCTCATACTTTCGTATCCTACACATGCTTCTTGAACAGATCCTGGGTTTTTTCTGGTTTGGATCACATAGTAATGTGGTACCACACTGAAACAGTCGATTAAACCGGGTTTTCATCAATATTTTAGAGGATAACGCATGTTAGGTCTAGGTCTGTGTTAGGTCTGGGATTTGCCCTCATCAGTCTCATACTTTCGCATTCTACACATACTTCTCGAACAGATCCTGGGTTTTTTCTGGTTTGGATCACATAGTGATGTGGTACCATACTGAAACAGTCAATTCAACCTGGTCTCGATCAATATTTTAGAGGATCACGCAAGTTAGGTCTGGGTTAGGTCTGAGATTTGCCCTCATCAGTCTCATTCTTTCGCATTCTACACATACTTCTCGCACAGATCCTGGGTTTTTTCTGGTTTGGATCAAATACTAATGTAGTACCACACTGAAACAGTCGATTAAACCGGGTTTTCAGCAATATTTTAGAGGATAACGCATGTTTGGTCTAGGTCTAGGTTAGGTCTGGGATTTGCTCTCATCAGGCTCATACTTTCGCATATTTCTCATTCTTGTTGGCCAGATCCAGGGCTTTCACTGGTTTGGATCACGTACTAATGTGGTACCACACTGAAACAGTCAATTCAACCTGGTCTCGATAAATATTTTAGAGGATCACGCATGTTAGGTCTGGGTTAGGTCTGGGATTAGCCCTCATCAGACTCATACTTTCGCATTCTTCTCATACTTGTTGGTCAGATCCTGGGCGTTTTCTGGTTTGGATCTCGTACTAATGTGGTACCACACTGAAACTGTCGATTAAACCTGGTCTTGATAAATATTTTAGAGGATAACGCATGTTTGGTCTAGGTCTGTGTTAGGTCTAGGATATGCTCACATCAGTCTCATACTTTCGCATTCCTCACATACTTCTTGGACAGATCCTGGGTTTTTTCTGGTTTGGATCACATAGTAATGTGGTACCACACTGAAACAATCAATAAATCCTGGTCTCGATCCATATTTTAGAAGATAACGCATGTTAGGTCTGGGTTAGGTCTGGGATTAGCCCTCATCAGACTCATACTTTCGCATTCTTCTCATACTTGCTGGCCAGATCCTGGGCCTTTTCTGGTTTGGATCTCGTACTAATGTGGTACCGCACTGAAACAGTCAATTTAACCTGGTCTCGATCAATATTTTAGAGGATAACGCATGTTAGGTCTGGGTTAGGTCTGGGATTAGTCCTCATCAGACTCATACTTTCGCATTCTTCTGATACTTGCTGGCCAGATCCTGGGCTTTTTCTGGTTTGGATCTCGTACTAATGTGGTACCACACTGAAACTGTCGATTAAACCTGGTCTTGATAAATATTTTAGAGGATAACGCATGTTTGGTCTAGGTCTGTGTTAGGTCTAGGATATGCTCACATCAGTCTCATACTTTCGCATTCCTCACATACTTCTTGGACAGATCCTGGGTTTTCTATGGTTTGGATCACATAGTAAAGTGGTACCGCACTGAACGATTCGATTAAACCTGGTTTTGATCAATATTTTAGAGGATAACGCATGTTTGGTCTAGGTCTGTGTTAGGTCTGGGATATGCCCTCATGAGTCTCATACTTTCGCATTCTTCACATACTTCTTGAACAGATCCTGGGTTTTCTCTGGTTTGGATCACATAGTAATGTGGAACCACACTGAAACAATCAATAAATCCTGGTCTCGATCCATATTTTAGAAGATAACGCATGTTAGGTCTGGGTTATGTCTGGGATTAGCCCTCATCAGACTCATACTTTCGCATTCTTCTCATACTTGCTGGCCAGATCCTGGGCCTTTTCTGGTTTGGATCTCGTACTAATGTGGTACCGCACTGAAACAGACAATTTAACCTGGTCTCGATCAATATTTTAGAGGATAACGCATGTTAGGTCTGAGTTAGGTCTGGGATTAGTCCTCATCAGACTCATACTTTCGCATTCTTCTCATACTTGCTGGCCAGATCCTGGGCTTTTTCTGGTTTGGATCTCGTACTAATGTGGTACCACACTGAAACTGTCGATTAAACCTGGTCTTGATAAATATTTTAGAGGATAACGCATGTTTGGTCTAGGTCTGTGTTAGGTCTAGGATATGCTCACATCAGTCTCATACTTTCGCATTCCTCACATACTTCTTGGACAGATCCTGGGTTTTCTCTGGTTTGGATCACATAGTAAAGTGGTACCACACTGAACGATTCGATTAAACCTGGTTTTGATCAATATTTTAGAGGATAACGCATGTTTGGTCTAGGTCTGTGTTAGGTCTGGGATATGCCCTCATGAGTCTCATACTTTCGCATTCTTCACATACTTCTTGAACAGATCCTGTGTTTTCTCTGGTTTGGATCACATAGTAATGTGGAACCACACTGAAACAGTCAATTAAACCTGGTCTCGATCAATATTTTAGAGGATCACGCATGTTAGGTCTGGGTTAGGTCTGGGATTAGCCCTCATCAGACTCATACTTTCGCATTCTTCTCATACTTGCTGACCAGATCCTGGGCTTTTTCTGGTTTGGATCTCGTACTAATGTGGTACCACACTGAAACTGTCGATTAAACCTGGTCTTGATAAATATTTTAGAGGATAGCGCATGTTAGGTCTGGGTCTGTGTTAGGTCTGGGATATGCCATCATCAGTCTCATTCTTTCGCATTCTTCACATAATTCTTGAACAGATCATGGGTTTTTTCTGGTTTGGATCACATGCTAATGTGGTACCACACTGAAATAGTCAATTAAACCAGGTCTCGATCAATGTTTTAGTGGATAACGCATGACTGGTCTAGGTCTGGGTTGGGTCTGTGATTTGCCCTCATAAGTCTCATACTTTCGTATTCTACACATACTTCTCGAACAGATCCTCGGTTTTTTCTAGTTTGGATCACATAGTAATGTGGTACCACACCGAAACCGTCAATTTAACCTGGTCCCGATCAATATCTTAGAGGATAGCGCATGTTAGGTCTGGTTTACGTCTGGGATTAGCCCTCATCAGACTCATACTTTTGCATTCTTCACATACTTGTTGAACAGATCCTGGGCTTCTTCTGGTTTGGATCACGTAGTAATGTGGTACTACACTGAAACAGTCGATTAAGCCTGGTTTTGATCAATATTTTAGAGGGTAACGCATGTTTGGTCTAGGTCTGTGTTAGGTCTGGTATATGCCCTCATCAGTCTTATACTTTCGCATTCTTCACATACTTCTTGGACAGATCCTGGGCTCTTTCTGGTTTGGATCCCATACTAATGTGCTACCACACTGAAACAGTCGATTAAACCTGGTTTTGATCAATATTTTAGAGGGTAACGCATGTTTGGTCTAGGACTGTGTTAGGTCTGGTATATGCCCTCATCAGACTCATACTTTCGCATTCTTCTCATACTTGCTGGCCAGATCCTGGGCCTTTTCTGGTTTGGATCTCGTACTAATGTGGTACCACACTGAAACAGTCAATTTAACCTGGTCTCGATCAATATTTTAGAGCATAACGCATGTTAGGTCTGGGTTAGGTCTGGGATTAGTCCTCATAAGTCTCATACTTTCGTATTCTACACATACTTCGTGAACAGATCCTGGGTTTTCTCTGGTTTGGATCACATAGTAATGTGGTACCACACTGAAATAGTGAATTAAACCTGGTCTCGGTCAATATTTTAGTGGATAACGCATGTTAGGTCTGTGTTAGGTCTGTGATTCGCCCTCATAAGTCTCATATTTTCGCATTCTACACATACTTCTCGAACAGATCCTCGGTTTTTTCTAGTTTGGATCACATAGTAATGTGGTACCACACCGAAACCGTCAATTTAACCTGGTCTCGATCAATATTTTAGAGGATAGCGCATGTTAGGTCTGGTTTACGTCTGGGATTAGCCCTCATAAGACTCATACTTTTGCATTCTTCACATACTTGTTGAACAGATCCTGGGCTTCTTCTGGTTTGGATCACGTAGTAATGTGGTACTACACGGAAACGGACAATTCAACCTAGTCTCGATAAATATTTTAGAGGATAACGCATGTTAGGTCTGGGTGAGGTCTGGGATTTGCCCTCATCAGTCTCATACTTTCGCATTCTACACATACTTCTTGAACAGATCCTGGGCTTTTTCTGGTTTGGATCTCGTACTAATGTGGTACCACACTGAAACAGTCGATTAAACCTGGTTTTGATCAATGTTTTAGAGGGTAACGCATGTTTGGTCTAGGTCTGTGTTAGGTCTAGGATATGCTCACATCAGTCTCATACTTTCGCATTCCTCACATACTTCTTGGACAGATCCTGGGTTTTCTCTGGTTTGGATCACATAGTAATGTGGTACCACACTGAACGAGTCGATTGAACCTGGTTTTGATCAATATTTTAGAGGATAACGCATGTTTGGTCTAGGTCTGGGTTAGGTCTAGGATATGCCCTCATGAGTCTCATACTTTCGCATTCTTCACATACTTCTTGGACAGATCCTGGGCTTTTTCTGGTTTGGATCTCGTACTAATGTGGTACCACACTGAAACAGTCGATTAAACCTGGTTTTGATCAATGTTTTAGAGGGTAACGCATGTTTGGTCTAGGTCTGTGTTAGGTCTGGGATATGCCCTCGTCAGTCTCATACTTTCGCATTCTTCACATACTTCTTGGACAGATCCTGGGCTCTTTCTGGTTTGGATCTCGTACTAATGTGGTACCGCACTGAAACAATCAATAAATCCTGGTCTCGATCCATATTTTAGAAGATAACGCATGTTAGGTCTGGGTTAGGTCTGGGATTAGCCCTCATCAGACTCATACTTTCGCATTCTTCTCATACTTGCTGGCCAGATCCTGGGCCTTTTCTGGTTTGGATCTCGTACTAATGTGGTACCACACTGAAACAGTCAATTTAACCTAGTCTCGATCAATATTTTAGAGGATAACGCATGCTAGGTCTGGGTTAGGTCTGGGATTAGACCTCATCAGACTCATACTTTCGCATTCTTCTCATACTTGCTGGCCAGATCCTGGGCTTTTTCTGGTTTGGATCTCGTACTAATGTGGTACCACACTGAAACTGTCGATTAAACCTGGTCTTGATAAATATTTTAGAGGATAACGCATGTTTGGTCTAGGTCTGTGTTAGGTCTAGGATATGCTCACATCAGTCTCATACTTTCGCATTCCTCACATACTTCTTGGACAGATCCTGGGTTTTCTCTGGTTTGGATCACATAGTAATGTGGTACCACACTGAACGAGTCGATTGAACCTGGTTTTGATCAATATTTTAGAGGATAACGCATGTTTGGTCTAGGTCTGGGTTAGGTCTAGGATATGCCCTCATGAGTCTCATACTTTCGCATTCTTCACATACTTCTTGAACAGATCCTGGGTTTTTTCTGGTTTGGATCACATAGTAATGTGGAACCACACTGAAACAGTCAATTAAACCTGGTCTCGATCAATATTTTAGAGGGTAACGCATGTTAGGTCTGGGTTAGGTCTGGGATTAGCCCTCATCAGACTCATACTTTCGCATTCTTCTCATACTTGCTGACCAGATCCTGGGCTTTTTCTGGTTTGGATCTCGTACTAATGTGGTACCACACTGAAACAGTCAATTTAACCTGGTCTCGATCAATATTTTAGAGGATAACGCATGTTAGGTCTGGGTTAGGTCTGGGATTAGACCTCATCAGACTCATACTTTCGCATTCTTCTCATACTTGCTGGCCAGATCCTGGGCTTTTTCTGGTTTGGATCTCGTACTAATGTGGTACCACACTGAAACTGTCGATTAAACCTGGTCTTGATAAATATTTTAGAGGATAACGCATGTTTGGTCTAGGTCTGTGTTAGGTCTAGGATATGCTCACATCAGTCTCATACTTTCGCATTCCTCACATACTTCTTGGACAGATCCCGGGTTTTCTCTGGTTTGGATCACATAGTAATGTGGTACCACACTGAACGAGTCGATTGAACCTGGTTTTGATCAATATTTTAGAGGATAACGCATGTTTGGTCTAGGTCTGGGTTAGGTCTAGGATATGCCCTCATGAGTCTCATACTTTCGCATTCTTCACATACTTCTTGAACAGATCCTGGGTTTTTTCTAGTTTGGATCACATAGTAATGTGGTACCATAGTGAAACAGTCAATTAAACCTGGTCTCGATCAATATTTTAGAGGATAACGCATGTTAGGCCTGGGATAGGTCTGGGATTTGCCCTCATCAGTCTCATACTTTCGCATTCTACACATTCTTCTTGAACAGATCATGGGTTTTTTCTGGCTTGGATCACATACTAATGTGGTACCACACTGAAACAGTCGATTAAACCTAGTTTTGAACAGTATTTTAGAGGATAATGCAAGTTTGGTCTAGGTCTGTGTTAGGTCTGGGATATGCCATCATCAGTCTCATTCTTTCGCATTCTTCACATAATTCTTGAACAGATCATGGGTTTTTTCTGGTTTGGATCACATGCTAATGTGGTACCACACTGAAATAGTCAATTAAACCAGGTCTCGATCAATGTTTTAGTGGATAACGCATGACTGGTCTAGGTCTGGGTTAGGTCTGTGATTTGCCCTCATAAGTCTCATACTTTCGTATTCTACACATACTTCTCGAACAGATCCTCGGTTTTTTCTAGTTTGGATCACATAGTAATGTGGTACCACACCGAAACCGTCAATTTAACCTGGTCCCGATCAATATCTTAGAGGATAGCGCATGTTAGGTCTGGTTTACGTCTGGGATTAGCCCTCATCAGACTCATACTTTTGCATTCTTCACATACTTGTTGAACAGATCCTGGGCTTCTTCTGGTTTGGATCACGTAGTAATGTGGTACTACACTGAAACAGTCGATTAAGCCTGGTTTTGATCAATATTTTAGAGGGTAACGCATGTTTGGTCTAGGTCTGTGTTAGGTCTGGTATATGCCCTCATCAGTCTCATACTTTCGCATTCTTCACATACTTCTTGGACAGATCCTGGGCTCTTTCTGGTTTGGATCCCATACTAATGTGGTACCACACTGAAACAGTCGATTAAACCTGGTTTTGATCAATATTTTAGAGGGTAACGCATGTTTGGTCTAGGACTGTGTTAGGTCTGGTATATGCCCTCATCAGACTCATACTTTCGCATTCTTCTCATACTTGCTGGCCAGATCCTGGGCCTTTTCTGGTTTGGATCTCGTACTAATGTGGTACCACACTGAAACAGTCAATTTAACCTGGTCTCGATCAATATTTTAGAGCATAACGCATGTTAGGTCTGGGTTAGGTCTGGGATTAGTCCTCATAAGTCTCATTCCTGCGCATACTACACATACTTCTCGCACAGATCCTGGGTTTTTTCTGGTTTGGATCACATACTAATGTGGTACCACACTGAAACAGTCGATTAAACCTGGTCTCGATCAATATTTTAGAGGATAACGCATGTTAGGTCTGGGTTAGGTCTGGGATTTGCCGTCATCAGTCTCATATTTTCGCATTCTACACATACTTCTCGAACAGATCCTCGGTTTTTTCTAGTTTGGATCACATAGTAATGTGGTACCACACCGAAACCGTCAATTTAACCTGGTCTCGATCAATATTTTAGAGGATAGCGCATGTTAGGTCTGGTTTACGTCTGGGATTAGCCCTCATAAGACTCATACTTTTGCATTCTTCACATACTTGTTGAACAGATCCTGGGCTTCTTCTGGTTTGGATCACGTAGTAATGTGGTACTACACGGAAACGGACAATTCAACCTAGTCTCGATAAATATTTTAGAGGATAACGCATGTTAGGTCTGGGTGAGGTCTGGGATTTGCCCTCATCAGTCTCATACTTTCGCATTCTACACATTCTTCTTGAACAGATCCTGGGCTTTTTCTGGTTTGGATCTCGTACTAATGTGGTACCACACTGAAACAGTCGATTAAACCTGGTTTTGATCAATGTTTTAGAGGGTAACGCATGTTTGGTCTAGGTCTGTGTTAGGTCTAGGATATGCTCACATCAGTCGCATACTTTCGCATTCCTCACATACTTCTTGGACAGATCCTGGGTTTTCTCTGGTTTGGATCACATAGTAATGTGGTACCACACTGAACGAGTCGATTGAACCTGGTTTTGATCAATATTTTAGAGGATAACGCATGTTTGGTCTAGGTCTGGGTTAGGTCTAGGATATGCCCTCATGAGTCTCATACTTTCGCATTCTTCACATACTTCTTGGACAGATCCTGGGCTTTTTCTGGTTTGGATCTCGTACTAATGTGGTACCACACTGAAACAGTCGATTAAACCTGGTTTTGATCAATAGTTTAGAGGGTAACGCATGTTTGGTCTAGGTCTGTGTTAGGTCTGGGATATGCCCTCATCAGTCTCATACTTTCGCATTCTTCACATACTTCTTGGACAGATCCTGGGCTCTTTCTGGTTTGGATCCCATACTAATGTGGTACCGCACTGAAACTATCAATAAATCCTGGTCTCGATCCATATTTTAGAAGATAACGCATGTTAGGTCTGGCTTAGGTCTGGGATTAGCCCTCATCAGACTCATACTTTCGCATTCTTCTCATACTTGCTGGCCAGATCCTGGGCCTTTTCTGGTTTGGATCTCGTACTAATGTGGTACCACACTGAAACAGTCAATTTAACCTAGTCTCGATCAATATTTTAGAGGATAACGCATGTTAGGTCTGGGTTAGGTCTGGGATTAGACCTCATCAGACTCATACTTTCGCATTCTTCTCATACTTGCTGGCCAGATCCTGGGCTTTTTCTGGTTTGGATCTCGTACTAATGTGGTACCACACTGAAACTGTCGATTAAACCTGGTCTTGATAAATATTTTAGAGGATAACGCATGTTTGGTCTAGGTCTGTGTTAGGTCTAGGATATGCTCACATCAGTCTCATACTTTCGCATTCCTCACATACTTCTTGGACAGATCCTGGGTTTTCTCTGGTTTGGATCACATAGTAATGTGGTACCACACTGAACGAGTCGATTGAACCTGGTTTTGATCAATATTTTAGAGGATAACGCATGTTTGGTCTAGGTCTGGGTTAGGTCTAGGATATGCCCTCATGAGTCTCATACTTTCGCATTCTTCACATACTTCTTGAACAGATCCTGGGTTTTTTCTGGTTTGGATCACATAGTAATGTGGAACCACACTGAAACAGTCAATTAAACCTGGTCTCGATCAATATTTTAGAGGGTAACGCATGTTAGGTCTGGGTTAGGTCTGGGATTAGCCCTCATCAGACTCATACTTTCGCATTCTTCTCATACTTGCTGACCAGATCCTGGGCTTTTTCTGGTTTGGATCTCGTACTAATGTGGTACCACACTGAAACAGTCAATTTAACCTGGTCTCGATCAATATTTTAGAGGATAACGCATGTTAGGTCTGGGTTAGGTCTGGGATTAGACCTCATCAGACTCATACTTTCGCATTCTTCTCATACTTGCTGGCCAGATCCTGGGCTTTTTCTGGTTTGGATCTCGTACTAATGTGGTACCACACTGAAACTGTCGATTAAACCTGGTCTTGATAAATATTTTAGAGGATAACGCATGTTTGGTCTAGGTCTGTGTTAGGTCTAGGATATGCTCACATCAGTCTCATACTTTCGCATTCCTCACATACTTCTTGGACAGATCCTGGGTTTTCTCTGGTTTGGATCACATAGTAATGTGGTACCACACTGAACGAGTCGATTGAACCTGGTTTTGATCAATATTTTAGAGGATAACGCATGTTTGGTCTAGGTCTGGGTTAGGTCTAGGATATGCCCTCATGAGTCTCATACTTTCGCATTCTTCACATACTTCTTGAACAGATCCTGGGTTTTTTCTGGTTTGGATCACATAGTAATGTGGAACCACACTGAAACAGTCAATTAAACCTGGTCTCGATCAATATTTTAGAGGGTAACGCATGTTAGGTCTGGGTTAGGTCTGGGATTAGCCCTCATCAGACTCATACTTTCGCATTCTTCTCATACTTGCTGACCAGATCCTGGGCTTTTTCTGGTTTGGATCTCGTACTAATGTGGTACCACACTGAAACTGTCGATTAAACCTGGTCTTGATAAATATTTTAGAGGATAACGCATGTTTGGTCTAGGTCTGTGTTAGGTCTAGGATATGCTCACATCAGTCTCATTCTTTCGCATTCTTCACATACTTCTCGAACAGATCCTCGGTTTTTTCTAGTTTGGATCACATAGTAATGTGGTACCATAGTGAAACAGTCAATTAAACCTGGTCTCGATCAATATTATAGAGGATAACGCATGTTAGGCCTGGGATAGGTCTGGGATTTGCCCTCATCAGTCTCATACTTTCGCATTCTACACATTCTTCTTGAACAGATCATGGGTTTTTTCTGGTTTGGATCACATACTAATGTGGTACCACACTGAAACAGTCGATTAAACCTAGTTTTGAACAGTATTTTAGAGGATAACGCAAGTTTGGTCTAGGTCTGTGTTGGGTCTGGGATATGCCCTCATGAGTCTCATACTTTCGCATTCTTCACATACTTCTTGGACAGATCCTGGGTTTTTTCTGGTTTCGATCACATAGTAATGTGGTACCACAGTGAAAGTGTCGATTAAACCTGGTTTTGATCAATACTTTAGAGGATAACGCATGTTTGGTCTGGGTTAGGTCTGGGATTAGCCCTCATCAGACTCATACTTTCGCATTCTTCTCATACTTGTTGGCCAGATCCTGGGCTTTTTCTGGTTTGGATCTCGTACTAATGTGGTACCACACTGAAACAGTCGATTAAACCTGGTTTTGATCAATGTTTTAGAGGGTAACGCATGTTTGGTCTAGGTCTGTGTTAGGTCTAGGATATGCTCACATCAGTCTCATACTTTCGCATTCCTCACATACTTCTTGGACAGATCCTGGGTTTTCTCTGGTTTGGATCACATAGTAATGTGGTACCACACTGAACGAGTCGATTGAACCTGGTTTTGATCAATATTTTAGAGGATACCGCATGTTTGGTCTAGGTCTGGGTTAGGTCTAGGATATGCCCTCATGAGTCTCATACTTTCGCATTCTTCACATACTTCTTGGACAGATCCTGGGCTTTTTCTGGTTTGGATCTCGTACTAATGTGGTACCACACTGAAACAGTCGATTAAACCTGGTTTTGATCAATATTTTAGAGGGTAACGCATGTTTGGTCTAGGTCTGTGTTAGGTCTGGGATATGCCCTCATCAGTCTCATACTTTCGCATTCTTCACATACTTCTTGGACAGATCCTGGGCTCTTTCTGGTTTGGATCCCATACTAATGTGGTACCGCACTCAAACAATCAATAAATCCTGGTCTCGATCCATATTTTAGAAGATAACGCATGTTAGGTCTGGGTAAGGTCTGGGATTAGCCCTCATCAGACTCATACTTTCGCATTCTTCTCATACTTGCTGGCCAGATCCTGGGCCTTTTCTGGTTTGGATCTCGTACTAATGTGGTACCACACTGAAACAGTCAATTTAACCTGGTCTCGATCAATATTTTAGAGGATAACGCATGTTAGGTCTGGGTTAGGTCTGGGATTAGACCTCATCAGACTCATACTTTCGCATTCTTCTCATACTTGCTGGCCAGATCCTGGGCTTTTTCTGGTTTGGATCTCGTACTAATGTGGTACCACACTGAAACTGTCGATTAAACCTGGTCTTGATAAATATTTTAGAGGATAACGCATGTTTGGTCTAGGTCTGTGTTAGGTCTAGGATATGCTCACATCAGTCTCATACTTTCGCATTCCTCACATACTTCTTGGACAGATCCTGGGTTTTCTCTGGTTTGGATCACATAGTAATGTGGTACCACACAGAACGAGTCGATTGAACCTGGCTTTGGTCAATATTTTAGAGGATAACGCATGTTTGGTCTAGGTCTGGGTTAGGTCTAGGATATGCCCTCATGAGTCTCATACTTTCGCATTCTTCACATACTTCTTGAACAGATCCTGGGTTTTTTCTGGTTTGGATCACATAGTAATGTGGAACCACACTGAAACAGTCAATTAAACCTGGTCTCGATCAATATTTTAGAGGGTAACGCATGTTAGGTCTGGGATAGGTCTGGGATTAGCCCTCATCAGACTCATACTTTCGCATTCTTCACATACTTCTTGAACAGATCCTGGGTTTTTTCTGGTTTGGATCACATAGTAATGTGGAACCACACTGAAACAGTCAATTAAACCTGGTCTCGATCAATATTTTAGAGGGTAACGCATGTTAGGTCTGGGTTAGGTCTGGGATTAGCCCTCATCAGACTCATACTTTCGCATTCTTCTCATACTTGCTGACCAGATCCTGGGCTTTTTCTGGTTTGGATCTCGTACTATTGTGGTACCACACTGAAACTGTCGGTTAAACCTGGTCTTGATAAATATTTTAGAGGATAACGCATGTTTGGTCTAGGTCTGTGTTAGGTCTAGGATGTGCTCACATCAGTCTCATTCTTTCGCATTCTTCACATACTTCTCGAACAGATCCTCGGTTTTTTCTAGTTTGGATCACATAGTAATGTGGTACCATAGTGAAACAGTCAATTAAACCTGGTCTCGATCAATATTTTAGAGGATAACGCATGTTAGGCCTGGGTTAGGTCTGGGATTTGCCCTCATCAGTCTCATACTTTCGCATTCCTCACATTCTTCTTGAACAGATCATGGGTTTTTTCTGGTTTGGATCACATACTAATGTGGTACCACACTGAAACAGTCGATTAAACCTAGTTTTGAACAGTGTTATAGAGGATAATGCAAGTTTGGTCTAGGTCTGTGTTGGGTCTGGGATATGCCCTCATCAGTCTCATACTTTCGCATTCTTCACATACTTCTTGGACAGATCCTGGGTTTTTTCTGGTTTGGATCACATAGTAATGTGGTACCACAGTGAAAGTGTCGATTAAACCTGGTTTTGATCAATATTTTAGAGGATAACGCATGTTTGGTCTGGGTTAGGTCTGGGATTAGCCCTCATCAGACTCATACTTTCGTATTCTTCTCATACTTGCTGGCCAGATCCTGGGTTTTTTCTGGTTTGGATCACATAGTAATGTGGTACCACACTGAAACAATCAATAAATCCTGGTCTCGATCCATATCTTAGGAGATAACGCATGTTAGGTCTGGGTTAGGTCTGGGATTAGCCCTCATCAGACTCATACTTTCGCATTCTTCTCATACTTGCTGACCAGATCCTGGGCTTTTTCTGGTTTGGATCTCGTACTAATGTGGTACCACACTGAAACAGTCGATTAAACCTGGTCTTGATAAATATTTTAAAGGATAACGCATGTTAGGTCTGGGTTAGGTCTGGGATATGCCATCATCAGTCTCATTCTTTCGCATTCTTCACATAATTCTTGAACAGATCCTGGGTTGTTTCTGGTTTTGATCACACAGTAATGTGGTGCCACAATGAAACAGTCAATTAGACCTGGTCTCGATCAATATTTTAGAGGGTAACGCATGTTAGGTCTGGGTTAGGTCTGGGATTTGCCGTCATCAGTCTCATACTTTCGCATTCTACACATTCTTCTTGAACACATCATGGGTTTTTTCTGGTTTGGATCACATACTAATGTGGTACCACACTGAAAGAGTCGATTAAACCTACTTTTGATCAATATTTTAGAGGATAACGCATGTTAGGTCTGGGTTAGGTCTGAGATTTGCCCCCATCAGTCTCATTCTTTCGCATTCTACACATACTTCTGGCACATATCCTGGGTTTTTTCTGGTTAGGATCAAATACTAATGTAGTACCACACTGAAACAGTCGATTAAAGCGGGTTTTCAGCAATATTTTAGAGGATAACGCATGTTTGGTCTAGGTCTGTGTTAGGTCTGGGATATGCCCTCATCAGTCTCATACTTTCGCATTCTTCACATACTCCTTGAACAGATCCTGGGTTTTTTCTGGTTTGGATCACATAGTAATGTGGTACCACACTGAAATAGTCAATTAAACCTGGTCTCGATGAATGTTTTAGTGGATAACGCATGTTAGGTCTGGGTTAGGTCTGTGATTCGCCCTCATAAGTCTCATACTTTCGCTTTCAGCACATACTTCTCGAACAGATCCTCGGTTTTTTCTAGTTTGGATCACATAGTAATGTGGTACCATAGTGAAACAGTCAATTAAACCTGGTCTCGGTCAATATTTTAGAGGATAACGCATGTTTGGTCTGGGTTAGGTCTGGGATTAGCCCTCATCAGACTCATACTTTCGCATTCTTCACATACTTCATGGACAGATCCTGGCTCTTTCTGGTTTGGATCCCATACTAATGTGGTACCACACTGAAACAGTCGATTAAACCTGGTCTTGATCAATATTTTAGAGGATAACGCATGTTTGGTCTAGGTCTGTGTTAGGTCTAGGATGTGCTCACATCAGTCTCATTCTTTCGCATTCTTCACATACTTCTCGAACAGATCCTCGGTTTTTTCTAGTTTGGATCACATAGTAATGTGGTACCATAGTGAAACAGTCAATTAAACCTGGTCTCGATCAATATTTTAGAGGATAACGCATGTTAGGCCTGGGTTAGGTCTGGGATTTGCCCTCATCAGACTCATACTTTCGCATTCTTCTCATACTTGCTGGCCAGATCCTGGGCTTTTTCTGGTTTGGATCTCGTACTAATGTGGTACCACACTGAAGCTGTCGATTAAACCTGGTCTTGATAAATATTTTAGAGGATAACGCATGTTTGGTCTAGGTCTGTGTTAGGTCTAGGATGTGCTCACATCAGTCTCATTCTTTCGCATTCTTCACATACTTCTCGAACAGATCCTCGGTTTTTTCTAGTTTGGATCACATAGTAATGTGGTACCACACTGAAACAGTCAATTTAACCTAGTCTCGATCAATATTTTAGAGGATAACGCATGTTAGGTCTGGGTTAGGTCTGGGA
Source organism: Colletes latitarsis (assembly GCF_051014445.1). NCBI lineage: Eukaryota > Metazoa > Arthropoda > Insecta > Hymenoptera > Colletidae > Colletes > Colletes latitarsis. The sequence goes on from NC_135137.1 coordinate 11,333,469, forward strand.
TTAGACCTCATCAGACTCATACTTTCGCATTCTTCTCATACTTGCTGGCCAGATCCTGGGCTTTTTCTGGTTTGGATCTCGTACTAATGTGGTACCACACTGAAACTGTCGATTAAACCTGGTCTTGATAAATATTTTAGAGGATAACGCATGTTTAGTCTAGGTCTGTGTTAGGTCTAGGATATGCTCACATCAGTCTCATACTTTCGCATTCCTCACATACTTCTTGGACAGATCCTGGGTTTTCTCTGGTTTGGATCACATAGTAATGTGGTACCACACTGAACGAGTCGATTGAACCTGGTTTTGATCTATATTTTAGAGGATAACGCATGTTTGGTCTAGGTCTGGGTTAGGTCTAGGATATGCCCTCATGAGTCTCATACTTTCGCATTCTTCACATACTTCTTGAACAGATCCTGGGTTTTTTCTGGTTTGGATCACATAGTAATGTGGAACCACACTGAAACAGTCAATTAAACCTGGTCTCGATCAATATTTTAGAGGGTAACGCATGTTAGGTCTGGGTTAGGTCTGGGATTAGCCCTCATCAGACTCATACTTTCGCATTCTTCTCATACTTGCTGACCAGATCCTGGGCTTTTTCTGGTTTGGATCTCGTACTAATGTGGTACCACACTGAAACAGTCAATTTAACCTGGTCTCGATCAATATTTTAGAGGATAACGCATGTTAGGTCTGGGTTAGGTCTGGGATTAGACCTCATCAGACTCATACTTTCGCATTCTTCTCATACTTGCTGGGCAGATCCTGGGCTTTTTCTGGTTTGGATCTCGTACTAATGTGGTACCACACTGAAACTGTCGATTAAACCTGGTCTTGATAAATATTTTAGAGGATAACGCATGTTTGGTCTAGGTCTGTGTTAGGTCTAGGATATGCTCACATCAGTCTCATACTTTCGCATTCCTCACATACTTCTTGGACAGATCCTGGGTTTTCTCTGGTTTGGATCACATAGTAATGTGGTACCACACTGAACGAGTCGATTGAACCTGGTTTTGATCAATATTTTAGAGGATAACGCATGTTTGGTCTAGGTCTGTGTTAGGTCTAGGATATGCTCACATCAGTCTCATTCTTTCGCATTCTTCACATACTTCTCGAACAGATCCTCGGTTTTTTCTAGTTTGGATCACATAGTAATGTGGTACCATAGTGAAACAGTCAATTAAACCTGGTCTCGATCAATATTTTAGAGGATAACGCATGTTAGGCCTGGGTTAGGTCTGGGATTTGCCCTCATCAGTCTCATACTTTCGCATTCTACACACACTTCTTGAACAGATCCTGGGCTTTTTCTGGTTTGGATCTCGTACTAATGTGGTACCACACTGAAACAGTCGATTAAACCTGGTTTTGATCAATGTTTTAGAGGGTAACGCATGTTTGGTCTAGGTCTGTGTTAGGTCTAGGATATGCTCACATCAGTCTCATACTTTCGCATTCCTCACATACTTCTTGGACAGATCCTGGGCTTTTTCTGGTTTGGATCTCGTACTAATGTGGTACCACACTGAAACAGTCGATTAAACCTGGTTTTGATCAATATTTTAGAGGATAACGCATGTTTGGTCTAGGTCTGTGTTAGGTCTGGGATATGCCCTCATCAGTCTCATACTTTCGCATTCTTCACATACTTCTTGGACAGATCCTGGGCTCTTTCTGGTTTGGATCCCATACTAATGTGGTACCGCACTGAAACAATCAATAAATCCTGGTCTCGATCCATATTTTAGAAGATAACGCATGTTAGGTCTGGGTTAGGTCTGGGATTAGCCCTCATCAGACTCATACTTTCGCATTCTTCTCATACTTGCTGGCCAGATCCTGGGCCTTTTCTGGTTTGGATCTCGTACTAATGTGGTACCACACTGAAACAGTCAATTTAACCTGGTCTCGATCAATATTTTAGAGGATAACGCATGTTAGGTCTGGGTTAGGTCTGGGATTAGACCTCATCAGACTCATACTTTCGCATTCTTCTCATACTTGCTGGCCAGATCCTGGGCTTTTTCTGGTTTGGATCTCGTACTAATGTGGTACCACACTGAAACTGTCGATTAAACCTGGTCTTGATAAATATTTTAGAGGATAACGCATGTTTGGTCTAGGTCTGTGTTAGGTCTAGGATATGCTCTCATCAGTCTCATACTTTCGCATTCCTCACATACTTCTTGGACAGATCCTGGGTTTTCTCTGGTTTGGATCACATAGTAATGTGGTACCACACAGAACGAGTCGATTGAACCTGGTTTTGATCAATATTTTAGAGGATAACGCATGTTTGGTCTAGGTCTGGGTTAGGTCTAGGATATGCCCTCATGAGTCTCATACTTTCGCATTCTTCAAATACTTCTTGAACAGATCCTGGGTTTTTTCTGGTTTGGATCACATAGTAATGTGGAACCACACTGAAACAGTCAATTAAACCTGGTCTCGATCAATATTTTAGAGGGTAACGCATGTTAGGTCTGGGTTAGGTCTGGGATTAGCCCTCATCAGACTCATACTTTCGCATTCTTCACATACTTCTTGAACAGATCCTGGGTTTTTTCTGGTTTGGATCACATAGTAATGTGGAACCACACTGAAACAGTCAATTAAACCTGGTCTCGATCAATATTTTAGAGGGTAACGCATGTTAGGTCTGGGTTAGGTCTGGGATTAGCCCTCATCAGACTTATACTTTCGCATTCTTCACATACTTCTTGGACAGATCCTGGGCTCTTTCTGGTTTGGATCCCATACTAATGTGGTACCGCACTGAAACAATCAATAAATCCTGGTCTCGATCCATATTTTAGAAGATAACGCATGTTAGGTCTGGGTTAGGTCTGGGATTAGCCCTCATCAGACTCATACTTTCGCATTCTTCTCATACTTGCTGGCCAGATCCTGGGCCTTTTCTGGTTTGGATCTCGTACTAATGTGGTACCACACTGAAACAGTCAATTTAACCTGGTCTCGATCAATATTTTAGAGGATAACGCATGTTAGGTCTGGGTTAGGTCTGGGATTAGACCTCATCAGACTCATACTTTCGCATTCTTCTCATACTTGCTGGCCAGATCCTGGGCTTTTTCTGGTTTGGATCTCGTACTAATGTGGTACCACACTGAAACAGTCGATTAAACCTGGTTTTGATCAATATTTTAGAGGATAACGCATGTTTGGTCTAGGTCTGTGTTAGGTCTGGGATATGCCCTCATCAGTCTCATACTTTCGCATTCTTCACATACTTCTTGGACAGATCCTGGGCTCTTTCTGGTTTGGATCCCATACTAATGTGGTACCGCACTGAAACAATCAATAAATCCTGGTCTCGATCCATATTTTAGAAGATAACGCATGTTAGGTCTGGGTTAGGTCTGGGATTAGCCCTCATCAGACTCATACTTTCGCATTCTTCTCATACTTGCTGACCAGATCCTGGGCTTTTTCTGGTTTGGATCTCGTACTAATGTGGTACCACACTGAAACTGTCGATTAAACCTGGTCTTGATAAATATTTTAGAGGATAACGCATGTTTGGTCTAGGTCTGTGTTAGGTCTAGGATGTGCTCACATCAGTCTCATTCTTTCGCATTCTTCACATACTTCTCGAACAGATCCTCGGTTTTTTCTAGTTTGGATCACATAGTAATGTGGTACCATAGTGAAACAGTCAATTAAACCTGGTCTCGATCAATATTTTAGAGGATAACGCATGTTAGGCCTGGGTAAGGTCTGGGATTTGCCCTCATCAGTCTCATACTTTCGCATTCTACACATTCTTCTTGAACAGATCATGGGTTTTTTCTGGTTTGGATCACATACTAATGTGGTACCACACTGAAACAGTCGATTAAACCTAGTTTTGAACAGTATTTTAGAGGATAATGCAAGTTTGGTCTAGGTCTGTGTTGGGTCTGGGATATGCCCTCATCAGTCTCATAGTTTCGCATTCTTCACATACTTCTTGGACAGATCCTGGGTTTTTTCTGGTTTGGATCACATAGTAATGTGGTACCACAGTGAAAGTGTCGATTAAACCTGGTTTTGATCAATATTTTAGAGGATAACGCATGTTTGGTCTGGGTTAGGTCTGGGATTAGCCCTCATCAGACTCATACTTTCGCATTCTTCTCATACTTGTTGGCCAGATCCTGGACTTTTTCTGGTATGGATCTCGTACTAATGTGGTACCACACTGAAACAGTCGATTAAACCTGGTTTTGATCAATATTTTAGAGGGTAACGCATGTTTGGTCTAGGTCTGTGTTAGGTCTGGGATATGCCCTCATCAGTCTCATACATTCGCATTCTTCACATACTTCTTGGACAGATCCTGGGTTTTTTCTGGTTTGGATCACATAGCAATGTGGTACCACACTGAGACAATCAATAAATCCTGGTCTCGATCCATATCTTAGAAGATAACGCATGTTAGGTCTGGGTTAGGTCTGGGATTAGCCCTCATCAGACTCATACTTTCGCATTCTTCTCATACTTGCTGGCCAGATCCTGGGCCTTTTCTGGTTTGGAACTCGTACTAATGTGGTACCGCACTGAAACAGTCAATTTAACCTGGTCTCGATCAATATTTTAGAGGATAACGCATGTTAGGTCTGGGTTAGGTCTGGGATTAGTCCTCATCAGACTCATACTTTCGCATTCTTGTCATACTTGCTGGCCAGATCCTGGGCTTTTTCTGGTTTGGATCTCGTACTAATGTGGTACCACACTGAAACTGTCGATTAAACCTGGTCTTGATAAATATTTTAGAGGATAACGCATGTTTGCTCTAGGTCTGTGTTTGGTCTAGGATATGCTCACATCAGTCTCAAACTTTCGCATTCCTCACATACTTCTTGGACAGATCCTGGGTTTTCTCTGGTTTGGATCACATAGTAATGTGGTACCACACTGAACGAGTCGATTAAACCTGGTTTTGATCAATATTTTAGAGGATAACGCATGTTTGGTCTAGGTCTGGGTTAGGTCTAGGGTATGCCCTCATGAGTCTCATACTTACGCATTCTTAACATACTTCTTGAACAGATCCTGGGTTTTTTCTGGTTTGGATCACATAGTATTGTGGAACCACACTGAAACAGTCAATTAAACCTGGTCTCGATCAATATTTTAGAGGATCACGCATGTTAGGTCTGGGTTAGGTCTGGGATTAGCCCTCATCAGACTCATACTTTCGCATTCTTCTCATACTTGCTGACCAGATCCTGGGCTTTTTCTGGTTTGGATCTCGTACTAATGTGGTACCACACTGAAACAGTCGATTAAACCTGGTCTTGATAAATATTTTAGAGGATAACGCATGTTAGGTCTGGGTTTGGTCTGGGATATGCCATCATCAGTCTCATTCTTTCGCATTCTTCACATAATTCTTGAACAGATCCTGGGTTGTTTCTGGTTTTGATCACACAGTAATGTGGTGCCACAATGAAACAGTCAATTAGACCTGGTCTCGATCAATATTTTAAAGGGTAACGCATGTTAGGTCTGGGTTATGTCTGGGATTTGCCCTCATCAGTCTCATACTTTCGCATTCTACACATTCTTCTTGAACACATCATGGGTTTTTTCTGGTTTGGATCACATACTAATGTGGTACCACACTGAAAGAGTCGATTAAACCTACTTTTGATCAATATTTTAGAGGATAACGCATGTTAGGTCTGGGTTAGGTCTGAGATTTGCCCTCATCAGTCTCATTCTTTCGCATTCTACACATACTTCTCGCACATATCCTGGGTTTTTTCTGGTTAGGATCAAATACTAATGTAGTACCACACTGAAACAGTCGATTAAAGCGGGTTTTCAGCAATATTTTAGAGGATAACGCATGTTTGGTCTAGGTCTGTGTTAGGTCTGGGATATGCCCTCATCAGTCTCATACTTTCGCATTCTTCACATACTCCTTGAACAGATCCTGGGTTTTTTCTGGTTTGGATCACATAGTAATGTGGTACCACACTGAAATAGTCAATTAAACCTGGTCTCGATGAATGTTTTAGTGGATAACGCATGTTAGGTCTGGGTTAGGTCTGTGATTCGCCCTCATAAGTCTCATACTTTCGCATTCAGCACATACTTCTCGAACAGATCCTCGGTTTTTTCTAGTTTGGATCACATAGTAATGTGGTACCATAGTGAAACAGTCAATTAAACCTGGTCTCGATCAATATTTTAGAGGATAACGCATGTTTGGTCTGGGTTAGGTCTGGGATTATCCCTCATCAGACTCATACTTTCGCATTCTTCACATACTTCTTTGACAGATCCTGGCTCTTTCTGGTTTGGATCCCATACTAATGTGGTACCACACTGAAACAGTCGATTAAACCTGGTCTTGATCAATATTTTACAGGATAACGCATGTTTGGTCTAGGTCTGTGTTAGGTCTGGGATATGCCCACATCGGTCTCATACTTTCGCATTCTTCACATACTTCTTGGACAGATCCTGGGTTTTCTCTGGTTTGGATCACATAGTAATGTGGTACCAAACTGAACGAGTCGATTAAACCTGGTTTTGATCAATATTTTAGAGGATAACGCATGTTTGGTCTAGGTCTGGGTTAGGTCTGGGATATGCCCTCATGAGTCTCATACTTTTGCATTCTTCACATACTTCTTGAACAGATTCTGGGTTTTTTCTGGTTTGGATCACATAGTAATGTGGAACCACACTGAAACAGACAATTAAACCTGGTCTCGATCAATATTTTAGAGGATCACGCATGTTAGGTCTGGGTTAGGTCTGGGATTAGACCTCATCAGACTCATACTTACGCATTCTTCTCATACTTGCTGACCAGATCGTGGCCTTTTTCTGGTTTGGATCTCGTACTAATGTGGTACCACACTGAAACAGTCGATCAAACCTGGTTTTGATCAATATTTTAGAGGGTAACGCATGTTCGGTCTGGGTTAGGTCTGGGATTTGCCCTCATCAGTCTCATACTTTTGCATTCTGCACATTCTTCATGAACAGATCATGGGTTTTTTCTGGTTTGGATCAGATACTAATGTGGTACCACACTGAAACAGTCGATTAAACCTAGTTTTGATCAATATTTTAGAGGATAATGCAACTTTGGTCTAGGTCTGTGTTGGGTCTGGGATATGCCCTCATCAGTTTCATGCTTTCGAATTCTTCACATACTTCTTCGACAGATCCTGGTTTTATTCTGGTTTGGATCACATTGTAATGTGGTACCACACTGAAATAGTCAATTAAACCTGGTCTCGATCAATGTTTTAGTGGATAACGCATGTTAGGTCTGGGTTAAGTCTGTGATTCGCCCTCATGAGTCTCATACTTTCGCATTCTACACATACTTCTCGAACAGATCCTGGGTTTTTTCTGGTTTGGATCACATAGTAATGTGGTACCACACTGAAACAGTCAATTAAACCTGGTCTCGATCAATATTTTAGAGGATAACGCATGTTTGCACTAGGTCTGGGTTAGGTCCGGGATATGCCCTCATCAGTCTCATACTTTCGCATTCTTCACATACTTCTTGAACAGATCCTAAGTTTTTTCTAGTTTGGATCACATAGTAATGTGGTACCATACTGAAACAGTCGATTAAACCTGGTCTCGATCAATATTTTAGAGGATAACGCATGTTAGGTCTGGGTTAGGTCTGTGATTTGCCCTCATAAGTCTCATACTTTCGCATTCTACACATACTTCTTGAACAGATCCTCGGCTTTTTCTAGTTTGGATCACATAGTAATGTGGTACCATACTGAAACAGTCAATTAAACCTGGTCTCGATCAATATTTTAGAGGATAACGCCTGTTAGGTCTGGGTTAGGTCTGTGATTCGCCCCCATGAGTCTCATACTTTCGCATTCTACACATACTTCTCGAACAGATCCTGGGTTTTTTCTGGTTTGGATCACATAGTAATGTGGTACCACACTGAAGCAGTCAATTTAACCTGGTCTTGATCAATATCTTAGAGGATAACGCATGTTAGGTCTGGGTTAGTCCTGGGATTAGCCCTCATCAGACTCATACTTTCGCATTCTTCACATACTTGCTGGCCAGATCCTGGGCTTTTTCTGGTTTGGATCTCGTACTAATGTGGTACCACACTGAAACAGTCGATTAAACCTGGTCTTGATAAATATTTTACAGGATAACGCATGTTAGGTCTGGGTTAGGTCTGCGATTTGCCCTCATAAGTCTCATACTTTCGCATTCTACACATACTTCTTGAACAGATCCTGGGTTTTTTCTGGTTTGGACCATATAGTAATGTGGAACCACACTGAAACAGTCAATTTAACCTGGTCTCGATCAATATTTTAGAGGATAACGCATGTTAGGTCTGGGTTAGGTCTGTGATTTGCCCTCATAAGTCTCATACTTCCGTATTCTACACATACTTCTTGAACAGATCCTGGGTTTTTTCTGGTTTGGATCACATAGTAATGTGGTACCACACTGAAACAGTCGATTAAACCTGGTTTTGATCAATATTTTAGAGGGTAACGCATGTTTGGACCAGGTCTGTGTTAGATCTGGGATATGCCCTCATCAGTCTCATACTTTCGCATTCTTCACATACTTCTTGGACAGATCCTGGGCTCTTTCTGGTTTGGATCCCATACTAATGTGGTACCACACTGAAACAGTCGATTAAACCTGGTTTTGATCAATATTTTAGAGGGTAACGCATGTTTGGTCTAGGTCTGTGTTTAGGTCTGGGATATGCCCTCATCAGTCTCAGATTTTCGCATTCTTCACATACTTCTTGGACAGATCCTGGGCTCTTTCTGGTTTGGATCCCATACTAATGTGGTACCACACTGAAACAGTCGATTAAACCTGGTCTTGATCAATATTTTACAGGATAACGCATGTTTGGTCTAGGTCTGTGTTAGGTCTGGGATATGCCCACATCGGTCTCATACTTTCGCATTCTTCACATACTTCTTGAACAGATCCTGGGTTTTTTCTGGTTTGGATCACATAGTAATGTGGTACCACACTGAAACAATCAATAAATCCTGGTCTCGATCCATATTTTAGAAGATAACGCATGTTAGGTCTGGGTTAGGTCTGGGATTAGCCCTCATCAGAATCATACTTTCGCATTCTTCTCATACTTGCTGGCCAGATCCTGGGCCTTTTCTGGTTTGGATCTCGTACTAATGTGGTACCACACTGAAACAGTCAATTTAACCTGGTCTCGATCAATATTTTAGAGGATAACGCATGTTAGGTCTGTGTTAGGTCTGGGATATGCCCACATCTGTCTCATACTTTCCCATTCTACACATACTTCTCGAACAGATCCTCGGTTTTTTCTAGTTTGGATCACATAGTAATGTGGTACCATACTGAAACAGTCGATTAAACCTGGTCTCGATCAATATTTTAGAGGATAACGCATGTTAGGTCTGGGTTAGGTCTGTGATTTGCCCTCATAAGTCTCATTCTTGCGCATTCTACACATACTTCTCGCACAGATCCTGGGTTTTTCTGGTTTGGATCACATACTAATGTGGTACCACACTGAAACAGTCGATTAAACCTGGTCTCGATCAATATTTTACAGGATAACGCATGTTAGGTCTGGGTTAGGTCTGTGATTTGTCCTCATAAGTCTCATACTTTCGCATTCTACACATACTACTCGCACAGATCCAGAAACAGTCGATTAAACCTGGTTTTGATCTATATTTTAGAGGGTAACGCATGTTTGGACCAGGTCTGTGTTAGGTCTGGGATATGCCCTCATCAGTCTCATACTTTCGCATTCTTCACATACTTCTTGGACAGATCCTGGGCTTTTTCTGGTTTGGATCACATAGTAATGTGGTACCACACTGAAACAATCAATAAATCCTGGTCTCGATCCATATTTTAGAAGATAACGCATGTTAGGTCTGGGTTAGGTCTGGGATTAGCCCTCATCAGACTCATACTTTCGCATTCTTCTCATACTTGCTGGCCAGATCCTGGGCCTTTTCTGGTTTGGATCTCGTACTAATGTGGTACCACACTGAAACAGTCAATTTAACCTGGTCTCGATCAATATTTTAGAGGATAACGCATGTTAGGTCTGGGTTAGGTCTGGGATTAGTCCTCATCAGACTCATACTTTCGCATTCTTCTCATACTTGCTGGCCAGATCCTGGGCTTTTTCTGGTTTGGATCACGTAGTAATGTGGTACTACACGGAAACAGACAATTCAACCTGGTCTCGATAAATATTTTAGAGGATAACGCATGTTAGGTCTGGGTGAGGTCTGGGATTTGCCCTCATCAGTCTCATACTTTCGCATTCTACACATACTTCTTGAACAGAACCTGGATTTTTTCTGGTTCGGATCACATAGCAATGTGGTACCACAATAAAACAGTCGATTAAGCCTGGTTTTGATCAATATTTAAGAGGATAACGCATGTTTCGTCTTCGTCTAGGTTAGGTCTGGGATTTGCTCTCATCAGGCCCATACATTCGCATATTTCTCATTCTTGTTGGCCAGATCCAGGGCTTTCACAGGTTTGGATCACGTACTAATGTGGTACCACACTGAAACAGTCAATTCAACCTGGTCTCGATAAATATTTTAGAGGATCACGCGTGTTAGGTCTGGGTTAGGTCTGGGATTAGCCCTCATCAGACTCATACTTTCGCATTCTTCTCATACTTCTTGGCCAGATCCTGGGCTTTTTCTGGTTTGGATCTCGTACTAATGTGGTACCACACTGAAACAGTCGATTAAACCTGGTTTTGATCAATATTTTAGAGGGTAACGCATGTTTGGTCTAGGTCTGTGTTTAGGTCTGGGATATGCCCTCATCAGTCTCATACTTTCGCATTCTTCACATACTTCTTGGACAGATCCTGGGCTCTTTCTGGTTTGGATCCCATACTAATGTGGTACCACACTGAAACAGTCGATTAAACCTGGTCTTGATCAATATTTTACAGGATAACGCATGTTTGGTCTAGGTCTGTGTTAGGTCTGGGACATGCCCACATCGGTCTCATACTTTCGCATTCTTCTCATACTTGCTGACCAGATCCTGGGCTTTTTCTGGTTTGGATCTCGTACTAATGTGGTACCACACTGAAACAGTCGATTAAACCTGGTCTTGATAAATATTTTAGAGGATAACGCATGTTAGGTCTGGGTTAGTCCTGGGATTAGCCCTCATCAGACTCATACTTTCGCATTCTTCTCATACTTGCTGGCCAGATCCTGGGCTTTTTCTGGTTTGGATCTCGTACTAATGTGGTACCACACTGAAACAGTCGATTAAACCTGGTCTTGATAAATATTTTAGAGGATAACGCATGTTAGGTCTGGGTTAGGTCTGTGATTTGCCCTCATAAGTCTCATACTTTCGTATTCTACACATACTTCTCGAACAGATCCTCGGTTTTTTCTAGTTTGGAGCACATAGTAATGTGGTACCATACTGAAACAGTCAATTAAACCTGGTCTCGATCAATATTTTAGAGGATAACGCATGTTAGGTCTGGGTTAGGTCTGTGATTCGCCCTCATAGGTCTCATACTTTCGCATTCTACACATACTTCTCGAACAGATCCTCGGTTTTTTCTAGTTTGGATCACATAGTAATGTGGTACCATACTCAAACAGTCGATTAAACCTGGTCTCGATCAATATTTTAGAGGATAACGCATGTTAGGTCTGGGTTAGGTCTGTGATTCGCCATCATAGGTCTCATACTTTCGCATTCTACACATACTTATCGAACAGATCCTCGGTTTTTTCTAGTTTGGATCACATAGTAATGTGGTACCATACTGAAACATTCAATTAAACCTGGTCTCGATCAATATTTTAGAGGATAACCCATGTTGGGTCTGGGTTAGGTCTGGGATTAGCCCTCATCTGACTCATACTTTCGCATCCTTCTCATACTTGTTGGCCAGATCCTGGGCTTTTTCTGGTTTGGATCTCGTACTAATGTGGTACCACACTGAAACAGTCGATTAAACCTGGTTTTGATCAATATTTTAGAGGGTAACGCATGTTTGGTCTAGGTCTGTGTTAGGTCTGGGATATGCCCTCATCAGTCTCATACTTTCGCATTCTTCATATACTTCTTGGACAGATCCTGGGCTCTTTCTGGTTTGGATCCCATACTAAAGTGGTACCACACTGAAACAGTCGATTACACCTGGTCTTGATCAATATTTTACAGGATAACGCATGTTTGCTCTAGGTCTGGGTTAGGTCCGGGATATGCCCTCATCAGTCTCATACTTTCGCATTCTTCACATACTTCTTGAACAGATCCTGGGTTTTTTCTGGTTTGGATCACATCGTAATGTGGTACCACACTGAAGCAGTCAATTAAACCTGGTCTCGATCAATATTTTAGAGGATAACGCATGTTAGGTCTGGGTTAGGTCTGGGAATTGCCCTCATCTGTCGCATACTCTCGCATTCTACACATACTTCTTGAACAGATCCTGGGGTTTTTCTGGTTTGGATCATATAGTAAAGTGGTACCACACAGAAACATTCAATTAAACCTGGTCTCGATCAATATTTTAGAGGATAACCCATGTTAGGTCTGGGTTAGGTCTGGGATTAGCCCTCATCAGACTCATACTTTCGCATCCTTCTCATACTTGTTGGCCAGATCCTGGGCTTTTTCTGGTTTGGATCTCGTACTAATGTGGTACCACACTGAAACAGTCGATTAAACCTGGTTTTGATCAATATTTTAGAGGGTAACGCATGTTTGGTCTAGGTCTGTGTTTAGGTCTGGGATATGCCCACATCAGTCTCATACTTTCGCATTCTTCACATACTTCTTGAACAGATCCTGGGTTTTTTCTGGTTTGGATCACATAGTAATGTGGTACCACACTGAAACAATCAATAAATCCTGGTCTCGATCCATATTTTAGAAGATAACGCATGTTAGGTCTGGGTTAGGTCTGGGATTAGCCCTCATCTGAATCATACTTTCGCATTCTTCTCATACTTGCTGGCCAGATCCTGGGCCTTTTCTGGTTTGGATCTCGTACTAATGTGGTACCACACTGAAACAGTCAATTTAACCTGGTCTCGATCAATATTTTAGAGGATAACGCATGTTAGGTCTGTGTTAGGTCTGGGATATGCCCACATCTGTCTCATACTTTCGCATTCTACACATACTTCTCGAACAGATCCTCGGTTTTTTCTAGTTTGGATCACATAGTAATGTGGTACCATACTGAAACAGTCGATTAAACCTGGTCTCGATCAATATTTTAGAGGATAACGCATGTTAGGTCTGGGTTAGGTCTGTGATTTGCCCTCATAAGTCTCATTCTTGCGCATTCTACACATACTTCTCGCACAGATCCTGGGTTTTTCTGGTTTGGATCACATACTAATGTGGTACCACACTGAAACAGTCGATTAAACCTGGTCTCGATCAATATTTTAGAGGATAACGCATGTTAGGTCTGGGTTAGGTCTGTGATTTGTCCTCATAAGTCTCATACTTTCGCATTCTACACATACTACTCGCACAGATCCAGAAACAGTCGATTAAACCTGGTTTTGATCTATATTTTAGAGGGTAACGCATGTTTGGACCAGGTCTGTGTTAGGTCTGGGATATGCCCTCATCAGTCTCATACTTTCGCATTCTTCACATACTTCTTGGACAGATCCTGGGCTTTTTCTGGTTTGGATCACATAGTAATGTGGTATCACACTGAAACAATCAATAAATCCTGGTCTCGATCCATATTTTAGAAGATAACGCATGTTAGGTCTGGGTTAGGTCTGGGATTAGCCCTCATCAGACTCATACTTTCGCATTCTTCTCATACTTGCTGGCCAGATCCTGGGCCTTTTCTGGTTTGGATCTCGTACTAATGTGGTACCACACTGAAACAGTCAATTTAACCTGGTCTCGATCAATATTTTAGAGGATAACGCATGTTAGGTCTGTGTTAGGTCTGGGATATGCCCACATCTGTCTCATACTTTCGCATCCTTCACATACATATTGAACAGATCCTGGGTTTTTTCTGGTTTGGATCACATAGTAATGTGGTACCACACTGAAACAGTCAATTTGACCTAGTCTCGATCAATATTTTAGAGGATAACGCATGTTACGTCTGGGTTAGGTCTGGGATTAGCCCTCATCAGACACATACTTTCGCATTCTTCTCATACTTGCTGGCCAGATCCTGGGATTTTTCTGGTTTGGATCCCATACTAATGTGGTACCACACTGAAACAGTCGATTAAACCTGGTCTCGATCAATATTTTAGAGGATAACGCATGTTAGGTCTGGGTTAGGCCTGGGAATTGCCCTCATCTGTCGCATACTTTCGCATTCTACACATACTTCTTGAACAGATCCTGGGGTTTTTCTGGTTTGGATCATATAGTAAAGTGGTACCACACAGAAACATTCAATTAAACCTGGTCTCGATCAATATTTTAGAGGATAACGCATGTTAGGTCTGGGTTAGGTCTGGGATTAGCCCTCATCAGACTCATGCTTTCGCATTCTTCTCATACTTGTTGGCCAGATCCTGGGCTTTTTCTGGTTTGGATCTCGTACTAATGTGGTACCACACTGAAACAGTCGATTAAACCTGGTTTTGATCAATATTTTAGAGGGTAACGCATGTTTCGTCTAGGTCTGTGTTAGGTCTGGGATATGCCCTCATCAGTCTCATACTTTCGCATTCTTCACATACTTCTTGGACTGATCCTGGGCTTTTTCTGGTTTGGATCACATAGTAATGTGGTACCACACTGAAATAGTCAATTAAACCTGGTCTCGATCAATGTTTCAGTGGATAACGCATGCTAGGTCTGGGTTAGGTCTGTGGTTTGCCCTCATAAGTCTCATACTTTCGTAATCTACACATACTTCACGAACAGATCCTCGGTTTTTTCTAGTTTGGATCACATAGTAATGTGGTACCATACTGAAACAGTCAATTAAACCTGGTCTCGATCAATATTTTAGGGGATAACGCATGTTAGGTCTGGGCTAGGTCTGTGATTCGCCCTCATAGGTCTCATACTTTCGCATTCTACACATACTGCTCGAACAGATCCTCGGTTTTTTCTAGTTTGGATCACATAGTAGTGTGGTACCATACTGAAACAGGCGATTAAACCTGGTCTCGATCAATATTTTAGAGGATAACGCATGTTAGGTCTGGGTTAGGTCTGTGATTTGCCCTCATAAGTCTCATACTTTCGCATTCCACACATACTTCTCGAACAGATCCTGGGTTTTTTCTGGTTTGGATCACATAGTAATGTGGTACCACACTGAAGCAGTCAATTAAACCTGGTCTCGATCAATATTTTAGAGGATAACGCATGTTAGGTCTGGGTTAGGTCTGGGAATAGCCCTCATCTGTCGCATACTTTCGCATTCTACACATACTTCTTGAACAGATCCTGGGGTTTTTCTAGTTTGGGTCACATAGTAATGTGGTACCATACTGAAACAGTCAATTAAACCTGGTCTCGATCAATATTTTAGAGGATAACGCATGTTAGGTCTGGGTTAGGTCTGGGATTTGCCCTCATCAGTCCCATACTTTCGCATTCTACACATACTACTCGCACAGATCCAGAAACAGTCGATTAAACCTGGTTTTGATCTATATTTTAGAGGGTAACGCATGTTTGGACCAGGTCTGTGTTAGGTCTGGGATATGCCCTCATCAGTCCCATACTTTCGCAAACCTTCACATACTTCTTGGACAGATCCTGGGCTTTTTCTGGTTTGGATCCCACACTAATGTGGTACCACACTGAAACAGTCGATTAAACCTGGTTTTGATCAATATTTTAGAGGGTAACGCATGTTTGGTCTAGGTCTGTGTTTAGGTCTGGGATATGCCCTCATCAGTCTCATATTTTCGCATTCTTCACATACTTCTTGGACAGATCCTGGGCTCTTTCTTGTTTGGATCCCATACTAATGTGGTACCACACTGAAACAGCCGATTAAACCTGGTCTTGATCAATATTTTACAGGATAACGCATGTTTGGTCTAGGTCTGTGTTAGGTCTGGGATATGCCCACATCGGTCTCATACTTTCGCATTCTTCACATACTTCTTGAACAGATCCTGGGTTTTTTCCGGTTTGGATCACATAGTAATGTGGTACCACACTGAAACAATCAATAAATCCTGGTCTCGATCCATATTTTAGAAGATAACGCATGTTAGGTCTGGGTTAGGTCTGGGATTAGCCCTCATCAGACTCATACTTTCGCATTCTTCTCATACTTGCTGGCCAGATCCTGGGCCTTTTCTGGTTTGGATCTCGTACTAATGTGGTACCACACTGAAACAGTCAATTTAACCTGGTCTCGATCAATATTTTAGAGGATAACGCATGTTAGGTCTGGGTTAGGTGTGGGATTAGTCCTCATCAGACTCATACTTTCGCATTCTTCTCATACTTGCTGGCCAGATCCTGGGCTTTTTCTGGTTTGGATCCCATACTAATGTGGTACCACACTGAAACAGTCGATTGAACCTAGTCTTGATCAATACTTTACAGGATAACGCATGTTTGGTATAGGTCTGTGTTAGGTCTGGGATATGCCCACATCTGTCTCACACTTTCGCATCCTTCACATACATATTGAACAGATCCTGGGTTTTTTCTGGTTTGGATCACATAGTAATGTGGAACCACACTGAAACAGTCGATTAAACCTGGTCTTGATCAATATTTTACAGGATAACGCATGTTTGGTCTAGGTCTGGGTTAGGTCTGGGATATGCCCTGATCAGTCTCATACTTTCGCATTCTTCTCATACTTGCTGGCCAGATCCTGGGCTTTTTCTGGTTTGGATCCCATACAAACGTGGTACCACACTGAAACAGTCGATTAAACCTGGTCTTGATCAATATTTTACAGGATAACGCATGTTTGGTCTAGGTCTGGGTTAGGTCTGGGATATGCCCTGATCAGTCTCATACTTTCGCATTCTTCACATACTTCTTGAACAGATCCTGGGTTTTTTCAGGATTGGATCACATAGCAATGTGGTACCACAATGAAACAGTCGATTATGCCTGGTTTTGATCAATATTATAGAGGATATCGCATGTTTCGTCTTGGTCTAGGTTAGGTCTGGGATTTGCTCTCATCAGGCTCATACTTTCGCATATTTCTCATTCTTGTTGGCCCGATCCAGGGCTGTCACTGGTTTGGATCACGTACTAATGTGGTACCACACTTAAACAGTCAATTCAAACTGGTCTCGATAAATATTTTAGAGGATAACGCATGTTAGGACAGGGTTAGGTCTAGGATTTGCCCTCATCAGGCTCATACTTTCGCATATTTCTCATACTTGCTGGCCAGATCCTGGGCTTTTTCTGGTTTGGAACCCATACTAATGTGGTACCACACTGAAACAGTCGATTCAACCTAGGCTTGATCAATATTTTACAGGATAACGCATGTTCGGTATAGGTCTGTGTTAGGTCTGGGATATGCCCACATCTGTCTCATACTTTCGCATCCTTCACATACATATTGAACAGATCCTGTGTTTTTTGTGGTTTGGATCACATAGTAATGTGGTACCACACTGAAACAGTCAATTTGACCTAGTCTCGATCAATATTTTAGAGGATAACGCATGTTACGTCTGGGTTAGGTCTGGGATTAGCCCTCATCAGACTCGTACTTTCGCATTCTTCTCATACTTGCTGGCCAGATCCTGGGCTTTTTCTGGTTTGGATCTCGTACTAATGTGGTACCACACTGAAACAGTCAATTAAACCTGGTCTTGATAAATATTTTAGAGGATAACGCATGTTAGGTCTGGGCTAGGTCTGAGATTTGCCCACATCAGTCTCATTCTTGCGCATACTACACATACTTCTCGCACAGATCCTGGGTTTTTTCTGGTTTGGATCACATACTAATGTGGTACCACACTGAAACAGTCGATTAAACCTGGTCTCGATCAATATTTTAGAGGATAACGCATGTTAGGTCTGGGTTAGGTCTGTGATTTGCCCTCATAAGTCTCATACTTTCGTATTCTACACATACTTCTTGAACAGATCCTGGGTTTTTTCTGGTTTGGATCACATAGTAATGTGGTACCACACCGAAACAGTCAATTAAACCTGGTCTCGATCAATATTTTAGAGGATAACGCATGTTAGGTCTGGGTTAGGTCTGGGATTTGCCGTCATCAGTCTCATACTTTCGCATTCTACACATTCTACTCGCACAGATCCAGAAACAGTCGATTAAACCTGGTTTTGATCTATATTTTAGAGGGTAACGCATGTTTGGACCAGGTCTGTGTTAGGTCTGGTATATGCCCTCATCAGTCTCATACTTTCGCATTCTTCACATACTTCTTGGACATATCCTGGGCTTTTTCTGGTTTGGATCCCATACTAATGCGGTACCTCACTGAAACAGTCGATTAAACCTGGTCTTGATCAATATTTTACAGGATAACGCATGTTTGGTCTAGGTCTGGGTTAGGTCTGGGATATGCCCTGATCAGTCTCATACTTTCGCATTCTTCACATACTTCTTGAACAGATCCTGGGTTTTTTCAGGATTGGATCACATAGCAATGTGGTACCACAACGAAACAGTCGATTATGCCTGGTTTTGATCAATATTATAGAGGATATCGCATGTTTCGTCTTGGTCTAGGTTAGGTCTGGGATTTGCTCTCATCAGGCTCATACTTTCGCATATTTCTCATTCTTGTTGGCCCGATCCAGGGCTGTCACTGGTTTGGATCACGTACTAATGTGGTACCACACTTAAACAGTCAATTCAAACTGGTCTCGATAAATATTTTAGCGGATAACGCATGTTAGGACAGGGTTAGGTCTAGGATTTGCCCTCATCAGGCTCATACTTTCGCATATTTCTCATACTTGCTGGCCAGATCCTGGGCTTTTTCTGGTTTGGAACCCATACTAATGTGGTACCACACTGAAACAGTCGATTCAACCTAGGCTTGATCAATATTTTACAGGATAACGCATGTTCGGTATAGGTCTGTGTTAGGTCTGGGATATGCCCACATCTGTCTCATACTTTCGCATCCTTCACATACATATTGAACAGATCCTGTGTTTTTTGTGGTTTGGATCACATAGTAATGTGGTACCACACTGAAACAGTCAATTTGACCTAGTCTCGATCAATATTTTAGAGGATAACGCATGTTACGTCTGGGTTAGGTCTGGGATTAGCCCTCATCAGACTCATACTTTCGCATTCTTCTCATACTTGCTGGCCAGATCCTGGGCTTTTTCTGGTTTGGATCTCGTACTAATGTGGTACCACACTGAAAGAGTCAATTAAACCTGGTCTTGATAAATATTTTAGAGGATAACGCATGTTAGGTCTGGGCTAGGTCTGAGATTTGCCCACATCAGTCTCATTCCTGCGCATACTACACATACTTCTCGCACAGATCCTGGGTTTTTTCTGGTTTGGATCACATACTAATGTGGTACCACACTGAAACAGTCGATTAAACCTGGTCTCGATCAATATTTTAGAGGATAACGCATGTTAGGTCTGGGTTAGGTCTGGGATTTGCCGTCATCAGTCTCATACTTTCGCATTCTACACATTCTACTCGCACAGATCCTGAAACAGTCGATTAAACCTGGTTTTGATCTATATTTTAGAGGGTAACGCATGTTTGGACCAGGTCTGTGTTAGGTCTGGTATATGCCCTCATCAGTCTCATACTTTCGCATTCTTCACATACTTCTTGGACATATCCTGGGCTTTTTCTGGTTTGGATCCCATACTAATGCGGTACCACACTGAAACAGTCGATTAAACCTGGTTTTGATCAATATTTTAGAGGGTAACGCATGTTTGGTCTAGGTCTGTGTTTAGGTCTGGAATATGCCCTCATCAGTCTCATATTTTTGCATTCTACACATACTTCTTGAACAGAACCTGGATTTTTTCTGGTTTGGATCCCATACTAATGTGGTACCACACTGAAACAGTCGATTGAACCTAGTCTTGACCAATATTTTACAGGATAACGCATGTTTGGTATAGGTCTGTGTTAGGTCTGGGATATGCCCACATCTGTCTCATACTTTCGCATTCTTCTCATACTTGCTGGCCAGATCCTGGGCTTCTTCTGGTTTGGATCACATAGTAATGTGGTACCACACCGAAACCGTCAATTTAACCTGGTCTCGATCAATATTTTAGAGGATAGCGCATGTTAGGTCTGGTTTACGTCTGGGATTTGCCCTCATCTGTCTCATACTTTCGCATTCTACACATACTTCTTGAACAGAACCTGGATTTTTTCTGGTTTGGATCACATAGCAATGTGGTACCACAATGAAACAGTCGATTATGCCCGGTTTTGATCAATATTTAAGAGGATAACGCATGTTCGGTCTAGGTCTGTGTTAGGTCTAGGATATGCTCACATCAGTCTCATACTTTCGCATTCTTCGCATACTTCTTGAACAGATCCTGGGTTTTTTCTGGTTTGGATCACATAGTAATGTGGTACCACACTGAAACAGTCAATTAATCCTGGTCTCGATCAATATTTTAGAGGATAACGCATGTTAGGTCTGGGTTAGGTCTGGGATTAGCCCTCATCAGACTCATACTTTCGCATTCTTCTCATACTTGCTGGTCAGATCCTGACCTTTTTCTGGTTTGGATCTCGTACTAATGTGGTACCACACTGAAACAGTCGATTAAACCTGGTCTTGAGAAATATTTTAGAGGATAACGCATGTTAGGTCTGGGTTAGGTCTGTGATTTGCCCTCATAAGTCTCATACTTTCGCATTCCACACATACTTCTCGAACAGATCCTGGGTTTTTTCTGGTTTGGATCACATAGTAATGTGGTACCACACTGAAGCAGTCAATTTAACCTGGTCTCGATCAATATTTTAGAGGATAACGCATGTTAGGTCTGGGTTAGTCGTGGGATTAGCCCTCATCAGACTCATACTTTCGCATTCTTCACATACTTCTTGGACAGATCCTGGGCTTTTTCTGGTTTGGATCCCATACTAATGTGGTACCACACTGAAACAGTCGATTAAACCTGGTCTTGATCAATATTTTACAGGATAACGCATGTTTGCTCTAGGTCTGGGTTTGGTCCGGGATATGCCCTGATCAGTCTCATACTTTCGCATTCTTCACATACTTCTTGAACAGATCCTGGGTTTTTTCTGGTTTGGATCACATCGTAATGTGGTACCACACTGAAGCAGTCAATTAAACCTGGTCTCGATCAATATTTTAGAGGATAACGCATGTTAGGTCTGGGTTAGGTCTGGGAATAGCCCTCATCTGTCGCATACTTTCGCATTCTACACATACTTCTTGAACAGATCCTGGGGTTTTTCTAGTTTGGGTCACATAGTAATGTGGTACCATACTGAAACAGTCAATTAAACCTGGTCTCGATCAATATTTTAGAGGATAACGCATGTTAGGTCTGGGTTAGGTCTGGGATTTGCCCTCATCAGTCCCATACTTTCGCATTCTACACATACTACTCGCACAGATCCAGAAACAGTCGATTAAACCTGGTTTTGATCAATATTTTAAAGGGTAACGCATGTTTGGTCTAGGTCTGTGTTAGGTCTGGGATATGCCCACATCGGTCTCATACTTTCGCATTCTTCACATACCTCTTGAACAGATCCTGGGTTTTTTCCGGTTTGGATCACATAGTAATGTGGTACCACACTGAAACAATCAATAAATCCTGGTCTCGATCCATATTTTAGAAGATAACGCATGTTAGGTCTGGGTTAGGTCTGGGATTAGCCCTCATCAGACTCATACTTTCGCATTCTTCTCATACTTGCTGGCCAAATCCTGGGCCTTTTCTGGTTTGGATCTCGTACTAATGTGGTACCACACTGAAACAGTCAATTTAACCTGGTCTCGATCAATATTTTAGAGGATAACGCATGTTAGGTCTGGGTTAGGTGTGGGATTAGTCCTCATCAGACTCATACTTTCGCATTCTTCTCATACTTGCTGGCCAGATCCAGGGCTTTTTCTGGTTTGGATCCCATACTAATGTGGTACCTCACTGAAACAGTCGATTGAACCTAGTCTTGATCAATACTTTACAGGATAACGCATGTTTGGTATAGGTCTGTGTTAGGTCTGGGATATGCCCACATCTGTCTCACACTTTCGCATCCTTCACATACATATTGAACAGATCCTGGGTTTTTTCTGGTTTGGATCACATAGTAATGTGGTACCACACTGAAACAGTCAATTTAACCTAGCCTCGCCCAATATTTTAGAGGATAACGCATGTTACGTCTGGGTTAGGTCTGGGATTAGCCCTCATCAGACTCATACTTTCGCATTCTTCTCATACTTGCTGGCCAGATCCTGGGCTTTTTCTGGTTTGGATCCCATACAAACGTGGTACCACACTGAAACAGTCGATTAAACCTGGTCTTGATCAATATTTTACAGGATAACGCATGTTTGGTCTAGGTCTGGGTTAGGTCTGGGATATGCCCTGATCAGTCTCATACTTTCGCATTCTTCACATACTTCTTGAACAGATCCTGGGTTTTTTCAGGATTGGATCACATAGCAATGTGGTACCACAATGAAACAGTCGATTATGCCTGGTTTTGATCAATATTATAGAGGATATCGCATGTTTCGTCTTGGTCTAGGTTAGGTCTGGGATTTGCTCTCATCAGGCTCATACTTTCGCATATTTCTCATTCTTGTTGGCCCGATCCAGGGCTGTCACTGGTTTGGATCACGTACTAATGTGGTACCACACTTAAACAGTCAATTCAAACTGGTCTCGATAAATATTTTAGAGGATAACGCATGTTAGGACAGGGTTAGGTCTAGGATTTGCCCTCATCAGGCTCATACTTTCGCATATTTCTCATACTTGCTGGCCAGATCCTGGGCTTTTTCTGGTTTGGAACCCATACTAATGTGGTACCACACTGAAACAGTCGATTCAACCTAGGCTTGATCAATATTTTACAGGATAACGCATGTTCGGTATAGGTCTGTGTTAGGTCTGGGATATGCCCACATCTGTCTCATACTTTCGCATCCTTCACATACATATTGAACAGATCCTGTGTTTTTTGTGGTTTGGATCACATAGTAATGTGGTACCACACTGAAACAGTCAATTTGACCTAGTCTCGATCAATATTTTAGAGGATAACGCATGTTACGTCTGGGTTAGGTCTGGGATTAGCCCTCATCAGACTCGTACTTTCGCATTCTTCTCATACTTGCTGGCCAGATCCTGGGCTTTTTCTGGTTTGGATCTCGTACTAATGTGGTACCACACTGAAACAGTCAATTAAACCTGGTCTTGATAAATATTTTAGAGGATAACGCATGTTAGGTCTGGGCTAGGTCTGAGATTTGCCCACATCAGTCTCATTCTTGCGCATACTACACATACTTCTCGCACAGATCCTGGGTTTTTTCTGGTTTGGATCACATACTAATGTGGTACCACACTGAAACAGTCGATTAAACCTGGTCTCGATCAATATTTTAGAGGATAACGCATGTTAGGTCTGGGTTAGGTCTGTGATTTGCCCTCATAAGTCTCATACTTTCGTATTCTACACATACTTCTTGAACAGATCCTGGGTTTTTTCTGGTTTGGATCACATAGTAATGTGGTACCACACCGAAACAGTCAATTAAACCTGGTCTCGATCAATATTTTAGAGGATAACGCATGTTAGGTCTGGGTTAGGTCTGGGATTTGCCGTCATCAGTCTCATACTTTCGCATTCTACACATTCTACTCGCACAGATCCAGAAACAGTCGATTAAACCTGGTTTTGATCTATATTTTAGAGGGTAACGCATGTTTGGACCAGGTCTGTGTTAGGTCTGGTATATGCCCTCATCAGTCTCATACTTTCGCATTCTTCACATACTTCTTGGACATATCCTGGGCTTTTTCTGGTTTGGATCCCATACTAATGCGGTACCTCACTGAAACAGTCGATTAAACCTGGTCTTGATCAATATTTTACAGGATAACGCATGTTTGGTCTAGGTCTGGGTTAGGTCTGGAATATGCCCTGATCAGTCTCATACTTTCGCATTCTTCACATACTTCTTGAACAGATCCTGGGTTTTTTCAGGATTGGATCACATAGCAATGTGGTACCACAACGAAACAGTCGATTATGCCTGGTTTTGATCAATATTATAGAGGATATCGCATGTTTCGTCTTGGTCTAGGTTAGGTCTGGGATTTGCTCTCATCAGGCTCATACTTTCGCATATTTCTCATTCTTGTTGGCCCGATCCAGGGCTGTCACTGGTTTGGATTACGTACTAATGTGGTACCACACTTAAACAGTCAATTCAAACTGGTCTCGATAAATATTTTAGAGGATAACGCATGTTAGGACAGGGTTAGGTCTAGGATTTGCCCTCATCAGGCTCATACTTTCGCATATTTCTCATACTTGCTGGCCAGATCCTGGGCTTTTTCTGGTTTGGAACCCATACTAATGTGGTACCACACTGAAACAGTCGATTCAACCTAGGCTTGATCAATATTTTACAGGATAACGCATGTTCGGTATAGGTCTGTGTTAGGTCTGGGAAATGCCCACATCTGTCTCATACTTTCGCATCCTTCACATACATATTGAACAGATCCTGTGTTTTTTGTGGTTTGGATCACATAGTAATGTGGTACCACACTGAAACAGTCAATTTGACCTAGTCTCGATCAATATTTTAGAGGATAACGCATGTTACGTCTGGGTTAGGTCTGGGATTAGCCCTCATCAGACTCATACTTTCGCATTCTTCTCATACTTGCTGGCCAGATCCTGGGCTTTTTCTGGTTTGGATCTCGTACTAATGTGGTACCACACTGAAAGAGTCAATTAAACCTGGTCTTGATAAATATTTTAGAGGATAACGCATGTTAGGTCTGGGCTAGGTCTGAGATTTGCCCACATCAGTCTCATTCCTGCGCATACTACACATACTTCTCGCACAGATCCTGGGTTTTTTCTGGTTTGGATCACATACTAATGTGGTACCACACTGAAACAGTCGATTAAACCTGGTCTCGATCAATATTTTAGAGGATAACGCATGTTAGGTCTGGGTTAGGTCTGGGATTTGCCGTCATCAGTCTCATACTTTCGCATTCTACACATTCTACTCGCACAGATCCAGAAACAGTCGATTAAACCTGGTTTTGATCTATATTTTAGAGGGTAACGCATGTTTGGACCAGGTCTGTGTTAGGTCTGGTATATGCCCTCATCAGTCTCATACTTTCGCATTCTTCACATACTTCTTGGGCATATCCTGGGCTTTTTCTGGTTTGGATCCCATACTAATGCGGTACCACACTGAAACAGTCGATTAAACCTGGTTTTGATCAATATTTTAGAGGGTAACGCATGTTTGGTCTAGGTCTGTGTTTAGGTCTGGGATATGCCCTCATCAGTCTCATATTTTCGCATTCTTCACATACTTCTTGGACAGATCCTGGGCTCTTTCTTGTTTGGATCCCATACTAATGTGGTACCACACTGAAACAGTCGATTAAACCTGGTCTTGATCAATATTTTACAGGATAACTCATGTTTGGTCTAGGTCTGTGTTTGGTCTGGGATATGCCCACATCGGTCTCATACTTTCGCATTCTTCACATACTTCTTGAACAGATCCTGGGTTTTTTCTGGTTTGGATCACATAGTAATGTGGTACCACTGTGAAACAATCAATAAATCCTGGTCTCGATCCATATTTTAGAAGATAACGCATGTTAGGTCTGGGTTAGGTCTGGGATTAGCCCTCATCAGACTCATACTTTCGCATTCTTCTCATACTTGCTGGCCAGATCCTGGGCCTTTTCTGGTTTGGATCTCGTACTAATGTGGTACCACACTGAAAATGTCAATTTAACCTGGTCTCGATCAATATTTTAGAGGATAACGCATGTTAGGTCTGGGTTAGGTCTGGGATTAGTCCTCATCAGACTCATACTTTCGCATTCTACACATACTTCTTGAACAGAACCTGGATTTTTTCTGGTTTGGATCCCATACTAATGTGGTACCACACTGAAACAGTCGATTGAACCTAGTCTTGACCAATATTTTACAGGATAACGCATGTTTGGTATAGGTCTGTGTTAGGTCTGGGATATGCCCACATCTGTCTCATACTTTCGCATTCTTCTCATACTTGCTGGCCAGATCCTGGGCTTCTTCTGGTTTGGATCACATAGTAATGTGGTACCACACCGAAACCGTCAATTTAACCTGGTCTCGATCAATATTTTAGAGGATAGCGCATGTTAGGTCTGGTTTACGTCTGGGATTTGCCCTCATCAGTCTCATACTTTCGCATTCTACACATACTTCTTGAACAGAACCTGGATTTTTTCTGGTTTGGATCACATAGCAATGTGGTACCACAATGAAACAGTCGATTATGCCCGGTTTTGATCAATATTTAAGAGGATAACGCATGTTCGGTCTAGGTCTGTGTTAGGTCTAGGATATGCTCACATCAGTCTCATACTTTCGCATTCTTCGCATACTTCTTGGACAGATCCCGGGCTTTTTCTGGTTTGGATCCCATACTAATGTGGTAACACACTGAAACAGTCGATTAAACATGGTCTTGATCAATATTTTAAAGGATAACGCATGTTTGGTCTAGGTCTGTGTTAGGTCTGGGATATGCCCACATCGGTCTCATACTTTCGCATTCTTCACATACTTCTTGAACAGATCCTGGGTTTTTTCTGGTTTGGATCACATAGTAATGTGGTACCACACTGAAACAGTCAATTAATCCTGGTCTCGATCAATATTTTAGAGGATAACGCATGTTAGGTCTGGGTTAGGCCTGGGATTAGCCCTCATCAGACTCATACTTTCGCATTCTTCTCATACTTGCTGGTCAGATCCTGACCTTTTTCTGGTGTGGATCTCGTACTAATGTGGTACCACACTGAAACAGTCGATTAAACCTGGTCTTGAGAAATATTTTAGAGGATAACGCATGTTAGGTCTGGGTTAGGTCTGGGATATGCCCTCAACAGTCTCATACTTTCGCATTCTTCACATACTTCTTGGACAGATCCTGGGTTTTTTCTGGTTTGGATCACATAGTAATGTGGTACCACACTGAAACAGTCAATTTAACCTGGTCTCGATTAATATTTTAGAGGATAAAACATGTTTGGTCTGGGTTAGGTCTGGGATTAGCCCCTCATCAGACTCATACTTTCGCATTCTTCTCATACTTGTTGGCCAGATCCTGGGCTTTTTCTGGTTAGGATCTCGTACTAATGTGGTACCACACTGAAACAGTCAATTTAACCTGGTCTCGATCAATATTTTAGAGGATAACGCATGTTAGGTCTGGGTTAGGTCTGGGATATGCCCTCAACAGTCTCATACTTTCGCATTCTACTCATACTTCTTGAACAGATCCTGGATTTTTTCTGGTTTGGATCACATAGTAATGTGGTACCACACTGAAATAGTCAATTAAACCTGGTCTCGATTAATATTTTAGTGGATAACGCATGTTAGGACAGGGTTAGGTCTAGGATTTGCCCTCATCAGGCTCATACTTTCGCATATTTCTCATACTTGCTGGCCAGATCCTGGGCTTTTTCTGGTTTGGAACCCATACTAATGTGGTACCACACTGAAACAGTCGATTCAACCTAGGCTTGATCAATATTTTACAGGATAACGCATGTTCGGTATAGGTCTGTGTTAGGTCTGGGATATGCCCACATCTGTCTCATACTTTCGCATCCTTCACATACATATTGAACAGATCCTGTGTTTTTTGTGGTTTGGATCACATAGTAATGTGGTACCACACTGAAACAGTCAATTTGACCTAGTCTCGATCAATATTTTAGAGGATAACGCATGTTACGTCTGGGTTAGGTCTGGGATTAGCCCTCATCAGACTCATACTTTCGCATTCTTCTCATACTTGCTGGCCAGATCCTGGGCTTTTTCTGGTTTGGATCTCGTACTAATGTGGTACCACACTGAAAGAGTCAATTAAACCTGGTCTTGATAAATATTTTAGAGGATAACGCATGTTAGGTCTGGGCTAGGTCTGAGATTTGCCCACATCAGTCTCATTCCTGCGCATACTACACATACTTCTCGCACAGATCCTGGGTTTTTTCTGGTTTGGATCACATACTAATGTGGTACCACACTGAAACAGTCGATTAAACCTGGTCTCGATCAATATTTTAGAGGATAACGCATGTTAGGTCTGGGTTAGGTCTGGGATTTGCCGTCATCAGTCTCATACTTTCGCATTCTACACATTCTACTCGCACAGATCCTGAAACAGTCGATTAAACCTGGTTTTGATCTATATTTTAGAGGGTAACGCATGTTTGGACCAGGTCTGTGTTAGGTCTGGTATATGCCCTCATCAGTCTCATACTTTCGCATTCTTCACATACTTCTTGGACATATCCTGGGCTTTTTCTGGTTTGGATCCCATACTAATGCGGTACCACACTGAAACAGTCGATTAAACCTGGTTTTGATCAATATTTTAGAGGGTAACGCATGTTTGGTCTAGGTCTGTGTTTAGGTCTGGGATATGCCCTCATCAGTCTCATATTTTTGCATTCTACACATACTTCTTGAACAGAACCTGGATTTTTTCTGGTTTGGATCCCATACTAATGTGGTACCACACTGAAACAGTCGATTGAACCTAGTCTTGACCAATATTTTACAGGATAACGCATGTTTGGTATAGGTCTGTGTTAGGTCTGGGATATGCCCACATCTGTCTCATACTTTCGCATTCTTCTCATACTTGCTGGCCAGATCCTGGGCTTCTTCTGGTTTGGATCACATAGTAATGTGGTACCACACCGAAACCGTCAATTTAACCTGGTCTCGATCAATATTTTAGAGGATAGCGCATGTTAGGTCTGGTTTACGTCTGGGATTTGCCCTCATCAGTCTCATACTTTCGCATTCTACACATACTTCTTGAACAGAACCTGGATTTTTTCTGGTTTGGATCACATAGCAATGTGGTACCACAATGAAACAGTCGATTATGCCCGGTTTTGATCAATATTTAAGAGGATAACGCATGTTCGGTCTAGGTCTGTGTTAGGTCTAGGATATGCTCACATCAGTCTCATACTTTCGCATTCTTCGCATACTTCTTGAACAGATCCTGGGTTTTTTCTGGTTTGGATCACATAGTAATGTGGTACCACACTGAAACAGTCAATTAATCCTGGTCTCGATCAATATTTTAGAGGATAACGCATGTTAGGTCTGGGTTAGGTCTGGGATTAGCCCTCATCAGACTCATACTTTCGCATTCTTCTCATACTTGCTGGTCAGATCCTGACCTTTTTCTGGTTTGGATCTCGTACTAATGTGGTACCACACTGAAACAGTCGATTAAACCTGGTCTTGAGAAATATTTTAGAGGATAACGCATGTTAGGTCTGGGTTAGGTCTGTGATTTGCCCTCATAAGTCTCATACTTTCGCATTCCACACATACTTCTCGAACAGATCCTGGGTTTTTTCTGGTTTGGATCACATAGTAATGTGGTACCACACTGAAGCAGTCAATTTAACCTGGTCTCGATCAATATTTTAGAGGATAACGCATGTTAGGTCTGGGTTAGTCGTGGGATTAGCCCTCATCAGACTCATACTTTCGCATTCTTCACATACTTCTTGGACAGATCCTGGGCTTTTTCTGGTTTGGATCCCATACTAATGTGGTACCACACTGAAACAGTCGATTAAACCTGGTCTTGATCAATATTTTACAGGATAACGCATGTTTGCTCTAGGTCTGGGTTTGGTCCGGGATATGCCCTGATCAGTCTCATACTTTCGCATTCTTCACATACTTCTTGAACAGATCCTGGGTTTTTTCTGGTTTGGATCACATCGTAATGTGGTACCACACTGAAGCAGTCAATTAAACCTGGTCTCGATCAATATTTTAGAGGATAACGCATGTTAGGTCTGGGTTAGGTCTGGGAATAGCCCTCATCTGTCGCATACTTTCGCATTCTACACATACTTCTTGAACAGATCCTGGGGTTTTTCTAGTTTGGGTCACATAGTAATGTGGTACCATACTGAAACAGTCAATTAAACCTGGTCTCGATCAATATTTTAGAGGATAACGCATGTTAGGTCTGGGTTAGGTCTGGGATTTGCCCTCATCAGTCCCATACTTTCGCATTCTACACATACTACTCGCACAGATCCAGAAACAGTCGATTAAACCTGGTTTTGATCAATATTTTAAAGGGTAACGCATGTTTGGTCTAGGTCTGTGTTAGGTCTGGGATATGCCCACATCGGTCTCATACTTTCGCATTCTTCACATACCTCTTGAACAGATCCTGGGTTTTTTCCGGTTTGGATCACATAGTAATGTGGTACCACACTGAAACAATCAATAAATCCTGGTCTCGATCCATATTTTAGAAGATAACGCATGTTAGGTCTGGGTTAGGTCTGGGATTAGCCCTCATCAGACTCATACTTTCGCATTCTTCTCATACTTGCTGGCCAAATCCTGGGCCTTTTCTGGTTTGGATCTCGTACTAATGTGGTACCACACTGAAACAGTCAATTTAACCTGGTCTCGATCAATATTTTAGAGGATAACGCATGTTAGGTCTGGGTTAGGTGTGGGATTAGTCCTCATCAGACTCATACTTTCGCATTCTTCTCATACTTGCTGGCCAGATCCAGGGCTTTTTCTGGTTTGGATCCCATACTAATGTGGTACCTCACTGAAACAGTCGATTGAACCTAGTCTTGATCAATACTTTACAGGATAACGCATGTTTGGTATAGGTCTGTGTTAGGTCTGGGATATGCCCACATCTGTCTCACACTTTCGCATCCTTCACATACATATTGAACAGATCCTGGGTTTTTTCTGGTTTGGATCACATAGTAATGTGGTACCACACTGAAACAGTCAATTTAACCTAGCCTCGCCCAATATTTTAGAGGATAACGCATGTTACGTCTGGGTTAGGTCTGGGATTAGCCCTCATCAGACTCATACTTTCGCATTCTTCTCATACTTGCTGGCCAGATCCTGGGCTTTTTCTGGTTTGGATCCCATACAAACGTGGTACCACACTGAAACAGTCGATTAAACCTGGTCTTGATCAATATTTTACAGGATAACGCATGTTTGGTCTAGGTCTGGGTTAGGTCTGGGATATGCCCTGATCAGTCTCATACTTTCGCATTCTTCACATACTTCTTGAACAGATCCTGGGTTTTTTCAGGATTGGATCACATAGCAATGTGGTACCACAATGAAACAGTCGATTATGCCTGGTTTTGATCAATATTATAGAGGATATCGCATGTTTCGTCTTGGTCTAGGTTAGGTCTGGGATTTGCTCTCATCAGGCTCATACTTTCGCATATTTCTCATTCTTGTTGGCCCGATCCAGGGCTGTCACTGGTTTGGATCACGTACTAATGTGGTACCACACTTAAACAGTCAATTCAAACTGGTCTCGATAAATATTTTAGAGGATAACGCATGTTAGGACAGGGTTAGGTCTAGGATTTGCCCTCATCAGGCTCATACTTTCGCATATTTCTCATACTTGCTGGCCAGATCCTGGGCTTTTTCTGGTTTGGAACCCATACTAATGTGGTACCACACTGAAACAGTCGATTCAACCTAGGCTTGATCAATATTTTACAGGATAACGCATGTTCGGTATAGGTCTGTGTTAGGTCTGGGATATGCCCACATCTGTCTCATACTTTCGCATCCTTCACATACATATTGAACAGATCCTGTGTTTTTTGTGGTTTGGATCACATAGTAATGTGGTACCACACTGAAACAGTCAATTTGACCTAGTCTCGATCAATATTTTAGAGGATAACGCATGTTACGTCTGGGTTAGGTCTGGGATTAGCCCTCATCAGACTCGTACTTTCGCATTCTTCTCATACTTGCTGGCCAGATCCTGGGCTTTTTCTGGTTTGGATCTCGTACTAATGTGGTACCACACTGAAACAGTCAATTAAACCTGGTCTTGATAAATATTTTAGAGGATAACGCATGTTAGGTCTGGGCTAGGTCTGAGATTTGCCCACATCAGTCTCATTCTTGCGCATACTACACATACTTCTCGCACAGATCCTGGGTTTTTTCTGGTTTGGATCACATACTAATGTGGTACCACACTGAAACAGTCGATTAAACCTGGTCTCGATCAATATTTTAGAGGATAACGCATGTTAGGTCTGGGTTAGGTCTGTGATTTGCCCTCATAAGTCTCATACTTTCGTATTCTACACATACTTCTTGAACAGATCCTGGGTTTTTTCTGGTTTGGATCACATAGTAATGTGGTACCACACCGAAACAGTCAATTAAACCTGGTCTCGATCAATATTTTAGAGGATAACGCATGTTAGGTCTGGGTTAGGTCTGGGATTTGCCGTCATCAGTCTCATACTTTCGCATTCTACACATTCTACTCGCACAGATCCAGAAACAGTCGATTAAACCTGGTTTTGATCTATATTTTAGAGGGTAACGCATGTTTGGACCAGGTCTGTGTTAGGTCTGGTATATGCCCTCATCAGTCTCATACTTTCGCATTCTTCACATACTTCTTGGACATATCCTGGGCTTTTTCTGGTTTGGATCCCATACTAATGCGGTACCTCACTGAAACAGTCGATTAAACCTGGTCTTGATCAATATTTTACAGGATAACGCATGTTTGGTCTAGGTCTGGGTTAGGTCTGGAATATGCCCTGATCAGTCTCATACTTTCGCATTCTTCACATACTTCTTGAACAGATCCTGGGTTTTTTCAGGATTGGATCACATAGCAATGTGGTACCACAACGAAACAGTCGATTATGCCTGGTTTTGATCAATATTATAGAGGATATCGCATGTTTCGTCTTGGTCTAGGTTAGGTCTGGGATTTGCTCTCATCAGGCTCATACTTTCGCATATTTCTCATTCTTGTTGGCCCGATCCAGGGCTGTCACTGGTTTGGATTACGTACTAATGTGGTACCACACTTAAACAGTCAATTCAAACTGGTCTCGATAAATATTTTAGAGGATAACGCATGTTAGGACAGGGTTAGGTCTAGGATTTGCCCTCATCAGGCTCATACTTTCGCATATTTCTCATACTTGCTGGCCAGATCCTGGGCTTTTTCTG
Organism: Colletes latitarsis; assembly: GCF_051014445.1. Taxonomy (NCBI): domain Eukaryota; kingdom Metazoa; phylum Arthropoda; class Insecta; order Hymenoptera; family Colletidae; genus Colletes; species Colletes latitarsis. The sequence goes on from NC_135137.1 coordinate 11,366,786, forward strand.
GTTTGGAACCCATACTAATGTGGTACCACACTGAAACAGTCGATTCAACCTAGGCTTGATCAATATTTTACAGGATAACGCATGTTCGGTATAGGTCTGTGTTAGGTCTGGGAAATGCCCACATCTGTCTCATACTTTCGCATCCTTCACATACATATTGAACAGATCCTGTGTTTTTTGTGGTTTGGATCACATAGTAATGTGGTACCACACTGAAACAGTCAATTTGACCTAGTCTCGATCAATATTTTAGAGGATAACGCATGTTACGTCTGGGTTAGGTCTGGGATTAGCCCTCATCAGACTCATACTTTCGCATTCTTCTCATACTTGCTGGCCAGATCCTGGGCTTTTTCTGGTTTGGATCTCGTACTAATGTGGTACCACACTGAAAGAGTCAATTAAACCTGGTCTTGATAAATATTTTAGAGGATAACGCATGTTAGGTCTGGGCTAGGTCTGAGATTTGCCCACATCAGTCTCATTCCTGCGCATACTACACATACTTCTCGCACAGATCCTGGGTTTTTTCTGGTTTGGATCACATACTAATGTGGTACCACACTGAAACAGTCGATTAAACCTGGTCTCGATCAATATTTTAGAGGATAACGCATGTTAGGTCTGGGTTAGGTCTGGGATTTGCCGTCATCAGTCTCATACTTTCGCATTCTACACATTCTACTCGCACAGATCCAGAAACAGTCGATTAAACCTGGTTTTGATCTATATTTTAGAGGGTAACGCATGTTTGGACCAGGTCTGTGTTAGGTCTGGTATATGCCCTCATCAGTCTCATACTTTCGCATTCTTCACATACTTCTTGGGCATATCCTGGGCTTTTTCTGGTTTGGATCCCATACTAATGCGGTACCACACTGAAACAGTCGATTAAACCTGGTTTTGATCAATATTTTAGAGGGTAACGCATGTTTGGTCTAGGTCTGTGTTTAGGTCTGGGATATGCCCTCATCAGTCTCATATTTTCGCATTCTTCACATACTTCTTGGACAGATCCTGGGCTCTTTCTTGTTTGGATCCCATACTAATGTGGTACCACACTGAAACAGTCGATTAAACCTGGTCTTGATCAATATTTTACAGGATAACTCATGTTTGGTCTAGGTCTGTGTTTGGTCTGGGATATGCCCACATCGGTCTCATACTTTCGCATTCTTCACATACTTCTTGAACAGATCCTGGGTTTTTTCTGGTTTGGATCACATAGTAATGTGGTACCACTGTGAAACAATCAATAAATCCTGGTCTCGATCCATATTTTAGAAGATAACGCATGTTAGGTCTGGGTTAGGTCTGGGATTAGCCCTCATCAGACTCATACTTTCGCATTCTTCTCATACTTGCTGGCCAGATCCTGGGCCTTTTCTGGTTTGGATCTCGTACTAATGTGGTACCACACTGAAAATGTCAATTTAACCTGGTCTCGATCAATATTTTAGAGGATAACGCATGTTAGGTCTGGGTTAGGTCTGGGATTAGTCCTCATCAGACTCATACTTTCGCATTCTACACATACTTCTTGAACAGAACCTGGATTTTTTCTGGTTTGGATCCCATACTAATGTGGTACCACACTGAAACAGTCGATTGAACCTAGTCTTGACCAATATTTTACAGGATAACGCATGTTTGGTATAGGTCTGTGTTAGGTCTGGGATATGCCCACATCTGTCTCATACTTTCGCATTCTTCTCATACTTGCTGGCCAGATCCTGGGCTTCTTCTGGTTTGGATCACATAGTAATGTGGTACCACACCGAAACCGTCAATTTAACCTGGTCTCGATCAATATTTTAGAGGATAGCGCATGTTAGGTCTGGTTTACGTCTGGGATTTGCCCTCATCAGTCTCATACTTTCGCATTCTACACATACTTCTTGAACAGAACCTGGATTTTTTCTGGTTTGGATCACATAGCAATGTGGTACCACAATGAAACAGTCGATTATGCCCGGTTTTGATCAATATTTAAGAGGATAACGCATGTTCGGTCTAGGTCTGTGTTAGGTCTAGGATATGCTCACATCAGTCTCATACTTTCGCATTCTTCGCATACTTCTTGGACAGATCCCGGGCTTTTTCTGGTTTGGATCCCATACTAATGTGGTAACACACTGAAACAGTCGATTAAACATGGTCTTGATCAATATTTTAAAGGATAACGCATGTTTGGTCTAGGTCTGTGTTAGGTCTGGGATATGCCCACATCGGTCTCATACTTTCGCATTCTTCACATACTTCTTGAACAGATCCTGGGTTTTTTCTGGTTTGGATCACATAGTAATGTGGTACCACACTGAAACAGTCAATTAATCCTGGTCTCGATCAATATTTTAGAGGATAACGCATGTTAGGTCTGGGTTAGGTCTGGGATTAGCCCCCATCAGACTCATACTTTCGCATTCTTCTCATACTTGCTGGTCAGATCCTGACCTTTTTCTGGTTTGGATCTCGTACTAATGTGGTACCACACTGAAACAGTCGATTAAACCTGGTCTTGAGAAATATTTTAGAGGATAACGCATGTTAGGTCTGGGTTAGGTCTGGGATATGCCCTCAACAGTCTCATACTTTCGCATTCTTCACATACTTCTTGGACAGATCCTGGGTTTTTTCTGGTTTGGATCACATAGTAATGTGGTACCACACTGAAACAGTCAATTTAACCTGGTCTCGATTAATATTTTAGAGGATAAAACATGTTTGGTCTGGGTTAGGTCTGGGATTAGCCCCTCATCAGACTCATACTTTCGCATTCTTCTCATACTTGTTGGCCAGATCCTGGGCTTTTTCTGGTTAGGATCTCGTACTAATGTGGTACCACACTGAAACAGTCAATTTAACCTGGTCTCGATCAATATTTTAGAGGATAACGCATGTTAGGTCTGGGTTAGGTCTGGGATATGCCCTCAACAGTCTCATACTTTCGCATTCTACTCATACTTCTTGAACAGATCCTGGATTTTTTCTGGTTTGGATCACATAGTAATGTGGTACCACACTGAAATAGTCAATTAAACCTGGTCTCGATTAATATTTTAGTGGATAACGCATGCTAGGTCTGGGTTAGGTCTGGGATTTGCTCTCATCAGTCTCATACTTTCGCATTCTTCACATACTTCTTGGACAGATCCTGGGTTTTTTCTGGTTTGGATCACATAGTAATGTGGTACCACACTGAAACAGTCAATTTAACCTGGTCTCGATTAATATTTTAGAGGATAAAACATGTTTGGTCTGGGTTAGGTCTGGGATTAGCCCCTCATCAGACTCATACTTTCGCATTCTTCTCATACTTGTTGGCCAGATCCTGGGCTTTTTCTGGTTAGGATCTCGTACTAATGTGGTACCACACTGAAACAGTCAATTTAACCTGGTCTCGATCAATATTTTAGAGGATAACGCATGTTAGGTCTGGGTTAGGTCTGGGATATGCCCTCATCAGACTCATACTTTCGCATTCTTCTCATACTTGCTGGTCAGATCCTGACCTTTTTCTGGTTTGGATCTCGTACTAATGTGGTACCACACTGAAACAGTCGATTAAACCTGGTCTTGAGAAATATTTTAGAGGATAACGCATGTTAGGTCTGGGTTAGGTCTGGGATATGCCCTCAACAGTCTCATACTTTCGCATTCTTCACATACTTCTTGGACAGTTCCTGGGTTTTTTCTGGTTTGGATCACATAGTAATGTGGTACCACACTGAAACAGTCAATTTAACCTGGTCTCGATTAATATTTTAGAGGATAAAACATGTTTGGTCTGGGTTAGGTCTGGGATTAGCCCCTCATCAGACTCATACTTTCGCATTCTTCTCATACTTGTTGGCCAGATCCTGGGCTTTTTCTGGTTAGGATCTCGTACTAATGTGGTACCACACTGAAACAGTCAATTTAACCTGGTCTCGATCAATATTTTAGAGGATAACGCATGTTAGGTCTGGGTTAGGTCTGGGATATGCCCTCAACAGTCTCATACTTTCGCATTCTACTCATACTTCTTGAACAGATCCTGGATTTTTTCTGGTTTGGATCACATAGTAATGTGGTACCACACTGAAATAGTCAATTAAACCTGGTCTCGATTAATATTTTAGTGGATAACGCATGCTAGGTCTGGGTTAGGTCTGGGATTTGCCCTCATCAGTCTCATACTTTCGCATTCTACACATACTTCTCGCACAGATCCTGGGTTTTTTCCGGTTCGGATCTCGTACTAATGTGGTACCACACTGAAACAGTCAATTTAACCTGGTCTCGATCAATATTTTAGAGGATAACGCATGTTAGGTCTGGGTTAGGCCTGGGATTAGCCCCCATCAGACTCATACTTTCGCATTCTTCTCATACTTTCTGGCCAGATCCTGGGCATTTTCTGGTTTGGATCTCGTACTAATGTGGTACCACACTGAAACAGTCAATTAAACCTGGTCTCGATCAATATTTTAGAGGATAACGCATGTTAGGTCTGGGGTAGGTCTGGGATTTGCCCTCATCAGTCTCATACTTTCGTATTCTACACATACTTCTAGAACAGATCCTGGGTTTTTTCTAGTTTGTATCACATAGTAATGTGGTACCATACTGAAACAGTCGATTAAACCTGGTTTTGATCAATATTTTAGAGGGTAACGTATGTTTGGTCTAGGTCTGTGTTAGGTCTGGGATATGCCCTCATCAGTCTCATACTTTCGCATTCTTCACATACTTCTTGGACAGATCCCGGGCTTTTTCTGGTTTGGATCCCATACTAATGTGGTACCACACTGAAACAGTCGATTAAACATGGTCTTGAACAATATTTTACAGGATAACGCATGTTTGGTCTAGATCTGTGTTAGGTCTGGGATCTGCCCACATCGGTCTCATACTTTCGCATTCGTCACATACTTCTTGAACAGATCCTGGGTTTTTTCTGGTTTGGATCACATAGTAATGTGGTACCACACTGAAACAGTCAATTAATCCTGGTCTCGATCAATATTTTAGAGGATAACGCATCTTAGGTCTGGGTTAGATCTGGGATTAGCCCTCATCAGACTCATACTTTCGCATTCTTCTCATACTTGCTGGTCAGATCCTGGGCTTTTTCTGGTTTGGATCTCGTACTAATGTGGTACCACACTGAAACAGTCGATTAAACCTGGTCTTGAGAAATATTTTAGAGGATAACGCATGTTAGGTCTGGGTTAGGTCTGGGATATGCCCTCAACAGTCTCATACTTTCGCATTCTTCACATACTTCTTGGACAGATCCTGGGTTTTTTCTGGTTTGGATCACATAGTAATGTGGTACCACACTGAAACAGTCAATTTAACCTGGTCTCGATTAATATTTTAGAGGATAAAACATGTTTGGTCTGGGTTAGGTCTGGGATTAGCCCCTCGTCAGACTCATACTTTCGCATTCTTCTCATACTTGTTGGCCAGATCCTGGGCTTTTTCTGGTTTGGATCTCGTACTAATGTGGTACCACACTGAAACAGTCAATTTAACCTGGTCTCGATCAATATTTTAGAGGATAACGCATGTTAGGTCTGGGTTAGGTCTGGGACATGCCTTCAACAGTCTCATACTTTCGCATTCTACACATACTTCTTGAACAGGTCCTGGGTTTTTTCTGGTTTGGATCACATAGTAATGTGGTACCACACTGAAATAGTCAATTAAACCTGGTCTCGATTAATATTTTAGTGGATAACGCATGCTAGGTCTGGGTTAGGTCTGGGATTTGCCCTCATCAGTCTCATACTTTCGCATTCTACACATACTTCTCGCACAGATCCTGGGTTTTTTCCGGTTCGGATCTCGTACTAATGTGGTACCACACTGAAACAGTCAATTTAACCTGGTCTCGATCAATATTTTAGAGGATAACGCATGTTAGGTCTGGGTTAGGCCTGGGATTAGCCCCCATCAGACTCATACTTTCGCATTCTTCTCATACTTTCTGGCCAGATCCTGGGCATTTTCTGGTTTGGATCTCGTACTAATGTGGTACCACACTGAAACAGTCAATTAAACCTGGTCTCGATCAATATTTTAGAGGATAACGCATGTTAGGTCTGGGGTAGGTCTGGGATTTGCCCTCATCAGTCTCATACTTTCGTATTCTACACATACTTCTAGAACAGATCCTGGGTTTTTTCTAGTTTGTATCACATAGTAATGTGGTACCATACTGAAACAGTCGATTAAACCTGGTTTTGATCAATATTTTAGAGGGTAACGTATGTTTGGTCTAGGTCTGTGTTAGGTCTGGGATATGCCCTCATCAGTCTCATACTTTCGCATTCTTCACATACTTCTTGGACAGATCCCGGGCTTTTTCTGGTTTGGATCCCATACTAATGTGGTACCACACTGAAACAGTCGATTAAACATGGTCTTGAACAATATTTTACAGGATAACGCATGTTTGGTCTAGATCTGTGTTAGGTCTGGGATCTGCCCACATCGGTCTCATACTTTCGCATTCGTCACATACTTCTTGAACAGATCCTGGGTTTTTTCTGGTTTGGATCACATAGTAATGTGGTACCACACTGAAACAGTCAATTAATCCTGGTCTCGATCAATATTTTAGAGGATAACGCATCTTAGGTCTGGGTTAGATCTGGGATTAGCCCTCATCAGACTCATACTTTCGCATTCTTCTCATACTTGCTGGTCAGATCCTGGGCTTTTTCTGGTTTGGATCTCGTACTAATGTGGTACCACACTGAAACAGTCGATTAAACCTGGTCTTGAGAAATATTTTAGAGGATAACGCATGTTAGGTCTGGGTTAGGTCTGGGATATGCCCTCAACAGTCTCATACTTTCGCATTCTTCACATACTTCTTGGACAGATCCTGGGTTTTTTCTGGTTTGGATCACATAGTAATGTGGTACCACACTGAAACAGTCAATTTAACCTGGTCTCGATTAATATTTTAGAGGATAAAACATGTTTGGTCTGGGTTAGGTCTGGGATTAGCCCCTCGTCAGACTCATACTTTCGCATTCTTCTCATACTTGTTGGCCAGATCCTGGGCTTTTTCTGGTTTGGATCTCGTACTAATGTGGTACCACACTGAAACAGTCAATTTAACCTGGTCTCGATCAATATTTTAGAGGATAACGCATGTTAGGTCTGGGTTAGGTCTGGGACATGCCTTCAACAGTCTCATACTTTCGCATTCTACACATACTTCTTGAACAGGTCCTGGGTTTTTTCTGGTTTGGATCACATAGTAATGTGGTACCACACTGAAATAGTCAATTAAACCTGGTCTCGATTAATATTTTAGTGGATAACGCATGCTAGGTCTGGGTTAGGTCTGGGATTTGCCCTCATCAGACTCATACTTTCGCATTCTCCACATACTTCTTGGACAGATCCTGGGCTTTTTCTGGTTTGGATCTCGCACTAATGTGGTACCACACTGAAACAGTCAATTTAACCTGGTCTCGATCAATATTTCAGAGGATAACGCATGTCAGGTCTGGGTTAGGCCTGGGATTAGCCCCCATCAGCCTCATACTTTCGCATTCTTCTCATACTTTCTGGCCAGATCCTGGGCATTTTCTGGTTTGGACCTCGTACTAATGTGGTACCACACTGAAACAGTCAATTTAACCTGGTCTCGATCAATATTTTAGAGGATAACGCATGTTAGGTCTGGGTTAGGCATGGGATTAGCCCTCATCAGACTCATACTTTCGCATTCTCCACATACTTCTTGAACAGATCCTGGGTTTTTTCTGGTTTGGATCTCGTACTAATGTGGTACCACACTGAAACAGTCAATTTAACCTGGTCTCGATCAATATTTTAGAGGATAACGCATGTTAGGTCTGGGTTAGGTCTGGGATTAGCCCTCATCAGACTCATACTTTCTTCATTCTTCTCATACTTGTTGGCCAGATCCTGGGCTTTTTCTGGTTTGGATCTCGTACTAATGTGGTACCAGAATGAAACAGTCGATTAAACCTGGTTTTGATCAATATTTTAGAGGGTAACGTATGTTTGGTCTAGGTCTGTGTTAGGTCTGGGATATGCCCTCATCAGTCTCATACTTTCGCATTCTTCACATACTTCTTGGACAGATCCCGGGCTTTTTCTGGTTTGGATCCCATACTAATGTGGTACCACACTGAAACAGTCGATTAAACATGGTCTTGAACAATATTTTACAGGATAACGCATGTTTGGTCTAGATCTGTGTTAGGTCTGGGATCTGCCCACATCGGTCTCATACTTTCGCATTCGTCACATACTTCTTGAACAGATCCTGGGTTTTTTCTGGTTTGGATCACATAGTAATGTGGTACCACACTGAAACAGTCAATTAATCCTGGTCTCGATCAATATTTTAGAGGATAACGCATCTTAGGTCTGGGTTAGATCTGGGATTAGCCCTCATCAGACTCATACTTTTTTTTTTTTTTTTTTTTTTTTTTTTTTTGTCGTGGGGAAAATCTTCGAAAGACTCCCTCCCACCTCCTTGGGGAGAGGTGGGAGGGGTGTGTGGGATTCCCCGCGCCCGTACAACGACAGGCGCGGGACCTACCCACTAAAAACCCCACGGTGACCCTTCGGCACGCTTTGGGAGGATACCGGGAATCGCTCGAAGCATTCTTCCGGTATCCTCCCCGTGCCCGCGCTTTCACGCCCATCCCCCGGGGGGACAATCGGTCCCCCCAGTAGACACACAGCCTCATAGCGGCGGGACGGGGCCACTCCATCCCGCCGCTATCCGTCCCGGGGCCGCGTTTAGTGGCGGCTGCGAGCCCCAACTCGCAACCGCCCGCGACCCCGTTTCCACCCCTCGGCGGCCGGGCGTTCATGGCCGCACCAGACCGCCGAGGGTGCCTCCCCTTGCGTTGGACCGGTAGGGGGAGGCACTCCTACCCCCAACCGGTCCGACCCGGCGCCGCCTGGCGGGAGGAGGGTCCCCTCAGGACCCCCCTCCCAGCCTAGGTCATCCGCCACGCCGAGGCGGCCGCCCGCGACGCCTCGCGACCGGGCGACGACCTCGGGCCACCGCACGAGCGCGAGCTTCAGCGCGCCGCTGAAGCTCGCGCTCCCTCCCCGCGGCCTCCTTCTGCAACATTACGTTCTCGCAGAAGGAGGCCACGGCCCTCCACTTCTCCTCGCTGCCGAGCATGGCGCGCACCACGCCCGGCAGCGAGACATCCCGCCCGACAACGCCGACCAGGACACGGCGCTCCCCCTCCCACGCGGGGCATACCTCCAGGGTATGATCCGCCGTGTCCTGCTCAGCGTCGCAGTGGCAGCAACGCGCCGTCGGCTCCTTCCCTATCCGGCACAGGTATCTTCCGAAGCTGCCATGCCCGGAAAATACCTGTGCCAGCCGGTAGGTGAGGCTGCCATGGCCTCTGTCCAGCCACTCCTTCAGGAGCGGCCGAACAGCCCCGACAGTCCGGTGCCCCGCGGTTGGCAGAGCCAGCCGCTCCTGCCACGCGAGCAACACGGACTGCCGGGCCTGGCGCTTCAAATCGCCCCAAGCAGGTTCCTGCCCGCCCGGGACCGCCCCCACCCCCGCGCGACGGTCGACGCGGTGCCGGTACATCACCGCGTGCGACCGCGCGAGCAGGTCCATGGGCGGCATCCCCGCTAGAACCGTCGCCGCCTCATGTGACATGGTCCGATACCCGCGGACGACCCTGAGCGCCATGCGCCTCTGCACCCGACGCAGCATAGTCATGCTGCGCCGGGAGGCAGCCAGGTCGTCCGCCCAGACGGGGGCCCCGTATAGGGCCACCGACTGGACCATTGCCACATAGAGGCGACGAACTCGGCCCGCCGGGCCCCCCAGGTTGGGCAGGATCCGGCCCAGAGCCGCATCAGACTCATACTTTCGCATTCTTCTCATACTTGCTGGTCAGATCCTGGGCTTTTTCTGGTTTGGATCTCGTACTAATGTGGTACCAGAATGAAACAGTCGATTAAACCTGGTTTTGATCAATATTTTAGAGGGTAACGTATGTTTGGTCTAGGTCTGTGTTAGGTCTGGGATATGCCCTCATCAGTCTCATACTTTCGCATTCTTCACATACTTCTTGGACAGATCCCGGGCTTTTTCTGGTTTGGATCCCATACTAATGTGGTACCACACTGAAACAGTCGATTAAACATGGTCTTGAACAATATTTTACAGGATAACGCATGTTTGGTCTAGATCTGTGTTAGGTCTGGGATCTGCCCACATCGGTCTCATACTTTCGCATTCTTCACATACTTCTTGGACAGATCCTGGGGTTTTTCTGGTTTAGATCATATAGTAAAGTGGTACCACAAAGAAACATTCAATTAAACCTGGTCTCGATGAATATTTTAGAGGATAACGCATGTTAGGTCTGGGTTAGGTCTGGGATTAGCCCTCATCAGACTCATACTTTCGCAATCTTCTCATACTTGTTGGCCAGATCCTGAGCTTTTTCTGGTTTGGATCTCGTACTAATGTGGTACCACACTGAAACAGTCGATTAAACCTGGTTTTGATCAATATTTTAGAGGGTAACGCATGTTTCGTCTAGGTCTGTGTTAGGTCTGGGATATGCCCTCATCAGTCCCATACTTTCGCATTCTTCACATACTTCTTGGACAGATCCTGGGCTTCATCTGGTTTGGATCACGTAGTAATGTGGTACCACACGGAAACAGACAAACCAACCTGGTCTCGATAAATATTTTAGAGGATAACGCATGTTAGGTCTGGGTGAGGTCTGGGATTTGCCCTCATCAGTCTCATACTTACGCATTCTACACATACTTCTTGAACAGACCCTGGGTTTTTTCTAGTTTGGATCACACAGTAATGTGGTACCACACTGAAAGAGTCGATTAAACCTGGTTTTGATCAATATTTTAGAGGGTAACGCATGTTTTGTCTAGGTCTGTGTTAGGTCTGGGATATGCCCTCATCAGTCTCATACTTTCGCATTCTTCACATACTTCTTGTACAGATCCTGGGTTTTTTCTGGTTTGGGTCACATAGTAATGTGGTACCACACTGAAACAGTCAATTAAACCTGGTCTCGATCAATATTTTAGAGGGTACCGCATGTTTGGTCTAGGTCTGTGTTAGGTCTGGAATATGCCCTCATCAGTTTCATACTTTCGCATTCTTCACATACTTCTTGGACAGATCCTGGGCTTTTTCTGGTTTGGATCCCATACTAATGTGGTACCACACTGAAACAGTCGATTAAACCTGGTCTTGATCAATATTTTACAGGATAACGCATGTTTGGTCTAGGTCTGTGTTAGGTCTGGGATATGCCCACATCGGTCTCATACTTTCGCATTCTGCACATACTTCTTGAACAAATCCTGGGTTTTCTCTGGTTTGGATCACATAGTAATGTGGTACCACACTGAAATAGTCAATTAAACCTGGTCTTGATCAATGTTTTAGTGGATAACGCATGTTAGGTCTGGGTTAGGTCTGTGATTCGCCCTCATAAGTCACATACTTTCGCATTCTACACATACTTCTCGAACAAATCCTCGGTTTTTTCTAGTTTGGATCACATAGTAATGTGGTACCATACTGAAACAGTCAATTAAACCTGGTCTCGATCAATATTTTAGAGGGTAACGCATGTTAGGTCTGGGTTAGGTCTGGGATTTGACCTCATCAGTCTCATACTTTTTTTTTTTTTTTTTTTTTTTTTTTTTTGTCGTGGGGAAAATCTTCGAAAGACTCCCTCCCACCTCCTTGGGGAGAGGTGGGAGGGGTGTGTGGGATTCCCCGCGCCCGTACAACGACAGGCGCGGGACCTACCCACTAAAAACCCCACGGTGACCCTTCGGCACGCATTGGGAGGATACCGGGAATCGCTCGAAGCATTCTTCCGGTATCCTCCCCGTGCCCGCGCTTTCGCGCCCATCCCCCGGGGGGACAATCGGTCCCCCCAGTAGACACACTGCCTCATAGCGGCGGGACGGGGCCACTCCATCCCGCCGCTATCCGTCCCGGGGCCGCGTTTAGTGGCGGCTGCGAGCCCCAACTCGCAACCGCCCGCGACCCCGTTTCCACCCCTCGGCGGCCGGGCGTTCATGGCCGCACCAGACCGCCGAGGGTGCCTCCCCTTGCGTCGGACCGGTAGAGGGAGGCACTCCTACCCCCAACCGGTCCGACCCGGCGCCGCCTGGCGGGAGGAGGGTCCCCTCAGGACCCCCCTCCCAGCCTAGGTCATCCGCCACGCCGAGGCGGCCGCCCGCGACGCCTCGCGACCGGGCGACGACCTCGGGCCACCGCACGAGCGCGAGCTTCAGCGCGCCGCTGAAGCTCGCGCTCCCTCCCCGCGGCCTCCTTCTGCAACATTACGTTCTCGCAGAAGGAGGCCACGGCCCTCCACTTCTCCTCGCTGCCGAGCATGGCGCGCACCACGCCCAGCAGCGAGACATCCCGCCCGACGACGCCGACCAGGACACGGCGCTCCCCCTCCCACGCGGGGCATACCTCCAGGGTATGATCCGCCGTGTCCTGCTCAGCGTCGCAGTGGCAGCAACGCGCCGTCGGCTCCTTCCCTATCCGGCACAGGTATCTTCCGAAGCTGCCATGCCCGGAAAATACCTGTGCCAGCCGGTAGGTGAGGCTGCCATGGCCTCTGTCCAGCCACTCCTTCAGGAGTGGCCGAACAGCCCCGACAGTCCGGTGCCCCGCGGTTGGCAGAGCCAGCCGCTCCTGCCACGCGAGCAACACGGACTGCCGGGCCTGGCGCTTCAAATCGCCCCAAGCAGGTTCCTGCCCGCCCGGGACCGCCCCCACCCCCGCGCGACGGTCGACGCGGTGCCGGTACATCACCGCGTGCGACCGCGCGAGCAGGTCCATGGGCGGCATCCCCGCTAGAACCGTCGCCGCCTCATGTGACATGGTCCGATACCCGCGGACGACCCTGAGCGCCATGCGCCTCTGCACCCGACGCAGCATAGTCATGCTGCGCCGGGAGGCAGCCAGGTCGTCCGCCCAGACGGGGGCCCCGTATAGGGCCACCGACTGGACCATTGCCACATAGAGGCGACGAACTCGGCCCGCCGGGCCCCCCAGGTTGGGCAGGATCCGGCCCAGAGCCGCAACCATCCTTTCCAACCGGGGGACCAGGCAGCGGAAATGCTTCTCGAAACGCCAGTGGCTATCGAGGATCAGCCCCAGATACCTGATCTGGGGCTTGACCTCGATGTCAGCCCCACCCACCCGAATCAGAGGGGGTGGCGGATCCTGCCGAGGTGAATGAAACGCAATCACCTCGGTCTTATGGACCGCCACCGTCATCCCCATCCCCCTGATCCGGTCGACGACGCGTTGCGACCCCTCCTCCGCGCGACGCATGGCCCTCCCCCAGTGAGCCCCGACGGCCAGCACCAGTGTGTCATCCGCATAACACACCGTGCTGACGCCGTCGGGGAGGCCGGCCCGCAACACCGAGTCGTACGCGATGTTCCACAGGAGTGGCCCGAGGACCGACCCCTGCGGAACACCGCAGTACACCTCCCTCCGCATATCACCATCCCGGCCCGGATACTCGATCCACCTGCCGCGGAGATAATCCCCGACGACCGCCCTGAGACAAGGGGGGACTCGATGATATTCGAGCCCCCTCCTTATCTCTTCCCAGGGGAGGGTGTTAAAGGCATTGGCAATATCCAAGGATACTGCCAATGCCACCCCTCCCCGGGAGACGGCCGCCTCCGAGAGGGCCCTCACACGACCTATCGCGTCGATAGTCGATCGGCCCCCCCGGAAACCGAACTGGCAGTCGGCCAGACCGGGATCACCCCGCGACAGGTGCTCGACGAGGCGGGCAGCAATCACACGCTCGAAGAGCTTGCCCACCTCGTCGAGGAGACAAATGGGCCGGTATGCGGAGGGAGACTCCGCGGGCCGACCCTCCTTCCGGAGGAGGACCATCCTCGCCACCTTCCAACTGGGGGGGAATCGCCCGTCCCTCAGGCAGCGGTCGAACAACCGCCTGAGGTCGGCCCCAAGGACGCCCTGGGTCAAGACCCAAACCCGGCCGGGCACACCATCCGGACCCGGGGCCGTGTTACGAACCCCGAGCCGTCTGATGGCCGCTGCCAGCTCCTCCTGCGTGACCCCCAGCTCGGCCGTCCACTCCACTGGGACAGCCGCCGCCGCCGGAGGACGCGGTCCCCTCTCCCCAATTGGGAAGAGTGTATTGACCACGTCCTCCAGCAGCCGGGGGTCAAGACCCTCGGTGACGGGGGGCGCCCACGGGCGGAGCTTATTCAGCACCACCTTATATGGGCGCCCCCATGGATCGTCATCAAGGGTCTGGAGGAGCTCCTTCCATGCCTGGGTCTTGGCCCGTTTGATGGCGACCTGCAGAGCAACCCGCGCCACGCGGTATGCTCCATACAGGTCATCAGCTGCCCTCGCTCGCGCCACGCCGTCGCCTGTACGTTGACGACGGCGCGCGCGGGTGTACTGGCGTCGGGCGCGGACAGTCGCGACTCGCAACTCCGCGATCGCGTCCGACCACCAGTACACCGCCCGGCGAGGAGAAGCCCGCCCGACCCGAGGCATCGCCGCGTCGCAAATACCCGCGACCAATGCTCCGAGCCGGGCGACCTCCTCCTCTATGCTCGGCAACTCGGCCGCTCCCTGCGGCCAAGTTGCAGCGAGGGCAGCTGCCATCAGGGCGTCCTTGTCCAGGCGCCGAAGCGCCCAGCGGCGTGGTGGGGTGCCACGCAGGCGGCCGTGTCGGGATGCACTCGCGGCGGCAGAGACCTCCATCCGGATGTACCGGTGATCGGAGAGTGTCTCTGCCCCCGCGACCACGTGCCAACCCGACACCATGCGCACGGCGTTGGGGGTCGCGAATCCAACATCCACGATGGACCCCCCATATCGCCGCACGCATGTGTGCTCCGACCCCCGGTTCAATACCCGGAGGTCGAGCCCCGCCGCCCAATCGCCCAGGATCCCGCCGCGAACGGAGGTCCTGGGGGATCCCCAAGCCACCGACTTGGCATTAAAATCCCCCAGGACCAGCACCGGCCGGGCCGCGTAGCGCTGCACGCATGCCGCGACCTCGGCCAAGTACAGCTCGAACGCAGCGTGACCGCTACGGGGCGAAATGTAGCACCCCACCACAGCGACTCCCCCCCAGTCCACGGCGACGAATCCCCGACCGCGCTCCAACAAGGAGAACGGTGGGGACCCGTCGCCCCCTCCCCATACCGTCGCCACCAAGCCGTCCGCGTCGCCCACCCAATGAGGGTGATCAGGGACGCTGTACGGCTCGGCGGCGACCGCCAGGCCAACCCCCCACTCCGCGAGGACTTGGGACATCAAGTCCTGTGCCGCGCGGCAGTGGTTGAGGTTGGCCTGGAGGAGGAGGCGGGGCGGCATTAATTAATGGCCGCGCCAGCCTCCTCCCGGCCGTCCGTCCCCGTAGCACCGTCCACCTCCATGGAGGACGATGCCACCGCCCTCGGCACCGGAGCCGGTGCAGCCCGCCTCTTCCTCTCCTTCCGGGAGGGGGGGGAGCACTTCTTGCTCCCCACCCTGTGATCGGCTGGCCTCCCCATGTCCGCACACAGCGGGCAGTGGGGGGCCGCCGAGCACTGGCTCGCACGGTGCTCTTTGGCACCGCAGCGGTAACACTGACCGCTGCGGTCCACCGGCGAGGTGCACCACTGCCTCACGTGCCCCAATTCGAGGCAGCGGTGACACTGGAGCGGGCGCGGCGCGAGGATTTCCACTCGCGCCGAAACCCACCCCACCAACAGCCTCCCGGATTCCGCCACCTTACGGGCGGCGGAGAGGGGGCACCGGGCCCACACCGACCCGAGGCCGGAGGGCGACCTGCGGATCTCTCCGATCCGCAGGTCCTCCACAGGACAGTCCCCCGCCCTCGCAAGGGCACGGGACACATCCTGTGCGCTGACCGAGTCGTCCAGCCCACAAACGCGCATCTCCGTGCGCTTCGTGGGCCGGGCGACCCGGACACCTCGCTCGCCCAGCTGCTCCCGGAGCCTCTGGGCGAGACGATCCGCCTTCGCGCCGCCTTCTGCACCGGGGATCTCCAGCAAGAGACCCCCGGTCACGGCCCTCTTCGCCCTCACGGAGGCGATGCCCAGCTCTTCCAGGGAGATATTCTCCCTGGCGAGCCGCATCGCCTCCGCGAGGGTCAGGTCGCCCCCCTGCGCAACGGTCAGCGTCACCGCTGCCGTTTTTGGGGGACGACCTGGTCGTGCCTTCCCATCCTTCGCGGCCTTTACCTTGGCCGCCGGCGGCGGAGGCGGAGGCCGCGGTTGCGAGGCCTTCCTCGCCGCCCGCTTCGCCTTCCGCCCCACCACCTCACTCCACGCCACCCCCCCTTGGGAGGGTGCCGTGGAGGACGCGACCACGGGTACACCACCCCCCTTGGGGGTCGCGACCCGGGGCCCTGGTGCCGCAACGCTGGGCGGAGCCTTCACTCCGCCCTTCTTTGCCTTCCCCGACTGTACCGGAACAGGTCGGGGAGGCACCGCCTTCCTGCTGACCGCTCTTCCGGCGAGGAGCTCCTCCCGGAAGGCGGCCAGCTTGCCATCAATCATGTCCCCAATCCTCCTCAGAAGATCGTCTTCTGAGGAGGACGGGGACTTCTTCACGAGCGGAGTGCGGGTGGAGGGGCCCGCGGTGCCCCGCACCACTGCCGCCGCACTCCGCTTATTTACCTCCGCCGAGGGACGCGGCGGTGGAGGAGGAGGGAGGATGGGAGGGAGGGCCGCACTGTTCCACAGCGCCTCTGCCCTCCTCCTCCCCTGTCGCTCCTCCTCCAACAGGAGCTGCAGACGGGCGTTCCGCCCTCTGAGCTCCCGCGCCGCCTCCCTCATTTCCTCCGCCGCGGCCTTCAGGGCCTCCGCGCCACCGCTTTTCTGCCCCTTAAAGGCGCAGGCAGCGGCGACTTTCTCCACCCGCCTCAGGGACGAGAAGATCCTCTCCGATATCTCCTCGGTCACCTCGTCCCTGAGGCAACTCAGCCTCACCGACGGGCTCATCGCCCCGCCCACCTCGACGACGGCCTGCCCCGTCCTCTTCCTCTTAGAGCCTATGTGGCTCGTGCTGGAGGAGAAGGACGAGATCGACGCCGTCTCGTCGTCCTCCTCCACCCTCCACGAAGCCGGACCTGGCGCTGAGTGGGGCGCGAGCGCCGCCACCCTAACCCCAACCCCGTCTCCGTCCTCCCCAACCGACAAAACCCGCCCCATCCCCATTTTATTTTCTGTGTCCATAAAAATCCCACGACATGGTCGGAAATAAAGGTCCACCCGGGCAGAGCCGCCTTACCCGGGTAAGCCTAATACTCCGGGGGTTCGGCAGGTTCCCCGGAGGTGGTCGCTTGGGATTGGGCCTTCTCCCCCAACCATGCATCCCATCGCCGCGCACCATAGCTTAGGATTGGAGGGCGATTTTATAGAGTCGCCATACTCGTGGCCCAGGCGGTTAAGCCAAGACCCCCGTTCCTCCTGCCGTCACGTACCATTCACAAAACCAATAGGGAATTGTGAATGGGTCGTTGTGACGACCAACAGGAGGCTTACGGTGTGTGTATGACTCGGGTACCCCGGGTTCGTTAAGCCCGTACTGCAGCTGAAAGGCTGGCAGCCCCTGAGGGGATCAGTCTCATACTTTCGTATTCTACACATACTTCTTGAACAGATCCTGGGTTTTTTCTAGTTTGTATCACATAGTAATGTGGAACCATACTGAAACAGTCAATTAAACCTGGTCTCGATCAATATTTTAGAGGATAACGCATGTTAGGTCTGGGTTTGGTCTGTGATTTGCCCTCATAAGTCTCATACTTTCGTATTATACACATACTTCTTGAACAGATCCTGGATTTTTTCTGGTTTGGATCACATAGTAATGTGGTACCACACTGAAATAGTCAATTAAACCTGGTCTCGATTAATATTTTAGAGGATAACGCATGCTAGGTCTGGGTTAGGTCTGGGATTTGCTCTCATCAGTCCCATACTTTCGCATTCTACACATACTTCTCGCACAGATCCTGGGCTTTTTCTGGTTTGGATCTCGTACTAATGTGGTACCACACTGAAACAGTCAATTTAACCTGGTCTCGATCAATATTTTAGAGGATAACGCATGTTAGGTCTGGGTTAGGCCTGGGATTAGCCCTCATCAGACTCGTACTTTCGCATTCTTCTCATACTTTCTGGCCAGATCCTGGGTTTTTTCTGGTTTGGATCACATACTAATGTGGTACCACACTGAAACAGTCGATTAAACCGGGTTTTCATCAATATTTTAGAGGATAACGCATGTTTGGTCTACGTCTGTGTTAGGTCTAGGATATGCCCTCATCAGTCTCATACTTTTGCATTCTTCACATATTTCTTGGAGAGATCATGGGTTTTTTCTGGTTTGGATCACATAGTAATGTGGTACCACACTGAAACAGTCAATTTAACCTGGTCTCGACCTGTATTTTAGAGGATAACGCATGTTAGGTCTGGGTTAGGTCTGGGATTTGCCCTCATCAGTCTCATACTTTCGTATTCTACACATACTTCTTGAACAGATCCTGGGGTTTTTCTGGTTTGGATCATATAGTAAAGTGGTACCACACAGAAACAGTCAATTAAACCTGGTTTCGATCAATATTTTAGAGGATAACGCATGTTAGGTCTGGGTTAGGTCTGGGATTAGCCCTCATCAGACTCATACTTTCGCATTCTTCTCATACTTGCTGGTCAGATCCTGGGCTTTTTCTGGTTTGGATCTCGTACTAATGTGGTACGACACTGAAACAGTCGATTAAACCTGGTCTTGAGAAATATTTTAGAGGATAACGCATGTTAGGTCTGGGTTAGGTCTGGGATATGCCCTCAACAGTCTCATACTTTCGCATTCTTCACATACTTCTTGGACAGGTCCTGGGTTTTTTCTGGTTTGGATCACATAGTAATGTGGTACCACACTGAAACAGTCAATTTAACCTCGTCTCGATCAATATTTTAGAGGATAACGCATGTTAGGTCTGGGTTAGGTCTGGGATATGCCCTCAACAGTCTCATACTTTCGCATTCTACACATACTTCTTGAACAGATCCTGGGTTTTTTCTGGTTTGGATCACATAGTAATGTGGTACCACACTGAAACAGCCAATTTAACCTCGTCTCGATCAATATTTTAGAGGATAACGCATGTTAGGTCTGGGTTAGGACTGGGATATGCCCTCAACAGTCTCATACTTTCGCATTCTACACATACTTCTTGAACAGATCCTGGATTTTTTCTGGTTTGGATCACATAGTAATGTGGTACCACAATGAAATAGTCAATTAAACCTGGTCTCGATCAATATTTTAGAGGATAACGCATGTTAGGTCTGGGTTAGGTCTGGGATTAGCCCTCATCAGACTCATACTTTCTTCATTCTTCTCAAACTTGTTGGCCAGATCCTGGGCTTTTTCTGGTTTGGATCCCATACTAATGTGGTACCACACTGAAACAGTCGATTAAACCTGGTCTTGATCAATATTTTACATGATAACGCATGTTTGGTCTAGGTCTGTGTTAGGTCTGGGATATGCCCACATCGGTCTCATACTTTCGCATTCTGCACATACTTCTTGAACAGATCCTGGGTTTTTTCTGGTTTGGATCACATAGTAATATGGTACCACACTGAAAGAGTCGATTAAACCTGGTTTTGGATCAATATTTTGGAGGATAACGCATGTTTGGTCTAGGTCTGGGTTAGGTCTGGGATATGCCCTCATGAGTCTCATACTATCGCATTCTTCACATACTTGTTGAACAGATCCTGGGTTTTTTCTGGTTTGGATCACATAGTAATGTAGAACCACACTGAAATAGTCAATTAAACCTGGTGTCGATCAATATTTTGGAGGATCACGCATGTTAGTTCTGGGTTAGGTCTGGGATTTGCCCTCATCAGACTCATACTTTCGCATTCTACACATACTTCTCGCACATATCCTGGGTGTTTTCTGGTTTGGATCACATACTAATGTGGTACCACACTGAAACAGTCGATTAAACCGCGTTTTCAGCAATATTTTAGAGGATAACGCATGTTTGGTCTAGGCCTGTGTTAGGCCTGGGATATGCCCTCATCAGTCTCATACTTTCGCATTCTTCACATACTCCTTGAACAGATCCTGGGTTTTTTCTGGTTCGGATCACATAGTAATGTGGTACCACACTGAAATAGTCAATTAAACCTGGTCTCGATCAATGTTTTAGTGGATAACACATGTTAGGTCTGGGTTAGGTCTGGGATTAGCCCTCATCAGACTCATACTTTCGCATTCTTCACATACTCCTTGAACAGATCCTGGGTTTTTTCTGGTTTGGATCACATAGTAATGTGGTACCACACTGAAACAGTCAATTAAACCTGGTCTCGATCTGTATTTTAGAGGATAACGCATGTTAGGTCTGGGTTAGGTCTGGGATTTGCCCTCATCAGTCTCATACTTTCGTATTCTACACATACTTCTTGAACAGATCCTGGGTTTTTTCTGGTTTGGATCACATAGTAATGTAGAACCACACTGAAACAGGCAATTAAACCTGGTGTCGATCAATATTTTAGAGGATCACGCATGTTAGGTCTGGGTTAGGTCTGGGATTAGCCCTCATCAGACTCATACTTTCGCATTCTTCTCTTACTTGTTGGCCAGATCCTGGGCTTTTTCTGGTTTGGATCTCGTACTAATGTGGTACCACACTGAAACAGTCAATTTAACCTGGTCTCGATCAATATTTTAGAGGATAACGCATGTTAGGTCTGGGTTAGGCCTGGGATTAGCCCTCATCAGACTCGTACTTTCGCATTCTTCTCATACTTTCTGGCCAGATCCTGGGTCTTTTCTGGTTTGGATCACATACTAATGTGGTACCACACTGAAACAGTCGATTAAACCGGGTTTTCATCAATATTTTAGAGGATAACGAAAGTTTGGCCTAGATCTGTGTTAGGTCTAGGATATGCCCTCATCAGTCTCATACTTTCGCATTCTTCACATACTTCTTGGACAGATCCTGGGCTTTTTCTTGTTTGGATCCCTAACTAATGTGGTACCACACTGAAGCAGTCGATTAAACCTGGTTTTGATCAATATTTTAGAGGGTAACGTATGTTTGGTCTAGGTCTGTGTTAGGTCTGGGATATGCCCTCATCAGTCTCATACTTTCGCATTCTTCACATACTTCTTGGAGAGATCCTGGGGTTTTTCTGGTTTGGATCACATAGTAATGTGGTACCACACTGAAACAGTCAATTTAACCTGGTCTCGATCTGTATTTTAGAGGATAACGCATGTTTGGTCTGGGTTAGGTCTGGGATTAGCCCTCATCAGACTCATACTTTCTTCATTCTTCTCATACTTGTTGGTCAGATCCTGGGCTTTTTCTGGTTTGGATCTCGTACTAATGTGGTACCACAATGAAACAGTCGATTAAACCTGGTTTTGATCAATATCTTAGAGGGTAACGCATGTTTGGTCTAGGTCTGTGTTAGGTCTGGGATACGCCCTCATCAGTCACATTCTTTCGCATTCTACACATTCTTCTCGCACAGATCCTGGGTGTTTTCTGGTTTGGATCACATACTAATGTGGTACCACACTGAAACAGTCGATTAAACCGGGTTTTCATCAATATTTTAGAGGATAACGAAAGTTTGGCCTAGATCTGTGTTAGGTCTAGGATATGCCCTCATCAGTCTCATACTTTCGCATTCTTCACATACTTCTTGGACAGATCCTGGGCTTTTTATGGTTTGGATCCCTAACTAATGTGGTACCACACTGAAGCAGTCGATTAAACCTGGTTTTGATCAATATCTTAGAGGGTAACGTATGTTTGGTCTAGGTCTGTGTTAGGTCTGGGATATGCCCTCATCAGTCTCATACTTTCGCATTCTTCACATACTTCTCGCACAGATCCTGGGTTTTTTCCGGTTTGGATCTCGTACTAATGTGGTACCACACTGAAACAGTCAATTTAACCTGGTCTCGATCAATATTTTAGAGGATAACGCATGTTAGGTCTGGGTTAGGTCTGGGATTAGCCCTCATCAGACTCATACTTTCTTCATTCTTCTCAAACTTGTTGGCCAGATCCTGGGCTTTTTCTGGTTTGGATCTCGTACTAATGTGGTACCACAATGAAACAGTCGATTAAACCTGGTTTTGATCAATATTTTAGAGTGTAACGTATGTTTGGTCTAGGTCTGTGTTAGGTCTGGGATATGCCCTCATCAGTTTTATACTTTCGCATTCTTCACATACTTCTTGGACAGATCCTGGGCTTTTTCTGGTTTGGATCCCATACTAATGTGGTACCACACTGAAACAGTCGATTAAACCTGGTCTTGATCAATATTTTACATGATAACGCATGTTTGGTCAAGGTCTGTGTTAGGTCTGGGATATGCCCACATCGGTCTCATACTTTCGCATTCTGCACATACTTCTTGAACAGATCCTGGGTTTTTTCTGGTTTGGATCACATAGTAATGTGGTACCACACTGAAACAGTCAATTAATCCTGGTCTCGATCAATATTTTAGAGGATAACGCATGTTAGGTCAGGGTTAGGTCTGGGATTGGCCCTCATCAGACTCATACTTTCGCATTCTTCGCATACTTGCTAGCCAGATCATGGGCTTTTTCTGGTTTGGATCTCGTACTAATGTGGTACCACACTGAAACTGTCGATTAAACCTGGTCTTGATAAATATTCTAGAGGATAACGCATGTTTGGTCTAGGTCTGTGTTAGGTCTAGGATATGCCCACATCAGTCTCATACTTTCGCATTCTTCACATACTTCATGGACAGATCCTGGGTTTTTTCTGGTTTGGATCACATAGTAATATGGTACCACACTGAAAGAGTCGATTAAACCTGGTTTTGGATCAATATTTTGGAGGATAACGCATGTTTGGTCTAGGTCTGGGTTAGGTCTGGGATATGCCCTCATGAGTCTCATACTATCGCATTCTTCACATACTTCTTGAACAGATCCTGGGTTTTTTCTGGTTTGGATCACATAGTAATGTAGAACCACACTGAAATAGTCAATTAAACCTGGTGTCGATCAATATTTTGGAGGATCACGCATGTTAGTTCTGGGTTAGGTCTGGGATTAGCCCTCATCAGACTCATACTTTCGCATTCTACACATACTTCTCGCACAGATCCTGGGTGTTTTCTGGTTTGGATCACATACTAATGTGGTACCACACTGAAACAGTCGATTAAACCGCGTTTTCAGCAATATTTTAGAGGATAACGGATGTTTGGTCTAGGCCTGTGTTAGGCCTGGGATATGCCCTCATCAGTCTCATACTTTCGCATTCTTCACATACTCCTTGAACAGATCCTGGGTTTTTTCTGGTTCGGATCACATAGTAATGTGGTACCACACTGAAATAGTCAATTAAACCTGGTCTCGATCAATATTTTAGAGGGTAACGTATGTTTGGTCTAGGTCTGTGTTAGGTCTGGGATATGCCCTCATCAGTCTCATACTTTCGCATTCTTCACATACTCCTTCAACAGATCCTGGGCTTTTTCTGGTTTGGATCTCGTACTAATGTGGTACCACACTGAAACAGTCAATTTAACCTGGTCTCGATCAATATTTTAGAGGATAACGCATGTTAGGTCTGGGTTAGGCCTGGGATTAGCCCTCATCAGACTCGTACTTTCGCATTCTTCTCATACTTTCTGGCCAGATCCTGGGTCTTTTCTGGTTTGGATCACATACTAATGTGGTACCACACTGAAACAGTCGATTAAACCGGGTTTTCATCAATATTTTAGAGGATAACGAAAGTTTGGCCTAGATCTGTGTTAGGTCTAGGATATGCCCTCATCAGTCTCATACTTTCGCATTCTTCACATACTTCTTGGACAGATCCTGGGCTTTTTCTGGTTTGGATCCCTAACTAATGTGGTACCACACTGAAGCAGTCGATTAAACCTGGTTTTGATCAATATTTTAGAGGGTAACGTATGTTTGGTCTAGGTCTGTGTTAGGTCTGGGATATGCCCTCATCAGTCTCATACTTTCGCATTCTTCACATACTTCTTGGAGAGATCCTGGGGTTTTTCTGGTTTGGATCACATAGTAATGTGGTACCACACTGAAGCAGTCAATTTAACCTGGTCTCGATCTGTATTTTAGAGGATAACGCATGTTTGGTCTGGGTTAGGTCTGGGATTAGCCCTCATCAGACTCATACTTTCTTCATTCTTCTCATACTTGTTGGCCAGATCCTGGGCTTTTTCTGGTTTGGATCTCGTACTTATGTGGTACCACAATGAAACAGTCGATTAAACCTGGTTTTGATCAATATCTTAGAGGGTAACGCATGTTTGGTCTAGGTCTGTGTTAGGTCTGGGATACGCCCTCATCAGTCATATTCTTTCGCATTCTACACATTCTTCTCGCACAGATCCTGGGTGTTTTCTGGTTTGGATCACATACTAATGTGGTACCACACTGAAACAGTCGATTAAACCGGGTTTTCATCAATATTTTAGAGGATAACGAAAGTTTGGCCTAGATCTGTGTTAGGTCTAGGATATGCCCTCATCAGTCTCATACTTTCGCATTCTTCACATACTTCTTGGACAGATCCTGGGCTTTTTCTGGTTTGGATCCCTAACTAATGTGGTACCACACTGAAGCAGTCGATTAAACCTGGTTTTGATCAATATTTTAGAGGGTAACGTATGTTTGGTCTAGGTCTGTGTTAGGTCTGGGATATGCCCTCATCAGTCTCATACTTTCGCATTCTTCACATACTTCTTGCAGAGATCCTGGGGTTTTTCTGGTTTGGATCACATAGTAATGTGGTACCACACTGAAACAGTCAATTTAACCTGGTCTCGATCTGTATTTTAGAGGATAACGCATGTTTGGTCTGGGTTAGGTCTGGGATTAGCCCTCATCAGACTCATACTTTCTTCATTCTTCTCATACTTGTTGGCCAGATCCTGGGCTTTTTCTGGTTTGGATCTCGTACTAATGTGGTACCACAATGAAACAGTCGATTAAACCTGGTTTTGATCAATATCTTAGAGGGTAACGCATGTTTGGTCTAGGTCTGTGTTAGGTCTGGGATACGCCCTCATCAGTCACATTCTTTCGCATTCTACACATTCTTCTCGCACAGATCCTGGGTGTTTTCTGGTTTGGATCACATACTAATGTGGTACCACACTGAAACAGTCGATTAAACCGGGTTTTCAGCAATATTTTGGAGGATAACGCATGTTTGGTCTAGGTCTGGGTTAGGTCTGGGATATGCCCTCATGAGTCTCATACTATCGCATTCTTCACATACTGCTTGAACAGATCCTGGGTTTTTTCTGGTTTGGATCACATAGTAATGTAGAACCACACTGAAACAGGCAATTAAACCTGGTGTCGATCAATATTTTAGAGGATCACGCATGTTAGGTCTGGGTTAGGTCTGTGATTCGCCCTCATAAGTCTCATACTTTCGCATTCTTCACATACATCTTGAACAGATCCTGGGTTTTTTCTGGTTTGGATCACATAGTAATGTGGTACCACACTGAAAGAGTCGATTAAACCTGGTTTTGATCAATATTTTAGAGGGTAACGCATGTTTGGTCTAGGTCTGTGTTAGGTCTGGGACATGCCCTCATCAGTCTCATACTTTCGCATTCTTCACATACTTCTTGGGCAGATCCTGGGCTTTTTCTGGTTTGGATCCCATACTAATGTGGTACCACACTGAAACAGTCGATTAAACCTGGTTTTGATCAATATTTTAGAGGGTTACGTATGTTTGGTCTAGGTCTGTGTTAGGTCTGGGATATGCCCCCATCAGTCTCATACTTTCGCATTCTTCACATACTCCTTGAACAGATCCTGGGTTTTTTCTGGTTTGGATCACATAGTAATGTGGTACCACACTGAAATAGTCAATTAAACCTGGTCTCGATCTGTATTTTAGAGGATAACGCATGTTAGGTCTGGGTTAGGTCTGGGATTTGCGCTCATCAGTCTCATACTTTCGTATTCTACACATACTTCTTGAACAGATCCTGGGTTTTTTCTGGTTTGGATCACATAGTAATGTAGAACCACACTGAAACAGGCAATTAAACCTGGTGTCGATCAATATTTTACAGGATCACGCATGTTAGGTCTGGGTTAGGTCTGGGATTAGCCCTGATCAGACTCATACTTTCGCATTCTTCTCTTACTTGTTGGCCAGATCCTGGGCTTTTTCTGGTTTGGATCTCGTACTAATGTGGTACCACACTGAAACAGTCAATTTAACCTGGTCTCGATCAATATTTTAGAGGATAACGCATGTTAGGTCTGGGTTAGGCCTGGGATTAGCCCTCATCAGACTCGTACTTTCGCATTCTTCTCATACTTTCTGGCCAGATCCTGGGTCTTTTCTGGTTTGGATCACACACTAATGTGGTACCACACTGAAACAGTCGATTAAACCGGGTTTTCATCAATATTTTAGAGGATGACGAAAGTTTGGCCTAGATCTGTGTTAGGTCTAGGATATGCCCTCATCAGTCTCATACTTTCGCATTCTTCACATACTTCTTGGACAGATCCTGGGCTTTTTCTGCTTTGGATCCCTAACTAATGTGGTACCACACTGAAGCAGTCGATTAAACCTGGTTTTGATCAATATTTTAGAGGGTAACGTATGTTTGGTCTAGGTCTGTGTTAGGTCTGGGATATGCCCTCATCAGTCTCATACTTTCGCATTCTTCACATACTTCTTGGAGAGATCCTGGGGTTTTTCTGGTTTGGATCACACAGTAATGTGGTGCCACAATGAAACAGTCAATTAGACCTGGTCTCGATCAATATTTTAGAGGGTAACGCATGTTAGGTCTGTGTTAGGTCTGGGATTTGCCCTCATCAGTCTCATACTTTCGCATTCTTCACATAATTCTTGAACAGATCCTGGGTTGTTTCTGGTTTGGATCTCGTACTAATGTGGTACCACAATGAAACAGTCGATTAAACCTGGTTTTGATCAATATCTTAGAGGGTAACGCATGTTTGGTCTAGGTCTGTGTTAGGTCTGGGATACGCCCTCATCAGTCACATTCTTTCGCATTCTACACATTCTTCTCGCACAGATCCTGGGTGTTTTCTGGTTTGGATCACATACTAATGTGGTACCACACTGAAACAGTCGATTAAACCGGGTTTTCAGCAATATTTTGGAGGATAACGCATGTTTGGTCTAGGTCTGGGTTAGGTCTGTGATTCGCCCTCATAAGTCTCATACTTTCGCATTCTTCACATACATCTTGAACAGATCCTGGGTTTTTTCTGGTTTGGATCACATAGTAATGTGGTACCACACTGAAAGAGTCGATTAAACCTGGTTTTGATCAATATTTTAGAGGGTAACGCATGTTTGGTCTAGGTCTGTGTTAGGTCTGGGACATGCCCTCATCAGTCTCGTACTTTCGCATTCATCACATACTTCTTGGGCAGATCCTGGGCTTTTTCTGGTTTGGATCCCATACTAATGTGGTACCACACTGAAACAGTCAATTTAACCTGGTCTCGATCTGTATTTTAGAGGATAACGCATGTTTGGTCTGGGTTAGGTCTGGGATTAGCCCTCATCAGACTCATACTTTCTTCATTCTTCTCATACTTGTTGGCGGATCCTGGGCTTTTTCTGGTTTGGATCACGTACTAATGTGGTACCACACTGAAGCAGTCGATTAAACCTGGTTTTTGATCAATATTTTAGAGGATAACGCATGTTTGGTCTAGGTCTGGGTTACGTCTGGGATATGCCCTCATGAGTCTCATACTTTCGCATTCTTCACATACTTCTTGAACAGATCCTGGGTTTTTTCAGGTTTGGATCACACAGTAATGTGGTGCCACAATGAAACAGTCAATTAGACCTGGTCTCGATCAATATTTTAGAGGGTAACGCATGTTAGGTCTGGGTTAGGTCTGGGATTTGCCCTCATCAGTCTCATACTTTCGCATTCTTCACATTCTTCTCGCACAGATCCTGGGTGTTTTCTGGTTTGGATCACATACTAATGTGGTACCACACTGAAACAGTCGATTAAACCGGGTTTTCAGCAATATTTTGGAGGATAACGCATGTTTGGTCTAGGTCTGGGTTAGGTCTGTGATTCGCCCTCATAAGTCTCATACTTTCGCATTCTTCACATACTCCTTGAACAGATCCTGGGTTTTTTCTGGTTTGGATCACATAGTAATGTGGTACCATACTGAAACAGTCAATTAATCCTGGTCTCGATCAATATTTTACAGGATAGCGCATGTTAGGTCTGGGTTAGGTCTGTGATTTGCCCTCATAAGTCTCATACTTTCGCATTCTTCTCTTACTTGTTGGCCAGATCCTGGGCTTTTTCTGGTTTGGATCTCGTACTAATGTGGTACCACACTGAAACAGTCAATTTAACCTGGTCTCGATCAATATTTTAGAGGATAACGCATGTTAGGTCTCGGTTAGGCCTGGGATTAGCCCTCATCAGACTCGTACTTTCGCATTCTTCTCATACTTTCTGGCCAGATCCTGGGTCTTTTCTGGTTTGGATCACATACTAATGTGGTACCACACTGAAACAGTCGATTAAACCGGGTTTTCATCAATATTTTAGAGGATAACGAAAGTTTGGCCTAGATCTGTATTAGGTCTAGGATATGCCCTCATCAGTCTCATACTTTCGCATTCTTCACATACTTCTTGGACAGATCCTGGGCTTTTTCTGGTTTGGATCCCTAACTAATGTGGTACCACACTGAAGCAGTCGATTAAACCTGGTTTTGATCAATATTTTAGAGGGTAACGTATGTTTGGTCTAGGTCTGTGTTAGGCCTGGGATATGCCCTCATCAGTCTCATACTTTCGCATTCTTCACGTACTTCTTGGAGAGATCCTGGGGTTTTTCTGGTTTGGATCACATAGTAATGTGGTACCACACTGAAACAGTCAATTTAACCTGGTCTCGATCTGTATTTTACAGGATAACGCATGTTTGGTCTGGGTTAGGTCTGGGATTAGCCCTCATCAGACTCATACTTTCTTCATTCTTCTCATACTTGGTGGCCAGATCCTGGGCTTTTTCTGGTTTGGATCTCGTACTAATGTGGTGCCACAATGAAGCAGTCGATTAAACCAGGTTTTGATCAATATCTTAGAGGGTAACGCATGTTTGGTCTAGGTCTGTGTTAGGTCTGGGATACGCCCTCATCAGTCACATTCTTTCGCATTCTACACATTCTTCTCGCACAGATCCTGGGTGTTTTCTGGTTTGGATCACATAGTAATGTGGTACCACACTGAAACAGTCGATTAAACCGGGTTTTCAGCAATATTTTGGAGGATAACGCATGTTTGGTCTAGGTCTGGGTTAGGTCTGGGATATGCCCTCATGAGTCTCATACTATCGCATTCTTCACATACTGCTTGAACAGATCCTGGGTTTTTTCTGGTTTGGATCACATAGTAATGTAGAACCACACTGAAACAGGCAATTAAACCTGGTGTCGATCAATATTTTAGAGGATCACGCATGTTAGGTCTGGGTTAGGTCTGTGATTCGCCCTCATAAGTCTCATACTTTCGCATTCTTCACATACATCTTGAACAGATCCTGGGTTTTTTCTGGTTTGGATCACATAGTAATGTGGTACCACACTGAAAGAGTCGATAAAACCTGGTTTTGATCAATATTTTAGAGGGTAACGCATGTTTGGTCTAGGTCTGTGTTAGGTCTGGGACATGCCCTCATCAGTCTCATACTTTCGCATTCTTCACATACTTCTTGGGCAGATCCTGGGCTTTTTCTGGTTTGGATCCCATACTAATGTGGTACCACACTGAAACAGTCAATTTAACCTGGTCTCGATCTGTATTTTAGAGGATAACGCATGTTTGGTCTGGGTTAGGTCTGGGATTAGCCCTCATCAGACTCATACTTTCTTCATTCTTCTCATACTTGTTGGCGGATCCTGGGCTTTTTCTGGTTTGGATCACGTACTAATGTGGTACCACACTGAAGCAGTCGATTAAACCTGGTTTTTGATCAATATTTTAGAGGATAACGCATGTTTGGTCTAGGTCTGGGTTACGTCTGGGATATGCCCTCATGAGTCTCATACTTTCGCATTCTTCACATACTTCTTGAACAGATCCTGGGTTTTTTCTGGTTTGGATCACACAGTAATGTGGTGCCACAATGAAACAGTTAATTAGACCTGGTCTCGATCAATATTTTAGAGGGTAACGCATGTTAGGTCTGGGTTAGGTCTGGGATTTGCCCTCATCAGTCTCATACTTTCGCATTCTTCACATAATTCTTGAACAGATCCTGGGTTTTTTCTGGTTTGGATCACACAGTAATGTGGTGCCACAATGAAACAGTCAATTAGACCTGGTCTCGATCAATATTTTAGAGGGTAACGCATGTTAGGTCTGGGTTAGGTCTGGGATTTGCCCTCATCAGTCTCATACTTTCGCATTCTTCACATAATTCTTGAACAGATCCTGGGTTGTTTCTGGTTTGGATCAGACTGTAATGTGGTGCCACAATGAAACAGTCAATTAGACCTGGTCTCGATCAATATTTTAGAGGGTAACGCATGTTAGGTCAGGGTTAGGTCTGGGATTTGCCCTCATCAGTCTCATACTTTCGCATTCTTCACATACTCCTTGAACAGATCCTGGGTTTTTTCTGGTTTGGATCACATAGTAATGTGGTACCATACTGAAACAGTCAATTAATCCTGGTCTCGATCAATATTTTACAGGATAACGCATGTTAGGTCTGGGTTAGGTCTGTGATTTGCCCTCATAAGTCTCATACTTTCGTATTCTACACATACTTCTTGAACAGATCCTGGGTATTTTCTGGTTTGGATCACATAGTAATGTGGTACAACACTGAAATAGTCAATTACACCTGGTCTCGATTAATATTTTAGTGGATAACGCATGCTAGGTCTGGGTTAGGTCTGGGATTTGCCCCCATCAGTCCCATACTATCGCATTATACACATACTTCTTGGGCAGATCCTGGGCTTTTTCTGGTTTGGATCCCATACTAATGTGGTACCACACTGAAACAGTCAATTTAACCTGGTCTCGATCTGTATTTTAGAGGATAACGCATGTTTGGTCAGGGTTAGGTCTGGGATATGCCCACATCAGTCTCATACTTTCGCATTCTTCGCATACTTCTTGGCCAGATCCTGGGCTTTTTCTGGTTCGGATCTCGTACTAATGTGGTACCACACTGAAACAGTCGATTAAACCTGGTTTTGATCAATATTTTAGAGGGTAACGCATGTTTGGTCTAGGTCTGTGTTAGGTATGGGATATGCCCACATGGGTCTCATACTTTCGCATTCCTCACATACTTCTTGAACAGATCCTGGGTTTTTTCTGGTTTGGATCACATAGTAATGTGGTACCACACTGAAACAGTCAATTAATCCTGGTCTCGATCAATATTTTACAGGATAACGCATGTTGGGTCGGGGTTAGGTCTGAGATTAGCCCTCATCAGACTCATACTTTCGCATTCTTCGCATACTTGCTGGCCAGATCCTGGGCCTTTTCTGGTTTGGATCTCGTACTAATGTGGTACCACACTGAAACAGTCAATTTAACCTGGTCTCGATCAATATTTTAGAGGGTAACGCATGTTTGGTCTAGGTCTGTGTTAGGTCTGGGACATGCCCTCATCAGTCTCATACTTTCGCATTCTTCACATACTTCTTGGACAGATCCTGGGTTTTTTCTGGTCTGGATCACATAGTAATGTGGTACCACACTGCAAGAGTCGATTAAACCTGGTTATGATCAATATTTTAGAGGATAACGCATGTTTGGTCTGGGTTTGGTCTGGGATTAGCCCCCATCAGACTCATACTTTCGCATTCTTCTCTTACTTGTTGGCCAGATCCTGGGCTTTTTCTGGTTTGGATCTCGTACTAATGTGGTACCACACTGAAACAGTCAATTTAACCTGGTATTTGATCAATATTTTAGAGGACAACGCATGTTAGGTCTGGGTTAGGTCTGAGATTTGCCCTCATCAGTCTCATTCTTCCGCATTCTACACATACTTCTCGCACAGATCCTGGGTTTTTTCTGGTTTGGATCACATACTAATGTGGTACCACACAGAAACAGTCGATTAAACCGGGTTTTCAGCAATATTTTAGAGGATAACGCATGTTTGGTCTAGGCCTGTGTTAGGTCTGGGATATGCCCTCATCAGGCTCATACTTTCGCATTCTTCACATACTCCTTGAACAGACCCTGGGTTTTTTCTGGTTTGGATCACATAGTAATGTGGTACCACACTGAAATAGTCAATTAAACCTGGTCTCGATCAATGTTTTAGTGGATGACACATGTTAGGTCTGGGTTAGGTCTGTGATTCGCCCTCATAAGTCTCATACTTTCGCATTCTACACATACTTCTCGAACAAATCCTCGGTTTTTTCTAGTTTAGATCACATAGTAATGTGGTACCATACTGAAACAGTCAATTAAACCTGGTCTCGATCAATATTTTACAGGATAACGCATGTTTGGTCTAGGTCTGTGTTAGGTCTGGGATATGCCCACATCGGTCTCATACTTTCGCATTCTTCACGTACTTCTTGAACAGATCCTGGGTATTTTCTGGTTTGGATCACATAGTAAAGTGGTACAACACTGAAATAGTCAATTACACCTGGTCTCGATTAATATTTTAGTGGATAACGCATGCTAGGTCTGGGTTAGGTCTGGGATTTGCCCCCATCAGTCCCATACTATCGCATTCTACACATACTTCTCGCACAGATCCTGGGTTTTTTCCGGTTTGGATCACATACTAATGTGGTACCACACTGAAACAGTCGATTAAACCGGGTTTTCATCAATATTTTAGAGGATAACGCATGTTAGGTCTGGGTTAGGTCTGGAATTTGCCCTCATCAATCTCATACTTTCGCATTCTTCACATACTCCTTGAACAGATCCTGGGTTTTTTCTGGTTTGGATCACATAGTAATGTGGTACCACACTGAAATAGTCAATTAAACCTGGTCTCGATCAATGTTTTAGTGGATGACACATGTTAGGTCTGGGTTAGGTCTGTGATTCGCCCTCATAAGTCTCATACTTTCACATTCTACACATACTTCTCGAACAAATCCTCGGTTTTTTCTAGTTTGGATCACATAGTAATGTGGTACCATACTGAAACAGTCAATTAAACCTGGTCTCGATCAATATTTTAGAGGATAACGCATGTTAGGTCTGGGTTAGGTCTGTGATTTGCCCTCATAAGTCTCATACTTTCGTATTCTACACATACTTCTTGAACAGATCCTGGGTTTTTTCAGGTTTGAATCACATAGTAATGTGGTACCACACTGAAATAGTCAATTACACCTGGTCCCGATCAATATTTTAGTGGATAACGCATGTTAGGTCTGGGTTAGGTCTGGGATTTGCCCTCATCAGTCTCATACTTTCGCATTCTTCACATACTCCTTGAACAGATCCTGGGTTTTTTGTGGTTTGGATCACATACTAATGTGGTACCACACTGAAACAGTCGATTAAACCGGGTTTTCATCAATATTTTAGAGGATAACGCATGCTGGGTCTAGGTCTGTGTTAGGTCTGGGATATGCCCTGATCAGTCTCATACTTTCGTATTCTTCACATACTTCTTGGACAGATCCTGGGCTTTTTCTGGTTTGCATCTCGTACTAATGTGGTACCACACTGAAACAGTCAATTAATCCTGGCCTCGATCAATATTTTACAGGATAACGCATTTTAGGTCAGGGTTAGGTCTGGGATTAGCCCTCATCAGACTCATACTTTCGCATTCTTCGCATACCTGCTGGCCAGATCCTGGGCTTATTCTTGTTTGGTTCTCGTACTAATGTGGTACCACACTGAAACTGTCGATTAAACCTGGTCTTGATAAATATTTTAGAGGATAACGCATGTTTGGTCTAGGTCTGTGTTAGGTCTAGGATATGCCCACATCAGTCTCATACTTTCGCATTCTTCGCATACTTCTTGGACAGATCCTGGGTTTTTTCTGGTTTGGATCACATAGTAATGTGATACCACACTGAAACAGTCGATTAAACCTGGTATTTGATCAATATTTTAGAGGATAACGCATGTTTGGTCTAGGTCTGGGTTACGTCTGGGATATGCCCTCATGAGTCTCATACTTTCGCATTCTTCACTTACTTCTTGAACAGATCCTGCGTTTTTTCTGGTTTGGATCACACAGTAATGTGGTGCCACAATGAAACAGTCAATTAGACCTGGTCTCGATCAATATTTTAGAGGGTAACGCATGTTAGGTCTGTGTTGGGTCTGGGACATGCCCTCATCAGTCTCATACTTTCGCATTCTTCACATACTTCTTGGACAGATCCTGGGTTTTTTCTGGTCTGGATCACATAGTAATGTGGTACCACACTGCAAGAGTCGATTAAACCTGGTTATGATCAATATTTTAGAGGATAACGCATGTTTGGTCTGGGTTTGGTCTGGGATTAGCCCCCATCAGACTCATACTTTCGCATTCTTCTCATACTTGTTGGCCAGATCCTGGGCTTTTTCTGGTTTGGATCTCGTACTAATGTGGTACCACACTGAAACAGTCAATTTAACCTGGTATTTGATCAATATTTTAGAGGACAACGCATGTTAGGTCTGGGTTAGGTCTGAGATTTGCCCTCATCAGTCTCATTCTTCCGCATTCTACACATACTTCTCGCACAGATCCTGGGTTTTTTCTGGTTTGGATCACATACTAATGTGGTACCACACAGAAACAGTCGATTAAACCGGGTTTTCAGCAATATTTTAGAGGATAACGCATGTTTGGTCTAGGCCTGTGTTAGGTCTGGGATATGCCCTCATCAGGCTCATACTTTCGCATTCTTCACATACTCCTTGAACAGACCCTGGGTTTTTTCTGGTTTGGATCACATAGTAATGTGGTACCACACTGAAATAGTCAATTAAACCTGGTCTCGATCAATGTTTTAGTGGATGACACATGTTAGGTCTGGGTTAGGTCTGTGATTCGCCCTCATAAGTCTCATACTTTCGCATTCTACACATACTTCTCGAACAAATCCTCGGTTTTTTCTAGTTTAGATCACATAGTAATGTGGTACCATACTGAAACAGTCAATTAAACCTGGTCTCGATCAATATTTTACAGGATAACGCATGTTTGGTCTAGGTCTGTGTTAGGTCTGGGATATGCCCACATCGGTCTCATACTTTCGCATTCTTCACGTACTTCTTGAACAGATCCTGGGTTTTTTCTGGTTTGGATCACATAGTAATGTGGTACCACACTGAAACAGTCAATTAATCCTGGTCTCGATCAATATTTTACAGGATAACGCATGTTAGGTCTGGGTTAGGTCTGTGATTTGCCCTCATAAGTCTCATACTTTCGTATTCTACACATACTTCTTGAACAGATCCTGGGTATTTTCTGGTTTGGATCACATAGTAAAGTGGTACAACACTGAAATAGTCAATTACACCTGGTCTCGATTAATATTTTAGTGGATAACGCATGCTAGGTCTGGGTTAGGTCTGGGATTTGCCCCCATCAGTCCCATACTATCGCATTCTACACATACTTCTCGCACAGATCCTGGGTTTTTTCCGGTTTGGATCACATACTAATGTGGTACCACACTGAAACAGTCGATTAAACCGGGTTTTCATCAATATTTTAGAGGATAACGCATGTTAGGTCTGGGTTAGGTCTGGAATTTGCCCTCATCAATCTCATACTTTCGCATTCTTCACATACTCCTTGAACAGATCCTGGGTTTTTTCTGGTTTGGATCACATAGTAATGTGGTACCACACTGAAATAGTCAATTAAACCTGGTCTCGATCAATGTTTTAGTGGATGACACATGTTAGGTCTGGGTTAGGTCTGTGATTCGCCCTCATAAGTCTCATACTTTCACATTCTACACATACTTCTCGAACAAATCCTCGGTTTTTTCTAGTTTGGATCACATAGTAATGTGGTACCATACTGAAACAGTCAATTAAACCTGGTCTCGATCAATATTTTAGAGGATAACGCATGTTAGGTCTGGGTTAGGTCTGTGATTTGCCCTCATAAGTCTCATACTTTCGTATTCTACACATACTTCTTGAACAGATCCTGGGTTTTTTCAGGTTTGAATCACATAGTAATGTGGTACCACACTGAAATAGTCAATTACACCTGGTCCCGATCAATATTTTAGTGGATAACGCATGTTAGGTCTGGGTTAGGTCTGGGATTTGCCCTCATCAGTCTCATACTTTCGCATTCTTCACATACT
Organism: Colletes latitarsis; assembly: GCF_051014445.1. Classification (NCBI taxonomy): domain Eukaryota; kingdom Metazoa; phylum Arthropoda; class Insecta; order Hymenoptera; family Colletidae; genus Colletes; species Colletes latitarsis. Next base: position 11,403,252 of record NC_135137.1, read on the forward strand.
CCTTGAACAGATCCTGGGTTTTTTGTGGTTTGGATCACATACTAATGTGGTACCACACTGAAACAGTCGATTAAACCGGGTTTTCATCAATATTTTAGAGGATAACGCATGCTGGGTCTAGGTCTGTGTTAGGTCTGGGATATGCCCTGATCAGTCTCATACTTTCGTATTCTTCACATACTTCTTGGACAGATCCTGGGCTTTTTCTGGTTTGCATCTCGTACTAATGTGGTACCACACTGAAACAGTCAATTAATCCTGGCCTCGATCAATATTTTACAGGATAACGCATTTTAGGTCAGGGTTAGTTCTGGGATTAGCCCTCATCAGACTCATACTTTCGCATTCTTCGCATACCTGCTGGCCAGATCCTGGGCTTATTCTTGTTTGGTTCTCGTACTAATGTGGTACCACACTGAAACTGTCGATTAAACCTGGTCTTGATAAATATTTTAGAGGATAACGCATGTTTGGTCTAGGTCTGTGTTAGGTCTAGGATATGCCCACATCAGTCTCATACTTTCGCATTCTTCGCATACTTCTTGGACAGATCCTGGGTTTTTTCTGGTTTGGATCACATAGTAATGTGATACCACACTGAAACAGTCGATTAAACCTGGTATTTGATCAATATTTTAGAGGATAACGCATGTTTGGTCTAGGTCTGGGTTACGTCTGGGATATGCCCTCATGAGTCTCATACTTTCGCATTCTTCACTTACTTCTTGAACAGATCCTGCGTTTTTTCTGGTTTGGATCACACAGTAATGTGGTGCCACAATGAAACAGTCAATTAGACCTGGTCTCGATCAATATTTTAGAGGGTAACGCATGTTAGGTCTGGGTTAGGTCTGGGATTTGCCCTCATCAGTCTCATACTTTCGCATTCTTCACATACTCCTTGAACAGATCCTGGGTTTTTTCTGGTTTGGATCACATAGTAATGTGGTTCCACACTGAAATAGTCAATTAAACCTGGTCTCGATCAATGTTTTAGTGGATGACACATGTTAGGTCTGGGTTAGGTCTGGGATTTGCCCCCATCAGTCCCATACTATCGCATTCTACACATACTTCTCGCACAGATCCTGGGTTTTTTCCGGGTTGGATCACATACTAATGTGGTACCACACTGAAACAGTCAATTAATCCTGGTCTCGATCAATATTCTACAGGATAACGCATGTTAGGTCTGGGTTAGGTCTGTGATTTGCCCTCATAAGTCTCATACTTTCGTATTCTACACATACTTCTTGAACAGATCCTGGGTATTTTCTGGTTTGGATCACATAGTAATGTGGTACAACACTGAAATAGTCAATTACACCTGGTCTCGATTAATATTTTAGTGGATAACGCATGCTAGGTCTGGGTTAGGTCTGGGATTTGCCCCCATCAGTCCCATACTATCGCATTCTACACATACTTCTCGCACAGATCCTGGGTTTTTTCCGGGTTGGATCACATACTAATGTGGTACCACACTGAAACAGTCGATTAAACCGGGTTTTCATCAATATTTTAGAGGATAACGCATGTTAGGTCTAGGTCTGTGTTAGGTCTGGGATATGCCCTCATCAGTCTCATACTTTCGCATTCTTCACATACTTCTGGGACAGATCCTGGGCTTTTTCAGGTTTGGATCTCGTACTAATGTGGTACCACACTGAAACAGTCAATGTAACCTGGTCTCGATCAATATTTTAGAGGATAACGCATGTTTGTTCTGGGTTAGGTCTGGGATTAGCCCTCATCAGACTGATACTTTTTTCATTCTTCTCATACTTGTTGGCCAGATCCTGGGCTTTTTCTGGTTTGGATCACATAGTAATGTGGTACCACACTGAAATAGTCAATTAAACCTGGTCTCGATAAATGTTTTAGTGGATGACACATGTTAGGTCTGGGTTAGGTCTGTGATTCGCCCTCATAAGTCTCATACTTTCACATTCTACACATACTTCTCGAACAAATCCTCGGTTTTTTCTAGTTTGGATCACATAGTAATGTGGTACCATACTGAAACAGTCAATTAAACATGGTCTCGATCAATATTTTAGAGGATAACGCATGTTAGGTCTGGGTTAGGTCTGTGATTTGCCCTCATAAGTCTCATACTTTCGTATTCTACACATACTTCTTGAACAGATCCTGGGTCTTTTCAGGTTTGAATCACATAGTAATGTGGTACCACACTGAAATAGTCAATTAAACCTGGTCTCGATCAATGTTTTAGTGGATGACACATGTTAGGTCTGGGTTAGGTCTGTGATTCGCCCTCATAAGTCTCATACTTTCGCATTCTACACATACTTCTCGAACAAATCCTCGGTTTTTTCTAGTTTAGATCACATAGTAATATGGTACCATACTGAAACAGTCAATTAAACCTGGTCTCGATCAATATTTTACAGGATAACGCATGTTTGGTCTAGGTCTGTGTTAGGTCTGGGATATGCCCACATCGGTCTCATACTTTCGCATTCTTCACGTACTTCTTGAACAGATCCTGGGTTTTTTCTGGTTTGGATCACATAGTAATGTGGTACCACACTGAAACAGTCAATTAATCCTGGTCTCGATCAATATTTTACAGGATAACGCATGTTAGGTCTGGGTTAGGTCTGTGATTTGCCCTCATAAGTCTCATACTTTCGTATTCTACACATACTTCTTGAACAGATCCTGGGTTTTTTCAGGTTTGAATCACATAGTAATGTGTTACCACACTGAAATAGTCAATTACACCTGGTCCCGATCAATATTTTAGTGGATAACGCATGTTAGGTCTGGGTTAGGTCTGGGATTTGCCCTGATCAGTCTCATACTTTCGCATTCTTCACATACTCCTTGAACAGATCCTGGGTTTTTTCTGGTTTGGATCACATACTAATGTGGTACCACACTGAAACAGTCGATTAAACCGGGTTTTCATCAATATTTTAGAGGATAACGCATGCTGGGTCTAGGTCTGTGTTATGTCTGGGATATGCCCTGATCAGTCTCATACTTTCGTATTCTTCACATACTTCTTGGACAGATCCTGGGCTTTTTCTGGTTTGCATCTCGTACTAATGTGGTACCACACTGAAACAGTCAATTAATCCTGGTCTCGATCAATATTTTACAGGATAACGCATATTAGGTCAGGGTTAGGTCTGGGATTAGCCCTCATCAGACTCATACTTTCGCATTCTTCGCATACCTGCTGGCCAGATCCTGGGCTTATTCTTGTTTGGTTCTCGTACTAATGTGGTACCACACTGAAACTGTCGATTAAACCTGGTCTTGATAAATATTTTAGAGGATAACGCATGTTTGGTCTAGGTCTGTGTTAGGTCTAGGATATGCCCACATCAGTCTCATACTTTCGCATTCTTCGCATACTTCTTGGACAGATCCTGGGTTTTTTCTGGTTTGGATCACATAGTAATGTGATACCACACTGAAACAGTCGATTAAACCTGGTATTTGATCAATATTTTAGAGGATAACGCATGTTTGGTCTAGGTCTGGGTTACGTCTGGGATATGCCCTCATGAGTCTCATACTTTCGCATTCTTCACTTACTTCTTGAACAGATCCTGGGTTTTTTCTGGTTTGGATCACACAGTAATGTGGTGCCACAATGAAACAGTCAATTAGACCTGGTCTCGATCAATATTTTAGAGGGTACGCATGTTAGGTCTGGGTTAGGTCTGGGATTTGCCCTCATCAGTCTCATACTTTCGCATTCTTCACATACTCCTTGAACAGATCCTGGGTTTTTCCTGGTTTGGATCACATAGTAATGTGGTTCCACACTGAAATAGTCAATTAAACCTGGTCTCGATAAATGTTTTAGTGGATGACACATGTTAGGTCTGGGTTAGGTCTGTGATTCGCCCTCATAAGTCTCATACTTTCGCATTCTACACATACTTCTCGAACAAATCCTCGGTTTTTTCTAGTTTAGATCATATAGTAATGTGGTACCATACTGAAACAGTCAACTAAACCTGGTCTCGATCAATATTTTACAGGATAACGCATGTTTGGTCTAGGTCTGTGTTAGGTCTGGGATATGCCCACATCGGTCTCATACTTTCGCATTCTTCACGTACTTCTTGAACAGATCCTGGGTTTTTTCTGGTTTGGATCACATAGTAATGTGGTACCACACTGAAGCAGTCAATTAATCCTGGTCTCGATCAATATTTTACAGGATAACGCATGTTAGGTCTGGGTTAGGTCTGTGATTTGCCCTCGTAAGTCTCATACTTTCGTATTCTACACATACTTCTAGAACAGATCCTGGGTATTTTCTGGTTTGGATCACATAGTAATGTGGTACCACACTGAAATAGTCAATTAAACCTGGTCTCGATCAATGTTTTAGTGGATGACACATGTTAGGTCTGGGTTAGGTCTGTGATTCGCCCTCATAAGTCTCATACTTTCACATTCTACACATACTTCTCGAACAAATCCTCGGTTTTTTCTAGTTTGGATCACACAGTAATGTGGTACCATACTGAAACAGTCAATTAAACCTGGTCTCGATCAATATTTTAGAGGATAACGCATGTTAGGTCTGGGTTAGGTCTGTGATTTGCCCTCATAAGTCTCATACTTTCGTATTCTACACATACTTCTTGAACAGATCCTGGGTTTTTTCAGGTTTGCATCACATAGTAATGTGGTACCACACTGAAATAGTCAATTACACCTGGTCCCGATCAATATTTTAGTGGATAACGCATGTTAGGTCTGGGTTAGGTCTGGGATTTGCCCTCATCAGTCTCATACTTTCGCATTCTTCACATACTCCTTGAACAGATCCTGGGTTTCTTCTGGTTTGGATCACATACTAATGTGGTACCACACTGAAACAGTCGATTAAACCGGGTTTTCATCAATATTTTAGAGGATAACGCATGCTGGGTCTAGGTCTGTGTTAGGTCTGGGATATGCCCTGATCAGTCTCATACTTTCGTATTTTTCACATACTTCTTGGACAGATCCTGGGCTTTTTCTGGTTTGCATCTCGTACTAATGTGGTACCACACTGAAAGAGTCAATTAATCCTGGCCTCGATCAATATTTTACAGGATAACGCATTTTAGGTCAGGGTTAGGTCTGGGATTAGCCCTCATCAGACTCATACTTTCGCATTCTTCGCATACCTGCTGGCCAGATCCTGGGCTTTTTCAGGTTTGGATCTCGTACTAATGTGGTACCACACTGAAACAGTCGATTAAACCTGGTCTTGATAAATATTTTAGAGGATAACGCATGTTTGGTCTAGGACTGTGTTAGGTCTAGGATATGCCCACATCAGTCTCATACTTTCGCATTCTTCGCATACTTCTTGGACAGATCCTGGGTTTTTTCTGGTTTGGATCACATAGTAATGTGATACCACACTGAAACAGTCGATTAAACCTGGTATTTGATCAATATTTTAGAGGATAACGCATGTTTGGTCTAGGTCTGGGTTACGTCTGGGATATGCCCTCATGAGTCTCATACTTTCGCATTCTTCACTTACTTCTTGAACAGATCCTGCGTTTTTTCTGGTTTGGATCACACAGTAATGTGGTGCCACAATGAAACAGTCAATTAGACCTGGTCTCGATCAATATTTTAGAGGGTAACGCATGTTAGGTCTGGGTTAGGTCTGGGATTTGCCCTCATCAGTCTCATACTTTCGCATTCTTCTCATACTCCTTGAACAGACCCTGGGTTTTTTCTGGTTTGGATCACATAGTAATGTGGTACCACACTGAAACAGTCAATTAATCCTGGTCTCGATCAATATTTTACAGGATAACGCATGTTAGGTCTGGGTTAGGTCTGTGATTTGCCCTCATAAGTCTCATACTTTCGTATTCTACACATACTTCTTGAACAGATCCTGGGTATTTTCTGGTTTGGATCACATAGTAATGTGGTACAACACTGAAATAGTCAATTACACCTGGTCTCGATTAATATTTTAGTGGATAACGCATGCTAGGTCTGGGTTAGGTCTGGGATTTGCCCCCATCAGTCCCATACTATCGCATTATACACATACTTCTCGCACAGATCCTGGGTTTTTTCCGGTTTGGATCACATACTAATGTGGTACCACACTGAAACAGTCGATTAAACCGGGTTTTCATCAATATTTTAGAGGATAACGCATGTTAGGTCTAGGTCTGTGTTAGGTCTGGGATATGCCCTCATCAGTCTCATACTTTCGCATTCTTCACATACTTCTGGGACAGATCCTGGGCTTTTTCAGGTTTGGATCTCGTACTAATGTGGTACCACACTGAAACAGTCAATGTAACCTGGTCTCGATCAATATTTTAGAGGATAACGCATGTTTGTGCTGGGTTAGGTCTGGGATTAGCCCTCATCAGACTCATACTTTCTTCATTCTTCTCATACTTGTTGGCCAGATCCTGGGCTTTTTCTGGTTTGGATCTCGTACTAATGTGGTACCACACTGAAACAGTCGATTAAACCTGGTTTTGATCAATATTTTAGAGGGTAACGCATGTTTGGTCAAGGTCTGTGTTAGGTCTGGGATATGCCCACATGGGTCTCATACTTTCGCATTCCTCACATACTTCTTGAACAGATCCTGGGTTTTTTCTGGTTTGGATCACATAGTAATGTGGTACCACACTGAAACAGTCAATTAATCCTGGTCTCGATCAATATTTTACAGGATAACGCATGTTGGGTCGGGGTTAGGTCTGAGATTAGCCCTCATCAGACTCATACTTTCGCATTCTTCGCATACTTGCTGGCCAGATCCTGGGCCTTTTCTGGTTTGGATCTCGTACTAATGTGGTACCACACTGAAACAGTCAATTTGACCTGGTCTCGATCAATATTTTAGAGGATAATGCAAGTTTGGTCTAGGTCTGTGTTGGGTCTGGGACATGCCCTCATCAGTCTCATACTTTCGCATTCTTCACATACTTCTTGGAAAGATCCTGGGTTTTTTCTGGTCTGGATCACATAGTAATGTGGTACCACACTGCAAGAGTCGATTAAACCTGGTTATGATCAATATTTTAGAGGATAACGCATGTTTGGTCTGGGTTTGGTCTGGGATTAGCCCTCATCAGACTCATACTTTCGCATTCTTCTCTTACTTGTTGGCCAGATCCTCGGTTTTTTCTGGTTTGCATCTCGTACTAATGTGGTACCACACTGAAATAGTCAATTACACCTGGTCTCGATCAATATTTTAGTGGATAACGCATGTTATGTCTGGGTTAGGTCTGTGATTCGCCCTCATAGGTCTCATACTTTCGCATTATTCACATACTTCTCGAACAGATCCTCGGTTTTTTCTAGTTTGGATCACATAGTAATGTGGTACCATACTGAAACAGTCAATTAAACCTGGTCTCGATCAATATTTTAGAGGATAACGCATGTTAGGTCTGGGTTTGGTCTGTGATTTGCCCTCATAAGTCTCATACTTTCGTATTCTACACATACTTCTTGAACAGATCCTGGATTTTTTCTGGTTTGGATCACATAGTAATCTGGTACCACACTGAAATAGTCAATTAAACCTGGTCTCGATTAATATTTTAGTGGATAACGCATGCTAGGTCTGGGTTAGGTCTGGGATTTGCCCTCATCAGTCCCATACTTTCGCATTCTACACATACTTCTCGCACAGATCCGGGGCTTTTTCTGGTTTGGATCTCGTACTAATGTGGTACCACACTGAAACAGTCAAGTTAACCTGGTCTCGATCAATATTTTAGAGGATAACGCATGTTAGGTCTGGGTTAGGCCTGGGATTAGCCCTCATCAGACTCATACTTTCGCATTCTTCTCATACTTTCTGGCCAGATCCTGGGTTTTTTCTGGTTTGGATCACATACTAATGTGGTACCACACTGAAACAGTCGATTAAACCGGGTTTTCATCAATATTTTAGAGGATAACGCATGTTGGGTCTAGGTCTGTGTTAGGTCTGGGAGTAGGTGAGTAAGGGGAGTTCTGGACTGGGGGCTCCGAGGGTGGTGCGGGGTGGGGGGAGATGAGGGTGTGGGTGTGGGGGAGGGGGCCGGTGCGTCGGAATGGGGGAGGAGGTGCGGGGGAGGGGGAGATGTGGGGGAGGGGTGTGGGAGGGGGCCTGTGCGCCGGAGTGGGGGGGCTCGTGGTGGCTCCGTCGGGGGGGGGGCATTCGGAGTGTGGGGTCGGTAACTATTACCGACAGTCGATAATTGGTATCTATGGTCGATAAAGAGGAGGTGGGGAAAGAAATTTGGATCTCGTACTAATGTGGTACCACACTGAAACAGTCAATGTAACCTGGTCTCGATCAATATTTTAGAGGATAACGCATGTTTGTTCTGGGTTAGGTCTGGGATTAGCCCTCATCAGACTCATACTTTCTTCATTCTTCTCATTCTTGTTGGCCAGATCCTGGGCTTTTTCTGGTTTGGATCTCGTACTAATGCGGTACCACACTGAAACAGTCGATTAAACCTGGTTTTGATCAATATTTTAGAGGGTAACGCATGTTTGGTCTGGGTTTGGTCTGTGATTTGCCCTCATAAGTCTCATACTTTCATATTCTACACATACTCCTTGAACAGATCCTGGATTTTTTCTGGTTTGGATCACACAGTAATGTGGTACCACACTGAAATAGTCAATTAAACCTGGTCTCGATTAATATTTTAGTGGATAACGCATGCTAGGTCTGTGTTAGGTCTGGGATATGCCCTCATCAGTCTCATACTTTCGCATTCTTCACATACTTCTTGGTCAGATCCTGGGCTTTTCCTGGTTTGGATCCCATACTAATGTGGTACCACACTGAAACAGTCGATTAAACCTGGTCTTGATCAATATTTTACAGGATAACGCATGCTTGGTCTAGGTCTGTGTTAGGTCTGGGATATGCCCACATCGGTCTCATACTTTCGCATTATTCACATACTTCTCGGACAGATCCTCGGTTTTTTCTAGTTTGGATCACATAGTAATGTGGTACCACACAGAAATAGTCAATTAAACCTGGACTCGATCAATGTTTTAGTGGATAACGCATGTTAGGTCTGGGTTAGGTCTGTGATTCGCCCTCATAAGTCACATACTTTCGCATTCTACACATACTTCTTGAACAGATCCTGGGTTTTTTCTGGTTTGGATCACATAGTAATGTGGTACCACACTGAAACAGTCAATTAAACCTGGTCTCGATCAATATTTTAGAGGATGACGCATGTTAGGTCTGGGTTAGGTCCGGGATTAGCCCTCATCAGACTCATACTTTCGTATTCTTCTCATACTTGCTGGCCAGATCTGGGCTTTTTCTGGTTTGGATCTCGTACTAATGTGGTACCACACTGAAACAGTCGATTAAACCTGGTCTTGATAAATATTTTAGAGGATTGCGCATGTTAGGTCTGGGTTAGGTCTGGGATATGCCCTCAACAGTCTCATACTTTCGCATTCTTCACATACTTCTTGGACAGATCCTGGGCTTTTTCTGGTTTGGATCCCATACTAATGTGGTACCGCACTGAAACAGTCGATTAAACCTGGTCTTGATCAATATTTGACAGGATAACACATGTTTGGTCTAGGTATGTGTTAGGTCTGGGATATGCCCACATCAGTCTCATTCTTTCGCATTCTTCACATAATTCTTGAACAGATCCTAGGTTTTTTCTGGTTTGGATCACACAGTAATGTGGTGCCACACTGAAACAGTCAATTAGACCTGGTCTCGATCAATATTTTAGAGGATAACGCATGTTAGGTCTGGGATAGGTTGGGATTAGCCCTCATCAGACTCATACTTTCGCATTCTTCTCATTCTTGCTGGCCAGATCCTGGGCTTTTTCTGGATTGGATCACATAGTAATGTGGTACCACACAGAAACAGTCAATTAAACCTGGTCTCGATCAATATTTTAGAGGATAACGCATGTTAGGTCTGGGTTAGGTCTGTGATTTGGCCTCATAAGTCTCATACTTTCGTATTCTACACATACTTCTTGAACAGATCCTGGATTTTTTCTGGTTTGGATCACATAGTAATGTGGTACCACACTGAAACAGTCAATTAAACCTGGTCTCGATCAATAGTTTAGAGGGTAACGCATGTTTGGTCTAGGTCTGTGTTAGGTCTGGGATATGCCCTCATCAGTTTCATACTTTCGCATTCTTCACATACTTCTTGGACAGATCCTGGGCTTTTTCTGGTTTGGATCCCATACTAATGTGGTACCACACTGAAACAGTCGATTAAACCTGGTCTTGATCAATATTTTACAGGATAACGCATGTTAGGTCTGGGTTAGGTCTGGGATATGCCATCATCAGTCTCATTCTTTCGCATTCTTCGCATACTTGCTGACCAGATCCTGGGCTTTTTCTGGTTTGGTTCTCGTACTAATGTGGTACCACACTGAAACTGTCGATTAAACCTGGTCTTGATAAATATTTTAGAGGATAACGCATGTTTGGTCTAGGTCTGTGTTAGGTCTAGGATATGCCCACATCAGTCTCATACTTTCGCATTCTTCGCATACTTCTTGGACAGATCCTGGGTTTTTTCTGGTTTGGATCACATAGTAATGTGGTACCACACTGAAAGAGTCGATTAAACCTGGTCTTTGATCAATACATTAGAGGATAACGCATGTTTGGTCTAGGTCTGGGTTAGGTCAGGGATATGCCCTCAACAGTCTCATACTTTCGCATTCTTCACATACTTCTTGGACAGATCCTGGGCTTTTTCTGGTTTGGATCCCATACTAATGTGGTAGCGCACTGAAACAGTCGATTAAACCTGGTCTTGATCAATATTTGACAGGGTAACGCATGTTTGGTCTAGGTCTGTGTTAGGTCTGGGATATGCCCACATCTGTCTCATACTTTCGCATTCTTCACATACTTCTTGAACAGGTCCTGGGTTTTTTCTGGTTTGGATCTCGTACTAATGTGGTACCACACTGAAACAGTCGATTAAACCTGGTCTTGATAAATATTTTAGAGGATAACGCATGTTAGGTCTGGGTTAGGTCTGGGATATGCCATCATCAGTCTCATTCTTTCGCAGTCTTCACATAATTCTTGATCAGATCCTAGGTTTTTTCTGGTTTGGATCACACAGTAATGTGGTGCCACACTGAAACAGTCAATTAGACCTGGTCTCGATCAATATTTTAGAGGGTAACGCATGTTAGGTCTGGGTTAGGTCTGGGATTTGCCCTGATCAGTCTCATACTTTCGCATTCTACACATTCGTCTCGCACAGATCCTGGGTTTTTTCTGGTTTGGATCACATACTAATGTGGTACCACACTGAAACAGTCGATTAAACCTGGTCTTGATCAATATTTTACAGGATAACGCATGCTTGGTCTAGGTCTGTGTTAGGTCTGGGATATGCCCACATCGGTCTCATACTTTCGCATTATTCACATACTTCTCGGACAGATCCTCGGTTTTTTCTAGTTTGGATCACATAGTAATGTGGTACCACACAGAAATAGTCAATTAAACCTGGACTCGATCAATGTTTTAGTGGATAACGCATGTTAGGTCTGGGTTAGGTCTGTGATTCGCCCTCATAAGTCACATACTTTCGCATTCTACACATACTTCTTGAACAGATCCTGGGTTTTTTCTGGTTTGGATCACATACTAATGTGGTACCACACTGAAACAGTCGATTAAACCGGGTTTTCATCAATATTTTAGAGGATAACGCATGTTGGGTCTAGGTCTGTGTTAGGTCTGGGAGTAGGTGAGTAAGGGGAGTTCTGGACTGGGGGCTCCGAGGGTGGTGCGGGGGTGGGGGGAGATGAGGGTGAGGGTGTGGGGGAGGGGGCCGGTGCGTCGTAATGGGGGAGGAGGTGCGGGGGAGGGGGAGATGTGGGGGAGGGGTGTGGGAGGGGGCCTGTGCGCCGGAGTGGGGGGGCTCGTGGTGGGTCCGTCGGGGGGGGGGCAGTCGGAGTGGGGGGTCGGTAACTATTACCGACAGTCGACAATTGGTATCTATGGTCGATAAAGAGGAGGTGGGGAAAGAAATTTGGATCTCGTACTAATGTGGTACCTCACTGAAACAGTCAATGTAACCTGGTCTCGATCAATATTTTAGAGGATAACGCATGTTTGTTCTGGGTTAGGTCTGGGATTAGCCCTCATCAGACTCATACTTTCTTCATTCTTCTCATTCTTGTTGGCCAGATCCTGGGCTTTTTCTGGTTTGGATCTGGTACTAATGTGGTACCACGCTGAAACAGTCGATTAAACCTGGTTTTGATCAATATTTTAGAGGGTAACGCATGTTTGGTCTTGTTCTGTGTTAGGTCTGGGATATGCCCTCATCAGTCTCATACTTTCGCATTCTTCACATACTTCTTGGTCAGATCCTGGGCTTTTTCTGGTTTGGATCCCATACTAATGTGGTACCACACTGAAACAGTCGATTAAACCTGGTCTCGATCAATATTTTACAGGATAACGCATGTTTGGTCTAGGTCTGTGTTAGGTCTGGGATATGCCCACATCGGTCTCATACTTTCGCATTCTTCACGTACTTCTTGAACAGATCCTGGGTTTTTTCTGGTTTGGATCACATAGTAATGTGGTACCACACTGAAGCAGTCAATTAATCCTGGTCTCGATCAATATTTTACAGGATAACGCATGTTAGGTCTGGGTTAGGTCTGTGATTTGCCCTCGTAAGTCTCATACTTTCGTATTCTACACATACTTCTAGAACAGATCCTGGGTATTTTCTGGTTTGGATCACATAGTAATGTGGTACAACACTGAAATAGTCAATTACACCTGGTCTCGATTAATATTTTAGTGGATAACGCATGCTAGGTCTGGGTTAGCTCTGGGATTTGCCCCCATCAGTCCCATACTATCGCATTCTACACATACTTCTCGCACAGATCCTGGGTTTTTTCCGGGTTGGATCACATACTAATGTGGTACCACACTGAAACAGTCGATTAAACCGGGTTTTCATCAATATTTTAGAGGATAACGCATGTTAGGTCTAGGTCTGTGTTAGGTCTGGGATATGCCCTCATCAGTCTCATACTTTCGCATTCTTCACATACTTCTGGGACAGATCCTGGGCTTTTTCAGGTTTGGATCTCGTACTAATGTGGTACCACACTGAAACAGTCAATGTAACCTGGTCTCGATCAAAATTTTAGAGGATAACGCATGTTTGTTCTGGGTTAGGTCTGGGATTAGCCCTCATCAGACTCATACTTTCTTCATTCTTCTCATACTTGTTGGCCAGATCCTGGGCTTTTTCTGGTTTGGATCTCGTACTAATGTGGTACCACACTGAAACAGTCGATTAAACCTGGTTTTGATCAATATTTTAGAGGGTAACGCATGTTAGGTCTGGGTTAGGTCTGGAATTTGCCCTCATCAGTCTCATACTTTCGCATTCTTCACATACTCCTTGAACAGATCCTGGGTTTTTTCTGGTTTGGATCACATAGTAATGTGGTACCACACTGAAATAGTCAATTAAACCTGGTCTCGATCAATGTTTTAGTGGATGACACATGTTAGGTCTGGGTTAGGTCTGTGATTCGCCCTCATAAGTCTCATACTTTCACATTCTACACATACTTCTCGAACAAATCCTCGGTTTTTTCTAGTTTGGATCACACAGTAATGTGGTACCATACTGAAACAGTCAATTAAACCTGGTCTCGATCAATATTTTAGAGGATAACGCATGTTAGGTCTGGGTTAGGTCTGTGATTTGCCCTCATAAGTCTCATACTTTCGTATTCTACACATACTTCTTGAACAGATCCTGGGTTTTTTCAGGTTTGCATCACATAGTAATGTGGTACCACACTGAAATAGTCAATTACACCTGGTCCCGATCAATATTTTAGTGGATAACGCATGTTAGGTCTGGGTTAGGTCTGGGATTTGCCCTCATCAGTCTCATACTTTCGCATTCTTCACATACTCCTTGAACAGATCCTGGGTTTCTTCTGGTTTGAATCACATACTAATGTGGTACCACACTGAAACAGTCGATTAAACCGGGTTTTCATCAATATTTTAGAGGATAACGCATGCTGGGTCTAGGTCTGTGTTAGGTCTGGGATATGCCCTGATCAGTCTCATACTTTCGTATTTTTCACATACTTCTTGGACAGATCCTGGGCTTTTTCTGGTTTGCATCTCGTACTAATGTGGTACCACACTGAAAGAGTCAATTAATCCTGGCCTCGATCAATATTTTACAGGATAACGCATTTTAGGTCAGGGTTAGGTCTGGGATTAGCCCTCATCAGACTCATACTTTCGCATTCTTCGCATACCTGCTGGCCAGATCCTGGGCTTTTTCAGGTTTGGATCTCGTACTAATGTGGTACCACACTGAAACAGTCGATTAAACCTGGTCTTGATAAATATTTTAGAGGATAACGCATGTTTGGTCTAGGACTGTGTTAGGTCTAGGATATGCCCACATCAGTCTCATACTTTCGCATTCTTCGCATACTTCTTGGACAGATCCTGGGTTTTTTCTGGTTTGGATCACATAGTAATGTGATACCACACTGAAACAGTCGATTAAACCTGGTATTTGATCAATATTTTAGAGGATAACGCATGTTTGGTCTAGGTCTGGGTTACGTCTGGGATATGCCCTCATGAGTCTCATACTTTCGCATTCTTCACTTACTTCTTGAACAGATCCTGCGTTTTTTCTGGTTTGGATCACACAGTAATGTGGTGCCACAATGAAACAGTCAATTAGACCTGGTCTCGATCAATATTTTAGAGGATAACGCATGTTTGTTCTGGGTTAGGTCTGGGATTAGCCCTCATCAGACTCATACTTTCTTCATTCTTCTCATACTTGTTGGCCAGATCCTGGGCTTTTTCTGGTTTGGATCTCGTACTAATGTGGTACCACACTGAAACAGTCGATTAAACCTGGTTTTGATCAATATTTTAGAGGGTAACGCATGTTAGGTCTGGGTTAGGTCTGGAATTTGCCCTCATCAGTCTCATACTTTCGCATTCTTCACATACTCCTTGAACAGATCCTGGGTTTTTTCTGGTTTGGATCACATAGTAATGTGGTACCACACTGAAACAGTCGATTAAACCTGGTATTTGATCAATATTTTAGAGGATAACGCATGTTTGGTCTAGGTCTGGGTTACGTCTGGGATATGCCCTCATGAGTCTCATACTTTCGCATTCTTCACTTACTTCTTGAACAGATCCTGCGTTTTTTCTGGTTTGGATCACACAGTAATGTGGTGCCACAATGAAACAGTCAATTAGACCTGGTCTCGATCAATATTTTAGAGGGTAACGCATGTTAGGTCTGGGTTAGGTCTGGGATTTGCCCTCATCAGTCTCATACTTTCGCATTCTTCTCATACTCCTTGAACAGACCCTGGGTTTTTTCTGGTTTGGATCACATAGTAATGTGGTACCACACTGAAACAGTCAATTAATCCTGGTCTCGATCAATATTTTACAGGATAACGCATGTTAGGTCTGGGTTAGGTCTGTGATTTGCCCTCATAAGTCTCATACTTTCGTATTCTACACATACTTCTTGAACAGATCCTGGGTATTTTCTGGTTTGGATCACATAGTAATGTGGTACAACACTGAAATAGTCAATTACACCTGGTCTCGATTAATATTTTAGTGGATAACGCATGCTAGGTCTGGGTTAGGTCTGGGATTTGCCCCCATCAGTCCCATACTATCGCATTATACACATACTTCTCGCACAGATCCTGGGTTTTTTCCGGTTTGGATCACATACTAATGTGGTACCACACTGAAACAGTCGATTAAACCGGGTTTTCATCAATATTTTAGAGGATAACGCATGTTAGGTCTAGGTCTGTGTTAGGTCTGGGATATGCCCTCATCAGTCTCATACTTTCGCATTCTTCACATACTTCTGGGACAGATCCTGGGCTTTTTCAGGTTTGGATCTCGTACTAATGTGGTACCACACTGAAACAGTCAATGTAACCTGGTCTCGATCAATATTTTAGAGGATAACGCATGTTTGTTCTGGGTTAGGTCTGGGATTAGCCCTCATCAGACTCATACTTTCTTCATTCTTCTCATACTTGTTGGCCAGATCCTGGGCTTTTTCTGGTTTGGATCTCGTACTAATGTGGTACCACACTGAAACAGTCGATTAAACCTGGTTTTGATCAATATTTTAGAGGGTAACGCATGTTTGGTCAAGGTCTGTGTTAGGTCTGGGATATGCCCACATGGGTCTCATACTTTCGCATTCCTTACATACTTCTTGAACAGATCCTGGGTTTTTTCTGGTTTGGATCACATAGTAATGTGGTACCACACTGAAACAGTCAATTAATCCTGGTCTCGATCAATATTTTAGAGGATAACGCATGTTTGGTCTAGGTCTGGGTTACGTCTGGGATATGCCCTCATGAGTCTCATACTTTCGCATTCTTCACTTACTTCTTGAACAGATCCTGCGTTTTTTCTGGTTTGGATCACACAGTAATGTGGTGCCACAATGAAACAGTCAATTAGACCTGGTCTCGATCAATATTTTAGAGGGTAACGCATGTTAGGTCTGGGTTAGGTCTGGGATTTGCCCTCATCAGTCTCATACTTTCGCATTCTTCTCATACTCCTTGAACAGACCCTGGGTTTTTTCTGGTTTGGATCACATAGTAATGTGGTACCACACTGAAACAGTCAATTAATCCTGGTCTCGATCAATATTTTACAGGATAACGCATGTTAGGTCTGGGTTAGGTCTGTGATTTGCCCTCATAAGTCTCATACTTTCGTATTCTACACATACTTCTTGAACAGATCCTGGGTATTTTCTGGTTTGGATCACATAGTAATGTGGTACAACACTGAAATAGTCAATTACACCTGGTCTCGATTAATATTTTAGTGGATAACGCATGCTAGGTCTGGGTTAGGTCTGGGATTTGCCCCCATCAGTCCCATACTATCGCATTATACACATACTTCTCGCACAGATCCTGGGTTTTTTCCGGTTTGGATCACATACTAATGTGGTACCACACTGAAACAGTCGATTAAACCGGGTTTTCATCAATATTTTAGAGGATAACGCATGTTAGGTCTAGGTCTGTGTTAGGTCTGGGATATGCCCTCATCAGTCTCATACTTTCGCATTCTTCACATACTTCTGGGACAGATCCTGGGCTTTTTCAGGTTTGGATCTCGTACTAATGTGGTACCACACTGAAACAGTCAATGTAACCTGGTCTCGATCAATATTTTAGAGGATAACGCATGTTTGTTCTGGGTTAGGTCTGGGATTAGCCCTCATCAGACTCATACTTTCTTCATTCTTCTCATACTTGTTGGCCAGATCCTGGGCTTTTTCTGGTTTGGATCTCGTACTAATGTGGTACCACACTGAAACAGTCGATTAAACCTGGTTTTGATCAATATTTTAGAGGGTAACGCATGTTTGGTCAAGGTCTGTGTTAGGTCTGGGATATGCCCACATGGGTCTCATACTTTCGCATTCCTCACATACTTCTTGAACAGATCCTGGGTTTTTTCTGGTTTGGATCACATAGTAATGTGGTACCACACTGAAACAGTCAATTAATCCTGGTCTCGATCAATATTTTACAGGATAACGCATGTTGGGTCGGGGTTAGGTCTGAGATTAGCCCTCATCAGACTCATACTTTCGCATTCTTCGCATACTTGCTGGCCAGATCCTGGGCCTTTTCTGGTTTGGATCTCGTACTAATGTGGTACCACACTGAAACAGTCAATTTGACCTGGTCTCGATCAATATTTTAGAGGATAATGCAAGTTTGGTCTAGGTCTGTGTTGGGTCTGGGACATGCCCTCATCAGTCTCATACTTTCGCATTCTTCTCATACTTCTTGGAAAGATCCTGGGTTTTTTCTGGTCTGGATCACATAGTAATGTGGTACCACACTGCAAGAGTCGATTAAACCTGGTTATGATCAATATTTTAGAGGATAACGCATGTTTGGTCTGGGTTTGGTCTGGGATTAGCCCTCATCAGACTCATACTTTCGCATTCTTCTCTTACTTGTTGGCCAGATCCTCGGTTTTTTCTGGTTTGCATCTCGTACTAATGTGGTACCACACTGAAATAGTCAATTACACCTGGTCTCGATCAATATTTTAGTGGATAACGCATGTTATGTCTGGGTTAGGTCTGTGATTCGCCCTCATAGGTCTCATACTTTCGCATTATTCACATACTTCTCGAACAGATCCTCGGTTTTTTCTAGTTTGGATCACATAGTAATGTGGTACCATACTGAAACAGTCAATTAAACCTGGTCTCGATCAATATTTTAGAGGATAACGCATGTTAGGTCTGGGTTTGGTCTGTGATTTGCCCTCATAAGTCTCATACTTTCGTATTCTACACATACTTCTTGAACAGATCCTGGATTTTTTCTGGTTTGGATCACATAGTAATCTGGTACCACACTGAAATAGTCAATTAAACCTGGTCTCGATTAATATTTTAGTGGATAACGCATGCTAGGTCTGGGTTAGGTCTGGGATTTGCCCTCATCAGTCCCATACTTTCGCATTCTACACATACTTCTCGCACAGATCCGGGGCTTTTTCTGGTTTGGATCTCGTACTAATGTGGTACCACACTGAAACAGTCAAGTTAACCTGGTCTCGATCAATATTTTAGAGGATAACGCATGTTAGGTCTGGGTTAGGCCTGGGATTAGCCCTCATCAGACTCATACTTTCGCATTCTTCTCATACTTTCTGGCCAGATCCTGGGTTTTTTCTGGTTTGGATCACATACTAATGTGGTACCACACTGAAACAGTCGATTAAACCGGGTTTTCATCAATATTTTAGAGGATAACGCATGTTGGGTCTAGGTCTGTGTTAGGTCTGGGAGTAGGTGAGTAAGGGGAGTTCTGGACTGGGGGCTCCGAGGGTGGTGCGGGGTGGGGGGAGATGAGGGTGTGGGTGTGGGGGAGGGGGCCGGTGCGTCGGAATGGGGGAGGAGGTGCGGGGGAGGGGGAGATGTGGGGGAGGGGTGTGGGAGGGGGCCTGTGCGCCGGAGTGGGGGGGCTCGTGGTGGCTCCGTCGGGGGGGGGCATTCGGAGTGTGGGGTCGGTAACTATTACCGACAGTCGATAATTGGTATCTATGGTCGATAAAGAGGAGGTGGGGAAAGAAATTTGGATCTCGTACTAATGTGGTACCACACTGAAACAGTCAATGTAACCTGGTCTCGATCAATATTTTAGAGGATAACGCATGTTTGTTCTGGGTTAGGTCTGGGATTAGCCCTCATCAGACTCATACTTTCTTCATTCTTCTCATTCTTGTTGGCCAGATCCTGGGCTTTTTCTGGTTTGGATCTCGTACTAATGCGGTACCACACTGAAACAGTCGATTAAACCTGGTTTTGATCAATATTTTAGAGGGTAACGCATGTTTGGTCTGGGTTTGGTCTGTGATTTGCCCTCATAAGTCTCATACTTTCATATTCTACACATACTCCTTGAACAGATCCTGGATTTTTTCTGGTTTGGATCACACAGTAATGTGGTACCACACTGAAATAGTCAATTAAACCTGGTCTCGATTAATATTTTAGTGGATAACGCATGCTAGGTCTGTGTTAGGTCTGGGATATGCCCTCATCAGTCTCATACTTTCGCATTCTTCACATACTTCTTGGTCAGATCCTGGGCTTTTCCTGGTTTGGATCCCATACTAATGTGGTACCACACTGAAACAGTCGATTAAACCTGGCCTTGATCAATATTTTACAGGATAACGCATGCTTGGTCTAGGTCTGTGTTAGGTCTGGGATATGCCCACATCGGTCTCATACTTTCGCATTATTCACATACTTCTCGGACAGATCCTCGGTTTTTTCTAGTTTGGATCACATAGTAATGTGGTACCACACAGAAATAGTCAATTAAACCTGGACTCGATCAATGTTTTAGTGGATAACGCATGTTAGGTCTGGGTTAGGTCTGTGATTCGCCCTCATAAGTCACATACTTTCGCATTCTACACATACTTCTTGAACAGATCCTGGGTTTTTTCTGGTTTGGATCACATAGTAATGTGGTACCACACTGAAACAGTCAATTAAACCTGGTCTCGATCAATATTTTAGAGGATCACGCATGTTAGGTCTGGGTTAGGTCCGGGATTAGCCCTCATCAGACTCATACTTTCGTATTCTTCTCATACTTGCTGGCCAGATCTGGGCTTTTTCTGGTTTGGATCTCGTACTAATGTGGTACCACACTGAAACAGTCGATTAAACCTGGTCTTGATAAATATTTTAGAGGATTGCGCATGTTAGGTCTGGGTTAGGTCTGGGATATGCCCTCAACAGTCTCATACTTTCGCATTCTTCACATACTTCTTGGACAGATCCTGGGCTTTTTCTGGTTTGGATCCCATACTAATGTGGTACCGCACTGAAACAGTCGATTAAACCTGGTCTTGATCAATATTTGACAGGATAACACATGTTTGGTCTAGGTATGTGTTAGGTCTGGGATATGCCCACATCAGTCTCATTCTTTCGCATTCTTCACATAATTCTTGAACAGATCCTAGGTTTTTTCTGGTTTGGATCACACAGTAATGTGGTGCCACACTGAAACAGTCAATTAGACCTGGTCTCGATCAATATTTTAGAGGATAACGCATGTTAGGTCTGGGATAGGTTGGGATTAGCCCTCATCAGACTCATACTTTCGCATTCTTCTCATTCTTGCTGGCCAGATCCTGGGCTTTTTCTGGATTGGATCACATAGTAATGTGGTACCACACAGAAACAGTCAATTAAACCTGGTCTCGATCAATATTTTAGAGGATAACGCATGTTAGGTCTGGGTTAGGTCTGTGATTTGGCCTCATAAGTCTCATACTTTCGTATTCTACACATACTTCTTGAACAGATCCTGGATTTTTTCTGGTTTGGATCACATAGTAATGTGGTACCACACTGAAACAGTCAATTAAACCTGGTCTCGATCAATAGTTTAGAGGGTAACGCATGTTTGGTCTAGGTCTGTGTTAGGTCTGGGATATGCCCTCATCAGTTTCATACTTTCGCATTCTTCACATACTTCTTGGACAGATCCTGGGCTTTTTCTGGTTTGGATCCCATACTAATGTGGTACCACACTGAAACAGTCGATTAAACCTGGTCTTGATCAATATTTTACAGGATAACGCATGTTAGGTCTGGGTTAGGTCTGGGATATGCCATCATCAGTCTCATTCTTTCGCATTCTTCGCATACTTGCTGACCAGATCCTGGGCTTTTTCTGGTTTGGTTCTCGTACTAATGTGGTACCACACTGAAACTGTCGATTAAACCTGGTCTTGATAAATATTTTAGAGGATAACGCATGTTTGGTCTAGGTCTGTGTTAGGTCTAGGATATGCCCACATCAGTCTCATACTTTCACATTCTTCGCATACTTCTTGGACAGATCCTGGGTTTTTTCTGGTTTGGATCACATAGTAATGTGGTACCACACTGAAAGAGTCGATTAAACCTGGTCTTTGATCAATACATTAGAGGATAACGCATGTTTGGTCTAGGTCTGGGTTAGGTCTGGGATATGCCCTCAACAGTCTCATACTTTCGCATTCTTCACATACTTCTTGGACAGATCCTGGGCTTTTTCTGGTTTGGATCCCATACTAATGTGGTAGCGCACTGAAACAGTCGATTAAACCTGGTCTTGATCAATATTTGACAGGGTACCGCATGTTTGGTCTAGGTCTGTGTTAGGTCTGGGATATGCCCACATCTGTCTCATACTTTCGCATTCTTCACATAGTTCTTGAACAGGTCCTGGGTTTTTTCTGGTTTGGATCTCGTACTAATGTGGTACCACACTGAAACAGTCGATTAAACCTGGTCTTGATAAATATTTTAGAGGATAACGCATGTTAGGTCTGGGTTAGGTCTGGGATATGCCATCATCAGTCTCATTCTTTCGCAGTCTTCACATAATTCTTGATCAGATCCTAGGTTTTTTCTGGTTTGGATCACACAGTAATGTGGTGCCACACTGAAACAGTCAATTAGACCTGGTCTCGATCAATATTTTAGAGGGTAACGCATGTTAGGTCTGGGTTAGGTCTGGGATTTGCCCTGATCAGTCTCATACTTTCGCATTCTACACATTCGTCTCGCACAGATCCTGGGTTTTTTCTGGTTTGGATCACATACTAATGTGGTACCACACTGAAACAGTCGATTAAACCGGGTTTTCATCAATATTTTAGAGGATAACGCATGTTGGGTCTAGGTCTGTGTTAGGTCTGGGAGTAGGTGAGTAAGGGGAGTTCTGGACTGGGGGCTCCGAGGGTGGTGCGGGGGTGGGGGGAGATGAGGGTGAGGGTGTGGGGGAGGGGGCCAGTGCGTCGTAATGGGGGAGGAGGTGCGGGGGAGGGGGAGATGTGGGGGAGGGGTGTGGGAGGGGGCCTGTGCGCCGGAGTGGGGGGGCTCGTGGTGGGTCCGTCGGGGGGGGGGGCAGTCGGAGTGGGGGGTCGGTAACTATTACCGACAGTCGACAATTGGTATCTATGGTCGATAAAGAGGAGGTGGGGAAAGAAATTTGGATCTCGTACTAATGTGGTACCTCACTGAAACAGTCAATGTAACCTGGTCTCGATCAATATTTTAGAGGATAACGCATGTTTGTTCTGGGTTAGGTCTGGGATTAGCCCTCATCAGACTCATACTTTCTTCATTCTTCTCATTCTTGTTGGCCAGATCCTGGGCTTTTTCTGGTTTGGATCTGGTACTAATGTGGTACCACGCTGAAACAGTCGATTAAACCTGGTTTTGATCAATATTTTAGAGGGTAACGCATGTTTGGTCTTGTTCTGTGTTAGGTCTGGGATATGCCCTCATCAGTCTCATACTTTCGCATTCTTCACATACTTCTTGGTCAGATCCTGGGCTTTTTCTGGTTTGGATCCCATACTAATGTGGTACCACACTGAAACAGTCGATTAAACCTGGTCTTGATCAATATTTTACAGGATAACGCATGCTTGGTCTAGGTCTGTGTTAGGTCTGGGATATGCCCACATCGGTCTCATACTTTCGCATTCTGCACATACTTCTTAAACAGATTCTGGGTTTTTTCTGGTTTTGATCACATAGTAATGTGGTACCACACAGAAATAGTCAATTAAACCTGGTCTCGATCAATGTTTTAGTGGATAACGCATGTTAGGTCTGGGTTAGGTCTGTGATTCGCCCTCATAAGTCACATACTTTCGCATTCTACACATACTTCTCGAACAAATCCTCGGTTTTTTCTAGTTTGGATCACATAGTAATGTGGTACCATACTGAAACAGTCAATTAAACCTGGTCTCGATCAATATTTTAGAGGATAACGCATGTTAGGTCTGGGTTAGGTCTGTGATTCGCCCTCATAGGTCTCATACTTTCTCATTATTCACATACTTCTCGGACAGATCCTCGGTTTTTTCTAGTTTGGATCACATAGTAATGTGGTACCACACAGAAATAGTCAATTAAACCTGGTCTCGATCAATGTTTTAGTGGATAACGCATGTTAGGTCTGGGTTAGGTCTATGATTCGCCCTCATAAGTCACATACTTTCGCATTCTACACATACTTCTTGAACAGATCCTGGGTTTTTTCTGGTTTGGATCACATAGTAATGTGGTACCACATTGAAATAGTCAATTACACCTGGTCTCGATCAATATTTTAGTGGATAACGCATGTTATGTCTGGGTTAGGTCTGTGATTCGCCCTCATAGGTCTCATACTTTCTCATTATTCACATACTTCTCGGACAGATCCTCGGTTTTTTCTAGTTTGGATCACATAGTAATGTGGTACCATACTGAAACAGTCAATTAAACCTGGTCTCGATCAATATTTTAGAGGATAACGCATGTTAGGTCTGGGTTTGGTCTGTGATTTGCCCTCATAAGTCTCATACTTTCATATTCTACACATACTTCTTGAACAGATCCTGGATTTTTTCTGGTTTGGATCACATAGTAATGTGGTACCATACTGAAACAGTCGATTAAACCTGGTCTCGATCAATATTTTAGAGGATAACGCATGTTAGGTCTGGGTTAGGTCTGGGATTTGCCTTGATCAGTCTCATACTTTCGCATTCTACACATTCGTCTCGCACAGATCCTGGGTTTTTTCTGGTTTGGATCACATACTAATGTGGTACCACACTGAAACAGTCGATTAAACCGGGTTTTCATCAATATTTTAGAGGATAACGCATGTTGGGTCTAGGTCTGTGTTAGGTCTGGGAGTAGGTGAGTAAGGGGAGTTCTGGACTGGGGGCTCCGAGGGTGGTGCGGGGGAGGGGGAGATGAGGGTGAGGGTGTGGGGGAGGGGGCCGGTGCGTCGTAGTGGGGGAGGGGTTGCGGGGGAGGGGGAGATGTGGGGGAGGGGTGGGGGAGGGGGCCTGTGCGCCGGAGTGGGGGGGGCTCGTTGTGGGTGCGTTGGGGGGGGGGCAGTCGGAGTGGGGGGTCGGTAACTATTACCGACAGTCGATAATTGGTATCTACGGTCGATAAAGAGGAGGTGGGGAAAGAAATTAGACATCTTTTGTCTATTTCGAAATTTTATTTCAGAAAAATTAGATACTGTTTTTATTTTTAATTATTAATAGCAGCATATAAAATGTTATCCAGCGCATATGCTAACAGCTCGCAATCTACAGGCGAATTTTTATCGTAATATTCACGAAGGATTTTGTCTGCATCACGTTTACGCATAATACTATTGCGTCTTAAAATATTTGTAAATTCTTGGTATTTCTCACCAACATAGTGCGCATTTTGGCATAGCCACGAATATGCATGCTCAATGCACTGTTCCAGTTCGAATAAAAACAATAGAGTTGTCGGTTTCATTTACATGCAAGCATCATGCAATTTCACTTGTACAATGTTCATATCATGCATTGCAACAACCGTAAGCACCAAATCACAAATTGATAACGATGTTGGAGAAGGAGCTGATAGCACATGTTGTTTGATGTCCTCGCGTTTCTGAATAAACACCATCCATGTTGAGTAAGACAGCAACAATTTATTTCCTCGAGTATCACCAAGTATAATTTCCACGGCGGATACAGGTCCTGCACCGATTGCAATATCCAAATACTTGTATGCTGTGGATGTGAGGGCAAACCTCCTTCCCAGTATATGAGGCGTTGGATGCTGTGTTTTGCTACTGTTACATGTAGAAAAGTAAATAAAGAATAAAAGGTAAGTAATGACAATAAGTAATAACAATAAGAAAAAATGGATAAGAAAAAAATTGTGGTAATAATACTTACTCGTTACTTGTGCATGCTGTATCGTAAGGAATGCAATAATTCATTTTTTCAGAAAAAATTTGAACGTAGAATTCAATAGATAATGTTTCACGACGATACTATCAAACGAGTGTGAATATTGTGCAGCACTTAAATGCAGGGAGGGGGCGACGGGTCCCCACCGTTCTCCTTGTTGGAGCGCGGTCGGGGATTCGTCGCCGTGGACTGGGGGGGAGTCGCTGTGGTGGGGTGCTACATTTCGCCCCGTAGCGGTCACGCTGCGTTCGAGCTGTACTTGGCCGAGGTCGCGGCATGCGTGCAGCGCTACGCGGCCCGGCCGGTGCTGGTCGTGGGGGATTTTAATGCCAAGTCGGTGGCTTGGGGATCCCCCAGGACCTCCGTTCGCGGCGGGATCCTGGGCGATTGGGCGGCGGGGCTCGACCTCCGGGTATTGAACCGGGGGTCGGAACACACATGCGTGCGGCGATATGGGGGGTCCATCGTGGATGTTGGATTCGCGACCCCCAACGCCGTGCGCATGGTGTCGGGTTGGCACGTGGTCGCGGGGGCAGAGACACTCTCCGATCACCGGTACATCCGGATGGAGGTCTTTGCCGCCGCGAGTGCATCCCCACACGGCCGCCTGCGTGGCACCCCACCACGCCGCTGGGCGCTTCGGCGCCTGGATAAGGACGCCCTGATGGCAGCTGCCCTCGCTGCAACTTGGCCGCAGGGAGCGGCCGAGTTGCCGAGCATAGAGGAGGAGGTCGCCCGGCTCGGAGCATTGGTCGCGGGTATTTGCGACGCGGGGATGCCTCGGGTCGGGCGGGCTTCTCCTCGCCGGGCGGTGTACTGGTGGTCGGACGCGATCGCGGAGTTGCGAGTCGCGACTGTCCGCGCCCGACGCCAGTACACACGCGCGCGCCGTCGTCAACGTACAGGCGACGGCGTGGCGCGAGCGAGGGCAGCTGATGACCTGTATGGAGCATACCGCGTGGCGCGGGTTGCTCTGCAGGTCGCCATCAAACGGGCCAAGACCCAGGCATGGAAGGAGCTCCTCCAGACCCTTGATGACGATCCATGGGGGCGCCCATATAAGGTGGTGCTGAATAAGCTCCGCCCGTGGGCGCCCCCCGTCACCGAGGGTCTTGACCCCCGGCTGCTGGAAGACGTGGTCAATACACTCTTCCCAATTGGGGAGAGGGGACCGCGTCCTCCGGCGGCGGCGGCTGTCCCAGTGGAGTGGACGGCCGAGCTGGGGGTCACGCAGGAGGAGCTGGCTGCGGCCATCAGACGGCTCGGGGTTCGTAACACGGCCCCGGGTCCGGATGGTGTGCCCGGCCGGGTTTGGGTCTTGACCCAGGGCGTCCTTGGGGCCGACCTCAGGCGGTTGTTCGACCGCTGCCTGAGGGACGGGCGATTCCCCCCCAGTTGGAAGGTGGCGAGGATGGTCCTCCTCCGGAAGGAGGGTCGGCCCGCGGAGTCTCCCTCCGCATACCGGCCCATTTGTCTCCTCGACGAGGTGGGCAAGCTCTTCGAGCGTGTGATTGCTGCCCGCCTCGTCGAGCACCTGTCGCGGGGTGATCCCGGTCTGGCCGACTGCCAGTTCGGTTTCCGGGGGGGCCGATCGACTATCGACGCGATAGGTCGTGTGAGGGCCCTCTCGGAGGCGGCCGTCTCCCGGGGAGGGGTGGCATTGGCAATATCCTTGGATATTGCCAATGCCTTTAACACCCTCCCCTGGGAAGAGATAAGGAGGGGGCTCGAATATCATCGAGTCCCCCCTTGTCTCAGGGCGGTCGTCGGGGATTATCTCCGCGGCAGGTGGATCGAGTATCCGGGCCGGGATGGTGATATGCGGAGGGAGGTGTACTGCGGTATTCCGCAGGGGTCGGTCCTCGGGCCACTCCTGTGGAACATCGCGTACGACTCGGTGTTGCGGGCCGGCCTCCCCGACGGCGTCAGCACGGTGTGTTATGCGGATGACACACTGGTGCTGGCCGTCGGGGCGCACTGGGGGAGGGCCATGCGTCGCGCGGAGGAGGGGTCGCAACGCGTCGTCGACCAGATCAGGGGGATGGGGATGACGGTGGCGGTCCATAAGACCGAGGTGATTGCGTTTCATTCACCTCGACAGGATCCCCCACCCCCTCTGATTCGGGTGGGTGGGGCTGACATCGAGGTGAAGCCCCAGATCAGGTATCTGGGGCTGATCCTCGATAGCCACTGGCGTTTCGAGAAGCATTTCCGCTGCCTGGTCCCCCGGTTGGAAAGGATGGTTGCGGCTCTGGGCCGGATCCTGCCCAACTTGGGGGGCCCGGCGGGCCGAGTTCGTCGCCTCTATGTGGCAATGGTCCAGTCGGTGGCCCTATACGGGGCCCCCGTCTGGGCGGACGACCTGGCTGCCTCCCGGCGCAGCATGACTATGCTGCGTCGGGTGCAGAGGCGCATGGCGCTCAGGGTCGTCCGCGGGTATCGGACCATGTCACATGAGGCGGCGACGGTTCTAGCGGGGATGCCGCCCATGGACCTGCTCGCGCGGTCGCACGCGGTGATGTACCGGCACCGCGTCGACCGTCGCGCGGGGGTGGGGGCGGTCCCGGGCGGGCAGGAACCTGCTTGGGGCGATTTGAAGCGCCAGGCCCGGCAGTCCGTGTTGCTCGCGTGGCAGGACCGGCTGGCTCTGCCAACCGCGGGGCACCGGACTGTCGGGGCTGTTCGGCCACTCCTGAAGGAGTGGCTGGACAGAGGCCATGGCAGCCTCACCTACCGGCTGGCACAGGTATTTTCCGGGCATGGCAGCTTCGGAAGATACCTGTGCCGGATAGGGAAGGAGCCGACGGCGCGTTGCTGCCACTGCGACGCTGAGCAGGACACGGCGGATCATACCCTGGAGGTATGCCCCGCGTGGGAGGGGGAGCGCCGTGTCCTGGTCGGCGTCGTCGGGCGGGATGTCTCGCTGCCGGGCGTGGTGCGCGCCATGCTCGGCAGCGAGGAGAAGTGGAGGGCCGTGACCTCCTTCTGCGAGAACGTAATGTTGCAGAAGGAGGCCGCGGGGAGGGAGCGCGAGCTTCAGCGGCGCGCTGAAGCTCGCGCTCGTGCGGTGGCCCGAGGTCGTCGCCCGGTCGCGAGGCGTCGCGGGCGGCCGCCTCGGCGTGGCGGATGACCTAGGCTGGGAGGGGGGTCCTGAGGGGACCCTCCTCCCGCCAGGCGGCGCCGGGTCGGACCGGTTGGGGGTAGGAGTGCCTCCCCCTACCGGTCCGACGCATGGGGAGGCACCCTCGGCGGTCTGGTGCGGCCATGAACGCCCGGCCGCCGAGGGGTGGAAACGGGGTCGCGGGCGGTTGCGAGTTGGGGCTCGCAGCCGCCACTAAACGCGGCCCCGGGACGGATAGCGGCGGGATGGAGTGGCCCCGTCCCGCCGCTATGAGGCAGTGTGTCTACTGGGGGGACCGATTGTCCCCCCGGGGGATGGGCGCGAAAGCGCGGGCACGGGGAGGATACCGGAAGAATGCTTCGAGCGATTCCCGGTATCCTCCCAAAGCGTGCCGAAGGGTCACCGTGGGGTTTTTAGTGGGTAGGTCCCGCGCCTGTCGTTGTACGGGCGCGGGGAATCCCACACACCCCTCCCACCTCTCCCCAAGGAGGTGGGAGGGAGTCTTTCGAAGATTTTCCCCACGACAAAAAAAAAAAAAAAAAAAAGCACTTAAATGCAACGTTGCATCATATGTATCAGGGAAGCGGGTGGCGCGTAGTGGGGGGACGAATTTCAGGGAAGCGGGTGGCGCGTAGTGGGGGAAGGAATTTTTTATATCACATGTTCTTCTTCTGCGAAAAGTGCAACTTTTGCAAAAATGTCTTTTAGATTGCCTTGAACACGTCTAAACATGCAACTTCTGCAAAGCGTATAACATTACATTCGCAGGATGATGCAAACAAATAATATTCTTCGCGACATACATCATTTGTGGGGAAGGAGGAATTTTTTATATCACGTGTTCTTCTTCTGTGAAAAGTGCAACTTTTTGTAAAAAATTTTTTAGATTACCTTGAACATGTCTAAACATGAAACTTCTGCAAAGCGTATAACATTACACACGAATTGTGCGAGCTATTGGGGTCCTAATCATTTTACGTACACGCTATTCATATTCTTATTTTATGTCGCATGTTCTTCTTTTGCGAAGAGCGCAACGTTTTTTTTTTTTTTGCAAGACGTTTTAGATTACACTGAACACGTGCAAAAACGCAACTTCTGCAAACGTATACATTGCATTCACAGGCAAAGAATTCTGTAACATATATATATGGAGACCCTTACCATGGGAAAGAAATTAGATACCATGTTTTGATGATTTAAAAATATGATATATTTATTAAAGCAATGAATAATTATGTTACAAAACATTACTTTTGTGGATCCACGAATTGTGCGAGTTATTGAGCCCCAACCATTTTACGTACACGTTGTTCCCCTTCTTATGCAATACTTTTTCAACTAGATACACGTCGGAATTTGCAACGCGTTGCAACTCGTGTTCGATCCATGAATTGTGCGAGTTATTGAACCCCAACCATATTTACGTACACGTTGTTCCCCCTTCTTACTATTTTATGTTACATGTTCTTCTGCGAAAAGTGCAACTTTTTTGCAAGGTATTTTAGATTACACTGAACATGTGCAAAAAACGTATACAATACATTTGTGGATGAACACGCGCAAAAAACACAACCTCTGCAAAACCTATAACAGCGCATTCGCGGACACAGATTTCTGTAATATATCGCGAGCATCACCGAAAGCATCATCGGGAACAGTGATTTTTTGTAATATATCGTATGCATCACTATACACATTAACACAAAAGACGACAGTATGGATCATCAAGAGCAGGAGCTGTACGAGCAAGCCGCTCAATTAAGGTCGATGGAAGAATACAATTTATGGGAACATCGATTTGGCGATTATCTCGATTCGTTGGAGGAACGAAGCCGAATCAAGAGACTGCGACTCTCAATCGGTGAAAAACAATCACTGATTGCTCGTATCGCTAGATTAGAAAGTCTAAAAGATTCGACACGCAATCGATTTGTACATGCGGGTGCTGGACATAGTGCAAGACTCAGATGGCATGAAATTGATACGGCTTTCGTTAACCGTATATTGACCGGTGCAGTGATAAATTCTAACCACATAGAACCTCGCAATTTTCTCGAAGATGCGAGGGATATTGTAGTCGATCATGTGCGAAACATTCTGCTGAAACATGATAGTGTAAAAATAAATACTATACTTAATGGTGAATTTGTTGTTGGTAACAAATGTGCAAACAAAAGTGTTAACACGAAAAATTGTGAACTTTTTCGCTTGTCTGACCTACGCGAATGGTATGATTTACGTGTCATCGAACCCATTCTAGCATCCTTAGACGAATTTCAGGAACGTGATAGTGGGTGGGCGCTGTCGCGGATACTGAATTTAATTGTTAATGTAAATAAATATATGCCAATGCATGCAGGATGTGCCATACAATTACCGCGAGAGGTACGACTAAAGAAAGCAGTAATCAATGTATGCTCGACGGACAATGCATGTTTTGCGTGGTCGGTGGTGGCCGCTCTGTATCCAGCCGAAAGTCACGTATCTCTCGCATCGTCATATCCTCATTATACAACAGTGTTGAATATCCAGGATATTGAATTTCCAATGACATTGAACCAAATTAAAAAGTTTGAACATATCAACAACATCTCCATCAATGTCTATACCATTGAGAATAAGAAGGTGTTACCAATACGAGTCACTGATAAGAAGATGGAAAGACATGTCAATTTGTTGTATTTAGAAGGAGCAAACGACGTGGGACATTTCACATGGATTAAGAACTTATCTCGCCTCGTATGCACACAATTGAGTAAACATAATGGCAGGAAATACTTTTGTGATAGGTATGTATATAATAAATCTTTTAAATATTTTATGCTAGATAAAAATTATGCCTCTTATTGCAGATGCTTACACTACTTTAGTTCGAATGAGAAGCTGGAAGCTCACACCATGGATTGTGAGAAGATGAATGTTTGCGCAATCATATTACCGAATGATGATGGCAGTAAGTGACTCAGTATCTGCAACTACAACAGGAAAGAACGTGTTCCGTTTATAGTATATGCCGATCTGAAATGCATCCTGGAGAAATCGGATACTGATCGAGAAGCGTCAAGATACACGTACCAGCATCATCGAGTATTTAGCGTGGGATATTATGTGCGGTGCTCGTACGACGACTCGTTATCTACGTTTCAATGTCGTCGCGATCCTGATTGCGTATCATGGTTTGTGGGACAACTTCAAGATTTGTCACATCGTGTAAAGTCCATCTTATCGACCAATGTACCCATGGAAAATTTATCAGCTGAACAATTACGAAATTTTAATATGGCAACATACTGCCATATATGCGAAACACCGTTTACGCGAGATGATATGCGAGTACGCGATCATTGCCACTTAACCGGTCGGTACAGAGGTCCTGCACATTCAAATCACAATCTAAATTATAAAGACGCATTTGTCATCCCTATAGTCTTTCACAATTTATCCGGTTATGATTCACATTTTATTATCAAGGAGATAGCCACAGCATTTGAGGGTGATGTCACTGTATTGCCGATAACAAAAGAGAAGTACATTTCATTTACAAAATACGTTGAAAACGCGAATGAAGAATCAAACTCGCGCAAGCGCATAAAATTGCAATTCATCGATTCATTTAAATTTTTAAATACAAGTCTCGAGAAATTGGTATTTTTTCTTAGTAAAGATAAACTTGAAATTACACGGTCCGAGTTTCAAAAATTATCTGCGGAAGATTTTGATTTATTGACGCGAAAAGGGGTGTTTCCATACGAGTACATTGACTGTATTGAAAAGTTGGACCAATCATGTTTACCATCACGCAATTCATTTTACAGTTCCTTAACTGGCGATACAGTATCCGGAAACGACTACGCACACGCTGTCAACGTGTGGAAGCGGTTCTCCATTGAAACGCTCGGCGAGTATAGCGATTTGTATCTGAAGACGGATGTCTTGCTGTTAGCTGATATTTTTGAAAATTTTCGCAATAGTTGCATCGCAAGTTATGGACTCGACCCCGCGCACTATTATACTTTGCCTGGTTTTACGTGGGATGCCATGCTGAAGCATACACGTATCAATTTCGAACTTCTTACCGATATCGACATGGTCCTATTTATCGAACGTGGTATACGTGGTGGTTTGAGTCAATGTTCCAACAGACGCGCACGAGCCAACAACAAATGCACGCAATCGCACGATCCATCGCAACCGTCGTCATATTTAATGTATTTCGATGTAAATAATTTGTACGGCTGGGCAATGTGTCAACCATTACCATATGCCAATTTTCAGTGGGTCAACAACAAAGATGTAGATGTAATGACCGTAGCGTTAGACTCATCGACGGGTTATATTTTGGAAGTCGATCTAGAGTATCCGCAACATCTGCATGATTCGCACACTGACCTACCGTTCTGCCCAACACATGATAAACCACCTGGCAAGCGCCAGGAGAAGCTCCTCGCAACTCTATACGATAAGAAGCGTTACGTAATACACTATCGCAATCTGCAGCAATGTATTCGTCACGGCCTTCGCGTAACTGAAGTTCACCGCGTATTACAGTTTTCCCAATCCCCATGGCTTCGCGATTACATCGAACTAAATACAAAGTTCAGAACTCTTGCTACAAACGATTTTGAGAAAAATTTATATAAGTTAATGAATAATGCAGTGTTTGGTAAAACCATGGAGAATGTGCGCAATCATGTAGATGTAAAATTAGTAACGAAATGGGGAGGGAGATACGGTGCAGAGGCACTAATCGCTAAACCAAATTTCCACAGTCGCAGCATATTTTCGGAAAACCTAGTTGCGATCGAACTGCATAAATTGTTCGTAAAATTTAACTAACCAATCTATGTGGGCATGTGTATACTAGATATATCTAAGATTTGTTTGTATGAATTCCATTACGATTACATGTTACCCACACATAGGAATAAATGTAAAATTATGTACACCGATACAGACAGTCTAATCTACCACATCGAGTGTGACGATATTTATGAACTTATGATACGCGATATTACCCGCTTTGACACGAGCGATTATCCCACAGACAATCGATATGGTATTCCGCTTGCTAATAAGAAGGTACCAGGTTTAATGAAAGATGAAAATAATGGTGCGATTATGACGGAATTTGTTGGATTGAGAGCGAAAATGTATGCCATACAAGTCGATGGTAAGAAAGATACGAAAAAGGTGAAAGGTGTCAAGAGTAATGTTGTAGCGCGAACTATAACATTTGATGATTATGTGCAATGTTTGATGGGTGAGGTTGAAAAGATTTGTCACCAATCGTGTATAAGATCCACGTTGCATGAAGTGTACACGGTATCAGAAATAAAAATTGCTTTGAGTCCATACGATGACAAACGATATATTGTACCATATTCAACCAAGACGCTGCCGTGGGGGCATTATAAAATACCGCTTTAGACATACCAATTATATTTCTTATTCATTTTTTCAATATATATATTTTTTATGTAATTTTTATATTTCTTATTCATTTTTCAATATATATATTTTTATTTATATTTTTTATGTAATTTTTATATTTCTTATTCATTTTTCAATACATATATTTTTTATTTATATTTTCATGTAATTTTTATATTTTTTTATTCATTTCATTATATATATTTTTATGTATGTAATTATAGTATGTAATAAAACAATTTATATATACATGGTATCTCTACACATCTCCCTCACCCCAATTTGTTATTAATTTTACATTAGGAAAAGTAAAAAAAAAAAAAAAAAAAAAAAAAAAAAAATTATTATTTCTGATATTTCAACCACTCGCTGTATAATTTAAATACATTTTTGTAAAACACAAGTCTTTTCATGGTTGTTGGATTACAATGTATTAGCACGATCGAGATTTTTCAAACACTTGATATCTTCATAATCGACATCAATGGTTTTAGATTTATTCTAAAGTTCATA
This sequence comes from Colletes latitarsis, assembly GCF_051014445.1. Classification (NCBI taxonomy): domain Eukaryota; kingdom Metazoa; phylum Arthropoda; class Insecta; order Hymenoptera; family Colletidae; genus Colletes; species Colletes latitarsis. The sequence goes on from NC_135137.1 coordinate 11,437,729, forward strand.
ATTTTATAAAAAGATACATTTATATTCAATATTTCAACCATCACTAATAAGTACATGTTTTTCAGAAGCTTGCAAAAACATTAAAAGATTTTTAGACATATTCTGAAAGTTCATAATTTTATAAAAATTGCTAGGAAGGAGGAGGATGAGGAAATTAGATGTATTTTTTAAATGACATAAATTGATTCAAAAAGATACATTTATTTCCAATATTTTAACCACCAATTGCATAATTTAAATACATTTTACAAATCAAAAAAGGTACATTTATTTTTTATATTTTAACCACCAATTGTATAATTTAAATACATTTTGCATAGCGCATGTCTTTTTATGGTTACCACATCGCCATGTGTTTGCACAATCAAGATTTTTTAAACATTCAATATCACCATAATCAGCATCGATGTTCTCTGCATTAATATGTTCAGCCACCAAGTTTGTTAACCAATCACGTTTTTGAAGTCCTTTAACATAGACGATTGGGTTTGACTCATCAATTATTGCCGATGTAATAAGCATTTTGCTCATGTTGTATGGTATAAAACTGTCGTCCCACGACAGTCCGTGGTGATTCTTCGTCACCCAAGTAGCTCGTGATTTATCGGGCGCTGATAATAAACACCATGGATATGGACTTTGGAAGATATAATGCGCTAGAGTGCTTCCCTTTTTCAACACCGCCACTTCCTTTACAACAAACTCTGTGTCGCTAACGAACCCCTGCATGTCGACGAATGTTGGTACCATTATGAAAATATCTTTGAAACTATGCTGCAATGCGGCGTGTCCGCCTGTTATATATATTACAAACATTGCTGATGTTACAGTTTATGTAATCTTGCGCACAACGTTGGACAGGGGACAGTATTCGACAACACGATCATGTAAAATAAGACAATAGGCGGTAGTATTTGCTGGCACGTTTTCTTTACAATCAAATTCTATTCGCACATCTATGGTAGCGCTCTTGATTGATTCGTTCTGTCTCGAACAATCGATGACTACAAACGGTCCATACAACGAAAAGTTCTCCCTGTTGCAAAGCGTTTCGTAACAGTCGTATCCATAATAAGCTTTACGAAAACGTGCATACATATCAAAAAGAATAGCATATCTGTTTTTATCAAAATCAAGATTCAAGTCATCATATGGATAAAAGTCAGAGTTTAGATACAGTTTCACATTGGTCAAGTTACATTCATCGAAATTGCTTGCATCTTTAGACATGTTGTTCTTCCGACCAGTCTGCAGCGCAAAAATGACGTATCGTGGCTTCTCCAGCTGAGTTGCAGTTTTAACAGCCCACGAATGTTTTGTTGTACTTTGCAATAATGGGTACTCATACAGGTCCCACGAACGAAAACTCATGCTTAGGTATTGTCCGCTTTCCAAAATCCGCAACATCGATAGTTTATTCGTATCATTCAGTATAATGCGAGGCATTCGCCACTGTATCTTTAGTAATTCAATCTCCGGCTCCAGCGCGGAATTTGCAATGATGCAGTTGTTATCATTGCGAGCGCGTATAAGAATGAGTTCATGTCGAGCATTGACTACTATACGCCTGTAATCTTCGCAAAACCCCAACAGCATATTGAGCGGTACACAAAAGTTAAAGTAACCTGTCGGTATGTTTGATTGTGCGGCCCATCCAGCATTCCGTAAAATTAACGATTTGTCATATGTTGAGGACACAAATGTTTTGATGGTACTTGTTATCCCAACGTTTCTGTTACGATCGATCTCCACACCATTGAGTTCATATCGAATTTCATCAAACATAAACGCAACACAATTATTTCCGAGGAATGCATCCAACTCATTGTTTGGCTTCTTTACTATGAATCTTCCTTCAACGTATAGAAAGCTCTCACATGGTAGCGTGTATAAATCCTGCTGTTGTATAGGTATTCGTATCTCATCGTTGTGCCCAAACGTTGTGTTGGCGTATGGGTTGTATGTGTGAGTCTCAATCTTGACAATGCGATCATCAAAGATCGGTTCGCTTCCAATGTTTAAGATATTAGTCATTTCGTACAACAAAACCCAACGATTTCAGAAATTCAACATTCGATGCAGTAAGTTTTGTGGGTGATCGAATTGTCCTCTCGCCTGATGGTTTTAGACAGTCAATATTCGATACAGTGTGGTGTGCAAGCGATTGAATTGTCTTCTCTTTATTTTCATGCGTCGTCTGTTTCACTTGCTCCCCTTCGTTCAGCACAAGCATCTCCTACTACAGTCGCTGTCTCCGCACATGCAATCGAACGGTGATCTGTTCCCCTCGAAAATCGAGCAATTGATCGTCTTGATTCACAACACGAATCGTCAAATCCGAAATGCTTCGTGCAGTAATCGGAAGGTAAATGATCTGTGTTGGTCTTTCCGATATCTTATATCCTGGTGGAACGGTAGGCGAAAACTCATGTATCGTGTGCGCACACTTGTTATTGCTGTAAGCGCCAACTGTCACGTTGCATTCAATGCGAATGATATTTACATTCATTATATTGATTGATGTATCTGATTCGTGCCATTTTCGTGGTTGTAGCACCCGATTCGTTGAAAACCCCAGTAACGAGCCAATAGTATTGGGTTTGGTAAAATTTATGCTATAATTACACCTAATTTCGCTCTTCATCGTATTGTTGTTAGCTCTAAGCATCAATGGCGGGTTCCCTTCATTATCCCATGAAAGCGATCGTTGCAAATACATGTGAATGTCGTCCAGCTCATAAGATCCCTCGGGAATAATGATTTCCTTATCATTATTATCATAGTAAAATTTATTATTTGACAAATTTACATTCGGTATTGTGTAATATGTTTCAAAGTCCATAAGACCGAGTTCGTAATCACCATTGCTCAAATCGATGGCTGGAAAATAGCTTACTGCGAGAATACTACTTTGACCGGTGAGCGTTAGCGTCAGCGACATGTTCCAACGGATACTGGAGTTAAAGCGTACAATGATTATCCTTAAATTGATTGTCAACTGTCAGCAGAAACTGCAAACACAGCTGTCCACAATTGCTTTGATTATAGCGCTGATAAGGCATGTGATTATACTCAATTACACTATTCTTCAAATATTGTATCAGTTCCCTCGGTGGTTGAAGATTGCCAAAACTATCAAAATATATGGCGCATGTTCTCCGTTTTGCGTATGCCACCCAATGAGTACCTGGTCCCTCAACAGTATCCAAATTTACGATCCCGCTCTCATTCCTGCGTACCCCATCTGTTGGTAAAGTATTGCGCATAAAAATACCTCTGAAATATGGAATACGCATACGTTTTGCCAGTTGCTGCAGTTGTATGTTTGTGGTTACGCCTTCAGGCATTTTAATTTTGACTTTTTTTTTTTCCTCTTTGAGACTCCTCGCCCGCGTTTGTATGGCGCGAGATAAAGTCCGCGACCTTCCATGGCGAGATTATGACGTTTCATTTCTTCTAGCTGGCGATGCATTGCCTTCTTATCGTTCACAGCCTTTGCGACTCCTGCCGCCCCTCCAACCAATGAGCCAAGAACCCCCAATAATGGTAAAATCGGTAGGATACCGCCACGTTTCGCCGTTGGAAGTATTCGCTTCTTCACAGCACTCTTTTTTTTCTTTTTCAAACCCATGCCGAATTTTGTTTTGGCCTTCATAGCCGCCCAAACGGTTGTAGCAGCAGCCTTTTCCCCGAGACTGGAATCTCTCGCAGTAATGCGTTCTCGTGCTTTTGCTGCTAGGATGTTGTCAGCTGCGTGTCGTTTTACGAGATCGTTATTTTGTGAATACGCTATATCATGCTCGCGACATGCAGCATCCAGCGGATTGATACCTTGATCGCCTCGCGCCAAACGTTTCTCTAAATGTGTTCCGGGGCCACAAAACTGATAACCTGGAATATGTAATTCAATCGGAAGTGTGTTTATAACGCGATTTAATAGGCCTTTCCCAATTTTTGCTGACATTCGTCACAGTTGTTTATCGATGGTGGTGGTAGACAGTCAATGTGTGTTCTGCTGACTCGACAGGTTATATTTGAATACTGATTGTTTCAGCTCTATGCATCGCTATAAATAGACCAGCACTCTTTCGAAAGTATCTTCATTTGTATAATGCTGATAAAACATGCAGTTTATACGCCAATCACCTATGATCAAAGTGACTAATCTAGACAAAAAGATACAGTCTGAGAAAGAGTTACGCAAACATGGAAATATGCTGCCAGCCTCTATACGTGGTATCATCTGCGGTCCATCGAATTGTGGCAAAACGAACGTGTTGATTAGTTTGTTAGAAAGTCCGCACGGTGTTCGTTTCGAAAACGTATACGTGTACTCGAAATCGTTGCACCAACCGAAATATCGATGTCTAGAAAATATATTCTCATCGATAGACGAAATTGGTTATTTTACATTTTCGAATAACAGCGATGTCGTTCCGCCGAGCGATGCACTTCCGAATTCCATTTTTATCTTTGATGATGTGGCATGTGATAAGCAAAACGTGGTAAGAGAATACTTTGCAATGGTTAGGCACTCGGACGTTGACTGTTTCTATCTTTGTCAGACATATGCAAAGATACCGAAGCATCTGATACGCGACAACGCGAACCTGCTGATCATGTTCAAACAAGATGGTACAAATCTAAAACATGTATACAACGATCATGTTAACACTGACATGTCATTTGAGAATTTCTGCAAATTGTGTACCGCTTGTTGGCAAGAAAAATATGGATTTGTAGTGATTGATAAAGACAGCGCATTATGGAATGGTCGCTATACAAAGGGATTTAATGACTTTGCAATATCATAACATGTTCAGTTATTTCCGATACGTTGACAAAGCAGTGTTTCAACATGAGCAACAATATTGAAGATTGTGAGAGGATAACGAAACAGATTGCGAGAACGAGTGATTTGATTCGCAAAAAGTATCGTGAATTGAAAACTGGTAAAATTGAGGAAGAGATTGCGCTGGAAAAACACTTTAAGCCTGTTACTGAACCGTTGAAAGCAATTGTTGATAACGCGACAAAAAATTATGATCTATACAATAATACAGATATCGGAAGCGAACCATTAGCCACTCCGAATATCAAAGAATTGGATAAAACACAATCAAATTACTGGCTAAATCTTTCGAAACCACTAAAAATAAAAAAACCAAGATTAAGCAGTTTACTCGATATGAATCCCATGATTTCTACACCGGCCTCTACATCGATTAAGACGATGCCAATAATAAAAAGCTCAGCAAGTCTACCCGATACGAATCTGATGGCCTCTACACCGATTAAGATAGTACCAACAATAAAAACCTCAGCAAGATTAAGCAGTTTACCTGGTATGAATACGATGACCTCTATACCGATTAAAACAACACCAGCAACAAAAAGCTTAGGAAACGAAGATACTTTTGAAAGTCCAAAAAGCTTAGCAAACGAAGATGTTTTTGAAAGCCCAAAAAGCAGTTTCTCAACATCTGTTCGAAGTCGGTTGCAAACGCCGGAAGGTGAAAAAACGTTGCGGAATCACCTAGGTCCGCTGAGTCAAAAATACATCGCGCCTGTATTACGTGGAGACATAGAGGTTGGTATGGATCATGTGTATGGTGTATATCTCGGTAATGATGGACCGATGCTCGGTAATAAACATGTTGATGTGGACAATGCTGATAACATAATTATCGATGGCATACGATATTCTGGTACACCCGGTCTTTATGAATTGATATTTAAGAAAATTCCAGATAACGACATTTATACTGAGGCCGATGAATGCAAATATAGGGACATACTACTGACAACGAGTGCACATAAGTACAAGCATGATTCGTATGGTAAAACATTAGGCAACAAAGGATACAAGTATAACTATGTAATCAAACCTTTATTGAAAGATAGAAAAGTTGGAAAGGGTGTACCAAGCTCGATGAGATTAACCAGCAACAAGATTGAATACGTTCATTGGAATGATCCTAACGAACTCGTAGATCGGCTTCGATTGCTCGAGGCTTCGCGTCAAGCTGGTCACAATGCTCACGATAATGAGATGTTATCGATTATCGAGGAACTTCGCGAGGCAGAGCTCATTATAAATTAAGCTGCACTTTGACGATAGAATCAATCATTATCAAAATGCCAATCAACAAGTTTGGGTCATCGTTTGGAACAATGGAATCATACTATCGCTGGAATGGAGTAGTGAGAAATTATGTGCACAACAACGCTCTATGTATTGTCGGTGCCGATTATGATACAAAGGCGCGCAAGATTCGTCGAGTAGCACCACCTGTAGAGGATGGTGACGCTATCAACAAACTATACTTGCAAGAAAACATGACATTTATAAAAAATCGGCAAGATGAATTCGACAAGAAGATGATCATGTTTCAAGATTACGTTCAGAATTTGAAAGATCAACTGAATCACTTGGAGAGGGATATTATCGAATTCCGAAATAAAATGCATCAATAGCTGGATGTTGGGACGTTGGAACGTTGGGACGTTGGAACGTTGGGGTGTTGGAACGTTGGGGTGTTGGAACGTTGGGACGTTGGAACGTTGGGACGTTGGAACGTTGGGACGTTGGGACGTTGGGACGTTGGGATGTTGGGGACGTTGGGGTGTTGAGACTTTGAACATTGATTGATAAGACGTGCGCGTTAGGTCTTCGCGTTAGTGGCGAGTCATACATGACCGAGAAGAAAACCTCCAGTATCGAGAAACGATGTCTTGTGGAAGAATTGCATGCTCCAGCGAGAAGACATTTTCCTCGAAGACGCGTCATAGTACATGGATACGACGACCTATGGCAAGCGGACGTGGTCGAGATGCGACCTTACACGCGATATAACAGAGGCTTCCATTACATACTCACTGTTATCGATGTGCTGAGTAAGCATGCGTGGGCTATACCCCTCAAAACCAAGAATGGAAATGAAGTTTCTACAGCGATCGGGAAGATAATCCGAGACAGTGGGAGGTACCCAAAAAATTAGCAGACCGACAAAGGAAAGGAATTTTACAACGCAAATATGCAAAAACTTTTGTCAAAATACACAATAAATCATTATTCAACGTATTCGGTGATGAAGGCGTCTGTCGTCGAGCGGTTCAATCGTACACTCAAAAACGATATGTGGAAACTGTTCACACTTAATGGAAATTATAAATGGATTGATTCGCTGCAGCATCTCATATCAAATTACAACGCGCGAAAGCATCGAACTATCGCTATGCGACCAATTGATGTTACACCAACAAACGCTGCTAAGCTCTTAACAATGGCGTATAATCATATAAAAATTACCGCTCCTGCACGATTCAAAGTGGGAGATGCAGTACGCGTGAGCAAATTCAAGACAATTTTTGAAAAAAGTTACACACCGAATTGGAGCACTGAAATATTTACAATCGCCGAGGTACAGAAAACTAATCCTGCAACGTATCTACTGAAAGATATTTATGAAAAACCAATTGCTGGAGGATTCTACGAACACGAGTTGCAACGCGTTGCAAATTCCGACGTGTATCTAGTTGAAAAAGTATTGCGTAAGAAGGGGAACAACGTGTACGTAAAATGGTTGGGGCTCAATAACTCGCACAATTCGTGGATCCACAAAAGTAATGTTTTGTAACATAATTATTCATTGCTTTAATAAATATATCATATTTTTAAATCATCAAAACATGGTATCTAATTTCTTTCCCATGGTAAGGGTCTCCATATATATATGTTACAGAATTCTTTGCCTGTGAATGCAATGTATACGTTTGCAGAAGTTGCGTTTTTGCACGTGTTCAGTGTAATCTAAAACGTCTTGCAAAAAAAAAAAAAAACGTTGCGCTCTTCGCAAAAGAAGAACATGCGACATAAAATAAGAATATGAATAGCGTGTACGTAAAATGATTAGGACCCCAATAGCTCGCACAATTCGTGTGTAATGTTATACGCTTTGCAGAAGTTTCATGTTTAGACATGTTCAAGGTAATCTAAAAAATTTTTTGCATGGAGTTGCACTTTTCACAGAAGAAGAACACGTGATATAAAAAATTCCTCCTTCCCCACAAATGATGTATGTCGCGAAGAATATTATTTGTTTGCATCATCCTGCGAATGTAATGTTATACGCTTTGCAGAAGTTGCATGTTTAGACGTGTTCAAGGCAATCTAAAAGACATTTTTGCAAAAGTTGCACTTTTCGCAGAAGAAGAACATGTGATATAAAAAATTCCTTCCCCCACTACGCGCCACCCGCTTCCCTGAAATTCGTCCCCCCACTACGCGCCACCCGCTTCCCTGATACATATGATGCAACGTTGCATTTAAGTGCTGCACAATATTCACACTCGTTTGATAGTATCGTCGTGAAACATTATCTATTGAATTCTACGTTCAAATTTTTTCTGAAAAAATGAATTATTGCATTCCTTACGATACAGCATGCACAAGTATCGAGTAAGTATTATTACCACAATTTTTTTCTTATCCATTTTTTCTTATTGTTATTACTTATTGTCATTACTTACCTTTTATTCTTTATTTACTTTTCTACATGTAACAGTAGCAAAACACAGCATCCAACGCCTCATATACTGGGAAGGAGGTTTGCCCTCACATCCACAGCATACAAGTATTTGGATATTGCAATCGGTGTAGGACCTGTATCCGCCGTGGAAATTATACTTGGTGATACTCGAGGAAATAAATTGTTGCTGTCTTACTCAACATGGATGGTGTTTATTCAGAAACGCGAGGACATCAAACAACATGTGCTATCAGCTCCTTCTCCAACATCGTTATCAATTTGTGATTTGGTGCTTACGGTTGTTGCAATGCATGATATGAACATTGTACAAGTGAAATTGCATGATGCTTGCATGTAAATGAAACCGACAACTCTATTGTTTTTATTCGAACTGGAACAGTGCATTGAGCATGCATATTCGTGGCTATGCCAAAATGCGCACTATGTTGGTGAGAAATACCAAGAATTTACAAATATTTTAAGACGCAATAGTATTATGCGTAAACGTGATGCAGACAAAATCCTTCGTGAATATTACGATAAAAATTCGCCTGTAGATTGCGAGCTGTTACCATATGCGCTGGATAACATTTTATATGCTGCTATTAATAATTAAAAATAAAAACTGTATCTAATTTTTGTGAAATAAAATTTCGAAATAGTCAAAAGATGTCTAATTTCTTTCCCCACCTCCTCTTTATCGACCTCTGATAACTACCTTTGATAATTACCACTTCTTTTTACCAGATGCATCTCTTTTATCACACCTTCCCTTTTTATCGATACCAAGCAATTACCCTCATTCATTTTCTAACCTCTCCGTTAATGTCAATTATCGATCGTTGATAATAATTACCGACCATAAATACTAATTACCAACCATAGATACTAATTACCGACCGTAGATACCAATTATCGACTGTCGGTAATAGTTACCGACCCCCCACTCCGACTGCCCCCCCCCCGGCGGACCCACCACGGGCCCCCCCACTCCGGCGCACAGGCCCCCTCCCCAACCCCCTCCCCCTCATCTCCCCCCTCCCCCGCACCCCCTCCCCCGCACCCCCTCCCCCGCACCCCCTCCCCCTCTCCGACGCACCGACCCCCCCCCCCCCCCCCCCCCCCGGAGCCCCCTGTCCAGAACTCCCCTTACTCACCTACTTCTGGGATATGCCCTCATCAGTCTCATACTTACGCATTCTTCACATACTTCTTGGACAGATCCTGGGCTTTTTCTGGTTTGGATCTCGTACTAATGTGGTACCACACTGAAACAGTCAATATAACCTGGTCTCGATCAATATTTTAGAGGAAAACGCATGTTAGGTCTGGGTTAGGTCTGGGATTTGCCCTCATCAGTCTCATACATTCGCATTCTTCTCATACTTGCTGGCCAGATCCTGGGTTTTTTCTGGTTTGGATCACATACTAATGTGGTACCACACTGAAACAGTCGATTAAACCGGGTTTTCATCAATATTTTAGAGGATAACGCATGTTAGGTCTAGGTCTGGGTTAGGGCTGGGATTAGCCCTCATCAGACTCATACCATCGCATTCTTCTCATACTTGCTGGCCAGATCTTGGGCTTTTTCTGGTTTAGATCTCGTACTAATGTGTTACCACACTGAAACAGTCAATTTAACCTGGTCTCGATCAATATTTTAGAGGATAACGCATGTTAGGTCTGGGTTAGGTCTGGGATTTGCCCTCATCAGTCTCATTCTTTCGTATTCTTCACATAATTCTTGAACAGATCCTGGGTTTTTTCTGGTTTGGATCACACAGTAATGTGGTGCCACACTGAAACAGTCAATTAGACCTGGTCTCGATCAATATTTTAGAGGATCACGCATGTTAGATCTGGGTTAGGTCCGGGATTAGCCCTCATCAGACTCATTCTTTCGTATTCTTCTCATACTTGCTGGCCAGATCCTGGGCTTTTTCTGGTTTGGATCTCGTACTAATGTGGTACCACACTGAAACAGTCGATTAAACCTGGTCTCGATCAATGTTTTAGTGGATAACGCATGTTAGGTCTGGGTTAGGTCTGTGATTCGCCCTCATAAGTCTCATACTTTCGCATTCTACACATACTTCTTGAACAAATCCTCGGTTTTTTCTAGTTTGGATCACATAGTAATGTGGTACCACACTGAAATAGTCAATTACACCTGGTCTCCATCAATATTTTAGAGGATAACGCATGTTAGGTCTGGGTTAGGTCTGAGATTTGCCCTCATCAGTCTCATTCTTTCGCATTCTTCACATACTCCTTGAACAGATCCTGGGTTTTTTCTGGTTTGGATCACATAGTAATGTGGTACCACACTGAAATAGTCAATTAAACCTGGTCTCGATCAATGTTTTAGTGGATAACGCATGTTAGGTCTGGGTTAGGTCTGTGATTCGCCCTCATAAGTCTCATACTTTCGCATTCTACACATACTTCTCGAACAAATCGTCGGTTTTTTCTAGTTTGGATCACACAGTAATGTGGTACCATACTGAAACAGTCAATTAAACCTGGTCTCGATCAATATTTTAGAGGATAACGCATGTTAGGTCTGGGTTAGGTCTGTGATTTGCCCTCATAAGTCTCATACTTTCGTATTCTACACATACTTCTTGAACAGATCCTGGGTTTTTTCTGGTTTGGATCCCATAGTAATGTGGTACCACACTGAAATAGTCAATTACACCTGGTCTCGATCAATATTTTAGAGGATCACGCATGTTAGGTCTGGGTTAGGTCCGGGATTAGCCCTCATCAGACTCATTCTTTCGTATTCTTCTCATACTTGCTGGCCAGATCCTGGGCTTTTTCTGGTTTGGATCTCGTACTAATGTGGTACCACACTGAAACAGTCGATTAAACCTGGTCTTGATAAATATTTTAGAGGATGACGCATGTTAGGTCTGGGTTAGGTCTGGGATATGCCCTCATCAGTCTCATACTTTCGCATTCTACACATACTTCTCGAACAAATCGTCGGTTTTTTCTAGTTTGGATCACATAGTAATGTGGTACCATACTGAAACAGTCAATTAAACCTGGTCTCGATCAATATTTTAGAGGATAACGCATGTTAGGTCTGGGTTAGGTCTGTGATTTGCCCTCATAAGTCTCATACTTTCGTATTCTACACATACTTCTTGAACAGATCCTGGGTTTTTTCTGGTTTGGATCCCATAGTAATGTGGTACCACACTGAAATAGTCAATTACACCTGGTCTCGATCAATATTTTAGAGGATCACGCATGTTAGGTCTGGGTTAGGTCCGGGATTAGCCCTCATCAGTCTCATTCTTTCGCATTCTTCACATACTTCTTGGACAGATCCTGGGTTTTTTCTGGTTTGGATCACATAGTAATGTGGTACCACACTGAAAGAGTCGATTAAACCTGGTTTTGGTCAATATTTTAGAGGATAACGCATGTTTGGTCTGGGTCAGGTCTGGGATTAGCCCTCATCAGACTCATACTTTCGCATTCTTCTCATACTTGTTGGCCAGATCCTGGGCTTTTTCTGGTTTGGATCTCGTACTAATGTGGTACCACACTGAAGCAGTCAATTTAACCAGGTCTCGATCAATATTTTAGAGGATAACGCATGTTAGGTCTGGGTTAGGTCTGAGATTTGCCCTCATCAGTCTCATTCTTTCGCATTCTTCACATACTCCTTGAACAGATCCTGGGTTTTTTCTGGTTTGGATCACATAGTAATGTGGTACCACACTGAAATAGTCAATTAAACCTGGTCTCGATCAATGTTTTAGTGGATAACGCATGTTAGGTCTGGGTTAGGTCTGTGATTCGCCCACAAAAGTCTCATACTTTCGCATTCTACACATACTTCTCGAACAAATCCTCGGTTTTTTCTAGTTTGGATCACGTAGTATTGTGGTACCATACTGAAACAGTCAATTAAACCTGGTTTTGATCAATATTTTAGAGGATAATGCAAGTTTGGTCTAGGTCTGTGTTGGGTCTGGGATATGCCCTCATAAGTCTCATACTTTCGTATTCTACACATACTTCTTGAACAGATCCTGGGTTTTTTCTGGTTTGGATCACATAGTAATATGGTACCACACTGAAATTGTCAATTACACCTGGTCTCGATCAATATTTTAGTGGATAACGCATGTTAGGTCTGGGTTAGGTCTGGGAATTGCCCTCATCAGTCGCATACTTTCGCATTCTACACATACTTCTTGAACAGATCCTGGGGTTTTTCTGGTTTGGATCATATAGTAAAGTGGTACCACACAGAAACAGTCAATTAAACCTGGTCTCGATCAATATTTTAGAGGATAACGCATGTTAGGTCTGGGTTAGGTCTGGGATTAGCCCTCATCAGTCTCATACTTTCGCATTCTACACGTACTTCTCGCACAGATCCTGGGTTTTTTCTGGTTTGGATCACACAGTAATGTGGTGCCACACTGAAACAGTCAATTTGACCTGGTCTCGATCAATATTTTAGAGGATAACGCATGTTAGGTCTGGTTTAGGTCCGTGATTTGCCGTCATAAGTCTCATACTTTCGCATTCTACACATACTTCTTGAACAGATCCTGGGGTTTTTCTGGTTTGGATCACATAGTAATGTGGTACCACACTGAAACAGTCGATTAAACCTGGTTTTGATCAATATCTTAGAGGATAACACATTCTTGGTCTAGGTCTGGGTTAGGTGTGGGATATGCCCTCATCATCTCATACTTTCGCATTCTTCACATACTTCTTGAACAGATCCTGGGTTTTTTCATGATTGGATCACATAGTAATGTGGTACCACACCGAAACCGTCAATTTAACCTGTCCTCGATCAATATTTTAGAGGATAACGCATGTTAGGTCTGGGCTAGGTCTGGGATATGCCCTCATCAGTCGCATACCTTCGCATTCTACACATACTTCTTGAACAGATCCTGGGGTTTTTCTGGTTTGGATCATATAGTAAAGTGGTACCACACAGAAACAGTCAATTAAACCTGGTCTCGATAAATATTTTAGAGGATAACGCATGTTAGGTCTGGGTTAGGTCTGGGATTAGCCCTCATCAGACTCATACTTTTGCATTCTTCTCATACTTGTTGGCCAGATCCTGGGCTTTTTCTGGTTTGAATCTCGTACTAATGTGGTACCACACTGAAACAGTCAATTTAACCTGGTCTCGATCAATATTTTAGAGGATAACGCATGTTAGGTCTGGGTTAGGTCTGGGATTTGCCCTCATCAGTCTCATACTTTCGCATTCTACACGTACTTCTCGCACAGATCCTGGTTTTTTCTGGTTTGGATCACATACTAATGTGGTACCACACAGAAACAGTCGATTAAACCGGGTTTTCATCAATATTTTAGAGGATAACACATTCTTGGTCTAGGTCTGGGTTAGGTGTGGTATATGCCCTCATCATCTCATGCTTTCGCATTCTTCACATACTTCTTGAACAGATCCTGGGTTTTTTCTGGTTTGGATCACATACTAATGTGGTACCACACTGAGACAGTCAATTTAACCTGGTCTTGATAAATATTTTAGAGGATAACGCATGTTTGGTCTAGGTCTGTGTTAGGTCTAGGATATGCCCTCATCAGTCTCATAGTTTCGCATTCTTCACATACTTCTTGGACAGATCCTGGGTTTTTTCTGGTTTGGATCACATAGTAATGTGGTACCACACTGAAAGAGTCGATTAAACCTGGTTTTGATCAATATTTTAGAGGATAACGCATGTTTGGTCTAGGTCTGGGTTAGGTCTGGGATATGCCCTCCTCTCATGGGCTGTGTCCGGCCAGGTGTCCGGCGCAGTACGGGGCGTAGCGACCCCGAAGTACCTGATGCTAATCACACCGTAAGCCTCCTGTTGGTCGTCGCAACGACCCATTCACAACTCCATTTTTGGTTTTGTGAATGGTTCGTGACGGCAGGAGGACCGGGGCCCTTGGCTTAACCGCCTGGGCCGCGAGGATGGTAACTCTATAAATTACCCTCTAATCCTAAGTTATGGTGCGCGGCGATGGGATGCATGGTTGGGAGAGAAGGCCCAATCCCTAGCGACCACCTCCGGGGGCACCTGCCGAACCCCCGGAGTATTAGGCTTCCCCAGGCATGGCGGCTCTGCCTGGGGTGACCTCCATTCCGACCACACTCGTGGGAACAGCAATGGAATTGAACGAATCTACTATACAAATTAACAGGACTGGAAATTTGGATAACGGACTGGCTAACGTTTCGGCATACGAGAATGGTTTAATGAACAGTAGTTTGGATGGACCACTTCCTGGTGGGGTTAAACCCACGGTCAGAAGTGTGGAGGTGCTTAATCCCCAGCTGGGGATCCACCTTGGTGGTGAAGGTGACCACCAAAGGTGCAGCCCCGTCCCCGTGGTTAGCCTGGAGCGGCTAGATGCCGCGGAGTGGCGTAGGGCTGCGAAGGATTCGCCTCCCCGCAAGAGGCATGGTGCCGAGGGTCCACGGCTCTTGAGTGACGTGGCCCTCAGTAAAGACGGGAAGACGTCGTGCGTCGGGGAGTCTGTTATCCTCCTCGACGACGGCTCCATGGACGGCGACGAATGGGCGCCTAATCGATCAACCGCCGACGAAGGGGAGAGCGCCGGGTCCAGTGAGGATGATTATGGGCCCGGTAAGAGAAAGCGGAAGGGCCCCGGGGCGGGAAGACCCAGGGGTATCTTTGCGGACCCAAAAATTTGGGTCCAGGAATTAAAGCCCTGCCGAAGCAGGAAGACCTCCACAATATAGCGGAGGTCATGAAGTTGGACGAACTTCTGGGCAGGCTCAAGGAGCAGCTCGAGTACGTCGTCAAGGTGGCAGGCACCGCAAGCCACCTTAAGACGACGGACATCCGTGGGCTCCGCTTGGTGGCGCGGGTGGCTATGGTCAGCGCCGAAGAACTACACGGCAGAGCTGACCGTGCCGAAAACCCCACCAGGCCGGCCCGGGAGGTAGTCATTCGCCAGGGCGAGTGGGAGAGGAGGGCCAAGGCCCTCGAGAAGAGGCTGGAGGTGGCAGACCGGACAGCCACCACCCTGCCCGAGACCGTGAGGGTCAAGGACAGGGAGTTGGAGCACCTCAGGCGGGAACTGGGCCGCCTCAGGGATAAGCAGGAGCAGAGGAGGCTGCTTCGTGAGGGGGAGGAGTTGGCCGGCGAGGCGGCGCCGGACCATGAATTGCCGTGTGTCCCACGACCCCGGCGGAAGGATCTCCTTCCGTCAACTTTTGCCGGGGGGGACACCGGCATGGAGGTCGTGACGGCGGTCCGTGGACCGTCGTCCGCACAGCGTTCCGCCGCGATTGAGGAAGAGAGTCCTGCCTCCGGAAACCCTTTACTGGTCATGATGACCGAAGTTGTCAAAAGGGTTTCCGAGATGGCGGGACACATTTCGGCCGTGGAAAACCGGTTCGACGCACGCTTTGAGGCGGTGTGGCGGGCAGTATCCCGCCCGCCACTTGGGAAATGTCCGGTGCCTCCACCTCAATCCGTGAGGACGGCACCGACGGCTACGGCGGAAAGGCCTGAGGCGCCAAGAGGGAAGGGGAAGGGGACCGCGACGACAAAACCAGGCAGCGGGTGTACCCCTGCGAAAGTCCCCGCGGAACTCCCCAAAGCGATCCCCATGAAGAAGGGAGCAGTTAAGGCCCAAGGTGGACAATCAGCGGCAGCAGCGGCGGCTGTGGCAAAGCCACCTGCCCAGAAAGTTTCAACCCAACCGAAGGCTGGGCCTCATCCCCCACCACCACTTCCCAAGGCGGATGGCGGCAGGTTCGCTCCGCTAGCCCACACCAAGGCGCGGTCCACCCCAACCACCGCCAACGAAGGGCAGGACACCTGGGCAGAGGTGGTGCGGTGGAGCAAGAAGAAGGGCGGCAATAAGGGTGCGTTGCCTGCTGCACCCTCTTTCAAGGGCGGAAAGTCCTCCGCAGCTTCCCTCAGGGGCTGCCAGCCTTTCAGCTGCAGTACGGGCTTAACGAACCCGGGGTACCCGAGTCATACACACACCGTAAGCCTCCTGTTGGTCGTCACAACGACCCATTCACAATTCCCTATTGGTTTTGTGAATGGTACGTGACGGCAGGAGGAACGGGGGTCTTGGCTTAACCGCCTGGGCCATGAGTATGGCGACTCTATAAAATCGCCCTCCAATCCTAAGCTATGGTGCGCGGCGATGGGATGCATGGTTGGGGGAGAAGGCCCAATCCCAAGCGACCACCTCCGGGGAACCTGCCGAACCCCCGGAGTATATAGGCTTACCCGGGTAAGGCGGCTCTGCCCGGGCGGACCTTTTCTTCCGACCTGCTCGTGGGAATATTATGGAGTTCAATATTAAAACGGGGATGGGACGGGGTAAGTCAGAGGGGGAGGACGAAGGCGGTGTTGGGACTGGAGTGACGGCGCTCGCGCCGCCTCCAGCACCTGGCCCGGCTTCGTGGAAGGTGGAGGAGGACGACGAGACTGCGTCAGTCTCGTCCTTCTCCTTCACCAGGAGCCTCATAGGCTCTAAGAGGAAGAGGGCGGGGCAGGCCGTCGTCGAGGTGGGCGGGTCGATGAGCCCGTCGGTGAGGCTGAGTTGCCTCAGGGACGAGGTGACCGAGGAGATATCGGAGAGGATCTCCTCGTCCCTGAGGCGGGTGGAGAAAGTCGCCGCTGCCTGCGCCTTTAAGGGGCAGAAAAGCGGTGGCGCGGAGGCCCTGAAGGCCGCGGCGGAGGAAATGAGGGAGGCGGCGCGGGAGCTCAGAGGGCGGAACGCCCGTCTGCAGCTCCTGTTGGAGGAGGAGCGACAGGGGAGGAGGAGGGCAGAGGCGCTGTGGAACAGCGCGGCCCTCCCTCCCATCCTCCCTCCTCCTCCACCGCCGCGTCCCTCGGCAGAGGCAAATAAGCGGAGTGCGACGGCAGTGGTGCGGGGCACCTCGGGCCCCTCCACCCGCACTCCGCCCGTGAAGAAGTCCCCGTCCTCCTCAGAAGACGACCTTCTGAGGAGGATTGGGGACATGATTGATGGCAAGCTGGCCGCCTTCCGGGAGGAGCTCCTCGCCGGAAGAGCGGTCAGCAGGAAGGCGGTGCCTCCCCGACCTGTTCCGGTACAGTCGGGGAAGGCAAAGAAGGGCGGAGTGAAGGCTCCGCCCAGCGTTGCGGCACCAGGGCCCCGGGTCGCGACCCCCAAGGGGGGTGGTGTACCCGTGGTCGCGGTGGTCGCGTCCTCCACGGCACCCTCCCAAGGGGGGGTGGCGTGGAGTGAGGTGGTGGGGCGGAAGGCGAAGCGGGCGGCAAGGAAGGCCTCGCAACCGCAGCCTCCGCCTCCGCCGCCGGCGGCCAAGGTAAAGGCCGCGAAGGTCGGGAAGGCACGACCAGGTCGTCCCCCAAAAACGGCAGCGGTGACGCTGACCGTTGCGCAGGGGGGCGACCTGACCCTCGCGGAGGCGATGCGGCTCGCCAGGGAGAATATCTCCCTGGAAGAGCTGGGCATCGCCTCCGTGAGGGCGAAGAGGGCCGTGACCGGGGGTCTCTTGCTGGAGATCCCCGGTGCAGAAGGCGGCGCGAAGGCGGATCGTCTCGCCCAGAGGCTCCGGGAGCAGCTGGGCGAGCGCGGTGTCCGGGTCGCTCGGCCCACGAAGCGCACGGAGATGCGCGTTTATGGGCTGGACGACTCGGTCAGCGCACAGGATGTGTCCCGTGCCCTTGCGAGGGCGGGGGACTGTCCTGTGGAGGACCTGCGGATCGGAGAGATCCGCAGGTCGCCCTCCGGCCTCGGGTCGGTGTGGGCCCGGTGCCCCCTCTCCGCCGCCCGTAAGGTGGCGGAATCCGGGAGGGTGTTGGTGGGGTGGGTTTCGGCGCGAGTGGAAATCCTCGCGCCGCGCCCGCTCCAGTATCACCGCTGCCTCGAATTGGGGCACGTGAGGCAGTGGTGCACCTCGCCGGTGGACCGCAGCGGTCAGTGTTACCGCTGCGGTGCCAAAGAGCACCGTGCGAGCCAGTGCTCGGCGGCCCCCCACTGCCCGCTGTGTGCGGACATGGGGAGGCCAGCCGATCACAGGGTGGGGAGCAAGAAGTGCTCCCCCCCCTCCCGGAAGGAGAGGAAGAGGCGGGCTGCACCGGCTCCGGTGCCGAGGGCGGTGGCATCGTCCTCCATGGAGGTGGACGGTGCTACGGGGACGGACGGCCGGGAGGAGGCTGGCGCGGCCATTAATTAATGCCGCCCCGCCTCCTCCTCCAGGCCAACCTCAACCACTGCCGCGCGGCACAGGACTTGATGTCCCAAGTCCTCGCGGAGTGGGGGGTTGGCCTGGCGGTCGCCGCCGAGCCGTACCGCGTCCCTGATCACCCTCATTGGGTGGGCGACGCGGACGGCTTGGTGGCGACGGTATGGGGAGGGGGCGACGGGTCCCCACCGTTCTCCTTGTTGGAGCGCGGTCGGGGATTCGTCGCCGTGGACTGGGGGGGAGTCGCTGTGGTGGGGTGCTACATTTCGCCCCGTAGCGGTCACGCTGCGTTCGAGCTGTACTTGGCCGAGGTCGCGGCATGCGTGCAGCGCTACGCGGCCCGGCCGGTGCTGGTCCTGGGGGATTTTAATGCCAAGTCGGTGGCTTGGGGATCCCCCAGGACCTCCGTTCGCGGCGGGATCCTGGGCGATTGGGCGGCGGGGCTCGACCTCCGGGTATTGAACCGGGGGTCGGAGCACACATGCGTGCGGCGATATGGGGGGTCCATCGTGGATGTTGGATTCGCGACCCCCAACGCCGTGCGCATGGTGTCGGGTTGGCACGTGGTCGCGGGGGCAGAGACACTCTCCGATCACCGGTACATCCGGATGGAGGTCTCTGCCGCCGCGAGTGCATCCCGACACGGCCGCCTGCGTGGCGCCCCACCACGCCGCTGGGCGCTTCGGCGCCTGGACAAGGACGCCCTGATGGCAGCTGCCCTCGCTGCAACTTGGCCGCAGGGAGCGGCCGAGTTGCCGAGCATAGAGGAGGAGGTCGCCCGGCTCGGAGCATTGGTCGCGGGTATTTGCGACGCGGCGATGCCTCGGGTCGGGCGGGCTTCTCCTCGCCGGGCGGTGTACTGGTGGTCGGACGCGATCGCGGAGTTGCGAGTCGCGACTGTCCGCGCCCGACGCCAGTACACCCGCGCGCGCCGTCGTCAACGTACAGGCGACGGCGTGGCGCGAGCGAGGGCAGCTGATGACCTGTATGGAGCATACCGCGTGGCGCGGGTTGCTCTGCAGGTCGCCATCAAACGGGCCAAGACCCGGGCATGGAAGGAGCTCCTCCAGACCCTTGATGACGATCCATGGGGGCGCCCACATAAGGTGGTGCTGAATAAGCTCCGCCCGTGGGCGCCCCCCGTCACCGAGGGTCTTGACCCCCGGCTGCTGGAGGACGTGGTCAATACACTCTTCCCAATTGGGGAGAGGGGACCGCGTCCTCCGGCGGCGGCGGCTGTCCCAGTGGAGTGGACGGCCGAGCTGGGGGTCACGCAGGAGGAGCTGGCAGCGGCCATCAGACGGCTCGGGGTTCGTAACACGGCCCCGGGTCCGGATGGTGTGCCCGGCCGGGTTTGGGTCTTGACCCAGGGCGTCCTTGGGGCCGACCTCAGGCGGTTGTTCGACCGCTGCCTGAGGGACGGGCGATTCCCCCCCAGTTGGAAGGTGGCGAGGATGGTCCTCCTCCGGAAGGAGGGTCGGCCCGCGGAGTCTCCCTCCGCATACCGGCCCATTTGTCTCCTTGACGAGGTGGGCAAGCTCTTCGAGCGTGTGATTGCTGCCCGCCTCGTCGAGCACCTGTCGCGGGGTGATCCCGGTCTGGCCGACTGCCAGTTCGGTTTCCGGGGGGGCCGATCGACTATCGACGCGATAGGTCGTGTGAGGGCCCTCTCGGAGGCGGCCGTCTCCCGGGGAGGGGTGGCATTGGCAATATCCTTGGATATTGCCAATGCCTTTAACACCCTCCCCTGGGAAGGGATAAGGAGGGGACTCGAATATCATCGAGTCCCCCCTTGTCTCAGGGCGGTCGTCGGGGATTATCTCCGCGGCAGGTGGATCGAGTATCCGGGCCGGGATGGTGATATGCGGAGGGAGGTGTACTGCGGTGTTCCGCAGGGGTCGGTCCTCGGGCCACTCCTGTGGAACATCGCGTACGACTCGGTGTTGCGGGCCGGCCTCCCCGACGGCGTCAGCACGGTGTGTTATGCGGATGACACACTGGTGCTGGCCGTCGGGGCGCACTGGGGGAGGGCCATGCGTCGCGCGGAGGAGGGGTCGCAACGCGTCGTCGACCGGATCAGGGGAATGGGGATGACGGTGGCGGTCCATAAGACCGAGGTGATTGCGTTTCATTCACCTCGGCAGGATCCGCCACCCCCTTTGATCCGGGTGGGTGGAGCTGACATCGAGGTGAAGCCCCAGATCAGGTATCTAGGGCTGATCCTCGATAGCCACTGGCATTTCGAGGAGCATTTCCGCTGCCTGGTCCCCCGGTTGGAAAGGATGGTTGCGGCTCTGGGCCGGATCCTGCCCAACCTGGGGGGCCCGGCGGGCCGAGTTCGTCGCCTCTATGTGGCAATGGTCCAGTCGGTGGCCCTATACGGGGCCCCCGTCTGGGCGGACGACCTGGCTGCCTCCCGGCGCAGCATGACTATGCTGCGTAGGGTGCAGAGGCGCATGGCGCTCAGGGTCGTCCGCGGGTATCGGACCATGTCACATGAGGCGGCGACGGTTCTAGCGGGGATGCCGCCCATGGACCTGCTCGCGCGGTCGCACGCGGTGATGTACCGGCACCGCGTCGACCGTCGCGCGGGGGTGGGGGCGGTCCCGGGCGGGCAGGAACCTGCTTGGGGCGATTTGAAGCGCCAGGCCCGGCAGTCCGTGTTGCTCGCGTGGCAGGAGCGGCTGGCTCTGCCAACCGCGGGGCACCGGACTGTCGGGGCTGTTCGGCCACTCCTGAAGGAGTGGCTGGACAGAGGCCATGGCGGCCTCACCTACCGGATGGCACAGGTATTTTCCGGGCATGGCAGCTTCGGAAGATGCCTGTGCCGGATAGGGAAGGAGCCGACGGCGCGTTGCTGCCACTGCGACGCTGAGCAGGACACGGCGGATCATACCCTGGAGGTATGCCCCGCGTGGGAGGGGGAGCGCCGTGTCCTGGTCGGCGTCGTCGGGCAGGATGTCTCGCTGCCGGGCGTGGTACGCGCCATGCTCGGCAGCGAGGAGAAGTGGAGGGCCGTGGCCTCCTTCTGCGAGAACGTAATGTTGCAGAAGGAGGCCGCGGGGAGGGAGCGCGAGCTTCAGCGGCGCGCTGAAGCTCGCGCTCGTGCGGTGGCCCGAGGTCGTCGCCCGGTCGCGAGGCGTCGCGGGCGGCCGCCTCGGCGTGGCGGATGACCTAGGCTGGGAGGGGGGTCCTGAGGGGACCCTCCTCCCGCCAGGCGGCGCCGGGTCGGACCGGTTGGGGGTAGGAGTGCCTCCCCCTACCGGTCCGACGCAAGGGGAGGCACCCTCGGCGGTCTGGTGCGGCCATGAACGCCCGGCCGCCGAGGGGTGGAAACGGGGTCGCGGGCGGTTGCGAGTTGGGGCTCGTAGCCGCCACTAAACGCGGCCCCGGGACGGATAGCGGCGGGATTGAGTGGCCCCGTCCCGCCGCTGTGAGGCAGTGTGTCTACTGGGGGGCCGATTGTCCCCCCGGGGGATGGGCGCGAAAGCGCGGGCACGGGGAGGATACCGGAAGAATGCTTCGAGCGATTCCCGGTATCCTCCCAAAGCGTGCCGAAGGGTCACCGTGGGGTTTTTAGTGGGTAGGTCCCGCGCCTGTCGTTGTACGGGCGCGGGGAATCCCACACACCCCTCCCACCTCTCCCCAAGGAGGTGGGAGGGAGTCTTTCGAAGATTTTCCCCACGACAAAAAAAAAAAAAAAAAAAAAAAAAAAAAAGTCCTCCGCAGCAGGTCGGCCAGCCGCAAATGCCGCGGCTGGAAATACAAAGAAGGGTGTTGCCCAGCTGGCGGCGGTCAAGCTACCAAGGCTGCCGAAAAATGCGGCAGTCTCAGTGACCGCTGCCACTGGGCGCGAGAAGGACCTGGGCCCCCTCCTCACTAGGGTGATGCCCGGGATCTGCAAGGATCTCGGGATAACCGGAATGCGGCCCACAAGGGCGGTTACCGGGGCGCTCCTATTGGCGATCCCCGGTGAAAAGGGGAAGGAGAAGGCGACCGCCCTGAGGGCGCGCCTTGAGGGGGCCCTCCAGGTCGAGGGTGTTCGGGTGGCTTGCCCTCAGAAGCAGACCGAGTTAAGGGTTTCCGGCCTGTCGGAGGCAGCCACCCAGGACGCGGTAAGGGAGGCCCTTGCCAACGCCGGGGGTTGCGGCGCTACGGAGGTCAACGTTGGTGACCTCCGCCGGGACAGCTCGGGCATGTTTACTGCCTGGGCCCGCTGTCCCCTTCGCGCCGCAACCAAGCTCGCGAAGTCCGGCTGATTAATGGTCGGCTTCTTCGAGGCCCGGCTGGCAGTACTCGCCGCGAGGCCTCTGCAGTGCCACCGCTGTCTGGAGTTCGGCCATGTCCGGCAGCGGTGCACCAGCACTGTCGATCGCAGCGGCCTCTGTTACCGCTGCGGAGGGGCCTCCCATACGGCACGGGAGTGCACGGCCGCCTCTAAATGCCCCCTTTGTGTGGGCTTGGGGCGGCCAGCGGATCACCGCATGGGTGGGGCGGCGTGCCGTCCCCCCATGCGAAAGGGGAAGAAGGGGAAGGGGGTGGGTGTGCCCCATCCACGGTGCCGGCTGGTGTTGAGCCGGCGCCGGTGCCCGTCGCGATGGAGGTCCAAGGGGCGGCTTGTTCCCAACCATCCCCAGCTGTGGTGTCGGGAGCTATTCCCGCCCCGGCATCTGTCGCGGCGGCGGTGAAGGTGGTGGGGGGTGCACCCGCACGCCCGCCTGTTACGGAGATGATGGAGGTGGATGTGGCGCCTTGCGACTCGGCGCCCTCCACCTCCACGAAATCGGAAGGCGTGTTGTCTGGGGGTGGCTCTGCAGAGTCCCCACCCCAATCGACATCCCAGCCGCCGTGCGGGTCAGAGCCCATTAGTCGCGGGGTGATGGCCTCGTACGGCGGCAAAGATCCGGAGCGCACAGAGGCGCCCCTAAACACAGGAAGGGGAGGCCCGGAGGAGGCCGCGGGTGAGACCCGATAATGTCTCAACGCCTCCTCCAGGTCAATTTGAACCACTGCCGGGGGGCTCAGGATCTCATGCTCCAAACCCTCCGGCAGTGGAACATCGGGATGGCCGTGATCGCCGAGCCCTATCGTGTCCCCAAACACCCCGCTTGGGTGGGGGACCTTAACGGGGTTTCGGCGATCACATGGCAGTACGGGCGCGGCACGTTGCCGTGTTCCGTCGTTGGGAGGGGCCACGGTTTTGTGGTGGTTAAATGGGGGGAACTGGTGGTTGCCGGGTGTTATGCGTCGCCCGCTATGGGCCTCAGCGTTTTTGAGGCGTACCTCGACGAGGTGGGGAGATGCATCTCCCCACATCTCGCCAGTGGGGTACTCGTCCTGGGAGATTTTAATGCCCACGCTGCAGCATGGGGCTGTCCCAGGACGATCGTGAAGGGCGACGCGATGCTCGTATGGGCGGCGGGTCACGGCCTCGTAGTGTTGAATGAGGGGGCCGTGAGCACGTGCGTGCACGCGCGGGGCGAGTCGATCGTCGACATATCGTTGGCGAGCCCCGCCATAGCGCGCCGTGTGTCCGACTGGAGGGTCGCGGAGGAGGTGGCGACGTTAAGCGACCACCTCTACATAACGTTTTCCGTATCCGCGATCCCCGGCGTAAATGGACCCCGTCAACAGGGCAGGGAAGCACACCTGGCGCCACGCTGGTCCGCCAAGAGGCTGGACCCGGACGCCCTTGCGATGGCAGCCTCCGTCGTGGCATGGCAGGAAATGCCACGCCGGACCCTCGGCACTCCTTCTGCCGGGGCGCGTTGGTTCCGGGAGACTATGACGTCGTTGTATGACGCAGTCATGCCCCGGGCCACAGCCCCGAGCCGCGGGGGGTCCGTGTACTGGTGGTCGGGCGAGATCGAGGACTTACGCACTCGGTGCGTTGTCGCCCGACGCCGGTACACCCGCGCCAGGAGAAGGCGCGGGGCGACGGAGGCAGAGGTGGTGGGGTTGCGCGGGGAATTTTCCATTGCGCGCAGAACCCTCCGCCGGGCCATCGCGACCGCGAAAGCCCAGGCATGGACGGAGCTCCTCGGCTCTCTGGATGCAAATCCATGGGGGCGACCCTATCATATGGTCGCAGGCAAGATGCGATCATGGGCGCCCCGGATCACAGAGAGCCTCGACCCCCAGCTGCTCGGGGAAACTATGCGCGTCCTCTTCCCCGTTGGGGGAGAGGCGTTCCTGCATCCCCCCGAGCCACAGCCGGATCACCCGCCTTGGTGGTCCGACGAACTGGGGGTCTCCGAGGAGGAGCTAGCTAGGGCCGTCCGGAGAATGGCTGCCAAGAAGACGGCGCCAGGACCGGACGGCATACCTGGCAGGGCCTGGGCTATAGCGGTGGGCGCTCTGGGGGCCGGATTGGTGCGTGTGTTTGACGCGTGCCTGCGGACCGGCCAGTTCCCCTCTATATGGAAGGTAGCGAGGTTGGTCCTCCTCCACAAGCCAGGGAAGCCCGCGGATTCTCCATCCGCGTTCCGACCCATATGTCTTCTGGACGAGGCTGGAAAGCTCCTCGAGCGGGTCATAGTATCCCGACTCGAGGGGCACCTGTCCCGCGTCGGCCCCGATCTGGCCGACCGACAGTTCGGCTTCCGCCGGGGCCGCTCCACAGTCGACGCCATAGCGACAGTGCGGACCCTGGCGGATCGGCAATATCCCGGGGGGGTGTGGCGTTGGCAGTCTCGTTGTACATAGCCAACGCCTTTAACACCGTCTCTTGGGGGGCGATAGGTCGGGCACTCCAGTACCACCGGGTGCCCGCCTATCTATGCCGACTGATCGGGGATTATCTGCGGGGCAGGGTAGTCCAACATCCGGGTCGGAACGGGACGGAACAGAGAGCGGTGCACCGCGGAGTCCCACAGGCGTCGGTCCTCGGGCCGCTCCTGTGGAACTTGGCGTATGATGCGATGCTGCGGGCTGATCTCCCCGTCGGCGTGTCGTTGGTATGTTACGCCGACGACACTCTGGTGATAGCCAGCGGGGATACGTGGAGGAGGGCAGTGGCCCTCGCGGAGTATGGGACGGCACGAGTCGTCGCCGAAGTAGAGCGTCTGGGGTTGCGCGTGGCACCCCAGAAGACCGAGGCCATCTGGCTGTGTAATGTCAATGGCCGTGGGTTGCCGCGCCAGGCGTCTCTACGGGCGGGCGGAGCCCAAGTCGGGGTGGGGCGCCGGATGAAGTATTTGGGCCTCACCCTGGACAGCTACTGGCGGTTCGGGCATCATTTGGAAGGGTTGGGTCCCCGTATCGAGAGGGCAGCGGCCGCGTTAGGCCGCATAATGCCTAATCTCGGGGGACCCAACATGGCGGCACGGCGGCTGTATTTGGGAGTCGTCCGGTCCATGGCGCTTTATGGCGCGCCTATATGGGCCGGCGGTCTGATGGCAAATCGGCGGGGTGCATTTGTACTCCGCCGGTTACAGAGGTTGGTGGCCATCAGAGTCGTGCGGGGTTATCGCACGATCTCCTACACAGCCGCCACCTTGCTGGCGGGTTCCGCACCGTTTCACCTACTGGCGAAACTGGACGCAGAGGTCTATCAAAGCCTCTGCGACCTTCGCCAGCGGGGCGTGGATCCGCTCGGCGAGGAGGCCGCTAGGGCCCGAAGCCAGGCGCGGCGACGCGTCTATAGTCGGTGGCTGGTCTGGTTATCGAAGCCAGACCAGCGGGATGATCGCGTCGCCGCGGCGGTCCGCCCAGTGTTTTATGCCTGGGTGGGCCGTAGCTGGGGTACGCCCACCTACCGCCTGACACAGGTACTGACCGGACACGGTTGCTTCGGTCGGTACCTGCATCGGATAGGGCGGGAGGCGACGGCTGCGTGCCATCATTGTAGGGGAAGGGAGGACACCGCGCAGCACACGCTGGAGTTTTGCCCGGCGTGGGCAGCGCAGCGCGGTGTCCTTATTAGAGCGATTGGAGCGGACCTCTCGCTGCCCACCGTTATTCGTGCGATGGTCGGCAGTGAGGAGGCGTGGGCGGCCATGGCCTTGTTTTGTGAGGAGGTCATGGCCGCCAAGGAGGACGCCGAAAGGGCGCGTGAGGAGGTGGGGGGCAGGCGGCGACGTCGACCATAAGACCCTCCACCGCTCCCCGTGGCAGGGGCAGCGCGAAGGGGTCGGTGATGGTGTTTGTGGTGCGAGGTGAGGGACTTTATCCCCTCATTCCCCCTCGCACCCAGCCCATCACCGGACCGGGGGCCCGTGGCAGGGGCCCCGTCTAGCGCGGGCGGCAGTGTCAGCCGGCCCCGCAGCCGTGGTCGCGATCGGTTGGGGGCCCGGTCGCGGCTAGTAGCAGCGGCACGAGTGGGGGCGACGTCGCGTGTGACCGCGCGGCGTCGCCGTGGGGCAATCAGTTTAGTTTGCCCCCCATTGGGGAGGAGGATCACATCTCCTCCACCGGGAAGGGCCCGTAGTAGGGCGTTGCGCCAACGGGGAGAGTCACGGTAGTATCGCTAGTTTGGTTCCCGTGACTCTCCCCAGATAAAGGGCGCAGGCGGTAACCGTGGTGTTTTAGCCGGTAAGAGTCCGGCACTACCCCGGCCTCCCACCCAGGGAGCCGGGGTGTCCATGAGGATTTCACCACGTTAAAAAGAAAAAAAAAAAAAGGTCTGGGATATGCCCTCATCAGTCTCATTCTTTCGCGTTCTTCACATACTTCCTGAACAGATCCTGGGTTGTTTCTGATTTGGACCACATAGTAATGTGGTACCATGCTGAAACAGTCAACTAAACCTTGTCTCGATCAATATTTTAGAGGATATCGCACGTTAGGTCTGGGTTAGGTCTGGGATTTGCCCACATAAGTCAAATACTTTCGCATTCTACACATACTTCTTGAACAGATCCTGGATTTTCTTCTGGTTTGGATCACATGGTAATGTGGTACCACGCTGAAACAGTCGATTAAACATGGTTTTGATCAATATTTTAGAGGATAACGCATGTTTGGTCTAGGTCTGGGTTAGGTCTGGGGTATGCCCTCATCAGTCTCATACATTCGCATTCTTCACATACTTCTTGAACAGATTCTGGGTTGTTTCTGATTTCGACCACATAGTAATGTGGTACCACGCTGAAACGGACAACTAAACCTTGTCTCGATCAATATTTTAGAGGATATCGCATGTTAGGTCTGGATTTGGTCTGGGATTTGCCATCATCTGCCTCATACTTTCGCATTTGTCGCATACTTGAATGGCTAGATCCTGGGCTGTGTCTGGTTTGGATCACGTAGTAAAGAGGTGCTACACTGAAACAGTCAATTAAACCTGGTTTCGGTCAATATTTTAGAGGACAACACCGATTAGGTCTGGGTTACGTCTGGTATTCGCAATCATCTGCCTCATGCTTTCGCATTTTTCGCATACTTGTTGGCTAGATCCAGGGCTTTTTCTGATTTGGATCACGTAGTAATGTGGTACCACACTGAAACAGTCATTTAAACCTGGTTTCGATCAACATTTTAGGGAATAACACCGGTTAGGTCTGGGTTACGTCTGGTATTTGCAATCATCTGTCTCATACTTTCGCATTTTTCGCATACCTGTTGGCCTGATCCTGGGTTCATTTCTGGTTTGGATCACGTATTAATGTGGTGCCACACTGAAATAGTCAATTAAACCTGGATTCGAAGAATATTATAGAGGAAACACCGGTTATGTCTGGGTTAGGTCTGGTATTTGCCATCACCTAGCTCATACTTTCGCAATTTTTCGCATACTTGTTGGCCAGATCCTGGGGTTTCTCTGATTTGGAACACGTAGTAATGTGGTACCGCACTGAAAGGGCCAATTAAACCCGGTTCCGATTAATAGTTTAAAGGATAACGCCGGTTATGTCTGGGTTAGGTCTGGTATTTGCAATCATCTGGCTCATACTTTAGCATTTTTCGCATACTGGTTGGCCAGATCCTGGGCTTTTTCTGGTTTGGATAACGTATTAATGTGGTACCACACTGACACACTCCATTAAATCTGGCTTCGATCAATATTTTAGAGCATAACGCCGGTTTATCTGGGTAAGGTCTGGTATTTGCAATAATCTGACTCATACTTGCTCATTTTCCGCATAGTTGTTGGCCAGACCCAGGGTTTTTTCTGGTTTGGATCACCTAGTAATGTGATACCACACCGAAACAGTCAATTAAACCTCGTTCCGTGTAATATTTTAGAGGATAACGCCGGTTATGTCTGGGTTAGTTCTGGTATTTGCCATCATCTAGCACATACATTCGCATTTATCGCATACTTGAATGGCCAGATCCTCGGCTTTTCCTGGTTTGGGTCACGTAGTAAAGAGGTGCCACACTGAAACAGTCAATTAAACCTGGTTTCGATCAATATTTTAGAGGACAACACCGGTTAGGTCTGGGTTACGTCTGGTATTTACAATCATCTGACCCATATTTTCGCATTCTTCGCATACCTGTTTGCCAGATCCTGGGTTTTTCCTGGTTTGGATCACGTAGTAATGTGGTACCACACCGAAACCGTCAATTAAACCTGGTTCCGATTAATATTTTAGAGGACAGAGCCGGTTATGTCTGCGTTAGGTCTGGTATTTGCCCTCATCTAGCTCATACTTTCGCATTTTCCGCATACTTGTTGGCCAGATCCTGGCCGTCTTCTGGATTGGATCATGTAGTAATGTGGTACCACACTGAAACCGTCAATTAAACCTGGTTTCGATCAATATTTGAGAGGACAACACCGGTTAGGTCTGGATTACGTCTGGTATTTGCAGTCATCTGGCTCATAGTTTCGCATTTTTCGCATACTTGTTGGCTAGATCCTGGGTTTTTTCTGGTTTGGATCAGGTGGTAATTTGGTACCACACGGAAACAGTCAATTAAACCTGGTTGCGATTAATATTTTAGAGGATAACGCCGGCTATGTCTGGGTTAGGTCTGGTATTTGCAATCATCTGGCTCATACTTTAGCATTTTTCGCATACTTGTTGGCTAGATCCTGGGTTTTTTCTGGTTTGGATCACGTAGTAATTTGGTACCAAACGCAAACAGTCAATTAAACCTGGTTGCGATTAATATTTTAGAGGATAACGCCGGTTATGTCTGGGTTAGGTCTGGTATTTGCAATCATCTAGCTCATACTTTCGCATTTTTCGCATACTTGTTGGCCTGATCCCGGGTTTTTTCTTGTTAGGATCACGTATTAATGTTGTGCCACATTGACACAGTCCATTAAAACAAGCTACGATCAATATTTTAGAGGATATCGCCGGTTATGTCTGGGTAAGTTCTGGTATATGCAATAATCTGACTCATACTTTCTCATTTTCCGCATAGTTGTTGGCCAGACCCAGGGTTTTTTAAGATTTGGATCACCTAGTAATGTGATACCACACTGAAATTGTCAATTCAACCTGGATTCGATGAATATTCCAGAGGATAACACCGGTTAGGTCTGGGTTAAGTCTGGGATTTGCCCTCATCTGGCTCGTACATTCGCATTTTTCGCATACTTGTTGGCCAGATCCTGGGTTTTTTCCGGTTTCGATCACGTAGTATTGTGGTACCACACTGGAACAGACAATTAAGTCTGGTTCCGATTAATATTTTAGAGGATAACGCCGGTTATGCCTGGGTTAGTTCTGATATTTGCCAACATCTGACTCAGATTTTCGGATTCTTCGGATACTTGTTGGCCAGATCCTGTGCTTTTTCTGATTTGGATCACGTAGTAATGTTGTACCACGCCGAAACAGTCTATTAAACCTTGTTCCGATTAATATTTTACAGGATAACCCCGGTTATGGCTGGGTTAGGTCTGGTATTTGCAATCATCTGCCTCATACATTCGCATTTTTCGCATACTTGTTGGCCAGATCCTGGGTTTTTTTCTGGTTTGGATAACGTATTAATGTGGTACCACACTGATACAGTCCATTGAACCTGGCTTCGATCAATATTTTAGGGGATAACACCTGTTAGATCTGGGTTAGGTCTGGTATTTGCCCCGATCTGGCTCGTACTTTCGCATTTTTCGCATACTTGTTGGCCAGATCCTGGGTTCTTTTCTCGTTAGGATCACGTATTAATGTGGTACCACACCGAAACAGTCCATTAAACCCGGTTCCGGTTAATATTTTAGAGGATAACGACGGTTATGTCTGGGTTAGGTCTGGAATTTCCCATCATCTAGCTCATACTTTCGCTTTTTCCGCATACATCTTGGCCAGATCCTGGGGTTTTTCTGGTTTGGATCACGTAGTAATGTGGTACCACACCGAAACTGTCAATTAAACTTGGTTCCGATTAATATTTTAGAGGATAGCATCGGTGAGGTCTGGGATAGGTCTGGTATTTGCAATCATGTGGCTCATACATTCGAATTTTTCGCATACTTGTTGGCCAGATCCTGGGGTTTCTCTGATTTCGATCACGTAGTAATGTGGTACCACACTGAAGGGCTCAATTAAACCCGGTTCCCATTAATATTTAAGAGGATAACGCCGTTTATGTCTGGGTTAGGTCTGGTATTTGCCATCACCTAGCTTATACTTTCGTATTTTTCGAATACTTGTTGGCCAGATCCTGGGTTTTTTTCTGGTTTGAATCACGTGATAATGTGGTAACACACTGAAACAGTCAATTAAACCTGGTTTTGAGTAATATTTTAGAGGATAACGACGGTTATGTCTGGGTTAGGTCTGGGATTTGCCCTCATCTGGCTCGTACTTTAGTATTTTTCGCATACTTCATGGCCAGATGCTGGGTTTTTTTCTGGTTGGGATAACGTATTAATGTGGTACCACACTGACACAGTGCATTAAACCTGGTTTCGATCAATATTTTAGGGGATAGCGCATGTTAGGTCTGGGTCAGTTCTGGTATTTGCTTTCATCTAGCTCATACTTTCGCATGTTCCGCATACCTGTTGGTATGATCCTGAGTTTTCTGGTTTGGATCACGTTGTAATGTGGTACCACACTGAAACCGTTAATTAAACCTGGTTTCGATCAGTATTTTGGAGGATAACGCCGGTAACGTCTGGGTTAGGTCTGGTATTTGCCCTCATCTAGCTCATACTTTCGCATTTTTCGCATACTTGTTGGCCAGATCCTGGCCGTCTTCTGGATTGGATCATGTAGTAATGTGGTACCACACTGAAACCGTCAATTAAACCTGGTTTCGATTTATATTTTAGAGGACAACACCGGTTAGGTCTGGGTTACGTTTGGTATTTCCAATCATCTGCCTCATACTTTCGCATTTTTCGTATATATGTTGGCCTGATCCTGAGTTCATTTCTCGTTAGGATCACGTATTAATGTGGAGCCACACTGAAATAGTCAATTAAATCTGGATTCGATCAATATTTTAGAGGACAACACCGGTTAGGTCTGGGTTACGTCTGGTATTTACAATCATCTGACCCATATTTTCGCATTCTTCGCATACCTGTTTGCCAGATCCTGGGTTTTTCCTGGTTTGGATCACGTAGTAATGTGGTACCACACCGAAACCGTCAATTAAACCTGGTTCCGATTAATATTTTAGAGGACAACGCCGGTTATGTCTGCGTTAGGTCTGGTATTTGCCCTCATCTAGCTCATACTTTCGCATTTTTCGCATACTTGTTGGCCAGATCCTGGCCGTCTTCTGGATTGGATCATGTAGTAATGTGGTACCACACTGAAACCGTCAATTAAACCTGGTTTCGATCAATATTTGAGACGACAACACCGGTTAGGCCTGGATTACGTCTGGTATTTGCAATCATCTGGCTCATAGTTTCGCATTTTTCGCATACTTGTTGGCTAGATCCTGGGTTTTTTCTGGTTTGGATCACGTAGTAATTTGGTACCAAACGCAAACAGTCAATTAAACCTGGTTGCGATTAATATTTTAGAGGATAACGCCGGTTATGTCTGGGTTAGGTCTGGTATTTGCAATCATCTAGCTCATACTTTCGCATTTTTCGCATAATTGTTAGCCAGATCCTGGCCTTTTTCTGGTTTGGATCACGCAGTAATGTGGTACCACACTGAAATAGTCAATTAAACCTGGTTCCGATTAATATTTTAGGGGATAACGCTGGTTATGCCTGGGTCAGTTCTAGTATCTGCAATCATCTGGCTCATACATTCGCATATTTCGCATACTGGTTGGCCAGATCCTGGGCTTTTTCTGGTTTGGATAACGTATTAATGTGGTACCACACTGACACAGTCCATTAAAACTGGCTTCGATCAATATTTTAGGGGGAAACACCGGTTATGTCTGGGTAAGGTCTGGTATTTGCAATAATCTGACTCATACTTTCTCATTTTCCGCATAGTTGTTGACCAGACCCAGGGTTTTTTCTGGTTTGGATCACCTAGTAATGTGATACCACACCGATACAGTCAATTAAACCTCGTGCCGATTAATATTTTAGAGGATATCGCTGGTTATGTCTGGGTTAGTTCTGGTATTTGCCATCATCTAGCTCATACATTCGCATTTTTCGCATACTTGAATGGCCGTATGCTGGGCTTTTTCTGGTTTGGATCGCGTAGTAAAGAGGTGCCACACTGAAACAGTCAATTAAACCTGGTTTCGATCAATAGTTTAGAGGACAACCCCGGTTATGTCTGGGTAAGTTCTGGTATTTGCAATAATCTGACTCATACTTTCTCATTTTCCGCATAGTTGTTGACCAGACCCAGGGTTTTTCCTGGTTTGGATCACGTAGTAATGTGGTACCACACCGAAACAGTCAATTAAACCTGGTTCCGATTAATATTTTAGAGGACAACGCTGGTTAAGCCAGGGTTAGTTCTGGTATCTGCAATCATCTGGCTCATACATTCGCATTTTTCGCATAGTTGTTGGCCGGGTCCTGGATTATTTTCTGATTTGGATCACGTAATAATGTGGTACCACACTGAAACAGTCAATGAAACCTGGTTCGGAGTAATATTTTAGATAACGCCGGTTATGGCTTGGTTAGGTCTGGCATTTGCAATCATCTGCCTCATACTTTCGCATTTTTCGCATACAGGTTGGCCAGATCCTGGCCGTTTTCTGGATCGGATCGCGTAGTAATGTGGTACCACACTGAAACCGTTAATTAAACCTGGTTTCGATCAATATTTTGGAGGATAACGCCGGTAACGTCTGGGTTAGGTCTGGTATTTGCCATCATCTTCGTCTTGCTTTCGCATTTTTCGCGTACTTTTTGGTCAGAAACTGGGCTTTTTCTGATTTGGATCACGTAGTAATGTAGTACCACACCGAAACAGTTCACTAAACCTGGTTGCGATTAATATTTTACAGGATAACGCCTGTTATGTCTGGGTTAGTTCTGGTATTTGCAATCATCTGTCTCATACTTTCGCATTTTTCGCATATTTGTTGGTCAGATCCTGGGCTTTTTCAGGTTTTGATCACGTAGTAATGTGGTACTACACCGACACAGTCGATTAAACCCGGTTCCGATTAATATTTTAGAGGATAACGCCGGGTATGTCTGGGTTAGTTCTGGTATTTGCAATCATCTGCCTCATACATTCGAATTTTTCGCATAGTTGTTGGCGTGATCCAGGGTTTTTTATGGTTTGGATCACGTAGTAATGTGGTACCACATTGAAAAAGTCAATTAAACCTGGTTTCGATTTATATTTTAGAGGACAACACCGGTTAGGTCTGGGTTACGACTGGTATTTGCAGTCATCTGCCTCATACTTTCGCATTTTTCGCATTTTTGTTGGCCAGAGCCTGGGCTTTTTCTGGTTTGGATCACGTAGTATTGTAGTACCACATTGAAAAAGTCAAGTAAATCTGGTTTCGATCAATATTTAAGGGGATAACGCCGGTTATGTCTGGGTTAGGTCCGGTATTTGCCATCATCTAGCTCATACTTTCGCATTTTCCGCATACATCTTGGCCAGATCCTGGGGTTTTTCTGGTTTGGATCACGTAGTAATGTGGTACCACACCGAAACTGTCAATTAAACCTGGTTCCGATTAATATTTTAGAGGATAGCATCGGTGAGGTCTGGGATAGGTCTGGTATTTGCAATCATCTGGCTCATACATTCGAATTTCTCGCATAGTTGTTCGCCTGATCCAGGGTTTTTTCTGGTTTGGATCACGTAGTAATGTGGTACCACTTTGAAAAAGTCAATTAAACCTGGTTTCGATTTATATTTTAGAGGACAACACCGGTTAGGTCTGGGTTATGTCTTGTATTTGCAGTCATCTGCCTCATACTTTCGCATTTTTCGCATATTTGTTGGCCAGTGCCTGGGCTTTTTCTGGTTTGGATCACGTAGTATTGTGGTACCACACTGAAAAAGTCAAGTAAAGCTGGTTTCGATCAATATTTAAGGGGATAACGCCGGTTATGTCTGGGTTAGGTCTGGTATTTGCCATCACCTAACTCATACTTACGCATTTTTCGCATACTTGTTGGCCAAATCCTGGGCTTCTACTGATTCGGATCACGTAGTAATGTGGTACCACACTGAAACAGTCATTAAAACCTGGTTTCGATCAACATTTTAGGGGATAACACCGGTTATGTCTGGGTTAGGTCTGGTATTTGCAATCATCTGCCTCATACTTTCTCATTTTTCGCATACTTGTTGGCCTGATCCAAGGTTTTTTCTGGTTTGGATCACGTAGTAATGTGGTACCACGTTGAAAAAGTCAATTAAACCTGGTTTCGATTTATATATTAGAGGACAACACTGGTTAGGTCTGGGTTACGTCTGGTATTTGCAATCATCTGCCTCATACTTTCGCATTTTTCGCATACTTGTTGGCCAGATCCTGTTTTTTTTCTGATTTGGATCACGTATTGATGTGGCACCACACTGAAACAATCAATGAAACCTGGTTCGGAGTAATATTTTAGGTAACGCCGGTTTTGCCTGGGTTAGGTCTGGTATTTGCATTCATCAGCCTCATACTTTCGCATTTTTCGCATACTTCATGGCCAGATCCTGGGCTTTTTCTAATTTGAATCACGTAATAATGTGGTACCACACTGAAACAATCAATTAATCCTGGTTCCGATTAATATTTCAGAGGATAACTCCGGTTAGGTCTGGGTTAGGTCTGGGATTTGCCCTCATCTAGATCGTACTTTAGCATTTTTCGCATACTTATTGGCTAGATCCTGGGTTTTTTGTGATTTAGATCGCGTAATAATGTGGTACCACACTGAAACAGTCAAATAAACCGGTTCGGAGTAATATTTTAGAGGACAACGCCGGATATGTCTGGGTAAGGTCTGGTATTTGCAATCATCAGCCTCATAGTTTCGCATTTTTCGCATACGTGTTGGCCAGATCCTGGCCGTTTTCTGGATCGGATCACGTAGTAATGTGGTACCACACCGAAACAGTCCACTAAGCCTGGTTGCGATTAATATTTCACAGGATAACGCCGGGTATGTCTGGGTTAGGTCTGGTATTTGCAATCATCTGCCCTATACATTCGAATTTTTCGCATTTTTGTTGGTCAGATCCTGGCCTTTTTCTGGTTTGGATCACGCAGGTAATGTGGTACCACCCTGCAATAGTCAATTAAACCTGGTTCCGATTAATATTTTAGGGGACAACACCGGTTAGGTCTGGGTTAGGTCTGGTATTTGCAATCATCAGCCTCATACTTTCGCATTTTTCGCATACGTGTTGGCCAGATCCTGGCCGTTTTCTGGTTTGGATCACGCAGTAATGTGGTACCACCCTGCAATAGTCAATTAAACCTGGTTCCGATTAATATTTTAGGGGACAACACCGGTTAGGTCTGGGTTACGTCTGGTATTTGCAATCATCTGCCTCATACTTTCGCATTTTTCGCATACTTGTTGGCCAGATCGTGTGTTTTTTCTGATTTGGATCACGTATTAATGTGGTACCACACAGAAACAATCAATGAAACCTGGTTCGGAGTAATATTTTAGATAACGCCGGTTTTGCCTGGGTTAGGTCTGGAATTTGCAATCATCAGCCTCATACTTTCGCATTTTTCGCATACGTGTTGGCCAGATCCTGGCCGTTTTCTGAATTGGATCACGTAGCAATGTGGCACCACACTGAAACCGTCATTAAAACCTGGTTTCGATCAATATTTGGGAGGACAACACCGATTAGGTCTGGGTTACATCTGGTATTTGCAATTAACTGCCTCATACTTTCGCATTTTTCGCATAGTTGTTGGCCAGATCCTGGGTTCTTTTCTCGTTAGGATCACGTATTAATGTGGTGCCACACTGAAATAGTCATTTCAACCTGCATTCGATGAATATTTTAGAGGATAGCGCCGGTTATGTCTGGGTTAGGTCTGGTGTTTGCAATCATCTTCCTCATACTTTCGAATTTTTCGCATATTTGTTGGTCAGATCCGGGGCTTTTTCCAGGTTTTGATCACGTAGTAATGTGGTACTGCTCCGAAACAGTCGATTAAACCCGGTTCCGATTAATATTTTAGAGGATAACGCTGAGTATGTCTGGGTTAGGTCTGGTATTTGCAATGATCTGGCTCATACTTTCGCATTTTTCGCATAGTTGTAAGTCAGATCCTCGGCATTTTCTGGATTGGATCACGTAGTAATGTGGTACCACACTGAAACAGTCAATGAAATCTGGTTTCGATCAATATTTAAGAGGATAACGCTGGTTATGTCTGAGTTACGTCTGGTATTTGCAATCATCTGACTCATACTTTCGCATTTTTCGCATACTTGTTGGCCAGATCCTGGGCTTTTTCTGGTTTGGATCACGTAGCAATGTGGTACCACACTGAAACCGAAATTAAAACCTGGTTTCGATGAATATTTGTGTGGACAACACAGGTTAGGTCTGGGTTACGTCTGGTATTTGCAATCATCTGCCTTATACTTTCGCATTTTTCGCATACTTGTTGGCGAGATCCTGGCCGTTTTCTGGATTGGATCACGTAGTAATCTGGTGCCACACTGAAACCGTCATTTAAACCTGGTTTCGATCAATATTTGAAAGGACAACACCGGTTAGGTCTGGGTTACGTCTGATATTTGCAATCATCTGCCTCATACTTTCACATTTTTCGCATACTTGTTGGCCAGATCCTGGGTTTTTTCTGCTTAGGATCACGTATTAATGCTGTGCCACATTGAAATAGTCAATTCAACCTGGATTCCATCAAAATTTTAGGGGATAACACCGGTTAGGTATGGGTATGTCTGGTATTTGCAATCATCTTCGTCTTGCTTTCGCATTTTTCGTATACTTGTTGGGCAGATACTAGGCCTTTCCTGATTTGGATCAGGTAGTAATGTGGTACCACACCGAAACAGTCCACTAAACCTGGGTGCGATGAATATTTTAGAGGACAACTCCTGGTATGTCTGGGTTAGGTCCGGTATTTGCCATCATCTTGCTCATACTTTCGCATTTTTCGCATACATGGGGCCAGATCCTGGGTTTTTTCTGGTTAGGATCACGTAGTAATTTGGTACCACACGGAAACTGTCCACTAAGCCTGGTTACGATTAATATTTTACAGGATAACGCCGGGCATGTCTGGGATAGATATGGTATTTGCAATCATCTGCCTCATACTTTCGCATTTTTCGCATACTTGTTGGCCAGATCCTGGGTTTTTTCTGGTTAGGATCACGTATTAATGCTGTGCCACATTGAAATAGACAATTCAACCTGGATTCCATCAAAATTTTAGGGGATAAGACCGGTTAGGTATGGGTATGTCTGGTATTTGCAATCATCTTCGTCTTGCTTTCGCATTTTTCGTATACTTGTTGGCCAGATACTAGGCCTTTCCTGATTTGGATCAGGTAGTAATGTGGTACCACACCGAAACAGTCCACTAAACCTGGTTGCGATTAATGTTTTACAGGATAACGCCGGTTATGTCTGGATTAGGTCTGGTATTTGCAATCATCAGCCTCATACTTTCGCATTTTTCGCATACTTGTTGGCTAGATCCTCGGTTTTTTCTGGTTTAGATCACGTAGTAATTTGGTACTACACGGAAACTGTCAATGAAACCTGGTTGCGATTAATATTTTAGAGGATAACGCCGGTTATGTCTGGTTTAGGTCTGGGATTTGCCATCATCTTGCTCATAATTTCGCATTTTTTGCAAACTTGTTGGCCAGATCCTGGGCTTTTTCTGATTTGAATCACGTAATAATGTGGTACTACACTGAAACAGTCAATTAATTCTGGTTGCGATTAATATTTTAGAGGATAACGCCGGTTATGTCTGGGTTA
This sequence comes from Colletes latitarsis, assembly GCF_051014445.1. Taxonomy (NCBI): domain Eukaryota; kingdom Metazoa; phylum Arthropoda; class Insecta; order Hymenoptera; family Colletidae; genus Colletes; species Colletes latitarsis. The sequence continues at coordinate 11,476,731 of NC_135137.1, forward strand.
AGTCTGGTATTTGCCCTCACCTAGCTCACACTTTCGCATTTTTCGCATACTGGTTGGCCAGATCCTGGGCTTTTTCAGGCTTGGATCACGTAGTAATGTGGTACCACACTGAAACAGTCCACTAAGCCTGGTTGCGATTAATATTTTACAGGATAACGCCGGGTATGTCTGGGTTAGGTCTGGTATTTGCAATCATCTGACACATACTTTCGCATCTTTCGCATACTTGTTGGGCGGATCCTGGGCTTTTCTGGTTTGGATCACGTAGTAATGTGGTACCACACTGAAAAAGTCAAGTAAAGCTGGTTTCGATCAATATTTATGAGGATAACGCCAGTTATGGCTGGGTTAGGTCTGGTACTTGCCATCACCTAGCTCATACTTTCGCATTTTTCGCATACTTGTTGGCCAGAAACTGGGCTTTTTCTCGTTTGGATCGCGTAGTAATGTGGTACCACACCGATACAGTCCACTAAGCCTGGTTGCGATTAATATTTTACAGGATAACGCCGGGTATGTCTGGGTTAGTTCTGGTATTTGCAATCATCTGACTCATACTTTCGCATCTTTCGCATACTTGTTGGCCAGATCCTGTGTTTTTTCTGATTTGGATCACGTAATAATGTGGTACCACACTGAGACAGTCAATGAAACCTGGTTCGGTGTAATATTTTAGAAAACGCCGGTTTTGTCTGGGTTAGGTCTGGTATTTGCAATCATCTGCCTCATACTTTCGCATTTTTCGCATACTTGTTGGCGAGATCCTGGCCGTTTTCTGGATTGGATCACGTAGTAATCTGGTGCCACACTGAAACCGTCATGTAAACCTGGTTTCGATCAATATTTGAGAGGACAACACCGGTTAGGCCTGGGTTACGTCTGGTATTTGCAATCATCTGCCTCATACTTTCACATTTTTCGCATACTTGTTGGCCAGATCCTGGGTTTTTTCTGGTTAGGATCACGTATTAATGCTGTGCCACATTGAAATAGTCAATTCAACCTGGATTCCATCAAAACTTTAGGGGATAACACCGGTTAGGTATGGGTATGTCTGGTATTTGCAATCATCTTCGTCTTGCTTTCGCATTTTTCGTATACTTGTTGGGCAGATACTAGGCCTTTCCTGATTTGGATCAGGTAGTAATGTGGTACCACACCGAAACAGTCCACTAAACCTGGGTGCGATTAATATTTTAGAGGATAACGCTGCTTATGTCTGGGTTAGGACTGGTATTTGCCATCATCTTCGTCTTGCTGTCGCATTTTTCGCATACTTGTTGGCCAGAAACTGGGTTTTTTCTGGTTTGAATCACGTAATAATGTGGTACTACACTGAAACAGTCAATTAATTCTGGTTGCGATTAATATTTTAGAGGATAACGCCGGTTATGTCTGGGTTAGGTCTGGTATTTGTAATCATCCGCCTCATACTTTCACATTTTTCGCATACTTGTTGGCTAGATCCTGGGTTTTTTCTGGTTTGGATCACGTAGTAATTTGGTTCCACACGGAAACAGTCAATTAAACCTGGTTGCGATTAATATTTTAGAGGATAGCGCTGGTTATGTCTGGGTTTGGTCTGGTATTTGCCCTCATCTAGTTCATACTTTCGCATTTTTCGCATACTTGTCTTCCAGATACTGGGCTTTTTCTGATTTGGATCACGTAGTAATGTGGTTCCACACGAAAACAGTCAATTAAACCTGGTTGCGATTAATATTTTAGAGGATAACGCCGGTTATGTCTGCTTTAGGTCTGGGATTTGCCCACATCTGGCTCGTACTTTCGCATTTTTCGCATACTTCATGGCCAGATCCTGGGTTTTTTTCTAGTTTGGATAACGTATTAATGTGGTACCACCCTGACACAGTCCATTAAGCTTGGCTTCGATCAATATTTTAGAGGATAACACCGGTGAGGTCTGGGTTACGTCTGGTATTTGCAATCATCTTCCTGATACTTTCGCATTTTTTGCAAACTTGTTGGCCAGATCCTGGGCTTTTTCTGATTTGAATCACGTAATAATGTGGTACCACACTGATACCGTCAATTAAACCTGGTTTCGATCAATATTTTGGAGGATAACGCCGGTTATGTCTGGGTTAGGTCTGGTATTTGCCATCATCTTCGTCTTGCTGTAGCATTTTTCGCATACTTGTTGGCCAGAAACTGGGTTTTTTCTGGTCTGAATCACGTAATAATGTGGTACCGCACTTAAACAGTCAATTAAACCTGGTTCCGATCAATATTTTAGGGGATAACGCTGGTTATGCCTGGGTTAGTTCTGGTATCTGCAATCATCTGGCTCATACATTCGCATTTTTCGCATACTTGTTGGCCAGAAACTGGGTTTTTTCTGGTTTGAATATCGTAATAATGTGGTACCACACTGAAACAGTCAATTAATTCTGGTTGCGATTAATATTTTAGAGGATAACGCCGGTTATATCTGGGTTAGGTCTGACATTTGCCATCATCTAGCTCATACTTTCGCATTTTTCGCATACTTGTTGGCCAGATCCTGGGCTTTTTCTCATTTGGATCACGTAGTAATGTGGTACCACACTGACAGGGTCAATTAGACCCGGTTCCGATTAATATTTTAGAGGATGACGCCGATTATGTCTGGGTTAGGTCTGGTATTTGCCCTCATCCAGCTCATACCTTCGCATTTTTCGCATACTTCTTGGCCAGATCCAGTGTTTTTTCTCGATTGGATCATGTAATAATGTCGTACAACACTGAAACAGTCAACGAAACCTGGTTCGGAGTAATATTTTAGATAACGCCGGTTATGTCTGGGTTAGGTCTGGTATTTGCAATCATCTGACTCATACTTTCGAATTCTTCGCATACCTCATAGCCAGATCCTGGTCTTTTTCTGATTTGAATCACGTAAAAATGTGGTACTACAATGAAACAGTCAATTAATCCTGGTTCCGATCAATATTTTAGGGGATAACACCGGCTAGGTCTGGGTTGCGTCTGGTATTTGCAATCATCTTCCTGATACTTTCGCATTTTTGGCATACTTGTTGGCCAGATACTGGGCCTTTTCTGATTTGTATCACGTAATAATGTGGTACCACACTGAAACAGTAAATTAATCCTGGTTCCAATTAATATATCAGAGGATAACGCCGGTTATGTATGGGTTAGGTCTGGTATTTGCAACCATCTGACTCATACATTCGCATTCTTCGCATACTAGTTGGCCAGATCCTGGGCTTTTTCTGATTTGAATCACGTAATAACGTGGTACCGCACTAAAACAGTCAATTAATCCTTGGTCCGATTAATATTTTAGAGGATAACGACGGTTATGTCTTGGTTAGGTCTGGGATTTGCCCTCACCTGGCTCGTACTTTCGCATTTTTCGCATACTTCATGGCCACACCCTGGGTTTTTTTCTAGTTTGGATAACGTATTAATGTGGTGTCACACTGACACAGTCCATTAAACCTGGCCTCGATCAATATTTTAGAGGATAGCACCGGTTAGGTCTGGGTTACGTCTGGTATTTGCAATCATCTTCCTGATACTTTCGCATTTTTGGCATACTTGTTGGCCAGATACTGGGCCTTTTCTGATTTGTATCACGTAATAATGTGGTACCACACTGAAACCGTCAATTAATCGTGGTTCCAATTAATATTTCATAGGATAACGCCGGCTATGCTTGGGTTAGGTCTGGTATTTGCAATCATCTGACTCATACTTTCGCATTCTTCGCATACTTCATGACCAGCTCCTGGCCTTTTTCTGGTTTGGATCACGCAGTAATGTGGTACCGCACTTAAACAGTCAATTAAACCTGGTTCCGATCAATATTTTAGAGGATAACGCTGGTTATGCCTAGGTTAGTTCTGGTATCTGCAATCATCTGCCTCATACATTCGCACTTTTCGCATACTTGTTGGCCAGAAACTGGATATTTTCTGGTTTGAATCTCGTTATAATGTGGTACCACACTGAAACAGTCAATTAATTCTGGTTGCGATTAATATTTTAGAGGATAACGCCGGTTATGTCTCGGTTAGGTCTGGTATTTGCCCTCACCTAGCTCACACTATCGCATTTTTCGCATACTGGTTGGCCAGATCCTGGGCTTTTTCTGATTTGGGTCACGTAGTAATGTGGTACCACACTGACAGGGTCAATTAAACCCGGTTCCGATTAATATTTTAGAGGATGACGCCGTTTATGTCTGGGTTAGGTGTGGTATTTGCAATCATCTTCCTGATACTTTCGCATTTTTTGCATACTTGTTGGCCAGATCCTGGGCTTTTTCTGATTTGAATCACGTAATAATGTGGTACCACACTGAAACAGTCAATTAATCCTGGTTCCAATTAATATTTCAGAGGATAACGCCGGTTATGTATGGGTTAGGTCTGGTATTTGTAATCATCTGCCTCATACTTTCACATTTTTCGCATACTTGTTGGCTAGATCCTGGGTTTTTTCTGGTTTGGATCACGTAGTAATATGGTTCCACACGGAAGCAGTCAATTAAACCTGGTTGCGATTAATATTTTAGAGGATAACGCCGGTTACGTCTGGTTTAGGTCTGGGATTTGCCCTCATCTGGCTCGTACTTTCGCATTTTTCGCATACTTCATGGCCAGATCCTGCGTTTTTTTCTAGTTTGGATAACGTATAAATGTGGTACCACCCTGACACAGTCCATTAAGCTTGGCTTCGATCAATTTTTTACAGGATAACACCGGTGAGGTCTGGGTTACGTCTGGCATTTGCAATCATCTTCCTGATACTTTCGCATTTTTTGCAAACTTATTGGCCAGATCCTGGGCTTTTTCTGATTTGAATCACGTAATAATGTGGTACCACACTGAAACAGTCAATTAATCCTGGTTCCAATTAATATTTCAGGGGATAACGCCGGTTATGTATAGGTTAGGTCTGGTATTTGCCCTCACCTTGCTCACACTATCGCATTTTTCGCATACTGGTTGGCCAGATCCTGGGCTTTTTCTGATTTGGGTCACGTAGTAATGTGGTACCACACTGACAGGGTCAATTAAACCCGGCTCCGATTAATATTTTACAGGATGACGCCGTTTATGTCTGGGTTAGGTGTGGTATTTGCAATCATCTTCCTGATACTTTCGCATTTTTTGCATACTTGTTGGCCAGATCCTGGGCTTTTTCTGATTTGAATCACGTAATAATGTGGTACCACACTGAAACAGTCAATTAATCCTGGGTCCAATTAATATTTCAGGGGATAACGCCGGTTATGTAAGGGTTAGGTCTGGTATTTGCAATCATCTGACTGATACTTTCGCATTTTTCGCATACTTGTTAGCCAGATCCTGGCCGTTTTCTGGATTGGATCACGTAGTAAAGTGGTACCACACTGAAACCGTCAATTAAACCTGGTTTCGATCAATATTTTGGAGGATAACGCCGGTTACGTCTGGGTTAGGTCTGGTATTTGCCATCATCTTCGTCTTGCTGTCGCATTTTTCGCTTACTTGTTGACCAGAAACTGGGTTTTTTCTGGTTTGAATCACGTAATAATGTGGTACCACACTGACAGGGTCAATTAAACCCGGTTCAGATTAATATTTTAGAGGATAACGCCGTTTATGTCTGGATTAGGTGTGGTATTTGCCCTCATCTAGCTCATACTTTTGCATTTTTCGCATATTTGTTGGCCAGATCCTGAGCTTTTTCTGATTTGGATCACGTAGTAATGTGGTACCACACTGACAGGGTCAATTATACCCGGTTCCGATTAATATTTTAGAGGATGACGCCAGTTATGTCTGGGTTAGGTCTGGTATTTGCCATCATCTTCGTCTTGCTGTCGCATTTTTCGCATACTTGTTGGCCAGAAACTGGGTTTTTTCTGGTTTGAATCACGTAATAATGTGGTACCACACTGAAACAGTCAATTAATTCTGGTTGAGATTAATATTTCAGAGAATAACACTGGTTATGTCTGGGTTAGGTCTGGTATTTGTAATCATCCGCCTCATACTTTCACATTTTTCGCATACTTGTTGGCTAGATCCTGGGTTTCTTCTGGTTTGGATCACGTAGTAATTTGGTTCCACACGGAAACAGTCAATTAAACCTGGTTGCGATTAATATTTTAGTGGATAACGCCGGTTATGTCTGGGTTAGGTCTGACATTTGCCGTCATCTAGCTCATACTTTCGCATTTTTCGCATACTTGTTGGCCAGATCCTGGTCGTTTTCTGATTTGAATCACGTAATAACGTGGTACCGCACTAAAGCAATCAATTAATCCTTGGTCCGATTAATATTTTAGAGGATAACGACGGTTATGTCTCGGTTAGGTCTGGGATTTGCCCTCATCTGGCTCGTACTTTCGCATTTTTCGCATACTACATGGCCAGACCCTGGGTTTTTTTCTAGTTCGGATAACGTATTAATGTGGTGTCACGCTGACACAGTCCATTAAACCTGGCTTCGATCAATATTTTAGAGGATAGCACCGGTTAGGTCTGGGTTACGTCTGGTATTTGCAATCATCTTCCTGATACTTTCGCATTTTTGGCATACTTGTTGGCCAGATACTGGGCCTTTTCTGATTTGTATCACGTAATAATGTGGTACCACACTGAAACCGTCAATTAATCGTGGTTCCAATTAATATTTCATAGGATAACGCCGGTTATGCTTGGGTTAGGTCTGGTATTTGCAATCATCTGACTCATACTTTCGCATTCTTCGCATACTTCATGACCAGCTCCTGGCCTTTTTCTGGTTTGGATCACGCAGTAATGTGGTACCGCACTTAAACAGTCAATTAAGTCTGGTTCCGATCAATATTTTAGGGGATAACGCTGGTTATGCCTGGGTTAGTTCTGGTATCTGTAATCATCTGGCTCATACATTCGCATTTTTCGCATACTTGTTGACCAGAAACTGGGTTTTTTCTGGTTGGATCACGTATTAATGTGGTGTCACACTGACACAGTCCATTAAGCTTGGCTTCGATCAATATTTTACAGGATAACACCGGTAAGGTCTGGGTTACGTCTGGCATTTGCAATCATCTTCCTGATACTTTCGCATTTTTTGCAAACTTATTGGCCAGATCCTGGGCTTTTTCTGATTTGAATCACGTAATAATGCGGTACCACACTGAAACAGTCAATTAATCCTGGTTCCAATTAATATTTCAGGGGATAACGCCGGTTATGTATAGGTTAGGTCTGGTATTTGCCCTCACCTTGCCCACACTATCGCATTTTTCGCATACTGGTTGGCCAGATCCTGGGCTTTTTCTGATTTGGGTCACGTAGTAATGTGGTACCACACTGACAGGGTCAATTAAACCCGGTTCCGATTAATATTTTAGAGGATGACGCCGTTTATGTCTGGGTTAGGTGTGGTATTTGCAATCATCTTCCTGATACTTTCGCATTTTTTGCATACTCGTTGGCCAGATCCTGGGCTTTTTCTGATTTGAATCACGTAATAATGTGGTACCACACTGAAACAGTCAATTAATCCTGGGTCCAATTAATATTTCAGAGGATAACGCCGGTTATGTATGGGTTAGGTCTGGTATTTGCAATCATCTGACTGATACTTTCGCATTTTTCGCATACTTGTTAGCCAGATCCTGGCCGTTTTCTGGATTGGATCACGTAGTAAAGTGGTACCACACTGAAACAGTCAATTAAACCTGGTTTCGATCAATATTTTGGAGGATAACGCCGGTTACGTCTGGGTTAGGTCTGGTATTTGCCATCATCTTCGTCTTGCTGTCGCATTTTTCGCTTACTTGTTGACCAGAAACTGGGTTTTTTCTGGTTTGAATCACGTAATAATGTGGTACCACACTGAAACAGTCAATTAATTCTGGTTGCGATTAATATTTTAGAGGATAACGCCGGTTATGTCTGGGTTAGGTCTGGTATTTGCCCTCACCTAGCTCACACTTTCGCATTTTGCGCATACTTGTTGGCCAGATCCTGCGCTTTTTCTGATTTGGGTCACGTAGTAATGTGGTACCACACTGACAGGGTCAATTAAACCCGGTTCCGATTAATATTTTAGAGGATAACGCCATTTTTGTCTGGATTAGGTGTGGTATTTGCCCTCATCTAGCTCATACTTTCGCATTTTTCGCATACTGGTTGGCCAGATCCTGGGCTTTTTCTGATTTGGGTCACGTAGTGATGTGGTACCACACTGACAGGGTCAATTAAACCCGGTTCCGATTAATATTTTAGAGGATGACGCCGTTTATGTCTGGGTTAGGTGTGGTATTTGCAATCATCTTCCTGATACTTTCGCATTTTTTGCATACTTGTTGGCCAGATCCTGGGCTTTTTCTGATTTGAATCACGTAATAATGTGGTACCACACTGAAACAGTAAATTAATCCCGGTTCCAATTAATATATCAGAGGATAACGCCGGTTATGTATGGGTTAGGGCTGGTATTTGCAACCATCTGACTCATACTTTCGCATTCTTCGCATACTAGTTGGCCAGATCCTGGGCTTTTTCTGATTTCAATCACGTAATAACGTGGTACCGCACTAAAACAGTCAATTAATCCTTGGTCCGATTAATATTTTAGAGGATAACGACGGTTATGTCTTGGTTAGGTCTGGGATTTGCCCCCATCTGGCTCGTACTTTCGCATTTTTCGCATACTTCATGGCCACACCCTGGGTTTTTTTCTAGTTTGGATAACGTATTAATGTGGTGTCACACTGACACAGTCCATTAAACCTGGCTTCGATCAATATTTTAGAGGATAGCACCGGTTGGGTCTGGGTTACGTCTGGTATTTGCAATCATCTTCCTGATACTTTCGCATTTTTGGCATACTTGTTGGCCAGATACTGGGCCTTTTCTGATTTGTATCACGTAGTAATGTGGTACCACACTGAAACCGTCAATTAATCGTGGTTCCAATTAATATTTCATAGGATAACGCCGGTTATGCTTGGGTTAGGTCTGGTATTTGCAATCATCTGACTCATACTTTCGCATTCTTCGCATACTTCATGACCAGCTCCTGGCCTTTTTCTGGTTTGGATCACGCAGTAATGTGGTACCGCACTTAAACAGTCAATTAAACCTGGTTCCGATCAATATTTTAGGGGATAACGCTGGTTATGCCTAGGTTAGTTCTGGTATCTGCAATCATCTGGCTCATACATTCGCACTTTTCGCATACTTGTTGGCCAGAAACTGGATTTTTTCTGGTTTGAATCTCGTTATAATGTGGTACCACACTGAAACAGTCAATTAATTCTGGTTGCGATTAATATTTTAGAGGATAACGCCGGTTATGTCTCGGTTAGGTCTGGTATTTGCCCTCACCTAGCTCACACTATCGCATTTTTCGCATACTGGTTGGCCAGATCCTGGGCTTTTTCTGATTTGGGTCACGTAGTAATGTGGTACCACACTGACAGGGTCAATTAAACCCGGTTCCGATTAATATTTTAGAGGATGACGCCGTTTATGTCTGGGTTAGGTGTGGTATTTGCAATCATCTTCCTGATACTTTCGCATTTTTTGCATACTTGTTGGCCGGATCCTGGGCTTTTTCTGATTTGAATCACGTAATAATGTGGTACCACACTGAAACAGTCAATTAATCCTGGTTCCAATTAATATTTCAGTGGATAACGCCGGTTATGTATGGGTTAGGTCTGGTATTTGTAATCATCCGCCTCATACTTTCACATTTTTCGTATACTTGTTGGCTAGATCCTGGGTTTTTTCTGGTTTGGATCACGTAGTAATATGGTTCCACACGGAAGCAGTCAATTAAACCTGGTTGCGATTAATATTTTAGAGGATAACGCCGGTTACGTCTGGTTTAGGTCTGGGATTTGCCCTCATCTGGCTCGTACTTTCGCATTTTTCGCATACTTCATGGCCAGATCCTGCGTTTTTTTCTAGTTTGGATAACGTATAAATGTGGTACCACCCTGACACAGTCCATTAAGCTTGGCTTCGATCAATTTTTTACAGGATAACACCGGTGAGGTCTGGGTTACGTCTGGCATTTGCAATCATCTTCCTGATACTTTCGCATTTTTTGCAAACTTATTGGCCAGATCCTGGGCTTTTTCTGATTTGAATCACGTAATAATGTGGTACCACACTGAAACAGTCAATTAATCCTGGTTCCAATTAATATTTCAGGGGATAACGCCGGTTATGTATAGGTTAGGTCTGGTATTTGCCCTCACCTTGCTCACACTATCGCATTTTTCGCATACTGGTTGGCCAGATCCTGGGCTTTTTCTGATTTGGGTCACGTAGAAATGTGGTACCACACTGACAGGGTCAATTAAACCCGGTTCCGATTAATATTTTAGAGGATGACGCCGTTTATGTCTGGGTTAGGTGTGGTATTTGCAATCATCTTCCTGATACTTTCGCATTTTTTGCATACTTGTTGGCCAGATCCTGGGCTTTTTCTGATTTGAATCACGTAATAATGTGGTACCACACTGAAACAGTCTATTAATCCTGGGTCCAATTAATATTTCAGGGGATAACACCGGTTATGTATGGGTTAGGTCTGGTATTTGCAATCATCTGACTGATACTTTCGCATTTTTCGCATACTTGTTAGCCAGATCCTGGCCGTTTTCAGGATTGGATCACGTAGTAAAGCGGTACCACACTGAAACCGTCAATTAAACCTGGTTTCGATCAATATTTTGGAGGATAACGCCGGTTACGTCTGGGTTAGGTCTGGTATTTGCCATCATCTTCGTCTTGCTGTCGCATTTTTCGCTTACTTGTTGACCAGAAACTGGGTTTTTTCTGGTTTGAATCACGTAATAATGTGGTACCACACTGAAACAGTTAATTAATTCTGGTTGCGATTAATATTTTAGAGGATAACGCCGTTTATGTCTGGATTAGGTGTGGTATTTGCCCTCATCTAGCTCATACTTTTGCATTTTTCGCATATTTGTTGGCCAGATCCTGAGCTTTTTCTGATTTGGATCACGTAGTAATGTGGTACCACACTGACAGGGTCAATTATACCCGGTTCCGATTAATATTTTAGAGGATGACGCCAGTTATGTCTGGGTTAGGTCTGGTATTTGCCATCATCTTCGTCTTGCTGTCGCATTTTTCGCATACTTGTTGGCCAGAAACTGGGTTTTTTCTGGTTTGAATCACGTAATAATGTGGTACCACACTGAAACAGTCAATTAATTCTGGTTGAGATTAATATTTCAGAGAATAACGCCGGTTATGTATAGGTTAGGTCTGGTATTTGCCCTCACCTTGCTCACACTATCGCATTTTTCGCATACTGGTTGGCCAGATCCTGGGCTTTTTCTGATTTGGGTCACGTAGTAATGTGGTACCACACTGACAGGGTCAATTAAACCCGGTTCCGATTAATATTTTAGAGGATGACGCCGTTTATGTCCGGGTTAGGTGTGGTATTTGCAATCATCTTCCTGATACTTTCGCATTTTTTGCATACTTGTTGGCCAGATCCTGGGCTTTTTCTGATTTGAATCACGTAATAATGTGGTACCACACTGAAACAGTCAATTAATCCTGGGTCCAATTAATATTTCAGAGGATAACGCCGGTTATGTAAGGGTTAGGTCTGGTATTTGCAATCATCTGACTGATACTTTCGCATTTTTCGCATACTTGTTAGCCAGATCCTGGCCGTTTTCTGGATTGGATCACGTAGTAAAGTGGTACCACACTGAAACCGTCAATTAAACCTGGTTTCGGTCAATATTTTGGAGGATAACGCCGGTTACGTCTGGGTTAGGTCTGGTATTTGCCATCATCTTCGTCTTGCTGTCGCATTTTTCGCTTACTTGTTGACCAGAAACTGGGTTTTTTCTGGTTTGAATCACGTAATAATGTGGTACCACACTGAAACAGTCAATTAATTCTGGTTGCGATTAATATTTTAGAGGATAACGCCGGTTATGTCTGGGTTAGGTCTGGTATTTGCCCTCACCTAGCTCACACTTTCGCATTTTGCGCATACTTGTTGGCCAGATCCTGCGCTTTTTCTGATTTGGGTCACGTAGTAATGTGGTACCACACTGACAGGGTCAATTAAACCCGGTTCCGATTAATATTTTAGAGGATAACGCCGTTTATGTCTGGATTAGGTGTGGTATTTGCCCTCATCTAGCTCATACTTTCGCATTTTTCGCATACTGGTTGGCCAGATCCTGGGCTTTTTCTGATTTGGGTCACGTAGTGATGTGGTACCACACTGACAGGGTCAATTAAACCCGGTTCCGATTAATATTTTAGAGGATGACGCCGTTTATGTCTGGGTTAGGTGTGGTATTTGCAATCATCTTCCTGATACTTTCGCATTTTTTGCACACTTGTTGGCCAGATCCTGGGCTTTTTCTGATTTGAATCACGTAATAATGTGGTACCACACTGAAACAGTCAATTAATCCTGGTTCCAATTAATATTTCAGAGGATAACGCCGGTTATGTATGGGTTAGGTCTGGTATTTGTAATCATCCGCCTCATACTTTCACATTTTTCGCATACTTGTTGGCTAGATCCTGGGTTTTTTCTGGATTGGATCACGTAGTAAAGTGGTACCACACTGAAACCGTCAATTAAACCTGGTTTCGATCAATATTTTGGAGGATAACGCCGGTTACGTCTGGGTTAGGTCTGGTATTTGCCATCATCTTCGTCTTGCTGTCGCATTTTTCGCTTACTTGTTGACCAGAAACTGGGTGTTTTCTGGTTTGAATCACGTAATAATGTGGTACCACACTGAAACAGTCAATTAATTCTGGTTGAGATTAATATTTCAGAGAATAACACTGGTTATGTCTGGGTTAGGTCTGGTATTTGTAATCATCCGCCTCATACTTTCACATTTTTCGCATACTTGTTGGCTAGATCCTGGGTTTCTTCTGGTTTGGATCACGTAGTAATTTGGTTCCACACGGAAACAGTCAATTAAACCTGGTTGCGATTAATATTTTAGTGGATAACGCCGGTTATGTCTGGGTTAGGTCTGACATTTGCCATCATCTAGCTCATACTTTCGCATTATTCGCATACTTGTTGGCCAGATCCTGGGCTTTTTCTCATTTGGATCACGTAGTAATGTGGTACCACACTGACAGGGTCAATTAATTCTGGTTGCGATTAATATTTTAGAGGATAACGCCGGTTATGTCTGGGTTAGGTCTGGTATTTGCCCTCACCTAGCTCACACTTTCGCATTTTGCGCATACTTGTTGGCCAGATCCTGCGCTTTTTCTGATTTGGGTCACGTAGTAATGTGGTACCACACTGACAGGGTCAATTAAACCCGGTTCCGATTAATATTTTAGAGGATAACGCCGTTTATGTCTGGATTAGGTGTGGTATTTGCCCTCATCTAGCTCATACTTTCGCATTTTTCGCATACTGGCTGGCCAGATCCTGGGCTTTTTCTGATTTGGGTCACGTAGTGATGTGGTACCACACTGACAGGGTCAATTAAACCCGGTTCCGATTAATATTTTAGAGGATGACGCCGTTTATGTCTGGGTTAGGTGTGGTATTTGCAATCATCTTCCTGATACTTTCGCATTTTTTGCATACTTGTTGGCCAGATCCTGGGCTTTTTCTGATTTGAATCACGTAATAATGTGGTACCACACTGAAACAGTCAATTAATCCTGGTTCCAATTAATATTTCAGAGGATAACGCCGGTTATGTATGGGTTAGGTCTGGTATTTGTAATCATCCGCCTCATACTTTCACATTTTTCGCATACTTGTTGGCTAGATCCTGGGTTTTTTCTGGATTGGATCACGTAGTAAAGTGGTACCACACTGAAACCGTCAATTAAACCTGGTTTCGATCAATATTTTAGAGGATGACGCCGATTATGTCTGGGTTAGGTCTGGTATTTGCCCTCAGCCAGCTCATACCTTCGCATTTTTCGCATACTTCTTGGCCAGATCCAGTGTTTTTCCTCGATTGGATCATGTAATAATGTCGTACAACACTGAAACAGTCAACGAAACCTGGTTCGGAGTAATATTTTAGATAACGCCGGTTATGTCTGGGTTAGGTCTGGTATTTGCAATCATCTGACTCATACTTTCGAATTCTTCGCATACTTCATAGCCAGATCCTGGTCGTTTTCTGATTTGAATCACGTAAAAATGTGGTACTACAATGAAACAGTCAATTAATCCTGGTTCCGATCAATATTTTAGAGGATAACACCGGCTAGGTCTGGGTTGCGTCTGGTATTTGCAATCATCTTCCTGATACTTTCGCATTTTTGGCATAATTGTTGGCCAGATCCTGGGCTTTTTCTGATTTGAATCACGTAATCATGTGGTACCACACTGAAACAGTCAATTAATTCTGGTTGCGATTAATATTTTAGAGGATAACGCCGGTTATGTCTGGGTTAGGTCTGGTATTTGCCCTCACCTAGCTCACACTTTCGCATTTTGCGCACACTTGTTGGCCAGATCCTGGGCTTTTTCTCATTTGGATCACGTAGTAATGTGGTACCACACTGACAGGGTCAATTAAACCCGTTGCGATTAATATTTTAGAGGATAACGCCGGTTATGCTTGGGTTAGGTCTGGTATTTGCAGTCATCTGACTCATACTTTCGCATTCTTCGCATACTTCATGACCAGCTCCTGGCCTTTTTCTGGTTTGGATCACGCAGTAATGTGGTACCGCACTTAAACAGTCAATTAAACCTGGTTCCGATCAATATTTTAGGGGATAACGCTGGTTATGCCTGGGTTAGTTCTGGTATCTGCAATCATCTGGCTCATACATTCGCATTTTTCGCATACTTGTTGGCCAGAAACTGGGTTTTTTCTGGTTTGAATCACGTAATAATGTGGTACCACACTGAAACAGTCAATTAATTCTGGTTGCGATTAATATTTTAGAGGATAACGCCGGTTATGTCTCGGTTAGGTCTGGTATTTGCCCTAACCTGGCTCTCACTATCGCATTTTTCGCATACTGGTTGGCCAGATCCTGGGCTTTTTCTGATTTGGGTCACGTAGTAATGTGGTACCACACTGACAGGGTCAATTAAACCCGGTTCCGATTAATATTTTAGAGGATGACGCCGTTTATGTCTGGGTTAGGTGTGGTATTTGCAATCATCTTCCTGATACTTTCGCATTTTTTGCATACTTCTTGGCCAGATCCTGGGCTTTTTCTGATTTGAATCACGTAGTAATGTGGTACCACACTGAAACAGTAAATTAATCCTGGTTCCAATTAATATTTCAGAGGATAACGCCGGTTATGTATGGGTTAGGTCTGGTATTTGCAACCATCTGACTCATACTTTCGCATTCTTCGCATACTAGTTGGCCAGATCCTGGGCTTTTTCTGATTTGAATCACGTAATAACGTGGTACCGCACTAAAACAATCAATTAATCCTTGGTCCGATTAATATTTTAGAGGATAACGACGGTTATGTCTTTGTTAGGTCTGGTATTTGCAACCATCTGACTCATACTTTCGCATTCTTCGCATACTTGTTAGCCAGATTCTAGCCGTTTTCTGGATTGGATCACGTAGTAAAGTGGTACCACACTGAAACCGTCAATTAAACCTGGTTTCGGTCAATATTTTGGAGGATAACGCCGGTTACGTCTGGGTTAGGTCTGGTATTTGCCATCATCTTCGTCTTGCTGCCGCATTTTTCGCTTACTTGTTGACCAGAAACTGGGTTTTTTCTGGTTTGAATCACGTAATAATGTGGTACCACACTGAAACAGTCAATTAATTCTGGTTGCGATTAATATTTTAGAGGATAACGCCGGTTATGTCTGGGTTAGGTCTGGTATTTGCTCTCACCTAGCTCACACTTTCGCATTTTGCGCACACTTGTTGGCCAGATCCTGCGCTTTTTCTGATTTGGGTCACGTAGTAATGTGGTACCACACTGACAGGGTCAATTAAACCCGGTTCCGATTAATATTTTAGAGGATAACGCCGTTTATGTCTGGATTAGGTGTGGTATTTGCCCTCATCTAGCTCATACTTTCGCATTTTTCGCATACTGGTTGGCCAGATCCTGGGCTTTTTCTGATTTGGGTCACGCAGTGATGTGGTACCACACTGACAGGGTCAATTAAACACGGTTCCGATTAATATTTTAGAGGATGACGCCGTTTATGTCTGGGTTAGGTGTGGTATTTGCAATCATCTGACTGATACTTTCGCATTCTTCGCATACTTCATGACCAGCTCCTGGCCTTTTTCTGGTTTGGATCACGCAGTAATGTGGTACCGCACTTAAACAGTCAATTTAACCTGGTTCCGATCAATATTTTAGGGGATAACGCTGGTTATGCCTGGGTTAGTTATGGTATCTGCAATCATCTGGCTCATACATTCGCATTTTTCGCATACTTGTGGGCCAGAAACTGGGTTTTTTCTGGTTTGAATCACGTAATAATGTGGTACCACACTGAAACAGTCAATTAATTCTGGTTGCGATTAATATTTTAGAGGATAACGCCGGTTATGTCTGGGTTAGGTCTGGTATTTGCCCAAACCTAGCTCTCACTATCGCATTTTTCGCATACTGGTTGGCCAGATCCTGGGCTTTTTCTGATTTGGGTCACGTAGTAATGTGGTACCACACTGACAGGGTCAATTAAACCCGGTTCCGATTAATATTTTAGAGGATGACGCCGTTTATGTCTGGGTTAGGTGTGGTATTTGCAATCATCTTCCTGATACTTTCGCATTTTTTGCATACTTCTTGGCCAGATCCTGGGCTTTTTCTGATTTGAATCACGTAATAATGTGGAACCACACTGAAACAGTCAATTAATCCTGGTTCCAATTAATATTTCAGAGAATAACACTGGTTATGTCTGGGTTAGGTCTGGTATTTGTAATCATCCGCCTCATACTTTCACATTTTTCGCATACTTGTTGGCTAGATCCTGGGTTTCTTCTGGTTTGGATCACGTAGTAATTTGGTTCCACACGGAAACAGTCAATTAAACCTGGTTGCGATTAATATTTTAGTGGATAACGCCGGTTATGTCTGGGTTAGGTCTGACATTTGCCATCATCTAGCTCATACTTTCGCATTATTCGCATACTTGTTGGCCAGATCCTGGGCTTTTTCTCATTTGGATCACGTAGTAATGTGGTACCACACTGACAGGGTCAATTAATTCTGGTTGCGATTAATATTTTAGAGGATAACGCCGGTTATGTCTGGGTTAGGTCTGGTATTTGCCCTCATCTAGCTCATACCTTCGCATTTTTCGCATACTGGTTGGCCAGATCCTGGGCTTTTTCTGATTTGGGTCACGTAGTGATGTGGTACCACACTGACAGGGTCAATTAAACCCGGTTCCGATTAATATTTTAGAGGATGACGCCGTTTATGTCTGGGTTAGGTGTGGTATTTGCAATCATCTTCCTGATACTTTCGCATTTTTTGCATACTTGTTGGCCAGATCCTGGGCTTTTTCTGATTTGAATCACGTAATAATGTGGTACCACACTGAAACAGTCAATTAATCCTGGTTCCAATTAATATTTCAGAGGATAACGCCGGTTATGTATGGGTTAGGTCTGGTATTTGTAATCATCCGCCTCATACTTTCACATTTTTCGCATACTTGTTGGCTAGATCCTCGGTTTTTTCTGGATTGGATCACGTAGTAAAGTGGTACCACACTGAAACCGTCAATTAAACCTGGTTTCGATCAATATTTTAGAGGATGACGCCGATTATGTCTGGGTTAGGTCTGGTATTTGCCCTCAGCCAGCTCATACCTTCGCATTTTTCGCATACTTCTTGGCCAGATCCAGTGTTTTTCCTCGATTGGATCATGTAATAATGTCGTACAACACTGAAACAGTCAACGAAACCTGGTTCGGAGTAATATTTTAGATAACGCCGGTTATGTCTGGGTTAGGTCTGGTATTTGCAATCATCTGACTCATACTTTCGAATTCTTCGCATACTTCATAGCCAGATCCTGGTCGTTTTCTGATTTGAATCACGTAAAAATGTGGTACTACAATGAAACAGTCAATTAATCCTGGTTCCGATCAATATTTTAGAGGATAACACCGGCTAGGTCTGGGTTGCGTCTGGTATTTGCAATCATCTTCCTGATACTTTCGCATTTTTGGCATAATTGTTGGCCAGATCCTGGGCTTTTTCTGATTTGAATCACGTAATCATGTGGTACCACACTGAAACAGTCAATTAATTCTGGTTGCGATTAATATTTTAGAGGATAACGCCGGTTATGTCTGGGTTAGGTCTGGTATTTGCCCTCACCTAGCTCACACTTTCGCATTTTGCGCACACTTGTTGGCCAGATCCTGGGCTTTTTCTCATTTGGATCACGTAGTAATGTGGTACCACACTGACAGGGTCAATTAAACCCGTTGCGATTAATATTTTAGAGGATAACGCCGGTTATGCTTGGGTTAGGTCTGGTATTTGCAGTCATCTGACTCATACTTTCGCATTCTTCGCATACTTCATGACCAGCTCCTGGCCTTTTTCTGGTTTGGATCACGCAGTAATGTGGTACCGCACTTAAACAGTCAATTAAACCTGGTTCCGATCAATATTTTAGGGGATAACGCTGGTTATGCCTGGGTTAGTTCTGGTATCTGCAATCATCTGGCTCATACATTCGCATTTTTCGCATACTTGTTGGCCAGAAACTGGGTTTTTTCTGGTTTGAATCACGTAATAATGTGGTACCACACTGAAACAGTCAATTAATTCTGGTTGCGATTAATATTTTAGAGGATAACGCCGGTTATGTCTCGGTTAGGTCTGGTATTTGCCCTAACCTAGCTCTCACTATCGCATTTTTCGCATACTGGTTGGCCAGATCCTGGGCTTTTTCTGATTTGGGTCACGTAGTAATGTGGTACCACACTGACAGGGTCAATTAAACCCGGTTCCGATTAATATTTTAGAGGATGGCGCCGTTTATGTCTGGGTTAGGTGTGGTATTTGCAATCATCTTCCTGATACTTTCGCATTTTTTGCATACTTCTTGGTCAGATCCTGGGCTTTTTCTGATTTGAATCACGTAATAATGTGGTACCACACTGAAACAGTAAATTAATCCTGGTTCCAATTAATATTTCAGAGGATAACGCCGGTTATGTATGGGTTAGGTCTGGTATTTGCAACCATCTGACTCATACTTTCGCATTCTTCGCATACTAGTTGGCCAGATCCTGGGCTTTTTCTGATTTGAATCACGTAATAACGTGGTACCGCACTAAAACAATCAATTAATCCTTGGTCCGATTAATATTTTAGAGGATAACGACGGTTATGTCTTTGTTAGGTCTGGTATTTGCAACCATCTGACTCATACTTTCGCATTCTTCGCATACTTGTTAGCCAGATTCTAGCCGTTTTCTGGATTGGATCACGTAGTAAAGTGGTACCACACTGAAACCGTCAATTAAACCTGGTTTCGGTCAATATTTTGGAGGATAACGCCGGTTACGTCTGGGTTAGGTCTGGTATTTGCCATCATCTTCGTCTTGCTGTCGCATTTTTCGCTTACTTGTTGACCAGAAACTGGGTTTTTTCTGGTTTGAATCACGTAATAATGTGGTACCACACTGAAACAGTCAATTAATTCTGGTTGCGATTAATATTTTAGAGGATAACGCCGGTTATGTCTGGGTTAGGTCTGGTATTTGCTCTCACCTAGCTCACACTTTCGCATTTTGCGCACACTTGTTGGCCAGATCCTGCGCTTTTTCTGATTTGGGTCACGTAGTAATGTGGTACCACACTGACAGGGTCAATTAAACCCGGTTCCGATTAATATTTTAGAGGATAACGCCGTTTATGTCTGGATTAGGTGTGGTATTTGCCCTCATCTAGCTCATACTTTCGCATTTTTCGCATACTGGTTGGCCAGATCCTGGGCTTTTTCTGATTTGGGTCACGCAGTGATGTGGTACCACACTGACAGGGTCAATTAAACACGGTTCCGATTAATATTTTAGAGGATGACGCCGTTTATGTCTGGGTTAGGTGTGGTATTTGCAATCATCTGACTGATACTTTCGCATTTTTTGCATACTTGTTGGCCAGATCCTGGCCGTTTTCTGGATTGGATCACGTAGTAAAGTGGTACCACACTGAAACCGTCAATTAAACCTGGTTTCGATCAATATTTTGGAGGATAACGCCGGTTACGTCTGGGTTAGGTCTGGTATTTGCCATCATCTTCGTCTTGCTGTCGCATTTTTCGCTTACTTGTTGACCAGATACTGGGTTTTTTCTGGTTTGAATCACGTAATAATGTGGTACCACACTGAAACAGTCAATTAATTCTGGTTGCGATTAATATTTTAGAGGATAACGCCGGTTATGTCTGGGTTAGGTCTGGTATTTGCCCTCACCTAGCTCACACTTTCGCATTTTGCGCATACTTGTTGGCCAGATCCTGCGCTTTTTCTGATTTGGGTCACGTAGTAATGTGGTACCATACTGACAGGGTCAATTAAACCCGGTTCCGATTAATATTTTAGAGGATAACGCCGTTTATGTCTGGATTAGGTGTGGTATTTGCCCTCATCTAGCTCATACTTTCGCATTTTTCGCATATTTGTTGGCCAGATCCTGAGCTTTTTCTGATTTGGATCACGTAGTAATGTGGTACCACACTGACAGGGTCAATTATACCCGGTTCCGATTAATATTTTAGAGGATGACGCCAGTTATGTCTGGGTTAGGTCTGGTATTTGCCATCATCTTCGTCTTGCTGTCGCATTTTTCGCTTACTTGTTGACCAGAAACTGGGTTTTTTCTGGTTTGAATCACGTAATAATGTGGTACCACACTGAAACAGTCGATTAATCCTGGTTCCAATTAATATTTCAGAGAATAACACTGGTTATGTCTGGGTTAGATCTGGTATTTGTAATCATCCGCCTCATACTTTCACATTTTTCGCATACTTGTTGGCTAGATCCTGGGTTTCTTCTGGTTTGGATCACGTAGTAATTTGGTACCACACGGAAACAGTCAATTAAACCTGGTTGCGATTAATATTTTAGAGGATAGCGCCGGTTATGTCTGGGTTAGGTCTGACATTTGCCATCATCTAGCTCATACTTTCGCATTTTTCGCATACTTGTTGGCCAGATCCTGGGCTTTTTCTCATTTGGATCACGTAGTAATGTGGTACCACACTGACAGGGTCAATTAAACCCGTTCCGATTAATATTTTAGAGGATAACGCCGGTTATGCTTGGGTTAGGTCTGGTATTTACAATCATCTGACTCATACTTTCGCATTCTTCGCATACTTCATGACCAGCTCCTGGCCTTTTTCTGGTTTGGATCACGCAGTAATGTGGTACCGCACTTAAACAGTCAATTAAACCTGGTTCCGATCAATATTTTAGGGGATAACGCTGGTTATGCCTGGGTTAGTTCTGGTATCTGCAATCATCTGGCTCATACATTCGCATTTTTCGCATACTTGTTGGCCAGAAACTGGGTTTTTTCTGGTTTGAATCACGTAATAATGTGGTACCACACTGACAGGGTCAATTAAACCCGGTTCCGATTAATATTTTAGAGGATGACGCCGTTTATGTCTGGGTTAGGTGTGGTATTTGCAATCATCTTCCTGATACTTTCGCATTTTTTGCATACTTCTTGGCCAGATCCTGGGCTTTTTCTGATTTGAATCACGTAATAATGTGGTACCACACTGAAACAGTAAATTAATCCTGGTTCCAATTAATGTTTCAGAGGATAACGCCGGTTATGTATGGGTTAGGTCTGGTATTTGCAACCATCTGACTCATACCTTCGCATTCTTCGCATACTAGTTGACCAGATCCTGGGCTTTTTCTGATTTGAATCACGTAATAACGTGGTACCGCACTAAAACAATCAATTAATCCTTGGTCCGATTAATATTTTAGAGGATAACGACGGTTATGTCTTGGTTAGGTCTGGGATTTGCCCTCATCTGGCTCGTACTTTCGCATTTTTCGCATACTACATGGCCAGACCCTGGGTTTTTTTCTAGTTTGGATAACGTATTAATGTGGTGTCACACTGACACAGTCCATTAAACCTGGCTTCGATCAATATTTTAGAGGATATCACCGGTTAGGTCTGGGTTACGCCTGGTATTTGCAATCATCTTCCTGATACTCTCGCATTTTTGGCATACTTGTTGGCCAGATACTGGGCCTTTTCTGATTTGTATCACGTAATAATGTGGTACCACACTGAAACCGTCAATTAATCGTGGTTCCAATTAATATTTCATAGGATAACGCCGGTTATGCTTGGGTTAGGTCTGGTATTTGCAATCATCTGACTCATACTTTCGCATTCTTCGCATACTTCATGACCAGCTCCTGGCCTTTTTCTGGTTTGGATCACGCAGTAATGTGGTACCGCACTTAAACAGTCAATTAAACCTGGTTCCGATCAATATTTTAGGGGATAACGCTGGTTATGCCTGGGTTAGTTCTGGTATCTGCAATCATCTGGCTCATACATTTGCATTTTTCGCATACTTGTGGGCCAGAAACTGGGTTTTTTCTGGTTTGAATCACGTAATAATGTGGTACCACACTGAAACAGTCAATTAATTCTGGTTGCGATTAATATTTTAGAGGATAACGCCGGTTATGTCTCGGTTAGGTCTGGTATTTGCCCCCACCTAGCTCACACTATCGCATTCTTCGCATACTAGTTGGCCAGATCCTGGGCTTTTTCTGATTTGAATCACGTAATAACGTGGTACTGCACTAAAACAATCAATTAATCCTTGGTCCGATTAATATTTTAGAGGATAACGACGGTTATGTCTTTGTTAGGTCTGGTATTTGCAACCATCTGACTCATACTTTCGCATTCTTCGCATACTTGTTAGCCAGATTCTAGCCGTTTTCTGGATTGGATCACGTAGTAAAGTGGTACCACACTGAAACCGTCAATTAAACCTGGTTTCGGTCAATATTTTGGAGGATAACGCCGGTTACGTCTGGGTTAGGTCTGGTATTTGCCATCATCTTCGTCTTGCTGTCGCATTTTTCGCTTACTTGTTGACCAGAAACTGGGTTTTTTCTGGTTTGAATCACGTAATAATGTGGTACCACACTGAAACAGTCAATTAATTCTGGTTGCGATTAATATTTTAGAGGATAACGCCGGTTATGTCTGGGTTAGGTCTGGTATTTGCTCTCACCTAGCTCACACTTTCGCATTTTGCGCACACTTGTTGGCCAGATCCTGCGCTTTTTCTGATTTGGGTCACGTAGTAATGTGGTACCACACTGACAGGGTCAATTAAACCCGGTTCCGATTAATATTTTAGAGGATAACGCCGTTTATGTCTGGATTAGGTGTGGTATTTGCCCTCATCTAGCTCATACTTTCGCATTTTTCGCATACTGGTTGGCCAGATCCTGGGCTTTTTCTGATTTGGGTCACGCAGTGATGTGGTACCACACTGACAGGGTCAATTAAACACGGTTCCGATTAATATTTTAGAGGATGACGCCGTTTATGTCTGGGTTAGGTGTGGTATTTGCAATCATCTTCCTGATACTTTCGCATTTTTTGCATACTTGTTGGCCAGATCCTGGGCTTTTTCTGATTTGAATCACGTAATAATGTGGTACCACACTGAAACAGTCAATTAATCCTGGTTCCAATTAATATTTCAGAGGATAACGCCGGTTATGTATGGGTTAGGTCTGGTATTTGTAATCATCCGCCTCATACTTTCACATTTTTCGCATACTTGTTGGCTAGATCCTCGGTTTTTTCTGGATTGGATCACGTAGTAAAGTGGTACCACACTGAAACCGTCAATTAAACCTGGTTTCGATCAATATTTTAGAGGATGACGCCGATTATGTCTGGGTTAGGTCTGGTATTTGCCCTCAGCCAGCTCATACCTTCGCATTTTTCGCATACTTCTTGGCCAGATCCAGTGTTTTTCCTCGATTGGATCATGTAATAATGTCGTACAACACTGAAACAGTCAACGAAACCTGGTTCGGAGTAATATTTTAGATAACGCCGGTTATGTCTGGGTTAGGTCTGGTATTTGCAATCATCTGACTCATACTTTCGAATTCTTCGCATACTTCATAGCCAGATCCTGGTCGTTTTCTGATTTGAATCACGTAAAAATGTGGTACTACAATGAAACAGTCAATTAATCCTGGTTCCGATCAATATTTTAGAGGATAACACCGGCTAGGTCTGGGTTGCGTCTGGTATTTGCAATCATCTTCCTGATACTTTCGCATTTTTGGCATAATTGTTGGCCAGATCCTGGGCTTTTTCTGATTTGAATCACGTAATCATGTGGTACCACACTGAAACAGTCAATTAATTCTGGTTGCGATTAATATTTTAGAGGATAACGCCGGTTATGTCTGGGTTAGGTCTGGTATTTGCCCTCACCTAGCTCACACTTTCGCATTTTGCGCACACTTGTTGGCCAGATCCTGGGCTTTTTCTCATTTGGATCACGTAGTAATGTGGTACCACACTGACAGGGTCAATTAAACCCGTTGCGATTAATATTTTAGAGGATAACGCCGGTTATGCTTGGGTTAGGTCTGGTATTTGCAGTCATCTGACTCATACTTTCGCATTCTTCGCATACTTCATGACCAGCTCCTGGCCTTTTTCTGGTTTGGATCACGCAGTAATGTGGTACCGCACTTAAACAGTCAATTAAACCTGGTTCCGATCAATATTTTAGGGGATAACGCTGGTTATGCCTGGGTTAGTTCTGGTATCTGCAATCATCTGGCTCATACATTCGCATTTTTCGCATACTTGTTGGCCAGAAACTGGGTTTTTTCTGGTTTGAATCACGTAATAATGTGGTACCACACTGAAACAGTCAATTAATTCTGGTTGCGATTAATATTTTAGAGGATAACGCCGGTTATGTCTCGGTTAGGTCTGGTATTTGCCCTAACCTAGCTCTCACTATCGCATTTTTCGCATACTGGTTGGCCAGATCCTGGGCTTTTTCTGATTTGGGTCACGTAGTAATGTGGTACCACACTGACAGGGTCAATTAAACCCGGTTCCGATTAATATTTTAGAGGATGGCGCCGTTTATGTCTGGGTTAGGTGTGGTATTTGCAATCATCTTCCTGATACTTTCGCATTTTTTGCATACTTCTTGGTCAGATCCTGGGCTTTTTCTGATTTGAATCACGTAATAATGTGGTACCACACTGAAACAGTAAATTAATCCTGGTTCCAATTAATATTTCAGAGGATAACGCCGGTTATGTATGGGTTAGGTCTGGTATTTGCAACCATCTGACTCATACTTTCGCATTCTTCGCATACTAGTTGGCCAGATCCTGGGCTTTTTCTGATTTGAATCACGTAATAACGTGGTACCGCACTAAAACAATCAATTAATCCTTGGTCCGATTAATATTTTAGAGGATAACGACGGTTATGTCTTTGTTAGGTCTGGTATTTGCAACCATCTGACTCATACTTTCGCATTCTTCGCATACTTGTTAGCCAGATTCTAGCCGTTTTCTGGATTGGATCACGTAGTAAAGTGGTACCACACTGAAACCGTCAATTAAACCTGGTTTCGGTCAATATTTTGGAGGATAACGCCGGTTACGTCTGGGTTAGGTCTGGTATTTGCCATCATCTTCGTCTTGCTGTCGCATTTTTCGCTTACTTGTTGACCAGAAACTGGGTTTTTTCTGGTTTGAATCACGTAATAATGTGGTACCACACTGAAACAGTCAATTAATTCTGGTTGCGATTAATATTTTAGAGGATAACGCCGGTTATGTCTGGGTTAGGTCTGGTATTTGCTCTCACCTAGCTCACACTTTCGCATTTTGCGCACACTTGTTGGCCAGATCCTGCGCTTTTTCTGATTTGGGTCACGTAGTAATGTGGTACCACACTGACAGGGTCAATTAAACCCGGTTCCGATTAATATTTTAGAGGATAACGCCGTTTATGTCTGGATTAGGTGTGGTATTTGCCCTCATCTAGCTCATACTTTCGCATTTTTCGCATACTGGTTGGCCAGATCCTGGGCTTTTTCTGATTTGGGTCACGCAGTGATGTGGTACCACACTGACAGGGTCAATTAAACACGGTTCCGATTAATATTTTAGAGGATGACGCCGTTTATGTCTGGGTTAGGTGTGGTATTTGCAATCATCTGACTGATACTTTCGCATTTTTTGCATACTTGTTGGCCAGATCCTGGCCGTTTTCTGGATTGGATCACGTAGTAAAGTGGTACCACACTGAAACCGTCAATTAAACCTGGTTTCGATCAATATTTTGGAGGATAACGCCGGTTACGTCTGGGTTAGGTCTGGTATTTGCCATCATCTTCGTCTTGCTGTCGCATTTTTCGCTTACTTGTTGACCAGATACTGGGTTTTTTCTGGTTTGAATCACGTAATAATGTGGTACCACACTGAAACAGTCAATTAATTCTGGTTGCGATTAATATTTTAGAGGATAACGCCGGTTATGTCTGGGTTAGGTCTGGTATTTGCCCTCACCTAGCTCACACTTTCGCATTTTGCGCATACTTGTTGGCCAGATCCTGCGCTTTTTCTGATTTGGGTCACGTAGTAATGTGGTACCACACTGACAGGGTCAATTAAACCCGGTTCCGATTAATATTTTAGAGGATAACGCCGTTTATGTCTGGATTAGGTGTGGTATTTGCCCTCATCTAGCTCATACTTTCGCATTTTTCGCATATTTGTTGGCCAGATCCTGAGCTTTTTCTGATTTGGATCACGTAGTAATGTGGTACCACACTGACAGGGTCAATTATACCCGGTTCCGATTAATATTTTAGAGGATGACGCCAGTTATGTCTGGGTTAGGTCTGGTATTTGCCATCATCTTCGTCTTGCTGTCGCATTTTTCGCTTACTTGTTGACCAGAAACTGGGTTTTTTCTGGTTTGAATCACGTAATAATGTGGTACCACACTGAAACAGTCGATTAATCCTGGTTCCAATTAATATTTCAGAGAATAACACTGGTTATGTCTGGGTTAGATCTGGTATTTGTAATCATCCGCCTCATACTTTCACATTTTTCGCATACTTGTTGGCTAGATCCTGGGTTTCTTCTGGTTTGGATCACGTAGTAATTTGGTACCACACGGAAACAGTCAATTAAACCTGGTTGCGATTAATATTTTAGAGGATAGCGCCGGTTATGTCTGGGTTAGGTCTGACATTTGCCATCATCTAGCTCATACTTTCGCATTTTTCGCATACTTGTTGGCCAGATCCTGGGCTTTTTCTCATTTGGATCACGTAGTAATGTGGTACCACACTGACAGGGTCAATTAAACCCGTTCCGATTAATATTTTAGAGGATAACGCCGGTTATGCTTGGGTTAGGTCTGGTATTTACAATCATCTGACTCATACTTTCGCATTCTTCGCATACTTCATGACCAGCTCCTGGCCTTTTTCTGGTTTGGATCACGCAGTAATGTGGTACCGCACTTAAACAGTCAATTAAACCTGGTTCCGATCAATATTTTAGGGGATAACGCTGGTTATGCCTGGGTTAGTTCTGGTATCTGCAATCATCTGGCTCATACATTCGCATTTTTCGCATACTTGTTGGCCAGAAACTGGGTTTTTTCTGGTTTGAATCACGTAATAATGTGGTACCACACTGACAGGGTCAATTAAACCCGGTTCCGATTAATATTTTAGAGGATGACGCCGTTTATGTCTGGGTTAGGTGTGGTATTTGCAATCATCTTCCTGATACTTTCGCATTTTTTGCATACTTCTTGGCCAGATCCTGGGCTTTTTCTGATTTGAATCACGTAATAATGTGGTACCACACTGAAACAGTAAATTAATCCTGGTTCCAATTAATGTTTCAGAGGATAACGCCGGTTATGTATGGGTTAGGTCTGGTATTTGCAACCATCTGACTCATACCTTCGCATTCTTCGCATACTAGTTGACCAGATCCTGGGCTTTTTCTGATTTGAATCACGTAATAACGTGGTACCGCACTAAAACAATCAATTAATCCTTGGTCCGATTAATATTTTAGAGGATAACGACGGTTATGTCTTGGTTAGGTCTGGGATTTGCCCTCATCTGGCTCGTACTTTCGCATTTTTCGCATACTACATGGCCAGACCCTGGGTTTTTTTCTAGTTTGGATAACGTATTAATGTGGTGTCACACTGACACAGTCCATTAAACCTGGCTTCGATCAATATTTTAGAGGATATCACCGGTTAGGTCTGGGTTACGCCTGGTATTTGCAATCATCTTCCTGATACTCTCGCATTTTTGGCATACTTGTTGGCCAGATACTGGGCCTTTTCTGATTTGTATCACGTAATAATGTGGTACCACACTGAAACCGTCAATTAATCGTGGTTCCAATTAATATTTCATAGGGTAACGCCGGTTATGCTTGGGTTAGGTCTGGTATTTGCAATCATCTGACTCATACTTTCGCATTCTTCGCATACTTCATGACCAGCTCCTGGCCTTTTTCTGGTTTGGATCACGCAGTAATGTGGTACCGCACTTAAACAGTCAATTAAACCTGGTTCCGATCAATATTTTAGGGGATAACGCTGGTTATGCCTGGGTTAGTTCTGGTATCTGCAATCATCTGGCTCATACATTTGCATTTTTCGCATACTTGTGGGCCAGAAACTGGGTTTTTTCTGGTTTGAATCACGTAATAATGTGGTACCACACTGAAACAGTCAATTAATTCTGGTTGCGATTAATATTTTAGAGGATAACGCCGGTTATGTCTCGGTTAGGTCTGGTATTTGCCCCCACCTAGCTCACACTATCGCATTCTTCGCATACTAGTTGGCCAGATCCTGGGCTTTTTCTGATTTGAATCACGTAATAACGTGGTACTGCACTAAAACAATCAATTAATCCTTGGTCCGATTAATATTTTAGAGGATAACGACGGTTATGTCTTTGTTAGGTCTGGTATTTGCAACCATCTGACTCATACTTTCGCATTCTTCGCATACTTGTTAGCCAGATTCTAGCCGTTTTCTGGATTGGATCACGTAGTAAAGTGGTACCACACTGAAACCGTCAATTAAACCTGGTTTCGGTCAATATTTTGGAGGATAACGCCGGTTACGTCTGGGTTAGGTCTGGTATTTGCCATCATCTTCGTCTTGCTGTCGCATTTTTCGCTTACTTGTTGACCAGAAACTGGGTTTTTTCTGGTTTGAATCACGTAATAATGTGGTACCACACTGAAACAGTCAATTAATTCTGGTTGCGATTAATATTTTAGAGGATAACGCCGGTTATGTCTGGGTTAGGTCTGGTATTTGCTCTCACCTAGCTCACACTTTCGCATTTTGCGCACACTTGTTGGCCAGATCCTGCGCTTTTTCTGATTTGGGTCACGTAGTAATGTGGTACCACACTGACAGGGTCAATTAAACCCGGTTCCGGTTAATATTTTAGAGGATAACGCCGTTTATGTCTGGATTAGGTGTGGTATTTGCCCTCATCTAGCTCATACTTTCGCATTTTTCGCATACTGGTTGGCCAGATCCTGGGCTTTTTCTGATTTGGGTCACGCAGTGATGTGGTACCACACTGACAGGGTCAATTAAACACGGTTCCGATTAATATTTTAGAGGATGACGCCGTTTATGTCTGGGTTAGGTGTGGTATTTGCAATCATCTGACTGATACTTTCGCATTTTTTGCATACTTGTTGGCCAGATCCTGGCCGTTTTCTGGATTGGATCACGTAGTAAAGTGGTACCACACTGAAACCGTCAATTAAACCTGGTTTCGATCAATATTTTGGAGGATAACGCCGGTTACGTCTGGGTTAGGTCTGGTATTTGCCATCATCTTCGTCTTGCTGTCGCATTTTTCGCTTACTTGTTGACCAGATAGTGGGTTTTTTCTGGTTTGAATCACGTAATAATGTGGTACCACACTGAAACAGTCAATTAATTCTGGTTGCGATTAATATTTTAGAGGATAACGCCGGTTATGTCTGGGTTAGGTCTGGTATTTGCCCTCACCTAGCTCACACTTTCGCATTTTGCGCATACTTGTTGGCCAGATCCTGCGCTTTTTCTGATTTGGGTCACGTAGTAATGTGGTACCACACTGACAGGGTCAATTAAACCCGGTTCCGATTAATATTTTAGAGGATAACGCCGTTTATGTCTGGATTAGGTGTGGTATTTGCCCTCATCTAGCTCATACTTTCGCATTTTTCGCATATTTGTTGGCCAGATCCTGAGCTTTTTCTGATTTGGATCACGTAGTAATGTGGTACCACACTGACAGGGTCAATTATACCCGGTTCCGATTAATATTTTAGAGGATGACGCCAGTTATGTCTGGGTTAGGTCTGGTATTTGCCATCATCTTCGTCTTGCTGTCGCATTTTTCGCTTACTTGTTGACCAGAAACTGGGTTTTTTCTGGTTTGAATCACGTAATAATGTGGTACCACACTGAAACAGTCGATTAATCCTGGTTCCAATTAATATTTCAGAGAATAACACTGGTTATGTCTGGGTTAGATCTGGTATTTGTAATCATCCGCCTCATACTTTCACATTTTTCGCATACTTGTTGGCTAGATCCTGGGTTTCTTCTGGTTTGGATCACGTAGTAATTTGGTACCACACGGAAACAGTCAATTAAACCTGGTTGCGATTAATATTTTAGAGGATAGCGCCGGTTATGTCTGGGTTAGGTCTGACATTTGCCATCATCTAGCTCATACTTTCGCATTTTTCGCATACTTGTTGGCCAGATCCTGGGCTTTTTCTCATTTGGATCACGTAGTAATGTGGTACCACACTGACAGGGTCAATTAAACCCGTTCCGATTAATATTTTAGAGGATAACGCCGGTTATGCTTGGGTTAGGTCTGGTATTTACAATCATCTGACTCATACTTTCGCATTCTTCGCATACTTCATGACCAGCTCCTGGCCTTTTTCTGGTTTGGATCACGCAGTAATGTGGTACCGCACTTAAACAGTCAATTAAACCTGGTTCCGATCAATATTTTAGGGGATAACGCTGGTTATGCCTGGGTTAGTTCTGGTATCTGCAATCATCTGGCTCATACATTCGCATTTTTCGCATACTTGTTGGCCAGAAACTGGGTTTTTTCTGGTTTGAATCACGTAATAATGTGGTACCACACTGACAGGGTCAATTAAACCCGGTTCCGATTAATATTTTAGAGGATGACGCCGTTTATGTCTGGGTTAGGTGTGGTATTTGCAATCATCTTCCTGATACTTTCGCATTTTTTGCATACTTCTTGGCCAGATCCTGGGCTTTTTCTGATTTGAATCACGTAATAATGTGGTACCACACTGAAACAGTAAATTAATCCTGGTTCCAATTAATGTTTCAGAGGATAACGCCGGTTATGTATGGGTTAGGTCTGGTATTTGCAACCATCTGACTCATACCTTCGCATTCTTCGCATACTAGTTGACCAGATCCTGGGCTTTTTCTGATTTGAATCACGTAATAACGTGGTACCGCACTAAAACAATCAATTAATCCTTGGTCCGATTAATATTTTAGAGGATAACGACGGTTATGTCTTGGTTAGGTCTGGGATTTGCCCTCATCTGGCTCGTACTTTCGCATTTTTCGCATACTACATGGCCAGACCCTGGGTTTTTTTCTAGTTTGGATAACGTATTAATGTGGTGTCACACTGACACAGTCCATTAAACCTGGCTTCGATCAATATTTTAGAGGATATCACCGGTTAGGTCTGGGTTACGCCTGGTATTTGCAATCATCTTCCTGATACTCTCGCATTTTTGGCATACTTGTTGGCCAGATACTCGGCCTTTTCTGATTTGTATCACGTAATAATGTGGTACCACACTGAAACCGTCAATTAATCGTGGTTCCAATTAATATTTCATAGGATAACCCCGGTTATGCTTGGGTTAGGTCTGGTATTTGCAATCATCTGACTCATACTTTCGCATTCTTCGCATACTTCATGACCAGCTCCTGGCCTTTTTCTGGTTTGGATCACGCAGTAATGTGGTACCGCACTTAAACAGTCAATTAAACCTGGTTCCGATCAATATTTTAGGGGATAACGCTGGTTATGCCTGGGTTAGTTCTGGTATCTGCAATCATCTGGCTCATACATTTGCATTTTTCGCATACTTGTGGGCCAGAAACTGGGTTTTTTCTGGTTTGAATCACGTAATAATGTGGTACCACACTGAAACAGTCAATTAATTCTGGTTGCGATTAATATTTTAGAGGATAACGCCGGTTATGTCTCGGTTAGGTCTGGTATTTGCCCCCACCTAGCTCACACTATCGCATTTTTCGCATACTTGTTGGCCAGATCCTGCGCTTTTTCTGATTTGGGTCACGTAGTAATGTGGTACCACACTGACAGGGTCAATTAAACCCGGTTCCGATTAATATTTTAGAGGATAACGCCGTTTATGTCTGGATTAGGTGTGGTATTTGCCCTCATCTAGCTCATACTTTCGCATTTTTCGCATACTGGTTGGCCAGATCCAGGGCTTTTTCTGATTTGGGTCACGTAGTGATGCGGTACCACACTGACAGGGTCAATTAAACCCGGTTCCGATTAATATTTTAGAGGATGACGCCGTTTATGTCTGGGTTAGGTGTGGTATTTGCAATCATCTTCATGATACTTTCGCATTTTTTGCATACTTGTTGGCCAGATCCTGGCCGTTTTCTGGATTGGATCACGTAGTAAAGTGGTACCACACTGAAACCGTCAATTAAACCTGGTTTCGATCAATATTTTGGAGGATAACGCCGGTTACGTCTGGGTTAGGTCTGGTATTTGCCATCATCTTCGTCTTGCTGTCGCATTTTTCGCTTACTTGTTGACCAGATACTGGGTTTTTTCTGGTTTGAATCACGTAATAATGTGGTACCACACTGAAACAGTCAATTAATTCTGGTTGCGATTAATATTTTAGAGGATAACGCCGGTTATGTCTGGGTTAGGTCTGGTATTTGCCCTCACCTAGCTCACACTTTCGCATTTTGCGCATACTTGTTGGCCAGATCCTGCGCTTTTTCTGATTTGGGTCACGTAGTAATGTGGTACCACACTGACAGGGTCAATTAAACCCGGTTCCGATTAATATTTTAGAGGATAACGCCGTTTATGTCTGGATTAGGTGTGGTATTTGCCCTCATCTAGCTCATACTTTCGCATTTTTCGCATATTTGTTGGCCAGATCCTGAGCTTTTTCTGATTTGGATCACGTAGTAATGTGGTACCACACTGACAGGGTCAATTATACCCGGTTCCGATTAATATTTTAGAGGATGACGCCAGTTATGTCTGGGTTAGGTCTGGTATTTGCCATCATCTTCGTCTTGCTGTCGCATTTTTCGCTTACTTGTTGACCAGAAACTGGGTTTTTTCTGGTTTGAATCACGTAATAATGTGGTACCACACTGAAACAGTCGATTAATCCTGGTTCCAATTAATATTTCAGAGAATAACACTGGTTATGTCTGGGTTAGGTCTGGTATTTGTAATCATCCGCCCCATACTTTCACATTTTTCGCATACTTGTTGGCTAGATCCTGGGTTTCTTCTGGTTTGGATCACGTAGTAATTTGGTTCCACACGGAAACAGTCAATTAAACCTGGTTGCGATTAATATTTTAGAGGATAACGCCGGTTATGTCTGGGTTAGGTCTGACATTTGCCATCATCTAGCTCATACTTTCGCATTTTTCGCATACTTGTTGGCCAGATCCTGGGCTTTTTCTCATTTGGATCACGTAGTAATGTGGTACCACACTGACAGGGTCAATTAAACCCGTTCCGATTAATATTTTAGAGGATAACGCCGGTTATGCTTGGGTTAGGTCTGGTATTTGCAATCATCTGACTCATACTTTCGCATTCTTCGCATACTTCATGACCAGCTCCTGGCCTTTTTCTGGTTTGGATCACGCAGTAATGTGGTACCGCACTTCAACAGTCAATTAAACCTGGTTCCGATCAATATTTTAGGGGATAACGCTGGTTATGCCTGGGTTAGTTCTGGTATCTGCAATCATCTGGCTCATACATTCGCATTTTTCGCATACTTGTTGGCCAGAAACTGGGTTTTTTCTGGTTTGAATCACGTAATAATGTGGTACCACACTGACAGGGTCAATTAAACCCGGTTCCGATTAATATTTTAGAGGATGACGCCGTTTATGTCTGGGTTAGGTGTGGTATTTGCAATCATCTTCCTGATACTTTCGCATTTTTTGCACACTTCTTGGCCAGATCCTGGGCTTTTCCTGATTTGAATCACGTAATAATGTGGTACCACACTGAAACAGTCAATTAATCCTGGTTCCAATTAATGTTTCAGGGGATAACGCCGGTTATGTATAGGTTAGGTCTGGTATTTGCCCTCACCTTGCTCACACTATCGCATTTTTCGCATACTGGTTGGCCAGATCCTGGGCTTTTTCTGATTTGGGTCACGTAGTAATGTGGTACCTCACTGACAGGGT
This sequence comes from Colletes latitarsis, assembly GCF_051014445.1. Classification (NCBI taxonomy): domain Eukaryota; kingdom Metazoa; phylum Arthropoda; class Insecta; order Hymenoptera; family Colletidae; genus Colletes; species Colletes latitarsis. The sequence goes on from NC_135137.1 coordinate 11,511,329, forward strand.
CAATTAAACCCGGTTCCGATTAATATTTTAGAGGATGACGCCGTTTATGTCTGGGTTAGGTGTGGTATTTGCAATCATCTTCCTGATACTTTCGCATTTTTTGCATACTTGTTGGCCAGATCCTGGGCTTTTTCTGATTTGAATCACGTAATAATGTGGTACCACACTGAAACAGTCAATTAACCCTGGGTCCAATTAATATTTCAGAGGATAACGCCGGTTATGTATGGGTTAGGTCTGAAATTTGCAATCATCTGACTGATACTTTCGCATTTTTCGCATACTTGTTAGCCAGATCCTGGCCGTCTTCTGGATTGGATCACGTAGTAAAGTGGTACCACACTGAAACCGTCAATTAAACCTGGTTTCGATCAATATTTTGGAGGATAACGCCGGTTACGTCTGGGTTAGGTCTGGTATTTGCCATCATCTTCGTCTTGCTGTCGCATTTTTCGCTTACTTGTTGACCAGAAACTGGGTTTTTTCTGGTTTGAATCACGTAATAATGTGGTACCACACTGAAACAGTCAATTAATTCTGGTTGCGATTAATATTTTAGAGGATAACGCCGGTTATGTCTGGGTTAGGTCTGGTATTTGCCCTCACCTAGCTCACACTTTCGCATTTTGCTCATACTTGTTGGCCAGATCCTGCGCTTTTTCTGATTTGGGTCACGTAGTAATGTGGTACCACACTGGCAGGGTCAATTAAACCCGGTTTCGATTAATATTTTAGAGGATAACGCCGTTTATGTCTGGATTAGGTGTGGTATTTGCCCTCATCTAGCTCATACTTTCGCATTTTTCGCATACTGGTTGGCCAGATCCTGGGCTTTTTCTGATTTGGGTCACGCAGTGATGTGGTACCACACTGACAGGGTCAATTAAAGCCGGTTCCGATTAATATTTTAGAGGATGACGCCGTTTATGTCTGGGTTAGGTGTGGTATTTGCAATCATCTTCCTGATACTTTCGCATTTTTTGCATACTTCTTGGCCAGATCCTGGGCTTTTTCTGATTTGAATCACGTAATAATGTGGTACCACACTGAAACAGTCAATTAATCCTGGTTCCAATTAATATTTCAGAGAATAACACTGGTTATGTCTGGGTTAGGTCTGGTATTTGTAATCATCCGCCTCATACTTTCACATTTTTCGCATACTTGTTGGCTAGATCCTGGGTTTCTTCTGGTTTGGATCACGTAGTAATTTGGTTCCACACGGAAACAGTCAATTAAACCTGGTTGCGATTAATACTTTAGTGGATAACGCCGGTTATGTCTGGGTTAGGTCTGACATTTGCCATCATCTAGCTCATACTTTCGCATTATTCGCATACTTGTTGGCCAGATCCTGGGCTTTTTCTCATTTGGATCACGTAGTAATGTGGTACCACACTGACAGGGTCACTTAATTCTGGTTGCGATTAATATTTTAGAGGATAACGCCGGTTATGTCTGGGTTAGGTCTGGTATTTGCCCTCACCTAGCTCACACTTTCGCATTTTGCGCATACTTGTTGGCCAGATCCTGCGCTTTTTCTGATTTGGGTCACGTAGTAATGTGGTACCACACTGACAGGGTCAATTAAACCCGGTTCCGATTAATATTTTAGAGGATGACGCCGTTTATGTCTGGATTAGGTGTGGTATTTGCCCTCATCTAGCTCATACTTTCGCATTTTTCGCATACTGGTTGGCCAGATCCTGGGCTTTTTCTGATTTGGGTCACGTAGTGATGTGGTACCACACTGACAGGGTCAATTAAACCCGGTTCCGATTAATATTTTAGAGGATGACGCCGTTTATGTCTGGGTTAGGTGTGGTATTTGCTATCATCTTCCTGATACTTTCGCATTTTTTGCATACTTGTTGGCCAGATCCTGGGCTTTTTCTGATTTGAATCACGTAATAATGTGGTACCACACTGAAACAGTCAATTAATCCTGGTTCCAATTAATATTTCAGAGGATAACGCCGGTTATGTATGGGTTAGGTCTGGTATTTGTAATCATCCGCCTCATACTTTCACATTTTTCGCATACTTGTTGGCTAGATCCTGGGTTTTTTCTGGATTGGATCACGTAGTAAAGTGGTACCACACTGAAACCGTCAATTAAACCTGGTTTCGATCAATATTTTAGAGGATGACGCCGATTATGTCTGGGTTAGGTCTGGTATTTGCCCTCAGCCAGCTCATACCTTCGCATTTTTCGCATACTTCTTGGCCAGAGCCAGTGTTTTTCCTCGATTGGATCATGTAATAATGTCGTACAACACTGAAACAGTCAACGAAACCTGGTTCGGAGTAATATTTTAGATAACGCCGGTTATGTCTGGGTTAGGTCTGGTATTTGCAATCATCTGACTCATACTTTCGAATTCTTCGCATACTTCATAGCCAGATCCTGGTCGTTTTCTGATTTGGATCACGTAAAAATGTGGTACTACAATGAAACAGTCAATTAATCCTGGTTCCGATCAATATTTTAGAGGATAACACCGGCTAGGTCTGGGTTGCGTCTGGTATTTGCAATCATCTTCCTGATACTTTCGCATTTTTGGCATAATTGTTGGCCAGATCCTGGGCTTTTTCTGATTTGAATCACGTAATCATGTGGTACCACACTGAAACAGTCAATTAATTCTGGTTGCGATTAATATTTTAGAGGATAACGCCGGTTATGTCTGGGTTAGGTCTGGTATTTGCCCTCACCTAGCTCACACTTTCGCATTTTGCGCACACTTGTTGGCCAGATCCTGGGCTTTTTCTCATTTGGATCACGTAGTAATGTGGTACCACACTGACAGGGTCAATTAAACCCGTTGCGATTAATATTTTAGAGGATAACGCCGGTTATGCTTGGGTTAGGTCTGGTATTTGCAGTCATCTGACTCATACTTTCGCATTCTTCGCATACTTCATGACCAGCTCCTGGCCTTTTTCTGGTTTGGATCACGCAGTAATGTGGTACCGCACTTAAACAGTCAATTAAACCTGGTTCCGATCAATATTTTAGGGGATAACGCTGGTTATGCCTGGGTTAGTTCTGGTATCTGCAATCATCTGGCTCATACATTCGCATTTTTCGCATACTTGTTGGCCAGAAACTGGGTTTTTTCTGGTTTGAATCACGTAATAATGTGGTACCATACTGAAACAGTCAATTAATTCTGGTTGCGATTAATATTTTAGAGGATAACGCCGGTTATGTCTCGGTTAGGTCTGGTATTTGCCCTAACCTAGCTCTCACTATCGCATTTTTCGCATACTGGTTGGCCAGATCCTGGGCTTTTTCTGATTTGGGTCACGTAGTAATGTGGTACCACTCTGACAGGGTCAATTAAACCCGGTTCCGATTAATATTTTAGAGGATGACGCCGTTTATGTCTGGGTTAGGTGTGGTATTTGCAATCATCTTCCTGATACTTTCGCATTTTTTGCATACTTCTTGGCCAGATCCTGGGCTTTTTCTGATTTGAATCACGTAATAATGTGGTACCACACTGAAACAGTAAATTAATCCTGGTTCCAATTAATATTTCAGAGGATAACGCCGGTTATGTATGGGTTAGGTCTGGTATTTGCAACCATCTGACTCATACTTTCGCATTCTTCGCATACTAGTTGGCCAGATCCTGGGCTTTTTCTGATTTGAATCACGTAATAACGTGGTACCGCACTAAAACAATCAATTAATCCTTGGTCCGATTAATATTTTAGAGGATAACGACGGTTATGTCTTTGTTAGGTCTGGTATTTGCAACCATCTGACTCATACTTTCGCATTCTTCGCATACTTGTTAGCCAGATTCTAGCCGTTTTCTGGATTGGATCACGTAGTAAAGTGGTACCACACTGAAACCGTCAATTAAACCTGGTTTCGGTCAATATTTTGGAGGATAACGCCGGTTACGTCTGGGTTAGGTCTGGTATTTGCCATCATCTTCGTCTTGCTGTCGCATTTTTCGCTTACTTGTTGACCAGAAACTGGGTTTTTTCTGGTTTGAATCACGTAATAATGTGGTACCACACTGAAACAGTCAATTAATTCTGGTTGCGATTAATATTTTAGAGGATAACGCCGGTTATGTCTGGGTTAGGTCTGGTATTTGCTCTCACCTAGCTCACACTTTCGCATTTTGCGCACACTTGTTGGCCAGATCCTGCGCTTTTTCTGATTTGGGTCACGTAGTAATGTGGTACCACACTGACAGGGTCAATTAAACCCGGTTCCGATTAATATTTTAGAGGATAACGCCGTTTATGTCTGGATTAGGTGTGGTATTTGCCCTCATCTAGCTCATACTTTCGCATTTTTCGCATACTGGTTGGCCAGATCCTGGGCTTTTTCTGATTTGGGTCACGCAGTGATGTGGTACCACACTGACAGGGTCAATTAAACACGGTTCCGATTAATATTTTAGAGGATGACGCCGTTTATGTCTGGGTTAGGTGTGGTATTTGCAATCATCTGACTGATACTTTCGCATTTTTTGCATACTTGTTGGCCAGATCCTGGCCGTTTTCTGGATTGGATCACGTAGTAAAGTGGTACCACACTGAAACCGTCAATTAAACCTGGTTTCGATCAATATTTTGGAGGATAACGCCGGTTACGTCTGGGTTAGGTCTGGTATTTGCCATCATCTTCGTCTTGCTGTCGCATTTTTCGCTTACTTGTTGACCAGATACTGGGTTTTTTCTGGTTTGAATCACGTAATAATGTGGTACCACACTGAAACAGTCAATTAATTCTGGTTGCGATTAATATTTTAGAGGATAACGCCGGTTATGTCTGGGTTAGGTCTGGTATTTGCCCTCACCTAGCTCACACTTTCGCATTTTGCGCATACTTGTTGGCCAGATCCTGCGCTTTTTCTGATTTGGGTCACGTAGTAATGTGGTACCACACTGACAGGGTCAATTAAACCCGGTTCCGATTAATATTTTAGAGGATAACGCCGTTTATGTCTGGATTAGGTGTGGTATTTGCCCTCATCTAGCTCATACTTTCGCATTTTTCGCATATTTGTTGGCCAGATCCTGAGCTTTTTCTGATTTGGATCACGTAGTAATGTGGTACCACACTGACAGGGTCAATTATACCCGGTTCCGATTAATATTTTAGAGGATGACGCCAGTTATGTCTGGGTTAGGTCTGGTATTTGCCATCATCTTCGTCTTGCTGTCGCATTTTTCGCTTACTTGTTGACCAGGAACTGGGTTTTTTCTGGTTTGAATCACGTAATAATGTGGTACCACACTGAAACAGTCGATTAATCCTGGTTCCAATTAATATTTCAGAGAATAACACTGGTTATGTCTGGGTTAGGTCTGGTATTTGTAATCATCCGCCTCATACTTTCACATTTTTCGCATACTTGTTGGCTAGATCCTGGGTTTCTTCTGGTTTGGATCACGTAGTAATTTGGTTCCACACGGAAACAGTCAATTAAACCTGGTTGCGATTAATATTTTAGAGGATAGCGCCGGTTATGTCTGGGTTAGGTCTGACATTTGCCATCATCTAGCTCATACTTTCGCATTTTTCGCATACTTGTTGGCCAGATCCTGGGCTTTTTCTCATTTGGATCACGTAGTAATGTGGTACCACACTGACAGGGTCAATTAAACCCGTTCCGATTAATATTTTAGAGGATAACGCCGGTTATGCTTGGGTTAGGTCTGGTATTTACAATCATCTGACTCATACTTTCGCATTCTTCGCATACTTCATGACCAGCTCCTGGCCTTTTTCTGGTTTGGATCACGCAGTAATGTGGTACCGCACTTAAACAGTCAATTAAACCTGGTTCCGATCAATATTTTAGGGGATGACGCTGGTTATGCCTGGGTTAGTTCTGGTATCTGCAATCATCTGGCTCATACATTCGCATTTTTCGCATACTTGTTGGCCAGAAACTGGGTTTTTTCTGGTTTGAATCACGTAATAATGTGGTACCACACTGACAGGGTCAATTAAACCCGGTTCCGATTAATATTTTAGAGGATGACGCCGTTTATGTCTGGGTTAGGTGTGGTATTTGCAATCATCTTCCTGATACTTTCGCATTTTTTGCATACTTCTTGGCCAGATCCTGGGCTTTTTCTGATTTGAATCACGTAATAATGTGGTACCACACTGAAACAGTAAATTAATCCTGGTTCCAATTAATGTTTCAGAGGATAACGCCGGTTATGTATGGGTTAGGTCTGGTATTTGCAACCATCTGACTCATACCTTCGCATTCTTCGCATACTAGTTGACCAGATCCTGGGCTTTTTCTGATTTGAATCACGTAATAACGTGGTACCGCACTAAAACAATCAATTAATCCTTGGTCCGATTAATATTTTAGAGGATAACGACGGTTATGTCTTGGTTAGGTCTGGGATTTGCCCTCATCTGGCTCGTACTTTCGCATTTTTCGCTTACTACATGGCCAGACCCTGGGTTTTTTTCTAGTTTGGATAACGTATTAATGTGGTGTCACACTGACACAGTCCATTAAACCTGGCTTCGATCAATATTTTAGAGGATATCACCGGTTAGGTCTGGGTTACGCCTGGTATTTGCAATCATCTTCCTGATACTCTCGCATTTTTGGCATACTTGTTGGCCAGATACTGGACCTTTTCTGATTTGTATCACGTAATAATGTGGTACCACACTGAAACCGTCAATTAATCGTGGTTCCAATTAATATTTCATAGGATAACGCCGGTTATGCTTGGGTTAGGTCTGGTATTTGCAATCATCTGACTCATACTTTCGCATTCTTCGCATACTTCATGACCAGCTCCTGGCCTTTTTCTGGTTTGGATCACGCAGTAATGTGGTACCGCACTTAAACAGTCAATTAAACCTGGTTCCGATCAATATTTTAGGGGATAACGCTGGTTATGCCTGGGTTAGTTCTGGTATCTGCAATCATCTGGCTCATACATTCGCATTTTTCGCATACTTGTGGGCCAGAAACTGGGTTTTTTCTGGTTTGAATCACGTAATAATGTGGTACCACACTGAAACAGTCAATTAATTCTGGTTGCGATTAATATTTTAGAGGATAACGCCGGTTATGTCTCGGTTAGGTCTGGTATTTGCCCAAACCTAGCTCTCACTATCGCATTTTTCGCATACTGGTTGGCCAGATCCTGGGCTTTTTCTGATTTGGGTCACGTAGTAATGTGGTACCACACTGACAGGGTCAATTAAACCCGGTTCCGATTAATATTTTAGAGGATGACGCCGTTTATGTCTGGGTTAGGTGTGGTATTTGCAATCATGTTCCTGATACTTTCGCATTTTTTGCATACTTCTTGGCCAGATCCTGGGCTTTTTCTGATTTGAATCACGTAATAATGTGGTACCACACTGAAACAGTCAATTAATCCTGGTTCCAATTAATATTTCAGAGGATAACGCCGGTTATGTATGGGTTAGGTCTGGTATTTGTAATCATCCGCCTCATACTTTCACATTTTTCGCATACTTGTTGGCTAGATCCTGGGTTTTTTCTGGTTTGGATCACGTAGTAATTTGGTTCCACACGGAAGCAGTCAATTAAACCTGGTTGCGATTAATATTTTAGAGGATAACGCCGGTTACGTCTGGTTTAGGTCTGGGATTTGCCCTCATCTGGCTCGTACTTTCGCATTTTTCGCATACTTCATGGCCAGATCCTGGGTGTTTTTCTAGTTTGGATAACGTATAAATGTGGTACCACCCTGACACAGTCCATGAAGCTTGGCTTCGATCAATATTTTACAGGATAACACCGGTAAGGTCTGGGTTACGTCTGGCATTTGCAATCATCTTCCTGATACTTTCGCATTTTTTGCAAACTTATTGGCCAGATCCTGGGCTTTTTCTGATTTGAATCACGTAATAATGCGGTACCACACTGAAACAGTCAATTAATCCTGGTTCCAATTAATATTTCAGGGGATAACGCCGGTTATGTATAGGTTAGGTCTGGTATTTGCCCTCACCTTGCTCACACTATCGCATTTTTCGCATACTGGATGGCCAGATCCTGGGCTTTTTCTCATTTGGGTCACGTAGTAATGTGGTACCACACTGACAGGGTCAATTAAACCCGGTTCCGATTAATATTTTAGAGGATGACGCCGTTTATGTCTGGGTTAGGTGTGGTATTTGCAATCATCTGGCTCATACATTCGCATTTTTCGCTTACTTGTTGACCAGAAACTGGGTTTTTTCTGGTTTGAATCACGTAATAATGTGGTACCACACTGAAACAGTCAATTAATTCTGGTTGCGATTAATATTTTAGAGGATAACGCCGGTTATGTCTGGGTTAGGTCTGGTATTTGCTCTCACCTAGCTCACACTTTCGCATTTTGCGCACACTTGTTGGCCAGATCCTGCGCTTTTTCTGATTTGGGTCACGTAGTAATGTGGTACCACACTGACAGGGTCAATTAAACCCGGTTCCGATTAATATTTTAGAGGATAACGCCGTTTATGTCTGGATTAGGTGTGGTATTTGCCCTCATCTAGCTCATACTTTCGCATTTTTCGCATACTGGTTGGCCAGATCCTGGGCTTTTTCTGATTTGGGTCACGTAGTGATGCGGTACCACACTGACAGGGTCAATTAAACCCGGTTCCGATTAATATTTTAGAGGATGACGCCGTTTATGTCTGGGTTAGGTGTGGTATTTGCAATCATCTTCATGATACTTTCGCATTTTTTGCATACTTGTTGGCCAGATCCTGGCCGTTTTCTGGATTGGATCACGTAGTAAAGTGGTACCACACTGAAACCGTCAATTAAACCTGGTTTCGATCAATATTTTGGAGGATAACGCCGGTTACGTCTGGGTTAGGTCTGGTATTTGCCATCATCTTCGTCTTGCTGTCGCATTTTTCGCTTACTTGTTGACCAGATACTGGGTTTTTTCTGGTTTGAATCACGTAATAATGTGGTACCACACTGAAACAGTCAATTAATTCTGGTTGCGATTAATATTTTAGAGGATAACGCCGGTTATGTCTGGGTTAGGTCTGGTATTTGCCCTCACCTAGCTCACACTTTCGCATTTTGCGCATACTTGTTGGCCAGATCCTGCGCTTTTTCTGATTTGGGTCACGTAGTAATGTGGTACCACACTGACAGGGTCAATTGAACCCGGTTCCGATTAATATTTTAGAGGATAACGCCGTTTATGTCTGGATTAGGTGTGGTATTTGCCCTCATCTAGCTCATACTTTCGCATTTTTCGCATATTTGTTGGCCAGATCCTGAGCTTTTTCTGATTTGGATCACGTAGTAATGTGGTACCACACTGACAGGGTCAATTATACCCGGTTCCGATTAATATTTTAGAGGATGACGCCAGTTATGTCTGGGTTAGGTCTGGTATTTGCCATCATCTTCGTCTTGCTGTCGCATTTTTCGCTTACTTGTTGACCAGAAACTGGGTTTTTTCTGGTTTGAATCACGTAATAATGTGGTACCACACTGAAACAGTCGATTAATCCTGGTTCCAATTAATATTTCAGAGAATAACACTGGTTATGTCTGGGTTAGGTCTGGTATTTGTAATCATCCGCCCCATACTTTCACATTTTTCGCATACTTGTTGGCTAGATCCTGGGTTTCTTCTGGTTTGGATCACGTAGTAATTTGGTTCCACACGGAAACAGTCAATTAAACCTGGTTGCGATTAATATTTTAGAGGATAACGCCGGTTATGTCTGGGTTAGGTCTGACATTTGCCATCATCTAGCTCATACTTTCGCATTTTTCGCATACTTGTTGGCCAGATCCTGGGCTTTTTCTCATTTGGATCACGTAGTAATGTGGTACCACACTGACAGGGTCAATTAAACCCGTTCCGATTAATATTTTAGAGGATAACGCCGGTTATGCTTGGGTTAGGTCTGGTATTTGCAATCATCTGACTCATACTTTCGCATTCTTCGCATACTTCATGACCAGCTCCTGGCCTTTTTCTGGTTTGGATCACGCAGTAATGTGGTACCGCACTTCAACAGTCAATTAAACCTGGTTCCGATCAATATTTTAGGGGATAACGCTGGTTATGCCTGGGTTAGTTCTGGTATCTGCAATCATCTGGCTCATACATTCGCATTTTTCGCATACTTGTTGGCCAGAAACTGGGTTTTTTCTGGTTTGAATCACGTAATAATGTGGTACCACACTGACAGGGTCAATTAAACCCGGTTCCGATTAATATTTTAGAGGATGACGCCGTTTATGTCTGGGTTAGGTGTGGTATTTGCAATCATCTTCCTGATACTTTCGCATTTTTTGCACACTTCTTGGCCAGATCCTGGGCTTTTTCTGATTTGAATCACGTAATAATGTGGTACCACACTGAAACAGTAAATTAATCCTGGTTCCAATTAATATTTCAGAGGATAACGCCGGTTATGTATGGTTTAGGTCTGGTATTTGCAACCATCTGACTCATACTTTCGCATTCTTCGCATACTAGTTGACCAGATCCTGGGCTTTTTCTGATTTGAATCACGTAATAATGTGGTACCACACTGAAACAGTCAATTAATCCTGGTTCCAATTAATGTTTCAGGGGATAACGCCGGTTATGTATAGGTTAGGTCTGGTATTTGCCCTCACCTTGCTCACACTATCGCATTTTTCGCATACTGGTTGGCCAGATCCTGGGCTTTTTCTGATTTGGGTCACGTAGTAATGTGGTACCACACTGACAGGGTCAATTAAACCCGGTTCCGATTAATATTTTAGAGGATGACGCCGTTTATGTCTGGGTTAGGTGTGGTATTTGCAATCATCTTCCTGATACTTTCGCATTTTTTGCATACTTGTTGGCCAGATCCTGGGCTTTTTCTGATTTGAATCACGTAATAATGTGGTACCACACTGAAACAGTCAATTAACCCTGGGTCCAATTAATATTTCAGAGGATAACGCCGGTTATGTATGGGTTAGGTCTGAAATTTGCAATCATCTGACTGATACTTTCGCATTTTTCGCATACTTGTTAGCCAGATCCTGGCCGTCTTCTGGATTGGATCACGTAGTAAAGTGGTACCACACTGAAACCGTCAATTAAACCTGGTTTCGATCAATATTTTGGAGGATAACGCCGGTTACGTCTGGGTTAGGTCTGGTATTTGCCATCATCTTCGTCTTGCTGTCGCATTTTTCGCTTACTTGTTGACCAGAAACTGGGTTTTTTCTGGTTTGAATCACGTAATAATGTGGTACCACACTGAAACAGTCAATTAATTCTGGTTGCGATTAATATTTTAGAGGATAACGCCGGTTATGTCTGGGTTAGGTCTGGTATTTGCCCTCACCTAGCTCACACTTTCGCATTTTGCTCATACTTGTTGGCCAGATCCTGCGCTTTTTCTGATTTGGGTCACGTAGTAATGTGGTACCACACTGGCAGGGTCAATTAAACCCGGTTTCGATTAATATTTTAGAGGATAACGCCGTTTATGTCTGGATTAGGTGTGGTATTTGCCCTCATCTAGCTCATACTTTAGCATTTTTCGCATACTGGTTGGCCAGATCCTGGGCTTTTTCTGATTTGGGTCACGCAGTGATGTGGTACCACACTGACAGGGTCAATTAAAGCCGGTTCCGATTAATATTTTAGAGGATGACGCCGTTTATGTCTGGGTTAGGTGTGGTATTTGCAATCATCTTCCTGATACTTTCGCATTTTTTGCATACTTCTTGGCCAGATCCTGGGCTTTTTCTGATTTGAATCACGTAATAATGTGGTACCACACTGAAACAGTCAATTAATCCTGGTTCCAATTAATATTTCAGAGAATAACACTGGTTATGTCTGGGTTAGGTCTGGTATTTGTAATCATCCGCCTCATACTTTCACATTTTTCGCATACTTGTTGGCTAGATCCTGGGTTTCTTCTGGTTTGGATCACGTAGTAATTTGGTTCCACACGGAAACAGTCAATTAAACCTGGTTGCGATTAATATTTTAGTGGATAACGCCGGTTATGTCTGGGTTAGGTCTGACATTTGCCATCATCTAGCTCATACTTTCGCATTATTCGCATACTTGTTGGCCAGATCCTGGGCTTTTTCTCATTTGGATCACGTAGTAATGTGGTACCACACTGACAGGGTCAATTAATTCTGGTTGCGATTAATATTTTAGAGGATAACGCCGGTTATGTCTGGGTTAGGTCTGGTATTTGCCCTCACCTAGCTCACACTTTCGCATTTTGCGCATACTTGTTGGCCAGATCCTGCGCTTTTTCTGATTTGGGTCACGTAGTAATGTGGTACCTCACTGACAGGGTCAATTAAACCCGGTTCCGATTAATATTTTAGAGGATAACGCCGTTTATGTCTGGATTAGGTGTGGTATTTGCCCTCATCTAGCTCATACTTTCGCATTTTTCGCATACTGGTTGGCCAGATCCTGGGCTTTTTCTGATTTGGGTCACGTAGTGATGTGGTACCACACTGACAGGGTCAATTAAACCCGGTTCCGATTAATATTTTAGAGGATGACGCCGTTTATGTCTGGGTTAGGTGTGGTATTTGCAATCATCTTCCTGATACTTTCGCATTTTTTGCATACTTGTTGGCCAGATCCTGGGCTTTTTCTGATTTGAATCACGTAATAATGTGGTACCACACTGAAACAGTCAATTAATCCTGGTTCCAATTAATATTTCAGAGGATAACGCCGGTTATGTATGGGTTAGGTCTGGTATTTGTAATCATCCGCCTCATACTTTCACATTTTTCGCATACTTGTTGGCTAGATCCTGGGTTTTTTCTGGATTGGATCACGTAGTAAAGTGGTACCACACTGAAACCGTCAATTAAACCTGGTTTCGATCAATATTTTAGAGGATGACGCCGATTATGTCTGGGTTAGGTCTGGTATTTGCCCTCAGCCAGCTCATACCTTCGCATTTTTCGCATACTTCTTGGCCAGAGCCAGTGTTTTTCCTCGATTGGATCATGTAATAATGTCGTACAACACTGAAACAGTCAACGAAACCTGGTTCGGAGTAATATTTTAGATAACGCCGGTTATGTCTGGGTTAGGTCTGGTATTTGCAATCATCTGACTCATACTTTCGAATTCTTCGCATACTTCATAGCCAGATCCTGGTCGTTTTCTGATTTGAATCACGTAAAAATGTGGTACTACAATGAAACAGTCAATTAATCCTGGTTCCGATCAATATTTTAGAGGATAACACCGGCTAGGTCTGGGTTGCGTCTGGTATTTGCAATCATCTTCCTGATACTTTCGCATTTTTGGCATAATTGTTGGCCAGATCCTGGGCTTTTTCTGATTTGAATCACGTAATCATGTGGTACCACACTGAAACAGTCAATTAATTCTGGTTGCGATTAATATTTTAGAGGATAACGCCGGTTATGTCTGGGTTAGGTCTGGTATTTGCCCTCACCTAGCTCACACTTTCGCATTTTGCGCACACTTGTTGGCCAGATCCTGGGCTTTTTCTCATTTGGATCACGTAGTAATGTGGTACCACACTGACAGGGTCAATTAAACCCGTTGCGATTAATATTTTAGAGGATAACGCCGGTTATGCTTGGGTTGCGTCTGGTATTTGCAATCATCTTCCTGATACTTTCGCATTTTTGGCATAATTGTTGGCCAGATCCTGGGCTTTTTCTGATTTGAATCACGTAATCATGTGGTACCACACTGAAACAGTCAATTAATTCTGGTTGCGATTAATATTTTAGAGGATAACGCCGGTTATGTCTGGGTTAGGTCTGGTATTTGCCCTCACCTAGCTCACACTTTCGCATTTTGCGCACACTTGTTGGCCAGATCCTGGGCTTTTTCTCATTTGGATCACGCAGTAATGTGGTACCGCACTTAAACAGTCAATTAAACCTGGTTCCGATCAATATTTTAGGGGATAACGCTGGTTATGCCTGGGTTAGTTCTGGTATCTGCAATCATCTGGCTCATACATTCGCATTTTTCGCATACTTGTTGGCCAGAAACTGGGTTTTTTCTGGTTTGAATCACGTAATAATGTGGTACCACACTGAAACAGTCAATTAATTCTGGTTGCGATTAATATTTTAGAGGATAACGCCGGTTATGTCTCGGTTAGGTCTGGTATTTGCCCTAACCTAGCTCTCACTATCGCATTTTTCGCATACTGGTTGGCCAGATCCTGGGCTTTTTCTGATTTGGGTCACGTAGTAATGTGGTACCACTCTGACAGGGTCAATTAAACCCGGTTCCGATTAATATTTTAGAGGATGACGCCGTTTATGTCTGGGTTAGGTGTGGTATTTGCAATCATCTTCCTGATACTTTCGCATTTTTTGCATACTTCTTGGCCAGATCCTGGGCTTTTTCTGATTTGAATCACGTAATAATGTGGTACCACACTGAAACAGTAAATTAATCCTGGTTCCAATTAATATTTCAGAGGATAACGCCGGTTATGTATGGGTTAGGTCTGGTATTTGCAACCACCTGACTCATACTTTCGCATTCTTCGCATACTAGTTGGCCAGATCCTGGGCTTTTTCTGATTTGAATCACGTAATAACGTGGTACCGCACTAAAACAATCAATTAATCCTTGGTCCGATTAATATTTTAGAGGATAACGACGGTTATGTCTTTGTTAGGTCTGGTATTTGCAACCATCTGACTCATACTTTCGCATTCTTCGCATACTTGTTAGCCAGATTCTAGCCGTTTTCTGGATTGGATCACGTAGTAAAGTGGTACCACACTGAAACCGTCAATTAAACCTGGTTTCGGTCAATATTTTGGAGGATAACGCCGGTTACGTCTGGGTTAGGTCTGGTATTTGCCATCATCTTCGTCTTGCTGTCGCATTTTTCGCTTACTTGTTGACCAGAAACTGGGTTTTTTCTGGTTTGAATCACGTAATAATGTGGTACCACACTGAAACAGTCAATTAATTCTGGTTGCGATTAATATTTTAGAGGATAACGCCGGTTATGTCTGGGTTAGGTCTGGTATTTGCTCTCACCTAGCTCACACTTTCGCATTTTGCGCATACTTGTTGGCCAGATCCTGCGCTTTTTCTGATTTGGGTCACGTAGTAATGTGGTACCACACTGACAGGGTCAATTAAACCCGGTTCCGATTAATATTTTAGAGGATAACGCCGTTTATGTCTGGATTAGGTGTGGTATTTGCCCTCATCTAGCTCATACTTTCGCATTTTTCGCATATTTGTTGGCCAGATCCTGAGCTTTTTCTGATTTGGATCACGTAGTAATGTGGTACCACACTGACAGGGTCAATTATGCCCGGTTCCGATTAATATTTTAGAGGATGACGCCAGTTATGTCTGGGTTAGGTCTGGTATTTGCCATCATCTTCGTCTTGCTGTCGCATTTTTCGCTTACTTGTTGACCAGAAACTGGGTTTTTTCTGGTTTGAATCACGTAATAATGTGGTACCACACTGAAACAGTCGATTAATCCTGGTTCCAATTAATATTTCAGAGAATAACACTGGTTATGTCTGGGTTAGGTCTGGTATTTGTAATCATCCGCCTCATACTTTCACATTTTTCGCATACTTGTTGGCTAGATCCTGGGTTTCTTCTGGTTTGGATCACGTAGTAATTTGGTTCCACACGGAAACAGTCAATTAAACCTGGTTGCAATTAATATTTTAGAGGATAGCGCCGGTTATGTCTGGGTTAGGTCTGGTATTTGCCCTCACCTAGCTCACACTTTCGCATTTTGCTCATACTTGTTGGCCAGATCCTGCGCTTTTTCTGATTTGGGTCACGTAGTAATGTGGTACCACACTGGCAGGGTCAATTAAACCCGGTTTCGATTAATATTTTAGAGGATAACGCCGTTTATGTCTGGATTAGGTGTGGTATTTGCCCTCATCTAGCTCATACTTTCGCATTTTTCGCATACTGGTTGGCCAGATCCTGGGCTTTTTCTGATTTGGGTCACGCAGTGATGTGGTACCACACTGACAGGGTCAATTAAAGCCGGTTCCGATTAATATTTTAGAGGATGACGCCGTTTATGTCTGGGTTAGGTGTGGTATTTGCAATCATCTTCCTGATACATTCGCATTTTTTGCATACTTGTTGGCCAGATCCTGGCCGTTTTCTGGATTGGATCACGTAGTAAAGTGGTACCACACTGAAACCGTCAATTAAACCTGGTTTCGATCAATATTTTGGAGGATAACGCCGGTTACGTCTGGGTTAGGTCTGGTATTTGCCATCATCTTCGTCTTGCTGTCGCATTTTTCGCTTACTTGAGGTCCAGAAACTGGGTTTTTTCTGGTTTGAATCACGTAATAATGTGGTACCACACTGAAACAGTCAATTAATTCTGGTTGCGATTAATATTTTAGAGGATAACGCCGGTTATGTCTGGGTTAGGTCTGGTATTTGCCCTCACCTAGCTCACACTTTCGCATTTTGCGCATACTTGTGGGCCAGATCCTGCGCTTTTTCTGATTTGGGTCACGTAGTAATGTGGTACCACACTGACAGGGTCAATTAAACCCGGTACCGATTAATATTTTAGAGGATAACGCCGTTTATGTCTGGATTAGGTGTGGTATTTGCCCTCATCAAGCTCATACTTTCGCATTTTTCGCATATTTGTTGGCCAGATCCTGAGCTTTTTCTGATTTGGATCACGTAGAAATGTGGTACCACACTGACAGGGTCAATTATACCCGGTTCCGATTAATATTTTAGAGGATGACGCCAGTTATGTCTGGGTTAGGTCTGGTATTTGCCATCATCTTCGTCTTGCTGTCGCATTTTTCGCTTACTTGTTGACCAGAAACTGGGTTTTTTCTGGTTTGAATCACGTAATAATGTGGTACCACACTGAAACAGTCAATTAATTCTGGTTGAGATTAATATTTCAGAGAATAACACTGGTTATGTCTGGGTTAGGTCTGGTATTTGTAATCATCCGCCTCATACTTTCACATTTTTCGCATACTTGTAGGCTAGATCCTGGGTTTCTTCTGGTTTGGATCACGTAGTAATTTGGTTCCACACGGAAACAGTCAATTAAACCTGGTTGCGATTAATATTTTAGAGGATAACGCCGGTTATGTCTGGGTTAGGTCTGGTATTTGCCCTCACCTAGCTCACACTTTCGCATTTTGCGCATACTTGTTGGCCAGATCCTGCGCTTTTTCTGATTTGGGTCACGTAGTAATGTGGTACCACACTGACAGGGTCAATTAAACCCGGTTCCGATTAATATTTTGGAGGATAACGCCGGTTACGTCTGGGTTAGGTCTGGCATTTGCCATCATCTTCGTCTTGCTGTCGCATTTTTCGCTTACTTTTTGACCAGAAACTGGGTTTTTTCTGCTTTGAATCACGTAATAATGTGGTACCACACTGAAACAGTCAATTAATTCTGGTTCCGATCAATATTTCAAGGGATAACGCCGGTTATGTATAGGTTAGGTCTGGTATTTGCCCTCACCTTGCTCACACTATCGCATTTTTCGCATACTGGCTGGCCAGATCCTGGGCTTTTTCTCATTTGGGTCACGTAGTAATGTGGTACCACACTGACAGGGTCAATTAAACCCGGTTCCGATTAATATTTTAGAGGATGACGCCGTTTATGTCTGGGTTAGGTGTGGTATTTGCAATCATCTTCTTGATACTTTCGCATTTTTTGCATACTTGTTGGCCAGATCCTGGGCTTTTTCTGATTTGAATCACGTAATAATGTGGTACCACACTGAAACAGTCAATTAATCCTGGGTCCAATTAATATTTCAGAGGATAACGCCGGTTATGTATGGGTTAGGTGTGGGATTTGCAATCATCTGACTGATACTTTCGCATTTTTCGCATACTGGTTGGCCAGATCCTGGCCGTTTTCTGGATTGGATCACGTAGTAAAGTGGTACCACACTGAAACCGTCAATTAAACCTGGTTTCGATCAATATTTTGGAGGATAACGCCGGTTACGTCTGGGTTAGGTCTGGTATTTGCCATCATCTTCTTCTTGCTGTCGCATTTTTCGCTTACTTTTTGACCAGAAACTGGGTTTTTTCTGGTTTGAATCACGTAATAATGTGGTACCACACTGAAACAGTCAATTAACTCTGGTTGCGATTAATATTTTAGAGGATAACGCCGGTTATGTCTGGGTTAGGTCTGGTATTTGCCCTCACCTAGCTCACACTTTCGCATTTTGCGCATACTTGTTGGCCAGATCCTGCGCTTTTTCTGATTTGGGTCACGTAGTAATGTGGTACCACACTGACAGGGTCAATTAAACCCGGTTCCGATTAATATTTTAGAGGATAACGCCGTTTATGTCTGGATTAGGTGTGGTATTTGCCCTCATCTAGCTCATACTTTCGCATTTTTCGCATACTGGTTGGCCAGATCCTGGGCTTTTTCTGATTTGGGTCACGTAGTGATGTGGTACCACACTGACAGGGTCAATTAAACCCGGTTCCGATTAATATTTTAGAGGATGACGCCGTTTATGTCTGGGTTAGGTGTGGTATTTGCAATCATCTTCATGATACTTTCGCATTTTTTGCATACTTGTTGGCCAGATCCTGGCCGTTTTCTGGATTGGATCACGTAGTAAAGTGGTACCACACTGAAACCGTCAATTAAACCTGGTTTCGATCAATATTTTGGAGGATAACGCCGGTTACGTCTGGGTTAGGTCTGGTATTTGCCATCATCTTCGTCTTGCTGTCGCATTTTTCGCTTACTTGAGGACCAGAAACTGGGTTTTTTCTGGTTTGAATCACGTAATAATGTGGTACCACACTGAAACAGTCAATTAATTCTGGTTGCGATTAATATTTTAGAGGATAACGCCGGTTATGTCTGGGTTAGGTCTGGTATTTGCCCTCACCTAGCTCACACTTTCGCATTTTGCGCATACTTGTGGGCCAGATCCTGCGCTTTTTCTGATTTGGGTCACGTAGTAATGTGGTACCACACTGACAGGGTCAATTAAACCCGGTACCGATTAATATTTTAGAGGATAACGCCGTTTATGTCTGGATTAGGTGTGGTATTTGCCCTCATCAAGCTCATACTTTCGCATTTTTCGCATATTTGTTGGCCAGATCCTGAGCTTTTTCTGATTTGGATCACGTAGAAATGTGGTACCACACTGACAGGGTCAATTATACCCGGTTCCGATTAATATTTTAGAGGATGACGCCAGTTATGTCTGGGTTAGGTCTGGTATTTGCCATCATCTTCGTCTTGCTGTCGCATTTTTCGCTTACTTGTTGACCAGAAACTGGGTTTTTTCTGGTTTGAATCACGTAATAATGTGGTACCACACTGAAACAGTCAATTAATTCTGGTTGAGATTAATATTTCAGAGAATAACACTGGTTATGTCTGGGTTAGGTCTGGTATTTGTAATCATCCGCCTCATACTTTCACATTTTTCGCATACTTGTAGGCTAGATCCTGGGTTTCTTCTGGTTTGGATCACGTAGTAATTTGGTTCCACACGGAAACAGTCAATTAAACCTGGTTGCGATTAATATTTTAGAGGATAACGCCGGTTATGTCTGGGTTAGGTCTGGTATTTGCCCTCACCTAGCTCACACTTTCGCATTTTGCGCATACTTGTTGGCCAGATCCTGCGCTTTTTCTGATTTGGGTCACGTAGTAATGTGGTACCACACTGACAGGGTCAATTAAACCCGGTTCCGATTAATATTTTAGAGGATAACGCCGTTTATGTCTGGATTAGGTGTGGTATTTGCCCTCATCCAGCTCATACCTTCGCATCTTTCGCATACTTCTTGGCCAGATCCGGTGTTTTTCCTCGATTGGATCATGTAATAATGTCGTACAACACTGAAACAGTCAACGAAACCTGGTTCGGAGTAATATTTTAGATAACGCCGGTTATGTCTGGGTTAGGTCTGGTATTTGCAATCATCTGACTTATACTTTCGAATTCTTCGCATACTTCATAGCCAGATCCTGGTCGTTTTCTGATTTGCATCACGTAAAAATGTGGTACTACAATGAAAGAGTCAATTAATCCTGGTTCCGATCAATATTTTAGAGGATGACACCGGTTAGGTCTGGGTTACGTCTGGTATTTGCAATCATCTTCCTGATACTTTCGCATTTTTGGCATAATTGTTGGCCGGATCCTGGGCTTTTTCTGATTTGAATCACGTAATCACGTGGTACCACACTGAAACAGTAAATTAATCCTGGTTCCAATTAATATTTCAGAGGATAACGCCAGTTATGTATGGGTTAGGTCTGGTATTTGCAACCATCTGACTCATTCTTTCGCATTCTTCGCATACTAGTTGGCCAGATCCTGGGCTTTTTCTGATTTGAATCACGTAATAACGTGGTACCGCACTAAAACAGTCAATTAATCATTGGTCCGATTAATATTTTAGAGGATAACGACGGTTATGTGTGGGTTAGGTCTGGGATTTGCACTCATCTGGCTCGTACTTTCGCATTTTTCGCATACTTCATGGCCAGACCCTGGGTTTTTTTCTGGTTTGGATAACGTATTAATGTGGTGCCACACTGACACAGTCCATTAAACCTGGCTTCGATCAATATTTTAGAGGATAGCACCGGTTAGGTCTGGGTTACGTCTGGTATTTGCAATCATCTTCCTGATACCTTCGCATTTTTGGCATACTTGTTGGCCAGTTACTGTGCCTTTTCTGATTTGAATCACGTAATAATGTGGTACCACACTGAAACCGTCAATTAATCGTGGTTCCAATTAATATTTCATAGGATAGCGCCGGCTATGCTTGGGTTAGGTCTGGTATTTGCAATCATCTGACTCATACTTTCGCATTCTTCGCATACTTCATGACCAGCTCCTGGCCTTTTTCTGGTTTGGATCACGCAGTAATGTGGTACCGCACTTAAACAGTCAATTAAACCTGGTTCCGATCAATATTTTAGGGGATATCGCTGGTTATGCCTGGGTTAGTTCTGGTATCTGCAATCATCTGGCTCATACATTCGCATTTTTCGCATACTCGTTGGCCAGATCGTGGGTTATTTTCTGGCTTGGATAACGTATTAATGTGGTACCACCCTGACACAGTCCATTAAGCTTGGCTTCGATCAATATTTTAGAGGATAACACCGGTGAGGTCTGGGTTACGTCTCGTATTTGCAATCATCTTCCTGATACTTTCGCATTTTTTGCAAACTCGTTGGCCAGATCCTGGGCTTTTTCTGATTTGAATCACGTAATAATGTGGTACCACACTGAAACAGTCAATTAATCCTGGTTCCAATTAATATTTCAGGGGATAACGCCGGTTATGTATAGGTTAGGTCTGGTATTTGCAATCATCTGACTCATACTTTCGCATTTTTCGCATACTTGTCAGCCAGATCCTGGCCGTTTTCTGGATTGGATCACGTAGTAAAGTGGTACCACACTGAAACCGTCAATTAAACCTGCTTTCGATCAATATTTTGGAGGATAACGCCGGCTATGTCTGGGTTAGGTCTGGTATTTGCCACCATCTTCGTCTTGCTGTCGCATTTTTCGCATACTTGTTGGCCAGAAACTGGGTTTTTTCTGCTTTGAATCACGTAATAATGTGGTACCACACTGAAACAGTCAATTAATTCTGTTTGCGATTAATATTTTAGAGGATAACGCCGGTTATGTCTCGGTTAGGTCTGGCATTTGCCCTCACCTAGCTCACACTATCGCATTTTTCGCATACTGGTTGGCCAGATCCTGGGCTTCTTCTGATTTGGGTCACGTAGTAATGTGGTACCACACTGACAGGGTCAATTAAACCCGGTTCCGATTAATATTTTAGAGGATGACGCCGTTTATGTCTGGGTTAGGTGTGGTATTTGCAATCATCTTCCTGATACTTTCGCATTTTTTGCATACTTGTTGGCCAGATCCTGGGCTTTTTCTGATTTGAATCACGTAATAATGTGGTACCACACTGAAACAGTCAATTAATCCTGGTTCCAATTAATATTTCAGAGGACGACGCCAGTTATGTCTGGGTTAGGTCTGGTATTTGCCATCATCTTCGTCTTGCTGTCGCATTTTTCGCATACTTGTTGGCCAGAAACTGGGTTTTTTCTGGTTTGAATCAAGTAATAATGTGGTACCACACTGAAACAGTCAATTAATTCTGGTTGAGATTAATATTTCAGAGAATAACACTGGTTATGTCTGGGTTAGGTCTGGTATTTGTAATCATCCGCCTCATACTTTCACATTTTTCGCATGCTTGTTGGCTAGTTCCTGGGTTTCTTCTGGTTGGATCACGTAGTAATTTGGTTCCACACGGAAACAGTCAATTAAACCTGTTTGCGATTAATATTTTACAGGATAACGCCGGTTATGTCTGGGTTAGGTCTGACATTTGCCATCAACTAGCTCATACTTTTGCATTTTTCGCATACTTGTTTTGCCAGATCCTGGGCTTTTTCTCATTTGGATCACGTAGTAATGTGGTACCACACTGACAGGGTCACTTAAACCCGGTTCCGATTAATATTTTAGAGGATGACGCCGATTATGTCTGGGTTAGGTCTGGTATTTGCCCTCATCCAGCTCATACCTTCGCATTTTTCGCTTACTTGTGGGCCAGATCCTGGCCTTTTTCTGGTTTGGATCACGTAGTAATGTGGTACCACACCGAAACAGTCAATGAAGCCTGTTATCGTTCAATATTTTAGAGGATAACACCGGTTAGGTCTGGGTTACGTCGGATATTTGGAAACATCTGTGTTAGGGGGAGGAGGTTTGAAAATACCTCGCCTAACGGGGGTCCGGATCTCGAGGGAAGGAACAGACGGAGAATAAGCGATACAATTATAATTTTATTTTCGCCGGATCGCCTTATGCGACCAAGCCGTTTATTTGGTCGGTATAGGGGTTTTTTTGTGACAATCGGCCGACGTCTGCCAGACGATGTGTGTTGCGGCCCGCGTTGTTACCCTGAAACAGAAAGAGATACGACTAGGCGTTAAATACCTGTCGACGTGAGTCACGTCGCTTGTCTTTCTCTTTTCGGTACGCTCCTGGTCGGTGTTTGTCGCACCTAGGAGCTGGAATCTCTGCCGCCGCGATACGCAGCTAAGCTAGTGGACTGTACGTGTGTGAGCGTTCCCTTTAAACCGGGAATCGCTCGCTTTCTTCCAATTAGGGAATTTCCTCTCTGTTTTCTGTTCGACTGCAACACTTGATTGTCGCAGGAGAGGGTGCCTAGAGGGAGGTTGTAAGGCTCCAACCGTCACCCGGTCCTCGGCCCCTTACCGTCTTCGTATGCGTGTGTACGGAACACGATGCGGTGCAGTCTTTCAATGGCGTATAGGACGTCTTACTATTGAGACTGGCACCACGACGCCTTGTGAGTCGCGTTCTACGCGCAGTAACCGTACAAGACTGGCGATCAGAGAACAACGCTCTGGCATTCGCCGGAAGCTGGGCTTAGAATAACTCGTCCCACGCTCCGACTAGAAGGCGGCAAGTCCTCCCACGGTGTTTACGCCAATAAGGCCCCTTTAGGTGGTTGTAAGGCCGTTCGATTGAGCCAAGGGAGGATCGAGTCTTAATCTCGATACCTCTCGCACGACCGCTGTTTGCAGCGATACGCGGAAAATTCGGGAACTCGATGATACCAAAGAGTTTCCCGCAGTCTTTAATCGGGTCGTACTCACGACCGAATCGATTAACTGGTTTGATTCGACAACCGGAATTACACGCAGTTTACTGGGGGCAGTTCGCTTACGCAAGCTAATCCCGTAAAGCTGCGGCTATACGTCGGTTGCCCGCTTTGTGAAAGTTCGAATAACTCGAACTTTCAACGTCGCGTGGGAATCAACCGCTAGAACCCGAGAATTTTCTTTATGCCTTTTTTCGTAATTTTCTTTCGAATGCTCGAATAACTCGAAGCAATTCGAATATTGTGAGGGCCTGTCGAATTTCAACGAATGCTCGAATAACTCGAAGCAATTCGGAATATTTTAAATTAGGTAAAGCGTGATCGTTTATCGATCCGCGCTTGGCAGGCTCCCGTTTTCAAGTGACGGACGAGCACGAGCTGCCGAAAAGTACGCGTAAGAGAGGGGGAATCCTCCGACGCGCGGCGCTGTCGCCGTGGCTCTCGTCCGTCTTTTTCTAACATGTAATTATCGCACCTTCTCTATGGTCGAGCGTTTAACCGAAAAGTTCGAAATCGAACGTTACTGTACTGCTCGCGTGACTTACAGAAAAACTCAAGGAGCGAGAGTTTTTCTGCTGTCTTCTGTTTCGAGTCGCGGACGCGTCGACCTAGAATGTTCTGGTCGGTCGCGTATATTGAAAACAAAGCGGATTAACGGCTAATTACGGGTTTAAATAAATCGAATTAACTCGATCTTTAAACAATCTGACTCGTACTTTCGCAATTTCCGCATACTTGAATGGCCAGATCCTGGCCTTTTTCCGGTTTGGATCACGTAGTAATGTGGTACCACAACGAAACAGTCAATTAAACCTAGTTGCGGTTAATATTTTAGAGGATAACGCCGGTTATGTCTGGGTCAGGTCTGGTATTTGCAATCATCTGGCTCATACTTTCGCATTTTTCGCTTACTTGTGGGCCAGATCCTGGCCTCTTTCTGGTTTGGATCACGTAGTAATGTGGTACCACACCGAAACAGTCAATGAAGCCTGTTATCGTTCAATATTTTAGAGGATAACACCGGTTAGGTCTGGGTTACGTCGGATATTTGAAAACATCTGTGTTAGGGGGAGGAGGTTTGAAAATACCTCGCCTAACGGGGGTCCGGATCTCGAGGGAAGGAACAGACGGAGAATAAGCGATACAATTATAATTTTATTTTCGCCGGATCGCCTTATGCGACCAAGCCGTTTATTTGGTCGGTATAGGGTTTTTTTGTGACAATCGTCCGACGTCTGCCAGACGATGTGTGTTGCGGCCCGCGTTGTTACCCTGAAACAGAAAGAGATACGACTAGGCGTTAAATACCTGTCGACGTGAGTCACGTCGCTTGTCTTTCTCTTTTCGGTACGCTCCTGGTCGGTGCTTGTCGCACCTAGGAGCTGGAATCTCTGCCGCCGCGATACGCAGCTAAGCTAGTGGACTGTACGTGTGTGAGCGTTCCCTTTAAACCGGGAATCGCTCGCTTTCTTCCAATTAGGGAATTTCCTCTCTGTTTTCTGTTCGACTGCAACACTTGATTGTCGCAGGAGAGGGTGCCTAGAGGGAGGTTGTAAGGCTCCAACCGTCACCCGGTCCTCGGCCCCTTACCGTCTTCGTATGCGTGTGTACGGAACACGATGCGGTGCAGTCTTTCAATGGCGTATAGGACGTCTTACTATTGAGACTGGCACCACGACGCCTTGTGAGTCGCGTTCTACGCGCAGTAACCGTACAAGACTGGCGA
This sequence comes from Colletes latitarsis, assembly GCF_051014445.1. Lineage (NCBI taxonomy): Eukaryota > Metazoa > Arthropoda > Insecta > Hymenoptera > Colletidae > Colletes > Colletes latitarsis. Next base: position 11,536,770 of record NC_135137.1, read on the forward strand.
TCAGAGAACAACGCTCTGGCATTCGCCGGAAGCTGGGCTTAGAATAACTCGTCCCACGCTCCGACTAGAAGGCGGCAAGTCCTCCCACGGTGTTTACGCCAATAAGGCCCCTTTAGGTGGTTGTAAGGCCGTTCGATTGAGCCAAGGGAGGATCGAGTCTTAATCTCGATACCTCTCGCACGACCGTTGTTTGCAGCGATACGCGGAAAATTCGGGAACGCGATGATACCAAAGAGTTTCCCGCAGTCTTTAATCGGGTCGTACTCACGACCGAATCGATTAACTGGTTTGATTCGACAACCGGAATTACACGCAGTTTACTGGGGGCAGTTCGCTTACGCAAGCTAATCCCGTAAAGCTGCGGCTATACGTCGGTTGCCCGCTTTGTGAAAGTTCGAATAACTCGAACTTTCAACGTCGCGTGGGAATCAACCGCTAGAACCCGAGAATTTTCTTTATGCCTTTTTTCGTAATTTTCTTTCGAATGCTCGAATAACTCGAAGCAATTCGAATATTGTGAGGGCCTGTCGAATTTCAACGAATGCTCGAATAACTCGAAGCAATTCGGAATATTTTAAATTAGGTAAAGCGTGATCGTTTATCGATCCGCGCTTGGCAGGCTCTCGTTTTCAAGTGACGGACGAGCACGAGCTGCCGAAAAGTACGCGTAAGAGAGGGGGAATCCTCCGACGCGCGGCGCTGTCGCCGTGGCTCTCGTCCGTCTTTTTCTAACATGTAATTATCGCACCTTCTCTATGGTCGAGCGTTTAACCGAAAAGTTCGAAATCGAACGTTACTGTACTGCTCGCGTGACTTACAGAAAAACTCAAGGAGCGAGAGTTTTTCTGCTGTCTTCTGTTTCGAGTCGCGGACGCGTCGACCTAGAATGTTCTGGTCGGTCGCGTATATTGAAAACAAAGCGGATTAACGGCTAATTACGGGTTTAAATAAATCGAATTAACTCGATCTTTAAACAATCTGACTCGTACTTTCGCAATTTCCGCATACTTGAATGGCCAGATCCTGGCCTTTTTCCGGTTTGGATCACGTAGTAATGTGGTACCACAACGAAACAGTCAATTAAACCTAGTTGCGGTTAATATTTTAGAGGATAACGCCGGTTATGTCTGGGTCAGGTCTGGTATTTGCAATCATCTGGCTCATACTTTCGCATTTTTCGCATACTTGTTGGCCAGATCCTGGCCTTTTTCCGGTTTGGATCACGTAGTAATGTGGTACCACAACGAAACAGTCAATTAAACCTAGTTGCGGTTAATATTTTAGAGGATAACGCCGGTTATGTCTGGGTTAGGTCTGGTATTTGCAATCATCAGGCTCATACTTTCGCAATTTTCGCATACTTGTTGGCCAGATCCTGGCCTTTTTCCGGTTTGGATCACGTAGTAATGTGGTACCACACCGAAACAGTCAATTAAACCTGGTAGAGATTAATTTTTTAATGGATAACGCCGGTTATGTCTGGGTTAGGTATGGTATCTGCGTTCATCTTGCTCATACTTTCGCATTTTTCGCATACTTGTTGGACAGATCCTGGCCTTTTTCCGGTTTGGATCACGTAGTAATGTGGTATCACACCGAAAAAGTTAATTAAACCTGGTTGCGATTAATATTTTAGTAGACAGCGCCGGTTATGTCTGGGTCAGGTCTCGTATTTGCAATCATCTGCCCCATACTTTCGCATTTTTCGCATACTTGTTGGCCAGATCCTGGCCTTTTTCCGGTTTGGATCACGTTGTAATGTGGTACCACAACGAAACAGTCAATTAAACCTAGTTGCGGTTAATATTTTAGAGGATAACGCCGGTTATGTCTGGGTTAGGTCTGGTATTTGCAATCATCTGGCTCATACTTTCGCAATTTTCGCATACTTGTTGGACAGATCCTGGCCTTTTTCCGGTTTGGATCACGTAGTAATGTGGTACCACACCGAAACAGTCAATTAAACCTGGTAGAGATTAATTTTTTAATGGATAACACCGGTTTTGTCTGGGTTAGGTATGGTATCTGCGTTCATCTTGCTCATACTTTCGCATTTTTCGCATACTTGTTGGACAGATCCTGGCCTTTTTCCGGTTTGGATCACGTAGTAATGTGGTATCACACCGAAAAAGTTAATTAAACCTGGTTGCGATTAATATTTTAGTAGACAGCGCCGGTTATGTCTGGGTTAGGTCTCGTATTTGCAATCATCTGCCCCATACTTTCGCATTTTTCGCATGCTTGCAGGCCAGATCCTGGGTCTTTTTCTGGCTAGGATCACGTATTAATATCGTACCGCACTCAAACAGCCAATTAAACCTGGTTGCGATTAATATTTTAGAGGATAACGCCGGTTATGTCTGGGTTAGTTCTGGTATTTGTGATCATCTGGCTCATACTTTCGCAATTTCCGCATACTTGAATGGCCAGATCCTGGCCTTTTTCCGGTTTGGATCACGTAGTAATGTGGTACCACACCAAAACAGTCAATTCAAACACGTTTCGGTCAATATTTTAGAGGATAACATCGGTTATGTTTGCGTTAGGTCTGGTATTTGCAATCATCTGGCTCGCAATTTCGCATTTTTCGCATACTTGTTGGCCAGATCCTGGCCTTTTTCTGGTTTGGATCACGTAGTAATGTGGTTCCACACTGAAACAGTCAATTAAACCTGGTCGGATTAATATTTTAGAGGAGAACGCCGGTTATGTCTGTGTTAGGTCTGGTATTTGCAATCATCTAGCTCATACTTTCGCATTTTTCGCTTACTTGTGGGCCAGATCCTGGCCTTTTTCTGGTTTGGATCACGTAGTAATGTGGTACCACACCGAAACAGTCAATGAAGCCTGTTATCGTTCAATATTTTAGAGGATAACACCGGTTAGGGCTGGGTTACGTCGGATATTTGGAAACATCTGTGTTAGGGGGAGGAGGTTTGAAAATACCTCGCTTAACGGGGGTCCGGATCTCGAGGGAAGGAACAGACGGAGAATAAGCGATACAATTATAATTTTATTTTCGCCGGATCGCCTTATGCGACCAAGCCGTTTATTTGGTCGGTATAGGGTTTTTTTGTGACAATCGGCCGACGTCTGCCAGACGATGTGTGTTGCGGCCCGCGTTGTTACCCTGAAACAGAAAGAGATACGACTAGGCGTTAAATACCTGTCGACGTGAGTCACGTCGCTTGTCTTTCTCTTTTCGGTACGCTCCTGGTCGGTGTTTGTCGCACCTAGGAGCTGGAATCTCTGCCGCCGCGATACGCAGCTAAGCTAGTGGACTGTACGTGTGTGAGCGTTCCCTTTAAACCGGGAATCGCTCGCTTTCTTCCAATTAGGGAATTTCCTCTCTGTTTTCTGTTCGACTGCAACACTTGATTGTCGCAGGAGAGGGTGCCTAGAGGGAGGTTGTAAGGCTCCAACCGTCACCCGGTCCTCGGCCCCTTACCGTCTTCGTATGCGTGTGTACGGAACACGATGCGGTGCAGTCTTTCAATGGCGTATAGGACGTCTTACTATTGAGACTGGCACCACGACGCCTTGTGAGTCGCGTTCTACGCGCAGTAACCGTACAAGACTGGCGATCAGAGAACAACGCTCTGGCATTCGCCGGAAGCTGGGCTTAGAATAACTCGTCCAACGCTCCGACTAGAAGGCGGCAAGTCCACCCACGGTGTTTACGCCAATAAGGCCCCTTTAGGTGGTTGTAAGGCCGTTCGATTGAACCAAGGGAGGATCGAGTCTTAATCTCGATACCTCTCGCACGACCGCTGTTTGCAGCGATACGCGGAAAATTCGGGAACTCGATGATACCAAAGAGTTTCCCGCAGTCTTTAATCGGGTCGTACTCACGACCGAATCGATTAACTGGTTTGATTCGACAACCGGAATTACTCGCAGTTTACTGGGGGCAGTTTGCTTACGCAAGCTAATCCCGTAAAGCTGCGGCTATACGTCGGTTGCCCGCTTTGTGAAAGTTCGAATAACTCGAACTTTCAACGTCGCGTGGCAATCAACCGCTAGAACCCGAGAATTTTCTTTATGCCTTTTTTCGTAATTTTTTTTCGAATGCTCGAATATCTCGAAGCAATTCGAATATTGTGAGGGCCTGTCGAATTTCAACGAATGCTCGAATAACTCGAAGCAATTCGGAATATTTTAAATTAGGTAAAGCGTGATCGTTTATCGATCCGCGCTTGGCAGGCTCTCGTTTTCAAGTGACGGACGAGCACGAGCTGCCGAAAAGTACGCGTAAGAGAGGGGGAATCCTCCGACGCGCGGCGCTGTCGCCGTGGCTCTCGTCCGTCTTTTTCTAACATGTAATTATCGCACCTTCTCTATGGTCGAGCGTTTAACCGAAAAGTTCGAAATCGAACGTTACTGTACTGCTCGCGTGACTTACAGAAAATCTCAAGGAGCGAGAGTTTTTCTGCTGTCTTCTGTTTCGAGTCGCGGACGCGTCGACCTAGAATGTTCTCGTCGGTCGCGTATATTGAAAACAAAGCGGATTAACGGCTAATTACGGGTTTAAATAAATCGAATTAACTCGATCTTTAAACAATCTGGCTCGTACTTTCGCAATTTCCGCATACTTGAATGGCCAGATCCTGGCCTTTTTCCGGTTTGGATCACGTAGTAATGTGGTACCACAACGAAACAGTCAATTAAACCTAGTTGCGGTTAATATTTTAGAGGATAACGCCGGTTATGTCTGGGTCAGGTCTGGTATTTGCAATCATCTGGCTCATACTTTCGCAATTTTCGCATACTTGTTGGCCAGATCCTGGCCTTTTTCCGGTTTGGATCACGTAGTAATGTGGTACCACACCGAAACAGTCAATTAAACCTGGTAGAGATTAATTTTTTAATGGATAACGCCGGTTATGTCTGGGTTAGGTATGGTATCTGCGTTCATCTTGCTCATACTTTCGCATTTTTCGCATACTTGTTGGACAGATCCTGGCGTTTTTCCGGTTTGGATCACGTAGTAATGTGGTATCACACCGGAAAAGTCAATTAAACCTGGTTGCGATTAATATTTTAGTGGACAGCGCCGGTTATGTCTGGGTTAGGTCTCGTATTTGCAATCATCTGCCCCATACTTTCGCATTTTTCGCATGCTTGCAGGCCAGATCCTGGGTTTTTTTCTGGCTAGGATCACGTATTAATATCGTACCGCACTCAAACAGCCAATTAAACCTGGTTGCGATTAATATTTTAGAGGATAACGCCGGTTATGTCTGGGTTAGTTCTGGTATTTGTGATCATCTGGCTCATACTTTCGCAATTTCCGCATACTTGAATGGCCACATCCTGGCCTTTTTCCGGTTTGGATCACGTAGTAATGTGGTACCACACCAAAACAGTCAATTCAAACACGTTTCGATCAATATTTTAGATGATAACACCGGTTATGTTTGCGTTAGGTCTGGTATTTGCAATCATCTGGCTCGCAATTTCGCATTTTTCGCATACTTGTTGGCCAGATCCTGGCCTTTTTCTGGTTTGGATCACGTAGTAATGTGGTTCCACACTGAAACAGTCAATTAAACCTGGTCGGATTAATATTTTAGAGGAGAACGCCGGTTATGTCTGGGTTAGGTCTGGTATTTGCAATCATCTAGCTCATACTTTCGCATTTTTCGCATACTTGATGGCCAGCACTTGGGTTTCCTCTGGTTTGAATCACGTAGTAATGTGGTGCCACAACGAAACAGTCAATTAAACCTAGTTGCGGTTAATATTTTAGAGGATAACGCCGGTTATGTCTGGGTCAGGTCTGGTATTTGCAATCATCTGGCTCATACTTTCGCAATTTTCGCATACTTGTTGGCCAGATCCTGGCCTTTTTCCGGTTTGGATCACGTAGTAATGTGGTTCCACACTGAAACAGTCAATTAAACCTGGTCGGATTAATATTTTAGAGGTGAACGCCGGTTATGTCTGGGTTAGGTATGGTATCTGCGTTCATCTTGCTCATACTTTCGCATTTTTCGCATACTTGTTGGACAGATCCTGGCCTTTTTCCGGTTTGGATCACGTAGTAATGTGGTACCACACCAAAACAGTCAATTCAAACACGTTTCGGTCAATATTTTAGAGGATAACATCGGTTATGTTTGCGTTAGGTCTGGTATTTGCAATCATCTGGCTCGCAATTTCGCATTTTTCGCATACTTGTTGGCCAGATCCTGGCCTTTTTCTGGTTTGGATCACGTAGTAATGTGGTTCCACACTGAAACAGTCAATTAAACCTGGTCGGATTAATATTTTAGAGGAGAACGCCGGTTATGTCTGGGTTAGGTCTGGTATTTGCAATCATCTAGCTCATACTTTCGCATTTTTCGCATACTTGATGGCCAGCACTTGGGTTTCCTCTGGTTTGAATCACGTAGTAATGTGGTGCCACAACGAAACAGTCAATTAAACCTAGTTGCGGCTAATATTTTTGTGAGGATAACGCCGGTTATGTCTGGGTTAGGTCTGGCATTTGCAATCATCTGGCTCATACTTTCGCATTTTTCGCATACTTGTTGGCCATATCCTGGCCTTTTTCCGGTTTGGATCACGTAGTAATGTGGTACCACACCGAAACAGTCAATTAAACCTGGTAGAGATTAATTTTTTAAAGGATAACGCCGGTTATGTCTGGGTTAGGTATGGTATTTGCATTCATCTAGCTCATACGTTCGCATTTTTCGCATACTTGTTTGGTCAGATCCTGGCCTTTTTCCAGTTTGGATCACGTAGTAATGTGGTACCACACCGAAACAGTCAATTCAACCACGTTTCGATCAATATTTTAGAGGATCTCGCTGGTTATGTTTGCGTTAGGTCTGGCATTTGCAATCATCTGGCTCGCACTTTCGCATTTTTCGCATACTTGTTCGCCAGGTCCTGGGTTTCCTCTGGTTTGGATCACGTAGTAATGTGGTACCACACCGAAACATTCAATGAAGCCTGTTATCGTTCAATATTTTAGAGGATAACACCGGTTAGGTCTGGGTTACGTCTGATACTTGCAGTCATCTGGCTCGTACTATCGCATTTTTCGCATACTTGCTGGCCAGATCCTGGCCTTTTTCTGGGTTGGATCACATAGTAATGTGGTACCACACCGAAACAGTCAATTAATCCAGGTTGCGATTGATATTTTGGACGATAACGCCAGCTTTGTCTCGGTTAGGTATGGTATTTGCGTTCATCTAGCTCATACTTTCGCATTTTTCGCATACTTGCTGGCCAGATCCTGGCCTTTTTCCGGTTTGGATCACGTAGTAATGTGGTACCACAGCGAAACAGTCAATTCAACCACGTTTCGATCAATATTTTAGAGGATAACACCGGTTAGGTCTGGGTTACGTCTGATATTTGCGATCATCTGGCTCGTACTTTCGCATCTTTCGCATACTTGTTGGTCAGGTCCTGGGTTTCCTCTGGTTTGGATCACGTAGTAATGTGGTACCCCAACGAAACAGTCAATTAAACCTAGTTGCGGTTAATATTTTGGAGGCTAACGCCGGTTATGCCTGGGTTAGGTAAGGTATTTGTCATCATCTGGCTCATACTTTCGCAATTTCCGCATACTTGAATGGCCAGATCCTGGGTTTTTTTCTGGCTAGGATCACGTATTAATATCGTACCACACTGAAACAGCCAATTAAACCTGGTTGCGATTAATATTTTAGAGGATAATGCCGGTTATGTCTGGGTTAGTTCTGGTATTTGTGATCATCTGGCTCATACTTTCGCAATTTCCGCATACTTGAATAGCCAGATCCTGCGTTTTTTCAGGTTAGGATCACGTATTAATGTCGTACCACACCGAAACTGGCAAATCAACCACGTTTCGATCAATATTTTAGAGGATAACGCCGGTTATGTCTGGGTTAGGTCTGGCATTTGCAATCATCTGGCTCATACTTTCGCATTTTTCGCATACTTGTGGCTCAGATACTGGCCTTTTTTCGGTTTGGATCACGTAGTAATGTTGTACCACACCGAAACAGCCAATTAAACCTGGCTGCGATTAATATTTTAGAGGATAACGCCGGTTATGTCTGGGTCAGGTCTGGTATTTGCAATCATCTGGCGCATACTTTCGCATTTTTCGCACAGTTGTTGGCCAGATCCTGGCCTTTTTCCGGTTTGGATCACGTAGTATTGTGGTACCACACCGAAACAGTCAATTAAACCTGGTAAAGATTAATTTTTTAAAGGATAACGCTGGTTATGTCTGGGTTAGGTATGGTATTTGCCTTGACCTAGCTCATACTTTCGTATTTTTCGCATACTTGTTAGACAGATCCTGGCCTTTTTCCGGTTTGGATCACGTAGTAATATGGTACCACACCGAAACAGTCAATTAAATCTGGCGGAGATTAATTTTTTAAAGGATAACGCCGGTTATGTCCGGGTTAGGTATGCTATTTGCCTTCATCCAGCTCATACTTTCGCATTTTTCTCTTACTTGTTAGCCGGATCCTGGACTTTTTCTGATTTGGATCACGTAGTAATGTGGTACCACACCGAAACAGTCAATGAAGCCTGTTATCGTTCAATATTTTAGAGGATAACACCGGTTAGGTCTGGGTTACGTCTGATATTTGCAATCATCTGGGTCGTACTTTCGCATTTTTCGCATACATGTTGGCCAGGTCCTGGGTTTCCTCTGGTTTGGATCACGTAATAATGTGGTACCACAACGAAACAGTCAATTAAACCTAGTTGCGGTTAATATTTTGGAGGATAACGCCGGTTATGTCTGGGATAGGTCTGGTAATCGCCACCATCTAGCTCATACTTTCGCATTTTTCGCACACTTGAATGGCCAGATCCTGGCCTTTACCTGGTTTAGATCACGTAGTAATATGGTACCACACTGAAACAGTCAATTAAACCTGGTTCCGATTAATATTTTATTGGAAAACGACGGTTACGTCTGGGTTAGTTCTGGTATTTGCCTTCATCTGGCTCATACTTTCGCATTTTTCGCATACTTGTTGGCCATATCCTGGACTTTTTCTGGTTTGGATCACGTAGTAATGTGGTACCACACCGAGACAGTCGATGAAGCCTGTTATCGTTCAATATTTTAGAGGATAACACCGGTTAGGTCTGGGTTACGTCTGATATTTGCCATCATCTGGCTCGTACTTTCGCATCTTTCGCATACTTGTTGGTCAGGTCCTGGGTTTCCTCTGGTTTGGATCACGTAGTAATGTGGTACCACAACGAAACAGTCAATTAAACCTAGTTGCGGTTAATATTTTGGAGGCTAACGCCGGTTATGTTTGCGTTAGGTCTGGTATTTGTGATCATCTGGCTCATACTTTCGCAATTTCCGCATACTTGAATAGCCAGATCCTGCGTTTCTTCAGGTTAGGATCACGTATTAATGTCGTACCACACCGAAACAGGCAATTCAACCACGTTTCGATCAATATTTTAAAGGATAACGCCGGTTATGTCTGGGATAGGTATGGTATTTGCAATCATCTGGCTCATACTTTCGCATTTTTCGCGTACTTGTGGGTCAGATTCTGGGTTTTGTCTGGTTTGGATCACGTAGTAATGTAGTACCATACTGAAACTGTCAACTAAACCTGGTTCGGATTAATATTTTAGAGGATAACGCCGGTTATGTCTGGGTTAGGTCTGGCATTTGCAATCATCTGGCTCATACTTTCGCATTTTTCGCATACTTGTGGGTCAGATACAGGCCTTTTTTCGGTTTGGATCACGTAGTAATGTGGTATCACACCGAAACAGCCAATTAAACCTGGTTGCGATTAATATTTTAGAGGATTACGCCGGTTACGTCTGGGATAGGTCTGGTATTTGCCTTCATCTAGCTCATACTTTCGCATTTTTCGCATACTTGTTGGCCATATCCTGGCCTCTTTCTGGTTTGGATCACGTAGTAATGTGGTACCACACTCAAACAGTCAATTAAACCTGGTTCGGATTAATATTTTAGAGGATAACGCCCGTTATGTCTGGGTCAGGTCTGGTATTTGCAATCATCTGGCGCATACTTTCGCATTTTTCGCACAGTTGTTAGCCAGATCCTGGCCTTTTTCCGGTTTGGATCACGTAGTATTGTGGTACCACACCGAAACAGTCAATTAAACCTGGTAAAGATTAATTTTTTAAAGGATAACACCGGTTATGTCTGGGTTAGGTATGGTATTTGCCTTGATCCAGCTCATACTTTCGCATGTTTCGCTTACTTGTTAGCCGGATCCTGGACTTTTTCTGGTTTGGATCACGTAGTAATGTGGTACCACACCGAAACAGTCAATGAAGCCTGTTATCGTTCAATATTTTAGAGGATAACGACGGTTATGTCTGGGTTAGTTCTGGTATTTGCCTTCATCTGGCTCATACTTTCGCATTTTTCGCATACTTGTTGGCCATATCCTGGACTTTTTCTGGTTTGGATCACGTAGTAATGTGGTACCACACCGAGACAGTCAATGAAGCCTGTTATCGTTCAATATTTTAGAGGATAACACCGGTTAGGTCTGGGTTACGTCTGATATTTGCAATCATCTGGCTCGTACTTTCGCATTTTTCGCATACTTGATGGCCAGCACTTGGGTTTCCTCTGGTTTGGATCACGTAGTAATGTGGTACCACAACGAAACAGTCAATTAAACCTAGTTGCGGTTATTATTTTAGAGGATAACGCCGGTTATGTCTGGGTTAGGTCTGGCATTTGCAATCATCTGGCTCATACTTTCGCATTTTTCGCATACTTGTTGGCCAGATCCTGGCCTTTTTCCGGTTTGGGTCACGTAGTAATGTGGTACCACACCGAAACAGTCAATTCAACCACGTTTCGATCAATATTTTAGAGGATAACGCCGGTTATGTCTGGGTTAGCTATGGTATTTGCCTTCATCTAGCACATACCTTCGCATTTTTCGCATACTTGTTGGTCAGGTCCTGGGTTTCCTCTGGTTTGGATCACGTAGTAATGTGGTACCACACCGAAACAGTCAATTACAACTTGTTGCGATTAATATTTTACAGGATAACGCCGGTTATGTCTGGGTTAGGTCTGGCATTTGCAATCATCTGGCTCATACTTTGGCATTTTTCGCATACTTGTTGGCCAGATCCTGGCCTTTTTCCGGTTTGGATCGCGTAGTAATGTGGTACCACACCGAAACAGTCAATTCAACCACGTTTCGATCAATATTTTAGAGGATAACGCCGGTTATGTCTGGGTTAGCTATGGTATTTGCCTTGACCTAGCTCATACTTTCGTATTTTTCGCATACTTGTTAGACAGATCCTGGCCTTTTTCCGGTTTGGATCACGTAGTAATGTGGTACCACACTCAAAGAGTCATTTGAACCTGGTTCGGATTAATATTTTAGAGGATAACACCGGTTATGTCTGGGTTACGTCTGATATCTGCAATCATCTGCTTCGTACTTTCGCATTTTTCGCATACTTGTTGGCAAGATTCTGGCCTTTTTCTGGTTTGGATCACGTAGTAATGTGGTACCACACCGAAACAGTCAATTACAACTTGTTGCGATTAATATTTTACAGGATAACGCCGGTTATGTCTGGGTTAGGTCTGGTATTTGCAATCATCTGGCTCATACTATCGCATTTTTCGCATACCTGTTGGCCAGATCCCGGCCTTTTTCCGGTTTAGATCACGTACTAATGTGGTACCACACCGAAATAGTCAATTAAACCTGGTAGAGATTAATTTTTTAAAGGATAACGCCGGTTATGTCTGGGTTGGGTATGGTATTTGCCTTCGTCTAGCTCATACTTTCGCATTTTTCGCTTACTTGTTGGCCAGATCCTGGCCTTTTTCTTGTTTGGATCACGTAGTAATGTGATACCACACTGAAACAGTCAATTAAACCTGCTTGCGATTAATATTTTAGAGGATAACGCCGGTTATGTCTGGGTTAGATCTGGTATTTGTGATCATCTGGCTCATACTTTCGCATTTTTCGCAGTACTTGTTGGCCAGATCCTGGGTTTTGTCTGGTTTGGATCACGTAGTAATGTAGTACCACACTGAAACTGTCAACTAAACCTGGTTCGGATTAATATTTTAGAGGATAACGCCGGTTATGTCTGGGTTAGGTCTGGCATTTGCAATCATCTGGCTCATACTTTCGCATTTTTCGCATACTTGTTGGCCAGATCCTGGGTTTTTTCTGGTTTGGATCTGGTAGTAATGTGGAACCACACCGAGACAGTCAATGAAGCCTGTTATCGTCCAATATTTTAGAGGATAACACCGGTTAGGTCTGGGTTACGTCTGATATTTGCAATCATCTGGCTCGTACTTTCGCATTTTTCGCATACTTGATGGCCAGCACTTGGGTTTCCTCTGGTTTGGATCACGTAGTTATGTGGTACCACAACGAAACAGTCAGTTAAACCTAGTTGCGGTTAATATTTTAGAGGATGACGACGGTTATGTCTGGGTTGGGTCTGGCATTTGCAATCATCTGGCTCATACTTTCGCATTTTTCGCATACTTGTTGGCCAGATCCTGGCCTTTTTCCGGTTTGGATCACGTAGTAATGTGGTTCCACACCGAAACAGTCAATTCAACCACGTTTCGATCAATATTTTAGAGGATAACGCCGGTTATGTCAGGGTTAGCTATGGTATTTGCCTTCATCTAGCTCATACTTTCGCATTTTTCGCATACTTGTTGGTCAGGTCCTGGGTTTCCTCTGGTTTGGATCACGTAGTAATGTGGTACCACACCGAAACAGTCAATTAAACCTAGTTGCGGTTAATATTTTAGAGGATAACGCCGGTTATGTCTGGGTTAGTTCTGGTATTTGCAATCATCTGGCAAATGTTTTCGCATTTTTCGCATACTTGTTGGCCAGATCCTGGCCTTTTTCTGGTTTGGATCACGTAGTAATGTGATACCACACTGAAACAGTCTATTAAACCCGGTTGCGATTAATATTTTAGAGGATAACGCCGCTTATGTCTGGGTTACGTCTGATATTTGCAATCATCTGGCTCGTACTTTCGCATTTTTCGCATACTTGTTGGCCAGATCCTGGGTTTTTTCTGGTTTAGATCAGGTAGTAATGTGGTACCACACTGAAACAGTCAATTAAACCTGGTTGCGATTAATATTTTAGAGGATAACGACTGTTATGTCTGGGTTAGTTCTGGTAATTGCAATCATCTGGCTCATACTTTCGCATTTTTCGCATACTTGTTGGCCAGATCCTGGGTTTTTTCTGGTTTGGATCGGGTAGTAATGTGATACCACACTGAAACAGTCAATTAAACCTGGAAGAGATTAATTTTTTAAAGGATAACGCTGGTTATGTCTGGGTTAGGTATGGTATTTGCCTTGACCTAGCTCATACATTCGTATTTTTCGCATACTTGTTAGACAGATCCTGGCCTTTTTCCGGTTTGGATCACGTAGTGATGTGGTACCACACTCAAGGAGTCATTTGAACCTGGTTCGGATTAATATTTTAGAGGATAACACCGGTTAGGTCTGGGTTACGTCTGATATCTGCAATCATCTGCCTCGTACTTTCGCATTTTTCGCATACTTGTTGGCAAGATCCTGGCCATTTTCTGGTTTGGATCACGTAGTAATGTGGTACCACACGGAAACAGTCAGTTACAACTTGTTGCGATTAATATTTTACAGGATAACGCCGGTTATGTCTGGGTTAGGTCTGGTATTTGCAATCATCTGGCTCATACTATCGCATTTTTCGCATACTTGTGGGTCAGATACTGGCCTTTTTCTGGTTTGGATCATGTAGTAATGTGGTACCACACCGAAACAGTCAATTAAACCTGGTTGCGATTAATATTTTAGAGGATAACACCGGTTAGGTCTGGGATACGTCTGATATTTGCAATCATCTGGCTCGTACTTTCGCATTTTTCGCATACTTGTTGGCCAGATCCTGGGTTTTTTCTGGTTTGGATCACGTACTAATGTGATACCACCCTGAAAAAGTCACTTAAACCTGGTTGCGATTAATATTTTAGAGGATAACGCCGGTTTTGTCTGGGTTTGTTCTGGTATTTGTGATCATCTGGCTCATACTTTCGCAATTTCCGCTTACTTGTTGGCCAGATCCTGGCCTTTTTCTGGTGTGGATCACTTAGTAATGTGGTACCACAACGAAATAGTCAATTAAACCTAGTTCCGATTAATATTTTATTGGAAAACGCCGGTTATGTCTGGGTTAGTTCTGGTATTTGCAATCATCTGGCTAATATTTTCGCATTTTTCGCATACTTGCTGGCCAGATCCTGGCCTTGTTCTGGTTTGGATCACGTAGTAATGTGGTACCACACTGAAACAGTCAATTAAACCTGGTTGCGATTAATATTTTAGAGGATACCGACTGTTATGTCTGGGTTAGTTCTGGTAATTGCAATCATCTGGCTCATACTTTCGCATTTTTCGCATACTTGTTGGCGAGATCCTGGGTTTTTTCTGGTTTGGATCAGGTAGTAATGTGATACCACACTGAAACAGTCACTTAAACCTGCTTGCGATTAATATTTTAGAGGATAACGACTGTTATGTCTGGGTTAGTTCTGGTAATTGTAATCATCTGTCTCATGATTTCGCATTTTTCGCATACTTGTTGGCCAGATCCTGGGTTTTTTCTGGTTTGGATCAGGTAGTAACGTGGTACCGCACCGAAACAGTCTATTAAACCCGGGTGCGATTAATATTTTAGAGGATAACGCCGGTTATGTCTGGGTTACGTCTGATATTTGCAATCATCTGGCTCGTACTTTCGCATTTTTCGCATACTTGTTGGCCAGATCCTGGGTTTTTTCTGGTTTAGATCAGGTAGTAATGTGGTACCACACTGAAACAGTCAATTAAACCTGGTTGCGATTAATATTTTAGAGGATAACGACTGTTATGTCTGGGTTAGTTCTGGTAATTGCAATCATCTGGCTCATACTTTCGCATTTTTCGCATACTTGTTGGCCAGATCCTGGGTTTTTTCTGGTTTGGATCGGGTAGTAATGTGATACCACACTGAAACAGTCAATTAAACCTGGAAGAGATTAATTTTTTAAAGGATAACGCTGGTTAAGTCTGGGTTAGGTATGGTATTTGCCTTGACCTAGATCATACATTCGCATTTTTCGCATACTTGTTAGACAGATCCTGGCCTTTTTCCGGTTTGGATCACGTAGTGATGTGGTACCACACTCAAGGAGTCATTTGAACCTGGTTCGGATTAATATTTTAGAGGATAACACCGGTTAGGTCTGGGTTACGTCTGATATCTGCAATCATCTGCCTCGTACTTTCGCATTTTTCGCATACTTGTTGGCCAGATCCTGGCCTTTTTCTGGTTTGTATCACGTACTAATGTGATACCACCCTGAAAAAGTCACTTAAACCTGGTTGCGATTAATATTTTAGAGGATAACGCCGGTTATGTCTGGGTTTGTTCTGGTATTTGTGATCATCTGGCTCATACTTTCGCAATTTCCGCATACTTGAATGGCCAGATCCTGCGTTCTTTCCGGTTAGGATCACGTAGTAACGTGGTACCACACTGAAACATTCAATTAAACCTGGTTCCGATTAATATTTTTTTGGAAAACGCCGGTTATGTCTGGGTTAGTTCTGGTATTTGCAATCATCTGGCTAATATTCTCGCATTTTTCGCAGTACTTGTTGGCCAGATCCTGGGTTTTGTCTGGTTTGGATCACGTAGTAATGTAGTACCACACTGAAACTGACAACTAAACCTGGTTCGGATTAATATTTTAGAGGATAACGCCGGTTATGTCTGGGTTAGGTCTGGCATTTGCAATCATCTGGCTCATACTTTCGCATTTTTCGCATACTTGTGGGTCAGATACTGGCCTTTTTCCGGATTGGATCACGTAGTAATGTGGTACCACACCGAAACAGCCAATTAAACCTGGTTGCGATTAATTTTTTAAAGGATAACGCCGGTTATGTCTGGGTTGGGTATGGTATTTACCTTCATCTAGCTCATACTTTCGCATTTTTCGCTTACTTGTTGGCCAGATCCTGTCCTTTTTCTGGTTTGGATCACGTAGTAATGTGGTACCACACCGAAACAGTCAATGAAGCCTGTTATCGTTCAATATTTTAGAGGATAACACCGCTTAGGTCTGGGTTACGTCTGATATTTGCAATAATCTGGCCCGAACTTTCGCATTTTTCGCATACTTGTTGGCAAGATCCAGGCCTTTTTCTGGCTTGGATCACGTAGTAATGTGGTACCACACCGAAAAAGTCAATTAAACCTGGTTGCGATTAATTTTTTAAAGGATAACGCCGGTTATGTCTGGGTTGGGTATGGTATTTGCCTTCATCTAGCTCATACTTTCGCATTTTTCGCTTACTTGTTGGCCAGATCCTGGCCTTTTTCCGGTTTGGATCACGTAGTAATGTGGTACCACACCGAAACAGTCAATTAAACCTGGTTCCGATTAATATTTTATTGGAAAACGCCGGTTATGTCTGGGTTAGTTCTGGTATTTGCAATCATCTGGCTAATATTCTCGCATTTTTCGCAGTACTTGTTGGCCAGATCCTGGGTTTTGTCTGGTTTGGATCACGTAGTAATGTAGTTCCACACTGAAACTGTCAACTAAACCTGGTTCGGATTAATATTTTAGAGGATAACGCCGGTTATGTCTGGGTTAGGTCTGGTATTTGCCTTCATCTACCTCATACTTTCGCATTTTTCGCATACTTGTTGGCCAGATCCTGGCCTTTATCTGGTATGGATCACGTAGTAATATGGTACGACACTGAAACAGTCAATTAAACCTGGTTGCGATTAATTTTTTAAAGGATAACGCCGGTTATGTCTGGGTTGGGTATGGTATTTGCCTACGTCTAGCTCATACTTTCGCATTTTTCGCTTACTTGTTGGCCAGATCCTGGCCTTTTTCTGGTTTGGATCACGTACTAATGTGATACCACCCTGAAAAAGTCACTTAAACCTGGTTGCGATTAATATTTTAGAGGATGACGCCGGTTATGTCTGGGTTTGTTCTGGTATTTGTGATCATCTGGCTCATACTTTCGCATTTTTCGCATACTTGTTGGCCATATCCTGGCCTCATTCTGGTTTGGATCACGTAGTAATTTGGTACCACACTCAAACAGTCAATTAAACCTGGTTCGGATTAATATTTTAGAGGATAACGCCGGTTATGTCTGGGTTAGGTCTGGTATTTGCAATCATCTGGCGCATACTTTCGCATTTTTCGCATACTTGTTAGACAGATCCTGGCCTTTTTCCGGTTTGGATCATGTAGTAATGTGGTACCACACCGAAACAGTCAATTAAACCTGGTTCCGATTAATATTTTATTGGAAAATGCCGGTTATGTCTGCGTTAGTTCTGGTATTTGCAATCATCTGGCTAATATTCTCGCATTTTTCGCATACTTGTTGGCAAGATCCTGGCCTTTTTCTGGTTTGGATCACGTAGTAATGTGATACCACACCGAAACAGTCAATTAAACCTGGTTGCGATTAATTTTTTAAAGGATAACGCCGGTTATGTCTGGGTTGGGTATGGTATTTGCCTTCATCTAGCTCATACTTTCGCATTTTTCGCTTACTTGTTGGCCAGATCCTGGCCTTTTTCCGGTTTGGATCATGTAGTAATGTGGTACCACACCGAAACAGCCAATTAAACCTGGTTCCGATTAATATTTTACTGGAAAACGACGGTTATGTCTGGGTTAGTTCTGGTATTTGCAATCATCTGGCTAATGTTTTCGCATTTCTCGCTTACTTGTTGGCCAGATCCTGGCCTTTTTCTGGTTTGGATCACGTACTAATGTGATACCACCCTGAAAAAGTCACTTAAGCCTGGTTGCGATTAATATTTTAGAGGATAACGCCGGTTTTGTCTGGGTTTGTTCTGGTATTTGTGATCATCTGGCTCATACTTTCGCAATTTCCGCTTACTTGTTGGCCAGATCCTGGGTTTTTTCTGGTTTGGATCAGGTAGTAACGTGGTACCGCACCGAAACAGTCTATTAAACCCGGTTGCGATTAATATTTTAGAGGATAACGCCGGTTATGTCTGGGTTACGTCTGATATTTGCAATCATCTGGCTCGTACTTTCGCATTTTTCGCATACTTGTTGGCCAGATCCTGGGTTTTTTCTGGTTTAGATCAGGTAGTAATGTGGTACCACACTGAAACAGTCAATTAAACCTGGTTGCGATTAATATTTTAGAGGATAACGACTGTTATGTCTGGGTTAGTTCTGGTAATTGCAATCATCTGGCTCATACTTTCGCATTTTTCGCATACTTGTTGGCCAGATCCTGGGTTTTTTCTGGTTTGGATCGGGTAGTAATGTGATACCACACTGAAACAGTCAATTAAACCTGGAAGAGATTAATTTTTTAAAGGATAACGCTGGTTAAGTCTGGGTTAGGTATGGTATTTGCCTTGACCTAGCTCATACATTCGCATTTTTCGCATACTTGTTAGACAGATTCTGGCCTTTTTCCGGTTTGGATCACGTAGTGATGTGGTACCACACTCAAGGAGTCATTTGAACCTGGTTCGGATTAATATTTTAGAGGATAACACCGGTTAGGTCTGGGTTACGTCTGATATCTGCAATCATCTGCCTCGTACTTTCGCATTTTTCGCATACTTGTTGGCCAGATCCTGGCCTTTTTCTGGTTTGTATCACGTACTAATGTGATACCACCCTGAAAAAGTCACTTAAACCTGGTTGCGATTAATATTTTAGAGGATAACGCCGGTTATGTCTGGGTTTGTTCTGGTATTTGTGATCATCTGGCTCATACTTTCGCAATTTCCGCATACTTGAATGGCCAGATCCTGCGTTCTTTCCGGTTAGGATCACGTAGTAACGTGGTACCACACTGAAACATTCAATTAAACCTGGTTCCGATTAATATTTTATTGGAAAACGCCGGTTATGTCTGGGTTAGTTCTGGTATTTGCAATCATCTGGCTAATATTCTCGCATTTTTCGCAGTACTTGTTGGCCAGATCCTGGGTTTTGTCTGGTTTGGATCACGTAGTAATGTAGTACCACACTGAAACTGACAACTAAACCTGGTTCGGATTAATATTTTAGAGGATAACGCCGGTTATGTCTGGGTTAGGTCTGGCATTTGCAATCATCTGGCTCATACTTTCGCATTTTTCGCATACTTGTGGGTCAGATACTGGCCTTTTTCCGGATTGGATCACGTAGTAATGTGGTACCACACCGAAACAGCCAATTAAACCTGGTTGCGATTAATTTTTTAAAGGATAACGCCGGTTATGTCTGGGTTGGGTATGGTATTTACCTTCATCTAGCTCATACTTTCGCATTTTTCGCTTACTTGTTGGCCAGATCCTGTCCTTTTTCTGGTTTGGATCACGTAGTAATGTGGTACCACACCGAAACAGTCAATGAAGCCTGTTATCGTTCAATATTTTAGAGGATAACACCGCTTAGGTCTGGGTTACGTCTGATATTTGCAATAATCTGGCCCGAACTTTCGCATTTTTCGCATACTTGTTGGCAAGATCCAGGCCTTTTTCTGGCTTGGATCACGTAGTAATGTGGTACCACACCGAAAAAGTCAATTAAACCTGGTTGCGATTAATTTTTTAAAGGATAACGCCGGTTATGTCTGGGTTGGGTATGGTATTTGCCTTCATCTAGCTCATACTTTCGCATTTTTCGCTTACTTGTTGGCCATATCCTGGCCTCATTCTGGTTTGGATCACGTAGTAATTTGGTACCACACTCAAACAGTCAATTAAACCTGGTTCGGATTAATATTTTAGAGGATAACGCCGGTTATGTCTGGGTTAGGTCTGGTATTTGCAATCATCTGGCGCATACTTTCGCATTTTTCGCATACTTGTTAGACAGATCCTGGCCTTTTTCCGGTTTGGATCATGTAGTAATGTGGTACCACACCGAAACAGTCAATTAAACCTGGTTCCGATTAATATTTTATTGGAAAATGCCGGTTATGTCTGCGTTAGTTCTGGTATTTGCAATCATCTGGCTAATATTCTCGCATTTTTCGCATACTTGTTGGCAAGATCCTGGCCTTTTTCTGGTTTGGATCACGTAGTAATGTGATACCACACCGAAACAGTCAATTAAACCTGGTTGCGATTAATTTTTTAAAGGATAACGCCGGTTATGTCTGGGTTGGGTATGGTATTTGCCTTCATCTAGCTCATACTTTCGCATTTTTCGCTTCCTTGCTGGCCAGATCCTGGCCTTTTTCCGGTTTGGATCATGTAGTAATGTGGTACCACACCGAAACAGCCAATTAAACCTGGTTCCGATTAATATTTTACTGGAAAACGACGGTTATGTCTGGGTTAGTTCTGGTATTTGCAATCATCTGGCTAATGTTTTCGCATTTCTCGCTTACTTGTTGGCCAGATCCTGGCCTTTTTCTGGTTTGGATCACGTACTAATGTGATACCACCCTGAAAAAGTCACTTAAACCTGGTTGCGATTAATATTTTAGAGGATAACGCCGGTTTTGTCTGGGTTTGTTCTGGTATTTGTGATCATCTGGCTCATACTTTCGCAATTTCCGCTTACTTGTTGGCCAGATCCTGGCCTTTTTCTGGTGTGGATCACGTAGTAATGTGGTACCACACTGAAACAGTCAATTAAACCTGGTTGCGATTAATATTTTAGAGGATAACGACTGTTATGTCTGGGTTAGTTCTGGTAATTGCAATCATCTGGCTCATACTTTCGCATTTTTCGCATACTTGTTGGCCAGATCCTTGGTTTTTTCTGGTTTGGATCAGGTAGTAATGTGGTACCACAACGAAACAGTCCATTAAATCTAGTTGCGGTTAATATTTCTGAGGATAATGCCGGTTATGTCGGGGTTAGGTCTGGTATTTGCCTTCATCTAGCACATACTTTCGCATTTTTCGCATACTTGTTGGCCATATCCTGGCCTCATTCTGGTTTGGATCACGTAGTAATTTGGTACCACACTCAAACAGTCAATTAAACCTGGTTCGGATTAATATTTTAGAGGATAACGCCGGTTATGTCTGGGTTAGGTCTGGTATTTGCAATCATCTGGCGCATACTTTCGCATTTTTCGCACAGTTGTTGGCCAGATCCTGGCCTTTTTCCGGTTTGGTTCACGTAGTATTGTGGTACCACACCGAAACAGTCAATTAAACCTGGTAGAGATTAATTTTTTAAAGGATAACGCTGGTTATGTCTGGGTTAGGTATGGTATTTGCCTTGATCTAGCTCATACTTTCGTATTTTTCGCATACTTGTTAGACAGATCCTGGCCTTTTTCCGGTTTGGATCATGTAGTAATGTGGTACCACACCGAAACAGTCAATTAAACCTGGTTCCGATTAATATTTTATTGGAAAATGCCGGTTATGTCTGCGTTAGTTCTGGTATTTGCAATCATCTGGCTAATATTCTCGCATTTTTCGCATACTTGTTGGCCCGATCCTGGGTTTTTTCTGGTTTGGATCAGGTAGTAATGTGGTACCACAACGAAACAGTCCATTAAACCTAGTTGCGGTTAATATGTTGGAGGATAATGCCGGTTATGTCGGGGTTAGGTTTGGTATTTGCCTTCATCTAGCACATACTTTCGCATTTTTCGCATACTTGTTGGCCATATCCTGGCCTCTTTCTGGTTTGCATCACGTAGTAATTTGGTACCACACTCAAACAGTCAATTAAACCTGGTTCGGATTAATATTTTAGAGGATAACGCCGGTTATGTCTGGGTTAGGTCTGGCATTTGCAATCATCTGGCTCATACTTTCGCATTTTTCGCATAGTTGTGGGTCAGATACTGGCCTTTTTGGTTTGGATCACGTAGTAATGTGGTACCACACCGAAACAGCCAATCAAACCTGGTTGCGATTAATTTTTTAAAGGATAACGCCGGTTATGTCTGGGTTGGGTATGGTATTTGCCTTCATCTAGCTCATACTTTCGCATTTTTCGCTTACTTGTTGGCCAGATCCTGTCCTTTTTCTGGTTTGGATCACGTAGTAATGTGGTACCACACCGAAACAGTCAATGAAGCCTGTTATCGTTCAATATTTTAGAGGATAACACCGCTCTGGTCAGGGTTACGTCTGATATTTGCAATAATCTGGCCCGAACTTTCGCATTTTTCGCATACTTGTTATCAAGATCCTGGCCTTTTTCTGGTTTGGATCACGTAGTAATGTGATACCACACCGAAACAGTCAATTAAACCTGGTTGCGATTAATTTTTTAAAGGATAACGCCGGTTATGTCTGGGTTAGGTCTGGTATTTGCCTTCATCTAGCTCATACTTTCCCATTTTTCGCATACTTGTTGGCCAGATCCTGGCCTTTATCTGGTATGGATCACGTAGTAATATGGTACCACACTGAAACAGTCAATTAAACCTGGTTGCGATTAATTTTTTAAAGTATAACGCCGGTTATGTCTGCGTTGGGTATGGTATTTGCCTTCATCTAGCTCATACTTTCGCATTTTTCGCTTACTTGTTGGCCTGATCCTGGACTTTTTCTGGTTTGGATCACGTAGTAATGTGGTACCACACAGAAACAGTCAATGAAGCCTGTTATCGTTCAATATTTTAGAGGATAACACCGCTTAGGTCTGGGTTACGTCTGATATTTGCAATAATCTGGCCCGATCTTTCGCATTTTTCGCATACTTGTTAGACAGATCCTGGCCTTTTTCTGGTTTGGATCACGTAGTAATGTGGTACCACACCGAAACAGTCAATGAAGCCTGTTATCGTTCAATATTTTAGAGGATAACACCGCTTAGGTCTGGGTTACGTCTGATATTTGCAATAATCTGGCTCGCATATTCGCATTTTTCGCATACTTGTAGGCCATATCCTGGCCTTTATCTGGTTTGGATCACGTAGTAATATGGTACCACACTGAAACAGCCAATTAAACCTGGTTCCGATTAATATTTTATTGGAAAACGCCGGTTATGTCTGGGTTAGTTCTGGTATTTGCAATCATCTGGCTAATATTCTCGCATTTTTCGCAGTACTTGTTCGCCAGATCCTGGGTTTTGTCTGGTTTGGATCACGTAGTAATGTAGTACCACACTGAAACTGTCAACTAAACCTGGTTCGGATTAATATTTCAGAGGATAACGCCGGTTATGTCTGGGTTAGGTCTGGCATTTGCAATCATCTGGCTCATACTTTCGCATTTTTCGCATACTTGTGAGTCAGATACTGGCCTTTTTCCGGTTCGGATCACGTAGTAATGTGGTACGACACCGAAACAGCCAACTAAACCTGGTTGCGATTAATATTTTGGAGGATAACGCCGGTTATGTCTGGGTTAGGTCTGGTATTTGCCTTCATCTAGCTCATACTTTCGCATTTTTCGCATACTTGTTGGCCAGATCCTGGCCTTTATCTGGTATGGATCACGTAGTAATATGGTACCACACTGAAACAGTCAATTAAACCTGGTTGCGATTAATTTTTTAAAGTATAACGCCGGTTATGTCTGGGTTGGGTATGGGATTTGCCTTCATCTAGCTCATACTTTCGCATTTTTCGCTTACTTGTTGGCCAGATCCTGTCCATTTCTGGTTTGGATCACGTAGTAATGTGGTACCACACCGAAACAGTCAATGAAGCCTGTTATCGTTCAATATTTGAGAATAACACCGGTTAGGTCTGAGTTACGTCTGATATTTGCAATCATCTGGGTCGTACTTTCGCATTTTTCCCATACTTGTTGGCCAGGTCCTGGGTTTCCTCTGGTTTGGATCACGTAGTAATGTGGTACCACAACGAAACAGTTAATTAAACCTAGTTGCGGTTAATATTTTGGAGGATAACGCCGGTTATGTCTGGGTTAGGTCTGGTATTTGCGTTCATCTAGCTCATACTTTCGCATTTTTCTCATACTTGTTGTCCAGATCCCGGGTTTTTCCTGGTTTTGGATCACGTAGTAATATGATACCACACTGAAACAGCCAATTAAACCTGGTTCCGATTAATATTTTATTGGAAAACGCCGGTTATGTCTGGGCTAGTTCTGGTATTTGCAATCATCTGGCTAATATTTTCGCATTTTTCGCATACTTGTAGGCCAGATCCTGGCCTTTATCTGGTTTGGATCACGTAGTAATATGGTACCACACTGAAACAGTCAATTAAACCTGGTTCCGATTAATATTTTATTGGAAAACGACGGTTATGTCTGGGTTAGTTCTGGTATTTGCCTTCATCTGGCTCATACTTTCGCATTTTTCGCATACTTGTTGGCCATATCCTGGACTTTTTCTGGTTTGGATCACGTAGTAATGTGGTACCACACCGAAACAGTCAATGAGGCCTGTTATCGTTCAATATTTTCGAGGATAACATCGGTTACGTCTGGGTTACGTCTGATATTAGCAATCATCTGGCTCGTACTTTCGCATTTTTCGCATACTTGATGGCCAGCACTTGGGTTTCCTCTGGTTTGGATCACGTAGTAATGTGGTACCGCAACGAAACAGTCAATTAAACCTAGTTGCGGTTAATATTTTAGAGGATAACGCCGGTTATGTCTGGGTTAGGTCTGGCGTTTGCAATCATCTGGCTCATACTTTCGCATTTTTCGCATACTTGTTGGCCAGATCCTGGCCTTTTTCCGGTTTGGATCACGTAGTAATGTGGTACCACACCGAAACAGTCAATTAAACATGGTAGAGATTAATTTTTTAAAGGATAACGCCGGTTATGTCTGGGTTGGGTATGGTATTTGCCTTCATCTAGCTCATACTTTCGCATTTTTCGCTTACTTGTTGGCCAGATCCTGGCCTTTTTCTGGTTAGGATCACGTATTAATGTCGTACCACACCGAAACAGTCAATTCAAACTCGTTTCGATCAATCTTTTAGAGGATAACGCTGGTTATGTTTGCGTTAGGTCTGGTATTTGCATCCATCAGGCTCATACTTTCGCATATTTCGCATACTTGTAAGCCAGATCCTGGATTTTTTCTGCTTTGCATCACGTAGTAACGTGATACCACACTGAAACAGTCAATTAAACCTGGTTGCGATTAATATTTCAGAGGATAACGACTGTTATGTCTGGGTAAGTTCTGGTAAGTGTAATCATCTGTCTCATACTTTCGCATTTTTCGCATACTTGCTGGCCAGATCCTGGGTTTTTTCTGGTTTGGATAACGTAGTAATATGGTACCACACTGAAACTGTCAATTAAACCTGGTAGAGATTAATTTTTTAAAGGATAACGCCGGTTATGTCTGGGTTAGGAATGGTATTTGCGTTCATCTAGCTCATACTTTCGCATTTTTCGCATACTTGTTGGCCAGATCCTGGCCTTTTTCCGATTTGGATCACGTAGTAATGTGGTACCACACCGAAACAGTCAATTCAACCACGTTTCGATCAATATTTTAGAGGGTAACGCTGGTTATGTTTGCGTTAGGTCTGGTATTTGCAATCATCTGGCTCGCACTTTCGCATTTTTCGCATACTTGTTGGTCAGATCCTGGCCTTTATCTGGTTTGGATCACGTAGTAATATGGTACCACACTGAAACAGTCAATTACCACTTGTTGCGGTTAATATTTTGGAGCATAACGCCGAATATGTCTGGGTTAGGTCTGGTATTTGCCTTCATCTAGCTCATACTTTCGCATTTTTCGCTTACTTGTTGGCCAGATCCTTCTGGTATGGATCACGTAGTAATGTGGTACCACTCCGAAACAGTCAACTAAGTCTTGTTGCGATTAATACCTTAGAGCACATCACCGGTTATGTCTGGGTTAGGTATGGATTAGGTCTGATATTTGCAATCATCTAGCTCATACTTTCGCATTTTTCTCATACTTGTTGTCCAGATCCCGGGTTTTTCCTGGTTTTGGATGACGTAGTAATGTGGTACCACACACAAACAGTCAATTAACCCAGGTTGCGATCAATATTTTACAGGATAACACCGGTTAGGTCTGGGTTACGTCTGATATTTGCAATCATCTGGCTCGTACTTTCGCATTTATCGCATACTTGTTGGCCAGATCCTGGCCTTTTTCTGGTTTGGATCACATAGCAATGTGATACCACACTGAAACAGTCACTAAACCCTGCTTGCGATTAATAATTTAGAGGATAACGCCGGTTATGTCTGGGTTAGTTCTGGTATTTGTGAGCATCTGGCTCATACTTTCGCAATTTCCGCATACTTGAATTGTCAGATCCTGCGTTTTTTCAGGTTAGGATCACGTATTAATGTCGTACCACACCGAAACAGTCAATTCAAACTCGTTTCGATCAATCTTTTAGAGGATAACGCTGGTTATGTTTGCGTTAGGTCTGGTATTTGCATCCATCAGGCTCATACTTTCGCATATTTCCCATACTTGTAAGCCAGATCCTGGATTTTTTCTGCTTTGCATCACGTAGTAATATGATACCACACTGAAACAGTCAATTAAACCTGGTTGCGATTAATATTTCAGAGGATAACGACTGTTATGTCTGGGTTAGTTCTGGTAAGTGTAATCATCTGTCTCATACTTTCGCATTTATCGCATACTTGCTGGCCAGATCCTGGGTTTTTTCTGGTTTGGATAACGTAGTAATATGGTACCACACTGAAACTGTCAATTAAACCTGGTAGAGATTAATTTTTTAAAGGATAACGCCGGTTATGTCTGGGTTAGGAATGGTATTTGCGTTCATCTAGCTCATACTTTCGCATTTTTCGCTAACTTGTTGGCCAGATCCTTCTGGTATGGATCACGTAGTAATGTGGTACCACTCCGAAACAGTCAACTAAGTCTTGTTGCGATTAATACCTTAGAGCACATCACCGGTTATGTCTGGGTTAGGTATGGATTAGGTCTGATATTTGCAATCATCTAGCTCATACTTTCGCATTTTTCTCATACTTGTTGTCCAGATCCCGGGTTTTTCCTGGTTTTGGATGACGTAGTAATGTGGTACCACACACAAACAGTCAATTATACCAGGTTGCGATCAATATTTTACAGGATAACACCGGTTAGGTCTGGGTTACGTCTGATATTTGCAATCATCTGGCTCGTACTTTCGCATTTTTCGCATACTTGTTGGCCAGATCCTGGCCTTTTTTCCGGTTTGGATCACGTAGTAATGTGGTACCACACCGAAACAGTCAATTAAACCTGGTTCCGATTAATATTTTATTGGAAAACGCCGGGTATGTCTGTGTTAGTTCTGGTATTTGCAATCATCTGGCTAATATTCTCGCATTTTTCGCAGTACTTGTTGGCCAGGTCCTGGGTTTTGTCTGGTTTGGATCACGTAGTAATGTAGTACCACACTGAAACTGTCAACTAAACCTGGTTCGGATTAATATTTTAGAGGATAACGCCGGTTATGTCTGGGTTAGGTCTGGTATTTGCCTTCATCTAGCTCATACTTTCCCATTTTTCGCATACTTGTTGGCCAGATCCTGGCCTTTATCTGGTATGGATCACGTAGTAATATGGTACCACACTGAAACAGTCAATTAAACCTGGTTGCGATTAATTTTTTAAAGGATAACGCCGGTTATGTCTGGGTTGGGTATGGTATTTGCCTTCATCTAGCTCATACTTTCGCATTTTTCGCTTACTTGTTGGCCAGATCCTGGCCTTTTTTCCGGTTTGGATCACGTAGTAATGTGGTACCACACCGAAACAGTCAATTAAACCTGGTTCCGATTAATATTTTATTGGAAAACGCCGGGTATGTCTGTGTTAGTTCTGGTATTTGCAATCATCTGGCTAATATTCTCGCATTTTTCGCAGTACTTGTTGGCCAGGTCCTGGGTTTTGTCTGGTTTGGATCACGTAGTAATGTAGTACCACACTGAAACTGTCAACTAAACCTGGTTCGGATTAATATTTTAGAGGATAACGCCGGTTATGTCTGGGTTAGATCTGGTATTTGCCTTCATCTAGCTCATACTTTCCCATTTTTCGCATACTTGTTGGCCAGATCCTGGCCTTTATCTGGTATGGATCACGTAGTAATATGGTACCACACTGAAACAGTCAATTAAACCTGGTTGCGATTAATTTTTTAAAGTATAACGCCGGTTATGTCTGGGTTGGGTATGGTATTTGCCTTCATCTAGCTCATACTTTCGCATTTTTCGCTTACTTGTTGGCCAGATCCTGTCCTTTTTCTGGTTTGGATCACGTAGTAATGTGGTACCACACCGAAACAGTCAATGAAGCCTGTTATCGCTCAATATTTTAGAGGATAACACCGCTTAGGTCTGGGTTACGTCTGATATTTGCAATAATCTGGCCCGAACTTTCGCATTTTTCGCATACTTGTTGGCAAGATCCTGGCCTTTTTCTGGTTTTGATCACGTAGTAATGTGGTACCACACCGAAACAGTCAATTAAACCTGGTAGAGATTAATTTTTTAAAGGATAACGCAGGTTATGTCTGGGTTAGGTATGGTATTTGCCTTGACCTAGCTCATACTTTCGTATTTTTCGCATACTTGTTAGACAGATCCTGGCCTTTTTCCGGTTTGGATAACGTAGTAATGTGGTACCACACTCAAAGAGTCATTTGAACCTGGTTCGGATTAATATTTTAGAGGATAACACCGGTTAGGTCTGGGTTACGTCTGATATCTGCAATCATCTGCCTCGTAGTTTCGCATTTTTCGCACACATGTTGGCCAGATCCTGGCCTTTTTCCGGTTTGGATCACGTAGTAATGTGGTACCACACCGAAACAGTCAATTAAACATGGTAGAGATTAATTTTTTAAAGGATAACGCCGGTTATGTCTGGGTTGGGTCTGGTATTTGCCTTCATCTAGCTCATACTTTCGCATTTTTCGCTTACTTGTTGGCCAGATCCTGGCCTTTTTCTGGTTTGGATCACGTAGTAATGTGGTACCACATCGAAACAGTCAATTAAACCTGGTAGAGATTAATTTTTTAAAGGATAACGCCGGTTATGTCTGGGTTGGGTATGGTATTTGCCTTCATCTAGCTCATACTTTCGCATTTTTCGCTTACTTGTTGGCCAGATCCTGGCCTTTTTCTGGTTAGGATCACGTATTAATGTCGTACCACACCGAAACAGTCAATTCAAACTCGTTTCGATCAATCTTTTAGAGGATAACGCTGGTTATGTTTGCGTTAGGTCTGGTATTTGCATCCATCAGGCTCATACTTTCGCATATTTCGCATACTTGTAAGCCAGATCCTGGATTTTTTCTGCTTTGCATCACGTAGTAATGTGATACCACACTGAAACAGTCAATTAAACCTGGTTGCGATTAATATTTCAGAGGATAACGACTGTTATGTCTGGGTTAGTTCTGGTAAGTGTAATCATCTGTCTCATACTTTCGCATTTTTCGCATACTTGCTGGCCAGATCCTGGGTTTTTTCTGGTTTGGATAACGTAGTAATATGGTACCACACTGAAACTGTCAATTAAACCTGGTAGAGATTAATTTTTTAAAGGATAACGCCGGTTATGTCTGGGTTAGGAATGGTATTTGCGTTCATCTAGCTCATACTTTCGCATTTTTCGCATACTTGTTGGCCAGATCCTGGCCTTTTTCCGATTTGGATCACGTAGTAATGTGGTACCACACCGAAACAGTCAATTCAACCACGTTTCGATCAATATTTTAGAGGGTAACGCTGGTTATGTTTGCGTTAGGTCTGGTATTTGCAATCATCTGGCTCGCACTTTCGCATTTTTCGCATACTTGTTGGTCAGATCCTGGCCTTTATCTGGTTTGGATCACGTAGTAATATGGTACCACACTGAAACAGTCAATTACCACTTGTTGCGGTTAATATTTTGGAGGATAACGCCGAATATGTCTGGGTTAGGTCTGGTATTTGCCTTCATCTAGCTCATACTTTCGCATTTTTCGCTTACTTGTTGGCCAGATCCTTCTGGTATGGATCACGTAGTAATGTGGTACCACTCCGAAACAGTCAACTAAGTCTTGTTGCGATTAATACCTTAGAGCACATCACCGGTTATGTCTGGGTTAGGTATGGATTAGGTCTGATATTTGCAATCATCTAGCTCATACTTTCGCATTTTTCTCATACTTGTTGTCCAGATCCCGGGTTTTTCCTGGTTTTGGATGACGTAGTAATGTGGTACCACACACAAACAGTCAATTAACCCAGGTTGCGATCAATATTTTACAGGATAACACCGGTTAGGTCTGGGTTACGTCTGATATTTGCAATCATCTGGCTCGTACTTTCGCATTTTTCGCATACTTGTTGGCCAGATCCTGGCCTTTTTCTGGTTTGGATCACATAGCAATGTGATACCACACTGAAACAGTCACTAAACCCTGCTTGCGATTAATATTTTAGAGGATAACGCCGGTTATGTCTGGGTTAGTTCTGGTATTTGTGATCATCTGGCTCATACTTTCGCAATTTCCGCATACTTGAATTGCCAGATCCTGCGTTTTTTCTGGTTAGGATCACGTATTAATGTCGTACCACACCGAAACAGTCAATTCAACCTCGTTTCGATCAATCTTTTAGAGGATAACGCTGGTTATGTTTGCGTTAGGTCTGGTATTTGCATTCATCAGGCTCATACTTTCGCATTTTTCGCATACTTGTAAGCCAGATCCTGGGTTTTTCTGCTTTGCATCACGTAGTAATTTGATACCACACTGAAACAGTCAATTATACCTGGTTGCGATTAATATTTTAGAGGATAACGACTGTTATGTCTGGGTTAGTTCTGGTAATTGTAATCATCTGTCTCATACTTTCGCATTTTTCGCATACTTGTTGGACAGATACTGGGTTTTTTCTGGTTTCGATCAGGTAGTAATGTGGTACCGCACCGAAACGGTCTATTAATCCCGGTTGCGGTTAATATAATACAGGATAACGCCGGTTATGTCTGGGTTAGTTCTGGTATTTGTAATCATCTGGCTCGTACTATCGCATTTCTCTCATACTTGTAGGCCAGATCCTGCCCTTTATCTGGTTTGGATCACGTAGTAATGTGGTACCACACTGAAACAGTCAATTAAACCTGTTTCCGATTAATACTTTAGAGGATAACGCCGGTTATGTCTGGGTTAGGTCTGGTATTTGCAATCATCAGGCTCATACTATCGCATTTTTCGCATACCTGTTGGCCAGATCCTGGCCTTTTTCCGGTTTGGATCACGTAGTAATGTGGTACCACACCGAAACAGTCAATTAAACCTGGTAGAGATTAATTTTTTAAAGGATAACGCCGGTTATGTCTGGGTTAGGTATGGTATTTGCCTTGATCTAGCTCATACTTTCGCATTTCTCGCTTACTTGTTGGCCAGATCCTGGTCTTTTTCTGGTTTGGATCACGTACTAATGTGATACCACCCTGAAAAAGTCACTTAAACCTGGTTGCGATTAATATTTTAGAGGATAACGCCGGTTATGTCTGGGTTTGTTCTGGTATTTGTGATCATCTGGCTCATACTTTCGCAATTTCCGCATACTTGAATGGCCAGATCCTGCGTTCTTTCCGGTTAGGATCACGTAGTAATGTGGTACCACACTGAAACAGTCAACTAAACCTGGTTGCGATTAATATTTCAGAGGATAACGACTGTTATGTCTGGGTTAGTTCTGGTAATTGCAATCATCTGGCTCATACTTTCGCATTTTTCGCAAACTTGTTGGCCAGATCCTGGGTTTTTTCTGGTTTGGATCAGGTAGTAATGTGGTACCACAACGAAACAGTCCATTAAATCTAGTTGCGGTTAATATTTTGGAGGATAATGCCGGTTATGTCGGGGTTAGGTCTGGTATTTGCAATCATCTGGCTAATATTCTCGCATTTTTCGCATACTTGTTGGCCAGATCCTGGGTTTTTTCTGGTTTGGATCAGGTAGTAATGTGGTACCACACTCAAACAGTCAATTAAACCTGGTTCGGATTAATATTTTAGAGGATAACGCCGGTTATGCCTGGGTTAGGTTTGGCATTTGCAATCATCTAGCTCATACTTTCGCATTTTTCGCATACTTGTGGGTCAGATACTGGCCTTTTTCCGGTTTGGATCACGCAGTAATGTGGTACCACACCGAAACAGCCAATTAAACCTGGTTGCGATTAATTTTTTAAAGGATAACGCCGGTTATGTCTGGGTTGGGTATGGTATTTCCCTTCATCTAGCTCATACTTTCGCATTTTTCGGTTACTTGTTGGCCAGATCCTGGGCTTTTTCTGGTTTGGATCACGTAGTAATGTGGTACCACACCGAAACAGTCAATTCAACCACGTTTCGATCAATATTTTAGAGGGTAACGCTGGTTATGTTTGCGTTAGGTCTGGTATTTGCAATCATCTGGCTCGCACTTTCGCATTTTTCGCATACTTGTTGGCAGATCCTGGCCTTTATCTGGTTTGGATCACGTAGTAATATGGTACCACACTGAAACAGTCAATTACAACTTGTTGCGGTTAATATTTTGGAGGATAACGCCGAATATGTCTGGGTTAGGTCTGGTATTTGCCTTCATCTAGCTCATACTTTCGCATTTTTCTCTTACTTGTTGGCCAGATCCTTCTGGTTTGGATCACGTAGTAATATGGTACCACACTGAAACAGTCAATTAAACCTGGTTCCGATTAATATTTTATTGGAAAACGACGGTTATGTCAGGGTTAGTTCTGGTATTTGCAATCATCTGGCTCATACTTTCGCATTTTTCGCACACATCTTGGCCAGATCCTGGGTTTTATCTGGTTTGGATCACGTAGTAATGTGGTACCACACCGAAACAGTCAATTAAACCTGGTTCGGATTAATATTTTAGAGGATAACGCCGGTTATGTCTGGGTCAGGTCTGGTATTTGCAATCATCTGGCTCATACTTTCGCATTTTTCCCACACTTGTTGGCCAGATCCTGGCCTTTTTCTGGTTTGGATCACGTAGTAATGTGGTACCACACCGAAACAGTCAATTACAACTTGTTGCGATTAATATTTTACAGGATAACACCGGTTAGGTCTGGGTTACGTCTGATATTTGCAATCATCTGGCTCGTACTTTTGCATTTTTCGCATACTTGTTGGCCAAGTCCTGGATTTCCTCTGGTTTGGATCACTTAGTAATGTGGTACCACAACGAGACAGTCAATTACAACTTGTTGCGATTAATATTTTACAGGATAACGCCGAATATGTCTGGGTTAGGTCTGGTATTTGCCTTCATCTAGCTCATACTTTCCCATTATTCGCTTACTTGTTGGCCAGATCCTTCTGGTTTGGATCACGTAGTAATGCGGTACCACACCGAAACAGTCAATGAGGCCTGTTATCGTTCAATATATTAGAGGATAACACCGGTTAGGTCTGGGTTACGCCTGATATTTGCAATCATCTGGCTCGTACTTTCGTATTTTTCGCATACTTGATGGCCAGCACTTGGGTTTCCTCTGGTTTGGATCACGTAGTAATGTGGTACCACAACGAAACAGTCAATTAAACCTAGTTGCGGTTAATATTTTAGAGGATAACGCCGGTTATGTCTGGGTTAGGTCTGGCATTTGCAATCATCTGGCTCATACTTTCGCATTTTTCGCATACTTGTTGGCCAGATCCTGGCCTTTTTCCGGTTTGGATCACGTAGTAATGTGGCACCACACCGAAACAGTCAATTCAACCACGTTTCGATCAATATATTAGAGGATAACGCCGGTTATGTCTGGGTTAGCTATGGTATTTGCCTTCATCTAGCTCATACTTTCGCATTTTTCGCATACTTGTTAGACAGATCCTGGCCTTTTTCCGGTTTGGATCACGTAGTAATGTGGTACCACACTCAAAGAGTCATTTGAACCTGGTTCGGATTAATATTTTAGAGGATAACACCGGTTAGGTATGGGTTACGTCTGATATCTGCAATCATCTGCCTCGTACTTTCGCATTTTTCGCATACTTGTTGGCAAGATCCTGGCCCTTTTCTGGTTTGGATCACGTAGTAATGTGGTACCACACCGAAAGAGTCAATTACAACTTGTTGCGATTAATATTTTACAGGATAACGCCGGTTATGTCTGGGTTGGGTATGGTATTCGCCTTCATCTAGCTCATACTTTCGCATTTTTCGCTTACTTGTTGGCCAGATCCTGGCCTTTTTCTGGTTTGGATCACGTAGTAATGTGATATCACACTGGTACAGTCAATTAAACCTGCTTGCGATTAATAATTTAGAGGATAACGCCGGTTATGTCTGGGTTAGTTCTGGTATTTGTGATCATCTGGCTCATACTTTCGCAATTTCCGCATACTTGAATTGCCAGATCCTGCGTTTTTTCTGGTTAGGATCACGTATTAATGTCGTACCACACCGAAACAGTCAATTCAACCTCGTTTCGATCAATCTTTTAGAGGATAACGCTGGTTATGTCTGGGTTATTTCTGGTATTTCCATCCATCAGGCTCATACTTTCGCATTTTTCTCATACTTGTAAGCCAGATCCTGGGTTTTTTCTGCTTTGCATCACGTAGTAATGTGATACCACACTGAAACAGTCAAATAAACCTGGTTGCGATTAATATTTTAGAGGATAACGACTGTTATGTCTGGGTTAGTTCTGGTAATTGTAATCATCTGTCTCACACTTTCGCATTTTTCGCATACTTGTTGGCCAGATCCTGGGTTTTTTCTGGTTTGGATCACGTAGTAATATGGTACCACACTGAAACTGTCAATTAAACCTGGTAGAGATTAATTTTTTAAAGGATAACGCCGGTTATATCTGGGTTAGGTATGGTATTTGCGTTCATCTAGCTCATACTTTCGCATTTTTCGCATACTTGTTGGCCAGATCCTGGCCTTTTACCGATTTGGATCACGTAGTAATGTGGTACCACACCGAAACAGTCAATTCAACCACGTTTCGATCAATATTTTAGAGGGTAACGTTGGTTATGTTTGCGTTAGGTCTGGTATTTGCAATCATCTGGCTCGCACTTTCGCATTTTTCGCATACTTGTTAGTCAGATCCTGGCCTTTTTCTGGTTTGGATCACGTAGTAATGTGGTACCACACCGAAACAGCCAATTAAACCTGGTTGCGATTAATATTTTGGAGGATAACGCCGGTTATGTCTGGGTTAGGTCTGGTATTTGCCTTCATCTAGCTCATACTTTCGCATTTTTCGCTTACTTGTTGGCAAGATCCTTCTGGTTTGGATCACGTAGTAATATGGTACCACACTGAAACAGTCAATTAAACCTGGTTCCGATTAATATTTTATTGGAAAACGACGGTTATGTCAGGGTTAGTTCTGGTATTTGCAATCATCTGGCTCATACTTTCGCATTTTTCGCACACATCTTGGCCAGATCCTGGGTTTTATCTGGTTTGGATCACGTAGTAATGTGGTACCACACTGAAACAGTCAATTAAACCTGGTTCGGATTAATATTTTAGAGGATAACGCCGGTTATGTCTGGGTCAGGTCTGGTATTTGCAATCATCTGGCTCATACATTCGCATTTTTCGCACACTTGTTGGCCAGATCCTGGCCTTTTTCTGGTTTGGATCACGTAGTAATGTGGTACCACACCGAAACAGTCAATTACCACTTGTTGCGATTAATATTTTACAGGATAACACCGGTTAGGTCTGGGTTACGTCTGATATTTGCAATCATCTGGCTCGTACTTTTGCATTTTTCGCATACTTGTTGGCCAAGTCCTGGATTTCCTCTGGTTTGGATCACTTAGTAATGTGGTACCACAACGAGACAGTCAATTACAACTTGTTGCGATTAATATTTTACAGGATAACGCCGAATATGTCTGGGTTAGGTCTGGTATTTGCCTTCATCTAGCTCATACTTTCGCATTATTCGCTTACTTGTTGGCCAGATCCTTCTGGTTTGGATCACGTAGTAATGTGGTACCACACCGAAAGAGTCAATTACAACTTGTTGCGATTAATATTTTACAGGATAACGCCGGTTATGTCTGGGTTAGGTCTGGTATTTGCAATCATCTGGCTCATACTATCGCATTTTTCGCATACCTGTTGGCCAGATCCTGGCCTTTTTCCGGTTTGGATCACGTAGTAATGTGGTACCACACCGAAACAGTCAATTAAACCTGGTAGAGATTAATTTTTTAAAGGATAACGCCGGTTATGTCTGGGTTGGGTATGGTATTCGCCTTCATCTAGCTCATACTTTCGCATTTTTCGCTTACTTGTTGGCCAGATCCTGGCCTTTTTCTGGTTTGGATCACGTAGTAATGTGATACCACACTGGTACAGTCAATTAAACCTGCTTGCGATTAATAATTTAGAGGATAACGCCGGTTATGTCTGGGTTAGTTCTGGTATTTGCGATCATCTGGCTCATATTTTCGCATTTTTCTCATACTTGTAATCCAGATCCTGGGTTTTTTCTGCTTTGCATCACGTAGTAATGTGATACCACACTGAAACTGTCAATTAAACCTGGTTGCGATTAATATTTTAGAGGATAACGACTGTTATGTCTGGGTTAGTTCTGGTAATTGTAATCATCTTTCTCACACTTTCGCATTTTTCGCATACTTGTTGGTCAGATCCTGGCCTTTTTCTGGTTTGGATCACGTAGTAATGTGGTACCACACCGAAACAGCCAATTAAACCTGGTTGCGATTAATATTTTGGAGGATAACGCCGGTTATGTCTGGGTTAGGTCTGGTATTTGCCTTCATCTAGCTCATACTTTCGCATTTTTCGCTTAGTTGTTGGCCAGATCCTGGCCTTTTTCCGATTTGGATCACGTAGTAATGTGGTACCACACCGAAACAGTCAATTCAATCACGTTTCGATCAATATTTTAGAGGGTAACGCTGGTTATGTTTGCGTTAGGTCTGGTATTTGCAATCATCTGGCTCGCACTTTCGCATTTTTCGCATACTTGTTGGCAGATCCTGGCCTTTATCTGGTTTGGATCACGTAGTAATATGGTACCACACTGAAACAGTCAATTACAACTTGTTGCGGTTAATATTTTGGAGGATAACGCCGAATATGTCTGGGTTAGGTCTGGTATTTGCCTTCATCTAGCTCATACTTTCGCATTTTTCGCTTACTTGTTGGCCAGATCATTCTGGTTTGGATCACGTAGTAATATGGTACCACACTGAAACAGTCAATTAAACCTGGTTCCGATTAATATTTTATTGGAAAACGACGGTTATGTCAGGGTTAGTTCTGGTATTTGCAATCATCTGGCTCATACTTTCGCATTTTTCGCACACATCTTGGCCAGATCCTGGGTTTTATCTGGTTTGGATCACGTAGTAATGTGGTACCACACTGAAACAGTCAATTAAACCTGGTTGGGATTAATATTTTAGAGGATAACGCCGGTTATGTCTGGGTCAGGTCTGGTATTTGCAATCATCTGGCTCATACTTTCGCATTTTTCGCACACTTGTTGGCCAGATCCTGGCCTTTTTCTGGTTTGGATCACGTAGTAATGTGGTACCACACCGAAACAGTCAATTACAACTTGTTGCGGTTAATATTTTACAGGATAACACCGGTTAGGTCTGGGTTACGTCTGATATTTGCAATCATCTGGCTCGTACTTTTGCATTTTTCGCATACTTGTTGGCCAAGTCCTGGATTTCCTCTGGTTTGGATCACTTAGTAATGTGGTACCACAACGAGACAGTCAATTACAACTTGTTGCGATTAATATTTTACAGGATAACGCCGAATATGTCTGGGTTAGGTCTGGTATTTGCCTTCATCTAGCTCATACTTTCGCTTTATTCGCTTACTTGATGGCCAGATCCTTCTGGTTTGGATCACGTAGTAATGTGGTACCACTCCGAAACAGTCAACTAAGACTTGTTGCTATTAATACTTTAGAGCACAACGCCGGTTATGTCTGGGTTAGGTATGGATTAGGTCTGATAGTTGCAATCATCTAGCTCATACTTTCGCATTTTTCTCATACTTGTTGTCCAGATCCCGGGTTTTTCCTGGTTTTGGATGACGTAGTAATGTGGTACCACACACAAACAGTCAATTAAACCGTGTTGCGATCAATATTTTACAGGATAACACCGGTTAGGTCTGGGTTACGTCTGATATTTGCAACCATCTGTCTCGTACTTTCGCATTTTTCGCATACTTGTTGGCCAGATCCTGGCCTTTTTCTGGTTTGGATCACATAGTAATGTGATACCACACTGAAACAGTCACTTAAATCTGCTTGCGATTAATATTTTAGAGGATAACGCCGGTTATGTCTGGGTTGGTTCTGGTATTTGTG
Organism: Colletes latitarsis; assembly: GCF_051014445.1. Taxonomy (NCBI): domain Eukaryota; kingdom Metazoa; phylum Arthropoda; class Insecta; order Hymenoptera; family Colletidae; genus Colletes; species Colletes latitarsis. Next base: position 11,575,111 of record NC_135137.1, read on the forward strand.
ATCATCTGGCTCATACTTTCGCAATTTCCGCATACTTGAATTGCCAGATCCTGCGTTTTTTCTGGTTAGGATCACGTATTAATGTCGTGCCACACCGAAACAGTCAATTCTACCTCGTTTCGATCAATCTTTTAGAGGATAACGCTGGTTATGTTTGCGTTAGGTCTGGTATTTGCAATCATCAGGCTCATACTTTCGCATTTTTCGCATACTTGTAAGCCAGATCCTGGGTTTTTTCTGCTTTGCATCACGTAGAAATGTGGTACCACACTGAAACAGTCAATTAAACCTGGTTGCGATTAATATTTTGGAGGATAACGACTGTTATGTCTGGGTTAGTTCTTGTAATTGTAATCATCTGTCTCATAATTTCGCATTTTTCGCATACTTGTTGGCCAGATCCTGGGTTTTTTCTGGTTTGGATCAGGTAGTAATGTGGTACCGCATCGAAACAGTCTACTAAACCCGGTTGCGATTAATATAATACAGGATAACGCCGGTTATGTCTGGGTTAGATCTGGTATTTGTAATCATCTGGCTCGTACTATCGCATTTTTCTCATTCTTGTAGGCCAGATCCTGGCCTATATCTGGTTTGGATCACGTAGTAATATGGTACCACACTGAAACAGTCAATTAAACCTGGTTCCGATTAATATTTTAGAGGATAACGCCGGTTATGTCTGGGTTAGGTATGGTATTTGCCTTCATCTAGCTCATACTGTGGAGTGTGAATGTGAGTGCGTTGGTATGTAAATGCGTGAGGTGAGTGACTGGAGTCAGCTGATCGGACCGGGAAGTCAAACTAATCGATTGCCCGGTTGCGAGGACGAGTGCAGAATGCGTACAGGTTTTATCGATTGCCCGGTTGCGAAGACGAATGCAGATTGCGTGCAGGTTTTGGCTTAGGGCGTGCGTGTGTGTGTGTGTGTGTGTGTGTGAGTATCGGAGATTAGGAGAGAGTGACCGGGGAAAAAACAGAGCATTGCGAGCCATTGTGGAGTGCGGAGCGAGTGTGTGCGCTGATTTTATCCTACAAATTTGGGGGCTCGTCCGTGCCTACGGAGAAGTGAAAGTGCGAGGATTAATTGTCGAGATTGCATTAGTGACGGTTAATGTTATGCACCGATGGTGGCGGACATGTTAAATTATTTTGATGGCAACAGCGAGACGTATGAAACATGGGAAAAACAGGTGCGGTTGCTAAGAGCAACATATCGAGTGACAGATGAAACAGTAAAACTGGCCATTTCGTCACGGTTAAAAGGGAAGGCGTTCGAGTGGTTCCACTCAAACCCCGAGTGCATTGTAATGACGGTCGAAGAGCTCCTGGGAGGCTTACGAGAAATGTTTTTTCACGAGCCAAGTAAGATTCATTTGCGGCAAGAATTTGAGCGGCGTATATGGAAACAGGAGGAAGCATTTAATCAGTATATGCACGAAAAAGTGATTATGGCGAATCGTATTGGCTTGAGTGACGGGGAGACTGTGGACTACATTATTGAGGGAATTCCGGATTTCACGTTGCGAAATATTGCTCGTGCTCAGAGGCTGAACACGAAGACATCGTTATTGGAGGCGTTCGGGAAGGTATCATTGTATGGGAAATCCTTACCGGCGATGGATCCATACGCAAGGAGGGAAGAAAATATGTTTCGACCATGGAGGACAGAGGAGAGAACATTTCGGCCATGGAGAGCAGAAGAGAGGGCGTTTCAACCGTCAAGAATAGAGGAAAGGATGTACCGTCAACCGAGACCTGACGATAGAGTGTATGGACCGCTGCGACTGGAGGAGAGGCCGTTGCGACCAGCGTGGGAAAACGGAAGAATTGCATCACCGAGAGTCGAGAGAAGGGAAGTACCCAGAAATGTTAATCGTTGTTTTAATTGCGGCATGGAAGGTCACTACAGTGCGAACTGTCATTTAAAAAATCGCGGCGCGAAATGTTTTAAATGTCAAGCATTTGGTCACATAGCGGCGAATTGTTCAAAGAAGGATGATGTAAGAAACGTTTGTGATATTTCGCGGCATACGCGCGAGAAATATTATAAGGAAGTAAGGATAAATGGAGAGAATTTAACAGCGTTGGTTGATACTGGTAGCGATTTGTCGGTAATGCGTGCAGAGCAATATGTGAAGATAGGGTCACCACCGTTATTACGACGAGAAATTACGTTTCGCGGAATTGGATCTCAAAGTAACAAAACAATAGGCGAGTTCAATGCGCAAATAGAAATCGATAGTAATCAATATTCAATTAACATTTGGGTAATATCTGATACGTTAATGCAACATGATTTGATAATGGGCACCGATTTTTTAAATACAGTTGAAATGAATATTAGGAGAGGTGAGATTTCTATTCGTAGTGTTGAAAAAGAAGACCAGTTAGAAAGTAATATACCCGAAATTTACAAAATAGATTGTATAGATGAAATAAATGAGATCGATTTGTCGAATATTGCCAGTACCAAACATAGGAGCATCATTCGCGATTCGATAAAAAATTATGAGCCGGTCAAAACACGAGAAACGGGAATAAAAATGTCCATAACGGTTAAAGATGATGAACCAGTTTATCAGAGGGCTAGACGATTATCTCCTCTTGAAAAAGAAGAAGTTGACAAACATATAAAGCAGTGGCTTGCTGACGGTATTGTACAGCCGTCTCTTTCTGATTATGCCAGTCCAGTAGTACTTGTAAAGAAAAAAGACAATACGACCAGGCTTTGTGTAGATTATAGAAAACTTAATACAAAAATAATTAAAGATCGATACCCGTTGCCGCTAATTGAAGATCAATTGGATGCTCTACAACGTTCACATATTTTTAGTACTTTAGATTTAAAAAATGGATTTTTCCACGTGCTTATAGATGAGGATAGTAGGAAATATACTGCTTTTATAGTTCCAAACGGCCAATATGAATTTTTGTATGTTCCATTCGGTTTATGTAACTCACCGGCGGTGTTTCAAAAATTTATAAATGCTGTTTTTAAAGATTTAGTTAATAAGAAAAAAGTTATAATTTATATGGATGATTTAATTATTCCTTCATTGGATTACGAAGATGGTATAGAAAACCTAAAGATGGTATTGCGCGTGGCAGAAGAATTTGGTTTGAACATTAATTGGAAAAAGTGTAGCTTTTTGCAGACAAAAATAGAGTTTTTAGGGCACATAGTTGAAGACGGAAGCATTCGTCCGTCGGAAAGGAAAGCAGAGGCAGTTATGAGATTTCCCCAGCCACAAAATTTCAAGCAGAATCAAAGTTTTTTGGGTTTGGCTGGTTACTTTAGAAAATTTATCCGAAATTATTCCGTGATTGCGCGGCCGTTAATAAATTTATTGAAAACAAACGTTAACTTTCATTTTGGGGAAGAAGTAAAATTAGCATTTACGAGATTAAAAACTATTTTGAGCAGTGGTCCAGTTTTGAGATTATATAGGTTAAAAGCGGAAACGGAATTACATACGGATGCTTCAATATATGGTTATGGTGCGATTCTTTTACAGCGTGATAGTAATGATAATAAATTTTATCCAGTATACTTTGCAAGCGGAAAAACAACACCAGCAGAATCGAGATATATTAGTTATGAGCTGGAAGTGTTAGCAATAGTTAAAGCTCTAAAAAAATTTAGAATATATTTGTTAGGTATATCGTTTAAAATAGTTACAGATTGTCAGGCGTTTACATTAACGATGCAGTGTGAATGTGAGTGCGTTGGTATGTAAATGCGTGAGGTGAGTGACTGGAGTCAGCTGATCGGACCGGGAAAACCAACTAATCGATTGCCCGGTTGCGAGGACGAGTGCAGAATACGTACAGGTTTTATCGATTGCCCGGTTGCGAAGCGAATGCAGATTGCGTGCAGGTTTTGTCTTAAGGCGTGCATGCGTGTGTGTGTGTATGTGTGTGAGTATCAGAGATTAGGAGAGAGTGACCGGGGGAAAAACAAAGCATTGCGAGCCATTGTGGAGTGCGGAGCGGGTGTGTGCGCTGATTTTATCCTACAATACCTTCGCATTTTTCACTTACTATTTGGCCAGATCCTGGCCTTTTTCTGGTTTGGATCACGTAGTAATGTGGTACCACACCAAAACAGTCAATGAAGCCCGTTTTCGTTCAATATTTTAGAGGATAACACCGGTTAGGTCTGGGTTACGTCTGATATTTGCAATCATCTGGCTCGTACTTTCGCATTTTTCGCATACTTGTTGGCAAGGTCCTGGATTTCCTCTGGTTTGGATCACTTAGTAATGTGGTACCACACTGAAACCGTCAACTAAGCCTGGATTTGATTAATAAAATTGAGGATAACACCGGTTAGGTTTCTGTGAATTCTGGTATTTGGAATCATCTGCCTCATACTTTCGCATTTTTCGCATACTTGCTGGCCAGATCCTGGCCTTTTTCTGGTTTCGATCGCATAGTAATGCGGTAACACACCGAAACAGTGAATTAAACCTGGTTGCGATTAATATTTTATTGGAAAACGCCGGTTATGTCTGGGTTAGGTCTGGTATTTGCAATCATCTGGCTCATACTTTCGCATTTTTCGCATACTTGCTGGCCAGATCCTGGCCTTTTTCTGGTTTCGATCGCGTAGTAATGTGGTACCACACCGAAACAGTGAATTAAACCTGGTTGCGATTAATATTTTATTGGAAAACGCCGGTTATGTCTGGGTTAGTTCTGGTATTTGCAATCATCTGGCTAATATTTTCGCATTTTTCGCATACTTGTAGGCCAGATCCTGGCCTTTATCTGGTTTGGATCACTTAGTAATGTGGTACCACAACGAAACAGTCAATTAAACCTAGTTGCGGTTAATATTTTGGAGGATAATGCCGGTTATGTCTGGGTTAGGTCTGGCATTTGCAATCATCTGGCTCATACTTTCGCATTTTTCGCATACTTGTGGGTCAGATCCTGGCCTTTTTCTCGTTTGGATCACGTAGTAATGTGATACCACACTGAAACAGTCACTTAAACCTGCATGCGATTAATGTTTTAGAGGATAACGCCGGTTATGTCTGGGTTAGTTCTGGTATTTGTGATCATCTGGATCATACTTTCGCATTTTTCGCATACTTGTAAGCCAGATCCTGGGTATTTTCTGCTTTGGATCACGTAGAAATATGGTACCACACCGAAACAGTCTATTAAACCCGCTTGCGATTAATATAATACAGGATAACGCCGGTTATGTTTGGGTTAGTTCTGGTATTTGTAATCATCTGGCTCATACTTTCGCATTTTTCGCACACATGTTGGCCAGATACTGGGTTTTGTCTGGTTTGGATCACGAAGTAATGTGGTACCACACCAAAACATCCAATGAAGCCTGTTTTTGTTCAATATTTTAGAGGATAACACCGGTTAGGTCTGGGTTACGTCTGATATTTGCAATCATCTGGCTCGTACTTTCGCATTTTTCGCATACTTGTTGGCCAGGTCCTGGATTTCCTCTGGTTTGGATCACTTAGTAATGTGGTACCACACTGAAACCGTCAACTAAGCCTGGATTTGATTAATAAAATTGAGGATAACACCGGTTAGGTTTCTGTGAATTCTGGTATTTGGAATCATCTGCCTCATACTTTCGCATTTTTCGCATACTTGCTGGCCAGATCCTGGCCTTTTTCTGGTTTCGATCACGTAGTAATGTGGTACCACACCGAAACAGTGAATTAAACCTGGTTGCGATTAATATTTTATTGGAAAACGCCGGTTATGTCTGGGTTAGTTCTGGTATTTGCAATCATCTGGCTAATATTTTCGCATTTTTCGCATACTTGCTGGCCAGATCCTGGACTTTTTCTGGTTTGGATCACGTAGTAATGTGGTACCACACCGAAACAGTCAATTAAACCTGGTTGCGATTAATATTTTAGAGGATAACACCGGTTAGGCCAGGGTTACGTCTGATATTTGCAATCATCTGGCTCGTACTTTCGCATTTTTCGCATACTTGTTGGCCAGGTCCTCGGTTTCCTCTGGTTTGGATAACGAAGTAATGTGGTTCCACAACGAAACAGTCGATTAAACCTAGTTGCGGTTAATATTTTGGAGGATAACGCCGGTTATGTCTGAGTTAGGTCTGGTATTTGCTTTCATCTAGCTCATACTTTCGCATTTTTCCCATACTTGTTGGCCAGATCCTGGCCTTTATCTGGTTTGGATCAGGTAGTAATATGGTACCACACCGAAACAGTCAATGAAGCCTGTTATCGTTCAATATTTTAGACGATAACACCGGTTAGGTCTGGGTTATGTCTGATATTTGCAATCATCTGGCTCGTACTTTCGCATTTTTCGCATACTTGTTGGCCAGGTCCTGGATTTCCTCTGGTTTGGATAACGAAGTAATGTGGTTCCACAACGAAACAGTCAATTAAACCTAGTTGCGGTTAATATTTTGGAGGATAACGCCGGTTATGTCTGAGTTAGTTCTGGTATTTGCAATCATCTGGCTCATACCTTCGCATTTTTCGCACACATGTTGGCCAGATCCCAGGGTTTATCTGGTTTGGATCACGTAGTAATGTGGTACCACACAGAAACAGTCAATTAAACCTGTTTCGGATTAATATTTTAGAGGATAACGCCGGTTATGTCTGGGTTAGGTCTGGTATTTGCAATCATCTGGCTCATACTATCGCATTTTTCGCACACATGTTGGCCAGATCCTGGGTTTTGTCTGGTTTGGATCACATAGTAATGTGGTACCACACACAAACAGTCAATTAACCCTGGTTGCGACTAATATTTTAGAGGATAACGCCGGTTATGTCTGGGATAGGTCTGGTAATTGGCACCATCTAGCTCATACTTTCGTATTTTTCGCATACTTGTTAGACAGATCCTGGCCTTTTTCTGGTTTGGATCACTTGGTAATGTGGTACCACACTGAAACCGTCAACTAAGCCTGGATTTGATTAATAAAATTGAGGATAACACCGGTTAGGTTTCTGTGAATTGTGGTATTTGTAATCATCTGCCTCATACTTTCGCATTTTTCGCATACTTGTTGGCCAGATCCTGGCCTTTTTCTGGTTTCGATCGCGTAGTAATGTGGTACCACACCGAAACAGTGAATTAAACCTGGTTGCGATTAATATTTTATTGGAAAACGCCGGTTATGTCTGGGTTAGTTCTGGTATTTGTGATCATCTGGCTCATACTTTCGCATTTTTCGCATAGTTGTTGGCCAGGTCCTGGCCTTTATCTGGTTTGGATCACGTAGTAATGTGGTACCACAACGAAACAGTCAAGTAAACCAGGTTCAGATTAATATTTTATTGGAAAACGCCGGTTATGTCTGGGTTAGTTCAGGTATTTGCAATCATCTGTCTAATATTTTCGCATTTTTCGCATACTTGTTGGTCAGGTCCTGGGTTTCCTCTGGTTTGCATCACGTAGTAATGTGGTACCACAACGAAACAGTCAATTAAACCTAGTTGCGGTTAATATTTTGGAGGATAACGCCGGTTATGTCTGGGTTAGGTCTCGTATTTGACTACATCTAGCTCATACTTTCGCATTTTTCGCATACTTGATGGCCAGATCCTGGCCTTTTTCTGGTTTGGATCACGCAGTAATGTGGTACCACACCGAAAAAGTCAATTAAACCTGGTTGCGATAAATATTTTAGAGGACAACGCCGGTTATGTGTGGGTTAGTTCTGGTATTTGCAATCATCTGCCCCATACTTTCTTATTTTTCGCATGCTTGCAGGCCAGATCCCGGGTTTTTTTCTGGCTATGTTCACGTATTAATGTCGTACCACACTGAAACAGCAAATTAAACCTGGTTGTGATTAATATTTTAGAGGAAAACACCGGTTATGTCTGGGTTAGTTCTGGTATTTGCGATAATCTGGCTCATACTTTCGCATTTTTCGCATACTTGTTGGCCAGATCCTGGCCTTTATCTGGTTTGGATGACGTAGTAATGTGATACCACACTGAAACAGTCTCTTAAACCTGGTTGCGATTAATATTTTAGAGGAAAACACCGGTTATGTCTGGGTTAGTTCTGGTATTTGTGATCATCTGGCTCATACTTTTGCATTTTTCGCATAGTTGTTGGCCAGGTCCTGGGTTTCCTCTGGTTTGGATCACGTTGTAATGTGGTACCACAACGAAACAGTCAATTAAACCTAGTTGCGGTTAATATTTTGGAGGATAACGTCGGGTATGTCTGGGTTAGGTCTGGTATTTGCCTTCATGTAGCACATACTTTCGCATTTTTCGCATACTTGTTGGCCAGATCCTGGGATTTTTGTGGTTTGGATGACGTAGTGACGTGATACCACACTGAAACAGTCTCTTAAACCTGGTTGCGATTAATATTTTAGAAGATACCGCCGGTTATGTCTGGGTTAGTTCTGGTATTTGTGATCATCTGATTCATACTTTCGCATTTTTCGCATACTTGTTGGCCAGATCCTGGCCTTTTTCTGGTTTGGATGACGTAGTAATGTGGTACCACACCGAAACAGTCAATTAAACCTGGTTGCGATTAATATTTTAGAGGATAACACCGGTTAGGTCTGGGTTACGTCTGATATTTGCAATCATCTGGCTCGTAATTTCGCATTTTTCGCGTACTTGTTGGCCGGGTCCTGGGCTTCCTCTGGTTTGGATCAGGTAGTAATGTGGTACCACACCGAAACAGTCAATTAAACCTGGTTGCGATTAATATTTTAGAGGATAACACCGGCTAGGTCTGGGTTACGTCTGATATTTGCAATCATCTGGCTCGTACATTCGCATTTTTCGCATACTTGTTGGCCAGTTCCTGGGTTTCCTCTGGTATGGATCACGTAGTAATGTGGTACCACAACGAAACAGTCAATTAAACCTAGTTCCGATTAATATTTTAGAGGAAAACACCGGTTATGACTGGGTTAGTTCTGGTATTTGTGATCATCTGGCTCATACTTTCGCAATTTCCGCATACTTGAATGGCCAGATCCTGCGTTTTTTCTAGTTAGGATCACGTATTAATGTCGTACCACACCGAAACAGTCAATTCAACCTCGTTCCGATCAATACCTTAGAGGATAACACTGGTTATGTTTGCGTTATGTCTGATATTTGCAATCATCTGGCTCATACCTTCGCATTTTTCGCACACTTGTAAGCCAGATCCTGGGTTTTTTCTGCTTTGGATCTCGTAGTAATGTGGTACCACACTGAAACAGTCAATTAATCCAGGTTCCGGTTAATATTTTATTGGAAACCGCCGGTTATGACTGGGTTAGTTCTAGTGTTTGCAATCATCTGGCTAATATTTTCGCATTTTTTGCATACTTGTTGGCCAGATCGTGGCCTTTTACTGGTTTGCATCACGTAGTAATGTGGTACCACACCAAAACAGTCAATGAAGCCTGTTTTCGTTCAATATTTTAGAGGATAACACCGGTTAGGTCTGGGTTACCTCTGATATTTGCAATCATCCGGCTCGTACATTCGCATTTTTCGCATACTTGTTGGCCAGATCCTGGCCTTTTTCTGGTTTGGATGACGTAGTAATGTGATACCACACTGAAACAGTCTCTTAAACCTGGGTGCGATTAATATTTTACAGGATAACGCCGGTTATGTCTGGGTTAGTTCTGGTTACTGTAATCATCTGGCTAATATTTTCGCATTTTTTGCATACTTGTTGGCCAGATCGTGGCCTTTTTCTGGTTTGGATCACGTAGTAATGTGGTACCACACCGAAACAGTCAACGAAGCCTGTTATCGTTCAATATTTTAGAGGATAACACCGGGTACGTCTGGGATACGTCTGATATTTGCTATCATCTAGCTCATACTTTCGCATTTTTCGCATACTTGTTGGCCAGATCCTGGCCTTTTTCTGGTTTGGATGACGTAGTAATGTGATACCACACTGAAACAGTCTCTTAAACCTGGGTGCGATTAATATTTTACAGGATAACGCCGGTTATGTCTGGGTTAGTTCTGGTTACTGTAATCATCTGGCTCATACTTTCGCATTTTTCGCATACTTGTTGGCCAAATCGTGGCCTTTTTCTGGTTTGGATCACGTAGTAATGTGGTACCACACCAAAACAGTCAATGAAGCCTGTTTTCGTTCAATATTTTAGAGGATAACACCGGTTAGGTCTGGGTTACCTCTGATATTTGCAATCATCTGGCTCGTACATTCGCATTTTTCGCATACATGTTGGCCAGTTCCTGGGTTTCCTCTGGTTTGGATCACGTAGTAATGTGGTACCACACCGAAACAGTCAATTCAACCTCGTTTCGATCAATATCTTAGAGGATAACACTGGTTATGTTTGCGTTATGTCTGATATTTGCAATAAACTGGCTCATACCTTCGCATTTTTCGCACACTTGTAAGCCAGATCCTGGGTTTTTTCTGCTTTGGATCTCGTAGTAATGTGGTACCACACTGAAGCTGTCAATTAAACCAGGTTCCGGTTAATATTTTATTGGAAAACGCCGGTTATGACTGGGTTAGTTCTGGTGTTTGCAATCATCTGGCTAATATTTTCGCATTTTTTGCATACTTGTTGGCCAGATCGTGGCCTTCTTCTGGTTTGGATCACGTAGTAATGTGGTACCACACCAAAACAGTCAATGAAGCCTGTTTTCGTTAAATATTTTAGAGGATAACACCGGTTAGGTCTGGGTTACCTCTGATATTTGCAATCATCCGGCTCGTACATTCGCATTTTTCGCATACTTGTTGGACAGGTTCTGGATTTCCTCTGGTTTGGACCACGTAGTAATGTGGTACCACAACGAAACAGTCAATTAAACCTAGTTGCGGTTAATAATTTGGTGGATAACGCCGGTTATGTCTGGGTTAGGTCTGGTATTTGCCTTCATCTAGCTCATACTTTCGCATTTTTCGCATACTTGTTGGCCAGACCCTGGCCTTTTTCTGGTTTCGATGACGTAGTAATGTGATACCACACTGAAACAGTCTCTTAAACCTGGTTGCGATTAATATTTTACAAGATAACGCCGGTTATGTCTGGGTTAGTTCTGGTATTTGAAATCATCTGATTCATACTTTGGTAATTTCCGCATACTTGAATGGCCAGATCCTGCGTTTTTTCTGGTTAGGATCACGTATTAATGTCGTACCACACCGAAACAGTCAATTAAACCTGGTTGCGATTAATATTTTAGAGGATAACACCGGCTAGGTCTGGGTTACGTCTGATATTTGCAATCATCTGGCTCGTACATTCGCATTTTTCGCATACTTGTTGGCCAGTTCCTGGGTTTCCTCTGGTATGGATCACGTAGTAATGTGGTACCACAACGAAACAGTCAATTAAACCTAGTTCCGATTAATATTTTAGAGGAAAACACCGGTTATGACTGGGTTAGTTCTGGTATTTGTGATCATCTGGCTCATATTTTCGCAATTTCCGCATACTTGAATGGCCAGATCCTGCGTTTTTTCTAGTTAGGATCACGTATTAATGTCGTACCACACCGAAACAGTCAATTCAACCTCGTTTCGATCAATACCTTAGAGGATAACACTGGTTATGTTTGCGTTCTGTCTGATATTTGCAATCATCTGGCTCATACCTTCGCATTTTTCGCACACTTGTAAGCCAGATCCTGGGTTTTTTCTGCTTTGGATCTCGTAGTAATGTGGTACCACACTGAAACAGTCAATTAATCCAGGTTCCGGTTAATATTTTATTGGAAAACGCCGGTTATGACTGGGTTAGTTCTGGTGTTTGCAATCATCTGGCTAATATTTTCGCATTTTTTGCATACTTGTTGGCCAGATCGTGGCCTTTTACTGGTTTGGATCACGTAGTAATGTGGAACCACTCCAAAACAGTCAATGAAGCCTGTTTTCGTTCAATATTTTAGAGGATAACACCGGTTAGGTCTGGGTTACCTCTGATATTTGCAATCATCCGGCTCGTACATTCGCATTTTTCGCATACTTGTTGGCCAGATCCTGGCCTTTTTCTGGTTTGGATGACGTAGTAATGTGATACCACACTGAAACAGTCTCTTAAACCTGGGTGCGATTAATATTTTACAGGATAACGCCGGTTATGTCTGGGTTAGTTCTGGTTACTGTAATCATCTGGCTAATATTTTCGCATTTTTTGCATACTTGTTGGCCAGATCGTGGCCTTTTTCTGGTTTGGATCACGTAGTAATGTGGTACCACACCGAAACAGTCAACGAAGCCTGTTATCGTTCAATATTTTAGAGGATAACACCGGGTACGTCTGGGATACGTCTGATATTTGCTATCATCTAGCTCATACTTTCGCATTTTTCGCATACTTGTTGGCCAGATCCTGGCCTTTTTCTGGTTTGGATGACGTAGTAATGTGATACCACACTGAAACAGTCTCTTAAACCTGGGTGCGATTAATATTTTACAGGATAACGCCGGTTATGTCTGGGTTAGTTCTGGTTACTGTAATCATCTGGCTCATACTTTCGCATTTTTCGCATACTTGTTGGCCAAATCGTGGCCTTTTTCTGGTTTGGATCACGTAGTAATGTGGTACCACACCAAAACAGTCAATGAAGCCTGTTTTCGTTCAATATTTTAGAGGATAACACCGGTTAGGTCTGGGTTACCTCTGATATTTGCAATCATCTGGCTCGTACATTCGCATTTTTCGCATACTTGTTGGACAGGTTCTGGATTTCCTCTGGTTTGAACCACGTAGTAATGTGGTACCACAACGAAACAGTCAATTAAACCTAGATGCGGTTAATATTTTGGAGGATAACGCCGGTTATGTCTGGGTTAGGTCTGGTATTTGCCTTCATCTAGCACATACTTTCGCATTTTTCGCATACTTGTTGGCCAGACCCTGGCCTTTTTCTGGTTTCGATGTCGTAGTAATGTGATACCACACTGAAACAGTCTCTTAAACCTGGTTGCGATTAATATTTTACAAGATAACGCCGGTTATGTCTGGGTTAGTTCTGGTATTTGTGATCATCTGATTCATACTTTGGTAATTTCCGCATACTTGAATGGCCAGATCCTGCGTTTTTTCTGGTTAGGATCACGTATTAATGTCGTACCACACCGAAACTGTCAATTCAACCTGGTTGCGATTAATATTTTAGAGGATAACACCGGCTAGGTCTGGGTTACGTCTGATATTTGCAATCATCTGGCTCGTACATTCGCATTTTTCGCATACATGTTGGCCAGTTCCTGGGTTTCCTCTGGTTTGGATCACGTAGTAATGTGGTACCACACCGAAACAGTCAATTCAACCTCGTTTCGATCAATATCCTAGAGGATAACACTGGTTATGTTTGCGTTATGTCTGATATTTGCAATAAACTGGCTCATACCTTCGCATTTTTCGCACACTTGTAAGCCAGATCCTGGGTTTTTTCTGCTTTGGATCTCGTAGTAATGTGGTACCACACTGAAGCTGTCAATTAAACCAGGTTCCGGTTAATATTTTATTGGAAAACGCCGGTTATGACTGGGTTAGTTCTGGTGTTTGCAATCATCTGGCTAATATTTTCGCATTTTTTGCATACTTGTTGGCCAGATCGTGGCCTTTTTCTGGTTTGGATCACGTAGTAATGTGGTACCACACCAAAACAGTCAATGAAGCCTGTTTTCGTTAAATATTTTAGAGGATAACACCGGTTAGGTCTGGGTTACCTCTGATATTTGCAATCATCCGGCTCGTACATTCGCATTTTTCGCATACTTGTTGGACAGGTTCTGGATTTCCTCTGGTTTGGACCACGTAGTAATGTGGTACCACAACGAAACAGTCAATTAAACCTAGTTGCGGTTAATAATTTGGTGGATAACGCCGGTTATGTCTGGGTTAGGTCTGGTATTTGCCTTCATCTAGCTCATACTTTCGCATTTTTCGCATACTTGTTGGTCAGATCCTGGCCTTTTTCTGGTTTGGATGACGTAGTAATGTGATACCACACTGAAACAGTCTCTTAAACCTGGTTGCGATTAATATTTTACAAGATAACGCCGGTTATGTCTGGGTTAGTTCTGGTATTTGTGATCATCTGGCTCATACTTTCGCAATTTCCGCATACTTGAATGGCCAGATCCTGCGTTTTTTCTAGTTAGGATCACGTATTAATGTCGTACCACACCGAAACAGACAATTCAACCTCGTTTCGATCAATATCTTAGAGGATAACACTGGTTATGTTTGCGTTATGTCTGATATTTGCAATCATCTGGCTCATACCTTCGCATTTTTCGCACACTTGTAAGCCAGATCCTGGGTTTTCTCTGCTTTGGATCTCGTAGTAATGTGGTACCACACTAAAACAGTCAATTAAACCAGGTTGCGGTTAATATTTTATTGGAAAACGCCGGTTATGACTGGGTTAGTTCTGGTGTTTGCAATCATCTGGCTAATATTTTCGCATTTTTTGCATACTTGTTGGCCAGATCGTGGCCTTTATCTGGTTTGGATCACGTAGTAATATGGTACCACACTGAAACAGTCAATTGAACCTGGTTGCGATTAATATTTTAGAGGATAACACCGGTTAGGTCTGGGTTACGCCTGATATTTGCAATCATCTGGCTCGTACTTTCGCATTTTTCGCATACTTGTTGGCCAGGTCCTGGGTTTCCTCTGGTTTGGATCACGTAGTAATGTGGGACCACGACGAAACAGTCAATCAAACTTAGTTGCGGTTAATATTTTGGAGGATAACGCCGGTTATGTCTGGGTTAGTTCTGGTAACTGTAATCATCTGGCTCATACTTTCGCATTTTTCGCATACTTGTTGTCCAGATCCTGGGTTTTTTCTGGTTTGGATCAGGTAGTAATGTGGTTCCACAACGGAACAGTCTATTAAACCCGGTTACGATTAATATGATACAGGATAACGCCGGTTAGGTCTGGTATTTGCCTTCATCTAGCACATACTTTCGCATTTTTCGCATACTTGTTGGCCAGACCCTGGCCTTTTTCTGGTTTCGATGACGTAGTAATGTGATACCACACTGAAACAGTCTCTTACACCTGGTTGCGATTAATATTTTAGAGGATAACACCGGCTAGGTCTGGGTTACGTCTGATATTTGCAATCATCTGGCTCGTACATTCGCATTTTTCGCATACATGTTGGCCAGTTCCTGGGTTTCCTCTGGTTTGGATCACGTAGTAATGTGGTACCACACCGAAACAGTCAATTCAACCTCGTTTCGATCAATATCCTAGAGGATAACACTGGTTATGTTTGCGTTATGTCTGATATTTGCAATAAACTGGCTCATACCTTCGCATTTTTCGCACACTTGTAAGCCAGATCCTGGGTTTTTTCTGCTTTGGATCTCGTAGTAATGTGGTACCACACTGAAGCTGTCAATTAAACCAGGTTCCGGTTAATATTTTATTGGAAAACGCCGGTTATGACTGGGTTAGTTCTGGTGTTTGCAATCATCTGGCTAATATTTTCGCATTTTTTCCATACTTGTTGGCCAGATCGTGGCCTTTTTCTGGTTTGGATCACGTAGTAATGTGGTACCACACCAAAACAGTCAATGAAGCCTGTTTTCGTTCAATATTTTAGAGGATAACACCGGTTAGGTCTGGGTTACCTCTGATATTTGCAATCATCCGGCTCGTACATTCGCATTTTTCGCATACTTGTTGGACAGGTTCTGGATTTCCTCTGGTTTGGACCACGTAGTAATGTGGTACCACAACGAAAGAGTCAATTAAACCTAGTTGCGGTTAATAATTTGGTGGATAACGCCGGTTATGTCTGGGTTAGGTCTGGTATTTGCCTTCATCTAGCTCATACTTTCGCATTTTTCGCTTACTTGTTGGTCAGATCCTGGCCTTTTTCTGGGTTGGATGACGTAGTAATGTATTACCACACTGAAACAGTCTCTTAAACCTGTGTGCGATTAATATTTTAGAGGATAACGCCGGTTATGTCTGGGATAGGTCTGGTAATTGCCAACATCTAGCTCATACTTTCGTATTTTTCGCATACTTGTTAGACAGATCCTGGCCTTTTTGCGGTTTGGATCACGCAGTAATGTGGTACCACACCGAAACAGTCAATCAAACTTAGTTGCGGTTAATATTTTGGAGGATAACGCCGGTTATGTCTGGGTTAGTTCTGGTAACTGTAATCATCTGGCTCATACTTTCGCATTTTTCGCATACTTGTTGTCCAGATCCTGGGTTTTTTCTGGTTTGGATCAGGTAGTAATGTGGTTCCACAACGAAACAGTCAATTAAACCTGGTTGCGGTTAATATTTTGGAGGATAACGCCGGTTATGTCTGGGTTAGGTATGGTATTTGACTTCATCTAGCTCATACTTTCGCATTTTTCGCATACTTGTTGGCCAGATCGTGGCCTTTATCTGGTTTGGATCACGTAGTAATATGGTACCACACTGAAACAGTCAATAGAACCTGGTTGCGATTAATATTTTAGAGGATAACACCGGTTAGGTCTGGGTTACGCCTGATATTTGCAATCATCTGGCTCGTACATTCGCATTTTTCGCATACTTGTTGGACAGGTTCTGGATTTCCTCTGGTTTGAACCACGTAGTAATGTGGTACCACAACGAAACCGTCAATTAAACCTAGTTGCGGTTAATATTTTGGAGGATAACGCCGGTTATGTCTGGGTTAGGTCTGGTATTTGCCTTCATCTAGCACATACTTTCGCATTTTTCGCATACTTGTTGGCCAGACCCTGGCCTTTTTCTGGTTTCGATGACGTAGTAATGTGATACCACACTGAAACAGTCTCTTAAACCTGGTTGCGATTAATATTTTACAAGATAACGCCGGTTATGTCTGGGTTAGTTCTGGTATTTGTGATCATCTGATTCATACTTCCGTAATTTCCGCATACTTGAATGGCCAGATCCTGCGTTTTTTCTGGTTAGGATCACGTATTAATGTCGTACCACACCGAAACAGTCAATTCAACCTGGTTGCGATTAATATTTTAGGGGATAACGCCTGTTATGTCTGGGTTAGTTCTGGTAATTGTAATGATCTGGCTCATGCTTTCGCATTTTTCGCATGCTTGGTGGCCAGATCCTGGGTTTTGTCTGGTTTGGATCACGTAGTAATGTAGTACCACACTGAAACAGTCAATTAAACCTGGTTGCGATAAATATTTTACAGGAAAAACCGGTTATGTCTGGGTTTGTTCTGGTATTTGTAATCATCTGGCTCGTACTATCGCATTTCCCTCATACTTGTAGGCCAGATCCTGGCTTTTATCTGGTTTGGATCACGTAGTAATATGGTGCCACACTGAAACATTCAATTAAACCAGGTTCCGATTAATATTTTATTGGAAAACGCCGGTTACGTCTGGGTTAGTTCTGGAATTTGCAATCATCTGGCTAATATTTTCGCATTTTTCGCATACTTGTAGGACAGATCCTGGGTTTTGTCTGGTTTGGATCACGTAGTAATGTTGTACCACACTGAAACAGTCAATTAAACTTCGTTCGGAATAATATTTTAGAGGATAACGCCGGTTATGTCTGGGTTAGGTCTGGTATTTGCAATCATCAGGCTCATACTTTCGCATTTTTCGCATACTTGTGGGCCAGATCCTGGCCTTTTTCAGGTTTGGATCTCGTAGTAATGTGGTACCACACCGAAACAGTTAATTGAACCTGGTTGCGATTAATATTTTAGAGGATAACACCGGTTAGGTCTGGGTTACGCCTGATATTTGCAATCATCTGGCTCGTACTTTCGCATTTTTCGCATACTTGTTGGCCAGGTCCTGGGTTTCCTCTGGTTTGGATCACGTAGTAATGTGGGACCACGACGAAACAGTCAATCAAACTTAGTTGCGGTTAATATTTTGGAGGATAACGCCGGTTATGTCTGGGTTAGTTCTGGTAACTGTAATCATCTGGCTCATACTTTCGCATTTTTCGCATACTTGTTGTCCAGATCCTGGGTTTTTTCTGGTTTGGATCAGGTAGTAATGTGGTTCCACAACGGAACAGTCTATTAAACCCGGTTACGATTAATATGATACAGGATAACGCCGGTTAGGTCTGGTATTTGCCTTCATCTAGCACATACTTTCGCATTTTTCGCATACTTGTTGGCCAGACCCTGGCCTTTTTCTGGTTTCGATGACGTAGTAATGTGATACCACACTGAAACAGTCTCTTAAACCTGGTTGCGATTAATATTTTACAAGATAACGCCGGTTATGTCTGGGTTAGTTCTGGTATTTGTGATCATCTGATTCATACTTTCGTAATTTCCGCATACTTGAATGGCCAGATCCTGCGTTTTTCCTGGTTAGGATCACGTATTAATGTCGTACCACACCGAAACAGTCAATTCAACCTGGTTGCGATTAATATTTTAGAGGATAACACCGGCTAGGTCTGGGTTACGTCTGATATTTGCAATCATCTGGCTCGTACTTTCGCATTTTTCGCATACTTGTTGGCCAGTTCCTGGGTTTCCTCTGGTTTGGATCACGTAGTAATGTGGTACCACAACGAAACAGTCAATTAAACCTAGTTCCGATTAATATTTTAGAGGAAAACACCGGTTATGACTGGGTTAGTTCTGGTATTTGTGATCATCTGGCTCATACTTTCGCAATTTCCGCATACTTGAATGGCCAGATCCTGCGTTTTTTCTAGTTAGGATCACGTATTAATGTCGTACCACACCGAAACAGTCAATTCAACCTCGTTTCGATCAATATCTTAGAGGATAACACTGGTTATGTTTGCGTTATGTCTGATATTTGCAATCATCTGGCTCATACCTTCGCATTTTTCGCACACTTGTAAGCCAGATCCTGGGTTTTCTCTGCTTTGGATCTCGTAGTAATGTGGTACCACACTAAAACAGTCAATTAAACCAGGTTCCGGTTAATATTTTATTGGAAAACGCCGGTTATGACTGGGTTAGTTCTGGTGTTTGCAATCATCTGGCTAATATTTTCGCATTTTTTGCATACTTGTTGGCCAGATCGTGGCCTTTATCTGGTTTGGATCACGTAGTAATATGGTACCACACTGAAACAGTCAATCAAACTTAGTTGCGGTTAATATTTTGGAGGATAACGCCGGTTATGTCTGGGATAGGTCTGGTAATTGCCAACATCTAGCTCATACTTTCGCATTTTTCGCATACTTGTTGGCCAGATCGTGGCCTTTATCTGGTTTGGATCACGTAGTAATATGGTACCACACTGAAACAGTCAATTGAACCTGGTTGCGATTAATATTTTAGAGGATAACACCGGTTAGGTCTGGGTTACGCCTGATATTTGCAATCATCTGGCTCGTACTTTCGCATTTTTCGCATACTTGTTGGCCAGGTCCTGGGTTTCCTCTGGTTTGGATCACGTAGTAATGTGGGACCACGACGAAACAGTCAATCAAACTTAGTTGCGGTTAATATTTTGGAGGATAACGCCGGTTATGTCTGGGTTAGTTCTGGTAACTGTAATCATCTGGCTCATACTTTCGCATTTTTCGCATACTTGTTGTCCAGATCCTGGGTTTTTTCTGGTTTGGATCAGGTAGTAATGTGGTTCCACAACGGAACAGTCTATTAAACCCGGTTACGATTAATATGATACAGGATAACGCCGGTTAGGTCTGGTATTTGCCTTCATCTAGCACATACTTTCGCATTTTTCGCATACTTGTTGGCCAGATCGTGGCCTTTTTGCGGTTTGGATCACGCAGTAATGTGGTACCACACCGAAACAGTCAATCAAACTTAGTTGCGGTTAATTTTTTGGAGGATAACGCCGGTTATGTCTGGGTTAGTTCTGGTAACTGTAACCATCTGGCTCATACTTTCGCATTTTTCGCATACTTGTTGTCCAGATCCTGGGTTTTTTCTGGTTTGGATCAGGTAGAAATGTGGTTCCACAACGAAACAGTCAATTAAACCTGGTTGCGGTTAATATTTTGGAGGATAACGCCGGTTATGTCTGGGTTAGGTATGGTATTTGACTTCATCTAGCTCATACTTTCGCATTTTTCGCATACTTGTTGGCCAGATCGTGGCCTTTATCTGGTTTGGATCACGTAGTAATATGGTACCACACTGAAACAGTCAATTGAACCTGGTTGCGATTAATATTTTAGAGGATAACACCGGTTAGGTCTGGGTTACGCCTGATATTTGCAATCATCTGGCTCGTACTTTCGCATTTTTCGCATACTTGTTGGCCAGGTCCTGGGTTTCCTCTGGTTTGGATCACGTAGTAATGTGGGACCACGACGAAACAGTCAATCAAACTTAGTTGCGGTTAATATTTTGGAGGATAACGCCGGTTATGTCTGGGTTAGGTATGGTATTTGACTTCATCTAGCTCATACTTTCGCATTTTTCGCATACTTGTTGGCCAGATCGTGGCCTTTATCTGGTTTGGATCTCGTAGTAATGTGGTACCACACCGAAACAGTTAATTGAACCTGGTTGCGATTAATATTTTAGGGGATAACACCGGTTAGGTCTGGGTTAGGTCTGGTATTTACTTTCATCTAGCTCATACTTTCGCATTTTTCGCTTACTTGTTGGCCAGATCCTGGCCTTTTTCTGGTTTGGATCACGTAGTGATGTGGTACCACACCGAAACAGTCAATGAAGCCTGTTATCGTTCAATATTTTAGAGGACAACACCGTTTATGTCTGGGTTAGGTCTGGTATTTGCAACCATCTGGCTCATACTTTCGCATTTTTCGCATATTTGTTGGCCAGATCCCGGGCTTTTCTGGTTTGGAACACGTAGTAATGTGGTACCACACACAAACAGTCAATTAAACCTGGTTGCGACTAATGTTTTAGAGGATAACGCCGGTTATGTCTGGGTTAGGTCTGGTATTTGCCTTCATCTAGCTCATAATTTCGCATTTTTTGCTTACTTGTTGGTCACATCCTGGCCTTCTTCTGGTTTGGATGACGTAGTAATGTGATACCACACTGAAACAGTCTCTTAAACCTGGGTGCGATTAATATTTTAGAGGATAACGCCGGTTATGTCTGGGATAGGTCTGGTAATTGCCAACATCTAGCTCATACTTTCGCATTTTTCGCATACTTGTTAGACAGATCCTGGCCTTTTTGCGGTTTGGATCACGCAGTAATGTGGTACCACACCGAAACAGTCAATCAAACTTAGTTGCGGTTAATATTCTGGAGGATAACGCCGGTTATGTCTGGGTTAGTTCTGGTAACTGTAATCATCTGGCTCATACTTTCGCATTTTTCGCATACTTGTTGGCCAGATCGTGGCCTTTATCTGGTTTGGATCACGTAGTAATATGGTACCACACTGAAACAGTCAATTGAACCTGGTTGCGATTAATATTTTAGAGGATAACACCGGTTAGGTCTGGGTTACGCCTGATATTTGCAATCATCTGGCTCGTACTTTCGCATTTTTCGCATACTTGTTGGCCAGGTCCTGGGTTTCCTCTGGTTTAGATCACGTAGTAATGTGGGACCACAACGAAACAGTCAATCAAACTTAGTTGCGGTTAATATTTTGGAGGATAACGCCGGTTATGTCTGGGTTAGTTCTGGTAACTGTAATCATCTGGCTCATACTTTCGCATTTTTCGCATACTTGTTGTCCAGATCCTGGGTTTTTTCTGGTTTGGATCAGGTAGTAATGTGGTTCCACAACGAAACAGTCTATTAAACCCGGTTACGATTAATATGACACAGGATAACGCCGGTTATGTCTGGGTAAGGTCTGGTATTTGCAATCATCTGCCCCATACTTTCGCATGCTTGCAGGCGAGATCCTGGGTTTTTTTCTGGTTAGGATCACGTATTAAAGTCGTACCACACTGAAACAGCCAATTAAACGTGGTTGCGATTAATATTTTAGAGGAAAAACCGGTTATGTCTGGGTTTGTTCTGGTATTTGTAATCATCTGGCTCGTACTATCGCATTTTCCTCATACTTGTAGGCCAGATCCTGGCCTGTATCTGGTTTGGATCACGTAGTAATATGGTGCCACACTGAAACAGTCAATTAAACCAGGTTCCGATTAATATTTTATTGGAAAACGCCGGTTATGTCAGGGTTAGTTCTGGTATTTCCAATCATCTGGCTAATATTTTCGCATTTTTCGCATACTTGCTGGACAGATCTTGGGTTTTGTCTGGTTTGGTTCACGTAGTAATGTGGTACCACACTAAAACAGTCAATTAAACCTTGTTCGGATTAATATTTTAGAGGATAACGCCGGTTATGTCTGGGTTAGGTCTGGTATTTGCAATCATCTGCCTCATACTTTCGCATTTTTCGCATACTTGTGGGCCAGACCCTGGCCTTTTTCCGGTTTCGATCACGTAGTAATGTGGTACCACACCGCAAGAGTCAATTAAACCTGGTTGCGGTTAATATTTTGGAGGATCACGCCGGTTATGTCTGGGTTAGGTCTGGTATTTGCAATCATCTGCCTCATACTTTCGCATTTTTCGCATACTTGTGGGCCAGACCCTGGCCTTTTTCCGGTTTGGTTCACGTAGTAATGTGGTACCACACAGAAACAGTCAATTAAACCTGGTTGCGGTTAATATTTTGGAGGATAACGCCGGTTATGTCTGGGTTAGGTCTGGTATTTGACTTCATCTAGCTCATACTATCACATTTCTCTCATACTTGTAGGCCAGATCCTGGCCTTTATCTGGTTTGGATCACGTAGTGATGTGGTACCACAGCGAAACAGTCAATGAAGCCTGTTATCGTTCAATATTTTAGAGGACAACACCGGTTATGTCTGGGTTAGGTCTGGTGTTTGCCTTCATCTTGCTCATACTTTCGCATTTTTCGCATATTTGTTGGCCAGATCCTGGCCTTTTTCTGGTTTGGATCACGTAGTAATGTGGTACCACACACAAACAGTCAATTAAACCTGGTTGCGACTAATACTTTGGCGGATAACGCCGGTTATGTCTGGGTTAGGTCTGGTATTTGCCTTCATCTAGGTCATACTTTCGCATTTTTCGCATACTTGTTGGCAAGATCCTGGCCTTTATCTGGTTTGGATGATGTAGTAATATGGTACCACACCGAAACAGTCAATGAAGCCTGTAATCGTTCAATATTTTAGAGGATAACACCGGCTAGGTCTGGGTTAGGTCTGGTATTTGCAATCATCTGGCTAATATTTTCGCATTTTTCGCATACTTGCTGGTCAGATCCTGGCCTTTTTCTGGTTTGGATCACGTAGTAATGTGGTACCACACCGAAACAGTCAATTAAACCTGGTTGCGATTAATATTTTAGACGATAACAGCGGTTAGGTCTGGGTTACGTCTGATATTTGCAATCATCTGGCTCGTACTTTCGCATTTTTCGCATACTTGCAGGCCAGGTCCTGGGTTTCTTCTGGTTTGGATCACGTAGTAATGTGGTACCACAGCGAAACAGTCAATTAAACCTAGTTGCGGTTAATATTTTGCAGGATAACGCCGGTTATGTCTGGGTTAGATCTGGTAACTGTAATCATCTGGCTCATACTTTCCCATTTTTCGCATACTTGTTGGCCAGATCCTGGGTTTTTTCTGGTTTGGATCTGGTAGTAATGTGGTACCACACCCAAACAGTCTATTAAACCCGGTTGCGCTTAACATGATACAGGATAACGCCGGTTAGGTCTGGGTTAGTTCTGGTATTTGTAATCATCTGGCTCGTACTATGACATTTCTCTCATACATGTAGGCCAGATCCTGGCCTTTATCTGGTTTGGATCACGTAGTAATATGGTGCCACACTGAAACAGTCAATTAAACCAGGATCCGATTAATATTTTATTGGAAAACGCCGCTTATGTCTGGGTTAGTTCTGGTATTTGCAATCATCTGGCTAATATTTTCGCATTTTTCGCGTACTTGTTGGACAGATCCTGGGTTTTGTCTGGTTTGGATCACGTAGTAATTTGGTACCACACTGAAATAGTCAATTAAATCTGTTTCGGATTAATATTTTAGAGGATAACGCCGGTTATGTCTGGGTTAGGTCTGGTATTTGCAATCATCTGCCTCATACTTTCGCATTTT
This sequence comes from Colletes latitarsis, assembly GCF_051014445.1. NCBI lineage: Eukaryota > Metazoa > Arthropoda > Insecta > Hymenoptera > Colletidae > Colletes > Colletes latitarsis. The sequence goes on from NC_135137.1 coordinate 11,599,176, forward strand.
TCGCATACTTGTGGGCCAGACCCTGGCCTTTTTCCGGTTTCGATCACGTAGTAATGTGGTACCACACCGCAAGAGTCAATTAAACCTGGTTGCGGTTAATATTTTGGAGGATCACGCCGGTTATGTCTGGGTTAGGTCTGGTATTTGCAATCATCTGCCTCATACTTTCGCATTTTTCGCATACTTGTGGGCCAGACCCTGGCCTTTTTCCGGTTTGGTTCACGTAGTAATGTGGTACCACACAGAAACAGTCAATTAAACCTGGTTGCGGTTAATATTTTGGAGGATAACGCCGGTTATGTCTGGGTTAGGTCTGGTATTTGACTTCATCTAGCTCATACTATCACATTTCTCTCATACTTGTAGGCCAGATCCTGGCCTTTATCTGGTTTGGATCACGTAGTGATGTGGTACCACAGCGAAACAGTCAATGAAGCCTGTTATCGTTCAATATTTTAGAGGACAACACCGGTTATGTCTGGGTTAGGTCTGGTGTTTGCCTTCATCTTGCTCATACTTTCGCATTTTTCGCATATTTGTTGGCCAGATCCTGGCCTTTTTCTGGTTTGGATCACGTAGTAATGTGGTACCACACCGAAACAGTCAATTAAACCTGGTTGCGACTAATACTTTGGCGGATAACGCCGGTTATGTCTGGGTTAGGTCTGGTATTTGCCTTCATCTAGGTCATACTTTCGCATTTTTCGCATACTTGTTGGCAAGATCCTGGCCTTTATCTGGTTTGGATGATGTAGTAATATGGTACCACACCGAAACAGTCAATGAAGCCTGTAATCGTTCAATATTTTAGAGGACAACACCGGTTATGTCTGGGTTTGGTCTGGTATTTGCAACCATCTGGCTCATACTTTCGCATTTTTCGCATATTTGTTGGCCAGATCCCGGGCTTTTCTGGTTTGGATCACGTAGTAATGTGGTACCACACACAAACAGTCAATTAAACCTGGTTGCGACTAATATTTTAGAGGATAACGCCGGTTATGTCTGGGTTAGGTCTGGTATTTGCCTTCATCTAGCTCATAATTTCGCATTTTTTGCTTACTTGTTGGTCACATCCTGGCCTTTTTCTGGTTTGGATGACGTAGTAATGTGATAGCACACTGAAACAGTCTCTTAAACCTGGGTGCGATTAATATTTTAGAGGATAACGCCGGTTATGTCTGGGATAGGTCTGGTAATTGCCAACATCTAGCTCATACTTTCGCATTTTTCGCATACTTGTTAGACAGATCCTGGCCTTTTTGCGGTTTGGATCACGCAGTAATGTGGTACCACACCGAAACAGTCAATCAAACTTAGTTGCGGTTAATATTCTGGAGGATAACGCCGGTTATGTCTGGGTTAGTTCTGGTAACTGTAATCATCTGGCTCATACTTTCGCATTTTTCGCATACTTGTTGGCCAGATCGTGGCCTTTATCTGGTTTGGATCACGTAGTAATATGGTACCACACTGAAACAGTCAATTGAACCTGGTTGCGATTAATATTTTAGAGGATAACACCGGTTAGGTCTGGGTTACGCCTGATATTTGCAATCATCTGGCTCGTACTTTCGCATTTTTCGCATACTTGTTGGCCAGGTCCTGGGTTTCCTCTGGTTTAGATCACGTAGTAATGTGGGACCACAACGAAATAGTCAATCAAACTTAGTTGCGGTTAATATTTTGGAGGATAACGCCGGTTATGTCTGGGTTAGTTCTGGTAACTGTAATCATCTGGCTCATACTTTCGCATTTTTCGCATACTTGTTGTCCAGATCCTGGGTTTTTTCTGGATTGGATCAGGTAGTAATGTGGTTCCACAACGAAACAGTCTATTAAACCCGGTTACGATTAATATGACACAGGATAACGCCGGTTATGTCTGGGTAAGGTCTGGTATTTGCAATCATCTGCCCCATACTTTCGCATGCTTGCAGGCGAGATCCTGGGTTTTTTTCTGGTTAGGATCACGTATTAAAGTCGTACCACACTGAAACAGCCAATTAAACGTGGTTGCGATTAATATTTTAGAGGAAAAACCGGTTATGTCTGGGTTTGTTCTGGTATTTGTAATCATCTGGCTCGTACTATCGCATTTTCCTCATACTTGTAGGCCAGATCCTGGCCTGTATCTGGTTTGGATCACGTAGTAATATGGTGCCACACTGAAACAGTCAATTAAACCAGGTTCCGATTAATATTTTATTGGAAAACGCCGGTTATGTCAGGGTTAGTTCTGGTATTTCCAATCATCTGGCTAATATTTTCGCATTTTTCGCATACTTGCTGGACAGATCTTGGGTTTTGTCTGGTTTGGTTCACGTAGTAATGTGGTACCACACTATAACAGTCAATTAAACCTTGTTCGGATTAATATTTTAGAGGATAACGCCGGTTATGTCTGGGTTAGGTCTGGTATTTGCAATCATCTGCCTCATACTTTCGCATTTTTCGCATACTTGTGGGCCAGACCCCGGCCTTTTTCCGGTTTCGATCACGTAGTAATGTGGTACCACACCGCAAGAGTCAATTAAACCTGGTTGCGGTTAATATTTTGGAGGATCACGCCGGTTATGTCTGGGTGAGGTCTGGTATTTGCAATCATCTGCCTCATACTTTCGCATTTTTCGCATACTTGTGGGCCAGACCCTGGCCTTTTTCCGGTTTGGTTCACGTAGTAATGTGGTACCACACAGAAACAGTCAATTAAACCTGGTTGCGGTTAATATTTTGGAGGATAACGCCGGTTATGTCTGGGTTAGGTCTGGTATTTGACTTCATCTAGCTCATACTATCACATTTCTCTCATACTTGTAGGCCAGATCCTGGCCTTTATCTGGTTTGGATCACGTAGTGATGTGGTACCACAGCGAAACAGTCAATGAAGCCTGTTATCGTTCAATATTTTAGAGGACAACACCGGTTATGTCTGGGTTAGGTCTGGTGTTTGCCTTCATCTTGCTCATACTTTCGCATTTTTCGCATATTTGTTGGCCAGATCCTGGCCTTTTTCTGGTTTGGATCACGTAGTAATGTGGTACCACACACAAACAGTCAATTAAACCTGGTTGCGACTAATACTTTGGCGGATAACGCCGGTTATGTCTGGGTTAGGTCTGGTATTTGCCTTCATCTAGGTCATACTTTCGCATTTTTCGCATACTTGTTGGCAAGATCCTGGCCTTTATCTGGTTTGGATGATGTAGTAATATGGTACCACACCGAAACAGTCAATGAAGCCTGTAATCGTTCAATATTTTAGAGGATAACACCGGCTAGGTCTGGGTTAGGTCTGGTATTTGCAATCATCTGGCTAATATTTTCGCATTTTTCGCATACTTGCTGGTCAGATCCTGGCCTTTTCCTGGTTTGGATCACGTAGTAATGTGGTACCACACCGAAACAGTCAATTAAACCTGGTTGCGGTTAATATTTTGCAGGATAACGCCGGTTATGTCTGGGTTAGATCTGGTAACTGTAATCATCTGGCTCATACTTTCCCATTTTTCGCATACTTGTTGGCCAGATCCTGGGTTTTTTCTGGTTTGGATCTGGTAGTAATGTGGTACCACACCCAAACAGTCTATTAAACCCGGTTGCGCTTAACATGATACAGGATAACGCCGGTTAGGTCTGGGTTAGTTCTGGTATTTGTAATCATCTGGCTCGTACTATCACATTTCTCTCATACATGTAGGCCAGATCCTGGCCTTTATCTGGTTTGGATCACGTAGTAATATGGTGCCACACTGAAACAGTCAATTAAACCAGGATCCGATTAATATTTTATTGGAAAACGCCGCTTATGTCTGGGTTAGTTCTGGTATTTGCAATCATCTGGCTAATATTTTCGCATTTTTCGCATACTTGTTGGACAGATCCTGGGTTTTGTCTGGTTTGGATCACGTAGTAATTTGGTACCACACTGAAATAGTCAATTAAATCTGTTTCGGATTAATATTTTAGAGGATAACGCCGGTTATGTCTGGGTTAGGTCTGATATTTGCAATCATCTGCCTCATACTTTCGCATTTTTCGCATACTTGTGGGCCAGACCCTGGCCTTTTTCCGGTTTGGATCACGTAGTAATGTGGTACCACACCGAAACAGTGAATTAAACCTGGTTGCGGTTAATATTTTGGAGGATAACGCCGGTTATGTCTGGGTTAGGTCTGGTATTTGACTTCATCTTGCTCATACTATCACATTTCTCTCATACTTGTAGGCCAGATCCTGGCCTTTATATGGTTTGGATCACGTAGTGACGTGGTACCACAGCGAAACAATCAATGAAGCCTGATATCGTTCAATATTTTAGAGGACAACACCGGTTATGTCTGGGTTAGGTCTGGTGTTTGCCTCCATCTAGCTCATACTTTCGCATTTTTCGCATATTTGTTGGCCAGATTCTGGCCTTTTTCTGGTGTGGATCACGTAGTAATGTGGTACTACACACAAACAGTCAATTAAACCTGGTTGCGACTAATATTTTGGCGGATAACGCCGGTTATGTCTGGGTTAGGTCTGGTATTTGCCTTCATCTAGGTCATACTTTCGCATTTTTCGCATACTTGTTGGCAAGATCCTGGCCTTTATCTGGTTTGGATGATGTAGTAATATGGTACCACACCGAAACAGTCAATGAAGCCTGTAATCGTTCAATATTTTAGAGGATAACACCGGTTAGGTCTGGGTTAGGTCTGGTATTTGGCTTCATCTAGCTCATACTTTCGCATTTTTCGCTTACTTGTTGGCTAGATCCTGGCCTTTTTCTGGTTTGGATCACGTAGTAATGTGGTACCACACACAAACTGTCAATTAAACCTGGTTGCCACTAATACTTTAGAGGATAACGCCGGCTTTGTCTGGGATAGGTCTGGTAATTGCCACCATGTAGCTCATACTTTCGTATTTTTCGCATACTTGTTAGACAGATCCTGGCCTTTTTCCGGTTTGGATCACGTAGTAATGTGGTACCACACCGAAACAGTCAATTAAACCTGGTTGAGTTTAATTTTTTAAAGGATAACGCCGGTTATGTCTGGGTTGGGTATGGTATTTGAATTCATCTAGCTCATACTTTCGCACTTTCCCATACTTGTTGGCCAGATCCTGGCCTTTATCTGGTTTGGATCACGTAGTAATATGGTACCACACTGAAACAGTCAATTAAACCTGGTTCCGATTAATATTTTATTGGAAAACGCCGGTTATGTCTGGGTTAGTTCTGGTATTTGCAATCATCTGGCTAATATTTTCGCATTTTTCGCATACTTGCTGGACAGATCCTGGCCTTTTTCTGGTTTGGATCACGTAGTAATGTGGTACCACAACGAAACAGTCAATTAAACCTAGTTGCGGTTAATATTTTGGAGGATAACGCCGGTTATGTCTGGGTTAGATCTGGTAACTGTAATCATCTGGCTCATACTTTCCCATTTTTCGCATACTTGTTGGCCAGATCCTGGGTTTTTTCTGTCTTGATCTGGTAGTGATGTGGTACCACACCCAAACAGTCTATTAAACCCGGTTGCGCTTAACATGATACAGGATAACGCCGGTTAGGTCTGGGTTAGTTCTGATATCTGTAATCATCTGGCTCGTACTATCACATTTCTCTCATACTTGTAGGCCAGATCCTGGCCTTTATCTGGTTTGGATCACGTAGTAATATGGTGCCACACTGAAACAGTCAATTAAACTAGGTTCCGATTAATATTTTATTGGAAAACGCCGCTCATGTCTGGGTTAGTTCTGGTATTTGCAATCATCTGGCTAATATTTTCGCATTTTTCGCATACTTGTTGGACAGATCCTGGGTTTTGTCTGGTTTGGATCACGCAGTAATGTGGTACCACACTGAAACAGTCAATTAAGCCTGGTTCGGATTAATATTTTAGAGGATAACAGCGGTAAGGTCTGGGTTACGTCTGATATTTGGAATCATCTGGCTCGTACTTTCGCATTTTTCGCATACTTGCTGGCCAGGTCCTGGGTTTCCTCTGGTTTGGATCACGTAGTAATGTGGTACCACAACGAAACAGTCAATTAAACTAGGTTCCGATTAATATTTTATTGGAAAACGCCGGTTATGTCTGGGTCAGTTCTGGTATTTGCAATCATCTGGCTAATATTTTCCATTTTTCGCATACTTGCTGGACAGATCCTGGCCTTTTTCTGGTTTGGATCACGTAGTAATGTGGTACCACACCGAAACAGTCAATTAAACCTGGTTGCGATTAATATCTTAGAGGATAACAGCGGTAAGGTCTGGGTTACGTCTGATATTTGGAATCATCTGGCTCGTACTTTCGCCTTTTTCGCATACTTGCTGGCCAGGTCCTGGGTTTCCTCTGGTTTGGATCACGTAGTAATGTGGTACCACAACGAAACAGTCAATTAAACCTAGTTGCGGATAATATTTTGGAGGATAACGCCGGTTATGTCTGGGTTAGGTCTGGTATTTGCAATCATCTGGCTAATATTTTCGCATTTTTCGCATACTTGTTGGCCAGATCCTGGGTTTTTTCTGGTTTGGATCACGTAGTAATGTGGTACCACACCGAAACAGTCGATTAAACCTGGTTCCGATTAATATCTTAAAGGATACCGCCGGTTATGTCTGGGATAGGTCTGGTATTTGGAATCATCTGCCTCATACATTCGCATTTTTCGCTTACTTGATGGCCAGATCCTGGGCTTTTTCTGGATTGGATCACGTAGTAATGTGGTACCACACTGTAATAGTCAATTAAACCTCGTCGCGATTAATATTTTAGAGGATAACGCCGGTGATGTCTGGGTCAGGTCTGGTATTTGCCTTCATCTGGCTCGAATTTTCGCATTTTTCGCATACTTGTTGGCCAGATCCTGGCCTTTTTCTGGTTAGGATCACGTATTAATATGGTACCACACTCAAATTTTCAATAAAACCTGATACCGATTAATATTTTAGAGGAGAACGCTGGTTTTGCCTGCGTTAGGTCTGCTATTTGCCATCTTCTAGCTCATACTTTCGCTTTTTTCGCATACTTGAATGTCCAGATCCTGGGCTTTTTCTGGTTTGGATCACGTAGCAATGCTGTACCACTCCGAAACAGTCAATGAAACCTAGTTCCCATAAATATTTTAGAGGATAACGCCGGTTAGGTATGTGTTAGGTCCGGTATTTGCTATAATCTGGCTCATACTTTCGCTACTTTAGCATACTTGTTGGCCATATCCTGGGTTTTTTTCTGGTTAGGACCACGTAGTAATGTGGTACCATACCGAAACAGTCAATTAAACCTTGTTCCAATTAATATTTTAGATGATAACGCCGGTTATGTCTGGGTTAATTCTGGTATTTGCAAACATCTATGTCATACTTTCGCATTTTTCGCTTACTTGTTGGCCAGATCCTGCACTTTTTCTGGTCTGGATCACGTAGTAATGTGGTACCACACCGAAACAGTCAATGAAGCCTGTTATCGGTCTACATTTTAGAAGACAACACCGGTTATGTCTGGGTTAGGTCTGGTAATTGCCATTATTTGACTCAGATTTTCGCATTCTTCGCGTACTTGTTGGCCAGATCCTGCGCAGTTTCTGATTTGGATCACGTAGTAATGGGGTACCACACTGAAAGAGTCAAATAAACCTGGTTCCGATTAATATTTTAGGCGATAACGCCGGTTATGTCTGGGTTAGATCTGGTAACTGTAATCATCTGGCTCATACTTTCCCATTTTTCGCATACTTGTTGGCCAGATCCTGGGTTTTTTCTGGTTTGGATCTGGTAGTAATGTGGTACCACACCCAAACAGTCTATTAAACCCGGTTGCGCTTAACATGATACAGGATAACGCCGGTTAGGTCTGGGTTAGTTCTGGTATTTGTAATCATCTGGCTCGTACTATCACATTTCTCTCATACATGTAGGCCAGATCCTGGCCTTTATCTGGTTTGGATCACGTAGTAATATGGTGCCACACTGAAACAGTCAATTAAACCAGGATCCGATTAATATTTTATTGGAAAACGCCGCTTATGTCTGGGTTAGTTCTGGTATTTGCAATCATCTGGCTAATATTTTCGCATTTTTCGCATACTTGTTGGACAGATCCTGGGTTTTGTCTGGTTTGGATCACGTAGTAATTTGGTACCACACTGAAATAGTCAATTAAATCTGTTTCGGATTAATATTTTAGAGGATAACGCCGGTTATGTCTGGGTTAGGTCTGATATTTGCAATCATCTGCCTCATACTTTCGCATTTTTCGCATACTTGTGGGCCAGACCCTGGCCTTTTTCCGGTTTGGATCACGTAGTAATGTGGTACCACACCGAAACAGTGAATTAAACCTGGTTGCGGTTAATATTTTGGAGGATAACGCCGGTTATGTCTGGGTTAGGTCTGGTATTTGACTTCATCTTGCTCATACTATCACATTTCTCTCATACTTGTAGGCCAGATCCTGGCCTTTATATGGTTTGGATCACGTAGTGATGTGGTACCACAGCGAAACAATCAATGAAGCCTGATATCGTTCAATATTTTAGAGGACAACACCGGTTATGTCTGGGTTAGGTCTGGTGTTTGCCTCCATCTAGCTCATACTTTCGCATTTTTCGCATATTTGTTGGCCAGATTCTGGCCTTTTTCTGGTGTGGATCACGTAGTAATGTGGTACTACACACAAACAGTCAATTAAACCTGGTTGCGACTAATATTTTGGCGGATAACGCCGGTTATGTCTGGGTTAGGTCTGGTATTTGCCTTCATCTAGGTCATACTTTCGCATTTTTCGCATACTTGTTGGCAAGATCCTGGCCTTTATCTGGTTTGGATGATGTAGTAATATTGTACCACACCGAAACAGTCAATGAAGCCTGTAATCGTTCAATATTTTAGAGGATAACACCGGTTAGGTCTGGGTTAGGTCTGGTATTTGGCTTCATCTAGCTCATACTTTCGCATTTTTCGCTTACTTGTTGGCTAGATCCTGGCCTTTTTCTGGTTTGGATCACGTAGTAATGTGGTACCACACACAAACTGTCAATTAAACCTGGTTGCCACTAATACTTTAGAGGATAACGCCGGTTTTGTCTGGGATAGGTCTGGTAATTGCCACCATGTAGCTCATACTTTCGTATTTTTCGCATACTTGTTAGACAGATCCTGGCCTTTTTCCGGTTTGGATCACGTAGTAATGTGGTACCACACCGAAACAGTCAATTAAACCTGGTTGAGTTTAATTTTTTAAAGGATAACGCCGGTTATGTCTGGGTTGGGTATGGTATTTGAATTCATCTAGCTCATACTTTCGCACTTTCCCATACTTGTTGGCTAGATCCTGGCCTTTATCTGGTTTGGATCACGTAGTAATATGGTACCACACTGAAACAGTCAATTAAACCTGGTTCCGATTAATATTTTATTGGAAAACGCCGGTTATGTCTGGGTTAGTTCTGGTATTTGCAATCATCTGGCTAATATTTTCGCATTTTTCGCATACTTGCTGGACAGATCCTGGCCTTTTTCTGGTTTGGATCACGTAGTAATGTGGTACCACAACGAAACAGTCAATTAAACCTAGTTGCGGTTAATATTTTGGAGGATAACGCCGGTTATGTCTGGGTTAGATCTGGTAACTGTAATCATCTGGCTCATACTTTCCCATTTTTCGCATACTTGTTGGCCAGATCCTGGGTTTTTTCTGTCTTGATCTGGTAGTGATGTGGTACCACACCCAAACAGTCTATTAAACCCGGTTGCGCTTAACATGATACAGGATAACGCCGGTTAGGTCTGGGTTAGTTCTGATATCTGTAATCATCTGGCTCGTACTATCACATTTCTCTCATACTTGTAGGCCAGATCCTGGCCTTTATCTGGTTTGGATCACGTAGTAATATGGTGCCACACTGAAACAGTCAATTAAACTAGGTTCCGATTAATATTTTATTGGAAAACGCCGGTTATGTCTGGGTTAGTTCTGGTATTTGCAATCATCTGGCTAATATTTTCGCATTTTTCGCATACTTGCTGGACAGATCCTGGCCTTTTTCTGGTTTGGATCACGTAGTAATGTAGTACCACACCGAAACAGTCAATTAAACCTGGTTGCGATTAATATCTTAGAGGATAACAGCGGTAAGGTCTGGGTTACGTCTGATATTTGGAATCATCTGGCTCGTACTTTCGCCTTTTTCGCATACTTGCTGGCCAGGTCCTGGGTTTCCTCTGGTTTGGATCACGTAGTAATGTGGTACCACAACGAAACAGTCAATTAAACCTAGTTGCGGATAATATTTTGGAGGATAACGCCGGTTATGTCTGGGTTAGGTCTGGTATTTGCAATCATCTGGCTAATATTTTCGCATTTTTCGCATACTTGTTGGCCAGATCCTGGGTTTTTTCTGGTTTGGATCACGTAGTAATGTGGTACCACACCGAAACAGTCGATTAAACCTGGTTCCGATTAATATCTTAAAGGATACCGCCGGTTATGTCTGGGATAGGTCTGGTATTTGGAATCATCTGCCTCATACATTCGCATTTTCGCTTACTTGATGGCCAGATCCTGGGCTTTTTCTGGATTGGATCACGTAGTAATGTGGTACCACACTGTAATAGTCAATTAAACCTCGTCGCGATTAATATTTTAGAGGATAACGCCGGTGATGTCTGGGTCAGGTCTGGTATTTGCCTTCATCTGGCTCGAATTTTCGCATTTTTCGCATACTTGTTGGCCAGATCCTGGCCTTTTTCTGGTTAGGATCACGTATTAATATGGTACCACACTCAAATTTTCAATAAAACCTGATACCGATTAATATTTTAGAGGAGAACGCCGGTTTTGCCTGCGTTAGGTCTGCTATTTGCCATCTTCTAGCTCATACTTTCGCTTTTTTCGCATACTTGAATGTCCAGATCCTGGGCTTTTTCTGGTTTGGATCACGTAGCAATGCTGTACCACTCCGAAACAGTCAATGAAACCTAGTTCCCATAAATATTTTAGAGGATAACGCCGGTTAGGTATGTGTTAGGTCCGGTATTTGCTATAATCTGGCTCATACTTTCGCTACTTTAGCATATTTGTTGGCCATATCCTGGGTTTTTTTCTGGTTAGGACCACGTAGTAATGTGGTACCATACCGAAACAGTCAATTAAACCTTGTTCCAATTAATATTTTAGATGATAACGCCGGTTATGTCTGGGTTAATTCTGGTATTTGCAAACATCTATGTCATACTTTCGCATTTTTCGCTTACTTGTTGGCCAGATCCTGCACTTTTTCTGGTCTGGATCACGTAGTAATGTGGTACCACACCGAAACAGTCAATGAAGCCTGTTATCGGTCTACATTTTAGAGGACAACGCCGGTTATGTCTGGGTTAGTTCTGGTATTTGTAATCATCTGGCTCGTACTATCACATTTCTCTCATACTTGTAGGCCAGATCCTGGCCTTTATCTGGTTTGGATCACGTAGTAATATGGTGCCACACTGAAACAGTCAATTAAACCAGGTTCCGATTAATATTTTATTGGAAAACGCCGCTCATGTCTGGGTTAGTTGTGGTATTTGCAATCATCTGGCTAATATTTTCGCATTTTTCGCATACTTGTTGGCCAGATCCTGGGTTTTTTCCGGTATGCATCACGTAGTAATGTGGTACCACACTGAAACAGTCAACTAAACCTGGTTCCGATTAATATTTTAGGGTATAACGCCGGTTATGTCTGGGTTAGGTCTGGTAATTGCCATTATTTGACTCAGATTTTCGCATTCTTCGCGTACTTGTTGGCCAGATCCTGCGCAGTTTCTGATTTGGATCACGTAGTAATGGGGTACCACACTGAAAGAGTCAAATAAACCTGGTTCCGATTAATATTTTAGGCGATAACGCCGGTTATGTCTGGGTTAGGTCTGGTATTTGCCATCATCTAGCTCATACTTTCGCTTTTTTCGCATACTTGAATGACCAGATCCTGGGCTTTTTCTGGTAAGGATCACGTATTAATGTGGTACCACACTCAAATTGTCAATAAAACCTGGTTCCGATTAATAGTTTAGAGGAGAACGCCGGTTTTGCCTGCGTTAGGTCTGCTATTTGCCATCTTCTAGCTCATACTTTCGCTTTTTTCGCATACTTGAATGACCAGATCCTGGGCTTTTTCTGGTTTGCATCACGTAGCAATGCTGTACCACTCCGAAACAGTCAATGAAACCTTTTTCCCATTAATATTTTAGAGGATGACGCCGGTTAGGTTTGTGTTAGGTCCGGTATTTGCTATAATCTGGCTCCTACTTTCGCTACTTTAGCATACTTGTTGGCCAGATCCTGGGTTTTTTTCTGGTTAGGACCACGTAGTAATGTGGTACCACACTGAAACAGTCAACTAAACCTGGTTCCGATTAATATTTTAGAGGATAACGCCGGTTATGTCTAGGTTAGGTCTGGTATTTGCCCTCATCAAGCTCGAATTTTCGCAATTTTCGCATACTTGTTGGCCAGATCCTGGCATTTTTCTGGTTTGGATCACGTAGTGATGTGGTACCACACCGAAACAGTCAATTTAACCTGGATTCGATCAATACTTTAGAGGATAAGGCCGATTAGGTTTGTGCTAGGTCTGGTATTTGCAATCATCTGCCTCATACATTCGCATCTTTCGCAAACTTGTTGGCCAGATCCTGGGTTTTTTTCTGGCTCGGATCACGTATTAATGTGGTACCACACTCAAATTGTAAATGAAACCTGGTTTCGATTAATATTTTAGAGGAGAACGCCGGTTATGCCTGGGTTAGGTCTGGTATTTGCCACCATCTACCTCCTACTTTCGCTTTTTTCGCATACTTGAATGACCAGATCATGGGCTTTCTCTGGTTTGGATCACGTAGTAATGTGGTACCACACTGTAATAGTCAACTAATCCTGGTTCCGATTATTATTTTAGAGGATAACGCCGGTTATGTCTGGGTTAGGTCTGGTATTTATCATCATCTGACTCAGATTTTCGGATTCTTCGCATACTTGTTGGCCAGATCCTGGGTTTTTTCTGGTTTGGATCACGTAGTAATATGGTACCACACCGAAACAGTCGATTAAACCTGGTTCCGATTAATATCTTAAAGGATACCGCCGGTTATGTCTGGGTTAGGTCTGGTATTTGCCCTCGTCTGGCTCGTACTTTCGCAGTTTTCGCATACTTGAATGGGCAGATCCTGGATTCTTTTCCGGTTAGGTCACGTAATAAAGTGGTACCGCGCTGAAACGGTCAATTAAACCTGGTTTCGATCAAAATTTTAGAGGATAACTCTGGTTATGTCTGGGTTAGTTCTGGTATTTGCAATCATCTGGCTCGTGCTTTCGCATTTTTCGCATACTTGTTGGCCAGATCCTGGGCTCTCGCTGATTTGGATCACTTAGTAATGTTTTACCACACCGACACAGTCAATCAAACGTGGTTGCGATTAATATTTTAGAGGATAACGCCGGTTATGTCTGGGTTAGGCCTGGTATTAGGCATCATCTAGCTCTTACTTTCGCATTTTTCGCATACTTGTTGGCCAGATCCTGGGTTTTGTCCGGTTTGGATCACGTAGTAATGTGGTACCACACTGGAACAGTCAATTAATCCTGGTTCCGATTATTATTTCAGAGGATAACGGCGGTTATGTCTGGGTTAGGTCTGGTATTTGCCCTCATCTGGCTCGAATTTTCGCATTCTTCGCATACTTGTTGGCCAGATCCTGGCCTTTTTCTGGTTTGGATCACGTAGTGATGTGGTACCACACCGAAACAGTCAATTTAACCTGGATTCGATCAATATTTTGGCGGATAACGCCGGTTATGTCTGGGTTAGGTCTGGTATTTGCCATCATCTAGCCCATAGTTTCGCATTTTTCGAATATTTGTTGGCCAGATCCTGGCATTTTTCTGGTTTGGATCACGTAGTAATGAGGTACCACACCGAAACAGTCAACTAAACCTGGATCCGATTAATATTTTAGAGGACAACGCCGGTTATGCTTGGGTTAATTCTGGTATTTGCAAACATCTACGTCATACTTTCGCATTTTTCGCATACTTGTTGGCCAGATCCTGGCCTTTTTCTGGTTCGGATCACGTAGTATTTTGGTACCACACTGAAACTGTCAATTTAACCTGGTTCCGATTAATATTTTAGATGATAACGCCGGTTATGTCTGGGTTAGGTCTGGTATTTGCCATCATCTATCTCATACTTTCGCTTTTTTCGCATACTTGAATGGCCAGATCCTGGCCTTTTTCGGGTTTGGTTCCCGTAGTAATGTGGTACCACACTGTAACAGTCAATTAAACCCGGTTGCGATTAATATTTTAGAGGATAACGCCGGTTATGTCTGGGTTAGGTCTGGTATTTGCCCTCATCTGGCTCGTACTTTCGCATTTTTCGCATACTTGTTGGCCAGATCCTGGGTTTTTTCTGGTTCCGATCACGTGGTACAGTTGTACCACACTGAAACAGTCAATTAAACCTGGTTGCGATCAATATTTCAGAGGATAACATCTGTTAGGTCTGGGTTACGTCAGGTATTTTCAATCATCTGCATCATACTTTCGCTACTTTCGCATACTTGTTGGCCAGATCCTGGGGTTTTTCCTGGTTAGGATCACGTAGTAATGTGGTATCACACAGAAATAGTCAATAAAACCTGGTTCCGATTAATATTTTAGAGGATAACGCCGGTTATGTCTGGGTTAGGTCTGGTATTTGCCATCATCTAGCCCATACTTTCGCATTTTTCGAATACTTGTTGGCCAGATCCTGGCATTTTTCTGGTTTGGATCACGTAGTGATGTGGTGCCACACCGAAACAGTCAACTAAACCTGGATCCGATTAATATTTTAGAGGACAACGCCGGTTATGCTTCGGTTAGGTCTGGTATTTGCCCTCATCTGCCTCGTACTTTCGCAGTTTTCGCATACTTGAATGGGCAGATCCTGGATTCTTTTCCGGTTAGGTCACGTAATAAAGTGGTACCGCGCTGAAACGGTCAATTAAACCTGGTTTCGATCAAAATTTTAGAGGATAACGCTGGTTATGTCTGGGTTAGTTCTGGTATTTGCAATCATCTGGCTCGTGCTTTCGCATTTTTCGCATACTTGTTGGCCAGATCCTGGGCTTTTTCTGGTTTGGATCACGTAGTAATATGGTACCACACCGAAACAGTCAACTAAACCTGGATCCGATTAATATTTTAGAGGATAACGCCGGTTATGTCTGGGTTAGTTCTGGTATTTGCCATCATCTAGCTCATACTTTCGCTTTTTTCGCATACTTGAATGACCAGATCCTGGGCTTTTTCTGGTTTGGATCACGTATTAATGTTGTACCACAATCAAATTGTCAATAAAACCTGGTTCCGATTAATATTTTAGAGGAGAACGCCGGTTTTGCCTGCGTTAGGTCTGCTATTTTCCATCTTCTAGCTCATACTTTCGCTTTCTTCGCATACTTGAATGACCAGATCCTTGGCTTTTTCTGGTTTGGATTACGTAGCAATGCTGTACCACTCCGAAACAGTCAATGAAACCTTGTTCCCATTAATATTTTAGAGGATAGCGCCGGTTAGGTTTGTGTTAGGTCCGGTATTTGCTATAATCTGGCTCATACTTTCGCTAATTTAGCATACTTGTTGGCCAGGAGTGCCTCCCCCTACCGGTCCGACGCAAGGGGAGGCACCCTCGGCGGTCTGGTGCGGCCATGAACGCCCGGCCGCCGAGGGGTGGAAACGGGGTCGCGGGCAGTTGCGAGTTGGGGCTCGCAGCCGCCACTAAACGCGGCCCCGGGACGGATAGCGGCGGGATGGAGTGGCCCCGTCCCGCCGCTATGAGGCAGTGTGTCTACTGGGGGGACCGATTGTCCCCCCGGGGGATGGGCGCGAAAGCGCGGGCACGGGGAGGATACCGGAAGAATGCTTCGAGCGATTCCCGGTATCCTCCTAAAGCGTGCCGAAGGGTCACCGTGGGGTTTTTAGTGGGTAGGTCCCGCGCCTGTCGTTGTACGGGCGCGGGGAATCCCACACACCCCTCCCACCTCTCCCCAAGGAGGTGGGAGAGAGTCTTTCGAAGATTTTCCCCACGACAAAAAAAAAAAAAAAAAAAAAAAAAAAAAATACTTGTTGGCCAGATCCTGGGTTTTTTTCTGGTTAGGACCACGTTGTAATGTGGTACCACACCGAAACAGTCAACTAAACCTGGATCCGATTAATATTTTAGAGGACAACGCCGGTTATGCTTGGGTTAGGTCTGGTATTTGCCCTCATCTGGCTCGTACTTTCGCATTTTTCGCATACTTGTTGGCCAGATCCTGCCCTTTTTCTGGTTAGGATCACGTATTAATGTGGTACCACACTCAAATTGTCAATAAAACCTGGTTCCGATTAATAGTTTAGAGGAGAACGCCGGTTTTGCCTGCGTTAGGTCTGCTATTTGCCATCTTCTAGCTCATACTTTCGCTTTTTTCGCATACTTGAATGACCAGATCCTGGGCTTTCTCTGGTTTGCATCACGCAGCAATTCTGTACCACTCCGAAACAGTCAATGAAACCTTGTTCCCATTAATATTTTAGAGGATAACGCCGATTAGGTTTGTGTTAGGTCCGGTATTTGCTATAATCTGGCTCATACTTTCGCTACTTTAGCATACTTGTTGGCCAGATCCTGGGTTTTTTTCTGGTTAGGACCACGTAGTAATGTGGTACCACATCGAAACAGTCAATTAAACCTTGTTCCGATTAATATTTTAGAGGATAACGCCGGTTATGTCTGGGTTAGGTCTGGTATATGCAATCATCTGGCGCATGCTTTCGCATTTTTCGCATACTTGTTGGCCAGATCCTGGGCTCTCGCTGATTTGGATCACGTAGTAATGTTTTACCACACCGACACAGTCAATCAAACGTGGTTGCGATTAATATTTTAGAGGATAACGCCGGTTATGCCTGGGTTAGGCCTGGTATTAGGCATCATCTAGCTCTTACTTTCGCATTTGTCGCATACTTGTTCGCCAGATCCTGGGTTTTGTCCGGTTTGGATCACGTAGTAATGTGGTACCACACTGGAACAGTCAATTAATCCTGGTTCCGATTATTATTTTAGAGGATAACGGCGGTTATATCTGGGTTAGGTCTGGTATTTGCCCTCATCTGGCTCGAATTTTCGCATTCTTCGCATACTTGTTGGCCAGATCCTGGCCTTTTTCTGGTTTGGATCACGTAGTGATGTGGTACCACACAGAAACAGTCAATTTAACCTGGATTCGATCAATATTTTGGCGGATAACGCCGGTTATGTCTGGGTTAGGTCTGGTATTTGCCATCATCTAGCCCATAGTTTCGCATTTTTCAAATATTTGTTGGCCAGTTCCTGGCATTTTTCTGGTTTGGATCACGTAGTAATGAGGTACCACACCGAAACAGTCAACTAAACCTGGATCCGATTAATATTTTAGAGGACAACGCCGGTTATGCTTGGGTTAATTCTGGTATTTGCAAACATCTACGTCATACTTTCGCATTTTACGCATACTTGTTGGCCAGATCCTGGCCTTTTTCTGGTTCGGATCACGTAGTATTTTGGTACCACACTGAAACTGTCAATTTAACCTGGTTCCGATTAATATTTTGGATGATAACGCCGGTTATGTCTGGGTTAGGTCTGGTATTTGCCATCATCTATCTCATACTTTCGCTTTTTTCGCATACTTGAATGGCCAGATCCTGGCCTTTTTCGGGTTTGGTTCCCGTAGTAATGTGGTACCACACTGTAACAGTCAATTAAACCCGGTTGCGATTAATATTTTAGAGGATAACGCCGGTTATGTCTGGGTTAGGTCTGGTATTTGCCCTCATCTGGCTCGTACTTTCGCATTTTTCGCATACTTGTTGGCCAGATCCTCGGTTTTTTCTGGTTCCGATCACGTGGTACAGTTGTACCACAGTGAAACAGTCAATTAAACCTGGTTGCGATCAATATTTCAGAGGATAACATCTGTTAGGTCTGGGTTACGTCAGGTATTTTCAATCATCTGCATCATACTTTCGCTACTTTCGCATACTTGTTGGCCAGATCCTGGGGGTTTTCCTGGTTAGGATCACGTAGTAATGTGGTATCACACAGAAATAGTCAATAAAACCTGGTTCCGATTAATATTTTAGAGGATAACGGCGGTTATGTCTGGGTTAGGTCTGGTATTTGCCCTCATCTGGCTCGAATTTTCGCATTCTTCGCATACTTGTTGGCCAGATCCTGGCCTTTTTCTGGTTTGGATCACGTAGTGATGTGGTACCACACCGAAACAGTCAATTTAACCTGGATTCGATCAATATTTTGGCGGATAACGCCAGTTATGTCTGGGTTAGGTCTGGTATTTGCCATCATCTAGCCCATAGTTTCGCATTTTTCGAATATTTGTTGGCCAGATCCTGGCATTTTTCTGGTTTGGATCACGTAGTAATGAGGTACCACACCGAAACAGTCAACTAAACCTGGATCCGATTATTATTTTAGAGGACAACGCCGGTTATGCTTGGGTTAATTCTGGTATTTGCAAACATCTACGTCATACTTTCGCATTTTTCGCATACTTGTTGGCCAGATCCTGGCCTTTTTCTGGTTCGGATCACGTAGTATTTTGGTACCACACTGAAACTGTCAATTTAACCTGGTTCCGATTAATATTTTAGATGATAACGCCGGTTATGTCTGGGTTAGGTCTGGTATTTGCAATCATCTGGCGCATGCTTTCGCATTTTTCGCATACTTGTTGGCCAGATCCTGGGCTCTCGCTGATTTGGATCACGTAGTAATGTTTTACCACAACGACACAGTCAATCAAACGTGGTTGCGATTAATATTTTAGAGGATAACGCCGGTTATGTCTGGGTTAGGCCTGGTATTAGGCATCATCTAGCTCTTACTTTCGCATTTTTCGCATACTCGTTGGCCAGATCCTGGGTTTTGTCCAGTTTGGATCACGTAGTAATGTGGTACCACACTGGAACAGTCAATTAATCCTGGTTCCGATTATTATTTTAGAGGATAACGGCGGTTATGTCCGGGTTAGGTCTGGTATTTGCCATCATCTAGCCCATATTTTCGCATTTTTCGAATATTTGTTGGCCAGATCCTGGCATTTTTCTGGTTTGGATCACGTAGTAATGAGGTACCACACCGAAACAGTCAACTAAACCTGGATCCGATTAATATTTTAGAGGACAACGCCGGTTATGCTTGGGTTAATTCTGGTATTTGCAAACATCTACGTCATACTTTCGCATTTTTCGCATACTTGTTGGCCAGATCCTGGCCTTTTTCTGGTTCGGATCACGTAGTATTTTGGTACCACACTGAAACTGTCAATTTAACCTGGTTCCGATTAATATTTTAGATGATAACGCCGGTTATGTCTGGGTTAGGTCTGGTATTTGCCATCATCTATCTCATACTTTCGCTTTTTTCGCATACTTGAATGGCCAGATCCTGGCCTTTTTCGGGTTTGGATCACGTAGTGATGTGGTACCACACCGAAACAGTCAATTTAACCTGGATTCGATCAATATTTTGGCGGATAACGCCAGTTATGTCTGGGTCAGGTCTGGTATTTGGAATCATCTGCCTCATACTTTCACATTTTTCGCTTACTTGTTGGCCAGATCCTCCGTTTTTCCGGTTTGGATCACGTAATAATGTGGTACCACACCGAAACAGTCAACTAAACCTGGTTCCGATTAATATTTTAGAGGACAACGCCGGTTATGCTTGGGTTAATTCTGGTATTTGCAAACATCTACGTCATACTTTCGCATTTATCGCATACTTGTTGGCCAGATCCTGGCCTTTTTCTGGTTCGGATCACGTAGTATTTTGGTACCACACTGAAACTGTCAATTTAACCTGGTTCCGATTAATATTTTAGATGATAACGCCGGTTATGTCTGGGTTAGGTCTGGTATTTGCCATCATCTATCTCATGCTTTCGCATTTTTCGCATACTTGTTGGCCAGATCCTGGCCTTTTTCGGGTTTGGATCACGTAGTAATGTGGTACCACACTGGAACAGTCAATTAATCCTGGTTCCGATCATTATTTTAGAGGATAACGGCGGTTATGTCCGGGTTAGGTCTGGTATTTGCCATCATCTAGTCCATAGTTTCGCATTTTTCGAATATTTGTTGGCCAGATCCTGGCCTTTTTCTGGTTCGGATCACGTAGTATTTTGGTACCACACTGAAACTGCCAATTAAACCTGGTTCCGATTTATATTTTAGAGGATAACGCCGGTTACGTTTGGGTTAGTTCTGGTATTTGCCCTCATCTGGCTCGTACTTTCGCATTTTTCGCATACTTGTTGGCCAGATCCTGGGTTTTTTCTGGTTCCGATCACGTGGTACAGTTGTACCACACTGAAACAGTCAATTAAACCTGGTTGCGATCAATATTTCAGAGGATAACATCTGTTAGGGCTGGGTTACGTCAGGTATTTTCAATCATCTGCATCATACTTTCGCTACTTTCGCATACTTGTTGGCCAGATCCTGGGGTTTTTCCTGGTTAGGATCACGTAGTAATGTGGTATCACACAGAAATAGTCAATGAAACCTGGTTCCGATTAAGATTTTAGAGGATAACGGCGGTTATGTCCGGGTTAGGTCTGGTATTTGCCATCATCTAGTCCATAGTTTCGCATTTTTCGAATATTTGTTGGCCAGATCCTGGCCTTTTTCTGGTTTGGATCACGTAGTGATGTGGTACCACACCGAAACAGTCAACTAAACCTGGATCCGATTAATATTTTAGAGGACAACGCCGCTTATGCTTCGGTTAGGTTTGGTATTTGCCCTCATCTGGCTCGTACTTTCGCAGTTTCGCATACTTGAAAGGGCAGATCCTGGATTCTTTTCCGGTTAGGTCACGTAATAAAGTGGTACCGCGCTGAAACGGTCAATTAAACCTGGTTTCGATCAAAATTTTAGAGGATAACGCTGGTTATGTCTGGGTTAGTTCTGGTATTTGCAATCAGCTGGCTCGTGCTTTCGCATTTTTCGCATACTTGTTGGCCAGATCCTGGTCTTTTTCTGAACCACACTGAAACTGTCAATTAAACCTGGTTCCGATTTAGATTTCAGAGGATAACGCCGGTTATGTCTGGGTTACGTCAGGTATTTGCAAACATCTGCATCATACTTTCGCTACTTTCGCATACTTGTTGGCCAGATCCTGGGGTTTTTCCTGGTTAGGATCACGTAGTAATGTGGTATCACACAGAAATAGTCAATAAAACCTGGTTCCGATTAATATTTTAGAGGATAACGACGGTTATGTCTGGGTTAGGTCTGGTATTTGCCATCATCTAGCCCATACTTTCGCATTTTTCGAATACTTGTTGGCCAGATCCTGGCATTTTTCTGGTTTGGATCACGTAGTAATGTGGTACCACACTGGAACAGTCGATTAATCCTGGTTCCGATTATTATTGTAGAGGATAACGCCGGTTATGTCTGGGTTACGTCAGGTATTTGCAAACATCTGCATCATACTTTCGCTACTTTCGCATACATGTTGGCCAGATCCTGGCCTTTTTCTGGATTGGATCACGTAGTAATGTGGTACCACACTGTAATAGTCAATTAAACCTCGTCCCGATTAATATTTTAGGGGATAACGCCGGTGATGTCTGGGTCAGGTCTGGTATTTGCCATCATCTAGCCCATACTTTCGCATTTTTCGAATACTTGTTGGCCAGATCCTGGCATTTTTCTGGTTTGGATCACGTAGTAATGTGGTACCACACTGGAACAGTCAATTAATCCTGGTTGCGATTATTATTTTAGAGGATAACGCCGGTTATGTCTGGGTTAGGTCTGGTATTTACCGTCATCTGACTCAGATTTTCGGATTCTTCGCTTACTTGATGGCCAGATCCTGGGCTTTTTCTGGATTGGATCACGTAGTAATGTGGTACCACACTGTAATAGTCAATTAAACCTCGTCCCGATTAATATTTTAGGGGATAACGCCTGTGATGTCTGGGTCAGGTCTGGTATTTGCCTTCATCTGGCTCGAATTTTCGCATTTTTCGCATACTTGTTGGCCAGATCCTGCCCTTTTTCTGGTTAGGATCACGTATTAATGTGGTACCACACTCAAATTGTCAATAAAACCTGGTTCCGATTAATAGTTTAGAGGAGAACGCCGGTTTTGCCTGCGTTAGGTCTGCTATTTGCCATCTTCTAGCTCATACTTTCGCTTTTTTCGCATACTTGAATGACCAGATCCTGGGATTCTTCTGGTTTGCATCACGTAGCAATGCTGTACCACTCCGAAACAGTCAATGAAACCTTGTTCCCATTAATATTTTAGAGGATAACGCCGGTTAGGTTTGTGTTAGGTCCGGTATATGCTATAATCTGGCTCATACTTTCGCTACTTTCGCATACTTGTTGGCCAGATCCTGGGCTCTCGCTGATTTGGATCACGTAGTAATGTTTTACCACACCGACACAGTCAATCAAACGTGGTTGCGATTAATATTTTAGAGGATAACGCCGGTTATGTCTGGGTTAGGCCTGGTATTAGGCATCATCTAGCTCTTACTTTCGCATTTTTCGCATACTTGTTGGCCAGATCCTGGGTTTTGTCCGGTTTGGATCACGTAGTAATGTGGTACCACACTGTAATAGTCAATTAAACCTCGTCCCGATTAATATTTTAGGGGATAACGCCGGTGATGTCTGGGTTAGGTCTGGTATTTATCATCATCTGACTCAGATTTTCGGATTCTTCGCATACTTGTTGGCCAGATCCTAGGTTTTTCCTGGTTTTGATCACGTAGTAATGTGGTACCACACTGTAATAGTCAATTAATCCTGGTTCCGATTATTATTTTAGAGGATAACGCCGGTTATGTCTGGGTTAGGTCTGGTATTTATCATCATCTGACTCAGATTTTCGGATTCTTCGCATACTTGTTGGCCAGATCCTAGGTTTTTCCTGGTTTTGATCACGTAGTAATGTGGTACCACACTGAAACAGTCGATTAAACCCGGTTCCGATTAATATTTTAAAGGATACCGCCGGTTATGTCTGGGTTAGGCCTGGTATTTGGAATCATCTGCCTCATACTTTCGCATTTTTCGCTTACTTGATGGCCAGATCCTGGGCTTTTTCTGGATTGGATCACGTAGTAATGTGGTACCACACTGTAATAGTCAATTAAACCTCGTCCCGATTAATATTTTAGGGGATAACGCCGGTGATGTCTGGGTCAGGTCTGGTATTTGCCTTCATCTGGCTCGAATTTTCGCATTTTTCGCATACTTGTTGGCCAGATCCTTCCCTTTTTCTGGTCAGGATCACGTATTAATGTGGTACCACACTCAAATTGTCAATAAAACCTGGTTCCGATTAATAGTTTAGAGGAGATCGCCGGTTTTGTCTGCGTTAGGTCTGCTATTTGCCATCTTCTAGCTCATACTTTCGCTTTTTTCGCATACTTGAATGACCAGATCCTGGGCTTCTTCTGGTTTGCATCACGTAGCAATGCTGTACCACTCCGAAACAGTCAATGAAACCTTGTTCCCATTAATATTTTAGAGGATAACGCCGGTTAGGTTTGTGTTAGGTCCGGTATTTGCTATAATCTGGCTCATACTTTCGCTACTTTCGCATGCTTGTTGGCCAGATCCTGGGTTTTTTTCTGGTTAGGACCACGTAGTAATGTGGTACCACACCGAAACTGTCAATTAAACCTTGTTCCGATTAATATTTTAGAGGATAACGCCGGTTATGTCTGGGTTAGGTCTGGTATTTGCAATTATCTGGCTCATGCTTTCGCATTTTTCGCATACTTGTTGGCGAGATCCTGGGCTCTCGCTGATTTGGATCACGTAGTAATGTTTTACCACACCGACACAGTCAATCAAACGTGGTTGCGATTAATATTTTAGAGGATAACGCCGGTTCTGTCTGGGTTAGGCCTGGTATTAGGCATCATCTAGCTCTTACTTTCGCATTTTTCGCATACTTGTTGGCCAGATCCTGGGTTTTGTCCGGTTTGGATCACGTAGTAATGTGGTACCACACTGGAACAGTCAATTAATCCTGGTTCCGATTATTATTTTAGAGGATAACGCCGGTTATGTCTGGGTTAGGTCTGGTATTTGCCCTCATCTGGCTCGAATTTTCGCATTTTTCGCATACTTGTTGGCCAGATCCTGGCCTTTTTCTGGTTTGGATCACGTAGTAATGTGGTACCACACCGAAACAGTCAATTTAACCTGGATTCGATCAATACTTTAGAGGATAAGGCCGATTAGGTTTGTGCTAGGTCTGGTATTTGCAATCATCTGCCTCATACATTCGCATCTTTCGCAAACTTGTTGGCCAGATCCTGGGTTTTTTTCTGGCTAGGATCACGTATTAATGTGGTACCACACTCAAATTGTAAATGAAACCTGGTTCCGATTAATATTTTAGAGGAGAACGCCGGTTATGCCTGGGTTAGGTCTGGTATTTGCCACCATCTACCTCCTACTTTCGCTTTTTTCGCATACTTGAATGACCAGATCATGGGCTTTTTCTGGTTTGGATCACGTAGTAATGTGGTACCACACTGTAATAGTCAATTAATCCTGGTTCCGATTATTATTTTAGAGGATAACGCCGGTTTTGTCTGGGTTAGGTCTGGTATTTATCATCATCTGACTCAGATTTTCGGATTCTTCGCATACTTGTTGGCCAGATCCTGGGTTTTTTCTGGTTTGGATCACGTAGTAATGTGGTACCACACCGATACAGTCGATTAAACCTGGTTCCGATTAATATCTTAAAGGATACCGCCGGTTATGTCTGGGTTAGGTCTGGTATTTGGAATCATCTGGGTCGTGCTTTCGCATTTTTCGCATACTTGTTGGCCAGATCCTGGGCTTTTTCTGGTTTGGATCACGTAGTAATATGGAACCACACCGATGCAGTAAATTTAACCTGGATTCGATCAATATTTTAGGGGATAACACGGGTTAGGGCTGGGTTACGTCTGGTATTTGCAATCATGTGTCTCATACTTTCGTATGTTTCGCATACTTGTTGGCCTGGTCCTGGGTTTCCTCTGGTTTGGATCACGTAGTAATGTGGTACCACAACGAAACTGTCAATTAAACTTAGTTGCGGTTAATATTTTGGAGAATAACGCCGGTTATGTCTGGGTTAGGTCTGGTATTTATCATCATCTGACTCAGATTTTCGGATTCTTCGCATACTTGTTGGCCAGATCCTGGGTTTTTTCTGGTTTGGATCCCGTAGTAATGTGGTACCACACCGAAACAGTCGATTAAACCTGGTTCCGATTAATATCTTAAAGGATACCGCCGGTAATGTCTGGGTTAGGTCTGGTATTTGGAATCATCTGGCTCGTGCTTTCGCATTTTTCGCATACTTGTTGGCCAGATCCTGGGCTTTTTCTGGTTTGGATCACGTAGTAATATGGAACCACACCGATGCAGTAAATTTAACCTGGATTCGATCAATATTTTAGGGGATGACACGGGTTAGGGCTGGGTTACGTCTGGTATTTGCAATCATGTGTCTCATACTTTCGTATGTTTCGCATACTTGTTGGCCAGGTCCTGGGTTTCCTCTGGTTTGGATCACGTAGTAATGTGGTACCAGAACGAAACAGTCAATTAAACCTAGTTGCGGTTAATATTTTGGAGAATAACGCCGGTTATGTCTGGGTTAGGTCTGGTATTTGCAAACATCTAGCTCATACTTTCGCATTTTTCGCATACTTGTTGGCCAGATCGTGGCCTTTTTCTGGATTGGATCACGTAGTAATATGGCACCACACTGAAACAGTCAATTCAACCTGGTTCCGAGTAATATTTTGGAGATTAACGCCGGTTAGGTCCGGGTTACGTCTGGTATTTGCAATCATCTAGTCCATACTTTCGCATTTTTCGAATACTTGTTGGCCAGATCCTGGGCTTTTTCTGGTTTGGATCAAGTAGTAATATGGTACCACACCGAAACAGTCAACTAAACCTGGATCCGATTAATATTTTAGAGGACAACGCCGGTTATGCTTCGGTTAGGTTTGATATTTGCCCTCATCTGGCTCGTACTTTCGCAGTTTCGCATACTTGAAAGGGCAGATCCTGGATTCTTTTCCGGTTAGGTCACGTAATAAAGTGGTACCGCGCTGAAACGGTCAATTAAACCTGGTTTCGATCAAAATTTTAGAGGATAACGCTGGTTATGTCTGGGTTAGTTCTGGTATTTGCAATCATCTGGCTCGTGCTTTCGCATTTTTCGCATACTTGTTGGCCAGATCCTGGTCTTTTTCTGAACCACACTGAAACTGTCAATTAAACCTGGTTCCGATTTAGATTTCAGAGGATAACGCCGGTTATGTCTGGGTTACGTCAGGTATTTGCAAACATCTGCATCATACTTTCGCTACTTTCGCATACTTGTTGGCCAGATCCTGTGGTTTTTCCTGGTTAGGATCACGTAGTAATGTGGTATCACACAGAAATAGTCAACAAAACCTGGTTCCGATTAATATTTTAGAGGATAACGACGGTTATGTCTGGGTTAGGTCTGGTATTTGCCTTCATCTAGCCCATACTTTCGCATTTTTCGAATACTTGTTGGCCAGATCCTGGCATTTTTCTGGTTTGGATCACGTAGTAATGTGGTACCACACTGGAACAGTCGATTAATCCTGGTTCCGATTATTATTGTAGAGGATAACGCCGGTTATGTCTGGGTTACGTCAGGTATTTGCAAACATCTGCATCATACTTTTGCTACTTTCGCATACATGTTGGCCAGATCCTGGCCTTTTTCTGGATTGGATCACGTAGTAATGTGGTACCACACTGTAATAGTCAATTAAACCTCGTCCCGATTAATATTTTAGGGGATAACGCCGGTGATGTCTGGGTCAGGTCTGGTATTTGCCATCATCTAGCCCATACTTTCGCATTTTTCGAATACTTGTTGGCCAGATCCTGACATTTTTCTGGTTTGGATCACGTAGTAATGTGGTACCACACTGGAACAGTCAATTAATCCTGGTTGCGATTATTATTTTAGATGATAACGCCGGTTATGTCTGGGTTAGGTCTGGTATTTGCCATCATCTATCTCATACTTTCGCTTTTTTCGCATACTTGAATGGCCAGATCCTGGCCTTTTTCGGGTTTGGTTCCCGTAGTAATGTGGTACCACACTGTAACAATCAATTAAACCCGGTTGCGATTAATATTTTAGAGGATAACGCCGGTTATGTCTGGGTTAGGTCTGGTATTTGCCCTCATCTGGCTCGTACTTTCGCATTTTTCGCATACTTGTTGGCCAGATCCTGGGTTTTTTCTGGTTCCGATCACGTGGTACAGTTGTACCACACTGAAACAGTCAATTAAACCTGGTTGCGATCAATTTTTCAGAGGATAACATCTGTTAGGGCTGGGTTACGTCAGGTATTTTCAATCATCTGCATCATACTTTCGCTACTTTCGCATACTTGTTGGCCAGATCCTGGGGTTTTTCCTGGTTAGGATCACGTAGTAATGTGGTATCACACAGAAGTAGTCAATAAAACCTGGTTCCGATTAATATTTTAGAGGATAACGCCGGTTATGTCTGGGTTAGGTCTGGTATTTGCCCTCATCTGGCTCGTACTTTCGCAGTTTTCGCATACTTGAATGGGCAGATCCTGGATTCTTTTCCGGTTAGGTCACGTAATAAAGTGGTACCGCGCAAAACGGTCAATTAAACCTGGTTTCGATCAAAATTTTAGAGGATAACGCTGGTTATGACTGGGTTAGTTCTGGTATTTGCAATCATCTGGCTCGTGCTTTCGCATTTTTCGCATACTTGTTGGCCAGATCCTGGTCTTTTTCTGAACCACACTGAAACTGTCAATTAAACCTGGTTCCGATTTAGATTTCAGAGGATAACGCCGGTTATGTCTGGGTTAGTTCTGGTATTTGCAATAATCTGGCACGTACTTTCGCATTTTTCGCATACTTGTTGGCCAGATCCTGGCCTTTTTCTGAACCACACTGAAACTGCCAATTAAACCTGGTTCCGATTTATATTTTAGAGGATAACGCCGGTTACGTTTGGGTTAGTTCTGGTATTTGCAATCATGTGTCTCATACTTTCGCATTTTACGCATACTTGTTGGCCAGATCGTGGCCTTTTTCTGGATTGGATCACGTAGTAATATGGCACCACACTGCAACAGTCAATTCAACCTGGTTCCGAGTAATATTTTGGAGATTAACGCCGGTTAGGTCCGGGTTACGTCTGGTATTTGCAATCATCTAGCCCATACTTTCGCATTTTTCGAATACTTGTTGGCCAGATCCTGGGCTTTTTCTGGTTTGGATCACGTAGTAATATGGTACCACACCGAAACAGTCAACTAAACCTGGATCCGATTAATATTTTAGAGGACAACGCCGGTTATGCTTGGGTTAGGTCTGGTATTTGCCCTCATCTGGCTCGTACTTTCGCAGTTTTCGCATACTTGAATGGGCAGATCCTGGATTCTTTTCCGGTTAGGTCACGTAATAAAGTGGTACCGCGCTGAAACGGTCAATTAAACCTGGTTTCGATCAAAATTTTAGAGGATAACGCTGGTTATGTCTGGGTTAGTTCTGGTATTTGCAATCATCTGGCTCGAGCTTTCGCATTTTTCGCATACTTGTTGGCCAGACACTGGGCCTTTTCTGGTTTCGATCACGTAGTAATATGGTACCACACCGAAACAGTCAACTAAACCTGGATCCGATTAATATTTTAGAGGACAACGCCGGTTATGCTTGGGTTAGGTCTGGTATTTGCCCTCATCTGGCTCGTACTTTCGCAGTTTTCGCATACTTGAATGGGCAGATCCTGGATTCTTTTCCGGTTAGGTCACGTAATAAAGTGGTACCGCGCTGAAACGGTCAATTAAACCTGGTTTCGATCAAAATTTAAGAGGATAACGCTGGTTATGTCTGGGTTAGTTCTGGTATTTGCAATCATCTGGCTCGTGCTTTCGCATTTTTCGCATACTTGTTGGCCAGATCCTGGGCTTTTTCTGGTTTGGATCACGTAGTAATATGGTACCACACCGAAACAGTCAACTAAACCTGGATCCGATTAATATTTTAGAGGATAACGCCGGTTATGTCTGGGTTAGGTCTGGTATTTGCCATCATCTAGCTCATACTTTCGCTTTTTCCGCATACTTGAATGACCAGATCCTGGGCTTTTTCTGGTTAGTATCACGTATTAATGTGGTACCACAATCAAATTGTCAATAAAACCTGGTTCCGATTAATATTTTAGAGGATAACGCCGGTTATGTCTGGGTTAGGTCTGGTATTTGCAATCATCTGGCGCATGCTTTCGCATTTTTCGCATACTTGTTGGCCAGATCCTGGGCTCTCGCTGATTTGGATCACGTAGTAATGTTTTACCACACCGACACAGTCAATCAAACGTGGTTGCGATTAATATTTTAGAGGATAATGCCGGTTATGCTTGGGTTAGGTGTGGTATTTGCCCTCATCTGGCTCGTACTTTCGCATTTTTCGCATACTTGTTGGCCAGATCCTGCCCTTTTTCTGGTTAGGATCACGTATTAATGTGGTACCACATCGAAACAGTCAATTAAACCTTGTTCCGATTAATATTTTAGAGGATAACGCCGGTTATGTCTGGATTAGGTCTGGAATTTGCAATCATCTGGCGCATGCTTTCGCATTTTTCGCATACTTGTTGGCCAGATCCTGGGCTCTCGCTGATTTGGATCACGTAGTAATGTTTTTCCACACCGACACAGTCAATCAAACGTGGTTGCGATTAATATTTTAGAGGATAATGCCGGTTATGTCTGGGTTAGGTCTGGTATTTGCAATCATCTGGCGCATGCTTTCGCATTTTTCGCATACTTGTTGGCCAGATCCTGGGCTCTCGCTGATTTGGATCACGTAGTAATGTTTTACCACACCGACACAGTCAATAAAACGTGGTTGCGATTAATATTTTAGAGGATAACGCCGGTTATGTCTGGGTTAGGCCTGGTATTAGGCATCATCTAGCTCTTACTTTCGCATTTTTCGCATACTTGTTGGCCAGATCCTGGGTTTTGTCCGGTTTGGATCACGTAGTAATGTGGTACCACACTGGAACAGTCAACTAATCCTGGTTCCGATTATTATTTTAGTGGATAACGGCGGTTATGTCTGGGTTAGGTCTGGTATTTGCCATCATCTGGCTCGTACTTTCGCATTTTTCGCATACTTGTTGGCCAGATCCTGGGTTTTTTCTGGTTTGGATCACGTGGTACAGTTGTACCACACTGAAACAGTCAATTAAACCTGGTTGCGATCAATATTTCAGAGGATAACATCTGTTAGGGCTGGGTTACGTCAGGTATTTTCAATCATCTGCATCATACTTTCGCTACTTTCGCATACTTGTTGGCCAGATCCTGGGGTTTTTCCTGGTTAGGATCACGTAGTAATGTGGTATCACACAGAAATAGTCAATAAAACCTGGTTCCGATTAATATTTTAGAGGATAACGCCGGTTATGTCTGGGTTAGGTCTGGTATTTGCCATCATCTAGTTCATACTTTCGCTTTTTTCGCATACTTGAATGACCAGATCCTTGGATTTTCTGGTTTGGATTACGTAGTAATGTGGTACCACACCGAAACAGTCAATTAAGCCTTGTTCCGATTAATATTTTAGAGGATAACGCCGGTTATGTCTGGGTTAGGTCTGGTATTTGGAATCATCTGCCTCATACTTTCGCATTTTTCGCATACTTGTTGGCCAGATCCTGGTCTTTTTCCGAACCACACTGAAACTGTCAATTAAACCTGGTTCCGATTTAGATTTCAGAGGATAACGCCGGTTATGTCTGGGTTAGTTCTGGTATTTGCTATAATCAGGCTCGTACTTTCGCATTTTTCGCATACTTGTTGGCCAGATCCTGGGTTTTCTCTGGTTTGGATCACGTAGTAATGTGGTACCACACCGAAACAGTCGATTAAACCTGGTTCCGATTAATATTTTAAAGGATACCGCCGGTTATGTCTGGGTTAGGTCTGGTATTTGGAATCATCTGCCTCATACTTTCGCATTTTTCGCATACTTGTTGGCCAGATCCTGGGTTTTGTCCGGTTTGGATCACGTAGTAATGTGGTACCACACTGGAACAGTCAACTAATCCTGGTTCCGATTATTATTTTAGAGGATAACGGCGGTTATGGCTGGGTTAGGTCTGGTATTTGCCATCATCTGGCTCGTACTTTCGCATTTTTCGCATACTTGTTGGCCAGATCCTGGGTTTTTTCTGGTTTGGATCACGTGGTACAGTTGTACCACACTGAAACAGTCAATTAAACCTGGTTGCGATCAATATTTCAGAGGATAACATCTGTTAGGGCTGGGTTACGTCAGGTATTTTCAATCATCTGCATCATACTTTCGCTACTTTCGCATACTTGTTGGCCAGATCCTGGGGTTTTTCCTGGTTAGGATCACGTAGTAATGTGGTATCACACAGAAATAGTCAATAAAACCTGGTTCCGATTAATATTTTGGAGGATAACGCCGGTTATGTCTGGGTTAGGTCTGGTATT
Source organism: Colletes latitarsis (assembly GCF_051014445.1). Taxonomy (NCBI): domain Eukaryota; kingdom Metazoa; phylum Arthropoda; class Insecta; order Hymenoptera; family Colletidae; genus Colletes; species Colletes latitarsis. Next base: position 11,630,863 of record NC_135137.1, read on the forward strand.
TGCCATCATCTAGTTCATACTTTCGCTTTTTTCGCATACTTGAATGACCAGATCCTTGGATTTTCTGGTTTGGATTACGTAGTAATGTGGTACCACACCGAAACAGTCAATTAAGCCTTGTTCCGATTAATATTTTAGAGGATAACGCCGGTTATGTCTGGGTTAGGTCTGGTATTTGGAATCATTTGCCTCATACTTTCGCATTTTTCGCATACTTGTTGGCCAGATCCTGGTCTTTTTCCGAACCACACTGAAACTGTCAATTAAACCAGGTTCCGATTTAGATTTCAGAGGATAACGCCGGTTATGTCTGGGTTAGTTCTGGTATTTGCTATAATCAGGCTCGTACTTTCGCATTTTTCGCATACTTGTTGGCCAGATCCTGGGTTTTCTCTGGTTTGGATCACGTAGTAATGTGGTACCACACCGAAACAGTCGATTAAACCTGGTTCCGATTAATATTTTAAAGGATACCGCCGGTTATGTCTGGGTTAGGTCTGGTATTTGGAATCATCTGCCTCATACTTTCGCTACTTTCGCATACTTGTTGGCCAGATCCTGGGGTTTTTCCTGGTTAGGATCACGTAGTAATGTGGTATCACACAGAAATAGTCAATGAAACCTGGTTCCGATTATTATTTTAGAGGATAACGCCGGTTATGTCTGGGTTAGGTCTGGTATTTGCCATCATCTAGTTCATACTTTCGCTTTTTTCGCATACTTGAATGACCAGATCCTTGGATTTTCTGGTTTGGATTACGTAGTAATGTGGTACCACACCGAAACAGTCAATTAAACCTTGTTCCGATTAATATTTTAGAGGATAACGCCGGTTATGTCTGGGTTAGGTCTGGTATTCGGAATCATCTGCCTCATACTTTCGCATTTTTCGCATACATGTTGGCCAGATCCTGGTCTTTTTCCGAACCACACTGAAACTGTCAATTAAACCTGGTTCCGATTTAGATTTCAGAGGATAACGCCGGTTATGTCTGGGTTAGTTCTGGTATTTGCTATAATCTGGCTCGTACTTTCGCATTTTTCGCATACTTGTTGGCCAGATCCTGGGTTTTCTCTGGTTTGGATCACGTAGTAATGTGGTACCACACCGAAACAGTCGATTAAACCTGGTTCCGATTAATATTTTAAAGGTTACCGCCGGTTATGTCTGGGTTAGGTCTGGTATTTGGAATCATCTGCCTCATACTTTCGCATTTTTCGCATACTTGTTGGCCAGATCCTGGGTTTTTTCTGGTTTGGATCACGTGGTACAGTTGTACCACACTGAAACAGTCAATTAAACCTGGTTGCGATCAATATTTCAGAGGATAACATCTGTTAGGGCTGGGTTACGTCAGGTATTTTCAATCATCTGCATCATACTTTCGCTACTTTCGCATACTTGTTGGCCAGATCCTGGGGGTTTTCCCGGTTAGGATCACGTAGTAATGTGGTATCATACAGAAATAGTCAATAAAACCTGGTTACGATTAATATTTTAGAGGATAACGCCGGTTATGTCTGGGTTAGGTCTGGTATTTGCCATCATCTAGCCCATACTTTCTCATTTTTCGAATACTTGTTGGCCAGATCCTGGCATTTTTCTGGTTTGGATCTCGTAGTGATGTGGTGCCACACCGAAACAGTCAACTAAACCTGGATCCGATTAATATTTTAGAGGACAACGCCGGTTATGCTTCGGTTAGGTCTGGTATTTGCCCTCATCTGCCTCGTACTTTCGCAGTTTTCGCATACTTGAATGGGCAGATACTGGATTCTTTTCCGGTTAGGCCACGTAATAAAGTGGTATCGCGCTGAAACGGTCAATTAAACCTGGTTTCGATCAAAATTTTAGAGGATAACGCTGGTTATGTCTGGGTTAGTTCTGGTATTTGCAATCATCTGGCTCGTGCTTTCGCATTTTTCGCGTACTTGTTGGCCAGATCCTGGGCTTTTTCTGGTTTGGATCACGTAGTAATATGGTACCACACCGAAACAGTCAACTAAACCTGGAGCCGATTAATATTTTAGAGGATAACGCCGGTTATGTCTGGATTAGGTCTGGTATTTGCAATCATCTGGCGCATGCTTTCGCATTTTTCGCATACTTGTTGGCCAGATCCTGGGCTCTCGCTGATTTGGATCACGTAGTAATGTTTTACCACACCGACACAGTCAATCAAACGTGGTTGCGATTAATATTTTAGAGGATAATGCCGGTTATGCTTGGGTTAGGTGTGGTATTTGCCCTCATCTGGCTCGTACTTTCGCATTTTTCGCATACTTGTTGGCCAGATCCTGCCCTTTTTCTGGTTAGGATCACGTATTAATGTGGTACCACATCGAAACAGTCAATTAAACCTTGTTCCGATTAATATTTTAGAGGATAACGCCGGTTATGTCTGGGTTAGGTCTGGTATTTGCAATCATCTGGCGCATGCTTTCGCATTTTTCGCATACTTGTTGGCCAGATCCTGGGCTCTCGCTGATTTGGATCACGTAGTAATGTTTTACCACACCGACACAGTCAATCAAACGTGGTTGCGATTAATATTTTAGAGGATAATGCCGGTTATGCTTGGGTTAGGTGTGGTATTTGCCCTCATCTGGCTCGTACTTTCGCATTTTTCGCATACTTGTTGGCCAGATCCTGCCCTTTTTCTGGTTAGGATCACGTATTAATGTGGTACCACATCGAAACAGTCAATTAAACCTTGTTCCGATTAATATTTTAGAGGATTACGCCGGTTATGTCTGGATTAGGTCTGGTATTTGCAATCATCTGGCGCATGCTTTCGCATTTTTCGCATACTTGTTGGCCAGATCCTGGGCTCTCGCTGATTTGGATCACGTAGTAATGTTTTACCACACCGACACAGTCAATAAAACGTGGTTGCGATTAATATTTTAGAGGATAACGCCGGTTATGTCTGGGTTAGGCCTGGTATTAGGCATCATCTAGCTCTTACTTTCGCATTTTTCGCATACTTGTTGGCCAGATCCTGGGTTTTGTCCGGTTTGGATCACGTAGTAATGTGGTACCACACTGGAACAGTCAACTAATCCTGGTTCCGATTATTATTTTAGTGGATAACGGCGGTTATGTCTGGGTTAGGTCTGGTATTTGCCATCATCTGGCTCGTACTTTCGCATTTTTCGCATACTTGTTGGCCAGATCCTGGGTTTTTTCTGGTTTGGATCACGTGGTACAGTTGTACCACACTGAAACAGTCAATTAAACCTGGTTGCGATCAATATTTCAGAGGATAACATCTGTTAGGGCTGGGTTACGTCAGGTATTTTCAATCATCTGCATCATACTTTCGCTACTTTCGCATACTTGTTGGCCAGATCCTGGGGTTTTTCCTGGTTAGGATCACGTAGTAATGTGGTATCACACAGAAATAGTCAATAAAACCTGGTTCCGATTAATATTTTAGAGGATAACGCCGGTTATGTCTGGGTTAGGTCTGGTATTTGCCATCATCTAGTTCATACTTTCGCTTTTTTCGCATACTTGAATGACCAGATCCTTGGATTTTCTGGTTTGGATTACGTAGTAATGTGGTACCACACCGAAACAGTCAATTAAGCCTTGTTCCGATTAATATTTTAGAGGATAACGCCGGTTATGTCTGGGTTAGGTCTGGTATTTGGAATCATCTGCCTCATACTTTCGCATTTTTCGCATACTTGTTGGCCAGATCCTGGTCTTTTTCCGAACCACACTGAAACTGTCAATTAAACCTGGTTCCGATTTAGATTTCAGAGGATAACGCCGGTTATGTCTGGGTTAGTTCTGGTATTTGCTATAATCAGGCTCGTACTTTCGCATTTTTCGCATACTTGTTGGCCAGATCCTGGGTTTTCTCTGGTTTGGATCACGTAGTAATGTGGTACCACACCGAAACAGTCGATTAAACCTGGTTCCGATTAATATTTTAAAGGATACCGCCGGTTATGTCTGGGTTAGGTCTGGTATTTGGAATCATCTGCCTCATACTTTCGCATTTTTCGCATACTTGTTGGCCAGATCCTGGGTTTTGTCCGGTTTGGATCACGTAGTAATGTGGTACCACACTGGAACAGTCAACTAATCCTGGTTCCGATTATTATTTTAGAGGATAACGGCGGTTATGGCTGGGTTAGGTCTGGTATTTGCCATCATCTGGCTCGTACTTTCGCATTTTTCGCATACTTGTTGGCCAGATCCTGGGTTTTTTCTGGTTTGGATCACGTGGTACAGTTGTACCACACTGAAACAGTCAATTAAACCTGGTTGCGATCAATATTTCAGAGGATAACATCTGTTAGGGCTGGGTTACGTCAGGTATTTTCAATCATCTGCATCATACTTTCGCTACTTTCGCATACTTGTTGGTCAGATCCTGGGGTTTTTCCTGGTTAGGATCACGTAGTAATGTGGTATCACACAGAAATAGTCAATAAAACCTGGTTCCGATTAATATTTTGGAGGATAACGCCGGTTATGTCTGGGTTAGGTCTGGTATTTGCCATCATCTAGTTCATACTTTCGCTTTTTTCGCATACTTGAATGACCAGATCCTTGGATTTTCTGGTTTGGATTACGTAGTAATGTGGTACCACACCGAAACAGTCAATTAAGCCTTGTTCCGATTAATATTTTAGAGGATAACGCCGGTTATGTCTGGGTTAGGTCTGGTATTTGGAATCATCTGCCTCATACTTTCGCATTTTTCGCATACTTGTTGGCCAGATCCTGGTCTTTTTCCGAACCACACTGAAACTGTCAATTAAACCAGGTTCCGATTTAGATTTCAGAGGATAACGCCGGTTATGTCTGGGTTAGTTCTGGTATTTGCTATAATCAGGCTCGTACTTTCGCATTTTTCGCATACTTGTTGGCCAGATCCTGGGTTTTCTCTGGTTTGGATCACGTAGTAATGTGGTACCACACCGAAACAGTCGATTAAACCTGGTTCCGATTAATATTTTAAAGGATACCGCCGGTTATGTCTGGGTTAGGTCTGGTATTTGGAATCATCTGCCTCATACTTTCGCTACTTTCGCATACTTGTTGGCCAGATCCTGGGGTTTTTCCTGGTTAGGATCACGTAGTAATGTGGTATCACACAGAAATAGTCAATGAAACCTGGTTCCGATTATTATTTTAGAGGATAACGCCGGTTATGTCTGGGTTAGGTCTGGTATTTGCCATCATCTAGTTCATACTTTCGCTTTTTTCGCATACTTGAATGACCAGATCCTTGGATTTTCTGGTTTGGATTACGTAGTAATGTGGTACCACACCGAAACAGTCAATTAAACCTTGTTCCGATTAATATTTTAGAGGATAACGCCGGTTATGTCTGGGTTAGGTCTGGTATTCGGAATCATCTGCCTCATACTTTCGCATTTTTCGCATACATGTTGGCCAGATCCTGGTCTTTTTCCGAACCACACTGAAACTGTCAATTAAACCTGGTTCCGATTTAGATTTCAGAGGATAACGCCGGTTATGTCTGGGTTAGTTCTGGTATTTGCTATAATCTGGCTCGTACTTTCGCATTTTTCGCATACTTGTTGGCCAGATCCTGGGTTCTCTCTGGTTTGGATCACGTAGTAATGTGGTACCACACCGAAACAGTCGATTAAACCTGGTTCCGATTAATATTTTAAAGGTTACCGCCGGTTATGTCTGGGTTAGGTCTGGTATTTGGAATCATCTGCCTCATACTTTCGCATTTTTCGCATACTTGTTGGCCAGATCCTGGGTTTTTTCTGGTTTGGATCACGTGGTACAGTTGTACCACACTGAAACAGTCAATTAAACCTGGTTGCGATCAATATTTCAGAGGATAACATCTGTTAGGGCTGGGTTACGTCAGGTATTTTCAATCATCTGCATCATACTTTCGCTACTTTCGCATACTTGTTGGCCAGATCCTGGGGGTTTTCCCGGTTAGGATCACGTAGTAATGTGGTATCATACAGAAATAGTCAATAAAACCTGGTTACGATTAATATTTTAGAGGATAACGCCGGTTATGTCTGGGTTAGGTCTGGTATTTGCCATCATCTAGCCCATACTTTCGCATTTTTCGAATACTTGTTGGCCAGATCCTGGCATTTTTCTGGTTTGGATCTCGTAGTGATGTGGTGCCACACCGAAACAGTCAACTAAACCTGGATCCGATTAATATTTTAGAGGACAACGCCGGTTATGCTTCGGTTAGGTCTGGTATTTGCCCTCATCTGCCTCGTACTTTCGCAGTTTTCGCATACTTGAATGGGCAGATACTGGATTCTTTTCCGGTTAGGCCACGTAATAAAGTGGTATCGCGCTGAAACGGTCAATTAAACCTGGTTTCGATCAAAATTTTAGAGGATAACGCTGGTTATGTCTGGGTTAGTTCTGGTATTTGCAATCATCTGGCTCGTGCTTTCGCATTTTTCGCGTACTTGTTGGCCAGATCCTGGGCTTTTTCTGGTTTGGATCACGTAGTAATATGGTACCACACCGAAACAGTCAACTAAACCTGGATCCGATTAATATTTTAGAGGATAACGCCGGTTATGTCTGGGTTAGGTCTGGTATTTGCCATCGTCTAGCTCATACTTTCGCTTTTTTCGCATACTTGAAACGACCAGATCCTGGGCTTTTTCTGGTTAGGATCACGTATTAATGTGGTACCACAATCAAATTGTCAATAAAACCTGGTTCCGATTAATATTTTAGAGGAGAACGCCGGTTTTGCCTGCGTTAGGTCTGCTATTTTCCATCTTCTAGCTCATACTTTCGCTTTTTTCGCATACTTGAATGACCAGATCCTTGGCTTTTTCTGGTTTAGATTACGTAGCAATGCTGTACCACTCCGAAACTGTCAATGAAACCTTGTTCCCATTAATATTTTAGAGGATAGCGCCGGTTAGGTTTGTGTTAGGTCCGGTATTTGCTATAATCTGGCTCATACTTTCGCTAATTTAGCATACTTGTTGGCCAGATCCTGGGTTTTTTTCTGGTTAGGACCACGTTGTAATGTGGTACCACACCGAAACAGTCAACTAAACCTGGATCCGATTAATATTTTAGAGGACAACGCCGGTTATGCTTGGGTTAGGTCTGGTATTTGCCCTCATCTGGCTCGTACTTTGGCATTTTTCGCATACTTGTTGGCCAGATCCTGCCCTTTTTCTGGTTAGGATCACGTATTAATGTGGTACCACACTCAAATTGTAAATGAAACCTGGTTCCGATTAATATTTTAGAGGAGAACGCCGGTTATGCCTGGGTTAGGTCTGGTATTTGCCACCATCTACCTCCTACTTTCGCTTTTTTCGCATACTTGAATGACCAGATCATGGGCTTTTTCTGGTTTGGATCACGTAGTAATGTGGTACCGCACTGTAATAGTCAATTAATCCTGGTTCCGATTATTATTTTAGAGGATAACGCCGGTTATGTCTGGGTTAGGTCTGGTATTTATCATCATCTGACTCAGATTTTCGGATTCTTCGCATACTTGTTGGCCAGATCCTGGGTTTTTTCTGGTTTGGATCACGTAGTAATGTGGTACCACACCGAAATAGTCGATTAAACCTGGTTCCGATTAATATCTTAAAGGATACCGCCGGTTATGTCTGGGTTAGGTCTGGTATTTGGAATCATCTGGCTCGTGCTTTCGCATTTTTCCCATACTTGTTGGCCAGATCCTGGGCTTTTTCTGGTTTGGATCACGTAGTAATATGGAACCACACCGATGCAGTAAATTTAACCTGGATTCGATCAATATTTTAGGGGTAACACGTGTTAGGGCTGGGTTACGTCTGGTATTTGCAATCATGTGTCTCATACTTTCGTATGTTTCGCATACTTGTTGGCCAGGTCCAGGGTTTCCTCTGGTTTGGATCACGTAGTAATGTGGTACCACTACGAAACAGTCAATTAAACCTAGTTGCGGTTAATATTTTGGAGAATAACGCCGGTTATGTCTGGGTTAGGTCTGGTATTTGCAAACATCTAGCTCATACTTTCGCATTTTTCGCATACTTGTTGGCCAGATCGTGGCCTTTTTCTGGATTGGATCACGTAGTAATATGGCACCACACTGAAACAGTCAATTCAACCTGGTTCCGAGTAATATTTTGGAGATTAACGCCGGTTAGGTCCGGGTTACGTCTGGTATTTGCAATCATCTAGCCCATACTATCGCATTTTTCGAATACTTGTTGGCCAGATCCTGGGCTTTTTCTGGTTTGAATCACGTAGTAATATGGTACCACACCGAAACAGTCAACTAAACCTGGATCCGATTAATATTTTAGAGGACAACGCCGGTTATGCTTGGGTTAGGTCTGGTATTTGCCCTCATCTGGCTCGTACTTTCGCAGTTTTCGCATACTTGAATGGGCAGATCCTGGATTCTTTTCCGGTTAGGTCACGTAATAAAGTGGTACCGCGATGAAACGGTCAATTAAACCTGGTTTCGATCAAAATTTTAGAGGATAACGCTGGTTATGTCTGGGTTAGTTCTGGTATTTGCAATCATCTGGCTCATGCTTTCGCATTTTTCGCATACTTGTTGGCCAGATCCTGGGCTCTCGCTGATTTGGATCACGTAGTTATGTTTTACCACACCGACACAGTCAATCAAACGTGGTTGCGATTAATATTTTAGAGGGTAACGCCGGTTATGTCTGGGTTAGGCCTGGTATTAGGCATCATCTAGCTCTTACTTTCGCATTTTTCCCATACTTGTTGGCCAGATCCTGGGTTTTGTCCGGTTTGGATCACGTAGTAATGTGGTACCACACTGGAACAGTCAATTAATCCTGGTTCCGATTATTATTTTAGAGGATAACGCCGGTTATGTCTGGGTTAGGTCTGGTATTTGCCCTCATCTGGCTCGTACTTTCGCATTTTTCGCATACTTGTTGGCCAGATCCTGGGTTTTCTCTGGTTTGGATCACGTAGTAATGTGGTACCACACCGAAACAGCCAATTAAACCTTGTTCCGATTAATATTTTAGAGAATAACGCCGGTTATGTCAGGGTTAGGCCTGGTATTAGGCATCATCTAGCTCTTACTTTTTTTTTTTTTTTTTTTTTTTTTTTTGTCGTGGGGAAAATCTTCGAAAGACTCCCTCCCACCTCCTTGGGGAGAGGTGGGAGGGGTGTGTGGGATTCCCCGCGCCCGTACAACGACAGGCGCGGGACCTACCCACTAAAAACCCCACGGTGACCCTTCGGCACGCTTTGGGAGGATACCGGGAATCGCTCGAAGCATTCTTCCGGTATCCTCCCCGTGCCCGCGCTTTCGCGCCCATCCCCCGGGGGGACAATCGGTCCCCCCAGTAGACTCACTGCCTCATAGCGGCGGGACGGGGCCACTCCATCCCGCCGCTATCCGTCCCGGGGCCGCGTTTAGTGGCGGCTGCGAGCCCCAACTCGCAACCGCCCGCGACCCCGTTTCCACCCCTCGGCGGCCGGGCGTTCATGGCCGCACCAGACCGCCGAGGGTGCCTCCCCTTGCGTCGGACCGGTAGGGGGAGGCTCTCCTACCCCCAACCGGTCCGACCCGGCGCCGCCTGGCGGGAGGAGGGTCCCCTCAGGACCCCCCTCCCAGCCTAGGTCATCCGCCACGCCGAGGCGGCCGCCCGCGACGCCTCGCGACCGGGCGACGACCTCGGGCCACCGCACGAGCGCGAGCTTCAGCGCGCCGCTGAAGCTCGCGCTCCCTCCCCGCGGCCTCCTTCTGCAACATTACGTTCTCGCAGAAGGAGGCCACGGCCCTCCACTTCTCCTCGCTGTCGAGCATGGCGCGCACCACGCCCGGCAGCGAGACATCCCGCCCGACGACGCCGACCAGGACACGGCGCTCCCCCTCCCACGCGGGGCATACCTCCAGGGTATGATCCGCCGTGTCCTGCTCAGCGTCGCAGTGGCAGCAACGCGCCGTCGGCTCCTTCCCTATCCGGCACAGGTATCTTCCGAAGCTGCCATGCCCGGAAAATACCTGTGCCAGCCGGTAGGTGAGGCTGCCATGGCCTCTGTCCAGCCACTCCTTCAGGAGTGGCCGAACAGCCCCGACAGTCCGGTGCCCCGCGGTTGGCAGAGCCAGCCGCTCCTGCCACGCGAGCAACACGGACTGCCGGGCCTGGCGCTTCAAATCGCCCCAAGCAGGTTCCTGCCCGCCCAGGACCGCCCCCACCCCCGCGCGACGGTCGACGCGGTGCCGGTACATCACCGCGTGCGACCGCGCGAGCAGGTCCATGGGCGGCATCCCCGCTAGAACCGTCGCCGCCTCATGTGACATGGTCCGATACCCGCGGACGACCCTGAGCGCCATGCGCCTCTGCACCCGACGCAGCATAGTCATGCTGCGCCGGGAGGCAGCCAGGTCGTCCGCCCAGACGGGGGCCCCGTATAGGGCCACCGACTGGACCATTGCCACATAGAGGCGACGAACTCGGCCCGCCGGGCCCCCCAGGTTGGGCAGGATCCGGCCCAGAGCCGCAACCATCCTTTCCAACCGGGGGACCAGGCAGCGGAAATGCTTCTCGAAGCGCCAGTGGCTATCGAGGATCAGCCCCAGATACCTGATCTGGGGCTTCACCTCGATGTCAGCCCCACCCACCCGAATCAGAGGGGGTGGCGGATCCTGCCGAGGTGAATGAAACGCAATCACCTCGGTCTTATGGACCGCCACCGTCATCCCCATCCCCCTGATCCGGTCGACGACGCGCTGCGACCCCTCCTCCGCGCGACGCATGGCCCTCCCCCAGTGCGCCCCGACGGCCAGCACCAGTGTGTCATCCGCATAACACACCGTGCTGACGCCGTCGGGGAGGCCGGCCCGCAACACCGAGTCGTACGCGATGTTCCACAGGAGTGGCCCGAGGACCGACCCCTGCGGAACACCGCAGTACACCTCCCTCCGCATATCACCATCCCGGCCCGGATACTCGATCCACCTGCCGCGGAGATAATCCCCGACGACCGCCCTGAGACAAGGGGGGACCCGATGATATTCGAGCCCCCTCCTTATCTCTTCCCAGGGGAGGGTGTTAAAGGCATTGGCAATATCCAAGGATATTGCCAATGCCACTCCTCCCCGGGAGACGGCCGCCTCCGAGAGGGCCCTCACACGACCTATCGCGTCGATAGTCGATCGGCCCCCCCGGAAACCGAACTGGCAGTCGGCCAGACCGGGATCACCCCGCGACAGGTGCTCGACGAGGCGGGCAGCAATCACACGCTCGAAGAGCTTGCCCACCTCGTCGAGGAGACAAATGGGCCGGTATGCGGAGGGAGACTCCGCGGGCCGACCCTCCTTCCGGAGGAGGACCATCCTCGCCACCTTCCAACTGGGGGGGAATCGCCCGTCCCTCAGGCAGCGGTCGAACAACCGCCTGAGGTCGGCCCCAAGGACGCCCTGGGTCAAGACCCAAACCCGGCCGGGCACACCATCCGGACCCGGGGCCGTGTTACGAACCCCGAGCCGTCTGATGGCCGCTGCCAGCTCCTCCTGCGTGACCCCCAGCTCGGCCGTCCACTCCACTGGGACAGCCGCCGCCGCCGGAGGACGCGGTCCCCTCTCCCCAATTGGGAAGAGTGTATTGACCACGTCCTCCAGCAGCCGGGGGTCAAGACCCTCGGTGACGGGGGGCGCCCACGGGCGGAGCTTATTCAGCACCACCTTATATGGGCGCCCCCATGGATCGTCATCAAGGGTCTGGAGGAGCTCCTTCCATGCCTGGGTCTTGGCCCGTTTGATGGCGACCTGCAGAGCAACCCGCGCCACGCGGTATGCTCCATACAGGTCATCAGCTGCCCTCGCTCGCGCCACGCCGTCGCCTGTACGTTGACGACGGCGCGCGCGGGTGTACTGGCGCCGGGCGCGGACAGTCGCGACTCGCAACTCCGCGATCGCGTCCGACCACCAGTACACCGCCCGGCGAGGAGAAGCCCGCCCGACCCGAGGCATCGCCGCGTCGCAAATACCCGCGACCAATGCTCCGAGCCGGGCGACCTCCCCCTCTATGCTCGGCAACTCGGCCGCTCCCTGCGGCCAAGTTGCAGCGTGGGCAGCTGCCATCAGGGCGTCCTTGTCCAGGCGCCGAAGCGCCCAGCGGCGTGGTGGGGTGCCACGCAGGCGGCCGTGTCGGGATGCACTCGCGGCGGCAGAGACCTCCATCCGGATGTACCGGTGATCGGAGAGTGTCTCTGCCCCCGCGACCACGTGCCAACCCGACACCATGCGCACGGCGTTGGGGGTCGCGAATCCAACATCCACGATGGACCCCCCATATCGCCGCACGCATGTGTGCTCCGACCCCCGGTTCAATACCCGGAGGTCGAGCCCCGCCGCCCAATCGCCCAGGATCCCGCCGCGAACGGAGGTCCTGGGGGATCCCCAAGCCACCGACTTGGCATTAAAATCCCCCAGGACCAGCACCGGCCGGGCCGCGTAGCGCTGCACGCATGCCGCGACCTCGGCCAAGTACAGCTCGAACGCAGCGTGACCGCTACGGGGCGAAATGTAGCACCCCACCACAGCGACTCCCCCCCAGTCCACGGCGACGAATCCCCGACCGCGCTCCAACAAGGAGAACGGTGGGGACCCGTCGCCCCCTCCCCATACCGTCGCCACCAAGCCGTCCGCGTCGCCCACCCAATGAGGGTGATCAGGGACGCGGTACGGCTCGGCGGCAACCGCCAGGCCAACCCCCCACTCCGCGAGGACTTGGGACATCAAGTCCTGTGCCGCGCGGCAGTGGTTGAGGTTGGCCTGGAGGAGGAGGCGGGGCGGCATTAATTAATGGCCGCGCCAGCCTCCTCCCGGCCGTCCGTCCCCGTAGCACCGTCCACCTCCATGGAGGACGATGCCACCGCCCTCGGCACCGGAGCCGGTGCAGCCCGCCTCTTCCTCTCCTTCCGGGAGGGGGGGGAGCACTTCTTGCTCCCCACCCTGTGATCGGCTGGCCTCCCCATGTCCGCACACAGCGGGCAGTGGGGGGCCGCCGAGCACTGGCTCGCACGGTGCTCTTTGGCACCGCAGCGGTAACACTGACCGCTGCGGTCCACCGGCGAGGTGCACCACTGCCTCACGTGCCCCAATTCGAGGCAGCGGTGACACTGGAGCGGGCGCGGCGCGAGGATTTCCACTCGCGCCGAAACCCACCCCACCAACACCCTCCCGGATTCCGCCACCTTACGGGCGGCGGAGAGGGGGCACCGGGCCCACACCGACCCGAGGCCGGAGGGCGACCTGCGGATCTCTCCGATCCGCAGGTCCTCCACAGGACAGTCCCCCGCCCTCGCAAGGGCACGGCACACATCCTGTGCGCTGACCGAGTCGTCCAGCCCACAAATGCGCATCTCCGTGCGCTTCGTGGGCCGGGCGACCCGGACACCTCGCTCGCCCAGCTGCTCCCGGAGCCTCTGGGCGAGACGATCCGCCTTCGCGCCGCCTTCTGCACCGGGGATCTCCAGCAAGAGACCCCCGGTCACGGCCCTCTTCGCCCTCACGGAGGCGATGCCCAGCTCTTCCAGGGAGATATTCTCCCTGGCGAGCCGCATCGCTTCCGCGAGGGTCAGGTCGCCCCCCTGCGCAACGGTCAGCGTCACCGCTGCCGTTTTTGGGGGACGACCTGGTCGTGCCTTCCCGACCTTCGCGGCCTTTACCTTGGCCGCCGCCGGCGGAGGCGGAGGCTGCGGTTGCGAGGCCTTCCTCGCAGCCCGCTTCGCCTTGCGCCCCACCACCTCACTCCACGCCACCCTCCCTTGGGAGGGTGCTGTGGAGGACGCGACCACCGCGACCACGGGTACACCACCCCCCTTGGGGGTCGCGACCCGGGGCCCTGGTGGCGCAACGCTGGGCGGAGCCTTCACTCCGCCCTTCTTTGCCTTCCCCGACTGTACCGGAACAGTTCGGGGAGGCACCGCCTTCCTGCTGACCGCTCTTCCGGCGAGGAGCTCCTCCCGGAAGGCGGCCAGCTTGCCATCAATCATGTCCCCAATCCTCCTCAGAAGATCGTCTTCTGAGGAGGACGGGGACTTCTTCACGGGCGGAGTGCGGGTGGAGGGGCCCGCGGTGCCCCGCACCACTGCCGCCGCACTCCGCTTATTCACCTCCGCTGAGGGACGCGGCGGTGGAGGAGGAGGGAGGATGGGAGGGAGGGCCGCGCTGTTCCACAGCGCCTCTGCCCTCCTCCTCCCCTGTCGCTCCTCCTCCAACAGGAGCTGCAGACGGGCGTTCCGCCCTCTGAGCTCCCGCGCCGCCTCCCTCATTTCCTCCGCCGCGGCCTTCAGGGCCTCCGCGCCACCGCTTTTCTGCCCCTTAAAGGCGCAGGCAGCGGCGACTTTCTCCACCCGCCTCAGGGACGAGGAGATCCTCTCCGATATCTCCTCGGTCACCTCGTCCCTGAGGCAACTCAGCCTCACCGACGGGCTCATCGCCCCGCCCACCTCGACGACGGCCTGCCCCGCCCTCTTCCTCTTAGAGCCTATGAGGCTCCTGGTGGAGGAGAAGGACGAGACTGACGCAGTCTCGTCGTCCTCCTCCACGTTCCACGAAGCCGGGCCAGGCGCTGGAGGCGGCGCGAGCGCCGTGACTCCAGTCCCAACACCGCCTTCGTCCTCCCCCTCTGACTTACCCCGTCCCATCCCCGTTTTAATATTGAACTCCATAATATTCCCACGAGCAGGTCGGAAGAAAAGGTCCGCCCGGGCAGAGCCGCCTTACCCGGGTAAGCCTATATACTCCGGGGGTTCGGCAGGTTCCCCGGAGGTGGTCGCTTGGGATTGGGCCTTCTCCCCCAACCATGCATCCCATCGCCGCGCACCATAGCTTAGGATTGGAGGGCGATTTTATAGAGTCGCCATACTCGTGGCCCAGGCGGTTAAGCCAAGACCCCCGTTCCTCCTGCCGTCACGTACCATTCACAAAACCAATAGGGAATTGTGAATGGGTCGTTGTGACGACCAACAGGAGGCTTACGGTGTGTGTATGACTCGGGTACCCCGGGTTCGTTAAGCCCGTACTGCAGCTGAAAGGCTGGCAGCCCCTGAGGGAATCTAGCTCTTACTTTCGCATTCTTCGCATACTTGTTGGCCAGATCCTGCGTTTTTTTTGGTTTGGATCTCGTAGTAATGTGGTACCACACCGAAACAGTCAACTAAACCTGGATCCGATTAATATTTTAGAGGACAACGCCGGTTATGCTTGGGTTAGGTCTGGTAATTGCCCTCATCTGGCTCGTACTTTCGCAGTTTTCGCATACTTGAATGGGCAGATCCTGGATTCTTTTCCGGTTAGGTCACGTAATAAAGTGGTACCGCGCTGAAACGGTCAATTAAACATGGTTTCGATCAAAATTTTAGAGGATAACGTTGGTTATGTCTGGGTTAGTTCTGGTATTTGCAAGCATCTGGCTCGTGCTTTCGCATTTTTCTCATACTTGTTGGCCAGATCCTGGGCTTTTTCTGGTTTGGATCACGTAGTAATATGGTACCACACCGAAACAGTCAACTAAACCTGGATCCGATTAATATTTTAGAGGACAACGCCGGTTATGCTTGGGTTACGTCTGGTATTTGCCCTCATCAGGCTCGTACTTTCGCAGTTTTCGCATACTTGAATGGGCAGATCCTGGATTCTTTTCCGGTTAGGTCACGTAATAAAGTGGTACCGCGCTGAAACGGTCAACTAAACCTGGATCCGATTAATATTTTAGAGGATAACGCCGGTTATGTCTGGGTTAGGTCTGGTATTTGCCATCATCTAGCTCATACTTTCGCTTTTTTCGCATACTTGAATGACCAGATCCTGGGGTTTTTCTGGTTTGGATCACGTAGTAATATGGTACCACACCGAAACAGTCAACTAAACCTGGATCCGATTAATATTTTAGAGGACAACGCCGGTTATGCTTGGGTTAGGTCTGGTATTTGCCCTCATCAGGCTCGTACTTTCGCAGTTTTCGCATACTTGAATGGGCAGATCCTGGATTCTTTTCCGGTTAGGTCCCGTAATAAAGTACTACCGCGCTGAAACGGGCAACTAAACCTGGATCCGATTAATATTTTAGAGGAGAACGCCGGTTAGGTTTGTGTTAGGTCCGGCATTTGCTATAATCTGGCTCATACTTTCGCTAATTTAGCATACTTGTTGGCCAGATCCTGGGTTTTTTTCTGGTTAGGACCACGTAGTAATGTGGTACCAAACCGAAACAGTCAATTAAACCTTGTTCCGATTAATATTTTAGAGGATAACGCCGGTTATGTCTGGGTTAGGTCTGGTATTTGGAATCATCTGCCTCATACTTTCGCATTTTTCGCATACTTGTTGGCCAGATCCTGGTCTTTTTCTGAACCACACTGAAACTGTCAATTAAACCTGGTTCCGATTTATATTTTAGAGGATAACGCCGGTTATGTCTGGGTTAGTTCTGGTATTTGCTATAATCTGGCTCGTACTTTCGCATTTTTCGCATACTTGTTGGCCAGATCCTGGGTTTTTTCTGGTTCCGATCACGTGGTACAGTTGTACCACCCTGGAACAGTCAATTAATCCTGGTTCCGATTCTTATTTTAGCGGATAACGCCGGTTATGTCTGGGTTAGGTCTGGTATTTACCATCATCAGAATCTGATTTTCGGATTCTTCGCATACTTGTTGGCCAGATCCTGGGTTTTCTCTGGTTTGGATCACGTAGTAATGTGGTACCACACCGAAACAGTCGATTAAACCTGGTTCCGATTAATATTTTGGCGGATAACGCCGGTTTTGCCTACGTTAGGTCTGCTATTTGCCATCTTCTAGCCCATACTTTCGCATTTTTCGAATACTTGTTGGCCAGATCCTGGCATTTTTTTGGTTTGGATCACGTAGTAATGTGCTACCACACCGAAACAGTCAACTAAACCTTGTTCCCATTAATATTTTAGAGGATAACGCCGGTTAGGTTTGTGTTAGGTCCGGTATTTGCTATAATCTGGCTCATACTTTCGCTAATTTAGCATACTTGTTGGCCAGATCCTGGGTTTTTTTCTGGTTAGGACCACGTAGTAATGTGGTACCACACCGAAACAGTCAACTAAACCTGGATCCGATTAATATTTTAGAGGACAACGCCGGTTATGCTTGGGTTAGGTCTGGTATTTGCCCTCATCTGGCTCGTACCTTCGCTACTTTAGCATACTTGTTGGCCAGATCCTGGGTTTTTTTCTGGTTAGGATCACGTATTAATGTGGTACCACACTGAAGTAGTCAATTAAACCTGGTTGCGATTAATATTTTGGCGGATAACGCCGGTTATGTCTGGGTTAGGCCTGGTATTTGCCATCATCTAGCCCATACTTTCGCATTTTTCGAATATTTGTTGGCCAGATCCTGGCATTTTTCTGGTTTGGTTCATGTAGTAATGAGGTACCACACCGAAACATTCAACTAAACCTGGATCCGATTAATATTTTAGAGGAGAACGCCGGTTATGCCTGCGTTAGGTCTGGTATTTGCCATCATCTAGCTCATACTTTCGCATTTTTCGAATACTTGTCGGCCAGATCGTGGCATTTTTCTGGTTTGGATCACGTAGTAATGCGGTACCACACCGAAACAGTCAACTAAACCTGGTTCCGATTAATATTTTAGAGGACAACGCCGGTTATGCTTGGGTTAATTCTGGTATTTGCAAACATCTAGGTCATACTTTCGCATTTTTCGCATACTTGTTGGCCAGATCCTGGCCTTTTTTTGGTTCGGATCACGTAGTATTTTGGTACCACACTGAAACTGTCAATTAAACCTGGTTCCGATTAATATTTTAGAGGATAACGCCGGTTATGTCTGGGTTAGGTCTGGTATTTGCCATCATCTATCTCATACTTTCGCTTTTTTCGCATACTTGAATGGCCAGATCCTGGCCTTTTTCGGGTTTGGTTCCCGTAGTAATGTGGTACCACACTGTAACAGTCAATTAAACCCGGTTGCGATTAATTTTTTAGAGGATAACGCCGGTTATGTTTGGGTTAGGTCTGGTATTTGCCCTAATCTGGCTCGTACTTTCGCATTTTTCGCATACTTGTTGGCCACATCCTGGGTTTTTTCTGGTTGCGATCACGTGGTACAGTTGTACCACACTGAAACTGTCAATTAAACCTGGTTGCGATCAATATTTCAGAGGATAACATCTGTTAGGTCTGGGTTACGTCAGGTATTTTCAATCATCTGCATCATACTTTCGCTACTTTCGCATACTTGTTGGCCAGATCCGGGGGTTTTTCCTGATAAGGATCACGTAGTAATGTGGTATCACACAGAAATAGTCAATAAAACCTGGTTCCGATTAATATTTTAGAGGATAACGCCGGTTATGTCTGGGTTAGGTCTGGTATTTGCCATCATCTAGCTCATACTTTCGCTTTTTTCGCATACTTGAATGACCAGATCCTTGGATTTTCTGGTTTGGATTACGTAGTAATGTGGTACCACACCGAAACAGTCAATTAAACCTTGTTC
This sequence comes from Colletes latitarsis, assembly GCF_051014445.1. Taxonomy (NCBI): domain Eukaryota; kingdom Metazoa; phylum Arthropoda; class Insecta; order Hymenoptera; family Colletidae; genus Colletes; species Colletes latitarsis. Next base: position 11,649,368 of record NC_135137.1, read on the forward strand.
CGATTAATATTTTAGAGGATAACGCCGGTTATGTCTGGGTTAGGTCTGTTATTTGGAATCATCTGCTTCATACTTTCGCATTTTTCGCATACTTGTTGGCCAGATCCTGGTCTTTTTCTGAACCACACTGAAACTGTCAATTAAACCTGGTTCCGATTTAGATTTCAGAGGATAACGCCGGTTATGTCTGGGTTAGTTCTGGTATTTGCTATAATCAGGCTCGTACTTTCGCATTTTTCGCATACTTGTTGGCCAGATCCTGGGTTTTCTCTGGTTTGGATCACGTAGTAATGTCGTACCACACTGTAATAGTCAATTAAACCTCGTCCCGATTAATATTTTAGGGGATAACGGCGGTGATGTCTGGGTCAGGTCTGGTATTTGGAATCATCTGCCTCATACTTTCGCATTTTTCGCTTACTTGTTGGCCAGATCCTGGTCTTTTTCTGAACCACACTGAAACTGTCAATTAAACCTGGTTCCGATTTAGATTTCAGAGGATAACGCCGGTTTTGCCTGCGTTAGGTCTGCTATTTGCCATCTTCTAGCTCATACTTTCGCTTTTTTCGCATACTTGAATGACCAGATCCTTGGATTTTCTGGTTTGGATTACGTAGTAATGTGGTACCACACCGAAACAGTCAATTAAACCTTGTTCCGATTAATATTTTAGAGGATAACGCCGGTTATGTCTGGGTTAGGTCTGTTATTTGGAATCATCTGCTTCATACTTTCGCATTTTTCGCATACTTGTTGGCCAGATCCTGGTCTTTTTCTGAACCACACTGAAACTGTCAATTAAACCTGGTTCCGATTTAGATTTCAGAGGATAACGCCGGTTTTGCCTGCGTTAGGTCTGCTATTTGCCATCTTCTAGCTCATACTTTCGCTTTTTTCGCATACTTGAGTGACCAGATCCTGGGCTTTTTCTGGTTTGCATAACGTAGCAATGCTGTGCCACTCCGAAACAGTCAATGAAACCTGGTTCCGATTAATATTTTAGAGGACAACGCCGGTTATGCTTGGGTTAATTCTGGTATTTGCAAACATCTAGGTCATACTTTCGCATTTTTCGCATACTTGTTGGCCAGATCCTGGCCTTTTTCTGGTTCGGATCACGTAGTATTTTGGTACCACACCGAAACAGTCAACTAAACCTGGATCCGATTATTATTTTAGAGGACAACGCCGGTTATGCTTGGGTTAGGTCTGGTATTTGCCATCATCCAGCTCATACTTTCGCTTTTTTCGCATACTTGAATGACCAGATCCTGGGCTTTTTCTGGTTAGGATCACGTATTAATGTGGTACCACACTCAAATTGTCAATAAAACCTGGTTCCGATTAATATTTTAGAGGAGAACGCCGGTTTTGCCTGCGTTAGGTCTGCTATTTTCCATCTTCTAGCCCATACTTTCGATTTTTCGCATACTAGAATGACCAGATCCTTGGCTTTTTCTGGTTTCGATTACGTAGCAAAGCTCTACCACTCCGAAACAGTCAATGAAACCTTGCTCCCATTAATATTTCAGAGGATAACGCCGGTTAGGTTTGTGTTAGGTCCGGTATTTGCTATAATCTGGCTCACACTTTCGCTACTTTAGCATACTTGTTGGCCAGATCCTGGGTTTTTTTCTGGTTAGGACCACGTAGTAATGCGGTACCACACCGAAACAGTCGATTAAACCTTGTTCCGATTAATATTTTAAAGGATACCACCGGTTATGTCTGGGTTAGGTCTGGTATTTGGAATCATCTGCCCCATACTTTCGCATTTTTCGCTTACTTGTTGGCCAGATCCTGGGCTTTTTCTGGTTTGGATCACGTAGTAATGTGGTACCACACTGTAATAGTCATTTAAACCTCGTCCCGATTAATATTTTAGGGGATAACGCCGGTGATGTCTGGCTCAGATCTGGTACTTGCTTTCATCAGGCTCGAATTTTCGCATTTTTCGCATACTTGTTGGCCAGATCCTGCCCTTTTTCTGGTTAGGATCACGTATTAATGTGGTACCACACACAAATTGTCAATAAAACCTGGTTCCGATTATTAGTTTAGAGGAGAACGCCGGTTTTGCCTGCGTTAGGTCTGCTATTTTCCATCTTCTAGCCCATACTTTCGCTTTTTTCGCATACTTGAATGACCAGATCCTGGGCTTTTTCTGGTTTGCATCACGTAGCAATGCTGTACCACTCCGAAACAGTCAATGAAATCTTGTTCCCATTAATATTATAGAGGATAACGCCGGTTAGGTTTGTGTTAGGTCCGGTAATTGCTATAATCTGGCTCATACTTTCGCTACTTTAGCATACTTGTTGGCCAGATCCTGGGTTTTTTTCTGGTTAGGACCACGTAGTAATGTGGTACCACACCGAAACAGTCAATTAAACCTTGTTCCGATTAATATTTTAGAGGATCACGCCGGTTATGTCTGGGTTAGGTCTGGTATTTGCAATCATCTGGCTCATGCTTTCGCATTTTTCGCATGCGTGTTGGCCAGATCCTGCGCTCTCGCTGATTTGGATCACGTAGTTATGTTTTACCACACCGACACAGTCAATCAAACGTGGTTGCGATTAATATTTTAGAGGGTAACGCCGGTTATGTCTGGGTTAGGCCTGGTATTAGGCATCATCTAGCTCTTACTTTCGCATTTTTCCCATACTTGTTGGCCAGATCCTGGGTTTTTTTCTGGTTAGGACCACGTAGTAATGTGGTACCACACTGGAACAGTCAATTAATCCTGGTTCCGATTATTATTTTAGAGGATAACGCCGGTTATGTCTGGGTTAGGTCTGGTATTTGCCCTCATCTGGCTCGAATTTTCGCATTTTTCGCATACTTGTTGGCCAGATCCTGGCCTTTTTCTGGTTTGGATCACGTAGTGATGTGGTACCACACAGAAACAGTCAATTTAACCTGGATTCGATCAATACTTTAGAGGATAAGGCCGATTAGGTTTGTGCTAGGTCTGGTATTTGCAATCATCTGCCTCATACATTCGCATCTTTCGCAAACTTGTTGGCCAGTTCCTGGGTTTTTTTCTGGCTAGGATCACGTATTAATGTGGTACCACACTCAAATTGTAAATGAAACCTGGTTCCGATTAATATTTTAGAGGAGAACGCCGGTTATGCCTGGGTTAGGTCTGGTATTTGCCACCATCTACCTCCTACTTTCGCTTTTTTCGCATACTTGAATGACCAGATCATGGGCTTTTTCTGGTTTGGATCACGTAGTAATGTGGTACCGCACTGTAATAGTCAATTAATCCTGGTTCCGATTATTATTTTAGAGGAGAACGCCGGTTATGTCTGGGTTAGGTCTGGTATTTATCATCATCTGACTCAGATTTTCGGATTCTTCGCATACTTGTTGGCCAGATCCTGGGTTTTTTCTGGTTTGGATCACGTAGTAATGTGGTACCACACCGAAATAGTCGATTAAACCTGGTTCCGATTAATATCTTAAAGGATACCGCCGGTTATGTCTCGGTTAGGTCTGGTATTTGGAATCATCTGGCTCGTGCTTTCGCATTTTTCCCATACTTGTTGGCCAGATCCTGGGCTTTTTCTGGTTTGGATCACGTAGTAATATGGAACCACACCGATGCAGTAAATTTAACCTGGATTCGATCAATATTTTAGGGGATAACACGTGTTAGGGCTGGGTTACGTCTGGTATTTGCAATCATGTGTCTCATACTTTCGTATGTTTCGCATACTTGTTGGCCAGGTCCAGGGTTTCCTCTGGTTTGGATCACGTAGTAATGTGGTACCACTACGAAACAGTCAATTAAACCTAGTTGCGGTTAATATTTTGGAGAATAACGCCGGTTATGTCTGGGTTAGGTCTGGTATTTGCAAACATCTAGCTCATACTTTCGCATTTTTCGCATACTTGTTGGCCAGATCGTGGCCTTTTTCTGGATTGGATCACGTAGTAATATGGCACCACACTGAAACAGTCAATTCAACCTGGTTCCGAGTAATATTTTGGAGATTAACGCCGGTTAGGTCCGGGTTACGTCTGGTATTTGCAACCATCTAGCCCATACTTTTGCATTTTTCGAATACTTGTTGGCCACATCCTGGCAATTTTTTTGGTTTGGATCTCGTAGTAATGTGGTACCACACCGAAACAGTCAACTAAACCTGGATCCGATTAATATTTTAGAGGACAACGCCGGTTATGCTTGGGTTAGGTCTGGTAATTGCCCCCATCTGGCTCGTACTTTCGCAGTTTTCGCATACTTGAATGGGCAGATCCTGGATTCTTTTCCGGTTAGGTCACGTAATAAAGTGGTACCGCGCTGAAACGGTCAATTAAACATGGTTTCGATCAAAATTTTAGAGGATAACGTTGGTTATGTCTGGGTTAGTTCTGGTATTTGCAATCATCTGGCTCGTGCTTTCGCATTTTTCGCATACTTGTTGGCCAGATCCTGGGCTTTTTCTGGTTTGGATCACGTAGTAATATGGTACCACACCGAAACAGTCAACTAAACCTGGATCCGATTAATATTTTAGAGGACAACGCCGGTTATGCTTGGGTTACGTCTGGTATTTGCCCTCATCAGGCTCGTACTTTCGCAGTTTTCGCATACTTGAATGGGCAGATCCTGGATTCTTTTCCGGTTAGGTCACGTAATAAAGTGGTACCGCGCTGAAACGGTCAACTAAACCTGGATCCGATTAATATTTTAGAGGATAACGCCGGTTATGTCTGGGTTAGGTCTGGTATTTGCCATCATCTAGCTCATACTTTCGCTTTTTTCGCATACTTGAATGACCAGATCCTGGGGTTTTTCTGGTTTGGATCACGTAGTAATATGGTACCACACCGAAACAGTCAACTAAACCTGGATCCGATTAATATTTTAGAGGACAACGCCGGTTATGCTTGGGTTAGGTCTGGTATTTGCCCTCATCAGGCTCGTACTTTCGCAGTTTTCGCATACTTGAATGGGCAGATCCTGGATTCTTTTCCGGTTAGGTCCCGTAATAAAGTACTACCGCGCTGAAACGGGCAACTAAACCTGGATCCGATTAATATTTTAGAGGAGAACGCCGGTTAGGTTTGTGTTAGGTCCGGCATTTGCTATAATCTGGCTCATACTTTCGCTAATTTAGCATACTTGTTGGCCAGATCCTGGGTTTTTTTCTGGTTAGGACCACGTAGTAATGTGGTACCAAACCGAAACAGTCAATTAAACCTTGTTCCGATTAATATTTTAGAGGATAACGCCGGTTATGTCTGGGTTAGGTCTGGTATTTGGAATCATCTGCCTCATACTTTCGCATTTTTCGCATACTTGTTGGCCAGATCCTGGTCTTTTTCTGAACCACACTGAAACTGTCAATTAAACCTGGTTCCGATTTATATTTTAGAGGATAACGCCGGTTATGTCTGGGTTAGTTCTGGTATTTGCTATAATCTGGCTCGTACTTTCGCATTTTTCGCATACTTGTTGGCCAGATCCTGGGTTTTTTCTGGTTCCGATCACGTGGTACAGTTGTACCACCCTGGAACAGTCAATTAATCCTGGTTCCGATTCTTATTTTAGCGGATAACGCCGGTTATGTCTGGGTTAGGTCTGGTATTTACCATCATCTGAATCTGATTTTCGGATTCTTCGCATACTTGTTGGCCAGATCCTGGGTTTTCTCTGGTTTGGATCACGTAGTAATGTGGTACCACACCGAAACAGTCGATTAAACCTGGTTCCGATTAATATTTTGGCGGATAACGCCGGTTTTGCCTACGTTAGGTCTGCTATTTGCCATCTTCTAGCCCATACTTTCGCATTTTTCGAATACTTGTTGGCCAGATCCTGGCATTTTTTTGGTTTGGATCACGTAGTAATGTGCTACCACACCGAAACAGTCAACTAAACCTTGTTCCCATTAATATTTTAGAGGATAACGCCGGTTAGGTTTGTGTTAGGTCCGGTATTTGCTATAATCTGGCTCATACTTTCGCTAATTTAGCATACTTGTTGGCCAGATCCTGGGTTTTTTTCTGGTTAGGACCACGTAGTAATGTGGTACCACACCGAAACAGTCAACTAAACCTGGATCCGATTAATATTTTAGAGGACAACGCCGGTTATGCTTGGGTTAGGTCTGGTATTTGCCCTCATCTGGCTCGTACCTTCGCTACTTTAGCATACTTGTTGGCCAGATCCTGGGTTTTTTTCTGGTTAGGATCACGTATTAATGTGGTACCACACTGAAGTAGTCAATTAAACCTGGTTGCGATTAATATTTTGGCGGATAACGCCGGTTATGTCTGGGTTAGGCCTGGTATTTGCCATCATCTAGCCCATACTTTCGCATTTTTCGAATATTTGTTGGTCAGATCCTGGCATTTTTCTGGTTTGGTTCATGTAGTAATGAGGTACCACACCGAAACATTCAACTAAACCTGGATCCGATTAATATTTTAGAGGAGAACGCCGGTTATGCCTGCGTTAGGTCTGGTATTTGCCATCATCTAGCTCATACTTTCGCATTTTTCGAATACTTGTCGGCCAGATCGTGGCATTTTTCTGGTTTGGATCACGTAGTAATGCGGTACCACACCGAAACAGTCAACTAAACCTGGTTCCGATTAATATTTTAGAGGACAACGCCGGTTATGCTTGGGTTAATTCTGGTATTTGCAAACATCTAGGTCATACTTTCTCATTTTTCGCATACTTGTTGGCCAGATCCTGGCCTTTTTCTGGTTCGGATCACGTAGTATTTTGGTACCACACTGAAACTGTCAATTAAACCTGGTTCCGATTAATATTTTAGAGGATAACGCCGGTTATGTCTGGGTTAGGTCTGGTATTTGCCATCATCTATCTCATACTTTCGCTTTTTTCGCATACTTGAATGGCCAGATCCTGGCCTTTTTCGGGTTTGGTTCCCGTAGTAATGTGGTACCACACTGTAACAGTCAATTAAACCCGGTTGCGATTAATTTTTTAGAGGATAACGCCGGTTATGTTTGGGTTAGGTCTGGTATTTGCCCTAATCTGGCTCGTACTTTCGCATTTTTCGCATACTTGTTGGCCACATCCTGGGTTTTTTCTGGTTGCGATCACGTGGTACAGTTGTACCACACTGAAACTGTCAATTAAACCTGGTTGCGATCAATATTTCAGAGGATAACATCTGTTAGGTCTGGGTTACGTCAGGTATTTTCAATCATCTGCATCATACTTTCGCTACTTTCGCATACTTGTTGGCCAGATCCGGGGGTTTTTCCTGGTTAGGATCACGTAGTAATGTGGTATCACACAGAAATAGTCAATAAAACCTGGTTCCGATTAATATTTTAGAGGATAACGCCGGTTATGTCTGGGTTAGGTCTGGTATTTGCCATCATCTAGCTCATACTTTCGCTTTTTTCGCATACTTGAATGACCAGATCCTGGGCTTTTTCTGGTTAGGATCACGTATCAATGTGGTACCACACTCAAATTGTCAATAAAACCTGGTTCCGATTAATATTTTAGAGGAGAACGCCGGTTTTGCCTGCGTTAGGTCTGATATTTGCCATCTTCTAGCTCATACTTTCGCTTTTTTCGCATACTTGTTGGCCAGAACCTGGGTTTTTTCTGGTTCCGATCACGTGGTACAGTTGTACCACACTGCAACAGTCAATTAATCCTGGTTCCGATTATTATTTTAGCGGATAACGCCGGTTATCTCTGGGTTAGGTCTGGTATTTACCATCATCTGAATCAGATTTTCGGATTCTTCGCATACTTCTTGGCCAGATCCTGGGTTTTCTCTGGTTTGGATCAGGTAGTAATGTGGTACCACACCGAAACAGTCGATTAAACCTGGTTCCGATTAATATTTTAAAGGATACCGCCGGTTATGTCTGGGTTAGGTCTGGTATTTGGAATCATCTGCCTCATACTTTCGCATTTTTCGCTTACTTGTTGGCCAGATCCTGGGATTTTTATGGTTTGGATCACGTAGTAATGTGGTACCACACTGTAATAGTCAATTAAACCTCGTCCCGATTAATATTTTAGGGGATAACGCCGGTGATGTCTGGGTCAGGTCTGGTATTTGCCTTCATCTGGCTCGAATTTTCGCATTTTTCGCATACTTGTTGGCCAGATCCTGG